>NW_026294721.1:15767500-25767500 GCF_026119805.1 Tympanuchus pallidicinctus
AACCAACTGCTATATTAGGGAGCCACTACCTCTGTAAGAAAATTATTGGTCATATTCTTTTAGCTATGTCTGTACAGCAGAAAAATCTGAGGTTGTTTCAAGACTAGTAAAATAAAGTGAGAAAATTGTTGAATCAAATCTTACGTTGCAGAAGGCTGCAACCATTGTGAGTTTGACTGGGCTAGAAGTAAGATACACAAATTGATAAACAAGACTATGGAAGTGTTGTACTGGGCAGCCAGTATGGATGTGATGTAAGTTATGAAACATCCTTATACTATAGCAAATATAGAACTGGGATCTCAGAGAAAAGCAACAAGTGCCCATAAATGTAAACAAAATAACTGTATAAATTGTAGTAGATAAGCCACAAAAGAAGCTCAGTACAGAAGAAACTGGATTTTGCTATGGCACAGATCAACTTGAAGTTACTAAACTAAGCTGTAAGAATACAGAGCCACTACACCAAATGTAGCTGATTAGGATGTAGATAAAAGCAGTCCCAAATACATTATGGATGAAATCACATGTATTGTTAAGATATTTGCCACATTAAGAAGACAGCCATAGGCTAATGAATTAATTTTAAACATTCGACTTATAAATGTGTTCCTTTGAAATTTGTTTGCTTGTTAAACTTTGGAAGAGTTCTGGCTACTGAAATGAAATAATCTCTAGATGTGACAAGAAAAATGTGTCAAATCTCTAGATTTGACAAGAAAAAAAATTATTACTTGGTTACTTGAAAAAAATATGACTTCTGATACGACTCTGATGAAGTCCATATTGATAATGCAATGTTTGGCAGATATACTTTTCACTACTTCATTAAGCAAGTAGATAATGATATTGATTTTAAACAATAAAATAATACATTGACAATAATTTCAAATGAAAAAAAAAAAGTACTGACGCCTACATGGTGAGCAACTGCAGAAGCACATGTGAAAATTTCCTGCTAGATAAACTTTCTTTCTCTTAGAAGGAAATGTCCGGATACAAATTCACTTATCCTCATTATTCCACTACATCTCACAGACCTCAACAAGCTAAGGGGTACATGGTGTGAATTCCTTAAGAAAATACTGTGTAACTGCCTTGATAAGAGTTACTTACTCAAGAAAACCATCTACAAATTCTGATGGTTCATAAGGGAAATCAGGAATCTCTGAGGTTGTCTGAAGTGCTCTAGGTACACTGCTTGTAGCTCCTCCCCATCACTCTTATAATATCCCAAAATAGCTGACTTATCAATCTGAAAATCTTTTGAAATATATCAGGGGGCCAGAACACCTCCCATACGAAGACAGGCTGAGGGTGCTGGTTTTGTTCAGCCTGGAGAAGAAAAGGTTGCAGGGTGACATCATTGCAGCCTTTCAGTACCTAAAGGGAGCCTATAAACAGTAGGGGAGTCAACAAGAGTAGATAATAGCAGGATAAGGGGAAATGTTTTTAAATTGAGGGAGGGAAGATTCAGGTTGGATATCAGGAGGAATTTCTTTACTAAGAGTGGTGAGGTGCTGGAACAGGCTGCCCAGAGAGGTTGTGGATGCCTCGTCCCTGGAGCTGTTCAAGGCCAGGTTGGATGGAGCTCTGGGCAGCCTGATCTAGTATTAGATAGGGAAGTTGGTGGCCCTGCATGTGGCAAGGGGGTTGGAGCTTGATTATCCTTGAGGTCCCTTCCAACCCAAGCCATTCTATGATTCTATGATTCTGTGATTCCATGATATCATTTAAAATAGTCAGACTTTTTACGGTGAAGACTGCAAGCAAGACTCTGAAGGGAGTGCCAGATTAAGCTTCACAGACTAAAAGAAAAGGTGTGGCACTGCAACTACATGACAGAAGCTAAAATAGAATTTCCCTTCAAATTATTCCAAGTGCTGACATTCTGCCCGTGTATAAACTAAATACTTGACAAAAGGAATGGCTATACACATACTCACAAAAAATTTGTGACAAAGTAAAGCTGGGCTGGAGTCACAATTACATGCACATCCATGTAATATTGTATAGAGCATAACATCAGAATAAGCTGCAACACAACCCCATAAAGTTGGTTAAGTCATTACAACCCTGATATTCATAAACGTTTTAGAATCTTTAAGCATGCAGAAATTTTCTCAAGACAGTTGGGTTCCAGCTGTAGGAAAGTTCATGAAGCCATCTTACTAACTCTTCAGTGTGAATAAAGCGTAGGAAATTATAGCCTTCCCCCAGGAAGCTGACCACATACAGCAGTATGGAAAGCTCCTGTTACCTTCAGATCTTTTCATCTTTCACCAGACAACTGTTAAATGTTTCCATCTGAATCTAACTTCTGGGATAATGGTGAATGCTGGAGATACTGAAGACCCAAATGATAACATCAAATTGATAACGGATCAGATGTCAAAAATATTTTCTAAGCTTTAATAAATTATAACATGTAATTTGTGAGAAAAGAAGTTTAGAGGTTAAAATATCTAGTTTTGGTAGCAATGGGTCTTCCTCTGTGAGCAGAGACCTCCACTGCCCCATGCCAGATCTGAGCCAGCTCTAGATGGCTCCAGAAGGGCCCCGCTGCTGATAGAGCTGAGCTATGTGCAATGCTGAGTGTGCCTCTGAGAGAGCAGATTTAAGAAAGTGCAAAACTGCTGCGCAACAACAGCTGGGAGAGAGGAGTGAGAACGAAACAGCCTTGCAGCCATGAAGGTCATTGCAGAAGAGCTCATGATATAGCAGTGGACGTGGCCTGAAGGAGGCGCAGCCCATGGAACCCCTGCAGGAACAGATCCCGGGCTGAAGCTGCAGTCCATGGAGAGGACAGTGAGGCAGGAGCGCTGGGCTGCTGCCGCCTGTGGGGGCCCATGTTGGAGCAGTGCATTCCTGAAGGATGGACCCAGTGGTATGTTCCCATGCTGGAGCTCAAAGAGTTGCAGCCTGTGGAAAGCCCACGTGAGATGAGTTCAGGAAAGACAGCATTCCATAGGAGAGACACCATGCAGGAACAAGGGCAGAGTGACCATGGAGGAGCAGCAGAGATTAAGCATTATGGACTGACCACAGCCATCATTCCTGGCTCCCTGGCACTGCTGGGAGGAGGAGACAGAAGATTCAAGATTGAGCGTGTGCTTCTGAAGAAGGGGGTCTGGAGGGAAGGTGATTTTAATTGTTGTATTTTTTTTTTCCTTTTAGTTCTCACTGTCCTACTTTGTTATCAGTTCTATTAAATTAATCTTGTTCAAGTTGAGCCTGTTTTGACCATGACAGTTCTATTTTGGGAATACCTTCAATTTTCCAAAAGGAAGATTTAATAGGGGAAAAAAAAAAAAGATAAAAAACATAAAAGAGACAAGGACAGTTTGTTTACAGGAGGGTATCAACATATCCCTTTACTGCTGCTCCTGACACCAGCAAGTATTTGTACAGAGGTAGCAGAAGCAAAGTTTAGAGGATTTGACTCCTGAATACATCTGCATTTACATTTTTGTTCTGAAATTCAAATGAATATTCTAAGTGGATGCAGAGTGCCTCAGAATTCATTCCATGTGCTCAAGACATCACAAAAGTGTATGAGGAAGAAAAAAAAAGATTTAATTCTTGAGAGCTAGGTGTGAGGTAGGACTGAATGGACCTTTACACTGCCAATGTTAAGTGGTGCCTCACAATACAATCCTTATGAAGATCTTCTCTAATTAGAAATTTACAGATTCTCTTGAGAAAGAGAAGTCCCAGCATTTTTATAGCTACTAAGAAAGTCTGTCAATTAGGTGAGGATTTAACTCACACTATGAGTCACAAAATGAAGGAATGCCAAGGCCTATATCTTTATGTCTGTGGCACTGTTGCATTATTGCACATATTCCCCCTGCCAGTATCTTGAAGCAAACTCTTACATGGCTAGAAAATAAATATGCTTCCTCCGTGAGAACAAGGATTGATTTGTAGTGATCAATCCTTAGGATTTAGGCATTAGAAAACACAGTTGCAAAAGATTGATTCACCATTAATTACCACTCCTGTGTTACCAGTTGCCTTACCATGTGGATAACTACCCACAGCTATGTCTGCTGCTGAAAAACATCTGAGTCCAAAACAGGTCAAGCTGAACCTGTGGTTGACTCAGTGAGAAGCAATTGTTCCCTTGAGTGATTATTTGAGAAAAGACCTTACACTGACAATCTACCTGATGGATAAGTGAGGATGTTCTTCACCTTGTCTCCGACTGACAGGGGCACTGCAAGAGGTCTCAAATCACTTGCCCATTAAAGTTCACTTCCAAGAAACAGGCTGAGGTCAAGACTGAAATCGTTTCTAATTAGATCCAGGTAACCACATATTTGCTAACTGAGATCATCGTATTTTAAATAATGGAATTATTTAAATACTATGATAATAGTATTTATAATACTATGATAACAGAAAGTTATGGTTTCATTATTATTCTTCGATTACAATTAAAAATAGCTTCCCCTTTCTGGGAAAGTAGCGATACTGGCAGCACAAATTGTTTAGCATAGTACTTGGAACTGTCTGTCCTGATTCTGTACATCTACATAACACCAAGATTTCTTAAAATATTAATGAATGTGGAAAATATACCAGTATTGAAATTGTTACTTCTTCAGTGAAACAGATCATGGAGTTTGACCCCCTTACTAAAGCAGATTCCCTATAGCAGGCTGCACGAGTGTCCAGACAGCTCTTGAACATCTCTAGAAAGGGAGATGTTCCTCCACAACTTCTCTGGGCAACCTGTTCCACATTCTGTTACCCACACTATAAAGAAGTTCTTTCATATGCTTGTATGGAACTTCCTAAGTTCCAGTTTTTGGCCACTTGCTCTTTGCCCTATCACTACCCTTCACTGAGAAGAGTCTGGCCTCAGCCAATGCACCCCATTGCCTTGTTGGCTACAAAGGCATGCTGCTGGCTCATGATCAACACGTTGTCCACCAGGACACTCAGGTCGTTTCCTGCAGAGCTCCTCTCCAGCACATCATCCCCTAACCTGTACTGATGTTGTTTCTCTCCAGGTGCAGGACTCTGCATTTGTTTTGGTTGAATCTCATCAAAATTAACAAAGATTTTCTCATGAACTCTTCTAATGAACAATGCAGGAATTTATGCTTCTCTTTAGTTCTCTGTAGAATCACTAATGTGAATGACTATCTCTGTTCTACATGAAAATATGAAATGAGCTATGTATCACTGGAAATTACCAACTACACGTGAGTGGGGATATTACCTTCCAGGTAAGGCGCCATTTTGTAAGACTGCCCTCTGCTGCCATTTGTTACATTGTAACAAAATGTTACAGAATCTTGCTGGGAAAGTTCAACCTCTACCATCAAACATATGCCTCTGACATCATACATATACGTGGGCAACATAATAAAATAGGAAATTTAGAAAAAGAAACTTATACTGCAAGCTGCAAGTCACAAAGCAAGTCAGACCTCCAATTCATCCATCATCTTGAGATAAAATATAAATCTTAGATTTCAAAGGAAGCAGCTCTGATGATGGATTAATATACTGAAAATATTTAACATGTATAACCTACAGCTAAATAAAATTTGACACTGTATGAGAAAAAGTTCCTTCTAATGAAAATATAGACAAAGATTAGCTGAGAGATTATTTTCAAGGTGGGCAAACTACACATCCTCCTGCATGTGGCAGAAAACAGTCTCATCCTCCTAATTACTGCACGTGAGCATTATTAATTATGTACTCAAATGTGGGCTTTCCAGAAATATCAGGCTCACTATACATGCTCTGCAAGATTGGTCTCTGTCTGCCTTTTAAGTATAACAGCATGGTTAGCCACCATTAAAGAAATGTAGACAGGCTGCTGCTTAGTTTTGTTGGTCCCACAGTTGCTGAGATACAGGTAAGAAATGCCTGCACGTAAATGCTTTGTTCTGCCAGCAGCAATTGTCTTTCCTAGTGCCCTACAGCCACCCCATCACTTGGCATAAGTGCAGTCAAAAAAATGCTGATCATGGAGAAACTTCTGATGCCAAAAGTGTAGATGCCTTGTTCTCTGCATTTGAAATCTCAACACAGGTATTTGCCAAGGAAATTGGCCTGGTCAGCAACAAACAAGTGTGAGCTGTAAGATGAATGTCTGATCTTCTTAATAGACTTTGAAGAGGGGCTGAAAGGACAGAAGAGTTCTCTTCTGGGCCACATTGAAGTTACATCAATCAAAGTGCTAAAGAACGTTCTGGAAAAACAGAAAGTACTTCACTCCTGCTAATGCATATAGCAGATACACACACATTTTGTATATTAAGTAATCTTCAGTACAAGAGAGGGCATAATGTTTTCTAAATGGAGATAATAATAGCAATTAACCTTGAAATGTATTACATCAGCTTTGAAATATTTGTAAACTAGGTAATAAGAATTTTTTAATATAAAGGGTTCTTAGAACACATTTGTCATGTTTTCCAAGAAAATGCTAATCTCAGCAACGACAGCATTTTGACTGTAATGTGAGCACAACATGAATCTCAGAGATGGAGTATTCAAATGTGTAGTTAGCTTTTACAACTGCATATGAAAATTAGATAGTTTAAGTAGAAAAAAAAAAAGTATTCTTGAAGGCTTGGGAAGAAGAGGAGTAGTTTCTACAAGACATTTCTTCACTTACTAATTATTCACTTTGGCTAAGTCACAGAGATAGAGCATATGGACAATGTAAACAGTCCAAAAGGCAATTCTTTTTGTAAATGTTCAAGCAAGTGTTGCACCAAGAGGTGCAACTTGCAAGGTATGACACTACTTACATATTGCAAATAACTTTTTTTACTTCCTCTTGAAAACGGTATGTTATAGATTTGAGTTCTGGATCATTAGGACTTTCTGCAGACTATTTTCTCCCCTTCTCACTGTACACAAGTACAGAAACTCTTATCTTTACATTTCATCAATTCCACGAATGATTTTAACAATTTTAAGAAAAGATGTAACTTCTTCTCAGCTGTTGATGTCATGGCATGACTGCCATTGCAACAGACAGCTGAGCACTAAAGGTTGTCAGCCTGACTGAAAAGAGTAACTGAGGAACAAAGAACCAGAGAAATAAATAACTGGGTAATAAACAAATATTCACTTTTCACCTGGCTTAATATCTTTTTTTTTCCATTATTTCACATAATCTACAATGAGGAGAGTGCTGTGGACTATTTTAAATGAAACAAGTTTTATCTGTCTGTTTGAGGAAGAATAATTTTGGGCTGTTTACCCAAAAAAGAAAATCTGTCTGAAGAGATGTATTTTTAGTGCTTCTGCAGCTTTATCAGAAAGTAACAATAAGGGCTACCTGAAATAAAGATTGGACAACAACTGGAACTGACATTTAGAGATACCATGAGGGGAAAGTGACTGCAGAAAGCAAAAATCAGAGGTGTTTTATCTGATTACATCATCTGTCTCATTAGGTTTACGCAGCACTTTTGTTTGTCTGGACTAAATTTCCTACCAGGTGCTGAACAATTCCACACAATCCTCCTTTCAATCTTAAGAAAATATACAATCATTTGTAACTTTCTACAAAGATTTAGGCAGATAATTCAGGAAGGAGCCACAGGGCAATGTGGTAATGCAGTCTATACTACTCTAGATGTTAGGGCTGTCTAGCACTCGAAGTAATTGCTGAATCTTTCACCTTTGATACGATACAGAGGACTGAAAATTCAACAGACCCAATAAATCAACTGCTAAAAGAAAAAATAAAAAAATTTTAAAAAGGAAAGGAAAGGAAAACTTGGAAAATTCAAGTAATCTTTCTTACCCCACATGTGAGAGCATGACAAAGTAAAATAAGAAATAAGCCATTTACATTGTGATTATTGTGAGGTTAATCCACATGGATCTACCTGAATCTGACAACAGAGTCTTATAGAGGAGTACAGAAGACAGTATATTGATCAGAATTGACAAAGCAAGTGGCAGAATGTTTGAGTTAAGCATAATGCAAAAATCATAATCACAATGATGCAAGAGCTAGTCTGCTTTTTTCAGAGGAAATTCTATTAACCCATTGAATCAAGCTACAGAATACAATGGTGTATTTTATCTGTCATATTAGGGAGATACATGCTTTAAATAACATGAAACAAACTTCCAAATATTTGGAGTTAATATGTTCTACTAAAGCAGACATTGAGCTAAATATTATACAAGTGATACATTAAATATTCTTAAACTAGAAAGACAAGAATCAAAACTGAATCAGAGCTGAGCATCTAATTGGATTGCACTTGAGCAAACTGAATTCAGTCTGAATTCTAAACATAGGTATCTATGTAACTAACTCAATATATTGGTGTGTCAAAAAGCCCGATTTTCTGAAGCTAAGGAATATTTGAAGTGAACATAACTGGATCCCAGGCTGGATGTAGCTCAGGGCAGCCTGGTCTAGTGGTTGGAGACCCTCTCCGTGGCAGGGGGGTTGAAAGGAGATCGTTACCGACCTTTTCAACCCAGGCCATTCTATGGTTCTATGAACTGATGGGAAAATAACTGTAATTCTATGGGAAGATGCATTAGATGGCAAAAGTGTTGCAATTCAAAAATAAAGAGATGCTTAGGTTAAAAACTCATTTTTTGGTGGCAAAGTAGCTCTGGTGGTCATAAATATGTCAACAATAGGGAACATACAGAAGAAAGGTACATAATCTGAATGAATTAGGATGTACAGAAAACTTAAACAGGAAAGTAAGACAAAGAAGAAAATCCATTATTAAACAGCCTTGGCCATTATTAAAATGTATTACGAATAGAAGAAAGCATATTAACAGAGACAGCATCATAGACATAATACAGGTTTAGTTGTTCTTCCTCTGATTGACACAGAGCTAGAAAAACAACTACTGCCTACTTTAAAAAGAGCATAAATCTGGGAATGATTCAGAGAAACAAACAACATGAATTACAAAGTAGTAATAGGGGGAAAAACTGGAATTGGACACTATCTTTTAACAATGTTAAGAAGTTGTGAAATTAAGTGATTATTCCTTCATCCCTTGTGATCTTCAGAACACATCTAGGTTATGGATTTACCAAACGTAACTTCAAGAAAACCTTGAAAAGCTCTCTTAATATGAGACTATCACTGACACAGATAGATGGATCTCAAATTGAAAAAACATCACTTGTGCTCACTTGCTCTCTCCTTTCATCAAGTGCATCTTCTGAATTAGCCAAACATGCTATGGCAGCTCATCACAAAAGTAAATGCATGGAAGTTATGCCTTGTAGCATACACGCATTTAGAGCACATGATCTGAAAAGTCCTTCAATTCATGAATCAACCTGTGAAATTCTCTAGTCTCCGCATTCATTTTCCTCATGTATTTCTATGTATCAGGATACAATTATCTGTACTGTTGTGAAATATTTTAAACTGTACAGGAAAAAAAAAAAAAGTCTTATTAGCACTAATATATTTATTAACAGAATGGTATCACCTGAGATCACGACTCAAATTTTCTTCTGCCTACAAAGTTATATCCCATTTTTTTTCTGCTATTCATTGACAAAAAAAACCACATTCTTATAAAACTCTTCCACTCAGTAGACAATGAAATTCATTAGTTCTAAACACCCAGGAAAAAAATCCATAACATCAATTTAACTTCTTTTGTTTTTAAAACTAAAAAGAAAAGAAAGAAGATTTCTTTTTTGCCATTTCAGCCGTAAGTACTGAAGAGTAATAAATGTTCTCAAAACTTGGTAGAGATTGTGCATATGTCAATTTGTAGCACCCACATTTGCTCTCAGCTAATATACAGGCCAGAATTGGAAAAAGAAAAAAGAGTCAATAAGTATTTCTAGAGGGCATCTAGAGATTTTCATTAAAAGGGAATTGAACCTTGTGGAGAATAAGTAAAAATTAAGGCAATTTATAGTGATAGGCAAACACTGTGCTGTGTATAATTTTCTTTTGATTATGATGGCTCTTTGACAGCAAGAATGTCAAATTTACTTATTTAAATTAAATAAATTACACAGATACTTTGAAAATATAAATCCTATACTGAGTAGCCAGTAGGAGTAGGTAAATCAAAAGTTGTCTTCTAGTTGGAGTTTTACTAGACCAAAATCATGTATCTTTCTCCTTACCCACCATAATTCTCATGATTATGATTTTATGATTTAGATTATGATCTAAAATTGCAAAATAGTACAACTGAGTCCTATGTTTAGCTTTCTTCCATTTTGGAGAGAGGGAATTTCTATTTATTCAAAGTTCAGCTCTATACAAGATAACTAATAATCAAACTGCAACAGGAATGAGGCCCTTGTCTTCATGAAATTCATCACTACTACTCATCACATAGGAAATTTGAGAGATTTCTGATCAACAGCCTGTTTGGCGCTATTACTGTCCTTCTACTTTCTAAAAAAGTTTGTTATGTACTAGCAAGTTTGCAAGGGATATTGTAATGTGGATCACAGTGGTTTTTATTCACTTATTTCTTTAACATCTCTTCTTCCTTTGCAGTTAACAGTATGCAAGTTACAAGCATATTGTCATACTGCCTTGAGAAAGCAGCTCTTCAGTAGACAATGACCTGGGAACACTGGAAAACTTTTTCAGTAACAATGGACCAGCCTTCAGAAGGTATTCGGAGACATCAGTCTGTTTTAAAGCAGGCAGCTAGGACTGAGGGCACCTATCACAAAGTCCCTTGGCTAAGAAACTTGCTTACCTACCTCTGTTTTTTGATGCTGCAATCAGATTGAAGCTTCTAGTGTGGAAAACAGCCTGCCTGCTGTCTAGAATGACTTAGTAGTGCAGTGGTGCTGTTAGAAGATAAATACTTAACCAAGTAAAACTTCACTGGAGTGCTGTGTTAAAGATATCTATCTACTGCTCACTCACTTGCATCAGAGTAATCATTTTAACAGTGATTTTAATTCAATTTATCTTGTTATATATAGAGAATTAATTGAACAAATTACTTCAAAGGAATGCCTGAAATTGCTAATATTAACACTTCTATCATCTTTTTTCCTTTTGAACACTGTCAGCTCTATCCAGTCATTTCACATATTGGTCCATGATTGCTTTCACACTTCATAATTCTGCACATAACTCTCTTTGACATCAAGGACAAAGAGTGTACCAGGTTGATCTTAAGAAAGGCGAAATGGCAGAAAAGCCCATACGTTTACTACAAACATCGCTGGTATGAAATATTAGTCAGTATGAATGTTTTGAAACTAATATTCCTCAATTTCTAATCATGAACATCCCAATGAAGGGTGATATCATGGAAGCATTGTAATTTCCAGCAGATCAAAAAATATGTGCAGAGACTGCTAGCTTCAGAGCAATCACATGTAACTTCAGCGTAATTTCCAGTCATACACAGTCCTTGTCAAAAGCAGTTGTAAATATCACAAACAACTCCATGTTTTTTTTCTCTGTTTTTCCAGACAACGAACTGGAAGTTGCCATTAGCCAGCGTTATTAAAATGAGATTAAAAGCTGCTTTGACAGTTTGGAGGAATAATGTTTTTCAGTAATACAGCTCAACTATTACAATGTTATCTCTAAAGTTCTACTTTGAGCTCCTAACTAAGGTTTTCAGACCAAGCTTGAAATTATCATATTAGAGATGAATAACATAGAAACTCAGAGCCCACATTCAACAGTAGCATGTATAGTACTCGTGTGCCTTTTTTTTTCCTTCAGTTGGAGCTACTAATTGCTATGAAAGCATTTCTTCGTGAATGGCATATTTTTATGTGAGTATTTTGAATAACCCATATCCTCTACATTTCTTCTCTGAACCTCATCCCCGGTGGTACCGGTTTCAGTGCTTACACTGAGGAAGAGTTGCTCATTTTACTGCATATTAATGAGGGATTGATTTAGCTTTTGAAAAACAATTTGCATTTTTCAAGAAACATTATAAAAAAACATTCTAACTTAGAAAAAGGCTGACCTCTTGATGTTTCAATCACATTGCCCCCAACAACTTATCCAGAATAACTGCAGTCAGTGGAGGATATTGAAATGCAAAGTTTCTTCCATGTCTTGATTAAGTTCATATGATGTTTGTCTATGAAGATCACAGTCTTTTCGGAAAAGCACTTAAGATGAAAGCATACTGTATGTTTGATTTGCTCAGTCCTTGTATCTAATTTTATTTGTGAATGGCTTTTGGAAAAGCTTTCCATACAAGAAGAAATATAATTGATTTTTTTGATCCACTAACTATCTTTGCTATGTATTTTCCATAAATCTAATAAATTCATTTTCTAAAAGAGTCAGTAAGGAGGATATACCCTACCTACCTACTGTTAAATATTTAACCTAGAGACAAAGACTGCACAGCTCATGAGTGTGAATGCATCTATTCTACTACTTATCAATTTAGGAGCTGTCATACAATATTAAAAACATATTTTTTGAAAGCAGCTTTATAATAACAGTAAAACCATTCGGCAGTTAAAGGGAACTCAGCAAAACCACAGAAAGCACAGTTACCTATGTGAGTGCAATGCATCATCATCTACAGATAAAGTCTCTGCAACCCACAACCTACAGAAGTGTATAAATCTATTCTGCTACTTATCACTGAAGCAGCTGTCATGCAATATTAAAAGTATTGAAAATACTTTAATAATAACAGCAGTTGAAGGCAATGGGAAAACTGCAGAAGCATGCTGTTATTAAGTGAGTGCAGTGCATCAGGAAATAAATGTAAGCACATACTTTGTTGTATTTCATTCTGAAAACATTATTTTCAGAAATAATGTCTTTCTGTACTATCATTATAGGTATAGTTTGCATTAAAATTATGAAAAAGCAGAGTATTACTCATGACAGTTATGAAAAGACTACAATGAGAAAAAAGATTTTGCTATTGATTTACGTAAATTGCACTTGAATTTTTCAAATTAGATATGGATGTGGTTCATGACGTTCAGAAACATGATAACCCAGTTTGGGAAAGAAAAAGGGTTAGCTTTAAGCTTTTGGTAGGGATTTAGGGGTAGGGACCTACTCTGATGCTTAGATCTCTACCAAATCTACAGTAAACTTCAGAGGGTATAGCATCCTGCTTTGCGTGTACTACAGCACAGACTATTGCTATTACTGAATCTATGGATGGTTTACAGATAGATGTAGGATGTGTTTCACATGCCCCAAGTATCTAAAACAACTCATTTGTGTAAAACATGCAAAAAGATTTTAGTGGGACCTTTTGGAGGGGATGGGGAGAAGCTATCCCAAATCAGACAAAAACAGATGTTCTTTAACAAGCATTTTCATGAAGCTGCCACTAACTTCATCACTAACTTCCCAGAAAGCATGCAGATTACCATGAGTACACTTATAAAACTCCCTTTTCCCTAACATTTTACTTAGAAGCATCTGTAACGAGTACAGTTTTATGATACATTTACCTTCCACTATTGTATGGGTAGAATTGAACAGTCCTGATACTTGTCAAATTAAAATTTCGTTCAACTGCCCAGTAAAAAGTTATAAATCTACTATTTTCTGTTGTGAACAAGTCTATAATTCCTGAGTTTAAGAAATACTTTGGGAATAAACCTGCACTGTTCCTGAACTACAAGCAAATGAATTCCTAAGTCTGTGCTATTTATCTAAAGCCCACGTTAATACATTATTGTTTATATCTATTGCTTTACATCCATTACTTGATTTTCATGAAGCATGCCATTTTTCTCATTTACACCATTTGTACATCACAGAGAAATGAGACATGCACATTTTCCTGCGATTACATTTAGCTGGGGTGCTGGAAAGGAGTACTGCACTATGGAAGAAGAAACTTAAAGATTGCATGCACACGCAGATAGACAGGCTTCTGACTATCGAGGCAGACAAAATAGGCAGCTGCATGATCAACCTCCTTCTTACAGAAAGAAATCTTGCAATCATTAACAGGCAGCTTCACTATGTTCCTAATTGGCTTCCCATTACCACTTCCCCAGACGTAAAAACAAGTATAGACAATAATCAAGTGCTAAATATTACTAAGGAACTAAACCACGTGTGACAATCAGACTCAAGAACACAGTGAGACCTGCCAGCCTACCTAGACAGAAAATACTGCCTATTTTGCAGTGGAATCTCTGCCACCTTTAATGCTGTAGATAACTCTTATCACATCACTTCTCAGGTTGATTGACATTTCTACTTACAGTGGAACAAAATAAGAGGTTAAGTTAATACATTAAAAAGGAATCTGTTGTCATTTCAACTCAAAATAATGCACTCCAGTAGATACACTCCTTCTCTATAAAAATGCACTTAATAACACATTTTTGTGAGTACCTTCAGGGTTTCCAGATTCTGTAATTAAAACTTGGTAGTTTTAATTATACAGCAATATAGAGAAACATCTACATAGACTTCCTTACTAAGAGTCACTTGAAGAAAAGACTGCACTTTTCAAAAGCATAATTCGAACAGCATTACTTTAGATCATTTCATTGGAGCAAGTTTTGCTTGTATTCTCACTCCTTAACACAAGAAACTGTAATCTCTCAGTCAGCAGAGCTCCCCTTTTCACAGGCACAAGTACATACATTATACTTAAATCCTAGCTTATAGGAAGATTTGAGAATATGTATTTTTTTCAATATTTGAGACAGAACATTTCAGTCTGGAACCTGATAAAACACTGGGTTGTAATGAATAACAGTACATTATCAACTTGGCTGCAATCATATAAAGTGCACTAAAAATAATGTAAGCTTTTTTTCTTTCTTACTGCTTTATACACAAACTATACTTCTAAGAAGGGAGGAGGTGATCTGAGATAAAGCATCAAGCAATAAAACTTGCACCCAATTGCCCTGAGTGAATGTTAAAGTTGCTTATTCTGAATCTGAGCATCACAGTCCTTCCTCCTCAAAACTATTATCACATTTTAACAGTAGACTCAAAATGCAACAGGTTTTGAACACTATAAAATAGCTGTCCTGAATTTACAACAATCCCAGTCCAGATGCTTGCATGAATAGATTACAAGAAAAATTTAAGGCAATACTGCTAGCATTCTGAAACATCCTTTGACACCTAGTGATTTAAAATTGCAGAGTTACAGCAAGAACCAGACACTGATTTGACTGCATTTATCCCTGCTGGACACCTTAGCAGTGCGCAGGATGTCAGCTTATTTCTCCTGCAAGAGAAAATCCCCACAGCCGTAACATGGACAGTGCGGCCCCAGTGTGCCCGTGGGGCTGGGGGCGCCCCAGGCAGCACCGCATGCCCCACTCACAGGCACCCACGAGAGCAGAACTAGAACAGAAAAACGACAAGCCACCAAGAAGCGCTCCCTTACCTTCTAAACCTGCTTCAATCAGCCCAAACTGTTCCAACACTTTCACAAAAAGCACAATCACGATCAAAACTGCTATCATTTCAAGCCCTTCCAAGTTCATGGTGAGTTAGGTCATGGTCTGAGCACAGCCACTGAGGAAAGTGCTCTCCCGCCCGGCTTTCCCGGCGAAGCCATCGCTCTACGCGGGGGCAGGGGGGAGCGGGGCGGACATCCTGGCCGCGGCCCGCCGGGCACAGCCCCGCTCCCGGGCTGAGCGGAGGGGAGCGGAGGGACGGCCGCCCCAAGGGCCCCCGAACAAGGAAGAACAAGGCAAAGAACCACCTGGGGCCGGCGAGCCGCCGGCGTGGCCGCGCGGCTGCTGGCAGCGTCGGTGTGGGTAGCACGTCGCCTAGGAGACGCGGGGACCGGGCCTCGCATTGGACAGAGAGGGACAGAAAAGAGCTGGAAGCAAAAAGAGGGAAGGAGCCGGGGGGGACGCGGGGACGGGGGACGGGGCACGGCCCCCTGAGTGTGCCGTGGTGCGACGTGCCAACTTTCTGCGAGTTTCTCCTAGGGAAGGGAAAAAGAGGAGAGGTGCAGCATGTGGCCGGCAACGCACGAGATGCCGTCCAGCACAGTGCCTTACGAATCGCTTCTCATTTACAACGCTTCTCATAATTAACAACGGCAAACAACAACTTCTTTAATTTTCCTGCCTTATTAAGCGCCATTTAGTGATCAGGCTGACCTTGGAAAACAAACATTTGAAAGAACAGATTGAGGGGAAGAGGGAAAATAGACGCGTTATTTGTTATGGTCTCTCACTTCAGTAGTATGTGCTAAATGGAGTGTTTTCCCAGAGAATCAGCACAAATACAGGCAGAGGACTACCAGGTATCTCCACCTGCTGCCCTCCTGCAGAGCTCTGCAGCTCTGCCTCATGCAGCACTAAGTGGTTAACAGTGGCTAAGGCAACACTGTTTAAATCCTTAGTAATTTAGCATCTAAGGAGTAATTTGCATTACAAAAACAGCAACTCTATTACAACAAAAATAAGCAAGGAACAACTGCAATAAATTTAATCCTCTTTGGTAGGATATTGTCCCTCACATGGCTGGAATCCATTATTGTCCATTTCTTTCTTTGGATTATGTTCAGAAAACATCTTTGTGTCACGTAAGAACTGGCAGCAGCTTCTAAATCCCCCAGGTACACTAGCATTATGATGTGGGTTACCATTATTGAAAACAGTGAATAGAAACAAGAATAAGAGAAGTGATATAATGAATAATAAAATAGAATAATAAATAAAAAAACAAACAAACAACAAAAAATTTTGTACTGTGAATAGGTAAACCCATCCAGATCAATGTTTGCATGTCACTATCACATGCTTTTTTTTTCCTCAAGATTGAACTCCCTGAAACTGTTTAATACTTTTTCTGTTAGAAAACCTAGGGTTTAAATGCTCCATCCTAACCATATTGAAATAGATGTTGCTGGCTCTGCTTAATCACAGAATCATGGAATCACAGAATGGCCAGGGTTGGAAGGATCATGAATCTCCAACCCCCCTGCCACATGCAGGGCCACCAGTCTCCCCATTTAATACTAGACCAGGCTGCTCAGAGCCCCATCCAACCTGACCTTGAACACCTCCAGGGACGGGGCATCCAAAGCCTCTCAGGGCAGCCTGTTCCAGCACCTCACCACTCTCTCTGTAAAAAATTTTCCCCTGGCATCCAACCTAAATCTCCCCTCCCTCAACTTAAAACCATTTCCCCTTGTCCTGCAGTTATCAACCCTTTCAAACAGTTGATTCCCCTCCTGTTTGCAGGCTCCCTTTAGGTACTGAAAGGCTGCAATGAGGTCACCCCGCAGCCTTCTTTTCTCCAGGCTGAACAAACCCAGCTCCCTCAGCCTGTCTTCCTTCATAGGAGAGGTGCTCCAGTCCCCTGATCATCTTTGTGGCCCTCCTCTGGACCCTCTTCAACAACTCCCTGTCTTTTTTGTACTAAGTACTGCAAACCTTTAAGTTGCCATTTTTCCTTGGGGAGCTTTTAAATGCTGCAAACTTTTTCCTCACATTCTTCTTTTTCTCATTTAATCTTTCTTTCAAACAAGCTGAAAATCTACTAAGCTGCATCATCAACAGCATTAATGACTGCAGCTCCTGCTCTGGTGTCCCTGCTGGAGCAGGGATGGGATCACATGGGCCCAGAGGTCCCTGCCAGCCTCAACTATTCTGTGATTCTGTGATTGTCTTTCTCATGTGCTGTGAACTAGCCATTAGACTCTCCTCTATATTTTATTTTCTCTTTTTGACATATATAGAGATAATATAATACACAAATAAAGATTCTTTATTAGCTCATCGCTTTTTAGTAAAATCTTTTGAAACCTTACAAAAGGTATTTCTCTTGCTGTCTCCTATTCAAAAAAACATTTAATATACAATCTTAACTTTGTCATGAGAGTAAATATATGAAATTGAAATCCCTGGTCATATTTCAAGCTAGAGACATATCTAAATGATCACTTCTTATCTTGTGATGCAGCTTTACATTACAGTGAATTTTTTTTACATTATTATGACTAAGATTTTAGGTACCATGAATCATATTGCTATTTCTTAATATTGTATATAATGAAATCTTAACGTTAAAAAAAAAGGCCCAATCAATTTGGATTGAAAATTGATGAGTGGGTCTACAGAGAGAGTTCCCAGGAATGCTTATCTTTCCTCCTTACATTTCCTCTTCTTGTGCACTCACATTCACTGTGTTGTCATTAAGCTACTGTCCATTTTTTGTCATGGCTCCAAGTGAGAATGATTACTATCCTCTGTCATTCCTTACCACCTAATGAAACAGTTTATGGGAGCCTGCCCTGCATTGCTTAAAATCACTGGGATTTCCTTAATAAGTTCAGATAAATGAACTGAGCTAACCTTCATGACTTTGCCTAAAGCAAACCTGGATGTATTTACAAACTATTATGCTAACAGATTTTGGGGAAGGCTATCATTGGTAGAACAGCAGATAGCAGGAGATGCTAATGGTCTCTTCCACTGGTAGAGTTAGATGAAGAAATTGTGCAAAGCAAGAGAAAACTCAAATGGGAGTCCAGTCCAGAAAGCTCAGAGCACCAGTGGAAGTCCAATGCAATATGGAAAACTGAAAACAGAATTTCTAACAGAAGCTAGAGTTTCTTGGTTTTGACTGAGAAAAGTCTAAATAGTAGTTTTAAGCATGCATATGACGAAGATACCAATAATGATCTAAATCCACAGGACCATTTTAAAAGCAATGTCCTGCAACTTAGCACGAAGAAAAAAGAATATTTTTTCCTATCTTTAATAAGAACAGTTTTGAACAAGTACTCATAACTTATTTTTAGTAAACTTTCAACATGTGTATCTACAAGAGTAGCTATTCAAAAATCATACATATTTATTTTTAAAATGGGTAAAATTCTTCCTAAATAAAGAAATGGACCAGAAAATCTTGATGGATCATAATTGACACAAATAGGTTATTATGTGTGCTGTAGTCTTTTTGTCCCTGTAACTCATTTGTTTACTTTTTTCACTCCCTGGAATGTACTGCTAGCATAAGAAGAAGAGAATAAAACAAAACATGAACGTAAAGAACATATATATATATAAAACAAGTATATATATTAGTTCATCAAATCATTGAAGAAAACCAGCAAAGTCATTAGTTTGAATCTTTTGAATGTAACCTTCTTGGTAAATATTTAATGAATCCAACAAAAACAAACAAAAACCCCACACAAAACAAAAAAGCAAAAGGCAGTGATGTATTCAGCTATTATAACCATTAAATCTTGTAATGGCCCACACCTTGCAGCTTTCCTCTGGGCAGTACACCAGTATGGCTTGCCTTAAAAGACAGAACAATGGTATGCATTGTGATGCCCTGATGCCCAGAAGAAGAATTTTAGTCCCACATTAGAGGCAGCAATCATTTTATGGGTTGGTATAGATTATATATCTCACCGAAAGAGTCTCCAGTCTTGGACAGGGGGCAAGACGTAGTCATGAAGCAGAAGTTTTGGCTCTTCCCACTCTGCTTTGCATTTAAATAGCAACACATACAGCTCATGTTTTTACAGAAGTGACTAAATAGAAGATATACTGCAATATTCATAAATAAGCTTTTCAAAAATTCAAAAATTTTCAAAAGTATATCTGAAGTTCTGGATACTATCCTAACACCACTGCTCAGAAGTTTTGATTTGCTGTAGAAAGTCAGAAGCTGCATACAAACTGACAAGATGTTACTAATTCTAAACAGTCTTTTGAATACTCTTTGAGTATTTGTTAGTCCTTAAAATTGAATTACATTTCTAGTCCATCCCTTGAAAATTTGACTTCCTGAATCTGTTAGTGTGCATTTCTGGAAGCTGATGCAGACATCATACTTACTGTGGCCATGAATTACATGTCATTAGAAGACAGAATTTTTTTCATAACGTGGAAAAATGTCATTCAAATAACTCCATCTCTATTGTAAATCCTTAAACCTCATTAAAAAGTAAAAGCCATGAAAAAGTTCAATGTCATAAAAATGTCAGACAACAGTATTTTCAAGTTCTTTCTGGAAACTGAAGCTGAAAAATGTTTGACTGTTCGAATTTCACAGATGAAGCTCAACTGCTCTCACGATCTGTTTGTGCTACTTATTTATTAGCAAGAATTTTTCTTGAGAGAATATAGAGATCATTTTCAAAACTACAGAGGAAATCTTTTCAAAAAGAACTTCCAGAGTCATTTGTAAATCTCCTGTGCATCATCAGTAATGAAGCAGCAATTCTTTTATTTCAAATTTTGAGACAGTCACTGTATCAAGGGATGATGTTTTTATATTTGCTTTAATTTTCTCTAAGTGACAGACAGCCTCAATACATTCATGTCCAATGCTTTGCAACTGCGAGATGCCAGAGGTGCTACCAGGTGCCCAGCAGCTTTTTTTCACTGGGCTCCTTGCAGAGTATGACCCACCCTTCCATTACAACCAGTATCGATCAAGAGACTGTGTTAATTCACCAAAGTTTAAAGTGTCTGAGTTTGTGAGACAGGTGATTTCACTGATTTTTTTTTTTTTTCTAGCTATGTCAGTCCTGTAGTCCCTCAACCTGGGTGTTTCTTATTTATTTCTCCCCTTATGTTCTCCAATCCAAGGGGTATATATAATGTCAGCAGTGCAATAGCTCTAAGAATCAGATGCTTTCTTTGTAACCTACTGTAGGAAACCTGCCTTAGCTATTGCTACAAATACTATCACTCTGGCTTGTCACGCCAACTATCTCAGCTGCCCCTTTGCATTCAGCTAGTGGATCCACTTCAAAATATATACGGTATTTGCCATCACCTTCAACGCCAGTCTTACCATACTACTACCATACTTCTGAATTTCAGAAAATATTGAGCTTTTAACTACTTCAATCAACAGCACCTTACTTAACCATAAATTAAGCTTTATTCATAAGAAATGTTACTGGCTCTAATACAGCCTTTTAATATTCTGAAATACCATTACATCTGTTCTCCCTCAAATTCTTCCATAAACTAGAGTAATGGAAGACCACAGTGTCCTGCCAAAACCTCACAAGGCAGAGTGATGTGACCATCACAAAGCATCCTATTCATAACTGTGCTTGTTTGTTCTTCTCTCTCTGCCACTTCCAAGGTCCTACTTTATTCTTAAATGTTTGGTCCCGTAGGAATGGCAGATTTAAATGAAAACTGCACAAACTGCACAAGAACATTTTCTTAGCATATCTGGACCTCCTTGTAGATCACCATTTTTTGTCTTCCAGAACAGCTTTCTCAATATAACTCTGGGATATCTTTTTTTTTTTCATTCATTCATAGGGTGCAGTGATCCTAGAATGAATTTTTAGAATGATCAGCAGAGAAAATACAAAACCACACAAACTATTACCTACTCACATTTTCTTTGGAACCACTTAGCTCTGCAAAATAGAGAGTCTCACATTATACTGGAAAAGCATTCACACACTACATCCAGGTGTTGTGTTTGTAAAACCACGCACCATAAACTAAAGAAATATCCTGGTAATAAGGTAGTCTTGCTAACAAAACTTACTGAGATCATACTAGGTCTTCCTAAAAACACAACTATGCCAGGTACAGCTATTCAAACTCTTGTATAAAATTATAATCCGTTAAGAAACTATACTTGGAGACTACAATTTAAAAAAAAAAAACAAAACAGCTGTAAGTCTATCTATTTAATCACTTTCTATAATTTCTAGCACGAGAGGCAGATGTATAGTTCCAATGGTATACAGCATATGGATGCCTACATTTTTAAATCCATAACCTGGGTGGAAAGTAGAAATATTGTTATGATATACTAAAATTGTCATGCAGATAACAAAGAGAGAAAATGTATTGCTAAGAATTAGAAATATACTCTTTTTTTTTGCTATATTATTTTTCTGCATGTTATGGAAATCTATCAAGCTTCCTGTGGGCTTTAGCTGTGAACATTGTGATAAGTGAACTTTATCATAAATATGTTTAGAAAACTCCTTTACAGTCTCAAAATGAAAGACTGACAGAAGGGTTCCTTCAGTTCAGCTGATATAGCATGTGGATGTTCGCCAGACTTTTCCTCCTAATCCCTTGTTGGTTCATTAGTAGCTTGCTGCAGACAACAAAGGACTTATATGCCAATCAACAGTAAAAAGTCACAGGAAAGCCTAACTCATACACTTAAAGTAAACAACTTGAGAGACTGCAACAAGGCAGCACCTTCCAAACTTTTTCCTAAAATAATAAAATAAAATAAAATAAAAACAAACAACAACAACACAAAACAAAGCAGAACCAAAATGCCAGAGATACAGGAACATCTACTGAATCTTACAGTCTGACTTAAGCACCAGCGACCTGTTAGAGTGTACTCCTAGTTCAAATGGTGAGTTCCTACTTTTCCCAGAAGTTATTATTAAGGCAAATAACAGCAATAAAAAGTGACAAGTTGAATGTCTTATTTTCTGGTTATATAAAGCTAACCAACATTCACAAAGAAAATAAGTAAGCTGACATTGTTTCCACGTCTGCCCAATTAACCTACTTGGAGCACTGTGAAGGAGCCCAACAAATTTCTTCACATCTTGTCAACACCTTTTTTTTCCTTTGTTCCTACAGACCTTTACCACATAAGATCATACAAATCCGTTTGCCTAAGCAAAGCTCCTACATTCACATGAAGGAGTTTTGAGTGATGCTATCATCTCACTAGAGAAACTCATTGATGTGTGGGCTGGCTTTCTAAAGAATCAAGGATTGCAGCATTTTTCACGTGCTGAAGAAACACAAACAACTGGTCATGTATTCAGTAGTAAGCAGTAAGTAGTAGTAAGTAGTAATAAGTAGTAAGTAGTAAGCTCTTGTATATGGATACACAGTGTATACACACAAAATACACAAGAAACTGAGACTTGTTTACATACATTTTTAGACCGTGTCTAAGGAGTGTTGCTCTTTCATTTTAATAACTTACAAGAAGTTCTAAGAGAGGCCAGATATTTGCTTTGTTTTTTTATTCACTGTAAATATATGATAAAGAGAGTTCAAAATATTCCAGGGAGTTCAGAAATGTAAAACAATATGAAATATGACATTTAATGTACCTCACTTGTCGAAATAAAAAACAAATGTAATGCCTGAAAACCTTTGCTACTGTTCAGTATTTGTTTATTTGTGCTTCTAATTGCTTTCTCTGAATATCTGATCAGTTGTCTGATTACTGTTCAATCCCTATATTCTCTTCCATCATGAAAATGACAGCAGTATCCACGCAAATTCTTTATTATTGTGGATAAACTAGACGAATAGGCAACATAGCAATGGTTTGTGCTTATCTTTCACCTCCCAGAAACAGAAGCAGTCTTAGGAATTTTCCCATGATTATACTTCAGAAACCCCACAAGCTGTAAAGCAGTGACTTTGCGACACCTGTGGTTTTGTTATCTGCCTGTCATGGCCTGTGGGCTTGGCTATTTCCAAGCTTGCTGTCTTTACTGTGATTTTATTTCTGAAGAAATATTTCATTGGTTGCAGCATTTTTCACATCAGTATAATTTTTCATCTTCTCAGGTTGTTTTATGGCTTTACTGTATCTCCTGTTCACACTGTCAATCATAAACGGCATCAGTCAGTCTGCAGCCTCTGGTTTTGGATGCTGTTCACATTGTTCTCCTTTGTCCTCCTTTGCCCCAGGTGCTAACCATTTAAAATATGTACATTAAAGTAAAAGGTGAAAGTTTGCCTTTGCTTTTTCAGGTTCTGTTCTAAACTGTTACTGCAGATTATTCTTTTGAATACACTGCATAACTCAGAATCAGTTTTTTTCTGTAAAATTATCCAGATTACCTATAAACCTTTCTGCAACCAAATACATCTCTGATGATGCATTGAATACTTTGGCTTTGAGACTTTTGCTTTTTTACTTTACACTTTTGTAGTATCAGTCTAGATCTTACAGGTAGCTAGCCCACCTTATGTACAAACTGGGCTAATGCTTTCAACATTTGAACAATTCTACTAACAAACAACTTAGTTAATAGTGATAAAGCTTTCCTTCCATTACTTCCTGTGAAAGGCACGATCTTATCACTCCCACATTCAGGGCTCAGATCAGAAATTGCTGTTCTGTTATCATTTAACTTTCTCACTTACAACTGTTCACTGTCAAAAAATCACTGGCCAGATTTCTATGGCTTCACACCTGCACTCTTTAAACTGGACAGGGTTTGTTTTCAAATTGCAAGCTCAAATCTACTCCTGTTGCAGCTGAGCAACATTTTGACAGTGTAGTTGTGTGCCAAATTATACTGATCTCAGACTAATTCAGATACATTAACAGTCTCATCCTTCTGGAATCTCACCATCAAAGTGCCAAAGAATGGATGGATTAGACACACTAGTACATTAAGACAAAGTATCCTCTTGACAGTTATTGATTACAGAAACACACTTGCAATTCTCAGTAAATAATATATCTCTGTAAAAATATTGAACTGCTTTGCTTTAATAAATGCAGGGAGGAATACCAAAAAATGATTTGATATAATATTCAGGGAATATCTAGAATGTTTTACAGCTTGGTTAGAGTGCCTATAACTGGTAATTTGTAAATTGATGTTATAAAAGTCTGTGGACTTTGGGACTATGATGATATGATCCTAAGTTAAATACTTATGTGCCAGCTCTGAAAATATTATATTAGTGACATCAGAATAAAGCTGATCCACTAATTAGTGAGTTTAGCATTTGCTTAGTAGCAGCTCTGAAATGTCATCAATATTAGATATTTCGTAGCTTCACATGAAAAATAAGAAAAAATAAAATAAATATCAAATGGATTGTAAGAGAAGCAAACATGGTGTATTACTACCTGGTACTAAGTATGTGTGAGTGCTGGGATATTCTTGTCATCAAAAAAGTGCTACACACAGGGCAAGTTAACAGACTGCACTGGGTTTTTTTTTCCTCTCACATGGGCACAATTTTCAGAGATACAGAATAAATTCAGAAGACAATTTGAAAAACTGCACAATTACGAGGGAGTCATTCCTCATTCTGACGACTTACATCATTGAAACCGGTTCTGTTCATGAAGCTTTGAAATCCTTCCTATTCCCAATTCACTACTTCATAGTGTTGCAAAAGCAGTAGAAGTGTCAGCATAAAAATTAACTGACACCAGAGCAATATTTTAGTGATCATCAGAAATGATGCACATACCTCAGCTGAGAGTTATACATACATAGACTTTACATTTCAGGTTTCAAATAGGATCACTGGAAGTGAATGAATCCTTGTAAAACACCACCCATACAAGATAACTATTAACAAATCAAAAAAATTCCTACTGGAAAGAAGACTTAAACTAAAGCTTGCAAAAAACAGCTACTTAAAGATATTTTATAGGTAATTCTGCACCAGAATTTTAAGATTCTGATTTTCAGAATTTTTTCATAATTTCAGAATTTTAAAGATCTGCAACTTCAAATGATTTCCTGAATCCACCTCATCCAGTCTCTTGCATTATACTCACATGACTCCTGAAAGACATTTAAAAAAAAATTAGAGCCCCTTCAAGGTACTCCAGCACTTTTTCACCCTCCAGCAAAGTTTCCATCCTAGTAGTTCCCCTAAATTCCCCATTCTCTCCTGCTACTCATTGTATGATATATGAGCTCATTTCTTCTCATTTAATCGTGCAGCTCTATAAATCAGACAAGCAGATTTCTCTCTAGAAAAAAAAATAATATTTGAAGCAATAATATAACATCTGTAAGTCCTTTCATAGACATCTCGTATAAATTTCTTAGTTATGATCATAGTAACATAGAATCTTTAGAGCTGGAAGAGACCTTTAAAGGTCATCCAGTGCAAGTCTCCTGCAATGAAATGAACAGGGACATGTACAGCTAGATCAGGTTGCCCGGGGCTTGATCCAGCATTACCTTGAAAGTCTCCAGAGATGGAGTATCAACCACATTTCTGGGCAAACTACTCCTGAACCTAAGCCTAGATATTAGGAAAAAGTGATCCTCTGGGGGATTTTTTTTAATAAGAAAATTGAACGTCTGAAATGTCTGAGTTTTTTTCTTAAGAACAGTTTTTCAAAAATGGAGAACAAAAAAATTGGAAAACACATTTTTCCATACACACTGATGTAGAAATTTTAGAGCAATCCAGAACAAATTCTAAATTATTTCACATACTGTGGAAAACATAATTCATATTAAAACTGACTAATTTTAAGTTGTATTTTTTTCCTCTATTTTTCTGCTTTTAGGCCAAAAGCTTCCCTAGGCATTGACTGTGTTGTTGTATGCATTCAGAAAACCATTCCAGCTATATTGTAGTCTAAATAGAAAGACTGTAAATTGAAGGAAGTTACCCAGGCTTTCTTTTTAAGTGAAACATAATTGAATTGAGAAGTCTGATGGGAACATACTTTCTATTTCACTTGGAAACTTCTGAGTACCATTGCTTCAACAGGCTCATTTGAATCCTCAGACTGAGATCAGCAAAATTATGCTAGGTGTATGGTGCTCAGCAGAGGTCAGTATATGGCCCTGACTCTTACGAGTAGATACTGTGACCATGTGCACTGAAAAAAAAAAAAAAGAAAAAAAAAAAAAAGCACATACAAATGCATTTACTTTTTGCCCATTGCACTGGAAAAGAAAGTCCTACCAGAAATACAAAACACAGAGAATGTCTGTACACAGAGAGTTTGCAATTTGAGCTCTGTATTAGCTGAAAGATAAAGTTAAGGGTCGTCACGGAGTTCCTGACTTGCAAAAACAATTACATACCACATATACATTATTCACTCAACAAATCTAGTATCTGCTGTATGAAATCAATTTAGTATTGACACGGCACTTCTGGGTAGACAGACCACTTAATCTGTTATATGCAGCTAAGCCAGGACCTAAACAAGGAAATTTTTATCAGAAATAAATATTTCTGACCTGATGAAATCTTTTCAGCACCATACTATCCAGTATTCCAGCAGCAGAGAAACTGCTTTGTGTTGAGGGAGCTGCTGCCAAATTCTCAACATATAAATTATTTTGCTCCTGAACATGTTGCTCTCTGGGCAGAGATGGGCTTTAAATAACTATCTCACGGCATGTTAACAGTTGATGTGGCTGGATTTCAATTTCATGTAATTTACTGAACACTAGAGAGTTTTATTACAAGGTTCAGGATAAATTAAATGAAAATTAAGTACAGATGAAGCACGGGTCATAGAAAAGCAGAATTCAAAGAAATATAGGAAAGAAAAATAGCATCTGTTACAGCATCCGAAAAGACAGCATTTGTTTTCTGGAAATAAAATGCTTTTACTGAGGTTGGAACTTGTCATGTTGGTCAGGGAAAATGATGCCCCAAATAAGCAGACTAAGAATCATCTAGAAGCACTGTTGCCTCTGGTGTATAAACTCAATCCCATTTTGGGTGCTGAGAAAGCACAACAAGAGATTTCATAGATGTCAAGGGAATAGTATGTGTGAGATAATGTCTCTCCTTCATTTCACAGTGGAAAGTGCCAAACAAAACAAACAAAAACAAATTAAAATCCTATGCACTGTGTGACACAACCTGCAAACAAGAAGACTGTTTTGATAAATTGCAGGGTTCAAAGGTACTGGACTTAATTACAAATACAAAATATCTGTTTTTAATATATGGTCATTTTCAGAAGCACAACAAAGGTACAAAATTTAGGAGTTTGAAATGATAAATGTTTTCGTTAGCACTGGAGTACAGAGTAGCATGCCCCATGTGGGGCACAGAATAAGAAAGACCATAGAATCACAGAACTGCAGGAGTTGGAATGGACCTCTATCGATCATCTAGTCAACCTTCCTGCTAAAGCAGGTACCCTACACTAGGTCACACAGGTAGGCATCCAGATGGGTCTTGAATATCTCCAGAGAAGCAGACTCCACAACCTCAATGGGAAACCTCTGGGTTTCCCTTCACCATAAGCCTCACTATTAAAAAATTTTTCTGCGTGTTTACATGGAACCTCCTATGTTCAAGCTTTAGGCCACTGCTCCTTGTCCTATTGCTACACAGACGAGAAGAGCCTGGCCTCATTCATTTGCCTCCTACCTCTCTTTAGTTATCTATAAACATCAATAAGATCCTCCCTCAGTCTTCTTTTCCCCAGGCTGAGCAGACCCATGTTACTCAGCCTTTCCTCACACAGGAGAATCTCCAGACCCTTTATCATCTTTATAGCCATACACTGGACTCCTTCTAGGAGATCCCTATATTTTTTGAGCTGGGGAATCCAGAGCTGGACACAAAAGATGGTGATCAGGGAAGCAGAAACCTACAGAGCAAGGCTCCTCTCTTTTTGAAATTGAGGGAGAACTCTTTGGAAGGTGATGGTAACAAATGCTGTTCTGTGCTTTTTATCTTTAGAACTATCTGGCTTTGTGGCATGCGGGTTCTGCTTTTGGGGCCCATATGGTCATATTAAACTTTTTTCTGTGGAGCATCCCTGCAATGGTGGGGCTCTAAGGGGGACTACTCAGTTTTGCTACAGCTACTACTCGTAGTTATTAACTCACGCAGGGAACGGATCCGTGTTCTCTACTCCTCTGGGCAGAACTGCTGACTATCACGGCTGTGGGTCATGGACTATATGAAAGTGTCTTATCTGAAATTACCAGAATTAAAAAACAAAAGCAAAAAAACCTTTGACTGACTGAAAGACAATGCCTTGTTTACACTGGGCTATTTTAATGGGAAAAAAATGTCAAACAAACAGAACACATCACAAACAGAATTCAAGCTCGCTGCTTGCTTTAACACAGTGTTGGAGTGCCTTATAGTGCCTTTACATTTTTAAAAATAAAGGTACATGAATAGACATGTACCTCATCTTTTTAAGAGAAATGAGTCACAGCTCTCCAATCACACTTCTTTGCTCTCCTATCTTACATTTAGGGTAAGACATTATTTGTACATGTTACTGCATCCTTATTAAAGTCCTGTGAACACAGTTAATCTCATTTCATATGATCAGGATAGCAGCAATATTAACACGGTGAGAAATAACAGATTTCATTACTAATGTGTTGATTTTTATTTTTTTTTAATTTTTTAACAGATATTGTTTCATCTCAAGAGGAATACTGGCAAATAACACTTTTCTGAGTTGGATTCTCTGTAACAAAAAATTCAATTTTCTGTATGTATTCACTTCACTAATCCATTCTCAGCATATTCTGGAAAGTGGTTCATTTATATCTCTATATATACTTACTTCAATACTGTAAGCAACACAGACCTTGATACCTTGATACCCATCCCAAAATCTGAGTATTCGGTCGGTCTGCTACACTATAAGATATCCTTAAAGTATCAATGACAACACTCTAATTTTCTTGCTGTAATGTCTGTAATTGCTTTGAGTGTATTAGTCTACTGTGAAAGGTTGAAAAAGGGACGGTAGAGTACAGTTCTTGCTGTGCAGAAATGCAATTTGGAAAAGGCAAATGGTGACTCTTCAAATAATAACTATGGAGTTAAGATTAAAGAGACTCCAAAACTCTATGAAATTTATCATCTTAAAAGTGTATTCATAAGGAGTCTGAATCGTTTATGGCTTAATCAACTGCTAAAGCTCACAAACTTCCTAAAATCAAACATACGAAAAATTGACTACATAGATTGATGATTGTGCATTTATTTCTACCTGCTATATCCTCTAGCACAATCTTAATTAATAATTTAAGTTTTCTTTTTAATTCTTCCATTAATTCTTTTCACTCTGAAAGTGATATCTGTTTACTCACTTGAACTCCTTCACGTCAAATAGAGGACAAAAAAAAATAACAGGTTCTTAAGTTCCCAGTTCTACATTGGACATTAAAAGTAATGTTCTGAGTAAAATGGCACAAGATGCTATATAACGTAAAGACTTCTGCAGCCATAAATAATCAGGAATGCACTGCTTAGCATTTCCCTAATTCCAACTTCTTCCTAATGTGATTTCAAATCCTGACCCAAGCTTCCCAAGGAAAGACTTGAAGGAGCTGAATCCACTATCTGATTGTTATTACCCACCTCTTTCTTCATTTTATACTGCATTAATGGGGCTAAATAAAGAACTGGAGTTGACATACTTCAGTTTTTTATATTCTGGGAAAGATAAACAGGCAATTTAATAACACAACCTCTTAGGAACTGCCATATCCAAATCTTTTAAGTTTGTAGCTTTCTACTGATATTGAATGTGAAAAAAAGAAAGATTAGGAGCATTTAGAAATTAAAAAAAAGCTGATAAGCTTTTAAATGCATGCATGCAATCTACTGGTATGGTGAGTTTTGATTTGAATTGTTTTAGCTGTTGAAACGCTTTATAGCAAACACATAATGCACATCCCTAACATTTATATAATCAATTAAAAAAAAAGCATTTTGCCATATCCTAAAAGTGACCCATTGTTACACATACAGACAGTGAGACCAGTGAGCTAGGAAATGTTCTGCCAGCCATTCTGTGCTGCCACTCATCTACACAGATGCAATAATTTCCATGACAAGACACTGAACTGCCATGTGATAATCACAGTGAGAACTTGCTGTTCAAAAGCTGACCTGAGCATGTATGGTCGTTGTTTATCCAGATGTTAGTGTGATTGGAGCAACAGTTAAATGGGCTACTAGGTGTGTAGAAGGTCAGAACAAATTGCTGTATCCTTCTTTTCCTCACCCTCGCTAAAATTCCCAGATAATTAATGGCTTTCTACAAGACTAAGAGCTCCAAACAAGTCCCAGAGTTGTGAAACTCTTTTCAGGCAAAGACATTTCTCTTGTGCCATGGAAGAAACAGATCGTATAACAATACATTCCACTCAGAGAAAGATAGGACCGTTCCAGCTTTATCTGGTAGTTATACACCAATTAAAATTACAGCATAGTTTAGCAAGACAAGCAGTAATAACCAGGTGTAAAACATTCAATTAGAAAGTGTATTTCCTGCAGGTCTAAATTAAAGTAGAGTAGATGTTTCTGAGACTGAAAACTGAGAAGTTTTCAAACGTTTCTGAAACTACTGAAAAATTATGTGGATTTACTTCCCTGCCACCTCCACAGGCATTTCTTTGAAAATCTCCATGGATTCTGAGTTAGGGAGAAAGAGACTGAAGTATGGCAGAAGTTACTCCATTGCAGACTGACAGATCATGATAAATTCTTCTGTGTCCTATCAGAGAGGTCTAAGGGAATGTGACTGAAAGTTTCACCTCTGCTATTTAGGTTTTGGCCAACAGACATCATGAAGAAAGGAAAATTCCTTTGGGACTTGGGCACTGAGATAAGAAATACTATTTGCTCCAGAAATGAGAGACTTTGAGTACTCTCATTTACTTATGTGCTGTTACAAAGGAATAAGCTCCTGTTAATGTATCCACTCTCAGTATTAACAAGCAGGAAAGTGCACGGAATCTGTAGAAGCCATTATTTCCCAACATCCTCATCCCCTGCTATCTCCGAAGAAGAAAACAGTGTTGAGGTGTGGAAGAAAGTAAGGAGCGGTTTGTGGAAGAAGCTAGGAGGTGGTCACATTAAGCAAGAAGGTATTCAGATTAAATATTGCATGTAGCTGAGGGAGAAAATCATACTGAAATGACAGAAGTGGAAAAATTTCAGAAATAAAAGGATACCTGAACTGAAGGGTAGGTGAGAAATGGAGTTCTCTAAGAGAAATAGGAACCAGCCGAGGAAATCTGAATAAGAGATTTCACTTCTCCTTATTATTTTCTTTAGTTTTTCTTTCCGTTTTTCTTCACACTTAGAGGACCTTTCCCCTAAATTCTTATTGTATGTAAAAATATTAAAATTCAGCACTTATTTACATTTCAAGTCTGCACATATACTGGGTGTTTTTTTGGTTTTTTTTTTTTGTCTTGAAGTCCTTAGCAGAGGTACCTGCATTCTCCTATTAGATTTTATGGAATATACATACCTACCTAAATCATGTCTGAAGCTTCAGTTAACGTGGGCAGGTGGATTTTACACTATAAAGTACATTTCATCCATAACAATTAAAGTGTACTGCGTAAGTTATGTGACCAAGAGAGACAAAGGGAACGTAAAGAGTTAAAGCTTCCATGGTAACCTGGGCAGTGAGGATGCAATTGGCTCGCGCGGTCCCTGCTGTCACGTCTTGATTCCATGCCAACAAATCATGAACTGTCCATCATTTCACACATCTATTTTTAGAGCATCCTTAGCTGCTACCAATGAAATGATAAATGATACATGCTGGTCAAAGAAAGGGCTGTTTCCATCTGAAAAGTAAGCTGCAGCTTCGGAGTAACACATCATGACAAAGGTGCTGATCTTCAGGAAAGACAGACCTGAGGCTTTGTTCAAATTGCTGTTTGCTCTTCTCTCGTTCCTAACTAAAGGCAAACAAAATCTGTGCCAAACGTGACCAAATATGTTATAACTATTTTGTGAATTATTCCAAAGGGACAGCACCTCTAAGCGCTCTCATGTGAGAAGCATTTATATACTGCCTTATCTAAACTCAAGTACCTCCCCCTTTATCCATTAAATAGCAATGCGTGCAGGTACTCAAACACAAGGAATGGAAACATGGAGCCTTTAGTAATGCATTTCTCTGGGAAACATCTCTGTTCATATGGGACACCTAACACTCAAATTATGAACAGAAATTGCTTATGATGTAGCATTCATTGCTGTGTTTGCACTCCTGAAACAGCAACAAAATAGATTTACATAGACAAATGGGGCCATTTAGCAGGAGGAGAAGCATGAAAATAAAGTCTTGCCTTATGTGGCCAAAACTAAAACAGCAGAAGTCACATCATATCACAACAGGGAAACAGCATAAAACATCCAACTTAAAATACCCTCGGAGACTTAGATGACAACACATTAGGGAAGTAAAGGAATACCTCATTTTCAGTACCCATCATAGATCTGCTCCTCTTTCTGTTTGATGTTCATCACTTCTTATTCTAAATGTTTTGCACTTTGTCATGCTTCAGAATAACCTGCTAGACTCCCAGATCTACTTTTATATACAAACTCAACCAAGTAAATCTTTCCGTGATATATTCAAAGCTTTATAATTTCTAAGGATGGATTAGTTCAAAATACTATCAGCAAATAATTTTAAGTTATTGTTTATTCCCATTAACATTATATTATTCAAAATAAGGAGAGAAAGGCCTGTGGACAAGGGACTGTAGATTATTAAAAATGTAATCAGTCTCTAAACTACTGGAATTTCACTCTTTCTTGGTAAGTTTTGTGATTTGGTTGTTTTTATTTGTTGGGTTTTTTTATTTTCTTTTATTTATAGAGTCAATTTCCTTTCAGTGTTTAAACATCTTTGTGTGTACATATCAATGCATTTATTGAAGCCAGGATGGCAAACTGCAGTTTTCAGACAGTTTTCCTGATAGGCAGAATACATTCTAAAAGATGAGAACAGTAACATCATTAGAATCCTTCTATTTCATTTGCTAATCTGTCTGTTTATGTGACAGCAGAGAGCTGTTTCTACCAGCCAGTACATTTCCCTTTCAATGTATTGTTCTTGCTTCAGAAGCAGAATAAACTTTTTTTTAATAATGCCTTCTTTATAAATACCTTCTCAGAATAAACAAACAAATAAATAAATATTGATTGTTATTATCTAGCTTTTACTTCAGTCATTTTTATTTTTTTAAAGGATCGATGAAACTGCTGAACTGACGATATCTGAAGCATGAAGGAAAACTTCATTAAATTTACCCTGCTGTTTTTCTTCTATAAAAGAATAAGTGTTCCTCAACTACAAACAAGGTTAATTTTAGCATTTAAGAAAACATTTTTTTCTTTCCGTGCTACTGTGGATCACAGAGATTAGAGTTATACTGAAGATATTGTATAAGAATGGTTCTTTCTCTAAACTAAGAGATGGTGCATATACATAATTACTAATAAAAATGATAATTACAAGCTAATTGCAAGTGTATTAATTCCTCCAAATGCAATGTTCTTTCAGTTTATGAGTAAAGTTATGTCAAGCTACTTTTCCCTCAGCCATCCCACATATTATTTTGGCACCAGCATGTATCAACTTTCAAAGCATTTAAAAAGGTTTACATTTTTCTTTTCAGTCTTGGAACATCACTTGGGCCCTGAGCTGACATAATGGCGTAGCAGCATAAGCATGCTGTTCATCAGTAGGATCAACAACTACAGGGGCACTTTCATCATACTTATAAGGCATCAGGTTTATACATCACAGTCATCTCCTATGTCAACCCAGAGACATTTAAAGTGGTCATCTCCTAGGAAACCCATTTCATGAAGAAAAAGAAATAAAGTATCCCTGTAACCCCTTGTTAGAGGATGTTGAATTACATAGAATGAATGCTTTGATTGCACATCTCTCTTTGCAAATTGTTGGCTAGCTGTCTCACTGTCACTGTCAAAGCCATAAATAGAAAAAAAGTAGGAAAGTGGAGAACAGAGAGCTGTCCAGCTACTCACAGGTATAGGAAGAGGGAACAGACATACTGATCTGCTCACCCCTATGCTCTCTCTTGCCCTCCAGTCAGGTGAATCACAGCACAGCTGAGGTTTGAAAGGGCTTCTGGAAGTCACCTGATCCCAACCTTGATCCAGTGGTGACACCAGAGCACGGTGCTCAGGCCTATGTTTAGGCAGCTTCTGAAGATCTCCAAGGAGAAGATCTCACAGCCTCTGGGCAGCCTGTGCCAGTGCACCCACACAGCACAGAAGTGCTTCCTGTTGTGCTCCAGTTTGTGTCCAGTGCCAAGAACCTGACTCTGTACGCTCCCTTTCAGACACTGCTGAGATTCTCCTGAGCCTTTCTTCTCCAGGCTGAAAAGTCCTAGCTCTCTCAGCCTCTCTTCACAGGAAGGTGCACCAGTCTCACCATCATCTTGGTGGCCCTACACTGGACTTTCTGTTGCATATCCATGTCTCTCTGGTATGTGCATTTATAATTTTTGGTCTTTAATTATAAATGATCAGCTGCATGCTGGCCATTTCTGTCAGCACAGTATATTGTGTGCCTCTCCATAGTATGCTGCGAAAATACAGTTAGGCAACTGATGGAAGAATGCATTTATGAATTCTTGACAGAGTATGTATTTACAATCTAAATTCCCTAACACATCTACCTGCAACTCACAGGTAGTAATTCTTTGCCCATCTGAATGGCTAGATTTATTAACAGAAGAAGTTTCCCTATGAACAAAAGTAGTAACAAGAGACTTTTAGAAAAATACTTTCTTGATAAAAATGGATAAACATGACCCAGTTGATGCTATCATTAATAATTAGGAATATTTACATAAATGAGAGCAAAGATGGATGACTTTAAACAATGGTCACTAATTAAGAGACTGAAAGAAACAAAGGACTAATAACACTTTATAAACAAAGATAGGCATATTAGCATACTGTATCTCATATCACTGCGGTAATGTCAGAAAGACAAATGGTCCTGATTACACCCAAAGCAATACTATAACTAATACCATCAGTCACAGCAAAGGACTTTTGCTTGCTGTTCATTTCTTACATAAACTCTGTTTTTTAAATTAGGTCTGTTGCTGAAATATATGTGTGTGTGAAAATGAATAAAATCTGTTGTAATAATATGCTAACTGAAGGATCTCTTTGCAAGTGAATTATTAGTCACCACTTCCTAAAACTAGCTAATCATTATGCAGACTTCAGTCTGAGGCGTATTGTTAGAAGTGAATGGCAGATCATTAGAATAGTCTATTTTCCAGAATTCTTGACAGAAAAGCTGATTTTCTTTTTACACAGAATATTTTCAAATTGTTCCGTGCTAATTAAAGCGCTGCAACTATTTTGAGTTACATGCTTTGCAACATGCATTGTGTTAATTCCTGAAAACTAGCAGGAAGGCACAGGTGACATGTAAATAATTTGATAATTTATCTTTGTCTAAGTCTCTGAAAAGCAGTGGTCCCATTTTCTAATGACTTCTCAAAAATAAGGCTCTGCATTCTTGTATACGGTACGGGCCACTCGATAAGGTTACTGATGATTAGCAAATTAGTACTAGATTTTCTACAGGAAAGGAGACCTATGAAGGGATGGACCTTCTCTCCTTAATAGGTTTATTGTGAATTTAGTGAACAGCACTGTCACCACATTTCCCAAATGCAAATGATTCAGCAAATAACTGTAGCTACCGTTCTTCAACAATAACCTGTAGTGATCCAGTCCATTCTGACCACTGCTCCTGTAGCACTTCAAGAACTACTTCCTTTCATCTCTAAGTAAGATAGAAGCTTTAATGCTATGTCTCATGCATAAATGGAGAGAAAGAGGACAAAAAATACTGAAGAGTAACTAATGGGAGTGGCACTCAGAAACATTTTTTCTGGATTTCTTATTTTTTTCTTTCCATGTCCCTTGGCATTTTCTTCCTACATTTCATCTCTCTAATCACACAGGCATTATGACATATTCTTGTACTACAAATTTGGCAGAGCACTGCAGATGACGGAGGCTTCAGTTTCATTCTTCATCTGGTAAAAACGAACAAATACACTCACACTAATAGCTGTCTTTTCCTTTGTACAATTGAAGGTGGTGACATCACTTTTTCAGGCTTTTTAGATTTTACTTTGACTGGACTCGTTGACCTGCCTACTGACATTACTCCCATTTTCTGTGTTGACAAGAGAAGATGATGGCTTTTTTTTTTCAGCAACATAGTGTTGAGAAATTTGCTTTCAAGGACATTGTTCATGTATCTTGGACAAACTCAGTACCAAAACTTAAAGCCACTTAGATTTTTTCCTACCTCTTTAAAGCTTTCTCTATAAAATAAGTTTGACCAATGAGCATGTTTAAGTAGGGAGTTAAATAATAGTAACACAGAAGAAACACCATTCTTGAATTCTCTGTACAATGGCTTCAATGATAAACTCTTGTAGTGTAATACAGTATAATTCATCTTTTCTGGGGGTAAGTGAAATAACTTTTTCAGGGCCACAGTGAGGAATACCTTCCCAGCAGGCTTACAAGCTTGATGCCAGTGGAGTTCCACACTGAAAGTCCTACGTGGAATGGCCAGAAATAAAAACTGCTACCATTTCATTTCACAGTTTACCTATCCAGGGATATGAAAAATATATTTTTTAAAAATTAGACAAAGTAGAATATAGAATACAGAAGATCATAAACAGCTCCTGCATGGAAGACTCAGAATGCTCTCTTGCTTCTGAAAGCTGGACATTGCACAGCTCTTATGCTGCTCAACAAAGAACTGGAGAATTGGTTTTAAGTCAGTACATCACTACAGTTGCCTACTGTTTTGGTAAGAAAAAATGTAACAGCTCTATTATATATTTGACAACAGTGACGAGTAGTGGCTTACTGGCACGTTTGCAGCAGCTCTATGTTACACCAGATTTCACTGCATATCATTATAGAAATCAGCAACCAATCTGACTTTAATCAAAAAAATTTTGAGCTGGCTGATAGGCTCAGGCAACTGAGTAATCTCTGGATCAACTGAAATACCAGTACTCATACAAGGGTTAATGTATCACTATGCCAAAGAAATCACCTCCGTCTCAAGTATTTCAGTTCACTCTCAGCACTTCAGAACAGAAGCACACAATTACTGTGCTGCAGGAGCTCTTAGGGCTGTCCACACGCTTGTCTGCGCAACACATGTAGAAATACAGGGACCTGAGAGAAAAGCTGATACCTTCCACACTTATTGATCAAAGAGATGAACAAAATTAGGAGTCAAATGCCTCATTTCCTCTCCCTTCTCCACAGACTCAGTTACACAAAAATTGATGTCAGGCCGCATTTCCTGCTGCCTCTCTGTCTGAATTGAAGGAAGCAGTGAGCCCTTCAGCTCAACAACCTGCTTCTTCACATCTCTGTGACTTGTGCTGTGCTGGGTAGAAAAGGAATGATACTCCTTTCCATTGCTTATTCACCAAGCCCTATCAAAACAAATGCAATAGGGACAAAGCATCCTGCTCCTAATATGGTCTTGCTTCTCAAAAATGTAATTATAAAACTTTCTTCATTACAAAGAGCATAATGTTCAAAAGACAGTGGAGCTTTAGCTCATCTCCAAACACTGAAGCAGTTTAAACAAAAAAAAACCATAAATCCATTCCCGTTGTTTAGGGAGCAGGAAAGAAAATTTTTTGAAACAAATTGTGATAATGAACCCATCTCTGCTTCCAATCAGTTCTGTTCTTCAGCTGTCAGTCAGTTCTGCCACTATTTCATCTTTACTCTTTCTCCAGTTAATAGCACACTTTGCTTCCCCCCTCCCAGGGCACACTGAATGAGAAGGGAACTCTGGGAAGTTAAAAGGCCTATTGGATTAATAAGCATTAATTAACTAACGCTGGTAAAGGCAATTGTTTTATGAGAAGATGGATGAGTTTATTCAGCAAAACATGTTGATTTTTTTTTTTCTTCTATCAATAATGATCTGGTGCTTCAGTTTGGACTCAGCTAGAGACATAATTTTATTATTTTAACAGGAAATTCAGACTGTGAATATGTAAGAAACCCTGCAATTATACATCAAGGACTGAAGGAAAATACCACAATGCTCTTCCCAATTTACATGTAACAGTAGAAATAAACTTCTTACCAAGATTGCTACATTTCACACATTTAACAAGCAGCCCCTAGGTTCTACTTCTGCAAAAGACACTTTCCACTAGAATGTAGGAAAAGTGTCCAAGGGATACGTAAGGCAGTTTAACTACTGCCATACTATTGCAGATCTAACAGTATATTTTTACTAACATTGCATAATTATTCCTGATTATTTATCACCACTTCGTTAAGTTCTGTCTGAAGTCTAGAAAATTTATTAATGAATTAACAATTCAGTGAGATGCAATCAGCTATTTTCAGCTAGTTGTATTTTCAGGTTGATACTCACATAAAATTGATATGTGCAGATGTTTTTCTGACCTATATTAAGCATGCATACAGAAACAATACAAAACCAAGCAATACAAAATCAAAATATATAGAATAAAATGATGGTAAGCTTCACAGTAAGAAAACCATGAATTGCATGGCATTTCCTTTGGTAAAAACATCTTTTTTATCATTTTACTTGCATAGGATTTTTATCTGAAGATGGTAAAGCTGTCAGAGCTATATGGTCTTTTCAATGTTTAAGTATGATCAATTAATTAATACTACTCAAAGATTCTCAGAAAATTCTCAACTGAGATTTCTGAGGATTAAAGTTCAAGAGCTATGCAATAGCAATTTATTTGCCATCAGAGAAAATATGTAAAAGTAACACTTCTGAAAAAGAACACAGGAAAAGAAGTATTATTAGAAATATATGACTGCAGGATGTGCAAGCACATCCAAGAAGGATACTGAAATACCACTGAATGAGAAGCGAGCAGGTTATCATATAAAAAGCAGCACACATCTCTATGCATTCAAATCCAAGAAAAAATAACTTTGGTCACACTAGCTGAAAAGCAGAGGATTTTCACTGTTCTTTAAAATCCCGTTCTCTTCATCTTCCAGATGTTGCAGACTTCCTCTTTGTGAGAGGTCAGGAAAGGTTTGATTACTTGTTATAACAAAATGATATGTAATTACACTATTTCTGCCCATAGCTGAATAAGAAGGGATAAAAACAAGCTTGTACAGACACGCTACTTAAGATGAAGAAAGAAACAGTGATTACACTACCCATGAATAAATCCTGACTGGAAATCAGAAGAAGATTCCAGATTTCCAGAAAGGAATGGTCTTGCAACTGGAGCTGCCAGAGAAAAGGATATAATTGTTTTTAAGAACGAGCTAGGTGTAGTTATGAAAGGGTATCTGTGCTTTAGCACCCTCAAAAGGGAGAGCCTCAATGACTCTGATTTTTCCTTCCAGTCTTGTGTTCCTAAGGATTCATGGTCTTAGTCATACCACTTTTTTTACCCCTTTCACTGAAATTGAGTCCACTCCACAGCCTTTCTTGGAGGCTTCCTACCTTTGACTGATAGCTATTAAATTAGGTTTCACTCCTTTGGTTCTGTCCAGATTAAATACATTCATAGCACAGCATGACACAATGAGACAAAGGAAAAAGTGTCAATTACTTTGTCTATTTTTGTCTCCTTCGCAGTTAACCAAAATTTAAACACTGAAAAGGTGGCAAAGAGACCTGTGTAAATTTGGAAAAAACAAACAAACAAAAAAAAAACCAAAAAAAAAAAAAACAAACAAAAAAAAAAAACAAACCAAAAAAAACCCACACACACAAAAAAAAAACAGCTGAAAGAATAGGATTGAACAAACTACCTTGCAAACACATTTCTTAGAAAAGATCTTTTTTCTAAATCCCCAGAATGGCTTTTCAATGAAGAACTAGGCAAGAGGTACTAAAAAGACCTTGTCAAACTAAAACTTACCAAAACCAAAATAATAATACAGAGATGAAAAGAGCATGTTGCAGATGAGCAAAGTGTTTTTTACTTACAGCACGTTTGTTCAATACTGATAGGAGTTCACAGTTCCTTCATGCAGTAACAGAATGGAGAGTAAATATGAAAGATTTAAATAAAATTTCCAGTGTCATGCAAAGTACAGAAATCTCTTTTCTTCCTGTTCGTAACCCTATCATTGTTGGCATGCACTGAGCAGGATGCATATGAAAGTTTCTAGATATAAAAACTAAACCTTTGACCAGAGATCTCTTGTTCATACCCATCTTGGGTATGAACAAGATCATCAGGGCGCTAGTGCAGGCAAAACAACCCCAAAGGAGATACAGACTTTAAAATCAGGGCAGTACACATCTCTGCTACTACATGGTACTGTGTAATAAAAATGATGAGTTCAGTGGAAAACCTAACTTCTCCTTTCTTGGACAGGAGAAGGCTGACTTTACATATGGTTAGAAATTATTACCTGAGGTGATGAATTTTTAGAGGCACAATAGATCTATAATTACACTCCATTGCTTGCTTTTCTACTGGGATCTTCTCTCTAGTGACAGGATCCCAAACCTCACTTGTTCGGTTAGAAAGTTTGAATCAGAAGTTCTTTTTAGTATGATTGGTGCCATTGATGGTAGACAGTGTAAGGCTAACCCCGACTTGTTTCTACCTACTGCATAACATGTACACACAAAAGCTTCAAATAACATTTACAGTGCTCTCCTGATGATTGTCCCATGTAAATTGTTAGACATGGATTTATTTTTCACAGCAGTGTTTTTATGGATGCAGGCCTTACAGTTAGTTAACTTTTTGACATAGGCAACAGAAGAACATAAACTGTGCAATAAACTGTAGTTATTTTAGGTGTTTGTAGCTTACAGACTGGAATTGTTTTATTTTCAATCCAGAGGACATTATTCACTTGAGACAAAAATCACAGTAGCAAGTCAAATTTTGATAGGGAGCATGGTATGAGTTGCTGTTGGCAGTGTGTCACCACTACATCTATACTCTGTAATTTGTAAGTTATTCTCCCACTTGTTCCACTCACTTTCATAGTACAGCTCTTAACAACTAAGGCTGATGCTGAATACCTGGAAATGTGAAGAGGTGTGCACTGAATCACAGTGTCATGTTCAAGAAATTGTACACAGTGGGAATCATCCCTTTAAAAATTCAGGCGTGATGTCCACTATTTTGGGAGGGATTAACACAAGAATGCAAGAATACTACTTGGCAAGCAGGGGGAATGGTTTAAAGACACATTGGCTACTTGTTATTATTTTGGCAGTCTTCGTCCTGTCAGATAAATTGGTAGGCTGCTTGAGGCTGAAAGAAAGGAGAAACATTTAACCTTACTCCACACTGTGGAGCGGCACTGCCACCTGTGCTAATGCCCTCCACTCCACTGCCCCAGCTGCAGGTGTGCTGAGTGGCACAAAAACCAGCCCTGTCCTCGTTTACCTCTATTTTGTATTACAAGTATTTTGAGGTTGAAAACCTTGGGTAAGCTGCACACATACATCTTCTGCAGGAGCTTTTAATACTTCCTGTTGTATCCCAGCACTGAATCTCAACATGTGCTACAGAAGACGGAGAAAAAAACTGAGGTTTACCAAATTAAATGTGAAAGCTCTACTTCTGGTATGCCAGTCACATGCATTGACAGACCCCTTCAGCACTGAGCACACAACTGAATGGCTACAGATATTTGGTACCAAGTGCATTTGATGTAAACAAAGCCTCACTGACCTTTTTAAAAATGTTATTTTTGAACTCAAAATCTGACTTTTAACAACAACAACAAAAAGAGGTATTGACTTGATTTCTACCTTTTTCAATTCCTAAGTTATTGCTTTGAATGACATTTCTGTAGAAAAAAAACACCTGCCAATAAGTGAGATTTTTAGGCAATGTAAAAAAGGAACCTGGTGGGTCATTTATTAAACAAAAATGAAATTCTATAGCAACATTCTCAAAATGCAGTATTTCTGAACTTGTATTTCTTTCTATTTTTCCTCAGGCATGTTTCGACAGATAAATGAATCAATACACTAATGCTGAAACAATTTCAAAGTATCAAAAGCTGCTAATTAATAGTTAAATATGAGCTTATTTTTCATGTGAAACCACTGTACTGTATTCATTGTTGAAATAATGGTAATCATTTTCTTTGTGACATTCTCTTGAGGAACTTTAAACAAAGCCGTCAGTAATTGCTTAGTTATTTCAGACTTGCCTAGTAATTTTCCACTGTATTAAAAGGCGTTTGTTTCTGAGGGTGATGGAAAAAATCTTGTCTGCTGGATGGAGCTTTTACTTTATTTCAGTCAACATAATCACCTTTTATTAACACATCTGGTATCTGAACAATAGCCTATTTTTTATTCATTTACAAATACCTCCATAAGTTCAAAACTGCAGGATGCCTATCAATTCTTCAAATTGTAATGAACAGACATGATTGGTTATGTGGACAAGACTATGCTCTTAGGACTGGACAATTTGGGGGGAAAAAAATGCTTCACCATACATAAAGGCTGGAAAAGATTTCTAAGATCACCCAGTCCATCCATCAACCCATCACCATCTCAGTGCCACTTCTACCTTTTCTTGAAAACCCCCAGGGATGGTGACTCCACCACCAGCCTAGGCAGACTATGCCATTGCCTCCTGACTCTGAGAAGAAATTTTTCCAGTAATATCCAACCTGAACCTTTACTACCACAACCTGAAGCCACTACCTCTCATCCTATCACTGTTACCTGGGAGGAGAGGCCAATCCCCACCTTGCTACAACCTCCTGACATGCAGTAGTAGAGAGCAATGAGGTCTCCCCTGAGCCTCCTCTTCTCCAGACTAAACAATCCCAGATCCCCCAGCAACTCAGGTAAGATTTGTATTCAGATTCTTCAACAATTCTGCTGCCCTTCTCTAAACACACTCCAGGGCCTCAATGTCTTTCTTGTAGAGAAGGGCCCAAAACTGAACACAGCACTCAAGATGAGGCCTCACCAGAACTGATTACAGAAGGACAATCACCTCCCTGGTCCTGCTGGCTACGCTATTTTTGATACAAGCCAGGATGCCATCGGCCTTCTTGGCCACCTGTGCACATGGTTGGCTCTTTGTCAGCTGACTGTCAGCAAACATCCCCAGATCCTTCTCCTCCAGGCAGCTTGCCAGCCACTGTGCCCCAAATTTGTAACAAAATAAAACAACTCATAGCCACAATAAAATAACGCTGTCTCTATGCAGTCTGAGAAAGACCTAATCCAACTGACTGAACTTTTAAGCAACGTGTAGAAAAAAAACAACAAAAACAACACTACTGGCCCTAGGGAAGTAATCACAGAATCACCAGTGTTGGAAGAGACCTGCAAGATCATCCAGTCCAACCATCCACCTATCACTAGTATTTCCCACTAAACCATATGTACAACATATAAGTGTTCCTTGAACACCTCCAGCGACAGTGACTCCATCACCTCCCTGGGCAGCCCGTTCTAGTGCCTGACCACTCTCTCAGAGAAGAAGCATTTCCTAATACTCAGGTCCAACCTGAATCTCCTCTGACAAAACTTAAGGCCATTTTTAGTATATTAATTGAACTCCACTATGGCAAATATTATGGTATTAAAGTATATATTGAGGTATGACACAACAGGTCTAACTAGAGGTCTCGTAAATCACAAAATATTATGCAATGTATTTTATTACGCTCATCAAACTGTATTACTACTTCCAACGCTGCAATGGAAAACAATAACCCTTCAAAATAATACCTTCAGCAGCCTGCCTCCATGCACGACTTGCAGCGAGGGGCTACAACAGTACTCCAGTAGGAGGGAGCTGCCAGGCTGCCTTCTTGCGTGTGTATGTAGTAAATGCTAGGGATGTAAACATCTCCTCCAAGGAAATTTAGGTACTGTAAGTATAAATGCTCTTTTCATAAGGGTTTAGGCAAGAGAACATATTCCAGCTCTAGCAGACTCTCTCCAACTGCTTCAACTTTATCATCTCTCTTGCATGTTCCTTCAGCATCTATCTTGTCATGGTCAGACCAAAGCTCAGCAACAACCAGGTCTTCCTCCATCAGGAGATATGCTGCAGTTGGAACAGTGCATGGAGTAGAATGCCATTTAATCACTTACTGAATGCTCAGACTTTGCTCTCGTAATGTATTACTCACTTAGGAATATTACAGCACATTTTCAAATGAAGAATAGTACTAGTACAGCAGAAACACACACAAAAGGATTCAAATTAATGCCAGACAATTTCTTCTGCTTAGAAATTTAGCTGAAAAACCATACAATCGTTTCATTTTAATGTATTTTAATGTATTTTAATGTAACCTATATGGGCTCATTTATAATTTTTCTCATAACTTTGAGGTCAGATAACTTTAAGATTTGATATCTAGAACAAACAAGTAACCACCAAAGTTTACAAAAAAAAAAAAAACGAAAAAAGAAAAAAGACCCAACCAACAAAAAACAAAGAGAACTTCTAAAGCCACAGGACAAAAAGCAATTATTTACCACTGGGTGAATTTGTATAATAGATTATGACTTTTCTCAAATTCAAGATCTGCTTTATGATACATGCATTTTTTGAGGAGAGATAAAACATAAGCCAGGAAATGTGATTCTCTCAGACTTTCTCAACAAATACTTTTGTTTCTCTACCTTTAAGTTCAAAATTTAAAATTTCTATGTTGTTTTTTTTCTTTTTTTCTTTTTTTTTTAGTTTTTGGAAGAAAAACTTAGATTTATGATTGAGAAAGAACAACTAGTGAATCAAGTTTTTCCAGCAACTATTTTTCATCAATGTCTCTTCCTCTATAATCCTTGTTTTCATTATTTCTGTTATTTCATATGAACAAATGTTTCCAGAAAAGCAGCACTGAAAGGCAAGATCCTTTTTACTGCACATCAGAAAGAAAAGCAGAGATGAACAGCGCTGCCTGAAGTTGCAAATAAATTTTTATATATCTTTTTTTTTTTTTTTTTTTAAGTGCTAATTCTCCACAGCTGTCATTCAGTCTAATCAATGATGATACGTAGAAACTACCTAGTGAGTTTAAGAATACATTCAGTGGCTTAAGAAAGAAATTGCAAGATATTGTGAGCTACTCCAATAATAGCTGTACTGGTCAGGTTAGCACAGACAGAGCTCAGAACCAGAGGTACGTATCACAGAGTAAACTCAGTCCTGACAGAGTGCTCTCCTGCACTGCAGAAGTTTATACAGATAAAATTTGAATCTTTACAGGCTTTCCTAGTAGTAAAACAGCATTTTAGAATACTTTATCTTGTTTTAAATACATTAACATGCCAATCTTGGTAATCATAGTGCTTCATTAGTTTACATTTTGGGCATGGCAAAGATACCTGAAAAAGTTTATCTACAGATAAATTTTACAGTGGAAAACTGCTATTCCTCAGCAGGAGATTCACATTCCTATCCTACTTCAGCACAAATACTGATTCCGAGTAGGCCATTAAAGGCTGAAATTGTAGTCCCAATTTGGATCTGAGGTGCTCATGTTTCCAAAAAACAAATGGATTGCCTCAGGCAGGATGCACTTTAACCTGCCAGATCCCTCAGTTTGGACTGTGAGAAGCACAGAGGACTCAGTGGGGCTCACTGTGACACTGACGTGGACAGGCAGACCCGACCCACTTGCAGTTCACATCAGCATCCTGCAAAGGACTTTCACCCCTCATTCACTCGACCACATTCTCTGTATGTTTTATTCAACAAGTCTTCAGTGACTCTACAAGCCACAGTATTTTTCCCTGGGCATGGCAGTGATGCAAACAGCATTATTTGACTGTATTCCGATACTCCTATTAGTGGTAAAGTAAATACAAGTAGCAGGAAGATGACTCTGGCTGTAGAAAAACACATTTCCAAGAACATTCTATTAGCTTCACAATCATTATTTTTCAGTAAACTTATAAGTTAAATCCTTCCACTGAAAATTGATATTAGTTTATATTCTTTTCCCTAGTGTAAGTGTTTTTACTTCTAGGAGCTTCTTTGCTGCCCTCTTAAGCACTTTGCTAGAACAGCAGAGATGAATGAAAAAAACTGTGTCACATTCAGCAAAGTGATGTTAGAAATGGTTTCTGCTTTTTTTTTTTTCTTTATACGAGAAACATTTTTATGATTATATAAAATGAATTCCCAAGCAGAAGTTTCTCAAACTGTGTGATAAACATCATCTTTCTAGTACCAGCTTCTGTAAGGCATGGTAACAAGGAAGTGCTTACAGTAACAAAATGAGAAAAGAAACAACTGTGACAAGGGCTATTTTTGTCATTTTTGTAATATTCTATTCACATATATACCAAGATTATGAGTTAATTTTAATTTTTGTTCTCTAATTTATTTCTTCAACAAATTCATTTCACGGCACATCTTCCTGCAGTAAAACAGGCTCAAATAACATTTCCAATCTTTCTCAGGAAAGGTAAAAATAGCTGTTTAATTGATTTGCCATTTTTAAATCCCATGAAAACCTAAAGTCATTAATGACACAGAAGCAGAGAACATTATAAATACTTGCAAATAGCATAAAAGCTGTTTTCATCCTCAAAGTGAGAGTTTTTGCTGACTGATTCATATCCATTGTTTTCTTTGTTATTAACAAAACACCTCTTTGTGAGGCATAGATTGAGAAAGCAGCAGTGAAGGACCAGCATGGAACCTACAACCTCCTGAACTTCAAGCTAAATCATGGTTAGGACCAGCAGGATCCATGTTCCACCCAAAAACATAAAGGAAAAGAATTCCAACACAAAATGAATTTAGCTTTCTTACTCCATTTTTACAGCTAAAAAATTCCCACCAACAACAGAGTTTAATCACTTAAAAGTATATTTTTGCTTTGGAAATGTTTTAAGCAAAAATATTAACTGTAGTTTAAAAATAAGACCTAAAAAATTTTACACAGGAAAGCTTACTAAAGTAATGGCATATTTTTAACTAAGTGCAAATATCTGAAACATCAGATCTTTCAGAATATTAGGTATTTTTGAAGAAAGCATTTTATTCAATTCATCATAATTATGCATCCATAAGGCTGATAAAATGATATGTGAGATGACTGCAAACTTCAATTTCAAAAATGTATTCTATAGATCACCTTAAAACTTCATTAGCAGTGCTTCTTTATTGACACCAGTTTTCTGCTTTGAGATTCAGGTAGTGTAAGATGATAAGTGAGTATATTATGAGTCCATAGGATTATTTTGAAATTCCTTCAAGAGTTCTGTTTGAACGATTCTGAATCAAGTAAAAGTGTGCATCAGCCAAAAGAAATCCACTTTGCACTATAAAAATTTAACACTGACACACTCAAAGAGAATCAGAGGAAGAACTGCATTTGTACTGTCAAAGTGATGACAGAAGATGGGCTTTACAGACACATGTCAGTAAATTCTATTATCATAGGGTAAACAGACTCTAATCTGGACCAAGATAAAGAAGCCCTAACAATCTATTCTGGGAAGCAAAGCTAAACACACATACTAGAAGCATGAGCTGTAGAGAAAAGCCTATTTCCTAGAAGAATATGTACAAATGAAGAATTTCACAGGTGAGTTGTTTTAGATACCTACCACTGTCCATCATTACTTGAATGATTAATAGGTGATTTTTATCACCTCTCTTTGTAGACAGAATCCATCACTAGAACCTGAGAGATATCTCTTGGACCAAAGGAAAAAAAAAATAAATGGAGTCATTCAAGAAAAAGATATGTAGAATAAAAGTTTTTAATAAGGAAACAGAAGAGAACGAACAGGATGTGGCCAACTTAATGGAACTCCACCAAAATTTCTGGAGATCCCACTTAGAGATTTTCTGGATAAAGATAATGAAATTGGGGACTTAACAGCTTTAGATCAAGGCCATCCAGAGAAAACATACATTAGCTTTATATTTAAGGCTAAACGATAGTTGACTGTCTTAGTCTGTAATTCTTCTACTGACCACTGTATGGTAGCAGATTCTAAAAGATTCAGAAAATCATACATAAAAGGACAGCTCCAAAAATAATGCCTCCATTTTACTATGCGGACTCTTGACATCAGAGGTGGATGTCAGTAGAATAGCAGCAGAGGCTAAGCTTTCCCACCAGTATTCCATTACATATTACTGCTGTGTGACAGATGGCAGTAGTTTGACAGAAAGGCATCTGACATGGATGTGTGTATGAAGCAAAGGTGTGTCATTGAATTCCTCCATGCGGATGAAAGGTACCCAGTGACATGCACTGAATACTTGCTGAACATTTATAGGTGCCAAACAGTGGATGTGAGCACAGTGAGGTGGTGGTGTGTTTCAGCAGGAGGGACAGTGATGTGAAAGAAAAGCCATGCTCCAGATGGTCATGCAGATGTTTACAAAAGCAGCATGCAGGCTCTTGTTCATTGAATAGCTAATAGTAGTGTCTATGTTGAAAAATAGTGTTTTGTAACTGAGAATTTGCTCTATCAATAAGTGTTATTGTGCCCTTTTATCTGTTGTAGTTTTCATGGAAATAAATAGTGGGCATTATTTTCAGAGCAACCCACACACGTTTTACAGAGTGTAGTAATTATTCTACAGCACTGTTGTTTAAATGATATTCTTTTATAGCAAATATATTTACGTTTAATGTTCTTAATTGAAATAGAACAACTACTGAGTAAGTTGGAATATAATAAGCATAAATTGATTCTACCAATAATGCCATTCAATAGATTTAATCCAGTACTTAAAACTGCATTTGAGAGAATATGAAAATTATGTTCTCTGTTTCAGGTTTTAATATCTCTCATTTATACCCTTTAATTAAAATGCAAATTCATCTATAGAGCAGATGTAAAGACAAAAGCTTTGGTGAATATGGAATATTTGAGAAATCATTAGCCAGTGTCACAGCACATTTGATTAGTACTATTGAATCAGAAATACCATGTTCACTACCTCAGTGCGATGAAGGGATTATAAATTAAATCAGATAGCAGTACCACCTAGTGTTTTAATTTCCACAAGTCACTTTGAAACACTGTCTTCTCTGAATAATAACTTTCATCATCAAAGAGCTATTAGATCCTTAGCTTAAAACACTGACTCCTTCTAATATTGTCAACTGGTATAGCATAATGCAGCTGATTTGGCATTTGATTTATGCTTATATATATAAATGAATGACAGCAGTACTGCCTGGCAGTGTGAGAGCTCAGCAAGGGGATAAAGTGGTGGATTTAGGATCCATCTGCTTTCATTAAATTTCAATAACTAGGATAGTTACATTCATGAATGCATAAGGAAGCTACAAATCAAACTTGTGTAAGATTTTTTTGTGAGTATCAGAAATAGCGTTGCTAGAAGAAGCAGGAAGGTGATCTCTCTGTACTCAGCACTGGTGAGACCACTCCTTGAGTACTCTGTTCAGTTTTGGGCCTCTCACTACAAGAAAGGCATTGATGCCCTGGAGCATGTCTATAGACAGGCAATGAAGCTGGTGAAGGATATGGAGCATAGGTCTCATGGAAAGCAGCTGAGAGAGGTTCCACCTGTTCCAGGGGGCTCAAGGTCTACGATTTCTGAGCAGACAGTTCAGCATCCCTTGCTATGCTCTGTAACCATAAGGACAAAGTGACTGTGTGATGTGGCTGCTTTAGACAACATTTCCCAGCTCATTCCACTGAAGGCACTCAATTGTGTTCAGCTGGGATATAAGAAATGTATGCTAACCAAGGCAAACACAGGTGTAATCACATAGCAAAATATTAAAAATACAAGTCACCTGCATGAGTTGTAGTTCACAGCTGCCTGGACACTCCTACACGGTATTTCACTGATCCTGGCTTTCACCTCTTTGTGGCTATTGACAAGCCTTTTTCCCCTCTCACAATCACATATCTTCATGAAGCACGTGGGAATGTAATACCTTTGAGGAATCTACCTTTCTTCAAACCTGAAATAAATTGGATTTTTTCAAACATTATTGAGGCACAGACAGGCGCCACACAATGTTTGCATGCATCCAAATTAGACACTGAGTAATAATACTATATTATTGCCATAGGAAACGAAGCTAATTCAATTTCACTCAAACTCTTGACCAGAGCTGGTACAGTTACGCAGACCATGATCAGAAAGCCTTCAGAAGACAACAGCTACAAATTTCAAAATTATCAAGCACTTATTTCATTTTTCAAGTTAAAGCACAAAGCCTCAGTAGATGTGCCAAGGATTCCAAGATATCACTCCTTGTTTGCACACAGCCCCCTTGCTGAATTACTATGTCTTACAAATTTACTACTTCTCTTTAAACTGACAGACAGATGACAGAAAACATGTTGACGTTCCATATGGCTTAAAGGCTCATAAGAAATCTTGTTCCTAAAATTGGCACATTTCAGTGCTTTTAGAGCTGAGAAAAGCTTTTATGTCTGTCAGTTGTGTACACCATTTTTGCAGTCCTGAAGCACTGTTTATCACTGGAGGATGCCACCTGACTCCAGGATGCTATGTGCTACTCCTTCACATTTCCCTCAATGGATTACCTACCAATGAATCACCAAGGAAACAAGTTAACAAAAGCACATAGTACCCAGAACAGTACAGCTCACTACCAGCATATAGCCCTATTTGCTGGACCATGCAATCCCTTGATTTCTCCAAATGCTGCATTTGTGTCATGTTGAACTGCTGTGCTAATCTTTTTCTCATTCACTATTTAATTTTCATCTCATCTGACTCACTGCTGTGCCTATGATATTTGAGCTGCTGCCAGAAACTTTGCGTGAGTCTAACACTTACGAAAAGACAATATAGTTCTCATTCTTTCCATTTGCCCTTTTTTATTATTATTATTGATTTCTTTTTTCATTATCTCAGCTTAGACATGTCACATCCTGGGTGATTTAAGGGGAAACTGAATGCTCCTCTCCCACTATTTAATGTTTACCTCCATCTCGCATCAGGCTGTGAATTTACTACACCCACACAGCGAGTCTCAGAAAAGCTCATGGACTACTACACAAGAAAATACAAAGACGATTCATCTAAGACCCCATTCTAAGGTCTGGGCTGCAACCTGCATGCTATATATGCTTTTCAAGACCAACCCTCACATGCTCACACCAACAGCAGTGTAAATGTATAAATGACTCTCAAGCACTGAACCAAATGAGAAAGCTTGGATAATGTTTTCCTGTGAAAATATTTTTCCATGTCTGCATCACAGACAGTAGGTAGTGCTTCCTGTCCATTTCCATGTTGAAGAAAACAAACAAAAGAAACAATAGAAAAAAACAAACAAAAAAATAACACTGTTGGATAGAGCAAATTCTCAGCCAGAAAACACTATTTCTAAACAGCCAACCACCATTAGCTACGTATTTTCACCAGCAAGAACAACAGCCTACATGCCATGCTCATAACAAACTGCACCAGTGGATGTGCCCCACTGCCACTGCTGAAACAGGGAAGGTTCAACCTCTGCTGCCATTCTACCAACATCCAACTCTGACGTTGTGAGTCAACATAATAAAACAGGAGGCATTACTTTTGGAGTTGCCTTCATGCTTCCATTTATCTAGATATTTCATTCCCAAATATGTAGTCAGGAAGCACCCTCCACACCTCTCTTTTCCGGGGGGTGGGGGGTGGTAGGGGGGAAAAGAGGAAGCTCCTCTGCTGGGACTGCAGCTGTCAGCTCAATGTCCTGGTCTCTGCACTGTCCTACTGTGCCTCATTTCTTCTTATAGAACTGGTGGAATGAGGAATTTACTCTCAGACACCCACTCACAGACTTACAGCAGATACTTCTCATGAAAATTCCTGTATTTATTAGCAAGCAGTTTGCTTCTCACAACGTTTCAAAGTTCACTGGTTGAAAGTTGATCCTAGCAGATACTTTAAACCAATGAACATCACTGCTCCCCATTCATTGACTCCTCCACACACAACAATTCATCCTGACAAAGCTCCAAACCGCTTCATAACGCTTCTCATACTTGTACGAATCCATCCTATTAGTGCAATAAATTAATAGTACTTACAGTTTTAGGATTTGAAAATCTAAACTAAAAAGATTCATTTTATTTCATAGCTCTCTGTTAGAGCTCAGACTGAGATATTTATGGTTCTTGCTATTTTTCAGATTTTGCATTTCTTCACATCTGCACTTATGTAGGGCATTTACTACATCTTTCCTTAGTGATGCCACTTTTTTATCTTTCTTTCCAAAAATCCAGCAGTCACAGATGTGATGGAAACAGACAAAATGAGGATAGAAATGAGTTAGGAATATAGGCTAAAATGGCCTAGATATTCTTTGACTAATCTTAGATGTTCAGTGGATTAACATGAAAACATGGTAGTTATGGAGATAGAAACTTCTTGACAGATTAAGTATTTACAGAACAGTTATCTAACCAAACACCACAGATTTTTAATAATTGTTAAGAAATTAAAGATTACTTTAGATTACAATAACATCAAAAACAACAATGTAAGGCTTAAGGTAGATTCTTCCACAGCAGAATAACTGCTGGTAAATACATTGCTTTTAGTTTGAAAATAATAATAATAATTAAAAAAAAAAAAAAAAACCAAAAAAAACAACACTCATTTTCTTTCTTTTTTCAGGCTGGAAACAATGGTTCTTCACTTCTCCAGCTATCCTGGCTGGTGAAGGGTAGAACAGAACTTTATTAAAATAAATGGCAATACTTCTACTTACTTCTGCCTAGCCACTTCAGCCATAAAACAATTCCTTCCCACTCATGTAGACCCATTCATTTCCGTAGGTCCATTCAGGTGTATAAATTTTGACTCAGCCACCTGGTTGCCAGAAATAATGACAAATGTGTAGTGCAGCTGTGTCCCTGCTGAAGGCCAGATCACAGCACTTAACTCCATCAGAATGTCTGCACATGAACCAAAGCTTTACAATGCAATTAAGAGGAAGAACTGGAACATGCAAGAAAGAGACTGAAGGCCTGGTGCAAAGTGATTGTTTGGAAGAATGAAGCAAATTCTGACTGTAAGACTGTAACCATGGCATGACATCCTTTAAGGTGGAGAAGTTAACAGTTTTATTTTTAACATTTTCATTTTTCTTCTTACTTTTTTTTTGCTTTTAGAGAAAAGAGTCCTTATGCTTTTTTGCCTCAATGGTCTACTGTTTTTGCTTATAGATACCTCAATAGGCTTTCATTAAGTATTTCGCGACAGTAAGAGCGATGCAAAAAATGGCATAGCATTGACCATCTCTTGACAACTGTCAAGTCTGTCTCTCTTGACTATCAATTTTTTGAAAAAAATAAAATGCTACCAGGCTGAGTTCATTCTAGGAGCTGTGATTTTGGTTGGATCTCCAACACTTTGTTTTTACAACCAAGACTATTCATCTTCCAGCAAGTAACATGAAGGTGACCAAAAAAATAATACTGAACTAAATCCAGATTGTCCCTGTGGCTTCACTGACATAACATGACAATGAACTGAAACCTGCTCAAAATAATCGTGTTCTGCTGAACAATGCTGATTCTGTCATTATAGAGCCATGCTTGCAAGCAGCTGAGCTAAGGTGACATTAAAGACTTAAAAGTATAACTTCAAAATTCTTTGGAAGTTATATTTAATGCTGCAGTCATGTGTAAAGTTTAGTTTTCAATATAAAGTTTATACTGTTGTATATCACAAAAGTGGTAAAATGTTGCTTTCTTAGTCTTCCTTCCTTTTGGTTTCAGCCATGTACTTACAGGGTGTGGAATTTGCAAAGAATTTAATGTCAGCTATTTTATGTCAGCTCACATCACACTATTTAATGAAAATGGTTTTCTGTACTTCAATTATTTAAGCCAAAGCTGTCTATATATAATTAGTATTAAGAAACCTAATTTGAATTCCTATTCACATTTTGATGTGATTTATGTCACTGTAATGGCTTCCTGCTAACAAGACATTAGCAGTTATTTCTGAAATACCAAGGCATAAATGGCAGCAGTGTTGTTTAGACAAGAAAAGGGAATGTTCTGACTGTTTGACTTTCATTTAACCTATTTTTTTGCAGGAGTGAATGACGCCGCAATCTAATTCATCATGTCATATCCTTTTCATCCCTTAAGAAATTCCCAAAATGCTTTAATAGCTCCTGATCCATTCAGCAGCACAGTACCAAAGATTTAAAACATGAGTAACTGTTGCAAGAAATTATACTGCAATAAAGGACAGAAACTCTTATGGTCTTTCTGTTTTTCTAGATTCTGAGAGCTGTGGGAATGCAATTCCTCTCTGCATTGATGGTACTACAGACTCCTCTACAGAGAGGACACAACCAGAGGGGGCCTTAATGCAGCTGTGGTTGAGCAGCTTTCGAAGACTCAGGTTTTATAGATTGTTTATTCTTTAAAAAATAAATATCTTTAGGAAAACTACATATTTTGGGGAAAGATCATAAAGCACAATAATCTTTTTATGTGACATCCAGACATTTTGTGCTAACTGTCGAGCTGCCTGAAAAATAACAAACATTCTACAGCTAAATAACTAATGTCCTGCATACTCTTCTTACATTCTCTAGCACTGTTCATCCTAAAACACCCTTGTTTAGCTGCATGCACTTGCTATGCAAATATACAGGCACATTTCCACATATGTACATATATGTGATTTGGTGTTGGAAACATTTCAGTGTGTGTTTGGTCTGTAAAAATCTCACTTGAATTACTTCATTTTAAAGCTTCTTTCTTCTTTGCTTTACTTTGCGCTTTTTTTTTTTTTTAATGAAAGCTTTGCCATTTTTCTGTGACATTAGAGTGTTTACTGCTGCTGGTATAATAAACAGTCCTACTCTAACCTCTGGTTATCAAGCCCAGAAAGTGACAAGGACATCTGACTACCTGCAGCCCTGACTGTGTCTGTAGCACCCCACTAGAGCGTCCTTGCTGAAGTCAGTTTTTCCATTCTTCCCTATTAGTTAAGTCTTTAAAAATGGTGAAGTCAAAACTGCAGAAATCTTGCTGCTCAGTTGGAAATTCCAGACCAACAGTCTGAAAGCAAAAATCATATACTAAACAGAATTACACACTTACCTTTCACTATGCTAGAGCTTTACTGATGGGATAAGAATATTGTGAATAATTATACCAGTAGTGTATTTTTCTCTTTTAGTCTAAGCAGTTAGCGTTTAAATTTCCTATGTAGATATTTTTCCTATCATAAAAAAATAATAAAAAAATAATAAAAAAAAGTAAAAAAACATATTTCAAAGCAGTAATTTCATTACAAATGCTTAATCCAGTCAGTGTATGCCACAGACAATTACGATTTCTTCACTTAGAATGTGTTTAATGTGGTTGCTCCACAGCGTTGATGTACAACTTGTCTTTGCATACATAACCACCCTTCTGCTACAGAAACGTCAGTGTGCTTCTCCATGCATTGCAATCATATGAAATGTAAACACAGGCATGGAGAAGCAGCTGTTTTCCCAATATAGTAAATTCTTCAGGGAAATTTGTGCAGGAAAAAGCAATGAATGCATCAGCAACCACTGACGTACTAATAATTACTGCAAAGCAAATGAACATTTGCATGCAAGGACGAAAATCAGCACTACAACTAGTGGAAGGAAAGATGAAAGAAGAAACCTATACAATGGGGAGTGAAACTGAATCATCCTCTTATTGATGAGGGGATTGCTAGCTGTTACTCACAAATTTCATTTCAAATTGTGTCTTTATTGGCTGGTAGCAAGTGCTTGTCTTAAATGAATCACAGAATCATAAGGGTTGGAAATGACCTGTAGAATCATCTGCTCTAACTACCAACCCATCACCAACATAAGCACATCACCAAGTAAGCATTCTAGATTCATCCTAAGACAGGGTATGAAAATGCTTTGCAAAACAGCAAGTACATTGCCGTGACTTATTATCTGCTTGAGTAAATGCAAAAGTTCCCAGAAGAACATATATTGGCATACTAAAGTCCACAGTGGAAGGTTGTAATAAAGCAGACAACTGGAAATTTTGCAAGATTTTTCTTGTGAGAATACAATGCTTTCCAGTTGCAGGTTGCTTAGTGAAAAAAACACCAACTAACTTAACTGGCATATTTATATTATGTCTTTCCCTAAGAAACTAGAGCCATGGGACATAAAATAGGTCATTCTGGAGGTGAGCTGCTGTTGCAGCAACTCTCTCACAGAACCAAAAGCTTTCAAGGGCTCATTCATCATTTCCGACTTCTGTTAGCCTCCTCACTATCCACAAATGTTCTTATCACACTACTCAATAGAAATGCGCACGAACTCAAGGAAAGATGAAGCCATAGTACTGGTGGGTAAGTAGGAGAAGGGAATGTGTTTTTCAAAATACGCAAATATATGTTATAAAATTAATCACCAGGTGAATAAGTAGGAAAGCTGATGTCTAATCATAAATGACCTTGTGTCTGCTTTTTTTTTTTTTTTTTTCCAATGATGTTCTGTTTATTTCAAAGTCCTTGGTATTTTTTATTGACTGTTGGAATAACAGCAATAGCATCAATTTTTTCATGTCACTGTGGCAGAGCCCAGTTCTGCTGCTTGGGTATTGCCCTTCTGTCCTGCTAGCCCTCTGCTGCTGCCCAGAAACTGCACCAGTGTCCCACTACTGAACAGAGAATTAACATGCAGCAAAACACTTTTGGCAGAGCATGCATTTAACCATAAAAGTTAATTAACCATGTTTTTCAGGAACAAATTCTGGAGACAGTATTATTCAAAATATTCATTAACTATCTGAGAGATGGGATAGCAAAAATCCCCACCAAGTTCATCAAGGACACCGAATGGTGGAGTGCGGTAGACTGGCTGCTGTGCAGAGCTCCCACTGAGATGGATGGACTAATTCTAAGATTTGAGAAGGTTCAAAAGTTCATCCCTAATAAAGCTGCTTATTCATTTGTTTGGTAAATATGTTGATTCAGTGCAGATATCATCCTTCTTCACATTTCAGAAACATTTGTTACAGAAAGAGTAGACTGCAGAACATTGTCATTCTTCTCAAATTGCAGATTATCACAGAAAAATTGCCTAATTGTTTAGAAACCTTACAGTATGGACATAGCTTTCTGGAATGAATTACTAAAGAATTAAGACAAATTAATACAGTATAAAAAAACTAGAAGGTTACTATTTCTCCAGCTAATAACTGAACAATGAATATTCTTTTCCTTCCATGGTATTAGAAAGAAGATTTAAAAACATGGAAGCAGATAATCTTTTCCTAGAAAATCCCACCGCTTTCCTTTTATCCATGTAAAATACGCCTCATTTCCAGAACTAACAGCACCCATGTCCTTGCTCACAGAAGAATCTGCTTTTCTATATCTTACAACTATAATCACCACAGGAAATATTCATGAGATAAAGAACGAGAAAATTTCATCAAAGCATCTACTGATTAACTGATAAATACCCGCAGTTCCAAAGCTCTTTCCAAAAGAAATTCTATTCTTATTGAATTCTATTGTCTTACACATGCTGACACTGAACTAAAATGAATGCTATTTTTATCTTTACTTAACTAATGAGAAGTTAATTTAATCCCTTTGGTAGCTAAAGTAATAAAACTTTTTTTTTTTTAATTGAGGATGCATCCTAACATATCTAAATTACCATTCCAAATGTTTCCCTTCATTTTTATTTTCTCTTAAAAAAAAAACTTGATTTTGAGGTTTGCCTGTAACTTTAAGACTTAATAATGCGCTAGATTTTAAGTGTAGTGATACAACAAATGATTTTCCAGTAGAACAAATTTTTACTATGTTCTTTTCTGTAAAGAGATCGTTAAGCATACTTTATTTTCAGAACTGGATGCTTAGGAACTTTGTGAAAGCTAAGGTTAGGGGGAACACTCACAGTTGTTTAAATTTTATAGTTAGTTATTTTAATACAAAGCACCTAGATTTATCAGTTTAAGGAATCTAAGCATTCATCATTTAATTTTTTATGATCCAAAGCCATATGATTTTTTCCTTCTATATTTTCATATGTTCAACTCCTAAGACTCCTAACTAAGCACTTGGCGCAGATATCAGTATCTTGAAAGTGTTACAAATGAATACAATTCAGTTGTGTCATCTTTGGTTTAGCACGCACCTGTATATTGTGGGTCACCCTATGATTAGTGGAACCAGTCCTTGCTTGAAGCATGAAAGCGACTCATTATTAATTTCAACTTTGATGCCACACACTGATGAACATCAGATAGCCTGGAGTGTCCTCCTTTGTTCTTCTGCTTAGTGAGACAGTTTATTTTAAAAGATATCTATAAAATGAACTAAGAGGAGAGAAAGTAAAGTGATATCTGTAGAAATCAAAGAAATAACATCATGTGAAAGTAAAGATGTGATCAGGGTAATAAATGAAGTGTATTACTGATTATATTTTTCCCAAGTACTTTTCCATGGCAGGAGGTGCTGCACTGCCTGAGCCCTACCATAGAAAAGAGGACAGATTCCACTGGTTAGTCACACCTAAGAACCCAGCAGGCAGCCCACACACATTTACACAAATTGTGTGTCCTGATCTTTATCTCAATGTGACGCATCCTTTTCTCATGTGAGCATCTGCTTGACTGCAGAAATAATTAACAGAGTTGTTCACATCTAGAAAAATCCTGCAAGGGTGCTCAAAGGTGGGATCTGCACATTGTGATGCTCATCAGCCCACCTGATAGTGGGGGTTTCCAGTTTCTGAAGGGATATAAACCTACCTACAACATGCTCCCTTCCTTTCTAGTGGAAAAACTACCAACAAATGCTATTTTTAATCAATATTTTATGGAATCTGAATGCCTTTTGTACTGAACTTCATAGCAACCACTAGCACTGGTTCCTTAATCAATCTGCTAGAATGAATGAAAAAAAAAAATATATTTTTTTTAATATTGATTTCCCATTTACTCTTAATATCTGCACTGACAGTGCCTTTAGATGTCTCCTATTTAGTTGTTTTTCTGGATCTGCCATTTACCATTAGGATGAATCCTTCAACTGATTTCCAGCAGCCCTCTGTTAAAACCCTATTCTTCATGTTATTATCATTGTTTTCCCACCCTGGGGTATATAACTAAGGTCAAAGCTGAATCTGAAAGTACATGGCTAGCTTATGCAACACTGTTATTTTTAGTTTACAGTTATTCAGCTGGGGTTTCTGAAAGGTGGGGTGGATGCTGGAGATGAGAAAACTGTGTGTTATTTTTAACAATGCTTTACATGGAATAAATAATTCTTCCACAGAGTGGCAGCAAAGCCTTTTCAGAGGAAGAACTGTATCTCTCCAGAACTTGGTGCTAAGTCAGTTGAAAGTTATGAGTAGCTGAAGTTCGAGTGCAGATTCTTTGTGCACACTGAATTGTAACCTGTTTGAAAGATTCAGTCTCTGCTCTAGAATTCTAAATCACTGCACAGCCTTCTTACTTTTCTTTAATTATTTATTTTCTAATAGTTATTTTTTCCCTGGTAATAAAGGTCTTGAAATACAAGAATACAAGAAATACAAAACAGTTCACAAAAAATGTAGGATGATGTTTTGTTGTATTATACAACCGTACTGCAAACCCATAGCTTTTGACCTTCCCAAGAACTCTATTTATTCTCATTTGAAGAACTCTATGTAGTCACGTTTGAACAAAAGGGTAAATTCTTTCTTAAATGTGGTGACCTCAGTTTCTTATAGGCTTAAAAGAAAAAAACTATTTTTTTCCAGAAAAAAAAAATAAATAGTTTTTCCAATTCAGAACGATTCAAAGCATTTACTATAGGGAAAGTCTTTGTATAGTCATGCAAATTAGTCAAAGAATTAATTATGGTTATATCAAATAAGAAAACTAAGCAGTATTGCTGACTTATTTTCTGAAAGAGACAATAGAAAATTATTAAATTTTAGGAAATAATCTAGTGTGAATGTAAGGTAAAAGTATGGAGTCTGCATTACAATCAGCTAAATGAAAGAAATATTTTAGATAAAGATCTGGTATCTGACATCTAGGATATGGATTTTTTCTTATGCAACTACCTGTACCTTTATCTACAGCATAATTAAATAACAAAATTTTTCCAGATGGATAATGAAGTACACTGAACCATTACCTTGAAACTATTGAGGGATATCTTAAATTAACATGCTCAATAGGAACACATATCTACTTTCATATGCACCAGTTGGTCATTCTAAGTACAAATCTGAATGTTATTATGCAAAATTTGGATTTTTAGAAATTCAGACAAACTACAATTCATATGATGTGTGACACGAGAAAAGCTCATTTCTCAGTTCAGACTTATGACTCATGGCTTAAATAGAGTAATAGATTACTTTTAGGAAAGAGTCTAATGGTATATATCAAACAGAAGAGACACTTAAATTTTAATATTTATATCTGTGGGAGGAAATAAACAATTTGTCTACATTGTAATCCTGAAAAGATGGGGAAGATTTTGTTTGAAACAACAACAACAAACAAAAAAACAATTCCCTTAAGCTTTTAAGTTCAGCATTGTATGTAAAAAATGAGTGACCCACAAGAATAAATCTTTTTAAAATTATTCTATTACTACTGTCGTATTGTGGTAAATCAATACTGACTTTTTGTCTTGTCACTCTCCTTTATCTTCAGTTATGGAATAGGATTCTTTCAATGATGTAAATCGGATTTATCCATGCTATGGATAACTTTCAGTCCATTTACTACAAAACGACTATTACAAGGTCATCCATAATCAGCTCTTAACTTCAATATATTATAAAACATTTCAAATTAACTTTAGAAAATTTAATGAAAGAATTAAAAGGAACAAAGTGTGTATTGCCTGTGTGTTGCTTAAAGCTATAACGTGACCTATTGATTTTAGATCAAGTTATTGCTTGTGTTAAAAAGCCAATTATTAAATGTCAGAAGTTCATATTCATTTGGCATAACTTGAAATAGGCATTTTTAGCCAGCATGTTTCAGATTTATGCAACATAAGTGCTTTACTCTGTGAAAACACTGAATTTAACAGGAATGCTGAATAATTCATATAGTCAATGTTGTACAAGGATACCACTGATACTTCCTGCTGTTTATTGAAGAGAGTTGTCAACAATGAACCTATGGAATCTCACACTTAGGCTGTCCAACATCTATGCATACATACCAATGTACTTGCTGGATAGCAACGTGTTTTCTACAAACAGATTCAGAAGTATCTGATTATTTTCGGGTTTACCAAATACTGCCTCATGTAAATATACTGTAGTAAATTAATGAACTGGAGGTACAACGTATACTACTAAAAGTATGCAAAAAGAAACTTAGCAAATTTAGCATGTACATCTCTATGTAATAGTCTATTCTACTACAAAAGATAACCACAGAAAGAAAAAAAAAAAAACTGAAAGTATAGTTTTAGGATGATTAACTAGCTCAGCCACTTGGCTGATTATCAAGTAGGCACTGTACATTATCACTGCATGAGTTTAATGAGGAGTTGGAACAGGCTCGAGTCAAAATTAGACTTCAGTCTACAAAACCTTGTAATAACTCTTCTTGCTGCTGCTTTCAATGTCCATTCTCCACTAAAAGAAACTCAAACTAATATTCAAATAAACACAAATTTGTAGGTACCCAAAGCAGCTCAGGCACCTCAGGAACGCAAACTCGTTTACCTCACTGCATGCTGCAGCTGGCTTGTTTAAAGTTGGGTCGGTTACTTCTAAACAATAATGCAGTCATGACAAGCACCCATAAAATATCCCTGTGCTGTTTCTAGTCACGCTATCCCTACTGCGCTTCAGATGCGTCTCAGTGAAACCACAACCAACCACATGCCATACTGAGTCCATCCTTGTTACTCTGGAGAATGTCTCCACAGAATGCTCCCTGGCTACTTTACAGATTATGTTCACTGAAAAGTCACTAATAATCAATTTAACAACACACAGACAGAAGTTTTGAATTGGCAAGGCCCAAATTAGGCAAGGTCTATATTTCTGTTTTCATTCCCATCCTCTCAATGTTTGGTGATCAAATAGTTTTAGAATAGGGAAGGTCACTGATTTAATTAAAAAAAAAAAAAAAAAAAAAGGATTTCAGAGTTTGAAATGTATAAATCAACATCTTTTCATGAAAAATGGGTATAGCTTGCATAAGGAAGAGCTAATGTCTCTCAAAACCTTTGGAAAGACTATAATTCTTTGAGAGAGGAACAATGTTTCATAAGGGGAATATGACGATTTAATGAATTAGGGAAATATTGTTAATTATAAATATATGTATATACACATATGTATATGAGGTTTTGCGTGTGTTGGTATTCAAACACAGAATACAATTTGCTGCTATGGGCTGATGCTGCCTCAACAAATAGATACTCAATACATCTATAAAGCTACAGTTTATAGAGTTCTTATAATTGTGTAGCTACTTTTGCAATCACAAAATAAACTTGAAAAAGATAGAGAAAAAACAGAAGTCAAAATGTTCAACATAGACCTAGAATTCATTAGGTAATATTTCCCTATTAGTCCAGGAATTTACTTTATTATACATACAAAAACATACTCTATATAGTTTAATACTATATACATAAAAATAATAATATTTTTATGTTACAAGGGTTTAGAAAATACTATAAAGCCAAAACTTGTTCTCATATGTAATATCTCCACGTGTCTCTCAGTGTATAGTAGTGGCATTTTCACAAAAGGAATGAGACTGCTGCTCCTTTAACCTTATTAAGCTGGTTGTCCCTGCCTTATTTTCCACACCCTCTCAAGGTATACAACAGATGTAAAAACACACAGGCTTCTCCAAGGTCATCAGCACCACTGTTTCACAGATGCTGCTGGATGTCTTCGTACATTTACAGCAAGGACATTGTGCCTTGTCCTCCCAATATAATGGATCAGAGTTAAAAACAAACATCAGGATGTCTAGATTAGAGCACACAAGTCAAACAATTAGACCTGTTTAATCACAAATAAGGGAATAGTGAGTAACAGAACTTTTGAAAAAAGATAAAAAATTTCTAGTCCTCCATAAGTGAAGGAAGGTACAGAGAGATCTTAAAAAACATTACTGGAGGTCTATTCTTGATCTCTCCAGTTTGTTCACTTTGAAGCTGCGCTCTTCAATCAGACCTGTTTTAGCATATTTTACATTTCATGATTTCAAATGAACTATTTCAAATTCATATTTACATACTATGAAAAACGCTCATCATCTAAACAGTTGTCCAGAGTCAATGTTTTCTTTTCTGGAGTCTAATCTTCCCCCTTCCCAGCTATTGTCATAATGAGAGCTGTTCTGAAGAAGCACCTGTACAACTGAAATGTAAAGTTCTGAAAATAATAAAGAATTCAAGACTGAGCTGACAGTGCCACTGGTAAGACTCAGTATTTTTAGCTCTAGCTCATTGATCTGGGTGATTATGCTACCTACCACATTAGAAAAGTAGGTCTGACAGAGCCAATCTGAGCATTACTTGACATGAAAATATAAGATTTTCTTGTACTTTTTAATCACATTTTATTAACTAAAATGTTTAAAAGCTCTGGCTAAGTAATGATAAAAAAAAAAAGAAAAGTTTTTAAAAATTATAGGATAGCTTTAGAAGTGTAGGCCCAAAAATTTACTTCAACTTATCCAGAAAAATTCATGTCATTACCCTTGAATAACAAAACATTCATGTTCATCTGTAGTTACAGAGATGCCACTGCATAAGAAACTAGAAAATTAACTCTGAATGCATCAGTTCATACACAGTAGCATCTGTTTTCCTACATGGTTAAAAGCCTTCCGCTTTCTTGTGCGCTTCACATTTACCAATGGTGTAAGAGCACACAAATGGGAAATTACTACATTTACCAATTTCATGGTATCCTACCTCTGAGTAATACTTAATGAGCCCTGCCCTTGTTTCTGTAACAGCAAATGAACAGTAAGCAGATCAAAACATAAAGGCACATGTTCATTTTTAATAGAACAACTGAGTTTGCAGAATTGGAAGAAAAAAATTAATTGTACCCTGGGAAAAAAAAAAAAAAAAAAAAAAAAAAGCATGAGTGTGCCAAGCATAATTACCTTTACACTTAAAGAGTAAATAAACTATACAATAAATCAAACATTGCACTATAGCTGAACATGGGCAAGCTACTTCATCCTGTGTTAAGAAAGGACATTAGAAGTATATGTAGTTCCAACACTAAATGTTTCACAAAGTGGCATATTTATTTATCCCACTTTTATTATAATTACAGAGTTTCACTGTTTCACTCCCAGATACTTGTATGTCTTTTTGAATGTTACTGCATATTTATAAAAATGGCTGATTCACCAAGTGGGGAATGTCCATAAAATTTCCCTCTCAGAAAACCATGCTTTTCTGCAGAAATTCACTGCTAACCCACATTTACTTTCTTTTTCCCAACTTCTTCCTATACTCAGGGCAGAAGACAAGCTGACAAGTAGTCTTGAAAGTGCTCCAGCAGTCATGCTGAATCCTTTTGAGGCAAGCAGTGCACAGCACTCAACTGTTTTACAGCATTGTTGTCTAGCACTGATCACAGTGCTGTCACAAAAGTGCTTTATTTATAGCCCACTGCTGAGTCTGGCTAAAATTATTTGTATCTCACAAATTATGCTCCATAAAAATGACTGGCTTTGTTATGGGAAAACATGTCTGCATAATTGATAGCAAAAGACAGGAAGGTGCTAACAACTATCAATTTCTGTTGTCAAAAAGCAGCTGAGGCTGAAATGCACTGCTTAATGTACCAGCAAGATTATCTGATATATACACAAAATTTTCTAAAAACCTATCATTTGGAACCAATTTAATGGATTTTTTTTCTAATATGGAACAAGAAGATACATTATATATTGGACTTTCTCACAAAGTTTCAGAAATTGATACTAATTCACTGCTTAGAAAGAAGGTAAGACTTTTCCAGTGTAAAATAACAAAAGGTATAGAAATATAATTCTATATTATGAGCAGCAGAAGAACTTAAAAATATTTGGTATTTTCACTTCAGTGACTATTTAAATACTGAATACCTCAAACTCATTCTTTCATATCTTGAATTCTTTGTTAGCAGAAGGGTCTAACTCCATCTTTTACTTCCTTTTTGAATTATTAAGCAACTTCAAACATGGCTGGGTTTCACAGATCTGACAGCCTGATGAATTTCAGGACTATGCTGCATTACCAAAAGATTAAAGATCCTTAGCAACTTCCTCTGCTCTATCAAGCAGAAGAATGAAATCTGGCAAAAAATTAGATAAATGCATATTTGCTAATGCTCTTTTTTTTTTAATGGACTTTTATTATTATACTATGATTATCAACCTCTATAATCTATGCTGTAGATTACATTATGAATTAAGTTCCTAATTTAAATTTAATTACTCTTTTTCTAAAATTACATACAGGGAGAGTATATGTTTAAAAAGCCTTAATTTCATACTTTCAACAACTTAAAAATGCTGATATCTAAAAATAAATTAATATTGTGACAACTTTTACTGAAAAAAAATCGTTGAAAATTATTTTTCTTTCAAAAATAGCAATAACTTATTTTAGTTGAAATACCGTAAATGTAGTTTCTATGCTGCAGATATAGGTCGGGATGGCCACAAAGTTCTCAAAACATGGTGATATGGAATCTGGAAAAGCCTTGTCATTAGACATGCGCTTGCTTTCTTTTGAAATAAAATTCTGTCTAATGGGCTCAAAAAACTTTTGTGATGTGTGTGCCTGACTGAAATCCCCAAACAACACACAGGTCTATCCATGACTGCAGACGCACTTACTATTTAATCTTGTATCCTGCAGAAAGGGCTCTTTGGCACAAGCCTGTGTTCTCAGTATTCCAGTCCCTTTGGATTTTTTTCTGCTATGAGATGGAGAAGATCTTCAGATTCCTATTCCTCTGTGATGGACTGCAACTACTTTACTTCACTTCTCACTTGCAGGGTAGCTTTTAATTTAACTAGAGTCTTATTTATTTTTTTGGTGCATTTAGCTAACTTTAACAGAGAAAACAGTTTGACTTATCAAAACTAATGGTTCTTCCAAGGGCAAAAACAATGTTATGGTGGATAATGAGTGCAACAGCAGCCCATAAATAAAAGAGGACTTGCAAAATTTTAATTGTCCAACAGAGCACAGATTAGTGTAGGAATTAGTTTATATATGTATATAAAGGTAATAAAGATAGTGCTGAAAATGCAGCGCTTAGTGTCCAAGTTCTATCTACACTGAGATTTGGATATATTTTTAACTGTTTGTGGAAGAAACTCATAGAATTATTACCATTACAGGTTCTGATTCTAAACTATGTATTTAGCACAAACGGCCAAAACAGTTCCAGAAACATTTGCAGATGCCTTAGAGCTTTGGATAAAATCTATAAATACTATGCAGAGCAAAGGTGAAGACAACCAACTATTCTGAAATTGCCACTTCTAGAAACACTGTGGCCATCTTAGGGGAATACCAAAATAACTCTGAGGATGTTGGAGTGTTTACATGTGCAAGACATGGAGAAGGGGAAAAAAAAACAGAGAAACAAACAAACAAACAAAACCAATAATCAGTCAGGTGGTAATTTGGCCATATTTGGAACCAAAAGATTTAAGCAAACACATCAGACATGAGAAACTTTTTCCTCCACGTGCAGAAACCATGTTGGCAGGACATCTAAGGAACACTTCTTGATCCACTAGGAACATTTTAGCAGTTTCCTTTACCAGAACAAGTTTCTGTACATTTGACATTGCCTTTGGTAGAGAGTTTCTTCAGTTCTATACAGTTTTCAGTTTCAAATTTACTGAAAACCCCAAGTTTTTGGTGGATGAAAGATTCATAAAGACCAAAAGATAAGACTTCTTGATCAGGAAATACAAGTTGAACGGCACAACTGTAGGCTGTGACCAGGAGAGACCCAGAGTTCGTGAGCTACTAAAGGTACACCAAAACAGAAAAAGCTACACTGAAAAAAATGAATCTGTCAATGTATGGCCAAGTGATAGCTAAGCTGGTACTGTCACCAACAGGACTAGCAGAACAAAGATCCTTAATTAACTATGCTGTATGCCTACATCAATGCAGCACTACAGAGACTTACTGCCAGTTACCAAACATAGCAGAGACTCTGAAAGTATTCAACTGAATGGGTCACAGTCCTAAAGCACAATGAATAAGTTTCCTTGGGCACACAGAAAGAACAGTACAGCAACTCAGTGAATATAAGAAGGACCTACACATCAAGCAGAAAAACAAAAATAAGGAGATGCTCATTCTCAAGTTAAGATATAACTGGCATCACAGAGCTTTGTGTCATATACGTAGAGGAGAAATTACTTATCAAGCAATCTCTGACACTGGAATAAAAGTGAAAATGTGCTTAGCTTCAGAACATGCATACATGCTATTAAGCAGAGAAACATGAAAAATGATTAAATAATAAATCTCAGTAAGTGGGCTAAGAAAGGAAAAGACCAGATATGACGCTTTAAAAGGTTCTGCTCTCTAAGCCAAGAAGCAAGGAAAACCATGTACTTTTGTGTGTGGTCAGAGAAGTGTCTGTTTTTTGTTAAACTTCAAGTACTTCTAAAGGAGATATGACAGGTATTTTGCATAGTTATGTACCACATGAGAAAACTAAGACAGTTATTTTATGAGCACACTGCATTGGAAGCAACTTTTCATTTCAGAGTGAATAAGCTACCATGGGAGTGGTTATTTTAGGTTTGGTGCTATCAAACAGGAAAGAACGGTTTAACAATATGAAAGAGGTCTTCTGGGGAAAGCAGTAAACACTAGGAAAAATGAGACACGACAGCTACAGAAATAAAACAAACAATCTCTCATTGCACCACCACAGTCAAAACCCAACCATTTCAGCAACCCCTGGAAACTGGTTAAATATCATTTTGAAAGAAGACCTGAAGATAAACATGTGCAAATATGCTAGCAGTTACTGAAGAATTTGTGCATTATATTAAATGCACAAATTGTCCAAAAGGGAGCAAACGGGCATTGCATTATACTTGCATTTGGAAATCTCCAATGACTGGCTAACAGAAAGTTATCACAAAGAAAGAAAGAAACCTCAGATAAAACTGAATAATATAGAAAGAAAAAAAGCTGAAGATAGAATGATTTTCAAATTACACGGGACAAAATGAACAAATGCACAATTGTAAAATACTTGATAAATTAAAAAAACAACAACAACAAAAAAAAAACAAAAAAACAAAAAAAAAAAAAAAAAAAAAAAAACAGGTCAGTAGCAAGAAAAAAGGAATAGGATAAAACTGAAAATTAATCATCTAATCCCCTTATCTAAAATGTCCTTCATCCATCCCAAAATGGTGAATCTTGTCCAGACATTTTAAAAAAAAATAGAATTAAAAAAAGGATCTCAAACTGAAGTATGTGAATAATACATTAAAGAATATTTAGATAAGATAGACATGTTAAAATTGTCTGGGCCTTATTATATTCACCTTAGAGAAAATAGAGCAATTTCTGAATCATTAATGATCTTCTCTACAAGCTTCTGGATGACAGAGAACATCCTGGAGGACTACACTAGAGCAAATGTAGCACTTCTCTCTCAAGGACAATAAAGAGAAAGACTGATGGACTGACAGACAGAACAGCTGAAACTTTATTCCTGAAATGATCCTGGAATAAACTGTGAGAAATATTTTGCCAGTGCCCTCACAATTTTCAGAAGAAACTTCTCTTACTGAAAAATGTTACCCTAACTAAAAAGGAAATCCACACAAAAATCCACAAATACTTGTTTGTCAAACCAGTGCAAAAGTTTGTTTGCCTTTTATAGGGTGGAACAGAAGCTGCTGCTGTTCAAAAAATACACCAGAAAATGTTTATTCCTGACATTCATGTGCCAAGAGTGTCAATTTTCTTCAATGGAGAATAATCCACAGGAATACAGTATTAATTTACAGGAGCTCTCTTTAAAACTCAACCAGAATTACCTTAATTGACAAAGAGAAGCAGCACTTACAGAATAATGGATTTTTCACCCCAGTAAAAAGAAAAGATTTGCAAACCGACTTTAATTCCAAGAGCAACGTGCCAGTTCTGTATTTTCTGTAAGCTATAAAGAGATACGCTACATAAGCTCATAGACACAATTATTAATTTGGACATAAACCTACTGAAGTGATCCTGTCCAATCTGTTGCTGAGAGCAGGGCCAACTTCAAAGTTAAATGCAGCTTAAAAGTTATGTCAGGATACTCAAAGCTCATCCAGCCAAACTCTGAAAGTCTCCCAGAATGGAGATTTTTCAAAACAAGTTCCTCCAGCATGCATGATCACTCTCAAAGCTGAGTTTTCCTTCTGTCCAGTTTCCCTTGCTGCAGCTTGCTGTACAAGTACAGCTCCATCCAACTACAAGTAGCCCTTAATCAATGTACATTCATTTTTAGCACTTTCCTGCTCAGACTGAAAAAGGCCAGTTATCTTGGACACTGCTGAGAATCAATAATAGAATTCAGCTCCAAAAATCTCTTCTTGGCCACAGCTGGACTTGTTCTAGTTTGCCAGTCTCTCTCTTGTAAAGTAAAACCCAAAGCTGGACACACTTGTACCATCCTCTGCTCTCACAGAGAACTCCCATGGAACAAAGAAGCTGAAACATGAATAGTTAATCATTTTTCCATCTTACTAAACCTGTTTGCAACTGCTCTAGAAATTCCTACCTGTTTCCTACTCTAGTACTGGGGTAGGAAAGATGGGCCACAAGAATTGGCTCTGTCATTCTTGCTAAAAATTCCCCCGAATTAGATGGGCAAATGACAGCTAAAAAATCAACAACACAAATGTTCTTCTATTCAACTAAAGCTTTCTTTAGCTGGTGAAAGACAACAATATGTCTTTAATCACTTTGTTTCTGGCTCTGCTTCTACACAGTACTATAAAAAAGTCACATCAAATAATGTGATAATTCTATTTTTTCCTCTTTTCCATGTTCAGAAAAATAAAAAAATAAAAACAACGCATTATAAAAACAGCCTACCTCTTGTACTGCCTCAAACAACCCTCAGACAAAACAGTGCAGAAAACATCCTGCAAATTCCCAGGTTAGCGCGAAGAAGTCAAGCAAGACAAGTTCCACTTGCTAATCTTCTCCCATGCCAGGCCTGCTCAGAGGCAATGAGCCTTCAATTGCTAGAGGACTGAATTTGCTGTAACCTTTGTAGATGTATGACTGAAGTATTAAAGCCCACAGTGCATGATTAAAGGAAAGCATGCTAGGTTCTGTTTTTAGACTGTCTCAAAGGTTTTGTCTGATTTCTTCCAACTATATTTTAAACTCCTGCGATTCTAAAATGCATGAATTTTGGAGGAAACAAGTTGTTTTTCTTTCATGTCAATCATACATGTCCCTATATCAATGATCCTTAATCCTGTACCAACCCCAGACAGAAAGTATTTGCGGTCTATTTGTAAAAATCAAGCATAGCTCCAATAAAGCTGTAAGGATCTTGAACCTGCACTTTTTGAAAAGCAATCAAAGGCATTATCAATGACAGCAGTTTGCTTTCCCTTTCCTTTGAAATAGTTCCAAGCTCAAGCATAAGGCACAGTGGTATTTTATGGTGGAGCACATAAATAAATTCTCTTTGTTCCCCTGCTAGCACAGACTGCAGGAGTTATATTCTGGATTACGCCCAAACTTGCATGACTTCCAGGACAACAAACAACTCTGTATTTGGTTTTTGTAAAAAGGCAAGGAAAATACACCTTCAGCTTACTATTCTGTCTCCAGTAATAGTCAGAGCTGGAAGACTGGAAAGGCTATAAAAGATGACCAAACACAGTGATAGTTTCCTCATTATATCCTTGATACTTTCAGACAGAAGTAAATTTTCTGCAGAGTTGCTTTGTAGGATTTCTTTCCCACAAATTTATAAAATTGATTTTTTTGAATCCTTCTAAGCATTGGCCAAAATCAGTATCTTTTAGCAAAGAGTTTTATAAGTTGCTACGTGAAGTGAAATATAGGTACATCACATCAGTACGCTCTGAATCTGCCACCTGATAATTTCACTCCTCATACTTTAATAATGAGAAACAATGAACTTCTCTTCATGACATGCACTTTTAAAACCTTATCTCCCACCTCCCCTCTTACTAGTCATTTTTTCCAAGGCTGAAATCCTGATGTACTTAGACATGTCCTTATACTAAAATCTTCAGTATCTTTGATCACTCCTGCTGCCCTTCTCTATACCCTTTCTAGCTTTATTTTGTCCTTTATAAAACACCAGAAGAGCATGCAGGATTCAAGATGAAGGCAATAGATTTATACAAGGGTATAATGATCTTTGCTTTCATTCTTTATTCCTTTCCTAATAATTTTTAATGTCACATTTGCTTTCTTGATAGCTACTCAGCGCTGAGCTGACATTTTCAGAGCATAACCTATCATAATTCACAGATCTCATTCTTGAGTGATAAAACCACAAACACAGCACACCCCTGCGGATGTCACTGGAGGACTGTTTTTTACATGTATATTACTTTACATTTACAACTATTGACAGTTTATTGTGTATTCTTTCAACATTTTTCTGCTGTTCTGTACTGTCGACCTTTTGCCATTCCCTAAGAAGAACTCATCCCAGCTTGGCTGTCCAGGATTGTGATAGCAGCATTGAGAATGAGACTTATATTTAATGAGGTCACAGTAAATAATAAATAGGTAAATAAATAAAACACAGTGGCTATAATCCTTACCAATAAAACCTGGAAAATACCTAAGCTTTTCTGGTAACATAAGCTGTTTTTCCACCACTTGCAATTATGAACTAAATGTTTAGAAATGCTATTTTTTAATAAAGTCAAAAAGAAGTCTTTGAAAAAAGTAGATAAAGGGGCTAACGTGGACCTCCTCGAGCATAACTACAGCAATAATTTCACAGTCCATCCTTTTGGAGTCAATTGTTATCTGAACTATTTTCTACTCTTGTAGAATGCTCCAGTTGACGTTAAAGATTAAGTCATGCTGGGTAGCAAAATCCTTTAAAGATAACTGATCACTGGTTTAACTTTGTGTTTGCTAATCCTCCCTGCCAGCCCCACCTTGCACTTCTCTCTCCTCCGTCATATTTTGAAGTGTCATTTGCTTTGATAATCTCCTCTGTTTATTTTCTTCCAGCATGACATTTCAGTTCTTTGAATTCTGAGTGTAATAGAAAGAACTTCTTGTTCCCAGAAGGCATCAGGATGGTTGGACTGCACTTTTGTAAGTCACCCTGCAGCTCAGATCACCTGGTGTATTCCCAGATTTAAGGAAACCACTGACCTAAGAAATACTGATGCAAACTTTTGTATCCTAACTAACTACAGAATTTCCTGATGATACAAGTCCACTGTTTCAGAAATAATAGCTGTGTGGGCTGAGGTCAAATACACAAGGCTTTTCAGGCCTGTCACTGAAAATATCCATCTATTCCCTCTCCACTCAAAAAAAACAACAAAAACAAATCAATTAGATTTCCAAGGCATTATTTCCCCTTAGTAAAGCTCTGTAAACCTCACTTAGCCGTATACTTCCAGACCGAACAGTCTAACACTTGAGAAATTGTCCTGATTCATCCATTTTTGCTCTTTCCCTGCAACCTGAAACACAACTTCTCACACACAGCCTGTAGTACTGAGTATCTTTGCATGGAGAGACAGCCTGAACTCTTCCCTCATGCTGCATAAAATACAAACATAAAAACATGCATGCACTTGGCCTTTCCTCTGTCCTCTTTCTCTTACTTATGCATTGCAAACAAATACTTTGATCATTTTATGCTTTTAGCAAGTTACTTTTCAAGATCTCATTAGAATGCCATAATACTTCTACATTTAAGCATAGCATATAGATTTTTCTCTTTATTTTTGTGGATCTTCTTCTTACTTCTTCTTAGTATTCATTAGTATTTTCTTTGTCTCTTCTATTTAGTGACACTCTTCTCTGAAACCTATTTTCAAGCAGTGGTGTTGACTTTTACTGAGCCTCAAATATGATATTTTTAAAATATCACAATCACATCTGAACATACTTTACCCTTGTAGATGGTCCTTTCAATTTACTTTCAATGAACTCTTTATTTTTATACCAATCTTACTTTTAAAGGTAAGCAGAGTACAAGGGATTCTGCTTTTCCTTTCAGGATATTGAAACTAACTACATACAGCAACTTAAAGAGTTGGTGAGTGGCACTTCAATAGCAACGTTATGAACTGGATCCTCCACTACTTGAGCTGTGACAAGGGCCAGGCATTTGAAGATTTTGAAAATTTACATTTGGAATTATATTTAACCTATATTAAAAGGAAATCATGTAATTCTTCCACTATAATTGCATTTTTAAAATGTTGTGCTCTAGGGCACACTTCAATAAATGCCTGTCTTAACTTCAGATACTGAATTCTTATGTTATGCCTGAATACCATGAATAAAAACTGACCCTGAATTACTACTTAACATTGTTCTTCAGTGTGGAAGTTATTGCTTAAAAGTAGCTGGAATGGGAAGAGAAAAAAAAAGAAAAAAAAAACCCACAACGAAATAGCAGCAATACTTCCCTTTTTTGAAGCTAAAAATGTCTTTTGTCTTTCATAGTATGTCTGCATGGTTTTACCCCATTTCTGCCTTCCTTCATCCCATTCTGTCCCTGCCTTTTTCAGCTGTCATTCTACTTTAAAATGTATATTAGTCTTTAAGATTGATTTTCATATTCTACTCATTAAATCAGGACTGCAAAAAAGCAAGCAGTCTATATCCACAAAGAGCTAGAACCACTAAGGATGGACATAATGATCTACAAATGAAATTCTGTAAGAATTTGAAAGGTTTGAAAGACACATTCTTAAATTTATATGCTGTAGTCATCCATTTAAGAATTTTCTTTGAGATAATGACATTCTCCTAGTAAGTGCATATCTACAGGACAAATCTACAAATTTTAAAGGGACCTGGAAGACTCCTCTGAGTGCTTGAAACTTCACTGGGGCAAAAGCCGTAATTTTATCTGAGGAGGTTATTACCCTAGAATTTGCAATACACCAAGAGCCAAGGAATTAGTAAAACAGCTGTGAAAGGATCATCCCAGGGCCTAATTCCTATTCATCACTATTAGCAGACATAAAAAGGGGAGCTTCGATTGCTAAATTACAGTAATAATTTAAAAAAATATTTAATCTAGGTGTAGGGAGTTAATATTTAGTAACTTAAGCATTTCTCTTGATAAGCCACAGGACACATTGCTCTGTAAGCAAGGAAAGGTACAAAGTATTGAAAGTTACATGAAGATTGTGAAACTGTTGCAGAAAAGTTTTTGCTTAAAATTCAGTCTTCAAATCTCAAGAACACAAGATCTGAAAAATTGTTATAGAAAGGTAAAATGATTGACTCCTAGCTGTAATGTTCTCACAGCCTCCTCTAAATTTTTGTTCAAACAGTTTTATACGGGGTAGAAACTGAAGTGTTTCTTTTACACATTGGTGGGGCTAAGTACTACCCTCAGCGACAGGTGATAGGTCCAGATCCTCATTCTTCAGGTTCTGACTGCAGCCCAGAAGGATAAGAAATTGATCTGAGTGATTTGCAGTTCAATCAGTTTTGCAGATAAAAGGAGAGAATACACACCACTCATTCCAGGATATGGTTCAGTCACTTCCTTTTATATGTTTTTACAGAACGTGTGAAAAAGAAACCCTGCTGCCTGAGGACACATGTTCCTTCTTGGTAAAGCCTAAAATATTTTTAAATTTGCTTTGATTCAATTGCTGACCAAACCAAAAATACAGTTGTTTGTTGTTTTTTTTTTTTTTTTAAAGAAAGACTATTTTTATCACAAAACCCTTCTATCACAGCAGTGAAGACTGTACTTATGGTTGTAAATGAAATGATGGGCTTTTTTAACCTTCAAGTCTATTGCATCTATACGTATCTGATATATCCCGATTGTCACCTTAGAAGAACAAAGCATAGTACTTCATTAAATTGAAAAATCAAAAAAATTCAGTGTTTACATTAACTGCATTATAACCATTTCAGGAAACATACATAGGTCATGAGCATTGTAGCTTTTTTAAAAGTAAAGCAAACTCAAGTTTATAGAAACAGTCCAGCATTAACTATAAGATCACAAACAGAATGTCCATCTCGTCTGTAACCAGGTATCAGGCACTCAGAGATCAGCGAAAGGACTCAGGGACTGGCACACAGATGCATCGGGGAGGGTCAGGTTGGGTGTTAGTAAAAGGTTCTCCACCACAAAGTGATGGGCATGGAACAGTCTCCCCAGGAGGGAGGCAGGGCTCCAGGCTGCTAGAATTCAAGGGTCAGCACTTTCAGACATATGGTTTGAATTTTGGGTGGTACTGTGTGGAGACAAGAGTCGGACTTGATGATCCTTCTGGGACCCTTCCAGCTTAGGATATTTTATTATTGTAGGTTTTACCCACAAGTATTCATGGTGACTTCAGTCTCTCTGTTACAGAGTTGTTCAAAATTATGTATTCTGGCTGTTTTCATGGCATAACAGTCACAGTAACTTGTTTTCTAATGAGTTTTTCACCTCATCAAGCAGTTTAAAAACACTTAAAAAAAAAAAAAAAACAAACACACAAAACAAAACAAAAGAACATCACAAAGAGCTGAAATAAGTAAGAAAGTTTCTTCATTTAACTGTTATGACCCTGTGAAATTCCTAATTCCTAACTCCTAATTCCAGTCCATCAAGGACAAAGCATTTCTTCCTAAGTAAGTGATTGCAAGTCCTTTTCTAGAAGTTTTTAGCAGGAGTAATCTTACAAATGCAAAGTTCACACCTATTTCTCCCAACTGAACTACCATGTCATTTTCTTTGCTGTTCTAGTCATTCATCACTTTCAGCATTATCATATTTACAATTATATTTTCTCCTCACTGGGCTATTTCCAAGGATGATCAAATCTGATTTTCTGCCTCCCCACTCCCATTTTCTTATTCTGCATCACATTAAACAGTAATTCCTAATTTTAGCTCAGAAGCTTTAAGATTTTAGATAAGCACCGGAATTAAGAAGGTAAAAATCAACAAGTACCATCTCAGTATAAGAAAAATGTGGTTACCATGTATCTGAAAGATTTTCATGTTGTACCTGCAGCCACATCCTCAGGTAAAAATATGAATAATCTCTATTGCAGACAAAAGCTAAATAAAACATTCGACTGTAGCCCACAAAGAATAATAAATCTCAATTTGTTTGTGTCAGAGAACTCACAAATGTAATGCAAATGTATACATCTGTGCTATCCCTCAATATGTCTCTGGACTGAAAAGGTGAAATTGCCTAAGCTCATTCAAAATGAATAAATAAATCATAGGGCTTAAATGCTCTCAAAGGATAAAGCATTCAACAATATATTGAAGAGTCAACTATTCACTGTAAAACAGATCAAGTTACAAGCTAGATTTATTCTTTACCATTGCTAATGACTAAACAAAGAGAAAAGTCTATCTGAAGATATCTGCTTTTCAGCCCAAATTCTTTTTGCAAAAGATATTTGTTTTACACACAAAAATGTGAACATTTTATAATAATTTTACAATATTTATTTTACGGAGTGATAGTTTCAAAGCTTAAAAAATCACTGCTCTTTTAATAGTGAAATGAGTTGGAGAAGTGCAAAAGCAGCTACATACATTTTCAGAAGTTATCTTAAATGGAAAATAATCCAGAACAAAAAAAAAGGAACTGACTGCTGTCTGAGAAGTGAGAAAGACCAGTTGTCTAGTAGCTCTTACAGCTGAAAAACCAGTGGATATCCAGTGAAACTAGCAGGTGAACAAAGAAGCATGTTCACACACTGCCCAGTTAAGATGCAAAATCCTTTCTCAGAGAATGCTGCAGATCCTAAATAAAGAGATACATTTAAAACAGAAAAAGCTTAAAAATTCATGAGTGAATTATATCAAGAACTATCAAAATACAAGAACATAATCTGTTTGGGAAGTCCCTAAATTGTAAATTCCTGAGAATCAGAGAGCATTTTGGTGAGCAGAGGGTATCTCAAAATACACTTTTCTTATTTTTCCCTTCTCTAAATATCTTGACTGAGATAAGATGTAGAGCTAATGAATTTCAGTCTGACCTACAAGAGATTTTTATGTTCTGTATTGTCATTTAAATATCAAACTGGAATCTCATTTATATGCCTATAGGCCCTCACGACCTCTTCAAAAAGAGTATAATTCACTGTAGATAAAACAGCCTAATAAAATAATACTTGACAGGAAAATTCGGGAACTAACTACAACCCACTTCAGAGTGATGATACACATATTGATAATATGTTATTATTTACATTATATCAATACCATGCAAGACTGTAAAGAGATGTATGCTACAACTTAAAATAACTATATGATGTATTTATACGTTACAAACAGTTCACAAAATTATGCACAATATTGATATCTCTGCTAATCTCACATGATGTTGGCATGAAATCGAAAAGAAATGGGGAGAGGGCCTTACTATGTCTGGAGGCATTTTCTATCAGCGACAAAGCAGACGGGAGAAATAAAGAATCCTCTCACCTTCTCAGAGCTGCTGAAATAAAATGTTTGACTAGTAAGTCACAGTGTAGGCTGTGAAGCCCAACAAGTAAATAAATTTAACACAGCCTACCAGAGAACTAGGTCACCTCATTTTCAAGGAAAGGATGTAAATAAAAAGAAGAAAACACCTAAGGTATAAATAAAAACTCTCGTGATCTTGCAGTAAGATTAGAGGCTGAAAGACTGTGGACAAGCAATCTATTTTCATTAGATATTGAAAATGCCTTTTATAGTGCTCTTGCTTATAAAAATTGTTCATGCATTATGCAGTATTGAACAATAAACTCTTGCGTGGTTATCAACTTTATTTCTTTACTGCTAGTGACAAATGCCTTTGTCTAAAACTTCTGAATTTACGACACCACCAGACTGTGCCAATGTAGCCAAAGTTAAGCTTTTTTTTCTTTTTCACTGTTCAGAACAATTATTCTCAAAAAATGCATTTCCCAGTGTTTGCTGGATGTGATACGACAAGATCACAAAACAAAGAACAACGGCCATTACAATCTCCCAATTTTGTCACTGCATACTGCTTACAAAATGCCACTGAAAAAAATTTTCAAAGTATTCCATTACGGTATTAATCTTTATTTAATCTTTAACAAAGTCCAAGATTGTGTGTACTGTAAGCTAACATTTCTTGCTTTTAAGCTGCCACCCGTTCTTACTATACGCATGCTCTGCCTGGTCATAGTTGAATCCTTAAATAATTTGTTGTGAAAGTTTCACTCCTCAGTGAGAAGCAGACTAAGCCTTTTGTCAATTTTCATCTCAAAAAATATACCACCTTTCTGGGTTCCTCAGTTCAAAAAAGGCAGGGATCACCTAGAAGGAATCCAACAGAGGGCCAAAAAGATGATAAAGTATTATGAAAGGCTGAGTAACCTAGGCTTGATGGAAAAGAAGACTGAGATGGAATCTGATTAACATTTATAAATACCTAAAGGGAGGTGGGAGACAAATGGATGAGACCAAGCTCTTCTCAGTGGTGTGTAGCAATAGGTCAAAGAGTAATGGCCTAAAACTTGTATATAGGAAGCTGCACAATAAGATGCAGAAGAACTTCCTTATGGTAAGGGTGATGGAGCACTGGAACAGGCTGCCCAGCAAGGATGTGTAGTTTCTTTTTATGGAGATATTCAAGACCCATCCAGATGCCTACCTGTGTGACCTAGTGTAGGGAACCTGTTTTTAGCAGGGGCATTGGACTCAATCTCTTGAGGTCCCTTCCAACCACTCATAAATCTACTGTGTTTTGTGAATTGTTACCACCACTAAGACATTTGCACAAATAAGAGTCTGAATTACAGAAGGATGAAATAATATTGCAAAAGAATACTGGAAGATTCAGAAATTGAGGCAAGAAATCCTGCAACTCCAGCTCAGCTGTTTTTAGTCCACAAGTTCACACATAAGTTTGCAGGATAAATAATAAAAGTACTAGAGTGAAGCACTTCAATCCAACACAACTAGGACAAAAAAAAAAAAAAAAAAAAGATGGTTATTCCCTCTAATCACATTCAGAAGAGATTCAGGGGTCACATATAAGAAAATAGCATCACAACAGCTAGTACAGCATTAGGAATTGTTAGAAATACAAGAAAACAAAGATAACCTTACAGAGGAAAAGGACAGTGAGGATGGCCAGATGAACAGAATAGCTTCTGTGTAACAACAGTTTCTCTAGAACATACAAAGCCATATCAAAGTATCAAGTTAAATCCATACTCAATTTTTCCTACAATTTCCATTATTGGTCACAGATACAGATTTGGGTGAACGCTTAGTCTGACACATTACCACTGTTACTACGTTCTCATTTCATCATTTTATCACCATTTCAATTTTTATTAGTTCTCATATCATCTTCATTGTCACACAATGATATTTATTTTCTAAGTTCGTCTGATGTCCTTAATATATTTACTTCTTGGCTAAACAGATTTTCACTGATTAAAAACACAAAAATCTCTCAAAAATGTATGATATAAAACAGTGTTCCTGAAACCTTGTTCTGACCTTCACCCCACTCACTGCAAGTCCTCCTGTTCTGCTTAACACTTCTCTCTGACAACTTCATCTTTGCTTGAAAATCAATGATTTAAGTGACAGCTATCTTCCATTAGAAAGTTCCATTAGAAGCATCATTTCGCAGAACAATATGTTTGGATTAACACTGCAAACCTTAGAAACATCATTATTGTATTATTATCATTTAATGACTTTCATTTTACATCTAGCTTTTTTTTTTTTTTTTTTTTTTTTTTTTTTTCCTCACAATAAAGCCATTTCTCCATTTTCCACTAACACTATTCATACCAAAAACTACATCTAACTATTGTGGAATGAAAATAGCATTAAAGAGTCTCAGAAAGCTACATTAACATATTTATTACTTTCTAGATAAACTTTTTAGAATGCAATAAAAGGATTTGAAGTAGAAAAGTAAAAGTTATTTTCAAATTTCTTGATTAAACAGTCAGCTCCTTAAAATAGTAGAATTTAGTGGGGGGAAAAAAGGAACATTTTTTCAGAAGCAATGAAAACGAGCCATAGATCTAATCAAAAACCCACATAAAACAATGTTAAATAATAGGCAGATATTTCTTATGTGCAAATGCAATTCATTACACCTTTTAAGAATGAAAGATACATATGTACGTTAGAAAAGCAAATTAGATAATGAAAAGCAATCTTTGACAGACACAGAAGTAATAATTAAAGAGATTATTTGAACACAAGTAGAAGCAATATAGAGCAAGCAACTGATGAATACACTACTTGACTTTCTGAAGCACAACCTTACTGCCCTCCTTTATGCTGCTCTTTGAAAAGCTTTCTATCACGAGAGCTAACAATAAAAGTATCCAAGAACTATGCCACAAGATGCTGAGAAATTAAAATTTATTTTAGGGTTTAAACATCTATTTCGATTCTGAGCTGCTAAGTTCCTATACAATGAGAAAATTGCAAGAATATCTGTACATTCAGATGAAATTTCTAAAATCACTTGTTCAATCAGATAACAAGAAGTGAGAAAACTAGTCCTTCTTCAGTCTGAATTCTTTTTCATAATGAAGATAACTCAGGGAGCGAAGTCCAAAAATAATTCTCTAGCAACTGCAGCAGAGATTTTAAAACCCACTATAAAAATTACTTTTATTTTAGCAGGCCAGGTTTCACCGTGTAAATCTCCAGATTAGTTTAGCTAATCACAGGTGAGAAACTGGCTGAAGAGAAAATCTGGTCTTCTTCGGCTACAAGCACTGCTACCCATAGGAAACAAAACAGCTTTTGTTGTTAGACGACAAGAGAAGCTGTATGCATGAGAGTGTGGCTGGCTTAACTGTGGCTGCAGCAGGAGCCTCACTCCTTCAACACAAACACCTGGCCTTTGAGTACATTTACTCTTGACAGATTGTTGGCTCATTAGTGTTTCTTGGTATCTTAGATTCTTTTCCTTGAGCTAGTTAAGTTTCCTGAACTCTCTTGAGTCCCAGCTTACTTCTGTAGTTCACCAATTTAGATATTCAAGATGGATGAAACAGCACTTTTGAAAGAAGAGCTTTTCATTTCTCTCAGTATTTTAGGGACCATGACTTGACTTACAGGAAAAGAAAAAAAAACGTGGTCAGCCTTACACTCTAAGATCAGTCAAAACAGGGCAAGCTAAACAGACAGCTATGCAGTCAGCTCCATATCTGGAGCACCTGCACCATTACATTCTTACGCAGCCCTTAAATACGTATCAGCAGCAGAACCTCATGGTTCCCATACAGAAGCATCACTAACAATCACTTATTCATTCTGCTTCAGACTCATCCCGTTTTGCTGTTGAGTTATATCAGCAGAGAATGAACAGAAAAGGGAACTGCAGATCAGTGTCTCAATTTTCTTATTTTACAAAAACTGAAACTGATAAACTACCTTTTAAGAAAGTGCCAGTCATCCCAGGGAATGACTCAATCCACTAAACAAGGTTATTAGTTTAACAGCTAAAGCTGACATTTTCTCAAGTTGAATTTATGTTTTATGTCTACAATACATTTTCAATTTACTTTTTATCTAATGCATCACGCTCTGTCACTGTACTTGCAGACATATGACATAAACCTATGGAGAGAATCAAGTCTTGTAAGTATATTTTTCCAAGCCAAGATTGTAGGTGGAGAATGAAGTCTTTAAATAAAGTGGAAACATTTATTTTTGCAGAAGCTTTACATCAGAATCTGTTTCCTAAACCAATGCAGATCCCTCCAATTTTCAGAATATACAGGTGTATAAAATATATGTATTTCTTCGCAATGATGCTCTGTCAGACTTGGTCTCTCAAGATTGAAAAGAGCTGAACACAACTATAGCTACTGTCCTCCCATTATCACAGTTGAATATAAGAACTGATAAATACCATCCCATAGGAGGGCTACAAGGGATGAAACAGCCCCTTATGAGGACAGGCTGAGAGAGTTGGGGCTGTTCATCCTGGAGAAGGGAAGGCTCCAGAGATACCTGAGAGCGGCCTTTCTGTATCTACAGAATCTTTATCACTGATCTGTATCTACACTTGAGCAGAATCTGTCATGATAGGAAAAGGGGAAATGATTTCAAACCAACAGAGGGGAGACTTAGACTGGATAGAATAATTTCTTTCTTTTTTTTTTTCTTTTTTTTTAACAACAAAAGTGGTGAGGCACTGGCACAGGATCCCCAGAGAGGTGGTGGCTGCCCCATCTCTGGAAACAGAGCTCTGAATAACCTCATTCAGCTGTAGGTGTCCCTCTTCATTGCAGGGGAGCTGGACCAGATAATTTTTAAAGGTTCCTTCCCACTCAAAACATTCTATGACCTTCCTACTATTTATTTTGCTAAGCTAACCCAGTGACCAGTAAAGCACACTTTAAAGTAAAAGTAAATAAATTTTGTAATGCCAAAGAAACAGTATAACCAAAGTGATTTTAGCAACAGAACTGAGATGCTGATGAGCTGTTGCCACAACCTAAATATCTCTCCTCCAGGAAGTTGCAGCTATCTGCCTTCAATGCATAATTCCTTCCTACTGAGCCACTTGTGCAAGTCTGGTGCCTTAAGGTTCAAAAGTACTCAGAACTTCCAATGCACACATGGAAAGAAGATATCACCTGTCAAATCAAAAGCTCATTAGCATCATTTGACTAATGAAGGAGGTTTGCCAGGCTTGGGTAGAGAGACCCCCGTAGCTATTCTATGGGAAACTGTGATACAGAAGCGTAGGTATGACATACCTAATGAAGTACTGTGTGTATGTGGATGCAGTGTGCGTTTGAAGACTGGAAGGCCAACTGTGTTCTGGGCTGCACTGAAAAAGAGGTGACCAGCAGGGAGAGGGAGGTGACTGTCCCCCTCTACTCAGCTCTTCTGAGGTCCCATCTGGAATACTGCGCTCAGGCCTGGGGCGCCATCCTTACAGTAAGGATGTGGAGCTCTTAGAGTGGGTCCAGAGGAGGGCCACTAAGATGATCAGAGGGCTGAAGCACCTCTACTGTGAAGAAAGGTTGAGAGAACTGGGTTTGTTTAGCTTGGAGAATAGAATGCTCCAGGGAGTCCTCATTGCGGCCTTACAGTACCTGAAGGGAGCATATAAACAGGAGGGGGAATGGTTGTTTATGGGGGTGGATAGTGATAGGACAAGGGGGAATGGTCTTAAACTGAGACAGGGAAGGTTTAGGTTAGATATTAGAAGGAAGTTTTTGACAAAGAGGTGGTGACGCACTGGAACGTGTTGCCCAATGAGGTTGTGGATGCCCCATCCCTGGAGGCATTCGATTTACTGTGAATGAATACTGCATCCAAGAAATTTTAGGCATGCTCAAGCTGTATTTATTGCTTTATGAGTAGAAAGAGGTTAGAGCAGAAAGTATCCACATTAACTAATTCAGGTCACTTCTGAAATAATACTTTTGGTAGTCATGTTTCCCAGGCAAAGCGTAGAGAGAGAAACACAGGAAATGGCTCCTAGATAAAATATGATTTTTACATTGATGTGAACCTTCCAGTTAAGAAAGACTAGGCTGTCTTCCACTATAGATCAGGTAAAGAAATTTCAGAGAACCAAGACCTGCATCAATAGCTTTTCTCCACATACATTACACTTCACTGCACTCTCTTCTCTCACTGGGAAGAGGATGGAAGAACAAACTGTTGACAGATGTTAGTTACGTGACCCAGTGCAAAAGCAGCAGGCAGATAACAGACAGCACAGGCACTGGCACAATACAACTCCCTCTGTATACTAAAACACAATGTTAAATCACTTAGTTCAAAATATAGGGTGGGATCACTGTATATTTGTAACTATATACAAAAACATCTTCGTGGATGATCTATATTAATTCTTTTCTTTTCTCATTTTACCATGCCATAGGAGTCAGAAAAAGAACATTTCTGTTAATTTACTGTGCCTGGGAATGTCGCTAAGCGGGATATTCCAGGTGGGGAATGATCTATGTTCTCTCACCTTCCAAGATGGTACATCTGGATGTGAACTGCTCTTTGGGAACAGTTCTTTTTTTCTGAAAAGCTTTATCTCCTGAAAGATGTCCAGGAATTGCTGGTAAGACAAGGAGTTAATGCATGTCAGAAGACTTCCATGGAACACGATACCAGAGCGTGAGGCATACCTGAGTAATGTTCAACATGGTAAAACAGCAGCAGGGAAGTGATACTTCCCTGTAAAAAGTATTTTGTTTTTAAGTAGTCTCTTCATTTTGTTGCATTACACTGCCTACACACACTGCTTGGACTGTATCCAAGCACCAAACTACAGCCTCTAGGACTGACCGTCCTTCACCCAGCAGAAACCCCTGAGTGCTGAGAGCTGCCTGTCAGTCCTTGCAGTGACAATATTACAAAGGTGTGAAAGATACAATGAAAACCTTTCAAAATATCAAAATATAACCACCTTGGAACAAAAAAAAAGCCACAAGAATATCAGAGACTACTGTCACTAATGGCTAAAGTTGCTGGCAACAGTGACTGAGGTTGTATTTACATCAATGTTTATTGCCTACAGTGGTGGAATAAGTAACATTTCTATGTCCATCTATATTAGTATTCATAGTGAGAGGAGAAATATCCTTTAGCTAGAATAATGTGAGAAAAACACATGAAAGACAGATAGTTTATTATGTCAAATTGATTCAAGAGTCTTACTACTAAAAGTAACAGTCCCAGGGGGATAGACATTTCACAGCTGCAATTTATTGGAAAAAGATGCAATAAAAGGAAAAGCACTGCATTTTTACTGGCATTCCACTAACATAAGATTCAAAAGGATTTACTTAAGTAACAGGTCATATAAACTTTTTAAAAAATTATCATTATTATTTATTTATTTTTATGTTTATTTTAAAAACGTAGTCACCAGCTTGGCAAGTCAGTCAGTTAGTTAGCATACAAGGACACTTCTTTGGTGTCACTCTTCCCAGCATCATTTTTAATAGTCAAAGTTCTTTATCTTTTAATCTGAAAGTTAAGCTTTCTCAGAGGTCTTTAGAAAACCAAAGCAATTTCGATCCACTTAATCTCCCTTCTCTGTTCTGGTCAGTGATATCTTCAAAATATTATAGAAGCTTATTTACATACGACCTCTTCTGACCAAATTCATGTTTTCCTTGAACAAATCTTCTATTTATGTTTAAAATAACTCCACTGAGTACAGTACAACAATTTTCAGTAACTAACTCAAAACCAGCTGAATAATAATATAAAATTGTTACATTAGATAGCTGACGAACCATCTTAATTTTGTCTGGCGTCATTAGTCCAATTCTTAATAACAAATCAACACCGTCCTCCTCCTCTTTGGCACAGTGCCCATCAGGCAGCCAAGAATAAAAAAAAAAAAAATGTGGTACGATTAATCCCAGCCCTTAGTACACTGAATTACTGGCATTATTTGTTTTCATATGCATGGCCTCAAATTGTGGCAGATTGTCAATTTGTACCTGAGTTTTATGTACTGATTTTTTTGCCCAGGGCATTCTACTTCAAAATATAAATGTTAGTTACAAAGTTATTTCAATTATTTCGATTACACCTCTTTAATACCAATGAATAAAGTCAATTAAATCTTCCAGTGCAATTAAGAGCAACTCTGACGACTTGGTGTTACCAAGAGGCTCTTACCCAACTTTTTTTTTTTTTTTTTTTTTTTTAAATTCAGATAAATGAGTCTACTCTGTCTCCCTCACTCCCTTTTACAGCCTGAAACATCATTCTGGTCATCCTAGGATCATCCTAGGGCAACCTAAATGCTAAGCTTTCAGACAGAGTTTTAGGGCCTGACCTAATTTCACTGCATTCACCAGACCTGCATAAAATGTTTGCTTGCAAAAATGAAAGACACATCAAGACTATAAATAGTCACTTGTCAAGAAATGGTGTAAGCATGTGGTCATACTGCAGTTGCTATCACTCATCTCTTTTTTTTTTTTTTTTTTTTTCTTTTTTGCACTGCAGGTGAGATTAAGCATTAACTTGTGTCTTGCAACAAATGTGTTTTGGTCTAATACATTTCAAAGTGCAAATAAAACAGCACTATCTTAAAACCACACCTAGTTTCCTTCTAAAAAAAAGGAAAGAGCTGGAGGTCACTGTGTCACACAGTACTTTGCAATGTGTAGGATGCATAAAGAACTTAGTTCATTTTGAAAGATTAGTTAGAGACAGTTTTTAATAAATTTGCTTCAATCTGGTTATCTTCCTTTGCTTCTTTGCAAGTTTCCTTTAAAACTTTTTGAAGGATACTTGAAAAATTAAATCTCCTTACAAAATGAACCAAAACATTTTCTGAGGTGAAAAAGGTTGACTAAGAATTTTAAATGATTTTATGACGGAAAACTGATAAGTTGCAGAGGTTGACAGCAGAAATTCCTAAGCAGCTACCTAGAAGATGGAGGATGGGTGACACCAGTCATGTAATTATATACATTGCTACACAAATCTAAAATACCTGGAAAAAAAAAACAAAACCAAAAAACAGAACTAAGGTCCTTCAGACCTGAAAATGAAATAGGAAAAAAGGTATATTGTTAAACATTAGGCTGGGTGAAAAAAAAATTACATGGAGGCATTATTATTTTCTGTCTATACACATAAAAAGTGGTGGAGCTCCTAGAGAGAAAAAAAAAAAAAAGGGGGATTGTGTTTTGATAACTACTGCTTTCCTCCCTGACTGCTGAACATTCACACCACATTCCTCTCTCTGCAGAAAGGAAGAATCATAGAATCATTTGCTTTAGAATCTAGTTGAACTTGCTTGTAACGAACAGGGACGCTTACAGCTGAATCAGGTTGCTCAGAGCCACATCCAACCTGACCTTGAGTGCCCCCAGGGACTGGGCAGCCACCACCTCTCTGGGCAACCTGTGCCAGTGCCTCATCACACTTACTGTAAAAAGTGTCTTCCTTATCTCCAATCTTAATCTCACTGCTTTTAGTTGGAAACCATTTCCCCTTGTTGTATTGCAACAGACCCTCCTGAAGAGTCTGCCCCCTTCTTTCTTACAGCCCCTCTATAGATACAGAAAGGCTACTGTCAGGTCTCTCCAGAGCCTTCTGTTCTCCAGGCTGAACTGGAGCTCCAGTTATCTCAGCCTACCCTCATACCAGAGGTGCTCTATTCTGTGGATCATCTTTGCAGCCCTCCTCTGGATGCACTCCAACAGGTCTACGTCTCTCCTGTACTGAGGACTCCACATCCAGACACAATATTCCAGGTGAGTTCTCACCAGCACAGAACAGATGGGCAGAATCACCTCCTTTCCCCTGGTGGTCATGCATCTTTTGATGCAGCCCAGGATACGGTTGGCTTTCTGGGCAGCAAGGGTACATTGCTGGCTCGTGTCCAGCCTCCCATCCACCAGTACCACCAAGTCCTTTATAGCAGGGCTGTGCTCAATCTTTTCATCTCCCAGCCTGTACTGATATACATACAAGGTCAGAACTCAGTCCATGGCAGGTTTTGTAGGTGGGTTCTTGCCTTCACCATTGATTTAAATTTCAAACTTTAATTTTTATTCCTTCTCTTCTGTAAGTGCTGTAATCTGCTTTTATGAATTTTTATTTTTATTTTTTATGTTGGAAACACCAGTCTAAATCACAGAACATTTAGCATGTTGGAAAATAAATGTAATTAAAAAGTGAAATATTTGAAATCTGAGAAGCTGGCTGGTAGGCAAATACAAACAAAGTAGGATTATGCTCATTACACTGGACTTTGCTCTTCAGAGGATGGTTCTCCTATGAATGCAAGACATCTGATGCCCCTAAAGGACAATACCCTCTGGTTTACTGCTGCCAGATTTCTTAGAATAAGCACATCCCTGGAGGAACTGCTTACTTGCATTTGGGGTGGTATTATTGGCTGTTATTATGATAGCAGCCGACTTGAAAAAGTTAATAAAAGCTGCTGTGGCATGTAGAAATATGTTCTGGAGCATATAAAACCTCCAAAAAAAGAAGTCAAAACCTGGTCTGACTTCAAGATTAAATCCAAATTTTTGTAATTTATAATTTCCTGCAACACACAGTTAGCAGAAGCTGAATAACTTCAAAACACTTAGCTCTTTTTTCCTTTCTCTTCAATAAAATTAAGACATTAAGACCTTTCCATTTTCTTAGTATGACAACTCCAAGGAGTTAAGATTCTGGTCTGAGTTCAAAATAAAAAAATGGGAGAAGAGGATTGACTGCATAAGAAGGAAGGAGGGGAAGAGGGGGGGGTTAGAAACAAGATGATGAAATTATTCTAGAGGCAGCTAAAACCCAATGCCTCTAACACCTGCAAAGTAAGCAAGCTCCTAGCTCCCCTCATCCACACTTAATGTGATGCCAGAATTGTAAAATACCATCACTACTATGAATAATACTGACTTCAGTGAAGCACGCTCCAACAGAACCAAAGTTACATCACGAGGAAGACAGCATGCAGACTGTATCATTGTGAATGGAAAGTCTGAACAAATTAAAACACTTTCCCTTCCTTTGTGGCTAAATACTGGAGTACTCCTTATCTCCCACCTCCTGTGAGTGACCCATGACTCCAATCTCTCCAAAAAGCTATTCTGAACCTGTCCTTTTAGTCCTGCCTTCCCTTTGAAGGAATTAAACTCTGCTAAGGTACCCAAACCTGCACCCTTCTCTAGTCAGAACAGCAATGAGTTAATTCCAGAACAGTGGCAGACTCGCATTTAGACCTCACTTCATGAGACAAGGTTACAGTCTAGTAACCTTCAGTACCACAGGCCTTGAAAATTGACTACCAATCTCATCTTAAAATGCCAGATTTTAATACTTCCTTGATACTATTTCCTGGGTTAAGAATCTCACTGAAGTCCTGGCTCGTGTGTTTCAATATTTTCTGAAAACAGATGATTTAAGCTGCACTGTTTTCTTTCAGACAGATATTTCTTACATCAGAAAAGCAGTGATAAGCAAGTAACTTAATAAAACAGAGCTGTCTGATTAAGTGCAGATAAGGAAATCCATGACCATATTCATTAAATTGCTAATTCAGTCAAAATAGGCTTTCACATACACAGTGAACAGTACAGCACTTCACTAAGTTTAAATACACTTGAAAAGTTACAGATAAAAGCCTAATTTTTCCCTCTATAACTAAGACACAGTGATTGTATTATGCTATCTAAAAGCTAAACCCGACAAGGAAAAGCATTCCAATGTTTCAACAAAGAAAGAATTGTGATGAACATCATTTTATTTAAAATGTCATCTGATTAAAGCTACTAACATCTAAACCAAAATTACCTTGACAATTCTGGAGATACTGGGAGCACTGACAGGATTGCAGACACTGAAAGTATTGACTTCCAAGCAGTTATGCCCAGCATTTTGCTAACATACCCTCAAGAGTAATCACTTTTCTGTCTTAGATGATTCTTAGACATTGGCAAAGATTATTTTTTTTCCACTACAATAAGAGACGCAGTGTCTCCTGCACGACTCCTACTGACAGAAAGCATCACTTGCTGGAAAGTAGGGCAACATGGATACTGAAATCTCTTCCACAGGAAAAACTTGTTCTACCATAATGAAAGAGATGAGTCAAATATACGCAAAATGAAAGACTAGTACAACTATTCAAAAATGTAATTGAAAAACAGGGTCTCGTGAATTGTTTCAAAATCATGGTTGCAGTTTAATTCTGAGTGTGATCAAGACTTTTTCATGAAGAAAAAAAGGAGCAAGAAGCTTTTCCTTGCTGTTGATCTAAATACACTATTTCCTATGTATCAAAATTCACCAGGTACATTTCAGGAAGGAAATGTGATCTTCAGGGATTTCTGAATTTATAATAGCTTGCAAATGTGTACGAGCAGACGCTGTTGCGTGATGAAACAGTTTCTCTGTAGGAGAATATTTTTAGAGATATTTTTATCTCTAATCAAGCAGGTATAAAATCAGTATACGCAATCTAGTTTTTCAACTCTTAAAAAAAAAGAAAAAACATCCAGAGCACATTATCATAATGTCAAATGTATTTTCCCTTTGCAGAATGAAAAAGGCAAGAGCTGTTAAAGTGTGTTCTATATAGGATAGATATCTATATCTAAGGCTTAAATGAAAAAGAGTCATAGTTTTATGCTAGGAAAAAAAAAAAATTAGCCTCAATAGGCAGTTGTCTCCCATGGATTATTAGGTCTCTCAAGATAGCTTATATAATACATGTTGGTCTTATGAATAGCTTGAAAACCCAAGGAGACATAACACAATCCTCCTAAAAGTTAAGGGCCGTACTGCAACAGGGGTTTGAAGATAAAAGTTGGTCCAAGTTTTTCTGATTTTAGCATTGCTTTTTACTTCAAATATTCTTTTGAGTCTTAACTCCAGCATGCGTAGGAAATCATTAGTGAGGGCACAGAAAGCACACCCTGTAGTACCAGATAGAGGAAACCACTGCTACTGCAACCATCTAGGAGCTTTTGCCATGATAAGCCCTTACATAAACGAGAAAGGGAGGTGAAGATTCCAACTCATAAGACTCAGTGGATGATCAAATGACAAATAAACCATCCAACCACACTACTTAATAAAACAGACACTTCAATTAAAATATAGAAGGGCATTCTTTAATATGAAGGGCCAGATCTATTTTTAAAAGTTTGAATTTCGGTGCACAGTCATTAAACAGTTGAAAAGTCCCACAGGATCCCTTTTTCTACATTATTCACTCTATCTGCTTTTTTTTCTAGATTTTTTTTTTTTTTTTTTTTTGCATAATTTTCTCATTACTAGCTTCAACATTCACTCTTTTCTCTTGCTGTTGTTGCTTGCTGTCTCTTTTTCCACTAGTTTGTAACTGAGATAGCATCAAAATTCAAAGAAAACCTGTATTTATACCTGGAAAGAAATGGACTAAAGCAACAAAGGAGCCTTTTTGGCTGAATATTTTCAAGTGTTAACAGGGCATACGCATATATCGTAACAATTTTAAAATATTTTCAGCCTCTTTCATAGTAGGCATGATTTGTTCCATTTGCTTAAGGCCTTATGAGATCAATGGAGTGATTTAAACATGACAGTTCTGAAATCTTGAGGGAAATCCTTTGTCTACAAAGAAGAAACATTCTGCAGGACCTATTTCAGGAAATCAGCTCTTTCATCGTAGGTGAAAACCTGATCACAGTGAAAATAGCGCAGCTCCAACATTCTTCTAGATACAGCCCTCAATACTACTTGTAAGCATGCACTGCAAGGTCTAAGAAATGTTAAATGTTCTGAGAAGTGACTGACATTTTCAGAGGAATTAAAAATGTAATCAGTAATGCTATTAGCTTTGCTAGATTTGGATAATCCTCAGTGACACTCAGCAACTTCCCTAAACAAAAAACACCCTTCTAGTTTGAAAAATAAGTCCATTCATGCAAAGCAAATCTACATTTCCCAATCAAATACGGCTCAAGGGGATTCTGCAGTTTTCTTCTTTTGCAAACATTCATGTAGCATATGCTGTCATTTTAATTCCTGTGAAGCAATTCTTATCCTAACTTGAGCACTCCATGCTGTTTCTGTGTCTCTTAGCAGATTTTTCTGGGAGTTGTATCAAGGAGAAACCCAACATTGCTGCCAAACCAGCTGTTAAATGTGAGAAAAGAATTCAAGAAGTCATTTCACAGAGTATTTTCTATTGTAGCATCTGTGCTTGATTGTCTTACCAGCAATTGCTACAGATACAAAACGTTCCACATATGGTATGCCGTGTCTGTACAGCTACAGACTTGCACACATAGATACACACACACTCCTTAGTGCAGCATGACTGAAATTCAGAAACAATACTTCTAGAGGATACATACAAGAACAATGAGCTATTTGAAAACTGTATTCTGAGTAATAGAACTAATAGACCATGGACTTACCATGGACAAAGCAGCTGCCATAACAGGATTCAGAAAAAGTCATGTTAAAAGTCACTGGTGTTAAAACCATTCTCGGTTCATAGAATTTTGAGTAGGTGTGAATTTCTGCTCCAAGGAACACAGTAATGTTTCCTCAAAAAGTCGAAGAGAGAAGTTCTGTAGGTCCTGTCTGCTAAGCAAATAAGTAACAGAAAGGCCAAAACATTGCCTTGGCTTATCCTCAGGTTGCTTTTTTCCTAATCCATCAAACTAAAAGTCCTAGAAGAGAAAGCTAGAGTCTCACGTTTTCTTGGGAAAAGTCCAGAAAGGACGAAGTGCTTCAATACTTGAAAAACAAACAAAAACCTGTCCAGATATTTCTTATGCTGATGAAAATTACTTTTGGTTTTGTCAAGTGTGCTTTTCTGGAACTCTATCTCCAACCTCAATGGAGTACTTTTATAAAAAATCATACTGACAGCACTTAGCCATTCAAACCATAACTGGCTCATGAAAACATGGAAACAATCAAAGCACAGGAGCACTCAGAGCTGAAGAAAAATCTGCTGAAATTCTTTCGGCCAGGCTCCATTCAGCAGTGCCCAGCAGCAGAACAAGGGGCAATGGGCACAAACTGGAACATCAGTAGCTCCATACTCTGAGGAACCTGCTTCAGTAACGGGTTAGGCTAGACAATCTCCACAAGTCTTCCTAACCCCTTCAATTCTGTGAAGACAGACAGTGTATCATATGCAGTGTCACATAGTTCAGGGAGGTGACACAAGGTCCAAGCAAATGCAAAACCCAGCTGCTACTTTCTGACATTACTCCATTTTGCCAGCTGAAACAAAAACTAAAATCAAACTTCATTTCAAAAACAGCCTACATGAAAGCCTTAGCCTAAATACAGATAAACTAGGCCTGACTTGAAAAACAGCCATTTCTGTAAAACCACTTAACAGGACTTTGCATATCTATTACTTTAGTAGCAGTAGTAGGTTGTTGTTTTTTTTCTTAAAAGAATATCTATCAGTTCCTCTAACAGGTTTATCTTCATGATACATAGCCCCCCTGCCCTATTTTGGATAGTAAAAAGAGATCTTAGAAGAAAATTTAAATAACCGAAACCAGTATTATCCCATATTGCTGAACCACTTGTTTGCTGTGTTTTATGGCATGTGTTGTAAAATAAGGGCTCTGCAGAGAAGAGAGTAGTGTAGGCACATAAGAAGTAAACTTAATTTACCATTAAAAGATTAATTAAAATAAAAAAATTGGATGAGGCTGGAAAGTAATCATAGCCTATATTTCTACAGCTGCAAGCTAGAAATAGTTAACCACCCTCAGTGTTTTAAAGAAGTGAAGGTCAGCAATTAAGGGAAGCAGAATTTTGCATCAGGTAACGATTTTCTATGGGCCACTTTCCCAAGAATCTGTGGATTGGAGGTTTTTCATCCGATTGGGTTCAGCACTCAGGATCAACATCCAGCAGTAGGCACCTCGCAGAGGCTGGGTCTCTGCAAACATCCCCTTCCCTGCAGCCTCCAGAGAACACACCTAGACACCCAGCCAGCAGCCAATGCCAACACCAGTTTGCCTTAAGATCCTCTCTCTTGAAAACTACTGAGCAGGAGCACATCCATCACATCTGCACACTCCCATTTTAAGAAAAGAATACCTGCATTTGGAGAGTTCCCTAGCACCTTCAAAGACTATGAATACTAGAAAAGAAGAAGGTTTTCAGCAGTTCTGGACTTTTAAACCACACTTTATTCTTCAACACATCAATTAGCACATGGAGGTAAAATGATCCTTCACCCTTTACAGATCTCAGACCTACCAAAGGAAATCTGATTACGTCTTGCAATTACCTCTACTCTTTCAAAAAGTTTTCCTGCTTGCATAGTCAAGGCATTAACTTCAACCAGAATCTATTACAAACCTTAACATATCAGAAAAATGCATCCATCATTAATACACAATGTGCACTATAGGAATGTTATGGAAAAATTTTTGCTTTTGCAAATTCGTGAAAATGCAAGTTAACATTTCAACTGAGGAGACAATTTATTTTATTCATTAATGAATAACATACGAGACTTCTACTGAGCAGGACAACAGTCTGAAAACACGAAAGTGAAAATAGAAATAACACATCAATATGCCCAAGAGTCTGTTCTTATTCTCTTCTTAAATTCTCAAAGATCAGCTCACAAAGTGATCACTAAAAATCACCAGCTGTGGCTGACCAACACAATTTAAAATATATTTTTTTAAAATTGCAGTGCATAAGTTTGAGAATCCTTCAGTCCAAAGCTCAACTTATTCTTGCCTGCAAAACAAAAACTATCACAGGATTATATTTTGTTTCACAAATGCAGTAGCATTTAGTTCTTGCTTCCCCATTCAGCCCATCAACCTTTCCCCTTCTGACTTCATTCTCATATGGCACTTATGTTCAGATAAAAGCTGTTCATGTAACTTCAGGGCAGATGCACAGTTGTCTGTTTTCCTTACTCTTATTAAATCCTTGATCTCCCGGATGTCCCTTCAGTGCAGTCTAATGAAAATTCATAGGACATCTGCTCACTCATAACTAGAACAATTGCTATCTTTTAACTCGCTGTTTGAAAGAAGTGCAGTAAGCCCTTCAACATTCAGAGACTGTACTTAACCATCCACTATCTTCTGCTTTTTTCTGTGAGACCTTTTAGGCTCTTTGTTTCCCATGCTTCTGAAAATCTGTAGTCATTTACAGCCCCTCCAAAACAAGCCACAGATTCTCCTTCCAGTTTTCTGACATTTTTCAGATCAACATGAAGAGCCATCTGTTCTCCTTGGCATATGATTCCCATTTTTTTCCTTAGGAGTACTACTATTCAGTTACATATCTTGAACATCACTACGTGTTTCATTTATTTATTTCAGACATTTTGTGATTTACATCCATCAGCTTCACAAGACTTACTAGTTTTAGTTCACGGCATACCATAACTTACTTGCACTAATCTTGTATTAATCTTGTATTGGCAAGTGGTGCCTTAAATAAGTTGTGATGCATTTTGTAACTTAAGCTCAAACTAAAAATGATTGCTTAGTATACTTCAACGTATATTTCTAAAGATTTTTTTTTTTTCCTTAAATTTGTTACATTTTCTAACTAGCAATTAAAGGATTCCAGACACTTTTTTGCAATCCTTACTCTCCCTTTCTCTAGATGCCAAGTGAAAAATGAAGTAGTATCAGTGGAAGGATCTTGTGGAAATAAAGAGCCACAGAAGTAGATAGGTAGTTTACTGTCAAAAATAATGGTAATTATTTCAGATCCTTCTTATATAAAGACACTGTAATATTTATACTTTACCAAGGACTTGAATATTCCTGGGCACTTAGGAAGAATGACTGTCACAGAACTAGAAAACACAATAATACAGGAAAACTGTACTTTTTCTACGTTGGTTACAAAATCAATTTGCACTTTTAGTACTAGCTGCTTTGAATCTTTATCCTATTTATGTTTCTACACAATCATGTTCTGAATCATGTGCTAGTCACTTCCAAAGTGAACTGTGTAGTGGGATCAAGCACAGGTTTATTGTAGTGATGGTCAAAGTTCAAGTTGTCCGTAAAATCTGTAGTACAACCAGAACAACAACATCATTTCCAGATGCAAAGAAGCTTCCCTGCAGAACAGTTGATTAATATAGATTTTAGTTAGGAAGGATAAGCGAGCAAATGGCATAGATCCTAAGGGAAAGCAAAGATTTACAGAGGGAAAGTATGCAAAAGCAAACAAAAATTAAATAAATAAATAAATAAAAATCAACAGTGACCTCAAATTGGAAGGACACACTAATTGGTCATTCTTATTACGATGGACTGTTAGCATTTTGGGGACAGCTGTACAGTTCACCACTGAGAAATGACCACAGCATCTACTCAATTAATTGAATGCCTCAAATGATGCCCTCATTAACCATAATATTCTCTGTGGACATCATGTAAAGTAGAAGACAGCTTGACAAATTAAGGTGTCTGTTTTCTAAAAAAAAAAAAAATTAAAAAAAAAAAGTGGATTTGTGTCAAAGCAGCATTAGAGCCATTTAAACTTTGAGTTCAGTAGAAACTGTGAAACATTACAGCATACATTGCAAAACACTTTGAGAACTACTCTCGAGTTTCCCATGACTTTCCCTCATCCAAGAAACTCCATTTAAACAGCGAGTAACAATTTTATGATTTAAAGCAGCCTTCTCATTTTGATTGTTCTTCCATTTGTATTTAGGAACAGTTAAAGTACGCTGAAGAATTCAAGAGTTAAATCCTATAACACTATATGGAAACACCATTAAACAGCAGTAACTGTAAGTAGGTTGCAGAAACAGATATGTGGTGATGTGCTACCCTGCTTCATTATGGAAAATAACTTGGAAATGCTTTAGTTTTTCCCCTACAGTCTCACTTAAACTGGAATCCCACAGTAGCAAGGACACCAACAGTCCTGGAGACAGTAGAATTTTCTTGTTGCTGAACTGAGCTATAGACAGCAACCTCTTGACACAGGCAGGCATAAATCTCTTATATTTCATCACATTCAAAAGACAATCTGACATCTTCCCTGAGATGTTGCTATACTCAGTAGGATTTCTTTATTCCCAAAGATCTGGAGAAACATCCAGTGCATGTAGCCAGAAGTGTGCTTCTCTCCTACAACAAAGGGTCAACAGCATTTATTCTATGAAAGTTTCAAAGATGCAGAAATACACTGCTAAAAGAAACTCCTGTTTCAGGTGGCAGTAAGTAGAGACTTGTTATTTGATCTTCTGAGTACTTAAGCTCTTCAAAGCTGCTTCCCATCCAATATACTTTATTCTTCTCTGCTTTTACACCTTTCATGTAGATATCCATCCACACTTCGCACAACAGGAGAGCCACTGCCAAAGCAGTTTTATCGACCTTTCTGCTTTGAAAGCTGCTAGAAGCACTAATACATCCTATCTTGCTTTTTATCAATAGCAAAACACGTTCCTTCACCCAAAACTCAGAGGAGTACTTGGCCTCAATTAAAACTGGTACAAACCAGACCTCTTGACTTTCAAAGCATTCACAGAAAGAGTTGTTTACAGTCAGATTTTTGAGAAAGTAATGAGGATGGTTTGTAAACTAAGGGATAAGAAAAGGCAGGACAAGCTGATAAAACCAGCTGGAAACATCTTCTAGAGAGTTTCCAATTACCAAGCACTAATCACCCTAAAGACAGCATGGAGAAGGTTACTGTTAGGCTGCTTGGCTATAAGAAATTTCCATGTAGTATTTATCATCAAGAATTAAGCTTCTGAAGCAAACAAAAAACTTCTCAGAAATGAATGTGCAATTTCTGTAGAGACAGTGAATAGAGCTGCAAAGTGCTCAAAAACTTTTTCATAAAAATGCAAGGTGGGAATAAAGGCACAAAATGACAATAGTTGATCCATCAAACTAGGCAGTCCTGTATTTTTCTCCTACAGTTTTAAGTTAGCCCAGCACAAGGTGACTACTAAGATTTTATTAAAGAAATGAAAACATATTTAGTTGGGAGAACTAAAGTAGAATCATAGAATCACCAAGGCTGGAAATATAACTAATGTGCCTATTTTAAGTCCACAGTTAATTTCACGCATCTGAGGAGTTAAATTCTACATGACAGATCACATTGCGAGTTAAAATAAAACAAAGATCAATGGAACATTGTTAATAAATTTTCATCAAGGAAAAAGAATGCCTTAGTTTAAGATTAAGATGTCAGAATGAAAATGCAGAAAACACGTTCTGAAGCAGAAATACACGCTTACCATCAAGACAAAAAGCAAACACCGGAATGATAATGCATATACTTTAACCAAGGGAATGTTTCATAGTACATTTTTGATACACCTTTCATCCCTGTAACGTCCAAACTGCTTCCTTAGCTAAGGATGATGATTTTGCAAGATGATAACAGGGTCTCTACATGCTTATCATTCCATGTGGGACTACTGATAATTCTGCTCAGGTCACCAACCTGAAAGCAGTTATCTGAAAAGGCCAGAGTTCTACAAGCCCATAGAAACACAAAGAAAGTTAAAATCACCATAGAGGCAGATGAAACTCACGATTTGCAGAAGCTAACTAAGGAGGTGAACTTTAGCTATGAGTTATAAACTGGATATGACAATAAACTGGCAAGGATTCACATACAGAAGAGCCATTACTCTGCTAAAAAGCAAAGAAAAGCTTTTATTTTATCAAGGAAATGCTTGCACTGTGTAGGGAAAGGGGACCAAAAGGGTAAGAAATATGATGAGCATTTCAGGTAACAGATTGCTCTCAAATGAACATGGCAGACAGTTGCTGAAGCTAAATCACCCAGAAGCACAGGGTAGAAGAGTCAAGGACTGAATCCTTCATTTCTATTTCAATCTCTAAAGACAAGTAAAGAAACTATGTGGAAAATGAATAGCATCTATACAAAAGTGTTTGAATATTTGGAAGATAAAAGAAAATCTGTATCTTTCTACTATACTCAATACCTCAGTTCTTCAAACCATTATGAAAACAAGTACTTTGGATATATTCAGAAACCTCTTTCAAGATTTTTTGTTTGTTTGTTCAGTTATTTTTCTTAACCGATTTATAAGCATGGGCTGAAAGTACAGGTTAAGTAAAGTAACTTTTGAGGTTACACACAGCACTGCACAAGGCTTACAGAAATAAAGTATATATTTCTATTTGAGATATTTATTAAGAATATCAGAAAACATATATATCCAAAGAGCCTTATCCAGACAAAATCTTTGGAATCTGCTTTGAATGTGGGAGCAGGGAGATCTTAAGAGTTTGCATCTAATTTTTTTCCCTACTAACTCAAATCAGTATTAGACAAGGTAATCCAATATATACCAGAATACAACCTTCATACAGACTGTGAGAAATCCCAGACTTGAGGATCCCATCAGTAAATATGTATGAATTCTGTAGCCTACAACATTCCAGAGAAGATTTCTAATGCAACATTCTAAATAAGCCTTAAGACACATTAACAGTATTTTTTCTACTCCCGACTTTATTAAACTCTTTGTTTTTTGTTTGAAACCAAACACATCTAGTGATGGCAGAATAAAATAGCACACAAGAAAAAAAAAAAAAAACTCAAGTAAATGGAGGGAAAAAGAATCAAAACCAAGTTACACCATTTTCTTACTACTGAACTACTTTTTTCTGTTCCACAAGGAAGCCAAGTTTCTGGGCGTAAACTCTGTGCATCATAGGAGAAATCACACAGAAGACTGATCACTAGTGTTGACAGCTTACATGCCTGGTGTATCAGTAATTGATGTTCATTTTGGGGCCTATTCTTTGCTTTTTAGAAATATTTCTCTTACTTGATGCTTGCTAATTAGATGCTTGAGAGCAAAAGAAACCTGTCATCATAATGCCACTTTGTAGCTTGATGTGGGAAAAAACACAACAAATCAAGGCTGAAATCATATGTTTGTAAGAACATAGAAAAAACAGAGAAAGAACAGGGAAAAAACAATCAAACAACAACAACAAAAAAAAGAAACATATGGCCCTTATGGGTAAAAATATCCAGACTTAAATGTTTTTTTATACTGAGTTTCATACTGAATATTCATAGGAAGGAACACATTAAAATGCTTGTCTTGAGCTACGGCCCATATATTTAATCTTTTTTGCAGTTCCTATCATGCCAAATAATCTTTCCTTTCAGGAATTCCAGCCTGCATTACAGAATTTAGTGTAACATGAAGGACATGTGTAACATAGCAGAAATCAAAGGAACATTCACAGGCATCAGTGTGAGAGGCAGAAAACCCTTCTCAGCAGCACTCCAAAATAAAATAAAAATAGGCATTAATTTGCCATCCATTAGAACACGTAAATTCTGTTCTTGTGTGTGTGTGTGAGAGACGGAGAGAGGGAGAGAGGGAGAGAGGGAGAGAGTGGGAGGGCTTTTGGTAGTTGTTTTATTTGAGATGGATTGGGTCTTTTATGCAGTATTTGGTTCATATACAGTATACACTTACAGTATATTCGAGAGTAAAACAAATTAAACTTAATACACACTGATCTTGAATTCAGAACATTTGATTGCATTTTTACAAACTGCAATGGAAATGAGTAGTTTACTTCAGAAGCTATGCCTGGAAATTCATCATAGTTTACCACATAATTTAAGCAATCAATTTCCAACAGCTACTGCTCTCAGCCCAGAGACAAAGTTAGGAGAAAAAAAAAAAATCTACAACAAACTACACATGATGCATTTTTAGTAGCCTCAATATGTTTTTTGTGTCACTAGGAGAGGAGACAGGATACTGTGCATCAGCCTGCTTGAGAGAACAGACGGCCACAAGAGCGAAGACACTGCTCTGGAAGGTGACCTTGTGAGAAGAGGTACCCAGCCCCTGGCTGGGATGAGGAAATGCTCTAACAGCTACAGAATTACATTAAAGGAAGCTTATCACTCACTACCGAATGAAATGAGAGTTGACCCAGCAGCTTTACTTTGTATTGAGTAACACGTTAGCACAGTGGCAGATTTGTATGCCTTTGAGATATCTTCTGGACTGGAGTCCCATGCCAACTGGAATCTACATTTTAAGACTATACATTTTAAGACAGATACCAAGCTACACAGTACTACAAGAATGATCTCTTCACCAGGACTGCATAAAAGAGTGAAGCATGAGCAGTTAGGCAGCAGTTTTATCAAGGTGTTCTTGGAGCTGAGCAGAATATAGGCACCGGAGTTTCAGTTTCTTTACCCATGAGCCAAAATAACTTGTCCTTGTCCTAGTCAGGATGTGGAAGAAGAATCTCACTCGTCAAGCACCTCTTGTTTTATCATGACAGATATTCATGATTGTGTGTAGCACCCACTGGAATATCTTCGCAAGACATTATTGTGTACTATAGAACATTGGACCAGGATTCATATTTTCTGCACATTGTATTTGGAAGAAATTTGCAGTGGCTTTCACAGACCTAGCCTGCTTTACTAATGTCTTAATGTCTTGTTATTGTTGTAGAAATCAAATAAAAATAATTTTAAAAAGAGGAAATAACTTTTTTTTTTTTTTTAAACGAAGAACTTTAAATTCATTCAACTAAGTGAGAGGCATGCAGCAGCTTGCTTACATGAAAGGAGAGCACTGATCTTTTGAGGCAGCTCTTATGGGATCAGCTCACTTCAGGATGTGTACAAACTCTGATTTGGGTGCAACACTTTAGAGACAGACAGTCCTTAACATGTTAGTTTCACTGTTTTCTCATACCTTCAACTGTTGACAAGGTAGCAGCAAAACAAAAAGATGACCAAGTAGAATTCACAAACAAGTTTAAAAAAAAAAAAGACAAAGACAGAGTAGGAGTAACTGGTCAGACACACAGCAAAGGAAGGTGACAATGGAGGAGTTCCTGTGCGGACAGTGCTGAAGCTCCTGATGTGCAATATAATCACAAGCACTCAGAAAGAGAGAATGAATAATTAAGCTAGCTAAATTTGTACATGATATTCAGTAGGCCACTGAAGTGACGGCTAAGCATAAGAAATGCAGAAGCATGACACAAAACTGAGTGACTGGGCAACGAAGAGATAAAAGACTGGTCCAGCAGGCAGATGGACCAATGTAGACAACCTTAGCAATAGGCAAGACAACTTAGGAAAGACAACTTTAGCTTATATTCCAGAGTGCTGAACTCTCTGCTGAATATAAACATAGCAACTTAGTCTTGACTATTAAAATAATACTAGCTTAGCAGCATTTAAAAAAAAAAAAAAAGAAAGAAAGAAAAAAATTATGTATCTTTGCAACATTATTAAAGCCTTAAAGAGCAAGCTTCAAAAACTGTTAGGACACAAGGAAGTTGTACATTTAAAGCACAAGACATTGTGTTGTCTCTAGACTAAAAAGCACAGAAAGCATAATCAAAGTATTTCACTGCATGTAAACTTCCTTGACCTACCTGTAAAAAACCAGCATGAACAGCATGAAGAAAATTAGTTTTAAATCTTAATATATCAGTTTCATCAGCTAACAGGAAAAAGCCAAAACGAAGCCTAAATGGATACCAATGACTCAGCTAGTTCAAGAAGTCTAAGTTGAGTGCTAATTAGTTTCCTAAGTGTTGGTCTTCAGCAGAGTTTCTTGTGCCATATTCAATCTGCTGGGAGCTGTAAGCGCTGCACATATTCAACACTTCAACACTTAGTGTGGACTGAAACACAAAGCCTGGTGTTTAAATGACACATTAAGAAGCACTGGCACAGGTTGCCTAGAGAGGTGGTGGCTGCTCTGTTCCTGGAGACATTCAAGGTCAGGATAGACAGAGTTCTGAGCAACCTGATCCAGCTGTAGGTGTCCCTGTTCAGTGCAGGGCAGTTGGACTAGATGACCTTTAAAAGCACCTTCCAACTCAAATGACTCTATGATAATTGATATATTCCAGAGTGTACTATAATAAATTGTTAATGACAATGATAAATGTCCTTTTCCATGCCTTCCAGACACTATGTGTATCTGAAGGCTTTTTCCTTCAAATCTAGTTCCTTTCACCTAGCTTTAGAACTTGCTAAAGCTTCAGCATTGCAAATCTCCTCTACAGTCTGCATTTCACGTTGCTGATGCACTGTGGTGCAACAATTTCTGCCTCTTCTCCTTTGTTCTGTCAGGCTTTAGATAAACATAGTCCTTATATTCAATCATACAGACAACATTCAAGCACTGAAAATTCTAGATACTCCGTTTTCTGTTATTATATGGTATTTTCCTTCTCACCAATAAACCCTACTTACAATTTAAAAAATAACTACTATTCACACTCTTTAAAAAAAAAAAAAAAAACACAAAAAAACTGCCCATTCACAGTGCCTAGAAAAATATTTTGGAGAATTTCATCTCTTTTTTGGAGGCCAGTTTACCTCTTTGTGAAAACGAACATATTTTTTGTAGACGGTATGACCGCACTGATAAAAACATTTCAGCAGACTAGTTACAAGAGAACTGGCCTTACTCTATTCCTATGTTGCCTTAAATAGATGGCATTTCAATTACTGACACAGTATGATCCTGCACAGACAACAGGTAAGTAATTTAATAGATCAGTCCAGAACTTCCTGTAAGCAATACATAGAATTCAATTAGTTTCTCACAGTAGATTACAGTGGTTATTTGAGGAGCTTCAAACACTTCATCTAGTGGTTTTTCAGAGGCAGGAATGCCCTGTTGTTTCCATTCACATCTGTCATTCAGCATTAAACTTTCAGAGCAACTTGGACACATGAAGCACTCAAATGCACCTGTGTGCAACAAGAAGAGAGGGCTTTAACTGTGATGACACTTCCAAAACCAGATGTTAGCCAGACATACCAAACCCAGCTGGAGGAGTGAGTGTCAGCCACTGCCAGCATTTCATTCTTCCCTGACTGAGATCGTAGTTACTGCTGTCTCCCGGTGAACTCAAAAGAGAGTCTGGTTTTGAAGAGATAACTACTTACATGCTACATTTTAGACAAATTATCAGCTTGATAATTCTGATGCACTCACATGAAGTTGCATGACTGAAGACATGATGCCACACCGTGTCCTAACTATTCCTCTTAGTCTAAACTCTCGTCTGGGTACAAATGTGTTGCAGTCTTAATGTCAAGGATGAATCTGGTACACAGTCACATAGTTGTCTCAGCATATGTCCACACGTGTACATTTTTATTACTACTACCACTTGTACTGTCTCCTCTTCCCCATCCATCTCCTCCTCTTCTCCATCTCCTTGACCTTAAGGTCATTTTTACATAAAGCCTTATTTTACATTTCCCCCCTTTCCTTTTGGCATTTAATTTGCATGTAATCTTCTTTGCTTGCATTTTTAAGTTATTAGCTGATAAAAAAAATGAAAAAGTCTTCTCATTCTCACTAAGATGTAATGACTGAGGAGCTTTGCACACAGACTACATAGTAAAGTTAAATAGTAATTAATCAGTAAGGTGAAGAAGTTAAAATGAATTCAATCTCTTTTTGAGACCTTCTTCAGAATCACTACAAACTCCCTTAGAATTATGGGAGTAGGAAGGGTCCCCTGGAGATGATCTAGTTCAACTCCCTGCTAACACAGGTTCCCTACAGGAGATACACAGGAAAGCATCCAAAGCATCCTCCATGACCTCTCTGGGCAGTTTGCTCCAGCACTCTGGACTTTATTTATAGTTTTCTTGAGAAGAGAATTAATGCTAAATTACAGTAAGGTCACAATAGTTCTGATCCCTCTTAAGTGTAGCAGATTTAATTTGAATGAAATCTCCACATACAGAGTACTTCTTAGATTTCTTTTATGTCGCTATTCCTTTCCTGAATTGATACTGGAAGAAGTCTACAAAAGTTGTGTGAGACTGCAGTACAGGAATTCATGAGCAATGGTATTTAGTAATTGTTTGTTCAGACACAAACACATGATATTTTGGGATATCTGACTAAATGAATAAAATCATTATACTCACATCTACAGTAATTAACTAATTTCATAAGTTCCAACTCACTTCTGTTGGTAGTTAGGCCACAGAAGGCCCAAGAGGCTCAGTCAAGTTGGATGACAGCACACTGATGCCATACGACAAAACCGAGCACCCACCTTGTACTAAATTCTGATCCAAGAAACTCAGCTGAGGAGAAAACCTGATTTTAAGGAATTCCTCTCTCAATAACATAGTGAAATGCCGCTACTAGGCTAAAAAAAAAATCTCAGGAAAAAACTGCTGAGGCATAAATAATGTAAAAGTTTAAATTCCTATTCCAAGAACTGAATAAGGAATCTACATTCTGCTGATTTTTACGAGTATTGCCACAAATCAAATAGGAGTAATCAGTTACCATTTATTTTTCCTGAAATACACTGAAGATTACCAGGGGTGTATGCAAAGGGATCTGCACATAACAAATGCTAAAAGCATTTTGATTTTGATCACATGCCTCATAAAAGTGATTTAAAGAATAACAAAACTGCCAATAGAAAACAGACTAATAGAGACACAAAATTTAGTAGCTCATCTCAGCTTTATTCAATTTCCTAAATTAATGAAGTATGCTGGCTGGGAAAACAGACTTTTCCCTATCCCAGACCCTTTAAATTTATATTTAAATTTAGTTATGTTACCTAAGATGGGCATTCTATAAAGAATTCAAGAGAAAAAAACAAATTATTGCCCATTTTGTAAGTGATACAGCCTGGCACCCTTTCCCAGTAATACCTTATAAGCTTATTTTCAAATAATGTATTCAGAGGACGCAGTACTTACAAAACTCAATTTTTATAATTACAGTATCAACATTATTTGGAATAGAATTTCAAATAAAGAATTGCTGACATGTTCTAGTGAAATACTGAAGAGTTATATCTGGAAAACAGAGTTTGTAAGAATAGCAGCTGTAGCCATAAGAACACATTTTGGGAAATAAAATCTTTAGTTTCTTGTCATTGTTTGTGGATACGGTCCCATATAAAGATTAGAGCTTACACATAATTGCACAGCATTACAGTCTTATAAAAACATGAAAACTGCAATTTGCACTGAGGAACCAAACTCTGAACATGTTGAGAGTCAATGGTTAGACTGTCAGCTGACTTAATTTAAAGAACTTTTGCAGAGGAATCCAAGTAGTTTGGTTTTTTTTTTCAAAATTACTTCAAAATAGATATTTTAAATTCAGAACTGAAAGAGATTAAAGATAATTGTGCTGCTTTCCCTGACTGGAGCTGTCATTGTGAAAAGACAAGAAGCAAATTAGAAGCTCATTCCCCCACAAAGTATCTCATTGTATTTAGCCAATATCTCAACAAATTCAGAGCCATATAACAACTGCAAGTAGAAGTTAGATAAATGGGGTTACACACTGAAGCAATAAATATTCTAAAAAAAAAAAAAAAAAAAAAAAAAAAATCAATACACTCTAAAAATATTTAGAGTACACACTGGTCACCACATCATACCGAGAAACAAAACAGCTGTGTTGCGTTCCTGCACAGAAACGGGTAGCCACCAGCGCAACACAGCGTAAGGCTGGCTTTCTCCATAACCACAAAGCACCATTATTCCTCAGTTCTGTTGTTTCTACTTGACTTTACAGAACCATAGAATCACCAATGTTGGAAAAGACCTCTAAGATCAATCATCCAGCCCAACCACCCACCTACTACCAATATTTCCCCACTGAACCATGCCCCTTAGTACAAAATCTAAATGTTTCTTGAACATCTCCAATGATGGTGATTCCACCACTTCCCTGGGCAGCCCATTCCAGTGCCTAACCACTCCTTCAAAGAATACGGTTTTCCTAATGTCCAACCTGAATCTGTGCCAATAACTCAGAAAAATATTAAAGATTGAAGTGCTCTTAGCACTTAGTTCAGTGCTCATGCAGTTTCAAATTCATTTATTGTTGCCCTTTCCCAGATTATTTAACTTATATCCATACACCGTGTAGAACTGACAATAACCTGCCTCTATTCTAACAGAATGGACAAATTAAAATAAGCTACTAAATGGGGGAAATGTGTTTTGAGAATGCAAGGTCACATTCAAAAAGCCCATGCACACTGTTACGTATAAACATGTGGTTATCCCCAGTTTGAAGGAATTGCCACTCATTCAACTAAAAAAAATATGCTTACTGTAATCATCTAAAAGCATATATTAGCATATCAATGAGATCACCATGGTTTCTCATTTCTCTTCCTAGTTTTCATCTTCCACGTAACAGCCACATATAAGACTATGAAGTAGATCCAAAAATACACTAGCTTTTATTTTGTTTAATTACCACATTGACATTACTACTGATTCCCATCTTTGCTTCCACTAATAAGCTTCCAACCCATTTTGAGAATGCCATAAGAAGTACAATTGCCTGAGGGAGTAGGAAAGTATTTAGGCTCATCTTTTGTATTTCTGTTAGGACTTCAAACATTATCACCAGTATTCTCAATCGCAGGCAATATCATGGCAACAAAGCAAAAGCATTATTTTCCCTTCAGGGAAAAAAAAAAGAAGTCTGTTAAAGCCAGGTGAATTAAACAGTACTTGCATTCAACATTAATTGCAGTTTACTATTCTAACTACCTTACATAGACTAGAAGATCAGGCTATGGAGGATGCTTCCTTTCTGTAACCCAGAAGAGCAATGCATTTTCTCAAATTCATAATTAAGATGAGAAGTAATGGAAGCAGCAGGGGTTTTGACTGTTAAACTTCCCTACTATCCTTCAAAAAAGTATTATCTTTTGTAAAAAAAAGTTTCTTTTAACACATTAGCATGAGAATGGCTGGATTGACTCAGACCATGGTCTCGTCTAGCACAGCATCCTGAATCGGGCAGTAGCTGCTAAGCTGATGTGAGAAGAGCACATGAAAAGTATACAGACATACCCCCAGTACTGTCCTAACTACCAGCTATTCTCAATTTAGAGAATTTATTAAGTAAACTACATTCAGTTAGGTATTCCTAAATGATTTGTCTTCCAAATATTTTGCTAGTCTGTCCCGTTTGAATGCAAGCAGACCTTTCTGCAGTTATAAAGCTCTTTAATAAGGACTTTTACAGGATTTCATTCCTGACTGGTAATGTGTGGCTCACCAAAATCCCTGAATGTCTTTCTACTTGGAGTATACTCATTGACTCTATATTCTGAGTTACAGTGGTTCAAGGAAAAGTGCACCCACAATACAATAAAAAACTGCATTATATCAAATACGGCAGAGGAAATCTTAACATTGCTGTTTCCTAACATTTTGTATGCATAATTCAGAAACTTTCTGAGAGTTCTTCGAAAAGCATTTTTAAACGTAATGACAAGTGTCGTGTCCTACATACAGCTGAAGTTTTAATATTATCTTTATGAATTACGTCAGTAGCCTGGACTCTTAGATGTAAGAGAACACAGGAATCATTAAGGATAGCTACAGATGCTTTCAACATGTCATTTGCAAGAGAAGTTGAACTCTATCTTTCATTATAATGAACATTCAGATTTGGAATAGAAAGATAAAAACTCAAACAACTTTTCAATAGAAATGGTAAGCAGCATGGCAACTTCAATTTTGTCTGTGCTTTTCCTGTTAACATACCACAAGAAATCTTAAGACTTCAAACAAGACTCATTGGAAAGATGTGTGGAAAAATAACTTATTGAAATTATGCGATGGAGTCACTGTGTTAAAAATATGAGATGGATTATTTCAGAGGAATACTTTCAAAGATTAGGGTACTGTTTGCCTGTACTTCAAGATATCCTCTACCCACACTCGGTCTTCACTTCAGTATTCTGTGACATCCAACCCATATGCCATATTCAGCACAATAAAATGTGAAGTTGAAACATTTTGCACAACACTGAGTTCTGCAGATGCTACTTAAAGGAAGAGGGATATATGAAAACTAAAGGAAGAGAAGGCAGTCAGTTTAGATTTTTCTTGAGAAGAGAGAACTTAGAACTACCAAAAGAAGTGAGTAGCAGTGGTTTATTATACACAATCTAATTAATTGCATTGTTTAAAATCTGAGCGACCTCCTGCAGAAATGCTTGCAGTTCACAGTAGATCTGCAGCTGCAGCATGTGAGGTATACAGATAGACTGATTTTTTGTGAACAAGAAAAACATTTATAATCTGCTCCAGCATGAAGCAGAGTGTAGCAGAAATGCACTAAGCTATGGCTTTCTCAGCATTTTCCAGCACTTTTTTTAAAGCTAACTGCTAATAAGTTCCATACATCTTCCTCTTTTCCCTCAGAATGCTTTTTACAGTATAACCTGCTTCTAAACCAAGTGCTTGTAGATCTTTCTTCTTCAGGATAATATTAAAAAGGTGTTCACAGAAGCCAGGTACATGATAAACCAAAAACCTTAGTAAAATTGTGATGATTGTGATGATAACTCATGCAAAATTTAACTGATGCATTTGCCAAGAGGACTTTTTTTAAAAAAAAGTATTTTTAATAAGGTTTTTTTTTTTCCCTCTCAGTCTCACACTGTAAAGCGTCTCAGCCAATTAAAAACGTGAAACTTACTTAAACTCCAACCTCATTACATTACTGCATCCACCATACTCTCCCACAGAAATGACTTCTCTTTAACGACAAGACTGCACTACCAAAGTTATCCAAGATAATCAGGAAACTCAGAAAGCATAAAGTACCAATAGCAAAAGGCTGAGTAGCCTGGGTCTGTTTACCCTGGGGAAAAGACAACTGAGAGGGGATCTGATTAATATTTAGAAATACCTAAAGGAGGTGGGAGGCAAATGGATGAGGCCAGGCTCTTCTTGGTGGTGCACAGCAACAGGACAAGGAGCAATAGCCTAAAACTTGAACACAGGAAGTTTCATACAAACATATGGAAGAACTTCTTTATGGTAAGGGTGATGGAGGACTAGAACAAGTTGCCCAGTGAGGTAGTGGAGTCACCTTCTATGGAGACACTCAAGACCTGTCTGGATGCCTACCTGCGTGGCCTAATGCAGAGTACCTGCTTTAGCAGGGAGGTTAGACTTTGATCTCTTGAGGTCCCTTCCAACCCCTGCAATTCTGTGATTCTGGGAACTTCAGATGAAATTTTGATTGATTCTGTGAGGAGGGTTCTGTCACTGTATGCTCTGCATCCTGTGACAAAGATTTCACTCTTGCAAATCAGAATTTTCTAAGTGATAATATATACAGTGCCATATATACAGCATATAAAAAAAGTAACAGAGACCCTAGAGGTTCAGACTGCCTCTGCACCTAGAAGAGGCACAGATGCAGACCTTAAACCCAGAATTATTTTTCAGAAAAAAAGGAATTATTTTTTCAGAAAAATAGGAAACCCTGATCTTGTGGATGAACAGTACTGATTTTGTGTCAGAAGAAAAACTTTCAGCAACACCAAAAAAATAGCATTTAGAAATACGTGAAGAATATATCTTAAGTCTATGTTATATAAGCCTCCTAAAAAATAGTTCTGTATATCTTTTCCCTTCTGATGTTCACTGAAATAAGTTATCTTCTAAGGAAAAATCTTCTAATAGTGATGATAATAGCAATTTATTTCCCCAGGAATGTTGATATTTCAACCTTCTTGCGGCATCTTCATGTTACAAGCTCTCTCTACAATAACTTTATTTAGATTCACATAAAAAGAAGAACATCTTTTTCATGTCAGCTCTCTCATATCATTTATGCTTACTTCAATATTCTAAATATTTTTAATTAAATATACTACGTTTCTTACTTTATGCATATTTTCAACAGATGGTAAGGAAACATTATTAATCTACATTCAAAACAGTAATTCGTTTTCCCTGCTTGCTAAGGCCCCCCGTAACCCCATAGCAACAAAGGAGCCTCCAATAAAGCTTTCAAAGCATCGTTCATTCCCTCTTCATAGATTTGCCCAAAAGTTGCCTACAACTGCTACTCCATCTCTGATAAATGGATCAATGAACCCAGCCAATGCTGGATTTTAACACAGAGCAAAGTCCTCTTATTACAGTTCAGCAATACGTTTCAGAACGTCACCCTATGAACTCAGAGAAATGAAGATGGTAGAAATTCTGTACCTACATTAGAATTGACAAAGAAAAGGTTAAACGTTACTAGAGAAATGATGCTAAGAACTCACAGCAAAGTTTCCTCACTGTTTCCTTCATTACACTCTGCAGGAACTAAGCAGCACTGGCTTTTTTTTATGGATTTACGCATAACAAACAGAGCTGTAAATTACCTGCTCAAGAGTCTACCCTGTACTATTTATTAAAAGAAATAATAAAATTTTCTTTCGGAGTTACAAGAGAGAAACAAAACTTTATTACAGTGGATGTACACTGATTCATCGCTATTAGAAAATTTTTCCTTAGAAGATAATCACTTACATCAGTGAACAACAGAAATGAAAAGATATACAGAACTAATTTTTAGGGGGCTTATATGACATAGACTTAAGATATATTCTTCTTAAATAGGACTGAGTAAAAAATATTTTTCCTATTCAAAACCATTTGAAGTGCTAGGGAAAAAAAATCCACAGAAAAGACTGCACTGTCTTTTCTGCCCATTGCTGCTTTTTAGCAAGAATCCTTAAATAAATGGAGAGAAGAGGGTTCTCCTGGTGTTACTCACTCAGTAGCCTACTTCTGAGGGCTAGAGCCCTTCTTCAGCAAAAGCCCTCTAATGCGCCACGCTGGGATCCAAACTCAGCACATGTCCCCATGGGGAACAGCCCAGCGACCACTCTGCTGCAAGAGCAAGAGGAGAGCTCAATTAAGACCCTGGTGTGATAAGCCTCTTTCATCCACTTAATCAAGTTCACCCTCAAGCAGAGACAGCTTTGCAGTCGCAGCACTAAAAATCACCTCCTGAAATCATGTGATTGGGGAACTGGGATGAGAATAGTATGTCTCCTGCCTGGAAAAGGGCAGAAAATGCTCAGCATAGGTCAGCTTGGAAAGGATTTTGGAAAGATCTGAAAAAGAACACCCACAACTCCTGCTGTTTTCGCAAAAAAAGCAGGCTGCTCTGGCCAACAAGAAGTACTTTGTCACTGTCTTGTTGCATGCATCTTCATTGCAAGGTTTGAGAAACAAAGAGGTCCAAGAATAGTGCATAGCTCTTCCTGAGCACCGTATAGTGGGCTGAAAGACAGAGATGTTCATCTACTCTGATTGTATGTGTGTTGAATTACTTTGATCTACCATGGCAAGTCCAGTATCTGAACTTAAAAATTAGAAATAAAAAACAAAAAATTAACCAAACATCTACAAGCACCCTTAAACACATCTAATGCAATAGCAACAGCACTAACATCCAGATGCAAGTTGACAACAAATGCAACACTGCTTCAGTCTAATTTCTAAACATCTGTTTTTTTGCCATCTTCTGTGCTTAGGAGGTGCACATTTAAGAAGACCAATAAAAGCACCTCTTAGCTAATTCCAGGAATGCCTTAGAGATGGTGCACAGACATCCAGAGGAAGTGCTAGGAAGTGCAAAGTTCATAGAATCATAGAGTCATTAAGGTCAGAAGGACCACCAGGAACGTCTGCTACAATCATCAACCCATGCCTGTGACCACTCCAGACCATGTCACTCAATGCCACACCTACCGTTTTCTGAAACACCTCCAGCAATGGTGACTCCACCATCTCTCTGGGCAGCCTGTTCCAAAACCTCACCACTCTTTCTGGAAGAAATTTTTCCTAACACCCAATCTGAATCTGGCACAACCTGAAGCCACTACCTCTCATACTGTCACGGTTACCTGAGAGAAGAGGCCAGCCCTATCTCACCACCACCTTCTTTTAGGGAGCTGTAGAGAATGATTAGGCCTCCCTTGAGACTCCTCTTTCTCTAAACTAAACAACCCCAGTTCCCTCAGCTGTTCCTATTAAGACTTGTACTCCAGACCTTTCACCAAACTTCCTGTCCTTCTTTGGACAAGTTCCAGCACCTCAGTGTCCTTCATGTAGTGAGGGGCTCACTACAAAATGTCCTTCTTGCATGGGAAACAGGGCCATAATCAAAATAACAGGTCTTAGCTCTTCCGATTTGTGAGAATCCACTACTGGTGCCTCAGAAGGCAAATGGCTTACCAAAAAGGCAGAGATTTTAATAAAGAGATGAAAAGCTTGCCTTTTAAAAACTCTTTTAATTGCTTAATTGTATTGCCCTGTAGATTATTAGGCCATAGACAACCACTACTTGTAAGCCTTTCTCCAACCAAAGCACTTCAGCATACATACCACAGCACGGCTGAGCAAGATGCAATTGCTCAGTTCTTTTTAAGGACCACTGTGCTTGTGGAAAGATGATGACTTATTTCCCCTTCTTTACTCTGTACATTCACATGCAGTAACAGTAGCAATTTTTCAGGGCTATTGCTTTTGTAAAGGCTACTAGAAATTGTATTCCCTTTTATGCTTTCTCATGAATAGCTGCACTTTATCCATAATTCCTTCTAAATTTTCACTTCCAGAAAATTATTCCTGTAATGCAGAGGTGGCCGTAACAAGCAAGTGTAGCTCCTCATTCATTTATTTTGCTGTTCACTAAGCTAATAAATCTCAGTGAGTGCAAAGTCAGGGAGGGTCTTTCCGAAAGTTACATGATCAATGCAATTAAGCATGAAATCAGAACTGAACCAGAATATTAATAACTACTATTTGTACTTTTTCCTTTTTATTGAACCTTTCTTCCATTACAAAATCCGTTCACTAAATGCTTCACATTTTCTCTTCTGTTTTCTTAGCTTGTTGTTTTTTTTTACTTCAGTTCTCAGCCTTGTAAAGTTTACCTGAAATTTTCAAAGGCCAAAGCCATCAATCCAAGGATGGTGGTAGAAACAGGGAAAACAAACGAACAAACAAACAAAAAACCCCATGCTTCATTTGGTAATTCTTTTCAGTTCACCAGATCACTTTCAGTAGAAATGTGTCAAGTGTGTCAGTCATGAAGCATTAAATATATATATACATATCCTTTCTTTAGAATCGTAATTCCTAATGTTTTTAAAGGAAATAGATTTGAGGGATAGATGAAAAAGGGCCATGCTGTCACACCAAGCACCTCAGCAAAACCACTGCTCTACTTGCTCAAGATACAAAGCACCTTCTCATTTTCAAGCTCAGAAGCACAGAGGTGCTCCAAGTTCAGCCTCCAAGTTCAGCCAAACTCTCTGCCAGACCCTGCTGCCCTAAAAGTGCTTTCTCAGCTCATTAATCATGCTTGGCACCTTGCAGCCAGCCCACAGCACAGCATAGGGGTGAGAAGCTGCAGACATGTACCTGCACAAACCTGGCTGAAACCCAGAGCAGAGCAAAGTTGAAGCCCAGCTTCAGCTGGAGTCAGGCAGATGCCCATGGACTGTAATCATCTAAGCCCTCTGAGTTTTATCCTCCACTACTTGTTTGCCAGAATCTTCAAGTTCCTGTGAACTTGAGCAGTATGTATTAGAAGTGAAGAGTACATGCTCTGCTGTTTAGGATGTTTTTACATTGCTGTTGGTGACTTATTTGTTTTAAACAGTTGGCAATAGCTAAAAAGTAATCATCAGCACAAATATTATTTTATTAATTCATATTTCTCCCAGTTAGGAAACAAGGCGCAATGTGTCTTACCACTGGCCATATTAACTGTTACAGTTAACTGATGATTTAACTCCACACTTTTGGCTAAACTGCGTTTTTTTGTTTTTATTTTACCAAAAACAAAAATTAACCACCAAGACCCCATGGAGGAAAAACTCTACTATTAAAATTAACAGAATCAACATTAATAATGCAGGAATATTTCTCTCACTGTAATTCTACATCAACATCTGCACAGACCATCTTAGCAGCAATCTGACAGCCATTTTCTACATCCTTTTAAACTCATTCACGAAGCTACAAAAGAGAATCTACTCCATAAAGGTAAACTGAATTTGTTTAGGGATCAGTTTTATTAAAAGGAGAAACTCCTCTACATAAAAAGTATAATACTTTTTCCATCTGTAATTTTTGCTGAGAATTGGAAAGTAATTTAATCTGTTGCTGAAATAATTTCATTTGTCATATTTAAGATGACCCCATTCACAGATTGAAGTTTTTAAGTTTTGTACTTTAAAAAAAAAAAAAAGGAAAGACAACATAATTAAATAAATTAAATAGAAGAACTAAGAGATAAATATTCTCCTCATTCTCATTTTACATAACCTCCTAGATGTAAAGGGAAAGTTGTTCTGGAGAATCCAGCTACTGTCACTAACAGATTTATTACACACCTATAAAGTACTTCCATTAACCTTCAGATTTTTAAAGCATTCATTTTTAACTTACAGCTCAATTTATAAAAAGTTGATTATGGGACAACCCTGATATATTCTGCAAGTTTTATATTCAGGACACAGAACTCAAATCCCATCTTCCCATCTTCTGCTAAAATTTACTCTAAGAGTTAAAATCCTAGTGCATTACCTCAACTCTTGAGAATAATTCCATTAACACATCTGCACATATACCTAAAACTGAAGGCTAAGCAGAAACAATGTTTTAAAATCATGAAATTGACATCATGCTGGAATCTAGAATGAAATTTAAAGATTGCCTTATTAATTTGTTGTTGCAGAGTGGGGTAGGAAGGAAACATTAAAGAAACCTGCCCAGTGGAGCATTCAGTCTCAGTACTCCCCCAGAATTTACTTGAGGATATCACAGAATCATAAATTCACCAATGTTGAAAAAGGCCTCCAAGATCATCTAGTCCAACCGTCCACATATCACTCATATCTCCCACTAAACCATGTTCCTCTGTACAACACCTCGTGTTTCTCGAACACCTCCAGTAACAGTCATTCAACCACTTCCCTGGGCAACCCTTCCCAGTGCCTGATCACTCTTTCGGAGAAGAACTTTTTCCGAATATCCAACCCAAACCTCCCTTGGTGCAACTCAAGGCCATTCCCTCTAGTCTTATCAAATTTGACCTTTTCTCACACATAACACAAAGATGGTACAAATCAAACTGCGGTTCTGGTAGGGATAGCTCTGAAGTAGATAACCCCAGTGACCATGAGATCACTGAGACAGGGGAGGTTTAGGTAGATATTAGGAGGAAGTTTTTCACTCAGAGGGTGGTGATGCACTGGAACAGGCTGCCCAAGGAGGCTGTGGATGCCCCATCTCTGGAGGCATTCAAGGCCAGGCTGGATGTGGCTCTGGGCAGCCTGCTCTGGTGGTTGGTGACCCTACATATAGCAGCGGGTTGAAACAAGACGATCATTATGGTTCTTTTCAACCCAGCCCATTCTATGATTCTATGAAAGCATTCATGATCTCTGTGAATGGTACCTATTCTTACATGTTCTTTGTTGAAGATAAATGTCAAAAAGTGATGTGATGATGATACAGACGTCTTTATTGAATGATTTAATGGAGTGGAGTTCAAACCCACTTCAGATCTACTCTCCCCTCAATGATTTCCCTAATTAGTAGCAAAGCCAAACTCCTTGTCACTATCTATACTGGCCCTATGATGTTTACATGCCATGGCTGTATGATTAAGAAGTGGAGAGAACCAACACCAATCTATAGGTTTTATAGATTAAAAAAGGTTATATAGATTATATTCCATAATCTTATATATATTATATTCTATAATATATATAACCTATATCTATAGGTTACATAAATTATAGAATAAAAAGCAATCCATAGATTCACCTTTATAAGCCTGTAAAAATGAGATTTTCTCAGACTGTTGGAGAGGGAGCACAATACCAAAAGTCAGAATTTTTCTTTTTCTTTGTAGACTCATAACAACAGGGAGTTTGAATCTATTCTGGAAATTTTAGCCTCTAGGCATTTAATATGAACATGGGTGAAAGTTTAACATGAGCATACTTTTGAAAATTTGCCAATAACAGTTTTGCTTCAACATCTCTATATTCCATACTTTATAACAGTTAAGAAAAGCTTTGTAGTCATTGTTCTGAAATTGCTTTTTCCACTTCAAAGTAATTGACAGTCCATCTCTTTCTCTCTTGATGGTAAATCTCAGTATTTGTAATATACAAACTCCTGTTGCAAACTCCAGTTGCATCTGAACACTGAAAAATTCTCAACTGATGTGACAACATTTCAAAGAATAAGCACTTCCAATACACCTCCAAAGGCAGCAGGCCTACATACCAAGAGCAGAGCTTGGTATAACATCTGAGAAATGCCATGCTATCTTCAAGTACATGAGTAAGTCTGCTTTAAGCTGTAAAGTCACATCAGTTAAACATATTGCAGAAATTACAAAAAAATGAAAAACTTTGTTTGAAAGACTTCTCATTACATTTTTCTTTCAACCACAGTAATGATTTTTTATTTTTATTAAAAAAAAAAAAAAAAAAAAAAAAGAGGATCTGGACTTACTTGAGAAGGGATTACAATTTAATGTTTAATGTCTATTTAATATCATAAATGGTTACAAAATGTGAACAGTAAAGCCAATCATCAATAGTGGCTGCTTATCTTGGCAATAAACCAAACCTCTGCACTAGCCTTCTCTACCCTTATTAAAAATAAAAGAATTACAACAGCTCTTATATTGATTAATATTGTTGAGATTATTATCATCATGCCAACCCATACAGGAAAAAAAAAAAAAACATGGATCAGATTTAGAGCATGAATTTCCAACAATGTGTAGATTCAACTTAATATTAAGAATAAAGTTGAATGAATACCCGAAAGAGAAACCAGGGGACAGACCTCACCAACAAGAAAGGTAAATTGGATTCCCTGCTGTACTTCTTACTAAATATGTACAATTCAAAAATGACGTAATGAGGTGGCAACTTAAGTCACATAAGCAGAGCAGATTGCCTGCATGTGAAAGCCTCAGTAAGCACACACTTCAGTTTCTGAAAGCAATTCTGTATTTTGGAACGAACACTCAGACAGCACTATCTTCAACACACAAGTAAGTTCTCTAACACTTTCAACTAAACTTCCTCATCCGTCTTTATTAACATCTCATTATCAACACAATGAATTATACAGTAGATTTTGCAGGGGGTAGGTTAACTGCTATTACAATCATTTTGGTTGACGAGTAAATGGCAATGCAAGAACTGAACGGGGGGAGCTCTATACTTCCACAATTTGGCTACTATCACACCATATTGGACTTATGTGGTACATCTGAACACTCTAGGCCTATTATCCTAATAAGAGCAGTAAGATACAACTGTTATCTGTAATACAACTGGGATGGAAACTTTTACACTTTCTCAGTTCCCAAGAACTCTGTGATAGAGACAAAAAGTATACACAAGTGTTGACAAACATTTGCTTATTTCCTTTAGGGTAGTGTATTTCACACCACTTTACTAGCCTTCCAGTATTTACCACTGAAAATGCTGCTTAATTATAAATGAAACAACATTTTAGTAGTAACATAACCAGTATACACAGCAATTCTTAAGACAGCTTTGAATTGTGACTTCAGAAAGCTCACAAAACAAACATCGCTCTGAAAAACAGCATTTATCATTTGGTAGACAGGAAAAGAAACATTTGAGTGACTTTGACAAACAGGAGTTTTGGCCTTTATTTCTAATACAGATTTCTTCTTGCATCATATGTTACTTAATTTCCATAGCAACTCACAGGAGCAAGAAGCCACTGCTTCAAAGAAATCTGAATTGATACAGTGCACAAGAGAGGAACCACAAGAGACTCAGAATAGCGCAGAAGTCAGAGAAATTCCACATTATCTAACATTCAGTGTTACTGAATTACTGAAAAGCTAAACTGGATTATACTAGCTTCACAACAGTTACAAGTACCCTAGTACTGGTTGCCAATGATTTCTATTGCACTGTAGCCCAAAATATTGATAATTGCCATTTATCAATGAAGCAGGGGTGAAGAATAAACTTTGCTTTCAAGTCATTCCATTAGTGATTGATACGATATAAGAAAAACACCATCAGCAACAGCAGAAACTTTCAAGATGTTTTCAGTGAAGTGAATAGCATTTAGCTCTCACTAATCACGTTAGCATCATTAGTTATTATCTACTAAGGCTGGATCTGAAGTTCTGCTTGATGAGTTTTCCAAAGAAAAGGACATTTGAAGTCTAGAAAGAAGCAGAGCAGTGTTTTACCAATGCAGAATGACACGATATAAGCTGTCACATTTTACAGTCAGTAGGAAAAGCCGTATTAAATGGTCATTTGCAAGAAAAGTGTATTTTCTAAAGTGCTAGAAAGAAAACCATACTTCTTGCTCAACTTAGCTTACAAACCTCATCCAGAACAATGTATCCGGTTACAAAGAAAAACTAATAACAATTTAAACTCACACCTAAGCTCCAAAATTCTTTAAGGGCAAAAAGCACGCACGAGAATTATTTAAACTTTACAACGACACTCGATAGCACCGTACTGCAGTTGTTACGGTAAGCAAGAACAAGTGTCTGAGAAAGACAACGCAGCGAGTGACGGTCAACCAGCGCCGGGCAGCGAGGACGAGCAGCCCGCGCGGCGCCCAGCTCAGCTCAGCTCAGCCCAGCTGCGGACGCAGCCGCCCCGCTGCGCGCACGTGAGCGGGTGAAGCACCGGCACCTGCGCTGCTCCGGGTGCAGCGTCTCGGTGCGCTGCGCGTCTAAACGCTGCACTGTTCGTAACATCGCGTGATACCTGTTTTTGTTGTCCTCAGCCACAATTCAGTTTTTATTATTAATTACGAGACGAAGAGAATTACAACAAAGCAATACCGTCGCTATTTTAAACTGAGGCGATTCTCATGCTGCACAGCTACAAAGAAAAACGGTCGTTACCTGTGTGAAGAGAACCTGTGATTAGCCTGAGGAGGTACTGGGCAAACCTCATGATTTCACGCTTACACCGCTTCCTACAGCCACTCATCTTAGGCAACAACGTATCCTCTGAGGAGAGCCAGGAGACTTTTGCCGATAGAGGGACCGGTTTCCGCCAGCAAACTTCTGAGGCACTTGGCAGCCTCCCCGCTCGCCGCCTCGCAGCCCCCGCCGCCGCCGGAGCGCCTCGCGCAGCGGCCGGGCCGGGCCGAGCCCCGCAGGGCTCCGGGTGCTCTGCGCTGCCCCGCGGGGCCGCCCCCGCCGCCGTCCGCGGCCGCTCGGTGGAGCCGCAGCCCCGGGGCGGCTGGGGCGGGGCCGCCTCCCTACCCGGGCACCGCGCACACACGCACGGAGTGGCCGCCTCCTCGGGGAATCGGCAGGCAGGTGGGGAGGGAGTGGCGGGAAAAAGCTAAAATAATCCAATATCACGCCGCGGGTTGATGAGGAAACATCCCAGCGCTACAGCTATCGCGCTGCTCAAGGTCAGAGCGGAGGACCGCCTCGCCTCCACCTGCGGGCACGGAAGCAGGCGGCGAGCTGAGGGGGGTCGAGCGGCGTTAACCTGATGCCCGCCGCCAGGTGCGGGGTGCCCCGTGTGGAGGAGCAGAACCCCGTGCGGGTCCCCCGCTCCCAGCCCGCTGGCTGCGGGAATGCCTATGGGAAGCCACACGCGTTCTTCTGTAGTCCCTTATAAACCCATTGTTTTCTGCCTTGCGTGAGAGAAGTGCTTCCTATTAATAAACATGTTCTGCTGAAGCCTTTATCCATGGTCAGAGAATCTGAAAAGCACATTTCCCTCGGACTACCACACGAACACAGAGCAACTCCGGCTATCACATTAGCTGGTGATGCAATAGGCAATGCCTAATACAGTTAAAAGAAGACAAAGAACCCATTAGGGAGAAGCTGAACAGAAGAAAATCACTGTCTGATCTAATTTTAAAGACAGCACTGACCACGTAAACACTTCAGTGAATGCCTTTAAAAAAAAATAGTGTAACACACACAAGTGCAATTCTCCATGCTATTTATTTTTTTTATTACACACTGAGCAAAGATAAATGCATTATAAAGTGAGCACATCAAAGCACTGACAAACTTGCAGCTAGATGACATAATTTCTGTGTATGCTATCTATAATAAGCCTGTTTTCTTCTACTTGCAGTGAGGCTGCACCACTGACAGAGCCAGAATGAAACAGAGCTCTAAGCCCCACACTTACTCAGTGCATGACAACCTGAGAAAGAAAAAACTTTGATATGAAGAATTTAACAGAGCACCTTCCATCCCAAGTAGCTAGTAGAAGTGAAGATAAATACTGAAAACAGAAGAAAGAACATCTCTACTTTAGCTGAGGACAAGAGGCAGTGTAAATGGTGCTCAGCCAGAGTTCTTGACCTGCTTAATCCTTTGACATCTTTAATTGCTGTATATAAATTTCAACTGCAGTCTCACTTCAAAATGAAGAACTGAAATATCAGTTTTCTAAATACTTTAAATACACACTGTCAGCAAGTCCATGGGTTTTGTTCTTTGCTTTTCCCCCTCCCCTAAAACAAAGCTGCATCACTTCTGACTCATTTTGCTAAACCTTTCATATTTCAGTTGAGCAGTAACAGTAATTACCGCCTAAGAAAGGGTTCATGAAAGGTTTCTGACCAGTTTCATTAAGAGGATTTTAACTAACAGCGCAGTATTCTGATAAAGCAGGATCCACATCTAGCTCCCCTATTTCTCTGCTCAGCACAAATGGCCAACTGATCTTTGGACTGAAGCTGCTTATCCAAGTCAAAAAGCTGATGAGGGAAGAGTCGTCAGGAAAGTCACAATGGAAAAGTGTAATAAAGTGACTGCTATTTTGTCAGTGAACACCTTCCAGTGCAGTATAGAGGAAAAGTTGGAAAATATCAGCTCCTATGTATTGGTACCTTTCAAAAAATTTTATAGGACTCATTATAGTCTTCAGAAATAGTCTTTTTGCACTGGAATAAGTACTGTTATTTTCATAGGCACAGTTTCCCCTAATGGTTCACAATCTATAGGTCCAAACCAAAATCTAAAATATATATGTATAAAAAAAGAAGAGTCCTAATAACATCAGAAGGATCTGGATCAATCCCTAGAACTTCTAGTTTTGGAATCAAGTATTTAGAAAATAGGATTTAAAAGCTATTACTTAAATACAACAGAGAATGAATAAAATATACAAAGCATTTTTCCCCCATCCAGATTTTAGGAAAAGCAAAATGGAAGGACAAAGTAAGCGTTCATTGTAAACTCTTGGATTTTCAAATTAATTAACCTAGGCTAATTGATTGGCATCCCAGATGCCACATGGCACAATGAAATCATCAGGGAGGAAATGTTTTTATTTATTTGTTTTAAAGGAGACAAAACTATAGCAGCAGTCCATTTTAAATGCAAAACAGAAAAGTACCCCTGAACCCTGTATGAAGCGTAGTGTCTGGTATTGTATGATTCTTAATCAAAATCAAATACTTCAATGAAGATTTCTAAACAAAGCTAGAAGAATCACCACAAGAAAAACAGCAGTAAAACTGCTTCTATGAAGATCAGTTCTGTCCAACTTATAGATTCAACCTTCAGCACGTGTTGAAGCAATACGTACAGAATACACAAACTGACCAGCTTCTCAGAGACTTACATTGCTTATTGTACTGCTTACATTGTACATTCCATTTGCATATTTTTCAACACTCATCCATCTTCAAAGCATTGAATTCCCTCCTGAACTGGCCGGCCTGTGCTATTTCCTAAAAAGATGGAGCCTAAAACTTGTAAAAACGACAACAAATCATTTAAGATGCCTAAACCTCAGAGAAGGTCAACCAGGAACACTGAAAACCTGCATGGGGTTTTCATACTGTTGACAAAAACCTTGCTAGAATTTATGTTAGTAAGGTAAAGGCTGAATTCCATAAGTGAACGTTTCTATCAGACCTCTTATTTCAAAGAACAGAGGTAATATTTACAGTTACATGGCAAGAAGTAACAGATGGGCAGGAACAAACAGATAGATGAGCTCAAGGTAACAGTGAGATGTTTTCGAGCAGCACAGCAAACAGCTGCCACATAGATGACCATCATCAGATCTCCTTTCTGTTGCTTCTCGCCTATCATAAATGCAAGAGTCCTCCCAAATCACAGTCCCTGATGTGTTTAATTGCTCTTCTCTGCTTTTACTTCTTGACTCAATGTCAAGTATCTTACCGGTATCAGTATCTGACAGTATCTTATACCAAGATGGACTCAACAGTATCTTATACCAGCATGTCTAAAGTTGGCTAACATCTAGAATAGTTGCAGCATCATCAGAAAAATCACCAGAAACTTCAGAATTCCACAGTATTTACCATGTGTATGAATGTGTCAGCCACCTCTTTAGACAAAGTAGTAAGAAAAAATTCTCCTGCTCCTTATTTGCCCAAATTTAGTCTTCAGTCTTAGTAATGAAAACCAGAGATTGCTATATGGTAGAATGTGAGATGGGAAAAGAGAGATACAGATAGATATTCCTTTCTCCCTCTGCTCAATACCAACATGGTAGGTGATAAAGCTAAATTCACTTGGTTTTAAATGGCTGCTGACTATCCTGAACATTATAGTAGCAACAGATAAGAATCCTTCTGCTTCATCTACTTCATACTCAAATTGATGTCCACATGGAATGTGGACTAGACCTCACTCTGTGTGGGGATAGTATCTACCTCAAACCCCAGGACATATGGCAATGGGACTTGCCAGCATTCCTAGTTAAGACAGCAAATTCATTTTTTTACTACTTCATTTTCACTCTTCATAGGGAACAAATTTTTTTGTATCCTTTAATTACTTAACTTGCATGTAATGTTTCTTAATATGCAACATAAAAGAAAGACCTTTACTCTGGCCTACGCCACTGAAAATTAATGCACAATCTACCTGCATTTGTCTATAGCTTTTAGCTTCTCCTCAAAGTTTGCTAAGAATAACATCCTCAAACAGCTTTATTACCGTGCTTAAAACAGTACTACAGAGGAATGACTGCTATTCCACACAGTTTGTATAATATCAACAAATCATCCACATGCTCCACGCTAGCAGCTGATACCTGTAAACAAGAAATTACTTCCACCAGTGTTGTATTTCTTCATTTTATAGTTTCAAACTTAATTTTCTATTATGATTATGGAGCTCAATAAAACCCGGTAGCTTAGCCCGCATAAAACCTTTGACCAGTGTAACAAAAACCTTTCTTAACACATTAGTCATTTGCCTCTCTTATTTCTGACTTTCTTGTAAGCAGCTACCCGTTCAGAATGCCTGTTTCTTTTCACACTACTCTTCGTCCTTGAAGCTTACCCAAGAGCTCCTTTACACAGGACATTCTTAAGATGATGCTTCAGACAATCAACCAGGAGCTACAGCTGCTTCGACCTCCCACACAGTCCTCTCTTGCCTGATTAAATATTCATCACTCTGGCATGTTGCAGTGTCAAGCAGGAGCAGCTTCTCAGCCTGACCTTCCCTAGCCAGCCAGAAATTTCTGCTGAAGAATAAACAAGATTGGGACTTAACCTGCTGAAACATAAAACGGCATTATGTCGTTTTTGGGTTACACATTGAGTTCTGCTCATGCACTACAAAATTCTTACAGCAGAACCTCAAGTACTGTCTTTAATGTTCAATATAATTTGAATTTTGCCTGCAAAGAACTGCTTAATTCCCAGTTTCAATCCATATGGAAAAAAAATAAAATCTAGAGTTATTACAATTCCTTTTAAATGCGCTAGTTTTATTCATCTCTATTTAGTGGAAGATAACTGCAAAATCATAACAGATTAACTTCACTGTCATAGGAATTGTATCCTTTATAGGTTCCACAGTTATTTAAATACTTGTATGTTCACATGTAAAACATCTATATCCAAAACAAAATTGAAAATTTTGCTTTTTGACTCACATCAATCTGTTAAAAAAATAAGTCCATCAGGAACATCTTTTATTTATGCATACTAGGTATGCAGTGTTCCTAGGAAGACTGAAGAGTCATTGCACTGATTCAACTATGAGAATTCTGTCATCATAATAAATGTATATGTACATATTGGGCCAGTCAGTAAAAATATTCATGAGTTCACTGCTCAAATTCACATCCACACATACATACATGTATATAAAATATACATATGGTTGGAAGTTTGAATAAATTACCCAAGTCATCTATGAGAAACTTTTTGCCTCTAGGATTTTCTGAAAGTGTCCAAATTTACATTTCATCTTCTTGGGTAAGGGCTTTCCTAGCTTTGCAAGAATTACTACCACCATGACCCCTCTCCCTCTCCCATTACTTTTGCTGGCCCAAAACAATCATGGATGGTTTCATTCTCCAATTAAACTGAAAATTAATATTTAGAAGTCTAACTGCTCAAGTCTTCACATCCTTAATTTTGCAAGGATCGTGGTGCATTTGGATGAATAACATTGCAGCTACACCTCAAAGCGAAGAAAGAAAAGGCAAAGGCAACACTCCAAATAGCTTCTCAGAGCTTACAGTCTGCAACTTCCTTGGTGGGAGTAATGCTAAAATAGCTGCCTTGCACTTTAAAATTGTTTCTGTTCAGTAAAGTTAAACTACCATGCTGCAAGGCCTGTGGTGTCTGCTTTCCCTTCCAAGCAGGTCCTGCAAGTAGAGAGAGCAGTCTGCATTCCTGCAGTACCCTTCAGTAAAAGCTCTTTGGATAACGTACCACATAAGAGATCAAGTATATAAAGCAGAGAAGATTGCATCCATTTAATTTAGAGGCTTCTTTTACAGGGGCAGCAGAGTCCACCTTATAGCCACGCTATACAAGATATATAAGGCCATCAAAATCTACAACATCCTGCAGTATCTCATTCTCTTCCTGACTCCTACCGCACATTCTTTTGTGGTCATATATGCTGCCATCTCTCCAGGAAGGATGGCTACAACAACCTACAGCTTCAGACCAGCTCCCCTCATCTGTTTCTGCAATGCTTCTTTAAATCAGTACCCAAGGAGCAGAGAAAGAAAGAATCGAAGTTAATCTTAAAGATGGAAGAAAGCAAGAAAGGAAGAAAAAGCAGGGTAACAAAGCAACCAGGATATTTTATTTCATGTGTTACCCATAGGCATTAACAAAAGGCCAAATTTTTAATTCCTAGCTGGGAACACCCCATGACACAGCAGGTGCTTGGGCCCATGTGCTTCATTCTCAGGAAGCCATAGAGGTTTAGCATGAGATCACTGTAGACTGTATTATTGCTAAGAGACTAAGAGATCTAATCAAATAAAGGCCTCAGCATAAATTCAACTCCTAAGCCTAAGGAAATGAAGCTGTTTTTATTATCAACACAACTATTATGAGGTTACAAGTCAGTAGTAACTATAACAGTCTATATATGGGCCAGGCAAGGAAGAGAAAAATTCTTTAGTTGGCCATAAATAAATTTACGACTTAGAAGCCTGCAACAGGAAGTTAACTGCAAAGCTGATAATGGCAACAAAGCACTTCTCTCATCTCCATAGATCAGCATGAAGAATAGTTTTTCTATCACATACGTATACAGTCTCAAGTATTGGCAATGAACGAAACAGAATACCACTGCTTGTTTATCTCACCGTGAGGAAATGTTAGTAGAAGAAAACAGCTCTCAAATACTAGAAAAGTGATGGTGAACATTTAAAGTCTGTTACAGTGTAGGGATGAATGAGTATTCATTTTATTTAAGCCCTGCAGAAGTTCCTTAGTTTACTGGAGCTGCTCTGTGTGCCTGGATATAGAATGTTAGTTACCAAGTGGAAATCACATTTTATGTTACAGAAATTTTGACTTCAAACTTTCCCCCATCAGAATAGGACAGCTACCTCTACTTCAGAAACTGTATTAAAAATGGAAGAGATAAGCTTTTCAGTTAAAAATTCCATTAGAGTTATCTCACATCCAAGGAACTACATTGGAAATTTCAGAGAATTTTTTTTCCCTAATACACAGGTAACTTGTCAGGTATAAGCATCTTAATTGCAAAGATGTCCTTATCAGTTTTGGCCAATAAAAACTGGGTGGTATTTTGTAGTTTTAGTTCTTGCCTTTTGATTAAAGAGTCTGGTTAAATTAAATATGCTTTCAATGAGGAATCACGTTTCATCCTACACCATTTCAGAATATCATTAGCCAGACTCCCCATTATTGATTATTCAGAGAATTAAGGTTGGTCACATATTACTAGCTCAACTCATTGCTTTCTATCTGATGAAAGAGGAGAAAAACAGAAAACAAAGTAAACTGATAGCAAATGTTTTAAGCATTTGATTTTCTCAAAGGTAAAAGCATTTGAAAACATTTATGTTAAATAGTAAGGAAACCCTATATCAAAATAATTTGCTTTGGGGGTAGGGAGCATCACAAGGGTGTTTTATACAAAATCAAAAGTAATTTATAATAGTTAAAAGAGCACCAACCAATAACACAAAGCATTATTTCAAAACAATCTACAGACTGAGGGAGGATTACGATACTATCTGGGGAAGGAGGAAGAATGATAAAGTGAAATTACTCCTGAAGGTCACACACTACAAGATTGCAGATCAGGAAGAATAGTTAATATGATTATAATTAGAATAATAACTTTATTTTTCTTTTTTTGTGTGTGTGTATTTTCTAATTATATCATTTATTTTAAATAAGGTCTTGGCTCTGTAGATGTATACAGCAGACAGATAAAAGTATGTGCTCCTTCTTTCGTCTATAGTAAGATTCTGTGCTAAGCACTTTCTATTACCACGAGAATCTGCTTTCCCTTCAGTGCCTTTCACTGAAAAGGCATCCTCTAACTTCTTTCATCAGTTTGAGGCAGTGCTAATTTCTGGACTCACTCAGCAGCAGAGCTTCATTTCCCAGCTACAATTTTGTGTCCTCTCTGAATGTGTAGTTCTGACAGAGCATGAGAATACACAGACTACAAGAAGTAAAGCCAATTTTTGTTTTATTTCATGACACTTTAACACCTTCAGTTGTCTGTCTGAATTAGGGAAAAACAGTTTCTACATAATTTCTTAGTTCTTTCACAGTAAATGAGACTTTTCTCATGAAGCTTCTTGCACCAGCTATCCTGGTTTCTCTTCTAGAAACGGACCTTCAAAATCATTTCCTCTTCTTGTTCAGTCTTCATTTACTTCCATAAATCCACTCTCTTTTATAACTCCTCTTTGCCTGGTCCCTTTACCAGATAATCTCATACATGGTTATTACCATCTGGCATTTAAACTAAAAAATTTGGTTTGCCCAGAGCAATAGCTTTTCCTTTTCCAGCAGTGCTTTATTTAAGTGGTGGTCAAATTTTAATGATTCTCTTTTGTTATCTTAAACCAACTGCAAAAACTCCTGGCATTCCCCTTGGGTTGGAAGGATATCAGCAGTGTTATGCACTGTAATCAGCACAAGGCTTTTGATGGTTAAAACACAGATTTTTCTTTTAAAAAGATGACAGAAGTCGTAACACTACAGAACTCAAGAGATTAAGCAATTGAATAAGGCCAGGTCATTCTTCCAATAGCGTTAGATTCTTTGGAAATCTATATTCAGAACGAAGACAAAAGCATTTTCAAGCTTATAGTTATCCCGCCCCCCCCCCCCGTCCCCCCCGTCCCCCTCAATCCCTAACCTATAAAACATCTTGACTAAAAAACAGCTTTTGCAGATCTGCGAAGTATGAGATACCTGAAAGACACATTTTGTTGATCTAGCAACTTTGAAGCTGAGAGGTATTCTGCTTTCTGAACACTCTGTATTTTACTTAGGTACTTATATGTGAAAAAATTATTCTGATTTGCATTTAAGGCTGGAAAAGACTGTTAAAGCCTAGTCATGATTATTAATTCTTGTAAACATGTGAGGGGTCTATGAACTTCAATTCTATCAGTAAACATATGAATTGCAGCATTACATGAATAACCTGCAAAATATGAAATATCTTTGAAGGGGTTGGTACTGTGTGTCTGGTAAAGGATGCTCCTCTGTGGAGAAAAAAAATAAAAGAAATACTCTGCCTAGAAATATATGCATACAGTCTAAGCTAACCAGAAAGTTCACATTGGGGTAATATAGCCCCTCTCATTTATATAAAGGAAACAACTTTTTGCTGAACATCAAAGATTAAAAAGTCACCTAAGCTGCTTTACAAAGTTTGTATTTTCCAGAAGTTCCTTGACTCAGGATTGCTTGGCTTTTACTGTCACTCAAGTCATTTGAAAGGCTCCATAAACCCACAATACTAAAATGCATGCTTCCAGATTTTCTTCTCATTCAGGAAGGTAGCTGTGAAGCAACTATTCATCTTTTAAAATTATAACAACCTCTAAAAGTAGTAGTACAAGTACAGCTGGTAGTGATTCTTCAATAAACTGCCCTCCTCTAACCCTTTAAAGAAAAGACCATGAGTTAACTTCCTCTCTATATACACAGGATAATCCAAGAAGCAGAGTTCAATGGTAGAATGACACGCAAAGGGAAAAAAATAGTTTTATTCTGGATCTATGTAGCTGCATTAAAAAAGTGAATTACAGAATAAGAAGCACTTGACTTTCTATTCATTTCTTTTTTCCTTTGCCTGTATGAGTACATGCAGCGACATCAGACTGGAATTGACATTCCACTTAACAGGTCCAGCAGTTGGACTTCAGGATATTTCTGGGTCCCTTCCAACTGAGCTATTCTAATTTCTTATTATTCAATATATCCTAGAGATACAGAATAATCAATACATGCTAAACTACCATTTCTTCCGAATATTCAACAACACAGTTAATTCCAAACTGAAGTGAAAGAATATTCCAAGAATATTCAAAAAGAATAGTTTTGTAAAGCCTCTGGGATGTTTCTGCCTGCTCTTGATTTTACTGTTCCACAGAGCTGCTAAGAGATGTAGGAAAAAAAAAAAAAAAAAAAATCTTTACACTAACAAGCCTCTTTTGGGTCGGTCACTACAGGTAAAGTCTGTGTCAACAAGTTATTGAGAAGGTACCATATTCTGACAAAAAGCACTTCCACAGTTTTCATGTTAATGACAGCTGAGTTTCATATACACCTTTCTACCTTCATAATACAACCAAACAGGCTCATTCCAAGAGACATCTGACAGTCTTTGATTCACCCAATCTATGCAATCAGCTTCAAACTTCCCATCAGTTTAATCAGCACTGCAGTCTTTCTTGAGTACTGCAAACTTTCTCTAGATTCTCTGGACCCCTCTTCAACCCCACTACTTTCCAGTTCTCACCAGTTCATCACCTTGCTCTAAGTAATATTCAAAGCTGTTCCAGAATACTTTATCCACAGATAACAAGTGTCTTGATATAGTCTCTTACTTTTTGATGCTCACGCACAGGTGTTGGATTTTGGGTTGTTGTTTTTGTTTTTTTTTCTTTGGAAGTGATAAAAAATGCACTGGTCATTTGATAGTCTCCTTTGACAAATTTGTGAACAGCAAATAAGGAAACAATTTTTTTTCAAAGCAGCTAGGACAATATCCAAAACCAAAGGTCACGAGCACAATAAACAGATTATTCTCCTTGTGGGTACTTTGTGAACTTGCACATGTATTATCTAAGTGTAAGGATGGAGGAAGTGGAGGAAGTCCATAGACTTCATGGGGACAGCATGGGGACAGACAAGAATTATGTTTGTGGAAAACTGAGTTTGGACATGAAACAAAGCTGGAAAAGAAAGTTGTGTAAAATGGGATTTTAGTTCCTTCATAGCCACAGAGGAATTAATTAGTACAAGGAATAAGCAAACAAGTCAGATTTAGCTTTCCACAAACCAGAACTTGCATCAGATCTGAAAGATCACACTTTGAAACAGCACCAGGTATCTTTACATTAAATAGTGTCCTCTGCAAGCTTCTTTCACCTCATGGGACTTTTATTCTAGCACTTTCTATAAAAATGAGAAACTCAGAGATAATGTTTACCTCCATCCTTCCTTTGACATTTACAACACTTTATGAAGTGTTCCTCTTCAAGGATATTTTCATCTATTAAAGAATATTTATGAGTGTTGCTTCAAAGAAAACCACTGGAATGAGAAGTCAAGCAGAAACAGAGAGAGGGGGCAGGTTTGCAACTATTTATAGATTAACTTTAGCATTATAAAAGGCAACACTTAAAATCCATTTGAAACCAGGGTTAAGAAAGGTGTCATTGCATCAATTATATTAACACTTCAGTGTTTTCAAGGCTTGATATCAGAGTACACCTGAAGAATGCATAAAAAGCTTAAGGCATTGATACAATTTATGTGGAAGTTAATTCACAAATCAATTAAAATGAAGGCAATTTTAAAAAGATTTAAACATTAAAAACGATAAAAACTTGTTTTTGTTCTGTTTTGTTCTCTCCTTTGTAAATCTGTGACTAAAATGGTTTTCCAAAGCAGGGATATTACATAATTTCACAAAAGTCTCAGAATTGATTGACAAGGTGTATAAATGGTTCCATACATGTGAATTGCCAGCCATATACCTCCAGAGTAAAAGCAGCCCTTTAAAATGCTGAATTCAAAAAAGCATTCACACCCATGAAGTCAGAGAAGCATCCAAAATTTGGATTTAGAGGAGACTGCACAGTTGCATGCAGACTCCTGAGCCTCAGGAACCAGATGGATCATCTGATGACAACATCCAAAAATTCTACTTTGTTCAGACCGATTTGTTACCAAAGCTTACTGATCTCTGCTCCCTATTAGTGGGCTAGCAGCTGCAGCAGATACCTCATAGCTGTGATATCAGTATTAATCAAGTGTATATTAAGTACTAAAGAGATTAACTTTTAAAGAAAGAAGGTAGATACTATTTTTTAAAAAACATCAGAGTCCAATTCTGCCATTGCTAACAGTACCATACGGCACTTATTATTTTTCCAAAACATAATTGCAGAAACAGAGTGACTTTCTGTGCAAGACTGCACTCAGTAGAAGTTTGGACAGAAAATCCAAGCTCCTAAAAACACCATCTGTGCATATATGCACACATCTCCTCGGAAAAAAAAAAAAAAGAGATTTCAACTATTTAGCTTTTTTTTTTTTTTTTGGAAGAGAAATTAAAAAAACAGTTCTAAACATTAGTATTTATGTAGAGGTATAAGAAATAAATACAAAGCATTCATTTTGCAGGCAACAAATGAGGATTCACATAAAACAGGAATCACATTTATCTATCCATTCCTGGTGAAATGTAAAAGCCAAGAGGGACAAAAAGAGCATAGTTGGCTTATTTAATTGACTTGGAAGATGGCAATATTTGTATATTGAAGCTCACCAGATTTTTGAACAGTTGGAGCTCTGACATTTTAATGCCAATCCTAAGAACATTGTTTCCGGCAATAGCATTTCTAGGGACATCGTTACAAGTTCACATATTAAGAGGCAGGTACAATCAGTTGCTCCCTAAGCACTTAATTTCTTCATTAAAATACCTCAGCATTGAAGAACTGTGATATTATAAAAGCCTTGTCAAAAATGTCTAGTGAATAATTATTCATCTCAGCTATGAAAGCACCGCTATCTTCAGCCTACCCTTTAAGAATCACTGAATTAAAATAATGCATTGAATGCCACAAGTCTATTCTATTTAGATAACTGCTTCGTTAAGATCTGAATTAAGAAATTGCTGAAGTGTCCTTAGTTTCATAAGATATATCGTGCTGTTATTTCGCTAAAGAGTACTTTCAGTTTTGCAAGCAAACTTCTGAGCCTTTCATGAAATAGGAACACTTTCATGCAATAGGAGGGCTTTGATTTCTCTTTTGTAGCACAATTATTTTCTTCATAGCAATCTGAAGTCTACTAGGTATTTTCCAATTATAGTGGTTCCTAGCAAGTCACACAGAAATGAAAAAAAACTTACAGAACTCAGGTACAGGAGACGAAGATACATGAGGAAATTATATATATGTAATTTATTTGTACTCAAAATGGAGCAGCTTACTCATATTTGAATCAATTTTCCAATATAGTGAAATTGATGTGAGAAGACCAGCTAATACAGCTACCATCAGGATTTGAACTAATTTATTACTGGAGGAGATGAAACAGTGCATTTCAGGTTATGTATGGCCAAGACTTGGAACAACTTTTGGCAGCTTGGAGCAAACATCTATCATCTTTCTTCATAATACTTTCTGGAGATATTCCAGACCACTGCATATTTTCCAAACAAAACCAATTACCAAGTATGAAAAATTTATATTTTTCGAGAGAAAGAAACGACACGCAGGACTACAAAAACTTCTTTCCCTTTTCTTAATAAAAACACCAAGTAAATTTACATTTGTGCATGATAAAATTGAGATTATATGTACAGATATTGATAAAAACGTAAGAACTTTGCTATTTCAGGCAATCAAATAGCCAATGTTCCCAAATCACAATCACACCATTAATTATACAAAAAATAGGCATTTTACCTATGTATCATTTTTAACAAGTGTTATTCTACCTAGAGCATCGCTACATATTTTGATAAAAAGCCAAACAAAATCAGGACAGAAAATGTTTAGTAAAACCACAGAAACACTCCTGAGTTCCACAAAGAGGAATTATACAAATATAGTCCAATTTAAAATAACAGAAGATAGATCAAGAAAGCTCTGAAAAAGAAAGCTAAGCGTTAACAGAAGTATTTGAGATAGTTTGAGCAAATTCAAGTTTTATGCCTCTAAAAATTTGCACGTGTGGAAGACTTTACTCAAACTGAAGTCATCTCTTCTTTTACAGAAATAAATAAAAAAAATTCAACAATATGAAGGACATACTTGAAGATCTGGACTCACTGGGTAAATGTATTGTCGTATTAAACAACACTGTCTTTAAATATCCTACATGTTCCTCAGCAAGACAAAACGGTCTATTCCTTCTTCCAGCTATGTCAGTCTGAAAGTGAATTGGTGAAAGTGACTTTATTTAAAAACACCTCACCCTTAATAATCTATAAACAACTATTTACTGACCATTTGAATATTTCTGTATCACACAATACTTGTATTTTGTAGGCCAAATCCCAAGTTCTTCAGTCAGCAAAAACCCCACTATTTCCAGAGGTGAGGAGGAAGGAATGACTGCATGCATCAGTAAAGGTTAGGAGCTGACCTGCTTTAGCAGGGGGCTTAGAATAGATCTTCGTAGGTCCCTTTCACTCCCATTCAGGTTGTCATTCCAGATCCCTTTGTAGGGCCTTTCTATCCTCAAACAGATCAGTGCTTCCTCCCAACTTGGTGTCACCTGCAGTTACCGAGGGGGCACTCAGCCCCTCTGCGCAGATCAAGTTGTACAGTAGTAAGATAATGGAAGCAGAACACACTATTTTAATTGACCTTACAGTATCTGCCAGAACATTCCTCCTTTTAAATACTATCACACACACTTAAAGGGGTGAATGCTACAATTTGCACAAATGTATGTATTGGGTGTTCCCTTATACTTGAGGTAGTCCCACTCCCCTCCATGCTTCACCTCTTTGTTGTCAATTCTCCTCAAAATAGATGACATCTGTTGCCACACAAATCATCCCAGCAGTGAGAGGCTTAGCTCAGCCACAAGCCTGTGTCAGGAGGAGAGCAGAGAAGACCTGGCAGCAGCTTTGAACACAGAGTTGGAGGTAACGACCAAACACCTCACCCAGCCCTAATCGCGTGTTTGCCTCTAAATGCAGACAATAACAGGATAACAGCCGAGAGATAGTAGATAACAGACAACAACATATGCTAATGGCCAACGATGCGCATGGAAAAACTAAGTGCTGCACATGGCATCTCTAGTCCTGTTTTCTGTCAATTTGTTTTGTCAAAAACACCAATGAAGTGATTAAGACATCAGTTTTCTGTGACCTTTATCTCCATGAAAAGACTTCGCATGTTCACAGGCATACACCTCCTGAAGTCAAGGAAGGCAAGAGAAACAGACCCAGTTCTAAAGCTCAGGAACTCACCATATTCATAAGGAGGTTTATTGGTGAAAACAAGCTTGCTGAAAATGAAATTAGTTGACTTCTTAAGGAAGAGATTTAGTTTTCAAGAAGATCTGAAATCATTTCCGCAGGACAAGTAGGAGCATAAAACAGTTTCTCTTTTCTAAAAACTGACATTTTAAAATCACCAAAACTGAAGTTTGAAGCACAAAGTTTTAACTCAGTTATGCAAACTCAAAGGTGTTCTGGGCATGCCACTCCTTTTCAGAGGAAAACAGGAGAAAAAAAAGCATATACAAGCATCTAAATTTTAACAAAGCCTAACCTTGACTCACAACAAGGATGTTTATTCATGCAATATATTTCTGGCATCTCTCAACACTGAAACACAAATAAGAAATTACCAGTAGTCCACAGGAGCCAGGAGAAACCGTAGCACAGCGTAATCAGTTTTATAGAGAACTATATTTGCTATTAAATTCTGAAGACTAAATTTACTGAGTTATATGCAAATTCCGATACTTTATGTCACTGCTGCTATTCTAGTTTTGAAATAAATAGTTTTCTTAAGATGAAATATCGTAATATCAAAAAGGTATTTGCAACACATTAGACAAAAACAACTGCTTTCAGAGATAGGAATTTATTCAGAAATTTGCAATGTTGAATATTTCTGCGTATCTTACTCATATTGGTACCTACAGAAAAGGTTTCTAATAAGATTAGAAGTAAACCTGCGAGTTCGTGATCAAAGATTGGTTTGTTTTAATAAAAAAAAAAAAAAAAAGCATGCATACAGGGAGAACTGCAGATATCTTCACACAGTATAATTTGAAAAAAACATCAGTTTTAAAAGTTAGTCCCCATATGCTCTCTAGATAATTTCCTTTGCTGTACTTGTGCAGTCATCAGTCCCAAATGGGATCAAAGAATGTTTCTTTAATGCAAGGAATAGGAAAGATATTATAAATATTCAATATGTCAGAAGAATTAAGTCCAGTCTTACAAGCTGTGGAGTACCTGCACTGACTTGACATAACTTGTCCCTAAAATATATCTGAATTATCACCATAAGTGTTTTTCTAGCCTAACAGCCCTCCAGGTAATGCATGTTCTAAGCTGAAGGAGACACAAATTTCAGGTTGACAGGAGGTATCTGCACATCCGGGTTGAAACAGTAGATTGGTTCAGTCAATGAAAGCACAAGCGATGAAGGACTGAGCAGCTGTGCCTTACTGTGGCATTTGCAAAACAAAGGCTAGACAAGTCTCAGCAGTAAGGATCAGTCACGTTTTGGTGAGTTAAGGTAGTTATGCCAGTTTACCCAGGATGGACACAATAAAGTATCAACAGAGATAAAGCTTAACACGTGCACAGCCACAGCACTGCTTTGGGATCTAATATCACTCTGAAAGTAATGCTTCCTATTTATTTCCACAGAAACTACAACAGATACAGAGAGTGCAATAACACTGTTCAACAGAGCAAATTCTTTGTCACCACTGCTGAAATGCACCACCACTGCCTCGCTGTACTCATATCCACTGTTTGGTCTTCATAAACACCATAAACACTCAGCAAGTATTGATGAATGTCAGTGGGTGCTGCTTTTTCCACACGGAGGGAATTCAGTGATACCTTTGCTTCATCTGCACTTCCATGTCAGACACCATCTCGTCAGGCTGTCCCTCTGCTGCCATCTGTCACACGGCAACAGGTAACAGAATATTGGTGGGGAAGCCAAACTCTCTTGCCATACTACCACCTGCCTTTGACATTGTAGGCCAACATAACAAAGTAGGAGACATTACTTTTGGAGCTGCACTACTAGATTTTGTTTCTAATACAGACATTAATTCAATCTCATCTCGCTGGGATGTTACAAAGACTAATTATATTTTAACATGTTTTAGGTCCTCCCAAAATAATCACTAGCTTTGACTTTTACAGATTAGTAATCTGAAACATCAGTAAAATGAAGAAAGGCAGTGAAGAGTCAGAGTCTATTTAAAGCATTCTTTTATAATAATGGAATTAGTCTTTTTCAAAAGAAAGTAAGATTCTCCAGTTCAGTGTGCTAAGAACTTATCCTTCCATTATAACAAACTATACATTTAATAGCTTCTTGTTCAGTCTAAAAACAGAAAGATCACTGCATCATGTCTGAATAAATTGACTAATCTAAACTCATGGTAATCTCCGTTTTAGCAGCATAATTCATTCTGATCACAAATATATTTAGTGGTAGATCTTTATAGAATTCTAGAGATAAATATGATGATTTTTTTCCTTTTACCTTCTCTAAATATTCTAAACCCCTATATTTTTCCTTCTTTCCTAAAGAGAACAACGTTAGTGTACACTTTGATTTCGTTTAAAACTTTAATCTCACTCTTCCTTCCTCCTGTTTTCCCTGTTTAGTAACACCTCACTTTAAATTGAGCCCGAACTCATAGACGATACATGAGCATCCCTTATGGAGATTCTACTGTCTTACTGTCTTGCAGATCAGTAGTAGAAAAATCATCTCTCCCATACCACAAAATCAATGGCAGCTGAGGCAGTAAGTAGTGACATGGTCTAGGGTATGACAAGTGGTGACAGTATCAGACAGCACTTTATGAATCTCATCTTCTAAAGCCCACCTTCATTCTCTTTAGTGTCTTGGTTTTTACCTGACACCAGCACCCAACCTGCTCTAGGGAAAGATCCCACAAAATAATGCTGTTATGGTCAAACTGCTGCTGTCTGATCTGTGCCCCTGGGGATAACAAAACAGAGGCATGTCTCTGCCATGGGAAACAGGGACCATCACCATTCTAGAAATATCCCCCCAAAATAGTGGTCAAAAATGGTGATGTTTTCATACCCCAGAAATGCATTTCATTTTTTGAGAAGGACTAAGTTACATATCAGTAGGCAAAAAAAAAAAAAAAAAAACAAGGACTATGGAAGCCTTCTTATGAGCACCAGACATTACAACCCAACAGAACAACAAAGCTGTACAAATGGCAGTAGACATCTCAGACACAGTGGAGAAAGTCTCTTAAGACAAGTTCCTGCTATAGCAGGGGTACATTAGCAGTACACTGCACCAACAACCAGACTTCAGAGATAATAACATCCTAAGAGCAGTCATTTCCTTATATATTTAAAAGGAATTGAATATTGACCTTTACATACCCATGTTTGCCATCCCCACTCACTGCCTTATAAAATGAGGAGACTGACACAGGAAAGGAACTGAAATGATCTTGAAGCTATCCATGAGTGGTATTGATTTGCTCTTTTATTCCAGTGCACGCTCAATGAGAAAATTAGGTTACGTCAGTCAGCTAAATATATTCTTTGAACTGAGCTGATGTTTTGCTTTCCTTCCTATTACTTTAATAGCTAAAACCAAGCTGCATTTCAAAACACCAGCCTTAATTCAGAGACTGCATGTGATACAATTTTTCATTTAGAAGTAGCAAAGACTCGCTACTTTTTCAGTCAAGTTGTGGTGGATTCAGCTAATGTTACTGCAACAACAAAGAAAGACACCAGTAGGATGCATTAAGAAATACGTTCAACAGTTTTGCCAACTTTTAATTAACCCTAACATGGAAAAAAAAAAAAGAAAAAAATCAAAAGGAAAAATATTTTGATAATGTAACTAATGATATTATTTCTGGAAAACTTCAGAGGGTGTTTCTAATCAATTACAACTTTCTCTGAATTTTTCCATGTCTGGAATGGTTCTGCAAATATACAAGTATCTATCAGGAAAAAAAATTAAGAAGATGAAAAGCTGCCTGATCATTACGCTGGGTATTATCCTATCCATAATCTCTCTTTTAAATGAAGGAGACCAACAAACAACAGAGTAAACAAAACTCAAACACTCCCAAACCTGTATAGATCCACAGACCTTAGCACACCTTCAAATTAGATTCTCACTTCGAATCAGATTCTCAAAACTCATCATGGTTACCTGTCTAAAATGTAATGGATTGCTTCTTAGGTAAAACTGAATACTTCCAAATAGCATTAACATTCCAACTAATACTCATAAGTTATCTTTACTGTCTGGTTAGAAAGATAAAAAAAACTCTTCTCTATGTAAGACAATTGTACAACTTCATACAAGGAAAGCCTTCTAATTATCCAGGAAGTTGATTAAATCAAAGCTTTGTGCATATATTTTAAACATTTATCTTCCAAACTCATTAAAGTGCCAAAGGATTCAACTGAAATATAGTTTCAGTAGGCCAATGAAAACACTGCCTATTCCACCAGCTCTTGAGAAGCTGGCACCACAACATTCTGAGCATTGTAGGACCACACTGCCATGTAGAACTTCCCACAAGCAGCTCCCAGGACTGAGGTGAATTCTGGTATCCCACCACTTCTCTCCGATTCCACCATGGTTCCAGCCACCCAAATCTGCTAGCCTGCAGAATTCCAGCTTTCACTGATGCTCCACAGCTGAGCAAAGCAAGCACATTACGCAGTAACAGTATGAATTCCCTCACAGGATCCACATTCTCAATTCTGGATGCTGCTAGGAGGCTAGGACAGCCTCACTAGCATCTAACATATGACTGAATTCTGCACTGCCACATGGCTGTTTGGATGCCTATAAATCTGGGTTCACAGAACACTGCTACAGAGGGAGAGGCACTGGAAAGCAGTGCAACATTATTTCTCTGCACCCTGCCAAGGTTTTTGTGAAGTCTAATTTTAAGCCTTGCAAATAACCTAGCTTCTACTGCTTCCTCCAGGAAATGAGTCAACAGCCCATTACGTTTCACTGACAGCCACCCAGCACAAGGGTCAGGGTCCAGCATCACAACTTAGGAGACAGCTCATGGAAGGTGAGACCTAAGGATTCCAGATTTCAGCCATTTATTTACCTTACACCTACAGCCCATTTGTGCACAACCGTTCCCCAAGCCTCCAATGTTAACATCTGTACTGTAGCTCAAACATACCTGCTTGAGACACGCTTGAGCAATTCAAAAGGATACTACAGCATTTAAAATGACATACCATAAGCTTTACATGCGTATGAAATACAGATTTTTATGAATGAAAAGGACAAACCATATAGAAAGAGGCTTGTACTTTGCTATCATGCATTTGGGCACAAGTAGGAATCCAAATGAGCTGCAGTACCCAAATCTACGCAGTTTCTCTCAGCTACATCCCACTAATCAGAGATGCGCTGAAAAGGCTTTGGCAGAGTTTACAGAAAAGACATCTCATCTTCCATGTGCACAGCCATAAAACATGCCATGCACCATTTAATTAATACTTGGCACAGATTTCCTAACTGTGGCACTGTGGAATTACATACTATGTTGTTAAGAACAAATTCAGAAACAGATGGACATTAAATGTTTTATATATAATACTATATAGAACACATCCCACAAAACAAAGCTGGAGGAACTGCTGTACTGTATTGCCACTGGCATATCTGGCGGGACATGTGCATCTTATGGATACAATTATATTACCCTGTTTTTAATATTACAACTTCTTATTTTAAGCTTAGTCCACACATTACAAGCATTTAGAATAATTAATGGAAATGCAATTCAGGACATCCAGGAAGAAAATTGTAGATGCCAATGTAATGTAAAATTTTAGTGATACACTGAATAGAAATGAAGTCAAACTTTGTGCGAGTTTTAGTAGAATTTTAAACTCCATAATAATACTAGAAATTAACTTTAGATTTCCAATACTACAGGATAACAGTAATGAGACTATTGGTATTTCATGGTTGGATTATTGCACTACATTAAGTTTTTGACTTATTTTTAGAATTTTACTTGAAGCTGCAAAGCAAATATTTAATGGCTTCAAAAGACAAAATACAAATAAGATACTGAAAGATATGCAGTTTTTTGAGACAATAGAACAGTCTCAGAGGACAGCCATGTTTTATGATGACTTTTTCCATTTATTATAAGCTTTGGACACTATATTACTAAGTTCAAGTACTAATTACTTCCAAAAATAAATGAAGAATGATTTAACATAGCAGACTTTAAGACATTATGCTTCTCCTTAGAGAAATGTAAGCAAGAGGTTTTAACCAAGATGGTGAGAAAGTCTTAAAAAAAAAAAAAAAAAAAAAAAAAAAAAGCAACCTATATACATCTTTGATGCATGAATGGCTTTTAAGCATTTAAACTTTGGCTGATACAAACCATTACAATACTGGTATGTAATCACATGATGAATGTTTTTAAAATGTATTTACAAGGGCTTGCTTTCAGAGGATCCTAATTACCGGTTGTGTGAGCAATTTCCAGTACACTGTGCCAATCTGCCACTGTGGCCACTTAAAAATTCACTAAATTGTATTAGCATTTCTGAATGATCCCTGGGAGAAGAGCCAAGGCCTTTCAGAAAATAAAGGAGCTCAACTACTGGACCTGGTCAGCAAAAGCTGGTGATGCATTTCAAACAGCAAACAAAAGAGTGCTTAATTGAATGATATTTATTTAGCTGAAAACATCCAACAGGCAATTCCACTTTTTCTTAGAGGACAATGTAATGCAAATAGCATGCTTCTGAAATCCAGCTCTGTGTGCTGACTCTCCTCCCTTTTGGAGAATACAACAGCAACCCCAAAGCACCATCACCTCTGTTCAGAGGCATCTTCCCTTTAGTCCCAATGTAGAAAGGTCTCACCTGTGGGCTACTCTCCTCAATGCCTCTGCTGCCCTGAGCATGTAAACCTGGGTACAGAAAAAACTATTGTACTCCAGACTTACCTACTGTGCCGAGCAACAGCTGTTGTTTGTGCTACAGAAGCTGACAGACCGCTAAGAACAGCATTATTCTAGCACCTGAATAATGTCATTTTCCCCTCCCCCCAACCGATCTCTGTCTTTTGACACTGAGGCAACTATGCACAGTAACGATGCCATTAGAACACAAATCTTCACTGTATGACCTATGCTACGGTAATTTTTTTTATGCAAGAACTTAAAATGCATCATTTATACTAAATTGAGGACATTTGCACTATAATGTGAAATCTTAAGAAACAACAACAAAGTTAGCCCCTGAATGCATAAGTAAGGAAGAATGAAGCACAGTTATACTGCAAAACAGTTTCAACAGTCTTCATTGCAGCTGTTTATTGAGCCATGCTATGTCAGCAAAGCTGAGAAAGAGTCCAAATAAGAAATACAGCATATGAGGCACAGCTTGAATTTAACTCAGCTATGTCAACCTATTAGCCAGTTAAAAACTGTGAAGTTTTGGTTAAATGAGGTAAGACAAAAAGTAAAGCAAAAAAGCTTCTGTTTTTCCCATTCCTCCTATCTGAAAAAACAGAGCTCCAGTTAGCTCTTCTTCTCAGTCCATTTGTTCCCAAGTTTCTCTACTTCTATCATCCTTGAAAACATTCTTTGAAAACAGTAAAGGAAAAACAGTATATAAGAAAAGAGTCAACAACGAAATTTAAGACAGGGGAGAGAGAGCAGAGCAACCTCCCTAGATAGCAGTTCTAGTTCTGAATATCTCTTTATTGTCAGTTCTGAAGTTCAACCAGCACCACGAGTGGCACAAGTCAGATGCTTAAAAAAAAAAATTAAAAGAAGTCTCTATATTGCTCTGAATTTTAGAATTAAATCTTGAATTTTAGAATTAAAAATCTTGTTTTGATTTTTGATTCAGAAAACTGTTAGCAAGTGAAAACAGCAGCAACAAAACCAGACAACCCTAGACTTAGAATCTGTCCATTCTAATACTATGAACTGTCTTATTTTACCACAATATTCTTCTGTTTTGATTAATCCAGGTCAAGCAATAGAAGCTGAAAAAAGATTCAATCTACAAAGCAAGCTTCTAGTTCATGAAGTTTGGAATTAAAATTCTGCACAAGGGACAAAAGGAAGACAAGGTGATGTGGAAATGTTTTCCCCGCCCCTCCCTTTTCCTTCAAGCATTATGTCCTATTTTCAGTATTATGACAGACAGTAGCTAGAGAACATTTAATAGATAAGTTCTAAGTGGCTTGAATACTAATCCACACAAAAGCCTATGGAAATCAATAAAATCTGTCAGTTTCTCGTGTGCTATGTTTCTCAAGAAATGAGTAGAGAGGGATTTGTACCAGTTTTTTTTTGAAATACCCTTTCCAGCACCTTTCCATTTAACAGAAAGTGAACAATTTGGGCAGTTAACTGTACTACGTCAATATCAAAAACCATTAATTATATTTTTCCATTTGTTAACTTCATGGTTTTCAAAGAGATGTTTTGTTGAGTGCAGGCACAATTAATTCAGAAGTAAACATCCTTCCTTTCTGTACCTTTTGAATACATCCAAGCACTTAATTATTAAAAATGAATATCATTCCATGGATTTGGTTCCTGCCTCTTTTCCTCCAACCATCTTACACTGAATTGTGACAAGTGACAACAGGAAACTTTCAGGTTCTTTGTTGTGAAAAGCACAAAGAATTTCAGCCTAACAGGTATGTCCATAAGGATCATAAATTAGACGACAGCCTTCTATTGCCTCTCACTGAAAGGAAGGGAAGAAGGAAAGCCAAGAGCAGGCAGAACAACACAAGAGACCACTGTTAGGATCTGCTTCCCTACTTCTCTTTGTTACTGCCACAGAAGCTTTAGGGATTAACTTCACTACATTTCAGAAATACAGAGAGGAGAAGGAAAATAAACAGAAGTTTCACAAGGCATGCGCTACTTCCTTCAAGGCTAGGAAGCTCAGGAAGATTGAGGATCACAGGACCTCTGAAGGGTGATACAGTAGTCATGAAGCAATCTAAATACACAAGTTGACTCCAAACTGCACTTAAACAGCATAAATTTTGGAGAAAACAACTTGTCTCAATATCTACTAACTAATCCCATATTCTTTAAATAAGCACTGCATTTTAATATCCATTTACTGAGGATCTTAAAGTCCTGGATCTTAGTTACTTTATCAATAGCTAACCTGTCCTTTGAAATACATTTCTCTTGTACTCCTGAAGAGCACGACTTTCCAAAAGCTGCTTTAAGAAAACCATATCACCTAAACAAACCTAAGATTGCTTTTTACGTAGTGTCGGCTGTAGCTGTTATAAAAGTGATCAAAATCCCAAAAGTAGTTAACAGAGAAAGCTTCTGGCTGCAATGTGTGAAATCTCTGCAAACTGAATATATGAATGGCTTTGTGCAACACATTTAGAAACCTGACTGAAAGCTAAATGAAGCAAATCCACTGTTTAGAAGCCAGTTCTTTGTAAAATGGGTAATGCAATTAGCCTGCTGAGGAATACCAATACTCGCGAAAGACAGAATGATTACATACAAATACAGGCAAGAGCATTAAAGAAAATAAGCATATCTTTCAACACTGAAGACCAAGCAGTCAAGGCAGAGCTTTTCCAAAGCTTTTTAGTGATCAAAAACTATTTCTCTGTGTGCAGTGAGGAATAGAAGCCACAAAAGCTGGCCTTAGCAGTCATGGCTCTTCCCGAACGAGTGATGGTACTAGAAACCTTGAGGCTTTCACATTATAGGCCTAATAAACACTTCTGAAGAAACCATTTGTGTGTTCAGACTGCTTACTTTCTTCCTTTTAGATAGATAATGTGGGCATCCTTTACCTAGATTTTTTCTTAGCATTGCTGCAGAACTAGCTGACTATAATTAAAACAGCCAGGCATCATGGTATGCCACTATTAGTGTTCCTCTCTAGAAATAGCATGCTGTTAAGCATGCTGTCTTGCAGTCACTGAGAGACACAAAACATAAGAAAAGGAATGTACTGTAAGAAACTACCAGCTCCACCCTAACAGTAGCTATTTCGTACCATTCACACTTACACTCTTCCCCCGTCCAAGTGCTTTAGTTACTAATGGCTCTTTCCTTCTTATAATGCCATAAGAACTCTGGAGGAAAAAAAGATAATAATAACAAAAAAAATCACTGAGATGTACAGGGTCCATTTGGAACTATGTACAAATGAGCCAGTATTCATTGCTAATTTTATGTACAAGCTGAAGCTGGGCTTAGGGATTAATTTGACTTTCTAAATAGATTTCAAGGGAACTAAAATCACGAACTAGCTAAAGTTTTTGTCGAGGTCAATAAAAAGCTAGCTAGTATATATGCATCTATTAAAAAATGCATATTCTCTTAACAGTCTAGAAAATCAAGGAAAAATATTAATTTCAATGTTTATGCAATAAAATATCATTATGAGGGTCAGTCAGTAATGACTTCTGTTCACAAGGGTAGACAGTGATAGGACAAGGGGGAATGGTTTTAAACTGAGACAGGAGATAGATATTAGGAGGAAATTTTTCACACAGAGAGTGATGATTCACTGGAACAGGTTGCCCAAGGAGGCTGTGGATGCCCTATCCACGGAGGCATTCAAGGCCAGACTGGATGTGGCTCTGGGCAGCCTGGCTGGTGACCCTGCACAGAGCAGAGGGGTTAAAACTAGGTGATCACTGTGATCCTTCTCAACCCAGGCCATTCTATGGTTCAATGAGTTAGCCTAGTTATTTTTAAGAAATGAAACAAAGACTTCACTTTTCACATTGCATTTTATATTCCCTTTTTTGGCTGCAGTAGAGTTTGCAAAATCATGTATGAAGACAAAAGAAAATCATGCTGCCTTCTGATTATCGTTTGTAAACATAAGGGATTTGCATTCCTCGTAACTTAAGCCACTGCAGTCTTATGATAAATATAAATTAATGTTTTTCGAATAAGGCATTTACTTTGTGTGCAACTCGTAACGGGGTACCAAGTTGCACGGGGAAGGCCCTGGGAACTGCCGCTGCGCTGCCACCTGCCGGCCAACAACTGGGATAGAACACTGATTACAGTCGAGTGTTGCATCTGCTGCCCTTCTCAGGAAGACGGGCAGAAATTTAAAACACACAGATTGAAGTCCCACGGTTTCCAGCTACACCCTACGACGAGCTTTTGAGGACTTGATGACTGTGAGTATCCACCTGTAAGACGGCAACGTTATGCAGGGCCACTGTATGGCTCATTATTACACCTCAGGTCTCCCCACAAAGCCACACAGCCCTTCCCTGTGAATGCAGATGAGCCACATGAGACTAGGCACAAGAGACTACAGGTTAGTCAAATACATTGCCTGGGATCTCCAAACCAGGATCCTTTTCCTGAACTCGGATGAATCAATAACTAGAGTGACCAAACAAAAGCTCACATTCAAGAAAGAGCAAACATCAGTGATGAAATAATGTACTTTATCAAAGATTCCCATAAAAACGACAAAAGAATTAATCAGAGCAAATACATACCATTACTTCCTGCATACCTTTCCATCACTGGTCATCTTGTGGCATTGCAGCTGCTGAGCACAGAGACTTTATGTAAAGTCTCTGTAAAGTAAACCAGCGTTTTGAAAAAGCACTCACTGCATTTATTTATAATTGTCTTGTGGCTTATTATTAATAAACACTTAGCAGAAGAGAACTCCCTAATTATGTATTTTCTGAAAAACCCTATTTGTTTCAAGTTCCCTGCCAAATACTTTCTGCCATTCCCCAACGCTTGTGTTGAGAGGAAGACAAGAAAAATCTTCCCTATTTGCTTTCATCAGTCCATTTATATTTCAGCATCCATTATCTTCATATTTGTTTGTGAAGCAGAAGCAGTCTAAACCACTCCACCTCTTTTCAAACAGGCACAGTTCCATTCCAAAAGTAAAGAGATCAACCAGGTCTTTTCTCACCTCCTCTGATTTTACCATGTCCTTCCTAAAGCAAGTGCACACACAATTTATAAGGAGAAACAGTTACACTTGGTTAGACATTTCCTTTCCCCTCACATGCCCACTAACATGCCTGTTTCCAAAACTAAGTTTCTAATTCTGAATCCGTACGTTCCATTTTTGAATAATTTGCATTAACACAGATTCCCTGTCCCAGCAACTGACCAGTCATTAAGATTTATAATCTTCTGCCACTACATCAACTTCTAGATTTAAATATGCTATTAACTTTGGGAACATCCAAATTTGTCATTTTACCATTCACCTTCTTACCCAGATATAATATATTAATGCATAAAAAGCATAAATCCCTTACTATTAGTTCTTATACCTTTGCTTCTTATATTTAGTCTCTTACTAATCTAAAAGAGCATCTCCCCCATTATCACATAGGAAGTATTTGGTGAGAAAGGACATGTAGAAGTTTTTCAAGTCCTTCACATGCTGAACCAATTATAGCAGTTTTATGCAAAAGCCTACCCTGAATTCTGCCTTAATTGATGTCCTAGTGTGTAATTTTTCAGTTAGAAGTAACACTTCTTTACAACACGTTTCTGCTAGTTCAATCATTACAGCTTTTATTTCATAAATCCAATTTATTAGTCTTTACTTTTTGAAATGTTGTTAAAGATGATTTTCACTCTCTTCCATCCCTCTGGTACTGGACTCGATTTAAGTGAGAAGTTATGCACCATACTGAGCAGTTTGGCAACTTCACACTTGAAATTAAAAAGTCCCTGCATGACTTTGGCATTATTCTGCTATTCATCTTACCAGCTTTTTCTAAATCTTGTAATGGTATTTCATTTTGATACAGGCAAGCCATGGAAGAATTAAAGATGTATGGGAATATCAAGAAGCTCTCCTATATCAAGTAAGTATACCAATTACCAGACAGAAAAAAGTCCCTTGAAGTTGTTATTATTATAAATACTTGTGACAGAATTTCATTCCATGCAATAAGCCAGCCAAACTTACTAGGTTGTCTGGGAGTCATTCATCCTGCTCCATTCAAATAATCCCATTTTTTCCAGTTTAATATTAGATTGGATTGAACATGGGAGAGATCAGTATTGATCTCAGAGCTGATGTATTATCGATCTCCAAAAGAGTAAACAAGTCTCTGATATGCTGCATTCAAAAAGAGAGATCTGCTGGTAATTGAAATACTGCTTAAGAATACCCTGGATTTTTAATATTTCATACTTAAGTATTTTAAATGCAAAATAAGAAAATTGATGCTATTAATTCCATTGTCTATTTTTCCCCATTTTTCTTAGGGAAAAAAAAACTGCCCAGCTTTTATTCACATGCATCATTTCATTACAAATTCTAGAACAACAACAAAAGAAGAATAAAAATGAACTGAACTCCGCAAGCTTTCCATAACCACTCTCTTCAGGGTTAGGTTGTAGTCTTTCAAAATCTTTTATTTTCTAACAAAGCACCTGTGAAATTCTTGCATGAATATTAATTCTGACTTACAACTTCACGTTTCACATGTTTCATTTTTAATTTTTGTGCAATTTTAGATAAGGACTTCAGGATAAAGGGACATCCATTTTTCTCTGCTGAGATCACTGCGATACCTGTCAGGGACTACAGAGGGACTATGCTATATATGGATCATTAACACATTAAGGCACTTATGAATCCTTTGAAACTATTCCTATGTGACACGCTGATTTCTACTGAAGAAACCCACCATGCATGTTAACAAGATTACCCAAATAATTATATTTACAGAGATAGCATGACTCAGACTATACAATAAGACCATTTTTTAAATAAAAATTATCTCCAGTAAACTATTACTCTCCTGTAAGGGAGAAGTAGCAGAGAGTGAAACTTTAATCCACAAATGCCCACAGGACATATTCCTCAAGATCCCCTACAGCATTCTCATTGAGATCAAAGGAAAGATAATCATGTGTGAATCAAAGAGGCTGAGGCTAAACACTACAGATCTCATGGGTCAAAAAAGCAGCCAAGTACACATTATTACTGTTTGCAACCTGGCCATATAATTATTTTTCCCTGCCCCCACCTAATCAGTAGTCAAGCTCTAACAAATCATAAGTCCTGACAGTGCTCAACTTGTCCAGACATTTCGCAGTTCTACTCAGAAGAAATTGATTTGCAATTCCAGAGTCAGTTAGCATGGTGGGAAGGAGCCAAGGAGAAAGAAGAGGAAAATTGAGGCTTGCTTTGCGTGAAAAACATTCTGGAGTAGGATGCAGTTAGAGGGATAAAATGCTTTGGGGGGTTTTTTGAATTCTATTTGGATCAACTGCAAAATGAAAGGCTACAGAATCGTTTATCAAAAGTACATGCAGTAAATTAATGGTAGGCCAGCTTCATTCGTCTGCACTGCCTGTTCTAAGTCTCCAATCAGTGAATATACTCAGCCTATAGAGAGGTGTGAGGCTGGATGGAGTACACACTTGAGAATTGGTGAAAGTATGCAGCAGGAAGGCTTTTTTCCATCATTTCCAAATGATGGATTTGTCCATTCTGGAGAAGTGATGGCTACTTAATCAAACACATGAAAGCTCACAGGACACAGAACACTTTGTTCATATTTGAATGCCTCCTTGGAACCCACTGTTTGCTTATCCCACTATTTGGATTGTGCTGTGCCACCCAAAAAAAAAAAAAAAAAAAAAAAAACCTATGCAAAGAAAATGAGCTCTGCTGTCCTAGAAGGTAGTGTAAATGAGCTTTTGTTTGGAAGGTGAAGGGAACAGAGAACTTAACAGAGAGTAGAGAACCTTTTCAGTAAGAAAAAAAGCAGAAAAAAAACCCTAAGTGACAACAAAAACAAGCCAGATTAAAAGCTGACTGTCAAATCATCCCACAACTGTGAGATAGAAATAACTTTGAGTCAAATAGCTGATGAGGCATATGATCTCCAGTCTTGAGACTATTATCTAGAAATATCTACTGCTACGCATAACTTATTACATGTTAGCTTAAACAACTCATAGCAGAAAGACAGGCCTATTTTGGTTAGTACCTCACTGTCTCCAAGACAGCGAGAAATATCATGGAAATATAAAGCTCTTTGTATAATGTACCCGGACCTGACCATGATCCACTCTCAATGCTGCTGAATTGCAGCAAAAGGTTAATGATAACAATTACTCAAAGCTCAGCCAAATAAGAATAAATTTAGCACTGGATACATAAGTCAACTTTATTGGACAATCTCATAAAAAGCAATTAATTAAAAAATTAATGTAATTTTAAGATGCAAGGAGTTACTGTAATGCAATCTTTCATAACTGCTTAGGAGTTAATAGCATAGGATAGCTTCACAAATTAAGTCATCATTATATTTTTAATATCAACCTGTAGTCTGAATAAAGATTTTGCTAACACAGATTGGCTGGGAAGGCTATCATGCAGAATTTACAAGCTACCTTTACTTTCTTGGTGTGGCAAAGCTTATAGCCATGCAGAAGCAAATATGGTAGGATGGAAACTTGGAATTGTAGTATTATTCGGCAGTACATTAATATCTACAACTGTAAAACTATACAGTCCTCCTTCCGTTTCTAGTAAAAGAGCATGCTGCTTGATTTCACTCACAGCTTTCTTCTGCAAAAAGAAACCACAAGAATTTCTGTGTCAAGCTCAGGCATGTTTTCAATTACGCTGATGCACGATGGTAGGTAGCGACAGGACGAGGGGAAATGGTTTTAAACTGTAAGAGGTTTAAATTAGATATTTGGAAGCAATCCTTTAATGCGAGGGTGGTGAGACACTGGAACAGACACAACCCAGTGAGGTTGTGGATGCCCCCTCCCTGGAAGCATTCAAGGCCAAGCTGGATGGGGCTTTGAACAACCTGGTCTATAGAAGGAAGGGGAGACCTAGATAATCTTAAAAGTCCCTTCCATCTCAAGCTACAAGTTTCACACCCAAAGTTGTAAAAGGTGACAAAGAAAGCAGCTAGGGATTTATTTGCACTCCTGGTTACAGCGGAGAGTCACTGAGGCAATCAGAAAAGGGCAGAGGAAACTTTCCTTGAAAATATGGCCACAAAGCATTCAGTCTAACAAAACAGCAAAACACTGAGCACAAAGAGCCATTACTCGTCAAAGAAAACTGCTTATATGAACAAAAAATAAAATAAAGTTACATTCCCATTTGTCAAAAAGATAACTTACTATTTCTAGCTCAAGAAATAAAGTTGTCATTTAATCTGAAGTACAGCACATAATCTTCATGTGTTCCATCTGTGCAGTAGGACAGAATCTGTTCTTCCAGCTTCTCTTACTTGGCAATCTGACATTTACATAACAAATCCCAACAAAGCCAAAGCAAAGCTAACAGATTCAAAGTAGTGGAAAGCAGTTAAGTAAAAAACAAAAGCAACTCACAATTTTTAACACTATTATGATTTTTCTAAGAGAACCCATAAAACAGATTAAAAAAAAATAATCACATTACTTTCTGGTTTGTACCAACAATCCAAGCAACTAAAGTAGTAAAAGCAAGCATTACTTTTTTCAGAAACAGTGACAGCTTACTGAAACTGAAGTTAAATACAGTGAAGACAACTAAAATGCAGTGCATTGCACAGGCAGGCAAATCATATGGACGCAAGTATGGAAAATCCTACATCAGCGTTATGCTTCTGGTTGTATCAATTCCTTAAGATGGTACTGGAGAAGGATGGCTCCTGGCTGTGAAGTGGAAGGGCTGGTTGCCTTGTTTGTGTTTTAGTTATACTGGCTTAGTTCAGTGCAGTAGCTTCTGAGACCTACTGCTTAGATATCTCAGTATGGCACAGTATAACACCACATACCTGAATTGGCTGCTATGACACAACACTGCAACCCTGAAGCAGGTTTATTTAATCTGCCTCTCTGTAGGCTAGAGTAAAGCATACATTAAAGCTATCAGTGATATATACCTCTCCGTAAAGGAGAGGTAAAGAAAATAACGGGTGAGCACATATTCAAGAAGCTTCCAAAACTCAAACACTGTGCTTTTGTTACAGCACATGCATTCAGAGGAGCATTCCCAAGCTCACTGAGCCTAGCATCACCATACTGCTGTGGAAAAATCACATTCTATTCCTTTCTTGAACATACCAACCTACCATCCAGAAGCAGTCGCTCCTCTTGGCCTGTCACTAGCTAGGTGCCTGCCTCACACACTATTTAACAGCCAGAAGCTGCTATTTATTGACAGCCATATTATTCTTATCCATTCTTGTGTAACTTTGGCCTTCAGTCAGAGTTTTTCCTCTGATTTCCCCATATTACATCCATAAGCTATTCAGAGGCAGCATCACACTGTCCCATCCTCGTAGCTCAGCTTCTCTAGTTGAAACAATCATATTTATTTTAGGTAGTTTTTCCTCTTTTCTTCCTTGGAAAGAATAATGAAAGTGACAGCTTTAAAAAGTATTGATGAGGATAAATAGTCACGTTAGATAACTGAGAAACAACCCAATAGTTGGCTTATTTAAGGAGAGCATAAGCCACAGCCACCACAACAGCCTACAGAGTTAGAGAACATACACTGATTCCTCAAGCAGGTAAAGAAATTAAAATGTAAGTATGCAAACAAGAAGATAATCAAATAGGTGCAAAATTCAAAGATCACACACCGCCAGAACTCTACCATAAGCTACTACAGTGCCTACTACCTGTGTTATCAGTGCTCAGAGTGGAAAAAAAAATACTTTCTACAACAGCATTTCATTTCTATAGATATTTATTAGGGGAATGTATGGGAAACTATTTACTAAAACCTAATTAAATAACTTGATTTCATCATCAATTTAAGCTGTAATATTTAAAGTAAAGCCCTACAAAACATGCACTCTAAAGAAGATCACATATTTGTCAGAGCAGATTAATCTATTTTTGTATACCACATGCACCTTGTAACAGTAGAACTAGAGAACTCAACAAATTAGTAGAAAATAAACGCAAGATGTAGTTTACCACATTTAAAACTTCCATTACCTAACACAAAAATCTTCACCTTCTTGAATGTCACAGCTACTCTTATAATCAACCACATGCAAGCTAGAACAGAAAAAACGTCCACTAGCTAATCACAAGTATGGAAGAGTTAAGCTATTAAGTTACCACATAACACAGAACGAAAAGCCATTAAAGGATGAAGCTAGTAATAGATAACTACTGCATGTATTTCCTTTTTTAATAAAGTTCATTACGTCTATTGCTCCTACCTGCTCCACTGCACTACAAAAGCACAACAGCTAACAAGAAATGAAGTCATTTCCCGTTATTTCTGTTTTACCACTAGGTGGTGATAGTTCAACACAGATCAGCTTCTAGCTTGCTTACAGAAGTGTAAACTGCAACTGGACAGTAAAGTTTAACATAACATTTAACATCTCTTCTGTGTACTAAAAAGACAAACGATTCAACATTTTGAGAATATAAATTGCTGCACTGTGGACTTACCTGCTTCAGTCACACCCTTCCAACAACTCTGCCCTTCATTGAAAGAGATGCCATCTCAAGGGAAAAGAAATCCTCTTTCTTCCTGGATCATCCACCAAAAAAACCAGTTTGGAGTAAGGTGGAAAGCTGAGTCACAAAGCTATTGCATGCTCTACAGCCTTATCTTAACAGATGCTCCTGAAAATCACAGCTGCTTCACCTTTAAAAAATCCTTCCTCAGCACAATTTGCAAGGCACATTTTGCAAGGGTTTTTCCACAGCTCTGTTAAAGAGATGAGACTTCTACTTATGCCTCAAACTCTTACTTCCTTCAAATTCAACTTGAAAAACAATGCATTTAAAGAATACTACACCACTATACTTTTCATCAGAAAAAAAAAACCAAACTTCACTGCAGTTATCCTCACACTTAGACACAAAAGCAAATCCCACCCCCTCACTGCCCAGAAGTAGCTGAATCAAATTCAGCTGATTCTGTTAAAGGCTTGCCCTCCAGCAGGTACATTGGGCACACCTGTATCTTATTACTGCACTGCTTGCTTTGTGTGTGCTTGGAGCACACAATCTAACCACACAGGCTAATGTACCTCCAAATCTTTTCTATTCAGGTTTTAAAAAACACCTTTTACATGTTTGCTATAACGAACGCTTTGCATTTGTATGACTGCTTTTGCTGTTAATGCTTCCACTTGATAAATCATAAATAAAATTTGTTCCTGACTCTTACAACTCCTTCTCTGCATGGTGACACTGTTTCCCCACCTTGCAGCACGCTCTATGTAGCTCCAAAAAAGAATTATTTTCTTCAGTACCAGCACCTGTGTTAGTGAGCCTCGCTTGCCCAGCTCTAGGCATTTTAAAAGTTGCATTAAGAGCTGCTTCTAGATGCAGACCAGTTACTGAAATCACAAAAAGTGGAATATGTGGAAAAAATGAACAGTGTCTCTATTTTCATAGTGCTTATGTCTGTATCCATAATATATGACACCTCTGAAATAGGATTTTTCTATGAGAATGTATAGGTTAAATGTAATTGTTTATTTCTAGGTTTATATCCAAATAGCTGAAAACAGTTGGTTTTAATAACATTTACAAATATCATACCATAAAAATTAGTAATACAACAAAACCATACATAAATATGAATAAATACTTCTACCTCCAGCACAGTCACGCTTTACTCCACCAGCAAAGACACTCAAAGCTTTGTGACTTACAATTGTTTGCTAGAATTTCATATGGAAATTTATTAGTGGGGTAAAGTTGCATGGCAAAAATAAAGAGAAAATAAATTACAGAATATAACTAGGCTACAGGGCCACAAGATATCAGTTAACATTGCCAAAATAATTAATAGGGAAAATAATTATTAAAAAAAAAAAAGGACCAAGTTTGTACAACCTTTTATTATACCCACTCTTGCTTACATGTTTGCATTTAAGTTAATATTAACAAAGAGACAAGTTTTATAGAAGTTATTTGCTGCCCTGTAGTTTATAGCTCAGTGCGCATGAACATTTAGCTCCAAATATACAGATATTAATTAACAGTGCGTCCTAAATAGGTTTTAAATCGAAACTGAAAAATTTCTGCTTAAACCACGAGTAATCCAACATGAAAAAAAAATCAATAGAAAGACTGATTTGCAAAGCAGAAAAATGCACAGGCCATTCCCCAGAAGTGATAGGCTTTCTCACTAGACTGTGACAGATCACATGCTGTTCTGAAGTCTGCATCAAACTGTCATGCTCAGGAGACAGTGTAAGAATGACAAATTCATGGGGGAAAAAAAAGAGAGAAAAACTCAAATCCTTTATTAAATGACCTTATCATTTCCTTAGTGTGCTCTTTCTCAGTTGCCCCACAGTCCAAGGTGGGTGATTCTTCCATGATGCAACAGTGCAGACTGTGCAGAACTGGGGTGTCGCAACACCTACAGCCCCTCAGACCTGCCTGGCTTCAAAGATGCAAGGAAGTGCTCTAACTGTGTAGCAGCCCAAGACCTCTGCCCTAATTCTGTTGTGCAGCAATGAAATGCATGGACTTCTTATAGCTTGTGTTTAACACTTCTTAATGATTCCTTTCACTTCTCAGATTTCCTTACACAGATTTTCCTTACACAGATTTTCCTTCCTTGCATTTATGTAAGAAAACGCTGAAGTGAATTAAATAAACTCCAAAGGAGAGCTGATTAGAAATATTCAACATACATCTGAAAAATTCATCATTTAGTCCAGTCTCTAGTGTTTCTAAGGAACAGCTACTCTGTTTCAGGATTCCCAGTCAAGCTTTCTACAGTAAAGCATTTTCACTAGCCATGTTTGTGTTGCATTTTTACAGGCTCAGGTTGCAGTGAAGAAGGTGGCATTGCTATTGCTTTTGTCACCACTTGCCATGCTCCTTCCCTTTATCTCCAGAAGAGAAACAGAGGCTGAGTTGCATTCCTTAGGCTGTAAGAAATATCACCTGTTTTGGGGGTTTCTATGATATGGATTTTCTTTCACTGAATTAACCTCATAGAACTGTCATTTAATGTGAGTGAGGAAATAACGAGGGCATTTTAAACATCCTGAGCACCAGGATGTTGGGATGTTACCAAAAAGAAACAAAACATAAGGAAAAATAATAATATCCTAGGGCACTGTCCTCAGTGAACTACAAAGTATAAATAGCTGAGCTGAAAGCAGAACAAAAGTTGTTTTGTGCTATCATGCAGCTGAGACAAAAATAAAGCTTCTTTGGAATTGCTTTAGAGAATCTCGTAATTCTCACAAATCTTAATAGCTTAATCTTTAACCTTTCTCTCGCTAGATGAAAGAAATTAAAATAAAGCTCCTGATTCTGAGGGACAGAACGTTTGGGATGGATTGCTGATATACAGAATTCTAAGCCTTTAAACATTTCTTGACCCTTCATATTTTGTCAATCCAGACATATATTTTTGTAGGTATTACATAATTTCAGATTTGAAATAGAAAATTTCTGTACATTTTCTTCAGACCATCTTTACAGAGTACTTCATGTAAAAACCAAGACTACAACATAAAATATATACTTAAATATTTTAATGTTTACAGAGAATTTCAATTGCTAAACAAGCCTAGTTTGGATCATTCAAGTCTTAAACCAGTCCAAACTAAAAAATACTCAAAGAAAAAGGAAATTATTTTCATTTTATTATGGCCAGAATCCATTCTAGATGTCAAATCTTTCTCATAATAGTGAGACTGCAAAGTTGCATAGAAGAAATCAACTAAGAGCAGTCATCCCTGTCTATTACATAGGCTTTGTCTCAGTCCCCTCAAATGAACAAAATTGTCACATAATCATGAACTATAATATGAGCACTCCTTCACCAAAACCAGAACACCTTGTTCTGAATACTTCACAATGCTTCCAGAAGCAGAAGAATCATAGAATCACAGAAATCAATGGAATCACAGGGTTCTCTGGGTTAGAAGGGCCCATAGAGATCTCCTAGTTCCAACCCCTGCCATGGGCATGGTTGCCACCCACCAGCTCAGGCTGTCCAGAGCCCATTCAACCTGGCTTTGAACACCTCCAGGAATGGGGCATCCACAGCCTCCCTGGGCAGCTTGTGCCAGTGCCTAACCACCCTCAGTACTGAAGAATTTATTCCAAGAATCTAATCTAAACCTACCCACTTTCAGCTTAAAATCATCATCCCTTATCCTATCCCTACACTCCCTGATAAAGAGTCCCTCTCCATCTTCCCTGTAGGCCTGTTTATGTAATGGAGGCCTCAATAACATTCCACCAGAACCTTATCTCCAGGCTAAATAACCCAACTCTCAGCCTGTTTTTGTAAGAGAGGTACTCCAGCTCTCTGATTATCCTCATGGCCACCTCTAGACTCACTCTAACAGTTTCACATCTTTCTTGAGCTGGGGGCCCTAGAGCTGAACTCAGAACTCCAGATGGGGTCTCATCAGAAAAGAGTAGAGCAGGACAATCACTTCCCTCACCCTACTAGCTACAATTTTGGTGCAGCATAAGATACTGTTTGCTTTCTGGGCTGCAAGTGCACACCACTGGCTCATGCTGAACTTTTCATCCACCAGAACTCCCAAGTCCTTAGTCTACACTGAACTCCCTCATTACTCAGCCTCTCTTTTTGATTGAGATTGCCCCAAGCCAGGTGAAGGACCCTGTACCTGGTCTTGTTGAACTTCATGAGGTTCACACAGGCCCAATTCTCAGTCCTGTCAAAGGTCTCCCTTGATGGCATCCCTTCCCTCCAGCACGCTGGATGCACCACACAGATCGGCGTCGTCCACAAAATTGCTGAAGATGCACTGAATCCCACTGCCTGTTTTGTCCACATAGATGCTAAATAGTGTCCACTCACGAGGGACAGCACTCATCACTGATCTCCATCTGGACACTAAGCTGCTGACTGCAACTCTTTGAATGCAACCACCCAGTCTATTTCTTGTTTATCCATCAAATCTATGTCTCTTCATTTTAGAGGCAAGGATGTCTGGTGGGACAGTATCAAATGCTTTGCACAAGTAAAGTAGATGAAGTCAATTGTTTTTCCCTTATCCACCAATGAATGATCCTGTAAGCAAAAGCCTCATTGTAACTCTTAAGTAAAAAATTATTTTAATTCTTCTCTTCCATATGATAAATCTAGAATTACATGGGATATTTAGACTATCTTTTCTTTTGATAGCAAGAATGGTATTTCTTTTGCTTGAAAGAATACAATGGATCTTTTCTTTCATTAGCCATGCATGCTTTTGTCTTTATCATTTTTGAAACCGCACAGAAGAAGATTGTTACTTATATGATGCCAAAACATATATGATGTTCATAAAAAGGAATCTACTGTCTCAGAGTAAGATTAAGTCAGTCTGTGAAGCACACTGAAAAGGCACAACCTGAAAGGATGATTAAACATGACTGTCTCCTAGAAAGCCTATGTACTCATTCCTCATCCATAAAATGCACGATTTATAGGATTTATAGTTTACCATCACTGACTCAGCTTCAAACAGAGGAAAAGTTTGATATTCATGACTGGAATGTTTCACTGGGGATAATTCTTAACACCCCTTCAGAGTGAAACAGATTCTCCTTACCAAAGATACAACTAGTCTACTTTTGTTCGGAATTAACATGTTAAAGTTTTCCATAAAAACTCCATTAATCATCCTACAGGTGTTGGTAAGGGAACAACAGATGGTTTTCTTCCATAGGAGAATTACTGACATCACCCAAGACAGACAGGGAGCCTGGCACAAATGATGTGGAGAGCTTTGGAGATGGCAAGACCTCCTGCCATGATTTGAGAGTTGTTGTAGGCCTAAAGATACCAGCAGAATGTATTTTGTTTCGTTTTCAGTTTGTAGAATGACTACTTCCCTAGTGAATAATTTCTCCATATACTGTATAGATTACTACCTGCTGATTTCATGGTGCTTTCAATTTATGTGCTATGGTAGTACTACTACTTAAAAAAAAAAAAAAAAAAAAGAGGCAGTGTAAATAAGGTATGAATCATAATTTCCAATATTAATTTTTTTCCAAAAATCTCTGACAAGCTGAAAGCTCTGTTAGGCTTTTCTAAAGATGAAAAGTAAATAACAACTCAAAAAAGCAGAGTCTAATTCAACAATGGAGACATTAACATGATAAACTTCAGTAAGGAGAAAAAGTATTTTAATGACATGATTTCTGAAGATTTTAAAAATATCTCAATAATGCTAGTTACTTGAAGAAACAAATACTAAGAAATAGAGATGGTCATTGTGGCATCTTCATTCCAAAGCTGCACTGACCTAAAATGCTTTCCTGTCTTTACAGATTGAGCAATGGGATGAAAAAAAAGGCATGTTCATGATCACTGAGTAAGTGGCAAAGTTAAGCACGTAGCCTGATGTATGGAGATGATATATAGAACAGGCATGTGGCTCAGAGGAAAGCAGTGATGGGATCGAGAATGTACACATGCAAAAGCCCCAGCCCACAGGTAAAAGAAGCTGAACATCATTTTTCTCTTTTCCTGTTGCTTGAAGCAACCTTCTTCCCTTCCTGCTCCATGGGGAAAACAGATGCATGCAGCTAGCTCTGAAGAAGTTATGAAGAGTTCACATTACCAAAAATAGCACTGTGTACAGACAGAAGCTGTATCTCAGAAGTAGCACAGCTCTGCTTACATGGCATAATGCCTGCTATAGTTAGCACTGCTTAGTCGGCTAATTAGCCTAGTGAATGTCCTGCACCAGCACTTGCATATTATTTCCCACTGCAGAGTTAGCTCAGATGCTGTATCTCTGCATAGCACATCACTGTCCAGAAAAACAGCTGGATTCCTGGTATGTCTGAAGGGTGATGATCAAGCAGATATACAAGCAATGCATATGCATATACATATATATATATATATACACACACATACATATTTTTGACCCACATTTCTCCTAAGTTGCCTGAGTGAAAGAAGAAATTCTGTCCTTAGATTACATCTCAGGGTAATATATTCAGTGAATATTTTAAATACATCAGAATGTATGCTTGTACATAAAAACAAACAAAACAAAACAGAACACCTCAGTTATTATAGCTTCAGAGACTTAAATTGTTACTTTTTGAAATACTTCCATAGGATAAAACTAATTATTGCATTGTAAATCACTCCTCACATCAGAAAGTATAGAGTATTAGAAAGAATACTTATATAATATGATAGAACAAAAAATGAAGTGGAACCATCCAACCTTTCTAAAATAATAATCTGGTACTTTTATATTAGGTAATTAATTTAAATATGACTGTGTTATTACATGCTTTTGGCACTTCATTACTAAAATAGTAAGGGATGATCATCTTAAAATATTACCTGGGGAAATTCTCATTATCTAATCCATGTAATTAGACTTCTTCCTTCTGTAGCAATGGCTACTATACAGAATAATTACTAATAAAGTAATTGAACTTTTTATTAATAAAGTAATTGAAACTTGTAAACCTGTTGAATGTTTTGATAACAATCTTTTTACTTTAGGAGTAAAAATTATCCAAAATAACACTATTTACAAATTAATCACAAATAAAGATAGCTGACCTCCCCTGAAACTTGTGAACAGAGATGATGAAATTATGGTACTTAAAATATAAAAATATCCACGCAGAGGACCCAAAAGAACATTGCTAGATGTTCAGAAAAGCTAATTGATTAAATGCCTATCAAGTACAGAAGGCCCATTTCCCTACTTCCTCATCCATACTGAAGTAATTTATTTCTTGCAAAAAATGGGGTTTTAAGTGTTACTTCTCATTTGGTAGATTTTTTCTTAATTTTTAGAAGTGTATTTTACTACAAAAAGTAAAAGTGAACCAAAAACTAAGCACAGGCTCTGCTCTGCAACAATGACACATTCCTCCATATAAGGTTAAGGGCATTTACATTATTGACATAGAGCAAAAAAAAAAGAAATAATTTCCTGTACATCTCTCCAAGAGCATAATGCAGTGAAAGACAGCTAATGGTCAGATCCGCTCTGACTGCAAATGCTGCATTCTGTAGTTCACTGATATATTATACAAACTTGTTATTTTAAAATTCAGGAAATTTTCAATTTCATTTCTAATTTCCTTCTAGTTCAGGAAGATGACAAAAGTTTAAGTAGGCAGTGCAAATAATAAGTTTGGAATTAGCCTGGACATTGCTCTAAAGAATACCACATATATCTTGCACTTAAGAACACGATTATGGTACTTTGCCAGTTCTTGAAAACAAAAAGGGAAATCAGCTTAACATCTCATGCAGAAGACCAGCTCATCAATTGAGTGTAAGTCTATTATGGGTCTCTTACAGGCCATAGAGAACAAAGCATTGCTTCAACTTTATCACCAAATCTTCAGAATCTGCAGTCCTGGTGTAAATTAAACTCTTTATTATGCAATGAAGATTGGACAGACAGAACAAGTAGAACTTGTAAGACAGTTAATATACCATCTGTATCTTCAGTGCAGAGAAAAAGCAAGACATACAGTTTTCAGGGGTGAAAAAAAAACAACCCTAGAAATCAATTATTCAATTGCTGTTTGAGAATTAAGCTCTCACTGAATTGTAGTATCAACCCTAACTGTGAAAGAAGTTAGTTGAATAAAGTTGAAATTATTTATAACATCAGCTTGTCAAAAAACAAAACCAGAAAGTTGATAGTGATTTACCATGAAGCACGTAGTAAGTTAAAGAATAATATTACCAGTAAAATATATATATAGGTCTGGAATATAAAACGGCTGGAATCTAAAAGCTCAGATCAAAAATATAACTCTTTTCAAAGATAACTGTTAGTTTCCGAACAGAGAGAAAATAGATGATAAAAGACAAGAAGACAGTAAACAAACTCCAGCCACATTTCTGTGTGATCTGGAAACAGCTCTAAAAACTGCACTAATGAGCTTTCAGGTATAATATTCCATAAAATAAACTTCAGCAATCTTGATGCATAAAATAAAAGCTTAAATAATTTAGGAGGAGGTTTTACCTAAACTGGAAAGACACAACAACCAAGTCCTGATGAACTGAGCCCTTCTAAATACTAAAGAAAATGGAATCTGGATTCAAATTATTAAATATTACACACTGGCAACTTTCATCTGTGGCAGATTTATTTCGGTCATCAGAAAATTTGCTTATCCAGCAATTCATTTCTATCATTATGACTGAAAACACCACAGTGGATTAAGAACATGCTGCAGATAGCTCTTGTGTCTTGTGCAACGTACACAAAGCAGCTAAGAGAGAAAAGAAAGTTCTGAATGGGGTGCAAGAAAAAATCTTCTGAAGTCTACACTACTATATAGGACACCATACATACAAGAAAAAATTAAGTCCAGTAAAACCCAGACTAACCAATGACGCTCCTGTATTATTGTCAAGAAGTGTGGAATCCACTTGATCTTCATACTTTTTGCCATACACGCATCAATATGAGATTACGAGTTAACAAACTTTACTCAGGAACTTCCTGCTGCTTCCAAACATTCAATATCTCTTTAAAAATTTAGTATCAGATTTGCACAGAATTCTTTGTTTTAAATTAGGAAGGTTAATGAGTTATTCCCTACTATAGTATGTGATGTTTTCCAGAACAGAGTATGGTTTTGTACTAATATCACTGTCTGGAAAGTATCAATCTTAATATTTATTTATTCAGATATGAGGAATACAAATGTAAGAATTGTGTATGAATTGAAATTACACTGATTAGACAGTTCATAATGGGAAATATCACATGTTCATATATTCAGTTCTCTTTGCGCCAACACATTATCTTTATCCCATTAAAGAGCCTTATGCCATCTGTACCATCTGTGATACCAGCTGGTACATTGGTACAAAAATACCTCTTCAATTATGGTATACTGATTAGTTTCCAGTATATAATCAATTGCAGCTTAACTGAATTATAAAAATAAATCTGTATTTTTTTCATCTCTCTGATTTGATTCTGGTAATGAAAAAATTCAAAAATTTCAAGTTCTTTTCCCGAGACTTTAGACTTCAGAGTTTATTTCAAATAATACCAAGAAAACAAAGAGTTAAAGTGCGGCTATCAGTTAAATAAGTTGCATAATGGGACTTTCTTCAAAATGAAACACTGATAATTTCTAGCAAAAATTACCAAAGGAGCTCTTCTTCCTCCAAATTCACCTTGCTGGCAAACACAGCAGGCACATCCAACCCACAGCCTGCAGACTCCATGAAGCCCAACAAAGCTCCCACTGTGGCCGCCTGGCCCCTCAGCAGCATCCAAACAGTGGTGCACTATGAACCCCATTTGGGCTGGAACCAGGGCACAAGGAGGGTGCAGTTGCAGTGCTAATTCAAGTGGTAGGAAATCATGTCATGCATTTGGATGCATTCAAAATAGATGAAAAAAGACCATTCTTCTTTTTTAATATTTGCAGTTCTATTTTTAATTGACATATATAAATTACCTGAGAATTTTCCAATGGAATGCAATCTATAGAATGATTGCAGAGTTGCAATCATATATTCAACTGAAAGAAAAATCTGATGATGTCTCTTTACCAGACTTTTATAAGCCCTCTCTTAGGGTTTAGAAGAGACAAATACCTCTTACAGTCTTACAGTCACACCTCATTCATGCCATTGCTTTCTCTGAGTACATACATTTATGAACAACTGTTTGAAGGATGAAGCACTGGAAGAACAAAATTTCATCAAAAATCTGCAACAAACTCCTTGAGACCTCACTAAGAATTGCAGCTACTGACATCAAACCAGTCTGATACATTAGTTTCACAAAAACAGCATCAAATGTGCCATTAGTTTGAAGGTTTCGTTGTTCTCTCTTTTTTTTTTTTTTTTGTTAGTATTTTAATAAACATAGTAACAGGTAAAATAAGTTTTGTCACTTACATATATAAATTATGTGTTTTACAAAGGCTGCTCTGAAAGTAATGCCTATTTTATGATGTCAGCCCAACATGTCAGAGGCGGATGGTGGAATGGCAGCAGAGGAAGAACCTTCCAAACAATATTCATTATATTTTGTTGCTGTGTGACGGGTGGCTGAAAAGGGCAGTCTGAAAAAATGGCCTCTGACATGGAAGTGTGTATGCAACAAAGGTGTGGGACTGAATTACTCCACGCAGAAAAAATTGCACCCACTGACATTTACTGATGCTTGCTGAACATTTATGGAAAGCAAAGATAGATGAGAGCATAGAGAGGCACTGGGTGGTGTGTTTCAGCAGTGGCAACAATGGTTCACCTCACCTGGTACAGATTTTCACACATGTGCTCTGAAGGCTTTCATTCATCACTGGTGAAAATGCAAAGCTAGTGGTGATGACTATGTTGAAAAATAATGTTTTGTAACTGAGAATTTGCTCTATCAGAGTTACTGTTCTCACTGTATCTATTGTATTTTCCATGAACACAGATAGGAGACATTACTTTCAGAGCAGCCTACATATATGCAACAATTCCTCTTTATTCAGTGCAGCCTAAGCAGGCCAAAAAGGTGGACACCCATGAAATACAGCATATGTGAAAACTCAACATTACCAAGCCCAAGGAAGGATGATATATATATATATGTATATGTATGTACATATACATATATATATGTGTGTACAGTGATTTATTTTAATCGAGGCATTTGTCTTACATTATTGCATTACATTATGCATTATTATAAAGCAAATTGGGTGATTCCTACTATGATGAAACTTACGGCAAAGTTCTCGTTGATTTTAGCAAGGCAAGATGTAACATTATATATAAAGTTGCACACCCTTCCACGCTTGCTGCGTCTTTCACACTTTGTATCTCGAAGTCCAATCCCTTGATCAATTACCTTGGTTTACTCCTGCTTTTAACCTAAACTACAAGCCAAGTTCTAAGTTTCATGTTATAAATCCTTCAAACTAGGAGATGTTTCTATACATATTGCTTATATAGGAAGGTCACAGAAAAGGTTTGTTCATAAATCTTAACATTTATTTATTTAAGCATTACTTAAGCCCCTTTCCACTTATAGCACCATCTTTAAATGTCACAATCACATCCTACTGTTTGAATAGAAGCTTGTTTTGATAATTTAATTCACAGATAGTACTTATTCACCAAATTCAAAACTTCACTCTTTCCACAACTTATACGAAGACATTTACTCCTGAAAGTCCAAACTCAAAATGTTTTCTACAATGTTCATCACTACAGTGTCTGAATGCTCCACAAATATTGCTACATTTATATTCATAACATCCCTTTGAGATGAGAGGGTGTTATTATTATGCTTATTTTATGCAGAACAGAGGCACAGTGACATTAAGATCAAAGTTACTGACTAATTTGGGCACTTGGTAGGAAATTCATGGAAGCTCATTCTCACATTGCTTAATATGCAGCTTTTCATATATGTCCAAAGCCAAGAACTCAACATCCTGAAAGATGCTCACTGCTGCAGGTGCTCAGGATTCTGCAAACCAAATCACAAGGATTCACTCAGAAAACAAGAAATATACAGGACCAATCCCTAAAATTTGATTCAAATGAATCTTCTAACATCACATAGCAGGAACAACGGCAGAAGAAATCTCATTCTGCAGTATAAATTAACTATGAAGGTCTCCTTTCTTTCCTGTACCTTGTTTTGTTCAGTGCTTTCTAACTTGTTCAACTGACAGCTAAGGAACTGCACTGTTCTCTTGTTTGCATGCATGTCTACAAATCAGCTCCTCGCTTGAGAATTTACACTCTGTTTACTAAAAAGTAAAGTAGCTTTGGTTTCAGGAAAAATCAACAGCTGAGACACTGATAGATACTATAGCTGATTGTGACCCGTATAGTTCAAAACTGGAGAGAAATGGGTAATTTCTGAGGTTAGAGATATTTTCTCAGAGTGGATAATATTGAAATTTAGGAAAAAAGTTTCATTTTGAGGTTACTGTGGACAGTAAAATCACACATTGTGATTTTTTTCCCTCCTCCAATCTTGATCTTTCTCACTGGTCATTTTTTGTCTTGGTGACACTGGAAGTGGCATGAACTTAGGGTCAGAAAAGGGGCAGTTAAAGTTAAAGAAAAGGGGCATTAAAAGCAGTTGAACTATTCTATCTTGGCAAAGTAGCTCTTGTCAGTCAAACACTCTTAGGTTAAAACATTTTACCTCTCAACCAGCAAAGGTAAACATGTACAAAATTAAACACAGAAATACCTATAAGCTCGGATAGTAGCCACTACCTTCAAAAGATGCATAATTTTTATGACTTCAGTAACACACATTACTCTGAAGTATAACAAAGAAGATACTAGTTAAATTCTGAGAACTGGTTGATTTGAATAGACAGAGGTTTAATTAGTACACATTTTTCCTGTTAATCACTCTTGACATTATATTCAAGATAGCTCTAACTTAAGTCCTTGCTTAGCCAAGTAGGTAACGATACCAGCTTCCATTTCTACTGCCCTAGACTTTCAGATATTATAATGTCAGATACAGATTTCATCTACTGTAGGGAAAGATGGTGATCTCAATGGATCACAAGATACACCCCCACCACGTATCTTGCTTTTGTAAGAGAACATTACAGAAAGTGCTAAAAAGGTAGCTAAATATTCCCAGCATCATTTTCACTGACATATGTGAAATCAAGTATGCCTTCTGCTTTACCACACAGTACAGGTTTATTGGCATTTGGTTGAGGTGATCTGCAAAGTTCAGTTGCGATGTTGCCACATATGACTAATGCAGCTTTTTCACACAAAAAACATTTAGAATCCTCTGCGAAAAATTCCAATCCCTTGCAGACTTTTTTGAGTCTCTTAAACAAAGAATAGATGAATAAGAAAATTAAAAAACAACTGAGAACAAATCTTCTTGCCAAGAAGATAATGTTGCTGGAAGGAACAGCAGGGAGGTCCCAGCAGGATGGCATTACTGCAGCAACGAAGAGCACCAAGTCATTCCACTTACCCCTTCTGAGATGAAAGGAGGGCAAATATGTCATGTCAGAAATATCATTTGCCAGAAGGACTGTGGTGAACACACTGCAGACTCCAATGGAAACAAGCACTCAAGAAAGGCAACAGAAGTAATTAAAAGTGGGGTTGAAAAAAAAGCAACAAGATAATATGTAATTTTATTGTTTCAATCATTCTTGCTGATTTGTTTCTTTCTGTTTTTCTCTCTCTTCTTCTGCCCTAACTTTCCACTTCTAAGATATGTTGTTTTTCCTTTTCAATTGACTTTCTGTAAGAACTTATGTAGATCTAATGCTTCACTACAAACGAAAAAAAATAAGAAGTTGGTGTACTGAAAGAAGCTGCTTTTTGCAGCTTACAAGATCTGGAGTAGAAGTGCTCCTTCTAGTCTCGGGATTTTTTCGAGGGGCAGATGCTCACAAACACGATTGTATTATGCTGCTTAATATTTGGTAACTATCAGTAAACAAAATTCACATATCTTTAACCACCAGAAGAAAAAAAAAAAGAGTTTTTTATGAGCCATACCATTTACAAAAAGACATTCAGAACTACCATTTAATCTGGAACACTCTCAATATATTTAGCCACTTAAATTGCTGGAATAATGCCCAAATGGAAAGTGGCAAGATATTTAAAGATTGATTCCATTCTCTAAGTATGCAATGAATATAAAAGTCCTTCCATTTAATCTAATACACTTTTTCATCCTATTAGTGTTTGATTGATAGAATGCTTTAAATAAAAAAGTAGTCGTGGGTAGACAAAAAAAAATCAAAGATAATGTGAGTACAGAGACTAAGTAGAAGTATATACTGGTTTTATAAAACTTTAATTTAGTTTAGTTTCCCAAATTGAGTGATTCTCTACATTTATTACATCCTAAACCTTTAATCCCTAGAAAAAACTTTAAGTGACTTTTAATGAATTAACTACTTTTTTTTTTTTTTTTTTTTTTTTAATGGCACACATTATGCAACAGTGAAGGAAAATCTGGGGAGACAAAATCAGAAAACAGATTTACAAATGGAGAGGTCAAAACGTCATAGTTTGTTTCCTTGTTCAGAGCGTATAATTCCTCTACAACACTGCAATGAATCATTTTAAATATCTGCATGATATTGAAGAAGCAAGTCCAGTTCTAGTAGAAACAATTAGGATTAGAGAAACAATTATTTTTCAGATATAACTTGCTCATTAACAAGCAATTAACCACATATTCTTTTTAATCTTAGGATTAATGATTTCAACTGAAAAATAAAATGTTGCTATGCACAGTTCAGTGAAGAGCCCAGGGAAGTCCCCATTCAGCTCAGTGGTCATTCATGTTTTTTATATGAAAACACACTTTTGAGACAACTAATCAAATATCTCAACCTAATAGAAAAAGATCAATTTAGCTCTTACTTAGAGCTTATTTATAACTGTGTATTGCTTTGTAGGAAGTTTTACATAATATTTAGCGCCATTATTGGTCTGTAGAAAGAGAGGCAAGGGACAGAAAAGCTTGCAAGTTCAATACGTTCTTCTGCCAACGTAGCATTTTTAGGCAGGAACCTGCCATGCTTTACTTTTTAGTATTATGTCTCTCCCAATAACTGTAATTTTTTCAGATGAATGCAAGACTGCAAAAGTGGCAATGCAGGAGATCATAAATATCCATTCTAACATGAAGAAAATAAACATTCAAGAGAAAAGGAAAACCACACCTCATTGTACAATAACTATACTGCCAGGAACGCATAGAGTAGGAACTCCAGAGTGACACATCCACGGAGGTTAACTCTTGTCTAGTACCTATCTTTGTTAAGCATCTTTAAAAAAATAATACAGATAATACTTTTATTGGCATAAATAACAGTACTTCCAAGTTTACCACTGGTAAGTATGTACAAATTCTCTCCAAACTGTAAACCAGTAGTCACTGCAAGATTTGCACAATTTGATTTTTACACTTGGAAATGTTACCAAGACATTCACCTGTAAACAAAAAAGTAAATCATCAAGGGCTTTTCCCATGATGTGTCCCCTAAGTGTTACTTTTTAAAACCTGAAGAGGAATTTAAAACCTCAGAACACTGCTTTTATTTTATTAAGATACATTTCAGAGACTGATCACTAAGCTTCCCTGAGCGAAAAAGGATGCTACATTAGATTTATATATACATACCAGAGTCTCATAATTTCATTAACAACATACATTGCTCAATTTACCAAGTCCGTATGCAAATGCATAGTAAAAAGCCCCTTTCAAAACATTAATCACTTTGGCATAATCACTTTGGCATGATTCTAACTTGGGAGAAACAACATTTTTCTAATTTTGCTCTTAACAACCTGAAAGACAACAAACATTCCCACATAATACAGTTTGCTGTTAATTTGAACCATCAACTATTACTGCTGCCCTGAAGAGAGTTTTAGAGGTCTTATTGAGATTAGATCACTCCACATGGCACATTTAAAAGAATGACATTCACCAGGGAGGGCTTCTAATTTTACTGTCATGATTTGTTATTCGGAGTTAGCATCTGGAAAGAAAGGAACAAACTACAAGGCTCCCCTTTTTGCCAAGTCTCTTCATACAAACTCCCTTGACTGAGATCATAAGGCAAAAATACTTTGGTGGAAAAGAACAAGAAAAATAGGTTATTTCCTCTCATCTTTTTCCTTTACTTTCCAAGAAGTTTTATTAACATTTTTAAAACAATCTTTTCATACTTATTCAATAGGAAAAACTTCAACTCTATTTTACACTGGAAATTATTTACCTAACAACAGCTCTCCATTGGTTCCAGGAAAAAAATTCACAGAAGCATACTGCTTGCAACTTTCACAAATAAACAGAAAACATCCAGATTCTATATCCCGTTCAGTGACTTGAACATAAACGTGTAAACAAAGCATGCAGTATTTATTCACAATTATTTGGTAATATAAATTGCAATGTTCACAAACATAAAATGTTTACGTTTTATGCCCAAAGATACAAGACACTACAAAAACTTCTGCCTTATTAGACTTGAGTGAGAAAACATTGCTAATTCATAGTTCATTGTGATTGAAGAAATACCTAAAGTAAGAGTAGGTGATGATCATTTTCCCTGAAAATGTTATCAAAAGACTCAAAATAAGTAAGGGTTTAATACTGTAACTTTTCCTGGGTTTAGTTGCTTGCTTACTTAAGATTGAAGTTCATTATCAAAATGTAAAACATTTTCATAAAATTTTCAATAGACAAAATTCATTTTGAATTCCCATGCTGGTTTCTTTTCTTGTAATTTTTACAAAATAAATAAGGATTTCTAAATTGGCTAAAACTGTGAAAGATTCAATATTTAAATAGTTTTCTGTTTGTTTTCAGAGTACAAAATCTCACTTTGTATTAATCTCTTCAGTGGCTAATATCTGTAGAAATAGCCCACAAAAGCTCCTTTTTCTGGAAAGATTTTGTGGAGAAATACTGTAGTCTTACACATGCTGATCATCTACAATAGAAAGCACAAGGGACATACTGCTCTCTCTTTTTTCTTCTCTTATAGGCTTTCAGGCTCAGAAAAGTCATATAAACTTCAGCTGTATGGATACATACAACAAATTCCTCTTTGTGACCACACACAGTTTTTTGAAGTCTCCTCCTGATTATATGATACTGATCAAAGCATCTGGGAGGAGAAAAAATTCCCAGGAAAAATACTGAACTGACATGATGTGAAAAATGGCACAACTGACAAATACAAATTCAGTTATTGAACTATATCTGATTTATATTTCAGCAGTCCATTCAGAAACTATTGTTTGTGAAGAGCAGTTTCTGGGAAAGGAAATAAACTCAGGAGAACATAACTATTCCTGACCTTGGATATTTATTATTTGGTGTTGCTTTCTCTCATTTTTATCTTCATTTATTTCAAACTGTTATTGTTGAGAAGAATGACTTCAATAAATGTGAAAGTAGGCAGACTTCAATAATTACTATTCTATGACAATTATTTACAGAAAAGAAAAAGGCTTTTGCTTTGGTAACAAAGGTAGGAAACTCCTAGTTACTAGCTCTGTGAGCTTTGATAGAGTAAAAGACACACATTTTAAATCTTGTGTGTAATCCTGCTGTCTACCTTTCAGTTTGTCTTTGCTCCAGTTCTCAATAAAGAAGTGGTCAAAAGATAAACAAGAATTAGAGAGACACTGGAAAAGTGTCACCTCTGTCTGGAAAAAGACACTTCTGTCAAAAGGCCCCTTCCTTAAAAAGTATTAAAAAGTATTCTTGTTTAATTTGAACAAAATATTTTCATAGAAATTAAATGTCCAATTCAGGACAGACTATCATCCCCTTCACAGGAAGTCCATATTTAATAAATCAGTAATTTCCTCTAAATTTTTGAGGAAGACAACTTATTCTCATCTTGGTGTCTCTCATTTGCATTTTAAAAAATCTGCAGCAGGGTGAATATTCATGCCATAGAATAATGACGAAAGACTCATCACCACCCTAAGTTAACAGAGTATGTTGCCAAATTAGTATGGAATTATTTAAGGACAACTCACTTTTGAAACAGAAACCCTCCAGCTTTTCTTGGGCCCAGAGCTCACTGCAGCACCAAGATGTAACTGGCAATAGCCAGAAAATGTTCCTGGAGCCTTACTTACATGATATCTATTCTCTGAAACAGCTGTGTGAGGAATTAGTCAAATGAGCCTTGAACACTGGCTACAATAGCATTCTTAGTATTGAATTGTTCCCCATCAACAACATTATTTCAGTTACTTTTCCTTGAAATCTCGTAAGTTATTTTTAATTCTCTCGTTCTTCCTTTGGAGCAGCCATTGCTGCATTAAACTCATGCTATTTTAATACTTAATAGAGAAGGGCTGAGTATTACCATCTTTTCAGTATTACTGTTACAATATTCTCTTCTCTAATTCACATGACATATATTGAAGAAGAAAGAGCAGGACAACAACCTGCTGGGATATTCTAAGATTTTAACAAAACAGTTACGATTATTTATTGCAAAAGTAGAGTTAAATCATATGAACATATTTATTTGCCTGCTCCAAATTCATAAATGGAAATTGTCTCTTAAAGTATAAATCATTCCATAACAACATGTTGACAAAGTCAGTTTCAAGATCATACAAGTAACTAAAATAAGAAAACCAAATTGTAGAGAAGAAATCACCTCTGCTTTAACAGAAAGATTAGATACATATTACTACACAATATTTCCAACTACAAATGGTTACAGTGGCAGTCAGTTACCCTATTCAGCAATCACAGTTTTCATTATTTTTAAAAAATATAAACAAGCATATTAAGATGTTTTTAAATATGAAGTTTCACTAGTGTAAAATAGCTTAAGACAATCTAGAGAATCTGGTTTGTGTCATGGAATGCCTAAGTGGGAATGAGCCACCACTGTATCATTTGCAAACTCATCCTCATTCTGTCAACAGCAAATAGTAGAGTTAACATTGAGATTAGTATCTCAGTAGCCACATACTTCGTAGATGCTATAGCAGTGTCACGGGCACTAGGAGGAAGGTAAAATTACAGCAGACCTCTTGCCATCTTTATTATTCCTGAGAATGGGTGGGCGTGTTTATGCACAGCCAAGCTTGGGAGTTTACAGAAGTGTTCCATTTGTTTATGTTTATGAAATCCTACCTAGCTGTGGATCAGGAACTCAGTGGGATATACCATATATAATATGTTACAGATGTTGGTACACACTGGTACACCAGTTCAAGAAAACCTATTTGGCCAGTGGAGTCACCTTGGAAAAATGATAAGTGCTGAAGACAGTACCTCAGGACATCAGTTTTGGTGATCCTATTAAATATCCAAAGATTCTTCTAAAGGTATTGGTATAGGAATGTGTTTTCTAACATTTGGTACTAGACAAAGCAAAACTAAAGGCTTAATTTTGAGTTAACGATGTGTTAAATTCTCATACTCATCTCTTTTGGAGAAACCCAGAGTAACTGCATTTACAGAATCTCCTGATTCACTAACAAGGCAAAATAAATCCTTAATTCTGTCATTTCTTATCAACTGTTTTTAGACCCTTTCCAGAGGTGCAAATGATTAGGCAGTTTAAAGGCACTGAAGAATCAAACATACTAAGTTCAGTGCAAGCTACATTTAATTCACAAACTATGACACACTATGAAATGACCCAATCAAAAAAATAAATAAATCTAAATTCCTATGAACAGAAGGCTGAGAATTTTAGCCCCAATAACAGTACAAAAAATAAATAAAAGTGTAGAGAATTACAAGTGCGAAGTGATACACAAAGTTGCATTTAGCAAACCAAAATATGCATGATTAAAGCAGTCATTCACTGTAAGCATTATCCTAAAGCTTTAAAAATGAGTGGCCAAGAATAGCTAAAAGATTATGCTTAGGTTAAAAAGCATATCAAACATGCCTACATGGATAACAGGGATAGGGGCAGTTTGCAGCCAGATGTAGGTGTATTTAACTAGCTTGCTTCTCCTAAATGTTGGAACAAATACCCTTTAAAGCAAATGTATAAATTAAAAAACATATTATTCAGGGTATGGTGATTTAGATCTCCATGACAAATCAATGTCATCTGTCATCTATTTTTTCATACTGTTTGACACAAATTCAATTTACAGAGCACTTTTTTTGCTGTTGTCATAAACAGTGTGCCAAGGGGATGAAAAATGCTGTCAAATCACAAAAGGGGCATCTGGGGCAAGATTTTTTGTTTTATTTTTACATAATGGCGCAAAATACAAATATGATGGTAAAAAGAAGCATTAGTGCTGAATAAAATATTTAAACTTGAGTATATTCCAGATGAAAATGATGAGGAGAAGATTAACCATCATTTCTTTGCTGTTTAATTTATTATTCATAAAAGAGTTAGGCTTTCAATAGGTGAGATATTTCACAGCCAAGTTCCAATTTATTAATAAGTACAGTAAACAGCATCATTATGTATAAAAATCATATTTCTCTATTTCCTCTAAAACAAAGGAATTAACCATGTAATTTCTATGTAAATATACTCTGACAATGATCAAAGCAGTTTTCAAACATCAAAACAGCTTTTTGGGCTGAGCCCTAATAAATTGATGAATTCAATTACTGTGATTTTACATTTACTCATTTAGCTTATGATTGAAGGATTTCTTTTTTTTTTTCTGCACGGCTTTTCTGGAGATGATGTATTCTGATGTGCTGCAAAATGAATGCTCATGCAGTACAATTAATTATGCCACATTATGATAAAGCACCTTTAATCAAAGCTGTACCATTTCTAATCTCTGTGCACATCCTCAAGACAGTAGAGAGTTTTCGTACCTGTAATGCAACTGACGCTAAATTCAGTAGCACCTCTATTAAAAATAAAGAATTCTTGGGGAGACAACAATTTCTCCTACACTAAAAATTTCAGTAAGAAAGGTACCTTTAGAGCTCAAACTTTTCCAGGCAAAAAAACGTTTTACCAAGCAGCAATTCCTAAGCAGTTTCTTGCAGTTTGCAGGTTTCTGATGATACTGTTGAAAATCTGCTTTCTCTTCATGTGCTTTGTTCTCAGGGGCTAACATATCCACCCTAAACAAAAATTTAACCTTTATTTTTCCTGAAAGGTATATATGCACAACTAAATTCATAGACTGGGGGTGAGGGAGATGGGAGGAAAAATGGAGGAGATGGAAGGAGAATAGAGGGGAGAGTTTTAGGATCTCACTAACAATTATTCTTAGCTGATACAATTACAGTATTAATTGAATTACTGTATTCATATACTTATGATATGAATTATTTATCTGAAATATTAATGTATTTGCACAAAATACATATAGGGATAAAAACATTAGATTTCTGTTATTTATAAAAAAAATAAACTACCTCTGATTTTTACTTAAAATATATAAATTATAGAATATCTTTAGATGGTAAGTAAATATTTACCTCTTACCTGAGGCAGTTGTCTAGGTAAAGGAAATAATGTAATCCTCTATGCATGAACCTATTATCCCTCCTATCTTAGCTTGCCTCACATCGGTGTCATAAAGCAGAGCTGCATTCCTCTAGCTGTTATTGAAGGGCAGCTGCTCTACCCAGAAAAGATGAATAGTTGAGTTTCTGAGCTGCCTTAATGCCACTGTCACTCAAATGCAGAAAAGCAGCTGAGCCACTTAAAGCCAGTTGTACTCTTGGGGACCATTTCTCTATGCTACTTTCTGATTCACACAGATAGACCAATAGATTTCTATGTGAAATTATTTTTCTTGATGAACTGCTACTTTGAAGGAGCCAAGGGTCACTGACAACTACCACCTCTGAGTACAACCTAAACAAAGCCCTACTAAGGGGCCTCAAATCAAAAGAAAAAGAAAACATGCCTGCCCAGCGCTCCTGCACTTTTATGCTACCCCAAGGTCAGGAAGGAGTCCAAAGCAGCATTCTCCTTTTTGCTCTTCATTCGGCTCCAACGTGAGTTGCCAAGGAGTGCACTGCTGCTGAGCACAGAACTGAGCTGCGCTGCTGCAGCCCTTTGACAGCGGGCTCAAGACTGCTTCAGGTGAGCTCCTCTAATTACATCCAGTAACTACACACAACCAGAACAAGGACAACAAAGCGGCTGCTACTTCCCTCTCATTCCTTTACAGTGATTTGTGCCCCGTTACCTGATTCCATAAGGGGTAAACACAATTAAGTTCTAAAGACAAAAATTAGGAGAGAGAAAAAAAAAAAAGTTGGCATTTTTCATAGTATATGAGTTATAAATATGAGAAATAAAGCTGACTTTTCCATTGTAAACTTATTACTTCCTAAACAAAGTATGATACAACTCATCACTTCATTGTGTACATTTTCTACTGACTATGGAAAAGATTCAAGGAAGATGTTTTCATTTACTGAAGCATATTTTTGAACAGATACTAGAATTCTGTGATTTTTTTTATCAGATTTCCTTCTAACTGAATTAGTTTCAGTGATGATTACACAGACATGCAAGTTTGAACCATCTAAGCCCAGTGCATGATGTGAAAGTTCCTACACACATTTGAATTTTGACTCAACTTTGGACAAAGCATAACACACAAAACCATGTACCTACTTACAACAACTGCAGACATCTCAGATTTACCAGTATGGGTTAGGTTGGACTTTTTAAAGTACAATACATCCGCCTATACATCAGCAGTCAATGCTGTTCATAACAGTGAGGGCCTTAACAACAGATTTTTAGGCAGCTAAAGTACAAGGAAGCAGTTCCATTCAGAATCTTACCTAGGGATATATTTCAGACCCTTCATTATCCAGAACTGATGAGGACTAGAATTTGCACTGTTTGAACAGCACCTGCTGCTATCCGATCTGCTGAGTCCTACTGCATGACACAGCAATACAATCATGGCTCTGTTCCCACCACAAGCTGCTGCCAAGGTGAGCTCAATTTCAATCTAGTAAGAATTTCCCGAACTTCTACAAATGCTGTAAATAATGTTTCTCCAGTTCAAGCACATTTCACACCTCTCATCTAGTAACTTTAAAATGTGTCATTTTGAGAATGAATATTACATCGATATTTTACTGTGCTAAGAAATATGTTTTCACCACAGAAGATCCAGCATGGATTTCAAAATGACTCCTGAAAGAGAATTTTGAGTTGGAAGAAGAAATCGCAGAAGTTATCACATGGAAATAATATCTAGTTTGAAAATATTTGCTCCCAACTATTTCTATATCAGTCTTAGAATAATTAATGTACTCCAGAAATTAATCCATCTGGAAACTGGAAGTTCACTTTTGATGACAGTGTCTGTGCAGGGCATCCACAAAATGTTACCCATCTTTTTCTGATGGAACGTATCTATACTTCTCCTGTCGAGCTCAAGGAATAAACCTCTATGTCCAGCAGTTCTGGGTTCATAAAGTACACAGTATTGTATACTACAGCTCCTAACAGCTAAAACTAGTGTTATTAAATTATTTGATTTTAAGTTTTCCTTAAATCTGCACAGAAATTGCCTGTCTATTTAAACAGCAAAATTCTTGATCTTCGAATTCAAACACCTTATCTCATGCTTAATTCTGCCTCCTTGGTGCCAGCGCAGGGGAGTTTCATCTCAAAAATTCGTAAATACAAAGGAATGCATGGGGAAGCAGACATGGGAGCTGAGAAAGGCGTCTGGAAACATTAAACCACGATGGGCAGTAAACAGGAATGCATTCTGTCTAGACATGGAAAGACTGTTACAAAGAGAGAGTGTTACTTGGTGAGCCCCCTTATTAGCAGCTGAATGTGGTCCTCAGGAGGAACAAGAAGATTCTGCCAGAGGTGGGATGCATGGAAGAAGAAATGGGATGACACTGTTAAGGTTACATGGAGGGGTAGAACTTGCACTGAAATCTTCAGGATTTGCTTACATGCAGCTGAGAACTGTGTTTTATTTACCGTGATGTGGAGAACTTTACTTGAGATACTACATTTACAAACCTAATCTCTGTAAAAAGTAATTATATGTAAAACTGGAGATAAACTGGCCACATAAGCAACGTCCAGAAAATTACTCTGTGTGGAAAGTATGTCAATTCCAAATGCACAGAATCCATCCTTTACCTAAGTACTCTGAATCATCATGTAATTTAGACAGAACACAAAAAGGAACCAAAGAATACATTGAGGTGTTCCATGGCTAAACCATTCAACAAGTCCAAATGAGCAGTTCTACTGAAATCAGTGTACCCACAGGGGACTGGTACCTGGAATTTACTGAGACTGAGCAACCCCAGGATCTGGAAATGAGGAGATCTTCCAACAGAAAGTTACTGAAATGGGTAAGTAAGAAATTAAACACAACTGTGTACTGTTGAGAGCATCAAAAAGAATGTGGAGAAATTGTCTGCAAAAACCCTGGAATACCTCTGGTTTGAGCCCTTCCTTAGATGTTACAGCAGAAGTAACTGGGAATGTGCGCTCGCCCTGACCATATGCCCCAAGTCGGAAGAGGCAGACCATTTATTTGCAGCATTACAGTGCTTGGAAATAGGAAGTGCAGAAAGCAAACAGGTTGTTTGCAGTTTCCTGTGATCAAATTTAATCTGTAATCAGTTACATCCAAAAATAAAGCTACATTTCAGTATAAAATTTGTTAGCTTTCTGTTGATAGCTAAATAACTGCTTTTATAAGTGATCTCAGCAGTGTTGCTTAAAAACTTCAGAGTCACAAGCTGAGCACTATGTGGTATCACAGAGTAGCAGGCATTTTGAGGAATCTGAGCTGGAGGGAATGTCTTTTACTTGGGTGCACATGAATATGACTGCAAGTCACCTCTTACTATTATCTGACATGAACTGAAGTTTGGGAATACAGAACTGAATTTTCTGTTGACTTACTGGAAACTATATAATTTTTTGCTTGATAATGAAATAGCAGTTGGAAAGACTAGAGGCATTGTTACAGGGTGAGAAATAGCTTGGGAATATTTCAGAGGAAACAGTCCAAACCAATACAGCATATGTGGTTTTCCAGGGGCTTTGTACAAAACCATTAGTTCCATTGGTTGATTGTTCTAGTGCAACTTCAAGAATCTTCACTGATGACTGCAAATTGTGAGAATGTGATCTCATAAGGGTGTTGTTGAAAGAAATTCAGCATCAAAGATGAAGTTAGGTTAAACCATTGACAATTAGGCTCCTAGAGATTGCAATTTTAAGCTAAGAAATGAAGAACTGAAAAATAGGACAAGGTTACAGAATGGATAAGTGTATAGGACACTGCTGGCACATTAAGGAATACTACAGTGAGACGCTTCAGAGAAAAACCAAGGTGCTTTTTTGTTTTCATTTTGTTTTTCTTAGGAGAAGCACTATTTTATGATATCTAACTTTGGAAGATGAAATAAAGGTTTTGTTAGCGGAAAATTCCGTTCTTCAGTATGAAAGATGGAATAGAAAAAGATAAAAAATAAAAATTTACCAGCTATTTATTTGCTCTCAGTATAAAGTGCTCTCGAAGATTTTACTTTGGCACTAACTTGAGCTCCATTCACATCTTTTTATGAAGATGTTTTCATCACTTTTGTTCATCCACTTACAGACAAAAAAAAAAAAAAAAAAAAAAAAAAAAAAAAAAAAGCTGGATAAATACCAGGAATCAAAAGCTTCCTGTGCTCTTTTAATATCAATTAAAATGTTGGGTTCTGCTTTTTCCAGGAGGTAAGGAAAACAAACAGGCAAATCATAATCTGTCTTAAATGTAGTAAGAGTTGAGCAGTGACAGCCACTCTAGAAAGCCTGTGGGAACCATTCTCAAAATTGCCCACAAATACAGAGGAAAAACTGCTATTTTCTCTAGTTGTTCTTACCTCAGAAAGGTCATCCTCCTTGATGTATGAGATGTCTGAAAGTTCTGCCTGTTCATTTATGAAGAATCTCTATATCGTAAAGATGCAAGAAAAAAATATGAATATTCTGTGGGGCAGGACTGCCCTGGGCTCCTTTTCTTTTATTTAGCTCTGGACCCTTTCGTGGAAGAGTATAGAGTAATCATTTATTTCAGGTTATATTCAGGTTGCCTGGCATAGAAGAGGAACATCTGAATTCACTTGCATTATGTCATAGTACTTGCGGGCAGTACAGGTGACAGGAACACATTTTGACACCATCAACAATTATTTGACTGCAGCAAGAACAGTGAATAACATAAGAGAGAGCAAGTATTTGGGGGTGGGCATTTCAGAAAGCTTCTTCACTGTGCCAGAGGAATTTCATATCATAATGAGCCCTCGTGGGACTATGGATATATTGGGATGAGCTCTCACTGGATGATTCAGTAGCTGAATCTCACTGAGAGAACAAGTTTACCTTCTCAGATTATAGTGATTACAGAGATTTGGGCAGAATGGATTTTTATATTAATTAAAAGTTAATGTTAACTAAAATCTTCTTGCTTGCTTATCACTTGTATGGGGTCTAATATTCTACCTGAATTGGTTTTGGCTTTGTGTATAATCAGTTAGAAATATTAATAGATCAAGATGTTACTTCAGAATTATCAGAAGATGAGACAGGACTTACAAAGTGTGAAATCGTCATCTATCCACGTCAGCAGGAGATTCCCAGCTAACTCATATCTATCGCAGCACCATTTCAGGTGACAATCACCACTTTGGAAAGCGCAACATTTTGAGATGAATCCTTCTAATCCTTTTGCTCAGGCTTCCAATTAGACTAACACTTGTCAAAAAACCCTTCGAAGTTGCCTGAAATTTTACTTCTTTGTGGATCTTTATCATTTACATGTAATTTATAACTTAAAGAGTCTGGAAAAAAATTGCCCATCCTTATTCTGTCTGCCTGGAGTTTCCAAAATGCAACATACTGAAATTTGGCTAAGATATTTAAGCTTTCTTTTTTTTCTCCATGCTTCTAGATCAGTCAGTATCTGACAGGCAAAAGGAGTTCAGTTTTCATATCTCCATTTCAGAACTAAATTTTTAGAATGCAACTGAATTAAGATGGTAGTTTGTAAACTTCCTAGGGGCAGTGATTGATTTATGAATATAATTAATCAAATACATATTAAGCTAGCTTGAAAAGCTTTCACAGACAAATTAAATAAAAGAAACATAAACTTTTCAGCACAATTGATAGCTCCTCTCCTATCTTGTGGATATCACATCTTTCAGCTCTCTCCTGGCATCACTGAAAAATGCTGAGTGGTAGCATAGCACAGGTAACAGGAAAGGGCAGAAACCTGCAGCTCCTATGCAAAACAAGCTGCTGATCAGACAGTATGCTGCAGATAGGTCTGCAGTATTAAGTGAGGTTAATTCAATAACACCAAAATAAATAAATAAATAAATAAATAAATAAATAAATAAATCCATAATTCACAGCCCTCTTTTTTTACTTGCTAGCTTTTATAAGCAATTTATTGCTACTACCTGAAATTATCATTTTCCTGATTCCCTTCCTCCAAGATGTTGTTAGAAGTAAATGGCTTAGAGTAGGAAAATACTACGATAAATCACCAACAAAAAGACATACTACCTGCTATAGAGCAATCATCATTGCTTTCATTTAAGAAATTCATTTTCATTGAAGAACAAAATCCAAATTATACCATATGCAGTAATATCTTAAGTGTTGATAAATACAGTCCTTTAAATTGTTAAGAAAAGGAGAAATTAAAAAAGTAAAAAAGGAAGCAAAGAAAGGGAAGGGGAGGGAAGGGAACGAAATGGAGGTGAACCTGAGAAATTAAATGAGCAGCCAAAATCAGAAGCCTTTAAAAATTGATTGACCCATGAGAACTGTTTTATTTGTAATTTGGTCACTGAAGTGGTAGTTTAAGGATGTATAGGAACACCACAGCACAACACGTTTGGGAAAGGAAGCAAAACAGGTTTCATATTTCATTTCAGTTTCAAATAAAATTGACTATGAACCATTAGACGAGAAGCTTGACAACTTCGTATTCCAGAACATAACTCATATTTTTCCTCAAAAAGACACAGAAGCCTCATTTTCAAGAGATACACATACAGCCAGGAGACAGAACACACGAATCACTATGAACGCATTTGTCACTGCACTGCCTGATGAAGTATCAGCTGAAGAACTCCCAAACAACCTTCCAAGTTTTGGAGAGAACCATACATTGGATATAACTTACATTCTTAGGGTGTCATATGATGTTGCACCCAAAAAAATTATCTTGAACATTTTCATTTCATCAAGTATCGTGCCTATTTGCCGTATGCTCAGCAAAATAATGATAAACAATCTCACGGGAAATGGAAAAGGGAATAAAAACAATAAAGATTTTCAGACAGACTTTAATGTTCTGCATTTATTTGGATACACATGCAGAGCGTACAGTTCTGTTCTGAAGTAGATGAAAAAGCACCAGATATTTCTAGATTTTAATATGAGCTTTCATGTGGTATCATAAAATTTTACTCTAATGAAATCTATCTCAAATAATTTATTTTTTTCCTGGATATGAACAGCCTCAAAGCTGAACAGAGGTGTGGAGAACATGAATTTGGAATACAATCAGCTGCACTGTACTGCAGTTACATACACATCAAGGCTTGACTCTATGATTTGCTGAATGATTGCAACTCTTACTGTTGATAACAGAAGGATGTAGTGCTCAGCATTTTGCAAGATCAGGCTCAGGTGATTATTATACACTGACAAATTACCATTTGAATATCCTTGAACTTTTTCATGTATTATTTCTTCCTTAATGTCCCTGAAGTGAAACAAAAATACAGCAAGTGGAAATTCACATTGTGCTAAGTTGGGAGGTGCTTAAGAAGGCAGACACAATGCTGCCAAGAAAAAAGAAGTGCATTGAATATTTAATAAGGTAATAGGATGCCTTTTTGTACAGCTTTGGAGTAACTGCATTTTGCATGTGATATTTAATCACATTTACTACTTAGTAAGTTCAATTAATAAGTGCCATTTTTTGCTGCTTGATGAAAATAAATTTATGAGACTTACTGGATCTGTTAACAGATAGCAAGTTAAAATTGTTGCTTCAGAGACATGTAGTATTCTTACCCAGGAATGTTCTTTGTTTCTATGGCTGCCAGGGAATGTTTAGTCTTCACTAAATTATACAATATAAACAGCAGTGAAAAACTATTTACATGCGCCACAGATACTAAGATTTCAACTTCTTTATAAATATCTAGAGGCCAAGATGATCGATACCTGTAATTCAAGTCCAAGTTGAATCAGCATCTGATAGGCTGAATGCCCTAAATTCATTACATTGTATGAGTGGCCCAAGTAATAAGATGCTTACTTTACAGTGATTTAGCGTCCATTGTGAATGTGCCCAACAACAATGGCAACAGCAATCTACTGTTTCATCAAAGAACAGAGAAAACTCAAGCACTACAAGAGAGCAATACCCTTCGTCTTCCTCTGGAATAGCTACACACAGTGACGATGTTTTTTTTCCTCCTTCCAAATTCTTGGCTTAATTGGACAGACTAGTTAGCAAAACTGATAGCTGCAGTGATTTTTGTGGCCAAATGACCTGACATCACACAAAATGGTTATCAAATAACTAACAGCTACAGGTTTACCATTATAAAAGACAACTTTCCTCAATAATTAGCACACAAAATACAAACAACTAAGGAAGAACATAGAAAAAGGTTTTATCTATTGATTTTCTATAACGATCCTCATGCAACACAAACAGTGTGAATAAAATAATGCTACAGAAATCGAGAGCTTCTAATCAAGTTATTAATCTCTACCTCCAAGTCAAGCCCACTGAAAAATAAATATTAACCAAAGTATTAAAAGACAGTCTCAGATAAGGCTTCTGTCCACCTAAAACTCCCTTTATAGCACAATATAACCAATGTGTACAGTGTAGACTGTTCACACTGTTTCCAAGTTTCCAAGACCTCCCACAATTCTTCTAAATAGAGCACCGGGGGGGGGTTCCTGAAAACAATGGATGTTCGAATTCAAGGTTTTTATGTCTGCTTACATACTATCAACATAAGTTAAATACCTGTGCTTGTATAATGATGCCAAGTAATTTACAGTAAAATTCTAAAATGAATACAGGATACTAGGAAACTCAAGTCAAATTCCATCAGCAGCATTCTAACACTCTGCAGGGATGGAAAACACCTTGCAAGCTTATAATAATTTCATTGCCACCTTCCAGGCAATCAGTTGTCACTTCTTCACTGGTTAGCTCTCAGAAATCTCCACATTGCAGTGTTCTTGCACAATGGCAGTGTAGGCATTATAGACCATGAAAGAAACAGAAAAGATGCAATTTAGTAGCTCACACACTATTGCAATCCAGTCTGTCATAACGCTGCAGATTATTGTATCATTTGAAAGACATATTTGAGAGACAAACAGAAGTCTCATCTTTATCTATCCTTATTAAGTAAAGCTTCTGTTATTTCTCAGTGCTAATGAATAAGAGTAATTATGTCTCATTTTCTTCTTTTATCAAATGCACACAAAGAATCTTAGACTGTACAAGTAAAAGATGAAAAATGAGATGAAATCATATGTATCTCTATAATGCTTACAGAAAGAGCACTGAGTGAGTGCTCATCTGATGCATTATAAAAACTTTAGATTTAGAAACTACACATTTTGATAGCTGAACAAATAATTAGTTTGTTATGAATCAAGGATCCTGAAAATGCATCAGCAGATTAGGATCCTGTAACCTGTACTAGATCTGGATATTTCTATGTTCCTTCTAAATTAATATGTCCCTTCTAATAAATAAAGAGGTCTATCATTGCACCTTAGCTGGATGCTGTGTTATCTCCAACATGATCAACTCATCAGTTTTCATGCCAGAGTTTCCAGCTACTCCTCTGTCCATTAGGTTTTATTGTTTCACAGCTAACAATTTATTAAATGTGAATGGGGAAGATAAGGTATTAATAACATACATTTGTGAATGGAGAAGGGGCTGGCTCTTTGTTCAGTTTGTTAATAATTGGATTAGCAATTTATAGGATACCATAAATTCCCTATGTGGACAAATGTAAAGACAGATGGAGAAAGTAAATGAGGCATTTTACTGTTAAAGGGTAAATTCAGTATTTTTTCTCAGTTCAGCAGAATGCAAAACAACATTTCTAGGAACAAACAGATCTAGATTTAGAAAAAAAAACAACTTTTATCAGAGTATGATTCTAGTTTTAGACTAGTCTAAACTTACAGAGATAAGAAAATGGAGTAATTACTTCAAGGGATGATTACAAAGTGAAGAAAATAAAGAGATGGCTGCATCTCTCTTTGAAGATTCTTGTAAATGGGAGAGATATCGAATCATGGAAAATTTTTTAGGCTGACATGGACTAAGTATGACGCTGTCAATGAAAAGCTAGGCAAGTATGATAAATAAAATCGTAGTCAGAGTAGTTACATATTAGTGTGATGATTGTTTCTTGCTCAGTGTTGTTAGAAACAATAATCATCATTGAAACACAGATTAATATCCTGTCTCCGTGGATTAAAAAAAAAAAAAAAAACAACTTCTGGCTGATCATTATAGAAGGTCACTGTGATCTCTTCTGGACTTGAAGTATCATTTGCAGATGGATGAAAAGAGCACTATGTTGGCATCTCCCATTTCATAGGTTGTTTGTAAGGTTATCTTCATGGTCATCAAAAGCTGGATGTGTAACTTTAAAAAGTTGAATAGAGAACACATTTTGTAGCAATCCTGACATGTTTTCCAGCAAATTCCAAAGCTTCTTATAAAACAAAAACAAAATACTAATAAGTGAATTCAAGATTAATTAATTTTCCAGAATCATAGAATCACAAGGTTGGAAACGACCTCTAAGATCATCCAGTCCAACCGTCTCCTCATCACCATTGCCACCACAAGCACTGAACCATATCACGCAGCACGTCATCCAGACGCCTCTTGAACACTGCCAGGGACGGCGACTCCACCACCTCCCTGGGCAGCCATTCCAGTGCCTGACCACTCTCTGAGAGAAAAAGTTCTTCCTTATGTCTAATCTAAACCTCCTCTGATTCAACTTGTGGCCATTTCCCCGTGTCCTGCTCATTGCCTGGGAGAAGAGGCCAAATTCCTCTTCACCACAACCTCCCTTCATTGTAGAGTGCAATGAGGTCTCCCCTGAGCCTCCTCTTCTCCATACTAAACAACCCCTTCTCCAGACCAAACAATCCCAATTACATCAATTGTATATGTTGTCTTTAAGCAAAGAAGACTGTGTCAAAGCTCCATACAAATCTGTACTTTATCAGATGATCATCATTTAGTCCTATGCTAAATGCACAAGTGATTAAAACACCTGGATAATCAGAGGGATTTCTAAAGGAATTTCAACGTTCTTTAATGTATCTTATAATGTTCTTTAGCGTATCCATATTTTCATATCCGTAGGCAATAAAGGTATGTTCAAATTAATAAACTACATCATAGATAAGATCACATGCAGCATCTGCAGTTCAGTTCTTGAAACTATTGTTATGAAGGCAGTCATAAAATTTGCAATGACAATGACATTTTTGACCTTCCCATGTCATATAAATTGATGTGCGCCTGACATGGGCAGACTTTGATGCTAAATTCAAAGGCTTTCAACTTTGTCATTGTTCCCATCCTGTAATTGGATGTGTCTGTAAAGGAGACTGAAATAGAATAGTAAAACCAGAGTGCAGGAATATATTAATATTACTTTTCAAAAATATACAAATTTCTAGCTCTTTTAAAATAGATACAATTGCGATTTCTCAGTTAAATACTTCCTATAAAATGAGACTATATACTAAATGATTACAATGTGTAATTATATATAATGAAGTAGTTGCACTGTCTGTAAGCTCATCCTCTATTGCTTGGCATTTTTGGTTGTAAAAATGAGATCCAATTAATCAGAAATAGGTATTCATATTTCTTTGCCTTTTTTCACATGTTATGTTTTGTCTGTCATATAACATTTAACGATCAAGCAAAACAACTGTATTTAATCATTTGCAATGACAACTGAACAACCTTTAACTGCAGAATTCAGTGAGCTGAATATAGTTGATTAAGAGCTATTATCATTACATACTACAAATGAGAAATCTGAGAAGTAAATAAAGTGAAAAGCTTAGAAGTATTAACAAACTGAAGGCACAAATGCTACATACACTGATGTAAGTACACATAAATAACAATTATGTCAGTATATATAATTGAAGACCAGGTACCATAAGATAGGACGCTCCTTTGAAGCATCACAGCAGTACCCCAATGCTCGGTATGTATGTCCATGACAGGTATTAACAGCAGAATGATCCAGCACACTCATATCAATAGACTCTGTTTTTATGGCTAAATATTGCACTACGACGAAGTGATGTATCAATAACTGTAGATATTAAACAATAAGAAAAATAATTTCAATAAAGAAATTCTCAAATTATTTTATAATGATGGACGGAGACATAAACAAGGACAAGAGGAAGGAGACAGAGAATGTGAGGGAGAGAAGAGGAAATGTTGCTATAATTAGGACTCTTATTTTACTTTTCTATTTGGATTGGAAAAAAAAAATCAATTTGTGATGCAAAATAAATACTACGGCTGAGAGTTAAAGATTCAATACATGTGGTATTAACAGATTCCTAAGTTAATTTTCCACATTAAAACATGTATAAGAGAAAACACTGCCAGCTCATGTAATTAATATAATACAGATCTCAAAACTCTAATTCTGTTATTGTTGTACATCTAAGAAGATAAATAATAAATAAAGATAAAGAAGTTCATATTTTGAGAAACTTCCTAAACTTTGTACACTTTGTAAAAAGCTGAGAAACTGATTTAGTATTTCTCCCAGGTCTAATTTCACACCACGTTAGTATAGCTAAGAAACCTGTGGAGCTCTGATAACTTCAGATATTTCTTATAAGAACTGGGTCATCATGCTGAAGAAATTCTAATTTAGGTATCTGTATCTTGCTTTCCTACATTCTCTGACAAGTAATAGACACTATATTGGAGCACTGCAAAACGTTCTCTTCATGTAAGCCACACATATCTAGAGGGATAATTTTTTAATTCTACCTATACAATAATCCCAGAAAGCAAAATTCCATGGTGTACACGGATTAAAAAAAAAAAAAAGTAAATCAGTTAATCTTTAGGAGACACCATGTTAATTTATACTTTATTATACTAGCACCATACTATTCTCTAGTGATTCAAAACAGCCAAATTAATCTAAAAAGAGAATACTCTTGTATTACTGAACCATCTCCAAACTTACTTAATACCTGTCAAAATACCACAAAGATATTTACACAATAACAAATTACTTCTTTTCAGGTATTAACATCAAATACGCACACACCAAAAAAAAAAAAAAAAAAATCCACCTCATGACATTAACCAACTCTGTGTTAATGAATCAGAGAATATCTTCAGAGGGTGTTTCCAAACAAAAAAACCCATGAAATTAAAAACACCTCTACATTCCCTAACGTATCTGGTGGCTGCTGGCATTTATAAATTGCACATTTTTTCATAGTGGTAGTGATTGAAGATTTTTCATGGGAAAGAACCTGTATAAGATCAAAAATAAACAAACTGCTTAGTTAGAAGGGGGCAAAAGGCAGAAAAGCCATCTGACTTTTGACGCCCTGCTTCCCTTGTTAAATCAAGTGGGTAAATCCCTCCAATTCAGTCGTGCAGAAAGAAGCCCCATTATAGAGTGATGAAGAATTCCTGCTTGTTCTGCCCTGAGCTACCCTCTTCTGGATATATTTACAACCCAACATGGAGCCTAAAGCTGAGACAGTGCGAACACTGTTTTCTGTGTCCTTTCAATCTCTATAGAGTCCTACTACCCATAGGCACTGTGGGATCATGAAATGCAAAAAAAGTCATAAAAGAGAAAGTAATATCACTAGCAATGCCATGGAAGCCATTAAAAAGCCATTTTCTATTGACAGCTGATGTACACTAGTTACAGATAATGACCATTATAAGGGTGCTTGTGAGTAGAGCATGTAGACAGAATGGAGAAACTAAAACAATAATACCTCAGGGTGGTACATGGTGTACTGCTGATTCTTTATGGCAACTACAACATAGTAACCAAACAGTAACATTCATAATCTGCCAAAAAGACTGTGAGAAAGTTGTTCACTATTTCAAGACCTATCTGCAGTGGATTGCAAACGCATTTCACAGAACATATCAAGAATGCTTCTGCCTAGGGGCTGTTATCCTTTACTGTATTATGGAAGTACCTAATGGCTTCAGTATACTAGGTACTACAGAAACACATTTTAAAAACGTTTCTTTTTCCTACAGGCCTCATCAGCAACAGGCAAGGTAAAGGCCAGGCAGAGGAATGCATCCATTGTCTTCATTTGGCAGATGGGGAATAGGAGCCCACAAATTGAGTGATTTGCTTGAGGCAGCGTGTAGCAGGGCCAAGAATTTGACCTAGACAGCTTGAGTTCCAGACCAGTGCCTTCTCTCATTAAAATCTGCTTCTTTCTGCATTTTTTCCCCATGATCTAGCAAGTGAAGGAACACTGCTTTCTATCAAGTTTAATAGGATCATTGTCTCAAAATGATATACAGGAGTCAGTAAATTTGAAAATCAGACGATAAGTTTTAAGCTGTATTGATTTTAGTTTCTTTCTTCAGCTATTACGTTCTTCAAACCATCTCCTGTAATTTGATTCAAGCATTGGAAGTCCCTTGAGAGCACATGAAACAGTATTTCAGTTAAACCACTAATCTGATTTTTCATCAATCAAATATTAAAGACTTGGAGAGAAAATAAACATGAACTATGAGAAATGTTTCTGAAAGCAGTTCAAAAGATGCACATCTGTGCAGCACATCAGACAAGGGATTCAGTCTTGCACCGTAAGCTGAGTGATTACATTTTGTGCATCATACATCCACATACTGAAGTGTGAGCAATGAAAGTGACTGTAAATATGGATAAAAGTACAATCCTAGATAAGATAGCTGCAGACATTACTTGTATGAGAGATTTCCTTACTGTTTGTTGCAAAGCAAAAATAAACGTAATGGATGAATTTCAAGGACTTCAGAGAACTATTACTTATCTTGATAGAAATTTGTATTAGTGGAAGAATGGGGGTGAAAAGACTCCCAAAATAAAAATAAACCAGTTCAGTGATTTATTATTATACAAAAGAAATTGTAGAACAGTAATTAAGAGATGTATTAACACTTGATGTTTTTTAAAGAATATTGTTTGTGCAAGTCTTGGGAAATATGCAGTTCACTCTGAAGTCTTACTCCTGGAATAACTGCAAGATAATATTCTGATCTGAAAAAAGTAATGATGGAAGAATGTGTCTGCAAGAATAGAGAGGCTGCATCATACCTAGGCATCTATTGATTTTCATAAGCAAGATTTCAAAATTTGAACCTATTTACTGCAAGTTAATTATCCACACCTCTCAATATACAGAAAGGCAAATCATTACCCATGAAAAATGAAGCAAAGCCATTTGAAAAGAATAAAATAAACGCTGGTTCTGCATGAATACTGCAATTTCATACTGGAAATAAGAAATACATGAGGAAAAAAAGACCTGATAAGACTCCAATAGAATAAGGAAAAAGATAATAATTTTCCACTTTCAATTTTACTGCAGTGAAAAGAAGTCTTGTGTCAAGCAAAATATCAATTCCAAAACTGTAGGTTTGTCACTTTGACATTTTGCATAAAATCTTACAGTGAATTTTACAGCTAGTTCATGCAACAAACTAAGGCACTGGTGCAAGAGCCTGGATGAAGATGCACAATTATAGGTTTTAAGCAATATTTATCAAAACTTTTGGAAAATTTGCAGAAAATAATTATCTGTGAATAAAAGTACCTACTGCTTAGGCAGCTCAAGAACAGGAAAATAATTGCCATCAGAACATTACTCACTGATTTGCTTGGACTTTTTTCAGCTAACAGTGAACGCATGCAACCTTCCAGGGAAAAGGTGAGGAACTATCAGTTCTAGAATTGTACAAAATTAACGTATGTTCTTATCTCCTAAGTAACTATCTTTGCTGTTATGTTTTTGTCTTTTGTACACGTACTTTAGCACTCAAAATGTAGGCAGATAAATCAGTTTCAGTTCTAGCCTGCCTGTGTGGATGCAGGGAACTCTACATGAATAGTGTTGGATAAATAACTGACCTATCCAATCTTTCACCGATTAACATTCTTTGTTCATTCCTTGTAGGCTTATGGCTTGGGCTTACAGCTGAAGAGTATAAAGCAGAGCACCAGCTGGTTCTCAGCTAAACATCTGGGAGTCTGAGAGACTACACTGATATCAAGTAGACATCAATATCATCTCATGTTATGCAGAATCTAATCCTTTTTGTCTATCTAAAAAGCATAGTTTAACCAAACATAGGCCTGTGCTCATGGTGCAGGTCAAATATTTTAAATCAGAGTGACTTCCACACCTTTTTCTAGATAAATCCTATCCATCTATCTTAATATATTGAAAAATTTTCATTTTACTAATAAGAAAAACTATTTCCCATGAGAAAGGTTGAACATTTCTTCCCTCCATTACAACCTGTAAAGATTGATTCTAAAAGAATCATGATTTAAGAAAATTCTAAGGAGATATGAAACATCAGATGATAAGCAGCAGATAGAGCTGCTGCAGCAGCAGATAGTGGTGATTACTGGAATTTGAAAATAGAACAAGCAATGGCAAAGTTTTAGATTAAAGTAATTATACTGAAATAATTACATGGACCTAAGTTAATTACATTACAAGGTACTTTGAACACCTGAGCATATATAAAAATATACATGCTGACTAGTACTTAAGTTGAAATCTTCCTTAGGAACAATATGAAAAGCACATTACACTAACATTCTGAAAGTATCTCTGTAAAAATGTGTTCTGTTTTGCAATGTGGCTAGCCACAAAGTTATTTAATGCATGAGAAAAAAAAGAACCGTTTATTCAATTGCACTAGCAAGATCACAAGGAAATTCAAAATACTATCTACTAAACAAGTTAAAACATATTATTGAAAGTATCTGATTACATTTTGGACTAAGAAGGAAATTTCTGCTGAGATTCTGGGAAAAAAAAAAAAAGAAAAAAAAAAAAAAAAGAGTTTAAACAGGAAAAAGCAGCAGGCAACTTGAAAAGCATACAAGGATGTTGCTAGGATGTGCAGAGAGAAAATAAGAAAGGCAAAAGCCCAGAACTTAACCTGGCCACCATTAAAAGATAGCAAAAAGAGATTTTTACAAATACAGTAACAAAAGGAGAGCAAAGGAGAATCTCCATTCTTTATTGGATGATGCGGGGAGTGGCAATGCTTTGGAAAGGTCACCCAGGGAGGTGGTAGAGTCAGCATCCCTGCAGGTATTCAGGTAACCTACAGACATGGCACTGAGGGACATGGTTAGTGGGCAGGATGGTGGTAGGTTGATGGTTCATCAAGATGATCTTAGAGGTCTTTTCCAGCCTTAATGATCCTATGATTAGAGAATTATTACTTCAATTAATGGAAGAAATATCACTCTTTTTCCATGTTGCCAATTCTGACAGTGCTCAAGATTTATAATAATTATACTAGAAAGACAAAACTATTAGCACAAATACTTTTGTGGGATACTGAATTCAAATATTACAGTCTTGTTAAAACTTTTATTTTTTTGCTTATTTAACCAGTAACTCAGGCCTAAAATAAGTGCACCTTGAAGTTACTGCTTAAATCTCAATGACTTTTGAGATGTCACTTCTTACAACAGTACTTATTCTCAATCTGTTAAGTGTAATATCATCCCACTATCAGACGCAAATGAATCCTCTCCATCACTGGGACGTTACAGCTATTCCTCTCTTTCCCTACAGTTTCATGTTTTCATGGGAAATCCTTCCACATCTTCACTGTTCAAAGATTAACAGCTTTGATTCAATAAGATATCTGTATGTTGAAAGCACCCTTGATTCCATGATCTAACAAATACTTAATTGCATGGAAGACAGTCCAACAGATGCATTTTCCTAATTGCAACCCTAGGTAAAGGAAAATGGAGAGTGAACGAGTTACTCTTCAACACATATTAAGACACTGAATGCTTTGAAAATGATTAATTTATGGATATCTTAAAAGGCCAGAAAATCTACAGAGATGGCAGTCAAGCAGGAGAACACTTTTTGGCTTTGTACCTAATGAGTTCTGAACACAGAAAATATTTGAAACGTAATTAGCACGCAGTTAACTTTGTGCCAACAGCCTGAAGTCGGCATAGAAAAAAATTCCTTTTTTAAGAGGTTGGTAAATGGAGAGAGATGAGTTTAATGCTGCAGAGCATTAGAAAACTTGCAAGAAAGAAGAAAGCAAAGTTCAAAGACGAATTATTTGTATGATCTCCTGCAGTGTATATTATTAAAAGCTATTAATATACAGTGCATAGGACAGCTATTGAATTCTCCCACTTAATTTGCACTCAAATTACCACATATTATTGAGCTCTTTGTAACTATTGTAGTTTCCATGGAAATAAGTAGGATGCATTATTTTTGGAGCAACCTATCTATTTAAAAATATTAGAGGTTAAAATCTACTTTGTTCTCTCTTTTTTATCAAATTACTTAGAAAGAAGAAAGAACATTTTTGCAGCAACTTCTTCAATACTGGCTCATCAATTTACTGGAATTTTAGAACATTTTGAAGGGTTTTTAAAAACACTTAAATAGTGAAACTACTAAAATCTTTGTATAAAAATTCTAATTTCTGAGTTAAGAAAAAAAAAAAAGGTTGCAAACAAATACTGACACCACTGCATCTGCTGATGTCAGCAGTTCTGCTGAATTTAAAAGCCATAAAATTTGCAAACACCAGAATTTTCACATGTGCAAGCTATCTATTATCAATTTTAACCATTCTTGACCTTTATTCACACATTCAATGGATATTTTAAATAAATAAACTTTCAAGTTCCAAAAATCCAGTAAAATTAATTGATTTCAGATAAGGTGTTGAAAACAAACTCCTCAGCCTCTGAGATGCAGGTAAGTCAGTAAATGCTGGTGCCCTTCAAAAGTTGTTGCTACTGTTAGCTAAAACACAATATCAGGATTACAACACCTTTCTAACACTAGACATGCTTCAGAAGTTGCCAAATCTTTGCCAAAGCCAGATCAAACAAAGAAACAGTTTAGAAATCCAACAAAAGGGTTATTTTAGATTTGCAATATGGCCCAGCTGGAAGAAGTTGGGAAATAAACTTTTGAATTCAACATTTTTACTTCCTTGAGTTACTGACCTGATGGAAGCCAGAACACTCAAGAACTAATGATAACAATATAATCACCTGTTTAAAAAATTGGAAGATTAAAATCATTACCAGTGCTCGCAGTGATATGAAACAGAGCAGTATAAAATTTTCATGGTCATTTCAGAAGGAGCTGAGCTGCTTTGCAATAACCCCTCCCAAACCCTGGCATAAGACTGGGGAATGAGAAGGGGATACAAACACCAGGCAGCTGCAAGCAGCAGCACTATTGCATGAAAGGGCATCTCTGTGCAAATTGTCAGGTTCTGAGGAGCCCAAAGCAGCTGGAATTAAAAGGTTGTAGGTATGGATGGATACCCAGCAATGCTGTCAACTCCCTAGCTTTTAGCTTCTCCCCCCAGGCTCACAGCCCTAAATTTTGTGTGGAGTTTGAAGTGTCTCTGTTTAGATGAAAAAGAAAATGTTCAGACTATTTCTCCTATGAACGAGAAATCTCTTCTTAGTATATTTAGCATCATTTCAAGTAAGTTAGCATTGTCAAGGCTCAGTTAGTATTTACAGTTCTCTTAAACTGATTCCTACTTGCACTAAATGATCTGGGAAGAGTATTTTCTCCTTGTTGTGTCCAAAAAACATCAGATTATTTCAGTATTTGAGCTGAAGTAGCATTTTATTCACCAAATTATGGTAATTAAAATTTTTTCTTATTTCTATGAAATTTCAATGTGGTCCTTTCTCATTGTAAAGTAAGTATTTAATAGCCACCTCTTGAGTCTTCAAAAGAATCAGGCCATGCAGTGACAGCAGTTGAGGCATAGATTGGCATTACCTCTAATCTCTCTCTAAAAAAGTCCAGCTCCTTTACACAGAACGCTAAACTTGCTATGTCTAAAAAAATAAAACTAGGTCCAATTCAGGTAAGTACAATGTGCTGGGAATGACTGATTTTCAAGTGGCTGAAGTACTTTCCTAAGATGAAAAGTAAGGCACATAAAAGATTTTTTTATCACTTAACCTAGTCTCACGTGTCTATTTTTAAGTAAACTTGTCAGAAAGCAATGATTTGACCCATAAAAAATTGGTAATTGCTTTCTTACCTGCATTAAGTCTTCAGTCAGACTGAAAACGTATAATATTTATGGAAAGGAAGAGATATTTCTCCGTTTGCCACACTTGCCAAAGTCCTATACACTTGTATGAGGCACTGTTCATCTCAGTCTTAAAATAAAACTCCCAGATTCTTCTGTTGCTCTTGATAGGATGATCTTGACTTTTTGGAAATTCATCTTATAAAACAGTTAAAAATTACAAAATTTATCCTCAATCCTTTTGATTTTATTTTTTTTTATATTTTAGAAAGAAAACTCACTGGAGACTTTAAGACCTTGTGACACATTTTGAAAAGCACAATTTTACTTTAGAACACACTGCTACTCGCTGTAGAAATCTTGAAAGATTATGTCAGCAAAAAAAAAAAGTCATTATACTTGAAGATTTCCACAGGGAAAAGCAAGGCATTCCAAAAAAGCCTTCTACAAAGCCTAGAGATGTTTTCTTTCTTCTGTTTGGGTAGACAGTTAAGAACAGGAAGAAAAACTTTTCTAAAAATGAAAATACTAAAGCTAAGTGCCAAAATACAGTTGAAATGGAATCAGCCGTATCTAAGTTGTCCCATTAACTGCTGCTGAATTGTGTTCAGTTTAAGTCTAAGAGTGTAAGCCCTCAAGGGAGCAGAAGCCACACGAATCCTGAAGCACTCTATGAATAAAGAATTTGAAGGGGAGGACCTACCATCAATATTTAATTCATTTTGTTGAAGGTTGAATTATAATTTGAATTACAGAGCAATATGTCTGGATTTTTCCATCTAACATGATGTTGCACAGCTGTCTTTGCTACTTACATGGTACCTAAACTTTGCTAATTTATAAAAAAAGAGATCTTAAAGAGAAGAACAGTAAACCAGGGAAGTCAGGTAATTGGCAACTTGAGTTAAATACACCTTTACAAGTAGACTATGTGACATCAAATCCATTCTCTTCCTACTTAGTTTTTCCTTTACTGTTAAAAGAAGTTACACGGACAGCCCAAATAAACTGCTGGATAAACGTTTTAAGGACTAAGTCACACTGATATCCATGTAAGAAAGTCCTTAAGATCAACAAGCAGCACAGAAAACAGGAAGCTAGACAGACTTTTTTTTTTTTTCTCCACCTTTCAATTTTTTATTTTTTCTTTCTGTTTTCCCTTTCAATACAGCTCTCCTAAGGCCTGATGCACTTTACCTCAAATATCTCAAAATATCAAAAATATTTAGATGTACTGAAAGGGAAAGCAGAGAAATGAAACAGATCCCTTGTATCAAAAGTTTTAAATATCAGATATGCTTTAAACAAGAATGTAAAGCACTCATTTCAGCATCCTTTAGGTATGTAGATCAAGAGATAAAAGAGATATTAGGAAATAATCACATAAAACAAGAAATCGTTCTTCTGCAAAAACAGTTTAAAATAAGTACTTCTACTATTACTAGTTATCATAATCCTTTTCTAGCTGAACTGCAAACTAATCAAAATATCCAAACCTACTACCATGCATATTAAATTAATTGCTGGATGACTAGCAAAAAAAATTCATTTTAATAAGACATTAAAAACAAACAAAAAAAAGACTATTACCTTACAAATTGTGTTCCCATCTGAAAAGCTGAAGTTGGCTGCAAGATGGAAAAAGCAATATAAAAAGAATTACTTCAAGAGCTCTTTTCTAAATCACTGTCAGTTCACTACTGTGAGAGCTTTATAACAGCACTGAAGTGTTTTTAGTTCCATACGGTGACATCCACACACAACACTTAGAACTAGCTTTAATTAAGGTCTAATGTAACCCCAAATTGCCGCTAGTTAATATTAACAAAGTCATTTGCTTTAATGAATACAGAAACCAGGATCCTGAACATTAATTTGGTAAAAAGTAACAAACTAATACAACCAGGCTATTTTCTTTTTCTCAGTCTAGATAAAGGGTTTCTATCCTCAATCCCGACGATAGCGTTTTAGAGCTTGAGGGAGAAGAGCAAGAATGCAGGCTCTCTTTTAGTCAAAATCCCTTTAATTCCTGAATACTTTTGAGCATAAATTGTCAGATTTTGTACCTTATCAACAGAAATTAATGGATACTTACAATGGTCAATTTAGTTTACCTTTTTCAGTAGGAATTTAAAAAATAATAAAAAAAAAAGTGTAAGTAAGTAGCATGTACTAAAAAGCTCACCCCACAAGTAATTGCAATAGCTTCTGAATCTCCTTTTTGTTATTTTAACTCTTATGACAGGCATTTATTTGAAACAGAACTGTAGCCATGTTTTATTATATGAAATTTTTAGTTTTCATTTTTGAGCATTCAGCATTTTGTTGTTACTTGTGCTTTGAAAAGCTGGAAAAGAAGTTTCAAAGTGAGCACATAGTTAATAAATAAACTGCAGCAACTGTATGTATCTCCTCTCTACTAAAATTACTGGCATAGCATTGACAAGTACTAACAGAGCATTTTTTTCGATTTTGAACAACTGTCCCATTGAAGTCTTTAGTGTAGGCCCTGAAGATCTGAAAATACAGGTTAAAATGAGTCCTGCCTTCAAACCCAGCTGAGAGCTTATGTGCGCAGAAGTACCACCTCAGTGTTATAATCTGCTTTTAAACTCTCATGAGTTTGCAAAATCTAATGGGCAATTTTCTCACATGTGATTTTGACACAAAATGTAATCTGATAATCAAAATGTGGAATTCAAAATGTTTGGAACAGTCAGATTTTTTCATTATTACTAAGATTTTTCTAATAATTAGATGTAACAAAAGGTTGCAGACAAGTTTACATTGATATTCTGTTATAATGATGAGTAAGACTTCTTACAAGAAAAGAGATTTCAGAAAAAATACAAGTATTTCAGCTGTTCCCTTAAACATTTTTGAAGTGCTTCTTATTAACACCAACAGCTCTCCATAAGACAACTTTAAAACTAATGGTTTACTTTTTATCAATATTAAAAAAGAAAGAGTAAACTCATAGTAGCAGGACTGGTATCCAACACAGCATAAAATGAGGCTGTAGCCAGAAATCAGTTCAGGTGAAAATTTCTCATTTTCAAATAAAGATGAAGAGAAAAATTTAATGGTACAATTCTAAAGAAAAGGCTCTGGCTTATATAATGATACAACCTTTTAACATTATTCTTTAAAAATATTTACTTGAGTTCAGCTCCCTGTGTTCAACTAGCAACCGCAAAATTCTTCACTTGACTGAAGGCGTTTTCTCTACACATGTTAATATGCAATTCTTACAGCATCTGTTCTGACTGCATTTCTTAAATGGGTCATTATACAATATCTACATGGTACTGCCATGGGCTACAACGCAGGAAACTTCCAACTTAATTTAATCAATCAAAGTGAAAACATGAGGAAGCTCCAGCCCCACTAATCTGGTTTACATTTTCACTGGGAAAAGGGAACAGCTTTGTGCACATCCCAGACTTAGGCTTTGAAAACTTCTGTAAAAGCCAGTCTGAACGGATTTAGACAGTTTATCCAGCTGACCTATTCATTTCATTTAGAAACACCGTGCATATACAACAAAATCAAATACCATACACACAGACACAGTGAAAAAATGAAGCTAATACAGTTTTCTTGCATCAGCTAATTGAGAAGTAAATTACTTAAAACAATGCATAAAACAATTCTTTTGTAATCCTTAACCTATTAGTTACACATTGCATCAAACTGCAGAACCACTCTTTCAATTTCATAGGTGACTACTGCTTTCCTTGCCATTTGCTTAAATATATTAATTCAAATTTTCTGTTCTCCTTAGCGAGGATTATCCCTGATATTTTTATATACAGAAGTTTGTACAAAAATCTAAGAAGATGAAAAATGCAATATTTTGGTGGCCACAAAAAGAAAAGCATCCCTACAAATTCAATTACAATTAATGCACCTATAGCATATAATGGCAGTTCTTAAAGTCATCTGTTTCAATCACAGTACCACTGAACAGCTGAAGTTGGAAGAGTCCTTACCTGGTCCCCCCAGAAGGGAAACCAGAGCACAGTGCCCAGGCCTACATCCAGATGGCTTCTGAAGATCTGCAAGGAGGATATTTCACAGTACCCAGGCAGCCTGTGCCAGTGTTCCATCACCAGCACAGCACAGAAGCACTGCCTGATGTACCAAAGGGACCTCCTGCGCTCCAGTTTGAGTCCATTGCCTCTGGTCCTGGCACTGGGCACCACTGAAAAGAGCCTGGCACCGCGTCCTCTACATCCTCTCTTCAGATGTTTCTACTTATTGATAATTTTCCCCTAAGATTCCTCTTCACCCAGCTGAACAGTCCCAGCTCTCTCAGCCTCTCCTCATAGGAGACATGCTCCATTCCCTCTATCTTCTGCATGGCTCTTTGCACGACTTTCTCCATTATGTCCATGTCTTCCTGGGCAGCCCAGAAAGGGCCTAGTATTCCAAGTGTGGTCTCCCCAGTGCTAAGTAGAAATTTTCAGTCACTTTCAGCCCTCAAAAAATTGCCCTTAATTCCTTCTTAGCTCTGATTTCACAGAACTCTGGGAAAAAGAAATCTGCATGGCGTTCAAGCAAAGTGAACGTGGGGGACTAGGAATGAAGTCTTCATCTTCAAGATTTTAAAATGTTTTTCATGGTAGGCTGAGATGTTACTTACAAGAGCTAAGAATAAATCTGTTAGCTGCGTCATTTCTGAGATAATTGGATTTGGAAGCAATTTAACAATGTTTAAAAGAAGCATAATCACTCTACAATACATATGAATCCTTAGGACAGAAAGGCATTGCAAGGTGTAGCTTCTGAGCTTAAAAACATGATGAAGATCAAATGAAGTTCCTTTGGCTTTGTGGCCATTTCTAAAGTGAGCAAGAGAAATATTAGACCATACAGTCATGGCGTGCAAGGAAAATTCTACTCAATTGCTACAAACGAACTACAAATGTACTTAAAACCAGTCAGGGAGCAGCACAACTCATGCACTGTAGTTTAAAATTTCAGATTTTAGTGCAATCACAAACAGACATTGCCCAGAGTTGCAGATGCTCCAACCCTGGAAATGTTCAAGATCAGGTTACATGGGGCTTTGAGGCAACCTGATCTAGGGACTGATTGCAACATGTCCTTGCCTATGCCAGAACTGTTTGAACTAGATGGTCCATTCCAACTCAAAACATTCTAAGACTTTATAATGTAATTATTGTCTTATATTTCCTCTGTTTTTGTATTGATTTCATATAATTTTCTGTTAATAATTAATTGCAGTCAGAAACACAGAAGTTACCAGTGCATGTCTATATAATGTTGCAGAAGGCAGCCTGCAATACTACCGATCTAATACACATACCAAGTCGAAAACTGAAATTCTAGCACACACGTACTCCACTTTTAAAACCTGTGATGCTTATTTTTGACACAGCTGTTTTCCTGTTCAATAATGCATTTTGCTAATGGAAATTCTGTACAAACTTCTGCACATTACCATTCTATAGGCACAATGACATGAGTAGCCTGAACACACATAATGACTATTATGTCAATCAGTGCAAGTTATCAAATACTGAGTACCGTTTCTCCTCAGTGATGCCGTTGCTTGGTGATAGTGATTAGATTTTCAAATACCTCTAGCAAGGGATTTGGCTTTAATAACTCACAATCTGCAATTCTGGTGAAATTAATATCTACTCCAAATATTTTACTGTATTTTAGTAAACTCTAATATATATAGGTGCAAGGCATGTCTCCATAAATTCTATGAACTAGAAAGGATGACATTTGAATTCTGCTAAGCAGATGAAACTAATTCAACAAACACACAATTTCTGGTCCCCTGGAGAACTGGAAGTCTCCCACAGTGCTGTCTGGCATGTAAATGTTAACACTTCCATTCAGATCAGGAGCATGCTTTCAGAAGAAGTCACCTAACAGCCCATAGATACTACATTCTGGTTTAAATCATAGAAGGGATGGATAGTGCACAAATTGGATACTTTGAGATGGAGCTAAGTAAGAAGATGTACTCCAGAAGATCGGTTACTGTATTCTAACTATTAGCAGGTATTCAGTTAATCAAACTTGCCAGCATGATGCCCATCTACAAGAAACATACGAGGAAAGATCCAGGGAACTACAGGCCCATCAGTCTGATCTCGGTGCTTGGAAAGGTTATCGAGCAGATCATCTTGAGGGAAATCACATAGCATGCGTGGGACAATCACAGATCAGGCCCATCCAGCATGGGCTCATGAAAATCAGGTCCTGCTTGACCAACCTGATCTCTTGCACTCAGATGACCCATGCAGTGGATGAGGAAAAGGCAGTTAGTGTAGTCCGCCTAGACTTTACCAAAGTCTTTGACATTGTCTCCTGCAGTATTCTCCAGAAGAAGCTTGCAGCTCATCGACTGACAGATACATTCTTTGTTGGTTAAAAACCGACCAGATTATTGGACCCAGTGAGTGGTAGCAAATGGAGTTAAATCCAGCTGGTGACCAGACACAAGTAGTGCTCCCTAGAGGTAAATATTGGGGCCAACTCTGTTTACTGTCTTTACTGATGATCTGGATGAGGCGATTGAGAGCACCTTCAGTAAGTTTGCAGGCGATACCAAGCTGGCAGGAAGTACTGATCTGCTTGGTGGTAGAAAGGAAGATCTGGACAGGCTGGACTTCTGGGCTGAGGTCAACTGTATGAGTTTCAATAAGATCAAGTGTCGAGTCATGTATTTTTGTCACAGCATCCCTGTGCAACACCACAGGTTTGGGACAGAGTGGCTGGAAAACTGAATCTTATTCTAAGATGGTGAGAATTTTAATTAAAAAGTATTGTTCATTGGGGGATAGGTTCACAATGTGGATCTCCTTACAGCACTATCAAAGGGTAAATGATTGCTGGCTTAATAGCTCAATAAAAAACTAATGACTAGCCTGATAAGAAGTTATATAGGAATAGGCACAACAAATAGATTTAATTGCATGCTTAATTTCTAGGTAAGGTCAAGTGTCCAACACAGTTGTTCTGAAGGAAAAAGAAAATCCTAGACAGATTTATAGCACATACAAATTAAATTCACAGGAAGAATGGATACTGTGAAGGCAAAGCCACACGATTTATAAAACACATTAGTTATAATAAATGTTAACACCATGAAGCTGCCAAAGTATACACAGAGAAGAATCTGTTACGTGTGTAAAAATCAATGTTTTCCAAGCAAGTTGAACACAAGAAACGTTGAATGGTGTAAAGTCAGAAAGCCAGCTTAGTGCCTCTGAAGAACTACCTGATAAAAGGCTCCACCTGGGCTAATTAACACAGCTTTATCACATCTTACCACTGAATTCAAACACACAGTTTAATTTATTAACATCCACAGATGAGCTATCACAGAACTTTCCTGAAGAGAGTTCTAAAGTGCCATACCCCTAAACTATCAAGTGATAAAAATGAATTTGGAAAAGATAAATCCTCTGTGGCCATTTGCATTGTAATGTAATGCAAGACGGTGATTTTTATCAGGCACAAAATCACTGGACAAAAGTGAAAGTCTTTCAGCGCATATACACCAAAAATTAAAACTAGGAAGGATTAAACTGGCATGATATACAACATCCTTCATAGTTAAAATCTTATATACATCAGCCTTGAAAAAGAAGAGCAAAATGAGCACACACTATTTTATCATTATAACAACATTTGGCAAAAAGACTGAAATAAAGCAGAGGCACATTTTCAAGTGTGAGCACTGATAAAAAATCTGAATAACAAGTGTTTGAAACTTCAAAAGCTTCGCTATTGCCTATGACACTGACTTTTCATGTTAAAAAAAATGTTTAAAGTAACTGTCTTCAGTTTTTATTTATGAAAGAGAGAAAGATGTTCATGCTATGTATCAAATGTTCAAGAGCTGAAATACCCTTAGAAAACAAGCAGTTCATAAAAAGTTCACTCACAAAGTTTTCCTCTCATTTCCATATCTCCTTTCTAAAAGTCTAAACCCCATCGCTAGAAAGCTATGCAAGCTGAAGTTGTCTTTATCTCCACTTATTTGGAATTCATATCACAAAACAGACAAGTTCTGGAGGCCCATACACATCCATGCAGTATTCCATCAAACTTCCCACAGAAAAAGGGGAGTCAATAGTTGTTATTTCTTGTAAGACAGCAGCTCTTTCCACATCCCAAATGCCTGAGAGCTACGAAAGATTTGCTGCACTGCAAGGATGCTTACTCCATGGTAATTACTCATCAAACAGGTGGTGGGAGATTACATTCTCACCTCTGTTGAGGATGTAACTCCTACCATCAACAGGGGGAAGCTGTAAATGTCCTATGTGCGAGGCAGTAATTTTTGGAAATTAAAGATTAAAATTGCACCAAATCTTTTTTTCCTTTTCCCCCCACCCCTATTTCAAGCATTGTGGTCAGTAAACTACTTTGAATGTAGAAGATTAAAAAAAAAACCAACTCTCAAAGATTCATTTGTTAAATAACAGACGTAAGGTAGAGTTCCAAATAAATAACTTATCCTATAGAAACAGAAAGAAAAACTATTTAGGTAACACATGTCCATCTGGGTGATCTGACACTACTGAACACGTAGAGCACAGCTGTAAAAGGGGCAGCCATTCTTACCTGAAAGTACAAGTAAGACAACAGTCTAATTTTCATGCCGCAATGTTTTCATCCTATTCAGCTGTAAAATCTGGGCTATTTCATCAGTTATGTGTTGTAGGACTTAAAAGTACGATTTACTTTAGAACTTAGAAAAACTTCGTACCAGCAAACACAAATTTTGAAGTAAATTATTTATCAATGTTATGAATCACTTAGTAGATTTTAAGTACATATAAGACATAAAGCTGCCTGGACTACCATAAATATTTGATCCTGCCTTTGGCCATCAGGATAGATAATAAGAGTTCTCAACTTCTCTCCTGAACAATTTTTCTGTAATCCTACATCTTTATTGCTTTTATCTGAAAATTAAAAATGTGTGTAATAAAAACGCTGAGCTGCATTTTGCATTTCTACCCTGAGTAGACAACTGTACTCAGCATTCACAGCAGAACATATACCTAGAAACTTGACTGAGTGTGCGCCATTTTATCATCAGACAGAAAATCCTCAGCTTTGTGGTGTTCGTGTACTTTTACTGTTCTTAAAATAGGTGTTTCTTAAATAATGATATCCAGATACATGAGCATTCCTTGAAGTTTTGTTTCCCAGAAAGCAAATAATTAGCTGACTCTTAAAAAGAGTAAGTTATAATTAGGCTGGTCTCCACTGGAAATATTCTCCAAAATCCTGAGCAGGGAAACAGGCTCTATTTCAATATGTCATTTTGTCTCTCATATACTTTTGTTAGTATTAAAAGCTTCCATTAGCATTAGCACTACAAGATATATTGTCAGTGCAGCTTGGTATCCTATAAAGCCAGAGTCTATCTTCTTTGGTTTCATAAATTTAATAAATTGTAGACTATACAGGAAGAGATAAAAGCTTTCTTTCCTTCTCTGTAAGAGATTTCAGAATCTAAAGGACTAATAGCCTACTGTTCAAACATTTTTGACAATGCATATTCCTTAAGTACAACAGAATGATTCTCAGCTGTAAACACTACACTGTATTGCAATGGTCTTATATTCAGACTTTCTAATCAAACTGAAATAGGTACTAAGGCATCAAGAAATTTACATTAATTGCTTCAGTTCAATATATTTAATCAGCATGCCCTCTCTTTCAAAATGAAGTGTTCTTTTAGCATTATTCCAACAATTAGATAAACTGACACGGATTTCTTAACTATATGCCTACTACTGAATTCACACTTCTAAAGCTACATCTGCAAAATGGATAACCCACCATCTGTATGAGCAGCACTGTAAGTTACCATTTGCCAAATAACAATTTAATAATGTCATCAGGCTTGTTGTTTTCAGTGAGGAATTAGTCTCACAACTGACAGCTGTTTATTCATGTATTCTTTGTGATGCAGCATATTGGAAAACACACCATTAGTGTTATGGGTTCTTAAAAGGAAAATAGACAAAAAAGCCTACTTTCTTCTTTAATTGAAAAAGCCTTAATAGACTGTCAGTCTAGTAGCAATTTAATATGTTGTTAGAAATTTACTGACACCTTTCAGATAGTTTGGCATTCCATTGTGACCATGCCAAAATGCTTTTGACTGTATTTTTAAATATTATCTTTGGAAAGAAAAAAAAATCTCAATAAGTCTGTTATAACTCACAGATCACTTCTTGTTTCTGAGTGTATTGAAACCTCAAACTGTTTTATTCTATTTTAGGATCAGAAAATTAGCTGGCAAAAAAAAAAAAAAAACAAGGTGCAAATGAAGCAAATATTTTTGCAAGTCTACATAATACCTAAATGGTGTAGGACCTTGCAAGCTAATTAAAACAAGGTATTCTACTACATTGCAGTCCCACTATCTTACATATTAACAAACATCTGAAGTACTAGGGGGCAGAAAGTGATAGCCAGTGTGCCACGGAAAGAACTCTGTCACCATATATACCCTTGGTTAGATGTGTTCCTTCCTCACCTTAACCTCATCATATTTTTCCTGCTGGCTATTGGAATTCAGCTTTATAAAACTTGCATACTGTCCCACCAGTTCACTGGAAGCATCAGATATTCTCCTTTTCTGTGACAATCAACCAACTTTGAAAAAAAATAAAATGCATAAGATCTAAACATCATCAGAACAAGGAATAAGATTAGACCAAGAAGGAGAGAAGGGCTCTTTTGGGTGAGGGGTTCATATGACCCTTCCAAGTGGCAACCAAATAGAGGCAAAACAGGGCCACTGCTTAAACAACTCAGAGGTTCAGCCTCCTCCTGCAAAGGAGGCATTCACCACCATGCAAGCCCTAAACTAATTCCATCTTGCTGTTCAGCCTCCTCTCTCCCCAGTGTCTTGACAGGGGCACAAGTATGTACACCTACAGGAACAGACTGAAAGCAATGGCTTTAAAATAAAGAAAGCTAATGAAGAAGTTCATAATATATATGTTTCACCAGGAGGATGCTGCCAGCAAACAATACTACAGAGGAACAATATGGATTTATTTTTCTCTATTTCCTACAGTGTTACTACATGTCATACTTTTTATAATGTTATATCTCAGAATGCAACCAAATAACCTCAGATGCACATAAGTCAACATGGAAAAGGAAAAAGAGAAAGAATGGAAAGAACGAATCACTAAAGATGTAGAGTTCACATACTGAGTATTGGAATATAAGTCAATAGTCAGGATGATACATGACATCTGGCTATCATTTCGTTAAAGCTTTCGTTAAAAGACCTGTGATGTGTCCTATGACCTGAGGAAACACCTGCCATACTGCAACCAGGATTCAATAAAGCAAAACACAATTCTATCACTGGATCTACTTGAAATACATCATTTTTATTGCTTCAAAAAAGCATTCATTATGGATTTTTCACCTACGCATGGTAGATAAGTACAGTTTATTTATCTCTAGGTAAAGATAATAGAACAGCAGATCCCACAGTCAGCTTGCTCAGATACCATGAGAAGGCATTTCTTGACAATTTTTTCTCACATTTCTTCTACCGGTTTGGGTGAGGGCTCAAGATGCACAGCTCAGCTTGTTGTTACCCCAACACCCACCCATCCTGCATACAAACACCTGTCCTGAATCATTCCCAGTGCTGGTACAAACAATGTGCAGGGGACACTTTCTGCTGAAAAATAGTCTGGCATGCTCTACAACCTTCAAAGTCAAATCTTCATAGGATAATCTTTGAGACCACGAGCAGCAACATTCACATAAAAGCATTAAAATAGTACTAGTTTTTAAAAGGTATAAAGTAAATATATATATATATAGTTAATCTGTTATTTAGCCTGTTTATATCTACATATTAAAAAATCAATAATCTTGTTTAGTTGCAGTGACACCTGTATCTGACAGATACTACATGGTAAAACTGTCAGATGATCATCATTTCAAATTGCATGACACTAGATATTAAAAATAAATGGAAAAAAATGAAAAAGCCAACAACTTTACTTGCCCCCCATTACGATTTACTGAATGCATGAGGACATTGTCCACTTAGTGCAATTGTTTTGTTGCACTGTGTCTATCTTGTTTGGCACCATGTTGTCTTTCAACATGTTTTTATTAAAATCTGTAACAGCATTAAAACATTATGTCCTAAGTTAAATAAATTTCATAAATTTTTCCAGGGGTTTGTCAGCACTCATCAAACCAAACCGTATTCACAAATGCATGTGAGATGAAGTAGAGTATAATTTCTTTCTTATAAAATGTTATTTTGAATTAAAATTTGAAACAAAAAGCTATAGAGGCAGTACAAGCAAAGAACAGGACATACTGTAGTACGGCAACTCTTAAGTGATTAAAAACCATGTTTTGGAGAGCAACCAACAAAATGGAAAAAAGTAATATTACTGCATTTGATACGCAGAGATATTTGTTAATACTGCAGGCTCCATGTATGCAGTGACTCAGTGATATCATCTGAATCATTGTTTCTGTTCTATTTCATAAACTGTTCAAGGATTTGGAAATCAATTGGTGCAGATTACTAGACATAATTCTGTGAGAGCATACAAGAAACAGGCTCAGAATCTAACCCAAGAATTCCTCTACTAGAGCAGTATAAGCACCACTATCTTCACTGTTTTTTTCCCCTACTGTAGCCCTTTTACAGCAAGGAAAATAGCTAGAGTAAAACACACTGTACATGCCCAGACAGCAAGTACGCTTCTGGCAGCAGCAGCCAGGCAGTAGAAATTAGGGAACCCCCAAGATACTATTTCATATAGATATTAAGAGACTGGAGATACATTCTGCTCTTTTTACTGTTAACTGTGTAGATGAGCAATTCAGTAAGAGGTTTAGGTCATTTGACTTTATATCAAGATATACCAGAGATATAAAGCCTTTAATTACTGCTAAGTATTTCCAGTACAGCTGTTTCCTTTCTTTGCATGCAATCACAAAATCTCAAACTGTGTTCAGTTCCAGGTTTAGCATTCTCCTGATCTGCACAAATATTAGGATCCTTATTCACTGCAATTATTCCCAGTTGTATCAAAGGGTTTATAGGAACAGCGAGGAGAGTAAATGAGTTACCATGATGATGTGCTCTTCTGGTTGTTCCCACTTTGGGCAAGGATAAATGAGTTTATGGCTGGAAAAAGAATAATAAAAGCACACCACGCTGTGACAAATCAGACTCATCACAAATGTTTATGGCTACATCTTTAAAATTCTAATAAATCCTAACTGTTACTTCAGGCTTACAAGTGCAAGCAAAAATTATTCAGAAATAGAAAAGAGATTTGTTGTTCTAAAACCGAATGACCAAAGCAATATTCATAAAAATTCTCTCTGCTGGAAAGGTAACTGAAAATAGAGAACAAGACAATACATCAGTAAAATTGCTCTTTCTTCATGTCCTTGAAATAGCAAACCCTTTCTTATTGACAGTATGGTACAAAGAAATCACCTTGCAATCTACGTCTTAGGACATTTAAAGTCTTTAATTTTGTATAACAATTTCTATGTGTCCCCACTTAGTCCCTTTGTGGCACAATGCTGTAATGTGCATTAGAGGACTAGACACCTCAGGGTGCTCCACAAAGCTCCTGGGCTTACATTTAATTTGGTGAAAATATCTAGCCTACAAATATATTTTCTCTTACAATAAAGTCCAAACACTAACGTGTGAAGTGTTCTTAAGAGAACAAGACATTTATAGCTAAAAATTCCCTCTTACCATGCCCTCCACCTGTAGTTCCTCCAGAGCATACATAAGCATCTGTGGCTTTTGCATCACTGTCTGCATCACTGCAGCATAACTTATACAACAGATGATCATGACTACAAACTGTATCTCTAAAAAAACATCATAATAATAATAATTTTAAAAGGCTTCTATAGGTGAAAAAGAATAAAAAAAAGAAGAGCAACACTACATTTATTTCAGACCTTTGACAGAAAGCTAAATCCTTTTAATACCACATTAAGTCTCACTAGGCTGCCAGAAATACAACACAGTATGAGTTCAGATATACAGCTTTCTTCTGTTTGAGTGAATAATTCGATATATTTTTTCACCCAACAACATATTTTAAACTGCTGCCAATTTATAGTTGTCTATAGACCTCTCACATTCATAGCAGCAAGATCAGACCCCAATCTCTACTGCTGTCACATGCATGAAGGCAATAATGCAGAACCAATTTCCCCCTCAGAGCAGGAGTGGAAAATGAAAATAAATCCATGATCTACAAGACGCTACAAGTCTTCTGTAATACAACTGCAAAATAATAATGAAGAACCATCACAAAATAAGTGGACTCCAGGCTTTTCACAGCCCTACAGACAAAAATATATATACACATTGCATACATTTTCACTTCTCTTCCAGATTGCATCTGATGTACTCAGTGAGAAACCTGGGCCAAATACTGACTAGCCAGCAAAGCAATAGGAAGCAAAGACCTCACCACAGAAAACATGATTTTGAAGTGACAAATGCTATCAAAAAATTAACACCTGTTGTCAATCTTTTGTCCGTTTACTTCTGACGCAGATAGAAATTATAGCTCGAGCCAAACATTATGGAGATATAATGTCCAAACTTGTCCATTAACCATCCCTAGCTGTGCCACCATGCTATGCCCTCAGCAAAGAAAGTTCTTGTGTCTGGAACCCTCACTGCCCAGAATAGGTCAAGGGCTTTTAATTAAATTGTGTGCCAATAAATAAGAGAATCCTACTTGGTTCAGACTGTATTGACTACCACTGTCAGGAAAAAAAAAAAAAAAAAAAAGATTTGGCTCCTGTCCCAGCACACAAACGTGTGCCAATATTTTCTCTCTCATCTCAAATAGGAGAAATGGCCTCTGCTAATAGCAGACAATATATGACCAGAGTTCATTTGACAAGCAAGGTTCTGAATACAATCTATTCTGGTGGTCTGTACACTTGCAAGAAAGAGAGGACAAGCAGAATTTGGGGGGAAGGATAGCAGGGCAGGCTAGCAAGAATGCACTTATCTGTGAAATAGTGAAGCAATCAGGCATTGTGATATTTTTAGATACTTTCTTTTTCAAGTGCCAAAAGATTCTGAATAAATCACAACGGCAAACAGGATGGTAGAGATGGGATAGATTACAGCTGAACACTGCACAGATCAAATATTCAGTTCCAACCCAAAGCATGAGTCCTAAGTGCATATCTGATAAACTGTAAAAGCTTTCCATGACACAAGCTATCTACTTCTCTTACGGCTACATTAACTGCTAGATCCCATCTGCCTCTATATTTCATAAAGTCTACAACCACCTGAGTCAGTTCTCTGAACACAGTATACCTGAAAATCATCCTATCTATATTAATTCTCCTTGCATGATTAAAAGCTTCAAAGCAAAGATTAATGAAAACAATATTTTGTGCAAAACCTATAAAGTTGACGCTGGTGGGAAGCCAAGGCATTTTCAGCATTCACACCAAACATAGCTCTCAATATTAGAATTTTGCATCTAATCACTGCTTCATTTGCTCAGTGAACATAGAAACTAGAAAGGCAAAGACTAAAATTTTAAAAAGAGGCTTACACTGCATACAGTACTGCAGTTCTTTCCTCCATCCTGCATGAATGAGAATGTTTTTACATACAAAATATTTGCACTTACTTGCATTTGTGGTATAAAAGAAATCTCCTTTATTAGATAAGGAGTCCATTTAATTTATTCCTTTCCTTGCATATTTCTAACTTACACAGAAACACATGGCATTTCAAAGCAACCTTTCTGACTGTGGCTCCGACAAGAAGAATGCATCTGTGTTACGAAGGAATCAGGCAGAGACACAGGAATACATGTGCATAAGATAAAATGAGAAGAAGGTGTCTCAAATCTAAGAAAAAGAGTGTTTAGGGACAACAGGTCATTAGTAGAAAAAGTGACACTGACTGCTGATAGCATGCCCTACGGATGGAGCTCCTAGGCAAACCAGAGTTCTGATAAGTGCACTGATGTAAGGCACTTGCAAAGTCACTGCTTCTCATTGCGTCAGATGAATCCAAACTGGGATATGAAGGACTTTGTCCAACATACACCTCCCTTTTCAGGTATCCCTCAATAGGGCACACTCATTAATATCTATCTCAAGTGGGAATAGGAAGCTGTTTCTTCATTCCTCATTTTTCTGTCACTGTTTTCCAGTCCATATTTTGAAAACTTTCATTTTTCTTGACATTTTTTTTCCTATGTTCTTTTATTTAGCTCTTTTCTGGTGTAGCTTTTTGTCCTCTTGAACTGCTCTCACTGTCTCATAAGAATACCTCAAGCAACAAGAGCAAGCTGTTGGTTAAAACCGAAAGTGATCACTACTGCATAAGGATCTCCTTAAGGTACGACAGAGAATACTAAACTCCAGGATTACTTAAAGTTGTACAAATATTTCTTAATGGTACTAATTGCTCTATCTGTTGTCATTTCTACATTATGCACAATCTCTTTCCTACAAGCAGCATTTGAGACTGCCCTGTCTCACCACACAGAAAACTTTGAGACTTGTCATAAAAAAAATTCACTACTTTTGTAAAGATTTCTGTTGTCTGAATAAGAAAATGGTTACTGGTCAGCACAAACCCCATTTTGAATTTGTGATAACCTACAGTAAAGCAAAGAGTAACCCTGATAATGCCTTACAAATATTACCATTCACAGCTGCTTAAATTTGTCCTAGATATTCAACACATAAGACATCTCATGGTTAAATTACTAGAAACAATTCCGTGGGTAAGAATAATTTCCCTCTGCTCTATTGGTTTTGCCAAGACACTTTACTGCCTTGACCTGATAACAGATGAGTTTTGGCTGCCACTAGCACAAACACAAATGCCTCACAGATAAGACATGGATAAAGACTTTCATGGGGCCAATGGATGAAACAGTTCACCCTTACAATGGTTGAATATTTCAGACAGGAAACATTTTCTTACTCAACAACTCCCAGTGGTGCTTCAGCCAACACTAGCTTGAATACAAAAGATGTCCTCCAAGCTGCAATACGGTAAATGTAAGGGGAAGAGCAGACAAAGGGCATCATTACTCATTTAAAGGTACAAAATGTTTCCTGCTTTTGCTAATAATTTGCAAAGTTCAATCTGCCTGTGCATTACTTTGGCTTTACTTTGCATGGAAAAATGAAGCAGATAAACAATTACACTTCCATTGGTTACATTTTCTGATTCCCATGCAGCAAACCCCTCTGCTGCAGACACAATACTTAATATACTACTTTTTAATTGATAGTTTATATTTAAAGAGAAATAGTGAGAGCAAATCTATTGAAAACTTGCTCATTAAGTAACCAACAAACACATTCTGAAATGCTATTGGCCCTGGAAAAGGGCCTGGAGATAGACAACTGGAGAAAAGACAGGTGGACTGGGAAGTTTAGACCAAAAAGAATTAAAATTTTTGAGAAGATGAACACAAGTGTGCTCTCTCATATAAGAAAGAAGCCCAGAGCGTAAAGTTTCTTTAAAAATCAAGCCAGCGGTGAGACTGAGCGGTGAGTATATGTTGAGTGGTGATCTCCTAAAAGAGAATTTGCTTTTAGCACTGTCATTTTTGTCTTTATTTTTTCCATTTCTGGCATAAGAACAAATTTCTGAGAGATGCTTTTCCTACAGTAACTCATGTTCCAATCACATTTTGCTTCTTACTTTTGAACAGTGCAAAAGTGTATGTTAGCTCTGACCATCGCAAGTTTAAAATAAATCAAATCCATTGTTCCGTTCTAAAACTGATAAGGCATCCATATCAAGAGAACCAACACAGAACACAAACAATATATAGCTCAACTGAAAACATTTTATGTAAAAATACCATCTTGATATATCACGTGAGTTGTATGGCATTGATTCAGACCATATCTCCCCAGTTTACATAAGATGCTTTCTTGTTACTACTATCTAAACCCATAAGATGAAACATTAAGTTGCAAGCACTTTATGCTTCAACACCTACAGCAACGACCCATAAAACAAACTATGCCTCAATAGCAGCTGTGCAAATCCCACAGTGTCTGAGTTATGACCCGAGTTGTGTTTAGCCAACCAGTCCCGTTGGTGTACCACAGGCGCCAGCACTCATCAGTGATGAAGAACACGGGATGGAAAAACAGTGACTTTCTGATACATAACAGAGAAGAGCTGTAAGGCTGACAGGGTTATACGGAGAGGAAAATGCCTTCATTCCAATTTTGGGGCTGTGACTGGAAAAGCAGTAAGAAGAATCACACTAATGGCTGAATCCTTTGCTGGATTCCTGTAGCGAATGTTTTTCTGAAGATTTAACAGATAGTTTATCAATTGAGCTGGTAGCCTAAAACTAATTGCACACTCAGAACAAAAGTTCTCTATCCCCAAGGCAAGTGATCCTGTACTCTATACGAAGGGCTATGAGCACTAACATGCAAGTGCATCTACAGCAGTAAGGAGAGTGAAAAGCTGAGCGCAATCCAACAGAGGACATGACGCTGAGCCTCTTCTAACAATCTGAAAGACTACTTTGGAACATGAAAAAACAAAGGGGGAACACTGCTGTCTCTCAAGCAACTTCAAAACAAGGCTGTTACTGTGCACTGGCATCACATAGTTTACGAGAAATCTAGCAACACAGAAGGAAACACGAAACAGTTTTCTATCCTGTCTTAGGGAACAACTTTCCTTATTTCTGACTGGCTATTTTGCAAATTATTCATTAATCCTCCAATCTTCCTCTGCTTAACCACTTTATATCAAACAGGGCAGCAGAATGTCATGCACAGTGAATTCACACAGCTTCATTTCTAAACAAATGTTTCCTTCGGATGTTGACAGTATAGCTCTTAACACCCTGGTAAGTGATGGAAGACAGCAAAGTTTGCTCTTCTCCTCCCCTAAACACAAGTTATTTTGCAGTCCTTCTCAGGTGTATTCCACATTGCAACGCTGAGTAGAGAAAGGCAGCAGATAGCCCCTAGCTTACCAGAGCACGCTGCTCTCCATCAGGTAGTTGTTATTTAAGCATCGAGAAGATACCAATGAGACTAAAGCAGAAACGTGAACGTGGGACTGACCAAATTACCTCTCGGGAGTTTGGTGCGTGGTGCCTCCGGAGGTTCTATTCTCAGCCCTATTTTCAGTGAAGGCAAAAGTACCAGGTCGGCAACAGCGGGCACCTAACGGCTGGTTTTTGCAAAGCGTTCAGCTCGTCTCAGCTCGAGACCCCCGGCATTAAGCGTTTGCTTCCCGTCCCCACAGGCGCACACATTTTTCCAAAACAGCACAGATGCATGCACCCCATGCAAGCAGGCAGCTCCCCCTGCAAGCCCCACGCCAAGTTGAGAGACCTGCTACTTAAAGGTAAAGGGAAAAACCCCAAAATAACTACAATAAATAAATAAATAAATAAACAAGCTCCGCGCCCCCACGCCGCTCCCGTCCTACCGCCTGTAGAGCTGGCCTCCTCCAGCTGAGCCGAGATGCTCTCCACCCTCCTCACATTCATGCTGGGAGGCGGGAGGCGCCCGGAACCGCGGCGGGGGAGCGCGGCAGCAGCGCCGCGCCGCAGCCGCGGAGCCAGAAAGGGGCCGCGGACAGAGCGGAACGGTGCGGGCCGGGCGCGGCGGAGCGGAGCGGGGCCCCGCCTCGGCGGCAGCGGCACCTCCCCCGCCACCCGCGGCGGCGCGGGGCGGGCCGCAGGGCTCGGGGCCGCCGCCTCAGCCTGTGCCCCGCGAGGCTGGGCTACCTGCCCGCCTTGTGCGCCGAGGAGAAAGCCGAGCGCAGCCCCCCGGGGAGCTGGGTCTATCGTGGGCAGTGCTCTGAGAGAGCCCGGGAGGGCCGCCCAGCGGCTTCACACAGGTGGTTGTGCATCACCTGTTAACGCCCTGTCTCGGTTGTCGGGACTCGCACGGTGCCGAGCCCTCGCGTTGGGTATGTTACATACCACGAGGGCTGGGGGCAAAGCCCACGGGGACTTTGGAAACAGCTCCTGTGGATCACGGCGCCTACAGAGCCAGTGCCAGCAACACCACCGGCTATCAGTGCAGAGCTGAGTGCGTATCACGCATCAAACCCAGTCCTCGCTTAGAAAACATGCTTTTTAAACAAATCATGGAAAATGGTACCATAGGATATGAAATCTAGGTAGGCACACATGGAGCAGAGAAACAACACCTGATGGAAGTTATTTGCCTGAGCCCTTTGAAGGAAATTCAGATAATCCCACTAAAAACAATGAGATGTTACCCTGTGATATCAGGAAAAGGTTTGGCTATTGCACTTAAAGCAAATAGAAAATGGAGTTTTAAGAGACAGTCATAGCACCTCTAATTGTTAAAGACTTTCCACAACATATCATTAGAAAATGCCTTCACTATGGCAGCTCTCCCAGTTCACTTCTATGTGGAGAGCCCCTTGGTCTTTACTGCTGTCTTCTTTTATGCAAACAATAACTTGTTTCAGAAATTCCTTTTTTTTTTTTGTTTGCATGCATTCCCTGACTATCACAGTCAATTTTTCAAGGCAAATAAAGGTTACAGGTTTCACTACCTAAAATCTTAAACATTTTTCTTGGTGACAGGACAAGGAGAAATGGACTCAAGTTACACCAGGGGAGGTTTAGGTTGGATATCAGGAAAAACTTCTTTACAGGAAGGGTTGTTAAGCACTGGAATAGGCCACCCAGGGAGGTGATTGAGTCACCATCTCTGGATGTCTTTAAAAACCGTTCGGATGTGATGCTTAGGGACATGATTTAGTGGAATGCTGTCAGAGTTAGGATAGTATGGTTAGGTTGCAATTGAACTTGATGATCTTGAAAGTGTTTTCCAAGCAAGCAATTCTATAATTCTACTATTATTTTTGATACTTTGAAGATTCTTATAAACTGAAAGATAAAGGAATAATTTCTACACTGTACTGCCAACAAATGTGCTAGGGAAAATAATCCTATTCTCTATTGTTCCCTGGGACAAACTTATGTCACTCCAAAATGATGGAATGACTGAGTCCTAGAATGGGCCAACAGAACTACAGTGTAGTTTAACTAGCCAATAACCACTCAGTGTTGTGTCGCTTCTGCCAAGTGATTTTTTTGTTAAAAAAAAAAAAAAAAACAACACATTGCTACAGGCTTAGGAAAGACTGTGAAGAGTTGACATTCAGAGTACTATATCTGCCACACATCATCAAAAAAATTTCCCTTCTATTAGGAGAATCCTCAGCTATTCAGAATATGGCTCTTCTTCATGAGAGAAATTTGGAGTAGCCAGGAGAGACACCAGGATATGCTTTCATCATCAAGACTCAACCTAGCTGATTATCAAGAAGCTAAACTACCTAACTTGAATTCATCACAATTTTGCAGGTGCCCTTGTCATTTGTGTGTAGTGTTTGGAGTGAGGCAGTTCTGACTTACGGCTCTCACTTCCTTTTGTTCACTTTGCTGTACCCCAACATTTTATCAAAACTCTGTGAGTTATAAAAACAATCTAAATATACAGGAGCAGCTGGTCATAACAGAGCCAGCTTGGAAAAGAATGGTGGTAATGCATCAAAAATACCTTTGCAGTTGCCATTTAAGATTGATACAAGCAGAGAGAGCAGAATGTAATCTCTACAGCATCTGAGTACCAAATTTGTACAGAGAAGGTAGGGTGAGGAATCTTTATGATCAATTGTGTCTGAAGCAAGGGAAAGTGACCCAAATAAACTGAACTCTGTCCATAAATCTACATGCTTCTCTCAAGCTTATTTCCTTCATTTTTCTACTCTCTCTCTTTGTTGCCACCTACTTGTTCATCTCCTGTTCTTCTTGACGGGTCTCGCTTAAAATAATTTGATCATTTTCCTCTGCCTGGGTTTTTCTTTTTTCTCTCTTAGGACTTAAAGAATTCCAATGGAAAATGTCGCTGACTTCCCTGAGCTTTCTTTTGAACTTCTCCAGTTTTTGACTGTTTAATTTTCCTCTCACATTCTAAATACCCATTTTCTTGTTTCACCACTGCTACCAGTGAAAGCTAAACATTTTCATAACATTTACTAATTACTTACAAATTAGGGATGCAATACTCAAAAATGAAAGCTTATTTGAAAGTATGAAAAAATATAATTTCATGTAAATGAATACAATTTTCTGACTTCATAAACTATAGCAGCAATAGAACTGTGCAGATTTTTAACCACTGAGCATTTATGTTATGATAAGGATTGGCAATAGTTGCCATATATAAAGATGAAAGATGCAAACAATTTGATGCTCTATGTAAAACACAACATAGTTTAGAATGTGCTGTTGGTTCTTTTGCCATTTTGTTTTTGTTGTTTGTTGGTTTTTTTTCCCCCCCACATTTGCTTTAAAGGGCAAATTTTTTTTATTATTATTTACCAAACCTGATTCAGTTTCCTCCAATTAGCATGTCAAGTCCATGTATCTGCTCTATATAACATTCAGTAAAAACTGACATCAACTCTGATTTCATCTTTTCTATATAATTACATTTCAACACATAATTACATTTTTGTGAATATAAAGTTTCATTCTAGTTTCTATTTTTCAAAATAAATAATTTCTTCCTTTCTTTCTCATTTATTTCAGATTCTTCTTTAGAGCTAAATGCTGGTAAAATATTGCTCATAGATTTAATGGTACATATACATTAAGATTTCTTCTAGTCATCTATGATAACATTAATTTTTTCTTCTTGACATAGTTGATGTAGCTTCCATCTTATTTCTTTAATTAGAAGCTGAATCAGCACATTTCTATTACACTCAAATATAAACTAATTGAAAAGACTTAACAAGATTATGATTCAGATGCCCAAATGAAGCTCTGATTTCCACAACTGTTTGAAATACATAATAAATTTAATTACTAAATTAGGAAGCTAGCCTAGGAATAAGGAGGCATTTTCATCCAAAGAAAAAAAAAAAAAAAAAAGAAACCTTACACAAGTAAAAATTATCCATTGTTATTTCTGCTGCTAATATGTTCCTATCAGAGATTTTTCTCCTACTTATTTGTGTGGATGTGAAAGACTCAGACTCAGTATCCAAAGATTCTGTCCTTTCAGCCTCTTCTACTGCCCCACTGGTCCCAGGACATCCACAAAGGGCTAACACAGTAGTTCAGCGACCCAAATTGTATTTGCAGTAAGTAAATGAATAATTTATAATTAAGCAGTTGAATAGAACCAGAATAAACCCCAAAAAATTCAAAGCACCTATCCGCTGAAGGCTTCCTGAGAAGCCATTTATTCTTGCAGTGCTTCCTCTGCTGGAGAATGGCCCTCCAGGTGGGAGCTTTCTCCTTCTTCAGAAGTTTGTGGTTTGTCATTCAGCTTATACTGCGTGCTATTTATGATATTTTGCAAGAAGGTTAAGCAGACAACGAAACAGGAAGAAAAAAAAAAAAAAAAAAAAAAAAAAAAACAACTAAAAACTGAATCAGAATAATCTTCTCCAAAAAGCACTAAAATTCCATTTCTACTTTTTATTCAGGCATGAGAAAGAAAGACTGCTCTCTGTGCAACAACAGATTTCTAAGAGTATTTCTGCTCTCAGAAGTATATTGTGTTTAATTTTTAAATTATATTGTGTAAGGATGCATCCAAGAAAAAAAAAATACACACATGTGTACTCTAAATCAGAAAACACTGTGTTGAGCCCATCCCAATCTAATGAAATCCAGGAAAGCCATGTGCAAGGTCCTGCACCTGGATCACAGCAATCCCAAGCACAAATACAGGTTGGGCAGAGGATGGCTTAAGAGCAGCCCTGAGGAGAAGCATTTGGGAGTGTTGCTTGATAAAAGATCCAACACAAACTGGCAGTGTGCACTTGCAGCCCAGAAGGCCAAAATCGTATCCTGGGTTGCATCAAGAGAAGCATGACGGGGTCAAAGGAGGCGATCCTGCCCCTCTACTCCGCTCTTGTGAGACCTGACTTGGAGTACTGTGTCCAGTTCTGGGGCTCTCAACACAAGAACATTGAGCTGTTGGAGCAGGCCCAGAGGAGGGCCACAAAGATTATCAGAGGGCTGGAACACCTTCTCCATGAGGACAGGCTGAGAGAGCTGAGACTCTTCAGCCTAGAGAAGAGAAGGCTTCAGGGATACATGATAGTGGCCCTCCAGTAGCTGAAGGGGGCCTACAGGAAAGCTGGGGAAAGCCACCCCCTTTATAGAACGGTATGTAGTGACAGAAAAAGTGGAAATGGTTTTAAACTGGGAGAAGGTAGATTTAGACTAAATATTAGGAAGAAATTCTTTACTGTGGGGGTGGTGGAACAGGTTGCCCAGTGAGGCTGTGGGTGCCCTCTCCCTGGAAGCATTGGATGGGGCATTGAGCAAGCTGGTCTAGTGGGAGGCGTCCCTGCCTGTAGCAGAGGGGTTGAAATTAGATTATCTTATAGGTCCCTTCCAACATAAAATATTCTATGATGCTATGAACTGCAATTTATCCATACTCAAATATTACAAGTGTCTATGCTCTAAATGAGAAATCTCCCACACTGCTGGGAGTTCTCTGACACTGATGGGCGTTGTGCATTGCTGGCAAGATGTTGGTAGTGGGGGCAATGTAATAGCAGCCTCTGGGGAAGGTCAGAGGCTGCTAATGTTTCACTAATTGATGAAGGAACTGAGGCTCAAGAAGGATGCTGAGGCAAAGTACATCACAATGGTCTGCAAGCCCATGGATAAAGTCCACAACAGAGCAAAGGATATGAGTAAGAATGAAGCAGCAGCTGCAGAAAAGTAAAAAGAAGGAGCAGCAGAGAGACCCCAACTGCCTACAACCTAGTCCATGGAATACAACCTGTAGCAAAAACAAGAGGAGGATAAGAAGTATCTGGAGTGTATCTGAGCATAGTAAGTAGGGAAGAAGTGTGTCTTCCTTTACTTTTTAAACATTTCTCTTTTGTTTCCCAGCGCCCAAACCAAGTAATTAACTATTTATGCTGTTTGTCAGTAAATTAGCATAAGCTCCCCAAGTTTGTTTTGCCCCTGAAAATAACTGCCCAGTGACTTTCCTGCCTTTATTTTCACCCCTTTGTTCTTCCCATTTCTTACCTCCCTCCCTGCCATTGCACTGTGGGGGAGGGATAAGCAAGCACATATGGGGGTTCTGGTAAGTCAGCTGGATCCAACCCACCACAAGGTGGATATGAGGAAACCCAATATGCAAAATGAGATTGTAAGACAGAAAAGCTATTACTGCTAACAGGTAACACATCCCTGACACAGAGAAGCTTCTATATTTAATATCTCTTTTCAGTATCCAAAATTTTAGGGAATATCAATGCTTTCAGAAAAAGTAATCTTGCATATAGTGAGTTTTGTGCCTATTAATCTCAGCCATAGCATTTCTTCAAAAGAAGTGCAGTGTGTATCCCTACTTTTGCATGGAAGGAGACAACGAAAACTGGCAAAAATTGCCTGTTACTGTTATTATACCTTGTTACTGAAAAGGTGAGAGGAAAGGGCAAGAATCTACTTTCCTTGAAACTCAATCCAATTTTTTAAATTAACATTATGTAATAAGTTCTCTAGGGGTCAAAAGCAACTCAATTTACCAGAAAGAAGTAAACAAGTCAGAATTTGTATGTGCTAACAAAAAGAGAAAACAACCATTAAAGAGCCCTCCAATTTACTCTTTGTTTACAGGTATAAATCTGCCAAGATATGGTTTGACGCCTTTGTTAGGGCTTTTAAAACAGAACTCAGGAAAGCAGGTCCCACTCTTGATTCATTATCAAAGGAAAATAAGAGCTTGCTTCCTTCAGACCTTAAACTTCAGTGTTGTGGTTGTTTTTTTTTTTCTTTGCTGCTGTTGTTTTCTGTTCCTTGGCTTCACTTCAGTTCGCTGCAGGTGACTGGAGATGCTTGGTTGCTGAATGGCAGTATTTAGATATTTCACTTTTGATTTGTGAGACTTTTCTATTTTTGATCTCATGTTTTAGCTCTGATTCATCATTTGTAATAGTCACACTGCAGATATTTTAGAAGGAAGCTACTGCAAACTAATGCAAGGTTATATTTTTTAGAACTGTGTAATATTCAACATGACTTTGATTTGCTGTTCAGAGACTTCCTTGTCTTAATCTGTATCACGTAATCTAAATTGCTATTGAATTGTTTGTTGTCATTATTAGACTGTCACTGAAGTTATTTCATTAGCAGAACTGTGTCAGTATATTATTTCATATTTACATAAAGGTCATGTAAAATAACAGCAATGCAGTTTTTAAGCACTTCATTCTTAGCCTGGAAGATAGCAAAACATTTTCTAAGTAAAAGCATACAGGGAGCAACTTCACCTGCTGCTGAAATGTAGCCAGCTTCAGAGGAAACACAGCTGAGAAACACTGCATTAGACAGGTGCCTGTTGAAGAAAAATACTGGCACAGTATAATTCAGCAAGCCTATTTTCTTTATGTGGAGGCATCTACAGTTTATATATATAATTTTAAATCAATGATAGGTTTAAGACCTCATGTGAAATAACATGCTCATAGTGATCTGCTCTAAGCTCAGAAGAGAAAAAAATAACTGCACAAACAAAAAACAGCAACAAAACCCCACAGCTGACCCTGGCATAGAACAGTGCCCAGACTGAGACTGTTGAGAAATCATGCTCCCACATTTTTTTCTGGCGTTTTTACATTCAGCTGTATTCCTGCTTCACATTGCTTTTTGCCTTTCACTCTCATCAGTAAACTCTTCTCCCATTTTATTCCTCTCTCTCTCCCCTCTCTCCATTCTTTCCCTTTCCTATTTATCTTGCATATGATTTCTTACAAAAACTAACAGCAGAAAAGATAATGGTTTTTATGTTCAGCTAGTGGAAATCAGAGCATTAGTGCTGTGTACAGCCAGCTACAGAATGTAACTGAATGCAGTGCTTCATATTTTCCATTTTTAAACGTAGATCCACAGAGCTGCCAGATTATAATGTTTTAAGAACAAAAGTTGAGGGTGTGCTAGCTAATTCAAAAGCCAATTCATAGAATGTCAAATCATTATAACACAAGCATAGAAAATTTCAGTTCACTGAGTTAAAGCATTTTGTTCCTTAGAAATACTGTAGGAACCAAAGTTACTAAAATTATGGTACTAATGATTCATTTATGGAAATATGGAAAGACACCAATCTCATACTTTGTTAGTGCATCTTAAGGCAGATATGAGGCAAAATTCTCTTTACAGTGGCAATAATACTGTTTTTTAAATGATCCTAATTATACATGAAGACTAAAAAAGCCTGTTTGTACTCATATAAAAAAGTCCAAGAGGGGATATTGATGCTGTTAAAGTACATCAAGCAGGTAAGAGTCCAAGTGAGGGGGAAATAAAAACCACAACACCTACTTTAGCTAAAGGTCTGTGTTGGCACAAGAACAAGTGGTATAATCTATAAGTTTAAGTTTTGTATTAAAAAGCTGCTAAACATTAAAGAATTCAAGCACTGAAACAATATTCCAAATGAATGAGTGGAAAGGCAAAACAAATGTTTCAAGGTAGAGCTTGATTAGTCTGATATGATAGCTCTGATAGCAGAGAGCTTTATGATCATAAATCATATATGTTTTCCTTTCCTTAACAAGAAAAGCCCTTGAGCATAATATCAAATTTATAATACAGCATGGTTCATGGAAGAAGGTCTACAATATTTATTGCAGAGATTACATTACAATCCATAATAACATGAGCCTCTGTCATAAGTGTTAATCCCTTTATATAATATTCTGAAAACTTACAGAACATAACATAACAATTTTTCATATTTAGATGATTGTTATGAGGAAACTGTTCTCTGTGGCCAGTGGTAGAGGGTCATCACAAGAGAAAATGACTTAGCTTGCAACAAAAATAGGTATTAGTATTCGAGGGAAATTTTTTAACTTCTAAGGTAGCCAAGTTGGATGAGCTTGAAGGAAGTTGGTGGAATCTCTATCATTAAAAAGCTTGTTTTAGCTGTTGTATAGATAACCTACTGAAGAAAGTCTAGAGCTTTTGATCCTGTCACAGCACAGCATTATTACACACCAAGAGAGGAATGATTTCATCTGTCTATATGTACCTCTGCGGTTCTACAATTTAAAAAATAGTGCTGATTTAAGTGAGAAGATAAGTTGGCCTGAAATTGAAATACTACTATCTTCTCAGCTCACCATACCCTTTTCTACATAAGTGGCACTCCTTGATTGTTCAGATTTTATTCTAGGAAATAGAGGTGTATTTACTGAATTTAAGATGCTTTGTTTCTTTATTTGCATACCTAAGTATTCTGTTGTCATGGAAATATCTTCTCTGAAGTCCTTGAAGACCAGTTCTCTTGCTTCAATTCTGTTTCAGATTTTCTGCATCAACTAATTTTTATTCCTACTTCAAGTTTTCTATATATAAACTTGTTATGCCTGAATGATTTAGCTCATCATTGTTGAGCCAAAACATCAGACTGTCTGTCCACAACAATAGAAGTTTCACTTCAGACAAGTGTATTAAGTCTAGTACAGTGCCATTTGCTGACTACAATGAAGCCATTTTTTAAAAATTCTTTCAGTGAAGAAGCAAACATGCTGATAAATGATTGTCAGCTCAGCAAACAAGAAAGAAATCCCAATAAGTATGAAATGGTAGAAAGGATATAGCTATAAAGAAATTCAGATAAAATCACTAGAGTAATCACAGTACAAATATTTTGTCTATGCTTCTACGTTGGTTGGAGAAAGTATCACAATCTGTTCTGAGAGCTGAAATCCTTGATTAAGGCAAAAAAAAAAAAAATCATTCTTTCTGCATAAATGCCAACCTGACAGTCTCTTACTTTTCATCAGTTGCAGTCCAAATATGTTCAGATGTCTTCAGTGATCAGATAAAATGAAGAGATCCTGGAAGGTCAGGCTGGGACTTAATAACAACATAATTCCATTGGCTATGACTGGAAGCTTGGAAGCAAATAGTGTCTTTGATAGAAAAAAAACAAATGCTTAATATGCCTTGAAGGACAAACTGTTTAAAGAAGCAGTCCAACAAACTAACAAGCTTTGGTCGCAAACAAACTGGAAGGATTTCAGAATTTAGTTCACACCGTGCTAATCTTCAATGAAAAGTCCTACACCAAAAAGTAATAATCTTAGTCTCTGAGAATCTGAAAAAAGGCACACTTGCAACTTAATGGTCAAGAAGAGGCAAAGATCAACCTTACAGTTATTGACCAAAGTCCTCTAAGGGCAAATATATACTCTCAATGGAAAATGAAGGAATATATTTGCCTTACTACCCAGTTGTTTTGCCCGCTAGCAGACTCACTGTCATCTTGATGTTCAGCTAAATTGCACTGCTGCCACAGCTCCCTCAGAAAGAGAATAATAAAATCTTCTTTCATCAGGAGTTGGAAATGCAGATATAAAGCATGCTGTATCTGCATGCAGCAGCAGAACTCACCTTTTTTTTTTTCCTCCCCCAACAGCCTCCCATATGTGCATATAACTTGATTAATTAATGACTAAAGCAGAACATAAAGCAATGTCACTGATCATATTTATTTATTATTAAATCTATAAGGCAAACTTCTATCTCTTAGCTGCTGTCATCAGCTTTCCCATCCTCTCAGTTTGATCCACTAGACTAGGCTAAAAGCCAGACTGTTACTTTGTTCTTTTACTGTATAATTTTAACTGTTACAGATCAAGTCACTTAGTGGAATTTTTTTTTCTGTAATAATGAAAAAATACCACCACAGTTAACTTTGACTTACAATTGTGGGTCTGTGTTCTTTCTAATTTATTATGAAAGGACATTGTAGTGAATAAATATAAATTTTTATAATTACAAAGCTGTCTTTCTTAGTCTTCCATTTTTAAACAGTAGATACGTATATATATATAAAACAGGTTACCATCACTTCGCCTATCCTCTTACAATAAATTCTTATTTAAATGACTCTTCCTACTTTGAAAGTGCATTTTATTTTTACGTCTTCCAGAAGAGTATGGAGATCTTACAAACAAAAAGATTAATTCTCAAATATGTCCTCAGTGTGCTCACCTTTAAAGTAATGCTCAATGTCAAATGACTAGTACTATCTATTAAGAGCTTGGTAGTAACATTGTTGATCATTCAGAGACATGAAATTAATTCCTACCCCTGATCAACAAAGCACAACATTGTTTGAAATGCTGAAAGCCCGAAATTAATTTTTGTTTCTCCTTTCACATGTGTGTAAAAAAAAAAAAATCACGTTATCACACTTACATGCTCTCCTCAACAAATGTAACATTTTACAATAAGCTAAACATTAAATTGACCAAAATCTCAAAGATCTGTCTGTAAGAAGATTATCATGACCTCTATGATACAGTTTACGAGTGCTGTCTGTATTAGATGCAACTCTGTTGATTTTGAAATTTGAAAGATGTGGTTTGTTAGCAGCTATGAAAGCTTACACTTCCACAAGAGTGAGTTGAAAACAGAAGGAATTACCAGATCACAGACTAGACCGATATGCAACGGCCTCCTACTTCGTTCTCACACAATGTTAGCTCAACAAAAATGCCTGTATGGGTCACAGATAAAAGCAGTGCAGAAAAAGAATTTATTGCCAAGAATTAACTTGGAAGAGCCAATGAAGTTAAACATTCCTATACGCTTACTGTATTTTGGGGTCACAAGAAAACTCACACCATTCTCAGTCAGTTAGATGATTTAGATTGGCTTCTACCACTCTTTTGTCACAGGAATCAAACTTAATCCTAAATTGACAGTTTTAATTCATAGATCTACCGTGCTCTTGGGAACACCAGAACTTGAGTTTTCTAAAATTCATGCCACCTCTTATGAGTCCTGTCTCTACAGTAATCATAGAAAGTATTTACTAGTTTTCCTACATGAAGTTACTAGGATTGAAAAAAGAATTTGCACTTGCACTGCATTCAAGATTTGCTTTCATGTATCTTGTTTACCTCTCTTTTATTTTCCTCCCTTCCTTCAATACAATTCTTATTTAATTATCGTAGAGGCAGAATTGTTCAGTAAATTATTCATTGAGTCTGTTTAGTGACCGACTACTATCACTCAAAACTAGCTTGACAAGATGAGGGCAAATATAAACTCAAGAATTGCAAAGGATCCAAGATGATAATTTTCAGAGTGATATGTACTGTGATAGAAGCAAGGGGTAGGAAGTCAGGAAACGATATGAAAATTCAGTAAGCCAGAGTTAGAAAGAGGTTACAGCAAATATCCAATTCCTGAAAGCATGTTTGAAAGACAAAATAGGCTTCTCAAATAATTAACCAATAATTATTTAAGTATTAATTTTTAACCACTAAGAATGATAGCACAAATGCAGATAGCCCTAGCCTTTGACCACTTTCCAGCTTTTCCCGGCTTATAAGAGAACATAACTGTATGAGTAGTGAGGTACTGAAAAAATTTGTCCAAAAAAGTTGCAGGTGCCCCATCCTTGGAAACATTCATGCCCATTGGATAGGGCCCTAGGCAGCCTGACCCAGTAAGTGGCAACTAGGAGGGTAAGAACAGGATGATCTTTAAGGTTCCTCCCAACCTTAGCCATCCTATGATTCTATGATTACATGGAAAAGGAATCCTTACTCTCAGCTTCAGTCTAACTTTCACATATGCCAGCAACAAAGGCAGACCACTAGGATTGTCTGCTTCTGTTGCATTTCTCTCCCATTATGGTTTAAGCACTTTGGAGATCCTTTCAGGGATATCACATCCTTTGGCTTCAGGGAAAACTGTAAATAAACATGAAAGTAAGGATCAAGAGGGAATATGCATAACATTTTTTCCCAGTTTATGCCAAGTAGTCCTTAACAGGACTTGATCCATGAAGCTTCAGGGTACAGTGAAAAAAATAACTGGCTTATTGTCATAAAAGGCAGCATTGTTAACTTCCATGTTATTCCTATTTCATATGAGCCTGAAGGCACACAATTAGTCACAACAATGCCTTGTCACATCAGGTTTTTTCAGCTCTGTCACAAAACTAAAAACCAGTTTCTAGCAAAAGCATTTTTTTCCTCCATAAGGTACATTTTGAGGCTTCTTCTGAATCCTACCCAATGAAGACTGCTTTATGAATGACAGCTATGTATAGAAAAGATTGTCACTCTCATTATGGATGATCTGCCCTAAACCACCTACTGTACATGAGTTCTTTTTTTGATTGGTAGAAGTTGTGACTGCAGTGTTGAATCAGAAATGAAATTACAGGCTTGTATTCTTTAAAATCTGTTAGATCTTTTCATCTTCTCAATCCTATTTTAACAAGAGAAAGATGGTCTATAGAATAAATTACTTTTAAATGGCGTATGTGCACATTTAATACTATTAGGGCACAAAGTATCAGACTAAATGGAAACAGAAATGGAGATGGGAAGTCGCTGCCATGGCCAGGGCAAGTGAGGTCAGGAAATAGGAAGGAAATTCATTCTGCTAAGTCAAAGGTCTATGCAGCAAATATTGCCAGGAACTGTGCTGAAGTCAGAAACTGGGATAGCAAAGATTAGGTGGGGAGATCAGGACAAGGCTGACAGAATTGAGCAAGTAGGACATAAATTTAACTAGGAAACAAGTTTAACAAAGGCAAAATAAAAAACACCTTTACAATAGTCTTTAAAATCTGGCAAGTTTTGGTAAACTAGCAGTCAGGCTAGTACTAGCTTCAGCTGTCAGGGTTTATCAAGCCTTCATTCTCCCGTGGCACTGACTAGCAAAGGTAAAAAGACTTTGACATGTGTATCATGATGTTTGATTTGTTTTTCATCTTCATCAATACAGGAGACTGCAAGCTTGTGGTGGCTATATAGCAACTACACCATTTCAAATTAAAGAATACTTAAAAGCATAACTAGCTGGAAATAACTGTATAACCAGCATAACTGCTGGAAATTGTTTTGTTTGACTTTGTTTCTTTAGTCATATACACAGTGAATTGTTATCAGTAGATTTTCATGTCATGATAGCAATAACAGGAGATATGGAGCATCATCTGCCACATAGTATAATAATATTGCCAAACCTGAAAATCACAGGGAAAAAATAGTCTAGGCTAGACAATGCCAAAAATTAACTGGTTTAAAAGTATTTGGTGATCTGGGAAGGACGTGAGCAAACACAGAAGTACTATGTTCTAAGTAGAAGATAATGCATTTTCTTTCTCAGGAAGAGTCCTAGTCCTTTATCTTAACAGTTGATGAGTCTCATCTACCTATTAGCCTTACCCAATGGCCTGTTTTGTCCAAATATTGTATAATTCAGCTATCTCCCAAATGGCATATATTAGATGTTTTTTCCACTATTAACTAAGAAATATAGTGGTGATATATTCCTTGACCAATACTGTTGACAAATTAGGAATCATATAGAAATAATGTTCTGGTACAACCTTTCCAACATCAGGTATCCAATATTCATGACCTTGAGAAACAGTATAAAAAAAAAATCAGAAGGAACTTTTGCTCAAAGCAATTCCATCTCCAAAACACTGCCAACATTTCAAAAATCCCTTACAACTGACAGTATGAGACAGACAACAGATCTTAAGACATAGCATGAACTACATTGTTTGTAGTTTTGCAAAACTGTCAAATACAAATGCAAAGGCATCAGAATATTGCCTAAGGAATAAGTACTGATGTAGCTTCCTGAAGAGAAGACCTAATAGTGTCCATCAATTACTGACCTAGGGGTCTACATGGCAATCCCTAGTCATTTCAGAGTAGGCAATATGAATTATTTGAAAACTTATTTGATACTAAAGGGGGATTCAGCATTTGTTTCTCTAAGTATGCCTGTGTGTCTTAGAAACACACAGCATAAGCTGTATCACTATCCAGCAAGAAAAAAAAAAAACAACTTTGTTACCACTCTATCAGAGCGCTTTCCGAGTTAAAAAAACAGTATCTATAAACTTAACATTGAAAGAGAGAATTTCCTCTGTAACTACTTCTTGCTATGGGAATTCACTAGCATTTTATACAGCTAATAAAAACATAGGCATGTATTGTAGTGTTTAGCATCTGTAGGATGAAAGATATTCAGTGAAAGAGTTTTTCCATAGTTACTAATGACACAGGCCCTGAGATTAACCACATCTGTTTTGTTTTTAAGATAGACATGCAGGGTTTTAGTTTTAACTTGCATTGAACTGCCTGGACCAAAAACCATCCTTTGGTTTTAGAGCTCAAAATTTTTTTGAGCTATTTCAGAAAGCAATAAGAAAAAGCAGCACAGTTATTAATCATAACTCAACTTCGCTGACAGACAACACATTGCAAGACAACTTGTTGCCATAACTGCCTGCAACATGCTGATTCAAAATGAGAACATTGTTATAATTGTGCATTATCACATACTTTCGAAGAGATTGAATTCTGAAATAAGTGTAAAAATTAACAATCTACAGAGTTACACGTACAGCAAAACATAACGGAGGATGCAGTAAAATCTCCATTTATGTCAGATAAACCAGTAATAGGTATTGGAATGACTAGTAATTTTCAGGTCTAAATGCATTAGAAAATTACATCTCTGGAACAGCAATATCCAAATCCCTAAAATTAATGCTTTTTTTCCCCCCCCTTTGAATATTTCTTTTCACCTGGATTACTCACTATAAAAAGATATTTTAAAGGTATCAGAAGCAAACAGATACCTTACTAATTATTCACATGCCTTATAAATTAAGTCAGTCTTACTCAGAGGATCAACTAAAAGGATTATAGCTCAAACCTGGATTCATTTTCCAATCCTGACAGATCTTACTTTGTCTCCTTATCTGTAAAATGAAGCTAGTTTTGAATGCAAGCACACAAAAAAACAGCCTCTATATTTTTCATGGAACAGTCCTGCTGGGTATTTTTGAATATAAGACAAAATTGTTGTTAGGCATCTAAAGTACAGCACAGAGGGCATTGTAACATAATGCCAGCATGACAAAGCCAAACATACCACTCAAAAAAAATTCTTTTAGCACTCTTTCATTATTCAAATCATGGAAAAAACTGTTTGTTTGTTATGAAAACAGAAGTTCTCCTGATTTGAGTAGATAAATAGGCTTCCATAAAAAGTGTCTAAGTTTAAGAGTCAGTGCTAAATAAAAATTAAGTCAAAATGAAACCACTTTTACTCTTACTCATTCCAAATGGAAAAGAAAAAAGAAACCAGCCTATCATACTGAAGCCACTTCAATGGAAAACATCATCCTTTATTACTATATAGAAAAACCTACATATCGCCGATGAACTTGCATGTTTTTCAAGATAACCATAATACAAAAACCATTATAATAGCTATGTACTCATTTATTCTGTATTTGGAGAACGACTAATTTTTTTTTACCATATCTCAAGCTATAGAAGGGGAGAAAAATAATTTCACAGAAAGATCCTAAGGTGTTGACAAAAATTCCCCATTTGCAAGGAACTTTGTAAGAGGGATGAGGTGGAGTGAAATTCTGAGTTCTGTGGTAGCATTTGCCGTGTTTCTGCATATGAGTACACAGGACTGAAACCATAGGTGAGCAGCATAGATGGATAGCTGTCATGGCAAGGGTTATTACCCAATAAAGGACAAATAGAATAAGCACAGAGACTTCTTTACACACAAGGCAGCAACAACCAAGTTCTTTCTCCATGAATGAGCTAACCTAGCCTTAGGCATGACTATCTACCAGGATACACACAATTTTAAGACGCAAGTGTAGATACATCAGTTTGATTTGCTGCTGTCCTCATAGAATAGGGAACTTGCTATTATGTCATTGCTCAAAGCAAAACTTGATATTAGTTTCACTGAGGCAGACTAAACAAAGATGCTGTGGTTTTATTTTCAGCAACACAACTTAGTGCTTAATTCTACTTCAGACACTTTCCTAACTAGATACAAACTGACGTAGTTGTTATGAAAATGCTTCCTTTTTTTTTTTTTTACATGTCAATTATTTTGAGGTTACATATGAGGTTCTATATTCTATGCCCAGAACCTCTTAAATGCAGAAAAAAGTTGTTCCAAGTCTTCAGTCCCTGTAATCCTTACTCCCATTCTGTCTCATTGCTCTCTGTGTAAGAAATGGTTTAAGTCTGACAGCCAGTGTAGCAGAATTAACAAGAAGTGAATGGAGGTATAATGGTGGTACTGCTTGACACCTCTGAGTTATAATCTTGTCAGTCTTCTTCCAGACAATACACATCTAGAATACACATAAGAACACTTAAGAGAAGCATTTTGGTGCTACTCACTTACAGAAAAACAACAACAACAAAAAGCACCAAGAAAACCAACCAGACCTGAGATGTTCTTATACGTGAACTTCATCTTTGGCTGAGTCACAGAAGGTGTATACAGGACTACTGAAGAGTCCAGCATGAACACACTGCTTCTGTTTTCAGGCTGGTAGAGACAGGGTGGCATATTTCGATGACTATGTCAGGCAGCTGCAAACATGAAGCCCACAGGTGTACTTCACCAGGAGAGAAAATAAATATGTCCAAGGTTGTAATGAGAACCTTATGAGGGATTTGTGTATTAAAGCAAAATTCGAACTCTTATCCAACAGTGACAGCTGAACCACTGTGGGAAAGAGGTCAGTACCTCTCTGAATAGATAAAATACTGTAATAAACAAATGCAACTCATTAGTAAAAAAATCAAATTATTATGTTTAAAGTTCCATTTCACCCTGCTTATATGTTTGGTCTTAGTTACCACAGAAGAATTACCTTACTGTAAGCAGTTTAAAATTATTTGGGTAAATTTTATTGTAAGAACAAAGGCCTTACAGTCAAAACAAATTATTATTTACCATAGATATCAAAATTATTATAGCATTTTCAAAGAATGAGAATTGTGACATCAGAATTCAATCAAACAGTGTTGTCACTAACAACTTCTGTCTTACCAACTCTAAGCTCAAAATAGAAAAACAGAAGACTGGATTAGGCTTTATTTCACCCATATGTTTTAACTCCTTTTAACTTCTGCTGATACATAAGGATTTCTCTCCTTAAAAGTTATAAACTAGTGAATATAAGGAAGCATCAATCTTTTCACAACTATAATTTAAGTTCTGTGTTTGCTTAGTTGTCATAGTGGTAATAACGTACAACTAAGTTGTAATTCATTAATTTTCAGTTGACTGGAGTTGTAGGAAAGACTTCTCAGACAATGCTAACAGTTTCTTTCCTCATATGCCATATAAAAGAAAACATGACTTTCTAAAGTATAAATGTAGAAGATGAAGGGGTTTAATATAATATTATTTAACAACACTTACACCAATATTTTAGTCCAGTCAAAGTCAAGTTGCTCTAGTGCTTTTCCTGAAACTGAGATGAACAATTATGAGAATGCTTGCTCCCTAATGATTGCTACTATTAGAAATACATCAACATTTTCTATAGAAAGTGTAATAAAAACCTTCTCTTTATCATAAGCATGTAGTAACACCATATACTTCCAATGTCTTTTTCCTTTTCCTCTTGTAGCCTAAAGCCTGTATATTTTTTCTTCATGCTCACACTTCACATGCAGTATAGTATGATCTTTGCTTTATTAAACATGAGAGTTGTTTTCCCTTGAAGCTAAAATAATAACATTGTTGGAAAATACTACCAATGTGAACTATCCCAGACATCTCATTTCTTAAGATAGCTGACCATTTCTAAATACTTTGGAGAAATAAAAAATGTTTTCAAATGGAATAAAACTGTGAACCATAAGTAACACAATCTGCATGTATTTAGAAAAAATTAGAAATATTAGCAGTGTAACTGAGTGAAAAGAATTTGTTCTCTTGGTGTTGACAAACACAACCATGGAGTTAATGATAAAAGCAAAAAATCTAATATGATAAAATAGGTAAATAAATAAATCCAAATAAATGCATGTGCATTTAAGTGCTTGAACTTGCAGTGCTATAAGACAATTTTGAATAATGGTTTCACTAACAGAAGAAAACTGTTCATAAGTTAGCTAATGAGCTAACAAACAATCAGTAATGGATTGCAGAAGTACAATTTTGCTGCTCCCTCTGTTAATCAACATACAAATTGACTTAAACTGCTAATGAAGACCTATAGATATTATAGCACAGAGCATTTAGTTCATGTTAACTTTTAAGACATCATACAAGGCTTTCTTCCAGGCACACCCTATTCACAGTGATTGAATTCACAGTGTTCAAAAACACTGAGAAGAACCTGAAAATCATACTGGGAGCATTCCCTATCTATTACACTCTGATACATGATTACGGCTTCCCTCTCTCTCCACAGTTCAACATAGAAGTGTGTCAGACCTTCAACTGTCTTTTTTCTTTTTCCTGTTTTTTTTATTTTTTATTTCAGACTAGAAATTGTTGCTCAAAAAAACAAAAATTTGCCAACAAATAATACATATTTGAACAGACGCTCGTGGCCTTTTCTGCACTAGAATAGAGGAAAAAAGCAATTATTACTAATTCTTAATACTGTTTTCAAATGCTCCTACTGCACTGAAGTCTTAGTATCCTGATACTTCATGATTCTTCAAGTGATCCCTACATTACTCAAATTATTTTGGACTTTTTATTTTTTAATATTTAAGTGCTAAGCCATAAGATTAAGTTTCACCCCTTCCTAAATTCAGGTTAGGGAACCAACTCACTGAACATAGAAAGAACCCAAAAAAAAACCAACATAAGCAATAACTGAATTAGAGTAGCTGACATAGTATCACTGTCAGTAAACGTAAATATGGAGCAGCCAAGATAGTTTGTGTGATAAACAAAAATTCCATTTGTCAAAGTAAAAGTAACAAGAAGAGACAAATTCATCAACTCTGCAGAAATTAAATAACCCTGAACAAAAACATTTTCATTAATTTGCAAATGTTACACAGAAAGAATAGAGACCTAAGAGCCTCAGTATACCAAAAAATCCTCAGCAAAAAAACAAACAAAAAAACCAACTCCTAGCTTAGCATCAACAAAGCACAGCTTGCAGCAGCTGCTACCAAAGTACTTCAATCACACTTTAACGAAGAGCATCTCCTAAGCCAGCAGAGCTCAATTTTTATCCATGCAAGAGACAGAAAGTGATTCCATAGTCCTGGCAGATGCAGTACTCTTCTCATACTAAAGGGGGCAAATTATTATCACCTGCCAACTTTCCACCCTGTATTCATGTACTTCCATTATTGCACATAATACCAACTGAAAACATGCAATATTTGTTTTGACTTGTATTATTTGATTTGGCACATAACAGAGAGAATAGACAGAATTATTCACTCACTTTCTGAATTTAGATATCACTAATGTAATCAATGCATAGTTAACAAAGTGCCAAAGCTTACCATTTTGTTCACAGATAGCTTAGGAGTGTCATCACAGAACTTAACTGCATATCTGTCTATCTATCTATCTAGTAAAGCTCCAGCCATCTTCCTAGTAACATTTTGTAGGTGCTTTTTTTCACCAGTCATGATATGAAGTATACTTGAGAACTGTAGCTTTAATGATGAGGCCAGAGATGTTCTGTATGCATTAAAACACTTCATTGATAAACTATTGGCAGCATCTATGATAAAAGCAAACTTTAGAACAGTCTCATATTGTCTATGCTATAGTATTTCCTATATATAATACACACTAAACTCAAACCCTTGAATATACATCGCTTCATAATAATTTACCAGTAGTGCACATGTGGAGAAAACAGAGTGGAAAAAAGAAGAGAAAATATACTAGTAGGAAGTCTTTCCTATTTGCATTCTGCCCACCAGAATAGGAAATTGTACTAACTTCCTAAAGAAAATTCAAACTAGTATTTTCAGAGATTTTCAGATCTGTGTGATATTCTTCCCAAAGTATATGCATTGCAGACATGGAACATTATCAAACAAGTAGGTAATAACTCCAGCCAACCTTAACTTAGGAGAAAAAAAGCACACAGAATGTGGGTGCAAATAAATTTCTTTATACTTTTAAAAACAGATATCTCATAAGCTGTTTCTTAAAGACATAATACTTTTTAAAGTGGGACAAAATGCATATCTAACAGCATCTATTAAGCTTCATTGAATCAGTGCAAGTTCAACTGTATTTTAATGAAAGAAGATATAGATAAGTGTATGTAGATAAGTGTATAATCAATGAATGTACAGACATTATAGTTACAAGGTATACCAGAGAGCTTGGCTATTAGCTATTACACCAAAGCAGAAAAGACACTTACCTGTACCCTGAGCTCACTTATGAAACTCCAGCAAAGCACATCTCCAGAAGAGATCCTTCTCCACTGGTAGCCAGCTCTTAAATAGGTCTAGGAGGGGTGCAGCCAGGCTCCACCCCTTCCAGCAGCACAGGTGAATTGCCTTCAGCTGTGCTCCTCTGGCTGACTCATGGCTCGCCTCAGGTGATCAATCAGAGGTTCAGGCCATGATTCAGCAGTTCCCATTCAATAAGCCTTTATAAAAGCAAGTTTTTTGTTTTGTTTTGTTTTGTTTTGTTTTGTTTTGTTTTGTTTTGTTTTGTTTTGTTTTGTTTTGTTTTGTTTTGTTTTGTTTTGTTTTGTTTTGTTTTGTTTTGTTTTGTTTTGTTTTGTTTTGTTTTGTTTTGTTTTGTTTTGTTTTGTAATAAAGAGATGTGGTCCTATCAAACATTTTAACTGACTTACCTGAGAAAGTATTTCACATGACACAGCCACAGGCATGAAAATGTTTTGTAGCTGGAAGTGATGGTACCTATCACAGTTCATTTACCAATTTTGTCTAGACTCTGCAGACTGTAGTTTGAAGGCTTTGCTATAACAATCAATTTGAACAGCTTACTACACACGTCTTTCCTGTTAAAATAAACTTGCTTATGCTAAAGTAACAGAATGGATCTGTAAAAATTCAAGATGAGCATTGCCTCTTTTCAAACTTTACAAGTTTTCATTGACAGCAATTAATATCCAAAAACATTTTCTTTGAGTATTTAAAAGCAAAACAGAATTTTAAAAGAAGACCAGCAGCTTTAAAAATGTTATTAGAGAGAATTACTGCACTAGTGTCATTAAGCATATGTTCTTTCTGCTATCTAATGGCTTTGTTAATACAGAAGGAATAGATTGAAGTGAAATTGCCTATCTTAACCATTTTCATTTCCTAGGGAATTTGAACTCCTAATGCAGAAAGTAATAAATTACACTTTTGGACACTTCTCTTGAGCAAAATCTATACTCAGTGTGTTGAAACAGTATCTGGCAATATATAATTAGTTAGGATCACAGTAATTTTGGTGCCTATTTTTCATTCTCCTTTTACAGAACCTGAGCAGTTTGGATTTTTTTAAAGGCATTCTTCGCTAGACAAAAAAAAAAAAAAAGTGTTTTTAGTGTCTTTTAATGTCATTTTTTAAATAGAAAATTGTCTATTATATTTAATAATGAATTGTATTCTGAAAGCTATAATTCTTACGTGTCTAGAAAATCACTCATTTAGGTAATCAATAAATAGAAAAAATTTGAAGTTGGTTATAAAAAATACAACATTAAAATTATGTTAGAAAATGTTGTGATTTTTTTCTTGTTAGCTCACTGGCCAGTCTTGAAAGGGTGAAATTTTCTTACCTACATCAAAAGCATCCATTTCTCCTCTCTCTGTTTGTTCTGCTATTATACATAAATTAATGTTCTGTTTATACTTAGTTTCTTGATTTTAATTGACCTCCTAAATGCAACCAAAATTATTAAGATGAATGATAAAGTAAAAATTAGTAGTTGTATGAAATGTTTGGACTGAAATGCAGGTATCTACTGCTTCTGTTTTTCAGGAGATGTTAATTGGCTCTAGGCTTGTGTAATTCTGATAATCATAGCTTACAAGTATTTCCGCTTTTTAATTTCCTGATTGCTAATGTAAATGAACACACAGTTCTGAGTATGGAGCAACACCCCAGTTTGTCCTTTTGTAGACAGAAGTCTCACAGCAGCCCTACAGAGACACCTACTACTCTGAACTCCATGCCTCTTGCCTTCTTGCTGTAGTGTGTCTTGCCTTCAGTGGAAAGTTTCACTTCATACAAGTTGCTTTTAAAGTTGACAGGATTTCATGATTTCAAACCCCCCTAAGCTGTTTGTGATCTGAGATAATAATGACCAAAACATTCACAGGAAATATATTGGATTGAATACCACCTGGGTAATACTATGCAATTAATTGAAAAGTTCACATTCTCCTCTAACATCTTCAAATAATGAGTTAACTCGGCTTAGGTCTCACAAGAATAACTGCAGATAATATCCTCACCAAAAAAAAGGTACTGTGCTTGTTTATCTGGATCTATATTTACAAGCAATGTAGAAATTCCAGATTTGAATTTTTACTGTGGATACATTTATACATAGTTACTGTAACTTACCTTACGGGATCCAAAACCTTGTATTAGTTACAGCCTTTTCATAAAACATTCATTAATAATTATGTATTTGTAAGATTCAAGATGTATAATTTCAGAGGGGGTCAACTCATTGAATCAACAGCAAAACAGACAGCCACATCTATGTGTTGAGGCACTGCACTTTCTGAACTAGCTGGAGGTGGTTTTTTTGTGAGTCTACAGCTTTCAAATAAATAGAAAATTTAATTAAATGCAGCTTAGTATGTACATTATTAGTCTAATGTAGGCATATTTTCTTACTTTTACCTTCATGCTCCTTCTTTTCAGCTCATTACTGCCTGTTTCCAGCTTGCCATCACTTCAGCTCTGATCCTGATGATGTTTCTGCAAAGATAGCATTTCTATATTAAGTTCTGTTTATATGAACAGAGTTCTCATTGCAATCAAACTGTTCACTTATAGAATAAGGACTCCAGATTTTCAAGTCTTCTTTCTTATGCAATTACTAAATTAAAATAAGAACAATTTCTTATTCTCACCTTGATAATAATGAAATGAATATAAACAAAACCACCAGTTACAGATCAGTAATCTGAAAACACAAAAGTTCAATTGACATGATAGTTATGAAATACTAGATGAAAATGCATTTGTCCCTCAAACTTGCTGCAGCTACAATCCTTCAGTATATTTTCTGAACTTCTTTCATTTCTTATTTCTAATGCAATACCTGGTACTGCAATGCAACACCTCAAGGATATTTATAAAACACTGTACTAATGCTTCATTTCCTGTTTCATTTTCTTCCCATTTGTTACTGTTTACAGACTCTCACCACCTAAAACAAGGTTATGTGAAGGCAGCTAAGTCTGAAATTTCTAGTTTTAGTTAGAATGTAAAAGAACTAGGCATGGAGAAATTGACAATTTTGGCTGGCATACTCAAAGGTACTATATCTTTACTGCTAGTGCAATCTATAATGAACACTCTGATAAACATTTACAGACAAACATCACATCTCAGCAATATTTTATAGAAGAATTTCTTTACAGCTTTCTTTCAATAAAATTTGAGAATTTTTTTTTTTTTTTCCCAAGTGCTACATGACTAAATGATCCTATGATCCTATACCTCCATAGTACTTTTCACATAAACTGTTAAATCTGCACATAGAACTACACAGGAAATGTAAAGTTATTCTATGACAGAGGGATTTACTGCTATTCCATATCTTACTCAGAATTCCCAAAGACTACACAGATAGACAATTTTCTCTCTCTCTTTTTTTTTTTTTTTTTTTAAATCTTAGAAGGCTTACAGCTTTTACTGTGCTCCATTTCTTACTACTGTAATTCTATAATTGCTTATTAAAACTGCTCAGAACTCAGTCTGCAGCCTTTCAGAATGCTCTCTTTCTTAGTCATGTTAGCCAAATTTATTTTACCAATAATGACTATTTTACATGTTCTGATCCTGTAAAGCCTCTAAATTTATGATTCAATTTGACTTTATTTGGCTTCTGTTCTTAGAAGGATCATAAATTTGCCATTAATCTTTGATTATGTTCCATCTGCTCTCAAGGTGACTTCTATTGCCTCAGTACTTTCTACAGAACTACAAGTCAAACAGTCATTCTGCCATGAGGCTACATGTCGTTCCAGGAAGAGTTGTATTAGGATACTTCATTTTTGTTTCATAAGCAGATTATCAAAAGCATCAGATGATAACATTCATTTCATTTGAAGTATTATAGTTCTGCTTTTGAAAGTACCTTTTACTTCTCATCTTCTTTCAGGTTGATTTGGCCTACTATCAAATATCAGCATCACTGAAGAAACCATAAGTATTCCCCAGTGTAGTAGTTGAATATGTATATGGAATAGTAACTTTGAACTCAAAGGCAATGCTTTTGGCAGAGGTAACCTCTAAATCACAGAGTTCTGAAGCTAAAAAAATATTGTGGAAAACATCACTATAAACCTGTCCTATTTTCATTATCTTTCTTATATGCTATTGCATCACCCAGTACCATTAACAGGAAACTATATTATATGGACTGTGGTTTTAACCCTGTACAGATGTTTTCCAGTTTTTTCTCTTAGCTGCTCCACATTGACTACAAACGTGTCTGCTCTCATCTGTTGGCACATACAAAATGATTTTACTCCGACTGAGAGAGGCTAATTATCTCAGGTGATATTCTCAGTAGCATTCTAGGGTGTGCAAATGAGAAGATAGTTCACAGATGACAGCTATGATGAGTCTTTAATAGCAGAACAGATAGGTTAACAAATACTGGGGGTAATAGTTAAACTGAAAGTTTAACCTCATATCTTTACACTAACTTTCAGACAGATGAGGGTAAGAGGTCCATGGAGAAATCTCTCAGAGTTATATAAAGGGCATGCTCTAGTTTTTCAAAGCCCTTCCTCCACACACTTCAAGGATTCCAGTGCTGCCTCTTGCAGGCATAATGACTCCAGTAAGCATTTGGGCTTTTCAGGCCTCTCTTATTGTATGTCATGCCTAAAGAATAGCTTTCTGCATAAGGAAAGCTATTACCTTTTAAATTAATCATAGAATCATCTTGGTTGGAAAAGACTTTCAAGATCAAATTCAATCATCAACTTGACCTATTGATTCCCATCACTTAAACATGTGACTTAGTGCCAAGTACAAATATTTATTAAATACCTTCAGAGTCGAGGATACCACCACCTCCTGCACAGCCCATTTCAATGCTTGACAATTCTCTCCATGAAGAAATTCTTTCTAATGTTCAATTGAAATGCCCCTTAGCACAACTTGAGACCATTTCCTTACATCCTTGTCATCTGAGAAAAGAGACCAACACTGACCATGCTACAGCCTCCCTAGAAGTAAATGTAGAGAACAATGAGGTCTTCCCTCAGGCTCCTCTTCTCCAAACCAAAACAGATCAATTACCTAAGTCATTTCTTTAAAGCCTTGTTTTCTAGTCCCTTCTCCAGCTTCACTTCATTGCTTTAGGTGCATTTCTGCAAGTCAATATCATTCTTATAGTGAGGGGCCCAATACTGAACACAATATTTGATGTGTGGTTTCAGCAGTGCAGAGTAAAGATGGATGATCATTTCTCTAGTCCTGCTAGCCACACTATGTCTGATACCATTGACCTCCTTGGCCACCTTAGCATATTGTTAGCTTGTGTTCAGCCATTGACCAGCACCCTTGGATTCTTTTTTGCTGGGCAATTTTCTAGTCCCTCTTCCTCAAGCCTGTTTTGTTGCATGCTGTTGTTACAATCTGGGCTCAGGGCCCAGCATTCAGCCTCCTTGAATGTTGCATTAGACTCAGCTCATCAATCTAGCGTATCCAGTTCCCTCTGCAAAGTCTTTCTACCCTCAAGCAGATCAGCGAAGCCACCTAACCTAGTACCATTTATGAAACTGAGGATGTGATCCATCCTCTCATCCAGATCACTGAAAAAATGATCAAACAAAACTGGACCTAGCACCAAGCCCTGAGGAATGCCACTGGTGACCAGTTGCCAATTGGATTGGATTTCATTTGCTAGGAGTCCAGCCATCTAGATTGCTTCATCCAGTGAACTGTACATCATCTAAGCCTTGAGCAGCTGATCTCTCCAGGAAAATACTGTAGGAGACACTGTCAAGCACATTTCTAAATCCGAGTAAACAACATCCACAGTCTTTCCCTCATATACTACAGAGATCATCTTGTCATAGGAGGAGTTCAGGTTAGTCAGACAGAATCTGCCCTTCATAAGCCCATGCTAGCTTCTTCTGATCACTTGATTGTCCCATTGTGCCATATGATAGCACTCAAGATGATCTGCTCCATAACCATCCCTGGTACCAAAGTCAGAGAGGCCTGTAATTTCCTAGATTGTCCTACCCGTCTTGTAGACTAGGTTTAAAGATGGGATTAGATGAATGGTTTACATTCACATTTTTGTTAAGGAAGCAGTGAATGGTTAGTCTCTTGTGAAGTCCAGGATGAAGAGATAAGATTCAGTAAAAAGCTGTTAGAGTTGCTATCATATTACAATTAAAAGGTGATGATCTGAAAGAGCAAGCTCTACAAGCATTCCACAGTCTTTTGGCTCTCTGAAGTAGCAAGAGTAAGACTTCACTGCACCAGTAGCCTGGAAGTATCTATTCCTTAGGAAGGCTAGGGTCATGGTCAACACTGGATTTGGATAAAGATTGTAAAGAGTCAAGTATCGGACATGTGAAAAGTTGCTAAATTCCCAGGAATTAAATGCTTATTAGTTTGTGTTGATATTTAAACTTATTGATATGATAAAACTGAAATAACTCATTATCACAAAGAAAGTGTCAGAGATTCCTCCTGCAGGAAATCAATGAGCTGTAGTTATTGTTTTCTTTCAGCACATAGCAACACTGAATTCAGATCCAGTTGAAGTCCTTGACACTGTACACACAAACTTGACAACAGCAGTCAACCTTAATCCTCTCTCAAGCATTTCTTCAGCTCAAGTTTGATTTAAAATTTAAAATGTCACTTGAACCCATACGTACTATTCCTTGTCCTGCCATAATGCGATTGCACAAATCAAGGAAAAAAGCCACATCATTGTTTAAAAAAATAAGAAGGTGCATCTTCAAAAATAATTTCTCTATATTGACAGATTACTCAGAGTTGCTAGAAAATTCATTATCTTGATAGCAGCTGCAAGTTCATTTTTCTGAGTGTTGCAAACTAGCCTAAACTCTATTTTTTCCACAAATGAAAGCTAATCAGTATTGGTTGAAGACTTAAGGTAAGTGATCTGAATAAAATTCAAGTAGTAGAGGGCTTGAATCCATAGCCTTTCCTCTGCAAGCATATTGAGGTGTAGCTGTAACCCAAACTCTAGCCTGGCACATAAAGTAGGTAACAAATACTGTTCTCAAACCAGGAGAAGAAAAACAACAACAACAACAATAAAAAAAAGAAAACAGAACTCTATATAGTTCTTAAATTTCACCAAATTTAGGAGTTGAAACAGCTTTGAAAGACCTTCTTCCTAAAGTTGGTAAATAGATTTTAACCCTACCAATAGTATGTCTCCCAGGCAAGCAGCACAGTTACAAAAATTGAGGAAAAAGCATTGTCACTGAACGGTAACTGTTTCTAATTTGTTTATACAGAATGAACTGAAATTCAGCAGCTTATAAAGGTGCTCAAGAGACTTTTCTTACCAAAGACATAAATCTTCCATATTGTCTTCAATAACTATATTGAAAAAACTTTGGTATCAGACACAACTTTCTAGATAGGCAAGATTCACTGGCCTTCTATGTAAGGACAGAAATTATTCATATGAAACAGTTTTAGTTAATCATCTACCTTTTTAAGATTTGCAATTTTATAATAGAATTGCTATAAAAGCAACATTCCCTAAAAATAACAGTAATAACATCTACCACTGTTTTAACTGTACAAGGATTTCTCTAAACACTTAGAGAACCAAGAACAACACTTTCTTGTTAACCTCTAACTATTCACTGTTCATGTAGCTGGTCTAGCTAAACTCTTATCAAAATAATAGCTCCTAGTTTCCAGGACTTTAAGCCCAACTATAATCCTAAATAACAATATCCAGATGGATCAGAAATCCAAGACTCCTAGAAAATTAATGGGAAGTGAGTCACAGTTGCAAGTGGCATTTCCCAGATCATATGTTCCAGCCCATCTGAATTAATTAAATTCACTTACAGCTACATTAGTTTTACAGAAGCTATTTTCCATAATTGTAACCCAGCCATAACTTTATTCTTCATAGGAGCAAGCTGCCTCCAACTCTCTGAAACATCCAGTTAAGCTGCTCACAACAACTGATCATAACTTTCCTTTTAAATCTTCATTCCTGCATATGGCTTTGCATACTCTCATTTTTTGAAACATCACAGAAGTTGGGAAAGTAGTCTCAGGTGAACTACTGTTTGCTTCTGTTGTTATAATTGTTTAATTACTGAGGTGATTCTGTAGTCTGTGCTACCTTTAACTTTTTTGTGTATATAGCATTTCCTATAAGCATGATAGCCAAATATTGTAAAAAAAAACATAAATTCCCAGTGACTGATAGGAGCAACAGGTATTCATGTACTGGTTTCATAATTTTTTGGTATCTGTATTTCACGTCATAACACCATGTAGTGCTCTGGAATTAAAGAGTTAATGCTCCAGTTCAGTATATCATGGATAGTTCTGAGTACCTGGAGAATTAACTCTTTAATTCCCAGTGCACTACATGGTGTTATAATGTGGAAAACCAATAACAAACAGGCTCATGTCCCTACCTTTTCCTCTTCTCCCCTTTTTCCCTTTCCCGGGGCATGGGTCCATGGGTCCCCCCACCCTGCTAGTCATAGAACTGGGCTGAAGCAGCCCATGAACTGTTGACAATTCCCTGTGCTTTCCTGAGATGATTAAGAACTAAACAGGGTCAGAAACGACCAAAATGGGTCAGGATCAAAATCCTGCCTCCAATTTTCGGACAGTACTTTGGCTGGGCTCACCAGAGCAGCAGGCTGCTACCAGTTCCTCTTGTCCCTCTCACAATTCTCAGTTTCAGGGCCCAAGTACATCAGCAAACTGTAGTCTCCTATTACCAGAGGTTCAGGTACCTGTGCTCAAAACAGGTGAGGAAACCAGCCACCATATCTCTGCTGTGTGCTCCAGCAGACTTCTTCAAGCAGAGCTCTAGACCTCAAGATCCTTTCAAGTCTGCCAGGCCAAAGCTGCTTTGCAACAAAGAACTTCTTCACTCAGTCTTTCTTTTCAGTACTATTTGTATTCCCTTTTGTAGATAAACTATACAGTGATACCTCACAGAGAAGCAAGGCAAGATTTCCACTAAGGACAGCAAGCACTGACCTACTTGTGCACTTTATAGGCTTCATCATGCTGGAACCATCCTGCAAAAGTTTGTACCAGAGAGTAGATCCATGTTCTGACTGCGATCGTGGGAAAACTTCCTTTTACTCCCATTTGAAGAGTTTTCAGTTGGAAGAGTGCATGTCAAGTGAAGTGACTCAGATGTGCGCACTGTATTGGAGTAAGAAGGGCCAACAGCAGAGTGCAGGAACAGCTCCTAGAAAAGCTGGGCCTGACATAGGAAGCAGAGCAGGTCAAACATTATATAAAGTTCATTCTGATAATCACAGAGCACAGAGTATTCAGTTTATATTATTACAAAAAAAACAAACAAAATAAAAACCAACCAAATATTTCTAATCTTCTAGCAAGGAAGATACAGAAAAAAAAAAAAAAGACAGAACTAGGTCATTCTTTGCAATGGTGAAATGTGACAATGTGGTATATGCTAACAAGTTTAGAATCAAGAAAAAAAGGTTAGTGGCTATTTTTACTCCACCTGGTTACATATGTTGTTTAATTCATGTATAGCTCACAAAAAAGTGGTTGCATTTTTCATTATAATAAATGCCCATAATATTTTGAAATATCTTCTATAAAATAATGGATTGAGCTCTTCACAGTCATAAACAAGATGTTTCAGTAGGTCTGTACCCACAGTACCAGATCTCTATGAAAGAATTAATGCAAAATGTGTAATTAATCTTCCTTTGTTCAAATCAAATTAAAAAGTATTTAATCAGTGGATACCAGAATATAGTCTAAGAGCTTTAAAATGATATGAATACTTAAAAACTACATGGAAGCAGGCAAAAACCTTTCTTTGTAGAATCAAATTAACTCAAATGGATTATAGGAAGATTGAAATGAAATTGGTCCTATTATTAATTCTCCCCCACACACATTTGCAAATAGATACCAAATCAAATCTCTTTTCATTCATTCAATTGGATAAAAGACATTTTTGTAATGTGTGTTTTCTTGCTCTTTGTTGTTACTGACCAATTTGTCAGAAAACATTTTGTCCAAAAATTGTTTCAGGTGACACATTTTCAGCAAATTTTGCCTATTTCTTTTTTGTTATTAAAAAAAAAAAAAAAAAAAAAGCAAGTTTTCAGTTTTTAGCAAAACTTTGCTATTTTCCATGAACGATGCATTTTCTAAATGAAGGACCTTTCTTTAAAACCAATGGCTCTGTTGTTCTACAGTGTTGATGGCGCAGTTTTCATAACTACCATAAGACCCACTCTGCTAAGTATGTTTTTCTTTCTATAGGTTCAATAGTTACAACATTACAACTCTGAGGAACCTGTTGCACACCAATTTGTGCACCCACATCATTAATTAGTCTTTTACTTATCATTAGAACCAGCTGTAGGTATCTTCTAGAACTGAGTATGAGAAACATGTGTCTGTGTTTTGAGCATAACCTAATTACCAGAAACATCTAATGATGTGTTAAAAGGCACATGGGAACAAATGTGTTATTAACAGAAGAGACATTTGCCAGCAACAGCACTGTCCTTTCACAACCACAAAAGCCAAATCTTCTCATACATTTCTCAGAAAAGGAGAGGGGAATTATGATTTCGTGCAATTAAAATTTAAGAGTTGGAAGTTACAGTTGGAAGTGAAAGGACCAATAAAGTCATCAACGTATATTACTCATAACCCAGGAGAAAAAATAAAAATTTTATATGAACTATAACCTTCAGATGTTTGTGATTGTTAACAGGTGCACTGAAGCAGTTTCCTGAACAGCATAGCTAATGGAATTTGTTTTGCCACGGATCATATCCTGTGTCTGAGTGCAACATCTACCTGAAATTTTTTTCATGATAAGGTATGCATAACAACAGTATTGCATAGAGATTCACTTGTGGCTGACAAGATTAAGTGACACCTGTAGCTTTTCCCTTACTCCATTTTGTGTCCTTTTTACACACCTGGTGTCTCTCTTTCATGATATTTGCATAAGCACTTTAAAAAGCATTTAAAGCTTATATTAGCTTCCAGATCTACCAAATATGTAGAAAAAGATGAAACTTTGAATAAAAACCCTAAACAACTGCTCAGCAAGAAACAGCCCTGAACACTGCTGATGATTCAAAGCAGTAAATCTATTTAAGCTTATCAGGTCCAGTTATAGCATGAACAGATCTGTAAGCAACCACTTGTTTTCAAAGCTTTTGCCTTTTTGATCTTTACCTTGGAATAAAGAAATGGGGAATTAATAAAATGACAAGTAAGGAAAAAATTAGGACATGTCTATGAAAGAGAATTGTCATTAGGTGTGCTTTTCAATACCTGCAACAGTAGCTACAGTAATGGAGTCTTTCAGGTATTCATTCTGATGCTGAAAAGAAAAGACTGACTGAATCTATGTCTCGTTTATGTAATATTTAATAGCTGGAAGACATAACATTCTCACAAGTTCACTCACACTTTATTCTGCTTAATAAATTACAGTATTTCACTCTTTACTCCCTATTTTGCCCTAATACAGAAATGACTTCAGAAGAAGAGATTCTCTTGTCCTGGAACAGGCATAGCCCAGGAGAGACTAGTATGTAGAAATATAGCATCTTTTTTTCCCATATTTTGATCATGCATAAGTGGGCCCCATTAGGCTGCAATGTTAAAATTGCCTCCTGCAGTGCAAAGCAGAAATTAATAATTTGCCTTAAGATGACTCATTTACAAAGTAAAAATGAAAAGGAATTGGTAATAGCAATGCCAAAACAGACCAGAAATGTCTCATTTTTATTTTTATTTTTTGAATTTGTTTGCTGCAAACCAATAATGCTATTTAGTGTACAGGCTATCAATTAAGAATTGTTCTCCTACTTTGTAACTCTTTTGGAAAAATCTATTTTATCATTCTGGTTCATTTTCATTCATAACACCTCAAAAATAATAACAGTTTATCAGTAGGTAGGACAAGCAAAATATTGGTGAAAGCATTCAGAAAATAAAAAGGAACTGTAACAAAGTTTGCTAGAAGTTTAGGTGAAGTTTAAAAGAAATTGAATATTTATCTATAGTAAGCAGCTTTCAGCAGAATTTAGGAACAAGGCAGTGCTTATAACTAATACTTGGAAGGTGAGCACTGAAAGAGAGTGAAAAGTAAAAGAATTAATTTAAAGATGGTGATAGTAAGCGGAAAATTATATAAAACAGCAGCAGACTGAAAAAAATCGCCCAGAAAAGTTGTGGATGCCCCAACTTGTGGAAGTGTTCAAGAACAGGTTTGGTAAGGCTCTGGGCAATCTAGTGTAAGGTGTCCCTGCCCACAGCAGGGAGGTTGGAACTAAATGATCTTTAATGTCCCTTCCAAACCAAGCCATTCTACTCCATGACTGTGTGAATATTTCATGTTTCTGTGATTCTATGCCTCAAGTACAGGCACAACTCTTCTGTCCATCTGATAACCCCATCCAGATCCAAGGCCTCCTAACTGCTCCACAGATCTCCTACTTGACTACTTGTCTGTCTTAGTGCTCACTTGTTTCATAGGCATTTCACACTTGTGGATTCCCCAGATATGAGCAGAGACCCTCTGTTTGCCTGACACTCTGACCTGGACCCAGTAGGTTTAGCTCGTGAATGAGACATGTGCCTTCTGCAAGGCAGGTTTGGGGAAAACGTAGACAGGCATGAAAAGGAGGTAATCCCAATGTTTAGAGTTCAGTAAAACATGGTGACTGAAGTTCATTGGAAGTTACTGAGATGAATTATATGAATACTGATGCAAAATTGTAAAAGAATTAATGAACTAGTATTTTAACAGATTGTACCAATAGAGTTGTACTAACACAAAGACACAAGATAATATTAAGCCATTATCTGAAACAGGTCTCAATTTTCTACAAGATGAACAGAAAGTCTATCTTTCTAGCTGTAACCTGCAAACTGCTTGGGGGATAAAAATATGAAAGAAGGAGCTAAAGTTGAGGTCTGGGACAATGTTAGCTCAGGAACACATGAGTATGAACTATCCATTAGTAAACTGAGGGTAAAATAAGAAGATGCTGAACTTAGCCACTTTGCTGAAGAAGAAACTTACCTTTATATAAATGAAGATCATAACCTATCTTAAGATTATCAGAATTATTGAAGTTGGATGTGACAGCAATTTGATGTGCAGAGAAAAATTCCTTTGTCTGTTTTCTGTGATTTTAGGTACAGAATGTAAGCAACCTCAGTGTAATAATATCCATATACAAAAAAAAAAACCATTGAATATTTCTGATCTGTACTCCATTTCCAAATTGATTCAGTTTATCAACTTGTGTTTATAAATATTTATCAGACATACAACATGACTGGCTTGACAGGAACAAACCAGATGGAGTGTATTGACTAGCAAATATAAATAGACAGTGAAGTCATTAAACTCCACAACAATTTGCAATGGAATTCAGGCTGAAGTGAGTACAGAGATCAGACTTCAAAGCATGGCAACTGCATTTAACAGTTCTCAACTATTTTATAAAGACTTTCAAAGTGCAGCAAAACAGAGCAGTACTGCAATGTTTTTGGAGGTCTGGGGTTCTTGTGGGTGTTGGCCTGATGCCATAATGCAAACAGAGCTACTTCAGAGGCTGCCTTCTCTAATACACAGTATTTCCTACCTGTAAGCTCCCCCTCTTCTCCAATCAAGTCTAGCTTCTTGCCACAATTTTCTGAGAGAAATCTCTTCTGTCTTTTCTTTTGGATAACATACTGGTTGCTGGGATGGAGTTAATTTTCTTCTGAGCAGCTGTGTGATGCTATGTTTTACATTTGTAGATAAAACAGTATTGGTAACATACTGGTGTTCTGACTATTGCTAAGTAGATCTTACATGGACTGGTGGTTTTCTCTTTTTCACCTTGCACATGTGCCCACAGCTAGTGGTGGTTAAGAAGCTGGGAGGGGATATATCTGGGGCAGCTGACCAAGATAAACTACAGCAATATTTCACACTGTAGGACACTGTGCTCTGCAGTAAAAACTCGGGGAAAAAAACAAAGATGGATGTTTGTGGTTATGGCATTTGTTTTCCCAAGTAACTGCTAATTGTGCTTAGACTTCGCTTTCCAAGTGGCTAGGAAATAGCCATTAAATTCCGTACTTAGCTTTGCTTGAACATGTGGCTTTGGTTCACTTACTGAACTGTAAACTGTCATTATTTCAATCTGTACATTTTCTCAGCTTCCTTCTACCTTGTCTCCATGCCACAGGAGAAGAGAATGAACAAGAGGCTGTGTGGGTGCTTGGATGTTGGCCAGGCTCAGCCTGCCACAGAGCACTCAGCTTATATAACTTTTCGAGCTAGAACAAAAGCATTTGACATTCGTGTCAGGGAATCCTCTATAAGGTTCAATTACTTTGCTAAATAATCTTATAAATGCCTTACTATACAGTACTAACTGCTTCCTTATAAACTATTTTAAGTTCGAATTATGTGATTGTTCTTTTCAGCTCTATTATCTAGTTCCATAATTAAATCTTTTCTTTTTGAAGCTGCTTTATAATTATAATGTATGAAACAGAGGGCACCATTCAGAAGATTGCAAACAAGGGGTGCATGCTGACTCATGCTCCACCTCTGTGCAGGACATAATACAAAGTAATTCTGTACACTCTTGGCTGTCTTTTTTCAGAGAGGCCTTTCAAATAACTTTGAGGGCCACAAACCACACACAGCTTGTCATATTCTTCATTTTATTATTAGATAATATGAAAGTAGCCACAAGTCACAACAACTGAAGTTGTAGGTCACCTCAGCTTCTCCCAGACCATGTTCCCCATCCATGCACTCAACAGTCTACCCAGATACATACCACAGTTTTCCAGAGCCATCTGAATAACGGGTTGTCTGGACTATAACTGTCCCATTTTGTTGCCATGGAGGAATACTGAACATTGCCCTCTCTTAGATGTAAGTAGAAGGCACAGACATGGTTATCTAAATCTGCATGTACCCTGCCAGTTTCTTCCTGCACATGATACCCTGTTGTATCTCAAATCTGCCCAGGACATACATACAAGTATTTAACTGTGTATGCGTATCTGCACTATCATTTTATAGTGCCATCTGACAGAAAGCCACAGATATGTAGCTGTGAACTATTGGATTCATTGCAGAGTTTTTTAGAATAAAATTTTGTGGTAATTGTGCAGTATTGGCTGCTACTGTCTAGCCTAGAAATGTGTGGGTTTGTGTCTGCATTGTGGAAAATCAGCATATCTGTACAATTACTTTATAATATAAGATAAATATCCATTTAACAGAAATTTCTAAAATATCCTGCAAGTGTACACTTTTTTTCACAGTCATCTTTTTAGCCTTTTGATTTTAACGTTCTCATTGCCCACACTACCTGCGCTAACATTACCAAACATATTTTTCATACTATCAAAATCCTTAGCTTCAAGTTTTGCATAAAATATCAATACTGTTGATTCATCCCTGTTTCTCCACAGGACATGATTTAATTTCACATCAATTTGTTTAATGAAAAAAAGAGTGACTCTGCCAAAAATGAATGCTAAAAATCAATTAGAATGCTTTATCAGCTGCAGTGATAGTCATATCATTTTACTAATGAAGGGACACAGAAAATCAGAGCTAATCCAATACCTATTACTACTAGCAGACATTGTACTTGAGTTAACTACGGGGGTTTTATGCTGGCATATTAGGATTTAATTTGCCCACTATCAGTATGAAGTTTGTGGAAGATTAAATAGACGGTTAATTAAGTCCAATGGAGTGAAAATGGAATTATCAATTTAAATGATCAAAAATAACTTTGGTATCTTATCCTTTTATATTTAGTTAGGTATTTAGGTTTTTTTCATCAGCATAAACAATTCATACAGCATAACTTTAACTCAAAGCCAGGACAACCAAATATAAAAACAAATACATTTATTTTAGATATTTGGAAAGTCCAGCATAACAGTAGTAGATCTTTTTTTTTTTTTTTTCTAAGAATGAAATATTGTCCTTGTTTAGTCATGGAAATAATTCCCATTTAATTCAGTGGTGACAAGAGTTTACCCTGTGAATTCTGCATAAAAATATACTAGTTAGTGTATTTTTATGAACCCTGGGATGTTAGCCAGAAGAAGCCTCTAACCCAGTTTTCAAGTAGGACCATCATCCATTCTTGTTCAGGTCAACAATAGCTTTGTCTAGTCAAGTCCTGAAAACTTCAAGATTGAAGTTTTAACAGTCTTCAAGGGTAGATGATAAGCTGCTGCTGTATCAAAGTAATGCAATTTAACGCCTGACCTTCACACCTTTAACAATGAGAATTTACATACAGCTCAGAGGTGTTCACTTCTCAAAATCAGATCCATCTTGGCTTCAATGAGTTTAGGTCTAAATTTTTCAGTTGTAATCTCTCTGTTTCTTTCATATGTGGTTTATTGTTAAGAATGGCACCTATTTCTTGAACATGCAGACAATGTGAACACTCTGAGTAACATGGCCCAATTCCAGGACCTTCTATATTGCCAAATACTAACATAATTCGTGTTATGTAGTATTTGTCTTAAAATCCAAAGAAATTATACAAAGTTTTGGGTAAAATGATTTCACTAGCCTCAGTTGCACAAAATTTCAGAATGGCAGTGTCGAGAAAGGACTTCTGGAAGTCATCTGATTCAAGGCCCCACTCAAGCATCTAGGGAGGTTGCCCAGAACCATGTTGATGCAGCTTTAGAAGATTTCCAAGGAGGGAGACGCCACAACCAATGTGGGCAACTCATTCTGTGGGTGAGTAAACTTCAAAGTGACTGACATCTTTGACCAGATCCATCTTTTTTTTTTTTCTTTTTTCTTTTTTATCTAAAATACACAGCTAAAGTCTGAAACAATATGCTTTTAAACATGGACCAACTAGTGCATTAAAGTGGAGTCCAAAGTACACAAAGAGATGTGTCTTCATAGTGGCAAGTCCTGAAGTCAATAAAGTTAAATTATTAAGGATTTTAAAATTAATCAGCAATTTATCTTAGGCTTGAAGTATTGTACTAATTCTCTTTAGCAAGAATTTCACTTGCCAGTGCATCCTCATAAGTGCCATAATATGCTGCATTTTCCAAAGTTTTTAAAAAATCTTTGAAGATTCAGATAATTTGGCTGTGAAATTTTCGAAAATTCAGTAACATATTTAAACGTATGGTGTTTTTGATGATCCTAGCAGAAACTGCCTACAACTGCTGAATATATTCCCAACAAGATGTCTATCTAAAGTACTATGGTCATGAGCTCTCTCTGACTACAAAAGCAGATGCACACCTTTTATGCCATCTTGGTACCTTCCATCCATTTCCCTAGGTGATGTACGAGACAAAGACATACTTCTCAAGTTTAGCAGTAAACTTGATGAATCTAATTGCATTATAATGTAAGAAAGACAAAAATGGAATTAAAGGTAAATCTCCTTCCCTCTCTTTCTCTCCCTTCCTTCCTTTCTCTACCTCTTTCAAAATGATATAATTTGTTAGAGTTTAAATTTAGTAGAAACCCTTACAAACATTTTTGTGTTCTCTGTAGAACACAATCCATTGGACTTTCCTGTTTCATCTAAATGTATCTGGAGAGAAGAAAGGAGTTTTCTGTCAAATGTTTGTGGTTTGATTTTCCTTGTGGTTAAAGAGCAAATAATTCATCTAAATCTGTCCTGAGGGTAATATTTAGAAATATAGTCACAATAAAGACAGACAGTAGTAAATTGGATTTACAGCCCAAAAAATTTGGCTGTGAAGACACGCAAGTTAGAGGTAAAAGATAGCATAGAATAAAAAGAGAGAAAAGGTAGAATTGCTGCTTTTTTTAGTGAGAGTATCTTCCCATACCTTATACTGTGGACAGTTATGTGATCCTCTTTCTCTTGGATATTTATAATTGGATTGTGGAATTATCATTTATAACCGTATTCAGGACATTTGAACTAATTATCAGAGCTGAAAAATCTATTTTGATCTTTGCATCTCTAACATACAAAGGTCAGAAATAGTATGTGATCATATATTCTGTCAGATTTGTGCATAAAATTGGAATTTTCATGATAATTGGAATAAAGTTGACATGTACTTCAGAGATCAGTTCAAATGTGTTTACCAAGATGTGAGTTTCATTTGTTTTGTATTATTTTATGACAGCCCATGGCCATCCTTGTAAGACCTAATTTTTTAAATTGGCTTATTGAATTATATCTTGTTCTTCTATTTTTCTTTAAGCTTAACAGTATACAAACAAGATATCCTAAGGGAAGGAGCAATGTACTTGCAAGATACTATAAGGAACACATTCCTCTTTTTTAATGCTCTTGACATAAAGCCAAAATCTGAAGCTGTTTGTTTCTGCAGCTTTTTTCTAGTTTTGCTTTCAAAGATTCCACTGGTGATAGGACAGACCTGATTTCTGAATTATGAACTTTGTTTGCCAGTGTTACAGGTTGGAACTTCTGAAAAGCAAAATCATTGGGTGACGTATAGAGGAGACTTTATGAAATGATTTTTTAAAACCTATTTTTTAGAAATACATGTAGGGAAGACAAGAATGAAACCACAGTAGAATTTTTATTTTTTTTTATAAAAGTAGCACAGGTTTCCAAACAATTAGATAGAACAAATTAATGTAGGGATGACTAAGCATAGGGCTGATTTAGTAGTAAATTTACACGATTAGAAACCGCAAAAAACAAGATTGATTTTTCTACCAGAAGTTGTGGATTCAGCAAATACTAAATGTTGTGGAGAAGTCTGAATTTACCAAAAGACACCAATTTTCTGGTAGAGTTCTTGTCTCTTCTGGTAGCATCTCAGAAGACAGTCTGAAAACTTGCCATATGGACAGTATCAGAGCCAGAATTCCTCTTTCTTAGCATTTTAACATTTAAACAGAGTAAAATATGTTTTCCCTATTCTGTATTTGAAGAGAAGTAAAGGTCAGGGATTTGAGTAGCAAAATTCTCCTATGTACACTAACTGTCTGAATCCAAGTTGATATGAAAACTGTCTATTACCTAAATAAAGATGAAAAACAGATACTGATAGGAAAGTGACAACAGTGAATATAATTTTATTATCATTTATACAATATTAGAGTCATAGTTAAGTAAAACTGTTGAATGTGAACACCATTGTAAGATTAAATTGAGAATATTAAATTTTAGGAATATGTTTGTTTGGCTTCATATGAAAACCACCATCTAAGCCTAAAAGAATGCTGAAATTAAAATTGTCCTGTATTGGCTTCTTTTTATTTTCCATCAAAATTCTGAAGAAGCATAATACTAGTTCTAATGACAGATTAACAAGAGTTATTTGAGTGATTTAAGTAACCTTGATTTATGCCATTTGATGATTTACATGTATTTTGTGACGCTATCACACTTTTTTGTTAAAAACAATATAACTACATGTATTTATATTGTAATGAAACTAGATTATCATAGATGTTTTAGTTTTCAAATAGTACAGGATGCTACCTTTAGATACCCGCAAATACTCACCATGGCTAAAATACAGAGCTCTGATCATAAATTCAACAAGCAGGCAGTTGATTTCGAATGGCCAGATTGTTCTAAAAGTCATTCTGTTGCATGGCACAAAGTGGCAGAGAAGTGCATCTACCCGACCCAGATCTAGATGCTACAAACTACAAAATTATTAGAACAAACTTTTTTAAATGCAGAGCGAGTTACTTTTGAACTGCAGATCTGAAGAGTCGGCTAATACTGGAAACATATAATCAGGAAGTAGGAAGCTCACATTTCCATCCAGCCTGAAGAGATTTAAAACCATGTATCCTCTGTCCTGGAAGAACACTCAAACTCTCAGACTACAGGATTTTTCTGAGCTTTCTACTGAAACTGTGCCAAAGGCAGGAAATCAAAAGATTCATTAAGCATAGATGAGAATCTTGTGTCATTAAGCTGCAGCATTTTTCACCTTGAGGTACAGACCTTCCAGTTGTAGTTTCTGAATGCAGAACAGCTCGTGAAAGTTAAATGGAGCAGCTGTAACTACTGAATTATTATATAAAGGGCATTTTGAGGATTAGGTGGCAAGTCAGTGGGCTTTTTTTTTTTTTTTAGGACACTAGGACTAAATTGAGTTCAAAATCTCCCTGTTTGTGTCTTCTGCCAGATGTGGCCGTCAACAGATACCTTTCAGAGTCAGTCAAAACACAACTCAGCAAAGTGACTAGCAATTTAGAGGTGTCCTTCGTATTTCTTGATGCCATAAATGTTTTATTAAAACATGGCATGTTTTTAGCAATTCATTTTAATTGTCCGATGCTTCTGAAAGTGGTGGAGGCTGCTAACTGAATTAAACTAGAGCAGTTTCATGTTCTTTCAGCACCTACATTTCAATCCAAAATTGACTGGTTTGCAATAACATAACTTGCAGAACTGTACTTCATGCTTCTGTACAGGGCTTCTTTGTTTTTGTCTTTCAGTTCTAAAAAGTAAAACGTCAATTGTCTCTCAATAATTTCATATAATTTTTCTGAATGATACAACGGCATTCCAAAACCTTCGTATTCCTACATTTAATGTTTATTCATTGCTGCATATTGTAATCATTTCTCTTTTAATACTTTGTGCTCCACATTAATGATCAGGGCACAGCAAATTTTCTTGCCTCTTAATTAACTATTATTAATAAATGATTTATTATCAATTTAAAACAAATAATTTGTTTGATACTTTAAAAACAAAAAAATGTATATAACCCAAGGACACAAAACAACTGACGCTTCCCCATCAATCAAATAAACAAACAAACAAGCAGAGAAATCATAACTGCTAAAAGCTCAGTTGTAGCAGCAGCTTGGTTTTGAGTGACTGACAGAGTTCAAGCTATGAGTTACACGTTTATAGATAGTGCACATTTGCTTTAGTTTCTTCTGTTCCAGCAGCAGTGCTATTTACAAGGGTGCTCCAAAAGTAATGCCTCCTACTTTATTATGTTGGCCCATGATGTCAGAGATGGATGTTGGATGATGGTATGGCAACAGAACCAATATTCCATTATATGTTATCGCCACATGACAGGTGGCAGCAGAGAAGCAGTCTGACAAATTGGCATCTGATGTGGAAGTGCAAATGAAGCAAATGCGTGTCACTGAATTCCTCCATGAAGAAGAAATGGCACCCACTAATATTTATCAAGAGTTCCTGAACACTTATGGAGACCAAACAGCAGATGTGAACATAGTGAGGTGCATTTCAGTAGTAGCAACAGCAGGTCACCTCTGCTGGTGCAGATTTTTTAGTGTAATAATCAGACTCTTGTGAAAGAGAGTGTTTTGTAGGTGGGAATTTTGTGTATCAAGAGAAAAAGAGTGATTGCGCTCCTTGTATCTGTTGTGGATTCCTTGGAAATAAACAAGAGGCATTACTTTTGGAGCAAACTACATAAAACATCACCATACATTGAACGTTTAATTTAGATACTTAAGTGGTTGTCTTCTGGAATTTTCATGCTCAGAGCAGTGGCTGATCCTCTTCTCTCTCTAACCCTCCCTTAGGCTTCTCTGTATTGTATAAGAAATTTGTATGCAATGAGGTCCATGAAATTTATCGATCTCCCTCCAAAACACAAGAGAAGTTTGGTATTCAGAAAGCACAATTCACAATAGACATTGAGCTGTACAAGATGTTCCTCAGCTAGCTGACTGGGAAAGCTGGACATTAAGATATTTACTGGAGAATTCATTAAAATCAGAACCCCTAATACTAAATGGGTGTGCTAAAAGGTTTATTTTCTCCCCTCCTTCTTGTCTATTTTGAATTTTACTAATTATTTAGTTTAATTGTTGTACATTCTTCTGAAACTTACATTGCTGCTGCCACAGAAGAATAAATTTGAGTTCTAATATTAACATATTTTCTCCCTACACTTTTGGTTGAAGGCTGAGAGCCAGGGCTGAAAGTGTGGGGAGGAGATATACTCTTCTCCTAGCTCTCTGTTGTCTGGGGGTAGATGTACTTTGAAAATAGATTACAAATGATCCTCTGTAAGCAGAAATATGGAGAATGAAAGGCAATCCTGGCAGAGTTAGGTGCCAGGATAAAATATATAAACATATATTTTATTTGAGGCAAAATTTACATGCTGAAGGAAAATCTCTTTATCAGTCAGTTAAGTACTCTGGGAATTTATTTAGTGGAAGTATAAGAGTTAACATACTAAACATTAAAATATAGCCATTACACAGCCTGTATTTTTATATGCTATATATGGCTGTGTCTTCAGACCATTTCCCAGTGAACAGTAGAAATGCTGTGTTAGTAACAGACAAGATAGGTCAAAAATACATCAAAAATATATATGTAAACATGAAGATGTAGTGATTAAAAACTATAAGTATGTCTAAAATGTTTGCAGGGTTTAAAAGATCTATGTTTGAAACTTAAGCATATCCTCTTCCTTAGGGAATACTTAGAATACGTGTATAGTTCAGTGCAGGTTTGAGATTCCAGAAAACTCATGGAATGTATAATAAAGAACTAAATTTAATTCCTTAGCATTTACATTCTGTTTATGTAGTCTCAGCTATGGGAATAAATTGTTACAGTTTGCAACAGAAGAAAGTCACATTTTACTTTGAGAAACTGTAGAAATGTAAAACACACTAAAATTTTCATTAGCTTATAGGAGTAACAATGATATAACAGCAAGCATAGAATTTAATAGCCACATATTCTAAAAAAAGTAGTTAATATTTTATTCTAACTAGAAGAATTAAATAAGATTACAGATACTTTAATGACATGAATTATTCTTATTAAAGGAAAAAAAAAACATCAGCATAACTTGTTTATCTTTTAATGTGGCAAGCAAAAAATATTCTGCAAGAGCCTAGTTAGTGATTCTAACTGGTATAAAACAGCCATACAACACTGAATTAATTAATTCAGCCATACAGTTACAGACATCTGTTGAGGTTCTGTTTCCTTAACTGCCATTTTCTCATATTCAAGGTTCCCACTTTTGCAGACACTCTCTTTCACTAAGAGGGACCCTAAGCATGGCACAAATAAACACCTCACTTGATTCCGTGTCCTCCAGTTGGAGCTCTCAAATTTTTCCATTCTCAGATTACTAATAAAGCCAATGATATATGAATCAGCTGGTATCTGTTGAGCATTGCCAATCTATTACAACCTGATAAAAATAAAATTTTGCTAAATTGGTTGTAAATCTTAGATTGGTAAATTAAGATCTCAGAAAGAGCGAGTTCTATCATAAAATGAAAGTCCTTACTCCCACTAATATAAAACAACATTCAGTTCAGGAAGATTCCTAGCAAAAGATCCAAGAATACTTTTACTCTGCTATCTGGCAGATTCCCAGTATCTATTCTCTATGCATTAACCAAAGCAGATATTTGCAGTCTTTCTTACAGGTCAAGGAAGATGAGATCTTTGAATGCCCCATCAAAATATGTAACTCCTCACTTTTCTCTGCTAATAGAGCCTTTTCTACTTTCTCTGTGATTGAAGTTATTATTTACTGTAACCAAGCCAAAACACATCAGTGTCATCAGCCCTCTCTTGCTATGTGTCAGTGGGAGACTTGAATATTTTCCTCTTCTACCTCTTCCTACAGTTCCAGCCTACAGCATAGTCAAGTGGAGTGAAGTAGCTTCCCATTCTGAGCTGTAGCTGGTGTGGGGAGTTTGTAAGCAGGGAGGGTGGGTGAAGTTACACTACTGACAGTGCTGCACCTCCCCCCGGCTCCACGTGCTCTGAAGGACCTATGGTGAACGCACCCTTAGAGTCACTGCAGCCCTGCTGCTATATGTTGGCAAGGACACGTAACCTCAGTAAGTCAGGCAACCTTATATGACCTAGCTTGCTATCTGGATGCATTAAAACGCCTGTTGGCAGTTGCTTGTGCTGGAGATACCATGGTCTGGGGAGTGGCTTAAAGACAAGTGTGCTCTGGGAGAAACATTCTAGCCTCCTCTCCACATATATTTTGGCTTTCCCTTTAGCAAATAAAAGCCCAGTAAGCCTATTATTCTTCAGGTCATTTCTAAGGACGGACATAGAAACAAGAATATATTATCTTAACTCTCGTCAGGATTTGTGAGACTTGGTCCTAGTACAAAACATAACAATCTCTTTAACAAGGCAATTAAACTAGCTTGGGGAAAAAAATTCTTAATGTGTTAGCTACAAGAGAAGCTGCTTGATCACCCAGCTGTTTGAATTTTCCATTTTCAGAACATTGAAGCATCTATAAATCAGTAAGCTACTTTTATTTTTCCACTTGTTGGTAAACTGGTGAAACTTTAAACATATTTATAAATGCTCATATTTTCTATATTAACAGCAAGTTATATATAATGTACATTAGCAGCAAGTTCAATACACAACACACCTGAGCCCACTGAATTTTTTCTGATTTTTTTTTATGTCATCTTATTTCTCTTCAGACTACTTCACCTCAGCTTCAGTTTCTTAATGAAAAACAGTCATTTCTCTTGCTGATTTGATTAAACATCTTACTGAACTTCATACTTAGGTGTGAGATAAACATCCCATTCTATCTCTTATTTACACTTCATAATGTTGCCAAAAAGCATGCCAATGATGCTGTCTAAGCAGTTGAATATTTTAACAAGTACCAGTGAATTTGAACTATGACATTAAGTTGATAATTTTCTATATTTTAAATACACAGAGACACAGTGCAAGTTCAGATCAAAGCCATTCAAAATCAAAAGTAAATCTGTGCAATTGTTACATAATTTCATGTTATTCTTTCACTTAGATTTGTGTGTAAGCAGAATCAAAATTATGCAAAATTATGCATAGTCAGAAAAGTTATTACTTAATTAGTAAGTTCAATTTCAAAAGCTTAATTGGGTTATAGGGAGAAGTTTATCCAAGAAACAGACTCTTCATCGTGAAGTTCATTGTGGGTAAGATTTGAGCCTGGGAGAATTACCTGAAGCAGACAATAGCTTTGCCATGGCATAGCCTAAACTATTAAAAGTATTCAATAGTGAAGATGGTAGTTGCTGTTAGAGAATCACTGGGATACAGGGCTGGTAGTTATACATATCCTTGGTACAAAGGTTCAATGACAATTTGGACTAAAATCCCTTTCTCATGAGTACTTTGGGGAAAGTTCAGTACAGGGTGAAGACAGTTTGAAAGCAGGGTGACTCCACTGATTTTAAAGGTTTGTTCTTCAGCATCAGCTTCTGTTTTACCTTGGCTGATAGCACATGTTCTCCCTGAAAACGTATAAACATGCACCCAGGTTACTGTGGCAGAACTTCCTGTAAGAAAATGTTCAAACTGCAGCAGATCTAACCATAAAGGTTTGTAAGGTAGCAATTTCATCTCTTGATCTAGGTTAAATTGCTGCTCAAAGCATTATTTTTGTTATTTCTTTAAAAGCCTGGGGAAACTCCAAGCCCTGTTTCCCACAAGCTTTGAAGTTTTTCTCTACCTTACCTCAACTTCCTTCTATAGAAAGTGAATCTATCAGAATCCAGCTATGATTCTACTGTATCTGCTGACCTATTAACAGTTGACAATTCATTTTGCAGGGTTCCTGCAGCTCACAGCTTCTCTTCATCCTGCTCTGAACTCTCCTGCAGCCAGTCTGAGCAGCACTCAGCCTGTCATAAGCTGTTGCAGCAGTTGTCCTGTTTCTATACTGTAAAACTTCAGCTCTTCTGCTTTGTGACAGTCTGTTGTTGTTTTGATTTCTGCCTTCTCAGATGATGTGTCATCTTTGTCATCCAAGGATGGTGTGCCAAGAAAGGGAACGCATCTGCTTCTGCACCTTGATTAGATCAACAGCAAGAGGACAGAAGCACTCAGATTTATCTTTAGAGATTCTACCTTTCCTTCAGAAGTATTCAGTATCATCCAATAAACCAGTGAAATAGTTCATAGATGAGCTCTGTTGTCTCCTGTCCTCAGACCCATGATGTACTTTCAGTTCCTCCTGATAGGTGTTAAAATGACACTAACAAAGTCTAAAGCACCTTGGAATTAAATTAACTTTGAATGGGTAACAAAATGAAATTGGATTTTCAAGAGCCAAAGTTTGACCTTCAGTTAGGAAATAAGACTTTAAAAATCTATAGTCAGAACCAAGAATGTGTTTGGAATGGAAGACTTTACATAAACGGAGTTTAATTTCCTCCAACAGAGATTGGGTCCCTTTACTCTTGAAAATATCACCCTTTGCCTTAGTAAAGTGTTAAAGATTCAGCAGGACGTTTATGGGGAACATATATCAGCTGAATGAGAGGCAGCTGGGGTTTGTATGGCAATAAGTGTTAGAATTCATTGCCAGGGATTGCAAAATACACCATACAGCCAACTAAAATTGTCAGGATGCATTTTTGAAAATTGGATGATATTTCAAAAAAGATTTTCTCTACCTTTTACAATGATTAGATGTGACTAAGCAACCTGAAGAAAATGAAAGTGCTAATTGTGTCTGGGCAGTTACATAAATGAACAATAAATCCATTTTCACTGAATAGGAAAGAGATGAAGAACTATCTTGGTGAGAGAACTGAGTCTCACTCAGTGGTTCAGGATAAGAGCATGTTCCTAGTGTGATAGGAAGAAGCTTGCTTAAATGCCAGCAGAGCAGAATCTTGGAAAACCACTTAGATACCTTATGCACGTACCTCGTAACTTCGCTAGTTTCTATATTGATCACTGATTGCTTTTTAAAACATTATCTAGAGTTATGGAAAAGTGATCACTGTTTGAATGAAACTATAAAACCTGTCACATCCAGTTTTGATTTCAGTGATCCCAAATACTGTATACTGTCTTCTGTATCTGAGTTGCTCCTGCTAAAACGCATGGCAGAATTTTGCACGGAGTAGGGTAACAGGCTTTAACTTTAACTTAATGCTCACCATTACACAGCATGGAAGTTAATCTGATACAGTATGAAGATTCTCACATTTACAGTTTTGTAAATTGACTACTCTGCTTTAATTTACCTAATACTCAGTGTTGAGTATTGATAGCAACAGAGTGAATGGTACCTCTTGGAATATGGATCCAAGGTAGTAAAGAAAAAAAAAATTGTTATTTTCCACTGAGCTATAACAGATGGAAAATAAACCAACCTCTAATTATTGAGGAATTTTACACAGTTTTTCCTCCAGGGGTTCCTAACTGCTTAACAAACTTCATTATTCCATCGTCTGAAGCAGTTACCAATTCCTGCATATATAATATCAGTCCTGTGACCTTGATGTATTTATTTCCATTGACTGTGTGACAGATCCCTCACCAAAGAAATTTCAGGGGCAGAGACAAACTTATGAGTTTGTCTTATGAATTACTTATGAGATACTTATGAATTACTTATGAGATAACTAACTGGGTACATTTTTATGGATAAATTTTGGGGTGTATAAGGAGTACCTTTGGATAAAACATTTCTGCCAACAAGTTTTCAGATGGTTTTAACGGAGCCTTCAAGAAAGGAAGCATAAAGATAGCAGAAATTGCTAGAATAAACTCTGTATGGATGTACAGGATGAAAAAAAGAAAGTTCTCTGTGTTGGCTATTCTAGAGCCCACAGAGAGATGGCTCTTGTAGCTCATGGACATTTCCTTGTTGATTGCTACCCATAACTGAAAATTATTAAAATAGCTGCTTGTGAACAAGAGAGGGACAAGAATCATGATCACAGTCAAGGGCAAATGCAGAGTCCTACACTTGGGGAGTGATAATGGCATGCATCAGCACAGGTTAGGGGCTGACCTGATGGAAAGGAGCTTTTAGGAGAAGGGCCTAGGAGTCCTAGTGGCCCATGAGCCATCAGTGTGCCCCTGCGGCCAAGAAGGACAAATGATACCTTGGTGTGCATTAAAAATAGTATGGCCAGCAGGTTAAGGGAGGTTCTCCTACCCCTCTACTCTGTCCTTGCCAGCCACATCTGGAGTGCAGTGTCCAGTTCTGGGCTCCTCAGTTCAAAAAAGAAAAGGAACTACTGAAGAAAGCACACCAGAGGGCCACAAAGCCACAGAACAAGGGGCAATGGGCACCAACTGTAACACTAAGCATTCTAAACAAACAGGAGGAAAAACTTTACCTTTGAACGGTACAGAACACAGGGATGGGAGCCAAGAGATATTATGGAGTCTCCTTCCCTGAAGATATTCAGAGCTCACTTAGACACTTTCCTGTGCAACCTACAGTAGGGAACCTTCTTTAACTGGGAGCTGGATTAAATGCTCTCCAGAGGTCCCTTCCAGCCCCTATGATTCTGGGAGTCTGTGATGCTGTGTAAGTTTGTAAAACAAACCAAATTTATCCTAGTTACTTCTAGGAATTTGAATAAATTTCCTAATTTCAGACCCTGGTTGCCATCAACACCTTTTCTAGTTGATAGAAATCACCTGAGAAACATTTGGTCCACAGAAGGGCAAATCATGTTCCTGGAGATGCACGACTTGCTTTTATCAAAGGTGTCTCCTTCTAGCAGAAGCACAGTGCAACAGAGCTCCCATGATGCTGTAATACATCCCAACAAATGTTGGGTATAACAGAGTAAAATGGCCTAAGGAAAATGAATCCAAAAACTTCAAATACACAGTCTCAGTTGTAATTCAGTTAACAGACTTTCAAATTAGTCAGAAAAATGTGATCAAAGCATCACATTAAGGAACTATTAAGAGGAATACACTTTGATCATGACTAATGAGGTGAAAGCAGAGGAAAGAAAAAAGAGAAAACCTCAGTGAAATTAAAAGATATTTAAGTATAAGAATTAATCTGCCTCTATAACATTTTACTGACAGGGCAAAGATTGGTATTAGTACATATTTAGACAGATATGGTCTTTTCAGCAAATTCTATGCGTAAAAGCTGAGTTACTTTTTCCATGAATAAGTATCCATCTAACATAAAAGCTGTAGGTTTAAAATCGATGGTTTAGATATACTTTTTTTCTAAACACAAATGTCAATATCAAGCCTAAATTGTAGGTTTTTGGAAAAACTGTTGAAGCTTTAGTGATCCAAACAAGAACTAACACTGGTAGAATGCTGTATGTATTAAGCTTTGTATCAGTCTGTGAGAGATTAAATAAGCACTCCCTTCTGTTGACAGGAAAACAGATGGATTAAATTGATTTTCTAGTAAGAGTAGTAATAGTATAAATTTTTAGGTCTATGATTCATTTGCCAGATAGCACAGTGCTTTTGTGATAATCCCCTTAATAAGAAATCTGATATAGGTGCATTTTGTAGTGCAAAGAACTATAGCCATGCTACTAGACGTAAAGGAGGAGGTATCTTCTTTGTTCTCTGAAGGACAAATAAAATAAACAAGTATGATAATAAGGCTAGATTTATGAAAGTATTCATTATGAAAGTACTCAATTTTCACCACTTATCTTCATATTTTATTGATCTGAAACAGGCTGTGCTACAAAAAAACCATATCTTATAAACAGTACTGAATCAGCAGCTTCAAAGTACCATTACAGCTGTTGGTAGAATAAAAACCTGCAAATATGATGCACAAAAATAATCAATGTCTTAAGTTAAATTTCAACCCAGTAGAACTTAACTGTCAGCAGCTGGTGCATTTCTATAAGCAGTATAAAATGCTGAACTTTTAGACATTATAGTGATGTTTCTTTATACTTTTCTGTGACCACTAATGGTTGCATCCTCAGTTGACTTAAGTCAGCATGTTCCTGTCAGCTCCATGCCCTATTAGCTGAGTGAACACATTTTACACCATCTGAGAGTCCCTTTTACAATTTTTTTTCCTCACAGAGTATTTGATTTTAAATTATAGAAAACAAACAACAAAAATACATCATACACTTTGCTATTCACACGTGGACAGAACCCATAACTACCCAGCATCCATCTCTTCCAAAATAAATGCACAGCCACCAGGTGTCAATCACAAACTCTGTGACCAAAGATCAACGTATGAACTTAGAAATGTTGAAGAATGCAATTTTCATGACAATACCAACAAAAGGCTGATATTATTTTTCAATTTTTCAAAAACCAATTTTTCATTGGTTTTTTTTTTTTTTTTTCCCCCCCCTCCCCTAAGCTGGTAAGCTGGTATGCAGAGCATTTAAATAAGAAATTGGCTGATAATTTGGCATAGGAACAACCTTCTGCTTTATTCATTTAATTCAGTAATTTTTATGTTTTATTTTTTGCCTTACCAGAAAGTCGAGCATTTCAATGAATAATCTTTTTTTTTTTTTTTTTTTTTTTTTTTTTTTTTTTTTTGCTATTTGATAATTAAAATCTTAAAACTGATACAGTTGCTGGACTAAAGGCCTACATTTTAGAATCATAAAAGCTGCTGGGGCTCATACTGGGGACAAGAATAGCTCATTACCTATGAGTAACCAAGGAGAGCATTGGGTAATAAAAAGAAGCTAATAGCACTTCTTAGACTTCTAAGTCTTAGACTTAGACTTCTTAGTCTGACAGATTCAGAAAATTCAGAACATTTCCAGTCTCTGGTTAAAAGTAAGAACAGTAGTACATGCAGGTACAGACTCTTTGAAGAGCGTGAATACAAAATATAAGGCTAGCATCAGCCTCCAACCTGAAGAATATCTATGTCAACAATAGTCATAAAACATCACAAACCCAGGTAACAATAACCCTTTCCTTTCGAGAGGGAAGAGAACAGGAAATCAGAAGACGTGATGGGCCTCTTCTCATTCTTTAAGAAAAATATGAACTGCTCCGTAGTTAGTTACCATAGCAGTCCAGCTATCAAGTTTTCCATTATCATCTTCACATCACTGGATTACTGTTGCTTTCTTTTCTGCTCAAAATATGGCAATGAAATACAGTTTAATAAAGAGTACCCAGCCAAACCTTTTCCTTGAAAACTGTCATTCACCTGGTATGAATAACAACACTCAGTTCTCTAGTTCTGCAGTATACTCATAAAAGCCATGTATATGAAAACATCAATATTTAATTTCAGTATAGAGTATCTTACAATGAAACACTATTACATTTTCCAGGTATTAATTTTTAAGTGTTTACATCAGGCTAACACATTGCTCAGGTTCACAGAGCAGGCAATGATCCATTACTTCACCCATCAGCATCATTTGTGCTTTCCCAGTTCCTGCTGCCTTTGAAATAAACTTTCATTTTTTCCTCATACTCAGAGAAAATTTATGCTAGAGGCAGAAAGACATAGACAAAAACGTACCTACCACTAACTGAACTGTGTTTTGATATGTCCTAACTAAAATGTATTGATTGCAGACTTTATAATCTAAAACTTATATCTTCTTAAGTGTAATAAAACAGTCACACTTAGGAAGAGATGTTTTTCTCTCTTGCCAGAATCAGAAGAAAAAAAAACCCTTGGACTTCTTTCCTTTTTCTTTCTGAAATATTGGTATGCTGGTGAAGAATTAAAACTTCACAGGTATGTTTATAAATCCGTTCCTGTCATTGGAAAGCAAAACCTTTGGATAGCTGAGATCTGACCCAATGCCCCTTTTTTTTTTTTTTTCCTGATGTTCCACTTTATGCTCAGTATTTCTGTGATGTGCAAATGCACACTAATGTGTAGTAAATAAAAAATCCTCTGTCTTTTGATTGGAGCCCTTACCATAATTACAATTCATCTATTTTTGCATTTTGAAGTATCCACTGTAAAAATTCTGGAATTTTATGTAGTCCCTTCGGGTCTCATTTTATACTTGATGTACTGTAGTTTGACAGTAAGGCATTTTTTGATAACATTCAAGTACAATGAATGAGTAGATAGCATAAATCTGAAGTTTTTAAAATATTAAAATCAGATTTCTGAATCAAAAATCTGTAGCCTTTAATATTGAATAGAGGTAGAGGAACACTTATATTTATTACTTCAAAAATCCAACAGTGGGAAATATAAGAAATTAAAACTAGATAACTGAAAAGAAATTCACAGCTATGGTAATCCAACACTTAACCCAGTAACAATCCATAAGCAAATTCTCCTCTGAAGCTGGGGTCTCTCTTGCCTAACCTCCAATACTTGATAAAATCTGGTAAAAAATTCTAGTGCGTTTTACGGATTCAAACTTAAAAACATTTCCATTAATTAAGTTAAAAAACATTTCTGGCTCTGTTTTATTTCATTTCAGTGTAGTTTGTCATTCACAAATGAGAAGAGGTAGAAAAACAAAAGGCTATCAAAGTCTCAGAAGATGTGGATGAATTATTAAGTATGCAAAAAACTTGACAAATTTACAGTTTTCCCCTAACTTTAATGCTTAGAAGTCAAAAGAGGCAGGTTCGTTTCCCTTAGATCTTTGATATGAGAGTAGAATATGAGGGCTGTTCTGAAAGTAATGCCCCCTATTGATTGATGTTGGCACATAACATCAGAGGTGGGTGTTGGTGATATGGCCGCAGAGGTTGAACCTTCTCATGTTGTTGCTGCACGACAGATGGCAGCAGAGGGGCAATCTGACAGGATGGTATTTGATGCGGAAGAGGGTATGAAGCAAAGGCATGTCATTGAATTCCTCCATGTGGAATAAATGTATCCATTGACATTCATCGATGCTTGCTGAACACTGAAGGACACCAGAAAGTGGATGCGAGTACAGTGAGGCAGTGGTGGGGTGCTTCACAGTGGTGACAGTGGGTCACCCTCACTGGTATAGATTGTTACAAGAACAGCATGCAGGCTTTTGTTCATCCTTGGTGAAAACGCACAGCTGATAGTGGTGACTGTGTTGAAAGAATGTTTTGTAGCTGAGAATTTGCTCTATCAAGTACTATCATTATGTTCTTTCTATCTGTTGTAGTTTCCTTGGAAATAAATGAGGCATTACTTTCGGAGTTACCTACGTAGATGTGAAAAGACTACTGATTGAATGTGAAGACTGCTGTTTAAATCCTAAAATCAGGTAAACTTTGCTGAATTAAGTCATTAAAATGGAGTGATTGCAAGGACTATTTGTCAGAAACTACTACTACTGGTGTATCTACTACACCTAGTAGATAGGACCGTTTAAGGAAGTCATGGACCCAAATATTTTTCCTCAATAAAAACAGAGATGAAATGGATCTGATGGCTCTGGCAATTCTCAAGTGCTGCCCCTGAATTAAATCATATTTTGGAACTTCCCCTGTAGAAGGTGAAACAAATTATGCAATATTTTAAAAGCTCTGTGCTACATTTAATTCCAGGGTGATGACATCATCTCTCGTTATGGGAATTTTTTTTTAATTTTTTTTTTTAAAGTTATATTCGTGGAATACTCAGCTTTCAAGTTTTTAACATGATTTTCTTCTGCTTGTGCTCCTTTTTGCTATTAAAAAAAAAAAACAAAAAACAAAAAACAAGGAAATGCTTCTAGATCACTGAAGAATACTGTGTTGTTTCTAGCACTCATCAAAATAACCAGGATGAAGTGGTTTGCTGTCTACCTGCACAGAGCTCAAACTTTTTATGTATTGATACTGTTGCTAGGAGAAACATGAACTCAACAGCTTGAACCAGAGATACTCAAACTAATTGACTATTTGAGCATAGAAACTGCAAAGTTAGATTTGTTACAAAACACTGTTTTACAATCGCAGTGTATTTTACCTAATTAATGCTTAATTAGAAGCTAAGGGTCAGTTTGGTTTATAATTATATATGATAAAACAGTTCTACAGGTACTGCTCTAATACAGAATTTCTTTAGGCATACCAAGTCGGGTTAAGGGTATTCAAGCTAGCTGAGGCATTTTCTATGAAGGTGCCCTACTTTAACAATTCTCTGCTACACAGATCAGGACAGCAAGCTCAACGGTGAAGATAGCTGAGCCCTTCTATATCAGCACATAAAATAACAGTGAAGGTCGAAAAGAAGGATAACAAATATTCCCTTCATTTAAGAAGTTGTTTTTGAAAGCCTGTAAGGCAGAAAATTCTTAACAGCAAAGGCAAAAGCTTAGAAAAATGCATATAAATTAGCAATTGGCAGCGGAAATGGGCTCTGAATTCACAGTTACCTTTAATGGACGCTAACTCATTTAACTAGAAAAAGAGCTTGAGAGATGTGGTTTGTAATTACCATTAAGCCACAATGCAAATCATGGTAAGTAGTGCAAATCTACTACTTTATTTTTATCCAAGAAATACAAGCAATTGTTGCTTGTCACTTACTGTGATTATGTGAATATGACCCATGCTTATCAAACATTAACTGAAGGAAATCTGTGGAAAGATTTCATTAACTTTATGAGGTTTGGAACTAGCCCTGAGATTGTCTATTCTGCCTACAAGATTTTCTTGACTTCAAATGAATAAGGCATTTGAACTACAGGCACTAACATATCATGAATTGGCATATCTGAAATAAATGCCTCTGTCATCATACAACTAAACATTTTATGATCAACTTCCCTATGCTTTTCTTGCAGCTCAGCTGCCTTTTTCAGGTGTCTTGAAACCTGAAAGGTACCTGTTCTTTGCTATACTTCAGTGTTTAAGACAGCACCCGTGGGGCACACTTATCAAGTGTCCAAGTGCTGTTTTACTCCTCCCTGTTCATGAAAGTTCTGCAAGCTCTAACAGTGAATGAATTACTGAGTATGTGTAGCTTGCAGAATGAAATGTGCACCAGAAATAATATTTGACTTAATTTCTTGCATAATTCTGAATAAAACAACAAATTGTAGATCCATTATAGGGAGAGTACAGAGGAACCCTAAGCATAATAGCCCCTAGAGAGAGACAAATGAGACAGAGGGAGTGAGAAATATCCTGAAAATATACTCTGGTTCCATTATTAAAATGTTTGCATGTAATTACAGGATGTACTGGAGGTATATTTTTAGACTTCATCAGCCAAAGTAATGGCAGATACTAAAAATATTTCAAATTATGATTAGACACTGTTCTCCCCCCTTCTTGGGATGCTTGAATGTGCTGACGTGAGGTCTAAATTACAGTCTATGTGTAGTGAGGACAATATTTACAACATCTTTGAGTATCCTGCTGGACAAAATATTCATTGTGCAGCTAGACAAGTACGTAACAGCATGGCTGAACAATTGCCTGACCAGTCAGACTCAAAAGACAATAGTAAGTGGTGTTACACTGTGCCAGTTGCTATGAGGATTTCCTGGGGCTCCATTTTTGAGCCAGATCTCTTCAATGTTTTTCTAAATTGTCTGCAGATAGGATTCATGTGCATACTATGTTTGCAATGTTTAGGAGGAATTGTTGAAGAGAGACTACAGAGAGCTCATGACAAATTAGAGACCTGGGCTTTCTTTTCTCTAAAAGAGAAAGTGCCAGGTTCTGCACCTGCAATGGAGCAACCCTGGCTATATGCACAGACTGGGGGGATGAGAGGCTGGAGAACAGTGCAGCAGAAAGAGATCAGAGTTAAAGCTGGCAGCAAGTTGAAGCTGAGCCAGCAGCATGCCCTGACAGCCAAAAGGGCCAACCACAACCCAGAGTGCATCAGGCCCAGCACTGCCAGCTGTGTGAGGGATTGTTCTACTCTGTGCTGTGTGGAGCTAAGAATTGGACTTCATGATCCCTGGAGGATTTAGCTTCGGATATTCTACGATTCAATGAACATCACTCCAGATTACAAGTCTCAAAGCTCAATAACTTAATTCATCAATAGTTCTACCTTTGCTGTGATTCATATTATCTTCGTTGTGTATTTATATCCACCACAAGTAGCTGTTCTGATTTTAGGTATCTACCAAAAAAGTACTTTTTGGCTGATGTTTATGTTTATTAAATGTGTTCAAACATTTTTCTGAGAAAGATAAGCTGCCATCCAGAATTTCTCTCAGCCTCACTATGTTGATTTGACTGGATATTTGTCTAGTTCAATGTATTCAAGTTAGCAGCAGTCTTACGTAAAAGAATTTATGGAATTAACACTTAATTCTCTTCTTTTTTTTTTTCCCTCCTCATTTTTGAACTAAAAACTAAGGAAGAAAATTCTCCTTTAAGGGCCAAGATAGGCAATGGAAATTAAGAAAATTCTATGTTACATAAACTGGAAGATGAAGTGCTTCTTGCTCTTGATACTATCACTCTTCTGAAAGGTGATAAATGTAGAAATCTGAAAAATTGACTAAATGAGACTATTACCTGTGACTGAAAATCTTTCTCGGAATTGTGTGCAACAGAATTAATTTAGGAAATTCTGAACTTCCCACTACTTCATTACATATCAGAAAATATTATCTTTGCCATTTGTACTGTGGCTTGCTCCAAAAAGTTAAATCACATAGTGAGCATTCTTCACATATATTATCAAAGACACTCAGTTTGTGAATCTCAATGATTATCAAAGTCCTAGATTTAAGCACAGAAAAAATTTGAGAAAGGGTATCCAAATTAAGTAGTTTCATTTCTGAGCTAGAATGAATTCCAGGCAAACAGTAAGAAAAAGATGACTTCTGAGATAATGAAATTCATTTGAAATCTATGTGAAGAACTTAACAGTGGGTCTTCCTCAAAGTTGTAACAATAGGCTCTTATTTTGAAAATCATTGCTGCCTTTACCAATATGGCAAATATTGAGTAAGGGAAGGTAGGCTCATTTCCTTGCAATACAGAGGTCACTCCAAAAGTAATGTCTCCTACTTAGCTCCACAGAAACTATGACAGACACAAAGGAGCTTACTCTTACTCTCGTAAGAGTTACATTACCTTTAAAAGACAAACAAACAACAACAAAAAACAACCAAAACCACCTATTTCTTCCTCCACTGTATTTCTCAACACACTTTAGAAAGTGGCCAAGGGTAACAAACTTCTTTTTGATAAGCTGTAGTTCCTTTAAGCATATCAGTTTTAATTAAAATAACATCATCTGTGCTCCATGTCTCTCCTTCCTCACATATTTGTCTCAACATATCTGTCAATATGACTTCTGATAATCATATCACTGTACTCACCAAAAGGATTTTTTCAGCATTTCTCTCTGTGTAGTATCCATCTTCCAGTGAGCCTGCAACAAAAGCAGGCAAGCATCAATAAACAATTGTTATGCAACGGCTATGCAGCTGAGCAGAGGTGCCCAGAAAAGATACACAACATCAAGTTTCAAAGACAAAAATTCAGAAAGCTGTAATAGCTTGTCATATACCTGAAATATTAAGCATCTTTCTAATTCTGCTCACCTGTGTTTTTAACTGCAACTTGCCTGCATGGTTTTAAGGTGCATTTCTGTGATCCTCAGCTTTGCTACTTGTGGCTTAAAGGTCCGAGAGCTGAATACTCCAGCAAGAATCACACTTAACCAGAACACAGTTGTCTCTTTCCTTTTCTCATTTTACGCTTCCAGACTAAGAAAAAGACACCTAATAGAACTTCACCTAAACTTCAGCAGACCTCACATTCTTGTGCTGGGAGCAGCAGTTCCTCTAGAGCTTTACTCCTGGCTTCACTAGGGGGAAAACAGTAGCAGGTGCTTCCTATAACTTCCTAAATAGACTAATCATTTAACAAATGATTCCTATTATCTATTAATGGCTGATTATTGGTGGTGTTAGTCTCAGATAAGAACCAATTCTTTAGGTCTGCTGCTTCTTTCTTTTAGTAAAATCAATCTTTTTTCTTTGTTTTACTGACTGACTATTTTATATGTAGTGTTCAGCTGTTACTATAAAATCATTGTTATTTGTACCTATGTGTATATAACAGCACTGTAAATCTTTTCTTTTCTTGAAGTTTTAGAAGAATAATGGTTTCACATCAGTTTATAATGACATACTCTCACCTTCTGAAGAGAAAAGCTTTAGAATTGAATTACTGGGGTTAAAGTAAATTTCAGCATCGCAGCAAGTGAAATCACTTTTTTTGTTGTTGTTTGTTTGTTTTCTGCTACCTAATGAAAACAGAGAATTACTGTCTTTATAAGAGTGACAAACCAAGTTGCAAAACTTGCTTAAATAATTTTTACACCACACATCCTTTTATCTACCTCATTTTCTGCTGCAACTAGCAAGTTGCAAAATAGCAGGAAAAAGCTAGTGTCAAAACTAGCTAAAATTGTTCCTCTAGACTCTGAAACTTATGTCTCTGCCACTACTGACTCAAATAAATTACTTTTCCCACCTGACAGTCTGTATACATATGCTGAGACAACAGCTTTATAACAATGGGGAAATCCTTCTGTATTTCTTAATAGCTAATATCTGTGATTGGGATCCCAGGTGCACGGAGAGCTTACTGAAAAAGTGAGAAGGGTAAAAAAAAAGGGGCACTATTCAAGAATAGTGGTCTTTGCATGTAAAAGTCTTGGTGGTGACAAATATTAGAGGCAATAAACAGGACTTGATAAAGCCATGATTTCAATATCTGTGTGAGGAAGTAAAGTCTAGGGAGAGTCTGAGCTTTTATCTGTTCAGAAAGCTCCATATGGAGAATCTGGCATTGATCTGGGGTTGGATATACCATGTGAGTAAATAAGACGCACCAAAGAAACACCAGATCCATATCAGACTGATAGCTGACTGAAATGGCCTGGTAAAGATTTATCTATCTGTTAGCTCCTAGGTGCTGAAAGTAACAAAGTCTGTCTTCATCTAGATGGCAAAAGCAAAATATAGATCAAAACTATGTTGTGAGGCAGAAATAAATTTAAGCAGAGTTAAGATACGCAATCTCAAACATTTAGTGCAGGAGTTGGGATATTTAAGAATGGGGTATGAAAAAAAAAAAAGAAAAAAATGGGAAAGAAACTTGATGCATATTTAAAAGAACTCCCATTAATCTAACAAGCCAGTAAACCAGAAATGTATGTTTTTCCTTTCTAAGGACCTGAGGGATTGAAAGACTTCTGCTACGTTCTGAGTACTTTGTACTAACTTCTACGAAAAAGATTCATTTGTGACCTAGGCCATCTTTTGAAGGGGAGGAAGAAAGACTCATGGATTTTATTCTGGTTTGGTTGATTTGTGTCTGCAGAATCCCGCAGGATGTGATAGTGGGAAAAAGCCTTATCTATATGAACCCTAACAAGGCACACAAATATCAATACTCAGGTTTTGGAGCTTTGGTCTTGCATTACATGCAGTACTGCATCGATTGTGGAAATTGAAGCTGCATTGTCCATAGATTCATTGGCAGAAATATTAAGAGTTTCTTAAGTCATCCAGAACCTAAGGTAATTTTTGGAACTATGATATCAGATGTTGCCTATATAGTACTGTTGAGAGATGTATTCAATAACAAGCAGGATTAGTACTTATTTCTGCATGGGCTTTCTCCACTTATAGGAGAAATTGTATTCTGGCAGTGCAGCCACTATAAATTGCAAGTAGAGGAGGAATAAGGCAGCTTATGGCATCTTTAATAAACTTTAATGGCTAACAAAAGATAATGACATAAAACAATCTTATTACTTTCCAACTGAAACTGGTTTTCTCATCTCTGATCTCTAAATAGTGTTTGGAATCCATAAAAATGACATAATACTTAATCAAGTTTCAGTATAGAAATCTCTTGACTCTTCTCTGAGTCTTTTTAAAATTACAGTGTGTGCTCTGTTAATCAAGGCCCTGATGCTGAGAACAGAAATCATTGTCTACCTGGTAATGGAGATCTGTGCCCATTTAATGCAGAGAGTGACAACATACACTAATTTTACTACATTGGTACAGAGCATACAGCTTAATACTTTCTCTGTCTAGAGGTTCAAATTTTCCAAAACAAATCAATTGTGTTATTCAGTCTCGTGGAATTCTTACGTGAAGAAATGCAACTAAACATGCAAATCAACTCAGTTGGACTTCAGCTGCTCTAAAAACTACCTCTAAGCTATTCTGTCTTTCAGCCAAGGTGAGGCTTTCTTCTTTCAGGATGAACACTCTATATCCAATTTAGAACATCTCTGAAACTACCGTATCAGTGAATGGCCTCTGAAGAGTATCCAAATTTTCATTTTGATATTCCAGAAAATACAATGGGAAAGGAAAGATAGGTTAGGATTGGCTGAAAATCAATTAGATCACAAAGCTATCATAATTTAATTACAGTCTTAGTGGGTCTTTTTTTCTGTCTTAAATGTAGTAAAGTGAAATATCATTATCCACAATAAACTGGGGTAGATCTGTGTAGACATAGGAAGTGTTGTTGCATCTCCTGGGAAGAGGAAATGATGCAGTGAACGTACACTGAATTACTGGTTGCTGAAAGAATGCATCTGCAATTGCATGACAAGCTTTTGTGTTTCTAGTGGCAGCTGTTGGGTGATCTGAGTGTAAGAAGTTTCCAGCACTGTCATTACATCAGAATGGTGTGAATTATAAACAAATGTTACTCTGGCAGATGCTTGTAGTGAGCTGCAACATCCTTAGGAGCTGCTTCCCTGTATCCTATTTCTTTTTCCCATCTCCACAGAACCCCCAGTGTCTGGACACCATTTCATCAGATTTGTGTGCTAATTGTTTATCCAGCTAATTACATCCAGTTGTATGTAATAAAAAATAATGGGGAAAATACTTTTTTCAATCTTTAGGTAGATCTGAAACTAGAATAGGAGAAACAGTTACTGAAAAATACTTTCGTATTTTTTCTTTTATTAAACTACATCATAGCAAAATAGTGTATTTCTCTCTAGTGCAGTTCATTCTGAATTTAAGGACCACCAAATTTCTAAAGCCGGTCTTAAGTAGTGTTGTGTGCTTAGGGCTTGGATGAAAACATGCCTCTGCCAGCAGAAAACTTTAATAAGTTCTGAAATTAAAACTGAAGCATACAATTTAAATGCAGCATTCTGTTGTAGGTCTTTGGTCTCATTCTCTATTTTCTCTGTTTAGGCTCCGGGCAGTTCAGGGAGTTTAATTTACACCAATTACATGTGATTCTTATGTGTATTTTGTAAGGCTTGGGACAATTAGGGATGTAATCATCTCTGTGTCTGAATCAGTGATGGGTTTCATTTCAAATGCATTCATTATGCAGTGTGTACTTCAAAGGCTGGTATATTTGATGGCTTTTTTGTTTACTTCTAGCTTACAAACTAGGATATACCTTGTCTATTAACAGTATAGCTTTAGATTCTTGGTAATGCAAAAATCAAAGAAAAATAAAGCTCTGACAGATTGCCCTTTTAAAATTATCATAAACATAATCCAGTCAATAAAATACACCATTTATCTGGGATTGAATTCTGTTCATCTAACAAAACCCAACAATTCTGTAATAATGAGCTACACACCAGGCTAAAGTGGCTTCAATGTCTTTTATTCGTTCATTATGTTCCTGTAGTAACCAACAAAGAGGCAAATATTCTTTACGTAAGACCTGCCTTTACTACTAATTTCCTTATTATAAATTAAAGCTGTGTTTTTGGTGTTTTTTTCTAACAACAAATCAGCTCCTTGTTAGAGTTTCCTAATACTGCATTTTTCTGCTTTGTGATAGGAAAATGAATTTTTGAGTTGAATTAGAGAGATCAGACTGCTAGTCTTGTTCCCAGCCAGATCTGATAGTGCTCATACTCACAAATAAAACCCTGCATGGCTTGAATCTGAGCATCTGGCCCTTGTGAAGACTGCAGTGAAAGTGAAAGGCACCTTGAAATAAAAAAACACGCAGCTTCTAGAGCTTTCAAAATACAAAGCACAAACACAGTGGTAGTGGAAATGCCTCAGTACACAGGTGCTGGATACAGGTTTTCCAGGGGGAGCCTCTGTCCTTGGAAATAATTGCTCCTAGGAATGAGCATATGCTTGTTTTTCTCAGAGAAATGCTGCTGGCTTGAAAAGAGGCAAGGAAAGGACAGCAGAAGAGAGCATCTCCTTTTTATTATCTACCAATGATGTTTCTCAGGTGCTTCATTTGCGTAGGATATACAGGTTAAATTTCCAGATCTGTCCTGGAAATTCAAGAGATTGAAAATCTTGTTCATCTCCTCTAACAACTCTGTAAGTGCCAGGCTTTGAGCGCAAGCCATCCTCCTCCTCTCTGAAGACTTGCATTTTTACATGGCTTACCAATCAAAAGGAAACAAACAAAACAGCTTTTGTGATACTGGGCAGGGCTCATACACTTTGTCTTCTTCATAAAATACCTGAAATGTATGTTTTCTTCTTTTCTTTCCTTCTTTTTTCAGCGCCTAGCACCACGAATCACAAATTAAAAAAAAACATTTTATTTTATTATGTGTCAGAGGAATAGGGCCTGTGGGACACATTCTCTTGTATGTGACTCCCAAGTTGACTGTCTGCAGGAACAAAGATGTTCTGAACAGAATTAATTCTAGTGATTATTAATAGTGACACTTTCACACACTTTCACATATTCTCAAAGAAAACTGATTCACAAATACTTGGCGTAAGAGTTTATAAGAGCAGGGCCCAGGACAGCAGATCATCTCATTTCAGAGAGTTAACTAGCGTAAGGTACATTGAGAGTCCGGCTTGTTTCTCAGAGATTAAGTTAAATGCTTCTTTGCAATTCATGAGAAGGAATTATCAAAGGTCAGCTGGCAGGTTGGAAAAAAAAATCTTTTTTCTAAGCAGAAAAATATTCCTGTCTAGCTAATCCATTAGTGACTTAAATTAGGCATTTTGTATTTCACAGCAATAAGTGGACCATAAGTCCAATTTTATTCAGGCAGTATTGCTCTTTTGACCCTTAAAATCTCTGTAAATATAAACCAAATGACATGGTTAAATAAAGAATGAGCAAGTTAGTAACACAGTCGCTCAAATCTACAAAAGTTTATAAATTCATGACCTGTGATATTCTCCTTTCATCTCTCGCTACCTTCCCACAAAGTTATTCAACTTTACTTGACTTAAAATATTCCCTGTAGCTTAATCTTTGTAATAAACAGGATTACCAGAGACTAAATTATCTTTGTTTGAAATACTGCAGGTAGGTAAAATTAATATCAAAATTTAGGATTCTGTTAAAATGTTGGTGAGTAAACACCACTGGTTTTCTCACAGTGCATGCTGAGGGTGCTTGCTACATTCTCTCTGCCTCTTCTTGCTATCAGCTTTACATTCACTTTTTAAAAATTGATTTCTATTGGCAATACTCTGTACTGACCATGCTTCAGGAACTGGCAGTGGAAAGATACAATGGATTTCATTGGAAGAGGCCTTAAACATCACCTAGTTCCAAGCCTGCAGCTGTCTTCAAGCCTCCTTCAGCAGTGTGTGGTGAGATGAGAAGCTATCACTCACATGCAATTGTGGCTAGTGGGGCTTGTCTAGTCCTCTATGGTTCCTCTGGACATGGCAGTTTCTGTCACTCCTATTACAAGTGAAGGTGTTAGACAATTTCTGTACTAAAATAGATGAAATTCTCATTCAATATCATCACAATTAATGAGTCAGTTTTTAGAGGCTATTGAATGACATGTGCTGAAGATGACTTCTTCATATATACCAAGAATTTGCTGTGCAGGAGTCTCGTGAAAGTGATGAACTTGTCTGTATTTTTGGCATTATAAATCATGTGTGTTTTTCTGAAATTAACATCTGCAAACTACAGATTTGACCATTAGTCAGTGGTTCATCATCATAACAAGCATCTGAATTCAACAGAATAGATTTAAGAAGTGTTGAAGAGAGTTGCTGAACAGAACTTGATTTAGAATCTTGTCTATCTAGAGCCTAAATTATGAGAAAGAGATCCTAATATTGAAACTTTTTTCCCCCCTAAAAGTGTATCCTGAACATTTAAGCCTGGAGAATTCTGCATACTGAAATAGGGATTAGGAAAAAATGTCACAAAAGAAATGCACAGAGTAGAGGAAGAGAATATTTTACTATAACCATGAAAATTGCAGAGAATGATTTAAAGTCACCTTCCAGTAAAACAAACCAGAAGGCTTGTGATCTGTTTCAGAAGATTAGTGGAGGAGAAAGGGCACTCACCCTGTGCTCTAAGTATTCTCCCAGCTCTGCAGTTTCACATCTGTCAGCTCACTTCTTTGCTTCCAGTGGAACATATGCTTTAGCAAGCCAGCCCAGCTGATTTGCCCCAAATGGCACATTTATGACCTCTTTCTCTCTCTTTCAACTTCCTTCCAAAATGTTAGACCTGGTTGTCTGTTCTTCTTTCTTGTGATTTCATACACATTTTAATGAGACAAAGGTGGGTAGTTCAAGTTTCATTGGACTGTGCAGAATCATTTGTTGGCACAACTTATAACCTTTGGGATATTTTACACGTACATAGAGGGAGCGTGGGAGGTGTTGTTTTATTTACCTTTGACTTGGGACAGGATTCTGTTACTCAGCTGATGCTGCTTGACATACTTACAACATCTTGAACGATAACGACCCCTATATTTACCTGCCAGTCGCAGTGATTCATAAGAGCTAAATTAAGACACTGCAGTTTTTGCCGTAACCTTGAAAAACAAGTGGTTGTCCAGGCAGCAAAGCTTAAACACACTTTGTGTTGCATTGGACTTGTATTAGTCCCGTTATAGAATAGAACAGGTTTTTGAGCAGTTGAGGTACTTCTAGGTTTTGCTGGAGTTCCTCCTCAGTATTGGCATTATGTTGGCGGATTCTGTCTGTAGCTATAAAACATAAAAACTTACGTACTGAGGTATGTACCCTTTTTTAAGTGGAGTTCAAACAGCCAAGAGACTCCAAAAGTTTTTGCAAAGGTGGAAACCGTGTAAGACAAAGTGCCTAAGAGAACCAGAGTAAAGACGCTTCTTTTCTTCTTGTCTGTTGCTTAGGTTTAGGTTCGACTTCCCCACCAACCCAACTTCATTCCAAATCAAGGTCATGCATATCTGAAAGGCTCACAGATATTTTCAGCAAACTTAAATTGAAATTTTTCAAAGGCTTTTGCTGAGATTCTATTTTTCTTCTGAGTATTTTATACAGCTGTATTTTCTCTCCTGATAATACATGCTGTTGTTCTGAGTATGATTTTAATGTGGTATGAAATTGCTTGAGTGCTAAAGGTCTGCTGCTACTGACCTGTGGCGTAAATGTTTCAAAGAGCTTCAATGAGCGCTTCTGAAATTCTTATGGCTTATGGAAAGCCTGGCATCAGCTACTTCATTCATGTGGGACAATTTATTCTTTTTTTCTTATTCGCTTACTCTTTTTTTCCATGTGTTTCCAGTTTGTCATAAACATTTTCCAATAAATATAATTCTACAGATCACCTACCTTCAGAATACAAGAATTTAAACCTCTAATTTTACAAAGTTACTTCAAGTTCCATTATTTCTAGAAAGAGGTGAGATTAAATTGATATAAAGAATAAAACGTAACTATATTTATAAGCCTGAACAAATTAAACCCGAGAAGTCTGTTTCTCTCTGATGGATTTGAGTACTATGAATTAATTTCCTCTGTGCCTCCTCTCACCCATGCAAATGCCTACCACAAATAACAACACCATTTATTTTGTTTCTCTCTTATTCCAGGAGGATAAAAACATACCCCAAACCTCACCAAAGCCAGTATCAAAATCAGTTAGAACTTTCCTCTATCTTACCTCTACAGTTGTATGTTAGTTGCAATCATTCCTTTTTTAATTACCCTGGGAAACAGCTGGTTTCTAATTCATTCAGCTGGATAGTTATACATACATAAAATTACATTTATGATCATTTGTTTATCTGCTCATGTAAATGCACGTGGAAAAACAAGCAAGCAAATTTTAGCGTCATTACATTTAATGCACTGACCATTTATTTTTCTGTATGCAAAAGGAAGAGTTGCTCACTTAGCTGACGGAATGGTGCAGACTGCAAAGAGGAGGTAATTAGTGCAACCTTAGGGAATTATTGCCTGGTAAAATTGTGTGGTTGTTTTGAATACAAACCTGCTTGAGTATGAGGCAAGCTTGTCTATCAAGCGCTTCAATGCAAAAACCTGAAAGTGTCTGTGTAGGCCAAGAGGAATGTCATACAAAGGGATACAAGTGAAGGCAGGTATTGCTCTGAGAGTCAAGTATCCCAGATGTCTGGATTTTTATTCTGCTTTTCTAAAAAGAGGAGAGGTTTATGATACAGAAAACTGTACGGGGAGCGTAACAGGCAGAAAGGGATAAGACAGACTATTTTTTTTTACACCTCTCAAATGAAAAATTGTTTCGGATGTTTCAATGTGATTTCCCTGATACAAAAGGTTACAGAACACACACAGTTCATCTCCCTCAAATACCTTTGGCAAAGGAGATTGCTTTCCCTGATGCTACCTGCTTACTGCAAGTATTCTGCTAAGTTAGAAACATTAGGGCTCTTTTCTGGGCTTCTCAGGCACCTTTAGCAGGAATGGGAGAAAGACAGGGAATGTGCCATATCCCCAGCAGCCATGGATTTGTACTGAAGTTTGATGGATACAGTGCTTGAAAAGAGACTTTCTGGGCCTCTGACCTCTCTGGATTTGTTGCAGATGATCCTTCATCATTGAACATTTCAAAATCTTTTTCATACTTTGAGATCAGAATATTATCTATAAAGCTTATTTTGAAAAGTAATCAACCCTCTCTCCAGGGAGACTCTACTACTTGTAAATGCTACTCCTTGAAACTCGTCCTTAATGTGAAGGTGTCTACTAATCATTTTAGAGCACCTGAGGAGATTTGGGCATTTTACTTAATTCGGGAATGAAATTGCTTACATTCTTGCACATGCACACTGCTTCCTTCTCCCTTTGCTGAGTGGACACTGAGTTCTGAGAGCAACAGCAATAAGGCAATACAGCCCACATTATATTTGGAAATAAGTATTTACATGTAATTTACATTAAAAACTCCTGAAATTTCAACATAGTTGTCATGGAAACACTATTTTTTTTTTAATCTGTTTTAAATGTGTAATAAAAACCTAAATTCTCAGTCACATTCTAGTCAGTGGTACACATTTTAAAGATCTACTGGGAACAGGTTCTACTCTTCATTTTCACATCTCATCACTTGCAGTCTGCAACTGTCATTAAATTATGTTTGCAATTTGCAACATTAAAAGAAAAGTCTATAAAACTACTCAGTATTACCATTTTTATTACCCTTTCCAGTTTTATGAGAGCTATGCAATTTGAATATTTTTTTTTCCTGGACTTCCTCATGTTTCAGTAATTAAATTATGAGATTTTGTAGCTTTATAAGACAAAGCCAAGATTTTTTATACCAATACATTTAAACCATGTTTAGATATAAAGATCAACCCCAAAATATTCTGCTTGCATTTTCAATAAATGTTTGTTCTGTGCACTTATTCTTTTGATTCATCAGCTTAACATGATTTTGAAGCACTCTTTAAGATATCTTTCAGCAATGCCAACCACATGAGATTTTACCTCAATATGTTTATTAGCATACATCAAAATTCACAATTATTTTAAGGATAATTTTGTTAACATTTAAGCTACTTGATTTGAAATGAAAACGTGGCTCTCTTCCTTCCAAGTTTTGAAAAAAGCAAAGGCTAAAACTGCCCTTAATGCAATTCTTTTCTTTAATGATCCTTAGAAATAAGGAAGACGAGACCTTGATACAGACTGGCACATTTCAAAGACTGAAATCAGCTTTGTTTCTGGCAGCCATGAAAGTTTTCCGAAGAAGCTCTTTCTGCTTTGGAACAAACTATGCATGAAATTCCAGGAATTTTATGGACAGAGAGCCGATTCTTTCCTTTCTGATTATTTTGTATTATTATGCTGACAAGGAAAATTTCTGGAGCTTGATCTGGTTCTACGTCAATCTGATAAACCTTTCTAAGACATTGCCTTGACTTACAGAACACAAAGAGTGGCCAAGGACCATAATAAGTTCCTGGGGCACTCAAAGGGCTCCTTTCTCAAACAGAGGGAACATAACATTAATTTGCTTGGAGAATATTCCAGTCATTAACCTAGATGCAGAACACTCATTAATTTTCCTTTTTACTATTATTGCAGTGAGGTATAAATTCATGTTCAAGGCATTTTATGCTACTTTGCACATTTGCAATGCAAACCATTAGCACCGTGACTTCCACAACAAAATGTAAAGCTGCAGCAGTTTTAATGAACGAATCCATCACACGGTGTCTTTCAAAACAATTTTTATAATGGTCATAAATTCTAGAATTGCCATTGCTGATATTGGGAAAACTAAAATGAACAGGAAATTAAAATGTAAATCTGTAGTCCAATCAATAAACTAACAGACCTGAGGCAAATTTTTGAAAATAGTATGTTAAGTGTTGCTTTTTATTTTATTTTTTTTTTACTTCAGTGTATGGATTTTCTGACCCAGTATTGCAGTACAGTTCCCTCAGTGTCAGCTCTTTCCTTGGAGCAATACAATTCAAGACAATCACAGCATGAGATCATATTTTTGTCTTCTTGTGTATGGATTGGAGGTGAGAGAAAATTCAGTTTTGCCAAGGTAAATTAAGTTTCTTTCCCTCCTGCCACATTAGCATCGGCAATATTTGCATTTTGTTGATTGTTTACAGATGAGATGAATACAAAGACTTAGCAAATAATCTAATTCTGCACAGAACTTACCCCTTCTGCTATCAAGAATACTCTGAAGCTTTACAGTATTTTTAAGGACTAGGTCTGACTCAGGAGAGAGAAGTCCTCTTTAAACAGCATTACTGTAGCAGAAGGATAAAGCTAAACAATGCTGTGAGCCACAGCTCCCCTTGCCACTGAGGAAAGATTCCCTGACTGGGTTTGAGCAATAAGGGCAAAATAAAGAGCTGTACTCCAGGAATTATTTGCATGCCGGCTGCAAATTCCTCTGGCTCAATTGCCTGCAATATATCACACATGAAAAGGTTTTACACTGCTGCATGGAAAAATGTGTACTTTGCAATACGACCTTCTGGAGGGGAAAAAAAAAAAAGGATGTGTGCCAATGTAGGAAATAATATTAAAAAAAAAAAAAAAAAGAGAGAGAAAAGGAAAAGAAGGCAGCAGGAGCAAATAAACCATGCTTACTTCTTAAAAGTGTTCTAAATAATATAAAAAAACAACAGGATGGGATTATAAAATATACACACACATACACTACGCTACCTTCTTGTCATCTGCAGCATATCCTAATAAAGCAGCAAAAGTTTTAGAATGGCCAGAACTGACAGAAGAATTTTTTCTGCCTTCTTCTGCTCTTCAGCATGGCTGATTAAGCTTTCACCACTACAATTGGGCGTGGGAAACCACTGGAGTCCACAGCATGTATAAATTCATCACAGTTCACCTGAGATTGGTGTGGTGAACACGCATGTAGCTTTTGTAGTCACGAGATTATGTTGCAAAACTGTTATCTGAAATAATTCCTGCAACATTTGAGGGTTCCCTTCAACTGAAATTCTGATTCTATGTACATTTTAAGCAACAAATCTTAAAAGAACGCTATATTAATGTAAAAATGACCATGAAAAATCCAGAAAAAAAAATTGCTATGGTATCTATACTATGATAAAGCTTTTCCATATATTCTTATTCTGAGTTTGAAAGGTGAATATTTCAGCAATGCACTCTCTTTCAGGAGTGTTAGGTAGCATTATGATGAGCATATTCTCATCCCCAGCTTTGAAACTATTTCAGAATCATTGAGTGTTATTATGTTATAGTTAATAATGGAAAAGAATGTCTTTCATCTCCAAAAGCAATTTACAGCTTACAATAAACCGGCACATAAACTGCTCAGAAGGATCACTTTGTGCATTAACTTCCCCTGTGCCTTACAAATATATTTAGCCGTGACGTAGAGTCTAAACGTTGTGCTGAGCGGACCATAGAGCCCGATATCCTTTACTTTAACTTCTCATGCAATGCAGAATCAAATGTGATGTATAAAATGTTAGAATAGGTCCTTAATACAGGGGCAGTATTTCAGAAATACAATGTGATTTTGAGTAATTTTCAGTGAAAGCTTTGTATTATCTTCCTGTCTAAGAAAACAAGAATAGCATGTGAGGGACATTGCTGTATTCTGTTGGCTTTGTACCACTGAATTACTGTTGGAAGCAAACTTAAGCTTTAATTCCAAGGCCAGCTGTTATCTGTGTCTTTACAGCTTTAAATTCAGTGTTTTCAAACATGCTTAGGGAACGCTGATTTTTACTGACTGTTAATCACCTTAATTTATTTAATACTCCATCTCAATTCTTAAGACATAAAATGCACACGCAGGTGCCAGATGTCACCTGCCATCAATCAGTTTCCTTAATGCAATTAGTATATTGGTCGGGGTGGGCAAGCAAGCTTGTATTTTCTGTGCCTGGGTTTTTTAATAGGAACTTTTAAGTACCTGGAGTTTGTTATTCTCTCACTTCACAGATCAATGACAGCACCAGAATAATGCAATAGGTAGGTCACTCTGAAAATAAGCCTCCTATTTATTTCCATGGGAACTACAACAGCTACAAAGAGCACAATAACACTATTTGACAGAGCAAATTCTCAGCTACTGTTTTTTCCAACCCAATCACCACCATTAGCTATGCATTTTCACCAGCAAGAGCAAGAGTCTCCATGCCACACTTGTAACCACGTGCACCAGTGGAGGTGATCCAGTGTCACCACTGCTGAAATGAATCACCCAGCACCTCACTGTGCTCACATCCACTATTTAATCTCCATAAACGTTCAGTCAATGAATGTCAGTGGATGCCATTTTTTTCTGCATGATGAATTCAATGACACACCTTTGTTTCATCCACACTGTTAGGTCAGACGCCATTCTGTCAGACTGCTCCTCTGCTGCCATCTGTCATACGGCATTTAACAGAACATTGGTGAGAAGGTTCAACCTCTGCTGCCGTTCTAGCATCCACCTCTGACACTGCAGGCTATCAGCATAAAATAGGAGGTAAAATACTTTTGGAGCAGCCCTCTTAGATTACTCTAGATTACCCTTGCAAATATTCTATTAGGAATATGCACATATTGTTCTAAAGGGATTTCTATCGAAGTCTAAAAGTAAAGATTCTGGGGATTGAGGAAGAGATTTCTTTTTTGAAGCCTTTACTTTTTTTCTGTTGCATCAGGTTCAGAATAGCATCCAATGGGAGTTAGCAGTGCAGGATACTGACAAATAAAAACAATATAATGAGTAGAAAATAACCAGTTTTCTAATGCAGATCAGAAGAAATAATAAAGGTTTTCATTTATTAATGAAGGTAATGCAGTATTACCTGTCTGTTTCCTGCTTTTTCTGTTTCTTACCAGAGCTGTGCACTGCTTTTGACTTTCACTGCCACCAATAGAGCTGAAGTAGGCTTTTATTTCTGGAGATGATCTCGAGTATGCTCTCATTTTGGAACTTCTTCCATTTTAATTTGGCTGCAGGCAACTTTGTCAGTCTGAGCTCTATTGAAATCCATGGCAACACTCTCAATGACTGAACCTGCTTATTGTGACAGCTGTCCACCAGCTCCTTACCATTCTGCTATTAGTCATATTGTTACTTCAGATCATTTCTTAATTATTATGCTCTTTCCATACATTTGTGATGACAGGGTTGCCATTCATTTATTTTTGTCTGTGACGGCTATAAGCGACTTGTCACTAGCAGCATTGTAACATATTTATACTGCTTTCTCCTCCATCTCTCCTTCTCTCATCCTCCCGGCTCCTTTCAGGCTCACAGCATTGCTTCTGTAGTTCCACATTTCACAGTCTCTTTGGAGGCCTGGGGCAGCATCCATCAGCAGAGCCATCTCTGCTGGCACCCACCAGCTCCCAGGCTAGAACTCAGCAAGCCTGGTATAGACACACAGTCTTTCTAGAAACTGCATTTTCTCTTGTGTTTTCTTCCTCCATCACCATTCTCATCTTATCTCTCTCTATGCTCCTCCTTGTTCTGTTTTCCTTTGCATTTTTGCCTCTCCACTTCTAAACAGGTTTGGTTGTAACACTGCTGAAAAATGTAAGCTTTCTTTAAAGTCAAACATAGGAGACCTGGAAAAATTTGTAGCTTGAAGCACACCATTAATTTTATCCTTGTGAAGAAAACAATATTTGCATAATTGTTGGTCAGATATTTTTTTCCACTAGTAAGCTTCTGCAAAATAAAGGCTGTACCTAAAGGAACAAACATTTGCCAGTACTTTTGGTTGGATTATTTCCTCTTCAAAAACAGCATATCTACCATAACAACTCCTGCTTTTCAGTTGCCTTCATAGCCCAGAGACCTGCTGCTGTCACTGAAAGCCCACAGAAATGTGTGAAATAAAGCAGTGAATGTTGCCAGCATTGTCCTTACCGGGCTGCAGGCAGAGGTATTGCTTTGCACATGGCTCCTTAAGCTCCTCCTAATGGATGAAAGCAGGGAAGCCCAAAAAGCTTCCTCTGCATCTGATGCTCACTGTATGAAAAAATAAAATAAAAATTAAAGAGAGCCAAGACTTTACTGCTATTGGATTTGAGGCTACTTTTCTTGTAAGAGATGCCCCACTGAAGGTGTATTAATCTTCTGCTACTTTCAACACTTAACTGCAAATTTTCAAGAAGCTCCAGCTAACACAGACTACAAAATTTCTTCACAATTTGATCTTGTTGATCTTAAGGCTTGCCCCATCTATTGCACTCAGAGAATGCAATATTTAGAAGAAGGCTCTGCTGAATTCAACTAAAAAACTTAGTTCAGCCACTTCATTTGTACATAAAAATTGTATATTTGGAGGTTTTATTTTGGATAATTTTCAATTTTCATCCTCATTGCAGGTTGCTGAAGTGGCAGAAATTTTTGTTTTTAAACTGAAGCCACAACAGTCATGTGCTCAACAGCCAACAAAGCACACTTGCAGAAACTGGAAAGCCCCATCTCGGCCCTGACCTTACAGCTGCTCTATTGACACATGGACATTCTCCACTCACTCAGGGTTTTGTGTATAACATACTGGTAAGGCACAGCAGCAGTCAGCAGAGAAGCCTGGCCAGCAGTGCCAGTTTTGCAGGGGCTTTAGTAAGTTGCCAGGTTAGTAAACACCAGGTAAGGCAGTGTTAGGCTGATTTCCTCACCTCTGGGCTTCAGGACCGCAGCTACTGCCATTTGGGGTCTGCCTGTATAGAGGGGCTGTTGGTGGCTTTGTATTCCAGTAACAAAAACTTCTCATACTTCTGGATTTGCTAACCTCATCACTTTCAAAAGTTAAGTCTTCCACAGAAAACATTTTATATTCATAGCCACCACCCCTTCACATCCTCCTCCATCTCCCCAGATGTCCCTGCACAACCCTGGAACCGGGAAGGTATAAACCAAATGCAACCAATTAAAAAAAAAAAATCCCCACACTACAACAAGTCCTTCAGTTTTGGAAAGCGGGGATTAAACATTCACAATGTGTTGCTTACATTGCAAGCTTCCTTCATGCACTGTATGTGAGTTTTGAAGTATAAGGACAATTTCTCACAAGTAGCCACTGATTAAGATTCAGAAACAGACAAACAAACACTGAGTTCTATAAACTGAAAGCAAAAAAATGCCCATCCAACAATAAAAATCCACTGATCCTTCAGTTTGCTTCAGGGATGTGAAAGAGCAGCAAAACAACATACAAATCAGAGCCACAGCGAGCAGCGCTGTGTTAACGTGGAACTACTCAAGTACTTAACATAAAAGTGAAAAGCCTTCCTTTCAAAAGCTGACATATTTTCTAACCTACAGAAATTTAAAGCCAGTAATTAACATTTAACACATTCTGCTAACCCATCTTTACACACCACCCATGAGCAAAACAGTAATACAGAAAAGCTCTTTTCTCAATAAAAGGGAAAATATTTGTACCTTCATATCTTAATCATACACTGATGCAATGCTTGCTTGCATGGAAAACAAGAAGTTCCCTTACAAAAATTTATTTTTTTCCTTATAAATGCTTTCTTCAAAAGATGTCTACGTAATTAAGCACAATTTAAAGTCTAAGTACTGTTTAACACGTTTCCCTGATAATACATTTAACAGCACTCTGACCAGGTAGATGTACTATCCTACGTACGCTGGTGTCATTTCTCTTAGAAGCCATAAAGCTACCTGATTTAGCTCTCAGAACCTGAGAGCTGTCAATTTGACTATGAAACAGATGATTTCTCATGTACATCTCTTATTAAAATCAATTCCTTATTAACACAACTTTTTTTTCTGCCTGAATCTCCACCCTTGGTATCACTACTGAACCTCTATTAGAGCCAAAAGCTGTGACATGCTCATTGCCCTCTGCCTCCAAAGCCGTGCCACCAGCTTTACAAAGCATTCTTTTGTCTATCATTTGAGGACAAACTTACTCTTTTATTATAATTCCTGTCACCAACTACTGCAGCCTCCAACCTTTTCTGCAGCAAGCAAAGCAGTCTTAAAAGAGATTTTTCTCACTTCAGTATTATCTACTCCCCTTTACGTATCTGATCGTTGAATGATTGTTCAACTACTTCCTTTTTGTCTAGCTCCAACAAGCAAAATAAATGTCTATGGTGCTTTTCTTCTTCCACTGTAGCGATCCAAAGGGTTTTACATAAGGTTTAATTAAAAACCTCTGAAAATAAGCTTGTTTTACAAGCTATTAGAAAAGAAGATGAGGAACCTTGAAAATTTTGTTTCCAATTTCCTTACACTTAATAACTGTGCTTTTTCACAGCTTAATAACCTGTCTTCCTCTTCTTTTAGTTACGTAAATTCCTTTATTTAACATTCTTCATGTGAAACACAAGAGAAGCATGTAGTCTGTAAGTATCAAGGCTATGCATCTGCTTCCATACTGCCTACTTAGCACAGTTTATTTCTCAGTCTCATCAATGTTTAAGCCAAGCTTTGAAACTATGAAGTATTACATACAGGATTAAAACTGAAGGCAGCTTCAAGACAGACTGAGTAAATATTTCCACCCAAACTTATGGAAAAGATGCTAAAAGCCAAGGACAAGCTGCTTCTGAAAGGCATTTGTTTTTACCCTAAGCCATTCATACCTTGTTCATATCTATATACACACACACAGAATTTTCAATAAAGCACAAAGTAACTTGACTTATTTGCCTTAGTATAGGTATTCGTAGCTATGCAAAACAGCATGTATGCTTCATTAACCTGCAGAGATGCAAGGTCTGGGCTATAACCTAAGTAAGGAACCCCAATGATTACACTGGCCCTAATTGCAACACTCGGCATGGAATTATGATCAAGCCACCTGGATTTTGACTTCACAGTTGAAAATGTATTTTTGGCACCAAGGGGAGCCATCAGCTAATACAAGCTTCAACAGTAACTCAAACGGCTGTCATTGCTCCCCTTCCTCCCCAGTAAAGCAGTGAGTTGTCTAAAGAAGTTTAACAAGCTTGTCCAATAGCTTAAAATGTACATATTTTAGACGTATTTGGACATTCAGTTCAAATTCAATTTTTCTGGAGATACTTATAAGTGCACATCTACACACGGGGCAGCTCTGAGGTTGGTTACAAACTAAAAGCTAACTAACTCTCAGCCAGTGAAACAGCCCAGCAATTAAACCCAGTTATGCACTCCTCAAAGCATCATTTTGACAATTCATGGACAGAAACTACTCAGAAGAAGCAAGAATTCCACCCAAATCCTAGTAAAACTGTCCTTCAAGTGTTGTTTGTACACAAGATCAGTTCAGGCTACCAAACCAAATGGTAGGGAGGTGCAGTAGAGCTTGCAAGCAATAACTAAATGTACCTGGATGATCCTTGCATTGTAAAACACCTCCTCTGAGCAGTGAGAATGTCAGAGCCAGTCCTGTATTCAGAGAGTACGATGAACAGTAAAATGCACAAGAGAGGAGTTTGAACTGGGGACAGCAGACAATTGCAGGCAGCCCAGAGACACATATAAGCACTTTTTTGCTATTAAATACAAAGGGTTCCAGAAAACTGGGTAACAGTTAAAGGAACAAGTAAAACCCCCAACCATGACCTACAAACTCACATTTGTCACAGCATTAAGATGACACAAAATATGATCCTGTTTGTATTGCTAAATCAGCAATTTAAGTAAACTATAATCATAACTGAAAAAAATCATTATATTGCATTTCAAATAAAATAGTTTGACTAATGTTGTAGATAAATTCTAATTTAAATGGAATTGCAGTGCAACTACATGATTTTAATTTTCAAACTACACTTTATTGTGAAAGACTGTACAAATTGCTTTTAAAAACCAACAAAGCTCTATAGAATATAACTTCGTTTCAAACAAACTCTAGAATTGATGCAATTAACTGAACTATTTGTATTGTCTATTTCAAACACCAAATATTTCTTTTGACTGAAACTGTCACAGTTTTTCAGACATGAAGTAAAATCACGATGATGTTAAATGCAATAATATTTCATTAAAAAACCAACAAATGAAGGCAAAACTGCTGCTGGGGAAAATACCATTTATTACACTTTTAAATACAAATTTGAAATGCATTGTGGACACATCTTCAGAGTTACACGTCAAAAATAAAAATGTACAAAGCTGTGCTTTGCATCGCTCAGCAAGATGCAGCTGGCTGCTCCCCCAGTGACATCAGCAGCCTCACCTGCCCCTCCTTTGCTCCTTCCCATTACACTCAGCCACCAGACAGAAAGAGGGGTAGAGAGACCCTCCACGAAGCCCTTGGTTGGCCAACTGAGACACCCCTGGCAGTGTCAACTTCAGGGCCCGGGCTCCAATCTAGATGGGATGAACTGTAAACATGCTCAGCCTTGTGGGGAATTTCAAAAGAAGGCCCAAGGTGTCTCTTGGAGAAGGGATGAAGAAAAGGCTTCTCTCCTGCAATGCATGAGAGGCAAAAGAAAGAGGAAGGAAGGCAAAGGCTGAAAAACGCAGTAATAATCGAGTCACTGGTAAGAGGATACAGAGACAGAAGACATCAGCACTCTATTCAAAGCAGTGATTGCTGTGCTAATTTGGCCCAGTCTGGAGAAACCTCTTCTACTGCTAATGGAGCAAATTTGACCCTTTTAGTTCATCAGCTATTCTTTTATTACAGACAGAATGAGGATTATAAGCGTTTGATATGGATGTGTCAGAATTTAATTAAATAGAGTTAGTTTGTTAAGCAAACTTGCAAAAAAAAAAACCAAAAAACTTGCAAACTTGTATCCATTCTGTTTCTCTTTGTGCCTGTACTGATTTTTTTTTAATGCATCAGACTCCTACTGCATACAAAGTACATGCAAAAGTCATCACTTTGGAAAAATACATATGTAACAACTATTAAAGTTTTCTGAACCTAATTTAAAAGGCTTTGTATCTTTTATATTTGAAGCCTGTGATGTTTTCGTTCCTTTTCCCTGTCACTCTTTTCCATCCTAAATACCCTATCTGTACTGTAGGCACTAGTCAAATTCATTATTTTATTAGACATCTTTCACATCCATCTGCTAAGAGAAGTGGAAATATATTGCTTCCCTAGATACATGGGAATAACTTAGTTTCACACGGAAGAAACTGTTCTTCTAACCTACTTGTAACCTACTGTAGGAAACCTGCTATAGCAGTGGGCTAGACTTGCTGATCTCCAGAGGTCCCTACCAACCCTGACAGTTTGGTGATTCTACAGTTCTGTGGAGATTGATGCTTCAAAAGAAATTAAAAAAAAAATAAATCCCAAAACACAAATCACAAAATATCAAAAGTTCATCCTTGTAGGAAGAATAAAGATAATAATGCATACAATCTTTTGCTTGGCAGATTATCTCTGTTCCATCCCTGCATACAGTACCTACAATTTGTAAACAGTCTTTAGAAGCGTTTAATAGCTTTAAGGAATGTGTAATCACAGTTCATACGGATTTGTCCACTGAACGATAACGCTACACAGTAGTCTCATGTTTCCATAACCCAGTTCTAATATTACCAGTACTGTCTGCAGTGAGCAAGGGCCCATCCTGTCCACTGCTTTTAAGAGGTCCGTTCTGAATGGCTAAATTTAGGCCATAAGATTTTTGCTGGTTTTCAAGTTCAACCACTATCGGTTTCCTCAGTATATCTTTTTTGTTGTTGGCAGCTATTGCTTTTTCAGTATTTCTGCTGCTTTTTGGAAGCGTACTGCAAGCATCACTGCTATCTTGTTGGGACTGGTTATACTGACGTTCCCGGTACGCCAAATAGGCTCTCCTGCTCCTTGAATGTCCTTCACTGTTGCTTGGTCGGCTTTTAGGCACACCATTTTGCACACTTCCTTCAACACTTGTAGGAACATCGTACGCATATTCCCTCAATACTGCAAGCCTGCTAGCACGGTGCCCCTTGCTTCTGTTCTTGTGATGCCGACTTGGGTGCCCATTTGTCCGAAACTGTACCTCTAATGGAGCTACGTGCATTTTGATATCGTTATCCACCGAATGTTCAGTGAGACTGTTATCAAGCTGAGGCCCTGTGTTTAATGGTAGAGAAGTAGAGTGGCACTGAGCTGCCGCAGCTTGTAAATTAGTTAGTTTACAACCTTGAGAAGAATTTTTTAGGCTTGATGCACTTTTATTTGTGCATGAAGATTCTGCACTACTGTTGGTGCACTTTGGGGTCTCCCCGTTGGTTCCACTGGAACTGGATGGCTGAACATTCACTTGCACAGAATATGTACTCCTTCCAGGGCAGCAAGTTGTTATCCATGCATGCCTGACATCTTCCCTGTTAACACAGTGATGCACCATAAGAAAGGCGCTGAGGCTTAAACAAGTTGCCCCAAAAAAACAGCTAAAAATCAGGTCCATAGGATAATACAGGGAAACGGACAGAGCTCCAAAAATCCACAGAGCAATGTACAACAGCAAAGTAAGGCTCACTCCCATAAGCTGTGCTTGAAAGCTGTGCTCATTCTCTAATGCAGATGTGGACACTAATGACACTGACAAGGAATCTTGATGAGTCAGTTCCCCGTGTTCGTTGGTAGCCAGACGCTGCTGTTCCTCAGCTGGTTCCTTAAGCTCATATTTACGTTCAGGGTGCCGTTTTAGTTGTATGAATATGCTGAGAAAATACATGCAGTTTATGAAAATTATAAAGCTAGCTGGTCCATAAAATGCTCCTAAGCTAGGTTCCCAAGCCATCCAGCAACTGGAAAAAAAAAAAAAATGAACACAAAGTCAAGACAAACACGTTTTCCTACGTGTCTTATACTTCCATTGGTTCAGAATGGTACCTTGAAATGATCTTGGCTGCATTACATTTTCTGAAGCATTCAAATCACAAGGAATATACAGAAAAGCACAACTGAAAGCTTGTAACAGAACTGTCAGTTATACGGTACTTACTAAGGTGCATTAGGTCTGCTGCCATAATTTCGAATGTTTGCTGCTGCTGTTATTCCACAAACTATGACAGGGATTCCTCCACCAATAAGGTAGAACCTAAAAAGTAAAACTAATATATCAGTGATTGTTTAAAGGCAATATTTTATTCAGTAACCCTAGAGGAAAAGAGAAAGAGCTTTCCAGGAGTTGTGTTTGTGCTCCAGCAAAACTTTTTTTTTTTTTTTATTTAAAAAAAAAACTCTTCTACACCACAGTTTTTCCTCTCCCAATGTAAATCCACTCCTCCTTCAACTTCTAATTTCCCTCTGAGGCACTAAGCATTCAAGGTACATAAAGTTAGAAGGGAGATGCAATAGCTGGCAGTCAGAAGTTATAAATTACTACAAAAGAATATATACACTTAGAAGGAAATAGTTCTTGAAAATGAATTAAGACGAATTTGTTTAATACGGATACTTTTCTGAAGATCAGCCACAAGAACCAGCCATTTGTTTTGTTTTAAAAGGACTAAAGTTGTAGTATACATCTCCTGCTTCCCTCTGGCAGTGTTAATGCAAAATGCATGCTTTCGTAAGAATGAGGGCATATAATGTTAGAGGATCTAGCTTTAACTTTTAATTCCAATTGTCATGAATTCATCTTGAATTAGTTAGTGGCAGATCAATAAATGCAAACAATCATTCCAATCAATGCCACTAAGAACAGCACTTTATGTTAATCCTGTCAAAACTCAGATCAAATTCAGATCAACATGCACTGAAAACTATTTTTGTGGTATATACATGGGTAGTTACATGGGTAGTTTGTTTTGTCAACAACAAATATTCATTCCTGCAGTCTTGAATTTGCCCATTGCATTACAAACTATTTTGTCTTAACATAAAACAAAACAGTCTAAAATGAACTAAAGTCTTCCTTGGAGGTCCAGGTAGACTAAATATATTACTCAATTGCCCAGGCCAAGAAGGATCATGTTTTGTCACTTGTTTATAAACTGTCACAATACAGTTAACAGGAGGAAGACAGACAAAACAGATGGTTGTGGCAGACCTTACTCCACTTATCTATCATTACAAATTACTAAATCACTGCCTCAAACGTCTACCACTATTCAAACAAACAGCCAGTTTAACTTGGTTCTACACAAGACAAGCTATTATTAGTGGGGCAGTGAAGTAACATGGATTGTTTGCAAATTGTAGTTCAGTCTGCTGTACTGAAGGATCATGTTTATTTACAATCAGCCTTGAACTCCTCTCTACCCTCTACCCAAAAAAACCCACACTGAATTGATTTCAGAAATCTTTTTTATATTGTTTATGACCTGTGACAAAGCTGCATGCACTAACACAAAGAACAGAGGTCATCATCAACAATAATATCTTACATGCAACGAACAAAACACAAAACAAAGCTTATCTGTGCTAGTGGGAAGGATGATTAATGGATACAAAATCCATTTCTCAAAAGGTACCCCCAGGAACTGAAGATCATTGTGTATGCATACTGTCTACCTACCAACTGCAAAGTGAACTTTTTGTAAACACAAAGAATGCAAAGCAGAATAATTTGTATATGGATATGCAGTTTTCTTCTCATTTATCATATACATCTACTGGGGTTTTAATTTGTCCACTTTAAAATATCCTTTGTTACCCTGAAAAGGCAGGTGAGAAGAAGAATCTAAGTAGCATGAAGACAAATTCTGAATTGGTTGTTTTGCCTCTTTCCACTCAAGAAACAGGAAGACTGAAAATAACCAATGACTGGTTCCATACAAACAAACTCCTGCTCAGAAGTCCTTGCCCTCTGCTACAACTGGGGAGGCTTGTTTTGAGCACAGATATAATAGGCAATTGAGTGAAGAAAAATTCTTCCACAGCTGCTGAGCAAAAATATCACACATTGACTCAGGAAATCCTGATCTGCAGACAAGAATCTGAGAATACATAACGTATGTTTTCCCTGTTCTTGTACTTCTCTCCAGAGCTATTGATGAGGGTCCAAATCTGAAGAGGTGTATGTTTGTGTTTACATAGAGCTACGTCTGTGAGGCTGGTAATTTTACTAGAAAATTTTCCAGAGAAAGAATGACATATAGTAATAGCGGATGGGGAAAAAAAATTGCAACAGATGTCAAAATGCCCATTCAGTATTGCACTGGAAGGCACACATGATACCCTACAATAAGTGGAACAGATTCTTTTTCTTAATATAATGGACAAAATTAAATAACGCAATGGGAATGCTCAGTGGTACCACTACTAACCTTCTGGCTCACATACACGGTAATTCTATATGTTTGTACATTGTACTGCACATTTTAGCTGATACTTAGAAAAATGGTTCATGCTTCTGTATTTCAAAACTAAGCTTTCTAAACACTTGCCTGTGTAACTAATCAAAGTTAATCAATGTCTGCCACCTTGTGGAGAATTCGAGCTTAGCAGTTTTTAATTAATATCTGGAGGCTCATTCATGTTTACTATTAGAAGTACTTCATAGGGGAAATTTTACAAATTAAAAGTTTGCCCCATTTCAGAGATTTCAGAAACAAATATTCCAAAGAGGAACACTTTACAAAGAACACTACTTTTATTTGATAATGACATTTTTGGAAAAATGTATTAAACTATACTTAAATGCAAGTCTTTGTTAATTTTCTGGTAACAATTCTCCCCAGTCATTTCCCTATGACAATTTAAAGGAAAGTGTTCCAACCTAAAGCCACAGTCAAAACCTCAGATGCATTGCTGAAACAGTAACATAAGATCAAGCATCCTTCACCTCATCCTCACTACCAACTCTTGGAAACAGAGAAGTCTGGAAGAGGCTTGAATGGCGCTTGGAAAAAAATGCTATTGACTTTACAACTTCCAGTCAGAACATGAGCATGGTGATCTGGCATTGTTCAAACAACAGGCTCACCTCAGCATTGGTCTGGGTGGAGGTGGTGGCTCATCAGTATCTTGACATCTTTTTGCTTTTTTGGTTACTTGCTTGTAAATATTACGAGATGTCACTCCCAGCCACAGTACTGTTGCAAGAGTGGAATAATGGAGAATTATCCCAACCTTAAAAAATAAAAATAAACCCCTAAGCATTTATAGCTTACCAAACTGCAAAATTACCATATGATTGGCATAAAACTTGAATTTCCAAAATTTCAGTTCAAGAAAAGACAATTTGCTACAATGTTTTCAACTCTCAATCTAATAATTGCAAATTCAAACAAAAGCACTAGGGAACATTACAGTAAAGGATTAGAAACTTTTAGGAGTCACTGGAGGAAAAGAAAACAGTTCAAAAAATTTCCACTGACATTGTTCCAAAGAAGCAACTGCGTAACTGAAACATGGCAACTGAATGATAGATGGCTCAATCTCAGAAGAACAATCATCACAAAAGAGAAGACCTGATAAAAGCTGTTTGTTTAGAGAAAGCACAGGTCTTTCACTTCAAACACTTCTCATTTCCTCCTTTTAAGTTATCCTGAGGCACTAAAAATAATTATGTTTCTATTTGCAGAAAGCAGTTTTTATATGGTCTGTAAATGTCACATACTTATTACAGAACTGTTATAGAGAGCTGTAAGTCTCGAAAATAAAAGATAAGGTAAAACAACCACTGTGATAGTATTTCTGGCTAAAAAGATCTGCTGCTCTTATGAAGTATTTTTCCAGTTTTCAAATAACAGATTCTTATCTTTAAGGTAGAAAAATGTGATTCTTCGCCTAAATTTAGCATTCTGATGAAAATGCCTATAGAGTACTGCTGTTCTGTAGGAGGCAAAGGGGTGTATATGAATATAGTGGTATTAAATGTACCTGACTTTTTCAAAAGACATTAAGCACAATTCCAAAATGTTCACTGCTATAATAAATAAACCTCAAAATATTAAGTTTTCATATTTAAAGTTTCACTTCCCCTAGCAAAATAATGGGAGAGTTAAAATCTTAACATTATTTTCTGGAAATAATTTCAACTTATTTTCTTTTGCTTCTGTGTTTACTTACTGCTTGGCAAATGCTGGCATTCCTGGTCTGAGTTACACCTCCAATGAACATCACACACGTCAGGAAAATGTGAAAACTCAGGTTAACCAGCATATGCCAGCTTTTCACACTGATCCTGATCAGACTTAAAAAAAAAAAAAAAAAAAAAAAAAAAAAGAAGTTAGACAACATAAAAACATGGAGCACAGCTGCATTATCATCTTTCAGAAACAAGATATACAGTCATGCAGTCATGTTAAATGAGATGTAATTACTGTTAATGACTGTTTGACTACCATGCATTTTGCAATCAAACAAGCTCTGGACTTCATTACAAGAAATTAACACGCCCTCCTATTAACCAGTTTAATACAACTATTTTGGCCTTGAATCAAAAAAATGTCAGGATCCAAGCTTTCATGTCAACACAAATGTAAAAAGTAGAACATTATTTAATTTCTCTGTCGTTTTTGAGAGTGGTCATTTCCATCACCACAAAAGAAAAGAGAATGATTAAAGAAATCCTAAGTTACAAGACACAGATTATCACACCAAAAAGAATAGATGAAATAGCTACTTCCTTAACAGTTTGTTTGCATCAACAAATTTTATAGGAAAACATGATACAGATCACTATGTCATGTTCAAAACAGAAAGAAAAGGTTGTTGTAAGCACTAAGAAAGCAGTTTAGTCTTTAATTTTATTCATACCTGTGATGGTATATATAGCTGACTATGATCATCAAGAGGCACATTAGCAAAACCATTGCAGTGGCATAAATTACTGGATGCAAAAGATCAGCTGGCTGTGTATATAATTCAGCTTCTGTCAAGTCCTGACAACAAAACCAGAAGTAACGTTAGTCCATCTCCTTATTCTGTAGCAATGACAGAGGAAAAAAAATATATATGTATATACACACAGAATTAACAGGAACCCTACAGATAAAATGCTATGTCCCCACCGTCTCCCCCAGTTAGTTAAGGTAGCTCACAAATACCTCCTGTTCTGGCTGAATGTTATAAACACAGTCATATTTTAAAGCACGCTTAAATGTCACGTATGTAGGAATACAGAGACAAGTTAGCGGTTCTGTCAAAAGCAATTTTATTATTTTTAAAATGTATCTAAGTCTGTATAGTGTGTAGGATAACACTGTGTTCCAGTGAAGATTAGCATCTACAATAACTTGGACAACTTAAGAGAAACCATCCTGAGCAAGTTTGCAGATGATGCTGAAGTGGGGGAGCAGATCAGCAGGCTGGAAGATATTAAGGACAGAGAGAAGCGGGCTGGGAAATGTCATGAACTTCATCGAAGGAATAGCTGAATATTCTGCATCTGGGATGAAATAACTCCCATGAATGCAACAGTATGGGCTAGGTGCTGGACTGAATAGAAAGCAAGGAAAGAAGAACCTGGGGGTGCTGGTAGACAGAACTTGAAAACAAGTTAGCAGCACACACTACAGCCCAAGGCCACACTTCACTGTACCAGTGAAAATGACACACAGATAAATAGAAGCCATTCCCCTCTGCAGCCACCTGTGCAGAACTGTACTCAGCTGGAAGCCTCCTAGCACAAGACAGACACACGCAGGATGGTGCAACAGGTGAAGCATACAATGGAGGCTGAAAAGGCTGGATCTCTGAGAAGAAAGATGGGTCAAAAAATCAATATTATTATATTGGACTAGTTATTCTAATAAGAAATCTCATCATTATATTGAGCTAAAGACTGGGATAGTACGAAGATGACGAACTTTCTGGAGCTGAACAGAGAAGACTGAGAGGCAATGGATTTCTTATTATGACACTAAAAAATAGAATTCTATGCAGTAGGTACATTTCAGCTCAAGTTGAAACAATTTACTAGGATTGTTTCCCTAATGGTAACAAATTTGAAAAATGCTTCAGTGTCTTCTAACACAGAATGAACTGCTTTTTCACTGGTATTAGGCAAACATGTCTATTTTTTCCTTTCTGGAATAGACCATACACAGAAACATATCTTCTAGCTACAAATGGCAAGTCACTCAAACTTCAAGAGTTGTGCAAATTTCAAATGCCTGCTGAGGAAAGGATAACAAATTCAGCCTTCACAAAAAAGAAAGAACATTAGGAAGAAGCTTCAGCTTGCTTTGGAGAAAAATCACAGTGATATACATTCTATTTTTAAGGTTTAGATGAGTAATCTGATTTCATGGACAGGAGAAGAGTTCTTGAATCAACAATTACCATTAAATTAGAGTTAGAAGTATATTCACTACTCCTTCAATTCTTTTATCAGAATATAAATTTGTTATTGCTAATTAACTCACCAACCTCGATACAAATTTGATCAAACTGCTGTTTGATTTTTTTATGTTTTTTTTTTTTTTTTCCCTCCATTCGTTTTTTTTTTATTCACCTGGAGATCCTTAGGACCACACTGCAGTGACAAGTATGAGCGAAGATACTGTCACACAATTGAGAACAAAAACCTTGGGAGAACTCCAGTCACTGCTTCCAAGCTGGTGACAGGTAGCATGATGCCACCTACCATTTATTATAAGTGTAGAGAGCAAAAGCTACAAAATCACAAAATTTAAAATGAATTTCTAAAGTGTTTGAGAAAATTCAGCTGGACCCAATGCCCACTACATCAATGGAACTCTGACCGCACTGTCAATTTTTCATCATATCTACTAAAAAGGAGTGAGGAAGCAAATGTTATTTCTGAGCTAAACTGATCATAAATAAAAATTTGTTTATAAAATGTCAATAAAACAACAGAAGAGATGACATTAAGAACGCTAGGGTGTTTACAGCCTAGCAGCACTGGGTTTCTTCTCTAGAAGCACTGCTTTTACTTTCCTCTCCACTGCAGGATGAGAAGTATATGTATACATACACACTAATGAGAGTTCTGATGAGTCTCCTAGTTATCTGTTCCATTATTAAGCAGTAGTTCAAATAATTTCAAAACATATACAGATTTTTATAGCTCTATCTTTCTAGATCACCAGATTAAAAAACCAGGCACTCAAATACAGCTCCCTTATCAGAAAGGAATTTACATTATGTTCTGAAACGTATACAGATATACAAGTACATCTGCTTTTATTTTAAATAGGTATAGAAGAATAAATAATTAAATAACTCAGGTTATTAGCCAGAAGTCATGCAGCCAAGATGATGAATACTGCTTTCAGACCCCTGGCTGCCACTCCTGTTTATGTATTTAATGTATTTGTTAATGATAGCTCTAGAATTAAAAGCCAAACTTCTAAAACAAAAATCCAAAAACTTCTTATAAGCCACTAATCTGAATCCAGGCTTATGTACCACTATGAGAGTCTATTAAGAAAATAGGCTATTGTGGCCTTTTTAAGTTTTCAGTTAAATAATAACACAGGCATTATGAAAAGCATCTTCAGCAGCTACTTAGAGAGCCAGAGGTTCTGCAGTATTTTAAACTATGTGCAAGGAACAGCTTAACAAATAAGATTTGGTCTTCCTTCTTTCACCTATCCTCTCCTCTCGTCTCTACTGTCTAATGCTTTGAACATTACCTAATATTTAAGGAGTTCTGAGCACACACAACGACAGACATTAGCAGAGAAGGATGAAAGCTGCCTCATGCTCTTTTTTGACTTCTGATTGTCAGCAGTTTTCTACATGCCTCACAATATACGTAGATACTGATGCAATTGTGCCATATATAAATTTAGAAAGTCATTTACAGCTGCAGATTAAGTATGTCCTTCATTTTTCTTCCTCCAGATGGCAGAAACATGACCAACTTTAAGCAGAACTTCTTTCTGAATGTATACTATACCTACAGATGAAGTTTAAATTCAGTTCTAAAGACAACAAATTCAGCAAGTTAGCATAATGCTTTCTTAAAGCTTTTACAATTTCACCCTGTTTCTTACTAGTTTACCACTTTTATGGCATCACATCTTATACACAATGATGACAGAGCAGGTCAACAACCGCTGGCCATAAAATGGAAGCTTCCCAGGCCAAATTCCAAACTGAAGAGCTCTGGGAACAAAGAAGAAATCCTACTTCCTAAGTGAACAGCAGGGAATGAAGGCACCTCTCTTCCTTTTTATGCAGCTACCATTATATTTTAGAACTTGTTACCTATTAAAGTTGAGATAATGCTGTTTTAAACAACATTTAAAATGCTTTATTTTAGATAGTAATTATTTATTTGTTCACCTTTTCAACTAATTTCTTTTGGCAATGGACCTACATATTAGGAAGCGAGTAGCTTATTTGTAACAAAACAGCTACAAATTATGGACTAAAACAAAAAAACACACAAAAAGCCAACCCAACAACCTGGGAAGCATTAATAATGTTAGTAAATTTTATCCAGCAGACAATAACAACTTCTCCAATATTACTTGTTCTTTATTTTGAGCTGTCATTATTAGATTGAAGTTCATAAAAGCACATATGATTAAAGCTCATTAGCATGATTTCTTTCCTATAGTATAGTACTTTCTGCCTAAAAGTTATTTTTATTTCAAATACTCAGCAGTTAATCCCACTTCGACATTTTTCTTAAACCTCACCTTGAATGAAAACTTATATTTACAGAAGCAGCAACTGAAGATCTCTATGCCTTGTTTTCTTAATAAAGGAACAAGGGAATGCTTACTTTAATGCAAGAACAAAGAACAGTTGTGGTTCCAATACTTTTAAGTTCCAGAAAGAATATGTAATGTTAAGTATCATACCATTAAAACTGCATAGTTGCTGAGGGAGTAGCACTGAATGGTAGTAATGTTTTCATCAGACAGAAGAATGCGACAGCCATCAGACTTCCACCCTCCTTGTCCGTTCAGTAGATCAAAGTCCCACTGAGCTGCAACAGCATCTGCTCCATGTGCAATACGCCTTAGTGTCACATTTATAGGAACATGGTGACTGGCTGGGTTCAAACCGTCTATGACAAAATAAACGCAGTTGCACATAAATTTCTCAGCTGGCCAAGTGCTAAAAAAAAAAAACTCTCATTTTTTAGACACGCACAAACTTGATGCAAATAAGTCATCAAAAGTGTCTCAAAGATCATAAATATGTAATAATATAAAAAACAAACCTATCTTGGTGAGAATGACTGGTGTCACAACTGTACGACGTTTCCCATCATCAGCAAGGTTTGTTGAATTTCCTGTTGCTGGAAAAAGCTTTCCATTGCGAAATGCAATAAGCTGAAGCTTGTAGACAGACTCATCTGCTGGTCTGATTTCTCTTTTTTGCTTCTGGGTGAAAAGAGAAGCTGGCAGCTGGATAGAAGCCTCTATGATTGTATTCTAGAAATAAAGAGATTGTAAAAGTTTTAAAGACAAAGTGAAATTTTCTTTACAAACAACTCCTCCACCTGAACACTGTCAGAAATGAAAGCACTGCAACAAATTCATTTGACAGCACTTCCAAATAATCCACAGCAGAAGGCCCGAATCTATTAAAAGTCTTATCCCTTTCTTAAAAAGGAAGGAGAAGTGCTAAGACTCTGTAATTGCCTTCATTGTTGCAGCTGGTAAAGTTGAAATGGAAATCAGCAACTTGTTACAACAATTTCCATACTTCCGGCAACTAGAAGCAGTAACCAAGGCCAGGTGAGAACACGTACATACAGCAAAGCACAATTTCCTGTAACTGCACATCACTGTCATAGAAAATGAAGCACTCTACCCAATAAGGCTTTGTTACATTGTACATAAACTATGGTAAGGGAGCATGCCTGTAAATTGTACAGAATTACACCATTATTTTATACACGGATTCTGCAGTGATGTTCAAGCACATTAAGTGTAAAAGCAAATTAGTGTGCAAGCCATTCTATCATTCTGATACACAGATGTGCATTTGTGTGGGCACGTACACACCTAAAATGAATACACATGCCTAAAATACACATACTAATAAAGTGACCCTTTCAAGTCCATGCACACGTACCATTTTCTAGTTGAATTAACACTGTACGTTGATTGATATTTAATATGTAATGAAGGAGAAAATACAGCAAAATAAGAGGCAATGACTCTCCTTATGACCTAGGGAGAATTTCAGTTTCCCTACTTTTGAAACAGAGAATCTTTCCACTTAACATGTTTTAAAAAGGAAAACCACACCTATTCATTAAGAAGTGCGTCCGTTAAGAAATTATTCCAAAATCAAGCTACATTACTCCTTCTCATTTTAATTATCCTTTGTCACAGTCATTCTGGATTACATAAGAATGCTACTTTAATATTAGAAATTGCTTTCCAAGTGATTCATATTTATTATATCATTACAAAGATAACAGTGGGATAAACAATGAATATCCAACCTTTAAAGCCAGACTTGACAGCGTATTTGAAACATTGCACTTAAAACTTAGTTGCTTATCTAGATTTCCATCTGGATCTCTTCTGCCATAATCACTGAGCCCTGTACGGTCTGATGTAGCCACTTTCTGAAATACGGTGCACGTCATCCCAGTGAACCCAGCAGCCTTTATTACGTAAGCCTCAAGAGCAATGTTTGGAGAATACTGTAACAACAACAGCAACAAAAATTTAATAAAAACATATGCATTACAGGAAGAATAACAAATAACCTGTAAGAGATTCTCAACTGTAACAGTATACAAGAAAAAAAACAACCAAAAAGCAATCCTATTCCTATGTATCTGGTAGGGAACTCAGAATATTTCTACTCTCTTCTCCACAAAAAAACAGCACACATTTTAGATAACGTCAAGTTCTATTAAACAAGGAAAAATAATCAGCAAAACATTTTCTAAACAAATCCATACTTACAGTAGAATAAACTTGAGCTCCATTTGCAAGCCGATACATAGCAATTTTTTGCAGACACTGTACAATTCTAGTGCAAGCCTTGGATTCCCTTTGTGCCATCCACAGAACACGTTCATCAGCTAACATAATGTTACTTGCTATATCCACCATCACATCGCCAAGCTAACAGGGAAAAGAAATACGGTTATTTTGCATTTTCAATAACATACATCAAGGAGAATAATCACCAGAAGATGCAATACTACTTCTCAACATCAACACTCAAATATCACACCAATGCAATTTGCATATTTACCATGCACTTACAGAATAAAAACATGAAAAAATGCAGGTATTTTATTAAGATTCAAAGGTATAATACTCCACATTCTACTCTGCTAATTGTTTAAAAAAAACAATTTACAATCAAATTCAAACCTAAAATAAAAACAACCATTAATCGGCTATGGTATAGTTTACACATTGGGTAGAAAAAAAAGGAACAGAGTAATACAGGAAGAACTTGCACACAATGCTTCCACTCCTCTTCCTTTGGCTATGCCTTTCTTTGATTCCTTCCTTGCATATCATTAGTTTTACACTGTCAGTGTTAGGTCTCAAGCTATTCACGAATGATGGCAAGTAACCACAGGTACAGAGTTGATTTCAAAGCCGCTAGTTACACTGTTATGAAGTTGTTGCTCACATACCTTACCTGGTCTAATGTATGACGAAATACAAACCAACAAACTGAATTCCTTTATGTACACAACAACTATCAAGCATCTACGCTGGATTTTTCGCAGCATTTTAGGAAGCGGCAAATGCTGCACCAGAAGTGAAAATGCATGTACTCTGAATTGAATGAAAAGCCATTTTCAGAGACTAAACTTTGTGACGAATTTTCTACATAAAGAAGACAAGGTTACGTACAGAAAAGATCTCCCTCACATCTGGAATTTTTTTTTTTTTTTTTTTTAATTACCCTTTGTACTTTTAAGAACATTGCTAGCAAGGTTAGAACATAACAGATTGTTCTCATTTTTAAAAATCTTTTAAAGTAAGGGCAAAAATGCTAATATAAAAATATTCACTGTTTTAGGAACTGATTTTTTAGGAACAGAACCTATAGACATTAAAAACTATCAAACAGCATTGTGCAAAATCTACAGGCTGAAGCACTTTTTGTTGAATTCTCAAGAATAGGTCTAACTTAAATTAATGAAGATGCTCATTATTATTTTAAAATAGGTACCATGCCCTATACATCTACAGATGGTGTTTTTACAACACATTATCAGTGTTAAGATCCTGAAACCATAGGACTCCTGTTACAAATATTGTATATTATTCTTTCACTTTAAGGTATGTGCAAGTTTTTCAAACTGCAATCTAATTTATGACAATCTACTGAAAACATTCTGAGTGTTTTCAGCTTCTTCTTTTCACATGAAAAAAAAAAAAAAAAGAAACATTTTACCATTTACAGTATTTATATTTCAGAATAGTCCACTGTAATGCAAACTGAAGTGACCACAAAATCATATCCACAGTTAAAAAGAGTTCTGCAGACACTAACAAGAAACATGCCAGTCTTCCTAACTAGTAGAGTATTAAATGAAATTGCACTCACATCCTTTCCACAAATTAAAACAAGGTTGATATAAAATCAAACCAGTTAAGATAAAAGAACATCAAGGATATGTGTGAAATTACAAAAAAATTTAACTTTTTCTTCTCCATATCATTTATTACCTTCAAACATGCCAGATTGTGAAGCTCTCAGCTGTGATTTATTGTCTGTAGAAGAGAGTATCCTTATAATGTAACTAATGGCACAGAATTCTAAAATGCTTTCAGCTGAATACAAATATCAGCTATTTAATGAACTGCTTGTATAATTGCAAGATGTACCAAAAAAATTGCAAGCTACGATTGTAAAAATGAATTGTAGACTGAAAATTCTCCAAGGAGTTCTATGAAGAATTTACAGCCAGCATTTATGGTTTTCTGAGGGGTGAAGAGGAAAATTTGGCTGTTTTTTTTTGTGCAAGGCATTGTAATCAACAACTGCCCAACATGCAGTGTAGAGTGAGTTCAATTTAAACCTCTGTTCAGCAGTGAAACAGAGAGTTCCTGCCCACCGGTGGGACTATTTCATCACTCACACTTTTCTCCCCAACAATGAGCGTTCTCTAAGATTTTATTTTAATGTCTTATCTTATCCTTCAAACTGTAAGAATTCTGAAAACCTTAGAGATACAGCTCAATACTGAATAAAGACATCCTACCATGGTGGGAGGGGAGAACATAAGTCTTGTTTTATTCATTATTGAGAGGATCTCTGAGGCTTTCATTATTCATCTTTTTAGATAAGAACAGACCAATGAAAACCTGCGTGACCCACTCCATATTAAATAAAAACAGACTTACTGTACCTATCTCCCTGCTCCAGTGCTGACCAGAGGTGTTACTCACATTACAGGTCCAGTGAATGCTGGATGATCTCAGCGCGAATGCAAAGTCTGTGACCATGGGTCAGCAACTTCAGAGACCTACTAAACAAACAAAAAAATGGGATAGAATCTGATAAACCACTAACTCGGTGCCTGCATCTACTGTTGAGAAGGCTTCACTGCTCAAAATACTTTAGGACACCGGTTATTTTTATGCAATGGCAAGTTATCCAGTTACCTCTTTGTACTTTTCTGCAAATCTTCCAAATTTCTCTATCATTTCAGCCACAAAAATAACATCCATCTTATCAGAAAAATTTGCTGCTTCAACAGTGTAAGCCAAAAGCTGTCTTGCTGTCGCCAATGCATTAGTGAGGTTGAGCGGCATCTACACAAAGAAGAAACGATGTTCACTTTTTAAAAATGCTTAAGTACAAGACAAAGGAAAACACTTCAGCAATTCACAAACCAGCATTTTCCCAAAAAGAATAACAAACTCCACAGGGATCACAGGAGAGTTCAGTTTAAGTAGCTAGGAACTGCTACCCTATCTGCTAGCAACACATTCTCTAACATGCAGAAGAACCAAGTCTTGGCGGCCTTAAATTTTATTTTGTCTTATTGTCTTAGAAAGGAGAGAGATTATTATTACTATTATTTTTTTTAACCAAGAAGAGCAAAAATGACAGTGCTGTTAAAAGCTTATTCTGTTTTGCATGACAGCTTGAGTAATGTGAAACTCCTAAAACATGGTGTTTCATAGCAAGAGAAGCCAAAAAAAAATTCTAACGCACCACTGCTGTTGCATTCTCTTGATTCTATAATTACTAGAAGTGTTTATAATGGAACTTGCACCAAAAAAAAAAATCAAACCCAAGACAGATTATTTCTGTGACAAAGCTCAATTGCTTAATTTCTGAAATAAGTACCAGGTTAAAAAACTCTTTACCACTAAACAAAACCTAACTCCAAAATACCTGAGCTAGCAGGGACCAAAACCAGCAAATTTCATATAGTACAGTAGAATGCTGTGCAAATGTTATCAGCTCATGTTCAGTTGCTGTTTATCCATTATAATCCAAACAAGAAGCATCTTGCCACTCCAATTTTTGGTGTACAAACATCCAGTCTTTCCCACTGTATTTGTAATCTGCCACATAAGCATAGCTGTACATCAGTCCCTGTAGGTCTTAGTCCATATACATGGATTTGAATGCAATTAATGGAAGATTATTTTTTTCCAAAACACTACTTACAATTTAAGTATGTGACTCACAGTTCGAAGTCATAATACACATTGAACAATGAAAAATTCAAGGTCAGGTATTTTTATAATTTCTTTGAACTTAAAACATGAATTTCTCTCCACCTAGAACTATATCTGAATAAAGGAAAAACAATAACAGTGAAATATAAACTTACGTTACAAACATTTTCTTCCATTTTAAATGTAGGCCCCTATTTGATTTAAATTACTCGGCAGAGTTCTAACGTTCAAAAGAGCTCATCAACTATCTTTGTGTTCAAAGACTCTAATGATGCTTATAATATCATTAAAACATTTAATATGTCTCAGTGAAGTGATAAACTTTTGTGCTAAAAAGACTGCCAAACCTACTACACATAAAATGAGGAAGGCTCTAATGAGTAAAAATCAGTCTCAGAAATCAAAACATGGCACTCTTCTCACTTTGAGGAAAAAAATGGAAATCTGTTTCACTGTAGTACATACCTGTCCCTGTACTTTTAAAGCAGATAATAGAAACAGTTACCAGTTCCACACATGGAAATCATACTTGTGCTTTTCTGAAACCAGAATACCATTCTGATACCCCTATTTTAAATTGGCAAATTCTTCTATAACCCGAGAAAACCTAAGCTCCAAATTTGGGTGGTAATACACAGTCTATACCACTGCCCTGCTACAGGTGCTGCTGGATAAACTTCCAGGGTTAAAAAAAAAAACACAACCCAGTTTCATTAAAGCTCTCAGTAAGCAAATAATGAATCTTGCTGTGTCCCCCAGTGGGGCAACACCTCCCACCTGCTAACCGGACACAGAGCACCACCATGACTTCACATTTCAATTCTGATATTTTCATGTGACAGCCAAAGGCTGCACCTCCAAGTGCCAGGGACGCGAAGCTACACTGCAAAATAGTTCACAGAATCACCAAATCACCAAGGCTGGAAAAGACCTCCAAGATCATCCAAGTCCAATTGTCACCTACCACCAGTATTTCCTCACTAAACTGTGCCTTTTATTACAATATCTAATTGCTCCTTGAACACCCTCAGGGATGGTGACTCAACCATCTCCCTGGGCAGCCTATTCCAGCACTTCACCACTCTTTCAGAGAAGAAATTTTTCCTAATATCCAACTGGAGACTACACTCTCTAGTTCTATTGCTCATTAGGTGGGTGAAGAAGCTGACCCTCATTTCCTCACAATCTCCCCGGGCCACAACATACAGAGCTTTCTCTCTTTCTCCTCCTCCTACATATCCCACATCACTGTTCACAGATCCTCTGGACCAGAGTGGGAAAGTAAAAGCTACTAAATATGCAGTGGTAAGTAGAGAGGGAGCAAGTCAGCATCAATGTTCTACAGTGTAGATCATAACAAAACATTCTCAGACATCCCTGCATCCATCTGTTGCACAGGTGGTGATACAACACACTGGAGAACATCAAGCTCAAACCAGAGGGCTCAAGGGTTTATGGAGTATTATACAATGCAGTGCCTATACATGGAACATTTACACATGCTGTTTTGCAATGATGTACATAAACTGGAGATAAGTCTGAAAAGGAACTTGGAATGCAAATATTTTGTAACTAAAAAAAAAAAATCTAAAAAATGCTAAAAAAAATCTTTATAAATTCTATCTGATTAGAAAAGTCTCATTAATTCTTACTATCCCTAGTTAACTCCCATTATCCACAAAAACAATTATGGGTGTACTGTGCCAGAACTGAGCAGAATTTGTCCACTTTATACTATTATAATTACAAAAGCTTTTCTCTGTTAAAAATAAAAATGTTTCCTTGTAGTACATATGCAGGATAAGGCATCCAGTTGACAAATACATTTATTACTTATACCATTCAATTCTCTTTATGCTTTACACAAACACACAAGAATAAAAATTTCCTGATACATGTAATCTGAGGACAGCCAAAATAGATCACTCAACATAAATCCACAAGTTCCATCATACTCAGGAAATACCCATTTATCACAATTCAGCCAGACCACCAGTGCTATGTACTTAAAAGAAATGACAGACTTCAGAGTTTTTATTTTCATCAAAAATTGTGATTTTATAGAAATGCACAGATTACCTGATTGAACATGTAAAGAACTCGGGTCACATCATTTGCATATTGGCACCTAGAGTAGTCCTCTTCTGCCCAGTACCCTCCCCTGTCACATCTGCGCCAAGCTCTTCTCTCATCTTGCGAGTTGCCAGGATATATCCCACTGCCAGCAGAGTAACGTGTACACAGTAGGTATGCTGTGATGCCTGCCAACGTTCTAGGCCACCTGGGGAGTCAAAAGCAAAAAATAAAATAAAATAAAATAAAAAGAGAAAGAAATTTACATGACAAGTAAATAAAAGGATTATGCACTACAACATGAAACAGACACTCAAAATTAAGCATCGCTTAACTATTTAAAGGGCCACCTTGGCCCACCTTCCGTATTTTCAAGCTGTTTATATTTGAGCACTATTAACAAAACGAGTACTAATGCTAGCATATTTTTTCATACTTTCATGAGGTTGCAGGTGATGTGAAAAAGGTGCTCATTAAATCACACAACCATTTGAGTTGGAGGGGACCTTCACAGGTCACCTTGTCCAACTCCCCTGCAACGAACAGGGAAATCTACAGCTAGATCACATTACTCAGAGCCCCATCCAACCTGACTCTGAACATCTCCAAGGACAGGGCATCCACCACATTTCTGGGCAACCTGTGCAAGTATCTCACCGCTCTTAGTGTAATAAATCTTTTTCCTTATATTCAATTCAAACCTCCTCTATTTTTGTTTGAAACCATTTCCCCCTGTCACACCACAAGGAATCAAGTGTCTGTCGACTTCTTTCTTACAGCCCCCCTTTAGATACTGAAAGGCCACTATCAGGTCTCCTCAAAGCCGCCTCTTCTTGAGGCTGAACAGCCCCAGTTCTCATAGCCCATATTTGCAGGGAAGACATTCCACCCCATGGATCATTTCTGTGGTCCTCCTCAAACAGGCCTATCTTATACTGAGGACTCCACATCCAGATGTAGAACTCTAGGCAGGCCTCACCAGCACAGAGTAGGGGTGTGGGATTATGTCCCTCACCCTGCTGGCCATGCTGCTTTTGTTGCAGCATAGGGCACATTGCTGGCTCATGTCCAGCTTGCCACCCACCAGTATCCCCAAGTTCTTTTTGGTAGAACTGTGCTCTATCCTTTAGTCCCAGAGCTTGCATTGATAGAAAGGGTAAATTACCAATTAGTAACAACAGTTTACAAGTGGTTTTTTGTTGTTGTTGTGTGTGGGTTGTTTTTGTTTTGTTTTTCTTTTTTAATAAAACTAGCTTACTTCATGAAAAAAATGCATTAATGCTATCTAAATACTTGTTATATACAGTAGCAAGTCCTGCAAGCATTCTATTTGTCCTGTTCACATATAATGCATTCAGACTAATGCTAAGCTGCAGATGAACAGCAGAGGACTGCATTCAAAGTGGTTAAGAAACCGTGGCAGTAGTACAACCAGTGACTGATACTGCAGACAAACATCTAGCAGTTAAAAATTCACGTGAGAATTAAGCACTCAGAATATGAAGAAATTTAGAAAGGACTCCTTTCACTAACATGACACAGAACTAAGTATTTTAAGGAAACTTTAATATTCTCCATGTTTCTTCTGTAATTTTATTGTATATTTTATCTGCAGATGCTTATTTTTATGTCAGTGTAAGAATAAATACAGGAAATTAAACTGCAATACAATCTTAGTGCACTGATCACTCAAGAAGAATTGTTTCAAAAGGAAACAATAATAATACAAAGAAACCAGGCCTGAATTATGCTGCAATGCTGAGAACAAGGAATGCCAGTCACAGCCTGCCCATGCTTCCTGCTCTCTCCCTGGAAAGATGCAAATAAGCAGTATTTCATAATTCAGAACACTAATATTTGAAACTCAAAGCAAAAATGACACGTACCCACAATAAAGAAGGCTAAATATATCAACTCTTACAACCTAACAGACTAGGCTTAACTAAAACCTAGCAAAAGATCCACTTCATCAACCCAGGCCTTTTGTACCATAACCAAGACAAGCTAACGCAAGCTCTCTTTCAACAGCCTGAAGAACTAACATACCTCTTTCCCAGTCTTAAGAATTTCTATTTGTTTTTACACACCACAGTTGTCTCCAAAAACTGAAAAAAAATTGCTAGCCTACACTTGTGATTTAAAATTGGTAGTTTTTGTTTTGTTTTTTAAACATACAGACTGTATTTCAATAAACAGCCATTTAATCAATTCTATCATCTAGAACACCTAATTTTGTAACACATATTTCTGTGTTTGGAGTCTGAAATGAACACATTGATGAATGTTCCAGGCAAGTAAAATTTAAGCAAAAAAAAAAAAAAAAAAAAAACCACAGAAATCAAACAACTCTCTGATCAGTTCCATTTTCCTTTCTTATTCAGCTAATAAAGTTCTCATACCGAAGACATTGGAGTTATCCCAGTTTTCTCTAAAAGAGAAAACTTTTTGGGGTATCCTAAAAGTCCTCTCTAGCTGAATTTCCCATCAATTACCAATAAACTCCAACAGGTCATTTCAAATATCTTCAGTAGTGAAAGAAAAGTGTCAAGAGGCATTTTGGAAAAACAAAACAAAGAAAAAACCCAAGCAACACATAGAAAGAAAGCTGCAGGTATCCTCAGAATGCATGAGTCATGGCATCACCAAAAAATTCAAGTCAGTAAGGAATCTAATGGAAGAAACTAGACAATTATTACAATAAGCCAAAAGAGAAAACAAAGAGTGAAATTTTTGTGTCTTTTCTAAGAGCTTCAGCATAAGAAGGCAATTCTCTGTACTGCAATGGCATGACTGAGTCAAGATGTGGAAAGATACGGATATATCCATGTACAAGACATGGATTATTATGACCATCATCTGAATTTCTGAGTATCTGGAAGCTAATGATCGAGTCTTAAAGCACAGCTTCATCAAGCCTAACAAATATGCACTACACTTCTATTCAGCACCTCAGGAGTCACTCCAAGAAATTAAAGTGTCACTATTCAACCTCTACGTGGAAGAAAAACCCAACACAAGAATTAGACGCTATAGACAATGTTAAAAGGAAAAAGAAGAGAACAATTACCACAGTTTTAAAATAACAGCAATGAATGACATGTTAATGACTGCTTACATGGGTGAATAGTGACAGAACAGGGGGAACATTTTTAAATTGAGACAGGGGAGGATTAGGTCAGATATCAGGGTGGAAGTTTTTCACACAGGGGGTGGTGACGCACTGGAACTGGATGCCTGGAAAGGTTGTGGATGCCCCATCTCTGGAAGCATTCAAGGCCAGGCTGGAAGTGGCTCTGGGCAGCCTGGTCCAGTGGTTGGCAACCCTGCCAGTGTCAGGGGGGTTGAAACTAGATGACCTTTGAGCTCCTTCTGAACTCAGGCCATTCTATGATGTACAGACATTGTAGAGAATGTAAACCAATTCAAATAATGTGTGCTTAATCTATATATATAGATAAATAAAAATATAAAATACACTCACTATACACTGGTAATTTCTATTCTTCAATAGGTTCCATAATTATGTGGTATTTTATCTCCTATAGAAAAGGGAAGGCAGCAGAAAGGACAATATCTTCCTTAGAAAAATCACTTTGAAGTGCTGCAATCTCAGCAGCAAACTTAGCACAGCATTATGTGCGCACTCACAAGCTAATAAAAATAACACTGTTGGATCATGTCTGGCCAACTGATTACAGTCTGAACAAATTATGGATCTGTGGGAAGTAAGGAATTGGAAACAGAATACAATGCAAGTTAGCCAGAACATGTAAACACGTCTTAAGTCTCTGAAAAGTCTCTGAAATTGCTGTATGGACAAACCAAAGCATAGTCCAATAGCACATATGGGAGAAAATACAAGTTAAAGGATGAATTATCTCTTATGGATATAAAAACGTCTCAGGGAATGAAGAAAAAACAACCGGGAAAAAAAAAAGACAACTGATTACACAGCTGGAACAGCTATTAGACAACACGTAGGCCTACCAATACCTCAAATACAGTCAAAACTCAACTTCTAGCATGCCACTTCACTGTCATGAAGATGCTAAAAGACCACTTCTTTACAAAAATAATTTTAATCGACATCTTTTTTTTTTTAAATAAGTTTCCGCATCGGTGATGACATAAGTAGATATCAAGAGGATAAAGTGGATAGCTTTAGACAAAGGAGGGTAGATTTAAGTTAGATGATAGGGAGAAATTCTTTACTTAGAGGTCATGAGGCAATGGAACAGGTTGCCCAGAGAAGCTTTGGATGCTCCATCCCTGGAAGCATTTGAGTTAAGGCTGGATAGGGCCCTGGGCAGCCTGATTTAGCAGGCAGCAACCCTATCCATAACAGGAGGGCTGGAAGTAGTAGATTCTAAAGGTCACAGAATTGTAGGTGCTAAAGGGACCTCTAGAGATCAAGTCCAGTCTCCCTGCAAAGCAGGCCCCCTACAGCAGGTCCCTTCCAACATAAGCCATTTTATGTTTCTGTGATAAACTGGACATGAACAGTGGGACAACTAAACCTTCCAAGCTTCCTGTCATTACAATACATATACAAATCAATGCAAATAAGTACAGTCATTAGGGAATGATGGGGGAATTAAGTCCCTTACTGTTTCCTCTCATTCACACCACACTATGTACAGGCACAGCCCAGCAGTGGAAACTGATTCCAGCTCTAATTATGTTTCCCTACTTCCCTATTTTTCCATAGTGAATGTCAACCTGAACCATTCTCAGACATGAACTGTTCAACTCCAGTGCATCCACAAGGTGAGGCATTCCTCTATGGAGCAGGGTTCAAATTTTAACATGAAATTTTTGTCATTGGGAAAAAAAAAAAAAAATCCTAAGCAAGCCTGACAGCATTCTTTGTCTCTTGTGAATCATCAACATCTTTCACACTTCAACCAACTGCTAGCAGAAGTAAAGATTCAGATTGTATTAGCTCTCTTATTGTGTCACTGTATATAATTAGGTGCTCAAAGTTTAGCATACACATGTGAAAGTAGACATCTGTGGGAGAAAATATGATTCATTAACATTTAAGTACTATAATTTCATTTCAGGAAAAAAAAAGCCAGACAATGAGGTTACAGAAGCATTCTTTCTTTCGTGCATGTTAATTCTGTTTTGAAAGAATTTATTTCTTTCAGCAGTAAATTTTAGTAACCAATGTGTTTTGCTATCATAATTGCATTAGCTTACAGGCAGTCTAATGTTTTTTATTATTATATCTTGGTAATTATCTAACTTCAACATGACTATTACATTTTTAACATTAAGCCCACCAACAGTTTTCCAAAGGGTAATAATTACATTTATGACAGAATTCTATCAACTACTAGAATAAACTTACACTACACACCACAGCAGTTGAAGGACTTACTGAAGCAGAAGCGATAGGTTATATTTTGATACATAAATTCTGTTGTCTATTCATTCATAGACTGTAACATATTTCAGGATATTAGCTAAAGCCTCACAGGATGAATATATTAAAAGAAAAAAATAACAGAAGAAAACATTCCCATGATGAATACTGTTTTCCCTAATCTTTATGAACTCATGCTGAACTATTACAGCACCACAGACACTGAAGACAAACATTTCTCCATCGCTACTCTTTGCTGTCCCATTTCTAAAGGATAAAAATCTAGCTGCCAGTTTTGAAGCTGCTTCCAAGCTAAAATGACTAGCCAGTTCCAACTAAAAAACTATAAAATCTCATTCACCTAGGATCATTTACAACCATCTGCTCAGAACCATTTTCTCGCTAGTCAAAGTCTTATCTCCATATGGTCTCAAAAGTAAAAAATTACCCTTTATTATTACTCTACCTAAACTACAAATAGAAGACGGTTACAATAAACCCAGACACAGTGAAGCTTTTGATAAGCTGAACATTTCCTGAAATCTTATTTCTTTCCACTGAATTCTAGAGGGGGTAAAACCTATTACACTGAACAGTCGCTGAACAGCACAGGTTAATTTAATGGAAAACACTTTGAAATAGGCCCTTACCATCTGTTTTCACCTCTAATGGCAAATCAAAGAAGAACAATTCACACTTGTATCATAAAAAAATGCATAAGTGATTTAAATAGATGTGTATGCTCTTTGATGAATACAGCATCCATCTCTTTGACTTTCTTCACCTTTTATCTTAAGCAGGAAGTTCTCATTTGCTAATGTACTCCTCATTCCCGCAGTATGAGCCAACATAGTGTAAAAAGAGGATGTTCAGTGTTTCCTATATAAATAATTCATTACAATGTGAAAGTGAAACTTCAGTAATTCCAAATTGCTTTTGTGTGGCAAGCATGCTTACAGTTTCTTTCCTTACTAACAGTTCCTTAGTACCCAGAAACTCACTACTTTTCTTCTCAAAATCATCCATATGGTAAACAAGATAAACTCAGCAAAAAATATTCTCAGCCAGGTCTTTACCTGAATTTTTACTACAAATGGAGGAGGCCTTCTGCACTTGAAAGCTTATCTTTTTCCCTCCCATAAACTATGTCCCTATGTCCCTATTAAGCAAGTTAAACTATACTCTAACTTGTTTTTCATTCCTTAAAATGTCATATTTCTATAGAAAGAAGATGACTGAATAACTCTAATGTACATAGAGAAAGGAACAAAAATTTATAAATAGATCAGACAGAAGATTAGCATAGCCAAGCACCATAAATGAACACAAATAAAAAGCAGTTGCTATAATGTTACGAAACCCTACAAATACAGGGTTTATTTATGTTGTGACAAACTAATTATCTGTAGAAACTACTGCAGGGAGGGAGGTACAACACAGAGTATTATAAAGGGAATTACCTTACATACAGAGAATCTATACAGAAGCTACCTGGCACCTCCAGGAGTAACGTGTTGTTAAGAGTGACCAGCAGCAGAAAGATCAGAAAAGGGAAAACAGGTGAAGAGGTAAGAAGATAAAATACTCTGCAACATCCAGCACAATGGAATATCAGAGCTAGCTTTACAGTTCTACCATCAGTCATAAAAAGGAAGCAGCATTCATATTTTCTAAAGTTACATGTTTCTTGCATAGTTATTTTGTTATATGGGAGCAGCAAATTTTTCAAAATATAAAGACAACTTGGTGGAAAACCCACCCCCATCAGTACATAATCTAATTAACAGTTCTTCCAAAAAGTTTTATTCCAATAGTTCATATGTCTATATATATAAAAATATAACAATATCAAGTTCGCTTTCCATCTATTCCAAAGATGCAAATTTACAAGATAAAAATTTACTAACTCAGTCGTGTACACTTCAACATATTAATCCAGAATAGATAAAAATCTATTCAATATAATTTACAAATGAAGATCGAAGTATGTGCCTTTAAAGCAAAAAAACTTCAGTTGAAAACCAACCTGAAATCTCCTTTATTGTTCACAACTCTCTCTGGAGGGCAGTATTGTGCAGAACTTTCTAATACCACAATGTCTACTGTCCTCGTATTATTTCCACGTCTGGTTTGTACATGGCAGCCCCAGTTTCCTGTGGAGCCAGCCTGAATGTTCGAGATTGTCAGCGCACTGGGAAGATAGAATAAACAAACAAACCTCAACAATCTTGCAATAATTTATTAAGTTTTCATGAAAAAAAGACAGCACATATACACAATGGAAAAAGCAACTAGTTACATAAAACTGGGATCTTATAAGTTATCAATGAATAAATGCACTGTAATAAACAGAGAAACATTTGCTATTCTTCTTATTTATGCTAAGACAGGAGAGAAAAAGAAAAGCTATGAAAAAAAGTTTCTCACTTTATAAAAGAAGAGACAGGAAGTCCAAATTACCACTGCTCTTAACAGTTGTTGCAGAAATGTCAAACTAAGACAATTACCTAAGTGCATAATTTGTGATAAATCTCTAACTTACTAATACAATTACTAGACACATAATCACTCTGTAGACGCTGAAAGAGTCAAAAATCTACTGTAAGTGGAATAAATAATACTTATATACATGTAAGTGTCCTCTGGAGAACTTCAGTATTACAAATGTGGCATAGTCAGAAACAAGAGGAAAGAATTCCATGTGCTTACCTAAGACTGGTTTTTGCAATTTTAACATTCTAAAATGACAAATGTATCATACCACAAACTATTATTTAACGTTAACTGCATTAGGAAATCTTTATAGTTTCTCAAAATACAACCTTAACAGCCCTGGACAATCTGCTCTGTTTTGAACGGGAGCGGGTGGGAGGAGGGGGAGTTCAACTACACAATCTGTAGAGTTCCCTCCTTAATAGTTACTAACAATGACCAAAACCAGTTACTGTAAGATATGAAGTCACAGACTATGTCCCTGATAGGAAAATTTCTGTCTACACACGTTCACTCTATGTGGTCCTTACTGGTCCTTGAAATATTCACCAAATCAGAGCAAGGAACAAGAGTGAAGAAATACAGTTTCACTGCAGACATTTACCTTGCAATCAGTGAGCAGTTATGAATCATATTTTTTTCAACAAAAATACCCTGAGACTCATCTGTTTCCACAATTTTTCCATCTTGATACCACAAGACTTGCATGTCTTGATCAATATATGAAGCCATACATTGGAAGGGTAGACTGTCTCCTTCAAAAACAACCTGGCGGTGAGATGGAGTCATGTAGAAAGACGGTAATTCAAGAGGAGGTTCTAAAATTCAAGAAATAAAAGCACAATTATTAGCCAGAAGTGTCATGTAAGTATTTTTCAAAGGAGGAAAAACATCTGCGAACTATTGATACAGTCACATAAGCTGATGTTTGATGCATCAGAAAGTCAAACTCAAAGTATATATTCCATTAAATTCAGAAATAATTTGATAGTCCACGTTTAGAAGAATGAATACAAAACAGTGAAAAATATGGCTACACATTATTTCTTCATAATTTCATAGAACTATAATTTAGCATTACAGGTATTCATACATACACAACAGAATCACAGATGTATTTCTGAAAGCAAGCAACACTGGAAAAGGAATAACGATGGGTCTTTAGGATCACTATTACCAAATTTCATTACCTGAATTTCATATCTGAATTTCGGATAAACAAAAAGTCCACTCAACAATATTAATAGAATAGGGAATGAATTAGCAAACAAGGACTAGTTGTCAGAAGTGCTTACCACAGGTTAGAAGTTCTTGCTTAACACCAGTCACTGTCTGTGACTGAAGTGACTTGGGATAGGCACACTTAGTCTCACGTACGGTTATATTTCTTTCTCTTAGCCATTGATGCATCCAGAGTATGTTACAATCACAAAGAAGATAATCAGTCTGAAATTCTCTGCAATACAAAATGAGTATACACAGTGACGAAATGGAACACTCATATCTGAAAGCTTTACAGGAATAGCTGCAGATGGCCTTGCACAGTCATAGACATGCAGGCTGCAGACAACCAAACCCCAGAACACAGCTGCATGGCCTGCTACTACATAATGGAAGCTGCTCTAACATATTGCAAGCTGTGGTGCCAGCACAAAAGCACACACCCCCCAGGAAAGTAATCTTCCCCATACAGATAAGGGGAGCCATACCTGCGTATGAAATAATTTCTAGTAATTTCTTTAACTGAGAGAGTTTACATTGCTTAAGCAAACATAACGGGGAACTCGTTGAATATGCATCACCACAACATAAGAACACACTTCACTGGCAAAAGGTTATTATAGCAATCAGATGCTTTAACATTAAAAAATAATGGAAATACAAAGATATCCTCTCACTTATTTCTCTTACGAGGCACTACTCACACAACCTTAAGGATTATTCTGCTCTATATGCAAATCATATAAGGTTTTTCAGTGATTAATAAAATCTCATGCATATAGTTTAATATTTCCTATTAAAAAGATAAACCAGGCCCTCCATTAGTGCCTGTTGAAGTCAGCTAAATTCAAAGAGAGCATTAACAGTCTACCCGTTTAGAAAGAGTTAAAATGCATCAAAATGGATCACTGTTTTTACCTCTATTAAAAGCCTAATTTTCATTTTTGCAAATGTCTAGAAGATAGAACATCATCATAGGCAGAGCACTTCAAACATTAAATCAACATCCTTGTGAAACTCCATTTAGTCTTTGTTCACAATAATTCCTCCAGACATATATTTTTAACAGCAACTGTTATTTTCAGATTGTCTTACCAAACCCATGATGTTCTTTGACAGTAATCTTTTTGTATATAAAAAAAAAAAAAAAAAAAATCAGTAGTAACAACTTATTAACAATTGAAAGAAGCCGGAGGAAGAAAGAAAACATTTACTTTTATATGCAATCAATTTTCTCAATACCAAAGCCACAAAGCCCAGTACAGTGAACAAGTAAAAGAAGATCAGAGAAAAATGCAAGCTAATCATAAGAACTGACAAAATTTTTAACTTCCTTTCTTACACTGAGTTCATAAAATTAAAGAAGAGAAAAATGAGGTTGAGATGTAGCCACAGTATGTGTAACAAAATATCATGCCTCAAGATAAGACTAAAGTTTTCCTTTAAAATATTTGTTCCCTTGATTAAAAAAGGGTGTATGATACTATTTGTTTAAGACAGAAGTAATAAATTACACAAAGTAAAACTTTCTCAAACTCTGAAGTTGGTATAACTTTACTGTCTTACACCTATATAATAACTATCAAGCATTTTTTGAGGGTAGTTAAATCGTCAGACATCTGTACGCATATTTCTCATGCATTTACAAAATTTATTTTTTTTTTTGCTAGTGAGTACACACATCAATGTGAAAAACTCTCATTCAAAATCTGGAATACTGCTGTAATTTGTTTCAGCTATTTTTGGTTCAAACATAGGGCAATTCCAAGAAATGTTTTATGATACAATAAGGACGTTTTGTGAAGAACAAATGATCGTGCATCTTAAAATCAGATGCAGTAAGTACTTACAGAGACTTCAGTGAACCAAGATGATCAAATGTTCCCTGCGTAAGCGTAGAAAACAGATTTCCAGAAAGATTTCTAAGAAATAAAAGTAGAATTATTTCAACTCATGCTCAAGAGATTGACGTTTGAAATTTACCTGTATAAAAATTCCCTCTTGAGGACAGCGTTATTTTTAAAACCTACACGATACTATTCTGGCACAGTGCTGTAGTCCACATGACTGAGAATCACATCAAATTTCACAGTCTTGCAAAAAATAACTAAAACAATTGTTTCCTAAAAGTTTTTTACCTCAAGAATTTTAAGCCTGGAGGCAAGCAAGATTTGACAGCAAACACTTTATTAAAAGCAACAACCAGCAATGTTCATCTCTGGAGGCATTCAAGCCCAGGCTGGATGTGGCTCTGGGCAGCCTGGTTTGGCGGTTGCAATCCTGCACATAGCAGGGGGGTCGAAACTAGATGATCACTGTGGTCCTTTTCAACCCAGGCAATTCTATGCATGGTTCATTATGCATTTCAAGAAGTTTAAAAATAATGTCACTGTTCACAGTGAATTGATACGTCATTACTAACACGTAATAAAATGTTTCTTATAGCAGAACTTCAGCAAAAACTATAATCTACATCTCAGGCTCCATGTCCTTCAGGCACTTGCTTACAACAAATGAGTCCCACTGAAACAAAAGATTAACTTACACGGTAAAAATACTTAGATGAAATAATATACAACAAAATTGTACTTACAATCTAATAAGATTTACAAGTCCTTTAAATACGTCTGCATTCAGGCAGCCTATTCTGTTATTAGTTAAGTCTCTACAAATAAGAAGAATGTAAAACATGAGAATAAACTCATTTCAAGATGCCATACAGTCTAGAAACCAAAGTCTTTTACCTAAAATTCATGATATTGGAATGCACCATATACACAGACTTTCTCAGCAAAAAATCAAAAGGCACAGGTGTATAGATGTACAAACAGATGCATGCAGACTCCTTAACCCATTTCTAAAGCAGTAATGGTTTGCTCAAATGGAGCTTTCAAGTCACTTCTTAATGATCTTTGCTTGTTTCACCACAAAGCATATTTTTGCATCTGTACAGTATATTCATGTGCTATTTCAGTTAATTTTTTGAGTTGCCAAAATATTTACCAGTTCTTTTATGACACACAGATATGTCTATATTTATATTAATATATATTACATTATTTATAATGTAGATCCTAAAATTCCTAATAACTCTTGAAGGGATAAAACTTAAGCTTCAAGAAGTCCATAGTTGGTCCACAGTAAGTGAGCCAGATCACCTAAACAATGACAAATATATGTGATGAAAATATAAGAGGGAAAGTGGCAAAATTAAAAAAAATAAAAAATAAAAATCACTAAGACTTCCATACTGTAAAATCTGTTCCAGATATTTTGAAAATTTGAAGTCTTTAAGAAAAGCTGTCATACTGACATTCTGTTTTTTCAAGCTTCATCTGAAACAGTTTTGAGTCAAGGTATAAATCCTCCAGAAATGTGTTAATGGAAACATTGGCACAACCTTCAATAATGCAGCATTAGCAGCACTGTTGCTACAGTGTAATATTAATAGCAAGGGACTCTGCATTCCACTATGACCTTTTGAAGAAAAAAAACAAAAGCATGAGAGGTTTAACATTCATCAAAGCAACGCTTGATGGCATCAAAGCTCTGACTGAACATGCACCCAGTGATGTCGGAAGTCATAGAAATAGAAAAAGAGAGGAATAATACAAGAGAGACTATCAGTAACATCAAGTGAGACCACCAAGCCACATGCAGTAGATGATCTTCAGTCAGATCAACTGAAGAACTCTGTTCTTTTATTTATATGTAGATGTAAATGTGTATATATTTAGACAGCAAAACTCTCAATATATATGCATTCCTACATATTAAAGTATATATATATATATACACACACACGTGTATATACATATATAAAGATATATATGTGTGTGTATATATATATATATATATATATATATATATAAAGATATTAAAAGATATTTATATCTTTCTTTTTTTTTTTCCCTTAAACTGATGGGTTAGATATACTACTTACAGTCTTTTCAGAGATGAAAGCCCCAGAAAAGCTCCTGGATCTATAGTACTTATAAGGTTGTTCTTAAGATCCCTGCAGAGAAAAATTAAGACATTACTTCAGTCACAAACTACCCATTAAATATAGACATTCATGATTCAAGATTACTCCTAAATTGTTTCAGCTAATTTGCAAACTGCCCCAAAACGCTACACGATACATTTCTCATTTTTCTAACATAATCACATCTTTCAAAATTTGCAAACCCATATTTTAACCAGAAAGAGGAACGTGAACAGCATGTGTTATTTTAAATCTCCTATCAGTTTTCAGTACAGTAAGGGTACAATTGAAGATATTTTTACCATAGTACCCAAATAGATTACAGCTGCTCAGGATGTACTATATTTGCTTATTATACAGTATAATGCATTTTATCTTGGTGTCATAATGTTCAGTCACATCTTAATACTTGTCCAACATCTACCAAAAGCAGCAAAACAAGATCCTAAAAATACTGAAGACAACTGAAAGTTTCCATCAGTATTACCGGAAAAAAAAAAAAGAAAGCTTTGGCTGAAAATCCCAAATAAAGATGGTGAAAACACAGAGCATAAGTTTTTAGATCTTCCATTTTCAGAACAGAAGATCGTAGCTATTAATCTGCTTTATTAACTGTACAAGTGACATAGGAGTTTTAAAGCCTAACTTCAGATGTATTGCAGATACAGCATGGCTTCAAAGATCAGAGCAAGTATCTGTCAGCATTTACTGTTTTGAACAAACTTTATCACTGCTAAAAATATTTTCACCTCCTTATTCATCCAATATTTGTACTGTATTATGATTCAAAGCTTCCCAGGCACTATGATGAGAAAAAGTTTAAATTCCTTTGGTAATATAAAAAAGCTTCACAGTTGAAAACAAATTAGTAAATCCAATTAAAAGCAGTGTTTTAGAGAGTTGGAATAGAAAAAAACTATTTAAATCTACTGCAACATTAATAATTCTGCCAAAAAAACCCCAACAAAAACAGTACATGAGGATTATATCTACCATTACACAGATACACATGAATGGAAACCCAAGTTTGCCACAAGATTTCACAACAGCATTTCCTGCAGCCAGATAAGTCAGACAGGGTACAACAGACAATGGCACATGCTTCATGCCTCACTGCCAAGCCTAATACATATTTTCAATAGTCGAAATACTTTACATTTACCTTGCAGCATTGCAAATTAAAATTAAACAAAGCAATGGTATAAACGCCAATCTCTCATCTCAATTCCATTTTCTTGCCCCATATGGAGCAGGGACTGCCGCACATGGATCTGAAAAGCGAACATTTTTAAAGCTCTTTCAAGAAGGCTGAAAAATCCAGTCCTGACACTGACAAATCTGAGAATATGAAATGTTGGTCATCACTTATTTACCATCAGTCTTTGGGGCAAAGAAGAAAAATGACACTGTTCATACTTAAAACTTTAATTTAAAAGCCATGCAACTCTCACTTGAGGAGAAAAAAAAATCTTGGCAGCATGCCTTGGAAACCCAGTAGTTCAAATTATCACTGATCTTTAATTTCATTAATTCAAATCCTAACTCCCTGATGCATCTCTTACTTACATTTAACACTTCAGTGGAAAAACAAAAACAAACAACACACTTTCAAAATTAAAGGTGAGTTTTACTATGACAAATTTGTTTTGGATTAGTTCACAGTAAGTGACTAGTCAGATTTACATGACATTTTGCCTTTTCCCTCCGTTAATAGGTCTTAAAACCAGTTCCAGAAGGGATCATGAAACCAGAACTATTAAAAAAAAAAAAGCACCAACACAATTGTCACCTTTTCACAGTAGTTGTACGATGTATACTCCAATGTTTTGTATTAAGATAGCAAAGCAACAAAGAAACAATAAAACAAACAAGCAGACCAGAACCTTGAATATGACAACTGTTAGCTTTTTCTCAACTTGCAACACCAACAGTCAGGAAAGTCTGTTGGGATTCATCCCCCTCCCCACTGCAGTCATTTGGAAGACAACTCTTCTTCATCTCTCAAAAGGCATTAAAATATGAAAAATGTGAAATGTAAAAGACATCGGAAGAGCACAAAATTACGGCAGTGCTGACATGTCTGGCAGCTCTTCAGAAATAGTATGAGATGTTGATGCACGAGTGGGTGCAACTGCCAGGACGCCAGGAACAGGGAGTGTTTCTAGAAGAAATTGCAGCTGTAGTTGAATTAGTGGGAGTCTTACGAAAGGGGGAGGGAAGACAATCTTATTAAAAAGTTATGTTTGGCTTGGAGATCTCTGTTCTATTTTTACTGCTTCTAAATACATGCCAACAGAACTACTGGTTTTTAGCAATTGGAATTCACTCCTCTTACTCGCTGATTTTAATCATTTTCTCTGGGAAAACTTAACCAACAGAATCACCACAGGATATAATTATTTATCTGTCCAAATAGAAGTTTATTTAAACAGACAGAAATCCATTAGAAGGACTTCAGTTGAGGATTTGTTGAGGTCATATGGTCCATCTCCATCTCAAAGCACAACTAAATCAGATCAGCTGCTCTGCTGTTACATCCAGTCAAGTTCTGACATCCTCAAAGGATGGAGATTTTGCTGTGGAACCATGCGACCTCTTCCACTACTTAACCATTCTCATTATGAAGGATTTTCTTATGTCCAGTTAAAAAAGCTCTCTCCCCAAATATGTGATTAATTAGGCAAATTGCAACTCCTCACAAGAAAAAAGAACACTGAATGCCTGACAACCAATCCTTATGTTATTTGGTTCAAATTTAAAAAAAAAAAAAAAAAAAAAAAAAAAAAAAAAAAAAAAGAATACTTACATTTATCTATGGTTTGTCATGTAAAAAAAAATCATTTTATTATAAAACTGTATGTTTCTGTGTCCAGTTGTCTGCAATTAAAAGTGCATGTATACATTACTTACCTAAGAGTACACATTATTTACAATTTATCTTTTTCTGTCTCAAGACAATAAAGATTGTTTAAGTAATTCTTAAAGCATCTCAGAGGCATGAAGACACAACTACTGAAACATAAAAATTATTTAGCTCTCAAGTACCACTGAACAACCTCTTCGTTCTGAATGAAGGAAGGGCACAATGGTTACCAGGGACTCTTAAGATATAAAATATGTCTTTTCAGAATGGACATAAAGAAATTAAGAAATTACAAAAATTCACAAATCATTATAAAAGCCAACATCTCCTTCCTACAGCTTTATGAGGTATACACTAAAAGAAGCCCTACTTTTCCCCATCAATAAGTTTCTACAGTATTTCCAACAGTCCAGAATAGTTTGAACTACTCAATTTCACAGTAGACATTGAAGAAAAATTTTCCTGTCTAACTCATCTTTCATAAACAGAGCTGCCAGAACATCGATGCAGAAAACGAGTTCCTGAATATCCATAAAACCATTTTCTCTGTTCAGAAACATTCAAACAAGGAATACTGACACTCTCCAATCACTCATGAAGATTGGAAAAAAAGTTCCAGCATTAGCAGAATGCGAAGTCCACACTCCGCAGCACGATAACAGAAACTATAATCAGAAACTGTCACTGCCTGAAAAACTATTCAGTTCTTTAATTATTTTTTTTTAATTTATTTCAGGCATCCACACATATATATATATAAATAAAATCAGGGTTGACGAACACAGGTGAAAAAGGACTGTCCACAAATAATACTCCCTTTATACTGCATATTTTCCAAGGTGCACTATTAAATTCTAAAAAGTAATTGGTAAACCTCTGTTATTACTTACAGTTTAATAAATATCAATTTTTTCTGGTACCTAAATATTTAACTGAAATCCACATCTGTCTCTTCCTCCTCTCTCCCTCATGTGCAAGGACAAATGGCACTTCAGAAAAAGATTAACTAATCTTCCTTATCCATGCAAAGGTTCAACAGACTGCATCAGTTAAGCTGTCAGACTTTGGATAATGCTGTATGAGGTGAAGCACCTACATGATGAAAAATACTCTGTTATAGACTTGTGCAAGAAGTTACTTCTACAACTAAATGGCAGGAAATCATAACAATACACAGCATTAGTAAAGCCACTGAAGATTACAGCATTTAATATCTTTTTGAACAGACACTGGTTACTAGTAAGATCTTGGACCTCTTCACTATTACTCAGCCATTAATTTCTCCCTACCAGAGTAGAGGTATACACAGTATAATCATTTTCTACTGTACTAAACAAACATTCCACCCTCCAGTTAAACAGAAATTCTTATTTCGGTCGTTACCCCCTGTTTACAAAATAAGAGATTACTGAATTGTACATTTTCATAAATTAACAGACAAGCACAAAACTATGAACAAACAGGTTCAGAATTCCTATTTGTGGTAAGGAAGTTTCAGCAGCAAGAGGTAAGCACTCTTTGTTTTTAAAGGCACCACTCTGAATTAAAAAGATGAGCATGCAATTCCACAAACCTGCTATAAGCAATGTTTCCTTAAGCTTATAAGATAAGCATATAAGATTTAAAATAAAAATAAAAATGAATTAAAACTATTTCTTATATAGCTTACCTCCCCTACTCAAAATCATTTTGGAAAAAAAAAAAGTTTACTCAGAGTCTCCTATCAAGCTATTCACAAAATTGTATCTTTTCCACACAGCAGTTTTCATAGAATGGTAATTCCTTCATTGGGAGATGAGAAGAAATGATTTAAAATGCTTAAAATTTTAAATGACAGATAATTGGTTAATGAGTAGTTGCATCAATAGGTAACATGCTAATGCCTATGAGCACAGACACAGACTGACACAAACAGGAAAATTAAAATAAACACATCTGGAAATTTTCTCAATACTTACTGCATCCTGGATTACCTTAGCAAATACTGGCATATATGTAATTATATTCTCCTTTCAAAACAATATAGGCTTCACTACTAAATGTAAATATTTCTTCTTTTTTCTGCTCTCCCTGGGTCACTGAATGAGGTTTCCTTCGTATCTAATTCTAATTTTCCCGTATTGAGAGAAAAATAATGCAGTGGGAAAACAAATCCATGATTTCTTCGGACAGAACAACAGCACTGAGAACAGCTTTGAAGTTTGAATAGAGACGCAGTGTTAAGAACTGGGAGGGTGTTTCTGTTATGTCTGAAAGAGGCAGACACTTGGGCAATCTACCTTCTGCCAGCAGTGTGTTGAAAGCCAGAGAGGAACACCATTCTGTACACGTACTCCCTGTTTTTAAGGCAATAAGCACACAGGCAGAAAAAGTCAAACTTCATCACCTTCTTTCTTTCACTTTACCTGCCATACACACACATACCAGAGCTCTGTTGCTACTGAGGTAATCATTTAACAGGAGATATTTGAAGGAAACAGTACATATTTCACAATTCTACGATGGATTAAATATTCTCTTCCATAGACGCATCCACAATTCTTTTCTAGCTATTCTCAGTTAGAATTCCCACACTTTAGAAAGTTTTCAGTATTAAGGTAATGCAAGAATATTATCATATTGTGTATATATCTTATTAAACAATATTATATTTTCATTTTCTTAAAAGGGAAAACAAAACAGTCTGCTTTTTAGGGAGAGTTGGCCAATGCCAATGTAAAAACTGAAGGTTTTAAAAACAAGCCTTCTCTTCATCAGTATGAAAGTGACATGGGTAAGTAAAGAACCTCTAGAATAGCAAAAATAACACAAAATATCACATACACAACAGAGATTCCTCCCATGAAGAAGGAAATCTGATATGAGTGAAATTCAGCCAACACATTTTTCCAAGCATATGATTAAGAGGCAAATGTTTAACATTTCAAACATATCAGGTAGGAAAAAAAAGCAAAAAATTACTTTAGCTTCTGTTATATCTTTCATCTTGGATACTCAAAAGGCATAGTGAGACTTGTGAGAGAAACAGCATGTTATTTTCTCAAACTATCATCTCTAAATCTATGCATGCATATATGGGGCTGCAGAATAAATTCAGTCATCTTTCCTCAAGCTGTTTGCAATAACTTTCAAAGTGGACCTTTCAAGTAAAGAAATATTTTGTCTATTTTTCAGAAAAGACAAAAATCAAGGCAGAATTCAAGGATTAATAACTAAGGTTACTTAATGAAGTCTCAAAACACTTTTACAGTGAGGCAAGTGCTAAACTTTCAAGTTGAAAAATTCAGAGATAAGGTGTAATTTCAAATATCAGCTGCAGTACATTTGTCTGGACTATTGAAAATCATGATGAAATACTTTCCCTAACAAACAGCAGCGTATTCAACACAACAAAACTCAGTAAAGACTCTGGGTTTCTCTAGGCAAGGGTACCCTGTCAGATTCAGTTCCTTCAGAAAACAAATCAAGAGAATGATTATTCAACTCTGTTTCATAAAATATTTTTATTACATGATTATCCTCTGTCCTAAAGTTACACGCACAGGTCTTCAAAACATTTAAGGCAAAAAGCTAAAAAAGAAAAGATGGTCACTAATGATTAATATGTCATACCACTTATTCCTTCCTTCCTTCCTGAAGAAGACAACTAACTCTCAACAATAATTTGTTAATGTTTTCACCAGCACACACAAAGTATGTTAACTCATTCAAATTAAAGCACCATATCACCTGAAAAGCTGCCTAGTCCAGATCTCTTTAAAGATGGAATGCATGACGGATTACTTACTGCTTTATTTTTCTTTTCTTGACAGGAGATTTAAAAGTAACCTAAAACCCCTTACAAGTGACCGGTATCAAATGAGAGAACTCTGGATTCTAACTTTATTAAGCACAATTAAGACTTAGATTCACGAAACAAATGCAAATGATCACCTCAAACTAATTAGAGTTTCAAGTATTTCCTGTCTGAAAATTGTAATGAGTTGCAAAAACTAACAATTGTCAGCAGACGCTTTTATTACCCTGAGCAGTGATGCCAAAATAACACATAAAGATCTAGAATACTGTCCCTACTGATAACCTTGCCTCTTTGGCACAAAAGCTTATTTCTACAATAAAGCTCATCTGCCGGTGTAGGAGACATATCTTTTTCTCCTAGCGCATGGGGGGGTGGGATGATAGAAGCATTTGAATTTATTTAGGCCAGGTGACTGGGATTGCAGCCTTCAAGTTTCAGAGGATGAATAAAATACTTTTAATCCCCTGAAGCCAAAAGACTTTGGAACTCTTCCTAGATGTTGCAAGATGATTATGAAACTGGCTACTTTCCCAGTCAAATGGCCTAGAAAAATCCCTATCTCTAAAGTTTCTGCTTGCTCCCAGGTAGATCAACCTGCCAATCCTGACCTTCTATCAGCCGGAAAAAAAGCTGACTCTAACAGAAGCTCCAATGCTTCTTATCCCACAAGCAATATATCATCTGAAAGGGAAAGTAAAACAGGAAGCAAGAGAAGTTAAAGAGGTTACTCCCATTGGGCTCACTCCCATTTTTCCCCATACAGATGACATATGCAAGGATAGTAAAATAACAAGAAAAACTGTTAACATATATGTCAATAACAAACTGACACTGCAGATGCCCTCTTTTAGAGTTATAATACATTTGCATCCTCTGGAAAAGTCACAGAATCACCAGGATTGGGAGAGAGCTTTAAAGGTCATAGAATGATTTGAGTTGGAAGGGATATTTAAGACCCTTCCACTAGACCAGGTTGCTCAAAGCGCCATCCAGCCTGGCCTTGAATGCTACCAGGGAGAAGACATCCACAACCTCTCTGGATAACCTGTTCCAGAGTCTCACCACACTCACAGTAAAGAACTTATTCCTAATATCTTGTCTAAATCTACCCTCTTCCAGTCAAAATCATTTCCCCTTTTCCTGCTGCTACATGCCCTTACAAAAAGCCTCTATCCAGCTTCCCCATAGGCCCCGTTAAGGTACTGGAAGGTCATCTAATTCAACTCCCCTGCAATGAACAGGGACACCTACATCTAGATCAGGCTGCTCAGAGTCCCATCCAGCCTGACCTCGAATGTCCCCAAGGACAGGGTATCCACATCTCTAGGCAATCCATTCCAGTGCCTCACCATGGTTATTTAAAATAAACCTTTTTTCTTATTTCCAATAAAAATCTCCCCTCTTTTAATTTCAAACTATTTCTCCACATCCTACCACAACAGACCCCGATTAAGATTCCATCCCTTTCCTACCTATAGCTCCCCTTTAGATATTGAAAGGCCACTATCAGGCCTCCTCAGAACCCTCACTTCTCCAGGCTGAACTGCCCAAGCTCTTTCAGCCTGCTCTTGTAGGGGAGGCATTCTATCACTTTAATAATTTTCGTGGCCCTCCTCCAGACATACTCCAACAGGTCTACATCTCTCCTGTGCGAAGAACTCCATATCTGGACACAGTACTCCTGGTGAGGTCTCACCAGCACAGAGTAGAGGTGCAGGATCACCCTTCTCAACCAAAAAGATGGCCACGCTTCTTTCAATGCAGCCCAGGATGGGCGTCTTGGTTGGGTTTCTGGGCTGTGAAGGCACACTGCTGGCTCATGTCCAGCTTGCCATCCACCAGCAGATTCGTTTAGGCAGGGCTGTGCTCTATCCTCTAGTTTCCCAAGTTGTATTAATAGTGAGGGTTGCCATGATCCAGGTGCAAGATCTTGTATTTTTCAAACCTCACGAGGTTCACTGCTCAAGCCTGTCTAGTCCTCTGTGGGTGGCATCCCATCTCTCAGGCACGCTGACTGCAACACACAGTTTACTGTCACCAACAATCTTGTTGAGGTAGCGTGCAATCCCATTGTCAATGTCATTGATGAATTTTCAGGGTTGGCTGGCCGTTCTTGCTCTTCTTGTTTGGTTTGATTTATGCGGGTGGGGTTTCTTTGGTTGGTCAATTGGGTTTCAATTTTTTTCATTTACACCTAATTTCATCATTTGCAACTTTAGCTAAGTACCTTTTTTGCTGTTATATAAAACTAATTTTCATGTATTCTTAACTATATTAACACTGCAATCACAGAAAGCTACATTCAAATAGAACAAACATCTTGATACCAGAGTTATTAATGAAATAAACAGAATATAACTCTTATTTTGAAGTGAAAAATATTTTAAAGAAGCGCTTACAGTCTTTCAAGAAGGTTTAATCCAGAGAAGGAACAATTCTTCAGCTCTGTTATTTTATTGTTGCTCAGAATCCTGTAAATAGAACAGAAATGAACACTATATTACAAATTGAATAACAAAATTATTTGCTATATTATTTGCTAAATAAGCTGATAAGTCCTTCTACCCATTACTTGTTGCTCTTTGAAGGACCACATGTAACTGCAAGTTTCTTCTTCCATACAGTACCGTTTCAAACAGCAGTCATCTGCAAATTCAAATATCCTCAAAATATGAAATCTCATGGATGATTCCTTACTTCGAAGGTTGCACTTTCTACTTCTATGACCTTTTTCCTATTTTCCTTCTGAAACCATTCTTGAATACCATTCTGGCATCCAAAACGTTCCTTAGCAAAGGGTTTCACATTACGAAACTTTGACAAAGAACACCTCATTTCCTTTGCTTTCATCGTGGCTCCTATCAGCTTCCTTCAATGCTATACAGGGGAAACACTAAAGCAAGCAGCGATCAATCCATATCTATCCTCTCTTTACCACACACAATTGTGTATAGTTCCAGACTGCCTTTTGCCAGATGGGAAGATGCATATTTTCCTTAATTACTTCTCACACAGAAGTCATTTAGTACTTTCTCACTAGTTTCTGAGCTTCTTCCAGTTTCATTAACTCAAAATTTGAAACAAGACTACCAAAACCAAAACAGCAGTCAAGGCTTGGAAAAGTTACAAACCCACATAGTGACGTAACAATGTTTTATTTTGTTCCCTATTGTTTTCCCAGCAATTCTTAACATCTGGTCTGCCTTTACCACTGGTACTGAAAACTGAAGTACGCTGGTCAGCCCACAGCCTGCCATCTCACATATTTAGACAGAACAGTTATTGTTACCAATGAAATTTTTTACTTCCCTAGTGTGCTACTTCTGCCATTTTGCTGCCCAGTTATTGCTTTCATAAACTTCTGAAATCCATTGATTTATCCTCATCCTTATTGTCACCCCAGAAACCCTCTTCCACAGGTCACTAACAAATACATTAAACATTTCAGGTCTGGAACACTCCATTCCATTGAGAACACTGACCATTTACTTCCACATTTGCTCTTATCTTTTAACAATTTAGCTATTGATACAATGCTTTCTCATTTTGTGCTGACATTTTTCTTCAAAAGCCTTTGGCAAGGGACTGCAAGATGCCTTTTAGAAAATGTCCTATGTCTTACTCCATCAACTGGATCATTTTTGTCAATATTTTGCTGATTGTGAAGAACTTCCCACACCAGGATATGTAAGTTCATTCTAAGTGCGACTTCAGTCATCCATCATTTGACTCTCCATCCTCGAGTTCTTCTAAAAGCTCTCCAGTGAACACCGTCTCATCCTGTAAAATTTATTCACTCCGTCAATCTCTTCCATAACTTCAGCTACAGTCACTTCAGTTTCTGACAGATCCTCTATCAAATGCGTCCTGCAGATCCAGCAAGTCTGTTATCTTCTTCACTAGCACCAATTATATCCTTAGGCTGGATCACACTGCTTCAGCACTAACAACTGCCACTAGGAGATTTTCTCCACTCTGCTACACCTTTCAGATCTCCTTCACAGTAGCAATAAAAACAAACACACCTTCCCTCCAACGCATAAAATTCATTATCTGATGACAAGGTTTAGTACTTCTAAACACAACAAGAATAAGATGAAACTAAAATACAGGGATACCTTCTATGAAAACAGCATCATTTTGACACAGCCATATATTACACTGAGAAATCTGGAGAAGAAAACTACTTACAGACTGCCACAAGCATCTACAGTTTCAACAAACAGCGCAGGCAGCTTTTTTGTCTCAAAGCTCTGGCTTTGAGTCAGTATCTCTTAATCACACACATGTACACAGGATTTAGACAGCTGAACAATTTTTGTGAAATTCTGTAAGAATCTTTCATTCTAACAGGATGAAGGAGGTTTGAAAATTCTTGAAGTTAGAACTGAATCAGTCAACGAAGGTAACAGTTCTGATGCTTAAAGGAGATCCTACCTTTTCTCCTTTGCCAGTTACACCACGTATTTCTGCAGTTGATCTCAAGTATCTCTGGTGCCCAATGCTCCATAAGCAATGATAAGCTGCAGAAACACCCAAGCATCTTTCAGACACTAATTTACACATCTACTACATAAGCATGATCATCACAGCATTCCAAACAGCCAGTCAGTCCTGGATGAAAATTGATCACAGCAATGGATGGAAAGGTAAAAGTGTAAGAAAAATGCTTATTTTTAAAAGTATACAAAAAAATTTGCTATTATACAAAATAATTTCCTTATATTGCCTGTAGCCTGACACGCTGGTAGATGTTATGAAGAAAAATTAGCTAAAATTGCCCCTCGTCTGCTTCTGTGATAACCTAAATGACACAACAAATAACATATATACACACACACTCCGCAAGTTTCAAAGACAGATGTACAAATTAAAAACTCATAGGTGATCTCATCTGCATCAAAGAAGATCCAAAACAGAGCAGAATTGAAATATATATTTCTGAGACTGATGTTTGGCAAGGCAGAGTGCTGATATTTTAGTAGAAGCAAGAGAAAAATAAATAAATAAGCAAAATCTTTGGCATGGAATGCCTGAAATACTATAAATACTTCACTGAAGTGTTAAAATTAGTGCACCTTGAAGGCTTGAAGCTATTTTTACTTTTACTCTGAGAAAGGTTTCAATCTAGGCAGAAAGAGGAAATAGCGGGAAGGTACAGGATTCATTTTGCAGCCTAAACCAATCTGAACCAAGTACACATTTATTTCTGCGTCTTTCCTGGTTCCAGAAACATACACAGAAAGGAATAAAATGAAATAAATGAAGGAGCTTATGAAAAAATTTCATTATTACTTAATGCAAACAGAATATAAGGCATAACAGCAGCAGCAAAAAAAAAAAAAAAAAAAAGTCACCACAGCCACAAATCCAATTTAGGTCTATGGTTAAAAAGAAAAAAAAACATGAGTTAGAAAACACCCAAGTCAACACAAGCAAGCATACTACAGTCTTTGGTGGCACAAAAATCCTTTGTATTTTAGTTGTAATTGATTTTGTTTCATAATTTAATGAACTTATTTGTGCTTTTCCAGAAAAATAAACAAGCAGCTATTTAAGATGGAACAGAAACCACTTCAAAAGTAGAAGCAACTGAGTGAACTAAATTTGTACTAAATAAAAAGTACAATTCTGTTTAAAAAAATCAGTTTTCTGACATTGCCTATAAATAATAGGCCTAAAGTAGAAGCCTTTGAATATCTGAGCACTAGGTATATTTGTCTCTGGAGTGTGATGTACAAATTATAGTCAGCCTGATTTAGTATTTTCTGTGGAAGCTGTTAGTTGCTCAACCATAAAGGTTTAGTACAATAAATGATAGATTTTACAACACTCCATATAACCTAAGGCATTTCATCATACTTAATGCTGTAACCGTAATCTTTAAAAAGTCAGTTTAAAACTTGCTATTAATATACTTAGTCTATACATTATTAGAAGTGTTTAGGGATGCGGCATAACATGACAAAACACCATAAAGCACTCACTTCAAAGTAGACATTTTAGATCCACTTTTACAATTCCTGTGCATTAATATACAGTAAAATGATGGGCTATTATGTACTACTTAGATACAGACAATTATTTGTGATCAATAATAATTTTAAGTTATCAGTTTAAGAACATAATTCTTCCTAAGAGAGAAGTGATTCAGAAAATACCTGAACTTTTCCATCATTAAGAAGTTTAAAGGGAAAAATCATAGAGAGAGAAATATCACTCATTCTTATCTTGTTCAACTCTTCTGTAACTAGTGACCCAACAGAAATGATCATCTGGAGGATTTGTGAAGAGGTTCCAATAGCCAAGCATCAGCAATGCACTGTATGTCTCATAAGCTACAGATCAGATATTGGCTGTTCTTGTGTTTTGTTTGTGGTTTTGTTGTTGTTGTTGTTTTGTTAAATATCAAGAAAACCTGCTTGAATCAAACATGTTTTGCTTGTCCACTACCCATCCCCTGCGTAAGAATACAAACTGGGATGTGGAACTACCACATACAAATATACTACAGCATTAACAGGAAAAGGCAGCTGAAAAGCAGGTTCTGGACAACGTCTCAAAGCCATCTTCAAACATTTCCGTTTTCCTTGGAATGAAATGGTTGCGAAGAATAACCTGAAACAAGACAGTAACAACCTTCTTCCCATAGGAAATAAAACAGAAAGGCTCCCCAACTTCTCACTCATCCAATGAACAGCGCTGAAGTTTTCCTTCATCAATTATAGCCTGGTTTGGAAAGCCTTGCTTTCACTTTACCCCAGAGCTTAGTAAAACTGCAAAGAAACTCACCTCTGACTCATTAATTGGCAAGATCTTTGGCAACAGATGCCCAACTGCTACTATGCAAAACACTTAGATCACTTATGAGCAGATCAAGTTGCTGCCATCAGCCATTTCTTCATGATAGTGCAATAAAAGAGGGGGGAGTAAATAAATAAAAATCAAGGCTTGTTTTGTCTTTACCTTTAGAATGAGGTAATAAACACTGTGCACAAAAAGTTTTGTCCTAATAAAACTACTACTACTAAGCCAGGAATCAGTTAGTCAGGAATACATCTCCAAATTTCACAAATGAATCCTTTCATAGTATGCTATTGAAACACACAAATCCATTAGCACAACAAAATAGTCAACATGGGCTCTTAAGAAGTACAAAGAATGGGAGATGGCGTAAATTTAAGCTGAATGTTAAAGTAGCTTTCAGAACACAATTTAAGAGACTCAAACAGAGAGCCAGGAAGCAAAAAATAGATCATTTCATTGCGATAGTTGGATACTCTAAGGACTGGGAAAGTGGCCACCAGCAAAAATTAGGCTAAAATAACCATCTGTACTATCCTTGCTGTTGAAAGCAGTGAACATGCAAAAACAAATATTGTTCAAAGTTTATTTTGTAGGAGCTGTGATTTAGCAAGGACATAAAAACAGTACTTTTGTTCAAGAGTTAGTAGTTTGCCTTCTAGAGAGTTCCTGGTGTCAAAAGCAAAGCAGCATCAAGTAATGGACTGTGCACATCACCAACAGTACTTGCTTAAAAGTAAAACCCTGGAACGAAAACAATCTACAAGCTATTACACAGAAAAATCTTTCCAAAGCCCCTACTAAAGGAGAACAAAACCAATACAATTAGGGAAGCTTAGTAATGAAGTATTTCCAAAACAGAAATTCACAACCGATAAAGAATCTCCTGTGCTATGTTATTACTATGCACATTAGGTAATATTAAAGATTGTGAACTGGAACACAAAGAAGTAATGAAGTTACCAAATTAAATCTGTGTCTATTTATATCTTTCCATTTTTTAACTGGAAATGTATTAACTTCATATGAAGTAATGACTAACCTTTATTTTTCCTGCATAAACTCAGTGTCTTTAATTTATAAATATAACAATGCACATTCCGCATGCTGCTATTCAACATGTGCCTACATGCTTTCACTACATTTAAGGACAGAAATCTTGATTTCTAGTGAAATACAGTTCACATCACTGCAATAGGTAACAAAAAAATAGTACATGAAAAGCATCTTGGAATAAAGAGACAAAGTAGAAGGCAACAATGAATAGCAATGCTGCTGAAAAAGATAGTACCATAGCAAGAAACTATAAGCTTCACAACCAAACCTCTCTTTCTAGTACTTAGCCTAGGTTGGAAAGCCTACCTAGGATAGAAAACCAGGAGTACAAAGCAGCATCCAGCCTTTTCCCACACTGGGTTGCTAGTCCTAAAACTAACCAAAAGCACTGGCAATCTAACCCCTGTGCCCATGACATCCTTAGAGACGTCCTTCAAGTTCTCTTCCAACCCCTCTGTATCTGTAGCATCTGCATCAGTTTGAGTTCTGCTGCAAACTCCTGCCTTACTCCCTTTCCCTCTGTTCCTTCCTGACTTTGTCTTGTCCAACAGTTGCGTATTTTTTAGGATGCTCCTTTGCATTTCAGTGCAAGCTTACCCTACTCCTCCAACACCCAAATACACATGAAGCATAATAGCTCACCTTACAGGGGACACAGCACACACTAGTTTAGCCAGACTCTCTTAACTTAAGCTGCTACAGCCAGTACATTCTCTAAGTCCTATCACAGAAGCATTAATTATAGCATACGCTGTCAAACCCACAGTCTCATGTACTTATATTTCCAGTGAGTACATTACCTGATAAGAAAGTACTTTGTCTAGACATGATTTGTCTAGACACGTTTGCAGGTACTTCCTGTCAACTGTTAACACACAGACACATTTGCAGAAGAATTTACACGCTAGCCCTATAGAACTTAACAGGTTTGGAATAGTTTAGCTCCTCGGACTGACTGCATGTGGAGCCATACAGAGAAGGAAGAGCAAGCCACCCACAGAGCCAGAGCCTGGAGGTAAAGGCACATGCCCAGCACACCTGCTTGGGCAGCAGCGTTTCAGTCAGCTAACATGGATATCACTTTCTGCTGTCAGCAGTGAGACTTTACTTCCTGTTCCTTGCTCCAGACAACTGCTGTGTCAGAAACAGCAAGTACAAGAGGAAGGGGCTCCCATTCTCCAGCACAGAGCTGTAACACACCTACTCACTGCCAACCACAGAAAGGGGGCAGGTTTAATGAGACAATCATCACTGTGGCGAGGATTCTTTTTGAGGGCTGCTGTTGCCCTGAAACATGACTTTGAGGCAGTAGATAGGGCTAATATCTTTCTAACAAGATGATTTCAGAAATCTGAGCGCAACTTATAAGCAAATTCTGCCAACTGCTAAGTACCAGGGTTAAATCTGTTCTGTAACAACATGGATTAATTCATAATAAATTAGCTTTTTAATCTGACAGAAAAATCTTGTTCATCCCCTCATATGGCAACACCATGTGGACAAAACAGAAGTTTTCCATGGTACTGTTGGATGATCCATTTCCTCATGGCAACCCGTTCCTAATTTTACAAAGATTTCCTGGGTAGCAGTTCTATTTCCAAGGATTCTTGCTCACCTCTCACTAAACCAGTTGTATCCTCTTAAGCACCTTATTTACTCTACTTTCACTGCTTCCAGAGCCCTTCTGATCTCTCACCTCCATAACCAACAAATGCACACAAAGAAGCTCCCCATTCCCTCACCCCTCCCCAGCTGCCAGCCTTAGTTTCTGCTCATCCAATAGAGCTCTTGCATCCCAGACATGCAAGAGCAGCCTGGGTATCTGCAGCACCGCACCGCTTTGCCGCTTTGCGTGCTGGACATGCTGATGTCTCTGCTGAAGGAGGAGCAATGCACAGAAACACTAAGTTCAGCAAGACATTGTAGTTTTCACTGCCAAACAGCCATACAGTGACATCCAAAAGTGAAAATAAAATTCTCACTTGTTTACTATTAAAGAATTCAAGTATTTTACAACGTAAAATCTAAAAATCATTAATTATGTCCTCACAGAAAGCTAAATATGCTTTAATTATCTTCTCTGATGCTCTTAAAATTAAAACTTACTGTTGCAAATGAGAAGAAAAGCTCAACTGGTTTTAATCTCCATGAGTTAGTTGTACTAAGAAAGCACTTAAAGAGTATAGAATTAGAAATTATAGAGATTATAACAGTGAAGGTAAAGACTAACTACTGAAGCAGTAATAATAAATCCATGAACCTGCAACATATGTGGCCCATGTGAACTACACATGGGACCCATCACATTCTAAAAAAAAAAAAAAAAAAAAAAATCTGATCTTGCATCTCCCAACTCATTTACTCATTTTAAATTACAAAAATAAGATCTACAAAGTGAACAAACCTCAAGCAAAAAAGAAATGAGATGTAGTTGTTCATTCCTCATTCATCAATGCAGCACAAAATCTACTCCTATTTCTTCAACTCTAAATTTAACTTTACATTTAAAAGTTCTACAACTCTGTACATTTGCAGAACAAAACCAGGCATACTAGCATGAACAAAAGAACAAAAGAAGAAAAAAAGTCTTAGCACTGAAGTTGAAAATACCAATTCTTGAGGCAAAATAGTGAATGACACATTGAAATGTATGTATAAAGGGCACTGCATATGTATTCTTGGGGAATAAAAGGCTTTGGACAATTCTACATAAATATGTTAGCTGCAAAAATTAAGAAACTGGATTTTGCCTCATTTCAAAATTTTAAATTTGTTCTCGAGAATTCTGCAGAATTTACCTCTATCCTCCTCTCTACTTAGCAGTAATCAACATGAAGCTCCCATTCAAAATCTAAAAGCCTATCACATGCAACAATTGCCTACAGTTGTACCCATTAAAAAAAGCCATATTTAACTTTGTCATGTATTGATTAGAAGTATAATAACCTTCTTGAAAAGGACTTAGCATAATCCAAACATTTGTATGGAAGAATCTCAAGAAATATCAGTATATATTGATGTCACCATTATTGCATGGAGGTTATTATTACCAGTGACAACAACCATATATATGGCAAATATATGAACACATGTATACAATAATCACCATATATTCACTATGTACATTAAAGACTTCACTACAACACTAAAAGAAACAGCAGAACACTATACAAATTTGAGTGCCCCAGTGCACACTTAATAAATAACAAAATGATCACAGTTATTTAGGCAGAACAAAATATTACAAATTAGAAGAAAGTGCTGCTCAAGTTGTGAGCTAAGTTTTCTTGCAGCACTCAAATATACATGGGAGCATACCTATTTATAAAAGAACACTGCACATACTCAATACTGTGTAATAACAACCCCACCCACAATGATGAATCAGTGCTGAAATAGGATATAAAATAAAACGTTATGTGATTTTCAATGTGGATAGCAATCTTCCCAACAAGGAGAAAAAAAAAAAAAAAGTACACAAATGATAGGCATATACTGTATAGATCTACAAGAATAAAAACCTAACAGAAAATGAAGCACCACCAATTCTTGCAGGTTGGATGCCACTGGTAAACTGTGGCTGTGACAGTTCTCAAATACTGCACTGTCTCCATACTGCCAGGCACTCTTGAGAAACACATACGTTGCACAGTTCACGTATCCAATGACTGAAGAAAATTTTAAGATAAATTTTAATGGGAATTATTAGCCTTTTGTGTCTCCAAAAAAATGTTATCACTGTTGAAGTTATTAGTACAGAGCACTTACAACAGTCTCAGATAGACTACATTAACAAAAAAGGGATTAGCTGTCAAGAGTACCATTCAAGTTAATAATGGAAATGTACTTTAAAAGAAAGAAGAGGGAAACTTCCACTGAATACATTTACTATGCCAGTTTTTCCTGTTTGACAAATTTTTTTTGTAAAGGACACTTTCTCTAACACATAATAAAGGCTCTACAAAGGAAAAGAAATTAATCAACATAGTTTAGCAAAGCAACAGATGATGCATTAAAAAAGGAAGAATAGTAATAGCCATAAATATAAGTCACTGTATAATAACAATATGCTTTATTTTTAAAAACCTGAAGATCCATTTATTGCAAGTAGGAAAAAACTATTCATGTAACTACACACAGTTACTGTAATTACAGTGCAATCACATGCTGTGATAGGAGTGATTCCTTGTGATGTGAGTGATCTTTTGCTATGAAAAGCTGGGAGTTTAGGAATTCAAGTTAAAAAAAAAAAAAAAAAAGGAAAAGCTTTGAAGGTCCTTGGAAGGCCAAATAAATACGCCCTTGAGTTGCTTAATAGAAGTAGTTTGATATTCTTATATTTGGAAAGTGGGCAAAAAAATGTGACATTTTTACATGTTTCTCAATAGGAATCCAGTTAAATGTATCTTTGAACAGTTCTGAACACAAATCCAGTCTACTGTAATGGCTTGTAAATGCTAACTCGCAAGTGCAAACACTGATATTCATATGTTCCTTTCAGAGCATGTGGCTAAGCAAAGCTGTTTGCAGGTCAGTAAAGCGCCTGTTTCAAAAACATTGTTCTTCACTGACTATACATGCATTTCCTCCATTCATTTACATTCCTATAGGATAATTTTTATGTAAATCAGTGACTAAAATTCTCAACAAGGATTTTAACTTCATTGGCTTGTCTTCAGTGGGACAGCACTGTTCAACAGAAAAAGTTGTGAAATCATCAGTCGAGCTTGCATCAAAGAAACAACAGCAATGGTTATCTTATCTCAAACTTCTACAGCACGAGGTATAGCATGCTCCTGCTCCTTAAACGTGAATCACGGCAATGACTTCAGTATCTACTGAAATACAGTAGACAAAGAATGAAGTTACATTCACCCAGTTATATTATCTTCACACCAAAAGCATCTCATCTGGCCGGTTAAACTACAAAGGTCAAAGCAATGTGGGATGTTCATGTAGGTACACCCTTCATTTGCATCCCAATCACTTTTTATTATATAAGGCTACAAGTCCCTTCCTTGGCCATAACTAAAGGTCAAATTTCAAGGTGAATGTGAGTAACTGCTTAGCAAAGCACTAGCTAATTCTAATTAAATTCTAAAGGAATCTCAATTTGCAGTCCTAAATCCTAAACATTACTTATTGTCCTGTACACATCTCTCCATACTTTAAAGCACTTATTTCAGTATTTTCTTCTTCAACCACAAAGCAACCTTACTTTAACCTTTATTAATTGAAATAGTTAGGGGTTTACTTTTTTCTGAATTGTAACTGCAGATTCTAAGTAATTGTAACCAGTAGTGACCTAAATTACAAGGGCAATGAAAGGTTTTGTGGCAAACAAAAGCCAGCCATTTCCTAAGTTGTGACCTTGCCAAACCTACCAAAGCCATTATTAACCACCAACTACAACAATGTGCAAGAACTGGGATGCAAACTTGTTTATCCTCATTTCCTTTGATTTTCTTTTCCTCGCTTTTTAGACAGCTTGATCCTCAAAAATATGTCAGAAGGAAAAATACAGAGGTGTAAATGCTAAATGTGCAGCAGTTCATCTACTGAAAGCGCAGGAGTTTGAACAGTGATGAGGATGGAATCAAGATTCTCAAGAATAAACACTGCAGTCCTTCCCAGCTCACTCTCCGAAAAACAAGACACCGTTTATATAAAACTACACAAATGTCCTCATATTTAAAATTGCTTTGTGCAAAATAAGAACATAAAAGAAAATTAACTGAATTAAAACATAGCTGATTTACACAACAGTGATCTATTTTCAGCTACTTATCTCAGCAGTGATCCGCTAATCCAAAAAGCTATAATAGAAGTAGGACTTATCTTAATAGAAGAATCCCACAAGAATCAAGATTCAAGATAATTCAGGGCAGTTTGACTCTAATCAGAAAACTTTCCACTACCCACCAACCACTGCAGTATCAGCTTGGAGGAAAAAAAGAAAAAAAAAAAAGTAATTTTGGAAAAAGATTAGATAACAATTAACTCAGCCACTATTAAACAACATGTTAGTGAAATTGCACATAATGGCACAAGGCAACCCAACTCATAAATCACCAATGTTTTCTAACCAGGTTAACACTGACTCAGTACAATGATCTCAGAGATATGGAAAGTTACACCTCTGAAATGAAGAAACCTGAAAGATTCTGAAACACAACAACCACTGTGTCCACTTACTTAGAAAAACCAGAAGCATCAGTTTAATAATCTTTTAAGTAACATTTAAGTAAAATTTCAAAGCGTGCATTCACATTGATTCTATCAACACTGTTATGATACTTACTAGAGAAAACAGCAAGAAACAATGTGTTTTCCAGTTAAGTCATTTAAAAAGTTAGGAGTACTGAAGGGAAAATCTGTTTCAGAAATAGTCATGCACTTCAAAGGCTGGTTAGAAATGAAAGCAAATAATTAATGTATGAAGATATGCTCTAGATAACGAAGGAGTATGAAGAATCAAAACGAAATGAATTCTTCCAAATTATTCTGTCACTGCAATTATGAACAAAGGTCCATTCACAGCAAGGATGCTATATTTGATATTTGCTTGTCTTTCACAGTAATCACAGCTGTGACTCCAAGCTTTCTGAATCAAAAGACCCCCACTGTCAACTTCAGCATATCATCCAGACTAATACATACTTTTATCTTTTTTTTTTTTGTGGATAATACTGTATTTTTTAACAGCTAATCAGCTGCATAACACTTACAGCTAACAAAGACCGAAATTAATTTGTTGATCAAAGAGCTGTTACCTTTCACTTTTTGCTTTCCTTTCTACTTCAGAAACTTCACACAGGAATAATTCTGGTCACTTCTCACAGGTCATTTAAAAATGTTCCAATCCTTTGCACATTGACAAGCTGAGGGAAACTACTTAGGCCCCTTTTTTTTGGTCTTCCCCTTTCCCACTGACTGGCCCTTATGACTAGGGTACACATCTCACTCTAACTTCTCAAAGAAGCCCTTCCACCAGGTTTAAGTGCTGTCAAAGTTCACAAAGGCAACAGTCAAACTGTTGTTCTCAGGACAAAAGTACATAAGTTTAGAGATATGGATCTGTTAGAGCATGTCCAGAGGAAGGCTACAAAAATGATCCAAGGGATGGAACACCTCTCCTACAACGAAGGCTGGGAGAGCTGAGGCTGTTCAGCCTGGAGACTACTCTGAAGTGACCTGACAGCAGCTTTTCAGTATCTAAAGGGAACCTTCAAGAAAGAAGGGTACAGACTCTTTAGTAAGGTCTGTGATGATAGCACAAAGGGAAATAGTTTCAAATGAAAAGAGGAAAGATTTAGATTGGGTATAAAGAAAATGTTGTTTACAATAAGGGTGACGAGGCAGTGTAACAGGCTGACCAGAGATGTGGTGGATGTCCCATTCCTTGAGACATTCATTCCAGCAAAATAAGTAAGCATATTAAGCCAGACCCTATGCTACCGTCACTTTTCATCAACTTTCTTGCACACTACTCAATCACACTCGAGTCCTCCCACAGAAACACAGGCTCCCTAAAAAAAAAATTACAGGCTTTTGGGCCATCGCTGATGAAATTCAGTGTTACTGCATAGCTTCGGATAGCGTCTCAGGAAGAAAAGAAAAAACAACTTGCAAACCCTTCCCGTGAAGAGTAACGCATCACTTAGTTTGGATTAAGCTGCACATCCTGCTGGAAACTTGTTATTCAAATGGCTGAGCTCGGATCGAGTCCACGTACAAACAGCGCGCCTGAACGTAACCCGAAGTTAGAACGGAGCTGGGAGCACGGGGACGATGCACGGCGGGGCGGGACCACCCTGCGCAGCCCCCACCCGCACAGCGCTTCACGGACTTCTTTCCCAACAAAATCACCACCCCCGGGACCGTACTCACAGCGTGACCGTCCGGTTGGGCAGAGCCTCGGGAGGCAGGACGTGAGCGAGCTCGAGGTTGCTGCACACCACCTTCACCTCCAGCGGGCCGCCAGCCGCCGCTTTGCCGGAGCTTTTGGGGCGCCCGTCGTACTTACAGCCCGGGGGCAGCGCGGTGCCGCCGCCCCTCAGCGCCGCCACGAGAAGGAGCGCGGCCAGGAGGCGCGCGGGGCGCCGGGCACGGGGGCGAAGCGGGCGGCAGGGAGCGCGGCGGAGCGGGGGCAGCATGGCGCTCGGGGCCGGGCCCCGCTCCTCCTGGAGGTGCCGGATGGGAGAGGAGCGAGGAGAGAGCGCGGCTCGCGGGCCCTCACTTAGCTTCGCGGGGGCGGCGCTAGGCGCGGCCGCAGCTCTGCCGCCATGTGGTGCCGGGGGGTGGCTGGCCGGAGCCGCCACCGTCACCGCCGCACCCGCCCTCGTCTTTGTGTTGGGGCCGGGAGGACCCTGCGCGGCGACAGCAGCGCCGCCTTCCGCCGGTGCGAGAACCCCGCGCTTATGCGCCCGCCGGACCTCGGCCCCGCCGCGCAAGCGCCGCCGCCGTGGCGGTCCTCACTGCGCCTGCGCGTCGCCGGCTGAGGGGGCGCGGCGGAGAGGTGCCGCTCTCCGGAGGAGAGGGGTGAGGGGTGCGGCCTGCGGCCTGGTGAACCTCGGGCTGCCCTGCGGTGCCTCTGTCGGCGAGGTGTGTTTTGCTGCCCGGGCGACGGCTCCATTTCTGTTCGCCTTTGGGTCCCCATCTCTCTGGGAGACGCTGGTGCTTCGTGGTCCAATTGTAGAGTAGTGCAGTTTGTCTTCCTGCCACACACCTTGTCACACACTCTGAATCCATGGTCTTCCAGGAGTTCTGCTTGCCATCGTGCTTCCTGGAGAAAGGAAACCTGGTGCCTGGATACTGCACAGCCTTCAGTGCCATAAAGTCAGGCATCTTGCAAAGTTAGACATTATCCTCATATTATCCCTGTAAAAATGAGGTAACACTGTTACTCCCAGTTCCCCGAGAGCCAAAGGATGGGAAAAGTCATTTCAGTAACATCAGACTCAAGTGTTAAACAAAAAAAAAAAAAAAAGAAAGAAAAGAAAAAGAAAAAGAAAAAAAAAAACACCCAAAAAACCTTGTGTGTTTTCTAATTGCACATTCAGGAATGCTTTTCTGGGGGTACTTAAGTCATGTTTTTGCTTTTCTCTGCAGCCTGGACAGCGTGGCCCAAACACCTTTGTGCCAATAGAAGACAAAACTCTCAGTACATTGCCGCCGCTATGTCTGAGGCTAACAGAATAACTGTTATCTAACCTGCAATTAAGTTATAAAATCTGTCTGTGCCTAATTAAAAAAGTTGAATGGAGACTTTCCAGAGCCCATCAAAAGCTGTTGGTCACTAACCATGAATTCAAAAAGCCACAGCCTTACAGCAGAGTGCTGGCAAATACCATCCTTCAAAATACCCACTGTGACATAGAAATACAATACTCTGTATTGTCAATAACAGCTTCTAAAATGATGCTAACAAAATCTTTAATGTACATTTTCCTTGATTAACGTGGAACACCTCTGGTTGCAGCCTAGTTTTAAATGCAGCCTAATAAAAGATATGGGCAAGGAATTGGAATTGTGGATGCGGCAGGTGGAACAAGGCTACAGTAACAGCATCAAAATTACCTGGGCATGTTGTAGATACTCTGTAGCTACCATGCACTTTGTCTATCTTTGTGTTTTCTCATTTGTCTGGCCTCTCACAAATCAAAATGGAGCCTGTCCCACTTAGTGAAGTTGTTGACCAGAATACACAGGCTATGGCTTCCTGAGCACTATCATTAGTCACTGAGTCATTCAGAAGGACCAACCTGATCTGAATTGAAATGCCATGCCAAAATTACAGTTGAATTAAATTAGGTCAGGGCACAAAATACAAAATTGACAATATTCATGCTCTTATGTTGCTATTGTGCCAACTATAAGAAAATAGATATCTGTTAACTCAGCAGTATAAACTTAATTCTTCAGCTCATGCCATTGTTTTAAACAAATTCAGACTGCAGTGAAATTCTATTGGATCAGTACTTCGTATCTTACAACCCCATCACTTTTGGTCTGGCACCAGAAGTTTTAAAACGGGATACACTCTATCAAAACAAGGTCATCACATGTGAAGATCAGCATGTAGACAGGTTCTCACCACTACTTTTCATATTAATTAAGAATGTTTCCATTCTTTTTAATTTATAAATTAGCATGTTACTTGCCCTTGATTTTCTCAACTATCTGCTCTGTTCTTAGTACTCCACTGAGATCACCCCTACTAAGATCTGTAACTGTGGATTGTAGTTGCAAAGCTCTTACTGTTTATAATGATATTTCTTTTTAAAATGGTACTGTTAAAACCTTGCTGTGTTTTCTGTTGATTTTTATTCTTTCTTCTCTTAGTTACATTACTTCTTCAGTGAATCTGAAGTTCCTCACCTGTTTTAGAAAGGCTTGAAGATTTTAAGCAAAAGATTGTTCTTGCAAGCTTGTGCTTTTACCCTCTTTTTTCCTTAGTGCAAATACTGCAGTTCCATTCCGTGCTAAAGATTTGAGAAACCATTGTTTTCACAGTAACTTAGAAAAGCTTTTAATCCAAAACAAATCTCCCACAGGAGTCCCTTAACATATTTCAAGTGGTTTTTTTATTTTTCTGTTATTTTTTATTTTTTTGGAACTATAATGTACTCTTGTCAAGTTTATTAGATCACTACTTCTATTGTAGTTGTGGTCTAAGGATGTAAGGATGAGATGATGCTCTGCAGATGCTTCAGAAACCAGGAAGTCCCATTCCTCTTGGATTTCCCACACCCCTCTAGCTTTAGGTTACATATTCTGTCTCGTGGTCTACCTGTGGTAGTAATCTGACTGTACAGTAAACAGATTCAACTCAACAACTAACCTTTTTCTTTAATAATAATAATAAAAAAAATCCTGATTTTCTGTCAAGTTACAGAGTTAAGTCAGCTCAGGGCAGGATTAAAGTAGTAACTGGAGCAAGGTGAGAACACTAGCAAAGGGAGTGTAACGTTCTGCCTTAGCAGCAAAACTAGCTGGAGTATGGAATTTCAGGAAAGACAAGATTTGTAGAGGGAGGCAATATAAAATAAAAATCTTTTATTATTGAAGCTGATATTTAAAAATAAATAAATAAATAAATAAATAAATAAATAAATAAATAAATAAAAAGGCAAACTGCATCCAAAACTCTTTGATTATTTTTCTTAAACTGATGTATGGGAACTGTTGATCATAGCCTGAACCTCTGATTAACCACCTGAGGCAAGCAATGAGTCAGCTGTGGGAGCACAGGTGAAGGCAATTCACCTGTGCTACCTGAAAGGGGTGCAGCCTGGCTGCACCTCTCCTAGACCCCATTTAAGGGCTGACTGCCCCTGAGGAAGGCTCTCTCTCTAGAGGTTGCTCCTTGTGGAGTTTACTGTGGGTGTACAATGTTAGTGAACATTTTTTTATTATTATTATCTTTCCACTGTGATAATCTCACTAAGCCTAACATCTGTGTGCTTATTGATCTTATAGCTGTATACTTATTGACTGTACAACTGAATTGAAGTAAACCCTCAAGTTTCTTTCCATCAATCTCATAATTTCCTGTCAGTGTTGGTAATCCTGTTATTACTGGCAGTGCTTTACTTGAGGTGACACTTAAACTTTTTTGAATGTGTCTTGCTTCCAGACTCTGAACAAGTACTCTCTGTGCTTTTTTGTTGTTTTCCTTTCCTTCATTAAATTATCCCTAATATATTTTGTTTTGAAAATTAATTTTTCCTCTCATTATGTAGTGATTGCTGGAGGAAAAAAAAATAAACAACTTACCACATTTAATCTCTTCCCTTAATGGCCTGGGATATCATCAGTTATGTTTTGTTTGCTACAGCAATCGCCAAGGAAAAGGAAGGATTTGGTTGCCCTTAGCTATGTCTGCAATACTGTGGTTATTTATTATTCCAAGTAGACAGAGGTGATGATAACTGTTGGCAAATGCTGGCTTGCTGTTAACCACTAAATCCAGCAGGCATAGAGTCACCTTTATACAGCAAGTATTTCTTACATACCTGCAGGTTGTACTGTTACATTCCTGCCTCTGTTAGTTCTAACTTGGTTAGACCAAGCTCTGCTTGTGACAAATACAGACATTACCAGGCATGTGTCTTGTTTGATGTGTTGGATACAACAAACTGGACACTGCTGTGATCAGGGGTTAGAGATCTTCAACATCGGTAATTCTATAGGACGAAGTATAGTTTTTAGATTTGTTTGAGAAATTCATAAGAAAACTCGATTATCCTTTTTCTTTACCTAGTTGTTCTTTTAAGTAGTCACGAGTATTTCAAGAATGCTTTGGCAGAACCCCAAATGTTAGTTGGCTTGTTTGCGAACTTCTTATGGAATCTTTTTGGAAATACATAAAAGGAGACTGCTCTCAAAGTTGTTTACTTAGAAGTTGCTGGTTTTGGTTTTCAATGAATCTCAAGTTAAGTCTGAATTAGGTAGTGAAATTTAATATGCTAAAACCTGATATATCATATGCAATTCTGTGGGGGAAAAAAGGATAGCTAGGCCCTGAAGAGTTTCATGCTCAGCTTTTCCATATTTTCTTTGCCTTCAGTGAAGAAAAAGAACTATACTCAATTCATACAAGGACCTTATTCCTCCTCTGCTGTTCTAATCTACAGTTGTAGGTGAAACACTGGCTGTGAAATACAGTCTCAATGCTAAATTTTTCAAAGCAGTATATGCTGCACAGAAACATATAGAATATATTGTGCCGCTTCCCTTTATCACCACAGCTTCTGTGAGTTTGTCCCCTTCTTTCTTGTAGGTTCCCTTTAGATACTGAAAAGTTGTGCTTCAGAGCCTTCTCTTCTCCATGATGAAAAACCCCAGCTCTCTCAGCCCATCCTCATAGGAAAGGTGTTCCATCCTTTGGATGATTTTTGTGGCCCTACTTTGGATGCACTCCAACAGATCCATGTCTCTCTTGTACTGAGTACTCCACATCTGGATGCAGTACTCCAGGTAAGGTCTCACCAGCACAGAGTAGAGTAGCAGGATCACCTCCCTTGCTCTGCTGGCAACGCTTCTTTTGATGCAGCACAGGATAGGGTTGGCTTTCTGGACTGCAAGAGCACATTACTCTGCATTAATAAGCTTAGAGGCTTCCAAGCAGTAAGCTACTAATAAAAACAGGAATAAGAGTTTTCCTTCTATTCCTTGTTATACTTCAGTAGGTATTCTAATAGATATTATAATGGACAAAGAATCCAAACACACAGATCTTGGGGGAAAAACTAGCAGGGAAAACAGTAGCTGAACTCCTTTGTTACTAACACATCAGTGCTTATGGCTGAAAACTAGGAAATGGTATTCCAAGATGAAGGTGATTATGTATAGCCAGATAGATGGGGATTTGCACTGTTGTGTGAACAACACATGAAAGAGAAGCTGTCTGATGCTTAAGCATATGAATGTTTCAGGAGTTAAACTTCCTTAACATTAATACTTTGAAGAATTTCCTTCACTCCCAATTCTTATCACCTTAGATTTTACAGCACATTAACTCTAGAAAAGTCTGAATTTTATTGGCTGCATAATGGTGCCTGAAACAAGAGATTCTATTTATTTCCCTTGCAAATACCTAAAATTGAGGCAGAAAACTCTGAAGGGAAAAAAGTAAAAAGGGGAAAGGCTAATATGTTTGTTAAAATAAAAAAGCGACACTGGCCGAAGGTAAGCAGCCTTGAGCAGCACACTGACATGAGACTGTAGCTCAGTGTCCTACAACACCATGCCAGATTGTTAGAAAATGAGAAAGGGAAAAAAGAAGAAAAATGGGAGGACGATGAGAAACACATCTAGGCTCAGAGGTATACCTACACTCAGACGATGCAGGAGTTACAGGCCTGTTGATGGCGACTAGTATCATGTTGCACTTCAGACAGAAGCTTGATTCTTCTTGTTACCAAGTAACCAAGATGCACGTACACCCTATATAACATAAAGACATGGCACAGCCAGTACCATGCAGATGCAAAAAAAGCAGCAAAGAAATAGAAGCTGTAATGTGTCTTAACTATGGTGCTCTTCTGAACTCAAACCTATACCTTTCAGCAGGTGGAGCTACAGCAGAGATTATAGCATGCCTGTCTGATCTCAGAGCTACTGCTCCGGTCATTAGAGAGGTGATCTTTGTGCCACCCTCAGTTACAATAAAAACATTGAGAAATCTGCAGTAAGGCTCATAGGGGTCTTTTATCCTACTACGTTTTATCAGCAGTATTACTTTTACTTCTGGTAAGCAGCCACAAGTCATAAAACATGAATCAGTAGGAAGCATAATAAATAGCAATTAATACATCATCACAGGTTTTCTAAGGAGGAGGGAAATAAGGAAAAATGCATTTTGATGTCAACAGCAAAATTTCTGGATCCTGCTTTTTGGATACTTCATCATCCTGACACCTGCTTACTTTCTTAGGCATTTTAGCAGTGAAATTATCCAGTAAAAACTTTTTACTCAAGCAGACCTCACAGACTTTTCACATTTTTGTTGATTTTGAAACTGCTGGATTTTATCTTGATAAACATAGCAAAATAAATGTATCCCATGTTCTGCTTTGCATTTCCCTGGGACATTTTCAGCTGAGATTTAAGTATTTAATTTAGACTTCATAAAACTGTTAAAATATACAAAATAAATAGCAACTACACACTCAAACAAATTTGCAGAGTACTGTAGCTATGCAATAGGTTCATATCAAATTCACAATTACGAATCTATTATATAACTTTTAATCCTTTGTGAATTAATAATCAGTATTCAAATAACATACATTAACTGTCCTATTAAATCTAAATTAATTGTAGTTCAGGGAACATCAGTTTAAAAGGTTACCTATTTTCCCAGCGGATCTGATCTTTGTTTCATATTTTTTCATTAAAATTAGCGTTGAAGACTGAGTAAATGTGTTTCATTTAGAATAGTTACTTACTGCTGTGAATCATGGTCTGCCAGTCTCCTTTGCTATCAGCAATATTTAAGATTCGCTCATATTTCCTTCCATCGTCACTAGCAGTACCTGGAGATAACAAAATATCACACATATGTTTAGGAAAGTTAGCCCCTTTTGACTGAAGGAACTGACATTCATCAGATTGCCACAATACTTGAGTATCCATTATTTTACTGTGAATTGTGCATATTGTGAATTTAATAAATGACCGTCTCTCGGAATGAAGTGTAAGACTGAAAATCTGCAGAATCATTTTCCCCTCTAAATGAATAGGGATCACCACAGAATTGATCTACTAGTAACTTTATCCCTTGCAGTATTCTGAATAACAAATTTGAGTAGATTTTGCTTTTGCTAAAGGACTGCTTAGCAATGAGCGATAACTGGTGTCGGTTTTGATCTGTGGACCAAGATGTTTCATTGGAGAAAAGAACAAGATTCGTTGCAATTAATGTTAGTTGTTGCATCATGTGATCTAAGGTATTCTACAAGAAACTACTGAAAGCCTGTATTGACCTTGATAAATTGTATCCAATGGAAGCTCTCTTAAAAAAAAAAAAAGCCTGTCAGAATACCCAGAGCTAGAGAATTCATTGCTTCTCTTGGTAAAGTATTCCTTTCTGGTTGCTCAGGTCATTATCTTGTTTTGTACAGGTTCTTATCCAAGTTCCATGCAAGCGGATGTGCTGCAATCCTGAAGGATCCAAATTGTTACCTTGAACTTCTTATCCATCATATCATGCCCCATCATTTATTTCCCAACTTAGAATGAAAATATTGCAGAATTTTCCAGAATGAAGTCTCTCATAAGAGACACTAGAAACATCTGAGCCTAAGGAAACTTTAGGTGTATTATTTATTGAAGACTTAACCCAAATAACATGTATCATAATGTTAATGTGAAGATCAGATTTCTTTTAAACCAGAATTATGTTTGGTAAGGTGTTACAGCACTCTGAGAGAAATTATATCTATGAAGTTAACTCAATCATTCAAACTTTGTGTCAAGAAAGAATGAGCTCAAATGCACTTAGGAAGTGTACTTAGAAAATGGCAGATGTTAATTTAGAATTTTTTTCCTGTTGAACAATTAAATCGCATGTTGACTTTTGCTATGCTTTTCCAGATTAAAAGTTTGCACAGGTCATAATGCTTCGAATATTTTCACAACAGTAACACTGCATCTGTTCTCTGAAATTTATTCAGCTTTGAAAGACATATTAAAGTGAACTTCTCTGAGTAAGAACTATGCTTAGCAGTCTCTTCTTGGAATCTCAGCTGCAAGATAATTGAACATTGCAAAAAAAAAAAAAGAAAGAAAAGAAAAGAAAAGAAAAGAAAAGAAAAGAAAAGAAAAGAAAAGAAAAGAAAAGAAAAGAAAAGAAAAGAAAAGAAAAGAAAAGAAAAGAAAAGAAAAGAAAAGAAAAGAAAAGAAAAGAGATGTGTTTTATAGATGTTTGACATTCTTCATGGTCACAGTAATGAGTTGAAAACAATTGTATTCTTTTCACAAACATGAGTCTTCCAAATACAAGATTGTAGCCTTGAACTGCATTTTCTCCATTCCTGTGCTGGCCTGTTATATTTGTCCATTAGTTGCTGTTTTGCAGCATTTTACAGCTGGGCTGTATTCATTTAAGTTTGCAATACTGTGTTGTAGATTTTCCTCTCACTGCATGCCAGATGTGTCAACTGACTACCTGTTGCTGGCAGAGAAAGTCACAAAGCAGGATGGAAGATGGCAGGATTGCTGTAAAAAAAAAAATAATTAAAAAAAAAACATTCCTGAAATGCTTGTGTGGCTAGCTTCTTCAGGTTTGATGCATAGATCTTAATACTTGCTGCAGGAGTAAAACAGTGTTAGTGAGACATCTTCCACAATTCCCTCTAGGGTTGTGATCAGCCTGTGTGCTCTTTCCCATGAAAGCTGGATATTGAGGGAGCTAATGATACTAACTTGAAAGACTATGAGCTTCATAACCTTGTCCAGTCTGTGAAAACAAGGGGTGTTTAAAAAGAGTTCAGTTGTGTTAGCTAAAGGAGTAATATAGACAGATTTACCACCCTGTAATTTGTTTAGCTGTTTGCAGCTGAGCATTGAGTTTAAGGCCAGTATCGCAAGAGCTGATGAGATTTAAGTAAGAAATGTTTTTGTGGATCAGTCTTCAGCTACTTAAGAACCAAATATTTTATATTACTCTGCCCTTTTAAAACAGTGCCCATTTTCTTTGTCTTGATAGGACTTAATTTTTCTCTCACATGAAGCCAAAGATTACATCACTTCTGGCTCTTGACATGCTATTTCTTACTGTTGTAGCTCCAGCTCCAGTTTGGCTAGAGCAGTGATCTTTAATTTCAGTTGATTCATGATCCAAAAATAATAAGCGAACAGCAGTGTCAACATTTTACTTTGAACTGAACACATGCTTGCAGAAAACAAAAAGCACAGGCAACAAGAGAAGGTATGGCCTTGTGAGACAAAAATGGAACCTACTTCTCTTGTACAGTTTGAGTACAACTTGCTCCTTTTCTCACTGAAGTCATTTATTACTCAAACTAGATTTTATTAGTCAAACATTAGTGTTTATTGCTTAGTTCAAAATCTGCCTTCAGTTATTTATATGCCTCTGGAAACCAATAAGGATTGGGGTTTAAGTTATATCAAAATTTTAAAGAAGAGAATTAGTGAGGGGTGAGGAAAGATTAAGAATTATAGGCCACTAAATTTAACTTCAATACCTGACAAATAACTAGAAGAATTAGCAAAGCAAGAGTAATCAGTATATAAACAGCTTGAGGAAAATGCAATGATAAATTGGTAGCACATTTGTAAAAAGCACAAATGAAGTGAAACCAAACTAATTGGATTCTTTGAAAGAATAATGAATGCATACAGGTAAAGTGGTAGATGCAGAACTTGTTAATAACACTGATAGTGGTTCCACATAGCATTCTCAGAAAGAAGCCAAATAAAATCAGATTAGATTGAAGCAGCAAAAAATGAATACACAGGTAAATAAATCAAACACTGGGAAACTTTATGAACTGTTGAGCTGGTAGCCAGGAAGAGAACAAAAATATTTTAGATTATCTGACAACCTACATAGATCAATTTAGATGTGAAAGGGGTTTTGTTTGCATTTTTTAAAAGGATTAAAAAAAAAAAAAAAAGCAGCCCACAACCATCCTACAATAAAGCAGCAGAAAACCTAAATAAAGAAACCGAGTAGAACAGCAAAAATGTCATCCATTTTGGTTCCATGCCAGCACCAGAATAGTATATATCAGCATCGTTTTTCTGCTACACAGCTGAGTTTCTTTATTTAGACATATTAGATACGCCAAAGCATGTCTAAATAGAGTTTGATTGCTGCAGTATTATCTCAGATTTATTTATTGACATTGCTTCTGTTGACTGATATTTCTGTTCATTCATCTAAAAATTTCTCAATTCATGAAATGTTTATGCCTTTTTGTTGTGACTGAGTGAGAAAGGATGTCTAGCGGCATCATGTCTCCAAGAACTTTTGCTCTGCTTTCTTTATGAAAGAAATAAAAGATTCTTATCTTTTATTATACTAATAAAAGAAATAAAGATTCTTATGTTTGTTCATTTGTTTTACCGTAGTAGATAAGCATATTATTGTCAGGCATGGCCACCTACTCATTTTGACAACTCAGAGAATGTTTTGGAAAACAGAACAAAAACTTGTAGACCCAAAAGCTAAGATCTGATAAGAGATCAAGGGACAACAGCTGATAGAGAAGAGAGATATCAATGAGATTTTTTGGTAAGCATTATAGATAGCAATTGTAGCAAGCACGTTAGCTTCCTTACCATTGTCAAGATTTTTCATAGCTATCAGAGGAAAATATATTTTTTATAAGTTTAAAGTAAGGATTATCAGGTAGTTTTCCAGATTTTTATGAGACAATCTTCCCAAATAAAAGGGGTAGCACAAACCTGAGCAGTGTGCACTGATCAAATCTGATAATAAAAGACAACAAATGTATTTTAGTTATTAGAGTGGCAGCAGATGTAGAAAAGATAGAAATCCAGAGCACAGACAATGGAGATGCAATGAACAAAATCTTTTACACAAGAAAAAGCAAATACCATTGTGATGAAGACTTGATTTTATGTCTGTCCTAACAGACTGCAGTAGTGGTTATTTTAATATATAATGGGTAGAACCAATAAGATACAGGCAACAAATAAAATCCTAGTCAGTGAAGATTTTGTCACAGTAATTTCTGCACCCTTAATATAGCCCATGTTGCGTTAAAGTAAATGCAAAATTGCTTCTGACTTCATCAGGAATGGCTTTGCACTCACAAGTGCTGTGCCTTCTAATTTCGGCAAAGTACCAGATGACTTGAATAATTAATTTTTTGTAAAGGGCAAGGATAAAATATCATTAAATAGATTGGGGTTACAAGATCGGGTGCTTATATTTAAAATTATAGAGAAATACTGCATTGGGTTTCTTCAGTAAAAGTATGGCATGGAAAGATATTAAAAAAAAAATAAGGCAAATGTTCCCCTCCATAGTTAATGCGCATACTAGTACAATCACAGTTATCTTAAAATCTGTTTAAGAGTCAAAAACTTGTAACAAAAATGAATTGATTTAGTTGTGATTTTTTTTTCTTGTTAACTCAATTTCTCAGTAACTCATGGGCATATTCATTTCATAGAAAAGAATGAAAGCAAAGCTTAATAGCCTACAGATACATATGTATATTAATTAGGTTGCAAATACTGCTTGCTGAGAACAAATGGGAAATCACAAAGGAGAAATTTTGTTTACAATGAGTATACTAGACAGTAAGTAAGAATGACTGTGGAACTGCTGTTACTGGAAACATACGGCTGGAGTTGATGCTGCAATGTGGAAATAGAAGACGTGAGATACATTAAATGTGTCGCCCCAAGCAGCAGACTTTCTAAGGCTTCAGATTCCAAATCAGAGGCTATGAAGACATTTGAATACTCAACCACTTAAGAATCCCACATGCACTTCTGAGAATGTGACGTGTCAGGAACCTTTTACAAAAGCTTCTGGGAAGATTGCAGCCTACCAAATGTCTCCATTCTTTAATGCCAGCTAATTACTGGCTTGTTTTAAACACTGGTGTTTCGAAGTAACAAATGCAGCGAAGAGTGCAAAGGTTTATGAAGTATCTAAGTTTTAACATTCTTCCTTGTAAGTTACAATGGGTGCAAATACTTGACTTTCTATTCTAGAAGAAAAAATCATTTGTTGTAGCATACCTAGACAGATTTTTTCATAAGTAACAGTATTTTCACTTATAAGAACTGTACAGCATCTCATTTAGGGAGGTATGGCCAGAGCTTATTGCTTGAAATGCAGTTTAAGGAATGTTTCCAAGATTTGGAAAGGTAGATTTTTCTTTTTTTTTTAAATGAGATACTTTTGGTGCATGTATGCAAACACAAAGAGTTCTCTAAGAATTTTAAATTATTTTTCAGATCTCCCCCATAGAAATGCATTTGGCACATGTACATATGTAAGTATATAAAACAAGATAACAAATGTTAAGATAATTATAGATATATATTTTATGAATACTCGCCCCATCCCCCCCCCCCAAAAAAAAAAAAAAACTTACAACAGTATAAGTAATTCCAAGTTCAAATTCTGATTACTCATAATTACTATTCTCTAAAAGCCAATCTACAGGGAGAAGCAGAAACTCCAAAACCTGAAGATTTTTAAGTGAATTATTAGCATAATTTATATTCAAAGACATATCTCTCACAAATCTCCTCTAACAACCTTATCCATCAGAGAAATACAGATTCTTCTGGGCTGTTATAGCAAAGACTACCATACAATGATCCATTAAACAGTGTTCTAAACCAAAAATCGAAGACTATAACTAAGACTTAGAGAGAAACAAAAAGATTTTAAACAGGCAGAATTTTATTACTGGATGGTATTTAACAAAGTTAAATAGTACAATACATACTACCTCAGCTTCACTGAATATAATCAATCTAATTTCTACTTGCAATCTTGAAGAAGGTCTTTTTAATGTAGTTATACTTTAATTCTCTTGTGGGTCTTGCATACCTACATATTAATATTACCTAAGTAATGCAAGGCTCTCAAAACTGCACTGATAAAATAATAACCCAGCAAATCAAAAACTCATGGCTGAACAGCCAACACCATGTCTAGTGCAGGCTTGCCATCTTAGTATTTATACAAATTCCTCATAGATTGCTAAGCTTAATTGCTAGCTCAGTATCACAACTAACAGCAGTTAAACTAGTTAGCTGAAACCCTAACCTCTGTAAATATATAGACACAGCCTTCATTACAGAATAAATGTAGTTCAAGAAGGAAAAGTATTACTTCTGACTTGCTCTTGAGATTCTCTGTTTCCTTCAAGTGGCTTCTGGTTCAGTTATTGACTTTTCCTCATTTCACTAAGCATGAAGAGATTACACAGGGCCTCAGCTTTCTTCAACCATGTGTACAGACCAAAAGAAAGTTTATTAGTTCCACTGTGAGTTCATGTCTTCTTCTGAGGCATCTCCTGAAGCACTTTCCACACACACAACACTTGCATACACACAACACCACATTGACTAGTTAGTATATCACCTTCTATGCTCCTAGCCTTTAAACAGATTTCAGTGAAAAAAATAATAGTGAAAACCCTAAGAAACACAGAATGTTGGGATGACCTTCTCAGGGCTTGACATCAGACATACGGAAGCAAAGCTGCATATACAATTAATTTATTCATATCACAGGGAAAAAAAGTTGTACTGATGGTGCTTAAAAGAACCTACACTTGTGATAAATTATCCTATGCTGGTATGCTAGGATTGAAACATGAATTTTAGCATAGCATCCCTTTGTATAAATAATAGCAATGAGCTAACAAAGGTATACACCCAAATCTCACTCGGGTCTCCAATTGGAATGATGTAATTGTAAATCAATAGTCTTATGCTGCCAACTTAGCCTTGCTTTTGTCACTGGAAAAACCATTCATAATCCACTGTGGAATAGCAGCCATTGTCCTTAATTTTTCTTGTGTGGAGGTAGATTACCCCCTAAGATTTTCATAGTTTTAAGAAAGCTGAATTCACCAAACACCTGACCCTTGCTTTGCCCACATCTTGCCCCACCAATTTGAGATGCAGCCAGATTTTATCTGACTCTTGCTGGTCATCATTATATTTTGACTTATAGCATAACTGTGTATTTTTCACTTCACATGGAATGATCTAATCCTTTGTGATTTTGGAGCTGGGCCGAAGAGCTGTAATTCTTAGCAAGTTTATATTTCTGGCTTAAAATGCCTGGGGTGCTTGAGCTGACAGTCTGTACATCTGCCTTGCTTAGGCAGCATTTGTCGGTGAAACACCCTTTTTCTCAGCATTTGTGCTCCAGATAGTCTGGCAAGTCATTGTATTCATACCTTCAGAGTGTGCTCCAATTTTCCTAGTCTTTTCTAAATAGGATATGTAATATCAGGAGAACAATTCTGTCTTCATAATCAATGCCCATGTTGATGACTGTATTGTTTATGAACCCTGCCTAATGTACAGTCAAGCAGTATATTATACAAATGTGAAAATAAAATGCTTATTTTAGGGTATTACAGATGCACAGCTGAAGACCTCCTTCCTTTCCTACATGCAAATGTAAGAAAATCACCTTTTCAGCAACTAAAGAGCATTAGGTAGAGTCTCTGTTAAGATACATTTACCTCAAAAATGCATTCATCACTCTCTTCAAAAGTAAAGCCCCAAAGCAAAATGCACGTAGTTGCCAGAAGCTTTACTTTAAGCTAAAATTAGCCATGCTGATTAAGTGGATTTTGCATAACCTTAACTATTAATCCCTCATATTGGTCTTCTTTTCTTTGAAAAAAACTTAGAAGTACCAATAACATAAAGGTTTATAGAATCACTTTTTAATACTACTTATTTAAGATTTAATCCTTTATATAATAGTTAACATTGACAACATCTTTTAATAGCTCAAGATTTCTAACATCCACTTGCTGAACAAAACAGGCATTTTAAATTCCAGAGAAATAATGGCAACAGCCACAGAGCAGAAGAAAGTTGATTTACAGAATTTTGAAAAGAACTTATGAGAGATTAAAGTAGAGTAACAGTAAGCTAATCCCTCATATTTTACCCTTCCTTTAAACAGCTTTCTTTTCATTGTAATTTCCTTCTCCATAAGGACTGAGATCTTTATTTTCTAACAGCTAGACTGTTATTTTAACTGACCAAGCAAGACATACATTCACTTCCAGTGTAATCAGTATGGAATTTGATTTGAATTTTCTTATTTAAAGTAGCCGTTGTTTTATGGCATCTTCCTCTCAAAAGCTGTGGTAGAACTCAGTCTTGGAGCATTCTACTCATGTAGAAGATAAAATAAATTCCTGAATTAAAAGTTGGAATTGTTCTTATTCTCAAATCAGTACAAAGGGAAGTCAGATTGTTGTTTGTGATGTGCCATTGCAAACATGACACTTTTTTGGGGCTGGTACTGCTAACAGAAGATGGATAATCTCCCTGAAGATCAATCTAACGTGTTTTGCTTTAGATTCGCTTCAGGCTAACAGTACAAATGTTGTTAGTTACCCAAGCTCAGCTGACACCTGGAAGCTCATTAGTTTCCAATAATTCCTTTTTTGTGTCCAAGCCCTACCTTCACATACCACGGCATTTTCTCTTGTGCCTATTTGTACAAAAAGTAATCAACCATCACATTTTGTAATAACTGGCAGTGTCTGAGATTTATTTATATTTATTTATATTGCTAATAAATGGAAGAGAGCTTGGCAGGCACAAAGATCTGCTTTCTTCACTTCAGAAACACTTAAAAGAAGTAAAAAAATGAGTAAATGTAGGAAGCTTGTAATTATTGTTCACACCTTTCTTTTGCCAGTCAAATGATTTAAAAATCAATTATAAAACAAATTATTAATTAAGTGAGCAATAAACATCTTTACTCTTTTATATCACTTAGGCTTCTTTCTTCCATGTTCAACCAATTATTCATTAATTATTTTAAACATCGCTTCATCAGTAATGAACTGAGAGCAGCTGACAGTTGTGTTTTGTGTTTCTATTTGATCAATACAAGCAACTGAAAACTTTCAGATCATTGATCATGTCAGGTTCTGCTGAGTAATTGGCTAGTAAATCTGGATATTTGGAAACTGATGACTTAGTGGTTCAAGGGTCAATTCAGCAAAGCACTGAAGTTAGCTAAACAGAATTTTATTTTTCTCTTCTATTTTTTCAGTGGGTGTTCTGAATGATCCGTGATCTCATCTGCAGTCTTTCTAGTTTTTTTCCTCTTTGTTAGTAACAGATTGTTGCTTCATAGATCACCTTGCTCTGTTGTCTGTACTATATTGTAACTAGGAATGGTATTTCAGAAGGAGAGTATAGTGACATCTATGATTTTAATGTTTTCTTTCTGTCCTTTTCAGTTATAAGTGTCAAGTTTTCACCTTCATAGCTGAAAGTTGTCAGATGTGATCAGTGGCCAAAGTTCACTTACTGTTTTACATTTCAGCAAAACACAGTCATATAAGTTTGCCTTTTTTTCTTGCATGATTCATTGTGATCTTCTTTTCTTGTAGATGTTTATGTAACACCTATAGTTGAAGACTTAGAAATTTAGCTTGGAAAGCATTTAGTATAGACATCCTTTTCAGTGCTCTATTAACAGTCTATTCCTATTTGCTACAGTTATACAGATTACTCAAACTATTTATATTTTTCAATGATGTTGACTATGGAAAGGAGTAGAACTTAAAAAAAAAAAAAAAAAAAAAAAAAAAAGAAAAGAAAATTATGAGATTGCCAATATTTGGAAATCTGAATTATTTCTTCTCTTGCAGAGATTCATGTTTCAGAATAAGTACACGCAAGCATTTATCTCACTAAATGATGTAGAGACTTCACTTAGGAAACTAATGCCTGGGAGAGACTCAACAGTTGTCAAAGTCAAAGTATCATAGAGAGACATTGTGTCTAAAAAAGTGAGATGCACGAGTGAACTCGTGGGAGGTTGCAAGTGTCAGATGCTGTGAACAGGGTAACAGCTTTACTCCGTAGATTTCCGTGAGTAAGGCTCAAGCAGCTAACAGAATTTCAGGGTATTTCCAGCCTTCAACAGCAACTTTCCTTCATTCATCATAGTGATGAATATTTACTCTATATGTACACAAACACAGTTCGGGAAGAGTTTGTTTTCAAGTTTTAATGATTGCTAAGAGGATAAATTTTAAAGTGATACATGGACAACAGCAAAGATAAACCACAACAGAAAAGCGTAGCAGTTTTATAATGCTGTCCAATGAAAAAGCTATTGTTTGCAGATAGATTTGCCACATCTTTTAAAGTTCCAATTCTTCCTTCAAATACTTATCCATCCTCTCATGAGATTGTGATCACAACTTGCTTAAACAGCAATTCTAATTATTTATTTAACAAAACCACCTCTTTCTCTGACAGATTCACAGGAGAAATTTGAATGATAAAAAGGTAATCTATAACATCATTTACACCATTTGTGCTTGAATTGGTTGTATGGTGAACACAAACATTTAAGATTTACTTCTCCACAGGGACTGTTATTCTAGCATTTACTTTAACAGGCAATCATTCAACTTTTTAACTTAAAATGCAAAGGAAATCTAGTACAGGAAACTTGCCATTGCAAAGTTATGAATGCAATGATATGTTTTTAGCATCCACTCAGAAGTACATAGAAGTTACTGCATACAAAATGTTCAGAAGGTGAGATGCATGATTTTGAGTTTAAAGTCTTTTTTCTGACACTTTAATATCTGAGTCTATAAAACTCTGTTAATGTCAGCTTTTGAAGGACTATTTGAGTCCATTATTCCATTGAGCATTTTTTCCACATACGCTTTCCAGACAAATCAGCACAGTAACTTAATTTAATTAAATCTAACAAAAAAATTCTACTAGATTTTTGTTTTTCTGATCACATATTGTAGAACAAAATATCCAGCTGCATGTTTTTCAAACTCTTCAGAAATGTGCTCAGTGACAGATGATAATTTTACAGTTGCAGAAGGTACAGATAGATATTATCCTGAAAAGGACATTAGCCTGATGAAAGATCTAAATGTCTTCCTAATCCTGATATTGACCTTTCTTACGGCTTTTAAGAAATCATTTATCTTTCCTCTAGGGAGTCTCTTCTCCTTCATAGTATCTTTTCAGGGACAGAGAAAGAAGATCTAAGCATAACAGCACTGGAATCTTCTTGTGCTGGAATCTGTATTGTAGACATTTGATATCAGTTGTGGGTTTTTTGTTGGTGGTGGTGTGTTTTTTTTATGAATTCTTTGTCTTGGACACTTGACGCTATTATTCCCTACTTATTTTGCTCTCTTTCTGCTGTTCCACCTGGGAACTCTTTTCCTTAGAATACTCAGTACATACAAGAAAAGTAACTGCAAAAAAAAAGTTCAGAAATCAATATCATCCTTTTTTTTTTTAAGTCAAAAGACAAATTTAGGAGTGAGAATAAACCAATGCCTAAATAAATGAATGGCTGCTGTAAGGTACCCATGCAAATAGCTAGATATTACCATAAATAAAATTTATAGTCATCACAGTAACTTCTCTTAAGAAAATATTCCCAGCTTGTTTTGCCATGCTGAGATTCTCACCACACTTTTCTGGGAGTGCAAAAGTTTTGTTGTGTTTGAACCTTCTCCTTGAAAGGCAAAGGTATGCTTAAGGCACTACTCTAGCTGTATAACAACTGCAAACTTTATAACCAACTGCACATGACAGAGCATGCTGAGATACACATCTTGGGTCTGTTCTAGGCATCAGTCCAAAATTCTATGCTGTAACTGCAAGGGAAATATAGATGTTTTGAGCATACGTAACCTACGGTCTTTAGAAAACCTTTAGAAATCTTATCTATAGCCTATGTTAGCTAGGAGTTGGTTAATCTTGATTGGGATAGAGAGAGTGAAAATTCCAATCCACTTGTGCAATAACCATTTAACGTCCTGTTGCAATAGTGGCAGTGCAGTTGTGTTAAAAGAAGTCTGAGAAAGTAGCTTTTGAAACATCAGATACAATTATGACAAAAAAGATGTTTTGCTGGAGGAAAAAAAAACGGTTCCATTCATGTGTCATGTTTTCTTCTCCTTTCATTCAGATTGACTAAATGTATATATGTGTATATATATATATATAAAAACATATATATAAACATATATATATTTGTGAAAACTAAGACCTGATCTAACTTCCAATGACTTTAATGGAAAGCTTGAGCTGATTTTGATTTCTATCCATGAAGAGTCTGCAGTGGGAATTTTTTGTAATGTATTTTTTAGAAACAAGATTGAATTTACATTTGACTGCACTCTGAGGAATTCCACAATAGTATGTTGAAAAGGAAGAAAATTGTGAATATAGAAGGATTTTTAAAAGTAGTGATGATTATGACATTTATTTATTTTCATTGTTGGAACTGTTAGAAGTGAGGTATTTTGTGAGAATTTAGTAATGTAATGCAGTTTTTGTTGATAAGATGTTCAGAAAGGAAAAAAAATGGGGGAGGCAAGAATAATTTCAGTGTATGGTTAGGCAACACATGCTGCTTAGGGCATGCATATAGTTAATGTTCTAACCTGACTGGTGCAAAGTAAGAACTTGATTCTTTTCTTGCAAATACTTCTAACTGGCTTGCATCTACTCTGCATTTGCTTTAAAGCACAATTGCTTATCTTTTCTCTTTTCTTTCTCTTTCTGGTCTCAGATTTGCCCTGGTTGGATCAGAGATTTTTGCAGGGAAAAGCAAGCATCTTCAGACACTGAAGGAACAAATTGAAATTTGGACAGAAATGCCAAATGTGTGTTAGCATTTGAATTAGTTTCTTGCCATATCTGGTATGATTCATTAAAATTTGGACCCAATATAAGCCCTGGAAGAAAAACCCCTTGCATAAGCCCAGTGGAGAACTTGTTAGAGTTTGGCTGTTCAATTTTCTGACGATTCAGACTCCTTTGAGAATCTTTCAGTCCTTCGCAGCTTCTTTGAATTACCTGTACTGGGCTGTTCCTGCAGAGACTGAACAGGCCCCATTCTGAAGTTCAGAGGCCAAGGAAAACATTCCCTTCCATTTTCGTACTGCTGCCAAAGGTTGTTTAAAAAAAAACAACAGGCACTAAGATCAGGGATTCAGGCCAGAAGCAGAGTATAAAAATAATTTATAATCAGTAGAGCACACTCTACTGCAGAACTTGGAACCCAACATAAAGTTCCTTAGTCTTTGGCAAGAAAACAAATAACTGGAACCAGTGACAAGCTGTAGTAATAGTCCACATAAAGGGTAACAGTTTTCTGTTGCTACAGGTTTTTGCCTTGGCTTAGACAAAGAGAGGAAAATGACGTGGGTATCAGCAACACAAGTGGCTGTATTTTAAACACAGTTAATAAAGTGCTCTATGCATTCTTCTAACAGAATGGTAATTTGCAACATCTGCTTTTCAAAGGCTAGAAAATAGTAGATTGCCTTTCCCCCCTCCCAGTCTGTATCAATCTGATCACGACATAGTCCTTTAATTACACAAACACCCACTACTTTTCCACAGGCCTTCATGGGAATGTAAAGAGCCAGACTGTAAAGAGCTTGGTATGTGCATTCAGCCAGCCTTCCCATCTGCGCATCGTTACTTATTGCCTCCTACTGGAAACTGATCACTTCACAGCCAAAAGCTTTAAAACAGCAACCATTACTAGAGCTGTTCACCAGTTTTATTTGAAAAAGGTAATTAAGAGGTACTGAGGAGGTGGATAGAAAAACAGGCTTGCTTACTCGTAAACTCCTTTTTTTTTTTCTTGTGTGGTGCTTATAAAATTAGTTTGTATTTAATCAGAAGAGGAAAAATGTACGTGATTCTGTCTATGCTGTGTGAATGTTTAGCTTTCTCTGAGCAAAACTAAAATATGGGGAAAGATTAAAGAGATTAAGATTAAATTGAATGAGATACTGTATTCATCTGTCTGACTTTTGTGCTAAGTAGACAACCTCTGTGATGATAAAAAAGGTCATTGCTGCACCATTAAACCTGTCACATCCTTTAATTTTTTGGTTTGTTTGTTTGTTATTGTTATTTGTATGTTTAAATCAAACAGAAGGTATCTATGTTAAACAGTTATACTGAATTTTGATTTTCTTTTGATTCTGTTAGTTTAGATTCAGGGTCAGGTACATGTTTTGTGATACTTCCATAATAACATCATCTTCAGACATCACTGCACATCTGAAACACTGTTTGGAAGACCAAAAAATATGTGTGAAGCATAAGTTGTTTGAAAAATAACCTGTATTTACTGAAGTCCAAATAGGTACTTGGATTACTTTGTCAAATTAAAGTACTGCTCTGCTACTTATCTCATTTTCCAGGTGCAAGCAGTAGTATTCACTAATATTTTTCAGGATAAAATGAAGAGTACAATGGATGGTATATCTTGCAAAAGGAAAAAATATTTACAGCATAATGGCATAGCACAAATCTTTTGAAAAGTAATATCAGCTACTGTCTCTCATACTGTGCTGCTGCTTAATAGTAGATAGTTCCATATTGCTGATATAGAGAAGTGGATTTTATGTAAATGCACTAGTATAATGGGATTTCTTAATCCTGACTGGTGGAAGAAGCTTTTCAAGCATATTTGCTAAAGTCATAGTCAATGTCATTAGTCATAGTCAGTGACATTAGAAACAGCATTCCTATAAGAAAAGAAAATGAAAGATACAGTTTCACTGCCATAAAACCTAGTCTCACTATTTCTGGCTAATTCTGAAAACAAAATGTGGGACTTTACAGGACTTTATATACATCATAAATGATGAAATGACTGGGTTTACTCAGTATATCCCCAGTACAAAATCAATCTGAACAGAATCCTTTCTACCTTATTCTAGGCATGTGTTAAAGTAAATAAATACATAAATATCTAAAAGGTTTAACAAAATACAAAATAGTATTTTTTCTGGGTTACTAATGTTTCAGCAAAACAATCTTCTAAGAACTTAAAAAAAAAAGTGAAGTGACATTCAAATTTTTAAAACCAAGTGTATATGAGAATTTTGATTTTTGCTTTTTTGTGTAGTTTCATACATCTTGCTTGAAGCATTTGCAAATATTAGCACTCATAATATGTCTCCTATGAGTGTATTCTCTGATGTCTAACGTAATAGGACTTTTTTAATATATGTGTGTGCGTATAGATATATATATAATCCAATATAATTGGACTTACTTTTCAGGCTATCCATCAGTTGTAACACCACTATAAACAACTTATTTAGCTGTGTATTCTCAAAAAAGTTATTTTTTTCCATCAAATTCAGTTGAATCTTGTAGGTGATTTCCATGGAGATCAGTTGTTAGGCTATTAAGGACAATGCTGCATCATTCATGTAGAACCTCAGATATCTCAGCTTTTTGACGCTGTGTGCTGTGGCTGGAGCTCACATCTCTCCCTCTCAGGGCACAGTTGCAGCAACATAGGGGAAGCATCAAAACAGCCAGGTTCTAAGCCAACATTTTCAAGAGAGTCACATTCAGCCTCCACATTTGCATTCCTATGGACACTTGGATAATGTTCCAAAGTCAGGCAAAGCTTGAATAAGATGCTGGGCTTTCAAAGTGTACATAGTGGGGGAAAAATGGCTCATACTGGTTTTGAAACAGAACAGAAGTTGGTGTGTGCAGTGAAGGTGGTATGTGCATGATTTTGCATATTCAGCTCTGTGAAGAATTAGCCAATGAATCTGTGAGTGGAACAGGAAATTGCACTGCTTTCACATGTATCTAAGACTTCTGGGCCTTCTGTTTTAGAAGTGTTAAAAGTTTAGTTAAAAATCATCCCAACATCATCCTAACCAATTGCAACCAATCTGATTAGCCATAGCAGGTATTTTCCCAGCAAAATCACATCAGGAAACTGCCAGTAGGCAGTTTCTACAAATGTCTTGAGACTGGACTTCTGGAAAACTTAAGACAGCTCTCCCTGGAGCAACAAAGAAGAGATGAAACAAAAAAGTTTCATTCTCAAGGGACAATGAAACTTTTCTCATGTCCACATGTACATACTGTACTTTTTGTTGGTTTTATAAATGGAGGTCACTCCAAAAGTAATGCCTCCTATTTGTTTCCATGGAAAATACATCAGATGCAAAGAGCACAATAACAGTATCTGCTAGAATAAATTCTCAGCTATAAAACACTACTTTTCAAAAGTCAAAACCATTAACAATGTATTTTTGCCAGTGAACAAGAACTTGCTTGCTGCAATCCTGAAAATCTATGTGGCTATCCAGAATGACTCATCTTTCATGCTGCTGCTGCCGCCATTGCTGAAATGTATCACCCACTGCTTCACTTGTGCTCACATCTGCTCTTTGGTCTCCATAAATGTTCATCAAGCATTAATGAATGTCAGTGGATACTATTTTTTCAGTGACACACCTTTGCTTCATCCACACTTCCATGTCAGATGCCGTTCTGAGACTGCCCCTCTGCTGCCATCTGTCACAAAGAAACAAAATGTAATAGAATATTGATGGAAAGGTTCAACCTCTACTTTCTTACCACCAACGTCTGCCCTCATCATTGTGAGTACACAAAATAGGAGGCATTATTTTTGGAACAGCCCTCATGTAAATCCTTCTCCTTTTTAAAGACCTACATTTTTACATGATGGCTCATTGGTTTTCAGCCTATTTCCTAGGAAGGTACATAATCCAGGGATGTGGAATGGCAGGACATGCAGAGATACAGGTAGAATAGAGCATGGTTTTATATGAGAAGGCTTCTGCCAATTTTTCTACCGAAGCGTGCAAATTTAAAGCTATGGATCAACGCCTTGCTCCTTGCACAGGTAGTGCTGGGTTGTAATGTTGTGACAGTGACAAACTCCTGAGTGGCCCAGCCCACTTAAAAATTCTGTATGGAGGCACTCAGCAATAAAGGACGAATCTGTCATCAGCCAAGAACTACCAAGGACTTTTGATGACTGATGGCCAATATGGAATATCACTTCACATACATACTCTACATCCTAATGCTGTGCCATGCTGAATTGCTGAAACTCTCTGATACAGGCAGTGATATAACATTAACTTGGCACTCCACTGTAACTTGCATACTGTGATTCTCAGCAAGAATAATTTCTGGGAGCTCTTCAAGTGGAATTAACTTACTCACTACTAGCTTTAGCTCTCCAACATATTGTGCACATCTATTGCACAGTATTGGGAAGTTCATAGCAGATAGAATTGCACTGGAAGTTTCCTAAGCAATATACAAAAAAATAAAATAAAAAAAAAAACAAACCACATGATAAAATTACCAGAAGCAGTGGGATAATATTTTGTTTCTTCAGTCTCATGCTTTTACTATTTTTTAGCCAGCAGTTTGCAGTTATGTCATTCACTCCATGAAGGACAATGCTCTGTGAAATGGATGGCTTACTTCTAAGTTTCCTTCATGGAAAAAAAAAAATCTGTAGTTGCAAAGTCTCTGAATATCTGACTGATAGTTTGTTTTGTCAGTGCTCAGATTCAGTGCAGAGGGGAGCTAATGGTAGAACTGTTTACACTGAAGAGCTACTTAAAGTTTAGTCATCGCTGCTCAGTCCTTACCAGTTCTGCCCAAATGTCAGGTGTATACCTGTAATTGTCTGCTGATTTTTTTTACCCAAATATTACTCTTCTGTTTTCTAAACTGAATCTCATTACAACATTCTGCCTGTGTTTCTAATCTTGCCATGACCCCTTGTATTATTTCTCCATTTTCGGCAGTATGCTCAGCTCCTCCTAGTTTAATAGATCTGCAGATTTCATTAATGTACCATTTACTCCCTCTTCTAGCTCATTATTGAAGCTATTAAATGAGATCAGAAGTAATACTAATCTCTGTGTACTGCACTAAATGCCTCCCTTCAAAGTTATTGTTTATCATTATCCTTCATTGTTTGTCATCACCCTTCATTTCAGTCACCATGAGAGTTCATTTCCAATTTGATTTAAGCTTGAGAACAGTATTTTGACACATTGCAGACAGGAGAAGAAATCCTAATCAACAGTCCAGTAGAGGGTTTTAATTAAGGCTCAATTTAGATTATCAAAGTTGAAAGTCCTCTGCTGCAGCAACAGTGCAAGGTGGAAAGAATCTCTGTAATGTAATTGAGAACAGCCAAGCTTGTTGCTAAAACGTCCTGAAGAAAACTGTGTACTGCTACTATTCAGACACATGACAGTATAACTTGTGCTGCCCGTTCATTAGTTTTGTATTACTATTTTAAAAATTGACTTTGTCTGGTAGACTTCAAAGTGTTTTAGTTAATGTTTTTCCTGAATAGCTGGTCCATTATGCTGCCAGGGAAGGAAGCTAAATCTATGAGTAGCAGTTTCAAAGACAACTTGTGAAATACGTGAACTTCTATCTTCAACTGTTTTGGAGAAGTGCACTTCCAAAGTAACTATATCCTTCTTCTGTTTCTGCACAGTGTACTGTTTTAGGAGAAAGACTTTAATTTTCACAACCTTTTCAAAGATTAATTTCTAAATTACACGGTAAATATTATTAAACATATTTATAATAAGTAGATAGGAAACAGAGATTCAGTCAGGAAGAACCCATCTTGACAATATAGTCTGATAATAATCAATTCCATGTGTTCTAAGGGGCCAGAACCAAAACCTGTTCACCTTTCACCTTGATACAACACCTAGCATTTTGTAAAGATGGGCTGCCAACTCTTGGCATCAGACCCAATTACTCTTGATTTTTATTGACTTGCCAAAACTGTCTTTATCCAAGTGTTTTCAATGTCCAATAACTACTCAGTTTTTCCTTGGAATACCTTAATTGAGCTTTTTAAATTACATATAGTCTCTGTCAGAGCAAATGTTTAAAAAACCAGCCAGCCAACCAAACAAAAAACAAAAAACACTACACTAAACTAACTCTTGTATTGAAAAAAATGATGTCTAGGTATTACTGGCTTCTCTTAATGTTTTGTGTTTGCAGGTGTTAGAAAAAAACAATGGAGCAGTGAATCACTTAATTTTAGGGTGAAGTGAGACTGCTTACTCTATGCGGGGAAAATTGCCAGAGAAATAAGGCTTCGTGAGGAGCCAGGCATGCATCCTAAGGGCCATGACATGAAGTGGATCTAATGAAGATATAACTTCAAGTCCCACATCTGCAACAGGAAATGGGTTCATGAATCCAGAAATACAACCCAAAATGAGGTCACAAATATAGGAATTGGGTTGCCAGAAGAGATGGAGATTAGCTGCTATAAACTCAGCTTCTCTGAATTTTGAAGCTCTGCATCTGTCAGTATCTGCCTACTTATCTGACATAGTCTGCTATCTCATTACTCTGAACCTGCCTTAACCTCTGAGGCAAATTTTGTTCACTCTTCCCCAGACCAGACTGCTTATGGAATATCTTTCACCCACTCAGTCTCTCCTAAAACCCATCTATGCCTATGTTGATTCCTGCCTGGGAATCATCAGTGACACTTTTTAGCCTTGTTTTTATGGTTAAACATTTTTATAAAACTTTTTATTGGGTTTTTATTGCTACAATCTCCTGCCTGCCCCCTCCCCATGTTACTGAGCTCCATATTTGTTATATCTCTCGTGAAATTGAATTGTATGATTTTCTGGGAAAATAATTAATGTCACTTAGGTTTTAAAAAGTACCTACCAATAACATTAGTGATGCAAAAAACATGTATAATTACTCTGGTTCATTAATACCTATTAATCATGGTTTAGATGTCCCCAGTGTGTTTTACTGTTAGCTGTCCAATAGCTTGCATGTGAAAGCCTGAGGAGGCTGATTCCAACAGAGAACATTAACCCATTAATTGCATTGGTTTTCAGTTATCTCTATGAAATGTGTAAGGAGCATGTCTGCCTACCATATACGTCATTGTGTGTTTTGAGAACAAGTTGGTATGCTGTGCCTCATTTCCCTCCTTGTTCCTTTGTATTCATAATGCTTTTACCTCTCCTTTGAAAGACACTTGAGGAAACACATGCCTGCTGTGAAAGTCTGATTCATTTTGCACTGCATCTGCGCTGTCTGGTTCTGTAACATGCACTTTGGATTTAAATCAGCTTCTCTGTATCTCTGCAAAGGCTTTCATTTTGCTAATGAGTTGACTTTTAAGTTGTGAATATTTCTCGGAAGGGTGTGTGTTATCATCTGACGGTCCAAGTAGTGCAAATATTGACCTTGGTGAAAGCAGTGTGGCTTTAATAACATAATAAATGGGAAGAAAACTTCTCTAACTCAAAATAATAACAATGAAGATAAATAATAATAAAAAAATTACAGTAGTGCCATCTAGTGTGCCAGGTGTTGCAGTTTGCTGGGAAGGGACAGTCAACTCCTTTCAGTCCATCCCACTTGTTAGTGCTTAGCCAGCTCTCCTGTGGCTACTTCCTGCTCAGCCTGTGACAGGGCAGCAGGTACAGCGCTGACAGGAGGCAGAGGAGAGGACCCAGGGGCTGCCCTGCAGATGTTTGTCCTGGCACACATGCCATAAAGTTGTCGCTGCTTCTCTATGAAAAAAATGAGTATCCATGAGACTTCAAGGAAAGAGAAAGATAGCTCTTCTGCCTGTACTCCCACATAAACCTTTCTGTTCTACTCAGTGATTTCCATTGCTAAACATGTAGTGGCTAAAACAGCCTTTCTTATCCATTGCAGCACAGACAGACCAATTTTTTTGGTGTGGACAGAGAAAAAAGATATACATTTGATGTGAGAAGGGCAGAGAAGCTGCTGCTTTTTGAAGCTAGGAAGGGATGGAAATGAGTCTTTGCCTGTTATCTGAAGGATATATGTTGTGTTAAGGGTCCACAAACCCCTCTGGCAGTGGGGGAAAAGAGGGAGGAGAAGAGGCACCTGCTCTGTATGTTAGTGAAGCCCTTTCACTGTGACCACTGTAGGCTTTTCCACTGCTGCCTTCTTCACTTCCACTGTTAGTGACTGAACTTCTCTGCTCTAATCCTGAGATATGCAAAGTGCATAGCTTGCCCTTCAGCCTGTGAAGCTGCACAGGGTTTATTTTTGTCTTCAGTATAGAATCTGCTTGTAACAAGTGCAAGAGAGATCGAGCCAGAAACTGTTGTCTGCAAATGAGGCCCGCATCTCCATAGCATCACATAATGCTGTGTATTCACCTCTCCTCTGCAGCTGCTGCTGGAGGATATTGCTTTTCCAGCTGGATTTGCTTGGGGTGCAGCTACAGCAGCATTTCAAATTGAAGGTGTCAATTTTTAAATGCCAAATAGTTAGGGAAGGAGAGATCTCTCCTTCATTGCATAGATGCTATATCTAATGCAAATACATGTAGCACTTCCATTTAAACACTTCTGGCCTGAGCAGTAAGAAGAGGGAAAAAGATTTTGCAAATCTCAGAACCGTATGGTTAGGAATTGGAAATGGGGAGGAGCTTCCACTATCTACTGAGAGTGAAGGGAAAAAAAGAAAAGGGAAGAAAAAAAAAAAAGAGGAAAAAAAAGAAATAAGTAATATTCCCAGTAGCTTTTATTTCCTTTTCTGGAATTAATTTAGGAAGGTTACTATTGGCTATTCCAAAACAGGGCATGAGAACTACCTAGTAGATGTCAGTACTCATGGAGGTCCTTAGTGAGGAATCTTCAAGGAATGTGAAAAACAGAGAGCTGGGAGGTTAACAGCAGGACTTACTGAGGCTCCTGACACGTGTCATGTTCCAAACTGAATGGTGGCACCGATAAAGCAGTTTGCCCAGCATGGTAAAAATCTGTGTGGCAGAGTAGGGAATGCAAACCCACAAGGTACAGGGACACTGACAGCTCTAAGCCCTCAACCATTCCCTCTTCATAAACATGTGTTTAGAGACCACTAAAACACATATAGATCTGATTTTCTCATATTATACCCTGCAGCATACTGGCACTGTGCTCCCATTGATTTCAATAACTAAATGGGAGCTGTAGATCTAAAATTGTCTTTGAGGATGTAGCCTTTAGTTCTTGCTTATTGCTGAAAGTGAGAATACTTACCCAGGCCTGGAACCTTTTAACAACCTCTGCTCATTTCACCTAATGTCCTGAACAGCCTGCTCTTCCCTGGGAATCAATACTCTGGGCCAGGTCCTAACTCGAGTCCAGCAACGCGTACAGCTTTGCTAACTAATTCTTAAAATGTGAATTGTGTGCGCATACAGAAGGACATTATAATTTCCTGCCTTTTGAGTGGCTGGAAGTGCAACTATAATGTTCTCTTAATGTATTTTTAATGAGCTTTCCTAAGGCTTCTGAGTGGGAGAGATGTTAAAAAAAAAATCTATAATGTGGTCTAGACACTACTCAAATGACCCCTTTCCCACTGAAGTAAGAAACTCAACAGGGAATTTCTCCTCCTGAAAGCTGTGGAAGCTGTGCAGCTTTTGACTTAAAGGCAGCATGATTGAAGCAATAGTTCTTGTAGAGTCCAAACTCGGTTGCTGCATGTATCACAAGATCCACAGTGGATGAGGCAAAGGCTGATAGGCTACTTTCTTTTCACTGTCAGCTATGTATTTATGCACAGCACAACCTTATTCACTGTATATTTCAAAGTGTTAAAAAATCATACCAATTGTACTCTGCATGCTCAAAGTGCAGATTTCAGAGGTTCATGACTCAGTCAAATCAAAATCAATTTGCAGCAGAACACTCAAAGGCACTTCTTCTTACTGAGGGCCATTTCTATGCTAAATTTCAACTCCCTGCTTTAGTTTTGGGTTTTTTTTGTTGGTTTTTTTTTTTTTTTTTTTTTTTTTTTTTTTTTTGAAGAGAGGGAAAAGTTTCAAAAAATTCTTGTAATGATAAAAGTGTTTTTCTTCACTTCTTTCTTATGCCAAATAGTTGAGCTACATTAATTCAAACAAAATTTTACCTTTTGGGCAGAGAAAAAGCCAAGAAAATTTCACATCAAAGGATGAAAACATAGTTAATTTAGAGGAAAAGCAAACTTGCAAAGTATATGAAAACTCAAATAATCTGATAAGTAATAGCCCTGCTTCACTAGCTCCACTTAAAAGGAAAATAATTTTCTCTTATTCCATTGTGATAATTGCAGAGAATGGGGAACATGCATCACATTTCATCATGGTCATCATTGTATTCATCATTTATTGACATACTATACTGACATGTAAGGATTTTGTAGCTAAGCCTCCCCTATGTATTTGAAATGTAAAATCAGTTTCCCCATCAGTGTTTTTCCTGGCCCGGAAGTTCACTAAAACTCAGGGTATGTCTACAGTGAGAGGTGCAGCACAGCGCTAAGGTTTCTGAGCAAGCTTAGAGGAGCAGGCTCAGTTCATTGAAGCTAGCTGAAGCAGAGCAGAGCTCTGTGCAGGCTAATTGTGTCTCAGCAGGGTATCTTAGTGTGTGTTGAGTTCTCTGTTGCCTGGGCTAGATTGCTTCCTGCACTTTATTTAGCTAGCTTGGGTACTCAGCACTGTACAGAGAGGCTCACTGAAAAAGTGGGTTGGTTTACATAGCCCCAGTCAGGGCTTTATAGCCACCAGTGACCACCAGAGAAGTACTGGCAGTCTGCTAGAAATCAAGTGCTTTCCCCCTCCCACCCATCTCCTTTGCTGGAGGAAGGCAGGCAAAAAAGCAATGGTGCAGCATTTGCACTTGCTGCTTATTCTTAAATAAAAGTGTCTTAGGTGCCCAGTCTGGGAGCTTTTGGCTTCCCTTCACCCCACTGTGGTGAAAAGGAGCTATAGCTTATAGCACTGATGTGGAAGCTTGCTCTTAAGGGCTTCCAAGTTCTAAGTATCACAAAAGAACTACTATTAATTGTTATTACATGCACTCCTCTAAAATTTATTTTTGCAGGCATATTTAAAATTGAAAGCAGGACAGGAAAACTTACAGTATGGCATTTTTCTGAGGAGCATGCACACAGAGCACAAGATCTATGATAAAATCTGAGATAACGAGAAACTCAAGCTGCCTGGATCTAAAATTTGACCTACTTTGAAGGTTGTCCCACATAAGAGTTTAATTGACTGACCAACCAAATGTGGATGTATCAGTGTTCACGTGCTGCAATAAAATTCTGTAAAGAACATGAAATGTGACAATGATCTTTGAAAAGCTAGGTTACAGAAGGGATATTACAAATTTTAGTAATGCTTTAAATTAAGTGTCTTCAATATGCTTAACCTTGCATTAAACTTAGATTTAATAAGACAGATGTGTATTAAGTACTGAATATACTTAAGGGAGCAATCTTGCATTGGCAGGGGATGGACTCAATGACCTCCTAATAGTTCTCCTCCATCTCTAATTTCTATGATACTAATTGATTATTAAAACACTTTTATTGAGGATTGATATGTAGCTATTATATAGTTATTAATCTTACAACCCAACTGATATTTAATTTATACGTGATTTTAACACACAATGTCATTTTAGTTTTTAGAGAGTAAAACTGTAACAGAGCATTTACTGGAGCTCTGAAAAATCTTGCTGGTGAATGTGCTTGGACATCATGGGGTCATTTGGATTTCATGATAAAATCACACTTTGCAGGAGTTTAAGTTTACAGAGCTCTCCACATTAAAAATGGAATGTTTACCTCTGCTACAGCATTGCTCTGGAAAGACAAAGAAACTCATCAGGAAGGAAGGTACATCTGTTTGGCTTCAATAGTATGAAATGTTAAGGATGTGTGATCTCAGACAACAGTGAGATTTCAAATATTTTAAAGATAATCTCACTGCCTCTGTTTTGGAATTGCAAAGAAATTTCTCCAGTCTATGAGAGTGAAGAAAATGGTGCAGGGATTTTGAACATTTAAAATTCATTTCTGTGAACGTTTGGCTAGGCAAAAAGCAGAAGTTTTGCAGAGCTGTGTTATTAATTCAGCCTGTATATGCCTAGGGCCATAGCTCATAATGGCATTCCTTTCTTTTTAACAGACTGTCAGGATTTTCAAAGGACATCTAGAAAGCCATAAGTGCCTATTTGTTGGATGTATTTCTCATACCCTAAAGGCTTTCTTTGATATGGACTGATCTTTTACATTTATGGATGGAAGCTGTGTTAGAAAATGCCCTTTGTGAAAACCTGTAATATCTCCAGAGTTGCAAACATCAGATTTTTGGCTAAGGAAATACGAAGTGTGTCAGAACTCAGAGTGCTTTTAGAAACAGGATTTTCAAATAATTAGCAGCTAGCAAAAATATGAATAAATGCAAAACCTAGTGCAAATATATACTAATGCTTGAAAGTTCCTAGCTACTTTAAATTATATGAGGAGGGGGAAGGGAATACCACTAGCTTTTCTCTTAGGATTCTGAGGTTCTTGTGCCTACTTTGTGATAAATATTTACATTCAACATATGCTTTCTGATGTCAAAAGTGTAACAACCAAGTTTTGTTTTTCAAGCAGAAGGCTGGAATACAGATGGAAGGGGCCTTAATGTCTGGGGCACATTCACCCATCAGGGAGGAGATCGAGTTTTCAAGAACCAGACTGGTGATGTAGCTTGTGGCAGCTACACTCTGTGGGAGGAAGATTTGAAATGTATCAAACAGCTTGGATTGACTCATTATCGCTTTTCTCTTTCCTGGTCACGTCTGTTACCTGATGGGACGACAGGTTTCATCAACCAGAAAGGCAATTGTTTCTTAAAAATAGAAGGTTGCAGCTTTAATTCAAGGTTATTGCTGCAGTCTGGCATAATTAATCCAGTAAGCTATTCTGCAGCGTAGCTTTGAAATTGCAACTTTTTTCAGAGTAATTATGGGATGATTTTTTATAGGTTTGCAACAACTTACTAATTAATATTCTAGATCCCTTTGGATAGCACAATCTTTTGGGATAGGATTAATATTATGTTTCCTATGTATTTTTGCTTACATCAGTTTAATTGTTACTCTAAATCATTTTGCTACATCAGAATGTTTTTAGTTACAAGAATCCTAGCCATGAGGATATTTTTGGATGGCTTACAATGGAGAAGTCTCTTACTTGGCAAATAGATTTAGATAGGTTATCAGAATACTCTGATGTAATGAGCTTCTTGACAGTTTTATAATAAGAGGGACATAATTTTTTCAGATATTTTCTTTAGAACATTACAGGGGATTCTTTAGGCTCAGCAAATAGCTATGTCTATGACAAAACAAGCCAGCCCACACTCTGAAGAGAGAGTTTTCACAATCTCAACAGATGATGCAGAAGTCTAAGCATAAAGTGATATGACATATAAACAAGCCAGCTGGGTTACTAGATGTCAGGTATAGAATCTGTTGCACATCTGATTTAATTTTAATTCCTTTGGCATAGACTGGGGAAAAGATGAAGATGACTTACTGGAAAAGAAAGGAAATGGTAGTATATATATATATGTATATAATATATAAGGAATGGAAAAAAGAAGAAATAAGGAGAATTATGAGTTATAGAAGCAACTGAAGCTGAACTAGGAAGGATGGGAAAAAGCAGTTGGCTGAGGTCTCCTTTATTCTGGGAGGATGATGTTCCAGGAAAACCAAAAGCAAAGTATGTTTGGATGAACCTTTGAATCTTAGCTCTGTCTCCTACTCTTCTGAATCTCAATTCTATCAAGAAAATATGTAGCTTTGCATTTCGGGGGCAATGTTTACCTTGTTAATTCCTTTCTTTCATTGTTTTGAAGCTTGCAAAGATGGAAGGCTACAAGGGGAAAAGTTTTTTTAGAAAATGTCAGTCAGGTTATCTTGATCTGCGCTAGGAAGTAGAAGCAATATTCTTCTGCAGATTTTGGTCATGGAGAGCTTGTCTATTCAAGAGGCAGCAGTCTGTCCTCTGCATCCTGCAGATTACATTTCTCACTAGAGAGTGAAGGAGCTTTTGTTTCAGGAATTCAAATGAGGGGGCTGGGGGATCTGCTGTAAACAGACCAACCAGCCATTTTCCCTGCAGAGCATGACTGCAGAAACTGTGCCAGCATCCCGTAGAGGCTTGAATGGAAGCCTTCCCTTTGCTACCAAAGTTTACAATATGTGGCCCACTTTTACTAGCACAGCTTGTACTTCCCTTGGAATGTTTTTTGTGGCACAACGGATTTAAATTTGGCTGAGTCCTTGTAGTTTCTTCCCTGTCCTGATATTCCTTCAGCTAGTGCTGCAGGCACTGTGCAACACCACTGAGCAGCCCACTGAACAGGCTTTTGTTTCTCAGATGTCAGACTGGGAGAAAGCAAGTAGACACTTGGTAAGGGAAGCTAAAATTTTGACATAACTCAGCTGTAATTTCAGAAAATGTTCACTTGATCTGTAGTATAAGCAGTTGCCTGATTAATATTATGAACTTTACATTTAGCGAAAGGGCACTGGAGAAACTCCAAGTAGGCTAGCTTTCATTAGGCAGGAGTTCACTTCTCTTGTGCAGTGATCTGTTGAAGCAATTGTAGCTGCCTAGCATGGAAAGGCCATCATCTTCTATATAAACATTTTTATAAAGAGCATGTGAAGAATTAGAAAGCTTAGAGCAATGTCCTTTCAAATAAAATTGTTCACACCAAGAGATTCCCTACCAATTTCACACCTAAAACAGAGGACATTTGAAAACCTTTAAAACCATTCTGTTTCCAACTCAGTGGGTGTGGGGGCTCTTAAAGCAGCACTGCTGTAGGGTGTGTCTGATTTTAGGTTAAAACTTGCACAGTTTGTTTGAGAAGTATTTTAGCAGTGTTATTTGTGCCCTAAAAGCTGTTCTGAGCAGAATGTTATCTGCTATACACTGGGTGCAGATGTGGAGGAGGACAGAAGTAGTCGCCATGGGGCTGTTAAGTCTTGGAGAGTTGCATGTTTTGCCTCACTTCAGCATTAAGACAGGGAATCAAGATGGGGAGAGAAAAACAATAGCAAGGAGAGAAGAATAATCCTTCATTTTCCAGTGATAAAGTGCTCCTTAATAACTGTAATCCCATAATTTTGTTGTGTCTCCAAAAATCCCTTATCTGTACACTTTCCTGGAAGAAAGATTTCTTCTGTATTTCTGCTTTTAGATAACCCACAAATATAGCCATAAAAACTAAATCAGGCTACTCTGAAAATTAGAATAGAAAACCCTATTACCTATTATTACAATAGAAAACCCCCATAGAAGCATTATTCCCAATGTGGTAGAATGGGATCGTGTACCAGTGAAGAGGCTTTTTTTGTTGTTGTTTTTGTTGTGTTTGTGTTAGTTGTTTTTTTTCCTCAAATCAATTTATGTAGTAAACCTTGCAGTTCTTTCAGCAACAGTTAACACACAACCAGATCAAATGATTCCCTGTTAAAATATAACAGAAACAAACTGGTTTTACACTAAATGGGTTGCAAATGGCAAGAATTATCAAAAATTACAGTTCCAGTAAATTCCTTCCCTTTTTATGAGGGTGCCTTCTGAGACTCATATGTATATCTCCTAAGCAGTTCGGTTCTTCTGGTGACATATTCGGATGGAAAAGCAAACTACCTGTGAGATTTATTGTGAATTACATGGTAAACACACTTATTGAGTCTTTCTGTGTTAAAGGATGTGTATGCACATGTTTGTTTACAAGAAGTCACTGTCTAGATATTGGGTTCTTAATTGATTGCTGCAGTATATGCTGTGTTTAAAAAAAAGCCATTTGACACAAGTCCTTAAGTTTTAACTTGAGGATAGGATAATCTGAAATTTATTATTGTCTTTTTAAGAAGAAGTTAATGCAGGATTCTCTGCTGACATTTTTAAATATCAATACACACCAAGATGAACCTACAAACCCCTGGAAATACATAGTACGATGTAATACAGACATATCTATTAATGAACCGGTTTCTTGTTTGGATTTAAAACATCTTTTGTTCACACATTGGTAATAATAATAGAAACCATCCACAATCTCATAGGCCTATATTTTGATGATCTGTGCAATTAATTTATTCTCTCTTAATTTCTCCTCCTACTTTCTACTGCATTCTCAACTTTAGAAATCATTTTTTAGCTTGGAGTTTTGTTTATGTTTGCAGCATATCCTCAAGATAGACATTTCCTAAGCAGCTATGTCTTTTTAGGATATGTGGGAGTCTAGAACTCACTAAGGTTCTTTAACACTTTGGTATATTTAGACCAAGTCTTTGAAGCAAAAGCTGTCTGATTTCTCCATTCCCCAGCATGATGGAGAACTACTCCTGGCTGGAGCCTTGTAGCTTAACAAATAATAATTCAAGGCCACTGTTGGCCTTTTCCAATTATTTCACTAAACCAGATAGTTCTAGTAAAAGAGCGTGCTAATTGATACTCTTTGAACCAGAGCTTATGATATGTTTTGCAATATCTAATATTTTCAGAAGGCTTAAAAAGCAATGTAGCTGTGTTTGGATTTAGGTAAAATTAAAAATGCTTATGTGAGAGCTTAAGGTATTTTGATATTTAAACTTGCAGTGAACTCGGAGCAGCATAAAAATAGTCCTTTAGGAAACATATTCATGTCAACCACTACTAAATCTGAACAGAAGGTGAATTCCCTTTAAGCCTCTAGAAATGCATCCCCAGTGCTGGCCACTTTTAACAGTGCATCCAAGAGATTATAGCTGAACTCTGTCTTATCAAGGGGGACAAGTGAGGTTGGAAGTCATGAGATTTTAGGGAGGTGAGCTAAATCCTTCTTGGCACCAGAAGGATTGAGCAGTCTGTGTAATGGTGGTGTAAAAGGAAGAGAGTTGGTTTCTTGGCTAAACTATTGCCAAGACATTCGAGCTAGTAGTTAAATAGACCAGCACCCCAAACTCTAAAATATACCAGAGCCCCATGAAAAGTTGTAAATCTCACATAGATTTGGTAAGTTGCCCTATCTAATGAGGAAATGATTGAATTCTCATCGTTGCAAAGTATTAAATGCATTGGTAGTGTCTTCTTTGTCTTGATATTGGCATGGAGAGTGACAGAGAAAAGAACAGCCTGGAGGAAGCAGCTTACCAGCAAACAAAGTTCAAATCATGAAAGATCATCTTACTTACCTTGCTGAGTAAGGAACTAAACTTTGTAAAATACATACTTCTCAAGGAGAGAAATTCTTTCATTAGAACAAATCTACCTGTCCAACTCTTGTGCCAGGATTTTTCCAATGCATTTTGATCTTGTACATGCAGCTAGGCTGCCATTTGGGAATTAAAATGAAAGGATTATATTTTCATGCGACCAGCACCAATCAGAATTGTTTTTCTCCTGGGGAGTTGCTGTCCACTGATCTATTTTGAAAATTTGCATCCTCTTTTCATCGTATGTGCCTGAATGAAATGTGTTGTGTGCTGAGCATTTTTGCCAACTCTGGGCTCTTGTCAGAGTAGTCAGCATACAGTTGAGAGAGAATTTTTGCATCTCATAACAGAGCAAAATGTGCAGTGTGGTTTCTTTATGCGTTAAAATGTAATAAACTTAATAAATTAACCCCTTTATTCTTTGCAGTATTTCCAGGAGTCAATTATTACAGCAAAAAATTAGTAACCTGGAAAATTACATCCTGTTCACAGTATTGCTTTGACTTACTCCAGTTTTTTTTAGAAGATGAAGGTGGTTGGAGATCTAAAATGATCATTCAGAGCTTTGATAATTTGTGCAAAATATTGCTGCAAAGCATTTGAAGACTGAGTGAAGCTTTGGATCATTATTAATGAGCCTTATGTTGTTGCTATACAGGGTTGTAGAAAAGGTATAGCCCCTGCTACAACAGAATCTTGCACCAGAACTTACAAGGCAGTTCATAATTTGATAAAAGCTCATGCTAAAGCCTGGCACAGTTATGTCAAGGTAATTAGAGAAAACAATGTGGACCTGTGCCTATAGCTCTGAACTCAGATTGGCAGCATTTCTATAAATTCAGTAGCAAACCACGAGGAAGGGTATATGTCCTTTACCTTAAAAAGCTTTGTCAGGACAGTATTTATTTGTGGTGAGTATCAAGCCATTGTAAAGTCCTGCTACATGTTTAGTTCAATGTTACTAATCGTAAAGGCTTCTAGAACTTAGTAAAGAGTTAAAAATGATGGCCTTGTGTACTGCTGACTTCTTTGCTCTGAATCGTTTCACTTAAGATCAAGAAAACACAGACAAAAGGCTAAGCGTCTCAATGGCATGTGTGGCTGAGCAAATAACGGATCCCTCTTGGTCTGTTACAATTGGGAGTCTATGGCTCGCTGAAGTACCATGGGGTTTATACTGACTTCTGTATTATATCAAAGTATGACATAAGGCTCACAGGACAATTTAACCACTACTAGCTGGCCAGTAAGGGGATCTGAGAATCCACTGAATAATACTGGTGATTTGTTTTCTTTTGAGGAGCCCATCTGGATGGCGTTAGACATTGTATAAGATATAAATAAACAAGTCACCTTGGGATTCTTAATTAAATGCCATGTGTGCCAGCTATAAAAAGTAAAGCCTTATTGTTTTCTTATTGCCTTTATACTTGATAGCTATTTTACAGTTTGAAAAGAAATACCAGTGTTTTATCATCTTTTCAGCTCCAAAAATTATCTTTTTCATGCCAGCAGTAAGGCATTCTTGGCATGGATCGACCCCTGGCAATGGGACTTCTGGTGACTGCCAGTACCAAGGGGTTAAGGAGCAGTCACAATAAGCAGATGCTAATGCAGGAAAGATATTTTAGACTTCTCATTAAAATAAGTCATTTCACTGTCTTCATGGATATTTGCACAGTTTTGCTTTTCCATTGTTAGTCATAAAAGGTCAGCTCATGGAAAATTAAGTTAATAGGGTCACTGCAATTTGATGAAAACTAGTTTTAGTTTTAGCTTAGAAAAGATAGAGGGTAATGCATCTGATTTTATGGGCTTTCTTACATCTGTTCTGAATAAAACTTCTGCTCTCTTGTTCTGGGGATATATATAATAACCCTCTAATTTACATCACCGAGAATGGGTTTTCCCAAAGTGACCCTGCTCTACTTGATGACAGCCAATAATGGGAGTATTTCAGGCCGAATTTACAGGAAATTTTATAAGGTACCATTTGATATGCTGACAGATCAATTGTTCTAACTTTATGTAATTTTCCTTTGTGCTTATTTGCATTCAGCAATGACCAGTGATTCTTGAAGCTAAAACTCACATAAATCAGAGTAAAGTGATGTCATTAGAAAAAAAAATGTTTAGCAGAAAGTAAAGCAAGTAGTTTTAATCTTGTTTCCACATCTTTGGATGGAAATAGATAAAGAGGTTCTCCATACGCTATTTCATGTACTCAGTGTTGTAGGACCATCCATTAATTGAACAAAGCAGCCAGCACTGATCTTCAGAAATGCTCAACACACGCTTCTCATTGTGAAAGATGTGAAGTGCACCATTATATCTGACCATTGTATATATATAAAGGGTATATATATATAACCTTTCAGAATATGACCTGCTGTCCAGAATTCCCTGTAATAATTCATTCCTGCACTGGTCTATTAAGCCTTTATAGCTCACCTTTTGCCATTATGTCATGATAGGTAACAGTATTAAATGCTGGTATGTTTTTGTTGTCTTTTTTTTAAATTATTTTTTAGAAGCTTCTTTACTATTGACTTTGATACAAACATAGTTGGTCCAATATTGAGATCTTCTGGAAATTCCATTTCTACCTTCCATCTGCTGAGAGCATTCTCTGATGTAATTTACAGGGAGGAGGTCATCTCTCTATGTATCAAGTAGAATGTGTTTTTAAATACTGGTTCATCCAGTTTTCCTGTCATATTTGTCCAAAGTGATCACAATCATGAATGTCATGTATTTGTTTAATATTTTTGGTAGTCATTCTTCCACTTTCATTTTGCTTCTATTTTATTTCTGCTATGCTTTTATTTTTTATTTCATTACCTTAATTTAAACAGCCATTTAAAAACTACCTGTCTGTCTTAATCCTTTCTATTCCAAGTCACAACCTAGACTTATCAGCCATGCCAATTAACTGTTTCTTCAGCTCAGTGGAAGATGCAAAAACCATTTTCTGTCTCTGAAGCTAATTGGTAGGGTCTGCTTCTATCTAAAGGTGGTATACCACATTCTAGCTGCCTTGGACTGCTCTTCCCATGCTCTGCCATATATGACCCTAAGCCATATTTGGAGATATATAATGGAGTAAAAATTAATTTCCATGGATTATCAAGGGAATGTGTTTGAGTCATGCTATTGACCCTGTTTTGTTTACTTACTTTGCAGACAGAATGTCTGGATTTGATTTACTCTGAAGAAGATATCAAGAATTTAAGAAGCATTTAAATGAGTTTAATTTCAGGTCTAGTTGTTCTACAATGTACATTGTCTTATCCTGAAGTAAACATTTAAAGTCAGATGAATCACCACTTAGTGCATATCTATTTGTGTACAATAAGACAATGAGGGTGACTAGCTTTGAGATTGGTGCATATATGGGAGACATCAACATTCAGGTAAAATGAGACTTACTTTGCCATTCATTCAGTCCAGCAGAGTTTTTAGACATGTGTGGTCTGACTGTAACCAATGCAACTCTACACAGGCTTAGTTAGGTTTTTCTTTAACATTATACTTTATTTACGTCTATTTGTTTATGCATCAATAAACATGGTGGGCCACTGATTGAAACAGGTCTCTGTGTACAAAGATAATATAAATATTAAATCCATCAGCTGTAGAGCATTCTGTGAAGAAATGCTTGTAACTTTATCCCCATGTAAATTCTCCCCTGATGCTTGGAGTCAACAGTTTCTTATATCTACTCCCTACAAAGTGGCCCATGAATGAGTAACCCATTTCAAGTTTTCAGTTCAGGTACCCTGAAAAACAGGATTTTCAAAGATGTTCACTTTATTCAATGCTTTAATTCTTAACCATTTATTAAGTGTTATGTGAAGCAGAAAAGTTCAATTGCTCTGCAATTGGTGTCAAAAATAATTCCTTATCTTTGAGCTAACTTTTGAAATGTACAGGCTCATTCATGCAATGAGCTCTGGGTCATGATAGGGGCTTGTGTGGATTTTGCAGTGGGATTTGGCCATACTTTTTTGCCTAACTGAGAAATAAGTATGCCTGACTACAAAGAAGAGTATATCAACAGCCACTGACTGCACTTGTAAATATAAAATTTTAATGTGTATTCTGATATTATATTTTGCATTAAAAATCGTTCTGCCTTTTAGAATACATGCTTGCATTTCTTATGTTAACATTGTCAGCCAATATTTTCAGAAAATATTTTCTCCCTCTTTGAAACCTTAAATGTCAGAAAGAGCTATATTCTTCTACTCTGAAAATCAGACACTTCAATGCCTCTCAAGATAGGTAGCAGGACTGCAGGTGTGCAAAATGCCTAAAATTTTGGATATCAAGACTATTTGAAATGAAAGATTTTGGAGCTCTATAGCAGACTTTTTATTTCATGAGTTTACTTAATATCCTTCACCCATAAGACTGATTACACAGTGTGAATAATTAAAATAACCACTGTATGTTATTCCTATGCTTTATTTTTAAAAAAAGATTTTGATGCTGTCAGATAAAACCGAAATTTTTATTTTGGGGGCGGCATTAGTTAATAAGAATGGAAATAACAATGTAAATATGAACTAGGAAATGGAGAGTGAGCAGCATGGAGCCACTACAAATATATCACATTATAGCTGTTATAAGATGGAAAATAGTTTCTAAACACTGCCATGTTGCTTCTGCGCTATATGGATAGATAAAAGCATCAATATTTTAATAAATGTGGATATACATATTTAACATCTCTACAGAGCCATAAGCATGCATGGTACTTTACAGATAAATGAAAATGATGTCTTCTTACCCCAAGGAGCTTAAAATCTAATTTAGATACAATGCATGAAGAGAAGATGAACAGAAGGCTGGATGAGATGTATAAAGAGAAAATGGATCAGAGTTGTGAATCGCCTTTTACTACCGTTGCTCTTCCTTAATTTTATGTAATATATGTTAAGCATGACAGCTAGACCAAAGATCAAGGCTGCCAATAAAAAGGTAATTGAAACTACTTAGTTTTGGAAACTGGAACCTTTTAAAAGAGATAATAGAGTTTCATAAAATTCATGAAGGAGAGCAATGTAAACAGTGGATAAACTGTTGCCACAGGCAGATGATGGAGAAGAGCAAAGAAGTTATTCCATAATCTGGCCAGTAGAAGATTAATAATAATGCTGATGGGGAGGAAAAAATGAATTAAATGAAAGTTAGAGAGCAGAGGCCTGTGAGAATTAGACAGTGGAAGGAGAGGTGAAGTTAGTATTAATAGAAGGTAAAGAAGCTGAGGATGATGTGATGTGATATGGGCAGAGGTAAATAAGAGGGAGATGAGAAGCAAGAATATATGAGAATAAGCAGGACGAGCTGGAAGTAAATAGAAAGCATATGAACATTCAATTTGGAGTTAGCTAAAAGGTCAATAGTGAAAAACGCAGGGCAAATGAGATAAACTATTGCTAGAAGAAAGGGATAAGTAAAGCTTAAGATTCAGATGGAGTTGATTTTCTCCTTAAATATACTTGAATGTAGCAGAAAAGGAAACAAGATACAGAGGATGCTGACTGCCATGAGAAGTGCAGAGCAGAACTAAAACTGACAGTAAGCAAGGTGATACAGTTAAGAGGATTTTAAAAATGCACCTTACATTAAATGCAGTTTCTTCTGGACTGCTTTTGGGTCTTTTTTTTCTGCTCATACTTCTAAGATTTGTTATAAAACCTTTTAGGTCTTGTCACTGTACACTTTGATTTTGCTCTCATGAACTATCTGTTTAGTCTACATCGTGGACACACACTAGCCTGCTCTTGCTGCATTCACATGCCCATAAAACAGTGAGGTTATAATGCAATACTGTAGTCCCTGAAAATATGATTTATTGTTAAATTAAATATGGATGTCATAATGTGATTCCCTCGGGTCAACTATAAGCTTGAGTGATATTGAAAGAGCTGCAGCTGCAGCTCTGTTTCTTCACTGCCACTGACAAAAATGCCTCTACAAATAGAATACAACAATGCAGACATCTTAAGGAGTCTCTGAGATGTGCTGTCCCTGGCATAACATTACCATGTGATGTTTTCAAGAACTATAAATACATTGACTACATTATAGTGTAAAAGTTAAGAAGCTCTGCAGTAGGCACCGCAGAAGTGCTCAAATCAAGCAGAATTTGTTATCAATAATGTAAGGAATTCGAAGATTAAAACAAAACAATGCAAAACCAAAAACTTATAAAGATGATAGCACAGAATGATGCATTTCTCAGATTTTTAATATAGTTTAGGTTCAGAATATAGGATGTGGTTCTGTACAATTTCACTTAGAAGCCAGTTTCATAAATTTCACATTATCACAAGCATGGCTACACAATTTATTAGGAAAGATGTTTGAAGCTACCTCTAAACAATGACAAGATTCTCTTGTTACTGAATGCTTAAGCTTCTTTTTATTTCTTTTTCAAACTAATCCCATAATCTGAATTTTCTAATCTTCAAAAGTGAGCACTTTCGTTTTTCAACTCTTAACCAGTAGTTTTGCAATGGAAAATTATGAAGAATCGTTTTATTTCTCCAAAATGTTCTGTAATGTGCCTTCAAATGTATCTTAAGTGAAAATAATGCAACATACTTAAAAGCTTCTGCTAGGAATCTCTCCATTCTATTGGAAACAGAATAATAGGAGTCTGGCTAGTACAGCAAGAGAAAACCACTGTCTCTGTATGGTGGTAAATTTATTACTTGCCAGTGTCTTGATTTCAGATGGAAAGAACAAATGGAAAGTAAGAAAAAACAAGCATGGCTATGGACCCTGGAGAAAGGAACTGCCTGATTCCACCGTAGGAGTTTTGAGTGCAGTGTTAAAGACTAGCTAAGCTGCGTAATGCATCTGCGCTTGAGCTGTAGGGAATCTAGATATAACCGGTATTTCACATCCTCATGCCGTGTCTGTGATTTACTTTGATTCCAAGTAACCAGCCTCGGTGAACCATAAATTTTCAGAAGCATTAGCAACTCAAGAATAGTTCCCACTCTGTAGGGGAGAGAGAGAGGTCACAGGTGGTTTTGTGACTACTTGATGCCTCAGAGAATATAACCTAAATATTTAGGCCCTGTGGATGCGGTACTGCTGCTGGTCTTCCTCGTCAAGCCCCTTTGGGCTATTATTAGGGGCAAAGGATTTTCTTTGCCTACAAACAAGTATGACTGGACTACACTGTTAAAGTAAATTCAGGATTCCTCAGCTTTGCTACCAGTTGTGCAAGCTAAAATTTGGGATCTCAGTGGCTAACCATCAGATCCTATCTACGTGGTCAGAAAGTTAGAGAAAACTATTCCTTACCTGCAACTTAGAGATTTCCCTTAGGAGATGATTTTTGTACGTACAAAACATAATCCTCACATCAGAAGCACCTATTGTAGCTTTTTTTGATTCTGCCTATTTGTTGTACAGGTTCAAAGATAATTACAATACCACTGGGGAAGAAAAAAAACCCTTCATAAATAAAAAGAAGGGATTTGGGTATTTTAGATGAATAAGCAGCCTTTTATGAAAATAGTGAGTTTCAGTTCATCAGATATGGATTGCACATAACATTACTGGTTTTGAAATCAGTTCTAAGCTACATACTTTGTTTGGAGTTACCTTTCTGCAACTTACTGAATCCACAGAGGCACATCATAAGAAGTACTGTGCTGGTGGTATGTCTTTGAGATAGTTTTAAATTTTAATCCTCTCTTTTTCGAGACATTTCAGTTTCAAATAACTCAAGCTCATTATGTGCATTCTAAGTGTTTTTCCTAGGATCATATACAGGATCACATATACTGGAAATGAAGTTAATATATAAAATACACTACCATAAGCTATTCTATATAGGCATATATACTTCCTGTATTTGAGAGGTAGGCACAGTTTATTGCAATAAACATCTCTATTTAGATACCTATCACTTCATAATGTCACAGATATCTGTTCCAGAAAATGAGATTTTGCATTTTGATGTAGAACAGGAAATCTATTTTGTCTCAGTGCAGAACTCATTACCACAAAATATTATGAAAATTGATTCCAAAAGATATTAGAGAATTAGTGAGAAAGCTGTTAAATTTAGTGGTGATGGTACAACTTTTTTCTCAAAGTGTTCCTAAATGATGAATTCCATGAGACATATTCATGCACTGTTTCTCTTCTCTCTAAATATCTGCTACTGACCATTTAAGTAGATGGATCTGGAATTTGGCAGTCTTTATGTTGTTTGATAATCATTACATAATTGTTTTGTTTTGTTTTTTTCCTGGACTCAACTCATGTATAGAAGTGTAAATAGGAGAATGAATGAGAATAGAACCTTAGCTAGGGTCTACAAAATATATATATATATTTGTTTTTAGGATAGCCTGGATAGCTAATATATTGCTGGCCAGCTTTCACTACTTATTTTTTCATGATGTTTCTGTGATAGTAACAGCTCATCATTTAATTTCATAGGAGTTATTTCAATTCTAAAAGGCTGAAAATGAAGTAAATACAACTGTATGGGGAATATTACAATGTCAAATGAAACAGGGTCATTGCAGTTCTACATGTAAGCTGCTACCATGTCAAGATAAATGGAAGGAAACCACACTGATCAACAGAGCAGAGTATCAGAAGTGACTGAATAAAATGCAAACGTGGCATTATCTGCTATAAAGTCTTACTAAATGAAAATAAAAATTTCAGTCACTGCATTATAATTTGATCTCACAGACGTCAGGTGATTTAAAGCCACGATTTCTACTGCAGTTTTGACTGAGCAAGTGTGTGTTCCTTCAATGCATGAACACATACATTCACTATGACCTACTTTATAATTGCTGTGGGAGTTTGCCTTTGCATTTTTTGATAGCTCTCTGTTCAGATTCTCAACCATAACATTGCATTAGTTTATTTGCATTAAATCAATTTGGCTAAAGGATCTCTCATTTTTGTATAAAGAAATACTTAGCCTCGTCATACAGGGAGTGAAGTACCTCCATCTCAATTTTAAACTAGGGAAATGGAGGTAGCACAAGTTCAGTATAATTTAGCTAAGGTCAAAAAGAAGATGGGACAAATACTAGATGCAGTGTCTGGATTTTCTGCTCTCCTTCTCTGACTTTGTGTGCTCAATGTCATATTCTTGCAGCGAACACATTTTGAAGTAAACATTCATATCAGAGAATATGAAGATCTACATGAATGCATGGTATATGCTTCTATCAAAAACTCTAATGGGAAAATCATTTACTGAACCTATATGGAACCTGGAAATTAAATGCAAAATGTTACTATTTAAAATATACTAAATATGCTTATCTGAAGTGAAGGAACTGATGCTTGAACAGAATTTTTTTGAGGAGTTAATAATTCTATGATACTGTGGAATCATTTCTCCAGAAAAGTAGGTGGACAGTTATATTTCTGGCAAATGGAAAAATCAAACTATCAAATAGTAAAATATCTGCAAGTCATCATACCTCTATGAAAATGCTGAATCTGTTTGGATGCAACACAAGTTAGAATATAGAGGTTTCTTAAGAAAAAATATAGCATTTATTTATTCATGTTGAGGTAACAAAAAACTAGCTACATGAAGTCTTCTGGACTTCCCTAACAGCTGTCCTTCAGCAAGAAATCAGTGTAAGAAAATGTAATCATCTAGAGGAGAATTAAATAGTTGATGTTCATGTATGCTTAAAAATTATTTACTTTTTACTTTTACATTTAATTTTCTTACAACAATATAACAATCAAATGCATTTTTCTTGCTGTTTCCTGAGAGGAGAAATCCTCTCTTGCTGGGACAATTTTATTTTGGAAAAGTAAAACCTAAAAATATTTCCTGATACTTACAGGAATTTGGTGTTCTAATCTTAAGCTGTGCATTTGTCACATTTGCCCAGCGTGAATGTGACTGAAAGCATCAGAATATGGAGAGATGGTTTTTAAACCATCTTGCGTGGGAGATAAAATCTGGAATAAGTTGGACTTGCATGAAAAGTACTTGCTAGTGTTGGTGTCCCATGGGATTAATTGACATAAATTGACAAGGGAATTAAGACCCCTGTGAAGTCTATGTGAAAGGGAAGGATGTCTGGAAATTTTCTTTATCCTGCAACCCACGCTGTACCTCACCTTTGTTTCAGTTTTTAAGAAGCCTTTTACATACTTCCATGTTAACCTTCCCTTCTTTGCATTCACCTAGTAACACCAATGAGCCAGATATAGCAAAGGCTGGTGAATTCCTGGAAACACTGTTTCTTCAGCAAAAATGTTGTTTATGCTGTTGCTATTCTTTGCATTGCCTAGTTTATTGGAATTCAGACAATGTTAAATGAATGATGTAGTTTATATGGATATTAGTAGGGGCTATGGGAGCTTTAGTGAAGAGCTTAAGCAACAAAGAAACACTTTGATTTTTCAGAAAGGATCAACTGAAGCCTATATGTGCCTTAGGTATTTGAATGTTTCTAAAAAAAGTTAGATGGTCAGAAGCCAAAAGTTGTATTGTGTATTATCTTTTCTTAGAAGTTTATGGAAGTGTATGAATCACTGTTATAAAAAAATGACAAGAATTACACATTTTTCATTACTACGTGTCCTTGTTAAGGAATACTTTGTGATTATTTGGATGATTTTAAAAAAAGGCGAAACAATACTTTTCCTACTGCGAATGCAGGGTCGGGGCTTACAGTGCAGGGCTTAGTATAATTTCTGCTTGGACTAATATGTGCCCAGCAGTAAGTACACTCCTGCTGTAACAACTGAAGCTGCTGTGCACTTTTCAAGTTTATTCTCAGCCATCCTGCATTGTAGAAATCCAATCTAAAGATCATAAAGGAATGAATACGCATAGCTGAATGCAGTGCCAGAGACAAATGCTTTGGCTCTTGCAGAAGAAGGAAAGAGTACTTTTGCTTCCACAGCTTCTGAAATGGTGATTTGAAAGCTCACTTGGACTTGCATGCCTTTTATATTTGAAACTCTGAATGTCACCTCTGATCTCAGCATCCAGCTTTTTGGCTGTCTGGCTGTCTTTTTCTTATGAGCTACCCCAGCAGTTATGATTAGCTGGGTGCACAAGTAAACAGTTCACAGGTTCTGCATCCTGCCCTTGACTCAACATCTTTATGAGCTTCTGAAAGGGATCTTTCACTAAGATGCACAATTTTCAGTGCCAGAGTGGAGCTAATCAGTCTCCTCTCTCAGGTATTGGCTCTGCAGGGTGAGCATTGGCTTGAGTACAGGACTTGCATCCTGAAACTTCAGTAATTCAATACTCTTTATATATGTTACTACTTAAATTAGGGTCATGAAATCCCATTTTCCATTTGTAATCTTTTGACTATTGTGATTTTTTTCTGTTCTTATTTGACGATCATGGTATTTCTCTTCTTCTCTTCCCTGCTTGCCTTACCCCTGTCAATCCTGTGTTTTCCAGCAGGCAGATGCTGATTCTCCTCATCCATGCGTAATCCCAATGAAATTTTCATTTTCCATATTTTATAGTCTGCTGCTATTCACCTTTTTAAAAACAGGCAATAGGAGTCCAACGGAGAAGAATTCACTAACCTCCTGGGGATACTAAAAATGATCATAGTCTAGCAAGTCAGTCTTTAAAGATCCTTTTTCATTCCACCCTCCCCTCTGCTACTCTTTAAGTATTTAAATCTGCCCCCCACCAGCCAGACTTCCTCACCAGATGGTGCCTTCTGACTAGCTCTGCCTTTCTTCAGAGGATGAATAAGTACAGTGAAGAGCATAAGGAACTGGTGAGACAGCTACTGGAATATTTCATCAGTTCTAGTGTCCACTTTTTTAAAAAGACAGTGAAAAATGGGAGAGAGTTCAGGAAGAAGCTACAAAAATGATTTGAGGGCTGGAGAAAATGCCTTATGGTGGGACTCAAAAAGAGCTCAATCTGTCTAGCTTATCAAAAAAGAAGATTGAGAAGGGACTTGATTACAGTGTACAGGAACTTTCATGGGGAAAATATACAGGATACTAAAGGGCTCTTTAATCTACTGGAGAAAAGAATAAAAAGAGCCAATGGCCGAATGCCAGACAAATTCAGATGAGAAATCAGACACATTTTCTAACAGGGAAAGTGATTAAACATTGGCACAAATTACAGTAAGTCCTGGATTCTGTGCCTCTTGTCTTCACATCAGTGATGAGTGTAGTTTGGAAGACATGCCTTCGCCAAACCCAGATGTTAGATACATTACAGGGAATCTACTGAAATTTAAGATCCTGTGATACACAGAAGGTCAAACTGGACAATCTTATGATCTCTCTGTCTTTGATTCTAGGAATTCAAAGTACTGACAACAATAACTGTCCATAAATTATGAAAATCAAGCTGGACTGAAGTATAACCTTGCAGAAGCTAGAGAGTGGTTTTGTCGAAGTAGATGTATTTAAATAATGATTGGGAAAAAAATAACAATTTTTTTTAATAAAAAAATTAATGGAATGGATTGATGCAGAGCATTTAACATATTAATGCTTAAATTATTTTAAATAAATATCATTTTTCAAGTCAGAACAAGTTGAAAATATATATTTTATAAATAAATATCAAGCTGTTTCTTCCAGGAGATTTTAAACTTGAATATTTATATTTTCCCCAGATTGTTTTGCATTGCTTTTTTTCTGGCTGAAGGAATTCTTCCCATCTCACTATAATTGAATTTACAGCATGTTTATTTTCATGAAAACATCACTAAAGATTTGTCCAGAATAACAGGGAAACATGTTCCACCCTAATGCTCATTGGCTGTTCTCACTTGTTCTCCTCTCTGAGAATCATTATCACTTATGCAGGCAGTGATAGTTTTTTAAGTGATGTAATCATATATAGGTGTGAAACGGTAATGGCTTTATCCTTTAAGATAAAGATTTTTTAAAAGGTTAATTATATTCCACAAATTGTTTTAAAAGTACAGTGTTAACATTATTGTAAGACCCATAGTTGGAAAGCAATTCCCCAGTCTAATATATGTCATTTAATTCTAATAAACTTCCTTATTTTTTTCTCATTATTGCTATGCTTTCCAAGTCCTAATGCTAAATTTAATGCTAAATAATTTCTCTCTTTCTTTTGTGTTCTTTCTTCCAACTGTTTGTAACCATGTTTCTTCCATAGCAAGACATCACATAGCCAAGTGAAACATATTTATCTTTTCTTCTTAGTCTGAGCAGATAATTCTTTTTTTTCTATCAATCTTTTTTTGTTTGTTTGTTTTGTTTTCTTCAACTTCATTCAGTTTTTCATCACCTCTCCAAAAATGTCATACATAGGATCACACTAATGTCATTTATTGCATAGTCATGATTGCTGCTGTGTTTCAAGCAAACTCCAATGCAATTTCACCCTGGGAAAAGAGAAGCTGCATTCTTGTGTCTAAGTTGGGGAATGGATAAATGAAAAAATATCAGCTCAATGTAGAAAGCCAAGTTGTATATAGCAAAAACGCAGTGGCAGATGCAGGAATAAAAAGGTCTCATGACTGTGGTTGAAGCAGATTCGAAAGAAATGACAGGTAGAATGAAGACAGAAGTAGAATGTGACAGTAACTGACCTTAGCTGCATAAAAGTTGGAAACTGTGAAAGAAGTACTAGGTACAGGAATTTCACAAGATTTTATCCACCTGGACATCAGGAGATGAATTTTCATGCTTTTCTACCTGTTTTACTGCAATCTTCTCTTTTTAGTGCTATTAACAGCAGCCATAGGCATCCTCTTTATCTCATCAGCTTGAACTTTGCCCCCTTTGTCTTACATAGAATTGGATAACAAAGTCTTCCTTCACATTGACTAATAATAATAATAATAGTAATAGTAACAATAATTTTAAAAAATCAATACAATCTTTCATTTCTATCTACTACCACCTGTATTTTCTCCGTGGGGCACAGGCCCTCATGGCTAGAGCCCGGACATATCCTCCCTCTGTAGATTTTCTGTCACATACAATCCCCAAAGTTCTGTTAGCATTCAATCTGTAGATAATCCAAGACAAGTAAACAAGCAAGGATATGTGAAAAATGGACAAGCAAATTCTTAAGACTAAATGTGAGCTGGGTGGAGAAAGTAGTGAAGTTAGAGATTAGAGACTCTGGTTGAATAGTCTCTAGTCAGAAGAATTTCAGTAACATGGCAACATGCTGTTACTAGTATGTGGACTGATAGCTTATTTGTTTCTGTAGGATCAGTTTTCGTTACTATTTTCTTAAAAGTCAACCGCGATCAAAGGCTCAAATGTACATGTGGCTCTTTGCTGGCAGTCAGTGTGAGCCCAGTGCCGGAATTCACGCCTGGTTTTCATTTATTCAGAGTGTCTGAATAATGCAGACAGTGTGTTCTGTACATGGTCTGTAACTGGAGGTGGCAGTGTTCTGCTGCGTCCTTTCTGTAGTCAGTTTTAGCCATGGAAAGTCCATTTCAATTTTCTCAGTCTTAATCTATCTCTTTTAAATAAGCAAAGTGTGTGCACCAGTTTGAAAGTTGTAATAGAGAAGATTAATACAACAAGAAAAATATCTTCACTTAAACACAAAGGTTTCCCATGACTTTAGTTTTATTAATATATAAGTAGCGTTTATAAACTGCATACAAAACATACTGTAAAGGTAACATCAGTTCTGTGTGCAAGAGACAAAACCCACTTCTAACACAGGAGACTTTCCTCTTTGTCACAGCCAGAAATATGAGTGTACTGCATGGCTGCTATAGTTATGCAAAAGATTTCAGAAGAAAAAAAAAAGAAGCAAGCTAGACACTGTGAAAACAAACCTTTGATTTAGCCCACTAATAACCACAACCCTGCCCTGCTCCAGAGGTGGCTTTTCTTTTATTTTTTTCTTTCTGGGAGTGAGAAGTTGTTCACTTCGTGAAATGTTGAAAAGCATGTTAGAATTTGACTAATTGAGGGAGACTTTACAGAAACAGAGAAGAGCTAAAGGACTAAGTTGGCTACAGAATCCAGCTGCCCTGCAAAGATCGCAGCTGCAAAATATCACACTGTATGTGGGTATTGATTTTTTTACTAGCCAAACCACTGAGTGTACCTGAACCTGTAAAACAATACAATATTGATCTATTAAAGAAAGTGATCTATTTTGAGTATCTATTCTCTTTATTCGTGCAGGGTGTAGAAAGGTGCCTATTTGCTAGCTTAGCCTGGCATATCTGTTCAACAGACACCAGTTCACACAATCCGGGTGTAAAACAACAGAACACTGGTTAAATCTTCCACAGTCAGTTTCTAGGTATGCCAGGTAGTTTGCATGGAGCTGTTTGAAATAGAAGACCTACTAACAAGCAGAGTTAGATTTTTTTTTCCAAGTAGCAATTTGTTTAACAGGTTTCCACTGCAACTCTTAAATGATTTCACTTAAAAGGACACTGTGAATGTTAATTAAAACATTCATTAGGGTTTTAATAATTCCTTAGAGGCTTCAAACTCAAATCTGTTTCTGTACCAAAAATGTTTTTTTTTTCTTGTCTTTGTCCATCTATTTTTGGGAAATGAGTGAATGTTGTTGGACTGCTAATACTGCTTCTCCTCCTCCAACCCCCAGTTAGTTTTGAGAGAAGAAGTACAAGTTTGGTTAGTGATGGGGAAAAGTCAAACTCACTTTTTAATTGTTTTCTTACAATGAATGGTTGTAAGTCAGAACAGAAATTCAGCCTTCTGTTTTCTCAGTTCAAGCATGCTTTTCTGGAGTGTCTTTTGTGTAGTGCTGCTTAGGTACATATGCATGATATGGTAAATCTGTCCCTGTGTTACAACACTCTGAAATCTCCATTCGGTGGGCATCAGCCTAGCTGGGCATTTTCTCACTTAACAAAGTGCGTACTGATAATTTTTGTGAGTGATATTGTCAGGCATGGATGGCTGAATATGCCACATAGACAAAATTCAGGATTCCAGATTTAGTGACAGTTTCACCATTAACTGCTATGTTACCAAGAAGTAATTATACTTGAATGCAGATTACATTTAGTAGGAAGTCATACATTCATTCATCAGTCACAAAAGGGAATGGATATGTCTGAATCTTTTGAAATTTTCTTTAGGTGTACTTCTGCAGTATTTTGTGATTATTTTTGTGTATTTCTGTGCAGTGGAACATAATTTAAATATTTAGACTTACATACGTTTGAAAACTGTGATGCAGCAGTACTGTTTTTGTATGTCATATTTCTATGTTCGAAAGTCAGATTATCATTATTGTATTACTGGAATTTTGATCAGCTTTTTTGACCTTTCTCTTGCACTTTCTTAGTTTGTGCAGTTGAAACCTATGTCTCTGTCTAATCTCATTCCACAGATTAATTTTTTCCCCTTTGTATATCTGCCAAATATGCTAACTCTACGTAGGTATGAGGTACAGTAATGTATGTGGCATTAAATTAATGTTTTTTTCTATTCTCTTGATTATTAAACATCTATTTAAATCCATATATATCATTTGCCTCTACATTTCATTTGCATGATTGAAAGCTTTTTGATAGTGGGGCATATTCTGTATATGCAAGCTCCAGAAATTTTCAAGGAGAGGTGTATTTCACAGTTTTCACTTTGTGGTCTGTGAGGAATCTTATTTTTTGAGCAAGTATTGATTACATAGTACAAATGTACAAGCTTTGCTTTTATTCAGAAAGAAAGAGCTTGGTTGATGATGAACAAGATCATTTGTGGCAGTCCAATAGGATAGAAATACCCTGACTCCTGTGATGTACTCACTGTAAAATTTCTTAAGTGCCTATGTTGATATACAATGACTTCTGCAAAAACAGTAAGAAATTCAAGATTTGGCATTTTCATTTTGAGTATGGGACACTATTTGTGGATTTCCAGTGTTCACAGATTTTGATGAAATTATCCAGTATTGCCAGTTGAATTGGTAAGGAATGGCCAGTTTTTCCTGAAACAGACCCCAGATTGACAAGAAGAGCTTCACAGTGAACAAGTATTCTCATAGCAAATACTACAGCCTACCATTTTTCCATATGTATAGGAGTCAGCAAGGTAGATATAACTGTAGATATAACTATCACTCAGATTAAATGCTTATTGCAACAACTCAGGTTGGGCTCCGTCCAATGTTTGTTAATAACAGCATCCTAAAAGCTGGGTGCCTTTCCCTAAGGTAAAGAGAGCAAAAGGTGCTCTATACAAGGGAATAACATTTAGAACATGGTGGGACACAATTCAACTCGTATCTCTCCCTTCCCCTACAGATTAAACTCTCTAACTCGATATTCAATGACAGAAATTTCAAGCTTTTTTTTCTAGGCCTGGAAACTCTCTTACAGACACCTGCATGGTATGAGTGTGAGGTCAAAGTCTCAACCATTCATGCCTAGATAAAGCACTGCTGTTCAGCTGTTCTGAATCTTCATGATCCTTGTTGTCAATGGTTGTACCTGGAACGTTTTTCACTTAAGACTCTAAGCAGGAAAAACCTGGATATTTGTAATAAACAGATTTAATGCATTATATCCAGGGTTTCCCCCTATTCTTTGCCTTATTAATATGCCAAGTGATTCATTGATAATGTTTGCTCACAAATCTGCTTATTCTGCAGACATTAGGTGCTATAAAGATGTCACTTTCAGAACAACACTTTTAGAAATGCTGTTCTCAGGAAATTTTCACTATTTCTCATTACTTTTCTTGGCTGATCTTCACTGCTTAAGTTTGCAATGCAGCTTGTAAAATGAAACTGAAAATAGAGAAAAGTGGAAAATACTCTTCAGCACCACTGTTTGTAATCTCTGAGTAGTCACTAAATAATTTCAATATTTCATCCTACAAAGCAGGGCAGTTGGTTGTTGAATTAACTGCTAAGGTTTGGAGCACTCAAAATGACCAAACATTTAGTCATCATCACCAGTTACAAAACTCTATGTTACATGCTTATGTGCCCTTGCTGTCTGCCAGATGAGTCAAAAGTTTATTTTCCTATGCAGCCATATAACTGCATGAAAATGGATTTAAAAGTGTTTTCTCTGAGGAAAACAAGTGTTCTATCTACCATCCCAAAAGACAGAAGAGGTGGCCTATGAGAATATTTGCATGTAATTTAACTCTTGGGTTGCAAATTCTTCTTACGATAAGTGAGAAGAGAGAATTAGTAACAATAGATATGGGGAAGACTGAGGCACTCAGCAGGTTCTAGGAGTCATTCAGTGCTAGGTTGGATGCAGTACTGGGCAGCCTCTATTTAGTCGGTGGCAACCCTGCTCATAGCAAAGGATCAGAACTGTGTGGGCTGTAGGGTTCTTTCTACCCAAACCACTCCATGATTTTGTGATGAAAATTAATCTCTGCTCTCAGTGACATTAACTCTCATTTCCCATCTTTCAGAAGAATGTTTACAAGAAGTAATGCTTTCCACTGCGTAAGAAATTTCTTTTCCTCTGGCTAAAGCTGTTCCATCCCTTTTAAAGCCCAAAGATAAACTGAATATAATGTTTCAGTGAGGAAAAAGACAGGGATCCACTCCCTGTGTTTTAATAACACTAGGCAGAGTTTTCCAAATCAGTTTTATAGGACTAGCTTTGCTAAAATTGCAGGCTAGAAAATGAGGTGCCCAAATTAAACTGTAAGTTCAAGATGAAAAGAATTTAAAAATACTGTAAAGCAGATTGCTATAGAAAATTCTTCATGAAGAAATGAACAATACTATTGCAGAGCCAGGGAGTTACTTTGCCAACTTATTATACACTAAACATTTCTGTTAGTATTGCAAATATTCATCGTGTCAAATATTTTGACCATATTGGCCTGAAGAAATAATATATTGTGAACAAATAAGCTCCTTTACATTTTTCAGATCCTGTGTCAAAAGACTCTAGCAGATACACATGCTAAATTTGCTCATTTTGAAAGTATTAGGGAATAGCCTTGGTGAACAAGTTTTATAACAAAATGGAACAGGAGGCAAACAGCAAAGAAGAGAGTGAAGGTGCAAGAATGTTCACATCATTCCAGTTAGAAAGAACTTAGATAAAATTTAGGCAGAGAATTTGGAAGAACAGTGATAGAAGGTACTATATTTTAGACGGAAGAAGTTTTGCTGATTGTAAGCACAAAGAACTGATGGAGCACTCAAAATAACCGAGGTGCCTCCACAAGCTGATGAATATCTGCCACAGATAGGACTGCACATTCATCCTAAGGAAGCTATGGGCATCCGGTATCAGGTACCACAGAGGCAAACTTGGACAGGCAGAAAAGTACATTTAAGAGTCATTAATGCTGGGGAATAAGTGAGTCCAGGACAGCTGACAAAGACACCCAGGAGGTGTCTGGAAAGAGTGGAAAGGGAATGATGAGAGAGACTAAAGAGATGCTAACAGAGACAGAGGGGAAATAGAGGATCTATCAGCAGTAATTCCCTAGTGCTGTCAGCCACATGAAGAAACAATAAGTTGATGTCACAGAAACCAAAGGGTGGGAGTTAGTTGTGGAGAAGTATGTGGCCTATAGAGTCAAAGGTAACACAGCTATCAAGCAGGAATGAGCACAGGGAAATGAACCTACAAGAAATAGGAGCTTAATGTGAAGGATGACAAGACAAATTAGATACTTGGCAGTACACCTAAAGCAACTCCTTCAGCTTCTGCGACCACCTACATTGGCAGAGTAATTAGATGATCTTCCAAATACACAGTGATAAATGGCATGATAGGGGCAAGGAGATCTATGCCTATTTATAAAGTGCCTGTGATCTCAGTATCTAGTATCTCAGTAGTCAGTTAAAGAAAGAAAGTCACTATCCAGTAGCAGAATATTTTCTTTAATTTTGGTTAGGTTAGTTGGTATAAAAACATATTCCAAATCAGCAAAAATTTATCAGGCATGACAAAAGCAGAGGATGTCTCCCTGCACTGAAGTGTACTTCTTTAGGAATTGGAAGTACTCATGCTTTGAAGCTGAAATAAAAAAGCATATTTTATAAAATTATTTAATGGTTACTCTTTCTGAAGGAAAAAAAAAAAACCCTTCAACTAACCTATGAAAAAAAAAAAGCAACCTATGAAAAAAAAAAGCTGGCATGCAATTTCACTAGCAGTGTTAGAAAATCATGCTTAGGGCTTAAAAATAATGAGCTCCTAATGTGTTTTTCTAATCAAAGTATCAGCATGAAATTCACTGTATTTGGAGACCATCTTATTACTAAGGCAGCAGTGTATCAAAAGTTCACTGAAGATATTATTTTTTGTCTCATCTTTGAATTAGATTTGCTTTCGCCCCTCCCTTTTAATAGTTTTAAGTCAAAAGCAGTAGAAACAAGACAAGAGCAATGCTTATCACATCTGTTCCAGCTTCATTGGACTAACAGACATCGTTCTCAGTCTCAGTTATCTTTGCATGCAACACTGTTTTGAGAAGGTTTGTTACGCAAAAGCTTTTTTTCTCCCCAAGATTTAGGGACTTCATAAATCAAATAGACAAGCCACAGGATGTTACTTCTTTCCCTATTTAGTCTATTGGATACAGATAGGCATGTATTGTAGGCTCTTCAATAGCTTATTTTCTAACTTTTTATTTTTGTGGTTTTAACCCAGGCAGTGTTTTCCTATCACAAAATCAAAGCCATATTTCCACTATCAAAGCCATATAATTTTACCAGCTGTGAACAGAGTGGTGTTTCTAAAGATCATTTTATTTTGCCTTACAGTAGCAATGTCATCTATTCTCGAGAGATCAATTTTCTGTATTTCATTTTGTTTAAATATTATGCTTATGTATAAAAAGTGACATGTATGTTTCTAGGAGTATGAAAGAAAGAAACAGATTAGACTTGCTTTATTTTCTTTGTTAAAACAGTCAAAGGAATCTAGGTTCTCTTCAATTAATTTTTGTCTGATTTCCATTATCAAGTTATATGAACATTGCAAATTTTCATGTAATTTCTCATGATTCTTTTTTTTCAAAGAAAATCTCCAAACAGCTGCCTAGGCAATTGGTATTCAACTTTTTTTGCAAGCCTTGTCTCATGGCTATTCATATTTACTTGAACAAACTGTGGTGACTTCACCCTGACAGACAGCTGAACTCCACTGCAACCACTTTCTCACTCCCCTTCCTCAAAGTAAGGGGAGCAGATAAACTTTAGATAAAGACAGGGAGATGTCTCACCAATTAATATCACATAGTCTGATATTAATGAAAGAACAAAGAGGTAAAGGGCGGCTGGAAGCTCTTTAAACCCTGTCTTTGTTATCTGCACCAAAACATGTGTAAGCAGAGAAGAGAATTCAAGCAGTAACTTCATGCATTACCTAAACAGGCATTTCATAGTCAGAGGTTGTATAAAGGCTAAATCATATCTACTGCTTCTCTACTATGCTGCAGAGTGTAACTAGGAACTGGTGTGCAACCTTGTCTCTAACATACATACAGTGCACTGCAGGCAGAATCACATAAAAGCTGCTGTGGAATTTGCAAAAGGTAGCATTACAAAACAAAAAGACAAAAAACAAACAATATAAAAAAAAAAAAAAAGTGAAATTGTGTGCTTTACTCAACCTGAATTTCACAACATTAAAGCATCTCCCACATTGGGCTCCCAAACCAACCCTTAAAAATCTTTGTAAACATGAAGAGATGTCTTGTATTCACTAGTTTGCATTAGAAGTAGAAGAATGCTCTATATACTGGTTTTGGTATCTTCCCAAAACAACCCTTCCTTTTGTAAAGGAAAGGAATGGAAGTTTGCTGCCCTCCTACAGTCCTTCAACCCACTATAAATTTGAGCATGTGTAAATGTAGGGGCAGGGAGTTAAACAACCTCCATTAGTAAAACAATGTTGTGTTCAGGTCTGCCAACCCTGCTTCCAAGCTGTCTTTATGAACAGCAGGAAAAGATAAATCCCTTGGATTGCATTCACAAAAGGACAATTTATTCATAGAAGAGACGCATTTGGGACATCGACTCATTTAAAAGTAGAGTTTAAAAACCTGAACCTATAGACACTCCACATTTGCAGCTGTGTTTTATTTTAGTTCCAGACATTTCTGTTGATACTGTCCAGCTTACTGTATGTCTTCTGTGATCCTTCTGATTACTTTGAATGCGTGTGCCAATGGAAGAGTTGATTTGGACTATTCCACATCAACCCTGAAGACTCAAACATTCCTTATATGTCAGCAAAAGATTATGCAAAAGACATAGAAACAAACTGACTAACAATAACAAGATCAGCTAAACAACAGAAATAGGAACGTTTTCTGGTACCAGTAACTTTCCTTCTCGTGAAATTTTATATAATAAAGCAAACACTAGCATTTGGAATTGGAAAGCAACCTACTGACCCAGTGATTTTGTATAGTAAATAAATTGAAACAGGAATATCTGATGTTGTGAACAGAGGAGATTACTTACAGAATTGACAACTGCAGTTTAAACTGCATGTTAGAGGGATGCTGCCAACCTGAAATTGAGACGGTCTTAAGCAATAACTTAGCTGCCACTTTCACAGCCTGTGAATTTTCTTGCTTGTTTTTTGTCATTTTAGGGTCACAATCTTTTATTTTCAAATGCTCTTCTTTACCTTGTTGTGAAGGCTGCAGTCATGCAAAGTGAAATGACTGCAAAAGAAAAAGCGATTACACAGAAAATGTTGACAAGTGAACAATGTAAGTTAACAAAAAGAAGGTGAAATATTGATGTTCTTTTTTTGCTCATTTCTTTCAGCTACAAGCAAGGCTCAAGGTGAATCAGTATGTCATGATACTAGCTACCATTACCACTGAGTTTAATTCTTCTTAAATGAGTACATCACCTCTTCATTATGGCTGGTTAGGCAATGCATAAAATGTTGCTGTTCCATCCCTGTAAATTATATTAACACTGTTTTAAATGTTTCATGAGTGTCCTCTTGCTTCAGCATACTCTCAGAGTAAGAGGTTCATTGCACCAGCTAAGCAGCTGTCTTCTTCTGGCAAGAGAGAAAAAAAAAGTTTTTTTTAGTTTTTTTAAACGATTTACAACAGAAAAAAATAATGTGAAAAAATCATAAATTCTTAGGGGAAAAAAAAAAAAAAAAAAAACAAAAAAAACCCACCACCAACAAACACACAGCTCTGATGTTTAGATTAAAAACAAGTTGTTTTACCCTTAAACACAATGCTTAAAATCCACAGCTGTTCACAAAAGACCAGAAGACTTAATGCATAAGCAAGTACAGTTGTTGGCTTTGTTCCCTCCTTTTCTTATAAAGGACACTTTCCAGTATTACATCAAGGTACTCTCCTTGAATCGACTTTATTTTTCTCCTTTTAGCATTTAGAAGGAAAAGGTAGTAATATTTTGTTTTTTCTTTGAGAAGAATTTTCCATGCTTCAACATTGAAGTATCTTTCTAAAACTTACAGTGCTAACTGTCCCACATTTTGCAGATGAGGAAGGAGCTGGATGAAAAATAAGTGCTTTACTTTCAGATCTTACGCTGATAGTTAATTGTACAATTGCTCCTTCTTTTCCTGTAGCTGGCTCGTGTCACCTCTATGCAGTTTGGAATCTCAGAATCCAGGAATGAAATGAGCTACAAGCTGCAATAATATTTCAATATTTGGCCAGCCTCTTGTCATAATATTAGCCTCTGACCTTTGATACAACTGATGGCAGAGATGATTTCACCACCTACAGATCGAGGTTTCTTCATAATTACTTCAGAGTGGTGCTAAGATCAAGATTAGACTCCAAAACCATGTTTTCTTTGTCTCATTGTAAAATTTGCTCTTTTTTCCCTTACTTTTCTTCTTTTCTTCTCCTTTTCTTACCCCCACACTTCCTAGTGCATCATTTCCAAGGAGACCTGCAGAGGGCTAAGCAGTCCATACTGGCAATGGCAGTGCTGCTGCATAGTGGGGGATGCGAGTGTGTGGTAAAAGCACAATCCCTGTTAATGTGGATATACCTGGTATCACTAATGTGTGGCTATATTGATCCCTTAAGGCCACCCTCATCCTGCACTTCAGAGAAGTTCCAATAAATTATTCTCTGGGTATTTCAGCTTCAGCCAAAGAACCAGGTTATAAACTTGCAGCCAGCATCAGATTATCACTGTGGTTATTTACACACAAGTTTCTCTGAAAAAAAGCTGTGGTAGGAGAGAATCCTAAGAAATACTCTTCTTTCAGGAATAGGAAAGAAACATTTTAAATACAAGTTATCTGTATCAGCATTTAGTAGTAACTAATCATTACCTTATTGGTTTTGAATATCCTACTTTCACTGCCTGAAGAGTGAGATTATAGTAAATGCCTATTTTCATATCCTTATTCAAAAGCTAGTAGTTAGTAGTTTCATATCCAGAGCCTTAAGTGTTTAAATTAGGGTCTGTCCATACGTATGTTTTTCTGTTTGTGAGGGATGACATCACCAGTAGAAAGCATACTTCTGGTAGCAATTTAGTACCAGATGTGATATTCCATTTTAAGGGAATATTTGCATTTCTGGCAGGTTAGAGCTTCAGCAACGACCTCTGTACATCATACACAAGTCCCTCAGGATGTGTATGTGTACTAAGTTGATGACACCTTACTGTACTCATTTACCTTCATTTCACCTCTCATCTAGTGATGACTTCCCTAAAAAATGCAATGTGATATATTTCCACTTCCCTGTTATTTAAAATCTACAAATGCATATAAGATTTCCAAAAGCCCACAATGGTAATGCAGCATGAAAAAAACTAGCCTTCAAGACTATAGAAAGAGCTAAGTATAATTTCATGTTTACATATAGGATAGTGCTATAATGTTACATCAAAGATAAATCAGAATTTATTTTGTGCAGATTTCATTGTGATCACTAAAGATTCCCAGCTTTACTTTTAAATCAAAGTCACCTTTAGACTGTGATAACCTTCTGCCAATAAACTACACTTAAAGTCTTGGCATTGAGAGTAAAAATGGCACACTGCTATGTTAAACTAGATTTTATGATTTTGTGGAAAAAAAAAAGTGGTTAAACAGTTATACTGTTTTAAACTGCTTTTTAGCTGTTTGTTTTACTTTTTAATCATTTTTTATTTCACAGCAAACAATTTTCAAATATAGTTAAGTATATTTGTTTATGTATTGTATACTTTTATCTGTTCCTCAGGTTGTCTTATCCAAGTTTATAACATATTGTCGGTTTACTTTTCCCTCCTGTGTTTTGCATGAGGAAGTTATATTCTTCTAATTAGGACAACTGGGCAGAATATCATCTATCCTATAAAGGATATTTGCATATTTTACAACAGGACAAATGGGCAGTGCATTTTTCTATGCAGAAATTAATATTCTTCATTGTAAACAATATAATCCATCATATTCGGTGTGCATGGTGAACCGAATATCCTGATAGTTAGCATGAAAGCTTACTGAAGTGACCATCTGCATCACTCTGTTGGGCTTTAAAGGCCAGTTCTCCCTTCTAAAGATTTATAATACAAAGGGCAATTCACTAATTAGTACTGTAAATTAGTGTTGCCATGAGGTTAAAAAAAAAAAAAAACTAACAGTCCCTGCAGTATTTCAATTAATGTTATTTTTAATTGCTTGTATTAGCATTTGAGAACAAGATTGATTAGCTTTTGACTAAGCTACAAAGAAACAGAACTTGAAGCTCTTAAATACTGAAATGGGAGTTGTTAATTATATTTAAAAATCCATAGATATTGTACATGGAAGTCTGGAAGGTCATCTGAGTATTAAAGAGGGTATGTTTCATTTCTGTTCTGTTTAAATAAAAAATTTAAATGTTTGCATAGAGACACATGTATTCCTCATGCTCTCTACTAATTGATCACACAAATTAACATCTCCAAAATCACTTTAAAAACAAAACAGCTTTCACAGTGCATCTGTTTATAGAAAGTAATTTTAGAAGTTGTTTGACTTTAAAGTGATTAGTTAATTCTCAGTTTGTGATTAAAGTGCCACGAGCAGAAACTTCTCCTAAAACTGTAATTGATGTTCCTCTGTAGACCACAATTCAAGAAATAGTGCCCATTTTAAAGGATTAGCTCTAAGACAGGGCTTCTGTTCCTCCATCCTTAAGTTCAAGACCATAACTGAGGCAGGTTTACAGACATGGAAACAGAACACAAAAAAAGCCAACAAGCATAGAAGAAATCTATCTGTAGCAAGCTGATAGGGATCCTAAGGCTAGGTATTCTATATACCACCTCACACAGCTGCTTGAGTTAACAAGGTAGCCACAGGCTGATAAGTTTCCCAGGGTACACCTGTAGTCTGCTTAAAAGAAACAAATACCCTCAGGACTTCCTCAATTATTTAATTGGCCCATACTAGAGCAATAATCTGGGATGCAGGACACTTGGATTTATGTTCTTCCTCATCTTGAAAGGGCTTAAAAACATTACCTATTGCAGAGTTATGTATTTACATGCAGACCATTAAGACTTTTGAGGTTGGTTTTCTTTTTTTTTGTTTTTCTTTCAACCAGTTTGCTGATGCTGCACTGTTTTACAACAAAATGTGATTGATCTATTAAAGCTAATTGTTTAGCCTTGTTTTGGTCTCCTGAATTCGGTCTGGAGTTGTGAAGAAAGAGTCTGCTCAGACAAGGTTAGTTTTGGTTGTAGTCTTTGAAGTCCCCTGAAATTAAGTTCAGCTGTTGCACAATGTTAGGCCTCCATTTCCACTTGTTGAAGACAACTTTTGTAATATAGAATGTAATATAGAATCATAGAATCATAGAATCACCAAGGTTGGAAAAGACCTAAAAGATCACCCAGTCCAACCGTTCACCTATTCCCAATAGCTCCTACTAAACCATGTCCCTCAACACAACATCCAGCCTTTCCTTGAACACCCCCAGGGTCAGTGATTCCACCACCTCCCTGGGCAGTCCATTCCAGTGCCTGACCACCCTTTCCGAAAAGTAATACTTCCTAATGCCCAGCCTGAATCTCCCCTGCCGTAGCTTGAAACCATTCCCCCTGGTCCTATCACTAATGACACAAGAGAAGAGGCCGACCCCCAGCTCACTACAGCCTCCCTTCAGGAAGTTATAGAGAGAGTGAGAGTTGAGAGTTCTGTTGTCAGGTTTCTTACTACTTTACATCCTTTAACTGAATAATAGTAAAAAGTGAAGGATGGGAAAGACAGGGATATTAAGTAGAAATGAAAAAAGAGATAGAAATGAAATCTGCTACTGTAAGTAAGGAAAATCGTATTTAAAGTGAAAAACAAAAACAAACAAACAAACAAACTGGAAATCAATTTTTTCTCAGAAAATTTCATTTTGGAAAAGTTTTCTCAGATGAAAAAGCTTTCATACAAAAAATTCAGCTACACGTGTCAAAACAATACATCAACTCATCAAAGGACCGGGATTTTTTTAGAGGCAATTAGAAGGTATATTTTAGAGCTAATTTGACTGTCTAATGAGAATATCACAAATGAAGTGATTCAAGATAGCTCAAGTACTAGTGATCAGCGTTCGTCAAGGTCAAAAGTTTCAGTTATTAATATTTATATATATAAATGGGCCAGTAGGTTATGCACAGTTAATACTTTTTAAAAAATAAAAAATCTCCAATGTGGTGGCCAACAAGGAATTATCACAGCAATCTCTCCTAACCTGCTGTCGAATCCCTAACTGTGGTACACATGTCAAATAAATGCCGTATTTAATTCCTGGAGAAACACATTATAAATCGCACTAAATAGAATTAATAGTACCTAATTACTGGTTATATATTTCACCTGGAGTACCATATTCAGTAGTGATCACCATTCCTTAGTATAGAATCATTCTCAGTGGTTTATAATACAGAGACTGAAGTACAATAAACTTCAGAGAAAAGCATTAAAGAGAGAGAATAAAAACAATACTTTAAACTTCAGGACTTTTGTTCAAATACTGAAAACAAAGAAATCATCATACGTGGCATTTTTAGTAGATCCTTTAAGACAATGAATTTTATATCTGTAAAAACACATCCTGCTGGTCCCTGAAAAGGGGATGTAGCCTTAAAATGTTTCAATTTCCTTTCCTCTATGGGGATGTGACTTTCTGTGAACATGATACAAAAGATATAAAATCTCCTGAAAAGTTGGTGGATTGTTGTTTTTTTTTTCCTTTTAAATAATTTATGCCATGGCATTTTAACTTCACTTATTTGCATTATTGCATTATCTTCTGCTTTGGCAGGGGGATTGGACTCGATGATCTCTGGAGGTCCCTTCCAGCCCCTATAGTTCTGTGATTCTGTGATTCTTTATGGTGAGGGTAACAGAGCACTGGGACAGGCTGCCCAGGGGGGTTGTGGAGTCTCCTTCTCTGGAGATATTCAAGACTCACCTGGATGCCTACCTGTGCGACCTGGTTTAGGGAACCTGCTTTGGCAGGGGGGTTGGTCTCGATGATTTCTAGAGGTCCCTTCCAACCCCTACAATTTTGTGATTCTGTAATCTTCACCTAATGCAAGAGTACCAACTTTTTGTTTTTCAAGTGGATAAAATGAGAGGTGATCATTTATAATGCTGAACCTCTTTTTGCTTTTTCTTTAAAAATAGTGTCATAGAAATACTCCCTCATGTTAGGCTTAGAGATTAATTTCTGAGGGGCTCTCAAGAAGCGCTGCAATGTTAGGGAAAGATTGTGCTGCAGTTAAGGATATGATTAGTTTTCTGATCAAAGACATTTTGATATGCACTCAGTTTTAAATTTTGCAGATATCTACTACTTCTGGGCCAGTATGTGAGAGTTGTTATCATCACTGTAGACTGTGCCACTGAAAACAATGATCCCAAAATGGTTACGTGCTTTTTTGGTTTGGAAAGTATGGCGGCCACTCAGAGTAGCTGAGTAGAGATTTACTCATCATCTGCAGACCTATGGAAGGAAGCTGATAAAGAAAGAGAGCATTCTTTTGTTTGCAAATGAAAGTCCAGCCTTTACTGTAGGAGAATTTTGCAAAAGCCTAGGGTCTAGTATTAAATGGGAAGGTTGGTGGCCCTGCATGTGGCAGGGGTTTGGAGATTTGTGGTCCTTCAGGTCCCTTCCAATCCTGGCCATTCTGTGATTCTGTGATTAAGCTAGTGTCAAACATAACTGGAAACTTTTTTTTTTTTTTTTAACCTCACACCAATAATAAATGGGTTTGTGGTGGGAACGCTACATTATATTTCCAGTTTTCTTGTGTCTTATTACAGTGTATATTTCTTATTACCTTAATGCACTGTGAATTGATTTGCTTGCCCTATACAGTGAGACTGGAGTTCTTAGAATGACATCTTTCTTGCAATTTCCTTTCTTAAGGTACAACAGGCTGCTGAAGCACTCTCCAATTGCATAAGTTTTGATACACCATTCTCCAATCATAATTTCCGGTGTTGACTTTACCTAAAAGTCCATACATTTCATTTAACCCTGTTAGGACTGTCTTTCCTGAAAGACAGAGACACTTACCTGAAGATTCTGAAAGCCTTCCTGCACCTAGTAGCTTACTCAACAAAATATGTATCCATTTAAAAAAAAATTCCACACAAGTCTGCTGTGTGTATGGGAACTGTACCATGCCGAATAGGTTTTTGTATGTCTAACGAGAACTAAATCATGAGCCATTCTTTCATGAATGACGTGAGTCTATAAAAAAGCTACTATTAAATGCAATGCACAAATTAAAAGGGAATAGCCACAAGAAAAAAATATCTCTATAGAATGTCTTATGTCAAGAATGCATAATAATAGCCTTGTTTGGCAATCAAAAATACTCTAGTCTTTTACTGAGTTATCTTTAGTGAATTCCAGCATTAGTAGTGAATTCTGCTTTGGATACTAATTTGATGCATTAGAAAACTATACCAGAGCTCACTTTGTTCTTGTCATGAAAATATGGAGAATAAGGTCTACATATTGATTCTATGGCAAGCTGACATCCAACAAATTTATGATGTTTGAAAACCCTATTCTTGCTAAATGCATTGCATATGTAAGTTCAGTGTAATTTACTTGGAACTTTGCTGCTCCAAATAATGTTAATGTCTCTGTTTTAATATGACATGAAAGTTATTTAATCTGATACCTCATTCTGAAATGCATTCATTAAAAGTCTTGAATAGGGGAAGAATCTGTCAGTACAAATGGTGTTCATTTTCATTGTGACAGTATTCTCAACTTCCAAGGAATAGAACAGTTGAACAGATAATGTCACATATCATAGTTTTATTCGGGTGGTGTGATCTTCTCATTGATTGGACAGCAGCTGGAAATTTAAAGCTTATGCTACATTTCACTAATACCATGACAATGAGGAACATGAGCAATGGTCTGTCAAATGTGTGAAAATTGTGCCATGCAAGTAAATAAAGACACAGTTTATAATTCTCTGAAAGGCTGAGGATAACATTTGTTCTAGAATTAAGCAATAATGAAACAGAGACTCTGCTTTGTGCCTTAAACGTAAAATGGGGTTATAATGGAAGAGCAATTCTTTCAGTACTGATATTAAGAAATTGTTATCTTCTTCATAGTGTAAAAAGGCCACTTCTCAAGCAAGCAAATGAAGGCAACTCTATTGAAACTGCAGTTTGTAATCCCTGTAGCATTATTAGCCTTTAGAACAGCAGTCATTTTATCTTGTTTTTATTGTTGTAAATAATAGTGTAAGCTTTTTTAAATCAGAATTCCTTCACACACAGACAAACACACACAAAAAGTCAAATTGATTCATATGCAACTCTCATTGCACCTAGAATCCAAAAGCCACTTCTTCAACTGTCTTTCACCAGATTATCTGAGAAATCCCAAGAACTGAAACGAGTGAGTAATAATTCATACCATAGCAATATTTGGATATTGTTAGCAGTGATTTGTCAAGCAACATGACCAGAATTTGTTGCATATGTTTTAATTCTATTCATCCCACTGAAAGATGTAGGTGAGGGATGTATGAATACAGACACTCTGCTGCACTTTAAATACTGAGGTATCCTACCTGTCATTCTAGGAAGGTTCAGCTCTTCCACAGATCCTCTGTTATTTTTGATATCTTGGATTCTCTAGATCATCTCAGTGACATGTTTTTATGCAAGTGATTATCCTTGGAAGCGTTTCTGGGTTTTATCATATTCTTAAACAGTAAGGAGAAAGTAATAGTAGAGAAAGCAAAAAGATGCAGTCTGGTCTTCAGCCAGAGGGTCAGGGACTTGGAGCTTGACTTATACTGTGCCCAATTCCAAGTGTATTAATAACTGTATGCCCCAAGTGAGACAGGTCCTTGGATGCTTGCATTTCAGAGCTTACACAGTTCAGCAGAGCCTGTGCTTCAGTGGTGCATTATGATTGAAAGGATAACCTTGGAATTGGAGACAGTTGAAGGTGTCTACATTGCTTGGGTTCCTAGAAGCATAGTGAGAGGTATGTACTTGCTCACATCAAGGCTGCGTTTTAAGAGCAATTTCACAGCCTCCGTTTATCCTCTAGAGGGGAAGGATTTTGTTCCATTCTGGAACAAAATGAGAAACCAACCAGTAAACATTAGGCAGAGGATAGTTACTTTGTACATATGCCTTCAGTTTGGGTTGTGGAACCATAAGCTTCCTGCATGCTGTGCCATATCTGACTGTCTCCTTGCGTTTCTTTGTCTTTGCAGAGTTATCACCTGACCAGCATAGAGAAGAGCTAGTTGGAATGAAGAGTCTTAAATGTGTTTCAGTGTTGATTTTCACAAAAGGCAATGTTTACAGCATTGAAGCTGGCTGTGAAGATCATGTAAGTAGTGAAATCTCTGAAGGACCTGCAAGGTCAGGTACTGATAGGCTTAATTATTCTTCTAGTCAAACGTCCTAGCCATTATCCTGGATTTGCATTGTTTGGAAGGGAGATTTTTCTTTGTTTTCACTTGTTGATTACTTGCTGAAATGAATTTTTGATGGCAAACAGATAGAAACATCCTTTTGCATCTCCTCCAAGAAGGACTGTGCCTGAGATGCTTGATGTTTTGCCAAGTACTGCGGGTGTGACTGCCATCACTGACACAGTACCTTCATTGGATCTGACAGGGAAAAGGAAAATCTTCATGAATGTTTATATTGGGATTTTTTTTTTTGTCTCATTTTCATTTATTTGTCAGTTTGTGCTGAAAATTGCCACCTGGCAAAATCAGCCAGACTTACATTTCATTTTGGCACGTTCCTAGTCTCTTGCCCGTATTTTTCCTTATTGCTATGCAGTTTGGAGGGTTGGGAGAGAGCTGCCAAAATGAGTTGCTTTCTTTCAAAGGTCAGCTCAGGGATGAGATAGGCCTACTGCCCTGATCCCAGTCTCACTGAGAAATGTTAGGTACAGCTCTGGACTTTTCAGCATGGCAGGCTGTATAACCTTGCTTCAGCCCTAAGGGAAGCATGTCTTTGAATGGTCCCCATTGTTTACTGTCCCATTTGCAAAACAGTGCATCCAGTGAATGCTTTATCTGCATCAGAGTACTGTGCAAGTAAAGCCAGACACTCCTGGTCTTACTTGCAATGAATCTTTAGTTCATAGGAAGCATTGAATTCAAGTAAATGATTAATTTGCTGTCCACGTATTCACTGTATGTGTAGAAATGAAAGAGACATGGAGTGAGATGCTCCTGAACAGACTACTTCTAATGCCAGACAGTCTGTCCAACCACAGCATACTTCTGAGTTACTTGCAAAAGAGATGGCTACTGGGGGTGACTTGAGCTAAAAATGTTGTCTACAAACTCCACCTGCTATAATTAATGGTATGAAGTGAAGGAATAGGCAGGATCAAGCATTATCAGAAACAGTCCTTTATCCTTCCTAAATCTTTAAAACTCTATCTCACTCATGCCAGCAAGAAAAAGAAGTCTGGAGAAAGTTTTTGTATAAGGAATTTCAGGGACTCACATCCTTCTATTATGACAAACTGCTGCTCAAGGAAAGCAGATGAAATTATGTGACATAAATTTGTGGTTTACAGAAAACCAAAATAAGCAATTTGAGTCAATTAGGTATGTGCTACAAGTAATTCCACTGTGTGTTTTACAAGTGAAATTTTCACTCTCCTGACACAGTCTATATATTCTGCTATGTCTGTCCAAATGGGTAATGGCTTCTTCTTCTAAATCTGTAAAATAGGCATCCCTCTACCCCTGGCAGCAACAAATGAGGCCCAGTATTTCTGCTGCTGTTTACCACCCCACATGATCTATCCTTTATGCAAGCAGGACACTCCTGATGCCGAGGAGTAGCTTCACAGGAAAAAGAAGACTCCTAACCTCAGCAAAACCATTCAGCTGTGTGTGCTTGGAGTCACAGCTGCGGAACAAGTCAGAAGAGTAGCAAAGCATTTCAGTTCCTCTATGGGATATCAAGGGATCCTTTATCTTGCTAAAACCATTCATAGGCCCCTATCACTTTAAGATGATGGCAGAAAATCATTGGCTCTAAAGTCTCTACTGTCCAGCAGTGACAAAGAAAATGTCGTTGCATATCAATTGTCTTGTGGCAATTGTCACTGAGCACTGACAGCATGCAAAGTGCACTGCCATTCCAATTATTAAAAGGTCTTTTAGTCCAACCTGGTTTTCCCAAAGGTAGCTGATATCAATTTATTTATCTAGTATTTTGTAATTATAAGAAGAAGAAAAAATGGCTTAGTGAGGTACACTGGCCTTTCATAGTGCTTTCTGGAGGAAAAATCCCCAGAAAATTAGACAAAATACATTTCTTTAGGAGAATGTGATAAGTCATTCTCTATTGATTTAAAAACTTCACACAAGGAAAGTTTTGCACTGTTTAAAATGAGATTGAAAAGTGAAAGCAGTAGATTTTTTTTATCTGTATTATCAAAGTATAGGGTTGGTTTTGATTCAGTCTTTTTTTTTCCTGATGAAACGTTTCATGTTGTAATGTAATAGAATTAATAAAATCAGATACACTGACTTTTAATGAAATTTCATTTTTCAAAAATAGGCACATAAAAATGTCTCCGTAATAAACTTAATTAGAGAAAATAGAAGATTGTATTATTTCATCATTAATACAAAGAGATGGATAATTAGGAGGATGCGATATGCATATTGAGTGAAACCAACCCTTCTGCAGGAGGCTGGAGTATACAGACCTTCTGTGGGACAATATTTAATCCAATGGAGCCTTAGAAGTTTTGCCATGGATAAAGTACTCAGCTCTCTTTAAAAGTACTTTTCAAACTCTCTGCTCTGCTCTCCCTTTGGAGAGAAATGCGGCTGATGTGTGCTCTGGCCCATCCATGGAGGCAATCTTTTGCCTCATGGGGTCTCATGGACTTCTTGCAAAACAGATTGATTGTCACCCGTGGGAGCAATGTAAGCTAAGAGAGGACACTGGCACCCCCCATGGCTGATCTTCACTGCTTATGGTTTTTCAACACTAAAGAAATGGCAACAGTGCCTATCTTTAGTCCTTGCTTATGACAGCTAGGCCATGGGCTGTAAATTTTTACAACTCCATGACAAAAGACAAATAATAATTTACAACAGGTGAGGAACAGGAACTTTTTTTTTTTTTTAATTATCTAGAATTAGCCATTTTGCTTCAATTCCTACCCAGAAGAGCCCAGAACATGCTACGTTTTCCATAATTGTTCAGAATCCTTTCCAGTTCCTTATTCTTTTACTAAAGCGCTACTTTTTTGGTTTCAGTAATTTTGCTGACATTTTTCTTCATTTTCTTTTGTACTAGTATATGTTTATGGGCCTCAGCAGTGTTATTGGCAAGGTCTTATTTCATTATATAATTCTTACTTGTATCAGTTGATACACTGCACATGTTAGTATTTTTATTAAACAGATTTTACTGTGGAACATTAAAAACCCTCTAAATTAGCCTGATACCAGATTATTTGTAAATGTAGTATAAAGTGTTATTTAAAATATTGTGTTGGTGACTGAACCAGTTGCTTTTTTGCTGGAGCATGGAACAAATTAATTTTCTGATGCAATCAGAATAAAAAGGTAGTTTTTCAACTATTGAGGGTAGAATTCACTCCTGTTCACAGGGTCTGTACAAGGACCTCATTTAAGTTTAGCTGGTGCGTGAGACCTTGTATGGGTACTCTGCAGTGACAGAAATTTATTGACCTGATTCGTTCAGTCTGTTATATTTGTACTGTTCTGAATAGGCTAAAGCTCTCATTGGTGGATTTTCTTTTGTAATCCCATTCTTTTTACTTTGGTACCAGTTTTACGATTGGTATTGTTAGTCCTGCCAAGGATGGTGTCTTCTCCACCTGTTCTAAAATATCACTAACTTGTTCTAAAAAGTACAGCCAGTGTATTATAAAATAAATATTTTAAATGGTGCTCATATTGAAAATAAAGATTTTCAATGAATAATATTTATAAGAAACAATGTAATATTGAAGTAGTGTAAAAGGATTTGGAGGAAAAGTTGCTAGGAAAGCATTTGCTTTTTCAGCCCACAGACAACATTTTGAGAAGTACCACTCATTGCTCTTCCAAATCAAAGAGCCCAAGGTGACATCTAAAATCACTTGAAATCAGTTTTTCTGATGAATGCTGTGTGGTTCACAAAAAAAAAAAGGGTTGCTATGTAGGGTGTTTTTGGGTTTTTTTTGCATGTGTTTTTTTGGGGTGTTTATTGGCTTTTTTTGGTTTTAAACAGTAATTTTCATTTCTTGCAGTTGCAACAAGGCATCGTGCTGCATGCTGTTTTCACCAGGTCTGAACTGAAAGCTGTTGTTAGGGAAGTAGGAACTGAAGCTAGCTTTAAATGTCAGTGAAGTATATTCCTGACTGTACATTCCCAGTGACAGGATTTTACAAATGAGCCTCTCCGTATCATCCCACCACCCATGTTTTCAGCAGACGAGGCCATGTCCTTGTCCCCAAACTGCCCTTAACAATGCACCTCTGCCAGCTGCCAGCTGTCATCCATAGGACACAGCCACTTTGCAGTGTCACAAGGCATATCCGTTTTCTTTGAAGTCAGATTAGTGTTTCTTCATTTAAAATTTTCACATTGTAAAAAGGGTACTTTTCCAACTGAAGATTACTCCTGTGAATTGTTCTTAACCACTTCTAGTAAATCAATATCTCCTCAGCAGGTACCTCATGACAGTGGGTCTAAAGTCATTCTGTTGAGTTCTTAACAGATTTTGAACTCCTGGGGAAAGACTAGGGAAATGTAGGCTAGCAGTGCAGGCCAAGACTCCTCAGGTTTCCTTTGGAAACATTGGTCTATTCTATCTGGCTACAATACATAATTCAATTAGTATTATCCCTTAAATGCCTGTCTGCCGAGTTATCCAAACTCGTTCTCTGTTTACTCCTATGGTACCTCTATAGATGCATTTCCTATTGCCATCCATCTCTATCTTTTTATGTCATTTTACTTCTCTGCTAGTACGCATATAATTCTTATCAGCACCCATAGTACATCATCCAATCCTCTTTTATATTGTATGGTGCTATCAGTATTCCGTTCTTATATATTTTTAATCTCAGACAAGAATATTGTATCATCTTTGCTCTGATAAAAGAAATGTAATATTTTTGTATGGAAACTATTCTATAATCCACATAAATATACAAGAGATTTGTTTTCTGTATTGAAAAGATGTCTTTTTTTTTTTTTTTTACAGTATCTTTAGATCAGAAAAGGCATTACATTTTTAACATATTTTTCTCCTTAAAGGATGAATTTAGTGCTCATGAAAGCTGCTACATTGACAGCTCTGAGAAAAGAAGCCTATTTAATTGGCCATGGAAAAGATAAGTAACAGCAATGTAAGCTTCATAGGCTGCTTATGCATTCACCTAGAAAAATCTGTGATCCTCCTCCCATTAAAGTCTACAGTAAAATTCCCCCAAACCTGGTACTTCATTTGGCTTCTGAGTTTGCCCACATAAATAATCCTTATGGCAATGGTAGATGTGATATGTTCTTAAAAATCTTCCCCAACTGGAATACCATGAATTTGCTCTAAGAACTAAATGCCTTTAATATGTCCACATCTCTGGCAGCTATCTCTCTATGCCAGATCTGATTCAGTGACATGGAGAAGAGAGGGGGTATAGCTCTTTGCCACTTTTTCAAGCCCTCCTGATGATGTTACAACTTTGGTAGTATTAACTGTGCGTCATATAATACAAATCTCATTTAAAGTCACTTTATATCTCTAATAAGAGCAAGGGATTTTATCAACAAATAGGTGATACTGTCTACTGCTGTGGTTTGTAAATGCTATGCCCAGAAGAAATCTTATTTTATAAACAGATGGATCCTTTTTACTTGATTCAGTAAGGCCTTACAATTAACTAATTAACAGGTTTATTGCCAAAAATAGCAATAAAATGTGTTCAGGAATTTTGACCAAAGCAGTTTTAGCAATTACATAGATACAAAACAATCTTCATGATAGTTTGAGGCTAAATGTTCTTCAGATCAGAATTTAACCTGCTGTTATCAAACAGAAGTTGACAAATAGGAAACCAAAGCCTGTAGTTTTATATTTGAGTACCTCAGTCTTAATTAGTATTAATTACAGGTAATGCAACAACAGTGGGAAGAGCTGATTATGCTTTTTCTAGACAAACAAACCAGTTTAATATTCTTCACTTTGATGGACTAGCTTTTTCATTAGGCTTCTGTAATGAAAGAGTTCTGGGTGAAGAATCATTGTGCTTTTCATGCTATAAATAACATTTTGCTTTAAAGGGAATCATATCTTATAGAACTATATAGCACAAGAGACATTTAAAATCTCATTATGTAATATTACTGCAAATAAGTAAAAGAGAAGGAATTCTCATTAAAATAAACTTCCTGTTTTTGAGTAATCAACCACACAGACTCCCAATAAAAATCTTACCTTTTCAATCTTGCGCACTCAAAATGAAAATGAGTAAAAAGTGTACAGTCAGATTTTCAAAAAAGCTTTCTCAATTTGTAGATTTGTCTCCAGAACTCATTAATAAATGTGGACTAGTGATTAACTCACTCCTAAGCATTTATTTCAAAATTAAGCGTGCACCAAATGACAAGATATCTGCAAAGCAAGTCAAAGCCAAGTCAAGAAGAGAGTAGTCTGCAAGTCTTGGCATCAATGAGTATGTTCATCCACAGATAGCAATTCATTAATGATTTATTATTTATATACTTTCTTGTATTTAAAATCCACTGTGACCCATTATAGCTTTCTGTTTGACATTGCATCTTGCAAACTCTTATATCTTTATTTTTGAACAAGACCTTTCTATATAGTTTGAAGGTAACACTTAAAGTGACATTAAGAGAACTCAATTCCCAGTACAATGGGTGGAGATGGAAGTGCATAACTCTGTTCCCATAAATGGAAGTTGTTGGATTCCATTTTCTAAAAACTAGAAAAGCTATGAAGTGTTACTTCCTTCCAGTTTCTAACCAAAATTTGCAGGACTATTACTTAACTGGTAAACAAAACCATCCTCTAAGTAACCAAAAGAATGAAATGCAATTTTTTTTTTTTTTAATTAGGAATTACTGTCTGCATAATGTGAATTTAATAAGACATGACTGGCTTGTTCCTCAAGAAAGACATCAAGGGCATTTTAATCATTTAACAACAACCAAAAAAAATTGAAGATATGTGTGGATTTGAAATTTTGTTAAATTAAGTACCATCTTACACGTGAAAGAAGGATGCTGCTTTTGATTTCACTGTTATTCTAACTTGAATTTCTTTCAAAAGGACTGTTTGGTTCTTGACTCTTATTTCAACGAGTGGAATGTAGGCATGCATTCAGACTGATGGTGAAAATAATCCTTAACTTTATATATAACAGTGTTATGCTGGGTACCTTTATTTTAGAGGAGACTGAGGGGTGACCTCATTAATGTTTATACATATGTAAAGGGTGTCATGAGGATGGAGCCAGGCTGTTCTCAGTGACATCCAGTGACAGGATAAGGGGCAATATGTGCAAGCTGGAACACAGGAGGTTCCTCATAAATATGAGAAAAAACATCTTTGAGGTGAGGGTGATGGAACACTGAACAGGCTGCCCAGAGAGGTTCTGGGCTCTTCTTCTCTGGATTCATTCAAAACCCATCTGGACGCATTCCTGTGTGACCTGATCTAGTGTTCCAGCTCCAGCAGGGGGATTGAACTAGATGATCTTTCAAGGTCTCTTCCAATTCCTGATATTCTGTGATTCTGTGATATTTGTTTATCTGCCGTATATTTCACCTTTGTAGAAGTACTTTGTATTGTGGTCTCATTTAATGAATTGAAGCATGCTTGCAGTAATATGTTCATAGTGGGTCTCTTGTTTGTGTGTATTAGATTCTGCATGAGAAGTTCATTGGGGAAGTTCAGGTGTGGATTGCTGGAAATTTGCTTCTTTAATATTCTTGGCTTGTATACAAACCAGAATATATGAGGAGTACACATACTTCTAGTATGTAAAATTTCAGTTTATATCAGTTTTCTTTAACTGGTGGATGTAATCATTCTGTTAGAAAAGAGTGCTGCAATTACAGAAACACAGAAAGATTTGAATGTAGCAGTGATAGTGGACAGTGCTGTAATATACAATTTATCCTATTTGATACTTGTTAACAAGGGCAGTGATCCATGAAGAAGATTCTTCTTTGAGGTTTTGTGTCTAAGTTAAAATTAATAGTTTGGGAGTAGAGTCTATTACTGTGTGCTATATAGCTAGCAATCGTTTAAATTCAACACAAATTACACATGGACTGGAGATCTCAAGGTGCCTAGTTATAGTTGTGATTGGCAACCAATCATTTCTTTCTCATTTTCATTACAATATGTCATCAGAAACATAAGTTTGTAAGATGCTTCTTCGGTTTACCATATGTTTGATATTCATGAACCCAAGTGCAGCAAAAATAAAAGGAGCTTAGCAATATTACTGTCTTTTTCAAATATGAAGTACATACACTAGTTTTCTATCCATCTGCCTTCTAAGGATTAATAAAAGAGAAATAGACATCAACAAGCAGCATTTGAACCTTTGGGCACAGTTGATGTAATCCTATGCCAGTGTAGCCTCCACAGCAGTATAGTGATTCCCAAGAATAATAGAGATATTACGTCAGTGAAACAGAAATCATAGAATGATGATCTGAGGATCAGCAAGAAGTAAGGTTTTGACCTTGAAGATATTTAAGAATGTCTTCTGAACAGCTATCTGGAACATAATTAAAGGCATTTTAACATGATAAGTCCTGAAGAAGGCAAACCATCATCTGTGCACATTGAAGAAATAAAAGATACTGCTTTTATAGCTGCAGAGCTTATGGTCAGAAGTGATATGAAATATTGGAAATGTGACAGTTTTATAATAATTTTATACTCATTGTAATAATTTTCATTTGCAGTTTTTTGCTGGTGAATCTCTGGACTGGCTTTAAATATTTCTCAATCCAACTTGCCCTGTCATATTAGAGTGTCTCTGTGGTCCTTTTTTTTTCACATAACTCTGTTTGTAGAAGTTGCAAGCAAACAGGCATTCAGATATTGTCTGTTATTTAAGCTAACAAAAGAATAAGGGGTGAGAATTCCCAAACACTTGGTTAAGTTTCTACGTGAAGAATACACTCCCCTGATCTCCTGAGGTCTATTTTAAAAATGCATCTGTGGTATTTAAAGCGAGAAAATAAATAAGCCCAGCTGACTTCTGCAAACTAATTATTGCCAGAAAATGGGAAGTTGAAAAGAAAATATGTAGATGAGGAAATTCATAGTATATTTTCTTTTTTTCTTCTTCAAACTCTGAAGCAGTCTAATCAATATCTCCTGGAACACATGGAGGGCACAGTGAAATTTAGCTCTTCTGTAAAACACAGGATGGACTATGTTATCCACCTGGTGGGCTCATCACAATGAAATTGAAAACCAGTGATACATGACATGTGAATTTATCTTCTCCTGAGAAGTATGCATGAGTCCTGGGCAAAGAGAAGTCTCAGTAGTTGAAACAGAGGTAAGTGCTTTTATTATTACTATGGAAGTACCATAGTTTGCCTGCCTGTTTATGACTGATAGTTTTGGATCTTAAAGTGACTCCCTGTGTGCCTTTCTTCCTTTAGTTGTGGAATTATTTCTCACAAGCCATAGCAGTATATATTTTCTGTATTAAAATTTTGGTAATCATTCTTATATTTGTCTGTAGGGCTAAACCTTAGGCAAAACACTTTGCAATTCAACCATTTCCATTGTCTGTTTAGTTAGTTGCTTCTTTCTCTAAATATCTTGACAGAAAATTCAACCTCTGTGTGCTCAAACTAACTCTCCAACTCATAATTATTCTGATTATCTACCTTAATAATCGTTACAACACAGTTGGACTAGATCTCTAATTCATTTAGGTTTGTCTGCTGGGAGAGATTACATTTATAAATGTTGCATACCTTTCATGTTGGAGGATATATGGCAAAGATGTCCTAAAGTCTTACTACAGCATAATAAATCACCATCACTGATCTCACACCTGATTAATGGATTTTATTTAAATCTTAGGAAAGTCAGGTTTTGACTGAAGACAAATATTTCTAAGTTAATTTCAGAAAATCTTAGGTGTAAACCATTTACATGTTTCAGCCAAACTGTAGTATTTGATACTGAACCCAGAGCAGTAAATGATGTATGAAGAGGACTTAATTTGGATCACAGGTGTATGCTACCTGCAAAATGAACTCAGCTGTGTTCAGAAGATTTACACAAAGGAGCCTAATTCTGCAGTGAGTAGGAAAGCCTTGCTACTTGTGGGTGAAGCCTCTTAGGAGCTGCTGCTTTGCCCTGAGCTGATACAACCGGAGCAATGTGAAGTGATGGGACTGAAACTATCTCTGAGGAGAGAAGTAGGCTCCATGAGCCTTAGTCAGTGGTGAAACAGATGAATGGTTATGGCAGGTTGATGGTTGGACTAGATAATCTTAGTGGTCTCTTTCAATCCTTATGGCTCTGTGATTCTGTAAATGTTCTCAATCCTTCACTTCCCCAAACATGAAATTCAAGTTTTAATTTTTTTTTAGTCAAAATCACATTGAGGATTTATATAACTGCTGTCATCAGGTATTTGCAAAAGCCTCGCAACTGCATCAAATCATTCCAACTTGTATTGCAACTGGTTCTGAAATGAATGCTGCTGCCTTCATTCACATCCACTAGAAATCTCCAAATTGAGTCACTTCCCCCAAAGGTATGACAGATTCCTAAGATACTAAATTAATCTGAAAGATACTGTAGAGTCTTGCATATAGATAAACGGCAACAAGTGTAATGTAACAACTATAGTCACCCCTCTGAGATGAGAGAGATTATTTCCCTCCATCAGTTTTCTATTATTCTCTGCTGATAAGGCCCTTTAGTACCCTGAGGGTACTTCTTTTCTGTTTAACCAAGAATGAGGAAAGCTATTTTTATCACTGAACAATATTTAGTTCAGTATAAAAATCTTTCATTTTTTGACACATTTTTAATGCTTTGAGCTTAATGCCTCAGAGAAAGACTTGATGTTCTCAGCGTGTCTGTTTGTGGCACTCAACAGAAACTTTTTTGATTTCTTTTGTTTATTAATCTTTATGCTCTATTTTATACTGAGTGCGCAGCAGCATTCATAGCTTTTATTTATGTCTGCATTGGCCTCAGCATTGATACAGATTGCTAATTAAAGATGTAGAGCATTTATTTGATGCCATGAAAAATGCACTGGCAGTTTTCTGCCTTGTAAAACTGGAAAGTTAGGAAATGTTTAATCACATTAAGGGTGCAGTAAGAGATACCTTCCTGCACGTGCGTTTCTGATAGCTGTAAGGATAGAAAGGAAAAGTGCATAAATGTTTTTTCAGAATTTAAACTCTGTTCCAAGTGAAGTGACAAATTTACAGAGAAAAAGCGTCTACAATAGTGCTTTTTTTTTTTTTTGTGGGAGCTTTCAGTTCACTTACCTCCTTCAGAAAAAAGCTAACAGTTTCATGCTGCCTACTGACATTATTAAATGAAATTAAATAAATACTGGTTCAAACATTGTACAATTAAAGAACAGTAGATTTTGTGCCTGTGTAGTGCTGCTTACATAAGCACAATGCTAACTACCTCACAGGCATTGATTTGCATGGTATCTCTGTAAAACGCTCCAGACACAGACAGATTAATGAGCTCCTCTGCATTTAACCACCTTCGCCATTAATTCTGAGACTCAGAGGAAAGGAGAGAAAAGGTATCCCCTGATAAAAATCTACATATTCTCTCAACTCAGAACTGTTCTGTCTTTTATATTCAGTTCATTATGTACCAGAGGCAAGCAAACAACAACTACCTCATCTTACTGAATTTCATTCTGCATTCTATTTATTTGTACTCTACTACATTTCTATTAAGGCTTATAGTAAAATGGAGTATGAAGCTTGTAAGATCCTGGCTACATCAGTAAAAAGATGGCAGACAGTATTATAGGCTACAAGAAAAATAATGTTTGTAATATTTTTCCTCCCTTCTACCAATCTTCAGAGTCTTGTGGATTTGTGGTTTTCTGTTTCATTCTTGCTCTGGTAAGAAATCAGTGCTAAAGCTCAAATATATTCTTTTATAATTTACTTTTCTTAGCTCCACTAGGTCTCCAAAAAATGCATATTCCATCTGTTTTACTAAAAAAAAAAAAAAGCAGAGACATTGCTAAGAGTTTCCTTGGTCGGAAGCATGTGGCTTCACAGCACTTTGTACTCAACAAGCCGCAAATCTTTTCTTCCATCTCACAACTTTTTTTTTTTTTTTTTTTTTTTTTTTTTTTAAACTTGCAATAGGGCCAGTGTTCCTCGTCTCATCCTTTGTTCCAGGATAGAACTTTGTAGCTTTGCTTTGAGCTACTTAGTCCAACAACTGGAGCAAACTCCTCATTTGTAAAGCAGATTGATTGCTCCCTCACTGGGGAGGAGGGCAAACATTGGTGAAATCGCAATTAAAAATAGTGAAGATAAACAATGTGGAGAAAAGGTATTTTGACTTATTGTGGCCTTAGTGTTAAAGTAGTACTCTTTCCAGTTCCCTCTGGAGGTAGAAAATACACCAAAAATGAATGAAGAATTCCAGATAACTTTTCTCCAGGAAAAGATTGTAAGCTTAGCAGGGCAAAGAGAAATCTTGTGTAATCCATCAGTGGTGTTCAGTAGATGATTTCATCTGATCTGGCATCTCCATGTCCTTCACATGGGAAGAATATTATAATATATCCGAATATTTGAAACGGCACAGCTCTTATGCTCCCTGTAACACTTTATACAAAGCTAGACACTTGACAGAACACAGTGTTTAAGACTATGCAATCTGATGGAAGGCAATTGACTTTCCCTTTGTTAACCAAGACAGTTCAGTGTTATATGTGATGAGTAGCTTCTTCATCATTTAATTAACATTATTTGCAAATTTTTAAAAACATAGGCAATGCAAAACTGAAGCAAGCAGTATATCATCTTCTTGATAATGAATTTAAAATTTTGAGAGGTTATTTATATTTTTAAAAATTATTATTTGCAACCATATTCATTAGTAGTAGCAACACACCATAAATCTTCAAAGACCATGACCTTTCATGTCCATGAAAGGATTCGATACAAACAGAAAGATAATATTATAAAACTAGCTTGAAAATGTCATTCCTCAAACTCACAATCAAGAATTTAAGGACAATCTTAATGTAAGAGAAGAACTTCCTTCTTCTGAAAAGAAATGGTTAAGAAATAGGCATGCTATTCTACAGAAAATATGAAAGGTAAAATAAAATATCATTCTTCATTTTTGGAATGTGGTACAAGACTGAGATACTGCTAACTTGATTTTAATAAATGCTCAGCTCTTCTCTATGAACCTTCTGGGCAACATTTGTTATGCTTAATAATGTCAAGGAACAAGGTAATTTTAGCTGTAGTAACCATAATAATGTCCATGTTCCTTCAAGAATAGTCTTTCTGACTTGAGGCTTGTAGTCCTCCTGCTGTCTGTAGCTGTCTGATCTGAACTTTTTGAGGCAAATTATCCACAACGTGGCTTTTTGTAAATGGAATGAATCTGATACTTCACTCTCCCACATAAATGAGGAAAGTGGTAAGGTTGCACAGCTGCAGCCATCACACCGTGTCTCAAAGGAAAAAAGACAACAGGGACTGAGTTAGGCAAACAAATGCATTTGGATGTGAGTAAATTATCCAAAGTACAGATCAGTGCTGAAATGAGCTGGCATTATTCAATTGTCTTTTAACTTCTCCTTTTGATTATTTGCTTCTGAACCATCTGGTGGCCTGGAAGGTGTGGAAGTCTCTGAACGCTTCAAATGTTCTCCTAAATGTGTAACTGCATAATAATGATCACAGCTACTTAGTTCAAGTGCAACAAATTTAGTCTCGAGATTCAGTAGCAGAGCAACCCCTTCTCTTCCCCCTTATACATTGTGCTTTTATTTGAGATCTGACAAAATAAAATAACTGCTCTAGTTCTACCCAAAACAGCTCTTAAGTCTGTTTTAAGAGCAAACAGAAAATTGATTTTTCCTTTATTAAGGGAAGTGTGAGGGAAAGAGGAAGAGAGGTATAACAACTATTTGTGGGTAGATCAGAGACACTATCTATAAATGCAGCCCTGCCAAATTTATAGAAAAGGGAAAGGTTCCCTCCCTTATCTTCACTTGCACCTTCTGTGTGAACCTGAGCTTTGGTCTTGTGAGCCTCCTGCTGTATCCAAGTTAGGACAAAGGCATTCACACAACTCAGCTCGGTGGAACACTGGTGCTCCCTGATCAAGGGCTGTGCAGGCTATATGAGTCTTCTTCCTATTTTTCCAACACTCAGGAAAATGGGAAAACTCACATCACAGACAGCTTATCCTTATTTGCTGCCTTTGCACAAGGAGTGAGGAGAATCACTATTTCGTAGTTGAAACTGGTTTGAAATACAGGGTACTCTCCCTGGCTCCTTCCCAGCAGAGAAGGCCGGCAGTCATGCCAACTGTGAGTGTTTCAGTGGGATGCACTCTGTTCATGTACAAAGTCCTGCAAGTTGGCTAAAGGATCAAAGTGTTGGATGCTCGTGTACTTTATTTCTCAGTAAAACACTGAGAAATACTTATCCATCCAGCACTGTCTCAGCAGGGATGTAGTGACCTGTAGCACGGTATTTCAATGCTCACCAAGTCTTGAGTCTTTACTTTCTCCAAAAATCTGCAGTTCCTTTGAAACTTTGGAAGCCTAGGCAGTACTGTGATGAGGCAGAACTTTGACTTGTGAAAATGTGATAAATTTAAGTCACATTTCCTCTCATAGCCTCTCAGCCAGGTCACCTACTGTTGTTGTCCAAAGCTGATCAGGTGGGAATACAAATACGAACTTGTACTCTCCTTACGCCAGAGGAGGTCATTCCTGTATTAAGGTATCCTCATGTTGTACTGGTCAGATTTCCACTTTCCATTGCCAGTGCCAGCTTGAGTACAACCCATCTGCTAGTATTCCTTGCAGGAGCTGCTCGCTGCTATGGATGCAGTCCTCAAGGCTCCATTTCAGGCACTGAAAGTGAATAACTTCTCAGATTCCTGCTTCTCTACCAGGAGAACCTTGTTACTCTTGCTGTGCCCAAGCTCCACTGCCATAATATTCCAGTGCCACAACACTTACCTTCCTTCAGAGGTCCCTTCACCTGCAATAAAAGCACTGCTTGTGTTATGCCTATTTTCCAATAAAGACCCAATATTTTTTTATTACTATACTGCACTGAAAATATGAATAAATAAAGAAAAAAAAAATCAAACAAGTAAGTATAATTGATACTGACTGAGCTGGTTTCGTCCCAGAACTCTGGACCTAACTCTCAATAAGAAAGTGAGCAATAGAATCAGCCCCTGCGAGTCCTCTGATCCTCTGGCAATGGGAACACTAATGCAGTAATGTGGAGACATCAAAATGCAGAGATCTAGAATGCTACAGGAAAGAGAGTACGAAAACAGTGGGAACTAAATGAAAGCTGACAAATTAGATTGTGAGGCCTCTTGGGCTTGCTATGTGTCAGGCACTCAGGATATGAACGATAATAATGAGAGATTAGTTGATGAGTTGCACAATGGTTAGCTGAAGTAGTACCTTTATTGATTCTTTAAACTATTTAATTCTTTCTTTCTAGCTTACTCAGATATCTATTTAGTTGGCATCTGTCTTAACTTCATATATCATTGTAACTGTTTTCTTCCCAGACTGACTGCTACTTAAGAGATAATAGGAGGGATGCTCTGTTTTACTAGACAATAATATGGTTCCTGCTTGAATCAATTACAAGGCTGAAGGGAACCTGATTATTGCCAGAGAAAATGGGGCATCCCTCCTATTGAGCTTAATATACTAGAAGCGAACCAATAAAGTTGATTTTTGGATACAAAGTTAATTACACTGAAAAATCAGCTGTAATCCAGCTGATGAATACTGCTTTTAAACACCCAGAAGTATACTCATTTAGACCTATTATTTCCTACTTGTAGGAATTAGGGTCTCTATAAAGTTAGCTGATCGATTTCATTTTAATTGTTCCCTTATTATGAAAGAAGTATGGAATGAAGGCAATACTCATATACCCACTTCCCAAGAGTGTCCTGAGAATTAACCAGTTAATGCTTTTACTGCACTTTTAACATGTACAAGGAAATACAAATGCTATGCATTATTAAGTAATAATTAGTATTAAGCAGTAATACCTAGAGTATACAGATTGCTTTCTCATGCCTTCCCCATCCCTTATTAGGAGGAATCCCACCTAAGGTGCAGAGAATATACTGCCTTAGGACTACAATTTACATCTGCCTCCATTTGTTTCGGTAAATCAGGCCTTCTGGTTCTCCCTTTTTCCGCTCATAATTGAATGGGACATGTTTACAGGCAATGTAAAATCACACCTTTAAGCAAGGCAATGTGTAGGCAAAACATATGCCTATAAGCCACCAGAGAAGACAGAATATGTTGGAAAATAAACCAGATGGCTATTCATTTTATTTTTATTCTGTCTTCTGGAACTGGATCTTCTATAACACTGAAGGTTTTTTGATACCCCAGATCAAGAATAGAAGAAAGAATGATGTTTGTGCTGGAAGTCTACCTAGATGAGATGAGAAGGACACACTGCAATACCTGACTTACTCTGTTTTCAGTTCCTTTGTGTTAAGTGGAAGAAAAATGAAAAAAAAGAAGGGACTAACGCCTTATAAGCTTGCACCTCCAAAATATGGTGAATTTCCTGAACACCACTCACAAAACAACCGGTATCAGTTGCAGATGGAGATGTGTGTCAGTTCTACTTAATAAACACACATGGGGCTTTGTCTGTAAGGATAGATTTGAATTTCATTGTTAACACTCAGATTTCTAAATGGTGCATATGTAAAATAGGAAGGTTATGGGGGTAGGGATTAACAGTCATGATGATGCTGTCATATCTTACTACGCACAGAAGACATCACTTTGAGAGAATGGTCATAGAATCATTAAGGTTGGAAAAGACCACAAAGGTCATCTGGTTCTACTGTCAATGCAGCACAACCACACTCACTACAGCCATGTCCATTAGAGAGAGCTGGAGTGACTCTGTTGTTTTCTCTGGTTGAAAGTCTGCATTTTTTCTCATAACTTTATTTAATCTCCCCAGAAAATCAAAGAAAAATACTGTAGACTCTTATGTACTCCTGACACATTTATTTATATCACAGGAACCAGTCACCTAAGCTTTCAATCTGAAGTTAAATTCAACGTAATACTAGAATTGGCAGATAAAGCCATTTAGCCCACAGAAAGTACTCACTGTCCCCTTCCAGGGAAGAGTGGTCCTGTTTCAAGACCTTGTGCAAGCTAATATGTAGCCTTATATTACTCAATATGATAAAGGCCAAATTCTGTTGTTAATGAACAGTGAGTGCAGAGCCTCTGCTGCAGCTGGGCAGGAAGGATGGTCCTTTCCAGGCTCAGAGGACCCATGATTTGCTCACTGGTGAGACCTTCCTGTCAATAGGACAGAGCTTATCAGACTTCTTCTATGCAGAAGTGAAAAGATTCAGCTCATCATGCTGAATAGCCAAACTTTACCTGGTTGTTAGACTGGAAGAGGAGTGAGAGGATACTCATATGCAGGTTGTTTTAGCGTCATCTGTTTTCCTTCAAAAAATGGAAATAACTCTTTTCTAGCTGTATTAATTATATCTTCATTTTTAACCAGCAGTTATTCTATCCACATTTTTTTTTCTGTAACATATTTTATATGAGTTTTAAATCCTGCCACATCAAATGCTTCTTTAGTGCAATTTTTCTGCTAGTCGGAAATATTAGTAATTAAATTCTCTGAAATACGCCAGCGTAAAGCAGAGGGAGAACATCCCAATTCTATCAGCACTGGTGTTAATTATTTTAGGCAAGCTGTCATTTATGTTTTCTAAAGTGGATTTTGTTCTTGCAGTCAAGAACATTGCTTAGTGCAGAATTAATTAATCATTATAAATATAAAACCTGCAGTATCAGCTTCTGCGTTCAGTAAGGTTTCAAGAGGCAAGGTTGAAGGAGTCAATAGGCTGCTGTGGGGAATCGTGGCTTTTGTGTCTTATACAAGGACAATTAAATAATACACTTAATCTTTACAGGGCTATGTATTTGAGTATCGTTGCAAAATAATAATAATAAAAAAGAATATTTGATAATTTATTATAACTGGCAGCTTTTACTAATGCAATATTGTTTCAAAAATGCTGTATAAGATAAAAAAAACTGAGGAGGAAGCTGAAAAGCTGAGTATACTATAAATCTGAAAGCTTGATTTTAAAGGTGTCTTTCTCATTTTACCTCCTTGGAAAATGAACGGGTCATTAATTTACTCATCGTAGTACAAACATTGTCATAAAGCACTACAAGCCCACGAGAATAAACACATAATAATCCAACCTTGCCTAGAGCATGATGTGTAAGAACTGAGTGCCAGCACTTGGAACCATGGGGGTGGCTTTACTAGAAAAGGCCAAGCAAGACTGACAGCTTAAGAAAACGGGAATTAATGATGAAATAAACTCAAAATTTAATCTTGCTATTCGGTATAAATGGTATTGGCATTTTCTTACCTGTACCCTCATTTCCCCATCAAAAAGCAATTAAAGCACATTCACTGTCAGAATAAAGGGAGAAAATTTCATAGCTTAAGACCTGTGCTGACTTTACACAGTGGAAAAATTTTACACCTCACACAGCAGAAAATTGACTGATTATTTTCTTATGCAAGGATCAAAAATGTGATGGATGGCTACTAGCTGCTTTACTGAATTGACAGCCACTATCGTGTGGCACATGTCATTGTTTTACAGTCTAGATTGGCTGGCATTTAATCTCCAAAAGCAACATATGATCTGGTGCTTTGAAGAGGGGAGGGAAATCAAAGTTATTTGATGCAGCACTCCTAATCCTATGCCATGCATGTTGATTTCCTATTGAAATTGTACTCTATATTTCAAAGACATCCCATTGACGCGTTGGTTGTATATGATTGAAAGGTATGGGTCTGTGCAATACATAGCAGTATTAATTATGTAAGCTTCCTCAGTTTTATAGTTTATTGTAAAAGATATTATTTTATGATTTGTATCTACAATTTGTAACTACAATTATGTTTCTAATGGGATTTTAATTGATTTTGAATCCAATTTAAAAAAATCCCTACTTTTAAAGCACACCTCAGCTGCTGCCACTTTGAATCTGTGCCAAGCTGGCAGACTGTAACTCATTGTGTCATCTTTTAAATGTTTTGCTGCAGTGCTGGCTTTAGGGATTTAGAAGTGAACTGCGTTTAATGTAGTCTCTTAACTGGCACCAGTTTCAGAACCAGGGATGCAGAAATCTCAAGTAAGTGTTCTACTGGCAGTTAGTAGGCATCTAGTAGGACTGTGTTGTTTAGCTATTCTTGACACTTGTTGAGATGACAGTTTCTTAAAGATGTTTTTACTTAGTGGTGGAAGTACTTTTCCAGAACATACTTGGAGATTGATCCTACCCCAAGCTCCTGTTTACCTGGACAAACCTAGGATGTAGTAGGGATATAATTAATTGAATGCAATTTACAAGCATCTTTTTTTATGAACCGTAATTTCTCCATTTGGGCTCCTTGTTGTTGCTCTCTGTCTCTCCCATATGGCAATTCCCCAATCCTTGTATATCCATATAATCTCAAAACACATAGAATTGAACTAAGTTGGTTTTAGATAATTTTCAGCCATAAGATAAACAGTAGTTATTTTATGCATACAGAAACCTTTCTTGGTAGTTGAGATAACTTCACATAAACTCATTTGGCTCCAAACAGCATATTACTGGCTTCAGGCTGAAGCAACTGCCTAACAACCTCTGAAAACAGTGTTCCATCTACTAGAATCATGTATATTCTGCTACTGCTGCTGCTGGTCTCAGTTCATGTCTCAGTCTTCGGAGCTTTCCAGGGCAAACTTTCCATTAACCCAGAAGATTCTAACCAGTTAATTAATCTCTGACTGGGTCTGAGGAAAACTGCAGTAAGCTATTGCCCAGCGGTATTAAAGCGCTACTTGCAATTGGCTTCAGGCAGTATTACCTAATCCAAGGAATGGCTTTAACCTGCAGGCAGCAGTTCATTGTGGTTGGCCTCAAGTTCAGTCAATAATATGTATTTGCTATTAGAGGTCTGCTGGTAATTGAATTTGGGGTTGGTGGAAGAATCAAGAATTTTAAAGAAAATAAAACATAGTGAAGAATATGGTGGGGTTTGTTCGTTTGTTTAGGTTCTATAAGACACATTTTGAGAGCGTTCTTGAGAAGGGTGAAAAATGAACTTAGAATGTTACCTACGTCTGTTTCTGAAAATAAGAGCTTGATTTGCTTTCCTCCCTCCATGTCTAGACAATGGCTCTAACCACTGAGATTTGGGAAAGTGATCTTTTTCCTATTTAAATTGTTCCACATTTTATAAAATGTTCAGATACTAATTAGTGCAGGAGCTAGTACCTAACTACTAGGACACACTTTTCTTCTGAGCTCTGCAAGTATCCACATTAGTGAATGAAGAGAATATCAAGCCAGCTAATGAGTCAGCTTCAGGACCAGTATGGTTGTGTCAGTGCAGGGCTGTGCTCAGGCTAATTAGCTCATTGAAGAATAAGGCTAATTAACTCGGGAAGAGCACTGAGCGGATGCTTCTCATATGTAGCCACCATTCCTGCTGTACAGCTCTGTGGCTTCTGCCTAACTCAGGCTCTGCTGCGTGGACCTCTGGATACAACGTTCCTTGGTGCAGACCTTCACTACACTCTGAAAACAAAATATGTGGGTGTGCTTAACTCAAGTAATCTTGTGGTTAATCTTTATTGGTTCATCCCCTTCATCTTTGTTTTATCTCTGCCTTTATCCATCATTCATAGTAGACTACTGTTTAGCAGCACGGTTTCTTCCCATAATAGAAATAACAAAAAATATTTGAGGTGTCAAAGAGAGGTTATAAAAGCTGTGTAACTGCACAGACAAGCAAAATTTCCAATGGCCCTTCTGGCTTAAATCTACTATGTGAGGAAATGCCTAACTAACACACCCCTCCTGTGTGGGTAGGCAGATAGCCATTTGGACAAGTGTAGATGTGATTTTCTCCCAGATACTGCTTCAAATTTTCCATTCAAAATTTGTCATTAAATTTTCAGACAGCAATACTGGTATAAAAGATGCAATTCTATTACCCTACAGTTTCATTTTCTATATGAACTCTGAATACAGCCTAATACATCTGCTCTCCCCATGATATACCAGAGTTTAACCCACTGAATAAAGAATAGCTCCCTACGTAGCAGAGCACTCTATTATAATGAAGAGATTCAGTTATCAGTTTATTAATATTTTTAAATGAAATAATTGTTCTGAAACAGGAAAATAAATAATTTTTTCTTTCTATTGTGTATTTGAATTAGGGTGTTTTCAATCCCATTATTGTAAATTAGTTCAATAGAACTGCCACAAAGTAGGTCTGGACAATAAAAAACAATGTTGAATTATTACATATGTTAACTTCCTGAGTACAACTGTTGGCTATAATTCAACTAAACAGGCAAGTGAGATGTTTAGACACCTGATGGCAATCTTTCGTTAAATTTGATTTCATTAAATATGATTTGTGCTTCTTTCTGTAGGATAATGACTTAGGCATAATAATACAATTTAGTTTCGTATAGTGGTTTTTTTAAAAAAAAAAAATCTAGAAATTGTCTTAGGATGAGAAGCAGAATGGACAGATAATCCTTCTTGGAAGTTGATTAAACAGTACCAAGAGAGGCAGCATAGAAAAAAATTGAGTTGAGTTAGAGGCGAAAAAAGCAGGAATTTTAAAGCAGAAAAGGCACTTAAGCATTTTTGCAGCTAGATATGAGACAAAACTGGAAGAAAGTGGCAATAGGAAGGAGGAAAAGGTGAATTAGGTTTATGTTGTGTTAAATGATGCAACATAACCTAATGCCATGCATGGATTGTGTTACTTCAGAGACTTAAACAGATGCTGCTCACTTTTTCTTAGGGCTGACTGGTCAGCTAGCCAAGCTTTCTTATTGCTACGCCAAGTATGATAAAGTTATTTTCACAAAATGAATGTGATCATCTGTGACAAATTCTACCCTTCTTCTCTATCTACAGTCATCTCAAATGTTCTGAACTTTGGAGCAGCTCCATACCTGAGGCTGAGAGGAAGGCATGCTGACAGAAATGTGCATTCAAACCTATTTAGTAGCTGATGAAATAAATAGTAGTCCTGGTGTCTGTCAGTCTGTCTGTTCCAAAGACTCTGAAATGCTATTCCACAGAGCTTGACATAAATGTGAAAGACGAAGTTGTAGCTGTCAGCATCTTTGTCTCCTGATACAGTTTTCTGGGAGCCAAGGAGTGGTGCATGGGAAGGATTCATCTTTTTTCATCTGGATCCAAGGCCCAATTTAATTCTCCCCATGCACAAAACAGTGCATCTGTCTTCCTTCTCTGCTTCTCATAGCCCCACCAACATAATTATTTGCACTGGAAACACTGAGGAGAGATTTTGTGTGCATCCAGCTCTGCTGTCCCTGCCTGAAGGGCTCATGCAGAACTGATGAGTAGAGACAGATGGAAAAAGACAGGTAAACCCTGAGACATCCCCAGCTCCCTCTCACCAGACAGTGGTTTTGTCTTGCCGACTACCCAACTGTGGAAGCATATTGTGAGTGCCAGAGGCTGTGGTCACTCAGAAAGAGACTTTGATTAGTTTTCAGGAGGTATAACAAGAATCTGGCACTCCTTTCTTTCTGAAAATATCCTGCCATCCTAATAACAGCTGAAGGGAGAGAAATATTTACAGAGAATACTCCAAAAATAATGCATTTAATTTTATTATGTTGGCCCATGACGTCAAAGGCAGGTGTCAGTGATATGGCAGTAGATAGAGACTGGACTTTCCCATCATCATTTTGGTATGTTACTTTGCCATGTGACAGATAGCAGCAGAGGGGTAGTCTGATAGAATGTCATCTGATATGGAAGCACTGATGAAGCAAATGTGCGTCATTTAATCCCTCCAAGTGGAAAAAATGGTACCCATTAACACCTGCTGCATATTTCTGGAGAACAAACAGTGGGTGTGAGCAGAGTGAGGAAGTGGGTAGTGTGTTTCAGTAGAGGTGACAGTGATCATCATGGCTAGTGCAAATTTTTATGAGAATGGTGTGTAGGCCACTGGTGGTAAATGGTCACTGGTACCAGTGTGCAGCAGAATTGCCAGGTCATAGCCTGAACCAACAGTTGAGCACCAGGCTCAGAAGGCATGGCTAACCCAGGGAGCTCAGGTGCAAGCAGTGCACCTGAGTAACTGGAAGTAGTGAGCCTGGATGTACCCCTCCTCACCCTCATTTCAGGGTTAGCAGCTGAGGGAGCAATGTCTCTTAAGATAGAGACTGCACTCCTCTCAAGCTGTTGCTGGTTGTTGGTAGGGGGTGAGCCAATTTCCCTTCTTTGTTGCCTGTTATTGCTCTATAGTGCCTGTATCCTATTAAAAGGTATACTGTCATTGCATTCTTTTGCTATACGTGGTGACTATGTTGAAAAACAATTTTTGTAGCTGAGAATTTGATTTAATGGTGTTATTGTTTGTATTTGTTGTACTTTCTGTGAAAATAAATAGAAGCTGTTATTTCTCAGCCTGGAGAAGAGAAGGCTGCGGGGTGACCTCAATTGCAGCCTATCAGTACCTGAAGGGAACCTACACCCAGGAGGGGAGTAAACTCTTCAAAAGGGCTGACAATAGCAGGACTAGGGGAAATGGATCCAAGTTGAGGGAGGGAAGATTTAGGTTGGATGTTAGGGGGAAGTTCTTTACAAGGAGAGTGGTTAGGCCCTGGAACGGGCTGCCCAGGGAGGTTGTGGATGCCCCGTCCATGGACATGTTCAAGGCCAGGTTGGACGGGGTCCTGGGCAACCTGATCTGAATGTGTACGTTTGGTGGCCCTGCTAGGCAGGGGGGTTGGAACTACATGATCCTTGAGGTCCCTTCCAACCCGGGTGTTTCTGTGATTCTGTGATTCCACTGAGACCTAGGTGAGTGTAAGTACAAAAGCATGCTTGGTCCTGGACAATGCTGAGAGTAACCCATGTGTGCTAGAGGAGTAGTTCTAATGTGTTAGTTGGTGAGAGAGAATTTCAGTCAAAAGTATTACCCCTGAAATATCTCTTATTTTTATTTGTCAGTTTCTAAAACAACTCTTGGCTTTATGAAATAACGTGATTCAGCTAAGACTTGTAATTTAGATAACATTAAAAAGACAAAATAAACAGAGGCAAAGGCATTTAGCTGATACTTTCTTCACAGTTTACAAACCCACATTAAAATAATCTCTTACTAGTTTCATGCACATCCCAAAGTGGAAGCGAAGGCAGGCTATTCAAAACCAAAGGTCTGAATTTTACTCCTGGTTCCCAGTTCACCCAGCTACAGAGCCTTACGTAGCCATTCAGCTAGAAGGTCATTTGGGAGGTGGGGGTGGGATGCTAGATGCCATCTTCTCTTCAATGTGGAAGATGATATTTATGGAAGAAGTATTTTTCTCTCAGATGTATCTCAAATATCGATTTTACCTTTCCAAGATCTCTCTTATATTAGCAAACTTTTTGATGGAATAGTCTTTTTGTGTAATAGGAGATGAACTGTGTTGAAGAGATAAGCAAACAAATAGTGATATTTTGCTTTGCCTGTTTGCCTCAGTGAGAATAAGATTCCTACAGTCGTGTAAAAATGTGCTGGTGCTGCATTAATGGTTCTACGTTCAAATTTTATTTAGCTCCAAAAAGATCAAAAGAAGGGTATAAAAGTCCTAGAAGTGGGTTAATAATTGAAATAGGACATTCAGCTTCTGTTGCTAGAAGGGATACTTGAGCTGTGGATCCACTGGGACCTGAGGGCAAGAGTTGAAATATATACTTGTAACCCTTCATCTGAAATAACAGAATGCAAAAGCCTAGGGATTATCTAATGTTTCACAGAACTATCTCGAGTTCCTGTTTAGAACCCCAAAGAGATGAAATACAGCTATGGGATCCTAGGAATGTCCTACTTCCCATTACAGGAAACATTGCTTGTAAATGCCTTGTCCTCCAAAGAAAGTTACAGTTAGACCTTACTTCAAATAAACTTGAAAAATCAGGATGGATGTCAAAGGAGATGTTACAGCTTTTACCTGGAAAAGGAATAATAATGAGTGAGTAATGACCTTGTGTATATTTTAATCTCCCAACTCCAATATGTTTTGGAACTAAATCCCTAAACTTTAAATGCATAGTTTGCTTTCCCACTCACTTGACATTCAGTGGCTCCCAATGCAGCCACTTCTCCTGTAAGCATGTCAGTTGCTTTACTATTTCATCTAGCAATTGAGATGTTTGCTTAACCACCAGCCTGACTTTCAATGGAAAGTCTAAAATTTCAGCTGTTAAAAATTCAAACAGGACTTGTCTTATTCACTCTTTTCTATTGATCACTGTGAATATGATCCCACGTTTCATATTGATGCTATCAGAATTGACTTTGGCTTTGTTTACCTGGAGTTTTGAAGCAACTCTGGACCAATCTTCTCCGTGTTCAATGCCAGGTGTCAATAGGTGTCACCTTTTCACCACTGCAAGCTACAGGAATTAGATAAGCAACAAACAGAGTCATTAGAAGCTTTATGTAATTGCATATACCAGTTTAAGGTTCTATGAATGAATGGCTACTACGTTAAAATGGTCTTGGCAGACTGCCTGAGAGGACATATGCAGAGGAGACTGTAGCAGATCTAATTTAATTTGCTTTTTTAAACAATCCTTTGTTTTTTCAGTTGTTGCTGATTCCATCCCAACAGATTTTGTTTTTATGAAACTGAAAAGCTGTTATAATGATTTGGAAACCAACATCACCTTCTTCCAGGGAAATTCCTTGCAGAATTTGAAAAGATAAGATGATAGAGCTGCCATTTCTGGGTTGTTTGTTTGTTTGTTTGTTTGTTTGTTTTTTCTAAAGGGATGTGAAACCTTGTCTAAAGTGACCCATTTAAAAAAGGAAAGAAAACAGGGACACTGCACCTCTGTTAGGGACATCTGGTCCCCTCATTTGTTACCAAAGGAGTATCTTCAGCATATGATATCTCTAAATACAGGAGATTTTATTATTTCCAATGATTACTTTCCAATGAGAGCAAAACAGTCTTTTAGTTAAATGCAGCTAAGGAATTAGCTCTAATTTTTTATTTTTTTTGAACTCTCAAAACAGATATAATAATATTTCTTGTATTTTTAATAATTGCATATTCATATGCCTAAGGCACACATTAACATAACGAGCGTCTTAATAAATACTCAGTTATGCCAAGTCTCTTCATCATTAGCTCTGTGCACTTCCCAGCTAACTACATACCATATTCAAACCTGTTCAAAAATCCATACAAGAGGTTTATTTAGTAGTGTGTTGGAATAAAGTGTTTCAGAGGCAGAGAGGAGATCCTTTGGATAGGCCATACATAATAAAGCACAGATATGTTTCATGTCCTCATCATTAACATAATCATATAAACTCTGAAGGAGAATGTCATTACGATCAGATATATCAGATTCGCATGTACTGCAGGTGCTTGAAAGATAAAGCTGGCATCTGAAAACTGTCTGAATTTTGGTGTACAAGAAGAGATTATTCTTTTACATTTGAACTTCTGGAAATGTTTAAAATGTGTTTGGAGAAAGCCATTTATCATTGAAATCATGATTTGAGCTGGCTTTATTACTGTTATGGAAGATTCCAAATTTAAGCGTATCTGCTGTTACATTGGACATCACCATACACCTGATTGTTAGGGGCATGGTACATATGACATTGTTTCCCAGCTTCATCAAGTACCTAATGAGCTCCATAATGTTGCATCTTAGGAACAACCTTTATTACTTCTCAAGTTCTATTTTAGTGAGGTCATCTGAGATCTGGTCAACTATAAATATTACTGATTTCTTGAATGATGAGCCTTGCAGTTCTTTGATCAGGCTTGTTGCTATAAAGAGATTGTCACCATTTTGCAACTTCCCTGTGAAACAGCATTAGTTTCTGTGGTACCTTGCCTCATTTGCCAATTTTGACTTCCTTTGATGTGCTGCAGCAAACACACCTAGATATCCAGAGGTTATTTCTCTGATGTCTTAGCAGTTCATTGCATCATTCTCCCTTTTTCTCCCATCTTTTCTTGGTACTCAAAACCCACATCCAGCTCATTCTTCACAATCTCTAGCTGTTTTTGTATTTCCTTTACAGTCTAAGCCTTTTCGTGCTAAGTAAGAATTTGAATTTTGTTAATGTGTATGTAGGCATTCTTGTATAATCAAGACAACAGTGATTTCAGGTGATACTCTACACTTTGATTCACTTTGGTAGGTGAGCCATACAGTTTTGCTAACTGGCTTACTGAACTACTATATTTTCTTTGCTTTCAAAAGTTTCGTCAGAGCTCTGCTAGTACATGACATAGCAGTCAAATCTGGGACAGCCTGTGTTCAACCTCTAATACTTATTTAGCCTGTGATCAGGTAGATGGATGTACTGTTTTTCATGTTTGTACTGATTGTGATAGTAAAGCTGCAAACAGTTATGAAAGTCAATGACCAAAGTTAGCAAAGTAGTCTTTAGAATGAAATCTTGATTTTATTAGCTTAAGAGCAGTGTGGGATTTGAGCCACACTGAGATAACATCGCATGGTAGGTCACACCTAAGGGCTGACATTATCTCTCATGAACACACACTCCTGGGGTGATTTATTAATTATGTTTAATTGCATGAAAATTAATGATCTTTTTCGATGACTACTGGACTACTCCACAGCTGCGCTTTAGCTTATGTTTCTTGGTATTTGAGCAGTTAAATGCTTTCACTTTATCTTCATTGACTCTCTACTCTCCTAGTATATAGCTAATTTAATATTGTTTATCAGCACCATTGCTTTATGCTTTCAGTAAGATTTTTTTTCTGCTGTTTTTATTGCATTTACAATCTGTGGGCAAAATGGCAAATAGGCCTCATTTCCCTTAAAATATCCCTTTATTTGAGAAAGGTTTAGAAATCATTCCCCATATGAATATCTAAGGGGCAACAACTATAACTGTTAGTATTCTGCTTAGTCTCTTGTAATTAGATAATATCAAGACAGCCAAGAAGTCTATAATCAGAAAGTGAAACAGACTAAAAATGTTGCTGGAAAACAAACTTCAAAACTGGTGTTAAATAGCTGTACTGAAAACCTACTACTTCCTAAACACTAAAGCACTAATATTAGGGAAGATAAGCTACAGAAGGCCAGAAGTGAAACCCTGAAATAAGAATCTGTACTTCTGTAAGTGTTTCCTAGCCTGAGGTCATAAATCCTTGTGTTGTTGTTTTTGAGGTTTTTTGTTTGTTTGTTTGGTGTTTGTTTTTTTTTGTTTGGCTTGACAGATCTTAGTTCCTTTTGGATATTTCTGTACTATATATGATAAATTCATGTACTCCATATTCATAGACCTGTGATACTTACTAAACAAATTTAACATTCAAGACATTTCTGTTTTTGATAACCTTTTTGTTGAATATAGCATGTGGCTGATTTTATGGAGTAACTGTAAAAAGCTGGAAGACGTGATGAATGAATCAAGGAAAACGTGCTTTGAAGGAAAAGGGATGATGCTGTGCTCACTGCTGAGCGTTATTCATTATACTCTATAAGAACGGCTGCAGAATATTTAGTGATGAACAATTCTCAATTCCAGTATATCTACAGAGAATGAGTTTGAGCCTTAAATATTTTTTTTTGTTAATTTTTTAGCACAAACTGCACATTTTTCCAATCAGACAATCAAGCTTCTTCAGAAATACCCTTTTCTCAACAATTCAAAATATTTCCATCATGAATCCCACTTTTAAAATCACTATCTCTTATGGTAAACACAATACTGAACACCTGAATGATGCAGTGCAGCCTATGTACCTCTAGCATTTATTCTTTGTAATAGCATGTTGTTAAAGCTGTGACTCATAAGATAATTCAATTGAAAATATAAAAATTTTATATGAGTGTAGAAAAAATGAATTTAAGACTTCAACTGCTTTTTTGTTGTGGTTGTATAACATTCTGCATTCCTTTTAAAAACAGCTGGAAGCTTGATGCAGAAGTAAGAGTGGGGAAAAAAATATAACAGAGTTCAGGTCACTTGAATTAATGATTATGTGTATACCTGTACTTAATGATAAACTTTTTTTGGTTTAAAACAGCATAAAAATATGAGGAGCAAAAATTCTTATAAAGCTTTCAGTTTATTACTCCTTCATTTCAAAATGGCTATTTAAAGCTTATCTCTTCAGCTATTTAGGAGGTGACTTAATCAAGTACCTACATGTAGCAGTCTTATTTGATAGCAGACAGCTCTTTAACCTATCAAAGACATTAGGAAGTCAAATGACTAGAAGCTGAATGTTGTCCAAAATGTCTTACGCTTTCTTTGTCGTGGTGGAGTCTCCATTTGTAGAAATCGTTACATCAATATAGAATATCTTCTTTTAAGAACTTGTGTACTCAAAACAGTTGCTGACTAAATGCAAGAATTTTGATGCTCCTTAGCCTATGTCAGCTCTGAAGTCAAACTAGTATATTTTATGAGCCTCTCATGGGGTTAGAATCTATTAATTTATATATTTTGGCCTACTGCAAAGGAAAGTTTTATTAAATACACTTTTTCTCTGGTAATTTTTAATACTTAATTATGGCTTCATCATTCTAGGCCACTGGATGCTAGTGAACCGCCTAATGATAAATTATTTCCTGCTTACTAAATTAGCTGTGGCACACTCTTCAGAAAGTCAATAAATTTACCATGGATGTAAAATGTCTTATTGGAGTCCCCTTTCACAATACAGCAGCATGTCTAACTTCTCATGTGCAGATCTAGAAAATATGGACTTGAATTGCTTTATCTAAGCAGCACCTAAATTACATGTAAGGCTCTTTTCTTCTAGTCAATGATGGAAGATAAGATTTGAATTACTTTCCATTGATAACTATCTTTTTTTGGATTGGAGTGATTTTATTTCTGCATCTTATTGGATACATAAATTAGGATTAAATTAAGACTTTAAGTTAAACTACACCACTAGCTGTGAAACGGAAATCAAGAAAGGAATAGATAATGTTTCATCAAACATGTTTCTCTGCTGTCCTATGCAATTTTGCTTCTCTCTCAGTCAGCTATTATTTACATCTATAGAGAAGATGAATTCTTAATCTCAAAGAATGTCTGTTTCTATATCCTAAATCTGAATTCATTTTCTGTCAGATGTCACAAAATCTATCACCTTAACTGTTTTCCAGAAATTTGTTTCACCCTGAAGCTTAGCTTTTTGAATGAAAGGCTTTAATTTTCCCTCCACAGCCTCAGGGACAGATGCACAGTGTTTATAAAATCAGACTCACCTAGGTTGGAAAAGACCTCTAAAATCATCCAGTCCAACTGTCCATATAGCACCAATATTTCCCACATCCCTCAGTACAATAAACCAATAAACCACATCCCTCAGTACAACATTTAAATGTTTCTTGAACACCTCAGGGCATAGTGAGTCCACCATCTTCTTGGGAAGCCCATTCCAGCATCTGACCACTCTCTTGGAAAACTATTTCAGCTTGAATCTCCCCTAATGGAACTTCAGGCTGTTCCCTCTAGTCCAATCACTAGTTACATAAGAGAAGAAGCTGAACCTCAACTCACCCCACCACAACCTCCTTTCAGGTAGTTGTAGAGAGCAATATGGTCACCACTGAGCATCCTTTTCTCCAGACTGAACGATCTCAGCTGCTCCTCAAAAGATTTGTGTTCCAGACCCCCCATCAACTTTATTGCTCTTCTCTTAACACTTATATTTATGTTTCATTTGTATTTATATTATCCCTTCCCTTTTATCAGTGTGAGTCTCATGTTTCAGAGTTATCAAAGTGTAGGTTAAGATTGGTCCATAAGGATTGTATTTTACATATCACATGACTTAATGTGACCTATAACAGATGTATGCATCTTTTTTAATACAGACTACAACAAAAGGCATTCCTTTACTCATTATGTTTGGAACAACTAATGATTTTAAAATGATTTTGACCAGACACTGTGTATGATGTACTGGGGAATGGTAATACTCAGATTCCATCCATAACAAAGAGCTATGCTTTTCAATCATGTGATCTTCACAAGGCAGAGTTTTGGGATGTCACTGATATGTACTGGCTGTCAGGGCATGCTGAAGTTAGTGAAATTTTTTCCATCAGGCAAAACTAACTGGTTCTTTGGTGAGTATTATAGGATTTTCTGACTGCTAAAACCTGCAATCAAATGTTTCCCTACTCTGTGTTGCACAATAGAGCATTGTTCTGAACGTTCTCACACCAAGCTAGACATAAAACCTGGCTGAAAGTGTTTTATTTTCTCCTGCATCCTGTACACTCTAATTAAATATGGACAAATTCTAAACATTATATTTCTGTTCTGCAATGGACACAATTTCTCAGATAATATGCTAGAGAGACATCCTAAATGGAAAGTGCAAGATGCATTTTGAATTATTGCTGAAAAAAGTACTCAGAATTTCATCCTAACATATTAATTAGGTTGGATTTTTTTTGGACAAAATTCATCTGTTAAGAGAAAATGTACTGACATAAAAAGAACCTTTAGGAGCAGGTCTGCCTCATTACAAAACTTTTTGATTAAAAGATATAATTGAAGAAATATTTAGGTTATACGCAAGTTAAATCCTAAAACTATTCTTCACAAATCATTTTCATGTATTAGTGACCCCATCACTACCTGATAGAAGGACCACTTCATGGAGACGTCCTTGGACGTGTTCAAGGCCAGGTTGGATGGGGTCCTGGGCAACCTGATCTGAATGTGTATGTTTGGTGGCCCTGCTAGGCAGGGGGGTTGGAACTACATGATCCTTGAGGTCCCTTCCAACCCGGGAGATTCTGTGATTCTGTGATTCTGTGTGATCTGAGATGCAGCTCTTCTTGGTGACAGTATCTATAACCATCTATCTATGACATATGGTATTCTATGACAGTGCTGAAATTGCCTTTTACTTCCTTAAACTGTCATTGTATTGAACCATGTAACCAGAAAATCACAATGTAGTGATCTTTCTGTATGCTAATCTGTCTTTGAGAGCTTAATGACTTGTCTGTTCATCTTGGAGATAATAAACTTCACAATGGAAGGAATAGCTGTCTCAATGACTTTGCATAAATCATTATTTGTAAAAGTGAAGGAAAACCTATACACTGGAGCGAAGCAATGAGATTGCTCACCTTTTTGATATCAACTCTGATAATTGGCTTTAAAGCATCTGTAATGTAGGGAAGAAATAGATACAGAACAAAAAAATAAATATTATCCAAAGATGTAATCAATAAGATCTCCTACGTAGTCAGTAAAATCGTTGAGTATCTCAGAATGATTGACCTTTCCTAAGGAAAGCCATACTGTGTGCTTGTAAATAACAGTATTTTGTTGAAAGACCAGAGATTATTTCTTTCTACTATGTATTGCATAGAGTTCAACAATTCAATAACTGATTACTGAGTTAATCACAATTACTGAGGTAATTGTTAAACTTTGTTACAGGAAAATATGAAGGATCTGAGTCTTTTTAAGTAGGAGAGTTGTACATTGTGTTGTGATTTACAGTGTCTGCAGAAAATAGTGCTTAGGATATCTTCCAGAGAAAACACATCTGTAATTAATTGAACAAATGCAGCAGAAAGCATACCTACTATGACTGTTACTAAGAAAGCACAGGCTTTAGAGAAAATTACCCCGATGTGTATGAGTTGTGATATTTGAACACCCATTCAACCTGAATTTGAACAGCAAATAAATAAAATTAGTAATTTTAAATCCAAATGAGAATTAAAAGGCTCCGTTCTTTTTCTTTATATACTGACTGATTTACTTTTGCATTCCTGCCATTAATCAAATAGATTCCAGTTTTGTTCTTGTGTACCTTTATTTTTTAAAAATTGAGGCAGTGATATTCCCCAAACTGTGAACACAGTTAGCAATGCATATGTGTGTTTCAAATGGGTCTTGCCTTAGCCATACCTTGTTCCACATTGTCTGTTATTCTCTCATTGGAGCTTGTCTTGAGGAGTTTATGTTCAGCATTAGGGCTGTATCTTTACTAGTGATTACACAGAGCCAAGGGTAGAAAGTTCAGCTTCTGAAGTCAAAGCAGTTTCTGGATGTCTGATTGCATTTAGTCCATTAGCAGAGACTCAACTCAAGTGAAGTGCTTCAGACATCTTTGCCAATATCTTTAAACTGTTTTGAGCCATATTGGAGTATAAGTCATCTTCCCTTTAATGCCAAAGATTCCACGAGTTATTTGGGTTTTGGTATGCTCCACACAAGACATTCTGAAAAACTTTAAGCATTCTCCAGGGAACAAAACGCCCCATAGTGTATAGTGTGTTTCCTGACAGAAAAGTCTGCAATAACCTTTTTTTTTTAACTGCTATGCACAAAAAACTGTATGTTCAGAGGCAGAACAGAAGAGCATTATTTTTAGTTATTACTAGAAGAGAGAGGATCACATCTGACTTTTGAATAATAATTTTGAGCAATGAATATACAGTCTTTATTTTCCCCTCAACATGTCTGTATAGTTCCACTTTATGTTAATGCACTTTACACATAGGCTGAATGAACTCCTTAGTAAATAAAAAGCACTGGGCCTTCTCATCAGTAGCAAGTGGTAATGAACTCTAGGAGTGCTTTTGTATAAAATGCCTAAGCAGTACCCTGGTTATCTCATATTTTCTTAGAATTTGTAAAAGGTTATTTTACACTGATGGTAATAGTTAAAAAGCTTTTTTAAATTAGCTAATTGCTTTGAGCAATTAATAGTTTAAAAGTCGAATACATCCTGTGGATACTCACACTCTGATTCTGAAACCCATTTTAGTTTCATGAGGATATAGTATTCAAAGGCAAAATTTATATCCAAACAATTTAGTTATCCAAAATGACTTTATTTTCCTCATTTATATTGTCATGCATTTGAAGTGTGCCGCGCTGTCATGAAAAAGTTATGGAGGAAATATCCTCTCCATAAAATCTGCAATCAAAAGCATTTATCCTGCAGGCTGCTCTTCATGGGAGGACCTTTATTCCCCCAGTGGAATTCCCCCCAGTCTTTTTAAACATGTCCCTGGAATAAGGAATTTATTTTTTTTTTAATAAAAAAATGAAGAAAGCTGAAGGAACAGGAAGCATAAATAAGAAAGATTGTTTAATTCAGTGATCCTCTAGAATTCATCACCACACTCTGAGATGCAAGACAGATTATAAATATCTTCAAATATATATATAAAAAAATCAAAATATAACCACCTATTTCTAATTATTATAATTACCTCAAAAAGCACAAATTTAAGAAGAAGTTATCTGTGGTGCCAAACTAAGCTCAGAAATGCCAGATGTAATCATCTATGTGGTGTTAATTATGCCCTACCTCTGTGCTTACGTGGACCTGAAAGAGGAAGGAGTTCTCTGCATAGGGTTTTGCTCTCAAAGCATGTGAATAAGACCTTCTTCAAGATGCCTGGCAAACATAAATAGATGTTCCTAATCCTCCTAGGGATTCCCCATTATAAATAAATGGTGGTCTTTTAACATCAATCTGGCAAAAAGTTTTGTTTTAAATTCTCAATGCGCGCAACCACAATGTATTTCTTGTACATCATTAACTGTTGCATCACAGATGTGAAGTTTGGAAACTGGCATACTGGTGTTAAATCAATCAGCTGCCAATGGAAAGTAACTCCTACTACAGTGGTAGAGAGAATTATCAGAAAAAAAGGCCAGCCAAGTTTCAACTGCATGTCTGTCATTCCTAAGCAAGTGCCTAAGTACCTAAGTAAATACTATGTCTGATATATACCTAACGTTGTGTTGGTTACAGCCTCGGTCCAGACCTTCAAAATGTGCACTGTCAACACATCTGCAGAAAGCTAAATATTCCTTTAAAAAACAGGTGATGAAAAATGAGAAATTGATACTTCAGTTAAACACAAATGGAATTTTAAGAGACAAAGGAAAGGTAATTCTATAGTTCAAGACCTTGTTTATTGCTGCGTTTTAAGTACTTGCTACAAAGAATACAAGTGATAGCATTCTTAAGAAAACTTATTTTTCTTAGCAAAATCTTTTATAATAAAAGTATTGAGAAATATATAAATGAGTTACTGCTCTCTTTCAAAGCTACCGGACTTTGCAACCCAAGTAACACTTTTCTCAATGTAGAGTTTTTGTGGTAACTCTAATAAGCAGTCACATAAGGATTTGGAAAAATGTCAGCAATTCACCTTTCTTATCTATTTGAAGATACTTACCTTTGATTTTGTGTTACAACATATTCACAGCATCCGTCTATTAACACATGACTTCTAGAAGCTTACCAGTTTTTACAGTAATAGAAAAACTGTTGGTTTTATTTCCAGCTGCAATCATAATTTTAAGCTTAGTCTGGCTGCTTCTTTCTTCTAAGCCTCATTTTTTTCCAAAATGCAAAGTGTCATACTAACTCTCCTTTACAGTCGCCAGTAACAGCTGTAGGTGAGAATGCTGTACAAAAAACTGTATTTTCCTGGTGCTGTTCTCATTTTCCTACTTTCTAATGGGCATCATCATCTGCCTATACATAGATGCAGTGAGTAGTCCTCACACCACACTGCTGATAGGAGCCTGGTTTCTGCTTCCATTTTTGTTTTATGTGTAAAATAAGATAGTAAATGTTTCTTTAGGAAAGTGCCATGGCCTTTAATGCAGCATTTTGTGTTTCTCTGGCAACTTTCAGTCATTATTTTATATTATAAGACCTCAAGTGAGAACTATTTAAGATTTTAAAGTAAACATTCAAAGAGAAAAAAGTGTATTCAGACTGATCCTTGGTCACGAAGTGCTGCTCCACCACTGCACTGCAAGTTTTTCAGAGATGCCTTGTAGTCAGCAGTGCACAGAGGAACTGATATTTAATAAGTTCATTGTAGATACCTTTTCAGCAGCCATCTCTAGGACCACATCATCAACTGTATTTGTTTGCATTTGTTTTTATACTAACAATTCTTGAAAACATTGACAAACTAGGAAAATACATGCAAGTAAAAAGACTTATTTTTCTGGGTCATATGAGATCAATTTCAAAAGAAAATACTGTGGAGTATTAAGTACCTAAATTTACCAAGGCTTGTTTTTTTCCAAGCTATAATCAAGTGACTCTTCACAAGCTTCTGAGAGAGGCAAAATGCATTGCTGAGTCCACACCAAATTGGCCTGGGATGGAGATGTTTTATGACATTGTTCAGGGTCCCTCAAGCAGGAAGGGAAAATGATGAAAGCAGCTGGATATATTCAGTCCCCATGCAAGTAGTTACATTTTCAAGGATTTTAGGTTGCATTGGCTAGTAATTATTCTCTAAATCTTTATAAATTACAGTAAAGAATGCATATGTCCTATGCCTGCCAAAAATAAGCTGAAAAGAGGTCTTAAAATGTAAAGTGGATGTCCTTTTCCACTTATTCCACTAGAAAGGTTTGCATTTAAGTTTCAGACATTTAATTCCACATTCTAAAATGCCAATATGTTACTCTGGAAACTTCAGCTTGAAGCAATTATTTTTGGTGTTTTGATCACTGAATTTAATTTTTTTTTTTTTTTCCTAATGATAAAGAATATCCATATATGACTGTTCAGAAATCTGAAAGAAACCGTAAGTTACAGGAAATATGAATTAGGTCCACATTTTCCAAGATGAGCTTAAAACATAAGATTAATGATTGTACAAACTTGTTAAATTGTTCTTTGCATTTTTGTATGGATCCCATTATTCCTTGAAAAAATTTAAGGACATTTTAGTTTTTGTCAGAACTAATGCAACCTCTCTTATCAATGAGGCTGGGGTTCCCAGCTGTTGGATAGAGGATGTGCTTTTCTTATTACTCTCATCTGGTACTAAATGATAAGAGGGACAACACACTCCATTTTAAAACTAGCTATTGCAATGAAAATCTCCTATTGTTACATGGGGCAATGTTAGTTGTTAATATTAATCTTTATGAATCTAATAACCTAATGAAATCATTTGCATCATGACTTATTCCATATGCTGTTGCTTGCATTACATTGCCAGTAACGTGAAGAAAGGGCTTATTTTTCACAATTTAAGCGTCTTGTAGTTTAAGAGTATTCAGCAGATGCAAATGAATTGCTTTAAACAGTGAGAAATATCATGCCTCCTGCAAATGAATTGATTTAGACAATGAGAAATACAGCACTTCTTGAATGAGTCAATTTGAAAAGTACTGCAAAATTCTCAAGTGCTAATATTTTTAATGAGTCTCATGTTGTTTGTATAGGAATGTCTAGAAGATGAAGCAAACCAATTCTCACAGCAATTTTTCCTTTTCTACTCAACCTTTTATAAATACTGAATACCCATTGTCAAGCTAGTTATCAGATGATGAAAATCCAGTCCATTATCTTGGAGGTTGTGTTGCAACTGTGGTGGTTTGGATTAACCCAGACAAAAAAACTGTCAACTCTAATGCTAACTTGCTAATTGTAGTGCTGCCCACAATCCTCTCCTTAAATAATCCACAGTTCCTCTAATCCTGAATTTCCACTTAAGGCAAGCTCAGAACTGGACTGTGCACTCCTGCTATATCTCATCAGGGCTGGGTAGAGGGAAGGATCATCTCCCCCAGTCTACTCTCCCTGACTCAGCCCAGAAGGCTGTTGGCCACTGTTTGCTAGAAGGGCACATTGCTGGCTCATATTTATAGAGATGTTTTATTTTTTCTACATTCATGATAGTGCTTGCAAAAACTGGAGCATAAATGTTGTAGTAAAAAGTTGATCTATAAAAACTATTCACTAACACCAAAATACTATAAGAAGGGAACTCTAGTTTTTCAGGACATATGATCTTCACTAGGTAATGAGAAGCTGTCCTGTTCATTGAACTGAGCCAGCTGCACATTTGTGCTTACTATTTGTACAGTGAGCATTCCTTATCCATGGGGAGATGTTGGGTGACAGCACACAAGTACAGATACTAAATTTTGAAGACCATCCTCTGAGACTCTGATTTGTAGGTTACAACACTGGCTTAGTTCTTGGGTGAGAGCTCAGGTCTGCTCTCCTTGACATGAGGATCAGGTGCTATACTTCTGTTGATGTTGATAGATAATTTGTAAATTGCGTTGTCAACACAACAGTTAATCTGCTCCAGACAGCTCATAAACAGTTCCATGATTAATTCTTCCAGTCTGTGTCTTCTGGATAGGATTTACAGCGTTCTACTTGTTTGGATGAAAAATAGAGAGAGACAAGCTGTCACCACTGAGAAAAAGAGTATTTTTTTCCTTTGCTTTGTAGCTTAAGAGTCATTTTATCATGACTTTACTGTATGAAAATGGCAGAAGATTTAAATTTGTGACTGATGATGCAGAAGCTGTAAAACTTGATGGACTCAAGAGTGTTCATACCATATTACCACAAGCTACACATATTTTAGGCTGGGAACATCCAGTTCACAATGCAATAGCAATTTGGAAGTGTTAGTGCATGATCAATGCATAGGATGATGTTAGCCAATGACATTTGAAAGAGCTGTTTATTTATAGCCTCGGCTGAATATTGCAACACAGCTGGAGGAAAAATGAGTAATTTCAAAGACAATTCAGGAGATATGTTGTGGGTGAGGGGCCGGGGGGCACTGAATTTACTGTGTCCAGATACTGAATAGCATTAAAACAAAAAATCCGAAGGAGTAAGGCTTGCTTTACTGACCTTGTCTTTGGTTATCATATTAAATTTAACTTACAGCTTGGAGGATCGTGTTACTTTGGCACTGGAATATTTTTCATTTATATGTACCTTTGAATCAGCACACTACTACTGTTCATTCAGTTCAGCCAAGACATGAGCATAATTCTGGAGCTCTTTTGACATAAGGTTCTTATATCATCCCAAGCACAATTACTGACCGATAACTAGAATTTGAAAATTAGAAACTCAATGCCACTAAAGTAAAACTCAATTCCTATCAGAATGATTGATATAAAACATATACAAGCAGTTTGTGACTGATATGGGAAGATTAAAGCAAATAGCTATCTATTAATTTCAGGAGTATCAGAAATGTAAATAAGAACCTTACTCACCAATTCCTTTTTGAATGCTAGCTAATTTCTGCAATCCAGCTCTCTTGAATGAAATACATTTTTTGAAATCTGCATTTTCAAGTTTGCATATCTACAGCTTTAACGTCAACTTTGTTCTACTTTTTCCTTTCTCTTTATTTTCTCCACTTTCTAAAACATCTGGAACATAATAAAAAAAAAACGAAAATTACTTTTAAAAAATTTTATTTTGCTACATGTATGGATGTTCATAATGTAAAGTAAGAAAGTTTGTTCCTAAGAAAGGATAGCAGTAGACTGGTGCTTGTATATAGTCTGCATATAACACCTAGGGTAATGCTAATCTAAATATAGAAAGTAATTAGACTGACCTTGATACCTTGATATTTCTCATCATTATCTTGCTTATAGCACAAATGTTTTGCTGAAGATGTCATCAAACCTGTAGTTTTAGATCTACTAAGAAGCTCCCTCTAATCATTGCTCTACAAATATTGTGGTTTAAACAATACCAAAGAATCAGTGTATCTAATAGCCATAGTTGTTCCAAGAGAGAATTAAGATGAACCTCCTTCACAGACTTCATTCCAATGACTTTCATGTACTTCTTCCAGTGTCAAAGCATTTAAAAACAGTGTTTTATAGAAGATTATCTTGTACCTGGGGAAGAAGAAAGAACAGAAAGAACGATTTTATGGAGTTAAAAAACCTGAAGTGCACTTCATTCTTTCACAGAAACAGATGTCAGAAATTGACAAAATGCCCTAATGTTTCCCAACTTGTAAGAAACATTTCTGATATACAAGGTACATGCCAACAGCATAGCTAAACACAGCACTAGCCCCTGAGAAACAAGGGGCTCATTCATCCACACAAAGAGAATATAATACACAGTGATTTTCAATCTTCTAAGAATGGCAGTGGACTATTGGGCTTATTCCATGATTATAAAGGCCTCATAATCTATGACTGCTGCAAGCAGAAGTGATTTATTGGAGTACTCTCACATATATGAGATAAACCTATAACTTGCTGGCAGCTATTTTTTTAAAGGAGAGTATTAAAAGAAAGGCGAGCAGCTTGCTTACTTTGTAGCCTCAGAAAGCAATGATTTGCATCTCCAAAATATCAGTTTTGATGAATGGTTTTAGTAAAATTATAACTGCTGTTATACAAAGAGATAAACTTTCACCTCCATGAGGAAAATATAGATTACAAAAACTGATTGTAAACAATCGATGCTTTACATTCCTTTTTCGTTACTGAGCAATTTTTGAATTTATGCCAGTCCAAGAAAAGCATTAATAATGCTTAGCCACTAGGTATCTGTGAAAGAGATTGGAAATTGTTTTTAATTTGTTAGTCTGGTGAGGCGATAACAGGCTGATTCAAGAAGGAGGAGGAATTGGTATTACGTGTTTGCTATTTGCATGCATAAATATAGAAACACACATATAAATGTATGTCCTCCTTCACGTATACTCACTCTTCTGCACAAAAGAAGATAAGTATAGTGAATACAGGAAGGAAAGTCATAATCAGTTTCTGAAAGATAAGAAAGGAAAGTAACTCAAAAGCAGAGGAATCTCCAATGAGTTATGAAACTTATTTCCTATGTATTACGGACATTTTCAACATTCCTTTTATATTTGATATATAGTTTAAATTAGACTTATTTTATCTTCTTATTGAGTCTTCTTCTGTTATCTCATCTGTAAAATATAGTGCAAAGCATACAGCCTATTTGCTCTATATAATCTATGGGATAAGATCTGCAAGGGAAATTTATTATAAATAATGGAGTTATATGCATTTTAAAAGCCTTGTCCTATTCAACTGAAGTTCTTCCCTCTGATTTCAAAATCAGTGAAAGGTACAGAACAAAGAAGTGAGTAATAAAAGAAAGAAAATCAGTACTACAGCTGGAGTGCAACTCTCAGTTTTGTCAAGACCAAATTCAAGAAGCAATGTGTTAAAATACTCAGATGAGAATCACAAAAATTCTTCATGCAGAAAATTTTACATGCTTTGAGATGCCTTCTTTTAGTGTAAATAAATCTGTGCTCTCACATTTAGGAATTCTTTTTGCCAATTTAGTTCATTTCAGCATCAAAAAAGGGAGATATCACATCTCTGTGGAGCACAGGTGATCTGAGGCCTGGAATTAAACAAAGCATATTTTAGAACTGAGTCCCCACAGATTTTGTAGTCTCTTTGAAATTAAAGATGGATGAGTACTGAAAAAAAATAGAAGGCCAAGGAAGAGCCCCGGGTAAGGCTAACATATTGGAATGAAGTATTTAAATAATCTTATACATGGGATAGACGAGTTATACACACAGAAAAATTAATCTGCATTACAATAGGATGTGCACTGGCAACAAAGCAAGTCTTTGTGCAGAAACATTTAGAGCTTGTTAAGTGTGAGGTAAGTTTCACAGGTTCCAAGGCTGGGCAAGGTTTTGCTGCCTTCTTAATAGGAAAAGAGAAAAAAAAAAAAAAAAGGTTTCTTCCTCTCTTTTCCCTTTCACCACAGCCTTCCAAAACCTTCAGAACGTGTGTTTACTTGATAGATTTGCCATGATTCCTTTATAGATAAGTATAAGGTAGATCCTACACTGTAGAATATATAATATCTATTTCGTCCTTGATACTGTATTCCAAATACAATGTCTAGAAGTGACTCACCTGCCTGAACAGGAGAGTCTCACACCATTTGACATGTCCTGGGTCACCTTTGTGGAGCTGGCAGGTGTGACCCAAAATCCTGCACCTTTCTGGACTGGCAGTTAGGAATCATATATCATCATTGTACACCTAGGTTAGCACAGCTGAATTGTGCCTCTAATTCTACATTAATACAATTGAAAATAATAAGCCTTTTCTTTTTTTTTTTTCAAGTGTGTTTGAGATGGCCTAGATTCACTCTTCCTGTTGCGCCTTCTACATGGCGGATTTCAAATTCACCTCATCCTTCCCAGAGGTGTCCTTCTCGGGTTTGGACCATGAGATATTAGGGACAGGAGATTCACAAAGCTTCCTGTTATTCTATATACAGAAACTTTGAGATTCAAAATTTTACATTATGAGGGAGCAGTGAGAGGGTGTCTGAGGGCAAGTGGAGTCCTTTCTGCCAGTGCAAAGCATGTCACTGCAAATTACAAAAACATTTGCTCCCAGGAGTAATATCTGCATCCACAGAGCTTCAGTTACTTCCATCTGCTTCCCTTGGGTGCATATCTCTTACTGCTTCAATCTGTGCAGTCAGTATTTACCAAGAAGAAGAAAGCAAAAGAGGGAGAAGCAATTTTACAACCTGCTTTTATCACTTCTTAATGAATTTTCTGACAAATATTTTGTGTTGAGAAAGTCTGGTTCAGAAAAATACTTTTTGTGTGTGTGTGTGTGAATGTATCATTGAAGCACTCATTCTTTGTGGAAAAATTCCTCAAACATAGGTGGACATTTCTGGTATAAGCTAATGTGTCCTATAACAGGGAATTACTTAGTGAAAATAATTTGATTAATTGCAGGATGGATTGGAATTTCTGCATTACAATCTCTAGGACAATACCTTATCTATGAAGACAATAGTTCTTCTGATACTGGTGTTTTTAGGCTTCTTCCAGATGACACTTCACCTTTTAGGAATGATTGAGCTTCCATTGTGAAGGAAGGACTGGCTCTAGTTTTGACCGTAGAACACTGGGGCACTAAAACTAAACCTTCTTTTCCATATCAGGAAGATTGGAGAACTTCCTCAGACTGAGGTTGCATGTGTGCTCTGGTAAGTTATTCCAGGTCATATTGGCCCTTGATATTTTGAAGGACATTTGAAATGATTTTGTTTTGTCTGAATTGAGAATTTGACATGTTTTCAAAATTCTTGTGGATTTCTGTTTGAACAAATCGTACATTTCAAATTATGGATATGTGAAAATTATTATATATTGTACATGTATTAAAGCTTTCAGGTTACTTCATAACAGAATTTCCGTAGCTCTACCAAAATAAAATAGCAATAAGGAAAAGATAAATTTGGAATCTTTCATAGTTGTAGTCTTACTTTGTACATACACCAAAAGAAAGTAATTAATTTTAATAATGATTCTGACCAAACAAATTACTTAATGGAGGGAGGGGGGAAAGGAAGGGAAAACTGAATGAAAAATTGAGAGGGACTGAATTTTTAAAATGTTTCACAAGTCTGATCAGTTTTTATCTTCAGTCTGATTTACTATTTGATGCATTTTAAAATTGTTTGTAACTTTATTATTGTAAATTGTACTGTTCTGTCATCTAGTTTCAAAGCTGTTATGACTTCCAAATAAATTATTTTGAAATTGTTTAATCACAGACAAACTAAATAAAACATTTGTTACTTCTTTCTTGTTTTGTACTCAGATGCTTTGGCTGGATTTTTATCAAAGCACAGGATCATATCCTATGAACAGACAGTCCCTCACAGCCATCAACTGCCCTTTTTTGGTCAGGAAACAAAAATAAGATTAATTATGTAATCTTTCAAAGAGAGATTTCCAGTTACACTTTAAATGAAATGCTCCCCCCTTAAAAGGATTTAAATCTGATTTAATGAGAAAGTTATTGTATGTTAATTAAATACAAACTGATTATTATGAATATTTATTGAAGTGTAACAATAATTTGCATGAAGATAGATGTTGAACAACTGAATTTCAGTAAATAGTTATTTAACATTCACTAAATTATGCAACTAAATGATTTTTGACGAAGATATTGAGTATTGATTATATATTATATGCCCAATTTTATCATTACCTACACAGGTGCAATCCCATTTAATTAAAACGGAAGTTGTTACATAGCTGAAGGCAAGATGTAATCATATATACCAGCTGATTACTAGACATATTTAATTATATTGAACAGCGGTACTGAGATCTAAAGAAATCATTCTATTGATTTATTTTAAAAAACTCATGAAAACTAAACTGAATGACCCAGCCAGAACCTCTCATTTCTAATATACCATATAACCATATGATCATAGGCACCATATAACCAAGCCTAGCCTTAGGATCCTCACTACCCATGGAGTTTCTCACCTACTCATTCATGTATCTGTTTTTTAAAGTTTTGACACCTACATAGTCATGCATATATCCAACTGTACTATTCTACCAAGGCTCACAAAAAATATCATGCAGAAAAATCCTACCTTGATTCCTCTCTTCTGCTGTTTTTGTAACAGTGAAATTGTGTTCACAACTAATCTAATTTACCTATATAAAATACTGAAAGCCAATTTTGGATATTACTAGTCTCTCTTCTAGGTGCAATATGAATTACAAATAATACTATGGCCCCTTGTTTGAGTGATTCTCGTGAATAATTTAGGAAGTATAAAGATTAAACATAAAGGAGAACCCATTTTCTGTAGGTCAGTGGTGAAAACATACATCTGGGACCAGAGAGCTTCTCCACCTCCACCTATTTATGAAATTCAATCAGTGTCTCTTAAATGTTTATTTCAAATAATCAGAACAGAGGTTCCCCACCCTTAGGCTTGCTTGTAAACAATGGAGATGTTACAGATTTTTTCCAGGAATAGTTTAATTTAGGCTAGTTTCAGAGCTTGCTACATACAACTAATATTTAAAATCTCAAAGGGAATCAAACAGGACAGAGAGAATAGACCCTGCAGTTATGCCTTTTGCACTTATTTGTTAGTCCACTTCTATATTTATTTCTCATGCTACATTGTTTGAATCAGCACACTGTCATAACTTTTCTTCCTCACATATGGCAGTGAAGCATTGGGATGGGTATTGGGATTTGCATGCTCACTGCACATCCAGTGCACTTCAGCTAGAAGTAGAAAGGAGACTGAAAGGTAAGATGTGCTTCTAAAAGAAAAATCTGTCAGTCATGGTGCAATTGTCATCCATCTCATTCCTTTCTATCTGTCAGTGCTACAAGATATGTGGAAATAGATTGTGTCTTTGAAATTTCAAGGACTTTATAAGAGCTACTAGAACACTGAAGGTTCCTATCCTTGGAAGAAAGTCCATCTGGAATTTTCTGCATCCACTGCCAAATTCCCTAAACATTCTTTAAATTACCATTATGAAACCTTATTTTGGTACTTACATGTGTCATGAAATCACCTCGCTTTCTGCCTTTATAATATAATTTATATTATACATATATATAGTATAGTATAATTTTTAGAAAACTAAAAAATGGAAAACACAGGTCTGAGAAGTTTTCTTAGTACAGCACTAAACTGTGTACATTTGTAGGGACAGCCCTGTAATTTAAGAAAGCTAATGACATTATCAGCTGAATGGAAAGTATAATTATGAAATGGGTTGCATAATAATGTTACCTCTGTTTAATAAGCTTTCTAAAAATTAAGATTTGATAACATCATCAATGTAGATGATATATTTTTATATATTTTTATATATCTGGTGAGTGGTGTTTGTGTGCAATTAAAACTTGAAATCCTGAAGTAAACCAGATATGACACTTAAGGATACTTAAGAGAGTACGTCTTTGTGGTCTTATTTTTTGTCATTAGCACTAGGCTATTTCATTCTTTCTGATGGCAGTAATCTATAAGCAAAATTTTAAGTATAAACACTGACAAAAAGCTGAGGTAGGCCTTGTCTCCCACTGCACTTTAATGAACAATTTTAATAATAAAGGATGTTAATCATAAGCTGATGTCAGTGGCTATAAGCTTTTCATTTTTTTTAATCAAATGGTTAGGGATAAACCTAGCAAAAGAACCCAGTTATTCAGTTAGATGCTGCCTGACCCGAGAGTCAACAGCTTTCCTGACCTCATGTAGTCAAGAGTTATGAGATGAATATGAAGAAGCCAGGAGCAACTAGAAACTCTGTCGGTTTTTCTTGCTGTTACCACGTTAACTGTATTTCCCACAAACTATGTTCTCAATACAGGTATCTTTGACAACCTTTCTGTTTTTAGATATATGAATCTTAGCACTTTTTCTGACACAAAGCAAAACGCTTGACTGTTCCTAGCCATGAGGTTGAAAGGTGTCACAGTTTCCAGTCAAGAGTTCCCAGAAGGGTTATTAGCTAATGTCCACTTCCATTACCTCCACAACTTCAAATCCTCAGGTGTAAAATTACTTTCAAATCAAGATCATGCAGCTTTTCTAGTGCTTATAAGAATATCCCCATTGTTGATAATTGCTAGAGTAAGGCGTTTTCAGTGCTTCCTTTTATAAGCATTTGTACAGGATTGGTTCTGTAACAAATGTTATTTCAGAAGGGAAGTATTACTGCCAGTGCTCCCTCAGCATTGCTTCCTTCAGTCTACAAGTGGTGAATGAAGGAAAGAGGGAAGAAAGGCATAGTCAAGAAATGAAAAGTTTGAGTTGCTCTACCATCCTTCATTTTCTATCCATTTTTCCTTTTTGTTTGGGATTCATAGACAAGGTAGTCCCATAAAACCTCTGTATGGTGACTGATAAGATCTCTCTTCTTGGAAACAAGTACATTTCTCAGAGGCAAATAATGCCCTAGTGTAAGGCGCTATGATCACATATCTCCTGCAGTGGTCTTAGGAGGTCAGGCTACCAAGGAGTGTCTCAGCAAAGGGAAGGCAAATATTCCAAGCTTTCCTAGTTTTGAAATAAACAATTGGACAATTTTTATATTGCTATTTACAAGCATGTGAACAAATGGAATGGCCTCAAAGGGCGTTGTACCATAGAATATTGAAAGAGGAATGGAGGTATTAAGCTCTTCCTAGGTATTCTCATTTGTCTCTTCAGTGAAACAGAAACAAGGAAAAAAATGATGAAAAATTACTAAACTGGTGAATTCAAGAAATATCAGATCTGATTTTTTTTTTTTTTTTTTTTTTTCCTTCTTCTTCTTCCTTTAATTCTCTTGAACTGTTATAATATAGAAAGATGGTGGGGAGGAATTTCCTTGCCAACACTAGTTCTTATATTTGTCTTCATTCAGGAAAGAGCACCAAACTTTGAATCCCTGTGGAAGGACCTATAGCTTTAAGCAAGGTTAGTCAAGAGCTAACTCTCTCCCCTGTGTACTGAAGTCTTCTGAAGAGAATGCAGGCACATAAATCCTTTTATGGATTTGGCCTTAACCTTGTCAAGTTCTGCATCTTGTTTTTTGTCAGCTCCCAGACAAAGAGGACATGTTTAGATGTGTTTATTTTCTTATTATCTGTTTTCTCTGTAAGGCTTCTGTTCTAAATCAAACTTCTTTTGGAGATCATTATTTCATGCTGTCATTTCCTGGAGGGAAGAGTGTAGATGCTTACCTGACACCAGGCTTGCTAAGTTGTCAAAGTGAATAGAAAGATCCCATGTCCTTATCAATTTTTGTCACTAATCTGGAGAGCAGACCTAGAAGCATCTAGGGCAAAGTGCTGCTCCCAGAAGGCTGATGGCCAGGTGTCTAAGAATGATCTGAAAAACCTTACTGCAGTCAAAAACAGGGTCAAAGGTGCAATTAACTTAGAAACTGCTGTAATTTGTATTTCATCATTATTTGTAAATCAATACAAATAGTCTTGCCAGACACAGTCAATTGCTTTTTTAATAAAAGAAAATTAGTAATGAAAGAGTATGCAGTATGTGGAATAAATACGTATGCAATAAAAACTTTTCATATTGATTCCTATGAAACCTTACTCTTAACATAACTTACCAAAAAAAACAGAAAAAAGAACAATAAGGCTCTGGCTTCAACACTAATTACCTGATGTGTGTACTGATTAATAGGTTTTAATTGTAACAAGATATTCCTAGTGTGCACCAGGCTTCATGAACATATGGAGAAGAAAAGAATCAGTGCTGATAAGAGCAATTAATAGAAGACCCCAGAAGAGTCAGATCATGGCTATCCCAAACTCATAAAGTACACACTGAGAAAGAGGGAAGAAAAGGTAAGCAGGTGGAAGGAACATCCATTTAGGCTCTGTCTGACTTCCAGGATCAGAACCTCAGCCCACAGGAATCAGAGGGTACTTTCTTACACAGCTGTCATCAATCATTTTGTCCAAAAAGCAGCTGGTAATGAACCAAGAATTTGCTCATAACATTAGATTGTAAATGTCCATGTTTATGAAGTAGTGTCACACAAAGTACTAGTCCTCATAAAATATTCTTGTCTTTTATTATTTTAAAATGACCACTTATATTCAAAATGAAAGAGACAATCATTTTAATTGCTTGCCACTTCCCGCCCTTTTGATATTGATCTCTGTTGCTACCTTAGCACGTTGTTTCAAAGTGCTGCTCTGGCTGTAACACAGCCAAGGCAGCTCACAGGTGAGCTTCTGCTGAAATTTCTCCACTGAAATGCTCATGTACCATGGAAGGAGAACTCACCCAACGTGGCCCTGAAAAGCTGTCATACAGAGGTGCTCTAGAAGTGGTAGTGAACACCTTAGTACTGTAGATAACCAAAAAGAAGTTAGAGATGAGACAGTTAAGATCATTGTATCTGTAAGGATCCCAGACAGTGATAAAGCAATTTGAAACTGTGGCTTTGCCTTCAAAAATTACAGAAGATATTTTGTGTTTTTCTTTTCCTTGATGTCTGCATGCATAAAAGTAACTGAAAGTCACCTTTGCCTTCTCTTTATCCTGTTTTAAATTCATCATTCCAAGAGATTTTTTTTTCTCTTCAATGTAGAAAAGAGACATTTCTGAGATGCTGAAATAAGTTTGTAAACACAGTGTTGATATTTATTCATATACACTGGAAAAACACACAGAATTTGCTACTACCACCATGAAAGACATCTCTCTACTGTTATCTCAGCTTTATGATATCATGTTTTGCGTGGGTTGAGACTTTGTGCATATATTAAAAGAAACAAAGACAGTAATTATTGAATCAGCACACCAAGAGCAAGAGTGGTTCTTTAATCACTCTCTATTCCATGAATACTGAGCAGAATACTACAGTAAAAAAGTAGCACTCATAACACTGCTTTTATGGGGTCATATTTCTGTCTAAGATATATTAGTAGATTGTGCCAAGATTTAGGTTGTGCAGCTGCAGGAACTTGAAAAGTTGCCTCTAGTGTATCAGATACAAAATACGCAACATTAAATTTTGTGAACTATAACACTCAGTTAAGTGCATGATGTCTCTTTAAGAAAAGAGATTCCAGTCTGATTCCATCTAGGGCCCACTGAAACAAATGTGGATTTTGCTTGTAAAATGACTAGAGCTCCAGGTCTTGAGCAGAAAAATGACAAGTTACATCACTTGATATCAGTTCCCAGCTGCTCCTTGGAGAGACAGTGCCACAGAAAACTGACCTCTATCCAAAGGGAATTAACAGGATAGAAACCTATTAAGGGTCTAGATATCAGTTGTTGATACCAATTCCATTACGTATAGTAAAACGGATTATTAAGGAGTAAAGAAAGAAAAGGATTATGTGGAATTTTAAACAGATATTCTAAAAAGCTGATTAACTCAACTTCGCATTTTGTTGTTTTATTTCTGTATCTGTTGATAGTTAATTCAGGATCTCAACAGAGATGCACTATGATACACAATTTAAAATGCCCCTATACTTTCTGTGTTTCTTTGATTTTAAACTGAGAACAAGGATTGTAAAAATTAGCTCTGCATACTGTAAGAAGTCATTCTATTATTTTAAAGTTTTACCAATAGCATTCATTACTGTTTTATTTAATGGTCTCAGATGCATGTTTGGAGAGTAATACACAGAAAAATAAGTCCAAAATGGCGTGCAGAAGGTAAGTAGCAGAGTTCCAGTGATATTTGTGGAATGCTTCTTCCTAAACTGTTTCAAAAGTAGATATGCAGAATCTCCTCAAAAATGTGGTATAATTATTATTGTTATTATATGTTCTAATATCCATTGTCAAATGTGTTCAAATTAGAGGGCCTTTCCAATTGCTTTCCTAATGCAGAATGTAAAATATATTAATTCTCTTTGCTTATAATCACTCAGATGAAGCCTTCCTCTTGCACACACACAGTGCAAGGAATCTCAGCACATAGCATTGTGGCATCCATAGTTTTCTGAGGGTGATTCCTAAGAAATCACTGGAGCCAGAATATCCTGAAAACTGGAGTAAAAATGGGAGTAGGTGAAAAATGGTCAATCAGTTAATAAGAAGATATTTGGGGAAATAATAAACCATTTTATTCAAGTGCAACTTCATTCTCTGGAAAGATTATGTTAAATTAATCAATAGAAGACAATCTGGAAAATAGAGAGTGAAGATTTCCTTGTTACTGAACTGATGGATGTAAAATATTTTGTTTATTCAGGATAAACACAAAGTGCAGTTAATATCTGTGGAGAAGCCTACGATCAGAACACAGATGGAGACCTGTGAATTTTTAAATGGGCTGAATAAACACATAAAAGGGCAGAGTTTTAATTTGTATTTTGTAGCCAATGATTGGTAGCCCTTGGCTACAGCAGTAGGCAGTAGAAGAAAGCTTCTTAGAGGGGTGTGATAGGAGCATGAACTGTCTTTCCAGTAGAGCCCTTCTGGAAGGCTAGGTGGAGAATCCTAGGTATGAAATCAGTCATCCTCCATTCTTGCTTTCTTTGGGGAAATCAGAGAGAGTGTACATTGCTTGCAAAAAACAGGATCCATTTTTAAAAGTCCTATTTCTTTCATCTAGCTCCTTTTTCTACTACATTCAAACAGTTCAGCCACCATCAAATTTTGGCAATCTGTTCTGGGCTCAAGCAGATAAAATGGTTGAGAACATACTACACAATCACAGTACCCTCCAGAGAGCAATGGTATCTCTGAACGTTGTAAATAATGCAGAAAGGGCATAAGATGCAGAGAGGAGGTAAATATTTAGTCTGAGATTGTCAAAGAAGCATGAGGGAATTAGACTTCTAAATCCTAATAAAATTCAGCAGGAGTTGGAAACTTTAATTCCCTTAGTCTCCTTTGAAAATCCCATTTGTAATTTCATATTTAAGGAGGAACACTGGCTCTACATAATATCAATTTCACTTAGAAGGCACCAGTCTATTTTCAACATATTTCATATCAAAAGACTTGATTTTCAGCATTGTAAATGTAACCAATCTAGCTGAGGTTTATGGGTCAAAACTAGACCCAAAGTGTGGGGTTACTTTCTGTACTGATTTATGCAGTGGATACTATAATATTTTTCATTTTGCTTTAGTTAACAGCTATACCACTGTATTTAGAATATTCCCCTGGTGTTTCCTACTCAAGCACTTTAATTATGAGATAAAGACTTACTGTTTCCTGCTTTGATAGGAATTGCTCACCTCTCTTGTAAGCTGAAGTTAACATTTTTTTCTCTTTTTTTTCACATTAGGCTTCCTTTATTAATTCCTTGCTTTAGTGCATTTCAGTGCAGTGAAAAAATAAAATGAAATATAGTCAATTATACTAAACTAATACAAAATCAATCATTATTATGTAGCATACCCATGATTTTTTTTTCTCCTTGAAAGACACATACTTTGTATAGTAGCATTTACTGTATTTTCTTCTTTGAACCCTTCAATTTTCTGATCTATCAAGTAAGCAATTATATTAGTTTTAACTAAAAATATTTAACAAATATCAGTGCTTGCATAAAGAACTCCATCTTTCTTCTCCTACCTGCCATATTTGTTTTCATTTCCATTTTCTGGATTGTTTCTCTCAGCTCTGTGTACCACAGAAAGCAATAGTGTGTACTTGTTGGCTCTGTTATTCACATGTGCAACAAGTGAGGCTGTGGAAAATCAACCCCTCCAGCCTGCACCTTCTCTCTATATGTTTTTACACATCACTGCAAGTCAAAACCCAGTTCTATTAAACAATACTTTTGGGGATGCAGCTGTGTACTAATTACCTTTTCAGCCAACCAGCAAAGAAAAAATGAAAGCAATATAGTGTAGTCCATTAATTTTACAAACGCTGGGGCAGATCTTCAACTGATATACGTGGACAATGCTGCAGTGACTTTATCTGATAGATTTATTCCTGCTGGGGATAAAGCCTCCTTTATTGACTTTTCAAAGCATTTCCAGATTTCAGGCCAAGCTCTGCAGTACAGTTTGATTAATTTCTTTTAGCTCATGTAGATCTAGCCCATCTTGTCTTCTGTGCAGATTATTCTCATCCTGCATCGGAAGTGTAAGATTACTACTGTATTTTATTTGCTGTGTTCTGCAAAGCTTCTCACTGATTTTTTAATCCATGGATCACTCCTATTCAGCACTACAAGTAGATTTACTGTATCTTAGAGAAATAGCTTATTTTTATTTTAGACCATATCAAATAACCTTAGATTTTGTTACAATGAGCAGAAGTTTTTGAGCTGCTAAGAACACTGACCGGCTATTGGATATATTCAAACCATTTCTTATTCTTTTTCTGCACTGGAATGGGCTGCCCAGGGAGGTGGTAGAGTCATCGACCCTAAAGGTGTTCAAGGAACATTTGGACATTGTGTTGAGGGACATGGGTTAGTGAGAACTGTTGATGATCAGTGGATAGTTGGACTGGGTGATCCTGTGGGTCTTTTCCAACCTTGGTGATTCTATGATTCTCTGATTCTCTTTCTTTCAGCTGTAATGAGCTAATCCACCTACATGAATACAAAGCAAGTATGAGGAAGAAAGTCTGTAGAAAGAAAGGGGCCGATATTCATTCATGTTTGTTTGGAGTTGAGTGAAATCCATAACTTGAAAATGCTTTTTAAAATGTACTAAATTGAACGTGTTTCTCAAAGAGAAGTTGAAATTAAAAGGATCCTGGACCAACAAGGATCTTGCTTTGTGGAGGAGGATTGGATAGTCTCATCTTTTGAAGTCTCTGTGGTAAGAGTTATGCCTGGCATTTCTCATCTATGTGTAAATTCAGTCTTAGTTCAGACCAGAGAGTTTGTGTGTTTTTATTGTATGAGGCCACAAGTAGAATCTAGACGGGACTCTTTGGGTGTGGCAGAGCTGGAGCTGACATGTGATGGCAGCACATACCCATGGCTGTCCACATATGCCCTCTGCTCTGAAATGGAACTGATCCAAAATGACTGGGAATTCCATTTTCCCAAGGAAAATCACTTGAATCCTTCCAAACCATGCCCCAGGGGCATCTTTTTTTTAAGGAGCATGGGCAAGTATCATTTGGCCTAAAGATCAGCCTAGGGGAGAGATGGTGATTCCTGTCTTACTTATCAATAGTTTTTCTACCAAAAAAAGTATAAAGTAAAATCATTAAAAAACAAATCTCCCACTTCATTTTTGATCCTAATTTCCCAAGAAGTAGAGAACAGGACAGTCTATGCCTAGTACTGTTACTGCTGGGTTTGTATCTGGAAATTCCACAGAAAAGGCAAAGCTCAGTTCTTAGATTGCTCCTTTTCCTTTTTTTTTTTTTTTTTTTTCCCTGAGGGGGGAGGAGAAAATGAAAATTCATTTAAACAGATAACATTCATTAGATATCCAAAACAAATACACTGCCTAATCAAGATGAAAGAACAAGAATACTTCTGATGTTTTAATCTGGAAAATAAACAATTTGGTATATTGATAGGACTTAATTATGTCCTTTCTTACTTAAATGACTTTCTGTATTAAGACTGTAGATATTAAATTATGCTAAAGTAAAATAATCCTTATCATTATTTAATGTTTCTTTTATACTTGTGAAACTTTTGTGAGGTTAGTCTATAAATCCACATCAAATATTTTAATACAAAGGATGTTGACTTAAACTCATCATCTGCTTAATCAACATTTTTAATTTATTATCAGAAAGAATCAGTAACCTTGATGCACTTCATCTTAATTTATGCTTTCATCAAATAGAGAGAGGGAACTAAATAATAAGTGATCACATTAGAAATGCATTGCAAAGTGTGCACCAGGAAAATAATTCAGCAACATTTGGCAGCAAATATCTTCATGCAACCAAACACTGACAATACAGGAACACATTCCTTATCAGAGTGCATTTCTGTTATGGGGCTGAGAACATCTATTACATTCTAAATTATGAGTATAGTTTTACCTGCAATAGCACTAGGTTATACTTGACTGTTAAAATTAGTTCTATCATCCTGATGAATGTTTTCTTAAAATTAATCTTTCCAGATTCTTTCTGATTCCTTGTATACGGTGACAGCAAGACAGTCCTTGAGGTGTTCTCCGGCACTTCAATTCTATGAACTTAAGGGCAAACTCAAGCTGAGATTGCCATGTCTGAAAAAAGCACTCTTGTGCCAGCAGCAGGCAGGTGTTGAGGGCCAAAAAAAAAAAAAAAAAAATAGGACTCCCCTACTATCATGCTGTCATGTAATAAAAAAGTATTGAACACTCACTTGGGTTTTGTTTGTTTGTTTTTAGCATAGCTTCAGTCTTCTAAAACATTGCTGAAAGCTTTAAAAGGGAATACTGCAACGAGCATTTGCCTATCTTCTGCTGTGCTTTCCTTGAAGTTAAAATACATATCCAAATGATGAACTCGAGAGGCATGTGCTTTTCTTTCATTTACAATAACTTGTTTGTCCATTTCTAATCTATTGTCTGTCCAAATGAAACACTGAATATACCACAAACTCAAAGACCAACATGGCGTAGTGACACTGGCTCTCGGTCACAGGGTTTCTGACAGGAGCAAAACCTGGGGCATGGTTTGTAGTTGAAGTCTCAGCAGCTTTGTATGTTTTAAAAGCCAGTTCTCATACAAGTGGCTCAAAGGCTCAAGTATTTCAAACAAAGCATTTAAAACTTACATATGGGGTTCATCCTCAGAGTAATAATAATTGATAATTAGTTCCAAGGAAAGAATTTAAACAAAAGACTGTATTTTTCAGAAAGTATCAGTTGTTAATTGCTTCTTCCATGCTGAACATTTTCAAGAACTCATTACTTCCTTTCTGACATCTTGTAGTTGCTGAGAATGCTTTGCCATAAATAAATGTTCTCAATGGCAACCCTGCACATAGTAGGGGAGTTGATCAAACTAGATGATCATTATGGTTCTTTTCAACCCAGGCTATTCTATAATTCTATGATTTCATCTATCAATCATGCTTCTTTATGCTTTCCTTTTCCCTAATGTATTTTTATTTTCTCATATCAGATTCCACGACGAAAGAAAATATTTGTTTATGACAAATGAAACTATTAACTTGGTTGCATAAAAACGGCATGAATTCAAGGACGGATTTAAATAAGGTAGATCTACCAAATCTCAAAGTAGAAGGAAAGATTAGACTTTGTGCTGGACTCAAACATTTATTTGTGAGAGCCAGGGGTGATGTTTGTTTTCAATAAAATCAATTTTCAAGTGCATAAACATAGCAGACCCCTAAATTTTTCAGCCAGAAATGATCTTCTAAAGACTTGTTTGATAAAATTTTTGGGAGATTATATATGTTCCTACTCATTTCAGCCAAACTGGAGTGCAGGTAATATGAATTCATACAACAGTCTACATGGATAGATGTAATCAGATGCTGCCCGAGCCATCAGCTGAGGCTGCTTATGCTTTTTATGAGAGAAAAGCCAATGGAAAATCTTAGTCAAAGTTTATTGATGTTCAAGCCATACAAAATCACTGTCAGGGCTGGAAGAAATAAATGGATACAGAACCCCATTCAATTGACTCTCTCCCATTAGATATATGTAAGTACTGGTAAAATCTGGATTAGTGAACTTAGTGACTATGAACAGATTATTAGTTTTTTTCTTTTTATCCCAGAAGGATGAAGTGAGGCTTTATTTTTTCATGTGTTCTACTTGATGAATGTGTTTTTCTCAATGTTATTATCTGTCTGTACTGAGAACATTTTCAGTAAAAATCTTGTTTAGGAACCACATGAAACTGACACAAAGCATATGCATCCCCAGATTTATTTGTCTTTTTGCAAAGTGTGTTTCGATTACTACATATACCCTTTTAAAAGCTGCTGAAGTATAAAGGCTTTTACCATTTGGTGGAGTAGCTATTTTACATTACTACTTTATGGAGTCACATTGTAATCTGTCAAGCACCCCTTTGTAATTATTAGTGAATCTTAAATGACAGAGTTCATTCCTTGACACCTTGTATGACAGTGAAAAATAAGATTTTTCATGTAAATCGCTTGCAATGTAGACTAATTGGCACACTAATTGACTTTTACTATAATTTTAGTTTATTGTTTATTGCTTTTAGATTGTTAGCTGACATGCATTTTTCTACTAGAACACAGTAGATATTGTTTTCGTAAAGACAAATGTGCTTTAATTGCACTGTAACAGTGAGATGTCTGGATTTTCTGTTTGAATAACCTATGTACCTCAGGTGTTTGTTTTTTGTTTTTTGTTTTTTTTTTTTCAGGGACTTTATCTCCAGTAAAGTTCAAATTGTATTTTAACCTGGTTTGTGAGCAACAGAGTATGTTGGCATTACATATGTAAAGAAATTAGGATAAACCAGACCTCAGCCGTACTGTTTGAAGTTCAAGCTCACCCGGTCTAACATTATTCAAGTACTAGGAACATTTACCATCCAATTAGTTTAGGTCAATCAGCTGTATGGTTTATTGGTCTCCAGATAATCCTTAACAGGTTATTTAAATCCATTAAATCCAAAAGTAAGTTTAAGTAACATTAAGAACTTTTCATAGGCCCAGAAATAGAAAAAAGTTCCAGATCAAATTTCAAGCATTCCTTTGTAGATATGCAGGAGGGAAAAAGACTTGATAGTATGAATTAGTCTCAGATTTAAATCTATATTTCTAGATTTTATAATGCCAATGTCAACCACTGATGCATTTTATTAAAATCAACTTAACAGCTGTGATTTATGTATATAGTATGTCAAGGGATCTAGCTGATAAATTCCAGTTCCTAAAAAAAGTAAGACCGTTTTTCGCTTGACATAATAAATCTCAGGATGGAGTACTGACCAATGCCTAGACTCTGTTCAGATTTTTCATCAGGAAAAACATCCTTTTTTATTTTATTTTATTTTATTTTATTTTATTTTATTTTATTTTATTTTATTTTATTTTATTTATTTATTTTTTAACATCATCAATAAAATCGGCCTGTTTCATTTAAAGCATAGTTTATTTTTTACTGTATACAAATATTACATCATCTTTATTTTTAAGCATCTATTCACAGTAATGTTGTTACCCATAAGTTTCATACTGGTAGTGCTGAGAATACTGAGAATTGTTTTCCCTTCATCCACACAGACAAGTTAAGTTAATTTTCTCATACTGCAGTCCACTTTTAACACCATATAGAATACTTAGACACATGTTTAACTGTGATGCGAATTATGGTGCCTAACAAAATAAATTACAATGACTATCTAGTACAAGGAGCTCACATTCTAAAACTCTGTTACAGCCCTTTAAAGCTCTGCTTAGAAAACTGGTTTGTCCTTATTATTGACTGGGGAGATAGATACAGGTCTATTTTTCTTCAGGGTTAACTGAGCCACACAAAATGATCAGTTAGAACTTGCGCAAGTGTGGCAGAGGTGGGAGTACAACTCCAATTTCTCCAAAAATAAAACTTCACTGCTTCTTGTGGATAAAATGTAGTTGTTTACAAATAATTTCACAACCTGTGGAGAATTTAAGTGTGGCAAATGAAAATACACGTGTAAATTCAGAGAGTGGCAAATAAAAGGATGCACACAACTTTTTAGTGGAAGCTTAGATATTTGAATATGAAACCAAGTATTCATTACAAATGGGGGAAGTTTAACTTGCTAGTTATTATTTTGAGCACTAACATTCAAAGTTCTTATTGTGGAAAAAGATTCAAAGCACTGATGGGCAGAGTACTTTCTAAAGATTAACTTCATGGAATAATTGACACAAAGAAATTAGAGACTCAGATATTTTATCATCTAGTTAAATTCTGGGAAAGCAGAAGGCAAATACTGAAAACTATGATGAAATTCCCAGTATAATTCCCACGTTTTTTTTTCAGTGAAGTACGTAGTCTGAAGAAAACAGAGCAAGATGAAAACCTGACTGCAGTAGCTTTTGAGCTATTACATGACTTTCAGTGACAAACAAAGCCTATTAAGCAGAATAAAATGAATGGATGAGTAAAGTAGTAAAAGTAGTACTTTCCTACTACAGGAAAAGAAGAACAAAGATATGGACAATTTATTCAGAGACAAGAGGAAATGGCTTTAAACTGAAAGAGTGTAGATTTCGACTGGATATTAAGCAAAAATTTTTCACTATGAGAGTGGTGAGACACTGGAACAGGTTGCCCACCAAGGTTGTGGACACTCCCGCCCTGGAGGCCAGGCTGGATGGGGCTTTGAGCAACTTGGTCTAGTGGAAGGTGTCCCTGCCTGTATCAGGGGGGGTGGAACTAGGTGATCTTAAAGGTCTCTTTCAACCCAAACCATTCTATGATTCTGTTCAAGAAGATTCATAACAAATACTGAGATTTGTATAGATTGTGAAAAAAGGAGAAAGAAATGTGTCTGACAAGTGCCAAGTACCTGTCACAACAAGTGCAGCATCAGACAAACAGAGAAACAGAGAGCTGGAGAAACAGAGAGCAACACTACAAAGCCAACCTGCTGAACTTTTCAGAGATGAAGATGTAAGTGTGGTTTCCTGAGTGCTCCTGTTGGAAAGAGACATGCACAGAAATCATTACTATAACAATATCATTAATAATTCCATTCAACATCATCATTAAGTGTCCACATATTTAATTTGCTTCTGGTGCTCAAGATGTTTTTCCAACCCTGGAAGTTCAAGGAAGATGGAACCTCCTATTGTGGTTGAGTTCAGTAGACTGTTTTTCAAGAAGACCATTTACATTCTGGTGAAGCTACTAGCATAAATCAGCCTTTCAATTTGATTAATTAAGCAGTGTGTTGGATTTACTCTTAAAACTGCTCAGACTAGAAGCCTGTATTTTTCTCAGTGCTGCTTCAAACCAGGGGATAAAAAAAATCATAATTTAAAAAAAAAAAAAAAAAAATTTAATGGAAGTGCTTTTATATCATCAAAGACATGCAGAACTTCAAGAATTTTAAATAAAATGAAAGGCTATCTGTAATATTTTCTGTTGTGTCAAAACACTTTCTGTTGTGTCAGAGAATGTGATACTTGAGAGAACGTATTTTATATCAGCTGTGTATATGGGACACTATTTTCTCCTGTACAGCCTCATGAGTTCAGCTCATGCTCTACTCTGAAAACGTTCACTCTGACCTAGGATGAATGCCTTTCCCACTGTGGTCTAGAATGGGAATTACCTGGCTTATCAGATAGGGTGCTAAGCTGTTGGGAAGCAGAAGGATGCCAGCACACAGATACATCTCATGGTTTTCCATGATACCTAATATCTCCTTGGGAATTCCAGTGGGTATTTGAGACAAAAACAAAATACACAGATGAAGTGCTTTGTGGCAGTGGAGGAACAGAAGAAGGCCAAGTGCTGGCTGATATGTCCTGTGTTGAAGCAAGGCCCTCTCCCAAGTGTGGAAGACTACCTCGAGCAAGAGGTTAAAGACAGGGATGTTCCAATGGTGGAAAAGTTGTTGGACCTGAAAGCAGAAAGAATTGAATTCCAGGTGAACAGGAGAGAGAAAACACTTCATATTCCTCTAAGACAAAGCTACAGATGGGTAGATGGAGGCTGAGGGGTAGGAGGAAGAGCTGAAAGGCAGATTCACAGGATAATAGGGTAGATGGCGTACATGGGCATCAGGAGGACCAAAATGAAAGCCAAGAAGCGCTGAATAGCAGCAAGAAAGTATAATCAGAGTGAAGCAGTGGTTGAAATTGACTTTTTAAGACCAAGCAAAGGATATTTGAACAGGGAGAAGATTGGCTGTCGTTCAGGAGGAAGGATGAAAGAACAGGATTGGAGGCCAGAGGAGATACAAATAGATAGAGAAAATTCTGAGGAAGAAAAGAATGCTGACTGTATCAAAATGAGAAACAGCGATAGAGGAAGGACTTTTGAAAGGGTAAGAGAATGGAAATCTCCAGAGCAGAAGGGGACGTTGTAAGTGAATGAAAAATAATGCTGATATGGCTGATGAATCTTCATAAAGGCATCTCTTCTATTCAAATAAATAGAAAATTACCTGCTGATTTCAGTGAGGATATCAATTCAGCTGTAAGGATGTGGAGACTGTAAAGTTTTGAACAGGGGCAGCACAGACTACACACTTGTCCAACAATTATGTACTGTTTTAAAATCATTTATTGGGGTCCTATTCCAAGTTTGGTAAAAATAATTCACTTGGGAATATGTGTGTATGTGTGTGTGAGAAGTTCTTCAGTTGTGTGTGACCCTAAGTGGACTATAACTGCTCCAATTTTAACACCTCAGTTACAGCAGATGATAATTCTTTACATACCCATCTGTCCAATAGCAGATGCCTGTGGCAAGATTTAAAATTTACCTCTAAAAATTGCCTTTTGGTCTAATAACATAGGCCTTGTTAATGTTAATTGATGTTTGCTATCTGAATCCTTGGAAAGCCACTACAAAGCTTACTTTCAGCCTTCAGTCTGTATCCTAACTTATCTTTAAACTCTCTGTGAAAGTATTTCTGGTTGTCAAGCAAATACTGTTTCTAATTAATTTAACTTTAAAAATTCTCTTTCCTTATATAAGCAGAGGAATATTTAGTTAGTGTAATGCCCCACATGTGAAACATTGAGTATCAACTACACAATAACTTTGCTCTGGGAAAACATTCTGGAGTGGTCTGTGTGTCAACTTTCATTATTTCTCATTAACCTTTTAGCACTCAACTTTCTATTTCCAGTATCAGAGAGCAGTATCTGCATCAGCCAGTAGTTCCTCCTGCCATTGGACACTAATACACACCGAGGAAACGTGTATTTTTTCATTCCTTTTAGACCACACACATTCGTTTATGACAACAACTGAAATTCTTGGAGAATTGCTACGGCTTTTTTTTTTCTCTGAAATGAATTCTTCCCTGAAGCATAATGCATGCTGCTACTTTGCTGAATCGTTTTTCTGCTAATTCTTTTTTCCTCCAGCACAAACTATATGTCTGCAACTTTTCAGTACTTGCAGTGTGCTATATTTTAAAATTCTTGGGACTGTTGATCATTTTTTCTGTCATTTCTCATCTATCTTGTACAATTTCCCTCACTTTATTCTGCTAAGTCTTACTCTTGCTACATCATATTACAGATTTTCAGTCTTTTTTACCCTCAACATCCTTGGTATTGAGTTGAATGAACTTCTTGCAGGCTTTTTGGAGGATAGTATTGTCAGCTGAAAGACTTCTAAGACTTCTGTGAATTGCCAGGTACCATTTATGTTTGCCCACATTAGTCATGGCTCTGGATTTTCATATTCTGTCTTCTGAGTTGCAGTCTCCTCTCTGACATGCTCTGTCTGAATCATCTCTATTGGTCTTGTGGGCTTTTTTTTTGTTTGTTTTTTCACTTTTGTCCCAGTAATTTGTTTTAAAAGAATAATTACTAGCAGGGCAGCTCCTACTGTAGTGGTAGTATGCTTTTATAATATTCTAAATTGTTCAACTTTGGATGTATTTTGTTAGTATCACACTCCTCTGAGTGGCTCACATTAACTATGTAACTGCTGTGCAATGTAAATACTCTTCTTATAAGAAATTTCATACAACTGCCAGGTTAGCCATGGCAACATTTTAGTGTTCTTGAAATTGTACCTGTGTTCTACCAATTTTAGTAAAAAATGCTTTTGAAATTGAATCAGTATGAATGTCTCATACTGATGTTTCATATTCATGTTTCACTGACTAGAAATGGTGAGCCATGCATCACAAATGCTACCCAGGCATTCTGTAATCTACTCACAGGTTGTGGTATGCAAAACAAGCATTTCAAATACCCACCATATATATTCCAAAAGTATATAGCTGAAGAAAATAATACCATGATATCTAGTATAAAATGACTTTCTCATTGGTTCCATTATATTATTAATCTTTGTAGCTGGTATTCATGGCGTATTTTCCTTTTTATTGCCTTCTATGCATTTTTTTATAGTTCACCTCAATGATATTCAGTTTTTATAATACCCAAAGTCTTGAATATGCCATATTCAAAATGTCTGCTCTTAGTTTCCAGGGTCCTGCCAACAAAATAATTTAACCTACACATTCATTTCACACTGCTGAGCCTTGGCTTTGCAGCTTTAGCAGTCGCTCTTCTGTCTGAACACATCTCCTCAGTTCCACCTTTTCATCATTTTTTTCTCCCTGTCCCACTTAATTTGTGCTCATTTCATGAGGCATAGCATATCTCGTAATGCAGTATATATTCTTCTGCCCTGACTTGTTTTACAGTAAGCATGCAAATGCACAGGTTTTGGTAAGCCTTGCTGATATCTTTTCTGAAACTATCCATGTGGCTGTAATTCTAGTCATTTTATAATTGCAATAATTAAAATGCTGAAAGTATACAAAACTTCTGGTTATTTTGTAATTTTATATGTTTATAATTTTATGAAGATGGGAAAATTATGTATATCAACACTATCACAGATTCTGTTTTATTTCTTTACCAAAGACAGTCATTTTCCACTAGGATATATTTTGTGGTCATATTATTTTGGCACACAAAGACTATCCTAATGCCACAGACAGCATTTGTAGTAACCCTTCTTAACCATTTATCAAATTATATGTATTTTAATGCATTTTGATAAAATTATCTTCTTTTTTTTGGTCACTGATAGAGAATGTGTGCATTCTCTTAATCTTAAAAATGTGCCTTCTTTAAAACGCAGCTTTTGTGATTTAGATTTACAGAGGGTCAATTATTAGATGAGTACTGCCATTTGACTGGAGTAGAATAAGAGTTACACACTCTCTTTCTTCAAATAGTGTATGTGTTTCTCCATGCTATCATTTCCCTTTTAATATTTTAATAACTTGTTTTTTGCACTTTCTTCTAGGCATAGCTGTTTACCCACAACCTTGCTTTCTTTCAGGTTCTGATCCACTTCCTCATCTTCTGTAAGCTACGAACTTCTAAATTCAGTTTGTAACAAACCTGCTACAAACTTTTCTAAATGTTCACTTGTCCCTCAGGAATTCAGCTTTCGTTTTATTTTCTCTAATACACATTGAACACCTTGTCACTTTGGTTCCATTATGTCCTGTCATTTATATTATAATAAGTCATTCCTGAGTTAATCAACATCTCTTCTACAATGCTTATTAATATGACGCATTGCGATGATCCTTCTTCTGTGACCATTAAATTTTAAAAGCGTTCCTATCTCTCTTTGAAAGGGATTTCTAAATTTTACTATTTGTTTTTCATTATTTTCCCCACCCTCCATGCTGTTCTAATTTCCTTTGTCTTACATACCCTTGTCAAATGAGCTATTTTTCTTTGCCTAGTTTTTCTGCTTTTTTGAGGGGGTAGGTGGGGGAAATAATTTTCTCGGATCATTTATCCTAATGGTACCAATAATTATTCATATGAAAGTAAAACCCATGAGACCCAGTAAGGTGAGCTCCTATTATCCTGAGTGCTATACAAACAGAGTTATTGCCAGAGGTCAACAGGACACAAAGTTTTGTATTTTGGTTGCACACAATGTAAGAGAAGGTGCATTAAGGGATCATAACAGAGCAAGATAAGGAGAGCATTAGATACACTTGGGCCTGAACTCATTAATTTTCAGCACCTGCACCTAGTTGAATCTAGTTACCCTGAGGCCCCACAGAGTCTACAAATACAGCTGGAATGAAGCACTTTGGCAATAGGAGTCTGCTGGCTACCAAAGTGACTTGATGTTTTAGTCCCTCGGAAGACCTGTAAATTCTGGAAAGCTACGCTCAGACTTGACATAATATAGCTTTTCAATGCAGGCAAATCCTTGCATTAAGTAATTTTCAAAAATTTTTTGTATGGCCGGTGTTCATTGCCATTTGTAAAATTCTTTGGCAGTATAAATCTGATAAATCTGGCATGAGGAAAGGAAACCTTAATTACTCAGCATTTTAAAACTCTTGATTGAGGTATCAGAGGAGAAAAGTAAGTGTTTTTATCATGTTTTCTTCATTCTTACAGTATGCTATTGTATTCTAGGTCAGTTTATGCAAGTTTAAAGGCAAATCAAGGGTCTTTTTATCATTGCTTTTGTATGCTCTTTGTCAGAGACGTTTTCTGACATGGAACGTTTATCTGAATTGTCTTATGAACAAATATAACTATAGAGTCTACCTCTTAAAATAAATTTTCCACTCTTCTTTCACAGATGTCCTTCAAATATTGGCAGAATGTCAACCCAACCTCTCTTCTTTACACTTTACTGCCTTATCTGAGTATGCAAAAGACACTTAGTGAACTTTGCAGTCATAGTAATGCCTGTATTTATACCTTTGTTCTGCAGAACAGGAAAACAGAACAAGTTTCTTTGCTTCAAATTCCATTCAACCTGTCTTTTAAACCACGCTGCATACCACACTGGAAACCCAGTCTGGGGAAAGTAGCATTCCATTATCATTTCTACTTAGCTTCTTCTTCACAGGCCAGTAGGCCCAAGCTCTCAGTAATTTTGTTGCTTATCACTGAGCTGCCAGCAACTTAATGACATGTATTTTATAATGCAATGCTTACAAATAAATATCATATTTCAGAGGTTATTGCATCAGAATCCAACTTGCAAAGTCAAAAATTGCATTTGATTTTTCATTGACTTATACTGTAGACTTGTATCTGCAGGTCAGGTCTGTACCTGAATGTTATGGTGCTATAATTTGGATGATGATTATGCTATTTAAAAATAGTGTGCACCTTAAAGTGAAAATGTAAGTATAGGGTACTTCAGATGGAAATTGCTTAATTCTGTTCCTGTGTTGAATATCTATATTGTTATGTAGCACGTTGGTTTTTGTAGGATAATGAACACTTGAGGAGGGTAGTACAGCTTTAAATATATATCATATATTTAAAGTGGGAGAACATGCACTTTAAGACAAGCTTCTTTGGTTTCTCTAATCACTCAGACTTTTCCAACCCTAAAAACTTCCAAGTTTTCACTTCTAGTTAAATATTTGAACTGCAGATCATTTTTTTTCTGAGGTATATTAGCTTTCATTTTTCCCATGTTAAATCTCATGGGCAGTTAGCCAGCTTCTTTATTACTCCTCCTATAATCTTTTAACCCTCCCTTCATTTTCTGCTTTCTGAACCCTTTATGCTAGAATCAAAGTGATTTCTGGAACATATGTGCACACAGCTACATCCATTTAAAATTGCTAAATGTACCTCTTTCCTTGAAGAATGGAATGGATTTGTATTCTTTGTAGCTTTGCACTGATGTAATGTCACTGGTTTCTAAAACACTGCTTAATGTGAGAGAAGAGTCAGGCAGCATGGTCCTGATTTGAAGCCTACTGTTGAAAAGACCCTTATTGAATTCAGTAGGCTTGAGATTTAGACATAAATCTGTGAAGCCAAATGATAGGGTCAATGGCTTAGTACTCTATAAATTTCATTTAATAAATGAATGCAAAATTTGATCCAAAATGTCTCCATAAATTTATACTCTCTTTTCACATCCTTTAAATCAATATGGATGCAACACAATGAATGTATCAGTGTCAAACTTCCAATAGCTCTGCCACTGTTGTCTTTTGTTTTACATGCCGTTTCTTTTAAAGATAGGAAAACAAGCACCTCTATGTTGTTCATTTTTAATAACTGTATAAATTCAAATTCTGAGTGACTTCTGGGGTTTTATTTCAATTATGTTTTAAAAAAAATTATTGTACAAATATTGTACAAATACACTCTAAGAAAAAAATAAAAAAATTTAACCCCTTGTAATGTATCTTAATGAAACAACTGTTAGAAATCTAGGAAATAAAAGCCTGTAATAGCAGCAATGACAGTGTTAATAATGCTATTGCATCATACAGAGCCTGCAGAGGGCATTTAGGCCTTCTTCAGAAAGTTATGGGAGGATGTTGATGTATCTCATAAAGCTGACAGGTCGTCGCTATCCATTGTCTCACAGAACAGATTAATAGATTCATTGGTTCTTACTGGACAAAAATTCACAGCAGATAGAATTTATCCTGAAAAGTTGCTGCATTCTGCTTGCTGGTACAAAATGCTCTTTAGCTTTCCATCTTTCAATTGTTGGCAGGTACTTAAATAAGAAACACAGAGAACCAGTTTACAGTTATGGGTCTCTGTCCTCACTCATAATTATGGTTCTTAGATAGATTTTTAAAAGCATTTTTGTCCAGAATAGAACATTACATAGACCCCGGGGGCGCAATTAATCATTCTCCAGATATGTCAACAGTGTGATACAAGAGTTGGAAAATTTCATGCTTTTTTTTCTTTTTTCTGATGTGTTGAATGGAAATTAAAAAAAAAAAAAAAAAAATTATTTGGCAGTACACCTCAGATCATTACAAAATAGTCTACTGTGGCACTCCAACCTTGACAGCCACAGATCAGGTCTGGAGAAAACTTACAGAGCCAAAGGGGACTGGTAAAGCCAAACTGATCTTCATTCTCTTATCCTAAATACTTTCATCTGAGGCACTTCAATATATTTGTTATAAAGAGGGGTGAAAAAGAGGAAAAAACTGATGTATTTACAGTGAAAAAAATAGAGAAGTGGTTTAATGCCTACTAACGTTGATAAAGATTTAGCATTTGTATGAGTGTTACTTCTGATGGGACCAAGTAATGAATGGCTCATCAAGGCCAAGTGTAGGATTCATAACCTGGTTCTATATCATCTTGGAGCTGATCTGAAAACTGTTTCATCATAGTCTCTGTGTCCAATGCTTTTCAAACCATGTATAAAAAAATTACAAAACCTCAGATGAGAGCAAGCATTGCTAGTTTATTCCCTGCCATTATAAAATAAATGCTATATATGTGGACTCACAACTTACTGGTTTTTACAACTGTAATCTTCTATTACATCACTCATTCCTGAATACTGGGAAATGTTTCGCAATAACTCTTACATGATATTACCAGTCTCACAGTGTTATTTGAAATAATGTCTTAGGTAGGCTTGATTACTGATTGCTTCTAGTTTTCTCTCTATGTATCTCTGTTTTCTTTTATTTAACTGAAGTGTGTTTGGAATTTAACTAAACTGCTTCCATGGAGGATTTTTGATCCCTGACTAGCTGGAGCACTAGTATTGGCTTAAATATCCTCTTTTCAATTCCATAGCCAAATCCTACTGAGTCATGAAAACAGCCTTCGTTAAAAAGAAGCCAAAGCAATGCAAGACATATTTCATTGCCTTTATTACCCTGCACGTAGCAGGTGGGTTGAAAGTAGATGATCATTATGGTCCTTTTCAACCCAGGCCTTTTTATGATTCTATGGCAGTGTATAGGTTACAGAATTTAGAAAGGTCTTGTCACAAAGTTATTTCTTCAATGCTAGTGAGTGTGTGGATCTTCTAAAAAGAGAACATTCATCTTTAATTATCCTCAGGCTATTGGGAAGTAACTAGCTAACTGGTTGTAAACTAGGGTGAAAAATATATTCTCTGAAGGTAAAGGATGCTTTTGGTGTTCTATTTTGATGCCTAACAGTGATACAGCAATTTTTAAATGCTATTTATTTTTTGGTGGAAGATCATGGTCAAACTAAGGCCATGGATCAATGAATTGGAATACAGTTTATGAAATTTATGAAGACAGAAAATGTTCAGGCTGTCTTCTGCTATTCTCTTGATTGTTGGCTGTGATGAAAACAGGATGTCCTCAATGTTAAGGAGTTGAGCTAGAGTTTAGAGTATCATCACTGAATACCTACTTTTCTCATACATTTTTTATACTGGCTTACATGTACTGTATGAAAACTAGGATAAAATATTCCTCTGATGTATAGCTTTGTACTTCAAAACTAAATTATGATTCTCAAATGCATTGAAATGTTGTACAGGTAGAAGTCAAATTAATGGTAACAAGTTGAGGGAATGGGGTATAATTTCTAAGTGATGTATTTTAACTAAAGTTTTAGGTCAAGCAGGCTCCAGTAAACACATACTCTCCAGCCTGCCAGTTCTAACCAGTGTGTGTTCTCATCAAAACATTCAGTGGCATGGATAGTCAGAGCTTCTAGGGCTTACCTGAGGCTCTAGTGCTATTTTTTACTTCTAGTGCTGCATCTTGCTCTCCGCCTTTAGGAAAAGTGAATATATGGTAATCATTTTGCTATTTCAGAATTACAGGAAAAAAGAGGAGGGAGGACTATACCTTCGGGTTCTTTAGTTCCTTCTGTTACCCTGAAACACTCCAATCTTTAAAACAAATACAAAAAAATGGAGTTTCTACTCATTGAGGGCAGCAACTCACAAAAAACCATTTGTTATTTAGCAAGCTTTTGACAAAAGCCTACATTTAAAAAAAAAAAAAGTAATATCTCCTTCTTCCTGCACTCCAGCCTTCAAATTGCCATCTGATAGTTCAATTCCACATAAGAGTTCCAGGTGGTTTATAGGAATCTAATTGCTCTTTGGGTAGTCTGTCCATCAACAGGGCTAAATACCTCCACCTCAGTAAATTCGGGTTCAGGGAATTAGAATAGCTCATTCGCCAGATCTGGCTAGGTTTGTGACTCTTCAGTCTGCACCTGATGATGTCTCTGAAAGGTGTAGCCAGAGATGTACTCTGGCTGTACTGTAAAATGTGTGCTGGAAGAAGGCTTTTAGTGATCCAAGCTTGTCTATCTTATCTCTTCTGCCAGAAAAATATTCCCTTTGGAATCCACAGCTTATGGCCTTCTTTCTAACCCATTTCAGTTACAGCAAGTCAGATAAGTGAGCCCTGTAATTTAAATAGGTTGAGCCAACCTGGCTCATCTTCAGAGAAACATGTTAGGGAATGATTATATGAGCAATTGTCAGGAGATAGGAAGCTGAGCTTGGGCAAGAGAGGAGGAGGAATAACCCCTAAGAGAAGGTCAGTGGTGAACAACTGTTGGGCACTGCAGAAGGGAATTGGTTGCACTAGCACATCTGGGTCTGGAAGACAACAGCTGCCCATACCTCAGAGGATGCTGTTCTAGGGGCTGAAGAACCAAAGATGTAGAATGTGTACCAAGAGATACCAAAAAGAATAACTGCATCACTAGTTTTAATGCCAGGTGATTCTGGAAAGTTTCTTAAGCATTCTTTTACATGGCTAGTAAGAACATGCTTACAGCAGGCAGCACACATGGCAAGGATGCCCTCTTGAATAAGAACAACAAGAGGCAGTTTTATCTGCTTTCTTCACTGCCCGTTCTTTGTGCTCTGGTGGAAAGTCCACGGCTCCCACAATCGACTGGAGAAAATGAATGTTAAGCATAATACTTGATGCATCTTGCCAACAAAAATGTCATGTAAGCCAAATGGATTGACTTTACACTGAAAGATGAAAGAAATGCTCATGCAGTCATGACTGCTGTTTCTATTATGGGGGTTGTATTCTTCTTTGTAAAGTGATAACTGGAGGTGACATTTTATATGCCCTAAATGTTGGTTTTGTTTTCCTTTTGTTCCAGTGAGCAGCTGACTAAAGGCTGACCCGTTTGTTTCTAAAACACTTCCCTGTCACTGATGCAGTTTCAGTGTGATCAGCTCTTTCATGAAGTCAAAACCTAAAGTAGTCTTTAGGGCTTTTACTGATGCACAGCACAGTAGGCTTTTCCTGGAAAGAACCAGAATGCAACTGGAATGCTGGCGGATTTGCCAACATCATGCGAAATATACTATTACAGAGAGTGATGTGACGTGAAAACATTTCCATAGAGAAGATGCATTTCTGTTCTGTGTTTCTTAGTGCCAAATGTTAAGGAAATGTGTTGAAAGCCTGGGCCTAGACCCAGGCACATGGAGGCAACAGAGCGATTCTTTGGTTCAATTTCAACATTCTTGAGTCACAAACAAGGTGTTGCAATGGCAGAGGTACAGCTGTGCTGGGCTGATGTTTGAGACTTTTTTTTTTTTTTAAAAGACTGAACCAAAGGAAATGTTAGTTCTTTCATTCTCTTTGTGTCTCTCTTTTTTAAGAGTTAAGAAACACTGTAACGTCACTGTGTTAAAGTATTTGCATTTCTTATCTAATTTTCTTCAAAATTTCCCAAATCTATGCTCTGTTATTAGTATCTCCTTTGCTTCCTAGATCTGTTTCATAAGCCTCTTTCACTTTATTCTTCCCTCTACTGCTTGTGTCTAATGGATACCTTCCTTTTCTTACTATTTAAAATTCTAGTTTTCCATAATTTTTTTCATGTTAGAGTATTTTATAGATGCAGATATTTAAGGAAAAACACATGAAGTTAAAATGAAGTTCTTCAGAACTGAAGCATGTAGTCACCTTCCTTCAACATTAAGTCAGTGTTAGCTAGCAGAACACCTAATAGTAATCCTTCCTTTATAAAAGAATTAATGAATTTTAATAAAAAACAAATTATCCTTATTATATTCCTTACGAATTTTCTTTTTCCTACTGCTTAGGGGAGTTAACTTGAAAATTGTATAATATGTATTCAGAAAGTGTCCAATGACACAACAGTAAACATGCAAACCATGCATCTGTGAAACCTTACTTGATCAGTACATTTAGAGTGCCAAAACATCCATTGTCTACCCTGCTACAGTACCCTCTGTTCAGGAATTTATTCATATCACCTGTTTATGAAATGCATTCAAAACAGAAACATCATAATTAGGCCTTTATGCCAGAGTTTCAAGAGAATTAAAATTCAGCTCTTCTCTATAATTTTAATCTGGCTAAAATCAGAGGCAATTGCAGAGCCAAAAGAGCTTATTTTGTTCCCAGGATCTGGTTTAGATGAACCCTTTGATAACATCATGCAAGAAGAGTTGATGCAAAGAGATTTCCGACATAGAACTGATAGTGACAGTGATAGGCAGTTGGAATTACCCATGATAGATGGACAGATAGGTAGGATAAGCATTTTTTAAACATTTTTTTTGTAGGAAATGAAATTTTCTCTCCAAGGATCTCCAGAGTAGTTTAATTTAGTTTCCCCTGAGCAACGCTTCTATCCCTTTGCTCCATGAATACAGCCAGTACTTTCACAGGAAGAAGTGGCTCCCTCACAATTTACCTCTGCAGAAGCTCCCTGATGCCCCTGTTGGGCTCCCTTTGGCTCTAGCCCCATGCCATCTCTCAAGGCTCCCACTGCCTCACAGCACATCCTGCCTTGCTGCCACATCCTCAACAGTGGGCAATTTCCTTTCAGACAGCCATCCCTTTCAGGTGCTGCCAGGTGCTGCTGAGCAGCTTCCCAGGCTGCAGCAGGACATGAGAAGAGTCTGTGCCAGAGCAAATGTCACACTGCGCTAGGACTTGACCCCAGGGTTTTCTGTAGTATAACGATAGTCGGGCTTCAAAAGTTCAGCGAGAAAATTGAAGATGAACTAAAATGGAAGGTGGGACAAATCTCTCATCCTGCTCTCTACTTTTATCTAACACACTTAGTTTGTTTTCACGCGATGACTTCAGTGTTTTCATTCCCCATGTGGAAAGTGTCATGATCTCATTTCTAAGATAATGATTCAAGGCAAAGGTGCACCTTTACAAAGGCTACTCCTACCCTGCAAAAGGCATCTGTCAGTCCCTTGGCAGCAGGCTAAGTGGCAGTCTGATTCATGTTCACATTGTTCAGGTTTAACCCTCTCCACAACAGACTGAATGCATCCACAATGACTAGCCAATGGCCCTGCACATCCTCTTGGTTCACAGTGATGGTCTGAACACATACATCTTTTTCACGTGCCTTTTATACTTAAAAATGCCTGAGAACTGTCTGAGAAATCTGAGAACTGTCACAGCCCACTAAAGTGATGCTTTTGACATGTTCCCAGGGATTCTGTTGTTATAGATAAAATAATAGATTCAGTTTGCCATAGATTTATCACCTTGGATATTTTACAGAAATACATTTGAAAAATTTTGTAAAACACGATGAGACAACTCTGGTAGTCTTCTCTATATCTGTTACTAGAGGGAACTTTCCCCAGATCTCACCCAAATTAGATCTGGGAGAGATCAAAATGAATTATTCCTGAGGAGTAATCCATGGACAAAGTAACATGCACACATATTGTTAATGATCAGTGGGCCAGAACCTGGGAATGAACTGGAAAGACAAGTTACTTGAGAGTGTAGCTACACTGCAGACAATAAGACTTTAATTTCTACCATCCTCAATAGCAGGCCAAACCTAATGCAGGATATGGATCTAATTGCTTGTCTAAAGGGCAAGTTAACCTACTCTAAACCACCAAAATATGCTTCAAAGGCCTGCAAAGTTACTAGCTACTGAAAATCATCTTATGCTTGTATTCAAATTATTTGGCAACATAGAATAAAAACTCCAGATGAGAATAGTGGAGTTTCACATGAAGCTTCACAATTCTAAAGCTAGTTAGAATGTGAGGCATGAGCCAAAACACTCTTGAACAAACTCTATCCACAAGAACGTCTGCAAATAGCAACCTCTACCATTTCTCTCAGATGCTTGCAAGGGACTCCTTGTTTTTCCTCTTTTTCTTTTCTTATTCCGTCTACCTGAAGTGAAAACAGACCAGGACAAACAAAGCAGATTAGCACTAGAGTACTGTCTCTCATCTTCCTGGGTTGATACACTGTAGGGAAGATAATGTTGGGCTTTCACTCATGATTCTTAGTCCCATAACGATGTAGAATTTAAGTTCAGTCCCTAAAAGAAATATTCTCTAAAAGCAAAATCTGCTAGAAAATCTGAATTTTAAGCATATCTGAAATCAATAAAAAGCACCAGGGAAAGTATATGCATGAATGTGAAACCAAACATAAGTGGGCTGGCCTGAGGATATCATTATTTATTGGAACAGATTTTTCTTTTCCTTATGGTTTTAGAAACAAATGGCAGGTGCAAACAAAGAATCAAATCAGTCATAATTAGTTTGTAGACTATCTTGAATCACACAGATGAGGTCTGGGCAAATAATTCACATTTTACTCAGTAAATCTAAAACCCAAATCCATTTAAGAGGGCTGCTCCGAAATTTATGCCTCTTATTTTATTATGTTGGCCCACAATGTCAGAGGCAGAAGTTGGTGGCATAGCAGCAGAGACTGAACTTTCCTACCACGTAATATTCCATTACATGTTGTTGCCGTGTGGCAGATGGAGCAGAGGGGCAGACTGACAGAACAGTGCCTGACATGGAAGAGCAGATGAAGGAAAGATGTGTCATTGAATTCCTCCAAGAGGAAGAAATGGCATCCACTCACATTCACTGACGCTTGCTGAATGTTTGTGGAGACCAAACAGTGGATGTGAGCACAGTGAGGCAGTGGGTGGTGCTCTACAGCAGCAGTGACAGCAATTATGATCACCTCTTCTGGTGTAGATTTTTATGAGCACAACGTGCAGTCTACTGTTGAAAATGCATAGCTAATGGTTGTGACTATATTGGAAAATAGTGTTTTGATGCTGAGAATTTTCTCTATAAAATCGTGTTATTGTGCTTTTTGTAGCTGTTGCAGTTTCCATGGAAATAAATAGGAGGCATTACTTTTGAGTAATCTATGTATTCTCAGGTTAACAGGTTGTGTCAATTAGCAAAATTATCTTACAACTATGGCAACCTTAATCATTTGCTATGTTCCTGTTCTTAAGTACAGTAGCATTTCTTCATTAGAATATTTATGTAAATGACAAGGTGAGTTTAGGCAAGTTTCTCTTTAAGGTCAGTAAAGTTTCTGGATTCCCTAGCCTATCTTTCCTCATACCTGCATAGTACTTGTGACATAACAGCACCAAATGCTGCCTCAAAAATCATAACCAAGTTTTCAGCATTTTGACAAACTTCCATTGCAATTTTTTGCAAACTGTTGACGAATTCTACTCCTCAACCTCATAGTCATTTATTGTCTTTCAGTCTGTAGGCAGAAGCTCTGACTTGATACAGGCATGTTTCTTTATATGCTCCAAAAGCGATGGGAACAATCTCACTGAGTAATTCCTCATGAAAAAACATGTGCTGGGGAAGATGTTGATTAAGGTAACTGAGCTATCTAAAGGAACCAAATGAATTGCTGAGCTGCTGAGGCAAAGCAGCTTGATGGCAGCTTAAGCCACTGGCAGAACCAAACAGCTGTATGCTGTTTAGTTATTAATTAAAATGTAGTAACTCACAATCACTCATGGTAATAAATGGATTCACATACCAACAATTTCACTTGGTAAATTTTTCACAGAGCCACCAGCTTCCTTTTACCAGGAAAGGTACTCTTGGTTTTAAAGCTTCAGGTGAAGTAAATCAACTTGGGGGGAGCACAGAAGAAAAAAATCTTCCTAAAAGCAGACCTCAGGCTTAATCCCTTTTGCTTCTAGTCCTAGCCTAACTTTGCATGACATTTCCTGCCCTATTTTGAGAAATCAAGAAACTTCTCCTTTAAAATATTTGTGGAACACCGTTATGTTGTCTGTTTGTTCAAATGTAGAAAGTAGACCAGGCTTCCTAAATACTCCGCTAATTACTCTGTACTTCAGATAATGGAAAAAAAAATTCCAAACTCTTTTTAGTGTTTGTCTCAGCCTCTTTATCCCCCTGGATGACTGGGCCCAGGAACCAAAGTATTCACAACAACAGGATAAGTAATTAATGATATATTAGCTAGCAATAGAACTCCATATTGCCAGCTATTCTAATCCTCCTTATCCAAAAAGCATATCCTTAGCAACTTGCATATCCTCATCAGTTTTACTTCCACCATCAAACCATCTCCTGGAGATTTTACCAGTGCAGTACAAGCTGCAGATAATTGATAAATATAGAGAATAGCACTAGAATGAACAGGAGAGTGGTCTTCAAATATGTATCTTTATATGCTTGTGTACTTAAACAGGCTATGGGATTTTGGGTGAATAATAGACCAGTAAGCTTTATGGGGGAACCTAATAAATTACATGAAATAATAACTTAAATCCAAGTAACAATGCACTGCGCTGGGGAGACTACAGCCAAACAAGGGCCAATCAGCACCATTTCTGCAGAGGGAAATATTGTTGTGTTAATATCTCCTAGAACTCCTTCAATATGTTAATAAAGAAGAGCAGCTAGCATAATTTATTCTAACCTCTCTGGGCCACTGACAAAATTCTTTGCGAGAAGCTACGAAGGAAGCTAAGTAGTGATGGATCAAGAAGCAGTGGGGGGAAAAGAGGTGAAGGGCAGAATTAAATGGTCAATTTCATCATGTCAAAGGATAACAGCAGTGAGCCCCAAGGTTCCTGCTCATCTGCTTATTTATTAATCATCTAGGAAGTGGGAAGAGCTGTGAGGCAGCAATTTGCAAGGAATAAAAAATAGTTCAGTTAAAGTTCAGAGATGATTGTGTGCAACTTCTGAAACAAAAAAAAAAAAACTGTGTGACCTACTCACTCTGACAAATGAATTATCAACAAAAGCAAAGGAAGGTACACCAGGTGGAAAAAATATGAATTACTCAACACCTCACAGAGCTCTAAATTAGCGTACCGGCTTTAGAAAGGGACCTAGTTATCCTTGTAAATTACTTCAGTAAAGACTTCTGCTTAATGTGCAGCTGTACTAGATAAGCAAACATATTAAGATGCATAAAGAATGGGAACTAATAGAGAAAGGATTAAACTGCCAATACCATAGACTGATCTGAAATACTGTGTGCAGTACCAGTGACTCCATCTTATAAACAATAATGCTGATTTAAGAGGGTTCAGTGAAGGACAATGGGAATGATCATTAAAAAGTTCTCTTCTAAAAAAAAAAAAAAATCAAAGACGCTAGGTCTGCTGACCATGAAAAAAGGGATGTCACATTTACAAGTGCTAATGAAGGATATAGGGAAGGTGTGTCTTACACATGCACACACATAAGGAAAGGCAATTAGAAAGGGTAAAATGGAAAAGTAAATATTTTCTCACACAATTTGCATTAGATTCTGAAACTGAGGAAATCACTGAGGTAAAGAACATATAAGCATTCACAAAGAGACTGCTTGACAGGTATATGGATGCCCAGGATTTTCAGAGGGAACAACAGATAGGACAGGCTTTTATTTGAGTCAAACTGAATTAGGGACGGCTACTGTGGTACAAATCATCTCATATCCCTGCTGTTGGGTTTCTCTGAGCACCTCTCTCTGAATCATCCCGTGTGTTGTAGAAGACAGAGTATTAGATAAGACCAATTTGAGATTGTTCCTACAGTCGCTATGAATCAAATGCTTTCACTTTACAGTGGAACCCACTTCCAATTCCTAATTGTGATTTATTCATTAGCAGATTTTTAACCTATTTCATTATTTTTTTATAGTGATCTTCACTGAGTCTGTGCAATGCTATTTTTTAAAATCACATTGTAACAGAAGTGCTAAAATTCATCACAGAGAGCTAAGTATATTATATTAAGACTTTAATCTTTATCACCCAGACTTAGATGATCTTATGAAGAAATGGCAACAGATTTCCTTGATAAGAAGTATTTTCCATAAAATCAAATTAACTGGCATAAACTACACTAAAATCTGAATTTTTTACTAATTGTGCTCCATACAAGCCCTTCCATAGCTTTAAGAGCAACTAATATCAGACGAGGTAGCCTGTAACTCCTTGTATCATCTCATTTCACTTTTTTAAAAGTAGTAACAATCGTTATTAGTTCTCTGGATCTCTTCTGTTTTTCACAAATCAAAATGTTCAAAACCAACATTAATATTCAGAGTGATCTTAAGCCAATTTTTTAATACTACTGGCTGCAAGTTATCGGGCACAGTAGATGTTAAAATGCTTAATGTTTTTTGTTTCACATCCTCCCCAGTTACTAATGGAATAGAAAGTATTTAATTAATCACTGTAAGAGATGAATACATCATGCTAATGATGAATACTTCTGTTTTTCCTGCATAGTGATTGACAATTTTACAATCGTGGTCAAGTACTGGATCTATGCCATTTCTAGGATTTCATTTGTTTCTGATTTAGTTAAAACATTCCTTCTCAACCCTTCTAGTCAGAAACTCTTTTTACATGCCTTTCAGCTTTCTTTGTTAATTGCCAGCTATTTCTGACTGCTACTATGGGCTCACTGTGATGAGTCTCCCTGTATATCCCTTTTTCTCCATGTGCTACTGCTCTTGTGGCAGCTGCTTCATTTTTCCTCTTAGCCAGAATGTTTTCTTACCCAGAGATGACTTTGGTGATGATTGTAGAAGTGCAGTGATGGAACCAGGACCTCAGACTCCTCCAAGGTGGAGACGTCAGAATTGCAAAGAAAGAAAAAGACTTTCTTTATATCCACAGAGATTTCAGTAGTCTCCTGAATGCATGAAGAGGAACAAGTGGTGCAATTGAAACAGATCTGTAAAGAGAAGCGGTGGGTGCTGGGCATCTGGCATTCAGATTGCATTTCTCAGGGCTCTTTCCTTAGGACCAGCTCCAGCCACAGTTGCTGCATGGAATGAGGTATATCTAGGTTTAGTGATTGGGGATCATCCAAAGACTCACTTCAGGAACACATTCATGACCTGAGCTGAAATACTAACGTAAAGGCTTCTTTTAATAAATAAAATCCTGACATGATCCAGATTTTTTTAAATATCTGCTGTTTCCAAATAATCCCAAAACCCACAAGTAATGATCTTTTTGGGGATTGCAAAATTGGTGAAAATCATCTTACTATTTCTTTTGACGATCTCTATTTATTCTTACACAATGAACCACCACTATTGACTCCAACAGAAAATACAAGCATCAGCTAAAACAAAGGGACAAAGACATGACCAAAGGCAATCTGCAAAAAAAAATCCTTCAAAATTGCAGATTTTAAAAAATTATTTATTTATTGGAGTTAAGATGGCTGAGAATTATCAAATGGGTCTAAATACAGAGAAGTCTGAAAGGGTTATAATAGGCAGATCTTGAGTTAGAGGTAGCAAAACATTAAGTAAATTTCTAATCAGGATAATTTTTAAATGACCTCTAAATCAAAAATAGTTTGATTATACACTGTTTGAAGAAAATTAATTATCCTTTTTTTTCTTCAAAGTATGGAAATTTTCAGGCCAAACCAATTTCCAAGCAAAAGTTAAAGAAGGGCGAAAATAGGACTTTAAAATCTGGCTGCAACCTTAACAACAGGGAGAATACTTTTTTTCCATAATAAAGAGAAGGTTGATGTGACAAAACTGCCTTAGAGGGCTATAGATTTTATAATAACAGGGGGTGAACAAAAACTTTAATAAAATTTAAAAAACTTAATAAAATCCAGCACCTACAGAGTTTAGCTGAAACTTCTTTCATGTGTGGTGTTGAATAGTCTGAAATGGGAGTAACACAGGTAGCTAGCTGCTCCTGGGATAAAGTTTATTTCCCAAAGGAAACTCTTCAAATGCTATGAGTGAAAATGGACATCCCAAAATGGGGTACTGCATTTCTTCCGCTCTGAAACATTACTCTGCAAGTAGAACAGAAAGCTGAATGTTTTCTGCTCCTATAAATTCAGCAATGCAAAGCTTGTTTCACACATGGAGCCCCTGCTTCTCATTCCAGTATCTTAAGTTCTTCTGTCAGTTGGTGGTGGACCTGTTGGATACAGATAAGATGAAGAAGATTCAGCCCAGGTGAAATAGCATGTTGCAGCTTAACTCAGACTTCCCTGATAGCATCAAGGCTGAACTTGACTGTTGGTTGCACTTTATGGATATAGTGATGAAATGCAGTCATTGAATTATCTTGACTCACCCATTCGCTGGGCAGTTCAAGTTTCTAAAAAACTTGATTATATATCTAAATACTGGGGAAGGTCATATATTAGCAACAGAGCTGGATGAATGGTAATTCATTTGTGGTTATTGGGCTTTTCTCTTCATTTTTTATTTGTCAACTTTGCGTGTGATTATTTGAATTTTTTTTGGTAGAATAATTTCTATAAATATATTTGGTATGCAGGTTATTGTAAGGCAATTTAACCAAACTATCTGATATTAGACATTCATAAGGGGATGCGATTGGACATATCAATCACATGTTTATTTTCTAATTGGATGAGAATAACTCTCAGAATCTTCCTGCTTGTAAAAATAATAGTAATTACAAATGCAAAGTCATTGCTGCACTGAATACTCTTGCCAATAAAACTGATATGCTGGAATATTTGTGGAAAGCAAACACAAAAAGGATGTGAATAGTAAATTACAGCTCATTCATTTGAACTATTTGCAAAAAATGCTTGGGAATATTCTGCCAAATGTTATGTGCTATAGTTATTGCTATCGTCTTCCTTCTCTTGTCTCTGAGCCTCCTCATTGGTTGAAGGACTGATGGTGGGAAGCAGCTGACCTTTCAGGACTCATCAAAACAACACAGTCATTGTGAAACCTAAGGTGAAGATATTTAAGTCAAACTTTTTGACGATGGTTTTTATTTCCCTGCATACACTATTTGCTTGTAAAAAAATATTTTAAAGGCATGTAAAATATATTTAACTAATTTCTACAAGATACATTTCACTCAGGATGGGTTTTCCCCACTCCTTATAGGAATTACAAAAACTGAAGTGTGATTTATAACAAATTGTCTCATAATTTGGAAATCCCAGCAGAATACATATGTCCCTTTATTTCATGGCTCTTCTGATCCTCTTTACAGATGATTTCTAGTTTAGCACATGGCCTAATTCAGAGAGTTACTCACTTCTATTCACTCATTAAAGTAGAACTGGGAGAAAACTACTTGATCTCCATCCATATCCAAACGCTTCTGCCTCGCAAGCAAGAATTCACTGATTCCTTCTGGATAACTATATCATAGGCCTAACTACATGGGCATCAAAAAAGCTGAAGATACAATCTGCATAAAATTTACACATATTTGCATACATATGCCTGGTCAGAAAATACAGCAATTCACATTTCCACATCATAAGAGGAGTAATGGAACTACTCTCTGTTCTTTTGGTGTGCCTTTCACTGTTTTTTTTTTATTATTTTTTATTTTATATTTTTTATTTTAAAGGCATCTGTTTCACTCACAATCTTTCAAAGTCACACCTATGCCCCATGATTAGAGATCAATTGTTTTCAGTTTTGTCCTTTACCTGACTACATCCACTTTACCCAACTTCTTTGTCCTAGCAGGATTCTTTGAAAAAGTCTTCATTCAGTACTATTTATGTATTTGAAACATTTTCTGCTTGTGGCATAGTTCCCCAACTTCACCCTTCACCATCTTAGATCTCTCCATTACTGCCTCCACAGCTCTCACAAGTTTTACTTCTGCTGTCGAACAGAAGAGCAGGATGAGAAAAATAGTGCTGTACTTAGGCTGTTGTCATTGAGGTAATTTTAGTGGCTTCCCTCTTTTTTGCTAGGATAATGCAGATGTCACAGATGGTGTGCTCGATGATATTCAGCTACCATCCTAGGTTTATTGGCTTGACTGTAAAACCTACAGAACGTATTGGAAAAATACTGAAGATGAAAAGAGAGGTTCAGAGGGACGGTAGTTAAACACACTTGGTGTAATCTTAATTTCTTCAATTTCCTGCAGTCTGGTCAGTTGAAGAGATTGTTTGATGAGAAGTCACCATAAAGACTAGCATATTAGAAAGAAGAAAAGGTAAGGGAAAGGGAAAGAGAAAGAGAATAAGGGAAAAAAGCTCCTTCTTAAAAACAAATTCAGAAAAAAAGCCATGACTTGGATATCACTGAAGTCTGCTTCATGTGCAGTCTATGCTAAAATATAAACGAAGTGACAGTGATAACTGTAGTCTTCATAGCAACAGAAAAACAAAAAATTGCATCTTAGCCTTTCCCCTTGGACTCCAAATCACATTGCAATAGATTCCCTTATTTCTGTAAGGACATCCATACCACAGCTATAGATGTGCTCTAAGATAGGACAACAGCAGCAGTATTCTTTAAGGGAATCTGTTTTCTTATGCAGACTTTCAGTTGAGTCTAACTGCCAAAGCTAATCATGTTGTTTTTCCCCTGGAGCCCTGATTCAGTCAATTCTGGGGCAAAGATTTTGTATAGAATTTCTTCCCCAATTAGAGATTTCCAGAGTCTGGTTTCAAGTGGCTAATGAAAATGTGCAGGGATTATAAACACACTTTCTTCTGGGTATTTTGGGTATGATTAATCCTGTTTCCTGAATTCAAAACACTAATGTGTATATAATGAATTCTTTCTACTGTTGTTCCCATTTTCTTTGGACTTCAGGTATGAAAAAAGGGGTTAAAAAAAAGGAATTTGATTAGAATTGCTTTTAGTATGAAACAATTGAGCTGGAGCTAGGAAGATAGTTTTGAACGGATTTTTCTGCCACTGTTTTCTACTAAAAGTAGGTTTATATATTCCATTTTGTCATACTCTCACTGAAAGACAATGACTGTATTCTTGCACTAACAGTTTAAATGTAGATTGAAGTACACTTTAAGAGTACTTATCAAGGTTACTGTTAAGTAGATCATTGCTTCTAACTGTGAAAAGAAGGTTGTGCATGTACAGTGTTCACTGAGTTTTTGGTTAATCGTAGAATCGTTTGAGTAGGACCTTTAAAGGTCATCTAGTCCAACTCCCATGCAATCTACAAGTGGATCAGCTTGGTCAGAGCCCCATGCAGCCTGACCTTGAATGTTTCCAGGGATAAGGTATTCACCAACTCCCTGGGCAACCTGTTCCAGTGCCTTACCACCCTTATTGTAAAAAACTTCTTCATTTCATTCAATCTAAATCTCCCCTCATTTAGTTGGAAAATATTTTCTCTTGTCCTATCAAAACATAAACTGCTGAAGAGCCTGTCTACTTCTTTCCTATAGCCCTCCTTTAAATACTGACAGGCTGCTCACGGGTCTCCCTGGAGCCTACTTTTCTCCAGGCTGAACAGCCCCAGCTCTCTCAGCCTGTCTTTGTAGGAGAAGCGTTCCATCCCTTGGTGCATTTTTGTGGCCCTTCTCTGGACTCGCTCCAACAGATCCATGTCTCTCCTGTACTGAGGACTCCACATCTGTATGCAGTAGTCCAGGTGAGATCTCACCAGTGCAGAGTAGAGGAGCAGGATCATGCTTCTTTTGATGCAGCCCAGGATACAGTTGGCTTTCTGGGCTGTGAGGGCACATGCTGGCTCACATCCAGCTTCCCGTCTACAAAAGCCCCCAAGTTTCTTTTGTCACAGCTTTGCTTTATCCTTTCATCCTCCAGCTTGTATTGTCAGGGGGGATTGCCATGACCCAGGTTCAAGATGTTGCACTGGTCTTTGTGGAACCTCATGAGGTTCACCTGGGTCTGTTACTTGAGCATGTCTTGATCTCTGGAGTATCAACAGCACCACACAGCTTGGAGTCATCTCCAAACTTTCTGAGGGGATGCTTGATATTTTCCAATGAATTAACTGTTTTGGGAAAATCTAACAGAAGAATCCTGTACCTTATCTTCACGTAAAGAACTCAAAACTTGTAAACTCATTCCTATTGCTAGAGCAGTACCTCTGAGTGAAAAATGACTGTGAAGTAAGTGAACAGTGCATAATGGGTTAACTATCAAACAGAATTATTATATGAATGTAATGTATTCTACTAGTGAATGTATCAAATCATATACCTATCGAGGAACAGATAAAAGATGGATTTCAAGTGCCTATGTATAAAGTGGTTGGCTTTCTTAAGGATGATTTAGAAGGAAGTGTGTAGGATTTTAGAAGATGTTTTACTTTCATGAAATGCATTGGGGCTCTTCTTTACATTCTTGTTGCTTTGGAATTAAAAGCACATTTAAAGCATTAATCTCCTACAAATACCTATTAAGAAAATGTGCTAAGATTAAACCTTTAGGAATAGAGGCAGTGAATCCTATCCTGTAGGAAAGGAATCAGTGACTCCTATCAAGACTATTAGATGTACTGTGTTGCAAACAATTAAGCCAATGTTCAACAATAATCACTTCACTGAAAATTGATGTGTCTCAGGTAAAAGACCAGCTTGGCTTTAACATCATCAGATGGTGTCACCAGTTCCATATGTGCAGCATATTTATGCTGTATAAACTTGTCCTATGTGACACTTGTATGTGTACTTGCTAGGAACTGCATTTGTTTTTGTATGTAGATTTTCTTGATAATTAGTATTATGGGAAATAATTTTCTTAAAAAGTTAATTTTAGAAGTTATGGACATGTATCTTGAGCCAAAACAAGAGAAGGTTTCCTGACACATATTCTACCTGATTATTTTTCCTCCCAGATGTAAAATCAGTTAATATCACGTTCCAGTGTGTAATCAGGAGTGAGTGAAAAAGGCAAAGGCTGTAAAATGGCTTATTAGCTGTAGGTGTTAGCTTTTGTTCAAAGCATTAGATCTAAGCCTTCAAGAACAACTGTACTGGTTTTGTGTGCATATGCTTATATTTTCCTCTCCATGCTCAATGAGACACTTTCCTCACTTACTGTCACTTGAAAAAGTTCAACTGAATCCATGGATCTACTCCAATTTTTTGAGCCCTAAAACTGTCATCTACTGCCTAAATTGTATACTCTACCTAAAAGGAGTAGCTTTTTATGAGTTCCATTACGCAGTGATTCACATCCATCTTCAGAGAAACACAGTGAGAGAATTTAACTGATTGCAGAGGTTAATTTGGTCTATATACTTTGTCAATAGTAGGTCTGAGGAAAATTAGCACCAATAATTATAATACTGGTGTAAGTCATGAATCTTATTAGAGTGATTTTTAGCAATTTAAGGACTAAAGGGTCACAAATGTCAGGACTTCAGTAATATCCTTGGCTTTCAATAAATGGCAAACGTTGTTAGAATTTAGGCTCCTTTTTCTTGCGAGCTTAATCAGTATCCAAGAACACAGAAGATAAAATTATCAATTTGAAACCAGTGTTACAAAGCTAAGAGAGTCAAGCCAAATTGGACATGGATATTATTAGACTGTGTTAATTGCAAAAGGGAAATACTTACTGATTTTTTCGACTAACATCAATCAGGAATAATTTTTCCTTTTGAGTGACTGTATACACAACTAAGAAACTGGGATTTCTCTGTGAGCACCTCATACAGGCCCACACAGAAGAACTTTGGTTTTTCGAGCAAGTAAACACCACATCATCAATAAAACTAAAATTCAAACACGAGACTTCAAACCGAATAATAATAATTTAAAAAAATGAATTTAGGTTAGAAAGTAGCGTAAGTGTAAAAATGCAGCACAAGTTTATTGGCAGAAATGAGAACAGCAAGGAAACAAACCAAAATGCACTTGATTAGACACATCTGCTTTAAGAAGACAGGATTCTGAGAGCATAATAGGTGAGCTACTCATTTGAAATTACAAGAACACAGTAAATTTACCACAGTTTTTCAGTTTTGCTTGGTGTCTTCTCTAGATATTTCCAGTGATACATAGGTCACTCTGAAAGTAATGGCTCCTACTTATTTCCATGGAAACTACAACAGATACAAACACAATAACACTGTTTGATAGACCAAATTCTCAGCTACAAAGCACTGTTTTCCAGTTCTCAAACATAGGTACCACCATTACGTATGCATTTTCACCAGTGATGAATAAGAACCTGGATGCTACAGTTGTAAAAAACTGTATGGCCATCTGGAACATGGCTTGTCTTTCACACTGCTATCACCATTGCTGAAACACACCATCCACTGCCTCACTGTGCTCACATCCACTGTTTGGTCCCCATAAACATTCAGCAAGCATTGATGAATGTCAGTGGGTGCCATTTTTTCCCAAACTGAAGAATTCAATGACACATCTTTGCTTCATACACATTTCAGCGTCAGACACCATTTTGTCATACTACCCCTCTGCTGCGATCTGTCACACAGCAACAAAATGTAATGGAATATTGATGGGAAGGTTCTACCTCTGCTGCCATTGAGCCAACATCCACCTCTGATGTCATAAGCCAATATCATAAATCTGGAGGCATTGCTTTCAGAGCAGTCCTCATAAAAGTATCCATAGCATTTATCTAAATGCTAGATTGATAATTTTCAATCATATGCATCTGATAAATTTCATCTATGAAAAAAAAAAAAAAAAAAAAAAGGCTAATGAAAACTTGAACCCATTAACAATCATACCTGAAAGTGTGGAAACCTGAAAGCAATGGATACAGGAAGGGTTGGAGATGTCCTTGCTAAAATATATAAATATTTTGTCTGTCTAATGAAAGAGAGAAAAAAGAGGAGTAATCCCCAAAGAGAGTGTAATAATTTAATAAATTTTAATAACCTGAATGAAAAACAGAATTTTCTTAAACCTGATGGAAATTTCACAAAACCATAGCACAACAACTGTACTTCTATCTACAAGAAAATAGAAGCCATGTAGGTAGGAAAGAGGATAAGCTATATGATTTATTTTAACTGAGTCTATCAAAATATGACAAGTTTTGTATAAGCAAATTAAGAAAATGTGCTCTAGACTGGAACAGTTAGAAGGCCATATTGGAAGGAGGAAATCACGATGGCTTTTTGCCATATTTGTGTTACGCTCCTACAAAGGTTTGTCCTCAGTCTAGCACCTATTCATACTTCCATTATTAGTGACCATAAATCTAGAAAAAAATATTATCACATTTTTATCACACCGACTGGGGCAAGACTTCCAGCATAGTGATGACCTGCTTAGAATCCAAACGTTCTGAACAAATCTCAAACTTTTTATGAAACCAATTTTCACAAAAATGAAGTGATGGAGTTGCCACCACCGTAAGTTCTTATGAGTGTATTAGAATTGCATCTGCCCGTAATGAGTTAGATACCAGTGATGTTCCAATCCAGTGACAAAATAGCCTCATGAATTCTTTTTCAGGTATGTACTTTGTTATAGTCTCAGACGTGGATTATGAATATGTAAATGGGGTAAAGGCACTATGTTCCTCTTCCTATGCCAGCAAAATTGTTGCAGGCATTGTAGAGTTCTTCTAAATGTAATAAACAACTTTAAGTTTTCCAGCATCAGCCTTTCAGGCACAAATGGTTCATTAGTATACCAGCATTTACCTTCATCAGACAAGTATGGTGCCTGCCTACACCGCACATCAGGGCCCTTGTATTTCTCCTACCCTGCCAGCATTTCAATCTGTTAGAGGCTAACCATACTGATTTATTTTTATTCTGAGTTTGAGGCCTCTATCTTACTGGCTTCTCTAGCTTACTGTTCCAATTTATAAATGAATTTGCTGCTTCTAAACGCACAAGAAACACTTCTGTAGAGACACAGATGCCTAATGTTTGCAACTACGTGTGATGTCAAACACTGACTTTGATTTGTCCGTAACAGATGGATTTCCTAGTTTCATTTTCACGTACATTATTTACAATAATACTTTTGCCCTACCTATAAGTCCTATATTCCTACTACTGTAAGCTTGATTTAATGTTGTGCTTGCATTTCTTCTTACTTTTCTTTTTTTAATAATTCAACTCTTTGAATACATGCTGAAGTCAAATCTTTCTGCCTAATATTGTCTCACCTGTTATGATATATATAGTACTTTTCTGGTATACAGACACTAAATTTTTGTTCTTGACTTGGAATACCTCTTGTATTCTCTTAATCTTATGGGATTTGAGCTTATCTAATTTACACCTGCTCTTCAAGGATTTCTATTTCTTTTATTTCCTGACACAAATTTGATGTTATCTCTAATTTGATCTTGGACTGATGTCAGATCTTTTCTCAACAGCTGTAGAACATATATACAGTCACTACAGCTAAGAGCTATCTCTCACAGATAAGACATTGAATTCTTTGGCTCTGTGATTTGACTGGACCCAAGAGTGTTTCAGTAACATATTTAGTTTTAGTGTGATTTCTTGAAACAAAAAGCATTCCTCAGAGAGAAAAACCAGACTGCACTGGTGTTCAGATATTTGGTGCAGTTACTGTGGGAAATGCAGAAGAAAAAAAAAAAAAAAAAAAAAAAGAAGAAGAAGACAATAAATCATCTGGCTTGAATCCACAATATAGCCAGCATCAGACAAAAATATTTTAAACCCTCTCCTTCTATTGGTTTCTCTTTTGCTTGCAAATAATACAATTTGCCCCACACTCACTGATCTTTTTTTAAAGTGTTCCCTATGAGAGACCTGCACATGTACTGGAGAAATCACTTGTACTGAATTTCTATATGAGTATTAATGCTTAATTTTGGCAGATTTCAATTTAAAAGTAATGGGTAATGTGGGGATAATGGCAGTCCTGAAGTTCATAAGTTAATGAAGGAAAGGAAAGACAAATGGGAAGAGAAAAGGAAAGAGGAAAGGGATATGATCCTCTGATAATATAGAGTTGCTGTCCTTGACTGTTCTGCCATTAAGACTTCCATTTAGATCTCCCAAAATACTTCTTAGCATTTCATACTGTGATGTCTTAAAAGGCGTCATTATTGTCTAACATGTTGTGAGCTGTATAACAATACCATCTTACAGACATTTCTATAGAAATAATAATGACATTAGTGTCAATGGGAAAATCACAGACCATGCATGCATGTATACACTGGCATTTAAAAGAAAAAAAAAAAGAAAAAAGAAAAGAAAAACTTCAGGACAAAATGAGATGAGGGGCATAGAAGTGGTTAAGTGGACTCAGATATATATAAACATGCATTCTCAACTGATTTTTTTTTTTTTGTAATTGTCTACTGATAAGGAGGCCATCTCAGAACTCTTTTGTGTATGCATATGTGTATGTTCACATACATCTGCAGTAGGGAGAAAGGATCATAGATATCTGGGATGAACCAGACCTGCTGATCACTAAACTTCTGTTCCCTGTCTTGTTCACAAGCTACGTGTTACAAAACTGAGGCATCCTCTTTAATGAGCACTGACTGTTTTCTGGAGCACTAAACTGACCGTAGTAACATTAACTGATATTACACCTAAGCTTAGTCTTAAAAGCATGTGCCAACTCACTGCACTTTTTGGACATATATTTTTAAAGAAACGTTACAGTCTTAAGGAGCAACAAATAGTTGCTCCTTAGTAGGCACAAATGCCCGGCAGAGACGTGTTTTTTGACTAGCCAAAAAAACAACTTTGGAAACCCATGGACTGTTCTACTGAATGGTTACTGATCTGTGTTTTGGAGATGGCTGTGTATGTTTGCCTGCAGTGAGAAACGTTCTCTCTTTTTTTTTTTTTTACCATATACCTTTTAAGCCAGTGATGTTAGTGCCTCGAGCCCTACAAAATGCCAAAGAAGATGTTGCAAGAAGGCAAAATGAAAAGCATGATACAGCAGTTCAAATGTTGAAGGATGTAGGCAAAGCCAATGGTGACAGATAAACAAAGGAGGAGTTCCAGGAAGGAACAGAATGAAAGAGCTTTTTGAAAAGGGCAAGGGCATGTGTGTTCTGTGCATGTGATTTGCACTTCCTTCATTCTATTCATTTCTGTGTTTTCTACTTTTATGGAAAAGTACTCCAAACCATTGCCTCAGACAATAAGCGTTATAAAAACTTTCATGCAAAATTATCCTTTATTATTGTTGAATTTCATTAAATACTTTTAAATTATTTCTCAATCATTAACTATTTGAATCTTAACAATTTATGAGGTAAAATGTAAATAAGATATATTCAACTCAAAGAGAGCTTGTAGGGGGCTCAGAAGAAGCTAACTGAAAAAAGCGTTTGTTGCCAAAGGGTCCAAATTTGTCATACAGCAACTTCCACTTGAAAATATTTTGGGATCTGCAGAAGAAAAGATGAAAACTGTTGATGTAAATGATACCAGAAGCATTAGCAATTTTGTATGGTTAGGGGCATATCCTTTTTACTTAGTATTTCAGGTTCCTTGTGAAGTGCCAATAGCTGCACTTGGCATTGTATAATATTCATGCAGCTTCCAGAGAAAAGAGAGTGCACTGAAAAGGAGACAGTCACAAAATAGACATATGCCTTGAGAAGCACAAAGGATGTTATAAGTAGGAGGGTTGACATTTTTCTCTTCTTTTATCTTTCCTGGACATCGTCAAGAAAAGGAGGCCTTCATATTGAAGGTTTATAATAGGGCATTTTTTTAAAAGGTGGATCCATGTTGTGACACTGTGCAAACAGGTCACAGCATTACAGGTTTGTAAAAACCTTTGGCTCTATTTGCATTGCTAATTTCAAGTACCCATAAACAGATAACTGCAGTACATTGTTGATTCCACTAGAGGGGTCAATTGTTCCTATATGATAAATGCTTATCCAGAAGACTGGTAAGTGAGCAGCCTCTCAATAATACCTGCTGGTTGCCACTTCTTCCCAATCTCTAACAGGCAAACACAAGTTATTATTTGCCTTAATAGACAGCTACTGGACTTCTGTATGCACTGTTTGCTTTACAAAGGCCATACGAAGGAATGTTTTAAGTCTTATGGCTTCTACTCTCATTCAGTGGTAACTACTGCCTTAGCTGAAGGTATGTGATAAGCTTGTAGCTTCTTCCTTCTTTGGAGCTGAATTCTTTGCTATTGGAGTAACTCAGGTCTGCTGAAAGGATTGGGATACTAAAGGCAAGATTTGGAGATTGGCCCTCTAAATGGAATATATCTGGCTTCAGGAGAAGTTCTGCAGAAATCAAGATGAAGGATGTCAGCCCAACAGTCCGGCTGAAAACAAGTACATGTAGTAGCTAGCCAGGAGGTCACAGTCTTAAAATACTTCTGATCATTTTTAACTTACAGAATTTAAAGTGCAGTTATTTGCCTTCAGAAAGCTATCAAATAACCCCGAGTTCATAATTACAGCTTTGCTTTGCAAAGCAAACTGCTATAAAACAGCTCAGGTAGATGCAGGCATGCAAAGATTCCATGTCTTTGTCTTCAAGAAGAAGTGGAAAATGGGCTCAGATTTCCTCTACTTATTCCCTCTTTTCCTAATCTGCTCTTCAACTGCAGCAGATGAGAAAGCACTGGAGAAAGAGGAAATGGAAATGCTGCAGTACAAAGCATGGTTAATAATATTTATTAATGCATGCGGAGAACTATTAAATTAAAAAAATTAATGGAGGTCAAAAGCCAGCTTCTAATTCTCTTCAGGCAAAGAAAGAATTTATTAAAAAGCAGAAAAGGTATCCACAGAGAAACTTTCCCCATTTGCTTTATGTGCATGAAATATAGACATCATCTTGACATTCAACTGATGAAAGAGAAGAAAAGAAAGTAAAATTAATGTTCAGGCAGTTAACGTTAGCCTCACTGGGAGGGGGGACACGGAACCCAGCACGCTCCATTTGACACGGGATGTTCTGGAGATCTGTTAAAGTTTGCAAAGTGCCATTTCTTAAGGAATCTTTTTTCAGAACCAGCTTTCATCACACAGTATCTTCAGCACAGATAATCTTGGCTGGCGTCATTTTACACAGTGTAGCAAGCTGAAAATCCAAAGAAAGTATATCCAGATCTTCTGGCTGTGTGGATCTGACACAAAAAATTGGAGCACAGAGCAAAAGAGTCATGAGCATGCATCAAACATGCTTTTTATTACTGGAGGCATTCTTCTCTGCTGGCAAAAATATTTGTTTAAATTTCCACATCAAGAGAAGATTCAGGTGTAGTTGATCAAATAACCTAAAGCTGCCTGGTAACTAAAATAAATTCTCAGGAAGCATCACTGGTATTTTTTAATTTTCTTTGTGCTGGAAACATGATTCTCAGTATGGTTCCCCTGCAGAATCTGCTTGAGGAGAGAAAAAGAAAGACGGTTTGAACCAACTGCTACGGAGACAGTATTGTGGGAAAAATATAAAAGAGAATGTTTTAAAAATGTCACAGTTCTGCTGCCACCAAAGCCAGTTGCAAACCTCCATAGTTTTCTCACAGAAACAAAATCTATACATGTGTCTAAGGAAATACAATGGCTGGTGCTGCCTGGATCTTGCTGAAGGTCTCAGAATAAAGGATTTATAGAGGCTTTGGGCAGGACCCTCTGCACAGAGGTGAATTTCTCCCTGGCAGCAAATCAGGACTACACAGGATATTTTTATATATTTTTCTTCGCTTAGTCTTCCTGGATTAAACAGTTTGTGCTTCATCAGTCTTGTTAAAATCTGACTTTATTTCCCTTTGATATTAACCCCCAATGTATCATTTACTCAAGACTGTTCAAGGTTTCATCTTGGGAGTAGGATTTTTCCTTTATCTATTTCCTTATAACTATCATTGATGCTCAGCTGAACATGAGCCAGCAGTGCCCAAGTGGCCAAGAAGGCCAATGGCATCCTGGCTTGCATCAGAAACAGTGTTACAAGCAGGAACAGGGAAGTGATTGTCCCCCTGTAATCAGCTCTGGTGAGGCTGCACCTTGAGTACTGTGTCCACCCGAATTTGGACCCCTCACTGCAAGAAAGATATTGAGGCCCTGGAACGGGTTCAAAGAAGGGCAACAAAGCTGGTGCTGGAGCACAGCCTTATGAAGAGTGGCTGAAGGATCTGGGATTGATCAGTCTGGAGAAGAGGAGGCTCAGAGGAGACCTCATTGCTCTCTATAACTAGTTGAAGGGAGGTTGCAGTGAGCTGGGTATCAGCCTCTTCTGTCGTGTAACTGATGTTAGGATGAGAGGGAACGGCTTCAAGCTGTGCCAGGGGAGATTCAGGCTGGACATCAGGAAATACCACTTCTCTGATAGAGTGGTCAGGCACTGGAATGGGCTGCCCAGGGAGGTGGGGGATTCACCAACCCTGGAGGTGTTCAAGGAACATTTGGACATTGTGTTGAGGGACAAGGGTTAGTGAGAACTATTGGTAATCACTGGATGGTTGGACTGGGTGATCTTGTGGGTCTTTTCCAACCTTAGTGATTCTATGATTCTGTGATTCCATGATCATTTTGTAGGAGTTTGCTGTGATCAGAAGTGTTCCTGAATTCATGAACACACCAGAAGATGGGGATTTTGCACAGTATTTATAATTGTGAACAATTAAATGTGGGGCCTGAGACTGGGAGCAGACCTTTAAGAGCTGAGAAATAGTGCTGGCAAGAAATACAAGGAACTGCAAGGAGCGGTCCAAGTTCAGTCATGTTCAAAATTTACCATACAATAGAAGGGCAGGTCTATCATTTTCACTGTCAGCCTTGGCTTGTATTATGTTAAAAGTAGTAGTTTGAATCCAGAAGGATCAGGCATGCCTTCATCACCTTCCACCATTCTTTGCAGGACCATGTGTCCCCAGTTTAGCATGCAGACATCTCATGCAGGTATATGGATTTCCCCCTCCCTGCTCTTCAGACTCCGAAAAACTTCACCCCAAAATACTGGACTGAAGGCAAGCATCAGCAAATGAAAGTTTTTCCACAAAAATTATCTGAAGGGGTATTCACAGCAAGCTCCCTGCAAATGTGCTAATCCAGTCTGTTGTGTAAATATTACGTCTGGGACTGAGACTGTGCGTGTACAGCACAAGACGAAAAACCTGGGGCGTCAGTCTGCATATGCACAGCAGTACATGCAATAGAACCCTTGGACAAGGGCAGTGGGAAACTATGAATGTCACCAATGATGTCACAGGCATCTCAGGGCACAAGGAACACTCTGAAATCATGCCTCCATGGCATTCCTTGGACAAACTTTAAATGCTGGTCTTCTCTGGAAGCTTTGTGCAGAAGCAGAAAGAAATCAGAAAATCTCTTGTACTTCATTTATATGAATTGAGTGCTGTTTCATCAACAAAGTGTGTTTGAGCACCCACAACTTAACAGGATTTAGAGATGTTGCATCAGAAAATTAAACATCCCAGTCAAGTTGTCTTTATTTCACGTCTATTTTCACAGAACCTCAGTGTGACTGAGGCTGGCAGGGACCTTTGGGTCCATCTGGTCCCACACCTGCACAGGTTTCTCAGGCTCATGTCCAGGCATCTTCTGAAAATCCAACCTCTGAAAATAATCAGAGTCAGGCATTCCAATAAATGCAGTATATCTCAACAGTAAAGCTCATTATTATTTTTTGAATATTTTGCTTGGGTTTGTGTAGTGTCAGAAAGCAATGGCCAACTCCTGCCCCTTGGATTCCAGACAAATTCTCCTCCTTACAAGATACATGAGGTGGCAAGAAAGATAGGTCTGGGAACAAATAATTCACCAGCAAAAAAAAAAATCTGCTGTAGAGGGTTGCCCTTAATGGTTCTCTCTGTCCTACTTGTGTGGGATTTTTCCATTACTGTACAAGAGAAGACATATGAGACACTGTCTGGCCTCAGAGATGCCACCACAGTTCATTACCTCCTGCTTCAACTTTACAGTCTCTCAGCTGTGTGTTTGTTTCTTCAACAGTTCTCCAACAAGTATGCAAAAGCGATATCGTAACCATCCTAAATATTAGCACGGCACCCAAACAAGGATTATTCCAGTGCGAAGCAATATGTGAGAAAATAGAGAACCCACGTGAAATCTTTTAATGTCCAAATGTGTTAACAAGTCACAAATATACAGACACACACATACAAAACTGCATGAAAGAAAAAAAAACCAACCTACCACTTTGAATTTTTGCTTTCCAAAAGATTGAAATATCATAGCGTGGCCACTGCGTATTTTCTTTTACCAACTGCTTTACATCTTTGTCACTGTTCCCTGCTCGCAATAGGGTAAATTACATAATTTTTAAAGTATTTGTCATCATATTCTGGAATAAAGCAAACTGAAAGTAAAGGTTTTTCTCTGTAAAGCTGTATTAAGTGTGTATGCATATATATATATATACATATATATATATATTCCAAAACTAACATTAGCTGTCATTTTTTTTCTAAATACCTTACATTTCTTTTGAGGTTATGCTTGGGAAATATTCTGAATTACCTGCCAGGAAATTCACATTTTTCTATCCAAAGCCTCCAGGCTGCAGTTTCATTCTTCCCTTTGTTGAACCATCTTTGTCCATAACACCTCCCTGGCAGCACCTTGCTGCCCAAAGGGCAGGTTCCACCTGTGGCACTTCCCAACAGCCCTTGTTCAGGGGAGGAGTGGCAGGGACAGCTCCCTTCCAGGTTTTAGTTCCTGGAAAACATTTATGTACACCCCTGGTCTATCCTTCTCGATTTTCTTTTTAGTTGTTTAGAGTTCGCCAGACTGGGAAGAGTTTCACAATCAGACTAAAAAAATCCCCAGATCTCACCTTTAATTCTCTCCCTCAATGGTTTCACATTTAGTATTTTTCTATATAGTTTTGTAACCCTATATATATTCTTTAAAGTCATGTTTACCACCCAATGTTTATAAGGAATTTCAGCATTGTTTAGTTGTTTAATTGTTTGTTTGCTTGAATAACAAAATACATGCATTTAAGCATTATTATATATATATTACATATATATTTATTATTATTATAACATTATTATATTATACATTAATTTAAGCATTATTGACTTTTCTGACTATATCTTTATGCTCCATAATAAAACCCATCTCTTTAAGACCTCTAGCCACTCACACATCCATTCACACTCCTTACCTGCAACCTTTTCTTCATGTCACTAATTACTAGATGGTTTGGTTGTTTCTGTTTGCTTTTCAAACCTGTTATTGGTAAGTGAATGTGAACTTTTCTTTGTATTGAACTGCTTATGACAATAGACTCATGTATCACAACTATTGAGTCACGGCCTGAACCAGTGATTGATCGCCCGAGGCAAGCATTGAGTCAGCCATGGGAGCACAGGTGAAGGCAATTCAGCCATGTGACCAGAAGGAGTGGAGCCTGGCTGCACCTCTCCTAGACCCCATTTAAGGGCTGATTGTTAGTGGGGAAGGGTCTCTTTCTGGAGATTCCTCCTTTTGGAGTTTTCTACTGTAAGCCTAGGATGTGGGTGAGCATTTCATTTTTGATTGTTTCTTTCTACCATGGTAATATTTCTAACTATAACCCTGTAAAATACCATCCTAAGCATGCCACTCTTCTAACTGTACATTTGTTAATTGTGCTCTCATAGAAATTTCTTCTGTCACATTTCCTTTTTGTGATAGAGTCCTCTATCAAATTAGCACCTCTCCATACACAGGGAACAATTTACAGTTTAATCAGATAATTCTGTTGTGAAGATTTAGCTATCTATGTCTGTTTTTCAAGCATTGCCAGATAAGTGGCTTGGACATCCTCTTTTTATTCTCCAGAATTATACTTCTGCATTTTCTCCTGGTGCCACTCTGCATTTCTGGAACTTGGCAGGTAGGCACCTGAGAAGGGCGTATGTCTGTATTCAATAAAATGTTTTTGTGATGTCCTTTGCATTCCTCTGGAAAAAAAAAAAAAAGTCTGTGTAGAGTTACGTGCCACTGATGTTAATGTAACTGGAGTTACATCACTCTAGCACTTGCATAAATGGCCTAATTTAATAATAATTATTATTGTTGTTGAATATCTAATATCTTCTCACTGATTTGAATGAATTTGAATTCTCAGATCAAACAAATTACATAAAAACTCCAAGGTGAACTCTAGAATATATAATTAAATCTAATCAGAAACCCAAGATGTAACTTTTTATTTAGCAACACTTTATCAAGGTCTGTTATTTTATTATTCATGTCCATCCCAAGCAAAGTATGAGATGATGTAGCTGCAACTTTTGTCTGTGTCATTGTACAATGATATGTAATTTGCACTCAGCACGTTAAAATTTATTAAACAAAATTGAAATTACTTCCATTATAAAGATGTAGCAACAATGTTTCAACTTGCTTCATTTTTTTAATTAGTATTTTAATAGGTCATTTTTCCCACTATTTTCCCAGCTCTGTTTCAGATTTGAAAAAGTACTTGTGATGAGCATCACTTGTCTGAAGGTGACGAATATAAACAAGCATAAAAGCGATGCTGGATAATAAACTATGGGATGCTTTCCCTATATGTCTTTTTGTGAAACATTTGTTGAATAACGTTTGTTTATCCTGTTGGATTTGTTTATGCATTTTTTTCATAGAAAATGGCTAAAATTTCAGCAGGAAAAATAAGAACAGACTTTAATAAATCGCATTGTTCAAATGTAATCTTACAGGCAAAGTCCTCTAAGGTATTTAATAAAGTAGGCCAGAGAACTCTCCTTTGTGGATAAAACTCTGTTGCAACTTCCAAGTTGTTGGTGAGATAGATCTATTACATTATTAGCTCTGGGGTAAGGTTTCCCAGTGCTGCTAAAATATGCTCAATTTAAATTCTATATTATATCACCCTGTCTGAATAATTTTATATCTATATTTTACTTTTAAATGCTTAGCTGACTCATGTATTTTAAAGAATTCCAAACATATTTTAAAAAATAATATACATCTTCATGTTACCTTTCTTTTTTATTACATTTAACTAGAATGTAAGGAGGATCAAGGCCAAGGTTAAAACTGGAGGTTGCACTATATTTACATTTTGCTCAATACCAGCACTTAAGAACAGAGGCCAGGCATTTAAAAATAGGCTGAAGGGGATGAAGAGATTTAGAGGGGAATGCCTGGCTGTCTCAGAAAATATCAGGTGAGTCACAGCTCTGCCACTGCAATGAGCTCTGGTCAGGGAAATTTGTACAGTTTAGCTCAGAAAAGGAAGGCAGCAAAAATACAGAAACAAAGCAGGGCTTTCTTTCCATAGTGTTAAGAAATCCTCCATTTAGACCTGCATCTGCAGAGCCTCCCAGCAAATCCATGCACATCAGCACAGGACTCTGGCACCAGGTTCTGTCAAGGGTGGATCTGGTCAGTAGCTCAGGATGCTGCCTTCCGGTCATCCATCTGTGCCTCTTCTGTGCCAGAGGCTATGGACAAGGCACGTATGTTCCTATACCCTCAAAGACTGCTTATTTGTACTCTAAGAAACCAAGAAGAAAGTTGTTTATGTTACTTGTCTCTAAAAAGGCAACAGGGAAGGCATATACAGTTGTGTCAAAGAATCCTAGATCTAAGGCTAATTCAGAAATTATTAGGAATGGATCTGGGAAATTTTCAAAAGTGAAATATTTTTGTTTGCTTTTCAGCTAAGATAAATTTAAAGTGGTGTTAGATCTGAAAGAGGAAGATTTCTTCCTCCAAAGCCCCCAACACACCACTGTAAATTATTCTAACAGAGGTTTCAATAAAACTCCAATATGTGTAAACTTCTCATAAGGAAAGGCTATATATAAACTCAACATCCTGGCCAAAGTTCAGCTCAGGTAATAAAACTGCTTTCTTATCCAAGCTAACTCACTTACAAAGAATGTACTTCTCTAGTTTTGTACTAAATCATTCCAGATTAGTGCCCAAAGGTGACTCTACTTTCATTAAAAATGACAACAGCAAAGAAAACAATTAAAATACTTGAAAATATATTGTTCAGATTGGACCAGGTAAAAGGCAAAAAGAAGAAAAATAAAATAAAAAGCAATGAAGGGAAAGAGGAGAGAAAGGAGAGAAAAGAGAATCTCAACAGTTAGTTTTAAATCTCAGCTCTTTGTTAAACAGTTGCCTTATAGCCAGGCTCTTGACTCATGATAAATGTGAGTTCCTTCAGGATTGCCACTAACCTAGAAGTCCAAAATGACCCCTGCTTTCTAAATCTATATCAAGTGGAATAAATGCCTTCTTCCACTTGGGTAGAAATAACTTCTCTCTGTGCTTTAGACTTCACATTGTTAGCACATAATTTTTTTTTTTTTCACTTCCTGGGGCTACTAGTGGCTAATGCCATTTTTTCCACCCTTTTTCTTTTTTCCCTTTGTTTCAGTAGTTCATTCCCTATAGGCAATGCCAGTATCAAGTCAAAATGTGATTCAAGCCCACAAAGTGGTGCATTATCAGCTGGGAGGTGGGGCTGATCATCTAATTACCTTCTGACACTTCCATGGTCTCTTTTTCATCCAGGTACAATAAGTAGAGTATTTCAATATCAGTTCATCCTCAATTTAGGCCTGTTTTGAAAATACAAAAGAATCTTAAGTGGTCTGTCCACATCATTGAAATACCAACCTTAGTGGGTACTTTGAAAACTCAAAGGCTTTACAAGATGAATAGCAAACTGTGGATGACAGCTCCCGTGGAGCCATTATTGAATTGCAGCAGTGATGACTGCATTGCTTTGGATTTAGATAAAAGACTCCATACAAGACAAATGGTAGGAGGACATCAAACAAGACTGTGTCCATGCAGTGACAGAAGCAATCCAATTGAAGAAGCTGTTGATTTCCCCAAGGCAACTTACTATTTCTTCTTGAGTAATTTATATTAAGCAACTAAAGATTGTATATTCATCTTCTATTTACACTTTTCTCTAAAAATACTGCTTCTAGTTGTCAAATAAGAGATTTACTTAAAGCATTAACTGGAAAGGAAATACCAGAATTGGAACTTGTTATATTTTTGCATCTGTGTTTTATTTAACCTCAGTATCGCTGTCTAAAGGTTATAGACTGGGAGTAACAATCAATTCTGATCACATAAAAAGATTAGTCAGCAAATCAATTACATACATGGTAACAGGAAGCACCATGCACTCAAGACAAGAATGAATACAAAGGGTACAGATAAACATCGTCACCTTTATTTAGATGAAAGCTGATTCTAGAGCAATTCCAGTATCTCTTTAATAATGCATGAACCTTCTGGAGTCTTAGTTTGCTACACAAGTGTAATGTAGATCTTGAATAAGTTTCAAAATGTGACCTGTTTGTACATAAAGTAACTTTATACAAAAATGTCATGACTGGGGTTTGCTAACAGTTGTGCAAGCTGTGTCATGGAAAAAATACTAACTGCTTGTGTAACTTTAAAAAAAAAAAAGTCTACATTAGTATTTGAGTCTTCCTTTCACTCCCACATACCGTGCCTTGCTCATTCACAACATGGATTGAGTTTGGCTCACACAAACCAGCTTGTTTCCTAACAAATTATGGATATCTGGTAAGCAAGCACACATTACAAACTGCAGCTGGGAATGGCATTCAAACTGCAGGGCTGGTCTGCAACTTTTCCTGGGCAGAAGTGCGTGAAATGCCTATAATACTTACTGATTTGCTACATGGATCCCCTTTTATTTGTCCATCATAATTGCTAAAAGAAACAAAGACTTGTTTTTCTTGTAGTAGAAGTACAGATGAGGGTTAGTATTTAGTTTACTGTCATTTCTTAAAGGTATATATTAGCATTTTGCAGATAAATTTTCTTTTGTGGGCGTTAAGAGACATATATATAAAACAGGTGTACATAAAAGCATCTAAAAATGAATTACTACACTGCTTATATATGGTTTCCTTGTATCCTATTTTTCAAAACTTACTATGCTTGCTTTCTGCTTAAAATCAGTTCTAGTTGCCATCCACTTATTTTCTTCTTTTCCCTGATGTGTCTTGGCATGTGGCCCTGGCAGCTCATTATTTAGACAGGTATACTCTTCACTGAGTGAAAAACTGACTTGATGGCTGGACCCAAAGAGTAGTGGTGAGTGGAGTTAAATCCACTTAGTAATCAGTTACTAGCGATGTTCCTCACGGGTCAGTAGTGTGCCCAGGTGGCCAAAAAGGCCAATGGAACTCTGGCTTGTATCAGAAATAGTGTACTCAGCAGGACAAGGGAGGTGATCATCTCCCAGCATTCAGCTCTGCTTAGGCCATGCTTCATGTACTGCGTTCCTCACTACAGGAAAGACACTGAGGCCCTGGAGCATGCCCAAAGAAGGGTAATGATTCTGTGAAGGGTCTGGAACACAAGTCTTGTGAGGAGCAGATGAGGGAACTGAGATTGCTTATTCTGGAGAATATGAGGCTCACGGGAGATCTTACTGCTCTCTACAACTATTTGAAAGGAGGTTGTGGCGAAGTGGGGAACAATTTCTTCTCCCAGTTAACTAGCAATAGTTTGAGAAATAATGACCTTAACTTGTGCCAGGGGAGGTTCATGTTGAATATTAGGACAACTTTCTTCACTGAAAAAGGCACTGGAGCAAGCTGCCCAGGGAAGTGGTGTAGTCATCATCCTTGGACATTTTCAAAAAAAGTGTAGATGTGGCACTGAGGGACACGGTTTACTGGGAAATGGTGTGATTGTTTGACAGTTGAATTAGATTACTTCAGAGGTCTTTTCCAACCTTAATGATTCTATCATTCTATATTTCTCTCTACCTGCTTTCCTCCTCTTCTCTTCTAACTTCTCCTTTCCCAGATCCTTCCTATTAAACCTAGGTCTCGGTGAATTAAAATAGCCCTCAAAGAATATATACTTTTTTTTCCAATCCTTCCATTTCTCCCTCTCCCACTAACTACTTCACAGAAAGAGCATAGTCAGCTGTCGTCAAAAATTTTATTTGGGAAGCCACCCTGCCAGGATGCGTGGTTCAAAATCCCTGCTCACTCTGATGCAGTAGTTATCTTTCTTGCTGAAAGCTTAACCTAAATGCCCAGGATTGTTAAAATCATATCCATTTTCAAATGACATTAGAGCAGAATGAGTGTTTAGCCTGTCATATCCTTGTAATGAGAAAAAGACTCCCAAATCTGAAGAGTTTGGGGAGCAGCAAATTTTTCACATAATCAAGAAACAGATCCACTCCACCCTGTCTTCAAATGTTTGACTAATTTAATGTGTGCACATGAGTCTCTGAACTCCTTGCAATGATCTTGGTCCCAAGAGGAATTATTCGCATCTGCTCCTTTCCTTTCAGCGTACTATGGGCAATATACTGAAGAATCTAAAGTCTAAGTTTGTTCTGAGCAGCTTCGTTGAAAAGAACAGGTCTCAATAAGTTAAACTTTAAAATAGCTTCAATAGTGTCTAATCTATTATTTCTGCTTGGCACTGTTACTTAGAACTAAAAACAAAAACAAACAAAAAAAAATTCAATTGATATCAGCAAAAACAGTTTTGTTTTGTTCTCTTGAAACTACCCTCATAATTCTACTTTGCATGATTACTTGCAGTATTTTTCCATCTTTTTTTTCTTTATTTACTTTTCAGAATTTTTGAGTTTTTCTAAGACACAAGTAAGTGGCAAGTGCAATTGTCAGCCTAGGGATAAGATCCAAACAAAATTATTCTCACTTTCTTTCTCCACTCAAATCCTAATGGGAGCAAGGCTACCATTCTCATTACATAATTTTTTCTTTTAATTAGCTCTTTCTACTTGCTGACACCTGCAATGCTTGGCCCCTGATTGGCAGGCACTGAGCACCTTCCCAGTTCTGCACTGGAGAATGAGGAACTGAACCACCTCTCATATCTGAAAAAGTACCACGGATACATATGGCTCCCTTGACTTCATCTGTATTTATGGCTGCCCAGCATCTCGAAAAAACCAACCGCTACAGTGGCGTTTATGTCTTGTAGACAAAAGCCAGAGAACTCCAGGCTGTTTAGCCCCCTCCAGGAGATCATAAATGCAGAACAGCATCTGTGGGTAATCATGTCCTTTTTTCCTGAGTAGCCATACATGTGCTGCTGCTTGAACTGGAAGAAATGTGAAGAGAACTGAATCAGCTACCTCTGAATCCTTTTTCAAACAAACATTTCAAAAACAGACAATTATGTTTTATTTCTTGTTGCAGAGGAAATAAAACTCTTCCAATATGAAGAACAGAATATAAACTCACTGGTGGTGATTGGGGGAAATTCCTGTGCAGTCTCTTTCAGAAAAAAATGAAGGAAGAAAAGGAAGAGCAAGAAAGAGAGAAAAGAAGAGAAAAAGCAAAAGAAAAAAAAGAGAGAGAAAAAGAGAGGAGGAAAGAGAGAGTGAAAGAAGAAAAGAAAAAGAGACAACAAGAAAGAGAGAGAAGGAAAGAGAAAGAAGACAGGAAAGAGAAAGGAAGGAAGAACTCAAAGCCAGCGTCAAATGCAGGTCTCCAAAGCATATGTTGATTTTACTCTACAAAGTCACTTTTAATCCCCTAGTCCCTCGTTTCTACTCCCCAAGAGGAATCAAACCGAACAGAGAACAGCTTACATTGTCAAGACCTGGGAGCTCGTTGTAAGAATAACTAGTTCTTGACATTTGAAATTACTCTGGTTCAAACATTTTTTGATCTTTCCTATTAGCCCTGTGTCTCGAGAAATAAAAATATGATAATCAGAAAGTACATAATTGGGTTCAGGGAATTCTGTGGACCCTCACTGGCTCTGGAGATAAAGGCACTTTGAAAGATTATGCAGAGATACCTAGAATTTATTCTGCACAGACTATGAAATGACAGATCTTTTTTCTTAATTATACTGGCTATATCAGACTAACACCTGTAATTAACCATTCTGTCCTGAGGAATCTCTTTTGATATGCTTTATTGTTCCACCAGAGATATGGCAAAGCAGCACATGAATATAAGGATATTTATTACTGCAAACTCGAAGGCTAATGCTTGTCACCATGCTGATTCTTGGTCTCCACCACATCTCCACCACCCCTGGGCTTTGAGGCACTATCCATAGGAGATGCCGCTGCACTTTGAAGCAGTACGGACTGGAAGCTGCAGTTTTACAAGGTACTGGACCCAATTACATGTGCATTAGCCAACCCACGCAACTTCTAATAAGACATTTTTGGGAGGGTCAGTCATGTGCACTCTACAGCTCTCAGCACTGCCACTTGAAAGCCGCTCCCGTTCCCGACTGCCCACCTACCACTAGCTCCTCTTCAGACCTCTACGAGTACCCTTGCTGCTGCAATGAATCACGCTGCAGAGGGCTTTCCACCAGCCAGGTTTATTGAGCTTTATTATAGGAAAATATATCTCAGATGGCCCAGCTGCAGCCAAAACAATCTGTCACTTTTAATTCTTTCTGTCACCTCATTTGTAGTACAGCTAGAATGACAGTAATAAATAAATAAATAAATAAAAAACAAAGCAAGAACAACAAAAAAATAATAGCTACAGCAAAACCCAAAGTACATTTCCTCAGCTCCTGATTAGATTTTAACATAAACACCAACACCAAAAGATTCATTGACAAAACATACGTGACTCAGTGTCGTATACAACAGAGTGACATGTAGAATGGTCTCAGTAGGCATATAAAGCAATTAAAAATAACTGTGCTTCAAAGCATTGTATTATAGCATAAAAGGTCATCCCTATAAACATGGAAAGGATGATTGTGTTTTTTCCAGCAAACAGGCAAACAAATGCTTAACTAGAGGTTCCATTCTCACAAGGGATTCTTTAAAAATCTCTGAAAATATGATATATCCTGTATCATTCTCCCTCAGTCTACGTCTGAAAGTAGTTAATATTTTAGATGAATGTAATCGGAAATAATATCAAGGCTAATGACACGTTAGAAAACAATACTGTACTAAATACAAAATATTTGCCCTGTGCATACATACGACAGAAAAGGAAACCCTGGATAATCATCTGTGAAAATGAAACGTCTATTTTTAACTCCTAAAGCTTGCTTGTTTTCATATTAATGCATTGAAGTTGTATTCCAATGGAAGCTGCATAGAGTACATTTTGAGGATTCTGATAATTTTTGCAGTAACACTCTGAGTTTGTGATAATAATATTTATGCACAGATGTAAGGAATGTGCTGACAGATTAAAAAGGAGTCAGTCAGTGTTTGCACGGCATTCATTTTTATGAAAGGGAAAAAAAAAAAGGAATACTACATCTGGCTATTGAACAAACATCTTTTTCAGAAGAGGAGATAGTTCACTGTGTATTGCAACTCCCTAAGCTCCCTGGACTAATTAAAAAAAAAATTTCAATGGATAGGTAAATCAGAGTATCACGAGCTTTTATTTTTGTGGCAATAGAGTTTTCTTTAAATAACTGTCATACTAATACTAAAAGGAACCTTAGTCCAGACAGCAGTGTTTTAAAGTAAGGATGTGTTCAAAAATGTACATTTGTTGCAGAGACAATCCTTGCTATGGAGACATTTTATTCTCCTGTGTTTAGACTGTATTCACATTATTTCTCAATTTGGAATGCTGTGATGTCCCCAAGGGTACACTGAATGATAATAAAAGTACAAATGTAGCATATGACATGCTTTTTTAAAATATGCATCTATGGTATTTGACGGCTAATTCATGTCCTGAAACTTCATATTTTACAATGCCACAGGATGGTTAGAGGTTACAGATAATGTCATTTGCTCTCTGACTGATGAGAGAAACTGCCCTGATCAAATACGTACAGAATTATGTAGCATCTCCACTTGGAGAAAACATACTGATTTGGATAGCAAAAAAAGGAAACAGTCATGAAGAAAACCAAAGCAGTGAAATATTCAAATTGGAGGAAACATTTATTTGGAAAGTTGAAGTGTGCAAAAACTTGCAACTTCACAACAGACTCTTCAGCGGCAGCAGGTAACCACAAGCAGTGCCTCCCTCTTTTGAAGAATTCACCTTTCAACCTAATTAGAGCAGGAGCAGAAAGATCAGATGTTCCTTGTTACTTTTCAAAAGTGACTGGGAAAAATCCACGTAATCAGGAGGTATTTATGATTTCCATTGACTTTCAATTTTCTTGGTTCATCTGTTCCCTTTCAGACCGTTTGATGCTAGTCTATTCTAAACTGTACGTTGAATTTGCTTTAATCAGGTGTCTTTGTAACAGGCATTAGGTCATTTACTGTTTGATTTTTTTTCTGTGAAAATACAGGTTTTCTTAGTTTCAAAAGTCTCCTTTGAAGAAGCCTGTAATACTCCAGGCAGAAAAAAAAAAAAAAGAAAAAAAGAAAAAAAAAAAAAAAAAAAAAGGATCAAGGAGGGAAGTAGGGAGCAGTCCTCTAAATCTGTTCTTTTCCCACAGTAATTGTGGGAATTGTGCTCTGATGCTGAGTGGAACCCTTTTTACCCACCGCTGTCCCCCATCTTGCTTTCTCCTATGATACAGGCTTATTCACTCATGCCAGTTAATACAACTATAACTTAATATTGCAGCAGAAAATTGTGTACAATGATTAGTGGTACATCACCTAAATGCCTCCTATTTCTGGAGCCTCCTCACACCTGTTTCCCTGGAACTCACAGTTCTCTTTTCCCTATAGCATATTTGAGTTTAGAGTCCCCGCCTTAATGGCACCTTATCTCCAGCTCCAAATTTCAGTTCCTTATCCAATCCCAACTATCTGCTGGCCATTGCAGCCACCTGAAATCCCCCTGTCTCAAGCTCTCTGCATTAAACTAAAAGTCCTGCTATTTACACAGATATATTACAAAGAGGGGTCTTAAGATGTTACTGCTTGGAAGTTAGAAACAATAAATGGTGTACTGTCAACAGAAAAGGTACTGAAGTAGCTGGTAGTTGACAGAGTTAATGAAGTATGTAAAGCAGGTACAATATAGATGAAGTTGTCCCCTGCAGGATGATTGGCCACTAGGGAAATAATGTGACAGTTGTCTTTGTATAAAAATAATGTGGTTCTCCTTCTTTGCCAGATCCTATCTACAGCAAGAGATGAAAGAGATCTTGCAAGGGTACCCGGGTGTTCCTATTGCAAATGCTGTGCTTGGAGCTTACAAATAAAGGACAAGGAAAAGAAAAGGTAAGGAATGTAATGGTTATTTGTAAAGCAGTTAAGTCTATTTCCTACAACCCACACATAAATTATTACTACTATAAGTCATAAGTTTACACTGCTTTCCATAATCCACTTTCATCTATTACAATACATTGTGGTGCTGACTGGGGATGACTAAGAGAAGAATCTGGCTGGCCAGTTTTCTGGAATTTGATTATTTTTAGATATTGTTTTAATAATTAACTAAGTATCTCTTAAGCAATACAATGGATTTAGACAGCAAAGGATATTTTTGAGAGCAATACAGTTTTTGTATTATTACCTCTGTCTCTTTTATGTCAATATCACCATTGAAACAGCAGGGAAAATATATCAAATGGAAACAATTTCTCAATTATAGCAAGCTATGTGGTCAGTACTTGTTCCAAAAGAGGTGTGTAGAATATGGAGTAACAAAAAACCACTGATAGCATCAGTTTGGTGTCTAACTAGTCTGATGTGATATCCCTACATTTTTCTTATTAAAAACACCTCAGAAGAGTCTGTCTTGGCCATCAGATCTCAAAACACTCTTCAGCTTTCCTGAATCTGTCAGAGATCAACAGTATTGTTCACGTCGTGGACAGATGAACATTATACATTTTTTAATTATTGAAGTTTTGGCTGCTGACATTTTCTTGGTTCAATATTTATCAGTTCATAATTCAAGTTCGTTAGTTACTAAATATTGGACTTTTTTTTTTTTTTTGCTGCCATTTTATCTTCATCGGCATCATTTAACTCATGAAAAAAAGGAAAAGTGTTTTACCCAAAATATCTTTTTAAACATGTCCTTCAAATAGGCAGCAGAGGAGATTAACGAAGTGTTCGTGGTGTCCTTAAAGGTAATGTTATTTACAGAGAAGCAATTTTTAGCAAACATCTGAGAACAAAAACAATTTCTAAGCATCAGATGGCAATCCACCCTTTGATTTCCATAGTATTTGGGAAAGACAGTAAATGGAAACACTTCTTCATTGTAGGACTTATGCTTTCTACAATCATGTTCTCTTTTTCTAAGGTTTCTTGTGGTTGTAAGAGTTGTAAAGGCATTTATTATTATGTTTGCAAGAATAACAGCAGAACTTCTTACTGTAGGGATTTGAAAATCATTCCCTTACAATTTATTAGGGACCACAGTTTAAAACATTTTTTTGTACCCAAAGAATCTCAGGTGATGCTATTAAAACAGTGTAAAATACCACAAAATACCAGGAGATCAAACCAAGTAGCAATTATCTAAAGTGTTTTTCTGGTATCTACCCAGATTTGCCTTTTGGGAGTGCTAACTTAGTAAATAATCACTATACATAAACAAAGCATTGGCTATAACTCTCAAAAGATCTTAAAATCTTCTTCCAGTGTTTTTCTTTGTTTGACAGAATACTCTTTGGGGATGTACTAATGGACAAAGCTAAAGATCCAAAGAAAGGGAACTTGATCCATTTGAAAGAGAAGGCTGAAGGAAGTAAATGTAAAAATATGCTGGTACTCACTCAAAAAGTGCTGACTTCCTCCTGTAGGTCATCTCACCAGTCCGCCTTTTACCACAAAGAGCATAATTAAAAAGTGCTGATGTTCTCTGTTGGCAAGGCTTGTCTTTTTTTTTTTTTTTTTTCCTCAACTTGTTTTGGACTTAATAACAAGGCAGTGTAAGTTATATGCAAGATTGTGAGTTTGTATCTTACAGACTGTTTTAAAATGAAAAGGTTTCTACAATTCCACAAAATCAAACGAGCCAAAGTAGTCCTAATCCATTAGCAATTAATAAACTTTGAAATTGTGTTTTATATCGCAAGGCTTTGAACAAAAATTCACATGATGTAGCTGTCATTAACTGCTGCAAGTACTTGCAGAACGCATGTGCAAGAATGAGATGATACCCACTTTCTCAGACAGACAGGATATCCTATACAATCCAAGAAATCGTCCAGGATAAAGGCTATTTTACAAATATCTAGCGAGAAAAAGACTAATAATCTCTTTCTCCTTTACATCTTCCTGTTAACTAAACTCTACCTTTTCAAACCTCTGAGCAAGTATCTGAAGGACATCAAGCCTGGGCCAGTTGTGAGGAATTAATAGAACATACAAAGGGATTGTGCTGTGTACAACATCACAATTAACTTACTCATTAAATAGGTAATAGCACTTGACTGTTAAATGGTGAAGGAATGTGTTTGCTAAATGAATTTTGCTACTTGTTTAAAGGATATGGTTTAGGGTCTCATTAAATAATGATGTTTCCAGGAAAGGCTGATTGCAAATCCTGCCCTTTCTCCTGGCTCAGAGACCTTCATCTCACAGAATCAAAGAATCTCATTCCCAGAGAATTTGAATGAGAACATGTATTTTCTCAGATTTGATGCACTGTTGGCCACAGCTATGCAGAGAATAAGCCATCCACAACCAGATGAAATCTGCAAGTATGATATCCTAAGAAATCAAGGAAAGGTGTTTTCTTTCACTCTCCAGTAAATAAAGTTTCAGATCTCTTTAAACAATTTGAGATATCAAACATACTTCTCAGAAGAATCAACAGAAGCATCATGTTCCTCAAAGTCATACTTTGTTTGTTCTTCCATTCCAGAAGTTTCCTTAACAACAAGGATAATCAAGCTTTGACAGGATTGTGCTCTGAAATGTCAGTGCTGTTTATTTTTTGCTCTTGACTTCAACAGTATGATCTAAATTATCAGATCTTGATCTATGGGAATCATAAATCATAGGAAACAGGTACCTAAAGAATTGAATAGTAAGTTTCACTTTGTTTTCAAGGTAGTCTAGTATTAGATATGGAGGTTGGTGGCCCTGCCTGCAGCAGGGCAGGTTGGAGCTTGTTGACCCTTGAGGGCCCTTCCAACCCAAGCCATTCTATGATTCTGTGAAATTTGAGTCTATAGCTCCACAAGTTTTTTGTCCAGTCAAATTATTGTTCTGTTTTGTTTGGTTTTGCTTTAATATTCTTTTTAATTGCTTAAAATGAAACACTGCAATATCTGATTTTCCCCAAAGTTTGAAGACAAGATATTCTGATCTGAAGTTCTGCTGAGGAATGTGTCTAATTTTAATTAAAGCAAACTATTACAGAATGTAAACGCTGCAAGTTTCTGTTCAATTCTCCCTTGGTACAGGCCATCTTATAAATACAGTGTCATCTCTTTGAAAGTGAGACAGACTCTCTAACCTCTTGCAGGATGCATAAAATCCTGCCCATATGTCATGTGGCTGCCACCTTAACTTCTCATGAGACAGGAAATCCTGGCAACCATTTCAGAACTTGAAAAAGCACTTTTTAAGAAGTTTGTTTGTTCTTGTTGTTGTTTTTAATATAAAAGCAAAGCTTCATGTTGTCTAAACCATCATTGAGTTTCTTCTTATAGGATAAACCCTTTCCTCAGTGCTTAGCTCATGGCTTTCAGCTGGATACTGGGGAGCTAAGTGGAAGAAAAGGAAGAAATATTTTCTTCATAAATTCCAAGCAAGATGTTGTTCTTTCTAAAGAAATTACATTGTTTCAGTGGCTTCAGCCTATTTCCAGCTTTCAGTCCTGTGAAAAACTGGCCCAAAATCTTATAATCAAAGAAAGCAAGATTTGGGAAAGTACTCCATCTACAAGACCCTGAGTGGATGAGATGTGTACTGATTTCCTCCAACATCAAGGTGTTTGATTTCTCTTACTTTGACAAACTTTTCAAAAACAGCCACTATTGACAGGTTCCAATGAACATAAGATCTTTGTAGAAAAGTCTGTGCTAATCCAAGAAAATTGATGTAAAGAATCACCTCCAACTGCTGATTGGTTGCACCATGAGAAAGGTGGAGGTGCCTTTCTTGAGTTTCTGATGTCAGCTGGGAAGAGTCTGGGACTAAATTACTTCTCTACATACTCTACCCACAATCAGATGAATATTTTTTAGAAGAAAGAAGGAATAAAATCATATCCTGCAAATAGCTTTTAATATTGTTCATCTTGTTTGCATAAGTTTGTTTAGTAATTTCTAAAGGTACTGATGCCATCAGCATCAGCAGTATCTAAATATCAGTATCTAAATATCTGGCTACCATTCATGTGCATGGGTTTCAATAAAATGAATTCAGCTAAGAATAAAAAATACCTTTTATACAATATATAGCAATTTTTTAGCAATGCATTGATTTAATGTACTTAGTTCAGTGAAAAAACTTTAAGTTATCTGCCATTAATTTCAATTAAAATATATTGATCTGAGTAAATGTTGGTTAGATTAAGTGTTGCCTGACTGTGAAAAACTATTTGTTTAAGCAAAAATGCTACGAGTATTTAGACATGTATTTTAGATGGGGGACTTTTCTAGCATCAGTAAAACTGGTTAGATATCAATAAATTTCTTTAAGCATAAATGAAAATATCCTTTCTGAAATGACAAAGGTGATTACAGTAACACTGGGACCATGCATGCTAATTCAAGTAAATTTCTTTTCTAATAAAGGCATTCAGATGAGAACACTGTAACAAGAAAATACTGGGTAGCTAAGCTCCTTTTGACGGGAAATTAGGCTTCCCAGAAAAGGTATTCTTTTTCAACCACAAGACTGAGATCACCTGGTATCCTCCAGTATCTTTTTTGGTTAATAAAATATCTGGAGGAGGACAACACAGATGCAGGATAGGTCATTGACGTTAACTACATTATTCATGGGATTAATTTTGACTCAGAACATCTAAAATACGTATGGAAATAAAAAGTCTGTAAGCAAGAGGGCTAATACACTGGTCCTTTACTAGTTCCACAAAGACTGGGAGCCCTTGGGACTCTGATCCACAAGCATCAGAAAACTCTCACCTGGCGATAAAAGCTGGAATTGCCTGCCTGCCACTGCCCTCAGCTGTGGCCCTTGCACCAGGTGATAACTCCTGGGCACCATCAGGCAGTGAGCAGCCTGGATTTATCCCACAGTATTCTGCTTGCAGCCATGAAGCAGCGTGGCACCAGGAGAAAAGTCTAGAGACCTGGACTGATTGTTGGATGTTTACACTTTGCAGACTTTCATTTGCATTGTTTACACTGGAATTGATTATTATAGACATGCATTTTTTATTTTATTATTGTATATTTAAGTAAAACATATGACTCCAGGTAGAAACTAATAGTGTTGTGGGTTTTTTTTTTATCTTCACAAGGTTGTTTGAGTGAGAGTTGCTGCCTAGTCTTCCTCTTTTCCTATATGGAGATGTATACAGTGAAGAAATGTTACATTTGTAGGTTTTGTACTTGCCACATGCCCTATAGTACAGTAGCATACTTTGTGTTACAGAACTGTACTGCGTGTGACAGTGCATCTGTATACAATCTCTATTCACTAACATCCATAGGCAGACAATTAAAAGCAACAGAGTAAAATGTTTTCTGGATGTCACAGGGAACAGCCAGCACCAGAAAAGCTCAAGTGTTCAGGCAACTCAGACAGGCACACACTATGCAATTCTGAGGGTCCAAGAGGAAAGGACATGTACATAGAATACATTTGAGGCAAATTTTTAGTGCTGTGCATATAAAGTACAGCCACATCCCCCATACTATGCTACAAATGTCCCTTTTGAATGGCAAGAAGGCACAGCAATGGATTGGTACCAGGTTCTGAATTAAAGAAGCAACAAGTTATGACTGAAGTTACAGAACCACTCCCCAAACAAGAAGAATTACTAACACCAACTGAAATGAAGCAAAATTTGCTCACTGTCTTCCAGAAAGTTTTGTTTAAATCCTACAATAATTAGGAGTAGTTACACTCCTCTACCATGTCCTTACATAGCAGAAATAAAAATTAATACCTGAGCATGTGACGTATTAAATTTTGCACTGGGACAGGCCTCTCAGATTGTATGTCACATCTTAGCAATTATAAGAGCCATTATCACCCAAAAGGAAAAACTAAGGAAGTGTGAAAATGAGAGAAGAAATCTGGATGCATTCCTATAAAGGAATGTATAGATCAGTGAGCAAGTCTTGGGGCAAGACAAGGCATGAAAATCAGCCAGAGCACTGAGCAACCAATATCCCACAAAGCGCTTGGTCAACTGTTAAGCAAAAAGTAAGATGTGAGCTTCAGGGAAAAAAAAAAAAAAAAACACAGATAAAAGACTGATTCTCAGTCATTGTATAGTCTAGGGCTGGGACATTCGCACAGTTCTATGTTATTTCCTTTAGCACAGAGTAAAAAAGGGAAGGAAGTCTCAATTCTTCTCCTTGATGTTCACATTTGCTTGCATTTATTAATGTTCTCAATAGTCTACACGTTGCTGATCTTGCTAAATTGCAGATAAATTTACAGTGCTAGCACAAATCTTGACTGGCTTCTTAACACAAGAATGTTAAGAGATTGCTACATGCCCATCCAAAGCAGTTATTTACCCCGAGTGACTTAACACTGTAAAAACAGAGAACTATCTACTAACCAGGAAATTGTGACGTAAGGTTAGAATATAGTCATCACTACCACCACCATGCTTTTCTTTTTTGGAGTGGGAGTTTCTGCCTGAATAATTAGAGACAAAGTTATCTTCAGAGGTGAAGAATTGAGGCTGCTTTTGAGGCAATGAGATAATGGGTACTTGAACACTCGGAGAACAAAGCTGCTTACTGCATGATCCCAGTCACTTAGGGAGTGAGTCTGAGACACGGAAGCCCCCTTAATGAAAGCCAGCCCCAGAAACCACAATCTCAGCAGAATACAGATGATAGAGAATAGAGAAAAGAAGGAATACTTATATTATAGGATTTACTTTAATCCATATCATAAAACTAGGTCAGATGATTATCTAAGCAGGTAAGGATTAAATAAAGAACAATAAATGCAACAAATAGGAAAGAAAAGAACCCATAGAAGATGATAGGGTAAAAGAGCAAGGCAAACAGAAGAGATTGTACCAAGCTGGAGCAGCAAAACATGCAGATTTGCTTACAGCTTAGGCAGAATTACATATATGTGTAGAAGCCGAAGGAAAAGATTCCAAAAGGTGACAGAGATTTTCAGTTTAACTAGTTTAAAATATTATCATTTACTGTTCACAGCAATAATACGTTGATGCCATCTATACCAGTTTGTAGCAGGAGTACCATATTCCTTTATTCTTTTGATATTTCATTGATTTTGTTTTGCCCAGGTAGCTGAGGTGATGTAGAATGACTTGATGTTAACTTCATGAGCCCAGGTTAGGGCGCCTGAGTCCTGCAAGCAAGGTTTGTTGCCTTTGGGATCATTCAGTCTTTGTTCATGAAGATATGTGTTTTACTAGAAGGCAAGATTTTCTTCATTTGCACATGTTCTTGTTTTATCTTTCCTAATTTTTCTAGTTTCAGTAAAGTTTTTCTAAAGATGAAGAGACCAGAATGTGGGCAAACATTCATGAGAAATGAAAAAAACTATTTACAGAGAAGCTGAGCTCAGAGAAGTGACTATTCTAATAAATGTCTGACTTTTCTCCCTTACTTTCAGGAGAGAGATTTAGGGTTAAGAAATAAAATGACTCAATTAAGCAGCTTAATAATTTCTGCATTTAATCTGAATTGGTAGCTTGTGGGAGTGCTTAAGGTTTACGCTAGAAATTCCCTTGCATCCCAGGGATCAGGAGAGAAAGCTGATAAGATAACATGAGGCACGGGAACAGCATGTCTCACTCCACTGGCTCTGCCTTCAGAGAACATTAGCAGCTGGAATGAGGATGAGTGTAGCCTTGTTTCGAAAGTATAAAAGAATAAAAGTGAGATAGCAACAGAGTACTGCCTATAGTTACTACTACACACTCCCCTGAACACAGGAACTCATTTCTAATCCTTCAATATTCTTTTTCAGATTTCTTCACTACACTGTGGTGTACTCATTGTCAGGTGAAAGGGAAGGAAAAAGCCTTTGTCTTAATTACCGTCAAGTATCATAAAGTAACATACCTACAATGGAGTCAAAGAACCCACAGCGAGAGCGGTGAGGATCCTAAAGGCTGGCTAGAGCCAGCTTCAGGGGATACAGGCATGGGTTTGGTCCTTCTGACTTTCTGTACTCGCTCCTCCCGCTTAGTAGAAACAAAAAAGGGTCAGTCAGTACTGAATCATGGAATCATAGAAAGCCTTGGGTTGAAAAGGACTACAACTGTCACCCAGTTTTAACACCCCTGCTCTGTGCAGGGTTGCCAACCACCAGACCAGGCTGCCCAGAGCCACATCCAGCCCGGCCTTGAATGCCTCCTGGGATGGGGCATCCACAACCTCTTTGGGCAACCTGTTCCAGTGCATGACCACCCTCTGTGTGAAAAACCTCCTCCTAATATCCAACCTAAACCGCCCTTGTCTTAGATTAATACCATTCCCCCTTGTCCTATCACTATCCGCCCTCATAAACAGTCTTTCTCCCTCCTGTTGTGTTTGAAGTAACATAGTGGGCTCTGGAGATGGTGCCTCCACTATGCAGGCCCCAGCATAAGCATCTGCCCTACTGAAAGTGCCTTTTCTGAGGGCAGAATTCCACCCTTCTGTGATGTTACCTCATTGTGATCTCTAATTTGCATAACATAAAATTGTTGACTCATTTCATTCTTGACATCTGTTATAATCCCTAAATCCTTTCTGAAAAATCAGGCAAATGAGAAACCCCTGCAACCATGTCTTCTTTCTTAAGAGGGGCTGGAGGTTCGTTTCATTCTAGAAAAAAAAACAATGTGTGGGAAAAATTGTATACTGTGGATGGAAAGGGTTGATCAGAATGGTTTAACAGCTCAAATTATGAATGTATTTTTATCTTCCCATTACCACAAAATGTTTGAGAAGGAGCTGTGTGTCAGATTTTTTTTGTAGCCAAAACTTACTCTAATAGTTGAAAAGATGCGTCAGGAGAATGAGATAAAAAGGTGAGGCAAGAGGAGCAAAGGCAGCAGCACATGTTGGAAAAAATGTCATCCAAGAAGACTGAAACAAAGCAAACAACAACTCTCAAGAGTGACTAATGTCAAAAATCAAGCTGTGGCATGTAGCTAATAAAGTCTCAGGTCAAAAGGCTGCAGACCTTCTAATGATGGCTATCTCTGTCTCTCAGTTTCCTGCGTTTTGGCCTTATGCTCCATTTCTTTCACCAGCTCTCATGTTAAGTGCCTAGCCGATGGCAGTTCTGCTCAGCCTCAGAGAAAGGTAACCCTAGCCAGCATTTCTGTGGTTTCTGTTTCCTGTGTCAGCAAATAACTCTGAGTAACTAATGCATTCAGGAAAATCAGGGTCTGTTCCTGGACAATTTGCAAACATAAAGAGATTCAAAAATTCAATGAATAACTGACTTGTTATGAATTATTATCTCCACCTCTTCTGCTCGCAGCTCAGTGACTGTGGGCAGCAAGATGAGCCAATGCACACCCTCAAAAACATGAGACAAGTCACTTCTGACCTTGTTCTTCCTGTGACCTTACAGCTCTGGCTTGCGTATACAAATATCTATCTTGGCGTAACTTCAAGAGCAGTTCAGTAAGTAGTTCACAACTGTTGACCATCTGGCTGTTCGATCTAAGAGGGAACTGTTAATGTTAGAGCTAGAACATTGCCAAGCTGCAACAAAAGCTGCGTGGCAGAAGTGCGTATGAGACCTTTTTAATAGCCCTGATAGAAATTATTGCAATTGTTTTATCTTCCCATTTGCTCAAGTAATGTCACATTATTTCTGGTGCCACCACAGCCAGAAGCACTACTGAGGAAGAAGGTCCATTGCTCAACTATTAGACACGGCTCCCAAAAGTTTACAAACTAAGGTTATATCTCCATAGCATACTGGAAAAAAGACAAATTTCTGTGTACTCTCTTGGTCCTTCCTTTTAAAAAGCAGTGAGAAAGGCATAGCCTCAGTTAGCATAGAGTTAACCTGGGGTTAAAAGGCAAGGTAGTTTAAATGGGTTTCTGCCCTGTAGTATGACTACATTGCTCCCTCTCAGTTTAAAGCCTGATAGCCATCCAGAAGTATACTAACAATATTTGATAAGAAAAACAAAAACAAAAACAAAAGCAAAAACAAAAAAGAAGAGGAAGATATAAGAATGAATGTGGTTTATGGGTCAATTTATGTGGTATCATGAGGGCTGATGCACAGAATCTATGTTTGGACATCTCTCCACATTTCTATTTCATTGGTGTCACAGAAGAAAAGCTCCCAAGGGATTTGGCAGTAACAACGTATAATCTTACATGTCATGTAGGAAGGTCTTTTCATTCTGTGGGAGCAAAGAGAAAAAAAACTATGAGAAGAATAAAATCTCTACTGTACTGGAATTCTTGTTACCAGTTTTACCAAACACTAAGTTATCATGAAAACAACAAAAAGTGATAATAAATTCTACATTGTATTCAGACTATGAAAGTCATCTAAATACTCATGCTTTCCTTGATTTAAGTGTATTTAGGATGTGCACTGACTTTCAGCCCCAAGATTGAAAGGTGTTTTCTAGACATTTTCTTATTTTTCCCATAGGGCTGATTGGTCTAACTTAAAATACATCCTCAAAGCACTTTTCCCTCTTACGTATGTTTCCAGTGAGCTTCTCAGTCTATGAAGTTTAGGGATTTGATCTGATTTGAATCTTTACATAAACCTTTTGAGACTTGCCCATCATTGCTTACATTGCTGTTTTTGAAAAATAACCTCAAGGCTATTTAATTAATTGTTCATTGTTTTAATCTCCAAACCCAGGTAGATTAATACCTACGCTGACCACAGATCAATGATTTCTGGAGTCTTCTACAGATTAGCACATCTGTAGTTAAAAGGCATTTTGCCTGAGAAGGAAAGAAAGAATGAATGAATGAACGAAAGAAGGAAAGAACAAACATATTCCCAGGAGGAACTTTTCAGGGATCAATTCACAAGCAAAGGAAAACATGCTATTCTCAGCAACGAAACAATGTACTTTATGTCTGCCACAGTGATTAATAACATGCTATAGTATTTAAAGGGCTCCATCAATTTTAGGCCAAAAGCTGACCCACTTTAAATCCTTAAAATATGACGAGAAATGCTCTAACAACTTTTTCAGACTTGAAGAAGCAAATATACGCTGTTGAATTGCTACCAATGTTTTTCTCCACAAGAAAACCATTACTGTGAAGAGCACCCAAAAATTATGGCAGAGGTTTAGCAGTTCAGCACTCAATAAAATCTTAAAGCTCTAGAGCAAACAGAACAAAAATTTACAAAACTCAAGGCAGAAGGGAACTGTAAGTTATCCTGTTGCTAAATTTTATGCACACAGCAGTTCAAAAGAGGAAGGATTTTTTCCCAGCCCAAATTCGATCTCTCAGGTGAAGTTCTGCCTTTCTTCTGACTTCAAGTGACATAAATACAGAGCTGGAAAATGAGTTTTGTCTGCCTATTATGTCTAAGAGAGATGGTAAATTCATTCTAGAAACAACGAGATAATGTTGATGTTTATAAGCATTCAGGAGCAGAAAGACAACATCCTCAGTTACACTTACTAGAAGCAGTCCTCAGCCTTGAACTTTCCTTCCACTGAGCTGGAAGTGAATGTTGTGATGGCGTTCGAGAGCCCTCAAACCCATGCTTGTTACCTTTGAGGATCAGACCCTTGAGATCTCCTCCAGCAGAGCACACATATAGCTACTCAGAGAGTGAGAAATGATGATTTCAGCAGAACTAGGCAGATACAAAGTCACATTGAGATTTTATTGGTCAGGAGTCTTTGGGAAATAAATAAATTCAAAAACCCTCAAAGCATGATGAGGTTGAAAAATTAAATTTTTAGAAAATCATCAAAATCTTCAATCAAAATAGATAAAAATCTCATTTTTTATCTACGAAAAAGTACATTTTATTGAAGAGAAAAATGGAATTATTAATATGCAGGCAATAGCGAAACACAAGACAGAGTGTATGCTAATTTCATAGTTCAAATAGGCATTTATTTAGCCTCCTGTTAAAAAAAAAATCTTGGCCAAGCTGTTTAAAACACATCAAACCAGTAAGAGTAAAGCACAAAAAGCTGGGGCAGTGCCATCAGTCTCAGACAGCCAGGCAGCAACAGGGCTGGCAAGCAACACTTTCCATTGTATGAGTAGTGTTCAGTAAGAACAGCAAATTGGTAATTGCTATAAAAATAAATAAATGCTATACCGGCAAAGTTAATAAAAGTGACAAAGTGACAAAATAAAATTCTTGATATGATACGGGGGAGATTAAAAATGTCACAAATTCTTGAGAACTTGATTAAAAATATCCTGCCATGAAAAAGGCCATGAATTAATAGGTTGGCCCATGAGGGTAGCTAACAAGGGCTGCTTCTGTCTGTGCTCCAACATGTCCTGGGGTCTTTGAACCACGAATTGCTCAAATTTGACTCCAACATTTATAAACAAAGATTTTGTTCTTCCTTTGCTTTCTTTTCATGGGAAAATCCTGCAGTGTCATAGATGCCTGGGTACCCTTGAAGGGCAGTTTACAGCAGTTCTATATTGGTCCAGAAGCGTGCAGAAAATTGGGGAGCCTATATGACTCTGAAGTTCAGCCTGGAGAAGAGAAGGCTGCGGGGTGACCTCATTGCAGCCTATCAATACCTGAAGGGAACCTACACCCAGGAGGGGAGTAAACTCTTCAAAAGGGCTGACAATAGCAGGACTAGGGGAAATGGATCCAAGTTGAAGGAGGGAAGATTTAGGTTGGATGTTAGGGGGAAGTTCTTCACAAGGAGAGTAGTTAGGCCCTGGAACGGGCTGCCCAGGGAGGTTGTGGATGCCCCGTCCTTGGACGTGTTCAAGGCCAGGTTGGACGGGGTCCTGGGCAACCTGATCTGAATGTGTACGTTTGGTGGCCCTGCTAGGCAGGGGGGTTGGAACTACATGATCCTTGAGGTCCCTTCCAACCCGGGTGATTCTGTGATTCTGTGATTCTGTGAAGTGTTCCCCAGATCTAGTCCTACCTTAGCAAAATGCACTGAGTTAGCCATATCTACATGTAGTACGTAATGAAATTCATACTTGAATGGCAAGTACTTTGCATGCTTTTTTGTAGTATATTACCAATGATGTATTTTCTCATATAGTTATTACTTATTTCTAAAACCTTCATTACACAAGAAGTTAAAAAATAACTTTCTCTTTTTAAAACGTTGATTTGTTTTTCTTGCAGAGAATGTGCTACAAAATGTCGAGGTAAGCATTAGTTAAAGGGCTACTACACCACGCCAGCAGGAGCAATTTACTTCTTATGCATATATTCCTGAACATTTTGTTCCTTTTCTTTTTGTGAATGGGAGCCACTTTCTTAGAGCAGGCGAGGGCCTTCCTCCCCCCGTTCCAGCCCTTTCTTCATCTGCTCAACAGCAGGGACATGTTGAGGGCATGGGCAGTAGAGGTACACACAGCCTGTCTGTGCATTAACAGATACAGCTGCACCAAATAAATGCAGTCTACAGACATTTCAAGCTGAAAACTCAACATTCTCTGCGTGTTAAAACTGCATTAAGCTGTTTAATTGTTTTGTGATTACCAGAGCACTTACCTTGTGAGGATATTAATTAACTAGGCATAAAGAGACCAAGTTTCTCTGTAAGGAGAGAGACTTTTTTTTTTTTTTTTTTTTTTTTTTAAAGTTATTCCAGTTCCTTTTACTTTCCAGCTAAATAGATCTTGCCTGAGAAAGAGAGAAAAAAAAAAAAAAATGGGTCTAAATGCAAATTAACATTACTGTTTAAATATCACAGACCATTTTCTCTGAGCCCAGTTACAATAACTAGTAATTATAAAAATTGCTTGCCTTGGGCTTCTGGCTAAGCCAATGCTAAACTTGTCCTTTTATTAGATCTGTCAAACTGAGTTAATTATCTTTATGATAATAGATGTGCCTTACCTCAAACAAAACAAATACCCTTATAATTAGCTTTTTAGTTAGAATTTTAATTTATTTATAAAGACTGTTTGTTTTGTTTCTTTTTCTGCTTCACAGAGAAGTTTGATTTTTAACAGGTTACTAGTCAGCTTTGTCATTTTTCAGAGAAAACACTCTCTATTTTGACTGAAAGGATCTGTGGTTAACACTGTATCTCCTCAAGCCACTATTGAGCAATGTGAATCTGTGTGTGTGTGTTGGTGTGAAAGACATGCTAAAGGACAAGGGGAAGAAACAAGGCATATTCTTTTAATCCGGAAAGTTCTCTTTGAGCTGACTTTTGAAACAGCACATTAACTGAATTTAATAGTGAAGAGTGCCAGCAAACACTAATCCTAGCTGCATGTTTTCTTTTGAATTCATGTTCTGAAGTCAGAGCTGAACTTCTCTTCAACTACTGAAAATAGAAAGCATAGCCTGGTTTAATATATCTCTGTCTCCACAAAATCCCTTTCAATCTCTCTCTCTTTCTCTCTTCTTTTTTCCCTTCTTATCTTCCTTGTGTATTCTCTGAACCCATCCTGCAAGCCCTCCAAGCAGAGCTCCCAGTAAGAACTGAGGCATGCAGGATGGGATCTATGCTTTATTCAGGATTTCAGATGTATTTCTTCAATAAAGTAAGAAAAATACATCATGCATCAGCAACAACTATTATTTTCTAAACAGGAAAGAAAAAATAAAAGGAAGAGATAAATACTTTTAAATTTAAGTCTGGTGGAAAATGCAGTCTATAGATTAATAAGTTAAGGAACATGGTTAGGAAAAAAGTGCCTTGTCTGTCGTCTTCGTTCTGTCACACTGATAGGATCAAGTTGGACTTCTCAAATAAAACTTTCGTAAATTTTCCAGATCTGAATGTCCCCAGGTAAGTAATGCAGTCCTATCTGGAAACACTGTCAGACGCTCAGCTCATTTATATTTCTACCAGCATTTGAGATGCAAGCATTTGATGAGGTTAACTAAAACTGCTTTATCATGTCTGATTCCCTCCTACTGAAGTAGTTAAACAGGCTTGATATGCAACAAATGTAAGTGGAATGTGAATAAAAATGTGGTAGCAATTACAGTAGGAGGAGACATTACCAATATTTACAAGTTTTTCAATTAATAAAGTAATTTCAAAAGTAAACAGCTTTGCAACCAGATGAACATAAATGCAGCTGTTTGGTAATGAAAAACATGCCCATTGCTATGCACCTTGTATAAGCGTATGAAAGGGAAAAATGGCTCAGTTAAAATCAACATAGATATATCTTTCCACTCTCTATGCACATAAAAGCCACAAAACTTATAAGCACCTCAGAAGTACAGAAAATAATACGTAACAGTAAATACTCAATATCAGAAAAATGTAGTAGTGATAGCTAATATCAAAACAAAGGCAATATATACAAATTTCTGTCTGCAATTTAAAAAAATCTTCATACATTTTTCATAATTCAAAACTCTCTGGTGAAAAAAAATATTTCTGTGGCCACTAACTAAAATTAACGTGATTGAAGGTTATATATATATTTTCCTTACTTTGCGGGGTCTATTTGGCTGGTCTAAGTCATTGTATTTTTGAAAGATAGCAGGAGAAATGAAAGAGAAGGAGAGAATAAAAAAGAAAAGAAAAAGAAAAAAAAGAAATGGAAAAAGAAATAGAAATGGAAATGGAAACTTGAGGGGACTTATAAGTGGGAGGGGGGGGGGGGGCAGCTTTTTCCACAGTCTAATAGAGGTAGGACAAATGGGAATGGATTTAAAAGAGGGGGAATTTAGGTTGGATGTTAGGAAGTAATTCTTCACTTAAAGTCTGGTGAACTGCTGAAACAGGCTGCCCAAAGAAGTTGTGGATATTCCATCCCTGGAGGCACTCAAGGCCAGGTTGAATGTGGCCCTGTTCAACCTGACCTAGTGGATGGCAATCCTGCCCACAGCAGGGGAATGGAGCTTGATGAGCCATGCCATTCTATGATTCTATGAAAAATTTTAGATGTGAGAGATGAAAAGTAAATGAAATATAATGGTCTTGCAACACTCCATTGTAGAAGAAAATTTTCATACTTATCATACTTGCTTGGGTGCAAAATCTTTTGATTAGGAAGACTGATTTTATAACTACTGAGATCCTTCTGTAGTTTTCCATTAGTTCCCTGTAGGTAGCAGGACTACATGTCTGCTTGTTTTTCTGGCAGTAAAGAAGAGACACTCATGGCACATTCTGCTTTTTGGTGAAGCTTAAGCCCCTGAAGCCCTCATACTGATTGCCTATACCTGTTGGTATCCCAACAGAAAAGGCTTCCACTCATGGGAAATCCTAGTTATCTCTGTTGAAGCAGCCAGTACATGGACTGCACCTAGAAAAAAAACATATTTAGAATGGTAAATAAACCCTCACAACCCTAAAAAATCATACCTAAAACTGGCATATTGCTTTTCACTATAGATGAAAAAGACTGATTGTCCCAGAAAGCCATTTGCTGTTAGAAAAAGAAGGTTGATCTCTATTTTTCTAAGTCAAGGTGCAATACCACAACATAAGCCAAATTAAGCTGAGGCTTCTTCAGTCACCTCTCATACCTAGCTCAAAATTTCTTGGTCCTTTGTGTCTGCACTGGTGCTTGTCTGATATTGTATTGAGCTGGTGCAGGGAGCTGAACAAGCAAGTTTTTTTGTGGTTTTTTTTTTGCCAGATTAGTTTTCTGCTAGCTTCACCCTCTGACCCATCTCACTGTGGTGCCGGATGAATACTAGTTCCCCTACAGATGGGAATACGAGGGTAGAAGGGTGTTTTTAGTGGCTTTTGTTCATGGGACAGCAACCCCAGGCACTGATGCTGCATAGCTAGGGTGCATCAGCTGGGTGGTTTTGAATGATTGCTGACATTCTCTTTAGCCAAGCTATTATTTTATCTTCCTGAGAACATTCTTAAGAAAAACTTTGGATCTACATCTTTGTTAAGCAAAATAACAGAAGAGAAAAAAAAAAAAAAAGACAATACTCTAGATAGATCCCAGCTTTCTGTATATCTCTGTTTTTAAGTTGTCCTGATTAGATGGGGTGATTGTCATGTATAAAGGTAATTTAACTTTGGAGTTAAATCACACTGTTGCCGCTGCTGTTTATGCTCACATTAGAGTAAGAAGTCTGAGTTTACTGTGGGCATATGTGTGCTTTCTCGTACTGAAACATACTGTAACACTTCCTGCTCAAGGAACTGATATTTTACATGGAGATACAATAAACACTCTATTGCTATAAAAACATACTTAAGATGTAGATGTTCCATACATAGTACATAATATTAACAGAGATTAAAATATTGTATGTGATTAATCCTAGGCAACACCAGGTAAATAGTAGAGTTTGTTAGGACTGCTCTCAAGTAATCATTATCTTCTCTCCCTCTAAAATTTTCCAAAATTTGAATTAGTCACAATCACCTATGAAATATATGGGTGATCTGGCACAGGAACAGGCTCCCTGGGGCAATCGTCACAGCCCCAAGATGCTAGAATTCAAGAAGCATTTGGACAATGCTCTCAGACATGGGGTTTGAATTTTTGATTGTCCTATATGGATCTGGACTCAATGATCCTTGTGGGTCCCTTCTAGATCAGGATATTCTGTGATTCCGTGTTACAAAATCCAACTGCAAACTAATGATAATTTCTCTATGAACTAATGCAAAAGACCATAAAAGCATCTATCTTTACAATTATGTGACAAATTGCATAAAAACAGAGACCTGTTAATCACCAAAAGGTTATCTTCAGGAAAGGTCAAAGCAGTACTTGACTCTGCTCTGCTCTGTTAGAGCTCATATAGATCCTATACTCTTCTCACAGTCCAATAAGGACAAATACACCACAAAATGGACTGAACAGTGTTAGTCTTTTTTTTTTTTTTTTAATTTTGAGTGACATTTTCATCCCTTGCTATTTCAAAGTGAACTTCAAAATGAATTACAGAAATTTGTTGCGTATTTTCTCTACAATTGGTCCCCTGTGCACCACCAAATATGAATGTTAACTAAACCAATGGGAGAGAAAGTTATTAAAGTTGCAAAGTCAGATCTTCCAAAATTAGGAAATGTCACATTTAAGGCTACAACTTTAACTCAGTCCTTTTGGGCATATGTATTGTGATGGAAGTTTTAATTAGTTTCCACAGGACTACTACTTTGCAGGATGGAAACACAGCACTCATCACTGCTGCTTGCCCATAAAATTCAAGATTATGAAAAACCCTGCTACGCAGGATAAATGTTGTTTCTGAAACATCTGAGGAAATGTAGTGTATATAAATGTGTATATAAATTCTTTGCATTTCTATGTACTGTACATTATTATGAAAGTTACTCTCCTCATGAGATTAATAGTGTCAATTAGGCTGTCAGGGATGAGTGAGTCTGTCATGTGGGCTTTGACAGAATGCTTGGGTTGATTAGCTTCATGCAGATATCATAGCTTAATATTTACATTTGAGTTACTAATGTTTTCACAAATGCTCTTTGAAAATTTTCTGCTCACAGAACTGTATTAATAAATATGATATCTTATAAAAAATATCATATAATATATCTTATAAAAAACAACTCCACATCACTCAAATATGTTAGTTTACATAGGTTTCAGTCATAATTATCAAATCAAAATTAAATCACCATATTGTATTACTATATGAACAGACCAAAACAAAAAACAAACAAAAAAAAAACCATCATTGAGTGATTTTGTTTATGACTGCTGAAGACAAAGCCAGGTTTCTTATTCCTGTGTTTAATTTCTAGAGTGAGTAATATTTAGTGTTTACACTGCTGCAGAAGGGAAAATCTTCCATCCGTAGAGGGAATACATCAGACAGTGTTTTGCTGGCAGACTACATATCGGACTGTGCAGTTGATCAAGCACCTGCAAGCAGGTGAAGGGGCCATAAACCTCTTGGATTCCTTTTGATGCTTCCTATCTGTATGTCTTCCCATAGTGGATCCCTCTTTTTGATCAGCAGTTTCCCAGCTTCGGAAGAGGACAGAGCTGCTATTACGCCTTGCTGAATACTGAATGGGAGCAGGTAAGAGAATGAAGAGTTGTGTTTTTGATGGGCTAGCAGTATTGCTCCTGCATTGCTCTAAAATGCAAACACAGTTCTCATGTACAGACCAGCAGGACCATGAGTGTTTTGTGTTTTTTTCCCCAATTCATAAAAGAGATCTTAAATTTTTAAGAGGATAGTACAATGTGTCAAAGGCAGATTTCCTTCAGAATATCATATATGGCTCTCAGCAGGGCTTTTAGTTTTCGATGATTTTTGTTATATATACCATCTGCTTTCACTGGTGTCCTGACCAAATCTCCTCTTGGATGCTGTTTCAGGGCTGTATATCTTAGACACTGCAAGGTCAGAATTCCAGGCAAGGTATTATCCCTGTGCCAAAAGGTAAACACCTTCTCAATTTTGTTTGTATTCAAATTAACCTCCCTTTGACTTCTAGTCTGGACTGTGAAATTTGGCCCCCACCAGTAGCTCTAATAAAATGAGTGAAAATAAAGTATGAAAATGAACTTACAAATAAATGTACAAAATCTAAGTAACACAACATTAGAAAATCCTGAATGAAATACGTCTTATCCCACGTATAGCTTCCATGATGCCTACCACACAGACTAGGTTTTCAGCTGTTTAGCATGACTTTTGTCCATTCTGTTTCTCTTTCTGGGTCACATGTGCTCTCCAGTGAGACTGCAGAGAGTTCAGGGAGGATAAACTTTCCTGACAGGTTCTTAGAATCGCAATTCAATCCTTACTACTTCTGTATGGGAACTGCTGAATCACGGCCTGAAACTCTGATTGATCACCTGAGGCGAACAGTAAGTCAGCCCTGGGAGCACAGGTGAAGGCAATTCACCTGTGCTGCCGGAAGAGGTGGAGCCTGACTGCACCTCTCCTAGACCCATTTAAGAGCTGACTACCAGTAGGAAAGGATCTCTTCTGGAGATTCCTCCTCTGGAGTTTTGCAGTGGATCCAGGATACAGGTAAGCCTTCTATCTATTTTCTTTATGTTACTATAATCTGCTTTGCCAAACTCTCTTGTTTATTTCATAATTGTAACATCTTTATTTTCATTCATTATATAACTTCCCTACCTCGATCCATCTGTAGCATAAATAAGAATAGCCAATGGACTGATCTAAATCAAAGTCGTAATAGGTTATTGTCCCCCACACCATGATATTGAAGGATATATCATGGGCTTGCTAAGTGAGGATAGGGAAAGGTCAGGGGCTCCTATGTTGGTATTTCACAACATCAAAACCTGCTGTATCATGGATAATAGATCACTGTTATAGAGTAAGTAACAGTAGAGGAAAAGATAAAAAGGATGGCTCAAGATAAATGTATTTAGAAAGAAGAATTTAAAGAAACACCAAGAAAATGGATGAACGACAGAGGTAATCAGGGAGGTAAAGGAGACTAAGCAAATGGTAAAATGAAAATAGTAAGTGAATGACAGAGAGGAAAAATACAATGAAAGTAAAAATTAACATGTAGGATAAGGTGAGATTGTCAGGAACCTTGGATGTTCAGGTAAATATCTTGACTTCATCATATATATTTGTGTTGCAGTCACGCCAGGAGAAAGACTGTGAGCAGTATGGTGGTGCAAGACAAAACATATCATTTGGAACTGAAGGAAAGGCTATACTTAGCTGGTAGATTTGGGGGGGGGGGGGGGGAAAAGGAGGGAAACAACCAATCAGAGAGTATCTCTGAAAAGCTCTTGAACACACTGTCAGAAATATAAACATAACAGGAATCAAATCAAACCATTTTTTTCACAGAAAACCTCTTTTCATTTCTCAGCTATAGGGTCACTAGACAGATGATGGAGGAGAAAAAGGAAGTGTCACGTTAATTACAGTATTACAATATGAAAGAACAAGAGTCTGTGCTGTGAGACAAGTAGAGAGAGCATATACGGAAAGTGGAAAGATCTGAGAATGGGGCTCAACACTTTCTGCTTCACAAACTCTCAGTCCTTCACAAAACAGTAGCCAAGGCAAAGCTCTAGAGAACTGGAGGCTGTAATTGGGTATAAGAATTGAGGGAGTAGCATTCTCTCTTCTTACTCCTTATTGTCAACCCTTGCGTAAAAGCAGAAGATACACAGAAAGGAAAAGAACTATGGCTGCATTAAACCCCACCTTTTCACCACATTTTGTAGGATGTGCAACCTGATATAGGTACAAAGAATGTATCAGTAGAGGATATGTTAAGATATTACAATACAAAATCCCATCTTCCAAGATGAAGAATTGCCTGCAGATTAGTTGAGTACATCTCTATAGATTGAGGAATTTTTCAAGGAAAATAAATGTGAAGTCACTGGATTATAGTTATTTTGAAGCTGGAGGGAAAAATTGAACAGTAAGCCAGTATATTTATATGTACAGAATTGTGGAGAGCAAACAAAACAAAATAAAAATAAAATACTCCTAAGCAGTCAAAACTGCATTGCAAATAAAACCTTATATTAAGAGATACATTTGCAAACTGGGAAAATTAGATGTGAAACTTACAGTAACTGCACATCAAACCATTAAAGAGTAAAAGGTGGTCTATGAAAATCTTGATAACATGATGATTGAGAAAATAATTAGCAAGGACTTCAAGATTTGACCTAATAGTAAAATTTGAATGTCCAGTTTTAAAAATGAAACCCCATGGAAATCATTTTCTCTTGATACATAGATATTCTTCAGTCGAACAGTAAAGGGAGAAATGTGAACATATTAAGGATAGAATATACCATGTAACTATCCCAAAAGGACTTAACTGAGTTTAATTTAGATTAATAGGATACTATATAAATACTTCTTGCTTGTTAAGCACTTTTTATTAAGATTTAACTACTGCCTAATACTTTTCCATCATTCACACTGTAAAAATGTAGAGAGAATAACAATTTCAAATGCAATAAAATTCCATATTCAGAAACAACTAAAGCACTCAAAGCTGGGTTTGTTTTTAAGAGTGTAGAAGTACCATTCATCTTCTAATCCTAGCTTTTTGAAGAACGGTTTAATCTTGTCATATAATCTAGTTCAAACTAGCTGTCTAGGTTTCCTCTGCAGTCAGTGGAAAGCAATAAATACCTCCAATAGTTCATCCATCGTGGAAGAGAAGCGTAGAGTAGGTGGGTTGTGTCAGTCTTTGAAGATGTTTATCTCTCAATTAAAACAAAATCATATAGATGGCAACCTTACACCATACCTTAACCTTTACACAGCTGTAATGAAGTTAGATGATCTTCCTATCACCAAAGAGTTTTTCAAATCTCCAAAATACTAATTACTTCAGTATTAACAAATAATTGTTTGAGTTGGATCTTTAAAAGTTACCTAGTTCAACTCCCCTACAATGAACAGGGACACTTACAGCTAGATCAGAATGCTCAGTGTCACATCCAGCCTGACCTTGAATGTCTCCAGAGATGGGGGATCCACCAATTCTCTGGACAACATTTCTATTGATGCATCCTAGGTTGGATGGTTGAGTCTGGGGACTTTAGAATCTTTGTGTACATTGCTAGCTCATGTCCAGCTTGCTGTCCACCTGTACCTCCATGTCCTTTTCAGCAGGGCTGTGCTCTATCCTTTTGTCCCCTGGCTTGTACTGATAGTGGGGGTTGCCACAACCCAAGCGTAAGATCTTGCCCTTGGATTTGTTGAATCTCACAAGGTTCACCTGGTCCCACTGCTCAAGTTGCACTTATCCATTCAGCATCTGCAGGTGGGATATCAGCTCTCTTAAGCCATCTAGTTGTTTGAGATGATGCAGTCTCTACAGTTTATCCAAATTATTATACTGAAAATACTATTATTCAATAGAAAAAAATATGTTGTATGTCCTAGACTGAGTTATGAAAATGACTGATCACCTCTTTATTTAGATGAGTTACAAACAGCGGGACCTTATTTTTAAAAGCTTATTTCACTCATGGAAAAACATGAAAAAACAAGATATATGGCAAAATTATGAACTGGAGCAGGCAAGCAATGAAAGCTAGAAAGCAAAACACAACTGTTTCAGTACTGAGAGAAATACAAAGGAAAAATGACTGCTATCGGCAGAAATACTTGCCTGTGCACAACTAACTTCCTCAACTTTTATATCTGAACGTTTTTTGCAAAATTAAAGGATGTATTTCACAACAATATTCTGAGATGAAGAACTATTATTTATATGGAGAAAATTGAAGTTCAGAGTGATTAAAGTCTTGAGTCAGAAAAGTATTCATTAGTGTGCTAGTCTTCGTTGTCAATGGGAGCTATAAGCTTCACACACGCTTCGAACTTAATCCAGACTATAATTCTCTTTTCAGTTCTTTGAAGTAGTTAGCAACTAAGATGGATATAAACTGGTATTTAATTGTGTACACTTTATAGCATTTCCATAGGACTTGATTTATTATGTATATAACCCTATTGATTGCATCTTTATTTAACTCCATTAGAGTGCTACTGAGAGTGAATGAATTCCAAACCAGCTTGTTCTTATATTTAAAGTCCTTGCAAGAATAAACTATTTTAATGGTTTTAAAATATGAAATTAATATCCAAAAATGTTTTTATATACCTATGGCTACTTGTTGTCACTTAGAACAGAAAGAATAACTGAAGACAAACAGTAATCATAATATTTCTTTTACAGCAAAAAGTCAATACTTCATGAATTTTCCAAATTCCCTTGTCCCAGTACATAACAGCTGCCAGTCATACACGGTTCCTATGCAAAACTGAGATAGCAACTTATATTTTGACAAATTTACAAAAACATTGTTTTTCTTCTAATTTTACTTATCTGATATCAAAGTATGCACTAAAGTTTACAACAGTTGGTAGAGAAGCAACAAAATCTTAGTCATGCTAGAAGAAAACATAATTAAAATTTCATGGAACAACTGTGCCTGAATAGCTAGATGGTAAGCTCCAGTATTGCAGAAATGAAACATTTTTCAGAAGATGATCCTCACAATTGAATACCTAAGCAATTTGAAACTACTTCAAGCTTTACGACATTCACCTATTGCTCATTTGTTTACTTTCTAATTATTCTGAGTTAGTATTTTTGAAGAATTTAAAATTCTTCAGGCATAACAGGATCTTCCTTACTAATAGGCTAACAGTAAACAGTTAATGTAAAAAAGACAACTTATTTAGAACATGGAAAAATGGAAATAAAATGGTCACAGGAAGGGAAGAAATGTCCACAAAGCCATGTTAGACCATTGTAATCAACATGAACAAAATGAAAGCCTGTAAGACTTGTACAGCTCCAAAAACCACGGCTATTCTTTTTACATACGTCCATCTATGTTTAGGCATTACCCTATTGTTTATTGTTAAGGTCTGCTTTTATCTGCTGAATTTTGGTTATCTCTTTCTAGTCCTACAAATGTCAGTGAATACAGTGAACAGGAGATGATGAAAGCTCAGAATCTTTTGCAATCTTCAACATCAAAATGTTGTAATCACCATTTTTACTAAGGCTCACTTCTTTGCTCAATACATTAAGGGTGTGTGCTTTAATCTTAGCACTTTTGGTTTGTGACAGAGTTCAGCAAACCACAGTATCCTCAATTCAACACCACCCACCGTTTCTATCCATTTTGTACTGTCAGAAGCACATCAAGAAGCCTCTGAGTGTAATCACATCAAAATCGATTTTCATGGCTGAGAGAAAAATAATGGAAATTTCTCTAATGTAGAAAATGTATGTGTTCCTTTTGGTTAACCAAAATAGACTATATATCAGGACTGTCAAAATTAAGTTTTCTTGATTCAGTGCTCTTCCCCAGACTTGTATACAAATTACAAGATCTCACAGAATGTCTTTAACATAATTTTCTGTTGGACTGTCTCAATGTGCTTCTGAAAAATGAACAGTCTACTGAAGTGATAGAGTGCAGATCATTCCCCAGAACAGATCCACAAGTGAATTACTCCTGAGGTTTCAAACACAATCCCTGAATCTAAACTGAAATGGGCAGCCAGGACTTCATATTTGCATGAAGCCTCATGTTGTTACTGACTCCCAGCTACTGCATGAAGCCTGCTGCAGAATAGAAGTCACACATGAAATTGTGGGTCACCCCTCTGCATGTATTGCCTCTTAAGAAACATGAGACTTTCTCTGCAATATTGTACAAGTTAAGCTCAACAAAATTTTCAAGAACAATTTGGTATGCTGCAGAACAAACGGATCTTCTCAAGTACAATTATTTTTCATTATTTGACCACGTTCTTTCTATAAGACGTTTAGTTGTTTTCTATTTGAAATCTGCTGCTCATATATGATTGGCCTTTATTTCTTTTAGACAGGCCTGAAATGTTGAAGTGAATGTATGTTAGCCCACTTGTAGACATTCTGTGAGGAGCCATAGACACAGGAATTAAATAGTTGATGTTACTTCTGGGGGATTTCTTAGAATTAGGTGCCAGAGAAAAGACTAACAGAAGTAATAGCTAGGTACAGGTTTCTGGGAGATAGCAAAGATATTTTCTGTGGAAATCCATAGGAGTCTTCTGAAGGTAACTACAGATGGCTATAAATATTTATAAACTAAAAACAACTATGGCAGTGACCAACATTCTTAAAATGGGATTAGTTCACTAGTCTTGAAATGTGCTTTTTCTGGTACATACGGAAAAAAAATGGGAGTGGCAGGTTTTGCTTTATAAAGGCCTTGGTTAGTGTTGTTTGTGGGTTTTTTTTGTTTTGTTTTAAGATAATATAGTCTGAATGAAACTACTTGTCACGGATTAAAATTTTGATCAGAAAACTCTACCCAGAATCGGAGAATGATAGAAACATTTCTGCTGAAAAGAACCTTTAAAATCATCAAGTCTAACCAACAACTTGCACTACCAAGTCCACCACTAAACCATGTCCCTAAGCACTACCTATACCCTTTTCTTTAAGGGTATCGGAATGTATCAGCTGAGGTTCTGCAATAGTTGTTCTGGATACTGGAATTCAAACAATAGAGTAGAGAATATGCTTATTAAATTTGCTGCTGACACAAACCAGAGACAGACTGCATACACATTTGGAGACAGAACTAGAAATCAAAATGTTTTTCACAAATTGAAGGAAAAGTCTGAAAAACATATAGCGGCTGTTTAGTAAGTGTGAAGTTTTAATGATAAGTAGGAATTAGCAGCTGCATAATAGAAGAATGAGCAGCTGATTGGCTTAGAAACAGTTCAAGAGGGCATAGGGATCTACAAGCTGAACCTGAGCAGTAACATCAAACTGATATGAAGATGGTTAATAAGATGCACGAGTGCATAAACAAAAATTTAACAGCAAGACACGGGGAATAGTCCTTACTGTCTACCTTGTCCTGGTAAAGTTTAATTAAAATTACATGTCTTGATTTGGATACAGTGCTTCAGCAGAAACTGAATCATTTGGAGAGACTTCCAGAGCACAATGCACAGAGCACTAGGAAATACAGTCTAACAGGGAAGATTGAAAGACTGAGTTATTTAGCTTGAGAAAAACTGTCAGGACATCTGACAAGGCTGTTGCACAGTGGAATGGAACAATAAATACTCTGTGGTAGGTCACAGGTTTAGACAAGATGATCTTAAATTACAACACACGAGATTCAAGTTGCAATTTTAGGAATGATTCTCTAAATATAAGGCGATGAATCACTGAGGAGACGATGGTGCTTCCACTTTTGGGGATCCTTCAGGACAGGCTGAGCAAGAATGGCACAGATTTAGAGATTTCATCTGTAACCAAAGAGGTGGACCAGATTGAGCTTTTTCCAGCTCTATTTTGTATGAGATTATGACTGTGCATTTAAGTGTCTGTGCACAGATTCTTGGACAGGTCTAACCAATTAACTTGATCATGATGGTATGCACCATTTCTTTACGATAGAAGCACCTGAAAAAAAACATCAAGCAGTGTTGTCTGCTCCTGCAGTTCAACATTAGCTCAGCTCCTGAACTTGTACAATGACAAGAAATCCTTTCTTCTCATGTGGAGGAATGAAAGTAAATTTCCAATCTTGCCTTTGTGAAGGAGAATGTGAAAACCTGACTCCAAATGGCTTAAAACATCAGATGACAAAGAAAAAGGGACAATGTTTCTACATCATTAGATTCCCATGGCTTGAGGAGGGGCCTGACTCATGGTTTTTTCAATGGTGTTGGCGTTAATGGTAATAGGCTAATTTGAATAGACAAATTTAGAAATTGATATTCCTGAACTTCCTATTATGGAGAAGGCAATACTGCCTGAACAGCAGGTCTATTTCAGGAAATTAAAACCTCCTCGTATCCTTTCAGATGACTTGATCGTTTCTACATTTCAGTCAATGTTACACAGGGGACATAGCACAATGCTTAACGTAGTAGCAGAAAATTCACCTAGTAGAGAATTGTGAAGGCACAGTGTATCTGCTGAAAGACTCTCCAGCTGGGAGCAGACATAATGGGGGCACAAGGAATTCATTCTTGGGCAATCTCTGTTGGGAAGCTGTTGCCTCAAATTAACAGTATTTCTCCCACAGGGAGATCTAGGTAGAAATTGCATGCAGAAGAACAGCTTTCTACTGCACCAAGCACGACCAGACATCTGCATTTTCAAAGGACTGGCAAGTTGAAATACGTTGTAGAATTTAACATGAGATTTCTTTGATGGAGTTTCTGCCTACAGAAACAAAGAGAACACAAAACTATCTCCAAAATCTCATTCTCCTAAATACTCCTTTATTATAAAACATATTTTCTCTCTTCTACAGTCTATGCCCTTATCGAAACATAGAATGACAGAATTGCAGGGTTTGGAAGGAGTCTTGAGAGATTCATGGATTGAAAAGTTGTAGGTAAGATTTTTATGATTCTGTAGCTTCTGTCTTCCAGCACTTCCCTCATTAGGATCTAGGAGAAATGTCATGCATGTTTTACAAAGCTCTGATGATATTACGGTTGTGGATAAGGTGTACATAAGTGCTATTTAGGCTTGGTTGGCCTTGGTAAGCTTTCAAGAACATCAGAGCTGTTGTATGGGAGATCTTCTCTCCACTTTTGGAAACTTAAGAAGTGGGTAACAGACAACATGGGGATGTCTTGAGTACTGCCATTTCTATGTCCAACACTTGTTTTTCTTCTGTACCTTTAAAAACCTCAATACAATAAAAGTTTTTTATTGTCCTTCTGATAATCCAAACTTCTCCAAGGACCCCAGCTGAGACAACCTTTCCATTTTGCTACTCTTACTCCATCTACTATCAGTATGGCCAGAAGCTTCCCTTGCCAAGCAATAACTCTCCTGCAGCTTCCATAGTGATCGTTTGTTGCTTGAACATCTCAGTTCACCAAAGAGCAAGAGGATCTCTATAGCATTCAGGAAAGAAAGGGAAGGAGAGATGTTTAATGGAGCAAAGAAGTCCTGCATACCTACACTGTCTCTTAGCTTAATACCTTCCAGAAACATCTGTGATTCAAATTCCTGACAGTGAAAGTACAACAGTGGGAGCTTTGGCTCCACAGCTGCAGGGTGAAAAGTTCTTCCTGGAAATCCTTGGAGCACAGTATTGAGCTCCCCAAGCTGGATTTAACCCAGTGAATGTAAGCCCTAAAGTTGTATCTGAAAAGGAGGATCCTCCTTGCAAGTGTTAACAACAGTTATAATGATCCATATGTAAAGAGCAGAGACCACAGAGAAAAATCTATTACTGTTGCTGAAAAAAAAAACCCACCAAAAATAAAAAACATAGCAACTCATGAGAGTTTTACTTTTATTATTCATGTTGCTATTAGGAGTTGCATTATTACTAGATCCTGGCTGGCACAGATGGCTGCTACGCTTTGAGGTCTGCTTTAGTCATGTTTTTAGCTGCTTTTTTCTGCAGATTTTATAGGGTTTTGGTTGATTTTAGCTTCCTTCATTTGCTTGATAATTGTTTTGTTTTTTGTTCTAGTTTTTACTTAATTAGCAGGAATATGTTCATGTTTATAGGGTGCTTTATTCACTCTTTTTGAACTTGTGGTAACCAGAATCAGCAATGCAATTACACCTTCTGTTGTTTGCATGGGCTGGCTCAGGCCAGATGCTTTGATGGTGGCAGCAGTCTTCCTGGAATATCAGTACCAGTTTGTTGGCACTGCTGAACAGTTATTTCTCACCTTTTGGTAACTTTCCCCTTCACAAAGCATCTTTCTCAGCAGCACTTCCATTTGTTGTTAAAAAGCAAGGGGAAACTCTCATGTGAATGATTTTCTTACCCTGAGCTGCTTGTTTAAACCACTGCATAAAAACTGTTGAGGTTTTTTGCTTCCGAGGCTCCTCTTCTTCAGATTCATCTTGGTCATTATCACCACTGCTACTAATTTTTGCTCATCTAACAGATTATCCACATGCAGTATCTTTCCATTTCCTCATGCCTTACAATCACTCCCTTCTTAATAAAGACAAGCAGCAAGAACAGGTTATTTGCACTACTGTACCCAGTCAGCTTTTGTTGTAGATGCGACTGAGAAGAACCAACTGATTTTTACCGTCTATTAGGTAGAAGCTCAGGCTCCATTATAAACAGCCATGTAGTTTACCCCAGCTACATCTTCACAGCACCTTTATAGAAGATGTGAGTGTGTGTTTAAGCAGGGCCTGCTGTCATCTGAATGAAAGAACATGAGGCAGGAGGGGAGGTGCAGTATGGTCCCATATTGATCCTGGTCTGCAGGACCATTACTTGGCCACTGACAGCAGAGACAGACAAGCTATACCTGCTAGATCTGAAGCACACTGCTCAGCCTCCTTACAGGTGTCCACACATTTGCATGCCATACGTTGATTTTCAGTGGTCTCCCTCAGTCCTGCTCTTTAACTGATAAATGGGTGGCCTACTGGTTAAGATGATTCACAAAAAGCATTATGTCCCGCCCATGGTTGCTGCAACTCTTCTCTCCCTTCCTCTAAATATCACCATCCATTTAGGCAAAGAAAAGTTTTGAAATATGTTTTGGGAGGGAAAGCTTCATTTTGCTGAAAAAATGGCTGCTTCTCAGGCATGTTTTAAAAATTTAGTTTTGGAAACCTATGGGTCTCAGGTCTACCACTGCAGGAGGCAAGTAATTAATTAACACTGTCTCAATGCCATAACATAGCTTTCAGTATTATAACCAAAGGGAAAATGTTATGAATAAGATGCACTAACTTACAGGAATTGGCTCCTAATCTTCTGCCATAGGATTTGGGTAAGTGCCTTTAAAGTCCATAAGAGTTGTTTGCATGCTGCAGCAAGGGACCAGGTTCCCCAGCTTTTATCTGCTCTTCACATTAGCCTGAGTGAAAGTCATACAAAATTATAACCCCAGCTCCGGATGCCCCCATAATTTGGATCTGGCTGGGAATGTGGGATCTCAGGCCCATCTCTAATTACAACAGACAAATTATTGGATAATTTCTTCTGCTTTATCTTTGCAATCCACTGGAGCAGTTAATTTCTCCAAAAGCAGGCACTTCCTTTCTTATTAGAAATTCCTTTTTGACTTTTTTAATACAAGTCTGTTATTATTAAACATGCACACACATTCACACACACCCCAAAATTTTTGCTGATTAGGCATTATATAACTGGTACCTAACATAAAGTGAGATGTTTAACAGAAAGTTGGCCTTAGACACTAGAAGGTTTGCCACTTCAAGGAAGCAGTCTTAGCTGATTTCTTCTCCTTATCTTTTTTAAATTTTGTTTTAATAACTACAGCCAAAATTTGAAGAGTAGAACAAGTACAATATCAATCTATATGCTTCTACAGTAAAGAGTCATTGGACAGAAAGCTGAAAGAGGAAAGGAGTGGTGGCAATGTATTTGGATATCCATTTGGGAAGCAAATTACTTGTTCATGCTCTTGCAGCTTTTGTTTCTTTCCTGCTAACAATGAAAGTGAGATACTCAGCAACTACTTAATCAGATATTTATATTAACTTTTCTTCCCTTTTTGGATATTTTTTCCCATCCAGTACATGTCTACTACTAGACACTTTTTTCTATAACCCAACTGAAAGTAATTTCAGCCATCTATTTAGGGTTGTAAAAACAGATCCAGGAGTTACAGAAAGTTTACAGTTCACATAGATGAAATTAAAACAGGAACAGGATTTTCAATAGATGGAAGCTTAGTTTGTGGTTCTGCAGTTACTCAATCATGGCTGGACACAAAGCTCTGGATTCTTGTTTCTTTCCCATATTGCCTTCATGCTCTGGTTCCTCTGTCACACACGCACACACAAGTTGAAATCATATTTTCACAAAAAAATTACATATAATTATCCTTTGGTTTGTATTGATTGAGCATTGCATTATTCAGTTTGAAGTTAGTAACCCCAGGGGATTGCCCTGAGACTTCTAGGTAAGTAACAAATGCACCTACAAATTCTGAAGCTGTTAATTGTAATTCCTGCTACTAAATCAGCAGTATTACTTAGGAAATCCTGGCCTCTTGGATTAGCTGCAGAACAGCATGCTTCTCAGTTGCATAATATTTTGGAAATGTACGCTTCATTGAAGCGTCATTGATTTTCAACTAAAGTGAAGATGCCCTCATTTAATGCTTTCTTAAGAGAATTACAAAGGATGCTGGAGAGGGTTTGGACAAAGTCATTATTAATTGTACATCACAAAATTGGGATTTATATATTTTTAATGCAGAAATTCTTTACAGTTCCTAAATCAAAACACTGTTCTGAAATTATGTCTAATTTTATAAATGGAAAGATTCTATTTTTATTCAAGACTTTTAAATTCCTTTGCTTTGTTCAACAAACCCCTGCACTTTCTGTGAGAGGATTGCTGACTGCTTTGTCAGCAAGACCAATGATATTCAATCTTTGATTTCTGATTCATTTGCTTCTTCCTTCCCTTTGATGAATGGAATAAATGTCTAGCTTTCTCCTCTCCTTTCAAAAAAATTTCTCTCGCCTCTCACTTCCTTAGTAGCGAGACCGTTTCATGTGAAACATTCTGCCTGTCTTTTTAGACTATCTCCTCCTCTTCACTGAGCTCAGAGCTGTGTAAGTACTTTACGATCATGCATTAGAGAAAACATGATTTTCTCTCCCTTCTGTTGTTGGCTCTGGTGTTAGGGAATCAGTTTTGCTTCTGACCTTGATGCCCACTGGCTTTCCCTTGTCTGCTTTTTCATGCATTCATGTTGGCATTGCTCTCGGAGGTGACCAAATCCATCTCCACTCCAGTAGCAAACGAGTAAGAAAGTCAAACATCCTGAAATACATGCATATAAAGGATGCTGTGAGATTATGAAGGTAATTTTGAAATGGACAGTTAGGATCAATTGATCAGGATGTTAGTCTATGAGCTTCAGTGAGCCCTACAGAATCAAGGCACAGCTTAACTACAAGCAGTGACAGACAGCTGACAGGCACCACTCAAATTTGAACAAAGCTAATCAAGAATGGAATGTTCTTTACCCATCTAACTACTGTCCTGAGTTGAAGAGGCAAAGAGCCTACAGATGTTCAGACTTGGCCCCATGACAACCATCTACGTGACTCCAGCTGCCATACTGCACCTGCAACTTTCCTCATGGAATTTTGGATGGGACAAGGGAACTCCTAAGTCACTAACTGCCAGTATTTGGCATTAAAGTGGTACCAAAGGTATCTGAGCCTGCTCAGTTGCCACAATGCCCTTTAGTCTCAAACCCAAGATCCTGAATCTGTGATTTATTAACATTTCAGGAAGTTCCAGCCATACTTTCACACTTGGTATTATACAAACTTCAGAAAAAGGCACATCCTTACTGCCTAAATATAATTTAAACCAAAATAGAGCAAATCACAAATGAAAAAGGATGGACTACTAGAATCCTAGCACATGGCTAAAATATGTTAAAAGTAAAGTTCATCTGAGTATGAGGATTATACTATATTTTGTTTAACTTGATGCTAAAGGTTTAGGTAACAAAGATCTCGGTCCTGTGAAGTCCTGACTAGTATACTTAGTCACTTTGAAAAAGCATGACTGCTTCCTCTGAAATGCAAAGTACAGTCATCTACAACCTACCTCAGTAAGTGTTACCCTCAGTATGAGAAAAAGCTTGCCTCATCTAACTGAAAAGATCTTAAAATCATAGAATCACAAGGTTGGAAAGGACCTACAAGATCATCCAGTCCAACCTTCCTCCCATTACCATTGCTACCACAAGCCAATAAACTATATCTCATAGCTCCTCATCCAGATGCCTCTTGAACACTGCCAGGGACAGCAACTCCACCACCTCTGTGGACAGGTCATTCCAGTGCCTGACCACTCTCTGAGAGAAAAAGTTTTTCCTTATGTCTAATCTAAACCTCCTCTGGTGCAACTTGTAGCCACTTTCTCAGGTCCTATTTGTTGCCAGGGAGAAGATACCAAACCCTTCCTCATCACAACCTCCCTTCAGAAAGTTGTAGAGTGCAATAAGGTCTCCTCTGAGCCTCCTCTTCTCCAGACTAAACAATCCCAGCTCGCTCAGTCTGTCCTTATAAAGGTTGTGTTCCAGACCCCTCACCAATTTCGTTGCCCTTCTCTGGACACATTCCAGGGACTCTTGCCAGATTCAGGTTTTGCACCCTCTCTGAACAAGTGAGAAGTGCAAAGATCTTTTGGGCATGCACTTCACTAGACAATGCAGATAAGTTCCATGCACAGTTTTTGCACTAAGACTCTCTCACTAGTAGGATAGTATCCTTCTGAAAAAACTCTATTTAATTGGGTATACAGAAATGCAAAGGAATATGTACCCAGAGACCTGCAGGTGAAGCCGAGATCACAGGTGTGTCATAACTGTGCAGAAGCTTTTATAAAGATCTCTGCAATGTGAGGAAAAAAAAAAAAAAAAAAAAAAAAATCAAAATATTGATTGCAAGATTTGATCAGTTGCTCTTTTCAGGAGAAATTTCAATCTGATTCCTCATGTTATTGATTTTTTTCTTGCTCTTTGAGTAATTATTTTTAGTTATTCTTAGCTGATTGCCTCACTTTGAACTAGTATCAGATATCAGATTGGAAGAGTTTTATTTAAATGTGAGAAAATATTAGATTTAAGAAGGATTAGAAAGTCAGATCTGAAAGAGAAAGCTGATGCGCGTCCTTCCGAGGAAGAAAAGAAAAAGAAGCACTTTCTAATTCCTAATATGGCAAGGAAGGCCACACAAGGGTGAAAAAAAGTAGAATGGGCTTTATTATGTTCAGAGGTGAAAGATAACTGCCCTGATTTCAGCTGGGACAGAGTTCATTTTCTTCATATTAACTGGTATGATACTATGATTTGGTTTTAGGAAAAAAACAGCATGATAACCTTGATGCAAAGACTAAAGAGTCTTTGCTGAGCAGCACTGTACAGAGTCAAGTAGACATCAGTCTTTCAGCTTCTAAACAATCCTGCCAGCAAGGATCTGGGGGTACAAATAGCTGGGAGCAGACGGAACCAGGACAGCTGATCTAAACTAGCCAAAGGAATCTTCCATACCGTACAACCAAAATCTACCAAGACATACAAAATATACACATACCAAAAACCATAAAAACAGGGAGTAGCCCAGGGGGCTGCAGCTGCTCAAACACTGGTTTAGCATTTGTCAGTGGTGGTGGAACAACTGCTTTGCACATCACTTTCTTTGCATATACATATATATATACATATATACACACACACCCCTAATTATTATTATCATAATTATTATTCCTCTCTTCCTTTTCTCAGTAAACAGTTTTCATCTCAACCCATGTTGAAATTTTTTTTTCCCCAATTCTCTCCCCCATCCCACTGGGAGTGTGCGAGTGAGCAAGAAGTTGTTTAGCTACTTCCTGGGTTAAGCCACAACAATAACTTGTCACATCTTTGATTCATGGTGTGCTTTATAGAGCTACTTACCTAGATATTGTTTCTAAATATAGTCAGAACATTTGTAAATATATAACACATCCTTATTGCAACAGATTTTTTTTTTATGATTCAGCAAAATGTTCAGTAATGTTCCAAGTTCCCAGATATATCAATAAAGGCTGGTAAGTGCACAAACAAGCTTAAATGCTTCCTGATCTTTACTCCGTTAAGAATGACTAAATTCAAAACCTACTGATATCTTCAAAAGCCACTGCAGTTTAGGATCAAGGACACCAAACACAGGTCATTGTTAATTGACTGAAAGCACAAGTACTGCTTTACAAGCAGTGAAATTTCACCTGTGTATATAGTTCTTCTCCCCTTTTCTCCCCTTGTAATAAATTAATATTAGTATTTTTTGAAAGTGATAAAAATCTCAGCTTTTTTTTTTGTTACCCTAGTACTTATGCAGAACTTGTTGACATCACATATAGCTACTTGGATGGATCCAAATAAGCTTTTTTTTCAAACCTCATCCCAAAATACAAAACCAGAAAAACATTGAATGAAATATTCAGCTTCTGCTTAGACAGCCTGTGTGTTTCAGGTACATCACAAACTATTGCAGAGAAGACTTACAATACTATAATGTGACAGAAGGAACAGCATTAATAGTGAAGAAGCACAATCCTAGGCTACAGCAAATAAAAACAAGCCTAAATGAAGGAGTCATACACCCATAAACAAAGCAAGAAAAACTACCCACCTTTAGAAGACCCCCAATAGGCAGGAATCTCCAGTAGATTGCTCTCGTTTCCACTGCCAACCCTTAAATGAGGTCTGGGAAGAGGTGCATCCTGGCTCCACCCCTCCCAGTCACTCAGGTGCATTGCTTGCACCTGAGTTCTGCTGGGTTGATCCTGCCTTCCCACCAGGTGCTCAGTGACTGGTTCAGGCCATGACTTAGCATTTCTGCTACAATGCTCTAGCTTATTTTTTTCCATAGAAAACAATGATATTCATCAAAGAAGTTAATCATATTAAACACATGCATAGGTTTCCTCTTAAGGTAATTGTAGTGTACTACATTTATGGAATATTTGATACCATAAAATAAAGTGGCATGGTTTTAAGACCTCTGGGGTAGTATAGGGAGAAGATCCACTCTTCAAAGAACTTACACATTCATATGTAAAATATTGTTTCATTGCAGAATGTTGTACAAGAAAGCATAAGAAAGATGTGGAGCTGTTGGAATACATCCAGAGGAAGACCACAAAGATTATCAGGGGGTTGAAACAACACTCATATAAGAAAAAACTGAAAGAGCTGGGATTGTTCCAGTTGGACAAGATAAGGCTCTGAGGAGACCCCACTGCGGCCTTCCAGTACTTGAGTGGAGCTATAAGCAGGAAGGGGACTGAAATTTTACAGAGATATATAGTGATAGGACAAGGAGAAATGGCTTGAAACTAAAAGAGAAGAGACTTAGCTTATACATTGGCAAGAAATTCTTTACTCAGAAGGTGATGAGGTACTAGCACAGTCTGCCAGAGAAGCTGTTGATGTCCCATCTCTGAAGGTGTTCAAGACCAGGCTGAATGGTGCCCTGGCCATTCTGATCTGGTGGAAGGTGTCCCTGCCCATGACATAGGAGTTGGAACTAAATGATATTTGGGGTCCCTTCCAACATAAGCTGTTCTGTTCTTCCGTGATTCTATGTAACAGTGAGTAATCCAGATTCACTGCCTAATGTGTACACAAACGGAGGATAATTTCTGTACCTTTTCTTCCCATGTGAAGCATTGAGGTAAAAAGAAACAGAAAGTTGGCAGTAATTAACAAAAAAAATGTAGATTATTTTGATAAATGATAACTTAGTTTCTCAGCAAAAAGGTTGTAGGCAGTTGGTAGAGAAATAGTCTCATAAGTATTTCCAAATATTTATACTTTATCTGCTTAAAACTTTAGGCATTTTTTACATTACTATGAAATTTGAAAATTTCAATGTAGAGATTTTCTGGAATCACGGAATCACAGAAGAAGAGACTGGAATATGACTTCAGAGAAAACCTAGTGCAACTAATAAGGATGGAGTTTCCATAGACTCTCTGATCCTCTGATCAAATTGCTCTAGTAGTTGACAACCGTTCCGAATAAATAGATAAATTCTTTATACCTAATGACAATTTCCCTTTTTGCAGTTTGCATCTAATGCCTTTTGCACCAACTATAGTCCATGAAGAGTCTTCCTCCATCTTCTCGACTCCCTCCCATACTGGCTGAAGAGAGCCCTCTGCATTCTCTTCTTAAGGCCAAACAAACCCAGCTGCCAATCCCTCTGTCAAAAATTCAGTTCCCAGAACAACTTCACTCGAGAACTCTTCCCTTCATGGTTATGAGGACAAAGGATGATGAAGTATTATTTCAGGATGGCACAACTAGAATTTCTTAAATGATGTTACAGAAACTGACAAACACGGCTGTGTTAGAGGAAAAAAAATCTAAGATTATGTTCTTCTGATTAATTACAGAACTGGGAAAAATAGCTCTTTGAAGAAGATTTAAGATATTTGCTTGCAGAAGCATTACTCAGAGCTAGCTTTATTTTTTAAGGACGCAATTCTTCTGTCAGTCTGTAATACGATACTGTGACTAGGTAATATATCTTCAGACTTTACAGACTCCTGACCTGACAACTCTTTGACACAGTAGATCTTAATAGATCCGTCTGCATTAATTCTAACTAATGAGCAGATGAATAGTTAATTAAAAATGCTCCACATAGGCTTTGGCACACTAGACCATTACAGCTTCACTGTGGTTCCTGCTTTCTAATAGATGCAGAGAACTTGCACTTTTTCATTAGAACATAATGGCTCAAAAAGCTCCATTACAGTTTACCAGACCATTCATCTATGAACTAAACAGTATTTAAATATTTCTTCATTTGATTTACTGTGGTGTGTGATCTCCTGTGCCTTCACTGAATTCATATAGAAAGAGCCATTATGTCATTTCTTTAGTCACTGATCTAGCAGATCATTAAGAAGTTTTTTGTACCATAGGCATTAAGCTTAAAGGGCTTGATTTTTTCCTAGTGTTCTGACTGCTGGTTTTCTACAGAGGGGGGAAGCCCTTTGTAATGGATGGTTCTTGAAGTGAAGTATGTGCAGCATGAAGCCATGTGCAGCAGCGCATATCAAGTTAACATGAGGTCTTTTTTATCTAAATAGAATCCTGTTTTTACTTCCTGAATTATACATTCAACAGCTTCTGATGACACTGCACATTTTAAAAGTGCTGGCAGGTGTAGAAGGATGTAAAATGACTGAGTTTTGATTCGTACTATAAAAGAATGTAGTCCTCAACTACTTACTGAACTCTCAGCATGGTTCACTTGTGGGTAAATCTTCTGCTAATGACCCGTGGAAAACAAAGTAAGAACTCAAAATGGTAAGGGCAGCATGACTGGTCTCAAACACCTATAGAATTAAGATTCAACCAAATCAAGTTTTCAGTCATAGTGATATTAATTTCCTTCAACTTAGTATTTATGAGATGTAGTCCTCATAACCCTTGTCATGATCAAGTCTTCATATAGGAATAGACTGATTTTATGTTCCTTCAAAGAAATTCAGAATGTTTGGAGAATAATTGGTGCTCTCATCAATAATGACTGCATCTGGCTTCTTTAAGACAAAAGTATATTATCCCTTTTCCAGCACTTCAAATTTTAGGCTATTTCTTTAGAAAGAAATATTTTGCAAAAGAAATTTCTTTAACTTTTAAAATTTCTGTTTTTGAAAACTGCACAAAAATAAATACTTTTTTTTTCTGTTAGTATTGTATCATGAAAATGCATCAGAACAGTATTCTTGGAACAAAAGACAAGCAAATCACACTGGATCAGATTACTTGCCATTAAGTTGCAAAAAGCAATGGTCAATTCCAATGTTCATTTTTTCACAAAAATTCAGTAAAGCCATTTACCTTCAAAATTTTTTATGGTTAGAAACTAACCAAGTGCTTAAAAGAAACTTGGAGAAAGAACACAGACATGTGATGATGTTACATAAAAAACCTTGCTTAGATAAATTATCTGTCTTAAGCACCTGAATTTACTTATCTTTCGGTTTAAAAATATACCCTATCTAATACTAATATATTTTGTGGGATATCTTTCTATAGTTTGGATGCTTCTCAGTGGAATCAAATATACTGGTTAGATTAGGTGAGAGATTCTTGAGAGATATTTGCTCGATTATAAAAAATAACACTGTAGAGAGAATTACCAAACCAATAGAAATGAGGAAGAAATGAGTCATGGCAATTAAGTTTCTACAGGACTCTCATGTGTCAGAACCTAAATGTTACTCCTTGACAGTTTTAGCTAAGGTATAATATTCTACATATAGTTAATAGTAACAAATGCTCTATTAGCAAAGCAGAACATTTAGAAATATGATAAAGATAATGCTCAAGAGAGCTGAACAGCTATCAGGATTGATTATTGTTCTACTTTCATGTCCAAGTTTAAGGCTACATACTTTGTTATACTCTGCTTTATTTTGGAAGTCATTATTGGGAAAAAAAAAAAACAAAAAGAAGAAAAAAAAAAAAAAACTAGCAAAAAGTATTGTCTTCCTTCCAGTAATATAAGAATTCTACATTGGAAAACTACAGGGACACTGGCCAACGAGCAATAAAAAGAGATCAAGAGAACTTCTGAAACATTAATGATGTCCTTCTGCCAAAGCTTGTAAAAATGTGCTAAAACTTTGAGTATTCATGAATTTGGCAGCTTGAGATTTACCTCACCTCATCAACTCCCTGGGCTAAGTTTTCACTTACCTAATATTTTTCCCAGACGGGATCTCGGTAGGATTATGAGAGATAAGGAGGAAAGACACACATCCCTTAGCCAAGAGATAATTAAACAGACTTATCAAAGCCAGACCTCTGACTGGACCATGAAATCTACTGCCAGATGTTGCAGATACATCTGTCTAAGTACTAACAGGATCCCTCTCATCACAATATCTAAACATTTCACAAATATTAATGTTTTCACTCCAGGAAAACTATATTGTTTCACACTAACCTAGCACCAGGCAGAGCTGGACAAATAACAGGAGCAAAGTAGGTATTTTTTGAATTTTGTTTTCTAACGTTTCTGTACATAAGAGGAAAAAAAAAAACCAAACACCTTAAACTCTCTAAAGCTTGAAAATCTACAGACATATTGCTTCTATGTTGATGAATTTTTGCTCCATAGTCCTGCACCTATTGAACAATAGGTCACTGACAAATGGTGAACCATTTGTTAATGGTTTCCTCTAATATATTTTAGGTCTACAAGTCTGAGTGCAATAGTAGTAACTGCGGCAAAAATATTGCAAGTCTACAAGGCAAACAAAAGATCATATGTGCACTTACACAGATACCTACAAATATTAATATTTTTTTTTAAAAATAAACGTGTATTAAAAAGTGTGAATTTAATATATTTTTATATAACTTGCAACGTGTGTATATGTATTCCTAATTACAAATAGCTATCTTATTTTTCATCTTTTTCATGATGCATAGGGCAACAATTTGAATTGGCCAAATTTCTTGTACTACACTGAAAACAATGTATGGGAGAGAGAAAATTCCACTTTTGAAATTACTTCAGATTCTGTATGATACAGTATATTGCCATCTGCACTGTGCATTGGGACAGAGGTAACGGAAAAGGCAAGATAGGGAAATAGTATCAAATCCTATCCTTTTAGAAAATGGCATCTCATCTGCCAAGTTGCAAATAGACTTTCCTTAGATCTTACAGACTAGTGAAGAAAAACTTGTGTGCATGTATGAAAGAAAAGACACGCTTACATATTGTTCAGCATGAAGTAACAAATAACTAAATGCCACGTGTAAAAGATCACCAAATATAATTGTCCAGGTGTTGCAACAAAACACAAAAGCATCTGTTTAAATGTCTGCAGTTTCATTTCAGTAAAGAAATACATCGTAATTAGAGATTTTAACTGAGATTGTACAGAGGAAATGTGCTAGCAAGTGAGCTGAGAGGTTCATTCTTGTTGACAGTGAAAGATGTGCAGGACACACTGGTTATCACTGTGAATAAAAATATACGTGTTTCCTGTCAGACTCTGTTGTCTAGAAACAAGGTACATTTTCATTCAGTAATCCTGGCTTTACAAAGCAGAATGGACTTGGGCAAACTCTGTCTCAGACACCTGGTCTTACTCTGATGACTTGGGAGGAAACCCAAACAGCCACATGAGGAGTAGGGGACCTTCCTTAAGGCAGTAAAATCTGAATTACAATCTTTCCAGAGAAGAGTTGGGATACACTTTGGGAAGCATGCCAAATGGGTCCTATTTGCATACTCTGCTCAGCTGAGAAATGGATGTGCTGGCTGGAGGCACCTCCCTGCTGACAGCACCAACAGTTGACAGCCTCTACCAGGTCTCACCCTCTGTGCTGCACGCAGAAAGGTCAGTTTACGCTATCTGAAGACTTAGGCTACAGTATATTTATCTATTTTGCAGTTTCCTAAGCATTACTTGCCAAATTCCATGGTAGTATCACATATATCACATGCAGGCACCTGGTACTGATCAGATGGCATTGCTGCTGCAAGCTGAGGGCGGAAACTCACATGCTAATTAATGATGTAACTGCTCCACAAATACTTTTGTTAAAAGAAAACAGATACATTTTATAGAAGATTCTAGATAAAATTTACTGTTACTCATTTGTTAGTTGTATGCTGTAAATTACTGTATACTTTATTAATATATGTCAAGCTCCATATTTTACCACTTTATTTCCACTTGAATAACATTTTTTTTCTTCCCTCATTCTTTTTAAAGAGTTTGGTTAAATCTTGATGATTATCAGAATTTTTTTTTTTGGTAGTAATTTTGAAGTAATTTTGTTTTTTTTTAATACCTGAGCAAAAGTTTACCTTACACTGTACGAGGCACAACCATCATGCAGCCTGCAGGCACCACGTGGCCCAACACACCTCGCACTGCAGCTGTCCCCTGCCCTGTGCCATCATGGTGGTGACTCCGCTCCGCCTGCAGCCCAGCCCACTAATATTCTGCTGCATTTTGTTGCATTGTGGCAGATGGTAGTGCAATCTAACAAAATGGAGCCTGACCTGGAAGTGCATATGAAGAAAAGCAACATCGTTAAATTCTGCCATGCAGAAAAAAATGGCATTTTGTGCCATTCATGACATTCATTGGCACTTGCTGAACCTTAATGGAGACTGAACAGTGGCTCTCAGTACAGTAAGGCTGTGGGTGGTGCATTTCAGCAGTAGTGACAGCGGGTTACCTCTACTGGTACAGATTGTTACAAGCATGGTATGCAGGCACTTGTTCATAGCTGGAAAAAATGAATAGTTAATGGCAGTGAATGTTAAAAAATGTTTTGTAGAGGAAAATTTGCTCTATTAAATAGTATCGTTGTGCTCCTTGTACCAGTTATAATTTCCACGGAAAAAAATAGAAGGCATTTCTTCTAGAGCAACCATTGTAGACACAGCCCTAGACAATTCCTCTTCACTCAAGGTAGCACTGGCAAGGCAAATGATTGGACATTCATGCATTATATTTTACCTTTTAAATACCTTTTTTTAGTTCACTTTAGTAGATGAATTAGATTTTCAACAAGGAAAATATCTCTATAGTTGCTAAGCAGTTCCACAACAAATGGGAAAAAACCTCTTTGAGTCCATTTAGCTGTCAGCAAATTTTGACACTGTCGCTAGAATAACATTGATATCCTTCTGATATTGATATATTTGAAAGGTTCTTTGGACCTCGTGACTTTTAAAAATACACTTCCCAAGATTAGGTAAGTATTTCCTATTATAATATATAATACTGACTCTATGAAGTCCAGGTCTTTTGGGCCCCATGAGGACTTTTAGTAGCCTATGCCCTGCCTCTATGCTCTCTGCTCTTTTCAAGATCAAGAGGAGGAGATGGAGTGTATGTAGAGTTGCATGGGCAGAGAATTACACTATAGCCATGCTCGTTGTACTCCGAGAGGCAAAGGTAAAATTTTGTTTAGTATTTTCAGAAATAGTTGATAATTATTTATTTAGAATTTGTGGTTTGTGCCAGAGAGATTTAAGACTTTGGCTACTAACAAACATTCACCAAAGCAAATACGTAAAACAGAATATATATTGTTTAAAGGACAGGCAATGCTTGAATAGAAATTGAATACGGCTTCCTTTAGTCCTGATAGATTATTTCCAGAGCTGTCCAGTTCCAAGCAGTACAGAAGATTACCTGTACACCAGGCTACGCTTCAGTTACAAGTTGTTTAATTGATGAAAATAATCATACATTCCTAACTGCAGCCCATATTTTAGGACCCATGTTTTCAAGGTTGTATCTAATCCTCCATAATGATCCAACAGCTTCAACCTGTTGCTGTTTCAAGTTTGCCGGAGAATGCACTGTAGGATTTGGACAGCCTCAAACTAAGAGCTGAGCAATATAGATTAGTTTCAGAAAACATACGTGTTACTGTACAATCAATAAGTGTACAGAGGTTATGCTAAGTAGGATTATTGTGGTGGAAAGATAATAAATGAAAAATGCTCACCAATGTTATAGGTTTGCAATAAATTCCACAAGGAGCAATAATCAGAAAGAGATCTTTCCTCAGTGGCAGTCAGCCCTCAAATGGGATCTAGGAGAGGTGGAGGCAAGCTCCAGCCCTTCTGGTAGCACAGATGAATTGCCTTCACCTGTGCTCCCGTCGCTGACTCATTGCTCGCCTCAGGTGGTCAATCAGGGGTTAAGGCTGTGATCAACAGTTCCCATACAGTTACCCACCTTGTTCACTTCTTAACATAATCTTCATTTTTGTGCAGAAGTAACTCAGACAAATCATGGGTTTTTACTAATATTTTCTTCATTAAAAGACTAGAAAATAGAAATAAAAATATATATGTGAGAATATATTAGCTAAATTAGCCTTTACTAGGAGCATATTTCACAAAGAGTGTTCTTCTGTAGTAATCAGACTTCTACCATGTTCTTAGGGAAACTTTCCAACAATTTAGTAAATAATATCATTAATAATATTGTTGTCATTGTCCAGCTTTAGCTTTTGTCAGCACAGCTTCACTCTATTGTGCTTGATTGTATCTTGCACTTTACTAAAAAAATTTTTCTATCTTTTCTCAATATTTCTAAAATCTTTAAAAGTTTGTTAAAAAAGTCATTTTAAAATCCTTTAAAAATAATAGATGTCTCAAGCATTTAATTCTTCTTATATCTTTTCTGTACTAAACACATCTGCTACTTCCTGAGGATGTTTTATTCTTTTTTTTTTTTTTCTTGTTTTCAGATAGAAAACACATTAATTACAGTTAAGAACAGACATCAATAAAAAGTCATTATTCTTATGAAGTTCTTATTAGCTGAGTAACAGGCAACAGAATTGACCAAGAAATGCAGAAACAAGCATACAGAACAAAGCAGTACATCTTTCAGTGTTGACTGTATCAATCCCGGCTGAGTCCCAGGTACAAAGCCTCATTACTTCTGACTGACAAACAAGAGAAATTTAGGTGATCCTCCATCTCTCATTTCAAGCTAACATCCCTCACCACACTGTTTTGTCTCCCTGCTTATTATCTGTCTGTTATTTTAAGAGGTACTGCTTAATTCATGGTAGAAATATAGCAAAGACTGAATGAATTTTTCAACAGCGAGAAAATGTTGTTACTTTCACTGCAATAGAAATCTCTTGTCTGTCCATTCAGTAGGTCGCTGGCTTTTATGTCGTGTTGTTTTGGACTGTGGCCCAGTCTTGAAGAACTCCAGCTGCAGTGTGGTGGTGATCTGTTCCAAGGAGCTGAAGCATTTGTGAGAATCCAGATTTTGCACATGAGCTCAGGTAACAACAGTTGTGCAGCATATATATATCCATGGGATACTGAAAGCTGTATTTACAGACATTGTACACATATAATATCAGCTGCTACAGAAATACAAGAAGGCATTTGTGAGACATGCTTCCAGAACAGCAACCAGCACCCTGCACAGTTAGCAATTTCATATCTAAGGTAGATTCTGTGCCATGGTTTTATCATAGGCTGAGTACTGGCTGTGTATCTAGTATTTACTGGTCTGCTCCACACAGGTACAGAGCAGGCAGCAAGCATGGTCTCATTTATCCATTACTTATAAATTTTCAATTGACTGAATTATAGCCTAGAACACAGCTTACAACCATGATAGCAATCCTTCCACAAATCAAGACACAACCTGCTAATCACAGTTTACCTTTATTCCTTTTGTGTCTCTGAAGATGCTATTAGAAAAACTTTATTCCTCCTTTTCTGTATATGTTCATATCAGAAGCCAAATTAGATCTGAGCTAGCTTTTTCATTCCTAAGCAAAAAGAAACACACAACCTAGCAAAGCTTCCTACTAGGCTACCATCACAAAGTCTTCGACTTGGCAGGAAAAGAGAAATAACAAGAACTGAAGATGCCATTTTTAGGAAACAGATCCAAACCACTTTAAATGTCATTATACAACTCAGTTCATTCACTTTGTTTCCATATGAAATATTTGAACATGTTATTCTCCATCTTATGTGTTTGTGCACTTCTGTATTAGCATCATTAATATGATTCATTATTATTTAACAGCCTAAGCTTGCAGGTATTTTAATGAAATGTCCAATGCCAAAACAACCCTGGGACATAGCTTGCTTATGCTCCCATCTAACAGATAAGGTCATTTTTATATTTTATTCCCCTATTAATAGAAACTGAAATTGGCCTTCCTGGGTAAAAATTTTCATGTACTATTCTACCCATAATTCATTCACTTCTGCCACATAGCAAAACTTCTAATTAACGAGGCCTCTCAGGGGTCTGGTTAACTTCTACTTGCACTACTATACTGCTGAAAACCTTAATATGGTCAACAACCCTCTAAAAAGAAGAAGCTTTGCACTTTCTGGAATGAGAGAAGAAATGATTTTGCATGGATCAGTAAAGATAGCAATAATTGCCATAAGGCTTACTGTAATTTATGCAGAAGTTTCTCAATTGCTCATAGTGGACTGTCAGATGTGAGACAGCATGCAAATGGAGCTGATCATAAAAATAATTTCTAGCCTAGGTTCTAAGAACAAAACTCTTGCAACATTCCTTTATGGCTAAGAAATGCAGGAATAGAAAAAACAATGTGATTGCTATGAAAGTAACAGAATTGCATATTATATTATTCATACTCTTTTACAGAGCTGCAGCAAACTAAATAATACAATTTTCCAAGATTTATGCAAAGGACAAAATGTTCATGTATTGCCAACAGTATATTGGTCTTCTTTCAATTTAGGTAACAATTAAAGTCTTACTTCAAAGGGCCTATCTTTCTCTGTAACCACTTGTGCCTTCAGCCACAAAAATACTGAAAAGTTTCTTGTAGTTGTTGGTTGAATGATACATAAGCATTTTTACATCTGATTAATTTTAAGAAAGCCATGGAAATATATTAGGACTATTTGGAAAAGGAGAAATTAGTAGATGCTATTCTACAAATTTTGCAAAGGAAAATAAATAACGATGACAGCTAATTGTTTAGTTCCTATACTGCATATCTCAGAAGAGTGTTGTGTATATCACATTGAATACAGCATTTCAAACACTTTCAATCATTTGCTGTCACATTCCCAAGGACATCCAGCTTTCTAAGACAAAGTTCACATAGTTAATTTTGAACACATGGAAATACAGAAGCACATTCTCCCAAAATGGCTACCTCCTAACTGCATTTGAAATGATCTTCAAATGTGTTTTTAACTGCACTGTGACTCTGTGATTCTATTATGGTTGATTTTGGGGTGGTCCTGTGTTAGCCGGGAGTTGAACTCCATTATCTTTGTGAGTCTGTTCTACTCAGAACATTCTGTTCTATTATTCTATGATTTTCCTCATTATTTATCTGTACGCATTAGATGTGGGATTCATCCCACCTAAGTTTAATCACATACAATCTATAATGTCTAATCTAAGCTAGATCTCTAAAGTAATCATCTGAGAAGAAAGATAAGAGCTCTCCGAGAAAAGTCTCTTGCTTAGACAGTGTATGACATGGACATGGGTTTGAAGAGGAAGGAAAAACAGCAAGCAAATATTTTGTATGATAAGGAGTAAAAATTGTATTGATGTTATGTTTGAAAATTTCCTGATTCTACTCCTGATATTTTTATAGCAATGCTGTGGCCTTCTCACAGTCTCAACAAGACAAACGTCTATTTTCTATGTCCTTACAGAACAGACTGCATTTACAAATCTATAAACTCAGTACCTTGCTTTGGAATCTGTGTTCTCCATAGACAAAAAGAGAAAAGAAGATTCCATGTGTGTGCCCTGATTTGCTCTGGATGACTGCAGTGATTCTAGACCTCTAACAGCTCAGTGGGATACCTGAACCTGTTGAGAAAAGGCAGATGTTGTCAGTTCTGCTTCTCCTAACAGCACTCTAGTGCACTGTCAAACATGTTCATCAATTAACAAGGAGAATAATACCCCAGATTTTTGTAATGCCCTACTAATGATTAAAATGGAGAATGAAACGATGCTGACTATAAAAAAAGGGGAGAGCTCCACACTGCACATGTGCCAATGTCCTGTATATCTTTTTCTATTAAATATACATTCCTAGCTGGCAGTAGGCATCTGTTTTTCTTTTTCTCTTAGGAAAATACATTGCTTCTTTACCTGTTCTTCATCTTGTTTTATTTTACTTATCTTCAGGAATTATGTCTTGGAGGGATTTTCTGTGCTATTCAGAACTTGACTGCTGAAGATCAGTGGCTTTTACGTTTGCTTGTCAATGGCAGATGTTTGTGTAATCCCATGTTCCATACTCAGAGTGCTGGACGTTACAGCCTTGACATTTGGCCTAAGATTGAGGATTTGCTATTAGTATTTCCCCAGGAAACTGACACTTGATGGACAGTATACATAATCCATGCTCAGATACATTTCTTGGTGAATTGATGTCCTTTGCAAGTCGATGCAGGCAAAGACACAAATGTAGTGGATCACCACCTCTTCCCCACCCACACTCTATTTTAATAAAATGCAACATGCATAGCAGCTTAAGCTATGAAGCATATAAATCTGCAACATGCAGCTTGAAACTTGCTTACAAAACACTATGAGTGCCTTTCACATTTCCCTAGTGTTTATTTACTTATGCAGGAAGCCTAGAAAAGTATTTTGATGTATTGCATGCCATAATTTTTAACATTACTCAAAATGTTTCAAAAGATTTTTAGTGAAAGTTAACCCACATCAATCATAACCGTGACATGAAAAATTACTGACAACCTTTAAATAAAGGAGGAGAGGGAGCAAGGACTCTAATACTCCTGGCTAATGCAGAATTGTTCAAAACATTCAAAGTGTTATGCACATACTCTGTCTACAGTCGAACTATATAAAAGGAAGCCAATCATTTATTACCATGGCAAATGTAATTAAAGATCTTTTATCTTTTCAACTTATAGGATCCCGGAATGTGCACTTTATATAGTGAGAATTATATTTAGTAACTATTGTATTAGTAACTATAGTAACTCTTTCTACTTTAGATTAACATGGATTTCAGTGATTACTCCGGGAGCTTTTCAAAGTTAATAAAAAAGTGCATTCAGGCTGTGACTCTGTAAGATGTGTTGCTCCTTCCACACTGTATATCCTCAGAGGAAGATGTACCTGTTCCCAAACAAAAGATGATACTGGAGTAAACAGGCTGACTGGCTTTCCCAGTATTCTTCTTTGGGATGAAAAAAAAACTACGTGTGAAGACTTAATAGTCTCACAGGATTTGAACACATAAAACTTTCTATTTGGTAAGCACAAACAGCACTGCCTCCAGCTCTGTGCCAAAAACTCATTAATGTGCCTATGAAAGATGGCACGTATCCTGTAATTTGTCAGAGAAAAGTAAACTTCATCAAAATTCTAAGAGTTAGGTCATCATGTCAAATTCCCTGGATATATTGAGAGTTTTGGTCAATTTGATGTCCTGGGGCACAGAAAAAACTATGGTTCAAATAAGGAAATGATTATGTACTCTATTATTATGGAAAAAATTTAGACTTGAAGTATTTCAGCTGTACAATCATCCAGACTGGATGCTTTATAAAACCTTGTTATTACAAATCCAGATTATTGCAAAGGCTTGATCCACAAAGCCTCTTTACATACGGATTTCTGAGGGTTTTTTTTGCAACACATCTAAATCATATCATCTAATTTATTCAAAGTTCTGACTGCACTTCTCAGTCTCTTATAGAATGTCTACAAGTTGTGAAAACCGTGAAATTTTATGAAAACATTACAGCTACCTGAGGATATAGAAATTGCTCTTCTTGTCCATCTAACTTGTAATTCTGCTCTTGCACTAGTCAGATTCACCCATAAACATCACAGTTTTTAACCATTCAGTTCTATACATCATAAGGAAGTAGAAGGCAATATTCTGCTCATGGCGGTAGCTTTATATGCTTAACTCAAACTTTATCTGTCACATGAACTAGAATTATTTCAATTGAGTTAATAAGAGATCTAGGAGTTGCCAGTGTCCTTGAAATAGTTACCTCACAACAAACTACATTTGATTTAAGGAAAATATTTTCCAGAAAATATGCAGAAAACATGAACACCAATCACAAGTAAGAAACTAAGTGTAATCAAAAGCAGATGCAACAAAACTGCCTACAACATAATTGTAAATTTAGTATCCTTCAGTAGTACTAATGAGAAGCTCAAGACCTATTATGAAATTCTGGTACAACTAGTTAAAAGAAAAACCTTGTGAAGGAGAAGATAGAATTTGTGCATACATGCATTTCTCCTTATCTTAATTCTCACCAGCAAGTTGGTTTAACTTAACAATAGCTCGTTCCCAGTGTCTTAAAAGATTGTTCATCTGTAGAGCTCTCTTTTTTCAAAGGAAATCCAATGATTGATAGTACAGATATTTACAGTTCTCAGTCACTCTTAGAGTTGAGCTCCTTTGCTTTAGAAAACTCTAAAGCATTTCGTGAGTTTTAGTTTTGTGGGAGGTGCTGAAAACATCTCCGCTTCTGCTATTTTTAGTAATTGATTTATAATGGCAGGGTGCACTTCAGGAGAATCTATTGGCCATGTTAGATTATGTCTGACCACTGGACTGATGCTCTAAAGGCTTTAACTCATGGGATACTGTGTCATAATTCTTCTTCCACTTCATTTACAATACACTTATTTTTAGCATCAATGTGAGACAGACCCAATTATACCTGAAGTTCACTGGCATATAATAACTGTCTGATTTGACTCTTGAGTTATTCTAATAACCATTTTCACATTCTAACATCATTTTCACAATGCTATTTGGTTTTAAATACTCTGGTCCCAAAGTCACATGTTTAAAATCATGTGTTTTCAAAAAAGATGCATAAATGACAAAGTCAGGTACCCATTAGTGTTGTGAGGATTATATGGAACCTATGAGGTTATATTTTAAACAGTTCCATTAATACTTCTGAGTGTTGGAAACAATAATCCAGAATGAACACGTACTGTATGCTACTGTGGCTGTGGAAATATGAAAAAGCTGCTTTGAAATTTATTCTTCTTTTCCTAGCAGGACTTGAAGTTACTTTAAGTTAATTTTGCTCCCTCTGTCTGTACATCTTTGTATCTTCATGGGCTCCTGTCTATCTAGAGCAATTCCCAGCCCTTTCACAGCCATGTTCCACTTGACTGAGTTGATCATGCTTTACACTCAACTGTCTCCAGCTGTAAATAAGACAGAACCTGGAATCCTGTTTTTATCTGATGTGTTTTCATGCAAACTGTTAGCAACCAGATTTCATTACTGGATCAACGTTTGTCAAACCCTAAGCATCCATCTGAAATCCAGTGTCTTACATATAAGTCTATCAATCTCTGCCTGGATTTCCCAGATAGGAACGTCTTTCTATGTGCAGTAAAGTAAGTTCAGGGACATTTTAAGGTAATTCTGATATTTCCTAAACTGGTTAGATTTATTTTATTGAATATACATAAAGCATATGTGCAGTACAAATACAATTAGTCTCTCTGCAATCCTCTGCAACTTTGCCAATACCTGGTAATGCTATAAGGTTCAATGTTCCTATGTATACACATGAAACTAACCAGGCTCCTAGATATCAGCAAAACTCAAACATTTACTGCAAAAATGCTGATTGGTAAGGAAATGAAGGTATCCACTAATCAGTTTCATGTTACTACATACGTTTGGTCACAAATATTCACAATGATATGAGGGATTAGATATAAAAACAATTGTGTAAAAAAATGAAAAATGTATTTTCATCCATTGCAGGCACGTTTTCTTCCAGTAAGGGATATATCCCAGGAAAATCATAGTAAATCTGTAAATAGTAAAAACATAGTAAAAACATAGTAAATCTGATTAAATATATTAAAAACAAAACAAAAAAAACACCCTCCAAAGTACTGATATATTCATTTGCCTTCAATCAGGCACGATATTATGGAATTGAACAACCTGCAGAATGGGAATGCACAAGTCATGCTTCAGGTAATACTTACAGATAGCACACGTTACAAGGATGTGCATCCTAAAAATAATTGTAGCCCAGAGCATTTTGGATTTCTTTGGATAGGTTTAACTTTGAAGGACTTAACTAAGCCATATCTAGAACTCTAACTAAAACATCCTTCGGGAGATTAAAATGCAGTACTTCTTTCAGGTTTGGATGTAAAAGAAAAAACTTCCGTTACATTATTGTCGCAGAACCTCATAGTAAATTTTGACTTGTGAATACTGCTTTCCACTGTACGCATATATCCCATTAATGTCAGCAGCACATCAGAGATGAGACCTGCTGTGCATATCTGAGAGGAAAATTTTGTTGTTGTGTCTAAAAGATAAAGAATTGTTTGTGCTGAGATTTGGACATTGTTCCCAGAGCTATGTAATTAGTTTTAACTGTTGTAGTTACAATCCTGCCATGGATTTGCATGTGTAACTTTATGTGATTAAAGTGAGATAGGAAGAGCAGAAGTGAGTTTTGTGCTATACAGGAAGCAATGTATGAGCTTGTGCCCATTGAAATCACCAAGAGCATTTTCTTCCCTTTGCTGGGTCAGGATTTTCTCCTGTGTTTGGCTGAGTACTCAGTAGATTCTATTCCTTAACCCCTTTCTGCTGGTTGAATAAGATAAAGGATTTTCAAGAACAAAAACGTAAAAAGAGAGCCCAAATAAATGCATAATTTTTATATCCTACTTCTCCCTGACATAAAAGGAGAAAGAAAGGGTTTGTGCTCCTACCATACTTCTCACTCTAAATCCAATGTAAATACAGAATGAAATGTAAATCCATTGGCTTTTCATGTTGTGAATTTTACAACATTTTTAATATTGATTCAGCTATGTGCAGAAAAGTGTCTTTCATTAAAGAAATCCATAAGCAGTTGAGGAAGGGGTTGAGGTGATGTCTTAGCGTCTGCAAAAGCTTAAACCCCTCTTGTATACAGCCAAGTGCAATCCAGGAGTGGGCGAAGTGATACAAATCACATCCTCCTATGATCTTCAAGATTTTATGACATGCTTACCTTTACTTTTGCAGCTCCTTGGTTATATTTCAATTGAGCTCTCCCTCCCCATGTCACTGTTTTAAGTATTTTTCACTTTTCTAATGTCAAAAGCTCTTCTGTTGAGAGGACTCAACAGGAAGTGGATGCAGGGAGTACAAGCTCTAATGAGATCCTTTAATCCACCCCTAATCCCACTCAATTAAAACTCCATTGATGACAGAAAAATCATTAAGTGCTGAAGAACAGGAAAATGAACGAAAACAACTCTGCATAAGAAATTAGATGCACTGCTTTTAACAGGGATGTCCTGCTCCTTCCTAGCACACCTCCCTTCAGTGCCATTCCTGGAGAGTCAAGCTCTTAACTCTTACAGCTGAGCAGGTAAAAATGTATAATCTAGTTGGCAGTTTAAGTAATGCAGCTCTCACTGCTCAGGGAGAGATACACACGGAATACCTAACATAGCACATTGCACCACAGCTGCGGGAGATAGCAGGAGCTGGAGGCTTATGTGAAGTGTCCGTTCAGAAATTGTTCTGTTCTTCTACAAACTAAAAACATATAGTAGTGCTAAGCTATGCATTCCCTGTCTGTCAATGAATGGCTGCATAACTGTATTTTTGTAATTACTTTTCAGAAGGGGAGTTTGCAGATATACGAGAAAAAACACACACACACAAAATTATTGTGTTTGCAAATCTGCCTTAATTGCATTCCTTCCTTTTTTCTACTGTAAAATGCATTTTATTGTCTGATATCTTTACACTTAACACATTCTTTTTTTTTTTTTTTCACTTTACCTAATGAAATGGGGATGAAACAAAGCCAAGGAATCAATATTTGGAGGTAGCTGCCTCCTTTCTTTGTGCATCTTCTTCCTCTTATACATTCAGATACCTCTTATGTCATAGGAAATTAGGAGGCACAGTAGAGAATGTAGGAAGAGCTCTTTCTAAAGCAGGTCTAAATGGTATTTTCCACTGGAAAATCAAGAAGCCAAATGCTGTAAATGCTTAGTATAGTTAATGCGACTTGAAGCAGCATTAAATCCATTTACACCACATGAGCACCCTCTTCCCAGAGTGCACAGTGGGTCATGGAGCCAAAAGCAGTACAGGGACCAGCTGGACTTTGTTGCTGGTTCTGGTAGTGGACAGAGGAAAGCCTTTGCAAACAGTCTCTTTGTATGTCCCTGCTGAGAATCTACAGCATTGCAGTCTTGATTTCTCATGGATTCCCAGACTTAATTTTCTTCCTTCCCTGACCTGGCATAGCCTTGGTTTTTGTCTCAGATAATCTCACAGGCATGAGGAGGGCATGAAGTAATTCACAGAAACCTCAGACTCGAGCAGTTGCAGACTTCTCAGATTTATTTGTTTCCCCTCTATGGTTTTACACTGGGAAGGTGTATATGTAGATTTCCATCCTTCTTCATCGCTAACTTAAAACAAAAAACAAAAAAAACATACAAAACAAAACCAAAAAAAAAACCCACAAGAATGGCCTGGTACTTTTCCAGGCAATCTGTGTGCACCTATAAACTGAAATGAATCTCATAAACATTAACCGTGTTGAAACAAAATGCTCTCTGTGATTGCATTATAAACAACTTAGATGTAAGACACAATTTGTAGACATCTGTAATGTCATTGCACTGCATAGGGAAACCCAGCCTCCACACCTATAGTACAGAATTATCAGCACCTTCATCTTTTGCCTTGCTTTGGAACAGTATGCGTGATGTCCATATGACGCTGCTTGTAACAAGTTCTTCTTCATCAAACAATGCTTGTAATTCCCTTCTGACCACTTTCACACACATTTTTCATGGTCCTTCTCCCTGTTTCTCCAATACACACTCACTGCTACCTACTGCAAACTGCAGATTGCAGAACTTTCCTTGCTACATGCTTAATGTCTTGTTCAACACCTTGTATTCTAATTCCTATTTCATGTCCTGAGGCAGTGCAGTAAAAATAATAACTCACAGGTCCTGACCCTTGAGATACTCCCTCGTACAAATAATACCCACTAAGACTGGTATGCACATCAGAGAGCAGGCTGATGATTTGTACAGCTGCCAAGCAGAGGTGCAGGAGATTCCCTAGAGGTTTCTCTTGATAAACAGAACATTGCCATGCTTCTGTTTACTGGCATTTATTTTGATATAACAAAATGCTTTTGAAAGATATGCACTTTCCATGGATTGAAGTACATTGCAACCTGCTTACAGATTTCCCTTGGACAGCTCAGATGTCATCCTGCTCTCTCCTCGGCCACCAGTCACAGTCAGTGCCAGTCATCAGCTCCAGCAACAAAACTACAGGACGTGCAAATCCTCCACAACTCCTCTGAGTTCTATTCATAGAAATATACTATGATCTACGCTCAGTGGTGCTGGTGCCAGTGATAATTTTAGAGGGAACTTGGCAGGTTTCTTCTGTCTCCTTTTTTGCGCTATTTTGATAAAGGTAGTGTAAGGTCAGAGTCAAGACCTTGCTGAACAATTTCTCTGTCATATTACACTGCAGACTTCTTGTTTTTAGAACTTACTCAGTGCTGTTTCTGAGCAATCCATTAGGAAACACACACACTTTATATTGTGCATTGTTAAATTAAAAAAGAAAACAACTGTTTTTTGCAGAACTACATAGTTAGATAGGCCTTATGAATAATATTTTAGATTCTAGCTGATTTTTTGAAAATCATACAGAGAAATAATTCCTCTCATAAGGCAGAGAATACACATGACACTCAAATGGGCATCTGAGATGTTGGGTCCTTTATCAATCCTATTATCAGTCTGCCATTATGACTACCTTGATTGCAAAATCTTACTTAATTCAGGTGAAATAGGGGACTGTGATGCTGCTGCACTTGTATCTGCTGCTTTCTGCTTGTTCGTAGTATATGTGTTGTAAAATGTAGCATGAGAAGAGAGAAAAATCCTCAAAGCATGAGGAAAGATCTTGTTTCTTCAAGCCTACTTGAAAAATAAATTGTGTTAAAAACAAAATAAGTACGAACTTCTTACATGGAAAAAAAAAATTGACAGCTGCAATTCACAAAGTCACAACTAAATGTTATCAGTTTGGAGAGAAATATTGAAATCAGGGTTACTAAGGGGATGTTTACATAAAGGAAATATCACTTAAAATGCTTCTTTGAATTACTGTATAATTTCATTGTTTTGAAAATTTTCATTTTGTTTGGACTTGGAACATCAGAATTTGGTGGAGAGAAGCAAAAACAACAACAAAAAAAGAACATCAGCAGGCCTTGGGAATTCTTTCTCCACAGCAATTTGGAAAAGCTATTCTCTTTCCTTTTTTCTTCTTTTGGCATTCACTTGTTTTTTTTGTTTGTTTGTTTGGTTGGTTGGTTTTTGTTGTTTTTTTTTGAGAGAGAGAAAATTAATTCAGATCAAAACTTTTGTGCAGAAAAAAATGAAACTTAGAAAAAAAAAACTCTTATAAAATAGATTTTTAACACTTTTTTCTGTATAAAAAATTGTATTTACTACTAATAGGCTTTTAATGGTGCCCAGCTTATAAGAAAAAAAGTTACAATCATCTTCCCAATATGTACTACAAAGAATAAGAAAAAAAATGACAAAACCATATGTATATAAAACTACATTTTTTAGACAAAGAATAGCTGCATTATTTGATCTTATGGATTGTTGCAGCTTGCCTATTTAGGAGTTGCTGAATGACAACTTAATTTGCAAGTGGGAGAGCAAAGACTATAATGTGATAATTTATCTCCAAATGAAGGCAGAGCAGGAGCACGCACAGAATGAATCAGCCCCTTTCACAGACTGGTATTGAAAATAGTCTTTTAGTAAAAAGTATTTTAGTATTAAAAAAAAAAAAAAAAAAAAGTAGCTTGCTAAAATAATTCCCCTTGTCCTCATAATGGGCTTTTTTTTTTACATGGGAAAGTAATATACCACTTTAAACATATTTGATAGGACAGGACATGGGTTTGTTTGAAAGGAGCAGGGGATATTTTAATATGCAAGTCTAATGGCGTATTGGGTTTTTAAGAACCAGGATGATCTATAATGTATCCTAAATTGAGACTACATATTGTGGTATTCAGAAACATGTTGTGTCTTGTTAAATTTTCTCTGTAATACAGAACAAGAACACAATAGCTTCAGTAAATCAAACTAAAATGAATGATTAAGTACCTGATTTAATACTGTGTATTAATTTCGGTTCAGATGGTCCTTGCTTTGTTGTATAATACAATTACACACAAGACTACATCATTTGCATGCTATAGCAAGGTGCATTATAAAAATAATCTTAAATTATGAAGAACTGAAAGGGAATGATTGTTAGAATACAGTGCCCATATATCAAAGACAAGCCTTTACTGAGGGGACTCCTTGAATCTTATTTAAGGGCATGTACTTTGTTGTCTTAGCAATTCTTCCTTTTTCCTAAAATCCAATCACAGTGCCATCCCTTCAAGGTTTCTAGAGGCTTAGCCATTACTGCTCCTCCTGTAAACTGTCAGTAACCTCTTACTTAGCAAGTTTTACATTTTCCTGCATCTATCTCAAAACTACAGATGTACTGTATCACATCTTTCCAAAGAATTCATAGCTAACAGGAGAATTTATTTCTAAATTACTGCTTTAAAGTACTGTAGATCTATCTGTTTCTCTTTGGGGCCCTGTTGTCTTCATTTAAGTGATTATTCCACAACGCCAAGCTTGTATCCTGGTGGCTAGTTGCTCCTTGCTCCATCTGAAATCCGCAGCTGGCTTGGGAAGCAAGATAAACAGCTCACTGGGAAACACATAGTGCATTAGTTATATTGGGTGTAAATAAAAACAAAAAGACTGATCAGTGCATAGCTGACATTCTGAGAGCCACTGTACCACGTGGAGGTCAAGTCAGGTCTATGATGCTGCCTCCCTCAGTCCTGTGCTTCTGTGTATGACTGGCAAGAAAAGGGCAAAGAATCAAACAGTAGCCATCAAGAAAAGCTTCACTACTGCTGAAAGGAGGCCAGTCTGTGGTCTGGCACCTTTTCTTCAAGAATGGAAAGGATCTTCCTGAAGCCTAAAGGTCTATTCAGGATCTCGAGGAACAGCCATTCAGCTTGGTAAGAACTGCTGCTCTCCACCTGTCAGCTCAGCATGGGCCTTGAGATCTTCTTCCGGATACAATGGAAAAGCAAATGCATTGGTTGTCAAGCCAAGAAGAAGAAGGGCCTTACCAATCCATCCTGAGTGCATGGAAAGTAAGTTAGTGCATGTGTGCCTATGTCTGTGTGCAAAAGAAAAGTTTGAATGTGTGTGCAGGACAGCTACTGTGAGCAGCTGAGTGATGCACATTGGTATAAGCCATCGTACATTGATAGCTAATGGACAAATACTGTAGGTTACCACTTAGGAAAGTGTTGTAGGGAAAGACATAAGGTGACCACAGACATATACTGTCATGTCTTAGCCCACGTAAATCTTAATTATTTTGCTACTCAGTTACGAACAGTTTTATTCAGAGCTGTACTGATCAGAAGTAAATTCATGTCCACTTCTCCCTCTGTACGTAACTGCCTCACTGTCCTCTCAGGAAAGTCATATTCCACAAGCATCACAGAAAGGAGAACAAATTTGCATTCATGAGAATAGAGGTTTTGTCACACAAGGGGAGAACACTGTTTTCATGTTCTCTAATGTTCTCCTTCCTATGAACACAAACCCATTAACATGAAAACAATGATGTCTTATCTCAACTGTTGACTGTTTTATAATAGAGATGACAAACTTTTCCTGACCCCCACAGATCATCAGCTTAAGCTCTGAAGCAAGAGGCCTCATTACCCTTGTAACTCTTTAGTAGGAAGGCTGCAAAACTTAAATGTTGTTCCTGACACCTAATCCCTTTTTAATCCTCCCAAAGGGCTTACTTCAGCAATTTCCATGGCAGTGATTCCACCACTGATTAGTGGCACACTGCATAGAATTTCTTCCTCTCTGCCTTGCAGACACTGATTCTCACTTGCTGCTCTCCGATTTACAAATGGGGGGAGGGAGGTCTCTGATTTGTGGAGATCTCTTGATCCTACTGTGTTCAATAGGCTCAGCACCCCGTAGCTCAGATCTGTAAATCAGCCTCTAAGTGGAATGTCCACTGCTCTATAAAATATTAAAAGCCTGTAATTGGGGCATAAATTGTAAGAAATGCAACAGTTTCTCCAATCAGCATACACTTTTAGAATTCATCTGCAACTATTCATAGACGGACACACTTAGATGTCTCTTGCATTCTCTATGTATGAACCTGTGGTTTGTGTAATGACAATTATTAAAGAAATAATATCTAGTAGTGGATTCTAAAGAGTCTATTTCATGGAAGCAGCTACATCCCTATAAGGAAACAGCCAATTTGACTAACAGAAAACTTTTTCTCATTAGCTTGTTACCAATTGTTCTTGCTTGAGAAATTTTGTTTGTTCTCATCTATGTGACTTTGAAATGAGACTAAAGGGAAAGAAGCTGGCTGGCACAGAAACTCTTACAAAGTCTTCACAGCACAAACTTCAAAAAGAATCTGCACTGATAAGAGTTAGCAGTTGAGTTGAATGATTTCCTAGAGATGTCAAGTGTCCAAAGTAACAAATTTAAACATTGTGCTTTAAAAATATTTAAGACACACACCATTAAAACCATGTGATGAATTTGACCTTGACATGGGTTTTTAATAAGGCTTATTCCACATAACTTTTGCTTAAGTTGAACCTTATTTCACTACTTGTTAACCTCTCCATTACATAATTGTCTGTGCGAGTACTCATCGCGTCTCCTAACTTAATAATACCCGTGAATTCAATCAGCATGATACCTTTCCACTCCCACATCTCTAATAAAAATGTTATATGAGTCTATATCCAGCAAAGATCCTTGTATCATGCTTTTTGAAACCTCCTACACTGTAATCTTTCATGACATTTCAGAAAAAGGCTGCATGCTTCTCTTTACTGCGGATGGAAAACCAGTCTGGAGATACATGTGAGTAAAAGCATTAACTGACCTGTATTAAGGAGGGAAGAAACAAAAGAGTTAGAACCAGTTTCCTTTCTTTTTCTGACTTATATAAATAAGCCTGTTCTTATTTATGTGCGTTTTTCAGCCCTAGTTTTCTTGTACTCAGTTTCCAATAAACTCACCAGCAACACTTTAGACTCTTTGTTTCTCTTATGTTTATACATTAATCATTTTATGTGACAATGGGAAATATCTGAGCAACAGCAAAAGCAGACTGTAAAGCAACTATGGTAAGCATAAAGGACCAAATTCTGACCCAGTTATGTTAATAAGCTGGTTATTTCTGTTCTGCAGGACTCCCTTTGAGTTCAGCACGCTAACTAGAGACTTCAGTAGGAGAATAAATGGTAGAAAGTTTCTCTTGGTTTGTGTGAGCCTCTATGAGCTTATGTACAAGACACTTAGCAATTAAGAATGATGCTGGAGAGAACTGGCAATACCTCAAAAGCCTTGTGTGAGTAGTGCTGTCCAAAGGCAGAGAGCAGGCTCCATCTCCGACAGCATAACTCCTGGGAATTGAATGGCTCAGGCTAAAGCTGCCTGCCTTCTCTGAGAGTCTCTGAAGAAAATGTTAGGTGAACATGACCTGCCTCCCCAGGGATGTGCCTGTTCCTCTGGGGAGACAGGGATCTGTCTGGGGAAGTAAGCCACCCTGTGTGCCCCAGCGGGGGGGACTCATCCCCTCTCCTCAACAGTGAGATAAAATCCATCAGTCATTTTAAATGTGTCATACACAGAGCTCTAGTCTATAGCATTTGAATAAATAGTGTGATACTGGTTTTGTATTATTTTTCTTTCATCGACCAAATAGTCTCTCTTATGCAGCCCAATACTACAATAATGGGCTCTGGATAATAACTTAAACAGAGTTAGTCTTTAACCATATTGCAGTATTTGTCCTTACAACATAACAGCACTGTGGTGTTTTACAGCAAAATATGAGAGAACAAGTGATAATGAACAAATATGGTTGCATCATGTTGGGAAACAATAGGCTAAGTGCCAATTTTCAGGCACTTCTAAGTGATATCCTTGTGTTCATACTATTAGTTCAACCAACATTACTCTGCTTCATACTAAAATAATAACAAGAACAGAACCATTTGTTCAGCCTGGCTGTTGGAGAAGGAAAACGATGCTGTGTGTAGAACTGCAGGAAATTATGTTGACTGATAACAAATATAATTATTTCCGAATTATTATGATTGTGTCACAATCATTCCAGGAATGCAAAAGATTTTTTTTTTCTACTCCTCCCTTCCCCCTCCCCCCTTCTAGTATAACTCCTTATCTGCCCTCTTTGTTTTTACCTTCTGCAGCAGTTGCAACATTGGCATGGTGCCCCAGTACATGAAAGCTATAGTATTGTGGATTATCGGAGTTTTGCCTGGAATAAGATGGATGCAGAAATACTGTTTAACAAAGGCCCTGCTTTATCTTTGCCCAGACTTCTCTCTCTTGCTCTTTGAAGCCTCGGTTGGGTATATTGTGTCACAGGGCAGCATAAAGAGCAGCTAATTTCTAAGAGGGCTCACAGGCTGCAAAACAGTTTGTTCTTCAGAAACAATATGCATCAAACAGAAAATACATCCGATGTCATTGCGAAAAGATTAGCAATTAGGTGCCGAGGTGTTGGTTGGCAGTAAGAAACAGTGGATAAAATGGATTCTAGCAGGAATGGGAATGAAAAAGAAGTCGTGATTGAAGAAGGCCCCCAAATAGGTAAGATATTAAAGAATATTAAAGCTAATACGGTACATTATAGAGCAACTGAAGAAAAAGGAGATGGATTGTGAAAATTAGACCTAGATGAGAAGAAAAGTAATGAAAAAAGTGCTAAATTAGAATTGATTGACAACAGCCTGTTAAGTAATCTCGAAAAAAGTTAACTGAAATGGGGAAATAGTCCAGCAGCTGGATTCTAGTTTAGCATGAATTACCCATGGGAAACCATTTGGATGAGAAGAAAGCATCACCTGAGGCTACTCTGGCTCTGTCCATGGGGAGAAGGTGGCAGCTTCAGCTGCTAAAGCTCGGAATGGAAAAAGCCCCCAGCCTGCTGCTCTCTTATTATATTTCAGGAGCACCTGGACTTGCTAGAAGACCCTGCAACACATCAAAAGATGAAAAGGTATCCAAAAAACTGTCGATAAACTTTTGATAATGTTCATTTGCAGCTAAGTGGCCAAGAATAGGACAGGTTTACAGAGAATAATTACAGAGTATGTGAAAGCAGAACACAGGCTTCAGTACGGAAAAGATCATTAGTCAGTAGCAGAGGCCAATGTCGCGTGAAGTGACAGTTCTAGTGGTCCCTAGCTACACTTTTGTTGGGCTACGAGCCATGAGAGCAGGGCTATGGAAGGCAGAGGTGCGTGTGTGACTGCCCTGCTGGCAGTCGGCTGCTGGCACCATGGCTGGTCACACAGAACAAGTCTGTGAAACAAGTCTGTGAAAGAGGCAGTCATGACTGTCTGCTGCGCAACGTGCGCAGTCACATCCCATCAGAGGTGTCTAATGCCCTAATGATGTCTGCAGATCTTACTGACTGTGCACAAGTGTAAAGACTTTTTCAGACAAAGGGACTTTGTCCCAAGTGCTGCTCTGAGCTGAACCTGCTTCAACAGGGTTTAAACAAGCTGATATAATTGTAACAGAAGTTTGCTGTTTTGAAAATGCCTATGTTGATCCCAGGCACTCAGGTGTCACTTCTATGGCTTTTCTCTTACTGCCAGAGTTTGGAAGCCCTGGATCATAGCAGCAGCTCCTAATTGGGCTTTTCAACATAGAGGATAGAGGAAATCCAGCAAAAGTGGACTGTTAGACAAAGCAGGAGGCACAAGTCCAGCCAACTACTCGAGACTTTGTGTGGAAGCATTACATTCTAGAACAGCCTAGAAACTTGTAACGTTGCTTTGTAAGAGCCAGCCCAGAAAACTAAGTCCTGCAGAACTCCTCTCCCACACCCATCAGACTGCTATGTGGAAGGGAAGCAACTACGGTCTGATATTCCCTGTCATGCAGCACACGCATCAGTGGAGTAACACAGACATCAAAATGGCTTTCCTACACAAACCCATGAGGTTTTTGACTAGGCTCCTCATTCATTCCTCCATCGGTATTGTTTCTGCTCCAAATGCCCTGGCAACTCCCACTTTTGCTTTCATCACAAGAATTCATGACAGGACTACCAGTTTTCTCTCTGCCTTCATAACAGAGTGAGGCCTACACTACTGCCCACAATTTTCTCTGTCATTCTGATGCTTAGGATACGTTTTAGAATATAGAGATCTTGCAGCACATGAGATGAACACAGTGTCTACAATATGTATGTGCTGTTGGAAGGTAAATAACATGAAATATTCTCTAACAAGTAAATTGTTTTCCTCCAGCAAGTGATGTATTAAAACTACTTAGGCTGCAATCTGTCAGAAAAGAAATTATCACAGGATCGTTTGTAAGGAAACTATTTATAAGAAGCATTCAAGGAGATGGGTCATGAAGTCCTCAAATAACACTGTCTTAAAACAATGAAAATGGAAAAGAAGAAGCTTGAGACAACCAAAATCTGGAAGTTTATCTTGGTAGATAAACTACTGTTACTAGCTAAATATTAAGCCAGCTAATGTTTAATTTCACTAACCTTGAGTAAAGGCCTGTGAAAGAGGTACAATCAGACAATAGACACAAAAAAAGAGATAAGGAAAAATGTAAAAAGATTATCAAGGAGGAGGGCTAGTGGAGGATTTTGTCTACTAAAAAAAAAAAAAAAAGTTATTCTTAATGTGGAGAATCAGACATGAAAGAAAGGATACTGGAAAACGCTGAATACGAGAGATCTAAGCTTTACAAACGTATTACCCAAAAGAACTCATTAATATATATTTAAATATAAATATACATACATATATATGCATTTTGCAGAGATGTGAAAAGCTTAATATCTCGAATCATATTCTAATCGCACTTTCCCTTTCTGAAATATGTATGCCTTGATGTTGGCAATGGGATTACACTATTTTTGTTCTATTTATCTATACTGCATAAAACCATGTTAGATATATAGTATGTTACATCCAAAGCTTTGATACACAGGAACGCTTCCTCTTTTAAATTATTATCATTCCTTTTTATTCATCAGGAGACTCATCACAGCTACCTGCCTCTGAGAGACCAGATTTACGCCTAGCATCTTTATGCTTTATACTGATGTCACAGGCAATTCAAAGGGGCTAAAGTGGCCGTCTGCCTATAAGCACCTGACAATATGCTGTTGTAAAGAGCAGAGAACAAAAAGAAACATTCTAGACTCCATCAAAGCAGTAGAGTAGGGTAGTGCAGAGCCTTCTCCAGGCTGGGACTGCATTGCTGGCTTCTAGCAAAAGCTCCGACCTACAAGAGCAGCACAAGCATAAGAACATAAGCAGTTAAACTTGGGTTTTTATTTACTTTGATTGCTTGGGTTTCTTACAGGTGAGTTTTAACCTTAATTGACTCTTCGATCTGGTTCAAGACCTAACATAGGCATACGTGGTGACAGTAGAACAGGGAGAGGGCATGGAGTGGGAATGAGCAGCCCAGAGAGGCACGACTTTCACTGACTTTCCTGGTTCCAACTGCATGGGAAATCCTGGCCTCAGAAGCAGCTGGCATCTGGGAGCACTGTGCAGAGAGGCTGCAAGAAATCATTCCTGTTCTTATATTGCTGCATAGAGCCAGAGCACATTCTGCCACATGCACGTATCAGAGCATTATAAATAATGCATTCTTTGAATCTTGTTACCAAAACAAACATGCCATTGTTAAGACACCCTGCCAGCGTCTGTGTGTTGTTACTACTAAAAATATTTCTTGGACCTTAAAGTTTCATCTGTCAGCCTTACAAAGCAAAAGGTAAAGATATCAGACAACTAGTTAGGAATAAAACTTCAGTGGAAACTTCAGGACAAAACACACTTAAGCAATTTATTTGTTCAAATTTTCCTTTTCTTGTATTTCACTTTGTTTCGCTATTAGCCCACTGGCTGGTAATAACTTCCCATGTGCTCATTGGAAGATGAATGTGTTTTATTTCACTGTTTAAGTCCCAGAAATCTTCCCTATTTCAACCACATATGAAGATAAAATATATTGGTTGGCGAAGTATGAATAGGTTGTAGGGAAGGCACAATCTGCCTGGATGAGACATTTACTCTTTTCATAACGGGATAGATCCAGAATCTTCCAAGTTTCCATAGGTGCTTAGCTTGTAATGAAGACAGATATTTCAATTTCTCCAAGTTTTAAGGAAGGAAAAATAGAAGTATTATAGTTAAAGGTCCTTTCTGGCATTTGTGTATTAGTTTTAGACAAAATCCTTAAGTCTTTTCTTAGAGCTAAATCATCATAAATGGATATGCTTGCTGAGGAAAAAAACTAAAAAGCCTATTTAAATAGAACAGAGGCCACAGAGGACACAGGGAGGAAAGACAAGGAGTAAAGGAAGGAGACTTGTCATTCTTATCCCCTTGAAGGCACTACATGGTTTGATGCCTTGGGGCAGCCCCCCACAAAAACTCTGCATGTTGGCATCTATTTCCATGCCAGGAACTAGGGGAGCCACAGAGGAGTCCCCCCTTTCTCACTGCCATATCTACACCTGTACAAAATCTCATTCTTTGGTGTGCATAAGTAACAGCAATTTAAACATGGCCTTATGCTACTTTCTGGGTTTATTTTCCCAGAGCACTCATAGCTGCTTTGCTGCTGCTTATTTGTACTGTGGCAGTGCCTCTTTTCCTAAAGTATTCATATGGTCTTTGTCATTGCTCTGCTCAAGTTTCTCCCAGTCTCAGATGTGTTTATTCACACAACAGTGCTATGAGAGCACTGCTATTACCCCCATCTTGGAGCAAAGAACCCAGGACATGGGGCTATCAGGGTTTAGACAAAGGCAAGCAAACATCTGACTTTCACTGATAGCAGTGACTTAGATATCTAAATGGAACCTAAAGAGCCATTTCTGCTTCACGTGGGAGAGGGTGGGGCAAGAATTCAACCCAGCTCTCACTGCCTTATGCTACTCTACCATCTCAGGGACACTTTATGTGGTGAAACTGCATACTAACAAAGATGCTACTCATCCTGAAGTATAAATATTGTGGTCCGTTATTGCTATGTAAGTGATTTTTCAGAGATGAAAGTGGATTAACTCTAAGGTAACATGGAAGAAAAGTAATCATGGAGTTAAAAGTTAATATCTCTTCTCACTGCCTCAGAAATATGTTTCTAAGGTTCCGCCTCCTAGAGGCACACTCTTCCCCAGGTGTGTTCCTAGTTGGAAAGTCACACCTGAGTAGAGGAGTTCTCCTGCTGTGCTGGGGGTTTTCCAGCTCAGGATGGTCTGTGCTACTGAATTTTTCCTGCCTAATGATTGCAGCATTTGGTCTTTTAATTGGTTGCTGTATATTAATTGGATCTAAACAGCTAAGGTATTTATTTTGTAAAGCAGTTCTGAATGATGAATCACCTACAATTTTTCATAAGGAGTTTCACTATACAGTCTGAAAGGGAATGCAGATTTATACAATAAATACAACTGCTCCAAAAGGGATCAGATTTATCTTAGCAACTGGCAAAGTCTCTCTAGGACTCATCCCCAGCCCCAGTCTATCTGTCAGCATATCTTTCTTCAAAGTCCAAAATGCAACAAAGCTTACTCTTTTGTAAATTATAAAAGTTTTTTTCTGAGACATGAGGAATTCCTTCAAGTGAGAGGTTTTATCTCTTAATGGATCACATTAACAACGCTAATATTAATAATATAACTTTTCTCTCAATCGGGATTGTATCCAAATTATTAGACGTGTCCTTGAGCATAAATGAGCAAGGGCAATTCAGAGTGGTAAGTTTAGCACTAGAACCGAATAAATAAATAAAGAAAAATCTTACCAAAAACCGGCTGAATCTCAACAATTGCCGAGCCAGCAGGATGACTGAAATCGTCGCGAGTTCACCCTTTATGGCCCAGGAAAAATACATTGTTAAGCAATTTTGTTGTTTCTACCAGCAGACCTTGAAGTGGAAATTAACGAGTGGTGGTATTCTCTCACACCCAATCCCCTGTACATTTGCATTCATTTGCATTTGAATGCCCAGCTAATTGTTTTGAAGTAACAATTAAGAGAACAATAGAGGAAAGAAAAGGGACTCCAGGCAGCAACTGACACCTGGGAGTCTGTATTAAGAAAAGCTTTTACATATTTGAATTAAAAATAGACAATGGAACAGAAACAGGCAGGCATAAAATTCATTACAGAGAGAAAGTAGCACACCACATCCGCGCGCGCTATCACGCTACAGAATATGTTTCCCATTCGTGCAGTCAAGAGACTTACAATGTACTGGATGGTAAAGGAGGTTTCTCCTTTTTGTGTGTGTTTTAGAAAAAGGTTGCTTTCTCACATTCCCTGAGTGCCTAAACTAAAGAGTTGGAGTTCAGAAGGAATGGAGGATTTTGCCAATTTGGCCTAAGTTTCAAAGTGGATTAGCTTTCCCAGAAAAGTTCTGGTATGCACGGATGCAGCAGTGCCTCTCAACATTTTGGTTCTGGTTAGAATTGCATCTATCAGAATATGGTAATAGAGGTACTGATTTCTGTTATAAAAAACCATAGGTGCCATCTGTAATATCTATTCTGGCTGTATATGCAGTAGGGATCCAGTTATCAGACTGCTCATGCAATGTATTTTGTTAGACTTTCTCCTCCCTTTCGCTAATGATGATGTAATTCTTTTTATCAGGAGCAATTGCTGTTAACTACATGACTGGCAAAAGCTCCAGCTCTGCTGTCCCCTCCCACGAGAAGAAGCCTGGAGTTGGAAAGTAGGCTGAAAAAAAGAGCAGGGAGCAGTTTCACTTCTGAATAGTAACCTCTACTACTAAAGCAATTCATTGACTCAAAATTAATCAGCGCTGTGGGTTTGGTGGAGAAAAAGAAATCCAGGTGATCAGTATAGGGGCAACTTCCACAAAGCAGTGCAGTGTCACCTCAACCTCCTTCAAAAACATTTGCTTTCATGGAGTTCAGAGAGGGCAAATTGTATACTGTGTGCAATATGGGAATATTTATTTATTTATTTATTCATTCACTCATTTTAAGGAAAAAAGAGGTTCACTGAGAAAACACAGAATCGTGACCTATTCCTGATCTAGGAGGGACCATAATCTGCAGTGAATGCCTGGGAGATACTTCTAGTACAAAGATGAAAACTGTAATATGACCATAAATTGCATTTCCTGAAACGCAAAATTACTAGCCCTGGGATAGTTATGAACTAGTTCACATGGTGCCAATAATAGCATTGAGGTTCTCTGCTGCTCATGGTGGCAAAATAGCCCAGTATGCACCTTGCCTTTTTAAGGTAAAGGTCTTATTATCTGGAGTAATCAAAACTTATTCTCTTGCAATTAACTTATTTTAAATGGAAGGCACATAAAATACAGGAGCAGATTATCTCCATTTTTATTGCCCTTCCCCGGCTATCTGTAACTTCTATTTTGATAAACGTGATCAGGATGTAAGCAAATTATATAATAACAGTTAAGGCATGTGAATATAGAATATTATATTTGAAGACAGTCCTAATCATGAGATGAAATACTCATAACATATTCTTCAATATTGTTGTGTTCAAGTTGTCTGAATTTCTGGAAAAAAAGAAAAAAAAAAACAACACAAATGTAGTATACATATATATATGACTACAATGGCCTTTCTCTTACTTCATCACAAAGATAAGTAAGATAGATCCATATGGATAAAACTTTCACTTGACTGAAGTGGATGAAGACTTGAAAAAATAGAATAATCCATCTTTACATTATTTGCTGAAATGCTGTATAGTAAGGCACTTCTTTCTCTTCCTATTATTTTACTTTTTCTGTTTTTCTATTCTTTTCATGTACTTCTAATACATTAAATAGAATGTTATGGATTGAAAAATAAAAGTCTCTGTTATGGATGAATTATTTTTTTCCATCAAGTTGTCTGAAGGTTAGACAGTCAACACCTACAAATTACACAGATATGTCATATTCCTAAATGAATTGTATTATGCTGGCACACCTATGAATTCTAAAACAGATCTGTCACAAATCTCAGTATAAAATGCACCCCTCTAATTTGTCTGGGAATATACAGAATACAAAAATATTCAGGCTCCCTAAAAAGCAACAACATGTTGTGGGTGATGTTCCTTATCAATTAGTTGTATTTGGTCTCCATTATTTATTTCTAACTAATCAACAACTCTTTAAAAATATGGAAATAATTGAATAACAGTGCATCTGTGGCATTATTTTACTACTTTCATATCAAAAGCCATCCACATGTGTGCTGTATGAAAACAGGGGTGAGAGAAGAGACCTGCAAGAGCTCAGAGTCTTCTGTCTGGATTGAAGGCAATTGTTACTTCAGAATGTAACATGATGATGAATGCTTTCAAAAGGTCCCTGTAAAATATAATCCCCTATCAATTTCAATGAACAAGACTGTAGAGAGTAGAAAATTAGTTCCCATTTTATGTCAGCAACAAATAAGAATGCATTGCACAAGAAAACCAATTCTGGAACTGTTGATTGAGGAGTCAAGGCATTTGGTGCAGCACTGATCTGCCTTGAATGCAGTGGAGATAAAGGGAAGAAATTAGTTGAGTATTTTTCTCCCCAAAACCTGGTGAAAGCAATGGTGGGAAAGGTTAGTGCCAACACCAAGGACATTGGTTGCTGGGATTGATTTATCTGAGGAAAGACAGAAGAAATCTGAGGTGTGACAACTAGTGATCTCAGCCACTTCTTTCAACACTATGAGAGATAAGATAAAGATTGGATTGAAAGAAGAAAAAAAAAGGGGGTTTCAAAAGAAGGTTATTTCCTGAGACAAATGGGTAGAGGAACAATTGGAAATAGCACAGTATTAGGAATGTTTGGGAGAGGGAAATTGTACAAGTTGAGAAAGAGTGGTTGCTTAGGCAGGGGAGAAGAAATGTTAAATACAGATAAAACTGTTGCTCAGTGTCTAACACAACTAGGCCAAAAGCCTTTGGGCACTACCATGTCACAAATATTAATTTTAAACACATGCCATTATAATTGGAGTTTCTTCAAATACATGCTCCATATGTAGCTCATCTCAAAAGTATTACTTCCTATTTGTTTTGATGCAAACTACTACAGATACAAAGAACACAATAACACTGTTTGATAGAGCATATTCTCAGCTACAAAGCACTTTTTCAAAACAGTCACCACCACAAGCTATGCATTTTCATCAGCATAAAACAGAGCATCCTTGCCACATTCATAAAATTTGCAACAGTGGAGGTGACCCGTTGTCACAGTCACCACTGCTGAAATACACCACTCACTGCCTCACTGTGCTCACGTCCATTCTTTGGTCTCCATAAAAGTTCAGCAAGCATTATATATGTTATATGTGAATATAAGCAGGTGCCATTTTTTCCACATGGAGGAATTCAGTGACATACCTTTGCTTCACACGCACCTTCATGTCAGGTACCACTAATGTCAGACTGCCCCTCTGCTGCCATCTGTAACATGGCAACAAAACCTAATGGAATATTTCTGGGAAGATTCCACCTCTGCTGCCGTACCACCAACATCTGATGTTGTGGGCCAACTTCATAAAGTAGGAGGCATTACTTTCAGAGCAGCCAAGGTATTTATTTCAAGACAGTATAATTTATTCATTCTTTTTAAGCCATTTTAAACTTATTAATTTAGTATATGTCATACTATAAAGTGCACTATTATTTCCTACTTCCTACTGAAAGCTTAACTTACACTGTCATAAGTTGTAATTTTGTGGTGGGCTAAGTGAAAAGTGAATTCTATTTTCAACGTTAAGCTCCAATGACAGTACAGTTTTAAAATAATTAGAAAGTATACATGAAAGCTGAGATAAAATGATACCCAGTAGGCCAGTGCTAATGCATATGGTACTATAGTAGAAATACATAAAGAAAGATTATACACTAGATAGTCCAAAGAGATTCTAGTCAATCTACCATGAACAAGAATCATAATTACCATAAGCCATAGCAAAATGTGCACCTAGCCAGAGGTCACTTCATAGCACGGAGAGGACAAACATAATGAAGTGTGGTCAAATCGTAGAACCCACCCTGAAGGGCTTCAATTAGGGCACATGCTAATTCCTTAATCTTTAATTGTGCATGTGTAAGGTGTTTTCTCTGCCAAGACAATTCAAAGTTGCATTTTCTTCTGTGTGAATGTGTGAATCAATATTAGTGATTGAATAAGACAAGCTCATCTGTTCACTCTGTCTTGAAACATGACTTATGTGGTGAGACAACATCTAGTGGGAAGGCAACTGAAATACTTATAGCCAAATGAGTGAGAGCTTGCCAAACAGGTTTTCTGATCTGTAACAAAAGCATCTGGACAAGTGTTAGCGCTAAAATTGTCATTTAGTTTGGGATCAAAGAGGTCTGCATTTACCATAGCTTCTGCTTTTTTGTTTGCCTCGACTGAGTTGTTAAGTGAAAATTGGCTGTGTCCATATGCCTTCTTGTTGCAGAGCCATGGAAGTAGCAGTTTCATGTTTTAAGAGAAACATTTCTAGACACCTGCAGGTTGCTGCTTAAATATTTCAAGGAGAATGGAGTCTATAATGTGAGGCTTGGAGACAGTGTTTTTTGTGTCAGTGTTTATGAGGCCAATATTTCCTGCTCTTATCCAAGCTGATTTCTATACAGCACTGTTTATTCCAGTTGTGCATGTTCCACAGACAAAAATGCAACCTGGCAAAGCAAAGGTTCAGCCAGCTTCTGGATTAATCCTGCAACCACTTCTGGTTCTTAGGTTTCATGGTTATTTCCACTTGGTAGATGGGTGCTACTCGCATTTTACTTTGCTAAATCCAGTATGTGCCCCAGGTTACATGGAGAGAGAGAGCATAGAGGCATTCCCCCCAAAACAAGAGAAAGGAGAGTCGAAGTCAGAAACTAAGACTATATGGGCTAGAGAAGAATTACAGACCTTCATTAGATGTAGTATTAGCACAATGTATGAAATATTTGTTGACATTTATCTGTTCGTTTCATTTACATCTGTAAGGTCATCTTGAATCTCAGCATGTAGAAGAATCTGTCCTCTCTGCCACTGGTGCTGCTGTAGTTTCTTTTTTTCTTTTTTTTCTTTCTTTCTTTTTTTTTTTTTTTTTTGCATAGAAAAGAAGACATGACTGATGATTGTGAATTAAATGTAACCCAGTGAGCTGTCAGTGACAGATATGCATTACGTGCACTAGTACTAGTCCAGATGTCATTGCTGCATTCTAGTATTCTCCCTTCAGCAGCTTACAGCCCATAATTAAGGTTTAACTCACTTTTTAACGCTTTCAGATCTCAAAGACCCACTTCATTACATCTAATTATTTGAAAAGAAAGAGGGTGCACTGACATGTTCATATGTATGCAAGAATTTTGGAAAAATGCTATTTTTTAAACAAATAGAAACTGTAATTTTGACGAGCATAACAAAAAAAGGAAAAGAGTGTCATGTCCTAAGACATGATAGATTGTCATTTGTTTTGTTTTCAAAATGTTTATGTGAGGAAAATCTAAGAGTAATCTAATCTGTAGCCGCAAGCACTATCCTGGCTGCATCCACTTCAGCTCTAGCAGTTTCTTTTTCACTTCTTTCTTTACCCAGTTTCTTGATTCTATACCTTTAACCCCTTTGTTTCCTAGACTGCACACAAGGTTTTAACAACATGACGCCCACTGACTTTAATGAATCTTGATGCTGAAGATTATGTAGTTGACTGATGGCTGTAGTCTACATGTACGGTATGCAGTCACAGATCATTACACTGTCTTGTTTCTCTCGTGAGCTATAAGCAGTAGTTATAGTCTCTAGGCAATCAACTTAATTTGCAATGGGTTTAACACAAAATATTTTGAAATTTTAAGGAAGCATAATGCTTCCCCACCCTGTGCTGAAAGGGGAAACTTTACTTGTTACTCTGATCAGAGTAGTCCTACCTCACTCTAAGAAAACAGTCTTCTTGTCTGCTTTTTATCTAAGACAAGAGCTGAATCTTTTGCAAATCGAACTCCTTAGGTCACAGCAAATTCCTCTTTCTGTGCTTGCATGCTGGCATTTGCCTGGTGAAGTGATTTGAAATCTAATGCAATTTTCACTTAAGAAAAAATGTATTTGAGCTGTGTGGTCCTGCCAAATGTGGATTTGAAACTGGTGTCAATGCTTTGTCTGCCTGCCTCCACTGTCACCTTGGGGAAGAATAGAGAAGCAACAGGTATATCTGGAAAGCAACCCTGAGTTCTCAGTCAGACAAAGAAGGCCTGGCAAATGTGACTCTCCTGGGGTTTTGGGAGCGTGCCACAAAAAAATGATGATCCTTCTTTTTCTGTTTCCTTCACGTGGCCTAGATTTTTCTGCCATGGTTTTGAAAAGAAAGTCTGGCTGGCAGCAACGCTATTCTCCTGTCTTCTTTGTTCTCCGAGGAAACAGCTTGGATAGGAGAGGCAAAGTTTCAAGTAAAGAAGTAGTGCTGCAGTCATTTAGGGTTGGTGCATTAAATGCATAGGATGAAACCAGAAAAAGTGTCCTCATTGACATTGCTGTGAGACTTCAGTAAAAGAAAGTGCAGATTTGTACAGTGTCGTTGGATTAGAATGGAGAATTGAATTTTTTAATTTGCCTTTCATTTTGTCCAACTTTTCTCAAATAATTCTTTATCATTCTTTAAATTACAGTTGAAGTCTTTTACTTTTGACTCATTCTAGTCTCAAATTAGCTTCAGCACTAGAAACTTGAAGTGTAATGGGAGTGTGTTTTATTTGCAAAGTAACATCAACTTATTTGATTTTTAAATAACCTTTGTAAAGGAGTTAGAAAACCAGTGCTGCTATTGCTTCTAATGAATAATAGTGAGAGGTATGTTTCTGTCATATAAAAGAGAAAGATCTGTTACTTGGACATCTCTGAAAGCTGTTGCAAGAAGGTTGTAGCTTTGGATTCAGACAATGGAATTCTACTAAATTAACTTACTGGCTATAACATAAAAATTTGCATAAGAGAAATAATGAGCTTTTTTAAAAAGTCCTTGTAGTTCATAATATAAAAGGTAGTAAATATATATGTGGTCATATCCTTAATGCGCATAAAATGCTAATTCATCTGCTTTGCAGACAAACGATGATTTAATGATCATAATAAGCTGCTAATGAGAACGTGATTAAACTCTGTTAATGCAAGTAGTATTATGTAGTTAATTGGATGCTGTTTAGTCATGAACAAACATCTAGGTATGTTCATGCCAAAAAAAAAAAAAAAAAGAAGTGTCAGTAGGCGTGTACAGGTATGGTGTATATATGTCCAGCCTTATCACATTTCAAACCATTCTTCAGTCACAAGAGTGCAATACATTTCCCAGTGGCAGGCAAGTTCAAGTCTACACACACATAAACACATACTTTAAAGGCTGGACATGATGCCGAGTGCAAGGAACTGAAGTTCTCACAGGAAGCCTGTGATGGAGCAGCAAATTAAAGCTACCTCTCCTGAATCTCTTGCTGAAGTTCTGGTCTTCTTAAAAACCTTGCAGACTAGTAAGCATTCAGGATTTTTCAAGAAATTGTTAATATTTCTTAATTTACAAATTACTCACACAGTGAATAAAATTCTTACCAATAAGTAGTGATTGAGATTATCACTGGTTTGAGATTGATCAGAAAATGAATCAGACTGTTTTATACAATATTCTGGATATCTCAGAACTTCCCTAGATTGTTCTTTAAGGGAAAAAAAAAGGAAAAAAAAAAAAAGGAAAAAAAGAAAAAAACACAAACAAACAAACAAAAAACCCAACAAGACAACAACCTTGACTTTAAGATTATCTGGAAAGTCTTTCTGTTAAGTTGGTTTAAATGTATACTTTGTTCAACATACTTGCCTTCAGAACTGCTTTTCTGGCATCACCTCTTCTTCAACTTTTGTCTATAGAGCCTCACAGATATGCTCCAGTCATTTGGCTGCTTTTAGCATTACCTTTCTATAGTGTTATCTAATGTCTACATAGAAGGCTACCTTGTGCTTGAAAGCAGCCTTTTGTTATGAGAATTAGAGCCAGACCTCCTCTTAAAATCTGATATGTCACTTAGAATCATAAAATCATAGCATCATTATGGTTGGAAAAGACCTCTAAGACCATCTAGTCAAACCATCTACCTACCATCAGTATTGACAACTAAGCAATACTTAGCAATACTCTCTAAGCAATACAACTAAGCAATACTCTCTAAGTGCCACATCTACCATTTCCTTAAATACCTCCAGGGATGGTGACTTCACCACCTCTCTGGACAGCCTGTTTCAATGCCAACCTCCTCTCCTGGAACAACTTGAGGCCATTCCCTCTTGTCTTATCAGACAGAATGTGTCTGTCAGGTCTCTGTTACAGGGTGCTTTGCAAAAGAGCACTTTGCCAGCTCCTGAGGTATCATGTTGTAGCTCCAGCTGTTGCATAAATACCTTAGCGCCTTCAGCCTGGTGATCAGTTATAATTTTATTTACTCTTTCGAATATCCATTCCAGGTTTTCTGACAAATCCCATGTTTCATCACTGTAGACTGTCTCAGGAGATATCTGAAGGGCAAGTGAAGAATCCAAAAAAAAACTAAAAAATGAGACAATTTCATTTTCTTGTTTGCCAGCCTGAGCATTATCTCAGTTTCATAGTTCTCACAACCCTTATAAAGATAATCAGGAAACATATGGTATAAGGCAAACTCAGCTCTTCTCAGACCTAGTCTGTCTGTTTGTTGTTTGATATTCTCTCATCAGCACTTCCTGAGAAGTTGCTTCAGCGTGACTTCATCTTCCCAGATTGCCTGAACAACCCCATCTCCTCTAACAGTCATGTCATAAGCTATACTCTTTACATCCCAAAGTCCAGTTTCAGTCTATGTCATGCTTAGGTTGATGCCTGCATGCCCCAAATGCCTGTCAATAGCTGTGGCAAAGACTGTCAAGAAGCCAGAAGTATCACTAGCACAACATGCCAGAATTCATTCTTGGGGTCACAAGTAGTTTGGCTATAAATAAATCACAGTAACATGTCTCCAGTTGGTGGCAATAGATACTGACTTCCAAGTGTTCTCCTCAGTGTTTTTGGCTTGAAGCAGATCCTTGGTTTACCTGAAGATTTTCTAACTGCATTTCAGATGCTGATTCACTTTGTGCTAATTTCAATGAACACAGTAATTCCTCTTGTCTGCAGTCTTGTCAGTTCTTCCTTCTGTGGTCTTATTACAGCTAAAGGTCTCCGTGACTTGCTCTACCTTGTTGCTCAATAGTCACTGAAGCTCCTTTGTGCCAACAGCACCAAGCAAAAAAAAAAAAAAATAAAAATTGCATGTTTTGGGAATTTTCTTACTATCAGCCTGCATGTGTCTAGCAGTTTTAAAAATCTTTAGTCTTTTGTCACGTTTCTAAAGTCTGATATTAACACTTTCATATGGTGCTGGAGCTGTGTTGCAGTTGGCTCCACAATTCAGCTAGGCTTTTGAACAGCAGTGGGCTGCTGATTATTTAGTTCTTCAACCAATATGGTAGCTTTCAGTTGGCTGCCTCCTTCTGCAGCGTATTTATATATTCGAATCAGCATGTATCTTTGAATTTGCCAAAGTCACTTTGTAGACGGTTTCCTCTGTATTGGAAATCATTGTTCTCAGTCACTGCATGCACTGCCATTTACGTTTTCTCCGGTAACAGTGAGATTAGGATGCAGGGGATTTTTTGAGCTTGTATTGAATGTCTGCTCTTAAGGCTGTGCATTTTTATTTGTGCATTTTGAGTTGCTTTGAGCTCAATTTCTGCTGCTTGTAGACCCCTGAACACTATGTCCTGTGTCTGAAGTTATTTGAACCTTGCTCAGTATAACCATCTGTCACTATTTTGAAGCTGAGTACTTCAGCCATCCATGTTCTTTGAAAATGTCCTCTAGGATTCAAGTCTTGTTCTCACACCACTACCTCCCAAGGTCTCAATGCAGCAGGAGGATTTGTTGTTTCTTCCATTACATGCAGAGCTCTCAATGGGAAAACCAAAGTTCCTATCTTTGCTATTGTGAGAATCCTTCTTTGTTTTTTTTGTTTTTTGTTTTTGTTTGTTTGTTTGTTTGTTTGTTTCTCAAAACTTGCTTCCTGAGGTATTTCTTGTGATAAAACTCTAACTAATTTATTGAGGAGGCAAGTGATGGGTATGACAATCAACATCACTTTATGAACATTTGAAAGCACCTTCCTCCAGAGCTGTTTGCCTCTGGAAGAGAATACTCAGGAATGTTTACTGGTGGAAGATCTGGCCTGTGACTAAATAGCTTCAGCTTGGTATGGGAAAATTGGGGAATGATACTATCGTGTCCTGTGAAAAACAGGATGCAGGTGGGCATCCCTGTTCCCTCTTATCTGCTGGCAAGGACCTGAAGACAGGGACAAAGGAGTTTCTGCTGAGATCCCAAGCTGCCACTCCAAGGAGTGCTGACTCAACCACTTTAGATTTGAGCTGTCACTCCAAAGAGAGCTGACTTGACCACTTTGCACTTATAGATAAGTTGGTACTACCATTGAAAAGTTGTTGTCAACAGAACAACATCACCTGACAACCCACCACTACTAAAGATCAATGACTGAACTACAAACCATGCTGGATCCATGTGCTGAATACACGGTGGTGACTATTTCCCTCTTGCTTCCTACAAGAACTCCTTGCTTTTATTTCTTATCTTTTCTATTGCCCTTCTTCCCTTCCCCATCTCCCTGATTAAGATTTGTAATAAACTGAGTGGAGCAACATTTGAACCGTTGTTTCTTAATCTCATGCCTGGTATACATATATCAAAGAACTTCCTCTCCCTCCTATAAGTTGGAGGGAGACAGATATATAAATGTTTGCCTTCCTCACCACTTCTTGTACTAAGACAAAAAAGAAATTTCCCTGTAATGTCCTTCTGTATAGGAAACTTATTACCTAGCAAAATTTACCACTTATTTACCTATAATGTTTGTTCTTTGATTTTAGTTTACAGTAAGACACTGCTCTGGGGAGTTCTCATTTCCAATATTTTGTCTCTTACGCAAGATTTTTTGGTAGAAGGCAGTGATTTTGTTGGATGTTTCTAGTGCTACTTTGCTGCTGCCTCTTAGGTTTGCTTTTAGCTGACATTTGCCTGTTAACCAGACAGTTTCTCACTGTGAGACTCAGTAGCCTGACTGTTGCCAACATGTCTCACATACTGCCTGCTGAGCCAGAACATGAGAGACCTCCATGTTGTGAAGCTCTCCTGCCTCACCGTGATGACTTGTCCACAGAGATGCTGCTGAGGCAGTCAGCACTCCAGGCCTTCTTCCTGGTGACTCCCCACAATTCTCCATGTCACAGCTGAAGTCTTTCCTCCAAGGACCATCACATTTACCACATGCAGATGCTGACAAGCAAATTTGTTCATAATGCTTCTTCGAATATAGTTATCTTAATCAGGAGATGAGTAATACAGAGCTATTTGGCCAGAAAGATCCAACTGTATCAAAACACAGACACTAGAGGAGAGAAAGTAGAAGTCTCTTCTACAATCCTAGCTTCTCTAAAAAAAAGATGAAAAGAGGCTGATTCAGTCATACTCCTAAGAACGTCGCAGTGAATGCTTATTTGTGTCTATCAGTTTATATCACTCTGCTAATAACTTCTGACCTCATTAGCTGATTTCAGCCAAATTTGACTGAAGGGTGCCTTTGCCCTTCATTCTCAAAAATAATTGATTCTCATTTTATTAATAATTAATTAATATCAGTAAGTGAATTAATGAATTAATAAATCTGTACAAGAACTTACATGTAACCATGAACTTATGTAACCATACACACAAAGAAAAAAACATACCATTCAAGAGAAAAAAATTGCATTGTGAACATATCCTTTATGTGCCTTAGCAATTGACAAAGCCAAAGACATAGATGATCTTTTTCAAATATATCATTAAGGGAAGATAAGTACTGATGGGAAAATAGACTGCTTAGTTCACGATTCCCAGGAGTATTTGAATTTTGTCCTCTTGATTTCAGTGCACTTTCCAGCTTTATCAACATGGGGGAATTGTGGACAGTGATCTTACACAGCTACTAATGATGTAAAAAAGACGACTGCCACCACTGGGGTATGTAAATAATTTTCAGTACAGCAAGGTACAGTAGGTTACATAAGAAAGCACCCAGGTTGGTTTTGATTATCTCCGGAGTAGGAGACTCCACAGCCTCTCTGGACAGCCTGTTCCAGTGCTCTGTCACCTTCAAAAGAAAGAAAATTTTCTTCTTATTTTTATGGAACATCTTATATTCAAGTTTGTGCCATTGCCCCTTGTTCTGTAACAGGGCACTGTTGAAAAGAGCCATCCTTTGGCTCCTGCCCATTTGATAAGTATTGACAAGATCCTCCCTCAGTCTTCAGGCTAAGCACCAAGTCTCCAGCTTTCTTTCATAAGAGAGATGCTCCAGGTCTGTCATCATTTTGAAGCCCTCCTCCAGACTCTCTCCAGGAGAGAGTCCTTGAACTGGGGAGCCAGAACTAAACATAGTACTCCAGATGTGGTCTCGACAGTGCATGCTAGAGGGGGAGGATCACCTTCCTCAACCTGCTGGTCATGCTCTTTTCAATGCACTCCAAGATACTATTGGCCTTCTTGGCCACAAGGGCACACTGCTAGCTCATGGCCAACCTGTTGTCTACTAGGATGTCCCGGTCTTACTCACCTAGGTCTACTCATCTTTTCATATGATGCTCTCCTGCTAGTATTTGTAGTGGATAATAATCATCAGTAACTCATATGGAACTACCTGAGAATTTAAAACATTTAATAAATTAAAAAAAACCAGTTCTTCCACCTCATAGAATATTTGGTGATGATATTTCTACTGCCTATTTTAAAGAATTAAACTTGGTCAGAACAACTCTGAAAAGAAACCACTAATCTCATTCCCGTATTGCTGCTGAATCTACTTTGATTTTCCATAAGTTGCCTCAGAATAACATACTTAACCTTCATCATATTATTAAGTCTGTACTTCTCATGGTAATTAAGTGACCTTCCAGAACAGTGAACAAAACCAAGAGATTAGTTCTGAGAGGTGTGAACTGTTCTGTTCATCCCAATTGACTTTAACTGTGAAGCCTTACAGATACTTTCAACTTTAGTTTGATTAACTATTTCATTGCTGATCATTTAGAGTGAATAAGCTCACTAATGCATTAAAAAAAATTAAATTTATAATAAAATTAATAAAACAGAAACTTCTGTCTTGATTTTATTGTTTGTGCTCATACTTAAATCAGGAAAGAAGTCTTTATTCAATGTAGAGGAAGCAGTTGGAGAATTTCCAGGCTGAGTCTGCAAGAACAGAAAAGAAGCCAGATACACTGCAACATAACATGGAGTCAGTGGGGAAAAGCACGCAGCGAGTCCTGATCTGAAACAGACTGAACAGCACCAAGATAGGGCTGAAACTTTTACTCAATTCCTATTTGCAGTTATTCTGAAAAATAAGAAGGCAACTTTGTTCTCCAGATTTCCAGATGCCAGGCATGTTTAGCACTTGGAAGCACTCTGTGCTTCACAGCGTTAGTGCCTCTGTTACCTTTTGTGCCTGGCGTACAAGGGCTAGTCTCTGCCTGTGAATTGTGCCAGGGTGAAGTCAAACCAAAATGTGAAGCATCTGGAGCAGCTCCTCACATAACCCTTCTTACTCAGTCACCACCCCCACCACCTCAGCCAGGATTTGGGAAATGATTCAGCAGTAAACCCAGTGAACCCCTAGGCATTCCTTTCAGGTTGAGAAGAGTGTGGTGTTTATGGCTATGGTAAAGTCAGGCTGAATTGATGTTCAGGAAGAAAGAACTGGAAGGAATGAACTTGCTGAAACCCAAGCACTGCCTTATAAAATTTCTACCGGCACTGCTGGAGCTAGAAAACATTTTTTACTTCCTGGATCATCAGGGACTTTACGATTTTAGTCTATTTGTGTGTTAGCAATGACTCCAACAGTTAGTTCTGCAAGTTCAACTTTTTGCAAGAAGGAGTAAGCTGTGCCTGAAAATCAGTATGTAAAATACATTTTTAAGGAAGGAAATAAAAGAAGGTCACACAGGAAGAAGTAAAAAGTCTGTAGAAGGTTAATAAAACTTGACTTATTTTCCAAATAAAATCAGTAATATAAAAAACTGCAATTAATTTTAAAAAGACAAATTTGTACTTTAGATCATTCTGAAGGTTGTATTTGTTGACATCTCTGTAGCTTTTCCTTTTTTTTTTCATTAGTTTCATAACTCCAGTTTTCTATCTGTTTATATCAGCCTGGTGGAAGCTTGTTAAACTGTTATTTGATTTTTTGCCTAAACGTTAATGCTTTAAAACAGTTTTAAAAAAAGAAAACTTAAAAAAGAAACAACTTTTTTTTTTGCTCCCATAAAAGTAAAGCAAATTTTTTTAAAATTCAAACAAAAGTTAGGATGGTAGCCCAAGTTTAGCAGTATATTTTGTTTCTATCAAGACTTGCTAAGAAAATGATTTGGAAATAAAGCTAAATTTCTCTCTTGCTTCTTTAGATGGCTTCTATAGAAGAAACAGGACTCTGACATTCCAGCCTGAGAAGTCTGCTTTGCAGTTGGGTTCTTTAGAAGATAAGTCATTTTAATTAACTATTCCCATAAAACTCAGTTAATTGTGAAGCTTTGTTGTTTTCAGTTTTATCAAATTTCATTAGAAGATATATATCATTATCCTGATAGTCCATATTTGTTGTGTTGCAAATACAGTAAGTCAATGTATTTGATTCTGTATTACCTGAATGAGACACATCTGTTCAGCACAAGTGAATTTCTTCCATCTACACATTTTTAAATGAGGAAATATCTGGGAAAATTTGGTTTCTTTACAGTAAGGAGCTTGGCTTGAGCAAAAAGTTCTTTTCAACAACTACATGATAATCTTCACATGCTGAACATGCTAAAGGATGAGGGTGTTTATCATATTGTATCATGGAAGTGTTTGTCCATTAAAGAGTAATTTCCCACTTGACATCTTTGTTTCATTAGTGTTCTTTACTGAATTCCTAGCAGTGTCAACAGTGACTCTCTTGAAATTTGCATTTGTAGCAATATAGTGATCTAGTAACGTTAAGATTCTTTGGCAACTTCCACCAACTCATGAAAAGTCATCTGAGTTCCATTATCTAAAGTTGATCAGTTGGGATGGTATTTTATGAGAAATGCTAACATGGTTCATGTTGAAAAGGCATACCTCTGCTTTCCTTCACAAACTTTCAGGAATTCTGTAGATTCACTTTTTTTTTGCTTGTTGGCAGAGGCTGAAAAGTGGAAATCACTTGGGCTACTACTGTTGATAGGTTTCAAAATTATTCACTAAAGCTTTGTCATGTTTGGCCACTATATCAAGCAGTCTTTTTTTGTTCCATACTAGCTTCACAGCATTCCAGTACTGTACAGTCTGAAAACATGACATGGATATCTTTATGTGTGACATTATCCGATGTCTCCAACTAAGTAGTTATGGAGTTCTTTGGAGGCAAGTGAACTGACTGTCCTTCCAAAAGGACATACATAAGCATCTGATTTTCTAAATTTCTTACGAGTTGCCTATTATTTAATCACTGGTCCTTTTTAGCTTCTACTCTTAAACTAGCATACAGATAGCCTGGTTGATTCTGGCTCTGTCACTTCTGAATTGCTGTGAGGTCAAGATTACCTTGTTCTCTGTTCTGTAAGACTGCTCTGGACAGAGAATCTACTAACTACATATTGATCATTTTCTTGTAGCATTCATCTAAAATATAACATGAACCTTCAATAGAAATCACCAGAGACATCCAAAAGCTGTTAGCAGAGCTGCGTAGCATACTGCGCGGTGGGTATTTCCTACTTGTATGGTTTCCTAGCTTTGAAACACAAAGTTTTCTCCGCTTAAGAACAGTTACAAGTAATTCCTACTACTTGGTACAAGCATCACAAGCTTTTGCCAGGATGTTTTAATTTTTGAAACATTGCGAGCACGCTTAAATTAGCAGATGAGACTGCACCTCAGGGTTTCTTTTTTAAAGATGGATTTTCAAAAAAGTGGAAATGACTAGGAGAAGAAATTACTACAGTCCTACAGATGAAAAGCTCAACAGAGCCAACAAGATGTGCTAGTAGCCCAAAAAGTCAACTGGATCCTGGGCAGCATCAAAAAAGGAGTGGCCAGCAGGCCCTTGTGAGGCTCCACCTGGAGTAGAATGTCCCTGCCTATGGCAGGGGGTCAGAACTGGATGGGCATTAAGGTCCCTTCTAACCCAAGCCATTCTATGATTCTATCTTGATTCTATGACTCTCCAATAATCTTAAATGAAATGGTTACATTTTCCAGAAGCTTTCATTGAGATTGTTCAGCAGTGATTTTTGTTGGTAATCTGTGCTTTCTATTAAACATATTTTTCTGTAGTAGTGCTACATGTATCTGAAATGCTATATTTCAAAATTTTAATATAATTCTTGAAGTAATGAAGGAATTGAAGCACTGTTTAAATCACATCTATTTCTGTCTGATAATCTCATAGAGAGTCACACAGAATCATAGAATGGTTGGGTTGGGAAAGTACTTCTGGAAGTCATCTAGTCCAATCACTGAACTCAGAGGAAACTTCTTAGACCTATGCCCTGTTAAGTTCTGACTAGCTCCTTAATGTAGACTCCAAGAATTCCCAGGCATCCTTGTCCAGTATCTGATGACTCTTACAGTAGAATGTTTTTACTCGTGGACCCATCAAGGGCATGGATTTCTGCATATATATAAATCCATGCCATATATATGTATACACACACACACACACACACACACACATATATATATATGGATTTTTTGACTATATTTAAATTCCCTAACCCAATCCTCAGCCACCAGGACATTTCATCCTTTCTCCAGGCATGGGATTTTTGAAAGCTATGCATATTAGCAAAGATAAAGACCAGGAAGGCACTTAATATTACAGCCCTCTCCTTGTCCTGTCTCATGAGGTTCCCTGCCTCATACAACAACAGATGTATTACTTCATCTTTTGTTGTTGTTGTTGTTGTTGATAAATGTGTAGAAACTATCTTATTGCCTTTCATATCCATTGCCAGATTCAACTCTTTATGGTAGTTGGCCCAGTACTCTCAAACAGTGTTTCCATATGCCTCTCCAGTCAACTCCCTTAAAGTAATTGTAAGACATATGCTAAATATCTATGCTTCTCTGTGAGATTTAACCAGCCATTATAACTCTAGTTTTCTGATATACTCAGCCCTTGATATACCCTTGAGACTCTTGTGACTTGTTATTTCCAATTACAGACAAAGAACACCATGACTTCTTTTCTCTAAATCATTTGAGGGAACTGGCCAACAAAAAAGTTAAGATGATCCATGAAAGGCCTCTCAATAAGCTTAGGGGAATTTTATGGCTTCTGAAAACAGTGACAACATGGATATATGTATTTTCCTAGCAAATGGGACCACCTCACTTGCCAGTGAACAGTGAGGGCTTTTGAAAAAAAATGAATTCACTCTGAAGGTAATACTCTGAAATTAAGAATGTTGTCAACTTCAAGAGATTGGCAGGAAAGTGTGTTCCTTTAACAGAGTAAAGTATAGCCCTTGGACAAGATGCAGTTTGAGAGAATGTAAAAAGAACTTCCTATAGCAACTTACCTCTGAGGTCACTTGTTCTTTTCATCTGAAGATATCACCCTACAGGCTTGGGGAATCCTATGTTACAAAATAGCTGTGAGTTGGCCAGAAACTGTAGCTTGGAATTTGGGATGCAATCCAATATGAATGAGCCCGTTCTCTTTATATAAACAACTTGATATTTTTTCCTGTCCATTATGCTGACACTAAATATAACATGTACTAATGGCTTCTGTAGGCTTGCAGTGGATTTCCTCTTGAGGTTCAGTATTTTTCGAATTCATTTTTTTGTGCTCCCACTCCTATTCCTAGCAGCTCAGCGTATATCCCCACTCTCAGAATAAAGAAACACAGAAAGAAAAAAAGAAAGAAAAAAGGACGGAAAGAAAAAAAAGATTGAAAAATCATGATTTATCTTCTATTTGAAAAAAAAACATCTGCAGAACAAAATGAGCCTCTTGATGCCGGAATTGTCATCAATGATGACTTTGACAAAATGAGCAGTACATAATTTGTTAGCTCCCTTGCGAAGCTGAAACAGATTGTCGAATAAAATACTGGAGGAGATGCATATGGGGTGAGTAGACCAGCTTTGAATATGAACACATGCAGGTGGTCGTTTAGTAGTGGTTCTAAGAGGCAGGACATCCCTAATTTGGAGGGTCATTTGCATTTGGAAATGCTCACTGCTAAATAGTAACGTATTTCCTATAGTAAAGCAGGACTGATACTGCCAAACTATAGCTATTTCTGTTCCAGGGTAACTTGAACAAACCAGACAGCCCAAGGCAAAGTAGAGAATGGTTTACACTCCAACAAACCTGCCATTAGTAGTGGGTTTGCAGAATACAGATTAGCAAGATTTCAGAAAATGCTCTCTGAAAAACAGAAAAACAGAACTTCTTCACTCTCTGGTAAGAAATGACATATTTCTTGCAAGGCAGGCATAGCATCTGTATTGACTTAAATGCTGTGTAAAACAGGCAACCTTCTAAAATGTTTTATCACAACCTCCAATTTTGAATTCAGCCACAGTATGCTGAATTCTCAAATTTGCTCACTCCACCATCAGTCACCTGACAGCAATTGCAATATTCAAATATATATGTTCCTGCATCTTTACTTTTTCTTCCTTTGGCTATGTGGCTCTATACTCCATTAGATCATGAAAGACATTTAAAATATATGTATATATATCTTTAAAGAATGAGGTATATGACTTTTTTTTTTCTTTTTTTTTTTCCCCATTCCATTTCAGTCGTAGTGTCAGCCAAGTAATTGAAATATTTCCTTTAGGAACTACTAAAATACCCATTAAAAAAGGTTTCTCTGAGCTGCTGTCACTGCAAAAAACTATTTCTTTATTCCATGAGTTTGAAGACCCCTTTTTAGATGGTCTGATTGCTTTGAACACCAAATGAGATTAGATGACACTGCGAGCTTTTGAGGATGGAGGACATTCTTCCACTTTGGAGAGAGGATGATATCAAGAGGCCTTACATCTGACTAGGGCCTTCAGATATCAGAATGCTATAAATAACTAATGATGATGTCAGCTTGGGGGCACTTAGCAATGTGTAAGAGCATGCTGCTCCTTCAGCAATAGTTCTGTAATCTCAGCCTTTTAGCATATTACTTCTAAAAGAACATAACTTCCTCTGGAAGCTTCATTTCCATTTAGCCAGCCTTGTCCTTTTTTCAGATATACTCCCCTTGACATGTGTAAAGGAAATGTGATCCAATACTCCAATGAAATCTTGTTCAGTTTCGTTAATTACCTTTGATCAGACTCTTTCCTCCATACCTTGGTTAATAGTGTACACTTGAAAAAAAGAACAGCTAGATCTGTTATCCCACCAATTACTGGGAAATGGAAGTGACAATTTGCTTACTTGCTTGAAAGATCAAACAGTAAAACCCTAATTTCGGTCACTTGGCACCAGATTATTTATATTGAATCTGGCAGGCACACTTTATGCAATGTCCAGGCAAAAAATGACCTCAGGCTTTTATGGACTAAAGCACAGTATCCTCAAAATCACTCTGCCTACTGATTTTTAGGAGACTCCTCTCCTTTTTACTCCTCTTTTTTTTTTTTTGTTTTGTTTTGTTTTGTTTAATTGAAGTCTATGATAACTATACACATAATCAGAGAAAAAAAAGAATATACCATATATCATACAAAGTATAGTGTAGTGTGTCTTGACACTGAGTGTTTAATAACCCATCCTCAGAGACAGTAACTACAGTAATTGAAGAAGGAAGAATATCTGACTCCTGAGTATGAGTTTTTATGAGCACTATATAGTTCATAGCACACTAGAGATCTTTTAAATGCAGAACGTTGGTGTACAGTAAGTTTACCTCTTTGACAAATGATTATTTTACCACATACTCAGTTAGGAAACTTTTACTACTGCAGATGAACAAAGACAATAAAGCCATAGAGAATTCTCATTTCTCTTTTTCATGTTTCCTCTTTTCTGGGATCTATTCTCCATGTTGTCTTTCAAATGGAAAAAAAAAAAAAGCAAAAAAAAAAATCTTTAGGACTAGTGTGAGTTAATCCACCTTGCCAAAAACAGGATCATCAGCTTTTCTTTGGTATAAAAATTAAATCTTTGTTTATGAACACCTGCCTCCCTATTGACCTGAACCCTGAAATGAAAGCAGGCACTTTTTAACAGTAAATTAACTGAAGAGCTAACTAACACGATCATACAACTCCTGCTTATGGGAAAGGTTCTCAGCTCATCGAAACCAAATAACTGTTAAACAATTTATTGCTGTAAAGATCCATGCATGCCTCTGTAAAGCTAGGTAAATGCTAGACGAATGCCCAAATCTTTACCTTGGTGCAATACAGAAACCTGAATACATTAAAGAGGTTCTATGCAGGAAGGAGAAAAAAAATAAAGAAATCAGGATCATCAGTACTACTTAAGCTTTGCACAGTATAGTCTCTTTTAAAGCCAAATGATTCGCAAGGCTATGCATACACAACTAAAAAAAAAGTTCTCTGAAGAATATCTCATATGGAAATCATAGTACACTCCATTAATTACCTTCTCTGAGGGAAAGAAGGGTGAAATTTGCTATAGAATCAGATCACAAGACAGAAAGTCTCAGGCATCCGTTATGTAATTTACTCCTGACATAGCACATTGAAATCTGAGAAAGGAAGACCATTTTACTGTTAGGTCAGCAAAATGCCACAGAACTAAAACCTGATGTTGCCTGCATACCGTTAACTGTATCTACAGTGAATAACTACTCCAACAACCACATCACCATTAAAGCCTGAAGAATTTTACAGTGTTGCTCGCCTCACATATGCATTTCAGTTGTTCCAATAGGACTTCTAAGGTCTGAAATCTTGGTGAAATTTCAATCATCCATGCCTTTTCAGTTTGTGAACTGGTAAACCAAAGGCACACCTGCTGAATGAACACGCCCTTCTGCTGCCTGTTCCTGAATGTGTTTGCCAACCATGAGAGCAAACACTCTGGGCAAGAGTTTCCAGGTAGTGAAGCTGTGGCCTCAGGCACAGAGCAAAGGCGCTGTCTAGCCCATGACTTCCCACGGGCTACCTGGGAGTAGTGTGCCTTACAGACTGAACAATGCTTCATCCCACCTTATGGATTTCAGGGGACAGCAATTTCTAAACCCCAGTGCCTCAGCTTCCAGCAGCAATTAGAAGGACAAACCCACATCTTGCCCACCCCCTCTTCTACAGGGAATAGAAAGGTGAATGTGGCTGATTTTTTTCTTACCTGTATGCAAACTTTGCATTCCATGTTCGTCATTCATTTCAATGAGATTAGTCCTATTTTTAGTGAGGTCTCTTGGTATAAAAACCCTAATGTTCAAAGATGGGATCACATAGGTGATGATCTGCACTGTCGTCTTGCATATTCCAATTCAGGGTGTAGTTGTGGGTCTTACAAGGAAACTGGCTCCCTGTGTGCAATTAATTCATTTCTACAGTAACATCTGGCGAGCAGCAGTGGAATGGATTTAATGATTTCTACCATCTTTATAAGCTGCCCAAGAATGTGCTGGGTGCTTCGTTCACCCTTGAGCTTTCAGAACTACCTTTACTGGCCTAAGGCTATATTTGCACCCCTATGTGGCTGGCTGCTCAACACAGAGCAGCTCAAAAAGACTACATTCTGTCAGTATTTCCTTAATCTATTTTCTACCCAACTTCTCCTTTTAGTAAAAATATAAAAAAATTAAAAAGCTACCACATGGTTTGCCCGCCAGTGCAGCTCACTTACCCTCTGTATTTCAAATCTGTTGGCCTGTTTCTGTACTAAGGTTCACATTGAACTATCAGTATCTGACAACTGGTCAGCTCAAAGTTCAAAGACCAAAATGCAACCATGAGTGGGTCTGTTTTGAAAACAAATGCAGTACAGTGACAGGGACAGTATATTCTAAGACAACAAAGAGAATATTTGTTTTAAATGTGCTATTTGCTGAGCGAGGTTTTATCCAAATCTATTAAAGAACACAGGTAACAACACTGCTGTGGCTATGAACGCCCTTGTGCAATTGCACTTCATTATGCGTTAGCCCTGAGAGGCCTCAGTAGACTATACAAGCACAGCTATACTGAGGGATGAAAGGATCAGAGATCAATTTATAGGAAAAACAAACTCTCCACGTACCTCCTCTCTTCTCAGAAGCAGGTGATTAGCCGCTGTGTAAGGTACTTCAGCCGAGCAGCCAGCTAACATCAGCATTGTGGTTTACATCCCATTTAGTGTGTCCCACAGATCGTAATCTCAGCAACTGAAATTCATGATTTCACAGCAGCAGAAAAGCCTCTCCATGCTTTGGAGTGGTGGTAAAAAATCCTTCTGGTTACAGCGCTGCCATTCTGTGTCATCTATCACCGAGAGGCACAGTTGCATGAGCGAAAAACCTCCTAAAATCAAGCATCTAGCCAATAACTTCCCAAAGTATACACTATCTTTCGTGTAGCTTTGTTTCTGATTACTATTAGTAAAAAGAAAAGTCAGAGAAATATAGTGAGATGGCTCAGAACTGTTTGCACAGTTCCTGTGCAAAGGAGTACATTTCACCCATTATCATGAATTTGGAGAGTTTCCTACTTTTCTGAAGAGTTCAGTTTCTTAATACGCTCTTCAACATACGCTGTTTCTTTGGAGAGAATTTCCTTGTTGTCTGTCTAAACAAATTAATCTTCTCTGCTTCTACAAGATATCACTTCTTTCTTGGAATTAAAGAACCAGTCTTGGCAAAAAAAAAAAAAAAGAAAAGAAAAGGAAAGAGTAAGAAAAGGGAGAAATGCCAACTACTAGTAAAGCATCTATCTGCTGTACTGTTTGCCAATAATAAAGGCATATTTTACTTACGAATTTTTGGAGAAAATGATTTTTGAAATATCTTTTTACAGCATGAACTACAGCAAAAGTCCTCTGGATTTATTATATCAATTTTTTTTTTTTTTACAGAGCTGTTTCTACCTGAAATGCTCCAAAACAGCTGAGTAACAAACTATCAAGACTGTTCATATTAACAGAATACATAAAAATTCTTGAATTGATACTTTCAAGCGATATATTCAGTTTGGCAGCTCGTGTTTAGTGTGGAAAGTGCAAGGTGTTTCAATCCAAAAGCATTTTTTTAATTCTCTCCCCTCAGAAGAGTACATGTAAAAGCATAAGAAAGCTGAAAGCTCAGACTAAGTGAGCTTTTGCCTTGGTAATTATCAAGGCCTATCAGAACATGTCCTGTTGTCCTTTGATTTCTGGAACCTTTCCAAGAAAATAACCACAGATAACAGTTTGAAGTACATTACAGAATAACGAAGTAAGTATCACCAAAGTCTCCTGAGGATGTTCACGCAACTTAAAAATCTTGGTGCTAATTGCTATTCAAAATCATGTAACAGAGTTGGCATTTCTTGGTATTGGAAATGCAAGTCAATCTTGGGCATCTCCCTTAGCGAATGTGGATAGATTTACAATAGCTGAGAGGTTGAAAAATCATGGAGTTACTGATGTATTCCATGAGAAGGACGTATTGCAGTGATTGACCTACTTCCATACTCACGTAAATACAAATGAAACATTCTCAAAACTTTAAAACGCTGCCAAACATCTATGGCAGGTCATGCCCCTTTCAGTACGTGCCAGGACAATAACCTTGAACTCCGGGTCTCACTAAGCAGTCTCCAAGAACTTCTACATGCCAGATTTCCTCACTCCTCACCAGTCAATTTAATTGTATCTCAACCACTGTGCTTTATCAATAACAATTTTTTATTTAAAATGGTTAAATAACACCTGGAAGTAATGACAGTTATTTTTAAGAGATTACAAGAAATTAAGGAATATTAGGTAAATTGCAGCATTTACCTCTAAGTAAACATTGTTTGTTAAATGAGTCCTACGAGTCTAAAACATGGTTATTCAGAGATAATCGCTAGAAAAACATGTTAAGATCAGCAACTCTCTTATATCTATATCCTGGAGTTGCCCTTTGAAATCATTCCCCATGGGAAGCTGTTATGCTGCAGAAACCTTCTTGAAAGCTGATCCCAGAAGCTAAATATGTTGTGTAATACAACAGAGCAATTACAACAGCGAAAAACAAACAGAGACTTCAGCGCTCTCCGGTGTATCACAGACCCAGTGCTCTTTGTTCCGTGTCATGGTCAGTTACTTGTTGCTGGCATTTCTTGACCTCTTCCTGTATTCAAGGGAAACGCTTGCAAAACCAACAAACAATCCTGCAAGGGGTAACCCCATAGCAAAGGTTCACCACAGCTACAGCCAATGTGCCACTCATTTAGGGTGTCCAGCAGTCTGTGCCTCTAGTTTGCTTTTTAATGATCAATTCTACTCCAGAAACAGGGGAACTTTCTGAAGCTAGTATCTTAGTCGTTTTCTTTGAAATGGATCTCAGTGTCAGGGGAATTTTCACACTGGAATTACTGTACTAAAACATACTAAAAGCTTTTTCTAGTCAATGACTTCTACCAGGCTTCATTTTGGTTTGTTGCCTGCTGAAAATAAAAGTAGAAATATATATTTTTAGTCAAAAAAAAAAAAAAAAAGAACTAATTGGCTCCTTTAATGCAAAAATCAAACACCTTTTATAATTGCTTTATGTACACATAAAAGTTCCCTGCTAGCTGTGCCAGTGAAGCCTGTGTTTTATCTGCATCATCTGCTTCTTTTGAGATCAGAGGATTTCTGACTCAAACCACATACCCTCTTTCTCAGTATCTCTCTGTACGTATATTACTATTTCCTCTTTCATATAATCTAACAATCTTCTAAAGATGTTATTATTGTACCTTAAGCATCTACATTATCTGAGTGCAAAAACCCTGGAAAAAGTTGGGGGAGAGTGGAAATGTTTTATTTCAAAACCATGTTTGACAGCGCTTAGTTCCTTTATATCTCTGAAGGTTTCTTTACTCTCTACTTCATATACGGCCATCCATTTTTCCCTTCTGAAATAGCACAGTAGGCTTCCACTACTGTAGCACGTAAGACTCTTATTGTTAACTTAAGACTCTTACTGTTAACTTAAGACTCTTTGTTACTGTTGAATACCACTACAAGGAAAGGAAGCCTTATTATGTATAATGCATAGTTAACATCTGGCACGCAAATACTGTATGTTCCACCAGTTTCATCCTATATAATCTGTGCTGTACATGTGCTTGATGTATACCTGCATAATTTCTTGGAAACTTCCAACTTACCTTCCTTACCAGCAAAGAACTTAACATCATTTGACCCACGCATCTAGAAAGAGCTGTCCAGATAAAGATCATCAACTCGCATATAAAACTAGTATTTGTTCAGAATGATTGTTCTAGCAATCAACTATTTGCTAATTAGCTACTTAATATTCACCATAAGGAAAACAACAGCTTGGATCCACCTCCTGGTTTTTAGACTAGAATTTAGGATTAAATTTGGGGATTCTGTATAGGCTGATTGCAAGATGGCAACAATTACAGGACAGCAGCACCTAGACTCATTTACAGGGTGACCAGAAATGATTAGAGTTGATCCTAGAAAATGGTACTGGAAAGCTTCTACAGTACACAACAATTCATTCTATTAGCTATACAAGTCCTTGGAGCTCTATAGTGTGGAAGCAGGAATGAGCAAGCCAAGTGGACTATCAAGGTGTTGCCCAAATCTGCAGGGATATAATTAGAAAGACCAAAGCTCAACTGATGTGGAAACTAGTAAGTGAGCTGAAAGACAAGAATAAAATCTTCAAGAGCAAATCATCAGCAAAAGTAAAACAAAGGAAAACATGGACACACAGAGCAAGGGGGCAGAGGATAGAGTGATGGGGAATAAGATGAAGTAATACTCAATGCTTTCAGTGCTTCAGCCCTTACTGATAAAGGTTTTATATATATATGTATATATATATATATATATATGTATATATGCAATATGACTTGTAAGACTCTGCAGGAGGAAGGCATTACACACAAGGAGAAGTGGACTTAGGACCTCTTCAGTAAATTGGACGTTTATAGGATAGAATGCTGTGGACACAAGAGCTAGCCAAAATCATCACAAAGCCAGTCTCTGTCATGTTCAAAAGATCACAACAATCAAAGGCAGTTCCTGACATCTGGAATAAGGCAATCATAATATCAGTCTTTCATATGGGCAAGAACGAAGATTTGAAGAGCAGACTAGTCATCCTAACCTCAGTTTCCAGGAAAATAGAAGAGCAAAATCTGAAAGCCACGTCCTCACACATGAAGGACCAGAAATTGAATGGGGACAACCAGCACAAGTTTCTAAGGGTAATGCCTGGTCAGCCCCAGCTGGAAAAGATGCTCTGTATGCAGTACTGCACGGATGTGATCGTATTGCTTTGTACTCAAGGTTGGAGCAGTTGAAACCCTTGCAGGTAAATGGATAGCTGTCCTATAATGTAACACGTCCCTTAGGCTTCCTCACTCTGCAGTAAATAGGGTCTGCCTGACAAAAAAAAAAAAAAAAAAAGAAAGAAAGAAAGAAAGAAAGAAACAACAAACAACAAACAGTTTAAAACTGGGCTTGTACTTGGCTGTGCTTAGTTTAAGTTCTAAAGTTTTCTTTCAAATGGAATTCTAAAGCAGTTTTGCATCTTTGGGAAATTAAAATTACTTCAGTCTTGGTGAAGTGAAGTATCTAGGCAAAGAAACAACATCTACGCAGTTTGCTTATCCCTCTACTGAACTGCACAGTTAATGTTTTCTGTCCTCACCCTCACCTACATTTCCCAATGCAGATGTTAGGATTTATATCCATATTTGTATTAGTAATTATGCAATCAAGCAAAAGTGATTATCCCCAGCTTTATCATCCCCATGACAGAATACTAGTCTTTACACTTCAATTGAAGGGAAAGCCTGCATAATTTCACCTGAATCATATGCCTTACCTTACTAGAGATTCTTTACCAAGAATCTCTAGTTCCTCATTCATACCCTATTGGTATAACTCTGCACTTCCTGGTCTGTGCATCTACAGCTGTAGAGCTGTTGAAAAGTCTTCTGGAAACTTACAAGGGCTTTTTCCACTACTCTTCAGAAACACATTCTTTATTTAAGCAAAGTTAAGTGCTCTGGCATTTTCAGATACTCCTTCAAGTAATTACAAATGCTTTGTAATTCTTCATCTCTTACCAACAGTTGCTTCCAAAAAATCTATTAATGCAAATTTGTAGAATTCAGTTCATGTGAAATGCAGGTAGAAAAAAAAATTGAGTTCGGAGAATCTTAAACTATTCCCAACTTATGAAAAAAAAAAAACCTCTATTACACAATATATCTTTTAACATTTTCTCTGTCTCTCTAAATGATGAGCAAGGCTGTTATTTTGGGTATTTTTATGTCTGTGCCCAAAATATTCCTGTAGAAGTTAAAGAACGATTCGCAATACTATCAATGCTGTAAATGCAATAATACATTATAATCTTCCATTTCTAGATCTTCCTCCCTGCCCAGCATCCCACAGCAAATTACAATCAATACAAAGCTAAACTTAGCACTCTGATGTCTGCCAAGTAACGGCCAGACACAGGGCAGACCTGTCCAATTTAGGGATTCTCTAATCTAGTGGCACAACCCTACTGCAGGAGCAGTGCTGTCAGCTGACTTAGTCCTGCTCCTGATTCATGCCAAGGAGAGTTTTGACATTGATTTCAGAGGGCACATGCCTGAAATCGAACATTTAAGGTAAAGATAATTGTGGCTGAATTTTCTGATAAACAAAGGTAGAAGGATATTCTGTTCTCATCCTGGATCCATGATCTGGGGCCACAAAGCCCCAGAGAAAGCACTTTATTACTCACTCAATCTCATACTACTATTGAGATTTAAAAAAAAAAAAAAAAAAAAAGTGGGATTGTCCACTCAAGGTATTCCCATGCAGGGATCACGTACATCTAGTTTTCTAGTTCCTAGATCTCAGAAAAACTTTAAGGTGAGGGTTATAAGAAACGCTGCTGGATCATGACCTAAATTAATAAAACTCAGAAATTCACTGCTTTATAGTGGTTACTCTTTACAGATGCTTGACTAATGTAAATCAGTATTATATTTGAAGAAAATAGAGCCTATGATGATTTGTACTAGCTAAGGATTTGGGTTGCAGACAACAGTACCTAAAAAACACTCATTTCAAAAACTAAACGCGATGCCAGACAGACGTGGCTTTTTCATTCTTGCACAAGAAACTTCAGAATAAGAAAAGTAACTTAAGCCTTTATCGTGGTACCAGTTATGTGATATTACAGTGTCATTGCCTGTCAGAAATGTCACTGCTACTCCATCACAGAAATTCAGGATCCACTCACATTCAAAAAACAGCTATTACCTAGCAGGATGCCTAATCTACACAATGTGAAAGCGTGTTTAACTAATTGATTTGCTATACAAAAGAAACCTATGAGATGATGATAAAAAGGAGCCCTTTGTATACTGAATAGAGCTAGTGGAGGTAAGAAATGTGGCAGCAGCATTCATGAGCATCTAAAGGTACTGAAGTGCTTTTATCAGTGAATCCAGTTAGAAAGCAACATAGCAAACAATTCCTGAAGAAGAAAGCTTTTCAAGTCAGCCTCATAAAGCATGGAACTGCTGAGTAATATTTTCCCAGTGGTGGAAGGACAACAGCACTGAGCCATCTGGTTCTTAGAACGAAGACAGGGATAAACATGAGTGTTAAAGAGAAATGGAGCAAAGCAACTCTCCTGCATGGTGAGCCATGGAGCTCACCCAGGCCCCAGGCCTGCTTTCATCCAGCAACTGAGCTTCTGTGAGAACGACAGAGGAAAGAAGTATTAAAATTTGGTGGAAAGTAAAGGAATTGAGACTTATTCTTCCTTTATTCTTTCTCTTCACTGATCTCACAGGTGCATTTATATACAGTGAGAAGGAAGAATAAGGATAAACTGTCAATATTGTGCTAATAGTACTTCAGACCAATTTTATATAAGTAGTTGCACAAAATCCACGATCATGGTAGCACACCATTAGACCACAGTCTCTGTGTTGGAAACCACTGATTGTCACCCTTTCAAAAAGATTTAGCACCTTACAGTGTTTGGGTCCAGTGTTAACATGAAATATGAATGAAAATATTGACTTAGTTCCAAAGAGTTTCCAGTTGCATTGTAGAAGGATGTCTTGTAGCAGCCAGAAAAAAAACCCAGGAGAGTCAGGAAGCAATTTTGATAGATTAGTCAAGTCAGTTTTCAGCATTTCTGTTTTAACTTGAAAAAGGTTTGCTGCCATATGCAATTGTACTTTGGCAGTGCTTACTGACAGAACAGAGGCTGTCTTGGCACATCGCTTGTAAGAGCAAAATAGATTTGGCTGTCATATCCATAATAAGCATAATTCATATTGCAGTGTCTAAAAAACATACGGAAAGGGGGGATGTCAATATAAGAAGAATACAACTTAAAAGGGCTTGTAGGAGCCTCCCACGTAACAGGTACAGGCCCAGATGAAGTTATAAACAACAACTCCTCCACTATAATGGCCTTTGGCTTGTGTTCAATTGATGAATCAGTGCAGTGAATTGAAGAACACTACTTTGAACGCGTAGGACTCAGTTTACCCATTCATAGAGGTCTTGTATCTGTGCAATACAATTACACTGTGATATATGTGGCTGAGTTTATAGTTAGAGTCAGGTTAACTAAAAATAATTTTAAAAAATGAACAACACATGGAGCAGGCTTCTCTGAAGGTAAGACACAACTTGTTTTCACTCCCAGGGTGTGTATTTAGTAGTTTGCCCAGAACTGTTAGTGACTTCTGCTGGTTTGTTTAGGAGCTACTGAATACAGCTAGGAAACGTCCAAACTCAACCATCTCAACCTTACACAACTTGCTTCTGACCACAGATAGGTGGCTTTTTCTTCCGCAAATCAAGCTCACACTGCTCCCAGATAGCCTGGAAGATAAACGCAATGAACAAAGTATGAAAAAGTTTTTACAAATATCACGTAGACAGTGTTTTGATACAGGTAAGTCTCACGTACCTTTTTATTTTATATGAACTCTCTTGTATTCATGTAAACAATTACCACTATATATACATACCTGTGTAACAAATAATGATTCTTATATGAACAGCCTATGCTCTCAAGGAGCACAAGTTTAGTGTGAAGTAGAACTTCTTACAGAAGAAATTTGCATCCAGCTGAGAACCATGCTTTACTGCCACTATAAAGGGATCACAGTAAGAATGAGAATCAGACCCACATATACAGCTAAGTAATATACAATTTATTCTCTTTTAACTGTTACTACTCTTTAATCTAGGATTTATAATATAAAGAAATGGGTGCAGATGATGTTTCATAGCACTGATGTCTGGCATACCAAGATTATATATTTCAGTAAGATAGAATAGTTGGTCTTCAAAAAGCACAGGTAGATAAAGTCTGATTCCCTATCCCACCCTCACAGTGTTAGAAGTTTTACTCAGCTTTTACATGTAGGCTAGAAATCAAACCAGTTGTACTTGTGATGTAACTGTGTTATAAATTCTTTCAGTTTTAAGTTTACTTATGGAGCAACATAAGAGTTGAAAGGAAAGAAAAAAAAAATCATATTTCAAAAGTGAGTGAATTAAGAATCTGAGGCCACTTTCAAAAGAGAAGTTTCTGTACACAGACCTCCTGCCTACTGTTAAATCTAAATGTGTCTTTAAGGGATGTTCAATTTAAAAGGTTCCCATTGCCAAAGATACAGATTTAAAAAAAAAAATGATTAGTCATCAGAAAACCTTGACATAATTGTAGAGAGCTCCTAGATTATGTGGGGCTTCCTCTAGAACAGGTGCTGTAACCTTCAGGTTTCAGCTGTAACCTCTGGACTCCTCGGAAAATGTGAAGGAATAAATGCTACATGCCTTCTCAGTGCTAACAAGCTAAGCCATCCTTTGTGTTAAGGAGAGAGAAAACTTCAGGCTCAGTTGCAAGAGTATCTTGGCATCCAGTTCTGGATGAGTGGTAATTGTCTCTGCTTCCAAATCTCAGATCCAGAAGACCCAATCTCTCAGATTAGAAGAAGCCAATTCTTCTCTGCAAATTCAGAGCATTCATTCTGCGGCTCCACCAATAGTACAAAAAGACAACCTCACAGTTTTTTCACCTTCCTTCATAGAATCAACAAACACATTGCAGGTGTTTCAACAGTTACAAACAAATGGAGAAAGAATGGCAGGATAAGGTAGCAGAGACTAATTACACAAGAAGCTTTTTCATGGCAGTTCCACATCTGAACAACCCTAATTTTCAGTCTAACCTGGAAAAAAGCATACAAATATTGATGTTTTGATGAAGTGCATTAAGAGCTTATTTTTGGGATTTGTCTTGTATGAATACAATAATATCTTGCAAAAACATCATAAAGAAGTTGAATAAGAACCATTCATTGATTAAAGAAAAGCCACAATCTTCCTGTAACACCTTAAAGATATTTGAAGGCTTCCACACAAGCTCTGAAACAAGCTAATTCTCATGGTTTATTATTTTAGGTTAGAAACAAACAAACAAAAAAACCCTCCAGAAAAAAGAATAGTATTGTATGAGAAAATTGGGTAAACTTTAATCAAGATACAACTTATTTAAAGAACTTTATTTACATTTTCCTTTATAAAAGAGAAGAAATGAAGATATCAACAGGAAAAATATAAATTATGAGGATAATAGTTTACATTGTGGTAGACCAAAATAACTTTCACTTAGAATAAACATGTATAATGTATAAGCTTTAATACTTGACTTTACAATATATATTAAAGAGACTATTTATAATCTTGATATAAAATAACATTGGCAAGGAGAAATAATAAAGAGCCAAGATTGCTGCAAGTGTCCATTCACTACATAAATGCCATAGGTAGAAGAAACAGAAGCATTTAAAAAAACTTTTAAATAGTCCTGCGTCAGATGTCTGCAGTGAGAATTGATGCTCTGTTTACAGTTCTGTTTTTGTTCTACATCATAAAGCAATGCGGATTCACAGGCTTTAGTATACATAATCCTCACTGAGAGAAGAAAGGGTATTAATATGAGCTAATGATATTGTCAGTAGGAAACTGAAATTTTGATAGCAGTAAGTTTCCAGCTTCACAAAAGATGCAATTCCCACGCTCAAGTGTGAAATTAAAATATATCTCCAATTTTAGTTACCTAAAAATCTTTGCCCCCTTTTGATGAATGCAAAATAAATCAACATGACAGGAAATTTAATTCCAAAAGGCCTGACTGAATACCACAGTGGGTATGAAAGAAAGCAGCCTGTATAGTCAATACAACTGGTCATAGCATGATCTCAGCTTTCCATTTCTCTGATACTGTACTGGAAATGCCTTTGGCAGTGTGCTTAGATCCATCCTGCATAGCACCTTCCACCCCTACCTTGCTAAAACCCAATGTAGTGGAAAGCAGCCTATGTGACTTAGAGGGTACAAAGATACATTAGCCTTCATGAATCAAGGTAAGGTCAGTAAGCGTAGCACAAGACTCCCTTAAAGACACTCTATTAACAGCAACAAGAGTTTAAAGACTCTTGGTCTAAGAACTCTATTAAAAACCAAGCAAAAAAAATCAGTACTTACTTCTGATAAGATCCTTGCAATATTTTCAAAGCATTATCAGAGACATCAATAAGCATACACTGAAAATCTTAACTTACCCAAATGATGATAGTCTCTCTAGCTATAGAATACTACTTCTCAAAAAACAACTCTCATCCAGAAGACATTCACCTTTTGGAGGCTAGCTCTTAAATGAGCCCAAGGTTTGCCCCTTCCAATCAGGTGGGAAGCACAGGAGAATTGCTTACACCTGAGCTTCCTGAAAGCTGGTTATCCTCAACTCTTTTTTTTTTTTTTCTTCCCTCTCTTCAGTGCAAAAGGAAAGAATATGCCCAAGAAGGAGAGAGAGACTTCCTGCAAAACAGTTCATATTAGAATTCCCATATTGCTGATGAATAGTCTTTGGTGTTATATATGACAGGAGGGCAATCTGAAGTCAACCTCAAAATTAAGGTCATTTGCACACCTGTGGGACAACCTAAGGTCATAATCAAAAGTGACCATAAAATATTCATACTGATTTACTTGTATGAATTAATTCTTCTTCCCTGATGGTGTGATCTTTGCCTCCTGTCCATCTACTTTATTTTCTGGGGGAAAAAAGATCAAATCTATGGTATTTCATGGAGTGATTAATATTGTTTTATTGTCGTGACCAACAATAATGTTGAGAAAAAAAGTTAGATTAGACCCAAGTCAATTACAGAAGAGTAAGTTTCAACAATGCCAATCACAGCAGCCTTTTGGGTCTTTTCCTTAGTAAATTAAAAGGCTTTCTTTTTCATCTAGAACCATCTTATCACTCATTTCACTATCAAAAAAACACTCTGAAGGTAATAATGGGAGATTCTTTTAAAGGAAAATAAATCTATTTTGTTTCTTCCTCCATTTTTGAGGAAACAGTTGTTTTATTTTATGTAGTTGTATTCGTGTTTTTTGTTGTATATACTGGTGATAGCAGAAAAAAAAAAATGCATTAGGTGAGTTGCTTGAGAACTGTAATTTTATTTAGTATGCCCAGTGAAGATAGTCCCAAAATAGGTCTCTTCCTTACTGCTCCTCTTATGCAATTTGTGTTTTGTGTGACGTGTATTTGGAAACTCACCATCCATTCCTGCCTTGTCTCCTAACTCCTTACACTCAGACTCTGCACTCTGTTCAAGATTCAGCAGTGTTACTCATTCTGATTATGTCACCCATTTGTTCAGTAAGTCATTTACCACCTTCCTTTAAGAATCAGGATACCATTTCAGGTTTAACTTCTAACATTTAAGGCACTTAAGGTGCCAGGTCTAATTTACTTACAGCTATTGACTGATGTCTGCTTTCTCCCTTGACTTGAATCAGCTTTGGATTGCTCATCATCTATTCCCACAACATCCTGTGTGTAGTGTGGATGTGAGCATTTCTCAGATACAGTGGTGTCCCTAAACAGATTCTCAGCTTCCATGGTATGTGTTTCAAATTGAGAAACTGAAAATGTTCTAATCAGTCTCAGCACCTTTAAATGTGCTGGTTTCATTTCTCAATTTCAGTTCATTTTCAAAACATAAAAAGGCATTGATTTTTTAAACCTGTTTTGTAGAAGTCCCAGGACACCGTAATCAGACATTCTTCTATCCTATAATCAGAGAATAGGAGATGACCTAATTCAGCTTCTTTGCATTATTCATTTTGGTACCTAACCACATACCTGAAACTGTTGCCTTCTTTACAGCAAGATAGGATATAAGAGCAGTCATGCTGGTTCAGAAGCAGGCTCCCGCCAGCCTGGTACTTCTCCTGCAGCTGTGCCATAGGTGGGCACCCAGGGCAAAGTGTCACGCAGGGTGAGTACAACCAGTTTTTCTCCCAGCAGTCTTTCTCCAGTGATGCTTTCCAGACAGAAGTCCTGAGCCTGCTATACTTTCTCTGTTTTGTCACCCATAACAAATCCTTCTTCCAAGCTCTTCCCCAGTCTTCTCTCAGGCACTCAACATTCATCAGTGAGCAGTTCTTCAGGTCTATTACGTTGCAGCTGAAGATCTGTGATGACCCCTTTGTTCCTCTATGGAAGAACTGCTGTCAGTTCCTGGCCATAGCTTACTTACAGCACTCATGGCCTCAAAGATGTCTGCTTCCCATTCTCCACTTATTTTCCAAGTGGACTCCATTTTCTATTTCTAATATAGAAACAGTCACATCGTTCTGATCAGCCCCCAATTCCCTTCTTCATATCCTTTTGTTTCCTACGATGCACTTCTGAAACAGAAGGACAATAATGACACACAATATCCAGGGTGCAGTTGGAACAGAGCTAGAGAGCTGTAGCACTGTTTTCAGGTTTTGTGTTCAATTCCTTTCCTAATTTTCCCCTAATATCCAGTTTGTTTTTCTGATTGTTTCTAAGCCCTGTACTGAGCTTTTCTGGAGCTATGATAAAACCCATGGTCTCAATCTTGGTCAGAGACAATTAGTATGTAAATTTAGTATCACTATTTCCTACATGCAACACTTAATCTACACAGAATTTTACCTGCCATTTTACTTTCTTGTCTCTTAATCCCTTTCTGCAATTCTTTACAGCCAGCCTAGGGCCAGTCTTGTTACCTTGGGCTTGTTGGGCTTTCCAGGTCACTTATAGACACATTTCACAGCACAAGTACTAGAAGAGTGCTGCAGTTCCTCCTTTTATTTTGAAATTCAAGTATTTTTTCCTATCCTCTTTTTCTGTTTCTCAGCCTTTTAAACCTAGCTAGGAGCTTCTGTTTTCTGCCATGGCTGCTTTATTTACTAAAATCCTTTAGTGAGGGATTCACTGTCAAAACTCTTTTGGAAATCAAGGCAAGTTATCAGCAGGATCATTGACAATTACATATTTGTTGTCCCTATCAGAGATGTCCATTTCCCATGAAGATTAGGACTTCCATAGACAAACTGTATTTTATCTTCTAGTCAGTCAGATTTATACAAATTTCCACTAATTTTGTGGCCATTTATCATGGCTTCTGTTAATTTACCAAATGGTAAATTAATGTTCCGCTATGAAAGAACTGCTGTTGGTTCCTGGCAGTTCAATCTACCAAATGGTAAATTAAAGCTTGCAATTTTGGAGATCATCCCTGGTAACTTTTTAAAAAATTTGTGCTGCATTCACCATTCTCCCATCTTCAGAAATGAGTGAAATTTTAAGAGAATTGTTACACACTACTGCTAATAATACCATCCAAGTTCAGACCCTTGAGTGAATATCATACAGTCACAGTGATATTTTAACATATTTTATTCTGTCTCTTTATTCAATTACTTCTTCCACAAAATCTTTTGTTTCAGACTTTTCTTGCTGAGTCCTCTCAAAGGGTTTGGGTCTCCTTCCAGTCTCTCTACAGTGACCATCAGAGCAGAAAACTTGTTTGCCATCTCTACCACAACCTTGCCCTTGCTGAGCTCTTCTTAATTGCTTCCCATCATCAGTTGACTTACATGAACAGGCAGTGTTCTTCTAGTGTGTTGAGAAAAGGATTTGGACCTGCCCTGCTGTACAGACCTGTGTCTCATTTGCTATAGAGCTGGATTGTTCAGGTAAAGAATTCAGGAAGAGAAAAATGGTCTCAAGGCAAGACATCTAAGCAATGGTCTGGAACTCTGGATTTATGTCACTCTATAGGTACTGGGCAGGTGACTTAAATTGGTCTTTTGTTTGCTCTATTTGTTCACTTCTGATTTTCTGGGTGACTGATTTGATACCTCTGGTATACAAAGTGTACAGTATTTTTAGTATGTAAAGAAGCACACCAAAAACTCAGACCTCACTTCAAATCTGACATATTTGAAGGCTTGTGCTTTTTTTTTTCCATCTCTCTGTGTCTCAGTTCAGTACATGCAAAACGGAATAATACCACTACCCACCTCAGAGGTTTTGTGCACATAAATTCATTAAAGTTTGTTAAATGCTCAGGTACTATAGCAACAAGAACCATAAAAAAACCTGGAAGGGACATAGTAATTATCTTCATAGCAGGGTTCGGATACCATGCAGTAAATAAGGCATGGGGGACATATTGAGCAATGGGAAGAGAACTAAAATTGAATATTTGCTTTTGAACTAAGCTCCTTCTGTCCTGTGCACAGACTAGAGCACAAATAGTTTAAAACAAAATTCAAATGTGATCATGTAATTAGACAATGTCATAATGCTCACACCCATTGGGGCTCATTTAATGCTGTACATGGCGATTTTTAAGATTTGGCAAAGATATGAGCAATTAAAATAGGTTTTTACATTAGATAAGGGGTCAGGAAACTAATGAAAGGCAATCCAATTCTCTTCTGCTACTCCACTGAATTGCACTTTGAAGGGGGTAATAAATATTAAATACAAATTTCAAAAGTACTTTAGAGATTTGAAAGCCCAAACTCTATGAGTGTCGCTGCAACTAGTGCTGCTGTTTCTCCAGCTAGAAGAAACTCTGCTAGTTCCAGAAGTGGAAGCACTGTGAAAGAGAAAAAACACTGTGAAAAGAAACACTTGATAAATTGGCTTTAGCCAGTGTATCTGGGGTAGTATCATTGCATAGCTTTATGCAGTGCCATCTGAACACATACAGATAAGACATGGAAAAGAATCTGATTAATATGATTAAGTTTCACAGCATTTGATGCTTATTTATGACCACCTTTTGCTGACTTTACTTAAAATGATTAACATCTTAGTGCAAAAGCTTTTCTGCTAAACTCAGTGGGGCTGCTAATAGTAAATACACTCAGTGCAAGGGGTTCATAATCTCTCCACTGTGGAGAAAGAGAGAAAGAAGTGAAGAGGGAGGAGAGGAGATATAGAGGAATTATAGAGATATTTATTCTTTAATTGTTTATACATACTTCAGCCAAGTAAATTCTTTCTATAAGACTGAGTAACTGTGGGAAACATTAATTTCCATACATAGCAGAAATTCTTTATTTTAAAGTCTTGCATGAAACGTTTATTTATAGGTGTGATGCTGTGGCTGATTTGTAAAGTTTCCATTGATTAGCACAAGGCCCAAGTTTCACCCCTAATAAACCATTTAATCTACCTAGAAATAATGAAGGACTCAGATGACCCTGCCAGAAATTCATTCTAACATCCAAATAAGGGAAAGTTTTTTAAGACTGTGGCATCCAGTAAGCAACTTTTTCCAGCAACCTAAGCAAAAGCAACCATTTGTATTTCTAAGAAAATGGGCCATAAATATTTTCTGTTTGTCAGGATTATCCTTATGATTTAGTTATTTTGTTATTGTGTTGTAAAATATTTAATGTTTAAGAATTTAGACAACTGCAGCAAATGCAGGTTAACTGGTCATTACAATAACCACCATCACAGCAATGGAATCCACATGGTTTTTTTCTGTAGGGTTGCATGTATTCTACTAGTATGCACATATATTCTTTTTTTCTTTTTTTAAATGAAAGAATCTTATTTGGGCATTCGTTATTGACACACACAATCAGATTTTAAGTGCAGCTAAGTACACCATCTGGCTTTTCTTTCCCTCTATTCCTCCATAGCCATACGCAGTTGTCTGCTATTTCAAGGAGTGTCTGGCTTCTATTACAGTTACACCAGTTGCACTACAATCAGCTGAGTAGGCATTTCCCTTATGAACCCTGCTTTTCAGTGTTTAACAACTAATTCGAAACTGCATCAAGCTCAAACATGACACGCACATTTGTAGACCAGATGTGGTTTTGTTTATCCTTTTATTTTTAAATGCCCCAAAATGGCAGGGTTTAAAAAGTCCATCCAAATAGTATAACATTTATGATCAGCAAAGCAGATCTGCTGCCAATTTGGGGATACGGTCACAGGACATTTGGAAGTGGGTCTTAACTAGTCTTTTGGTCATCATTTGTATCATTCTTCCCTAGCTAACCACTAATAGTACACAACACGTACTACAAACCACATTTAATGGTAGGGCTTAAGCATATCTATGACAAACTCCTGGCATTTGGCATACAGGGAAATTGTGCTGATTTACCCTGCAGCTAGACAGGCAGGATTCTATTAATCCCTGTGTAGAAGTAAAAATAGTCTTTATATTTCTCTCTAAATCTGAGAAACCTAAGGAGAGAGATAGAAGAGACCTCCAGAGAGAAATTCTGAGAAACAGCTCGAATTCATAAGAGGCCATAAAAAGGAAAGAAAGAAGGAATGAATTAAAAATATTTTCAGTTTAGTTTTTTATTTAAATTCATTTTTGTCATTTTTTTCTGACCAACTGAGCTTAGTGTTAGGAAGATTCATTCCAGAAATATAGCTAATTTAGGGGATCGAAATCAGCACAAGACCAAGATCTACCAGGAATATCCCTGCTTTGTCTGAAATTTCTTGAGGATTTTATTTTCCTAAATATGCCTATAGGTGCCTGTCCTGAGGCAATGAATGCTTACATTCCACTTAACACTCCACTGCATTACAGCTACACTCCACCTCAGCTTTAAGTCCTCTTCATCCTCTTGCCAGCTAAAGCACTCAGCCAGAATGCAGGAGTCCTGAGCCCCCATGCTGAAGGGCAGTACATCTATAGCACCTCCAGTAACTGCACCATGGCTCCTTCAGAGTAGCATCTTCAGCAGCTTTGAAATAGATTCAGGAAGCTTCTTGCACATACCCAACTAATTAACATGCTTGAACCATTTCACACTGCAGGACACATGGGTGTCTCACTGCCTTGGTGAATGCTCTGATCTAAAGAAAACACCCATCCCTACCTGAATGTTAAAAGAATAGAGAGAGCTGGGATCAGTCCTCTGAAGAAAAGGTTACTGTCACCAGGACAGCAGCCTAAGTTTGTGAAGACTGGTGGAGGAAGGCATTTACCCCTCACCTGGAATTAAGCTGCAAGTACCAGAGGAGAAAACAAGTCGTAATCTCAGGTGTTACTGCTTCCCTGCTGCAGTTTGACATGTCCAACACCAACAATAATTCAGTCATTATGGGTGGATTAGGGTACATGGAGTTGTATGGGTTGTACACAGAACTTAGGTAAATGGAGATTAGACACTCAGTATCTATAGATAATTATATTATTAAAAAGAAACAAATAAAGCGTTACAAATTCATGCAGCGGGTCTGTTTAGGGTAGTTTCTTTTGGTAACAAAGGTTTCTGTGTTACTATGCTGTGCAATTAGATGTCTCATGTTCTGATACAGAAAAGTGTAGCATGATTTCAATATTAGACTAGAGCTGTTTTTTCAGCCATTAAAAAGGCTGTTATTTGAATGTAAGGCATGCATCTGCCTTTCTACATTTCTCCATTTGCAGCACTTTTTGCCTCCAGGAGCCTTTCTGAGCAACTTCCCACTGCTCCTTTTCCAGCATCCTGCTATTCTTACTTTCATCCCATGCTGTTTCTTGGTTTCTGCATGCTCTCCTCCATCTACAGCCAAGGAATGCAGGCCCAACTGCTGTCTTGGTTCTCATTAAGAAGATTCAGTATCCAGTGTATACTGATAGAGACATGATTTAGCAGAGGGTTCTTAGAATTAGGGTAGTATGGATAGGTCGTGGTTGGACTCTATGATCTTTAAGGTTCTGAGCGATTCTATGATTCTGTGATAGGCAATGTTATCAATTTCATAACCAAGGCAGCACCTGACTGTAAGATGAAAAACGTTCTGACAATTATTTCTTTGTAAATCTGTCTTCAGCAAAGATGAAAAGCATGTGATAATCTTAAACAATAATTCCAATGAAGTCATGAAAGTTACTCGTCATCATGAGAGTAAATATATAAACAAACCTTCATAGGATAAGAGTATACATTTTAACAAAATTACTTCCTCATCTCCTATGATGGCCTCTTCTCAATATCATCTGTTCAACTGACCAGTTACTTTCCAGCTGGTCTATTCAGTTCATTCTAAAAACTCTTGCCCTCTCCCTCCACACATGCCTGTGGTGCCAACAGGGTCCTCTTTCACTTCCACACTGGTCATATATTCCTAACATAAAACATGTTCTGAGACACTAAAGTAGTCCTTGACACCAATCTGAGAACAGATGATGAAAAGCAGCAACCTAATTTACTCATGTTAACTGAGATCAGAAGTAAGCAAGTGGCAGGTACATTTAGACTCCAGGAAGCCACTCTCTTTCCTCTGTGCTTTATGCATCTGTGTTCTTTAAATCTTATTTATAGATTTACCTTTTTCAACATAATAACTATTGGCTTCTCAAAGGCACAACCATTGTTCAAACAAGTATAAATCCTTCAGTTTTATTTTAGTGTCATTTTATCTTGTTTTTCAAAAAGAATGTTACAGCATGTTTTATGGAACTTCACATCGATATGTTATTGCCTAAGATATCATACAATATGTATTAAAATATACAGTATATTAATATAGCAGTTACAGGCAGTGCAATTGAGATGTGAAATCTGCACATCAGAAAGGAAGCTAGCAATAGTCAGTCTCTTTGGTAAACCCACATCCACAGCATGTAGCTGAGTTCAGTAGTCAAAAAATGTTATTGTTGTTATTCTGATGATGACTCTGCTCCTTATTTACTCAGCAATTTTACAGGTACCCAGAGACGTAGCTTAGGAGATTTATAGTCCATAGGTTAGGAATAAAGAACTATTTTTTACTAGAAAGATGTGCTTGATGAAGCAGATGCTACAGTGAGCTTCAGAAAGCATGAATTAATATCCCAGTAAAGAAGCCCTCACTGACTTGACAAGTCAATCAACTCTGTGCTTCCCTGGTACAGGAGGAGTGTTTGTCTCATCAAAAGATCATGAGAGAAAGGGAAGAGTTGTTCTGGCTCATGGGTGTCCAACCCTTTGGCTTGCCTGGGCTGCATTGAGTGAAGAACATATCCATAAGTTGCTCTGAAAGTAAACTAATTATTTCCATGGAAACTACAACAGAAAAAAAAAGAGAACAATATCACTATTTGATAGAGCAAATTCTCAGCTACAAAAAACACACTTTTTCAATATAGTAACCACCATTGGCTATGCACTTTCACCTGCAATGAACAACAGCCTACAGGCCACAGTCATAAAAGTCTGTACCAGCAGAGGTGACCCACTGCCTCCATAGCTGAAACGCGCTACTCAAAGTGTCACTGTGCTCACAGCCACAGTTTGATATCCATTCAGTAAATGAAATGTCAGTGGGTGCCATTTTTTCCTGCATGGAGGAATTAAACAACACATCTTTGCTTCATACTCACTTCCATGTCAGACACCATTTTGTCAGACTGCCCCTCTTGCTGCCATCTCTCACACAGCAAAAAAAAAAAAATAATGGAACATTCCTGGGAAGGTTCCACCTCTGCCACTGTATCAGTCTCTGACATTGTGAGACATCATAAAATAGGAGCAGCCCTTGTAAAATAAGCAATATAGATAAAATATTTTGTTAATTACAAACATTAATTCCTATTTCTATTTATTAAAGAGGAACAAAACCATAAGACTACTGGGATATTTGACCCCAATTTTGTGCAGCTAACCCATCAGCTGGCTTGATGGCAGTGGTTGCAACTCTTAGTGAGGTCTCAAAGGGTTCATCAGATTTTTGAACTTTACTCTTCCTGTGCTTCTCCCTCAACAGTTGTTCACAAATGTACATACTGCCAATAGTTGATGACATGAATGAGGTGTGATTGTGAAGTGAAGGATGTTTCTCTCTGGTAAGAGAGGGATTATGAAAGTCTGGTAAAGTGACATGATCAGATTTTTGAGCTGAAGATCTGATTGCAACTGTATGCATTCCACTTGAGAATTTGTAGGCAATGTATTTATATCAACAGAAAATAGCGTCACAAACATAAAATGATTTTTTTTTTTTTTTTTTTTTTGCAATCTTGAAACCTATTCTCAAAATCCTTTATCAAAACAGAAAGCACAGCTGTGTATTCTTCGCAGAGCACGGTGTTTAGCCAACGTATCAAAATGCAAACATCCATTTGCCATCACTTGAGTCAGCACTGCCCTCCCCATGCCCTGCTGTCAGCCGGCACAGTGCTGGTAGCACACTGTGGTCGCTGCTGAGCCCACAACTGCAGGCAGGGCTGCTGCTGTACAGTGTGGATATGGGCAGCCACATTGCCAGCTGGACCAGGCTGCAGGCAGACCACACACCACAGGTTGGATGTTGTGCTTTCTTCCTAACAGCTTTCTCCATATTGAGTTCTATCTTCTTTCTCATGCAGATCTGCAGAGACTAGAATTTATTTCAAAGACAGAATGTGGATCAACAAGGGGTAACAACCACAAACTGACTCTCAAAGTGTTTTCTGGTGCCTGCATAATTAACATCAGTTGTTCTTTTAGTGAAACTTCAGGACTTGAGCTGCATCTCCTGCCTGGAGAGTCACAGCATGGCACATAGCCTGTGCTTGGGAAGTTGTAACACAACCAGCATACCTTCCTCTTTGCTGGAATCAAGCCCACAGCAGAGCCCAAAAAAATTCTGGGATGGAAGCTGTCACACTTTTTATAACATTTGAATCATAGAATCATATAATGATAGAATGGCCTGTGTTGAGAAGAACCACAAAGATCATCTAGTTTCAACTCCCCTGCCACGGGCAGGATTACCAGTCACTAGACCAGGCTGCCCAGAGCCACATCTAGCCTGGCCTTGAACGCCTCCAGGGATGGGGCATCCACAACATCTCTGGTCAACCTGTTCCAGTGCATCACCAACCTCTGCGTATTATTAATATACACAACAGTAATTGAAAAAAATATATGCAAAAGAAAAAAAAGAATGGGTGATTGATTGAGAAATGACAGCATCTGTAAAGTGGAGCTACTTGTGAACTCCATGAGACCACTGAACTTTTACTTGCATGCAACTTCACAACTGCATAATGAAGCTCCCTCAGAGTGTTATTCAGTACTGAATGTACGAAAGAATAAGAGTTGAGGAAAAAGAGAACATGGGAATCAGGGAATAAAAGGAAAAGTAAGAAGAAACTAAAGTTGCTGAGATGTAGAAGAACTGCTAGAGGGGCTGGTGTAATTACAGATGGATGGAGAAATGTCTTATACTGTTGCCTGACTTAGATCTTCCCCTCTCACCATGCTGGTTGTTGTAAATCCCATCACTAGAGCCTAACTGCATTGTTTAGTGTATAAAGTATATTGATGCCTATGACTGTGAATTCTGTTCCTTCAACCAGTGCCTGACTTTTGGCTGATGTACTACTAAGCACCAAACTTTGTTGGGTTGCCAGAGACCCTCTGTTACAGTTGGTGTTACAGTTAGAAAGATTACCGTGATGAAAATGAGAAAAAGAAACAAACAGGTAAGGAATGCTCACCTGTATCTTAAGATCTAAGTTTGCAGGAAAGACTCCACAGAGGAGGGATCTTCAGAAAGAAATGCTTCCTAGTGGCAGTCAGCCCCTTAAATGAAGTCTAGAAGGTAATTACCTTTACCTGTGCTCCCACAGCTGACTCAGTCCTTTCCTCAGGTGACCAATGTGTGGTTAAGGCCATAACTCAAGAGTTTCTATACACATTTGTAATGCGGTGAAAAAACGGTGGTACAAACCACACAAGCATTGAAGAATTGTCAGCATTGTTTAAAATGGTAGGACATTTCCTGCAATGAAAAATAAAATCTATATCTAAATTGTATAAGTGAGTTGTTTCTGCCATTTTTGACTGACTTTGCAGAGAGAATTTAATTCTGAGCTACATATGTTAAGATTTTCATTGACAAATAAATAAATTTTGAAGTTGTTGTGTAGTCTACTGAGAAAATTCTTCACGTTTACTTTGAAAATGTAGGATATGAATTGAACAGCAATGTGAAATCTGTCTGAAAAGGGTACATGTGGTCTTTCAGCTCTGGTAAAAGGGGCAGAGTGAGTGCTGATTCCTTCAACAGCTATCAAGCACTGTGTGAGTTAATTTTCCAAGTCTTTGCCACACACAAAACTATGATAAAAGTTCACATTTCTGTGCTGCAGTGACATTTTTTTTCCTTGAGAATTGCAGTTCTTATTCACATCTGTCTTTTTACAATAATAACTAAGAAAAAAGTGTGTGGCCATAACAATATGTCTCAGAGAATGGAATTGTTTGTTCTCAATGTGAAAATACTGTTTTCTTTTGAATTAGCTTTAGCAAAAAGGCAGCAATGAGACTACTTAGCATAGTGAAAAATCCCTTACCCCTGTTTATGTCCTTTTGAAAATCTTTTATACTTCAATTCTCTGGATGCATGAAAACTATTTAAGGCACATAGGTTAACGATCTAGGCAAAGAAAATATTACCATCATGTACTCACCTTAAAATCTCTCTATAACAGCTTCTGCAATACCACACTTTCCCAGCACTTCTTTGGATTAGGCTGCAAAATTGATGTTGTTCAAATACACAAAGAGCATAAATGATCTCAAGGAAAACAGAATTCTCACTGTGACAGAGACCTCTGTGAGAGACTATTATATACTCTCTAAAATAAGACAAACCATTTGGGCCTATTCAGTCATACCACCTTTATTTCATAATTGCTGGAGCAATGCAGAAGACTAGAACTGAAGTATAATCAAGCTGATAATGAAATGAAACAACTTCTGGAAAGGTAAGAAAGTTTAAAGTAACTCTTAATGCTCCACAGTATCCTGCATAAAAAGTGTCCTACAACACTTTCTCTTCTGAGGAGCGATAATGACTGCTGTTTGGCCACTGGAAGTTGTGTCACTGTCTCCAGATTTCAGCACTCTTCTCCTAAGAAGATAAATAGATATAAAAATTCACAAATGGTCCCAAGTCCAATGTCCTTTTAAGAACAGGAAAATTCAGTTACTAATTATGATTACAGCTGTGTGTATAAAACAAATAGGACCAAGATCTCGATGTCCCAGTTTCCAAAACCATAGCTAACAAGCCTCCATAGCTGACTTATGTAACCATGCACATCATATCTAATCCTCCAAAAAATAGTGTTTTATTTTTCAGTTTAATTTCATTCAGGTGAGCACAAGCATGGGGTTTTTTTGCAGCACCATCCTGGATTTCATCCTGTTGGTTTCAAATATGTGCAGAGATTTTCAGCTGTGCTCATATGGGCAGATAAGCACCAAGAACAAGAGAAAGTTCACATTGGATATAGAGAAGATAACCAAAGGAAGCAGATGTAAGATTTGCTGATATAACTCTTTGTTTCAGGATGGTGATTCAAAGGGTGCTGTACTTCCAGCCCAGACACTTGGGGAACAGATCTGCACACTCTGCCCTTGTGCCCAATTAGAGCAAGCTCATTTATTAAATGAATTGCTCTCCCACAAAATACATGAGGACTGAGACGAAGGCAATAAAATATTCACAGAAGTGCAGACAACTCCTGAAAAGTCTTTTTTTTTTTTTTTTTTTTTTTTTTTAAATCCTACAGTCCCATTTTGAAAAGGAGCTGGAAATGTAAACCATGCTATTGTGTGACTCTTTCACAAATTAGCTCTCTGGGAATCCAAAATAGAACAGATTTATGCTAACAACAGGCTGAGGGAGATTACTTGCAAACAACAAAGGCAGCTTGGCCAGCAGTTTAGGCCTTCTCTTGTTAAGAAAATTTTCCCATCTGTAACTAAATCAATTAGTTATACCAGTGCAAACCCCTGATAGAGACATGCTGCACCAGCATGAATTGGGGCTTAAAGCCATTTAGGTTAATTCAATAAATCCTTGTCAGCATTGCTTTGAAGCAAAGGATACCGCAGAAGCAAGAGTTTATCTGGGGTAAAGGGACTGACTGACACGTAGGTAGGTATCAAGCTGTCATTCTGGCCACAAGCATGTGCAGCTGGGAGAATTTATGTGGTATGTCTGATGTGGATCTCATCTCAGGCCTGTGTAATGAAGAATGACGCGCTTTCCCTTGCAGCCCTTTCTATTCAATAACTGATTTTAAACTAATTTTCAAACACTTTAATCTCAAGATGTAACATGACAATTATAAATGCTGACCCTTAACGTACCCTCCCTTCTGTAATAACACCAGGATGTCATCTTTCTCTCTGTCTCTGCCTTTCCAGCCCTCCCTTTTCCATGTGGCAGCCCAGCCAGCTCAGCCACTTTCTTCCTTGTTTGGAAAAGCACCTGGTGTTTGCGGAAAGGTGAAACTCAATCCACACAGTGACTACGTGAGGTGGGTCCTTCCTCACTAACCACTTGCTCATTCAGAGATGTGCTCTGGACAGGCCATCAGCAGAGTCACAAGATCAAGCAGCTACAACAGTGGAGCGCTGCAATTCCTCTCATTGGTGCTCACATGGTCACTGGCCAGGGCTCGGAGACAGCAGGATGTCAGAGGCAGTGTAAGAGGTCTCATCTTCTCTGTGTAAGCTCTTTTGTGCTGCCTTGCTGGCTGTGTAAAAGCATTTGTTTAAACTGACTGCTTTTCCAGAATCTCTAAGTACCTGCTGTTCTACGGAAAAACAAATAATGATTTTAGAAAATGCACAGGATGCGGAAAATATTGTGTTGTTATTTACTGATGTCACCTACAGCCACCCCTATATTAAAGACTTCAGTTTGCTCTTAAAGAAGTAGATCTTGTTCTCTGGGTGTTCACTGGAAAATTTATGTATTTGAAAGCAAAACCCTCTTCAGAAATTTGAATTTCAACACAAAAAAGCTCTTGTCTGATACTTGTTATACATCAGTCCTCCATGTGCTGCCTCCATCAAACGCTTTCTGCTGCCCAGGGACGTAGGGTTGGGAGCCTCCTGAGACACAGTTTGTGTCTATGTACCATCATATCAAATACTTTTTCATAACAAATCAATCTGCAGTCTGAAATTAATAGATTTCTGTTCCACAAAGCAAATGTTTCTGGACCAGAGCTCTCCAGTTTGCAGAACTGGTAATTAGAAACCCGATTCATGTTTGCAGGGCAAAATATACCTGTGTTAAATAAATTTTGCTTTGGATCTACTTGTCAGACTAACAATTTCCAACATTTTAAATAGCTTTTTCCTCTCCCTTGTTTGTGCCTATTTTCTCTTCTCTGCCCCTCTATATTTGCAGGAATCATGTCCTTTGTAAGACTTCATTTTACTAAGCAAAACTACTCAGGAAGGTGTTGTGTCCTGTAGTTACATAAGCTCTCTGCCTCGTAGTCCACTCATGCACCTCCTTTGTGTTGCATCATTTTTTTCTTGCACATCTGCCCACACTGTTCTCCCCATGATACAGCCCCCACACATGTACTGCTACTTCACAATGAATTTTGGAATTACTGCAACTGAAACAGCTTCAACTTATTTTTTCACACTAATTTACAGGGTGATCCCACTGCACTGCCACTGGCGATGAGGCAGCAATCTGTGGCATGGGGAGAAGAACGAGTGCCCTATGCAGTGTGGGAGGAAAGGCACAGAGGTGACTTTACTGCCAAACAAAACACAGAAGAAATTTAATTTTCATACTCACCTGCGATGGGAGAGTAGCCTCAAGTCTCTTCCTTCTCTTCAGCTGTTTCCAAGACACAGGTTGCTAATTCTTGGCAGAAATTCTTGCTGGTCTGAGACTATGTGACCTTGAACTTTATGCTATTTAACTTCATCCTTTTTTTTTTTTTTTTTTTCTGCCCTCAGTGATCCAGCTGGTCCTGTGTGATATTTTGATCCTCCTCTGCAAAGGCAATGCCACTCAGCTTTGTGTCACTAGCATAATTTATCAGTTCACTTCCACTCTTGATCCTCAGGTTAGAAGTAAAAATACTAAATAAGTTTCTGTCACTCTCTTGTTCCACATTCACCAGGGCCACCAAGGTCATGCCCACTTCAGTCAACTTCTGCCCACCCTATGCAACTCGTCAAGTCATATCAACCACCCACCTCATTCTCTCATTTAACTGGGTATTAATCAGTGAGAGTACAGGGGAAAAAAAAATTGGATAGTCAGCAACTGATAAATTGATCCTAATAATGTACCGTCTTTTGGAACATTTTTTACTGTAAAATACAATTAAAAACAAGGAAATAAATGTAAATAATTATATCTTTATTAAAAGATTAAATGCAGTGTCAGCCAAGGCAGATTGCACCTGATTCACTTGACACCACTCTTGAGTGAAGAAATATTTTTTTCAGCAAGAAAAAATACAGTGAATATCATCTGCCTGGACTTCAGAAAAGGTCTTCATACTGTGTCATACAGCTAGTAAAGACTTGTTAGCATTTGCCATGTAGGCAGGGAGAGGGAGGAGGGAGTTAGCATAACTTCATACCAGTTAAAAATAACTGCAGAGACTAAGACTGCTTGGTTGAGTGATGCCATTAACCACAGGTTTAAATTACTGTGGAATTATTTAAGCATTAGTTATCTGACTGCCACGAATCCCATGATGGATCTCTTAAGTCAGAGTTAAGTAATGGTTTACCATAGCTTGGTTAATGGTTATACAAACTCTCCGTGTTTGATTGTTGTTTGCTTTTTTTCCATTTCTGTATTTGTATAATAATTAACTCCTCTAATACTCTTTCTCAAAAATTATTTTTGAAAATTTATATATTTTGCAATTTTAGAATTAGCAATATTTTTTTTCCCTGGGAAAAAAATGTTTTATTACAGAGCATTACTTCACGTCAATCAATTAGTGGTTTCTGCAGGGTTTATATTCTCAATTTTTCAATCCAGAATAATGAGCCCTTTTCCACTAGTAGTAAGTACAACAGAATAGAGAGACATTGCTTGATTGATTGAAATTGCCAAGCAGCAATGAACATTTAATGCAATATAGCAGTGTATGCTAACTTAAAAGAGAGGAACATAGCTCCTTGAAAAAAAATCATATTTTCTAAGACATTAAACACAAAAAAATGATTATGTAACACAACTGGAAATATTGATAAATGCAAAAATAAACAAACACTGCAGGTAGAAGGTAAAGTATCATCCAATTTCCTTTGGTATTTTGGTAACAATTTCTACTGTCAAGCACATACTGTACATTCCGGATGTTTGGTCACACTATGTGTACCTCACTCTGCATTTTCATCTGTCTTCATAGGAGGAACATGGTAGTTTCTTGAACCATATGAACTCAGAGACAGGCTGGTGGGTGGAATAAACAAGCTAACATTACAAACTAATATAGAGCAACACTCTATTGCAGGAATTTATGCATAAATTGCAAGTTTGTCCCTTGGAAACAAAAGGGTCAAAAAAGGCAAGATAAGGCCTTATCCAGTATGCTGAACATACATCCTTTCTTTTGTGATCCTATGAAAAACTCAAGGAAATATAGTCAAAATAGGAAAGCTTTCATGCCCTACAGTTTGGTTTCTTCTATTTCTATCATTTCTGCTCAGGGTAAAAATTCTATTCACACTGTAATTCTGGGAAACCGTCATCCAGAATTTAAGTAAAGTTCTGGACAGCCATGGCAGAGAAAATGAAGTTATACGACAACACACGCAGAAGGGATGACTGGTATCATTGAGTGAGAGGGGGAGGACTGGGAGAGTTCTTTTTCTTCAGCCTACCGAAGAGAGAGCTTTATTCTGTGGTAAAGCAATGGCATACACCAAAAAAAGCACATGGAATTCTTAATTAAAACTATAAATGAAGCTTTAAACACATGCATTCACACATAGTTGCACCAATCCATCAAGAAAGAGTTAAAGATTTTATGCAGTCTCTTTTATTCTGTGAAGAGCAGTTTCACCTGCCATTAGTAGGAGTCAAATTTACTACCGTGGGGAAGCATAAAGAGGAATTTGTGAACGGAAGATGATATTCATATTCATTTGGGGATTTTTAGTGCAAAGTTCAGACAAAAATTAGGAATAAGTGCAAATTTCACCTGGTGTGCATTTATCCATGGGTGAAATTTCAAGCAGAAGCCCTCTCCTCTTCCACCTACTGAAAAAAATACATGAAGTTTAGGCTGGCAGGTCTAACATGCTTCTCCAGCTGAAAAGTTTGAGAAACTACTTAACCTTTTTAATAACAGACTGCCTTGGATATGCAATTGTAGCACATGATGCTATGATGCTGCGCATGTCCAGGAGCAGCACCGTGAGCCTCATCACCCAGGCTGCATGGCAAGGTGCCATGCACTCTTCTGAAGGGCAGCTCCAACCAACAAGCCACTTCTTTAAGGCTATGAGATTGAACAACAGTGTTAAGCAAGAAAGTATTTCAAATTTCTGTTACATAAGGACCTGAGCTTCAATTCTGGCAGATGCGTTGAAGAAATGGCACTAGTTACACTTTTGAAATACTGCAGTTAAGATAGGGTGCAGCTCACTGAAACAAAGTGAGATGACCCAGCAGTTCAATAGCAGCAGATCCCTTCTTCTGTCTCAGTGCACCTGGTTTTGTGTTCCCACACCATTTACTATCAGAGCCTGTCTGAACTGAGTCAGCTCACTGGCTCAAAAGGAAACAAAGTCAGCAAAAATGCAGGTAACTGCCTGCTTAGGTAGTGGATAAATCAGCTCACAGTAATGGCCAAAAGCCATCTGAACTAGTGCAAGGAAGAGGGCAAGACAAATGCAGATGGGTACATGAAAGAAAAAGGGAGATAAGAGGGAGGACACAAGAGAGCTCCTTTGCAGCACGAAACTGTAAGGCTGTATTTGTAACCATCATTGTAAGCTAAAAACATGCCACTAATTTACTTTAGACTACTCATTTCAGCGTTTAAAAAGATGCCTCGTTCTCTGAAAATCTAGCTCAATATTACATGGAATTCAAACAAGCTTTTGGTCACTGGTTGAACTTTCAGGATTATTTCAGAAGAGCCTATAAAGTCTGCACGTGTCAAGAGCACTGGACATCAAACTCAGCAGATTTGAAAGCTGGACAGCTGCAGTACAGTTCATTGCCATACACTACCAAGGGAGAAACAAACTCTATTTTTAGTTCACCTTGTGCAAGCAGTGAAGTCATTACAAAGATGAAAGAATTGGTTTTTACTAAAAATAAGTATGTAAATGAGGCCATAGTTTCTACAAGCTTATCTTTTCCCTTCACACTCATTGCCATGGTCACTAACAAATATTTTTCCTGAAAATAGACATGGCATAGACACAGCTGTCATTTATGTTCTCTGCTTTTGCAGGGAGGAAAAAAAAAAAAAAAAAAAAAAAAAGGAAAATTAAAATATAAATTACATACAAAAAGACATATTTAAATGAAAGATAAAACATCTGCAGCTACAGATAGTCTCTTACTTGGCAGAACAAGGTCAAAATAAACATTCTGAAAGCAAAAATATCCTTCAGCCATGACAAGGAATTCCCTGGCCTCCAGTATTTTGTTTCAAAATACTCATGACAAATGTCTACATGGTATCTTATGCACTTTCTGCTCCCCTTTTGCCTGTGGAAGAGTTGCCAGCAAAATGGAGTTTTGAAACCTCAGCACTTTTTTGTCAATCTTTTAAAAATGATTGAGAAAAATAAAACATTTTTAGAGGAAATTAGTGTCAGGATGGAGAATAATTGTATTTTAACTTCATCTTGATTACACAAATTAGAATGGTCTTGTTACAAACATCTACTAATAAAACTGGGTTTGGCATAGAAATATTGACATATGCTTGTCTATAGTTCTGCTAGCAGCACCATTATAATAAGGGGCTAGGACACAATGCAAAAATGACAAAGAGCATTCAGCATAGAGAAATTCTGTTGTGTTGGTTGGCTGCTGAATAGCTGCTTCAGAGATTGACAGAACAAGATGGGGCTTTTAAATGGGACAAAGACTTAATTCAATAGAGAATGAATATAATACCAGAAAAGAAAAAAAAAAAAAGAAAAAAAAAGAAAAAAAAAAATTCTATTCATTTTCATGCAAGTAATTAAGTGGGTGAAAAAATATTCTTTCTTTCCTTTAATTTGCAGTTTTACACAGAAATTTTGAGTTTGTAGTGTTTATGTCATTTGCTACCATAATCTACTTTCTCTTTGAGATTCAGAATTTTGCCCATTTCATTTAGAGAGCAAACAAACTGACTGAAATTGTGCTCTATTTTTTGCCCTATAGCTTTATCTATTCTCCTCCATTATTCTTTCTGTACTCTGTTGAGTCAAGAAATGAGTCATCGTTGTGTCATATGGCTCAGCTATTTCTGAGGACATCTCATCTCCAGAAAGAAACACAAACTGCCCTTGACATTCATGAGCTAAAGTGAATAGCAAAATACAGAGAAGCCCATTATCCCACCAATGTTTCACTGAGAACACTTCCCAAAAAATCAGTGTATGTCTAAACTGAATAACTTAATTTTTCTCCAGGGTTCTCTATTCCTCTTGGGATTTCTTTTAAATTTGTGCTCAGATATCTTGGAGTATTTCTTCTAGCAGCTTGACCATTCTCATTTTCTGAATTCTGATTTTAATTATTTATAGCAGATTATGCATGCTAATGAAATCATTGAATTTTACCCCTATGACAACAGGACAGGAGTTAGACCTTCAGTGAAGCCAACCACTCTAAATTCAAACTGCACCAGTGCTGATACATATAATGCTGAACTAGATTAGAAAAGGGATTGAAATAAGTAGGAGGAAAAAATATATAGGATATTATTCTAGGACATTTTCAGCGAAAGCATCCATAAAGAAATAAACATTGTCACTGAAATAAATGTAGCACACAGACCTTTGTACGATTTCAGGTCTTGGTGTGACAGATCTACATGATGAAATAGAGGACCTTAGTGATTTTCCAGGTATAAACTTATGTCCTTCACACTTACATCCAATCTTACTTGATTATAAAAAAAAAAAATAAAGCAGCTGCAACGGAAACAGGATTAACCTTGGAAGTCATTAGATTTTAAATTACTGAAGTAAATAATCATCCCACACAGTCACCCAGAATATCTGACTTTCTTTAAAAACCATAAACACAGAAAGCTTATCAGCAATTTTAATACTTTCTTTCATCAGGCCTAGAGTCAGTAACTAAGCGCAAAACACCATGCCTACATCTCTGATTCAGACACTCACACATATACATGCACAAGTGCCATGTCATGGCATTCAGTCTGGAGGAGAAGACTGGGAGCCTGTTCTAGGGGAACAAGGAGAAACATCAGATTGTCCCCAAGCCTGACAGAGCAGCAGATGCTGATCATCCTCATAGTGCCACACTGGAAGAAGAACTTCTCAAGAGTAGCCCTGCTGAGAAGGACTTGATCCTGATAGATGAAAAACTTAACATGACCCAGCAGTGTATGCTTGCAGCCCATGAAGCCAATGGTATCCTGGGTTCCACCAGAAGAGGAGTGCCCAACAGGGTAAGGAAGCTGATTGCCTCCTTCTTTTCTACTCTCATGAGTCCCCATATGGAGTACAGTGTCCATGTCTGGGACCCCCAGTACAGGAAAGATGTGAAGCTTTGGGGAAGGTCCACAGGGGGGCAACATATATGATCCGAGGGCTGGAGCACCTCTCCACAAGGACTCACATCCAATACAGGACTACTCCAAAACTTCATAACCTGCTACATCAGAGATTATAATTTTTAAATTGTCAAAGAGGCAATCTCATATCCTGGGATACAAGTTAAAGAGTGTGAGAAAGCATGCGTGAGAGAGTCCAGTATCTTCCCACATGTCCAGACAGCACATGCAGGTACACTCTGATATCTGATTTCAGACAAATCAACCTTTCTCTGCATGGATGTTCCCTGAGCTCAGGAGCATAACATTCATTTTTTCACAGCCACTCCTATATTAGTAAAATGTTACTCTATTTCCACTTATATTTCTGTCCCCTGTGGACTTTCAGTTCCCTGTAAGCATATGAAAACATTAAGAATAATAAAGCTTAGTTCTTATATATCATTTTCCATGTTTAAGCACAGAAACTAATGATGCTCTAAGTCCCTACAACAGCGCTTTTTAGAGAGTAGTAAGGCGAGAACACCTTATTGGAGAACCAAGAAGGTGTGAAATGACATTTGGTTAAGAGACTGTATTGTAGATTAAGGAGACATAAAATGCTGGTTTCAAGCTAAAAGCAGAACTTAAACCAAAATCCCAAGGTTTGGGGCAGAAAAGAGCTCTAGTTTGATATGGATAAGAATAACAATAAAATCAATCTATGGGTACTTACAGCAACAGTACAGTTAACCCACTGGTTGGAATATGGCACAATATACACAAAAGACTCAAGACATGCTGCAAATTTTGTTAAGCACATTTTGTTTGCAGCCTATCCAGTCATTTCCTGATATTCCCTGTACCTACAAACTGGGTAACTGGACTTTCCAACTGTCCTTTGTCCCAGGGTTGCCTCTAGCCATCATTTCGAGGTCTACCTTTTTTAGTGTTTTCTTAAATGCAACATCACATGTTTATTTCTTGTCCATTGGCAACAAATAAATAGCCAACAATCTCTTCCAAAACAGAGTTCCTAAAATTATTAACATATTCCTTTCTCAGACCTTCACCCTTGAGGGCAATTTCACTGGTAGTCTCACTGTTCAGTTTCAATCAAAGCAGATTGGCAGGGCTTACTACTTGCTCTTTACTTAAAATTTTGCACAGACCAAGAGTTCTACAGTTTTATAAAACACAAGAAACGTCTCCATCTTCATTCTTTCCATGTTGTCCCAGACATCTTGGTGACATTTTCATTTCCAGGTCCCTCCTAAACAACTGCATTACCCAGCTGAGAGGAAGTCCTTGAAATGATGTTTTTTCATCTCACTTTCTCCAATGGTCCTGTTTTATTGGCAGTCTTTAACCCCGCTGCAAAATCTCTTTCTGTGTGACTTCTTGCTTGTCAGTCTTTCTTTACTTAGCCCCACAATTGTATATTTCTTGGTCTTTTTGTTAACTTCCAAGGGTTTTCTAGTCCTTAAAACTCCACGTTTACAACCACAGTCAAACTGGAGAAAGTTTATTTTCCTATGAAGACACTGCATGAGTTTGATTGGAGAAGCCCTATTTGTTTTTAATGAGCTTCCAACTCAGACCCAGTATTCTGCCCCCTGAGCCGAAGGAGTAGGTAGACAGAGTACCTTAAACAACAGTGTTAACATACAGTGAGACCACAGACCTGAATAGAATTCCTAAATGGTGCATAGGCAAATTCCCAAATGAATATAGCATTATTAATCAGAATGGTCATTCAAAAATGTGAACTGTTCTGCAGTCCTAGGCCACCAATTGTTTTCTCTCACTTGATTTTTGTTCATTGACAACAATGATGATTAATGATAGCCTGGCTAATACTGTATTTACACTCCAGAAAACAAAGTGCTACAACATTAAGCAAAACAGAACAAAACAAAAACATGGACATATGGGTTGTTAAAATGGTATTTTATTCAACAATTCTGAAACTTTAACAAGAAGTGCATCCTCTGATTGTAATGGATAGTCAGATGGTTGAAACAATTAATCTGGGTTTCCTGTATAAAAATGAAAGAGTTTGTTGCAGCAGAAATGATTAGGATTTAAAATAAGTAGAACCCTCTCTGTTCCAGAATTCAAAAGATGAAGGTGTTTATCAATCTGCAAAAATAGCATGGCTTGTTAATACCTCTAAAGAGAGTTTTGAGCCCTCCCACTACCTTCTAAGCTAAAACATGCATTTTCCATTTAGTTTGAGACAAAGTTTCATGAGTTTCTGTTTTTCTGGTAACTTAAGATAACTCTTCTGGAACTCAATTTGATTTTGACATCCTATTCATCTTCCTGCGTATTTCCCATCACTGACCCTGATCTTATTTAAAAAACTCAGAGAATGTCAGCAACTGCAGTGCTTTTTTTTTTTTTTTTTTTTTTTTTTTTTTTTGACAAGTTACTCCAGAATGTGTTTAATGCTTTAAAGTTGTCATTGATTGAAACCAGCAATTCTAAATGAGTGATTGAAAACTAATTTCCCTCTATTTTTTGTTTCTGTTTCTCCCCAGCACTCCTGGGCTGATGTCAAGTTGGGTAGACCAATGGCCATTAAGAATATATCTTTCATCCTAGTGCCTGATTTGGCTTCAGTGGAGGTTACTTTTACATCACACTTGGGGCAACTGTGACAACTGGAAAGGCTGAACATTGCTCTTGTTCTACTGGGGCATCATACACAAACATACAACTGATTGTACTCTGTGTGTGTCTGCATGTCTTGTGTGTAACATATGATATCAAGGCTAGTGGGAGTGTCAGGGCAGGGGCAGATGGCTAGAGATGTGTAGATAGTGCTATTTCCTTTCATAAAGTCGTCCACATTCTACTCATCTGCAATTTGAACTGGTCCTGTACACACTCATAATAAATATGGATATTTTTTTTTCATAGATTAGTCAGGCCTACTTTCTGAACACATGTAAAATTTGGCATCTACCACATGAGTTTCCTGTGACAATTAATTGTGCAGTGTAACTATTCATAGCGCACTGAAATTCCTCTTCTTTTCCTCTTCCTCTTCAGTTTTGTTTTTCCAAGCTGAAGTGCTCCTCGCCAGTCATTTTTCATACAGAAGCTGGTCCTCTGATCATCTTTCCAGCCTTTATCAGTGCTCCAAAGTACTTCTCAAAACTAAAGAGATAGAACTGCATGTATTGAAGTTATGGTCACAATAGGTTTAAATAATGATATAATGAAGTTTGCTGCTGCTATCTTCTTCCTAGTTCTTCCTACCATTCATCTTATTTGCTTGACCAGTACAGAGCTCTGAGCAAACATTATGAGTATAATGCGTAGATCTTTTTTTTCCTAACACATGTCAAATTGTATTTATCAACTTTGAATATATCCGCCTCTTTATTGCTCAGTAGCTTGGCTTTGCAGAATCCTTTGGCAACAGCCTGCAGTTGTTTTGGTCTTCTTTGAGCTGAACAGCTTATTATCTTCAGCAAATTCAAGAAAATGTTCTAGACCTTTTATGTGTCTCCTGTGCTTCATAAGCCCTAGGAATTTTCCCATTTTTGCCAGATTCCCTTGTGAATTCCCCTTGTTTCTTATTCTTCTTTGTTTCCTAGTTCTCTATGTCCTCTGGAAGGACATACAAAAGTCCTGTTCATGTAAGGACGGTATTAGAAATGTCAACTCCCATCTGGAGTCAAAGAAGTAAAAAAAGAGTTTCTGTCTGTAGTTAAAATAATAAAAGGTTAAATAGGAAAAAATGACATTTTATTTTTTGAGATATTCACTTTTAATTTTTTAGAGTTTTCCAGAATTTTTTTGATTCTGTTGTTCAAGACATGTTTCTTAATATAGGTACATCATAGGCCCTACCAGACTAGATTACTGATACCAAATTTTGAACCTGATCATTCAGAGCAAAGAGAAGCTCTTCTCTTCTGGATCTCCAGGCTGTCTTCACCATTAAGCAATCATTCATTACACCAAAAATAAAACGTAACCATCACATCATACTGTGTCTGCGACATCTTAATTTAGATTCTAATTTATAATTCAAGTATCCTAATAGACTTGTTGATCTTGTTATGCATCACCATGAAGCACTAGAACCAATCTGTGTGGATGGCTGACAGCAACAGACAACTGTCATCTTCATACACAGGTATAGAATTACCGTCTGCATGAAATCCATAGTATCTGCTGATGTGTTCGTATCATTCATGAAAGTTAATACTCAGAATACTGTTACATGTTTCACCATTATTTCCCCTCCGTGAAATGTGTTACCTTTCCAGAGTTTGTCCTTTTGTATTATATGTCTGACTGATTATCTTTCTTCCACCAAGTCTGTGATATGACAACTCCTTTATACCCACACACACTTATCTCACCTATTTTCCTAATATATTTTTTAGACTTCTGGAATTGCTAAAGCAGTATCAGTACTTAATCCAGTTGCCGCTTTTCTGAGTTCTGTTTAAATAGGAACTAATTTGCTCACTCTGCCATACTTAAAATTGTGTCAAGTTCTAATCTCTTCTATCTTTCAGAATACAGCATCTCTATGATTCCAGCTGGAGGAATATATCACTCTGAAACTTACATTCTACAGATTTCAGCATTCTTTTAATTTTTATTTTCAAAACTCTCCTGTAATGTTCTTTTTTTTGTTGTTGTTTTGTTGTTGTTTTTTTTATTTTTTAAAAAAACCATTATTGCTTATAAAATTCCAGTTATTTGGTGGATACATGTAAAATGACAGTATCATTTACAAAGGTGAGCCCATATGCTGGTGTGATTCCCAATTAGAAAATAAGAACCAGCTGACTTAGAAACACAGCTGCAGAGGAGTAGCCATGTATTCTCCGCTCTCCTTCTTGCAAAAAGTCATATGCTCCTAAAAGGAGCTGTGGAAAAGAGAATTTCAAAATGATGTAGAGACAGAAAACAACAACAAAAAACAAATAGGCCATATTTACTGGTAAACTTCTAACAAATTCCTTGTAGCTTTTAAATAGTCAAAACCTTTCAAACTGAGTTCTCTCTTAGATATTTGACTGTTTTTTTTTTTCTTTTCTCTTCTTTTTGTTTTTTTTTTTTTTGAAGAGGGAGAGTCTTTCATCTGAAATACTGGGAGAAATGTGAGCTGTAATATTACAGCTTTCTGCTGTTCTTGCCTCACTGAAACTCAACTGAAAAAAAGACATGAGTTTATATCATTCCTGAACTTCAATAAAGGTTTGATTCTATTTTTCTTCTTACAGTGTGCAAGAAATGTTTTTTGTCTGGACTGTTTTTCTATTCCAGATATCCACCTTTGAACAGAATATTTCAGATCTGCATGAATTCCTCCATTCTCTTCATAATGTGTACAGACTTTTCTCATGGCATTAGTCAGCAAATGCAAAAGCACCAGATAGAAGATCTTATTAGGAGCTAAATTTTAATCATTTGTAAATAGTTAACTGCAGAGCTGCATATGTTATTTTGACAGATACACGCACTATGCCTCAAAGCCACTCTTACTTGAAAAGTAGCAACATAAATCCATTTATCTGCATACTTCTCACATTATTTAAATCTTAATACAATACTCAGATGCATTCTGTGAAGTTGGTCCACGCTGTAGGTAAGGTTTATTACTACAGACATAGTGTACAGACGTAGCCTATTTATCTTCCAGCTAGTGAAGCTTCAGTGGGAAATACCTGTTCAGGGGTTCAAGAAAACAGGATCTGAGGATATGCTTTGTCAGAAAGCTGCCACTGACACAACTGGATTGCAGTCAACTGCTAGACAGACCCATCCTAATGGAGGAGTAAGAAACATTAGCTTGTATGGCAGTTCTTAATCTATTTTTTTCTTTTCTTGTCTTTTATTTATTTATTTTTTTTCACTGGAAAGGCACTGATTTTCAGAAAGAGCTAAGGACTGGCTGGCAGTCCACTAATGATATCGTTCAACAAGCACTGACAGAAATGACTTGTATGGACCACTGGCTAAATTAGTGCTAATGGCTTGCTCACTGAATCAGGAATCACCTCAAGGCCCAGAGCTTCATCTTTAGCCAATGCTTCTCTTTCTTCATGTCTGCATCTTCTCCAAAGCTCACAGAGGCATCTTTTCCAGCTCTTTTCTTTCCTCATTTTTCTATTGGAATGAATCAGTTCTTTCAGTTCAGGTAGAAGGCTCCTGCGTCCTTGGAGCAACACACTGAACCAGAAGCTTCCCCCTTAATGCCATAACATGCTGAAAGAAAACTACTCTGAAAGACAGACAAATATACCACTCGATAGCAGAAAGAAGGGACTGTGAGGAGACATTACCTGAAATAAATTATATTGTATCAACGAGCATTAAGGGGAGAAGAAGAAAAGATCAGTCCTCTGAATGGTTGCTTTTTTTGTTTTGTTTTGTTTTTTTAGGCTAAGCCTTGTGTTAATGCAGCTAGAAGAGTTCTGTCAACTTAAGACAGCTGAGAGCACACTTAAAATAAAACAGGAATACTGGGGAGCTCAAAGGAAATAATACAGTTGAATATTTCTTCCATATATATGTGTTCACATGTGGCTAAATAGAATGATATTTTACACAGGTAAATTCTTTCTTGAGCCAATGCCTTAATAAACCTGAACCACGTGACTCTTGTATTTTTTCCAAGCTTGTTATATACCATACTGTCTGTTGAAATGTTAACATCAAGGACTTTAAAGGTGGATGGATGGCCAAGGCACAGACCTCTCTAAGAATCAGTGACCTTTCCTTCAAACCCTCTCTTTTCCAATATGACCTAGAGCACAAATAAGAGCATAACTGCTTTGTGAAAGAAAATTTTGAGAAACAGATCTAAAGGAAGACTTACACCATTTGCAAGGTGCTATATAGCCCATGGCTGTATAACCAGATACAAGGCTAAAATCTATTGATGGGAAAGCATGGCAGACAACAGAAAAAATCCTTAAAGGTCATCTGAAATGCTGTGATGTGAAGTGGACTTGTGACAGAAGACAGTTGCTGTAATTTGCATCAGTGTTTCCAAATATGAATATTTATCCCTAAATGTTCTATTCTAAGCTCATAAGGTCTCTTAGGTCATAAGTCGTGGCCTTTCTTTTGGCAGGAGGGAGGAGAAAAGACAAAAGTAATGCCTGAAATACATTAAAGGAATTATTAAAAACATGTTTATGAACTATCATTAATAATTATTATTTTGAGTGTTGGGAGTAAATGCCTAAAAAGGACACTAAGCCTGCCATTGCAGGATCTACTTTTTGTCTGAAGCCTTACCATTGGACTCCTGCCTAGCACCATGACATTACTCAATTATTTACACCAGAGTGAGAATGCAACTTTATTCTTTAAAATCATCCTCCCTACTGGGACTATTTCTTTTCTGTTACCTCCATAATAAAGCAGATTGGTATGTCCATTTGTGTATGTATCATGGGTGATCTGTTTATCAAGAAATGAAAGCGCATTTCCTTCCAATTTCTGTTTTCCTTGTGATTGATATTAATTAGTTTTCTGCAAAGCATGGCTTATCTTGAACTGAACCCAAAGCGAATGAATATGTTTCTGTGCAGTAAGATTTTCTTTTCTTGAAATGAAGAATGGGATGAAGATGCTTATCTGAGATCAAACAGGCTTCAGGTAGAGTTTACATCAGCAGTACTTTGAAATTCATTGTCACAGTATAGTTGGTATCAATAAGGAATGAGAATGGTATACCTTGTATTGTGACTGCATTTATTAACTTCTTTCCAGCAGCAAAAAAGAAGAGCTGCAGTGTACCTCCAGTTGCAGTCTTTTCTTCCTAAGATGAAAGAGGCAAGTATAGTTCATAATGAAAATTAATAGAATCCCCAAGAAGAGCTGAAACAGCCACTGTCAAAAACAAAAGCTTGCCAATTTCCTCTGAGGTCTAATGTCAGCACACCAAGTTGGACAGAAGTTTGCAGGTCGAGGTCTGATGGCTTTCTCCAGCCACTCACTGTGCCTGTATGTCAGTGTGCAGTGCCACACAGGGATACACAGCCACCTGGAGCTCAGCATCCCCCTGGGTTCAGCACACAGCCTTGCTCATTGCCAGGCTGTCACAATCTAACAGTCTTCCAGTGCTTGACAGAACCTGATTATACCAAATAATATAGCAAAGATATGTGCTGATCCTTACATTTTAGGAAGGCTCTAGGTGTGGATGCTAAGTCTCTCTTTTCCATGGTACTAGACAATATCCTCTGCTGGTATACTGTGAAAGAGATCCAGTGACTCAGTTTAATTCTGTCTTTACACCACACTGATGCAGGCTCATTTTTTCCTTCAGCTTCCTTATAATCCCCTGCTTAGCAGCTCTGCAGCTCCGTCACCCCTCGCTGAGCTCTCTGCAGCTCATGTAGCCCATCCAGCCCTCACCTCTCCTCCTCTTGCTACCGTGCAAACCTTGATATTCTCAAATTGCCTCTCTGCTACAGCTTCGCCACTAAGGCACTCATTCCACTGTCAAAATAGTTTACACTACTCTGTTTTGTACGAGAGCAGCTTATCCCATAGTGACACGTTCAAATCCCAGGACAGCTAAAGCCTTCAATACTGTGGCCATGTATGACATGTAACTAGATAGATGCATTACCCAGCAAGCGTTTCTCCTGCTCCAGAACTCAGAGAGAAACGCTTTTGCCAGCTTGCAGCATGATTTCTTTTCTTCTTCTCCATCTTTTTTCCTTTCTCTTTTCAGCAGCGTCCATTTGTTCCCTGCACCAGGATTTTTGCCATCACTCTGCCAGTTACAGTAGTTACTAGCTCCTTAATAAAAGAGAATTGCTGAGAATTAGGGCTGCCATCTGGCTTTTATTATAAGAGAATGATGCTTTTCCTATCCCTTATTTTTCTTGTGCTAGAGAAACGCTGAAATAAAGAAACAATATGGTGTCGGCTCTTTTTTGTCACCGAGTCCCAGGAAGGGCCATCCCACTTTACAGCTGAAAGAAGTGATTTAGTCTCAGTGCTAAATCAGTCTTCAACTTCTAAGCAGAGACAGCCAATTGTGCCTAATTGTGTGTGGTAGTTCAACGATATGGACTACTGTTCATTGGGGATTGAGCTGCTCATTTCAGTTAGGACCACAAATTGAACTCAAACCAAGGTCCTTAAGAATAAAGCACGGTGTTTTATACATTAAGTCATTCCTCCTTTCTTACTTGGCCCGTGAAATGAATCAGGGAAAGATTATTTTCTGGGTAAATTGGTAGTAAAACCCTGATGCAGACAGTTCCACAATTTGATTGCAGCCTGACTTCCACTTATTGAATATCACATCAAGCAGTGGTTCAAGGGTTTCATATGACAGCCTTAAAATCCACAAAGTTTTTAAAGGTACTTACTACATTGTGATCAGGTCACAGATCTAAATGTCAGTATTGTATGCCTGATTTGCACATTTCAAAACGATTTAGTAATTTTTTCATTTTATCTGCATGCATGAAGTGATTTGGAATACAGAAACAATTTGGAATCATATTTAGTTTGTAACAGTTCAATTAACTTAAGTGCTGAAACATGCTTCTTTCTTGGTAACTAGTTTAATTGGTTACTTCGAAAGAATGCCTGAAGGGCCAGGGGCAAACTAAAGCCCACTCCAAAGAATCCATGCTCCTGCATAGGCATGTGTGAAAACAAAAAGAGACAGCAACCTTTGGGTCATGATATGGTGTGCATGACTGCTGGTGGAAGAAGGACACGTATTCTGAACGAGAAATAGACTGCACTACAACTGCTTTTTTTGGCTAGTATAACCTCCAGTTCCCTTTGACTAATTTTATTACCACTCAAGAAGCAGGAATTGTAGAGCACAACAAGGTTAGAAAATCTTAATGGTTCTTTATACATTTAAAGCTTGATCTGAACAGTGGGTACAAAGATAAGGTAAAATAATATAGGAGTGATTTATAGGATGTTAACGTGTGACAATGGTAGAAGTGTCTGTCTAATTAATTTAAGGAAATACCTGCTTTTCTTTTGAAAGTGACTTTTAGTTTGGTCGAGACAGATTTTTTAGTCTTTTACACATTTTCACTTTGAGCTTAGGCTTAAAAATAAAAAGGACGTATCTCTTCAGAGATAGTAAGTTATCATGTACCTTAAGTCTGTCCTGTCACAGATGAATGAGGAAAAAAAATTGCATGGATTTTTGCATCTCTATATGACTGGAAAGGAATTTCTGGAGGATTGGTGAGAGTTTTTCATTTTACTTAGCTTTCTTACACAAATCTCCATCATAGCACAGTGGGCTGGAGAGGATGTGGTGCTGCAGTTACATATTCAGAATGTTCTAGGCCACAAGCACTTTTGCTGCATTACTGCAGCTGCAGCTTGGTCTAAACACTGCTGAATGCTGAAGGTAGGAAGAAGAAGCCAGGACATTCCTCTCTGAAGCATGGGAAAGGAAATTTGAGCAGATTAACACTTTCACTGTTCTCTGCTTATTGGAACTAAACTTCCTCTGCTTCCTTAGGAAGGAACAAACTATTAAGCATAATTTATTCAGCATGTAGAAAACTTGTACAAATATTTACAAAATAAATGAGCAAGAGTTCACCTCAGGTAATGACAAACATCCTTACTGTTAGAGACTGAAGTGTGGCACCGAAAGAGCAGGTCTCATTGCATCTAATTTAATCCATTCACATTATTGGTCTTTAAATTGGGTTCTGTGTTTCCTACATAGTTAGTGAAGAGAAATTGGCCCCTCAAGTGGCAACCACTCGCTCTTGATGTCTGCAAAAGCTGCTTAGGTAAGGAGGTTGGGAAGCAGTGCAAGTGGTCCACAGATCAGAGGGAAGTCAAGGTGCTCAGACTGGGTAGGCAAGGATAGGTAAAATGCAGCCACGTTTCTAGAGGTGTATACCTGTGCTTTCCTTCAAACTCCTTCAAATGCATTTGGATAAATAGGGAAACAATAAAATCATTATAATCAAAAGTTTGTATACCCCAGGCTTTTGATAGTATTTTAACAGGTCAATTAGATAAAGGTAAAAAGATTTGATTTGTGATAAGAAAAGAAAGATAGGGGATAAACTCAGATTTCTATAAAATTAGAGTGAAAAAACAGGTTTATATCAAATATATTCTTAATTCACTCTTGAGGCTAATAAATTTGATACATGGGAATTACAGTTTCTTAATTCTAGAAACTGAAAGAAGCAGCTTCATTTTGAATAAGTATTAGCCATAGGTGTTTTTACAAACTTAACTAAAAATAGCAGACACAAAAATTTAAATATTGCTTTAAAAATCATTTCATTTTGCACCAATTACAGATGGATTGGTGGATCCCCAGTCCTTGGAGACATTCAAGGTCAGGCTGGATAGGGCTATGAGTACCCTGATGTAGCTGAAGGTGTTCAGTGCACCGTGTTCACTGCAGGGGAATTAGACATTTAAAGGTCCTTCCCAACTCAGATGGTTCTATTATTCTATAAAGAAAAACATCTCATTGAGATCAAAGTTGATTTTCAATTTCCCTCCTCCATATTTCCATTTTTTGTCTTACCAAAAAAACCTGAAAAATTGTGATTTTTTTTTAAATGAAAAAAAATGTCATTTTTTTCACTAGAAGACAGACTGAAGATGGACTGCCTTTATCCATCTGTTTTGACCAGGAGAGTTAGAGAAGCCAGGCTTCTCATGGACAGACCTTCCCAGAATGACAGAATAGATACACCAAACGCGCAAGCTCAGTGCAAATTTTAATCCAACAGACCATTGGTTCAGTTCCCAGCTTAAGGCATGAAATGAATCCAAGAGTCTGAGGCAGAAGCAGTGCTGTAAGTTTGATGAGATTGTAAAATCTTCTGCACATTTCTCAGGAGAAAGAACCACGCCTGCTCAATCAAGAGTCTACTTTATGAGAGGGGTCAAAAAAGAAGAATAAAGTGAGCTGTGCATGAGACTTAGGGCACCGTGGAAGCAGATGAGCATCACAGAAGTAGGAAAACCAAGGAGAAAGTGAGGGAGAAACAAGCGGAAAGAACACTGCAGAGATTTTCGACCCATGGGCTGGAAACCCCTCAAGTTACTTTCAAAGGATCTATGAAGGACAATTAAAAAGTGGAGGAGTTCCACACCTCCAGTGAAGGGGAGGGACGTAGGGACTGAGAGTTTACAAAAACAGCCTGCTTTCCCTTTAACCCAACCCTAGTTTTGATTATGTTTCTCAGCCTAATATTTGGCCTTTTTTTGCTTATGTAAATGAAGATGTTTAGTGCAAATTAGCATTACTGAAAAACAATTGTCATCCAAATTAGCATTCTGCCTCTCATTTTACACCAAACCGGCTGGGCTTTTTTAGATAAACCCTGAATCAACTTAGCTGCAGCATTTATGACTAAATGGCTTCATTTTTTGGCAGTCGCCCTCTTTTCCAATTGTGTAATGCCGGTAGCAATTCATATCTACCAGCCCATCCTTAAGGGTCAGCTGGGGCTGTTCTTGGGAAAGCTGCTGGGCAGCTCCTTCCAGAGTACATTCTCAGAATGTTTTCAGTCACCAGATATATAAACACACATACACATACATGTGAGTGCTTGTATAAACACATGCATATATATACCCCACTGGTCTATTCCATCAGACAACAGTAGTTTTATTTTTAATTACTCTGTTAATTGCCTTCATTTGTATATCCACGTTTTATCTACATACTGTTGAAAGCAATCACAGTGTAACAAGGAGAAGTACAAAGAGAGGGAAAGGAAAACAATAGGAGACCGTGAAAGGATGCAAAAAATTAATCCACTGGAGGGTTTTAATTTCAGATATCCAGCTGAATGGATTGGCTGGAGGCTCTGCTCTGCACCATTACAATTCCTACAGAGTTCAACGAGGAGACAGGAAAAGCCCTTTGTTACATATGCCCTAGGAAAATAGGCAAAACAAATATGTATTTTTGTATTTCAAAGTAACATGATGAAAATGAGGATAATGTAACAATGAAGACTTCTGATGAACACTTCATCCTCAAAGAGCACTTAACGCACAAAAGAACATCTCTCTTGCAAAGTAACCAGAAGCCTGTAGAAAGAATATGAGCATTTGCAAAGACTTTGTAGTGTCACCAGACAGGTCTAAAATAAGTAGACTGTAAAGCATGAACGCCTTTGGAACAAACTCATCTTTGGGATCTCAGATAAAGCACTTTCCCAGAGCCTGTTTTTCCAGTGATTTCTTCAAGGAGGTGATTTCATCAAAAGCTAAAGGATAGCTGGTACAATGGTGAAGTGATAAAAACACAAGGAAAAGATTGTAAAGCCATTGAAAGGTGCAGTAGGGGTATCTCTGAATCTTTAAATACTTTTTTCCTCAATAACAGGCATTCAGTAACACTGGACAATTATTTCCCTTTAGAGATCTGAATTGAAAGATTCGTTAAATGGAAGAGGAAGACAGATCTTATTAAATAAATAGGATCATGCCACATATAAAGCCAGATATGATCAAAAGAAATAATGTTTCCTACTTACTCCTCAACAGCCGCAGCAGTAGCACTCAAAAATAAAGCAAGACTATTTAACGCTGGGCCTGTATGAAACGTCCTACAGAGCACAGAATTTATGGCCACTGTATGGGCATCCTGGGTGCTCCTGCAGAAGCCAAAGTGCTCCACCATGTCCTGCAAAGCTGTGGTGATTGGAGATGATCTGGGAAAGTTGCGCTGAGAAACCATGAGGTGCTGTTGTGCCTGACATAAACAGTTTGAGTTTAGAGATCCTTCTGGTAAGTACCAATGAAAAGTGCTGCAACAAATTTTCATTATTTCAGGGGATTGAGTGTACCCTCAGCAAGTTTGCAGATGATACCATGCTGGGAGGTGGTGTTGATCTGCCTGAGGGTAGGGAGGCCCTTCAGAGGGATTTAGACAGGCTGAACCGCTGGGCTGAGGTGAATGGGATGAGGTTCAACAAGGCCAAGTGTCGGGTCCTCCATTTTGGCCATAACAACCCCATGCAGCATTACAGGCTTGGGGATGAGTGGCTGGATGAGTGTGATGAAGAGAAGGACCTGGGGGTGTTGGTTGATGCTCGGCTGAACATGAGCCGACAGTGTGCTCAGGTGGCCAAGAGGGCCAACGGCATCCTGGCCTGCATCAGAAACAGTGTGGCCAGCAGGAGCAGGGAGGTGATCATCCCCCTGTACTCAGCACTGGTGAGGCCGCACCTCGAGTACTGTGTTCAGTTTTGGGCCCCTCACTACAGGAAAGATGTTGAGATCCTGGAGCGTGTTCAGAGAAAGGCAACAAAACTGGTGAGGGGTCTGGAGCACAAACCTTATGAGGAGCGGCTGAGGGAGCTGGGATTGTTCAGTCTGGAGAAGAAAAGGCTCAGGGGAGACCTCACTGCGCTCTACAACCTCCTGAAGGGAGGTTGTGGAGAAGAGGGATTTGGCCTCTTCTCCCAGGCAATGAGCAGGACACGGGGAAATGGCCACAAGTTGTATCAGAGAAGGTTCAGGTTGGACGTAAGGAAGAACTTCTTCTCTCAGAGAGTGGTCAGGCACTGGAATGGCTGCCCAGGGAGGTGGTGGAGTCACCGTCCCTGGCAGTGTTCAAGACGCATCTGGATGACGTGCTGCGTGATATGGTTCAGTGCTTGTGGTGGCAATGGTGATGAGGAGACAGTTGGACTGGATGATCTTATAGGTCGTTTCCAACCTTGTGATTCTTGTGATTCTTGTGATTCTTGTAACAAATAAACAAATCATGATAAATAACAAAAATTAAATATAGGACCTGGAACAAATCTTTACAGTGCCATCACTGTGACCGGAATGTGTTGAAAGAGATGGTTTCTTGGTTTATGACCAGGGACTGGAAATGACATATAAAATACTGCAGCCAACCACAGATTTAATAACAGAATGAACATACAGAAACAGGAAAAAAAATAACAAACCTCTGCTCAGGTAATCCCTGTTTGGTTGCAAGATATGGTCCTGAAAAAATAATAGGAATTCCTTAGCTAAAAATATTTATTGCCATTTCTCCTATTATGGAGTAGTTGATATATCTTCCAGATTTTGATTTAGACAGTTTCCTTCCAGTCCAAGTGCTCCCTGAATGTACCGGTACACTGCCAGGCCTGGGGGGCTCTGGAACCCTGGGGCTGTTCCCACACTGTGTTTTGGGAAGGACCCAAGGTGAACTGGAAGCACTTTGGTTCCTATAGTCTTGAGTATACACCTGCAGAGCAACTTCAGTAGATACTGCTTCAGGGTGAGCAAAAAACAGTAATGCTGCCTAACTGTTCATGAGCTTATTGGGCTGAATTCAGAGCATTTGAATTTGCTCGTTACCAAGAGACTGTAGAGCACATAAATAATAATTATATTATACATTTATATATAAGAGCTTAAATAATAATTATTTCTATTATAAGCAGCCCTGAATTCAGCTACCATGACTGCGAAAGTAAAGAAAGCAGGCTTCTGAAAATGATTAGAATTGCTGCAATTGCCATGAGTTAAGCAGGTACTGGGTATCTCCTGCTGCCATGAATGCCCATGAACATTGTCACATTGCAAAAGGCATTCTTTTTAATTCCATTTGTGATGGAGAACCAGACAGGAAGCACCATCTCAATAATGTCAGCAAGGGTGCAAGTGGAACCAGGGTTTCTTGCTGGCCTGCAGGAACTAATTCTTCTGGTAAGGAGGTGGATACAGTCTACAACATTCTTTGCATGACAAACTGTAATTAGAGCTTATGTTTTATTTTATCATTTTCTGAATGACAAACCCCAGATGAGGAATCTGCATGCACATACATGCATGTTTATTTGTCTGTTTGTTTGTATGGTTTCTTGATATCTTTCTATTGTACACATATGAACATGCTTATCTGGTATGTGTGCAGGTGTGTGCTTTTGCTGGCTGAAGGACGGGTATGCCAGCAGGTCACTAAAAGTTAAGCATACTTTAAAAGGTTAAATGTTGAATGAGCACTGTGAAGGGAACTGAGGATCCTTACAACTTTCTCTTGGACTGCAGGAATGGTTTCCTTGGTTCCACTTGAACCTGTGTCACTAAAACCGAGCAATGAAAAGATTGCACCGTGTTTCCCTCTGCATGCAAGAAATAAATAGTTCCAAGGGCCAGATACTGCTGTTGGCAGTATAAAGCAATAAAGGCAGACAGAACCAGGAGAAAGAAAAAACATTTCTTATTCATCCAAGTAGAGCCACTCTAACAAGACATGACAATCCACTTTCCCACACTCAGAGGTACTGGAATTGACAATAGTTCTGTAGCAAGGGACATAAACTCTGGAACTGACCATATGTTCTTTTCACTGTGTTCTCATTATCATCAAAATCTGTGACTGATCCTTCTGACCACTGACCACTAACCAGCACAAAACCAGACAGATTTCCATTTCTCTATTATTCTATGTGTTGCACATATCTTTATGTTATTGCCTTCTCTAGTTAAACTAGTGGTTTTTTCCTGCCTGCAGCATTTCATGTCAGAGCTGTCCAAATCACGACACAGCACAAAAAAAAACCCAGATCCTAAATCTAAATAATAATGAACTCTCATAATTAACATTTCTACCAGAGACTGAGAATGGCATCTATGCATTAGATGCAATAAACACAAATACATCAGAATAATCTCCAGTCTCGTATTAAGATGTGAATCGTCTATTTATTACTTTGAGTATAAATGTTCCATTGCTATTTGCACAATGATTAAGAGTAGTTTTCAGGAAATAAATCTGTTTCTTAATAGTGCAAAGAATGAGAAGGATAGAGAATAAATGGGAGTTTAAAGGGATGCTAAAGTTCTCCCATGAGCTTGGATGAGATTTATGTGCAATGTGAATAAAAAATGTATGACAGCACAGGATTCACTTTGTTGTTGGTTCCTATTCCATTTGTCTAGCCTAACTGTATTCTTTGCCTCTCAGACATGTACTGAGTCTGGCATTGTTGAGCAAGCAAGGGAATAAACTGCCAGTCAGCAGCTATTCGTGGCAGCTTAACCTCATCCGATCTCATCAAACCCAACACTGTAGAACAAGACCAGTGCCGTGAGACTCAGAGTAGAAGCATAAATAGCTACCTGCAATGCTTTTTCTGCTAGGAAGAAGCATTCCAGGCTCACTATGGAATTGCCCTGTTATTGCTATGCCTTTCCCATTGTTGAATTAACACATAGGTTCTTTAGTTACATATCAGCTTTCATACAGTGTCAACAGCTTTGTAACAGTGCAAGCAAGAGCTGATGGGATTGTGATGTACGCCAGATAAACCTCCCTGTGCAGCTTCAGAGCTATGAGGCTTCATGCTCAATGCTTCATGACCATTCCCTGTCCACTTCCATTAGGGCTTCCAGAAAAATCTCGCTACTGCTGCCTAGCTGAAAATATGCAAAAGTCCAAATCTCAGCCTACTGACACCTCATTAGTTAGATGGACAACTTTTGGATGGCTGGAAGATAGCACCAAAAATACTGAGCCGTCAAAATAGAGAATCATAGAGGATTCCACTGCTGCTGGTTTTCTGCCTCATTTCCAGAGGGCCTCCTCTCCACGGTGTTTCTATCACTTGTCAGTCCTCCTCCTCTTCCCCTTCCCTAGTAACTTCTGATCACGTTGGCCCTCTTCAGCTAAGCATGAAAGAGGGGCAGAAGCCGTCAGCATACTGCAGCCTAACACTTCTTTTTATCTCGTGAGAACAGGGAAGGCACAGAGGCAGAGATACTCTCTGTTACTGCTGTTGTAGAGTGGAAAGCTGCAGAGCCGCCTCGGCGAGATTATTACAAATCAGAGAAGCCACATGGGAGAGTGCTGCAGTAAATCAGCTCGGGTATGATCTACTGTTCAAGGAACTATTTGTGGAAGAAAAATTATATTTGTTAGCTGCAGAATTATGCCAGCTGTTGACTCAAGCCATTAGGCTGGTGGCATTCCCTGGCAGTGCTGTGCCTCCTTCTCTACGTTTGCCCTCCCACTGTGCTGCTCCCCACTGCACCAGGACCCTGGCATTGCACAGAGCATCCCGTGGTTGCCGTGTGCTCACTGAAAATGCTCATAGCACTCTGTTGTGGTTTGCATAACTGCCATGTGTCGGAAGGCACATCTGACAAAAACATTTTGTCCTTGAGGCAACAATAAACTAAATGAACAGTTAAATATAAGAGATCAAGTAGTTTCCAGACACTGAGACATGTAACAGTATCATAGGAGAGTCCAAAATGAGATTCTCAAACCATACACATCCTCACTTGTTGAATGCAGCTCCTGTACCCAAAACATTTTATCTGCCCAAATCATCACAGGGCTTTCATGGGGACAATCTACGTCATGGCACAAGGAGAGAAGACAACACAGGCTGCAGCAGCCAGCTTTGCCAGACTGCTGTGAAGCACGGAGACTCATCCAGCCCTTTCCTGTCCTCAGCATAGCAAGAGAAGGCCCATCACCTCCCCAGCCCCAGGACGCACCTCCGGCAGTTCGAATTTCAGCAGCCCAAAGGTCCAAGAGCTCAGTTATCAGGGGCTCAGTGGCACAGAAGTGTACCGTAGCACACAGATGCTGCCCATGTAGGGCTATGCACTGCTGTTCTGCCATCAGTGCTTCCAGCAGTGTCCCACCAGCACTGAGATAGTCTTGACCAAGTCTTGCAGGAGTAAAGAATAACTAGATCTTTTCCCCGAGGTTCAAAAAAGTTCTAGACCTGTACTGCTAAATGTTCTTCTTCCTTTGACCACACAATAACGTACAACATGACCTGGGAGCTGGATTCCCTGCTCACCCTCCCAGATCAGCCAGGTATATACATGCTGGTATGCTCACTGTGTCCTGCAGGTGAACTCACCTCACAGCAAGGAGATGCCTCCCAGCTTCCAAGAAGAGTCTGGACACACTTCAGCAAAGTATGCCACTCACACAGCCATCGCGCAGTGGGAGCTGAATCCCTCCTGGAGCCTGCCAGCAGTCTGCAATGGGCAGTGCTGCACAGCCATTCATTCAAAATGTCAGCATTGCAGAAGGAGCAGTGGCAGCACTGCAGTAATGCAGTGACGTTTTGTACCCTCTGGCAAACTTGATACATAAATAAATGAGTTTCTATCTAAATTCCATTGTGTGCAGATTTGTACCAAAGAATTGTTGTGATGTGCATCATTATGTCTCATTATGTGATTGCAAGTAACCTTTTGTGTAGCAGACACAATCCACGTAACATGCTGTGTGACCAGTTTACAAAACCAGGCTCCTTCAGAAGGGCAAGTAATTAATCATTATTCAGCAGTAGCACTCAGCACTCCACTTCTTGCTGGCAGGAGTGTATTACTGAGGGCATGCCTAGCTGCTACAATACATTATTCATGCAACAGAAAACTACAGTTGTCTGTGGTGTTGTTACAATAAATGGTTAAAAGAAAAGAAGAAACAGTTAATTTTCAAGTATGAGCCTGGTGTTGGGTATGTATTTTGTTTTTTTTTTATTAATTTACTGCCAGCACACTGCACGAATAAGCATAGGCCCGAGTTACAAATGCTGTGGGAAAGAATTAGCGTAAGGCACCAACCTGCGTTTTTCATAATGCCAAAGTCACTAATCCGAGGACAACGAGAGGATCTCTTGAATGCCTTCCCTTGAAGGTATAGCGCAGTAACTTTATGGCCATAGTAATTTTATTACTTTATCAAGCACTAATTTAATAGAGAACGAAATGTACATTGTCAAAAATAAATTGTAGCAAATATTTTATTTGATTAAGAGTCGTAATAGTAATTTGCGTATTGTGCTCGTTAGGACATGGATTTTTTCATGCTTACTTTAGGCTTTCATTTAAACCACATCTATCATGACGCAAATTAGGCCCACGTGATTATTTGCACTTGATCACTGTCCACTATTTACACAAAGTGGGGTTAATGCAAGAGGCTAACAAGGGTTGCAGTTCAATCTGATTTTGCAGAGGCTGGAATTGTACCCCAGCTTTCCACTCAGCTGCCTTTATCATGGTGCTTTGCAGTTCCTCTCTATCTGCAAATACAGTAAGAAAAAAGTCAATATAAGTAAATACCTCTATCGTAAAATCATAATCTCATAGAATCACCAAGGTTGGAAAAGACCTCCAAGATCACCCAGTCCAACCGTCCACCTATCACTGATAGTTGTCACTAGACCATGTCCCTCAACACAAGATCTAAATGTTCTGTGAACACCTCCAGGGTCAGTGACTCCACCACCTCCTTGGGCAGCCCATTCCAGTGCCTGACCACTCTTTAGGAAAAGTACTATTTCCTAACATCCAGCCTGAATCTCCCCTAGGGCAACTTAAGGCCATTCATTCTCTCTGTCCTATCACTGGTTACACAAGAGAAGAGGCTGACCCCCAGCCCATTTCGACCTCCCTTCAAGTAGATAAAGTACCTCACCATCTACTCCTTCCAAAAAGATGCACTTCATATCAGGTCTCGCCATTTACAAAAGCTATGGGTATAACTATTCCAAAGAGATGAGTGAATTTCTTTTTAATAGCTTTTCTTTCTATGGGAGTCTGATTTCCCCAGCAACACAAATTTGGAAGGAGAGCTCAATGTATCGTGTCCAGTCACGTCACAAGGGTTCTTAACATGTTTTAAACATGGAATCAGAAATTCCTTTGTAAAACTGTGATTACAAAAGCATGTTGAAGGGAAGTTGCAATCATTCAAAGGACACTCAAAGGCTAAACATGCATTGAGAAATGCGTTCCCAGCTTCAAAAGAAATATTTGTAACTTCACCAAAATTTGTCCCTGAAAAAAATAATCCTTCATTTTGCTTTGGGTTCACAGACTGCTCTGATTTTGGTTGAAGTTGTTCATCTGAAAAGGCATCAGTCTAGGAATAAACACTGATGAAATGCAACATTTACAATTTATATATGTATTCCATTCAGATGCAGTTTCCATAATTGCATTATGCAGACAGCAGCCACTCAGAAGAGCATATCGTGCATAAAAAGATTCATTTGGTTTCTCAGCAGAATAGTACGAGGAGAGCAAAGCGATAGGAAGCGCAGAGGATATATCCACCTCCTCTTGCTGAGGATTTCATTTTCTTTGCTGAGAAGCCTGGTTTCCTTTGTCCCGCAGTATGAACAAATATACCAGTTCCCAGTGAAGACAGGCTGCCCTGTGTCTATCAATAGAATCTATATAGAATCTTTTCCCTTAGGGATTAATTCAACTTTTGATTCAATCTTCCTGAGCTTTAAATTATGATGTTACAAACCTCCAAGGAACTGCTGTACTATTTGTGACCTTCTTTATTACTTTCTGCTGTTTGATAAAGTAGAGAAAATTGATTTATAGTTTAGTTTGCTTGTGAACATGGAATATCAATGGTGACAGTAGGATTTATGAAAAAGAGAGGGAAGTTGTATTGGTTAAAGTTTAACAGTTTATTAATTAATGGCGAAGGACAATAGAATAACTGCATGTTAATCTTAATGAGATTCCGGAAGGGGAATGCTAGCATTGTATTTACATTTTGCAAAAGTTTCTCTCCAAGAAAGAACTTTCTATAGATTCTGTTTTCCTTTCCTTCACCCTGATTATGACCTGTTGGGTGTTCTTGTGTTTCCTGTAAGCATTAAAGGTTAAAGGTGGTACACAAGGCCGAAGTTTTCCAAATAGAGCCTAAAATTAGGCTTTGGTGTCTGTTTTTGGATTCTTAGGCCCCAATCCAGGAATCTATTTTTATTCAAAGCAGCAGGGCACTTGACTTCAATGGATCTAAAAACGCTCGTGCTTAAGTGCTTTGCTGAATCAGGATGGACTTAAGCACAAATGTAAATGCCGTGCTGAATTGGGGCTCTAAATATGTGGCTTGATTTTAAAAGTGCTGAGAGCCGGCAGGTCTAATTGGAGTCAATGGGAGCTGCAAGATGCTCAGCATTTTTGAAAATCAGGCCACTCACTGAGGTGCCTGAGGTTGATTTCAGGTGCTCAGCTCAGAGCATTTGCTGTAGGAGAAAATGTTAACCCAGGAGAGCAGGCAATGGAAGGCATGATTTCTTAATAAATGAGATCTTGATTCCATATTAAAAAGAAAAAAAAAAAAAGTAATAATATAAAATGAGGAATGAGGCAAAAAGTAATACTTTTCTGGAAATCTGATTGAGTAGTTTTTATAAGCATCAAAGCGCTTTGCAAAAATAGGAAATGAATAAACCAATCAAATTAAAAATCCAAGAAATAGCGGGTTGAATTCATGCCTTTTGCAACTCCAGCAACACTGATGAAGTACATCAGGGATGGATTTTATCCCGCTACACTTTGAGCATTAATTTGATCCGAAACAGCAAGGCAACAATGCAAATCACATGCAGAAAAGAACATCACTCTGATAGCACTGTGAGCACCAAGCACAACATTTCAGATCCATAAATGGTGAAAATGCCAGCTGTAAGCACCACAGTTCCCACTTTGCACTCTCTGCTGCAGGAATCAATGAACCTTGAGGAGGAGATGGCAGACTCAAAGGAAGAGGTAGTGAAGAGAGAGTGGGGGAAAAAACACAATGTATGGGAAGGGAAGACACAGCTAGAGGAGTACTGAGGGTCAGCAGCAAAGCACGGTAGGGAAGGCCTGCTCTCCCCACAGACACATTGCCCCAAGCTTCCGTCCAATCAAGGGGCTGCCTGCATCAAGATCATACTTGGCAATCAATGGCACGCTTTGCTCTAGAGCACAAGAAAACCTCTCAGCTAAAATACACCAGCTGTGCTAGGCTGTGTCTCAGATCAGGGCACAGGTACCTTTCTGGGTCATGCTGTCAAAGGTGAGCGTACTCATAGCCAAAGCATGGCACGGTCAGCTCTGTCATACTAGTTTGTATGACAGCCTATGGGATAGGCCTCCAGTGGTATTTTGGCTACCTGTGAACAAACCTGCCCAAACCACACCACACCACACCAATTACCTCTCCTTTTCATCCATGCTTAGCTGAAAGGGCTGAGTACTAACTGCACTTCTCCTCAGAGTTGCTGCCATCCCAGTGACAATGCTGGTATGGAAGGCCACCATGCTGCACACTGTATTGTCCAGGAAGGATTCAACAAAGCCTGGCTTGTCATCCCATCTACTTGTCCGATCCTCCTAGCCTGTCTGAGAAAGGTGATGTCAATTGAATGTCAGGATGTTAACATTTCCTAGCAAAGGTATTTGTCATCTCAGAATGGAAGATAACAACCATTTTGGATTTGTCAGTCCCTCCTTCCTGCACAATCTGGATCCAAGCACGGCCTTTCATTACCTACCCTCTCATAACTTGAGCCAGTAACTCATAACTCTCCACTGAGCATTTTTCAAAAGTCTTCCCAGAAGATTTATGTTAGCCCTTCAACAGCCTCAAGCATTTATGGGGAAAAAAGCAGGTATCACCTTTCTGCTACTCAATTATTAAAACAAGTGGTTCTGCCCCCTGCCAGAGGTGCAGGTGTGATCTGGGCTATTTGAAATCAGCTGTGACCATTAAGAAGAGCAATAGAAAACCCAGTCAATGACCAGCTGGGTGAGAAATCTGTCACTTTTGATAAAAAAGAGAAACAGAAGTGGATTTGAAACATTCGTTTCCCTTTATTTGCTCAGTGAGGCTGATGTGTACTGCACATTAAAAAAAAAAAAAAAATCACAGGAATTTTCATACAATGAATTAAACCACAAAAGTACATGTAGAATTGGCAGGTGGAAAACAGCCCAGTGTGGGCTTAACTAATAGCTCGCTTTCCCTGTTCAGCATAGTCCAACCAATAACTATACATGTTCACCTACTGCACAAATTTTACTGTAGCTCCATCAGGTCAGTGGTTCACATGATTGAAAATGTCTGTCACATAGGTACAAATTTAGAATCATCACATTATATTACATGGCTATTCTAGGTCATTTATAGATCAGATCTTATACTACAGTGATTGAAGTTCTCATTACAGCCATCAAAAAGGACACATAATCATTACCTACTGTAAGCTTATATCTAAAGGGATAAGAAGGTATGTATTTTGTTGGTGGGTTGTTTTTTTTTTTTTTTTTTCCAGCTGACCCAAGTATTACACCCCAGAGGCACAAACTTTCTTCTCAGTGCTGCTCTTGGTGATGGCAGCCCAACTGATTTTCAGAGCAGTTCAGTATGGATATTTTTTCCACAATTTTAGGCTCCCTCTGTTTGGATTTGGATCATTTTACCTTATGGAGGAATTACTTTGTTATAGCTCCAGAAAAGACCATAGTTTTTAAGTAGCAATTCCGTTACCTGTATTGCAGATGTGGTACTTACCACAGCATGAAAGCAACAGTACAATCTTCATCTCAAAGACATACAGAGCTATGCTGCAATTTGCCGCCAGTGACAATGTGGCACATGTGCTAATTTGAAATGTTCTTGGGAGGGGGAAAAAAAGGAAAAACGGAGTTTATATTTTGATGGGTTATTTACTACAGTGTCTACAAAGGATACAAATAGCTTTATTCAGCAATCCTAGCTCTACATTAATTTCTATATGTAATCTGTAAATCCACAGAGGAAAGCCATCTTCAAGATAAGAATGCTTGCCAGGCCAGTGAAAAAAAAAAAAAAGATCTATGACTTTTTGCCTGCTTGGCAAAAAAATAACCAACGCTCCCCTCTTCCCTCTCCCCCCCAAAACAAATCCACACCAATTTATTCATGTCAGCAATATAGGGCAAAAGAAAATGTATTTAAAATGTAATCACATAAATTCAAAGGCAAAATAGGTAATGCATCTGGTCCTTGAACACATAATATAATCTACTAAATATTGATTTCTTAAAAATAATTTATTGCTTTTAATATTTTTCTTTACAACAGAAGATACTCAAAATCCAGAAAGGAAAACTGTAAACTTTTAGTTTGGCATTCACACAAAGTTAAAATACCTGCATTTTTAACCTACAGAGCAACAACGAGAATTATGCAGATTAAAGAATGTTACGGTTGTAACACAGAACCTCTGAAAAAGTTCTTTTTTTTTTTTTCCTTTTTCTTTTTTATTTTTATTGCTACCTATCTACTGAGAAATAAGAAGCCGAAAAATCAAGCAAGCATCCAACAGGACAGATAGTGGAATCTCTCAGAACACAATATGCTGGTGATAAAATGAATGCAGCCATCAAAATCAACTGCACTGGCATGGGGCGGAATCAGTTTTCTAAGATTGGGAGTGGGAAAGGAGATTAAATAGTTAGGTGTGCCATACCTTTAAGAGGAGTCATGAATGCCAAACAGTAATAGAATACCAAATCTATACATTCGCAAGCAAATTCCAAACTTTGCTGATTCAGTCTAGAGACTCCAAGATCAGATGAAATTCTGATGCTCAGAATAGTAGTAGCTAACGGTTGTGTTTTTTTTCCTTTCACTTTCCTGAAGTTTCTATTTAATTTAGCAGAAGCAATGTCATCAGCAACAATGTCATGGGCACATCTGAGGCCATGCTAGTGCACAGTAAAAAAAAGAAAAAAAAGAAAAAAAAACCAACAAAAACCACTGCTTCTGCAAAAGCTGAATTTTCAGACAAAGCACTTACTCCAAACTGACAATCATCATGCATCCTAGGTATAAAATTTCCACTGGCCTTTTTCTTATTTTAGTCATCTCATAATTTATAATAAATAGGATAATCATAACTGATAAATATGTCTCTTTAGTAAACAAAGGAATGAAGGATCATTATTTATACAGGATGCATAACTGTAAAAAATACAGATAAATACCATCATTAAACTCTGCCAATGAAAAGATTACTGGCTTCGAGAACAGTGTTTAGACACAGAATTACTGTAAAAATCATACTGTACTGAGTACCTCAGCGTATTTTTATCAAATTAAAATCACAAAAATTAAAACAAAATAGCATTTTAAAAAGATTTCTGATCTCTAGTTCCAAAACTACTGTTGATACATAAAATAAAAACATTTCTTAATGATTACCCATTTGAGAGACTTTACATAAAATTATGATATCTCCTAGAAAAATTTAGATGAGAAAATTTCATTCCCCTAACAAATTCAGTGTATAAAACTGCAAAAAAAAACCAAGCAATGAGAAAAATGTGGAAAAATACTGCAGAAGTGGTTAACACCTTTTGGGCTAGGATCATCGTTGACAAAATTCTTACATAAGCTCACCAAGGAAGGGATGAATGTGTGTAAAGCGTTTTTGCAGTCAGACACACACACACTCGCACGTCCTCACCCACACGCTTTTCTCTTTTTTTTTTTTACAATCAAATATATATAAGCATAAGTTCAGCTTTCTACATATGTTAGTGTACAATAATTGTTTCACCTCATATAATTACATTTGAGTATTCTTGATTAAGAAAAATTCAGCAGTTTTTGAAAAGAAGGCTGCATTTACAGTGCATAGCTGTAACAAAAAAAAAACATTGTCATACAGTATGTACATAAATAAAAATACTCCATTTAACATCTGTAAATACTCAACTACTTTAGAGAACGTAGCAAATAAACTATCTGCGCTCACACCCAGATAGTTCTATCCAACTCTCATTAATAATGTAACACCACGTCCGCTCATTAGAATAAATCGCTGAACAAGCTGCACATTTGACCATTAACACGGCTTTGAAAACTTTGCTGTGGAAGATCAACATTGTAGACATTTACATGGGTGTCAGAATTAAAAGACGAAACTTCAAAATGTTAGGGAAGCTTTAGCCTTTCATTTTCTCTTCTGCAAGGAAAAAAAAAAACAAGAAAAAAAAAAGAAAGATCTTAAAACTAAAACACATTGCAGGCTTGTGGGACCTGCGTTTTCTTCTGGATTGTCATTTATCACTCTGTTGTGAGAAGAAGCTTCATTTAAAAAAAAAATGCAGTGTCTGATTCCCAGACATCAGCAGCCATAGTTCGCAAATTTGTTCTTTTTCCGCTTTGCTTTTGTTCTCGTTTTGTTAAAATGCACTATGTACACATTTTGAAGTTCTACGTTGTAAGTGTATCTCTGTGGAACTGCTGCCATGACATGTGGTTTGCCCTCGGTCACGAGAGGACCGCAGGCTGCCCCGCCACCGGTCACCCGCGAAAGCAAAGCTGACACCCATGGACACGCGTGTGCTTGCTGGAAAGCCATTCTGCCTCCTCCCTCCTCGAGCAGCTGTGTTCATGTAAACCATGGTTTTGAACAGAGAGTGTAAAGTAGGAGAAATTCCTAAGTATGACTTTTAATTGTCCATTATTGAAGGACGTGATGTCCGTGAGGTATTCGCCATCCCTCCGTTTTCCTCGGGTGTGATACATGTTACCTGCGCAGGCTCCGCTGTGCCTCTTTAAGTAAACTATCAAAATCCATGGAGTCATACTTGCTTTTAGTGGAAGCAGGATCAAAATCATCTGAGTTTGAATCTGAAACCCAAAGAGATGCAAGGTCAGTTAACAGGCACAAGGCGCTGGTGAGCGCTTCCATCTTTTTCTTCGTACAGCAGTATGAACAAACACTACAAAAATCACCCATCCATTCAGCATGGATGGAGCTTTCTGTAAGAACAAGACTTTAAAAAATGCATAGTATGTCTTCAGCAGAATGAGTGAACTATAAAATGAATGTGTACGTATTGAACCGGTAAACTCCAAAGAGCTTCTCCAAAGACTGAGCACTGCCACTCTAAGACTCTAAGTAGTCATAGAATGGCTGAGGTTGGAAGGGATGTCTCCAGATCACCGGGTTCACATCTAGTCCATGTAACCATCACATGTGTTCTACCAAAAAACGCATTACGGTTCTGCAGCTGTGTTTTGTAAGGTCTAATATCCCAAACTTACTTTTCCTGAGATAGGTGATAGCAGCTGACTGTGGTGAAAGCCACCACAGCCTGCAGAGAGGCATGCATGAGACACAGCCATGGGCTGACCTGCCATAGGGCCTGATGCACCACACCACACCTCCTTCAATCTCTCTTATTTTCTGCTCTGACTGTTTTGGTTTGCTTGTTCAGAACATGAGCAGCTCAGAGCAGAGTCTCCATGCTGCTGCACAAGCAATCTCAGGTGGCATCCTCAGCTCTTTGTAACATAAGTGTAACAGCAAGAACAGCAGTTCACCATCTGTGGAATGTGTGTTTTAGATGGGATATGTAATACCTGCTCCAGTGCTAATAGTTGCCAGGACATCATTCTGTTCCTAGAGCAAAGGAGGGATCACTTTGTGGCAATACAGTTCCACTGCAGCAATTACTGACTCGACTGCAAGAATTGTATTTCCTTTTGGAGTCATCCCTGTTCAGCTCTGGCTCTCCCTGGTTTCTATGTCACAGAGAGTGCCATTTTCTTGCCATTTCTTCTGTTGAATTAATCAGAACTCCCCATTTACCTCTATAAGACATACTGTGAATTAAATGTTCATTACAAGTCCTGTTAAGACAATATCTTCTCACAGAGGAGAGGTGTTAAACTTCTGACTACTATTTTCAAGTGTTTTCTTTCTTCTGTACTCAACCCAAAGCTGATTAATTCTTCCTGTCCTTGTACTAGCTCATGAATTTTCAAGTTCATCCTGCCTGTGTAGCAATATCAGATACACTGAAATACAGAGAATGCAGTCTGAAGTAGAGAGGCTCAAGCTGTCAACGGGACAAAGTGAAAATACTCTGCTTAGAGATACTCTGTGAATCCCACTCTGGCAAGTTCTGCCAGGAAATACTCTCAGCGATGAATAATGTTCCAGGAGGGTTCCCTTTAGACAACTTACTTCAAACCCTAGATTTTCTGAAACACAGGAGGCCTTCACTTCCACTACCAAAGATAAGTCACAGCAAGTTAAGACTTCAATCTGCTTATAACGTTTATATTGTTTTTATCAGCCCACATTTCAACAAATGCCTTGCTACCTTTTACATATTCAACATTACCTTATATCTCTCCAGAAGTCAACTGCCTTTTCTTAGCTTTATATTATCTGTATAGCCACTGAAGAGAATTATAGCATATTCATTGTGAACAATGTGTATCGTCTTTATCATTAATTCCGAAAATACATCAATTGGTTAGTGAAAATATATTTGTATTCACTTTCTGCATTGTACAAAGCCAAGGGCAGTAGATACAAGATTTCATTAGCACTGTGTTACAGGGTTATGCAGGGATTTTAATGACTGTGGTCATTTATTCATAAAAAATAACTCCACAGTATCAGACTAATATAGATTCAGCAGCAAACTGTCCCTTGCTATTTTATCCAGTAAGAGCATCTCCCGTACCATTAGACTATTTATACAGGCATCAGGAAAGCTTTAACATTTGATGAATGCTTTCAAAGGTAATTAAATAAGAGGTGAGATTATAATATAATATAATATTAAAAGGATGTTTGGGAAATCTGCATGGACACTTTATGCACGTACATCAGTACTCCTCCTATAAGAGTTTTAACACTTCCAAACATCCTCGCAAGGGGAAGCATCATACTCTGACCCACAGCATAGGGCAGAACCCTACATTTATGCCAGAACAGAACTGGGGAAGATCCAGGTGAGTTATCATTCTGCTATCACTGACACACACCAATGGTACAGCAACACCAAGAGATTTGCCATTCTCTCCACTGGCTGGAGCCTCTCACATCATCAGTGGAAGTCCTTGCAGGGAGACACATTCACACATAGATGCTGATGGACAGTGTGAAAACCACCAGCTGAGATCTGTGCCCTTTGCTATAGGACAGGTCAGATTTGGTCATGAGTCCCTCTAGCTTTCAAACCTAAGAAACTACAAATCACATTTAAGGAGTATTTCTGACAAATTCTATCACACACTCACAGCAAAATAAGATTACAGCAAATCTGGGGGAAAGATGAGAGGATGAGGCTTCTACTTTGGTTTTTTTGTTTATGGTTCATATAATCAAATTGTGTTAGAGAAAAGGAGCACACCAATGAACAGTAAAGAATTGAACAAGTTTTTGGGGTGCTATCATTTCAGTATGGCTATGTACTATTGAATACTGGGCATTTGTTTTATTAGTGATGGAGATGGGCTTTAAAAGAATTTTCACAGTCTGAAATATCTGAAAAAGTTAATACAGTGTACAGCTCTGATTCGTAGACTTTAACATGCAAGTGAAAAAGTACCTTCTTTAAATCCCTCACACCGACTATTCAAGTAACAGAAGCAGGTCACAAAAAACAAGCAGACTAAATTCTTCTGAGTTACAACATGGTTCCAGTTATGTACTTTAATTCACAGAGAGCAAGATACCTACCTAGGTCTGCATAGTTAGACTTGCAAAACTGCTTGCGTCCACAAAAGTACAGCTCAAAGTCAGGTTCATTTGACCTGCGTAAAGTGTATCCATTTTCAAGAGCAGCAAAGGCATCACAAGTGTAGCGGTAGGTGATGAAACCATAGCTGTCTCTGTAATTAAAAAAGACAGTCATGAAAAATAAAAAAGCTAAAAAGAGTAAACACACATTTGTGTAACCCCTTCCTGAAAGCAAGAACTTGCAAGAGATCCAGCAGTGGAAATGCCAGAAGTACAGCATCCATTGATCATCCTGTCATGCAGCTAAATACTTACTTCTGGGACAGGAAATCTCAACTAGCAAGATTAATAAATAAGGATGAAAGAAAATAAATATGGCTTTGAATTCAACATGCCATCTGTAACAGTACTTACACTTACACTCCCATACCAGTAATCTTACTGCCATAATTTTTTACATAGGGCAGCTCTCAAACAAGAGCTTGTTTGAAAAGTTCTTACCCATCATCCCGCAAATTTACTGCGCACTCCTCTATTTCACCAAAAACTTCAAACCGGTCCCTCAGTTCTTTTCGGGTTGTGTCAGGTCTGATTTTACCCACATAAATCACACGATGCTCTTCCTGTTAAGAAAGAGCAGGACAAGATTTTACCAAATGTGCAATACAGAGGACCCTACACATACATGCATACAGATACATTCACACGGATAGGCAGAGGATGCATATTTATACTAATAGTCACTTGCAGAAGATCTACTGCATTCAGCTAATGATTGAAATATTCTCTCCTGGAAAGCCTTTAAGGTATTTAAACGATGCCAGATTTTTTGGGTAATTTTCTCCCAGAAGGTTTCATTGAGTGCTGTCACTGTTCTGCTATATAAAATGACAGACCACTCCCTCTGTATCTTATTGCATCTTTTTCCCTTCCATCTTCCCATGACTTGCCCTTTAAGACTACAAATTCTCCAGGACCAATCCCCTTTCTCTTACTAGCTATACAACACTGGGAACTAAGATGTGAAGCAGCATAAAATAATGCAGCAAGTGTGTAAGTGTATCATAAACATAACAAAATGGATTATAGACATAACATTATAAACTCAGATGACTCATTAGCTGACTCATTCTGCAATCAGCAGTTCCATCACAATCTATACCTTAAACAGAGGAAAGACTGTGAGGAGTCCAGAAAATGAGTTTTATTAAAATAAATATTGAAATAAATAAATGGAGGAAAGAGAGAAGAATAAAATATTTCCTGTGGTCACCACTGCCTTTGGGTTTGCTAAGAAGAAGAACATGACAGAATTTCCTGATTTTAAAGATTAGGGGGTCATTTGCAGGTTCCTTTGACACTTGGCGCAAACTAACAGAGACGCTTTAAAAATAATCGAGTCATGGTCATACAGCTCCTTTCTGAGTGAAAATGCTCAGGAGAATGACAGAAAGACAGGGAAAACCTGTCAAGAGTCACTTTAAGAATATCTGGATTAGCACCTTACTGGGGACAAAGTCATTCAGTGAGTTGCAACCAAAAAAAAAAGTGAAAAAGAGATCTTCAAACCACTGACCTTAATAATCAGAGCAAAGAAGTAGTAGCTTTAGAAAGCCCCAATGCTCTGATTGCCTTTGGCCTGGAGAACTACTGGCCTCTTGCTCAGCCCTTGCACACACCCACGTGTCTGTTCCATAAATTGTACCTCCATCAAATTCTTAGCTGGTGTAAATCTGTCAGTCAGTGGAGCAATGTCAGTTTAAACCATCAACTTGGGCACCTGAGACTTGCATAGAATGTAGGTGCTGAATTCCAAAGGAGCTATACTGACTGCTGAGAATTCTTGACTATCTTAACCTGGAGGTGCCTAAAGGCTAATGGCACCTCAACACGCTGAAGGCTCTAGGGATCTAAATACAAATTTGCATTCCTGCTCAGAAGCATCCTAGCTTGAAGAGTAAGGTACCTTACAGTGACACAGTTCAGCTATAGCACAAAATGTATGTTTTCTGAGAGTCCCTAGACAGGTATAAGACACCAGTAATTTCTGGACCACAGCTAATTGGCACTCATAAGACAGTAGGACTGAGATCAGACCACAATGCTTGTGGAAACAGAAATTATCCTGATGCTGCTTCTTTACTTGCTTGAGCACTCATCTGAGATAAAGGGACCATCAGAACTCCTCTTCACATGGGTATGCAAAATCATGGTTCCCTGTTCCCAGGACAGCACACTGCTCCCTGAAGCTGCTTAATGCGAAATAAACGAACAATTCTTGCAGCTGGAAGTTGAAACGAATGTACCTGCCTCCCAACAGAAGACACTTCTCACTAGCGTACTGAGTCAACTATTTTTGCTTACACTTTTCCTGGCCTCGTAAATCTCAGGGGCTCAAGTCCAGTTCATCTATGCTCCAGAGAAACTAAAGATATGAGTCCAAAGCTCCAGAGAACAGCTCCCACTACTCTCACTTCTTGGACAAAACTCCTACTCATTAAGGTGTAGTACAAAAAGTGATCACTGCAATTTTCTGGATCCTTTGTATCCCTAGTTGGCCAACTGGAGACCCTGACTGCTCCTCCAAAGCATGTATATGCTCTTCTTACTTGAAGAGATCATGTAACTGTCTCATTTAAATGCCTGAAACTACTGCTTCTATTGATTATCCAAGGAACCAAGGTGATAGGATTAATAGTCCTCCACTGCCCTGCTGGGACAGACAATTTCACTTTTAAATGTTATGCCCTCTAAAGTTCACCATTTAAAAGCTGTTCTTGCTCTTTGTAGTAGGCATAAAGCCTAAAGAAGTTAGCACAGCTAAAAGAAGGGTAAGCATGCTCACAGATGGCCATACATTTATGAAGAAGGGTTACTTTACAGACAGTTGCTGTTTCTTACTCCTACTCTCCTGATTCAGGAGTCTGGGTAGACCTTCTACGAACTAGGAAACATAGACAGCAAGCAACAGAAATCTGCATTTCTTCCATTTCCCCCATTCTCATTCTGCTTCCTTTCAGTATGGCTGGGTGCTATAAACTTCAAAAAGAAGAAAATCTGCATATGCACAGTAATTACTTTTTCAGACTGTTTTACCAAATCAAGAATTTAACTGCATTGAAGCACTTGATAAGAAACAATTCCATTGATACTTGCTATTGAACCTAAATGGCTGACCAGATGGAGCAGAACATAACATAGCAGACTGCTTAATATACTTTAGCTGAGATAATACATCTCGACTGAAAAAACATAATGTTTCACTCCCTGACACGGAGATTGTTATATTGCAGAGTGATGGAAGTAACTACTGCATGCTCTCCCATAAGTCTGTGTGCATGCCTTTGCAATTTTTACTTCCTCTATCCTTCTAATAACTTTCATATATCTAATATCCCTTTAAGACAACTGTAATAAAACAAAACTGAACAACTAAGAAACGCCTGTTAAACTATCATTAAGGGAGTAAGTTAAACTTGCAAAATTAAGGAAATTCAAATTTAAAGCTGAAATGCACCATATGTCCTCTAGTGTGTACATGAGGAGATGTTCGTTCAAGTATTTTTTTTAAGCAGAATGCTGTGATGGTATGAGGTACTGGGGAACACAGGATTCATACAGCACTGTCTTTATCTTGTTTAGCTTTGGCTTATTTAAAGTGGTTATGAAAGAAATATTTGTATTTAAAAAGACACCTGCATTTTACTCCCATTAACAATAAGAGTTATACAAGCCTAACAAGATTATAACATACCTCTAAATGTTAAAGACCCTTATTTTGTAACACGTCGCATGCTTAAGTCCATATGTGCATATTAAGTATGCTTTTTACTGCACTTGTAAGAGGAGATGATATACGCCTTGGAAATTTAGAGAACTAGGGAAAAAAGCCTTTGTTTTCAACTTAATGGGGGAAGATGAACCTGAAAGAAACAATTGTGTTCATATTTCCCTCTCAGAAATGCAGATGATTTACAATCACAGAATCATAGAATCATTAAGGTTGGAAAAGACTTATAAGTTCATCTGGTTCAACTTTTCACCTGCCACAATTTTGCCTACCAAACCATGTTTGTTAGTACCACATTTACACATTTCTTGAATGCCTCCAGGGATGGTGACCACCTCCCTGGGCAGCCTGTTCTAGTGCCAGACCATTCAAGTTTCTCCTAATATCCAACCTGAATCTCCCCTGGCTTTTAAGTGTACATAGCTCATTGTTTTACCAAGTAAACAAAGAAAAAAAGAAGAGTGTAGACAGCTTCCTCAAGCCCAGTACGTCTGTCTTCTTTGTCTAAATTTCCTTCTTCTTAATCTTGCTCTTTCCTCCTGGCAGTAAAAACAATTGAAGAGGCAAATGTGGCAGAGAATCTTAGACTGAAAATCACTATTTCAAGTATCAAATTAAAGTGCTAGAACATTAGCATGACTGGAGAAAATAGGTCCAGGATATACCTTCACAAATTTAAGTGTCAATAAAACTATCACTCATCTCCAAAATATCTCTGATGTTAAAGGTCTTTTTGTCTTGCAAAGGCTGTCTACAAAATTCACTTTGTTTCCCCTTCCTCGTTCTTAACCTTTAATTTGATTAAATCTCAGGCCAACAGACATATTAGTTTTCACATGTTTTTTTGTACCTGGCTTCTTCACCTAACATTTGTTTTCTTTGCCTGCCTCTCCTTACTGCACCCTGGGGTGCTGCTGTCCTCATTTCCCCTACCATTTTTTGTCTGCACATCTGTGGTACATAACTAGCTCTCCAAGAGCTCAACTATGCTCTATGTGAAGATGAGGCTAAAAATGAGAAGAAATTATAAAGTTGAGGTCTACCACAAGCAGCATGGAGGAATAGGATCTGGAGCTGTTAGCTGAACATGAGCCAGCAGTGTGCCCATGTGGCCAAGAAGGCCAATGGCATCCTGGCTTGTACTAGAAACAGTATAGCCAGCAGGACCAGGGAGGTGATTGCCCCTCTGTACTCAGCACTGGTGAGGCCCAACCTCGAGGCTGTGTTCAGTTTTGGGCCCTTCACTACAAGCATGTCTAGAGAAGGGTATTAAAGATGGTGAGGTCTCTGGAGCACAAGTCTTGGGAGGTGTGGCTGAGGGAAGAGGGATGGTTTAGTCTGGAAAAGAGGAGGCTCAGGGGAGACCATATCAATCTCTACAACTACCTGAAAGGAGGTTGTACTGAGGTGGGGGTCGACCTCTTCTCCCAGGTGAACAGTGACAGGACAAGAAGTAATGACCTTAAGTTGTGTCAGGGGAGGTTTGGGTTGGATATTACAAAAAACTTCCTAGTGAGGTATTGGAATAAGCTGCCCAGGAGGTGATGAAGACATTGTCCCTAGAGGTTTTCAAGAAAAGGATAAGCATGGCACTAAGGGATATGGTTTAGTGAACAAGGTGATGATGGTTTGACAGATGGACTAGATGATCTCAGTGGTCTTTTCCAACCTTACTGATTCCATGATTCTAAGCTTATCAAAGCTCTGCTGCTTCCTGCAGCACACGTGGCTGGCTGGGTACAAGCCCCTTTCTGTAACGCCTTACATGCCCAGTGTTTTGTGACTTGATCTTCATCCTTAGAACTGAAGGCCAGAAAACATTTCGAAAAAGCAATGAGAGTGGTTGGGCAGAGTCTGAAAAATAGAAATGCTATGAATGCAAGAGCCAGTAAAATGTAAGATTCGGACATCATAACAATAGTAAGAAACACTGCTGTAGATTCTGTATTAAAGAAGACTTGTAGGCTAACTATGACCTGGTAGACATGTATGAATGGCAAAAGGAAGACTCGCAACAAATGAAGAACTAAAAAGAACACTGCACAATGTTCTCAAATCTTGTTGTGTGGCTGAGGGCTGAAAAAATTCTACCGCCTTCCAGGGTGACTGCTGAAAACATAGCGATGAATCAATAAAACTCAAGATTTTAAACAATCCGTTTGAAATATTTTCAGTAAATTGTACAGAAAAAGCATAATGCCTGGGATCAGGCCCACCAAGATGAGCAACCACAAAAAAAAAAGTCCAAACTAAACAACCAACATGCATTTGCTCCTTCATTTGTGGGAAATTACTCCATTATGGGCTGTGTCTGGTTTCAGACTTCAAAGAACCCAAGCATTCATTTAGGAAACCACCTTTCTCCTGCCTTCCTGTTGTAGAGAAATTTATTTTCTTTGAAACCATGTGTTTCTTTTCTGTTGCAGTGGCATCACAGTGCATTTATCTTCTTGTATCTGTAAGCTCTCTGGGACAGGGGCTTGTTTCATACAGACTGTCAGCACTTACATATGAAAGTAGTAATGCTAATATTAATTTTCTACTCAGGTAGAAGCCATGCCCCGAAAGGTATTTGCTATGTGGTTTAATAAGCTGCTGCAGGAAAAGCCTGCATGCCTAAGAAATGCCTGGGGTGTACAACGAGAAAAAAACAGTCCTCAGTCTTCTTGGCAAAACAGAGCAATCTGCCCTGGCTGGGGGTTAGATTGTAATTTCTAGAAAGCTCTCAGTAGCCTGTTCTGTCCTGCAGTTGTTCCTGGAGCTTCATGATGAATGAATGTGTCTCTGCTATGGTCTGGAGAGCACTATTAAGTTAAGTGAGTCTTGGTGGCAGGCTGGCCTTCTGTTCAATGAGGACCCATTCTAAAATGAATTGTGGACAAGTGACATCAAGATCAAGCTACACTCTGCTAAAATTTATTCCATTAAAAAAGGCATCATAACCAAGAATACAAATATGACAAAAATATCCTGACTTTCTAACTGAAAAATGACTTGTGAGCTCAGTAGTCTATATTTTTTGTGTGAGACTGCTCAAAATAAAGATCCCACTCCATGAAAAAGACACTGAATCTCCAGTCACCGGAGAAGGGAAGACAGAAAAGAAGCAAAGAGAAAAACAACAGAGAACTTTTTGAAGTTAAGCCACCATAGCTGTAAATCTAGACAGGAACCCATACACAGAAATGCCAGCTCAGGCTTTCAGTTGATCTGAAGCTACTGCAGCCAATACATCACATGCAGACTAACCATGTAGCCATTTAAATGTACCTTTGCCACATAGCATGAGCAAAGGCTTCTAAAACAAGCCTCTTCAGCAATCTACAAATATGTCTTTGCATCTGCCAAAATACAAGCTGCTTCACAATCAGAGAGCATTGCTACACATATGGTTTTGACAGATTAAAATATGCCTATTTTTTTCTCATCTCTTTTTCCTGGGATTTACACTCATGTTGTCACATGAGAGTAATTCCAGATATTGAACCAGTAAGACCTGATGGCTTTTTGTTGAGTCATGCTTTCTGTTCCCTTTCCTCTGTGCATCTTTTCTAAAGCCAGCTCCCTGAGACCTCAGCACTGCTTTTCATGAAGAAAAGCTACCTTCCCTGAGTAGCCAGCACCTGGGGCCCTAATAGTGCTCAATCTTTGAGCTGCACTTTCAACAGAATTAGGAGGCATGTTGTCTTGAACCAGTTCTTGCAGCATGAGGATGAGCTAGAAAGAAAGGAAAATAGACTCCAGTGCAGAATTTATGGAAATCTAAACTTATGGAACTTACAGAAAGAGTTCAAGGAAAGACAAAAAGGATTCTTATGACTGAACAGTAAATGAGTTGGGCCTTTTTGGAAAGAAAAGAGTGACACATAAGAGACTCATAATCCAAAAGGACTCATAATCCAAAATCAATAAGAAAGGGAACAGAGAATGCTGGACGAAAAATAGCACCTTTGTTCAGTTAATATGCACCTTATCACTGACTTTGTGGGATCAAGGTTTCCCTTTCAATGCTCCCCTTTCTCCTATCCCCCACTGATTCGCACAGGGCTTAAACTGGCATGATTCAACACAGATTTTTAAAGTGAAAGTGTTGGTAGACTTTGGAGAAAGGAGTTAATATGACTTCAGCTACATTTCCTGCAGCTCTTGGATGACTGCTTTTAAAATTTTTGCCATGTTCTATTTATTGATATTTTATAAATATATGATTTGTCATCTCACTAAGTCATTTCAGGTCTAATTTATTTATGTTTATTAATACACAATTTCATTAATGAAGTTAATTAACATGACAGTGCTCACTTTAGAAGAGAAAATAAATTCGGCCTTGAATTAGAAAATACTAAATTTCTTAACTTGGAAGAAATGATGGTGCAGCACATCTAGAGCTTTTCAGGGATCTTCTCTTTCTCCTTTTCCCTTCATTAGTTAGTAGCCAAACATTTCCTCATTTTAAACTAAATCAAATTTTCTATCTTCACAGTAGGATTCAGGTTTTTATACCAATAAGATACAGTAATTGAGAAGTAGCAAGATACCTTCATGACAGAGGTCTACTTAAAACTCTAATTTATGTTAGATCTAAGAAAGAACAGCCATGTAAGTTACGATTGCCAGAAGTCAGTATTATCTCTAAACAGATGGAAGCAAGAAAAACACCAACAGTTGACTTAAATATAGCCCATTCTGAAGCCATGCAAAATTCTTCCATTGCATTCTGTCATGGTTTTATGATTTTTGTTATCAGTATTCTACATCACAACATTACGTAGTGCACTGAGAGATGAAGAGTTAATACTCCAGTTCCATGGATTGTTGATATTTCTGGGTACCTGGTTCTCAGAAGAGAAGAACAACTACATGCCCCAGAGGATTTTGTGTTTCTGTTTTCCATTCAGAGGGAAAGATAAAACTGTTTGCAAGTCACGAGAGGTCCCTTTTTCCTTTCTGCTCATCTCTGCAGTGTGTGTGCTCCCTAGCCATCTCGCCTTCAGCATTAGAGCAAAGCCTTCAGTTTTTGGACACACTCTCTTTTTTTTTTTTATTTCTTAGCCTCAATTCCAATTATATTGTATTGTTATCTTACATTCCACTATCATATTTAGTAGATAAGTCTGTTTCTCCTCAGATCATTGCTGCTGTTTTGTTTTTAGGCCCATCTCCATACCCTTTCCCCCTTTTCTGGGGTGTGGTCCCATGAGTCCCCCCTGCCCCATTAGCCACCGAACTGTGCTGACCTGCCCATAAACCATTGACAGCTTCCCTGAGTTTCAGATCAGAACATGCTATAGCTCTGAATCTCATGCTTTACAAAATTTATGTATCACCTATACTATGTACAGAGGTCACCTGATGCAGAGAAAAGCAAAATGATTTATCAAGCTCACAAAGAACAGCAACAGAGATGAAATCCATAAACTGAAGATGCATATTCCCTCCCAGAACTTCTCATTGCCACAGACTATGCCAGTCTCTGCTGATCTTCATACAAGTAGTTTTGAGGGTGTAAGTATTTGGACAAATGCCACAGAGTCTGTAACAGTTTTTTACTACAAAGTTCACTAAACATATTGGAAAGAGATCTACTCATTTTGGTGAGCTTTGGAGAGAACATTAAGGGAAAATGTGGAAATGAAGGTAAGCATCCCAGTACACACCAGTTTGTGCAGAGCAGCAGTAAAGGGAGCCCACCAGATAGGCTTAACAATCACAACAGGAGTCCAGAATTACAGCAGCTCCCAGCTTCCCAACTTATCAAAACCATCATGCAGGGAAACTAGAAGGGGGCAAAATCCAAACGTCTATTTAACAGCCATTTTTCTGTCCTGCTGCTACTACAGGCAAGGGAGTTGCTGATCACCTCATGGGTATTTCCTTTGCTGCAGGTACTTCAGTCAGATGAACAAATTAATCAAGTAACACACGTTCATTGTGAAAGGGGCAGCGTGAAATGACATTTTTAAATTGCATCATGTCTTCAGACTGTTTTGCTAAAAAAATCTTAAAAATACCTTAAAAGTAAACTGTGTTATAGACAAGAAAGAAACAATAAAAGACATGCCTCTGGATGTCAGTTTCAAATTCTGTACTCTCTGTATAGATAATTACAGCTACTGGAAACATCTAGTGACCAGTATGTAAGCTGACTGGCTTCTTACATTGCTTCTGCAGAGGAAGAGAAATACTGAAACTAGACTTGACTATTGGCATCCTGGAAGGTGATATACAGTAAAAACTGTGGGTTCACTGATAGATCACTATAAGGAATAGACTGGGTCACTTTTAATTCTTTGCTGTCTGGGATGAAGCCTTTTCCTAGAAAATCTTTTTTTTTTTTTCTGTTTTTTGTTTGTTTGTTTGTTTGTTTTCTGTTGACTGACCTGGAGAGTTGCAATTTAAAGAAGCTGAAAAAATTAGTGCTGTACAATCAAAACACAAATTGTTATGAAAACACATATTTGCCTAAAATTCTAAATACAAAGAAATGCACATAGACAGATATTTGCATTTTGTTTGTTCCATTACGAAGAAGAAATAAAATAGAATCTCATTCCGAGTTTTAGAAATCTACCAAAAGAAACAGAAACCTATTTCAAAATGAAAGTTATCTTCACAGTGCTTACAATTGCTTTCTGCCTCTGTCTCTCCCTTTGTTTGGCCCTTTCAGATTCCCGTTTTTCATACTCTTTGCGGTATTCTTCCCTCTTCAGCCTTTCATGCTGATATTCCTCATAGCTGTCATATCTAGGAAACATAACTTAGTCATTAAATCAAGCACCTGCATTTCTTAATGTAAATTTAGTAGTACAGTTTCTGGAATGCTTTATTATCTCTTCAGAACCAGCTGAAAAGCACACTAAATGCACACAAAATGCACTACCTGGGTCTGCGACTGTACGGTGATCTGGATCGCGACCTTGCACGTGAGGGAGAACTTCGGTGTGCTTGGTGTCTACAGTGGCTGGACTCGTAACAGTGGCAAGATCTGCAGGAAAGAAGAAAAAACTAAAACCATTCACCTCTGTCATTCACTTTGAATCTATTGACACCATTTTCTCCTGAGCTACCTCTTAACCTGACCTTACAATTTCTTCTAAGCTACCAGTGAAATTTTCCAGTGACAGTTTGCGATCTCCTAGTCAACTAAGGGGCCTCAAGTGATTTTGCCCCCCTCCTATAATGTTTCTTATTGAGGCTAACAGAGAGCAGAGAGTCAGCCACTGTCAACTTCATCTGATAGGGACTGCAGCTAGATTGGCACCGGGCAGCTTGCAGATAATGGGAAAGGTTAGTTGTGTGTATCTCTCCAATTGCTCTGCCTCTGACCTGACTGGCTCCACTCAGAAAGTGTAAACTTGGCAAATTTAAAGGATAATGGCAACAAATGTTTCCGCAGCAATCCTGTAACCTTCAGAGCTAATCAGATTGGGGCAATAAAAACAATTGCACTGGATCATGGGTTCTGGTTTTTTTTTGTTTTTTTTTTTTTTTTAAATTGTTTATTTCCTTCAAGACACTCTGTGCTTTTGCTGTTTTCCTTCTTATTACCAACAATGCTGATGTATGAAATTGCTCACTGTACCTTGAAGAGGATCTACTGCAGGGTGACCTTGATCTCGATCGGGAATATGGAGAACGGGAACAGGACCTGCGTTGAGGAAAGGACCTTGATCTAGAGCGTGTCCTTTGGGATCTTTGAGAAAATAAGGATTTGGGTGGAGATACTGAATCTCTGCATGGAGAGTTAAAAGAAGAGCAAGAAGGCGATACGTCAAATAATGAATAGGCTTGTGTCCCATCCCAAGGGTAGCATAGTTTATCACTTTCATCTTCACTGTCATCAAAGAGACCATCCATTGCTAGTCCTGAATTTATAAACATAGGTAGTTTGGAAAATTGTTCATTACTGTAATCACTGTCCCTTAGTTCACCGGTCTTATCTGCTTCTTCATCAAAAACAGCTTGGCTGGGGTGACCAAAATGCTTATTAAGTTCAGCCCGAATTTCTTGGTCTTGGAGCTGTTTTCTGTTATTACCTTGGGATCCCTGCTTACTTGTCTGTAAAGTCTCTTTCTTGAAATACTGGTCTTGTCCTAAAGAAGAACAAATCTGACACTGCCACCCAGGTGAAGAATCCTTAAATTCTAGTTGTCTGGAGTCCTGAAGTTCCTGGGATATTTTAATGTGTATTTCCGACTTTGAATTCACAGATTGACAGTAGTCATGGTCACCAAACAGCCGCAAACTGGGCCGTTTTGTCTTTCTCTCCTCATGTCCACTGGACAGTGCTGTAGTCTTGCTAAGCTGTGCATACAGCTCAGTCTGTTCTGGACCCTTCTTGACTGGGTTGTTTCCTTGAGAACTGGAAGACTCACTATAACGGGGCTTTTTTGAAGGTGGTGCAACAGTCTTGCATGATGACTTCGGCTTAGGTGAAGTCCTGAAAGGATTATCCTGGTTGGCTTTATGAGGAGGGGTCGTAGGTGGAGTTAGGCCTGAAAGAAAAAAAGGAGGAACAGATTTTTAAGCAGACAAATTTTAGTGAAGACACACATGCTTCTTTAAAATAGATAAAAAAAAACAAGACTCATTCTACATCAATTTAATTTAATTCATCTGGAAATTAGAGTGTTTAGGGTTTGAGACACCAAAGTTCTGGTGACAACAATAGCAACAGTACTAATGCATGGCCATTAATCTTCAACATCCTTTCTGCCCCTCCTCTTCTTTTATGATACCCGCCTCTCTGCAGACTCTGATAGAAAAGATCAAGAGATAAAAATCAAAAGACTTTTCTGATAAAAATCAAAAAGATTTTGATACAAAAATGAAAAGTAAAGGACTGGCACAGTCAAACATCTAAGGAAATTAGCAGACAAAAACCTGAATGAAAGGAAGTCCAAGAAAAATAAATGAGCACTACCAAAGCAACTTGTGCAGTACACAAAACTTGAATGTAAGGAAGTACAGCAACTCTGCAACTTGACTGCAATGACTCTTTGTCTACACAGTTCATTAACTTAGTAAACCATTGCTAATGTATGTATAATACATTCTTGTAAAACTAATACATTTTGCCTGAAATGTAGTTCTGCAACTGAAACCTAAGTGAACAATGAGGCTAGTACAATTGTAATGAACCATTGCATCTAGAACAAAATATTAGTGGAAGTCATGAAATAAGGAGTAGATATGAAACTGATAAGAATTTCAAGATTAACAATATCACTAGCTACCAGGATTTTTCACACAACTCTAGTACATTACATCACTACAGTGAGATGAAATTGCAGGAAGGACTGCAGCCCATTCTAGTAAAACCTCCAAACCAAAGCAACACCTTACAATAATTCATGTTTAAATCACAGAAGTTCTTCAGACTATATAAAGAATAACCCTGTGCAAAATAACAGTACACTGAACAATGCTGTCCAAGATTTCCTTTTCTAGCCCAAGCAATGAGCTTTCCATGACTTTCACAGCAAGAATGAAAAGAGTGCAGACACTTCCAAGAAATGAATGTTTCAAACATGGCTGCAGAGTTTTGTCTTTTTAACCATACAATGGAGCTCAGCAGATCAATGCAAATGGAACATATTTTATAGTGTTTTGCTGTAGAGAAAAAAAAACATTCATCAATGCATAGTGCTCCCTAAGGATCAGAAATGGAGACTGGGAGTCCCACTGCATTGTCTGCAATGAATTTGTTTCAGAAAAAAAACCAAACACCCGATATGAGTACTAAGACATGAGTAGTAGTTGTGAGAAAGAAGACTAATTTTGTCTGAGCACTTGGAAAAAATGGTTACATGGTTATGTAAAGACTTTGCCTAACGCCACCAAAGTCAGAGAAATTGAAGCAAAGGTACTGCAAGTCTAGTTATCCCAAATATGAATTTAAAATTGAAAAGGTTTTGTGCTAAGTCATCAACTATTTCCTCTAATTTGTCCTCAATTTTCATTTCCTTCCCAAAAATTCATCTAATTCAGCAGCATAGACTTCACACCTTATCTACCTCCTTACTAACAAATATTTCTGTTTCCCAAACAAATTTCCAGCAAAATGATCAAGCCTCTTCCAAATTCTTCAGTAATCATTTCTGGGTTAAAAATCTAAAGTGACATTCAATATTTGAGTAAGTAAGGATTGTTTTCTAAATAAAAAACAAAATAAAACAAACCAACCAAGAATCAGCACTTTTAGTTATGAAATAGTATAGCCCCAGAAATGACCTGGGGTTAGTTACTGAATTTTCAGAAGTGTTTTTAAAGAAAGAATGAAGTAGGACAATATTAATTCCAGCCCATCCTTATAAAATTCAACCACTCCACAGTAAATGTCTCAAATATCTGCACACATGAAAATTTCAGTAAAAGAAACCCAGGACATAATCTAATATTCAAAACAAAATATTGTTTCCATTCCCATTTCTTTAAAGATAGCCCTGACAGAAAGCAAATAACACTCAGAACATAACAGTTTCCAGAAGCTCAATGAGGAGTCCAACAGTCTTTAGATGGGAGGGGAAAAAATAACAACAAAAAAATCCTTCCAAAAGTACAGACTGAGCCAAATTTACTGGCACTTCTTTTGCTGGCAAAATTGTGCTGGGGACATCCTAAGAAAGGACTTCCTCGTGGCATTTTGGCTCTTTTCCTGGTTTTCAGCAGAAGCAGGAAGCGCACAAGCAAGTATAAACAGATACAAGTTGAAAAATGTTCAGTTAACTTTTGAACAAACTTCCACTGGGGGATGAAGGGGGAGTAAGGTTTTGAATTGGTTCTTGTTTAAGTCGGTGCTATAGAGTCTGCTTTCAGCACATCCCATGACCAGTGCCCAAAATGTGAACTTTGAGAAAATGGTAAGGCTGCACACTTGCTCACTGGTGTCACTTCTGCTCATCGTTACACTAATCACTGCTAATCTTCACTTCAGGCCATGCTCCTAAATCAAGTGTTACAGTATTCGATAACCTTTATTTCATACACACCAATTTCTCTGCAAAAGTGTACATTTTAGCGTTGACAGTACAAGGTATATTCTGTGCTCTCTTGAACTTAGCAGGTTTTGACAGATTTATGGAAGGACAGATGGCCATTACGGGCTGAAGGCTGACAAGAGGCAGTTCAGAGCATTGTTAACACACTTGCACAAACTCTCAGCAGTGCAGCACTGTGCAGAATGTAATTCAGACTATAGCTTTTTTATTGCTGCCTATTTTCTTTTGTCAAAAGAGCCTGCTGTGCACAGCAACAAATGGCTGCCATTACCCAGAATGTAATGGGTGTCAGACAAATCACGTAACACAAACAATCAAGAGTATGTAGGTCATATTTCAACAGAGCACAACCTTAGCAATATTTATGATTACTGCATTGAAATGTGCTCTATAATAAACAAGTACCTCTACATCAGTCACACTTACGTACTTCTGCACAGCAAATCTGTTAGAAGTGGTACATACTCTACAATCACCCCCCTTAAACAGTCTTTTTTCTTTTTAAAGTAAAAGGCAAGTATTTTTTCATGACACGCTATAAAACCATTTTCTTTGTAGGGACTTTTGTTTAATTGAACGGCTTCAGTAAATGGTACGTTTGCACTTTGCCTTGCTCTATCTGGATAGTGTGAACTCACTCATCTTGTGCTCAAAAATAGTCCTAACAATTTGTGAATACTGCTGCCAACCCAGCACTGCCTTCTCTGTGTCGGTGCAACAAAAGGTGTTCCCATGTATGCTGGCCCCACTACCTCCCTGAGTGACTTCTTTCAATAGAGTTTCTGGGAGAGTGCAGGTACTTGTGATGCATACCAAAAGTGCACTAAAAAACAGCCACCTTAGTTAACTCATTTAGCTCAGCAAATCGATAATCAGAAATTAGGGAATTGCGTTTGCGTAAAAAGTGACATCTTGACTTTTCAGGACTCATTTGCAATGAGGTTTTAACCAGACACCAATCTTCCTAAAATTCGACTGTAACTGTAGGCATTTAAACACTTGATGATGTTTGTTGTGCTTTGGTGGGGGGAATGAGTATTTTTGGGCGAACACAGCTGTGCAACCTTCCTATATGTGCACTGAGCTTTTGAGAGGCATGGAAAATGATTTCTTTCATACTTTTAAAGTCTGGAAACAGACTGTCAAGGGAAACACTATTTAAGGCCACTAAAAACACTGAACACATGGTAACAGCTCAATTCAGTAAAAAAAAAATAATCAGAGTTTTTGTGTGGCATAAGATTGCAGAAGCCAGGAAAATATAATAAAATTAAATAGCCATCATATAATAAAAAACTACATGCTTGTTTAGTATTCAGTTTAATCTTCTTGTCAGTGCTACAGAGAATAAATACAGACTCCTGAAAATATCTAATAATTCACAAGATCTTATTCCCCCAGACAACTCTCTGCATCTCTCATTTGATCAGAAATCATTCTCAGGTCAAAGAAGTTCTTATATGATAGATCTGAAGTATTTGTTCTGACAACTAAGAAGTAACTCAGATCTAGAGGTGGGCAAATAGCAGGGTTTATGTATCCTCAAGGATGCTCATGAATTCCAAATCACTGTGCGAGCCAATCATGTTCATATTGCCTTTTACACCATCTTTTTGAAGAGATCAAATTTTGCATCCAAGAGAGACTGGAGTTTTATATTCAGGTAAATTATAAAGATCTTAACGAGAGACTTTTCACTAAGACACCTGTTGAAGACAGGAAGGTGGAAATAGACTTCCAGTTGTTGATTGCTGCTTGTATGGTAGTAGAATCTCAGGCATGTAAACTCACTTAATGCATTCATATGATGTCTTTGGGTATTTAGGAATGAAGGCTTAAAAAGGCATTGAGAGAACTAAGAGGGCAAAAAACCATGCCATTTATCTTCTGGAGGAGCCCTCAATTCTCAAGAGAAACACCGTAACTTCTAGAGGTGAGTTGTCCTACTGTGTCTGCAGGTATCTCTTCAACCTGACATGTTCCAAAGAGAAAAGAGTAACACAAAAACCTCCCATGTCCCTGGAAGATATCAGAGATGTTCCAGCCCATGGCTTCTTAGCAAAGTGCTTGCACTGCAGCTAGCTGCAGAAAAACAGATGAAGGCTCTTACTCAGAATAAGACTCACCTTATGCAGAAATTTTATCACTACTTTATCATCATCTCCAAGTCATGACGTTCTGATCCATTTTCCACAAAATAGCACTGGAAACTAGCTAGCAGTACTGATTTTAGATAGACTTATTTGTTCATCACAAGACATTAAAAGGGCGCTCAAAGAATTTGTACATTCTTATACATTCTGCCTTGAAAAAACTTTAAAAGATATTTGTTCTTTATCATTTGACAGATATTTGACAAAAGTTTTGATGGTTTTAAGGAGGACATAGTTATACTCACAAGTACTAACAAAGCCATTCTAAAGCAAGTTATGGCATTGGCAAGGGAATGGATTCAGTTTGACTTTAGATATGTGAATCTAAAATGTATACATGACAAAGACTGATGGTTAGAGCAGTAAATGCACTTATTTATTTTTCTTCTCTATAGTTAATTCGTCAGTGAGGGAACCAGTGCTGCTTTCAGCAGAGAACAAGGGAGCTGCTATTTATATTAAAATATTTTGTGCTTCGATAGTGCAATTTTAATTCATCAGTAAGATCAAGGCAACTCCACTGTAAATTACAGTATACAGTGTAAGTTGCCCTGTATAAGGACAATGAACAATGCGGCTACCTGGATATAATTTGGAGTTGCTAGGGACTCACTAAAGAACTCCAAGATATTATTAATTGCTACTGCCACTATTTTATTCTTTTGTTGTTGTTTTTACTGAAATGGGTCCCAGCTTTTCCTGTATTTACTCACATAAGGACTTTTTAAGTCCTTCAGTACTAGAGGTTGTTTCTGTTATGTCTGCTTCCAGCACAAGTAAACTCATGACAAAAAACACTATTGCAATCCAAATAAATGACTTGAAGAGAAATTCATGCACAATCACTCATCTTTTTATATATTTATATACACATACAAAAATAAAATCTATGTATATGTGAAGACAGATTAATACAGCTGTCAAGTGATGAATGGCAAACTCCTGAAACCTTCTCACCAGGTATTTTGAAGAGCAGAGCAAGTGCAACATGAAGTCCAGCAGCCACCATCAACTACACTGCTTGTAAACACTGCCCAAACTCCCTGGCTGCATGTGCTCCAACGATTCCTGTACTTCATTATCATCAGTTAATTTTCTAGCTAGATTTATTTCCAGGGGGTATAATTTCATATTTTCATAGGATGATGCTGTTTTTATTTCACAGCCTCTGATGCATCTTTTAATTTGCTGCATTTCCTTGTTATACTATCTAAAACAACAACACAGTCGCTTCATTGCCTCCCCCACGCACAGCAGACACATGGAAATGAACTCACTAACACCCAGCCCATTCCCATTGCCATTCTTGAGACCAGAGGACTATCAAGAGGTTAGATTAGCTCCCAGGTTCTATCCAGCGAGCTGATGTGAAGAGCAGGCTGCTGTCTTTCTGTCTGGAAGAAAATACTGTTCCCTTCAGTGATCTCAACCACTGCCTGAACAACTCTGCTATCGTCACCTCATCTGCCCCTTCCAGCTGGTAGCACTAAGCACTGACTCACCAGTGTGCCTCCAAACATGCACTTTCATGCAGATTTGCTCTCCAGTAATGACAAAAAAAGACTTCTTCATGCTTCAGGCTTGTTGGCACTGAATTGGATTATCCTGCTGCATGCTGTGAATTTTGCCATGTCTGTATCAGTTTTGCAAAAGGAAGGTGTGTTGCAAGGATGTTGCATTTTGTCACTAGAGGAATGATTAAGAGCGCAGATTTTCAGGACATGTCAGAGGAAAGCGTGCATGTTTTAATGCTGAATTAATGAAGTTTCTGAAAAAGTGATATGATGGGCAGTGAAAGCAACTGCCCAAGGTACATACACAAACTGATATATATATTATATATAGATAGATAGATAATTATATATCATATATATAATATGATATATATATTATATATATGCCCCTGTGAGAAACACATGCCGAGCATTTATTTTTCAGTATTACACAACTGAGAAAGAAAACATTCTTGGCAGTAGCTCAGGTGGAGCTCAGCATGTGTTCCTGTGCTCAGTTCTGGACACGTCAGGAAAACAGAGGCAAAAGAGAGGTCAGAGAAAAGCAATAAGACAGATCTGAGATCTGAAGAACTTTTGTGGAAAGAGCAGATGAATTAAATGAGTGTAATGGATGACACATCAACCGAAGCTGCACACGATAAAAAATCTACACATCTTCGAAAGGTACAAACACTGGGGGCCAGACAGGAGGAGGAGGACAGAAAAGAGGTGGTGTGAAGTGTGCTAATGGGAGAAATAAAGAGAAAGTAAGAACATAAAATGAATATCAATTTTAAAAAATTACCTTTTAGCTATGGAACAGTTTTTCAGTGGCAGAGCAGAAAGCTGTTATTTGTGACATATTAATCTAGAATTGACAAAGCACTGAAACATGCAGTCACGTACAGCCCTAGACTGGCCTGGAGACAGACTGGTTGACATAACTTTTCCATCTGTAACATCGATTACACTCTGCTGTGGGGTTTGTCTTTGAAAGATGGTGCTCAGCAGTACACAAATCTATGGGGAAATGGGGAAGTATAACAGATAAATGGTTTCATTCATATTTTTCTAGAAATTATGCGCTCTTGTGTAGGTTTGGAGCAATATTTTCAAACACATTCCCTCTCAGGCAACTGGATAAAAAGTCAACGCAAACTGCTCTGAAATTAATCTCCTGGAGACCTCTGTAAGATCTCAGTGTATGTGTTGTATATTGAAATGAACAAACACACACCAAACCATGCTTAAAGGAAAAGCTAACTCTACCCATTTCTCACCTGCAGTTCCAGAGAGTTCCACACTTAAGGTTTGTTCAATAGTCTTGTTCTCAAATGGGGAACCCTTGGGATCACTGGAAGACAGGGCACATTTATAAAAACAAGCTGAAATGGAGTTGCTGTAGCCAAAATGTATTAGATTCCCCTCCCTTTTATAAATGTTTGCACTTTTTACTACTTACTTTGGAGACTCAGGCGTCAACGGAAGTGATAAACTTGTTGGTTTGGCTAAGGGGAAAAAAGAAAACCATTATAGAATATTTAAGCACTCCATAACATATACCAAAAAGTTGTCTTTATTTTTGTGATGGAAACCCCTATTAGTCAGTTAGGGCTGGGTTCTGATTGTTCAGTAGCCATTTCTGTATACTTCGGATAAATGGGGAGTCACATCCTCATTCCTTAGCACTGGCACAAGAAAGGTAACTAAATTTCAACAATGATTTACAGCAATTACTGCACCTCTCAAATACAGCACACAGCACAAATGCCAAGAACCTTTCAGAAGAAGAGTGGTACATGTTAAAAATCAATGAAGAAATCCACAGGATGCACCATGAAAATTTTATTTTCTCCTAGATTTAATTTAGAATACTGTCTACATTTTATTTGGAAACAAGAACAGCAGAATAACTACAAACTAACAGAACGTTATGAATATTCAGTTAATTTTACTTCTACAGTATACAATTTTATATGTAGCACTGAGAATAGGTTGTTTTATGAGGCTGGAGTGCAACTTGCTATAGTCCAAATTTCTGCAAATTATCCTGCAAACTATGACAAGCCATGGATTCACTCACAGATGGTTAAAAATGGGGCTGATGCTCTCAGCACTACAATCCCAACATACACAAAAAAACAAAGCTCTAGCTATAAAAATACAAGTCTTTGTAGCTTTTATTCATGCAAGCTTGTATTTTCCCAAAGCAAGTCAAGAACTAGAATACTGCAATACAACTAAGATTCTTCTAATTGCCAGAAAAAACGTTCAAAATTAAAAATAATATTACTTGCAAATTTTACTTTTCAGAAGTTAGATTGATGCTTAAATGCAGAGAGCATTGTACCAAGAAAAACAGCAGGGGATCTCTTCTGCAAATTAATTACTTAAGACAAAATGTTCCCCTTGAACACTTCTGCACTGCAGATCTTTTGTCCAGAGTGTCACTACTGCGTATTTCGCATTCATTCCAGGCTTGGAGCTCCCATTGACATTAAAGGATTTTATATGCAAATTGATTACTTTTATAAGCTCTAGAGCATTCCTGGAGTAATATTACATTTTTTAAAAATTAACTCAATTCTCAAGAGCTGCATATTGTTCCTCCTCCTCCCCATCTGAAAGTTAGAAATGGAAACTCAGGTGTTCACCTTAGGTTCACCTTCCTCAGAATTCACTGCCACAGTGAGGAAATGCACCAAAACGGCTTAAGTGCCTGATCCAGCACCGCCAGCGATTTGTGCATAAAAAAGATTTCCATAAGACCATCTGTAAGATGACACAACTTCGCAAGTACTTTATACACAACTAGGATACTAATGTTTGTGACTGTTGCCAGCGCCTACCTTGAGGTAAAACTGGCTAAAAAGAACAGACCTTACCAAAAGGCTCAGGAAGAAAGTCTGTACAAACAAATGCTCCTACTGTTTTTCAGAGAACAAAAACTACATACACTTACCCAGCTTGGCCTTCCTATGAAAGCTGAATGTGTTAGAGTTATTTAAGCTTCTAAAAAGTCTCCTTCTAGCTCTCATATAGAGAGGCAGATCCAAATAAATAGATGTATAAAATCTGAAACACTACGACACAGCACCCAAGCGTCATCTCACACTCCTCTGTATTCACTTAGGCAGATATTGTTTAGCCCTCTCACTGAGAAATTCATATACCAAAACATCATTAATTTTTCTTATTGTTAGGCACGGGCTTGACCAAACAGGATTCCATCCTCATTTATAGTCACTGACACTGTAAATGTTTAGCCAATACCATTTTCCACAGTGACTGTTTATTCAATTTTTAAGGTCTATCATAGTGTGTTTTATTTGTATTTAAAAGAGTTCACATGAAGTTGCTTGTTTCTGTAAATTGAAAACATTCAGGTTCAAAATAACTAAATTTCCTCATGGGCAAATTTCAGTGTAAAACCACAGATGATCTTTGGCATGAACGGGTTTGTGGACATTCCCATGGGTTTGCAATATGTTTGCAACAATAACCCTAAAGGAAAATATCATTTTACTTCTCTTTCGTGAGCTTTCCCTAACTTTGAAAGAAAATATTAGGGCCTGATTATCTTTTAAAACAGAAGGAGACAATATTTTTAGTTTTGATTAAATGTATAAAGAAATGACTGTACATCCGTGAATAGCACTCGAATCTGCAAGGTCAGTTCTGCACAAAAAGTCTGTCCAAGCTGAAAGCATTATATTCTTGTACTTGTATTATATGCACATTCATTGACACTGAAGTCATATATGAGTGTGAGACAAATTTGATGAAAAAACATTTCAGAAGTCTGTAAATAAAACTGCAGGAATTAAAAAAAGACAATAATTTCTCTCTGCCTGTAATTTCACCTGCAATATCACAGAAGACACTGTCATTTGTTAATCACTGGTGAGTTGGCTGCATGTCCTTTTAGGACTTTCCTAACTTCTCCCTTTACACTGTTGTCACAACCCACTTTATTTTGTTTCTTTGCATAAAATCTGTACAATTTGGGAAAAAATGCAGCTCTGATCCAACAGCAAGATTTTATAATCAGTAATTATGTACATGTGCACACACACCTGTGTATAACATACATGTGTGTATAAGATATCTTACATGTGATATGCACCTAGCAGTGTTAGTAAAGCACTGGGTTGTGGCTGGCAGGCCTATGCCTGGTTCCACAACCCTTGCAGTACAACATCCAGGTTTGAGATGAATGCTTCAATCAGGATTTTGCTCTGAAGCAGTCTGCTGAGATCAGCCAGAAGGAGTGGCAGTTGGCATTCAAGAAGCTCTAGGGGCAGCTGGATTTCCTTCTTACAAGAAACACTGTTCAGAGAATTTGAAACCACAATGGAGAAAGCTATACGATAGATGTCAGAACACACTGCTGTGAGCAGGGCATTTAGTGATGGGGAGGAAACATAATTTTGTTAAGTTTGCTTATACCTCCTAACAAAGAGTGAAAGAATAGACTTGATGGAGGCTGAAAAAGCAGGGAGAAGTGAGAAGAGGAGGAAAAAATACATATGCAGTTCAGAATTCTCACTTTACAAACTCCAAGGCAACATGTAGTGTGTTATATACTGATCTCTGTTGCAGCAGGATGACTTCCATCGGCTTCAGAGGAGTCATCCAGGATTTGCACCAATGTTACTGAGATAAGTATTCGGCTTTTCCAATTCCAGACAAGTATATCCATAGATGTATTTTAAAGCAAGAGTAACTTTAAATAAGCTCCCTTTGGGCTCATAAGCTTTTACAGTTCTTCTTTATCTTGGGAAAACAGGCAGGAGAGGAGTGGAGCAAAAGAGGAGCCTCTAAGTTCTTGCTTCTCTGTCACCGAAGCAAGTAATATAGCCCAGTTCTTTACGCATTGGAGGGTATTAAAAGTCAACACAAGTGTTTAGGTTTGGCCATAAAGAATCTAAAGAGAGAGAAAGATCAGGATGGTTGCTAAACTTCCAACTATTTGCAAAATAAAATTACAAACCAGCATTCCTACTTTAACAGGAATGACACATTTATTGCTTATTCTGTAGCAGTGAGAACGCTATTTATTGTCTCTTAAGGACGATGTGGCAGGTTAACAATGCCTTCGGTTTTACACTGGCAAAAAGAAAGAAGCTCACTAATGAACAAGCCTGCCCAGTTTGTTTAGGGGTATAATGATTTCTTAGTGGTACAGTACTCTGTGAATAAATATCTCCAACTCGCTTGATATACTGACATGTAGCATTTGTTAACTTTTTTTTTTCTTCTGAGGTTCCTTTTCTGAGATTGAGGGCAACAGAGACAGGATTAAAACTTCAAAAGTTAAACCTGGCTAATTCTAACTTCATTATACTGTTTTAAAACACTCTCTATACAGAAGAAAGAGATGCTGGGTTTACAATAGTAACCCAAGGAACAGAAGAGGTATGAGGGTATTCACAAGCATTGTATCTCAGCTTCCCTCCAAAACCAAAACTATGCTCTGTGCTCCTGCACCTACCTTGCAGGTGATTTGTCTGAGACTGCAGATGGGGCTTCCTTTTGGAGGTGCATTTCTCTTTGCTGCTGTTCCTGTTCTCTGCTGGTTTGTTCTGAGGAGGGTCATCATTCGTAGTCAGATATTTGAGAAGTTCAGAGCAGGGACGTCTTTGTGGCTTCTGTTGTTGACAAATGCTCTTCGCTTTATTGCTCCACGAATTCTCAGTCTTAAAAACAGAGCATTAAGAAAAAAAGAAAAAAAAAGAAAAAAAAAAAGCTAAAATCAGTGAACTGAACCTTATCAGAATGGATATAGGTTTTCTAAAGAGATGAGATTTTCAATGAAGTGTTCAGTCTAAGTGTACTAGATCTATGAGCTGTGAATAATTGTTTGCAGAACAAGAAAAGAAAATTACATTGAAATTCCTAAATGACATTTATGCAGCTTTTTTATTTCATTCTTCCAACATTTCAATGTTCCTACTCAGCAACATGTAACTAACAAGACCCTACAGCGCCTTTACTGTGAACAAAAAAAATAAGCTGGTTTAAACCTTAATTTGCTGCTGATTGCTTGAGCCCAGTATTCACAACTCTCTTAAGTACCCCTAAATGCTTCGTTTTCAGTTACAGTGAATGGCAAGACAAACATTGTTTAATACTGCCTGCTAACAGAATTATGTCAGAGACACCATTCTTTCCAATTAATGGCTGATATACATCTTTTGCCAAGAATCCAGTGCGATTTTTCTTAGCCCAGACAGCTGGTAAAATGGCAGTCTTGCATCCTGGAGTCACTCATAAACAACACCAGCCCATCAACAAATTTTATTGCACCCCCTACTACTGTGTGTATCAATAAAGTAGGCAAGAGTAACAGACGGTGGGACTACAGCTGAACTCTGCCAAGAGAAAAAGCAAAAATGAAATATTCAGAGCATAAAGGAGCTCAGGTGATTTTCTGGAACCCAGTCTATAATCTGTTCACATTTTTTGAAGCAGTTGCTGGATAGTAGGCAGATTAATACCACACATACAGATCTACTGCTTACTTGATTGCTGCAAGCATAAAAGACATGTTACATTTTTTCTCTCTTTTTTTCCCCCCTTATTACAAAGATTAAATTTGTACCTTAACAACCACAGGGCTTGTCCTGATCCTGTGATTTGTATTTGCATGGTTTTGTGTGCTGAGACCACTGCATTCATTGTAATTTAGCTGAGTGTTGGCTGGAGCCAGCAAGAGCTTCTTGAGCTACGAACACATAGAGAAAAGGAGGTGGAAGGAAAAAAGTAAAGTTATGCATCTTTATGGATTAAAATTACCTGTCTAAATTTTCTGCATCGTTGCTTGAAACTAGCTACTACAATTTCAGCAAGTAAAGTGCATTAAAACAGAAGGAAGGGCTCAATACTCCCTAGAGCAAACAGATTCTATTTTCTTCTGAGGCTTGGCAACAAACTTCCTTTCCTTCCATTTTACTGCAGTATACTGCAGGGCAAGCAGAAATGGCAGGGGCCTTGGATTTCTAAATCCAAGGCAAAGCAAAATTCTCAGCGATCTGTTCAACAGAACAAGTCTCTGATCTAAACAGAGAAGTTAACTTGAACAGAATAATGGATGCTTGTATCTGACTCTGCTATTGCAGAAGTCAGGGATAAATTACTTTCACCAGAAATAGAATCCTGTCTCAAACTCTCTTTACAGAACAAAATGCGTGTAAGGTTTCATTCACATCCTCACCCAAGATTCAGATTTGCCCTGATTAGTGCTAAGCTGGTGCTTACTGGTAAAATGAGCGTTAAAGGCACAAAATTAGCCCTGCAGTGCGCCAGACTCAATGGGCACTTCTTTACAGATCACCAAAGTAAAGTCTAAACATATACAGCAAAGAGCCTCAAGAAATGTAACGCGAATTAAAAAATATTCTCCTGACTTATTTGAACAGAATAATCAGCAAAAGTGTCAGTCATTAGCAAAAGAAGTTAAAAAATAATCTCTTCAATCTACTTTTTAGTAGATTCCTTTATTAGTCATGTTATGATTGATTGGTGTGTTTTCTTCCCCACTTATGTTTCAGTTCTTTACTTGATTTCCCTTTTCAGTCTATGTGAAAAGTCCAGACCTTACTGTGACTACATCATACCCATGCAGTGGGTAGCCAGAGACACATCCAGTTCCTGTTAAATAGTAGGAAGGGTTCTTACTAGAGACGGCTCTTCTGCCTCCTGGGGCGGCGGGGTGCCGTCGGGCATCGGGGAAGGGCTGGCGTCATGTTCATTGGTCACATCTCCATCTGTCAGTGCATCAAATGAAGGCAATCCATCCTCATCCACAGGGATGCTGTCCAGTGTCTCAGTGAGAACTGCTAGCAAGTTTGCCTCATTCTCTTCATCTATTTTCTGTGTGAAGACCAAAAAAAAGAGTGGAACCAGGTGAGAAGATGAAAGAATGAAACAGTGACTCTGCATGTGAAAAAGCAGTCAAAACATTATTAAATATTGCCTTGAAACCTTAACCTGCAACAGCGTCTCAGGAGATGCAATTAAGTGCAAGAAAATTATCCAGCTCTGCATTTAAGAGAAATCTCTTCGCATTTGCAGTATATTACTCTGCTTTACTTTTCCTCCACGATTCTCTCAATGCAGCATTAATACCAACAGATAATCAGGCAGGGATTGCATTACAGAATGTGCCGAGGCTACTGGCACCTAACGATGGTGTCAGCCCAGGCTGTCTCTTTCTTTCTCCTTTGAACACTGAACAACAGTTAATTGACCTGACAAAATTACAAGAATCACAGAATAAGACAGCTAATCAGAAGGCCAAAATGAATTAACAGAGAAATCTGGCAAACCTTGTTCATGTACGTAGCCCAGCATGAGAGAGACAAGATCTCTCTTCCTTACTTCTGGACACACTTGCTCCAAAAACAAGGGAAAAACTTCTAACTCCTGAACATTTTGGCACTACACTAGCAAGCAAGACTCACAGAATCACAGAATTGTAGGGGTTGGAAGGGACCTCTAGAGATCATCGAGACCAACCCCCCTGGCAAAGCAGGTTCCCTACACCAGGTCGCACAGGTAGGCATCCAGGTGAGACTTGAATATCTCCAGAGAAGGAGACTCCACAACCCCCCTGGGCAGCCTGTTCCAGTGCTCCATCACCCTCACCGTAAAGAAGTTCTTGCGCACATTCATTCAAAACTCACACTCTAAATGGCAGATTCTGGGTTTCTTTTAAATGAATATGTTAAGCAGTTGCCTTTCAAGTTCTCTTTTTGAATTACGTAGTTTGAGTGCTCAATGCAGCTATTGTATGCATTTATCTAATTCCAACTGCAATTATAAAAAGTAGATTAATCCCTAATCAGATGTGGCTGTAATGTTGAATTATACTAGATATCTTATTTCAGAAACAAGACTACTTTCTGTCAAATTGAGTAAATTTAAATACCTCCCAATTTTTTTAGTGAAATATAGTCCCAGCTGTGTATTAAGGTAAAGATTTTTTGGAGTACTAATTGTTCTGAGGAATAGAATTGTGTAAAAATTATTATATTTATTCTTCAAAAAGAGCGGAAATTGATCTTGACAGATCAATTATCTGGGACTTTTAGGCTGATCCTCGCGCCATTAAAATGAACAAAAAGCCTTTCCCTGATTCCAGAGATCTGAACCAAATGCAAGGCCACCAGTTTGGAGCTTTTCCACACACTTCACAGTGGCTCATCACACCCTGGGTTCACACTACAAAGAGATTTCAGCGAAGTTCAGATCACACATTTGAGAAGTGAACTAGCAAGGCATATACGAGACAAATAAAAGCTCACCCTTTTGTAAAAAGTAGTGTTAGAAAAGTCAACATCAAAACACTGCCAGTAACACCTCAGAATAGAGAAAAAAAATCAGGTGAATCTGTGCGTCCCCTCACTACAACTTTTTCTGCAATACAGCATCATCCACCAGACTCTAAGGAGAGATGAGCATCAACCGCACAGACAATTCCTCCTGGCAGGCTGCTCTGCCAAATCGCACCTCATGGGTTCCTGCAGACAAACTCTGCGTTCTCGTTAGAAAGCTGTGGCAGAGCACAGACTGCTCCGGTGCTTACAGCATTGTCCCCAGAAACGAATAAACACTCATGCACAGCTAATGCTAAGGAGAAGCATTTACTTAAAAGGCCAAAAGGGGCCTGACCACTGAGAAAAAGAGCCTAAGTCTATACATCTAGTAATTTCCATCATACCACGCAGAAACATGCATAGCGCCGTGACAATTCAGATGCTCTACTCCAGTGCTAGAATAGAGGGTATGGAAATAACCAGAGGGAAGCCACTTTGCGAATAAAACTTGCTCCAAATCCAGCTCTTCACAGCCACTTTTTGAGAAGAGGGACGTTATCGGTATCACTTTCAGAAAAGTGTAAAAAGAGGTTATCAGGCAAAAAAGCACTTTGCAGGGTAATGAAGTATAATGGTACGGTTTTTGGGCTTCTCCAGGCAGGGTGCATCCTCTTCCGCTGCTGGCCCATGGCACTTTGGGGGGTTCTGGCTGACCCTGCAGCAGAAATGTCTCCAGCAAGGCCAGCTGGGAGGGTGCCCTTTGCCTTTCTGCTGAGTGCTTCAGCACACAGAGCCAACAACAGAGCTCCAAGTGATGCTATTTCTAACTGGGAATGCCTTCTTCAATAATAGCATGACAGAAGAAACCCTGATATTTGCTGTTAGCTGCTTAGCTCTCATGCTTTAAACAGACATTCAAGTGCACTGACATTCAAGAACAGAAAGTTGAGTGGACGCTGGTCCTCATCACAGCAATTTCAATTAGTTTTGTACAAGTTTCAACATTCAAACACCCCAGAGAAAGGAAAGGATGTGACAAAGAGGACTCTGTTAAACAATTAATGTCAGTTTCCATTATTGCTTCAGTCCCAATTTACAGAGCAAATAAATCAAAGTCACCACAGATGAAGCACACTAGCTGGCTAACACATGTCTATTCACAAATGACATGGCAGCAGGAACACATTAGTCAGGAAAATGACATTGCAAGATAACCTTTTAAAGGTTTAACTGTGCAATTGCTCCTAATTGTCCTAAATTAGTGTTTATAAAGAAATACATTTATTAGGTACAGCAGAAACGGGGCTGAGGGGACATGCAAAGTGGGATGGTTGGGTACATCACTGTCTGAGTAATAATCACTGAAGCAGCAACTTTCTGCTCTGCTCTCACAGCCTGAGTCTTGGTGTTGACAGCACTGGGGAGAAGCAACACTGTGGCCAAATGCAGGATATTTCACAGTTTCAGCACTGTCATCTATGAAGTCCACATTCCAGACTGCCATCCAACTTACTCACTAAACATCCAACACAAGTAGGGTTGGAAATTATTTGCTAAATCTAAAGAAGCAGCTGTTAAGTAGTTAGGCCTCCTGAAGGAACTACAGCGCATAACAAAATGGGGTGGAAGACAATATCAAAAGTAAAACCATATGGCAAATATTTCTTAATGACTGCATCTTACAAAGCAGTGGAACTCTTTAATGTAGAAGCAGTCATGCATCACTTCTCAACTACATGAACTTCTTAAACCCTTGGTGGTTGGTTTTAAGATAAAGGCATCGGGGACATAGGATTTTTCTGATCCCCGTATATTTCCACTTGGCTGAATCAGGCAAGGAACCTGAGGCACTAAATGCATGTGCTTGAGCATGAGTTTCTAGCACATCTGGTACAATAGGTACATTCTGAAGAAAAGTAAGATTGGGCATTTATGTACCAGAGAACACGAGAGGGAAAGCTGACTAACATAGCAAATTGCCAGAACACCAGCTGACCCTCAAAGATGAGCTACTGAGGTGTCCAAATACCACAGAAAGTTTCTAACTGTATTTTTACATGTTTTGCTCTAATTCTTTTGTATTTCTACAGCACTAAAAATAATGTCATCTGAAAACACTTTATTAGTTGTGCAACGATCTTATTCTAATTGGTTTCTGCCTTCAGTAAAACGTCTCCAGAGATAGTGTCTTTTTGGCCAGTGAGAAGATCTAAGAAATGAGGCAATAATTTACCCACACAAAAGTATTTAAATCCTCTACCCCTGATAATTCGTTCTCCTTTGCTTACTCTTCCCTTTGATGGAGCTGGGTTCACCTGATGGTTAGTGATTCATGCCTGCAATACCAGTTGTTGGCACGTGGAAAAGTATAGCATCGAGACTCGGACACCTTGTCTTTCAGAGACATCACTACAGGGAACATACATTGAGCAATGCTGCAATTTTTCCTTATATATATTTTTTGTCCTTAAAAAAGTCCTGCAAAATTTCAGAACATCCATCCTTACCATCACCAATCCCTCCCTGAAGTCAGTGCACACGGTTTCTTGCTCAGGACTCTGCTGTAGCTGATCTACAGTCAGCATAGGCACACTGATTCTAGATCATTATTCTGAAAATCTTTTCTTTTTATCAAATGCATCTCCTGCCCTTCATTTTCAGTTACTACAAAGACAGCTTTTGCTTACTCTATTGCAAGGAAAGAAATCAGTTAGTGAATGAGAAAGATGCCCTAAATTTTCTTCATCGATGATGTGAATGATGCGAAGGTCCTTCTTGATTCACAAAGAAAGACTGAGACTTAAGCTGTGCTATTCATCCACAGCCCTGAGCTTGGGGCAGTGGCAGCTTGCCACGTCTTTGTGAAGAGCCCAGGAAACTTCAGGCCTAATCCACAGCTGGCAGAAGCTATCATGACTCTAGCAGTCAGCTCTGTGAGCAATTCAGAGAAGCCAGGTGGGTACCTGAACTCACAAGGGATCACCACTTCAGCAGACCAACTCATTTCTCCTCGGTAGCCTAAGATCTATTCATAGCATAATTAACAAAGAAAATAAGAGATTTTCCCCGAGCTGAAAATATCCGCATGATCTAAAAATATCAGTACATTATGGCACTATTTGCAAAAGCACAAAAATGACTAGTGAGTCCACCTGGGGTTTCCAACAGGATTTAATTCCTTCCAGACACGTATTAGAATAAGCTTGTCCTTAAGACTCACAATACCAAGAAAAATGAAGGGTTTGGTCCTTCTCACACATCAGGACACAGAGGCACCAAAAAGCTCACCATCATCACCCCAGAGTGCACGGTAGGGGCAGATGGTGTTTCAGCCTCAGTCCCACAAATCAACCTTTTCCACCCAAGGATGAGGAGCCACAGGCTGGATAGAAGCCCAGGAGAAGTCGGAGGGAAGGGATCAGGAAACAAGTGAATGTGTTCCAGGTGAAAGAACACGAGGGCTGAGGCCAGGGACTGCTGGTGGAAAGCATCACACCCCAACCCAGAGAAGAAGAACCAGTGGTAGAAGAGGAATCATGTGCTCTACTCTACCTGCTTACAATCAGCCCTGTGCCATTATATAATTTGAATTTTAACTTTTATTTTATTGCTCAGCTTCTTTGCAAATCTTTAGGCATCCTGCACTGTCTTACAGAAAAAATAAAAATAAAAATCACATGATACATTTGCATTAAAACAGTTTTCCAAGGTCTGTTAGTCTGGTCCCCATGAGACATTCCCATAATTGAAATGCTTAAGTCCAGAGCTATCAATTATCTTTAAAAACAAAATGGAGTCCCACTAGGAAAAAATTACAGCCAAGTTTCTTTATATGTAGTAGAAATGTGGGGATTAATTATCACCACCCCTGTGCAAATGCCTTCAGGGTATGGGAAAGAAACAAGAGATCACTTCTTGAAGGAGACAGCTGTACTCGTGCTCCTCACATCACCTGTAGACAAAATTCACTTGAACTGAGAGATCACATTCTGACTTGAGCAGTCTCACTGCCCAATACAGGGACCACGTATGTATTGCATCTGTCTGACATACCATATCCCCACATCCTATTATTGATGCAGAAGCCTCACTGCAGCTGGGTGCGGTTGGGTTTCTGGAGACAGTGTACTCATCTTAAGCAATATGCCCCTGTGCATTACTTGCCATCCCACTCTCCCCAAATGCTGTTAAACAAGTAGTGCAATTATACATAGCACAGGTGCTGCAATGCCTGGCTATCAGAGCTGGGAACCTGGATGGGACACCAGACCCACATCAGACTCACAAAAGTGCCTTGTCATCCATGCTGCAATAGAAACTGAAGGCTGCCTAGCACAGCAGTCACAACCTTGCTCTGACAGCCAGCAGTGGCAGCAAGGGGTTTGGCTGTGGTTTTGCAGGTATGGTTCACAACGGCAGCCACCCCTATCAGCCCATAGGGTGCACAACCACAGAAAACACACTCAGTGAAACTCTGTTCCACTTGTTTTCAAAGTGTGGGGATTTTCCAAGCCAAAGGCAGTTTCACACAAAAAGTAACAGTACAAAAATAACTATACTTATTATTATCCATGTACTCAATACGGTATATTTTTGTGGTCTCAAAAACTTCTCGTATTTGTTCCTGGTATCTGAACTTGGGTTATTTTCTGTCTGAAAAGGCACGGACCTGACACTGACAGACTTCTGTCAAGCATCTGGAACTAAAGCAAAACCACTTCAAGCCACAGTGCACACTATTTGCACATAGGGTTTTCTTTAAGATCTTGCCCCGATCACCTGAAGCAATGCTGCTATAGCTCCTGTAAGACAGACTATCTTTTCAGGTGAAAAATCTAACCTTTTTGCTATAAACTAAACATGTCAGTTTAAAAGAGCCTACTAAATATTCTTCCAGCACAAAGTCACTTGTTTTATTGCTTCTAACGAGTTGTTGCAGTTCAGATGTTTCCATTACAGCCTGGCAATTAAGCTTCTAATAAACTGAAGAGCTACTAATTGACTTATTCATCTCCCAAACTGAGGATCCAGCTAGCAACCTGTAACGCATTTTACATCTTCTGACCAAAATTCATTCACATTTTCCAAGCCATTTCAATTTCATTTGTGTAAACTGCACCTTTCCTTTCTGTGATAGTAATCTTTGATTCTGGAGAAAAGACAAAACAAAAATTCATCCAAGAGTAAGCTTTCATGCTGCAGATGTGTTAGCGGGACCAATGATAAGATATTGCTGTGCTCAAATCAGTGCACTGGTGGCAGACCCAATATCAAAAATTTATGGTAATTGAAACCACAGAATCTTTGGAAATGCAGTCAATTTGACTCAGTATCAAAAGGTCACTCTATTCAATTTATGCTTGATGCTGAGCACAATATAGAGAAAACACCTGAAAGCAAATGATCTTATCAGCAGTTTGGGCCTCAGCATTTACTGACTACATAGGCTAATTTGCTGATTACTAAATAAATGCATTACCTACGTTCTGTACTGGTTTAGCTCACAGAGGGGCTTCTTCCCTTGCGCAGAACTTGGCTCTGTGAAAGCACTCACGGTGCTTAGAACAGACCGCATCTCTGTGACTCTGGGACACACAGGTGCCACACAGCACTGCTGTACCAATGTCCTCCCAGTGCCATGCTTCTTACCATGGTCCCTGAGTGCTCCACATTGATGGGTGGGGAGCTGCAGAGGAAGGAGCAGGCCTGGAACATCTGTAGTAGTGTGGGTGGGAGAGCTGGGGCAGGCCACTCCACTGCAGGGCCACACCACCAGGCCTGTGACACACACCTCCTTCCCCCATCACAGGCATTTGTTCACATCCTAAGGTCCTGACAACACGTGGTGATCATCAGCCACTGTCTGACTCCTACGACCTAGACAAGGCACAGAGTCACAGCCACCAGCCAAGGGTCCCAATCCAGCAGCCCCTGATAAAGAATGGGCATTCGAAAAACAGGGAAGAGGAGAAGGAGAGATGTCTGGGGCTTTCCCTGTTGCAGGGTTTTCACTGACGATGTCAGCAGTATTTCAGTCCAAGTATTTCAAGCGCTGCTTGCTCAGATTTATTTACTTATGTGATTTATGGTACATGCCTACACTAATCTCTATGCACCCACATAAAACTTCAACATTCATATAACTTTGTTAGGCAGCACGGCACATTCAGCAGGAAAAAAGAGCCACATTTATTTTCCCATGATTATTTCACACATGTAATTGATGTAAAAACCACTTTTTCCTCTCAATGACGACAGACATCCCTAAAAAACGCACCTGAGTAGCAGCACAGACCCTGCCTTCAGGAGCTACAAAGTGTCCTATTGTCACTTTTGTTAATTCATTATTTCAGCATTGCATTTGCTTTAGTTTCAATTATGCTGAATGTGCTAGGACATCTATCACTATTCTTACTTCGTTTTAGAATTATGAGATTCTATACAAATACATTTCAGGGTAAAATTACATACAATCAACCAGAGAAGAGTTTATATGTAATCTTTAATTTTGTTCAATTATGTGGAAGGTCTGTTTTGTGAAAACAGAACACACACACATCCATCTTAAATAGTAAAAGTTCCATCTTAAATAGTAAAATAGACTCTCATTTATGGGAAAAGAGGAATTCAGTTTGACTGGCAAATCAGCATTTTGTATAGTAACAATTTTATTGAAAGCTTTTGACGATGTTTCATGATTTATCAGTGTGTTCAGCTCCGCTGTACCGACCCCTCCCAACCACAAAAGACACTGCAAACAGCAAAACTCCATGCCCCACAGGAGGCAAACACAGGCTTTGCTTAGGCTTGCAGTATGAAAGGATCAGGACATTGTTAATATGCCTGTGCTTCCTATAAATTCTTATTGTGATCCAACTGGATGGCTGCCATGTGGTCTCATCTCCTACACATTTGTGAGCTGGCTAAAGAGTCTATTGAGGCACAACACAAAAACTTGTTTACAAGGCTGAAGTAGCATTTACTTTAAGTACCCTCCCGTATGTCCCAGCAGAGGTGGTAAATGACACACACACCATTTTGGAGGTAGGTCAGCTACAGGAACAAAGACAGGAGATACCCTAAAAAAACTAAGGAAATCATCACAAATAGGAAAAAAAATGTAACTTCAGTTACGTGCACTTTATCTTACCAGCCTAAAATAGCTTCAAATACACTTAGAAACTTTGCTACAGCCACCGAGGATACTCTTCATTATGAAACAGATGTATCTGAATTTTCAGTCAGTTTAGCATTTGGATTAGTTTAGAAGTCCCAAAATATCCCTACCTACGGATTTCCTTGATTTGTCACTATTTGTCACTGTTTTTTTATCACAATTTCATGTATGTGAATCAAATCATAAGCCAGAAATTGTGACTTGAAGCCAGAAAACATTAAAAATAAATAAATATCACAGTAAAGCTATCTGTAGCCAAGCCTTCTCTACAGCAAGTTCATGGCTGGCTTGCTCCTAAGTTCGTTGGAACTCACTAGTCTTCACAGATAAAACTGACAAAATCTGGAAAGGTGAAATAAATATGGAGTAAATACTATTTAAAACTACTTTGCCAAATTATGCTAAGACTATCTTGCTCACATATCCTCAGCCAGCCCTGCAGCTACACAGCGCACATGTACAGGTGTGTGTTAGAGTTTCCACAGCTGCTGCCTCTCTTCTGCATTCAGAGCTGAATACATAGCTTCTTCTCTGCTACTCCTTTAAAACTGCATGTTCTTGGTCTCCGGTTTGCCATTGAAATGATCTAAAAGAACACATTATTCTCAGGGAGACACTGATGCTAACCAGCCTCTTTATCATCAGATGGAAACAAACCTAGGCATTTTTTGTGCTGCCCCTTTAAAGACTACTCCTAAGAGCCAGCCAGGTCCAGCAGTACCTATCAATGCACTAAATATCATATTAATTAGGCTGTAAGTTCCTTTAGGCAGGGACTATCTTTTTGTTATGTGTTCACACGGTCCCTTTCACACTGGTGTCTTGATTTACAGTCAAGCTTTGAGATGCTGCCACGGCATCTACAATAAATAATTGTATGTACTTCTATTTAATTCTGCTAGTAACCAAAAGAAAAAGAACTTGGGCCCAGATGTTCGGCTGCTGTAAATCAGGGCCTCTCCACAGGTTTTAATGGAGCTCTGTAGATTTACGCTAGCTGAGGATCTGGTCCTCTGCTTGCTGGGTGTGCTGATGCTGAAGTGGGGGCTACACCTCCTGTGTGCTGTGCCAGTACCACCCAGCACTGGGATCAGCAGCACTTCAGTAGGGTGGATGCAGGGCCACCAGGGGCTGTGGCATCAAGGGAGCTGTGCCCCTGAGCTCTGCACTGCAGTGTCTAAGAGCAGCCTAAACAGAGCCTGGGTGTATCTAATCCTATGATGCAGCCAACACTTTGCTCACATTCACAGCTGGAAACACACTGATATATCTGCTCGTGGCAAGTGCTTTTCAGTTTAAAAGTTATCCCCACTGAAATTTCAACAAGTTACAGCTAGAGCCCATGTAACTCCATGTATGCAGGAGTCTAGTTACAAGAAAGTAAAGGCTTTTTAAGCACAGAGTACACGTAGTCCCAGGAATAAAAAAACATAAATGGCAGCCATTTGAAGAATGGAGGTGGGTCCCTGTAGGTGACTGACTGCAGTTCCATTAGAGCATTCTGGAAGGCAGAACCTGGGTAGGTGGCGCTCCTGGAGGAGGAACAGACACACAACCTCTGCTCTGAGGATGGGCACTGGCACAGCTGGCAGTAAGCAGAGGAATGTTGCCTCTGTAGTTCTGTAAGCTGTTGCATGCACACTCACCCCACCAGTGAGTGAGCATGGTGAGGAAAAGCAAAGCAAATGAAGTTGCACTTCATCCTACACATTAGTGAGGGGAAAAAAAAACAAGCCTACAGTATTTCCAGTACAAAAGAGTAATGCATAAGCAAATAATATTTTCACTCAGAGGTGGTGATTCACTGGAACAGGTTGCCCAAGGAGGTTGCGGATGCCCCAGCTCTGGAGGCATTCAAGGCCAGGCTGGATGTGGCTCTGGGCAGCCTGGTCTGGTGGCTGGTGACCCTGCACATAGCAGAGGGTTGAAAGTGGATGACTGTTATAGTCCTTTTCAACCCATTCTGTAATGCTATGAATATTGCAAAGTTTTCTATCCTGTAAGCCTGTCAGACTGCCAGACAGTATTTCACAGCAGCCCAGGGTCCCATTTGCTGTTTCTGCAGCGAAGGCGGCACCAGGCTCGAACCCACCTGGCATTGGGTTCTCCCATGGATTACACTACCACAAACCAAAATAACCCACTGAAGTTTAAGACAGGACAGAGTAAGTGCAAGTGAGAAGCAAGTCGGGATCTTTATGTTTGCCCTTCTGTCCCCAGGAAAAACGAAATCCATTTCTTCTCCTTCAGACACGTCGATATAACAGCCCAGGCTGCGAGGGTTTGGCTTCACCATTGGCAGTGCAGTGATGTTTATTTCCATTAGGCTGGGTCTATAAAACCCTCCTTTTATTTCTGCGCTTCCACAATTTCAAAACAGCAAGCCTGACATTCTGCTCTCTGACAAGCCACGCTGAATAGTGGGATGCTTGAAAAATCTATACGAAGAAAGCTCTTAAGACAAGAGAGGCTGAGCATTCTTGCCACAAATGGCTTGTTTGAGCTATCTCTCTTCCTCATGTTCGGCGGAAATCAGACAGCTTATTGGCTTAGCTTGTTAGGCCAGGTTAAAGGGATGCGATGCTGAAAGGCTCTTACAGAAGCTTACCCTTGGACTAAAAATAGCAGGCACTAGAGAATTATCTTAAATACTACCAAACTTGTTCTGCGCTGTGAATGCAGATAACTGTAATATGTTTCCATTTTTGGTAGTTTTACAGCTTTTTAAAGTTATGCTTGCTTTAGCTGACTATTTAATTAGTTTCTGATTCTATTTGCCACTTTTTCCTCTCAAAGATATAGCCTGAGGGGTACTTTGCCTATGAATCCTTTGTATTTAGCAGTGTTGCTATTGTTAACATCTAATGAGCTGTTGGATTTGCCAAACACTCAGTATAGGTACAAACGCTTCTTTGAAATATAAATGTTTAACACATAGCAAATAGCAAATCAAAAGATACTCCAATGCTGCATCCTCACTCTCATTGCATATCTCATCAAAAGGGAATAAAAATAAAAATCCGCTTTATTGCGTTTAATTCTGAAATTCCAAACTGCATATCTGAATGAGATATTTTTAGCTCACAGAGCAGGCCTTTAGAAGAAAACTAAATGTTATTTGGTATTGTAAGAGGACTCATATCAGCAAGGCTCCATGGTCCAACATGCTGTCCTGCCAGCCAGACTGTGGAGCTGTTAATAACCCACCTTGGGTAAGGCCAATTTCTAGAGACAAATGCTGTGCAAGGTCAAGCTAAAACCCAACTCTGCAGCCCAACTGAAGCTTCTTCCCCTGTTAGGCAGATATCTCATCTGACTGCTGTGGAGCTGGCAGAGCTTGTCCTCTTAGACACCATCTTTCTTTGACTCTCGCAAGGTGAGAAATGTTTTTGCTCTTAAATAGTGGAGGAATTCTCAGAATTCCTCACTACACATATACCTGGTGCCTTTATAAGCTAAAGCATAGTGGCATAACCTAGCCACATGTCTTGCAACTGCCATTAGAGCCCTCCATACATCTTCATTTGGGAAGCAAGTTTTTTCTTTGAGTCAGGAGTTGAGTTCACAGCCTCTCTGTCAAATAAATGCTGGGCTGCTGAGCAAGCCCTGCCTCAAAAACATTTCAGCCATCTATTCCTCAATCCTGTCTTCCCTAGTCAGGCAGTACAAAAAATACTCTGCCTTCATTATTGTGATTAACATTACTATCCATCTCCCACAATTTCAAATTTCTACTGCTTTAGCATTACTCTGGCACTATCAAGACAACAGTGCTGTTGCAGACTCCAGCCACATCATAAGGGAAAGGATCTGCACAAAGAATTTACAGTTTAAGCAGACAAGACGAAGAAGGGAGGATTTGAATCCTCGCTTTATAGCAGGGGATTTGATGCACAGAGAGAAATCAATTCCTCCATGTCACAGGAAGCCCATGGGCACCCCAGTCTGAATGGACACAACAGAACACAGGGAGTCACACGGATCTCCCATCCTGGAGATGCCTGGATGAATAGTAGTAGTATATTCAGAACAGCAGCACATTGCAGAGGAGAGAAGTTTGAGCCAGTGGGAAGAAGCATGGTCACAACTGAGTTCAGAAGAAAGCATCTGGAATGTATGGCTTAATGTGGTCAGCTGGAGCCAACTCTCAGAACACAGGAGGCTATAATAAAACAGTAACTCACAGCAAGTGCCTTGGAAAGACTAAGGGTTCACAAAACATATTGTTTAACTGGAGTATTCAGTTTTCTCCTTGCATAAATTCCTTTGGAAAGATAAAAATATAAATTAAAAAAAATAATTTATTAACGTCTGACCACGTTCCAGACAGAAAAAGATTAAAAAAAAATAGAGAGAGAGAGAGAGAGAGAGAAACCACTACTGCATTGCTGCTCACTTTTTACTTAATACTTTACTTGATTTCTTTTGCTAGTGAAGCTACTTCTGCTCTTTCTGGCTACAGTTTTAATAGCTCAAGCTCAGAGATCTGCTGTTAGGACCCTGCTGAGCTGAAGTAACATTCAGAGACATAGCACTTGTCTGTGGACTTCCCTATGTAAGATCATCACCCACCACAGCCTGCAAAGGTCGTTAAAAAGCCCATAGGAAGTCAGACAACAGCAGTGGAGGAAGAAAGTGTCTTTGGCACAGGATCAGGGATGAAATACTTTCACAAGGGTATTTGTGGGATATCAGGCCAAGTGAACTGGAGTTAGTATGAGGAATTATGCCATTAACACCAGCAACAGATTAAGTCCTGATGATTTTCCTTGTGTATAAGGTGGAAGAAGACAGGGTAGATATTGTGTGTTTATTGAAGCGAGATAAGATATAATCTAACCAAATCATGGAATGCAATTTGGGAAGATATTCAAAGAGTTATAGAGTCTGAATTAGCAGGTTTGTTTAATACCTATTGGTACAATTATGTCCTGATGCAAAACAATTATTGGATTCCAGAAGGGAGAACATCAAGTGAAGTGGCCGTAATCCTTCATTAGCTGAGTAGCACTTGGGGCCAGGAAGGACACCTGCACATACCCAAGAGTAGAAATCAAGAAGTAGGAGGTAGACATCTCCAAGAATTTTGGAGTGTGCAAATTTGGCACAGGGAGATGCATTTTCTCTGCACACAATTCAGATGGCTTCAAACATTTACATAGCTATATTTTGTAGGGTCTCTTTCTAGTTCTATGAGCCTTTTGACTCCTTTGCTATTGAAAATAAACCTGTTATACCACACTATTGTTCTTACACCTTCCTTGCACAGTTATTTGGATAAGGCCTTTTCCATGAGGATAGTTTGGCAGCCAAAGTTAAAAAAAGATGCCATTCTACAACAGAACAAAGCATTTCTAATAAAAATTGAAGCCATGCAAAATTTGACCACAATCTCATCTTAAGGCATCTCAGGAGAACCTCAGCTAACTCGTGTATGGTTCCTATGTTAAATGCAGTAGTTTGCAATGAAATCTGCTTTTAGTTTTTGAGGTCAGACAAACTCCTCTCTCATATTTGACTCCCTGGGGTTAAAAATGATGAGGATTAATAAGGAGTAATGTGGACTACCTCCAAATTCTCACATTTTCATAAGGATTTCTTTTTCTTTTTCTTTTTTTTTCATTTGGGAATACACCAGTATGGTTAGTCAGGGATTTGAAATAACAGTGGATAATGAGTCTTGGTCAAAAACAACTAGAGAATACAATGCAGTTCTGGACAATACATTCAAGGAATTTCTTTATGAGGGCTCTTTCAAAGACTGATTTGGGGGAAGAATTGGGAAAACCTAGCCATTCTGTTGAAAGGAATGGAAGGGCAACGAGTACTACTGTAGGATCTTTTTTTTGCTGACTCAGTGAAGACACATTTGTCATTCAAAGCCAAATTAGAAAAGGGCATGGATCATGCTACATAGATGCTCAGTCTCAGTTATCAGGCAGGTACAGGCAGCTTCCAACACATCTACCTCCAAGTGCATCTAAAAAAAAGGCAATCTCTTTTGGTGGATGCGGACAGAATGTCTTTGTCAAAATTTCAGTTTGAGCAAATATCGCAAAGCGGTTTAGCACGGGGAGGATTTGTTCCTGCAGAAATTGACACAAATTCCTTTAGGACAGGGGCAGCCACCCCAACTGCACAGCTCGGATTGCCAGGAGATAGAATTAGGGAAACTGGAAGATAACACTGTGGCCTAATGTAAACTCTTAAATCTGCTGTAAACAGAGTGGTAACATTGGCAAGCAATAAAACTGGTATCTGTCATTGCACTTCCACAAGCAGGTGTAGGAAAGGACAAGAAACATGAGTGGATTTTTGCTCATCTCTATGCATTCTGATCAGGAAAAAAAGTATGCTGAGAGAAGCTATGGTAAATAGCTGACATTGTATTAATGGAGGGCAAGTTGGAATGATTGCATAGTGGAGAACAATGTGAGGTCAATTGCAAAGGTTGAGTTCAGGTTCCTGTTAAACAAGTGGCGCAACCTGGAAACGCAAACTTGAGAAGGCAACATTCCTGGACTTTTCAAGTTGGACAGACAGAACAGTTTAGCATGCACAGGAACCACTTTCTAAAAGCCTTCTGACAATCCTGCTGGGTCAGGCCACATCTTCAAGAACACACGCACACAGAAAAAAGAATTGGCCTTCTGTGGCCTATGAGCTGTAATCATCAGCTTTACTACATCATTCCCTCCACCATTTTCCCTGTGTTCTTTCAGGACTCGCTTGTTCCTACTCAGAAGAAAGCCTGAGAGAACCACTAATATAGAGCAAGAACTAATAAATCCACCCAGAACATCAGTCAGCTCTATGCAGAGACACGCTTTTGGTCCTCTAAGAGCTAATCCTGATTTGTGTCTACAAGCAACATATCAGTGCTAACAAGCCATTTCTGCCTAGTTAAAAAGGGAGCAGAGAATCATTCCAATACCAGCATTTTTCAGCTGATGAAAACTAGTCTTTTTTTTTTCCCCCTTCATTGTTATTAGGTTTGGAGATAAACAAGTCTCTATGATGGGATGTACTAGCTAAGGCAGCTTTTCTACAGGTTTGCTAATTACGTCGATACAGACAGCATCTCCTAGCTGGGCTGAATGTAAGAACTTTATACCCAGAAAAGAATATGGTCCTGATCACAATCAAGAAATCTGGTATAGCAACTACTAAATGACCATCTGAAAGCAGTGCAATTAATCTTAGTTTATGGGATATAATTTTCAGGAGAGTTAGATATCTATGACTAGTTTAAAAAGTAAACGCACAAAGAAGTAATGTGCCACCAGAATTGTAACAAAAAAGATTGCATGGAAAGTTATGCATTATGGATGATTTAGCAATATCATAGATAGCAAAGGCTCCAGCAAAAAGAGTGAAATCATCCCTGTCTTCACATTTGTTGGCGGAATTTTAACAAGGGGCTCCTGGGAGCTCTTGGGGGCTCCTCCATGGCTCAACAGACAAATTAACTCATCAAAAGGAAGTTAGGGATGATTAACTAACAAGAGCCCCCTCCAGCCCATAACTGGCACATGGTTATTTCACCCAGATGGTGTTCACCTATGTGAAACTGGTAATGACAGTTTTAGATCAGATTTACAGAAAAACAGAGATAATAAGGTGCTGCAAGAGTGACACGATAGGAGTTATTGGTCTGTGATGCTCTAGACTGTGCCAGAGGCAGCAGAGCTGTTTTGTAATGTTAGGCTCTGTTTTGTAATGCTATCCTCTATGCCCGAGAGATTTCCTGCTGTAAATGGGAGACTCAGTCTCCAGAGAAGTATTTGACCTGACCCTTCCTATACGAGAGCGGGATCAACAGCAAGGAAAATGACAAGAGATAGCAACACTCCCCTCACATACAAGCCAGAACAGTTTGACACCTTTTTTCTGAAAAATGGATGAATGCCTTTGTAGCATTAAGGACTGTGAAATATTTTCTTATGCCTTAGGAAAAAAACCTAAGTTTTTCTGGCTCTTCTCCCGATGCAATTGAGGTGACAATTTGTAAGATTTTGCCTAGTATCTTCATACAAATATGAAGAGCGCTTGTTGGGCTTTTAAGGACAGATAATACAGCAAATAAAATTCACATCAGTCCCAATGGAGAGAAATGTAAGCACAAAACCAGAAAGAGAATTCCATTAAAAAAAAAAAAAAAAAGCATACATTTTCACAAATATGTAGAGATAAATGCCTACAGCTCATTTTGAAGGTGCCCAGAGGGTCAAATGTCTTACAGGGCACAACCAATCAGATCACAGAATCATAGAATGGCTTTGGTTGGAAGGGACTTGAAGGATCATCAAGCTCCAACCCCTGTGCCACAAGCAGAACCACCAACCTCCACACCTGATACTAGAGCAGGCTGCCCAGGGCCCCATCCAACCTGGCCTTGAGCACCTCCAGGGATGGCACATACACAATCTCTCTAGGCAGACTGTTCCAGCACGTTACCGCTACGTCTGTAAAACCCTCTGACATCCCAATGTCAGTAAGCATGTACTAAAATTTTTGTATGTTAAAATAATTACTTCTTACTGCAAAAAACAATTGCATTTTTATGCATTTAAATAAACGCTCTCCTGAAGAGGCACAAGGTCCTCCTCCTCCCTTGTTCTCCAGCCTGTACAGTGGATCAGGTGCTGCTAGTTAACATGTATTTTAAAAAGTCCTTTTAAAACTCATGTCATATCTGATTTTCACAGAAGGTCATTGACTACGCTGTGGAAGCACACAGACCTACAACATTCTCACCAAAGCCAAAATCCCAGTGGGAAGTCTCACTTCCATCACATTAATTACCTCCTTCCTTGACTGCAGATCCCGAATTGCTGTCACTCCTTAAATAGCAACCTGGGAGAACAACAACTGGTTTTCACTTTTTTTTCCCCACAAAGGTTTAGAGAATTTTCAAAAGCAATTTTGAGTTCCCCTCAGGAGATAGGATCATTCATGAGGAAATGCCCATTACTTCCTCTAGCATCTCATAGGGAAGGACATTCCTCTCATCACCCTCATCTTCTAGATGTTATTACCACTTCCTTGAAATTAATCTCTTGGGTCAGAAACAAATTTGTCACCCAATTTCTCTATTTTCAGGCAAGTGCATCTCCTGTAGGAAAGATTTGCAGCCCACCAAGCCATTTGATGGACCACTGCTCTGAACCCTCTGAGGATTTAATACCTCTGAGCACTCAAGGAGCAGCTGTGACAACAGATAGAAGTATGGAGGAGTAGGAAACTTTCTGCCTGTTCGCCACCTATAACCTTGTAACGTGATTGGAAGGGCCAATCCTCCTAAACTTTATCTGATGAGCTAGATGGCTGTAAGCAGTTCAGGCAACTCAAAGCTGCCATAAATTAACAACTCTACCACTGGAAGCCAACACTGCAGTTCCTAATAGAAAATGCTCCACTCTTCTGGCATCCTCTTAGCCATTAGGCATACCACTATGGGACCAGCACTCTGTTGTGTTACTTACAGTAAAGCACAAAAGCACACATGCGAGTGAGGAAATGTGTTAATTCACTGCATTGCATAGCTAAGACTTCATAACAACACCAAAATATCAGTAGGTTTGGATTTTTTGCTTTCATAAACAAAATCCAGTGATTGCTCATGCGGTAAAGAGCAAACTCCAAACATGGCCATTCAGACTTACCATCACTGCAAAGTGCTAATTAATTCCTCAATCACTACAAAGAAAGGCTGTTGTTCTGTGTTCTCAGAACTGATATCCAGCCAAAGCCATCACCTATGTGTCCCTAAGGGGCTGCTTTCCATCAAGACCTGAAGCCAGCCTTCACAGCTGAATATCCATGTACATGCAGATTGATCTCTCTGCCCATCAACACTGCAATTCGTCACTTGTAAACTTAGGCACATGCATAAAATTTCCAAAATAAAAAAATCAGACACCAGAGGAAAAGTCTCAAAAAACTGGCAGGCGGCATCGTGGCAGAAATGCTGCAAATTTCTGGTGCACCTGGTTATTAACCACAGTATTGTAACAGGAGCTACAGGTGGGTAAGATCTCAGAGACACAGGCAGGCAGACACATGGGGTTCCTCTTTTCTCCTTTTACGTGGAAAAAAATGCACAATTCAATACTAAAACTTTCTCCTGCAACTAATTTGCTCTATATGCAATTTCCTCCCCCTGACCTACACATGTACAATAGGTTAGCAGCAGTACGAAAAAAAAAAAATTGAAATTAAACTTTACTATGATTTTATCATTCTGTAATGGCATGGACTTGAGCTAATGTTGAGTGGGATGGGGCAGCAGGAGAAGAGCATGCCAGGGTTAAGATGGAATGTTTAGTAGCAATTAGCAATGATGCACAGTACAAAAATAGCCACAATAATAATAATTAAAAAAAAAAAAAAAAAAAAAGAAAGAAAAAAAGAGGTTACACTAGAAGTAAAACCATTAAGGGAAATAAATTTAACAGTTTGGCCAATTAACATTTCTTTAAGAAAGGCAAACTTTCTATTGTTGTTAAACAAATGGGGAAGTAGAAAAACAGGAGAGCTCCATCGAAAATATTTACTTCATACTAGCAAAGACTCAAGCGAGCATTTTTCCAACAAAAGGCAGAGCCACCGTCCCACTTTTTTGTGACCCCCTCTGCAGTTCTAGGGAGAAAATATTTAGTTGAACATTATCGTAAGCCAGAATATGGCTCTATTTATGTGACAAGTTGACAACATACAATTTCATGCTTGTTGAACTGATCTGTGTTATATATTCACTGCGAATATTATGAAGTCTCACCATTATAAATATGAAACTGTATACACTTATTCAAAATAACTTCTGCAGTAGCAATTTATAGCTTGGTTGTTTGCGTGCATATGAAGTCCAAATGCTACCTTAAAAAGCTGCATCTCACTAAAACAGATGTGGAGTGTGACTGTGACCAAAGTGGATTTAAGATGACCTCCGTGAAAGGAGGCTATTACATTTTTGTCTGTATGGCAGCTGACACCAGTTTGTATTTAGATATGTAGCCAGTGGGAACACAGTGTCCTTAAGGGCTCGTTTTAACATGGGCCAAGACATTCGTCTAATGACCTAATTAGCTTACTACTGTTCTGCTAAGCACTATGCCTCCCTCTGCAAAAAGGACAGGTACTCAGCTGAGGGCAGACACAGCAGCATCTGAAGCCTAGGCTGCTGCAGGTGAATTCCTGGCAGAGCAGTGAAATATCTCCTTAATGGGAGTGTGGAGAAGATCAGTTGCATTTTCTTGATCACACGCCTGGGGAATGGTCTTGGTGGCCTCATACATCAAACAATAAGCTCTCAAAGCAATTGGTTTTTTTTGTTTGTTTGTTTTTTGTTTTTTGTTTTTTGTTTTTTGTTCATCTGGGAGTTCTTTCCTGCCTGAAGGTTCCAACCAATGTGTGAGGCTCTTGCACAAAAATAAAGGCAAGTTCAGACAGTCTGCAGTTTGTCCAATCAGGAAAAAAAAGAAAGAGCAGCACACTCAATATAGGACATTTGCATAAATTTTTTCCAATTACATAGCAGCTGGATTGAGTGAAATGAACTCCATTTACTGCTTGAGCATTTTAAAATGTCAGCACAGCTAGCCACAGACGTAGTTTACATACACCTTCCACACAGACGTAATGCTATTGGACTGGGCTCCTATTTAGTATGGGCAGAAATCTGAGTCAGGCCAGAGGCATTTGCAAAGGTAACGCATTCAAATGCTATGAAACTTGACACTGCTCTATTAGGAATATAAAAATTCTTGCTCCCTTGCCCAGTCTCTTCCCCTGGAATTAAGGGCCTTCCTTCTACTCTCAAAAACTGTCTCTATGATACACTGTTACCTTTCATTGTTCTTGCAAAGTTTCCTATCCCAAATCTGCATCTTCAGCCTTTGATGTTTATTTTTGTTTTAAACCTACAATGTTGTCTGTTTCCCTATTAAACCTATCCTGTAACCACATACTGTACATTCATTTCTCTGGGACCTCGGTAGCTCTTATCTGTTTGCTTTTATGATCTCTTATGAAGTGCTAGGAATAGCAATTTGCAGTGCTGTTTGTAAAGCCATCTCAGACTGAACTCCTTCCCCTTTTCTGTCATACAGTGATACTCTCAGCAGTGAAATCCCATTTGCCATAGAAGAATTTCATTACAGGATGCACTTTAGAGGGACACAAGTTCCAAAGTGTCTTGTATGTGCTTATCATGTAAAACATTTAATGTGCATTAATCTGAATTTCAAAAAAGGACTTCCTGGAGCAGCAGCCTACATGTTGGTATGTCCTGCGTTACCTCTGATTCACTGACACGCTGCCCGCCCCATGTTACTGCCCAGAGCTATTTAGTTTCTTTTCTCTAAGGCCACAGACATGCTGCTATGCTGTTCACACAATCTCAGTTCTTTTAAGCACTTTGATAAGCTTTATTCTGCCATTATACCATCTATGCCATTAAACACAATGTTTAAGTTCTATGTTAAATCACAATCAGTTCCTATTAACTGTTCCAAGCTCCTCGTTTTTATCAACAGTTACTTTATTAAATCCTTAATAATATAGATGGAATAGTTAGTTAATTTGTGTGTTGAGCCATGGATGTTAATTTGTAAACATAATAACATACTGCAATCATTTGCATAATAGCATTTTAATCTTTTTAGTAAAAGCTGTAATTCCCTACAAAGTACGCTGCAGAAGAAACTAAGTGACTATTGGTAATAATAAAAAAGGCCTTAAAATTCTGATCCTATTATAGTGTTGGAACATACCCAAACTGCTACCATAATCTCTGAAATGTTACTGTTCTCTGATTTAGGTGTCTGTGTCAAGAATAAAAATGAAGTATAACTGGTAGCAGTAGACTATTTCCTAAATGTAATTTAGTATTCACTAAGCACCAGCACTTTGCAAATAGCTCTGAGGCTTTCCTTCAAAGTTCAGAGCTCTAGTTATGCATATTGTGTGAGGTACACCATGCAGCTCACCTCCAGACTTTGTTGTGCTGAATTGATGGCTATGATAAATCATGCAGATTTGGCATTGAAGGGCATCAGCCATCAAGGGTTTGACTACTATGTCTTTTTGTCCCCAGAGATTATATCTCCTTGAACTGCCTGCCCTGGGCTACTAGTTCTGGAGAAAATTAAAAAGTGGAAAAAATGCTAGGAGAGGCCAGTACAGAAAATCTATACAGGCTCAGTTCTCTGGAAACCCATTAACACCAGTCACAAGACTGGCAAAGAAAACATTGGTCGTTGTTTAAAAGTCAGGCCAAGTCATTTTACGCAAGATCTGGTAATTCATTAATCAATCTGGCTGCAAACCTTGAATGAATAACCTGAAATAGTAAAAGAGACTGGCAGCATCACAGAATGTAAGAGACTCTACAACACGAACCATGCAATTACCCCGGTGACGTTTAGGGCTCCCCTCCATAATCCTCATCCTCCTGATGCAAACCCTTCCAAATAAGAAATCATTAATCCCTATGAATTTTCCTGCTCCCGGAACTAAGAGAGTATGAATCTTTCTCTCCTCATATTCTCACTGCTTATAAAGCAGTATTTTTGGCAGCCTAGAATAAAATATAGTAGCCAATTCACGCTTTCAAAAAAACATGGCCCTGAAAAGTAATCTGGGCTACACCTATGCAAAACAACTAAAAATAAAGTCATCAAATATGTTGAGCATTTCTCTGGAGCACAGAATTATGTAAACAACAAATCCATAGATAGGCCCGCAACTGTGGTTTTCTGAAGTCTTCTGAAAGGCTAAAAGTGTGCTTTTTTCAAATATGAGAATAGCACAGTTACAGATATTTTACACAAGTTCATTATACTTTAATAGGCAATTTTCTATCTACAGAAGAGGTTATAGGTTGCATTTTCTCTTTACCTCAATTGAGCTATTTGTAAGTAATGCCAACAAAGAGATATATCCACTGTGCAGATACCTTATCTTTCCAAAATGTTAGACGTGGGTCATAAATAATTTTAAATATGACTAACCTTCTCTGATAGAATATGGTACATTCAAAGAAGCCTCAGGGGACAAACTCTTTCCATTCACGTTACATCAAGTTCTACAGCTCACATAGCACCCACTTGAAGAAAGGAAACCTAACCATTTTGATTTTCTAACATAAGCTGAATCGATTTGTCACAAACACAATTTTTTAAGGGCTGGTTCTTTGCAAAAACAAATAAAGAAGGTGAACGAAGCAGTGAAATGTCCACATAACTGATCTTGGGTGACTTGTTAATTATATAGTTCCACAAACTTGTGACAGCAGAGAGTGGCCTTAGGGGAATGAACCCCTTCATTCTGTATTTCCATACTCAGAATAAGAGTCAAACAAAAATAGGTGACAAACTGAAGTTACGAATCTGTGAACAGAAAGAAATCAACTAATTGATAATATGCACATACACAGACACAGGTAAGAACCAGTGTGTTGGGGCAAACAGGATAGGTTGGGTTCAGGATCCTGCACAGTCATGTGAGCAGAATAAGGCAGCAATGAGCGAGCCACTTCTGCAAGATACGTCAGTGTGCTTCAGTGCTGGACTGAAGGCCAATATCTCACCACACCTAGGCAGATGTGGGCAGGGACTTATACTCAACAGTTACATGCTATCTAGACTAATTGGAGCTTTATCTCATTTGGCTCCTAGCTGCTACCATAACTATTAATAATTTCTCATCCATGAGACTTGAGTGCTAGTGGAGTTATCTAAGTTTGTTGGCGCTCAGTTCAAGCAAGCTTCTAGGAACATGAGTTGCAGAATGCCTGAAAATTCAAAATGCTAAAATATAGCATTTCTTAAAATATTTAGCAGAAAAAAAAAAAAGAAGTGTACCATCTTGAGTGTGATTTTTGAACATAGGCCCTCATCCAGACAAAAGTGTACTACATTCATAACTTAAAGGAGAGTGTGCTTCATTCAAGGTTTTGCAATTAACACTGCATGGCTTGTTCAATTAACACTGTACTTGTGATTCCCGACATTATTCACCGTTCTACTTCTTTCCCTTGCAGTCCAAAGAAATTGCATTTCTATTTTCAAATGACTAGGCCTCATCTGGAAGCTTAAGTTAAATAAAACTTATTATTCCCACAATGATATGAGAGTTTTTTGATTTTTTTTTTAAATTCTAAAGTTATTTATGATATTTTCTTCAGAAAGAAAAGCCAGTGTGGATCGATATGGAAAAATCCAGAGATTACCAAATGGGAAACTTTAGTTCTCTGATTTAAAACAAATAGTTCCTTGCAGAGTATCTGAGATAACCTCTGGAGAAAGAACACATCTTGTTCTGTTCTTGAGCACCCCCAGTCGTCACATTACAGAGCAGCAGAGAGAAGAAATAGTGCTATGCATCCAGCTGCACAATGGAGAATGGGGACAGGGTTAATGCATGGGAGGAGAAAATAACTGTTTCATTACCATCTTCCTGGGCCAAGCAACAAATAAATAGCAGTACAGCACCACGAAACTGAAATCTTGCCCTAGCACTGCAGTATTGCAAAATGCTATTAGAGAACAATTTGTCCTTGCAGTAAGGTAAGCAGGGACCAAACTGTGCTGTCAGAGACAGTGAGGTATCCTATAACCGAAGTTTGTGGGTGCAAGGAAAGCCAGGAACTTATGGAGAGGACAACAGAATTCACCAGTTAGGAAAGAAGTTACATATTTCATTTCCAAATCATTGCTCCCGGCCTACCAGTTGCTGCCTAGATGCATTCCCTCCAGCTGCATGCCACCTATTTCTTCACATTCGGGCTGCTCATCTTCAAGATGCACCCAGACCAGTGAGGTTCCTGAAAAGACCAGTACCTCCTTGCCATCACATTCCAATAAGGTTAGGTACCAGCCTGGATGCTCATCTCACTGCCTGTGACACGCTTTGATTTTCAGAACTGGAACTGTCTCAGGTAGGGAGAGATAATTACTATCCAAGTAATACAGACAAATGATCACTATATAAACAAGACAATTTTGTATGTGGTGGCTTTGGCCACCACTGCAGACAGTGCAGTGCAGCACACGACCAGGTAGAAGCCTGTGGTCAAGTTCCAGCGTTTCTACTGGATGCTTCTGTATGCTTCAAGACGATGGGTGCTTTATTATATTACTTATCAGGAACTCAAATTTTGACAGTCTATCTTTCCCTGATTCTTCCAAAAGAAAAATGCCTCTGCATTTGGCTTTTGATAAATGAGGAAAAATACATATCCTCAGTTACAACAAAAGCAAATCCTCTCCATGCAGTGCTGATTCTGTTCTCAGCTGAAAGTGTGTCACCCGTCCTGCTGCCAGCCTGCTACTGACCACCAAAAACTGACACGCGTCAAGCTATAATTCATGTGGGGGTGCCACTGAGATTCAAGAACACAGCATCTTTTTGAAGTTTCATAAACTGTGATGTGGAACATTATAAAACTAACGAACAGAGGGGGTCAAAGCATTTTGGTTTGAATAAAATTATTTACAAACCATTTTGGTGTGAACTGTAGGAAGATTGAATACAGACGGCCAGCTCCTATCATCAGCTACACTGATAAGTATAAATCCAAAGTAACCTTATCAGCACCATTGAGGTCACCATGGGTTTATAACTGTATACAAAAAAGAAGAATTTCATTCAGGACATCCTAGGCAAGCTATATTTTACATTCAGAAGCATTTTACTACACTGTGGCAGTTAATCTTTTCCAGCTATTAAGCTGCAGAGTGATCATCTGGGGCTTCCCCCAGCAAATGGGGCTGGCTGGACTTCCTGGGTCAGCCATGGGAAAGGCGGCCCCAGCCCCTTACTGCTGCATAAGGTCTTTCTGCCAGCTAATCAGTTTATTGCCCAATTTCCCAGCCTGTGTACGATCTACTACATTTTTATCATTGAGAGAAGGTGGCTAAAGGGTCTGGGAGGACCAGCAGTCCCATTGTTATGGGGTGGCGAATCATGAAGGTTTGACACAGTGAAAGAAAGAAGACTGGAGACAGAGATAAAGAGACTGCAACCTCCTCCTGCACACCCTGAACCCCAAGGCAATATTTTAAAGAAGACATTTAAATCTGTCCTTCAGCTTTAAGACTACTTTCCACCAGGAGAATTGTGAAACATCCCACACCATCAGCAACTATCAGCCTTCTCAGCTTTGTCTGTCATATCTACCCATTTCCTTTCCCCCACTCAATCCAAGAGGACCTTTTCATTTGTATGCAAAATATCTTGCACTGCAATGCTACAAGTGGGAATTTTTGATGCAGTGAAGACCTTCAGGAATCACAGAATCATAGAATAGCTTGGTTTGGAAAGGACCTTAAAGATCACCTGGCTCCAACCTCACTACCATGGGCAGGGCTGCCACTCACCAGACTAAGCTGCCCAGGGCCCACCAAACCTGGCCTTCTATGGATGGGGCATCCACAACTTCTCTGAGCAGCCTGTGCCAGTGCCCACCACAGGAAACAGGCACTGGCCCCAGCTTTCCATCAGCCAACAGCTGCCTGCACTCTGCTCCTTTCAGGGAGTGCAAGAGGAAAACAGCAAACAGGTTTCAACTTTTGTTTTTCCTCACCACTGACAATTGTGCAACTCCTCCTTGTTACGCCACAGTGCTGTGTACTTTAGGCACTCTTCATCCATTTCCTTTCAAAAATCAAAACTTCCATTTAATTCTTTTCAAGGTTGTTTTCCCTTCCTCTCCAGATCACAGGCCTGCTTTTGATCATGAGGATTAAAGGCACCAGGCGGAACCTGTAACGCACATCACCACGTTTGCTGTTTCTTAATGAAGGAAAGATAGTAAAACCACTGCCCACCAGGCTAAAGAAAAAAAAAAAAAACACAACCAAAAACATGGATTCACTAAAATCGCCTTCCCTTACCTCAAAGATGTTGGCAGACTCATTGCTGTACTGGCTGGAGATGACCTCAGACTGGTCGCTGTACCACTTGAGCCCCCCCAGGAAGCTGTCTGCATCCAGGTCGTTCACATCTAGTTCGGAGAGGTCAAGTTCTGGGAGGTCTGGGCAGAGAGGCTGGTCTTCACCAACCAGAGCAGCACACTGCAGGAAACAGCAATGTAGAAACAGTTTCATTAATTGCCAGGAATCTATTAACTTTAATATCATGTGATAAGAATTAAGCCTCGATTAAGCTATAGCACAGGGTCACCAGAATTGTTTTCTGGAATTAAAAAGCCACACTAACTATTAGATCTTTTTTAACACTGGACAGTTATGCAAAGAGGAGGGGGAAATAGGAGGGCATTATCTGTAATAGGAAGGCACAAGCTGCCTTCTCTATCATGTCTCTGTACAGGAACAGTGAATTTCCTTTTCCCTGTAGCCTTTGACAACAATAGCATCCAAAGGTTTATAAAATCCAACAGCAGAAGCCAAAGCGCGACCTTATTCTGCTGCTGCTTCAAAGCAAACCAGTGAAGGTAGAAGTTACAGATGAATACCTCTGGGCAAGGTCTTTCCTGCATTTCCTGATGCATTCAGGTTATGGAGGCACAGCCTGTTACAGCCTTCAGCCCTGGAGCTAGCTCAAGCTGGAGATGCTCGCACTTTTGCTCTTCCAGATTCTTACCACAGTCCTCGAGGTGAGATATGGTGGTGGTTGCCATATGGACAGAACAAAGCATGGAGTAGGGATTCTGCTATGTCATGTCCTCTGTGCCTAAACGGTGGGCAGATCTCAGCTACCCAGTTACAAAGCAGGGGCCTGGCTGGTGGGATGTGTTCTGAACATCCCTGTGCTCACCTCTGGGTGACAGGGACAGTCAAGTCATTGCCCCAGGCCAGAACCTCCCATCCAGCCCCTAGCTGTCCCACCCTGATGGTGGCTGTGTTGAAGGACCAGAGGGTTCTTTGTTGCTTTTTTTTTTCCTCCAGCAGCTCCACAGCAGTCTGCTGCTGACTCAGCAATGCCAATGGAGAAGACCTGTGGAACACTTTGCTTTCTGTAGGGAACAAAAATCTCTTCAGCAGAGCAACATGTTTTTGCCTTCATGACTTGTGAACAGTGCAGTGATAAATAAAAATAAACTTGGAATAAGTATCCTTTTGTATACTAGTATGAAGCTAGATAGAGTATTGACTGACCTACTAAGCAAGAAAAAAATTAATATCACACAGCCACTTTAGCATAGCAATTGAAATGTTAGAGTATCCATCAAACCCAATCCTTAATTATGGAAAACATGTAGGAACAGCTTGGCAAACAGTGGAGCCGCATATGTCAATGCCATTCGATAAAGCAATGCCTGCTGCACTGTACCATGCACCTTTAGAACCCACCTCCAGACTTTCACATTGACATGGAGATCCCACAAAACACCCTGCCACCCTTTACAGCTGACAGGCACTGAATGGTTAAAAGCCATAAGTTCAGCTGAGCCTAAATGCTTCCACAACAAGCACTTCACAAAATCACAGAACCATGGAATGGTTTGGCTTGCAAGGGACTTTAACGAACATCCAGTTCCAATGCCCTGCTGTGGGCACAGTTGCCACCCACCCTGCCTGCCCAGAGTCCAGCCAACCTGGCCTTGAACACCTCCAGAGATCTCTGGGCAGCCTGAATAAAAACATTCTGAACAAAAAATTTCTTCCCAATACTTAACCTAAATCTCCCCTCTTTTAGTTTAAATCTGTTCTCCCTTATCCTGTCACTACCAGAACATGTAAAAAGTCAGTCTCCCTCCTGTATGTAAGTTTTCTTTAACGGTGTCTCTCCAGAGCTTTCTCTTCTTCAGGTTGAACAAGCCCAACTCCCCCAACTTCTCTTCATAGGAGAGCTGCTCCAGCCCTTTGATCATCTTCATGCCTCCTCCGGACCCACTCCAACAGCTCCACATATTCCTTGCTCTGGGGGCCCACTCACCGGGTGCTAAGGGATATCTTGAGTACACCCAGCCGGCAGGCTGTCCTCTGCTATCATCAGCTGCCTGGGTGCTTCGAACAATGTCCCAACTTTGGATTGAAGTCAACTCAGAAAATACCACTTTCTGAAGAGAGCAGTCTGAGCGCAATAACATCGTGTCCATTGCTGGGAATTGCTCAATATTCGTTATGCCCCTCTCCAAAGGACCGCCTTTCACAGCACGCTAGCAGGAGCTTCTGAAGGAGCATCTCATTGAGGGTTTGGCCTCCAGGAGGCTCGGCGGCTGGCAGCAGCGTGGCCACAAGCAGGGCTCCTGTGCTGGCACAAGAGCCAGTGCAGCTGTGCAGGCTGTAATTCAGCGATCAACTTCTATGTGTACCAGGACGCTGAGCGATGACCACATAGCAGGCCGAGGGGTGAAGAACAAGGAGGCTGCAAAACAAGGCTCTGAAATAACATTTGCTTCTATTTCTGCTATTTAAGGAGCTGCAGAACTTCAAGAAGTCAAAATCTCACTTAGGTCACTGTCAATGCACATCTTATTATTATTGTTATTTTGGACACAGAAGAAAACAAATTGAAAAGGAGTAGTTCCCTCTTCTTTAGTGCTAGACATCATCTTCTAGCAGCAAGCTTATAACGTGGATAGGACCTTTTTGAAACTTGGCCAAAATCTCCAGTTTCATTACAAGATAATCTAGTTTTTGACAGAACAGGTAGATTCTCAGCATCACTCACGTTTGTGTTGTGGAGAGCAGTAGTTTGTATCTGATGCCGCAGACTTGTAAAGTATCCTGCTGATCTGTTTATGCTTTCATTTGTAAAAATAGCTTCACTCTGCGAACTACGCACTTAAACATGTTATTTCTCAGTTACGTGTATTTTTAAGTTCTTACCATGGGTTTTTCAAGCAACATAAACAACTGTATTAAAAAAATTCTGCTCATCACAGCTTTCATTTGCCTATAATGACTGCAATGTCACTTAAAAAATGCAATTGCTGAAATGAAGTATATATGCTCTCGCCAATGTTGACATGATAATAAAATCAATGTTTCTGAATATGACATTATGTTTCTAATCTGAGACACATTAGCAGCAAGTGTTCCTGTTATTAATTTATATTTGGCCTTCGGATGATGCCAGATTTAACGCTCCAAGTCCTAAAACTGTCCTTATCTGACATGCTGATATTTACTGTTTGCTATACATCTGTAACAGGTGCACCTGCATCGCCAGAACGCAACCTACTGTATTCCCACTGTTACTGGATACTAGAGGTATTCTGTAACCACAGACTTAATTTCAGAGCAACATTTAGGAGGATAAAGCAGTCACTAAACACAAAAGGCTAACTACTGTGCGTTATTTCACTCCAACCGACTTTTTTCCCTCTTAGTTCAGACGCAAACAATAAATTAGCTTAACTGCACTGATGATAATGAATCATTATAATTAAGTATAATTCCCCATTAACCTTTTGGACTTTTTTTTTTTTTTTTGGGGGGGGGGGGGGGGGGTGCTTTGAAGGTAAATAAAAAAAGAAGAAAGAAAAAGAAAAAAAAAAAAAAGACTGGATTTGTGCCATATTAATTTTATATTCATGAAAAAATAACCTCCGTTTTATTTTAACAAGTTTCTCAAAGAGCCGAGGGGGTGAACCCAGCAAAGGAAGACTGACTCGCTACAAGGCGTGTCATGTGGGCTCTCTCTATCAATCCTTGCAACCTTACTGTACATCACCTTCATTAAACTGTGGAACACTGGGGACGCCGATCAGCAACGGCGATGCAGGCCTTTATTAAGCAGCGCGCCGTCCTGTCATTATGGGAGTGAGAATCTAATACATTTTAAGTTGACAGCAAACATTAATGATTCAAAAAATGAAGGCAGCCTCCGGTACCTGCTGCCTGCAATCTGTGAGACCGGTAAAGGTGATCCCCAGAGCCAGCACAGCAGGCAGCACTGCTCCGCTGCTCCAGGAAGTGCCGTGCAGGAGCACGTTGCTAAAATCCTACCAACAGTTAACCCAGCACTACACCATTAATATTAAGATCAAATCTTTTCTTTTTTTTTTTTCTTCTCTCTGCACTATGAAGAAGTCATTGACATAAATTATCCATTCTGTTACTAGCTTGAAATTACTGCAGGAACTCTAGTGATTAAAATAAATCTTCAATATTTCCATGTAAGCTGGTTCCCCAATCAGCTCCTTGCAGCATTAGGAATAATACATGATGGAAAAATGAAGCTCCAGCAGCTGAGACCCACGCTACAAGCCAGACAACAACCCACAGGATACTCCAGCTACTCAGAAACAATTAGGACTCTGGAGCCAGAAAGTCATCCACTTACAGCCCAGACTCGTAATAGCTACAGGACATATGAATTATCCATATCTATTCCACTTCACCAAGAAATCAAAACAAGATAAGAGCAATTACAATATGCAAACAGAAATCAGTGGATACAATGGCAAGCTGCAAATATTTAAAACACGACAAAAAGACTTAAGAATCCGCCTGCACGCTCTGCCAGATTGGAAAAACACACAAGGAGAACGCTGTAACATTTTTACTTCAGATGGGTATCTGCCTGGCATGGACATCTTATTTAAAAGGCACTGCACAGAACCTGTTTCTCCCTCCCCTGTTGCCCAGGGGGAGCATTACCAGCACTTATCCACTTGCAGCGGCGGGTCGGCTCCTCCAGCAGCTCTGGGTTTTGCCTTCCTCTCAACGGGGTCCACACAAAGTTTGCCTCGCTTCCCAAGTTGCCCAAACTTCCAGGTAAGGCTCCGTTCTGCCCAACACAACCATGCAGAAATCCTCACACCTCACTTCATCCTTCAGAGATTACCAGGGAGCTGCTTGCTTTTTGCTTTTCTTTTTTCCCTTTATGAATTGTAGCCAGCAGAAGCTGTGGGTTTGATGTATTGCCGTCTATTTTTACACAAGCGGCAGCGGCGGCAGCAGCAGCAGCAGTTCACACAGTCCTGCATAAACTCTATTCTCACGGTTCATCCTGTTGTCTCTGCCGTACAGTGGGATTTAACCATTTGCTCGACTGCTTGTGCGGACTGAGCGCCCTGCCCTACAGGGCACAGCTACAGGGTGATTATTCCAACACCACGAGAAGCAGGAAAACAGCTACTTCCAGAAATCCCTTTTAAAAGCATCTAAAGCAAAACACCGGGGTGTTCATTCCCGTGTGGGGGTTTGAATCCTGCAGCTGATAAACAATGTGGAAACCTTCAACAGAGCAGAGTGAAACAAGCAAGGAAAATAGGAAGCCACTGGTTAATTTTAATTACTACATCTTTTTTTTTCTTTTTCTTTTTCTTTTTTTTTTTTTTCCTTTTTGTAGAAAAAAGAAACATTGATCTTATTCTAAACAAACATGGCATTTTTCCAACCAGGCCACTGAATGCCACTGAAAAGACTTCAGACACTGATTCATATCAATATCTTAGAGCATAAATATTGCATATGACGGGGAAAGCGAGCCAGAGGCACATGAAAATAGTTTCCAACTGCAGGAGATACCGATGACAGGAGCTAAGCTTTGATTTGCTCAAGGCATCGCAGAGTAACCTTAAAATAGCAAACTTAGTGGAGTTCAGATAAGATCCAGACTTGTTTGCAAAGTGTGCCCACAGCCCCTCTCCCACACCCTGCTCACCTCGATGTCACTCCATACAGAGTCCTGGTTGCACATGTCCCACGCCATCCAGCTCCCGAACCGCAGCAGTGCCACTCGTGAGGCGCAATCCAGAGCCGGGCAGGGAGCACACACGCATGCAGCAACGAGACCCTTTCTGAGAGTGAACTGAAGGCACCTGTCTTACTACTGGTCCCCGTCACATGACAAAGCTATTAAAAAGTAGGCTGGGCTGTCACTCATCCAGCCTTCTTGTGCCGCCGCTCCAGCCGTGACGTCGCTCAGAGGCAGACCCAGGCTGAGCGAAGTAAATCTTTTTAAAAGCCACTCAGACCTTTGAGTCTCCAGCAGCACCACGCTGTGATTAAAATCACATTGCCACGCCACACCCCTGAGATCGGGCACTGCCTGCCATGCAACAGCTCCCGTCTCTCACAGCCTGGCTTTTCTCAACGCTTTCTCTTTTTTCCTTTTTTTTTTCTTTTTTTCTTTTTTTTCTTTTGCCAAAACAAGCAACGAACAGAGCTGCATTAATGCTAAAGAAGAAGTGAGGTGACAGGAGCCGGACTGCAGCACGTGTGCTCCAAGCAGCCTCCAGCCTCACGCGGCCGCCGCACAGCTCAGCCAGGAGAGGCCACCCCGGAGTTCGGCCAAAGTTACAACGCGTTAACAATGTTAGAACAAAGTTCTAACATTTTATTCACTCAGGGATTTTACACCTCACAAAGTTAATTTCTCATTGATAACTGCAAGCAGAGTCAGTTTTGCCACCAACAAACACCTTAGAGAAATGAAAAACAAATAAAATTCTATTTGCCAGGAATGGAGGAAGTATCTATAAAAGCCAATCCTGCAGTCGCCTCACCTTCAACAGAGAAGGAGCCCGATCCCACACCCAGCTACACGAGGCATTCCTCTGCTGCTCTTTAATCGTTTCAGTGTCTCAGTGCAGGAACCCAGTGCTCCAGCATGCAACTGCCCCATCCTGTCCAGGACCGCATGGGTTCCTGCTATATTTCCCTACAAGCACTGTACTGCGGCCTGAGCCAAGTCTTTCCTCATTGCAAAGAGGGAAAAAAAAAGAAAAAAAGAAAAGCTCTTGTCATGTGAAAACCCAGACATGCAGGCACACATTAACAGCAGAGGATCTGGGTTTAAGCCCTTCGCAGCTCACCCGTGGAGACAACAGAGGCTGCTGCAGGTGTGACTGGTTTATGATGGCACTACTGCTGACACATAACAAAGCCAAGGTACCAAACGTAACTGCAAAACGTTTCCCACAACAGGAGAAAACACACGAAAGCCTTGTCTGACCGGCCCCACCTGCCTCCATGCTTTCCGAAGTTGTATTTTTTTTAATTAGCTGGGTTCAAAAGTCCTGTACAAATGTAAGTGCTGGATCCGTCATGCTGGGCTACCAGTCAAAGTCACCAAACTATAATTGATCATCCGCCTTGTCATGAAATATTCATTTTCATTGTTATTTGCAAACTTGAGCATTCTAAAGGCTAAATGAATTCAATTATTATAGCAGGCTATGGTGATTTTGCTGAGAGAAAAAATAAATAAAAAGCGGCACAGCTCTTGAAATAGCCTTTTTCCAGCAGATATTAAAAACTTCAGAAATTGTTGTAAGTCTCAGATATATTCTCGGCTTATTTGTGTTCCCTTGTAATTCATTATTGCCAGTTCTGATAAAACGTACGGTTTTCCCTGCTTGTGCTTAAGTTGCAAATCACATCACACTGTCATATTTTCACCAAGCGCAGATGACAAAAATGGCATTGTTTTTACTTTACTTAATTAAAAAAAGCCACAGCAAAATACCGAATGACAACAGAAAGCCTTTCCTACGAGTGATTAAATTAACGGTATTGCTTTGCTCTCACGACGAAAAAACCTAATTTCCTTCCCAATTATATGCTGATTTAATGATAAAACTGCAGAAAATTATTAAGATCTGGGGCAAAGGTGAGTACCTCTACCCCCTGAACAGCCAGCTGTGAAATAACGTGGGCACCTGCCTGCCTCAAGTGCACTCGGTTCTTATTAATTATTATCTGTGGATCCATGGTCGGTGGAATATTCTCCTTCAATACCTACTTATAATTGTGTTCATTGACTGTGCCGAATCCATCATCTGCTTTTTTTTTTTTTTTTTTTGAAGTTTCATTCACACCTTTTATAGAAATGTATTTACACCGGAACATTTTATATTGCTGTTTTGGATATTTTGACCTGCTCATGTTGTTTCTATTTTCTACATTTCCACTTCACTGCTTTCCCTTCAAATTAGCAAGTTAACTGATAAATATAAACACAGTAAGCTCAGCACTGCTCTCAGTGCACCATGTTGGGGATGGAGAGCTCTGTGGGTGCAGGGCGGGCACTGTGCAGTAACACCATGTCTTCCAGAGCCGTCCTACAGCCACGGCCTGAACTTTGCTGGCAGTTCCAGTGCCACCTGGAAGGGATGCCAGGCACGATTCAAATCACAAAAGATCACAAGGTTTAAACATGAGTTCTCATTGCTTGAGAGGAATTTGTTTATTTTTAACCAAACTGTCCAACTTGAGCCATATTATAAATTTACTTCTTAGGAGATTTTTTTGGATGTTATAATGTGTCTCTGCGTTATTTTGGAGCACACTGCATCTAACAGAAGAGAGGGGGGCAGTTGCAATGGGCTTATAGCTTGGAAGCTGCGCAGCCTCAGCACATGTAAATGAAGCCTGTGAAACGCAGCCAGCATCCAAGCCGCCCTTCTCAAAAGAAACCTTGTCTTCTGAAAAGTCCCCAAGCAGCTTCAGCAATGATCTTGCCCAGTGTTTTGACAACACAAAAGAATTGCACAAATGTCTTTTCTGGGGCAATATCTGAGTATGCACACACGATTTTGTTCCATAACAAACACACACAAAGAGAACCCAACTGTGGTTGGTAAAGTCTGTGGGTTCGTTGGACCCAACCCATCCCAACAGACAAATCATCCGTTGTCAGACACCCCTCAGTCATCACATTTCCCTCTTTTCAGGTTACTCCATACTGAGCCTCAGCAGTTCCCACATTTTGCCTCCTCTTCAAGAGACAAAATTTCGAAAGTCCTGGCAAGCCTGAAAACTTCATCTCAGCACAAATCCCAAATCCTAATGTATGTTTTAAAAGGATTGGAAAGTATGGTTCCTGGCAACAACAAGGAAGAGAACTCAAGGACCAAAGTGTCCAAGCCCTCTGTCTTTGTTTTTTTTTTGTTTTTTTTTTCCCCCCCCAGATTCAATGCTCATTCAGCCTCTTTCTTTCTTACACCCATTTTCACCCTCTTTATTTTTTTGTCACTGTGGCTGTATATATATATATATATTTTTTTTTTTTTTTTAATTCCCTGCACTTTAGATAGCTCAAGGAAGCTTGCAGCCCCTGATTTTGAAATCCTAAACTGAGTTCTTCCATCATTGCACTGATCAGCTTTCTTCCTTTGCTTCCAGACCATGGTGTTTGATGATTTTCAGCAAAGTTGGCTCCTTTTCAGTGGAGTAAGGACAATCAAACTTGAATACAAAAACAGTGTTGGCATTCAGCAAGCAGAGGTTTGCAATCAGTCCTCCCGCCAGTCAAACCCCTTTCACTAGACCCTCTACTCTCAAGTGTCCTTACAGCGCAAGATAAGCCAATGGTGTATATAAAAGACCAAACTGCACTCCAAAGGAGTCTTAGTGAATGGTGTTCTATATAAAGTATATGTACCCTATTAATTTTTTATGAGAAATCTTCCTTCAGTGCATCTTTATTCTTATTTTTTTTCCACAGTCCTTCTGTGTTTGTTTTCCACTCTGTTCTCTCTGTTCCACTTCCATCCTATTTGTTTTTTGTTTTGTTTTGTTTTTTTTTTTAATTCTCAGCTTCTTTCCCTTGTTTACTCAGTCCATCCTACCCAGAATACACTCTCAGTAGTATAAACCGGCGTAAAAACTCCTTGAACTTCTGGGTTCATTGGTGCAGTAAGTTTACAATGGAACAAAGCAACTTTGCTACAGCAGTTAGCAACTGAGGTTTCTTTTTACAGAGGAACCACATCGGTGCTCTGCACCAGCTTTCAGAAAGACTCCAGAGACCTGAGAACGAATTGTGGCCAAGCTCTGGGTCGAGAGCTGCTGTTGGAGCAGCAGTACACTACAGAGTCCAAAATACCTTTCTCTGAACAGTAATGTGTTACCAGCATTATGTCAGTGGGGTGAATTTTGCCCCAGCTGCTTCCACGTACTAGAGGCTCAAATAAACAGTGCTGAATGCCAATGGAAATTACTTGCTTGTTCTCATGTGAATGGGACCTGACTGTGAATGTTCACTATCCATGCAAATCAGCTGATTATCAGTGCTAACCAGGATGGAGCACATACAGCTCTTTGCAACTCAGTACTTCTAAAATCTTCCAGGAGTGCCTAACTGAAGCAGGAGCACAGGTACTGACTGAAAGAGACCTTCTAAATCTCCTCATACCTCCCTGAGCATTTCCCTTTTCTCAAGCATATTTCACTTCCACATTATTAAAACAAGAAAAGCAAAGCCACCCCAGTTGATTACATAAAAAATGCATTTATCACTTGTTTCCCCCAACATTCGGGGCATATGTTCTCCAGGACCCACATTTCCTATGATTTGCAGGAAACCCAGGTTGCCAGGCCTGTTAACAACAGCATGAACAATGTCTTTCACTCGGGAGTTACTGTTTCCCAGAGAGACTAATCTGTAAAAGAAAACCTACCTTTTAATTTATTACCCCTATAAGTTTGAGAAACAGAGCCACAGAAATACATCAGTTTCCTGGGTATGCTTTAGTGCAGTTGCAGGGCAGACACCCAGGCAAGCAAAGGAGACAGATTCCTTTTCTGCAGCTCCTTGTACACTGGTACTGACTTGTGCAGGCAGGACCACACCAAAATCACACTCTGTTGCAGATCATTATCACCTCTCCTTTACACACCTCACTGTTGAGACTTCTTTGAAACAAGAGACATCATAAAGTTCTCTTTTGCCCCTTTCCCCCCCTTGCTTTCAAGGACCCAAAGCCCCACCTGCCTACCTGGGGTGTTTGCAGAGCTCTTCTGGGGCCAGGTAGTCTCCAGCTCCATCCACAAAGGGCAGAACTTGGGTATACTTAGAGAGACAGCTTAAATTTGTTAAGTCTCCGTAAGGTCCTGGAAAGCCCCACCTGGATTCTTCTTGTTACCACTATTACCATCCACCTAGCTCCTCTTCCTTGTGGCATCTAAAGCATTGCCCTGAAGCTCTTGTTTCCATACTTGTTCAACATTAAAACCAATTTAATTTTTAATGACTGTGTCTGAGAGGGATCTGTAGGACAATCTCAGGAACAACCACAATGGATTCAATACCTGAGGGTGCACAAAAGATTCCCTTGAGCTATGTGCTGGGAGCCCAGGCTGTTCCAAAGATACCATCTAAACTGCCCTCTACAGTCACTTGATGAGTCCAGCTGTCAATCTCATTCTGGGGCTGGCTTGGCCACGTGGCTGTTTAGCCATGGATCAGCCATGTCCCTGCTGAAAGGAAACTGCCATGCCCAACTGCTGTGGTGTAGGAGAGCACACTCTCTGCTAGCTCTACTTCACAGTGTGCTTAAAAAAAAAAAGAAAAAAGAAAGATTCACATACTTTCCTAACATCTCTGATCTGTTCTCTAAAATGGCTGGGAAAGTGACTGCAGTGGAGCACATGCCAGTCTCCAATACAGCACTGGAGAGAATGCTAACCTTTAAATACTCTGAAATCATATCTTGTTTTACACAAAACTGCTATGGTAAAGTCGATGTGAATGAAGCACCTTTGAGTGAAGGAACAGAGGGAAAGGCAGTGGACAGCTTTAGTGCCTCCTAGCAATTTTTTTTAATAAACTAGAGATGACAGACAGCCTTACCAACACATCTCTCATCTTCAAATAAGACTTTCTTCAGACAGAACTCAGTGGAACTGAGTCAGCCTTTTTTCTTGGGCCTAGCTCTTGGCATTTTTCATATTAAAACAAAGTATAATGTGGAAGTAATTCTGAACTGTAGTCATCTGATGGATTTTGGTGGTACAAATACACTTGGCTAAAATTTTAGGCAAACAAAATAAAATGAAGATATTGCACAAATGAACTGTAGGAAAGGGAAGAAAGAAAGAAAGAAAAAAAAGATATCTCTGCTCAAGAGCCAAGTAACCCTTTCTCCTGGTTATGGGTGAGGAAAGGAGAGCTGCTACACAGAAGGCTGTAGTGGGTACCAGAGGCTGGCTATGCTGCCCACCCTCTGGCAGTCCTGGGGCACAGCAGCTTCCTGCAGCCTCTGCACCCCGTTCTCCCAAGTCAGTTGAGGACAGGCCAACAGGAGATGGGGTCACCTCACTGCAACAGCCAACGCTACTGAAGGATCAGCTTCACTTGACCTCTTAACTAGTGGCTTCTGCCAGACAACATCGAGCCCAGGTGTTATTTTTAGCCAGAAATCTTCATGAATTGCAGTTAACTCGCAATATGCAAACTAGTGACTAGTGCTAGAGGAATCCCTATAGGTTTCATGGCTCCACTCTGTGCTCAAAAGTCCAATTATTCATTTTTCTTGGAGCTGCAATATTAATCTAAAAAAGTTGCACAAATGGCTAGAGATGTCATGCTGCCTCCATCCTTAATTCAGATAACTGAAATAAAGGTAGATGAGCATTTAGCCCAAGGGTTATTAGCTGTACCAACTGCAGTTGTAAACCTCTACAGGCTGACCCTCTGTCAGTGATGCTTTTGTCATGAAATTTGTCAGTTCTTCCACCTTTGACCGAGGGCCAAACAAATGAGTAAAAAGACAGACTGAGAGACGTGCTAGCAGTAGAAAGAACTATTTTATCCAAATCACTTGCCTAGCTACCTGCATAAGAAAACTCAGTAGAAGAGGTGGGTTAAAGTGGGTGAAACTGGTCACTTCTCCAAATCCCTTGGAATCGAATGGGAATTTTCAAGTGGCCTTAAGCAGGCTTTGAACCAGACCTCAATACAGAAAATGGGACCTGGACAGTTCAAAGCATCATTTTTTTCATTCTGATACTGCTCAGGCTTCCCCAGATTTTCTCTGTGAATGGAACAGGAGTGAAGCTCTGAGACTGTATCTGCTATCACCATTTTGGATATCCTGGTTCCTGAGAAATTTCGTATTTGCTGAACATCATTTGCTCCGGAGCACTGGTTAGTCTCTCATTATTATATAAATGGGTACAAGTAAAGATTCATACCTTTTCCCAAAAACAGCTACGGCTTTACTTTCATTACTTCATGCCAATCAACAGATTAAGACAAGTTTGCCACTTCGTGTTTATCCATGATGAATTTCTACCATTGAAAAATGCCCCGTCAATCTGACACAATAAAATGTTATTTGTAGTTTGTGCTTTATCGAAATCCACATGCAAACAGTCGAGGCAGGACAACATATTTAACCAAAAGAACTGAAGCAAAGAACTATAGCAAAAACATAAGCACTCTCAGTAAAACAGAGACATCAATGGAGTGAGCCTTCTCCCTTTTGTCCATCACGAGCTCACCCATCCTCTCTGAGGAACAAAGAAGTAAGCAAAAATAGGGAACTGTCTGAATGGAAGATTATTTTAATTTATTTTGAGAGTTGCAAAGCAAAAAAACTCTGAAAATCCAGCAAACCAAAACCAAAGAGCACTTCAACATCACATTATTACCAATTTATTAAACCAAGACTGCGTACAATGGAGAAATGACTGTGACACCTCCCCAGGGGTTTTCGGGAGGTAGACCTCCAGCTGCTTCATTCTCACATGCAGTCCTGCTTACAAAGACATGGAAAAATGTTTGTGCTTCAGTTCAGCACAATTCAATATCACATTGTTTGAAGGTTTTTTTCAGGGAAGGATAGGCATTTGCAAAATAAACTGCAGACATACATTTTGGGGAGACCAGGCTACCACTACATTAAAGTAGAGAGAGCAGTTGTTAATTTGTATGTTGTTAATTTGTATCCTGGACAATGCTATAAATCGAAGCCTTGCTGACAATTCCTGCCCAGTAAACATGTTCAATCTCATCTCCCGTAAAAAGGAGAGCAGGAGCTAAATAGCAACACATTTTGATTTTCATTTAGCCACTTTAATGATAGGTGATGTTAGTGGAAAAGATCATTTATCTTCAGATTTATTTTATATGAGATAAAAGGCCTTGCCAATTTTTTAAAATTCATTTACACAAGTGAATAAATCTTCCCAAACAATAAGTGGGAAAGTCATATTTCTTTAACTTTGCTAAAATCTGAAAATGCTGATCTGAGAGTGAAATAGATGGTACCGGCATTTTAATCGAGAACATAAAGGCTCCTCGTCTAAACAACAGGCACAGCTTCACTTCAGAAAAAATTCCTCCAATTCAGAGAACTGTCTTTTTTCTGCATTTTGTCAGGAATCTCTGACAAATCAGGAGAGACACGTGCAATTTTTATATCACCTTCATTTTTAGATCAGTCCCAATGTGAAGGCTACCTAAAAATAGACAGAACCTAACCTTTCAAATATCTATACTGCTGCATACCAGGGACGCAAGCTTTCAGTGCCTCTCACGGCTTTCAGAGCCTTGTGCTGTGCCTGTTTTCTCCTCAAGCACATTGCCCCACGTTGCACATTGTGCCAAAGCGCGAGAGGAGCTGCTGGTCGCACCACGCAGTACAGTCAGTGCACAGTGTGATAGGTGCTCATTCAGGACAAGCAGGATCACCAAAAGCAGCTCTCCCCTTTCGGAGTGCTTTTTGAGTTCACCACAGACAGGGACAACACTGAACCTCTCATGGGAGGATGTGAAAAGGAAGCTGTACGGCTGACCCAGGAGCTCTGCTCAGAAAAGCAAGCTGTCCGTTTTGCAACTTACTCCCCCTAAAACACCACGGAGAACAATGTGATCTTTTGTCTTATTGTTTGCTCCAGTGCCCACAGACACGCTTCTAGCCATTTAAAGAAGAGGCTTTCCAGCAGTGCCAGAGCTCTGACTGACGGGTGTAGAGTTACAACCCGGTGGAATACGTGGTAACTATTTCTTTGCATTGCACTTTCTAAATTGTGATTCTGTTTGGCCTTAACAGCAGAGGTCAAATTCATCCCAAGCACAATCCCAGCAACTCCAGGTCAGTGGTACCCAAAAAATCAATAGCATTTAAGTTGATGAAGTTGAAACAAGGGTGATTCTGGCCCAGGCCATAGAAACACATTTATGGTATGTATTCTTCACACGGTACTATGCTTCAGTGAATACCTTTTCATGTTTGCTACTGCTAAACACACTGCTTATTGGTTACTGAAGCCACATCAGGAGTTGGTACAAGACAAATCTGTACTAAACCAGGTTGTGGGCTGCCCTGGAGGATTTAGTGCCTGTGACTTTTGCTTACATGAAATAGAAAATCACCCTTGTGCCTGCTGTTAACCAGCTACTCCCAGCAGGAACAAGCTCGAAAGGACTTGCTCTTGTTTACTGCCATACACCTCTCAAACAGAGTCAAAAGTTTATCAAGGCATTTCCCTCTGTCAAGAAATGAAAAAAAACAGCTTGCACTGATCAAACAATGAAACAAAGGAGCACCAGACTAAACAAATTCTTTCAAAGAATTTTGGATCTCTTACCTGCTGATGGGGAGGCAAAAACAGCAAACAAAGGCATAGGAATAAAAACTATTCAATAAAATATCGATCTCATTATCATCACCTATTCAACTTAATTTTCTTGGCATCCATATCCCTAATGCAGGTTTGTGATAGATCGTACAATCACTTTTTAATTAAGCCCTACTGTGCTTTGTATTAAGAGCAAGGCAGTAGACATTATGGCACAATATATCTACCAAAATATTTAATGCTTATCCTTTCCATTTTGGTATTTAAAAGTTGTTCTCTTAGGAGGTGGTATCAGTATTTAACAACATTCTTGACAGCATGTATAAAAAACAAAAAGCTTTATACTTAATCTAGCCATGTCAAAACTGAAACCCTTTAAAATAATTGCTTTCTGAATATATGGTATTTCCATTGAATTATTTTATTATTACCCAGCTTTCAACATCTTAAGATGCAAAACATGTTCCATCTCTTACATACTGATGAGATACAAAGTAGCACACGACTGGAAAACTGATGTTTGACCAATACAGTTCAGTAGTACATGAAACAGATGTTATCATGTTACAAGAGAGATTTAACAAGAAGCTGTAGAAGACTGGAAGCTTCCTCTTTTTCCCCCATTTTTTTTAGCTCCCTTTTGGTACACTGCAGCTTTGCTGCTTGTGATGGGGCAGATCCTGTAACAGAACAGCAGCTTCTCTTCTGGAAGGGTACTGGCAACATCCACTTTTATTACTAATATGTAACCACCTTCTTCTTCCAAGGAAGAAAACTCTGTTGTTGCATATATAATGTGGTTTGAGTATTTAATGCCAGAAATGAATCAGTAAACATAGCTACATTATGGTATACTATTTCTTATTCTGTACCCATAGTAACCAAATTAATCTCAAGGCACTGCTGGCATTAATTCAATCTGAAACTCATACTTTGGATTTCACATAGGTGCCTTCATCCTATTCTTCTTCTCAACTAATAAAATGTAATATATGGCAATATATTTATTTCTGGTTCAGTTCAAGTTGAAGAGTGCAGTACTTTGCAGAAGCCTAATTAATATCAATCATATATTACCATACGGAGTGGTTTACCATATAAAAAAAAATGATGCTAACACATGGGGATGAAACAGATGACCCAAGAACTCCTGCCTAGCTGTAACTTCTTTGATTCTAGAAGGGTGATGACCATTTCCTCTTTATCCTTCAATCTCCATATTAAAAAAAAAGTAAATCTGTAATGTACAGATAAGAGCTTCACTAAACATCTCACATTCCTGAAAAAAAAAAGAGGAAGGAGACCTTGAAGCAGGAGATCCTGATGGTTCCTTCTGTCCCACCATGAGGTGGAAGTGAACCAGCAGTAAGCTAGGTCCCATGGTGACCCAGCAGTGCTGTCTTCAGCCTTCCACATCATGTGGTTTTTCCATTGGAACCCATCCGCCTCCAGACACCCCTAAATCTACTCACTAGTGAAAAGGTATCACCACAACTGAGGAATTACATTTTAACTGCTCAGTTGATGTAAGCAACTCGAGAGCCAAAGCAAAGCCATCCAACTCCAGATCACAACAAAAAGAATTTCTGAGACTCTGGGCATATTACCAATCCAAAGTCTCAAAATCCGCTGCGTTCTCTACAGTTAGGAAAGTTTCTCAGCAAGTTTCAAAGGCAGTTTGAATTTCTTGGGTTTTTTTTATCCAGCTGCTTGCAGCCCCATTTATTCTCAGGAGCGTCACCAAGCATTTTTGGTGCTTGTACAGTTCCCACCTTCAACAAATAGCACCGAACCTTTGGTAATAGATCAGTAACACTCTTGGGGCCCCTTCTGTGCCCCTGGGCATTCATTCACACAGGGCTTCCACTAGCCTTGAGCAATGGCTGTATATTGCACCCAAGGGCACGGTATAGTCCTTCGTTTTTAACAGCTGCTACTGAGTAAGAATTCCTAGAATGGCTCAAACACAGACTAGTTCAAATCTGGGTACTTTCAGACTTCTTCTTTGCTATTCCAAATTATGTGCTTTGCCAGCTTCAAAAAAACAGATGGAAAATATGTCCCTAAATGTGCACCCTTGTGATCATTCCAAAAGGAAAGCAGCACCACGTAGCTTAAAACGCTTGCTAGAAAAGGTCTTTTCCATATCATGCAAATAGCAGACAAAAATAACTGCTACGCAATTGATATACATACAAATATTGCTTATTTTAAACAGTAATTTGTTATTGAGGACATCTCACTGAAATATTATAATATTCAATTTCCTCTACATTTGCATGGAAAAGGAGCTGGGTAGCACATGACCATTCATTTAACTATTACATAAATATGTCTATCATAAGATCACACGGCTTTCAAGCCAGAGTTCAAACACATGTTTAATGCATGAGAGTATGATGAAGAAACTCCTGAACTCACAGGTCTCCTAGCCCAATCTCAATCAGATACGGGCTCGGTGTAAATATGTACAGTATCATGTGCTTCCCAATAGCACTCTCTCTCCAGGGAGCAGCCTGACATCAGCAAAGGAGACAGGTGGTTCCCTTTCCAAGCGAGGAGGGGAAAAAAAAAAAAAAAAGGAGTTAAGACACTGTGTAAATATAGCAATATTTTTTGCTTGATGTTTTGCTATGATTTTCATCCCTTAATGAAACTTCAACGCATGAACAATTCTCATGACTTCTTTGCTACAAATCAGTGAGTGGATGTCACTAAGATATTTATATCCCTAAAGGTAGGGGTAAGTTATAATGTTTGCCAGCGTTCATTCAAAAGCACTGAAGTTTTTAGTCTTTTGTTTGTTATTATGGAGTGCCAAGAAGCCACGGAGCCCTAGTTTCCTTGCTTTCAATGTATCCCTGTCCTATAGCTGGTCACTGTTACTAATAAAGCCCATAGGAATGAAAAACAACAGTAAATCACGTGTGCAGAGCAGGTCACTACTGATTTTAGCTAGCTTAACTTCGTAAACTCTGAAAGTGTGAGATATATTACACCCTCCACAACCCACTGCTGCTTGATTTTGAATTTCACATTGCTGGAATTCATATATATGCTAACCCACTTCAGCTCTTCTTCCCTATCTTCCCTATCTGTACACAGATGCTTTTTTTTTTTTTTTAAACACAGTGACAGCCACAGCCTCTTAAACCATTTTCTTTTGTTGCATTTCCTTAGAAACACAAATCTTGTTCCTTGGCAGCAGTTGCTGTAAGTGCTGTACCACATGCCCAAACTAGTTCTCACTCACAGCTTTAATTCACAGTAAGTGGCACGAAAGGAGGTCAACACTTCTCAGAAACCACTTTCAGTTCTTTGCTGCTTTAGTATCTATTCTGTAAAGCCATCCTCCCTAGCACAAAGTTGTTTCTCATATTGCATCCCTCGCTTTTTTATTATTGTCATCTTTATGGAATGGGCTGCAGGATATACCGTGGAATAAAAGGACATCATTCATGGAATCACATTCCTTGTCTCCCTTTTGCGAGTCCCTAAAAACATGTTTTAAAAGTACAAAAAATGTTTTTGCCAACAAAAACAAAATGTTCCTCAATTGTTTGTTTGTTTGTTTTTTCCATGCAAAAAGTCTCTGTATAAATGGCAGCTGGCACTCAGTGTCAATCATTATGCCTTACTTTCATTTCAATTCGCTCGCTTATGGAAAGATTATTTTTTTATCCACCCTCCGAACACATCATGGAAGTGGAAAATCAAGCAGCCTTCTTTCTGCCATGATGCATCACTGGCAAGAGGAACGACTTTGCTGGCAATATTTTTCTGTCACATTTGCTTCTACAGCTTCACTGCCTTCTCTGTGATCAATGAAAACAGATTTTGACCTCATCTATTTCATTTCAGACCATGTTCTGCCCTGAGACATGTGAGCGCAACCTATCATAGTTATAGAGGCAATCGGGGCAGAATTTGTTCCTTTCCTGACAATTCAATATGTGATTCATGAACCAGAATTGAATCCAACTCTCCTTTCCTAGAGCTCCTCTGGTTCCTTGGCATTAGAATCAGTAAAAGAGCAGCAGAGATGAATTTATGTTGGTCATATCAGTAGAACTGGCTGGGCAGTCAATAATCAGAGTGCTCAGCAAGATGCTACCAGACCAAAAGTTAGTTGTTCTATCTTATTTACACAGCTTTTTCTGTAGCCTGTTTTCTTTCGTCACTTATCCCTGCACTGTTTAATTAATGGGATCATAAGACCTGAAAAAACACCTCGTAGTCTCAAACATTTCTAATTGGTTTAATAAAGTAAACAGAAAAATAAGATAATCCCCTCCACAACCATCACCTTAAAAAACACAAACCCACAGCGCCGGACGCGGAACACTTGGCGTATTCACAGGATATGCAGTTGCAGACAATAACCGGATGATCAAGTTTCCCATTAATCCCCAAGACAATGGATCTCTTTTGAAAATACAGGCACCATTTCTGCGTGCGTACCTCTCCACGGGCAACACCTACATGCAGTTTTCACCGCCACTCAGTGCAGAGGCAGGAACACCTCAGCACAGAAGGGGACACACACGGGTTCTATTTGCAATGCACAACGACCCGCTGATCAGTGCACGTGTGCCACAGGGTGCCCCATGCCTGACCTACAGGAGTGAGCCTGCTCAAGACAGCCTCAGTGGGCCCAGGGGCCCACACCAGGAGCTCATGTTCTGAGCTCTGGAGGTCTCCAGTGCCTCACACAAGATGACAGACATCACACACTGTATCACAATTTTCTGTAGGACTCGCTTCTCAAATAGAGGCTAGGTTGACATCGCTTTGAAAACCTCATCCAAGACATCTAATGAACTGCATACAGGAGACTCATCTACAGCAGATTCGGCGTATGGTAAAAATAAACTCCTTAATATAACAAAGGCAGTAATCAACATATTGCGTATCAGGTCTGCAAAGCACCAATTACCTGATGAAGAGGAGCAATACAAGATGGATCTAGCTCCTTATTTAACTATTTAAATCAACGTAAGGAAAACAATAGAACCATATATAAAACACATGAAAGATTTGAGCAGAGATTTGAGTTCCAATTTGAATATAAGAGGAGAAAACGCATTCAACAACAGCACAGTTCAGGATCTCAGGCATCTGCTATGTATTGCTACTGTCTTGATTATGATAACTCTTTTTTTTTTTTTTTGAAGCGAACTATTTTCATTTCTTACACTACTTAATAAAAATGCATTCAAAGCAAAACCCAGAGCCTGATCCTGCCCTTCCCAACCCTATTAACAACAGTCTTACCACAGACTCCAGTGGGAGCAGGATTTATCCATTCCTGTGGGCCACGCTCTGAGCCTTTAATTCAATAACACCTTATTCACCAAATAGCTCAATGAGATTAGTTGTGGTTTCAAGTATTATTCATTCCACGTAAGGGGTCTATCGCTCTGCACTGCCACACCAGGGAAGATATAAATAATTTGGGGGAGATTTCCTAAGGCACAGAGGGAAACCAAGCGTCTTCCAGGGGGTTACCTGGAGTGAGAGGCCTTTCAGGTTTTGCAAATCTTCCCTGTAATGAAATAAGCACAAGAAATCCCTTCTCTCCCTTTCTTTTGCAGGTAACATGACCTACTAAAGGATTTGCAAATAAGCTGGGAGAGGGGAGAGAGTTCACATGTTTCTAAGATTTTTGTTAATTTTTTGCAGTCATTTCCAAGAGTTAAACAAAATTTGACAAGATCAGTGAAAGTACGTGCAGTATGTCTGGCTTCTGTTTCTTTTATACCTTACTATATTTATTTACACTTACTATAAACTACCCAAATGCCCACACAGTGCTTGAAACGAAGGCTGCAAATATCCCCTGCCTCTCTGCCAGCAAAAAAACCTTCTCTCCTACCAAACGAAGGCAAAGCCAGCATGACATTTTGATCCAGTATTTTCCTGCTTGAAAAGTTGTGCCTGGAGGGCCGCGTGCTGCTGCCCGGGCAGCGAGAGGGGCAGTGCGGGGGGACGAGGCTGTCAGAAGTGCTGATTCATGGTCATGACTGGGGGGGCGCTCAGCAGTGGGGCTTCATCCTCGTGGGTGAGAAGGCATGAACAGGAAGGAATGCTGACTAGCGCGCAGGGCTCGGGTCCTTGAGATATCTGCCTGACACACACGTTGTACACTTGTTGGAACAAAACCGGTTAATGCGGCTCTAGCCATAGGGAGAAAAATAGTTGCAAATGCACAGAAGTCATGTAAATCAGAAGTGCTGCTCTATTTTACAAGAACATTTCTCCATTAATTAATTTCATGACTTAGAGCAAATGTGCATGGCTGGAAACAGGGGATCCTGCTGATACCAATCTCACAGCACAGGATACCTTAGTTTTTCTCTTTGAGATATATAGCAGATGTACTCCCTGGCTCGAGTCCAGGTGCAGACTGGGTGGTTTTGGGGCTAAAGCTCTGCCTTCTAACTTGCTAAAGTCTAGGAGCAACCTTTCTGTTCTGGGGTTACAACATATCACGCAAATAAAACAGGACCTTAAAATCCAAATTCTGAGATTTGTCACATTTATAATTAGAACGATCTGATACGGCTGGCATTAGTGCGAGGTAACAACATATCACAGAGGGACAAGCAGACAAACCAAACTATTTCTCACCCTTAAAAGGGGGATTCTTCCAAGAAGAAATGTCAGGAGAGTCACAAGGGCTCTGCGCAAAAGCAGCAGCTCTTCCTCTCCGTACCCACTCACGCAGCTCCGTGCCACCACCCAACTTAGCTTAGAACATCATGCCATGGAATGGAACCCTGGAAACAGCTTCTGCACCACAAATCAAAGTGAAGAAGGACTTTTCTGAAGATGCAGGTTGCTTCAGAGCTACCTGCATCACCCACAAACCTCCCAGAAAGAGCATAGATCTGTTCATGTTGCACACAAAAATGCCCCACACGGTAAAAAATGAAGTTTGATAAAAGTGTTTGTCACTGTATCACCAGATGCAGAGCTGGCTGCCTTTATATCTGCTGATGGAGCTAATTTTTAAGTTGTCTGGCCTCATTTTAGAGAAAGAGAGGAAAGTAAGAGGGAATGGAAGGAAGGAGGGAGGCAAGAAGTAGGGGAGCATTATTATAGCTGCTCAGCACACAGACCAGCAGCGGACAAAACGGGAACAGCTGTAAGGAGCCTGGCAGCACCAGCATACTCTGTGAAGCAACAGAATAGAGCCTCGAAGACAAGAGAAACCCAGAATACAGAGATAAACTTTTTTTTTTCTTTTATTCAGTAGGCAAGGATGTATCATGTCAGATTTTGGTTGTCTCTTAATACTCACACCTGGCTAAATACAAATGAAATTAATTTTCCAGCTGCAATCTTTCCACATTTTGCGCATAATGATTTGTGGAAAGAAACCCTATCACAAACTGTCAAAAAGGAACATAAAACAACATGCAATATTTTCTGATATAGTTTGAAACCTAAAGAAGCTAATCCAGGGAGAAGTGGATGGAATTGCAGAGCTGAGCGCATCAAAGCTACTCACTGAAGGCTCCTGCAAAGCTGCCAGCACTCCACCCAGTTACAGTGGAAAAAAGCAGGAAATCACACACACATATATATATACTGTACATATAATAATAACAGTAACATGCCTGCCATAAAGTCATAGAATCAGAAAGGTTGGAAAAGACTTCTAAGATCACCTAGACCAACTGTAGACTCATCACAACCATTTCCACTAAACCATGGCCCTCAGTCCCACATCTGCACATTACTTGAACACCTTCAGGGACAGTGACTCCACCAGTTCTCTGGACAGCCCGTGCCAATACCTCTGTTTCTGAGAAGAAATTTTTCCTATTATCAAACCTGAAGTTGGTGTGAAAAATGCATGAAGATGATCATGCTGCAGTCATGGATTAGGCCAGGTCTCCCTGCATGACCTGAAATGACCACATGCCTCTTACATCTGTCCTAAACTATATCACTGTTCTTTAAAAGGTTTACATCTAGTATCATCTGGCCAGTCTTTTTTCCAAAGTTTTTTACTGAAAATAAGTAGAAACTCTGTCTATAACATAGTCAGATGCAGAACAGTGGTTAGCACTGCACACAGTGATATTTTGCTTTCTGATGGGGAGGGTCATATTAGTAATGCATTTGGCTTTCCTGGAGCCAGGCATGCCTGCTATAGGCAGAGATCCTTTCAGTCAGAGTTGTGCTAAACAAGCATCAGGTCCTTTACAATCAAAAACAACCATTTTATAAACAAGTCAGTGCTGAAGAAAAATCCCTTTTCCCAGTATTAAAATGGCAATTCACTTTCTGGTATTTTACCTCACCCCATATTATCAAAAGCATGATAAGTTAAAGGCTATAACAATGTTATAGCACCAAAGGTCCAAATTGTTTAGATTTTGCCCTTCTTTGAAGCTATTAGACTGTACATTGGCAATAATCCTTTGGAAGATATTATCCCTTGGAGAAAGTTAACTAGTGTACTAGCTTTCCTGAGTAAACCCAAGGAACACTGAACATGAACTGTGAACAAAAGTCTTCAAAGTAAGAAGAACGACAGCCAGTATTTATAAATAGGCTGAAGAAAACTGCGTAACGTTTTTTGCTTTAGCTTTCAGTATTAGTACTTGGACTAGCACCCAATATTAATCCCTCCCATATTTCTCAGCTCTTGTATAGAAAACACAGCAGTCATACAGCTGTGGCGTTTGAAGTCTGAGCAACATGCTGTACATGCTACTGTTTGACATTTTATTGACAACAAAGGCCCTGAGCTTGGGAGCATTTTTAGAGATGGCATTAACATAATGAACTCCATCTCTATGGGCTTTTCAAGGCAGTTCTTTATATAAAGGACTGTAAAATAGACCCAAACCAGAAACAAATGCTTTCTCTACTCTTTTAGCCACAACCTCCTCTGAAATAACAGGTTTGTAACCATCTTAAAGCCAAGAATGGTCTATAAGTACAGGAGCATTCTCCATCCCAGAAAGATGATGTAAATGGTGAAAAATTGAAAAGAAAAAAAATATATCAACATTTCTACAAGGCAAAAAGAGCAAAGTGTGAGACCTGCACTACCATGACATTATAGATGATAGGCTAAGCTTCATCACGAGACAGCAAAAGGAACACCACTGAGATTTCCACCTGGAATTTCCTATCAACCAGGAACTGAAAAGATGCATTTGCAACAGCGCAGTGCAGAACAACAAAGTTTCAGATTTCCTAAAATTATAACAAAATTCAGCAGATTTTGCTTATTACCAGTTCCACGTCAAATGGTCCCTGTGTGTGGGCAGCACTCAGCCACAGGCTGGCTACGCCAGAAACCCAGCCCACATTCACAGGATGGTCCTAAACACAGAGAAGAGAGTAGTGCCTTCAGCAGGAATCAGTAATTTTGTCTGCAATGCTCTGATCTTCCACTCTTAAAACTTCAAGAAAACTCTTCAATGAAAAAGCGCTTGGCAGAGTTTCCATCTGTTCTTGGCTGGACTCACTAGCCAAGTCTGAAGCACACAGAGCTCTGCTTTATGTTTTTATTTGCATGCAAGCAAAACTGCACAATATTGAAGTCTGTTACTCAATGAAATGGAATAATCATAGTGCTATCAGCCTGATCTAAATGTAGCTGCTAAAAAAGTAAACTTCAGATAATTAGGAATTTCTGCTGTTTGTATGTTTTCTCTTTTCTCCTGACCTGTCCCTTCCTGAACTGTACATCCCAATATGCCTTACTGTAGCCTTTTCCAATCACTTTAAAAATACTAGGTATCTACAACAGCAACTTATTCAGACTCTTTTGAAGATAACAGAAGAAAATGGCTCAGATATCAAACAACAATTTAAAAAAAGTTAATGTTGCAAAGAAGCTTTAGTAAGAGTTCAGAGAGGAACTAAGCAGTAAGCCTGGTAAATATCACAATATTCACCAACTGCAGCAATAACTTGTTGGCAACCGTCTTCTTTACCTCTGCTGGTATTCAGCAGCTTCCCTAAAAGTCCTGGCACCATGCAGAACTGTAACTTCAGTTTTTCCCGGAAGCCCTAAGATGCTTTCTAAAAACCAAATGCATTTGTAGCCCTAATCCAATCTCTCCACCCTGGTACAAAATCTTTTCATATGGAAGACAAGCATTCTATATCTCAGAAGGAGGCAACATTCATTTTCCTATTGTACTGCTCTGTGACCTCAACGTGCAGTTATACAAGAGCAGGAAGCATGGACAATTCATTCTTAATGCTAGCTCAGTCCTGGCCTCTCCTGGGCACCGGCTGAAAATAATACTAAACCATGCTGAATCATTTACAGTAGCTTTATGGTGTGGATTATCATTCAGAGAGGACTGACCTGACCCCAGCACACTCGTCTCTTGCATCAACGCAGACTGGACTCCAACCAGGCTGGAACAAACACCACCCATGCTGGCATCAACACAGAGATCATGTCAGAGACTCACACGTGGGATAAACTTGCTATAAATTTATCCTTGTATTAAACATTCAGTTATTGCCATCTCCTTGCCTCTACTGTCTGCATAGGCAGTGCAGACATATGTGCAGTTTTTTTATTTCAAGCAGATTCCCCACTCTTATTTTCAGAAAGATGCTGACCATTATGAGAAAATACTTTGTTAATTAATGCTTCCAACAGTTTCACAGACTTCTAATCCCTTTGCTAAAATAAAGGTCCTTTATTTTGCTTCTTTCTTCAGATAGATTTCGGTCTCAAGGCATGGGAACAATTTACCTTTTCCTGGATATTTGAGGTGCTGTGCTGCAGCATACTGCAAAAATGGGAGCTTCTCAGTCATGAAGGACCAAGTCATATGGTTGCACACTGAATTCCTTCTCTTTCCACCATCATAAAAGGGAGTGCAAGATGTTGTTGCCATTTATATTCCACTGATTACACAAGCTATTTTCATGGCAGAACTATGCTGCTACATTCCTCCTCACACGCTGGACAGACTGAGCTTTTTTAGTGGAATCTGTTAAAACAGATGTAGGTTCTGATAGGACAAACTCTTCATGTTGGGAGCTCTTACTATTAGTCATTTTAATGTAATCTTTGTACCCATCCTTCTCAAATAGCATGAATCCCCTGAATGATAAAAGAGTACAAAAACAATAGTGACTGTAAGCACAGAAGAAATGTGTAAAAAGCAGCTTTTGTTAAGCGTTCACTCAGAAAACCAACCTCTGTCTGACTGTAGATTGCATTTTTTATATGCTTTCCCATCCTTACAGATCATTTTTAAAGTAAAGGAAACAAAGGTTTTAATGGTGGGCCATTTTCATTTTTACTAATGATTACCAGCCATCTATATTTTCTAGAGAACTCATACACTAAATAAAAAGAGAATATAAGAATAAATCTCTTAAAAAGAATCAATTTGCTGCACATCAATCCCTGCAGGCCATGTGCTCATAAGTCAACAGTTTAAAATGAAAACATCTGATCAAGGTAATACACCTGTTAAAGGAGCATAAAACTCCAAACCCAATGGTAAAATATAAAGATTATGAAACCTCTTAAAGGAGTCATCAAAGTAAACTATTAAATAGACACATATGCTTCACACCAGAACACGTTCCATCAGTGCCACTCTCGATAAATGAGCATTAGGACAAACATTTCATAAAGCCTCTGCAGAAAATAGGTTTCTCAGAACATGAGTCATTCAGCTCAAGAAAAGAAGAAAGTAATGTTTTAGCCTTCTGTGCACTGTGGAGATCAAGGATCTCCAAGCAATGCAAAATATTAATGATCTGAGCTCATCACAGAACTGTACGCTAGCAATTTATCATTCACGTCTTACAGATGGAGCAAGAACGATACACACATGCAGGATGAACTCATTACAGTCACTGAGGGCACTGAGAACCGAGCACGAATATCCGCCCAAACTCACAGTGAATCATTACTACTGCTGCCGCTACTGCTGTTATACTGCCAGACTAGTTCTCGATTCCTGCTGCTGTGGTTCTGCCTTTCACAGTTTTGCTGAAGAGGAACTGAAGTTCCACCACAGTATGGACACCCTTGTGGTCTGCCCCCAGGAAGTGATGCCAACCTCACAAGGACACTTGTTTCCAAGACACGTGCGTGTGTGCTGTTGCTGTTATAGAATTAAGGGGAGATCATTTCTCTTTTGTTTCCTTCTTAAAAAACAAAGAGCACTCAGGGCCTCTTCTGAGGGATTTTTGAGCCCCTTTCCAAAACCTACTGGGCCTTTTTGAGGCTCATTTGTAATTACACTTAACTATATTTTGCAGTGCTCAATCCTTTCTATTGTAGATGGGGTTGGCCAGGAGCTTAAGATGGAGGGAGGGGTTTTGTATTGACTGCAAGTCTCTTGCTCCAGACTTCCTTTCTCAACCATCCTCCCTTTTTTTTTTCTATTTTATTTTTGAGCCAGAGGTTTTGCAGACATAAGAGGAAGAGAAATACAGTTGCACAGAAAGGGTCAGGGAAGGGGCATGAATTCTCCTTCACACAACATCTTTCTTTTGGGCTTCCTTCCCAACACGACGGCAGCACAGCCTCCACTAGCTGAACCACCCAGGGAAAGGCTGTAATACGCCTGATAATGTTGATTTCACACTCCCAGTTGTGCACAGGAAAGCTGATCCGAGCGCCTGAACTTTCTCAAAGCCTTCACTGCTCCTCACAGGCCCAGCCATGTCTCTCACAACACAAAATCCCCCACGTTCAGCTTCAGACCTAGCTGGAGGTGAAACCTCACTGCACACCCCTTGGGAGAGGATGCCTCAAGTCCCTCGACACAAGTAAGACAAAAGGTGTGCCAGCACATTCACCGTGCATGGCCTGCTCCCGTCACATACACACACACTTGCTCAGCCTCCCCACGCAGCCATATACACAGAGGGAGACGAACCACATCCATGGTAGTGCAAGCATATCGCTGTTAGTTGTGTGCCGGGGTGATGTGAGGCCTGGATGCCCGCAACAGCTGCCAGGAACAGCGAGCAGGATTACTGACACCATAGAGCAAAGCTGCTCATGAGACAGGCGTTTCCAGGATTGGATCCTTCACATCTTGGGAGTTACCTACTGGCTACCCCCAAAGCACATCGTGCTGACAGGCAGCCACCAGCACACACCAACCGCTCAGCCCAATCCCGCGCTGCGCTTCTCACATCTGCCACAACAGCTGAACAGCCACCTCCACTATCGCGCTTAATATAACACTGCATTTTTGGCATTGTTGTTTGAAATGCCCTGTGCAGGTGTCAGCCTGCTTAAAGGGTACGATATGTGTGCTTGCCTCGCGCTCCTGCTCAGCGTGCAAATCGTTACCTCTTGGAAAGTATCGCCTCTGTGCTGCTGACATTTATGCAGAACAGTGAAGTCTATTTTGCCAGCTATGACTTCAGTGCTGCTCTCAATAACTTTAAAGATCAACCATAACAAAACAGAAATGCTTCTGAATTTTATTGGCACGTGTTGCCACAAGAAATACAAAATATGTGCAACAGTCACCATTGATACTTTATTTTTTTTAAAAAAAGAGAGAAAAAATCTAGCTGAATAAAAAAGCTGTCATAGCCTGTGAATCTGCTCCGAATCATAGAGACAGGTTAAAAGAGCCAAGTGATTAAAAAAGAGCCCTATGGAAACAGAAAGCAAAGCGAGCTCGGACCTCAGCAGTGCCTTCTGCCAGCACCCTGTACAAACTGGGCCAGCCTAGGCTGAAGGAGTTAATGCCAGCCACACATTATACCCAGCGATGCCTTAAATAATCATCACATGGCTCCTGTAATCTGTTCCATGCTGTCAGCACTGGGTTAGTCATAATAATATCAGATAAGAGCTGTTCAAAGTGACATACTAACCAACATGAGAGCCACATGACTTTCTGGCTACACTGCTGCCCTTCACCTGAACTTTGGCTTAGATAGCTTTACTCCAGGACAGCACGTGGCTGCTGCAGGCTGCTGAGCTGGGGCTGCTGGGGGTCCTCTCAGGTTTTTTTCCGATGCCAGGCACCCCCTGGGGTGAGGGAAGTGAGGGAAATGCTGTCAGGGGCATTCGGTGTTGCTCCTGCTTTCCATACAGCGCTTACTGCAGTGCCCCACTTGGCAGGGAGGTGTGAGATAGGCTGTAGTGCAAAGAGAGGAGCTAGGAGAGAGCTGGGTGTGGGGCTCGGTGAGGGGAACAGGGTTGGGGCTCACAGGCAGGCTGCAGGGCTTGTCAGCGGGGAGAGCAAACATGAGGCCAGAGAGAAAGCACAGGGGTTCAACGGAGGAAGGGAGAGATTAAAAGGGAAACAAAAATTAAGGGACAGAGGTTGTTGGTATGCACGTTAGGAGACAGAAAAAAGTGAACAGACAAGAAAAACCAAAAGCTTGAAGCACAGATCTCTGAAGCCCCTCACCAGGTGCCCTACAGCCAATGCCAGAGACAGGAGCACATCCTCACCTCCTGCAGCCAGGGGACCAGCACGGCCTCCTTACACAACCCTCTGTTGCAGTTTTTAGCCAGGGATCAGTCTGTTTAGCTTGCGGGTGTGATGTTTCCAGCACAGCAGTGCCCTGAGGTGCCAGAATGCTCAAACAAACAAATAAACAAACAAACAAAAAACCTACCAGAATAATTAGTAATACCAAACACAGTTCCAGCAGCTGGGCAGGAGCAAACCAGAGAAATGGTAGCAATTCCATGTTCAAACATGAGGTGAAGACAAACCTGTTACAGGGCTACATAGGTGCAAAGACATCCTTATTGATAGGTACTGCTTGGGAGAAGATACACATTTTGAACCTTACAAAGTACCCAGTTAACATTCACCTCTGCGACATCAAGCCACCATTGTGCACCAAACATATCCCCAGTTCAGCCCCCGATAAGCAAAAATGACAGTCGACCAAGCCAAGTGAAGTCAGGGCAAGCACAGCAACAGAGAGAGAAGGGGCAGGGGGCTGGTACTCATTGCAGACAGCTGAGACTTGCTGCCCAGGCTGCTTGCTCACCACTGGCCTTACGTGGCTGGAGAAGCTCCTGCCACCTTCAAGGATGGCTGGGTCAGGCCTCAGCATGCCAAGAATCTGTTTCTCACATAGATGTTCCTTCTCCAGCATTTGTGGATCTCTTGGGTATCATATTAATACCTTCTCTGGGTATCACTTTAAGCTCGGGGAGGTGCATGCACAAAGGCTAACATAAGGGAGCTGGGTTGCCTGCATTCAGGGGATGCAAATAAGCACCTCTTGGTTCAATTAAAACTTGAATCACTTCATGGAATATCTGTATGATTCCCTCTACTGTACAAGGAACTAAAAACATCTATGTTCTTGAGTCCTTAATTTCAGCCAGATAAATCTTGGAGCATAAATTTGGTGTGTAAAATCAAATAGTCTTTGTTCCTGCATTGTTCTTGTGAAGAATTACTGTAGTATATAACTCAGTACAGTGGGGAGACTCGCTCACCTTAGCAGCCTGCACCCTTTCTCCTACCTAACTGCAGTCTAAGGGTATTTTCTCTTCTACTGACACCTGTCAAAACTGGCATTATGTATCAGTTAAATAGCTGGAAATCACTCCTTGCTTTTTTAAGACCTCCAGCCCTAGACAAGGCTTTGGGATGCGCTCGTGTCTTCCCCTATGAGATGCTAAAGGTATTAGCCCTCTTCTCTTACTGAGCTGTGCAGAATTTTGTTCCAAACTATGCCATTTATTATTCATTATTATTTAATGGGACCAAAGAACGCAATATGTGTAACCAAGAAATATGCCAAGTAATGTTCTTTCCTTTAATGGCTAGATCAAAGGCAAGTTTATGAGGCTGGTGCTGGCTCAGCCAGTAGTGGTATTTGCCCCAGATCCTCTCGTTCAGAGTCAAGTTTTACTGCAGCACACCTTGCTCCAGCACAACACTTTAAAATCAGGGACCAAAAGGCATGTCAGGCATCTGAAGTTCACTTGCCTCCATGAGCTGTTTTTCCCCTCCCAAATAAACGCTTTTTGGAAGACATTCCTCTAAGACAACTTGCAGTAAGTGCTTAACATAGCATCTTGGGTATTCAAAAAGCAAAGAGTCCTTGGAGAACACTCTTCCTCCTCATGCTGTAAATGCAGGCACTGGGTGATGGAAAGGCTCTTAGACATGCCAGAAAAGGGACGATTTTCTGATCTCTCTTCTTCCTTCTCTAGGCACCAGCTGCTTTATCAACAACCAGATCCCCCCTCCTCCTCCCAGTAAGATTTGTAAACGTCTCTGGAAAAGTTGTAAAACTAGCTCTAGCAGGATACACATTCACGCTAATACTGAAGACTCTCAACTGCGATAATTTAGCAGATCATTAATCCCACTCTCTAAAGGAGGCTGTAAAGCAGAACTAAATATGCAAATCCTCTTGTGCTTTAAACTTGCATCTGTCTGTCCGTCCATCCAACCATCTATCTATTGTAGTGGAATTCTCCTAAGATCATACTGTATTCTAATCCACTAATGTAGCTCAACTGGAGCATACAAGATTAAATTAAAAAAAAAAAAAAAAAAAAAAAAAAAGATGTAAAAATAACATGAAGGCTCAAGCTATCAGAGGCCCCAGTACCATGAGTAGTCTTAGTGACTTTACGATCTCCACCACACGTGCAGAAAAGGGGCACTCACAGCACTGGGGGTTAGTAAATTAGGTTTTTATCGCCAATCACTGACATTCAAGCACCGATTACTTGAAGTCACAAGTGCAAATGAGGTGGGCGGCCTCTTTCTAGTCCACTTCATTGCACTGCAACACCATCTGGCATGACCTCCAATTCCTACTCAGGACAGTGAATGCAGTGGTACCAAGGCGTTTGGGTATGCTGGCATGGCTGCAGGTGGCATGCTTGCACAGTCACTACCCTTGCATTGCCTGGGGCTACATATTTTGCTCGCTCGAGCAATAAACTCTCTCAATCAAATGTAACTAAATGTATGATTTACTCTTTGCAGCTATTTCAGCATGGAACTATTCCTGTTTTAACTTGGATTCTTTTGTATTTTTTTTTTTCTGGCTTTAAATCAGAATCCTAAATGAACATTTAAAAATGTAATGATCTTTGCTCCTTAAAAATTGCAGTATCAACGTCTATGGGGCACCTTCACAGCCAGCACTGCAGTGATTTTCAAGATGCAGCACAAATGATAGAGTGCTAACAAATGCGAAGTAACATTGCGGGTGAAAACTCAAGAAACAGTTCTGGAACCTACTATATGCACACCAAGTGCAGGTGGAAGCAATGTCCCTCATCTCCTCTGCAGTTCTGCAGAGGAAAGTATGGCAAAAAGAATATGAAAAGCTTACAGAACCTAATCCAATGGAAAATACCAGCTCCTGCTGGAACCATAGGAGCTGTGGAAGGAAAGAGATGCCTTATTTCTGTTCAGGGGGAAAAGGGGCACTGTGCAGATGGGGAAGACCCAGCTTCAGCAATTTGTGTCAGGGAATAACAGATTTATTCATAGCTGGAAAGCCCCGTGGGGAGTTTCAGCAATCTTGAGGCTGGAACTAACACTATTTCTCCAGCAGCCACAGGACTCAGCTCCTGTCTGGAAGTGCAGCTGATGCTCCCATATGGGATTTAGCTGCTGGCAGAGAAACTCTGATTTGCTACAGAAACCTCTATTCTCCACCCACAGTCACTTCCATGCACTGTAAGGAGAACTACTCGTCTAGGAAGTACCTCGTCAGCTATGTCTGCATCTTCCAGCTTTACAATGTTCCTATTTCCCCACTGAAAAAAGCTCCTGCCTAGAGTATTCCTCCAAGAGGCTTGTGGCGTAAGGGACTACTTGACCTTATAGAAGGTTCCTTTCTAAGGACCATCTCTGAGTTCCAATTGCCCCAGCAGAACTGTTATGGTCCTGTGTGGAGCTTCGAGTTGACTTCACACGTTGGAATCCAACAGAATGTTGGTGGAGACCTGTGGGTATGCCACGTTGCCTTGCACGCTGTGGAAATCACCAGTAATACACCATGGGGGAACTTCCATGCCTGTTTAGGTTCATGAGAACTTACACATTTACTTGTACAGAAACCTGCAAGCACCTCAGAAACCAAGCAATTGCATCTGAAATCTCATCTAGAATTTTTCCTTCTTTCCAGACTGCTATGGGCAGTTTCTTCTTCTCACTGTTCGTGCCAAGGTCCTCTGGGTCCAGCTCAGCTATTTAGACCACAGTTTTGAGCCCCGTGCCCATTGGACATAGGGTGTAGAGCATTATTTGAATCATTTCATATAATATACACAAAACAAGATAATACAAGCAACTGCTTTACAGAGACATAAAGTTGTATAAGCAAATGTTAATAGCTCTTCTTTCTGTTCTTGAAACCAGAGAAGTAAGCAGCACACAAGGGCCATCAGGCCTTTGTCATACTGACACTCCATCTAGTGCACCAGACCTGGCCTTTGGTGGAGGTTTTTGGTGGGATAGAAAAAGGAAAAATGCATATGTAAAAGTATGCATCTATAAACACACAAAAGATGTGCAGGTAGATTCGTGAGTAAGGAAAAGAATAGCAGAAGCAAGCCCTACAATTAGCTTTGAAATTAACTTCAAGACAGAGCATGACAAAAAACGCTAAACCAGCTTCTTAACCTCTACTCCTAATAATAAGACTACTCTCTTCTGGTAATCCCACATCTCCCAGGTCAGGAAGTAATGCGTTTTGTCACTCAGGGTTATGCATTTTTATGCAGTTGTATCTACATATAGACAAAGAAAAAAAATGTGACCTCTGTATAAGGATTTGTTTACTAAATATTTCACACCTCAAACACTTTAAACTCAAGGAAGAAATAGAGAGGGAATGCAACCAGAGAAAGAGGGAAGGGGGAATGTGGGGAAGGGAGAAGGGAGGCAATCTGATAATCAAGCATGCACATCTTCTCTTGTGCCAACTGAACTGAATGGGCAACAGAAATTAAACCAAAGTTATAAATTTTCAGTATGTGCATGTTTTTATAGGGTCCCATGTGCCTGGGTCCATTTCAATAGGAAACAGCTCAAGAATTAAAAATAGGAAAAAAACAGGGACTTTTAAAAATGAAATCCTCACTCACAGTGCATACAGACACATTCAGATATTTACTTTCAGAGATTCATAGAATGGTCTGGGTTGGAGGGAACCTTTAAGACCAACTAGTTCCAATCCCCCTGTAGGCAGGGACCTCCAGACCAGCAACACCTCCCTCTAGACCACGACCCATATCAGCTCTGCACACAGGGACTTTAACAAATACACTGAATGTGTCCCATGCTCTATTACATACACTCAGTATTCGGAAGAATGGGAAATTTCTATCTGGATACCATTATCAACTGAAGAAAATACAGGTTGGTTTGTTTGTTTTTTCCCCTACAGTGCTTCAACATGCTTTTCATTATCTATGAACAAAAAATAGAATAATTAACTTTATAAAAAATGCTATTTACTTCAGTAAGAGTTTAGCTCTTTCCCCTAGTAAATGAATCACATCCATCTAAATTTCAGGCTCACAACAATGAGCTTCTCAAGAATACAATGCAGCCTAGTCTAAAAGCATCTTCTCAGCGCTGAAGACAATGAGTTCACAAAGAGAATGGCAGAAGTAGCCAAGTAGTCGTACTGTCTGCTGTCTCCAGGATTTTCTCCAAATTCAGTTTCCTGCCATTTGTGAGCCACAATCACGGTTTTGAGGAGGCATTTTACAGACAACTACAACATACTGCAGAACACTGCATGCAGTATGGCTGAAAGCAGAGTAGAAGAGCTAATAATTCTGCTCTTACAACACCAGCATAAAATGTACCCCTGCAAAGGGAAAGATTAGCATTAATTGCCTGTTGTCAAATTCATCATTTTCCCCAATTTATTAGAAGTTTTGTGCATTGCAGCACCACCAGAATAAGTTTGCGAGTACTGCAATACACCAATCTTTATTCTGCCTTTGGCAAATTAATGCAGATATTTTGCCTTATGATAATTCGTAATTAATAAGAGATTTAGGAAAAAGTCCCACTCATTTGGAACTGCAATGCTACTATTATTCATTTGAAATTCAACTCTAAGGTTGTTTTTTGGTGGGGTTTTTTGTTTTTTGTTTTTTTTTGGCTTTTCTTTTTAAAGAAAGATATGCAGCTCTCTCTTTACCACATCCCATTTATTGCAAGAATACTTAATATTAGTAAATTGGTCCCTTTGGGAATCTAAATGTAGGCACATATAATAATACACATTGAAAACCATAATTCTATCATAATCACTTCTCATTTGAGGCTGTTGGTTTTAGGTTTTTATGGGGGGGTTAATTCAAGAAGGAGGTTTCCTCACTGAAGATTTACAGTAAGATTTGAGTATTTACATAAACAATTTATGTTTGGAGTGCAAGCTCATTCATGCACAAATAACCCTTTCACATATGAAATTCTTAAAAGTAAAGCCACACAGTTAAATAAACTCCTGTACTACAGCTTCACTTCAGGTAATCTGTACAATTTTCTGCATAAAAGATCAGCAGGTCAGCCTGAAAACCACTTATGAATGATTTAAAATATAGGCAAAATAATACAAGCCTGTACATCAAAGCCCAAGGCTGTATTTTTAAAGGGCACTTAGTGTAGGTGACTCATGTGTGCAGCGTGTTCTCACGTCTTTAAGGTTTTTTGAACACCGCTAGGGACAGGCAATTTTAACTCGTTCTCAGCCTGTAACTTTAATAAGCGGAGGAAAAAAAAAAAAAAAAAAGATGAGACTGAATCCACAGTCAGCAAAAACTTCCCACATCGCTCCCTTGACTGAGCAGGGGAAGAAGGGGATGCACAGGGGAAGGGAAACCAAGCAGAGGCGTAAGTGGGTTTCCAGCTGTCAGACACATGTGCCTACGTGTGCTGCAGAGGTGCTGGGCACTGCTGGCAGCCCTGATCCTCCACCCTTCTGGTGCCACAGAGCATCTCTCTCACCTCACTCCTACCTCCAATGGGTCTATGAAGAAAGCACTTTGGGTGCCAGGGCCAGGGAGCAGGATTCAGCTGTCGCGAGGAGGCTTTCTTCAGAGGCACATTGCATTTCCATTTTAAAATATGCAGGTTTTTCCCAGGAGAGATGGAGGAAAGAGGAGAGTATTGTCTTTCTTTAAAAGGATAGTGCATTAGTGACTATATTTTTTTGTTAGATCCCAGTTTGTCTAGTTGGGGAATTTATGGACTTTTAAAAATAGATTTTGCCAAACAATTGTGTGGGCAACTGCTGACTTGCAGTCTGCGCGGTATCTTTCCGTCAGCCTCAGGAAGATTAAAGCAGGTTCTATTTTCATCATGAGGGAGCTAAGGATGTAGACACAAAGGAGAAATTCACTTTTTGTCCACATCAAGCTGAGCCTCTTGCCAGACGATGCGGCGTTCACTGCAACAATTGCCAACATAATGTGTTGCCTTCTATAGTCCCTTCAGGTTGAAGAATAGCCTTGTACTACTACACGTAGAGAGCAGGAGAGTTTCCCAGTCCCTGGGTCTCTAATGCTAGGACAATTTCTTTCCTAGTTTTACATGCCAAAAAGCTGACAGAAAAATAACACTGCTGTACAAAGGAGCAAAATCTCACCATGCCATACACGTGAGGAAGGAAATACAGATGAAAATGAAAATTTCTCTGAAAGATCAAAGTTATTTATTCCTGGATCTTCTTCTAAGTCCTGATTCTAATTTGGCAGCGTGATGCTCAGAGAGAAATGCATGCCACAGCCTGGTATCTCCCCCTCTTAGATGGTAAAGTGGGAAAGGAGCCCTGCCATCATATCTACACGAGGCAAACCTTGCACAGAACAGGGACTCAAGAATGGAAATGATCTTCTCAGCCATCAAATCCAGGTCCCTGGTGTCACAGGCTCCAAAGTGGTACAGTCCCTTTTATAAACTGATCACCAGCCACTGGGAGATATTTTCCCTCCCCTGCCACCCTCAGCAGCAGCTCTTCCTGAACCTCAATCTTTTTATGGTCAAATCTTCTGCCTCTAATTTTCAGCCTACCTGTGCTTGTGGCTAGTTGACATCTATTTTTTCTTGTATCAACACTGTCTTTTAGCTTGAATAGCCCTTTCCCTCTCTGGTGTTTATCTTTCTAAGTATTTATGGTAAACAACCATATCATCTTTCTGCCTTTGTTTTCCTGGGCTGCCCAAGCCAAGCTCTTTAAGCCTCTGCTCACAGGATAGGCTCTCCAGTCCTCTGATCTTCTCAGCAGCCATTCCCTGCACCTGCTCCAAACGGAATTTATCATCTGTGCGTACAGCTGAGCTGAACTGTGCATAGTATTTCTGATGGGGTCGCATATCACTAAATATGCCACTGAAACAGCATAAGCAGAAGAGATATAGGACATATGTATAGGATGCTGCTGTTACTCTTGGGTATATAGAATCATAAATGTACTTGGCACTTACTGAGTCAAAATAAATACATATATATATCAAAATATAAGTATTTAAACAAAGACAGGAAGCTATTGCATAGTAAAAGGTATAATCATTTCTTCATTTAGGAAGAAAAAGAAAGGAAGAAAATCACTTTACCTCGAATCTAAATGTAACTTCAGATGAAAAAGTTTACTACGGAATATAACACAATTAAACTGCAGCTGTGCCTCCCATGAAATACCACCCTCCTGTGTCAACCCAAGGAAGGGCTTGGCGCTGCAGCTCTTCTACCAAGCCCTGATAAACACCTGTATGAAATGGGAAATGTGGAAGGAAACTTAGGGAGCCGGCCAGCAACTCTGAGTTAGTCGTATCCAAGTGAGCTCTCATCAGTGCTGCTGCTGCTGCTGCCAGATGAGTGGGCACCAACGCCACGAGCACAGCAGCTCCCTAACCTCCTGATGAGCCAACTGAGCCTCCCACATGCAGGCAGACACAGTGACAGGACAGAAATGACTAAATACAATAGCATTTGCAGCAATTCTTCCTTCACCCCGTTGGAATGGCCCAGAGCGCAACACTAAGCTGAACCCAAGTGCTTCTGTACAGGTAGAGCTTGCCTTCAGGCACACCAGCAGTTAGCAGGCTCTCAGCAACACCCCACAGAAGGCTACCGACACTCATGCTACCTAATTAGCAGTGACATTAAAGAAGAAAAGGGATACTGAGTAGGACACTGGGGTTAACCTTAGCCTATGTGAGCTGTGCTATGTGATCTTTTATTCCATCTGTTATCAACATGCTTCAAGAGATTAATCCAATACTCACCATTTTGAACAAGCAGATACCATTTTGTTTCTCCGTATCATACTTCAGAAATCTCAAAAGTTCACAGTATGACTGACAGCTGGAAGAGGTGCCACGAGGTTAAAGGACAACCTATCCATTTTTCAAGGGCAAGAAATCCTTTACAAGACATTCAGAGACTTTTTTCCTTTTAGCATTTTTCTGTTGTTTGCCTAACCCAAATTTCAAGGGTACACTGGAGTCTAAGAGCTGATTTAACAGGGACAGTCAGCCAGAGACTAAACAATCTCAGAGAAATGTGCCATATGCCAATCCTAAAAACACATAAATTATGGTACTCATGCAAGACATCACTGCAGGATGCGGTACTCAAGCAATAACCCTCACATCAGTACTAAATGGTACTTACTGCAGCAGGCATTACCAGCCACAAAGACACCTTGTTTCCGTAACCCCAATATAAAGTTTTACACCAGATCAAGGGCAGTGTGAGAAAACTGATAGCTTTAATAGCCACAGCTACGTCAGGGGAAGATGAAGCTGTGAAAATCCCCACGACCAAAGAGTTGCTCCACAGGAGTACAGCTCCATGTGTGAGTGCAGCCCAACAAACACACAGTGACTGCTGGCAGGGCTGCTTCTCTTTAGAGAGAGTGACAGGGGATTTCCTGGCACATACGCAAATGCCTCTGAAAGAAACACAGGAAAATTGCCTCTTAGCTGGGAAAACACATGCTTCCCAGTGCAAGAGAGACGAGGACATTCTGGGGTATTCAGTGAAGGGCCACAAAATGATGGAATGGAACTCTCCTCTCCCCTGAGCAAAGGCTGCGAGCTGGAGATGTTCAGCCTGGAGATGGTCCTGACTACCCTGCTCTGGGTGGCCCTGCCTGAGCAGGGGCTGCACCATATGGACCCCGAGGTTCCTGCCAACTTCAGCCATGCAACAATTCCAAGATTCTGTGCGGGGGGGAGCCCTACTCTCAGCTGCCCTCATCCCACAGAGGGAGAAGCAGCAGTGCTGCAGCCACCTGCAGGCATGCCGCTCACCTTGCCACGGGGCAGGAGCTGGGCATACCAAAGGCAGCCTTTTGTCAGCCACTGGATATAGGGCCAATTAGTCTCAGCTGGTCATTAATCTGGTATTATGTTGTAGGTCAAAGTGCCCTTCTGTTTAGACCTTATTGTGAACGTCTTCTGCTTTCTCAGCATCGTGATTTACTGTTTGGAGCGATGTAACTTCATGTCACTGTCACTTCCACTGCATGCGTTCTGCTCTTTGCCTCTAAGACATCTTGACACCTTGATATACAAACCAGAGGTTCAAAGATGGTTGTAAATACTGTACTAAGATCCATTCCTGCTAAGTTGGAGAGAATCTAACACAACTAATTGCATACATATAAGTAAAGAGATTGCCTTGAGAAATTCATAAAGTAAAAATATTGCGTTAATAAATTAAGAGCTGCAACCTGTCTGAAGTTCAACTGTATCGACTGCTGGAACATTTGAATGATTGCTATAATTACTGTAGATACCAGTGCCAGTTTACAATATGGCCACTTGTGCTTGCATTGTCTTTCCCATCTTTGCAGCAGCACTATAGCTCCAAATACAACTGTTGCTGAATATGAGCAGGAGTGCCTGGAAGGCAGCGCTATATTTTATACCTCTATGCTTTTGGTGCTTAATTGGGTCCTAAATTAAATATGCTGAATATATACTTAATTAAATGTGCTAAAGAAATATTCTAGGTGCATTTAGAAAAGATTTGTTTGGTCAACTAAGATGTTTTGCAACTGTAATTGCATTATTGTTATTGGCATTTCTAAATCACTCTCTGCATTTCCTTTGGAATAAATGTCTCGGTAGCTCACCAGTATAATGTATTACCATGCTGCAGAACTAGAGGAACACATTATATATTCATGTACACTTGGCTTTAACCACTTACAGTATAACAATGAAGTAAGGATTATTATGCAGTAAGTTTGCTGAATCATCATTATTTTAAACCATAAATACACTCAGCATATACCACAACATCCACCCAATACGAAATTCAGTAAACAGACTTGCTTATATTTTGAAATTGAATGGACAATTGCAACTGAATTTAGTCAAAACCCAGCATTTCACAAACACAGTCCATAAGCTGTGGTACAGCACAGCATATTTCTCTTACAGTACAGGGAAGAAAGGAGGTAGTATCACATGCGTTCCTGACACCTAGATACTCATTCAAAAATAGGTCCTGATAAACGTCTAAATAGCTAAAATTATAAAAAGACAGAAAATCCCTTTATATTATATTTTCTGAAGCATCATCAACACTGCAGCAGAGCAAGGGAAATCTATATCCCTTTTATCAGCTTCTAAAAGTGATGTATATTATCTATTTGACAATATCCTTTGTCAAACTGCATCCAGGGCATTTGCTTTCTCAAAAACTGCAACCAAAACCAAACCCAAGGAACATAAAACATTACAACAGAAGTAGGATGGTCTTTAGAACAGACTGACTGTACGTGGACAGAGAAAAAAGAATGTCTAGTTTTTTCATTCTAGCAGTTTAGTAACGTACAGGGATTTTCACTGTTCCTGTGTATTACAGTTCTGGTAATAGGCTTACTTGCAGGCATACATGGTGTAACACGGAACATACTTGCTTTCAGCATTAATTTTTTTAATTACTTTTTCATAATGGTTCTATATTTGCAATTTGCACTTAGTACGTCCTTCAGACTGTATATTCCTTAACCTCTTGAGAATCTTCTTTTCCTATATTTGTGGTGTTTAACACAGCAAGATAAATGGTATGAATCCGAACTCCAAAGCCACGGGAGGCGATACCCTTTGGTGCAGCCCTTCCCTTCACCACGGAGGTGATGCTGTGATGTGGCCACGGGGGGGGCAGGCAGTGCCCCAGCCTAGCCAAGCTTTTAAGCACACACTTAACTTTAAGCATATGATTACTTAAAATTACTTCAGTGGGATTATTCACACACTTGAATTAAATGGTCTTTTGGATTTGAGCCCTTATGTATGGTGCAGAGCCTATCTCTGCGGGCGCTCCCAAAATGCTGAGGGGATGAGGGCTGAGCAGGAGAGGCACCATGACGAGTTCCCGAGTTCCCAGGACCTTACAAAGCACCCTGGTAAGATAAAGACAATCTCTCTTCTAATGTCGGTTGAAAACTGCAGCTCTCCTGTGCTGAGGTGGGGGTCTCATAGAGAACTGCGGTTCTCATTACAGTCAGGTAAGAGAGAGCCACTATCTTTTAGAAATAGGCTTACTGATCAGAAACGTCACTTTTGAACTCAAATTTTAACATTTACAGGAAAAAATAAAAATAATTCAAAAAAATTTCTAAGAGCACCTCACTTCATTGCTTGGTGCTGAATACCTGACACTTTTTGGTAACTTTGGGACTGAGAGGTGGCAGTTTACCAAGGAAAGGTCAAAAGCTCAACTGCTGTGGAGAGAAGAGACTCGCTCATATTCTGATTTTCAAGATGTAAAGAGCATTAATAAAAGGGGGGGAGGGGAGAGACGGGGAAGAGTTGTTTGTTTGTTTTCACTTAATACAGTAAAAACCTCCAGTACTTCCTGAGCAGCCCTTGGCTCCTTATCTCACACATCAGCTCTCTGCAGCTCCCCTTGTGAAGACCTCCCCAGCCCAGGCTGGATGGAGATGGAACCGAGGAGAAATCCTGCCCTTCAAATAGACAGCACAGCTGCATGCGGGCTGGTCAGGATGTGTCAAGCCCTCTAACTATATTGATGGGAACTGAAGGGGATTAAAAACCACTGATACAGAGGGGAAGAAAAACACTGTTGATCTGGCACTTCTTCAGCATCAGAACCAATTTGCAAGAGTATGAACTTAGTGGTTTTCACAGATAAATGCAATGTGAGAGCCCTCATGTTAACGTACTTCATTTTCTACCATATCAAAAACTGTCCCCCCAAAAAAGCAAACACAGACACGATCCTGTGCCGCACATTTTGAAATCAGGACTTACTGGTCTTTGTCAACATTCTGAAGCAGGTGGTATGAAAGTTGTTGTTAACTTTTACTAATGAAGATCCATGCAACTTCAGCGTGCTGCTTCGGTAGGTAGATAGCGTGCCAGGAGACCACGCGCTGTATTCCCAGCAATGAGACATAAGCACATAGCTTTGCTGCAGTATTGCTACTTGCACTATGTGTCACTGTGTATCAGTGTTAGCTGAAGAAATGAGAGCAGGGCTAACCAGGGAGAGAGGGGGGAAAAAGTAAGAGCGGTGACATACGATTTTTCCTGAACCATCGCTTCTCTCTTTTCAATATATTAGGAAAAGGTTATGCTCCTTTTGCTCATAATTATAAAACAAGAATGTTAATATCACAAAGGTTCAGCATAAATCAATTTCAAACTGCTGAATTTATTGCAGAGTGCTTGCAATATATTATCTGAAATGGGAAACAAATCCAAGGCCAGGATACTTTATACCAATACTTTCTAATTATATCTAAAACATCAGATAACATTTACGTTTCTATTAAGAATTGTTTTTGGTTTTTTTTTCCTTTTTTTTTTTTTAAATACCAGAAAACCTGTGGAAATATATTTCAGCTGCAATGAATACAAAACAAAACTGATTCATAGAACCTGAAATGTGTTTGTAATGAGGAGAAATTACTTATATGGCATAAAAGCATCAAACTAAAATTATACTTCCCATTTTTAACCTTCAAGGAAGGTATTTCAAGGTACAGTCTAGATTAACATTGTGATTATTATTATTGTTACTATTATTGTTATATACTATCATTATTATTACATAAAAACCGGTGGGAAAAAAGGACAACAGAAATCTTTGAAGTTGCCTCATTTGGAGTCTGAACTGATGTGCACTAACATGTCTCAGCAGATTTTTCCGATACTTCCAATACAGCATTAAGAATGAACCAGAAGATCAAGGTGATTTAGTTTCAATTTTATAATGGTATTTTTAAGAGTAATGGTTTATTTTCTTTGCATGGAAATACAGGTGAATTGCTGGTTCAGAGTTAAATCTGGAATGCAGCAGCCTGAACATAATCCCTGTAATTAACAGATAGTCCAGCGTGCTGGCTGGGCTTTCCCGTCTACAGGAGATAAAGTCATTTATAAGGAAGACAGAAGGACAAGAAGGGAGAAAATACATTTTTCTCTATCTGATGTAACATTTCATTGCAACGCTCTCATTCATACACGGATATTTAAAAATACGCTTTCGAAGATAGCTGATATTTGTACTGAAATACAAACCTAAAGGTATCTTTATCTCAGTGCACAGGAGACGTGCAGAAATCTTGGGAACTCTAATGAGAATATACCTCACCAGTCTGTTGTCCAAAACACAAAACTGCTATACCACATGGCACAATATTGGCAGTATCTGCTTTGCACTGCTAACGTAAGGAGAAAGAGGATTCCTTTCAACGTGAAGAAGTCTTATTTCAATGTCTGATCAAAGGAAATGCAGATGCTGTTGCCTCGGTGTGAAGAGGAGATATTGTACATCATATGGCAATTGAGAACAAACTCTGCATCAAAAGAAATGTTTTGGGGTTTTTTTTGTTTTTTTTTTTTTTGACAAAAAACGAGGCAGGCAACAGAGTGGACACCTGGTCATTTAAAATGCACCAGGATTTGAATGGTGTACCCACTCGCCAAATTGCTGCTGCTTCTCTGAGCCAGAATAAGTAAAATGTGTTTCCCTTATACATTTCAGCTGTTGTGCTGTATCGGAACGCACTCTGGGCTGGAATGTGAAAACAAGCCCAAATCATTCTCCTGGATTGTTTTCCCACAATTCCTACCAGCTTTCACTGCAAAAATGCATCTGACAAATACTGCCTTTACTGCATTACTTTCAAATTAGGACTAATAAAGCCTTGTCCCAGACTGATATAAAATAACACTTTTTTTTTTTTTTTTTTTTTACTGCAGAAGATCTCATTTTAATTCCAACAACTGCACAGTCAGTCCCGCAGGCAGATGACAGACTCCATGGGTACGGTTAAGTTTTCCAATCTCTAACTAAAACCCAGCATGTATCTGTATTGGAGAATAGCTTGCCATTTTTCTTTGTCAGCTCCAACTCACATCAACAGTATGCATCACCTGTACAAGTTCTGCATTTTTAAGCAATTCTCTGGCTTATTCCTAATGCTGACTACATTAGGAATGCCCGATAGGAATCTCCCCATTGCCACTGCACATACAACCTGCTCACCACTCTCTCCTTATCCTCCTGATGGGAAGCATAGGGTGACAGCTTGGTGCCCTCACTGCCTTCCTCCCAACGCATGGCCTCTCTGGGGAGGGAGTTCCCGTCTCCCTCCAAGCCAGAGAGACTTGGGAACGGTGTGCGTGTCCCTGGTGACCCTCTCAGCCTACCTTGTTAAGCCTTTTTCTACTCATATATACTCATATTCTACTACATATAACCATCCTTTGTGTAAAGAAAACCTCTTCATTATTGGGCCTCTTGTCCTGCAAGCAAATGCCCAAGTGCTGTTGCAATCGTCAGAGGGAGTTACTGGAAATAGTAGCGCTAATTATGCTCCTGTCCAAATTGGTTACTAATCTTATATTCCAGTTAAACCACCAGAAGGATTTCTAAAACAATGGGCTTTTTGTTAGTTAGTGGATTTTATCAGACAGATAATGGCAGAAAAGTAATAAATAAATTCAGGGAGGCACAATTACATCATCATACTTTTTCCACATGATAAACAAAATGGTATTCACTTCCCTCCCCAGAGTGCTACGAGGCTTATTCCATTAAGGTTTGTCGAGTGCTTGGATGGAAGGCCCTCTAAGTGCACAGTGTTATTAGTAAATATTAAATGGAAAACCAAAGGATAATTATCAGGATAAACAAGCTAACTTCTCTCTGGCAAATGCAGCCCATCCATGCTGTAGCACCATGCCTCCCTCGAATCCCCAGAGCTAAGGTTTGCTCATGTTCAAACCTACCAGAGCCAAAATTCTTCATCCTTATCCCTTTCTCAATCCTGAACAGAAGTTTTGCTTCCAGTATAGCTAACATGCTAGACAGGAGACAGTGTTGAGCAGAGTGATGCTATTTATTTCCCAAGCATCCCTTGTTCGCCATCCCACAGTGGAGAGACCATAGGGCTGCACCAGATACGCATAATCCCTGCTGCCACCATCCCCATCCCCTCAATCTGCACCAGAAGGGATCTCCTGTGTTACGGTCCTTCTGCCTTTCCCAAAGATAGAGAGAGAGGAAAATAAGTCACCCTATGCATTTTTTTCCAGAGATAAAAGAAAGACGTTTAAAGCATTTGTGTGACGGTGTGCTGATCAATCAGAATTAGAGATAAAACTGCCCTTAATACCATATGTGAGTAAAGGTCTCAGATATTTTCGCATTGATCATTTCTGATTAAAACTAATGTCATCTGGTACCTTTGGTGTTGTGCTTTTTTTTTTTTTTTTTTTTTTTTTTTTTTTAAACTTTCCTGTTAAGTGAAGCCTGCACCGGGTGCAGCCATCTGGGGCTTTGCATCTTCCCAAGCCTGCTGTGCTGGCGGATGGCAGGCATCTCTTGCGCACAAGGCACAGGCTGACATGGCTTCAAAGCACTGCAGCTGCTGCAATGATGCAACTCCTTTCACTCTGGGAAAGGGTGGGGATGGGGAATGCCATAGAAAATACTATTTCTGGTGACTACAATGGGAACTCTAGCACAGACAGAAGAACCTAGAACTAGATGATCTTTAAAGGTCACTTCCAAATGAAACAATTCTAAGATAATATGAACTTCACATCCAGGATCTCCTGTCTGGAGAAGCAGTGTCTATGCCAACCTTAAACTTCCTTCAGAAGAGGGCAGGCACCTCCTGCCTGCAGGCTGCTCTCAGAGCCCAAGCAGGAGGGGCATCACGGAGGGGCTGACCCCCTCTCCTGGCCAAGGACGTATTTGGAAGGCAAATGGCCTCTGCTGTGCTCAGGGCATCACAATGGCAACAAGCCTGTCCTACCAGAGTGGTAAGCTCTGAGATGATTTACAGACAATAACCTTGAATTACTGTGGCTTCTTGCTACGATAGACTACTTACTCAAAAGCAGCATTCACAAGATGGATTTTGGGGGCTTTTGCACTAAGAAACCCCACTAGAAACCACATCTCAAAACACCAGTAGAAGTATCAGAAGCAAAAACAGTATGCACGATAGAAGCAAACTTCCCATCATTTTCACTCTAACTCAGAACAAGTGGCTGTGATACAGAACGTGAGGACAAACCAGAGATGACAGCAGAGATAAGATGTCAGCCCCTTCCCCAGCTCCCCAGGGCTTTGGGTTGCACCAGGCTCGGAGGGCACCAGGGCCAGCAGGTTGGAATGGGGCACACATAGAAGGGAATCCCACCCCAGCAACACGATGGCTAGGCTGCTGACAATTTGGAAAGACATGCACCTCCCCTTACATTTCTGCACAGCTATTAGTTCAGCACCAACCTCACCAGCATATCAAGCTACTTGGATAGCTGGGTTTTACGAGAGAAATTTCCAATTATGCCCACTTATGATGTTATATATTCATATAACAGCTTCAGATTCAATACAGCCTGCAAACAAGCCCTTGCTCTGCAGCTGTCATGTGGTTGGGTGTGCACCAAGAATGGTTTGAGGCATCATGAAATGGTGTCACATCTCCAGCTTCTCAGAAACCTCCTTCCAACACTAAACAGCCTGAATTGGAAGTATGGACTGAATTGGAACCATGCAATTTTTAATGCGTCTACTTATTGAATTTTTAATTTGCAGATTATTGACTGTATGGACTGTAATGGCTTTGAACAACAGGGTGAGAGTGTATGCCAGACATCTGAAGTAATTCCATGTGAAAAGAGATGGCAAATTGCTGGAGCCTTTAATTACACTATTATTTAATAGTATTAAGGAAGAGCCTGAAAAAACGCCAGTCTCCCCCTGCACATTTATCTACATCTCAATAAAATGAAACGCCATTTCCATGATGGGAGGGATGGTTTAAATATACATACTTGTATGCAACATCTTTGAGGGGTGTTGGTATAAAAGGGCAGATCATAAAGAGCTGATGATTTCAGTCCATGGGATTTTAACACTTTATGCTTCTGTGATCCTCTAAGCCCCAGACATCAAGAAGTCATTAAATGAGAAATAATTAGTTTTCTTCTATGCAGATGAAGACCATAAAGAAAATATCTCTGCCACTGATCCCCACATCTGCCCACAGATATACAGATATCACAGATACAGGTAAAACAAAGCACGCTCCCACAGAATCATAGAATAGCTTGGGTTGGAAGGGACTTTAGAGATCACCCAGCTCCAACCCCTCTACTGGGGGCAGGGCTGCCACCCACCAGACCAGGCTGCCCAGTGCCCACCAAACCTGTCCTTGAGCACCTCCAGGGACGGAGCATCCACTTTCTCTGGACAGCCTGTCCCAGTGCCTCACCACTCTTCTCAGAGAAGAACTTCCTCCTGACATCCAATCTAAATCTCCCAGAAGCAGGCACTGGTGGCTTCTGCTACCTTGCGCCCTCCCTTGTTGGCAGCAGGGCACTGCTCTTCTTTTCTTTCCTCATGATTTTATTTGGAAACAAAAAGAAACAACATCCTGTCATCAAACATGAGGAAAGCGTAATTATCATAGCTACGTTTTACCTACCACAGTGAACGTTATTACTATGTGAAGATTACAAACACAAAGCCTCCAGGAATGTCAAGAGAGAATGTCATAACTAAGCTTCTGAAATAAATGCTTGGGAAAACCCTTATCAAAATCACATTGTCTACACACATGTTATTGCTAAGGGCTGTTCCTTAAAAGACCTGGGAAATAATCTGTGCAGAAGGAAGGCTGGACTGTTATTCCAGAGGAAAACAGCAGCCGCACACAGGGACAGCATTTGCCAAAGCTTCTTTCGAAACAGGACAGCTGAAAGCCCCAGACACCAGCAGCCCTTGGCTCAGCTGGGCACTCAGCAGCTGCCATCAGCCATGAGCCCAGCAAAGCAGGGCCCATCTTTTCCCCATTCACACCACTAACTTCTTCTCCTGCTTCTGCCCACTGTCAACAGCCACGCAGCCAAGAGAACCCAAAGGTCTGTGCTGAAAAGCATCACTGCTAACATTTAACCACACCGCAACCAAAAAATGAATTGAAGATGCTGAGGTGCCTGTGACTGCTTTCCTGTGACCACTGATGGCTGACCAGCCCACGCTCACTGAGATCTAACAGTGCTGAAGAAGAGAGCTAAGGCATACTGCATTTGCAGCTGAAATGGCACACAGTACGATGGAGCTTGTGGAAGGGAATTTTTCAAATTCCTTTCAATGTCAGGTCCTTAACTTTGCAGTGGCAGTTCTGTATACTGAAGTTTTGTTTCATGCCCTATATATTTTCCACTTTCATATAGAGAGCGCTTGGAACCGTGCTTACTATTCTTGGCGCACTGGAGAGGATGGGTGGAATACTAAGAGAACTGCATCTGAAAATGTACATTCACGACGTCTTATCAGCATTGGACATACATAATTTTGTCTTGCAAAGTTTTTCCTATGAAATTGGTTGTCACACGAATTCGCGTGCTTCTCCTTGCTGATTTTTTTTTTCTTCAACTCACTACATTACTATATTATTTGATGTCCATTTTAATGTTCCTTAAAGATAAAGCAAACATTTTATACAAAAATTTCATGCACTCTTTTCTTTGGTTGAACGGAACTGAATTCTCACTACACAGTAAAATTTCACATACATTTTAATAACTCAGTAAACTCCACCCAGATGAAAATATCCACCTGTAAACATGAAACATTTTCGTCTTAATTGAATGTAATTGCAACTTTCTCCAACACACATTTTCTTAGGCAAAAAAAAACAACCATGTGCTCCATCTGTGTGCAGCAATGCTGTTTCCCTTGGTGCCATGGGACATACGGATGGTTCAGCTGCAATAAATGAAGAACTGTCCCTCACTTTGGTCTACTCTTGGATGTTTCGTAAGTTTGGAGAACATTTCTCTCAGACAAGTTTTTTGCCCCTGACTTTTATCTGCTTGCAACATAGACTTCAGGGCATACTTTACGGAATCCAAATACATGAAAGTTGGAATTGTTGACCACTAACACAAGCTGACAATTGCACTGATAGTCCAGCAAGCATACTGCTCTTTTAGTCACCCGTTCTCCAGCTGAGGCATAATTCAGTGCAAAATTTCCACACCTTACAAACTAGACAATGGCAGTACTACTTTGCAGTTTTGTTTGAAAACGAGAGCTGTTATTGACTGTATGTGGAGAGGCCGAACCAATGACTTCCACAGATAGAACTTTACTCTCTTGGGCAATGTACTCAATCAACCTGTGCATGTCCATTGCGAGGCACATGATGAAGTGACTGGGGCACTGAAGTGGTAGGAGCAGAGATCTAGGGGAAGAGAGGCAAAGGCAATCTCAGAAAATTCCGTATGTAGAGTCCTAGAGGTCTGAAAATTGTTTCAAGCATTTTGGGGATGAGAGCTCTGTGTGGAGGCTGGTTGGGATTATGCTGGCTTTGATAAAGATTAAGCGGGGCTTAGAAAAGATACACCAGCACACGAGTCAGAGTACCATGAGCTTCAGCCACTGAAGAGAAAAAACGTGGATACTTTACAGAAAAGCTCCAAAGTTCGCTTGCAGTGGAGCTGGCCACCAACATTTTCCAGAATGCAAATAGTAATAACACAGTTTTTCAATACAGAACAGCAACTGAAGAAACCACAGCCATCTAACACCTAGGTGTGAAAGTTGTTTTCCAAATGAAGAATGGGAGAGTTCTTCCTGCACCAAGAAATAGCTAGTTTGATTTCAGAAAAAAGGCACACTGGATGCAGCACCAACCAATGCTGGTGACAAGAACCAATGAATTAAGACAGCTAATGTGTGATGAAAAGACACAGCGTGATATTAATAATGCTCACCTTTAAAGAAGCATGATAGAACCATGGCATTTACTATCAGTGCTTATCAGAGGCATCTTTAGTGATTTCAGCACCTTTAATGCATGTCTCACAAAAGAAACGTCTCTGAAGAGTGCTGACTTCAATGTTTTTCCTACCACTAACAGCTGCCTTACAGGAAAGATCACATGAAGCTTCCCTCTTCCACTTCTGTGTGTTTCCTCATTTAATTGAATGGGATTCAAGAGCAAGAGTAAAAAGAGTTCAAATTGTCCCTTTGGGGATTTGTTCACCAGAAATTACTCATTCATGCCATGACATTTTGAGGGAATATCATAATGTCGTTTTGGACACAATGTCATAACTTAGAGGAACAGAAGAATAAGATGGAAACATCAATTATGATAAAAAGAAGGGTGTAAAAATCATAGCTTTGCCTTCCATCAAGGGAAGGCTCCAGTTCTACAGCTCTGTACCACATGCTTCCATGACCAGGCAGGCACCATCCGCCCTGACAGAGCCACCTGTGGGTAATACCACCAACTTTGTTCACACAGCTCATCCTCTGGAGGACAGAAGTGCTATTGAGAGGTGCATGGTGTAAGACAGCAGGCCAGGAGAGTTGTTCCCTCCAGCAACTCCAGGAGAGTTGGACAGGTAGGATCTGGCCCTTTCTCACTGCACTTTGCTTGTGGTAACAAAGGACTGGCACAGGTCTGCTTGTCTGATGGCACTACGGAATGGGACCAGAACGCAAAACCTTTATAAACATTTGTACACACATGAATATGTACATATGTACATGAACTGTATGCATATGTATGTAAGAGTGTCCAGTTATTTCAGTGATGCTGTGTCATGTACCAATACTAAATCACATTAGCAATACCACTATACAATGCAGTGTTACTTTTTAGAAAGGTGAAAAATAAATGAAGAATCATTTATTTAGAGCACTGAGTTCTAGCTGGAAGGCTGCATGATGGAGGCATTTAACATGGGAACGCAGTCTTCCACCCAGCAGCCTACCAGGTCACGTATGCCCTGTGCAAAGCAGTGGCTCAGAATCCCTACCAACAACACCCCTTGCACAGCTGATGAGAAATGAGCCGGGAAGTAAAGACAGTTGCTATGGTCCAGATGCTTCTACCACAAAAATCAGCCCAGCATCTGACAGCAGCCAGCCCTCCAGTAAGCAGCCAGAACAGCCTGAGGAATGGGACTGCAGGAATCTGAGCTGGGAACACTCATCCTGCTTCTGGAAAATGGACAGTCGGAATGCCTCCCCTTGCACTTCAGCCTCTTGAGTCACCACCTTCAGTGCAAAGAAGTTGCACTGCTCTTTAAGAGGGTGGGGAATGTCCCAGGTGGGCTACAGCTTGAGGAAAAGGAGACACTACCCTAAACCTGCGTGCACAGAGAACCAGAATAGCAATCCTCTGCCCGTCTTCAACTTGTAAGCTGATTTATATTAATTAAATATAAATGCAATTATGAATGAGTTATTTTAATCAAGATCTAATATGTTAAAATGAATCCATCTGTTTTGTTGTAAACAAACTTCAAGGGACAAGATTCAAAGTTTGGAAAAATATAAACCAGTGCTAAGTGACACCTTTATGGACTATGCCTGATTTTAAATTACTTATTTACTCTTTATATATTATTTCACCCACCATGTAAATTTTCACTCTTCATATGTTACAGCTACTACTCTAAAATTAAAAAGGTACTAAACATTTTAAAATAGTGCACTGAGCAGCATGAGAGCTCCCACATTTGCAAATATTTGCAGCCAGGACACTCCAGCCTGGCCAGGCTTCCTGGCCTCTAAGTCTCAGCTTGAGAAGTATGCTTGCACATCAGGCTTCTGTCACTGTGCTGCTATAATTATTCTGTTTGTCAGCTACTGCTGCAGCTTCAATTCATTTAGCAATAGACTTTTTAGATTGCATTCCATTTATTATAAAAATAAACGCTTTTTTTTTTGCATAGGAAGTTACAATGGTTTATTAATCCATCAACAGACTACCTAAAAATATGATCAGTAACGCTGTGTGGAACATTATTCCTTATACACTTTAGGAAGTTTGTCAATTAATGCTTCAAAACATTATGACTACGTTGAAGCTTTCAAAAAAAACAAAAAACAAAAAACAAAAACCTTGTTAAAAGAACCATATCCCTGGAAAATTCTGCTGATTCAGAACAAAACACTGTAAATCTTACACTTGACAACACTATCTTTATGAACTTATTCAAAAATGTATGATATTTGCAAAAGTTTAAAAGAAAAGTATTAGACCTAGCATTTGATTAATGAATCTCTGTCTAAACCAACTCCATTAGGCTTCTGTTCCTCAGCCCTGCCTTTTAGACAGCTCTCAAAACAATGACCAGGACTGCTCCTTTCCGAAGTATCTCACTAAGAGAAAACATCTGAGAAGAGTGCTGGCTCAATATGGCATGGCTCTCAACTGGGTAGAAGCAACGAAACGCATCACAGTTCCTTGAACAACGAGAGGTCCTTCAACGACACAACTGTTAATGGGCAACGACTGAGTCCCAGCAGCAGCAGAGCACAAATCATCCCTCACTGCACCCACGTGCAGACAGAGCTGTAAGCAACACCTTGCTACAGCTGAGGGGATGCACACAGTGCTGTGTGGCACCCACCTTACGTGCAAAGGGCGACGCATTCGAGGCCTTGCTTTAATAACGCTGCTTACCACAGTGCTGCACCAAATATTTTGGTTGATATTTAAATCATTCATGAACACTAAACTCGTCTTCTTTTCTTTAATAGAAGAATAAAAGCATCAGATTCAGAAGCTGACCTTTTTACTCTGCTATATAAACCCATTAAGAATACAGAAAAACATATCCCAAACATAAAAAGCTTTGAAATATCAATTTAAAGGCTACTTTCTGCTATATCCTTTATTGTAAATGTTACCAAGAAAAAGGCAGAAACCAAAAATCAATTTTTAATATATTCCTTCCTACCACAGGGCATCGGAAACATTAACGGTTTCTGTATCTACACGGCTACTCCTATAAGCTTTGCTCTTCTCACTTTCGCCTTTAAAACATGATTAATGCATGTTTGCACATACATTTAAAGAATTTCTGGATATAAATTAATTAACAACGCAGCACACACAAACAACTTTCCCATTGTTTGATTACCCAGAACAACATTCTGGTATTTACACTGCCGCTGCAACTCACGCAAGTGAAAATGTCGCACATTTGGTGTGAGCAAACTGTGTTCCCAGCAAACCAAAAACCCAGGCTGGAAACACTTCCAGCTCTGTTCTGAAGCTGCTTCTGTTCTGCAGAACTAAATTAGCCCTGTATAGGAAAATAAATAAATGAATAAACTGAAATTTCTCTGCCTGTAAGCATTTTACAGACTGAAGTTCCACTGAAAATCACAACTGCAATGAAATCGTTAGGAGGCAGCTCTGTTTGCCTGAGTGCCGTAAGAGCGAAGGGGAAGACTGGTCATGTGTAATACAAGCGTGGATTTCAGCTGCTTCCCAACGTCTCCCTTCTCCCTCATCAATACTTCTGCACACACACCCTTCTGGATAGAACTGCATGCTCCATATCTCAAGCCTGCTTTCCTTCTGATTCCCTCCGTTACTTCAGCTTTCAGGCTTTCATTGCCACTGATGTTCAACTGTTTGGTTGGGGCTACGAAGACGAGGGTGGAAATTTCCTCTGCAGTCAACAAAAAGCAGTAGGTGCCTTTGCAAGCCTACAGAGAGGTCTAGATTAGGAAGCTAATTAATTAGGGATTAGGAGCCTAAATTACATGGACCTCTCTGTTCCCAGCTCAGGTATTTCCACCCAGAGGACCGGTTCACCACGTGCCCAGACAAAAGGAGCTGACTGGGTCTGGGTGCATTCCTCACACAACACGCTCTTGCACAGTTTGTACAGTATGCTTCTCTGCCCATCTCTCCCAATATTGCACACACATGTACATTATTAGCACACTAATAAAATGAAACCACAAAAAGTCATGCAAATTAGTAATTTCATCCTGGAATTTGGGCAGCTAAACATCTGCAGCCAGTTGTGCCAGTGACACACATGCACCTCGGGACAGGCAGACACCTCACACAGGAAAAAGACAACTGGAAAAAAGTGAGAGGCTTTGAAACCATTGCAGGAAATGCTTACACTACATCTGCTTGGGTTTCAGGCTAGTCTTGCCTTCTTCTATCTACCACCAAGCATTCAAGATTGTCCCATGCCTAGATAAATGTTTGTCAAGCTACTGGATAAGCTACATGGGGAGACTGACCCTGGTATTATTGGAAATATCAGTATTTCAGAAAGTAATATTACAACAGTATTATTACAGTAAGATTGCAATACCATGGAAGTACAGGAAATTCTCCCTCTGCCTGTAAACACATCATTTACAGCCTACACTGCTGCACATACAAAGCATCTTCCCCAAAAGACTTGGCTCCACAAATGCAAAGGGGATAAATCACACACCCGACGTACTAAAATGAAGCAACATTAAAACCAACTCTTCACTTCATATAAAAGCCATCATGTGTATCATGTCATTTTAAAGTGATTCTTTAAGTGGTAAAGAAAACAGCAGAAACCAACAGAGACTTGACAAGCAAGCATTCTCCTCCCTATCCCATCCTATTAGAGAAGTAGGGGAGTCATCCATGGGATCTGGAGTTAATTATACAGTTTCAGCACCAAGTGACTAGAGTAAGTAAAGGTCTATTTAAACTATTTAACCTAGAGCTCAACCCCAAAGGTCAACACAGGGCTCCAGCCAGCGCACCACTACCAAGCTGGGGCCAGGAGAGCATGTTCTACATCCAGGGATGGGGCTGCTGGAGGTGACACATGCTTACTGAATGCACCTACACATCAGAGTTATTACTGCAGTGCCTCATAGCAGCAGGCAACTCTTGTCTCCAGTTTTAACAATAATCATGATGTCATTAATACGTAGATCTCATTTTGGGATGACCACTGCCAAACTACAGGCATAGCAACAGTGGAACACCTGCTAGCCTGCAGAGACCTGATGTTGTCATGAGTGAGGAGCACTTACCAAAACAAAGTGGAAACTCTGAAGCCCCTCAAGAGAACCAGACTTACACACTTTTTCATGTTGGTCTCTGTTACCTACTGATGTCCTGCCCAACCTGCTGCGGAGGACTTGCAAGCGTAGAGTAGACAAGCGTAAGGTAAAGCTTTTAGCAGCATGCATCTGAGCATTAATTGAAATGCCTCAAGGCAGAGTAAAAATGCTGAAACATTTACATGAGATGAATAGAACTTGGATAAGAAAAAAGGAGCTATTCACAGTGGTTTTCTCCATAGCTATCCACATCAATTAGACTTAAAACACAATGACTTTTTGAGTTAAGTTTTCAAAACTAAAGCCTTTCGCAAAGAACCCCTAGGTCTGAGAAAATATAGCTCAATGAAATTGCCCAGAACTATTTTTAACAAAATAGTGCTTATAGGATTTGTCTTTTTATAGCAGGTTTAGAAGATACTGAGTTTTGTTTTTCTCTCAGAGCACATCAGGAAAACGCTGTGGATACATAACGTTCCCCTGACAAATGCTCCAAAAGAAAAACAAAACTCCACTCAATACAGAGAGAATTGCCACTAGCTCCTGGCACCAGATTCTGAGCAGCATCTTCCACTCCCTGCAAAACAGGACTCTGAAGTGGTTATCTGAATTAGTGGGCAATGTATCATGGTCCCACACAACTTACCGCAGAAGCTAGTTATCTGACTCCTGAAGATGTGCAGTCAATTTCTCATCTGAATTTGCTGAGATCATCTTTAACTCCAAAAGCTCAGCTCGCCTTCCTGGCCTAGATTGAAGGGCTATCTGCTATCGAAGGTATCGCCTTTGGGTAATTCCTTGTGGATCATCATCATATAATCTCATCTCCTTCTCTTGGACAAAGTAAGCAGAATGAGTTTCTTAAGTCTGTAATTGTAAGGCCTATTTTCTAGAGATTGAGTGAATTTTCTACTGACTTTAATGCTGCCAGGATTTACTCTTGCAGCCTCAGCTAGGGTAACTTCTGTACACAGAGGTCAGCAGAAAACGTAGCTAAACCATCTCTGAGATGTTCAGATTCCAAGTAATATCCTGCAAATCTGTCACCATACACTTAATATTTTGCAATCTACTGTAATTAAGGCTTAACAATCAGAGGAAAAATCTTTGAAGTTCAACATTTCAGTAGTGTGTTATAACATCAAGTGCTATTTTGTATGACCCTGATTCTGTTCAATAACCGATTTCCAATCTATAAAACAGCTTGTTCAAAGCAGATAGAGGGGAAAAAAAACAGTATGAATAACACAGTGTGGCTAGCACAGTCCCTACACTCAGTTATTTACCAAATGTTACGCTGGTGACAGCGGAATGCCTGGCAAAAGCCAGACAGTAAATCACATAAAATTATACTCTCATGCAACCTTAAATTTTGCATTTTAATTGGTTTTAAACAGATTCTGACAGTGTTATAGCCTAAAATAAGCAATATAGTTCTAGATAACAGAAAAATAAAATGAGAGATCAGAAAATAGTAATAAGACTGATGAATGGATTTGCTCCCTCCCATAGCAGTTCATTTTATGCCTCTTAAATTGCTGGTAAGCAAAATGGAGCCCATCCCTCTTCTCAGGCTCGAGCATTGCTTGAGTGCTGCTTGAATTTGGAGTGCTACTAACAGGAAACTCATAGGAATTTCTATAATGAGCACCTTCATGGCTGATGAACTGGAAATCAAAGACCTGCAAGCATGTGGCAAATCAAGCTGAAGATCCTGAGCAGCCTGGGACAGCTTTATTTCCCTGCGAGTTGGGCAGAGAGCTATAATAACATGCTGCACCTGTACTGTATGCACATACAACATGCTAACTCTGGGTTTGTATTTATAATTTTCAGACATAAAAGGCATATTTTTTCAAGAATGAACTTCAATAAAAGGGATATTTTCTTACATGTTTTGTTCTATCTTTTGTTGGCAGTAAGGTACTTAAACGATCCTGTCTGGGTCCTTGGAAAATGTATGCTACTCAGTATAGCTCTCAGGGCCCAAACTCCCTTACAAGAGATTGAACTTGATATCCATGAATAGGCAAAAAGTCAGAAGCCTCAATACAAATGCTATAATATGTATCCTAATAGCTTTACTGCTGAGAGACTGGTGTCTGTTTTTATTGTTCATAAAATGTGTATTGATAACTACTTAACTAGATAAATAATTTCCACATATGACTTTCCTAATAACCTATATCAAACCATGAAATCTAATACTTGAGGTATGACCCATCCATGAAATCAGGCAATGTCACCCCTAATTTTGAAAGTAATACTATTGTAAATACTGCAGCAAAGTATATGATATAAATGCAAGTGCACCATAATATCTACAGTATATATGTATTAATGCAACCATTAAAGAGAATACTACTGCCACAATATTTAGATTACTGTAAGCAGAAGTAATATACGTTAGGTTACATCATTTTTCTGTGGTAATTATTAGAATACTACATTACCCATAAGAAACTGTCATTCATCATCAAGACACGTAAGTAACCCCATTTATCTGCCATTTCAGAACAGCACAAGCACAGCTGTCCTCTGGAGACGGAGCTCATGCTGAGGAACAGTACCACATATTCCAGGAACACAGAAGATTAAACTTCCTGTGTTTCTGACTTTTTAACTACTCCGTGACACTGATAGGACTCCATTCTAGAGGTGTTTGCTACAGGAACACCTAGAAAACTGCAGTAGCAAAGACTTTTTCCTAAACTGATTAATGCCAATCCTCATCAATGAAGATGATGAAAGGCCAAAAACTTCTGAGATACTCAGAGCTGTTTGGCTTACAAAAAAAAAGCCATAAATATTTACTGGGCTTAAAATGTGAACTGAAAACCCTCATTTGACCAGCAGTTTTGAGGGCATCCTTGTTCCCTTCCTTTCCTGTTCTCAGGAAAAAGACAGGTGCTGCACTGCTTGGTCAGCTCTTGCTGGAACCAAGAGGACATCTCTCATTCCTCACTGCATTAAACTCTGAACCTTGATCCAACAGAAACAGACTGACAACATTACCAGCCTCCTACTCCAGTCTGTTTCTGAAGCTTCAGGATCAGAAATGTAACAAATGTTTTTCATAGAATTTTACAGAAAAATATATTCCACTCAAGACAATAAGAGCTTATCCCTGTAGGAAATGTACAAAATATAGAGCGACACTGGGATAAGCCACACAAATATCTAGGAAGGAAACAATGGTGAGAAATAAGGTTTTTGATCTGGAGAACCGGATCTCCAACCTGGGATTGCAGCCATCTGTGTGAGATTCCTGTTATTTTTGTGTGCTTCCACAGTGCAAAGGAGCCCACAGAGCCTGAGTTTGAGCAGTTCATCCCCCTGGGTGACACTTAGCAGGATGGGAGATGTTCATCTATTGAGAGAGGAACTGAGCAGATTTCTGCTCTCTAGGACTAAGTAGCACCAAACCCAGCCCATGAGAAGCAAACTGGGGAAGAAAATACACACAATGGTCTCAGTCCAACAAAGAGAGAAAAATTCAGAGGAAAAAGAAGGGATACACCTTTAACAGAGAGATATAATTAACCATTCAAACAATTTATCAAGGCTTTCCAGGTGTTTTCAGTCAGTGGCAATTTTAAATCAAGGTCAGACGCTTTATTTCCAAAAGAAATGCTCTTGTTCAAGCAGGAGTTATTTCAGAAGTTTGACAGTATATGTTACAAGACGAGGTCAGGCTAGATTCTCACAGTACTCCCTTCTGGCATTATCTATGAATCTATAAAAGAGAAAAGATTTAATTGATGAAGTTTAGCCCCATTAGCCTCTCATTATCAGATGACATTGTCATCGTTAATCTTTGACTCCAAAAGACTATAGATCCAAATTCAACCTTTTCTCTCTAATTTTATATACATTTTATGTCTGTGATATACACACATGGTTACAAGGGATTATAAAATCTACCCTTTACCTTTCCCCTGTATTAAGCACAAGGAAAACATATGCACATTCCAGAAGTACTCTATTTTCAGAGCAGTGACGTTCTCCTTTTATTTTTAGTGGATCCTTTTTTCAGTAGATTTTTAAAGAGAAAGAAAGAAAAATTGATTTAGAACGGCCAAAGATATCCAGGGATTGCTATTATGAAGATCTGGGGCTGCGTGGAAAATTATGTGCAAAAAGTCATACCCACATGAGTGACATAAACGTACTTTCTTTTTAGCTTAGTGACAATCTTGTACAGATGCCCTCAGCCACATACAGATGTGCTCATAACGGTGCTCCAAAGAAATCATGGCTTTTGAAAACTTGTTGAAGCTGGGTTTTGGACGCACGGTGAATTCAGACCAGCAATTCTCTTCCATCCACTTACAATCTCCCACAAGTTTTCAAAGGAAAGGAGAAATAACTGAAAGTTCTAAGACAGCGCATCAGCTTTATATCTCTTTGCATCACTGGATTCCAATCCACTTCCCATGCATTTAAGCATTTTTTTAACTATCCCTCCCTTCCAAACGTCACCCTCAGACATGAATTACTGACAAAACTGGACTGCCATAAGTTATTTCATCTAGTTTCATCACAGGGAAAGAAGGAAAACAATCTGTGGAGTGTGTTTTTGCTTAGATTGGCCTTCAGCTGAAGAACAACTGTGATTTAAGAATATCTGAGACACACAGAGTGTATAAATAGAGAAATCGGAGATGAAATATTGAGTTGACAGAAGTCAATGGTAAAACTGTGAATTTTATTTCATGCCAAGCATACAGTCTCTCCCCAACCCCGTATCTCCATTTCCTAGTGCTATTTTTATTCCCATTATGTAAGAGGGAATAAGCATAAATGCAAAGCTGAATTGTTGTAGTGTTAGAACCCAGGTTTCTGGAGTGACTAATAACAGAGAAAAAAAACCAACAGGTAGAGGCAACTAATTTAGGCACAGATGGATGTCTTAAACCCTTGGAAATGGCCACGGAGCCTCCCTGATGCACGGCATCACCACAGCATGGGATGTCAGTCAGTGGTGGTTGACAAGACAGCAAGGCAGCTCTGCAACGTGGGCTGCTCCTGAATGAATTCACCACACAGAGAACTCACACCAAGAACTTTCTCTCTGTTCCTCTCTTCTCAATGTTAGAAAGGATCTTTCTCTCCAATAGGCAACTGAAGAATGAATAAATCCACACCCCATTTTCAACAGTTTGCTTCTCAGAAGAACAAAGTAAAGAAAGATATTTATAGCTCAAATCTAAAGTAAACCTTACCTGAGAAGGCGGATTAGACAAAAGTCCTTTTTTATCTGAGGTTTCTGCTACAGATTAGGGAGGATTAAGAAAGCATCCTGCTCTTTCTGCCGTGGGAACAACTGCAGCAAAGTGGAAGTTTTAGAAGGATCGCATTAATGGGAAATTCCAACAATGCTTAGAGGTAGACACAAAAGTTTTTCTAACAGCCTGTGTCGCTTCCTGATAGCTGACGACAGACAGAGTTCAAAACAAGTAGTTTGGGTTAATAGTGTACTTGCATGTAAATACATAAAAGCTTCAGCGCCGTAAAGCTAATTTAAAAAAGGACATTTCTCTTTATAGTTCCCATGAGTATAATAGAAGCTATGATATTCTTTCTACCATAATGTAAGTTTCATTAAAGAGCTGGAGCTATAATTGTCTACATCAGTACATAGCGGCAGACTGGATAAATTGTCTACATAAATTGCTTAATACAACTTCAAGCCTGTTTCCAGAGCACTGGTAACTCCTACAGCTGTAGCAGCCGGTCCAGCTGAGGTTATGCCACCATTTGAAACTTGGTAATGATTCTAAAAGAAAGAGAATGACCCCCAAACCCATAAAATAACTCGGTGCTGAGCTGCACAAACAGCACCGCACTAAACATCAAACCTGCTCGCTGTATCCTACGGTGGACACAATTATGCGTCCATAATGCTGGAGATTTATGTGACAATTATGTATATGAAGTGATATGCAGGCTATTATCATTCTTAATAAATCAATAAAGTCAACTGAAAAATTAAACTGAACATATATGGAACATTTGACAGCAGATATATTTCAGTCTCTTAAGCGCTGTCATTTTCATTGCAATTTACTGCCTACCCTCCAAGAGGGTTAAATCAGAAAAGTGAATAAAGAAAGGGAAGAGGTCTCAGGAAAAGAACTACAGTGCACTGAATTGCAATTTAACAGTAAATCAGCGTGGCAGAAGGAAATTTTTGTCATAACAGGGCAGTAACATTTTTTAAAAGCCAGTTTTGTCTTGAACTTGAAGCTAATGTTCATTAATGGCAATTTTAGGACTGTACTAAAATATAAAATATACTACAAATGTATGGATGTAATTTCATTGGTTTAAGGTTTCTGTGCATTATTCCTCATAAAATATGAATGCCGCTATTGACTCGGTAGGTAGGATGCAAAGTATCTTCTTTTTAAAGCCAGAGAGGAAAGAGGGAAATCTCTGAGACAACAGCCATTTTCCAGCACAATGTGTAGACTCAGCACTCTGCAGGCCCTTTTTTTTTTTTTTTTTAAAAATAAGTCTTGGCCACGTTCTTACTTTCTACACGATATATTTGCATGACGGATTTAAGTTTGCCTCTTTTCATCTTGCAAAATGCCGAGTATTTGACTTCAGAATGCATCACCTACTCCGTAATCACACACAAACGCACCAATGTGTGGTGCGCACTCGCACGCAGCACTTCTATAAATGCATACACAGGAATATTATCTGAAAGAAATGATCCTAACGAGCATGTGAGGATTTGCAGTTGTTATCCCTGGTGCTCCACGCCAGCCAGCAGTAACAAAGCAAGCAGCATATGCAGCACACCCATGTGTACACGCACATTAAAAGCTTCTTCATGAGCACCTGCACGAGTCTGAATTCCCTGCCCTCTTTTGTGGAAGTTATCGCTGTATTAGATGTTGTTGAACATATTTGATATGAAAGCATTGTCTGTTTGCTACCAGTATCTAACGAGTATCTCCCCTAGAGTTGCCAGCAAGGTGCTGATTAATTAACTGAAGTAGTGAAGCTGAATCGTACAACAGCTGTTTGGAGAATTGTCATTAACTTGGTCTCTTTCTCCATCTATTCACTCGCTTGCAGCGCTACTGCTAAACTGAGGATTTGGGAAACTCCCCATCAAACCTACCTGCACTTGTTTGCGTTCCATGATCAGAAAGGGGCAGCCAGCCAGGGCCTATGTTAAGAAGAGAAGAGTAGAGAGGAGGGAGAAAACTCCAAGAAACTTCCCTCAGGTCGCAGCTCCGCTGTCAGCATTAGGGGCAGCTGGCAGGCACTGCTCCTGCAGCACACGTGTCCAGGCTGGCAGGGGGGCTGAGCCCCTGCCCTGGGCAGCAAGATGCAGTCCTGCTCCGTGGGCAGCAGCAGGGCCAGCAGCCACACAGGGTGCCAACCTGTGGGCCTCAGCTGCCCCTGCAACAAAGATGATTATTCAGGAGAGCATAATCTGCATTAAGTGAGAGGCAAGCGGGGGAGTGTCGGTCCGACACGCATTGGCAAAGAAGTCATGCCAGTGGGGCTGTCTGCACCTGGGGGAACTACAGAGGGTCCCCAGCGCAGACTGCCAACAAAAAGGCGTGATGACTTTTTTTCTTTGCTTTGGTGAAATTAAAGCAAGACTAAGTTTGGCTCTCAGGCGATGACCTGATCGCCCCAATAAGCTCTGCTTACCCCACGGACGTGCCCTGCCACGACATGCCAGGGATCGCAATGCCAACACCAGCTGCAGTGGTAACTGCTGCTCCGTGCAATTTAATTTAATATCGCATTCCTTCACGTAGGCCTGGCTTCACTGTGTTTGGGAATTACAAAAACTGGAAATTACACATGTGATTAAACACCATCTAATCACTCCATGTACTAAATAAGCCAAAATGCATCTGAAAAATATATCAGGTGCAATTTTTGCATGGAACAAATGAACGCAGGAATGTATTGCATTGATATAGATGGAGCATCTGCCTTGCGATAAAATTAAGTCTTGTGACAGAAATAAATCACTGTAGGGGAGAATGTAAACCATTATCCAATAGGATTTCCTCTTTTCTTCTTATGTGACAGGACTTATTGGATTCCCTGATGTTAGACAGCTAAGTGCATCCATGATATGATGATAAATCAGCAAGACTACATGATTTGAAATTTAACAGCTACTTATTTTTGAGATGTTAAGATAAAGGAAAAAACACTTTGATTTCTGCAAGTAACTATTAAATTGGGAATCTCCTTTTCTGATAATCTGATATTCTGTTCCTGTGTCATATCATCAAACAATGCCAACAACCAGCAGTGGGTAAAATAGATTTTGGACTAAGATGAATAAGGGAACCACTTATCTTTCTTTTTTCTCTTCCAATATTCACAGTTTTATCTAAAGAACGCTGCAGAAAGGTTACTGTTGACATAAAAATGTACTGTTCTTATTACATTTTCGTTTTTGCATGAATATATACTTAAACGGAGGGGAAAAAATGTTTTTGTTACTTCCTTTCTACATTTGAATGAAAAAATCCATAAGCTACGTTAAAAATACAGAATAAATAATGGAACTTCAGCATGTATAGAGGTTGATAAATGTGATTCACAAAACATACTTTCATGTTTTAATAGCTTTCCATTGTTAGAAGTATGCTATTAATTAGTGGAAAAATGGATTCATCTATCCAGGATGTACCTGTATTTCTTGGGTTTAACTCTTTTCTCACTATCATGACTTTGGACTACAGTTTCAGAACACAAACAGGTACTGGAGGAAGAGTGGAAGACAGGTAAGACTTCTGTGGGTACATTCTTAGGTGATATCCCAGGAAAGTCACCGTAAATAAATAAAACAAGAATCACAATTAAGTAAATAACGAGGTCATGATTAAAATAAAAGTGAAGAGATGAAGGCAAGCAACATCAGTGACAGCACTCCTAAGCGCAGTGACAGTGCAGCTGCACTTGGGGAAAGGCAGCAGCAACCTGAAGCTGATTAACTTAGCCAGTATGCGGATGTCTCACTTTGGGGCACGCTGCACTTCAGAGGCATCACACCGTGACCGTCACCGGGCGGACGCTCACCGAGTCCTCCTGTGCAACCACCTTGCAGCAGCACTGCTGGCTCGAGCGGGATGGAGGGCAGAAGCCCCAAGTGCTGCTCACTTGTAATTAGGGTAATCCCCTTCACGAGCCTGAACTGCTCTAGCTCTGTCTTCAGGCAGATCTAACTCCCCACGACAGCGCCACAAAAGCTGTTAAAGAAATGTAAACCGCTTCAGCTGGGTGTCAGCTTCTAATTAGCGTGTAGAGCACAGACAGGAACGCTTCACCCAGCAGAATGAAATGCAGTAATTCAGCTACAGCATTGATGAAGCGCTACGGCGGGTAACACCGGGCTCTGCTCTAGACAGGGATGCATCCTCACAGTTCAGACAGGGAAAAACCCCATTCCTCCTAAGTGTTGCTCTCAGCCTGACAGGAGAGCAGGGTACTGCATGGGTGGAAATTGGTTATGGCTTGGCATGCTCTGGTTGACAGAGGCGTGCTGACTGGAAGCTGCCAGTGCACCATTGGGAAGCATAATACCACAGGAGCAGGCAGCTTCATCCTAGCCACACTGCGTGCTACAAGCCCTGGCAGACAGCTTTCTGCAAAGAGAAATGAAGACAGAAGGGATGACAGAAGAGCTGCCCTTGAGGGACGAACCCAAAAGGCAGTTGTCTGGAGGCTGAGATAAATCAGACAGCAATGCAAACAGACTGCTATGGGACTGAGAGGGGTGAGATGCTCTGCTGGGAGTACAGCCAGACAGCCAGCAGAGAAGTTGTGTGCAAGAAGAATGTTTTGCCCAGTTCTCCAATTCTAGGGTAAATTCAGTGTAAAGTGGCCTATAAAGGGTGATCCTGAAATGGCGTCCTATCCCAAAAGATGAGACATTTGGTGTTGTACCACCAAAGATAACATGAGTTTTGCACCCAAGAGAGCAAGAGCAAAGCCTAAGGCATCCCTAATTACCTGCTCAAAAACACACATAGCTCCCAAATATGCTGTTCATGCTATTGTAGCAGTAATGTTGAAATCAAGTGCTCAAACAAAAAAAATACTGAGCTTGAACAGATACTTCAGTCTTACTTTTGTCTCTGTGCCTGTATCTTTAAATCAATTCTTTTTCTATAATAAAATTAATAAGCATCAATAAGACACCTAAACAGGTGCTACCACAGGTTTGTACAAAAACCTCATCATCATCTAGTGCTCCACATAGAAAAAAATACAACAATGTACCATACAATACAGAGATTTTTAACTAATGTTTACTGTGAAAATGGTACCATCCCAGGGCTTTCTGCATGCATTTTGATCAAGGGCTCTTCGGCTCTCTCCAACTATGTGACTACAGCCTCTGGTGACCACTACCATGAGAAACCATGATAACCTTGACCCACGATGGAAATTGTAGGTGGATGAGTTGTGTTCAGGGCTATTCCAAAGTCATTCTCTCACATTCTCCCACTTGCCATGGGGGAGCCTCCATGGATGGAAAGTCAGCTGAATTCCAGTCACAGCAGAAACAGAATATGAGAATAAGAGAGGTTGTGTTGATCACCAAAGAGTTTTGACTTCCATGTCACTTTAGATCTGCAGTCAGTCACTCTACAAGCCCTATACCTCTAGGTTAACCTTGTTTCAAGACTAAGCATGCTAAAATTAGGCTGCTAGCACAGTAACGAAGATGTGTTTTCTTGCAGACCCTTCATTTCGATAGCTTAGAGGAAGCCCAGTTGGAAGACAGGATGGGGAGATGGGCAGAGTGGTAAGTGGTACAAGACAACCTTTTTTATGCAGTATGATCAATATATCAGTGGAAAAATCTGAAGAGCAAAAGGAGAGAAGATGAATAAATGCATAGCAAATTGCATTTCAAATTATATCCACAGAAAGTTTAAGACTAAATTTGTTTTAAAGCCCATCTATAAAATAAGGGTATAAAGTAACCAGTATTTTATCACTGAGAGCATTCAAGTTTGGTTGCCCTTCAGAAATGAGGAAGATCAGGCTATAATAGCTTTATATCTGAAAACAGGCTTTGATTGACAGAATCTAATCATTTGAAGGGCAGCACACCCACATTAGAAAAGCAGAATTCTCTGTTCAAGTTCTGGCTTGCAACATCTATTAGCATCTTAACATTCCCTTGTACAAGTTTTAGCTAACTGAACATATTATTATTCTGTTACTGTGGTTGAAAAATAGCAACCTTTCTTTACAGTGATAAAAATATGTGGGTACTTTTCCTGTAGTTTATGTATCTTCCACCATAGGTCATTTTTAAAGAGTTTTCTTCTTCAGGTCCCACCATTTATCTTTTCATTCTGAGAAAAAGCTAGTTTATTTAGCACAGTGAGACCTTCACATAATGTTCCTGTACCAATTATTACAGCAACAGAGTAAGTCCCATGCAAAAGGTTCCCAGTAATGCGTCTTGCGAAGGAAAGTAAACAAAGAAAAAAGGAAGACAAAGTACATATGACCTTCTTGCTGTCTATCTTACGCAAGCATCTACAAGCAAAGAGAATTAATTGAAAGCTTGATCATGAAAAGCAAGTCATACACTGTCAACATTAACATAGAACTGCCAATCGAAAAAAACCAGAAGCAAAAGCCATAAGGAAGCATGCTTTTCAAAAAGGGCAGAGAACATAAAATGCTATAAATGAATCTTATTGCTAAATACATGCTATTAAAAACATATCACTGACACCAAAATAGTAGAGTTCTCCATAGAAATAACAAGTACTGCAGAACAGAGCTATTAGCAGGACAAACACCAAAGCTCCTTGTACTGCAGTACTCTCAGTGTATTGTTTATTTACCTGGATAACGCAATAAGAGTAGGAAGAGCATGCAGGTACCTAGATAAGCCAGGAATCACCTTATCCTCCGCTAAGATGCGGCCGTTTCAATAGGACAGCAACAACAGAACTTAAATTTACAAATTGCAGGCTGTTACTTGAATTCTTATACCCAGAAAAAGGAAAAAGAACTCTTAAAATTAGAAGCAGGGAAAGCAAATATGACACAAAAAGATTTTGGGATGGGGTAGAGGAGGTTTCCCACGTTTTTTCTGTTTGAGGAGATGTCTTTGTCCTGAAGACAAAACTGAGTACTGATCAAGTGGCCTCTCCTGGGAGAATGATGGATTCTGGCAGATAACCCCCTACTCCTGTGATTACCCTAGGATATTGGCTCTTCTATGACAACACATGCAACATAAATGGGAATTCTTTAAGAATTAAAGACTCCAGCCCAATTTAGACACAGCACAGAAATCCCTGACAGAAGAGAACACGAGAAGACGACACGTATTGGCTTTGTGAAACATTCTTACATGTGAGCTATAGAGCCTCCAAGTAATTAAATTTTCCCTTCATCATTTGCATTTATTTCAGACAATGAGCCCCTCCTGCCCACCCAAATTAGCACTGCTGCTAAAAATAGAAGCTAAGAACAAGAAGACACAAAGCCCACGCTCCCACAGCAGGACACCAGGGCTCTGGTAAAGAGCAGAAGCTGCTGCAGCACTCAGCACACGGGTTATTCACTAACCTAGAGCCCCAGCAACTGGGCTGGCTTTGTGGCTTATATTTCATGTGAAATATGCTGCAAACTGTACCTTTCAGAACAATTATTGCCTTTTTAAGGACAATTATGTATTATGTATGATGTATAATTTATTCCGGAGGTTACTGGTTTATAAAAGAGTTGTGGGCAAACTGCCAAGTTATCGTCTGAACTGTAGTTATGAGTAATAACAAGGGTTATAATTTACATTCGTACTCTGTTTTTAAGTTAATGAGCTATCCAGTATGAAACCCAGCACTTGGGTTTTTGTTTCTATGTTTTCTTCTCTTCTAGGATACAACTAGGATTTACAATTTGCCTTTATGATACAAGTTACCTTGAATACCTTTCATTAAGCCACCAGCAGTGATCATTTAGTTCAACAGAGAAGCCATTGTGCACTTACTATGGCTCTTACAAACAGACTTCAACATTAGTGCCTTCTTTGTTGAAAGAGGAAATACTCTGAGGACAATAGGATTATACCTTCTTAATTTTTTTATTTTTTATTTTTATTTTTTTTTAAGAGAGAGAGAAAGAAAAAAAAATCCTCCTCTGGGATATTTCCATTTCCACCTGGACACCAGCCACCAGCAAAAGGCGCTTCAATGCGACATTCATTCAGAGAGCAGCTCCTCAAATAGCACAACACCCAGTTGCAGCATTGGGGATGAGCCACATCCTGGCATGGGACTAATGAGAATGCAACCTTCTGGCCTAGCAGTGAGAATCCCAGTAATTGAGCCACGCTGTCACTTGTGCTCAGTTTCTCCCAGCTGAACCGATAGCTCATTTATATTAAAAACACAGATTAAATTTACAGCAGTGAGGCACTGGGATAACCCACCTGGTGAGGGCTTTTATGTTTGTTTGTAATGTTTTTTTTTGTTTGTTTGTTTTTGGTTTTTTTTTTTTTTTTTTTTGTAACAGAGCAATAACTTTGACTTGAACACTGAGAAGGAGATTAACATTAAGGAAGAGATTCAGGGAGTTCAGCTGAGAAGGAGCTACCAGGATGTCCTAGCAGAAACATTACAGTCCAGAAATGACATGAAGGACAAGGACAGAAGGCTGGAAAACACAGAGAGGCTTGTTGTTGAGAGGGCTACTGATGTCCATCATCAGAGAATAATATTTATACATCTTGAGCCCAGCTTTGGTGAGCATAATGCTGGCAAGATCACCAAGCATACTGTGCCCTTCATACTGATGGCATTGCTAATGGTTGCCCAGTGGTACCTCTCTTTCCCAGAAGGAACTTGAGATCGTTTCCCTTTCCTCTAGAAAATGTAACAAATGATTAAGACTTTGGCACATTCAAAAGCAGCAATAATTAGATGATGCCATGCCTGGACTTCTTGTCAGTCATCTTCCAGTCATGGTTGTTAAGTGCTTCTCTGGTGCCAAGTATTAATTATCTGAAATTAGCGCTTGGTGATAGACCAAGTCTTTTCCCATCACAGCTCTGTACTACCAGCATAACAGTTGGAATAAATAAGCCCAAACATTACTCAAGAAAGGGAGATTGGAAGTAAGCAAGGCCAAAGTGCCGCAGCAGTTGTGACAGTCTGGCTGATGCCCTTATTCTCTGTTCAGTATCTCCTTCCTAGCTCTGAGGCCTCAACTCACCCTCTCAGCCATGGGACACAGCTGACTTGCCCAGTCAGGATGATGGCTCCCACAAAGGCAGTGTGAGAAACAGGCAACTGCTGAGGGTGATCTTACCCAACTGAAGAGTCAGTCACAGAATAGCTTGCAGTGGAAGGGACCCTAAAGATCATCTAGTTCCAACCCCTTTGCAGTGGGGCAGGATTAGTGCCCACAACAGGGACCTTCTGTCCACTCGGGGGGCCAGAGGCTGTTCCATGGTGGGATGAATTCAGGTTCCTCTGTTTCCCTTTCAATACAGGTGAAGCAGCATTCTCTGAATTGGAGATAAGAGCTGCGCCTCACTCACACACATTAAAGCGAGAAAAAAAAAAACAACTATCCAGATTTTAATTACTAACACAGGAAGAAACAGGTGAAAACTGGAGGTGGCCCTCATCTTTCCACTCTGACATGCCTTCTTCCCACCTGGTACCACAGCTGCGCCATAGCAGCCCCATGAGCATCACAGCCTCAGGCAGTTTAAGTGGGCACTGCAGTTCAGTCCTCACTGTGTCTTGCATGTGCACAACTTAAGGTATATGACGGCAGCTGGATGCTTTCTTCTGCCATGTGAGTTTGTTCCAGAATAAATCTCTTTTTACACCATTACTGGATTACCCAGGGTCTTTTTTTGTCTAGCAAAAGCCTTAAGATTTGCTTGTCACTGTTGGTCTATTTCCACTGGGCAAAATCTCTCTCTCTAAGCAGTCTTTCACAAGCAAAGAAGTTATTTTGGAGTCCTACAACCAGGCACAAGTAAAGAGGAAAAAAAGGATTGCCCAAAAGAACTGAAGGGTAACAAAATATCCATAAAAAGCCAAGGTCGAGGGTTTAAGGTTTAAAGCACTCACTGCAGGAGTATGAGACCCAGAATATTTTTCACTGCATGGAAGGTTTGGACTCTACAGCTTTGCAGGTACCTTGCTCTCAAAGCATATTAATACTGTCCTGCATGGTCAAACATCATTAAATACTCACCAATAATCTGGAAAAGACTTCCAGACTGAAGACTTCCAAACTCCTACACTATGCCCAAAAAATGAGGACAACAGTCCTCACAGATCAGGCTGCGCCACAGGGCCCTACACCTCTGGAATTCTTCTGCTTGCCCTGGGTGTTGCTGCAGCACCTCCAGTGGGTTGTTTCAAGGAAGCACTATACATGATAACATGCACATGAACAGCATAGTGGGCAGAGTTGATATTAGGCTGACCCGTATCTATGATTTGAAGAGAGAGGCTGCTATTGTCGTTATTCTTCTGAGCTTCCATGATGGCTCACAGAGCTGGACCATGCCTACCTGCCCAGCTGGAGGAGGGTTTTCAGCTGGCTTCAAATGAAAGGAGGAAACCTCTGCATGAGAGCTCACATTGGAAGATGAGTGAAAAGCTGGGAGCACTGCTGAGAGGAGGAATCATGGGGATGAGGGAGAGCAAAGATGCCCCTGAGACTGAAAACTGATCATCTCCAGTAGTACCCCAGTTGCTTGCCCTTATATTAGGCAAGCCTTGACGCTATTTTCATTTATCTGGTGTCCTTTAGCAATAATCACTTCAGAAGCCAGGTCATAAATAGCTTCCCAATGGTCCTCCCACGACATTGGCTAATGCCAGAGCAGTGGAGAAGCTTGCTCTGTCTTACTGGGTTTTATTTTTAAGAGGTAATTGCAACAGAAATTTGAAAAACCTTTTGTGCTGCTGAAAAGGGGCTCAATAAATTGTTAGCAATTTTTTAAAAAAATACATACGTAGAAAGATTCCTAAATTAGAGAAAGATAAATGCACAATTATTAATCCAGGCAAACTGTTTAGCTTTTGTTCCTCAGCACAAAAGATGCCACTGTTCACACATACACACATGCAATATATGATACTGCAAATGAAATACAAAAAAGTGATATAAATTCCTCCCAGGATAATTGTGTAGTGGTGATGTATTAAAACCAGTCTTATTCTCTGTCTATTTAGCTATAAAAGCAATGCAGTTCATTAGTCACTCTTCTCTGCTACCCAAATTACAATAGGAATTTTTATGTCACTTTATATCACTCTTCTTCTGAGAGCTTTAGCAGGAGCCCACCTAAATATTAATGTCCTCCATTGATGCTCTTTATTACCCTTTATAAAGCAATTGTCCTAAACCAGCTTCAGTGTCTACAGCATTTGGCCACAACCATCACCAAAGCAGGATCAGCTGAAGAGCATCTTTGCTCTCTCGGAAACCAATTTGGAGATGTCACAGAGCATTTATGCCAGTTTCCAGCACAAGCAACTTCCCAGGACCTTGCCTTTGATTATCTGAGACTTCTGGATCAATCTCTTTGCAAGCATTCACACAACCATTTTAAATTGGCTTGGACGTCAAAGAAAGAAATGAGATACTTCAGAGAATCTCTCTTTAAAAACAAAACAGTTGTTGTCTCTGTAATTATGAGCACCTACAGCTCATATCTGGAATTAAATAGAAAATATACATGGCTTTAATATGTTTGTAATAAATGTTATATTTTCTATGTAACCTCAGTACATATTCAGACCACATTTATGATATGTAAAATAAGAATTTGCCCTGATGCCATCAGCCACAACCACGTCCAAGACAGAAACAGCTTGCCAAGATGGTACTTCTTCCTACTTCCTCCCCTGTCTAGCCTTACTGAAAAAACACATTACTCTAAGACTGTTTCCTGCTAGCGTAACCCCAAGAGCAGCTCCTCCAGAGGGCAGTTCAGGATGGGACCAGGTGAGGGGGCACAGGACCGCCCTGTCCTACAGCCAACAGACAGTTCTGAAATGAACCTGCATGTCAGGAAGGAAAAAGCACAGCTGAGGGCAGAATCTAGACTTTATGTCAGGTCTGTTGAAGCTACTTATACATTATTGCTACATCCCAGTAAAGATGTTAGGAAATAGAGTACTTGCACAAATTACACTTGCAGAGCAGCAGTTTCCTCAGCAGCACTTTCAGGCTAACCCAGATTGCTTCTATTTCAATAATTGTGTGCAGGAGCTGCGGCGATAAAGACCTGAAATGCAACCATTTTCAGGTTTCCCTTCCCTGCGAAGGTACAGCTCTATACCCACACCTCCACAGATGTGGAACAAAACAAGACTAAGCAAAGTGTTTAAAATGTCATGGGTTACTTTTTCCATATTCCTACACAGATCTTAACGCTTTGCAAGATGTAACCGGGCTTCTCGCTCACCCTGATTTATGAAAACTTCAATTTAAAAAGAGGGGAAGGAAATCATGCCTAACGCTGCCCTTAAATGTCAGTCAACCTTAAGACTAGGGAACAGGTCCCTACTTTTCAAATGTCAGTAAGACTTCTCATAAAAAAAACATGGGCAAGATGTCTGTATAGTTCACATGCTGTATGATCTCATTTTCAAATGTTTCTGATCTTTCTTTTCTTTCTTGGTTTGGCTGGCAGAATAAACCAATCCACAGTGTGCTCCTATGTGCACTTCTATCATAAAAAGAGCGCTGTGCCCCCTGATATCTCGATCTTCTAACACTGGCTTTCCCCCTCTGCCCCCTTCCTCCACACACCGCTCCCCATTTTAAACAATACCTCAAAGTTAGCTTTAACACCTCAGAAAATAGCGCCATAAAAATAAACAAAAGTCTGAGGACTAAGATTGGACATAAAAGTTGTTGCAGATATTGTTTCTTGACAAATAGCTTCTCCAAACATCATAAATTGTCCAAAACCCCGTAAACCTTTGCTCTACATCACCCACGCAGGACTGCAAAGGGAATACAGCCAAGGAACTGCAGGCTAATTGAAAAATCATTCACTTGAGATACAGTAAGTATCGCGCTTCAGTTCTGTGAAAGTATACAGAAACTTGACACAAGTGGCATCCTCCATGAACTAAGCAATTGACTAATCAGCAAACTCAAAAGGAAAATAATCTGGCTCTTCCTCCCCTGCTTTGCTGAATTTGCATTTAATAATCCATCTGAGATGGAAAAAAAAAAAAAAAAAAAAAAGTCTTCAAGATACACTGGGTGGCACAGATTCCTTCCCAGCCTCTAGGACTGCTTCCTCTCAAAAAGAAAACTACAGCGTTGACTGATAACATTGGTTTTGAGGACTCAGGAACTGATGTTTCTAAACCCCTATTATTCAAAGATTGTTATCACAGTTTTCCATTAGCAGAAATAAGTAAAAGCTTTGCTGTATAACTGACAAAGTGATTTTGGGGGAAGGAAAACAAAGGCTCAACATTATACCTTTTTTTTTTTTTTTTAAAAAAAGATTTTTTGCCTTTTTGCTTGAGGCCATTTAGCATTGACTTTGCCTATTATTAATTTCACAGGCAGTAGAAGCTGCTGGATCGTACAGGTACAGTACAAATGGAAGGACCCATAGAAGCCTTTGTTTACCTGACATTTTAATACTTTGCAATGCCTCAAAAAATCCCACTCTGTGGGCCTTGTGTATCCCTTCATATGAAAAAAAACATTTCCATGCTCACAATTCAAACTTTGTCCTTCCACTGGGCACGTGATGCAGTAAAAAGGGCCATGATGTCACGATTCCCACAAGCCTGCTCAGAGCATTTGCAGCAGTTACCTTCAGACTCTCATTCCACGCCTCAGTAACTGAATTTTTCACTGTCACTGGTTGCCTCATCCTCCTGTTCCCTTTGAAGCAGTAGGTGAGCACACACAGGCTTGGACATATATTTCTTTGCCTTCTACTGGAAGAGTGTAAGCGTAATTGTATTCTGAGAAATACGTCTCACTGTCCATTTTGGAGTCCCTCTGCAAGTAACATCAGCAATATTGACATCATCTTCAAAAGATCCTTCCATTATCTCTTTTGAAGATCACAACATGGGTCACCCTCCCTGTCTGCAGCAACAAGCTGCTAAAATGACAAGACAAAATACCATATTTCTGAGGGTTCAGCTTGGTGCTATTGGTGAGACAATCCCAGTTAAAGCTCTGCACTTTAAAACATAAATAAAATGGTGCAGCAAAACTCTAATAAATAACCAGGGAAAAAACTCTGCTTGGACAATCTCCAGAGAACAAACATCCAACGCAAACAGTGAAAGTAAACAAACAGAAAAGCCTCAATAGGGAAATTATATTGAAGGCACCAATTTACATCATGGAATGTCACACCACTTCTTTCTCATTGCAGGGGTGTTACATATGGTGAGAACTCTGGAGAGAGACAAGAGGGAGGAACAGACTGAGGAGTGTGTAATATATGGTCCTGTAAAGGCAAACAGCAGCCAGGTGGTGACTGCATCCACACTGCAGCATCTCAGAGAGGTTTCTCTCCTGCTTCACATCAGCTCTCCTTTCAGTAAAATGGATAAAATGCAAGTGAGCTTTTCAAAGCATCTGGCAACAAGCACAGCCCCACTGCATTCGCATCAAAGCCCTTGTGCAGATCAGATGTATTTACTATAGATTTAGGCAATCTGAAGTTTCACAGTTGGAAATACTTTTTAGAAATTCAAGTTGCCAGCTTGGTAACTAGGGCACTTGAAGCAGTACTTCCCAGTCTGGGGCGCACAGATTCCACTAATCCTCCTCTTGTGAAAAGTTTAGTAGCGGTTTCTTACAAAGCCTGCCCACTAGTTGGCTTCTAAAGCTTTCGGTACAGAGGTTAATACGCCACGGGAGGTACTTCATAAGTCTTCAAGTCAAAGAGAGCCAAAGACTATCAAGGTACAAAGTCAGAAATTTGTTTACTCACTCATTTTGACTTGCAAAAAGTAAAACAAGTCTGTCCAAACACAACAGGGGCCCACAGAAACCACTGGGGCGGAGAGCCCCAGATTCATGTACTGGGCCAGGCACCAGCACTGGGAGAATAAAATTCTATTTATTATTTTTACTGTTTGAAGTGGAAACAATAGCAGCTGGGATGTGTTAGGGCCTCAGAAAAAAACCTGCAGCACACGTCTACAGATGGACAGCCCAGAATACAGGCCATTTGTAAAACAACCAAATCTAGCTTTCTGTGCACTAGTTGGCATGAACTAATAGTGCATAAACCTACATGATCCAATTAGAAATAAATGCATGGAAAAAACAGGCATTTCAAATACTACACTGTTTGTTTCATGACCATTAATCATCACCATATGACACAGGAGAAACCCTGAGAAACAAAAAAAATGGGAAATGATACCCTACTTCTCCAGGCCTGTCCTAGCTTATTAGTGCCTTACTCCAGCAAGGCTCTGAGGATGCACCTTTGGAGCAGGAGACAGCAGGAACCCAATGAGAGCCACAGGATCCCTGTTGCCTCCGGGCTGCCCAGCCCTCAGTCAGCCACTGAGAATAATGCTGTGTTGCTGCCGTACCAGTACAGCAACGCTGCAGAAATAGAGCAACATGCTGTATTTTTTGTTTTCCTACTGATGTCGTTAAAATCAATACAGTTAAATAAAAAAAAATTGAGAAGGAAATTACAAAATAAAATTGTAAGTATTTAAATAGACGATGCTGACCACTGAGATCTTTCTGGTTGTATTATTCCCAGCTCACAGCGTAAACGGATCGGTTACTTACAAAGACAAGTAACTGAATGATCTTTACTTACTAATGCAAAGGAAAACAACAGCAATATAGTAATAATAAAAAGCTGATCATGTTTCCTCCCAAACTGTCAGTATTTTCACTACAGCATATTCTATCCCGAAAACTCAAACAAGGATACTACGCTAAATATTGTGATTTAGTATGAGAGTGTTCTGCTTGGCCATTATCTTATCCCAAGCGCTCTGAGGAGCTAAACACCTCCCTGTCTCTAGTCTTCTCAGGCAACTACTCTAATAGACTACAAACAGCAGAATGCAAGGACAGAGAAACACTGCCAAATATTTGTTATGCCTAACATTTATGTACATTTATCTAATCTCAAATATAATACAGGCTGACAGTATAAACAGGCCAGCTGAAGCTAATCTGTGCATGTTTCTAGTGTATGTAAATAGTCTTTTCCTCAGTTTGTTTCCTTAAAGTATGTAGCATGCAATTATCTCTTACAGCTACAAAGGCAATGACATGTTACTTAGTACTTTTAATAATGATAAATTCAGTCCTGGTGACGAGGGAGTTTAAAACTGTCAGGCTCTCAGGCAGCAGGATAAGATTTTCCAATATACTCCAATAGCAATCTTTTGTTCTGCAAGCTAACTCATTTTTTAACCTCCCCAATTGCTCCATCTTGGCCCCTCTTAAACACAGAGCTCCCACCATCGTGATTCATGAAACAACATACTGAAATTTGTTGTTCTTCAGGTACTAAATGAGATAAATTAATTCCACTATTAACAGGACCAAATGAGAAAAATCAGGACTAGAGGAGAGGAAAAGAAAATGTATAAGGCACATCTCTGCATTTCATTAACATTCAACTACAAAGAAACATCTGTGAAACTGTTGATACAGTTGATTGCACATCATCATCTTCATGTCATGGTTAGATCACTGTATTTTGGGACTACAAGAGAAATCTAACTGGAATGGGAGATTCTCCGATTATATGGCCTTCTCCTTCTACCCTTCTTATGATCATTTTTCATGTTTTGATGAGAATGAAATGCCACCCAGCTTTTCCTGGGACAATTTTTTTGTCTAATCTTTTCTGTTTAACTTAGTTTGACAAGCCTGTAATACCTTTTTAAAACTGCCTCTCTAGCTAATGCCTCATCCTTTAACAGATGGGTATTTTCTACTGCAAACAGTTATAGGCAGAGCAGCTAAGGAAAATAAAGTGCAGATGGTGCAGAATGAAGTAGCAGTTGAAGCAGTGGTTCAGCAACAACGAGGGAGAACAAAACTAACCAGTCACAACTACGCTTTATTGAAAATGGGAGGAAAGCAAGAGAACCCTCAGACTGGGATAGTTAAGATGGCATAAACAGAAAAAGCACTATCTTGTGTTTGAGGAGAATGCATGCTGTTTCACCATGCAATTACTTGGTAGGTGCTGCTTGGGCTATGTCTGTGTGGTGAGGTCAGCCTGAATAGTGGGCAATCAGGTCTGGCCTTACAGCTGCAGTGTGATTTTTCTCCAGATCATTTCACTGGTCCACGGGCTCCAAACCTCTGCCCATAGTTGAGTGAAAGCATATTTTCCAGTGTTTTTTGTGACAAGGGACAGCAAGACTCCTTCCCAGATGACAGTATCGACTGTAATGCAACATGTAGCGTCCTACACCCTTCAGAAAAACATTGGCAGCAACACTGGGGCACTGTTGGTGCTCAATCATTAAGCAGGCCGCTTCATATATGGCTGAAAAGTTTAATCCAGGCACTCTGGATTACACTACATTTGCACCTAGACAGACTTTTCCTCATGGATGGAAAAAGAGTAGGTTTAAAAGCTGAGGAGTAAGTAGGAACATACTGGTGTGTTTACAAGCCTGCAGTAATCAGCAAAGGCTGATAATATTGCCAGGTATCAACACTTCAACTTACAAAGGTCACTACTGGATCAGCAGCAGTACTTCTACAAAAATGATAAGATATACAAGTATCTGCTAGACTGCAAGTCTCCTGAAGGCTTCTCATCTGTGGTCTGTTCTTTTAAATATTCATGGCTTGCTTGCTCCAAACATGTGTTACTCTAAATAACATTTACGTGATGGATGTAATTCCAAAATTAAAAGGCATCCATTCGCTGTGACATGTGCTACATCTAACTTTCACCCAAGAACTGTTTGCTATCTGTTGCATGCATTTCAGCAGGATATAAAATTGAACACAATGAACATTTAAAGACAGAGCATTATCTAAAACCCCAAGGAGCCTAGGACTTGCAATGTAATGTCCTGACAAGGTATTGAACTTTTATTTTTTCTAATGAAAACATAATAAAATGGCACTTTAAAAAAGTGAAACAGCTATTACTAAAAGTATTTATTGCCTCTGATCTCAGTCACTAGCTCTACCACCTAATGCTTTAGAAACTCATCAGCAATCATTCATAGAGTCATTTCACTTCTTCACACATAGCTTCACTCAGCTTCCCATAGGAATGTGAGACCTGGGACTGTCATTCCAAAGTAATCCACAGAACCTCTGCAGCAGGAATCCATAGTCCTTCCTGTCCCACACTGTGGCTAGAAACAAATTCCATGCTACAAAGGAGAAAGTTCAGCCCTGTGCCCATTTAATGCTAAATCTTCTTTCTGATACTTCCCCAAAAGGTTGCCTGGTTGGAGACGTGGATATAAGAGGAAATGGGCTAAGGCCATTGGTTCATCATACACAAAATTCTAAGACGACCTGAGATCGTGAGAGCTGATTCATGTTGGATTCAGATGAGAATCCCAAGCTGGATGCTCTCATAGTCCATCATTACACCCAATGCCAACACTAGCTTTCTAGACCAGTATTCCTGTGCAGCCACAGATTGGGAACATGTTATTTGAATTTATTTCTTTCTTCAGTCTGCTACTGTGTGCCTATGTTATCACGATGACAGTATTATCATTATCGAGCTGAATTTCAGGAGGCATGCCATGAATTGTATTATTTCATTTAATAAACATTGCACTAGTTGGATTTCCCAAAAAGTAAACAATTTTTCAAGTGAAATATCCCCTTCTCAAATGCCACACTGCTATGCATAATTCAGACACAACCCTGACCAGAGATCTGATTGCAAATGGAGAAGCTGCCTGAGTTGTAGGCACTGAGAATTCATTCAAGCATTAGGGGAAATATGTAGAGCACCTGGAGCTTCAAAACACTCCCGAACCAGCAGCATGAGGTATTCCTCTGTTCCCGGGGTTCCCTGCATGTGGAGAGTGGCCCACAGCCCTGATGGTGATCCTCTCACCAGCCTCCTCAGCAACAAGACCAACAGGAAAGGTTAAAACCTGATGGAAGTATACCAAAGTACACCAGCTGAATTCCGTACCAAAGTACAGCAGTAAGGAATGCAATACCTTTCTGACATGAAGCTTTTCAAGCATCCCTCATCATTAATTTCTCAAAGTATTTCAACATCCTTTCTTTTCCTACTAAGTGATAGCATATACAAAACTTAGTTGATATTCACAGATTTAAACACTAACGCATACTGCCTTTTTTTCCCAAAGTTTAAAAAACCCTTCATTATCTTCACTGATTTGGACCCTATCAACAGAGTAGATTCACCTCATCTACCTAATTCATCCCCCATGGTTTAGTCCAACACTGACACACAAAAAATGGAATCAAGAATGGTGAAAAGAAGCCCTTCTGGACACCAGTAGTAAAGCGGAAGAAATAAAGTAAGACCAAGCAAACAACTCTTCCCCACTCTTGCCAGCAAAATCTCAAGGATAGTGGAATTCAGTACCAGAACAGTTGTCTTCTACTGAATAATTCCTGTAGACAGAGTCACCAAGTCTATTTCTAAAGACATACATTAACCTGTAAAATAAAGCTGGAGCAACAAAAAAATAAAAAAATCCACATCTCAATTTTTCTTCTGATATATAAATTCTTATTTACTTTTATAGAAAGTGAGATTAAAAATCAGAGAGATATTCATGTCATGCAGAAAGTGAATCAGATCCTTGAAATATTCTATTAAACACACAAAAAGTAAAATGCTGGAAGAAAACAGTATAGTCAAAGACACAAGTATAGCATGTTGGGATTACATTGGAAGTGAGGCTTGTAAAATAAAACCAGGACTGCACAGAGATCTGATTAGATTCTCAGCTGCTATTATTAGGCAACCAAAGCACACAAATGGCCAAGACAACATTTTTCTGCCGTTCATAGGCTGGATAGACTTTTAAATCTTTTAAATATAGATCTTTGCTATCACTTCACTATTAATGAACGACTGGGGAAAAAAAAGCAGATTCTATGCAATTGAATATTTGCATATGCTAATATACTGAATTTAGAGGTGAGTGAGGATGAAGGGCTATACAGCAGGCAGCACACAAATGGCTGGAGTCTGGCTACGGGGGAGGTGACTTAATGCCAAGTCATGACATTTCTCCTTTATGAGAAGTCAGTTTACTTGCACAGTGTGCTTCACACTGGAAGAAGCCCCAGCCTGCACTGCCAGACCCGCTGCTAGCGATCAGCAATGAGTTCCTAAGGCCCCTGGTAAATCTCTCCATGTTTTCACCATGTTGCATGCAGAGGTAACAATTAAATACTGAACGTAACAAAACTGGGCTTTTAAACCCTCTGCTACGACAACTGAACTTCAGTGTGTCACCAACCACTGGTGCCATTAATCACTGGCTTCATGGAGATGAACCATCCTCAGATGGCAGCACAGAGATCAGCCATCTCTCTCACAAAGCAAATCAAAGGGGCAAGGTATCCACTCCTCAGTAACTCCTGATAGCTCTCCACCTCCTTTCTGAAAAATGGGTTCAAAATGCCAACATACATCCCTATGTAACTACCAGAGGCTTCACTTTATGGAAAGAATAAGTAGTATATAAAAACAGGTATATAGATATAAATATAGATATTATTATTATATATTATAAATAGATACATGAAGTATATATATAACTTCGTGGATGCCCCATCCCTGAAGGCATTCAAGGCCAGGTTGGATGTGGCTCTGGGCAGCCTGGTCTAGGTCAGCGACCCTGCCCACAGCAGGGGGGTTTAAGGTCCTTTTCAACCCAGGCCATCCTGTGATTCTATGAAAGCGCTGGTAAAATAAAGATGTTGCCTTCACAAAAAAATCAAGTCTTTATTAGTTGTGGATAATTCTTCCACCTATCATCAAGAAACAGATAGTTAACTATTCCTTTCCCTGCTTTGTTTCCTACTTTTCTTTAGTACCTTTCCTGTGAGGAGAGTGGACCAGAAGGCAAACTTGAAAGCACAAACTGAAATACTTTCTTTGGGGTTGGCATTCTGATGTACTTAACTCCCTTCGTATTTGTTGTAGTAGATGTCCTGCTATGAGGCACTGTGAACTTCGCTATCAGAACAATCCATCAAATTGCAGGCAGCTGCAGACTCTGAATGTAACCTATGGTCTTCAACCTATACAGTCAGTGGAAAACACTGTGCTAAACTTAGTGAGTTTTAAGTGCAATTAACAATAAATGATCAAGGTCTCACTGAGAAAATAGTATCCTCTCTATGCAATGCCACCAGTATTACAATCTCAGCTTAGCACAGCCACGGCGGCTGGTGGGTCCGTTTATTATGAGGCCCCTCCATAAAATGCATTCCTCATTTTACTGCATAGCAGGCAAAATCTGTTTGCTGATCTTCAGGGTATTATGCAAAGCATTTGGGGAGAATGACAGGAGAGAGAGAATTGAATTTTGAGGCATTTGTTTGATCTATCGCTTTGATGATTTAGGCTGATTTATATGATGGGTTTGGGTTGTGTGTGTTACAGTTTGCATTTGATGCAGTATTTTTCTATGGCTGGATTCTCAGCAATGTTCAGCATCCTTAGAATGACACACAGATTTCAAACAAATAAAAAATCCCAGCATTTAGCACCTGCTCTCCAGCAATGCATACCACAATTTAAACAAGAACTGCATCGTTAGAAAATCTGGCTGATTTTAAGAGCACTGACCACTTCAATATCTGCTCTTAAGCTTGAATTTATATGATTTTAAACACCCAAACAACATTCTGAATCCCATCCAGCAAAGCCAAAAGACGACAGAGTAGTTTTCCACACTGCCTCCTCTGTGGTCTCAAGAATCGTTCTCGTATGAATAGAGAGTGGAAAATCTTGGCCTATCTATTTTAAACAGCAGAGAAATAAATAAGGGGCATACAGAAATGCTTTCAGGATTGATTCTTTGACTTTCTTGCAAAGAACTTCCATATCTTATTTTCACATTTATTTTTATAGCTTTTTCTTCTCTTTGTCTTTTGTCTTCCGCTCCTTAAAAATAAGAAGGAATCAAAATGTTCTTTTGTTCCTTAAAAATAAGTAGGAATCAAAATGTTCTTTTGGTTAAAAGCTATTGTTAGCATTTATTTTACAGATCTGAACAGATGGATGGAAAATTCTGTTGTTTCGAGAACTGATTTAGCACCGGACCACTGAGAAGGAGCATCTCCATTCAAAGACTAGCACTTCTAAGTCAATGCCAAGCTTTCATGCTAAAATCCATGTTTCTCATAAGAAGTTCCCAGTCACAGTCAAGCAGAAGCATACCCCTCACACTGTTAAAAGCAGCAAAGAACAGAAAAACTTGCTAATCGCCTGAAAATGAGAAGTATCAGTCTCTGTAAACTAGTTCTACAAAGCTTTTGCAAAAGAAAGCAGTCACCAGAATAAACATCTGTGATCAAATACTAATTTAGCACCAACAGAAAATTGACTTCAAATCATCTCTTTGTCACTGTAATTGATTAAAAGTCAAATGAAAATTGATAACATGATTTTCTATGTGTGAATGTATATGGGGCACAAACTCTCAAGAGCTCTATTGGCTTCATATATTGACTTTTTCCAAATAAAGCTTTTTAAGAGTACATTAGTCAGTCCACTAATAAACCTAAAATGCAGACTAATTACTCCGACACAAGGCATTGATACGCTCTTGAGACTGTAGGCGTTTGGTGCAAAAAACAGAACTGACAAAAACTTTGAATCCAACCGAAATGCAAAATCATAGAATCATAAACTGGTTTGAGACAGAAGGGACCTCAACGACCACCTAATTCCAACCTCCCTGCTATAGGCAGGGACACTTCCCACTAGACCAGGTTGCTTACAGCCCCATCCAGCCCAGTCCTGAATGCTTCCACAGAGAGGGCACCCGCAACCTCGCTGAGCAACCTGTTCCAGAGTCTCAACACTCTCACTGTACAGAATTTCTTCCTAATATCTAGTCTAAACCTACCCACTCCCAGTTTAAACCCATTTGCCCTGTCCTGTTACTGCATACCCTTATAAAAAGTCCCACCCAGCTTTCCTGCAGGCCCTTCAGGTACTGGAAGGCCACTGTAAGGTACCCTCAGAGCCTACTCTTCTCTTGATGAACTCAGGATACAGTTGGCCTGTAAGCACAGGCTCATATTGAGTCTTTCATCAGCCCACACCTCCAAATCCTTCTCTTCAGGGCTACTCTCAAGCCATTTTCCACACAGCCTGTACATGTGTTTGGATGCACAAACTATTTCATTATCATTGAACTTTTTTCAGATGAAGAAAGCTGCCTATTCTTCCCTTATTCTCTTCATTTAAAATTATCTTCAAATTTTATTAATTCTTCTCCAGCCTCAATATTATATCCAAACTCTTGTTCTTCACTAATCCAATAGTTTTTCAGTGTAGGTTACAGACCTAGGTATCTTCTCTTTAACAGATTATTTTCTGCATCACAGAACAAATGCAACTCTGTATCGACCCTGAACAGAGTGTAGACTACTAAAATGTTATTTCACCTACTCTGTAGACCCCAATATTTTTAATAACAACCTGTAAAAGCAACAACAAAAAGGGATTACTCGACACAATATCTGTCTACTTTATTAGCAAACAGGCAGAAATTACGGCCAGTTGGCCTCAAATTAAGATTTAAAATGTCTTACAGCAGTGTTAATTTCACTCATTCAGATTTCCATCTTCTTCTATGAGAATATACAGAGATATGAGAAACCGAGGCAAAAGAGATATTCTATTTATAATGTCAAGAAAGCAAGACTGATCCCTACTCCAGCCTGACAAATGACAGCCAGGCCCTGCCACACCACCACCAGCACTTCACCAGCTGCGGAGCTCAGTGCCAGTTACTCAGCAGAAATTGGTGGCAGAGAGTAAACAAGAATTGATGCATTGAAAATAAATGTAAAATCTGTGTATCTCAGTTAGGAGGCACTGCCCTTGGAGCACAGCAGGAGGGATCGAGTCTCCACAGTCTGAATTTTGCCTGCTAGCTCCCATCAGGAGAGAGGTGAGGATCATGCAAATGAACAGGGTTCCATAGCAGATGGCATCGGGGAAGAAATGAATAAGTAGGACAGAGCTCAAACAGGAGAAGTTTGCAGCCTCTGAGGAGCAAAGGCCAGACTCAAAAGAAAGGTGTGAGGGAAGGATGTGATGAAGGATGCACTGCTGAGGGCAGCAATTGGCTGCAGTCTTGGAAAGGTGCCGTCTCTGCAGCAAAACACTCCCATTTTACTCCTTAAAAGACAGCAAGGTATGACCAGTTGATACGGGGAGGAAAAAAAAGGAAAAAAAGACCGCTCATGATTAACCTTGTGAATTTTTACACAGTTAAGGTCTCAGCAAAGGTTATCTGGGTTGCTGTAACATACAGCGTCAGCTGAGATTCAGCCTACGACAAGTGCCAGCACAACATTCACTTAAACCTCTCCTTTACTGTGATGCCCACAGAAAACCTGGCAAGAGCCAAGTTGCTAGTGAACTGATACCTCCATCCATCACGCTTTCCAGCATGCTCACTGCTTCCCCAAGTGTTTACTGCTGCCTCATACCTCCACATCCTTCTTCCTGCCTTCCCTTGTCCATCTTGCAGGCTACCAGAGCCAGCAGGATGAGTCAGGCCCTCACAACCCTGCACTGAACAGGGACACCTACAGCTGGATCAGGTTGCTCAGAGCCCCATCCAGTCTGACCTTGAAAGCCTCCAGGGACAGAGCAGCCACTGCCTCTCCGCGCAATCTGTGACAGTGCCCCATCACTTATTTTTACTTGTTGTAAAAAGAACTTCAATACAGTCGATCTAAATCTCCCCTCTTTTAGTTGGAAACCATTTCCCCTTGTCCTTTCACAACAGACCTTGCTCAACAGCCTGTCCCCTTCATTTTTACAGCTCCCCTTCAGGTACTGCTCTCTGATCTCCCCAAAGCTTTCTCTTCTCCAGGCTGAACAGCCCCAGCTCTCTCAGCCTGTCCTTGTAGGGAAGTGTTCCATCCCTTGGAACATTTCTGTGGCCCTCCTCTGGACATACTCCAACAGGACTATGTCTCTCCTGTACTGAGGACTCCACATCTGGATGCAGTACTCCAGGTGAGTCCTCACCAGCACAGAGAAGATGGACAGGATCACCTCCCTTGCCCTGCCGGCCACACTGCTTTTGATGCATCCCCAGGATATGATTGGCTTTCTGGGCTGCAAGGGCACATTCCTGGCTCATGTCCAGCTTCCCATTCACCAGTTCCCCCAAATTCCTTCTGGCAGGACTACGTTCAGTCATCTCATCTCCCAGCTTTTACTGATAGTGGGAGTTGTCATGACCCAGGTGCAAGGCCTTGCAGTTGGCTTTAACCTTATGAGGTTCACCTGCGCTCACTGCTAAAGACTGAAGAAGGGTACTTTCAAAGCCTGTATTTTCATGAATCGCACAACAGGGGCGTGTGTTAAATTATATACAAATACTAGAAAAACACAATCAGGAATGTCCATGGTGCCATCTAATTTGAACTCAGGACTGATTCAGGTTGGGCAGATTGTTCCACCACAGTGATGCTGTCCCCAAACCCCAGAGCACCACACGTACCTGCAGAAGGCTCATAAATGTTGCCCAGAAAAAGCTGAGCGGAGGACCACCAATATTTTGGTGCCCACATAAGTGAGATTTCACACAACCAAGAAGCAGTTTGATTTTAGTGCCTTAAAGGTCACTGAATTTTTTGTGGTCACGAAGCACATTCCTTTGCCTTTCACTCCCAAGCAGGGCTTGCAGGAACTGGGGCTTGCAGCAAGTTCATCCTCTCTGCAGCCAGCTGCCCTCCTCTCTGCTCCAATATTCATGCTAACAAATAAGCACGTTAGCTGATCATTTCAGCAGTAAAACAGAGTTTGCACATGTAAATTTTTATCAACTATACGTACGAGTGGTGCAATCCGTACAGACTGTAATTCCTGCACCTGCTTTTACATTTGCACCATCGTTTACCTTGGCTCTTAACAATTATTATTCAGCATTTCAAGTGCCATCTGTGCTGCTGATAAGTAAATGCCTTCAAGTATATTGGAAACAGATTTTCTGAAGTTTTACCTTGTACCAGGCACAGTCAGCATCAGAAGCGTGTGCTCTATGGAAGCTGACATGTATTTAGCTGATTTTTTCCACAGGAATTGGTGCATTCAAAATAAATTTAAAATGTGTATATCTAAGTTACCAAACAGAAAACAAGCTCAGAGAATGAAGGAACATCACTGCATTCCCAATAGCCCTTGCTATTTATGGGTCAAATTCAAATCCAGCGTATATAGGTAATGTTCACTCACACCTGGAGTGAATTTAGTCTTATAATAGTTAAGCATCGTGAGAGAAAAACTTAATAAATGAGAAAAAATATCCACAAGTTCAGTGCCCAAATGCCTCAACAGCTCTTGACACATACATCAGCCACCATTAAAATTAAAATGTGAAATATAATGACTGATCTCCATGAGATGCATGAAGCTGACTATTCTGAGGTTCTCACTGACAGTTTAAACAACTCCAAGTGACACCTGGGAACAGATCCAGACTCACACATCTCTGCCCACTGTCTTAGTGTAAATGTCAGTGTGGAACAAGAGTTGGAAAAATATCATAAACTGATTTTTTTCCCTTTAAAAATCAATCATTAACCACTATCTGCTAATAAGTCATGTTTTCTTTTCAAATGAAACCACAGTTGGTCACAGCCAGTGATTCATTCCTTCCTAGGGGGATAAAGCCACACAATCACACCAAAAATTCCCAAGCTGCACAAATAGGCAGGTATCATGCAGTGGCTTTTTTGAAAACTGTAGGGAAACCACAACTACATGGATGGTATTTCAAATCACAGAGCAGGTAGAGCCCGGTAAAGGAACAAAGTGGGAATTCCCTTCAGTTTTTCTCTCCTGATGATGACTGACAATTCCTGGCTACAGCAGTATTATTTCTATTACAGCCATGCCTGAAAAAGGCTGGGTGCTGACAAAGTTACTCATGAAAAAAGACCAATGCATGAAACAAGCACCTTCAGGGTTTAGTGAACAAAGCAAAGTGGGCTCATGTAACTCCAAAATCAAAGCTGACAGCATCAAATCCAGGAGCTGAGTGCTACCAAAGGTGGCCCCGAGCAGCCACAGCATTTTCTCCACTGTCCTTTTCTCCCCACTCACTTTGACACAGAGATCTGCACAGTTTAATTACAAACCATAGACAAGTGCAATTCTATTAGCAGGCCTAAAGTACTGGCGTGACACAAACTTGTACACTGCATCCAGTCACTAAGATGCTGCCAACAAGCTCGGAGATTCAGAGCCTCTTTTCTATGCAGGTCTGTTTGGCCTGGAAACAGCATACATATACACTGACTTGAGTTTAACAAAGAATGTTAATTTGGGTCAGTGAACTACCACTAATTGAATTCTAATAGATGTCACCATAACTCAAGTGCTCCAGCTCTATCAAGCAAAATGGCAGTAAGACCGAAGCCAGCACTTCTGCTGCGCTGGGGGAAATGAAGTCTGTCCTTTGACTGCATTGTTTCCTGCTTGTCCAGTTTTAAATACTCTTTGGTCATAATAAAAAGCAAATGAGATACTGGCTTGACTGCTCCCTCAAAGAGTCTTTAAGAGCAGATTTTGTTTTTTTAAGTGCAGTGCTCAAAAAGAAGCCCCAAGCTGCTCCATACAGGTACAGCCAAATGCAGAGCTGAACAACACAGTGGGCCGGCACCCAGCCCCAGCCCTCCCTTCTCCTTGAGATCTTTTAGATATTTTGCATTCTTTTTGCCCCCAAGACTGTTGGCAGCATTAACCACAAAGATCAATTTTCTCGAGACTTCCTGAACCCAGGCTCTAAGCCACAGAATCAGGATCCTGTACTGCTCAACACAAGCCAACATCCAGCCACACACAGAAACAGCAGGGCTGTCTTCAGAAGGGAAAATACCTGAAGCATTCTTAGCATGATTCACAGTGGCTTAGCTATGGGAAGACTCCTTCTTAGCTCATCTGAAAGTAGCAGATTTACACTCAGCAGACCATGAGGGTGCTGGCTTGTGTCTCACTTAAGATGGAGCACAGAACAGAAGCAGCATTTTCCACCAGCTTGCACCCTGTATAGTCACTCAAATCTGTGCAAAGAGGATGCAAAGATGCTGCCAAAGAACAATGAATGTGTGTGGCACAGCTGAAAGTAGCAAAACAAGGAGCAGAATAGTGGAAAAATCAGGCCCAGCGACTGCCATGCATCTAGTACATCTGCTGCAGGCATAGGGCTCTGTGCAACAGGCCACACTGGCAATGCTCATAGAAAGCATGTGATCCAACTGCTGGATTCCAAAGGTAAAAAACTCTGCAATTGGGATGTCAGCCTAAATTCACTTTCCAGGGTCAAATGGGACAGTTACAAATCCAGCACTTAGCAGGACCAAAATAGTCAAATGTAGGTAGAAACCTTACCCCTTACACTGAGCACTGAAAATATTTGGGGGAAAGAACAAATTCTTTTTTTGCTTTTTTTTTTTTGTTGTTGTTGTTTTGTTGTTGTTCAGAAAAGAAAAATGAAAATTGGCAGATTAAAGGAGCACAGGTTCAAACAGGTACTGCAACAGAAAACTGCCCTAATTATTCCAGGTTTGAGTCCCATATTACCACATGCCACAGCAGAAGGAAATAAAGCACAAAGGCAACACAGGAACTCTACATTTGGCCCAGCAGGTTAAAGCACTGAACCTGCACTCAGAGGGACTTGCACTCACACACAGACCATTGCCATTTGCAAAGCCCTCCTGGAAGGTAAACGGTGCTTTACAAGGATTGCTGCAATGGCTCTCAGTGTGAGTCACTCCTAATTAGGGCCCCATCAGTCTGCCAGGACCATGTGACTTGTTTGTATCCAGGTAATGACCTGAGTTCATGCAGTTTGCATCAGCTACCAGACCTGGATACTGCCCAAACTTCCATATCCCTGGAGGGCTGGCTGTACGCTGCCCACACCAGTACCACCAAGCCACACACACATTTGTCAGCAACCTGTCCCTGCAAGGACCACATTGTCAAGATCCTGGCCAGTGCAGAGGCACGCAGCTCTCTGTCGGGCTCCAGGACCTGAATCCAGTTTTCGGAGCCTAGCTGCTCCCACATCTAACTTGGGATGTGCCACCCAACTGAGATTCACAGCTGTACAAGACTCAAACACTGCATCCATCTCATGATGTTGTCTAACACTAGGATGGGTTAGGATGGGTGAAACAAGAAGAGTAGTGCTCATGAACCTGGTATGTCCTTCTGAAATACCACCATTTAAAGAATATTCACTGAAGAATGCAGTCATATGGGCAATGTGGGAAGTGTTAAAGAAACCAACCTTACCCCTTCCCGAGTGTTTCATCCTCACCCCATCCTGTGCCATCCTGTCCTTCTGCTATGGCTTCACTTCTCTCTCCCTCTTTCTGCAAAAGCCCACCACAACCAGTTTAGCATCACGTGCCTTTCTTTCTCATCGTTGGCTTTATATATCCTCCAGTTAAATGTACCTCTCTTTTTAAAAATGAACAACTCTCATATCTATAGAAAATGTTTTGCATCTTGAGCCGTTTACTTTTCAATAAATAGGCCAGGTATATTTGCCTATTTCAGAGAAAAAAAAAAAAAAAAAAGCCCTCTTTTCCTGACCATCTCCCACAACGAACCCTCATACAATCCGTGCCCATTGTGATTCAGTGGGCTCGTCTCTGCATTACTGCAGTAAAGGTGAAGACAGATGTAAAACCAAGATCTTGATCATCTGCAGCTTAAAAAAAAAAAAAAGTGTTCTGGCAGTTTTCATCAGAGAGACAGTTTTAAACAGTGCCCTGCACAAATTCTGGCTCCTGTAACTTTTACTGCCACTTCAAGGGGATCTGTAATATTTTGTCCTGAACTGTTGCATACCACTGCAGAGTCCTGTTGAGTAGCTGTCATAGTCTGCACCAACAAAGGAGAAGTCTCATAGGAGAACAAAATAATCCTTATGTGCAGTTTGTATATTAATTTATTTAATTTGTAAAGCTCTCTGGGACTCTGCAAGATGAAAGCAGCTGCATAAATGTAAAATACATCACCATTATTGCTGTTTTCTAACCAGCATCTTCCATTTTGTAGTTGGTATTTTTCTCCCATAGTGTATGACCTTGTATTTTATCTAAATTAAATCTCATCTTGTTAATTTTTGCACAGTTCTTTAAACTCTCAACATCCTTTTGTTATCTCTCTCCCTCTGCCTTCCACTGCGTTTATGATCCCTCTTAATTTGGCATCATCTCCAAATTGTATTGCTCTGTATATATTGCTTAGGAAAGTATTAAACAATATTGTGATCAGCACTGACCCTTGTGAAACCTCTCCTGATATTTTTCTTAAATTGATGTTGTAATGTTTATAATTAGGTACAAGAGGACACAAGAAGTAACAGGCAGCAATTAAGGAAAGGAAAATATAAGCTATCAGTAAAAACTCTGACAGTGAAATCTATGAGAACGTACAACAGCTTCCCAAAGGAAGACTTGAAAGTCCCAATGCTTGCTAAAAAATATATTAATAGTAAATAAAACACTAAATAGTAATGAGGCTTAGCACACAGTGTATATAGCACTTGACGTGTTCAAGCCTACTCACACAAAGTAGTTTGGGGAAATATTGAAAATTCTGGAAGACAAAGCACCCTGGTATATTTTAGTTTTACTTTTGCATATATAACACTCTCTCCCCAATCAGCGTGACTCAGGGACAAAGTGTGCCTGCAAACAAACCTGTACTACCAAGGGGATATGCATATTCCTGAGAAGAAGGCAGGATGACCCAGCACTTTTTTCTCTGTTGCTGTACCCCACACATGCCACTATAAACTCTCACAGACAAGCTCTCAGTCACCAAAAACACAACCTGCAAATCCCCATTCTCCTGTTTTTATCTTTTTTTTTTTTTCCAATATAATAAATACAGCTAATTACGTCATCCTGGCAAAAGAAAGGGCTATCTCCCTTATGAAAACAACCTTGACACTGAACACTTTCAGCCCAAACAACTGTCAGGAAGACCCCTCTCAAAAGTGTCAGTTCATCCATTTCTTCTGTCCAGCCAAAGGAGCAGAAATGAAGAAATGACAGATCTAAACCCGTACTGCCACTCGGAAGATCACAGAATCACAGAATCACCTGGGTTGGAAGGGACCTCAAGGATCATGTAGTTCCAAACCCCCTGCCTAGCAGGGCCACCAAACGTACACATTCAGATCAGGTTGCCCAGGACCCCGTCCAACCTGGCCTTGAACACGTCCAAGGACGGGGCATCCACAACCTCCCTGGGCAGCCCGTTCCAGGGCCTAACCACTCTCCTTGTGAAGAAAAGAAGAAAGATCTCAGGACAAACCCATTGTGATGAAAGGGCCTCTGACCTTGCTGATGTGTACACTACACCAACTTCTTGGTCCTGACAGCCTTTGATTTAATCAATGAACATCTTGGACAGAAAATAGCAGATAAGAGCAAAGAAAGACAACACACAAGTGATCCACCAGCCACTCTGCACATACATTTACGAGAGACAATCACTCCTTTGGACAGAGCTCTGACCTCCACATTTTACAACTGCAAACACCATTCTTCCTCCTAGTGCAAGCCTTTCTTTTATAAAGTTAGCCAGCATTTCAGTTGTTGTTCTTCCTTGTCAACTCATGGGTTTTGGGTTTGGAGTGCAAACGTCCAAATTAAGAAAACACTGAAGATTTAGGACATCCCCTAAGTCCAACAGATGTACACAGGATCACTTACGTGCTTAAAATACAGCATATGGTGCAATGATTTGTTGGATGCCTGAGTGCTTAAAGACCTAGCACTTTCTCCCTTCATAGGCTATGGTGCTTTGATATCTGCACTGCGCACATAATGTCAACAGAGTTCATTTCTAGCTCATAATATGGTCTCACAAGTAATACTGTGGCAGTAAGCATTGTGTACTTCCAATCCTATTCAAGATTTAGCAGTAAATATCTGCAAAGCAGTATTAATGGTCTAAGTGCAGATAAGCAGAGAGAGCAATAAGCAGAACAAAGGCAGGAAGAGAGAGACCAAGAACAAGGTGGGAAAGAGAGAAAGAAAGGACAATCCAGCATAGAGACACCTAGCTACCAGCACTGGCTTGAAGAAGCAGAGTGGCAGAGAGGCTACTATGAATACTCCAAGAACTACCAATCTCACATAGGAAATAAAAACAAAATGGTGTAAAGTCACGTTCGCACTCATAAGGTCAGTGAGAATAGGCACAAAACTGTGCAAATACCAGCAGAAGAGAGAAAACAGCTGGTTTTGGTGGTGCAGACACACCAGGCATCCTGGTGGAAGAAAAAAGCTAAGACTGCAGACCTGAATGGGCAGGAACAAGCTGAAAAGCTGAGAAAGAGAAGCAGTTTGAGGAATGCCATCAACCATGTTGCTAAGCACTCCTCTGAAGCACTGCTTTTGTCAAAATCAGGTTGGCATAAACACACTGCCCTCTAACCCTAAAAACTATGGGTTTTTAAAACCCTCCAACATCACACAAGCAAGAGCAGATGAACACTTTCAAACACAGCTGTGCCTAGTAGCACATGAGGAACTTCAAGAACCCATATTATATTTTGATTTCCAGGGAACAAGCTGAGAGATGGAAGATTTCAGTGTTCAGAAAAATTAATGCAAGGACTGTTATCACAGCGCTCTGAAATCTCGCTTTCCACAAGGCTGGACAAGGTGTCACGCCTGAGCACAACGCCTTGTTCACAGGACAAACCAACCCAGCACGTTCCAAGCAGTGGTTTTGCTTCCAGAGCTACTGCAGTACTTCAAGTGCTGCCATCTTGTGTTCCCATGTGCGCTTCCCCACTTAAATCCTGCTTCAATTCTGAATAGCTGTCTTACTGGGTCACGTAGCAGGCATTGCTAACATTTCAGAAGTCACTTACTGTGTGTGTCCTCTAAAAAGACATTTTTTCACTTCCATATATGACACAAGGCTCCCTAGAAGCATATGTGGTAAATACAATGAATATAAGAATTAAAGCCACATTAGAAGGTATTGATTTTCATTACAGCAGGATGAGCCTCTTCGGGAGCTGGATGGAGGTAGTGAACTGAGCAGACACAGCATGATTCTGGCGAGGTGGAGCATTTGGGGAATTGCTCCCGCAATAGGAAAAATTTGTTTTAATTAGGTTGGTTGGTGGTTCCCAAAGCAATGTGCTGTGAGTGGGAAGAAGAAATAAGGATGGGACTGTAAGCAGCTTGTTGTGTTCTCAGCCTCTGACTCAGAGCACAGCTGGCTCTGCTGCTGGAGGAGCTGAGGAGGGACGAGAAGGTGACCAGATGTGCCTTCCCTTACTGTCCTGAACTGTGCATAAAAGCAAGATGACGTTTTATTCTCCTGGACAAGCAAAAAGATTCGAGGAAGGAGATAATAACCAGCAATTAGGGCAGCAAAAATATCCAAGAACAAAACTGACTGAAAATAATAAAATTAAAAAGTGAGTTAGAGAGATTTTGTCATTCTGTCTTAGATTATGTTGAGGAGGCTGAACTCAATTTTATTGAGAAATCAATTCTAATTTGGCACTCCACTCGGCTTCTGGCAGAGGACGCTGGTAACAGTCTCCATTGAAATCTGCCAGCTAATTTACTTCTGCTGACTTTACACTAACAAACAGAAGCAGGAAAAAGTTGTGTGGTAGAGATGACATTTCCCTCTAAATATCCCACACCAACACACTGCCTGAGCCCTCCCACACTTGCCACTGAAATCCATCACCTTGCAATAGGGAAGGGAAAAACAAAACACACCCTGGGACAAAATGGTCAGAGCACACTACGTACACACCCTGCAGACAAGGCCACAAGTTCAGCACAGGGAAGGGCTGAGGAAGAGATCCCTCCAACAGCTGCTGTGGGAGTTCAGCATCACCTGCCCTGCAATTCAACTGACCTCGCATGTCCAGCTCCGCAACTTTTATAGATGCTGCGTCCTGCAATCGATTGTCAAAAGAAAAAGAAGCTTTTAAAGGATAGTGAATTATTGAAGAAAATGTGTCTGTAGATATTTCAGAAACATACTGAATAAAATTTATCACGGGTTACGTGTCTGGGAGCACAAAATGTGCCGTTTAATGCTGTGCTTTACTGACCTTTAAGCAGTGGCAGCTACCCTAACTGTATGCATAGCTTTTGTGTATTCACCCAGCATTTATATAAAATATCGCTTATTTTTACAAGGTTTGTGCCACTGAAGATTTTACCTTCACTGAGAAAATGATTGCTGAGTGCGTAGTTCGTAGCATTGTTTCCAAACATTAATATAACCAAGAAGCGTGAAGTTCTCAGCCCACATGCTTACCGGTATGTTTTATAGACAAGGGGCTTTATTTTATCAAGCAGTTCCTAAATGTGGGCAGAATTAAAAAGAAAAAAAGGAAAAAAAAAATGTTTTATTCTTTTGGATCACTGACTGCCTTTGCCTTAGCTTCCAATAAGACCAGGGAGCCCACCTCCCTGGCACAACTGCGTGTTCTTTTTCAGGGAAGGCTTCTGTCTTCGGCTAAGTAATATCCATACAAAAGCCCCAAATTTAGCAGTGCACAATGACTTACATTTCCTCACTCCATTTATAAACCAGGTTCACTGCTCCATAAGGACCTGATTTCACCCCCTCCCTCTCAGCAACATTCTTTAAGCCTTTACAAAGATCCATTTTCCCTTTCTTATTCCCAGAAGCCTGCTAAAACTAGGGCAAGATGGCCTAAAAATTACTATTTTCCTCAAAGTCCCAGAAAACCTGGGGCCGACTGCACCCTCTCTGGGAGTGATGCTGGGCTCCCCTCTCTGGCACCCAGGCAGCAGGGCTCCTGCCTGCAAGGATGTGCTCCCACCCGGCCCCAGGAGCGGTGATGCAGGGAGCTGTGGACTCCTGAGCCAAGGAGGAACCTCGTGGCTCCAAAAAGCTCCCACTCCAAAGACTGGAACTCTATCTCTCTGAGGAAAGAAATAGGGTAAAAAATGAATATAAGAGCGTCGTTCTAAATAATTGATGTTGCAATCTAATGCTATTTCCTTTTGTATTACTGCAATCTTCTTAAAAAGATATTCTCAAGCTGTTTATTATAGCAATAACTATAATTTTTCCTTCTCTTTTAGCAACAGTGCTTCACCCATAATGTCGCCTACAGATAATGTATTAAAGATATAAATAAAAATAACACAGTATAGGTAGTATGGCAACACATAGGCTGCTAACCAGCCAAACAGAATGCGCTTTAGAGTTGGATTAGCTGGAGCTGGCTACTTGAGCATCTGCTGTCTTTTGATTTCTCCACTGTCAGCTGTCCGTCTCTATCTGTATTTGCTCTGACATTACTACAGTGCTGTGAATAAAACCTAAACACATTCACACTTCTCCTTTATTTACCTCACCGGGAAGAAAAAGCAAGACGAAACAAACAGCTCTGAATGACCAGAATGCAGAAATCCTGCCACCAGATTTAAAAACCCAATTCTTGTTTTTCATCACAGCTCTGAAGTTTTTCCAGAAAGCTGTCATTTCCTTAAATATAAAAACCCATTTAAAAAAATTCTGACTCTTCGAGGATGGGCTAAAAATAGCCAGGAGTGCAGTTATTACCCTCTAACCTCTAGCACTGGTTCAGCTGCATATGCTGTTCTGCAGGAAAATCTCCAACAGCAATCAAGGTTACTCTTTGCATTACAACAGCATCGCTAAGCCCTCACCAGGAGTAAGACCAAGGGAGGCAATTTCTGACTCAGGTGTTAAGTAACAGATGGTTCCCATCTTAAAGATTTTAAATGGAAGCAGGAGCTCCATTTCATGTACGGGGACCCGAGACCCAGAGAAATCACAGCTCATGCTGCCTGCAGCAGAGTGCAGAAAATCACAACTCATTCTATGGTTTAACCCCTGAAAGCACCATCAGGAACCCTACAAAAGCCTGGCGCCCAGCACAGCTGCACAGAGCAGATCTGACAAAGCACCACCCCCTCCCAGCAGATCATCAGCACCTAGGTTAAGGAACACATCCCTCAGGTGCCACTCACAGTGACACTTGAGTGAGGGAGCCTTTCAGTGCCCTTGTCAATCTCCTAGCACACAGCCATGCATGCAGACCTGCACCACTCTCCCACAGATCGCTTCTCTTCCCATCACTAGAGTCAATCCTCAAAGAGGTCACCTCTCTATTGAAATGCACGATGAGTACCCCATGTCCCAGCTGATCTCCTGGACCCATTCCAACCAACTGCTGATTTTTGCCACTGACCAAGGCTTCATACAGCAAGGCAGCTGTGGTTTAAGCCACGCTTCCACTTTATGCCCACACCTAAATCTCAGCAGATAAGTACTCTTCAGCATGTGTAGCACCCGCAGGAGCACCTTTTGCAATGCTGAGAGCAGAAATACCTTCACAAGAGAGCAGCACGACAGCCTAGCGACGCTTCCTACCTGAAGATCCTATCCCCATTAAATTTTCATATCTGCAATACAGAAGCGTATTTTAAGACAAATGCTGTTCTAATTTGCTGTAGGCACTGACGACCAACACACATTTCAGTAGAGGAAGTTGTGTGTTTTAATTGGTTTATGAAGACAAAGCATATGCCATGATACAGTTAAATGATTAACAGATTCCTACGAATGCCTTTGGCATAGAATATCTATACATTCATTAGCTGGAACAATTCATCTTCTTGATAAAACTAAAATTAGTTATACAGCAGGTTTACTTTTTATGATTAATAAATGATAAAAATCTAAATTATCCATCTCAAATGACTGCTTTCTTAGCCATTAATCTCACATTTATCAGCTCCTATAACTCACAGTATTAGCTGAAAAATCAATTTCCTCAAATATTTTTAATTCCGTATTAAAAATAGCAAAATATGTGAAATGTGAAGTATCTTATCCTTCACTACATATTTGCAGTGAATTCTAAATCAAGATATAAAAAGAAACAATATACAACTGTGTCCCTATTATAAATGTCAAAAAAGAAAAAGGAAAAATCTAACGCTCAGTAATAAAGCAGCTCTAACAAAAGATGTATCAGCTCATTTGGATTTTCCAGCTTCCTATAGTTCTTTTGCCAGGAAGGAAAATCCAGCTCATTCTGCAGAAAAAAAACGTGGTAAAAGGTCAAAAGTACAGCACTGTCTGCGTCCTGGAGAGTGGGTTGACACATCACAGGTTTAGCTAGGGGGAAAAGGTTGGGAATAGATCTTTCTGTCAGCTATTTAAAATGTTGAAGGCCTTCTGTCCTCCAATTACAGTGATCAGGAAAGTCTACGAGAGCTAGCTCCATATTGCTGTGCATCACTCCCCTTAAAGTCTGAGGGCTTAGCAAGACATCTCACTTAAGTCATGTCATTCCTGTTGTTGAACGGTGATTAGTCCTAATTCCAGAAGCATTACAAAAAAGTACCCCTGGGAATCAGAAAAGCTCAGTTTGCAATTTAGCAGTATCTGACAGAGGGGGTAGGGAAGAGGGAGGTTTGACTGAAGCACCTGCAGGAGTCCCCCACTGCTTGGTGCTGCAAGGATGGGTGAAGGCTGGGGCCCAGATCTGCCAGAAGAGGAGATGTCAGCAGTACCTTCCAACCACCTGCTCTCCTTCCCAGCTCGGAACAAGGCTCAGGCCTTGTTAAAACCCCCAGCAATAAAGAAGAGCCAATACTCAAAGCAAGACTAATGCAAAATCTGGTGCAATACCACCAGGGGAGATAGGATCTAGAGAGCTGCATGACTCATCCATCAAAAGTATTTAAAAAGGCAAAAAGAAAAAAAAAAAGCACATTTTTGTAAGAACATGTCTGAATTCCAGAAGCTTCATGAACTTTGAATTGCATGTTGGCTGCATACCCATACCACATTTGAACTACACAGGAATGTACTTCAAAGACTAATCACACAACTAAAATTATTCCTTTTTTCATTTCCAGGTCATTTGTTCACCTCCTTCAAGACAACCATGAGCCATTTTCTACGCAAGAGTCTAAATCAGCAACAAGATTAGATCCACAGGCTGAACTCTGCCTGGAACAGTGTGGGAAGAGCTTTGCAGACATTTCTGTAAGGCGCCAGCTACCTGTTTCTTCAGGGAACATTGAAGCTGTGATAACACAAGGGAGATGGCCATCTTATGTTCCCCAGCACTATCATACGATCAGAAAACTAGATTTAAATCTTAAACATTTAGGTTTGAGAAAAGCCTTCCTTATTCAGACGCTGCCTTAAAAAACTTTGAGAGAATAATAAATGCAGAAAGAGAAATGATCATGTAAGCCAACATTCAAATAGTGATGCCCAGCAGCTCCATAAACACTTACAGACAAGCTCATATTGAAAACACTTACCAGATGAGCTCTGGCAATCTCTACCCTTTTCTTTATTCAATAAAGAATTTTTCCCATTATGCAAATTGCTCTCTAAGTGGCTCAAACAGCATAATTAAAAATGTTGTATAATTATTTTTGCCAGTTGTCAAATAAACCATTTGCAAAAAAAAAAAGTTATAGAAGAGCCAAACTGTTACGGGACAAAAACTTAGGTGGAGTGGAAGCAATGGGACCCACAGGTTTCCATTAGCAAAAATCAACAACTCATTCCTACCATGCCAGACAACCAGCACCAGCTTCTTCTATGCACATGCTTAAGTGGTTAATTACACAAGCATGGACTTAATCGTATTTTTACAGGATTTGTGGAAAAGGAGCTACTCTTCTATGGACTGTGGTGGAGAAGCACTAGCATGAAAGTATGAAAGCATTAAGGAAGGTTTGGGGTGATTGCTCTAGCAGTGTAGCAAAGAAACTCAAAGCCTGAATGACCATAAGACCAAAAATAAGCTTCCAGGGACAAAAGGTGGCTGGTTAAACAACATTAGTCTTGAACCCAGATATCTGCACATCAGTATGCTTCACATGCTTAGCGCAGGATGGCACAACAGGCACTTAGCAGGTTAAAGAGAAGCAAAAGGTGTCCAAGGGGAAAAAAAAAAAAAAGTGTTTATATCATTTATATGAATTCACACATGCACATTTTTATATATAAATATGTCACAGAACAAGTAATCTTCAAATGAAATGCCCTTTTTTACTATCAAATGTCTTTAATGTTAGAAAAACATAAACTCAGCTTATAAATAAAACTGCATAAACACTTTGGTACTGGCAATAAATTGAGAATAATTGACCTTGTCCTATCAAAGGATGAGCGTATCTTTAGATCTTAAGTGCTGTGAATGGTTATGAACAGGCTTAAAGTACTGAGCAATAGCAAGCTAAGCACAGCATGCATAGTGCATTTCACAGGGTATTAAATAAGTGAGGTTTGTAGAACCTCTCCCTCGCTTAAGTCTTAAGGCGTTTGATTTCCAAAACTACAGTCCATACAATATCACACATTGGTCCTATTTCTCTTTACACTAATTAGGCATTTTATTATCAAAAAGACACCTAGTATTATCCTGAAGCATCTATGACTCTCTTCTTACCAGTACATGACTGATCCTGGCTTTCAGAAAGACTGACACTGTCTCGTATTGCCAAGGAACGTTCCCCTTTCAGTGCACTTGATGAGGAGCATCAAGGAGAGAACATTTCCCCAGGCATGATGAAAATAAGGCAAATCACTGTGTCTAGAGGCACAGGGCCTAACCCTCAGACCCAAAGACAGACTAATCATTGGCAGCTCTGGGAACAATGCATCCCTCCCTCACAAATCCTAGTGTCTACAAGCGACCTGCCCAATGTAGGGAGTTGAGTAAGGGTCAGAAAGCTTATAGACATCAGCCAGCAAAATAGCAGCATGACAGACTAGTAACTCAGAAGCATAACTTGGTACTCATTAACAGTCTCTACTCTGAATAAGCTGAATTTTGCCTCAAACACTCCTCCATAATAGTTTCTTATGTTAGTAACATAACTTGAAGAACAACTAAAGATACGAAATCAAATAAAAAGCAATTGATAGTGAAATTCCAGTCCTGCTATACCTCTGGTCAGTTGCTGATAATTTTATGGAGCCACATTCCTTTCAGCTCTTTTCTAAAAAGTTTCCTAAAACTTCCTTTGAGAGCACCCAGGGTAACTTGGAGAGCAGAAGTCCCAGCTGGATGGTCCCCATATGGAGAGCTTGGTGAGTGGTTATGCAGCCCTACAGGTATACACCTCTTGCCATACTTAAAATACTAAGTAAAGTATGCTTATAAAGTTAAAAATGCAAACAGTAGTAGATCTTGTAATTGTATTTAAAATATAACACTTACAGGAAGAATTAAAATAAAAGTTACTGAAGGAAACAAAACTGACCATTCCTCCTTCATAACTTGACAGACACATAGACAGACAAGGCCTCCGAGGGTGGGGGAAAGAAAGAAAAAAATAATTTTTGATAAATTTCAGCATTAGGAAGGATTTTATATTCACAGTAAACACAATACAACAGTGCTGCTGGATATACCACATCTGACTCCTGCCCACTATGAGTGCCTGGAGCAATCAGAAAGCTCAACGCAATGGGATGGTGACCCAGGAACTAACACAACAGAAGGGCATTACAAAGGAAAAAGGAGAAGCGCTCACCTATCTCTTAAGGTCTATGCTCCAAAGGAAAGTCCACAAGGCAAGGATCCTCCAACTAGAAAACCTTCCCCGGTCACAGTCAGCCCTTAAATGAGGTCTAGAGGTGCAGCCAGGCTCCACACCTTCTGCTCACACAGCTCAATTGCCTGCACCTGTGCTCCCAGGGCTGACCGGTCCTTTCCCCAGGCACTCAATCAGTGGTTCAGGCTGTGACTCAACAGTTACCATACAGTGCCCAAATCAAATTGTCCAGCATTTTCAAACCCAGTACTGTCTGGAAATACGGGGTAGACTGGTGGAACCTGGATCACCAGGCCCTGTAGGCAATCTTCAGCAGAGAACAATGCCTTCAGCATTGTAAGAGGGTGAAGAAAATATTATTAAGAATAAATCTGAAGGGTTGTTTTCTCGCTTCCACCACCACTGCAATCATGAGTAAGGTGAAAGACACAAAACCCCAAAATTATGATGGCTTAAGATTTCTCAGTGTTTTAATAATCTGAGCGAGCTAAATACCTGTTATGTTAGGACCTGGCAATTCCACAAAGTTTAAGAATTGGTGCTCTAAACACAATAAGAAATAACATGAAAATGTTATATATATTACTTCAGGCAGGTATTGCTTTACCTCCCTTTCCAAAAGAACCAGTTTTCAGTACTATCATATTTTGAAGATGTGATTTCACTGCATGAACACGCAAATGTACAGACACACACATTTATACAGCCTACACATTTAATTCTTATGTTCATACATGAATGTCTGTCTAGTGATTACTAAGTGTTCTGCTTCCATTAACATGAATTCAATGGGACCATCCTGTAAATGAGATGATATGTTACTGGGTCTCTTGCACTTCCTCCTGCATATTGCTGTGCTTCTAGGCTTACTGGAGCCTGATAAGGTCTCATTTGAGCCAAATTACTCCCACTCCCCACAAATGCATATAAGAACTCAAAATTAAACGAAAAAGGCAAGACATGTCTGCTTTTATTATCCTGTAGAAAACTATCATCAGACTGCTGAAGGCTCTGACAAAATGCCTATTTTTCATCAACGGCATGCCTATCTTGATGAAAGATCCCAAATTATTCTGGAATGACTGAAATATTTCTTCCGCTATCCCTATTCTCCTTCCCTCACCAATACAGACGTTGTATTTTAAGCCATACAACAACTCAGCAAATCAAGGACAAAGCTTAAAGTATGTCCGAGATGGAGACCATACTCTGACTGAGCCAACAATTAGGAAGAAAACTGTGGCTTTCTAGATCTCAATATGTCCGCAGAGGGATTTGCTGCTCTAGTATGCTGCTGGAATCAGTATACTGCTCCTTTCTCAGGATATTCTGAACTACCCTTTACTCTCATTTATAGGAACAAAATTCCCATTTAAGTCAATGGGAGTTAGTCCTGCATATCTGAGTGCACAAATTTCCCTCCACTTGTAAATATGAAGTAAAATCCATTTGCCTCTATAAATACACAAGATTTTTTTCTTTAAATATTGACAGCCACACCTGTATGGATTTCTTAACCTTTAGTCTTTCTGCACAGTTGTGGTCACCCAAATATGTGACTGGCCTACAGTAAAACTGTGCCAGCTTTGTGACAGCTATAGATCTGTAGGATGTCAGAAGCTGTTCCCAAGGAAACATCAGGAAAAGGGATTAGACAAGGTTTTGAAAACCTGTTCTGAAGGTCTGCTAACATGAGTGAGGAGGGCCACCTTTCTCATGAAAAATCAAAAGTAGATACACACGATTACAGCAAAGTCTGAGATGATGAGAACAACACAAAACAAAAAGTGAAAGCAAGCTAAGTGATAAAGACAGAATTGTAATTTCAGCACTGCTTTTTTTTTTTTTCTTTTTTTCTTTTGACCTAATAGAAAAATAACTCCTTTTGGAGATAGAACACACCTCATTTTCCAAACTATATATCCCCCTGAAAGAAATAACCGTAAGCTGCTTTCCTCTCTCGCTTGCAAGCTGATGTTTATTCATGTGCATGGGGCTACTGCACAGACCTTTCACAGCGTGAGGAGCGCGCTGGCTGAAAGGTAGGATAGGAGATGACTATCACCAGAATTTTTTAAAGCAGGATACTCAAGCGAGGCTGCTTAACCTATATTTAGCCTGCTAAATAAGTGGCCTGGTTTTTCCAAGTGCCAAGTCAGAACTGTCACATCTCTAACAACTAGAGTGAGACACGTGCACCTCTTCCACTTCTTCCTCCTCTTCCTATTCCAGCTCCCCGGCAATGGCAGCACAGTTGCCAGGCCTGCTGTGCAAACCCACGCACCCACAGCTGCCAATACAGCCTCTCTCTGGCCGATCACAACCAGCTGGTGTGTGGGGCTGTCAGCCGGGGAGAGCCATGCCTGTGATCAAGGAGGTGCATTCCTTACTTGCATACTGGTCTCAAAGTGAGCTAATAGCTGTCTGCTGAGCCCCTCTAACCACCTCCCAGCCCAGGGCTACCGGTACCCTCACCAAGCAGCCTCCAGCACAGGCCTCACATGCTGAAGCACAAGGAAACTGAAACTGCTGGCTTCCCAGGAGTGCTTCCCAGCACTTCTGAAAACCAGGACACTTATTCAGGAAACTAAATATGGATATAAGGGCCTAGCTCTAAAAAAACTTGGCCCATTTAAGAAGAAAGGATGTACACCATCACCTTGGAGCTTCCCAGCAGATAGGAATGAAGAGAAGCTCTGGCTCTGCAGCATTCACTCTATATCAGTTCCTTTCAAGACTGATGCTCTCACCCTATCCTGGGACTTCTAAAGACCTCGCAGAATCAAGAAATATGGCATGATTTACAATTTGAAGGAGAACTGAATAACCCCTTCCCAGGGGCTTCTCTGAAAATCTCACTCAGAGGTAGCAGGGCTTCCATCCCAGAGCAAAATATCTACAACCGCTATCCCCTTTCTTCAACCAAGAGGGAGGCAGATAGAAATAGAAACAGAAGTATCTCTGCTTAGGGAGGAGCAGAAGGGTAGTAGAAGCTCACAGTGGTAAAAAGGTACTGTCTCTTCAGGGATAAGGCCCTACAGTTATGCACTCCAGGGCTCCAGCTGTAGCACCTGCAGCACGTGAGATTCCCTCCCTCCCTCCTTCCATACTTGCTCTCCAGTCAGGTACTACGGGAAAATCTCTCCCACATTTTCTAAACTCACAGTTAACTCACCGGACCTAGCAAAAATAGCAAAAGCCAGAGAAGTAGATTGCCTCTCCCGTTTGGTTAATTGTGTGCACAGGCTAGCCAGATGCTGCCACAGCCCCAGCTCTGCTCCTGCTTCCTTCCCCACCTGTTGAGCCCTGCTCTGCAGGGCAGTGATGTCCTCGTCTGGTGTGTCTGCAGGGTGACCGCCTCCTCTGCATCCTGGCACACATACTTGCTCTGTCCTGGCAGCCTGGGCCACAAATGGCACATCCCTGCTTCTACAAGATCTCAGGGAGGAGGAATCACTTGTTTCTATATGTACGCTATCTCGACCATGTATTTCATTTCCCTAGTGATACAGATGACCAAGGAGATACCACAATAAAAACCAGGAACAGTATGACATGGGGCATCACGTCCTTCTGAAAAGAGACTTGCATTTCCTACTTTAGAGCAAAGTTGTGGGAAGGATATCAAACTGTAACAGATTTGCTTCTGGGGGAAGAGAGCATGCATTGTAGCATTCAGGCTGTTGCAGTAACTCTCATCGAGCTGGAACTCCAGCACAGCTTCACCTGATAAAGAAAAATCAAATCAACACTTCATCTGAATTTTGTATAATGGCATCACCAAAATAGTAATAATAATCTTCTTTAAAAAATCCCTCGTAAGAAGCAGCAAGGGGGAAAAAAAGAAATAACTTGGTGACACATCTCTTGAATATTGTTGATTGACTAATTAAAATGCAATAGAGCAGAAAAAAGTGCACAGACGATGCTTAGGATATAATGTAAAGAGCAATCACAACCACTCAGTGGGGCTTAGCAGGTCTGAAATGGTATCTAATTCTACAAACTCCAGAAAGGTACTGCATAATGTAAACATTATTGCTTTGCACACTTTAATGAAAACTGCTTGCCTTCAGATTGAATTGCATGCATGTCTATTGTGAGTCCAGTATAATAAAGAAAACAGGCATTGTGCATCTAAAGATGTTGCCTCTTTAGAAGAGGCTAAAAGAATCCCCTTGCTACAGTTACTGTGACACAATTAAGTAACAGGATGACAGGTGTTGTATTATATTTTTTAATGGAATAAACTTGCATATATACACACACCAGCCACGTATTTCCTTTGATATTACAGCATGCACCTGCAACTTGTTATTGCAAGGACCTTTTTAAAGCAAGTGTACATTTCGTAATGCCTACAGATTTATAAAACTCTATTTGCTTCTCCTACAATCTGGAATAGATGGCTTTGGAATCCTACAACTACTCTTTCCAAGAAAATAAGAGCACGGTGATCACTGGTCTCCCAGGAATATGCTCTCAGACATCGCTGCGCTACAAACAAACACACGTTTCACCTACGCTTTGGTTAAAAAGTTGAGAGATTTTTAGTGCTTAGATTTAATCCACTTGCAAGCATTCGTCTTTGTATCACTAACCTGCCAGCTAGCTTCCCGTCGCAGCCCTTTTATCCAGTTTTCTTCTAAGTCCTTATTCTCTCTGGTGGATGTTTCATCCATAGCTGATGTAGCTTGCACAAACTCGATTGGCCACTGGCTGTTACACTCTCTTTGTAAGCCTTTACCAAGGCGGCAGCAAGTGCAGTTCGGAGACAGGCTGTCATGAAGGAAATGTCACAGCACAGGCTGGGAGGAGGGGGGCGAGGAGAAGGGAGGGGAGGGGAAGGGTCGGCACCGAGCAGCCACATGCAAAAAGATGCAGGGACGCGCCGTCTGACACGTTCCGAGCGGTCCAGCGAATGCCTCTCTGCAGCCTGGGAGTTCACGGGGTAACGAGGAGGGCTGGAGATATTCTGCTATGGCCCTAATTAAGGGTGAAGTGCAGTGGGGCTCGTAGCTCACCCAAGCATTTGGGCGCGTTTCCCCGAAGTGTTAATCCTCACGTTGCGATAATTGTTTCTTTTGCTGCTGTTATAATTAAGACTGCATCAGGGGTGTGGATTCAAGCAAAGGAAATACAAATAGCTGCTGGGTCTCGTTCAAAGAAAATATTTCAGTGTATCTGTTTGAAAAGTGCTTCGGGAACCGCTCTGCAGCCAATAAACATGAATAATAATACAGGCCATTTTGAGAGAGATGGGCTCATTACCATAGCGCTGCTGAGCTCTCAGAGACCACGTTCAGCAATGCAGAAATGGGTTCAGCAGGACACAAGTATTTCAACCCCAAACAGAGAAATTAGTCCCAAGAGAAGGCTTTTTTAAGAAAACACCACTGCTGGAGCTTGCTCTCCGTGCATCGCACCTAAAGATGCCTGCCGCATTACCCCGCTCACATTACGCCTTGTTTATTGTGTTCTTCATCACTCCTTAACCTAGCACGACTATCCTTCACCCTACCAGGAGACACTTCAGTCTCCCCATCAACTCCTCAAAACGTTCTCTGGGTTTGGTTGTTTCCTGTTGATGTTGTTGTCTGTTTTGTTGTGGTTCTTTTTTTTAAACCAAACTGAATAAAACAGAGCGTGCCTGTCCTGCTGTGTGGTCATGGCATTTATCACAGAGCAGCCGAGAACACCAAACTCATTGCACTCAGACAACTGAGACTTCAGCCAGCCTCAAGGAACAGAACCAAACACTGTTTTCCCTGAAGTGCTGTTTCAACACGAAAACAAAAGATCATTTTTTAAGCATGTTTTAAAGTCAAAGAACCCCATCCTGTCAAAACAACATACTATAACATATTTAAAATTCATTAAAATCGTGCCAGGTAGGATCATGTATTTTTTAAACTGTTGATGGTTCATCATTCACACTGTTAATTCACTATTCTCATAAACAAAGTGCGAAACAAAAACAAAAAACAAAACCAAAAATGAATTCCTTCTTAGGTTCCTTTGTGGAAGGATCCCAGAGATGCTTGTTTTCTGACTCCCAGTCACTGACCCTGAGCTGAAACCCTGCAGGCCAGACCCCTGCCCAGGGCTGTTGAAACACAAACCAAGGCTCTGCCTTTGCATCTTTTTTTTTTTGAAGGTTGCTGAAAACATTTCATTTTTTCTCAGATTAAGCAAATATGAATTTTCACAAATTATGGGCATTCCACAATAACCTCACGTGCAAATAAATGACGTGCCAACTGCAATTCAGCGTCAGCTCATGAGCATGAAGAGCCTCTCCTTGCAGCTCGGAATTTCATCTCCTTGTGCTTTTCTCCCCTTTCTCCTTTTTGCTAAACACAGTCACGCTATCTGAGGATCTCGGGACTATCAAGCGAGAGCTGCGGGTGCGCTGGGTTTGACTTTAGGACTCGTGTTACACAACAGGCGCGCGAACCCCGGGCTCTGTTACACATATGGGTATTCTATTTTTAGAGCAGGAGAGCACAAGGTAAACTAATACAAGCACGGGAAGGAGCCAGATGCTAACAAAGACTAGCAGCAAAGGAGACACAAAGGGGCTTTTCGTTACGAAGATACTTAGAATTCTGCTTTCTCGGCCAAGTTAAGAAATAAAAATAATTTTGGCTTCGGACAACACTGGGAGCATCAGGCAAAGGTGAGCCGAAGTCGCTGCCGCTGCTGCCCACTCCTACGCCCAGCAGGGCGCCGCTCCCTGGCACTGCCAACCACAGCCAGCAGCAGAGAGCGCCTGAACCACAGCTGTGGGGTGACAACGGGCCATGCACTGCCAGCGCCCAGCCGTACCTCCCGAGGTTGATGATAACGAAGTATAAAACCGGCGATGACAAACGCTCGAGATGAGATCAGCTCTCTTTTATGTCTCCTCATTTGCGAAAGGCAGCATCTCAGCAACAGCTGGTCTGATTTTGTAGGGGTACAATAAAAAATAAATAAACAAAAAGAAGCAGCAGGAATTCTTTTCTGACTCTGCATATGGCAAAGACAGATGCAAACCAACATACCAGCATATTCTTACTGGGCCAGGAGCATAATTCTAAACCTAAGACAGATACTGCACAGAAAGTGCTTGATGATAATTGTAAATATTAGCAATGCTTCAAATCTAATCTGCTCTGGATTGCAATGAATTATTTCGTGACTTTCACTTATCTTTTTCACAGCCATGAAACAGCACAAATTGTGTGTGAGCTGCAAGAATATGAAGACATTTATTGATGGAAATCAAACCACTTTTTTCACTCACAGTGTCTTTGATATGTTAGAGCCTGAAGCAAAGAAAACATAATAAAAACAATATATAGATGAGAACTTCAATTTTCCCCTACATATGAATCTGTCACTTATTTGCTAAGAATCATATCTAACTCCACAGAGTTAAAGAAGCTCCATATATCATTCTCCATAATGCAGTACTCAGCTCAAATGTACCTTTCACAAAGTTCATACTACACACTTGATTTTACACTACTCTAAACATCTCTGCATATTACAGCTCAGAGTCTAAAGGGCTTTTCCCGCAATTCCATCCCAAATAGCAAGTGTGAATGCAGATTTAGCAGTACAAGGTAACTAGGATGCTTCAGAAGTCCATCCTGAGCATTGGTCTTATCTGTTAGCACAGGGTAATTTTTTAATACATCCACAATTTATTACTGAGATAGCACCATATTACTGCCAGCAGCATGAAGACGCAAGGTGAGGAAAACAGAAGGTTTTAGTGACTTGCTACCCAAACAGATACTGATTTTTCAGAACATTCCACCTACAAAATGGATGCTACTGCTGAGTAAGGACTGGCTTCTCAGGCTCACACTGTTCTTTGCCTATTTGCCCAAGCCTGGCAGCTATACCTACATTAGATATGGTCAGGAGGATGCAGCTGTACTGTGGAGAAACTAGAGAAGAAAAAGAAGCAATTTTTGCCATCTTCTTTGGAAGCTGAGTTCAGCTTGGACGCAGCATGGGGCCAATCATGATCCAACATATCTCCTTCAAAGCTCTGTGTTCTCTTGATGGTCCAGAAATGCCCATCTCTCATTTCCATCTCCTGCAACCAAACTTTGATCTCTGCTATCAGTTACACATGAATTGATCACTGAAGTCCAGTGTCTCTTCTGCATAAAACTCATGTTGTGGCTTTGTGTTTCTGCCATGGGTACCCGTTGCAATCCCACAATCACAGAATCACAGCCTTGGGTTCAGAGGGACCTTAATGATTATTGAGTTCCAAAGCCCCACCCTGGGCAGGGTTACCAACCACTAGATCAGGCTGCACTGGGTCCATCCAGCCTAGCCTTGAAGGCTTCCAGAGATGGATCATTTACAGCTTTCTCATCAGAGGACTACAGTGAGAATTACGTAACTTAGCAAGTAATTCAAGGGATCTCTTGGAGCAGAACACCTTCAAGCCTTTCTGCCTCCTAGATTCTAACTTCAGCACATGGCATGTTTGCAGTGCCAGACTCGCGGCTGGCACCTTGATTTGTGGAGGCATGAGATTTGTACTGAAAAAGTCCCGCTGGTGCTTTCTGAGAGACTGAAGATAGCTTATAAATATCTTCAGGTACAACCCAGATGAAAGAGCACTGCATGATAATACATGAAAGCATAAATTTTTAAGCTTTTCACTATACAATGGTTACTGAGGGTAAATTTTGCGTTTTACCTGAACCAAACCAGAGCTGTAGCTAGCCATGCCATTTCATGCATAGCCTGTATTAAATCTTCTCACACATGCTGCCAAATCATCAAACAGGCTCCCATTCAGACACTAGAATCAACATGCCAGAGATAGTCTACAGGGCACTGTTGTTAAAGTTGCTGCATTCAGGATGTGTCCCAAGCACACCAAGGCAAGGACAGATCTTGCTGAGGACACACATCTCACCTCCTTTATGTCACTGGAATGTCATCTGCATGGATCTGATTCCTCCCTGAGATCCAGAGGAGGGCCACTAAGATGATTAGAGGGCTGGAACACCTCCCCTGTAAAGAATGGTTGAGGAAACTGGGCTTGTTTAGCTTAAAGAGAAGGCTCCAAGGAGACCTCATTGTGACCTTCCAGTACTTGAAGGGAGCATATAAACAGGAAGGGAAACAGTTGTTTATCAGGGTGGATAGTGATAGGACAAGGGAAAATGGCTTTAAACTGAGACAGAGGAGGTTTAGCTTAGATATTAGGAGGAAGTTTTTCCACACAGAGGGTGGTGATGCACTGGAACAGGTTGCCCAAGGAGGTTGTGGATGCCCCATCCCTGGAGGCATTCAAGGCCAGGCTGGATGTGGCTCTGGGCAGCCTGGTCTGGTGGTTCATGACTCTGCACATAGCAGGGGGTTGAAACTGGATGATCATTGTGGTCCTTTTGAACCGAGGCCATTCTATGATTCTATGATCTAACCCATATATAAGCTCAATTAGTGAACAACAGAGGAAGGAGGGTACATGGAGAGGAAGTGAGCTCATTTCAGCCCATTCTGTCTGCAGTAAGAGAGTATCTGGGTGACTCCCCAGAGCTTAGTGCCCTGCAAAGCCTCACTTCTCCCAGCTCCAGGGATGTGCGCTGCTTCTCCCATCTATCTTGCACACACAAAGCTCCTACTTGAGTAGCTGTATTTCCAAAACCAAGCTTCAAAGAGAGCTTAGAAGCTACTAGTGATGAAGGAGACTTAAATCTGCTGACCTTTGGTGAGACTTAAGACTTACAAAATTTCCTGATCACTTCTGGAAATACCAATCAGAATGCCCATGTGGAGATTTCCGAAAGCAGCTGCTGGACACACCACTCTCCCAGTGCCTGCCTCCACTTTCCTGCACCTCTGCAGAACTATCTATAGCACCTGGCAAGTTGACAACACAGCCAATCAACACAGTTTAGACATACCTGCTCTCATATATATTGCTGCATGTGCCGCTTAAATTTATTACCTGTTGACAAGCTATAAATAACATTGCCATTAGAGTCCCACAATGTGTGACATTCCATGAGCAGAAGCAGAGCTATATTTTCCCTACCTTAGCCCAAGTGTCCTTTGAGTAGAGGAGGTTGCTCTGTCTTGCTCACCAGTCAAAAAGCAGTTGTTTCTCTGTCTTGCCGATCTTGCAATTTCTATGCTCCTGACTCAAAGGATTACTCATTTGTTAGTGCCAGACTGTCATTTCTTTGAAAGTAGAGCCACAAGATCTTAACAGACTGGATGTACATGGCTGTTAAATTTATTAGTTAAGAAAAACAGCAAATGACAAGTGAATAAAGCACTCCTTGGGACGTTTGGACTACGGATTTTGTATAAATCAATAGCAAGTGCTATAAAATGTCAGAAAATACCAAATGAGGAGAAGGGAATCAATAGGTACCTTCTGAATTAAATGACTGATGAATATTCTTTACCAAGCAAAATAAATTAAAATAGAAAACCCCCTACGTTAAAGCAATATCCCACTCTTACTTGACACCCCAAAGGAAGGTAATTCAGGGTTAAGGCTGGAAGATCTGTCCTTAAACAGCACCACTGAGAATGAGGGGGACAGAAAGGAGAAGCAGGAAGAGAACAACTAAATTGCTTTGACACAAGTTGAGAATGAAATATTAACTCCAACATGCTCCTCTTCATTCTGAATGCTCATGATTTTCCAGGCTTAAGTTGAAAAGGCAGTGGCCAATTTTCTGTAGCATGCTCGTGCTGCCCCTAGATAGTAATATGCTTCCAACACTAAAACCAGGAACAGTTAACAGTATAATGATCGCCTCATCACTGACTGAGGATGCCCCAGGTGTACCCAGAGGTCCTTCCAGTCAGTAAGGAGCCAACACAGCACAGTGGCCTGTACAGCCCACACGTGTACAGACCTTCTGCCTTTATGTTCAGAGTGTGGCTCTGGACCATGACACCCACAGGCATGACACTATGCCAGACACCTGGCAGCAACACCGCAGTGCCAAAGGGACGTTAGAACAGAAAACAGAAGACCTGTGCTCACTCCAAGCTTTCTAACAGCTGTGGGTCTGCCCTCAGTGCAGTCTATCTGTGAATGTAGGTGTGCATTTCTGTCTTTAACAGGCCCCTTTGTAACGTGGAAGCACACCACTTCCATCCTGACATATATCCAGCATTCCATGTCTTTTAACAACCAAGCTCATACAACCAGCTGTGGTTTGGCTGAACTCTAACATATCTCCTTCAGTCCAAGTTGTTCTCCCAGTACCAGTAACCAGCACAAAACTGAGGGATGCCCTTGGGGCACATGCATCCCCTCCATAGCAATGCCCACAGTGTCTCCATGAAAGCTGCCAGAACTACTCAGCACCATTTAATTCCATGCAGACCTGAGGGCTGGAGGCCCAGAAGTTATCCACATGCATCAGGTTAGCTCCATGCACACGGGGCAGCAGGGACCTCCAAACCTTACACTGGGGCTAACAGTGGGCTAAAGCAAAGTCCTGTCAGCTCAGGAAATGGATACTGGTTTTATGTACTGCTAACAAAGACCTCTGGTTTGGGTCAAATATGATGCTAGTATGCACATCAGGCAAGTCAGAGAGAACACACAAGGAAACATGTTTATATACGTCCTCCAGCCTCACGTTGTACACTGTATACAGTATGCCTGCTTCTCAATGCAGAAGTAGGTCAAAGAAGGGCAATGAAAATAGTTCATGGAAAATCCCTAGGAAAAGTGAAAGAAAAAAATGGAATTTTTTTAAATTTAAGGAAGAAAATGATAAGCACGGAACATAATATAATTTTCTGAAAGAGAGAATGATAAAAACACAGCAGGTCCACTCTTCCTGGCTCTCAAAACAAAAAGAAAAGGACATGCAATGAAAGCAAAAGGTGGCAGATTCAAACCCAAAAAATCAAACGCTTTTTGCAAAATATGTAATTAGAAAGTGGAACTCATTGCTGAAAGAAGTGCCTGAAGGAAAGAACATATCAACTTTCCAGAAGTGTTTGTGCAGCTGCAATAATAAGAAATTCAGGCTTAAAGCAGACAGCACTCACACAGACTCTGCTCCACGATACGTGCCAGCAGAGGGGGGCACGGGAACCAACACAATGCTGGCATGTCTGAGTGCTCCAGGGCTGCCATAGCCAGCTCCTCCTTGTGCTGGCAATGCTAGGGGGCAGGCTCCATCCCTTCCACCCATGTGTGTCACATTTCTGAAGGAGTGCAGCAGCTACTTGCTGATCCCTGCCTCCTGGATGGGCGACTGTCTTTTGTGATGTTATATACACCGGAAGAAAGGTGGCAGAGCAGCAGCAGTGCACAGGATTTTGAATGGTTAGGCTTCTAATGCATTTTGAATCTTCAGTGCATGCAGACTGAAAGAATAACACCAGGAATGAATCTTTCTTCTTGTATCTATTTCACCTAGACAACATTGTCATTAACTATCTATAGGTCACATATATCTAGACTGCAAGTAGAACCCAGGCACTGCCAGGAGAAGCCGGTGCAATGGTTTGGGTCAGTGCTCCTGCTTGAGCAGGGCCTGGAGGAACTGCCAGGAACAGCAGCGTTGGTGGGACTGGATCCTCCACTCAGAGAGCAGAGGCATCCCCATCAACTTGTGAGGGGAGAAACCCACACGCTGCGGACAAGCAAAGAACCCCGTGCTATACAGATCTGCCATGCCTTCCTGTGGGCAGGACACTGAAGACACTGCCTTGCTTCTCCATATATAAGCACAGAGGATTCAAAAGAGGATATTAGCATCCTCTGCTACATCTAGAATGCCCATCAGTATTTCTCTTAGGACTCTGGTAAAGCCTATTTGTCGTAATGATTCAGGAGAGCCTAAACAAACATAGGCACAGTCCCCTCCCTGCTTCTGCCACCCACAGCACAGCCACGATTTCCAGCTACTGCAGTGAGATGGCCTTAATCTCACTCTGCCCTTTCCTGACCCCTCTCAGGAGATTTGTGCTGCCACTGATACCATTTCTGGGCAATGCTAATACTTCCCACTAAGATTATAGTTGGCTTCACACACTTGCTCTGTTAATTCCTTGTGACATCCATTCCAGCACTGAGCATAAACTAGCCTGAATCCTCTGCTGAAGCCTCCTTACTCATCCTAAAGCACCTAGAGGTAGACTTTTAAGGATGATCCCTGAGCAGCTTGAATATGAGATCTATTTCATTAAAGTATATCTGTTGTTTGTTATTGTAATAAGCCTTCTCAATGGAAACTGACCTGAAAGCGTGCCAGTTCGCTGGTGCTGCTTGCTATTTCAGTGTCAGAAGCAGTCTGCTGGTATTTGTGCTTCCATCTCTCCGTGTGACTCCAGCCACTCAGGATTTTTATGAAAGTAATACATTCCAGCCTAATCTACAACTAAATTAACGCCAGAAGTAAGGCTGCCCCAAATGATCAATAAGTGGGGTTTTCCCTATAGAAATATTAGAAGCAACACACATCAATAAGCCTCAAATTTATGGGCCAATTTGGCTCTTCCATTTAAAGCTTGAACAACTGGCCTTTGTATGGGATATTACATTACTAAATAACGTGCTGCAAGAAACTTCCCTGTTGTATTGCCTAGTTACAGCTCTCAGGGTTTGGCAGTACTCTGCAGCAAGGGACCTGAGATCACCACTTCAACAAGTTCCTTTCAAAGCAGGGACAAAGCTCCTACTGATGCCAAGCTAGTATTTGTGTTATACTCATACCCTATGAGCTATGGGATTTAAATGAAGAGAGCTGGCATGGTGGCTTTTGGAAGACAAATGAATAACATTTACTTTGATCTTGAGATCTTCTATGCATTCATCTTGGAAAACATGCATCAGAAACGATATTCTGTAGAACATCCTCGGTCCCATCACAGAGAAATACACGGGCTACAAAAAAAACTGATGTATGTAAGGAAAGAACAAGGAGAGGGATTAGACGTGCTCTCGTTTCTGAAAATGTTGGAGAACTAGTAATTACCACAATAGAAAAGCAAAACCAAAATACTGCAATTCCTTTTTACATAGTCACTGCTCTTCACACAGAGCGAACAAGTTCGTTGTCTGACTGATTATAGTAAGGAGTAACACAGGTCAAAGGATGGGAGTTTTCAAATAAAACATCTTCCATAAAAATATATATTTTTTCTATTTGAAAATGTCTGCACAAGGTGGAGGTGGAAATATCATCTTAATATCACTGGCCAAGCATACAGACTTGATTTTGAACAGATCGCCTGATTCTGCTTGGTTCTCTGAAGCAGGTTCACCAGCAGTTTTACTGTCCTCTTCTCACTAAATCCTTGGCTGAGCTTGGACTGCTCTTTGAAAATTCTTCGAAAAAACATTCTTTGAAATTAACATTACAAGAAGAAAGGATGGTGTTTGGCTCCAACACAGCCACTTTCTGTTTAAAGACCAAGCCTGCTCAACTCAGTAAGGTCACAAATGACAACTTTTCATTTCCCATTTACAAAAGGACAATGACTGCTGTGAAGTGTTCAAGGTAGAGCCTTGTCTTCCACACATTCTCATTTATTATGCTGTGTTTACTTAGGCATTATGACAAAAAGCAGGCATTCCTGCAAAATAATAACCCTCACTTTCTTCACCCTATCAATGTTGGCATGGTAGAGAACTTCTGAATGTCTCCAGATTAATTTCTCATAAATCATCACAGCCACTTGAGCAACAAATAGCCTGCTCTATTTCTGATAATAGAAGATAAGTAACACTAACAATGTACAGAACAAATGAAGAAAAGATGTATAAATCTTTAAAGCCATATATTGCATCAAATCCTGAAACAGGCTTCTCAGTGACAAATGCAAGTTCTTTTTGCCTCTTCATACTGCTGTGGGAGAGACCTTCATTTTGTGAAAAGTAAAGAAAGCAAAAATCAAACTCATTGTCGTTTTCTTGTCATGTCCTCCTTAAAGACAAATGGGAATGAAATTTGCCTGCTTTTCTTTGTGAAGAAGGCCTCTGTACAAGTACTGCCAGTAAATCTACATATGACACCAGTCCTCAATGTGATGATTGTGATGATTTTTGTGGAAGCGTAACAGTCTGCCAGGAATTTGACTGCACTTGAAAATTACTCTTTTTTTTTTTTTTCCTTTGTTGTGGGTGAAAATGCTTCAAGACTGAATGGAAAAGGCAACCTGGCATGTTCCCTTTTCCCTCAAAGAGAGGCGCAAGTCAGAGTAAGAGACCTTTGACTAGCTGCATTGTTTCTTTGCTCACCCCTTTCACAACAATATATGTAAAAAATAAATGACTGTAACAGAAGCATTTATCTTACCCAAAGCATTCCTAGGCTGGAGTTTTCTATCTTTAGCATGTACTACCCTTAGATTGTAGTGCTATTAAGGACTGTTATTCAAGACAATTACAACAATATCCCCACACAAGGCAAACATGAAAGAAAGAAAGAAGGGCAAAAACATTCACCATTATCATTCAAAAAGACAAATGAGACACCCAAAAATTACCAAGTCAAACTCCTGCAAAGTCTCTGGAAGACCCATATGGTCTTGAGTAAGATTGCATAGATTTCTCAGGTAGTTTGGCTAAATCAGACATGAGGCTTACTGAGAAACTGAGATAATGCTGAGCTGTTTTGGTGGCCCTGCTAGGCAGAGGGGTTGGAACTACATGATCCTTGAGGTCCCTTCCAACCCGGGTGATTCTGTGATTCTGTGATTCTGTTTGCCACCAGAACTCCTCGCTCACCTTGCGAGTAGCTGCTGCAAACACAAAGGATATTTCCACCTCAGAAGTCACGGGTGGCTCAGAGCCTCTGCTAACACAGGTCTTTTGGATAAGCACAGGAACATCACCAGCTCTAAGTGGTTTGTGAATCTTCTGGACACCACTCTGCATTGCTGTAGGAGAGCTAGGAATCAGTCAGAAGAAGGGTGTGAACACAAGCACATCTTGAATATGGTTCAGCAGTGTCTTTAGTAATTCTTACTACATTCTGTGTTGTCACAGAGGATGCTGCCTGCACTGGTCAATCTACAGGGCTAGATGGCAAAAAAATACTCATTAACTGCAATACAGACAGAATGGAGGGTAGAGACAGAGTTTAGACCTTGTTGTAGCAGTACAAGATAGCTGCATTAGAAGGAAAAAAAGTAAAACTGGCTATCTCACAGCAATGCTTACATCCATGGTTTTGATCTCCCTAAGGCATAAGCAGAAGACCATCTTCCTTGCTCTTCATCTATGTGGACTTAGGCAGAAAGATATTGCTGAGATAAGTCACAGGCATCAGTTCCTTGCTTTCTTCTACTCCTCTCCTTTCTTTACCAGAAATAACCTATTGTGTTTTCTTTTCCCTGGTTGAATTCAGTTTGTCCTTACCTTGCAATCCTGTTCCTTTTGTCCTCTCTTTGGTACCTTTTCTTCTAGTGGAAGACCAGGTCTAGTTAAGGACCAGGACTAAGCTGAGATCACATGCACGCTGTGAGCAAGGCAGCTCCATTTCAACTGGGAAGCACTTTGTGATGATTTATGAAGAAAACTGAATAAAAAAGAAGGTAGCTCTCATGCACATGGTAAAAATCATCATTTTATTTGTTTTGCTTGCATGCTTTCTTTTGGTCCTCTCTAATATGCTTTGCTTACTTATACAGTGAGATCAGTTTTAAGCAAAGACTACTTATGATTACTTAGCAATACAGGAAAAAAATCAGTAGGTCATCTTTTCAGATGTAGCTAGCAAGTGCTGTGGGAAGGTGATGCTATGTACACCGCACCCATGAGGAGAAAACAAAAGGAGTGGCACTGTGACTACATGGACAGAGAGCAGGGAAAAGGCACAGACCCTAGTTCAACCACTAGATCCCTTGTAACATACTGGGGAAAGCAAGGATTTAGTCCACAGAAAAACTCTGGAATTAGTCACCTACCACCTGGCAATTAACTATGTTAATAATTATGTGACTCTATCATGAAGCTGTGTCTTAATATCAAAGGCCGCCTGAACAAGTAGAGAACACTAAGGCAGCATCCTGTGTTTAGCACATATGGAAAGAGAACGTGGACAGCATTTCAGGGTTCATGGAGCTGATGCAGCCTTGGGTTTAAGTTAGCATTTATAAACACATACCTGCATTTCATAAACGCTACAGCTGCCACCACGAGTCGTGTGGAGTGGCTGTAGAAAGAGCTATTACTACAAGAATAGATGTTTGATTGTAAGAGCCCTGCAGGTATTCACATTTCAACAACAGGCATAACACAGGAAGCCTGAATAGCTATGCACCATCACAGTGGCTGTATGTAGCATTGGCATTAACTGGATTTGGCACACGGAGGCCAAACAACGTGTGTGGCTAAAGGTAGCATTGCTGTCAGGAGCAGCAATGGTTTGTCAGCTGTGGAATGGAGCTGACAGCGACAGGAGCACGTGGAGAGGGGAACTAACTGTTCACATCTGTTCTGCACTGCTGGCATGGGATTGAAGTCTGCAGGAAGAGAAGGATTTCATCTCATAGCTGGTAAGTCACTGGTAAGTAATGGCAGCAGTACAGACTTGGGAAGGATGGTGCCCGCACACAATGACTTTTCTGTCAGAGACTGACAATTCAGGGACTCTCCTTTTGTTCTCATTTACTTGCAAATAATGGTTTCTTGTATGCCTACCACATAATATTTACGGAGGACTGGATATATAGCTCTCATTAGAGCAAATACTACTACTTAAATTGGGCTATTTGTGAGTCTGCACCTCAAGTTTCACTCATCCCTGGTCTGAAGTGCACTAAAAGCACATTATTACTGCTTAAGATGCAAACTACCATGCTGAAAAATACCACTTTTTACCTCCAGTGCAAGAAGTTAAAAATTAACGGTTAGTTGAAACTAAGGTGATCAGTAAACAGAAACTCCTTGTGACCATGTGCAGGTTATTCTCAATCTGAAATGAGGTTATACTTACCACTTAGATTAATTACTCATTTTCTTCTATCTTAATTTATTTCACTCTTTAAGAAACCAACATGTCCACTAACCACTCTGTATGTGATAAAGAAACACAATAAAAGCAATTTCTCTCCTAACCCCCCCCAAAAAAAAACATTCTCAGTAATGCATTTTTGAATCCAGCCTACCTTCTTCTAATGAGGTTTCAGCATGCCATAAATAACACTAATGAGACTTTGTCTTGACCATGTAATACATTTCCTTAATATAGCTTTAGATTTTCTTATGTTGCATAGAAAACTAACAGTCGTGGAAAGAAATGTCTTCCAATAGGACATTAAAACCAAAATACAATTAAATATAAATGAATTCAGTAATTTAATTGCATTATAGTCATTTTTAAAAATTCAAAGAAAAGTAATGGTGTCATTTTTTTCTATTGGTAAATAATAAAAGTGCTGAGGGAATCAGATAATATTTAAATAAACATTATTGTGACAATACATGATACAAAGATACCTTTTATTGCCAGGTAAATTCTGTGTTTGCTAATGAAGAGACACCTCAGAACATGAATCTCTGCAAGCTGAGGGACCATTCCTGCAAAGTATTGTGCAAGCAGCCCACAAGGAGCGATGTAAGACTGGACTCTCCATTTTCACAGAGCTCATACTCTACATACATGTTTCCAGTCCCACAGTGCAGACACTTTAAACATCATCTGCAAAATTCAGCCACATAAGCAGAGGTTTGCAGGGAAGCAATTTCTTAGGTTGAAAAGTGGTACATATTTGTGCAATCTGCAGCTCCTGTCATTCTAGCAGCAGGTAAATATTGTCTGGCTATTTTCCTTCCCCTGAAAACACTATCTTGTTGTATTTTACCTCCTCCCTTCTTTCCCCCCCCCCCCAAAAAAAAAAAGAAAAGATGCAGTGTTGCAGAAAAACATGATTATTTCGGGCAGTTTATACTTTCAACATACAAATATTGAAGCTTACTCTATTTTTAAAGATCAATTGAAATGTTACACCTGTCACCTCTTTTGCCTTTTTTTTCCCCAGAAAGTAATGTAAGACCTGTGCCTAGCCTCAGCAGGAGCACATGGAGAAACATGTTACCTAGAAGCTCTCTTTTAGAATTCCATCTTTGTCAGCAAAATTCAGTAAGCAGCTTGAACCAGACTGGGCACCTAATGTGGTGACAGAAGGGGAGGGGGAAGAAGAGCAAACTTACACCCATTAAATGACAGCAAAGCTGTTGGCATTAATGGGCCGCCGTTGGCACAGCTACGAATATTGTAAGGTAGGGTGTGAAAATGGAAATGGTCACATCCAAAGTGAGGAAAATAAGGTGATCATACACACCAAGTTACACGTTGGCCATCAAAACAACTGACTAGGTCGGAATGGACCGAAGGTAAAGTGACTTACATACTTCAGAAAGAGTCATCCATGCAAACGTGAACCTGTTCATCCAATTTTACTAGCATGTAAAGCTTCAGAACTATTTTTTCAGCAGGGAATACTTCAGAGGTATCGATAAATGGAAAATGGCATGAAAGTCAACATAGATAACTTCTTTTGATAAGACAACTCATTTTCAAGACACTGAGGTCAAGTTCAACTCTGACACCTCCTGAGCCAGGCACAAACCTGGATGGATGGTGAAAAGGACTGTTAGGATGAAGATGGGAATGAGAAGCACCTTCTGCAAGGGCACTCAAAGAGTTTGATGCAGTTCTTTTTCCAAAAGAAAAGCTTGCCTTCCGTAAGAGTGCAAACATCAGAGAGGAGAAGACCTACTGAAGAAAACACAACATGAAGACACAGCAAATGGGTATAAAGTTGTCAACTGTTATAGAGGCTGGAAAGAAGAAAGTCTGTAAACAGCAGAATATGGCACACCAGATAAAAGAACATGGGCAGAAAATCTAACTGTGACAAGGAGTAAACTATATGAAGACAGTTTTACATTAGCACTGGGCTGGATTCAGTGTTCAGCCCTACGCTCCTATTTCCAGGTGGGCAAATAACTTACCACTTCTCTATCACCCACATCCATTTTTGCACAAAGTGTGCATTTTTGCCCAAGAAACTGTTAATTTCCTAAGATAAACTCTTCACACTCTTGTGTGCTGATTCGGCTTCATAAAAGAGAGCTTTTTGCCTTTTTTTCCCCAGCTAAATCATTCAATTTCATTAAAGATTATAAGTCTTCCACAAAATGTTCACTCATTTTTGTATCTTTCCTTGTTTTTCAGCTAAAAAAAAACCCAAAAAAACAAAAATCAAACAAACAAAGAACTCTATTCAAAATGGTTACTGTTTACAGCACAGTTATGTGGCCTATTTTTGTAAGGATGAACATTGCAAAATGTGGGTCAAAAAATGCCATGTTTTTTCTTAAATTAATTAGTACTTTGGTTTTTTGTCTAAATTAAAAACAAAAAAGAATGAAAAATAGACAGAAAAAAAGACAAAATAATGCTGGCAATGTTAACCATGCTTTATGACTCCACAGCCTAGTGCTTGAGGGTGCTTCCACCACTCTGACAGGTCTCCATGGTCATGAAACTACACAACAACAGTAAATTTAAGCCTAAGACCAGATAGCAACTCACAAAATCTAGTATGTGACAGAAGTAAACCATAAGGGCAGCCAGCAGAAATGACAAAGGGAGCAAGGCTGATCAATATTAGGATTTCGATTCCAGCTCTAGATAGATAGAGAGATCATTCCCCAGTGTCCCCTACTGGCAGGCAGCATTAGCAGAAGTGATGTCAAATATTGTCATTTCACATCCAGACCACTGGCATTACGATCTCGTCCTCCAAGCACAGTGCTGGGGAGACACACTGAGCCACACGCTGGCAGCCAACCCCACAGGACAGCTCTGCGCCCGCCTGCGCGTTGTCAGACTGCTTTGACTCACCTGTGCTCACAGTGTGACTCAGTCTAACAGTCCCTATGCTTCACAAGGGGCTCATTTATGACACATCCCTTTTTTTCCTAAGATACTGCCTTTGAGCTATTTTTCACTCTTCCATCTTTAATCTCTTTCAAAGAACCAAGGAAGCGCTGAAGAGGGAGCAATCAGTCTCACTGGTCACTCCATGGAGCGGGGATCCTGCTGCCTAGATAAGGTTTGTCACAGGGCACCCCGATGATATTCACAGCCTGGAAGAAATCAGCCACCTCGTGGCACATTGCAGTGAACAAGAGTTAATGATGCAAAGCAGAGGGCTTGGTTTTCCTCTTAGGTGTATAGTTTTTCTTGTGCAACAGTACAAAAGGACTGCAAGGAACAGAGTAATTAGCCCAAGGCTCCAAACAGATGCTGCACTGAGGGATATGGTTTAGTGGGAAATACTGGTGATAGGCAGACAGTTGGACTGGATGACCTTGGAGGTCTTTTCCAACCTCAGTGATTCTATGACTATGATTCTAAGAGGAGTGACGGCTCCATTGCTGTAAGGCTTATAACAAATTTTAAAAAACATCGAGTTCCTTCTCACTCTTTTAGGGCTTTTAAGGTTGGTTGGTTGTGCTCACATCTCCACCTCTTTTTAATTTCAAACCAACGCAACTCAGACATCACTTTGCTCAAGCTGTCTAGGTCCAAAACCCAAGAACAAACATGTAGAACTGGCACCTTTCTTCAGTAATACCGCAGGGCTTTTGCCTTTTCTAGGCCAGGGAGTTCTGATAACTCACAGCTCCTGGATATAATCATCTTGGGTTCTGGTATGTCTCACGTATGATCCCAAGATGTACCAAATACATACAAACTGACAAAAATTCTTCTTCAATCCAGAGATTGATATGGCCTCACCTACAAATTGCATAAGTGACCAGCAGTACTCTGCTCCACACATACTTCTATGGCACAAATTAAATTGAAGGCATTCCAATATATTATTCCTTCAGTCCATTCTGTTTAGTAACATTAGAAATAACAGCTCCTATCTTAGAAAATGTCTACTTGGGGTAAAAATACCTGAGAGGAACAAGAAGTCCTTCTTTATCCTGCTCTTGCTAGATGTTTCTAGTGAAGGAGCAGTGACGACCTACCAGGAGTAAAACCTTCTACTGTCAAGGTATTTCTTTATCAGCTATTCACTTACGAAGGGTTTCACTGCATGCTGCCTTAATGCAAATAAATGCATACAGTGTATATTTTAATTTAATGTGGTTGTAACTTTGTCATAAAATCGTTCAGGTTGGCTTTAGTTTAATAACAGGATCATTACATACTACTCTCTTCTGGAAAGATGATGCTAAATTTATGCCATACTGGTGTTTATGACCAAGTTCTCCCTGTGTCTCTAGTCACCAGGTATTTCCTTTCCTAGCAGAAAAGTTCTAAAGTGAAATGATTCCAGAAACTGAGAAGTTCATCACATTCCTTAGTACAGCATTGAAATCTCTTCTCATATTTTCATTACAAATAAGACTTGATTGCATTATCTATGGCACTGAACATATTGACAACTGCATCTTACAAATGTGATAACATACTTGGTTTATTGGTCCAGACTCTGGGCTGATTCACTGAAGAAAGAACAGACAGTAGAGTGCTCCTGGAATTTTAACAACATGTTTATCCTTCTGGTTTTGACTCAGTCGTCTGTTATTTCAGACAAACACGCAGATCTAAAATTACTTATATCCTTAAAACAAGAGGCTTTAGAAGTTGGAGGAGTAACAACTGTAATAAGGAAAGTAAGTACTGAGAAAAAAGAAGAGAGGAGAGCTCAGAAATGAGCTTTGGCTTCATCAGCTTTGGCTTCATCACCAATGTAAATACCATCTGAACACACCAAACCCTTTGAATCCATACAAACTTACTGAAAATCACGTGAGAACTGGCTTTCTTGTGATATTGCATGCATTTCCTATTTCCATTTTTCTTGGAAATATCACAAATCAGTCTCTTTCAAGGTAAGTAAAACTGTGGCAATAACAAAAATCCTGAAAAATAAAGATACGGAATGAATCAAGGGAACAAAGAAGTGTATTGTAGAACTTTTGAAACAACAACAACTTTTAACAGTTCTAAAATCAAACATGCATGCATAAGTATTCTTATTTTTTCACCAACACAATTTCTTCCTCTCTAACAAAGGTTCCAGATAAGACACTTATAAAGTGAAGGTACTGAAACAAGACTCTCACAATATTACCAATTTAGAAAAGATTAAAAATTTAAGTGTCCTTCTTTCATTTCCACTGTTTCAAGTAATGTGTTTCACATAGAATCCACCAAACTGAGAGCAGGATTTTCAAGACTGAGGCATTTTTGAGCACTACATCCGGTATCCACACCTCTGAGAAAAGACAAATCAATACATCTCCAGTATTTGTTATGTGTGTTTGTGACATACTGCAAACATGGCTTTATCTGAATGTGAAATGCCTGCTATCTGGTACAGACCATGTATTTTATCACGTTGGATCAGAGCCTGCTCTGTCAAGCAGAGCCCCAATTTTGGAACGGAACATTTCTGCTTGCTTCAGATAACAGCAGAATCAGGAATTCTGGGCTATTTCTGTGCTCCAACAAGTAGCTCCATTGCCTCCTAATGATTCTCTATAGAGAAATCAGCCGGCAGAGCTAATGTCTGGAATTCTTCTTACCCAAGGCAAAAGAAAATCAGAAACTTTGAACAGATCAGAGAATCAGGCTGAGGAAAAAGGCTTCTAACCAGAGGACATTCAATCGAAAGCAATGGAAGTCCCAGTTCTGAGGCCAGGGCTGACCCCAACCTTTCAAGGATCACGCAGCATTGGAATGTGCTTGGGTAAGAAATTACTTAGCTAGAGTTGTTTTTCTTTCCTCTTCTCTCACACAGTCCATGATGGGGACCCATCAGTCTAGCAGCTGAGCAGGCAGAGGTGGGGAGATGTCCTGTCAGGTCCCACTGCTCTCACCAATGATTTTCTGTGCTATTTCCTATTAAAGGTATGCCCTGTACTTACTGCAGTGAAAGCTTGAGCTGCAGAAATGCCCAAGAGGAACAGACCTCACCTAAAGAAGAAATGACTTGCACAGAAATAAAGAAGAATAAGCAATGCATATGCTGTTACTTACTCCTCAGTGACTTAAAATTTGCACAGGGTGAGGAAAACAAGAAAACAGTGATGCAGGTGCTCAGGAAAGAGAATAAATACATCTTACTGCCAAGTAAATCACTGTCAATAGTGACACTATGCCAGCTGTCCACTTTGATTGTAAAAATGGCAAAATTGGAACACTGGACATTTGAAAGGAAAAGATGCATCGTTTTATGTTTTACTTCTGGTTCATATTCAGGAGTAAATAAGCTTGCTGAGCATATCACCAACAGAAAAGAATTGAGGAATTTATGAAAACCCTCAGACTTCCTGCAATTACTTTATGATCCTACCTGAAAGTAAAAATCGTTACCATGATTTTACTGAATCATTACATTTTCCTTTGTACTCGATGACACCAAAAGTCTTTGCTCCTCCTTCAGGACAATGGTTGTTATATTAACAGGGATGACCTTGCAGCTCTCAAAATACCTGCTCAATGCAAATCAACCAACTACACATTCACAGAGTTCTAAAACTAACACTTCACACATTATAGCTGTTAATAGATGCACTTAGCTTCAGTCTATTTAGAAATAATGAATCTTTTCAACAACACTTTAAGCATGTCGTATTAGTCATCCTATTTTGCAGAATGGAAATGAAAGGACCCACAGTTCCCAAGGCTGCCACAGGCAAAGCTGAGAATGAAAACTCAATAGCTGCTCCTTACCAATCCACCAACTCACTTCAGCACAGAATATCATAGTGCCCACTCAATTGACGCTTAAGCTTTCCATCCATACTGCCAGCAACCATATGTTATGCAAAGTAGGCAAGAATTGAGCTCTGGACTTTTAATTTTACTCCATCTGGGGACCAGTCCTGCTTTTCTGCAATCTCAATGCAAATCAGAAATATATCTATTGGAGTCATTAGCACTGCATCAGTCAAATCACCACCAGCAAGACCCAAACTGCAATGTATGATTTTGATCATGAGGAAACGTGGGCATTTTAAAATGGTGTTTTCCTGAAATGTGGACAACCAGATGAGCAGTTTCCAAGTGCCAGAGTTAGCCCTTTTTCTTAAAAACAAAAACAAAAACAAAAACAACAATAATCTAAGGTCATAGAAATGTAATCAATTCAAATTAAGTATAGATTTCTAAATGATGTAGAATTAATTTAGACATTTACAAAATCTAAATCACTTTTTAATAAGACTCAGCACCGTAAGTTACAAAGCAATAGATAAAAACATTGATAGATTGAAGCTGAAGAAATGTGCCTCCAGGAGGGCAGGTATGGTGATCCCACTGTTAATGTCCTACATTTAAAGTAAAGGGGAGGGGGAAGAAAACAAGGTCTAAGACAAAACTAGGCAAAACTAGTATTGTATCAAGAAACCAAATATAAAATCCAGACAAACTCCCAAGAGGTCAGGCAAAGTACTGTGGATTTATATCATCTTAATTGAGACCAGAATTTTGCATCGTGTCTATGATGTACCCTTACAGGAGTCCTGAGGGAGAGGAATGCAACAATTTCTCAGCAAGGAACAGCAATATAGAAATGGAAATTGGCTAATGCTAATGCTGCACAACTTGCCAGTTGCTAGGCTAAAAGTAAAACACTGATAACTAATGTCGAGATATTTCTTTTCAAGAGGGTGTCTCATGTATTCAGAGAAGACCTCTTATACCTAATTCTGGAGAATTGTATTTTCCCTGCTACCCTTCTTAAATTCCTCTATGAAATGTCTAGTCACTGAGCTAGTATTCATTTCCCTTTAAAAATTTCTGTGGAGAAATACCTATGATAGCCTACTCTTAACGAAATTGTGTCATTCTGAGTAGAGCCTCAGCTAAACATTGGAGGTGGTCTAAGTGTTCCTCTTGGAAGAAGAAGAAAGTTAGACTTTGACCAAGAATCGTGAAGCTGCTATTTGCTGCGTCTCAGAGCTAGGAAAGACAGTGCTAGGCACTGTGCGTTCTACAGGAACAATACTTGGTATTCAGTGTCTCTGGGGAATTCTTGCCGGACAGTGTCTCAGGAGTACCCTAGGAACACACTCTCAGCTTCCAAAGTACATTGTATGTTCAGCCAATGCTTAATTATCTTTGAAAAATTGGACTAAAGCATGGAAAAAAACTTTGAAATCAGCCACGACTTCTGCCTTCTGCCTCAGCCCTCTTCTTCCCACAAAAAAGCAGCACACCAAAGAATGGCTGCTAAATTAAATCATTCCTGTCTGAAAAGGGCCTAGGGCAGAAGACACTGGAGAACTATCAAGGAGCCCCACAAAGAAAGTTGAAGGTGAAAAAACAGAGGTGTTTATACGTTCATTTCACTGCCTGAAAGCTAATAGCAGCGGACACGCATCACTGGTGCTGAACTGGGGAATCAATGCATGTCTCAAAACCTGGCCCAGTCACAACACCTGCAGTTCCGAGCTGCATCAGGGATTCCTCCTACCTCATAAACTCATTTGTAAACATACATACATCTGTGTGCATGCAGGTGAACTATGCGTATGGTCTCGTGCTCAGAGATGTAAGCAGTAAGTGAGAGCAGGACAATTTCCAAAGGACACAACAACCTCCTCCTGCTGCCTCTAGCACAGGCCCTGCTGTCTCAAGGACCAGATACCCATCCAGGAGGGCTGGCACCAAGCATGTTCATCTCCAAGCACTCAGCTACTTTTTCTCATCTCTTCTTTGACTTAAGAGTTATGACCATCTCAAATATCCAGACAAGAGGCCAAGGAAAATGTTTTAAAGTAACATTAAGAGTTATCACTGCTTACACATTCCAGACTTCTGTTCAGCTGCAAATACATTAATGCAGGAAAGAAAGACGAGTGTGATGTGGGAAAGGAGGCTGTCTGCAATTTATCACTGCTGTGCAGACATGCCCTGAGAAGAGAGCTGTGTTGAAAACCCAAATATAGAGCATGTATATTGTGGCAGTTATTTCTGATTTGGTCTGAGGAACTTTCCAAACTCAAGGGGCTCACAATGAAGGACTGGCCAGCCATGAAGAGCCTGCAGTAAAGCTGAAAGGACATGTAAATTGCTCTGATATCCCAACAGACTTCTGCTGTTTTGTGGAGGCTATTATAATCCCAAGAAGCAAGGAGGAGCCTCATTTTCCGCTTTGCCCACTGATGCACCATGTTGCTACTGGGCTGTAAAAGGCGCTTGTTATTTGCTGTATGTGGGCATCTCCTCTATTCTGAAATCACAGCTACAAATTAAAATTTTTGAATGATTTCACAAATGGCACAACTTCCTAAAAAAGCTGAGTCTGAAATGGATCAGATCATCCGGGGGAAATCAGTATATCACTGTAAGAACCAAGCACAAGACGGGCTAAAGATCATTTTGTATATTTTATTATTAAGGTGCAAAAAAATTACACTTTTCTAAAGGGTAAAAAAAAAAAAAAAAAGCTGTCTCCTCCTGAGAATATATTTTGCAAAATATTCAAAAAGATGTATCTTGGGGAAATAACTGTAATTTTGCAGTTGTAATGCTAAAAGTGCACCTTCATAATGGCAGTAAGTTCAACATTTGAGAGCAAAGAATGAAAAAGCCTGCTAATGCTTTCCAAACTGGCTACATGAATTCAAGTTGCAGAAACTGGTCTTCTGAAATTGCTGCTCACTCCTGCTGTTACACTTAATTTTTACACAGTTCTCCTTCAGGGTTTGCTTGCACACTAGCAATAAATCTAAAGCAGTCTTTATGAAATTGAGTTCTTTTGTCTTGCAGTATTCTAACATTGTGTCCTAAGTTCTTCTAAGCTTCCGTGTCAGGGATTTGTAATTTTTTTTTATAAGAAGGCATGCAAAAAAACCCTCCGTCATTTTTCACACCCCATCTTTCAGTGTGTGTTCACCTTTGGGTTTTTCTGTCTTACAGGACTTTTGCCCACTCTAAAACCAATGCATTTTATCTGTCTGTAAACTGTCCCTCTCCAGCTGATCACAGGAGCAACACAAGACTATCGCTCCAAGGGGAAACGTGTAATCTTAGAAGTGGAAAAAGGAAGACAAACACTTAAACAAAATGAAAAAAAATTCCAAAAGCAAGCTCTAATCTCGCCATCTCCAGTTGTTCCCAGCCTGTGGTTTAATTTACTGCTGGGTTAGCAGGCTGTTCAACAATGCCTCTAATAATTACTTTCTCAAGGCTCTAATTCAACTACAATTACGCACTACGGAAGTCAGAGGATTGCTTGCAGCCCCGCCTGGATGCAGCAGAACCAGCAGGCTGAGGAGCAGCACTCCTGTCCTCACAGGGGACACTGGGGCCTTGATGATCCGTGTGTGGGGCATCTCCTAAGGGGCTCTCCTGACCACAGTGCCTCTCCTCCAAAGGGCTCTTAAGAGGAGACGTTTTGCAGTGGGGAAAACACAAATGTTAAGCTTTTAGCACTGGCCAAAGCATTACGCTACCAGACCTGTTTGTGGAATTCCCTTGTATACCCGGTCTGGCCAGCTGGGTTCATGGCTTGCAGCTGGCCAAATGATCTAGATAATTAAAGCAGAAAAAAACCTTTTGTTGTTCAGGGATTTCAGCCTGTATAATCAAGAACATTTTGTCCTTGATCTATCTGTGCTCTTTTTTGGCTTTTTTTTAACTGCCAAATTTAAAGGCCGCTATGACTGTATGGAAAGTGCCCATCAGACATCATGGACCATACCTACATAAAATAAATGTCAGGACAGCAGAGCCTCTAAGGACTGATCAGGAGAGTTCAGTCACTAAAGGCCATACACCATAATACCTTTATGGGCAGCTCCAAATGTCCACTATGGGACAGAGAAGCAGCAAAAACAAAAGTGCAGGTGGCATTCAAACTGTCCATTGACTTTTCTCCACGCGCTTAAGCACAGATTAACGCCAAGTCCACCGGCCACTTGATTCACACACATTCCCCACTGGAACTACGCCTGAGGATGAGGTCTGCTCCCCACCAGAGCCAGTGCTGCATCAGTGCCAGCACGGGTCTGTGAATGAATTTCTATCTGCAATCTGTTTTGACTGTCACTTCGCTTAATACTCACACCACTGTCAAGATAGGGCCAGCCTTACTGCGTTTTGGAAGGATGCGTAGGTCTTATGGCACAAAAAACATATTTGCTTGATCATTTAAAAAACATCCTCTTCACACATCTTGACGGCAGAACTAACATTCAACAACGTATGCTCTTAGTGGGAAACAACAAAAAAAAATGTGCACTCTGAAAGAGAGTCACAGTCTGAAAGAGAGAGAGAGACATTTCTATTATGGAGTAACAGGGGGAAAAAACCTGATTTATGAATTGTAGCGTGAAAAGTGGCTTGTAGTACAATGACTTTGCCAGGACAACATACCCTGCTCCATATCTGAGCAGGTAAATAGCGCAGAATTGTCAAGTAATAGAGCAGCTGCTAACAATGCTGTCACACAAACACTGTTTAGTCAGCAACTGCACCTATATGACACCCTACACTTGATGAATGCTTAGGTTACCAAATGAAATGTGATACCTTGCCAATGCAAAAGACAGCCTAAACCACATCACCCCCCGCACGCATCCTACTGACCTTAAATTCAGCACCTTTCACGATTAACCTTCTTGCAATTGAAAGAGTTACCCTAATCCCACTTAGCCACTTTCAGAGTGTGCAGGCTCTTTACATTGGCACTGTCACTGCAGCTGACTGCACAATTTATTCTGGTTTTCATACGGCAAACAATATGGTTTGAAAAATATCCAGCTTGCATCCCCATCACTTGACCTCCCTAATTTAGAGCACAAGCCCCTAGCGTTGCAGCGATGCTGTCTTTGTTGAGCTGTTGCTCTGTGAGAGCTAATACATGCATACATTACTGCTGACATTTAAAAACATTCCTAACAGTTTGTGTGAGTACATGGTAAACAGATGCTATGGGATTTTTTCCCCATTATCAGTCATCTCTGAAGACTGCAGTAAAGTGACAGGTTGTTTGAGACTCTTCGGTCTAACAGTGAGAGATTTATTTTTAATAGAATATTGATATTATGGCACAAAATGCCATTTGGTGTTTACTTATTTTTTTTCTCCAAGAGCTGCAGTTTAGGAGTTTTTTAAGCTTTTGCAACCCTCTGTTATATCTACTACTCTATTTTTTATGAAAAAAAGTTAAGAGACTTTTATGAACTCTCTGATTAAAGTACCTCCATCTGAATGCAGATTAAAAGTTCCAACACCTGAGAGCACTAAACCAATGAATATTTATATAGAAAAACAGCAGATGAATGCACTTTAAATCTTCAATGCAAGTCTAGTCATGGGGTTTATCTTATTTTAGGGCTTACTTTTTATTAAAATGAACTCTTGCATATTTACACTACTGAAATAAATGTTATTTGCAAGCACAAAACAGTAAGAATCTTACAAATGGATGGCCGTGGTGAAAAGTAAATTTACTCCTCAAACAGATTTATTTCTTTATCAAGTCATATTTAAGAGGATTTGCACTTCATGCTGCTTGCACAGGTTGGTGCAGACAGGGACATGCACTGCAGCTGCCCTGGTTCCCATGTACCTCTTGGACGCCCCGAGAGGCTCCTGCGGCACAATGCTGCTGCACGCCATGGGAAAAGTGATGGAATTCCTCTGACAAGAAGGATTGCTGGGTCTGACTGCTCAGATGGCTGGACTGAGCTTTTGAGAGAATGTCACCATGCAGGTGGGCTGATGAAATTACAAGTACATGGCCAGTCAGCTCTGGTGTGGTGCAGGACGGCCGGGTCACCCACAATCCCAGCCTCCACACGGGCTGCACACCGGTCAGTGCCTGCAGCCCAAACCAATGCAACTATCGCCCCAATCCTGCAAACAGCACCAGCTGAATAGGCGTGCTGCTGCTAACAATAGTAAATGATAATTCTTGCCTTGCACAGGATCACTGGGTCCCTCTTCATGCCACTCCTGGCAATGGGAATGCCGACTCTTTACACAAACCAAAGCTTTGCTTCTCCTTTAGCTCAGAAGAAATATATTTAAAGGAGTTGCAGCAGCACTGGGGATGCATTCCTGATGCGGCCCAAGTATTTTCTAGCCCGTAAACCTTCGCTTGCCCCAGATCTCATGTTTTGTAAAAAGATTTGTTGCACTGTCTCCAAAACTATGCTGTTCCATTTTGTTTTTAAATGTAACCTTAGAAATAACTGTTTACAAATCAGCTCATTGTTTCTTTGTTTTGAAGCTTAAAGCCTCACTTTGATTGCCGCCTTTTTGACATTTTGCATGGGAAATATGTTTGCATGTTCACAGTGCTATTGAAACAGCAATTAGATCACCATATTCCAGCTGTTACAAGATTTTGTAATGCATTTTCCAATAAACATTTTCAAGAAAGCAGAACTATTTTAGTATGTCAAGCAGATACGCTGAGACTTTTTTGTTCAGGATTTTTTTTTCATTTCTTTTAGCCTTTCATTTTTCGGCATGTTTCCATCCCGTTTTACATTCCTCTACTTCACTTCTTGCAAAGCCACACGAATACAAAGAGCCAGGATTGGGAAAGCAGGGACTGGTTGAGGAGGTTCCAGTGCGGGGACCTCGAAGCTGAGCTGTGTCCTCACAGAAAATCGAGAACCGCTACTGAGGCAGCAGCGGCTTTTAAAATGCTTGCTGCTATTTTTCTGATCCTATTTCAGCTGGAATGTTGTTGTAATTTCCAGAAATGAACAGCCTAGCTTCACTCCTTCCCCTCTCCTGTCTTCAACAACTCTGCCTCTTCAAACAAGAAAAACCACATTTCCCACAATAACCAGAACATGCTGCTCGGAACGTTCTTGTTGCAGCCTGGTGCTTCCTGACCTTACAGGTCTCACTTTTTGCTTTCTCAATTTCTCATACGTGAACTGTTAAGAAGATTTTTCTCACTTGTTGCCTCATGCAATAAATAGAAAAATAAAGTCTCCACTTGCAGGATCAGACTGCAAAATATCTAGTTCTGCCTAAAGCCAGTGAGTTGCAACTGAGCCAGCTGATTTATCCGCTGCGTTTTGATTGATCACTTTGCATTTGGTCTACACTACGGAGATCGATACATTGATTGGTGTTGTATATCATTATCAGGGAATAACTGGATTCTTTTTCCAGATGGCAAAAATTCAGAGGACAACTACTGAAAGGAAGAATGAGATTTTCCTTTGGAGCTAGAATGGGAAACCTCGATTCACTGCACCACTCTGGAGTTGGTTATAGGTTGGTTGGTCACAGTTTTAGACTACTACACCCTGACAGAGTTCTGGTTTCCTCTAGTAATTTTAATAACAAAAATAGCGGGGACCAAGGAATCTTGCAGTCCTCATAAGGGCTTTTCCCTAAGCCCAGGCAGCTCAGAGCACAGGCACAGCAGATGTTGGCTGCTACCCAGCTGCAAGAGCAAGGTCCAGGCTGTGCCACAGCCAGCACCGGTGCCAGCTCGTGGCATTGCAGAGCTCACCACTGCTCTCTCCCGCTCCCAACATCCCAATTAGAAGCGCAAGCCTTTGAGGGCTGCACAGAAAAGGTTATTTTAAGTTTCCTTCTCATCTTGTAGGAAAATGATCCATTATGAATTCTGCAGCCGCCTGTCTATCACTTACAGAATATCTCCAAGTTAGGGCCACTTCAATCTCCCTTGGGTTTCAAAATAATTATGCACGCTTTTGTCACATCAAGATTAGTTTATTTGCAATTCCCAGGTGCCGTGCATGTCCAACACGACATCGCAAAGTACTTCAGCACAGATAACCCGAAAAGGCTCCTGTGGAAAGGCTTTGCTCTTAACATATTTCACCTAGTCTGAAACTACTACCTTGGTTGCCTGTTAAGCAAAAGTATTGATTTTAAAATTGCTCTTTTAACCTACAAGATACTACATAACCTCTGTCCAGTATCTCTTAACTGTTTTATGCCCTTGGATGTACATTCGAATCTGCTGAGGGAAATCTGTCACTTGCTCTAAGTTCTGCTTGCAAGCTCCATAGGGTAACAGCTTCACAAGTTCTGCTCTGCCAGAAGAGCAGGAGGCTTGGCTAACACTGCAGCTTCTGCAGGAGGTTAAAAGGGTTTATTTTTATTGCGAGGAACTCTGTGACAATTTCTACATTCCAACAGTGTTTTATTTCCAATTAGTTATGTTTTGTAAAACAGGCAGTGACACACTGTGTGAGTGATAATGCAACCTAGAAAATGCATGTGTGGAGACCTAACTCGAATGTCCCGCATCTTCATCTTCTATATGACAGAGAAACCAAAATAGCTTCTTTAGCTGGCTGCTACTCCAGCCTGCTTTCTCAATACCATAATTACAGGAGGAAAACCAGTTGTCATTTTGACTTTGAATGCTATCATATCTTTCATAAAAGACTAGGCGTGGAAATATTTAGGTCAACTTCTGCCTCACCTATCATATTTACTTACATTATTTAACTCATTTTCTTCAACAGGGTGACTTCAGATGTACTGAGATGAAATCTGATGTCCCTCTCTTCTCCAAAGGCAGAAAGCTTTTTTAAAGCAATAGATACTCAAAATGAGAGGTGAGTCCAGCTAACCTGGGCCTTATCTACCTTTGTCTACTTGTCTACACAGTCACAAAAGCATTAGTGTTTGTACTCAGTCATCTCAACAGCAGTCCATGAATACCTGGAGCAAATGCAGAATTCTCTTGTTTAAAAAGAGACTTAAAAAGTCATCCTGATTCTGAAACCTAGGCCAGGAAGAGCCACACAAAACTCAAGAGAAGTGATAGTGAAGTTCAATTCCTTTCCTCCTATGGCACAAACTCTTGCAATTTACTTTTCTGAGCTGTATTGTTCAGTTTAAAAGGATGAGATCAATAGGGAAGATATCCATAGAAAAGTCTAACAATCCTAAGCAAGGACTGTGACCTCCATGAGAAATTCTGGGACTAGGCTCCAGCAAAAATTTGCACCGTAATCCAGGACACCCAACGTTACTGATTAATGGTATATTTTTCCCATTTTACTTTTTGATGCAGGGTAATTTGAGAATGAAAACATGACCCGTAGGATTTGCACGTCTCTGGCATGTTCATTCTTGCAACACAACAACAGAAGAGAAGCACCTGGTGACTAATGCAGGCTTCAGGAAGGAAAGAAAGCTTCTACTGCTTCACATTATTTTCTTTAATCTGTCCAGAGCAATACAGGTTTTTTGTTTTTTTCTTTGGAAGCTACATGGAATAAAACTCCAGATAATCGAAGCTGAAAAGAAGCTGTAAAGAAAGCTCAAGGCAAGCAAATCACTAAGTGCAGATTCTACGTAGCCATCATTGCTTTAGAAGATGCCGAGCTAGAGATGTCTTAGTTCAGGAGAGAACAGATCACAGAATCACAGAATCATTGAGGTTGGAAAAGGCCATCAAGATCATCTAGTCCAACCACCAATGCATCATCCATGCCCACTAAACCATGTCCCTCAGTGCCACATCTACCCTTTTCTTCTCAAAAACCTCTAGGGATGGTGACTCCACCACCTCCCTGGGCAGACTCTTCCAATACCTCATACCACTCTTTCTAAGAAGAATTTTTTCCTAATATAAAACACTAGAGAATCAGAGAACAGATAAGAGAAAATACATCCTTTGTTTTTGTGGGTTGCTAGATCAACGTAACATCCTCTAAATGTGATGATTTCTTTTCACAATGTTTAAAATGATTCTAAGCCTCAGACAGTTTTCTTCCTTTTAGGAAGCCCCAGGGAAAGGCCTGATGGGCAGATGGGTCTGGCAGCTGAATGATGTCCCCATGAACCAAATGCTGCTATTTCACAAAGCTTCTATTTCAACAAAGCTGGTTACAAACAAATACAAACCTGACATGAACATTTCCGAAGCCTTAAAATAGTGGAAGTGATTCACGCAGGCCTCACACCTGTCACAGCAAATTAGGCTGCCCCAAATGTAGGAGATCATTCGATAGCCAATTACTTGAAATAATGAAAAGAGGCTAAGAAGTCACCTAGAGGAACAAAATAAAAAACATTTCTAATATCCCTCACGTTTCTCTCGTACTGACATCTCTTGTTTTCCTTCCACATTAAGTTCAAGCAATTCATCTTCACTTTGAAAGCTGTGCAGGTTTGACCCTGCCTATCTGCTGATGTCCTGATTGCTGTCATGTCTTCCCACTGCTTTACTTAGCCCGTATCCTCCATCAATGTCCCACTGCATCTCATAGGTGTACTTCCTTTCTGTGGTTTACAAAGAGAGGGAGCCCACCTTCCCTCCTCACAGGCCTCCTTCAAATCCTTCAAAACAACCAAGGGCAAAAATAATCTTTGTAATAATCCAGAAAAAAAGGGAGGAAAAAATCACAACACCCCAGGAAAACAATGAACCATTTTTCTAGCCGAAACCTTTATCTAACACTTAACATTCTCTAAAGAGCATTGGTAGGATCTTGGTAGGATCTAGTTCTTACAGGCACCAAGCTCAGTGCCTGTCAGGATTAGGTCCTTTAAGTAAAACCCATATATGTTGCTAGATGAAGGAAAATGTGAGTTTTGAGCTCTGGGGGTTTAAGAATTCAAATGTCTCAGAATTAATTAACAACTACACTATCTTCCAAAACAACATAGAAAAAAAAGCAAATTTTCCATCCAGATCTGAAACACCTCAAAGAAGAAATTAATGATTCAGTTTAGTACCTTCCTGAAATGACTGCTGTACAGAATGAGAAAATCTGATTCTGTTACAAGCAGTCACTTGCTAATCACAGTTCTTAAGAGACACTTGGACCTGAAGACACAGGAATGCAGAGACTAAAACCTGGCATTAATTCGTGTTTGCTGGTCTACTGCACCTTTTAAGCATCCACAAGAAAGCTGTATTTCTGTGCTTAAGATTAAAAAATCTATTAAAGAAAAGTCATTTAGGATGAACACCCCGCTCTCCTAGCCATAGGTGTCTTCTTCAGCTAAATTAAAAACCATAGTCTTGTCAGGCTATAAAAATCATCAAAATTTTAGTTACAGATTACACCGCAGTATGTGTCAGCAACTTTTCCACAGATTTAGCATTGTTTGAAGATAAACTGAAACAGATCAGTGCAATAGTTTACTGACAAAAGAGCATTAGAAGTCTTTGGCAAAGACTTTAACTATGGCTATCAAGGTGCTGTACAGTAACTCTTCTAAACAGAGTGGATCAAATTTTCTCTGGTGCCCTAAGGCCTTTTCTGTGCTCTTGTAGCACAAAAAGGCTTAAAGACAGCAGACCTCAGCCTCAGGAATATTTCCTGGGTAACAACATTTCTCAGGCAATAAAGAGCTGCAATTGTCTCTGTTCCCAGACCCAGTACATTAAGGACATGAAGGGAAGGGAACATTTCTTCTGTCTAATCCCTACCAAACTGCCTAAGATCAGGGCACAAGCAAAATTTAGAGCACTTGAAGGGCTACTCAACTTTGGGATGTGTATGACCAACCTGAGTCACCTGAACATCAGAAATGACTCTGGGATGTATTTGTTGCTGCTGCTATCTGTATGCAGGGGGAGATAGGAAATACTGAAGTCACAACCTGTAGCTCTGTCGTGCCAAAACTCTGTTCGGGAAGAACACGTGGCTGGAAACTGCCTTCTCCTTAGGCACTTTTGACCATCAAAAACTTTTCAAGCTCCTAACATTATGGAAACGACCCCAGTGATGCTACTGTTCTCAGCAGCATTATGACTAAATAGGATGATGAATGCCTCTTTTTTTCCCAGAAGACCTGGCATTTTGATTTTTTTCAGAAAGTATAGTTACGTCTCACGATAGATATAAAAGATGCCTATCTATTCAATATAAATTTACTTGAGTCTAAATCCATTTCTTCATGATTTACAGAAAATCTGATAGTACATTAGCGTTCAGTTGTAATTCATTGACTCTTAGCAGAATGAATGAATATCTTTCAAGAAACCCCTTAGAAATGCTGATGACTACTGACTATTGGTACAAGCCAGTTTTACAGATCACAGAAAATCAGTTACTCACAGAATGCGTGACAGACACAGAATATTCGTACTTTAAATGGAAAAAAAATTGTGCATTATGATCTGTAAATCGATAAATATCCAACAAATCAGCAACACAAACAAGATGAGAGAACTTTATTTCTTCTTCAATCAGAGGTAAGAAATACACTGGACAAGGTAGTTTTAGCAGTAAAACTGTTACCATGCTAATTTTCTACTCATCTAGTAATACGGGTCTTTTGCATTTCAATAATTGCTTATTTCTCTTCTGTGATCATATTTGTATCTGCAGAGCTTTCAAGCCAAGGATGCAAGCTGTGAAATATGCTAAGCTGGTGCTGGTTTTGTTTTTTTTTAACAAAACAGAAAAATGACAATCTAATGCTTTAAAAATCAATATGATCTTTTGCATTTAAAATAACTGAAGAAAATATTTTACAACAGCAGTGTCAGCAAAAATGGGATAGATTCAGGTGACATAAAGCAAATGTAGACATGCAGTAAAGACTTTAACCATTTTGCAGGAAAAGGAAATATCTCCTTCCTGGAGAGCAGGAGGATGGATCTTGACAGACAGCACTATTCAGGCACAGCCTTTGTTTTTTCACCATTAGAAAAGGATTTATATGAGGAGAGGCTGAAGGAGCTGGGAATGTTCAGCCTGGAGAAGAGGAGGCTCAGGGGAGACCTCATTGCTCTCTATAACTTCCTGAAGGGAGGCTGTAGTGAGCTGGGGGTCGGCCTCTTCTCTCGTGTCATCAGTGATAGGACCAGGGGGAATGGCTTCAAGCTACGGCAGGGGAGATTCAGGCTGGACATTAGGAAGTATTACTTTTCAGAAAGGGTGGTCAGGCACTGGAATGGACTGCCCAGGGAGGTGGTGGAGTCACCGAGCCTGGGGGTGTTCAAGGAAAGACTGGATGTTGTATTGAGGGACATGGTTTAGTAGGAGCTATTGGGAATAGGTGAACGGTTGGACTGGATGATCTTTTAGGTCTTTTCCAACCTTGGTGATTCTATGATTCTATGATTCTATGATTTCCCTTTTCCCTTTTTTGTAGGCGTGCATTGGTAAATGGTGAACAACTGCAAAGAAATCATAAAGAACACTACTGTTCCTAATACTGGATACCAGATACCAACGGCTCTGACTACCTTGGACACTGCAAGTTGCTAAGTCATTAAGATCACCAAGAAGGAGACTCCATAGCCCCCCTGGGCAAAGCAAAGTGGTGATTTAAGTGGTGATTTAAGCAGCACTTCTGCAAGCATTATGTTTTGGGCTTTTTTTTCCAATCATAACTACTTAACTTTCACCTAGGGCTCCTGTATGTCCCAGTGTCCCTAGGAAACACCTCTTTTTCCATCTGAAAGGTTTTTTTTTCTAGGTGAAGAATGAGGAATTTGGCCAGATGCCTCAGATGGAGAAATCTCTACAGGCACAGATGCAGGTGCCTGGAAGATCCAAGAAAATGGTTGCAGAGCAAGTGCAGGCCATTGGCATGACCCATATGCCCATGTCTCTATCCAGGAAATATCAAACAGTGGGCAAACCCAGCTCTTCCGTATCCTATGGAGAAGAGTGTAAAAAACAGACAAACAAACAAACTTAGTTGTAGCTGAATGGCCTGCAGTGAAATTTGAAGCTCTGTCAGGTCACCGTGGTGTGGCATCCACATCCAAAGGTAACTTTGAGGGAGAGGGACAGAAATTGCTGCACATTTTGCAGGTTTGGAGGGACAAGAAAGCCACTCTTAGCAGGCAGATACAGGACATCACTGTGGAGCTCCTCACCTGCAGCACCACACACCTCTGTGTCTCCGGCTTCCTTCCGCTCTAAACTATCTACCTATCTTCTATCCTATCTACCATTCACAGACTTAGAAAACCTGGATCCAGCAAGGAGAGGTTTGTGAGCACACAGACTAGCTATCCCCATGGCAGAACGCAGGACAGTTTTTATTCAGAATTTATTTTCTAAATCATTACATAAACACATACGGGCTACAGTTCTCTAATCTATAAGGCATCCTAAGAGCAGCATAAAATCTCAAACGCCTTAAAACTTGTAGGGATAGAAAATGATTTATGTGCTTATCAAGACAACCAAATCAAGACTGTGTATTTGCTTTCTAGTTGCCCAAACCAGACATTAGGGAAAACCCAGCATATGTTTTGAGAAAGAGATGATTTTCCTCTGCATGTTAGCCTGCACACATTATGGTATGTACTTTTCTTTTTAAAAAAATGAGAGAACAACGAGATATTATTGTACGCCACATTACCCAATTACCCTTTTTTAACCAGACACATTTGTCATTCTGTTGGAAAAATAAGTGTTTGATACTTATCATATTCTCACAGACTTCAGCCTCTATTACTTCTTAAAAATGCAGGGTGACTAAAGAGCCCTTTTATTATTTATTTGCTGCCTGTAAGTGTTGGGCACTCTGTCTTGGTAAGGGGATAAGATCAGTGGCCAGAAGGGCCAAACTAGTCTAACAAATATGGTGCTTCCCAAGCATCATATATATTTGGCTGCCTTTGGGAACTGTGATTTGTTAGCTGCGTGGAGGTAAGCCACAGCTGCATAGACCCACACAGAGCCCTCGCTCTGCTGCTCTGGTTCCTCTCTGCACTCATCTCACACGGTCAGGATCCTTCCAAACAGCAGTGGAACTTGCTCACACAGGTACTGTCACCTTCAGGAATATCATTTTACTTTTCACACAGTAAGTGAGCCAGCTGCCGAGCATATCGGGGTGCCAATCTGAAACAGACTCTTGATGCCCTTCCTCACAAGGAGTCATCTTGCAGGCAGTGGCATTGGAGCGAGCTACTTGTGGGATGAAGTACTTCTCCATGAGAGGTTCTTACCTGGCTACTTGTTAAATGTACAGACAGAAAAGTATATTTTTCTGTTTGATGCAGTGAAGTAGTTTCTGGTTATAAGTTTTTCCAGTCTGAATTGGGGAGGCCAAAACAAGAGTCCATGCATAGAGAGACACTTCTTCTAAAATTGCTTCACTGTTTTTCAAGTGAAACCAGAAGCGCTGGGGACCCAGATACTCTATCTCCAGCCAGCTGTAGAATGGGCTGAGAGCTGTAAATGGAAGATGGAAATCTTCCCTTGTGTGGTTTCCCAGCTGCCAACACGCAGTGTTGGCAGAGGTGAGGTGCCCTTGACTCACTTCCTTCCAATTCTTCCAAACATCCATTTGTCAAAAAGCAGCACATTCATCACCACCCTCCTTGTCCAAGTCAAGCTCTGTGTTCCTTGTCCTCCAGTGTCCCTCCCCGTCCCCTGCAGGATGCAGGGATGTTTGTCACAAAGCCACTGATGCTGGGGAGCTGATCTCTCCCCACCATATAGCACTGGGTCAGTGCATGTGCTCACTTTACCTGTTTAAGCTTCCATTTCGTGTCACAAGTGGTGCTGCCCATCTTCCAGCTGCAGAGAGACTATAGCCAGAGCCAACTGGGGAGAAATCTTTTCTGAAGAGACATCTTCCCTCCAGTGCCTCCATTCAGGCTTTTCTGACATGGATTTTCTTACTACACGAGCCAGAGACACACCTGCCCCCTATAGGCACTGGGACATCTCTGCCTCCTTACACGAGTTATCCAATCAACAAGAGCTGTCCCATGCTGGGAGGAAGACAAGGGATTCCCAGGAAGACCTCACTGCCATCACCAGATGCCACCAGCACTGGGGACCTGGGTTCCCTCTGCAGCGTGACCTTACCTGGTGTATGCCACAACTTCCTTACTCTCAGCAAGGAACTGCTACCGCTCTGCCACTCCCTGCAGCCTCCCAATTAGAGACTAATCACTCCTTGCCCTGTTTCACCCCACAGGTGCACGGCATCTTCCTCTCTGTGAGCTCACAGAGCTGCCAGCAAGGCAGGGTCACAGAAACACTGCCTTCTCTGGCTGCTGCATGGCTCTGCGGGGGACGCCACTAATGACCATCACTGCTTTTATTCCTGCTGGCCTCGAGTCAGCTCGGCAGAAAGGACTCGTGAAAAACAGTATCCATCACTTCTGAAAAGTGCCTAGCATGTTATTAGAGCAGGAGAAGTTCATCTGCAGATCGCATGCATTTTCTGGCTTTGAAAAAATGGCACAAGTCAATTCTCTATAAATTCTGTATTAGAGCACAGACTCCTATTTTAAGTGGGTTTTGCACCTTGCCTCCTTTTTCCACCCAACTGCTGGAGATTAACCCTGCCACTTTGCTACTTCCAAGCTTCTCCACATCACAAGACACAAAGAGAGTTCATTACACTCTGTCGCCCACACCCCTGGGACAGAAGGCAGGGAACCACCTGCCCAAGCTGCAGTGGGAGGGAAGGGAGAAAAGGGGAGGAAGGAGGAGTGGAGGCAGCAGCTTTCTGATTGCACTTCCTGAAAAAGCTTCTGTGAAGAAAATGACTGACAGAGAGAGCAAGGCAGTCTGAGAGCATCCTCTGTGCCGCAACACACACAGGGAGCTGGAGAGATAAGAGGCATTTCTGTACTCCAAGTGGCCTAAACAAATAAATTACAGTCTTGATAACCTTTTATTTCACTGCTGTGCCATTTGTGCTACTCTGGTTGGATTTTGTCATTCCCAGGATAAACTCTCAACTGCGAGGGCTTTAAAATTGAGCTATAAAAATTTCCTCTGGGCAGAAATCTGGCAAAATTTAACACAATGGGAACAAAAGCAAAGGAAATCAGTCTAAAAATAGAAGCGAGGCAAAGGAACCTGGAACCTTTGGTAGACGACAATTTGTCAACATTTTCTCACTTGCACTCTGGTAAGCAAATGCGCGGGCAGGGGGTCAGGCTGGAGGGACATGAGGAAGCGCTCCTGTGCTTGCTGAAGGATGTGCCTTCACTGCCAAGGCCTGCAGAAACGGGACAGCAGCCAAGCTTTTGCTCTGAGCGAGGAGCAGGATGGATGAGCAGGCTGAGAGGTGCAACGTGCTGCTTGGCCCAGGGCGGTTCCACCACACCAAGGACATTCCAGGAGCTGGGTTACCTCCTAAGGTTAAACTCAGAACGCCTCAGTCAGACCTACGTTCCTGTTCCTACCATTTTTTCTGCATCCCTAAGCCTTCAGAGACACTCTGCTTGAACTAACTATGCACAGGGCAGAATCCGGGTAGGTTGAGCCTGTGCTTTACTACATGTAACTTCTACCTACAGATTAATTTCTATGTGCAAACTGAAATGACCAATCCCAGAGCAGCGTAGGCATGGTGGGGAAAGCAAACGCACAACTAGCTGAAAGTTGGTTCACTGAATGCTTACCTGGCAACATCTGAGGCAGTGCTTTACTTACCTGTGTGTACAAGAGGAAATAATGCCTTAAACGCATATGAGCATTGAAGAATGATGGAAATTACACTGAAAAGTCAAACAAAAAAAAATGAACCCTCTAAAAATTAGGTAGAGAGCCCTCAAAATGAAAGTTCTGCCTGGACGGTGCAGCCCCACAGAGGCATACGCATCAAAGTGATGTACAGTCAGAAAGGGCTGAAGGTGACCCTGTCGAGCCTGTCTAAAGTTCCTCCCGTTGTTAAACCTGCCAGCATAGCACAAGTTGACTTCTGATGCCTGATACTCCTGTGAACCCTGAGAACCATCCATACTGCAGGAACAAATACACAGTCACTGGCTCTGCCTGCATGGCAAGGCAGCAGGGACCAGACCAAGCCCAGTGCCACTGCCACCCAGACTTGTTATCTCAGAATCAAGCTCACATGTTCCCATGATGGCTCCTTGGCGCAGGCATGACCCCATGGCACAAAGCTCCACCGAGCAGGAGGAGGTGGCCTGACAGTGTGCACTACGTTTTCTGCATCCTTGTTTTGGGGTATTGCATGTAAAAAGGAGGAGCAGAGCTACGCCAGTGCTTATAAATAAACAAATCTTCAATGTCAAATTCTCTGTAATACTACAAGCCCAAGGTAAAAAAAATGTATATAGGGTAAAACTACATTCGAATTTAAATGTGTTTCAGTCTTAATAACTTAAGGTATCATTATTAACATATGCAAAGGATACAAAGCAAAAAAAAAAAACAACGTTATTTCTTATCTCCCAAGCATTCCTCTAATAAAATAATCTTTCAGACATGTGAGGACCAAGACATTTAGGCAGTGGCCGCCACAATTATTGACATGAGGTACCAATGAAACAACTCGGCATGCCCCAAAGTTATGCAAAATAAAGAACTATTTATTTGAATTGCATCCAACTCTGCAACTCTCTATCTTCAGGGCAATCCAACATTAGATTTGTTTGAATGTTTTTCATTAAATGCCATCGTGCCACACTAGATAAGAGATTCTATTTGAACTAGCAGCCACTTCCAATTTTTCCCCCAAAAATAAAAGAGGGTTTATCAATTCTAATCATTCTTATCCAGAATTAGTTGTCAAGTTTCAATAGCTGGCACGGATCTGACAACATAAATTCAGCACTAGTGTCAAATGACTAATACAACCTTGCAGAAGAGGCCTGAATGTATAGTCCTGCTGGGATTGACCAACTGCATTTAAAATATCAGCACTTTTATGTTATAATAGCTCCTATTAACAACAGTTGGCTGACATTAGATATATTCAGGCTAAGCATCAATTAAAAAGTTGCTTATCTGTTTGAAAATCTGGAAAGTAGCTACGGGTTCTCACACAGTCAGAGAGTAATACAAATGAAATAATTGCTGTGGTGTCCTGGGATTGTATTACTTTGACTAATAGACACTGCTATTTTTCTGCCTTCTATAAGACAAGATTGTACATATAAATGTGTGTCCCTGTCATGCTATGCTGCATTTCTTAATGATCATCTTTCATTTTTAAAATAGCATCATTCAGAGGCTCTATTGAAAACCAGGTGCCCATTATGCTAGCATTATGCAAACAAAATGTAATAAAATTACTGGTTCATAGGTGCAGGCAGCCATGAAAGGTATCGCACACTGGTCCATTTATGGGAAACTGAGGCACTGCATGATGCAGGGATTTGCCCAAGGTCACAAAAACAGACACTCAGATCTCCCGAATCCAGAGCCATAAAAAGCCACACTAGTAGTAAATGCTGACATCCAAGAGAACTCATTAAACTCATTAAGGACTCATAAACGAGCTGAAATAAGTGCCAACCAGCTTAAGTGTTAAATAGGTCACTGCTAACTCTGATCAAAATGCTTTATTCTTTATTGTATGCAATGTCATTTAAGAGAGGAACATGGACATACTGATCACTCCCCACCTGCTGCCCCAGGAAGAACCTGCAGCTCACCCACCGATCTGAGGGATGGAGACAGTGGCAGGAATCTCCACAAGCCAAAACAAATAAACCAACCAAAACCCAGGAATATGCTACCCTAGCCAGACCTGAGCACTGCTGAAGGGGAGACGTTTGTTCCAGCTGTCCTTGAAAAGCAAGGAGAGAGGCCAGCTCGCTTTCCTCAACAAGAAGGTGCAAGTGCCTGCCTTGAGGGGAGAGCAAAGGGCTGCAGATCTTGAGTGGATCAAGACCCTTCCCTGCAGCTACAACAAGCAGTCTGAAAGGCAGAATAAAGGGAAAAAATCTGCATCTGCTATTACATTAGGCAGCTGAGTAGGCAGACTTGAGGCAAGTTTCTCCACCTCAGGAAGCCAGCAGGGCTGGGTTCCCATTGCCATTCACAGGCAGTGCCGACAAACAACTCTGGCTTCTACCCAGGCCATATAGATGTCTACACTGCCAACTTCCATGAAGTCAATGGGAGCTGGGAGCATGAAGTGCCTGACACCCTATCGCTTACAAGCAGCCTTTCTTGGCTGCCCAAAAAAGCTATCAGCCACTCATCTTCACTACTGCCTTGGCCAGTAGCTTGCGTCCTGCTTGTCCAGTCAGAACTGCCACAATTCACATCATCGTACAGACCTTTCATTCATTAAAGTAACAACGATAAGCTTACAGTAATAAGCTCTTGCAACTAGAATACGATTTCTTGCTTTCGAAAATAAACATCTCAGTTTCACCTTCACGTTGTTTTTATAGTACAGTAGGAGATCTTCATCCTGTCAGGTTTCATTTTCATCCCACTGACATTATTTCTTAATTAAAGGAAAAGATAAATAGACAGATTCAGCCAGGTGCTGTGGCTGATATGCTGCTCAGCTCCTCAGGAAAAAAAAATAAAAAATAAAAAGAGCCGAGTCGAGTCAGACAACAAGTGAGCGTGCCTGGCAGTCGGCTTTTGTAGCAAGCCGTGGGCAGTCGTAGGTGGGCTTAACTGGCTCTGCTGTTTGTTTGTTCTGCAGTTTTGCAGCGTTCTCCAGCTGTCAGTCCTTTTCCTTTATAGTTACATTTATTTTTTAATGACTCTCAGCCTAGGAGCCTCAGCGAAGAGAACAGTGAACCAGTGGCAGCAAGGCTGCACCTCCCTCTTCCCTGCATGGGGGGCAAGTGTGGATTTTGCATATCATACATCATTTACAGCAGGCGGATGTAATTCTCCCAGGCTCAGGCTGTCCCCCCAACCAGAAACAGCAGTTGGCAGCTGGGATTTACAATTTCACAGAGAATGCTGGGAGGGGGAAGTACTTTTAAAGAACCACCACTCTGGGAAGTCTCAAGCATTTCAGAAACGAAGCCTTTTGTTCAGTATGAAATATTCTCTTTCAAACCAAACAGTCTATTACATGCTAACACGATCTGTATATTAAAGGAGATATAAAATGCATAATGCTTTGCTTCTTTTCCCCCTCAAAATAACTTGAGTTTTAGAGTGTCTACTGGAGCTGTACTTCTTCACTCAGGGGACCAACAAAAGCACTGAGGAGTGCAGTACTGCTCCAAGAAGACTGAAGAAGTAAAGAGAAGAAGAATGAACAATTAGAAAAGTGTTCCTCTGTTGGAGGAACAGAGGCCAGAATAGAACCAAACAAGGAAAAACATGACAAAGGCAAAAAAGCTCTACGTTTGGTGAATACCCCCTCTACCAAAAGGAGAGGAGGTAATGAGCACTGAAAGAACAAGAACAGCACGGGGTGAAATTAATTGCTTTTCTTCCTTGAGTAAGAGGAAGAGGTTCTCCTGCTTCCTGGGAGCCAGGTTTTTGGATGCCTGGGTGCTCACAACAGGAGGCAGAGGAACAGCTGTCTAGAAGTGTAATTTTATTTGAGGTTTCACTAGGGAAACCGATCGAAGATGCACTATGGGAAGAAAAATAGTGTCAGAGGAAGAGAGTTTAGGAAAAAGAATCTGCTCAGGGACAAGGGAAGGGAAGAAAAAAGCCCGTCCAAGAAATCACAGTTTTGTGGAGCTAGTGATTATTTTGTTTTAATTCAGGCCACAGAAATGTTTGATCCTCTATAAAATCCTAAAGCCTTGCAACTATCTGTCCTGCAAGGCAAATCTACTAAATAATGCAGAGTTCCCAATGGAGAAGAAACCTCCTTCCATCTACAGGGGGATTTTTAAAGGACCACATCAGAGTTCTGAGCTTTTAATTGTATCTTGCATTTAAACTTAATGGCAGGCCATTTGTTTTCCTTCAATACAGCAGAAGCAAAAAGCCACAATGAATATGTGAGATCTTAAGATCATTCAGCATGAATGCAGGGTAACAAGAAATCCAAAATTAGAGGCAACCATATTTTGAAAATGTATATTCTTAACTCTGTTGTCTCACTGTATGGACAAAATCTCCCCCACGGGTGTTGGGTCCCGCATTATCTTGGAAAGAGCAGGATCTCCTAGAGTCTCTCTGCAAATGGGCTTCAAGACAAAATAAAGGTGTTGGTGGTTTATCATCACTGAGGTAGGAATGAGCTTCAAGAAGGGCTGTTTTACACAAAACTCCAGGTTTTTGGGAAGGCTGCTGTGCAAGGAACGCACAACACCTCTTGGTATTCCTTTCTCACTGCTTCCCAGTGTCAGTTCTGCCACGTGCCTCCCTCCAAGCAGACGCCTAGCTGCCTAGGCAGGTGAGGTCTGTCCACAGAGTTGCACCAGCCCAGCCCTTGGCTCCACCAAGAATCCAGAAGGCACAAAAGATGATTCAGCATTGCCTCAATCTCCATCCTGCATATGTGCATTTCTTAACAAGACAGGAATAAACTGGCCACGATCAGAGCAGCTTGGTTTGAGATTATATATATATATATATATATATCTGCAGAGAAGCCCTTAATAAGATCAATACACTTACTGAGACCATTTTCCCCAGCACGCTCCTAGACTCTCAAATAAAATTATTCATATACAACACACTGAGCACCACTCAGACTCCGTGCACTTACAGCACGGTGTGGATGGTCAGCAGCTCTCCAGATACCCTTCTCCTGGCCGTTGCATATCTATTCATTGCCACCTCTCAATTGTAGAACAAGAATTGACTACTGTGTGAAGGGATGCAGATCTACACTTTATCATCCTCCAGATTACACAGAATAGCACCATAAATGTGGCCAGCATAGAGCAGTCTGTCCCAAAATGCTCACATATTTGCCTTGCCCCATTTTATCTGCAGAGGTGATCAAATGCAAACTCAACTTTATCTGATGAACTGCATCCTTACTGATGAATGACACTTCTCTTTGGGTCTGGTCAGATTTAATTCAGGAAAAACCTGGGGTGTTTGTTTATATAATTTTGCTCTTGTCATGCAAGGCCTGGCCTGCCTCTGTGATGCCCAAGTTCCTGTCTGCTTGTCAGTCTCATTTCTGTTACGCAGACACTTCATCCCACTGGAATCAATAGGTAGAAATCAATAAAATGCAAACGCTGCACTTTACCCTGCCTGCTTCAGATGATGCTCCTCCAGTCCTGGAAATGCCGCAGCTCTCCATTTACAGCCTGGCATATGGAAAGAGGAAGGAAAGGTCCTGGGTGACAGGCAGGCAAAGCAGAGGGCTTTCTCAGCTCCCAGGCAGCACCAGAGGAAAAAAGGGTCTTTTTTTGGCTGCTGTTCCACAGCTTCAATAGCAATCAGAGAGTGCAGCAAAGCCCATTCAAGGAGCAGCTTTTGTAAAACGCAAGCAAGGGCAACTCCAGAGAGCGTTCAGAATGGAAGAGACTGGAGAAAGCTCCCCAGAGCACAGCAGACACCAACTGCTGTCCAACAGAGTGGCTGGCATCATTTTACCTCTGACATGAGATAAAAAGCAGTTCTCGCCCTTCTCACCAAAGTTCAAACCCCACACTATGGGCAGAGCAGGATATCAGCAGCATGCTTCATTTGGAGAATCCCCTCTCCAAACTGGCTGCCAATGGTGCACACACCCAAATAAATACATCCTCCCATTTGGGCCTGTTAGAGATGCCCAGAGAAATTCTCATTCCTACCCTGCACCCCAATACACAAGGAAGTGAGCAGAGTGCCCTGCACATGCTGTTAGCTTATCAATTTGAATGTTTGTGTTATTTCAGCACTTGTTTAGCTTTAACTTATTCTGGTTTATTTCAAACAATAATATAATTTGTATGGGCATGATGCATTTCATTTCACTGAGAAGTTAGGGTCTCCAGAGACTCGCACTAAAATCATACTGATATTGTCAGTAATGTAATTGCCATTCAGTCTCCATAGACTTCTATTGAAATTGCTTTCCTCTCCTAATCTCAAGTAGTAGGAACAACATCCCAGCAGAGACTCCAAAGACTTGCAGTGGAGTCATGTTCCCATCATAAATGGTCTAATAATGATCCTCTTTAGACGTTCCTTGAAACTGCCAAGAGACTGGTGCTGCACAGTATTTATTTTCCACTATGTTCTGAAAAGGACATTAATGTTCTCTCCCTTGAATCCTGAAGCTCACGTCCGTCCTATTAAAAAACTTTATGAGAAGTAACTACTGCTTCCCTGCAGTCCCCCCCAGAGCCTTCAGTACATATATTATTATTTCACCAGCTTCACTACCGAGTTGCAGTGAAATTAGAAAATGCACCATTTACCCAACAGACTGGGTCGGATCCCACGGATGTGCTTTACTCCGTGAAGTAATTAGGGGAAGAGAGGCAGTGCGTTATTTCACCTAGAATGCTGGTCCACCCACAACAGTATTAACCAAAAGGTTAGTGCCCTTAGTGATAAAAGTTACTGGATTTGTACAGTGGAGGTGGTAAAGGTTATTTTCCTCATTGTTTTCCCTTGTTATACATTACAGCCAGCAGGCCAAGCTCACAAGAAACAGCGACGTGCTGAGAACAGGGATTTAAATCCTACTGAGGAGGAAGGGAGGCTTAACCTGAAGGACGGAGGCCAGATTCCAAATCTGGTCCAATTCTCTGCATCTTTGACACCTCTTCAACTCAGTGGATAAGCAATCAAAGCTTCCAAATTTCTGGAGAAAGTTCTCTCCCAACAGGCAACATGAACATATGGTCAGGTTGCAGCAGAAAGCAAATTTTGCAAGGAGCTTTTGAAGTCCTTTGTCTCAATGGGTTTTGTAGAGGAGCATCAGCAAAGTTTTCAGCGCTCTGTTGGGGCATTTAGCATTTTATGGAGACTAAGAGAATGAAGCACCAAATGCGAGCACAGGGCCAGAACTCTAAGAGTCCTCTCTGGTCTCCTCTGCTCCTAGGATTCACACTGTGCTTGCACTGATTGCTCCCAGCAGCTCATCTCAGGTGCCTCAGACTCTCCACCTACAGAAGGCAGGTATCACCACCCCCCAGTTTCAAGGTTAACTGTGGGCCAAATGACACCCAAGATTAAGCTTTAATTGCACGAAGAACGAAACTAAGAACACATAACAGCTCTTCTACCTCCTGGGATATTCGGCTGCCCATGTGCAGCAGAAACTAGAAGAAAAACCCTAACTTGGATCATCCTTACCCAGCTCTTTTACTCTTGCAGTCTCTTGCAGGAAATCTCTTATAAATGTCATCTCTAGCCTATGGCTGCATTTGCCGTGATATGAGATGAGTGCAGAGGAATTTCATACTGAATCAAAGGTTTCCTTCAGCTTAAAATAAAGAATGATCAATTCCTTGTGAAAAATCACTGGCATAAAAATCTATCACGTGTGCGTTGTGGGCATGAGCTGCTCTCCACCTGGAGAGTAGTAAGGGCAGATTTCATGTTTTTCCTTCTTACACAATTTTGGAAACTTATGAATATATAGCTGCATGTAAATGTAAGGTATAATTACTATTAATAACAACTACTCAAGCACTGGGGAGAAATGGATCGATAGCCTCATCTCGGTACCTGTCAGTACCTGATCTTTACCATGAAAACTTATGGTTCAATCTACATAGTGAATTAAGTGAGTCCCAGTTTATACACTTCTTCACTAGAGAAATCTACTGCCATTTCACTGTGCAGAGCTTAAAATCAACAAGCATTTTAGTTTTATGTCTGAGTAAGATCTACCATTCAGCCCCATATGATGGTACAATATTGAATATTGTAAACTATACTCTGGATCACAATGGCCCACTGGAAGTTAAAAATAATAGTAAGTACATCACAGATTTAAGAATCTTAAGGGTTTGGTACAAGTTTGAACTTTTATATTTACCAGGAAATAGTTCACTGTTGTAGTTTTCATTTCTCCTCCAAAGTGCATCTTCTCCACCCGTTAATGAGCCCTGCCTAAAGTAGGCATTTACATTCAGACTGTTTACCTGATGCATGATGCTTTATGGAAAAAAATCTGCTCTAAACGATACTGCTAGAATTTTATTACAGACTTTTGTTGCAAATAATAAAATCTTTCTACAGCTAATGAACTGCCCAACAAAGCAAGTTTGTTAGTTAATAAAAATAAATGATTTTAAAAACAATCAAGATATTAGAATTTTTTTTTCAGTAAAGACCTGTTTGTACATTTTACATTAATTGACATATTATATTACTTCCAAATTTTCTGCAGTTCTGATAGAATGGAAATAAGCATTAGGAATATTAGTTTTCAGGATAACTAATTCACATGAAAATGTTTATATGTATGAGAACAAAGAAAGACTTTATTATTTCATTTGGTGGGACAGACAGAATGTCTGTTAGCAACTTAGAAGACAGACAAATGCCTAGTGATGGACGCGTTTTCCTGCTAAACACTCTCCTTACAGCCTTTATGTTAGGTCTTTGTCTTTAAATCTTTGAAGGACAACTGGAAAGGATTAAAAGAAGGCCATGATTGCCTACAGGTAGCAAGAGTCTCCACTGACACTCAGATCTGTAAATATCGAGCAGCAATTTCAGACACTGCCAGCCCCTTCTCCTGCGCTCCCAAAATTTGCTCTGGTGGTCTTTCCAGATCTGCCCAATGTTTTGGAGGTATGCACACGTGTGTGTGTATTCTGTACACGGCAAGACTGGGTTTTGTGCTCATGGCTTTACTGAAGTGCCTTAAGAGCTCTATGCCTAGAGACCAATTAATAACACAGTTAATGACTGCAGAGCACAAAGATTTAACTTTCATTCTAATTCTTGGTAAGAGTTAGACTGAAATGAGTTCATCAAAATCTCTGGACAATAAAAATGAAGAGAAGTAGTTTTCACAGCTTCAAGAAAGAACTGACCATTGGGTTGTGTCGTGAGATTGCAGTTACCTCACAGGCTATTGCTTTTCACACAGATGCTCTGCATTAAACCAACATTTCAGTTAAATTACAATCATTCAGTTCTCAGATGACCAGAGTTAAACACCCAAGACTCAGAAACTGAAGCTCCATCAAATACCAAAGGTCCTGCTAACAGGGGAATCAGGCAAGATCCTAGCAGAAGCAGAACAGAAAAAAAAGCCAACCACACACTGGCATTTATCTGAGGTGACATATCTGCTCCCAGCTGTATTTGATGATAAACAAGACTGTATACATCTCAATAAAACACAAATAATGCATCTCAGGAATGACCCTGGTACCCCTTGTCCCATATTATAGTTCCATTTTCAAGCATTTTCAAACTTTTGAGGCAAATGACTTTTTTAAAAAGGAATAAAGCCAGCTAATAGTGGGAGGGAAAGAATGCCCTACTCCCTGCAGGTGACTTCCTGAAGTCCTGATACATGAGACTTTATTATAACCATGTTCCTAACGTGGGACTGCAAGGGTGATGAAAGTGATAACAGAAGTGAAGACAACCCAGTTCTGCTCAGGGACCGCAAAGCAGAACGGCTAAGAGGTCCACTGAGCACAGACCTTGGGGAAAAACACACTCCTGCCTCCTCTGGATTGCACACTGCTCCAGTTTTTTACTAACCTCACAGCTCAGAAATGGTGTGTTATTTCAAGGTTGAATTTGTCAAACTTCAAACTCCAGCCATTGGATTTCATTATGCTTTTGTCAGCCAGACTGAGAAGCTGCCACTGGTGTTTTTCAGCTAGCATTATTTTGCAGTGTGTGATTCCCAATCCTTTCCCCATCTATGCACGAGCCGTTCTTCATCCTTACTTAGAGATCAATTAAGTGCACATATCTCATGTTTATGCACAAATTGCCCTGAAGGCACCAGCAGCTTTGCATGGTTGAGGATTGCAAGTTCAGACTTCATTCAGATGAAGCTGAAGGTGACCCACTGGGTAAAATCCAGGGTATAACCACCGCTATCTTCTAAAGGGCCAGGATTTATCCATGGCCCTTTATTTATTGTAGTTTTAATAGAAAACTCACAAGAGTTTTCTATTTTCAACCCGTGTCTTGGCAGATTTTCAGCTCCAGATGTTTTGCCCTCTTGAAATTTGGTGAAGTTTTATTTGGTTCTCCACATCCCTTTATGATAGACTTGCTACAAGAGAACACCTCAGAAGCAGCTGGACCTCAGGAGCATGCAGGTGCTCACTGCCTTGTGGGAAGCTCCAGCCCCGGAGGGAGGAAAGAACCTGCTCTGCTGCTCCAGGGAACTCCAAACCACTGCTCCAGGTGTAGAACAAAATACCTCTGCTACATATTCTGTGCTCATGCAACAGCCTCTGCACCATCCTCTCATCTGCCAATAACTTCTTGTGTACCAGTGAGACACAATCTTAAAAAGGAAACTGCAAGAAAGTTACAAGAGATTCACAAGCATTACAGTAAGGCATGGAAAAGTAAAATATAAGTTCTTTCCTCGGAAAGAAGAGTGTTAACAGGTTTCCCCTCCTGTTAACAAAGCAAGAGCCTGCAGGCCATTAATATCTGTGTGGTAACCTTCAGAAATCTTCCAAAATAACAGAAGATTAGCACCAGTGGCACACGCATTGCTCAGCTGTAACATGGCAGCACCTTACGTACTCGGCTATGAAATTACAGCTCTGTATGTACACAATCGATGCCTAAGTGCAGTTCTTCTTCAAGGACAGTAAAACTCGAGAGTTGAGCGACCAGCAAAGTGAGAAACGCTGCTGTGCAGAAACATCACTGACTTCTCATTACATTTTAAGAATTAGTGCTTTACAGTGCACGTTTATTGGTGCACAAAACTGTTTTAAGCTGATAAAATATTTTTCCAGGTGCTGCATATCTTCATGCTAAACACCTCTGCTCAGGGCAGTTAAAATTAAAAGTATCCTGTAAGAAAAGATGCTCTCCAGTGCAAAATCAATCACCTCGTTTAATACAATCATCAAGGAATGCCTTTATTAATCATTACTAATTATGCAGACCAGATTATATTTTAATATTCATAAATGTTACAGCTCTTTGCTGGACTGCTGGCAAATGGTTCAATCAGAAAATGAGACCATTTTAAAAGGGGCAGAAATAATACTTGCAAATATTGCATGTTCTTCTATATTTTATTCTCAGTGTTAAATTTATCCTTAAGAAAATAATGAAATGACTTTAAGTATCCTACTTACAGACCATCTTGAGTGTGCATTTTCCCAGCAATCTATCCCTGAGGCACAGCAAGATCTCCCAAATTCCTTTCCTATTTTTCTCACATATATCATTTGTCACATCCTCAGTCTGGCATCCATCACTGGTGGTAGATGTTATAGGTTGGAGATACCTTTCTCATTCTGTGCAATGACCAAAATGCCTCAACAACCAACTATCTCACACATAGTGAAAGGCATGTGCAGGAAACTGCCCTAAACAGTCAAACTCTCTTGCCACACTATAATTCTTCAAGAGCAAAACAAAAGTTTTGTGCCATCTAATGATTATTACCTGGAGAAGTTTTCCATGGCATGTTGAAAATCAAAAAATAACAGCACGTCAAATGAAAATTTTCTCAATTTCAAAAGCTTTTGATTCCACAGTTCCCTAAAGGTGTTTTTATCACGGAGCAGTACAATGTGTCCTTACAACAGGAGAATGGCCTGCTCCCTATTTTGGCAGAGAGGGCTCAAACAGTGCCGAGGCCACAGCAAAATCAGATCCAAAAGAAATGCCAGCTTGGGCAGAGCTCTCCAGACACGCTTATCAGCTGCTACCCTATCACCACTTTCATCTTATGCAGCTGCTGTCATTCAGTGGTCTGAGATAGGAGTATATAGGTACCCCAAATTCAGAGGGAGAGAGACAGATCTCACTTAGAGTATTTTTTCCCTTTATTCACTATTGTGTTGGAAAAAAGATGCAAGCTCATGCGAAAGTGAGTTCTGCTCTGCAGCCACAGTTCAGTATTCAGATCTGTCTCTTGAGCTTGATTCAACAGGAAGTATCTGGAAGCTACAAGCCTCTAGCGTACAAGCATTTAAAAACTGTGCTCAGTATTTTTGTATTTATTTTTATTGCTGCCTTAGAAGAAACTACTGCCGCTTTTTAAGCAAATGCAATAGCTTCCCTTAATACCTCTCACTCCACTGACATCTTCTGCTCTCACACCCAACCTTATCCTTCCAAAACAGAGAAAAGCACATAAGAAATCTGTTAACAAAGCTCAAAAGCAACTCGCAGTACAAATTCTATGGGGCAAAACCCAGGGGGCATGAACACAGGCAGAGGTAACACACTTTGTGAATAACGTACATCTCGAAGACAGGAGCACCGCATCCACTGCAGTGACTTGCACCACCCTGCTTCTTGCTGCACCTTCCAACACTGAGTTTCTTAGCACGTCAACTCTGCTCTCAGATGGCTTCGAGAAATGTCAGCATCGCTCCTGATTCATCCCATGATGTAACTGATTACAACCTAATTCTTCTCACAACTCCATTGCTGCTCATCTGTACACACGAACAACACATTGTAAAGAGCAAAATTTTATCTTCTCAACACATGTAAGGTCCCATGCTCATCCTTAGCTCTGCATTAATCATAATCACAATTAATAATAAATCTATCAGACACAGCGCTCTTCCTTCAGCTATCCATAGAGAAAACAAAGTCGTTGTCTACGGTCCACACTTCTAACCGGAACCCATGGAAAATGACATGATGATCCTGTCAGACCTCTTTACACAAATAAGTCACATTTCAGGTGAGCAGACGAAAATCAAAAGCAATCAGTTCTGCTGGGCTGTGCACCGGGAGACGCAAGTCCGACGCCCCTAGAGAAAGCCTCAGCCCCCTACTGAATAATGCAGCACTATTAGGCACAATGCTACCTCCTCTGAGGCACGGCATTCCTAAATTTGAAAGAGTCATTTAAAATATTCTGAGACACAGTGAACGTTTAACAAGTTTATAATGAATAGGGTAAAAGAAAACAGAACAATTTGGTTTCCAAACATACAGCACTGATACTATTGACATTTAGCTCCCCCTCAGTCTTAACCTTATCTTCTTTGTCCTTGTCTCTCCCATTATTCTTCCCTTCTTTGTTTACTTGCTCTTACTTTTCTTGTCCTGTCATTTACACAGTAACATTATTTTAACGAGTACATTTGAACAGGAACTATACCAATTACTACATCATCCATTTTTGCTTAGCCTTTATAAAGAAAGGGTGAGGAAGGAAAGAAAAAGATTAAACCAAACGCAATAGTTTCAAATTCTTTGCAAAGTGCCACCGCATCTTGAGTTGAGCCTGCTCTGCAGTGGATGTGTAAAATATATTCAGTGCCGTATAAGTAATGACATATCAATTAACTGTGTCACAAGGTCTAAAAATATGCAAATTACTGTACTTCAATTAGAAAAATCTACATCCTTGGAGAATATTGTAAATCAGGAAATTTGGGAGACATTAAGAGTAATCAGTGAAGGAAAGCATGCACTTTTCCCTGTATCCTATTTTTATACATACATAATGAAATAATTATAGCTACACTGTATTTATGCCTCTGCAAAAATATTAAAATCTTAAGATCTTTACAATGATAAATTTAATCCACATTACGTTTGCAGACAACATTAATTATATGAAAAAGAAATCTATTATCATTCAATATAACTAAGTTGAAACTAATTTGGACATGTAAATTAGACATACGACTTTTCCATAGTACCAGTATATTGGAAATCCAGGAGAGATATATAGATTAATTAAAGAGGTCGTAAATGTGGAAAATGCAAGTTAGTTTCAGTTGATTCTGTAACCAAAAATATATACTGATGAAAAATGTATACATACAATTTGAAAAGAAGCTCTTTATGTTTTAACAGCAGCTCTCCTACGATTATTTTTTTCTGCTAAGAATTCTGCATCACACCCAAAACCTATCGGTACAGGCTGTACACCTGGAAATGTGTATGGCAGTGTCAGATATCGAAGACCAGGTCATTCACCACTGTAGCAGCAGTAGTGATACCTTTTGTTTGAAATTCAATTTGCATCTTTTTCAGAGATGCCATAAGAATGCATATAAGGAGCAGACGTATGACTCAGATCTGCAGTGGTTCCATTCTTGATGAACTACTGTAGCCTCCAAAGGACTCACAGTCCAGTAAGAGACATATCAGAATAGCACTCCAAGAGGAGAAAACGGCTGCCCTTACCTCTTCTACTCTTCCATATGTTGGAGAGTCTATTCAGAAGCATGTTGGTTGTCTCTGATTCACCAGTTCCAGGTGAGACACTGTTCAGTCTCCTCAAAGTGCTAGATATTGCTCTCAGGTGAGCAGGACTCCCAACCCACTTCATCCTGTCAGCACCCAGAGACCGCACCACAATTTCTGGTAGCCCTCAGGAACACAGGTCCAAGCATGTAGGTCTGCTTATGGACATAAGGGTACCAAGCAGCTAAATCCATGCATGCACGGACTGCAGAAGTGAGGCAATTCGATACTCCACTATAAAATGCTATTTCTTAAGTACCAAAATCATGGTCTTGTTTAGTTGCATTTACCTGAGGTATGAGGGGCACCCTGTGGCCAGCAAAACTCACCACTGGTAACGGGAAAGGATCGCAGCACAACAGACACGTAAGCAGGACTTGGTCCTGCTTGTGACGTGGGAGCTGAGGCCACCCAGCTCCCAAACGTGCTCAGAGGACAGCGAAGGGGCTTCCAGCACTGGTGTGTAAACACCCACGTCTGTACGGCTCAGGAAGGCCGGCACCTGCTCCAGGCCTATTCCTGCAGATCCTGACAAGCCGCTCCAGGCTCAGTTCAGCTCTTAACAAAGACCATGGATGCCTCCCCCACTGAGCTGAGGGAAAGCAGCCCTGAGGAAGAGGGACACATCTTAGGCAGCTGCCACTGAAATCTGCACTCTTCCACTTCTAGAATACTATCACACACGTGCATCTGTTTAACTGGATCCAAACCCCTTTTAACTAAATCAGAGCTATACATGGATTTTTAGAGTGTATATAGGCCAGCTTTACTTAAGCAAGGAGATTTCTGATAAACATGCAAATAGGAATTTAAACAGCAATTTAAAAACCACGAATTCAATTCTCATTACTTATGCAAACTATCATGGTCTTGTCATGCTTTATTTCTCTGCCTTATCATTTTATCTACGGTATTTCCCCTCTGTCGCTGCATTTTCTTTTTTTCCTGTCATCTACATTTTCTGGATGTGTTCTTAATGTTCTCACCTCCATATTTTAACCTTTCAGGTAACACAGGCTTTACTGCAGCAGGCAGGGAACAGGCATTCACATGTAACTGAAGACACTGTAATTCCTGGTACGTAATTGCAGGGAACAGAAAACTTCAAGATATCATCAGACAAGTAGTTTATCATATGAACCTAGGGGCATTTATGGGCTACAAGAAGAAGCAGATAGGCAGACAGATTTAAAATTGTATCTGTACAATTTAAAACTTTTAAAAGCTAGAAATTATTATTTTTCAGAAATAGCTAAATGCTGTTTAAAACAGTAAGACTCCTTTTAGTTTAACCTGTGTTAGATTTATTTGCCGTATTTCTGTTTGCCATTATAGTTATATTTTCTGGAAAACACCAGAATACCCATCCTTCCTGAACTGTAGGACTGATATCAGATAATGATCAGAACAAATTCTTAAAAAAAAAAACAGAACAAACCTCACAAGTTCATCATAAATCTACATAGAAAGAGAACAGGCAAGGGGAAAAAATGCCAAGAAGAGAAAACCATAATCACCATCCACCACCCTATGGAAAAAAAAATGTGGGGGGGAGGGAGCAAAGCAGAACGAAACACAGAAGCATAAGCTGTAAATACAGCACACATTTTATTACCGTCTATGTGCTGCTTCAGTCCAGGACTTTGCAATTTAGTTGCCTATTATTTGCCTTCACACATTAGCTAAAGAGATCTACCATTTTTGAAAGGTAATTATATTGTAATGCGGGTGGCAGTAAAACAATTACACAAGATAAGCCCTTGCAATGATCTTTACAAAGCAAACCAAAAGTAGTATTGAATCATAAAAGCCCCAACGTGGAGAAGGCTGCATTGCAGCACTATCGCTCTGCTACTAGTTTCCCTGCAAAAGTGGCAGAGCAATACTGCAAACAGTGTAGAACGCCGACACAGTGAAGGTTAAGCGCTCCGTAAGTTTAAAGGATTCTTAATCCTAGACTAATATTTTATCGTCTCTATTTGGTGTAGATTCCAAAATACTCCAAGTGCTAAAGAAACATTTGTTTGGGCTTTTTTCACCCGTACAGAGTTTAACTTTTACACCCTACTGCTATCCATAAGCTCTCTTGGTGTGCTGCCTTTTTAACAGGGTTTTTCCTGCCTCGTGAAAGTTGTCAAGACATGGTGAACACAACTGCTGAGCAAACACTAATTACTATTAATAGATAGCTCTGGAGATTAAATGAACTAAAGCAAGCAGTTTGTTTGACTGCCACATCGAGGCACTTGGTATTTTTATGACTTGTTAGTGATTCAGTGGAGATTTCACATGGCAAAAGGTGCCTAGTCAACCCGTGCTGATTGAGATTGCCAGTTTGAAATAGATTGCTCTTGTTTTAAACCTTGACCAGCCTTCCAACAAATCAGGATGCTCACTGGTGATACATTACATATAGAAGCTAACATCAAACATGCAGGAAAAAGAGGACACTAAGGAAATAATATCTGATCTTTGCTATTTTCCTGTGCATAAAGTAACAGCCTGTCATCTACCTTTTGCAGGTCATTTTTATCAAGTTGCAGGCCAAAATGAAATTTGACCTCCATTTTCCAGTTAGTCTGGAGATGATACATTTAAAGTAGACAGCGTAAATGAATGGTATGCAGCAAGAGGAAAGTCAAATTGGTGCAGAATTATTTGTGGTCAAGTTTTTGCCCCTGTATTTTTCATCATACCTTTCCCCTACAGTTTTTTGTCATCCTTTTCCTGTATTTCTCTTCTTCCTTCACTACAGTCTGGCCCCTTTTCCACCTGGAAGGATAACTTTTACTGCAGCTATGCCCTGGTCACTGGGATGCATTTGTCCTCCCAGATAATTAGAAGTGCAGCACAGTAGATACCTAATTCTGCAGACTCGTGCAATGGAGTCAGAAGGACTTCTTTTACATAACAAGACACAGTGAGTCAGAGGAAAGCCACGAGACTTTATGTATAGCTTCACAGCACCTCACCAATATTATTTCAGTACTCCTCAACAACAAAAACATGAAAATAAAACGCATGTTTTGTTATGCCCCAAAATGACAATTTCATAAGTCCACATCTGTCTTTACTCACGTGCAGCATCAGGACTTGGGATGTCACCTCTTCAGAGCAATCTGCTTTCCATTAAAGGTTAATAGAGGAAAGGTCTCTGATCAGAACCTTTGGCCACGTCCACAGTTGGAAAACAGAAAATTCGTCAGTCTGGAATAAATTGTTTTAAGCCTTGATCGGCCTTCCAACAAGGGAAGTTCCTCTCTGGCAGCTGAAAGTGAACCTCTGAACTGCCAGTCCTCTTCCGTTAATTGTTTTGACGAAGGAAAGAAATGAAGACCGATGGTGGATGATTCCACCTGGCTGTAATCTCCATGCACAATCAGCTGTCCCAGAGAGTCTTACGGTTATCTTGGATATCTCTCCCGATGGTATTTGAAAACAGTGACTTACTGCCAATGTAAATTTGACACTCCCTTGTTTAAGAAAACGTGGTTTTATTATTAAATCAAGATGCCTCGCTGGAAAAAATTTACTATCACAGAGAATAGCAATGGATATATTTCATTATTATTATTGTATACGGGGTGCACTGGTTGTAAGAGGAACATCTGTGCTCCTAATTTTATTATAATTTCCACTATTCACAATATCCAGTGAGGCAAGCAGCACACAGCATGTCTGCATCTGAAAGATGAGGGCAAGGATGGATAAATGACAAACTTCTGGAACTCAGCGAACTTTCGGCATTGCTCATTCTGTGTCTCTACACTGGAAAAGAAGCAGCTACATACTAGGCCATAAAAACCTGACGGAGACCACATCAGAATTCAGTGGGCCAGAGACCTTGCACTGCCTGTGGTCTCTCCCCCTGGGATTCACTCTAGGTGAGAAGATGAGGTTGAGCACAAATAGTAAAACTATCAGACTGCAAATTCCAAGCTGACAGTGGATCTTCTGCATTACTAAGTGCTGAACAGTGGAATGGCCCCAGGAGTGTAATCCTGAATTAAACTACATGAATTCAAGTACCCATAAGCAAAAGATGTATAACTGAAGCAGAGGGAATTAGAACTAGTTCCTTCTCTTGAAGAAACCAGATGCTTTAAAGGCATATTGCAGTACCTCTCCACAATGGTGACAGATGCCTTAGTGATTCCTATAATTGGTGATGATGATGGTAATAGAGGTATGCTACCTCTATCCCCATAGACAGACAGAAATTATCTTTCAATGTCAGAATCTAGAAAATCCAGGAATGCTGAATACGAGTTCTGTGACAAGCAAACATATCAAGGGAAAAGTCTAACCTGTCATCCATGGAAAAAGAACATTAAAAAAAAAAAACAAACAAAAAACCTACTTTCTTACTACTGCAGAAAAATGGAGTTAGCCTGGGAAGGGGATAAAAGTCCTGTAAATACTATTGTAGTAAGTCCTAATAAGTTTGGCCTTTCCCCCACGTGCTGCAGCAGCAGCAATGTATCAGAGCTGCTTGCACACTCACTGATGTGAAGTAATTCCTCATCTCTCAGCCCCAAAGGAGGCAGGTCAGAAAATTTTATGTTTTCAACAGAAGTTTGGATTTTTTTTTTCCACAAGTACACACACACTGCTCTGCCTTTATCTGCCCATGAACCCACAGCCTTCGTACCTACTGGTTTTGTTCTGAGCAACCAACGAACGGCTGCTCCTAGCATGACGGTGGGTGCCTGACAGACAGGATGGAAAGAAATGGCGGGAATGGACAGCAGAGAATGGCCAGACCCCTAACCAAATCCACTCAGCATTTCATTTGGACAAAATGCCAGCCAAAGGTAAAAACAGAGCCACGTTAAAATATAAGGTGAACAAAGCAGCCATTGCTACTAAGTAAATGCCAGTGTAAAGGCATCCGCACTGTTAGAAACAGGGAGGAGAGCATCAAGGACCAAGCTCTATAAGCAGTGCTCGAGGTGAAGGTCACAAACTGCAGCAAAGCGGGTTCTTTCTGACCACCAGAGCACTCCTGTGCTGCAAGGATGATGGAGCATTGGTACAGGCTGCCCAGAGGCTGTGGAGTCTCTTCCTTGGAGACCTTCAGAAGTTGCCTGGGTGTGGGCTTGGGCACGTTGCTCTGGTGTCTCTGCTGGAGCAGGGGTGGAACCAGAGGGACTCAGCAGTCCCTTCCACCCCAGCTGTGCTGTGATTCTGTGCCTCTGTGGGCAGAGTCAAGCTCCCTCACCTCTGTGCTGGTTGCCCTCCATGAGTTCTATTGGGTTGGTCCACTGAAATGGTGTGCTTCTGCTGGGAAGTGTTGGAAAGAGGACAACTGCATGTATAAAGAGCTCAGTATATCGGAAAAGAAAAACCAAGAAATTATGATGCAATCATAGATGCATTGGAAAGGAACAGAGTGAACCTGTAATCAAGTCAGGTGACTCTAATCCTACTCTAACTCTCAGCAAACTCAAAGCTGGTGAACATCTCACTTCGTTTGAGGTACAATAGCAAGAAGGTCCTTACAGATGGGCAGACTCTGGGAATTTATCAGGGCAGAGCTGGCCTGCAGCCTTGCTCACCTCCCACCTCACCTCAGCTGCTGGCAGCCTCACTGAGCCTTATACTGCAACCCAGCCCAGTCTGCATCAGCAGGGCAAAGCAGGAGACATAAAGCACAGGTAAGAGGCACTGATGCAAAGGCAGTTCCACTGACAAAGCTGTACTTTTGCTGGTATTGCTTATTTTGCCAGGAAAGGATAGGGGTTGCTGTAATAAGCTATCTTGTCAAAAGCGCAGTTTTGCCAGAACAAGCTATTTCCAGCCGTCCACCCAGGACTGCTGTGCTGCCGTAGGAGGTGGGTATAGCTGCATCAGCAGACTGCTCCTAATGGAGACAGAGCTCGAAACCTGCTTTCCACATGGAAAAAGGCTGAGCAGAGGGCAGCTGCTTTGCTGCTTCACCTCCTCCTGCTTCAGGGCCCAGTCGAGCCCATCACCCAGCGATCTTCTGATGGTCCTGGCAGACACAGTTCATACTAAAGAGGCCTTATGCCTGCACAGACATGGATTTCAGGCACTGTATGAAACAGAGGGTGAGAGGCGAGATGTATCTGCCCACTGGTTAATTCATCTGTGGAACTGGGTGGTGCGGGATATTGCTCAGGCACAAAAATTAAATAAATAAAGTCCAGAACCAAAGTACAGATCTATTTTTGGAGATTCATCCAGGGCACGTCAAAATTGCCAGAAGCTATTTTGTGGTTGGGCATGAAGGAGAAGAAGGAAGGAAGAAAGCCAGAGAATTACAACGCAGCTGGCCTTGACCATCACTCATTAAAATATACGACTGCAGATAAGGCAAGGGTCTCCTCCACAGTGGCTGTTCCCATTTGCCAGTATATTTTGAGATCATCTGAAAAACATTTGAGATGGGTGGTGTAGAGCATCTTCACTAATATCAATGTAACAGACCTAAGAAACTGCACGCAGTGGGTGCAATTTCAATACATGCAACACACTTATCCAAGCAGATCCACCCCTGTCATTTGCTTCACACAGCACCAGGACCCAACTGCAACAATCCACATGCAGATAAAATTAGCAGTGATCTACATATTGTATGATGCATCAGAAGTCTGCTATCATCACGGAACAGCTGGAACAATTTGTGGCTAAGCACTTCAGCAACACACTACAGCCTTGCTTATATCAGGATTTTCCAAATACAGAATAGATCAAAACCTCATGATCCGGATATTAAAAAATATTTCTGAACAGAGAGATTGCAAATTTAGCTTCCCATGGCCATGAAAAGAAGTAAATAGATACTTTATTCCCTGTCCTTTGACTTCTGTAGTCTTTATGGAGAATTTTTCTCAGCAAGTGAGACACATTCATTGGGAGAAAAATGAGCAGTTATATTTTGAGATTGAAATTGAGAGAATGTCAGCCTAACACCTCCTTTCCAATTTTTATGAATTTCTCCAAGGATACCTGCTGAAATTTTATACAGAGAAAAGAGCACACATGCCCGTATTAACACCACAGTGACAAATTTAAGCTATGTCTTGTACAAGAGTAAGACCAAATAATAGCATTCTTTTCACCTTATTTTGCAGACGGTATTTTGCAGCCAACAAAAGGCAGCAGCTACAGCACTGCAAAGCATTTCACCAGGGCAGTGAGTTGCTCCCCTTTTCAGCCCAAACTGCATCACACATTAGCAGCCGTGACTCCAGGATTCCTTCTCTGAGCAGACAACACGCACTCTCCAGACATGCTGCACTGTGTGCCTGCTTGTTAGAACAGGCTAGAAAAATATTAAAAAAATAAAATAAGAAGAGCCACAGGGTCAGCAAAAAATCCACCAGAAATGTATAGATTGACTCCTAGAATCCCAGAAGAGCACGCAGACCACTTTAAAAGCGTGAAAAGAGGAGCAAGATTCTGGTGCCCCAGGTAGGAAAGGAGAATCGGATCCTGCTGGGGGCTGGGTGCCCTCCGCACTCAGCTTCCAGAGGATCAGCACCTTGCACGAAGGGCATCACTGCACGAGATCAAACTCCTTGACGGCATTTCTGGGTGCTACTATTCTTGGCTCTCTCATGGCTTCACGTATAATTTTGTGCAAGTACATTAACCTTGTTGTGGCTGAATGTACCCTCTGTGATTCGCCCTTCCTCCCCTGCAAAGAGCTTTCTGATCTTTGAAAAAGTCAATAAAGGTTGTGAGAGATCTACTTATAATTGCATGAAAAATTGAGGGCACAATTCTGCCATCCTCACTTATTCTAGCATCCCCAGTGCTTTCAGCTGTGTTAGTAAAATGCTACACGGCACAAATAAATGCTACAAAGTCGGACCTTTAGTAGAGGGGAAAAAGGGATACTAAATGTCAATGCCAAAAATTCCCTACATCTGAAAGAAGTGAGAAATATTTTAAAATTGAATTATGCATTGCATAAAACAGTTCCTAAGAATATCTAAAAGTCACATTCCCATTAAGATGCAGCTTTACACACACACAAAAAAACTCCCCTCTGTTGAAAAGCACACTCTCCAGGCAACAGAATCAAGCCTCCAAAGTTAGGCAATGAAAGAATCATGGTTGCTAATGCAAACTTAATCTGGTATCCTTTGCGTATACATTATGATACAGCCTAATTTTTTTCTTCCCCACTTTTTTTTTTAAGTGCAGTTCTCCTTCACAGTGCGGGATGGATAGTGCTGAATTAATAGAGCAACTATTCAATATTTTGTCTTATCATTGTTCAGAGTACAGCCTTACAGCTTGTTTCCTGCTAACTATTCAAACAGTGCTCTACAGACAAAATTATTAATTTCCTTATGGGCTTTTCTATAGCACTCATCACTAAAATAAGAGAGGGCTTCACAGACACTTCACTAATCTTCACAAAATCCCTGCAAGTTGAGGGAACGATTATTCTGTTCTATACATGGGGAGCTTAGGCACAGATAAATTAAAGAGTACCCACTAATTGAGGAAAGCTTGCCTTACAATGCCTCGGCCAAGGTTTTTAACAATCTTTACCACTACACAGTGTTCCGTATCTTCAAAGCTCACGCCTCACAGACTTCAGTCACAGCCATGCTCCTTTGCAAAACAGGCGCCAGGGCTGGGCTCGGGCTTCAGAATACTGGGAAACACAGTCGGCACTCATCTTTACAAAGTCTGCACAGGGACCTGTGTGTCACAGGGCAATCTGTGCCAGAACAAGACAGAACCTTGTTCTCTGGGGCTCGGTCACAAATCAGGAGGCCGCTCAGCAATTGCGGTTGCCACCATTTGCGACCCACCTCTTGTGGCCATGTAGTCCCACTGACTGCTGGTCTGCGCTGCGCAGCGCCTGCTGGCCTACACTCCATGGCTCACCCTGGTCAACTCAGCAGGCATAAACTTCACAAAATAAAGCAGCACATGCCAACAAGCACAAAGACAACTGCAATGTCCAAGGGGCAGATCAGTAATGCATAAACATCCTCAGTCCTCTACTTCCTAATTATTCTATAGCAAGACTGCAAGATTGTCCTTTTATTGGAAATTTTTTACATGCATTTTTCCCTTTTATTCCCCCCAAAAAACTGAAAGTACAAGACCTGAGGCATCATGTGGCTATCTTCCCACTTACTCAAAAGAGTTTTAAGTGTTAAGCTATGCCACATATACTTCTGCAGCCTTTGGAGTAACTGACAGCAATAATATATTATCTTCACTGATGTGGACAAACACTTGAAAACAGATGACAAATACTCCTACCAGGAGAATTTACAGGTATTCAGAAACAGGGAAAGACAGATGAGCACGACCTTCCCAGCCTACATTCCTTACAATTCTCAAAGCAATCCCAGTCTCCTTGCTAGGACTAAGCATCCCTTTTGTCCTTGGTCTCCAATCCCCAATCTTTCTGCACCCAGTGATCCATTTTCCCTTCGTCATCCCCAGACTCATCTATTTTACCTGCCATGTCCTCTGAGTCCACTGGGTTAGTTCTTTTTAACTGTCTCCAGCCCCAGAACCTCCCAGGGGCAGTCTGTCACACATTCCTCTCCAGGACTTTTCAAGAGAACTTCCCCTATCCCATCAGGCCCTTCTCACATCCATCTCTTTCCCTTCTCGGTCTCCTCCCACAGCTCTTCTTAGCCAGGTTATTACTCTTCCACATTCCCCTGACAAAACAAGCATTTCCCCATTCATCTGTACCAGCTTGCTGGGCTCCCATTTCCAGACTCACACGTAACTTTGTTTGGATGCAGGATTCCCCTGTATCACCCGACATCTCCAAAAACTCATCCTCCAACTTATTTTTTCATTCTCTTCACTGAATCAGTTCCAGCATCATCCTCCAAATTTCTGTTATATTCCATTACTTTTTCATTCCAGTTTCATTCCTCCAAACTTCCTAGCAAACTACTTCTGTCTCCACCTATTTCCTGAGGCCTAGCTTTTCTCTCTTTTGCATTTCAATCTTGTTTTCTTCTGCACTCAGAGTCACACAGGCAACATCAAATGAAGTCCCTTCTTTCCAACGCTAAGCCCAGCAGACTCAAGTCCACTTGGGACACAACTGCCCTCCATCAGTTGCTCAGTTGCAGATCATGCTGACAGGATAGGTTCTGTTAAGCCCAAGCACAGGCATGTTTAAATACAACATATAAACCCAATGAAATCTTCAAAGGACCATCTTTTTCTACCACATGTGCCAAAGGAGCATCCTTGACAAAGGAGAGCATACCTCCGTCAGTTATTAAACCACTGCTCCAAAGCTCAAGCTGTTCAAAACGTCTGAAGTGTTTCTGAAGATCAGCAAAGCAGCATATTTTCCATCACTTCATTTTCAGAAAGTTGCTAATTTTTATAGTATTTGCAAGGAAATCCTGCAGGAAAGCTTTTTGGTAAAATCAGTGCAGTTTTTAGCAGCTGAAAACAAGATACTTCAGAAGGACATGCTACACAACCTTAAAACAATCAGCGATGTCACCCCCTCACCCTCCTTATAATAAATCCAATAACTCCTCATTTCAACCAACAGAAGTAAAGCCGGGAAAGGAGCCAGAGATATACTCTGATGCATATTAGGGAAAGAGTATTCCAGGGTCAGAGGACCTTATTGGATAAAGTTCTCTTTCCTACATTTTCCTGAATATGACCCGAAAGTCAGCAATTCTAATTGTGCTGATTTTAGCGACAGAAACAGGATGACAGGCAGCAGTATATTCTGTTGTTCTGTTTTGACTGAAGTAATTAACTAATATTCAGGATCTGGCTGCAGTTCCCATTCACAAATACACTGCTTAGGGAGTCAGGTACTGCTTTAAGGCAATCCTGTTTATCACGGGTAGTGTACAGAATACTCCTCAATGGGAATGAACAGGCACAAAACATTTTACCAGTTTTGCAGCGCAAGATTCTCCTCAGAGCCTTCAAATTATACTAAAATAAGTTTTGTTTCTGTGGATATTTTTATTTATTGGGCTTGGGGGAAATTTTTTTGTGGGGGTTTGTTGTTTTTTTTTAAGCTGTCTCTCAGACATGTTTCAATTGCATTTCTAGCTGCCCTTACTTCCCACTACTGTCTGTGTCAACGCTGCTTCTGCTTGTGTTGACTAGTGCACTTGTGGGCACACACACAATTTATGTCCCAACAAAGCAGCAAAACAACACTCAGCTGTCTGAATTTGAGCTTGGCCACAAAATAGTGTGTGTGTTATGGAAGATAGAACTCTGAGCATCCTGTAAGGAGATTCTGAAGAATTTACTTTTCTTGGCTGAAAAAAGGGGCACTATGCCCACTACTTCCCTCCAGGTTTGAAAGCAAGCCCAGGATTAAACAACATCAGTCTGAGCCCCATTTAGCTTGGACATCCAAGTATTTCTAGCAGTGCAATGATCAAGGTGATATACTTAAAGTCTCACAAGTGTCTTTTCTTATCCTCTACCCAGAAGGTCCCATTTTAGCTTCTTTTTGCATGGACATGCTTGTACCATAGGCACATTGCTATTACTTATTTGAGAGAGAGTTATGTCAAAGTGCACCTGGGGGAAAAAAAAACACCTTTTCAGTAAGTATTCCCAGTAGTTTTAAATTCTTCTATTGAAGGGGAAAAAAAAAAAAAAGAAAAAAGAAAAAAGTTCTATTTAAATATGTAGCTGACAAATGCATTAAACAAATAAGTAAAAATGTGCTTCACACAGACTCGGGGCCATTTGGCTGCAGTGAGCTGTCTGCATGTGCTCACGGCACTCCAGCAACCCCAGGCACGAATACAAACCTCGCTCCAACCTCCAGCCCTGGTGTGTGTTATTGCTTACATAACTCCAGCCTGCCTAAAGCACAGCCCAGTGATGGGGAGATGCACAGGCAGAGCTCCACTGACATTATGGCCTTTTTCTTGCTTGCCGGAAGCATAAAAAGGATTGCGTGTTAGCAGACAGCACAATAAAGTATGGAGTTTAACTAAACAAGCAGGGGATGGGGTGTGTGTGTGTGTTTGTGAGAAAGTGTGTGAAATAGAGCTGCTTTGCTTCAGAGCCTTTTCAACTTATTACCTCATATGGAATTTCTGTTTGAATAATTTAGTAAATTAAAAGTTCCTCCGTGCTCCAAAGATCTCGGAACATGGTAGAGAAAACACTGACATACAACCTAAAAACTCAACTTTAGTAGGTTTAACAGTGAGAAGGTACAAAATCCAGGCATGGAGAGTTATGTGGCTGATCATAAAAAGGATCAGCTCACTGAGCACTGTAGCTATCTAGAAAACACACATAAAAATTCAGATAAGAACTGAATGTGAAGCAATAGCACAATTTACTTACAATCTGGAATATCAGCAGGATTTTAGTTTGTTGTTTGTGGGTTGCTGGGGTATATGGTACATTACAGTAGAGCATCAGCACTAATTCTACATGGCAGCTCCTCAGAATACCATCTGCTTCCCCGGTAACTGTTAATATAGTTGTAATTATCTACTTCTAAGCACTTTATTGGGAATATCATTTGCAAATTAATCAACTACAGACCGGTAAAACAAATGACATGCTTGTCTGAAAACAACAGCATTATTTCAAATTATTTTTCTAAGGGTTGGGAAGTATCAGCCACAGTCAAAGCAGGGAACAGAGCAAGTGAAGGTCTATGTTCAGCTTAAGAATATTAATTCTAGCTACATCCACCGTGAATTTGCTGTCACATGGAGTGATGGCAGGTCTTTAGGAGCAAGAAATCTGCAATGCAAGATGCACCCTCATTTGTGAGCTTCTCGCTCTTTGCTCCATAGAATCCAAGTTCTTTGAGGACTTTGTGCACTTTGCCTTGGCATCCTGCTTTAATATAGGCTCTCTCTGCCCTTCTTCCCCTTGCTTTCCACAGTACCTTCAGTACTCTTGCACAGCTCATACTCCTTAATACTGGCCTTCGTCTCGTTTCTTTCCCTCAGAAGGGGACTCTTGGCCCTGGGTTTATCAGTTTAACTTTATAGAGTGAGCAAGCTCCCTTAACGCCTGCCTGGTGAATCCCCTTTGTCTTCCCAACCCAGGAGCAGATATCATTTTATGATGCCCCAGCTGAGATGTATCCTATAGTCGGGAGTGGTATTTACTCCTCTGAATGCCAGTAACATATTCTTCTTGCTGCAAAAGTGAAGGCTGCATAATAACTGAAAACATTGGGTTGAGCTGCACCTTCTGATGGAATGAAGACGCTTTAATTATTTGAAAGCCAGTTGTACGAGGAATTATGAGACACCACACAAAAGCACAGTCCCCACCAAAGTTTCCAATAAGCTATTAGGAAAATGAATTTGGAGGACCACAATAAGCAACCGGGCTGCTATCAGTTTACTCATGCAGATAACCATAAATAGCCTTTCCACAATAATGCCGTTGAGCAAGAGATTTTTAAAATCACTTAACTTGTAATTCTTGAAATATTAGAAGCCTTGCAAAGTTAATACAATATTCTAGCTCAGTGAGCAAGCAATACGTAAGCTATGTTTGCTATGGCGTCTGTTTGCAATGTCCTTTGCTTGGCAGCAGGTTTAACTGAAGCACGGTCTAATGGCAGGAGTGGGGTGAGCTGATCGATAAGCATGGAGTGCCATTTCTACATTCATGGTTGAAAGCTCACAAATAAAAGCAAACAGGTTATCTGCTCTGTGATAGAGGTGTCCTCAGATCATTGTATTCCAGCATCTCAGCACTTTTCTTATGCTTTTCCCATCAGTGCCCCTATCATCTATTAATGCAACAATCAAGGTTAAAAGCAAAAATAAAGTATGTTGTTTGGGGAGAAAAATTAAATTAATTTCTTTAGCGCGATAACTTCTATGTATTGCTTCAGTACACTCAGAACAAGCTCCTCAAGCAAAAGTCTTGCTTTTTTACTTCAGAAATACAGATCTGTTTTATGTGTCTTTGGCTGTACACTCTTCAAGGACTCAGACGTAACTTTTTTAAAATACAGTTCATAGTAATAGGAGTTTAAACTCTCTAAAAAATTGATGTCCTTGAACAGAAACCCACTCAAGAATCCTCACAGCAGACCAACAGCACAGAAATGATGAAAATAGTTTCACTTCCTTCCTATGGCTATTCCAGCGGTCAGCAGAGCTGTCACCCACCATCGAGGCAGAAAACCTGCTACTAACCACATCTCTCACGCATGATGAACCTTTCTGTAAGGGATACAGATACTCAATGGCAACAGCAGATGCTTCATAGTAAGTGATAAAATGGTACGTTACCTGTGCCAGTCAGTTCACAACAAAATTTGCGTATGATTTGTAATTCCTGCTTTAGTATTTCATTAAACTTCATTAAATAGACTGGAAAACCCACGTGAATCTCCACACAAACCTTTCAAATTGTTCCAGCATTTTCGAGACACGCTTACAAAACATGAGCATTTTATTTTACTCATGTAAAATATTTACTTCCAATGGTATGACAAATATCTCTAGGAACAAACCTTATTTTCTCTTAACAAATCATGTAGTCTCTTTGTAGATAGCAGCAGGTTTGCATGAATGTCAGCTAAAAGCAACGTTTCTGTCAGAGCCATGAATAAATGGCTAAAAAGTTTGCATTTTCAAAGAACATGCAGTGAAGATTTTTCTTTAGCAAAAAAAGGTATTCAGAATATGGGTTCTTTACACCATTCAAAATTCATCTGCTTTTTGGTACAGCATCGCACTCTATAGGATAAACTGATAAGTAGTTACATCTTCATTCTTTTCGAGGGCTTACAGCAGTTAACATCAATTAATACTTGGCCCACAAACTGTTTTTCACATACTGATAGCTTCAGTTTTGAGCCCAGACTGCTGGATGATAACATTTGTAAAATAAAGACCTCTGTGCAGAAGCCTAACCCACAGCTTATGTCCCAGTTACATATGAAATCCTCAGCTCATTACATGAGTAACAGCAACTTGGGTGATATCTCTATTTCTTCCATTAAATACGTTTTTTCAAACTATTGTGTGTCACAACCTTCTATTCTCTCATCTTAAATGAACTTTACTGCTCATTACTCCCTCACTTATCCCCTACTTAATGCTGCACTGAGGCATTAAACAACTCCACATGGCAGGGACCAATTCCTGACCTTCTTTTTCCCACATAAGAAACACAATGGTTCGGAAAACACCTCCCTAGGGAGCCAAAATTTCATACAGACTCAGTAGTCCTTTTTCCTATATATTTATTCGTAGGAAGCAGGTCATTTCATAAGCTAAATATGGTTCTCAAGCAACCCAAATTTCCCAATCCTAATTAAAATTTTCAACCTAAATCGGCAGTGGAGAGAAAGGAAAGGGTGGCCCCATTTCCTTATTATTTCTAAAGCATCACTAAAAATAAACAAGCACAATAAATTGGAAGAAATGTGTGAACAACAGTGGAGACCTGACGCCAACCCAGCATAGGAATTCAGAGCTAAGATAAATGCTCTAACCTTAATGCACCTTCACGGTGCCTAGTCATCTGCAGGGATCTTTGAACAACGAGTGCTTTTGCATATCAAGTGAACTGAAATACCTTGAATGGATGCAGTAGGGCAAATTAAAGTTGCAAGGGCAGCTCTAGCTCACAAGGCTCAGGTTTGTCCATGGCACACCTGTCTCAGAGATCCCTCGCTCGTGCACAGTTCATTTTGCACAGACGTACAATGGTCTGCTGTGGAAACACCGTGGGGTACAGGTCTGGAAAGGCACTGAGAGCACAGCAGGCTGCCCGGTGTGCCTGGGCTGAGCCATCCTGTGTCAATTTCCAGACATATTGCCTCCAGGAAGCCCTCTATGCCCTTGCAATTTGCCACTCTAAGCTCACAGCAGTCCATGCGGCTGAGGGAAGCACACAGTTTTCATGCTTACCTTGAACTAGTCTTGAAAAATCCTCCTACCAGTTTTCTCTATTATTTCTTTGCTAGTATCCCCGCTAGTAGCAGGGCTTGTCTGCCGCATAGGACATCTCTTCTGTTCTCTAGAGCTTCCACTCACTTTGTAGCAATCCCTCTCAGGCCCCCTGAGGTTGCTCTTTGTGAAGCAAGACATATTCTGAGTGGGCACAGACGTCTTTGCTGGCTCTCGCGCTGCAGCTTACTCATTTCCTTGCTCCACTGTGGTTCTAACCTTCCTTGAGATTAAGAGCAATTTACATCTCTTTAACTAGACATATTGGTGTTATTACCATTGCAGTCCTATTGATTGCAATGCTGCACTTAGCATCACTGTTCCAATTTTATCATCCTTAGTCATTCTTGCATGACTGTATATTTATGTACGAGTCCTATTATTTAAATTAGTATATATCATTAGGAAGGAAGCATGACAAAATTAAAACAAACTGGAAAGCATGAAAGAATGATGCCAAAATGCCGAAAATAATGCTTTCTTTTTCTAGGACGTATCTACACTCAGTTATGCTGAATTCTTTTAAAGAGAATGCTGTTAACTGGTTGAAACATTGCAGCCGTGAAACAATGTAATCAACCTTGAAAACTGGGAAGTGATTACTTAAAGGCTTCATATTCCACTCCACAGTACAACACACAAAGGCAGAGAAAATGTTCCAGTAGGTGTATCTGAAGTACTACAAAGACTTGCCAGTGTTTACAAGTAAATGACAGAGTAAGACAAACACTGTTAAAAATCAAAAACAGTTGTTTCTAGCACATGATTGTATCAACCAAGAAATCATGAATGTATGCTCTGGAAAAACAGTCCAGAAGTTCTGTGAACTCTGCAAAGTGAATAATGGATCGTGACATCAATCAGACTGCATGACCCCACTGGGCATTTCACAGTGCAAAATCAGTGAGCAAGAGACAATCCTGACTCCAAGTCACACACCAGAGGTTTCAGCCACTCCTGAAATACAGCAAAACAGATTTTTCTAAATTTGTAGAGGTGTCAGCTACAGCCTGCTTCCCAACATTACTCAACTCTTGCCATCTCCACCATTCTGATTCTGACTTGTAATAAGAATTTTATTATAGCAAAATTCACATCCAAAACCTATGCTACTGCAGAAAACCACCTGCACTTTGCCAGGGTCCCCACTTCTGCCTCGGTTCCTGCTGTCATCTAACTGACCAGCAAAGCTGAAGGAACAAGCTTACAATGAACTCACGTGTTCGCAAGTTTACTGACCAACTGGAATTACATCACCCGTGTTCCTCCATAAGCAAAAACTATCTTATGAACCCCAGCACAGACTACTACCATTCTCTTGGTGGCTGTAATTTAGTACACCTGCAATTCAGTGACCCCATTAAAAATATATACCTAGCATTCCCCATGAGCTCGCAGTGAATATCTTAAAACAGCGTCAGTCAGCCTAATGAGAGACAGAAATACTTTGCCTTTTGAAAAAAGGAATAAAAATAAAAATTGATCAAATGCTCTTTTAGTATTTGATAACACAAATAAGAACATGCAGATATAGCACATAAAAATTCAGGAACTGCAGTAATCAATAAGCAGGCCATTCAGCAAATCCACTTTCATTAATTAAGATAAGGAAGTGTTATTTCTTAAGACAGATGCAAAATGACAGTCACGTGTTATTACTTCATGCTAACATCTTGATCCAATCTGGGTAAAAATAGTATGCCTCAGCTCTTATAAGCAAACTAAAACCCCACTCACTACCAGTTGGTGGTCACAGTTGGCCGGCATTTTACTTTTAACAAAAAAACATGCTTTCGCAGACAGCCAGAGCCGACAGAAGAGAGTCTGAGCATGTTCTTAAGATTGGCTTTCTCTCCAAAGCCCTGCTGCTCCTTTCAGCATGGATGGCAACAAACAAAGCTTAAGTACATGACTGCTTAATGCTCCCAGCGGGAAGAGGGCCCAACAAATCCTATCCATTTCATTTACAGCCAGAAGGGACACAACGCATAAGACTTTGTAAATCATAACATGGGTTCACGTAAGCCACTGTGATATGGACATCTGAAAGAGAAACTGAGGAAATGTGGATTACGTTTACTGTGTGTTTCCTGTGCACTTCTGAACTACATAAATTACCCACAAAAACCTGACAGCTCCCCCGTACGAACCACCAAGAGAATGAATATGTGCTGCCTATAAAAGTGTAAGAGAAAGGCTTTGCTCCTCATGCCATCTTTCCTCCTCATTTTCTATTTCTCACAATACAGTTTTTTTTCATAGCACCTTGAGAATCCTTGTTTTCATGAATCCTCATGAAACTACGATGAAAAACCTCAACCAACCATTGACTGAATTCACAGATACAGACACTATCCTTTACTCAGTCTCTCCCAGTGCAACCACATCCTCATAATGCTCTTGCCCTAAACCAGTGCTAAATGAGGTGTGTGTCCACAGGCACCAGACTGCTGTGGAAAGAGTCTTTCCCAGACTGGGTGCCCATCCACGCTGAGGCAGTGAAATTTAAACTGATCAAACCTATGTGCTTGTAACAGACCAAATATGGCCTGACACAGAAATGGTGGAGGTTCAGAGTTCAGTGATTCAGTAATTCAAAGAGACAAGAAAGAACTAATGCACATAACCCAAAAAATGTCCAAATCAGGATTTAAAACTCAGTTCAGCACATGACTAAATGACAACGCAATGGCAGAAGAAGCAGAAGAACACATTCCACACAAAACTGGCCAGCAACTTACCTGGGTAATTCTCCTCTACACTATTCATACTCTGAAAGGTTTATCAAAATATAGAGGATGTAGAGGATGTTCGCATGTATCGTAACATAAACATATACAGAATAAACAGGCTATGCAACTGCAGGCACAATTCAGGACAAGCTATCCAGAGCTTTTCTTTGCGATGTCTTGATTTTAAAAAGACATTCATGTCTATGTAATAGAAAATAAACTTAGTTATTAAAAATACATCTCATCAGACAGCAGGTCAAAATGACTGATATATGACAAAACAGATTTGACGAACTGCGTTAGTAATCTTCACAAAGTTATTCAGCATTTATAATAACTCTGAATCTATTTTCACACTACCTGATGGGGGGCAGCTCATACCATTATTAACAAAATACCAACAACTGATTCAGCCTCTAAGTCAATTCTATTTACAGTTCGTCATTCCATTATAACAAAGCAGCACTGGCAGAGACACAAGACTTCATCTTATAAATATCATTTTTAACATACAGGCATAGACAGGCAAATACAAACACATTTCTGAATAAAGGAAGGTGATGTCACCTATTAAGGAAAGAACAGACACCCAAAATGGAAATCTGCGATTTTACACTAGCACAAACTGATCACCAAAGCATGCACCATAGAAATACAAGCAAGGCACTGAGGAAGATGGACTCTTCTGCACGCTACCACGCTCTCATGCAACCCAGTCAGTGGTTGTAGTAAGTGTCCTCAGAAAGCTATTCTCTGTGAAATCTGCAGATATCTAGTAGAGAAGTGAGAGATGAGGTATTTGTGTATAATGTTGTCACTGGAGTTTCTAGCCTCAAACTTTTAACGTGTGACTGAGACAGCACATAATAAAGTAGTAAAAATGCCCAGTGGGGTCCAATTCTATAACCTTTCACTAGTCAGTCATATTGCATGCCATCCAACAACTTCTCAAGAGGAAGACTGATGCTCTATGAGTGAAATTAGCAAAGGAAATACACTCAACTTGTGGCTTGCAGTTGAATAGCAACTGAAAAGACAGCGACTACTGTTTAGATGTGGTGAAGAATTTGAGTCTTTTTTTTTAAAGAATAATTCAAAAGCAAAATGCACTATCAAAAGAATTTAAAATTTAGTATTAAATACATAAACTAACTCAAACACTTGGACAACTCCTTCATCACAGAAGCAATTTGGGATTTACACACGTGCTGGTCTTGGCAACCCCTCCCAGAGCAGAGTTACGATAGGTGCTCTTCACAGACTACCGAGAGATCAGTATGTCCTTGGAAATCTCTCTAATTAACAATAAACCGCTTTTACAATTGAAGATGCACCCTCAAACCCTGGTGACACTGTGGATACGTCAATCCCTCATCCACACGTTTCATCTGTGCAGAGTCTTTGGAAATCAAGGGCAACAACGACCTGGAAAATATTTTTCAACATTTGGACTGTTGCCACCAAATCAATAATGGTGGAACAAAATGAATTACGAGATTCCACAGCTTCAATCACAGAAGAAGTAGAGAGTAAGCCAAAAGGAGAAACCACAACTTACATTGAGAGACCTGCTGGACTGAATGGTATGTAGACTTGGATCTAATTAAATGAGACTGAGGGCAAAGGTGAAGCAGAATCATTTGATGGCTTGCATGGAATTGGTCAACACAAGAGGCACTTAGCATGTGAAATATCTAAGTAATTTCTCTTGATCAGGCCAAAGGACTGACATGGCTTCCACACCTGAAGGGCAGGCAATGTCACAAGGAAAAGTAAATGTTTTCCTCTTAAGATTTTTATGATATTCCTGAAAAGCTTTTCCACAAGACTCTCTTCTTCAGCACTTCATAAACATAGGTTCTGAATGATTTAAGGAAGACTCAAATTGGATTAGGTTATGAAATACAGGTGTGTGAAATGCAGTAATTTTTCTCACACAGATATGATATGAATTCTTTTGATACCGCTGCTCTAAGAGTTTCTGCCTTGTCAAGCCTCTATTCCAAGCAGCCAGCTCCTCTTGCTTGCGGTCTACTAGTTTCCCTCCAGCAGCAAAGGTGGAATAAGTAACATCAGGATTCTGAAGAGCCACACATTCAGCTCAGGTCAGCGGAGAGCAGCCCGCATGCTGGAGATCCTCTGGGGAGCAAGCTGCTTGCTCTCTTGCACAGATCTCAGTGTTATCTACCAGAGAGCTAGATAGCTTCCTCTTATCGTCAGCACAGTCTTAAAAGACACTGATACAGCAAAATGCATTTCCAATATGGACAAAATTGTTCACCAAGCATTCTAATACGATTCCCAGAACCACATACACTGACCTCCACTGTACAGTCAGCTTCAGCATCAGATTTAGCCTTAAAATACTGCATTTTTTCAGTGATCTCTAAAATTGTTTTGGCGATGGTGAGGAGGATATAGCACTGCTTACTTTAACACTGATTCTGCTTTTGTAAACCTAACCCACTTTGGAATAAGAAAGTCCTGCATCAATGCTGAAGAAATCATTGTGGGAATGATGGCTTGTGCTTACACTTGTATGGCTGCTGGGTACACTAGAGAAGATTACATTAAACTTTCATGGCTGATGCTTAGGTCAAAGAAACCGCAGAAAGCCACAACATAATCTACTGCTTTTCCATAAATGCACTGTGAGCCAGGCAAGCAGATGTTAACATCTACAAACACAGACACAAAATGTATATACGTAATATCTCCATATCAGAATATCTCCATATTCAGAATTCGCTTGAGCAACAACAGGGATCTTGATTTTAGCTTTGCATTATTGAGTCTTAATTTCCAAATATAATTTGCTATCCTTTACTTCCATTTTCTCCCTACAAAAAAGGATAAACTGCTCAAATAATGCTGATAGCTTTAAAATCAACAGTAATACACTAAACAGTACCTCATAGACTAAATAAATGAATTTGAAAACATCCTTTACTCTACTTTCCAGTTGCATTCATTAAAGGATACAGCTAGCTGTAACACAGGAAATTATAAACCTTCTCTGAGAAATGTATGTCAGGTGCCAAAAGCATTTAAATTCTATCTTCTTCCAATTCATGAAGCTCATTGTAGCATTGTATTGTTGCATTATTAGATTTATGCATTTAGCAAGCAAGCATATTATAAGAGTGGCTGTAAGTAATTACTCCTTTCTAACAGCAGGAACCACAGTATTGTCCATGGTGCGTCATTTTCATGAGAAAAATAGTCTATTTTATAAAAGAGACTTCAGTGTTTAAATAAACAACCAAATATCTCATTTATGAATAAACCACACTCCTAACTTGTAGGAAGAGCAAGGCTGATAAAAACAGAGGATAAATGACATAATTTGTTCATGATAGTGTATTGGCTACAAGACTCCATCTAGAGAAAGTTGTTTATAGTTGAACATCACATTCATTTGGGAATTATGCCTTTGGAGGACACAATTTTATGTATGGTTTTGAACGCTGGGAGATTCAGAAACAGTTTCTCAATTCTCTGTAACTTTCTGATCTTTCCTCTTGAAAGGGTCACTGTACTTATTGAACATTCTTTCAGGAAATTATGGTGACTGAACACTTGATTAGTCTAATTGCTTAATGGCTTTAACAGTTTGCAAAACTTTCCATTCGGAGCCTTGCAGAGAATATTCTCAAATCGACATCTACAAAATGCTCACTGTTGGAAATGTCATTCTGCACTAAGAATTCACAGTTCTCCACAAAGACTGTAAAGATAGTACCACATATGATGTTCTTTCTTCTCACTGTAAAAATAAAGCTAAATAAACTTTTCAGTGTATGTTCTGGAAGCAAATACAGTGGCAATTTTCCCACCTCCAGTCACTTCAGCGAGCGAGGAACCCTCACAATAGCAAGTAAATTATGGTTCCATGTGGGAAAAATGACTACAGAACCAATACATTAACAAATGTCTCCACTTACCAACATTACTATACCATTCCTTCTTAAGATTCATGATGTAGCTGCATTCCAGGGAGATCTTTCACAAATTTTATAGTTTAATTCCTTAATTTATACCCAGATACTAACACACTGGCACTTGCGGTATTTCAGACTCAAGTAGGAACTTCGCTCAACTATGTACAAAATAAGGTCCATCCATCTCAATACTCACACTTATTCACATCTTGCATCACATGCAAGAATCTCACTGAAAGCATGTGGGATATGCACAGGCATGATTCTGTAAGGTTCTGAATGCTATCAGCTCCACAGAACAGCACTGAACACAAAGTAGTCCAGAACTGGTGCCAACAGACACCCAATGCTCAGTGCTACAAACACTACAATGCACAGAAACTTTGCTATGGCATCACCGAGCAGATGAACGAACCCTGATGTCTGTAAAGCCTACTGTGCTCTGCTGGAATGAAAATCATGATTAAAATATAAGGGATTATTATTAGTGTTTTATACAGAAGAATGTCAGGAGAGAAAACTGAGTAAATTTTTAATTTTTCTTTTAATTATTTGATGGCCACTTATTCTTCACTCTGCTGTTATCAACTAAAAGCATTACGAAAACAAAACGCCATCAACTATCCTGTTGGTAAGGTATAAAAAAAGAGCAAGAATTGTCTTTTATGCAGCATCTTGTTGTACAGATGCTGTTGAAATATTATTGCTGAGTACCATTTATAAATAAACCTCTCTAAAAGAGTATTTTTACACAATCAAAAAACAAACAACACTATCTAAAATTCATGCTGTTAATTAAAATAGCCCCTGTAGAAAAGCAAATTAGCTACAAAGCTGAAGTAAACATTACGGTGGTTTTTTTTCAATTATTATTTAAGAGCAGCTGATTAACTTCCTATCCTATTTACATATATTTACTAGCATTACCAGAATCTGATAAAACCACAATCTTTTGTTGATCAGTTAAAGACTTCTATCTGATAGGGATCGCCAGTTTTAGGACACCAACAAATACTCTTGCTTTTACACCAAAGCAATAGCATAGGACTTCCACTCTAAAAGATCTTCTATCACAGGAAACCAGGAGTAAGACATACACAGCTCTTTATGTATCCAGATGTATGTATCAAAATATTTTATTACAAAGTCATAACACTGGAACTACATCTTAAAATACAGGGTTTAAGACACCTGCAAGTGTCAATAAAGGGTTGAATATATGATATATATGCTAATAAAAAAAAGAGGTGTTCATGAAATAAATAAACTGATTGCTTATTTTGGTGCCAGGAGCAAGCTTAAAAGCCACTTTTATTCAGAAATGATCATTTTAATTTTAATGGATGATACAGTTTCACTTCAACCAGCTGCTCAAGATGAATCTTCCTCCTGACAATACAATTCAGAAAAAACTCAATACTTAACATCCAAGTCACCTAAGAAGTCAATCTAAATACACCTCAAGACAAGTGATAATCTTGTCATGGTTGATTACACAACTTGTACCACAACCTTACGAGTTTATGGAAACCCATGGAAACGATTAAGCTTACTTGGCCTAAAAAACGAGCTACAAATGCACACAGTTCTTCTTGTGGTGACTTCAGAACAAGAATCAAAGCAAAGAATGAAAATCTGGGTAATGCAGACCTCCCCACTAGCACTGGCAGTCAGTAAGCAAGTGCATTTCAAGGTCTTGCAAGTACAAGGTCTCATTAGATACAATATCTTTAATAACCCAGCAGCAAGCCACTCTCGAGATTGTCTTTCACCCTATATTCCATATAGCAATTGAGAGCATCAGAGCGCCCTTGCTTTCTCTCAGATGAGCAAAACGAATTGGACAGAGGGAAGGCTTCTGGAGAGTAGACAACTGTTTGAGACTTTCTTACTGAAGCCCAGCTTTTCTACTGTTACTTAATTATTTCATTTTCCTTTCTATTTGACAAGCATTTCTCCATCAGGCTGAAACCTGATAGGGGAGCTGCAGCCAGCTCACTGCTCCCAGATTACAGACCAGGTGAATGAAGAGCACCAACACTTACAGTGCTGGCAGTGGCTTTGGAGGTCACTGCGCAGAAGAACCTCATCATGGGCCAGGGAGACTAGATTGCAAAGCAAATTGCTATTGCATCGTATCAGCAAGCACTGCTTATTACTGCTTATTATTGCATAATGGCTACTACTAAACATTCAGTGATAGGTATTCTTGTTGCTTTCCGTTACTCTTATAAGAAAAACTAACTTTCAAAATAAATGAGCACAACTTTTCTAGCATCTGTACACCAACTATTCTGCTTTATCTTTTGCTCATTTACTGAGCTGTCTTCCTAATATCCCTATTTCTGCACAGGACCTGGAGTCCACATAGACTTTCCAGGACAACAAATTCTGGCATTTCAGTTTGCAGAGCCTCAGATTCAGCATCCAGCCAGCACGTCCCTGCAGGGATTAGCTGTGGGACATGTCATGGGTACCAGCAGCATTCCTTGGATGGACACCTAGCTATGGAGCTGGGGTCAGCTGCCGCAGTGAGGTGGAAAAGCAGAGTTCAAAGCACAGACTGTTCTCATACATTACCTTCATTTTCCCACCAAGAACATCATTGGATTCTTTGTTCAAGTCTAATGTAAACCTGGAAAACTGTCTTTTTTTTCGCTGAAATAGAATTCTCCATCCATAATAACAAATAAATGGTAATTGAGAAATATTGTTTCTGACCCTGTAATAAAATGTACATTAAGCCAAGAGTTTAAGTTAAAGCTAAAGGTATTTGCACACTTGCCAGCAGGACTGCATTCCAAGATTCTCTCTCAATAGCTAAAGATAGACCTCAACCAGAAATTTACAACATTCAAAGCTTTTTGTCTCCTGCGTTTAGGTCAGGGCCATTTCCACAGCACCCTGACCCAACCGGAGTCCTGTTAACCCTTTCATCAGCACTGCTCACACTCCCACTTCACCTGGTGCCCATGGTACACATAGCTTTACACAGAACTGTAGCTGGGATCCAAAGGCTACCCAGCACGGGAAACAGAAGAAAGATCTCATGACAGGAGGTCAAAGAACACAAAATTTGACTAGAAATGAAGCAGTCTGTGTAGGTAATTAAGTGCTGGAGCGATTACCATGGGCTGCAGTATACTGCCTGTCACTTGCAATTTTCAGGATCAGACATTTTCCCTAAAAGAGAGGTTATAGCTCAACAATAAACTAAATCTGGTGAGTTCATGGAGTGTGTTTATGTTATAGATCAAACTGGATGGCCACAGTGGTCCCCTCAGGCATCACTACCACGACTCTGTATGTAAACCTATCTGCCGCAACTGCCAAGTGCTCACACAGCTCAAAAGAGAGCAAGAACCAGCCCCTCAACAAAGGGAAGAAAAGACAGCGCTAGGAGCCTGTCGCATCCTATCAAACATGAAATCTGTCTTTATTCTTAGCCGAATTCCTGTAAGAAGCAGAAGTGCCAGCAGCACACAGCTGACTTGAAATGGCTGCCAGGTGGTGGTCCCCATGCACAAGGAATGCAGGGTGACATCTAGTAGCCAGCACCATGTCTTTAACTTTCCATGGTGAGGCCCCCACTGCATCTCACTTCCAGATACTGGGTTACATCTGTCATCTCTGGAACGAGGCTAGCGTTCTTTTAAAGAATCAGACACAGAGTTAGAAAGAGAAGCTTCCCAAATTCAGCAGCTGGATCGCATTATGCGTTAAGCAGCCCCACAACGGCAGGACAGGCTGCCCAAGCCTCTCCTGGTTAACCTGGTGTGTCAGAAACTCTCCTGCTCCCCACGCAGCAGGCAGCGACCGCACACCAAGGTGATCAAGTGACGCTGCCACCCAGGTTGCAGTACTGGCACAACCCTCATAAATAAAGCAGCAGCTTTCTTATTTCAGGGCAGATCACATGCACAGGACTGGCATCATGTGAGAGGCTGCAGAGCGATGTGACACTGAGAATGTTTGTTTCAGGACCTTCAGGAACGTGACATTTCACTGCAGTACACTGAGTCCATCTCCTCCCAAAGCCACATGATACAACATCCATTAGTTTTTCCTCTCCTTGATTCAGCTGTTGTGGTGGAAGCACGTAGTGGGACTGGATTTCCTATTATGTAAGGAAGGCTCCCACCTATGTAAAATGTTCATCATGCCTTTGCAAACTCTGCTCTACACCCAAATTCAGCAGTGACCTCCCCAGTGCGCTGGTGCTGGCAGTACCAGGCCACAGGTGGCGAGGCCAGCACCGTGGGCAGGCCTTGGGGCACCTGGGGCTGGGAGCAGCTCAATGATACCAAAGCCTGGGCACGTGCTGAGGTGGAAGCAGGGCTGGGGCTCAGCCTGGGCACTGCAAGCCAGCAGCAGAGCCATCCTCAAGTCTAAGGGTACATTAAAACAGCACTGCTGTGGTTCTCCAACAACATTAGCAAGCAAGTGCACAGGATTTGCCTAACAGTGTACCTCAAATCTTTTGTGCCTTTCCTCAGCCACGATCCCTCTAAAAATCTTGTGTCCTAAGAGTTACGTGTAGGTGCGCAAAGAGGAGCCTCAGGACAACGAGCAGCTTACTCAAGAAGGCACATGCGGTCTGATGTTCATTTTAGACTCTGCTGTGCTCATAGCACACCATTTCAAGGGGGTGTCACTTGACTAGAAATCCATGGGATGGTGAATGCCCCAATTAATCTTCCTGACTCCAGCATAGATTAACTTTTAAGATCAGTGCCCAATGTAGGCAATTACAGTTAGCCAATTAGGCAATAACACACAACAATGCCTTTCTGAGCAGTTAGAGCACAGACCAATATTACAAAGCGCAGCCCTTCAGGACAACCGATTTCAGCTAAACTATGAGTACAATTATCTTTTGGCTGCTACATATTATTGCTCCTATTAAATGGAATTTATAAATACAGATAAAGCTGGCTAAGCCTGCACCTTGACTTTGTGCCTCACCCTGAGAGACTCAGAGAAAGCTTCATCACATCCATGACAGTAATACTGCTAATAGGAACATTTCAGAATCTGAGTTTTGCCTGAAAACTGGACAAGAAGAAGAAGGTTGTGGGTACACATACAGTTCTATTGATAGCCAAAGGAAAAGCTCAAACAAATCTTGTAAATTCAGTTCAGAAGGACAGAAAAAAAAGAAAAAAGCCCAACTAAGTTCCCATGGCACTGAAATCCATACAGCATTACCTATAGCCTATCAAGAGCTATCATGGCTGTATTTTTAGGCCCTGATGCGAAGACTGCTTCCCAAAGCAATCCCAGTAGTGACCACAGGATTTGGGTGGAGGAGCATACAGGACAGGGTATTTCCGGCATTGGGCTCAAAAAAAAACCTTCTGAAGTCTCAGAGAATCTCAGTAAGAATATGAAAAAATAGAAAAATGTACAAAGATAACACCTCTGTTACTCTTTTTTTGGGGTTTGTTTTCTTGCAACTGGTGCAGGAGGCTGTATAACTCTGCAGGTTCTGCAGCAGTCTGATTATCATTCCGAAATGTTCTCTCCCCTTTAGCATTGCATCCTCATATAAAAAAATAATGTTCCAGTGCTTAGCCTTTTTATTTTTAGTGTACTAGAAACACATAATCTGTAAGCTATATGTATATTCAATAGCACCGTCAAATAAATTATTATTATGGCATGTGTACTCTTTCCCTCCTTTCCTGATTTATAATCGATTTTAGCATTGTTAAAACTGCAGTTAGTCTGTCTACAGTCTCATAATTCTTCTCTCAGTCAAATGAAACTACAGTCTTGCAATTTTTAAACCAAATTACTAGTAAAATGTGTAGAAATAGGAATTTTAATAAGATTTCTATGTTACAAACATTTTAGCTCAGAAATATTTGGAGTCAGTCTCAGAATAGGATTAGCTTCTGCATATTTTCTTTTAATTTTACATATAAATGAAATATAGGATCTCTAGTCATAATTAAATTTGAACTATTCAAGATTATGACTGTGAAAGTACTGTACACGCACATCTACACAGATTACTCACAAGTCACTTGATTCTGTAGTCTACAAAGAGAACATGCCAAAGACTTCACAGTTCTTCAGATTCCTACTTACAGCACAGCTAAAATGCAAGGCAGGCGGCTGCTCAGCTTGGGAGGAACTCCGCACAAAAGCCTGTGCTTGAAAGCTCAGGGTTATGCAATTCGTGTGTTAGCAGGTATACTAAAAGCATTCTGTGTTTTGATTTAAATTGCATTAAATTAGTGATGATGATCTGACTGATTAGGATAAGCAAGGAATTGCAGATCTGGGATTTCTCCTGCATCACTGACATCAGTTATAGCTTATCCACTGACTTTAACGAGATTAGGAGTAGGCCACTGATGGACAGCAATAAGTGAAGGTAAGTAGGTCAGAGTGGAAGTGGGACACAGGAAGAAAATAGGGTAGAACAAAGGTGTTTGAAGAGATATTATGAGCAAATCAGAAGCAACAGTAAAGTCATGAACAACGTTGACAGCCAAAACTGCTCTTTCATCTCAGCTTAGCACTTCGCATTTGCTGTTAACTGCATGTACCTGCTGAACACAGAAAGACCAATATTTTCAAGACAATGCTAAGTACTCAATTATTTGGGCACCATATTATATCTCATATGGTTTCATTTCTTGCCTCTGAAATCTAATTCCTAGTCTTTCTTTTCTCTTACATGTTTCCTGTACATTGCAGATCCCTGGTAATTCCTTCTGTCTGACCTGCATAAAGCATAAAAATGCTTCACCTGTCAAAGTTCTATCAGCTTAAGAAATTCCACCTCCATAATTACCTTTGCTGTTAACACTGCTTGGCACTGGATCCAGATGGTTTTCTACTTTTTTTTTTTTTTTTTTTTTTTTGTTAGTTTCTAAATCAATCTCATATACTGCATGTTTTCACACAAACACACAATTATAACAATAAAACTAGTTTGATACCCCCTATTCACTTGTATTTAAGCTTCCATCAGGTCCTGGACAGCAACATACAGATTACATCAGTTAGATGTAGTAGCAAAGAGGGGAAACCGTTAACAAATAAAACATGGTTAAAGATACTTCTCCATCCAAAAGGTTTATCTTAGGAAATCTCCTATTGAAACTTCCACTGTATACATTTCTCCAGTGCTGGAAAGTGCCACTGTAGGAAAATCCAGCAGAGTACATGGTAGGCAAGTATCTAATAACAGTTGCAGTGTTGAACTACGAGCTCGAACAGCAGCAACGCGCACACTGTGACAAGGAAATAAAGTTCCCTATTATGGAAATCCTACATTGTATTTAATTATGTAATTATATTTTATTGTATTAGTGAGTGGTTGGGCACAGTATCAACTGCTGGGATTTCTGCAAATTAGAAGCACAAAATTCATTCTTTCTAACCGCTGATTACTTTTTATGATTCTATGGGAATTTCTGAGCTATGGAAATGATTCTATTTTTGGCCTATTTCTCTTAGTAAAAGCGATCCCCTCTCCTGACATCATAATCCACGAGCACACAAAGAATTCCATCTTCACAGAGTCTCTGGGCCCAGCATAAACTCTTATCATGCCTGCAAATACGGGATGATGCATACATCTAAGATTAATTTGACCCACACAGAACAACATTAACATGGGGTTTTCCTTCATTTTCAATGCCCAGAAGTATAAAATTTCAAAGTACTGAAGAAAACCGGTGCACTCATTGAGTAAACCCATGCTGCTTGGTCATGCCTTAATGGCAGTGGTACACGTCATTTTCCCTTGGTTCAGGCTACAAGACAAAGCCACACAACTAGAAATATGGTATTATAATCAAATGAACATACCAATAAATAAATGCAAAGTAAAACACTAACTCTCTAAAATTAAGTGAATAGAAAAAAATCTTTTATCCATTCTCTTTTTTATGCCTTGGCAAACACTGTTTTACTGTGGACTTTAAAAATGAAAAGGAAAGTGTAAAATTGTTCTTAAAACATAACATGCAGAGTCCTTCCTATTGCTGAAATTCCCCATTAATATGAATAATTGTGGGGCCATATAGGGCTTTATAGGAAAAGCATATCTTCACAGTGACCAGCTAGAGAAGACGATGAGCAACATTTTCAGAATGGAAATGAATGGGGCTTTCTTAATGCTCAGAAGCTGTGAAATCCTGGCAGCTATTTATGTGCTTCAGTGTGGCTAAAGAAGCTTAGTTTCAATCACCCACCATCTTTAACTGTAGAGATTTCACAAATGCATCGGCTTCACACTACGCTCATTTTCTGTACGTATTTTTACTGTGTCTGGTCGAAATATGGACAAAGCTCAAACACTCACAAGTGTTTCAGTAAGAAATGCTATTTGCCTATTAAGCTCATTTCTACTAAAAGAAAAATACCATTAATAACTCTGCTTTTCTCCCTCACTCCTTTGTTCTGTTTAGGTTTCTCTGGAGTCTCACTCTGACGTTCTTGGCTTCTGTTCATCTTCTACCACTATTGTGGTGATTCAGTCTTGGCCACGTTTAAAAACTCTGGCGAAAATAAGTTCAGATTGTTGTGTTGTTGTTGGTTTTGTATTTTTTATTTTTTTTAACATAGATCTACATTATTATTATATTAACCTAACAATTACTTAAAATACTAAAAGCAGCAAGTTTGCCTCTCCTACTCTAATACAGCCTTTATATTGTGATAAGACACATTTAGCTCACATTTGACGCTAGCCTAGCAGTCAGCAAGCAATTCACCTGCTGGCATTTATTTTTGCTAGGCAATCCAGCAGTGGGTGCCTGGAGTTGCTTTCTCTATCTACATGACACGATGGTACAGACAGACATTTCTGGATTAGGAAATATTCCATTCCTGAGATGAAGTTGGAGGGTCAGTTTCTAAAATGAGTCATTACAGATTTCTACCAGGAGATCAAGTATTATTTACCAACTGAAAACCAATGATATAAAATATGTAATTATTCTGCAGTATGTGATTATAGGATATTTTTCACATTGATTCTTTCATAGAATCATAGCAATCATAGAATCACCAAGGTTGGAAAAGACCTAAAAGATCATCCAGTCCAACCGTTCACCTATTCCCAATAGCTCCTACAGAACCATGTCCCTCAATACAACATCCAGTCTTTCCTTGAACACCCCCAGGGATCGGTATATTGGGGTCCATTCCAGTGCCTAGACTACCCTTTCTGGTGTGGAAAATGTAATACTTCCTAATGTTTAGAATTCTGTGATTAAAATAAATAGACAAAAAGACAAGTCACAAAGATTTCCATACTCCTTCAAAGCAAAGCATAAGAGTAACTTCTCTATAAAAATTCATAAATATGCATTACCAGGAGGAGGGAAAAAATTAAATGGCATGTGACAAGCGTTGCTATAAGCATATTCCGACATCATCATTTTAATTAAATAGTCCCACTAACTCTAAAAAGCATCTTAAAAGGTAATAAGGGGCATCATTTAATGTCAAGCAGACAAGAATCCCAATGGGACGGATACGGAGCCTCTTCAGTGCACTGATTCAGGACAGGCACTCCCAGTATCATTTAAATGCTCACAGTCAACATGGCTTACCCTGCTATCTCATTACCCAAACGTGATAGACATGCAGAGAAAGACGTGAAATCAGCTGTTTGTATCTCATGTCTCAAGCACTTCACTCAAATCTCTGAACAGATTTATTATTTACTTGCCTGTTAATAAAACTAGCAGCTTTACCAGCCAGTACTTTTTCCCCAAGCTTCTGAACTCCACTGAGATTTGGAGGCAATTAACATTCACCAGTAACAGAGCAATCAACATGAGGATATCTAATGGAACTGGACAGAATCCAAAAACAGGTATTAGGATAATAGTGAGTCACTGACATAAGGTTATGATGTTAATTTTGGAGGGGAGAGCAACAGTGAGTTTTCAATAGCAGTGTCTGTGATTGCTGTCACATTAACACAACATTATTTTCTATATGGCTGTCTCCTGAATCCAATACATGTTCAAAACTGAAAGCAGCTGACAACATCCAGAATTAACTCTCTGTTGCCTGTTGCTAAAAAGCCCCACCAGTCCAATTACTTGCATAATTGTTTACAAATGCTTTTCTTCAATGAACAAATGGAAATCATAATTTTAAATGGCAAGAATTGCCAGCAGCTGTATTCTATTTATGCATGGTGCATTCGGAGAGAGATGCAGTTAATCCAAACCACCCCTGTAAAATAATTTACAAGAATCTTTAGATTACAAAGTCAGAAATATTCCTGAAAGTGGTAACAACACAGGGTACGGCTGCCATCTAATCAGATCTCTGACTAAGCAGGTTTAGGCTGCAGCTCAGATCCAATGAAGGGCTTGGGCACCTCCAAGTTAGGCACTGCAGGGCGCACGCCTTTACAAAGCTGGTGCAAAAATGGAATCAGAAACCCAGAAGTAGATACAGGCCCCAAAAGCATATAGAAGCCAGCCTCAGGGTGCATTACAAGGCTCACGTAGAACACATGGACATGCAAACAGGAAAACTCAGTGCAGGGTATATCCAAAGTCTTATCCCTTTATAGAATTCCCTGAGACAAGGCAACAGGTACTGGAATCCTTCCGCAGCTCAGCATCCTGTTAGCACTTACTTCTGTTCTCTGCAGGAAAAGCAGCAGCTCCCTGAGATATCACTTAGAAGAGGAGCTGCTGTCATTGTTACACCATACACTGATGAACAGAAAAGTGAGACGCCTGAATTCAAGTCTTTTCCCAACCTGAGAGCTCTCACATCTCTCTAACAGTCCCACTGCCAGCAGGACACAGGTGAAGACAGCCATTTTCCTTTGAACAGCATGGGGAGCTGGGCACTCTGTTCAGAACAGGAGCGGAATACAAGACACAGCCCAATTCTGCAGCATCATGACCAGGGTAAGGGGTATTTCAGATCTTCCAGATGGCACTGCTGGGATGAAATGCCCTTGAAAAGGTCCCGATCCACTCTGACTGGATACATTACAGAAAATTTAAAAGACAAAATCAAGGGGCCACCAACAGTAATATTACACAGAACTGTTATTTTTCACAGATTATGGGTCTCAGAAAAAGGCACTGCACAAACATAGCATCTTCCATAAACATATGGCATTTGCTGTCAGCACCATATGTAGCTTCTGTACTTAGGGAAAGAACATCCATTCTCCTAACACGTACACTGTATTTATGAAGTTATTCTGTGTCTTTCATAAACATCTACATTTTTACAAAGTTCTCTATATAAAAGACACAGGAATTTGCCCAATAAAAGCTAATAACATCAAGGAAAGGATTTCAGTATTTGGCTTCTAGGGCTCATTTCACTTCACCCTGCATCCAAATGCAGACATCAGGGATGGGACGCATCAGACATTCTACTTTGCCAGCAAATCAAGAGCAGTATATATACAGCAACTAAAATGACAAAAATATTCAGCTTTCCACCAAGAAAGGCTGGCACAATAGCGTATAAAAAATAAAAGGATTATAGAATTTTACCTTCCTAGTCCGAAGGATCATTAAAGAATTCTGTATGCCATCGGACATTCTTCTAATTCCAGCTGTACTTTCTTTTTCTTTTTTTATGAAGGCTGAACACACAGCCTACTCTGCTCACTGAAGGACCAGATTCCTAATGGTAAGTGAAAGTGAAAGTTAAGACTTCTCATATTCTTGGGAGTTCCATATTTCTGGTGCCTTGAGCTCCACTGAAGCTAACAGACCAGTTTCGGGACTTTCCTGCCTTAGGTTTAAGCCTAACCTGTTTTTCAGCTTTGCCGAGGGATGTTTCCATTCCTGCAAGAAAAAGTGTGAATCCCACTGTTTCCCTCCAGCCCTACCATTCCAGAACAAGCAGGGCACAGGAGTGGAGGCTCTCCCTCCTCCTGAAAGCTCCAGAAACAGCCAGCCAAGACAGCTCTTTTCTTCATATGGAGTTATCTGCTGTGTAACAAAAACCCAATTTTAATGGAAGGTTTTGGAGAACATAACATTCTCACAGCACCCTTCAGCTTAATTCCCCTGGCACCAGCCTGCTGTAGAAACACCAAAAGAATATAGGCAGGCACAAGGACCTGAACTCAGGTGGAGATGCCTTACACAGAGGAGCAGAACAACTCTTGGTTCCAGTAGTTCAGGTGGCACCATTACGGTTAGGTACAAAACGCTCCTTGCATCTCACATGACATGAGTGTGTGGACTCAGAATCAAGAAAAGACTGTGTCCTTTCTTGACTAAGACTTGAGCAGGAGAAATTGCTCAGCTGCCCATTTATTTTTCATTGTTTTTTGTCTCTTTGCATACCTGTATATCATACACGGTTGCTTTCTAGTATTTCATGTTTCTCCGTTCCTCCTTTCTCCATAAGGGCAATACTCATACTCTCCAATGCTCATAGTCATTGCTGAACAGCTCGGTTAGCAATCACAAACTATTCACTAGGAGTCCAGAAAATACCAACTGTTATCCAACTAAGGGGAAAAATCACTTTACATCCACTCTGCCTTAATACCATTCCGCTGGCATCTGCTTTGTCTGAGACATGATACTGGCTTACAAGACCTCTGGCTTGCAGTACTGGCCATTATGTGCTTACATTAATCTCCAACACCGGCTTACTCCAGAGAGCATTTTGAGCATGGACTCGGGCTGCTCTCAGTCGGGCTATCACACAAAGGATGTTTCCACAGCTCTGGAGGGCAGTGAGAGCAATTTGTATTTTCTTCACATGCTAAAAGGTAAAATCACTACTCACTACCTATTTCCCTCTCTCAGCTACATCACTTAAATATCTTTCTACCACAGTCACAGGACTAGAAGATTAAGGAGCTAAGCGCACTCATCCGCTTCTTCAGCACGGTCCCACCACACGTCTCAGTCACTGGCTTCCCCCAAAGCCACAGTGGAAGAGATTAAAGCGCTTCTGGTCCATGGTAATCCAATCAGAACTAGAAGAGCTATAATCTCTACCATTCTATAGACAAACAGTTTGGCAAAATGCCTTCTTTACAGTATTCCGACTTCCATCTGGGTCTGAGAGTGTTTGGGCTGTGGAAGATTATAACCCACCCAGAGAAGTGACAACTTCTTCCTTTTCCCTTGGATTAAACAAAAAAAAAAAAAAAACACCCAACTGCGTATCCTGATACACACAAGAAAGTTGTTCCCCAGTTGCATACTGGTAAGAAATGCAAATCTTTTGAAGAAAAGAAGATGGAAAGAATGTGCTTCCAAACAGAAACTGGAGACAAAGGTGTTACTGTTGTTCACAATCCCAAAGGACTTAGGTCAAATGTCACCTACTAGGACAAGGTGGGAAAACACTGCATCCCAGCTGTGTGGATTGTGCCCATTTTTTTAACATGAGGTGACAATCAACCAAAATTCTGGAGCAAAAGCAAGTCTCTCCAGCCCAGGGAATTTGCATTATGCCCACAGGCTAGCACAAGACTGTTCAACTTCTGCCCTGTCATATAGATAGGAGATGGCATGATCTTCCTTGAAATGCTAGATTTATGTACATCTGTTTGTGTCAACCACGTTACTTATGAGGAGTGAAGAAAATTTTAGCCAGAAAGACTGACACAGTCATCCAAAAGAAAAATAAAAAAGTTTGAGTTTTTTTTTTTTCAAAAGATTTTTCATTGGGATGGGGTTCTTCAGGATTGAGTGCTTCACACTACTTTTGAGAAGCAAACATTGGTAAGATTTACCTTAACAGCCATGTATTGCTCCTTGATCACAACTGCTCAGTGGATAGGATGGAATCATCGTGCCTGTGTCTCACTACAGAAGGAGAAGCCTGTATTTTTCATTAAAGAGCAGAGGCAAAAAAGCAAAAAAAAAAAAAAAAAAAAAAAAAGATGGAATCAATGGGAGGGCAGGAGAAAGAGAGATATGGAGGAATATTATTCTAAAGTCAATGTGTGAATCTTCAGTTGTACAACTCCCACTTGCATTAAAGGGATTTGCACAGCTAAAACATCATTCATCAAGTTGACAATATAGCCATATAGATGTGCAATCTGAAGGTGTTGATTTGGGGTTTTTTTTGTTATGGTTGGGGATTTTTTAAGTTTATTTATTTGGAAAATAGATTTTTAAATTTTTATAACAAAAGGTGAAAGCACAAACAGCAAACACAATTCCATTAGGTCTACATAACTAGTGCCTAGACACCTGAAAGGATTTTTCTATCTGGCAACTAGACATATGTCCTATCTGCTCTCTGACAACAAGATACAGGCAACATTTGGACAAAAACCTATCAGATTAATCAGTGGTAAAATTCTCACATACCCTAAAACAGTCCCCTCTGCAAGGAATGTTGATGGCAGGGGACCAAACAGAAATAATCTAAAAAATGTTTTTGCCATTTCCACTGACATTTCCCAGTGAGGATGCAGCAGCATCTCCTCTCAGTGAGGAAGCAGCAGCACTTCCTTTACATATTGTACATTCTCACATCGACTGCTCAGTGAGAAAATAAATTTTAATCACTCAGACCTAACCTTAGCTACAGACAGGACCTCTGGCAGAACCTTTAAAGGCAGAAATGCACTAGTTTGCTTCATAGCATTGGAACCATCATTAGGCATTAAGAATCTGAGGCTGGTTTACTCTATGGGAATTCAGGAGAGCGTGGCAGCTGGGTTGCTTGTTGCCTTTCTCTGTTCGGTTGATGTCAGTCCTCTAGAGGTTGTGCCAAACTCTTTTGGCTACAGGCTGAGCAATCCTGTCAGAGAAGTTAATCAGCAGTAATTATTGAGAAAGACTGATGAGGAGTGGGTGGCATGTTTAGCCTTGGCACTGCTGCTCCACAAGGTGCAGAGGAAAACACTGAGCAAAGGAATGTAGGCATAGTGATCCTTCTTTCTCTGTGCAGAAGAGGAAATGTAGCTCACATTTACAGGAACACTGCTGGACTGCAGTCATTACTGGAAACAGGTCTCAGCAAATGGCCAAAACTGAACTTCATACTCATTGAGAAAGCAGGGGCAATCAAATGTTTCCAAGATGTTTCTAAACCTGTGGCAGGTTGTTACTAAGTCAAGCCCCTGTAGATGCCAAAAAGTTGAAATATCAATTAGCATTATTCTGGTGAGACCAGATTAAAGTCGCATACTCGGACTGCTTCTCATACGACACACATGCTTCTTGATTATTCCTGCCATTTGCAATTCCAGCAACTACTGAATCCATGAGGGCATTCTTCTGATGCACCTGGAACATCAGGCAGTGGTTCCTTCATGTCTGTTAGCAGCAGATTTACAACTGACAAGCCATGTCTCAATTCTCCTGAACCTTATACCTTATGGAATTACACAGCTGTAAACAGCTGAGAATTCTGCTCCTCCCAGAAGTGTAAAAGTCCTCTGGTACAATTTTCTTGTTGTCATTCTACATAATTGTATTGTGTTCATCATTTGTGTTCCTCTTTATGAATGTGTTCCTGACATTCATAATGATGTGAGGAAAAGACTTTCTCTGCACTTCCCATGGAATGAAGAACCTCCACAACAGTGACCCCACTGCTTGCCAAATTCCCAGCAACAATTTACTCTGTAATCAATAATTTTCATGTAATGTGTTAATTGGCACACTTTGCCACTTCTATCCCCACAACTTGAAGCATACAATTTGGCTTATCAATTTACTTTAAAAAGAATAATAACATTTACCATCATGATGAAGAGCTTATTGACAAGGATTTTCCACCCACAACAATGAAACATAGATTACTGTTTAAAAATTAAGAGTTCAAAGGAATTGCTTAAGAAGCAAAGGCTGTAATAGAAGCATATCAAAGCTAAATAAGCAATAAATAAGATGGTATGAAAACTGTCAGAGCAACTTAGCATCCCCATTCTATTTGTGCTTCATTTTATTAGCTAATCAAAGTGTCATATTATTTCTACTGGCATCTATTTACTGCCATGTAATTTTGATAAGGGCACCATCTGTATTTATAAAAGCATTATCTTAATAGCTGTCTAGCAATCTACAAACATAGGTGATATTTAACTTTTCTAAGGGGATCAATTTTACACCAGGCAAAAGGACTGATATAAGTCAATATGCTATGTTAACACACTGAGGGCCCTATTTGAATCTCCCACTGCTGTGTGCAGTTATATCAGCCTTACAGTCAAACAGAGGAAGGAGGTGAATTTGTTTGACATGCTGTGCTCTTCTTTGCTTTATTAAGATGTACAGCCATGAATTTTGTTTAGCAGGGCTTAGAGCTGCCTGGATTTTAAATCCCAGGGGAAAAAAAAAAAAAAAAAAAAAAAAAAAAGGAAAAAAAAAAAAGAGGAAAAAATGAATTGTCACAAAGAACTATTTTGACACAAACTAACAGTTTGCTTAAGTGATAGAGCTAATTTAGATGTGAAACTGGATTTTTCCTCCTTAAAGGAAAATCTTCTTTTACACATTAGCAGAAGGGTCCCAACCCCTCCAGTTCCTGTCCTCTCCTGGCTCCTGAAGCACAGCAGCCCAGTTTTAGAACCGAAGTTAAGGAACGTCCCAACTACAGCCTGCACTGGGATATGTTCCCAGGAGATGGAGACACAGCTCTGACTCCCTCCTGCCTGCAGGAAGCTCAGATCTCTGCTCTCTCACCTTGTGCTGAGACCTTCACTCAACCACTGCTACCACTTGCAAGATGCAGTGCTGACACTTTGTGTCTTGGATGCTCTAACTGAAGCGTACTGAATCACCACAAGGACCTTTGGTGCCCTTATCTTCACTGTGACCTCAGCCATCATATCAGGACTGCTGAGCAACTGTGGCTGCCAGTGGCAGAACCCAAGTGTTCGCTTGGCACCTTCCTTTTGAGCCATTCTCAGAGATGTAGCTTAAAAATTCCAGATTTTGGCTTGTGATCCTGTACATCTGCAAGCAGCAGTACAGACGCCTCCCTCCTAAACAGCCACTGAAATTCTGGCTAAAATGCCAGCCTAGAACAAGGCCCCTACAGCCCTACACAAGACAGACAAGTCACTGCATTCTGCTCATTAGTTCTAGCTCTAACTCTCCTGTTGATGTGCTGGTGAAATGGGAATTTCTGCAGGATTAAATCCTTTGGGATCTGAAATAAATACACCATACAAAAGCTGGGTAAGGGAAAAAGGTAGGAGAATGCAGCCCATCTCCTACTACATGACAATTATGTGTCAAATATTCGTAGAGTGATTTTAATACAATCATTTCTAATACATTTCAGTGTTAATTGCTGTCTCCTATTTGACACAGTAATTATACATAACTGAATAACTATAAAATTGCTGCCTTATACTGCAAATTAGTAATTATAGTAGTAAACATTAACAACATGCTATATAGAAAATAGTGATTTGTATACTGAAATGAATTAGAAATAATTGCAATGGGTGATAATTAAAATTATGCAAACATTAGCTATCTAATTGTTAGGCTGAATTTTTTTTTGCACTTAGATTTCTGTTTTTAGACGTTAAGAAACAATTACCTGGAAAAAAAAAATTCTGTATACCTTTTAGGGCTATTCTTTTATTTAAATCAAAGAGTGGTTGAAGATAAGAAATGCATCCCTACTACGCCCAAACGGAAGTCTGAGGAGACAATCCATGCTACCCACGAAGAGCTCTGAAGACAAAACATTTAGATTTCCCCAAGCAAACAGGAACCTTTTCCTTTTCCATCTGCTCAGGATTGGCCATCTTCTCTACAGCTCAGAAGCTTTGTAAACACAGTGAGTAACCCCAGCAATCTCAGAGACATCTTCCCAGTGCTACCTTCAGGATAGTGCTTTGGAAATTCTTATCTTAGATTTCACTTCAGATGTAGGGTTTGGTAAAATGTTAACAAGTGAGAACTGGGAGGAAACAAAAGTTAGGCCACCAAAAAAACAACGCCTAACACCACCTTCAAATGATGACATTTGTGTCCAGTCCTGTGGGGTACTGGCTAATGACCTGGAATTCCCATCAGCTACACTGGGAATCACCATTTAAATTCAGGCTTCTGCATAAGAAAAACACAAAGATTTGCTGGGCTGGTAAAATTTCCAGTTACTTGATTGAAACTCTTTTCTCCATGTCTTTTTATCCTGTACCTTGGTCCTCTTCTTCTTGAGTGCTCATTTCCCACCCAGCTTCAGTTCTGGAGTGCTGTAAAAACCCTAATGGAAAGGAGGGCTTCAAGACATGAAAGCTGCTGTAGTGCACATGCAAGGAACAAATTAGGCTGCTAAAATAATGCAATAATCCTACATTTATCTGCTAAAGAAACATCTTCAATATTAGTATAACGGTGGAGCTCTAATCAGAAAACAGTCCAGACACATTATCAGCAACAGAGCAGTGAGAGGGGACAGCCCCTTTATGAAATTGTTTTCTTTGATAAAGGGAGTTTCTTAGTGCTGTAAATCTAACTCACATGAATGATCATACAGCCAAAGGTACAACACTCATTATTAACTAACTAAAGAGAATGCACCAAATCAATTAAAAACAATCTTTAAAAGAAGGTACATAATTTAATTCTACCTATGTAGAGCTCTGCTCTAATTTATCTTCTGGCCACTTTCAAGGGATTTTACTTAGGTGTTTAATCTAACATTCATTGCAAAGGGTAATTCTCATGAAATTGCTATGGCATCTCCTGTATCACTTAATGCAAATGCTTCAGTGCCTCAGCAATGGAGAGGAGCTTTTTCAATAAAGACACACATCAAAGTGCAATATGAAGTGCTCTCTTTGTTCAAGTTGTTTTAAAAGCAGCAAAATGTTTCACAGTAACGAGACACTCAGACTCTAACACCAGCTACATTTAGATGACAAATCGCATTCCAAACAGAGGATGTACATAGCATGTCCATGATGTGACAAGGAATATGGGCTACGGACATGTTTTGCATATAAAAGCATGCCCTGCCTCATGAACAGGCACAGAACCACTAGGTATAAGCATGCCTACATTATCCACAGATGTGCAACATTAAGATGACTTAAAAAAAAAAAAAAAAAAGCAACAACAACAAAAAAAAACACACCTTATTATGAGCTCCTGTATTCAGAGTAAAGCACTTAAGTAAGTGACTCAGTCATGAAAGGTCACCTATCTGACAGCACCCATTAACCTCACTATTTGTGTATGTGTGAAAAGTGGGTTTTAGCCGGTATCAAAAGCAAAGAAAGACCAAATCTTCCATATGTAAGCAGGAACTAAGCATTCATGTTCATTTGTAAAATAATAGTGGTCAAAGGAGGAGAGGGGAACTGCTTCCTGGAGCAGAAGGTCTGGCACAAAGTAAGGGAAAAGCTGCAGGAGCAGGCCCTCCGAGAGCAGTACCTGCAAGAGCCCAAGAGGGTACACCCATATTTCTGGGCAGTGGGTGGACAAAACGTGAAGGACCTAGCCAGGAATCTCTCATGCCTGAGCTTGCTCTCACTCTTCCCCAGAATTGCCTTAGAATTGTTCCTGGTGTAGACCAGTGCTGTTACTTGGCACCACACACCTCGTTTGGGGATGCGGTGAGCTGGGCTGGTAGCTCCCAAGGCTCTATGAGGCAGGTGAACAGCAACAGCTGGAAAAAAAGAAAGTCACACAGCCCCATTTCCACGTCCTACTCCTGGGAAAGAGAGCAGGAATCGATACATTTGCCATTATTCTCTGCTATTCAAGCAGCCTTCCACTCGACAGTGACTTGCACTGAGGATCTGCAGCAGGGCCCAGAGGACACAGAAGGAACGGGGAGCAGAGGCACAAGCCGCACGCATCAGATGCAAACGGCCCTGACCGAGGCTCCGCAGCAGCACCTCAGCAGCGGGCAGCAGAGGAGGTTTCAAGGCAATCTTGCTGATACCGGCACACGCGTTTTCTCCATCTGCCCATTTTCTCTGGAGATGGAGATAATCTGTTACCTAGCTCTGGTCCTCCTCATTAATAAAAGCAACTGGGGTGCTTTCTGTTTGGTTTGGTCTTAATTAAGACTCCTACCAATGTTCCTGTCCATCACATCAGAAAATGGCTCAGGAGGACATCAACTTCCTTTCACAGTAATTTTTCACCTTTGCTCTTCGCTGAATATATAAAACATCACAGTGGGTACGGATTCCACTATTTACAGAATACCTATGTAAGCAGCTATAAATCTTTTTACTTGGAAGCTCTCTCTTCAGGTTACCATTACCATCCATCTGACTAATAAATGTACTTATAAATGTGCATGTTTTCACATCTCCCTCACCAACACGGTGTCACCGTGCTTGCTAATCATGATACAATTATTCAGGACCAGCGCTGCAAGTCTGCTCTTCCTTCCTCGACACAGAGAGCTCACTGCCTGTTAGCCAGGCTGGGGTTTTTATTCTATAAATGCTCTCAGATATTTTTCATTCCACTGACGTGAAATTAAATGCTCATATTATGGGAAACTTTGGGATACGCTTACTCCACTTTTTAAAAAATAAAATCCACACACAAACTTGCAATATAAATATTGCTTTACTAGGGAAAAGACATTTACGGCCACGTATGCGTAGTCCATATGCCAACAAATCAGTAATTTGAAATCATTAACAATCTTTAGTTTGTACAACAGAGTAAGTAAAAACATTAATTTAAATATCTTTCCACACAGCAAAACTCTACTGACATCAGCATATTACCAAAACCAATTTTCTTACATCAGCTCACATCTTCCTCTAATTCTGTAGCATAGCTCTGGGGAGTTGCTACAAGGTCTGTGTAAACTGAAAATCTAAATAACATTATGACGCCTGTTACAGAACTAATTTATAATCTAATACCCTAGCTGAATTTAATATCCTACTTATTTATTCAAGCAAAATATCTGGAAAAGATAGGCCAAATCATAATGCAGTTGTTATGAAAATGGGAAAAATAAAGAGGAACTCTAAGAACGCATAATATTAATTGCTAGGGACAGGTACAAGCAAGAACTGTTGCCTGTCCATCACATGAACAAAAGCTTCAGTACCTTAATAATTGGAATGCTTGTTTCATAATTCAATTATTGACAAATTCAGTATTTTACATCAGATCTGGAAACTGAAAATGCTCCTTCAATTAATGCTATTAGGTGCACACTACAGCAACGTGTAACTTGTCAGGTATCTGACAAACAGCTACTTCCTCATCAATCACCTTTAATAACTTGTTTTTTTTTCCTGGATTGAACTGCTGAGCTTTATAGCACTATTTACAAACATGTACTTTCAATACAAGTACAGCCATACAAGCATCTTAACTTTCACATTAATGAACACTGACTATGACTATGGCTAGAGAATTTAGTTCTTAATTTGCCCACCCTATGTCCTTCCATGTGAGCACACCTTTCATTGTTTTTTAAAACACAGTTTTATAAAAATGTTTAGGATCACAGCAGGAGACAAAAACAAACAGGCTAAAATGATTCACAAAACATTTTGCTATTGAAGTGTCACTGCTGGATAAGCCCTGTTAGTTAGCCTGGCAGCAACAGCATTTTATAAAAACTTTGCAGACCTGAACAGCATATTTATATGGCAGCACTGAATGCCCACAGAAAGGACAGCATCCATTTTTTAGCCAACTTAATACCCACCGTGGAGGTCTGCATAAATCATCTCACAGCAAATGCATAACCTTAGTGCCTGACTTGAATTGGGTCGCAGTCCAAGCTATCAGCCTGCACCTAGCATTCAGCTATATCAGAGACAGCCACTGACCATAACACTGTGGTGACTGCCATAAGTCACATAAATAGCATCAATGGCACAAAAACCACAAATATACATCTTTTAATACTGTGAATAGTCAAATATCTTCACTGAGACACCCAGCTAACTGCAAGAGCAAAGCTGTATTGAGACTGCTGTGAAAATGCAATTACCAAGTTCAGCCAATTTGTTTTGGTGAGGGTTTGGGTATAGAGAGTAAAGAAGTTCGTGAAACCCCACCTGCTTGGAAGCACAAGCCACAAAGGCAGAAGCTGGACATCTCTGCTACTCCTGACAGTGCCACCATGCTTGAGGACACAGTTTGATAGGCACATTTGAGTTTAAACATCACACCTCACTAGCAACAGTAAAAGCTCTCAGAAGATCGAGCAAAGGCTGCTGTCCAAGACAAGCAGATGACAGTTAGATATTCCCCATCCACCTTCCTCAGAAAAGAATATACAGAAACAGACACTCCACATCCTAATCCCTGCTTAGTGAGATGCTCCTTCCCCTTCCCAATGAACGTGTCTCAATGGATTCCTTTAAAAGTCAACTCACTGCCAGCTTCCTTCAGAAAGCTAAATGCTCCTCCAGCGCTTGCCCTTGAGCTGTCCCTTCACTTCCTCCCACAGACCCCCAAGTATCTCTGCCTCCACAAATCACAGAATCATAGAATTAAAAAAGTTAGAAAAGACCACTAAAATCATCTAGTCCAACTGTCAACCTGTCACCACCATGCCCACTAAACCACTTAACTCCCTCAGTACCACATCTATGTGTTTCTTGAAAATTTCCTAGGATGATGACTGCAACTTCCTCAGGCAACCTGTTCCAATGTCTCACAACACACACTGTGAAGAATTTATTTTTTTTTAATACCCAATCTGAACTTCCCCTGGCACAACTCAAGGCCATTGCCTCTCATCCTAACACTGTTACTGGGAGGACAAGCCCCATCTCACTACAACCACTTTTCAGGAAGCTGTAAGAGCTATGTCTCCCCAGAGCCTCCTCTTCACCATACTAAACAATCCCTCAGCTGCTTCCCGTATGACCTTTCACCAGTTCCATTGCCCTTCTCTGGCAAAGCCAAAGGAAAGCAGCTCCACAGCAGCAGGAGCACCCTCGGCCTGCATTCCTCACAGCAGATTTCACGTGAGCTAAAAAAGGAAAGAGGAGGCCAAAAAGCAAGGTCTGCCGGGTCACAGGAATCACTCAGCAGAGATGTGGGCAAGGGGACAAAGAAGAGCAGCAGCCACCAGCACTACTCTTCTCCACTAATTACACCAGAGAAGGATGCTACGCTCATCTTATCCTTCTCCTGTCTTCTGCTCTGCTTGAGAGAAAGGAAAGCAGCAAAGAAAAATTTGTCTAAATACAGCTAGCAGTGCAACCCCGTTGCCCCTCAGGGTATAAAGCTGCAATGGAAGCCATTCCAAGTGTACTGCCCAAAAATGTTCTGAGACATCACACTATTTTATCTGCTTTACTTATTGCATAAATACAGATTAGAGGAAAAAATAATAATAATCTGAAATTACCTTATATTCTACTTATTAAAATATAACACAATATACATATTCCATTTGAGTCCGGTTAGCCCTATCAGACCAGACCAGACATAATCTTCTTCGAAGAGCACTACAAAAATAGCCCTCACATTGTTAAGTTACTAGATGTGCTAGGGAAGTGCCCTGGGGAAATTGGGGACAAAGGTTTGTGGTGATAGAGAGTGCGTTTGGTTTGATTTTTTAGTACCTTCTGTTGTTTCCATTTCTTAGGACTACCAGGGCAGAAACAGTCACCAGCCAAAGTTAAATAAGCTATACATGGAACCCCACAAAAATGTCTTTCAGACAAATTTTAACTTCTTACTTTCACTACACGTACAGCACTGTACAATATTTTATGATGAGAGAATCATAAAATGCAAGAGGTTCCCAGCTCTCAGTTCCTTTCAGGAAGACAGGAAACCTCACTCAATGATTTGGGGCATGAAGGCTCTTTTTTCTTTCTTACAACAAAATACTCAAACCTGCTTGCATTTTTCTCCATTGATCCTTCACTAAGGGAAATTATTTTGGACAGCAGCATGGCCAGCTGCTCCTAATTATAAATCAGGTCTCCAGCATATGTGCACAGCACAGAGGGCCATTCTAGCAGTAGGAAGAATAAAGCAGCACATGCAAGGCAGCCACCCAAAGGGCCAAGGGCTGCAGGTGAGTAGGTGTGCAGTCCTGCGCACACCTGTATTGAGCTCAGTCCCAGCGCCCACACCAGCCCTTCCCCACACAAATGCTACAGGATTTGGAAGAAAGCGAGTGTAGATCTCAAGCAACACAAAACTGTCACAGTCTTATCAACCAACTCCTTCTCAGCTATTTCGCAGTTGCTTCTAAGACATTCTTTAATAGCCATATTTGCTAGGGTTCTTTCAAGTAAGAACAGACAAATACGGCCCAAGGGCCAAATGCATCCCTCAAAGCACTACACTATGGCCTGAGGCCACTCTCTCGTCTCTCAAATATTTAAGGATTGCAGAAATGCAGGGAACTATAGAGAACATCTTGCCCAACCCCTTATGAAGAGATGCCAATCACAGCGTTATTTCAATGTGCTCTCCAAGAAATCAACATTAATAATCAAGCCCAAACTTTGCCTCATTGTTTCCTGTTACACGTATGCTGAGGGTGGCTCCAACCAACCAGAATCATTCACAGGAAGGGGTGCTGAGGGCCAAGAAGCTCTCACCAAAGCATAAGGATTGTCTCAAATCCTTATCACCTCTGATGTGAACTTTCAACAAAACTCAGTGCAGTTAGTCTAATTCCTCATAGCTAAAGTGCTTCTTTTTTTTCTGCTGTTTTTATGGCTGTTTTCGCTCCTTTCCTCCTCCACCAATGGCTGAAAATACAGAAGGTTTTATCATTTTAAGGAAAACATTTATGATTCCATCTGTTGTACTGCAGTACACTTGTATCTAAGCTCCAAATATGGTGGGTATGCTTATTATGCTTTTTATTCCTTTGGGTTTTTTTCCTTTTGTCTTAGAAGGAGGCACGAATGCAAATTTGTGACACTCTCTTTGCTGTTAGCAACTTGGCCACACCATCCTTACAGTCAAAAACTCAGCGTCCAGTCAGATGAGGAGTAAAACAACAGAGAATGCAGAAAACAAAGCAATAAAAATAAATAAATAATCAAAAGAAAAAGAGAATTTAAGAAGGTGAAGAAACGATGCACTATTCTATATACGCAATAAGTATTCCCAGCTAAGTGGCAAAGAGAAAGCCTTGGCCAGTGCAGCTGAGGTCCTAGCATGGTAACTAGCATGTTCATGCCGTATGTTCAATAAGCACCGACCAATACCATCTGTTTCTCATGTCTGTGGTAAAGGGAGCCAAAATCTACCTGATTTGTCACACCTGCTCTCAACTTCCTTCCCTCTCCAAATGGCAAGCACTTACTAAAAGTATAAAAGCACTCCTTGTTAGTCACAAATCTCAGGAGCATGCGTGTCTGCATTTGTATCTTGAGGGGCAGAAATCTTTCCCTAGCCTTTCATAATGTGCCAGAAAAATATGTGACATCCTCTAATAACTGCAGGGCAGATTTTCCAAGTCAGGCATACGCAACTGAGCAAGCCTTATTTATGCAAGCAAATAGCAGATGTGCACGTACAGATACTGACCTGCTCGCGCATGCAGGATGTCCATATTGTACAGCTGTGCTGATCCTGTGGCACAGCTTTATTTTCAAAAGCCTACTCTCACTTGTGGAATTTCAAATGCTGACTGCAAGCAAAATATGTTCATTTATGCTATTCATCCACATACTGATGGTATTCAGGTGGAGCTCAAAGCAGTTTGCCAAAGAAAAAATGACAAAGTCTTTCAAAAGAGGTAGGAGAAATGTATGGGAATCAAAAGATTTATATCAGTCTATACACATCCACTGTGTTAACAGCACTGCCATTTATATAACGTCCTACCTAAAAAACAGTCTCGAGAATAATTATTTTTTAGTATTTGAGAATTAGATCCTGACAGAGGGCAATTGAAGCAGCGTTGAGTTTTTTATGAACATGCAGTGACAAGTCAGATTGCTGTAGGACAAATACAAAAAGTGAAATGGAAGAGCAAGGGAATATCAGAACTGGGAGGCACTGTCATACAAGTAATGGGCAGATCCTTACATCTTTGTCCTGCAATGGTTCAGCTGCCATTGGTGGAGCTCAGCAGACAATGAAGAAAATAAATGATGAAGAAAAATAAAAAGGATTCTCAAAGCTGCTGAGAAAGGAATAGAAGATTTTGGCTCTGACCTCACCCAGTCATGGAGCCAAGGTCCCTTTTTAAATCCTTATTTAGAAACCTAAAGATGTGACCTGATTTCAAAAAGTAGCAAGCACCCAAAAGATCATTTCAGTGTAGGTAACTGCATGAATACATATCTTTTCCACTGCTAAAAGTTTCATGAAGCTACTGTGTCACCTATAAGATCAATGGGATCGGGAGGTGCGAGGTATCTCATAAGATCAAGATGATCTAGATAGGAAATAGTCCAATTCCTATACAATTTACCCTTTCTTTCTCCATCTAAGTTCAAAGCAAAAGAAAAATTACAAGTTCCACTCAAGTGGCATTGACTTGTGAAGCCTTAATAAAACCCAGAATGTGAGCTACCAGTACCATTACGCACATAAAATATGTCCTTCAAACTTTTCACAGTAAGTTTAATTTGGTGTTGCCACTGTTTGAACATTTTCCAAAGCTTTCCTTCATGAATACTGTAAGCTTAACCTAGTTTAATCAGAAATATGTCTCATTCCAGCACACCTCAGAACAGCTCAGTTTGGGAAGAGACAAACAACCGAGCAAACCCAGTTTGCTTAAAATAAGAAAATATGCATTTTTTCTTTCATAAAGGAGATGTAGCTCTTTACAGAAGGAGAAATATTGTGCTTAAGAATCCTAGGTGAATGTGGGGATTGTGGGCAGGGAGAGGAGTTGGTGATTTTTTGTTTGTTTGTTTCTGGAGGAGGAATTCTTCTGAATTTCATCATCCCTGCCACTGTCGTGCAGAAGAATCCCATGGTCTTACATGGTGTGACAACTTACAACAGACTGCTATCCAAAAATGCCAGTCAACTTGACTGATTTAAATATAGTGATACCATTTCACCACTACATGATCAGCCTTTCCTACAAAGTAAATACCTGAGCTTTACTGAAGCATTCCTGTTTTAGAAAAACTTACTTCTTCTCCATCGATTTGCTACAGAAAAGACCCCTGCTTCTGTCTTAACAAAGCTCTGTGGTGCCGAGTTTCAATTAAAAAATTCTAAATAAATATACCCATTTTAAATGCTGCCACTACTTCACACAAAAGTAACAGCACTATATTGCAGTGGGACAATTTGTAGTCGTATATTTAAAACTTGTGCACAGGTACACATGTGGGAACACATACTCAAGTAGAGAAAGTCAAAATTGAAAGGTAATCCGCCAACTACTTTGCTGCAACTAAACCAAAGTATATTCCAGCTTCTTGATTTGGTTTGGTTTTTGGTGGTGTTTTGTTCATTTTTGGTTTGTTGGGGGTCTTTTTGTTGCTTGTCTGGTTGGTTTGGTTTTAATACAGGTTCTGAGAGCAGAAAATGTTTCTGGTTCAAATTTGAATAAATTACAATTTACCCTTTAAAATGGTAACTATTATGATTTTTAATATATCTGTTATTTTGGTCAATTCATAAATCCCTTCATGCAAAAATACCAACAACTTTAATTTGAAGGTAGATCTTACCATTACCATGGTAGGTCTTAACATTCTTCTGCAACCTGTTCAAGTCTACCTATACACAGAATATATATTATTCACTGCTGTGTTTCCTGACAGCACAAGCACATTAATCTCCATAAATTGTAAAAGAATGTGAGAAATAGGATCTAAAGACTGAATATTTGCCCATTTTCAATACCAACTCTTGATACACACTACTAAATCTGCTTTTCTTCATTCAAACAAATGCAGAATTCTGACAAATTCTGCTGTTAATAAATATATGCTTTTTTAACTATAGAAAATTTTATACTCAGTCTCTCTCCCTGTTTTACCATTTATTGGTAAAGCAATTTAGCAGTATTTGGGCCAATAAACTATATGCTCTGTCTCACAAAGTTAACACTAAGTTTATGGTAATTAATTCTTTAATACAAAAAAATCTGAAATGGATGTTAGTCACAGATGCAATTTTCAACAGTCAACAACTATTCAGGAAGTACCCTTCAAATGTAACACTCTGCATTTCAGTAGGAAATTAAGGACATTTCAGTATATATAGTTGATAGGCAAATCTGTAAAGGAAGTATTTTACAGTGTTGTAGACATAAAATAGGGCAGTTTGTGATCACAAAAAAGACTTGGTTTTAGAGGAACCAAAAAGTTCAGTGAAATGAGAGACACTATGAGAACAGCTTCAATCCAGCTACTAAAACTTCCCTCAGATTTTACTATTATTCCTAATACTTCCTCCACTATCCCTTTGTTTCCATCACTCTGGATAGATTCTCCACTGTTCAAACAAGTCTTGCTGGAGCATTCTTGGCAACATTCACATCAGGTTTTTGTTTTGTTGGTGGTTTTCAGGTTGTGGGGTGTTTTGATTTGGTTTGGTTTTTTGTTTTGTTTTTGAGTCTTCCACTCCTCAGCACTTCCCTGCAATGCTCACTGATGTTATCTTTCAAACCCAGCACATTTATCTCTTTACTTTCATGCTGATGAGCTTACAGTAGGAACATCGGAGGACAACAGTAGAAAGTCTAGGCCATGAACTTGCTGGCTCCTCTCTACTTTCCAGCTTCAAACACAACACCTGTATAGAGCACATCATGACAGAGAAAACCAAACCACAACACATACTGCACAGCACTCAGGCATGCCATGCGAAGACACTTATACTTTACAGCAAAACATTTGACTGATGATGCAAGGAAGCACAGAGCCTCTCTCTTTACTTGGCCACTGCCAGGTGCTCAGTGAGGAGTGCCTACAAGGAGCCACTCGATGATGAAACATAACAAAATGCTGTCTCTACAGAGAAAAAAAAGTTTCTTCTCATTACTTTTTGTCGCAAGGCATTGATGTCCATAAAGTATCATTTTTATCCAAAAATAAACTGAAGTATTATTATTCTTATTATTCATCTAAAAGGCTCTAAAAGCTCAGCTTTTCACTACTACACACCAGACTTCAGGAACTCCCCCAAGACGCCTGGACACAGGACAAATCCTCCTTCCTGCTAAGCAGTACTTACTGTCTTCACAGAAACTGGGGCCCAAGTGTTCATTGCTCATGGTACATACTATGCACATGATGTGGGCGACATTTAGAACTTCTTATTTCAAATACTCACTTGAAATGATTACATTTGAGAATAAAAGCATATCAATATTAAGCATGTGGATTCAAGAAAGACCTCTATTTCAGAGGTTCTGCACATCTCATTGCCCCAGTTACAACATTTAAAATGGGAATAACTGCACTTTTCTCCTGACAATTACAATATAAAAATAAAAACACTAACTCAGTGACACGTAAAATAGACAGTGACAGATAAATACATAGATAAATAAGTTTCATTTAATAGGATGCTTCCCTCATCTTGCCATTTCTACGTGATGAAAAAAGGTGAACAAGGAATCTCACCAGGCTGTTTTCTGTATTGCTGTTTCCTATGGCTTCCATCATTAATCTCAGCTCAAAATGAAGTAATTTCATCTCCTTAATTTCTGTCTTTTGGAAGACTATCCACTAATCTAGTTACAGCCACTGCATCTTTTCATTTCTGCAATGCAGACAACTATTCTGAAGCACATGTATTTATGACGAAAAGCAATGTCTTACACAATTATCAATGCATTGCCAGTAGGATTATATATAAAAACAAATAAACGTAAACAACTGGTAAAATAGCATATGCCTTCTAATTTCTTGTCACATAGATTACTGCTATGTATTTCATATCTCTACTTTTCCACATAAAGTCAACTCAAATGCCACTTTTTCTACAAAAGATTGCTTATTCCATGAAAAGCTGAGGTAATTACATTGTTTTATGCTCAAACTATTAATGAAATTATTAGGAAGCTTCTCCCAGAATAAATAACCAGAATAGGGCAAGTAGAAGATTACAATAAAGGTCAGTACACAGTTATAATTTTGGGTTAAAAAAGGACAAGAAATATGGTCTTCCTGTCTGCCAGAGATTGTTGAATATATGTAGTTCTAGGAAGCTGTTTGTTTGTTTTTAAAGTGGGAGTCATCTAAACTTTTGAATTTTACAATCTTTTTTCATCAACTTCAATGTTTACAGCACAAAACAGTAAGATTTTATGCACTTGAAAGAGCTCTCTTACCCATACGGCAGCCATTGAAAATACTTGTGTTCAGGAGCTGGTTATCACCCACAGCTGGAATCATAGCAAACTTCTTGATCATAGCACACACACAGGCACATTTTCTGTATCTGTTTACATGCACGTATACACAAGTAACTCTGTATGCATGCATGTATTTTTGCATGCGTAAAGAAGCATGCATGACAATTCCCACTCAAATCTCCACTCCAGATCAGATTGAAATGTATTAAAAAAATTTGTCATTACAGGCTTGGATATCCATCACTTGAAATTGCATATTTACACATCCAGTAGTACGACTGAAAATGGTGCATGAAATAACTGCTCATTAGCAGGTCTTAAATTCTAGGAACTCTCACTGAATGCTTTAGGACAACCAAGGGACAAAGATGGACGAGGATGTGAATATCACCATGAAGCTCACAGCAGCTTTGAAAAGATGACACTTTTCATGCTTCATATTCTAATTATTTTTTGTTCATATTCAATGCAGCAGTATTCTTGTTCATATTACTTTGAGTTGTTGTCAATTTAGAGCATCTTATGTGTTGTTATTATTTATGATTTCATCTATTTACTGTAGAGATACATTCAACTTCTATGAAGCTCATCAAGAATTACTGTGATTTTAATGAAATTCAATTTGAAAATATATGGATTTTTGTTCGAATTAAAACCTAAAGGCAGATGCTACAAACCACACTGCTTGTATATGCTTGTATATGCTTCAGGAACTAGTTCTGGATTTTCAAAAATCTGTACCAATTTTCTGTGTTTTACATGCACACATAATATGTTAAAATAATCCCAACAAGCCTTCTTCAAGCTAGCATGCTATTAATGTATAAAAAAGCCTTTCATCCTCCATTTTAGAAACTACAGTACCACATTCCTATTTTCTGTTTCCGAATCAGCTTAAGAATCAAGGTAGCTCGTAAGAATATGACTTCTTAATTCATTCATCAGCACAAAGAAAAAAACAATGGTTGAATAATACTTGTGATACGCGATACATTACAAAAAGCCTGACATCATGAACAATTCAGTACATCAAAAATATGTTCTGAATAATCTCTCTCCCAAATGCAGTAGTGGGGCAGTGCACAGCCACTGGTTTGAAGAATATTTGTTTAAATTAGTGATGGATTAGTGATGGCAAAAGCACCAGCAGAAGCTAGTCACCACATCAGTAGTTAGCATCCTGTCCCCGGGCCGTTCAGAAAGCACATCTGGTGAGTGGAAGCAGTACCATGACAAAAATGATCTGGTTCTGGAGTATATTTATACCTTCTCAAGTACAGCTCTTTGTTTTGGTTAATTGTCCTTCTTAAGCAATTAAGAGAGAAAAGAAGCTACTCCATAACATTTGCGTGCTGCTATATTACCGCCCAGCTTGATATTTTAATACAAATACTAAACTATTTTTCATATATGCAATTAGTTACCATGTAATATGGAGAACAGGTTTTACACAGGACAGCTAAGGTTTCCTTGTGACAAATGGAAGAAAGACAACTGCATCTCCAAAAAAGGTTATTTCTTCTTTGGCTTGGGACTTTAGGCAGAATTCTAAAAAGTGACAGAGGAATTGGAGCATAAGGCACGCAACTGTAAGAAGAGAGCTGCTATCTTTTGTTTTTAATATTAACAATGATGAAGTGATGGTTCTCCTTAAAAGAATAATGCACATTGTGTAAATACATTGTGAGAAAAAAGACTGCGAGAGAAATGTAATTGTATTCTTGTGACTCGGAAAGCTGTTCCATCTACAAGGTTAAAAAGAAAAAGTTATTTTGAGGTGGGCAATGAAAAGGAGGCATTGCTCATAGAAATTAGTCGGCACAGAGTGTCTAAATGGAAGAATTATCAATCCAGATCATGATGTGTCAGCTTCTAATGAGAAAGGCAGGATGCAAAAATAACATCTCAGTGCAAGCATTTAGCCAGAATAGATGCTATTTACTTTACTAATGTTGCCTTTACTGATGTAAGAAAAAAGAAAAAAAAAAAGAAAAAAAAGAACAGAAAAAAAACAAATAAAAAGAAAGAGGATTGTATTAGGCCATCACGCTCCCATCTTTTCAATTACAGAGATAGAACAATCTCAGATTCCAAAGCTAACTACAAATCAAAATTGTGTTATGTTATCTACTGAGACACAAATGGAAAATAAATACTGTTAACTGTCACTTTCCATTAGGTAACAGAAATTCAATTACATTTCAAACAAGCCTCCATGTCAACAGAATAAATCTGTTTCATAAATGAGCAGGTAACCATTTTTGATTCTAACTTCCCAAAGGGAAAAAATCAATTTTAATCACAATTGTTCATTTTTCGCTGTATGAATGTTTTGGAGCAAAGTACATCATCTGACCTAATAAATACCATTGTAGAGCACCGACAGTTAGGAAAAAGGGGCAGGGAAAGGAGTTGAATTATGAAATTGTTCTGCTGATACATTCTGAAGATTCACACTGCATAACTGAACTACAGAACATCAGCTTCCCCGCTTGATTTTAGCAGAAGATTAGAAATGCACAGGAAACATCAGCAACTGGAGTTCACTAGGATGTAACAACCACGTTAAAAGCCATGCATTTTATTGGGGTGAGTATATTTTGAGAGCTTAAGGCAAGCAGTAAGGAATATTTTCAGAAAGAAGGGGCACCACTCTCACCTCAGATGTGAACAAAAATACATGCAGGCTGCATGAGACACTTCAGAAATACAGGATATTGTTTGGTGGATCCCAAAGTATCTTCTCACTGAAGGGACCACCAGAGTGGTGACAGAAAATGAAAAAAATGTGAAATTGAGATCTATTTCCGAGATTCTTTTGTAAATCTTTGGAAATAACAATCCTGTTTCACCTGCACAAGACCCTTGGCTTAAGTGATGCCTACACTGATGCAGAACAAAAGAAAGATGCAGCATGAAAAGCAAGTAGACAAAAACTTCATCATTTAAAGTATTAAAAAGGAATTATGAAGTCAAAGAAAGTCCCCAATACAAGTAGGAGATTCCAAAAGCACAGCCTGCAGTAGGAGCTGAGGTGGCCTAATACGACACCTGAGCTTTACTAGTTGAGTTAAGCAAAGCATGATGTCTGTAATCTAAAGCCTTGCTTAGAATTGCTGTCCATTAATAATACTTGGAATAGGCAACTTTACATCTGCCTGGTGCTGTCAGAGACAGGATGGTTAAAAATAGTGAAAATAGATAAATTCAACTCTACTCCTTTCACAACAACCAACCTTCCTCAGTTTCAAATATTTTTGTGAATCTGACCCCATTTATTGTACTTCTGCCTTTATGTAACTTTCTTAGGGCAAAGAGATGGTATTTCCCAGTCAAGAAAAAAACCATCCTATTTTGAATGTTCTGATATGGTATGTTCTGTACACGACTATAAAAACAAACTTTATGCCGTATCATTTCTGAGAGTATAGGCACAGTCGTACCGGTCAGTCAGGGTTCATACTGTCTGTATTGGATCAGGCCCATGGTCAATCTTGCCTATCCTCAACTGGGTGGTTTTCATTCAAACTCCAGGGAAGCCAGAAAAGAACAAGTACACACAGTCTCTCTCCCCTCCAAAATCCCCACCACCATCACCACCACCACCTCCACTCTTCGGGCTGATGGCATTTCCATTTCTTGATGCAGTTTCTCTATTTCTCAACAGATCTCTCTTTCAATTACCTTTTCAGTACAACCTTGAACCAACATTAACCTTTTGCATACAGAACCTTTTCTTGTCAAGCCTTCATGATAAATGTTTCCTCAGTAGCAGTTTCCAGCCCCAAAGGTGCACTGTAAGAGATCGATCCAAGTATTGAAAGAAGCAAGGATCAAGAGAACTGCACTTCTAATACAAATGTATGATTGTGTTTTCAACCTCAAGGATGAAGGTGAGAAGTTGTGCAGAATCCATGTCACCAGAGGTACATCATTTTTACTCTTCAGACAGAGGGAGTGTTGATTACTACTTACACAAAACACATACTGCAGCGTAACAAAATTCCTCACCAGTTCTTCAGGAAAAGTGCTGTTCTGTCCCATCTGGAATACTCTAAGAACCTGTCCATAACAATCCGAGTGAACAAAATTGAATGAAGGAACATTATGCAGAATTTCCAGAAGCTTCTTAGTATGAAGTTGCTTAGAAAACTTGGAAATATAGTCACAAAGGCCAAATATTCTGGGGCAGGGAGTGGGTAGCAAAGATTCCTTGGGAACTCAGAAAACCTAACATTACAATCCTGTTTCAAGACTACCTCACTTCCCTATCTATAGAGGACACCTTGTAGAACAGCCCCCATACCTCAACATTAGTTCTTGTGAGTATTCAGTGTGGCACATCCATTTTATAGGTATGTTCTTGGTGTCAACTAAAAAACTAACTAAAGGATCAGAATTAGGAACAAGGAGCACAAAATAACTAGCGCAGAAAGAAAGCACGACCAGAGGATCAATACTCTGAGTGCCACAGTTATTCATATTTACTAATAACTGAAAGCTGACATGCTATAAGTAATAAGAACGTGAAATTTGCTGACTACAGAGAACTATTTAGGGTAGACAAGACTACAAAGGATTGTGAGGAACTCCAGAAGGACCTTTAAAAAACTAGGTAATTGGACAACCTGACAGCAGATGAAATTCACTGTGAAAAAAAGTGCAGAGTAGGGTACACTAGAAGGAACAAATTTAAAGCCACTTGTACATACTGATGGATTCTGAATTAGTTATAACCTCTCAGGAAAAAAAGATGCAAGATTCATCATGGGCACTTCAATGAAGATGTTCTCTCAGTACACATGAGGGGTCAAAAAAGTGAACAGGATGTTACGATGTATTGAAAAGGGAATACTGAGTATGAAAAATATTAATATACTGCCATTTATATTGCCATCTGTAAATTAATGGCATATACCCCCTTGAATACATTACCTCTGTCAAGTAGGACATCAAAAAATAGTCGAAAGGACATCAAGGATAAAAATCCTCCCTCCCTTACAGGAGAAGACAGTCCCTAATGAAAGCAGTTGAAATAGAACGTTCCATTGCAGGCAGATTATTCCATAGCTGTTTGTGTCAGCCTCCCTCCTCTGAAGTAGTATACAATACCCAACAACACAGGCAGGATGCAAGGCCAGGCAGACCTCTGCTCACATGATGATGCCTATTTTTTAATTAGAACCTTTAAAATGAATTATTACATTTCAGGGAACACATTAGCAGGGATACACAAGTCCAAAGTAAGACTTGATGAAAGACTTGTCTGTTCTAGTATAGTAAGTCCACAACCTAGACAGCTGATTTAGTGACACTGAACAGAGGGAACGCTGATGTACTCCATACTTTCTTTGTCCTTGTCTTCACCAACCATGTCCCAAAGCTTTCAGTGTTGAGAGGCAGAGTCTGAGGAGCAGATGACCAGCAGTAGATGGCGATCATGCCCACAGATGTCCATGCAACCAGATGTGCTGCAGGGGGTTCCCAGTGCTGACTGATGCACTCTGTCGCCTTTGAAAGGCATTGGAGTTCAGGCCAAGTGATCTACAGGAAGGCAAATCTTGCTCCTGTCCATAGAACAGGCGAAAAGAACCCAGGGAACACAAGCCTGTCAACCGAATTTTGTCACTAAGAAAACCATGAAGGAAATTCTCCTGGAACACTTTTCTTCAACAGTTGATATTCCTCATTTCTGGAGTTAGCATCCCAGGTACTTTATCAGGCAAAATTCTATTACACTGCACTACTTCCCAACTAACATGAGATGTAAAACATTTGTTCTCAGTGTGTTGCTACTTTTCAATGAAGCTAAATATTGGGAAAAAAAAAATACAAGAGGCACAGTTTACTCTGCAATTGAATTTAGCTTGGGATTCAAGATTTGACATAATTGACATCAATTATGTAAAATTTCTAAGTACATGTAAGAATACCTACAAGGAGAAGGACATTCTCAACTGACAATAAGAACGGCAACACCAATGACAGTGTGAGAGCAAGACAGACCAAAGAACGGGACGAAAATGGAAACCAATGTAATCAGACAGATATCATCACAGGTTTTAAGGAGAAAGACTTGAAACTGACAGGACTGAGAAATGATCTGAAATTGATTTGTAAACCTACTGTTCTTTTTGTGTCTGTTCCCAAGTATAAAGCATCACTCTGCAAAAATGAACATGGTGATTCCTCAAGTGTTTGACTCCTCTGGTATGTTTAACCACAGGCAAAAATTTCTTAATGGGTGATACTTAATACTATTCCTCTCCCAATGGAAATCTAGAGCTAATTTCACACTAGAAATAATTTATGTTAAAATTACTGAACCCAGAACAACTCAAGTTTTAGGTTCTTAAAAAACCCAGTACAAATTGAACTGCTTTGGAATAAATAAATTATACGCACAAGCACACAAAGACAATAGACACACGTATACGTTTATGCATACTGATCATGAGAACATTTGGAAAACCTTGTACCTGCTATGCACCTGTCACCTCACTCAATAGAAAAACTAATCTGAAAGTATTCCACAGTTCATGGAAGATAAAATTCAGATATATTTATTTCCTTGTTAAAGAACAGAAAGATACTACAACATCTGTTTGCAGATTTAAACAACTGTGATAGAAAACAGGTTTTTCAGCCTATTAACAGAAAATAACAAAAAGCATCATCAGAAATGATTTTTTTCAGGTTAAGCCAAAAATGTTATTCAAACAATTTTGAGAATGAAAAGGTCATATAAAATGAATGAAAAGAACATAATCTTTAGACTGAGAATTAAACAGTGTGCTTGGTCTTAAGTACTGCAATTCAATTCAAATCAATTACCAAAAAACTACACCAAAACCCAGAAATCACCTCAGTGTTGAAAAATGGGAATGTCTTATTTGGAAAACTTGTAAACTAAACACTTCCTTAACTCTTCTGGAATTTTTAAGGTTAAGTAGGTGGATAATAAAATTCAAACGTATGGCTAAGCCTTCCCATGTCATCTAGACAGTATCCTTACTCGGGAAAAAAATCCACCAAAAAACATCATACAGGGTTAATCAACAATCTAGTGGGTTTTCCTAAGTAATACTCACAGAAAAATAAACCAGATTTCCGCCAGTTACATGCCAGAAAAACAAATTTAAATCACAATTACCTTGCCAAGGGGCTCAATTGAGATTATTTATTTCCATGCTGTGTTTCTAAAACTGGCATTAGAAGATGTGGAGCTAACAATAGCATTAACAATTCTTTATACTGATGAATTGTAAAAGCTTGTTCAGAATTGGAAGATTCTGTTTTCTGCAGACCTGGAACTACTTCAGGTCCACCTACCCAATAGAAAGAGTAAAAGAAGTAATACATGATGCATCTGAAAAGACGCCTGCTGCACTCGGTGAAGTCTTGTACAGGCACATACAGGGGTGATTTCATGTACTGCTAATGCTACAAATTAATACATTTTCTTCCAGTTTAGCATGGGAGAAAATTAATTTAAAAACACTTCTAGATATTGAAGCTTGGCTGATATCTTAGTTATGGCAAATGAACCTGAAATAGTCAAATCTTCCATCTTAAGGAAGCTGTTGATTAATTTTGGAAGACGAACACTCACTCACACTCCTCTCTTCCAAATGATTTTTGCCATATTCATCAGTTACTTTTCTTTATTACATCTTAAAGATAAACATTCTATGCATTCATATCAGTGAGCACGATTCTGAAAGTTAGATTCTTTTAATACATTAATTGGCCATCATAAAAAATGGAGCAAAAAATATTATTCATAGAAGCATCACGCCACTGTGCCTCATAGCTTCAGAACACTTCACGTACATTCCCTCCTCTCCCCAGCACCCCGTCAAGCAGATAAATCCAGGTTGTCCCAGTCTGCAGACAGAAAAGGAGTAACGAAAGAAACCAGGGCCTGAACAGCCAAAGGGATTCATTAAGCAGGCTACTCCAGCAACCAGCTCTCCTGGCACCTCGTGGCAGGGGCTCTGGACAGCTGCACAGCTCCTGCTGACACTGCCTTCTGCCCCTGAGGCTGTCTCTGCAGATGAGCCAACTATTTTGGCACCTTGGTTTAGAGATCCCTAACAGCATACACAGCTAGTGAAACTTCTGCAGACTTGTGTCCCTAATCAGGAGTAGTGGTCATTACGACATTCGTTCCGTACCGCGGAAAATACAAATTACCTCAGACATTTTAGGTAATTATTCATGCACAAGGGGTGGTACCATGACAGGAAATTATGCAGAGCAGATTAAACCCACCACATTTTAATACGGAAGAAAATTACAAGCAAGATTTCCCAAATACAGTTGTCTGAAAAACAGACTTGAAATGCCTTACTGAGATGCCTGACATTCAAAACTGCTGAGTATGCAGGAGTTTCCCAAGTCAGACACCAAATGAGAAACTTGGTACTTCTTCCCAACTGTCTCTATGAAAAGAGGCCCTATGTAATGCTGAGGTATGAAAAATCAGATAATGAAAGCCCAAACATCTCAAAAAATATGTATGTTGACATAATTAATCTGTCTTTAAAAAAAAAAAAAAAAAAAAAAACTGACTGTAAATATAATGCGTCCAGAATTTAGGATGTTAAAAAACACAAATTTGTGTTGAGTCCATGTGCTATACAATATACCTTAATTTCCCCAGTCACAAAGAGGATCATTCACCTGAATTACAGCTGATGGCAGAATACTTCAATTCCCACTAACTAAAAAAAGAATTCAGCAGAAGATTTTACATGATGCTCACATATTTTTGTAGGAAAGCTCTTAGCCACCTGGTCAGAATTTGTCAGCCCAAGGGGCTCATGCAAAAGTGTCTTAGTGACTGATCACATGAAACCAACTAGGGTTAATCTACCAGAACAGCTTCTAAATCTCCACTTCTTTCTTCTTCCAGAGGTAAATGACAGCATAGTAAAAATGTGTTCCCCCTTTCTGGAAAAAAAAAAAAAAATCTTTTTTACTATATCGATAAATCAATAAATTGGAGAGGTATGGATTTGAAGGGTGAACTATTCAGTGGATAAGGAATTGGTTGGGTGGGATCAGCCAGAGGGTTGTGTAGTCAGTACCCTGTATCCACATGAGATACAGACAAGTGGGTCCCCCAGGGGTCCATCTTGGACCAGTGCTCTTCAACATCTTTGTCAATGGCACAAACAGTGGGATTGAGTGCACTCTCAGCATGTTTGCAGACAACGGCAAGGAAAGCAGTGCAGCTGATACAACAGAAAGAAGGCATGACATACAAAAGGACCTGAGAAGTGAGCCCGTGTGTACCTGATGAGGCTCAGTAAGGCCAAGAGCAAGGTACTTGCTTGGATAAAAGCAATCCCAGGTCTGTGTACAAATTAGGAGAAAAACTCATCAAGAACAGCCTGACAGAGAAGGACTCGGGGGTTCTCGTGGACAAAAAGCTGAACATGAGTCAGCAGTGTGCACTTGCAGCCCAGAGGGTCAACCATATCCTGGGCTGCATCAACAGACGGGTGGCAACAGGGAGAAGGAGGGAATTGTCTCCCTTTGCTCTGCCTTCATGAAGCCCCATTCGGAGTACCACGTTCAGGGCTGAGGCCCCAGACACAGGAAAGACATGAACTGTTGGAACAGGTCCAGATGAGGGCCAGGAAAATGACCATAGGGCTGGAGTAGCTCTTCTTCAGAGACAGGATGAAGGATGACAGGATGAAGGCTTGTTCAGCCTGAAGAAGAGAAGGTTCCTAGAAAGACCTCATTGCAGCTTTTCAGCATATGAAGGGCATCTGCAAAGATGGAAACCAACTTTTTACACTGATAGCAACAAGACAAGAAGGAGTAATGTTAAACTAAAGATGGGATATAGGTTGGATGTTTGGAAGAATTTTTTTACTCAGAGGATGGTGAGGCACTGGCACAGGGTGCCAAGGGAAGCTGAGGATGTCCCATCCTCAGAGGTTTTCAAAGGCAGGTTTGATGGGGTTTTGGGCAATCTGATCTAGAGGAAATGGCAGGGGCTTACAACTAGATGGTCTTTAAGGTTCCTTTCAACTCTATGATATCTGCATCATTGTACAAACATGTTTTGAGCAGGGATTGGGCCCTATTGGGAAAGGAAGGTGAACTCCTTATGAAAAGCAGAAAGAAAAAAAATCTACAGAATGACTGGGCAAGAAAAAAGGTGAAATTTTAGGAAAAAAAGGTAGGGAGCTAACTTTCTGCCCACAAGACTGATGAAGATAAATACAGCTGATTCAAAAGGGCAAAGAGGGCAAGCTGGTGGGAAGACACCCATAGGAATATCCACTATGTCTTCTCCAGTGCTCATTATAAGCAGAAAGAATAAAATCCCAAGCCTAAAGCTGCACCTGAGAACACATACATGTGGAAAACAGATTTGCCTTAAGCACTGCACAACACAGGATGGGGAGGGACCATGCCAGATCTAAGTTCATTGACGCTGACAGAGTACAGTGCTGTCCAGAGAAGTCTCCTTGGCTTACAAGGACAGTTACTTTCCTTTCCTGAACCAAATACTGAGTTACCATTCTTTGCTCTCCCATTACAAGATTTTTCAGAAGAGACATAACAAAAAGCTTTGTATTCTGAAATGTATTTAACCACTCTGCTCAGAGGAAAAGCTACCACAATTAGAGGCAGGCAGACAGACAAGCAAAGAGAAAAAAAACACCTTGTTGTAGCTGCAAGAGTTCAGATGCCAGTACAGGAATGCCACCAGTAAGTCATAATGGCAGTCCCCATTCTCATAAAGCTCAGTAGAATTAAATCACCGCATTGCACCGAATCTTAACTGCTTTTTAATGGACTTCACCACCCAATAGCTTCTGAAACTCAAACCCATAGTAATGAATTGCTGTAGTTTTCTAATGTTCCTGTCATCCACCCACCGAAAAACAAAGCACATTGCTAACACGAGCCGCTCTGGTGGAAATGAGAAGCTGCTACAGGGTTCTGCTGAAAGTCAAGGCTGGACCACCATACCAGCTTGGAGAAATTCATCTTATTTATCTATTCTTTTATTTATAATAAAAGCAGTCTCCTTACTACAATACTTAGTAAAGGTGTAATAATTCAGCAAGTGTCAGTGAATGTCAATGGGTGCCATTTTTTTCCATGGGGGAACTCAGTGACACACTTTTGCTTCATCCACACTTTCATGTCAGACACCATTTTGTCAGACTGCCTTCTGCTGCCATCTGTCACACTCCAAGAAAACATAACAGGATACTGGTGGAAAGGTTCAACCTCTGCTGCCATTCCAACAATACACACCTCTGAAGCTGTGGACCATCATAATAAAACAGAAGGTACAACTTTTGGAGCAGCCTTCGTAAAAATGCACACTGCAAGAATTTATATCATAAATGTAAAATACAGTTTCTGACAGGCTTTCCATTCATTAAAGCTCTAACACCACACAGAGAAATCCAGTGCTCTCTTCATGAGTCTTCTGACAAAACGTGCAGTGCCAGTGCCTTCCTAAGCATCAAATTAAGCCATAAGTGACATGACATTTTATTTCAAGAATAGTAATCCATAAGAAGCTGCCATCATGCACTTCACTGAAATGTGAAGAGAAGCAGCAATACTTAAGTTACATACGTAGCACAGCAGCAACCACAGCCACAGCCATACATATGGAAAACCAACAGTTTCATGATTTTGTTTTTTTTAATAAAACAGTTTAGCTTCCTAGCCAAGGAACCCAGATTCTAAATGCAAGGCATTCTGAATATATACTCCATAAACTCTATCTTAATCCCACAAAAATGGAGATACCAAATGAAATGTACTTTTGTGGAGAGCACTGTTACAGGGTGGATGCAGCATTTACATCTCACTCCAGCCTCCAACGTAATAAAGGAATGCATGCTTGATGCTATGAATAGTAAATGACCGCTGTAATACAAGGGTACCTGTATTATGTGTTGATACTTGTGCTTTCTTGGCAGCTGCTTTACTTCTTAAAATCTGCCCTTGAATATTACTGTGTGCTTTCAGACTGTTCACCTCTCCCAAGATTACTGATGCTCCTATGGCCAACTTAACCCCTGAAACATCACCAAGAGGGAAGCCACAGCAGTTCCAGTGGGGCACAGTAATGGTGCAAGCAGCCTTCTTGGATGTGAAGGTAGAGCAGCAGAGGCAGACCTTCTTTAAAGTAATTTAGGACATGGCTGGGCAATTCCAAACTGTGCTGCGCCTCCATTCTGACAAGGATAAGCAGGACAAAAGGCATTTAATGCAACAAGTTGCACAAAACCTTCATCCTGCCCACCCTGCCTTACAGTACTGAGTGCTTTCAAGTACATTTTAAATCAATGTAAGAATACTTGATACTCTGTGCTACCAAGATGCTTCATTTTGTATTGGCATCAACAGAAAGTCAAACACGTATTTCTTACCCTGTCCACACAAAGCAGGGCAGAGGTAGTACACAGGTGACAGGAAAACTGTGCAATTTCCCCTCAGTTTAAGACCCACTCACTTTGAGAAAACAAAATGGAAAAGAAATTGTAAAATGGATTATTTAGCAAGGTGAATACTGTAGGGAAGACTTAAATCTCATTCACTAGTTAACCTGCAATATACACCCCACCCCAGAACGCAGGCAGAAAAGCTGAGCCCTCTCAGCACCATTGGTGGAGGCTCCCTCTGTGGAAGGCAGCTCTGGAAGGTTGCTGGATGTGGCCCAAATGGCTGCAAGGTGGGGCTTTTTAGACTGGAAAATGATGCATGGCTTTTTGCAAGACTGAACAGCTCTCTGTACAATACTTTTTACCAGCAATACAACTGCAGAAGAAAGTATGCCCACTGTATTTCCACTGACCTCAACTGACAATGATCCAAAAGATCAGAAAGATGTACAAAACCTAGCCCATAAAAAACCAAGGGCATTTGGTGATGCTAACTTGTAACAGACAAGTAAGCACTTAAAACTACTACCTAAGAAAAGTGGATTTAATCATATGCCCACGTAATTTTCTAAATTGGGGCCTATGCTTGTTCCTCAAAAACCAGAGGCATCGTAGAAGAATGAGCCCCTTTCACTTAATTGGTGCTGCTGAGAAGTCTCTTCAATCACTAATGATCTCAGGAATTAGCATGTGTGCTGCTGTACCAAAGAAAAGGCACCATTTCCTTTTTAATAGCATATCAAATATACTGCACCAACGTTTTGCTTTGTATAGACACCATGATTTACAAGGTTGTTTTAGTTACATTAATAGTAATAGTGTTAAAATCCTAAGAACTAAGAAGCATTATATTTAATTATCCTTCTGTAATTACACTGATTAAATACAACATAAGAGACCATAAAGATAGATAAAACATTATGGCTAAAAAACTTTTCAGAAATGACCATAAAATGATTATTAAGCCTGAGGTGAGAAAATTAATATCACAAGATGATTTTATAGGGCTCCCTTACACTGCTTCCCCTTCTTATAGTTATCATCTGCAGGGGCAGCAGAATTTCCTTTCAGCAGTAATGAAAATGAGAACTAACTATAAAAACGCTGCTATTTGGAATAGAGGTCAGTTTAGCCCTCCACACCAAGGAAGTGTTTGCGTGCTTGATGCTTGGGGCAAATGCCAATAGAATACATTAAAACACCTCTGAGCTCTGAGTCCACTGGCTCACATTTGGGTAATATTTGCTTCCCTCATTTCTTTATCTTCTTTTACAAATACTCTGCAGGACTTCACAGCAATGAACCAAGAATCACACAATGTAACAGTAGCATCTGTTTTCTGAGCAATGGCCTAACGAGAGATCCGAGGATTTTCATACTGGGTGACCAATAGCATTATAAAGATTAAAGAATCCGAAGCAAAATTCCAACCAAGAAGTAATATGAATGCAAAAAGCTAATACTGGAAATCTGCCAGGTCTTCTAAAACAGAAAAGATTGGATTATTAGGTTATGGCCGAGCTAAGAAAAATAAAACAGATCTTTCGGACCCACAGATGGGATAAATCATTTCAAGAAATAATTTTCCCGATTCTTTGAATTATATGTTTAATTAATTTTATTACACATAATTACCAAAATGTATCATAATTATCTGACACATTTCAAGAAATACGGTCTCGTTTTACTTAATTACATGATTAATTAACTATGGTACATAATTGCTAAACTTAGATTACATTTCTCCTTTTCTCCCAAAATCTAGAATTCAACCCAAAATACTCCCACACGTGACTGCTTCACGCAAGGTGCTCTGCCGTTACCAAACAGGCACTTGTTCTGCAGGCAGAGGTCCGCAACCTCCTCCTTCTATTCCTTTTTACTCCATGTGTTACATTAACTGTCTTGCTCTCAGTTCTTAAAATGACAATCACAGGATCAACTACAAACACCTCTTTTTCCTGGAACAGCTTGCTTTGGTGCAGACACTTTGGATGGTCTGAAAAGCCGCCGCACTCCCAGCACAGCCTGCTATTCCATCTGCTGGCCCGCTGCCTTGGTGCGGCGCCTGGAGCACCTCCCGAGGTGCCCCTAACCCCTCGGCTGCATTTCAGACAGAAAGCACCGCAGCCCCTGCCTGACTTCCTGCAGTCAGCCTGGGTTGGCAGAAAGCGCCCATCTGAGCCCATCAGAGCAGTCGATATCAGTAAAAGATGACCTGCAGTCATTCTAATTCATCCTTGAGGCCAAATCAGTGACCAGCAGGATCACAAAACTGCCATCTCCACATCTCAGCTCTGCACCCTTGCTTCTGCCACCGCACTTGGCTGCTATCCATGACGTGAACTGTTGTGTAACAGTTTAGACGTGCACATAAAGCGAACCTGGCATTGCAGCAGGGAGAAAAATGACCAGGTCTTATTAATCCCTGACAATCGAGGTGAAAATGAGTAACAACTCATCCTGTATCACAGCCCCCATTAGATACAAATGTGTGCTTTGGGAGCTGTGTGTACCAACCAGGGCTAACCAATCAGGACATACCAATCAAGAGTAACCCAGAAGGACTTCTGCAATTCAAGAACTAGTTGAAAATATGCCAAGTACAGGTAATTTAGAACATTAAGAAGAGCCTTAACTTGTGGTATTTTAATACAAATTGATTGCCTATATTTCTGATGTGTTAGGAGAATTATTTCACAAAATCATTTCATCTCAACTGAAAATGCATAAACACGTCCAGCCCTCAATCATCAAAATGTATCCCTGCGTTCTGAGGGAAATAACAAGCAATTTATTAGAAAGAGCCTCCCCAGTTTCCACTGGGTTTATGCCACTATTTAATACCTGGCACGAAATCTCCGGATTTCAGTCACATGCTAGACACTCCTAATCCAACCAGCGCTGCCAAGAATCGAAGCAAAGACTGTCTAATGCAGCAGGATCTTATTACAAACCAGCCCTAAATAACACTTAAAAATAAATAGGCAAACACATCTTTTTATTTTAATCTCCATTTTCCCCTAAATAACAAACTCCAGATTCCTTTACATGCCAACTAGGTGCCTAACTCTATAGGCCAAGCGATGTGTCACAACAAGCAAGAAGGGCTGCAGGGTTTAGCTGTGCATGAAACAGGACAGAAACCAGGGGCTACCCCCATCACTGCTGGGCCAGGTCAGAAAAACACGCTGCGATCCATTTAATGTCTCCTGGTACAAGACTGCCTATCAGATCTACCCTACTCTAATTTTTAATACATTCTTGAAGTAATGATGCACAGTTCTGAACTTCCTTATGATTTTTAGTAAGGTTCTGAACAAAACCAGCGGGGGGGGAAAGAAATATTTTCAAGTTAAAGGATAAATTACGGAAATTAACACAATTGACAGGCTCACGCCATCCATGGCTAAGTATCAAAGAATTGGAAAATATTCAACCTCATTGGAGATCATGTATAAAAACAGAGCGCTTTTCCTACATGGCCTAGCAGTCGCAGCTTTTTGCTTATCCCAAACTAGGGCCATTCTCTGGCACCTCGATCATCATTCCTCCCTACTCCCACCACCTGGTATGAGTTGCCTCCTCCTTTCTTCCACCTCTGAAAGCAGCAGATTGAGCAGAGCCATCAGCTACAGACTGCGGCAGAGATCACTTCTTTCCAAACCCAGAGAGCATATACATGGTTTACAATTACCTCTGCCTTGCCAAATGTGTGCTGTGGACCTTGAACACAGACTCAAAACCTCTTGAGAAGGTGGAACAAGTAACCATTCATCTCTTCCACTATGCTTTAAAGGGCTCCTGAATGCAGAATTCAGTCCTGCTGCTGCAAAACTGAATCTGCTGCATACATTCCCAACCTCTCCTCATCCTCTTTCCAAAGTGAAAGCTTAACTACTTTTCATGGAACTTCTGTTAGCTCAATCAACTGAAAATCTGATGGTTTGACTCGGAGGACGTGGGAGATCTTAGCACCCTATGATGGTGGTGATGATGCTAAGAGCATCAGCTCAGTCGTGTGCTCTCTCCAGAGATACACTGCTTACAAGGCTGGACTGCAAAGCCAGAATTATAGTGTTACTCCTCCTTTAAAGCCTTTTCATAGCTCTTCTTAGTACATAAATGATATGGGTGAATTTATTATTACTGCATGCATCAGTACAGGTTACAGGCTGTTCTGCTGAAAAGGAGCTCTGCAGAGAAGGACCTGGATGTCCTGGTAAACAGGTTGGCCATGAGCCAGGAGTACACACAGACCAACTGCAGCAGCTAAGAAACAGAAACTGCTCTTGTTTTCTTCCATCTCCTAAAACTGAAGGACCAGTTCTTAGGCTTTTTTTTTTTTTTTTTTTTTATTTTATAATCTTTGCTAAGGTAAAGATTTGTCTGTCATCTCTTATGGAGGGTCCCCCAATCCTAGCTTGTTCCTAGGATAGTCCTTCCCTCTTCTACCACTGCACAACTTAGGGCATCTGAGTCTAATGCTCTTTCCTGAATTAATCACTTTATATAAACATTTTGAACCATGTTGAGATAATGTATGTTCCGTTACATGTAGGTTACAATAGAACTTCAATAGAAGCATTTCTGACACAAACGAATCCTCATGATTAATGCTAATCAAACATTGCATAGAAAAATAAGGTGCCATAATGATTTTAGTATTATCGTAAAGCGCCGCTAAACAGACAATTGTTTTGAAAATGGAGTGAGGCCTTGCAGTAGAATTTAGATTTAAGCACACACTTCTTAGAACACTTAACATATTGCACCGTATGAATCACAGTAAATAAGCCCAATGGGGATGTTTACTGAGGCACAAAGAACGAAGATCTGCAGCAGAAACTAGTTTATCATAAACGATACAAATATTTACTCTATTATTTAATGTGTGCCCAGCATGTCTATCCTTAATACAGCATTAGCTGACATCAGGCGTGTGCCATATGCGCAAATAATTAATTCACATTATGTTTTCTTCCAGTGTGTTGTCTCAGAAATGAGACAAAACTAATGTAAAGATAATTCAACAGCAAATACTGAGATGATCTTTCCATGTAACAATCTAGCTGTGCCTGCCTTTACAAGTACATGGTTTTTAGTACTTCATCCCCACTGTTATTGCAGTGCCAAGGGCTGATGGGATATGAAATGCCCCTACAGCATTCCTCATGTAATCACTCATGTAATCACTGTGAGGAATAACAGTGATTTTTAAAAACTTGACTTGGCTAAAGTTTGGGATTTGGTTTGATTTTTTAATAAGCTTAAAGTTCAGGTTAAAAAGGCTTCTTATGCTGGCTGGTTTTTTTGTTTGCTGTTTTTTAATAAAGTTAATTTTGGCAGGACAGTTCAGCTGTCCCTCACAAACTTCACTACTGTGCAGTGCAGAGACCAGCAGACTATTCTACCAAAGACAACAAGGTTGAGGAAGGCCACCCTGTAAGCAGTTAGGTTTGCTTAGGTGGCATTTCAGAAAGCAATTTGTTCTTAGGCACAAACTGCTACACTAAAAACAGTTACGAGCACTTAGCCAATCTTAAAAAGGCACATGTTTCTGTAACATCATTTCTGTAAACATTTATTCACACCTTCCTTGAGAGCACCACTTTACTTCTGCGTGGACTGTGCTACTGTCACTCTCCATAGACTCTTCTTTTCTCACTCACTTTCCAGCTGAACATGGAGAAAGAATTGCAAAATGAAAATGGAATTTCCCCATCCCAAAAATGAGCTTGGAGAAATAACTTATACAATTGCAGAAAAACAGCTTGCCTTGCTCAAGCACAGTGGCAAGCCAAGTGAGACTGTAATTCAGCCTATCCAGAAAACAACCTGTGGAAAGGAAAGAGCAAGACAAGGTAAAACAGCCTTGTCATGCATTTGTAATACTCCTCATATTATGGTCCTCCTTGGTGTTCTACATCTCACATATAGAAAAAATCATTTACAGGTCATAGTCAAAGAATGGTTTTGGTTGGAAGGGACCTTTTAAGACCATCTAGTTCCAATCCCCTACTATAGGCAGGGACACCTCTCACTAGACCAGGTAGCTCAAAGCCCCATCCGTCCTGTCCTTCAACACCACTTCCAGGGAGGGGCATCCATAATCGCATTGGGCAACCCATTCCAGTGTCTCACCGCTTTCACATAAAGAATTTCTTCCTAATATCTAAATCTACCCTCTTCCAGTTTAAAGCCATTTCCCTCAACCTGTCATTACATGCCCGTATGACAAGTTCCTCCCCAGCTTTCCTGCAGGCAACCCCTCAGGTACTGGAGGGCCTCTAGAAGGTCCCCCCAGAGTCTTCTCCATGCTGAAGAGCTCTGGTTCTCTCAGCCTTTCCTCACAGTGGATGTGCTCCAGCCCCCTCCGCTCATCTTTGTGCCCCTCAGTGTACCCACTCCAACAGCTCGATGTCCTTGTTGGAAGCCCAACAACTGGACTCCAGGCAAGGTCTCACAAGAGCAGAGTTGAGGGGCAGAATCACCTCCCCCAACCCACTGGTCACACTTCTCTTGATGCAATCCAGGATACGGTTGGCCTTCTGGGCTGCAGGTGCACACTGCCAGCTCACATTGAATTCTTCCATCAACCCACACCTTCAAATCCTCTCCTCACGGCTCTCAAGCCATTCTTGGCCCAGCTTGTATTTTCCAATATCCATTTGTACTGGATGTATTTTCCCATGTCCATTCTTATTAACATCTGAGCTATTCCTGTTCCCAAAAAACTGGGCCAACCCATGACACTCTATGCTCCTTCAATTCAATACACAAGCTTATCAAGCCCAGCCAGTTTTGCTAAGAAGTGTGCCCCAGAGCTCAGGTCTCTCCTGTGTCACGTCCCTGGAATGACTGGGGCCATGAAAAATGCACAGATAGTGCCTTGCAGACAGGCCCTATCTATTTAGGTACCGTCAGATACAGAAGGCCTAGCTTTCAACTCCTGCAAGGTGCCCAGAAGCATTCTTAGATTCTTCACGCTTTTACAAACATGGCCCTTAATATCTGTCTGTTTCCAAAGATGCACTGGGCTCCCTGACAACAACTGGCAGCCCATCAATTCACCAGGGCTCCTTGTAGACATCCAAGGTCCAGCTCAGCACCAAGGAGCTGGGATTTATAGCACGCATCTTGCTGCAAGGAGTGAAGATACGAATGGCACCAGCAGAGCAGGCACTCTCACTGGTCTGACTGCGGCAGCACAGCAGCCAGCACTCTTGTTTTGGCATCGGGATACAAAATACAAGGGAAAAATGAAATTGAGCTATGCAAGGACTAAAGTACACACCAGGAATGGTAGTAAAACACCTACACAAACATTTTAAAAGTGTAAATAATGGTATTTGAGTATACCCAGAAATTAAACAAAGCAGAAGGAATTAGGTATAAGTTTCTTTTTTGAATTCTTAAAGGTCCTGGTCAATGCATCAAAAGCTAAATCAAAAGGGAAATCCTGCATTTTACGACACTGCATACTAAACAATCAACATGGTATTGTACTTGGAACAAAACAGTGAGAACCTTACACCACAGCTCTTGGCCAAGGCACAGAGCACTGTTTTCTGCACACAATACAAATATTAATACAGAATTTTGAAGGTGCATCCAGCTCCCAGTTTTACTGAGGTCTGCCCCACAGAGTTACCCATTCAATTGTTCCAACAAGCTGCCAAGGCTAGTTCAGAAAATTTATTTTGGACTCTTATTTTACTATCACCACAGCAAAACAACAGTGACATGAAACCAAAGTGGCTGAAGGCATATTCGCACACAGCAGTTCACGGAGCTACGAGCTGTTTCTTCATTGTTATTCTTCATTAGTTTAAGTTTTAAACCATTACAAACAATGTGTTAGCTATCAAACCTGGAACGTGAGGTAAGAATCCACAGCACAGGGCTCACTTTGCACAGCGCACCAGAGCGTGAAACTCATTCTGACAGGCCCGACACGACCCAAGCAGCTCCAGGATTACAGCAGACGATGTTTGCAGCCAGCAGACACACTAAAATTTCCAAGGTAAAGTCTTTTCCAAAGATGGTGCATCATTAAGGTGACCAGAGAGAGTTCTATCTGGTTACATTTGTAGTTGGATCTAAAGCTCATTTAAAAGCAAAATATTTTGATGCTATTTTACTTAAATATTAGAACATTTAAACACACAATATGAGAAACTACAATAACTAAGCTTCATTCACACACAGTCAAACTAAAAGAGAGAAGAAAGGTACACCACAGCCTTTCTTTCCAGAGCAGAAGGGGTTATCATACACAACAGCGAAGATAAAAGTCATGATGAAACTATGACAAATACCTTGACAGTGTCCTTTTAAAGTCATAACTTATTATGGAAAATCAGCATTCACAAGCATAAATTTGTTTCTGTATAATTCACTGCCCAGTGACATTTGATTCCTTCCCAACGAATCTGTATTTAGGAGCAAAGTCATAAAATTGAAACAATGGGAATGACTGAGTAATCCATGACTTGGTGCTGTATTAGCAATTAATAAATCCACCCTGCAATACCCAGAAACCAGTTATCTGCCACTTTTTATTTATTTCATTTCATTTTCTGCACTTTGCATATCCTCTGGGGCAAACACATAGTGCCTTTACCTTGCTGCAGAAAACTAATAATTCCTCATTGTACTTCAGTTTTTCAACCATTATTAAATATACATGAAATAAATAAGGCTCATCATATAGTAGAAAATGTACTTAAAGGCCCCTCAACTGTTTCACAAATAGCTATCAAGCTTCCACTAGTCAGCACGTTCATTTCTATTTCATCACTTTTGAGGGAGTTTAATTTGCTTGGGAGAAGTTCAGCCTTATGGAAGATCCAAAAAAAGGAGGAAGGGCAATTTCTTGAAGCAGGCAGGTGCTAAAACATTTAGAGCTTTGCAAGGTAATGACAACACACAGTACTTTTTGCTGCCTTGTTTCATACATGAAAATAAGTCAACCTTCACTAATTAAGGCACTGCTCCAGTAGGACCCAGCAGCAGCGTGAGCTGTGTCAGCCATGAGAGCCATGATTTTATGGGCATTGTGGTGATGGATCAACAGTTGGACTACATGATCTTAGTGGTCTTTTCCAACTGTAATGAATCTATGATAGCCTCTCTCCTGCTTACCTCAGGTTTGAAGGTCCAATGAAGATACTGAGCCAGTTAGCATCTTCCAACATTTAAAAAGAAACAAAATCCTGCCCACAGACCAACTCCTTTTCTATGTCTATGCCTGCTCCTATGAAATAGCTCCAGACACAAAAATACATTATGCAACACAGTTCCCACTTCCTCCTAACTCTCCATGAGGTCTAATTTAATGCATCTTGTCTTACCCTAAATAATTTCTTTCTTCACAATACATCCCTTAATTTCAGTAGAAATCATGATGGTGCATGGAAGGGAGCTGCAGCAGTGAGTATATAGGCTCTGAACAGTAAAAGTTCAATGTTCAAGTAGAAACAAAGAAGCAAATGAAACAACCAGCTGTGGAATCTCGTTGCGTCCTTGTATCTGCTGGCACGTCCTAGCATATGGATCTCTCACAATTCTTCTCTTATATGCTGGACATCTCTGTCACTTCAACAGAGAAAGATCATTTTGTAAGGTAAAACAGCAGGCAGCCAACCTGCCATTAGAGTGTTGCATAGAATATCTTAAAAAGGTCAGACAGGTTACAACAGTAACATCAGTATCACAATTACCAAATATTCTAAGGGGCATTTTCTGGGAGTCACAAGGGTTTTTGGTTGCATTATGGTGTCAGTGGGAAGGTAAAGATCTGTCTCCCATGCCATGCTGCTATAATTGCAAAAAAAAAAATACAAAAACAACAAAAAAAGAACAAACCATCAACTTGAATCAATAACCTCAGCGTGCACACAGACAGAAGATTTCAGTTTACTGTACTGCCTGGCATTGCTAAGCACAAACATCCTGCTACGGTGATTCATACTTAGCATTTCCTGAGAAATCTGCAAAAGCTTCATCACTGCTGATGAAGTTTTGATGCAACTTTCTTGAAAATATTGGATTTCATCTGCCACACTTTCTATTTTTAGATTCCCCAACCAATACTATTTTCTTTCTTACATTTTTTCTATGATCTTCGTTGGATCAGTGAACTGGGAGAAAGATTTTGCTAATGCCATCCACATGTCGGCATCACGTACTCCTTTTTTATACATACTGTCTTTCCCATATCTTTTATTATCTTTATCATTTGGAAGATGGGAAGTAAAGAGCTCCACGCCAGTATTTGTATGCACGCTGTCTTCCAAAACTTAAGCATTATGAGGCATTTTTAATGAGCAGCATCACTTCAAGAGTTTTTCCTTTACTTGTCTGGCAGCACATGAAAGTAGGAAAACCACAGTTTTGCTGAAAATAAATTGAGGTTCAGCTTAGAACCTATAAAAGAGTGCATCCTTTTTAGTGGATTTGGTTCAAGTCTATCTGAATTCTGCAGACAATGAAATTGCAGGAGTTACATCACATAACCCAAAATCAGATTGCCTGAAATTTAGGCTCTGCTTCTGGTAATGATACACCCAAATTCTGAAACACTGCTATGGAACAGGCATCAAGAGAAGGCTGACAGAATTCCCTCATTAGCATCAGAAAACTGACAAATTCAGCAATTCAGGGGGGAGGTGGGGAAGAAAAGGAATGAAGGAAAAGGAGGTGGTGTTCTTTTTTTCTTGTTTTTACATCTCTCTCTTTACTCTTTCTTACTCTCACTGCAGGTTCCATGCTGGTCTTTCAGTATTAAGATTTTCATTCTTACCGGTTAGATTTCTGCTGAGACAATTATTTTACAACCAGCCCTTCGCAGTAATTTTTCATGATACTCCTCTGCAAGAGGAGGAGAACTTCTAATGTCAGTGTAAATATGATTCTGTATATCTGTAGCATTGAATTTATAGCACACACGTGGAAAATCTTGTAAACTGCCCTTCTCTTGATAGACTGTGCAGTAAACTGTATAGTATTTTAATTAATTCCTTAATTACAAACCCAAAGTGTGGTAGTTGAAATCTCACATGCATGCACAGCAAATACTTTTGCTTTAGCCTAAATAACACAAGGCAGATGAAGGCACAAATGCTCCAAATAAGCAGAAGCAGCTGGAAAGATAGATACCAGCTCTCGCCTGCTTTCACTCACTTTCTATTTTTTCCTTCTCTGATAATTAACAGATTACTTTTTCTACGCCTCATATTTTAAGATTATAGAAATCTCAGAAGCCTGGAATACTACAACAGAGGAATTAGCACCAAAACACCGACATGCAGTTCACTGAGTGACTTAGCAGTTGTATCTCCAGATAACAATGCGGAAATTATTTGCGTGTTTGTTTTCACTAATTGATCCAAATAACTGCTGTCGCAGGGCAGGCACGTGCAGAGCAATCATCCCCATCCTGCAAGCACCTCGTCATGCAGAATTTCTGTTCCTGTAACGTGACCACAGAGTAAATACGTTTTACTCATCCAAATATGAATTCCCATTGCTGATCTTTACTCTTCTAACCTTGCACAGTATTGACTTAACAATGTAACAGCCATCTTACACTGACTGAACTATCCACAAGAATGGCAAGTAAGACCTGTCTATTACTTCAGGCCAAGCGTCTATCTAGTATTAATTTTCAATAGTGGCCAAAGGAATAATACGTATATGACCTTTCCTCCCTTCCTGTGAGAGCTTCCAACCAATTTTAGATCAGGGCACTGCACTCCTTGAATTTGATGGAGTTGCTTTATTTATTAAATCCCAATGGATCCTCTGAGTTCTAAGACAATTTTCTCCTTAAACAACACCTTCTTTGCTTTACTGTATCTTCTTGGTTTTACATTCTAGTTCCCATGTTCACGGTTCATACCAAAATATTTTCATTCATGTAAGTCTACATAAGTCAATCCATTAATATTTAATTTGAAACGTCTGTCTTGCACAGACACAGTCAGTATTCACAGAAGGGCTGAGGTTGGTGGGGACCTCTGGGACCATTTGGCCCCACCCCTGCTCAAGCAGGGTGCCCAGGCCCACATCCAGGTGGCTACTGAGGACCTCCAAGGAGGAGACTCCACAGTCCCTGCCAGTGCTCAGTTACCCCAGAGCAATACAGAGCTTCCTGATGGTGATGCAAACCTTCTCGCATTCCAGTTTATGCCCAATGCCCCTTGTCCTGCCACTGCACACCACTAAGAAGATCCTACTGAGATCACTCTGCATGGCAGCACGACCCTCTGACAGAACGGCCGTGTCCCCCATTTTTGTGTTATTGTCAAAAAGCAGTTTTGTATCACTCATTAAGTTACTATGCTGGATATGCTTTCTTACAGCAGAGAGAACGGTGTACCATTAAAGAAAACAGAAGAGCTGCTAACAAATAAATACAGGTAAAAATTCCAGTTCTGTTAAAATGATTTCTACCTGTTTAGATACCTAATGGTCCTTTAATTGTGGTCATCTATTGTAGATAGCACTTAACAGAGCAAGCACTCTATCATCCAGCTGAGAGGCTATTGAAAGCCGTGTGAATATCAAGTCCACAAAAAAAGCCTAGAGTGAGTTAGGAATTCCCACATGAACCAATGCACAATTGTTGGTATACCTTACGGCATTAGACAGAACCAATATTACAGTATCTTTCTTAATAAAGACACAGCAGACATTCAAGCCCAACCTTTGAACAGCTCCCTTGAGACACCGTCTTCATTTCTTGGCTCAGTTTGAATTCCCACCTATCGATATATGAAAAACTCCCCAAAAGGCAACGCATGTGCAATGTCTGAACAATAAAACTTATTTTAAGAACTGATGAGATTCTCAGCGTTTGGGAGTATCCCAATCAATTCTTTAAGACCGTTTCAAGCTTTGCTTAAAGGTGAGGTAGAAAGTGGGATTTGGAGGTTGTTCTCTTAAGGTACTGAGAGTTCTTCTGTGATCCCTCATGTGCGGATTGGACCTTGCCAACAGCCTAGACCTTGCCAAATCTCAAGAGGAATATTTTAGGAGGATGAGAGAACAGCAGTTAGAGCTTATTTAAGGGTATTCATGCAAATCAATACACCAATAACGGCTCTAAGAGCTGCAATCACATTTCCCAGTTACCTGAAAAGAACAGGAGGAGGTTAGCTAGGCACAGGATGAGCAGGGAGCAAAGCCAGACCCCTATCCATTCTCTGCATGAACAGAACTGACAGCCTGAAGGGCACGTGCCACAACACCATTACATACCTCCCAAGGGCAGGCCTGGCACACAGCACCCATGCCACATGGCCGGCCCCACACCTGCTGCAGAAGCAGCACCTTCAGCAGCCAGATCGCCCCTCAGACTCTAACGATGCTCTGCATTCAATGCTAAGTGTAGTGCTGCTAGTTACTGCCACAGTTGTATATGCCAGATATGTTGAATTAAAAGAAAAAAAAAAAAAAAAGCTGTAATAATGGTGCAGTCTCCTGAGAATACATTTATTTCTGCAGTATAAAATAAAATTAAATTCCTCAATCTCAGAAACTATTAAAAGGTTGTATTTAAAATGCATGAAGCATTAAAAAGACATCAAAATTAAAATAATCTCATAAATCTCTTCATTTAAAAGACTTATTAGAATACAGATAGAGGCAGAAAACAGCTGCCCTGCAGACTAAAGCAGTAAATTATGACTATTTTAACTTTTTTTCATTTTCATCATTGAAATTTTCCTCACAGAATTATTGCAGCAATATAAAAAGACCAACTGCCCCTATATTTAACACGTGAATAGTAAATTATTTTTCAGTGGACTTCACAACAGATAAGCTGTATATTCTTTCAAATGTCAGCAGACTACGGGATCGTTTCCAGACAAAGGAGGTGGGGAGTGTTTTCAGAAATCAGTATTGCATGCAAAACTACAGAATTAATCAGTAATTCATTCTCTTCAACACAACAGCAGTGGACACTGCAGCAATTGTGGCTCCAAACTCCTCCCTCACAGTCTTGGCTATCACAAAGTGAGGTACTTCAGTATTAGTGTGCTGACCTGCAAAGTGCTGGGCATTAAACAATTCTAGGAAGTTCACTCATTCTTGGATCCTAATATGGTCTTCAGTACTAGATCTAGTACTAGATCTAGTCAATCTAGACCTAGTCAAGATTTAGTCTGCACTTAAAAGCAAAGGACATTGCTCATATTGCTGGCACTAAGCATGATACACAAAGAAGCAAGTGTAAAAGCAAGGAAAAAAAATCAGCCACATAGGACCAGAAAATAAATGCTTGTTTCATTACCAATTGGTAATATTTGCCTTTTTAAAAATGACAGATAAGTAATTTTTTTTAGATCATCATTTTTTTCAGCCACTCATCCCTCACCTCATCTGCGCTCCAGCAATGAGATCTTTCCACATTCAGGCTGCTGATACCTAAGGAGATTACAGCAGGAAATGCTAAGGATGCACAAAACTAAGGAAACTGAACAACACCACCAAAGCTAGCAAGGGGAAGGGGAGAGGAAGAAGTTAAATCAAGAAGATAAAGACTGCTCCCACGTAGCCATTTGCTGGTTTTGCTTCACTGCAAATTATATAATGTGATATTATAAACCACTTTTCCTGACAGCAATGTGCATTACTGTGCACTGTAACTTCCTTCCTGCTTACAAGAGATAAGATTAGTAAATGTTTGCTTTATTAACAACAAGTTGAAATTCTATTAAACTAACTTAATTGATGGTACAGTTGCATGGACTCTGCTTCTTGTTTATATTTTCCAAACCTTACACCTGCAACAAAAGTTGACTCCTTTCCAAAAAAGAAAAACCAAAACCAAAAAATAACACACATCCACTGTTCTAATTCCATATACTTTCTCCCAACATTGACACCCATTCAGATTGTGCAAAACTCCTTATCTAAAACTCCAACAAGGATAAAGGAAGTGCTCACATATAAAAATCCGGCTTATTTTTTCATCTTTGCCACTGTTAGATTACCATTATGTCTGGTCAGTGAACATTGTCATCTGGGTTTCAGGAAAAGCAAGTAGTCAACCAGAAGACACTGCTCTAAACCCAATGGGTTAGTGCATCATCAATAAAAAAACACTTCTGTCCTTCTTTTACTTTAGCCTTAGGTGAGCTTCCTCATGAATGGCTCTGGATGATTCTGTAACATCTTCTGCAAAATGCTTATGCAGAACATTGTGTTGTACAGCTGCTTTGGTAAACTGCTGATAATAGCAAGCTTAAATGTGAACTGCTAAGAACACACCAACTCTCTGCTGAAAACTCAAAGAGGAACTCTCAATGGGGAACAGAAGAACTTCTAATTTAACTGCCAACATAAACTGTAAAAGGATGATGGTGCTGCTCATCTGACAGGGTTCTTGTTCCAGTTTGCTGGTTTTCTTACCCTTACGCCTGAACCAAACTAATCACTGTTACTTACAGCAAGTAACAAACAGCTTAAAAGTTAATCTATTAAAAAAAAAAAAATCTGCAAAGAAGGCAATTATACAAATCTCTAAGCATAATTCTAATGTAATAGAAATATAGTAGATAAATTGCAAGCCAGGTCTTATTTGCTAAGTAAAACCTTGACAAGCAACATTATTATAGCCTTAATTTATTATGTCTTCCATTGATCAGTCTCTTCTGATGAGATTATTACAAGAACATAATGATTGGTACATAGTTGTCAAGATTGTCGTGTACACATGACAGTAAAAGCCCAAATGAAATTCAGTCTTTTCTTAATAAAATTCATCAAAAGCTATTTTGAATTACAGCTAATGATCATATGCAAGCTAATAGTCTGCAGAAAAGTAGTAAATAATTATGCTTGCTTAAAGCACTTTTTTGTTAAACAATTTTGACATAATAAATTTTGATGTCTGCTCAAATCATATCAAAATCGCAGTCACACAGCTGTAGGCCCTACTACACGAGATAGCACGGAGGGGAGCTGGCTGGTCCACACAAAGTGCATTCTGAGTACATGACAATATTTCACATTTCAGTCATATGGTAGCCTGTCTGGTAGAGCTGCTGAGCGATAGATGAGTCTGATTTGGGGCTTCAGATGTTAGAACAAATACATACATATATATATAAATACACACACACCACGTCAGTATTTCCTGTGACTAACAAGTTGAAGCAACAGAAATCACCCAGTGTAGAAAATCTTAAGCTGCGTGGATCTACAGAGCTGGATCTGCTGTAACCTCAGGTATCCTCACTCACACCAGCAAAAAACACAGCCCCAAGAATCTGCTATATTCTTACATACCACCAAGATCGCCCAGAACCTAACTTCAGTATTAACAAAATGCTTCCATCCATCTTTGTTATGAAAGAGAATGCCAGAACAGGATACCATAGCCCAAACCCACACTGAAAATGAAATACACTTTCTTCGTGGGCCTGCAAAGCCACTTCTTCATGCACTCGTACACTCAGCTCCCATGAACAGGAGGTACAACACAGCAGGGATAGAGACAGTCACAGGAGAGGGCCGAGCAAGAGCACTACTTGGCATAAAGTTTGTTTTATTAGACTAGTATCTGAAAGTGAAGGACTGCACGTTGTTAAACCCTCACCCCTGAAGATGCTGAGCGCATTCCAATTGATTTTAGACTTCATTTAGTAACTTGAAGCCATTAGGCAAGCAATCATCACAACATCCTGCAAAGCGCTTCACACAGCTCCGCATTACATAACGCAAGCACTCACCCTCCAATGGAAGGTACAGAGGGGGCTGGAGGTGACCGATCCTTAGCTGTGAATTCCCGAGGTCTGGAGCCGCACGCCAAGGTCAGAAGGTTTCAGCCAAACTCAGAGGAAAAGGCTGTGAGGAGCCCTGCCTGCAGGCCCAGGCCCCTCCCTGAGGCTGCCCAGAGAAGCACAGAGCTCAGTTCCTGCACGGCAGCACGGAGAGCCACCAGAGCTCTCCGCGAGGGACATGTCACTAATGGGATCCATAGAAGAGACCTGCTGCTGTCCTCTCGGGTAGGATCCACATCACAGGGCAGTCAGAGCTGTGCCAGGATCCGCTGTGACATTCAGGGACAGCAGACATTTACCCACAGCCTCAGTTGGCAAGGCGTGTGTTCCTGCCTGAAACCACTGTGCGCAGAACCAGCCGTTTCCACTAACTGCAACCACGTGCCAGCACAACACAAGATGTGCTTACCTCCAGTTTTCCACCTAGTGGGCCTTAACAGTGCCTGTTGCCTTGCCTGGTATAATTTTTCTGAAAAAAAATAACAACACACTGAATGGCCAGCCTGGGAGGACAGGAAGATCCCAGACAGTGTTAGTTGTCATAGCTTCGCTTCAGTGCCATGACGACTCACAGCAGCTGAGGGCCTGCTCCACTCCATTAGATCACAGTGACCATTACGTTATGTTTGAATGCCTATTTTCTGGACTCGTGTGGCTCCCCAGCTGCAGTAGGGAAGCTCTGATTTAGCTCAACACATCTACGAGGCTGAATTCTGGTTTATTCAAACTCCTAATTACCCTCTGGTTTAGGACACTTCCATGGGACTCTCAGATAACCATGTTTTCCCTGTGTAACACAGCAGTCCTATAACCACATTATAATGCAGTTTTGTCTCACCTATAAAGGTCAGGGCCGTAATACAATTTAGCAGCGAGGGTAAAATATGATTTACTTCCGTCCACAGGCAAGACCAAATCATGTTATAACGCTGAGGGTAGGGGAAAAACTATCAGGTTACAGCACAAACCTCCAAAGTCATTTTGCCTGTTACAACCATAAACTCTGCGTTAGCAGCTGATAGCAGAGGGAGCACAGTACTTAAGCAGGCTATCACAGTTCCTGGGAAAAATATAACTCTGCATGCTGTTAAGGGAACCCATAATTTCTACTGCTGATAGTGCAGAGAGTAGCCAAGACAGACCTCTACAAGTCCTATCTACTGAAATCAATGAAGCCAAAACAGGCACAGAGGTCACTAATTGTTTCTGTGTAATAGTTCATGATCTCATAACTACCAATATATGAATACTCATTTCATCCCTTGCCAGTCCAACCCAAACTACTGGACCTCCTGCAGAGCACATGCCATAAGAGCACACAGGACCTCCCTGGAGCCCTTGGCACTTCCGCTACACTTAACTGGCAGAAGGTCCCAACCGGGCCAGGCCATGCAAATTTAAGCTCCAGCTGCCTCCAGTCACTCTGAGGACTGGACTCACACAAAGCAAATCAGACAAGTTGGAGCGGTTCCAGAGGAGGGCCACAGAGATGATCAGAGGGCTGGAGCATCTCCCATACAGGGACAGGCTGAGAGAGCTGGCGCTCTTTGGCATGGAGAATTGAAGGCTCCATGGGGGCCTTAGCAGCCTTCCAGTACCTGAAGGAAACCCAGAAGAAAGCTGGGGAGGGACTTTTCATATGGGCAAGTAGCAACAGGATGAAGGGAAATGGCTTTTAAAATGAAAGAGAGTAGGTTTAGAGTAGATACAGGGAAGAAATTCTTTACTTTGAGAGTGGTGAGACACTGGAACGGGTTGCCCAGAGGGCTTATGGATGTCCCTCCATGGAGGTGGTGTTGAAGGACAGGACGGATGGGGCTTTGTGCAATCTGGTCTAGTGGGAGGTGTTCCTGCTTATAGGAATATAGGGGTTGGATCTAGATGATCTTAAAAGGTCCCTTTTGACCTGAACCATTCTGTGAAATCCACTCCCACTCGTCTTCAAAGAGTTTTCAAAGAACTGAGGCAGCAAATTCTGTACCTGAAACTATCCCAAGGTGCTAAATGGCCTTCTTCACCCAGATTCGAGCTTTCTTTCATAGTCAGCATGTTAGGCTACATTCTTGCTCTTTGTTTTCTAAAAATGTATATATATACACACACGTATATTCAACTCTGCAGTCAATCTGGGATCGCAGTTGTCTAAACAAAAGCATGTGAAAGCATGTACACAAGGCTTGAACTGACAATATCTGTGGGATGTCTGCATCCTTATGGACAATCAAGTAGTGCCTGGCATCAGAGCCCTCAGTTCAGGAAACTTGGTGTTTTCTTTAAATACGTAACTTCTGCAGTACTGCTTCCAAATTGTGCAAATCATAATAGAGATCTTAATAGAGAAGGAGACCAATTTCACAAACACTTCTAAATGGTTTTTCAGAGACCCAGGAACAAGGTTAAAGCAAAGACGAATTAACGAAACGTTCAAGCTCAGAATTCAAAATGGATGGACAATTTATTTCCCTGCCTTAAAACACTGACAACAGCATTTCTGTGCTTAAGTACAGAAGTGTATTAAAAATATCACCCCGAAATCCAACACACTTACTGTTGAACCTCAAAATCTGTTTGAATGAGTACTGTAAGGCACAATGACATGAGTACAGTTTGACCATGCAGACAACCACCTGTAATTCAAGAGACTAATAAACTCTTCTTCTATCTGTTTGCACGCCGAAGCAAGTCTACCAGTGCCCCAGTTTCCTCATCAGTAAAGGATGACATTAGATCAGATGTCAGATCTGCACAACACTTTCACCAGTGTTTGGCTATACTGCACTGTTAAGCTGTAGGGACCCACCCTGGCAATCTCTGCCGAGGTACAGGGACCAAGTAGATATGAATAGAGATAGGAATGCTGTCCCTCAAAGTACGCATGAAAGTTCTTTCAGAGCTGGTTCATTTTCTTTTCTCTCTCCTTTCTTTTTAAAGCTTGCTTGGTCCCTGACAATTATTTGTTGTTGCTCAACATTCACTCCAAAATACATAAAACATAGCTGGAAAGATCTTAACAAAATTTACTTAAGATGTAATCCTAACAAAGTTCTCCCTACATGCAAAAAAAAGTAACTGACAGTGAATGTTTGGTAACTTTGACATGAAAAAAAGCGGAGAGATAAAATGCTTTTATGCAAATTTGATTTCCCTATAATAATCTAGAGCTATTCTGCTAGAAGGAATTATCTCTGCAGGCTGGCAGCTGCAGTAGGCAGTGAATTAAAAATGGCTCTGTACATGGGAAAATCTGTTCTATAATCAGTGCTATTCTTAGAGAGGACATCGATCTCACCAGCTCTCCTGACGTTCTCTTCATGCAAATGACACACCAGTATGATGTAGAAACTCCCATTACATCACTGACACTGATTTCCTGAGTGCAAGGAATATAACTTAACATGCAGGGGAAACTGGTTGGGGAATGACTGTTCATTTCTGCATGTTCTCTTTCAAATCCATAGCAATGAATGACCTTCAGAAAAAAAGAAAAAATCATCCAACTGGACTCACTGCGGTTTTGGTTTCTCCTCACTGTTTTTGCACAATAAGTTCCATTCCCAGGTCACAAGACACCAAGAAAGGATATATAACATGATTCTTCTTTGGACATTATAAAAGCACATACTACGGAAGAGTATTTTAAGACGTAAGCAACCACTGCAGCTCTACACATAAAACGTCACTGGATTTCTAATGATGCAACTGCCTAACAAAGAAAACAAATATTTTTTATAACACATAATTATACTGCAGACTTAACTTGTGCGTTTAACATAGGACTCAGTCTCACTGTCATACCAAAGCAAATTATACTGTAAGTAAATATTGCCTCCTGTACACAAAGTGACGTCTGACTCTGGTATTTCCTCAATAATCTTTGTCCTCATGCTTCACACGTACAGTAATCCTTCTTCTCCTATGTCACATGCACTGTAAACCGTCCCAGCTTGAGTGATAAATTTGAAAATTAAACAACCTAGGGGGCTCACTGTTTTTAAAAATCATTTTATATGTCATTTTAAAATAACTTTAGGTAACCTGACATGAATGCTAAGCCAATGATCTATTAATTCAAGTTTTACTCTCCTATGCTACAGTTTGCCATGAAAAGCTGACTTGTAGAAACGTACAAATTGCACTGAAAAAGCTAAATACAAAATAAATTGAAAAAAACGCCATGACCTCTCCCATTCTTTGGAGTTCTTCAGATATTATTATCTTTGGCGCTTGATGAGACACAACAGTTTCCAAAAAAGAACACGGCCTTTCTTTAAAAGATGAAATTTCACCAAAGACTAAAATACCTAAATCAGAGTAGTAGGATTTGGTAATTCCCACAAGCACTGGAAGAAGCTTTAAAAAAAAATCATGTCCCAACTCCCCAGCAGAGTTGGCCTCTTACATCATCAGGCTGTGCTTGCATCACTTCACTGCTGAACTGATGCCCTGGAGTTATTCCATTGCTTTCCTTCAGCAGTTTATCATTATGACAGCCTGGGCTCTCTGCTGATACAGGCACACGTGTCTCTACCACCACCTCTCAGGTGCCAAGAAGAGTTGGGATTTCCTGTTCTGCAGAGATAATGTTGAATGCATTAAATTTCTCTGGGAACTCCAAGCCTGGTGACTCTATGGGGTTAATCTAAAAGACAGCTGCATCCATTTTGCTCATTTCTCTCCATGGATAAACTGCAAATTGCATTGGAAAATAAGTTATTTCTAACCTTTCAGCTGGCAGCCAATATCTTGGTAAAAAAGGATGTAATTTATGACACTGATGATGTGTGGCTGCTTTCCAGAGACTGTAAACCAGTTTCCAGCCCACTTTAATGCTAATTTAACAATCAAAGAGTTTCACTATTTAAATAAATGTTAAATAAAATGCAATTGTTTGCGTAAAGTTGGTCCCTGGATTATTATCATCTCACAACTCGCTGGTTCCTAGCCCCTCTTGCAATGTGTAAGTAGCAGCAGAATTTTATTCCCCATGCTCAGAGTACTGTGCTCTGCTTTCCCAGAATTGGAAGCCAGGGACAAAAACTGAGGTCCAAGGCTCACTCTTAGCAACTTCATTTTGTCTTTCTAATATCGCCCAAAACCTCTGGTTCTCCATAGAGGGATGAGAGAGCAAAACAGTCCATTAAATTGCAGCATCCTCTGAAAAGGATATAGATGAAGCCCTTTTCAGATAAAACATAACTGAATAAGTAACAGTATCTTGGAAGTCAGTGATAAGAAGTCACCATATGCCTTTTATCAAAGATTCTGGGATGAACTTGCATGCTGTTGAGAAGGCCACAGAACAACCAAAAATCCTGGCTGTGGGAGGAAGCCGTGCTGGGAGAGGCCACTTCTGCTGGCTCCACTTACAGATATTTTATGGATCTCCACCAAAGGAAGATTTTATTAATGCCACTCACAGAGTAGACATCCTCTTATCACATAGGGCAGTGGTTGGATTTAGCTGTGAAACTGGCACAAACAGCCACAAGACAACCACCTCTGAGTTTAAACCATGTCTGTCTGAATAAGTTTCTCTGCAGCTCTTCAGTAGAAGCCCAAGCACTACACAGTCTCCAGTTCTCATCAATGAAGAACTGAGTTTTCACATTGAATCCCCTCTGCTTCTAACACGGTGCATTAGCAGCACGGCCCACCTGATCCCACAACAGGCTGTAGCACAGCGGTCTCTCTAAATACCACTTGTAACATAGTAAGACACAAATGCTAAACTCAGAGAAGGCCTATCAGCCTAATTTAATTGGATACAACTTAGTACTTTTATTTCTAAAAATGCCTATGGGGAACACAGCCCCCCTCTAGCGTACAACAGGATCCCTGTAGCAATCCATTAACTGTCAAATGGAGGCCTGCTGAGCTGCATTACCTGTACTTTTAATTAACTAAGTTTTGTCACCTTTATCCCCATTGCTTAAAAATGAACTCCTACTACACATGAGTAACACTACAATTACACATCCTGTGACAATTCAGTCCTGTCTGTGAGATGAAATGTTTTAGCTTGCCTTTTGCTCCTCTGAGCTCTGAAAAGCCTACCCAGCTAAGTGAATTCAATTCCCTTCAACTTTCAGGCCATCACCAAAACTGCTTGCTAAGTTAAAATCGGTTACATCCACAGAAGCCCACAATGGGTTGCATTGATCTGTCTGCTTAATAATGTTATTAACTGGGAAGAACTGTTAAAAAAAAAAAAAGAACAAGTCTAGGTTTCATTTGCTAAATTCAATGTTACAAAAATATTCTTGAAAATGAAGTAGCTTTTGAACACAACTCACAGGGACAATAAACAAGAAATCAGATTTTATTTAGAATATTACTCTTCTAAGGACACGCTATAAAAATGTGCTGCACATTTTGGTCACATTAAATCAATTATTTTCATTCTTTCCCATCATGCCAGGATATAATCCAAGACGTTCTGCTCAGAAGCACACTAAAAGTACAGAGAGGTCACACATCAGTAAATCCAGTAAGATTTACTGATCACCTGGAGGTGGATTTGTGAGAACTCAAAGCCTTAGGACTCACGTATTACACAGTCCAAACAAAAATTCAACTAGGAACTCCTGCATGAAGTCTGTATCGTGCAAGCTCCTTGCAAGGGTGCCTTTTGGAAAGACATTTTGTCACGATTTCAACATGTCAGCGGACTCAAGAGTCATTACATGATAAAATAAATTTGGATATTAACACATGGTGTACATAGTTAGCTTTCAAACTTCAGCTACTACCCACTGGATCTCATGAGCTGCATCTTCATTTCCAGATTAAAGAATTTCCTCCTGGACAAAACCCTCTCCTGAAGGAAGGAGCCATCAGGAGAAAGTACCTCCTAACTATTCAGAGGGAGAGGTCTCCATTCCAGGACAGATTTTCTAAGTTACTGATGATATTTCTAAGCTCTTGAAATTTAGTATGGGCAGCAACAATGGCCAACATCTGTATTCCACTTTGTTACTGGTACTTCTTCACAAATAAATTCTAGTATAAATAAATGAATAAAAGCATTGCCAGTGCTGTCTCTGTTATATTTGGCTGCTAGCTTCAGCTTAAATAAACCTAAAATATGTCTTCAGTGAACAAGAAAGAAAAAAGACAGAGAGAGACAGAGAGGGAGAGAGGGAGAGAGAGAGAGAGAGAGAGAGTTTTAGGAAACAGCTGAAGGGAGAACTTGTGGCACACACTACTTAACCAGACTTCACCTATGGAGTTCTAATAGAGTGTCCATCCAGTTGCTGGCTAAAAATAACGCCATCTCTTTCCTGATGTAGAAAACAGAGATTACAAAACTGCTTTCTTTCCTGAGTGTTAAGGTTTTAGCGGTACAAAAATAGCAGACCACAGTTGGCTCGCACCAAACCAGCTATAAATGACTTGCTGATGCCTCTCCCTCAATTATATGCTTGATGTTCAAGTAACATGAGAAAACGTTTAGTCATCTGGCTGCCGTTCGTCCCAAAGTTCATGACCATATGATCTAAAGTAGTACTAGACAAGGGAAATTTACAAACCTTTGCCACCTACAGCTACTTTGCACTCCTAGCCCAAAAAATGCTCCAGCAAGCAGTTGGCTGTGGAGGAACAGTGACACCTGGTGCTCTGCTCAGCAGCTGCACCCATCACAGGCAGGCAGAGCTCAGGTGGGCACCCAACACCTACCTTTTGTGTGGCATCCAGCACGGCTGTCTCTGAGAAATAAAGGAGCCGTTGCCTCCATGCAGGTATGCGCAGAAACCACAGCAGGCGCGGTGAGGACAGCCTGCGTGGCAGAATCGGTGCCTGAAGTGGGCAGGATTTACACACCTTCCAAAAATGGCGTGATGATCTGGATAAAATATCTCCAAAAGGAAAAAGATTACAAAGGGCCATTGGTGTTTTGTATTTATATGAAACGTTCAATCTGTAGTTCCTGTTGGAAATGTCACTGGTCTTTGTGACTGAACTACAGCCCTGGACTTTATGGAGGGCTGACAGTGGCTCTCCAAAATTACAAGAGAGTGACAAAAACTTACTGAAAACCACAAATCTCGTGCACTAAAATCAAATATTTCTATAAAATAACATACTTCTGAATAGGATCTGTGCCATAATTACTCTTTGTTTTAAAAGGCTAAGATATAACACACAGCTCTTTTAATTGAAGTTTAACATACGTTAACATTTGATGAAAAACTGCCATTTTGAGAATGGTTTTAAATTCTATTTTGATTTTTTTTTTTTTCCCCAAAGAACTGAAGCTATCATGTAATTGAATAAAAAGGACTAACAATGTCAGATTCTTTGGTAGTTAATTTTGTGTCCTATTGCAGATGTATGAAATTCTATCAGCATCATCTGACAGGCACATCAACTCTTAACAATTTATATCTATTAATATAAAAGCAATTGCAATTTTGCATTTTTCTTTAATATGCAAGCTCTACAACAGAAGTTGTACTTTATGAAATCAAACAGAACTTGAGAAATACAGTTAGATGTTAGTACTAGAAAATAACATCCTCAGGATAAAAGAAGCATAAGAGACAAGATATTTGGGCTAGATTCTGTATCTTTGTTGTATCAGATCTACAAAAATCTATTCAACAACTGTTATCTTCTTTGAAGCTTTGATATTCATTCATATTTTAACAAATGTCTCTTAGAGGTATCACAATTTGTCAAATATTGCAAACAAATCAGCAAATGGCAAGGGGTCAGAAAAAAAATTGAGAAAAACTTATTTGTAAATGGTTAGAAATAAGCACTACTGCTATCTTAATGCATGGCACAAGGTATTAGTGTAATCTAATCAGAACTGATCATCAGAACTGAGTATATCTTTAGCTTGATCATTACAATAAGAGGAAAATACAACTCCTGAAAACCTTGATCTGTTTCTCTATATTGCATTTTTCCCTTGAACAAATTGAACAAACTTTTCCTCTTCTTTGTCTCATTAATAACAGCAGAAACATCTTTTTCTTTCTTTTCTTTGTTCTCTACTTCAGCTAATATACTAGCAGCTAGCAGAGAAGAGTAAGCTTATAGAGCTGCCAAACTAAGTCTACAGAAGCACCAACTGATGGAATACTAACAGAGTTCATCATACAAAACAAACAGTATTAGTCTCGCCAAAATCTGCAACACCATTTGACAAGTGACCCAAATGGCCAGCAGAGTTCTGTTCTCAGGTACACCAGTGTGGATAAGGGGAAAACCCAAGCAACCACTTCAGACAACTCCCCCTACCAGGCTCCATGGCATTCTTCCCTAAAAAAAACAAAGCAGCTAAGCACGTTTAGCATCCAAGATCTAATCTGTTGAGATTATTTCATTAAAGCCATCCTATTCAAGGCTATGCTCAGCTGCCTCGCCAGAGGATTCCAAAGGATTTCAGGATCAAGACCAAGGAGAGGAAACATAATAAGGCATATCTCAACATTTCTGGGATTCTTAATTGGTACCACCATAATTTCCAGGGAAGCAAATGTATAGGAAGCAGGGGTTACATATGAGAAACCAGAAGCTAGAAAAGCAGATGGTTTGGCTTGTGAGAGTACTTTGCAGACTGAAGCTACTCTCAAACCAGAGAAGTACATATGAAAACAAAAATCAAGGCTTATTGTTGCTCACTGTAGCACCCAACCCCATCTGAGTATGCTCACAAACCCCAGAGAGATATGCCATAAAAATATAATTTGAGTATCATCTCTCATCATTCAATACAATTTTCCAACTCTTTCAAAATTACATTGAAAAATCTATATAATGTGTGCTTAGATTAATGAACTGTTTGAATCTGGATCAATACACACTCAAAGATTTGAACTGTTGACACCTGCTGGATACAACTACAAGAATGCTTCATTCAGCTTATAGCCAATCAGTACTTTGTAACTACAGGGGTTCCACTTAATAAACAAGCAATCTAATATATGACCTCTGCAGATTAATTTCTCGAGAGCAAGTAAATAATCTGGATTCACAATTTCCATGATTATACATATAATTACAGTATCACTTACCAATTAACACATTGATTTAAACCTTCTTGGGATTATGTACTTAAGTGCAAAAATAGGTAATTCAAACATCAGTCAAATACTCAGCAGCTCTTTAAGGTGGCAAAATCATGAGAGCCACAGAACACTGCGCATCTCGTTTCTCTTATGGAAGAAAAACATATTATGATATAACATAGAGATTATGAGAAATGTATCATAATTATGTAGCTGTGGCTATTATGCAGTAGCTGGACCACACCAATAAACATCATGAAATTGCTTTTCTTTAGTAGTGGGAGCAAAGCATTTCATATGCAGTGCTGCACCTAAGCGTCCCACTGCCCTTTACTTCATCAAACTGAGCCTTCGTGTTTTTGTTTTGCGGTTTTGCTTTGTTTTTTAATCTCCCCCACACAAAACAACTTGGCCGTAGTAACCAGGAGTTTGACAGATAGATAAGCCAACAGACAGATTTATGGTATTTTACTGTCATGCATTAAACAAGGGCAGTAATTAATGCAGATTTATATTATACAGTAGTTCTTGACAAAATTGCCTGTTATAAATGTTAATACGCCTTTTATACGGCAGCACTGAAGTACATGCAGGCAATGAGAATAGCAACACAACTCCCTCGTACACCTTACGAAGTCAAAATACTTACTATTTTTACTTATTATTATTTACTAATTATTTTGTGAAAATAAAAAAACCCAAGGCCAGGCTGGATGTGGCTCTGGGCAGCCTGGTCTGGTGGTTGGCAACCCTGCACACAGCAGGGAGGTTGAAACTAGATGATCACTGTGGTCCTTTTCAACACAAGCCATTCTATGATTCTATGAAAATATTAATTCAGGGTGGCAAATGAAACTGAGGAAGAGTATCCTAAAGGCTATGCTTGCAAGGTGTATTTCCTGTCACATTTTTGTTTTTTATATTAAAAAACATATATTTATATATTAAGACATATATATTTATATATTTATATATATATATATATTTTATATATATAAAATATATATATATATTATATTTTTATACATATTATATATTTATATATTTATATATATAAACATATATATTTATATATTAAGACCTTTTTTTTCCACTTTCCAACTGAATATCTGTCATTTCATGCCTACATCTTTGGGAGAGGGTGGAAATCACCTCTGGAAGCAAATCATTATTTCCTTCCATTTTTCCCCTATCTCAATTTTCTGAGTAATCCTTTCACATTGCCAACGAAAATTAGAATATATAATAAAGCAGCCAAATTCCAACACGATATTACTTGCAGTTTTAACACAGAGTAGAGATGTGTAACTTCTAGAATCAGAATCTGATTAATAGAATTTGTACCGTTTAAGGGGAAAGAAAATTATGTAACTATAAGAAATAAAAATTGGCTTTAAAAAACTTTATTTTCATATAAAGCTTTTCACAGTATGTACATTTTATATACATTGACTGTCATAAATAATATTAATTTTAAAAACTAAGTGAAATTATTCTGTCTCTTTTCTATCTCAAGACAATTTAAAAGTCCAACACCTGCATAAGATGCTATTTAAGGCAAAGTATCCTAATGTGCTTCAACTTTTTATCAGTGCACAAATAAATGGTGCAGTGGATATAAATGCTTAAGTATGGCATTATGTTCACAGTACTTCCTCACCTGGGGTGTTAGTAACTCAACCTTAACACAAAGTTGGCTTGCGTATACCCCAGTCCAAGGTAATCTCCTTGCACAGGTTTGTCACGGTCTTAGAAATACATGCACTGCTAATAGCACCGCGCTGAAAGAGAACAACTTTAAGACAGCGTGCACTGCACCGATGCTGGCACATTTCCTTCCTATACCCTCAAGAGAGGCACTAGACCCCCACACAGTACACACTCTGGAGCACATTACTGAACATCTATTTAGTCTTTGCAGAATCCCATCGTCCTCGCTGCTGCTTGCCCCAGCTCTGCTCCTATCCCTAACTGCAACCTCTCAGCAAGGCTGCAAATTGCTTTATTTCGCTGAGAACCCAATGCACTTCTGCCGAAGTGTGAAGATGGGAGTCTTTCCACAGACTGTAAGGATAACAGATCAACACCACAGTGCCTGTAAAGGGATGAACTCCGATTATGACTGAATCTCCTGGTTATCATCATGGCAGCCAATGGAGCTCAAGAAACAATAAATGGAAAAATTACACTAATCTCAAAACCGCATTGAAACCCAAAGCATTCAGAGTCAATCTCTGCCTCTGCCAGACTTACAGCTGTGTCCCAGCACAGCCTCACCTCAGCAGAGACAACAGGGCTAACTCTGAACTGCCAAGTCCTACAAATGCACCTGATGCCACCAGTCTCCAGAACCACGCAGCAGCACAGACACATCAGCGAGAACTTCAAAGCCATCATTTCCTCAAGTCCCTTCTAACACCTGTAATTCTACAGTCTGATCTCTCCACACCAGTAAAACAGGCACATCATAAACATGGAGGCAGTTTGGCTACCGTGACTTCGAATCCCTAATAAACTTCAGTGGCACAAAATTTGAGTTAAGGCAAGGTAAATGTAAATTACGGTAAGTTGTTCAGAGCACAGGTTTGCAGGAGTTGAAAAGCAGGGTTGATTTAAACAGCAAATGGCAATTTTGCCAATTTATCATCAGGAAGATGGACTTCGTATACCCTTTCTCTCTTATTTCAGCAATCAACCAGTAACTTACTGGAGATGCAACCAATGCAGAGGACTCAGCATCCATTTCTAGATCTTCTCCATAAGCCCTCCAATCACACATAGTTGTTTATAAAGGAAGACCAGAGGCTCAGCTCTTTTCTTTACCTTTAGATATAAGTTCCACCTACCAAACTGCTTACTGTGATAGCTGGCCTTCTTAGCCATCCTGTTGGTAGTTTATAAAAACTGAGTAATTTCCTTTCCTAAATGGAAAGTATTAGTGTTTGCAAACAGCTGTGCCTCAGTTGCACAGTAAAGATGGAGTGAAAGGAAGAGAATGGGGACTTTGATTAATTTTTACTCAGTAGAATCTATATAGAAAGTTTCTCAAAGATGCCAGTCAGACCCTTAACACCTTCATCTTTTGTGGTACAAATTAAGGGACAGCAGATTCACAACAAAAAAGAGAATTCACAAGATCTTTTAAGTAAGAGAGGGTAAGTGTTAACCCTGCAGCCAGCATCCCTTAGCTCCAAGAACAGTTATCGCAGAAGATGTGAATGGGAAGAGGTCACTCCACCTGCTGCAGCAGGTGCTCTCCACCTCCAGGCACCACATCTGAACATCTTCTGTGCCAAGGAAGAAGTTCACTGCCAGCAATATGCATCTGGTACTTCTGTTCACAGCCGTAAGACCCAGACATAAAGGTGCTTATTAACATCAATTTGCATCTTCTTGAATAAAGGATTTCAACATCTTTGAGAATAAACAACAGTACATTTCCATAAACTAACATAGTTTTTTGTAAAAAGACAGCTCTCTTTTCACTCTGAAACTTAAAACATAACTTAAAATGGTGAGGAACACAGGCCAAGCATTAAGGCAACAAGGAAGAATGCTTCAGGTTCCTGAACACATAGTCCATCACTCTGCTCTTATCATTCAGAAAACAGATGCTCTTGTCAGCAGGTGCTGAGCAGCATTACTCTCCTGTGCCACCACCAGCTCTCCTGGCCCACAGCAGGCAAGGGTGCCATCAGCAGCCCAGTCCTGACATCAGCCACTGCCTCCTCAATGCTGGAGGCCAACACCAAGCATAACACTCTTCTCTAAGGCTCTTGTACATGCTGAGTAGAGCGAGAAGCACTAAGTTTGAGCATGAAGCAACAATCAAATGATGTTCATGCAGTTCTTCAGTGTCTCAAGGTGACAAGGATAAATGACTGCTCAAGATTTAAAGGAAAAAAAAAAAAAGAAAAAAAAGAAAAAAGAGAACAAGAAAGACTACCAGCCATAACGCTGCAGCTGCAGAGCGATCTGGCCTCCAGTTACTTTGCTTGTTAAAGCTACAAAGTTTTAAAGGCCTTCAGTTGCCGGATTCCACAGAACTCCCATTTCCATTCGAGATGCAAAGCACTGGACCAAAGGCCTTAAGTGTACGCTGTGGCCTGCTTCTGAACAACACACCTTCCATTCACAGCCTTTCCTTGCACAATACAGACTGGTAATTCTGTTCATCTGAGTGGCTGCTGTTGTGAATACTCAAGATTTACTTTCTTGCGCAGGCAACTACCTGAATTCCCTGTCATTTGTTTGCTGAATTTTCTGAGCAAAAAAGGCAGATTGTAGTTCTTTATTTACAATATGTAATTGCACAGCTTCAGAATTTCATTTCTATTAGCCCAGCAATACGGCTTCATAACTGGCCCCATAAGGTTGTGTGCTCTCTGAGTATTTTAATAAAGTGCTCCTGGAATGCTCAGAGCCTTAATCACAACTTGACAAATAACGGGCCACACTGTCAAAACAGCTTATTTCCCTTTGGGTACGTATGTGGAAATAAAAGTAGCTGCTGGATGCTGAGCACTTCTGCAAAGCAAACCATTTAATTTAGGTGCCCAAGTGGGAGCTGAGCTCTTCTTAAACCTGGCCAAACGTATTCTTGAAAGAAGGAAATACAGCGAAGCTGTGTAAAGTTCATCCTCTCTTCTGGAAGGAAAGAAGCCTGGCTTCTGCATGCCTATGAATTTATGAGGATAGGCCCTTTTCCAGCGACTATGATTACAGGTCATGAACATTTCTGAAGCTCATACTGATACTTCTAAATACCTCTTCACCAGAATTACTGAATTACCTATTCAAACATAATCAAAGAGAATGGCACAGTCTGCAAAGTACACGTACAAATATACAATCTACATCTGCACTAAAACTTCTCTAACGTTTCCCTTGTCTGTTCCTGGGGCTTTTTACATTCAATCAGTCCTTCTTCAAAATACAGCAATGTTTAAAACCTTTTTTCTTCTTCTTTTTAGTCTTTTTTTCTGCCAACTATCACAAACTACTTCAAATGATGAGCACAATAATAGTTCTACAGTGAGAAAATTGCAACAGCAAAAAGCAGAATAAGTCAGTAGTGAAAAAAGCAAGCAAAATCAGTCACTGCTTTAGGTTGCTGGACCACACAAACCCACTTCTCTGGTAACAAAGCAGTTAAAAAGGTTTTTGACTGCTAACAAACAGAACTCAGTGCACACAACGACTTGTTCAAAACTGCAAATGTAAAACTATCTCCTTTCACAGCTTCACCATGACAAAAAGCATCCATAGTTCCAACCACAACTCGAATACAACTTAACCATGCTGTCCTTTTCTACTAAAAAAACATGATGTTTTTTTCTTGTTCTGCATTATTCCCATGAGCTGAATCTCTCAGGAACAATCAATTACTTTTCCATTTAATTTTTTTAAAACAAAATAGCAAGATTCAGTATGATCTGGAACATGACAATGCTCTCTTCATGAACTAGAAGCAACCTAACTAATCTGGACCTCACACCTCTTCAAACCCTGAGCAAGCCCATGGGGCACTTCAGATGTACCCAAAGCAAGAGATCATTTATAGACAAACACACTGTGTAAAATAAGGAAGCTAAAAAAAGAGAACGATTCAGGCAGAAAATAACATTCTTATGCTTAAAACAGCCAATTTGTTCCCTAAAAGATATATACTAATGCCTCTCATACTTCGTTCAAAAAATACACTCACTCAGTACTCTTCCTTGCTCTTCATTCTCCCCACAATCATCTTAAGCCCTCTCATTAAATCAGCTGTACCTACCATCTATTGCTGAGCACATGGCTGAATCCTCCAATGACCCAATTTCTATTGCTGGTATTCAAGAAGCTGCTAATTCTTTTAGTCTGGCAAAGCCCCAATTCCCAAATAGCTTACCACTGATTTTTGCAACACCTCTATTGACAAAATGACACAGAAGCAAGTTAGCTTGCATAATGACTCCTCAACCCAGCCAGCCACCCATTCTCCAGCACAGCCCTGATGCACAGCACGGCCAGCCACATGCTATTCATTGGAACACCAGGGATGCTGAGTATATCTCCCCTCCAAATGTTACAGTAATCTGACGGTATTGCTCATGATTCCAGGTACAGAAATAATTAAAACTGCTTCCTCTATATTAAAAAAAAAAGAAAGTTTAATTTAATGAGAAAGCTCAGAGACCACAAGAAGTGTCTAGGAATTAACTTGCTTTTTATTTCATATTAACAGCTTGGCAATAACCTAAATATTAGTCATGTCTCAGTGGGGAAAGACATGACTGTTGATTGCTACTCTGCTATCACGGTATGCATTTCCACAGGATTCTTTTTCCACTGCAGTTTCTAGTTAAAAAACTATGTTGTATGTCATCTACTGATACCAGCTTGAGCTGATCCATCCACAGAGGACAGACAGCTTCAAGAACTGTGTCCCCCAAAGGTCTCTGTTCTCCCAGTCAGTAGTTCAACACAAAGGGCCAGGCTACTACAAGTCATTTTTAAGTAGATATGATCTATTTGCCAGTCCCGTTTTTTTCTTTTTTTTTTTTCTTCTTTTTTTTAAACATCATCAGAATTTAAGAGAACGGTGAAGGTAACACCTGACTTCTGAAAAAGAAAATCCAGGGATTCAGTAAAGATTTTATTTCTCGCAACTCCCTCAGAACAAAAATAACAAAAACAACATGGAAAAAACACAGTTCTGTTTGTCTGACATCTGTTGAATGGACACAGATTTTACAGATAATTCCATGTAGGTTTTTTTGCAGATATAGAATTATGGGAGAAGATAGAACGTTCTGAATCTACTACAGCATATGACAGCCTGTTTATCTATGCTTTTTCTCCCCCCAGTAAAATGCCATTTTTGGCAATACAGCTGTTTGGTAAAAATCCTCTCCTATACATGGAATTTATGAAAGTGCAAAATAGTGCAGCCACTACTTCTGCTAGAAGGATGAATAGCTAGAAAACAGCTTAGTGTTGGAATCTCAGATTTGGCATTCAAATAAGGTCTGCACGCAAAGCATGTTTTCCACTGAATCACAAACCAAACCATTTAAAAATAACTATCTGAAATTACTTGAAATTTAATATTGTCAAGCCAGTCAATATCCCCAATATTCAGTGTGTTTACTAACGCCACAGCTCTGTAACCAAAGAGCCAAAAATTCAGTTTCACAACTGGTTTTTGATTAGCTTTTAATCTCCACTGAATTTTCAGCTTTCAAATGCCCCTTACTGACAACAATTGAATGACCTCTCCTTTTGCAAAAAGATCAACACGGCTTTTGTAGAAGGAAATTGTGCCTTTAGGATACATGAGAGTTCTCTGAAAAAAAATCACTGAGCATGCAGGGATGAGAGATCATTGTGATAAAGTTTACTTGAATTCAACAAAAGTCCTTCATTGGTACTGCCCTGGGTGAAGATTGGAAGTGACCTAATGGAACAAAAGAAAAGGTAGAAGAAAAATACGAGGTTAGTTTCTCCAAAGAAAGGATTCAGTGAATTCTCGCAGGGGCCTACTCCAGATCCAGCTGCTGCTGACCAATGAACGTATTACCAAATGACCCAAGGAAAGGGTGAAGTGACTCTTACTTCAAAGTGAGCTTTCTGCCTTTGTTGATGTCACCAAGTTAACTGGAGGAAATAAAAACAAGAACTATCTGGCAGGAGCTACAGACGACTAACAATATCATGACCAAATGACAAATGAAATTCATTTTTAACACACTAAGTAATGCACAGTTGCTTAAAACAATTCTACATGACATGAATGGATGGGATCTGAAATAGCTGACATAGCTCCGGGCATAAATTTCAGCATTATAGTAGAAACCTTTCTGAAAACTAAGCTCAGTGCTAAGTACTAGTCAAATATGGAATTACAATTTTATACATTTCTAAGAAAAAAAAAAAAACATGGAAAAATATTGTGCCACAGCTTAAATCAGAGTTTAACCTGCATCTTGAGCAATGCATAGGCTTGGCTTCCTCTTCTCTGGAATGAGGACAGAACTGGAAAATATGGAAAACAAGCTTAACGGAAAGCATGGAACAGTTGCCATGTAAGGAATGGCTGAAAAGATGAGGGATCCTTACTCAGGCAAAGTATCCAAACAGTTAATGGTCAATGTCATGGATGTCTATAAAAATCGGAAGTGAGGAAAGTAAATAAAGAACGATTTTCCAGGAATTCTCCTAAAATCAACAGACATCATAAAATGAAATTAGTGGGTAGAAGGCTCCAATGTTACAATTTTCCCTACAACATGTAGCCAACCTGTGCCACCCATCACCAGAAGGTGAGGTTTATGTCAAGTGTTCATGGGTCTAAATATCAGCTGGACAAGTTGGGGCCAGGGGAGAGACAGAAAACACATAGAGCTATTTAATTTAAGAACCTATGGCTAAGGAACTGCCAAAAAGCTGGAAGTCACAATATACAGGTGAAGTACCAGAAAGGGTTTCCCATTTTTTACATTCCTTTCACCGATTAACTCTGCTGCTGGTTAGCAGCTGAAACAGCACGCTGGGCCACAAAAAATTTTAGACTTCCTTATGTTCCTTACTGATAGAAATGGACAGTTTCTTCCAAGTATTTGCAATCCAGATAACACCCCCATCAACTCCGTTACTACCTGCTGGTCAACGTCATAGTTACATCTCACTCAACAGGAAGAGCTGCTGGAAGAAAATGTTAAGAAGAGATATGACAAAAGTCATTTTTTATTTTTTTCTCCCTGTCAGCACTTTGTTGGCAAAATATGAAACAGCTGCTTTTCCAAGGGCTTTTTTCCTCCTTTTTCCCCGGTCTATCCCCTCTTACAGAGAGAACACTGTGAATAAGATTAAAATAGTCTTCTACAGCAACAGAACGTTAGCAGCAGTTAAGAACAGAATCTCAGTTACTGTCAGATTTAGTGCAGGTGTCTTTATCCTTTAGATTACAGCATTGCAGCCCTGTCCCTTAAAATCCTTACAACACGACTTTGAAATGACATCACAGGTTGCAAAAGCAGAAAAGGCTTCTCATAAATTTCTACTACCCAGGCACTGTAATAGGAGCTTTTTTGCCATCACCTCATTTCTTTGCCAATGTAATACAGGATCATCGTTAGTCTTTCCAGCATGCAGCAAATTAAGTCCCGGTGAATTGTCTCTTCCAGGTTCAGGTGTGTGCAGATAAGCTCCTTTCCCTACTAGCTCTCCTAAGGGGCATACTTACCTTTTTACAGAACAACTACAGTCGGTGCAGATTTTAAGAACTTCTGCCAGAAGATGCACAATATTAGTGCCACTTTAAAGAACACTATTTAATCACCAGATATCAGGGTAATGCAGAGTGTGGTGCATAGGAATTAGCCATTCAAAGACTCAGACCTAGTACACATACACTGATGTAGGCTGACTTCGTGGTTTTATTTGAATAGGAACATCCAAAGGTGCCTTATATCACGGTAATACTATCGTGGCATATTAGACAGCTATTTGTTGCTCACAGGACACAGAAGCATATTCTCAAGACACCTGCTGACTGAAGAAATCTCACAATGGCCAAACTATAATAAAAAAAAATTGTAACATATCTCAAGAAGCATCTAGCTAATTCACACATCACAGCTGACTCCGAAGAAATGGATTCAGATGAAAACCATCTACCATTGGCTCACAGAACCTTTGTGCTGAAATCTGTTGTATGTCAGGGGAATACACTGAGGCAGTATCTGTACGAATGAACCCAGCTCACAGGCCCTGCAACAAAGGCCACTGCTGGCAGCAGCACGCAAGGCCTCATAAAGCTTTCTGTGACTCAGCATAGCTACTTGCCTGTTAAGTCTTTGTGAACAAATACTCAAAAACTCACACTGTGCCTTCTGTGATCTGCAAGCAGCAAAGCACATCACATCCCACCTCTTCTGTTCTATTCTGTTAGCACACCTTCTCACTTTCCTCACCATCCTTTTGGGTAATGTATAGGAAGCCTCCAGAACTGCTTTCTGCATTAATTTGAATGATACAGTTCAAGTGACAAGCTTTTCTTGAGAAGCTTTTCTTATATGTCAGACTCCAGATAAAATTTTGAAAATCATCAGAAATGATTCAGGATCTAAGAAGTCTGCATATATATCAAAAAGAAAATACAACATTTTGGATTCCAAGTCTTCTTCCTCCACTGTAACAATGTTTGAGAAGCTACAGACATGCTGGGATGAGCAGGGCAAAGGAGCAAGATTGGTGCTCTGGTAACTCAAGTCATTAACTCGGGAGTTGGAAGCATATTTTAACCTCACTGCACAGATGCCATGGCACACGCACACTTCCTGCCTGACAGCCTCACACCATGAGCCCCATCCTGCAGCCAGGATGCCAATTCTAATTCCACAGTTATCCTTCCCAGCAGCAGGGCAGAGTGGTGCAGGTCACAGCAAGGCACCGGGAAGCAGCAGCTACGAAGGGCCAGCAGCAGCACAGCAGCACTGGCTGCAACCTGCTTGCTTTAGATCCCTCTGAATCCCCACACTGGCTCCTTTTCTGCACTCCTTCAAGAACTGCCATACTTTGCTCTCACTACACTTCAAATTTAAAGGGCAGTAGAATGCTATAAAGCACAAGGCTATTATCCCTGGGTCATAGCAGAGCCCAGCAATCTCCAAACAATCACAGATTCAGATAATAGAGAGGCCCATTTCTGCAGGCTATAAAAGCACAAAGGAGGGGTTCTGAGAGCCAGCACACAAGTCACAGCCATTTGGAGAGCTCTCCTAGTAACAGGAGACAGTAGCCAGGCGGATTCCTTCCCTGAGGCCAAGGGGCTCAGAAGGAGGCAACAACAGTGATGCTCCAGGGCTTGGACATGGACAACAGTGTGAGAGTGATGGAAGAGAAGCAGCAGGTCACCAAGTTCATTCATCTGCCAGTGCAGGAAAATATATATGTGCTGAGAGTATAACCAGTGCCCTAACACTTGAAGACTTGTATTTTCATGTCAAATCTGAGTGACTGGCTCTGACAAGTGGATAACTGAGGTACTTGGGCTCAGATCACCCAGCTTTGACTAATCAGTTCATGAAAATGGCTCTAATCTCCAAACACAGCAATGAGGCCCAGTAAAGACCGAAAGAACTTCCTGTACAAAGCAGAAGATGCTTTGAAAGAAACTGGAGAGATCTTTTCTCAGCAAAACAGAAAACAAACAAAAGACTGAATATATTCGGAAGTACTCAAGACAGTATACTGCTAACACCTCTCAAAGACTTGATGCCTATGCAGATATGGTTCTACTGCCAAGCACTTCTTTGTTTAGTTTACAAAGACTTGTTTTGTTTTTTGGTTTGTTTTACCTTCTACCTCTAATGCCTAGGAATAAATTGAGCTGTTTTGACTACTGTCAATACCTGTCTCTCTCTCTTTTTCTCCTTCAAAGAGACATAAGCTTCAGCCTTTCCTAGACTGTCTTGCCAGCTGCTGCTCTGGTGGGTCAGTGATCTGCATCAAATAATTCTCCACAGAGGTGCCCCTGTTACTTATACTAAAATAATCACTTCTGCCACCATATTCCCCTTTGGCCTTCAAAGAGGCAATCAACTCTACAATGAAGGCACGTGGTCGGACAGCATATGCCTACATGTGACACATCCTATTGGCAGATTACAATTCGTATCCCTTATATACAGGCAACTTCCACCTTTCTCAGCCCATGAGGCTGTGTTCTTGCTCTTTAACATCTGTTTTATCACTTGTTGTTCTACCTGAGAGTCAGCCCTGCCACTCCTAATAACTGCCCTTCAACACATATACATCACTGCCATATCTGTTCCTCTGATTTTGTATCCCCTGTGCTAAAAGAGCCTCTTCTCAGTCATATCTGGGGGGGGGGAAAAAGATATGTCAGATTCACACAAAATTATGTGTACTAGAATCAGTGTTTTTTTTTAAGAGCACCAAAGGCACACAAGTCAGGAAACAGGGACGGGGCAATGTCAGGAGCAGCACTAGCAGAAGTCAAATATCAGTCAAATATTTTGTTTCTCAAAGAAGACATGTCAGCTGGTTACAGAGAAGCATACAAGCCAACTGGGTTATAAAATAAAGTAGCTTGCAATTCTCCTCTCCATTACCTCTGGGTTCTGTGCTTTTTAGCAGGTAACTTGTGGAATTGTTCAGAGTTCTTTAGCACAGATTCTCTGAGGAAGCAAACGCGATCCATGCAAACATTGTGCATTTAACAACACAACAACAGAGAGATCTGCATACAACTGAGAGCTGACAGCAAGCCTTCATCTTTGAGAACACCATCCAGGCAATGCCACGATGCCTCCTGCAAAAGGATGTCTTGCATGTAGCAGCTACAGAGCTAATGGGATTTCAAGATCAGGAAAAACAGCACCACATCTCTACTGCGTTCAGATGGCAAGGAGGCTGCAGAACAGCCCTGCCATACCCTTGTCAGCTGTGCCCTTCCTGATGCTGACACTGCTTGTTCACAAGTCCCACGTGAAGGAACCTGTGCTGTTGTTGCTCCCACAAAGCAAGCTTTATGATCTCCTACTTGCACATTTTCCAAAAATTCCTGAATGCTATGAACTGAGTTCTCCCACTTCACCCAAGAAATAAAGAAAAAGTAATTCTCACCAAAGCTTCCCACTTCTAAGCCTAACAAAAGATCAGAAAAATTAAAAAGCTGCACTTTCAGAAGCTATAGTTTCTTCATCTACAGAAACAAGCTGTGCTCAAAAACTGCTTGGCCTACATTATTTCTAAACCACCCACAAGCTCCATGGAATGTGATACGGCAGATATGCATAATGCTTGCTGCACTTGAGACTGCAACAGGAGATACGTCTGCTGAATCAGCCTTCAAAAACCAGACTAATCATACACTTTGGGTAGCACAGAACTGTTCTCATGAGAGCACAATGAATTACATGTGCACAAGGAAGTCTGGTTCACTCATGGATTCAAGGTATAAAGCTTCGCAAATTCACCAGATGATCTAAGTGAGGACAGCAGAAGAACTTCAGGTGGGCAGCAAAAGCAAATTGACTGACAACAGAATAATCTTCTCAGCTGGGCAAGACACAGGGAGCAGCTGCTCCATCAACCACCCTACTGACCTCATTTCCCAGCAGTGGTTAGAGAAGCAATTCTGGGAGTCAAAATTTTATAGGCATCAGCAGCAGAAAAATCTGGCTGTTCCTCTTTCAACAACAAAGCAAGCAGAAGGAGAATGGTACACAGCTACACTCCTGAACTCAAAACATTTCAGGGCCTGGCTACTAGAACATCCCTTTTGCCAAGTTACCACAAACTATTTCACCTGCCCACATGGAAGTCCGTACTCCGAAAGACCTGGTATGGCAGGAAACACTATGAAGACAGAAAACCAGACCGTAGCCATTAGTGAAGACCCTTCTGTGGCTTCAGAGCGTTTCTGCCAATGCTGCCAGCATACAGCAGGTCCGGCCTTTATCTCTAATAAGCCAGTTGTGCATCTTAGGTAAACATGCTTATCTGCTGTGGCACTTTCCAGTTCAGCCATTCAATCTGACCAGACCATTTGCTAATCCACAACAAAGATGAGACTTATGATCCCTTCACCCATCAAGTGATGTATTTAAACAAGTGCATTAAAATTCAACAGTGGACATGAAAAAGCAAATGGTGGAAAAGCAAATGGTGGATTTGTACCTTTCTTTGCTTCCCTCTCACGTATTAAGGAGGATTAAATAGCTTTCTTCTGATTAAATCTTACTTATAAAAAAAGCTCAGATTTAGTATCAAGGCTGACATTTCCCAGGTGCTTCCAAGAAGCAGCAAGGTTTTACTTCAACATATTTTGTCTATTTTGGTTAGCGCCCTGTTTAACAGCTAAAGATCTGCAACTCTCCCATGGTGGTTTAATGCCAATAGGCAGCTCAGCACCACCACAGCACTGTCACTCCTCTGCTCAGAAGGAAGGTAGGAGAGAACACAATGAAAAGCAAAACAAAAACATCCCCGCCACTCCTTCCTCCTCACACTTCCTCTGCTCTAGCTAACCAGAACAGACACCTGCTGCTCCCCAGCAATCTGACAGGTGTGCTGTGGCTGCACTGGGAATACAGCATGCTGTTCTGGTCAGCACAGCAGGTGAAGGCTTCCTTCATTTCACACAGCCAAGTTTTCTTCCTCTATGCCAGGTTTCACCTGCTAAGGATCTGGGACATCCTATTACTTTACTGTGAAGGAAAACAAAAACAAAAACAAAGCTTACTTTTTTTTTTTCCTTTGTAAGTTATCTTTAAGTACTTTATCATTAAACCTAATCACTTTATATTGACAGCAACCGTACAAGCTCCGAACCCAAATGCAACCATCACAGGTCCTGTGTCTGGATACACAGCTACACTGCCCCAGGAATGGAACCACAGAATTGTAAGGGTTGGAAAGGATCTCTGAAGATCCAACAGGCCAACTCCCTGCTAAAGCAGGTTCCCTTCATTAAGTCACACAAGAAAGTATCCAGGTGGGTTTTGAATATCTTCAGAGGAGACTACAACCTCTCTTGGCATCCTGTTCCAGTTCTCTGTCATCCTCAAAGTAAAAAAGATCTTTTACATGTACATAATGATCTTCCTGTGTTCCAGTCAGTGCCCATTGCCCCTTTTGCTGTCACAGGGCATGACTGAAAAGAGCCTGACCTCAGCCACTTGACTCCACCCCATTTGATACTTACAAGCATTCATAAGATCCCTCCTCAGTCTTCTCTTCTCCCAGCTGAACATTCCCATGTCTCTCAGCCTTTCCTCACAAGAGAGATGCTCCAGGCCCTCAGTCATCTTTGTCACTCTCCATTGGACTCTATCTAGGAGTCTCCTACCTTTCTTGAACTGAAGAGCCCAGAACTGGACACAGTACTCCAGGTGTGGCTTCACCAGCATGTAGTAAAGGGGGAGGATCATCTCCCTCAACCTGGAATCTTAGAACTCCTTTTCTTTCCTCCTCCAGGGGAAAGAAACATGCATCTATAAGGAGACCAACATAAAAGACTTCTCTGTATTTTCAGGTGCGAGCACTGAGTGCATCATCTGTATTTGCTCATCAAGATGTGGTATGCAGAGTGGCTTCTCCACGCTGCTTCTCCATCCCGTCATACCCACAGCCCATGAAATCTTTTTGTGTCTTCTCTCTCTCTCTGCTTGCAAAGAGCAAGTTACAAGATTACTTGCATTTTTCTCTCCTTATAGATATACCAAATAGGTGGCTTCCCATCATGGCCCTGCGTGTTTACTCTAGTAAATTATTCAACTTATTTTGTGTGGGGCAAATTAATTTCTACAGCAATTCAGCTGCTGCTCCATCTACAGCATATATACTTGCTGGAACAGATGAATTCTGCCATGCAGCATCATCTCTGCTTTTCTTCAGCGCTTGCACAGAACTTTCATTCTGATAAAACTACTTTTCTCCCCAAAACTCGCCCATTCCCTGCCATAACTGATGTTTCTCGTACACAATATATTGCTCATTCTTGGGAGTGGAAGTAAATTCCAAAAGTTAATAAATGTTGTGAATCTAAACCAATTTGCATTTTCCAGATCTTCTCCATTTCCTCATTCCTTATTTTCACAGATTGTCAAAACTTCCAAACACGTGGGTTGCAATACATCAAATCTGTAAAGAAAAGAAATTCACAAGGAACCTTTTTAAAAGAAGGAAATGAAAAAATGATCTGCAGTGTGCTGTCAGCATCATTTAGCTACACAGGGTCTACTTATTTGTGAATATAACTGTTTAAACAGCCTGACCTCCTGAGTGGTAACCAACACAACATTACCCAGATTTCACAAAATTACCTGCTGCCAAACATGCAAGAATGCTTTCTTCAGCATTAGAATGCCCCAAAGTAAACTTGATTCTTTGTGTAACACTACATGGGAAGGCTCACAATGCAGAGTTCACCTTATAAAAACATAAGCAAAACCAAGGCCTTTGTGCCCAATCAGTAAAAAGAACTGCACACACACAGTTTCGTTGTTTGTATACAAAAAACCTTTTGGAAAGATAATGATTCTATGTTTTGCAACATAGTTTACAACTCGAAGTGGCCTTTTGGTGTCTGATTTAACAAAAACTGTTTTCCTGGGAGCCAGGCAGAGTTTTCAACTATACACAATTGTTTGTATATATAAAACATCTTTTGTAAAGTTAGACATACTGTTTTGAAAGAGCATGGAAACGTAAGTTGCAAAAGGATATGCTACACTGAAATCACACTGTGAAGTGCTCTGACTCACTGCACCAAAGATAAAATATGTTGTATAACTACAAACAAATCATAACTGCAGTCACCCGAGTACTACTTTTCTGGGAGCACACAGACCTCAAGCAGTTTTTTCACCTTGAGTTCTGTGATGCCTCTTCCATTTCTGCCTATTTACCTCAAGCATTCATTACATCAGTACAACTCCTAGTCATGCTATCGGTACAGCTAGCTCTGTCTTAAACACAGGGCTCTCACAGCCCTCTATCAGGTGTCTCTCCTAAAAAAGGTTTGTACAGCTATGTCACATTCCCCAAGAAGGCTCTTATTATCAGTGAGAAAACAAGTGCTGAGAGGCACCTGTCCTCAGAGAGCAGCTCTCTGCCCTGTTTTCATAGCAGGACCAGTGTGTTGGTGCATACAGAGATTACAGGTAACTGCTCCACTATCTCCTTGCTCCTGCCCACCTGCCTGTTACCTTCTACTTTATTTGCAGAGTATCTCTATCAAACAGACACTCTTCTTTGTTTGGCAGTTGTATGTAGCCCGTTATATCAGGCTCCTGACAAAAGCCTGAAACTGCTACTCCAACAGGGAATGATACTAACAGCTGCCTGAGATGCATTCCTGGCTTACCAGGACTCACGCAGAAACAAATACTCTCCTCACTTCTAACCAGTCAGAAGCTGTTCTACCAATTGGACAGAAACGACAGCAGCACTGCCACACAGCATTTCATCCACTCCTCTTCTATGTTACTAAACTTATTTCAGTCCTTGAGCGTTTCTGAGAGGACCTGCTACATCTTTGTGTCTTTTATCCTTTGCTTTTCTAAGTCCCACTCCAAATTCTCTCTCCCATTGCTCATTTCAAAGACTACAGCATTTCCCTTTACTTCTGATGCTGCACTGGACACTTTTTTTTTTCCTGTTGGGAGGACAGGATGCAAGCAATATAATAAACAACTAGCAACAAGTTGTGATTAGGTGATTTCCACCACCGAGCCACAAACTACATACACAGATAGCATCTGCAGAAAGCACTTTCTGCCTTGCTACTTTGGTCTGTTTGCCTCATTTACAGTTATGCCTCACTCTACAGGATTCTGAAAGCGGCCTTATTTACAAGTGAGAGACCCAGGGCAGCTGCGGTTAGCAAAGTGCCAGCACCCTGTGAGCACCCCTCTGGGGGTTTGGCTGCCCAGGCTAAGGACCCACCTGGAAACAGCTGAGGGCTGTTACACTGTTAATTAACAATTTTCAATTGTTCTGCTGTGTGACACCCATCAATATGGTAATGCAATTTCATTCTCCTTCTTGAAGGGTGACATCACCCATGGAAAGCCAGCCCTAATGTAACATTTACCCATTTCCTTCTTAAATCCTCTCTCTGTGTCCTCTCTTTTCTTATATCCTTCCACACGCCACCATAGTGACTAACATAAACTAGTCCTGTGCAGGCTCCTGTTTTGCTATAGGTCACACGGTCGAGCATATTTGCAATGCAACAATCCAAGCATTGTGTAAGATACGTTTCAGTATTTTCAAAAAAAAAAAAACCACCACCATAATTCACTGGTTTCCATGTTTTTAATGCACTTCTCTCCACAGGGACAGCATGACTCACTCTCCCAGTGGGAAAATCATTCCTGCTGCTGGACACTAGCAGCAGTTCTGGCATCTAACACTAATAGCATTATCAATTTATGACTTTAGAAGCACTACCAGCATCCAGTAGTAGTGTCTCTAATGTTACAGATAGCCCGTTTGCCTGTTTTTTTCCACAAGGCCCTCTGTCTTTCCTTACATCCTTACTTATGTTTCATGAGGGCACTCGGCTTTAAAGCCATTAACACAGCTTTCGAAAGTCTCTCTTCAGCCACAGCTTCCACAGAAATAAACTAACACAGGAAACCTATTAATGGCCAACTCACCCCCTAAATCCTCACCCCATGCCAATAGGCACAGTCACTTCTTTGAGTAGGGGGCTTAGCTGAGTCAGGGATGATAACACTGCACACCCTGCAGCATCCTACACAAATCACACACGTACCAGGCACTCTGCAAGGTCCTCCAGACTCGACTCTATCCAAGCTGTGAGACTGTGAGATGCCAAGGGGGGATTAAAAAAAAAGAAAAGCTATGAGAAAAAGGAGAGACTTCAGAGCCCAGGACAACGGCATCAGCAGCACACCTGAGAAGCACGTTGCTCACTCATCTGCATTGTGAAGGAAGGGCCTGAGCACCGCGATCCAACAGCCCTCTGCTCCAGCCTCAGCGCCTGCAGGCACAGGGCCAGCCTCGACCCACATCTCCTGACTGATCTCAGTCATCAGTCCCCAGGTGAAGGAGGAAGGAGCTGGAAGCTCCTTGGGATGAAAGGCAAGAGGACACTTCACAAAGAGCTACATGGGGACAAAGGAAGCATTTCCTGTGTGCCTACTACCTTTTGTAATGCGGTTTTGTAAGATAGAGGCATTCTTGTGTCACTTCTCTCTTCTGCTCTTACACAAGAAGCCACAGCCATCAGGCTGAGCCGGGGAACTTTCAATCCCAAAAGATATTCCAACCAATAAGGGAAAAGCTTTGACTTAAGAATCTGGAAACCTTAAAAATGTCAATATTGCATTCAAACAACTCCACTACACAACAAAGACAAGAGAATGCAGAAGGGAGCCATCCTATCCACATCAACCATACTGATGCCTAACCAGCAAATCTGAAACTCATTACAACCTAAATGCTGGTTTTGCTAACTAAAACCACTTATTTTAACTCTCCAGTAATTGTGGCCTTTATTGGAAAATATGTTACTGAGACATCGTAATTACTGATGTGTTTACAAATATGTACAATAAATGCCTTCCTTGAAAACAAATATTTAGTAAAACGTTTAAGGAAAAGGCAATAAAAGCATTGCTCTCAAAAAGTCTTCATGTTCCATAAGCTGGTCAATAGATTCAGTGTGTCCATGAAGTTCTATGATAGGTTGTACTTCAATTTTTGGATATATTTGTGAAAATTACTGATGAAAAAATTGCACTGGGAGTTGGGGCTGTTCAGTATGGAGAAGGCTCTGGAGAGACCTGATAGTGGCCTTTCAGTATCTAGAAGGGAGCTACGAGAAAGAAGGGGACAGACTCTTGAGCAGGGGCTGTTGTGACAGTCATCCAAGGGCAAGTGGTTTCAAACTAAAAGAGGGGAGATTTAGATAGGATGTTAGAAGAAAGGTTTTTAGGATAAGGATGGTGAAGCACTGGCACAGGTTGCCCTGAAAAGTGGGGGCTGCTCTGTTCCTGGAGCCACCCAAGGTCAGACTGGACAGGGCTCTGAGCAACCTGAACTAGCAGTGGTGTCCCTGCTCAGTGCAGGGGAATCAGACTAGATGGCCTTTAATGGTCTCCTCCAACTCAAATGATTCTATGATTTATGCTGCACCAAAATAAAAGTCATGCTGTAATAAAAATGCATGTTTCTGTATACATGTGAGAAGTAAAATACCTCACTATTACAAAGTAGAATACCTCACTATTACAAAGGTAATGTTACACTTTTCTTAATGTAAAAACTTGACTTAAAAGAGAGACTATTAGTAATTAATGCCTAGCAAAACAAGGGCCTCTCAGTTATCTCAATAATATACTATCAAACATCAAATTTACTGAGATAAGTGGGTTTGAAAAAGTATTTTAATTTCTAATTTCTACAGGTAAATGGAACCAACCTGCAGACACCTTAAAGAAACTTTCAGAAGGTACCACATCCCTTTGCAATGCAGATCAGGTCCTTAGCAATTTCACAGTGAGGTGAAAGGCACTAAAAAAAAAAAAATAAGCTGTGAAGATGTTTGTTGTCTGCCATTTTAAATTTGAAGGACAAAAGAGAAAAAAACAATCCATCCAGTTATTAAATCTATTTTGCAAAGCACAGGCCAATGAATTTGGTAGTTAGACAATAACTGAGAGTTTCTCAACACTTCCGTAAATATATACATGGAAAATGCTTATAAAGATAACACTTCCTATTTCTAATATTTTTTCCATTCAAAATAAACGAGGTTAGATATTCTCAGCTGATTTAAAGAAAGAGATACAATGCAATATGTAAGAGTGCTTGCGGCTGGATTCAACAGAGAAGACTGTTCAGGCAATGTGTAGTTCTGGTATTCCCAACAAGGTCTCCTGTGCCACTTTTCATATGTCACTGAAATTCTTTCTTACATATTCCTAAAGGGAAGAGATAATGAGGAAAGCAGGAGGAAGTGAAATCCAACAAATCCTGGAGTGCCCTTTCGTTTTTTGAAGAAGGCATACAGACTGGTTCTGAAGTTCCTAAATAAAAATACTGGCCTGATTTCTGCCTGTAGAAGATTTGTTAACAGGGAAACATGTCCATTGTCTAAATAACAAGGATTTCTTAAATACCTTCCTATCATTGAAAGTCATTCCTTGCAGGAGTTATCACTAGAAGCCACCCGCATTGCAACCGCTAGATGTATTAAGAAGGAAAAAGAGATGTGAAAGCACTAGCTACCTGGAAAGATTCTAAGTATTTTAAACTCCAACAGTTAATTAAGTTAATCCCATATGTTCACTTTGTAAATAAGATATAACGTTGAGAAATATGGAGGCGTGATATTTCTGGAATTAAAAAGGAACTGTACCACTAGCAGTGTCTGCCAAAGCACCTCAGAAAGGAACCGCAGCTCTGCGCAATACCAAATATACCCACCTATTTCAAAGGACTGCTCCCAAAGACACAATGCAAAAGCATCAAAATATACATGGGAAAAGTGGGCAGACGTGAAACAACATCAGCGTCCCATTCTGATGATGTGATAATGCATCAGATAAGGCGGGCAGAGAAAGGCTAACCATAAAAGGCTGAAACATGTATTTGGCAGGCTAATATTTCAGAAAAAGCGTGATATGATCCCAGTTTTAGGTTTAGTAAGTTTCAGCTACAGAAGGAGGTTCTCCATTTGTGAAGTGCATTCTGGAGATCAGATCAGCGGGCACAGGCAGAAGAAAACAGGAGTCCTAGCAAAAACAATATGAGAGAACTAAACTAAGTCCATGATTTGCCAAGGGCAGGGAACACATCAACTTCAGTGATTCTGTGAGTCTCATGATGCCAGTAGAGTCTGTCACCATCCAGAAGTCAGATCCAGAACTATGTGACTTGTCTTCTCTTATTTCAATTTCTAACATTCTGGATCACAAAGAAAAATGAAAACGCAAAACTAACAGTTCAAAATCTAGAAAAGAATTAAAAGAAATACTCTAATTCAAGACTAATGGAGGCTTTATGATTTTAGACAATTTGAATTTAAAGCTCTGGCACAGAACCACTGGTAATGGCTTACCCTTTTTCTGAACGCATCACGGCTGTTTCTGAAAACTTGACTAACAGAAAAAGAGAGCCAACGCTGAGGGATACAGAGAAGAGCCAACCACCAATGAATCATCTGAAGGCATCCCCGATGCACATAATTACCATCCCATTAAGCAACAGTCATTGCAATTAAGTATTGTTTGGCTTAAATCAGTTACCTGGAATGTCTTCTGATCAGGCCTGTTCCAATTAAGTGGCACTTACTTATTACCCTAATCATGCTGTATCAGTTCAAAGCAGCATAGCACAGCTTCACCTTGAAAACAATCAGCCTAACATTTGGCAACCAAAAGCAATAGCCCTCGAGTTCCCAAATGAAAGAAAACAGGTATCTAAGCATAAAGCATTGCTATATTGTCTTCTCACATTTGCTTTTGTCTCTACAATTCTACTCATGTAATTATTAAAGCTGCTACCAGTTGAAGAAGTTCTGTTTTAAAACAAAAGCCAGATTAAATGCATACTAAATGCCACACGTTGTGCTACTCCCTAACAGGAAGATGCTAGGGAGAACATTAAACACCAAATCAGTAGGACAATGCTTAAATCTCTAATTACAATTTCATTTGTAAAAACTGAAATATCTGTCCTCCCACACAGCTGGCTGTGTGTGTCAGTTTTAAGCATGTTTTGCCATACTAACTTAACTGAGTTCAATGTTTCAGTATGCATAGCTCTTCCGTTTCCAGTATTATTTTTTGCTCATTCAAAACCAATAGATTTCACTAGAAAAACAACCACACTGCTTCTTACCTGTAACGATTTAATTAAGGCACATATAAAAATTTATTTAAGAATATGTTACACAGATGGCATTTTTACTGCTTGGCAGTAAAATAACTGTAGTTTTCAGACAGACAAGCACATCTAAATAAATATCAAATTGTGCATAGCAACATGACTGTGTATTTCAGTTTTAAGTTGATGGATAGAAAGAAAAAGAAAGCAAACAACTGTTTGTTGTTGCTATCTCAGGCAGTGAGAGTCCTAAACTTTTCAACCTGAACTTCAAGAGCCAACTTTTAGGTCCATGTTGACAGAGATTTCTTACGTCTTCTCCTAACAATATGAGTTCTGGAATTCCCCTCATTTCACATTCAGTTGCTACATCCCAGATTTACAAATACACATCTACTGTATACAAAGGGTGGTGCTGAAGAGAGCCACCCAACTCAGCCTTCCCCCTGCCCAAGCAGCAGACGATGCTGGTACACTGACATGCTTGCCTACTGCAGTAATCAATCTATAGGTATGCTGAAGTGCACATCTCTCTGCTGCTTTTGTTATCTGAGCTAGTTCATTTAGAACTGTCTCAAATAATCCTACACAGCACTACGCATTTCCGGAGAGCTTACCTAAAGCCTTACTGAAAGGCACCTTGCTTCTCACACACATGTGCTTTCAGAAAATAAGACTCAGCACCTTTGACAAATGTTACCATAAGCCCTCTGGACTCAGCTCTAAATACAGTCATCACTTCCAGATCAGAACTCTCAGTGGCTGCTGACTGTTTACAGGGAATTATTTCAGGCTGTTTCATCTTGCAGATACCAGGATAGGCCTGTTCCAGCCTTCAGCTCCAGCTTGTAAAATCTGCAAGCAAAATACGCATCACCAGATTTCATTTTCTAGGAGAAAACATGGGCACTGAGGCTGCATAGCCTGCATGAAGTCCCTGCTCTATGGGCTGGGTAACAGACAGAGCATGCAAGGCCTATTTAAAAAAATACATATATATACGTATATAATACATACATATATATATATATATATTTGTATGTATATATATATATGCAGCAGGTCTCCAAAGCTTCATCTGTAGTTAACAAACATGATAAGAAGACACCATTAAAAAGAGACATCAATTACAGTCATCAGTTTTTGTGACAATAGGTAATACTTTCCGTAACACAGCCTAGCAAGGTTTCAGGAGCCAACACTATTCAAAAGATTTATTTTTGCTTCATTTTTCCCAGTTCAAGCTAGTGCTGCGTACATTTGGAGTTACTCATGCACTACCTAGAGAAAGAGGGAAGCACTGGGACGCTACTGAGGGGGCACACAGCAAGCTGGCTAAGTGGCACATACGTAACACGTATCACACAGAAAGTCCTGCTCCCACACAATGCATCTATCACTGCCTCTTTGGTGCAGGCATTATAAGCATGTGAAAAGCCTAGAACAGTCTCAAAGATCCAAAGTTAATAAAAAATGCTCATTTATACACAGTGAATATGAAAAGATAACTTTCCTGAAAGGAGCAGAAACTAAGTAATGTGCTGTTACATACGTGTGTAACTTAACTAGAGGACTGGCATCTCATCACTAAAAATATCCAGTAATTTTAACTCAAATATTTGATAAGACTACTTGTTCAGTAATTATGCATCTGCAGAAGACTTTCTGCAAGGCAGCTGATTTATTACAGCATGACTTTGAGATTTAAGTATTAAGAAGATGCTATATAAGAGCACATTAAGTGCATTAAAATGGGACTAAGAGATATTATAAGACACTCGTCGATGAGGAATTAGCACAGAGGAGAGATGTTTCTCCTGAGTTACAAGAAGGTGCGAGGCTTCATGTCACTCAACATATCAGAGATTTAAAGACACTAATGACAAAATCAGTGCACAGAAATCAGAGTGCAAAGAGTTACTCACATAGAAAAAGACTGGTTTAACAAAACATGCTTGAATATAACAAAGTGCTAAGCTACAGAGTATTGAGCAGAAGAGTTACTGAACGTACAAAGTAAAAGACTGTATCCTGCACAGTAACGTGGTAAAATGGCAAGGTTTGCACATCTCAGACTCAACTGAGCTTTCGTTAAGTAATCTGAATCTTGAACAGAGTGAAGATGCAGGTTAAGCATTAAGAGTTCTTCTCTTCAGTGCTGAGAGCATGAAAAAGAGCAATGCTGGAACATTATGCCATATTTGTGACAACCAACTTGCCTAAGGAGAAATAAAAAAAATTGGAAGGAAAATGGAAAAGTTACACAAATATACTCAAGGTCTGCAAACAACATCCTCCAGTCCAGTCTTGAAGAGGTCACTGATCAGCTTAGTAAAAAGACGACTCAGCGATATCTTCAGTAAAACTAATTTTTGAGGTAGGAAAAAAACCAAAAAGATACTTTCCTACCTACCATCTCAAGTCACAAAGAGAATCTCTTCCTAGAAAGCGAATTCTGAACAACTCTACTGAAAAACAGAGCTCTGTAAAGAAAGCAAATAACGAGAATGATTAACCAGTGCAGTAAGCTTCAAAGGCTCTACTTCCATAATTCTTGGTGCCTTCCTTCAAATAAATACCTAATGTCTGCAAAATTTTCTGGTCAAGTACAAGTCAAACACTGACCACAGCTTCAATTCAAGACTGAATAATAAGTAATGGCTGCATCATCTGCTCTATCTCAGAGGATAAACTGCAGCTTTACCAAACTGTACTATTCTCAAAACCAAATCTCCTCACTCCTCTCTACACATGCAATTGTGAAGCATGCAAATTACAAACAGTATCAGTACCTAAGATGATTCTTGAAAAGATGTCTTTAATTTGCCGTATATTTTACCACTGAGGACGAGACAACTGAAGAATTTATCACCTTAGCTACCTTGGTTATATCATTTCCCTCAGACAGTGTTATCTCCTTGTCTCCCACATAAGAGTCATGCTGTTATCAAAGTCTTTGTCACTAAACAATTATTTCCTTTTATGATTTCTTCTGGTTGGTCAAAGATAAGGGCTTACAATAAGCTCCATTACTGTGGCAACCAAGTAAGAGTAATACTAGAACAGACATAACTAAGCTGAAGTAATCAGCACCATTAATAACCTTTTGATTACTAATCAAATACAGATCTGATTTTTGTTTTCACTTTGCTTTACATCTTCTAAACTACAAAAGAATAAATATTCCTATAAAAAGGTTTCCTCTATATCCTAGTCCTTTCGTTGTCTTGCTTTTTGTCCTATACTTCAGGATTTTCCACAACAAAAAAGTCTTCCATTAAAAAGAATCCTTAAAAAAAAAAAAAAAACCACCATTTTCTCTGGTGGCAAGATTAATTAAATATCATAGTATGAAATTTCAGGGTTTTTTTAATTTTAAATCTAAGAGTATTCCTGAAGACAGAAAGACAAAAATCACATATACTGATTTCTCCTTTAGAAACAAACAGCATAACTTGAGACAGCTGTTGGGACAAATACAGTCCATGGAATTAATAACTGGAAAAAATATATTCAAAAATAAGAATATAATGTGGTAAGGTCTTAGAAACTTGCGCTGCAAATAACACTGCCACATCAGTTCTTCATTCTGAGCAACTGCTAATCCACAGGCATTCTGGTTACATGGCAGCTAAAAACCCTTTACAGAAAAATCTGAAATCATTGTTCAGCTTGCTGTGATTTTGGAAGAGAAGTACATGATTTCCTCGTTCCTGCAAAACCCGGGCGCACAGCACTCTCTTCTGAACATGCAGTGCTTTCCTCCTGGCCCCTCTCAGAGGGAAGGCATCCAAAGCACCACGTATGAAACGCCCTGTGAATTGCAGGACAAGGAACTCAGAGCAGAATATGGGTTGGATGGTTTCACAGATACGTATGTTTGCAACCTCCACGAGTACTTTATAATTTATAATGAACTCTCCATCATCTTTCCAAATACACAATTCTGCAATTCAAATTACAAGACTGTGTAATCAGTCTTTTTGTTTATTTGTCTGTATTGCAAGCTTATAGTTGCAGTAGTCCTAAAGTAGTTGAATGCTGCTCAGAGTTCATAGCTCACTGGAGGCTCACTGACTACTCCAGAGACACTTCTGTACATCCAGGTCTTTGCTGTGCAATGCATCGTGCAGCCCTACTATATGCACGTTGCTCCTCTTCAACAAATAGCTCTCTATTTTGTAAGACACTTACTTGCAAGAGTAACAAAAATTGAGTTGCTGCCAGTTCTAGTTTCATCCTTCACCATTTACTTTATGTAACAATCAAAAGTAAAAAAGAAATCACAAAGCTGAATTCTCTCGTACAGAAAGTCCCCTTTTTCACACCAACTGTGTTGTGCCTACCAGCAGATGGAAAAATAGGCAAACATCAACTATAAAGGGACAAATCACCACGCTAAACACAAAAGGGAAAAGCATGTCTGAAAAATGAGCAGGGTTTTTCAGAGAAGTTTTCACCTAGAGAATTCCTTTCAATAAAGACAACAGCCAAAGATGAATAAAAAACTGAACGAGACATGAGAAGTATTTGCCCATACAGATTTGGAAAGACTGTGAGCTGCCTCATAAAATGTTTGAACAACCACATTAATATACAGTATGCACTAAGATAATCTACTGATTTTTATTTGCCAGTTTTATATTAACATCAACAACTGTTCATTTAGATACCAAGTATTTCTTATGTCTCAAGATGTAACGAGGCAACCAACAATTTTCCATGATATGACCAAAATTCTCCTTACAATGATGTACTTCATGCTAATAAAACCTTTTTCTAAATGCATCCTCTTAGCCCAAACAAAACTAAAAAATTAAAATAGAAAAGGAGCGATTCATAAACCTCCCCTCGTAACTTTTCTTCTCCAAAAAAGCCGCACATCTGTTTTCACAGCTGGAAATAATTCAACCATTGGTAACCAGAGAAAAGCTTCAGCATGTTAAAATGCTCTAGCCAGAAACTGGCGGTCCAGCAAAGGCAGATACTATGCCAGCACAATCTGAGCAGCTGTTAGGACAACCTTTATTTATACTGAAAGGGCACAAGACATCCTGACGCTACTGCTACTAGAACTGCACATCTTAGCAGAAACACCCTGCTGGCTGGAGTCGGGCAGTGCAAGAGAACAACGCGCATGTTACCCATGGCTCTCTGAGAACAGCAATGTGCAATCATTCACTCTCTACCCACTTTTCTACAGCAGACTCCACAAGGCTCAAGCTTCTGAAAAAAAAAAATCCTTTGTAAATAATTTTTAATACAACTGTTATTATGAGTGTCAGAAAAAAAATCAATTAACAACGCTGCCCTAACTCTTTAGAAAAATAGGATTTAGATAAATAGAAAAAGATTATGTCAGTTCTTTTACGGTATTATTTTTATTCTGAAAGTGACATCAAAGAGCCACAAGCCTCTCCCCTTTTTTTTTCCCCTTCTTCTGGCTTTGACATCACACGAAGAAAAAAGTATTCCTTTCCCTGTTCCTTGCATAGCTGGAGCATCCAAGCCTCTGCCTGCTGTTATCATTTCCTACCCTCGAATATGAATTATTTTAATCCTCCAGCAATTAACAGTCTCTTGGATGAAAATAAAGAAGGCTAGAAGTGCAACCTCACTTTTGTTTTCCTCCTTTATTTGGTCAGTAGTTCATTTACTCATTGCTGTAAACAACTTAAGCACTGAAGTGTGTGTGTGTCCTACTTATATTTTTTTTTATTTTAAATACCTTTGCATGTTTTCAACTTTTTTTGTTTGTTTGCTTGTTTTTTAAATCTTGCTTACACTTCAGAAGGAGTTTCCTGTCCTTAAGCATCTTTCATGCACAGCTTTCTGTCACTGTACAAAATCTCACGTTTTAATGCACTACTACTCATTCCATTACAAGATCTTCCTAGGAAAGGAAAAGGAATCATCTTTTATTTGCAAATCCACTTAATAAAGAAAGAAACTGAACTGGCAGTAAACAGTACTATAAACATTGCTGAGTTTCCTTGATCTCTTCATTGCTTTCTTGTTCCCACTGCTATAATTACCATCAATACTTCTAATGTACTGCAAGTACACTAAGTGCTTAACAAACAAGAGGGAAGCAAGGTTTTCTGACCTGAAGATATAGCTGTCTAAGCCCCAATCCAACACACCACACACATTTTAAGCAGTTCTTTGGACTACAAGCATTTACTGTTCAGAAATCAAGTGGTCTGCTGCGTCAAGGCCTAAGCAAACTATGAGCATATAGAGGTGGCAGGCAGATACAGTGAGAAGCTTCATGAATAAAAAGTCAAAGTCCAGCAGGTACTTCAAGTCATGTGCAATCTGACTCTTAAAGAGAAAAAAAACAGAAAGGAAGGAAGAAAGAAAGAAATGGTTGAAGAGGGCTGTATAGTTGGAGTGAGGTTTTACAATCCAGATACACCTCTGAGATTGTAAACTATTGGGTCCAGGGGCCCTGTGACAACAGGGTGTATTTTTGGAGCCACGCACACATTTCTAAAACCAAGTACCAGCAGCCCCTCAGGAATGACTGCTACAATAGATGCCCATTCCAAGCTTCAGCAAGACTAAAAGCCACACTGCAAATACACAGAGTCATATCCTAACATTCCCATCCTTCCCAGTCCAAGGGAGTGTTTGGGAGAGGGAGAAGGGGTGGGGAAGAGTTTTGGTAAAAACTTCGCATCAGCATTCTGGTCTCAGAAAAAAGGCTTTAATGCTGAACACTGTATCCTGAACTGCAAGTTACATTAGTTCCATTTTATCAGCCTTTTTTTCCTCCATAATTGCTTTACCTATAATGTTTTAGAGTGAAGAAAAAGACCTGTATAGTCTTTTTTTTTTTTCTTCTAACTATTAAAAGGATTAAAAAAACTATTGTTTATCTGGCCTACAGACTAAAGAATGCAGCAGAGTGATGACTGGTTTTTCCTCAGCTTGTTCCCTAGCTGTCCATGCACAAAATAAATCTACTCATTTTTAATGATTAGATAATAATGGCATTCAAAAGAGAAAAGCTTAAGTAATCTTCTCTACTGGTTCACCATCTCTCAGTAAAAGGGTGAAGCGTGGGGATGGCAAAAATTGAAAAACAAAAACAAAAAAAAGCAGTGCTGCTGAGAATCAACCCAGACAACCATGAAATCTGGCATCATTTATTAACAGAAAGAGTCCTCATAGCATAGCAAGCATGGAAAAGCTAAATTACCTGAAGGCCTTAAAAAGGATCAACAGGAAGTCGCAACATGTGAAGCATTAAACACTGCAAAATACGGACTTTGAATTGTGCGTATTTTTTTAAGTAGTTGCAAGATGAGGAGTGGCTGAGAAAAGTCAATACAGGGCGGTCAACCAGGGGGTATATGGCATACAAGATGGTATTACCAAGGAACATTTTGGAAAAAATGCTGCTGAACCCAAGTAGAAATGTGATGTGCTTTGCTGACTACTGCAGTGTCTCCTTCGTACTGCTCTTATTCCTTCCCACAGCCAGGACCCAGACCATCAGTCCCAAAGCAGCAGAAAAACCTCACATCACCTTCGGTAGGCTTAGGATGCCACTTCAAACACATAGCCTTCCCTTCTCTCTGCTACAATTTGAATCTCAATCTTTTCATCCCAGATTGCTGTAAAGCAATTTCTACATCACCAGTGCCATCTGTGGCCCACTCTCCCCTTCTAGAAGATTCATACAGGTGAACATCGACGATGAAATCTTGGAACAAAGACTAGAGAAGCGATCTGCAGTTTTAAAAGTGCAGATATTTTGTGGCGTGTATTTTGTGAGTGGGACACTTAAACCCTCTATAAACAATTACTAAATTGTCAATGGAATTCAATAAATGTTGTTTTAAAAAAACTAATTATTTGTTACAATAACCAGCTACTATTGCCATTTTGTATCTGAAGGTTTGTAAACTACTTCCATTTGAGAAGTAATTGATTCCATTTTTATCATTTGCTCAAGTTTATGTGGTTGTTCACATCCAAAGAGATGATAACATCTATTTGCAGCAAATTATACATTATAATTCCTCATTCAAAAGCTGTAATGGAAAACAAAATGCTAATTTATGCTGTAAACGGAAGTACAGAATCATAATCACTCATTGTTAACATTAGGAACTAAATTGCTCTTGCAAATAATAAAATGGGTTAAAAATGTGGAGGGCTTTTGTGAGCCAAAGTACCAGTGCCACTTACTCGCTCATGTGTTATATTACAAGCAATCAAATGAACCTTTTCTCTCCATGCCAACACAAACTACCCCTTTTTGAGGGAAAGAATAATGGCCTTGTGATTGCGAGGTAAGGATGCATGTCGGGCGCCCATCCTACCCTTGAGCTTCTCAGCTAGCTTCCCAAACATGGGCCTTCCTGTGCTCCCAGTGAGGTAAGCTGCACCGTGCCCAGGGACTGCCCACACCAGCAAGCGATGCAGAATCACGAGCAGCCCAACAGCTGCTGCAGAGGAGGCATCATGGACACTATGCTTCACATCACACACACCTGAGAGCGAGGTTTGCTTACCTTAGCAACGGCCCCATCTCACCAGTTTAACATTCATTTTGTACGTCAAACGGTGTTAGAAGAGCTCCCTGGAGTACAACTCCCAGTTCAGTTCTATCCGAAAGGAATTCCACTCATCTACTGACAGACCCATCCATAACGTAACCCAAGGCACTGCAGTCAGGATGTGCAGGTTGCAGCACGCTCCTGCTCCCGAGTGAGGGGCTGGTGTCAGCACATCTCTTGCACTGCAGATCCCCAGGAGCTCGCTCAATTTCTCCTCCCAGATTAGGACCACCATGTCACAAATGCTATATCCAGACCACGAGCCACTCCGTTATTAATCTCTTTTCAGCTGAATTTTACCTTTGGAGCAGACACGGTAACTGCCATTTGTAGAGAACACAGAGCCTAAGGCAAAAAAAATGTTGTGGAAGTATTGGCTTTCCTTCCTTTTTAGCAATTTTACAGTCCTATAGGCTTCAAACATACAAGAAGATTTGCTCACACAGCAAACAGACACATCAGAGGAAATAAAAAACCACCAGCACATTAGGACTGTGCACCTGCTCTTCCACATTTCATTAAGTCTCCACACCTAAACGTACGTCAGGTTCTCTCCTCTGTGCATCCGTTGTGCTGGTATCCCTCAGTGATACCTTCTGGTCATAGCGAGACAAACTGGATTGCAAGCATCCACATTGCCTCAGGAAAAACACACTAAAAAAGCCATTAACTTTTGGTAAGTCAGGTCAGATGATTATAATCTAAATGATAAATGCCAGATAATAGGTTCAAAAACGTGTATATTTTTAAATAAGCTGCCATTTGTCAACAAGCCTCTCCCAGCTTACATTATACAGCTCAAATCCCAGCAAAACAGTTTGCTTGCCAGCTTTTCTTCAGATACTAGTATTAGGAAATACAATTATGTTATCAAAAAAAAAAAAAAAGAAAGAAAGAAAATTGCTTTTTAGGTGACCAAAAGAAAGTTCCCCTGCTTCACGCAGTAAATCATTTTACTGTTGCCCTTTTATATTTAATACCCTTCTGCAGTCCACATTTATCTCTACACTAGCAAAGTGTACTCATTGATTTCCTATGGTCTCTCTGGAAGAAAGTTCTGCTTCCCTGATGATGAGTACAAAGGGTGGATGACCCCGTTCTCATTCCAATGCAAACCCTGCACTTTTACATTTCTGCTTAGACCACATGAACATCTGACCAGCTCAGAACTCCCTGCCCTCTTCCTACAGAATATGTTGCCAGACCTACTGACATTTTCTCCCCCATGGAACTATTTTTCAGAATCCTGTCTTATGAATATAGCACTAAAATGCATTTGTTCATCACAGACATAATTGTTCCTCAAGATTTACACCTGAGATTTTCTTCCAAAGGAAAAAAAAAAAAAAAAAAGAAAAAGCCTAAAAAATCATTTTGCCCATATGTTGCATGTTATCTTGCTCCACTGCACCACTATTTACCTGTTTTTGCTCTCAGGCAAAAGAGAATTACCTGCACCCAGTTCAAACTGTGCTTTCCTGCCAGGTAAGACAGCCATCAGAACGTACTGTTTGTACATCCAGACTGCAGATGGTTTTATTAAGCAACAACCAGAACAATGACACAGGAAGCGGACAGAAGACGTGTTCTGAAATCTGCTCTCTGAAATGCTATGCAGTGGTGATCCCAATCTTTGCAAATACACGGCACCATTCATCACTGATTGACACGTTTTAATATTCATGTACCGAATGACAGATTCATGCATTACCCTCTGACAGAAATAAGTTTTAATTTTTTAAGTTTGTTTCTTTTTTTTATTATCGGCACCTGAGTTATTTAAGCCCAAACTAGCTTCTTTCTCAGTATCCCATTGCTTACCCTTTGTTGAGAAGCTCAGTCCCTTCAGTTTCACTTTCGGTTTCACTGTGTCCCATTTCCCCACTCTGTGCACCAGCACACATCGCCCCCTGGAGTCAGGGAAAATTTCAAACCCAGGAATAACTTTTTAATGGCCAAGTCTGCTCTGTGAATACTGAACCAGCACAGAAAGAACAGCAGTACTAACTTAGTTCTGAGTCTTTGGAATTTGCAGAAACATTACACGTTGCCCTAAAATACAGCTGAAATGGAGTGACTGTTTTATTCCGCTGTCTTTCAAAGCCAAACAAAATTTAGACCTTCATTTAAGAAGGTCTACAAAAATCTGAGCCAGTTGTCCAATAGAGCAGCTCTCATTCAACATCCATGTGTGTATATACACGCTGTATGTCACATAAGTGCAGTGTGCTAGCACAAACACATATTTTTTCACACCTGCACAAACTCCCAGTTCTGTTATCCGAAGAAAAAAAATAATAATCCAGAAATTGTAAACAAAAATATATCCAAAAGTCTCATTGGTTATAGGCCAAAACTGACATAGAACCACTTGACTTTCTCTAGTTAGAAGATGAAAATGTGTACGAGCAACGTACATTGAGAAAGCATCCCCAAAAATAGTGGCTGAATGCTCTAATCCCATTGGGGTGCTTCTGTTTTCAGGCATGGAAAGACAAAAAGATAAGCCACAAAGCCAGCTCTCACATTCATCCTTTACCAGCTTACCTACAAAACACATTCCATACAGTGTATCACACAAAGCACAGCCTCTTCTGAGGACGCAGCACAAAGCGATGGTGCCAGCTAACAAGCCCTCCGTGCACAGGGCAGGGAAAGCTCTGAAATACTGGCACTCATTCAGTAGCACGCTCTCATCTTACTTCTGTACTGCAGGGATTTTCTTGAGGCCGAATTAAAATAAGCGTCCAGATTTATGCCTTAGTCACACAATTTCATTCCTCAACAATTACACTTCAAATGATTCTCAAGCGCTTCCCAACCATATAGATTCAGTAATACAACAGCGTAGACAGTTCTGGACTGGAGAGCGAAAAATAATTAATACAAATATGCTGTCAGTTCAGCAAGGAACGATAGGTCGTGCCCAAGAATATAACTACTGCTCTTCCGAGGCCAAACACCCCCCTCTACAGTGCTTAGAAATATCTGTCCCTATGACCGCTAATGAAGAGACAGACAGGAAGAGATTTTCAGCGAGTCAGAAGCCAGACTCCTGAAGTTGGTGGTGAAGAAATACAAAACAAAGAGCAAGAAGTAGCATCTCTATTGACAGCCTAAACTGCAGATCACAGGATGATTCAATAGGAAATCTGCTGCACATTCCTTCGGCTCAGGTTTACACAGGTTGTCAAAGACAACACAGGCAGAGCTGTGCCACCACAATTCAGCTTTCAGGATTTACATCTGTGAGTTTGCCTAGCCTGGAATCTATCGCGTTGGTTATGTGCCTCCACCAAAATAGCCATAAAAAGGATACCACGCTTGAGGGTCTCGGCTAACGCTTATGGAATTTTCTCCAGAAATGTAAAGAGGTCATATTTGTAACTATTAGAGAGCCTGATTTTCCAGAAGACTATCTCAGAAATTGATTCAATACAGACTTCATCAAGCTTCTAGACACAATTTTTCTCATGCGAGCTTCTCTGTGATGCGCTTTTGAATTTAATATGCAAATGGGGAAAGTTCCTTCCAAGGACATTACCAACAAATCACTCACGTAGCGTTGTGCTTAAAAATGAGCTGCAATAATGCATCAAAATATACCAGTTGGAACTGATCGCTGAACCCTGCAGAACTGTGGAGCCAACATCCCGCCTGCTTTCAGAGCCGTCGGATGCCGTGCGATGCTTCTGGAAGAAATCTCTGCTCTCTCTAACCTTACAGGTTCCGTTATTAAGTCCTGCTCTGATTTCTTGTCCTCTCATTAAAGCACACCCTGAGATACCAGGAAAAGACCCTGTGTAAGCGATGGCCGGACTGCTGTCACACAAAGGATCCTTTTACCTTGTACTACGTGTTGAGAGCGCATTGTATCGATCTAGGAATAAAACCTATTTTTCCAGTAGTCAACCCATCTCAGCACTTTGTTTCAAAGTTTCTCCATTTGCTGTTTTGTTTTAAAAGGAGTACACGAAACAAATTCTACTCCGGCAATGTTGCTATATTTAGCAAGAAGAAAACGGTTTGCAAGCTTTTTTCTTTTTGGATGCAGCTCAGGTAAAACAAACAAACGTGAACATGGCTGACAGCTTTAAGCCAAGCCTGCCTTCGTAAGTGTTAAAACTTGGGAGGAAATCTATTTGCAGCAAAATCTCACATTCATTTTGATTTCATATTCAGACTAACATGTGCTGCTAATCCTCAGCTGGTGAGTCTGACTGATGTAAATGCGAGCGTAATATGGGAAGGATGAAAATAGAAAGGAGCCTTGAGCGCCAGAAAGAATATGTGCCTTAAAAATCCTTCTCATCTTCATCCCGAAAGTGGCGCGAGCTCCTCCGCTCCCGTGTAACGATCACACCTCCTTCTGAACTCCTCTCCTAATCATGCATATTTAATTCAACTTTGTCTATGTATCCTACGGTGTACACAGCCCTTCTATAAATAGACCCTTCGCATCCCAGATCACCTCCCCGCCTTCCCCTCAGTCACAGCTCAGCGCCGGCACTCAGATCGAGCCGCTCCGGGTCTGCCGGCACTTCTCTGCCCTTCACTGTGCCACGGGCTCGCTCTCCCACAAGGACCCAAGGAGCCTCCTAACAACGCCACGCTCCTACGGAACTGTGTTTCGCTACGGAACGAAACTAACTTTAGACGAGGGAACTGGTTTAAACCTGATTTTATTGTCTGCGTCCCCAACCGTTTCCCTCCTCCGGTGGCTTCAAAGGAGCTCGGTGTGACGCCTCCTTTGTAGCGGCGCAGCCCCCCCCCGTCCCCGCCGCTCGCATTACCGCGGTACCGGGGCGCGCACCGCCCGCCCGCCCGGCACAGCCCAACTCCTCCGGGCACGGCCCAACTCCCGGGGCCGGGCGGGCAGCGCGGGCACCCGGCGGCCGTCAAGGAGCCCCGGCGGCCGCGCCCCGTAAACCGCCCGTCACAACTTCGCGGGGCTCCGGCGGGCGGCGAGGCGCCGCGTTACGTGCCACGAGGCGGCCGCGCGCCCGCCGCCCGCGCCAAAAGCGGCACCGGGAGCCCCGCCGGCTGCCGGCGGAGCGGCGCGCTCCTCGCGGCCCGTTCGCGGAGGCGGGAACGGCAGCGCGCTGCCTCAGCGCCCGGCCGCGCGGCGTAACCCGCGGCGGCTCGGTGGGGCACCGCGCCTCCCGGAGAGCGGGGCCGCGCGGCTCTCCCAAGCCCGGCAGAGGGAAGCGGAGCCCCGGCCCCGCGCCGCCGCCCCGTCCACTCAACTTTTCCGCTCGCTCCCCCCCACCCCGCCGGTGCCGGGACCCCTCCGCGCGCGGCGCGGCGCTGTAGACTTGCACCGAACGAGCGCCGGGGGCAGCAGACCACGGCGGCTGTTTAATTACCGCTGCTCCGAAGCCGCCCGGCACGGCTCGCTGCCCCTCGGGCGCGGCGCCCGGCCCTCCCCCCCGCCGCCCGGCCCGGCGCGTGCCCCGCGCTGCACAGTCATCAAAGTTCGGTGCGCGGGGACGAGGCGGGAGCGCCCGGCAGCGGAGCGGCGGCAGCGCCCAACTCCTTCGTCCGGCCCGAAAGGAGCCCCGGGCACCCGCGGCCGCGCGGAGAAGAAGGGGGCCCCTCGCCCCGCAGCTCGGCGAGGAGTTCCCCCGCTCGCCCGAGCCGCGCCGGGCAGCGCGGCTCTCCCCATCCTGTGGGGCCGCCGGGCACGCGTGGCACAAAACGGGGCTGCTCCCAACCGCCCGCCGCGAGCCGAGCGCTCGGCTCACCTGGTTGTAGGAGGTCTCCCAGGAGGCGGTGTAGTTGTAAAAGAAGGAGGAGAAGAACGCGTCTTCCGACAGCCCGCAGCCGGCCATCCTCCGGGCGCACCGCTCGCCGGGCGGGCACGCAGCAGCCGGTGCACGCGAACTCTCGCCGCCTCTTCGCGCGGTCGCCGGTGCCGGTGCTGCCGCCGCAGAGCGCGCTTCGCCCTGGCGGCAGCCGGGGGACGGGAGCGGACCGGAGCGGGAGGCGGCGAACGCGGCCGGAGGAGCCGAGGGCAGCGCCGGGTGTGCGTGTGTGTGTGTGTGTGTGTGCGCGGCAGTGTAGAAGCACTGAGCGCCGCGTCACGTGTGCGCGCTCGCTCCGCCGCCGCCGGGCGCGGGCTGCGCTACGGCCGCCGGCACCGCGCCGCGCAGCCCCGCCATCCCCTCCGCCCGCCTTCCGCGGCGGCGCCGGCAGCGAGGGGCGCCGGTGGGACCCGCGGCCGCAGCGCGGCGGCCGAGCAGCGGGCAACTGGCGCCGCGCCTCCCCCGCGCCGCGCGGCGCCGCCCGGCCTCCCGCCGCGGCCCGCCCCCCCCCTGCCCCGCCCCCGAAAAGTTGGGGCCCCGCGGCCCGGCCCACGCCTCGCTCTGCCCCGGGGCATCCCTGCGGCCGGCGGCTCCCGAGCGCGGGGATCGCTTTTGGTTTTTATTTCGCACGGCGGAGCGCTGCCCGCAGCTGCGGGGCGTCCCGCGGGCGGCCGCGCGCGTGCGGCCGCGGCTGTCGGAGCGGCACCGAGAGCCGAAGCCGGCGGCGCAGCGCTCGCGGCGCGGGTCCGGCACGGGGGGCCGCCAGGCAGCAGCAGGTGGGGGCGGCGCGGGCCTTCGCTGCTCCGACTGCACCGCGCGGCGCTTCGGCAGCTGGGACGTCTTGCTCGCTGCTGATGCTGGTGTTGGAAAGCAGGTAGCTGCAAGGGGAAGGGAGACAGATAGCGTAGCTGTACTTTTTCACAGGGTATTTAGCAGCTTTCATATAATAATATCTTTGCCGTAAAAAAAAAAAAAAAAAAAAAAAAAAAAAAAAACGTAAGATCACAGGGGACCTCTGGAGATCCCCTATTCCAACCCCCTTCTAAAACAGGTTCTCCACAGCACGTTGTGCAGGAAAGCACCCAGGTGTGGGTTTGTATTATCTCTGGAGAAGGAGACTTGACAGGCTCTCCAAGCAGGCTGTGCACTGGCTCTGTCATTCCCACAGGAGAGAAGTTTTCCCTCACATTGTATGGAACTTGCTGTGTTCCAGTTTGTGCCCACTGCTCCTTATTTTGTCACTGGGCATCACCTAAAAGATCCCCATCCTATTGCCTCCCATACTCTAGTTATTCCTGAGTTCCTCCTCCCTCTTTTCCTCTCCATGTTTGTCTTTCCAACCACAATTCCACAGCAGGCTGGAGGTTTGCTGAATGACACCCAGAAGCCCTCAGCCAGCAATGGAGAGGCCAGGGCAGGTTTCTGCCACTTGCCCACTGACATGTCCCACTCCCACGCAGTCTAAGGGACAAAACCACCACTTGTTAACACCCATGGGATCCCTGGAGCCTTCTGATAGCTGAAGAAATCTTGTTTTCTTCACATCAGTCCCCAACCATGTCATGAACATGGAATACTCTGAGGCTTAGCAGAACATAATGGAACCTCAGCATTGTGATATGAGAGAGCTCTGGATAACAGCTAGCCAGTAACAGCCGAGTTATCAACCAGAGAAACCTTAGTGATGGGCAGATCTGTTCCACAGCAGCTCACAGCCTTTTAACCTGTCCCAAAAAAGTGGATTTGAGACAGAAAAGACGTTCAACTTCCACATTCCATATAAACAGATTCATAACGGAGCAGTCCCAAGGAGATCATGATTTGGCAGTTTGACAGTTTGTAGCCTCTAGATGAAGGTTCCACAGCACGAGTGCTGTGCTACGGCTGCACGTGTTTTATTTGGTTCAGTGTAGTGACCCTCTGGTAATCAGTGCAGCATTGAAACTGAGTGCTCTGGTTCCCACCATTTTTTTAAAGCTTGTAATTGCAAACACTTCAAAATGATTTACGGGCACCATTCTTCTACCCACCACCCTCGTGTTATTTTTCCCCACTGGCAGACACACGCCGCTTTTTTCTGACTTTACTAGATTTCATTAGTTGAAAATCTCTTCTTACAGGGCAAATGTTTAATAATACCAGGTATTCTAAAATGAAGTTAACAGCTGTGCTGTATCTTATTTGCAGATGAATAAAGAAATATTTCTACTTAGCCTGTTCATAAATGCAATAAAAGCCTTTTAAAGTCAATTAAGACAGTCCATAAAAATTGAAGAGGGGAGGCTTTAAAAGTCCACTGTTAGGTTTTCAATTAAGGCTAATACTTTAAAGCTTCCTTAGCACCTTCCATCAAATTATTTCATTTTGCTTTATGAACACTTCTGGAGCAAGGTATCACATCCTCCTGATGTTTGAAGAGATCAACAGTTTAAGCTCCAGGCCCTTGGAAAAGTCAAGCAACGTGGTTAGACAATGCTTGTAAAAGCCATTAGCCCCAGGGGAGCAAAAATCGACTTACAGCAGAAGTGAAGATTCCAGAATCTTTAGGTTTCTATTGAATGGTAACGGCCACCTATAGCACAAAAATGTAAAATTGGGCATAACTGTGAATGAAACCAATGGTGGACGAGAACACAGCAAGCACGGTCACTTTTTCAACATCACTTCAGTGTTCTGCATTCTTTCACTGGCTTCTCACAGTATTCTAGCTAAAATCAATAGGACTTTTTTTTTTTTCCACCTTCACACGGCAAGTCATCTGAGTGCTAAGTCACCTAAGAGACTCGGAGCTCCCAGAACAGCTTCTACACGACAGAATCATCATCTTACCTACAAGAGGTGCGTGTGCAGATTCTCCAGCAGCGTGGTAACAGATCATGATTAATCAAAACAGAACTTTTATTAAGCACCCCAAACAGTGCTCCCAAACTTCAGCTGAGTGCCACTAGTTAGCAAACAAAAGGTTCTGCAGAGCACCTGAAAGAAAATTGCATAGAGGGATGCCCTCAAAATGATCACAATGCAGCAAATGGATAGTTAGTGTTCAACGAGTGCCCGAATGGTGGTGTAGGAATTTAACAGAACTAGCTTTTCTGAAGTTTTGCTTCTCCAGTATATTTCTTAAGATTGTGTACATCACTGTAATATCTGGATACTTTCAAATAGTGCACTAAATTGTGACTGATAACTGCTCATTCCTGCCACCAAAAGGCAGTAGTACTGGGTTGGAGCTCTTGCTGTACACGGCAAGAGAAGAAATGGCTGAAGAAACATTCCTTCCAGTTAAGATTATGGATGATTATCACTGTTCCAATTTGTTACATAGCCTTGATTAGCCCCTGCACTCTTACAGTTGCACCAAAAAAAACACTGGCACTGGTTTTGATGCTCGTGTTCTTCAACCCAGATCCAAATCCAGGCTCTTAAGCACCTGGAAGATAAGAGGCCTGCAATGTAACTCTTACAAGTTTGTTGAATGGTGAAGACCCCATACACAAAAAAGACAAAGAGACGACTGAAGTTAGATAACTGGCTACTCCAAGAAAGGGAGGACAACAGAAAAGTTCTCTTTTTTTGTAAGTGAGACCATCAGAAATTCATAACGAGGTTCTCTAAAGCCATCTCAATGTCATGACCAACTGCAAATGAACAGCTTCAGAAAAAAAACACGTTTTCCAAAATGTTCCTATCTCACTATCAGTGGATTATCTGCCTTGCTTGAGGTGAGCTTTAGTTGCCTGCTCTTTATCCATGAACTAATCCTATCTAACCACTGAGTCAACTCGGTAATTGAAGTTACATGGAATAGGCAACTGAATAAAGCAAAACTGGAGATTCAAAAGAAGATAATAAAAATAAATAGATCTGCCACAAGTCTAAGAGCTAGATTACATGAAATTTTGCTCATCTCAGAAGTGCAGGAAATTATTTTCCTTGATTTCTGCAAGATCAAGTGCGCCACTGATTAAAACTTTGTCTACTGAAGTGGAAGAGCAGAACACTGATGAGTTTGATTGTCCTGCGAGCAAGATATTTTCAATGAGACTGCTATAAAATGAAGCCACTATGATAATTTAATTCCTAGTTAAGGCCTTCCAGCAGCTTTTCAACATGAGTAATCTTCAACAGTTCAATACCCCCCAAATTATAAATAACAACCAAGCGAATACGTGTCATTCAGATGTAAGCAGGCATGAATGTATGAGGTATTGGTAACTTTTGATAGTCTCACCACCAATTAACAGTGTAAAGAAATTACTAAAGCCCTGTATGATGATACCCACCCCAAAATAACATTTCTGTGGTTAGTTACTCTATGAAGTAACAAATGTAATAGTAACTATATAAGTAACCAATCTATGTGAGCATCTACTTCCAAGAAAAAGCCCACAGATATTCTTCCCGGTCCTGGATACATTTGGTCACTGTGAGTGAGTGATTTAAACTGAGTCGAATCACCACTATTTTATCAATCACGGTTAAGATGCCACCTAAGAACGAACTACTGAAAGGTGTGATGAGATCCCTTGTCATCACTCAGATAACAAAGGAGGTGAGGGACCCTACATTCCTCGATTCAAAGCTTGTTGATAAAGCAGTAGCACCTCACCATCACAAAGTATACTAAAGATATTAAAAAACATATACACTGCATGGTGAGGAATGCAGGAGAGGAGACAGCAGACTCCCAGTTGCACACTGTGAAATGCAGCGAAATTCCATTTACTGTCTTTTGCACAATCCCAAAAAAAGCTTTGATCGACACAGAATTCCATTTTTTTTGTTTGTTTTTACACGAGAAATACCACAAAGAGGCAGCAAACCCTCAGAAATAATTGATATTTGAAAGGGATTTGACAGATCATTAATTTTGGATTTCAACAGTGACATCATTGTATTTAACCCACTTAATAAACACAAACCTCACTATGAGAAAACGTACCCTACGCCAAGCAGGCATTTTGTAGCAGGCACTGTATTTCAGCCTGTCCTTTCTGTTACACATCATCCAAAGCCAAAGCAAAGAGTAACCATTTTTCTTAAGGCAACTGAAGTGAATGCAATGGAAGGCAATTAAAATTCCTCTGCTTTTTTTTTTTTTTTAAGTCGAAATTCCGGAAGCAGTAAGAGCAAAGGTTTGCTGTTAATTTTGTTGTTAATTAAGGAAGTTCCGAGTCCAGCCAGCCCTCCATTGGTACAGGTATTTAAAATATATGTAATCAGATTCTTTTATCAAGAAACTGCTAAAAAAGCATTTGAGTTTGCAGAATCTCATTGTACCTATGGAAATCTAATCATCAGTCTCTGAAGGAGCCAGCAGACTACAAACTGTTGGACTCTTAAGTTTTATTTGCAAAAAAAAAAAAAAAAAGAAAACAAGCTGCAGGAAATCAGTGTTAACTAACAGTACAGTAGACTATCACGATGAACAGGTTTATGAAGCAGGCCTTTCCTATTTCATATAACTGAATATTTTGCTACTCACTTTCCATAAATCTCCAGAAACAAATGGAATTTCAGAACACCGTGGCTCTACCACTACATTCCCATTTAACCCAGTGTTTGACAATGCCAGGGATTGCAGAGAACTGACATTTGAGTGGAGTGTTTGGATGTACAAAGCAGGGAGACCAATGAGGAGCTTTATAACAACATGTTGTAAGGCACGGCCCTGCTATAACATCCATAAGGAATACATTTCCTGCTGTTCTTTCCATTCCCCTTACAGACCTTTCTTTAATGGTAGTTTGCATAGCAACAAGCTGTTCATTGTCCATAAGTTTACTGAAGTGACTCTTTTTAGCAAATGGGGCAAACAACTCCAGCAGCACGGCTGCAGTTTCAAATTCTAGCCAATTATTACCTGCTTTTAAAAGATTTTTTTTTTGCAGTATTCTAAAAAAGTAATTTAAGTCTGCTTCCATTATATTGCACAACCAAACAGCTGTTGGAACAAAGCTGTCAACACCGTTCTGGACAGCTAGCCGCTCCTAGAACATTTTGCAAACCTCACTGCTTTTAACCACCTGCCACAGTATGAACTGAACTGTAAGCCTTTCACTGAAGTCACTGAAGGTTCACAGTGTGTTCAGGTGGGTTTCTGTTCTTGTTTTTATTTGAAAGAACTACTCCATCCCTGTCAGAAATGAAAGGCTTATCAGTTACCTGTTATCCGACATGCAAAATGGAACAACCTCAACTAGAGCATTCTAAGGTTTGACTAGTCGAGTTCAGTTAATCTTTAAAATTACACACAAACATTGACAGTAAAAACTGGTACCTTCATGATGCTGAGAAGGCTGATGTTTTTGAGGATAGTTTTTCTTATTAGTACGAACAGAAGCCATTTCATCACACAGCTGAATACTGAAAGGAAGATGTAGGTTCACCAGCAGCACTGCTTTGCAAAGCCTGCTAAGTGCTGTAAGTGTTGTTTGTGCTGCTGGAAGCAATGAGGCTGGGAACATTGACGCGGCATGCTTACAAAATCAACACTGAAATCAAATGGAAAGCAAGAGCCTACCTGAGCTAAAAGAATAAAACCAGCCCAAAATAATATACGTTTAGAGCCACAGAAAATATTTATTATCAACAGTAATTTGTGCTATGTCTTAATTTTCTATACAACATAACGACTGCATAGCTTTCATAGCTGGAAAAAACTTAAAGAATCACTCAGAGCCACGATGTATACAAATGATAATTATTTTATCATCTGTCTGACATACATTCAGCGTTCTTGAGAAACGGCAAAATGAAACACCTCAAATCATCAGAACTAAGCTATTACCACCGCCATAGGAATGCTATTTTACTGCTGTTACCACACTTGGTTTAATCCCTGGGTAGGAGAAGTTGGCATCTCCTTGATGCCAAACATTTATCTCAAACGCATCAGTGAAAATTAGAGGCAGTCTGAGCTTGTCATTTGTGCTCTCGTATGATGGTTTAATGCTGTTTCAAAGCTGCTTGGGTCAAGATAAAAAATATTTGAAGTTTATGCTACAAGAGACCGATGGCCAGTTTTATATCAACAGTTCTAGGACGTGTACCAGAAAAGAAAGCTACTTGTGCAAGATATAGTAGTAGAAAATGAACCAGGTTGACCAAGTAGATCATTTTCCCTCTTTGCTTCAAATAACTCACGTCACATACATAGCCCCCAAATTAAATGATTTTAAAAGGTCAGAGTACTGATACAGATCATACAATAGTAAAAGATGTTTATCATTAAACCTTCAGCTACTCTAAAGACAAAATAAACAACTACTTCTAATAAAGTACAGTAAGTGAATAAATGCATGCATTTATCTCTACACTTCCTAATACCGCAGTATGGTATGGCTTTTTATTGCTAAATTGTCACAAAATGAAGGAAATTATAGCAATCTGATTACAAATTAGCAATTACAGCTTGACTGGATGGAAGGAAAACTACTTGCCCTTTAACTCTTGTTAAAGTATCTTTGTAAATGACACGCTCATTCTTCAGCACGTTTGGTTTAACCCTGTTTTCTGTAGGACAAAGATGGAGCAGTTTCCAACGTGCAGCAGGCATTGCAAATGGAAAGCAACCATCACAAACCAGTGCTGGGTTGGTGTCACGAGCCTTTATCCCAAAAGCGAGGAAGTGATCAGCCTGTGGCATTACTGTCGTGCAAAGCTGACAGGATATTAGAGAACACACCAACTGGCCCGTGCCAACAGCACTCACCTTCAGTGAGCACACCTACAGCAAAGTCATACGTCTGCGAGTATAACTGCAAATAAGACTGCAGTGCAGATCCTTTGTCTGTTTACAGACCTCTCAAAAGTTTGGTTGCTTTTGTTTTTTAATAACAAAGACAATAAAGCATGATCTCACCATTTATTCCCATCTCAGACAATAAATACCTAAATGCTAAAGAATCCCTAGAGATCTAAACACGGTATCCATGAGGTTAAGAGAGACATACCTAAATGCAGCTTTACAGTCACCAGCACTACCTCTAACAAACCTGAACATCACCTCACATCAATGCTAGCCCTTCACTGCTTTGAGGTATTATACAGAAGCACTATTAAGATGGAAGACTCTCTTCTTTAAAAATATATATACTTTGATTTAGTATTGTTATACTACCTAACACATTAAAAAAAAAAGTCCAGCAGTATAAATAGTTCACTTCATACAAACAATGCATTTCCAAAAATACCAAAAAACAAAAACCAACACAATTCCTCTGGGGAAAAAAAATATATCAGTGTAAATAAAGCAAGAATTGCTTTTCCTTTCAACTGTTCCAAAGCAGATAGCCAACTAAATCTCATGGAGCAATTCTTAACAGCATCACAGAACAGTAGGGTTTGGAAGGGACCTCAGGAGATCACCTAGTTCAGCCCCTGGCTGCATGCAGCTCCCTACAGCAGGCTGCAGTACGCTGAAACACACTGACACCCCCTAGCTCGTATTCCTAACTCTCTGAAGCAATTTATAAGACATCAGTAAGGCAGGGATCACAACAGAACAGCAGATGGCTAAGGCTGGTCAGGTGCATTTGGAACTGGAACGTACTTTACTCAGAATCCCCCACACTGTCAGCCAGCAGAAAGAGCCACAGCACAGAGCATTTCACTGTCATTCACAGACACTTCCTAGCACCTGCCCTGATCCAAAACAGAAAGCAAACATTTCTGGGTGCTGCTACCACTTAAGAAAATCTGAAGGGAATAAAACATTCAAGTTATTTCAGTTAACAGTGGTACTTCACAAAAAGTGCGTGGGAGCCTTAAATTCCATCTGCCATTAGCCAGCTCCTCCATGCTGTTAACGCCAACTTTTTTTTCGTATTTACTGCAATCCAAACAGCCAAAGTCAGTTACGTTGAGTACTTACTGCAATTTCTTTCAACTACGCCATGAAGTACACAGTGCCTTTCATACCCTTATAGATAAAGCAGACCAATTAGATCTCTCTCTTTAGTCTCCTTTTGTTTTTAAGCCCACTGTTAATGACAGCTTCTCCATAAGGAAAAAAAGCAATGAAGCTCCCGCTTTCAAAATGCTTAGGAATAACAGCCCATACTCAAAATCAAGTTATTCTGCACGTAACCACTGTATGCCTCACATAACTGCAGCTGAGAGCTCCAGATACTTTTCCATTAGGACCTATCTGGCAAATCCCATTGTACCTTTCATTACTCTTTCACAGAAGGCTACTTATTAGTTATCCTCTTCCCACGTACTACAGGACTCTAAACCTACTTCTAAGTGAGGTTTGCACTCAATCCAGCCATTTAAGCTTGTCTACCTGTTAGTGCCCTAATTCCTTGACTGCTCTGTTGTTTAACAAACTAACCACACATCAGTGCTGAACAGTAAAACCTGGCTGCACGGTGTCCACAGTAGGACCATGACCTTTCCCACTCCAGCCCTACTGCCATTCCACTGTCCATGTTAACACACATAATCCCATAAGAGAAAAAACACTTCAGCCCTAAACTCAAGTATTGTAAACGTTCAGAGTGGCGGTTCTTCGCTGAGAAGCGTTCCCAAGGAATCATGATGACATACACAAAGTCATGCACGTGTCAAGTTCACCAGATTCCCAAGATGCTTGTGCTTCAGCATCTTCTCAAACTGCTAGCCACAGACTCCAGTGAGGTTTCAACAGCCAAGCTGATTCCCATCGCATGCATTCCAACTGCCAAGAGGAAAGAGAGAATTTGGCCTCTTCAGTCCCCAGTGACAGCTGTGAAACCAGACAGCCTTCCAATTAAGCCAATGACATTGGTGCACCCCAGAGCCTTCAGGTAGATTGCACAGGTGTCACTGACTTAATTGGAGGATGGCAGGGCTGCACAGCTGTCAGAGGACATTAATCTGGCCAGTAGTATTTGCATTCCTGATAGCAAGGATGCACAGGAATTAAAGATCCCAGGTTGACTGTCATCCTCACAAACAAGCCAAGTTTGTGGGTATGACAATTTAAAAAGGAAAAAAAACAGAAAGCCCAAGTTTCTCCAGTGTCAAGTTCCACTCACAGCCATAGCCATCTGCTCCCCAGCTCAAGTACCAAATCTACTGCAATCCATGCCAGCTGGTTCTGGGGTCCTCGAGGGATTTCATGCTGAGAACTGGCTCTGTTCGTGGACCTTGCCATACCCAGGAAAAGTTTCACAGAAGGTGGTTCTACACCATTTAGCTGAAGGCTGCACAGAAATACTAGAGAAATTCTTACCAGAGGGCAGCCATTTTTCAGCATTCCATATTTCCCTCCCCCTGAAGAAGGACAAGGGTATTATGAACACCATGTGCTGAACTTGAGAATTACTCTAGAGCAGAACTTTATGAAGTAATATGTTTTGGGGGAACAGTTCTGAAATCCAAGCTTTAGTTGTTCAGACCATCTGTCATTAATTCAAGAACTCTTAACTGTAATTAGAGAACACAATTTTGGGTTCAGTATTTTATAAATGGTCAGTCCATCTCCTCAGTTATTTCATGGAGCAGGGAAGCCCATGAATGACACCAGATCAATTTCAATTTCAGCATTCCTCTAGTGGGGGAAATCCTCTGCTCCCTCACTTTGTTACTCAGCTTGTGGAAGACTCACAAGTCCCACTGCATTATAAATTCAATCAACTTTACCTTCAGACATGCTTCTCTTTACGATACTATTCTCACTGCTAAGGAGTTTTCACAGCTTCTCTACTTACTCTCCACCAAAATGCATTTAAAAACAGAATTGAAAGACAATCCTGAAATCACTTGATTCCAAGATTCTTATGGCCAAATGTTTAACCTGCAATCTACACAGGATACACCTGTGGCTTAAGATCAGTCTTCCAGTAGCATAACTGAGATTGGCTGCCAAATCTCCAGGCAAGACATCTTAAAAGCAAGACAAAAAACTCATGCTGGAAGTGACAACTCCCACTTCAGGGTAACCTGTTCTGGCAAGAGCAGCTCCAGCCTCTCTTTGCTGGAAGAACTCAATCTCAAATGTATTATTCTGGGGAAGAAAAAAAAAAAAAAAAAAAAAAAAAAACCTCAATCTGACCAAGTATTAAATCTTAATAAGTAAAATTCCCCATGAAATTACCTTCCTATCTTGAAAATGCTGTCAAGTCGTATTTCACTAAATAGCAGTACAAAATGACAATACTGACGTTAAATTTGACTACAGCGTGGCTTATGGCATTATTTTTGTTAATCTGAAATGGTATCTGAAGACCGCCTGGTAGGGTAAGTTCCAACTGCCACACACCTCCACCTTACAGGACATAAAACCACAGCTCTGCCCTGGAAACATCTGGGAACGGTTCAAGAAAGCATTCTCCAAAGAAATTTGCAGGTATGCAAAATAACCACTTTAAAAATAATCCTCTACATAACTTAAAGAAGTTTGCAAGAAATTAAGACTTCGTGTAGTATATTGATGCCACCATCATTCTGCTGCTCAAGCATCTGTGCTTTTTAGTATTATACTACCGCCATGTCAATAAAACACTTCAATGAGAGACTAAGTGGGTTCTCACATTTCCATCAAAATAACTGAAATACTGACATACTGTGGGCACAAAATTAGTATAAATAGACTTTATTGAAGTCAGTACCTTCGTACTGAAGCTGAAGGTTGTGTCTACATAAGCACAAGTTGTAACATTTCACAACTTCTAAAAGGAATGTCAACAATTACAACGATCATGCATACCATGGTCGATAATCACATTTTTAGAAGCATTTTCAACCATTTCTAAAGAAATGCTTATAACATTGTTATATATAGAACTACTTTCAATAAACTGCAAAACATTGATCAGCTTTTCCAGTATGAGCTACAGTGTCAACACAAAAGGGAGGCATAAATGTTTAATTTATGAAATCAGAATGGAATATTTACTGTAAAGAAAAATTAAAAAGCTTTCAAATAAAAGGCCATTATTGAACCAAAGTGAAGAGCACAACTTGAACTTTGAATCCATTCATCTTTTAAAGCTGTCCTCTGAATAACTTCAGTTCAAAGCATGAATTCAGTACTGCGAGTATTCCTTGGACTGAAGTTTGGCAATGATGCGATCCAACTGCCTCTTTGCTTCACACTGTGGAAAATTGCTCATGTCATAGTATTGAGGGGCAATTTTCACCAGCCTGTCAAGAAAGGAAAAATGGATTACTAATACTCCGGGCTTTAAGACGCATCCTCTACAAATTCTACAACTGACTGAAACAAATACTTTCCTTTTATTTTTTCCCTCACCTTGCATTTCTGAGGTTAATGAAAGAGTACACACTTAAATTTCAATCCTGTGCTTAAGTCCAAAACAATTATGCCCACCCTAAGTGGCAGCTTGTACAAAGGTAGCAGTTAACTCTTAGCTGGTTTAAGCTTAAAAACCCAGTCAAGAGAGATATTGTATTTCTGTTTCAGCATTTTCAGTGCTTGTTTAGAAAGATTTCTGCTGAAGGATTTGAAACAGTGTTATGTATCAAATTACAAAAGAAAGCATCCTATATACCATGTGCTACTTGACTTACAAATCTTTAAAGCCTTTCTATGCAACATACTACTTCAACAGCTGAAAAAACTCCCATATTCCCCCAGGCTTACAACTTCACAGATCAGGTATAGCCTTAAAGATGGGGAGAAGATTCCGATCTCCATTACTGACCGAGTACAGGCCTCTCAATTTCTTGATATGCATCCTACTGACTAGCAGTATTATGACAAGGCAGGTTCTACCAATATTAAATCTTTCCTCCCTATTTTAAGAAAGCACTGAATCCTGGTTCAGATCCTTACAAAAAACTAGAGACACAAACTGCCATGAAAGGTTCTACATCTTGAGGCACCTACCAGCATCTCTTTGGCACGCAAAGAAGTGCTGGGACACTCTCCCAAACGTAGCATCCCTAAGCAGCTCCTCCAGAACTGACTTAACAAGCTCTGAAGTCAAAGGTCCCTCCACTGCATCTAGAGCCTGAGCATCTAAGTTTTGCACACAACTCCCAAAAACCAGAAACTGGTATCCACAAACAAAACCTTTAGTCATCTCATCTACAAGTTCACTAGTCCATACAATTGCCATTTCCCAAACTGCTTTGATAATATTGGATTCATGAAAAGTGAAAAGACCATCTATAATGGGGGGAAAAAAAAAAAGTCTATCTACTTCTCAGTAATTCACAACTGCTTACCATTCAGGTTTGATGTCTGTACATGTCCGGATGTAGTTCTTTGTTGTTAGGACAAACTCATTATAAAGCACCCACTCTGGTTTGTGATCGAGAACAGTGGAAGGATGCAACTGTACCACTTGGTTATCTTTTACTGTTAAGTAATGCCCTGTTCGTTCCAAGTGTGCCACCTAAGTAAAAAGAGAACAATTCATTAGCATGGGAGGGCTTGAGCGACTTCGAGTAGCGCTGCATCCAAAATACTTCACTGCAGCTTTAAACCTTGTCTAAATTTAGCACATTACTTGACCACTTGAAGCACTCAGATTTTTGTACACAATCAGGATGCCAGATGTTTCTACTAATTGCCTTCCATGTATACACTAATATACCATTCAAGCAACATATAAAAATAGTTACCACCAAGAAGAATTATTAGTGCAGCAGCAACAAAAACAGCATTGAACGAAATATTTAACAGACAGGTTTGTGAACACCACCATCAGTTGCGATCTGGCACAGAAAACTCCTTCCAGCACACTGTCTGCAGCTGCTGCTTACCGATCCTACAGTAGCTGCGTTATCATTTCAAGCTTTTACTAATGCACTGTTTCAGTAGTGATTTTATTGATGCATCTATTATTGTATAAATTCCCTTATGGTGAGCCTGGAAAAAGAAGTGTCAGTCCAGTTAGAATGGGAAATTTAACATGTCCAAAACTAAGAACAGCCTTGGTACAGCACAAGCTTCAGAGCTGAAAAATGTAGGTTCAGCAACATACTTCTGCTGCGACCTTGGTAAAAATCAATTAACCTCCCTGACCAAGCTTCTTGCTCTGCGAAAGGGTAGAATGTCTGCCTCACCAAGATGATCTGATACCTGAGCTCATTAAGATTTGGTAAAGCAATCACTTATCCTTAGAAGGATGTTCCCTGTAAGAACAGTTAATCTAGAAGTACAGGTAACTAAAATTAACCTTCCCACACTGGAAATTCAAGACGACCCTCACAGTTATTTCATCATTTATATATACCAAAATACCATAAAAAGATTAAGCAGAACAGAACAGCTAAAAAGATGTGGAAAAGACATTTTTAATCTGATAATCATTAGCTACTTTCCTCTGATACAGACTGTATACTTCATTGTTTTTCAATTGTTTTAATTCATACGTTTCTTTTTTTTTTTTTTTTTTGCCTTCTCAAGGGTAAATCACATTTATTAAAATCACAGGATTTCTAATCCAACTGTTACCTCAAATTCCACACGAGCTTTGCAACAAGCTGTTTTCTTTTCAATGTGCCTCTCTGTTATATATTATGACATTCCTACCGAGGACATTCACTTCCATACTCATCAGTTGTTCTCACTCCAGACTTTGGACATTATACAGCTATTTTATTTTCAAGTCTGGAGAGCCAACGCAAGCGCTTTTAAAGGGAAACTAACAGCGCACTGCCCACAGCAACTCAGGCTTAATTTCATTCAGCTCAACCCAAAATTTGCAGAATTAAATAGCAGTACAGCTGCAAACCAGAGCAGACTACTAACTCATCTGTTTCAGACATGGCACAACAATAGTGCACGAGTGCTGAATTATGCAGTTTGTTTTGTTTTTAAAAATAAATTTCACTTTTTCCAGAAGTATGTGTACAAATATATCTGAGTGTTTTAGCTGCTGCTGCTCCTCCTACAGAAGGACAGTGCAATCAGTTTTAGTTTTTTCTACAAAACTGTGTTCTGCTGAAATTAAAAATCAGCACAACTTACCTTTACCACCTCAATCACCCCCAGACATATTAAAAACAGAAAAGTAGCAACATTTTTCCTCAAATGCATACGACCATTTCCTTTTCTGCATAATTTATAGTGAAGTGTTCTATTTGTGCAATTCTGAAGTAAAAAGATTGATATAACTAATTAAGAATATTCATAAAAATGCAAAAGAAAAGCATAGCTAGCTCTAAATTTCTAGAGTAGCAAAAAGACTGGAATAACTCCAATTAGGAAAAAAGTCATCCTAGAATCCTGATATCAGCATTAAGCCACCTTTCAGTGGTTACATACTATTACAATTTATTTCAATTTTGAGACAATAACAAGCCCGCAGAATTTACCCTATTGAGATGTTTCTCCTAAGAATGCTTGTTAGCAGACAGAACAATGGCTAATTCCAGGTTCACTAATGGCAGTGCTGTAATGAAAACGCACACGGTGAAGCGACGGCTCCACAACAAGCAGCGATGATCCAGCTGTCTGCCACTACATCTTCCTGCTCACTCCTGGACAGAGATGTTTCAGCATTGATGACAAAGGTAATTCTGCTGCTTCTTTGAAGGTGCAAGCATCCTGTAGGATTGCTATGCTGAAAGAATTTAGAACGGGCTCTAGAAAGCACCAACGCTGACATAAGTGAGCAAACGAGCACTCACAGCAGACAGCTTATGCACCTCTGCACCCCTGGCATGCAGCCAGTTCTGTGCCTGTAAAATACAGCACAGTGGCTCCCCAGCACCTGGAAGAGGTACTTGCTCTCACCTATCATACATCTACAAGCAAGAGAAGGAGGGTATCTAGATACGTAGATATGATACAGATACTCTACTTTATGTAAGCTCTTACCTTAGCTCTTACCCTTCAACAAGTCAGTGTAACATGTTGATTTGGCAGAGAACTTTAACTATTTTCTGCTACTTTATTCAGTTAATAAAATTTAAATCAACTGATAGAGAGGTCTCATGGAAAGGATGGCACAAGACAAGCCTGGATGCCTATTGTCAGGAAGGATGGAAAAAACAAGACATTGGTAATTCTGCACTTTCTATGAATATGGGGAGCAGAGGAGAGAGGTGCAAAGGACTGGTCAGTGTCATGCTGGCATGTGTTCTTGACTTACTAACTACAGGAAATAAAATTTCACCTTTAGAAACAAAGAAAAGAAAAAAGCACAACTAAAGTTCCTATAGATTAGGAAAACAAAACCCAAGTACTGCTCTGCAAAATGTATATAGACATCTGCTTGGTTAAAGAAAAGTTCTGAAGGAAAAGATCAGCTTTCCCTGGAGCCCTCTCCCAGACTTCAAACAGCAGGTTGGCTAGAAAGGCTGAACAACTCGCCACAAAAGGATTCTTGCTTCTGGATGCTAGGACATAGGTATGGGGGGCGGGGGGAATAGAACAAATGACCTCTGAAATGAGACACTCTTCCAATTTCGTTTTCACAGAAGTCAGTTTTGGTGGTTGAGCAAAATCATCGTCAACCTCAATCATTCTGTGATTCAGTCATGTTTTTTCAGAGTCAAAAAAGTAAAAATCAGGCTTCCACTGTAACCACAGAACCATGCCAAGCATGCCTATCAAACAGGTTCATTTTCCAGCAATAAACAGTGCTGAAGAAGGCACTAGGGACCAAATCTGAACCTAGAGTTTCTTGAAGAATTTGTCACGTATTAATACGAAACATTTCCAAATGAGGCTGGAAATAGGAGTCAGAAGTTAAACACTATTGACTACATAATGTATGCTACACAAACACAACCCTAAAAAGATCATAAGGATCCAAGGCAGCCCATGCATCTCTTCCTGTCCCAGGCTTCTCTGCAGACTGAGAAAGTCCCACCAGCTGATAACATACAGTGCTTTCTATCAGTCCAACAATTTCAAACAGAAGCCATGGAACATTCCAGCTCCAGGTTCCCCAATACTGTTTCCAAAGTCATCACAGCTTTTTTTTTTTAATAAAGAATTGAGTCACTGTTCCACTCCTGAAGTTTGAAGTGTGCTTATGTTATCCATCATATTACAGAACTCAGCCCAACCACGTATTCTGAGATAAACGTATCAAACACTGTCCAAGTTGAATGCACAATAACAAAGGCTACTAATTTTGGCAGCTTGGTCTCAACAGTTTACGGAATTGATTGTTTCTCATATTTCTTCTTGAAAGAATGAATGATAGTATGTACTGAAGAGCAATAGCTGTTGCTTGGATTTCTGAAATTTCTGCTCTTACGTCATGCAACTGTGATTCCAAGGCCATTAAAAATTGTATTCTGCATCCCTTGGGAAAAGTGAATACCATTAAATGTACTGGTGACCACCTTGATACTGTAGCTTTATCTTAATACCAATTACTGTAGGAGTAGGATTACATACGGGTCTGGAATGTCCTTTGGAAAGCCAAACTTCTCTCACACGCACCTCTGAGCTGTGATGTATGTGAAGATATTTGTTCCAAAGCACTTAAATTTAGTTAACAAACTGGCATTTCCCGCTCTTAAAAAGACAACCATACCAATGCAAGACTTCAAAAAAGCAAGTCATGAAAAAATCTAGGATTTCTGTCATGATTAACACCTCTGATTTCACATATTTTTAAGCAAAACATATTGTAAGTATCAAAGCTTCAGTTGTACTATTTTAATTTTCCAATGCATTTTATTTTTATGGGTAGCTTCTGAAAAGATTTTCCAAGTACTCCTGCTCTATTTTATATATACTCTGCATATTCAGATGTGTCACATTGAAACAGTTACTAGAAAGAACCAAGAAAAAGGTTCTCCCTTGTAAAACCACTGTGAAAATGGAAACCCAGCACAAAAGCTTTACAATACACTTAACACATTGGCAACTTCTGTCATTCCAGAAGCTGTTCTACACAGTTGTTTGTATTGAAATATGAAGGGTAAAAAGATGGTCAGTAACCAACATGAACTCTGTAATTATCAGTGACTAAGACAACTGAAGGCGGGCAAGTTTACAGCTCTCCTGTTAGTTAAGTGGTTTTGTTCTAACAGTTAATAAAGTATTGTGAAGGCACATCATGTCAGACATCAGCCACAGGCTTCGAGTACTACAGATACTCCTACAGTGCCAAACAAGAGGAATTTGATGACTGTATTTAGGGCAGCAGGCAATTAGGTGAAAAAATACTGCAGTCAAGAACTGTATCAGAACAGTAGCTGCTCCTGTTCTTCTCTTACAAACTATACTGTTAAACTCAGGAGCTTGAAGACTCAAGCTAACCAGCTTGTGCCCCCAGACCTTACTACTCTGCTTGCACAGCCTACCCTCTGTACATGAACACACTTTGCTCACACTTCCAATTCAGTGCATGCCCTGTACTAGGTAGATAAAACTGATGTGTGCATTTCACTACTCAGCTCTTCTCAACAAGAGCCCCCAGAACGCCAGAGAATCTCTGCAAACAGAAGGCACAACACGCACACGGACTTAATTTTTAAGTCCTTCAGCTGCAGATAAATAACATTTTCTGTTTCAGGGATTATAAACATTTTTTCTACTGAACATTACTCACAGCAACATGGAATTCGTGAAAGAAAGCTCAGAGCTGAGGTCAGACATCACAGCGTCATGGAGATTAAAGAGTTAAACTGTTGAAATGGCTTTGACTTCATGCACCTTCATCAAATCTACCACAGCTATCTCTTGACTCGTCTCAATAATTTTGAGTGAGGGAGTAAAATACACTCTTCCTATGAAATCTTTCTAGAAATCTCCTCAGGTTGCTCAGTTTGTTTGAGGCAGCAAAATATAGTTTACTGCAAGATGAACTAGATGACATCCAGAGGGTCCTTCTAATCCCTGTGATTCTACCCACTTACAATTAAATCTGGTAAAGGATGTCAAAGACAACAAGCTTTTAGGATTGCCTCAGCGAGCCACCTATGGAGAAAAGGACCCCAGAGAGGGAAGACCTGCTACCATTTTCTTCTTTATCATTCATCCTTGCTTGCCTCTACTAAGACACCACAGATAAAAACAACAATCAAACAGTGGGCTCATCAGGAAAGTGAAGCCTCTACCATGGTAGCAGAGATTTAATTAATCTCTGAGTATTGGATTAAGCAGTCTGGCTATTAAGGAATTTAATTCCTACTCAATTGGATAATGATGATTCACCTTCAGAAGTTTTGTGGTAAGCTCAGACAGCTAGCACCAACGTTACCAAGGCATGTATCACACTACTGATCTCATAATGCTGTGTAAGTACTCACACTGCCAACTCCCGACTGGCCAGGCCAGAAACTGTATTTTCCAAACTTGCAGGACTGTCTACAACTTCTGCACCAAGTACAGTTTGACTACACATTTTACTCTGAATAACAACCAATCAATCTACCAAAGACTAGGTGGTAATACAGACAGCCATATACTACTTAACTAACATTCCTCAAGTTTTGATGAGTGATAGCAACCACGCTAACACAAAAGCAATATGAATCTAAACTGCTTCCCTACGAAAACACACACATACCTGCATGAAATACCCAGTAACTAATGCCTTTCTTATATTGATATAATAGTCTCGGCTGGTAAAGTCTGTGCTTCTACGAGGCAAATTAAATCTATCCATGATTCGTGACAGCTGCTGGCGTACGTTGTCTGCAGACATCAGGGACCTGTAGTTAATGAAGTTGTCATAGCACCACTGAACCGACTCATGATCTGCAATATTAAGAAAACGTGAATCAAAAATAAGTATTTTATCCAATCCCAATCAGTAAATAAAACAGCAAGTAATTGATCAGTCAGATGAGCAACAGGAAAAGATACCCATAACTTTTTTTTTTTTTTTTTTTTTTTTTTTTTTAAGTGAGTGGTAACAGCTTTAGCCTATTCCGTGGATTTCTTTCATTAGATATCCTGTCTACATTGTTTTCCATTCAGGAAACAAAAGAAAATTAGTCTTTCCCCACTCTTCAACATAGTGAATGCACAACCACTGATGTTTTGCTGAAATACCACAGCAATGAATTTTGCACATTTCACCTGTATTGCAATTAGAAAGAGTCTTCAAAATCTGCAACATAAAATGCAATTCAACATAAAAAAAACGCTGCATTCTTTATTATTTTAACTGTAACAATGCAATAAATAGACAATACAGTGGTACATAATTACAGGTCATAAACCAAACCCTTACAATGAAGCCACTGAGTAACTGTTGAAGAGGTACACAAACACACCAGTCCAATGCTAAGTGTAATGCACCTCACAGTAGCTTAAGTAAAAGCAAGCAACTTGTAAAATACAGCATCAGTAACACAACTGTGAATTCTCCATGGTTAAAGTTACTCTTTTTACTATTTCTGGTAGCTCTAGTAAGAGATATTACAAAACAGTTTGATTGCTGTCTTAAAAGAACTACACATTTAACTCTGAGAAACCTAGCTCCCCCTGCCACCTGTACTAGTCTTCAAGTAACATTATTCTAGTATTTGCTAGCTCAGCAGCCCAACAAAACCAATCCTAGCAACTTAAATTCTCTTGAACAGAGTCGTAGAAATGCAAAGCAAGTTATAAAGTTCACTTAATTGGCATTATGTAAATGAGAGGGTTAAATAATTGAAGGAAAGCTTAAGTTGCTTCTGCACTTCATCTCACAGCCTAAGTTTAAAGTCAAACACGCTGAACCTCTTGATACACAACACAGCAAACGTGAAATTCGTTAAGTATCACAGCACAGTGCTTTCCATGGCATCTGAACTGTGTGCTTCAACATGACCCACAACTGTTTCATATTGTTCAAGGTACAAACTGTACTTGTGTTTTTTATTCTGATTCTGAATATGAGAAAACTCCATTCCACAGTAAAATGCCAACAGAAGACTATTCCCATGCAATTCTGTGCTAAAAAGACTGCAGAACCACAGATCTATCCAGCCATGCAGTAGATTTTTTTTTAAAAAGGAAGAGGCTGAAGTGCATAGGCTCTTCCAGAAATGAAATACTTTCTCACTTAACTATGTGTTTTAAAAGCTCCCCAATTTCTGACAAAAAAAATGCTACTGATAATTAAACTCAGTACATTTGAAAGTGTGCTAGTATATATAAAATATATATTATTATATACATACATAGCATGTTTGTGATATAAAAATACATGATTCTGTGAAATATTTACAGAAGGACTTGGTAAAACAGTCAGGAAAAAAAGGGGCAGACAAGTGGATGAATGCCCTGAAAACTGACACCACTTGGTCTTCAAAGAGACTGTTAAGCAGCCTACAAATTTTGTCCAACTTTTAAAAACCATTGAAATGTGTGGCAAAATGTACCCAACTCACTACAGAAGGTATTTCTACACCAGAATTCTACAATGCAGTTGTGAACTTTACTAATGCAAAATGTTATAATGACTAAAAAGTAGCTATTTTTACTGTACAACTGAAGTCTTAAAAAAAATTCCCAGCAGATTAAAAGCAAAATGTGTCACATTTACTGTATTTGGATGCATTTTAACTACAAAAAAAGGCAACAGACCCAATTTTCTACTTTACGTCATGCAAAACTGAAGTTCAAACTGCACGTTCAAGTAGACAGTGCTGCTTCATAGTTTTATATGCAGCCCATATTAAGTGGAGCAGACAAACATGTATTTCTTATATTCCAAAGGTCCTGACTTTTCAGCCCAAGTTCTCCACATTTTGGTTCCATGTATTTTTAGAAACAGAACAACTCCAGCAGGTAGCCCTGAGAGATTTAGGCCCTGACCTCATCACATATTAAGTTACTGCCAAGGACATCAAACAGTCATTTTCCTTTGATGAATTATCTAAGGCTGGGTTCATTAAGGAAGAGAAGACTAACCTGAGCAGGAAAGCATCGGCTCAGGAACATACATACAAGATACCTTCAAGACAATTTGGATCCTGTTATCTAAACAATTAACAGAACCAATTGATAGGTATCTCCCAGCTGCAAGTTTTAATTAGAAGTTTAAGCTTTTGGTTTTTTTTTAAGACAGTTCTGAATACATACATTGGTGTGTTTAATTTTTAAGACACCCTTGATTACAAGATAAACAGTGTTTGAATTGTTTTGACACAGAATTCCTATATCAAAACTACAACAGAAATGACTACTAAGTTTTTACTTTTGTTGCTTTTTTCATCCGTTCACAACAAACACAGCTAGATCATAAAACATTACTTTTTACTTCCAACCAGATTAACTCATCTTTAGATTTACAACCAGGATAAATTACACATTTTCTGTACTGCTCACCCCGAAAAGTTACTGAACAATTATGCTTTTCTATGATTAGCATCAGATAACAAGTTTCCAATATTTCTTAATTATGGCAAAGCTTGCTTCCTCCTGTTCAAGGTTACCAACATTGATTTAAAAGCCTGGCCTGATTCCAGACTTTCTTTTTTTAAACATGATCTCTTTACCAGGTTTTGATTCTCTCTCCTAAAGAAAGTAGCATTTAATTAGCTCTTTTACATACTTAAAAGAAAATATTAATAATTATAATAGAATAGTATAAGAAGGCCCTACCTAGTCTCTCAACTGCCCACAGAACTGGGGAACAAAAGCTGCCCGCATAGAAAACATGAAGTGATTTTGCTACAACAGGCACACACTTACTTTGTTTGAAAGCATGGTAGACGTTCAGCAGCGTCAGATGATCTCCATCAATGTGGGCAAACCTCATCTTGGCTTCATCTGCTGCTTTCTTTGCTTCCGTGGGACGAACAAAACACTGTGGGACTAAACAAGGTTGGTATGGGCCCAACACAAACGCCCATATCGATGAGTCACGCATTCACAGATAGAGGAACAAGGCCTAGCTAGGTCAGTTCACAGAGCATAGGGCAGGGCAGGATGGCCTCCAACTGCATCTTGGACTGTTTACTACCTTGATTTGGTACATCAACACCTAACCACATCTGTAAGACAAGAGGGTTTCAAATCTACAGAGTACCTGATTATTTTAATAGAATTAAACGTAGGCATCAAAATCTCTATTCTGAAGGCCATCAATGTTACCTAAATATACTGGAATTCTCAATAGATCTTGGTTCAAGGCCCAGTGCTGATAGCTCTACCAGGAACTAGTATCATATAACAGAACACTGGAAATGCAAGTTTGCTTTCTCAGAAAGCCTCTGTCCTCTGCAGTGGATAAGAGCAGAAGGTAATTCTGGAACTATACTCACTATCACAGTCTACACAAGCGTTAGCTTTATTACAAGTCTGCTACTAAACAGAACATACCAGTACAGTCATCTTCCCAACATGGTATCGTTATCAGCACTGGTATACAGAAGCACACGTGAATGAAAATACCAAGACAAAGTTGTGATGGTAGCGGTAGTGGTGGAAGGTTAAACCGTCCTCTGACACTACTTGAAATAAAAACTGTGATGTGATGATCTCTGCCCACTGTTACACTCTCCAAAGTCCGATTTGGTCTTATTCTGAGCTGAATAAAAAAATAGTTTTAACATTCCCTTTCCAAGTGCAGACCACCGAAGACCATGAATTAAGCTTGCTACAATAATATTTGCGGTCTGTCAACATTCTTACAGGTTTGCAATTTCAATACAAATTTGCAATACATTCAAAGCGGTTATAGATCTTACTTTACAGAGATGAACAGGAGAAAAAAGCAGTTTAGGGAGGCCACACTGAAGATGTAATTTTTAAGAGTTTAAATTTCAATGAAACTAATGCCGAAGAAGCATTAATTTTGCAGCCAACACTAAAATCATTCATTTTTTCCCCAAGACTACAGTAGCCTGCTCATAACTTAAATCTAATCTCATCTGTCCCCAACAGATGACAGCCTTTGGGTGTTCATTTTTAAATCCCATAAAATCCCAAGAACCACTGCATTTCAGAAGTATATTGAATTGAATACTAGATGTAACTTCAGAAAAATGCAAATAACACTGAATCACATGGTAACAAACCAGAAAGTCTAATGCAGTAAATAAAACTGAAATGCAGGTGCAAAGTAAATACGCCATGTTTTATGTCCTCTTTTTGGAAGCAAAAATATAGAGTGTTTTAGTTTCAAATACACTAATAAAAGTAAAAATCAGTAACAGAGTAAGTTGGAATACTTCACTGTTTTGATTAGTAGCACTTGCTCTATGGAGAAGTTAGATATGTGAAATCCCATGGCAAGACAACAGAACTCTACAGTAACTTCTAAATTAACTACAAGTTTTTAATCTGCTGATTTATGCTATACTATTCTCTATTCTTTTCTGGTATGCAGCTTTCATTTTAGTCCAAACTATTAATACTTGGATTCCTATCCACATCCAGCCAATCTATGTATGCACTTAAGGCATTATTATGTATACTGTCTACCAGATGCTGCATCACCTGTTTAAAAAAAAAAATCTGTGTGGAAAACAGACCACAAATATGAGGCTGTTAAATCTTTACGTAGAGTTCTAGTTACTATCTCGACAGTAACCAGCTTCAAGACAAATGTCTTAAAAAAAAAAAAAAAGCATAGAAAAACACTACCTTACAAAAAGGGTTGTAAAAAATGTCAATAGAAAAAGGACTAAGCCAAATCAACTGACTACAACAGACAAATCCTGGACTTCTGATTTTCTTTTAGTAGCTATTTCTGGGGTGGGTAGGGAAGAGTTGGGGGCAAGAGAAAGACAGGCACCAACCTACCACCACCTCCGCAATTAAGCCTACCGTTAATTTAAAAAATTAAAGATTCTGCCCTGCCCATCTGCTCTGAGTCTGAACAATCATAACTCTCAACAAACATTTTAGCTTGCTTAAAAAAAAAAAACTTTCATATAAATATACTGTAAGACTTAACCAAAGCAGATTTTAAACTCAGATTATTTTTTCTCATTGTCCAAGTTAAGCACATAACCAGTAGTTCAACTGCAAAGAGCCTGTTAAATAACAAACCCTAGAGACATTGCAATAATTGCAAATACAGAACATCCTGACTTTCCTAAGAACAAGATCTTGCTGCTTGTCCTAGAGAGACCAACTAGAAAATGAAGTCAGTTCTACGTAAAGTGGAGAATGAGACGCAAGGCTTGCTCAACAACATTTTTCTCTCAAGATCTCTCTCGACAAGCAGCTGTAATGACAGGACTATTCACTTTATGCAAAGTACAGCTGTGCACACAAATTAACTATCAAAAATATACACCCTCCCCCAAACTTGCTTTCCTTCCTTTAAAAGTAATGAATGCTTTCTAGCTTCCCAATAAAATTAATGACTAAAAATCATATCACGTACAAGTTTAGCAGTTCAATATAATTTGTGCTCTAATTTTTTTGGAAATACTGGCATGTATCACCGTGCAGAAGAATGCACTTTGATATTTCTCCTTAACAGAGAATGGATTTCACTGCCTTAAAAGCAGAATGGTTGAGTCGACATTTTTAGTCCTGATTATGAAACTAAAAATAAATTTACATACCACTAGACTGAAATGTTCTATTAAATCTAATAAACACAGTTTAACTAAAAGTTAATCAAAAAGTTTGATCCTATCGATGCGTGTTGATTTCTTAACATTAATGATTATTTGCTGCAGGTCTACAAGCAAACCCGTGATGGATTAAATTTCTGACAAATCAGCTTTTATTAAAAATAACTTCAGATTGCTTGTGTTTTTGATGTGGAAAGCTCAAACTTCCCCCAAACTGAAGATTTGCACTTTGGTATCCCTTTCCCTAATATTACCTGACAACATGGCAGTAATAGATAGGACCTCGTTAGAACAGTTGTAGTCACAACTTGCAATAACCATTTTAGCCAGTTGTGGGTCCAGTGGAAATTCAGCCATCATGGATCCCAACTCAGTCAAGTCTCCATCGTCATTTAAAGCAGCCAGATAATTCAAGAGCTCTAAGGCTCTCATCAGAGTTTCAGGAGCTGAAAGAAATATTTAGGTAGTTGTATTAATCAAAGTGCTATTAATAAGCAAGAACAAAAATGCACAGACGACTTTTTTTCACTCTCCATTCAGCTGGCTTCCAAACACAAAATTGTTACCAAATCCAAATACACACACAGATATGAATGAACTAGTAGATAAAAATCACTTCTGTAAAACAGCTACTAACTGGTTCAAGAGTCTTTGAATATTTGAAGAGTACCAGTTGTCAAGATTCAAGCAGCAGAAGCATTGTTAAATATTCACATAGTAATATCAATACTGTCCCAGAGCACTGACATCTTCTTGTTCAACAGAAAACAAACTGGGTACAGTCCCAGAACTTCAACCATGTGTTTTACTGAATCTGAACCTTCAAGAACTTCCCTTAAATCTGCATTTCTTACAAGTATATATTAAGCCCCCAAGAATAAAACAAAAAAGAATATGGATGCCTGCTAAGCTAGCATACACACCACACAGCACTGTGCTAACAATGCAGTTCAGTAAAACTGCTTAAATGCTTATAGACATTTTTATTTTAGGTGGAAAAACTCAACCAGCTTTGACGTATTTATAGAAAGCTGATCTGTGAGCTTAATTTACAACACAATCCTGCTATTCTCAAGGTATTTCTAACATTTAATACTTTTACTAGATTCACGTTAATTTTTTAAATTAATCCAAAAAGCATGTGTTCAGCTTTAAAAATGCTAGCCAATTTTATTTACATGCAGTTAACTGATGTGCAATTAGAAAGTGTAATCAAGGTGATGAGTAAAAAATTCACCAGCAACACATTTTTTAATGCACATAATTCTGTCATATCCTTGCAGGTAAGGGGCATTCAGTAGATTTCCTGTTTCCACTGGAAGCTCTTAGGCAAACTGTTATTAAGATACTTGTTTCAGTAAGAAAATAACATTTCATGTCATATAAAATATTCAACAAAATTAAAGATTGCAGAAGTTGTCTATGCCCACAGCAGACAAGAAAATATGAAACAAATACCTGGAGGATCCATAAAATCAAAGTGCACCAAATCATCTATACCAAGCTTCTTGAGCTGCAACACTACAGATCCTAAGTTAGACCTCAAAATCTCAGGGTACGTATTATCCTAAGGGAAGAAAAAAAAAAATTGACAGTACTGTGTAGTTTGGTGCTCGGAGGTACAGGCATTTGATTTTGCTTGGCAACACAACAATTGGCTACTCAGACCAAGTGCTGTTACAGATGCACTCCAGAAAGAGTAATCTTACCTGCATTTCAGTTTTGTAAGCCTTCTCTGTGTAAAGCCTGAAGCACTTGCCTGGTCTAGTACGACCAGCACGGCCAGCCCGCTGCTGAGCAGAAGCTTTACTAATTGCAGTCACCAAGAGAGACTCCACTCTGATACGAGGATTATATACCTATTTCAAAGTAGAATAGGAGCAGGAAAAGGAGATGAATGAACATCACTCATAGTAAACACTTATCCCAAAAATAAAGAGAGCTTTAAATTTATTTTCAAATGCAAGTTTGGACTAGGAAATCATGAGCAGTATGAATCTGAAAGGGAAAAACAATTTTGGCTCCATAATCCTTTGAATCAGTTGACAAAAAGCTTCACAACTGCCTAGAAAACAGCAGTTACTTTTAATTCTTTTATTAATATCATCTCCTGCCAGGCTTCCCATCGTCCTTAAATGTGTGTGTATTTTTAGATAAGATTTTCATGGCAGAACTAATGTGTCTAATTTGTTCTAAACACACTCTTGATGCTCAAGTAATTCCACGCAAAAACAAGTTGTCTTGATACAATTATAAGGTTGAATAATTCTATTCTACAGGTCAGAGAAATGTAACATCAAGGCTTGAATGCAACTGTAAAATCACACCAATTATAAAGCAAGATTACTTCAGGGCCACACGTTGATTTTCACATAAAAAATACTCTGATATACTGCAGTATTTTCAATGCAGTTATACATAAGCAGCAGCCCACCCTCAAAGTTCATGAAACAGAAGAAAAAAATCAAGTTCAGATGAAAACCTCCTTCAATTCATGGTCTAACACCCCCCTGGTATAAACAGGTGGTTTATGGTGGTATGGTTTACACCATACTCAAAAACCTTCAGTTCTTATTACAGATGGTATTCAGCCAGAAGAACTACTCACAGAAAGAGTTACTCACAGAAAGAGTTAAACCTAAATTATTGCAACTTGTGTATTAAGCTGCTTTGCCTGTACTCACATTCTGCTTTATTTCATTCTGCAGAAGTGAGAAAGGTTGACAATGTGCATGAGTGTTAAAGGAAAAGCCTTAAGAAACCAAGATATTAAGACAGTTACGAGTGAAAGAATTAAATGAAGTTCAAAAAGCTTGAAATGTATACTTCATTTAGTTCTTGGTTTGACTACAAGCAATCTACTTCAGTTCTCTGAATGTCCCTTCATGTTCTAAGAAATGCTTCATGGTGTGTGATTTTCAGAGCTGCAAGAGCATCCAATGAACACTGACAAGAAACAACACTAGCCTAGGTATTTATTACTTCTCTCTTCTCATTTTAGTGCTAGAGTTTCCCATGCTAACATGACTTAAACACGTAACTTCCAGCACCAATTTTGTTTATTTTCAGTCATCAAGCATTTAGGAAATTCATATTCTACACAACTTCAAATGCTCTTACTCCAATTTTTGAAGGCTAGAGCTCTACTGAGCTGTTTTACACTGTTGTAGCCAAGTTTAAAAAAGGGAAAAAAAATTAAGCACTGAGATTTCAATCGAGTAAGACCTGTCAAAATGTTTACAAAGAAGAATTACCCAATCAAACCAGATCAACTATTTACCTTTTGTTTTGCAAAGCCAGGATCGATCACAAACACAACGCCATCTATTGTTAATGATGTCTCAGCAATGTTAGTGGACACAACAACCTGTTGAAAAATGAAAGTTAATAACTACTTGGTCATGAAAACACTCATACAGAGCCCTGATTCCCTGCAGCAAGAATTGTCAGCAAACTTTCTTCCACCTCGTTAGTAATGAGCAGAGCTCTACTCCAAAACTTTTGCTGGATCTGAAGACAACCGGATGAACCTGTACTGAAGTCTGTCCAATTTTGTCCACTGTATTTCTGTTCTGTTTCACTAATAATATTAAAAAGATAGTGTAGAGAAAAAAGAACAGAAGAGCAGATGTTTATAAGAGAAATTTCTACTCAAAATTTTGCTTAGCACTAGTAGAAAATGAGAAGTCACGCCTGTTCTCCAACATCTTCTGTTGCCTTCTGAAGTCCTTTTTAAGCACAAAGATGGCAAGCTGGTTAAGTAATATTCCATCAAGGGTTATGTAACTGTACTTTGATGAGTCATATTTATCCACAGATGCTCCCCTCCAGTTAAGCACTGAGGAAAGACTTCTCTGCTTTACATCCCAGATATTAACAGCCAAAACAGATATATGCTTATTATTTTTACTCATACATTTTTTCACTTGGTTCAGAATAAAGCATTATCAATACACTCCAGCAAAGATCCTCAAACCCTGTTTAATTTCAACTCTGTCTTTTAAAAACACTGGAGAGTCGAATACTCTCATATTCACATATTTTCAAGGTTTTGGTTTTGAGCTTCTACAGAATTTCTGCAGTCCATGAAAGTACAAAGGCATATCTGAGTTCTGAGGGTTGGTTCACTGCCATTCACATACTTATGTTCGGTACAGCAGTCCACAGATATTTCTAGTTCTCATCTCAACACTTTAAGTCACATTAAGTCACATATCACACAATAAAAGAAAACCTGATCGGTTGGCTTAAAAAAGATTCATAAGGAGTTCAGGGTATCAGACAACTTACCTTTCATTCCTTAATTTTAGAGAACCATCATCACAATTTTCAGTTTAGCAATTAGAATTTGATTCTCCTAAAAATTTGTTCTGAATTACAATGAAGCTAGTGGCTGAAATAGATTGATAATGCTAACATTGCCCTTCTGGGCAATCATTTTGACAGATATTATTCTTAACTCATTGCATCCAAAGTAGACTAAAGTGTCTAAGCTCACCTTGAAGCTGCTAAATAATGAATGCAATATTTAGGGGGGGAAGCAATTCAGGATCAATATGGTGTCCCATCCTGAAATGATATGCTATTTAGAAATTCTTTAAAAAATACACCTCTCATGGAGGAATAACCTACAAAAAAAGCAATGCAATTAACTGGTGACACAGAAGCACAATTGCACTGTCACAAAAATTTTGCAAGTCATTAAATATGCAAATTAAACTAGCACTCATGTTAAAAGGCTGGTCAAGCCACATATCCAGCTTGCTGCTGCAGAACGCATTTTATCAGAAGTCTGAACTTTTTCTGGACCTACTAAAACACAAAGCGTTGCCCCAAGAAGCTTCACAGTGAATTACAAAGCAGAACTGAACGGTTCAGCAGAACTGAAAGGTTTTTGTCCTGCTTTTGATCATCAATTTCTATCAGAACACTTCTTCAGTACCGATAACTCAATACTGTTAATATGACTAGCCCACAAAGGCCCATCAATTTAACTTGAATTTCCTGGTCTTGTACTCAGAATTATGCAGGACTTTCCAGGAGTAGAGGAAAAAAATAATTATAACAGTGGATCCCCTTGTATGTCCATATCTCCCTTGTTAATGTAACATTATTTAAAAAATAAGGAATGAATGTAACACTGCAAAAAATCAAAAACAAACTTAAGTTCCACGACATCTGAAGTATAAATCAGAAACAAATTTACATGGAAATCAGAAGAAGGAAATTAGTGCTGAATTATGTAAAATAATAAATTGTATCTAATTACTTTTAACTGCAATTTTGCAGTTTTAACTGCACTACTGTAATTAAAGAAATGGTTATGGCAAAAAGATTTCTAAATATCACATTAGCAGTTTGATACTCCAAAGATTTTCAGAGATTAAACAGCTTACATGGAATATTAACAAGCTACATATTAGCTAAACATTAAGATCTCTACATGTTGCCCATGCATTAATCAGTAACTCTTAAGTTTCCTGGAACAAAAAATAAAACATCTGGAAATTCCATTCTGTTATCAGGAACTGCTCTGTTTGTAGGAAGCGATGGGCAAAACTAAATGCCAATTTACACTAAGAGATTAGTCCCACAGTCTAATACCAAGGTATGTATGTTATCTTGCACAAATTTCAAATGGATCACAGAAGAGAGCAGTCAGATTCAATGCACCTTCTTTCCTCCTCCCAATTTTAAAAGGCACGTGCTAACCATAAAAGAGAGAATAATAAGGAAAAGCCCTCTCCACACTTCACCATTTACCAGTAAAAATACCACTGAAAAATCCTTAAAAAAACAAAACACCATAATTTTGATCCAAACTTTAGATTCCCCCTACAAAGAACACGTTCACTACAGGTAATTGCTCTCAAGTTCAATATTGAAATGCTTAAAATTGCTAACCACAGTTTAATTTTAACTATTAAAATTTGCAGGCAGTTCATTAACTTTAGAAACCTGAAGACTGATGCAGAAGACATTGCTTCTCTCGAGTTTAACACTGGATGGATCACAACTGACCAAGTCACTAGCATCAACTTCCAAGTAAGACTCTCAAAATCACTTTCTCAGAAGTTACTTACTCATAGAAACCAAAGCTGAGGAAATAAGCAATCAGACATCTATGCCCTTTGTTGTACATATTTATTCCTACGCCTAATAGAGCCTTTCAAACGATTCAGAGCTCTTCTGTGCTGTCCTTCCTCAGCAGCTCCGAAAACCAGGCTCAACTGCCACCAGACTGTGGAATCAGGCACTGTAACACAGCAGAGCTCAGCACTCACGGTCCTACCTGACACATTTCGATCACTAACGGAAGATACAACAGTACCTTCTCAATTCATCGATGCATTTTTCATTCCTAGATTTACCATAAAGAAATGAACCCATACCAGAGCCAGAACACTTCAGTCAAACATATAATTAGAAGCATAGCAAAAAAAGGGGAAAAAAAAAAAAAAAATCTGTCAACACAATGATTTCATAGGTTTGAATCTGTTGCTTACATATTTTATACCCTCAGCTGAAACTTTTCCACACTGTCAGTTTCTCTTGTAGAAAGATAGTTACTACAAAGAGAGTCTCTTCAACACTGATGCACTCTTTGACAGATCAACATAATGAGAAGTCCATGGTGCATCTGCCATCCTCGTAGCAAGATTAACAGAAACTGTCTATTTTGAAGTCCACAGTTTCAAACGAATTTAAATGAAACACACAGCTCTGAAAATCAATTTCATTCACTGGAGGTATTTACTAATACAATAGACTTGCAGTGTTAGTTTCGTGACTGCAGAAAGCATACAATCCAAAACACTGATAAGAAAAATAAGATAATTTCTCTTAATTTATTAAGTAATTTATTATTACAGAACACTAAGAAGTTGTCTGTACTATTCTACATACATTTTACTGTCCAAAAAGGCAAACAATCAAGGAATAAACCCCACCTAAAGCAGATAGCATGATTCAGCTTTGGCTGTAAAAAAAAAAAAAAAAAACCTAACTTAGTAAATGCTGTGATTTCATGCAGCAGTAGTTTAGCCTCAAGATGCTCTATCAGATTCCTTCAAACATCCAGTTTTAGAGAAATATCCATAGTTTCTCACGTGGTTTTTACATGCATTCAGGAATTGAACTATTATAATTCTGTGAAGAACGTGCACTAATACCATTTTTCAAGACTTGAGTTTCTCAATTCTTTTTGCCTGATGATTGAAAAGAACCCCAATTTTTTAGTCAGAACAACCCTCTAACTTGACTACTTGTTTTAACTTGTACCTTCCCATAAGCCTTTTGAGAAGCAAACAGAACATGACCAACCCCTTATAGAACATTATCTGGCAGTTTCATTTCCATAAAGAACACGTTTCAATAATTAGTCAGGGGAAAAATCCCATCCCTCCACATATATCAAGTGGCTGTCAAACTCAGTATTTGCTCCAACTTCTCTTCCTCAGAAGAAATTTGTATGAATGCCAGTTCCACTCAGTTAAATAAACCTTTACTAGTAGAGTTTTGCATCATACACAGAAGGCAAAATTTTGAACTGCACAAAGAAGTAAACGTTTAGGTAATTCTGATTTCAAGTGATAAAGATTAAGGCTTCATTAAAGCTTTCTACTCATTTCTGTACACTTAAAATAGCTGTAAGTGACTTAACTGCTCACCAACTGTGAAGAGCATATTAAAACAGCACACTACTTACCTTTCTTCCTATTGCGCCATTCTGTTTTTTTGGTGGGGGAGGTTCAAAAATCCTCTGTTGTTGCTGAGGAGGAAGGGTAGAATACAATGGAATGATTTTGATGTCACCCACTTCAGGACCTAAGTCATCAATTTCACGTTTTATCCTCTTGCAGGCTTCATCAATCTCCTGCAAAACAACAACAGTGGTTGAAAGAACTCCAAAGGAAAGCGAATCCACTCTATGTTAGAACATCTCATCACAATTGCACTATGCCTATACCCAGAAAAACAATTACAATAACTTCACTTAATAAAAAACAAAAAATCCCAGGTGCTTGCCAAAATCCAGTTAAATTCCAGTTTTCACGAAGCTCCCAGATGCCTCAGCTTCTTCCATTCTCTAATGAACAGCCTCATTTGCATGCAACATACTTTTTCTTTTAGTCATGTTTCCTAATTAATTCTCTGCAAATTGTACTAAAATTGAAATCTCTCACCCTGGAATATTAAACTGCACTCATGACCTTTTCAATTTTCACAATCTACAAGAAATTGATGTGCAAGATATTTAAAATAAGCCAATTATGCTTCAATGTCACGTATCACTAATGCAATTATATGGAAGATTTGCTTCATTGTACCTAATGAGAACAAACACCTTTACAGTATAAACATGGATGCTCAGAACCAAACCTCTTAATCCAGTGCTTGAGATTTTGAAGTAAAATTAAATGGAATTCCATTTAAACAGCAGAACATACAGAGCAACAAACTCTGCAGACTGTACAGATTTTCTCAGGCAGTTCTGACCTCAGTAAAGTACTGCACCTGCTATTGTTTCTTACACAAGAGTTCAATGCAGCCCACTTATAATTAAGTTGCAGTTTAAAACAAAAGATGCAAGTCAGCTATATATAGCCTATAGATATGACAAAATGTAATAAAAATTAGGCCAAAAGAATATTACAATTCATTAACTTCATCTTAAAATTGCTAGTATAACTAATTAGTATAATTAAGAGGTACTCTATAATCAACTACTGATATTTCTAGTGAACCACTGATGGGAGGATAAAATCACGGTGACAAGAAAAACAGTAAGCAAGAACATGTCTACAACATATTCCAAGAACAGAGGCCAGATTTCCCTTACAATTAATTCATCAGCCTGGAGTTAAAGTCATGCCTAGACTTCAACAGGAGCACATAAAACATCAGTTAATGTAAAGCCTCTGTAAAAATCACTGCTTTAAATTATAATTATGGAAACAAAAGCAGCTTCCTTTGTAGAAACCATAAAATTCAGGCAGAACGTAGAACAAGCTTGACAAGATTTGGAGATCATCTTTGAGACTTCTCAGTTTTCAGCATAACTGCATTCAGCACATTTTGAAGAGGCTCACATAGTACAACACTCATGTTTTGTACTGATCAGTATATATAATTAACAGAAGCACAGCAAAGCAACAGGTGCAAGGCCTACCTCTTCGATGTCAAAGTGTTCCTTAATAGCAAGTTTAATGCCTTCTAGCATTAGATTGCCAGTGTGAATGAACTGCACACATTTACAACAAAAACAACTTTCAATCAAAGGTGCATTTTGCCAACAAATCCAATATACCTTTCACAACCTAAGAGGCACACAAGAAACTGAGCTGGAATGCCCCCTACTGGTTCACTAACAAAGAATGAATTTATTTACATCAAAGCCAATACACAGAGTTCTTCTGACAAACCCTTCTAGAAAGTTCAATAGCCTCTCAGCGAGAAGTAAAAACCTAACGTGGATGACACAACATACACAGTAGTTCAGTAAATTCATAATTTCATGTAACCATCCTTACGACAGAAGACTACATGTCAAAAATAAGTAGCCGACGAACTCAGCAGCTCCACTCTGCACATAGAGCCAAGTCTTCACAAGCTGCTACTGAACATCCATTAGAAATATAATAAGTAATCAGACTCTCTTACAAAAACATAAAAAGTTAAACACTAAATGTAGCACAGAGCTGAGCTCCTGATACGAAGATCAGGAAACCGTTTCAAGGAATTTGAATATACTGCACTACACTGGAAAGATCAAATGTTGGACACCATGGACAGAATCAGCAGAAAATCATTCACACCAGAATCCCCTTGAAGAATGCAAGTCACCAAGAGCCAGTGCCACTCGTGTAAAGGCAATACAGGAGAACCCTGTAGTACTGGACTTTAATAAAAAACAAACAAACAAATTGCCACTACTTCAACAGCCATAGAGATAGATACGCATCTCTCTCCTCCAGCTGTACCCACAAGCACTCTCCAATTCCTGCAAAGCACAACTGTTGTTTCTGTCAGAAAGCTTTCCGAAAAGCTATCCCAAACCAGGCAGTCTTAAAGACATACGTAGTTAGAACAGTTTGGAGATACTGAGGATTCAGCTGTCAGATATGTTTGTACAACATGAAAGCATTTAAGTCTAACAGTATGACAGGTATGGTTGAACACACAACCCTAACTTCAATCCTCAGAGGGTTCAGCAAGTGTAATTCAACAGTCTCTATACGCAAGTATTGAAAGATTTTATTTTTAAAATAATTTTAATGCTTGCACATTGAGTCCGTTACAAAATCCCTTGAAAAGGAATTATTCCACCAACAAACATGTAAGATTTTTCTTCTTGGAGGGAAAAAAAGGGGAAGTATAGCAAACTTGCCTTACACTATGTCTGAAAAGCTCCTCAAAGAGCCCTACAACTTCACCAGCTACTAGAGGACATCAGTGCACTGGCAGCAGGAACATGTATGGGATCGGGGAAACCAGTCCATATGGGAAGCAATGCTTTCCAGTGTTTTGTTTATAAAACAAAGCAAGAACACAGTGCTCAATTTCTTTTCAATTCATCAGAAGTGGAAGTACAGCCATCTGTATTTTCCACAAAACATGAAGTACGTTACTTATTCTTCTTGAATCTGACAAGATTTTTACTCCATCTTAACCCACTTTTCCAAAGAAGGCAGGCTGATGACTAGTGCCTAAGCAAGAAGAAACACAACAAAGAACACCGCCTTCAGATGCAGAAATTTTTATCCTTCTCACTGAAGCTATGCTTCCATGCAGGTAGAAATGCAAAGAGTCACCAAACAACAAGGAAAATCTCAATTTGATGCTTGTTGACAGAAAAAGTCCTGAATTCTCAGAAAGCCAGGACTGCAGCTTTATATGACATTCTGGAAATAGCAATAACTGCTACTCACATCAAGTCATCAACAAATTGAGAGCACAACGGTTTATTCTTCCTCTCACAGCTGATCAATACTTCTACAAACACACATGTAAAGGTACTACTAACTAACCAGAGAAAGCATTAGCTGCAGGTTAGTTACTTGAATGCTTAAGACAGCCTTTTCATAGTCTTTTTTTGTCACCCATCCATTTCATACTGCTCAGTACTGCTTGCATACCTTACCCCAAAGGATCACATCAACACCACTTCCTGCTCTCACAATACACAGAACAACTATTTATGCTGCAACAAGACAAATTAGGATGGTAGAGTTGAAATTCCTATCCTCAAGGAACTAAATCCCTTCCTCAGCCCATCCAAGAGAAAATATAAAACCCTTTATAGTGCTTGAAGCATGGCAAGAGGATGGGGAAAAAAAAGGTGAATATCAAAAGAAAAGTTTCTTCAGCCCAGCAGAGGTGATCAAGGAAGGCAACAACAAGCTGTAAGTAAAACTGAAAGGGTTCTAATTGATGTGGCTTTAACTCTGACTCACCAAAGGGCTTAATGAGTGATGAATTCCCACTCCATAATGGCCCTCCCAGCATTGATTCCTATCAGCAAATACTAGAAGAAAGTAAGACTAAAATCACAAACAAAGCCTAATAATACTGTGGGGTTTTTTTTTTTGTTGCTGTTGTTTGTGGCAGCGCATGGTTTGGCTTGTTTCCTGGAAGATTCTACTTATGAAAGACTAATCACAGAAAATCTTCTGGATATGACTTTTGGAGATATCTGTGCCAATTTAATTTAGAAATATATTGGTTCCTCAGGCTCTGCATCAGAACATAGTTAAGAGTAAGCAGTAAGTGAAGCACAACTACGTCCCCAGCTCCCCCAAATTCTTCCAATACTGCATCTGCACTGTTAAGTGTATCACCTCACCGCTCCAACATTCCCTAGCTCTGAATCAAGGTTTTGAACATACAATTACCAGTTCACCTAAAAGGAGCTGTATAAAATTAACCACAGAAGGGATCAATTTTGCTTCTTATCAAGCAGAGAACTATTCCACCCCTTCCCTCCACCTACTGTTGAAAATAGTCTTTACTATATTATTTAAACTGAATGATCACTAGAAAGTCATTCATTTTCTCCCCGATGGTATTTATGCAGTACAGAATGAGGCACACCTACTGAAGGCTTATAGGAGCACTTATGTATATTATGGAGTTAGAGCATCACACCACGAGCAGCAAGTTTGTGCTGAAAAAGTAGTTCTGCTGAAATGGTGGTTTAAAAAAAAGTCTAAGAGGAAACTTGGAAAGACTAGTTGAATGAACTGTGAGTTCATGAGCTTAACAAATGAGTTAAGCTGCCCCCTCTAAGCTAGCAATCCTATCCAACAGTATGAATATCCTGCCCTTGTGTGCAGCACTCATCCACAATACCATGGGCTGAGGCTTTACCTTGCACTGGAACTCAATAGCAGCTCCACCAAATGACCAAAGCTCCCCTGTGCCTCAAGTACCAGCAACCATCCTGGCTCAATTGCTAACGTGACCATCCACACAATTTGCTGGTGAAGCTCCAGCTCATCTTAAGACTGAAACCATTAGCTTTCAAAAAAAACCCAATTTTACAGAAAGACTGCAACTAATGCTGCCACTTTAAGAACACTTTGTACAATCATCTATGAGCACAAAAAAATACAGAAAAAAAAAAATTGAACTGTTCTGTAAACATGATTCTTTGGAACTTGATTTCAGAAGTGCTTCCTTCTTCAGTTGACACTGTACTGGAGGCCTACACAAAGGATCCCTAAACATCAAAAGAACTTCAGGACTGCTCCAGCTCTTGAAATCTTTTAAATAATTGCGGGCACAACTACAGCAGACCAGCTGATACACTACACAGTTAAGATACAGTTTCATCTTGGATAAATGAGCCAGTCAACTTTTAACCTTGAAGAAAACAAATGCAAAAAAAGAAAAAAAGCCAAGTCAATTTTATTTTGTGTAAAATAATGGGGGTGGAATACATCATTAAAAAAAACAGAAAGGCTCCACAAGCCAGAAATTTTTGTAGACACCTTAGGAATTCATAGAAGATGAAAGAATGACAGACAGGGTACAGCCAACCACATCTAGTTGTGATTTACAGAGTTTGTCTTTGTAGTCAAGGGTACCTGAAACTTCATAAATTTCTTTCTTTCTGCCAAGGAATGAATGCAAACAGCTAAGATCAGAAATACTAAGATCAGAATAAGCAACAGCTACAATGACTGGTCCTCTGAAATTCACCATTCTAGAAGATGCTCACAGATTCAGAGAAACAAAACTTTGTAAAATACAAGATAGGAGACAAGGAAGGAACAGTCTTACAAGGATAAAGTCAACACTTCACCAAAGCTGAGAACTCCCCTGTCAACAAGTTAACACTGAACTTCTCTCAGCATAACTGAATATTTTTCAACTTGTTTTATTGGAAATATCCAATGCTGGCACCTCAAATGAAAAGCAAGAAACTTCATGTGCCGTTAGCACTCGACCACAATTACTGGTATTACTCTTCTTCCAGTTTACAAACCTCAACTCATTCTACGTGAAGCTGAATAAGACAACCTGTGCACTGCAACCCACTACACATTAACCACCTTAATGCCACTCCGTCACTGCTGAGACTAAAGAAAATTGTTAATTTTGCCTTCAATTTCCCCAGAAGAAAGTCTCTGTCACTTTGTTTCACAGTTTCAGTGATTCAGCAACCTGTAAAGAAAAAAGTGACCTCGAAAGCAGTCTATGTGACACACACACTTTCCAGCTATTGCAAAGGAAAACTGTTAGCAATACAGAAATTATCCTCATCCAATTAAAGACTTACTTAAGATTCTGGTTTCTGACAGTGTTTCAACTGGGCCCAGCAATACAGTTTTCCCTGATAACTCCTGCTTCCGTCATCAACCTTGTCTTAACCACAATCCAGTTTATCACCTATATAAAAACCACTTCAGACTGTGGGAAGCCAAGATACCCTCTACCCTCTTCCTGCCTTAGACCACTGCGATTACCAACCTAAAGTCTTTTCAAAAGATATCAAAACAATTTACACCTGCATGCTTCAGACATCCCAAACTTCATTTAGCATTGAAGATTCATCTTTTAAATAAGGAATAAAATCATCTTGCAAGTAATTTTCCAAAATAAAAACAAGAACTACAGAACATTACTAGCTGGGAGAAAAAAAAAACAACCAACCAAGAATACAACTGTAAGAGCTGAGCCACCGAGCCTACTGGATCTGAATCAAATAGCAGTACATACACCACACTTTCCAGCTCTATAAATTCTAACAGATTACGTCACTTCAGATCAAGCAGTAGTACTAGACTTCATTATGATACTCAAAGATGGACCTAAAAAGAGCCCCAAAACATCATGGATGAAGAGGACAGCATTTCAAAGCATTTCATCTTCTCCACAGATGCTAAACCAGACTTCAACTTCACCCTAATTAGCTGAATTCACACCAACTCCAAGCAGAGCTGCTCCACTGTCATGGATACTTGGACTGGAGCACTCTATATAAAAAAATAAAGAGAGTGGCTTACAAATGCAAGTTAATCAATTCAGTAAGACAATATAGGGACATCATTAGACATACTTATGCATAACTGTCTGCATGCATATCATATACAGAAGTTTTTCAAAACCACATGAATAACACCACTGTGTAAATTAACAGCGGAACTCAAAGAATTTATTCATACTATAGAACAGAGCCTCTCTCAAGTAGTAGTGAGTACTAAGGGATGAGTTCAGAGCTGTTTACTCAATGTGAAAGTAAGAGTTTTGCTAATAGAGTCATTAACACCTGAAGATTCTGCCCCACAAGAACAGCCAAAACTGTTGTATCGCATGGTTAAGATCAACATACAGCAGTTGATGAGTTGATGCAGCAGACGTTAATCAAAAATTTAAAGGATAACCCTTAGTTCCTCCTGAAAGGAGAAAGATCAGTTTGATTAAGCACCCCGGTTAAAGACACCAAAATCCGCTAAACAGCTGCACAGCATGGTTTAATTTTTATCACCACCAATTCCATTCACCTATTCAGAACAGTTGATTCATTAATTCTCCTATCTACCAACCAAACACCTCTAACCTGGACCTTGTAATCAAAACCATAACCAGCAGGCTTCAAAGCTATGGTCCTTCAATTTTTTCCATTCTCCATGTTTTAACTTGCAGCAATGTTCTAAGTGGAAGAGGACTAATGTAGAAGCCCCGATTGGTCCTCTGAAAGAATTTTATTTTTGCCTCTAATGAAAGAGATTATCTGCCACAAGACTTTTTTAAATGGAATACCGTAAAACCGATCTAGCAGGCAACCTACACAACAGACCTGTGTACCTTTAGCAGCACTGATTATCTGTGTAGTTTCTTTCACCAGTTAAGGCTGTCTAGTTTAGATTACAACAAGACACAAAGCTCTTTAAACCATTTGAAGGATCTCTTCAAGACAAGCACCTGCAAGAACAATGTGCCAGAGGAAGGTGTCCTGGAGAAGAGCAGAGACAAGGACAAAACGAAGAGGCTACAGGCTTAAAACAAAACAAAAATGCTGAGCAAATTGCCTGTTGAAATGAAAAGACTAGGCACAGTAAAAAAAAAAAAAAAAAAAAAATCACCTGAGAATTCCCATTAGCAGCATCTCCACTTCCAGAAAAGAGTAAAAACAAAAACCCCAGTTTTGCTAGCTGCATTTTATTCCTCCCTATCAGAAATAGGGATTGTACATAATTCGATCGAATCAATTTTTCACAAGGCCTAATTTTTTTCTTTTTCACGTTTTCCTCCATCAGTCTACTAGATATTCAAAAGAATGTAAAAGCAGATTAATAAAAATATACAGTTTACACCGGACAAAAGATTTAAGATTTCCACAAAATTATTTCTTGCAGTTCAGCTTAAGCATTTTTGTAAAATCTTTCACAAGTCACCAAGCACATTTCTGAGATATAACTGCCACCATTTGTGGTACAGAACAATCATGATGTAATAATCAAAGCTATTCATAGACGAGAAGAAAGAAACATTTTTATTACAACTACTTCTGAGAGCTCTCAGCATCAGAAGCAAAGCGGGAACTCTTTCCTTACGTTGTACCACACACATCCACAAGTGAACAAACTACATTCTCAGTCAAAACCCCCATGCTACCAAATACCCAGATGTTTTGAGTTCTTTTCAGTACAAACCTGGGTTTTACATGCTGTTTCTATTTCAGAAACAAACAACTAAGATGAAAACTCTCACTATACAGACATCTCCCATTCATTTCAAGTACTTAACTGCAATGTATGGCAAGCAGAGTTCCTCACACCACATCCAAACGATAAAGCAAACTAAACATTTCCACCTGTACGAGCCATTCTAAACAGTTTCTGCATGAAACAGTGTGTGGAAAAAGGAAAAAAAATACCTCCTGTCCAGTCAGAAACAGTAGAAGATCTCCTTCCTCTTCTTCACACATGTGAATCTGGATCACTGTTCGAATGGCAGCCTCAAGGTAATCCCTTTCTGGTTCTGGAGTATAGAATATCTCCACAGGATGGGTGCGACCCGGAATAGTTAGAAGAGGACAGTTATCAAAGTAGATCTGAAACTTGCCAGCATCTAAAGTAGCACTCATAACTATGACCTGTAGGTTTAGACAACAAAATAGTTACCTCAAAGGTTGACAAGAACCTGTGAAATGTTACATGTATAAAATACAGTAGCAGGAAATGAAACTCCATTCCAGCCATGATTTAAGTATGCTTTTATCACTTCAATACAGCACCTTTATTTCCAGGTCAAAAAACCCATCCTAATCAAATACAGAATGGTACAGATGTAACTGTGCCTTCCCAGCATTTTCTTTAATACAAACTGCACTAAGCCCTTCCTAGCATTGTCTTTCTAATACAGCTGACCATTAACAGATCAAAAAGCCTGTTGATCTATGTCAATTGATTATTTTTCTTTATAATTAGCTAGCGGTAAACACACAGACACTCCAGAGTGATTAAACACAATGTTGCTAGGCTTCATCATTACTGACCTTCAAATCAGCTCTCTGTCTTACAACTTCTTTCAGCACTCCCATCAGAATATCCGTAGCCAGTGTTCTCTCATGGGCCTCATCAAGAATTATAACGCCATAGCGCTCCAGCAAAGGATCGTTCATTGCTTCACGAAGTAACATACCATCAGTCATATACCTGAATACAAAGACAATTTCTATTTATTAAATCTGATCTATAAAGAATCTTCTTTCTTATTATTCACTAGATTGCTTGAAGAAAGCCCTTATAAACCTTATTTTTAGAACGGAAGCATTAGTAAACTATTTCCAGCATAGCAACAAATCCATTTACATTTTCAGATAGAAGTTACCAGAGGGCGTACAAATGAAATCTGGCAGTAGAGACACAGTAGAGACTAAGCTTTAAAAATGAAAGTCAACAAGTTTTGGCAACATTTATGAGTAGTTTTAATACTACTACTGGCAAGCTTCCAGATCTACAATTAAAGACTGGAAAATAAAGGAAAAAAAAAAAAATACAACTCAAATCCTAGAAACACTATTCCTGCAACAGTTTCATTTTTAGCTGACCATTCTGAATGCGATCTGCAAACCATATATTCAGTGAGCTCGGTTTCACCTACAAAGCACTGATATCTAGAACAGCTGACAAAAAAAAAAACCAAGAGCATATTCAAACTTCAGTTATGTGCCCTAGATTTAAGCATAGATGAGTCCTGAAGCTCACTAGTACCTCTACTTACTAATGAAGTAAACTCAAACTTCACCAGAATTATTTTGGGTATGAAGTTACCACTGATAGAAGTCAGCTCAACACATAACTTTCCTTTAAGAACAACTCATTTTCAAGTCTATTCCACACCCCGCAGCCTATATTTCGTTCATCTGACACTACAGCCCCTATCTCTTTTCCACTCACTACTACTTCCTCATTATTTCTTTCAAAACTTTGCTAACACTCTGCACAGGGTCCCTTATTGGACAGCCACCATACTTACTTGAGAATAGTTTTTGCGCTACTGCAGTCTTCAAATCGAATGGAGTAACCAACCTCCTGGCCCAGCATTACATCCATCTCATCGGCAACCCTCTGCGCCACACTCATGGCAGCCACTCTCCTCGGCTGGGTACACGCTACTCCCCTCTTTGGTCCAGGTAACGAGCGCATGTAGTCAACACACCATTGAGGGATCTGTCAAGAAAAAAAATTCTGTTTCAGCCACAGTTTTAATAGCCAGATGCAACGTATATAACAGAGTAGTTATCAACGTATATAACAGAGTAGTTATTTCAAGTAAATATATTTATAATTCCACTAAGGTGACAACTGGGCGTTCAAAACTAGGGAACTTCCAGACTAGGGAAGCAGACAGACTAGTTAGACTCAACAGTTAAGTAAACCACACTTCCTTAAGCGAACATGTAACCATCTCTCAAGTTATCAAGGAAATAAACAGGCTCACAGTACCTCTGTTAGTTCAGTAGCTTACACTGATAGTTAGCAGCAGCCATCATGCTCAAAAGCAAAAGATTAAAGCTAACATGCAGGACTGAGATCAGTAGCACAGTCAGGTGCCTTAAGTTTTACAGTAAACAAGTTATTTTTCGTGTCTTAAAAAAAAAAAACTGCTTATTAATGTAGATTAAACAAAAATATTTTAATTATATAAAATCTGGCTACCCAGAGATCATGACAAATAAACAAGTTACACTCATCTGGTTAACTCCTGTTCTTTGACACTGTTATAAACAGATATGAAATCCTGGTGTTTCAGTTCCTATAACAACATGCTTTGCTTATTTGTCAGGCACTGGTTTTCCAGGAAAGCAGGAATAATAAACAGCTTTACTCAGAAGAATTTGTAAGGTCAGTAGAAGCTTGAAGAAAATTTAATATTAACATGTTCCATGTGGTGTTTTATGAGGAGACAACTTCTAGTCCTAAGTCTCCAGATGACATAAAATCTACTCCTCCTTCCTAATTGATTTTAAAAGTACTCTAAAAAGCTCACAATTACAGGAAAAAAAAGGGTCACCATTTGTGCACTGAACCAATACAGAGCAGTAGAACAAGCTGTGTAGTTTTAAGTAACACAGGCAGATTTTTCTTCTCAAATACTGTATTTCTGCAGCAAAATGGAAATTATTGAATATATGTATAACAGACAACTGTAGACTAATGAAAAGCTGTTTTTTCTCTTAAAAGGGAAAACATATCCCCCGTCTTAAGTACAAAAAACAAAAAGAAAGCAAAGATTAACAACTCCAAACAAACAAATGCAAGTAGGAAATTCTATTCAAAACTAAAATTGGCAACAGCTCATGAATACTGAAGACATGAATCTGGAACCCTACCCAGCAGCACAAACACACTTCCCAGGAGCGGAGCGTAGGAAAATGAAGCTGCTTCTCAAGTGACCAGTAAAAACTCAACTCTGAATGAGGTGAAGCTTCTCAACTTTAAACAGAGCCATTCCTGACATCAGCTTTAAAGCAGATTTCTCAGGACACAGTAAAGGGAAGTAAGTAATTTAGAGGCCATTTTCCAGGAAACAACAAAACCTGCAACACTGGTATCACATGAAAGACAAAGCCTACATGGATTTCAATGCATTAATGTGATTTAAAAGATCACCAGAACATCCTGCTTTAGAAAAGACAAAGGACCATGATATCCATTTTCTATTTCTGATGACCACTTTTGGGAATATGAAACAGCTTCCATCATCTAGATCTTACAGAACATAAAGTTAACTTCACTGATGCAAAAAAACTACCTATTAAAATCCTAAATTTTCTTAATTAAAAAAAAAAAAAAAAAAAGATAAGCACCTCTCAACCTCAATGACTTCAATACAAAGACTTTCAAAGATAACCACCACCAAAAAAACAAAAAGGCAGAGACAAACACAGAGGCCTGCAGTGAAGATTGTTAAAGTCTATTTTCGAGCCAAAAGCCACATTTTTTTTAAAAAAGAATGCAAGACAGGAGTGAGAACAGCACTGTTCTTCTGCCTGTTCCAAGATACTTCAATCCAGTGAGCTTTCTGTTAAAAGTTACAGTAGGATTCCAATTTTCATTGGTCAATAATGGAGTCCACTCAAGCCAGCTCTCTTGTGTGCTACAAGGACAACAGGAGATAAAGCCATGCTCAGAATAATGCTGCTTCTACATTTCCAGAGCCACAAAAACTTAATGGAAAGTGGCTTCCCTTGTTATGGAAAACATTCTATGCCTTATAGTTAAAACTCTCAGTAAAAGCAGATGCCACCCTACTATACTATCTAAAGAATACATTTAAATTATTGCAGCAGGACCACAAATAATCTCACACTTATAAGGGAATGTACATTGCAAATAGCATATTTAACTTTTCTAAATGAGATTCAACTCATCCATTCCATAATTAGAAAACTGAACTTAGTCTGAGAATGTTTAAAGAAAACAATTTAGAAGCTTAAGATTAAATTACAAAGCAAGTCAAGGCAAATACTGGAGAGATGAACAATTAGTGGCCTACATAAAATACACTTCAGTTTAATGTGGAGTTGGAGTTGCTTTTTTTTTTAATTTAAAATAAGTTAGTGGAAAAGGCTTTCATAGAAAATTCCCATTTCTTCCTATTAGTTCCACTGCCAGAGCCTAACTTTATCAAACCTGGGGCTTATCAAGACTGAAGCAAAAAAACAGGATTTATGAAGGGGGGGGAAGGACTTGCCAAATGGCAGCTCACTCAGAAGTCCTGCAACTACTACAGCCTCTCTGCCATGAAAGTTAAGAATCACTTTGGAAGGACAATTCCCACAAGATTTCCATGGATGCTAAGTTTCTACCAGAAAACCTAAGTAGCTCGTGTACATATTTCATTTGAATATTTAAGCACAGAATATTGTGTGCTATGATCAATGTGAGGAGATGGAAGCAAGACAATCATTCATCAAATTGTTTAGGACTTAAGCATTAAGAATACAACACTATCACATTCAAAGCAACAGTTTCCCTAATTGACAGCAGGTCGTTTTCAGTGATACATTCCTACAGAGGGACTCAGAAGATCTGCAGCCTCACAAGGCCAGGACTCATAGGAAGCAACGAAGACTCCAAGTTAATTTATGTGCTTTTGATAACCTAAGTCCCACTTTTAAGAAAGATGCATGGGGTTTTTTTTAAGTCTTTTCCATAAATTAGAGGTAAAGCAGTAACGCAATTCAACAGCTGATGCATCTTTAAAAAAAGAAAAAAAAAGCAACACAGCCCTAAGGTACTTTCTATACAAGAAGGTACTTAAAATGTACAGTAAATAGCACAAAACATCACAACATTCAAGCATATAGATCTAAAAGGTATTCACTGTACTGTGTCCTTCACATTTTCCAGACTACCAATTTTTATAATAAAAAATTTTTTTAGGACTCACAGTAAGTTAGCTATAATCCATTTTATGAAGATTACAATGTATCCTTCAGTTTCTAACTCTGTCTTAGATGAAAGGCATTCATCAGATTATAGAACGAAGCTCTTTTTAACATCATTTTTCCACAAATATTTTAAACATCACACCAGAGAACAGTTCAAGATTTGAGCAAGTTCGTCCTGCTATGAACACAACGCAGCATGCCTCCTCTTGTGTCCTCCCCGTTTTCCCAATCCCCCAAACTCTTAAGGGCTGGTGAAGCTCTGCATCTCTGTTGTCACTGAGGAAGACATCAAATCAGGACGTGATATTCCCACTAAGTTCATACCTGTAGCACTGCATTTCACAAAACACTAACGTGATCTTATTTTTGCAACGTTTTTCCTACTTTTAAGCAACCATCTACATGAACAGCTAAAGGGATAAAAACTTGAAGCCAACACCTCAGTTTGTAGATCAGTACACTTCTGTCTAACAGTTAAAAAAAAAAAAAAAAAAACAACAACCTATCTTCATTTCCCAAATATGTTACTACCAGAGAGCCTACAAAAGATAAGGCCAGAGAACACAACTGGGTTAAAACAAGGGAAGGCAAAAGATTCTCCTCAAGTCTTTCTGTATTCATTGAGCAAATCAAACATTCATCCAATAAGTTTTGCTTGTTATTTATGAGGTGTTTTGCATAATGATTTTCAAAGAAACCAAACGAAGTTCCAACCCCCTCACTTAGCAACCATCTCAACCTTTAAGAATTCCACAGTAAGTGGAGAAAGCGTAGAGAAAAGGCAGCTCTGGGGTGATCTCATTGCAGCCTTTCAATGCCTAAGGGGAACCTACAGACAGGAGGGGAATCAACTCTTTGAAAGGGTTGATAACTGCAAGACAAGGGGAAATGGTTTTAAGTTGAGAGAGAGGAGATTTAGGTTGGATGTCAGGGGGAAATTCTTTACAGAGAGTGGTGAGGTGCTGGAACAGGCTGCCCTGAGAGGCTGTGGATGCCCCGTCCCTGGAGGTGTTCAAGGTCAGGTTGGATGGGGCCCTGGGCAGCCTGGTCTAGTATTAAATGGGGAGGTTGGTGACCCTGCCTGTGGCAGGGGGGTTGGAGATTCATGATCCTTGAGGTCCCTTCCAACCCTGGCCATTCTGTGGCTCTGCAAGTGTAAGTAAGAACCCACCTGTGTTGTTTTACCAGACCCAGTCTCTCCAACCAGCACAAATGACTGATGCCTAATCAAAATATCCGTGAATCTTTCTTTATATTCCCAGACAGGAAGCTGTAGTCGTTTTTTCAGTATGTCATAATAACGAGGTGTATGTGGTAGATTTGTGAAAGGGTTAATACTGTGTGGAATCATTGCTGGTTTCATAGGTGGTAACCCAGCAGCAATGAGCGTAGAGTTAGATGCAGCTCGCAGCTCCTTTTCCTTCTCCCTTTCTCTGTCACGATCTCTGTCTCTGTCACGATCCCTGTCACGATCTTTCCGGTCATCACGGTCCCTGTCTCGATCGCGATCCTTCCTAAAATGAGTTAGGAAAGAGCAGAAAATTAGATACTTCTATATTTAAATGTTATGAGGAAATTTGAGCACAAATTGGTTTTAAACATCTCTAATACAAAGCGAATATAAACCAAATACTTCAGTGATTCCTTCCAACAGTTCTCTGGAGTACAAAGCGCAACCATTTACATTTCTAATACTGTGCATTAATCACCATACACAATTACTGCCACAGTTCCTCTTGTCATAAGCAAGACTATGGAGAGCACCATCTTGACTCTCTTCATTTAATAGTTATTAGCAACCTGCTACGTATTCTAGACTTCTCACAATTCTTCCTGCAAGTGCACAAAAATATGACCATTAATACTCTTCTTGCCTAGTTAACAAAAGAATTAGGCCAACCACAGAAACAGATGAGAAACGAGCCCTGAAAAAGTTTGATCCTAATATGCCAGAACTACTTTGAAACTTCAAAAAAATACTTTCTCTTTTACAACTCTTCCATACAATTTTAACTCAACTCTGACTGTTGAGTTAGAAACTTAGACCCAAAACTAATAACACATTTACCCAAAGAACTGCAGGCACGTTTCCAACAAAAATCCAAAACATATCATGATTTAGCACTTTGAAGTAAGATCCACTTTACCAATAGAGAAATTGCATTTTTAAATCACATTTTAAACCACTACAATAAAAAACATTATTGGCATTTTTATCTGTGAAACTTTTGAGCTAGATCTAGAGTAGAGTAATAAGCAAATTTCTAGCTAGAGTAAATTAAATGGACAGCAAGTGTGAACCAAACTGGAACTGTTACTCCCCAGTCACTGTTATCTCATTAACTCCTCCAGCTGTTCACTGGAACCAGAAAAGGAACCTATCAAGTTCTATCTACATTTCATAAGTCAAAAAGTCTACTTAAAGGTCAACCAAGAGAGTTGATTCTCTGTTTCAAGCATTTAAGAACAATATGAAAGAGGGGCTCAGATGTCAGCACAGAAAAAAACAGACCACACATCATGTCCTCAAATCTAATCATTGATATTCTTTTTGAATAGTATTATTTTCCTAAAAAATGTCTCTCAGCTTTCCACTATCACTGAAATCTAGCATGCACACCAGATGTCTTGCATCAAAACAAGGGACAGGTAGAATGACAGTTACACTGCCAAGTGTTTTCACTAAAATTTCTGGCAGTTCCTTCATTAAGAAAATGTCACATTTAAGTCACTCCTCATCTCTGCACTTAACAGACTGACCATAAACCCTAAACCAAACAACTAATGTAAAAGAATCAGAACTTAATTGCATTCGTCTTGTCCATGAAGTTCATAACGACCTTCATAAATGGGAAGAGTTTGCTGGTGATCGTGGGTTCTGTTGGGTAATTTATTTGTTCGTTGGATTTTTGTTCTCATTTGAGGTTGCCTGATTTGCTACCTGAACTCCTTATGCCCACTCATACAACACAAATTGATGAAAAAACAGTAAAAATTACTTAGAGCACATAAAACTGCAAATGGAAAAGAAATAAGGTTAAGCCACTATTCATCACAACAGAAGTCTAAGCAAATCTAACATCAGTGATACGCATTTTCGCCTCTACTAAGGCAACACTACAATAGCTGTTTGCAGTCTGTGCAAACAAAAGCAGTTTAATAGACATTGCTGCTCTTCACATAAGAAAACAAAATCAGTGAAAATGATACCATCACACTAACACAGCAAATGCAATGTCACAACACCAAACAAATATGCTTAAAAAAAAAATCTATCAGGCTTTAAATTGTGTGTATGCAACTTGCACAACAGCACCGTAACAGATTTTCAAACAATTTCCATCTTCCCCAGAAGTCTTTTTCTTCACAGAATACTTCAAGACAGGTAGATAATAGACGTGGTGTCAGGCTACTAAGGCTGCAAACCTACAGCATCACTGCCATGCAGGGTTCCACACACTGATACAGGCCTCAATCAAAAAAGAACATACAACAACTCAATATAATTTTACATTGTAGCCAGGTGATCCATGTTGAAGGCAAGGTATGCTGCTATTCTGTACACAATGTGGTATCTATTCAAGGAGTTAATTCAGCTTAATCCAGTTCCAAAACCGATTAAATTTCATAAAGCCACACTGTGCAGAATATGACAAGAATACACATGTTGGTAACAAGAATCTGTGCATCTCAGCCTTCTGTATGATGGAAAATCTACCAACCCTTACATAAGCCAGGACAATGAAAGATGAGTAGCGTGCTTTGTGCTAAATGAACTAAGATCTCAAGGAATACTAGAAATAAATTCAACAAGTCCACTGTGACCAACTCTTAGTCCTATGCCATTTAAAGCTTTTATTGGCAGATGAGGAAAGGACAAAGGGACACAAATCCTGCACCTGTGTAGGTTTTAGGGGCAATAAGGTCCAGAGACCTCTACATAAGAATTTTTTACCACTGTTGAGCATTGATAACAATTTTTAGGAAATGTAAAAGTTCTGAATGGCAGTAAAAACAATGTCAAATTACAAAACTTTCAGAAATACAAAACCCATCAGTCTCCAACAGACTTTTCATTATCCATACAACCAAAACATACCAGTTGAAACATTCAAGTAACACACAATTTTGACATCACCGTTTGAAAATTTCACAAAAATCCATGGATAACAGAAAGTGAATTTGCACGACTCTTCTGTATACACAGAGGAGTTATGTCAACTTCTGGCAAATGAGGAGAAGATGCAGTAGAGGAAATAAGCAGCTCAACTCATTTAAGAAAAAAAGATTACGGTGCTCCTATATGCAGGGATTAGTTGGTCAATAAAAAGCATTCTTTTCTCTTTAGTAGAGAAAAATGCATTACATTTGTGGCTGTAAACTGGAGTTGCACAAACTTACCCTTAGAAAAAAAGACAAGTTGTGTGTCAAGACTGTTCATCAATAAACGCCAACTGTTGTGGCAGACTTTCAGCTCCTGCAAGTTCTGGGAGCAGGAATAAGCATTTTTCTCAGAGCAACACTCTCACCTAAACAATGCTGCTGAGTTTCAGGAAGGAGCAGATTCAGGATGGGTTCTGTGCTTCCCAAGAAGGGCAGGACAGATAAGTACAACCCTCCTTCCTGAGCCTTCAGAACACTGCAGCCTTCGGGGGCCCTTCACTCCCAAACCAAGACTAGGGAATATAAAATACAAAAAGACTGCACTAAAACAGCAACGGCACATCATCTGTGTTCCCACCGCTCGATGAAAGACCGCTAAAGCTGGTGCATCGAGTCCTAAAACGAACTTGGGCAAAACAAAGAAACCTCCTCCCTCCTTGACACCCTGCCCCAACCCCACCTGGCACTGCCTCCTCACGAGGCGCATCCCCGCCGGGCACCCGGCGCAGGCAGCTAACAAAGGAGTAGCGTTCCCACCCGCTCAGGCACTGAGCAGGCGCTACCTCACGCTGACCCCTTGGATCACGTTTACCACGGAAAAAAAAACGACAGAAAGGCACCAAAAAGGAGACGCGGAGAAGGAGATACCGGCGGGCCGCACACAAAGCCCCACGGGTGCGCGCCAAGCCGCTCCGCCCCACCGCCCCCGGCCCAACCAGGCCCGCGGCCCCTCCTTCCCCTCCCCGCCCGTTCCCCACCGCCGCCATCCGCCTCCCCCATTCGCAAGGCCGAGGCCGGGCCCAAGCCCTGAGCTGGGCCGCACCTGGGCCTCGCCGCTCCCATCCCTTCCCGCCGCTCTGCACGGCGGAGGCCCCGTCCAGCAGGGAGCGGCCCGGGCCCAGAACAGGCAGCGGATTACGCGGGGTCGGCGCCGATCTCCCGCCCGCCGCGGGCCGCGCTGCCCCTTACCCGTCAGAGCGCTTCTTGCTGGAGCTGTAATCGTCGCCCAGATCTAAGCGGTGCCGTTTGGACATGACGGCGGCCGGAGTGGCGCTGGGTACAGCGGGGCCGGTTACGGCGGGACGCGCTCTCCGCTCCTCGAGCAGCAGCAACGGCAGCGGCGCCGCGAGGCCAGGCGCAGCCACTAAAATGGCGGCCGGAAGGAAGCGCCGGGGCTGCGCGAGCCGCTGCCGCGCGCGCGCACGGGAGTGAGCTCGGCGGAGCCGCCGCTCGGCCCCGCCCCGCGTGTTCCAACGGCTGCGGGCGGGCCGGCCCCATGGTGGGCGGTTAGCTCGAGGTGTGTTCGGGCTCCTGTCTTAGCGGCTGGGGAAACTCGTCTCCACAGTCCGTTCCGTTCCCCTGGACAGGCAGGCACTAGAAAGGCAGTTTCCACGGTGGAAGTTAAGAGCAGGATACTGCTGGCGCGTAGTTTTTGTGGGCCGTTGCATACGTCCGTAGGTGTGGAAAAAGGCAATCCTTCACAAGTCATCTGAAGCAGCAGAAACGAGAAAATCAGTGACATTCAGACTACAGGCTCTAAAGGCACGTGCATTTAGGATCGCTAGCACAAGGGAAGCCCACGTCCCTAGCACCAACAGGCATGGCTGCTGCTATTACATCAAAGTTCTCCAGGTGTGAACGCAAACTGGTGTTTAGTAACACAACTGCTGAAGTGAGCGAGACACGTGAGCTAAAAGTGCTGTTTTCTCAATACAGTTAGCAGGTTTTGCTTGTACACTGATGCTTTATTTTCACACTTCCAGCAGAAATCTATGGCTCAGGCTGGCTCCAACAAACCTGTCTTCAGGGTTGTTTCTGTGTCCTGACCTGTGTTCCTCATCTCCAGCCTCCCCCATCACCATCCAGGAGCTGGGTTAACCCATCCGCACAAGCTGTGTTTGTCCCATGACTGTAGACAGAGATGAGGTTGAGCAGGAGAAGATGAAGTCATAAACGAGATATCCCTAAATGAGATGCCCTAACTGAAAGGGATGTGGACTGCTTCACCACTGATAGGAGCGCTCTTATTCCTAGGCAGACCCCTGTGCTCTCACAACTAGTTCCTTCAGCTGTTTCTCCTCTAAGTCTTAGCAGCTGCCTTGCTTTCCAAAACAGTCACTTGATAATGCAGCATAGCTCATAAAAGGCAATCTTTTTAGAGCTTCTGGAAAGGACATTTCTTGATGCTTATCTACTGTTAGACATTCTCTTCTCTGTTCCTCCCTGCTTTCCCAGTATATTTCATGCTTTCTCAGTGCTACAGTGGTGGTTTAAATTGATATCTTAGATAAGATAGGAATGAGACCTACTACCATAATATTAACCTATCTGTTCATCTAGGTACACCTGATGAAAAATACATGTTTTCCAAGTCATCCTCCCTGCCTGTTTTCACTGCCTTTCTGCCAGAGATTACAACAACCTTCACCTAGCTACTTGCAAGAGTAGTCACTCCCCAGGCACTTTGGTCAAAGGAGTTAGGTTAGTTCAGATGTCTTGAATAAGAATTTTTTGTTAACTTATGCAAATCTGAGGCCAAGGGAGTATTCTCACAAATGGTTCAGCTAGCAAATCTGGAAATGCCCAGAAAAAATCATTTAGCAGCAGTGACCTGTTCCACAGGCACAGCCAGTTTAGCAAATAGATGTTTGCCCACACTCCCATTGTTCTTCTGGAGTTGCATCAGTATAACTACTAAAACATTCCAGGAAGACAAATCCTCAGTGTATATTTAGTAGAAGAGCGTTTTTGACGCTCGTTTTAAATAATACAACAAAATGACACCCTCAGCTCAACTGAAGTACTAGGCACTACTGCAATAAAAATTTTTCTGCTTAAAGTGATCAACTGAAATAAACATTCCAGGAATACTGGACTTTGAGCTTTTCATGCAAAGCTGGAAGTAATTTTCCAAGTTATAATACAAAAAACTCTGGAATATCTATGTCAGAGTTTGCCGGGGCTTAAGTGTAATAGGTTTCACTCTATATGCCAAATATCAAGCTTATTTTCTCTGAGGCAGCATACACAGTGCTGCATTCCCAGAGGATAGCTAGAGAAAGCTTTCAATGCATCTCCCTAAGTGGCCTTTTAAATGATGATCTTAAGCAAAAGCAAATAATAGTGGAAATAGAGGAGACATTGAGTTTATTAGAGAAGGAAGCAAAAAAAAAAAAAAAATTCTCCGTGGAAAGTGGGAAAATTGAAAGAATGCAAAAGCATTACATGCATTAGCTGTGAAGAGTAACTACTGCTGTGTGATTTTCAGAAGGGAGAGGCTGTTCAACAACAGGTGCATGGACAGTTCTTCAGCTGTACATTGCAGATCTTGTTTGCTCCTCCCTGTGCACAGCAGCATAAAGGCACTTAGGTTCTTGATCCAGGTTACCATGTGGCCAACCCCAGGAAAGTTCCTGGTTTAGGAAGAGAGAAAAGTAGAATAGATGTCTCAGCAGGTATGAGACCTTAAAATGGTTATACCTTCCCAGCCATAGGAAAAATAAATAAATAAATAAATAAATAAATATAGTGTCTATTTGGGTGAGCTGGACTGCTGTGTCCCAGACTGATATGCCATGCTCTAGTAGTCTCTATTAACAGTTCTTTGCAGACTGCTGAACACACACTCCACCCGTGTTTTGAGCTACTGGGTACATAATGAACAGTTTTGTCCCAGCATCCTGAAAAATTGTCAATCTAAGGCTTTCATCCTGCAAGCACACACACACTTTATTTTACTAATGCAATTAATCCTTTTAACTTCAAAGGGATTACTACAAGTAGCAAAATTAAGCATGTAGGTAGGTATTCACAGGATCCTAGCCCAAGTATAAGATAAAGCGAGAAAGAAAGACTGAGAAGCACAAATTGACATAACGACAAAGTGGTAAGCATTACGTCAAAAGCCTAAAGGATGAAAGGAATGTGCAAAATAGGGCATATTTAAGCATATTTTCCGCCTTTTCAAATACATTTGTTAAATAAGAGTTTGGTTCACCCCAAGTCTTTTATAGCCATCTATAAAAATGAAAATCTCAGATCACTGAGGTAGGAGATATTTACGAGTTGCCTTCTGAGTGTTTATTCTTCTCTCAGTGTCTTACCCTAGTTTTTAAAATTATACTCGTTGATATCAAAATCCTCTTAGACAATTTTTAGTGAATATTTCTTTGATTTTCACGTATACGTAATACTCTCATGTAATTTGGGTTAAAAGGAGCATTAACATTTAAAACTGAGACAGTGGCTGAGAAGAGTAACATCTATGAAATACTATAATTTTTTTCTGATTTTGTGTTGCCTTCTCCCCAAAAGACTAAGCATGGGCCTTAAGCAAGTTGTAATTCAAGTACGTGCCCTGAAACAAATGAGGATTCTCACAGAGTAGTCCAGTGTGGCAATTTATTACTGCATGCAACTAATTGTTTCACCCCTCAGTAGAGATTACCAAGCCTATAAAGGGAAAAAGAAATGACATATATCCAGCCTATCATCTTAGCTGAAACACACCTTTCCTGGTTCAAGCTAAAACAAGGCTGTGGGTGATGTGAAACCACACTTACTCATCCACTGCAGGAATGGAATCAGAAAGAATAAGCACAGTTATAAGACAGACAGCTATGGGAGGGGGGAGGGCATTTAAATTTGCTGTAGCTTTACTGTTAGAGCCCTAGAATCTCTGTAGTATGTATTTATTACATGACTGGCCAGCTGGCGGTAGACTCAAGAGCTATGTTTTCAGTGCCATGGCCACACTTACTTTGCCAATATTTACAGTTTGTTTTGTAAAAATCACAGAATCATAGAATCCCTGGAGTTGGAAGTGGCCATTAAAGGTCAGCTAGTGCAACTCTCCTGCAGCAAAAGGGATATCCACAGCTAGATTAGTTTGCCCAGGGCCTGATACAGTCTTGCCTTAGAAGTGTCCAGGGACAGGGCACCCACCACCATCTCTGGGCAACCTGTTCCAGTGCCTCACTACGCTCACTGTAAGAGACTTTTTCCTTATATCTACCCTAATTCTACCCTCTTTTCATTTGATACCACTTCTCCTTGTCCTTTCACCACAGACCCTGCTGAACAATCTGTCCCCTTCTTTCCTGTAGCTCTCCTTCAGACATTGAAAGACTGCTATCAGGTCCTTGACAGGACCTTGGAGCCTTCTCTTTTCCAGGCTGAACAGCCCCAACTCTTTCAGCCAGTCTAACACTCTCTCCCTCTTTTTTTTTTTTTTTTTAATCTACAGCACATGATATTAAAGAATTTCCTGCAAACTAATTTAATAAAAATAATAAAAAAGTATTTATGACAAAGCAGTCTACTTTAAAAGAATATATATAAATAGATAATGTTCTTATCAAGTTACCCAGGAGTCTCAAATGCAAATGCAGATCACAGGCAAGCTCTCATTCTGTCCTCTCACCAAACCCGTGTGAATAAATGGACCTAATGCTTGTGTTCTGCCACATCACTGGAGAAAGAATACTTGAGACAAGACCCTGTAATCAGAGCAGGTTTTAAAATGTTAGACTTACATATTTTTCAAATTTAAAAACGTGGAGATGAATACATACACAGATATAAATTTCTGCAGTGAAGAAAAGAGGCAGCTTCTCTGTAATTACAGAAACTAAACTTTGCAACACTTGAAATGTATATAAATCAATACTTTGAATTGCTCTGGGAAGTGTGCTGTAGGAAGCCAGCATAGTAACGGCAGTGTTGCTATGATAGCCAGCTTTATCAGTCATAAGGAGACTATCTGAACTTTTTGAATGGTCTTTAAACATTATCCCAAATAGAACACATCTGTAACAGCCTGGAGGTCAGGAAGGTAGGAATGAGCTTAGTAAAGTTTCATAAAGAAGAAAGAGACAGAGATTGCAATTGCATATTAACAGCAAATTTCATTTTGAGCCATTCTAGCAAGCTGAAACAGTGGCAACTAATGGCTTAAGAAAATCCACCACATCTTATTGACAAACAAAAAATATACATTCTCCAATAACAGGGACAGATATTGGATTACCAGTACAATTACATCACCCTTGGGTAGCATTGGGTAGCATTTATAGGCTTAGGGACAAGTGGCTGGATGATTGCGAAAAGGAAAGGGACTGGGGGTGTTGGTTGATGCTCAGCTGAACATGAGCCGACAGTGTGCTCAGGTGGCCAAGAGGGCCAACGGCATCCTGGCCTGCATCAGAAACAGTGTGGCCAGCAGGAGCGGGGAGGTGATCATCCCCCTGTACTCAGCACTGGTGAGGCCGCACCTTGAGTACTGTGTTCAGTTTTGGGCTCCTCATTGCAAGAAAGACATTGAGGCCCTGGAACGTGTCCAGAGAAGGGCAACGAAACTGGTGAGGGGTCTGGAGCACAAACCTTATGAGGAACGGCTGAGGGAGCTGGGATTGTTCAGTCTGGAGAAGAGGAGGCTCAGGGGAGACCTCACTGCACTCGTCGACTTCCTGAAGGGAGGTCGGGGTGAAAAGGGATTTGGCCTCTTCCCCTAGGCAATGAACAGGACACGGGGAAATGGCAGCAAGTTGTATCAGAGGAGGTTTAGGTTGGACATAAGGAAAAACTTTTTCTCTCAGAGAGTGGTCAGGCACTGGAATGGCTGCCCAGAGAGGTGGTGGAGTCGCCGTCCCTGGCAGTGTTCAAGAGTCTGGATGAGGAGCTGCAAGATAGGGTTTAGTGCTCATGGTAGCAGTGGTAATGAGGGGACGGTTGGACTGGATGATCTTGTGGGTCGTTTCCAACCTTGTGATTCTATGATTCTATAATTTCACAGAGGAAAAATTAATGAGTATCTACAGTCTTCTGAGGACATGATGTCTGTGCACCAGGTAAAATAGAAAGGAGCACCAGACATAAGCAGCTACAACTCTGAAGTTTATACCCACTCTTCTCTACAATATGAACAATCAAGTGTGTATTCTCAAATTTTAGCCGAGAAGTAACTTTGTAAGAGTACCTGTATCTACTGGAACAGTAACCAGAGTGACAATTCACTTCTGAAAACAAAACACATTTTCTAGAAGGAAATACACTGCTGTAGACAAGAAGCTATTTTCAGCCTCTAAGTCACTTGCCAAGGCCTTACGATCACCTCTAGTCCCCTTGAGAACCTTGCAATAGCAGATAATCATTATGTGCTTTGAATAAAATCTGAAAAGGTAGTGTTAATGCAAAATCACCACTGAGCAAACTAGGTTGTAAATCTAATTTATATTCATTATACACTGAATTTACACAATGTTCTGGTAACTTCTAGGTCTTTCCAGTTAAAATAGCATTGTTTTAATACCTTCCACATTTGGAAACATCTGAAACTACAGGCTAATATGTTGTGTGTAATGGCAGTTTATCTTTTAAGCTCCTTACAATCTGACTTCTTCCTAGGCCAACTGAAGTCTTGGAACAAGCTCCTTAGATACAAGACATTTTTGGAGAGAAGTAAATATTTCATAGAGAGTTGTTTAAATTCAAAGAAGATCAGGTTTTCAAGCTTATTGTTTGATCTTCTGCTGAAGTAGTAGAATTAGAATAAATGCAAATTTTTCAGTTAGCACTTCTTTTGCAGAGGCCTTATTCTGTCTTGCAGTTGCTTTGCAAGTTTTTCACATCCACAGAGGGCAAACATACTACAGTGGTATGTATTTTCATTCTTTTTTTTTTATTTAGCACAACCTCTTATTTGGTCAATTCACTATGGCATTAGCTCCCTAGGACTTCTTTTTCTGAGTGGAAAGTCCTCTCTTTAATAGAATCTATGAAACATTCATATTCATGCCTGAGGTTAGGCTTGCTGGATCTACCAGTGTTACATCTTTGCTTTGAGTATTTGCTTAAGAATTAGGAAGCTCATCTGCATAGTTTTTGCCCACCTCCAAAAGTTACTGAACTGTGAAAGAGTTGATCTAGTAACCTCTACCTTGTGAACTACAGATATACAAAATAGTAAATGCTAGTGCTTATCTTCATAACTTGCATAACAAAGACTGCATAACAAAGTACAAAGCAGTAGAAAACTACACAGAATAAAAATCCATCATATCCTATAAATAGTCCATAACAAACCATAAACATTAATTATTGTCTCTTGCCCAGCTGGGCCAAATTTTTTTAACTAATGATCTTCCTTACTCTTTTCCCATGCAATCAAGTCTTTTTCATTCAACTGTATTAAAAGCCCACTTGCAGAAAATGTCCTCAGCAGTGAGTGAAAACACTGAGAGTGAATTTAAACTTCCCCAGCCGTGTCAAAATGGACTGTATCCTGACTCTTGACAACTTCCTTCTGTAATGCCCCAGCTTGGCAAATTTAGGTTGTTAGTGTGTGTCATTCTTCTATTCACAGCTTGGAATAACAATCAGAAAGGCAATATAAGAATCCTAAAGGAACAAAAAGAAGACATTTGCTAAATTTTCTTCCTTTTTCTTTCTTTTTTAGGATGTTATTATATTACATTGCTTGCTCTGCACAGATATCCTTCTCTGTCATGAGCAAGTCTGTTTCTAGAGAGAAAGAAGAGTGTGCTGCTACAGCTGCTGCTTCTTGCAAAAGCAAAGGGAGTGATATACTCTGGTAAGTGACTTTTTTTGGTAGAGATACTGATCAACTGGTTTCCCTGTGGAAAACAAGGCAAACTGTATATTTCCTGCATTTTTTTTTAATCGTAATAGCTACGTCTAGATTAACATAAAGAACTGTCTGCTATCACATGTATCCCAAGGCTCATTTTGATATTTCAAGCAGTGGTGACCTTGCTGGTTACACAACTTCTGCCTTTGCAAGGGTGAGCCATATGTACAGCCTTTTTTCTGTCTTATAACGACCTGCTCTAGGCACATAGATTACTGATCTGTATGCACGGGGGTTGGATTTATTATATAAGTGCTGGCTCTTTGTCCACATTTGGAAAAAAGTACTGGGGAAGAAGGTGGTAAGGATCATTAAGGATTATACCATTTACATAGTCTTGCTCAGACTCCTTAGACATGCAACTGATAGCAGAAAGCAGAAGCTGCTCACGTTCAGGATTCATTTTCTTGAATCCCATCTTGCATCATACAAGTGCACATTTCCTTGTCATTAGAGATGCCTCTAGAAAAGAGAATGACTGGGAGTCATCTATGCTTGGTAAGTCATAGGCAGGCTACATGGCCCAAATAACACAATGCTGGTTCAAACCTCTTTTCGTTCTCTAAAAACATGTAATTATACTATATACATACTCTATGTTGTCATATTGTACAGCCTTGTATAATAATGACAGAATATTTTTCATGTAATATGTGAATCTCTAATGCTACCGTTATAGCAGTATGATACTATTATTATAATGCTATTGTAATAAGAAGGGGAGCAGAATTAAGTTACCACAGGTAAAGAAGTGCTCCATTCTGCAGTTTAAAGGTTTTTTTGAAGTGGCTCCTGCCTATACAATGTCGCATGAAATATGTAACACACACAACCAGTGGTATGTCATATTTAACATGCAGCACGTGGTTTCATGGGAGAAAAAGATTTTCAGAGAGGGTACTGCAGCACTGCCAAAGCAATCCCTGTCCTTCCCAGTCCTGACTGCTCACTCTTGTCTCTGCAGAACCCTTTCCCTTGTTTTAGCACGGCTATTTGGATAGTGCATCAGGCTGTGAAACTGATAGGGCTAAAAAATAGCCTAGCAACAACAACATAAAAGCAGTTTCTTAGCTTGTTTGGTTTCCCAACAAGGACAACAGATGGAGTAGCACAGGGACGCAGGCAAGCAACTGGAGACAGGACACTGTGTCAGCTGCCAGATCTCCTGAAAAAATCCATGACACATAACCACCTGACACTGCTCACCATGAAAAAAAAAAAAACCTAACACTTGAATACGCCTGTGAGCAAATAAGTATATATTTTCTTACATGAATAATATTAGCTCTTAGAAAAACACCTATTCAGCTTTTTGCATTTCTCAAAGATACCACATCATTTTACATTAGCTTTATTTTCCCATAGATTCTAATGGAAATTAATATAATGGAATGATTTTATAGTGAAGATTTCCAGATTCCTATTTTTTACTTTTTAGAATAAGAGAATGCTGCTTAGCACCCCGTGTGTGAGGGCTGGGCTAAGGACTTCAGTACAAATACTCTGTGAAAAGCATGCAGTGTCCTACAGCAAAACGTTTTAATCTGCAGGAAGACTAAAGAAAGAAAAGACATCTTGAGTCCTCCAAAATAGCAGCTGAAATGCTATAGACCTTATAAAGCATATGAAATCAAGCTATATTCTTATATCCTCATCTTTTTAATAGCATATTTACTTGAACATTTAACAAATCTAAAATAACCAGGACAAGACAAGATATGGCTTAGTAGCTTAGTGGTAGTAATGGTTATAAGAAGACGGTTTGACTACATGATCTTGTAGGTCCTTTCCAACCTTGTGATGCTGTGAGTCTAAGACTTGTGCAGCTGTGTTGCCTATTTGTTAACATTCATTCAACAGAAAGCTCCAATATCCCTCCTGCTTTTTCTGCAACTCTGAAGTTCTCCCACATATAGTTTTGATAAGCTTTCTGATCAACTTTTATCAAATAATGCACATTAACCAAGGACAGATTTTTGGACATTTTAAAGTTACCCTTTCCCTTTTGGATAGAAATGAGTTGGGGAACACTATACACCAATTTTTCTTGGAAGACTAGCATAGCAGCAAAGTGTTAACTATCCAGCAAAGAAGCCTTGCTAGGAAGCTGGAGGTAATGAGGCCTTGTAATCCCCAGCAAGGACCTAGTAGAGCTTTTCCATCTCTCTGCCTGTACAGATCTTGCAGGTGGTTCCCATCTCTGTCTTGATTGAAAGAAAGTGTCACTCCTGGCTAATGCCATGGTGGTTAATGTTACTGACTTAAAACATTCTCAGTAGTTAATACTACCACTAATTAACAGCTAACACAGGCACTGCTCAGCCCAGCTGGCAACGTGGCCACCATGTCTGCGCTGTACAGCTGCAGCTCTGCTTGCAGTTGTGGGCTCAGCAGCAGCCACGCAGTCAGTGCACTACCAGCACTGTGCTGGCCGAGAGCAGGGCGCAGGGAGGGCAGTGCTGACTCAACTGATGGCAAATAGCTGTGTGCATTTTCATATGTTGGCTAATCACAGTGCTCTGAACAGTGAAGAATACGCAGCCATGCTTTCTGTTTCGATAAAGAACTTTGAGAATAGATTTCAAGATTACAAAAAAAAATCATCAATTTGTTTATGACACCATTTCCAGTTGTTATAAATACATTGCTTGCAAATTCTTAAACAGAATGCATGAAGTTGCAGTCTGACATTTAACTCAAAAACCTGATCATGACACTTCATCAGACTTCCATAATCCCCCTCTTACCAGAGAGAAATATCCTTCACTTCACAGTCACACCTCATTTACATACATATTGTCGAAAGCTGGTGATGTTTGTGAACAACTGCTTTCAAGGATGAAACACAGGAAGAGTAAAGTTTCCTCAAAAATCTGATATACTCCTTGAGACCTCACTAAGAGTCGCAGCCACTGCCATTGAACCAGCTAATGGTTGCACAAAAACAGTCAAATATCTCACTAGTCTTTTGGTTTTTTCCTCTTTCTTAATGTTTTAAGAAAAATAAAAATTAAAATGCTTTGTTACCTATATGTTAACAATATTTTATGTTTTATGAGGGCTGCTCCAAAAGTAACGCTACTTTATGATGTGAGCCTTCAATGTCAGCTGCAGTTGGTGGTGGTATGACAACAAAGGTTGAAGCTTCCCACTAACATTCCTTTACTTTCCTTTGTGGTTACTTTGTGACAGATGGCAGCAAGGGGGTAGTCTGACATGGAAATACAGCTGAAACAAAAGGCATGCTGTTGATTTCCTCTAACAGCACCCATTGACATTCATGGATGCTAGCTGAGTGCATATGGAGACCAAATATTGGACATGAACACAGTGAGGAGGTGGTGTCGTGCTTCAGCAGTGGCAACAGTGAGTCACCATGGCTAGTGCAGATTTTCATTAGCACAGCACGCAGGCTGTTGTTCATTGCTGGTGAAAGATGCGTAGTTAATGGTGGTGACTGTCTTGAAAAGTTTCACAGCTGAGAATTTGCTCTATCAAATAATCTTATTGTGCTCTTTGAATTGGTTATATTTTCCATGGAAATAATTAGGAGGCATTACTTTCAGAGCAATTTCTGCAGCACAAGACACTTCCTCTTCATTCAATGTAGATCAGGAAAGCCAGAAGGTTGGACATCCATGAGTTAACAGACACATTCATAATCTGGTTTATCTTGCAAGAAATTGCTTTTATAAACTAACTCAACAGAAGTTAAGATTGAAATTAGCATCAGTGCTTTCAGTTACATCTTACTGAGCTGATTGTTCTGAATTTCCTCATGTTTCATAGGGTCAATATAAGAAAATGCTAATTAATTTCATCATAAGGTTTTTGAGATGTAGTTCACCCTAGCAACTCTACCTTCAGAAAGTCATCTATTTCTACTTAGACCTATCATTTGGATGCTCCAGGAGGAATCCTACTTTAGAATCACATCAGCTCCAACATTATGTTCCCCTGGGGGAAGGAAAAAGAGCAGTGTGTATAAAAGATGAGAATGCCAAGAGAAAAAGCAGCAGTAGTGCAGGGGCAGAAAAACAGAAGATCTGAGAGATACAAGAGAAAGGGAAGCAAAAACAGAAGGAAGATGAAGAAAAAAAAAAATCTTTCTTAACAGAGACTCTTCTCAGACTTTCTAAAGGGATATGATTCTAAAGTAAAGATGGAAGAGTAGTAGGAAGAGACACTGAAAAATCATTTAAAGAACAGAAAGAGTATCACAGTTTTTTGGCTTAAGACTCATTCATTTAAGGGGCAAGCTTGTGTCTCCCTGCCATCACCTTGGCATGAAGTTCTAAACATCAGCCTGAATTATCCTATTCCTTACCAGTTGTTCTCCTTTAATCCTAATGTGTTAAAAATATGTACGGCTCATGGCTTGACAACACTGTCCATCCTAAGAAGCCTTTCTCTACTCTGTGCACATACTATGTATGTATCCCTGCATACAACATTTACTCCTGATTAAAAAAAAAAAAATAGAACTTACCAATGCTTATAAATCAATTCTAAACAGAAAGAAACAATTTAATTGGAGGGAAAAGAAGAATACAGAAGGAAGACAAGAAATAGAACAAATAAAGAGAAAAAGTTGCAGGTGAAACTCTGGTTGGGGAAAGGCAAAGCGGCCATATGTTCTAGGTACAGTGACACAGGTGTCCCAGGAGATGAGCCCAGATGCTGTGTAGTATGCAACTGTGACTTTGTCATTGAGGGAGGTGAGAATAAGAAAGAAGAAAGAGGAACAGAAAGATTCTTTGTATTAAATACCATATTAATCTATTTATCCTTGGCTGAGACAGGAGCACAGCTAAGCATCATCCTAACTTCTGAGCTCACTGGTGTTCAGTGAATACAGTTTTTTAAGTTTCATCATATTTCAAGACATGTTTTGCAGTACATCTCAATCTGCACAGGTGCCACTTTCCTACCTGCTCTCTCCTTTACGTGGTCTTTACCATCTTTGGTATGCATCATCACTGAGCTGCTGCACTGCATTTTTGATTTCTTCCATCAGCTTTCATTTTGATTCAAATAGATCTGCAGCTATTGCCAGCAGTTCCATAAACCAGGTCTGGAATATTAACAAGGTCTTCTAATTTTGAAGAGGAGATAAGTAAGGTTTTCTTTATCACTGAGCACAGCGTTCTTGTGCTTTCAACAAGAAGACTCCCTCCCAGTACAGATCCCATATTTCTAAGTAGATTTCTAGAAATATGTGCGTATTGCCATCCAACTAAGTTTAGTTCTTGAAATGAGGGTTAAAAGCATTAATACTCCCCCAAAAAATCCCAGAGCATTTGACTACTTCCTCTCTCCAGCAAGAAGCTTATTAAAAGTAGCAACCAAGTAAAAAATTGTATTTTTCTTTATATTAATTTGAAGAGTATTCAAGTAATGGTGTGTTGGCCTGCAAAAATAACTTCATTACCTTCTCTTTTTAATCTGGGAGAGGAGTGGACACAGTGTATTCGTGCTACCAGATAAAAGTTCCTACTGGAATGATCTTCCTGAAACCTTTAATCAGCCCCCATGATATTTGGAATCATAGCCATGACTGCGCCAAGAGTTGTGTGTTCCTCTACAGTTCTTTGAGAGCCATAGGTCTTTGGGGTCAAGGTCCTAATTTAAGGAACCTACATTAAGAACTCAGTAGCTGAGGATATTAAATAGAATCTTTTCTTAAGTCAGCTGTGAAGAGAGTGATGGCCAGGGCATATCTGTACCCAAGTTCAGAGCCCGCAGTTTGAAGAGAATGTTCACAAACTGGAGATGGTCCTTCAAAGACAGGGGCATCACATAGGAGCCATCAGTGAGCAGTGAGAAGAAGCTGAGTGAGCTGAGTTAGTTCAGTTGAGCAAGGAAGAGCTAAGCAGTAATCTATTAGCAGCCTGTTGTTCTTGAATAGGAGCCATGCCACAAAGATGACAGACTCAATCTTTTCTCAGTAAGGACAGAATATATAACAAGGGGGGCAATGGACACAAATTTTGTTTAGAGGGGTTTGGATTAGACCCATGGAAAACTACTTTCAGAGGAGGACACCACAACATGAGAGTGGGTTCATACTGCTGTTCCCCCAGGGAGACAACAAAGTCTTCATACTCCAGGGTTTTCAAGACTCACCCAGAAAAAGCCATGGCTGACCCGATCCAGCAGCAGTTCCACTTCACATGGAAAGTTAAACCAGATGATCTCCAAAGGTCCCTCTCAGTGAGCTGAAAGTAAGAAGTGCTCTGAGACTACTTCAGTAGTGGCAGAGTAAATTTGAAGACATTATCAAGTAGCCAGCTGACACGAGGTAAGGTAACTATATGCAAGTTGTGCAACTCAGAATCTTTAATGACTGCTTCAGTAAGTCTTAGTGATATAAGGCACATGGATTTTAAATTGCATTAACCTTTCTACTACAGAGATGTAAATTGCTGCGGACTACTAGTGGATAACTTGCATTATAGATGTCCAGGCCAAGTTTCATTTATACATGAACACTGCTATTTCTCATCTTTATCAAGCTAGCATTTTTTCTTAAAGCTAAATTCAATTTTAAATAAAAGCACTGAAGAAGCAAACAAATTATCTCCATCTAAAAACAAAGCTTCCAAACACAGCCTCCAGAAGCGAATGGAGAAGGAAAAAAAAAAATTCAGCCAAGGGTAAGAAAAGAAAAATACTGATTAATGAGATTTGTTTGTTCTGGGGTGTGATCAAACAGACCAGCACCAACAGTCAATGATAAAAGGAGGCGAAGTGCTGCACAGACTGTTACATTCATCTGCTTAAAATTCGCATGGTCTGAGCACTAGAATAATTTGCTTCACACCATCTGGCAGATATAAGAAAAATGAATATGTAGTGGAGGAAAGGTATGAGGAAGCTTTCCACATTTTTTATAGCATGTAAAAATACTGGAGTTTGCAACATAAGTCACACATCGCTGTTCAGTATTTTAAATGCACAAGCTTTAAACAGTCTAACAAATGCTGATTTTTAAACTATACAGAAAAAACCTATAACATGAGTACAATCCAACTCTGTATTTGGAAGTGGAATATAATGGCTATGAAATGCAATGCAGAAAGCAAGTGCAATTATTACTTTCTGGACAGTGCGATTTGTACATTGCCCAGCACAGCGAGGATAACTGTCTCATGGCTCTCAGCTCCACTTGCAAGTTCTGCTAGCAACCTCCAGTGTTGTTCAAGAAGAGAGATTCCAAAAGAAGCACATACTCCTAGAAGATTAAAGCTGCTATGGGATACAGATATATAGATTGAACTTACATGTCTCAAGGAAGTATCAAGCCTTTTTTTTTTTTTCCTAAGTGTGTTTCTCCACAGGAAACACAGTATTCTTGCATCTTTCATTTTCATTGTTTGGTGTGTGGTTTGTGTAGCTTTTCCTCAGTTTTGGTCTGTTATCAGCCAAAACAAGGATTCATTGAAAAAAGTAATCATAAACTGACCTGGATGCAGTCAGGCACAACATATGTGTCTTCAATCAGCCACAAAGCTCAGGTGGACCTGAATGGAATAAAGTTGTCTCTTTTTTGCCATAATTTGTCCCTTAGCTATTAAAATAATTTTTTACATTGGAGAAATCATGTTGTTACCTTATTTTTTATTAGTGATCACATTACTAGCTATACAAGTTTTTTTCCTGTGGAATAATATTCTCACGTGTCAGAGCAACTACTCCATAAAGTTGTACTTTAGCTTTTGTCACTAAAGAGTACTTAGAAAGCACAGGAGATAGTATTGCACATGGTAAGCACATGTTTCTCTCACAGGAACACCAGAGGACCTGTAGGTAACAAGACAGAGAACAGAAGTTGAGTAACTGCTTTCTCTAAATTAAAATAGCTGTAGCAGAGAGACCTTGTCGCGCCTTTCAATATACTGGCTAAACACAGCCCTGTGAACAGGGAAAATATGCAGCTGTGCTTTCCATTTGGATAAAGGAACTTGACAATAAGTTTCAAGATTGCTGGAAAAAACATCAATTTTTTGGTTTATTTGCAACTCCATTTTCAGCTGACAAATAAATTACCTGAGGATTTTGAAATGGAATGCATGGAGCTGTAACCAGACACTCAACTTAAAAATCTAATTGTGTCTCTTCACCAAACATTAACAAGCCCTCTCTTGACAGAGAGAAATACCCCTCCCTTCACAATCACACCTCATTCACATCACTGCTTTTTAGTAATACATACATTTGTGAAAAAGTGTTTCTAAGGATAGAACGGAAGAAAATATTTTTTTTTTCCTGAGTTATTATATCTCTGGCAACCCCCTTGAGACCTCACTAGAGCTAGAGCCACTGCCATCAAAAAAGCTGATGCATCAGTTTCACAGAAACAGGCTCAAATATCCCCCTCATCTTACAGTTTTGTTACTTTCTGTAATGTGATTGAAATACAATGGAAAGCAAAAGACAGCAGAGCAGCAAGACCCCAGATTGCAGCAAGCAAGGATCCACTCAGACACAACAGCAGTGGGCACAGAAAAAAGTAGAAAGAGGAAAAGGGGGGGGGGGGGGAAGGAAGAAAACCCAAACCACAAACTACCTACCTTTAGAAGGATCCAGGTATGCAGAGATCTCCAGCAAGACACCCTTACTGCCACTGCCAGCCCTTAAATGAGGTCTGGGAAGGGGTGCATCCTGGCTCCACCCCTTCCAGTCATTCAGGTTCATTGCATGCACCTGAGCTCCCCTGGGTTGGCCCTGCCTTCCCACTAGGTGCTCCATAACTCATTCGGGCCATGACTGACACCTTCTTTTTGGTATTAATAAGCATATTAATTATAAAAATAAGCGTTGTTAAATATATACATTGTATTCTATATTTTATGAGGGCTGCTCCAAAAGTAATGCCACTTATTTTATGATGACGGCCCACAATGCCATCGGCGACTGTTGGTGCTATGGCAGCAGAGGCCGAACCTTCTCATCAATGGTCCCTTGCATGTTGTTGCCGTGTGACAGATGGCAGCAGAGGGGCAGTCTGACAAAATGGTGTCTGACACAGAAGTGCGGATGAAGCAAAGGTGTGTCACTGAATTCCACCATGCAGAAAATAGCTCCCACAAACATTCATTGGCTCCGAACGAAGACCAAACAGCGGATGTGAGCACAGTGCAGCAGTGGCAATGTGTTTCAGCAGTGGTGACAGCAACAGCGGGTCACACCCACTGGTGTAGATTGTTACAAGAGCAGCATGCAGGCACTTGTTCATCACTGTTAAAAACACCTGGCTAATAATGGTGGCTGTGCTGGAAAAAAAGAGTACTTTGTAGCTGAGAATTTGCTCTGTCAAATAATGTTATTGAGCTCTTCGTATCAGCTGTTTCCATGGAAATAATTAAGCGGCATTACTTTTGGAGCAGCCTGGAAGACATGGCCCTCAACAGCTTCTCTTCAGTCAGAGCAGCCCAGCCAAGCCGAAGGGTTGGACCCTCCTGAGGTAACTCTTGTGCAAGACTCCCTATTCTGTCAGCACATCTCAGTCACCAGCGTTTCCTTTTCTGCAAGCTGCTGCGAGGCTGGTTAATTACAGAAATACTGCTAGGCAGTGCTGTTACAGTGTTGCAAGGCAGTCATAGAGGCTGAAAAAGCATTTTTTCTTTTAGGCTTCTGTTAAGTGGCTTATAATAATTTCAGAATGCAACCTTTATAGCCCAAATTCATTGTGCTTGCATTCTATCCAAAGCTAATTTAATTAGTTTTAGCTTTAATTAGTTCCAAACCCAAAATAAAGCAGAACCATATCAATTGTTCACCATGTTTTGTGTTGGCTAGGTGATAAAGGAGTACTTTTCTATTACTATAACATTTGAATAATTATTTCTGCAACAGAAATTTTTGTTTTATTTCATGCATTTACTTCATTTGCTACATGCAGCCAGGTGCTGCATGTCACAGCTGAAGGATAGCCTCATTGCATGCAACCCCTTTTCAGACTTCTCTGCCACTCGCAGTTGAACAGCTTTCTCTCTCAGGAGGCTCTGATAGCAATGAGCATGTATTGGCTTCTCCTGTCTCAGCTCTGTGTTCTGACTCTCACTAGAGCTATGACATCAGCAAGTGTTGAGCAGAGAGCATTCTTACAGTCACTAAATAGAACACTAGGGCTGAAGAGCCTGTTACAGTACAGCTTACTACATTTACTTCTGAAATATGCTTCCTTATCACACTTTGGAACATCTAGGGATTGTACAACTGCTACTTGAGAAACACTCTCTGTGGGATCATCTACAGTAGGGATTTCACTCAGTCCTGTCGAAGTAAGGGTCAAACAGCAGATAGCCCATCCACAGTTCTGAGATGGCTGCTGCTTCCATCTTAGCCTCATGGTAGAGAATGGAGTTTGGAAAAAAAAAAAAAAGAACAAATAAATAAGAATGGATCAGAAAAAGGAATTAAAAAAAAAAAACAAACTGGGAAAGAAAATCCTCACCATTATTAGATAATTACCATCTTTAACTAGTTACAGAATTGGAACATTGCTGAGATACCCATCATTCTTACTGTAGTTTATAAAATCATCACTTGCTGTCATGGTTTTTTTTCTTTTGCTTCTCTTCTCAATTTCCTGTGCCTGTAACATTCATTCCATCTGTATGACTATCTATTTCATCACTTTTTTATGACATCAAGTGTAATCTATTATACATACAACTAATACATATTATTTCTAATCGTTAATTTTCTTTTAACACTAAACCAGGATGACATTTAGTCAAATATTTTCTTGACTGTGAAACTGATTACTTTGGCCACTGTCTGAAATACATGCATGCCTTTAGAAGGCCAGGAGTAAATTTTGAAGGAAACTTCATTTACATCAACAAAAATATTGCACATATTTTATCTGAGATTAAATGAAAGACAAATCTAACTGTCTGTTTTGTACAATGTTTCCACATTTCATTGCATCAGAATGATGTCAGGGAAATAAATCTGTGGGTGAAAAAATTTAATTACCTATTAAATACAGTTTGTATTGTTCTAAGTGTAAAATATGAAACCAATTATTAAGAATCATTAGTATTATATGATAATTAAAGTCTATATGTAACTGAGGATTTCTTATCTTCAAGTTTACTGTAGAGAGCTCATTGGATTTCTAAAACAAATCATTGGGGACTGGACAAATGATATTTACACTCTTTTAATTACCCACTGAGATTAGTGTTTGCGGTCTGTGTAAGTAGGTCAGAAACACGGTGATGGAAATTAATTGTGCTATGGAACAGCAATGATTCATATATTTCCTAGTCATAATTCTAGTAGCATTTTCAAGATAAGCCTCCTTAAATAATTTATTTTTACGAAGATCTATTAACAACATTAAAAGGATGCTTAAAAATCTGAACAAAACCACTCACAGGAGAAGCCATTCCACCCTGCACCTATCCAGTTTTACTTTGCTGTACAATTGTTACCATTTCTGGAGATATGCAAAGTCAGCACTCTGTTGCATGTGCCGTCTGCCACGATTGTACGCTGTTAGCTGATCTTCTTCAAGTAGAACAAATGGGAAATATGTCAATGTTCTGAGCCCACTTTCAGTAGAAGCAGGCAGGATTTGAGCCACTTGCGGGCACACCCATGTTGTTCCTTCTTACCACGCTCCGGAGTTCGGTACTTTGCCGTGTTCTTGGTCTCAGACACTTACAGCAATGCTGTACAACGCAATGCTCTGCAAATGTCAGATGTGCTGCAGCTCCCGACTCCCCCTCCTACTCGTTAGGCTCGAAGTCACGCAATTTTAAGGAATTACCAACTGGCACGGGTTTATTCTTTCATTATGCCCATTTGTTTTAGTTATTGCATTAGTTCCATTTCCACAGTCATAGTTACACTAGTGTATCGGCATTTCCCACTTCGGTTGTTTTTAGTGCATTAAAAATTAGGCATAAATATTGTTTCATGATCAAATTTGGCATAACTTGCTTTACAGGTCAAGCAAACACATTTTTCTTCCACAGATTAAAAGCAAAATCTGCTTGATCAAATTCAAGCTATTCCATTAGTTGGAAAACATTTAGGTTTATTAATTTGGAGACATTGTGCCAAGTTCTGCTCTTATTTATACCACTGTTAATCCAGAGTAACCCAACTTTGTTCAGTAGGTTAGTTTGAATTTATACTTGTTTCTATAAAAACAGTAAAAAATTGGTCCCTCTAAGCTAGGAAAAAAAAAAAAAAAAGTAGAAGAAAAAGGAAAGAAAATAAACACTCATTAGAAAACACACAACAACAGCAAAACAAATCTTGCCTGCCTGCTTATTTAGGGGTCCAAATGAGTTGGTATACAATGCTTTGCTGCTTCAATACCTGCCCCAGGAAGGGAGGCAATGGCAAATGCAACTCTCACTGACACTTCTGTGTTTCCAGTTTAGCTACACATCTAATTTATTTGTATATGAATTACCGAGTAGCACAAGGAAACTAGTGTCTCAAGGAGAAAGGCTGCCTCTCATGTGTAAACTTTAACCTATTTCACACACAGAATCAGTGATTTACACACAAGGAGAGTTTCTGCACTATGGTCATCCACAAACCATTTGTATCACATGGAAACTTCAAAGTTTAAGTGTTCTAAAACCTGACAACATTTATCTGGTGCTCAAAGCATTTTACAAGGCCAAGACCTGCCATCCTCATGTCTTCTCAGCCACATCTGTTGCTCAAAAACCCAGTGCTGTAAGAGCTGCTTTAAATGATGTTTTAGAACGCTTTGATCCAGGTGATGTATCTTAAAGCTGGGATTTCTGAACAAGGTCAATCGAACACATCATGTTGGAATAGCTCTTTGGTAGGTTTTTAAGGTTGCAAATACTGATGAGCTGTTCCCAAGGAGGTCTCCAGACAGTGTACTATACTCAGAGGATTTCAGGATTCCACAGCTGTGTAAATCTTTAGTTAAAATTCCTCTGTGCATGTCTTGAGTTAGGCTGTGGTGTTCTCCATTCAGGAAGGTTGGTTAACTGCTCTTCCCATCTCCTGCCTGCTGGCTTTACCGAGTGATAGCAACCACTTCTACTGCTGAGCTGCACTTTTGGCACCTTTTTGAATTTCTGCATAGTCATATATCTCTCTGACAAGGATATCCCTGCCACCTTCTGTTTGATGGCTGTGCCACTGATGGATTCCTTCTCCAAAACCCAGCAAGGAAACCCTTCCAGCTCAAATGAAGATCAATCGCACCATGCCTGAAGTTTTGATAAATACTTTTCATCATCCAATAATGACTAATTGCTTCAGGAGAGCACAGTAATTCTGATGACACTCATTTATCAGGTAAGGGAGAAGAGAAACTTGGACCTTTATAGCAAAGTCAGTCATTCCATTTTAGCAACCATATTTTACTTTATACAGTGTAGGTCAGCAAAGAGAGCCTCTCCTACCCTGTTTAAATTAATAGATAAGCCTTTCTGAAGACGAGGAGTGAGTAGCATGAATGTTGTACAAAAGGATGCATTTTTTTTACACAGCCTCTGTCCTTACCTAGTTCATCTAATATTGATGATGATTATTCACAGGAAAAACCACAGTGCACTGTCAGTTAAAGGAACTGTTTCCATGTCTGCAAACAATGCTTTTCAGTCTTGTTGCTGTCTCCTGAAACCTACCTGTCTAACGTACCCATGAGTATTTTGAGATACTATATTATACATTCATACCCATGGGAGAGAGATCTCATTTGGGGGAATACAGAGCTGGGAGTTATGCTTCTCTCAGAACTTACCCAGAGAATGGCCCTCTTGCCAGTTGTCTCTGCCATGCTGGGGACCTTCCCGAAGGCCACAGCTCTCCCTTCCTCCTGCAGGACATGCTGGTCCTACCTATTGCTCTGGTGGGCCTGCAGGTAGAAGTCCTGCAGAAGGAAAAGAGGCACAGAGGCAAGTTTTTGAGACAACAAGAACCCAAGAACATACAAAGGCCCAAATATGGTGTCACTGGTGGAAGTACTGGAGGGACCTCACAACCCTCTTCCTGAGGGACATGGCAGATGTCCTTCCGTCCCTTCTGCAAGCATTTGTGAACCAGTAGGTACCAGGTGCACCTTACGGACAAGTGGAAAATATCTGGTACAGATCTTTCCTCCCTCAGATGTGTACTCTGTCAGTATTAATGAAATACTGAGCCTATGAACTTCTGAACTGATTGACTGCCTCTGTTTTCCAGAGTATTTTGTCATGATATCGTATCAGGACTTTCTGTGCTGGCTTTTATCAGCCACACTTCAAACAACAGCAAATTAAATCTCAGCATTTTCCTCACATTTGGGGCTTCTGTTTGCAGTCCAGCAGCTGAAGATTTTCCTGCACTTATCCTGCCTCTCTCCTGGAGATCAGCAGCAATGGCAGAACAGGCCTTGTGTCTGCTCCTACAGGCTGCAGGAAATGGGCTGGTGTATTCATTTCAGCCACCAGTGCTTTAGTACATGCTGTAGATCAGTGCTTCATGCTGAGTGCAAGCCATGGGAGCAGATAACCTATTCTGTCTTTCTTGTGATGCAAAACTATAACTTATGTCAGATGGTGTAGCAGTCAGTAGGGTAATGATCTTGTAGTTACCTGTGCAGGACTAGAGGATCAGAACTCTTGCATGTAAGTGGGAATGAGCGATTGTCTCTTTGGTTAGTTCACTAGTGAATTCCACTCTTCCTGCTTATATACCTCTAGACGGCTTCCAGATAATTGACTCAGCTAGTACCTGCAATGTTTCATGCATATAGGTTTGATGGAAATACTTTCAATTTTAGAGCTGTGGCCATTTTGGTTGAAAGCCTCTGGGACAAACCTGCTTTGCAGTGAAGGGAGAAGAGGTTTCATTTGACCTCTTCCTTAGTAGCCAGTTCTCCATCTTCATCTAAGCAGTCTCCATGGGGCTTTGAGCTGCCACCTGCACTTAGAAAATCTGGGCCAGATTTCAGGTGCTATGGATTGTTGTCACCCTGGAGGTCAAATGTCTATAAGAGAGAAGCATCTATAGCAGGAATGCTCTTAAGGTATACAGGTACGTCACATACAGTGCTGCCTTTGTTACATCTTGATAATATATTTGCCACTTTTGCTTTAGGCAGTAGCTGATAAGAACTTAACTTGTCCCAAGACAGTTCTCGAAGCTGGCTCTACGTACATAGATATATAACTCACTTGTTACCATTAACACAAAAGAGCATACTGATGAGTGCGTTCAAATTCCAAGACCTGGGTTTTTCTTTCTACGGCTGCTGGTTATCATTCTCAAATCACCCCAGCATTACTAATAGCACTCCTCAGAAGCCAGCCTACAAAATTCTGATCCTTGATAACTCCCCATTGATGTTATAGGAGATACAGAGGAGAGCAACAAAAAAAAAGATTGCATGCATGAATATTCCTATTTCCTACTTTAATGATAAATACATAGATAACTAGATAATTCTGATGGGCCTACCAAGACAGTGACTTTAATGGTTTCTTGGTGGAATGGCATCTAGCTTCAGATGCCGGCTCAGAGAGATACTGCCTTCATTGCAACCCCAGTCCTCTGCAGAGAGAGATGCTGAACACCTAGTTCTTAGTTTGGTCATCACAGTGGTTCATAAGAAGCAAGAAAGCAAGGCTGAAGAAGCCAGTTAAAGAACTGAGCAAGACCATGGTGTGAGGTTTATTTCCTTCTTAAGTTCCCCTTGCTTGTTTAGTCCAGTTTTACCGTGGAAAGCAACAACAGTTATGTACCTATGGTTAAAGCAAGCATAAGTGGTTGATTCAGTATATAGACCCCAGGCCATCCAGATACTTGAATATAAACAAATATCATTTGTTTATGACAAATGAAATGACAACAAAAACTAACACCCCTGATGGACATTTAGTACCCTTCCCTTTTTTGCCTCATAAGCCTGCTGAGCATACATAAACACACTACTATCTGTGCACAGTTGTTACTGTAAACTTGAACGTGTGTTAGAGAACAGAAGGTGTATTTGGTTGCATTTCTTTGTGGTGGATATGTTAGCAATTTGCACTGGCTTCATTCACTGCAGTATCAAGAACTAGAGCTGCTTCTTCTCTTCCTAAACAAGAAACACAGCTCTAAGCTAAAGGGAGTCAGTCAGTGCTTTTCAGGCAAATTAGATAAATGATCAACACTTGGCAGCTGGTTTCTTTGTTTTGTGGTGACTTTTTCTAACATTATGCCTCATATTTAGAGCTGAAAAATGAAAGAGGAAGAAAACTTTGAATAGCGTCATCTTGAAGTAGTCACGTCTAAGGTGCAGCGGGTGCATGTATTTATGGCTGAGGCTAACTATTCAAGAAAGGGCACTTTCAGTGCAAGCTGACTCTGGTGAAGCAGAAGATGGCAGTGTCCCTAGCTTCATGGTAGTTTGCTCCTGTTTTGCAACAGCTCTTTCTAGCTGGAGAATCAGCTACAGCCGTGATAAATCAGTGATAAAATAACCAGCAGAGGAGGGGTATTTCTGAGTCTGCCAGACTCCAAAAAGTTGGTGCCAAGATGTTATATCAGGAATATCATGGTTCAGTACAAAACACTGCAGAGCTGTTCACCTTTATATTGCCCTCTTCCAAATGGAAAGGATATAGCACAGGCTGAGATGCCATACTCTGTATTTGCAGTCTGTAAGTTGGTTTGCTCTACCTATATATTGATGCAAAACAACTTATGTGTTCCTATATTTGTGTTGTTGTTCTTAGTCCTTCCTTGTTAAAGATGTCAGTTTTTCCACGACCTTCTGATTCTGGGATTTATTGTCCAAATTCCTTTTCTTCTCTGAGGGCATATCCTCTTTAATTTGTTATTGTGTTCTGGTTTAAAAACCATAAAAAACTCCAAAAGAAAAAGCTTTTTTTGTCTACATTTACTTTCCATACTTATATGCACATCATTTTGCCACAGCATAGATGGGCTTGTGTTTCAAAATGATGTGTTTTATGGATACTTACTTCTTGTGTCTGAAAGAATCCACCATTCCTCGTTCTTAATTTCTATGCTCACAAAATCAGGCTGTTTGGTAAACAGACTTTTTGTTGCACAGCATTTTCTGCAGGTGACAGCTCTGCGTGGATGGGTACCAAATTCCTCAGCTTCTTATTTAAAGCATTATTTTAACCACGTCAATAATATCTTCAACAGAACCAGTGGCTCTTCTTCCCTTGGAGGAGAGTACCTGTTACTGTGTTCTTCTGATAAATATTTAAACACAGGACTATCAACTTACAACTCAGTATTTCTTAGTGAAAGTTCTTTCTGGCAGTGCACCTCAGATTACCCATGTTTAATTCTCTTCACAAACAAACAAATTGTGCCCAATAGCACTAATAATCCCAAACCACCACCTATTTATCTCCAGTGCAAAGGAAGATCCCATGGCAGCCTTACACCTAAAGCTAATCTTATAGTTCCTGGAACTGTCTCCCCAGGTTTTTCACTCAGCTACTTTTGACCAATAGATATTTGAAGCATCCAATGATATTTCTTGCATCCCTACATAGCACAGTTCCAAACTACAGTCTAGATTTTTCCATAGGTAACCTATAGAGCAGACACAGTATTTTGAGCTTCAAGGATTTAGGAACAATCCGTTTATACCATTCCAACACGATTATTACAGGCATGGCGTGTATGCTGCTTAGAACAACCAGTACTGATAGCCAGCATTACTTTTCTTAGAATCAGGGAACTGCAAAATGACTTGGGCTGGAGGGGACCTTAAAGACCATGCAGTTCCAAACCCTGCCATCATCAGAGACATCTTACAATGCATCAGGCTGTCCAGGGTCCAACCAACCTGGCTTTGAACACTTCCAGGGATGTGGCACCCACAGCTTCTCTGGACAACTTTCTTTTTGCAAGACTCATTATACTGTGTCTCCTGCAATCAGCTCCTCTTAAATGCTGAAAACCTTTTGACCACTACTGTATAGGAAAGGCTGTCCTAAGCCAGGCCGCAAGTCAAACTATTCTGCCTTCTGTGGGCTATAGCATACGAGAGGAATTGCAAGAATAGGACAAATGGGGCAGCAAACACTGCTAAGAATACTCTTTAAAGCCTTCCCCAGCGTCTTGAGCCAGCCATGGAGTTTGTGTTTTCCACATTTCATTTTATCATGTATTACTGGAACCATACTCACTATATAATCTGAAATAATCTCACATATCTCTGTCCAGTTTACATTTTGCAGGCTTTTTCTTTGTAGTGCCTATTTTTGCCCTGATACTGCATGTGACTGTCTGATACTATCTACTGTGGCAGCCACTTTTCAAAACTCACAGCCTGTCTGAGCACACATTTTGCTAGTTTTCATATGGTTTGGTTCTCAGATGGGTGGAGGCAAAGGCCTTGGAAGCAAAGTTGCAAGGTGTGTTTCTATGGCAAGATCCAATCTCTTTTTCTTACAGGCACAGTTTAAGACAAATGAATCTGGATCTTGATGTGCAGTGAAAGTGCTGCAGTCTGGATCATATCTCTTTGAGGGCTGTGCATCCTCACTGATTGCTTTCTGCCTTTCACATCATGTACTAATAAACAAGAACAGGGAAAATATTGAGGAAGATGTATTACATCTCAGACTACTCTGTAATCTGCCATCTCCAAACATCTCTAATGCTGGTCCCTGCCAGCAGCATTAGCTAACACATCAGTATTCCTATGCAAAAATAGGAACAGCAGCTCAGTATTGTGGTGCAGATATCAGCAGATGTTTCTTTAAAAAACTGAGAGTGGATCAGGAAGAAAAAACATTGTGTAACCTTTGTGTGGCTTCAGATTCCCATTCTGCAAAATGTGAATTGCAAAACTGAGCTCCGCTTGAAAGAAAAATTATAAGCTTAAGTAATTCATGCAGTGTAATTCATCAATATCAGTATGAAGAAGGAAAATTGGGTACCAGTGCTACAAGCTCTGGATTGTTATTAAAATTAGATTTCTATTCTCATATTAATTGTTGTGCTTACACGCAGAGCTCCTTTGGTAGGAGAGCACCCCTGTCCCAGTGGTCAGGCTGTAAACACACAACAAAAGCTGCTCCAAGTGTTTCCAGAGCTGCTGCTCAGGGTTAGTTGGAGCAGAGTGGTTCTCCTGGGTCTTCTCTGCTACAGGCCAGGATGACAGGCTTCCCAGGGAATTCCTTCCTTCTTTCCCCCTCCTCTACCCTAACTACAGCTCTCAATATATTTTACTGTCACTATAGTTATTCAAAAGACCCATGGTTAAGCTTCCCATGACCCAGTTCTTATGGTAAGGTGAATGTGCAAGACCACAACTGAGCAATCAATCTGAAGGATGCAACGATTTGAGTTGCATAGGACTCTACAACAGATAAGGGGAAATGGTTTTAAGTCGAAAGAGGGAATATTTAGGTTGGATATCAGGGGCAAGTTCTTTACTGTGAGATGGTGAGGTGCTGGAATGGGTTGCCCAGAGAGGTTGATGCCCCATCCCCGGAGGCATTCAAGGCCAGGTTGGATGGGGCCCTGGGCAGCCTGGTCTAGTACGAAATGTGGAGGTTGGTGGCCTTGCATGTGGGGGGGGGTTGGTGATTCATGATCTTTGCTGTCTCTTCCAACCCTGGCCATTCTGTGATACACTGGCACGGTTTGAAGCTGCTAAGGCAGAAGCAAACTCCCTCTATTCTTTATTCTGATATGGAAAAGTTCAGAGAGAGAGAGTGATACACAGGAGAGAGCTATGATAAATTATCTTTAAGTTTGCACTTTCACTCTGCATGCTGCATAGCCCTCAGGAGCATAAGTTAATGTTCCAGTAAGATGAAAAAGAGATAGAGTTTTGGGAGCTGCTGCCACCTATATACACACTGAATATCAATGTCATTTATTTCACCTGACATGCTTACACAAATATGTTAAACTTCAAGAAAATTAGCTTTTCATCTTACTCTAGAAAGTTGAATTTGAGCTTTGGAAAGAAACCACAGAGCAATTCTTTATTTGTTAGAAAGCTTTAGCTACCTTCTGAAATAAGGTGCTGCTGAGAATAGATGCATTGATCAAAGCTGCTCTGATCAGAGGGGCCAAGGGCTTTATTATTGGTGTGGGTTTTCTGTTTATGTTTGTTCTTTTGTTTGTGTCAGCTTGTTTCCCTGACTCCTTTACCCTCCCCTCTCTCCCACACAGGTTTTTCTTTTTCTCCTGACGAGAGCTCACAGATATCAGCAGTGAATGACCTGCAGCTGTGGGGGTAGTACTGTTAAAGGTAGTGCTGAGGATTTGCCATGTGGTGCCTCAGTCTTGGACCATGATTTTAAGCAGAAGGATCTGGCCCATGCTTCTTTTGGGTTTGGACTATTGTCTGTGCTCTGATTTAACACGGTCCGTAAGAGCCAGCAAAAGCTGGCTGCCTTCATTCCTCACAAGCCTCCATTATGTGGCTTGCAAAAACCGGATGCCTTGCAGCTTCGTTCTCAGTCCCCAGCCACCCAGTCCCCATCCAGTTGGTATTTTTCAATTCAAGCACTTTTGTTCTCAGAAGCAGGTGAGATGCAAGATTAAACAATCATTTTACAACCACCTTTCAAATACCTGCCAGAGATTTCTCCAATTAAGTTAATCCTCCTCTCTCTCCTTCTCACACAAACATTTTGTATGGAAGTAAATTCTGTAATTAGTCACCTAAATCCTCTAATCCCACCTGTCTGGCTCTGAATCCTGGCAGCTGGTTCAGTGGGCACAGGATGGGGTGAGCCCAGATCCTCAGGGCTCTGGGGCTGCTGCTTTCCACAGCAAAGGGGATGCTGCAGAGATGCAGTTCATCCTGGGACTGCCACGTGGCCCTGCAGCCTCTAAGGGGGGACAAACTCTGCCATCGGGAAGCATGTGCTTTGGTCCCCAGGTCTACATTCTGTCCAAAGATCCCCTTTCCCAATAACAGAAATAAAAGCATAGAATTGTTTGAGTTGGAAGAGATCCTCAAAAGTCATCTAGTCCAACTGCCCTGCAGTGATCAGGGACACCTACAGCTTGATCAGGTGCTCAGAGACCCATCCAGCCTGACCTTGAGTGTCTCCAGAGGTGCAGCATCCACCACAGCTCTGGGCAACCTGTACCAGCGCCATCAGTGATGAAAGCTGCTAGCTGGATGTGGTTTGACACAGCCCACATCACACTTTCAGGATGTGTAACTGTCCAGAAAATCAAAGCAGACCTTTCCTGTATATGATGGAGTGGTGTTGATCAGGTAGCTGTCTTCAGACGTGAAGCAGTTAACACAAAATGTTCATAATTAGACTTCATATTAGCTCTCAATTAAGGTGAGCGGGGGAATGTTCACACCTCTCTCAGTGCTATTATTTCAGCCTTACTGGCTGGCAGGCTCAACAAGACAGCAATGTATCCTTGTCATGGGGACCAGCTGTCCCTGCTTAGGTGAAACAGTCCCTTTTTTGTCATTCTGTCCCATTAAAATAATTCATCAACTCCAATGCATTTTAGTAGGGGCTAATGGTGCGACCCTTTTTTCCCTTCAAATGTCCCTACTAATTACTTCTACATATTGCTGTCTTTGTTATATGGTAAAATATTTTGCAAGTTCTCTTTTTTTCTCAAAAGAAAAAAAATTCAGTAAACAACAACCTGTTTCCAATACAAACCTTTTTGGGAGGTGATAAGTCACTACTGGATTATTTTGTCTTTTCAAACACATTGCAGTTAATTGCTTTTTGGGCAAATATCTGTCAACACCCTCTGCTGGACGGAATCCAAATGCTCCAATTGTAAATCACAGACTGTGGTGTGGGCAGCTGGCCTCCATTTTGTGGGACTGCAGGTAAAGAAGCAAATAGGAAGAGTGGAAATCAGTAACTTTAAAAACTGTTGAATACTGGGGAAGGGGGAAAGGGTAAAGTTGGAAGGGGCCTACAGAGTTCAAGTCCATCCATCTGACCACTTCTGAACTAAGCAAAAGTTAAAGCATGTCACTGAGGGCATTATCCAAATGCCTCTTGAAGGCTGGCAGGCATGGGATATTGACTCTCTCTCTAGGAAACCTGTTCCAGCATTTCGTCACGCTCGTGACAAATTTGTCTTAATGTCCAGTCTGAACCTCACCTGCTGCAGCTTTGTGCCATTCCCACATATTCTAAATATATATCTTAAGCTATAGACTCAAGCCATATAGGAAAGTGATACAGGTAATTTGTGGAAGGTTACACAATGCTAGAAAAATCAGACTGCATGAAAGATCAGACCATCTTCAGACCATTTAACTTGTTTTTAGAAGTCAGCAAGCTACATTTGAAAGGACAACTTCATTTCTGCACCCATCTAAGGGAGGTCCTCAGCAAAGAGAAATCTCTCCTGGTTGCTTTAAAGACCACCTACGCTGCTTTTGAGGCTCACTTATGCTGTGGCTACCACTGCAGGGCAGAAACGGTCAAGTTTGCCTTGACTTCAGAGCAAGGCACGAGCAGAATGCTATATGTAGCCAAGGCTGATGCTGAGGATGGCAGCTGCTAGGGGCTCTGCCCACAGAGGTGGCTCGGTTCTGAACAGACGGTGAAGTTACTGATGCTAAGAATGAAAGGAAGGTGAACAAAATCAGTATTAAGATGTGTCATGGTAAGATATTTCCCTCATATCTCCTCTCCTCTCTTGAAAAATGCCTTTCTCAAACACAAGGATCTGAAAGATATGACTGGTGGGGCATTTCCACAAGGTCAGGAATTCCAGGACAACGCACACCAAAACAAAGAAGCAGAGCTGACTTCCATAGACCAGCCAGCATTAATCTCTGTTGGATGAGCATCTCAGCTTTCTGTGGCATTCCCACTGATAACTGATACAAGAGGAACAAACATCAAGAGGCAAAAGACTCAATAGGAATGAATCTGCTTTGACTGAATACCCAGGTTTCCCTCAAACCATCCTTTCTCATAAGGTACCACCCTCCTGCCTCTAGCAGAGGGGATGTTGAACGAGAGCTGTGGCTGGGTTTCCAGCTGGTTTCCTCACATCCCATATGTTTCTCAGCAAGAGGGAAGAGTGGGCTCATTATTCAGACAATTGAAAGACGCCGTGATTCATCAGTCAGTTCCTCATGGAAGGCTTCATCATCTCTGCTGTAAGGGGTTTCAGCTCAAGCAATCTTATACTCATTTCAAGGGGCTTCTTCTCTCGTTCTTTCTTTATTTCCTTTAAATTCAAATGAGTGAGTTCAATCAGCTTGATGACAGTACGATAATAGATTCACACCTATGAGAGTATTCAGAAATTTACCTTTCATATGACCTTGTGCCATGCCATTAAGAGAGACTAACACTGAGAAAATTTGGTGTGAAACTATGCAAATAAGTCGTGCTCAGTGAACAAGAACCTGGTTTTAGCCTAGATAAAAGTTCACCAAAGCTCACATCAAGTTAAGGCTCTATCAAGTGTAATAGCTGAAATATCTAAAGTATCCCAAGTGATACAAAATCATTAGGATTATTCAAAAGAATCTGAAATTTGGGGCAGACTTCCTCACATGAATCACAGGTGTATAAACTGGTAAGAAACACTGCCCGGCATCATTACTTGCAGTTTGTCTCCCAGCCATTTCCTCTCAGAAATTACGTGTGAAATTAGGTGTGAATATGCTTATCATGTTATATGAGCACAGACAAACCTGCAAATATGTATTATGTGGACATGTTCTTCCTTACCACAGTATGTGCTAATAATGAGGATGATGTATTTTTCTATTCTTTACAATCTCAGGATTCCGAAAGACCTTCCAAGACCAACGCTGATCCCAGGAATGCTAACCTAGTCCCACTAAAGAAAAGAACATTCTCCACTGTTCCTACGTATAAAAAACCAAAACAACAACAACAAAACAGGACAGCTAGTTTGCCTTTAGCTTGATGATATTTAACTCATATAGCATCGGCTATTCTAATCTTGTTTTTTGCTTGTTTGTTTGTTTGTTTAAACAGGGAAAGTATTACTACCAGAGACTGAAGGTTTTCTGTTTTTAGTGAAATGCCATGGAGCCTTTACCTTCCACCTGGACAGCCACCAAACTGAAAGGACCTTGGGTTTAATGTCTTATCTCAAGGATATTATAATGGGTTGGCCTCATTATTCACAGCAGAAAAGGCCTTTGTCATGGTCAGATGGCTTTAATGTGTTTCGTATGCTACATAAATTCAAACTTGATGGCTCATTTATTTGTTGGATTGCAGCGTTATTCAACCTAAATGAAGCCTTGGTATTTACTAATAATTTGGGCTCTGGCTCTTGTTTATTTAAGCAAGTAGTGCCCACTGTCTCTTCTGTTGTCTGTATTAAGTTGGGGCTCTACTGATTCAAGGAATATTATAGAGGGGGACAAAAAACACAGAGAAAATAGCTTTTCATTTGTGGATAATTATTTTTCCAAGCCTTGAAAGATCAGTATTCCAATATTGCAATTTCTGACATCAATTTTCTCAGGGTCAGAAACAACTTCTCAGGCTTCAACTAAGCCCCAAAATACCCCCGTGAGGAAGTGAGTCATTATTATCGTCACTTTGAAGGAGGGCTAACTGGATGTGGTAGGGTGTTAGGTGGCTTATTCCACGCCAAATAAAATTAAAGACACACTGGCTAAGATGCACCCAGAATCCAAATTGGCCCTTTTAATGTCAGGACCATTTCCTGTTGTGATGTGACAACACTGTTTGATGAAACCACAGGTAGCAATTATCTAACTAAACAAACAATCCAAAATGAAAATTTTCAGAACACAGATTCTCTTCTATTATCTAAAAAATAAGAATATATTGTTGTAATAAGGAATCTGTACTACGCACTTACGTTTGATGTACATCCTCTATTCTATCTTATATGAAGTCTTCTAATGTGATGTCTTTTAAATCTGTTTGTTTGTTTTGTTTTTTTGTTGTTTTTTTTTTAACTGAAATTCTGGATGAACTCCTCAAAAGCTGATTTTAAAATCCACACCCATAAGGATACTGTGGGAGCAACCTAAAAATTAGTTATTCATTAGATCAAAACAAGAATCTGTCCTATATCTAGACAGAACTGAGTAAATATCCATAGCCACAGCAAAAGATACTCATCCTGCCTACAGAAACATACAGTGGGATTTTTAATAAACTAAATAACTGCAAGAACCCAAATTAGTGAACAGAGTGGGACAGGGTCTTGTATGACTATCCCACCTATAAGTGAAAATATATAGACATTCATACAAATAACAAACATTCATTTATGCCACTAATTACACCTTAAAATTGATGGACATCATTTTTTTTTCTCCTTTTCCTTGTTGACACAAAAAGGGAATAACTTGAACACTTACAAAAATCACTGTTCTGGCACTGAGCACTGGTACCTTGGGCCAGTTCTCCCAGTCCAGTTTCTGCTACCAAGCAGCTGTTGCTCGCTGTTGCTCCAGCCAGTTAATAATTTTCCACTCTACCAAATAACTTTTTGAGTGATTTATTAAGCGATTAGGGCTCTGCTCGGACAAATCAAATGGACTTTATTATCACAGCAGTGGTAATTCAGCCCTGTAGCAGAAGGGAAGGTGCACGTGGAAATACAACACAAGGTCCTTATTCAATGCTTTCCTCTTTCCTCTTGGAATTGCAAACTGCATTAGCTGCGACTTAACAATCTGTTTTCTCTTCCTTTCCAGGATAGGCCTGTGTGAACATCCAGCTTTGCAGGTGTACTGGGCCTGGCTGGAATGGAGTTGCTTCTCTCCATAGCAGCCCATATGGTGCTGTGTTTTGGGTCTGTGTCCAGAACTGTGCTGGTAACACAGCAGTTGGGCTGTTGCTGAGCAATGCTATCATACAGTGATAAGATTTTTGGCTTCCCTAACTTGGGCCAGCCCCTCCCTCACTCCCAAAACGCACAGCACATTGACTTCAGGAGTATCAGTTGCATGGTCATTATAACTTCATGCCTTATGAGAAGAACTTTTTTTTTATAGCCTAGCACCATGTAAGGACATGCAAGTTATAGCAAGCTACAAGAAGTGTTAGATATTTTCAGTATATTTAAAACTTATGTTGAAGCACATACCTCGTGCACAGCCCAGCTCCATACACCATTAGCACAAAGCAGGGCTGGGGCCTGGCTAAGGGGCAGCTCTGTAGCTGTTTGGGATCAGATGTTCTTTAACCAGTACAGCAGAACTTCCTGCAGAGTTGTTCAGGCTCACCCCTGTTAACAAAGTTTGGTAATCCTTTAATAAAAAACATCTAATCTGTCTCCAGCTTCTGCAACACACTTCATAACCTTATAATCCTCAGTTTTAATAACATCTGCAGGCTCTGAGAATAAAGCCCTGCTAGCGACACAACAGATGACAGCTCATGGGAGGGAACCCTGGAACCTGGAGATGGAAAGTAAAACAAAGGAGAAAAGGACAGCTTTGGAGAAAATTGATCTTTACCTTTGCTTTTCTTTCTTGTCCCCGTTACAGAAGTTTCTAATGCAGCTGAAAAATTGCTTTTTTTTTTTCAGCAAGGCCACAGTGAAATATACACCATGTTTTCATTCATTTATTACAAGCATCCTAACATCAAGAAGAACAGTACCAATCCAAGGATTTCTCCGTCTGTTCTGGAAAACAGCTGGTTACCCAATTTAATCAGGGCTGAAGGCCTCCACATTCATAAAGCAGCCCAGCAGGAGCCTCCTTTTGTACAAATGGGACCATCTTCCTGGGGGAGGGCTGCACCAGTGCTCCTCATTACAGCTAATGGAATGCTATCAAAGCTCCATGCCCCATGAGCTGAAAACCTTCCTGTAAGCAGGTGGCAATCTCAGTCTTGCTTATTAACGCATGCACGGGAGCTGGTAAATGTATTCCCATCATGTGTTTTGCCTCATACCCATTCTCTGTTTTTCTAGACCCAGCTTTGGAGATACTGGGGTTGTTTGTACTGCTGGGCTGGAATAGGTGGGACTGCCCTGGGCTGAAATCAGAGCCAGCAGAACAACTCTGAATCTCTACAGAGATCCCCACATCACACAGCATTTGGGAAACTCCGGGTTTGGCATCTGGGATCCTCCACTCAGTTCAGAGAATGGAAAACAAAAAAAGAAAATACAGATAAAACCAACCCTGAGTGCATCTTCAGGCGGAGGTGACCGTTCTGGTGCACCCCAGGATGACCCTGGCTTTAAATATTTGCCAGGTTGGGGAGCTATTTGTCCAGAGAATAATTCAGGTGCAAATATTTACCTTAGATAGAAACTTCCAAGGGGAGTTGGACTAGAGGATCTTTAAAGGTCTCTCCTAACTCTAAGGATTCTATGATTCTGTGACTCAGAGTAGGAAAAGATTTATGTTAAAATCCTTCAGGTTGGACACTGAAAACTTAAAAGTGGTTTTCTTTGGCCTTCCTTAAAATTAAACCCGCATTGTGGTCCAAGAAAACAGTCTTAATGACTTACACTGAAATGTCAGAATGATTTTAAGCAAGGTAAGAAAACTGTTGTGTTGCTAATCCCTGACCGGCTGATCTCAACAAACATGCTCCACAGGAGAACTGAGATATGTGCCCAGGCTTAGGAAAGCTGCACGGAACCAAGAGATGCTGAGGTCAGGTGGGGGACCTGGAACCTCAGAACTTTCAGAACAAAAATAGGATTTAGGACCTCGTGTTTTCACCGAGACAACAAAAGTGGATATAATTAACGCGCACTGTTAAACTCCGTTACTCTCCCAGGGCCTCAGCTATGCTTACAAGATCAACACACTGGAATAAGTTTGGCTAAAAAGGTGGGGAGCCACTTGACCACAAAGTCATTTACTCTACAGAAAAATGCATACTTTTGTTTCCTGTTAGTGTGACAGCAACTGATACAGTGGTGTTACCACAAACTGCCCCCAAAACACTGAAGTGTTCAGGCCCTGCTCCACTCACTGTGATTGACAAAGGAGAAGGGTAACTTAGCAGCAAACTATGCCTTATTTTTGACCTTTCCTTTAACCAAAAGATACCACAAGGTCTGTAGTGAAACACCTGGTTGAAGGAAGCCCATCCTGCCACACAGCACAACCAGCCAGGGTCCATCTCCACAAGGTGCTCCTACTCTCCTTTATGTGAAGTGGAAGCTCTGGCACCTGTGGGAGTGAGGGTCTATAAAGCTGGTGGAGGCTCGTTTGTGGTGTGGGGCTGTGCTTTGTTGGCAGTTATAATGAAGGTGGTGAGGAACACGAGCAAGCTGGAAGGCCTTTGCTCACAGGTTATGGGCCCAAGCTTATGGGAAGTAAGGAGACTAGAGGTGTGAACCTTTGGAACTGTGCTCAGTCCCAGTTAGTGTGAGTTAACCTCATCTTTCCTTCTGCAGCTGATGTCACCTTAAAATGCAGCGTGACAGTTGGGCTGTTCTGGCAGAAGAGAGGCAGCAACGCGCCCAGCACTTCAAACAGCACTTGGTATGGGGAAGCACATAATGATTCTGCAGGAGGGGAATAACAGTAGTTTGTTGTGATATCACAAATATGTTGTGATAGGGACAGAAAATTATCTTGGTTCCTGTGAGCTCTGAAGATCTGGGGGGGGCATAGCAGGGAAGGTGCAGTCAAGGAGTCACAGGAACAGGAAAACCATTAAGAGACAAACTCTTGGCATTCACCTGACAGCTGGGAAGGGGATTAAACAAGAGATAGCTGGGACTTTCCTTTTTTTCTCTATAAGAGAACAACAATCTTTGCATGCAGAGAAGACGTAGATGTAAATCTTAACTTCAAAAACTGTCCCATGTGTAACTCTTGTGTGCAAGCTTGCGGGAAAGGCCTCTGCTCTGAGGCACAGGGGTGATGGGAGCTCTGCTCCTGGGAAGCCATGTGCTCCCAGCAGGAGGACGGCCCGCCCTGTGTGCATGAGCCTGTCTGTGGTTTGGTTGCATCCAGCCCTTCTGTTTGTGGCTTGGATGACAGAACAAGAAAGGGAACTGATTAAATTCACAGCTGATACCATGTTGGAAGGGCTGTAAATGCACTGTAGGGAAGGATTAGAATTCAAAATGTTCATGACGAGCTGGAGAAACAGTAAGGGGTGGGGGAAACGAAATAAAAAGGAGATAACTCCTTTTTATAAAGGAGTTTATAAAAAGGACAAAGGTAAAATCCCATACTTGGCAAGAACAGCAACTGAAGTGATAAAAATGGAAGTGATTGCACAGGCAGCAGTTCTGCAGGAAAGGAGTGGGCAAAGAGCACATCACAATACAGACAGTAGCAGAGCCCAGGCAGCTCCAGAGCAGTGCAAGTGTCCAGAGTGCTGTGCTATGTGTGCTTTGATGGAGGATCTCAACATCTTTCCAGAAGTGCTGGTGGTCGAACGGGAGCACAGTCTGTGCATGGGCCTTCCTCACAGCAGCAAAACCCTCTCCAGGTTAATGCTATGCAGCAGAACCGATCAATGTCTAATGGAACAGGGAGTTAACGCAAACACTAATAATAACCTAAATGATCTAATAGTTGGGTTTTGCCTCTGCTTTTTAAATTATATTTATATTTTACATTCACGTGTGGAGATGAAATTCTGTTAAATTAGGCTGACAGAACCAGGAGTTTCTGAGCACCGCTTTTTCAGGATGCTTCCTCACGGCCCCTCTCTCATAACACGGCTTCTTCTCAAACTATTAGAGAGGAAGCATTTCCATGATTTTTCAAACTGGTGGTTGCAGGCTTGTTTGACAGTTGCATGATTCTTCTATTTTTTGTGAGAAACTAGTCCCCATAGTGAACAGTTTTGTTTCCCTTTTGTGTATTTATTTAACTTAATTTTTTATGAGTAATGCCCTGAAAAGCACATAGCTCTTTCACAAGGAGATTATAAATGGATGCTTATCTCAGGCACCAAACATCCCTTTAGAAAGAACCACCAGCTCAAGAAATGGGAATAAACAGGAAGAGAGCCTCAGCCAGCACCAGGCTGCATTGTGCCAGAACAAGGTTTTTCCCCGCTACCTCCTCTGGAAGATGTAAGGCTGCCTTGGCTGGCTGTCACTTTTACGGAGCATCGCCCTGCCATAAACTCACTGAGAGCAGAGCTGGTGCTGGGGAAACACGCAGGGCTGCTGCTTCCTACGAAGGGATGCTCCTCCACACAGCACTCCTTCACCACTTTTAACTCCGTGCGACACAAATCAAACCGAGTGAAGCCAAGCAGTGGTGTGCTGCAGCAGTGCCACCCCCAGAGCAGCCAGCCCCGAAGGGCACAGCAGGGACGGAGATCCTGGTGCACACTGGCAGCTGGTGTTTCTCCGGCCAGAAGCTGTTGGTTGGTTGGGACAATGAGGCCACTATTTGTCGCCTCTTTTCAAGCAGGAAACTAAAACATGAAGATGGGTACCAGTAGGCTTTAAGGACACACCTGCTTAGTGCTCAGCTACTGCCATCCTGCAGACCCAGAGTGAACATCAAACCACCCTGGCAATTGCATTTCTTGTATAGAGTGCATCTTTCTGGCAGCAGCCCACAGCCTCTCTTTCCTCTTGGTTCTGTGCATTTCTGCCCAGCCCTTCCTGTGCAGAGCATCAGAAAAGCCCTGCAGAGTGCAGCCAGGGCCCCTCAGGCTTTAAGGACAGAACCCCAGCTGGTGCACAACAGCACAAACACTGCAGAACTCAGCGTTACTGCCGGTAAGCAGCTACAATTCTGACCCCAGTTCCTATTTTAAAATGCCTTCCGTATGGACCTCTCCAGTGCAGAGGCTGCCAGGAATGGACTCAGGGCTGGGTGTGTGCTGTGCACTCTGAGGGAAAGACATCAGCTGTCCTGTTCCACAGATCAGGATCTGCAGACCAGGCCTGAGCAGCACGTTCAGTACCACAGTGCCCCAAGCAGAACTGAACCTGGTGTTTCCCTACTGACGATCCCATCAGATGTTCCTTTAGTGATACTCTCCCTCACACATGAAGTCTCACAAACAGCTAAGTATCCTGGATCTGACCTAGTGCACAGCACCCATAGGATCAATGCACGTTTTTACCATTCCAGCAGCAGACAGCCACACTCCTCTCCCACATAGCAGAAGACGTGAGCTGGCAAAAGATTTTTCTTCACCTTTTTCTTTACTCTTTTCTTATGCTGAGAACCATTCTGCATTTTTCCCAGCAGCTCCCCCCTCTCTCTCTATCTCCTCTCCTGTTGGCTGAGCCCTTGTTTTGGGCACAGCCCATGAGGCACAGGGCAGAGCTCTGCCCTGGAGCCCAGCTAGTTTCTCAGCTGGGGGATGGTGAAATGCAGCACGATGTGTGCCAGCTGGCTTCTGGGAAATGGCCCCCCTGCGCCCCCACTGACGTCTGCCGCCTCACCACTGCTTGGGAAACAGGGAGAAAACAGCTTCAGTGGGGCAGGGAACCGGGCAGACTGCAGCCCGTTGGCTTCAGAGATGTGCCTCAACGTCTGACAGGCTGAGTCCTGCCTTCCTGGCTTTAAACCCACTGAAACTTTGCTGTACATCCGCATGCTGGGCACTTTATGTTGCTAGAGGACCCGACTCAGTTTTGCCTAATGAAGAAATGGAAACACAAACCACTCATGACGACCAGTGCTACCAAAGCTCCCAGCCCTGCCCCGATGCTGCTCGCTGTACAGAAGGGCGCTCAGTTACACACTCCCATGGACACTGAAGGGAAAGTTGCTTTAACGCTCGGTAACTTTTTTTTCCTTGTGTTTTGGCCAGTTTCCTCCCCAGGCTCAGAGAGCAAGGACAAGCAGCTTAGCCTGCCCAAGACAAACTCTTGGTTCCCTCTGTCCCTCCCACAGCACAGCCGGTGACCCCTCCCCTGTGCGCCGTTACCCAACTCACAAACAACGCTCCCGCTCACATCGGCCTCACGCAGCTCCGGTTGTGTGCGATCCCACCTCCGCCACAAGGGAGTGGAGACGCAGGGCTGCTGCCGAGCAGTGCTGCAGGCAGGTAACCGCTCCTTGGTTGTTGCTTTTTGTTTGTCATGCTGAACTCCTAGCCAGCATGGAAGTAGGTGGACCAAAATGAGCCTCCTGGCAAGCGGTCTTGCTGGACTTTGTAATAGGAGAAAAGCCTCTGTACAAACTCAAAAACAGATTAAGCAATGCTTCCTATTACTTGGTTTCTGCAGGGAAAGAGAGGCAATTTTTAAAGTTAATATCTCGTGTAAAATACAGAATAACTGCTATTTTTGTAAGGCATGGCTGTCTATGTGTCTGTGTGTGCGTTTTGATTTGGTCTCCTTTCAACGTGTTGGCTAGATGTAGAAAGTAGCAGCCCACATGGACTTGCTCAGCTGCTCCGCTCTGTCGCAGCATGCTGCCCCCAGGCTGCAAAAAGCCCCTGACCCTTTCTGGCTCCTTGCAGGTTTTGCAGGCGCTCAGTTGCCAGGATGCTTCTGCTTCTTTCTCTGGTCACTGGACTGGCCCTGTCTGCCTCTGGTGTCGTGACAGAAACAGGAGCCGATCCAAGCTGCGCATCACTTCATGATGTACAGAGAAAAGTGAATGACCTCTGGCAGAGCTTGCTCTATCCGGTGATGGCTGATAATGAGACTGATGGGCTGACCTACGCCACCTGTGAAATGAAGCCCAGCTCCAAAATAGATGTTGACAAGCCACAAGTGACTGGACAAGTCTTATTCAGACAGCATTACTCACAAGGAAGATTAGAAGCCATTTTTCACTTGGATGGGTTTCCGCTAGATAACAACCAGTCTGGCAGAGCTATACACATCCACGAGCTCGGAGATCTCAGCAACGGCTGCGACTCCACAGGAGGACACTACAACCCCTTCAGAGTCAACCACCCCCGCCACCCGGGGGACTTCGGCAACTTTTCTCCTAAAGATGGCAAAATCAGAAAATACAAATCCAATCTCTTCGCCACGATGTTCGGTCCGTACTCCATCCTGGGCAGATCCGTTGTGATCCACGAGCAGGAAGACGACATGGGTAAGGGCAATAACAAGGCCAGTCTGGAAAATGGAAATGCTGGCAAACGTCTGGCGTGCTGCGTGATTGGGATCTGCAACAAGAACTTGTGGGAGGAGAAACAGTTTGAGGCCACAGACAAGAAGAAGAGATGGCTCCGAACCAGGCTCAGCTGAGGACCTGCAGTCGAGCTGCCACCCAAGCATCAAGTACCTTAGGATGCACCGTTGGCCGCTTAGGTGGCAAAGGGATTCCCATTTCCATTCTCTTGCTTCTCTGAGAAATGTATATCTCTTTGTAGAGCCACCTTTCTGTAAGCTGATCAATAAATACAGCATCAACTCAACACTGTGATATATTTTCTTGAAGATAGAAGGTTCCCTTTTATGCAGTTTGGGAGTTGAATGCATGTAAGTAAGAGTGCTAAGATGAATGGCCAATAAAGAGGCTGCGCATCACAAGGGGCCATAAGTTAGATACAAAAGAAAAAAATAGATATGAGTAAGGGGAGAAATTGCCTCTGATTAGATGCTATCCCTTATTTAGCTGCAAACCTGAGGGTAAAAAGATCTCTGCTTTCAACAGCTTTGGATGTTATGCTGTAAGACTTTGGTAATGGACATTTCGATGTTAAGCTTTGGGTCCATGATGTTATCCTACTTGGATTTCCAAGTTTTACTCTCAAACATATCTAAGCTTCTCAAATGGCTGTTTACACACAACTATAGTTGAGTCACAGTATTTACAGCAGAAAGCAGACTTAAATATTCCAGCTTTCCAGAACCCCCCAGCAAAAACTCCTGAGAGCCTCCAGTTTGTGACTAGAGGCAATGCAACCCCATAATGGGTTGCATTCAAGCTTTAATACTGCTTAGATGAGGACAATAAAAACGATGATAAAATAAGAACAGCAGAAATTAGTACTATTACTTTCAAAACCAAAAAAATACCGAGTGCATATCTTCACACAAAAAACTGGGAAGTTAATCAGCCAAATGGGACTGGGAGAAGTCACAGTTGAAAACATGTAAGTCAGATAATGTTCAACAAACTTAGCAGTCTCACTCAATAAAGCTTTACTTTTCTCATTTTTAACAGCTGAAAATACTACGATACTAATTCATGACTATCGTTCATCTGATACTGAGAGGAGGAAATATGCAGGTAGAACAAACGTATCAGGAAATGTATGCTTTTATTCAAGATGACAAAATATATTAATAGAGTTGAACTATGTTGCACAGTTAATCCAGGCAGCGACAAAAGAAGGGTTTGCAAATAAATTATACCATGTCATTTAAGAAGTAAAACTACAAAACAGGGGCTGGTAAACAAAACTCTATCTTTTAGAAACGTAGCCGACTTTCAACTTCATCTCAGTTAAGATTTCAAAATACATTCCTGAGCTCATATGGATTAAAGAAATTCCGCTGTCTTTATTATACAAATTACTGTACGCTAAAAATAGTCTCACTTAGAAAAGAGGCAACGTTCTAAATGATGCCTCTTAGCCTGTCGTTTTCACAGAATTATTTTACAAATTCACTGAGTGTTCTTTTTCAAATAACCACAACAGTTTTTTCAGATGAAATCCTTCTCATAGATAATGCATGAATTTGCTCACAGGTGAGGCAATGTGCTTCAAATCAATTTATGGAATGCATCCTCTCCAGCTCCTTGCTACAACGCTCCCCTTTGCAGTTTACTTCCCCAGAGCTCAACAGCAAAAGGTTTTACACCTAGATGTGATTTCTCCATTTCTGAAGTCCTAGAAAGAGGGAACAAGTCTAAAAGAGACTCAACAAAATAGTGCTGATTCTACAACAAAACAGGAATGGATTTAAAACAAAACAAAACTAACAAAACAAAACAAAAAAAACCCCCACATAATTCTAACAGCACAAGAGCATCACTTGAAACAATACCTAAGACAGTTACTGACAAAACTAGTCAATGTGAGATCACAGAGAGGAGTCCTGCTCTTACAGCTGCCCCAGTATTGAAGCCTTGTGCTCCTGGGAGCAGGCTAAAAGCACAGCCAGAGTACCCATTCACAGGGCAGGATGGATGGGAGCAGCATTGCAGCAGTGAGATGGCACTCTAAATGTGCTCTCCAGAATCCAGATCTCTCTCTGCAGTTTAACGACTGAGGGCTAATGAAGTGAGGATCGTTACCAAGATGACCTAATTGCAGGGCTGTACACCCGTTTTCTTCTCTCAGGAAAACCACACTAAAAGAATCAATGAGTGAGGCGCTGAAAAGCTGCTGCTGGTCCACAGCTACTTCCACCTGCTCTGATTTCTGCACTAAGCCTTTCATCAATTAATAGCATTAACTGGCTGTTGAGGGACAAGGAGCAAACGTCAGCTCACACAGCTGTGGGTCAGAAAAGATAGAAGACAAGGAAACAAAGGCCAAAACTAACCCTGAAAATTTCAGAGCTCAGCTATGTGAAATCCTGCCCTTTTTACTGGCTTGCATCAGTTCTGACTGCATTGATATTTAGCTCTGCATAGGATTACTCTGTGAAAGATGGAAAAGAATGCATCTCAAATAAAGTGATACCCAATGTAACATTCAAGCATTAAAGGAAAAAAATCTGCCACATTCTCCTGGAGATCTCAGTTTCTGCAGCTATTTCTCTTCTGACTTGTCAGTACTGCCATATAAATGAGTCAATAGCGCAGTCAGTTCCAATTAATGGGAACAGCAAAACAATCTTTCAAATGCTTAAACTCTTCTTGGCTTTCAGGTGATGAGGAACTTAAATTGTCATCAGGATAATGAAAGAAAAACTTTTTACTGCTTCATGTTCCTAACGCACTTAAATATACAGCTGTTTTTTCCCTAAGGGCTGCTGCTTAGCATCAGCAAAATGCTGCAATGTCAAATTACCTTTAAAGAGAAAGGAAACCTATTTGAGGAGCACTGACTACAGCTTTATTGCCTGCACAGACAAAGAAAGGGTTACCCGGCTGCACCTGGTAGGAAAAGCACAGGACAACAGTGACAAGCCACATTTTTTACCTTCTCCCTATCATTCCTTATATTTGTATGTAATCATTTACATACAGCCCTTCTTCTGCTGAATACAAATTGCTCATGGACTCTGCCACCTTGATTATAGCAGCACCTGCTAGCTCAGTTTCCATATACAGAAGAGTTTGTCAGTATCGCTAATATAAACTCTGTTTATTCAGTAGCTGACAAGTGGGCTGTAAAAATTTGCAGCTGGCAGTTATTTGTCAAAGGAGAACTCAATCTGGGAGAGATTTTCCTTTTTATTAGTAGTATTTTATTAAATTTGGTTTAATTCTCTCTGATTGGTTTCAAGTTCTAGGAGTGAGAAATGAACATTTACAGACAATTAGGTCCCAAGCCAGCAGAAAAATTGCCTTGACGGCTGCTGGCCCATAGAAGCTCCACAGCTGCAGAGACTGTTCCTTATGCTACAAGCAGGAGAGGAAGGACGTGCCTCCCCTTCTCCAACAGCTGCTAACTTCACCGTTAAGTATTCCCTTGTTGCTGCCCTCCTTGGAGCAGAGTGGCACAGCTCCAGCATCAGGAGTGTGCTGGGGAATGACACAGCAGCCTCCCTCTCCCAAGTTATTACAGGAATGTTTTCTTATGACTGAATATCAACACAGATAGAAGTTAGACAGCAACAACACAAATAAACCTACTACTACACCAAAGACTGGTGAAGTGAGGAGGAAACAAACATTTGAAAAATGTCTGTTTTCTAAAACATTAGAAAACAAACAAACACAGATTTGGAAAGGAGGGCATGTAAGAAAGAGGCTAAAATCTACCACCCGCTTCTCAAGGGTGTTCCAGCTCCTGAGGGATGCAATTCTGGAAATATAGAATGTGAAGGAGGAGGACAAGGCATCAATGGTTCTTTTCTTGCTGCTCCCTTAGCTTTGGAACAGTACTGCTGTTTCTCACTGAAAGACTTCCTTCCAGATGATACTTCCTTCAGAGCATCATTAATTCACATTCTTAGTATCTGGTGAAATAACTCCGTATGTTTTCATGAGATGAGCTGGGAAAGGGAGGGCAAAAATTTGTACAATTGAGAAGATAGAAAGGTTTGAAATGAGATAACGATGTACACACAGGGATGGTTTTCAGAAAGGATTCTGCTTCCTTATAAAGCAAGGGTGATTTTATTCTAAGTATGCACTTGCAAAGGGAAACAGAATGCAGTCTGAAAAAAAAGCAAAAGCCAGCAACCTTAAGATACTTCTCAATTTATCACTCCAAATTCTCCATCCTTGGAAGACACTTCTAAGCATTAAGATATGGTCCAGCACTAAGACCATACACCTCACATGTACGTGATACATCATTATCACTGGTCTCTTTGCTACACTGTTGTAAATTATATCAATCATTACACAGAATCAGAATGATTATACTTCATTAGCTTCAAGTTCTTCCCCTCAGACAACTTACATTTTTGGTATACTGCAGTCAAAACTAACAGAATACTGTTATCAGACCAATAGTAACAGACTGATGTAAAAAATCAGCTCTTCGACAGACTTTCACTGTTCATAGTCACAGTAGCATACGCACTTGCAAGAGGATTACAGTGAGAAGCTTGAGGGCTTGGATTTCATACCTCAAGCCAAGCTGTTATCCAAATATTCACAGTTTTCAGAAGGATCAGATGGTTCCTTGTTTACAGTTTCAGGGAGCTCCTCAAAGCTGATATTTGTGTGTGCAGTTGTAGCACTGAGACTCCCATGCCTTTCGGGGTCCTCACTGGGCATCACATCCACAGTGCTGCCATTCTGACTCTCTCCTTCATGTGTAATTTCACAGTCACTCTCTGAGGCTTCATCACTGCCTTTCAGGCCCTCAGTTTCAGCTGTCTGCTCATTTTCTGAGGCTGAGGGGTCTGCAGGGTCAGATGGGACCAGGCTGAGTGATGGGAAGCCTTTCTCAGATGAACCATTAAACTCTGCTCTAACCACAGTCTTCTGCTCTTCAGATGAATTTTCTGTTCTTTTCCCTTCCAGTTCTGTAACTGCCTGTTTTGTCAGTTTAATTATTTGACTTCCAAGCTTGTTTATTTCCTCTTCCTCAGAATGTAACTGGGGTAATGAAGGATAAAAGTGTTTATTTTGGTTTCTGTTGTTCAAGTTTCTTTCCTCTGAAGCCATGGAATCACGTGCAACAGCATTAGTTTCTTCATGCTCCCTCTTCTGTTCTACTGAAAGAGAAACAGAACAGCAACATGTGTCATGTATCTACATATCTGACCCAGCGACCATTCTAATAGCATCAGAGCACAGAGATGTTTACCTCAGTGAGGAATTTCCAGTAAATCTCTATCATGTCCCAGATCCATTTCTTAGATTATAATCAATCAGCACAAGCATCTGGCTGGATCAGGAGCTGTCTTCCCCTAACACTGACAACTTCCAAAGTTGACACCATACTGCAGAACAGCACAGGCAAACCTTTTCACAGGAATATCAACTCTTAATCCAGATGCTCAGCTGCAGAATATTTTTGGCACAGTCTAACATGAATCCCCAAACCAGAACCACTTTATGGGTTAACACAAACTTCATTTCTCTTTTTGCAAGCTCTCATCCACTGAAAAGTTCTGTTATTGATCCCACATTTCTCCTAACATAAAAGATTATTCTAATTTGAGTGACATCATAAAACAAAGCAGCAGTAGGAGAATATTAAATATACAGAAAGCCAAACACTGAATAACATGTCAGAATAGAGAAAACAGCAACACGCAAACAAACAGCTTCGAAAAGGAGAAAGAATTTGTCCTCGCCTCTGCTAAGTACAAAAAGCCTCATTGAAAATAAGCTTGTGAAGTCAAGTAAGAAAAATTAGGAAATGCCAGAAGTATGGCAGCACTGACAGCTTCACATGACTCTTGCAGTGCATATGCATTACCTTTTAGAATATGAGCATTTACTCTGTTTCTCCCACAGGAATGCCACCATGCTCAATGTAAGAGCGGCTGCAGGGAGGGATATGAGCTATACAATAAAGAAACCCACTGTCTCTATCAGACCTACCTCATTTATAATTTGGAGTGAGAGAGACAAGGTTGGCAGGAAGGGGACATTCTAACTACCATTAAGGAAGATGCAATTTAGGCCTGTGGAAAAGGCAGGGATAAATTAAATTTCAAAAGGTGATCACCCACTGGATCTAATCCTCATTATCTGAGCACTCAGCTGGAAACAAGGAGCTTGACTTGCAGCACTGCTGTGCTCACTTTAAACATATGAACACACACACTCGAAGTGCTTGAACAACAGTCAAAACTTAGCTACCCAAGTTGGCACTCAAAATTAGCAGGGTGCTACGTTACTTTCTGTGCACCTCAGTTTCTTCTGACACCATTCCGCCACTCTGCTGCAATTTTGTGAAGACAACTTGTTCCAAAGCACTACAACACCAGAGAAAAATTCACAGCAAAACAGCGCTTTCGTCTTCAGAGAATGCTTGAGATGGTGCAAAGCCAATGCAACAGAAATAAAGTGTGCAACAAGGACAACAGAAGGGAAACTGATCACTAGCAGTTCCAGCATTCAAGTACAACATATCACACAGCACTGGATATTGGGCAGACTGGATTAAGAGAGACTTTGTGTCAAAAGACAGACTTTAATTCATATGCTGGTACTGCGTCGTCAGGCATTTTCTTGCAGGAACTGCACAGCACATCCTACAGACTTCTACCACTCATCCTAACTACAATGATGATAACAACTACAGACTACAGCAAGGCTTGATGAGATCAGGGAAAGCAGGCAGATTAGATTAAAAAAGGATGAAAAAAACCCTCTGATTATCTGTAGATATAGCTAAAGTAACATCAGACATATATTCTTCATCAGAAATTTCTGCTATATGTTAACTTCAAGGCTGAAAAGGTTTCCTGGGACAAACACACAGCAAATAGCAATGGTAGTGTTTAAAGGAGCACAGTGTGCTGACAGGACATCAGGCCTAGTATTTAACGATATGCAAGAATTGCACTTCCATCACACGCATCTGTTGTCACTTAACTGATGGTTCAGCTGATAGTAAAATAAGAGTGTTTTTTGTTTTTATTTCTGAAATACTTCTAAATTAAAGGCCCTGCTTGTTTGGTAAGCAAAGGCTGATGAACACCCCATTCCTCCTCAGTTCGGAAACACACTGTAGGGATTAAGAACTGCAATACACACCAAACTCCTAAAACTTAACAGCAGGCAGCTATCCTCTGTGCAAACACAACTGAAATGTTGTCCTCATTTATTTAATCTGTCAGAGAGGTGGGTTTTAAGTTTGAATTCCCACTATCAGGTATACTGTGCCGCATGCAAATTAAAAACAAGCTGTACGTGCAGGCAGAGCAGTAATTTCTTAATCCACTGCAGTTTAAACACAGGATTTTTCTGTGATTCTATTATAATTATGAAATGAGGAGGGGTAAAGAGGATGACCAACTGGAAGCTAGTTCTTCTGATGATTGTCACAGTCCTAATCCTTGGCTATGTTCTGTCCACGGCTTTTTTCTTTTCATATTCTCTTCCTTTGTCCAGAGTTTTGCCCCTACCTGATATCCTGTTGTTCCCCCACTCCCTTCATATACTCTGAATGTTTCTCATCCTCCTTTTAGTGTTTATCACCACATCTTACTTTCACTGTAAGAATTTGCATTCCTCTCTCCTGTGCTCTGAGCTAGATGGAGGTTCCTCCTCATGGAGAATTTATCTTTTTCAACTCCTATCTACTGTAGCCTTCCCATCACTTCAAAGCCTTCCATTCCTCCCTGCTCCAAGTTTTGTTCCCTCCAAGCTTACATAATCTAGAAGGAACAGCATGTGTAGTGTTACCTGTGCTGGTAGCACAAAGAAAACTCAACAGAATCACTGTTCTTTTTTTGTTGTTTTTAGCAGACAAGAATGATTTAGAATGGGGTGGGAACTCCAACCTTACTCCTCACAAGTGGAAACCTTTTCCCCAGCTTGCAATTTCCTTGTCTATTAATTGTAGGTATACAAATTCTTGAATGTTTACTTAAAACACAACAACATAGTCATCAAAACTAAACATGAAAAAGTTATGTGGTTGATATAAAAGCTGCAGTAGAAAACACAGCATGGTAAGCTTCAGCCTAGAGGTAAAGCTTGGCGGGGTAACAAAGCAACAGAAACAGGGTTTGATGAGCACTGACAGGCAGCTTTAATCAAAGCTGTAATACTAACTTTACCTAGGACAAATACATAAAGGAAATAACATACCACCACCAAGTAAATACTTTCAGTAACTGCAGATTTAATTACAAAAAATCAATGATTAAGCTGGCAAAAAAATGAATACTTAGGAGCTGTTATTACCGGCTGGAGATCTATTTGCTATGGTTTCACTTTATTTTTAGCAAAAATATCAGCTGATCAAGATTATAAAAACGATCAGTCTGACTGTCAGGTTTTACCAGATGATAATATGGATAATAAAGTCAAAATTAGGCCACATTCTATTTAGTTTCAGGACTAACGAATAAATTGTTTATGATGCTTCATGGTTTGCTGAGCAAGATCTGGGCATACCAAAATATTATGCTGTTAAAGAGCTTACCCAAATGCTGAAAGGCAAGTGTAATAATCCATCTCCCATCTATCATGAAAAACTCAGGAAAAAGTTGAGGTTATCGGAAAAGCACTATCTTTTTGCTACTGTCACATAAAGCTTGAATTTGGAGAGAGGTAAAAGCTTGCTATTGGGGAAGGTTTTGAACAAAACACATGCAAGACTATAAAAAAGCAGTCAATTTCTCCAGGAAAACGAGGGGGATATTTCAATTTAACAGGCGCAATCAGGAAGCCTTTCATCTAGATATCAGCTATAATGCAGCAGAGTGCTACGCCAGTTCCACAGACTGCTTTCCTACTGTGCATTTTAACAGAGGGAAAAAGAGCAGGAGGCTAACATAGATGGCACAAATAACTTCTCACAGTATCAAGTTATCTGGCGTGAAAATCCTTTGAAGTGTATGACCTGATGTCTAGCACAGTGCAATCTCTTCAACAGTCATTTTCCAGAGGTTCCTTTGCTGTGTGTACTGGGACCAGCTATCCCTTTCCCTTGTGGATGATTTACTCAACCTCCATCGGCACCAAAACTTCGCCTTCTGCTATCCCAGCATGAAAATTTATTTTTACTTAGAAAGGAATGCGTGCCCAGCTTTCATTGAGTTCCTTATGCTCCAGGTGCTCACCTTGTACTTCAGCTTGCTGTGGCTTATCAGTAAATGCTAACAAGGGTGACCTAGACCGCTGTATAACAGGCAAGGATGCGTCACTGAACGTTATAGTATCCTTTCCACCTGAAACAAGGAATGTGTTAAAACCATTAATTCACCAATTACATTCACTGTTCACTAATTATACGCAAACATATCCTACCATTTAACTTTCTTTTTTTTCTGCAGTGTTATGAAAAAAAGCACAGAACAGAAGAAGCATCTCAAATGATCCTTCTACAGTACTGAAAAAAGTACTCTATCCTGGAGCTGGAATATGCAAGTTAAACACTGAAAAAGGCTTTTTATTTTTTTTTAAACTTTTAATACCGAGGACAACCTTTGAAAGAAGAGCGGGTGCTGCATACAGCTGATTGCATTAGCCATATAATTCAGAATATTACAAATCAAACCATACCAAAAATACTGGAAAAATTAATTTTGGGTAAGGCTAGATACCAAAACATGGATCATTTGCATGCTATTACCAGGAGTGTTCAGCACTAACTCTTCACTTTCTTACCACTTCATGGAGATACAATTACTGCCTGATGTCACATATATAATTTTACACTACAGGCTAACACATGTTGTCCTACAACATTTCCTTAAAACAAATAGGTAAATAAATAAAAATTAAATATTAGCTTAACTAAGAGACAGGACAGAACAGAGGGAGCATACATTGCTGGGGAACAGGAGGGATTTTAATCTGAAAATTTCCCAAATATTTCTGAACATTTTTGTTTCAAGCCAAATGCAAGAGGGCAATTTTCCAGCTCTTTTGCAGAGAAAATTGTGCAAGAAACTCTTCAGCTAAGGACTCTGCTGTATATGCCTAGTCTTTACATATTTTAGCAACACAGAAAGCAACACCTGCAGACCCTTTAGGAAGTCCTCCACTATTCAGGATACTCATGTCTGTAATGACTGACACTACCTTAAACCTAGAGGGGAGATGGCAGGAAATTTGCAAGATCAGCTAAGCATGGTGCTTGAGTGGCCTCCAGAACAACTGTCAACTGATAACTGATGGCTGGGAAGGTGGCAAGCTACTGCTCTATTTATCTCCATAACAATGGACATTTATGTAACAACCACTTCTCTCCTCTAAATCTGTTTGTACATTTCACCTTAAGGCAACATCCTAAATCTAATCACCCATCCAAGACAAAGTCTTTCAAAAGAGCACCAGGTCAGGAGGTACCCTGAATAAATCCTTCACTAAGAAAGTTCTGGAACCTCCCAAGAATGAGTGAAAGTCAAGCTGTTCTCACAGAGTCAAACTGGGCTGCTCCATCTCTAACAGCTTTTGAAAGCACTGCCTGTTACTACCTTGATACTGAAGGTATTAATGACTTTTTAATATCCTTATAATGTTGGGGTATATACTGCAGTGATACGAATGTAATTAATGGTTTAAAAACAACGACCTTGTCAAGCTTTGATCCCACTATCAAGTATGCATCAGAATTCTGCCTTCACTATAGCAAGTAATAAAAAAAAACCTAACAAAGTAGAGCCCTTGCATCTAAGCGTAAGGCAAAATTAATTAAAAGGAAAAAAAAAGCCAAAAGAAATCTGATGGCAACTTTAAAGCGCAGAAATAAACCCTAGGAAAATGCACTTCAAAGTAACATTGAAGAAATTCTGTGTACGTAGTCAAAAGCCAGATGAACCGAAAATGTCCAACAGAGGTGGTCAAACTCTAACAGATTACGAATAAAGAATTTTGGGAGATGCATTGTTAACTGTTAAGTGGAAAGCAGAGAGGTTTTTTTGGTAGTAGCTGTCAGATTTAAATAGCAAAGCCTGAGATAGAAGATTGCAACACAAGCTTCAGAAAATAAATGACTTCCAGCCAAAATTTACACAGGAAACACATTCACTTTCACATTTTTTCTCTGAAAAGCAACCCACTTACAGAAAATAGAGCCAAGCTGGGTATCCACACAGCTCAGCAACAAACGTGGCCTGAACAGTCCAATGCATATTATTTATTAACAGTGACTTTCATCCGTTCATGAAGGAGGGACATGGCTGTTGCTGTAGCACATTTTGCGAATCATTATCTGAAGTTGGATTGCACACGAGGACCTTCAATTAGCTGCCATGTAAGCTCAATTTTATAACCCGTACTGCTTTGTGCAGAGCTCCCCTACTTAAAGGATTTTAAAAGGACTCTGGTGAAAAATATAGAGATCTCAAAATAAGGGGACAATTAAGTTATCAAGAGGAATAAATTAATTTGCTTTCTTCTTCAGGAGGAGCATGCATCTCTACAAGATTCTCAGGCTTTAGGATCCACTCATAACCTCTGCTCCATGTAAACTGCCCTACACCACAGCAGCTGCTGAGCCCATTAATTTGACCTCGTCACTGCTTCACGCTGATTACTGCAGAGGAAGAGGCAGCACAGAAACTTTCCTATCATCCCAGACAGAAAAAGGCTGAGTCACAGCTGAATCTTTTCTTAGTCTTTTCTTTAGTGTATATCTGGAATTTTTGCGAACTGATACATTTATAAACATAGAGAATTACTGATCTGGGTACCTAGTGACATCTTTTTGTAAGAATAATAAGCTGTGTTTCCTCTGTATTAATGCTGAACATACCAAACATATTATGCATGCGTATTTGAACCAGCCGTGATGGATGTAAGACAAGGCAAAGAATTAAACGCTTCTGCAAACATCACTTTCTCTACTTATTTCTCAAAACAAGTGGTCTCATAAAATGAAAATCAGAGATATATCTATGCCCAAGATTACTTTCTATTTAGCAGTGAACCTCACAATAGATTCATTTAATTACAGCCCATTTTTCCAGATAGGGGAGCTGAGAAGTTTGTGATAGGCAGAACTTTTACAGAAACTGAACCTACACAAACCATTTCACCATTTCAAAAATGAAATACACATTTCCTCTTGACTTAGCTTTGCTGTTGTTCATTCAGGCATTTCATAAAAACAGGACAACGAATATGTCACCTAACAAAAATAATTAGAGGCAGTCAAGCTCTTTCTTACTAATGTAGTTTATTAACACAATTTGGAAGATATTAATACCATGGTATCACTGGATGTTGTAAATGTTACACGGACAGTGATGCCTAAGTAGGAACATTAACTTCAAATTAAAACTCTGCGATTCGTAATGTGTGTTCCTTTCAGTGGTAGACTAAACATCAGCTTTTATCTACATATTTTTCCAGTTTCAGACAAGAAGTTCAACTCACAGCCAAATGAAGCTTCTTCCTCTTTGAATTTGAGACTGCCTTGATAACTTCCATGAGACATCCTCCATGTTCAGCCCTTTGCCCAACCTAGCGTTCAGCTGCAGAGCCTACTATGAGACCTCCTACACTATGTGTTTCATACTGCCATTTCATGGAGCAGTAGCTTTCCACACTCTGAAAAGTGTTTACAAGGCTCTCTGTGACCACCTTGGAACTACAGTGCACCTGGAAACAAAGCCACACTCTTGATTTAAAAGTGAGGCAGCAAATCAACAAACCAAACTTGGTGCTCAACAGAACACACAGTCCAGTGTAAAATTCCAAGATGATCTATTCTTACTATTTCCCTCATTTCAAACAAATTGCTTTGTAGAGCAGCCTCTATTTCTGTTGTGGTCATCTTAATTCACTTAACTAAACATCTTAATCTGACAGATAGAAAAATGTTTAGATAACATTTCTATTTATTTACATGCAGAGATAATATTTAATGTACTGCTAAAATAAGTTACTAAAAATATACATGTCAAGCAGAACCTACTCCCAAATCCCACTGAGACATTGTAGCTCAGGCCTTCAGGCAGCAAAAGAAAGGAAGGAAAGAAACAGTTGTTAATGTATAAATATTAAATTGATGTCTTACCTCCACAGATAAACAATGGAGCCATTTGTTCCCACTATTCCTTTTTGTTGTTGTTTTTGAGTTGTTTTTTTTTGTTTAATACGTTTTATAAAGATTAGAAACACTGCTTTTGTTAGCGTACTAATTTCATGGTTCTGTTTCTGACAAAATCCCTACAGTACATTAATTTGGTAGGTTTGTGATACATTATTTTTACTAGTGTACAGAACTACATTAGCAGGGTCTTGACAAACATTACACCTGCCCCCCTTGGACAAAGGCATTCAGCGCTCCATGCATCACAGGTAACTACCTGAGGAGTAAGGCAGGGGAAGAAATTTGGGACCTCCGGTTCTGGAAAGCACCAACGAGAGAGAGAGCAGTTCCAGAAAAGTGATTCAGAATGCCTACTATATTAGGCCAGAAAGCTGAATCACACTAGTTTTTCACCACATCTCTTCAGCTTTGTCAAATGTTTCCTTCTAGATGGAATGTTTAGGTACATAAGTTTATGGAATGTTTAAGTACATAAATAAGTTTAAGTCTAACCCATGCTAGTTCCCACCCCAAGATAGGAAGCTGTAAACAACAATGCCTAATGGTGCAAACACCAACAATGGAACAATATAATTTACAGTGGTTAAGAAAGATACAATTAAGTGTAATGGGGAGAAGAGAAGCAAGAAGTAAATGTAAATTAAATATTGCTCATTTTCCTAAGAGAAAGGTCTATTAGGAAGCAGATTAATCTCCCATTACTTGTGTAATTCAAAACCAAGTACAATACTTAAGATGCTACAGGGAATAATCCTGTTCTGGAGAGACAGACTACAAAATTTCAGATCATTTACATTTCCAGTTTCTCTGAGATTAACACTCTACAGAAAAATATTACAAAACACAGCAATAAAATTTGTGGAAGTAATAAGACGTACAAAGTCAATATATAAATCTGTTGAAAAACGTCATGGTTAATATCCTATGTGTATCATCTTATACAATGGTTTAAATAAAACAGTTCCAATTTTTTTTTTAACCTGCAAGCTATGGAAAAAATTTTGTTATTTCCAGTATTTAATTTATTTGTAGTATCCATATTTGAAAGAAGGCTTAAAGAGCCTTGAGAGTTTTGGCTTCAACTTAACATTTATTAAAGGCCTCAAATTTTGCAAGTGTGCTGAACAGCACATTCACAAAATAGCTGTCATTAAAATACTATAACCAAGCTTTTCTTAAATGCAAATATGCCCTTGAAAATTAAATAACACAAGCTGATCTCCTGAATTTTTACTGACCTGGAAGACTCCACAAGCCAGCAATTTCCAAGGTTCTTAATTTCTTTTCTAGTTCCGCCACTCGATTACCTAGAATTCTTTGAAAAAAAGAAAAAAAAGAAAACAAGAAGTCAGGGACATTCAGTTGAAATAAAATTCCCTGTTATGTTAAGGTAAGCAGAGCCTAATTGTTTGTGTGACTGCAATTGAATTTTGTACTTGTTACTTAATTAGTGCAGTAAACCCGTTAACAATTTTACTGATTTTTACTAATGGCATTGGACAGCCTCCCCCAGAGTTCAGAGAGAGCAAAATACAGTTGTCTAATTTATATCATGATTAAAAATTAAATCAAACAAAGAAGAACAAGAAAGATTAAAAAAATAATCTTGGATGAATTGGACATTCAATCTTTGCATAACGCTAATGACTAAGAATAGCAACTCCCAGTATTTCTATTTTCTCGCTTGCAACTATTTCTTCCTGGCTACTTTCACTTTCTCAGCAGCTAAAATCAGAAGATAACAGCTATGCAATCCAAATGTGCAAAACTCAAGACAACATCTGGATTGATTCAGCAATCCCAAGCACAGCTTTGCCTACTCTTATTTACAAGGGTTTGTCTGTCAGTGAGATTGCTTAATACAGCAAAGAACAGCCTTTTTAGGTGCCGAACTGTTGCCCTATTTACTAAAAAGCTTCAAGCTCTTTAGTGCTTTTACCACTCAGCCACTCAGTTTTCACTGTGTTTCTTGGGTCATCTCTTCTTTTACATCTGATTCCTAAATAAATACTATTTGCAGTTAGCTCTCCTGCTGGATTTAACGTTTAGACTTAATTCCCTCCCAAGATCAAATGAGAGATTCGTATCTTGCAAAGCTCTTTTTTTTCTAATGAATTTTTGAAAATGTTTCTCTCACAGGCACAGCAAGTCTCCTAGAGTCAAAAGTCTCTAAATAAATCCCAAACAATACTCAGCAGAGTGAAAAAGCTAGACGAGACAGCAATTCTAAACATGACAGCAGAGATAATGGACAGCAAGCTTTACTCATCAAATTACAGCAACAGGATAAGTCAGTTAAATTTGAACTGAATGCTGAGAAGCAGTATACTGCAACACAGCAAGGCAACAATATCCTCCCAAGCTCACCAGAGCTGTGTAATACTGCACTGCATGTTCTCCACCTAGGGCTTTATGCTGCAAACATTTGAGCATACTGGGAATGTCATTACTGACAGAATGACAGAATCTGGGTCATGAAGGAAAGCAAAACCAGCAAATATTAAATGGACTAGAGAAATCGATTAACAAGGACTATGTATTTTTGAAATCTCCAATGTGAGGGCTCTGCAATGATATAATAAAAGCTTCTAAGTATTTTAAAGACTACAAAAATAACAGTTTGAGAGGGAGACTGTAAAAGAGAAAGCTTAGAATGAACATCAAAGCAAGCACGGGGCGGTATAGGGATATAGAACAATTAGAAAGCAAACAGCCCATCACGTTTACAGGCAGAGGAGAAAAGACATGTGGCAGCAGTTATTTCTCCAGTGAAAGTCAGCAACCACACAGGCCAGCAAGGCTATGATAGATCTATTACTGCCTTTTCCAATAACTGCTCAAGACGAGATTTCACTTTCAGAACGCTTCCTTCTGGTACAAGGGACTCAGTCCTATTAACTTTGTTTCATAGTCCTGTGCATTGTGCTGGCCTGAGGGCCCACTGAAGGTCAGCTGAAGGATATGGAACCCCCCTGGCTTAAGGATAGGGAAGACAGACAAATTGTGAAATACTCTTTCCAGTACGTTAGCTTTGTGAGGGAGCCAACAAAACAAAGCCGATGCGGCTAATGGTTGTCACTACAAATGTATCGCGATTCTGCACTTTTGCCAGGAAAAAAACCCAACTGGTTATTTCAGTAAGTGTCTCCCCAGTAGGCCCAGGACAGAAAAGGGAGAAAAAGACATCAACTAGCTGTATGACAGATCAAAACTAACCAGACCTTTTACATTAAGTTCAGCTACTCCTACTCTTGTTATTTAGAGAGCAGCAATTCTCTTGCTTCTCTTAAACTTTATAATTCATTTATCTGCTGTACTATGGTAATTCTAAAGATTCTATCCTGGTAATTCCTGGTAATTCCTACTGAAGCCTCAGAAGAGATCCTGAGCATTTTTTTTTTTATTTTTTTTTTTAATCTTTGTTGCAGTTTCTCATGTAAAAGGATCATTCTGCAGCTCTGAATGCTGCTCAGCAGAAAGAGAGGACAATCCTTAACCACAGTCCATTCAGTCAGGTACAGAGCACATATATAGAACATGATTCTAGTTTGCTCCAAACCACATCACTGGAAGAGAAGTATGAGAGTAATTAATCCTACATAAAGCTGTGTGTGCTAATGAAAGCATATACTGAAAATCCTGAAAACAACACAGTTTGCCCTCAGTTTCTCCTTTCCCCTGTGTCCCTCCAAATAATTTCCCACCTCAGTAGATGCTGTGGAAAGTCTAAGTTGTGCTGGCCTGGAACAGCAGATATTTTTGAACGGGATGTGCGAATTGCTAGCATCCAATCCCAAATCTATTTTCCCCTCTCTAGCAACAACAGACCAGACCCTTTAAAGAAAACAGAAGGATTGTGTCATTGACAAAGATGTCAATAGCTATTTCCACTGTTCTCTGGTTACATGCTTAATGCAACAAGGGAGTTTGTCCAAACCTCCCTCCAGGATAAGGCTTTGGAGAAATATGTTGTTCTGGTGACAACAGCAAGGCTCCCACCTGAACACAGAAGATCCCTTCTGGCAATTCCAACTCTTCCCCAAACACACGGGCATAATCTCAAGGGAGCTTTCTGATTTACAGTACCTGAGATCCACTCAAACTTATCTTTAACTTAGACTTACTTATAGAAGGTGTATACCCTCGTATGGACACAATCTTCCAAACACCCATAAGTAGGGTCTGTCACAGTAGCTTATCTAGTTTTACACATCACCTGGAAATATCTACTCACAGGTTGAGGCAAGCTTTTTAGGTCTTTAGAAATAATAGAATAAGTGTAACAGTCTAAGCAGGAGAACAGCTATGAAGCTCATCTGGCTTGCATGAATGCTGGCAATTTCATGAATAAATTGCACCAAAAAAAAAAAAACAAAAACAAACGTAATAAACTGTTTATTGCTGGAAGCCAAAAAGATTTTTATCCACTTCTCAGAAGGGTTAGGAGTGTTTATTTTCACATTTACTTAACTATTTAGTCTTGCAATACATTACTGCATACAGAATTCATTTAAAATGTCTTTTTTCAAATTAAGCTGATGTGCTTGTAAGGAAAAACAAAGGATGTTACTTAAACTTAGCAGCAATAGCACCAATCACACAGGGAAACCAACCCATCTTCTCTCTAAATAACTTCTATATCTCTTTAATCATGGAATCGTAATACAGTTTGGGTTGGAAAGGACCCTAAAGAGCATCTAGTTTCGATCCCCCTGCCATGGGAAGGATTGCCATGCATTAAATCAGGCTACCAGGGCCTTATCCAACCTCACCTTGAATGCCTCCAGGAACATCTCTGGGTGGCCTGTGCCAGCGTTTCATCACTCTCACAGTGAAGAATTTCTTCATTACATCTAACCTTAATGTGCCCTCGTCACCCTTTGTCCTATTACTAACACTCCATGATAAAGACTCCATCCCCACCTTTCTTCTTGTAGGCCTTTTTCTTGTAGAAAAGAAGCTAAAAAAATTACAGGCTGGACTTAGCCCTCTCTTTTGTAGGCACTCAGTCCCACATTTCCTTTTACCATACCAGATATTTAGAAAAACAGTAATAATCAAAGCGCGTCTGTTTCAAGAGCAAGTGAAAAACAGATATTGGTTTTAAACCAAGGAAAGTTAACTTCAACAGCACATTCAAGTTACAGTCCACCTAGAAAAAAAACCTACTGTCTTGTTATTATTTTCATTAATCAAAACACTAATTTAGTGCACTGTTATTGTGTAGTTAAATAGCCTTGTTTCAATAGTCAAGCAAGAAAACAGGTTATGACTTTGGAGTAAGCTAACTCGTGGGAGGGAAATAACAGTCTTGAAGAATCCCTTTTACTGGTAACAGAATCACTAACAGATGGAATACCTATCATAAACCAAACATATAACTTTTTTTCTGAATAAAACAACCACTCCAAAATCTCATGTTCTTTAACCAATTTCATCTTCTTCACGCAATAATCTGCACAGTTAACTGTGTTCTCAGAACACTGTACAATAAAAGCTTGACAAACACAGTTAAAGCACTGAAGGAAATACTTCAACATTCTGATTTATGAAAACACTTTTGTCATTACATTTCTCTCTAGTTCCACTTCCTTCTCAACTTCCTACAAAAGAACGGATCTGCTGCTAGTGCCAAGGTTGTGAACTTGCCTATTCACTTGTGCACCAACTAATTGAGCAGTTTTCTATTAAATTTCAGAAGACATCAGACTTCACTCCTAACTTTTAAAATAGCAATTAAGTGTCCTCAGCAACAAGCTAATGCACCTGAAGCAAAGGATGTTTTTTTCCTGATGTCCTACTTGCATTGCCCTCTTTCACTTTAACCCTTTTGTGACTCAGGTGCTTCTATGTGAAGTTGTTCCCGTTCCTCCCAGTTACTTAAAAGCTTCCTTAATGAAACTAAAAGCCAAAGGTGGAAAAAAAAAAAAAGAAAAAAAAAGAACAAGCACACTGTACAAGATGTTCCTGGGCCTTTCACTCAACTTGCTCAGTATTTTCTGGCTTTCCACTCTGTTTTTTCTCAAGGCATCCAAAGCACACTAAAGTTCTAAGCATGCTCATTCCTTGGGAAAGAGATGGACTACCACCACTCCCTAAGATTTTATCTTCTGTTGGTCACAAAATCCAACTCCAAATGTGTTTTCGTGCACACATCCAATCTCTACTCCAAAGGCTATACCAGCTGGGCACACAGATAAAATAATTGTATCTCTTGGTGAAGACTTGTCTCAAAAAAACTATGCACAGTAGTCAAAATTAGAGATAATATTATCAGAAAGTGAAGCAATCATCCCACCAGTACATTTGAGAGTCATAGAGGACTGCAAGAGATGTAAAATTAAAAAGGAAGCTTGCTATGGCTATAGTCAGGAGTATGCAAATTACAGCACCAGGAAATGATGCAGCATCAGAAAGTAAAAGGCAAAGACTAGAATAACAGAAGTTATTCTCTTACTGTTTTTTCTGGTGTTCCATTAGCAGCGAGGAGGGAGCAAGCAGACTCCTCATTTATGCTGTTCAGTGTAGGAGCTCACCTTGCATTTCACAACAGCCTTAAAAGCATGAATTGACTGAGCAGCCATCAGTTGGAGCTGGGCTACATTCTCACTGCTTTAGTCTCCCTTCAGCTGATTAGGCATTTGCTTTCTCAAGAGTATTCGAGAGTGGCTATAAACTGCTCCTCCACTTCTGCTGCCACGTCCCTAAGAACTATGCAGTGAAGTCTGCCTAGTATCATAGTTACAAATTTTCAAAATGAATCATCTATTCTAGCAGAATACCGTTCATTTCAGAGCTACTCCTTCCTTTCACAAGAGATAGCTGCCTGTTTCTGACATCTGGTCCTGATGTGCTTTTGAGAAGTCTGAATAATCTCTGATTACCAGTAGTGACTCAGTGTTGCAAAAAGCCCCCTTAAAAAAACAAAAAAAAAAAAAAAAAAAAAACCCACAAAAAAAACCCACAAAACCTGAGCATAGAATTGAGGCACACTTCCTAGCTCTGATTTTCATACACTACTTAAGGACAATAACATCAGGATGTCAGAAAATGTGTCAAAAATGATTATATTCTGCCATGATAGATGTTATACAAGATACAATAAATTCTACCAATGAGTAGAACAGCTAAAAGTAAACAAATTCTCCTTGAAACTTCAGTTCAGATTTTAAGAAATCATATGGTAGCAATATAACTGTTTATATTGTTTATCTCCTAAAACTTCCAGCAAGTAACTGCAGGAGCAACAGCTATCATCCAGGACACATAGGCTACTGGCCTGTAACAAATGCCACACTGAAACTTTTCATTCTGTCTCCTAGGTGTAACATTTGCTATTTCCACCAATGTTTAACAGTTGATCTATCATATCTTCTCCATTTCAAGGGTGTCCATCCTCCTGGCTGCTTTTCTTTAGCCTTCTCTACAGATGACTAGCAAGAAATGCCAATTCATTACAAGAAGTCAAATGATTTACTATGGTTTGTCTTTAAACTGGGCTGTAAATCAGTCCTTGCCTAGCAGTGGCAGTCAGGTCTCTTTAAACTGTATTATTTTCTCCAAACACATAGTTTATTTTTGGCTCTAAAATGCACAGTACCCACCCACCTGTTTGCAATGACAACAAATTTTCTGTGAAAATTCCTTCCCATTTCCCTGAAACTACTCCCAAAACTATGACTTTTCCATAGCTTGGTAAGCTCTGTTTTACTTAAGAGTAATGCTACTTACTTGTTGGTTTGCCTTTGGTGTTGTATGACCATGTTTTTTTCATGGATTGTTTCCAACAACGCAGTGGCCAGTGATTTGAGATCTGAAATGGACTGTGGTGTGGCTGGTAGGCTACATCCATGATCCTCAGACAGTAACTCTTGGACTGTAACATTAATAACACAAAAGAGTTTTGGCTCTCAAGCACAGAGACATTACACAAACATTTACTCAGCATTAAAGGATTATTGTCATTACTTAAATGAACATATATATAATTTCCTTTAAATAACAAACCCAAAAGACCAGAAACATAATACAGAGCTGGCATAAAGATGGTGGCGTTCTGAACTGACTGTTCAGAATCCACACCAACTGCCAGAGTAAGAACAGGCAGCAACATTTTGGGTCTGGAGCACAGGCCTTATGAGGAGCAGCCGAGGGAGTTGGGATTGTTCATTCTGGAGAAGAGGATGCTCAGTGGCTACATACTTTAGGTTATTTCCATTTCATGTGAAAACAGCCATCCAAGAATTTCCTCTGCAGTACAGAGCCTGTTTACCTCTCAAACACATTACAAAGTTCACCAGTGTCATCAACTTCTATAACTAGAATGTGGCTCTGTTTATATTTGTACAGGTCAACATGGAGAAGATCAGAAGCATAAAAAGCAAAAAAAGGAAAAATGAGTTTTAACTGTCATGACAAAAAATACTTATCTTACCTGTGTGTGTATGAACATATTAACAAGGTATACTGTTTGGCACTGAGAATTTTCTCTAGCATTTAGCTCGCTGTTTTTGTTTGTTTGTTTCACCCTTTTGCTTCCCACAAAGAAACATGGGAAAAGAAAACTTCTTGCAAAGTACCTGAATGTAAAACCTCCCCAAAATAGGAGTAAAAAACCTAAGGGCCTTTAGGGCCCCCCCTCTATCCATCAATAGATTTTTCATTGGACTATGAATTGGGATTGCCATTGTTAGCAGAGGAAAGAGACTGAATAGAAAAGTGAGGTCAAAGAAAAGTCAAGGTTAAAGTTGCAAACAGGCTTAGAGATAAGACAAAAATGCATTTGATCCAATTGACTGGGTGGGGGTGAATAAATGGCAGAAGAAAAACAAAAGGGAAAGTAATACTCAAAAGACATTTTTTTTTAATCAAGTCAAATGAGAAAATTATGAAAAATTAGCACCTTATGATAAATACAAAATAAATATTTTTATTTGGTTGGTAAGGAAAGTGTTACTGAAATTGAGAAAAAAGAAGGGATGAATTCAATGAGATATGCAACACCACGCTGTGTTTATTAATACCTTGTTTTGCAGACAGGACTCCAGTCAGAGCACTGCTACTGGATCTACTATGAGTCTTCGAATTTTTTCTTCTCTCCAATGCATTCTAAGGAAACAACAAATGTCTTATTCAGTAAAACAGCAGGTCAAAAGTTCTACTCTGTTCCTTCTATTAGGAGTAAAAATGTGCAACTTTGGATTTGGGTCTCAGAACTTCACAGGGCCTGAAGCTACACTAACAGTATCCTACAGGCGTGTGATCTTCCCAGAGTATTACAGAAAAACTGCAGTGTTAAAGGACTCACTCCATCACATTGAAATCACAGTGCTTCAGTCTCCCCACCCCTCCCCTATCCTTGTGCATTTTTCAGACTAGCACATTTTTTAATTCAAGAGTGAAGATACTGTAATATTCTGTAGAGAGTATCAGTTGGGAACAAAATCAGTCTTTCCCCAGCATTTCTTTGGATAGGCTTCAAAGGAGAAACCTCAAAACCCCGTTACCAGAGCTTCTAGATGCCTTATAAGAGGATGTACTGGCTTTCAGGACTTAACAGTAGCATGATACAGAAACGAGAGTCCAGTTGGTCCTGTGACATAATACCAGATGCTTCCACTCTGAGATACCCCTGTCATAAGCATGAACAGATACTGACACAAACTTGACAGTACTCTCAGGAATTTTACTCATGCACAAAAAGCATGCTGTTTCACATTGAAATACATGGTTAACATGTGGGTTCACATTAACCCACATGGTTAAGCAGCCCTACTGACAGTCCTAGATACCCAATCCTGTCCCATGACAAGTAGATCTCTCCTCCTGTGCACCAAAATCACATCAGAAAATGATATAATGCTTGAATGCAGGAAAGAGCAAGAATATTTTTGCTCCTGGAGTTCAGTCCTGAAGGGTTAATACAAAACAATATATACCTTATAACCCAGGAACAAAGTAATAATGAAGACATAGCACTCATTAGGGTATGTGAAGAAGCAGCGATGCTGTTAGGGAACAGGAAGACAAGACCTGCTTGTGATGGGAGCACAGACACACTCATTCCCCATACACTGCATGACCTGATACTTTTCACCTTCAGGCTGGAAGGCTCATCATTCTCCTGCACGACTAACAAATGTACAGTGAGAAGAGTGGCATGATTAGGACAGTATTTTACAGGGTTACAGTTAGAAAGATTATCGTGATGAAAAGAGACAATCAAAAATGAAATGCTCACCCACATCCTAGGCTTGCAGTAGAAAACTTCAAAGGAAGGGATCTCCACAAAGAGATCCTTCCCCAGTGGCAGTCAGCCCTTAAATGGGGTCTAGGAGAGGTGCAGCCAGGCTCCACTCCTTCCAGTCACACAGCTGAATTGTCTTTGCCTATGCTCCCATGGCTCAGTCCTTGTCTCAGCTGATCAGTGGTTCAAGGCTGTGACTCAACAGTTCCCATACACCCTCCCCAAGAGGTGCCACAGAACTTAAAAAGGTCACTTCATTCTCTTTTCCATGTACCCCTAATGGGTACCACTTTTGTACTAGACTGGCTGAAAAAGCCTATAAAAGGAAGATTACTGAGCATGCACAATACATACATGCTAATATTGTCAGAATGTTCATGGGGGATTTTTCTTTGCAGGCATAATTTTATTTAAATACATACAAACTTGAGAATGAACAACAATCTTCACAAACACCAAAGCGCAGATTAGATGATAGATACATTGAGAGGATTTTACCTTATATTTAGTAATATTAGATTTAAGAAGGTTCACTTCCTCTTGAATTTGTTTTAATCTCTCTTGGAGGTACCTGGAAAAAAAGAAAAAAAAGAAAAAAAAAAAAAGAGATCTTTCATATAACATTACCTTCACTATTGCCTCAAATATTCCTCTTTACTACTTGGAATGACTCCTCCTTTAGCTATTGAGAATGCTTTTCCCTTTACAGCTTTCTGAGGGATAAAATAACAAGATCTTACTGCTTTTGACCCCATAACAATTTTGGCAAGAAAACAAATTGCATCAGAAAACTAGGCTGCCCTTCTCTTATATTTGTCAGGCATCCTGCACAACCATTTTATATAGTTCTTCAGGATTTTGGGAAGGGAAGCTGGAATGATATATTTATGTCTAGACGAAATAGTCAGAAAACGTTTACTCATCTTCTCTGAACTTGAAAGTCGGTAAGATGAACACCTAACATTCATATGTATGCCAGAACAAGACTCAACTATGCAGAGCTTTTGCATTGCACTATCACTCAATTCATGGTACTTCCCGTTAGTAATCACAGAATATAAAATTTTACAGCTAAAAGATGATGTACGTAAACTAAAACAATAGTTTTAGTTCTTCCTCGCAACCTTTAGGCACTTTGGTTAGACAGCAGTTTCCACACAAGAAGAAATACTTTTTAATGCATGAAAAGTTTAGGTAATATCCTCTCACAGTTAAACCACCCTTGCATTAGGGTCTGTAACAATTTAACTATTTCAGTGAAAAAAAAAGGGATCAACACCCAGAGAAGGAGGAGGCTTAAACTGATAGAGAACTAATAGACTACATAAAACAAAACAAAAATGCTGGGAGGAAGCATCTGGTTTTACTCTTTCCTACCTGAAGTACAAGTAAAAGGGAAGTACCTTACAAGCCATGGTTCGCTTTAAGGTAATTGTTGTCATTAAGGGAGGTACCTGCCATGACTTCCCAGTGCTTCTTCTGTTGACCTTTGTGGAAACCATAAAACTTTTTTTTCTTCCCCATGGAAGTGGCAAGAATATCTACACGGGTGACTTCACAAGTACAGTGTTGTTGGAAAATCACACCTTGTTGACAGTCACTCCTTACGGTGAAAAGTATGTCCAAAAATGATAACTCAGTGTACTTGAAATCCCTATTTACAATTCAGGATTAGCCCACTTCACCTCACTATGAGTTCCTTAAGACACTGATTTTTAATACTCTCTTAGTGCCATACAGCAACAGGAATAAAAGGTCTGCACTTCTCTTTCTTGCCCAAGACAAGACATATTAGGGAATATCGCTTACATCTTTGTAGCCAAATAAAACAGCATTACTAATTTTCTGCAGCATAACTTTCCCAATATTCTTTGATGGTTAGTTACAGTAGAAACAAAATAGTCAAATCAAATGACCAAATCTCTCAGTTGTGAGATTTTGTTGTGACTTACTTCCTGGTGTTCCTGTTGAAGCAATATGCTACTAGTTCTAAGGAAACAGTGAGGTGTGCCATGTACTCACCTGTTCTCCATACAGAGAGCATCTATGTCAATGATACGGTTTTCGTGTCCTCCTAAAACATGATTGAGTTCTTGGTTCAATCTATCAGACTTATCCTGATAAAAAGAGCGTTCTTCTTTAACATCCTGTAACTCATCTAGTGCAGATTGAAGATCATGTCTCAGAGCCTCAATCTGAAAAGAAAGGAGAGTCATATCAATGTTTTGAAGTCTAGAAAAAAGAGTGCACAGTGACCAAACTGAAAGCACCTACAATCAAGCACTACATCTCTGATCAGATGGATTTTTGTAGTCTTTCCAAAGCTCATAACTCCAGTACTTTTACTCTATTTTGTTATTATTATATTCATTTGAATTTAAATAACCTTAGCAGTTAGACTTGTTTTGCAAAATGACTAACACATAACAGCAAAAGAAATCTTAATTCATACTATAAACTTGCTACAAACATACTAAGCTAGTTTTAGAATATAACATCTAGGTCTCTGAGAATGAAATGAAACAAATTATAACTAGGCAAATTTGGAAGATTAGATAGAAGAAAGTCTGTAAGTGGGAATTTGTACTACTTATAGGATTTTCAGCAATAAAGCTCCATAGAGTAAAAGGAACTGAAAGAAGTAAAAAAAAATAAGCCAACATGGAATTGACAGGGTGAGCCCTGCTATTAAGCAAAAGGATAAAAGAAATTAAAAGAACATTCAGGGACACAGAGCTTCAAATTTCTAAGGAGAGGAAACAAAAAAATGTTGAATAAAGTCTGCAATGATTTGAGAACTCCATGGGCAGATCAAAAAACTCTGATGAACTAGAAAAAGACAACAGAAAAACAGATAATGAGGCTACATGCTGAATAGACATAGAACCTGGGGACAGAGATCACGGAGGAATCATACTGGAAGAAGAGTAAGAGCAGGCAAAAGTCCTCCTGGTAAACTAAGGCAGTAATGCACTTGATGTGTAGACTGAAGAATAACAAGAAATTTGCACCTTTTCCCGGACCACAGAATGGCTGATTGAGGGTAGAACTGCCATTGGTATGAATGAGCACAGGATCAATGGAAAACAAAAATTCAGAACTGCTCAGAAAGCTATGTATCACTTTTAGGGAAAGCGCCTGATGGGCTGAATAATGCCTAGTATGTGATATTGATACAAACTTGATGTAGAAAGAAGAAACCTGATGAAATATTTTATCAAAAGGGAGGAAGGAATGGCTAAGATACGAGAGGAAAAGGAAACAACCTCACATGTTCTACAGAAAATGTGATTCATAGGACATACATCAGCCATCATATACTATTTTGAATACTACATTTTTAGTTGCTTTCACTAAAAAGTCTTTTTCATTGACAACACTCAATTGTCACAAGCTGTTGATGGCTGCACATGACAAAAAAGAGCATCTATAATCTCGAGAAGGAATTGATGAGATCAAAAAACTCACTCTTACCATGTATACAAGCTTAAATTAGTGCTTTCTTTACAATTCTTAAATCAGTAAGAAATGCCTCAGTAAAAATGCCAACACCTTTACCACTATTTGCAGTAGTAGATAGTGGTACCAGCCTCAGAACACATGGGAAAACTGCCATTTACTTGCAGTAAGGCAAGCTCTATAAAATACAACACCATGTGCCTGTTTTGTTATTACTTGTTCTCGAGCCTTCTCCAGTTGTTGAACAAGATCCTCACGTTCATGTGCTGCAAAGTGGCGAGCTCCAACTTCGTCATCTCCAAGTCTTTGCTTTGCTATCGTCATTCGAAGGAGCTGTGATGACAAAAACGCATTCCGTAAGCAAGAGATCACAGAATGTAGCATCAGAGTACCTCTAGGTTAGAAAGTAAGGCTGTTAGATTTCATCACTTCCAAGCCAAATAGCTGGTATTATTTAAACCAGATGAAATTTTCTAGCTGAGGGCTTAATTCTGTTCTCAGGAAAAAATTCCTGTCAAACTCTCCGAGCATAAGAGGTGCTGCATTACATCCTGCAACATTAGTCAGCAGAGTATACAAATATCCAAATGCTGAAAGACCAAATAAACACAAAAATGTGGTCAATAATTTTTAGAAGTGGCAGGAATTAATTCTAGACAATTCTCATAAAGCCAATTTCATATTTGGATCATAAAATTATCTGCAGCAGAAAGTACGTTTCCTAGTTAAGGGAAAAAAAGACACCAAGCAGTTCTCAGCATCACTTTACCTATGCCACTTAAAATCCCACTGTGCTACACTAGTGCAAAATTTGCATTAACAACTGCTCATCAATTTTACTGCTCTTTTTTTTCATTATTTCAAAAAAGTTAATTCACGCTAAAACCTAACAAAGAAATGGGCCAACAACAAACAACTTGGCTAAGAAATGCAAGAAGCTAATGAACTCATCAGCTTTGTGCTCGCTGAAAATAGCCTGTCTTGAATTAATACACAGCTGTATTAAATATCTGAGGCAGATAGGAACTACCTTTGAGAATTATCAAGTATTAAAATAAGACTCTATAAGGCATTCAGCATTTGCAGTTGCTTATACTGTGCACAGCCAGGCAAAAGTGTGGCCTCCCTGGGGCCTAACTTGTAGAAGCTCCACAGAGAACACAGAAGCTCACTATGATAACTAGCCTGAGCCTCCCTGTATTTGACTGTACCAAGGAATTAATGTACATCATTACATTAAAAAAAAAAAAAAAATCAATCTTCTTAAGTAGAGATGGTACATTAAAATTTGTCTTTGGTATTTATGGGATGCCAGTCACTGTAGCTGCAACATGCCAATTAAAATCCTGCTGATACAAGACAGGTTAGCAAAATCACCTTCCCCACTTATTTCAGCTACAGTTTAGTGCAATCCAGTGGAGTCTGTATGACTCTATCTGATAGGCAGTTCACTTGCTCAGGAGAAGCAGTGCCCCCAAAAGTAATGCTGGGGAATACATTTCCCTCTCCCCACCAAAAAACTACTGCACAGTCAGAAAGGCTGAACGGATCATAGAAGATACAATTCCTGTTAATTCCCCTTCACCAAAAAAATAGTCCAGAAGGCAACTAGCAAATTCTGGAATGATCTCAAAGCTATGTAATAATTTTTTAAAGACTAAAAGCTCAATAAGCTCAAGTCTTGATAACGTGATTTAATGCAGTTAGATAAATTACGTTTCTATAATCTCTCTCTGAGATAATCAGCGAGAAAGGTAGTAAGAAACAAATGCAGTAACATTTTAAGACTCAACCTTGTTCAGAACAACTGGAAATGGGAAGAGGATTGCAGTTTACCGAGGCCTCAGTGCCTGCAGCACTGCAGCACCAGGCTGGGAACGTATCAGGGCTGCGACTGTGCGCTAAGAGCAGCCCTCCTCCTGCACAGGAGGGGTGATCATCAGATGCAATTATATCCGTGAGCAATTAGTACTTGCAAGGTCGAACAGTCTGCCAGTAAAACGAAAGCTATTTACTAAGAAGTTTGAGATAAAGAAAAAAAAAAAAAAGCATGAAGTCTTACAACAAGAATGCTTCAGAACCCCAAATTCCATCAGTAAAAGTACAACAAACATAGACAAAACAAAGTAAAACACCAATCCATAAAACAACTGAGAGCTTCTCCCAGGCAGCTGGCCGATCAGAGAGCTGGCAGGGCACAACAGGCCAAGTCCTTTAATTCTGCACTGCAAAAGTCTCACAAGGCAGCATTACCTGCTGTAAAATTCCCACTTAAAACTCTGTGACCCAAACAGATACTAATGCCAGGGAGTTAAGAGTTTATTTCATATTTTAGTGCTTTATTACAATTTTTATACATTTGTCCTCTGGCTGCTGTATTTTTATTTCTATCATTCAGAAATCACCGAGTAAAGAATCACTCAAGTTCATTTTGCAGACACAGAACAGGTTAATGCTGCCCCTCAGGAACCTGCAAACAGCATTCACAACAGAACAGAATGGAGTTAACAGCACCTCACCAGAGATAGCTCCTGTTCGTTAAGAACCAACGTGTTGTTAACCCAAACACTCTGATGCTGCAAGCCACCAGTCTGTACTGCTTAAATATTACACTTCTCTCCTGATCAGTGTCAGCTAAATAGCTATTCATAAAGTAGCAGCACTAACACAATGCCTCAGAGGTTTCACTGCAAGAGCTGCTGTGCCAGCTAGAGACAAAAGATAATGTCTGTGCCAAAGTTTTATGTCCCTGGTTATCTACAAAACATGCAAAGGAAGAAGGGAAAATAAGCACAGACAATAAGTTCTTCACAGAAGGCAGAAACCATCATGTTTAGCTACAGTCACTGACAGCCATTATCTTTCCTAAGTTGCCTATAAAATCTCAAGAAGTAGATGAGGACTATGCAAACTTGCAACATTAAGTCCCATTTCTGCCAAAACAGATGCACCACAATTAACATTCTGCACCACTGCTGCCTTACAATAACAAACTGTCAGTAATACCACAGCTATTGTTTCCCATGCAGCTTCCTTTCACTTAGCACTGCCCTCCACAGCCTACATTTCTCTGCGTGGGTAGGAAGACAACTGAGTCATCTAGTCTTCCAGAAGCCTCCAGTTTCTCTCGTGCCTTCCATTTTCTTCTACTTATGAGAAAGAATGAGATCTCCTAGCTACGCTCACTCCAAGTTTCAGTAATTGTTCTCCAAGTATTGCTGTCAAAATGTTAGAAAGGAAAAGGACTTACAAAGAACTGTATCACAAACATGGAATAGTTTTCATGTGTCAGAGCTGATAAAAGATTGTGATCAATCATAAAAATAAACAGTCCTAGATATCTGCTGCTGGAGTGCTGCAGTCTGACTGCTGCTGTATTTCTGAAACTGCAGCAACAAACCCTTCCAGAGACTGCCTAAAGAAATTTTATTTCTGCCTATTTGATTCTGGTTGAAAATAAATGAAAAAAAAACTAGTCTACTTAAGTCAAATTCAAGTACTTTGTCATTGCCTGTTAACATACTTAACGTGGTTAGAAAAAAAAGGTAAAATGCAATCACTGTAAGGTCTTCTTGCTAATCCCAGTAACTGTACCCAACTAGCAGCAAACATGAAAGCAGTTAAAAACAAGTCAAGCCATCAAAACATTTCTTTATCAATAGGGCTAATGTGCGATATTTAAAGATTTTTCTTTCTTTTTTAGCCCTACAAAGCTCTTGCCATTCAGTGACAAAGCCTGCATGAGTCACCCCTGCTCAGACATAGGCAGAATTGTTCATCCATAAGCAGCTTCGCTTGCTGCAAAAGCAGCTGTTTGTTCATCTCTTGCCAGAAGTAAGGTTGACGTAGACCAGCTGGGCAGGATGCCCTCCCTCACTTTGGAAAAGCAGAGAGAAGAATGCAGAGGAAGAATGTAAGAACAAGCAAATTATTATAGTTCTTTGGTTTTTTTATATACCATGTATTATTTGGACTTTAGTGCCTGAAGTAACCCAACTGCCAGTACAGGAGAACTGATGAGCGAAACAGAATGGCTTCAGGAACAAGTGTAGAATGTTATCACCAAAGTTGGAAGAGAGAAAAATCTGACATAGGAGGGAAGCATTAAACCCCTCAGAGAGATGGCAATGTTTTTTTTTTAGGCACTTCAAAATGTGTAACCTGCCTTCAAAATAAGCTCTATTTCTCATTTACTAGTGAAGTAAAGAATGTGTTCCAAAAATGAAAATCCCAGTCTAAATTAATCCCTGTCTGATGTAATTCCTGACCATTGCTCCCCACCCCACTTTATTTAGTGATGCACTATTTTGCACATTTTGAACAGGGCCACAGTGGGCAGAATGACCCTTTTTGTATTCCATTCCTTATGAGAGTCATGCATTTAAATTCACTCTGACAATACAGATGTCAGAATGACAACCAGCTACTATCACATTAATTTGTAAGGCATGTTTGAACAAAGCCACTTCAAGCACAAAGAAGTAGATTCTGTATTACCAACATCATGTATTTAGAAGGAGTTGGAATAAGTACATAACCTTGATATTTAAGTATGCTTTAATTGTACTACCTTTGTGTTCTGCTGGATTAACAAACACTTGTTACCAATTCAGGACTGGCATGGCAAAGGCTGTACTGGTTCTGCAGAACTGGCACTGCTTTTAAATGCTGCAGTGTAATTCAAACAGTAGACGAACAAAAAGTACCTGGGGAATCCTTTAAAGACCTGAGCAAGTTACACTGAATGTTGTGCATGGGACAAATTCAGGCCTCATATGGCCATTTCAACAACTCCATTCACATTTCTAAAGATCTTTGTGACAAACAATGCATAAAGCTGCTTTATCATAAAATACTTAGGTTTGAAATAAAATAAAATGGAAAGAACAAAACTAGCCTGATCAATTGAAAGAAAAGAGCTCTTATTCACTTTTTTATATCCTGTAACTTTAAAGTGGTATTTGAAGAGAAAGTTATCATTCCATGTTTCACTTTTTACTTGCGAACTGACTCAACTGGTCTCAAATTCAACCTTTCACTAGTTTGATCTCTGAAGGTACTTCTGCATATGCTCCAGCTGTGAATGTTACACACATTTGGCATGAGTTTAAATATTTCAATTAACAGAGACAACAGGAGTTTGATTAATACCAAATGGCAGATTTTGAGCAATGTTCCACATAACTTGCTAAATTTAGCAATAAAATAAATTAGTTATGTAACAGGACGAGAGCGTTGCACTAAGCTAAATATACATTTTTTTAATGACCTGCTCCATATTTTTGTAGGGAAAAATATGCCTTCCTGGTTTTATCATCTACTAATATCTTCCATTTTCATTGCAGTGAAAAATATCACATGCTGAAGATGAAATGCTTATGCCATGTAAGAGGAAATATCACTAATAAAATATATTAAAAAAACAACCCTGAGATTATTAAAGCAAGGCTGGGTGCAATATTTATAATTAAGGACAAGCGAGTAAAAGCAGTAAATCAAAATATCTAATGAGCTGCATTTACTGCTCTCTTATATGGACTTCTTTTGTTTGACTGTACTGAGCATTTATTGAGCATATGTCCAAATGTTCTAGAAGTTCTGTAACCCATTGTTTTGATTTAGTTCTTTGTTTTCCTAAGAAGCTAATGCAAAACTCCAGTCCTGTTTACATATTCCAGTCAATTTAGTGATAAATTAAGTTTATAATACCTTATTGTCCCCTTGTACTTCCCCGAGTCTCTGCTGAAGCTCCCTAATCTCTTCTCCAAGATGTTTATTTTGATCTTGAGCCTCACTCAGCAGTTGAGTAAGATTTGCCTAGAAAAAAAGCAAGTATCAGTCAAAAGTTAGTGCCTATGGAGATAAGTGCAAGCGGTAATTGCAAAGAAACACTAGGTTTAGCCCTTATCTGCCAACAATCTTTACTTTTATAGTTATTGGTATTCAGACTTCATGCTTCATTGGAGAGTCACCAGGGTTCCTTCATCTTTAATAGCAGAAAACACATACAGCATGCACACATTCGCTTTTCCAGAACAGCACACAAAACCCAAACAAAATAAAATGAAAATATTTACACTAGTTCTGGCATCTTGGCTGGCACCAAGAGGAAAACATAGAGTACTCTGACAGTATTTATAGAAAGTTGCCAAAATTATAGTTTTAAACTTACATGCAATTAGACAAATGGCATAGCTGAGAAATAATTACGATCTAATTATGTTCTTTAATAGTCTTTAAAGCAGATTTCTATTCAATAAGGCAGAGCCATTCAGAGTCACTGCTCCTGTATGGAACTGCACCACAGATACCTAATGGCACAAAACTTCAGACATGGCCTGATTCGTGGTCTTAGTTAGCACAGAGACTTCATAAAGAGCAGAAATGAAAGCTAGAGATGAATTCACCTGGAGGCAGAGAAGCTTCCCAAATAAGTCAAAAGCCCATCATGCACGTTAAGGTGAGCAATCTGGTATGTAATTTCCCAATTCCATCTGCTTGATCACTAACCAAAAAACAAGCAATATTCTTCTTTCCTAAGATATCTGAAAAGGAGCGAATACTACCAACAAATTTTTTGCCTAAAAATAACTCAGAAATACACAAATATTGACTTCACACAGGGAAAGTCTATCAAAATGACACCTCTTCTAAGAGCATTATAATCGTAGCAGCTAATACGCAGCCCTTAAAGACATCCCCTATGCCAGCTAGGTATGTCATCTATTGTCATAGATCTGAAGGATATAAAAAGAATTGGAATGAGAATTTTCAGCTTCTCTGAGGCAACATTTCTAAATTAGCCCTATACAGAGTCTCTGGATTTGAGGTCAGTGCATCAAATGACTGTTCCTTGTTCTCTCTGAATATTTAAGTTCAGTTTTAGCGTCCTTACTTGTTGCTCTTTTTATTCCCTCATTTCTCTATTATTATATCTCTTTATTTTTTGGTCTTGCTTTTTTACCTTGTCAGTTTCATTAGTAGGCAGTCTCATAGGAAGTCTATTGGTCTTTCCCTTTAAAACCTCTAATCTATTAAACCAACACAGTTGCCACCCCTGCAATCTCTCTGTTTACTAAATGCTATTTCCACACCTCCTGTTTTATATTTAAGTCAACTACTAACACGAATATAGCTATGCATGCATCTGATATTTCCAGGATTAGACTATTAAACCAGGACTTTTGTACGATGGCATACAAGGAAGCTGGCTCCAAACTCCAGCTGGCCTAAAATAGCAACACCTTCTAACTTTTAAACAGGAAAAATAAGATAGTGATATCTCCTACTAGATTCAATGATTCAAGCCTGATTCACTGCTGTCATTTCGACCCTTCTGTTCCTCTGAGACCAAAGGTTCAGAAGAGAGTAACTTTTCCACAATTCTGGAATAGATTAAAGCATTTTTAAAATTACTGATAAGCCTAAAGTATGCAAATAAATCATGTGAGAAAAGAGCGTAATTGTAAAAACTGTAAATATCCATCTGCAGGGCCAATATTACCTACTCATCATTTTATTTTCAAGACAACAATCACTTAAGGAACATAAATGCTCCTCAAATATGCTTTGGTATTTTTTTTTCCTATGTGTTAAACAAATGAGTAAAAGTCATTTATGTACTGAATGAACCAAGGGGCTTCAGATCGCATTCAGTCAATGGTTCTGATAGGTATTTCTTAATGGCTGCTCAGAAGAAATAAAACAAAAACCCTATGCTTCTATGAAATTGTATTTAATCTGAAGTACCCACAGCTTATGCTCAGATGATTTTTAATCAACTGAATCCAATCAGTAAAGCGAACCAGTTGAAAGGAACACTATTTGCACAAATCTCCCTGAAAAAAGAAAATTCTATCTATAAAGTCCCTTTTTATGACGAGTCTGAACAACTCCTGACACTGCAACAGCTATTTCAACACCAGGGAGGACCTCAGTCTCGCTAATCTGTCCTTATGGCTACAACACCAGGATTCTAGCAGTCAGTAGTCAGGACCCAGCTTCCAGTAAATCCAGGAAATGCATTACCATGCTTATACTAAATCTTCCTGCTCAGATTTCTTTCCCCTAAAACCATTTCTTTTGCAGCGTGACTGTATGCTGAATTTTGTTTTTCAGCCATATAAATGACTTAACATGACAAAAACCTTTCTACTTGAGACAGGTATTTTGGAAGAAACTGTAAACGAAGAATTTTAGACACCAAAATAAAACAGCTTCATTTAAGCATACTAAGAGCATTACAATGAGCTAAGTATAGACCTGTTCCTTAATGCAAAGCTTCTGTTATACTGGTGTTAGACTAAAACAACTGAGCTATGTCACAGGAGCAGTCTCTAGCAATTACTCATTTCCCTGGCTTAGAGGTACCATACAACATGTAATTTAGATTGTTCCCTGTTTTAAAGGTTTTGGCAAGAACTCATTAAAGCTCCGTTAAATGTGGGTAGAAGGAGAATTATTTGATTTTCAGGTGCTCTGCTGGGCTTCAAGAGAGCCAGCCAAGAAGATACTTTGAACAACACCTGGACTTGGTACCAGTACTTTGGCACACAGAAGAGAACATACCATATGGTTGAAAGATGATAAAATTAACAATGGAGGACCTCTAAGAATATATTTTATGAAGAAAAGGGAGAAATTGTAATCCAAGGAAGGAGAAAGGTGATTCATTTTTCCAACTGGCAACTTCTTCTCAATATTCATAGAACACACACAGAATTCACTTAGAAATTCAAGACAAGTAACTTTAGCAGGGAAGCTAAAGTTTGTTTCATTTACCTGCATAACAGAACTCTCAGAAAATTAGTCAAATTCAGCTTCCCTACTGTCAGTTTCTTCAACAGTTTGATGCTAAGTGAAAACTTAAAAGGAATCCTGTAAACTGCCAGAGATTTCACTTCTTTCACTCACGCTACTCAAAGCTGTGTCTTTGAATGATGTGGATAGATTTATACGTTGTGGTTAAAGGAAGAGAATCATGGAATGGCTTGCGTGGAAGGGACTTGCATGGAATGGCTTGTGTGGAAGGATCATCAAATTCCAATCCCCCTGCCACAAGCTGCTAGATCAAGTACTGGATCAGATTGCCCAGGGTCCCACCCAATCTGGCATTAAACCCCTCCAGGGATGGGGCATTCACAGTCTCTCTGGACAGCCCGTTCCAGCACCTCACCACTCTCAGTAAAAAACTTCTCCCTGGCTTCTAACCTAAATCTCTCTTCCTTTAGTTCAAAGCCATTCCCCCTTGTACTACTACTACCTACCCATGTAAAAAGTTGATTTTCCTCATGTATATAAACTCCTTTTAAATACTGGAAGGCTGCAAAGAGGTCTCCCTGCAGCCTTCTCTTTTCCAGACTGAACAAGCCCAGTTCCTTCAGTCTATCTTCTTAGGAGAGGTGCTCTAGCCCTTGAATTCTTTCCTGTGCTGGGTGTCCTAGACTTGGACAAAGGACTCCAACTGGGGCCTCATGAGGGCAGAATAGAGGGGAACAATCACATCCCTCACCCAGGGAAAGGGAAAGATGCAGAAGTCTGTATCCTTCTGCAGCCTCATCTTTTCTTGCTTCTGCAACAACCCAAAACAGGAAACTGTCCTCTCTCAATGCAGCCACTTGTTTTTCTAATTAACAAAGAGAATTTCATTCAAATATATCAGAAAATCTTTCCAGAGCCCGGTCCACCCTTAGTGTCAGCTTGGGGTATACTTGAGCCTCCACAGCGTTCTTCTACCTGTTTGCTACAGGAAGCATGCCTGTATATTTCAGCACAGTTCAACCCCACATTATAGTACTGGACAGAAGAATCTATGCCAAAATTGCTTTTTCTTCTAACCAAAAAGCAAGTGCAACATATGGCAAAGATCCCACTAGAAGCTGAGAGAAAAAGTGTGATGTGGGAGTGCCCACTGGGAAGTGCCTCCTTTTTTTAGCAAGGAAAAAAAAAAAGCAACACAGAGCAGACAAAAAAGATTCACAGGGATGGGATCGTGAAGCTTTTCCACTTAGACTTCTGCTAAAACTCTCAAGAATATTTTGAGGATAGAAGGTTGAAGAGAGCCTTACTTTCAGCCACGGACAAACATCTGAAACTACTGACAAAAATATCTATAAATATGAATTTACTAATGCAAGTCAGTTGTCAGACAGCAAGAGATCTTTGCTCATTACTGACCCACAGAATTTGAACTGATGACCTTAAAGAAAAACTATAAATAACATGGAACTGCAAACAGTCATCTCTGGCATTACACACTACCCTTGAATTTGGATTCTTCAACAATTTTGCAAATCTAGCTACACACTCACAGTGTTATTTTTCTTCACATCACTTTAAAAAATGATGGATAGTAACACAGGCTTTAATATACCTCTCAATCCTCTTGCACATAAATCTTATCTGACATTTAAAAAAAAATAAAAAACTTCCTGCCTTTAGATGCTGTCTGAAAAAGTAATTTGTTAAGGGGAAGAGAACTTCCAAAATACCTTTACAGTTAAAAAAAATATTTTAAAATACAAACAGGTATTATTTCTATACCACAGCTTCCAGTCTTTTGTTTTTTTTCAGCCACACCTTCAAACAGAGAACACTGAGTTCTTTGAGTTCCTAGGACAGGTGGAAAAAAAGTGTGATGAAACATTAAGCACACTTGATTGGTGTGACTGATAGCAAATTTAATTGCAGTTTCTCCTGCAGTGCTTTTATATGATTGCAGTGGCTGAATTAATACAGAAAAACCTGTTTTGCTTACCAACTACTACTGTTCACCTACAGTTTCCTTACAGTAAAGAAGCAAAAATCATCTTTGTTTTTAAGTTGAAAGATTATGCACAGAAGACTTCTACATTTATATGTCCTAGGCACATTAAATACACAAAATGTGTCATATTTCCCCAAGAAAAACAACAGCAAAAGTCAAAGCCTTGCCGAGCAGTCGAAAAGAAGAGAAGGAACACCCCTCTTCTTCTGACTGTATGCACTTTGAGAACCAGGAAGGAATCCCACCACAGAAGCAAACCAGTCAAAACTTGACAGAGCTTTGCAGAACAAGAAAAACTTGCTAACATTCATATACTTACAAGATACTCAGCACTCTTGCTTATAAAGCTGTTTTTATTGAGCTGTTCAATAAAACCAGAAAGCCATTCTATCGCTAGGCATATAAGCCAAATACTCCTACCCTCCTTTACAATGAGTTTTCTGTGTGTTAGCTTAGCACAGTGTTACACAGGATCAAACAGCACATAGCCAAACTTAAGGCACACGCTGAAGACTGACAAAGAAAGAAAGAAATGTTACCATCAACTACAGACTCTTAAGAGGACAGTTTTTCCAAAGCAACTTGCTAACATACATCATAAGCAGCAGGTGTTAGTATTAACTTGTAAAGCCTTTCTTGTTGCCCTTGGCATCCCTAGGCAGATTCAATTCCTTGTGGGATTCATAACTTCCCCAGTTCCATCCCAGCTGTTTATACAATGCACCTGTACTCCCTCCCAGGTTACCTGTCCACGCTGTCACTTTCTGTAAGCTTTCCTTTTGTGATTGAGTTTGTCCAGGAGCAACTTCTTCATCCACGAAGGTCTTCTGGTATTTTTGTCTAACTTCCTTTGTGTTAGGATGCATCATGGGACCAATCAGATCCTTGAAGATGCCAAAGTGTGCTCTCCCAAAACCTCACCTCTCAAACATCATGAGAAGTTAATTGGCAGAGATTTCTTCAGTGTGAAGTTTCAGCAGCATGCTTCAGTTCCCTCATACTTCATACAGGCAAGAGTAGGGCATCAGTTTTTTGTTGACAGCAGATGAACGTATTCAAAGAGAAATGACGAATTTTTACTTATACAAAGACTGCCATACTAGGGCAGAAGATTGTTTCATTGGTTTAACAAAAATGGCTGCTTTGAGACTCTAGGGACCTAAACTTTGTCATAATGCAGACAAAGAAAGAATCAAAATCTCTTAAACACATTGAGTACCCTGACTAATTAACAGACTATTTATCAAGAGTATTCAGGTGCAGAGGTGGGACAAGTATCTTTATTCCATCAAGGTAAGACACAGCAATCAGAAGAGCAGAGCACATGATAAACATCAGATCTGAACAACACTCAAAATTTTAAAGAGCGACAGTCACATCTGTTAGAATCAGCATTTCGTCTCTCCAAGCCTCATGCTCACTGCAAAATCTACAGGTGAAAGACATCAGTGTCATTTCAAAAAACATAATTCACAGCATGTTCAGGAAATCCTTGATTTTGCACACATGCAGAAAACAAAATCTCTTCCCTGACTATACTCTCACATTTTGAAATCTGTGGGAATATTGTTCTCTCAAGTGTCACAAAGGCAAGTGATCTCACTGTTCTGCACCTGCTGCCTCACGCTGTGGCAGTCAAACATGCACCTACAAACCACAGCAAAGCACACAGGTCTCAATCTGGCACATGCATAATGTTTTTCATCTTCAAACCCTCTGAACAAAGGAGGAAATCACATTAATCTTCACAGCACTCGTGAGAGATAAATACAAAATGATTGCTTACCCCGTACGGTGCTTTATCTGAAGATTTTATCTCACAGGACTCTGAACGCAGCTTTTGTGCCTTAGCACAAGGCTAGCAAAACTTCCTGAATTCATTAATGAAAAATAGTCACAGTAATCATTTTTTTTCCAACAACGTCAAAAACGGTCATGAGGCAATCCCTGAAGTTTGTTTTGAAACTGCATTGACAGTTGAGTACATTAAGCTGGAAGCAGAAGTGAAAAGGACCAAAATGGGTCCATTTGCAGCATGTCACAACATATTTCTGTCTGGAACCTCCAGCCTTTCTGATGTTCTGCTTGGCTCTAAATGCCACACTCATGAATTTATACATTAACAGAAGTCAAGCTGTCTAAACAAAGTCTCAGTGAGTGGCTAATGTGCTTCCAAGATGTCAATCTTGGCTGAAGCAGTAAGAGTTTTGGCTTGAATGAATCGCCTTGACGTCTATGGATACCTATAACAGGGTCAAATGCCATGCATGACTTTCAGGGAAGAGGCACACAAGTTCTTGATGAGCTTTCTGATCTGGCAAAGAGATTAACTGGAAAGCTGTGCTTTGTGGTACGATTATGTCACCATTAAGTCATGAGACTCCTAATAGCAAGGGTGTTGTTAGCATAGACTCTCATCAAGGCTTTACAGCTGCTGGGAAAGCACTGGACCCACTTGCCTAAAAGAGAACTGATAGAGAAGAGAGAATGAGTACTAAACAAACATGCAAGGAAGATGCACTAGGATGATTAAGGATTTGGAGCATCTTTTATGCTCATGTGAGGAAAGGAAAGGAGAGACTTGGAACTATTCAGCCTGGAGGAGGCTCAGGCAGGATCCCATCAATGTCTACAAATACACGACAGAGGAAATGAAGAAAAAGGAGCCAGAACTAATGAACACAATTTAAAATGTGAATTTCTACCCAAACACAAAACCTGTGAGACACTGGAGCAGGGTGCCCAGAGAGTCTGTGGAATCTCAGTCCCTTGAAGATATTCAAAACCCAGCTGGACAGGGCCCTGGGCAAGCTGCTTTAGCTGACCCTGCTTGAGCAGGGGGTTGAACCAGATGATCAAGGGGTGACTTCCCACCTCAACCATTCTGATTCTGAGATGTTTAGTCCAATTTAATTTGCGACTTTGCATATTTAAATTACAAACATAATACCTCACCAGAGAACACACGCATTGAAGCTTTACTCTTGACACACAACAACAAAGCTTCTCTCAGACTAAAGTTATACCAAAAATTTAAACAATGTGGAAGACAACAGTAATCACTGTAAATCAAGCTAGAAATCCCACTGGTCTTTTTTTCTTTAACTTTTCCAGCAATGCTACACTGCCCAACAGATTCCTAGTATTTGTCATAAAATGTCAATATCATCAAAATGTTCTCTATCACAGCAAATGCATATAAATGTATATAAAATGCATATCACTGCAGAGTGGGAGATTTTCAACAACAGAGGCTCTGCAGGCAGACTAATATTTTAACATGCTTTTAAAATAGGAAATGTCTATTGTTTACGATCTCTGGTGAATTCTAACACCAAAAATCAACTCTTCATTATTCCTACCTTCCTGAAACATTTCTTTACACCATTATTTATCCAAAAATTACTCCTGACATCACAAAACTACATTACCTTCAGCTGCAGCACTTAATACTGAATGTTTGGTATAAGGAGGGGCCAAGAACACATTCATAGCTCATAGGCTGTGATAGCCCTACTAGTGGTAAAACACCTACTGTGAGAGAAGAGATTACAGCAACACAATTTCTCGTTCCCACTGCTGCTGCTTGGCAGAATGGTACACATCTAGATTATGACAGAGATGTGTACCATCACACACACCTCAAGAGGAAAAATACTGCGGAATGCTGCATGTAATGATACCTTTTAAATGAAACCAGTCCATATGTGCTTGCTGATTGAAATTGCCCAGTTACATGAGATCTCCATTCAAGAGAACTCTGTGCTGTGACAAATGAGAAAAAGAATGCTATTGAAGAAAAGATGTTTTAAGAAGTCACAAAGCAGAAGAAAGGTGAAAAATGAAGAAACGGAGAAGAGAGTAGCAAATCCAACCCAACTATTACTGTTAGCATTGCAGACTGAAGTTTTCAACAATAATTTTTCATTTGCAATACAGAAACGTAACAGGCAGTAACAGGCAAATTGTTCAGCATGTGATGTTTTCATCTCACTCCTGACCGCAAGAACAGCATGTACTGTTGTGTCACACAAAATTCATTACAGGATCAGGATCTTTTATGAAGTGACTGCAGTAACAAACTTCTCCCAGCACATAGCTAGATTTTCTGGGTAAAAAAAGGAATGGAAAAGTCCAAAAGAGCACAGAGAACATAACTCTTTCTTGAGTAAGAAAAGGTACTCAAATAAATGCATTTACAGTAACAGTGGAAAAATACAACTTTCTTTTATTATGCTTTGGTGCATTTCTCAAAGTAAAAGTATTCTCTTCCTGAGAAAGGTTGCCCTGACTATTCCAGATCAAACACCTTGTGTGTTATAGACAACTTCCTGAGAAAACAAAAACTCAAGAAGGGAGCTAGCAACCTATTAATATACAGGTTATAATACATATTGTCCTTCGGGGAGACCTCTAAAATGACCGCATCTGAGAACAAGGTTTTCTTTCTCTCTCATCTAACATGAATACATCATTTCTTCAGAGAAAAGGACTCCTAGCTAGATTAAATGACTTTCCAAGCACCATGATGAAATTTGCCAAAACTTAACATAGTCACAGCATCCGAATTCAGAATAAATTCTACCAGTATTTTAAAAACAAGCATCAGCTTTATTTGTTTTTAAAAAATGTAAGAGGAATTAGAACAGCGTCTATGGGATGCTGCCAAGTCTCCCTTCCTATTCATCTCTGTAATGACCCATATACTACATTGCTGATTTTATTTTTTTCATTTTATTGTATATTCTTCAATCCCAATTTGAGTAGTGACAATGCTCAAACCGGCATCTGGTCATAAAGTTTCATTAGAACTGTGTTAATAGAATTTAAACAAATTATGCAAAATAACAAGCATGTTAAATGGTTCTGCACTGAGACACTGACTTCTCAGCAGCTATTTATTTAAGTGCATGAAGGAGTAATTACATTGCCTCTGAAAGTTTACTTTAAAACAACCAAAACTCTATGACACTAAAATTTTAATAAAATAGCAAGAAATACATTCAAACTCCAAGGGAAAGGATGATCAATAAAAATTCTGCCACTGATACCCATGCAATATCCATGGTTCAAGCAATCCAAGTCTGAGACTTTCGAGACTAACAATTACATGAACAACTTTTGTCTTTTTGGATACTTTTATCTTCTCACATATTTTCCTATGGGCATTATTTTTTTTTTTTCTAAAAGTTAAGATAATATCAGGGTGTGACAAACAACATCCTGCAATAGGGACAGTGATTAGAGATTTCTGGGGGAAAAAAAAAAAAAGATTTTCAAGGGAACCATAAAATCCAATTACTGTTGTTCTTACCACTTATAACCCATAGAACTCAAATGACTTGGGAGAATACCTAATGGAAAACAGTACCCACAACAATAAAATAACAATTATAGGATGCAGAAAACACATTCCCAATCTGCTTCTGAAGTATGAAAAGTTCAGCCATGAACTCATTTTAGAACTCAGTGCAAAAAAGATAAACAAGAACAAAGTCACATTTCTGTACACTGCCCAGATTCAGTCTCTGGTGAACATAAAAGCAATAACCATATATTCTAATTAATGATATTTCAGGATTAAATGTTTAGAACAAAGCAAAACATGTCTGAATTTATAACTTGAGTGTTCAGTTTGCAGAAATGTTTGCTTTTTACCAGATTCTATAGCTAGCATTTTCACACTTTTGCAAAAAACTTTCAAAGCAGATAAGTAATGTCAAACAAAAAATAAATCCTACCTGTTTCCTCTTTTCAGGGGGGAGGGATGGATCTCCATCCTACAAATAAACAGATGTTATTGGCAAATTACTTCTTAAGCTTTGAGTCTTGCTTCTTAATACATAATTTTAAGTAATTTTTTTTTAATTGTTTCAAAAATACTGCATCTTGATTAACACCAGTAATGTTCATTTCACCTTACATTTTTTTCTAAGGCAGAATATTTTTTTGTCTTTCTAAAACAGCAGGTCATTACAAATTTATTTTGCATTGTTTTTCATAACGGTACATTAAGTTGCTGTGGAATAATAATACTGCAGTCAGTTTTTAAATGGAATTATGACTGAAACTGATTTTCTCCAAGCACAAACTGTCTTACTGTGTCTCATATAACAGCCACTACCTCATCGGTGCGGAACAAATGAGTAATAATATGATCAGGACTGTACAACTGCAGGGCTACTATAAACAAGTACCTAAATGCTTTCTACAGCACTCATTATAGAATGCTTTTGATATTCAAGTTGCTTCTTGTCCCCTACTCATGTGGTGTACAACAAGAACAACCTACAATCAGCTCCCGGTACTTCTTTTTCAGGGACTGATGTCGTTCTCGAAGCTGGTTGGCCATGAGCTTATACTGGTCTCTTTCCTGTTGACAAGTGTCCAGCTCTTTGGAGAGGATCAGCAGCGCCTCCTTTTTACTTTCGAGCTTCCTCTTGCACACCAGGTACTGCAGAGGAGAAAAAACAACATGAATCTTACCAGTCACTCCTACCCCAGCCAGTACTAGATTCAACAGTCTCCAGTTTTTCGCGGAGAAGATGGAAGACAACTCACTGCACAGAATGAAACTCTGTTACAAATCTTCTTAGCTTACTGTTAATCACTGAAAAGAAATTTGTTATTTCAGAATCACGAAAATCCATTTGCAAGGCCACAGGCTCTCCTGATTACCGTGAGTTACAAAATTTAGCAATTCATATTTCCACTCTTTTCCCTCATACGTAATAGAATGAGAAGTCTCACATTTTGGCCTGAAAGCCCAGGAAGGTTGCTGGAAGAAGCAGCCTTTGCAAACGCCCTTTTCTACTTGATTCCACAAGAGCCAGCTCTGCTAGCCACCAGCACTTCCTGCTTCGTTCTCTCTGCCCTCCCTCTTTTCCCCACTACCAGCAATGTCCTCTGGACTCACACTTCTCCCAGGCAATGAAAGAGGGCCCTGTTATGACCAAAAGAGCAGTACAAGTGCCTACCAAAAAGTACCTGAATCATTTTAGTGTGTACCCTATAAACAATGACAAAGGAAATTACTTCACAAGAATGTGAAATAATGCAGGAATATTGCAAGCATTTGAAAGCAGAGGGAAGATGCAAGTGAGACTTTCTCTCCTTTCACCACCTCTTATGTGTAGAGCTCATACACAAAGAGAAGCAGAGCTTACAAATCTCATTTCTTCTACATTTATCTACTTCACTGCATTTCCCTGTGGAGAGGAAGAGACCAACATCTACAGCAACTGAATTTTACCTATCAGAAGCTTCAGGCAACTTCTTCGATTTAACACAGTGGTCAGTCAGCAGATTCTTCTCACTCACCTCCTGACACTACTCATTCTATGTAATATTTCTAATTCTGATGTTACTCACATGAAATCTGGCACTAAATACACTCTGACTGTGCTCTGCAAGAGACCAAATATCACAGCATTCATGAAAACAATTTATAGTTTCATTACGGACTCTGACAAGAACACTTTGTCATTACGGGCTCTTGCACAAAGCAAGAGCATCAGCACTTCCACACTCTTCAAGTCAATTCTGTTCTTTGGGATAAAAATCATCACCCATATGTAGAACTTACTTGGAACTGACTTTGTTAACCTCAATTTCAAGGAAATGAGAGAGGGAAAGGAGATTTTAGCACAGTACTACAGACAACATTTTCCAAAAACGGTAAATGCTTAGTTGCAAAAAAGTCGAAAGGGAATGAGAAAAGCAATTCCAAGAAGGATTTGAACTCTCAAAGAGGACACTTCTACCTTGGATTAATTTTATTTCTGGCACTACTGAAGTTGAAATCCTGCCATAAATTTTCTGGATTATGATGCCTTCGCATCAACTTTACAAAGGCAACTGTAACTCTGTACTTATGTCCTTACTGATACCTTACACAAATGTCAAGTCCCCTGATAAAACATGGAAAGGCATCAGAAGCTAAACTTTAATATTGTCAGCAAAAGATTATAGTGACGTGGTAAACCGCCCTAAACTTGATAAAATCATTCTTTCACTTACAGTGAAATACTTGTCTTTGACAATCTATTTTCTCTTTTTCCAGCTTCATCTCATGCCTTAGTCAGTTCAAAAATATGCCTTCACTATATGCTTTGTAAATAAGTACAATCTGACACAGTAATTACAAACAACTCCCCCAGTCACTTAAAAAACACAGAAGCAAAAACCCCAAACCCTGAACCAGCCCCATTCCTGCAAATGGCCACTCATGGAGTGCTGTGTGAAAGTCAGAAGCTCATCTGGACTGTGAGCTAGATCACAGAATCCTTACAAGGCAGGTAACATAGTGACAAACAAAACCTGCTTCTGCCACACTACGATGCACACCTTCAAGGCACACCAGTGGGGCTTCACCTTTTACAGCAGCATTGGTGAGAAAAAGGAAACTCTCCGTTATCTGCCATGCCAGCAGTGGCTGAACCCTAAGCAGGATGCAGAAACAGGAGTTCAGGACCTACATGAAAAGCGTAATCGTCTGCTCCTAGCATAGAATAAGTTTTACCTTGGTCAATTAAATGCTGATGATAGACCTTATAGAAGAAAGTGGCCTGGCATCTCTTACTCTGGCTTTTACCATAAAAATCAGCATCTAGTGGGCTTTTTGAAGCCATTTTTGTCTTCTGCATATATTGAGTTTCCCAAATAAGTGGCATAAAAATAGCAATAATATACAGTAATTTGTTTCCATAGGTTGTGGTACAAGAAACAATAAAATCACAGCATTCTTGTGGAATTTGATTATTCAGCAGAGCTATGTTTCCAATTCCAATTACCATTTTTGAAAGAAAAACAAATGATAAAAAGAAAGACCTCGAGGAAGTTATTCAATATGGATATGCTTCAGAATATATATTAAAAAAAAAAAAAAAAGAAAGAAAAAATTTATTAAAGACCATACGTTGACTTAACCAGTGTATAACAGATAAGAACTATACTTCCAGAAATAACTGAGTCCCATCAACAGTCTTCTACACATGAGCAAAGGCGTGCAGCCAAGCTGGTATGCTATCCAAAGGAACATAGGACTTGAAAAGTCTTTATGGAGCAATGCAAGCACTAAGAAAAAATTTCCAACACAGTCTGAGAAAAGGAATTCAACAGATGCTTCTGGCATTTGTACAAAGATTTCTTCCACTGCACTTGACAAAAGAAGGCAATGTCTCACATACAGCCTATCAGTGAGACAAACAAGTGCATTCTGTTATCTGCTGTAAGAATACGGTATATTCTTGTTATTTTTTGTTTCCTTTTAATTGACATTTCAAAAGAATCTTTGAATTTAAAAAACAAAGTTAAACAAGAACCAGCTACTGCGCTTTCAGTCTAAAAGCTACTGTGTACAACTTCTCGTATCTGTCTAGTGACTTTTATCTATATTCGCTGTTATCTGTAATAAAGCAAATTATAATTGCTACAAGGAAGATCATAATAATTAAAGGAATATATACGACATCCTACATTACTGCCTGAACTGCTTTACAGCCAGATAACTACTTTAGAGAAATTGAGTAAAAAAAGACTGACATTACAGGAGAGTGGAGCTACTCCAAGGTGACTCTACATCAAACACTTACTATTTGTCCACTGCTATTTTTAGTGGTAGATCCGGACACATCTCATTAATGGCACCACAGACATGGTCTAAAAATCAAATGAAGCTGGGGCACGTCAAGGTTTTCAACCTTCTTTTTTCAAACAAACAAACACACCAAATTCCTATCATAAAATAAATTTGTACAAATTACTTGGCTATTTCATGGCAATTGGTGCCAAGAACGAAAATACCTGAGGCTAAAAGCAAAGATATTTTCTCCAAGATCTGCTTTGAAATCAGCGTGGCTCATACTTCACGTTCCCTGAACACTCCAGGATTTTGTGTCCTCCACACGCATGGGACACCATGAGGTACATGGGCCTGGAAATCCATCATTCACCACACTCTCAGAGAAACTGTAACATCTATTCAACATCCTTTGGACAATAGATCCAACTACTAATTAACTGCCTTTAGTTTTATCAGATTTCACTTCACTTTGTTCTTGCAGGCAAGTTAGTTGCTCAAGTTACAAGTGGAAAAGCCCCAAAATGCACTGCAACATCGCTGTCTGAGTTGTTTGCTGGCCAGGTTTTGGTAATGTTGCTTCCCAGAAGTTGGAAGAGTTTAACCTGAAGTTATCTGGAAGAGCCAAGCACTCAAACTCAAAGCAATATGCAATTACTGGCCATTTGCCTCCCATCTCCTATAAAACCCAAAACAATGTACTTACCTTGGCTGTAACACACAGAACCAACTCCTGACCAGCACTTCCTCCTCTAGCTACCTCCTAACTTCTGGAGTTTGACACAAGTTTGTATCATTCACTGTAATGTAGGCAGCTTGCTCAGAATACCACATCTTGTCCTGGCGACAGTGTAACACCAAATCAAAGCTTTTGATCCTTTAAGAATTAACATCAAGTCATCTCATTTGGTAACTCAGAATGCCTTCACAACCTGACCCAGCCCTATGTTTGCATACTAATATTTGCATTACAAACTTCACCATGTTTGTTCCCCAGTGTCCTTGTGACTAGGATTCTATGATTCTATGGTTCTATGACTATCTTAGTCCAAACTGCAACATGGAGACATGAGAAGCAGACACTTGCTTTGCTGCCTGAAATGGCAGCAGGCCGGTCTCTAGCACCTCTCACAGTTACCAAGAACTATGGAAAAAAGTAAGTCACAGTGTAAGAACCTTCAGCATTTCCACTCCCTTTCCCAAAGGAGGCAGTCATTAATTACAGTGCCAACTCAATCACCCAGGGACCTCAGAGCATCCATTTCCCTCAATCTGTCCTGGTCTACAGTTGCTGGCATTTGCCCTTATTCTGAAAACCTCTAAGATGAGTGGTTCTAAACCCTGCGCAATCCCCTCTGATGGGTTTGTTTAACTACACTTCACAACGTCTTTGAGAAGTCAGAAAATTAAAGATACATTGTAGTTATGAAAATCTCACTAATTTTCCTTCCTCTTCTCTTTAGTTTATTGTGCAGCAAAAAAGGCTAAGTTAGAGGCAGGTTAAGTTTCTCACTCTTATTCAGAATTCACATCAGGAACACACGGCTATTTCAACCAGAACTACTGCTCAGTAGTTGTAGCTTGGATAAACCATTCCCCAAAACTATTCCTCCAAGTTTTAATCTGGCAATTATTAGGGAAAGAAGCTCAAGAGCACATTCCCTGTGCAGTGCCAAAGATCATACACAGTTAATAATCAAGAAGTAGCCTCTTGAGAATGACAAATTAAATGGAGACTAAATTTCTTCCAACTAATTTTAGGAAGCACAGTCATGCATGAGTAGCAGTAAATAGCATAAAGTAGATGCTTTATACTGTAGCAGTATACGGGAGGTGACAAGGAAAAAGTACCATTTTGACGTTGGATTTAATTCTGAAAACTGGCAAATGCAAGAAGGGAGCCATCAGAAAGAAGGGAGGAGAGCCACTCTAACCTATGAGTATCCTAGGAAACCTGCTTGCTTTCAGTGGAAAACAGGGCCAAAAGTACACGTCCTCCAAGCAGTATGATGTCAGAACTGGTGCCGACTCTGAGGAAAGGTAATGGCAGAACAATCACTGACTTCAGTAGAAAGCACTGTAAAGACTGTACTGACAGAAGTCAGCAAGGACAGAGGTGGTCTTGCACACTATGCAAAAGTGTTTTTTCCCTATCACAAATGATCTTCTGATACTGTTCAACTCATCTCACCACCCCGTGCTCATGCTAATACTTATTTCTTTATCACTATTTCTGTCATCATCTCTAGATCACATGAATTCCAAGGCAGATAACATGAAAGTCAAGCAAAAACTGAAATCACTCTCCTCTGTAGCAGAGCATTCAGAGTCGGAAGTTTCTACAACCTCTCAAAACTACCTCACCTATCCTCGAACAGCATGCATACACCACAGCTTTCACTCCCATTAACAACATTTAGTTATGCTTCCTCTCATCCATACAGGGAAGAAAACTGAGCCAGTAAGGAATTTACTTACTTGAGTTGTCTAAATTAGTAACTTAGCTTATCCATAAGTCAGACTGGGAAGTAAGCATGGACATTTAAAAATACTTAATAGCAAACTAACAAAACTCCACAATGAAGATTTTGGTGATCAGAATTATTTTCACAAACTCTTTTAGTGAAGAGCCCTGTATAACATCTTACCATAACAGCTTTCTAGCGGTGCACTCAACCAAACAAGTAATATCAGCCAAACTAACTTTTTTTCATCCTCTTCCTGGTGGGACAGATATCTTGTTTGCATCATGGATTTTGGTGTGTTTTTTTGTTTTGTTTGTTTGTTTCCCAAATAAAGAAACATTCAAAAACACGTTCAAAGAAATGAGCCCTCCACTTGAGATGGTATTTTGAGATTTATTAAAATCACATGGTTTTGGAGGATTTAGGTCACCATCCCATCTCAGTCCAGCCAGCAAGAAAGTTCTTGCTATGACATTTGTGTCAAACAAACAATTATTAACAGATATTAATTCTACAGCTTTACATTGTCTTTTAAATATCTTAAACATGGGCTATGCAGTAATGCAAATGGTAGACAAAAATCCAGACTTCAGGCAGACTTCTTGTATAATATAACAGAGTGCTTTACCTCTATGTATATCCACCCATGAAGAATTCTTGAACTCTGCTCAGGAGTGGGCAAAAACTACGTAGATTCTCACTCCTGTAGCTTGCTCTTTTTATTTAGTTTTCAAGATGGAAAGAATGACTCCTTCTGTTCCTTCAGTATTTGCAAAGTTGGCTTTTACCCAGCATGCCTTTCTATGTCAACCTATTCAAAGTTAATGACTATTCAAGACACATATGGCACAAAGACTGTTGAGCCAGGTGCACACTGTGCCTGAAAGGCTGTAGCACAAGTGGAAACCACTTGTAAGCACGGAGGCCAAACATATGCACGAAGCTGGTGATGAGCATTATAAAAGCAGTGAAAGAGATGTGAAAGAGCACACTGCAGAAGGACTAGAGTGGAACAAGAGAAAAAAAGACAAAAACAGTAAACACAGAAAAAGAAAACACTGAAATAAGCAAGCACTCCTTCTAATGAAGAATAAAGAGCCAAACTACAGAGATATACAACTGTGTGTACAAGTGTTTGTCTATACACCTATCTGTAAGGATCAAAACTGCACTCTGCCACTTTTCCTAACACCTGCAACACCAGACTTAAAAATCTTACAGTTGCTTTGACAAGTATTTCAACAGAAGTGCCTTACAGCTTTCAAATTTGGAGGACCAAGTGTATGGAAATGAACAAGTACGTCACATTGATTTGAACCTACTGGCTTCTGGCCTTTTAGGTGAAGATTTTATATCCCACTCTGCGTTTTAACTGTCCATCAGCTGTGTGAGTGTGTTTGTTTAGAGCTACCAAGTCTCCTCCTGCCAGTGTTAAACCTTATGCTTTGACAGTGCCTCAAAATGCTTGTATAATGTGTACAAAACAAATTTTAAATTGCCTAACTGAAACTAAGAGCTCTGGAAACTAAGCTCTATATCTTACCCTGAAATTACATGTTGAGAAATTGAGTAAATCAGAAAAACAAATTACAATTTACTTAATAAGCCAGAGCCACTTTCTCACAGACCCCTTAGTACGTAAATGGGTAGATCACACAAAGTTAATCACAATAGTGGAAGAAGTATGAAGGCAGAAGAGAAACTGTATCACTGTCACTGTGTTCTATAGACTTCAAGTAGAAACAAAGCTTACAGCCTGCTGTAGGAACAGATAGAAGGGATGTCACTACGTCTCTGTTTTTGAAAAACAAAAACAAAAAAAAACAGGAATTATATTTATGCTACAGTATTTGCAGGAATGTAGCTTAGCACAGCCATTAAACTTTGCTACAATCAAGAAACTTTAAAACAAGTAAGTGTTCAATTTCTGGATTGAGTTTTTAGGTTAAATCATAACATAAGTCAAAAAGTTCTACAGTAACTCTAGAGAGCATTCAGAGCTGAGAACAGAGCTGTTTGCTTTGAAAACACCTTGTGAACTGTTAGTAGTTCTTACCCTTCCCTGACACACAACACTATCCCTGCCCACAAACAAAACTCCCATTTGGGAAGGGAGATGGCAGATGCAGTGCTGCACAACCACGTACTGAAAGCGTGCCTTTCACTTTCTTATGGGTTATCTTGTGCGTTTGAAAGCATGGTGTGTATGGAAAGACTTCAGTTCTGAATGCAGCGCACAATTCTGGCACTCATGAATTCCGAATTCATTGGGACACGTCAGGTTTGGCACTGAACACGTGCACCTTTGACAGGGCCTTAGGCCATGTTTAAAAGCATAGCAGAAGCAAACCCCTCCAGAAAGAGCAGTTTACTTCTGCGGATGGTACTCTGAAACAGTTAGGTTCTCATTTAGACACGAGCCTTTTGTGAAGGCAAAAAAAAGTTTTGTTTTTTAGCTGTGAAAGTAAAATGGTATTTCGACGTTCAAAAGCAATTCCATAAATCAGAATGCCAAACTAGTCAGAACAGCATGGTATTGCCTACTGAATTGGCTTAACATTGACGATACTCCTTAAATGATCCTGGTGTCATGTCGGTTTGAGTCTGGTAACATCTCTCAGATGAACGTGTGCACTTGTAGACATCAAAGAACTTTTAATATGGAAGCAGCAGATAGCATTTGCTAATCTTTACCCTGAAAATCCACTTCTACCTGCATTAATGGCACCGTGGATGACAACACCCTGCCGTTTACGGTGCGAGCACTCTAAACGCTGAAGCGCCCGCTCCGTCCCGCCGTGCCCGCAGCCCGCAATGCCACGCTGGCGGCAGGGCTGCAGGTGCCGGACCTCCCGGCTTCTGCCAGCACGAGGCCTGAGGCCTCAGATCCGCCCGGCTGTCAAACCAACAGCAGCGGTGTCACCGGTGCGGACACACCGCCTTCCAGCGAGCGAACGGGAGTTAAGGCGGGCGAACCGAGCGGCAGGGCCGGCCACGAGACGGAGGAGGCAGCGCCGAGCGGGCTCACGCCGTGCAGCAGCGGCCGCACCCCGCCCCGCTCGGCCCTGCGCGGCTCAACCTCCCGCCCCGCGTCCCCGTCGCTCCCCGGCTGGGGCCCGCAGCCGGAGCTCCGCCGCACCGCGGCCCGCACGGCGGCCCGCCCCTCACCTGGCGGAGTCCCGCACCCTCCCGCCGCCTCACCTCGCTCACCAGCCCCTGCCAGTCGCTCTCGCTGCGGTGGGAGCTCATGGCTCCGGCCGGCGTACGGCGGCGAGCGACTCCGCCCGCACCGGCGCGGCCTTCCGCCGAGCGGCCCGCGGGGAGAGGCGGGGCCTGGCCGGGCCGCGGAGCTGGGCCCGGGCCGCCTCCGCGCTCCGAAGGCGCCGTGCGCGGTCGGGCGCCGGTGGCGGCCTGGGCAAGGCACGGCCAGCCCCGCGTGGAAGGAGCGGCCCGAGGACCGCTGGTGTCACCGGCGGAAGCACGGCAGCCCGAGCGCGCTGGGGACGCGGTGTTCTCCGCTCATCCGGGGGCCGCGGGGGCTCTCCGTACCCTCATCTGAGCAGCGATCGCAGCTGCAGCGTAGTGCGTCCTAACAGACATAATCCACCCAAGGCACGACCGCCTCAAAAATGCCTAAACTGGGAAATCCGGGTACGTGTAGGGGAGAGGAATTGGATGGATCGAGAACCTCAGATCAAAACAAACAAATAAAGATCATAAAATGGCTTAGGTTGGAAGGGACCTTAAGGGCCATCAAATTCCAACCCCTGATGCACGCATGGCCATCTTCCCCTAGATTAGGCCGCATAAAGCTCCATCCAACCTGACCTTGAATAATTCTAGGGATGGGGCATCCACAGCTTCACTGGGCAACCAGTTCCAATGCGTCACCACCATCATACTGAATATTTTTCCCCAACGTTTAATCTAAATCTGCCCTCTTCTAACTCAAAACAACTACCCCTTTTGCTATCATATCTGTCCACAAGGAAGAGTCCATTTTCTATCTTTCCCACAGGTCCTCTTTAAAATACTGGAAGGTTTCCACAAAGCTTTCTCTTCTCCTGGTGGAATAACCCCTACTCTCTCAGCCTGTCTTCATCAGAAAAGTTCTCCAGCTCCAGGAGGGCCATGGATCATCTCCATGGCTCTCCTGGAAACTCACTGCAACAGATCCCTGTCCTGGTTATTTTGGGGTTCTCAGAGGTGAACACAGCACTCATGGTGATGTCTCACAGCAGTGGAGTGGAGGGGAAGGATCACCTCTCTCACCTTGCTGGCCGTGGTTCTTTCAATGCAGCTCAGGATACATTTGGTTTTATGGGCTGCAACTGCACATTGCATCTTATATCAAGCTTTTCATCCACCAGTACCTCCAGCTCCTGATCTGCAGGACTGCGCTCTATCCACTCATCACCCAGCCTGTACTGATGTTTAGGATTGCCCCCCACAATTATTCTTTGTTTTAAATAACACAATAAACAATTCAAGATGAAACAATAACACATATCACTCCTTACCACAATATCTCCATTGTTAGGATGTTGTTTGTGATTTGGCATCTAGTAACAGTGTGATTCTGTTCTCTGAAAGTTAAGAGTCCTTCTTTTACAACTTCACAGCCCTTCAAGCAGGTGACCCCTCAGTCTCAGCATGAATAACATCATTTCTTGCCCTGTCTGTACACTTTCTTCTTCATCTTTCCTGTAGGTCCTCCTCAAATACTGGAAGACTTTAAACACTGGACTGTCTCCCCAACAATTTACAATTAACAAGTCTAATAAATATCTACAGTTACCTGCATATACATATATTTATATATATACACATATATGAAAGATCAAAAGAGCTGCTGGCTTTGGTATGGAGCTGTAGTTTGATGGGGTATATGCAGGGTTCGTACATTTTAGGTGCAAATTATAAATCAAACTTAGACATTTTCTCCAAATTATAGACCATTTTCTTCTAAATTAGCTTTTTGTCATCTCTAGGCATTCTGTAACTTCAGTGCTCTAGTGGGTACATTCATCTTTCCTCCTGTTCATATTTTTCTGTGGTCTGTTATTGCACACATTGTCATGTGTGCAATACATTGCAAGCCTGCGCATCCTCTCAGGCTTCTCAGCAAACCCTGCTGAAAAAGAAAGCATGTCGTTCTCACAGGCAAATAGCAAATAATGAAAATCACATGAAAAATAGCTATAATTTAAATGCACTGATTAGAATTGTTAATGGTATTAGAAACCCCATAATTTTCATATTATTGTAATAGTTAAAGCTTTACCATTACGAGCATAGTTGAATTCAACAATCTTTTTCCTAGCTTTAATTCTCATTTATGGAATGTGTCTCTGTTTTCTTGGTCTTGCAGTCCTGCACGCTCAGAATGCTCTTGCAGAAAGGGCTCTGCTTGTAAGATAACTCTCTAATAACCCTCATTTTTTGAGGGATGTCACTCATTTTAATCCCAAAGCTGCTTGCAGTCTTAACAGACAAAAGTTTTCATTTTTATTGATGATAATTATTCAAATGAGAAGTAAATATTCATGAAAGAGAGGTTATAAATCGAAAGGAATTCTCAGCACTTCCAGCTCTTACGATTTTATCAAACATCTGATGAGAGCTTGTGTTTTTCAGAAAGCCCCAGCTCTTGGATGAGAATAACTAATTTCTTCTGAATAAAAAACCAAGATTCAGGGGAATAAATAAAAAACAAGCTGAAGTATGTTTTCAATGGACTTAATAGGATAAGAAAGGAAATAAAAGAACACAAATATTTATTTTTAAATAATCACATTTGGTGCCTGATAATAAAGTCTTTTGGCAGCTTCTTCACCTTTTCCAATTCTCTCTGTTTTACCTACCAGTAATACTACTTACTTTACTCACCACTGCAATGCTCCTACAGAACGGACCTGGCCAGGATGAGTTACTCTGCTGGACTATGAGCAGATGTTCCTACCTGAAATCACATAAACAAGCCAAGAAAATGATTGAAAAGAAGTACTATCAACCCCAATTTAGAAATAAGAAGCTAAAGAGAAAAGCAATTGTCTCGCCCAAGAAAAGCAAAAGTCTTAAACAGAACCAAGAAGCAGAATTGCAGATTTCAGGAGTACTGAAACATTCTGTTGCTTTGTCTCCACGTTACCTCCTTTGCTTTCCTTCTGTATGTGTTCATTAGATACACTGAGCTGCTTCTAGTGCTTCATCTCTTCCTTCTGCAACACTTTCCGTACGATCAAACTTCTTGGTATCTTGAGTTCATCTGTTTTTTAACCACGTTACCTGCCTTCCACTTCTTTAAGTATTTTCTACATTTCATTGAGAAGGTTCCAGACTTTCTAAAAAGTTATATGCTTTATTTATTTATTTATTTATTTTTTGTGCACGTGTGCTTGGACAAATTACACGTTCAGAGCTGCATCCAAACTACTCTGGCTCTTTTATGCAATTTCTCAGGTAACCATCTCTAGGAGATTTCACCAACAATTTTCACCTGCAGATGATTTAATCAACAATTTTAAAACAGAACCTTCACAAAGCTGTGTCTTTGTAAGACATAGGTAGAGAAAACAACCCTGTTTTTTAACCATGGATAAGCCAGTGAGTGGATCACTTCACATTTTGCTGCTTATTTTTGTCATCATTTATCTACTGCACTAAGGTGATGATTACATTCATGTCCAGCTCTAAAGAAATATATGATCAAAAGAACGGTGTAAATCCTTAAGATCTGGGCAAGCTACATAATTGAAATGTAATGAAAATGTGTAGTACTTGTCCCCTGAAGGATGATTCAGTCTGACTCTGCACAGATGTTTCAGGGTTCCATTTAATCAGGGTTTAAATACCTCTGAATGAGGCTCTAGCCTATCATAGATAAAACAGATATTTTAGTACCTTTGGTAATTTATAGCGGTGTTATTCTGGTTTGCATTCTTGTTGCATTCTGGATTAATACATACTCAAAGCCTCATGTGTGCATTTTGGAGGGAGCATCCCATGTTTAGGAGTGCATTTATGTGCTCCCCAATTTTTTTATTTCCTTTGATTTTTGCCTTTCCTCATCAGAGGCTGCTTCTTGTCCATTTATATTCCAGCTGCACCTTCTCAATTTTCTCAGGTTCATTGCTGGTTTCACTATCCTGTATCAGCTCTTCTACTTCACATGCATGATCTGTCAGCAGGACAATATGATCTGCAGATCAGAAGCAGCTATTCATTTATGTTGAATCCTTTTGTGCCCAGTCAAGTCCGTGAAGGACACATCTTAGGCAAACAATAAAGGATCTTTAAAGTGATGGTGTTTCTTTTTTCTTCCTCAACAGTTTTGGTCCTTCACTCCATTATGTTATTTTGTATTTTAGGTGCTGAGTGTTACATTAAAATTGGAGACAGTTTCTTTTTTTTTTTTTTTTTGCTGTTATAGGATTGTTAGCTGGAGCTACTGGATTCTGGAGTTCAGAGTTCAGTAGCTGCCTCCTCCAGAAAAAAAAAAAAGAGAATGTGGGAGAAGAGACAGGATGACAGGACCTGACTGTGAATTGCAGAATACAGCTCTAGGAAGGGTGAGGTCAGGCCGAAGGAGGGAAGGGAAAAAATACTGTATTACCTAAACCTTAGGAAATATGGGGTTCCTTGAAAAATAGCTGTTTGATTGCCTACTAGTTTGCTATGGTGAAATGTTCTGAAAAATGGGTAGAATTGTGGACAGAGGTATTTGGTCTGGCCTCTAGATACTGTCAGTTAACACCCACTGCACAGAACTGCTGGGCTCAAACGCTTTCTTGAATGGACATAATCCTGATGTGCACTTCAGTGAAATCCCATGGCAGCAGCAGGCTATGGATGAGCATGTGGAAGGTGCTGGGGAGAACCAGAATCCAACTCAACCAAGAAGGAATCAAGTTCCTTAAGAGCACATGTGAAATTAAACGATTAATAACTTAATGGATAGTTTTGCTAGTGATAGTAGATAGCTCTGTGAGGTTTATGAGTAAATTATTTTACTTTCATCAGCAGAATTCATGGCCCTTCTTTCCCTCGACATAAAAGTAAACTCAGTAGGAACTAGCAGTAAAGAAAAAAAAAATACAAAAATTGAGGATCATATACAATCATGGAATGGCTTGGGTCAGAAGGGATCTTAAAAATCATCTAATTCCAGCCCCCATCCGTGGGCAGGATTGCCACCTTGTTGTTATAATCAAATATAGACGTGGTGTAAATAAATTCTGTTCTCCCAGAGGCATCAAACTCCTCCTGTCAAGAGCCTCTCACTGCCCTCCTTCTGCATTATTATTATTTCCCTTAAAATATCTTGCTACTGATGGCACTAGAAATGCAGTATAAGATCAGAGAAAATATTTTGTCAAGTGACTCAGACAGGCACAACTGATGGGTACCAAGGAAACGTGTACTGCATTTTATGTTCATCTAAGTGTGCTAGAAAAATTTAAGAAATAGTTCATTTTACTGAGGAATTCAGGTAGGGAATTAAGGCTACTTTCTGTTACTGTGAAATTGAAGAGTGCCCTAGTACTGTCATCAGGTCTGACATATGAGTGGCTTTTCAGACTTGTAAGTTCATTTTTCAACCAGAGGAGTATATCAAATCCCAGAAAGCTGTCTGGCCATTTCAGAGACATTTATTGCTGTGACCACACACTCTTTGGCACAAAGACTATCACTTTTCACATGTGGTCAATATCCAGCAGACGGTAAGCAAAAAAAATGAGGTGGAGATCCTGCTCTTCCTAGTCATTAGGAGGGAATAAAGAAGGAAGGATGGCTGACAGAGAACACAAAAATAAAACTGAAACAGAACTTGTTAAAAATATCACAGCAAAATATTTTTCCATTTGAAAATGTCTATTTGAAAGAAAAAAATACGTATCAGTTTTAGTATGCAATTTTTTTGGAGTCATAAGGAATTTCTTATCAAAGCTGACTACACACCTTAGAATGGATAATAATACCATACAGAGCCACTAAGCTGAAGTTTGTGTGTTCTGTGTTCGAATTCTGAAGACCTTTTAGGGCTTCAACTTCAGTCATTTCTAGGGGAAGTTTCTTGAGCACTTTTATCTCTAGAAGCTTTACCAGTTTGGTGAAAGCAGTTCAGTGTTAAGCGAAGCAATGAGCTGAATCTTGGATTCCTATGTTTCAGATAAGGTTACAACTGGGGGAATACAACCTCTCTCTCTTCACGTAAATATTTAGTTATTAAAAAAAGCAACAGCTTTAACAAAAGAAATTAAGAAATCTGTTTTTATGTTCCAGGTTTTAATCAAGCAGGAAGAAAAAACTACCATAATTTCGGTATCACAGTATCCATGGGAGTGAATGCTGCTCTAAAATGATTGTGTCTTGTCTTCTCCCCTACTGCCTTCTTGTACTGATCATGCAGAATCAAGGCACTGGACAGACACCTGCTTTATTTTGTTTGTATTTTCTAATTGCTCTATGTTATAAAGCTTCATCTTACACCTCCGTAGAGGGGTGCTTGCAAGCACTTTTTAAGCATACACTCCTCTTCTAGCCTTTCTGGACAATATATACATGTTATGCAAAAGCTGTCAAGATAGTCCAGAATTTCACTTGGCTTTTACATTTTACTGATGAGTTTATGATCCTGTTAAATTCTTAGGTAACAAATGATTGGTTCAGTGAAACCAATCTTTAATTTATTCATTGCTGCTTGTCTTACCTTTGAATTTCATAACTTTTGCTTTTATTCTTGCCTCTTAAATGTTTATTTTTTAAGTGATCTCTTTCACCAAGAAGGGTTTTGTTTTCTTCATGCTTTTTGGTCACTGAATCAATTGAAAATATAATCTCCTATTCTGAGTGGATAGTACCATTTATTTACTCACTCTTACAAATGGTGAAGGCACCAAACCAAGCAGAATCAATTTTGTACCAAGCTGAACCTCTTAAACCTATGTAAGGTAAGGTCAGAGAACTCTGATCTGTGTTTAGCAGTAGATAGAGATCATGGGCTGAAGTGGGTACTATCTCTGGTCATTACCTTGTGATCCAGAGGCAGTTTGGAGGAATAAATGAGTATTACAACAGCTTCTGAATCACAACTTTAAGCCAATCATACTGAAATAAATGAAAATTGATTTGAAATAATCTGTATATGCTACGCAGGTCTGTGGTATCTTTAGGTATCTGTAGGTATCTGTTTTATATCTGCCTTTTTCTGCAAGTGGTATTCCCCACACCAGCCAACAGGAACAAAAGGGTATGGAGGTCTGTATCAGCAGTTTGGTCTGCTTGGCTGTATGTAGAGGTGGGGAGGCAAAGACTTGCAAGCCTCTGCTGAACAGGTCTGCTGTATGCTTTTGCCAACCTTTTGCTGATGAAGGGTTTTCTCTGCCCGTGACTTAGAAGTTTAGCTCAGGAGCCCCGCTGAGTTAAAGTATTTTTGCTATACAGAAAAACATACATTTAAAGCCTGGAACAAATAAAATTAATTTGTGCTTTCTCCACTGGAGGTGGGGCCCAGAGGACCACTCTGCTCAACTTCAGGGCTAGAAGATGGGGAGAGACCTATTGTGGAACACCAGGTGCTATGGGGAGCCTAATCCCCACCCAAACTTTAAGACACCTGGCCTTTCTGCTTTAATAGAAGCAATTGCATTAGTGCCTGAAGAAGTGCACTGAGTAACGTGGCCCCTTGTTATTTCAGTGCTTGAGGGGGGATGGCAGGCAGCTCGCATATGAAGAATGAGACTTTGGTAGAATATCATCAGTTATTAAGAATCCCCTACGAGCTTGAAGTGTTTGCTCACAGTCATTCTTAGTACAGTAGTCTTCTCAGTCTATCTCTACAATAAAGAGGAAAAATCCTCACATTAAGAAGAGATCAAAGCTTGGTTAAAGCATGTGGATGCTTTGCTGACGGCCAGCACCGAGTGCCCTCAAAGTCTTCACTATTTATAGCTTTCACTAACAGCACAATGTCATTTTTCTCAACTTCAGTGGTTGTGCTGATTCTGACACACCAGGAAAATGTATCTGTTTCAATTTGGAATTTAACAAGGTGCACAGATGGTGTTAAAAAGCAGGTAGAAGTGGTTAATCACCTGTGAATTTTAGGCATTTTTCTGCTATCCACAGAGGACTTTAGAAGTGCATTTAATGCACAAAATCCCCCACAGTGATTTGCATTTTTGAGGTTGTTTTTAGATCAGTCACTCCAGCGAGGTGTGCGACTCTTCACTCCAAAGCTATGAAGACCTCCCCATGTCCACATTCCTATCACAACAAATGATTTGGGTCCTGCATCACGTGGCATTCAGTATTCACGTTCATGCACATCCGTACCTCACTGCACCCTGAATTGTTTCATTTTACTGACACCATCTGTTTCTTGTGCCTAAACCAATTTGTATTCCATTTCAGGAGTTGTCCCCTATGCTCTGCTTTCTGACCTTGTAAATCGATCTCCTGTACAGTGTGTAACAAATACTTTCCTGAAATCTGGATGAATTATGTCAACAATTTCATCTTTATCAATTCAGCAGTGCATTGAAATGACCCTAGTACATTTGTCATACATGATCTTCTTTTAACAGAACTACGCAGCTTTCCCCTTATTAAATCACATCCCTAACTGAATTATAATCTACTCCCTTACAGATGTTTCCACTATCTTGCTCACTTCTAAGGCCAATCTTACAAGTCTGTATATCCTTGGGTCTGCCCAGTGTCTTTTAGACAGCCACTGAAGTCAGAAATGGTGAAGTGCATTTCAGGTAAATATCATCAATATGCTACGTGGCTTCAGAAATTTACTGAAATGAAGAGAGTAAAGGGAGATTTCTTTATAACTGGCAGTTAGTGGCATTGATGGATCACAGCATAGCCATTCTCAGTGTGACCAAATAATTTCACTGTATAGAATTTTATATAGCTACAGCTAAAATTCAATGAACTGATTCAGGAGGTTCAGTATAAACTATAACAATAAGTTAAGCCCTTAAATTGATTTGATATTTTAAAAGGATAGGGAGCAGCAAGATGCTTGCTCATCTCGTCTTCTTTCACAGATGTAACTTTAACTGGAACTGTAAACCCAAAGCAGAATACTGGGGGATAAGGGTGTGCAATGTGTGATTTAAAACCTGTCCTGGAAGTCAGTGAGGATTTGAGTACATTAACTCTAAAACATAACTGGAGCATTATAAGGGTCCATCCAGAAAGTGAGGAGGATATTTTTTTAGAAGAATAAAGATAAATTTCGTATCTTAAGAGGCTATTTTTTAAGAGTACCAGGCAAGATGAGAAAAGAAAATGACTGTGAAAGAAGCAGCAGAGCAACAGAGCCATAGATAACCACTCACCCTACTATCCTCTCAAGATATGAGCTGGGATGATTTCTATCAATGACTTCCAAATATAACATTATTCATCTCTCATTATGTTGTCAGTCTAATTTGAATGCAAGTTATTCAGAGCACATGGCTGTTTTGCCTTTGTGTTTGCCTGTAAAGCACAGCACACTCCAAACCAGGAAAAAAGAGAATTCTTGCATTAGAGGAAATAATGTTCTAATTGAAATGCCTGTGTGTAAATGTTTGTTTTGTAATAAACCTTGTGAAACCTGTCCCTGCCACACCACATGGAGCAATTCTGCAAAGGAAGTAATTGCAGCTTATTTTATACTAACCCTAGACAGCTTGTTCACAAAAAAGGAATGAGAAAAGCTCCTAACAAATTACATGAGTTTTTGGAAGAAGAAACCTTCTGAGCTCACAAGGTTTGGTTTTGACTCATCACCTCAAGTTTACAGAGCTCTTATGTTGAACAATCTCCATGTTTGAGACAAAATCCTGAATTCACACTGAACTGAAACTGAATGTTTTTCAGTGACATTTGAAAGGCCACAGTTTCAATTCTTGGTTTGGATATAGGAGTCATAAAAGTTTTTGCATGCTGTGGCATGGTTACATCAGAATTGAGTTCTGTAGAGATAACCCACAGGTAGTGAAGAAAATTTTATTTTACTAGGTCAGTGAGATCCAACATACTCACTGTGACTCAAATAGTAACTCCTTATGTGCTGGCAAGCCCTTCTTCCTTCCTTTAGTTCTAAATAATAAAAGCATGAAAATTTAACTGAAGACAATTAGAGCTTGAGAATATGTGTCTGCTTGCCCTTCATTAGCCAGTAGGTAAGCTAGCTTTCACCCTCCCTTTACTTTCCCTTCCCCTCCAGAAATATCTACTTTAAATCTCCCTGTTTTCATTGTGCTGGTTCTTTTTCCCTCTCTCGGAATTTCCCTTTCTATCTGTGCCTGACCTTTGCTCTATAAGGATCCCCTTTTCTTTGTAACTTTGTGCCTTTGAGCAGTGCTTCCTGCTCCCCACCCCAGGATGACTGAGGAACAAACTCTCTGTTAGGAAAGTCCAGATCAGAGGTGCTTTCTTCTGCATGTGACAGTCATGGATCTGCCCACACATGGTCAGACCATCACCTGTCCCAGTTCTCTGGGCAGCACATGAGAACCACATCCAGCCCAGGGATGACAATTAGGCCACTTACACTGTGGGGATATGCTGTGGCTCTCACAGAGCCTTTGCTCCCTCCTTAGCATGCGAGGCAGGACTTTGCAAGTTGCCATCTAACGGTAGAAAGTGCAATAATTTAACAAACAGGATGAATACCAACCATATAGTGCTGGGATATGAAAGGAGTATTCTCAAGCTAAGCCAAGTGATGTGCAGTGACCATCCAGCTGAGTGTGCAGCCAGAACAGTTTAACAGACAAAGACAACACTTTTTCTGTCTCAGTCACCAAAGAAACCCAGCCAGCAAGTAAGCCTAGGTGCAGGGCCTTGAACACCTCCCGAAGACACAGGAAAATGCTTTAAGCATTACTCAGTAAATGCATTTTGTGCTTATTCTGTTAGGGTACACATGACAGCACATGAGGAAATATGAACAAACAGTCTTAAAACCCTGCATGAAAGCAAGCCACACTGACAAGATCCAACAATAGGTTTCAGGACCAGTCTTGAGCAGAGAGAATTTTGCTTCCATAAATACAGTTATTAAAGGTGACCTCATATTAAGGTGCTACTTTCAAATTTACCTCCCCAAAAGCCTGAGTTGCTTGGAGCAAGGCTTTTCATTTGGATTGTGCCTGTCACTGCATGAAGCTGCATGAAACTGCAAATTTGGAGAACATGACATGGTTTGATTGATCCCAGAACTCTTCCAGCACAGAGACTTACTGAAATGTGCTTGCCAGAAAAAAATTGTCTGTTCAGTGCTACCACCATCATGTCTAGGAAATTCCCCACAAAACTGACAACACAAAACTAACTTACCTGTGATCTTAGGCCATATGTCAAGTTGAATGGTAAGAGGGAATGGTCACCATCATTTAATTCTTGAATATGTATAAATATCCAGATAATGCAAAAATCCCCAGAAGTAAAAATAAATTAAAAAAAAAACAACAACAACAAATCAGTTTCAGCGATAGAAAAAGTATTCATAATAAAGAAAAATCACTCTTGATATAAACACCACTGACAAGCCACATATCTGGAATATACCTGCTGCCTTGCCATCTGCTTATCAGAGTCATGACTGGGCTTTTCTCTCTTTGTTTCTGAACAGAGTTTCACATCTTCAGACAGTTTAGAGGCAGTATGAATATGAGAAAATGAAAACAAAGGAGATTTTTTCCTGGTCACTTGAACCTTGGATTTGGAGATCTAAATTACCTGCCTTATGAGAGTGAATTACAATGTTAAGTCTGAAACAGAACAGCTTTCAGTCTACAACAGGCACGCTTTGCCTGGGTTGCATGCTTTCCATGGGACAGGATTTCAAATGCAGCCCATGTCCATATTAGCCACATTGGTACCCATGTACCTTGCCTTGCTTTATCTGTCTTTAGAAGTCTTTGTTCAGTAAGAAAGCTTCACTTTAGTCTTTCTGCAGATTGTTCTGTTGTTTACGATCCTCCTCAGGCTGCTGTTGAAAATGCTTTTTCCTCTTCCCAGTGGGAGAGTACAACATGCTGTTACTGTTTACAGCAAATAGACTATCATGACTATGCAAGCTAAGGAGGAGCAATACATATACTGGTTTATCTGCTGTGATATTTTCACAGTAACTTGAATATGTGCATATTAAAAGTGGTGTTGCTATCAAAATGCATAATTTTGTAAAGGAAAAGAGCTCAGAATGAATTTGTGGAAAACACTGTGAAAGAAATAACTTGAGAATAGAGTCTGTCATTAATAACTTGTTAAGAATTGGCTTAATTTTAGAGACCTCTTAGAGGAGCGTAATGCCATTTATTCTACTTAGGAGTAATATATTTGTTCCAGAAAACAAAGCAATTAATACATATCAAGCTACAAGTTATTGCAAGAAGAAAGACTGAAAACTGCATTCTGGAGAAATTATTTTCAACTTCACTTATATTGATGTAACTCAGCCTATCAGCTAGCTGACAAAGAAATGGTCCAACCCTAAGGAACAACCAGACTTGCAGACTGCAAAATTCAACACTCAGACTTGGAGCAGGAGGCTGCTCTTGGAAGACATGAAATTACTTGTAAACATCTAGTGACTACTTCTTAACTTTCTGCAAGACTTTCTGTCTTGCACTTAGAACTCTGCCCACATCTGCCATTTGTGCATGTCTACATGCATTAATCAATATACATCGCTCTCTCTTTGAAATATAAAAAACCTGCCAGTTAACGTCAAAAGGACTTTGGTATGAATTATAAAATAACATAATAATTGACTCTGATGTGACCTTTGGAAGTCCTTTGGTCCAACACCTTGCTCACAGCCAGGAAACATCAAAGTCAAGTCAGATTACTGAGGTATGGTGTAGTTATATTCTTCTCATCTCTGAGGGTGGAGGTCCCACAACCTCCCTGAACAAAATGGCATGGTATTTGACTACGCTCTTTAAGAAGAATTTCCTTTCTAATATCTAGCTTGAATGTCCATTACAGCAGCTTCTGTCTCCTGCCCTTCAGCTATGTGATGCTTGAACATAGAAGAAAAATTGTTCTGTGTTCCATCTGACGCTACACAGACCTACCCACACTACAAGGCAAGGAGAATGAAGATATTTTCTGCTTATTACAGTTTCTTTTTTGCAGGCTGCCCTAAATTAAATTATACAGTCAATTCTCCATTATCAGAAGGTAATGGCTGAATTAAATGTTTTCTATTGATGCACCACACTGGTGTTCAGATACAGGTTTTCTGTGCCTCAAGGCTGCCTTTATGAGGATTAACTAGTCTTCATTTCAATGGCATAAGTACTCTGGATGGTTCATATTTATGAGAAATATGAGACATTAGTGATATTCACTTATTCTTCTACTCAGAAATTAAATTACTGAAAAGCAACCCTAAGAAATAATCATGTCTTAGCATTACTTACGCATTGTGTAAGTAGGTGGCTTAGCATAGGCCAAAATGTCTATTGCTGGACGTTAGGGATCATGAATAAATGACTAGAAAAATGCAGATGGGGAAAACCATCAACTTCAATAAAAGCAAAGGGACACTAACAGCTCTTTGTCTTTAGAATATGAGTAGCAGAGGAGTATTAACTGATGTCATAGTACCATAGTATGGCTTAGGTTAGAATGGACCTTACAGATCATCCAATTCCAGCCCCTTGCCATGGGCAGGGTTGCCCACCACCAGGTCAGGCTGCCCAGGGCCCCATCCAACCTGGCCATGAAGGTATTAACTATTGAAGTAGCTAGTTAATATTTAGTATGTATTTATATTAGCTAACATACAGGTAGGCTGTGTGGGGCATGTCTGTATCTTCTTAGTCTGGACAGGTTCACTTAATTTTTGATTAACTGAGTTACTGCAAGAGCCTAAACAATTTTCTTTTTAAAAATTTAAAATTACATTCATTGCAACGCTTTTTGAACCAATAACTAAATACTAAGTTAGGTGGAACTCCGGTCAGTCATAATCGCTGATATATCAGCTTGGGACAGAGCAAAATACAACTTAGGTCTTCAGCATCCTGACCTGAGTTTGAACCGTTCTAACAACGTTATCACCCTCAATTCTGAAATGCTGAAGTTGACGAGCTTCAGGCAGCCTTCACGGCTTGAATGCAGAGGAATTTGTCCTGTACTCACTAGGGGGAGCCCATGTGATCCCAGGAATACTAAAGAAACTCTGGTTTTGACAGAAAGAAATGAAGTGGCTTAAAGGCAAATAGCAGCAGCGCCAATCTTTTCCCAACCCGGCCGAAAATTATCTTAGTCCCTTTTCTTCTTATGTTGATCTGGGGTTTTTATACAGACTGCAGTGAGAGAAGGAGAGTTTTGGAGTACTTTCTTTTGAGAATCTGGCATTTTTACAAAGAGAAGAATATTTGTGCTTCAAATACCAACAGGGCCAGGAATGCTCTGGTCTGAAGAGTATTTAATGAGGTCAAACAGCATAAGCACTGCCTAGGTACTCACTTAAATATCCCCTGATCAGCAGGACAACATTAACATACCTAGACATTCCTCTAGGCCCAAGCCCTACTTATGGAGCAGTGCGTTGAGAAGGTGACCTCCCCATGCTCCTACATTGCACTGCCTTGAGGAGTCCAGCCCACTCACTGGAGGAGGAACGGACTCACCATGCAAGCAGCTGGGACAGACTTCAGCTTTGCCTGACCACTGGCACGGTGCACATTATATGCTTGTGCAATAGATGCTACGTTGCCTTGTTCTTCTTCATCCAACTGTGCACTGCTGCTCTATCTTCCTCTGATGCATGATGAAATGCAACCAGAAGATATACATAGTCTACCACAGACCACAGCAGAGGTAGCTGAAACATCATGGGGTTACTCCTGTCACACGGGAAAGCAAAACAAACAGGGGCTTCCTTGAGGGCTTGGTTTGCCAACACTTCACCGACCTACCTGTAGTGCCATTAGCACTGCATTTCACTCACCTGGGCTCTTGCAATGCTTCCCATTCCTGTTTGAGGAGGCTTGTTTAATTTTGCTAACAACTCTGAATGAAGATAAGGCCCATGTGTGTAATAATAGACTAAAATTAAACTTCAAACAAATTATCTGTTAGGATTTAAGAGAATCTTATCTGGGGAGGAATTAATCCTCACTGCTTGTTTAGGGGCTTTAGCGGGCCACTGGGGATTTGAAAGAGAACACTTTCTCAGTCTGGCACACACACAACAACTGGGAACAAAATACTTAATTTTTCTGGCTACGCTGAAAAAACTAAAACCCCAAAAAGACAGCTTAATGTCTAAAGTGTAGCTTGAACTGATTGCAAACCAAATGCAGCTGCTGTACATCATCAGCTGTCACTGTCAAAGCTCCAGTCTCCTTGTGACTAATGTCCCTGCTTCCTTCGTCACTGCTTATCAGGATAATTCTGTGAGCTGTCTCCTAAGCCCTCGTGCTCCACTCTGCATGGTTTGGAAAGTAGCCATCACACCATCCCAGTGACACAAGGCTGCTGTGAGGAGCATGCTACTCGATCTCACGTAGTAATCAAATTTACCAGAAGGAGCAATAAGCACCTATGGGACTCGCTGCTGGAAAATGCTGGGGCAGCTCATGGTGAAGTTGGGAATGGGGCCAGACCTGGGACTGGCAGAGACTGGACATGATTGGCCGTGTTTGAATGTGACCAGAGGTTTGAGGGCTTTAATCTCAGGGATGATTTCAGACTAACAGTTTTGTTCTGCTTCACCAACCTGGAAGTAATTCCCATGACAAAGACAGAAAGACCTCTGGCAATACCTTCTTAACTCTTACCATAGGAATGCCTCAAATTTCCATCCAACATAAATTCTTGATGGATTTCTTTCATTTTTTCCCTTTTATCCATTTTTTCTTTCAGCTTAGCTGCCCACTCCAGTTTGGAGTGTGAAAGAACAGCAGCAAGAGGGAAAAAAAAGAGAGAAACAGAGGAGCTTCACTAGTCAGGAGGAGATAAACAAAGACTCTTTAGAAACATATACTAGTCTGATAGTCAGGAAAATCACGTGGGATAATCTCTAGAGTTTACTAAATTTCATGGTGTTTTTTTATTTAATATCAGTATTTTTTTCTGGCAGTTCTGGGGCCATAGAGTTCGCAGACTGCGGGGTAAACAGCACTCCCAGGACTGCACAACTGTACAAGAACAGGAACCACCTGAAAACATTGTCTCACATTTCTGTTATTCTCAACCACACAAAGGGGTAAGATGCAAATTTTAAATGAATACACTCAGATGCCTGAACTCTGCAGAGGCTTCCACCAAAACTGAGGAGTTTCTATTAAGTATACTATTTAAATATTTTCTATATTTAAATACATCACCTTGCTATCAGATGGCTAAAGTTCAGAGTACTTTGAGATAACTAATGAGTAATAGCGTGGGTTCAGTCTGAACCCTGACAGTATAGAAAACTGAATGTACACAAGGGAGACAAGGAGACAAGTCACTCTTGGCTTACATCAGTGACGCTCTTTGTCAGGAATTTGAACAGAAGAGCACTGAAGCTCACTCCGCCCCACTTGGCTCCCCTTTTCCCATTCCAGAGCTACTCATGACCCCACATCATTTATCACAAACGTCAGATGTCAATAGAGCAATTCAGGGCAGGTGGACTGCTGTCTTTGAAGTAACTTTTTCATCTCAAAGAGAGTGAGAATAAAAAGGGAAGACTTCACAGCAAAACCTTCTGGCAAAGACACCAAACATTTAGCCACTGAAGCCTGACGGCCCATCTCAATGAAGAGAGGTGCAGAGTTGTCCAGCCCAGGTTGTTCCAGCCCTAGGCTGGAAGATCCACCAGCCTAGACACACTGTGTTTGTGAAGCACATGCTCTACCACCTACTGCTGTGCAAAGGGCAAACTGCTCTTTTCTTCCTCGTAGCACCCAGCAGTGCTGCAATTACACCAAACGAACATGGTATTCTTGGCATTTCTCTTATCCATCTGCAAAATGTAAGCCAAACCAAACTTGCAGCAACTGAAATTGTTCTCTCTTACTATGTGTTGAAAGGCATTGAAGGACTTGCTGGCAACTGCTACCTGCATGGTCATTCTCAGTAGGCAGCCAGGCAGGACAAGGCAGAACTCCCTAGAGGTGCATGGTCTTTTTTCAGTTCAGCCTTTAAACGGGCAGAGAGGTCACTACTAAGCAGTCTCTGGTCCGTGCAAAAGGAGTATGTTATCTTGGCAATACTTCAAAAGCTTTCTGACCTGAGGATTGAAAGACCAAAGGCAAGAAGTTAAGTAGTTGGGTGCGCTGAAGACATGGTATAAGACTCTTCTTACCTTTCTTGAATTTCCATCTGTGTCTCCTGCACAGCTCTTGACAATAAATGTTATATGCTTCATGGCAATAGATATTATTAGCAAAAGGCAAATATATTCTCAAATGATTGAATTTGTTGCCATGGCAGACAGTGCAAACAATATGGGGTTAAATACAAAGAGACAAAAGAAAGCTCTTCTATTAAAGTAAATAAAATCTCATTGCTTTCTATTCAGCTCTGGAAGGTTCACAAGTATCCTTGCTTTCCGTAACCTTGCACATTATTGAAAAGATCTTTCATTTACTCTTATTTTTTGCCATTCCCTTAGATATACTATTTCCTTGCAACTTCTGAGACTGAGATGCTTCTTTGTGCTTGACATACCGTCAACATTACAGGAGTGATGCCTACTGGAAGAAGCACCCATAATTGGATGGTCACCAGAATGCACACACAGTTGGTACGCCCAAGCACTGCTCAAGGTCACACTGCAAAAAGGTAGGCTGTAGGAAGCCCCAGAACTCCCCTTGGCATAGAGAGATTTGGGCTTTCCTACTACCCAAGCTCTTACAATTAAGAGGGCCCAGCAAATATTCTCCTTCATCCATCGACTGGAGAGACCCTGGCAGAAACTCATGGCCTACCTCAGATCAGGGTATTGCAAAAGACCATTTAGCCATTGTTGCCATAACTAGATAATTTTACAGTACACATAGATATCTACAGAGAGCTGGTCTTGGGTTGAAAGAGAAGATCCTGAACTAGCTACCAGCATAGACAATTGAAGGTGAAAAAAAATGCACGGATCAACCCGAGATGTTTTCAGTGAAGACAAACTCAATACCTTGGGTGCAGTAGGAAGCAGTAGGAGTGACTCACTCTCTTCCCTAAATTATGCCAGTGCGTGGGGCAGGCAGTAGACATTAGCTCCCAGTTATTCCAGAAGTTAGTATGCAGTGACAACTCATTACTTCCTAAATAGCTTCAGTGTCAGTGCTAAGTGGCAACTGAACTGACTGTTGACATTCACCGCAAGGTCACCAAGCTAAGTCTATACTTAGGAACAGTTTGTCACTGCAAACGACATGGAAGTGATTTCATCCACGTATGTCTTGAGGAGGATAAGAGGAACAGGGAGCTAAATAGTCTTAGAATGGCTGGATTTTCAGTGCAAGTTGTTATTAGCAGTGTATTTCTTTCTTGCTCTCCTTCCATAGGAAGGAACATATGAAAAAACAAACACCAGGCAGCACTCCTGTGCTATACAACAATGGAGTGCTAGCACACACTGCCTGATACTGGTTTGGGCACCCTTTCCCTGATGGAGCAAGGGTGGGACCAGACAGAGCCAGAGGGCCCCTACACCTTAGCCATGCTCTTGATCTGTGACTTTTTCTGTTTTGGCTCAAGTCCTGTTCCAATAGTCTTCAAGTTACCCAAAAGCTTTATCTCTGCTGATCCTTTCTATAATAGGCCTGGCTAGCACAGACAGAACAAAAAAAGAAGGTAGAAAACACTATTAATATTCAGGTCACTGAACTTGGAGGAGTCAAAAAGCAGATATCAAAGACAGCAACACCAATATGAAATTAAGTAACAGCCAAACAAAATGAATATTCCTGCAGTGTTTCTTAAGCAATATAGCATGCTTCTGCTGATGGCTGCAGTAGACGTGCAGCAGTTCTCACTGCAGAACTCTTCCAGTTCTGTGTTGCCCCCTTTATGACCCACATGAGCACCTTGTATAATCAATGGATATCAAGATGTTACAATCACAATATAATCAAGAGAGTTAGGCAAAGTGGACAATGATAACAAAAGAGAACAAAATGGGAGGCTTACCCTTCGGCTGGGCTCACCACGAAGCACCAATAGAGGCGATCTCCAGATGAGATCCTTCCCCACTGGCAGTCAGCTCTTAAATAGGTCTAGGAGAGGTGCAGCCTGGCTCCACCCCTTCCGGCAGCACAGGTGAATTGCCTTCACCTGTGCTCTTCTGGCTGGCTCATGGCTCACCTCAGGTGATCAATCAGAGATTCAGGCCGTGACTCAGTAGTTCCCATACACACCTCTTCTACAAGGAGGGGAGAGAGAGCTGAAGTTCCTCAGCCTGGAGAAGGCTCTGAGAAGACCTTACAGTGACCTTTAGCACATGAAGGGGGGCCTACAGGAAAGCTGAGGATGGACTCTTGATAAGTGCATATAGTGACAGGATGAGGGGAAATGGCCTTAAATTGGGAAAGGATAGATTTAGACTAAGTGTTAGGAAGAAATTCTGTACTGCAAAGAGAGTGAGACATGGGGACAGGCTGCCCAGTGAGGCTGTGGATGCCCCCTCCCTGGGGGCATTCAAGGCCAGACTGGACAGGGCTTTGAGCAACCTGGTCTAGTGGGAGGCATCCCTGCCTATAGCAGAAGGGTTGGAACTAGATGGTCACCATTCAGTGGTTCTGTGTCGCAAGTGGGTTGCCCAGTGTCCGTGGTCAGACAGCACAGACCTGCACACTGATCCACCTAGCAGCCTGCAGCTTTCAGCACCTTCATGAACTCTTGAATTCAAAGGATGATTTTCTTCTCCTTGACAAGTAGACTACTCTTATCTGCACCTCTCTTCCTGCCATAGTATGAAACCTCTATTTAGCCTAAAGCTCCACATGGTCTAGAACCTGCAACCAAGCCACATCACAGAGACTAGCAGTGCCACATTCAACTGCTAAGATCTAGAATGGAGCAGAACAGTTGACTTTTAAAAAGAGAGATTTTGCTTTTGCTTCATTACTGTCACTGATTAATAGCTTAACTTTCCCTCCATTTCCCTCCCTCCTTCCCTTCTGTACGGAAGCTGCTCCTTTCACTGAGGAAAAGCAGGGCCAGGAGCTGCCTCATACCAAGCCACCAGAACTTTAATTCTCTGTCTACTATGCCCAAAGACCAGGATCTGCACCAGTTGGCCCCCACTGACAATCCCTCAGACAAGAAAAAGCAAGTTATCCTCATCCAGCCTGCAGATGTTGATATGAGTTGTCCTACAATAAAGATTAACATCTCAGTTACCATTTAAATGAAAATGGCATATAGATCTTACAGCCTACTGATTCAGACATAACCTCCAAGAGACTAGAAAGAGAGGCAAATAAATTAGGTGCAAAGAAGAAAAAAAGGAAACTCAGTGGAGACAAATTCTCTGTTACCTCTCATTTTACCTCAAAATCTGATTCGTTTCTGAGAAAAGGAACAAACCACTGTTAGTAGAAAGTCAGCATGAGATTGGGAAATGTATTTGCATACAGGTATGCTCAATTTTAAGCCAACAGTGACTAAAAGGCATTAAAGTGCCAATTAACTTACCCTGTTCTCTTGAATCAGGTCAGATATATCCTTAATGCACATCATGATAAACCAAGCAGACACTGCCAACAGGAGCCCTGATCTCTTGCCCACTGAGTACTGCCCTAGCAAAGCGCAGCTCCATCAAACCTTGCCTGTCCCACTGTTTTCACAAACCTGAGACTTTTCCACGTCATTGTATCTCTCTTTGTTAGAAAAATCATCTGGAGGATGGAGTCCAGCAACATTCCTTAATGTACAAGAACAACCTGAGAGAGAAACAGGCTCCTATCCCACACTTCCCATGGGCTCCCAGGGCCACAGAACAGACTTGCTCATCTGCATTAGAGACCTACGTGCTGGAAATCAGCCTAGATATGAGCAGAGTCCTCCCCACGCAGTTGTCACCCAGCATTCCCTCATTATTCAAGGTTGCTTTCCAGATTAAAAAAAAAAAAAATAGTGGTTTTGGTTAGTTTTTTTATTCTCCTCCACTCCCTCCAACCCACACACATCTTCAGCCAGCAATTTGCTCTAAGCTCACCAGGTCTGCACAGAGATAGGGAAGAAAAGCAGCTCATAGAACCCCAATATTTTAGGATTTTGCAGGACAAATTTCAAGCAGGAGGCTCCTTTCTTAAAAATCATAAAAATCAGGTGGTTGCTCTTCATACGTTGGAGGCAGATGCAATACGTTGGTGGGAAGTAACTGCAGGACTCAGTAGTTACGCACTTCATTAAGTCTTAATTGTAATGATTTCAAGGTGCAACCCCAGCAACATAATCAGATCCCCAGGTGACAGAGGTGTAGATAACTGCAATGGGCTTTTCTCCAAAATGAAAGTCCTGTCGTTTTCTCCCCATAAGCTAATGGTAGAAAACAGAGTCAGAAAATGCTGTCAGCAAGAGCTGAGAGGAGCTGGGATCCAAAGAGACCCCTGGGCTATAGAGTTTGGAAAAAATCATTAAGCAGATTTGCTGATTTAACTTTGATTTCCCCTTTCTAATTCTGGCTTGCTCCGAGAAGCATCCCAAGTAAATCTTCACCATCCTGTCCTCACTGGCACTTTGCTTTTTATTAAACTCTGGCAAAACCACATGCCACACTGGCAAAACTAGAAGAGAAAGAAATGGAAAAGAGAAATCAGCGCACAGTGAGCAGTACTGCTGCTTCCTTCCATCTGCCAGCTCCATGCTGACCCCAGCAGCCATGGGTGATGAGTATTTCATGACCCACTGCCCTTTCATTCACCAAAAGAAAATGGAGAAGTAATTGCCAGTGCACACCTGCAGCTGGGGGACAAGTCATTGCCCTGGTCTGCTGAGTCAGAAGAACTGAAGCAGCCACTGAAGTCAGAAATGAGCATTCTTGTACAATCCAGAGCTGATGTCCAGGCAGGAAATAGAAATGGGCTCTGGAATAAAAATCAACAATTGCAAATGAATAAAAATGGGAGCAACGCTACCAGAAGCCCTTCATCCTGATGATGTCATGGTTCCCAAATGCCCTTCAGAAATGCAAATTACCTACAGTGTAATAAAAAGGGCATTTTCTAGAGTGTGCAGAGCTTGCATAGTTTAATTAAGCATAAACTAGGGTGACTCTGAAAGGGAAAATGATGTGGATTGCATTCTCTGAGTGACCTTGGAAATGCATTTAGATACTCTGTCTATAAGGCAATTAAACACACACTTCAAATTCTGCCATTTCTATTCCTTTATTTAGTAGCATATATTCTTTTTGTTCTCTCTGATCTCACATTGATATATCTCAGTGCTTAGAAAATGATTTGTTTTCCTCTAGCATTTGTCTGCAGCCTCACCATCTCTGGTTTTCTAGATACTATTCCAGTACTAACTTGCACTAAACTCCTGCTACCTACTTTCCTTGCTTTCCACCAAACAGCAATCAAGCCATTTCACTGAAGAAGCCAGATTGGAATAAGGAAATGCCCACAGAAATCTCTCATCCCAAGACCCATCCCTTCTCTCTCAACACATCCTACAGACTCTAAGAAGCCCTTTCCTTGCTGGCCTGCCACATTGCATCACAGCCCTCTGTGAATGTTTGCAGTGTGACTCTGAGCAGCTCCTAAAGCTTCCTTTCAATGTTTTCTTCACAGATCTGTGATGTCAGGCTGTTTGCCTTTGATTTTACTGTGTGTGCTTCTGCACAGAACCATGGCCAACTTGCTGTGTTGGCAGCTGCCCACTAGGCAGAAGTTTGCAGACAAAGTTTTGCCAAACACCACTGCAGATCAGCTCAAGGCTCTGTGGCAAGAGCAGCAGTCACATATAGGGGAAGGTAGTACAGGTGACTTTCAAAGATGAACAGACTGACTTGCAGCTGATGTATGAACCATGGCTAGACATTTCAGTGAAGCATGCACAAAGACCACTGACTCACAAAGAGATGGAATACCCAAAAGGGAGAAACCAGTCCTGGAGCAATTGCATCCCATCGTGGTACACAAGCCCCACTGTGGTTGTGCAAGCTGTAAATTAGCAATAGAGAATGGTGCTGCTGCTGGAGGAGGAAAGGGAAAGAAAAAGAGTGATTCCTTGCATTACTAGTGACTCGATCAGTGATTGTGCTCAAGGGTTGCTTGAAATAGCATGCATTCACTGTTGGTACATCTATATTTATTTTTCAGTGTCAAAGTAAAGGCTGATGACTGCATAAAATTTAATCAATCTTAAGAGACCCCACAGTAAAGATGTGAAAGTCTGTGGATTACTTTCAGGGTTTGGTGCCCATCTACTCCGCATTTAAGAAACCCGCTTAAGTATCTTACGTTTTGAAAACGAGGATCTCTCGTGTTTGCGGTGAGGAAACACGAAAAAAATGCCTCATGCGAACGGCGGGACGCTGCAGCAGCTGCAGTGCGCACTCGGTAACACTAGAGGGGGTGTCCGAAAAGAGCGAGCGGGGAAACCACGGGCCGGGGATGCACGTCCGACTGAGCCTGGCACAGAAACTTCGGCTAAGAGCACAGCTAAGAGCAGAGGACGGCTTCGTTCCTTTCAACTCCCAGACCCCCACACCGCTCACGAAAGGCCCGGGCTGCTGGGACCGGGCTGAGCCCGGCCTGTGTGCCCGACAGCTCAGGGACGCTTAACAAACACGGCACAGCCCCGTCAGTCTCAGTAACTACATTTTATTCAAGGATGAAAGAGTACATACAGCGTCAGTAGCACGGAGTACATCACCTCTTTACTAAAAAGGGCCGAATTGAACACAGCCTTCATGTGCTCCCACTGCAGCAAGCACACTGTGTTAAAGCTACGTTGACAGCAACCACTGCTCTTTACAGAATTGTGTATTTTAGAACACGTCAAAAGTTACCAGTGGGATGTTCTGCCATCCTGTCTCACATGAGATTTTCTCACAGCTGCAGTCCGTTCTGGATATGCAAAGATTATTCGCTACTTGCAACAACTGCTTTACAGAACACAGGAGACAGAACTGTAGTCGCATTTGGAAAGGCAGAATTTAGGTGCTTGGTTGCTTCAGCCTGGGAGCAGGAAGGGCAGAGCGAGACTATGAGATGCTGTTAAGCCCTGAGGAATTTACCCTGCCCCCTTTTTCCCACCAACTGGTGCTGTTCCGTCCTCTCTCTGGATCTTCTCCTCTCTCTGTGCACTCACCCAGCAGCTCCTGCTCTGTCCTGAAGCACGATGCTGAGCCCAGCTCCCCAAGCCCCAGCAGAGCCCCTCACATCCATGGCAGCCTGCCCGCAGCATTCATTTCCCCCACTTTCCTCTCTGGTCCCATGCGAACGAGCCAGGCTCCTGCTGATCACTTCATCCTCTTTATTAAGCCCGTCTCTGTGGAGACCGTTTTAATTTAATTCAACTTGATAGCCGAGTCTCAAATCCCCTGGACTCCCTCACAACAGTACAATCTCCTGGTATTGGATACAAAAGCACTTTCTCACCGTCCTCTTGCTTCCCCTCAAATAGAAAATATCAAGATCCAATTTCTCTAAGCCAGCTTTTAGCTCTTGGATGTGTGCCATCAATGAGTGCATAGCACTAGCAGCGAGCCCTACAAGAAACTGCTGAGAAGTGCCCCTCCTCATCAGAATACGTGACTGTATTTTAACACGTTAGACAGGAAAGAAATAAAAAATGCCTTCCTACACAACTTAATGTGCTCGTCAGCCGTAGTGGCTGTATGAAGAGAGGCTTTTAAAAGCTAATGAGGAAAATGGTAAGATGTTTCGTTCACGTGAACTATTTCTTACTTTTGTGGCTTTGTTAGTCTGATCCTAAGAGAGGCATTGCTAGAACTTGGAGTGCAGAGCACCAACCAGTACTTCAGAGGCTGTATGGGCGGTACTGCCCATGTAATTAAAAATAAAACCAAAATGACCAACCGTACAGGAAGAAAATAACATGTAATTTAAGAACAGAATAAAATGAATTATATCTCTGACAGGCCAATAATAACACTTTGTTTCAGAGCAGCACGGCAAAACTTGGAGAAGGCTGCAATATCCCAGTCACTGTTAGTTGTGACTTCTCGTGGAGCCCTTCTGCACAATCCTCACCTGCAGCACTGTTCAACCTGGATATGGGAAAACCTGTGAGAACATCTCTGGTTTTAGTAACAAACCATGTTTCACATGTCCAAGGCAAAAACGTGAAGCTCACATAGCAAAGATGGTGAGATGTTCTCAAATACGGAAGAACAAAGGAAAGCTTTGTTTGCTCTGCTTCTTTTGCACCAAGTCTCCAAGGCAGAAATGCAGCAGCAAAATCCATGAGAAAATAACTTGATAAGCTACATGACATGAAAACACAAAGAAGCATAATCTATACATGGAAAAAAGAAAAAGCTTCTGTGTACAGCTGTGTTGGTTAGTATGTTAGAGAGCCTTTCAGGGAAAACAGATGCCAGCTGCTATCCCGACAGAGGCTCAGTGCACACCAGGACTGCCTTATTTAAGATGAATGAATGCCTTAGTCTGTAGCCACCCAAAATACCAAAGCAATGTGGTCCGTTCACATCCTACTGTTTAACCTGCAAGACCTCCAGCAGCATGGCAACCTGGCAAAAGCCTGGAGTCACCAAGAGGAAACTCTTCATCTTGGAGGCAGAAAACACTCTAGGTTGGAACAGCTCCAGTTGTCCTGGTTTCAAAAGATTTGGTGATATTGAAGTCATATCTGGTCCTCGGCCAGGAGGACTCCCCAGATACAGCTTGTGATGAATGAAACCTGAACTTATTGCTTGTGAGCTGTGCTGGAGGAAGAGCTCTAGGGAATAAATCATCTCACTGCGTAGAGGTGAGGTGCAGCATGGAGAACACAAATGTATGTTACAGACTCAGTTTAAGCTGTGCCTCATGGAAGAATAAGTCAACTATCTCCTTGCTAATACACCCCAATCTACTGGAACCATCAAGAAGAGATTGAACTAGGTCATTCTGGAACACCTATTAGTACACAAAGTGGACTCAATCTGCAGTCTTTTCATTCATGGCACCAACCAGACCTCTGTTAGTTTCTGTCTATATTAACTTGTTAAGATCACACAGTCTGGAAGTGACATACCTTTATTTCCTGGCCATCCAAGTACTCTGGGCTGAGCTATTTGCTACGCACAATTTGTTGCTGAAACACTGATTAAGAAAAGAAAGATAGTAACAGATTTTGACTTTCTGCCTCATCTGCAGTGAGTTAAAACCTCCTGGTCTTGTTATAAACACAAATAGATGCAGATTTTGAGAATAGGGCTCAAGTAACCAGAATAAAACACGTTCTGGAATGTTGCCATTTGCTTTTACAATTCATCAGCAACCATAAAGAACTGCCTCTAATCTTAAAACCTTTACTGAGATGTTAGTTTAAGACTCAAAAGCATTTCTGCGCCTTGGCACAGAAATGGTACGGCTTCCTTGCCCCTTTCTCTAAGAGATGCTCAATTTACAGTATTTTCCTGGATAGAATTCAGATCATTTTCTAAGATATCAAAATTAATGCTAATGCACTGCACTCTCCTCTGAATGGCTGCAGGTTGCAAAGTGTCTTTGAAAAAATATAAAACAGACATGTCATGCAGCAATCAAGTAAATGCACTCCCTGATTAATATGCAAGTTTTAAAGTTCAGAAAATGTCATCATACTCCATAGGTGCAGCCTGTTCTTGGAAAGGTCTCTGTTTTGCTTGTATACAAATGTCATTCTACAAGAATTTCATTCCAGCAGCTTTTCATAAACTCAAGTCAATGATTATATGTTCAAATATTTGTGTGTTTCCTTTAAAACTAGAGGCAAAGAAAAAATCTCTTCGATCTGTTGACACAGCTGTGAAAGAACGCGGCGCTTGCACATAGATTTCTTTAAACAGCCTAAAGAGCTTTTTTTCACCATCCCACTGGTATATCTGGGAGAAGGTATAGTCACTTCCCAGGGCTAGGTAGTAATTATTCTTAAAGGAGAAAGGCTGCAGCGTCATGGCTCCTCGGGATGGAAGAGCCTGAATCTCCACAAACTGTTTGCTGTTCCATTTCATAACTCTGGAGTCCCCAATGAATCTTGTGAGTGTTATGTACAGGTTGTTTTGCATCCTGAAACTCTTCACAGCCAGAACGTCTTCCATGTTGGGGATTTCACCATGCGGGACAAACTTCTTTGAAGCTTTGTTCCACTGGAGTATAATGGGAACCTGTGAGCGGCTAGAGAGGATCAAATGTGATTTCCCATCTATATCAAGAAACTCAGCATCGGTGTCCCTGAACCACTCATGAAGGGACTGGTATGAGTAAAATCCTTTGTTATTCCACTTGTACACTGTTGACAAACCTGCTTTGGAGCTATCTGCTATGACAAAAAACATTTCACTGTCTATCTCAAAAAGCTCTATATCATTTGGCTTGGAAATGCGAGATACTTCAATATCCTGGAACTTGACAAACTTTGTCCAGCTCTCATCATACTTGTAAATGTGTGAGCCACCAAAGAGCTGTGCCACCACCACAAAGACTTGGTCACCAACAAGAATGGCTTTACATCCCACTATGGACTGACCTAATGTCCAAAGAAAAGAAAAACACACGTTAGCACAGTACAAAGCACCCTTTAGACCACAGAGACATCACCACATCACCCTTTGCTCTTTTAAATCTTTATCTCATAATCTGTCTTTTGCTATGCACTCTCAGAGCTTCTTTTCTTGCTTCCTTCCCCCCCCAGTACCTGGACAGATGATTTCAAATCACACCCCTCAAGGTGTGCAAGTTCCTCTTCATCCAAAATACGTTTTCTTTCTCTGTCCAAATATGTACTCCCTATTATCCAAAACAATTATTTGATCCAGTTTTTATTACTCAAAATAACGAGTTATCTCCTGACTCAGCAAGAACTTGAAATTCTTTTATTCATAAGAAATCCACATTTCTGGTTTAACCAGAAAGATGAAATATATTCTGTTTTTCTTGAGGAGTCACAGCCAGCTTTTTGCCACTGTAAGTAGAAATACTGTGGATATAGCCCCTGACAGCAAGAGGAAAAAGATAAATCTAACCTTGTTGTTTGTTAAGCATTTAAGCATTCCTGAAATTTTAGATTATATTAAACTCAGAATATTTAGGACTACTGCAGTTATGATCAATTTTGTAATCTCAAGTCACTAGACAAAATCTACACCAAAAGGTAATAACCAAACTGTATGAAATGATCTGCTGCAGCAAAGGAAGTCTTCTCTGAAACACAGTTTATGTAGTACGACATCTGCACAGACTCCTCTGTACTTGCTTTACTGCAGTCATTCCAACAGACACGTGTTGACACCATAGTTGACCCCTACCCACTGCTGTTTCACAGCTGGTCTGTGATGAACTATCATCCTTCCAGAGCCAATAATGCTGGAGGGATAGGATTAATCTTGAATACCATAAGATATCTGCAGTGTAGACAGGAATACTCAAGCTGATTATCCAGTTTCTTTCTGGTCTAATTTAGTCACAGAATACTCTAGTGAAGATTTTACCCAGCCTGTAGATATCTTCTTTAGGAGAGGATATCAAGATCTATTTCCCTATGTACTGAGTATAAACATAATTCTCCACAACTGGTTTAGGTCCACACTGCAAAGGGCTAAACTCCGACTAGTGTATAGCAAGTAGCAAAACTGCCCACAGCATGGATAGCCTGCTCCTGAGCCTTGCAAATGCTCTTTAGGCTCCACAAAAAGCTCTATGAATGCTTGAGCTTTCCAGCTCTCTTACATATCAGAGTACAGAGCTTAATCTGAGGCTTCCTAGGAATGCAGGAGAGTCATTTCAGAAATGAGTTTTGACGCATGTTCTGGGTATGGAGGTAGGGAAAAAGTTCTGAGGAGAAGTGTCTCCTAACTATGTCATTCACAGGAAGACGAACTTTGGAAATGACTCTCAACTTCGTTTCCAGAGCTGTTCTGGAGCTCTGCTAGCTACCTTTAGCCCACCTTCTTCTTAATTAAATTCACTGGTTCTTATTTGCCCTTCATCTACCAAAACGCAATGAAAACCTAAGAATACAATTTTTTTCATTTCCAAAATTTCCTGACACAGAAGTGGAATGTTGTTAATTTTCCCAAGTGACACACACAGCTGACCTGAACAAGCTGGTGCTTGCTGCCTTTGCAGACACTTCAGAACAGCAGATGAGAACACTGTATACTCTGCTTCCAAAACTTGAAAGTGGAAAAAATAATCTATTATACAAAGCAAAGAACAGAAGGGAAGGATGCTCCATGGATAAATTTAGCCCTTAAGTTTTCAGACCCAACAGGCTGAAATAGGAGGGAAAGAGCATGGTGTATGACCAAGATCTAAAGACTCTGCTCCTGCTGCAGACAGTTCTCCTGAGCAGCATGCTTTACGCAGCCCTACTTGAGCAGGGAGCTGCACCAGATGAACCGGGGGTCCCTTCCCATGTCAGCCATTCTGCGATTCTGTGACTGAGCTCCATACAGCACTGCCAGCGTCATTAGGAACAGAATGGTTGTTAGCATTAGAAAGTAACCAGACATCAACACTGGCTTTTTATTTGGTAAGTAATCTGGCCAAATTCATGCAAATTCAGCGTTTTGGTAAAACATGGAGGCTTTACAGTACAGCTGTTAAATTAATAACCATGGTTTTGATATATCTATGTTCTCTTCAGTTGTGAAATAAGCCCAGCCTGTCTAGATGCACCCTTCAGACCCATTTCCTTCTACTTGCAGTAGAATATTTTTATCTTCTTTTTCTTTCTGCATGTACTTGGTAACAGCAAGGGCTCTCTTAACCTATCCTTTAAGTTACAGTGTGATTCAGGCAGTGAATATCTGAGCCGGGCCATCATGTTACATTCACAGGAAGTATTTGTGCGTCAGAACAATTTACAAGTTCAGACTGAAAAAGCCTAGTCTGTGTGCTACAGCAAGGTTAATCATGCATGTAAGAACAAAGTGCACTACTCATTCACGTCCAAATATTGCATACTTTAATTGGATAATTTCAACATGACGTAGGATGGAAACTAACTGCTCCCATCTATGAATCTCACCTTTGTGAACTGCCAATAGTTCATCACCACTTAGAATCCCAGAGTTAGTTACCTGTGATGTTGTCATAACTCCTGAAATTCATTTCAATATGATCCCACTCGAGCACCATGCAGTTCTCCATGCTGGGCTGTGCAATGGCTACAAACACATCATTTTTAGAGTTGAATGTATCCACTGACACTGACTGGTAGGGCAAAATCTGGTGAACAACAAAATCTAAAAAAGCACATTACAACAGTTAGGATACATTCTTGCTGAAAATGCAAAATAAGTAGTAGTTGATTACAAACAGCAAATGAGTGATATATTCTGAATTCTATATAGGCCTATGATGGAAGTGTCAGTGCTCACGTTAGGCATGCAGCAACAGGGGAAAGCGTCTTCTTGCTTTAAGCATCCCTAAACTGTCCTCTGGAAAGAGAGTTGTAAAGGAGATCAAGCAGGTAAATAATGTCAGAATTTCAGTTTCCCAGCTAGGCTGGCTGGTATCCTTGAAATCAGGATACATTCAAACAGTCACATGCCACCAAAGAGAAGACTCTTTCCCCACAGCTGGAAGTTGCTTTCCCATCAAGTCAAATGGCCTTGGTAGAATCATTTTCAAGCTGAGAGCCAGCAACTTCCAGCTGAAGTCCAATAACTTCTTAAGACATGCAAATTTAATCACTAGCAATTTGTGTTACGCTAAACCAGGCAGAAAGTGAAATAATATCTGAAGTTTGCCTGGGGACAACCCCATTTTGGCTAGACGATAGATAAAATGGTGTAATCAAAATCTCAGTTAACGTAGCGTTTTATGGGGCATTGTAAAGTAGTTTAAGCATAAAATACAACCAACCTTCAAATTACTATCCAGTGGAAAACTTAATCTAAATACTAAGACTGAGGAGTTGGAGCAATCTGTAAAGACCAGCCCAAAGTTCAAGATTTTTGCTCAAAAGCCAAGCGCCTGCAGATTTAGTCCTAAAATTCATATTGAGCTAAGTCAGTACAGAGCCAGCCTGGGGCAAAAAAAGGAAACCCTGAAATTGATATTTGGCCTAAAACTTGGCAAAGTCATCATTATCAGAAAAAGAAATAAATATAGCAGAGTTGACAAAGAAAAGCCAGCACTTCAAAGGTACTTTGGCCTAGGAGGTACCAGAAGACCTGCATGGAATTTATGTAGATACAAGCATACAGAAAAGGAAATGAACATTCCGCTAGGATAGAGTTTCTCTGAAGAACCAGACATTGCCTGCTTGAAGTTCCATTTGCTACATGCTTCCACCATTCACTCGTACTTTTGAAGGGCCTGAGCATTCAGGGATTTTGGGATTTCTAATCAAGTCCTCACTTTGGTCCCTCAGTCTGGCATGTTAAGAAATACTAGTTTTTCAATTAAGAACTCTTTGTCTCTGCATGCATGAAAGCTTTTGCTCTTGAGGAGCTTGTTCTGGAGAACAAAGACAGATGACAACCATCACACAAACACAACAGGTTCCAGAGCTGCAACAGAAACAACAGTCACTATTCTGTGAGGGTCTGCTACAAGCAGAGCATGGGATTGACACAGCAGTGCAAATAGGAAAACAAGAAAGTTACCTTCATTCCCACTGGAAAAACAAAAAGACTGGGAAACACCAACAACAAATTTTGCAGAAAGAAGAAGTGATAAATCATAAGAGGTAGCAAAGGATGGGACAGAAACAGATGTAGTCAAAGAAAATTGAAACATTTTTAAAATCTTGAGGGGAAAAAAGCATAGCTCTAACACTGAAAAAGATATCTCAACAGTTTTGAAGCACTTTGAGGAAATCTGCAAATTAAAACAGACCAGTTTGTGAGTTAAAATCCGTTGCTTGTTCAGAAATGATTCAGTGTTAACACTGCTATTTTTACTTGCACCTGTCATTGGGCTCTTTATGGCACTGCATGACTAAAAACGGGTAACTAAATCAGACATAATCAATTAAAAAACAGTAAACCAAGCTGTAAATACCAGACTAATGTGGAACACAGTTACACACTAAAGAGATGTTGACACATCAGGCTTGCCAAAAATTTAGGCCTTAAAGGCAATAGAAGTGCTAAGATTGCTTTCAAGTCTCCTGAAAGTAAGTACACATTCCCTCAAGGGGCTTATAGCCAAACCATAGTGCTGCTGGATACATCTGTAGGAGAAATAAAAACAAACAAACAAACAAAAAAAACCCCAAAGTGAAATGGATTAACCGGTTTCATGATGCAAGCTGTGAGAAATGGGAAAGACAAGATGGTACAACTGCAAGAGTTAGAAGTGCAGGTCACAGGCACTGTCAATAATTTTCACAGTAAGTGACCAAGCATTTCATCTTCTGGATTTTCTTTAATTTGGCAGCACTTCTTTACATCTCCCTTTCTGTCACCACCAGTTCAGCAGATGCAATAAGCCAATGGAGCTGACGAGAAAATACTTTACCAAGCAAACTCCTTCATTACCACATCCTACACCCAGTCATGCTGAACACACCAGTCCTCAGGGAATGAATGTGGGCATATTTTGTCTCCCTCCAGATCTGGGGGAAGCAAGGGCAGAGAAGGGAAAGGCAGTTGTGACCTAACATAGGCCACCAGCAAGTCCACTGCAGGGCTGCAGTTCACAGCAAGGTAGTGACTGGTTCAATGCATGGCACGTGATGCTGTCTGAAATGACACAGTCCTGAAGACTTACATTTACACTCTATTTGATAGTCTCTTATAGGTCACTTCTGTATGAATGCTATCCCTCTCAGATGCTCTGTAAGGATGCTGAGGCCCCACTGCTTCTACACCTTCACTACAGACCTGAGCTCCAGACTGCTGTCTGCTCTCAGGCCAAGCAGGTTAGGCACAGTGTCCTCGTCTGGTTGGAAAACATCTTTTATACTATCTGAAGAGTATGTTATATCCATATGCCTGCGGCTAGAGCATAGGTGGCCTTTGAATAAAAACATTCGCTGTGCAATCCTTGCACCACATAACACCTTAGCTTCCCAGCAAAATCTACAGCACGTGATGTTACACTTATGCTCAGTGAAATTTCATTTATAGCAGACAAAGAGACTAACTTTATGGATGAATTTAGCCTGTAGCCATTTCAGTTCGTATCTAGACGTCAGCTATCTAGACGCAAAGAAATGACACAGTATAGAGAGGTTAATTTAGGTCTGAGGGCCAGGAAGATAAGCAAGGATTGTTTTCCCATACTGTCAGTGCTGTGCAATTTCTTAAACTAGATTCTTAAACTAAAATGAAGCTTACTTTTACACCTTATTTCTGCACCTCCATGGATTTACAGACACAGTAACCCGGGCAAAGTTCTAAGCTACATTGGTCACCTGCATTTGACATCCTTTTATGAGGCACATTATCATGCTTTATCCCTGCTGCTCTTCTGACATATTTTTTAATTTTTAATTTATTCTCTTTCCCTTTAAATATTGCCCTTGGATTACCATTCATATCGTGTCCCGAAACTTTATTTTATATTACTAGTAATATAAAATTCTCTACTGTCTCTTAATGATGAAGACTAATTTGATGACAGATGAAAGAACTTGAATGCCTCTGATATTACTGTATAGAAAAGAAAAGGCAAAGTGCTGACATGATATACAGGAAACATGAAAACAATACCTGCAGCTGATATTCTCAGTTGTATGATGTGACTACATTTAAATACAGGCAACTGCTGCTATCTGGTCATGAAATATAAGCATACCCACATGCAAGTGTCTCTTCACTTCGGTCTGCATGCTTTACATTACCTAAAATAAAAATCAAGAACCTAAACAAGACAGTACTCGGAATATTATTGGACATTTATCTCCAATTTAATGGAGTACCATAAAGAACAGCTGGCAGTATTGTTGCCACATTTGGTGATATTAAATTGTGGTCTACTGAATAAAGGTAGCAGATATAGCCAAATCATTTGAACTTCTCATCATTGCTTTCTGTGAAGCAAAAAACGTTTTAGGAAGTTCATCTGACATAACTATATGGCCTTATTCCATACAATAGAATGCATGCTGTGATGAAAATTAGGTCACTGGCAAGCCCTAAGACTTTAAGAATAAGCAAGACTTTAAGAATATGGCTACTCCCAACCCTTCTCCCATTATCACTTAATCTCAGTAAAAACTGTACTTTGGCTTCAAAATGTAATTTTCTCATTTTATGCTTGTTCTAGTATACCACGGTGCTTTGTATGTTACCCTTTTTTCTCTTCCTCCCACCATGTCATGCTCACAGAGGTGCTGTAGTGTAATATACACCTCTGATATTTAGCTATTTGTAGTGTGCTTAGAAATGTACATTCTGAATACCTGTAGTGGTGCATTCATAATCAAAACTTGTCACATCATTTAACTTCTTATCCTGATATTCTGCTGGACCAATACAGAGGACATCAGAAACAGTGGAATTTGTCATCTTTAACCACAAAAACAACCACTTGGCTTTGCAGTCACACTCAAATTTATTTCCCCTTAAATCTCTAAAAAACACACAAAAATAAACATATTTGAAAAGGTTGATAGCAGTATGAACTTACAGAACTGTTAGCACCTTGACATAATGAACTTAAAACACAACTCTGATATGTTTTTGAAGTGAGAGGAGGAAAGACTTCTTAACGTGTTCTTAATACCTACGCTCATTCACTGAAGTGTTCACCCTAGAAAAACAGTTTCAGTCTAGGAAATAAGCCCAGGTACAATGCTAGCAATAAAAGCACTGTGATTCATGTAAAGTCACCCCTGTTTACAACTTTTCAAAGGATTAGGACTAGAGCACAATAAATCCTCACAGAGCACTTGTCTGCTGCAAGTCTGCATCCCATCATCTACTGCTGGCACACACAAATCCCACCCCTTCACTGAACTACCCAGGCACCTTTGGTGAGCAGGATGGTCTTGCTGGTATAATTTCTGTGCAGATGTAAATACAGATGTAAGGCTAGTATTGTTAGAGTCAGTCCTGATGTGGAGTCTAACTTACTAACAGCTTAACGGTAGGGGCAGCTTAACTAACGTGCCCAGTCTTCAACCCCATGGCAATTCTTGTGGCTACAATCTTTAGTTGAGAGAGCCAGGCCAAAAACAGGAAGCTGACTAGCAGCATAGCTATACATGAAAACACTGGCAGTAAGACAGCAATATGCTACAACTGCGTGAAAAAGTATATTTGTAAATTAACACCTTCAACTAAAATAATCTCATGGAATACTTGCAACATTAACAGAAAAAACTATTCAGAGAAATTGCTGTCATAAAATTAATTGTCCATTCCACTAAAAAAAAAAATATATGCAAAACATTTGTTTCTCAAATCAGTGATTTGAGAAACAGCAGTCATTTTGGAGAAGTCCATCAAGTAAATAATATTAAAATGAGAAAAGACAGAACAACAAAGTGCACATTTACATACACAGCACCACACAAATGCAGAATTTAAACTGCAGAGCAACAGAGTGATAGTAGCAGGAGGTCAACAGAAAGATTTTCATGACTTACAGTTCAATTAGAGAATCTAAATCACTGAAGACATCCCTTGGCAGAGTTTTCAGATGGTTATTGGCCAAAGAACTAGAAAAGAAAGTTAGAGCTTAGTATCATCGTTACATCATCTCTCATACCATCTTGTTGACACCTGTTAAGTCTGAACTCACCTACAAAATGTTAATTATGGGATACTTTCCAGTCACCAGCATTGTTAATAACTACCAGGAACACGCATGCATTCATTATACTTATTTAAGAATGGTGATTCCTTGAAGAATATGAAGCTGATGCAGAAGTAAAACATATAAAGCTGTTTTATTGGGTGAAATGTAACAGAGATCAATGACTGAACATGCTGGAGAAAAAGAGGAATGTTAACTACAAGTACGTAACACCACAGTGGCACCGCTGGCAGCACCCACAGGCAAGGGTTGTACCCCAGTGAGACCTGTGAGCATGCACAGGCAGCTGGATGTGCTGCAGTGCTGCCTGAGCAGGCATTTTTTAAAGGTCACTTCTTAATTTATAGAAAGCACATTACCAACAGTCAGAGGTGTTGGCTTGAAAACCATCTATCGCGAGGAAGAGTTGTGCTCCAGTACAAATTTCTAAGTGTTAAATAACTTACAGGTGGGTCAGGTCTCGAAGGCCACGAAATGCATTTCTTGATATGGTTTCTATTTTGTTTCCTTCAATGAATCTAAGAAAAAAAAAAAAAAAGTACTTTAGAAGACTTCAAGTAACATTATGAGCACCATCAGTGCTTTAGCCTACGTCCACCAAACTCTGCAGGCTCCTGCGTAGCCCCTTCAGACTTAGACTGGGGGAAGTCTCAGTGGAGTTGTCACCTTTCCTCTGGCGTACTGCAAGAAGTAAAGCATGTAGCACAAGGGAGAGCAAGTGACACAAATATGCAGTAGCAGAGAAACAAAGCGAGCAAAGCAAAAACCATTATTTCATTATTTCTTTGTTGCTTAATTCTTGTGGAACGTGCTGTATGAGCAAAGAGACTTGAGTAGGAGAGACTTCTGAGATGGACTTAAAAGCTCAAGTCCTGCCTTCCTCAACAACCTAAATACTGAAATGACAGGGCAGCACAGAGGTGCCAGTGTTGTGCAGGGTGCAGATGGACACTGCTTGCGAGTTCGTGCCTGAAGGGATGGTGCCCACAGCCCAGAGGGCTGCATATGCAGTGCCACCTTCACACTCACAGAACCAGAAGGCTCTCTGCTGCAGTCACTGCTGTCACATGAACCCCAGCAATATATTGGCATTCCAAGCCCAAAGTCTGCCTATGTGGCAAGACCTCTCCTGAAAGCCTTGTGTCTTCTTGCTGCCATGTTCCAGTACCCTCCAGCCAGGACATCACCTCTGCAGGGCTCCTTAACACACACAAGTCCTAGCCCTGCGTGCTGGGGGAACTGATAGCCACATATCGATTGCAGGAGTATGCTGCTCATCCTGACTGCATGTCAGCATTTAGAAAAAGAGCTGACATTTGAGCATCCTGCACCTAGAGCACTTGAGGACACATTCATAAATGCACCATCAGTTCTGTAAAGTGGCTGTAGCCAGGTGGCCATCAAGATATTGCATGGTACAGATGCATCTGGATGAAGAAAGCTGCATACTGACTTCAAAAACAGTTTATGAGACAAGAGTATCTCCTTCCCCTCTACAGGCCCTTGTTTGCCACCCAGGAAGACAGAGGAAAAATGTTGTGAGTCAATGTCATTTCTTGAGTGAGTCAAGAAGGGGCTGCAGCCTGCAGTGGAATGCAGGAGATGACAAAAGCTCTGTTTAGATAAAGCCAAAATCCTTCATGAGTTGACTGGCATCCTCACTGCACGCAAAGGATGCAGATGATGAAGTACTGCATGTGAATGGAGGGCGTCAGTTATGGGTCAACCATACTCAGTTACAAGGCAGCCTGGAGACATGAATTCAATCCACAGAGCACAAAGCCACAGTGCTCCCTCACACAGTACTCAGTACACAGTCAGCTTGTCGGACAGTGCAAATAAACACTGAACACAGTGCAACAAGATGGTGGAAATCTGGGCTGGGAGTCAGTAAATTTGTTGGATTTCTTTGCAACCAAATCCAGTCTCAAAGGACTGCTACCCTGGGAACGGCAGCAAAGCTCCCACCTTCATCAGACATTTTTTGTCTCAACTCTGCAAACGTAGCTGGGTAGATTTGAAGGTGCATGAAATACCATCATCAGCTTTGTGAGTGCAGTGTGACACAGCACAAGAGCCGCTCCTGCTAAGGGATATACAGGTATCTGCTGCAGCTGCTCCCCTGCTGCTCTTCATTTGGAAACTGCTCGGTACGCAAAGAGCCTTGATCGTGTTCATCAGCAGTGTCTTCTTCTCTGTAAGGTCTGATCATTGGTAACTGAGAGACATGAGTTATTACAATTGTAATGATGTTACCATCTGTACAGCTGGAAGAAAAAAAAAAAAAAAAGGAAAGGAAAGGCCACTCACTCATGTACAGTTCCCAAAAGACACAGGTGAGATTTGCTGCAAGAGGAAGCGCCCTAGGGACTCAGCTGGGAGGATGACCACAACCATTAACTGAGACCAGTTAGTTGGCTGTTACTAAAAGAAATTGAATCTCCAAGGCTTTACCAGTCTTAATTCTGTTCCCTGGTTTGCAATTAGCAGCCAGGGACAGAAATTGTCCCTTAAATGAGATGAGGAGGATCAGAGGTCTCTTCTTTCAAACAGAGGTCTGGCCACAAACACCAGTGCAACAGCTATTGCAGTGCATGTTGTTGTGGCAAGGCTCCATTTTAGACTCATCACCGCTTCAAAGCCTAAGCAAGTCATCACTGAAACAACATCAAAATATTTGCAGGGTTTTCTTCTCCTCCTTTTTACCAGCATTCTGCAAATTACTTTCTTTTTTTTTTTCTCCTGTAGACACATGTAAAAGAGAATGATTAGATAACTACCACTCAAAAATCGTGAGCTGAATCGTAGATTCCAACATATGCCACATACAATTATCCTCTATTTCTTGGTCTGCTAATTCTACCGGTGGCTGCTTCTCCTGTATTAGATCATTAGTCCTCAATGCACCCCAACTTCATCCTACTTACCTGAAGGACTTTAGCAAGAGTCAGTTTTATGAGCATTGGTCTTCCTTTAAACAAAGGCAATTGTTTTCCACAGCAACCTTTCAGCACAGAAAGGTGGGTGGAAAGATGAACTTTCTTTCAGATCATATTCAGAGTTTAGAACATACCAGCTCGTGTCCGGTAACACAGAGAAATGGCAGTCCTTTGGAGTATGAAGTGAGGACAACCTGGTACCAGGGCTATTACTTTTTTTAAAAGAAAAAAGGGTGACCTAAAAAAAGAAAACAAAAAAGATCGCGAAATGAAGATAACGTAAAAATCAACGGAGAAGTGAACTAAGTTCAGAAAAGGAAAGTTAAAATAAATTTAAATAATAATGTAAATAATTACAATAATTTCTCTTATATGAAATATATATTGATATATTCATATATTCGTAATTATTTATAATATAAAAAAATGAATGCCACGGGCATTAAATGGAATGTCAGAACAAAGACAAAGTTGAAGAGGAAAGCTGGGGAAAGAGGATCAGTACGGTAATCAGGGCTGTTCCGGGCAGTACACCAACGCCCTGCAACTCCTCCTCAGGCTGTCAGCAGGCCACGGGAGGCTTCACCGCCTCTCCTGAGATCCAAACTCCTTGAAAGTGATGGCACTGTTTTGTGAAGCCGGGACAAGCTCTTGCTCAGCAACGTTTTTTCAATGTACTGTAATTGCACAGAGCCATCTTGCACTCACAGCATATACTAAAAATCCACTGCAACCTCTGAAAAATGGTGAGCAACCATAAAGGACATTCGCACAGAAATGGAACATCAATCCATCATCCATCTCCCCTGCTTCTGGTAATCACAGTAAAGAGTAAGACTCCACAGCAGGAGTCTTGGTAACGTATCAAAACCCCTTGATTTATAATGGTCAGGTGAATACAAAAAATACTGAACTTACAGGTATTCTAGATGGAAGAGACCAGCGAAGGCATCATCTCGTATAATAGTAAAGGAGTTTGAGTTCAGCAAGCTGAAAACAGAGAGCAGGCAATGGGAAAGCATATTAAAAGCTGAAACACTGGATTATGCCAGTTGTGTTTATTGACTGTGACCAAACCCATCTTACTGACTCAAGCCCATATTGCCCCACCAATGCAGCACACATAAAATACTGCGGAATGGTCTATAAAAAATAAAAATCAAAGGCATAATGCGGTGCTAGTTAAAGTCCACACTCCCCAGGAAATATGTTCACTGTACCATTCATCTTGGCTACATACAGCCTAGCCCTGGATTGCTTTGTCCCCTAAGTAGGACAAGCTGTCCTTTCAGGGTAAGTCTGCTGTGTGTGGATCCCAGGTGCCCACAATAATCAAGACACACGGAAAATTTTCAGAGGCTCAGTGTTACTCCCCAGCTTCGAGAAGCGGTAAGCCCTTTTGTACAAGCACCAGCTTTCATTTAAGCAGTCTTGGTGCACTGGGGCTCACCTGTTCTCAGCTCACAGGGGACTTGCCCCAAGCTTGATCTGCAGTGTGGAAGGAAAGCACTCATTATGCACCACCCCACTGTCAGCTGCAAACTGATACGTGCCTGAACAGCCAGAGATAAAAAGCCACGCTGTCTCTGGGGAGCGTAACTGTGCGTCTGCATGCACCAAGGAGAAGGTCTCCTGGTGCTGCATTGCTTCCTCTGCAAACTTCAGGGTCAAAATGTGGTAGTGCTGCATTGAGCAGTTGTCACCTGAGCCAGGACAGCAAGGTAGGGAGAAGGAAGCTACAGAAAGGCTTGGCCAGCAAAGCTCCTTCTTTGCAGTATGAGAGCACAAAGGAGCACCAGACGCCTCCAGTGTCTACGGTCAAGGCACAGATGGCAATCTCGTTTGAAGAAAAAGCAAAACTTTCCATCCAGTCTAAAGATCAAATATTACTCAAAATAAATCATTTTTAGTAAAACTTCTGAATTTTCAGCTATGCACTAATTGCTTTACTACAGTAATTTATTAATCCTCCTTTTGTATGATTTTAGGCATTTTACTAAAATTAATTTTTAAGACTAATGAACACAAAATACAAACTTTCCCTGTGATCCTGGGTTATTATGTTAATACTAGACAAATACTTCTTAAATTATTCTGTACAAATCTAAGAAAGATTCAGGCTGCAATCAAAAAGAAATCACTGCATTCCTGCTTCATCATGGCTACTGTGACTGAAGATTCAGTCCTGACGTACAACAGTGCTCCATGCAGTGTTTAATTTTTCATCATTTAATCATTCCTTTTCTCCTGTTTGAAGGACAAACTCCTAAATTACACTGACCAACAAAATTTGTCAGGGGCTGGGATGATGATGATGGTAGTGGTTACAAACCCTTCGCACTGCAACAGAAATGAAAAGGGCAACTTCTGCTTTTCTCCAGCTGACCCTCCCTCTGTTAGCTCAATGTTTCCTCCTGGAAATCCTCCACATCTAGTGAGAGGAAGTAACCTTCCTCTGCTCTTCTTCCCTCCTCCTGCTACCACTGTCCAAACCAAAATAGATTCCCCATCTCCCATTTCGTACCCACCATTTTTCTCAAACCACTGTCAGGTTCATCTCTTTCCATTCCAAATAGCACAGGTCCTGCTGTTTCCCGCAAAGTCCTCCTGTCCTCTGTCCAGGGTTCTTTGCTGGTCATGAGCTCCCCCTAAAGCTTTGGTTTGGACTTTGGTTATGCTCAAACACCCTGGGGTAAATCCTCTATTGCTCTGAGGAGATCAGAGAAGGCACAGTACGAACATGCTATGCTTTTAGTCCTGATCTGTGCTTTCAACAAAAAGGGGGTGGGGGTCACCAGCCTCTCCTTTCCCAGGCAAGTTTTTCATGTGAGAAAGGTTACGGAATGCTTCATGTACTAGAGAAAACCTTAGCACAACAGTAATTGCCATTTTCCCATTAGCATACATTGGAATAACTATATTTAGAAATGAGGTGGTTAATTGCCCTACTTGCTCTTGCTTACTGTATCCTCTCACTCTAAAATTCAAGCTGACCAACTACCTCATCTCAGACTCCACTGCCTGGCGCTAATGAAAATGAATACCTTCATGGCACCTGGCCAAAGCTGAGCCAGAACCTGTGAAGACTCAGATTCTCAGGCCTTACAATCTAGTCATCTAGGTTGGAAAAGACACTCAAGATCACCAAGTCCAACCATCAACCTGACCTATCGAGTTCCATCATTAAAACACATCCTTCAGTGCCACGCTCACAGGCCTCTTAACCACTTCATTTGATGTTGACTCTACCACCTCCCCGTGCTGCCCAATAATTCTTCCTAATGTCCTCCCTAAACCTCCCCGGCACAATCTGAGACCATTTCCTTGCATCTCATCAGTTGTCACCAGAAAAAATAGACTGGTACAGTCCTTGCTGCACCCTCCTTTCAGCCAGTTGCAGAGAGCAATGAGGCCTCCCCTCATCTCCTCTTCGCCAGACCCATCAGCCCTGGTTCCCTCAGTCATTCCCCATAACTTGTTTTCCAGCTCCTTCACCAGCCTCATTGCTCTTCTGCACACATCTGAGCAACAAAACATCCTCTTTATAGCGAGGGGCCCAAAAATGAGCACAGTACTTGAACTGTGGCCTCACCAATGCTGCATACAAAAAGGCAGTCCCTGCCCTGCAGGCCTCCATCCCTCACCTTGCCCACCGCTCTGCAGTGTCTTTAACAAGGTGACATCCCTCTCCCTGGATGGTGAGCCAGACCTTCTGGAAGAAGGTGACCGGGCACAAGAGCACCAGGGCACTCCACTACCACATGCCCTTTGGGATTACCTCTTGCCAAGACCAGTTTTAATTGATTTCTCTGTGGCAAGCGTTCAGCCTCTATTTCTGGCAAGCCATGCATTTTCTCACCATATTTTTCCTCAGAGCACCCCTTTTTTACTTTGGGAGTAACCCAGTCCCTCCAGGGTGAGATGTTCAAGCTGGGGCTGTGCAGCTTGTGCAGGCACCCATATCTCTGCTCTGCCCTGCTCCTGCCTCCCAGGACAGCTGAGTGAAAGCCCATGGGAAACACTACATGACTGCAGCATGGGCACAACCATGGGACTGACCCAAGGTCACCAAGGAGCACTGGGAGGTATTGGAGGGGCCGGCCGCCCTGGAGGCCAGGTGCCAAACCTCAGTCGTGCCGCAGGCAGCACACACGCTGCTCTCCTCGGTTGGGCACGGGATGCTCCTGTCCCCAGCAGCCACGTCCCGTGCCGCGCTGAACTGCCCCGCAATGTCCCGAAGGGACGCCGGAGTCACCCGCACAAAACTGGGCCCACCGGCACAACCTGAGCGAGGGACAGCGCTCACGTGGCTCCAGGGGGAAACGCTGCCCTCAGCTTCTTTAAGCTGAAACTCAAAGTGGAATTCAGGACATCAAGGTAACACTTTTTCGCCTTTAGCGCATAACTACACGTTCTATGAACTGGTTCACGATGCTGTAGAAATACAGAAAATTCACGCCTGGGTTACCAAACGGCGGCTGTGCCATCGAGATGCACCGGCTGTGGCTTTACCTGCTGCCGCTCCTCCTAAAGGCGCGCCCGTAACGACATCGAGGAGCGGCGAGCAGGGCGCTAGCGAGATGCTTCAGTGCGATACTTACAGCAGCTGCAGGGAGGGCAGGTGGGAGAACATCCTGTCCTTGACTTCGGAGAAGGTCCCGTTCACCAGGCTCCTGGCGGAGGGAGAGAAAAGCCACGTTTGAGCCAGCGCGGGCTGCCGGCAGCCCCAGCGCGGCGCCCTGCCGCGAGAACCCCGGCGTCACGGCGAGCGGCACCGCCGGTTCCGCGCCCAGCAGACCCGCCCGCAGCCGCCGCACTCACAGCGAGCCGAGCCCGACGGGCAGGCTGCGCGGCGCCCCGGCCGCCCCCACGCACAGCGCCGACTCTCGCCAGCAGCTGCAGGGCGGCGCGCAGCGCGGCGGCGGCCTCCGCGGGGCGGCGGGGGGCGGCGGCAGCAGCAGCGCGGCGGCCCAGAGCGCCAGGAGCCGCAGCGGGCCCGCCATGCCCGCGCCGCCGTTGCCCGCCGGCCGCCCGCCGCCGCCTCCCGCGCCCTGACATCAGCGCGGCGCCGCCCCGCGCTGCGGGCCCGCCCCCCTCGTGGGAACGGGCAGGGGCTGCGTGCCGGCCCGGGGCGGGGTGGCGGCCGTGCTGCCTTGCTGTGGGGATGGGGAGTGGAAGCTGTGCTCTGAGGCAGCGGAGGTGTTAGGAATGCCCCGAGGGCTGACTCGGAAATTACTTCTGGCAAGTTGTTGAACGAGGAAAGCGTTTGGGGTCGGAAGGATCGTTTGTGCGATGTGCGGATCTCAGTATGTCTGCGGGGATTATGTCATTGGCAAGCGCGTGGAAACTGTTGCAAACCACGAGCCTCGCTGGGTTTTGCTGGTACAGCTGGGTGCCTTGTGCCGTCATTACAAAGAAAAGCAAAGAAGCAGGAATGCTACCAGCAGTACAGAAGGTGATTTTCCACTAGAGAAGTTGTGACAAGAGTTGTCCCCATGAAACACAGCTGCTGGGGCCATCTGGGGATGCCACTTCAGGATGACTTGGGCGCGTTCACAGAACCACAGCATGGCTGAGGTGGAAGGGCTCTCTCTGGTGCCACCCCTACTTCAGCAGGGACACCGGAGCAAGGTGCCCAGGGTCATATCTGGGTGGCTTCTGAGGATCTCCAAGAAGACCCACAGTCTGTGGGCAACCTGTGCCACTTCTCTGCCGCCTGCTCCCAGGTGTGTGCCCACTGCCTCTTGTCAGGAGGCTGAGGAGGGGCCTGGTGGCAGCGGGGTGCAGCAGGAAGACCTGTCACCTTAGTTAAGAAAGAGTGGTTGGTTCTGAGCACTCAGATGACAGAAACAGGTGCATGAGAGTATAGGAACGTAAATATGCATACACTCCCACCCCCATATAAATTTCCTTGAAAGAACATTCAGAAGTTTCTTGTTTTAGAAAGTGATATCTACTGTATTTGTACATAAAAATGAGCCCTACATAAAAATGAAATTCTCTCACTTCTGTGCGAAGGAAAAAGGCACTGGAACAGATCTCCAAAGAATTAGGAACAACACTTCCACATTCTGTGGCTTTCCTTCACACCTCAGCTCATAGATGTACGTGATTTGTTCTGTAGGCCTGCAGATGCATTCACCATTTAAGTCATGGCACAAATAAGTGCAGCCAACTGCATATGAATGCTTGTACAATCAGATACACATAGAGAAGATAGCATTTTAAATGGTAAAACACTCCTAGCAGCGTGCAGACAATACGTAAATGAGCTCAGTAAGAAAATTTGATCTGAGGCATGGGGTGCACAGGAGCATGCACAAGTGCAGTATGTATAAGGGCATGGTTCTCTGAGTAGTTGGGGTGTGGAAAACACTGATTCCTAGCTGAGAATGGCTCCTTGTGTTACTCTGGAGTGTTATCATCATCATTTCTACTAATGCAATGACTTCCTTTTCCAAAATCTCAGGTATATGTTGAATTGCAGAGATAAATGGAATCACATAAACATGGAGGAGCACATAAATATTAAAAGCATATCCAGATGTGAAAGTTGTCAGCTCCATTTCCTCAAGATAGGAAGGTGTTTCTCACACATTATCATTCCCACTTCTCAGTTCCTTTATCAAGTGTAATACCAATGTGAATCCTTTTGTTGTGTTTTGCTGGTGCTGGACAGTGGACAGAAGGCTGCTCATAGACTCATACAATCATAGAAGAATCATAGAATCATTCAGATTGGAAAAGAATTCAATGATCATCTAGTCCAGCTGCCAATGCATCACTACCACATCACTAAACCAATGTCCCTCAATGCCACAACTCCAACAGCTCCAGGGACAGTGACTCCACCATCTCCTTGGGCAGCCTGCTCCAGTGCCCTTTTAAGGCAGAAATTTTCTTCCTTTTAAGAAGAAATTTTTCCTAATACTCAACCCGAACCTCCCCTGGCACAGCTTAAAGCCATTACCTCTCCTCCTACCACTAATTACCCGAGAAAAGAGACTGACCCCCAGTGAGGCTCACCCCATACAAAGCAAGAAGCATAAAAGAAAAGAAAAATTCCAACCTGCTGTCAGAGAAAATATAATTTCTAGGTTAATTGGCAAAGAGCAATGAGTTTTGTTGGATCATACATCGACCACCTGTCCAAAGTAAGAGATCTGAAAAAACTTCGAGTAAGAGCAAAGTATGTCAGTAAAAGTGCTCCTGCTATGAGGACTCTTAATTGCTTGTGACCCTGCTGTGGCGGAAGTATGGGAAAATTAATGCTCTGAGCAATATTCATCTTGCTGAGTGTTTTCCTTTCTTTCTTCACTCGTGGCTCATGTGACCTTTTTGGAGTCCAACTGTTAGAGGAGATGCACTGCAACACGCGGAGTACATTATTATTGTCTTGAATATTCTCCAGCTTTTGTAACCAAATGTTTGCTCTGCTTGGTCAGGATTAAATGTCCTTTGCTTTTGCCTTCTGCAGGTTTCTGTTCCAGATCACGCACCTGGTATGTTCCTGCAGTTGGCTTTTAAAGAAGTGCAAAAGCAGTTTTCTTTGCTGAAGTGCAGCACTACGAAGTATGCTTTCATAAAGTCTTTTAAAAATTTCTCAGGAAGGAAACAGAACTGCGGCTTGCCACAACCTGCTTTGGGAGAGTTGGAAGTCTCCTGCAGTGGCACCCTGCTCTCCTCCCCGGCCTCTTACCTCAGGTGTAAGCTGTGTGCTGCCTGTGGAGGTTGCTACTCACATTGCACGCTGCTGGAGGAAGAGCATTTGGTCACACGCCTTGTCCTTGCTTGCATGTTGTCCAAGAGGCCACTAAACATGTGTCCATTGTGGCTCCAAACCCCCAGCCCTGGGAAAGATGACATGGAGCAGGCAGAGCAAATGGGGGCTCCCAGTTACCTTCAGCTATGGGTCTACCTGGCAATAGTCTTTCTGCAGAAAATGCCTTCATATGTGGGCAAGCAGCATGGTTCTTGCTCCCTGCCCATCCTTCAGCCAGGACTGATGACATCTCTTCTTCCCCCAGCTGCTGGTGGGAATTCAGGATCTCTGCGTCCTTTGCCTTTTTCTAAAAACATTCAAAAGTTTTCAGCAGTTTTCCAGAGGTTCTGACAGGCAGATAATGAATTAACAGAAATCTCTTTTATTAATGGCATTGGAGAAAAGAAAAAAAGGATGGTAGAGATTTGTATCTTTACAGGATGACCAAGTTTCAGTCACTGTTTGATCACTACCCCCTAAAATTGAACCAGGAATTTTCATTTTTCTGTCTCCACCTTGACCTCAGTAACAAAAATTCTAAATTAGACTTGTAAATGAGAGCAAAATTCATCCTTTTTAATTTCAAGGACAGAATACCTATAGTGCTTGCTATAGAAAAAGTGAAGCCTTTTAGGTAGACTACTCCCTTTGAAATCAATGAGACAGAAATACTGTTTGATTTTAGTATATGGCCAAGGCTCAGATAACCTGCAGTCTCTCAAAAACCATGGGCTTTTGAAAATAAATCCTTAGATAAGCTGTAGTTCAGATAACCCATGGGAAAAAACAGAGGCAGAGATGGGGAGGCTGTGGGAGAGGGGCAGCAGCCTTTGTGGGAATCACGGCAAGACACTGTGAAGACAAAGACTTTGCCTTTTATATACCTGCTTACTGAGAAATTGTACAATCAGCTAATACATTTTAATGCCATTTGATCAACTGCAGTTCTCTGACCACTTCACCCCAATTTTACTTATTGATTTCATGTGCACTGAACTGCTTCAGAAGAGCACCAATTCTCTGCATTCCCATTTTGCTGAAAATGACCCCAAATTATCTTGGCTTCTGCACATTTGAGACAAAGCTAAAGATAAGGTCTATCACACAACAGACATTACCTAGCTAGTAGGTTGTGAAAACCAGTTTTATTCGAAGTAGTTGGGCCTAATCTGACATAGCTTTATATCTGCTAGAAAGAGCTACTGGTGTTTTCTAAATGTCCTATAAGTTAAAATCCATTTGCTACCTACAGACAGGTTGCTCACGGCTGACTGGCCCCCTGCTTGCCTTTCCATCTGCAGAACATCAGGCCTGACGGTTGATCAAAGCAGGTCTGAGCTCAGAGCTGGTTCTGCTCTCAGCAGAGGCTGGACTGGATACCTCCTGAGGTTTCTTCCAACCTGGATTGTTCTGTGACCATTTGAATCCGTATAATGGAGCCCTGTTTATAGGCTCTGTGAACAAGGAGCCTGGTTGTAGGCGGTATTGCTGAGAATAAGAAATGCAGCTGTGAACTTTCTTCCTGCCTATGTTTAAACTCATTAAAAATGGTGGATTATTTCAGCTTTTTTTTTTTTCCACGTCACCCAGATATATACATGCACATCTGTATATATAGAAACTGGGAGTATCTGAGCGTTTTCCTCTGTGTTTTTATCCACTAAATATATGTTTTATAATCCTCAGTGTTTTGCAAAGCTACAGGGTAATGTGCAGCATTCAGTAGTTACTCTTGCTCAGGAAATGCACAACAGTCACAAATGCTGCACAGATTGGTTGCTGGGTAAACTGTGGCTCATTTGTATTCAGCACCCTGCGTAAAAGTGATAAGAAGCCAAATACTCCTAGGAAACAGCACAAATGAAATACAGCACGCAGGAGGCGAAGTATTTATAGAAACAAAATATCAGCATTTTCCACACATTTACACAAAGCAATTTCAGTCTTTTCATAGGAAAAAAAGAACATCTCTGGCACTCATTTATTCATTTCCCTGCAGTCATATATTTTGGCCAAAAAGCACTGACTACATAGAAAACCTTCAGGTCACAACAAATTAAAGATCAATGACAACCCAAAATAGATGCTGTCATATTTTCACTCCTAACATGTCTTTGTAATGAGCATTGTTTTAGTAAGTAAATAACGTGACATTTCTGCTTGAATGGGATTTTAGTGTCGTGGCTGAACTCTGCCCACAGATCCCCAGTTTGCCATCAGAGAAAAAAAAGGTATCTGCTGCATTTAACTCCCTAGGACCTCTGGGCTCATTAGTGCAAGTCAGTGCAATGTTAAGGCCTGGCAGTCAGAAAATCAACCCACCACAGCTTTCTTCATGTGTGCATAACCACCCTGGGCTCTTTTGAGGATGGCAAAGCGCTGCCTTGCTTGGGCACAACGCCCACCTGCACCTCAAGGACAATCCCTGCAGTCCTGCTCCAGCAAATGGTGCTCAGCTTAGCCAAAAACTTCCACCTTGCTGAAGGGAAGCAAAGAAATGCCCATGGCAGCCTTTCAAAGGATGAAATCTTTCCATCTCACTCAAGTCCAACTATCTGCAGAGGGAGATGTGGGCCCCCAGGCCCCTCCTGTGCCCGTTCTGCAGGGTCACTGAGCGCAGCACACGCTGCTGTTTCTGTCGCTGTCTGACAGAGCAGCCTGCCCTACTTCTTTACATGACAGGTAGGAATACTGAACGATTCCCACAGTGTAGGTGTTTGATTCTTAAGTCTAAGAGTGACATTTGAAAACTTACTTTGTTACACGTGCTTGGTCCTTCTTATGTGTGTGGCTCACGCAGACATCCTATGGGTAGAATTAAGACTATGCAATAATTGCAATAACACAGAGGAAAAATATTTGTGAAATTGTTTAGCTATTTCACAGTGAAGTAATACAATATTCAGTATTCAATTACAGCAATGTAATACCCATTCATCTAATTCCAAGTATTATTCCCATTTGGTTAATGATGTGAGAAAAGGTTGGGGGATATCACTGTCTGTACTTTCTGCTGTGATCCCTCGACTGAAATAACAATTTGCTATTTGTTTGTTTTGGGACAGGGTTAGATTTAGGAAAACATGAAAAGTGAATGACAAAATCTCTGCCGCAGCGGGAATTTATCTTTTACTGCTCTTTTATTGCTGAAGTTTTCATTAGAAAGGCTGGGAAACAGGAAGAATAAGTTGAAACCTTTTAACACAGAGCAAAGAAGTAAAACATGAACACATCTAAATTGGAAAACAGCTGAAAGACATAAAAATGTCTTTTTTTTTGCTGACGTTCTATAACCGAGTCAGGAATCCTTTAGACAAAAATTGTGTTAAGTGGTAGTAGAAAAGATTTTACTTTTAGTGCTACGAGGTGATCTTTTGCATATCTCTATGTTAAGCTTAATTTTTTTTAATCTTTATCAAGGTTAAATAAGCAAATAAATGTGCAGTGGTTGCTACATGCCAATGATTTACCAACAGCAAAAAGGAGGCTCAGACACTGCTGGCAGCTGTGGCAGGTCCATGTGGAGCTGTTAGGTTTGACGTGGGATTTTCTCAAATCTGCTTTCTGTCTGTATCTACACACACAGTGTGTGCAGGTAAAGGAAACACATTTCAGAGATGAATTCCTACAGCACATGTTTCTTGATCAACAAGAAAGCAACCTGCAAAGCCTCTAATCTCTTTCTCCCTGGCAGAGGAGTGACAACGCGTACCAACCCAAAGCAAGCCTGATAAAATGGAGCAAACCAGGGAAAAAAGGATAAGGTAAGAAAATGTATAAAAAGTTGATCCTAAAGCAGCTGCAAACCAGTCAGTCCAAGATTTCTTATGGCCAAAAAATGTGGAGGCCTTACAAGTTACTCTGCTCAGGAGAAACTGATGCAGTGCTGTTACAGCATTTCTGAGCCCTGTTCCTTTGGGCATTGGAGGGATTAAGCAAACAAAGGCAATTTCTTTGCTTCTTCCAAGTCCCTTCCAGACAGCATAATTTCAAAACTGCCTTTCTGGGCTTTTCCTCAGGGTAATGCTCATCTAGAGTAGGTCTGACTTGCCATGTTTTTCTCTTCCCTTGTGTCTTTAGTCAAGCATCAGGAAAGTTCCTCTTCCTGTGTGATTGCACTTCGTCAGTGAATTTGCACATCTTACACTGTGACTTGCAGTGTTAAGTGAAAGATGGTGGCTTCACCAGCCTCAGTAACACAGACTAGTGCATATAAAACATACTAGAGACAAAAGATGAAAATTTAAACTTGGGATGTCTGTTTCACTCTTCCAGACACCAATTTCCTGATTTCCTGAGGTCTACACAATTAATGCAAACGCTCCATTGTATTCTGGGTCGTATGGTTAATCTGATCTGGTTTCTTCAAAGCCATAACAAGAAAGCCAATGTTTCCAATTTGTATACATAAGCAGCATATTTTTTCCTCAGATTAGATATTTATTTCCCTTGTCGGCATTTCAATACTCATAAATCATATTGATGCAACAGAATAATTTATTTTGTTGTGAAATCTCTTACAGGGTCAGCAAGATCTTATCTAGAGCAATGCAAATGCTAGAAGATGCAGTTTAGGCATTGCTTGTTCCTTTCAGTTCAAATAAAAAAAGAAAGACAGGCTTGGAAAGGTGATAGCTCCCTGTACAGAGTCTAGGTGCAGAACACTGAAACTTCAGCAAAATATCAGATTGCCTTGATGGACACCTGAGAGGGCACGAGAGGCTTCCTTCTTACCAGCAGGAGGAAAGATCAGTAACAGCTAAGCAAGTAGGCTGGGGGGAAATAAAAGCTGATGCATCACTTACAGAGCTGGTCCAGTAGTGAGGTGGCCACCTCTCAGGCTGCTTAACTGTTGCCTCATTCTGGTAGGTCCCGAGTTGTAAAGGTGCCCATGCCCAAAACTGCCCAAGATGTAGGGCTCTAGATCAGACACATGCAGGTGAAATGCAGGTGAGATTCAGAAACTGCACATTTCTTTGCTTCGGTCACCATGAAAATTTGTTCCACTGTGTTTTCTTAGCATACAGATGTGGTACATCCCCTGAGTATCACAGCTGTGAAGCTGGGTGTGTTGATGTCCAGTGTGGCTCCTGCATTCCTGCGCTGGTCCCACAGCCACAGCATTTCTTGGCTCCAGTGCAGGGCAGTGCCACTCGCCATGCTGACGTTGGGGCAGGGACAGCTTTTTTCTCCCACCTGTGCAAATCTGATGTCATGGCTTGCACCAGGAGAATTAGCTCTGCAGTGCCTGCTGGCTGGAGTAACAGGCTATTGCTCTGAAACTGACTGTCACTGAAAACAGAAAATATCTACCCGTCTGAATTCTGAATCAATGATCTTAAAGAATATCCTTGCTTAAGATAGAAGACTGAAGTCACTGTATCATTTGACTTTGCTTTATATCTATATGACCTTTCCTTCCTTTACATTCTGTCTTCTGCTTTTACATGCAGAATTTTAAAAAGTCCTATTAAAGATGAGTTGGAGAGAAAGTGATTTTTTTGTTTTGGAGCAGTGTTAAGGCCCACTTCGAGAAAGAATGGAAAAATACAGTCAAGATCAAAGAACTTTGAACAAAGAGAAAGGTAAATTCTTCGGGAGTGCAGCCAAAGCCCTGGGCACAGGAATCGCATTCCCAGGAATTTCTGCTCGACAGTTGGCTGTGAGCAAATGGAGCACAGGGAAAACCCAGCGACCAGCACGCAAGAGCGACTAAAGGTCAGAGCAGCAAAGGAGGAGTATGAAAAATTAGATTAATCTGCTGGGAATCGCATATCATCAAGAACAGGCTTAGAGGAAGATCTGCCAGGAAGATGAGGCGGGCAGGAGGGTTTGCTTGAGGAACAAAGGGGACCAACTCGTACTGAATTTGGAAATTGTTAGCACCACCTATTGGCGACAGTGTTAGATGGAAGAAGCTGGAGGATTCCTGAGTGCGTGAGATGAAACAGAAAAAAATATTGCTAGTGGAATATTTGTTTCAATACCCAACACTTGAACTATTTATAAAAACAGGATTCTTCGTTGCCCTTCTTGTCCTGTAGTTTAGGTTGATTCTCAATGATGCAGTGACTATTTGGGAAATACGTTCTATTGGAGCTTAACAAGATATGATTAGGTCAGCATTAGATTTGACCTCATTTCAGTTAAGTAAGAGAAAATCCACTGAAAAGCCTTTCCTATGTCTTTCGCACTTACCAGTATTTAAAAATACATGCAAAAAGCTCCATCAGCTCTAACAAGCAGCACAGTGGAAAAGGTGAAAAGACAAATATCCCTAATACAGAACGCATACCTTCTCTCTAAAGCTGATCTAATCAATCAAAATGCATTTTGCTCTGCATATTTGTCTATTATATTTGCTGACCTGTGTAAGTAAAGCTTACAAATATTGGCAGTCTTGTGCTTTTCGGGAAAGGAGATTTCAAGCCAGGTGCCATTCATCATAGCTTCAGCGGTCTTAAGAGCTGTGTGGAAATAAGCTAGGACTTGTTGAATTGAGCATTCTGGAGGCTTTTTGCTACCAGTTGTTGACTGACCAGCTATAAATGTGTTTCTACAATGGCACATCTGACTTGGAGCAATACAGCTGCTGTCACAGTAAATCTACAAGCTATGTGCAGTAATTCGTCTGCTCCTTCTGCCCATCTTTGCCTTTTCTTTTTATTATTATTACCACTTTTGTTGCTAGCCTGTTAGCTAGAGAACTTCACTCAGAGGAAACAGGAATCGCCTTAGAGGGGCTAAATATTATTGGGAAAATTCGGTGTGGGGAGAATTGATGAAGACCTATGAGGAACTGAGGTCTTTGCCCAGGACGGTGCCAAGCACCCATGAGAGCTTTCCCCACAGTTAATTTGCAGGATCAGATCCCACTCCTGCAGCTCTCTTAACATATAATTGGATTTGTTCAAAGGCGTTCCCAGACAGCTTTGTTTTATCTCATGCCTTTGTTATCTTTCTTCCGTTTAACAAGCGGTTAAATAAAGGGCAGCAGCAAGAGGGAACAATTCTGCTGGGAGATGGTTGTGCTTGGCGAGCCCAAGAGGCAGCGATCAATATCCTGCTACGTTCCAGCCCATTTACAAACACTGCTTTGTCCGAAATACAGAGCACATCATTTATGTCTCTCCCTGCAGTATGTGTTTATTACTTAAAACAAAATGTGACTTTGTTTTTAAATGTTTGGCATTTCTAAATGTATCGCTGTTTGTTTTAGCTACTAACGATACCAGCATTCCACAAGGATCTTATGGAGGCATTTGTGTACTGGAAATATACAAGGAAAATATAAAATTTTACAGAAAATTTTGTGTAGGTTTGGACTGAGTGTGCCTTGGGTGCATCAGGGCTTACGACACTTCATTTGATAAAGACAGTAGTTCAAATCAAACAAATAATTAGGGTGTATTCTTTTCAGAAACATAACTCTGAAGTTACTCTTCTTGGTATTTTTTGTCCCCTTTTTTAATGTGTTTTTGTATGTTATCTATTTTATTGTTGAGACATGCTGGGCATGCTGCTACTCTGCACTCCCTCTGCTATACTTTGAAGGGAAATATCTGCTCTGAGTTAGAACCAGAAAGAAGAAAAACAGTTTCTAATTAACCAATAGGACTGAAATATTCACTGTTAAAATCTTACTTGAGATTGATTGCTGGAAAGGTAGAAGGAACAGCTTAAAATGTGTTTTATAATATGAACAGACTTCCACTGCACGTGGATAAGTTGTTCGTAAGCAACTTTCCTAAAACCGAGGACTTCAAAGGCAGGATTGCCAGTGTACAAGAGGCTATGTAAATAACACTGCTGAAGTACTTCAAATACTTAAGAAAAATATCTGCTGACAGGCCTGAAAACTGGAATTTTATGGCCGTAACCTGAGAACGACAGAAATGCTGATGGTAAAGTGTTTCTTCGCTGCTCCTGTGCAGTGTCTCTGGAAGGAAATCAGAGGCCTTTATATTTCCTAAGCTACTTTTATCTAAAGCCCTTTGAAATTATCAAAGAGGCCAGGTGGTCAAAAACACCAGTCTAGAAAGTTGGAGCTGCTGATTTTGTCCCTGTATCTGCCATAATGTGGCATTTGGTCTAGTGAATCTTATGGCAAATCTTACTCAGCCTTAAAAGTATTTATCCTCGTCTAAATAAGCGAACCACTCAAAAAGCACAAAAGCAAAGAGTTGAAACAATCTGCACCTCGCACCCACAGTCACACAGCACAGGCTGGAGCTGCCTGTCCCATGCCCTGTCCTGCAGGCTGTGATCTTCCCTTTTGGTGCACATGCTCTTGGCCTGCACCAGTGATATGATCAATCTTCTGAGACACTGTCATCCCCTGCATTTCCGGGACACAGCACTTACACCACCGTGCTTTTATTGAGGCAGTGAGACACCTAAATACAGCATTTGCTGCTGCAGAGTAGGGCAGAATAGCAGCAACCTCAGCCCGAGCGTGACAGGAGAACCAGGAAGGCTACGATCAGGGGCTTTGGAGCAGGACTTCCACCAAGGATATCTGCTACTTTCACACAAAGTAAGGGTGATTGCAGCCTTTTGCCAGTGACACGTAGCAGCAAGGCACCATGTCATGGCGACAGTGGGCCTGGACAGCACGGCCTGCGTGCCCTGGGACTGTCCTACCCAGACAGATGGAGGATGCGGGCATAGAGAGCGGCCACAAGCTGGTGAACTAACAGAGAGCAGCTAGCAGGTTGGGAACGTTTATCATCAAAAAGACCCTGCTCTTCCCAGCGTGTTTATTTTGGGAGTGCACTTATTGTGTATGTGTGGCTTATCTCTGCGGCTCAGGGAAAGTATGGATCAGCTCACCGCTCTCATGCTGGCTGACAGGCAGCTGCCGCCGCAGCGCAGGGACAGCCACTGCGGCCCGCATCCTCCTCCACCTCAGCTAGCCAGGGGCTCGCCTTCTCCCCACTTCCATTGAAGGGATTTCTTCCAGTTGCTTCAAAAAATACAGGGAGGTGAAGGTCAGTGCTCAGGAAGCTGGTGTTTGGGCAACGTTTTCCAGGTATAAATGAGGATTTGCTTACGCTCAACACAAAGGCTGCAGAGAAAAATTAATGATCTTATCAGGTGAAGCAGGTGTTGTGGTCACACCGTCAAGGTCACTGGCATTAACAAAACACTCTGAAAGCAGAACGGTGGCATGTTCCCAGCAAGGTGCTGGAGTGTTGCAGAGATAATGTGCTCGGCCTCGAGGGGAAAAAGCGCGATGCGCTCACACGGCTAACAGCTGCTGATGGCACAGTGCTGGGGGCAAGGAGAGGAGCTCTGACCTGCGGCCTGCGGAGGAGGCTGCAAACAACTGGCTGATTCCCTGCTGCCTCGCCCCTGCCAAGACCTCAAATGCTTGTGCCAAGCAAATACAGCATATATGCTAAATGCTATCACGTCAAAAACGCTGAGTCTTAGCGCCATTTGCACAGATGTAAAAATCTGCAGAAAGTGCAAGGTAGGGGAAAATGAGGCCTGTAAATGCTCATGCGAGAAGGATGTGAAAGGAGCCTCAGAAATGCAGTTTTAGGGACTAAGTGCACACAGCTTTTTATAGCTGAGCTCAGCAATGCCCCAGGAGCACTGAGTCACAGCAACTTGCACACATTTTTATCATTTCTTCCTGCTAGCACTGCAGAGCTGCTGCACCTACAAAAGAGATCCCAGATCTCTCTGGGATCAGCAGACCAGGCAGCTTCAGGCTGGCAGCACAGCTCCCCTCTGCCTAACTGTCTTTCTCCCAGCTGCAGCATTACTTCTCCAATCCCAGCAGCTACACTCTGGAAATGTCAGCTGCCTTAAAATTATTATGGATCCAAGTTGAAGGAGGAAAGATTTAGGTTGGATGTTAGGGGGAAGTTCTTTACAAGGAGAGTAGTTAGGCCCTGGAACGGGCTGCCCAGGGAGGTTGTGGATGCCCCGTCCTTGGACGTGTTCAAGGCCAGGTTGGATGGGGTCCTGGGCAACCTGATCTGAATGTGTACGTTTGGTGGCCCTGCTAGGCAGGGGGGTTGGAACTACATGATCCTTGAGGTCCCTTCCAACCCGGGTGATTCTGTGATTCTTTGATTCTGTAACTCCCACCTCTGGGTGCTGCCATGCCTTCCTTGCCTGGCAGCTGCAGTGATGTTTCAGCATCGGAGCATGAAAACATGAACACCGCTGACATGGGGGCAAGAGCACCTCCACCCCATTCCTCCCCTTAGCAAACTCACGTGGACCCTATATTCTTGTTGAGGAGGCCATGACATTGCACTCCCCACAGCACACCCAACTTTTGTTGCTGGCGTTCCAGCAATGAGGAAGCATTGTCCTGCCAACCTCAGGGTGAAAACAAAACCTCCTCAGTTTGGAGCACACTGGTCCAGAAATCACTGCACAAGGGCACCACAGGGCACTCTAAAAAGTGCATGTTGATATAAAGACCATCAGCAACCACCGCTGCCTCCTCGTCACTGAGAAACGTGTCACTTCAGGAGATCTCAGAGCAAAGGAGGCTGAAGTGCAGAAGGACTCACAGAGGGCCAAGGAGCTGTGAGGGTCCTGGCCAGATCATCTGCTGCCAGGGAGGGATGTGCTGTGCTGCTTCCTGCAGCCGGAGGTGCTGCCCTGGTGCAGAAAGCATAGTTAACACTGGGCTGATTGTCAGAAAAAATAAGAACAAACAGAAAGCCAGAGCATGACAGCTTGTGCCATCTGCCTGGAACACGAACTCAAGTTTTAATAGCACCAGCTATATCATTTTTAACAAACATTTTTGTATTCAAATCTGTTTTCTACTTAAAAGCCCTCAAACAGAAAGAAGCCAGCAGTGTGCGCTCACACCTGCTGCCCTCTCATGGCTGTGAAGTTCTGCATCAATGGGGATGGCCATGCACTGCTAGGCAGTACATTTTTCTTATGCGTTAGTACAGAAAAGTCTGCTGAAAAAGCCTCACAAAAATATGGTGAGGTGAGAAGGATCTTTCAAAAAAAGACGCACAACTAATAGGCTGATATAAGGAGAATGTAAAACAAGAACTGTGTTTTGATGCAGTTCTCTTCAGCTCTATTGGACAGATTCTTCTTCCTTCATCAGCTGCATTCCCTATTTGACAGATTACAGAACCAAAGTAAGTGTACTTTCCACCCATAGTTCCTAAAACTCCAAAAAACAACAGATACAGCATGAGCAACTTGCTTAACAGTATTTGGTCTGCAAACTCATTTTACATGCCACATGTGCTGGGCAGTCCAGTATCAAAATAAATGGAATGTCTTCCTCTGCTTGGGCACCCCAGACTTTTTCCACCTCGCCACTGCATTTGAGCCCCAGTACAAAACCACTTAGGTAAGGGATGAGAGTAGCTGCAAACATTTTAATAGAGCTGACACAGCATGAAGAACTTCTTGCATAGCAGAAGTCAAACACAACCAATCTAGAAACCTCCAAAATCCTTCCACTTGTTTCTGAGCCATGTGCTCTTTTGGCACTTTTCTGCCACAAGAAATGCGCCTAAGATGCAGCTTTTGGAAAGAATGGATCAGTAGAAACACTGCATGCTTGTCCTGAATTTGGCATGTACCATGACACCAGTAATTTGGTGTGATCCTACTTGGGATGCCTAGAGACAGAATATGCACCCACCTACTTTCCATGTTTGTCCAAGACCAATTGCCCACCTCAACCAGCAAAAGACCAAAAGTAATAATGTGTAGCAGCCCTATTTTTGAAGCTCTTTAAAAGACAGAGTAATAGGAGAGGCAGCGCCCTGGTGGAACAGCTCTATTCCCTCTATTCATCATGTTAGGTTAAAGAAATAAAAGCAGTTACAATTCTGCTACAGCAGACTCAGGCTGGATCTAAGGCAAATTAAGTTTCACCATCCACATTAAGAAAGCAATTCAGCTCCTGAACTGGATCAGCTTTGATTTCAATCTCAAGTCTACTGTTGAGCAGCAGATAGAATTATCAAAACATGCTTTATTTGTTTGTGAACTTGATTTTAGGACCCCAAAAGGAGTAATGTAAGCTTGGTCCAGTTATAGTGAAACTGGTTCAAAACACTGGAGCTGGTCCATCAAGATAAATCTACTACTGGTGATTTGATATGGCAGATGTTTGATGAGTAACTCTGACAGAGCAAATGCCTTTTTAACTAGAATTTTTAAATGGCATTATTAAACCACTAAAATGTCATTATGTTTGAGGGGAAAAAGCATAATACGTGAAAAACTATTATTGCAGAGCACATACAGCACAATTTTTCAAGCACTGGTTTCAAAATTTAAGCCATCTGAATAAAGGTTCTCTCTGAGGAAAGTCACTTTGTAACCAATTCAAGCCTTTAAATAGCTATTGTTTAAAAAAATTGTCAGTTACATCGATTATTTTTCCTTCAGATTCCAAGCCCTGCCAAGCCAGGTTGATTAAAATGTTGCATTTTAAAAAAATGAGGCAATCTAATTACCCTTCATAAAAAGTGAAAACAGCAACTCAATTTTTAAAGCATCTTGAACAAAAGGCTATAGCCCATCTCTCACTCGCATATGGATTCGTGTAATGATTCTTCAATTAGAATTATTATCTATACAGCAGCTGAAGACTGAGAACTGCTGATACACTGCAGATGAGAACATTTGGTAGTCTCTGGGCTCCAGCCTTTCTTAAAAAATGATGATCGCACAATATAGATCGCTCGGTTTATACGTGTATTAAGCTGCAATGCCAGCATTTACATTTGCAACATTACAGTTTTGCTTTCTTAGGCTCAAGAGAATTTGCTGCATCTGGTAGCTTTTATTTGCTTTGTATCTGAGGCAATCGTTACGAATGAAGCGTGAATGGGCAATATTATTGCTCAAATAGTCCTTAGTTTTGTTCATTATCTCAGACACTACAAAAGTAAACGAAGTGCTGGTCTGTGAGATGGGTCATTCAGTGTCAGTTTGCTCACACTGTATTTTCCCAGTGCTATTTTTTACAAGGCAAGTCCATCTGCTCCTTCATTTATTTCACCTACGTAGATCCAGACAGTTTAAGACATAACATCAGAGGGAAAGAAAAGCATCTCACAGAACAACTACAGGCATCTTAGGAGGCACAAGTCACTTCAGTGACACAAACTGCAGGACTTTGAGGGGTTCCTGCCCACCCACACACCCTGCTCTGGTACAAAAGGTTATTCAGAAGCAGGTATCAGCATCTTTGTTTTCTGCAGAAATACAACAGGAAACATGCCTGCTTCACAGGCACAGTTTTTCATACCCTCAGTGCTCACTTTAACACACCTCAGTTTCAGCAGTTGTTCCAACGGTATGAATTGTGGCAGCAGCCAAGCAGACTTTGCTGCCCCTGCTACAGGGCAGTAACTTCTGGCAGAGCAACAAACCAGCAGCAAGAATAGTAACCTCCTACATTTCTGGATGTTAAATTCTTCTGGAAAATTTCACGTGCTTGCTTCTTGTTTCACCACCGATAGCTACATGCTGTGTCCTACAATGAGAGACAGGAAGCTTCACAAACAGCAGCTGAGATGCAGCCTTAGTAACTGTGGCATCAGTTCATAGAGTTTTACTAAGGATTCCTGCTACACAACCCCAAGTGTTATCTAAAGCCCACCCTGTCTTCCTAAACATCTCAATAGCACAGTGGATGCTGGAGATGACATGCTGGCTCTGGCAGGTCCCTGAGGCTCGTAGAGCCCTTTGGTGTCACATGCATATATAGAGGACAGGAAAAAGGATGCACAATTAATTTTTTGAGCCAAGGAACTTCTTACTTCACTGTGCAATCTCAGAAAGACCTTCGCAGAAAGCAAATATCTCTAATGCATTTGTTTTACTCTTCATATGTTGACAAAGCTACGCCCCAGTTATTGCCATCTTTCAGCAGTGCTGCTGTTAGTGGCTGAGACCTGCCACAGACGTGAAATCTTCCCGTATTATATAAAGAAAATGAAGACTCAATAGCTGTGTGTTCCAGTATTATTTTATTACCTCATTACAGACATCAGTGAATAGAGAATAAGTGGCTTATATTCTTCCTTGAAAAATACAAAGTTTATCTATTGAATCTCCTGTTTCAAGTATGTCATAAATAACCATTTCTTCTCCATTTATTTAAATTTAAATATAACTATGATGACATTATATTATGCTTCTGTCTCTAAAAACTCAGTATGCATTACAGCTTAACACGCTTAAAGGAACAAAGCAAGGAAATAAAACTGTGAACTGGTAAAAGAAAACATACCAAAGTAACATAACACTGATATTTAGTTCAAGAGATCATACCTCACAATGGGCACAATTTTCAAAGTATTTCAAACTGTGTGGTTTCAGGTAGCATCACTGAGACCTGTGAAAAGCCCTAGTGACACTAATGTTAAAAAATAAAAAAAAAAAGTAACCAGAAGTCTCATCTTAAAATGTTTTTCAATTAGAAAAATACAATGTTTAAAAGCACAGCATCAGAATGAAACACTTTAATTCTTTCCCTGAATACTTGTTCAGAGAGATGTGTTGAAACTTTTATGTTTGATTTCAAATGGGAAACATTTTGAAGGCAGGAGAAACACTATCTGAGAAAGCAGTTCAATCTAGAGTAGAAGAGAGTGAATTATTTGCAGCAGACAATTTATTACAGGAACATAAAAGGTAGAGGTCTTTTCCTCTCAGAGAAGGCAATTGCTGCTTTGTTTTCAGTTTCAGGGTACTGCTTATCAAATCCTTATTGTAGCTACTACCACATACCACCCTAAGCTCTCATAACAATAACTCTAATATGTGTGATCTGCAATAACCAATTAAATCACTAACTGACGCTCATTCAAGCACAAGACAACAATATCCCAAAACAGGAAGAAAGGCATCACTAAGGCCCTGTGGTTTTCACTGGCTGCTCCAATACGCTGAGTGCAGGGTGAGCTGCACAGCTCTGTCTCCCAAGGCTGAATGAGAGCTTTACTGACTAGAAAAACTGGTATAGCATCATCTCAGATCAAAACAAAACAATATTTACATCTAGTTATGGCCACAAGGACTCAGTGGTCAAGCTGCATTACCTTTCTCTTAAGACATGATGGTACAACAAGTACCAACTGACTCCTGAGAGCCCTCACTTCCACAAGCCTTAATGGGCCTGAAGGGTAACAATCTAGGCTAAAGATACAATGATCTTCACTGAGTCAGGCCACCTCGATGGCAACCAGCATACAATAGTTCCACATATTAACATCACCTCTTGTATAAATTCATTTGAGCACAGCAGAGGGACAATTCTTTCAAAAGCACTATCTATACTGATAAGGCAATTTGCAGAGGGCTCTGAGGATATCTGTCTCAGATCCCACAAAACAAAGTAACGAGAATGTTTCCTGACATTAAGAACTCATTAACTGAGGTGTCCCAAGGATTACTGCATTACAAATAAAGCAAGATGTATTCAAATGCTAAGCTCACTTTGAACAGTAAATGACAAAAATCTACATACAGTGTGTTAATTACATTCAAGAATAATTAACAAAAATTTTTGTAACCTACAGCACTGTCATTCCAGTGATATGGAACCTTTGTTTCAGGAACAGACTCTGAATCTACTGTTCCATTAATGAATTCAAACACAGACAACAGTGCCAATGGCAGGAGAAGGTGCAGAAGCGGATGTCTATACCTCTTAAAAACACTGGGCTAAAAAATGCCAAAACATCCTCTGGTCTCATTGGATCTTGAAACTGCTGCAGTCATCCCACAAAGCATTCCACCTTTTGAGCGGATCTCTGACCTGACTGCTCTATTCATGAGCAACTATCAAAGAAGAGATGAAATGTATACAGAGGGCAACTCTCACTCCACTGCCTCACATTTTCATCACTGCACTCCCTCAAAATTCCTTCGGGTTGCTGAGCTATGCAAATGTTTCCAAGAGCTGAGTACTGACAGGATGTTAGGTATTCTAAGTTCTTTGCCACTGAGGGCTGCTTTGTTCTAGGCAGCTCATGAGAGGTAAGAGTGCCTAAAAAGACCATTATTCCAACTCCACAATTTCTTCATCCAATTTCAACATTGTATTTACTAATGGTTATCCCAACACTTCTATATAAATCTTCGGAAATAAAAGAAAAATAGAAAGTAAGCTGAGTAAAAGCAAGACATTTTGAGAGCAGTAAAACATTTCTTGTTGGTTGTACAGCTAGACAAAAGAAATTCAATCACTGCTACAGAAGATCTAGTTAATCAAAATGTGCTTAAATATCACAGAATATTTAAGCCCCAACAGTCACCCACAGACTGACAGGTCAGCTGAAGGCTTTTATGAATGCAGAGCTTTACTTTGGCATATTAAGTACATTTACATGGTGCAAAATGCTTACTTTCCTGTAAGAGAGAATAGGAGAAAATCACCTATTTCCTTTAAACCTAAATTTCACCCCAAAATTTTTCAGTGTTCTTTTCAGATCAGGACCAAATTCTCTGCACTTCAGATTCACAGCGCTAGTCCAGTACAAACCTGCATACTTCAAACAAAAGTGCATCTTCCTTTGTTACTATGTCTGTACTTTCTGGTCTTCAAGTTGGTCTGTGCCTGTGTTAGCTGTACATGTTTCATTCACACTTTCTTTCCCTTTCCTAGAAGCCTTCAAACACTTGTCCAGTCTTTTTAGGAAGATGTCTACATCTTGCTTTTTAATTCCAATAGCTGATGCAGCATTGAGGTAAGCACAGGAGTAGTCATTTGCATGTGACATAAAGCCTTTGAAAGTGTAGTTATTCACTGTTTGCACAGACCCACGAGGAACAACCCTGAAATAAACAGAATTGTGATTGAGTTACAAGACACCTTAAATAGTTTTATGTGATACATTACAATTAACATATTTACACAGATGTCTATGCAGTATAATATCTGCTAAACAAATTCCTGTAGTTGGGCTTGGAATGGGTATTCTCCAAATTAGTGCTTAAGGATTGCAGTGACTGACAGTGGTTAGCAGATCCTCAATTAGATAAAGTCTGTGGGCACAGGTGAATATTCATTCACCTCCTCAGCCAAATTTTCATCTTTTCTGCTGGCATTTATGAGCTCCTCAGCATGACATGAAAGACATCTGCAGCCAACTCTTCTATTCCATAACAAGACCTAACTATCAGACATGCTATCTCTCCTCAGACATCCTCTGCAGTCACCATGCTAGGAGCAGGCTTGGGGCACACATCTGCTCAGTATTGTGTTCTGCAGCCCAAAGCTTCTGGGTTCAAGTGCTTCACAGGGCTCAGCCTTCCAGGTAGCTGGAACTACATTTGCACCACTGTCTACCATCCTTTCGTGACATTATGTATCTTCCCAAACCTACTCCTTACCGCCTTCTGCCTCCTCTTTCAGTCTACTCCCTCAAATCAGGATCTTAATTTCCTCACATGTATACCTTGGTATTACAGCTCCCCTTTCCCTCATCCTATGACGGCAATCTTTATTCCCATCTCAAAAGGATGCTGTTCAGCACTGCTTTTACCTCTTCCTCATAGGAAGAACCACTACCTACAACACCCTATTTCTCAGGGTTTTTGGTACACATTCATTCCCTGATAAACCACAACCTTAATCTACCTCTTTCCTTCGTCAAGGAACAGCTCACCTTATGGCTACAGTTACAGCTTACACAAGCAATTAACACCAATCAACTGATAAGAATTTGTTATCCCTGCAGAGACAGCCCCTACAGTTCATGTAAGAAACTGTATTCAGACAAATACCACTCTGATTGCCACATCCTTTCCGTGCCCAAGTGCTCAAATGCCAGGTTATGGCAAAGCCCGTGTATGAGCAATGCAGGGAGCTGCTATTGCCACCACTGCCATGTAATTCAAGGCTAATGTTTAAAATCTGTTGAAATGCCATGTCAAACAGTATATGTACTGCAAAAGAATTGCTTGCATATAAAAGGAAAAATCTGAAACCTTTGAGTCAGACAAAGAGTTGGAGAGCCTTAACTTTTCAAATATGGAATCTCAGCCAGCGATAACTTAGACTGCAGGACATGTCAAGGCTGGGAAAGGTGAATTAAAAAAAGCATCTAACTACAGAACATACAGATTTACTGCCATTTCTATGTGCAGAAAGTGGAATAATCCAACCTAATGAAGCATACCTTCCGATGTGGAAACAATCAGCACTGATACAGAAAATCACATTCAGTCCACAGCAGAAGCTGGCATGGAAGCAGTAATGTTCATATTAAGGAATTCTCCCAAAACAAATTTTAAATCATTCTCTTCTTCTAAAAGGTTTAAGCCAAAATCATTACAAATGATTTGATTTATGTTTCCATGTACCAGTATCGCTAAGAATAAATTCAGCTCAGACTGGCTCAAGTTGTAGAATTTTTCTTTTAAATATAGCTAGTTCCAGAAAGTAGGATTTTCTTCCATATGACAGAAAGCTAAGCAGAGTATTAAAAGCTTATTCCCCTGACATCCAGAGCAACCATATTTGTGCTGCAATAAACAAAACAAAGATCTTTCCTAAGCAGCTTACAACCAAACTGTAAGATCAGACAACAGCTGGAAACTAAATGAAACCAAGGGGTCCCAGGAAATAATGACACTAAAGGGGGATAGATTATCTATTTAGTACACCAAAGCTAAAAGAGAAGGCCTTGTTGCTAACTCAGGCAGGTAGACACATTATTAGTACATAATACTGAGGAAGAAAGGTATAATGCTTTTGGACTTGTAATTGCCAGACTGAAGTTTGTAATCATGAGACAACTGGTAGAAAGTAAATATTCTATTACATATTTTATGAAATCCTAATACAACTCCCCAGAACTTTCAAATTCACAGCATTCTCACCTCGCTCCTGAAACTTGTCTTGTAAAAAGCATAGATCCAAGCTGGGTAACAGCAGCATCATTATTTTCATCTAGATTCTTCAGTGACATGGCTGGAAAAAAAAAAAAAAGCACCGCAGTGGATAAGGTGTCTTCCAACAATAAAAACCTGTCCAAGGATTTGTGCTCAGGTACAAAAGAAAAATAAGCATAAATATTACATTTTAGCATTTCCAGTTTTCCACAAACTGGCGTGGATTACTTCTTTGGTTGGGCTGCTTTGGTTGAGCTGGTAAGGCAGAGATCCTGCACAGGGGTGTAACATTACTTTGGTGTTCAGCAGAAGTTTTGGTTAGAACAAATATCCCGAGTAGTACAACAATATAAGATGATGTGTACAGCAATTATATCCTAATTTATTTTAAAACCTATTTATTTATAAAGTAACATGCTGACATCTTCTGCCTGCCTTGACTACAATAATTGATTATGTTGCACAGGAGCAATTTTGTAAAAGGGGCCTGAGTCACAACCCTACTGCTCTGCTTTTATAATAGGTTACCTTATTGGGTTCAATGGTTTCATCTTGGCTTTATAATAATTTAATGGAGTGCAGTGTGCAATGCCTAATGTATAGCAAATGTATATGTTAAGTGCATTATGAATGCACACCATATTAGAATTTCTTTTTAAAGATTTAAAACCCCACAATTACCTAAGGATATGGGATTATGCGGTGTATCCAGCAGTCTCTCATTGTGGATATCTGCCAACTTCTTCAACTCACTTGAAAGATAGGAAAACATTTCCTGGAAGAAAAAAAAGAACAATATTTTTGTTACTGGCTATCAAACACAGAAAAAACCACTACTGCACAAAACTTTTAAGTCTCTATTACAACCTTTATAAGTGCATCGAATAGGTTGGACAGATACTTCTCTGAAATCCATCTATAAAGGAACAGCTCCATTTCCTTAACCTTGTTCTTCCTCTCAGGATGGCAGAATGCTCTCTATCTGAGATAATATACATACTTGGGAGGTCAGCCATTCTCTCTGCGAAACTGAAACCCAGAGGAGCAAAATCTTGAAGAGATTAGCACTCTACAGTCCTCCCCCACATTAGTATCCTGTTGAAGGAGTTGACCTTTACCCACTCCTGCAAGAGCCTCCCCTCACTCCAGTCCCATGAGCCAGAGAATGAACCAACACAAATGACCAACTGCTTCCTGTATTATTTTCTATTAATACGTTTCAGACTAAAACAATCACTTTTTGTTAACACTTGTACAATCACAGCTACCATTAGTTCATAGACCTCTCTTTCTGTACAAGAAAGGCAGTATGCTTTTTTTTTTTAAGCAGAGAAAGATATGAGTACATGCGATTGTATTTTCTACATACATTCCACTGCCAGTCCTCCTCCTATCACCCACCTCTCCTGTACAAGCCTCCTAAAACAACAGAGGTACCTGAATTTCTGATGCCACTTAGATTCCACTCTGATTGAGAAAGTGTTGTGAAACTGGAGTTCATAAACATTCTGGCTAAGATGCCACTCTCACACATTAAAGCCTGCTTCTCTTCCTTCACCTCTGCCTCATTTCTGCGATAATCTACGATAGCTGCTCACAGTCCTCCTCAGTTCATTATCTTCCTCATCACATATCAGCTCAAAATGCAACACAGTAAGAATAAACACCATTCTCCTTATTGTGCTCTTTGGCTGCTTTTTTGTCCTTTTTAATGCTCAGTTTCTCATAAATACTAGCAAAAAGATGCAGATACTGGGTATTCTTTTTAAAAAATACTGAACACCATCTTTTTCCTCTTTCTGATTGTGCTGCTCATCTACTTCAATGTGACTGCCCGTTTCAGCATCCTCATCAATTTCTGGACCTGACAAGTGATTTTTCATTCCTTAAATAGAGTTGTCTCTCCTGTTTGCAGACCAGTATCCTGCTCTGACCCGCACACTCTGACAAATACAAATTATAGCTTGTGATCAAAATTATGCTCTTAAACAGAGCCTCCCACAGGTCTTATGAAACCAAATGAGTTTTGTAGCAGCTAAGTTAGAAGGATGTTACAGCTGTTTAAGCCACTGCAGTGAGCCCAGCCTCACTTCACGAGCAAACAAATGACCGCCGCTCCTGACCTGTGCTTCCTAATACCATGAGATGAATTCTGCCAGAGAAAAAAAGTGGGATTCTGCTCTATGAACAAATTCTGATATGGATTCATTATCAACAAGAGCATACAGTTGCTGTAACACTTGGAACAACAACAACAACATGGGAGGCATCTGTGATTCTTTATCAGAACTCAAAATGTGTGAAGAATCATTTATATTTTGCAGAGGCCTTCTGAAAGGAAATGATTTAGTGGTTTCAATCCATCAGTTTATTTACAGTTCACTTGCAGAAGTTGAAAAACATTTACTCAAATATTCAAACACATCTCCCTTCCCCCTAGTCCATCACCGAACACAAACACATTACTCATGTGTTATTTGCTTTCCACAATGAGCATCGTTAATATGTTTAGCCATTAGATCAGTACTTTTTGTAATCCAATTCATAAATTAATCTGGGCTCCCTCTGCTGGCTATTTACTTTACAGTTGAACTATACATCAACTCTGCCTACTGTGGAGGTATTATCTATGAAACTAGTTCTGAGAAAAACTTCTCTTGGAGCAGGAAGAAATTCCCAAGTAATTCATTTCTGTACATCATGTCTAAGGAACTCTCTTGCATCTCTTACAGTACTTATTTATTACCTGAGGACTCCAAGTTGTTACAACCAGTGACCCACTGTACAAACATATTAAATAAAATACTTAGGTTACTAGATCAGCCTTCACAAATGCAGCAATTTGGCAGAACAGGAAATAATAGAAAGATGGGGGGAAAAAAAAAAAAGAATCCAAGTGCACATTTTATGTGTTTGACTGCACACATTCAAAAACTTATTTTTATGAGCTACTGCATTTTGCATTTTCCCACTGGAAGCCCTCGTGTTATTTTACAGATTGTTATAAAATAGATTAATGGCCTTTCAAAAAAAAAAAATGAAATACAAAACATTCTTGTGAGGTCAAATCTATAACCAACCCCTATTACAAAACATTTCTGTGATGTGGACAATTTATAAGCACCCTAAGCAATTATATACAAATAAGAGTTTACAGAATTGCATTTCTGTGACAGCCAATGAAGCTTTCTTGTTTGGAGCTAACTGTTAAGCTGAAGTTGCATCGAACAACCCAAGCACTACATGTCAATTATGTTTCATTGCTTAATTCTCCCCTTCCCCTTAAAAACTTACCAAACCACAAAACTTCACAGCCCTTTTGTGCTCCATACACACTGACAACTCTCATCTGCTGTACCTGAGTCTGATTTGGTCTCATCTTAAGACACTTTGCTGCTGCTGCAGTAGTTGCTCACGACAGAACTGTCACAGCTGCTCTTCTGCTTTATGTATGAGACAGAGTAGCTGCATCTGATGTGCAACCTGATCAGACACTGGGCACACCATTTCATGCACACAAAAAAAGGCTGCAATGCTGAGCATGAAGCCCCGTTACCAGAAGGCTTACTTCCTGAAATGCAGCCAAAAAACAGCAGAGAAAATGCATGTGTACATCTGGAGTACTTACAAATCCCACATAGCCTCATATATAGACACTCTTCAATTGCAATACCAAGAATTTTGTTCTGAATTCGTAATACAGTGGAAACTTTTAAAAATGTACAAAGTTTGAAATCTTTGTAATAACAACAACGGATAACCATTAACAGCATGAAATTCAGCAAAGGAAAATGCTGGGTTCTGTACCTGGAAGTAACACTGGTCACAAATACAGACTGGGAAATGAGTGGACAGAGGGTAGCTCTGCAAAAAGGGACCTTGGGGGTGCTGGGCAAACAGCATTTGAGGGTGCATTAAGCACAGCCAGAAATGTAAAACCAGTATTTTAACAAACTGTAAAATTTAATCAATTTCCTCCCAGTAGTTGTGGTTTTAAATATTTTAGACTCAGATTCACACTTTTTAGGAATGTAAGAATGACTCCAGTTAACCACTCTCAAAAGGATACAAACAGCAGAATACAGATACATCTCATTTCAGAAGATCAGAATTATTTTGACCATTAGTTTATTAAGAAAATACTGCTGACAGATGTAATTGCTGAAAACAAAATGAAGCTACTACCTTTCCACTACTACCAGTATACTAACTAGTTAAGCTGAGTTAACAGGACAGTTACCTACACATTGGAAAACAGTTAACAAATATTAAACCTGTCACAGAATGTAGACTCCACACTTTCCATTAATTCTGATGTGATCATTAACTGAAGTCTGCTGCTTATGATACTATGCAGTGCAGTCACTGTAATTGCTACATAAGTCCTGGATAAAGAAACACATAACATAAATAGAGTGTTTTAAGACCTAGCAATACAGAATATGGGACACAACATAAACGGTACTGAGAAAATCAAAGGAGTCAATTCAAAAGCTTAACTTTTACATGAGTTCTTCAAAAGCAACAGTATTAACAAATTTGAGTATGGACCTGTTGCCATCATCTGCATTACAAGACCTAGAACCCCTTTCTGAAGTCAGAAAGCCACTTTTAAAAACGTGACATATGCGTAAAAAAATAATACTGAGAACCTAGCACAAGTGAGATAAACTACTTCCAATCTTTTCCTTGTTATGCTATTGCATATAGTCACAGTTATCAGACAGTATGTGTGCGTTACTCCCTTGCTCTTCAGTCCTCAGACTCACCGCACCCTTTTTACCCTCTGTATAATCAATGAATGTAAAGATGATATAATTATGAAATAAACAAGAGAGTTTGGCAAATCAGATTATAATAACAAAAAGAGAATAGACAGAATGCTTACCCACGTCCTGGGCTCACTGCAAAACTCCAGAGGAGGGATCTCCAGAAGAGATCCTTCCCCCCTGGCAGTCAGCTCTTAAATGGCTCTAGGAGAGGTGCAGCCAGGCTCCACCCCTTCCGGCAGCACAGGTGAATTGCCTTCAGCTGTGCTCCCAGGGCTGACTTACTGCTTGTCTCAGGTGATCAATCAGAGGTTCAGGCCATGATCCAGCAGTTCCCATATGCCCTCTTATAGCAAAGCATACAACCTCATACTCCACGAAGGCCATCCTGTCAGAAAACATCATTCCATGTACATGTTCCTCTCTCTCCTACAATCTCCTTCCTATATTAAACAGTATCCCTGTGCAGGAGAAAAATGGGACAGATGCAGTAGCGGACACGAAGAGAAACTGCCACCATGCCAGTTCAAACAGTCAACTCAGAAGAAGGCTTTAATCTGCTCACAAGGAGCTGAATCAGCAATGGAATTCACCCAGCAGAAAGCTGTGTCCTCTGCATCCCCTACAGCCTCTGCACTCATTGGAACTGGCTCAGCTTCCCCGACAGAGCTGCCCAAACATCATGCAGCTACCCAGGCCTGAGGCAGCAGGGCATATCCAAGCTTTCTGTCAGGGCCTGGGACGCCTGTGGAAGGTGCCCAAAGAGAAGAACTGCTCAGCACTGGCACAGAGCGTTGGGAGGTGGGCAGGCTGAGGCGGCTCCTCCCACCTTGGGTTGAGGGACTGTGCCACAGAATCATAGAATGATGAAGTAGGTTGGAAAGGACCTTGGAGATCATCTAGTCCAACCCCTTGCCATAGACAGGGACATCATCCTGGCTGACTCTGAACTCATACAAGATTTGCTGCTCCAATCAGGTGCACAAAAGACTATGGGGCCCAGTGGGGTTCATCCCAGGGTACTGAAAAAAACTTGCAGATATTATCCCGATTATTTTTCAGTGACTTTGGGAATCTGAGGAAACTGGACGCTGGCAAATATTGTTCCAATTTTCAAGAAGGGCAAGAAAGACGACCCTGGTAATTACAGGCCTGTCAGTCTCACTTCGGTGCCTGGTAAAATTATGGAGAAGATCATAATGGGAGTTGCTGAAACGCACGCGAACGACTGCAGCCATTGGTCACAGCCAACGCAAGTTCAAAAGAGAAAGGTCCTGTTTAACAAACTTAATTTCCTTTCATGACAAGGTTATCCATCCAGTTGACCAAGAAAAGCCATCTCATGTGATCTTTTTGGATTTCAGCAGAAATTTCTATACTGTCTTTCACAGCATTCTTCTGGACAAAATGTACAGCATGCAGCTAGACAAGTACATGGCATGATGAGTGAACAACAGACTAATGGGTTGAACTCAAAGGTTTAGAGTAGATGGGGTTACTGAAGGCTGGAGACCAATTACTAGTGGGGTACCTCAGAGCTCCATCTATGGGCCAGTTCAATGTCTTTTATAAATGATCTGTGTCCAAGACTCTAATGCACACTAAGTTTACAGACAGTACTAAATTAGGAGGAGCTGCTGATATCCCCAAGGGCAGAAAGGTCTTCTGAGAGATCTTGACTGACTAGTGGGTTGGGCAATCACCACTAGTCAACAGCAAGTGCTCAATTCTGCAGCTGGAATGGGATAATTCTGGATACACGTACTGTCAGGGAAATAAGAGGCTTGAGAGCAGCAGTGCACATCCGGAAGTTCTGGTTAACAGCAAACTGAGTATGAGCCAATGAGCATCATGAGGTGCTTCAGTCCCAGCACTGACAACTGGGAAAGGGAAGGGATTGTCCCACTCTGCTCTGCACTGGTGCAGCTTCAACGTCAAGCACCGAGTGCATGTTAGCACACTGTAATATAACAAAGATGTACAACTATCAAAGAGGATCCAAAGGAGGGAAACAAAGATGGTGAAGTGTCTAGAGGACCCTATCAAGAGCAGATGAGATAATGTAGTTTGTCCAGCCTAAAGGAAGCTGACAGGAGGCTTTGTGACATCTCCTCACGATGAGAGTGGAGGGACAGTGCTTATCTACTCTCTGGTGACAGAGACAGGATCTGAGGGAACAATATACAGCTCTGTCAGGGGAGGGCCAAGTTGGATATTAGGAAAAGGTTACTCATCGGAGGGTGGTGGGCATGGAACAGACTCTTGGTAGCAGTGGTGACAGCAGCTGGAATTCAAGGAATGTTTGGACAATGCTCTCAGACGAAGGGCTTGAATCTGAGGTGGTCCTGCACAGAGCCAGGAGTTGGACCTGGTAATCCTTGTGGGTCCCTTCTAACTCAGGGTATTCTATGACTAGTTCTTTCCCTTGGTTGTGTGAGATTAACCTCTTCTCAGTGATATTCTGGTTTTTCTGGCTTGAACTCAAGTAACCTGAAATAACACTAGTGAATAAGTGTAAAAAGAGAAAGAAATACTGGAAGTTTTTTATAGCTGACTTTGTGTGAGTAGGTATAACTGAACCAATATAGAAAGGAGTACTCAGTGTCAACCTATAAATAGCTCCTGCTGAGAGCCTAATAGCTCTGCCTCTGCCTTCACAGAGCACAGGCAATAAACCATCATTATTACATTTTTACAATTCAGGAACAAACACATTTAAGCAAAAAAAGGTTTCTATTTCTACAGCAAATCCAATAAAAGAAAAATATTTATGCCATATATAAGGCTATGTTTATAGAGTATACTCATGTTGAAATAAAACAGGCCTGAAGTTGTAAAAATGTAATGCTTTATTCACTTTAGAATTCTACTTCTAAGAAAATGATATGATTTAAAATATTATGCAGCTATTCATTAAGACAGTTTACTTACAAGTAATTTATTATTCATAAGGTGGCAATAATTATACTGCTCATTACATATCTGATGCAAGTGTAAGTCTAACATCAAAATCAGTTTTGCAAAAAACATGATAAAGTCACTTGAAGTTTTTCTGGAGATGAGAAGAAGAGGGGAAAAATATATAAATTTGCTTTAAATGAAGATACAAACCCACATATTGTGATAATACACTGGTTCAGAACAAAACGTTAGAAACTACATTCCACTACTGGTAGAAGAGTGACTGCTTTCAGCCTTTCACAAACCATGTTTTCACATAGCTTGCACAGATCACATCATAGCCTTTGAAAGTCAACCCTGCTGTTCTTCTCATATTGTAGCCACTCCTATGGGGTCTCAATTCCAGTACAGAATTTCCGCATGCCAGTACAAGGAACTAGAAACAAGTCATGGCACACAGCACTATCATCCTGCTCAGATATCGGAAGCAGCAGCAAGCTGCCAACAGGAGACAAATGAAACATATTTCCTAAATAAATTAAGGTATGTAACAAATCGCTCATGATTTAAAACTATTAATTTACAGTACTTAATGCACAACATTTCCTTACCTAAAACATTCTATAAAAAGAATTCTCTGCATTAAAGCTTACAGATAGCAAAAACAAGCCTTTTAGTACATCCAGAACTGAAGATGACTCAAGATGTAAAGTTCCAATTTTAGAACACTTAATATTTTGAAAACTTGGTTATATACAACACAGAACATGCATGGGAGAGACAGAAAAGAAACCTAGCTCAGTATCTAGATGGATGCCTAAAATGACAATCTTTTAATCTTTTTGTGGCCCAGAACACAGAATCAGAAACTGTGATCTTCTTGAGAATACGGTACACAGCATTTAACACTACCATAGCACAACAGCATAATATGGCCAAATGAAGATGAGCAAAGAGCACTGGGATGAGCACTGCGATTACACAGCACAGCACTTCTCAGATGGTACTGGACAAAATTCTATTGCATCAGTCGTACTCTTGAACAATAAATATGAATACTGTATGAGATAGTTAAGCTGACGTAAAATCTCTCATTTGAAATACAAGAAGGAAATCAAACTCATGCACGAACATTATTTGCTCAATTTGTATCATATTGCCTTTCCAGATTAAGAGCTGTAAACTCCAAAGAAATTTAACGGTTTTCAAGACAGAAACAGGATTTACTACATGAAGCAGTTTTGCAACAACACTTTAAGAGCTGAATCCAAGAAAACGCTGCTTCTCAAAAAGTTTACCTTTCTCTCTTTCAGTAACTGTTTGTAGCCACTGGCACCTAGAGACAGAAGTGTAATGAGGACATCTAAAGAAGGAGATGCAGAAGCTCTTCCTGAAAAAGCAAAGCAAAACAAAACAAAAGGTACATGTTAAGTTTCTGAAACAACAAAAACAAACAAAAATTATACGAAAGAAAGTTGATAATCAAATTTTCTACTCTTATTTTGTATGGATGAAATCAATTTGTGAGCTACTTACCTGGATACATTTTGCTGATCTCCTGAATGAAGGACTCATTGAAGCCAGCAATGATAGCACCACCTACTGGAACCATAAAATTTTTGTCCAGGCTCTGAACAAAAGCATCTATTCTGCCTACTCGAGCACCCTTTATCAAAAGGAAAAAAAAATCCACAGCACGTATTAGGAAAAAAACATGGGAAAGCATAATAATTACCCATAATCCAGCAATAAAACGAATATAATTCCTAAAACTCTCTCAGATATTTTATTTGTGATGGAGAATTTTAAATCACAGCACTACCTTTGCTTAGCATTGCTTACAATTTTTTTGCTGTCTGCTAACACACCATCTTCAGCAACCTTCATTTCCTATGATTTAAAATATTGGTTTTAGTTCCTGCATGTCTTCAAAAGTCCAGCTCATTTGCAGCAACTATCAAAAAAATTCTCTTGGAATTGAATGGGAATTACACAGTTAACACTGTACAATTCAAAACGTGCCACAGATTCTGGCAGTAAAAGGCTACAGGTTAATGCCTCACCAGGAAACAAAACTACCTTTTTTGACATATACACGTAATCTGCATCAAAACAAATGGACTGTGACAGCGTTCCTTCATATAATGCTGCCTGCAAAATTAAGATCCAGGTAACTTCCTCAAAAGACTTCCCCTCTTCCTGGAAAACAAAATGCCCCTAACATTTAGCAATTAGGAAAAAAAAACCACGGTGATTCTGCAGTGCAACTTCAGTTTTAGGAATACAGTATCAATGAACTGTGCAATTAAGAAGCATGCATCATAACAGAAGCTGGAAAGTCTATTAACGATCATACATACTAAAGAGTATTCAACTACATACATAAGAACTTTGTATTAAAATCAAGGAACAGAAGCAGAGCTAACATCTGTGACAAAAAGAGTGAAAAAGGCAGATAAAACTAAAAGTCATTTCTGTGTTTTACTATGACAGTGCATGGGGGACAGGTATACATTTGATTTCATTAGTAACTACTTCCACATGGACTGTACATTTTCTATCAGAGGAAATAAATTCTTGTAAATAAATGACAGCTCAAATGTATACATTCCCAGAACCCGAAAAGAGAAAACAAACCATCTACCAAGAAGCTAGGGAAAAACACAGAAACAGAAACATGAACAGTTCTATTCGTGGCTTTGCAGCCTGAGAAAATCATCAGATATGACATAATATGCAGCAAAACTCAGCAATCCCACAGCCTCCTTCATGTTAGAAGTTCACTACAATTAAGCAAGTTAAATGCAGTGCCCATGTATCATCACAAATCAAACATATACAGTGTTCTATTTCACACGCCATTGCAACTTCTGTCACATTCCTTCAGTCTCTCAAGATAAATTTAGAAATGCTAACAAGATCCAGCTGCTCTTTGCTCATTTAATAACAGTGTCTTCTTAATCAGAAAAAAAATTATCGGCATATACATAATAGTTCAGCATTCCCTGGATCCTGTTAAAATACACAGGCAACAGAGAGAACAGAGAAATATCAAAGAAACATTGCATGAATTTGCAATGAGCAAAAATGCAGGCATTGTATGCTTTGTGGCTGATCTCAGGTATTAAACAATTTGCTTTGCAAAAACAGCAAGAAGAAATTGAACCTGTTTTGAATACAACATTGAATTCAACAGTTTTTTCAGGTGTTCTCTGTGATACAGAGATACAATACTGACAAGTGACAACGCTTACACAGTGCTGCTGTACCACCATGTGCCTTCAGGATGGTGCCAATCAAACATGTGATTTGGAGAATTTAGAAATGGAAGAAAATTTGAAAATCAGTAACTCGTTCTGCTGAAGCCTTAATTCCCATTCAAGTACAACCAATTATTTCATGATAGTAGGTCATTATGTCAATAATTTTATGAAGTATTTTAAGAAAGATTAATAAGGGTATCTCTCCATTATAAAAGACAGCTGAACATAAACGAAGCCTAAACAAACTTGATTATATAAAAAGCCAACAATAGAAACAACAAACATATGAAGTATTATTTCCTTCTGCTCCGCATTCTCAGAAAGTAGTTCAATTATAGGATATGTGTGGGATTAATTTCCAAGCTGTGACACATGGTAAAACTTGCTAGCATTGTCTATGATTAGATGTTTTCTCATGCTTGTTAAGAATATATATATATATATATATATTTGAAATGCACAGTTCCTACCTGCTGGATAAGATGCATACATTTTGAAGATTGAACTCCATATGCATTGTTGACAATATGGGGAATGTCATAATTAGCACAAATTTTAGCCAATTCCTCCAGCCTATGAGCATAAAATTGTAATTTAGAGAAATACTAATCACTGTAATCCATGTTATCAATCAGACCATTAAAAGACTGAAAGGTCTACAAGAAGGTCAGAAAGAGGAAATAAACTTTCTTGTTTACTGCCTCGTGGCAGCAGTAATCACCTTTAGCAACAAAGGCTAAGAAGGAAGTTCTATTAACTTTTACATATATTACAAATGGTTGAACTAGGCTGAGATTTCTCATGCTTCGCTGAAAGTTTTGTCCAGAACCCAGTACCCAGATCTCAAATCATCCTTTCAGATATTTTCCTACTTTAGTGATAATTAACAGAATTGCAGCTATTCATACATTGTCCTTTTCTTTTAGCATTCAACCTGAAAACAGTTTGATGGAAGTTTCAAGATGTGCTTGAGGAACTGAGAACTTCATAAAAGAGGAAGCCTTTACAGGTTTCTATCTTTTTTTCCCCTAAGAACCAGTGCTTCAGCCCTTTGGCTGAAATCTCACTTGCATAGTTCAGCTCAACTGAGCAACAGAAAAAAAGTTCTTCAAAAGGGCTGGATACCCTTAAAATGATACCCTTGAAAAGGACTGGATGTGGAGATCAAAACATTAAAACTTCATTTAACTGTTTGCTCAGGAAAAAAAAAAAAAGGAAAATTTTCATCTGCCTTTAGAAATTCCTGGAATTACAGAAAGGCCAATTTGAATTATTTCTCAGTGAAGCTAAGATTTAATTGAATGCAAAGGTCATTTCCATTGAGAGTCTTCAGCTTTTTAAGCACACATGTTGTTAGTAACCTTTCCAAAGCACTCCAATCACGCTCTTATTTTTTTAATACCTTGATTTCTAACAAACTTGCGAATATCTTTTAAAAAGAAAATCCATTTCAAAAATAAATACTTAATAATTTGAAGTGATTATAAAGACTATTTTTAAAAAGTACCAGAAAAATTCAAGTCTTCAATGCATTTTTCCCCTGTCTATTTTTGTGCAGCCTCTCACGGTAATTTACTGACATCCATATAAAATGTGACAAGAGGTGACATTCTCTTGTATTCTATTTCCATTATATTGCCTTGTGTTCTTTCGTAATGCAAAACTCAGCTACAAACCTCAGATTGAATTTTCCAAACCTCAATCCCTAGGAAAACAACATCATCACAGTACTATTCCTAAAGAAATTACAGGTATGTAAAGCACAAGTTTGGCTAGGTAACACTCGTAGTGTAATGCATGCATTCATCTTCAACAGTCAAGATATTCAGCAGGAACTGCATGTCCTGTAATTTTTCTCATTTACCAACATTCTGAACCCTGAGTTAACAGGAAACATTACACCAGGCAACGTTTTTGCCCTTTGATTTGCTGGTCTTGCTCACTCAGACTCATTCCTCACCTTCCAACAAGACTCAAATAAAACAGTTTCCACTCTTATATGTCGTTGTTTTTTTCCAAGTGCAGGTAGAGAAATTCCCAATCTAGAAACAGAGGGTTCTCTACTACTCTGTATGGCTGATCATCTTTCTCACCTGCTGAGTCCCAGCAAAGCAATACGCTAGCTGCTACAGATCCAGAAAACAGAAAAAGCACTTTTTCTACAAATATTTCTTTGAATAATTGATCCATGCTACAATAAAGGACAGGAGTGCTACAGTTTGAAAAGAATATGTGATTCTGGATGGGAAGCAAACAATAAAGCACACTGGCTTGTATGCTTCCAAAGCTTAAATTAAACCAATAAGAGCAGCTAGTCATATCAGAAAAATAAAGCATAAAAGCAAGTTGGTTACTACTCAAGTTCCCAAAAGTCACAAATAGCATAAATGGCGAAATATTTCTCTATGTCCTTTCTTTCTCTCCTGTCTGTGAAAGTTCATAAAAAACAACAACTTTGGTCTTTCTTCTAATACCAATGAAAGTGACAAAGTGGAGAATTCTATTAAGTCCATTAATTAACCAAAAAGTCACCTCTTGCCTTCGGCTCTCTTTTGAATACAGTGCCTCTAGAGACAGCTTGTAGCAACAGGTAGAAGACAGAAGACTGAAGTCTTTCTAATAAGCGGATTTATACAGTAGTACATTTTATCCATAAAGTCTCATAAGGCTTCGAAGGAGCTATAGGTCTTATCCTAATCATTCAACAATCCTAACTCACATAAAATTTTAAAACATCACCATCACAACTAAACAAAGCCTTAACAATGTAAATTGTTTAAAAGCAGACACATAAAAATGATATCCTCCAGAAATGCTTTATTCTCCTTCCTGTAGGAAGATGGATGTTATGGCCTTCAGTAGTTGACAGTATCCTTTAAATAGAAAGTGCATTCAAATTCTCTTATATCTGTGGTATATCATAACACAGAGCCACTACCTAATATTTCATCTCTTAGTTGCAGAGAACAAAACAATTGCATGTCAAAAAAAAGGAGGCAGATAAGGAAAAGATTCATTTACCAAAGCTATAAAATAGACCATTCAATTTTGATAGCTTTGATTTAAGGTAGCCAATAAATTTGGAACTCAACTTCAAACAACATTCCGACAGAATTATTTGCTTTTAACTTCCCTCTAGCAACTAGGCTAAATCTATGATAAATACTGTTTTTCAAATATTTTAGAACTAATTTATGTGCAGAAATAATGTCTCAAATATTCTGTTTCTCATCTCCTAATTGCAGTGCTCATCTCTGCTTCAGAAAGTGCTTGAACTGACACATTTGCAGCAACTACAGAAGTTATGTATATGGACACACAATAGGAAGAAAGAATGCAAGGTAGTTTAGGTTTCTTTTAATGGTGATTTAACAGCTGGAAATTTTAAGTTGTAGGCAATCAGGCTATAAATGTAAATGTTCAAACCCAGATACATGACAGTAGAGCAAATCTTATGTTATACTCTCATAGCACTGCCCTACATGCTTTCAAGGGTTTCCCCACATCAGTACATCTTTAGTAATGCTACAGACATCACCATAATGCAGGAAAAAGCAATTCAAGCAATGATTTTAAATGTTGGCGATAGGTTGTTTTTCTTAGCAGTTGTATTAGCCTAGGAAAATTCATCATTAGCTAGAAGAAAAGAGTAGAAAAGGGAGGATGAATATTAACATCTGGCATTAGCTCTGGAACTATACCTTCTGGACCACATTTCTATGAGATTCTACTCTTACTACTTCCACAAAATCCCTTAAGAAACCTCTGTCAAAGTGGCATTAATTTCAGCCAAAGTGACCATTATTAACCTTCATTCATAAGGGAGAAAGAAGACCTTCTCTATCATTCTCATTTTCCTAATACATTTTTCTGGAAACATTTGGAGCATTGTTTCACAACATGCCATCACCCTTAAACACAGGGACTGATGCATCTTCACTAGATGCACTTCACTTATTGGCAGTAACTGAGCATTCAAAACATGTAGGTTTTTTCACTGACAACAAATAACGTACTTCTTATGAAGTCTACTTACCTATCAGGTACCCTTGGAGCAAAGCAAGATGTTGTAGAATGCACACAAAGAATATTTTCAGCACCAAGAGTTTTGATTTTAGCCTCCACTGCTTCAATATCTGTCCGTAGCTCATCACCTTCTAATACATTCTCTATCACCACAGGCTCAAAACCTAACAAAAACAAGATCCAAATGTACATCAATGAATCTCCAACTAATTGCGGGCTTTTCATTTCTACCATACAGCCAAAAATGTACATTTTTTCTTTTAACAGATAATTTCAGACTTAGTTTAATAATATAGACACGTTAGCACAGAATTGCCTCTGTTTAGATGTTTTTATCCAATGAATCTTTTATATCAAAAACCAGAATCATAGTATGGCTTGGTTTGGAAGGGAACTCAAAGATCACCTAGTTCCAACAGTCCCACTGCAGGCAGGGTTGTCAGCCACTAAATCAGAGGGCAGTAGATCAGCTTGCCCAGGGCCCCATCCAACCTGGCCTTGAAATGAAATGTTTCCTAGGAACTAGGACGAGAATCTATGCCACCGCTTGCTCAGGTATGACCCTTTTTCAGTTCATGCACATATCCCCTACTTGCCATTTCCTTGATTCCATGGGTCTGTCGGCAGGAGGGGACAGCTTTGGAGAAGTGATGGACTTCTATCTTTAGTTATTTACAGTCTGGTAGACAGGGAATTTCTTTTGAGAAGGAAATAAGGTTTGAACAAAGAAAGGCACCTGACTGAGCACTGACACACCAAGATTAAAAACAAATGGGGCAGCTAACACTTGCCACGTTCCAAAGTAAAACACCATGGCAGTCAGCTTGTCACCTTCTGATTCCAATTTCAAAGACACCTTTTATTTTTTGAATAAATTTTAGAAGGGATTTGAACCACAAACCAAAGATTGGCATCATTCTCAGGAAAGCAAATTAGGCATCTAACTAAAAAATGAACTCTAATTTACTTAGTATTGTGCTCTTTGCTAGAAACCACAATACTATATACATCTCCCTACTTCAGCATACTCCCACATTCTATAAGGCAATAGGAAAATACATCTGATTTCGTGTTAGAAATCAGATGTGTAGAAATAAAGCACTTACAACTACAATACATCAGACCTTTTCTGGATATGATTCCAAGCATATTAATTCACTCTGAAAGATAAAGTTTTGTATCTGTTAGAAAAGCACACCATGCAACCAGTCATCCCCCTGTTACCTGCAGTAATCATCGATTTAAAGCAAGATTTCTGGTCTATACGTGGCCAAATAATGTATTTTGCCTTTGGTCTCTTGTGCCGCAATGTTAAAAAACACAGAGTTAGACTCATGCCAGTTGCCATAGGAACCACGAAGCAATTGGTCACCGTCCGGACACCTGCACATGAAAAAGTAAGTCAGAAATTAACATGAAGAACACATGACATTTTGCCAAAAAAGAGAGATTTTCAGATGTACACCTACCAGCCTGCTTTATAATATCCAGAACAACTGAATTAGTAAGCTTGTTCAAAAGGCTAGACCCTGCAGCTTTAGGCTGGACTGCAGAAATATCTCCTGATCTTCCAATTCCATGGATCAACCTGAACAAAAAAGGTTGAAAACACACATCAAGATTTGTCATGCTGCAAAGCAATAATTCTTGCTACTGGAAAGAATTTAATTTGATAAACAACTGTAGAAGATTTTGTATCCAATGCACTCTCATGAACTCCACTGCAACCATCTACGTATATTAGGATGAAATTTTTTTGTTTTGTTTTGAGCAATAGACAAACAATATTCCATAAAGCAAATAAAAAACTTCAAGAAAAAGATCCAATACAGCAACAGCGTGAGCACCTGCCAGGCTTACTTTTAAGTGCACCCCAGCAACGTCTCAATGCCTACTGAATTAGCATTACAAATGCAGGTATGTCCAGACACAGAAACCCAAAGAACAAAAGTCAGTTGCCTACAGCAGAGCATAGCGTAGAATACTGCTTCAGAACAACCTCCTGCTACCTTTCCCACTCCCAAAGCTCCTAGGCAAAACATTTCAGCAATCAGTGCATGGATGAAAGCCTCTAAACTTTTCCTTGTTCTTGCTGACTCTCAGGTGAAGATGAGATGTCAGGTGACAGAGCTACCTGAGATCAACAGCAGCTAAATGACAGCCCAGGCTCACTATGGCCAGAAGCTGGGCATGCCCTCTCCAGCAACACCAGCAATTACTTGGGCACTCTCCTCAGCGCAACTCTGCCTTCCACACCTCACAAATCTGAGACTAGAGAGCAGAACAGAAAACAGGAAGTCCAAACTGATGTGTTAGTGGTTTTCTTCATTAATTTTTCATGGTACTTGGGGCTTCTGAAAGACATTAAGCCTAAGTAGTTCAGTTTTCATATGGTAAAGCTCACTAAAATTCTCGTCTCTAATAAGCTTTCGTGCTACTATTTCAAGGAGAAATACACCAAGAAATTTCACTCAGTTTCATTCATGATGGATGAAACTGCAAAGCCACTCAGCACAGAACACTGTGCAAAAAGCTGATCTTCATAATGACATTAATGCAGAGCCTCTAGTTATAGCTTCCAAAGTACCTGCTATAGCCCTTCCAAAGCAAGGGCTTTGAGCCATTAATAGCTCCTTTTGTCTTCATAATTCAGCTCACTTCATATAAAATAAATTTTATATAGACTGAGTTTTTACATGCCTATCAACTTTTCACATTATAAACATAGTAACGAATATAAAAAAAACCAAATAGCCGTTCACTGGGGATGTTCAGTACTTTACATCTACAATTCAGTAGTTTTGATTGATGCACTAATTAAAAAAAACTGTACAGTATTAAAAAAAGCAAGTAATGTATGGATTATCTTAAAACACAAAGACTTCTCCTTGCTTGCAGTCAATTTGGCATCTTAGGCTTGTACTAGTTTTACAGGACATACAGCCACCGAATATTTTTGTTACATTCAAGACTGCCCAATGAGTTATTAATGAAAACTTAATACAGAAAATTAGATGGCTTCAATATTGCATCATTCTTTTTTTCTTCAAATGCTACCCAGGTCTCAGATAACTAATTCACAATTAGCATAAGCACTTCAAAATCATCAGTAATAAAACCGAATAATTCAAATAGCCAATAAAACTTGTACCTATAGTGCCTTCGGGCAACAAGTCCTGACGCCACTCTGCCTTCCCTCTCTCCCACACCGCAGTTGCCCAGAAAGTTATTGCTGTCCATTATGGCAAGTTCATGAAGGAAGAGTTCAATGGTGCTTTCATCCCATCCATCTTCAGGGCACTTTCCCTTCATATTCAGAATACAGAAAGATAATTCATAAACTTGGAAATTAAGAACAAACACAACTTATTCAACTGATGCAGCTCTTAGATGCTGAAACCGGAAGTTAAATAATGACTTTGCCATACATTCAATGCAATTACGCTGGCGTACCATGATATTGAGTACTTCTCACTCTCAAGAGCTCTGTACGGCATACACCAAGCCACTGCAGCACATAGGTTTTGTTCACAAGCTGTAACGCTGTGGATTATGTGATGTATTCTCAAAACAGAAGTGTAATACTACAGAAACTCGGCGGGTAAAACCGGGTGCAGAGAACTGGGATATTACAGAATCCAAAACATTATGAATAGTAACAGTTACAACACATCTTCACACCTGCGTGTTTTCCTTTGCAGTTATTACCCGGCATGTCAGGAAGCTGCAGACAGATTTGTCAGCAACTGCAACAGACGCACTCCTTCCAGCGCTCTGCTCTAAGAGCCACGCTCGCCTCTGCCTACCGCAAAGCGGATCCCCAGCGGAAAGCCGCCCAAAGCGCGCACAGCACCGCTATTGCAACTCAGCGGGGCAGAGGTCGCTTAACTCGCGACGACAAAAGGAACCCAACCGCAGCGGGGTACGAAGGGCCGCAGCGAGCAGAGCCGTGGGCGGCGGAAATCCCCGCAGGGCGGCGGGCCGCCTCGGGCCGCGGGGACGGAGGAATCGCCGCCCCGCTCTGCGAGCCGCCCCCCGCGGGGCCCGTTACCTGCTCCAGCAGCGCCCGCAGGAGCAGCTCGTGCCCGCGGCGGCCCTGCGCCCCCTGGCGCACGTAGGCGGCGGTCACCAGCCGCTCGCTGGAAGCGAAGTTCTCCGCGTTCATGGCCGAGGGCCGGCGAGCGCGCCGCGGGCCGCTCTCCGCAGCGCGGGGCCGTGCGGGCGGTTCTGCCGTCCGCTTCCCGCCGCGGCCGTGCGGGGCAGGTGCTGCGCGTGCGCCGCGCGGAGTCCCGCCTGCACGCCCTCGTGGAGGCTGCGCGCGGCCTCTGCCCGCCGCCGCTCAGCCCGGGCTGGGGGAGGGGGGCGGCAGGGCTGCGGTGGGCGGCCGCGTGGCGGTGGTACCGAGCCTGCCTGTAGCGCTACTACAGGGACGGAGAGCTGAGCGTGAGCAGGCGCGTGCAGCACGCGGTGCCTCTGTTCCGCTGCTCTGTCCTAACCGGCCCACGCCTGGTCGGATTTGGTTCTGAGATCTTGTCCGATCTTTCTCTGGCGCGGTTTCAAGGCTGAATAACGCGCGAACAGCCACGGACTCGTTCCGTAGGTGTCGCTGGCCTGATGAGATGTGAGGGGTGATTTGGCGGAGCAGTCCTGCACACCGGCTAGATCTGTTGGCAGACGGACTGCAGTTAACCCAGTTTTTCACCTTTTTGAACCAAAGGAGCTTTGCAAATCGCTGCGTCCAGGCGTTCTGTCGCTGCCGCTGGGAAAGGCAGAACCACTCAGCTCGTTACTTCGGCGCATCGCGAGAGGGCGCTCAGGGAGAGCTGAAAGCGCGCCCTGCTGCGCGGGTTCCATTCTCTGCTTCGCGTCCCGTGTTTGGGGGGAGTGCGAGCGTGGATGCGAGCGGAGAGGGCACGGTGCGGGCGAGAATGAGAGACGAAGGTGGGAAATGGATCAAGAGGTTGAAAGGTTGAGGGAACTGGGCTTGTTTACTTGGAGAAAGCTCTGGGGAGACCTCACTGTGGCCTTCCAAATACTTGAAGAGAGTATAAACAGGAGGGGGAATGGCTGTTTACAAGGGTGGAAGTGATAGGACAAGGGGGAATGGTTTTAAACTGAGGCAGAGGAGGTTTAGGGTGGGTATCAGGAGGAAGTTTTTCACACAGAGGGTGGTGATGCACTAGAACAGGTTGCCCAAGGTTGTGGATGCCCCATCCCTGCAGGCTTTCAAGGCCAGGCTGGATGTGGCTCTGGGCAGCCTGGTCTGGTGATTGGCGACGCTGCACATAGCAGGGGGTTGGAACTGGATGATCATTGTGGTCCTCTTCACCCCAGGCCATTTTGTGAGGGTTTAGTAAGTGAGTCTGTAATCAGACTTACTTGCATACTTTAGTAACTTCAGACCAGGTAGCTAACGGAGAGTATTAGCTACTTGGAATTAAAATTAATCATTTGTAGTAACTGTTCTGCGATGTGCATTTAGTTTAATTACAGGCTGAACTGCTTAAAGACTGAAGCAGTGTGAAGGCTTCTCGTTATCAAACCAGCAGCAAGCTACAGAGTTCTTACTGCAGAATACCAAAAGTAAGAACTGATGGTGATCACACACACCACAGCTCATGTGAATCGTTCCCTGTGACAGAACAAATAGCTCATGGGTTTCTTGTTTTACTTTTTCAGAAGAATTAATGTTCATATCCTTGAAAAGCCCAGAGACAAACCGCACAGCAGTGTTTTCAGCTCACTCCCAACTAGTGCAGCTAAAGGGAAAGGCACTCAGTGATCTGCTGGGCAAAACGTGAGCCTTCTCCCCTTGAATTCTGACCCGTGTGCTTGCTTCAGACAGCAGCTAATCGGTGTCATTGTCTGCACTGAAAATTACATCCTCTGTTATAGCTCTTCTGTACCTGTTGGCTAGGCATAAAAGCCTAGCCAACATTGGGATCACAATTGTTTGTTCACTTTTTATTAAAAGAAATGGAAACAGAAAAGCACTGTGAGTGGATTTTATCAGATGTGGCAGATATCAATAGTTACACAAGTAAATGGCATTGCATTCCAAAGTCCACTGCTGAGAGGTAACCTGAGACAAAGCAAACATACTGCTGCAAGGTTTTATTTTGTTAGAAACCAAGCAAAGTTATTTTCTTTCCATGATGCAGGCGACGTACACAACGAATTGTTGTGGTGCAAATAATTATGAGAATAATGAATAATAAAGGCATGCAATTACTGTGTGAGCTGAGAACTGACCCTCTCTCAGCACAATCCAGAACTTCAGTTCTGTGCATGTGCTCCATGTCTTTCTCCTGTTTTTCACCAACACCTCTGAGCTCTGTGCCAGCAAAACCTGTCCCCAGAGAGAAATGTGGGAGGATGCATCCTAGTCACGGTGTGATGCGCTGTGTTGGGGTTTGGTTGTTTCCCTTATTTCTGTTAACACAACCATGGCTGTGAGAACATGGAAGCAGTTGGAGTAGATTCGTACTGTTTTTGTTCGCTGTTTTTCTGCTTGCTTGCTTTTGGAAATGACAGTGTACTGAGTAGAACATTTCATAAAGTGCAAGGTAGGAGGGAACCCGGAACGTGGCCAAGAGACAAACCAGCCTCAGACTGAGAAACTCAGGGCTTTACGGGGATGTTTTGTTGAGTCCCAGCAACGAGAATACTTCGAGGGTGGATGTCTGGCCGCTCGGAGGAGCAGGGAGTAGTCACGCTGCACGCACACTGCCCTCCACGGCGTGAATGCGTCCGGACGACGCAGGGCGGGACGGACGGGACGGCAGCGCGGCGCTCGGAACGCGGCTCCTTTAAGGCAGGTAGCAGCGCAGGGCGGGCCGCCGGCGCATGCGCGGAGCCGTGACGGGCCCGCCGCCGTAGCGCCGGCACTGAGAGCGCCATGGGCTGCGGTGGGGGCGCCTGACTCCGCGTTCGCCCGGCGGCGCCTCCTCGCCCCGCGCTCGGCTCCTGGCCGCTGCCGCCTATGGAGTCGGGTTCCGAGGAGCCCGACGAGCAGCTGCTGCTCCTGTCGGAGCCGGCGCTTCGGGCGGGGCCGTCCGCGGGGAGAGCCGCTCCCGGCGGGGCCGTGAGGCTGTGCGGGGAGCCGGGGCCGGAGGAGGAAGAGGAGGGTGAGGAGGACTCGGGGCCCGAGGGGGATGGAGAGGAAGAGCCTCTCCTGCGGGCGTCGGGCCGCGGGCGCCGAGCGGGCGCCGCCCGGGATAAGGAGCCCCGCGTCGGCGCAGGTACGGCCGCGGCCGCAGGGCTGGCGCGGGGGGAGCGGCGCGGGGCGCCCGGCGTGTGCCTAGAGGGGTGGGTGGGTGGACGGACGGACGGGCCCAGCCCAGCCTAGCCCAGCCCAGCCCAGCCCAGCCCCGCGCGGTGGGTGGGCCGTACCTGCCGGGCCGAGGTGCTCGCGGCTCGCAATGCTCGCTGCTTCCGCCGGCCGCCCGTCCCGCGGGGAGAGCCAGCAGACGGTGCCGGGCGGCGCGGGACGTGCGGGGCTGCCGAGCTCGTGCGCGTCTCCGTGAGCCTGCCCGCTGCTGCTGAGCCTTGTCCTTGCCGTTCGGTTCTGCTGCCACTTTCGTTGGGTTTGTCGCCTTACACAGTAAAAGTTCTGACTGCACGACTGCAGGCTGCCGCTGCTTCTTCAGGCTTTGGTGCTTTCTTTCGTACGACTTTGAAAGCAGTGTAGGGTTTGCCGATAGAAATCCACGGATTTGTGTCACCGATCAGCGTGTGCTGTGGTAGTTATATTTTTTGTCCATGATGGGCTTTAAAATTGCCTCTTAGGAAAGTTTTTTTTTTTCTTTAAACTTGAAAAAAGTTCCTTTTGCAGGAATAGTTGATTTTACAAACAAATAAAAAACGCACCAATTTGAACAAAACAGGCTATGTGAGTAACTCTCCTTAAGTAACCATAGGGAGTTTAACTATAAGAAACAAATGCAATCTTGTTTTTTAACCAGTAAAAGTGTGTGATGTGAGGGTGCTGATAGGATGTTAGGTTCTTCTGCTTCATTTCCATGGAGATTGAATGTATTGAGATGGTGCTTTTAGCAAAGTATCACCCTTAATGTTTCTGAGGAGAGACTGGAGCTCTGAGTCTCATCCTGCAGGGCAGTAAGAGAGGTGAGTGCAGAGATCTCTTTGACATCTCCTCTGAGATTATGTAAGAAAACTTCAGAATTCCTCAAGGCTCCCCCTACTAATACTAGCCTTAAAATAGAGAAAGTCTTAGGTGAAAGGAGTTAGAGTGCTACACTTACACACAAAATACACTGGTTTAGCCGATGTGATCGTTAGCTTGATGGAAGAACATCAAGTGTGTGCTTGGATGACAGTGCTCATGTCCTTGGTGGGACAGTCTCGTTGTTTAAGGTTGTAAAGCTGCTGTACTTGGACCTTGTGCAACTTCATTTGGAAAATGCTGACTGTGTGGCTGAGCCCTGATCTCCTGAATGGGAACTTCTGAGAAGAATAGTTCTTGGAGCAGCTGCAAGAAAAACCTTCAACAGTTGTAATTGTGCATCCAGGGATGGTACTGAAAATAAGCTGTGTTATGTTTTCATAGAAGAAATCAACTTGGAAAACCCTGCTGTGTTCAACAGATGCTAGTTACAAGTGGCTTTTTTTTTCATGTGGAAGCTGTTGAGAAACTGAAAGGAAACTTCTTACAACTGCTTCTGTCCTTGTTTGCATCCTGTGTGTTCTCATATACCCACATCACTGCAGTAATAGAAGGCTTTCTAGTAGCTCAGTAGCAACAATGATAAAACCCTATGTTTAAAAAGACAAAAATTCTCTTGAGCATACAGCATAATGTATTTCTTAAATATAACTGCAAGACAAATGTACTCAATTACATTCATGTTAGGGAGACGTGATAGGAGATTATATTCCTAAAGGCAGTAAGGATTCTAATGGATTTTTGGACCTGGAATGAATGCACAGAAGTTAAAAGCTGACCTCTGAGAAGGCCAGAGGTCTCCAGTTCGAGAACTTACACCAAGAAATAACATAAAGTTTTGAAGAACAGTAGAAGTATTAATTCCTGCCAGCTGTTTAGCTGCTTGTTTTTCATTATTGTTTATTATCTACATAGAACTGATTCCCTGGTCAGTGTGCAGAGAAGTTCTTCAGGAGGTTTACAGTGTTTTAGTGTTGAGTGCTGAAGGCATGCCATACTTGGTTGGGATTTGATGCTACTTCTCAGCTCTACGTGTAAGACTGAGCGGGTAATGAATGTGCTAGACAAGCTGTTAGCAGAATAATGTGGTGCCATTCTAATACTCAGTGGGTGATGGACAGTTTGCTTTCAGTTACCTTTCTCTGCTAAGAGGAGCAAAAGCCTTAAGAGAAGGGTATATGTGGATGTTCAATATACATGTGCATTTTTTTTAGTTCTCTTTTTCTCCTTTAGGCTTTGTGATGTAAATATTAAAATAATCCTTGTAAGATATAAACATTTTGCAGTGCTAGTCCCAAAGTAGTTGTAGGTTTGGATGTTCTGCTTTAAATACATTTTATTAGATGTGGGTGTATCAGTGTGCAAAGTTGCACTGATTCGACAGAGCAGATTCTCCTGCTTGCTGGTAAGTAGGCATTGGCAGGGAGAACTATTCATGTTTCTATGTATTTACTTATGCTTTTATACATTCTTACTACAAATTGTGCTTGTTTGCTTATTTTCTTATTTTCCAGGACATATGGGACACACTATTGATATGAATACGTTTTTAGATGATCCAGAATTTGCAGAAATTGTTCTGAGAGCAGAACAAGCTATAGAGTGTGGAGTTTTGCCGGAAAGGATCTCTCAAGGATCCAGTGGGAGTTACTTTGTGAAGGACAGCAAGGGGGTGAGCAAAATGTTTCAAATGCAGAATCTCTAACAATAGCTGGTTTAAAATGAGAATTTCTAATTCTGTTTAAAAACCTTTTAAGCATGCCAAAATCTAAGCAACCCAAGTAAGTATTTAGATTTCTGATGTCTTGCGGCATAAGTGAAGTCCAACTAACTGTTTCTCTATTGCAGTTTTAGCATGTTTTGGATATTCTGCATCAGATAAATACGGAGGAAATAAAAGGGTCTGTTTGAGAACAGCTCAGGGAACCTTTTTGCAGAATCTACCATTTTGTTTTTTGTATGTTTTAACTGATTTCCTTGAAAGAACTCAGCTTTTGATTTAGTACTGTTTAGTGTTCTTTAGCGAGCAGTTTTACTTATTTATTTTTTCTTTGTTTATTGTGTTTTATCTACGATGGTTTGGTCTACATGCTTCTATGGACAGGCAAGGAGAGTGAAACAACCAGCCAACCTTTTTGCTTTAGTCAGCTACGGAATCTTAGCATGGTAGTTTTTAGTTTGTCTTACTTTTAAAAGTGCCATTTACCACTAACGGAAGAGAAGGGCAACTATTAATTTTAGGTAGATGCAGATGTTTGTTAGTTCTGAAGATGCCATTTGAGTTGGACTTGGAAACTGTAACACCTAAGTCCTAGGTTTTCACAACATCTGAGAATGCTTTCTCCTGCATCCTCAGGAAAGTTGTTTCTTCCTTGTTTGGGATTTAATTTTCTTTTTGTTTAACCTCTGTTTGTATTACTGGTTGTTATGGAGTATATTCCCATCTTGCTGCTGATATCCAGTTAGTTGTAATGGCAATTTTCTGGTGATAGTGTTTATGCTTTTGAATGAGTGATTTTTCGCAATAATTGCCTGCCTTGAATTATGTTGTGGTCTCATTCTGAACGTATTTTGAAGACGTAAGGTGGCAGAATTACCCATACAAAATCTTTTCAGGACTGTATATATGGTTCATGCTCCTGCATTCCAGGAACATTTGCTAGTAGTGAGCTCCTTCATCCTGTTGGGGGAGAACCAAAGTAGATGGGGAAGAAAGGGAGGGGGATGTCTTTTTGAAACTGGAAGGAAAATTGTTTCTTTCTCCAATCAGTTTGTGGGATTCTTGCTCATACATATAATACTATTTACAGAGAGACCCGTTTCAAGCTTCATCAGTAATTTTTTACTTTCAAGTCACTTCCCTACTTCAGTAGTTTTGTTCTGTGCAGGCTTTCAGCTTGTATACTTACATATACATATTCAAACTGAATGCAACTTCTAAAGAGATTCTGAAGAAGTAAGGATCGTTTCTTTCCTTTTGTGGAATTGGAAAAATTCAGAGCAGCTTTGTGGCTTACTTTCTCCTCCCTGTGTTGGGGAAGACCTTATTAACTGATATACTTAGCATTCTAGCTGGTCAGCTTCTGGAATATTTACTCATGCTAATACCAACTTCTAGCTAAAATGACTTGTTGCCATTAGGTTGTTCTAATCGTTGATTTGATTCTCCCAGAAATACAAACCTGTCACCTTTCTGCGTTGTAGCTGTTTACTGATACAAAGCAGTTCAGTACTTCAGCGTTCTTGATGAAGTGACAAATACTTGTTCATTCACCTGCACACTGTGTAACCAAGGGAGAGTCTATCTGCTTCAATGCAGTCTTCTGCAAGGTGTTTTTGCTACTGGCTAATTGTCATGTCATTGCAGCCAGTCTAGAAATTAATTTTGACTGGCTTTCTTGGTTGTCTACATAGTGAGCCATCTGGTTCTACTCGACATCAATGGCTCTGCAAAGTTTATCAAGGTTTGAACTTCAGGAAAAGCTTGAAAATTGTATTTTGACTTGATACTATAGCACAGAAGGGTTCAGGCAAGCAATGGAATGAGCTAAGCTCCTTTTAAAAATGTCCGGTTTGTGGGAAGTGCTACCTAAAATGTGACTCAGAAAGGATAATTAGTGACTTGACTTGGCATATAAGTGTAATACATCGTTACATTTCTGGGAAATGAAAGCTCATAACTGTGTTTTGAGGAGGTACACACATGTGATTCAACAGGAGTAAAATAACTTATTAAGAATGCTAGTATTGTGATGTTGGCTGAAGTAGCATGCCAAGCAAATTCCGTTTCCAAAGGGTTTTTTTTTCTTTTGTTGCTTTAGGAGGCCAATTCCTAATGTGTTCTGTGTGGAGGACATAGTTGTGAATTCCAGACTTACATGTTACAGAGAATGCTTGTTGTAGGAATAAGGACCTCTTGTGTAGGTCTAAATAGAATCGTAAACACAATGCACAGTTGCAGAGAACTTGCACACCATTAGAACTGGAGATAACAGCATGCTGAAAACATGAGAGAATTTTTGCCACTTCACATCCTATTCCTGTTGATAGTAAACTTATAGAATGTATGCAAATAGTAATGTTTCAACTTATTTCTTCTGGTAGTTGGTGGGAGTGAATCAAAGTGGATAGGTAAGAGAGGTGTTGTTACTAAAACCTACTGTGTTGTGTATTGTATTGCCAAGTGTAACAGAGTAAGTTCACTGTAGTTAGTCTTATCCAAAACGAGAGTGAAAGCAGCTAAAAATTCTATTGAACCTAGATCAACTAGTTAGTTCATCTCCATAGTCCAGCTGAATTAGGTTCCTGGGATGCTGGTAACTAATTAGCAGCAAACTGTGTTCTTAGTTTGACGTGCAAATCAGCTATAAGAATTGAGTCAACTGCAAGCAATCCTTGGTTTATTGAGAGATTACTTTTTTTTTTTTTTTGTAAGGATTCAGAGAACTAGTATGAGAAAGTATTTTTAAATAGTTGTATTCGTTACATATTACATAAGAGTTTGATTTACTTAGTGTGGTCATGAGAAAAGGAATAAAAATTCTGCATGTCTACAGTATTTTACTTGAGCTATACAAAAGTCACTGCAGGGACCTTGTACATTAGGCTAAATTTTATCACAGACAATGGGAAAGGTATATAATTCAGTGAATGAAAACTGTGCAGTTTGAGGTTAACAAATAATAGAATCCTGTTGTAGGAGGCACCTTAAGAAATTGTCTCTTTAATCCCTATGTTGCAGAGCAGGATTGTCTTAAAGGATTTGTCATGCTCCTGTGACTAACCTGTTCTTAGCAGCATCCTGTTTTGGAAACTGCGCAGCCCAGAAATTTGTTCTGGTCTTAAGCCTACTCTTAAGGTTTAAGAGTTTTTCTTCTTGCTTCTTACCTGCTGGGATTTAAGCCTATCGTTTCTTGGTTGGTTAACACTAAATCTGTTGTTCCTTGTTTCTTTATAGCAACTTATTTAGTTGATTTTTGCACCCTATTTTTTCTTCTTTAGGCTGAACAATCCATGGTCATACCATCTGGGATCTGTGAATTATGGAGAAATATTTACTGTCTTGCATATTCTCATTTTTTTCCAATTTTCTCTAGTTATTGCACAGATTTCTTGAAGCGTAATGTCCAAAAATGGAATAGTACTCCTAGTAATTTTAAGCTTTGGTACAATTACTTATGTGTGTCAGGTAATATAAACTGCTGCTGTCAGCTTCGTGTCAAGGAATCTACAGTGATAGTGGTGCCATCCATTGGAGCTGCCAAGTGCAAGTTTTCATGTTTTCTAACTGAAAGTAATAAAATAGATACAAAAGATAAAATGTAACACTTGATTATCACCATTCTGTATATTTTTTGCTTTCCTAGAACCATTGTCTGTCTGGAATGTCTAATCAGTAAGTTAACTGGTAGGCTGAAAGTTCTTCTTAAAGTTGCTTTTAAAAACTACTTGTATTCTAAAATAGTTGTCTTTAATTTTGTAGAAGTAGCAAGTGTTGGCTGGCTTTGATGTTTTTGTTATGAAAAGAGGTCATTTTGAATTTGTGCTACTTCTAGAACAGCATTATATAATGCATTTATTTCAAATACTATTTTGTTAGGTCTAGATTTATTATATTTTATAGAAAGGGGAATTGTGTAGTGCATTAGGATTTAAAATTATTTTGAATGTTAATTATTGAAAGTATCTGTGGTTTAATTGTGTATTATTTATCCTAGAAAACAATTGGAGTGTTCAAACCAAAATCTGAAGAGCCTTATGGACATCTAAATCCTAAATGGACCAAATATTTTCACAAGATATGTTGTCCTTGCTGCTTTGGCAGAGGCTGCCTTGTTCCAAACCAGGGCTATCTCTCTGAAGCTGGTGCCTATCTTGTAGATGACAAGCTGGGGCTGGGAGTTGTACCCAAAACTAAGGTACAAGTTAAAAGCTCATGAATTATCAAATGCAGAAAGTACACAGTTACTGATATATCAGGATCTGGGCTGCAGTTGTGATGCGTTATCTCTAGATCATCTGCAAACTATATCAAGTCCTATTGCCCAGTGCTGTAGTGTAGAAACAGTGACTCTGTGGTTCTTTGTTTTAAAGGATGAGTTTGAGAGCTGAATTAAATCTTCAGTGTGTTCTTCATTTAAAATAAATAACCACTTCAGTGTTCAGTATTTTCTGCTGTTTGTCTGCATCTAATTTAGCAAGAAGAATAAGAATTGTAAATTCTGATATATTTTATATAGCAGCGCATAAAGATTCTAGTTTGCAAGTATTTAATCACATTTCTCTTTAAGATTTCTCTTTAAGCTATGTGACATAGCAAATATTCATGCTTTCTTGGGTTTTATTTATTTATTTATTTATTTTCCCTACTGGAGTTGCCTAATGCTTCATTTTTGCTTTCTTGGCAACAGCGTAAAACTTACCGTAAATAGATAAATAAAATGATGCATAATGGAGTTGTGCTTTTAACATTTTTAATGATGACATTTTCTTACTTGAAGGTTGTCTGGCTTGTCAGCGAGACCTTTAATTACAGTGCAATAGATCGTGCAAAGTCGAGAGGAAAAAAATATGCTTTAGAGAAAGTGCCAAAAGTTGCTAAAAAATTTAATCGCATTGGACTACCTCCTAAGGTAAGATTGAAGAGAAGATCAATGCGTTTCCTTTCTCTGGCACAAAAACCTTGATAATAAAAATGCTATAGATGACTAGCAGAAGAAACACCTTGTTGTTTATTTACAAGCAATCTCTGAATGGTGGAAGGTTGATTAAATATAATTGTTCTTACGCAAAACCTGACTGTTCTGTTGCATCTTTCTTTCTCTTCAACTACGCTCACAATCTAGCCACTGCTTCAGTTTGTAGCTTAGCTTTCTCCTTGAAGAAAATCACATAAAAATTGTGTACTTTGTTTTTCTCCTTGTCTTAACTAGTTGTATTCCCTTCGTTGCTTGCTGTTTGGTTTTTTTTTCGTTTCATGATTGCTTCTCCCTTGCTGTTTTTCTAGTTCTTTCAGATTTTCTGAATCTTTCTCCCTTCTATTTCTTTTCCTTTTTTAGGGATCTTACTGTCATGCTCATCCTACCTTCTTGTGTGCAGTGTTCCTCTGACTACAGCCTCACATCTTTCTTGTTGTAACTGCAGAATCTCACCAGTTATACTCTTACACTTTAAAACACAACTTTAGTGATCTACTTCTCAATTCCAGCAATTTAGTTTGATACAACATACGTTATGCAAGCTTGTATCACATATTGCATGTTTATTATGTACACTTAAAAGTTCATCTGTATCTCAACATGTGTGCATCTATATACATTTTAATTCTCAAATATAATCTCTCTTTTGAATTTTAATCTTGAGTAACTTTTCTGTTGTCCACACATACGGAGCCTATTTCATCTGTGCTTTCCTTCCTTGGACTCTTTTGGGAAATGTATTTCAGTCATTTTCTTGCAAAGTGTTTTGAAAAAATGACCAGAGCTGCTGGTCTCATCAGTGAAACATACAAGCTGTTCAGAGGGGAAGACTTTTTTTCCTGCTGTAATTTTTGGTGAGATTTTCTATGAAGTGATAAACCAAGTATTTTCAATGAAAATAGATGCTACTTCTTCACATCAGATATTGCTCATAACACTGAAGCTTTGTTTGTGCCAGTCTGTCTGCCTACTTTTAGTTCCTGGTAAATTCAATGAGTGCTTCAACACACTGAAAATCGGACCCAAACCAAAAAAATCCAAATCACATTTGAGACTTCTTAGAATTTTCTCAGAATTTAGAGAATCCACTGGGGAAGAGAAACTACTTAGTCTTGGTTTTATATTTTCTGGTTTTTGCTGGGTGTTTCACTGTATTGCTTTCAGTGTTCTGACCTTTGAAAGGATGTTAGCTAAAGACATGTGTGGATGTATTTGTTATATGGTTTCTTAATGTTTCAGGTTGGCTCCTTCCAGCTGTTTGTTGAAGGATATAAGGAAGCTGACTACTGGCTCAGGAAGTTTGAAACTGATCCTTTACCTGAAAACACAAGGAAGGAATTTCAGTCACAGTTTGAAAGATTGGTTATCTTAGATTATGTCATCAGAAATACAGGTACCTCGTAGCATCCTGAAATATCAGTGAACTTGAGGGGAAACTTATAAATAACTCTGACTGAAAGTTGCTAGTGAAAGCTTTAATGTATTTCAAGTGTTTTACTCACAAATGAAGGCCAGAATGTTGCGTTTTAAAGAATGTATATCTCTAGATTCAAACACTAAATATTGGAGAATTACAAAATCCAAGCAATTTTTATTGGCAGTTACTTGATATTTTTAAATGACTTGAGAATTTAAAATAAAATACTCCTGCCTTAGCTGTGTTAATAGGTGGTTAGTTGTCTCTTTTGCACAATTAGAAGAAAGGATGGTGAGGTTACAGGAAGCATAAAAGCAACTACAGCTACCATTCCTTTTATGCTGAGCTGGAGACCAATAACAGCACAGTTTCACATTGGTGCAAAATACTTTGTATTGATGGTGGCCAGGCACTGAACAGTAATCTGTGAAATATGTGTTCTCCTGTGTTCCTCTTTCTTTCACTCGGAGATTGAGATTTTTGTTTGACTTTTTGTAGGTGATTTGTTTTAGAATTTTGTAGAATGCAAAGGCAGTTTCATCTAAATGGTTCCTTTGCTGCTTCATCTGAAGTGGGCATCTTTACTATGTTCTATAGGAATGCCAGTGCCTGAAGATACTTCTTGCTTGATTATTTTTTTTTTTCCTGTATATTCAGTCAGTAAAGCAGTAGTATATATGGCTTAAATATGTTTAGTAAAATTTAGTGTTTCCAATAAATTAGTTATCTTAAATGTTTCACGAAAGGTGTTTTGGAGGGGAAAAAAACCTGAATGGTTTTGCCTGATATCTTTGGTAAATTCTCAACTTACAGTATTACTTTCTGTATAATTTTGAGTGCTTTCTTTATATGATGTCTTGTGACATGCATTTTTTTTCTTTACTTAAAGACAGAGGTAATGATAACTGGTTAGTCAGATATGAAAAGCAAGGTGATGAACTTAACCTGTCAGATAAGGTAAGAAAATAATCTGAAAATGTTCTGATTCCTACAGCAGTTTCTGGGCTCTGTTTATTTCTTATTTTTGGAAGAGCTCCTTTGTTATGGTGGTAGCCTTAAGAATTCTGTGAGCTGCAGTTTCTTTGATAGTCCTTCCTGAAATTTAGATTTACTTAAATTAGTGAAACTAAAATCCATATTTAGTATTCTAATGTATGTTATATTTTTGTAAGCATGCAGGTGTCACTAAACTTTGAAATATTCCTTCCATAGGATATTCAATGGACTGTAACTGAAGAATCTACTATTAAAATTGCTGCAATTGACAATGGCTTAGCATTTCCCTTTAAGCATCCTGATGAGTGGAGGGCGTGTATGTATTGTATTATTCAACCATCTTACTTCTAGACAAGTGATTTCTAAATAAGTATTTGCAGTTTGGGTGATAATAAAGTGTAAAACCATCAAGCTAGCACCAAATGCTTTTCTTTTTGCAGTGCCATGTGTGATGTGTAATATAGTCCTTTGCTTTTTTTTTTTTTTTTTTTTTAACTTAGAGCAGTATTAATACATAGATATTCACAAAGAATGATTCTTACATTTTTTCTAATTAGTGCTGTCAAAAGTGACTTGAGTGCAAGGATATGCAAACTGTTTCAAAACTGTTCTAAGGGTGCTGTTGTGAATAAGTAGACAGCCTATTTAGTATTTTTCCTTGTTTTCAACCCTAGCTCATTTTGTAGAATTTAATATTAGGTTCAAGAGGATAAAAAAAAATTACATTCCTAGTAAATCTAAATTGCTTCTGAAAATCTCTCTGAATACAGTTTAGAGAAAAGTGCCTGAAAAGGCTTAATGATGTCTGTGAACTGTTGGCCGATTGGGTAATCGTTACAGTTAAGTGTGGGCTGGTTAATAAAAGGCTATTTAATTACCTGCTCATAGCTCTGTGCAGTCCTAAACATCTTGCTACTTGATAGCTATTTCCCACATATCTCTTCTGCAGTCAGTTCTAGTTCTGTAGCTGTTATGTTATTCCAAAGGAAATTAAATTACCACACAAGGAGTAAGCTGCTTTTGTTTACACTATTTGTTGGTTAAACTAAATACTCAAAATATTAAATTCTTAAAATGTATGTTGTCACTGATGGAGTAAAAAAAAATAAATAAATAAAAAATACATAGTTGTTGTTGTAGATGCAGCCAGATGAGGTACATTGAGGTAACCCAGTGCTGTGGAAGCACATATTATTGATTACCTCCAGGAAGGAGCATGCTGCTACAACAGTCATAAACACTTAAACTTAATTTTTGCCTGTTGTTTTTTCCTATGTTAGATCCCTTTCACTGGGCTTGGCTTTCTCAAGCACAAGTTCCCTTCTCTCAGGAGACTAGAGACTTGGTTCTTCCTCGCATCTCTGACATGAACTTTGTACAGGATCTTTGTGAAGATCTTTATGAACTGTTTAAGGTGAGAGGGATGCTTCTTTGAATTTGGCATTTCTGATATACCTAACTCTTCCATTACAAGTACAGGCTAGTTCTCGTTTTTGATTTTGTACCCTTTTCTACCAAATCATTATGTATACATAGTTACAGGAAGCTATGTCACTGTTGTGACTGAGAGTAATCAGCTTATCTGAAAACCTAATTACCTTTATATATATTGAAGTTTCACATACTTGGTTAAGTCTAGTTAATTTTTATAGAGCAAATCTCTGTAAATTCTCCATTTAACCTGTCTCTGTAGTGTATTACACTTAAACTGAAGTAGCCCAATGAGTCTGGCACTAATAATTGCATCTTTGACTCGGCTGCATTCAAAATGACTCTGGATTTTCAAATTCTGTAAAAGGACGTAATAAATCCAGAGGTAGAAGAATTTCTTTGGCAGAGAAAAAATGAGGGTCCAGTGGTACAACACTGTGATGGTGTTAAGGCTGCCTACCAGTGGGTTGAATTGTTACCTATTGATACGTTCTGCTTTTACCATGTGATGAATTTTGATGTTTATTTTGACATAACTAAATTGTTTGCAGTAAGTAGATTTCTTTGAGTCGTTCTGTGACTACTGGGAGCTTCCTAGGTTTATTATGATGTTGATAGACACGACAGTGCATATTGCGAACTCGATAAATGTGCATACCAAAACCACATTGATAACAAAGGGATCTTTTCTTATAATAACTGTAACGTTTTATGTTTTCTTCACAAAGACTGATAAAGGATTTGACAAGGCTACTTTTGAAAACCAAATGTCTGTTATGAGGGGGCAGGTAAGACTGCATTTTAATATTATTTAATTTGTCACAACTTCTCAGGTGTTTGTGTTTGTATCTGGAAAATAACAAAGCTCCTATTCAACTGGAAGATACTTGAAGGCCTTTTCATCTGGGAAGAGTAAATTGAATTTTAATGGAGGCTTTTTTTGAAAGGGAGGAGATGATACCTGTATATTCTTTGATATATTAAACAAAACATTATTAAAATAAATACAAAATAAAGTTGATTTGATTTTAGAAGGTTAACTTCTTGGAAATACTTCTCACAATAAAGAAATCAGGTAGTAGAATTCCTTCATCTTAGCAGATGTCAGTACCAATAATTAGCAGAGTAATCCAGGCATTTCCAGATTAGAGTTTTCAGTGATAAATTTAAGTCATTTTGTAGTACTAGAACAAGAGTTCTAGTGCAGAAATTTAGTTCATTGTAAGTAAGCTGGGCATAAACCAGTGATTTGTGAAAACATAAGGGAATTGGGCTAGAGGAACTAAGACTCCCTTCTGAGTGCACTGAAACTGACTTGTCTGCATTTGTAAATTCAGCGTGGGTAGTTTAAAGCCAGACGTTGGCAATTCCTAGAGTGACTTTGTCTGGTTTTTTTTTCCCCTGTAACAAGAAGCTTTATGCACAACTGCAGTTCTGTTTAGTCGAACATAATTCCAGTTACCATTAACTGTTCACTGGCTAAAAGCCAGAGAACCTTATTCTTTATGAGTTTGAAAGTTTAGTTTTAAGAGCTATTTCTGAAATAGATCTTTGAAAATCTTTGTGAAGTCACTGGAAGTATTCTGAAATATTCATCTATCTTAACAGAGTTAAGTCGTTTTTTAAGTTGTTTTTGTTTGTGCTGAATCAGTCAGCTACAGGGAATCTATTGTTTAACAAAAAAAGATACAGGCAAAGTCTAATCTGCATAGCTGAGAGAGACCTAGACAACAATGTGTAATTCAATTTGGCACTAAAAAGTCCAGACCCTCTCTTCCAACTTCTTTTTTTGAAGTGGATTTCAGCAGAGGATTTTATTTTTGTCTCTCTGCCCTCGGAACTGTGTAATTGCAACAGATGTAAATTTTTTTTCAGGTTTGAATGTAGATAAAAGAAGTTTAACAGAATTATTCCTTAATGTTTGGAAATCCAGGAGCAAGGGATTCTCTCAGCATTGATTTTTAGAGTTGCTTTTGATGTATGTTTGAAGGGGATTATGCAGGAGTAGGATAACCACATTGATTACGGAAGATTTTTTTTGCAGGATAGCAGAAAAACCCACCACTCTGTAGACATGTTATTAAAAATGGAGAATCTAGTTGATAAAGATAAGAAATACCAAGAACAATGTATCTTGCATGTGAGGGTATTTATAAGGCTTTAAATCTGAGGCACTGAGAGTATTTAGAAATACATTTTTGTGAAACAGGAAAAAAATACTAGAAAGAGTTTCAAGCCCAACGTGAACAGTACTTGAGAATATAGAGACCATAGCAAATGGTTAATGCAGACCTTTGAACTTGGAAAATGTCAAGTGGAGATCCTGTAAGAACCAGTTTGTGGGGAAACCATGCAACAGTCTTAATCTGCGGGGTTCTTCATCTGGGAAAGCATGCAACGTGGAAGTGTGGAACACACTGATCTGCTGTTCATTCCACAAGGAAGGAAGGAGATGTGCAGTGGGGGGGAAAGGGGTTGAGATTACAGCTAATGCAAGTATGTCAGCTAAATTGCTTTTGAGTACTTGCCTTAGTTTTCAGTAAAGGAAACGTTGAACATCATGTAAGATATCAGGATAGGTAGTGAACACTGAAGTTTTGGAAGGAGAGGAACAGATTCTTGGCAGATCTGAGGGCTGAATTTGAATCTTAGCACTGGATTTGGCAAATCAAATAGCAGTGGAATATCATAATGTTATCACGTGAGGTACTTCTACTTGCAGTAGATTCTTAAACAAATTTTGTAGAAGACTGCCTTATCAAATAAATGGAGTGATAGCTATGTTTACAATCCTGTTAACCACAATTTAACTTGTATGCTTGCACCTTACCTGCTTTCTATTCTTTTAGATACTAAACCTTACTCAGGCATTAAAGGATGGAAAAAGCCCCATTCAGCTTGTTCAGATGCCACGTGTAATTGTGGAACGAAGTAGCACTGGAAGTCAGGGCCGAATTGTTCATCTGAGTAACGCGTTCACACAGACCTTTCATAGCAGGAAGCCTTTTTTTTCCTCCTGGTAGCAACAAAAATATGTGGGGAAGAGTAAGCTTCTCTAACTTTGGTAAGCTACTTCTGTGTAAAGGCTCTGCAATAATGTACTTCTGCTGTATACCAAGAGCTCCAACTGCCATCACCTCAGAACTTAAATTCTAAAGACTTAAGAAATGTATTTTGAGTGTAATAAAAGTTTACAATTTTTGTGTCAAAATCATGAATTCATATGTCAGGGAATGAGAAGAACTTGTCCATACTGTATTTTTATAGGCTGAATTAATGTAATCTGAATAATACTAAAGGGAAGATGCACAGTTTGCATATGCTGAGAAACTACTTTTGAATACAACAGAAATTCTTTTGGTTTAATATGAATGTGAAAAGCTATAATCTATTAGTTTCTTTTTATATGTTCTTTAAAAAAGGTGGAATGTTTTATTTGATTGTGAAAATGCTTTTCCTTGAAGTTTCTGCCTCATATTTGAAGCTGTTAATAGATTTTCATAGGCTATTTACGTGGGGAAAAAAGTTATGCACTTAAGAAAATAATAATAATTTAAAAATCCTTGACACACATGTGAAGGGGGGGAAGGAGAGATACGCTCAGAGTAGATTTTTTTTGTTGTTGTTATTGCATGTTGGGACCAAAAATAATTAAATAGCTTTTAGTTGAATTACAGCAAAATTCATCCCCAGTAAGTACACACAGTTTTTTTTCTACTGTGACAAAATGAACTGAGTGTACATTTTGGAGGGTGAAACTTTACCTGTAGCTTTTATGTACTTCAATGCAAAAGTTCTGTATGCATAAATGTGGTATTTCTTTGTAGATAGATTACAACAAAAGAATTGCACAATGGTACAGGTTGGGTTTTTCCTTATAACTGTGTTAATTTGTAGTCACCAAAGTGGTTCTTCACTATTGATGACAGAAGCACTATTAATCACAAAGCTAGTCTGCCTCCTGAATTTCTAACCAAACACACTGTTATTTTTTGACTGGAAAAAAAAAAAACAAACAACTTACTGTAATATACAGAGCACAGAGATTTATAATTGGACCCTTAACAATGTTATGCTCATTTGCCAATTTTCATTTATGTTTAAGTAATGTGACTTAAGACTTGATAGTCATGCTTCTAGATTTGTAGCTTATGTTATATGATAAATGTTTATTTTCGTAACTTTTCAGTGAAGACCAGGAATGGGAGAAAAAATTGCTGCTTTTATGAGAGAAACTTTCAGTATTTCAGATATTGCTGTATTTTGTAATTCTAAGCAATATTGCTGAACTCAAATGCTTGTATTTTATATAATTTTGGATGTAAATATTGTTGTAGCGTGTCAGCAATTCACATGATTAACTAAAGTGTTTAAGCCTTAAATGTTGAAAAATAGAAGAAGTACAGTGTGATGGAGTTGAAAACTGAAATGACCACCTTTATAAATTTTCCATTATTTGTTTTTATCCAGTTTATTAAAATTTAAAGAAGGTATTTATGTACCAGACCTCCTACTGAAGAAAATAAATGTTAAAGTCTGAAACGCACAGGATTTTGACTCCAGTATTGTGTTGGTCCTACAGAGAGAATCCTTAATTGTCTTGTTTCATCTGTGTAACTCTCTGTACTAAGTATATTCTCTGTACCTGTTACATGGTGTAACTTTCTTGAGAGTACTGAGAAGATGTAAATGGAATGGCACTGCGTAGTAAGATTTAATAATGTTGTCCATTATTATGATTTACCTTCTGTGCTGAAGAGAAGTATTTCCTCTTTCCTGGCTGTAGCATCTCACTGCTTTTTCATAGCAAGCATCATGGAGGAGGCTCAGAAGAGAGCTTATTGCTCTACAACTCCCAAAGGTTGTGGTGGGTTAGTGGTCAGCCTCTTCTCCCAGGTAACCGTGATAGGACAAGAGGAAACGGCCCTCAAGTTGCATCTGGGGAGGTTCAGGTTGGATATTAGGAAAAATTTCTTCTCAGAAAGAGTGGGCAGGGAGTGGAGCAGGCTGCCCAGGGAGGAGGTGGAGTCACCGTTCACGGCAGCGTTAAAGAAAGGTTTAGATGTGGTACTTAGGGACAGGGGTTAGTGGCCGTATTTGGGATAGGTGGATGATTAGACTGCTAGGTGATCTTAGAGATCTTTTTGAACCTCAATGATTCCATTTGAGTTGCTATGCCTTAGTGACCAGAATGCTTCTATATGCTCCCTAAACCCTGACAGACTTCTTGAGAGTACTGGTGGTGGTTGGAGAAAACTGAAGGTAAAGCAGTACGGGGCTCCTCGAAGCACTTTGCTGGGCGTGCTTTACAAAACCTCACGTGCAGTCTATTTCTCACAGCCATCTCTTCCAATGCCCAGTTTGTAGCAGAAAGCTACAAATTGTATCATTGTAGCAGAAAACGCTGGGCAGGTGATGCGTGCAACCTGTGGGACCTCGGTTAAGGTAAGGAGGAACTGAAGTTCACGCGGTGCAGGAGCACCATGCAGAGGACGGCTGCAGCGTGTATTCAGGGGAGGAGCATCGGAACCTATTGCTACTTCGGTAGGAGGTCGGCGCCACAGCGCTCGTCGCGTTCCCGCCTCCCTCTGCTTGCGGTGCTGCTGGGAAGGCTGTACCAACATGGCGGCCGGCGCTGAAGGGGCAGCGGGCGCGGGGTCGGGCGGGCTGGCTCTGCTCGGCGCTGTGCCCGGCGCTCCCTGCTGCCCGCACGGTGAGCAGCGCTCGGGCGGGATGGAGGAGCGGGGCCGGCCGGGAGCTCTGAGGGCCGCGAGGGGGGTGGCCGCAGATCCTGAGGAAGCCCGGAAGGCATAAAGCAGGTCTGTGGGCCTCGTGTCGTTAGGTCCTGCTCTCCTGTTCGTGAAGACCAGCCAAGGAAAAGAGGAGCGGAGAAGATTCTATGCTTGTTCGGCTTGTAGGGACAGAAAGGATTGTAAATTCTTTCAGTGGGAGGATGAGAAGGTAAGAGGGCTGCTTCGTGCTGAGGGGGCGTTAGGGTTTGGGTGTTTTGTTTTTTGTTTTTTGGTTTTTTTTTGCTTTTTTTCTTTTACTCTTTAACAGAAAACTGAGAAAATGTAAATGTCATTTTGGAAATCTGTGGTAATTGTTCTGTAAGTGCTTTCCTAACAGTATTCGGGTAGCAGAATTATTTCTGTGAGGGGAAGGTGTTTCAGGTACGCTTTTCAAAGAGGGCTGCCCTACGCATTGAGCAAAAGTGGTGTTTGTTACTGTGTTACCAAAGTACAGCTGAGTTGAGGCTGTGAGTTTTGCCACTATGGTGCAATGCTGAGCAAAGGATGGTTCTGACCTGGGAGGTCCTCATCTTCTGCAGTCCGGGCAGAGAAAACTGAGTGGGTGCAGCAGACATTGTGCAGTGCCCAGAGAGGGCGGTGGGGGTCGGATCTGTAAGTTCTGTGCCGATGTCTTGATACTGTTAGCTATGAGATGAGTGTGTTTTGTGGGAGTGATGGCACAGGCTCAGCAAAGGGCTGGTGTGCATTTAAATAATGGCGCACAAGGGTCTTCAGCAATGTTTCTGTCAGTCACGTGGAATAGTTTTTCAGAGGGAATTCTGTCAATGTAGGAACACGTTAACAGCCTGTCCATCTCTTTGTTTATTGTAAGCACATTTTGAGATGTTTTCCTTCTATGTTACGTGATGTAAAGGAACTGAATTCTTACATTTATTTATTTGTTGCTGCTTGGTTTGAATTCAAAGAGACTTCTGTGTAGCTTGCCACTAAACTGTAGTCATGCTTGTTACTCTCAGCCAGGAACCCCAGGAATGGGACAGTTTTCCTGAGCAGAGGACCTGAAGCACAAGATCTTTGATGCACTCATTTTTGGTTAATCCTGAGATTTGATTTACAACATAGTGATTCCTGCTTTTTAACTTCTTAAATGCATAAATTTTACAGGTATCACAAGCTAGACTTGCAGCCCGTGAAGAGTATAATAGAAGTCATCAGCCGCCTTGTACTCACAGACAGAATGTGGAAAGGTATTATTGCTAAGTGCATTTTCATTTGTAGTCAGTCTTATATAAATGTAGAGACTTTGTATGAAGGCACAATGTTTCTGGATTCTTTGGAAAATGAAAGCATGGCAGAGGCATATGGAAAAATAAGAAAAGATTGTCTGTAAAGTGTAAGTAGCATTGAACATCTGATTAGAACACAATGTTTTCAACTCAGGAACTGTGCCTTTTTATTTTCATAGCTACAGTTTTCCTTATGTCAGTGCTCTTAATGTGTTAACAACAGGTCTGTAGCACTGCAAGTTCAGAAAGTTATTTCTGACTTGCACAGATTGTACAGTAACACTAATTTGTGAGTTATATACAAGCAAGTAGTCCTGTATGTTTATAGTTGATACATTCTTCACTCTGTAATCTAATTATTTTACAAATTCTCAATGTCTTTGACCATTGCATTACTTACTTGCTTTTAGGGGAGATTTTCAACGTGTCCTATGAACACTTTTTTTCATAAGTATTATTTCATTGATATGTAGTTAGTGGAGTTTTGCAAAAGCAGCTTAAAGTATTTGCCTCTGTAAATGTCTTGAAAACATGAAACCCATTTGTATCTCCTTCCATTTCTTTTATAGAGATTTTTTCAAAATTGCCTTTTATATTTATAGATACAAGAACTTTGTTCTGTTGCCTCTATCAAAGAGGAGGTTTTGTCAGGAATGCCAGCAATTGCTATTGCCAGATGAATGGGAAGAACACTCGAGTCATCAGTTCCTGTATGATATCTCCACTGCCCAGCTAAGAAGTCCCAGTCAACTTTTGTATCCACTAGAAAATAAAAAAACAAATGCACAGTATTTATTTGCAGACAGAAGTTGCCAGTTTCTACTGGACCTTATTGTTTCACTAGGATTCAGACGAGTGCTATCTGTTGGAACACCCAGGTACGTATATTAAGAGGTTCACTATGCTTTAATTGGTTGGCAGTATCCAGGCACTTACTGGGAACATGCTTTGAGCTCACAAGACACACAGGAGAGCTGTAGCTGCACTGCAGTTAAATTCCCTCTCACTCACCTGTGTGGCTTTTAAATGTTGTGCTAATGCTTCTTACCAAAGTGACACTGAGTTACTCAGGTTATGCGTTGGGGTTTTTATTGTGGTGATTCTCTAATCTCCACTGACTTACCATCTTTTAAGGCCATCATATTTTTCTAACTTTAAATATTGGCCAAATTGCACCATTTTCTCTATCTGTTTGATTTTAGGCTTAGTAAAATACCAGATATTCTTGTCTTACAAGATATTTTCTGAAGATAGTGGTTATATCTTACATTTCTTTGTTCTGATTATACTTCAGACTTCATGAAATGATCCAGTCAAAAGCTTTACAAGAAGAAGACTTCAGGGTTAGAAGCCTTCTGCTAGATATTGACTTCAGGTAGGTTTTGATAAATGTTATGTGTCTGAAGAGTATATGCAAAAATTTGTTTCCTTATTACTTTAAAAGATAAGTTGGTGGTTATCTCCATTTCTTGTCTCTACGTTTTCACTTCTGCACCCTAACGGTAGTGACAGCTAGTTTATGAGGAAAAATAGTTGTACTTAATTGTTTCCATTATCATGTTTTCAATAATTGGAACTCAAAAATGTTGTCTTTGTAAAGGCCTTATTTTCAATGTGAATGTCCCTTAGGGCAAGCAAAAAGTAACTCATATTTTTCTATTACTGTTAAAACGTATTTTACAGGTATTCACAATTTTACACAGAGGATGAGTTCTGCCACTACAACATGTTTAATCATTATTTTTTTGGTGGAGAGGTAAGGACAAGTATTTCTTGAATGCTTTGTGAAGCAATACGTGTTGTTGATACAAAATTTAGTAAGAAGTACTGGCTAGTCTAGATGGTTAGTTAGAAGACCACTGTCATGAGATAAAAATGGTCAGCAGTACTGGAAATAAAAAAAACCAACAACAGTGCATCTTCAGTTACTCTTTCCCACTTGATTCAAAAATAAAGTCATGGGATTTCAGGAACATGCTGACTAACATTACTTACACAGCTTAACATTTCTTTTATTAAAATGACAGTTTGGTGTGAGTTTGAGTTGTTGCCTATTATTAGTATAGGCTAGCCCTGTTCCTGTGTTGCTACCACAGAATTGTTTTATTCCCAGCCTTCATGAGCCAAGCAGATGCCACAGTACTCATTCACTGATACTTGAGAGGGAAGGTTTTCCTGGTTTACTCCAGGCAAGTAAGGTCAAAAGGCCAAACCCCCTTTTTTTCTTTTTTTTAAATAGAGGATCATAGTTTAATCTAATTCTAACCACTCTTCTCAAAGCACTTATCCCAGTATCCTAACTCACTGTTTAGTTTTCCCCTGCTGTAATTAGTAAGCCATGACTGAGTTGCATAGACATTCTTACTGCAGTACCTTTCATACCACATAGGTCAGTTTTTTCTTTTTTTCTCATTCTAAAGCATAATTTTAGCGAGCTCTTAAAAATAAAAATAATCTAGCATGAAATGGAAAGCTGGCCTAAAAGCCTTACCTTTGAATTTCTTTGATTTGTTAGTCTATTCAAGTTTTGTATTTTTTCAATTAAAAGACTGTTTACTTGCATTACTGCATGACTGAAGTGTTTTTGCCAAGCTGTGAAAAGCTGACACCTGTAATGACATGCATCAGTTCAAGGTCTGAACTGCACTTCTGAATGTAGATAAATATTACAATTCTGCCTTTGGAATTCTACGGAATCCAGGCAATAGAAGAGGACTCTGCATGATGGCAGTGAATACGTAGCTTCTTCCATTTCCTTTGATAATAGTCCTAGCTGGATTGGTTTTTATAACCAGTATGGATTGAATCGATTTTCAGTGGCCTGAAATTTCTCCTATTAGTAATGCCTTACAGAGTAAAATAAAAGGGCATGAATTACATGTACTCTGAGCCTGAACTCTGCTCTCTTGTGTGACAACCTTTTTTCCAAGTCACGTTTACTACCCTTAAGAAAAAGAGTATTTTAGACATCATTAACTGCATCTGTCCATGGTGATGTCATGTATAACTGAGTGGGGCATTGCTTTCAGTTCTTCAGATCCAGAATTTTTTTTGAAATGCTACATTCACCTACACAAGAGGTAATCTACATTGTTTAAGTTGAAATCTGTAAAACAATAACTATAGTGCTAAATAAAATCTTTGCGGATCTTAAAACTTTATTTTGCAGTTATTAAATCTGTATTCCTCCCTGTTTCTTACAGGCTGCACATGAAACTTGTAGGAAATTCTTACACGAAGAGAAAGATGAAAGAGTAATTATGGTGGCTGATCCCCCATTTGGAGGTTTAGTGGAAGCACTGGCTTCTAGTTTTAAAAAACTGATGGCAATGTGGAAGGATACAGAAAAAGGAGGCACGTATTACAAATAGGTGAATTAAGCTGTGAAGTTACTGTAAGAAAAAGTACCTGTTCAAGTCTGTAATTATTGGTACTTGAGTGAATGTTAACAAATGCATAATTTCTAAGATGTGGTACTGTGTATTGAAGTCTCCCTTAAATGTGGATTTGTAAAAATAAGCTTTGCAATTAAAGTGGACTTTAAGGGTAGAGAAAAATAACCAATTAAAACACAACACCACTTCTTAGCAACCGAGGCAGGTGACAGGACTTGTTTGGGGTAAGTGGAACTTACAGCCCAGTGTATATAAATACACCCGAAACTTCCTTTCCCCTAAAGGAACTAGTTATTATGCTTAGTGGAGTGCATATGCATGCTTATGGATTCAGAACACTTGCTGTCAATTTTTCATGCTTCACATACATTGTTTTTCTTTAATGTACATCCAAGCCTTTTTATCACTAGGTAATAAGAACCAAGAGATGCCCATGTTCTGGATATTTCCATACTTCTTTGAATCCCGTATTCTTGAATTTTTCCCAAGCTTCACTATGATGGATTATCAGGTATGACCAAGCCCAGTGACTTTGCTGAATTTTGGTTGAGTGCAGAGTGGGCAGGAATATAAATGAAAGTGAATATAATGGCAGTACTTATTTTGGATGAGCCTTTTTGCATTTCTCACTGTCTTGGAGGTGCTGCAAACTATGTGATACTCATTTGGTGAAGTCATGCCTTTGATTTGAAAACATTATCACACACTCCTGTGCTACATTATACACCTTAAGCCTTCTGTCACCAGTCCGTTATCTCAACTCTTTTGGAATGTTTTCAGGGGATAAATTTTGCACTAATTTAAGTACATGCATACTGCAGAAGTGAGAAGTAGCTTGAAGAATATTTCATTTTGTGCAGATGTTGAAATGTCGGTAGCTCGGTGGGTATGAGATGGGTGTTCAAGACAATAAATCTTGTAGAATGAAAATTAGTAGAAGAAAATTGGAAGCGGATGCTAGTCTAAGCTGTATTCCTGCTAGTATTCAGGGATGAGAATTTTGGGGGCAAGTCTTAGGAAGCATTGCTGGAAACAAGCATTGCTGATGGAGTTTGCAGCTCTGTAATTGTTTTGAGGTACTCTGGGAGGCACATCAGCTCTTGTTCTGTCAGACAACACAAACAGTATAGTTTTGGTTTTTTTATCACAGGTTGTGTTTTTGTTAAACAACCCCTCCTTAGTGTCAAACAACTGAAACATTATCCCAGATATCCCATACAGAAGAGTAAAAAGGAAGAAGTAAAATAGGATAGTTGAAGTGTATTATGGCTTCAAAAATTTAAAAGGAATTGAGACAAAATACTTGGTGTAGAATTTATAATCTAATTCAGGGTTCGCATCTTCCAGATCTAGAGAACAATTTCATAAGACACACATAAAGAGAACAGACATGCAAATAGTTCTGTTTTTCCTTAATACTTTTTTATCAAAGCTGTTCTTTTTTCTAGGTAGATTATGATAATCATGCACTATATAAACATGGCAAAACGGGTCGCAGACAATCCCCTGTCCGTATCTTCACAAATCTGTCCCCAGGTGTGATTGTACTTCCTGCAGAAGAGGGCTACAGGTAAGGTGTGTTAAAAGTCAAGGGAGTGACTGAAAGAGTGCCTTTGTTCTTAGTGCATGAAGGCTTTAAAAGACTTTGGGACATGCTGCTTAGTATTGTTGTGCCTAACTTTTGGATACCAGGTTCAAGAGCACATTTCGCTGTTGCAGTCTAAGGTTACATATTCTATAAGTAATATGAAGGGGAGTTGAGCATTTATTTCTGTTTGTTTCTGTTTTGGAATGATGGGGTTCCTCAGCTAAGCTGTATGAACTATGCATGTCCGTGGGCGATGGAGATTTACAGCTATCCTAAGTAATCAGCCTGGTTGAGATAGTAGTTAATAATATGAGCACTAAGAAGCATCAGGAGCAAATGGATTTTACTGATAAAACTCATTTAGCAGGGTTTGGTTTGGTTTGGTTTTTTTGCTTTTTCTATTTTGAATTCATGCACCTGGATTTTTACTATTGTGTAAATGATACTATATGTATCGTGTCTAAATGATGATGAAGCTGTGGGCCAAAGTGGAAGTTAATGAATCAAAAATGTATTTAATTTAGTGAAGTGATTTTTTCAACCCCTGTATTTACTGTAGAACCTGCATAAATTTCACTCATATTGGTTTTTGAGCAAATACTGGATAAAACAGGATTTTACTTCTTCCAGGTTTTGTGCTATCTGTCAGCGCTACGTTAGTTCTGGCAACCACCACTGTGAAATATGCAATTCATGTACATCAAAAGTAAGTATTTTGCCTTTTTCCTAGGTCACAATATTAGCAGCAATCTTCTTTTAAGTGACAGTAGTCTTAATAGATTCTGTGATATTTGCTCTGATTTAAAAAAAAAAAAAAAAAAAAAGCTATTTTGATACTGATTTCTTTGGGAAATCCCAGACAATTCAATTTGGTTCTCTATTTCACTGGGCATCATAACTTAATGGGAATTAATTTCTATTTCCTGATTCCTTTGCTCTGTATAGAGGACTGGAAATGTTATCTACTTGTCACTTTGACCATCCCTAGAGCATCACTGGTCTGTTTACACGTTCATTTCTCCTTATGTGTTGGAAGTTGCAGGGCACACTAACTTCCAAATGTAGCCATTTTACTGTGATTGATGCAGATTCTCAGCACTACCGTTTTTAAGTGTGGTCCTTTCTCCATGGGACCTGTTTCTGTAAATAGTGGGTAACAAACACGAGTAGTTCAGTTTCAGGAGCTAATCAGTGTTTTTTAAAAACAGTGCATTTATTCATCTATTAATTGCAGGATGGCAGACGATGGAAGCATTGTGTTCTTTGCAAGAAATGTGTGAAACCCTGTAAGTACAGAAAAATACTTACCTAAATAAAAGTACAATGAAACGGTAGTCTGAAGATACTGAGCTGACAGACCAGATAAATAAATATTCTGGAAAATAAATAAAATGAGATCACGCAGAAGACGTGGAGTAAGGAAAAGTCTCAGTTTCACACAAGTTGTTGTAAGAAACTTAGTTATCATATTTGCACATAGTGGAAATACACATAAGTTCTTGTCAGGGCTAAATCTTCCTTATATTTTTAAAGGGAAAATCTGTATTTTGATTTGCCATATATGTTTCCTAATTTTGTAAAGCTTTTAGTAAGACCTTTATGAACAGAGACAATTGTGAAAATGTTTCTAAGAGCATTATTAAGTTATGTTTCATACACAAATGCAGTTGTATTTACAGCTGTGTTTAAACAGCTGGAGCAATCAATCTTAGTGTTGATATAGAAATTGCATCTTTGTAAATCCATTTTAACATATGGGCTATTTTTCATGTTAAGATGCCATGCAGGATAATAGTTATAATAGCAAAATAATTCAATTGTATTTAAATAGTATCTCTAACAGATATTTATCAAATAAGATAAAGGACCAAAAACTGAATGCACACATCTCTGAAAATGTAAAAAAAATAAAATAAAATAAAAATCCTGGTAAAACAGCCTGTATTTAGAATTCAACTTCAGGATGGTAATTCTGAACCTTCTGAAGATCATAAAACCGTGTTGCTTATTTTGCAGCCTGGTTTCACTGTAACAAATGCAACTGCTGTGCTCTGGAAAACCACACGTGTGAGAAGATTGATGTGGGCTGCTTTGTTTGTGGCAAGGCAGGTCACAAACGCAGCTCCTGTCCCAGCCTCTCCTGCACCAGAGCATCTCGCCAGTAAGTGCAATACTGCCTTATTGTAATGAAAGAGGTTTCAGATGAAAAGTGATTTTATTTCATGGAAATGCTTTAGGAAGAGATAATTTTAGGCTTTGTGTGCTGTCCTCCTAAACTGTTGTCCACTTGCTGTGTTGCTGGAGAGTGCATACAAAAGGAGGATATGATAAAACCTAGCGTTGCTGAGGTAGGTATCTTCCTCTGGTTCCCCCTTCCTTAAATGTGTTTTCTTTCCAAATGGATTCACACAGATCTCACAGAACTTTCTGAGTGGTGCATTGGTAGCACTGTCAAGAAGATGCAAAATTAAATTAAAGTAATATAATACTTAAATCCCCTTCAGATTCCTCACAGAAGGGCAGAGTATATAGCTGCTGCACTGTTTTCATCGCTTCTTGTCTCCTTTGCTTTGTTTTCAAATCTTTCTTTTTTTCCATCTGGTATTTCAAGTGTTCTCTGCAATAGTGTCTAAATCTATACCATATAACAACTTTATTAATGAGGGCACATTACGTTTATGCTGCCATGACTATAATTCTTTAACATACACAAACACATACGTGTATTTATCAAAAGACAAAAAGTACATGTGATGGTCTCCAGATAAAACTAACTGAAAAAAAGGGAAGGGAATGTTGAAGATGGTCCAGTGAGAGAGTTGGCAGTTTAGGATAGCTGCCCCACGCTTCTGACAGCCCCTGCAGAATGTGTTTTGGTTTTGTTTGTGATTCTCACCTTAAATGCATGTGACACTGGAAATGCAGATCTTCCCTCCCAAAAGATGCCCTGTGTTGCACAGTGACATTCAGGCAGTGGGCCTCTCAGGTTAGCAGCAAGCTCAATGGCAGTAGACTATAGGAGTGTTACTTCATGCCCTGCTATGACACTCATCCAAATTTTGCTTACGGAGTATTTGAGCTGAAGTGTGGCTGTACTTTATATTTACCATATTTATATGTAGCAGCAACTTCATTTTCTTGAAAAAGTGAAAATGGTACTAAAAGAAGTTCAAGCAACCTCATCTGTTTCTTCAGGCAGATATACATTGTGCTGGGATGGTTCAGTCCTTTCAGGCCATCAGTATGATGTTAAAGAACTACTGAAAATAACTTAGGCTTATTTTCCTAGTAAAAATATATAGATATGTTTTCCTTATTAAAATTATTCCATGCTTTGTACTATTAAATACATCCTTTGTCAGAGACAAAAAATAATAGCCACTTGCTAACTCTGTGTGGGTCCTCTGTTTCTATTTCATAATGTTGCTAAACCTCACCTACTTTCTTCTAAGCCCATCTTCAATATATTCATGTAGAACACACTCAGCACAAAAATCCACATGTGCTGTTTTGCACTTGGGAGCATGCAAAGGTAAATGCTGAGTAAGAACTTAAAAATTTTAGAATAGTCCATGTCAGAACATCCTAAGATGGCAAATCCTGGGACAGTACTTGCCAGGTGTATGCACAACTCGTATGAAAGACCAGCAATCACCGAAGTCCAGTCACCATTTTATTATAATCTCTATGTTCTTTCTTTACAGAGCTGGCAAAGGCAGAAGACAAAAGCAGAAAACCCTAAAAACTCTAAAGAGGGCAAAGTTGGGTGTTTGTAAAAGATGGGCCACGAAGCACACCATATTCTCCAGGAGGAAAATGAAAAAGAAAAAAGACAAGACTACTTGATACAAGATCATTCAAGACTTTTTTTTTATGGTTAGCCTTTCTAAAAATGTTAACACCAACGTTCAGAATAAAAGCTGATCTAATTTAAAGTGACAGTCCTTTATATTAGGCGTCGTTACAGGAACGAATCTGCAAACGTCTCACCGCGTATTCGCACAACGCGACCACTCCGTACGACACCCCGTTGCGCTCCGCCCCGGAGCAGGAAGCGGCACCTCCGGAAGCCGGCAGCGGAGGGCGGGAGGCGGCGCGGCGGAGGAGCTCAGCGAGCGGGAGGCCGCCGCCATGCCCGCCTTCCGGCAGGTCGGGGAGAAGCAGCTGCCGCAGGAGGTCGTCGTCATGGCGTGGTCCCCCAAGAGGGACCTCATCGCTCTGGCCAACAGGGCGGGAGAGGTGAGCGCGCCGCTGGGAGGCGGGGCAGCCCGCCGTCCCTGCCGTGCGCCGCAGTGAGGGCTCAGCGCCGCGCTGCCCACGGGGCCGGTAGGGAGAGCGGACGGCGGGAGCGGTGCGGGCTGCGGCGTAGTTCCGTTCAAGTCGCAGCAGCGTTTTATCGAGCTTTCTAACATTGTCACTCGCTCCAGTTTTAGTTTCCATACTGATTTATGGCATCGTGGAATGATTCAGGTTGCAAAGCAACTTAAAATCTGTCCAGTTCCACAGGGTTCTCCCCCAGCAGCTCGGGCTGCCCGGGGCACATCCAGCCTGGCCTTGAACACCTCCAAGGGTTGAGCACCCACAGCGTCTGGGCAGCCCGAGCCGGTGCCTCAGCACCTCCAAGGAAAACATTTCTGCCTGAAATCTGACCGAAATCTCCCGTTTTACTTTAAAGCTGTTACCCCTGTCTTATCGCTACGCTCTTTTGAGTCCCTTCCCATCTTTTTGTTGGCCAGTACAGGTCGGTTTCAGTGAGGTTTCCCCATAGCCTTCTCCAGGCTGAACATGCAGAGTTCCTTCAGCCTTTCTTCACAGGAGAGGAGGTGCTCCAGCCCTCTGTGTGGCCCTCCTCTGGACCTGCTACAGCAGCTTTATGCCTTTATTGTGCTTAAGCTCTATGGGGCTGAGCAGAGGGATAAGCCCCTCCTTCTTCCTGCTACCACCCCTCTGTTAATGAAGCTTGGGGTACAATTGACATTCTGGGCTGCAAGTGTGTGCTGGCTGGTCCAGCTTTTCATCCGCTATCACCCAGATCCTTCTCTGCAGGACTGCTCTCAAGTTCTTCCAGTCTGTATGCATATCTGGGATTGTTGTGACCCAAGTGCAGCACTCTGCACTTGGCCTTATTGAGTTCACTAATGATATTCTCATTGCCTGTGTCAATGATATTCTAAAACTTCATAGCTTTTTCCTTCCCAGAACTGCTGCATGTGATCATGCATGCTGAAAGACTTGTACTTTCAGGCTGTCCTTGCTGGAGAGGGGTGGGTAATCCCTGTTGGTTACAGGCTTCTAGGTTTATACAAGGTACAGTTTGTTCCTCTGTATTGCTCTACAGTAAACAGTGTGGTGGTCTCTTAAACCGTGTAGGAGTGGAATGTCTGCTAGGAGAAGGAGTTATTAAATAATAGTAGAAGTTACTAAAGAATTGTGAGAAGTTGCATCTTGAATTGATTTATGATGATTTTAATGGTTTTATTTAAAACACTGTTTTTATTTTTCTGTCTTAAATGCGTTTGCTTTGTAGGTTTTACTTCATCGGCTTGCAAACTTTCAACGAGTTTGGAGTTTGCCTCCAAATGAAAATACAGGAAAAGAAGTGACTGCTCTTGCTTGGAGGCCAGATGGCAAAAGTAATGTCAAGTATATGCTATGACTTACTGCAAAGCAATCCTACTGGAAGTCAGTGAAGTGATGTGTGATGATGTGGTGATGATACCTTTTGTCTGGGAGGGAAACTTTAAGTAGACTGTATTTGAAGAAAAGGATGGGTTAATTATATGTATGTTTATTAAAAATAATTGGCAAAGTTGCACTGTTGAAAGCAATTGCAAGAAATAATTGCAAGGTGAACTTACACCCAAAACACTGCTTTTCAAGTTGTAGCAAAGTTTCCTGTTCTTAACTAAGCAGAATATTTTTGTATGAAATACAGAATTTACCTGAAGAATAGAAAGAAGTTGTCTGAACAGGACTGTGTTAGAAGTGCTTGCGTTTGATTCAGCATGTAAATACACAATTGTGGGTTTGGGCTTTTGACTTAAACATATCACTTAAAACTATGATGGGACCAACAACCCTCATTCTAATATGCAGGTTTCAAGTGAGAATTGGGAAGTAGTGGAAATGGGCTAAAGGAAAATACAGTGTAGTGACTGTGAAGGTGCATTCCTTTCTAGTTCAGTATAAAGTACAACGTTTTGCATGTTGGTTATTTATACATTTTACTCATCTTTTTCTAGTTTTGGCCTTTGGCCTTAGTGATACCAAGCGGATTATTCTGTGTGATGTAGAAAGGCCTGAAAGCTTGCACTCCTTCTCAGTGAACTTGTCTATTACTTATATGCATTGGATGGAAGTAACTGCAGAGAGCAGGTGGGTCTGAAAAACAGCAAGTAAATTATGGGCTATGTGGCACTAACTTATTAATTATGTATGTTTTGCATGTAATAGGAAGTAAAAATAATATTTTTTAATATTTTGGAATTGTGTTGTCTTTCTGCTTTATCTTAACCAAAGGGAAAATTTTAACAGGCACTTCTCATGTGCTTCTTTCCAGTGCTGAAATCTTAGTCTCGTGGTTCTTTAGGTTATTAGGCACAATATTTCAGCATTTAAATGTTAACTTGTGCATCCTATCTTCTGATCCAGCTAACTTTGACACCGAATAATTGTAATAATGTTATTGCGATCATCTATTTTGTTGGAAAAAGTTTTATAGTTAAATCTTTCTTCACTTGTGCTTTCAAGACCTTCAGTTTGGCATTTATATCTTTTCTCAGCCTTAACTCGATATGGCACCTGAATGTGCTGACATTCTGCCATGGGAGCGCTTGCATTAGGAAATCAGATTTCTTGCAGAGACTGTGAGCTCTGACACAGAATTCTCAGTCACGTTTGTGAGGCTGGGGGATGTTGTGGTCCCTCCTTCTGTGGTCTTACAAAGACCTGTGATAGGCAGTCCAAGATAATAACTAAAACGTTTATTTAAAAATGAGTGTAAGTAATTTAAAAAATTGGGTAAGTCTGGCAGGTGCTTCCCACTACGTTTCCCCAGAATGGAAATCTTAAAATATCAAGAAAACCACTGTATTGTAAGTAACTCTAGCATTCCTCTGATGGGGACAGACATGTGGGGCATCTAACCTCCAGGCACGTGTAAAGTGTGCTATTAAGGACTGTAGTTGGCTCTTCTTCGTACTGTAACACGTGTCTTTGTAGTGAAGCTTTGCTGAGGTGCAGGTAGGTTAGCTGCAGGGTTGTATAGATTTTAAAGAGAAAGCCTCCATTGGTGACAGATAATGGGTGATTCAGTAGCAAGGTACTGGGCCAGCAAATACAAACTTTACTTGGTGGAAATAACCATAAAGATTATCAGGTTTTTTTTTATTAATTTAGTTTTTAGATATATTTAAGATTACTATCTGATATTTGTATCCATTTTATGTACATGACGTTGAGTGTGTACTGGTAACTTTAAAGTCAGTAATTCTCTTTTCCTCTATTTTAACAGTTTGAGTAGCTAAGACAATGTCATTTCTTTTTCAGCATTCTCACTTCCTTCTACAACGCAGAGGATGAGGCAAATCTCATTTTGCCTAAATTACCAGCACTACCAAAAAAGTAAGCATTAAACTAGAAAGCCTGGGAAGACTTGCACTAATTGTTGTTTTTGTTATGTCTTCACTACTCTACTGGTGCTTTCAGTTAGATGCCTGCCTAATTCAACTTTGTTGTTTTTTTTTCTTTTTTAGTTATAGTACCACTGCGAAAATTTTCAGGTAAGGAACTGACTTTTTTTTTTTAGTTTCTTTTTAGGGGTTTACGTGATTTGTTGTTGGTTTTTTTTTTTTTAGGGGGTTTCATAGAATCATAGAATGGCCTGGGTTGAAAAGGACCACAATTATCATCCCCCAACCCCCTGCTATGTGCAGGGTCGCCAACCACCTGACCAGGCTGCCCAGAGCCACATCCAGCCTGGCCTTGAATGCCTCCAGGGATGGGGCATCCACAACCTCCTTGGGCAACCTGTTCCAGTGTGTCACCACCCTCTAAGTTTCTTTCTTTGTTTTCTGCTATTGAGACAAAGGAGCTAAAAAGCATCCATATCTTTTATATTTTCAGTGAAGAAAAGTCAGATGAGATTATGAAGCTTCTGGGTGATGTGAGGTAAATTCTGTTTGTGTGTTCTTTTGTTTCTTTATTTTTTGGCTTTAAAATAACAAAGAAACTTACTTTAAAGTTATTCATAATCTGTTTTAATGGTTCTGGAGAAAGTATGCAATGTTTCTTTTTTTCGTATATGAAGATAAAGTTCACTGAATATACTAAAAAAAAAATTATGTCTCCATCAGTTTACATCTTTTCTCCCTGGCTTAAAGGGATTGTCAGGCACCTTACAATCTGCTGCTGTTGATGTTATACCTTCTTTTCCTTGGAAGATTTCTTGAGTCACACTTAAAGGCTATCTTGTATGGATTACTTAAGCTGGTCTCAGTGGCACCGTGAATGCTTTAAAATAAGCATCTCATATTAGGAAACATGAGGAGCACCTGGAGGATGTATAGTCTAGTAGACTGAGAGTGGTTTGTGACACAGCAGGCAATCTCCCTGTGCAAAGTGTGATGTTTCAAATGTAGACAAAAAGTGAGAGATCATAGAAAAGCATTTTTCCAAGTCATTGTATAGCGAAGTTGATTTTGGTAAGTGATCAGAAGAACACAGATCTGTTTCTCCCTGATCCTACTTTTTTAAACAGGGTTTCTGTCTCTTTTGCTGTTGTTGTCTGTGGCTGTTCTTTGCTGCTGTATCTTTTATGTTTTTATTTCTGCTGAGGTTTTACTGAGGAGGCCCACCGAGTGGCAGTGACAGACTTACTCGGCATGTAATTAGGATAAATACAGGGGAAATGAAAAAGTGGCTTTATAAGAATGCTTTGCAGCCTGTACTGGTAGGTGGGCTGCTGCTGTAAACTGTTAGTTTTTTTCACAGGTCTCCAGTTAGTGAAAAAGGACTTCTGTGCCTAAACTTGGTGTTAATTTTTTTTTCCTTCATTCAGCAGTTTGCTATATGATTTTGTTTCCTGCAAGTGTTAGACCCAGTTCTCATCAATCAAGTCCAAGCTACTAATATTTTTCACTTAGTTTTTAAATTTCTTGGATTGTAGGCGACAGCACAGTATTTGTTTTAGTGGTTTTCTAGAGAATCTTTTAGTAAAAGGAATGGAAATTAAGAATTATTTTTATCTGCATTAAAAACTGACTTCAGATAGCTTAGGAAAAAAGTTGTCAGTTTATTTTCATGTGCTCATCAGCACGTGTTCTTCTGTTCTTATAGGCTTAATGCTCTTGTCCTTGGTGGCAGCTCAGGGTTTGTTGAAATTTATGCTTATGGAATGTTCAAGATTGCTACAGTAACTGGGGTATGTTTATTTCTGTATTTTTTTTTCTTCAGCATATACCAAAATACAGCTGAATTGAATGAAATAATGCATCTGTGGGTTTATGTGTAACTGAAACTGGGTTGCTGAAATTTTACAGAAAGGAATAACTATTTCTTTGGGTAGGGTTGTGTGGTTATTGCTGGAAAGACATTCCAACTTAACTGGTGATTTTAACATTTTGTTTGAAAAGAAACTGAGCTCAATGCTAATCCATGGTGAAAGGGGTAAATATTTTCTTGAACAAAATTCCCCTTGGTTTTTAAATGTCATTGAACACAGCCTGCTTTGCATGTGAATGTGTTACAACAGTAAATACGTATGGAAAAAATTCAATATTTCATTAACATTTAAACTGGAATCCTTCAGGTGGCAGGTTCTTGTCGTGGACTCTGTTTATCCAGTGATCTGAAATCACTGTCGGTTATTACAGAAATACAAGACTCTCCTGACAGTGAAGCAGAGATAACTTATTTTCAGGCAAGTAAAGTAATTTTAAAATGTTCTTTCTTTTATTTACTCTCACCTAACTTTATCACCTTCCTGTTATTTGTAGGAAAAACTTGTATGATTGTTCTCAGCCTTTCTGAAGTGCACCCTGGCTTAGCTTTTGGATTTGTTACATTGGCTTGCAGTCTCACAGCTGAGACTGACTGTAATGCTCTGAGGCGTTCTGAGAAAATATTACTTCAAATATAACATTTATTCAATTACAGTTACTTCGTTTGTCTTCATTCTGAACACAAAGGTGTAGCAGCCGTGCTGTTCATCATCCATTCTACCCAGAACAGTCATCCTGCAAACTATTACTGTTAGAACTCCAAAATTAGAACCGTTCTCAAGAGCTTTTATTGATAGATTAAAATACTAATTGCCCTGTTTTCTTCTTAAAATCAACTTAAAGAAAATGAGAAATAGTAAGTTTCTCTGTGGGTCCTCTCCATCTGTGTTTTTATTTCAATAACCCGAAACTGTTTAAAAAACAAATGATCTGTTAACTGTTCTGTTTGTTATAGCTGGACACCAGTCTGTTATCAAGTTATTTACCTGAGGTAACTCGAATGGCCCGGAAGTTTACTCACATTTCAACACTGTTACAGGTATGGTTTCGTTATGACATCTTAATATCTCAAGTCCTAGAGCCTTCTATATTCTTACAGGAAGTAAAATTTTCCTAGTAGGAAACTTCTGTTGGTTTTAAGTAAATGTGGAGCTCTAGCTTGAAAAGTTGATTAGAAATTTCATATGATGCCTGTAATATATATCTTCCCTTTGTGTTACAACATCCAGTTATTTAATATGTATTGAAGGAGAAAAAAGGGAGTAAGGCTAATCTTAGTGCCTGTATTGCAGTATATAAACTTGTCACTGACGTGCATGTGTGAGGCGTGGGAAGAAATACTGATGCAGATGGACTCACGGCTAACAAAATTTGTACAGGTATTGTAGTATGAACTGCTCTTTTCTGTAGTAGGTCTGCTGTTCATGTTAACTACACAGTACATTATCTTAGTGCTGTTTATGTAAGGCCTCCAGCAAACAGTCTCTAAGTTCAGAGACAAACTGCTGTGATGCTGCAGATATCTGAGCACAGTCGAGTGTGATTGCATTGTGATACTCCTTTATTTTGTTTACTCCTTACTATTTGAAAGTGATATTTTTCAGCTTGCACAGCTATTGAACAATTGCTTTCTGTTTAAGGTTGTGTTCTTTCTACTTCAGTCACTGATGAACTGTCTACTGTAAATGTTGAGCAGCAGCCCATCACCATTTGCAGCTTAACTCAATGGAGCATATATATCAGATCATATATTTGCATATATTTTGTGTGCGTGGCTGGCAGTTAATTGAATCAAGTAATTAATGTATTTATTTTTAACATAGATTCTTGATGATGGAAAGTGCTTAGAATTTTTACTGAGTATTACAACTGAAAATAATTGAAAATACTGACCTTGAATCATTGAATTGAGTTGAATTGAATTTCAAAAGATCTGTAGTCTGATTTCAGCATTCAAGAGTAAGGGTGGGTTTTGTAATGTACTTTATTTGAGGTATCTGTGACGTTATTTGGTAGGCTGAATGTAACCTCTTTACCAATCTATTTCAATCATTTTGGCTGACAGGAAAAGAATACAACCACTTCTGTTCAGGATGAGTTTATGCAGCTGTTGTTATGGGGCAAAGCAAGGTAGCTACTGTTGTTTTATCTGAGTATGCGTTTGCATTTGATACTAAAATACAAAATGAAAGCATGTTTGGTTTTCTCTTCCCTGTCCCTTTTTAGTCTGGAACTGCAGGCATTATTAATGAACCAACTGACAGTAAAGGTACGTTCATATTATTTAACATCTTAGAATTATACATTTCAGTAACTTTTAATTGCTGTGCATTTACATTAAGAAAACATTATTATGTGTTTATATTTCTTTTTTAACAGGGCTTAAAAAAGCTCGGTCAGTCCATAGAGTCCTCCTATTCCAGTATACAAAAATTGGTTATAAGTCATTTGCAGAGGTACGTCATAAAATGTCCAATAAATTTTAGATTAAGTGGCATGTTATGTACTTTGCTAAAAGATGGGGTGCAGTATCAGTGGTTCTTTATATATAGATTTTTTGTATGGTATGTGGTAATACACCATGTACTGATTTACTCGTGGGTGATGGAGAGCTCGTATTTTGAGCAGTCTCCATTGTGTATAAGCTAAATATCACTGCTTGGTATTTTTATAGGAAATGTTCTCCATCACTGTGTGGTGGTTAAGATTATAAAGACAATATTTGCTTTTCTGCGAATACTTTCTTAGCTCTTACATTCCAGGTGATTTTATAAAGTTCTCCACTTTGCCCGTTGTAAGATCAAAATCTGGTGCACTGTGAAGCACAGTTATCAAACGGGGACTAAAAGATTGGTTCTTTGCTTTACTCTCCTAGTGGCTCAGAAGCACTCTTATACTACTTAAGTGAGTTGAAAGGGATGGCTTTATGGAAACAAAAATACGAGTCTCTGGGATTAGATGCATCTGGAATTGAAGGTACAGTAGCATGTGTCCTACTTAACTACACTTATTTCATTTTTGCAAGCATGATATCAATGGCTTGCTCTCTTGACAGAGGCTACTACTGCTGTTGGTTCTTTCATCCTGAAAGCAAATGAGCTGCTTCAGTAAGTATAAAGTCTGAGGAATTTTAAAAACTTGGCTTTTGAGAAAGCATGTGGCTTGGGAGTAAGGAAAGATGGCAGGGTGTGGCTCCTCTGTTGGTGATGAGCTCTTGTCTTGCTGCACCTCAGAGGCTTGTATGCCAACAAGAATCTTAGAGGGAGGGATGCATTTGGCATTTTTAAGAAGTTGATAATACTTACATATCTGTCTATAACAGAAATAGAACTTAAACCTGCAACAGCTTGTGACATCTGGTAATTTGTTGTTACTGATTGTTTCTTCTGCAGAGTTATTGACAGTAGTATGAAAAACTTCAAAGCATTTTTTCGATGGCTGTACGTTGGTAAGCTTGATGATGTAGTAAATATTTGGTATCTGTTTTGTAAATGCCAAAATGCCAACAATTAATTATGCCAGTCTTAGTTATATCCATCTGTTTATTACTGCCATAGATATTTTCTGCAGTTTAGTAGGGTAAGTGAAGCTTAATTTCAGTCCCAATTCATAATTGTTCTTTTCAGATTCTTCAGCTTCTGACAAATTAATCCTTCTTATATTATTGACAGTGCCATATTATATAGCAATGAAAAATTAGGAATATTAAGAAAAAGATAAACATCAGTATCTTTTTTTTTCTCCTCAGCTATGTTGAGGATGTCAGAAGATCATGTGCTTCCAGAGCTGAACAAGGTAGTAATAACATTTTCTTATTAATGGTGGTATATTTTCTTTTCTGCTTGACTTACAGAGCAAGATTAAAAACGTATTTTTTGTTCCAAAACTTAAAGAATGTGCCTGTGACGTTTCTTTGGGAAAGCTGATGCCTGCACATTCACACAAACGCCTCAGTGTACTGTCTTGCATATATAACTTTTACTGTTTTCTTTTAATAGTGCAGCACATATGAGCCTAGTTCTCTATGAAATATGCGTATGGTGACTCTTTACATGCCCTAGATGATGAAGTTAACAGGAATCAGATTGTAACATCTTTACCTGAGAGAAGAAATAAATAACACCTGCATCTGATCTGCAGTCACCACCACAATGGGTGCATCAGCTGATGTGCTGTAGGGCAGATGGAGATATCCAAAGGGAAATAGGCTGCAAGAATGAACTGATAGGGACCTCCTGAGATTCAGCAGGAACAAATACAAAATTGTTCCCAGGGAAGAATCTGCAGCAGCACAGCCCTGGTTAGCTGGGGAGGAGGTCAGCCTGTGGATGTTGGTGGAAGCAAACTGGGCATGAGCCAGCAGTGGGCTCTGGCAACAAAGGGCAGTGTAGAGGAACCAGGGTTATTCTAACAGGATTATGACCAAGAGAAATGATAACCTTCCTTACTTAGGACTAGTCAGATCATTTTTGGAATACCTTCTCCAGTTTGAGGCCCTTCTGTATGAGACAAATATGAATAAACTGGTGCGATTTCAGCAGAGAGTCTGCAAGCTGGCAAAGGGTTTCAGTACTTGTCCTGTGAGCAACAATGAATTGGTCTTGTTCAGCCTATAGAATGTTCATTCTGTGCTCATTTAGGTGTAATTCTCAAACTTTGTTTCCCCTTGCTCCATTTTTTTATGTTTTTTGTTTTAGATGACTCAAAAAGATATCACGTTTGTTGCAGATTTTCTTACTGAGCACTTCAATGAGGTAAGTAATCCTAATGGTGGTACTTGGTTACTGTGTTTTTGCTGCTAGTAATTGAATAGGAAAAATTTTAAGTAAAATAATTCCATCATCTTTTTGTGCCTTATTTCTTAGTCAGTTTGGGTTTCAATTTTGGTTTTGTTTGCATTGTTATTATTTTTTTTTCCAGGCACCAGAACTTTACAATCGCAAAGGAAAATACTTCAATGTGGAGAGGGTTGGCCAGGTAAAGAACTAGAGAATATATGGAAGGAGGGAGTAAGAGAGAAAATCATGAGAAAGCTTTTAAAGTTGTGCCCATTTTTCTTCTCTATCCCTTCTGCTATGTGTTGTGCATTCCAGTCACAGTAAAAGGAAGTTATTGTCAATATTTTCTTTGTTATTAGAAAAAGAAAATATTAGAACATTTTATAGTTTTCCTTACATATGCAGTATTTTAGGAAAAGGGTGAAATGTGTTTACAGCCAGCAGTAGTAGTGTAAAATTAAAATCTGCACATTGTCTTTATGTTGTTACTCACTGGATTTCTAAATGTTTGTGTTCAAGTATTGTTTGAAAATCAGTTCCACATGGAAGTGGTACTGTATGATATTAAACAATAGTTGATTTCTTATTTATTTCTAGGAGGAGTGGAATGTTATATTTTAAATGTAGACATGTTATATTTAGAAGGAACTAAACTTGTTTAACTTGTGAGAGACAGTGTAGGGCTTGGACTAGATAATCTCGAGAAGTCCAGTGGAACCTTTATAATTCTGTGATTATATATTGTTGGAAGTGAATTCTAATGTTACTTATTTTTAATTTGCAGACTTATAAAATGTCTGTTTCTTATCTAGTACTTGAAAGATGAAGATGAAGACCTTGTTTCACCACCTAATACAGAAGGAAACCAGTGGTTTCACTTTCTCAAAAATAGTACTCATGTTAAAGGTAATGTGTGCTTGAGTAAAACTGAATCTGAGGTATGTGGAGAACTTAACATAAGAGTAATCCTTTTTCTTTTTTTTTTGTGATCAGAAGTTAGTTTCATGATGCTCATCTGGGCGGAATAATATAAATGGCCCTTAACTTCCCCTCTGAACCATGTGCTCTAGGCCTGTGAGCAGCTTACTGGCCCACTGTCACTCCACTGTCACTTCAGTAGTAGTATAGTCTATTTTTTTATGGAGTTATAAGCATTTTTTTTTAAAATGAGCTTTATATGTTTGCAGAAAGCCCACTTTTGTTTCCCTACTATCCTGAGAAATCACTGCATTTTGTCAAAAGGCAAATGGAAGAGGTCATTGATCAGTGTTTACAAAAACCAGCTGTAAGTTCAATTTATATAGCTTTCTTCTAGATGGTAGTCATGCTTAGCAAGGCCTGGAATTTTAATTGAATGCCTACAATGTAGCTGGCAGCATGCATTCCAGCTTAACCACTACTGAGTGTCTTAAACTCAATGGAGGATTTTTTTTGTTTTGTGTGTTCTGTGCATTCTGTTTACCCTGTGCATTGATGAGAGCTATTTTAACATTAAGTAACTCGGTATATGCATTACAGATCAGATAGCTGATTAGTTGATGGTATGTTAGTCTGTATCTTCTGAAGAAATACGAACTACATGCATTAAGTGACAGTGTTCGTATTAGAGATGGTTAGTTCAGTATAAATATTTGTGGACTTTTCTTTCAAACACACTTGGATTTTATTCTTTTTATGTATTTATTGATTTAGTTTTTTTAAGAAGGAATATATCATGAACAGCTTGCTTTTTCTTTGCTCTTTTTATTCTATTTGTTAGGATGTGATTGGAAAGTCAGTGCATCAAGCATTCTGTGTGTCTCTCTACAAGACTTCCCGTAGGTATGTTTTTAACATTATTTCTGGAGTGCAGTTGCACAAAATTATAATAGTATTTTGACACTCGTTTTGTTTTTCCTTTTCAGTGAAGATTCCTCACCTCAGTTATTTAAACTGCCGTTTCTGTAAGTATGCTGTTATTTCTTGTTGTATGTCACTCACCTGTTCTTAAAATATGGTGTGACTTTTTCCTGTTTCCTCACCTAACATTACAGGTGGAATGACAAAACATCCAACGTACATTACGTTCTCTTTACCATATTAGAAAGTTCTATTTCTAAAATACACATTTTGAGGAGACATACAGATACTTCCAGGTAAGAAAAAAGGGGGGAAGGAGAATGGTTTGTGAGACTTATCGTATGTATAGAGACAGTTGCAACTTGATTTTTTTTCTGCAAAAACAGAGATTGAAGGACTCTGAGCACAGTCCTTGTGGGGTACTAGAGAATTCATCAAAGTGGAAGGCATTGGGAGGTGCAATGGGAAACTACAGTAGGAATTCATATTTTATTAAACTCAAAAAATCTGATCAAAACATCCAGGATGTTTGTAGGCTCAGGAGAAAAAAGTCAGGTTTCCTTCGCTTTGCTCCTCACAGAATTACTCTTTGTGAACTAAGAAAACTTGTAGAGAATCAGGCTTACAATGTTGATTTGTCTTGCTGAAAATACTGTTAACTCCTTATAGCCTGTGATTTAAAACACTAGGGAAAAATGGGATGGGTGGACAGCTGGGTTCAACAAATACATCTCTTTGGGATATCATTTTTGCACTTTTGGGAATTTCTCTACCTAAGGTGCAGTGCACTGACATGACCTAGGTGTGTAGAACAACAAAAGTTTCAACATAAAATAGTGATTTTTATAATGTATGTTGTTTAAATTGAGGAGACGGTGAGCTATGACAGGGTGAGAATTTTTAGAACATTTTTACTGCTGGAGGGAACATGTGATGGAAATACCTTCTGTGTTTCCAGTTGATTGCTTCTGAAGACAAAATTGTAGCCTTGTGGTGTAGTTTCTATTGTATTTCCTTTCTCACTGGTATCTTCATAGAATCATAGAATGGCCTGGGTTGAAAAGGACCACAATGATCATCTAGTTTCAACCCCCCTGCTGTGTGCAGGGTCACCAATCACCAGACCAGGCTGCCGAGAGCCACATCCAGCCTGGCCTTGAAAGCCTCCAGGGATGGGGCATCCTCAACTTCCTTGGGCAACCTGTTACAATGCATCACCACCCTCTGTGTGAAAAATTTCCTGATAAATCTTAGGTAGTACTGACTCATTTTCTGTAGATGCAAGTAATGAGTGACTTAATGGACTTGAAACTAGGACAATTGAGCTGAGAGTTCAACAAAGAACTGTATCCCACAACCCAGAAGGACTTTCTCATTTGGCTCCTTCAGTCACATTTTGCTTGAGAGGCAAGAGAAATCAAAAGGTTTCTGTCCACTTGTTGCATCATCTGGGGATGTAGTCATGTACTTTGTAAAGCAGATGGGCTTACACCATTCTGTACTGCAGTTGCCCTTTGAGATTTTGAATTTTCTACAGATGGAAAAAAAATGTCACCAAAATAGTGATTTCTGTCCTTCAGGTCTATTGGTAACGGAATTGTTGCAGTAGAGTTTGGAAACTTCTTGAACAACAGTATAAATGAGAGCTCAGACTCCAGGTCAGTATGTTGAGTTGATTCTTCTTCCAGGGATGCAGATTGTGAAATCGAAGAACATGTTTTTGAGTGTTCATTTTACTTGAAGTTAACTTCCCTAGCATTAAGATTTGGCTTTTATATTCCGAATTAGCACTTCAAATGCTGCAGTAGCTTGTAGTTCCCAAGTGAGTCGGGCCGTAAGGCACAGTACAGGGGTGAAGTTGTAGGATTGTGGGAATCTTACCACAGAGCCATTTAGGCTTGCAAAGACTTTCACTATCACAAAGTCCAATCATCAACCAGACGTACCGAGTCCCATCACTGAAACCTGTCCCTTAGTGCCATGACTGCACGTCTCCTAAATCATCACGTGATACAGACTCCACCACTTCACCATTGTAAAGCTTCACCACCCTCTCCATGAAGAAGTTCTTCCCGATGTCTACTTTAATCTCTCTGGTGCAGCTGGAGACTGTTGAGTTATTTTGCACTTAAGGTCAAGTAAGCATTTTAGTTTTCTGATCAAAAAGTTGAACCTTGGTACATGTGTAGAGTTAGTTGGAAACAACTTTTTCTTGTATCAGTAATCTTGAAATAAGATAGAGCGACATCTGACATTCCTGAAGGAAGAAATCTCAGAAGTCATGGCAGAGTAAGTTTATGCTTTTAATTTAGAAAGGCCCGAAGTGCTGATGGCCCTCAACATCACCAACTGTTTCCTAATTTTCCTTGGCATTTGTGTTAATTGCTCTTTACATTTCAACTGAAATGGGAAGAAATAAGATTCTTATTGTTTTGTTCTTCAGTGTCATTTATGTTACAGGAGTTTTTAGCAGTCCTAAAGAGTCTCAGTTGCACAACTGACCTTTTCATTGTTTACAGTAAAACTCACTGTTAACTAATGAATACTACCTAACTTCAGTGCTGTGCAGCATAGAAATATTTTTGTTCTATGGTCACTTTTATTCCTTGTTGCTTCCTAATATATAGGTACTGGTTTATTTCCAATAGGTGCTACAGTTGTTTAGATGCACATTTTTATGATGATGAAACTGTAACTGTAGTTCTGAAGGAGAGCGTGGAACAAGAGGGGAAGGAGAGAATCTTGGCCCAGCTGCCTTTGTCTTCAGTATACACAAATGAGGATCAAGAAATGGAATTCATCTGGGATTCTACTAAAAGGTGGGAACAGGCAATATTAAAAACAAGCTCAAACCAGTCTTGGCCACTGTAACAGGGAATTGCATAGAGCTCTTGTAAGTGGTAGTGAAGAGATACATTGATCAAAGGTCACGGAGGTCACTTCTGTGTAAGGGTAGACATTGCCTCCAGAGCTTTGTTCTTGCAAAGGAGGGATTTGAAGGAATGTCAACATCATCTTCCTGCCACAGCTGTTACCTGGGACAAGACAGGAATCATACAACTCCATTCTGTCCTGTTGTAATCTCTTGCAGCACTTGAAACGTGCTGTGTCTGCACAGTTTTATCCTCTCTTCTAGAGTATCTGGAGTATATGGAGTTACGATTTTAAATGCTTGTCTACTTGTTGCATATGGTGTAGTAAAATCTAGACACACAAAAAAAAAAAAGCCAAAAAAAAAAACCCCCAAACTTGGGACTGACTGGGATTTATTTTTGTTTTAGTACTGAAATTTTCTTACGTTTTGTGCATCATTTCTTGCAGATTGGCTGAGCAAAGTGATGAGATAGCAACACGTACTGTCTTCTTGGACAACCAGTGGAGAGTGCTGGAGAATATGAAAGCTCAGTATGTTGCTGTAAATGGTATTAGAAAAGTTTCCTGTGTGGTAAGTGCATATCTGTGAATACATCGGGTGGAGGGGGAAGGAAATGTTCCATAGCTAGGGAGAAAGATAGTCTGTAAACCTCATAAAGTTAACAGAAAAAAAAGTCTCGGTTATCATCATTTAATTTCTTACAAATTGATTATCTTCCCAGAATCTATTATCAATTTGTCAGAATACAGTCATGCCTGTCTCATTACATAACCTGGAAAAAATTTAATAGCAATTAATAGATAGACTTGTTTTACTTTACAGTCTGCAGAGCAATAAAACAATTGCCAATTTCCACAGTACCTTCATTTTGAAGATAAAGGCTATTTTCAGAGCTATTGGGCAATACATAATTTGGTATCTGTGTTCTTTTTTGATTACTTATTAATCAAGACTTCTTAATGTTTCCATAGCTAAGTTCAAATCTTCGTCATGTGAGAGTGTTTGAGATGGATGTAGAGGATGATGGAGAAGTTGAAGAAGAGGAGGAAGAAGAAACTACTCAGATAGCAGCTGGGGAACCTGAAGAGCTGAGTTGCTCTGTGGATAACCAAGATAATGTGTGTGGTGCATCAGCTGAAGAACTACCTGATGAAACTGAAGAAAATGAGTCAAACCTGGGTCTTTGACACAGGTTTTCCCTGGTAAAGGGCGAAGACTGAAATCTAACTTCTGGTTACTGAAATGATGTTTCCCATACCTACTCTGTAGCGTTAACATGCTGTGGGTTCTGTATTACTTCTTAACAAAGACCAACTATGTTCTAGAATATACAAGCTTGAACTTTTTTTCTTGGCACAGTGATTTGATAGGAACTGTTTCTTGGAGAGATTTTCTATTTGCAGTTTTTTGTAGGTGGAGGAAAAATACTAACTGAAGTTTTATGGTTAACCTAATCAGTCCTGAATACTGTTCTGAAGATAAAATGAGTATGTATGTGAAAACAACAAAACCCTAATTTTTGAAAACCAAAACCTCCCCTTGTTAGACTTCATGTTCTGCTAAGAGGTGCAGAAACTTCTTGTATAGTTACACTTCAATGTGTGTATAGAGAACAACAGGCTTGCAGATCAGCATAAAAATAGCTGGACACGAAAAGTTAGCTACTGTTACTTAAATACTTTTAAAAAGCTATTCTGATAAAAATCTGCCTCCTCAGTAATACAGTATTTGTTCAATCTGTGCAGTTCTTTAGTTCTGAGTACAATGTGTGTGTTTTGTCAGAAACCTCAGCCTGCCTACTGCGTGTGAAATTGCTCCTGTATTTTTCCTCCTGCTGTTTGTTTTTTTTTGTTTGTTTTTTGTTGTTTTTTTTTTGTAATAAGAAGTTAAAAGAGAATATTTTTTTAATGTGATGTGGCATTGTGTGTCTTGTACAGGCTTCAGAAGGAATATGTTGCTAATTTATATATTGTTGTAGGAGTGGTGCGGTGCTAGCACTGAAAGCTAGGGATGGAGTCTGGAAATCAAACATCTTTTCTTGTTGCCTAGTAGCTGGCTTGAGCCCTTAACTGTACATCTTTTTAATGAACAGTGCTGCTAAATGCATGATCTTCATTTTGGAACAGTGTGTGTATTTTTTATTTCTAAAAACGATCCAGGTCTTACATGTGTGCTCCATTCTGTATTTCAAAACCAAATCAGTCTTCTCAAACTGCTGTTTGGTATTGCAAAAATCAGGTGTTAGACTCATCCTCTTGTTTTGAAATATGCCATTTTTAAGTTAAGTTTTTATTTTTTAGTGTACTTTTTGAGATTTTTAGTTTGTTTGAGAGAGACTTGTTTGTAACTGTCCTAGAAAGCTGCTGGCTGTTCAGTGCCCTCATCTAACAAATGGTTGAAGGCACAAAGAAGGTGTGGCACAGGAGGGGCAGGAATGCCTATTCAGGTGTGCCATGCATCTTCTACGTACATCAGTTATTCTTGATGAGAAATTGCTGCAACTACCAAACCAATTCAAGTCAAGCTTGGCCTTAAAGTTCTCCTGGAAACTCTTGCCTTTGAATTTGCTTTAAGAATTGTTACGCTGGAGTGCTTGGAAACAATTGTTCTGCTACGTTTTCTGCTAAGTAGCTTTGGTCTACCAGCATATGAAAATGTGATCTGCCCTGCCCACAGTTGTTTCTGAATTTGTGTTAATAACAGCTGTGTCCTATTTCCCAGGGCAAGGACGTGTTCTTTAGAAATCTCTCTGGGCTTATTCTGTGGGCCGTTCTAGTCTTGTCTTGGATGTGCTTGCATGAATGATAACTTTGTTTCTGGATTGAAAAAGTATGTACACACTTTCTGCTTTTACCAGCAATATGGTACAAATGTACCAGTTTAGTCAGTGCTTCTGAATGTTTTGCTGCTTCCTTCTGTCAAACTTTGTCTTAGTTTTACTATCTTTTTTATAATAGTAAATGCATCAGCAATGTGCTTATGCATTTTCCTTTTCAAAGGGAAACGTTTGATCTAGTTTTTGAGGATTTTGGTGGTGTCTGGACCTGGTGGGACTCGCTTGTCACTCTTCTTCATCCCTTTTTTTTTTTTTAATGCTAACTGAATGGTTTTTCAGCCTTTTTCTGCTGCAAATGAGTTCTTATTCTTTTTTGATAGTATTGTAGTATGTATATATATATATTCTCAGTATATATATATTCTCAGCTGTGCTCCCATAGTCTGCTCTTCATAATATTAATCTTTAGATCCATTAAGGGTCAGCTACTGCTGCTGATTTTCTTAAGTCTGCTTCTTTTGCATGTGTGGTGTTTGACTACTTAAAAGATTTCTTCCATCTTCCATTTTTCTGCCATTTGGCTTGTGCAGCCCCCTTCAGTCTGTGCCTTTTCTGCCTGATCTCTGCCTGATGTGCAGCTTTCTGCATTGCCAAGTTTCTCTTGCACTCTCAGCACTTTGTGCTGCTTTGCTTCACAATCCATGCATGGCATGATCTGTTTGTGGCACTGTTGCCTCCCACTTCCATGGATTTGATTGCTCAGTCACATCTGGCTTCATATGTGACCACTTGAGCTTTTCACACAGACAGGAAGTACGTAGAGAAATACTGAATACAGACTTGATTTAGTTAACTAATTCTTTTATGCAGACCAGGAAAGAGAGTGTATTTCTGTAGCATTATCTGCACTTGTTCCTATTGTTTCTTATTTTGAAAAAACAAGGGTTTTGCTTGTTTAAGACAGTATGTAAGCTTCAACAAAATGGAAAAGCCATGTAGGTAAGCACTCAAGTTCTACAGTAAGTTTCTGTAGTCACAGTTGGCTCATGTGTTATTGCGTTCTCTTGCTACCTGAAATGAGCAATTGCTTTTGCAGCTGACTCATTTCATGCTTTAGGTGCGTTAGGTGAAGAGCCAGCTTAACTTGTGTCATGAAGCAAAGTCATAAGGTCTAAACAGTCTAAGAATGACATTTTGGAGAGGGGAAGAAAGACTTCAGCAATCCATTCATAAGGAGATGCATATGAATGAAGAGAGCGTTTGAGTTTTCATAGCCTGAGCTTCAAGGAAGGAGAGGCAAAGTGACATAATGATCTCTGAGCAAAATGCCGCCGTGGAACAAGGGGGAAAAAAAACGACAACAACAAAACAAAAAACCAGAAAACAACAACAAAAAAAAACCACCACAAAACTCTGGAAGAAAAAGAAATGCCATTTGTAGGTGAATAAAGTGCTTTCAGCTGTACCTTCAGGTTGAACGATAGAGCTGCTAGCAAATCAGTTAGTAAATGATCGGTGCCAAGCAAAGCCTAGGGTAGAAGTTACAATGGGATATAAATATGTGGGTGTTGTGGCATTCTTTGCCCAGGGGGTATTATACAGCTACTGCTTCTACCCGGCTGTCTTATAACTGTGCAAATGATGTAATCATGCCTGCTACTGTGAATCAGAAGACCTTGGGTGGTCTTTTTGTTTGTTTTTGTTTTTGCAGTTCCCACAATTAAATTGGTAGATAAAGAATCCTATCAGTTTTCCTTCTTACATATCTAAGAACCCTACCTGCTAGGGTGAGTCTATCCTAGCAAAAAAGAAAAAAAAAAAAACACAAAAAAAACTGCTTAGGACCTACTGTAGGAAGTACGAGACCCTATTTTTAAGTCTGCAGTGCTTTTGTGTGTTGTGTCATGTGTTGGAGTTCTTTTAGTACATCACTGAGTCAGTTCTGCCAATTTGCTTGGCTGAAAAATCTTTGATTTTCTGCAGCCTGGAGAGCTGCCCACATGAGAAGGTGAGAGGTGCAAGGTATTCCCTGAACCGACCAGTAAAGCATCACAATACCAAAAATAAAAAGCCCACTCTACCTTTCTCGCTTTAGCAATTCTTTGACAGATTTAGAGCCACATCTGTTTTGCCCTGTGTCCCTCTTAAATGAGTCACTACAACAGCCTGATTTTGCTCTTTTCGGTTGCCAAGTTGGTTCATGTATAAATTCTGTGATGAACGCTTGCCCTGAGGTGCAATCACTCTTTATCATTCTCTTAGTGATTAAAATCATTCTCTTAAACAACCACTACTGATAAGAATCGGAGGGGCAAAGGTAAGGAATTTGTTCATCTGGTCACATATTTATTTTAGACTGTTGAAGTAACCTACGGTTTCCTGAGGATAGCAAAAGGCTTTTCAAACCCTGCAGTCATCCTAAGAAAATAAGTTATACTTTTCCAATCGTTGAATTAACCATGTTTCCTTTATAATGCAATCCTACTAGACTGGAAGCAAATGGATAATACCTGCACTTAGTCTTTTATAAATGCATTACGTTTATTATGTCCCCTTGCAGCTTATCAGTTTACAGCAGGTTCAGCGCTCAAACTGTTTAGACAGCGTTCAGAAGATGGAAATGCAGGTGGGGGTGGAGGAGAGGCGCTGTGATTTCCGGGCAGTGTGTTTTAATTTTGATGTTATTTTCATCAGTTGCATGAAAAACAACAGCAACAACAAAAAAAACAAAACAAAACAAAAAAAACCCTAGACTTTGCATGCCTGCTTCCTTTGTTTTTAAAAAATGTTAGGCCGGGAAGATGCAGTGGGAAGTAAGGAAGAGGAGAGTTCTGTGTTTTGTTTGTTTTTTTAATGCTTTTATTGTTGGACCTAGAAATAAATTTATTCTAAATTGGTTTACTTTGTAAAGCATTTTTCAACATCTAGTAATCCCTTGAGAAAGGGAGCACAGCATACATACGATCTTATTTGAAGGCTATTATCGAAACCAGTGTCAAAGCCCACCGGTCCACAAGCTATGGCCACCGTCAGTTCAGTTCTTGCCTTACAATACCGCGCAGTTCTGCTGTGCGGGTGAACCTATCTGTGCTTCGTTGCACAGGGGGCTATTACTCTAATTCCCCTGGTAGTCACCGAAACGATGCAGGATCGCAGTAGTTAAGATAGGTATGAATGGGAATGTCGGCGTGGAAGGCACCGAGATTAGCGGGTCTTCAAAGTCTGCAATGCACGTCCGTGCGGGTCGTCAGGAAACAAAGGACCCGAGACGTGAGCGGATGGCTCTGAGAGGCAGGGCGGGACGGTGATTACGGATACAAAGAGGTCTGTCCGCAGTCAGCACACGATTGCCAATCTAAGAAGAGTCCGAAGTCAAAACAAGTCGGTAGCTGCCGCTCCTCGTCCTGAGCGTTGTCACAAGCGGTCCTGGACCGCGCTGGGTTCTGTAGTCTTGGCGCTCGGATGCTGCTTCTTGAACACATGAGTCCAGGTACTTGTGAGTTTGAGAGCATGAGTGCAGATGAATGAAATCAGTTTGGCTTTAAAATTCAATCCTCTTCTCTTTTGATATTGGATGGCTTTAGGGCTTGCGGTGTAGCCGCTGCAGTGTCGACTGCTTGAGGAGTGCAGGCAGGGAGGCTGCTTGTAGCCGGGCGGCTCTCAACATGGACCCGCTCTGAGGAGAGCATGAACTGGGAGTGGAGAGCAAGAGCTAGGTGCAAGGCTTTCTTAGCAGTGTATCTTTTGACATCGTTTTGGAAAACTAAATCAGCATACCAGCCCAGAGTTCAGGAGTATTTAGATTTTTCCGTGGTATCTATTCGTCAACTTGATGTTTGAATGCAACTTAGAAGCAGATTGCTCTGGGCCGAGTGCCACCTTCCCTTTCTCTTTGTAAAAGGTTACTGTAGGTTTCTGGTCACAAATGAAAGCAAACTTTGTCTTTAAAATCTGTAGGGTGACAGTGAAGGACTTAGTTTTACTAGGTTTGTCCTACTTCTTGGCCTGGTGTCCCACCGAAGTTTAGTACAGAGATGGGAGGTGGTGCGGTCATGCGGAGTTGGTGATGGCATGGCTTAACAGCCGGACAAGAAACAGACAAAACCCCAAACAAAAACAACAGACCTGTGTGCTCCGCTCGAAATGGAACAGATACTGATGTTCCGAAGGCAAGGCCTTCAAATAACAACTGATGAAGGCTTCTGCTTTCTCACCTGCTGGTTTCACTTCTGCCCATGTCCTTAGCTGCAGCTCCCTGCTCAGCAGACAAGTGTGAGGGCTGCTCTCTGCTTTTTAACAATAACAGCCGCTAATCTGAAATTAGAAGTGATTGTATCTCTGGGTTCTCACTTATAGTTCATTCACGTTCAGATGATTTTCTATCTTTGAAAAACTGATTGTTATTTCAATCTGCAGAGTACTAGGAGTGCTGTGTTCCCAAATAAGAAGCAGTTTGCACCTGGGAGACCAACAGTTTAGTATGAGCATATAAAGAAGGCTCCCACTGTGTTCTCACTCGAGTAGGTAAATTCACTGCAGAAATTGATGGTGTTTTTGTCAATGGATGCAGATACTGTTTGTGAGATTGCTGTATGATGTGTATGTTTGCATGTTGAGAGTAGCTGCAGGTGACCAGTGTACATTATAACATTTCTAGGCAGTTTTCTTGCTCTGTTTCACAGTAACTCCATTCAGCCTCATCTGTTCACAAAATACACCTTTATATTGACAGATTAGAGGAAGCCACGTTTTCGGGGCGATAGTATATCAAAGGTGAAACCAAAGCGAGAGAGCTAATCAGAATGTGCGACGGACATATTTCAATGAGAGAGAATAATTCTTTGTTTTTCTACCCCTTCCTTTTTGACTTTTTTTCCCTCCTTTTCTTTGCCTTTGATCCTCTATCTGATCTTAAAAATATCCAAGACTTACTCTTATCTGGTTGCACAGGCCTATCCCTCGAGTTCTTAGCACATTTTTACCCACCCAATGTGTAAGGCCTGCATTTACTATTTACCTTCTAACTGCATTCCTTTTGCATACTGCCTTTTCAGTTTCTAATTACAAACAAGCCTTAAGGGGATTCTCTAAAAGTCTGAAGTCAGTATTGATTTGCTACAAACTGCTTCAGTGGCCCAGCCTTTGCTTGAAGGAACAGCCTTCTGACTTTTTGCATTTGGTGGCTGTTAAAAGGAAGAACAGGGAAAGCTCTGTGTCCCTCTGCAAACTCTTCAGCCGGGCCAAGGCCGAGATTTGCTATACGTGTGTATCTTAACAATGTTTAAAACAGCAATACATCTGCTGCAATACTGATCATAGACATTCAGAATTGATTTGTTACTGTCGCATATTGGGACCTGATGTATTCGGTTGCTTTTGCACCTGCCACAGCTCAGGATAACCCTCTTGTAAAATCCCTTGCAAGTGAAAAATATCCTGGAATCTGGAGAACAAGATGGTCTTGCCAATGAGCTGTGAATCACTCCTGGTTCACTCGATGCATCTCTAATCTTACTGGGAGGATGTTCCCCTGCATACGCAATGAGGGCCTGGCTGCTCGTCTTGCTCTGAAACCTAGGAGTGAAAACATGCAGTTTCCTGATGCAGAAAAATCATAATTGTCTCAGGATTTACATTCAAGGACTGTTGCCACTGTTCCATAAATATAAGGTTAATTATGCTGTCTTGGTTTTATCTCTCCTATCTATTAATTTTAAAAATAATTTTAAAAACATGTAATTGGCAAAAGCTTTGAAATGAACAATTGTCAGATCACAGATGTGATATACATCTTACAAAGATGCAGTTTCTGTTTTGGAGAAGTAAGGGAAGACAGAGAAAGAAGTCCTATATATATATATCTATAGGAAGTCTTAAATGAAGGGATCTAATGGCTCACTCCAGAAATGGCACTTCAGAGAGAGTTGCTTTGAGCTGTGATGGCCTAAGTGTAAGGGATTTTAAACACACTGCAGTTGGAGAGAGAGATTTTCTGTCCCTGCAGTGGAATAACTGATGGACAGCTGAGCTCTGCTGTGCTGCTCTCATTCCCCCTCCTCAGAAGTACAAGAGGAGAAAATATGATGAAATTCATCTTTTGCTCACAGGATATGTTATGGTCATAAGCTCTGGTTCATGGGACTTGGTAGCTGCAGCTCATCAGCTGTCCTTTGGCCTACGGCTTCAAAGCTGTGTTAGCAGCAGGCTGAATCACAGGGAAACTTTAGACTATTCCTGAATGTAGTACTGGGATCACAGGAGAAGCTGCAGGTTACTGTTAGTGAATTAACCACTCTACTGCACACTTCTGCAAATGCTTTTAACGAAAGCCTGTCTTCACTGTTCCTTATTCTCAGATTGGGAACCTGAACATCACTGGAGAACTCAGAGCAAGTCTCCTTACAGAACACAGGCTTCTTTCTCTTCACCCTTTGTGCCTTGGGGATATAGCCCAAGTTGGTATTCAAGTGATGATATTTTAAAACAAGGCATTGAGATGGGATCAGGGAGAGCTTTAAATCTGGCATTTTTTTTGGCTCTTTCACAGCGCTTCAAGGAGACCATGCCGTTCAGACCATATCGGCATGACCTGCAAAATCAGCGCTTGGTGTTCTTCAAGCTCCAAACTCACACCCTCGTTGGAGTGCTTCCAGCTATGATATGACATCCAAAGGCAAGATAAAATCTGATTTTGAACTTCTTAGGATTCTTAAAGTACAAAATGATAGCAAACTTATATAGCTGTTCTGCTAATATTGGTTTTTGTTTGTTTGTTTGTTTTTTGCTGTTGTGTTTCCCTCAAATCACTTTCAAAATCATTATAGCCATTTGTGATCAAATTCTAAGAATACATGTGTGTTTATCAGGTAATTTTGTGACTTTGTTCTCAAATGTAATTTATAATTTTGCTAATTTACAGCAAACTGCTGTGACTATCTTGGATCTCAGAAATTAAGTATGAGTGGGTGAAGGCAGGAGTCCAGCAAGAGACTTTAGGTGCTGCATTGAATACCACTGGTGTTTTAAGGTTAGTAGTTTATCTTGATCTCTCAATGAAGATTGGACATACGATTGCTTTGGTGACTATATTATCTCTCCAAGCTTTTCATTATTGTTCCCTTGTTCATTAGCATAATTTCTGGAATGGATTTTGTGTCTGATCAGTTTTGGTTATTTGATCAGTTGTGAAGTCAGCGCTGCTTAAATCACTTTCTGTGCAGCGTAAGCTGGTCCAGATGACTTTGCTCCCAAGAGCTTTGGTGCTTTTGCCTGTGCTTGAACAGTAGTAGTAAACAGGCATGCTTATGACAATGATGACAGTGTCTTTTTTCAATTTACGTTCACAAGAAGCCAGATTTGGCAGTAAAATATTGTGTCACTACAGTACCAGTGTTTGGAAGCAATGCCAGTTGAGATCGTTTCCTAAAACCAGGAACCCTGGTCCACCCAGGACAGGGATTTGTCTTAAATTTGCTGTCTTTGCAGAATGTATCTTGTATTACTACTGTTGTGTGTCAGCACTTCAGCAGCATCTGAGAACATCATCGCTTTATGACACCTTGAGGTTAGAAAGTATTATCGTTATCTGCTTTGCAGGATGAGAAACAACAATTTTCTCATAGAAATATGACTTCATTTATCTTATACTGTTCCAACTGCTGCTTTGATGTAACAGGCTTCCACAGTGCAGGTCTGCTCCTCCAGCCAGCTCTTGGTAAGTCATTTGCCTGAGGTGAGCAGCTGGTGGAGAAACAGCACTGCTGGAAATTTGGTACTGGTTTCGCAGTCAGGGCACTGGGTTGTTATTTTCTTGGCCCCATTTTTGCAGACTTTCCACTTTTTCTAGTATAACTTTATTTAACTCTGTGCATACTTTATCACTTACAATAATATTTGTTAATACCATACATAATTACTGTTAACATTCAGATCATGGCCTGTAATTTTGTTGCTTGTTTTACAAAAGTACTCCTCCTAAACATCTAGCAGCCCTTTGAAAACCTGGGGCAAATTCAAGGTACTGTTTTCCCATAGTTGAATGTTTTGAAAGCTGAGGGAATGTATGAATTATAGGTAGCCAGAAAAATTTCAGGCACTGGCTTTGAAAAAATGTTCACAATGTGGCAGATGACCATGTATGCTGCCGAGATGACATTTGTTTGTCACCTTTGTTCACTATTTCTGTAGAAAATGCAGAAAATTTCATAGTACGAAGTAAACAGTATTTTTGTAAACTAGTAGGTTCTGAGTTTTGATTACAGGTGAAACTGACTTTGTCCACATCTTCTCTCCAATTTTAACCTGTGCAGTAGTAAGGACACGCTTATTATAAGCATATCCTTATTTTAATGCTTAATTTTCAACTTCAATTTTAAAAATTGAAGTTTTGTAATAATTGATTTTGAAAGAACTGGTTAATATTGAGGGAAATTACATTTGTGCTTTTAAGGGAATTATTATTCAGTCGGAATTGTGGATTAAGTATAATCATGGGTGTCCAGCCTTTCGGCTGGCCTGGGCTGAGCTGAGTGAAGGGGAACTGAGGCCACGTTTCCAAAGGCTGCTCTGAAAGTAATGCTTCCTAGTTATTTCCATGGAGGCTACAACCAACACAAGGAGAAAATTAACATCATTTGATAGAGGAAATTCTCAGCTACCAAACAGTCTTTTTCAACAGAGTTGCCACTGTTAGCTATGCATTTTCACCTGTGGTGAACAGGAGCCTGCATGCTGCACTCATAGCAGTCTGCAGCAGCAGAAGTGACCCACTGTCACTACTGCTAAAAGGCACCACCTCATTGTGCTCACATCCACTGTTTGGTCTCCATAAATGTTCATCAAGCATCGATGAATGTTGGTGGGTGCCAGTTTTTCTGCATGGAGGAATTCAGTGACACGCCTTTGCTTCATCTGCTCTTCCATATCAGATGCCATTTAGTCAGACTGCCCCTCTGCTGCCAGCTGTGACACAGCAACAAAATCTGATGGGATATTGTAGGGAAGGTTCAACCTCTGCTGCCATACCAGCACTGATATTGTGGACTGATACCATAAAATAGGCATTACTTTTGAAGCAGACCTCACAAAATATATACTTAACGTATGTAAGTAACAAAACTTATTTTATTTTTTAATATTCCTTAATTTTTTAACACATTAAAAAAGAGCGACAAAAATACAAAACTAGTGGAGCATGTGACCCTTTTTTTGGTGTAACTAACACATCAGGCTGGTTTGATGCAGTTCCTAGTGAGTTCTCAAGGGATTTGTCAGATTTTTGACAAAATTTTATGCTTCCTGTACTCCATCCTTGAAAATGGTTGTTCATGTTGCTCACAAATGTACATGCTGCCAGAAAGTGGCACGTGAATGAAGCGTGACTGTGAAGGGAGGTCATGTAAAAGCCTGGCAAAGAGATGTGATCAGATTTGGGATTGCAATTCTATACATTCCATTTGAAAGCTCACAAGTAACGTACTTACATCAACTGAAAACGGAGTCGCAAATAAACAAGAGTTGATTTTTTTTTTTTCTTCTTGAAACCTCTTCTCAAATACCTTTATCAAAATGGAAAGCACGGCTGCATATTTCCCCTGATCACAGGGCTGCGCTTAGCCAACATATCCAAAAGCATGACCTCATTTGCCCCAGCTTGAGTTAGCTCTGCTCTGTGCCCTCCCCGTGTTCTAGTTCTCCCAGAAGGGGTTCATAGTGCCTCACTGTTCTGTTGTTGCGGAGGGGCCAGGCTGGGCTTCAGGTGGGGCAGAGTCACCTCCATGGTGGCACAGGGCGGGGGACGGGCTGCTCCAGGGCTGTATGTTGGAAGAGCCTGATTGTAATTATATCCAGTATCTTTTTTTTTTTTTTTTTTTTTGAGTTTATGGCAGTGTTTTAAATCAAACTGGGAATAGTGCCAGTTAGACTGAGGAGGAGGAAAAGTAAGGGTGGTTTTTGTTTGCTTTTTTATTTCATTCTAGTAGGTTTTCCAGGTGTTATTTTAAAACCTTTTCTTTTCTTTTCTTTTTTTTTTTTTTTTACTTCCAGAGTTGATAATTTTTTTTCTAAAAATAGTTTTATCAGAGCAGAAAGTAAATGTGGAAACATTCAGAAGAGTAGATAAGTGATAAAACCCGTAAGACACGCAAGGGAGTGCGAAGTCTTTCTTCCCATGTGGACATTATCTAAATTACAGTTAAAGAGTTTGTGTTCCGAATGTTGCAATTGTGCCAGTCTGTTTCATTTCGCTTTCCAATCCATGAGTATGGAGTTACTTTTAGACATTTACTGAAGTAAATGTGCGAGGGAGGAAGAGTTTCTGTAACAAACTGCTTGAAGTTGCTTCACTGTTTAGATGAAGTCTGCTCAAAATTATCTCAGCAATGTAAACATTTGGGCAAATGCTCATAGTTTCAAATAACTCAAAATCATTTGGCTAATGAAATAGAGTCAAGCAGGAAAATAATTTTTTCCAAGAAGCTTGGAACAAACGGTGTTACAGATCCCCGAAATGCCATTTCTGAGTTGTATGATCTTTGCTGTGACGGTGTTACAGAAGCCTTCTGGAAAATGAAATTAATAAATTAAGCCCTTTTTGTTTGTATTTCCCCATTCTGGATAACAAACTGTTTAATTTCAGGGAGAGTGGTAAATGCCTGTTCCTCTTTCCTATGTATTCTTGTAATCTCTAGCAGTAGAGTGTTTTTCAGCAGTTTTCTGGAGTTCTTGATGAAGGGCCAGAATTTCATAGATACTGGCTGAGAGGTTGCATCTACTAGCAGGGGTGGGATATCAGAAGTTCCAGGGTTGGGAGTGGACAAAAACTCCAAACAGGACAGTCATCTGGGCAGAGCATGGAGAGTGGGAGGTGAATGTGGGAGGAAATGAGAGAGACATAGGTGGAGACGTGATGACATGAGACCTCGTGTCTTGAAAATGGGAGCCAAGGAAGCGTTCTAGAGTGACTCCAATGTGACTGATGCAGAAGGATGTTCTTCCTCAGAGCAACTTGGTTCATGTATGGAGTGTGAAGAGTCACTTTTTTTTTTTTTTTTTTTCTGGTTTATTATCACATATAAAAATGAGCACAAATACAAAGTTATTTTCTTTAACATGCTTCCATCAGGTAGGAGGTCCAAAACATTGCCGTTCTTATCAAGCTTGAATTTTGTCAGCAGTTTTGCCTTTTATCTAATGGAATGTGTGTCAGCCAGTGCTTGCTAAGGTGTACCATTTGCTGTATAGGAGTGGTAGGTGTATTAAAGGAGATAAAGTTGCCCTGCACTTAAAAATAAAAGATTCTGGTAGAAAGCAAATGGAAATCTGCGTCATATGTTTTAATTTGAAAGAAATTGACTGCAGATCAGATCTGGACATAAGAAAGTGTTTGTCTTAAAACTAACCGTGCTTCTATTTGAAGGAGTATATCTGTAAACTGTGTCTGGACATAACAAAAGATTTATTTTCAGACCATCATATGCAAAATATGAGAATAACAGTGCAATGCCAGAAACTTCGTGCTTTTACTTATTTTAATCTAAATGAAGTTTCTGACATATGGAGAAATATGTGAATTAAAAAGGAGTATGCTTTTTCGGTGTCTCCAGTACCTCCACAGTAAGTTTCTGCATGTTGAAAGGGCTATTTGTCAATAGCTTAGTACTGGATAATTCAAAAGGCTCATAGGATAGGTGGAGCTTTTTGTGCTCTGAAGTGACCTGTGCCACATCTCTTAGTTAAACTGAAGAAATGGGTTGCCCTTGTTGTAGTGTGTGTAGTGACTTAGTGTCTTCTTGCTTTATGCCAGCCTGTCAAATGCCTGAATCCCCTTAAAAATCTGCACCAGCATGCATTTAGCACGGGGTTTGGACAGACTTAATCTCTAGAGGAGGTCCTTTCAAACCCGTACGAATCTGTCTGATTCTGTGTGTATACAGATCCTCAACGAGATACTGTATTTATACAAAGGATTTGTATAGACAGCCTACTGGCCAGTGGCTGCCTAGGAATATGCTCTCATTTGGTAGTACAAGCAAGGTAACTGAGGTGAGAGTGGAGTCACAGTAAGGGCATGCTTAAGAGCAATTTTTCTGGAATGCCTAATGTGCCATAAATCCACACCCAACCTCAGTTTACAGCAGCTCTTTTAGATATGTGTGCTCGTATCTATATGAAGTAAAATTGGTAAAATAACAACTTGGAAATGTTTCAGTACCATTCTAATGAGCATGAGAAGAATATGGACGAAAGTAATCTCCAAGGTTTGTTGGATGAACAACATTGGTTGGTCCTAGTTATTCCAGGGCTTGCCAGGATATCACACGTGACTGTGAGAACTTCTGTGCAGCAGGAAAGCATCTGTAAATCAGGATTTAGTCAGAAATTTTCTTCAGAGTTGGGACTGTTGTATGCGAGTGCATGGTCCTACTGCTAAGAGCACATCTGGAATATCTGTGGATCTGATGCAAGTTCTCAACACATCTTTTCACGTTGGTGAAAATTTTGCTGAAAGGCATCATCAGTATGAAAATATCTGGCCTTCAGCCAGTGTGTACAAACTGGGAGAACTCACTGAGAGCAGCCCTGCAGAGAAGGACTTGGGGGTTCTGGTGAACAAAAAGCTGGATGCGAGTCAGCAGCATGCACTTGCAGCCTGGAAGGCCAGTGTGGGCTGCATCAACAGAAGGGTAACAACAGGGAAAGGGGGGCGATTGTCCCCTTAATCTGGTGGGTGGCAACCCTGTCCAAACCCTGTCCGTGGAAGGGAGTTTGGAACTAGATGATCTTTGTGGTCCCTTCCAATCTAATCCATTTTATGATTCATTCCTTTTTGTGTCCTGCACGTGATGGACTTACTGTAAGTGTGCAGCTCATGCACTGTGTGCCTGGGAGGTCTGAGTTGTCTTGACTGCTGTTGGCACACAGGCCGTGGGGCTGATCTGGGTGTGCCACGTGGTCATTTATCAAGCATTTTTAGGTACTTATAGCACAGTTGGAGCAGCAGTTGCCTAACATCCAGAAAACACAGAGAAACAGCCAAATGAAACTTTTACAGTAAAGAAGAGGATCAATGTGGGAAGGAAAAGGGGACCTACAAGACAGTATTGTGCAGTCTCTTTAGCAGGACAGAGTGCAGTAGTTTCAAACTCAAAGAGGGGAGATTTAGATTGGATATAAGCAAATTTTATTATTATTTTTTGTTAATGATGAGGGTAATGTAGCACTGGAACAGGTTGCCCAGAGAGGTGGTGATGCCCTATCCCTGAAGATATTCAAGGTCAGGCTGGATGGGCCTCTGAGCAACTTGATGTAGCTGCAGGTGTCCCTGCTCAGTGCAGAGGAGGTGGAGTAGATGACCTTAAAAGTGCCTTCTAACGCAAAATGATTCTATGATTTTACATCCCCAGAAACTTGGTGATACCTTTTCCTTTACTAGTGGCTAATTTGCTTGTTTTATTACATAAAGCACTACTATTATTTTGTACTTTTGGATGTTTGGTATATTCATTACTTGCTCTAGGCCAGGCTTTAACTTTGTACCTTGGAAGAAACTTTGGAAGAGTTTTGATATTGTCCTTTCCTCTTTTTATCATTTCTGTTACTGTGGAAGTCCGCATCTGTGACTCAGGATTTCCATTTGAATCTGTGCTTTTCCATTTCTTCCTCTGGGTGTTCTGATGCTGAACAAAATACCATTATGCCACCTTTGCTGGTCTTTATTGACTGATAATGGCTTGAAAAAAGGGGAATTACTGAGTCAGAAACCTCCCTTGGGTTCACTGGGCTAACTGGGAGCTGGGGAATATGGCTGGAGTGAATAGACTCTGACCATTACTTTTATTACATAGTTTGACTGTCCAGATTTACTTTTTCTTTTTTTTCCTCTGTGCTTGCTTATGTTACCCTCACCCAATCTTCCTTCAGTATATATTTTTACTGCTGTAAGTTTGAGATCTCTTTGTAGTAACTGCTAAAGTCAGTTTGTAAGAGTATTCCATCTAGTCAAATTGTTTGTGATAATAAGAACTGAAAGCAGATACAGAAAATGAGAACACAAAAAACCAAATGCACCTAATCTAAATTAAATGAGTGAAAAATATTTACAGGTTTCATTGTTCTCTAGCTGCAAAGGCTACTATTGAATTTTTGTTTGTTTTCATCTTAGTAAATACTTATTTCTGGGAAGAAAACTAACTCCAATGTGGTGTTAGAAACCAATCTATATCACTCTCCAGTAATATTTTTGTTATATCACATGGGCGCTTCAAATGCCAGCTTCCTCTGCTGGATGGCCTACAAGGCATTTGTTACACTTTCTCTGTTAAACTAATGATTATGTCTGGGAGCCTCCTGACATGAAGATGTGCAGGTGAGCCGCTGTCAGTAATCTTGTCCCATGTGCTGACTTTTAGGAACTCATCCTGGAAGTGCTTTGGGGAAATGCTTGTCACTGCACTGATTGGTTGGAAAAAAAAACAGAATGAAACAAACAAACAAACAAAAAAACCCAACAAATATTACTTCTCTCTGAAAACTTATTTCAATTTTGAAAAAAAAACAATCATTCTCCAAGCTTCTTACCCTGTGCTCTTTCACTTGAGCCGCTGAAACTGGAAATGGGGTTTAAGCTCACAAAATCAAGAAGGGAGAACATTTCCTCTGTGGGTTCAGATGAAATGACAGAGCTACTGCAAATGTTTAATTAGCATCACGTTCCTTAAATTTATGTCTGATCTGGTTGGTGGGTTGATGCCTCAAGATATTTTTTTACAATATGCTTCAAGGTACTTGAAAAATAGTGTACTCTGTGTACTTCAGCTGGTGGGCTGTTTGAGTTCCCAACTTAGAGCAGAGATCTGACTTCTCCTTTTTTTTTTCACTTGTAGAAGTCTTTATCTTCTGAACCACAGCGTGAGGTTTGCTCTTTTCATCCTGAATAACCACAGTGTCTCTGTAGCCTGTGTGAGCAGAGCTGTCTTGGAAATGAGTACTAGTCAGGTGCAAACAAGCAGAGACAAGATAGCCTTTCTGTTGTAGAAATCCCACCAAATTGCAGCTCTGTCTCTACATCTGATTCACCCTTCATCTAAACACCCTTCATCCACATAACCTTTACTGCTTTCTCACAGAGCACTTGTTTCCCGCTTCACGAGGAAGGACTGGAAAGTAGTGGACTCAGTCTGCCCTCCTTTCCTGCCACGATTAATGACTAGCTAGGTTACGATGGCTTTAGCTATTGCAAATAACTTAAATCTGTCTTAATTATAATGTAAGCATTTTAGATTACTGTATTTATACATTTGATCATCTTCTATGTAAATATATATTTTAAATAGGTTGATTAAAGAAGCTTTTCATTCTTTCCTGATAGAAACAATAGGGAACCCGAGCCTCCTTGCAAGGCTTGTTTTGAAAAAGTCTAATAATTATAGAATGAATGAGTGATTTGTATTGCTTATTTGTGATGCCTCATCTGGATCTGCCCTTGCCTCTGAAGCTTCCCTTGGACCTAAATTAATTAATTAACTCTTGTTAAAGGAAGGCCTTTGATTTGAGAGCAGGGAAACTTGTTTGCGCAGAGGCTACACCCATAAAAATAAAGATTAAGGCTTCTTTATCTGGGAGCATCCTTGACTGATAACACTATGTCATAATTAGGCACGTCAAACAAGTTATAAGTTGATTCATTGTCTTTATCGTTGTCTTTATATGATCCCAGAGGAAGAGGTGAAGGATGACTGTTCTCCAGAGGAGGCTGCAGACAGCAGTATGCATAGTGTTTCTTAAGTGGTTGATGTCCTCAACTCCTTAGTCTTCCTTAAGAATATAATGCTAATATTTAACTTCTGGAACTCTGGAACATCCTTGAAGTGCCGAGGTGGAGGAAGCAAATGTTGCTGAAATAAAAGGAGAGTGAGCATGAACACAGCATGTATGAAAGTAATGTAGTTGTTTTGGATAAGGAGACCAATATAATTCACTTTATAGAGGTAAACTAAAATCTTCAGAATGCCAGTCAGCATTGTTCTTGCATACCTTCTGCCTATTTCATACAGTTTAATGTGCACATTTCATGTTCCATCTGAGCACTAGGCTCTGGTGTCACAGCTGGAGCAGGTGTGGGACCAGAGGGCCCCAGAGGTTGCTTCCTACCTTATCCATTTTGCAATTATGTGAAAATGATGCTTTTTTTTAGTGGCTTATTATGCAAATTTTTACAGTATTATAGGGAAAAAATGCTTCTGATCACTGTAAGAAGAAACTTAAAAATGTAGAAAAAAAAAAAGAAATAATTTTACAGATGTTTCAAAATTGTACCTGCCATGAGATACGAGAATGGTATAGGATAAACTTGTGTATCTAGGATTTGAGGATTTGGAAATTTCTGACATTAAATGAGAAGATCAGACCCATAGAATAAAAGTGGAATCCAATTAACATCTTCTAGATGAGGTCAGGGGTCAGTCTTCAGATAATACGTTGTGATGATAAAGCATAAGCATTATTTAAGAGTCATAAAGTAGATACATGTTGTCATATGGTGAGTTTCTTCTTCTCACAAGGAAAGTCAGAAACTTATTTACCTTCTAAGATGTTAATTCTAAACACAGGAAGGGAACAGTGAAAGCTGGTCTGTTAACAAAAAATTAATAAACAAGCCTTTTCAGTGTTAAAGCCATTTATGCTGAGAAGAAAATGAGAACTATAATTGTAATGCTAATTTTAAAAGTGATGGAGGAAGAGCATGGACCTTCCATTCTCCTCCAAAGTGCATTAGAAAATTTCAGAACTTGATGAATGCCCCGAAGACATGTTGGTGCTGTTGTAGAACCTGCGTTCCCAGCTCCAGCTCTTGGAATATTTCTGGAGAACTGAGTCGAGGGAGGCAAAAAACATCTGGATGGTACTCAGCTAAATATCAGATGGGTTGTGTTCTGTATTTGTGATACTTTGGTTTTCAGTCTTCCGTGATCTGAAATCTTCCTAAAGAAACTTTTGTTTGTTTTGTCACTAAGATCGTTTGGCACCAGAGGGGACACAGTCTCTCAGGATGATATCTGCACACCTGGGAGTTTACCAGTGTGAAAAATGGAGATATTCAGGCATCTCTATGAGAGGTCAGTGGTCAGGTGAGAATGGGGAACACAAAATTTGTGTTTTTTATAACACTAAGTTAAAAAAAAAACAACAACAAACAAAGGCTCTTCTGCAAAGTACAGACTGGGAAGTCCTTCTCCATTACTTTGGGGAAATGTTAAACCACTGCTTGAGGTTTTTTGCACAAGGAATGGCATTCTAAACACTGGAGTAGGGAAGGAAGCAGGAAAGTACATGAAGATGGAATAGGAAATAGAGCTTTCAGTTTTACAGGGGATCCTGAAATAAAGAGTGCATGACCTACATCTGGTTTTGGCTCAAGCATATCAGTGCAGGTTAGTGAGTACATATTTTATGACTGTTGTAACTTCAGTTTATTTCTGTCCTTCCCGAAAGATAGCAACCTCAAAGGGCAGCTATCATGCTGTCTTTTGCAAAGAGCTTGCACACACATACATGAGCATGTGCGTAGCAAAAAGGACTGCAGTTCATATCCAAGAAAATGGATCCTGGGTGCTTGCCAGATATAAGTTATATAGAATAACAAGAAAAGCAGCTAAGTTGGGTTCTCAGGTGGTCATTGAGTAGTCTTAAAAAAAGGCTATTTTTTTCCCTACATGCAATTGTAATGGTTACTTTTGCAAGTGAAATGGCAAATAAGCAAATAAGAGTTATTAGAATGCATGTCAGGGGCGTGTTGAAGGCATCAGTATTCACTGCTGATGTGATCTGATCCAAAAACTGGTTGTCATCAAGAACCCAGTCCTCCTCCTCCTGCAACAGCTCTGTGTTCTTGCTGTTCAGCTGTAGTTAGCTGCTGCTGGCCAGATCAGAAAAGCAACAAATGCATTGAGCTTACTGTCCAATTGTCTGATTTCAGATGGTCTCTTCTGAGATTGACTTAATCTTTCTTGATAAACAGTGGTTTAGAAAGTGTTTTCCCACTCTGATAATTATAAGCAATTCATTACTGTACTAAAATTAATAAACAAGTTTGGTTAATGATACTTTTTGTATAATTCCAACAGTTTTCTAACATTAAAATAATTCCAGATGGCTGACTTCTGCAAGGAACAGTTTTTCCTCATTACAAATATCCTCATAACAAAACACCTCCCAAAATACAGTTAATGAGTTACACAGCTTCCTTAACCAGGTCAGATTAATCAGTAGATTGATTACTTTTTTAAATTATTATTATTTTCATTGCTACAATAGGCATTAACATAATAAACAGCTTTATAGCTAGATTGAAAACCGCCATTCAAGCTCAAAGATCAGAAAGTAATATACAAATAAGCCCAAGTTTCTTACAGAAGATCTGTATCTGTTTCTGGGCGAGGTGGTGGTTAATAACACCTCCTGAACTCCTAATTCCTACAGGCACTCCCATTGCTGCTTAAAATAGAAAGTGGCTCTGTAGTTCACAGAGGGAGAGGCTGAAAAGAAGCAAGTTCCTGGTGGCACAGACCCTTCTCCTTCACCTCCTCCCTCTCTCCAAGCCGGCTGCTTCTGACCCTAATCTCACTGTCTGAGCCAGACCTGTCTCTATGCGCCCTGACAGCTTTGCCATCTGCTCTGCTTGTTTTGGTACCCTGTACCAGCCTCCTCCTCCAGCCCCACCACGTTGCTCTGCACTCACTGTGTAAAGCAGTGCCCAAGATTTTTGAGCCTCCGACCTACAAACCTCTCTCCCTGCCCAGACACCATTCTCATTTCTGGGCTGCACTTACCCTGAGCTCATTGGTGTCTCAGTAGCTTTTCCCCATTTTGCTTGCTCAGCTGGTTCCTATCACACCTAACTGCCCTTTTCCTAATTTTTAGAATCTGAGAATCATTAAGGTTGGAAAAGAACTCTAAGCTCATCAAGTCTAATTGATGAATCGTCACCATCATAGCTTTGGTAGTCCCTGGCTCTGTCTCATTCTCCACTGGAGTCACTGGTACTCCTCCTCACATTCGTCTCCCTTCTTACTCATCCCAAACCGTTCATTAGTTGCTAGGCCCTAATCTCACTATCTAGCCAACCCTGGTGACTATATCCCCTTACTATTAGATAATCACTTCTTGTCGGATTCTAATCTGTTTCCTTTTCCAGTCTGTTGTTTCTACATGCCTTTATTTGGGTTAAATGCCTCTCCCCACTGTGGCAGTCTCCCTGGCCCTATCTCTGTGCAGACCTCACCTGTCCCACCTTACTGCTTTGGGCTTGTGTGTACTTTGCAGACTGTGCATACTCTGTCAGGCTTCCTTTTGTCTTCAAAAACAGACTATGCTGATTTTAAACATGAAGATGATAGGCGAGCTGGTGTTATCAGTAGAGGTTTTGATGCCTGCTTCAGAAGAGCCAGGATTTGCCTTATGATGGTCTTTGCTTTTTATTTCCGTGCTCGTAGTGTCTCTGTAGGTTACCTGTGTATGGGTTTATTCAGGAATGAATTGGAAACACAAAAAAGCCATAGCCTAAGCACTCAGAAATCCAAATACACTCATCTATGTTCTTTGCCTACAAAACCTACTTCTTGTTTATTGTATGAGTCTTTGTTATATAATGTACCCCTTAAATAATATTCTGTCTGGGCAAGTTTTGCCCCAAATTGAAGCGCATCTTGTAAGACTGAACGTGAGTACATTCTGCTCTGTGGTAGTCCTGGCTTTTTTTTCTTTGTTTTTGTTTCCCTTGTATATAAAGTTTATAGGGAAGTTGTCTATAAAACCACTCACCGCATCACAGCATTTGGGAAGCTCTCTAACGCAGTATGTTATTTTTATCTTGCTAGTGAGTGCATCTTTTAATAATTCACAATACCTTTTCTACCTTTAACACGAGTATCACAGAAGCAGTGGCCTTACCTTACATTATGTTTGCACTTGAGATTCTAGGAATTTTTGAAAGTGATTTTTTTTTAAGGGAATTTTAAGGACATTCACTCCACTAATGGAAAGTGGAGGAGATTGGAAGAGGGCTTGGAAGGGCTAATACCTCTTTACTAAGGGAGAATTAAAAGAAAAAACAGAAGGATATCAGTGAAGGAAGCAGAGGAATTCAAGCACCTGTACGAAAAATAGGAAGGTGAGGATGCAGCACCCAGGCTGAAGTCATTGTAAACTCTGGCAAAGCAGGTTTCTTGAAATCAAAGATTGTGTTATGTCTGAATGCCACTTAATACAAAAAAGGTTGCGGTCCAGTGTCCTTTTGTTTAGTAAGTGTAGATATAATAGCAACAAGTTTGAGAAATCCAGCCTTTAGAGCAGCAGCCTTTCAAGAAGCCAGGCTGGTGGGACCCTTCTTTGCCAGCTCAGCTGGCCCAAGGATCTGCAATGGCACCGCACTCTGTGCAGTGGTCTTCCATTCTCTCCCACAGCAACGCTTAAAGATGCATGGGCAGATGCTGTGCAGGGCAGCCTGATTGCTTGCCAGGCTGTGGGCTTCTGTGGATCTCCAGGCATGCCACCTTCTTGCCCAAGGGCAAAAAAAAGTGGGGTCTCGTACTCTTTGGCTCTCCTGGAATATCTGAGCATAACCTGAAGCTCATTTCTGTTAAGCTTAGCTTTGTTTTTATTCCCATGAATACTATATATAAGGGCAAACTAAGATAGCAAAAAAGATGGATACAGTAATGAAAAAAAGATGCTGATTGTCATTTATGGTTTTACAGAAATCTTACTTCTTGGCCGCAATGTTGATTTGCTGTCTTTGGAAGAAACTGCTTTTGTGGGAAAGGAATAATGCAGACATTCCATGCATCCTTAGTGACATTGTAATTGAGGGATAGTAGATGGAACTGAAAGAGGATAAGGTTTGGGTGATTTGGCTGCTTGCTTTTCTAGCTACAGAAGTATGTTACATATGCAGATCTTCAGCCATTACTGTCATAGTCTTTAATGTAAATACATGACCAATATAAATTAGAATTTTACTTGATATGAAAAAAATTCTGGCAGAGAATAGACAAAAACCAAATAGAGAATTTTTTTTTTTTTGCAATAGTTTTTCTTCCATATTATAGCCTAATTTATATTTCTTACCTGTGAATGTCTGTTTACCATTTTAAATCCATTTAATTTTTTCTTTAAATTATAAATATTTTGAGTTAATTGAGCAAAATTGCTTGGAATAAGTACTTGCCCTGTCCTTAAAATCCTCTTTAAAATATATATATATTCTGCATTGATTCAGTTTGGCATCTTGGCAATCTGCTCAAGCTAGAACTTGAATATCATTACTTTAAGAAAAATATTAAAGATATTCAAGGATAGACTGAGTGAGACTTGGAACATAGTCCACATTTTTTAATTGTGAGGATCATTTACACTGGAAACAGTTGAGTTGTGTTGATTTTCCCACCATTTGGTCCCTTTAAACCAAGACTAAGTATCTTCAGTAAGCTTTAGCACAACGAAATTGTGGATTTGATGTAAAGCTACTTGTTCAAATTCCCAAACTGCAGTTACATAAATCAGGGGAGATGATAAATAATAAACCTCCCTGCTGTGTAAGCAAATTTTTTCCTGAATTTTTGCTTTTGTAGAGCTCTATTTTCTCAAATGTACTTCAGGGATACAGTGCAAATTCTCAGGTACTGAAACAAGCATCACAGTTAAACCACAAGATGTGACAGCTGCAATCTCTCTGGCTTGCAAGAGAAAGCAGAGGGAATGGAGTTTCAAGCCTATTAGTAAATTTGTTCTTCTTTAGCCAAACCACCTACAGATGTTTTTGCTTGTTCTTCATCTGAGTCATTAGGATAATTTCTCTTTTGGTCTTTTTGAATGGAAAATATGTTGGTTAGAACCTGGTATTTACACTGAGAGAGCTTTTCTGTAGACCGGCTGATAGAAGCAAGACTGAGAAAGGTGCTACCTTGAGGTGAGAGAGGACAAGAAACAAGCCTCTTGCCTGCCTTTCTTACCTGCAAGGTGTGTTGTACAAACCACTGCTTACAGGTTCGTGTTCACTCAGATTTCAGAGGTAGTATCTCCAAAATAAGGCCACCTTTGCTGTTTCTGAGCCTCTACCAGTAAACTGGCCGGCATTGTGGATACCTGAGTATCATGTAGGTTTAAAACTTGACCTTTGTTAGTGTTCCCTAAGAATTCTCTTAAAGGCAGCTTAATGCAGAGCCACTTCTCTGGATATTGTTTTCTTGCTGGTTGCAAATGCGCAAGGTTCAGCTCTTCCCTGAGAAGTCAGTGGGTGGTAAGCCTGCACAGCATATTGAGAAACACCTTTTGATCACTGGCCCAGAAATAAAGATAGCTGGGTCCTATCGTATCCAGCTTGTGCCTGCACATGTCTGGTCAAAGCACAGTACTTCCAGCTTGCAGGCTTCACAGAGGGTATTGTTTGTTTATTTGGACTTTTTTTCATAGTGCATAGTCCTCCTGCAGCTAGGTTATGTGCTCTATTGTCTATTTGTCTTTAATTCTGGGAATGTGACTCTGCTGGTTTTGTTAATGCTAAGAGAAGCTGATGCTAAAAATAGTAATGAATAATCACGAGTACAAAACAAAGAGGAAATCTGGGAACTGTGAGTATGTGTCTTGAGCTCTTGTTTTTGGCTGTGTTATTTGTAATCAAATGAAATGTTGATAGATGTGTTCACAGTTAATCTGACTTTATCTGAAAGGCTAAAGAGCTTTGTGAGCAAACCACCTGACTTCTTTTTTATTGGATCATAAAGCTGTTTTCCCTGGTACTTCATGGAAATTAAGCAATGTTAAATGTTTAAGAGAGGCTTAGCCTGCAGAATTTTACATTTTCAAACAACAGAAAAATCTACACTTCTCAGCTTCCTTGGCTGCCTGCATCTGCAGTTCTTGCTGTGCTAGTCTGAGGCATTTAGTCATTTAAATCTGCAGAACATAAGAGAAGTAGAATGTTAAAAAAAAAAAAAAATGTTCTGGCAGATCTCTTTCATGGTCCACCATGGGAAATTGGGACTCCATTAATATCACTTTTCTAACTATTTGCATCCATCTGCTTTGTTCAATACTGGGCTTTAGTCACTAGAAGTACAAGAAAAAGCAAGAAGAGAAGCTCTTAGTAAAATCCTCAGAACACAAGTATTGTAGGTGGGTCTCTCTGAAAATAATGACTCCAATTTATTCCCATGGAAACTACAAGAACAGGTACAAAGAGCACAATAACACTATTTGACAGAGAAAATTCTCAGCTACAAAGCACTATTTTTCAACACAGTCACACCACTAGCTATGTATTTCACCAGTGATGAACAAGAGCCTGCATGCCACACATGTGAAAGTCTGAACCAGTGGAGGTGGCCTACTGTTGCTGTCACCACTGCTGAAATGCACCACCACTGCTTCACTGTGCTCATAACCACTGTAGGGTCTCCATAAACATTCAGCAAGCATTGATGAATGTCAGTGGATTCAATTTTTTCCACATGGAGGAATCTAGTTACCTTTGTTTCATCTGTGTCTGGTGAAAAGCCTAACAAGTGAATATGAGGGCTATGGGGCTGCAGAAAAGCAGAAGGATCTGTAGGGGTTTTGTGCTGAAGAGTAATCAAATGCATTACTTTGAACTAACAAAGGAGATAAATATTTTGTAGAATCTTTCTTTACACCTCTGGTTACAGCACAAAACATGTGTTCCTCTGAGAACAGAGGATATCTTGCTGCAGGATGAGTGCAGTGCTGAGATAGGATTGTAAAGCCAACAGCCCTGAGCCTAGGCTTTAGTCATTAACGTCACCAGTTGCACAAAGATTAAGCCTTATGTCAGGAAAACCCACCTAGCAATGAACATCCAGGTGTGACTCTGGAAGCCTCCTGCCTGTGAAGTAGAGGCAATGGGCTGTGGCACAGTGAGTGGTATCTCACAATTTGCAGTCACATGCCTACGTTTTCTTATAAGGCTAGCTTCTTTTTCTTCTTAACTTAAGAAAATCCTGAAATAGTCTAAAATCCAACCTACAGGTTTGAGCCGATGGAAATGGTGAAGCTGGATGATTCTTCATATTGAGCAGAGACTTCTATGTCATGAGTCTGGTATATCTATTACATTTTTAACCTTAAAATTCCAGCTGCTGAGGGAAGTTGCAAACAATGAAGTCACAGAAGACACAGGCAGTTTACGGTGTCTTTATTTTAAACTTAATCTTATTATTTGTTTAATGTCATTCAACATTGCTGAGGTTCAGCTTGGTTTGGCATCTTAACTATAGCAGAATATAATCCCTAGTTACTTAATGAAGATCCTCTTTCCCTATTAATACTGCTACTACATCACAAGTTTTATGGACTTATACTTGTCTTTCAGCACATCCCTTTGTAAATAGGCATCGTCTTTTTGTTGGTTTGCAACCAGATTGGCTTGTAATCTCACGCATTGCAAGCTCTTTGTTACCAGAGGCAAAGCTGAGGTTTCTCTAAGTGTACAATCACCTGTTGAGCAACAGGGAACATCTCCTCTGTCATGCTTTGCATGCCATCAGGTTTGGGGCACAGTTATTTGTTTCCCTCCTGTGAGATGGACATAAATTTAAGTTTTTGTGTATTTACTGTGTTTAAATATCCCATGACATTTATTTCCTGAACTGTGAAATTCGAAAGTCAATACCCAATCTTTCTTCATGTCTGTGACAACTGTTGATATTTGCAAAGCATTATGCATCATCATAGCTGTGACCTCTGAGTTAGGTGAGTGTGGTTCAAAACACGAATGTGGCTGTAGCACAAATGCCCCTGAAGGTTACTGTTGCTTTAGGACAGATCTCTGGACTAGTTAAAATGTGCTCTGCTGCTCTACTTTGGTTGTACAATTACACTATTTCAGTTCTAGAGCTGGTTTGGCAGTATGTCATCAAACTTAATACTGACTCCATTGGTCACACAAATGTACATCAGACCTCTGTAAAGGTCATTGATAGGCAGCAAGCTCAGACTGTGGTTTAGCTTGTGGTACATCATAAAAGGAAATGTGGTGGTTTTTTTCCTCCACTTTTCTTGAAGGACTGTTCCTTACTATTCATAGTGCTTTACTACTCTTGTCTTCTAGCTTTACCTTTTGCCATAAGTGTGGGTTTGGCACAGGGCATCAACCACCTCTGTAGGAAGCCTCTCTCAGTGTCTGACCACCCATACCATAAATAAATTATTCCTAATGTCCACTCTGAACCTCCTTTGGTGCTGTGCTGGTTCCTAGTGTCCTGTCATTTGTGGGCTTCTGAGCTGCTTCTAGCACCCGCTGAGTAATGTGGATGTCAGTAGGAATATTGGAAGTACCAGCTGAAAGCTTGTCCTCTTTTTCTCTTCAGCTCAATATTTGTTAAATTTTCAGGAATTGATTTAACTTTGTTCCATCGCCTAGCATTTGAATGAATACTGATTTTAGAAATATTTATTTTGCTTTTTCTCTAGTGGGAATAAAGGATTTACAGAGAAGCTGTATTTTTCGGAACGAAGAAAACTAACCTCAGCAGCATCAAGACCATGTCAGTCTATTTCTCCAGAAATGTCAGTTTGTAACAATGTCATTATCTCTACACGTATCTCTCTGAGTTCTTTGATGATATTAGTCACATACATAAGTACTTTTTAGTTCTTCTTGGCAGTTCCTTGGTATTTTTTAAACAGCTACTTTTAGATGTATTGATTTAAACATCTGCATCAAATAAAAGGAAAGGAAGTCTTGTTGAGAAGAAGGACTTTTGATGTGAATTAATGATCAAAGAATGGTGGAATTATAGTTTGCTAAGATACCTGGAATAGGTAAGCACTGTCCTCCAATTGCTCTTAAGAGTTGATGTAAGAGATGCTTAAGGAAGTGATCAAAATTGGAAATTATTTAACACATTTCTTATTGAACATGTTATATTATGATTCTGGTGTAGCTTCATCTTTAGTTACATTTCTCACATGGTACTTTGTTTATTGTCTTTATCTGCTATATTTCCCTTTTCTGAACTTCTAAGTTGTAAACTTCCATATACGGTGACCTTCGCGTTTCTTTGCCTCTAAATGATACGTATACATATATATTTTTCCTGAGCTTCAATGTGGCTTGGTGCTATTAGGATGCAGAATTACTTTCACACACTTTTCTGCATCAGAGAGCATTACATCCCTGATATGGACTACAAAAAAAAAAAAAAAAAAAAAAAAAAGGCAGTTGTTTTCTCTGTTGTGTGACTGTTAGGTGAAACATACACATAAGATTGTTCCGTCTGTAGTCTTTGTCATCAAGACAATTGGCATTTGGTGATAAACATCCAAAGTTTATCTGCTGATTTCTATTGAAATTTTTGATGATTTCCCTCTGTATGAAGGGGAAGTCTGTAGGCTAAATGAGGTACACCATCAGGTCCCTGCCAGGTGGCTGCCTCTGCTACAAAGGTGGCTCTGTTAACTGAGTTGCTCAGATTATCAGCTCATAATCTTTTCATGTGAAAATGAGCTCAAGTAGCTCTGGATCCCAGCAATTTCTATTCAAATGACACTGCCCACAGATGTTTGCATGGAATTGTTGTGGTTAGAAGAGGATGTACAGTCAAGCCTTACTGAGAGTTAGTCATGAACTAAACCTTCTGGGTTTGCATCTCACAAACCTTTCCTCTTGTTTGAGCAGCAATACAATTTCCCGTCCAAGAAATCTTTCCTTTAGAAGATTTATCATTAAAAAATGCATGAATCACAAAGAGTTTTGACAAATCAGCCTTCCCAAGAAATTAAAATATGTTAAATACCTCCAGCTCTCACCTTTCCTGACTAATTGGGGTTTTAGGCAGCACTTCAAAAAGGCAGCTTAGTTAATTTGCTCCAATTTCTCTTTAAATGCTTAAATGACCAAGACCCAAATATATGACCAATGAGACACTGGAGTATTGTGTTGTTCCACTGAGTTGCACTGAGGTTCTTAAGTCATCCAGTGTTTCTTCCAAGTTCCTCATTATTCTTACATAAAATATTAATGGATAAAACTCAATGTTTACTGTGCCTTCTGCAAAATGAAAAAAAATGTACAAGTAAATTTGAATCAATTGTAATAGAAATAGAATTAATTGAAAGTTCTTAAAGGTGAAGTGTGGTGGAGTCCCTGGTCCGTGGGATCCTCGTTCTCATATGCAGTGTTTTCTGTATTGGGTAAGACTCAAATTGCACCAGCAAGCCTGACTGAGTTCCCAGGAAAGCCAGGAGACATTTCCTGAGTTTTTCTAGATTCTGTTTTAGTACTCAAAGGCTATGAAGTGGTTCCCTGCTCTTCAGAGGCTTCTTCTGTCCTGGCCTATTTATCTAACAGTGAACAGAGGAGGCTGACCACCACATGTTTAGCCACCATCCTAAGTTGGCCGTGTTTGTCCATGCCTTTGGCTGTGAGCAGCAGTATCAGACTGAGCAGGTACTTCTTAAAAGGTGTGAGTTATGTGACTTGGCACCACATGAACACTATGGCAGCTGCAGTGAATGACACACTAGATAAAATCTCTCTGCTGTCAGGTAGGAAAGTATTATTTACAGTAATGACCAAAAGCGTCCCCCATTTTGTTTCTCAGACATTTTTTGCACATTGCTTTGTCTGTATCACTTTGTATATGGCAAATAAGAGTTTTTCCAGTGAGTTTACATACCCCACATGCAACCCTGGACATTGTGTTCTTATATTTTATTATGTGTTTTAACAGCAGCTGAGGTGATGCAGTGCTCCACAAGGCAGTACTTACCTCCAAGATCTACATAATGGGAGAGAATAAAGGAATTTTAAAAAACAAATTTAAGTGCAAAAGCCTAAACATCAAAAGGCATCTGTCAACAAGAGTAAAGCAGAATGAATCCTCCATACAACATTTCTGGTTGTGGGGATGATAGGTGTAGTTTAAGTAGTGGCTACTGTAGCCTTTGCTTGTATACCTAGTGCAGGAGGAGTTATTCCATGGCTAAGTATATTTGTCAGGTGTTGCTCAAATGGTTTCAGACTTTATCACCAGAAGACATTCAGTTATGTGGCTATCTGTGTTTTCTATAAATTGAAATGTTCATGTTGCATATTTGAGGGGGAAAAGAGAGTACTGTGCAGGTTAGCTAGTGGTAGGCCTCAGAGCAATATAAAGGACAAGAGTTATTAACATATAAAGACAGATGGAAGTGAAATGCAGGTAGTTTGTGCTCAACTACAACTTTTTTTTTGGGGGGGGGGGAGGGAAGGGGGTACAAACAACATTTATTTTTTAAGCCTGCTGAATTCTTTATCCAGGTTCTTGTGAAACTTTGAATATATCCTCAAAAAGGAAATACTATTTCATTCCACGGGAAAAGTATTAGCGTGAGAACCGAGATATGATGAAGGACTACCTGATGGATGTATGTCAGTAAGTCAGTATGTAATGTCAGTTCACTGTGTACTACCAAAAATTCCTGAGGACTGTAATCCTGTAAATCAGTCTAAATGTGATAATAAAAAGGAGTGGACATCAAGAATATTAGCAGTAAACTGTTATCTGTGTTAGGTGGAGATGTAAGCCTAGATAGAACAGTTTATCTCGACAATAATTATCTGTGCTGTCCTTTAACACTGGAAGAGGCACCTTCCAACCACTAGAAACTCCAATGGTGCACTAATGTCACATTTAAACTTTATGAATATCTAACCAAGGCCACGTGGCAGAATTAATGCTGTGGCAGAAGTGACCTTAGAATTCAGGTCTTTCTGAAGCAGAAGAGAAATAAATAAAGAAAAAGTGGAGCTATATCCTACAAACATTTCTAGCAATCCTTGCAATCCAAAGTTCACAAAAAAAGATGCATTTCCTTATTTGTGAATAGTTTTACTGTATCACTGGGATCTATGGCATAGACAAAGCATCAGCATGGTATGCTCTGAACATCCGGAACTGCGGTTTTCCTTTCCTCTGGCAAGTTGTAAACTCTTTGGGGCCAGTGAGGTTTTCAGGTCTATCCTGTTCACTAGAGTGGGTGAACAACAGCATTATGTGGCAGGAAATTACAGCACAGATGGATTGGCTGGTGGCCTTGAGTGAGGATCAGCTTATACATTAACAACTCAGACTTCCGCAAGAGCACTACAGCCCTCATGTTCCTTTCCTGCCTCTATGCGTGTATGACCTTGCAAGTAATAGCGAAGCTGCCAAATATGCAATTTATGGGGCCTAATGGAATTATTGTGCCATTCCCCAGCCCTGCCAGCTCTTCCTCATTGCTGAGGTATGAACCCCAGATTACTCCCAGAAGATGGTCCAATTGTGGGTGCTTACTGTCCTGTCCCGGTGCAGGAGGCGGGTGTCTGTAGAGGGGACAGATACAATGATGGTTATGACATAGATGTGTTCTGAGGCTTGTTAGGGATTCTACCATTTCCTTACCTCTTGTTTAAGCCCAAGCATTACTTCAAATGGTGACAATATAGGCTGGGATGCCCAAGAGCAGCTGGACCAGGTGACCAAGAGGGCATCCCATTGTCAGGGGGAACTGCTCCATGGGTAGGCACTACTTGAACCTGTCACCTCACTGAGAGGTGCCAAATTCTGAACGTTTTTCAGCTTTCTCAACTTGGCCATCTTCTGTTCACCAGCATGCATACTATTACTAAACCACTTATTTTAAGAAAACACTTTCAGGTTCTTAGATAGGGTTGTTTAAAATGAGTATTTCCCTAGATTCTCTTTCTATGAACAATTTTAAACTCGGGACCATGTAAAATCTAGAAAGTTTAAGATAGAAACTACAAAATAGGGAAGTACTGGTGGATCGCCTGTGGTGTGACATCTATTCCAGGTAACAGTAACTTGTATATCAGGAGTTTCTCTTCACCAGTTGTGTCTCTCTTAATCCTATATCTTCAGCATGCTGTAACATAAGAATTCCTTTTAATGTGAAATATGCTCTGCACACATCAGTTGTTATGTTGCTATTGCAAATAATTAGCCTTATGTATTTTCTTTACAGAATACGTCAAAGAAACTGGAAACTGTTCTATATGCCTCTAATTTTCTACTGTGTCAGAGTACTTAATTTTTCCAGGTAAGTGCATGAGATGTATCATAGACATGAAAGGGCTGGTACAGCTGGTAACAGCACTTATATTAACTGCTTCTACGAGTTGACGGTTCTCCATGTTCCCATTTTCCACATTTTCCAGCATTCCTCTGAGTGCTTGTACTTCCTCACACTGTTTACTAGTTCAAAAGAAATACCCACGTGTTCCCAAAGATACCCCATGGCTTTCCTCTAGAAAGGGATGCTGAGCTGCCCTTAGTTCTTTGCATACTTGTTGCAGGGTGCACTGGAACCTTTGTAGGACCAGGGAGATTAACTTTTCTTGCAGCACTTCTGGGGCTGCAGCCTGGCACGGCAAGCACACAGCTCCTCCCTTCCTCTATTCTGAGTTGCTCCAACATGTCCTTTTGAAAATGACTCTATTTTAATGTCTATATTTCTCTCTCTTTTACTCACTAATATTTTTCAAATGAAAAAGCTCTGCGGATGTTTTTAAACTCATATAACATTGACATGAAATGCTAATATTGTAGATGGTATGTGAAAAATCTTGATGTGTAACTTCAAGGTTTTTGGAGAAGACTGATAAAGTCATATTTCTCGTAACTGTAACAGCCTATGAGGCACTTGGAGAGCCAGCTGTTAAATGGATAGCAGGCCAATCAGATCATGGCATGGGGATCAAGGACAGCACGTAACATATTTGTAAATGGGCTTTACATAATTTATTGAAATTAGCATAAAGTTACAGCTTTACAACACTGTAAGTCTTGAGTTACGCATTGTCTGTAACAGAGAAGACTGTTTAAATCTTAATAAATGCAAAATGACACTTGATACCTCCGGCTGAAAGAAAAAGTCCTTCCAGTGCAGTAAAGAAGCAATTATTGTCTTCTTGCTGCACTATTTCATACATGTTACAAAGAAGCACTTATTTTTAGAGAAATGGAAGTCTTAGTTTTGTGTTATTGTCATTATATTGATACTGCAACATTTTAAATGAAAGTATATGAACCAAGTAATGATTATGAAGACTGTGCATCTAAAGAATGATATTTATCAATACTGAAATCAACTGCTTAATTAGGTCATATGATGCCAGAAAATTTAAGCTCGTCAATAAGCATAGCATTGGGGTTATGTTTGGTTTTTGAGGAACCTTTATAGAGCAAACCAATTATATACTCAGGTTTACCAATTTATCTGTTTTAGAGATATAAAATTATATTTTCCTATATAGTGGAATTGTTCACAATCATTTTACGAGTAATAGCTAATATCAATTAGAACTGCAGTACTACTACTTTTGGTTTGAATGTCAAGCCAAAGTTTGCATTAGGAAAGAAAGTTGAAGATGGAGTTGCCTAAACAACACAACAGAGAACATTTTGCTTTGATTTCATTTTTAACTTCCTTGGTTACATTTCCCTGCCTCACTGCTGAAAGCCTCCTTCTGCCAATAAATATTGAGCCCAAAGTTCAGAGATTTAGTCAATAAATCTCTGCTTTGTGTGTCCCCACATTGGTGGAAGACTTCCTTTGGAAAACACAAACATTGGTCACGTTAACCCTTTAATGCCCTTTTAAAAAGTTGAAGGAATATTTGTGTAAATGTATGAACAAGCCAATATGATGCCTTACATGCGTGTAGATAAGTGTATGCAAGTTTTTCTAAAGCAGTAGGAACTGTGATCTTTAGTAGATTATTATTTTTAAATGTTGTCAAGATGCCATGCCATAAACAGTGGAGGTGGCCTTATTCTAGTGGCTCCTCTTACTAAATACATCTTAAATACGTATGCACCTGAAGTCTACATAAAGTCCATGAGAATAGAATTATGTTTAAAACAAACAGAACAAAAAATTACATTTCTCTGTATGTAATTTTTTTGTGAAGGCTGAAGACTGACATCCAATTTAAGCTGCAAGAAAGTGGGTTTGATTCCTGTGCCATGCAGAGTGCCATGCTCACTGGAATAAAACCCTCCAAAAACACCCACACTTTTCATAGGCAATAGCTGAATTTGATCAAAATAGTTTATGTGGAATGGATTGCTGTGACAGAAAGAGAATTTTTTTCTGGTGTGTGGCACAGAGAAATCTCCTAATTGTACAATCTTGCAGCTACGCATCAAAATCCATTTGTTGAATACGACAAGAAAACTGCTACTGTACTCACTCCAAGAAGGTCTTTCCTTGCATGGGGTTCTTTGAACAATTTGACCTGAGATCCTTTACTCATTATTCTGACAGAAGTGTTAGTTGATAATCACAAACTGCTAATGCTCAGAAACTTTATCTTAAGGAAAGTTACTCCCTCAGAGATGCATAAAATGACAGAAAGTTTAATTTTACTGTTAATTTTTCAGATTTTGTTTAAAGATATGTACAAGATTAGCATGTTATAGGATAATTAATTGTATGGGAAATAAGGTTATAGAGAAGAAATTTATTCTCTCACCTTATGGCAATGGATATCCTCTGGAGATCTGAGTTTAGACAGAATTATCTAAAAGCCATCTCAGGGATGAAAACTTTGAAAGGAGATACTGCCAAGGATTTTGCAATAAGTAACAAACGTCAATTTTGGTTTCTACACTAGAATTCGAGGTATTTAATGCTTCATTTCAAATGTGCAATTCTATGTGGAATTAATACTCATTTACTCTTTGAAAGAGTAGTATTTCTGTGGGAGATTCTTTCAGTAAAGTCATCATCAAATCAGCCTTTTGATTTGGCGTGTCATTTAGGTAGAAGACAAATAAGTGTGGCAATGGTAAATGTCAAGCGTGATGTGTGGAGGCCAGCAAACTGGCCAGCTCACGGGCAGCAGAAGTGTACAGGTTGGGAACGTGAGAGGAGTCCTCCCTGCAGTGTGAACACGCTTAGCTGGCTGCCTGGTAATTATACTTGCTTATTCTGCTACCGGCAACACCGTGCCCAGTGTCAGCCAAGGGTTAACAAATTGTGTAGGAGGAAAACAATGGATTTAAAAAAAAAGTCTTTGAACTGTCTTTGAATAATAAAGAAGCTAACAATACCTACTTTCCCGAAGCACTTTGAGATCTGTAAATTAAGGTTTACATAAGAGTGTAAATATTATTATTTATTTAAGAGCTCTCACATTTCTCTTCACTTCTTCTCTTCTTCCTCCTCCCCATTACTTGCTAGTGGGAAGATGCTATTTGCATTCATTAATATGTGTCCAAAATGGGAGGCAGTAGCCGGATGTGGAACATAAGATTAACTGAGAGAGAGAACCAGAGGAGGAAGGCGAAGGGGCTATGCGGTGGGAATTAGACTATAAAATAGGTAAGGAGGGGTTAGCAAGAGGGGAATCATATTGGATTTCTTTTGTGATTAAAAATTTCTTACCCTGGAGAATTCAGCAGATCTTCATTTTGGACCTGTTTTTTTTCTCAAATCTTTTAGTTAAACATTCAAGACAAATGATCAAAGTTGAGAGCAGTTGTGATAAAAATATATTGTAGCAGTGTCTGGGTTTTCATCTTCAAAGTGACACAATTCATATTTTATGAGTTCTGATTGAAATCACGTTCAGGCTTGCACTGGTGCTATTTTGCACGTTGCATCGTGGGTACATTTTTGTTTGCTCTTTTGCTTCCCCTGTAGTGGGTAGGACATATTTAGGGTCTCCAAGAAGAAAAAAAAAAAAATTGTCATGTGTGTGTCCTTTATGGAGAAACCTGCTATCATGTAGGATGCAAACCACAAACCCCACTAACTTTTGCCCCAGTGAGGCGTTGGTACTGATGAAAACATTTGAAGCATGGTTGTAATGAGAATAAACTGGTTCTATAGTGGAGGGGCTGCTCAATTATTAGAAAACCAAGTCCCTCTTTCCTTTCAAAAATATCTATCTGTCTAAAGCTGTTGGACATATTAGTCCTTTGTAAGAACTGTTCGTGTGTTGAAATATTTATTTCCCCTTTAATTTATGAAAGCCCTTCCTGTAGTTTTTGTGACTCCTTCACATTTTGTTTCTCTCACCCATTCCTGGCACTGACTCTGTTGAATGTGATTTCTTTATGACTCTACTTGCTATTCAGCTCCAGAAATATGCTAACTACAGTATCTCCATTAATTATTTTACCTATCATTGATGTGAGAGACAACAAACTATACAGTATTGTAATTCATAACCTTGCGATAGGTTTCAAACTCTTTATATGTTGAATCAAGAGCTTTCTTATTGCTGTCATAGTAGTCAGGAGTTCTTTATTATCTCTGACTATTGTAGAAACACTGGGCAAAAATTCTCAGGAATGCATCTACACCCACCAGATGACTTCCTGGTAGACACCGAAGTCTCAAAGACAAATTTACACTTCCTAATGGGATATAAGTGTGTTAATCAACTGCAAAGTTTTAGCATTTATGAACGTTCTTTAACAAAAAGAATGGGGCATCCTATATAACACCAGGGAAAGAGTCTGCTGCAAATATTGATCCCAGCTGTACATCAATGTGGAATTTCATAATCACAGTGCATATCTGACTGTGCTTTTTCATTAACAAACTGCATTGTTAAGATGTTTACATGTCAAATACATTTCAGACAATAGAGAAAACCAGGGCTTGAACTCTTTTCAGTAACTGCACCATGCAAGAATGTTCTCCTCAGCTGACTAGGGCTAAGTCCTTAGCTAAATAACTGTTGCAGTTGTAATTTGTCTTTAAGTCTGCACTGATCTCTTTTTAATGCTTTGTGTCTTTACGGACCTGCAAGAGGAAAGACTGATTTAAACTAATGCAGTTCCCAAATACAGATGGCTACATTTGTTCAAGGTTTCAAAACAAGTTAAAATGTACAATGTTGTTTCCAAATGCTGGAAGTAATACCACTCTTCAGTAAAAAGCCATACAGTTGTTTCCTTCTGTCTCAACGTGTCAAAGATCTGGTGTTTAGCTCTACATTCTTTGAGTTTATGGAACATTGAAAATTAAAGTGTCGGATGAACATTTTCTCTCTTGATCATGCCTGCTGTCTTCTTAAGCTGTGTCTACTAGAAGAGTAGACTCGATCATGTGAATTTTGTTGTTCTTGAAAACACATCTTCAGCTACTCTGATACCTTGATACCTTTGCAGGATGGGATGATCATTTATGTTACTTGCCTTTAATTATTTAAATTTTGTTATGAGGTATTTTGTTATGAGGTATGTTATTAGGTACAGTGGTTTTCTATGCTAAGGCCTGGGTTTTAAAGATGTACAGGGTCAACCCCTTGCCAGCAAATTTCCCATTTGTTTGGGAAAACCGTAAGAGAACTTGCAGAGATGATACCTGTTTTGCAGGCACATTTCCCTCCTGTGTGATGGCTTCCTGCAAAACAGAACAGCACCTGGACAGAGTTCAGCTCATGCTGGATTTGCACGTGCCAGGAATTTTTTCTTGTGCTCTGTTTGAGATGTTACCTGTGCTTGCACCTCCTATAACCCATACTATCTCTGGTGAGTTTTAGGCTGGTGTAGGTTGATTCCAAGAAACTGCAGAGTAATTTAGCACCTTTGTAATAGGAAGTAATAACTCTTGACATTTACTTGAATGTTTTGTTCTAGAAAACATTCTCTATCCAGGAGTGTTTTTTGGTATAAGGTCTGTGGCCTCTAGAAGGGGAAAAAAAGAATTAAATTGGTCTTCAGTAGCATCATCTCTTGAATCTGTTCCTGAAGAATGAAAATTTAGTGCATTGGGCTATAGCTCTCACGGCTTGGTATCTTGTGAAGTGTTTAATCCTCTTCTCCTTTGATCCTGAATGAGGCAAAGGCTCCTGTCAATGAACACCCTCCTTCATGCCTTGAGACTCCTTATGGAGAAAACCAGCCCCAGGCTGCCAGAGGCAGACCCTGCGTTGCCTGCCTCTCCATAAGTGACTAGGTTTTTCTTTCAAAATTTTTTTGGAAACATGATGAGTCTGATCCCAGCCTAAAACATTAACGTGGTCAGTGCATAATATTGTGCTTAGCAAATGAACAGCCTCGGAATAAAAATCCTGTCTTAAGACGTCATCACACATGAATGAGTCCCAGCCTGGCACTGCAAAGGTGAGCATCTCGTCACTTCTCACCGTCAGAGCTGGGTTTCACAAACAGTGACTCAGAGGAGAATAAACCACAGCTTACAGAATTAGAAGGATTCCCAGTCAAAAGTTTCAGCTACTTCTGAGGTGGAGGTCATCAATCACAAACAACTATTTTTATAGGCAGTGTTAAAGGACAGTTTTGTTAAAAGAACGGAGCCTCTGAAAATGGACCTTGATGCCATTTCCTAGCACTTCTTCCCCACTTCAGGCTATTTTCAAGTCCCCGTGGGCTCCAACATCACCTGTAATCAGGGTAAAGGCAGCGGTTAGCTTTACACCAGCAGGTGCTTGGCGATTCTGAAGATGGGGCTTGGAGGCTTTGCAGCCACCACTTACACATACTAAACATTCCTGAGACCGATGAAGGTGAGGAGCAGGTTCTGGCCCCCAGCCCCAAAGGCTGGGTGTCTATTATGTTGAAAGGTGCAAAAAGCAAGAGTTTTATTTTTCTCGCTGAGTTACTGAGTCACTGAGCTGCAAGGAAATAGCACTGCATATGTACAGACGAAGCAGACCTGCTGATTCAGTTGCTGCTTTACAGCTTACTTTCTCAATACAGATTGCCTGCTGAAAAAGTAAAAATTCAAAGAAAATAAAGCTATGGTGCCTGAGATAGCCCCTCAAGTTCCCCATTAAAATCATCAGTAAAATACTGATTTGTGCCTTCTTGGTAATAGCTTACTGTATTTATTGGGTAACATATCTCTTTACTGTAATCTTCCTTGATAGTGCTCCGAACGCAGTTATCAAAGGTGTCCTCACAACTTTAACTCATTTATAATGAGAACCATAGCCAAAATGCTAATGAACTCTCCTTAATCGTAAACACGGAGCACTGATAAGAAGGAAATTTCATCCTCTGTTCTCAAAGAAGTTCTTACGTGTTTCCTACTTACACCACGTTTTATCTGATTCCTCTTCACTTCTGTTCTTAGGCAGATTAATAGGCACCCGAACAGGCAAATAACAGTACTGCCACTTCTCTGCATCCTTCTGACAGACTTCTGAGATTGCAAAATATTGTTTGAAAATTACTATTGGAAAAAAGATTACTGAGTGATCAGGCAGACTGCAATTTCCCCGGCTGGAACAAACCGTCCCATAGCACTCACATGAACACATTAGTAACTCTTACTTAAGTGCTGATGGGACGTTTTTTAGAATGTGATAAGTGTGAAATAGCCTGTAGTTTTATCACTCTCGGTTGCTGCCCACTCCTTTTGAAAAAGGGTTGATCGTGATTACTGAGGTAGGCACTGCCTTCGGACTGTAAAAATGTTACTGCGTAATGATGAAAGCAAACTTTGCTCAACACCTGTCTATATATATTGCAGGTTGCAGTGGCTGCCCAGTTGGTCCGTTCGCTCTGTTGCCTGGGGAGAAAGAAGTGGTAAGTAAAGCCAACTAAGAACAAGGAGTGCTGTGGTTTTTATTTCGTTTTCTTTCTTTCTTCTTCTTCTTTCCCCCCTCCCCCCAAAATTTTAAACTTAATTAGCTTATAAATCAACAGCTCTGCTTTCACAGCTCAAGAAAAAGGCAGCAGAGAGCTAATGTAGGGAGCAGGAGGGGCGTGTGAAATGTCACCCGGTTGGTAGCATTTTCAGCTTGTGTGCTTCACTGCATTTATATTTTAAGGAAGCAATAACAAACTGTAATTCTAAAAACAAACTTTGCTTCTTTTTGTTTGCAAGTAACTAGTTGCTATTTAAAATATCACAGGAAAAGACCCAGTGTATTTGCAGCTGTCACTAGCAAAACCAACAAAAACACAAGTAACAACTGCCTATAAGATAAGATGTTATTGTTTTCAGTATTATTTGGATTGAAAAGTGGTGAGATTTTAAGTCATGGTGGTACTGGATACTGGAAAATGCCCGCGATATGATTAATGAAACATTGGAATGAAATACTGTCGGTCCATGTGCTGGAGCAGATAGCCGCAGTGTGTGCAGCACTACGGCAGGGCCAGGCTATTCTCCACGGAAACATTTTCTTATGCTAATTCAGTTTGATACACTGGGGTAGAAGGAATACATTAGTCTAATGCAGTTAGCTCAACTAATGTGACAGTAGACAGAAATCAGCTGGTTTCTCAGTAACTTTTATTAGCAGCTCTTCCATTAGATCAGTAAGTCTTTTTAATGTCATTATTCTTTCCTCTCCAATCTTTGCTGTGTGTTTTTGTCTTTGGGATGGGGTAATTTGTTGGGTTTCCTTATTGCTGGGGACATTTTTTTGTTGTTGTTGCTTTATTCTAGAAAAAGGAATTGTTTGATTTAAATAAATACCTCCTGGGCTTTACAAGCAGGTCACTGAAGTTTCTCCATTCTGGCTCTTAAGTGGCATTGTTTGGTGCTTTGCCGGTTGTGAATGCTAAAACTAGTGTTTGGGATTTATTTTCTCTCTGCAGTAGCTTAGACATCAGTTTTCTTCTTAGTTTTATCTATTTTTTAGCTTTGCCATGTATTAGATATGAGAAAAAAAGAGTCAGAGATGCATAGGAATAGAGCAGTGAGTACAATGCTGACTTTTTTTCCAGCTTTCACACATCCTTTTTTTTCTCATTTGCTGCTACATTAGTTGAAAACTCACACAGTGGCTGAGCCTGCTGTCTTATTCAGAGAGAAAGCCCCAAGGAGGTGCCAGGGCAGAGATGAGGTTTGCTCTGAGGCTGGATTCTATCTGACATTTATTTACCCAATTTTCTCTTCTGCTGCACTTGGGGCTTTGTGGCTGCAATGGGCATTAGGGTACAACTGTCAAGTAATGTAAAGAAACTAAATTAATTTGTGCTGGCTAAGGTCTTTCCCTCCCCCTCTCAATATGATTTGCTTCTCTGTCTGAGATGATACATTTTGAGGAAAAGCTGTATTTCTTCCAACTGTACATTAGAAGGATTGCTGTTTAGCTGTGTATTTACTGCTATGAAATATGTGTTGCATATAATCTTTACTAAATTATACAGTTGGATCTTAGATTAGCTGGTAAATGCCTAAATAAACTGCAACATGGTCTGGATGGCAAAAAGTGGTACGTGCTTGTGGGAATGCTGGGAGAGAAGTGTGGAGAGTCTCGCTGAAGCCAAAGCTTGATTTGGAGCTGCTTAAGCAATCTGGGGATTTTTTATTTCCCCAGAAAAACCTGATTTTGTTGGGTCTGTTCCCGTAGGTGAGATGTGTTCCAGGCTCACAGCTCTGTAGTTCTCACGTGGGCACAACCTGCCCTTTGAGTGGATGGTCACGGGTGGAGAGGTACAAACAATACCGTCCAGGCATGTGCAAATGGAACTTCATATTTTCTGTGTTAAGCCCAACAAAATAAACAGATTTGTCGCTGTTGCTGCTTTAAGACAGAATAGCACTGGCACAGAGCCGTACAGCAGCAGCAGCAGCACTGTTACAGCTGTGCAGTGGCTGGGGACGGCAGTGCGGGCGCTGCGTGACGCCAAGCGTCGCTCTTGTCCTTCCCTGGACTTCAACTCTGACATGCAGCAGTAAGGGAGAGAACATGGCTCTGACTTCATACCTCTCACGTTTTCTTGCAGCATTTGTTCCCTCCGTTTATGCTGATCTCCCCCTGAGGAGCAGGAGGTTTCAGTTTCCTTTGCAGCCAGAAAGGACGTCATATACAGTTAGCATTTTCCGAAGGAGAGGAAAGACTATACCTGCTGTGCCGTGGTGTGAGAGGCTTTGCCGCACGGCTTGCTGGCACAGGCTGGGTTACAGCCTCATGGCGTTAGCTTTCAGCCCTTTGCAATATGCATAGTGCGCTGTGACCTGCCACTTTCGGGTGAAATCAGGCTCCTGTTTCAGCACAGCACTGAGCAGCGTAACCAGCCTGTACCAGGGCCTAGCTGAGCTCCTCCTGGCAGCCTGTGTGGGCACAGGCCTGTCCTCTACACATTCTCTAACATGTTCCTTCACAGTTGTCATCACTGCTCAAGAGGAAACAACTATTGGTGTTTTCATAGTGTACAATGGTGCTGGGACTGACGTCAACTAATCCAAGGGACTGGGAGCGATGTGGGCAGCCCCGTCACTCTCTGCTCCTCCACAACATCTGGGTTGTCTTCTGTATGTTTTTCTCAAGATATTGACATTTGTATTGAGGTCAAGAAAGAGTTGTTTGAAGGGAAAATTGCATCCTTGTAGTGCAGCAATCAATTAACAGTAAATTGCTGTGGCCAGGACTCTGACAACTGCAGTATCAGGTGTAAGTTATCAGCTATAAGTTATCTTCTCTGCCATTTTGTTTAACAATACCTGGGATCTGGAGAAAGCTAACAGTCTGGGTGGCACTGCAGGTCTGTGTAGGTATGCTTCTGTCCATCCTGATAGCAGTTGTGTGGAATTGGGTTCAAGGAACACCACTGCATGCCCAGCCGCACAAGGCAAATACTGTTAGGGTGTCCAGTACTCAAGTCTACCTTAACGAATCTGAGGTTGACCAGGACTTATATGAATAATTATATAAACATAATTATAAAAAAACTTGTACCACAGAAGTGCTCAATTCTCATTCTAGTGTATTTAATCATATAAAGCAAAAACAATAATAATACATGACGTACCTGTGGGATCCTGAGCACCTCAGGAACATGAGTGATGTTTATTAAGATGCCGTGCTGAATTCTTGAGCTGGAAGAGTTTATGTAGGAGAACCACAGGTTGCTTTTCTGCCAAAATTTTCAAGCTCCAGTTTCTGTAACAAATGCATCAATTCAGTTTCCATACTCCAGTCATGCAGGCTGAATCTTTCATTTCCATTATCAAAAGAGCTGTAAAAATACTGATGACCTCCTGGACTGGTGCTATTTAGTATATCCTGTATTACTCCGTGGCAAGGAGTACGTTGGCAATACAACTTTGTACCTGATTTTCCAATGCATTTTCATGATTGCATTTCACTTAAGGAGCATTTGTGCTGAGCAGTTACACTTCTTCATAGCTCTTTGAATGCTGAATGTGTATGACTAAAACTTGTTTGACAAGACTGAGGTGTTCTGGCACAGGTGGGGCTTGGAGGTTGTTCTGGCATGGATGAAAATACCAGAATTTGCTCCAAGCAGATGAAAAACCTTGTTGAAACAAGCAAAAGCAATTTTCCTCCATTTATTCTGAGATCTTGGCGTGTCTTAGGAACTGCGCTGGATCTCATGCCACTGATAACAAATGTGCAAAAGTATATATTTTGCTAATGATCTTTTACTACCCTTCTTGCTAATGTGGAAGGGTAGAAATTCTTAACATGGGAAGTGGCAGAAAACAGTAACTTGCTACAGTGGTATATTGTTAGTGTTGTCTGTGCCTTTTCCTTCCCAGCTGTAGGAGTAGGGATGTGTGGCTGTTAACATGGGCAGGGACAAAACATCAGCTACCAAAATGATTGTGATTAAACAAATGATTAATTATACTCCCCAAGAGTGGCTGCTAACCACAGCCGAGCCTTGTTTATGGGTGTATGATATGGACACCTGCCCTTGAAGGTTGGGGGCAGGTGCTTTGTTTATCAGGGAATGTTGCAGGCAAATGTGCTCACCTTTGTTTCAGCCATGTGGGTGCAAGACATGGCAACCAGCAGGTATGGTGGTGGAAGAAACAGGTCCTGTGGTGAGACTTTTCTGTGTAGGGAAAAGCCTGGGAGCATGAAAATATTATCATGTATCGCTAGGAGCCCTGTGATCACCTTGCCCCTCTCTGGCTCCCTGCGTTGCTGAAGTAAATGGTTTGAATCTTCCAAGTTTTGGTGCAAGAAACATCTGCCTCCTGAGATTTTGCCTGGCCTTGGACTGCCGCATGTTCTTGTAACTCTGCTTTCACTTAGACCAGCAGGATTTGGCCACGTGATTTCTTATTTTGATTATATTTGATTATTGGACAATATTACAATGAATTCTAAATGCTTGACTTAAAAATGGGTTAGAAAGGAAGCGGTTCACAAATAAAGCCTGGATGAGCTGACTGAAACTGAAGCTGCAAATACAGTCCTGCAAATACAGTCCTGAAAATGGCCACTGCTATTCGATGATGCTCTTGTCTGGTCCTTCAGCAGAGATTGCTCTGGAGCTTCTGGAGCTTGGGTCTTCCTTCAAATTGTCCAGGATCACTTTGCCATCCACCCTTCCATAGGAATGAACCAGTAAAGGCTTCAAGATCAATCAAAAAATCATCAAGAAGTTTTTTTTTTAAGCATATTTGACCACCCAGAGTAGGGGAAGAATGAATTACCAGTTTGGTAATATGTCAAAACCTGAAGATGGAAGCAAGTAAAGCTTTTTGCTGAAGGAAGATAAAATGAGTTAGAGAAATGCTTAAGGTTTGCAAGGTTAAGCCAAGAGAAAACTTGGCTTTGATGCAAGTTGAAAGTGAACAAAAATTCAGACATACATATGTATAAAATTTTGTAAATTGTGCAAATGAAATCAACAGTGTGATTTCAAAATTAATTAAGATATCAATTTCACAAATAAAGGAATAATTCAGAAAGATTAGTAAAAATGTGTGTTCGAAGACAAGTTGCTTCCATTCCATCTCTTTTAATCATGTTTTTCACATACCTTGTTGTAAGCTGTATTTGTTGACTGCACACAAATTTTAATCAGCTCTACTTTATTGGTCACAGATCATGGCTCCTTGGCCTGAGGTAGACAAGCCTGAAACCAATAACTATATTGGTGATTCCTCCAAACAAAACCAGAACGTGCCTGGAAAAGAAGGAGAAAATCACAAAGGTAAGTTGTGTTGACCTGCAGGTTACAGAAATATGTATGCTTGAGGCTCCTTGGAGAAGAGATAAAATAATTAAAACATTTTTAATGTTCTGTTTCATCAGGGAACGTGGCTTCACTTGGAAACAAAGTGGAAATTCAACCTGCATTTTCCACAATAGCATTGATAGACGAGACAAGGCAAGAAGAAGAAGACCCATGGGCTCTGCCAGAACTGCAGGACACTGGAGTCAAGTGGTCAGGTAGACATTTCTCAGTAAATAAGTTATGTGCACTTATTTTTTCCGTGATTTCTGATGTCTGAATTTAGGATTTGAGCAGTTTTCAGATGTAGACTTTACACTTTGTCTCATGTTCCCCAGTGGTGAAGCTGGGATATGACATTCTGGCTGCTAATAAGGAATTGGAAACCGTACTGCTTACCCTCCTTAATGCACAAGGAGATATATGGAAAACAATCTAAAAGTAGTGTGATCTTATTTTCAGGCTCATATTGAACTTTCTTTATTCAGTAAGATGAATGTGTAAAACTAAGGGCCAGTCTAAGACTTCATTAGATAAATGAACTGTCTGCTTCTGCAGTTAAAATTTGGATTAAGAAGAGCAATTTTGGATTTATTTACATGCAGGAGTCACAACACTGTACTTAGCTCCATAGCCTCTTCTTCTGCACTAAACTGTTCTGGAGAGAACAGTAGATAAATGAACGTGTTTCTTTATGCACAATGTATTTGTTTTACAGAACTGGATAGAAAAGGAAAGATTATTCGTGTACTCTATGGAATAGGAAAGTTTATTATGTTGCTTGGATTACTCTACATGTTCGTGTGTTCTCTGGATATACTGAGCTCTGCTTTTCAACTAGTAGGAGGTATGAAAATACATTTAAAGTATCAAAAATAGGCTATGAATGGGGCAGTAAATCTCATCTGAATCACTAAATTGCAAGTATCACTCTTAAAGATCATATGACAGATTTATGTGTAGAGATGTAGGTTTAGAAGGAAGTATCTCTGCGTGAAGACTGACCTTCCTCTGTGTGAAAGGACCTTTGTTTCTAAGTTTCCAAACAGCTGTGGATGAAGAGATTGATCTCAATTTCTTAGGAAGCTCTGTTACATTAGTGACAGAAGCATTCAGCACTGAAATGTCCCCTAAGTCATTCAAAGATGAAAATTGTTGAAATATAATTTTACATTTACCTTTCTTTAAGGGTTGAATTTGGCTCATGGATTCAGAAGTGGCTATCAAATAAATATGTGAGCTTTTTTAGAATTTTTTTCTGGATTTTTGGCAACCTAGAAAGCTACAGGAACAGTATTACTCAGAATTATTAAAACAACTCTTCTTGATTTGGTAACCAAAAATCATCAAGGCAGTAATAGCATTTATATCTGTGCATATGTGCTTTTTTACTCTACAGTCTTTACTCTTTTGCTAGTTTTGTATGGTTTTCTGTGGAATTCACTGGAACTTGTGTAGTCACTGAAATGAGAAAATATAAGGCATATAACTGATAAACTGAGACTTCAGAACCTGAATTTGGATCCTTTGGCTACATCACCTTGTACATTTTTCTGCTTGCAAGCATGCATGCATATGTATCGTGTTAAATTGTTGCATGGTCTTCTACTAAATGCTCTGCTAATTCCTATTGACTTCACCTTGTACTCCTCTCACTGAGAATATGTTTTGGTAGGTAAAGCAGCAGGGGACATTTTTAAAGATGATTCAGTGCTCTCCAATCCTGTTGCGGGGCTGGTGATAGGAGTTTTGGTGACTGTGATGGTCCAGAGCTCCAGCACTTCTTCATCCATTATCGTCAGCATGGTGTCCTCTACATGTAAGTCTGCTTGCTGTGTCTTCCTGGAAATCACCCACAAATCTTGGTGCAGCATGTAACTGTCCCCACCTGTGTTGAAGTTGTAAAAGCATTGAATTTAAGAGTAGGGATTGCAGGAAGACTTTCACTGCTGATGCCTTTGATGTTAAAAAAAAGAGAGAGAGAGAGAGAGAGAGATAAAGTTAATTTGCTGCAGAAAACAGTGGAATAATGTTCATAACTGCAGTGAAAATCACTGGAAACATTGGCATTGAATATACTAAGTTTGGAAGTATCCACATACCTTTCTTGTGTTAACCAGTTACAGAATTTTGTTTCTGGCAACATTTCAAAATTCTTTAGAAAGAGGGTTATGCCTGGGGAAGAAGAGACAGTTGCTCTGTCCATCAAATGTCTGATGAAAAGAGATAATAAGGGACTACAGTGGGGATCACGAGACTGTTGGAATGGCATGTTCCTGAGGGGCGTGGTTAAAGCAAACATATCTGCAATGGAGTCCCTTATTCCAGTGACATTGAAGAGAGTCTGTTCCTGTGGCCTTAAATAGGTTAATTTTTACTGGATCAAATAGCTCAGAGATTATCTCATTTTTTTTCATTCAATGCTTCATTTTCTACTTTCTAGTGCTGACTGTACAATCAGCTATTCCTATCATTATGGGGGCAAACATTGGTACCTCAGTTACAAACACAATTGTGGCGCTCATGCAAGCCGGGGACAGGAATGAATTTAGAAGGTATTGTACTTAAACATTAGATCTGAAAAGCTGCTTTTCTTCCTTCTTAGTAAGTTTTCTTCTATATTGCCTTAGTAAGTTTTCTTCTACTACAGCCATTCAATCCTTCTATTGTCCAGAAGTTGAATGTCTGGTTATGAAAGCTGCAAGCAAACTTCTAAAGCAACTTTTATGACCTCTAAATCTCCATGGAGATATTTAAAAAAAAAAAAAAAAAAAAAAAGATCCTGTTTTTTTCTTTGTCATAAGGAAGTAAAGAAGTCAATTCTGTGATTTTCTTTCAGAGGATAGCAAATTGTAAGCTGTCATCATTCCTGCCATGGCCAAAGTAGAATAGCTAGGTGTATGGTTTCACATACTTGAAGAAAAGCGTATTGTTCCTTCAAATTTTTGTGGTTTTATAAAAGTCCATCATTTTTAATAGGATCTTACACAAGGATAAAGTTTCAGACAGCTTCCAGGACATCACCCACCTTTGTTTACCTCTTAATTATAGGAGTTAGTAGATTGATATTACACTATTTTGATTGTTCTACTTAAGAGAGACATCAGTGTTCAAAGTTTTGGAAGTCTACAACAGGCAAAAGATGGTAACCATAGAAAATATGATATGTTCTGGCAGTCACGTTATAACAAGTCTGCCATTTGGCATTATCATTGAGAGTTCACGGCAGCAAACTTGGGAGGGATATGGGGCTTTGGTACCTTATCATTTATGACATACTGAACATACGAAGTACCAAAGCATACTTCTACAAGACTTGCTGTCCTTGTTTGTGTTGGACTTAAACTCCAGTGACAAAGTAGCCCATTTGTTTTGGGCCAGGTAAAAAAAAAAAAAAGGTTAAATAAGTTGATTTCATTGTAACCTTTAACAACCACTTTGGTCTCTAAATACTTTTGTTGTCCTACTTTGAGCCTTCCACCTAATTTCCCCTCAAGCAATTTGGAAGGTAAATTGCAGGATTACCATTTCAAGGAATATTTCCTCCACATTTTCTTCCTTTTCAATGCTTAATTTAAGGAGTTATATTTTAAAACAAATATAGGCAAGTTGCACAGAACTAAGAGCTATTAGGAAACAGCTATTAGGAATGTGGGAAAGAGTGCCCTTGAGGAAACAGTTGTGGCTCTTCAGGTTGTGGAGGACAAGCTGGGAAGACAAAATTGCATTTTGCAAGAACATATGAGAGGGCTGCAAAGAGCCACTTCTGCATGAGTCAGGTAGAATAAGTCCTGGAGGCAAATCCTGTTTCAGGATCAAAAAAATATCAAAAATAGGAGAGAGGTAAGATGAATGTAGGCTATACAGCCACTCTTCAACTGCGTACTGTTAGCAGCCTTCTGTTAAGGATCACTTGTCTTTCCTAGTTTTTTCTTGTTTCAGTGACCTTAGCTGACTCTTTTGCTTGGTTAACAGTTTGGAGAAAATGTGGAGCTCTGTAATAAAGCTGCCATTTTCTGGGACCTTAGAAATGAAATAATGCCTGTCTTGAGATTGGCTTCATCTCCACTTCTATGATTTCATATTTAAGTGGAAGTTGTGCACATATTGTTTAATTAAAAGCAGTTCTATTTTTTAATTTCTAGGGCCTTTGCTGGGGCAACAATTCATGATTTCTTTAACTGGCTTGCTGTGTTTGCATTGTTGCCCATTGAAGTCATTTCTGGCTATCTTTACCATCTCACCAATGTTATAGTTGAGTCCTTTCATCTTGAAAGCGGTGATGATGCCCCTGAGCTACTAAAAGTCATCACAGACCCTTTTACAAAGCTCATCATTGAGGTAAGCTTTTTAGGTCTTAAATTAAGCTGCTACACAGAGAGCCTTAGCTCCATATTTCCCATTTCTATTTCCCCCACATTTCACCTTAGTGAGGATGGACCTCACTAGGAGGGCTGGGAAGGCAGGTGACACATAGGATGGGTGGAGTGTCAGACTATTGCATAGGCACTGGCAGACAATGCAACTTGAGGCAACCTGGCACGTCCGGAAGATCTGCATAAGACTTGAAGAAATAGTATAAATTATGGGAAACTTACACACCATTGGAGGAGCAGCTGGAGGCCAGATGAATTGCATGCCGCTCCTAAAATGGCAGTAAACATGTTTAGGCAGTTATGTCAGTGTAGCTGCTTGAATAAAATGGCTGAGATATGTGTGTGGGTGATTTGGGGAGAATGAGAATTTGGTGTAGAATTTAACCTTCTCTGGCAGTAAAGCCCCTCTTCCTTGTTGGGCAGCAGCTCCAGTGTTAGGGATCGTCTTGGGTGGTTTACATGGTTCAGTTTCCAATGAAAGTTATTATTTGAGTCGAGCTGAACAAAAGTGTATGATGCAAGTTGAAGTAATGCTGTTTGTTGTTCTTTCCTTAAAGCTTGATAAATCCGTAATAAATGCAATTGCTACGAACGACGAATCAGCAAAAAACAAAAGCCTGGTAAAGATTTGGTGCGTAACTGAAACCAATGTGGTGAGTATTATGTTAAATTAGTTGTCAGGCTCCTTATGAAAGATATTACTGATCCGTAGCTGGCTAATACTAATGTGAAATTAGATTTTTAAATGAGTATTTGTTGCAGCAGAAGAATGAACACAATATAATCTAGCATTTGCATCACTTAAACCAAACATGGTATTCCAGTGGTAAGCTGACTTGGGTGCTTTAGGTACTGTACCATGCAGGGCCCTGCTTATCAGAATTTGTGGTTTGGGGCCAAGCCTTTCACTTCTTTCACAATCAAATACCTTTAAACTTGGTGCTTTTATCGACTCCCTGAGAGTGCAAAAAGCTGCAATGGAGGACCAAGAAACTTTCTTTTTTGCCACCATTCATCTATCCGATCTGAGCACCTAGACTTAATATGTGCAAGAGTAATCTGCTGGCAGTTGGTTACTTCAGCTTTCTTGGAAAAGCTATCCTCAGACAAAGCGTCTCTCGAGCTAAAATCGTTTTATCTTCACCTGTGTAACACTGCAGTATGAAGAAAGTTGTTGCCCAGAGTGACACCAACGAGTACTTTGGTTGGCCGTGGATCTGTGTTTGATTTGTGTTGTTCAGCTAAACTAAAAGTAAAGCATTATCTTGGACCTTTATTTGTTAATGTGTATATAAAACTAACTCCTGAAGTCATAATGCACAAGATACTTGAGGACACACAGCAGAGATTAAAATTCAGTGCTTGCATTTTCAGAGGAGCCCAGCTCCTATTGAATGTCTATCCGGATGGCCAGTGAAATGCTAGCTATGGGAGATAGTGGTAGGAGCAGAGCCATGCTAATGTGAAACTCTGCTCGGGTTACCCTGCGGAAGCTCTGGGTCTTTAATCCCAGGTAAGGCAGAGACTGGGGCAGGCCTGCTGCTTCCAATCCTTCGGCAGCTCTTGGTTGCCCTGTTTGCTGCACTTGCAAGCTCAGCAGGGCCCGAGCCTCCTGCAGTCCTCTCACTGTTAGAAGGCAAGTGATGGCACAGGGAGCATAGGCTGAAGGTTGCATTTCAACACGGATAATTTTTCTGTAGGCGTCTGCGTTTTGGCTATGTACTACAGCCCCAATGTACAATCAAATTACAAAGTCACACGAAACCCCTACAAGTTTGAACTGAGCTTGGTTGGGGAAGAGGAAGATATTTAACTGATTTGCATTCCTAGAAAGTTAAATTAATTTCTGGCAAAAATAATCAAATGGATTTACATCAAGGAGGAATTTATACAGAATGTATTGAAAGCAAAAGATAAGGACAGACATTTCAGTCTGATGAAGCTGCTTTGATACCACATTCTCTGAAAGAATTTCAGAGAACTGTGATGTTTTCAGTAGGCTGGAGGCTAGGTGCTCCCTGACGTGGTGGGGCCATCCCTGGCTTTGTCCATCCTGGGCTGCTCTGCATCAGCTGGAAGGGGAATGTGAATGGTGCAACAAAATAGGATCTGATGTGATCTCTTTCCCCATTTCTGAGACAGTATCACTCCAACATATCTTACAGATAACGCCTGTTTGGCAGCGTGTAGTTCAGAGTCCATTCTGCTGTTAGCTGTATTGATATGGGGAAGTACAGTTCAGTCATGGAAGTTTCTTAATCTACATAAGGACTTGTGGACTCAGTGTCATCTGAGCTATCAGCTGGAGTTCTTGCAAGCAAGGTTGTATTTCATAAAGAGAAATTCAGGCTCAAGTCAATAGTACTAGTACTAGTCATGATGAAAATTATTAGCTCTTAGAGAATCTTTGAGCTTTAGAAAATAAAGTAGTAGCTGCACATCTACATCTCTGTTTCTACAGATGTGAAAGCAGAGGTTCACAAGGATGTTGTGGCCAACCAATGCTCATTCAGCAGCAGATACTGCACTAGTATTGTGATAGTCTGAGTCACAGTCCTGTGCAATGCTCATCACACCATTTCAGAATCACAGAATCACCAAATGGATGAGGTGGTCAGAGACCATCTTTTCCAACCCCTCTCCATCAGGGATACTCTGAGCAGGGCGCCCAGAAGCACACTCAGGTGGCTTTTGAAGATCTCCAAGGAGGAGACTCCACAGCCTCTGGTCAATTAACTGCAGTTAAGCTCACAGTAAAGAGGTAGAAATTGCTTTGATCCAAGGAAATTGTGGCGCTGACTGGAAAGGAATGCCTTTGTCCCGCATCTGCAACCTGATGTGAATTTTTTTCCATGAACCCTCAAATCAGTTATTAAGCTTCTTAGCTCCTGACAACACGGTGCTATGGTTGAAATGATGTAGCAGGTTTGGGAAATATTTTCACCTTTAAAAGTTGTGCTGAACAACTTGAGTGAAAGCACAGCTGTTTATTTGGAAAATAGAAGAAAATGTGCCATGTCATTAACAGGGTACAATTGAGTTACACTCCAGCTTACAAATCTGCCTTTAGTTGGGGAATTCTTTGTTACAGTAAAAAACCCTAGAATTTTGTATGAGCTCTTAATGAATGTTAGTTGCCTGAAACAACTGCTTTTTCTGGCAATCTTTAGACACTGCAGAATGTCACAATTCCACCTTCAGAGAACTGCACGTCTCCTGAACTTTGTTGGTCAGAAGGAAATGTGACATGGACCTTGAAAAACATATCTGAAACAGAATACATCACTAAATGTAAGTAGTAGAAACATTTTGCCTTTGATATAATACCTTTACAGAAATACATATTGTTCTAACAGTGTTAACAGACCACTGTAGAGGAGTATCGAGGCACTCACCTGCATGTGTACACAAGATACTTCTATCGCTGCAGTCAGAACAGCTTGTGCTTTGTTATTCAGCTGGAGTTACCAGCATCATCACTGTATCTGGCAGTACATGGATCTCTTTCCATGCCCCCTAGTATCAGTAAATGAGGTCTTCAGTATCACGTCACCCTGGTTATTCAGGTGACTTGGTGCTACAGTTACAGTCACTTTGCTGTAGCAGGTGCTTGGATATCTCCATCCAGGTGCACTGTTCAGGAATTTCAGCAGCAGTTCTCAGGCACAAAGCCATCTCTTGCTGACCTATCACCCAGCTAGGAGCACATCACGATTTTCTCATTTTGTTGTACTCTCCCTCCATGCACAAAGCTGTACGTGGTCAGCCAGACTTTGCCTGCTCTGCAGATGTGCCTGCTATATATTTTATGAAAGTGTCATGTAAGAGCCCCTCTCAGACACAAATTTTGTGCAGCTAAGGAGATAGCAGTTTCAATTTTTGCCATGTGTGCTCTGATCCCATTTTCTTAGGCTGTGCAAGCAAACCAGAGCTGGCCTTGGGATCAGAAACAAAAATGAGAGACTAGGACGATTTGTTCTCCTTTTCTTTTTTTCCAGGCCGGCATCTCTTTACAGAATCAGACCTGCCTGATCTTGCCATCGGTCTCATACTTTTGGCTTTGTCCCTGCTTGTTCTTTGCTCCTGTCTGGTGATGATCGTTAAGCTGTTAAACTCTGTGCTTAAAGGACAAGTAGCAAGTGTTATCAAGAAGACAATCAACACTGGTAATTACCTGCTTCCCCTGAAGCTTGTTCTTAGTAACAGCAAGGACACTGGGTACATTTACTGACATCCTCTGTTCTGTTATTGCAGAATAGTTTCAAGAAAATAATATTAAACCAGAAATGTTGCCTCTAAATATTTCTTCAGCTCAGCATGTGATTTTCTTCCTTAAAAATTTTTATTAGTGAACAGTTTGCTATTTAACTGCAGATTAAAAGCAACAGAGACTAAAGTCCAGGCTCTCTTTCTAATGTGTAATCAATAGCTGTTAGAAATGTAATCTTCACATCCCCAAAAGATAGCACTGAAATGCTGAGATCATGATTGCCTACTTGCACACAAGATCTGCACACTCCTTTTAAAGTAAGTTTGACAAATGTACGTAGAGATTATTTGATCTAATTTCCTTTACTTGGCACGTTCCATTCTTCAACTTCCTCAGTAAGATAAGCAGCCCTGCATATTGATACTTTCTGTCTTTCCCTGTGTTATCCAGGTGATTTTCGCTTTTGCTTTCATTGTGTGCAAACTAGGGTGCTTGTTTTGTTTGGTTTTCCACTTGGCTGCCTTTTCTCCATTTTCCACCGAATGGAGACTTCAGAACCTGCACCAGTGAAAATCAGTCCTGGCGTGCACCTGATTGTATGAGAGGGGTCGCAGCCATGGGGAAGAAAACGAAGTGGTCCCCATTCTGTCTTCTCCTGGGCAAAGATCACTGCCCAAATCAAAATAATTGGGTAGAAAGTGGCCAATTACTGTTCATTTGTGATTTGCTCAGAATCTCTCTGTGTCATCTCAGCTGAGGAAGTCCTGACCTCTTGGCTAAGTCATAAGTCTGCAGATTACAAGGGACCATTGTACTTAGTTTCTCTAATCAGTGTGATTAGCTTTTATTTGCAAGAGTAACAAATGAATAATTAGATGTTCAACTTGCAACCAGGTAGGAGCCTTATGATTTTAGTATGGTGGTCTTCAGAGCCTTTTGAAGATCCCATCTACATAGCGAATGCCTGGTTGCCAAAACCAGGAAACTCTAGACAGGTGGAAGGTGTTGAGTTGAAACATGTCTGGTACCTAATTGTATTACAGCATATATACTGCCCTGGGTCAGTACAAAGGTCTACCTAGGCTAACATTCATCTCACAGTGTGTCCAGTGGGGGAAAGCTGGAGAGAATACAAATAAGAGGGCAAATTAAAGTGGTAGAACTGACTCTAACCTCCAATCTTTTTTTAGACAACATGTAAACAGTGTATATACATTCAGAACGCTTAGTAGGGTTTTCTCTGTTATATGATTTTGCATGGAATGTTTTGTTATTCTAAAGGCATTGTCCTCCCTCTATTTTTCTAGATTTCCCATTTCCTTTTACTTGGCTGGCTGGATACCTGGCTATGCTTGCAGGGGCTGGTATGACCTTCGTTGTTCAAAGTAGTTCTGTCTTCACATCTGCTATTACACCTCTTGTTGGTAAGTTGTCAGTATTTTATTCTTCATCCCCACATTTTAGCTTCTTTATCATTCTAAAACTGCTTAATGCCATTTCTTTTCTTCTAGGCATCGGTGTTATAAGCATTGAGCGTTCTTATCCCCTCACCCTAGGAGCTAACATTGGCACAACCACAACAGCTATACTTGCAGCTTTAGCAAGCCCAGGGAGTACATTAAAGTATTCATTACAGGTCAGTATAAACCAATGGTTCCTTGAATTTATTTAGAAGCTGCAACTTTTCTGAGTGAAAACCCAACAAAATATGTCCTGGACATTGAGCTTGATTCTATATGTGGTACTAATTTCAACTACTACAGCAAAAAGCTTCTGTTAAGCATTCCTAGCATATCAATATGTAGTAAAATCTTTCCTAAGTTTAGCTTGATCTGATTGAATTCATTCAGAAATCCAGCAGGATTGGCCACTTGGCTGCAGAGCATTGAATCTCAACATCTTAGAATTCAGAGCCCAAATCTAACAACTCTCTTAGGTAACCCTCTTTGAAGGTTACTAATATCTGTAAGTTCCTTGCTCAGGATCCTGATGCTTGCTTTACCAGCTTTATTTGTGGTAGACTCAATTTATTTCATTACAGTGTTGCATTTTAAAACTTCTCCATCTGCAGGGAGATATCTTGTCTCCGTTGGGCTTCTCTTGTTTCAGATGCTTGTTTCCTTGTTTCAGATGCTGTGACCTATTTATCATCTTTGATCTTTAGTATGTGTGAGGTATTTCCAAGTCCTTTTTTCATGCTAGGGAAGGTCTAGCAGTAAAGTAGAAGCAAAGACGAGAAAAGATCAAAGTGAGGAGCAAGAGAAGGGAAACTATGAAGTCAGTACCACTGGAAGTTATTACTGTGTGGGTAGGACTATTTAATGTCATTTGAGGTAATAAACTTTTCAAATGTTTTTTGCTTTTAGATTGCCTTGTGCCACTTTTTCTTCAATGTCTCTGGGATTATCCTGTTTTACCCACTGCCTTTTACCCGGCTGCCAATCCGCATGAGCAAGAGCTTGGGAAACATAACAGCCAAGTACAGATGGTTTGCTATATTTTATCTTCTCATCTGCTTCTTTCTTTTGCCTTTGTTTGTATTTGGTCTGTCACTGGCGGGCTGGCCAGTCCTTTTGGGTGTTTGCCTTCCCCTGTTGGCTCTGTTTATTGGTGTGATTGTAGTTAATATTATGCAGACAAGGCGGCCACATTCACTGCCTGAGAAGCTTCAAAACTGGGATTTCCTACCCGTCTGGATGCACTCTCTAGAGCCCTGGGACAATATGATTATGTCTTCACTCTCCTTTTGTGGGAAGCATTGCTGCAGATTCTGCAAGTGCTGCAAAGTCAATGCAGAACAGGAGGGTGCCAAAGATAATCAGCTAAAAACTATGGAGGTTTATGAAAACGCCATTACAATGGCTGATGAAGAAAGAGGTGTAAGAAGGGCTCCAGCTGCAGCTTGTGTTGAAAAAACAGGCACAAACAACACAGCCTTATAGTAGCGGATCAACCCATAATAGCAGAGGTAAAGCATAGGACAGTCAGGCTCTTGAAAACTACCTTGAACAATGCACTGAGAACAGAGTGAATATTTTGTTAGGTTCCTGCAGCCAGTGATATATCACTCATCAAGGAATGGAGTCAAGCAAGCTTGACAGAGTCCCTAGAAAATCTACGATCAGTTGAAAAGCTAAAGACAGATTTGCTTACAGAGCATCTACTGTGTGGTACCTTCATCCAATGCTATCAGTTGCAACCAAAAGAAATCTTGATGTAGTCCTATGAAGAGAGGGATGAAAGGAGCGTGATTAATTAAAAACCAGTCAACCCAACAATGTGCTTGTAGGACAACCTTTCTGGCCTATTGGCTTATTCAGTAGAAGTTACTTTATGATACCCTAAAGGTTCTGTAAATGAAAAAAGAAAAAAAAGTAAAAAAGAAAACAAATCCAAATGTTTTCATTGGCTTATGTTCAGTGGTCAAAATAGGAAACAATATTCCAAATATGGACAAAATCTGTTGTCTGTGTGGAGGAAAATGAAATTCTGGGACATGCCTCAGGAGCTCTGGGAGTCCTAGTCTGGCATAAGGGTATGCATAAGCCCATTTTGAGCTCTTTGTCTCTTTTAACACAAGAACGGGAGCTGCTGTCTTTTGTTGTCTCAAGCTAAAGGCCAAACATTAATTGCTGATCACTTTGCCTGCTGAAGTTAAACACTGGGTTTGAAGACACTGGGTGGCTATGAAAGAGCTTTGTGGACTCAGGGTGTGGTTGCATGGCTGTCTGTCTCTCTAGATGGTCCTCCCCCATCCTGTCCACTGAGTAATCCCATAAGCACTTGTCCTGGCACAATTAGAGAAAGGTGCAGGACGGAGGACAAGTGACTGGCACAGGCGTGTAGAGAGCTGCCCAACTCCAGGCTGACACCACAAGATCTGTCTGCAACTTGGGACTGAGCCACAACATGGCATTTAAATGTAGGAGTGGAGACTGGCTTTAGAGCTACAAACGAGGGAACCTGGAGAACAGACTATGGTTAGAGTGGGACACGCAGCAGCATTAACAGGTGAGAAATGAGTGTTCCTTCTGCATGGTCACTGCGTGCTCTGAACCACCCACCTTCGAAATAATGTGAATTTTATTGGCAATTGTATGTAGCAATCCAAATTCCAAATAAAATCCCTAGGTAGTGTAGTCAACAGCACACGTAGTCAATCCAGAGGTAATATAGCACTTGGTGTAAAGCTACTTGTGCTCAGGCCTTAAATTACTGATTGTTTAGTAAATGCTTACGAGACAGCACTGAATCATGGGCTGACAAAAGGTATCATTTCAACGTCAGAAAAAGAGCATTTCAAAGACACACTGAGTACTTCTGCTGGCCTTTAATAACTTCGATATGAGTGAGCATGGGATAGTACCTGGGGTCCAACCACTAATGGAAAAAAGATCATGTGGCAGAGTGTAGGCCAATCAGTATCATGTAAAGCCGATTTGCATGGTTGATTTGTAGATTAAATCTGTAATGGAAAAACTGAGAGGACCCTTAGTTTATCATAGCCACTCAGTGCTGCTATAACACATTTACTTCTGAATAGTTGGTAGTTTTCTGCAGAACTAGGATTAGTAGGCTGCATTTGTACATGTTTTAAAAGGGAAAATTTTTTCATTTGCTTTTTTAAGCTCGCATTGAAAATAGCAAATTGAGCTGCTTGAAACATGTTTGCAAATTGTATTCATGCTGAGATTCCAGCTGTTTCTGCAATAATGAGCCAGTGACAAAATGCCTAGCATCAGAGTACATTTTCAAAATAATTTAATTCTGGTACAGTTCTGCTCTTAGTGGGTTTAATAACAGAGAACGGAGTTCTACCAAACTGTTCTGTTTCAAATTTACTTTTTCTCCATATAGTTCAAACAGAAATTTGTCAGCATTTCATTTTCAAGGTGGAATTATTCTTCATTTTATTTTCCCAGTTCTGGATTCTTTCACATTCTGCGTTTCTGTAAGTTCCATTTCCCATGCTCTGTTTTGACGGGGGGAAAAAAAAAAAAAAGAGAAAATATGTGAAAAATGCGGAATTCTTTCAAAGGTATCTTGAATTTCCACTGACCATTCATTGAAACAAGAAACATTTCCATCTACTCTTTCTGATTTCTTACCATGCACCTTATTTTGCGTCTTGAAGTAAAGCTGTCAAGAGCAGTGATAATAACACTCAGCAAAACATCAGAGGAAAAGCAACTCTTACAGAAGAATCAGGGTAAAAATTATAGTCAGACATATCAGTACTTCATGTTCCTCATTAACTTTCCCCTAGGATGTATCGAGTTTGTGCCCTCCTCTCTCCTTGCTGGTGAACTTCAGGCCATATTGTGCCGTTGTTTTAGGCAGATTCCAAAACAGACTTCTGTTTAACACTTGACAGCACAACATGTCCTGGAAAACGTCCCTCCCACTCTTAACAAAAACTATTTACACTTTATTTATAATGATTTGAGTGTACAGAACTTTTCATAAGTTATACAGAAAAAGGCTTGTGATTGTGTTATATATACGTATTTGAAAACCACACGATGTTTAAAATGTAAAAAGGAACTACTGTATATTTGTAATATAAGTTTTAAAATCGTTTGTAACTGTGCATACTGTGTATTACGGAGGCTGTTGGCTCCACCAATAGGTTACATAAAGATTGTTAGTAATGCAGAGACAGATTTCTTAAAATAAAGATGAGAAACACCTATGTATTTTCATAATATGGCTCTGTGCACAAGGATGCAGAACTCCACTTTTCTAACAAAGATCTGAATTTTCTGCAATGAGGAATTTTGGAAATGCGAGATTTCTAAAATGCTTTTTTAAACTCTTACACGTTTTATCTTTTACTGTTTTGGGGACAGCATATGGCTTTATACTTCGTCACGAACACTCATCTTGTCTGTCCTCATGCATTGAATGTAAAAATAAAGAGAAATTTTAAAAAATGAAGATTTTCATATCTGTTTGTAGACGTATCATGGAAGATGCAGAAAAATGAGGATGCATAGACTAGTTTGAGGTGATACAGTGTAAAGGAGCTGGGGTTAGCTTCAGGCACTGCAGAAACCCTTCAGAGAGCTCCGTAGCCATCATCAGAGATTTTCATATGAAGCAAAAAATGAAGAATTGCTCAGCTCAGTTGCATAGGTTGAGGTACTTTCCAGCAGCGCCCTGCAGATCATCCTCAGTGAAGGTAAGTGTGGGAGACCAACACCAAGGCTGCGTGACTGCTGGATACACCTGATGCAGTAGTGGCACTGGGCTCAAGTTCTCACTTCTACATGAAAGATGGCAAACACAGCATTTCTGAAATACCTTCCATGACCTGAGTGACATCTGGCTTATGGCAAAAAAAAAGTAGACATCTTACTTTTTTTTTCATCACATGTGGTCTGTGGAGCTTAAAATGGAAGAGATGGAGAAGAATAAGAAGCTGTCTTTAAATACCTTAAAGATTATTTTAACAGGTTGTATTTCCTAAGTCTAGGCTCAGCACTGGCTGAGGAACCAGCCCCAAAGCAGCTGCCATTTTAATCACCATATGAAATGAAGATAACAGAAGTATTTCATATAGCACAAATAACTATGCAACACAGTGTAAACTGTCTTCTAATGTGCAAGCAGCACTGTAGGCCTATGATTTAAGACTTACAGCTTCTTATAGTCATGCAGAAATACTTCAGTTCTGTGTGCCATCACTCTCTGTGACTCACTGTCCATCATGAATCAAAGCACATCCAGGAAACAGGCAGAGGTTGTGCCATCCATCTCACTGTTTCCAAACCGTCTGCAGAGCTGCCTAGGGAAAAGTTCAGCAACGCCTATCAGTATTTAACAGCAGATACATGCTGAAGCCTTTAAAATGTTCAAAATAATGCTTCAGCTAATTGCTGGGTTGATCCAGTTTCTGCAACTGGAATCCATCCTCTTCCTCTCTGTTTATGACTTAACCATTATGATGGTCACAGCTCCTTCTGGTATTCCCAGTCTTGTTAGCTCTCTGCTGAATCTTCATACTCACTTCCCCCTCTTCCAAACTGTTGATAACACCACACTTAACTGAGCTGCACTTGCCACCATGATAAATTCTTGTCGATCAGAAACATGGGTTGAATTCTTTAACATTTCTTTTTTCAGCTCGCCAAGTAGTGGTGAGAAGTCCACCAGGTGCCCCAGATGGCCTCTGTCTGTGCTGCTGAGAAAGGCTGCTCTTATCACAGCAGAGTATTTGTTAGTGCAGTTTGGCACTGGTGCCACTGGTGACAGCTTAAAATGAACAGTACCAAGCAAGAAACCACTATTTCAGAAAGGTGCATCGGTGAGGATATATTTGATATACAAACTAGGGAATGACAGGCCATTTCCATGGGCTGTGGTTCTGAGCAAGTACTTTACTTGCATTCAAGTAGCTTGTTTTCTAGCTAAAGGCCATTCCATGCCAAAGGCATGACACTGTAAGTGTAAACCCACTAATGATGCTTTTATGGTGAACATTCTACAGATGACAATCTCTTAGTTACAGTTTTTCTACAAAGGAAACGTTTCTATGAGAGAGCTAAATGTTGACATATTAGATATATGCTGATTTCCATTGGGTTGTCCCCAGACAGATTTACTATTAACAACTGAGACCTAAGTACTTCAACAAGACGGAAGCAGAGCAAAGACGAACGTTCAAATGTCACAAAGATTCCATCTTAATCAGCACCTGATGAAATTAGCTAATTGCCATTTACACTTTTGGAGTGTATCAGTCTTTTTACACAGCTTAATGTCTAAGGACATCACCATGGCATAAACAATCAGGGTAATTGCAGGAAAAGATGTTTTGCAACCAACAACACAGTTGATTGGGTTATTTACACAACGCAAAAAAAGCCATAAATTACAGGGCATGCTGTACCAGGACCAAATGCTGCCCTTGGTTAGGCAACATACAACCATAATTGACATTAGGAAAATTCATGCACGTGTAAACTAGGGAAGCATTAAGCCCCATTTTAGCTGACTAATGCAATAGCCCCAGGCACTGGATAACAACTGATTGACAGAGCCAGCTCCCACCAAGCATTCTCCTGCTGGAGCCTTTATGAAGTGCTTTTGGTATCTCTCCAGCTGAGCCACCTCAGGTGTCTGACAGATGTGCTCTCCCCTCCCTTCCAGCATGCCAATGGCTCTGAACCAAGGAAACCCCAAGGTGATGTTCACTCAGCTTGGGATAAGCAGGAGCAGGGGATGATATTTCATTTCTTCCCATCATCTTTCTCCTCCATCACAAGCCTGGGATGCTTCCGGAGGGCAGATAAGATGAGTTAACACCAGGGCTGGGTGACAGGTTGGGCCAGGTGGTTCAGTGGTTGCATCCCAGCAGGCAGAGATCACTTTGGATTCATCAGCAGCAGTTTCAACACTAGCTCAAGGTGCGGGGAAAAGAATCCATTTTTCTTCTTTTGGAGTGAAACAACACTTGGTGAGCTTAGTGAGGCATCATAAGTTTGGGCTCGGAGCTAGCAGTCCTTTTCCACGCACCTCGTGGTCATAGATGTTATGGAGCATCTGCAGTCCATACTTCCTAATCAGGCAGCTCACCAGCCATGCATTCACAATTTCCAAAGAGACCTCAACAGAATGGGCTCAAAGCATCTACTGAAGTCTTCAGGAGAGAAGACAACCAGTGGTGTTCATCAGGGCTTCATCTCAAGCACTGCTTGGGGAAGCAATAGAGGATGAGCTGGCAGCCAAGCCCTCCCTCCTAAGATATGTACACACAGAGGGCTGTGGTGTGGGTGTGAGTGCTGCATGTTTGTATGGTCACACTCATTTTGTTGGGGTCAGCCTGGGATGCAAAACACAGTGCTGTGGGGTTGAGCAGAAGTACGCTGGCTACCTTGGGTACCTATGAGGTTTGACTGATGAACCCTACTGACTTTAAAGGTTGTAATGTGTTTTCACACAGGAAGGAAGCATATTCATATAGAAGAAAATATAAAGATACGGAGTGGTTTATGAAAATCACTTGAGGGAGCACCTGTATTTTACAACAACAGTATTTGCTTTGCAGGAAAGAATGTCTTCTCTGGAGACACCAATTAGGAAAAAAAAAGGAAAAAGATCAAAGCAGGTTAAAGCTGAAAGTAGATTAATTTCACTTTGGCTCACTTTGATCCCCAAGAAGCATTAAATAGTTTTGTAGGATGCCTTGTTCCTCACTAGAGCGTGAACACTTAGTGCTTTCACATCAAATTTAGCATTATTGCAAAACTACAAGAAGATTACAGGGGAAACTGGACAGCAAAATTCCTTCAGAGTGCACAAAGCATCTCAGACTGCAGGTAAAGATGAACATTATGGTCCTGGCAACTCTCCCAGGTGCAAATCCTGAAAGTGTTAAAACTTTTTCCCTGGACCAGATAGAATCATAGAATCACTCAGGTTGGAAAAGACATTAAAGATCATTGAGTCCAACCATGACTGAACCATATTACACTAACAACTCTGCAGAATCACGTCCGTGAGCAGAGGACATTGCTCAGAAATGGGCAGAGGATGGCCTCTGCAAGGTAGATTTCACAAATACTTGCTATAGGACAGGCATTACTTAGTCCTAGAGCTCTGAATGACAGCTGGGATAAGTGATGCTCTGTGAGATACGAGAAACAGTTGTCATTGGTTTTTAAATACTGACTTATATTTGATGAACACAAAGTTTTGCCTAAAATATACTGCTACAAGTGAACACCTCTCAAGATGGGCTGGGAAAAGGAGCTTTTCAACTTGAAGAGTGTGAGAAACCCTACTCTGGAGAGAGAAAGTATCTGAACTAGTTGTGCAGGTGCTCCTTGTGCACACCTGGTGATGCTTTAAAAGGGAATGATTGAAAACAGCTGAAAAGTGACTGAAAGAAAAGAGAAATGCCACTATGGGCAGCCAGTCTGTGGCTTAAGGAGGTGTACTGGAAAGTGTTTTGTACTCTTCTGAGGATTATCTTATGGTAAGTAAGGTTGGTTTTGGAGATACGTGGTCTGGGATTGTGGATGTGTAATGGGTTGATGAGATGTTTGATGATTTTCTGGTTTTTTTTTTTTTTTTTTTTTAGTGAATTGTTATTTGAATTTATTTTACTAGAGCAAAAGGCTTCTGTTTAGAGTGAGTATGTTGTTGAACTGGAGGAGACTGAATGGGAGGTGGGAGTATTATATGTCCAGATATGTTAGTGGCATTCTGAAAAATGTATTTGGTGAGGATCCTGTTATTGATTTAAATTGCATGAATGTCAGACTTCTTCCTCCTTCTCTGGTCTTCAGTTAATTCCTGTGAAGGTGTGATACACTGCTCATCCATGTCTACAATCCTGTCTCATAACTGTGTGTTGGATGTGATAGGGAAAGTTCTGTCCCTTGGATAGGGTGGAGAAAAAATAAGTAGGATAGTAGATATCTATGTGTTCTTGTTGCTTATTGCTCCTATAATGTCTGTAGGGATGGATGAGATTTTTGTGCTTTTGAACACAAAGGAGAAAGGTCATCTTTTTTAGAAAGCTTTTGTTGGGGGAATAAGGAGACTTAAAATGTGGCTGACAATTACCGGTTACCATCACCACGCTACATGGACACCTTATGCGAAGAATGTTGTGGTAACTGTGGTGCTGAGAGTTTTATATTTAAGGAACGGATAGGAAAACTTCTGGCATGTGAAGGCACAAGGAGATGCAAGCTACATGCAGTGCCTGATTGGTTGTAGAACTGCAGAATGCCTTGGGTTGGAAAGGACTTAAAAACCATCCAGTTCCAAACACTGCTATGGACAAGGCAGCCACTCACCAGCTCAGGCTGCGTAGAGCCCATCCAACCTGGCCTTGAATGCCTCCAGGGATGGGGCTCCCACGCCTTCTCTGGGCAGCATCTGCCAGGTGTCTCAGTTCTGAATTATTGCAATTGACTACCTGAGTGTTACCTCTTGTAACAGTTAGAAATATTAATTTTTAATAAGTTCAGATGTTCAGCTTCTGAATTGACCCTCTAGCTCCTGACTACTTGTACTTGATATACTCTCCTCTTGTCAAGGACCTACAATATTTGATTGGGAAAAGTATTTGTGTTTAGTTAGATCTAACAGATTTTAATTCAGTCTCCTTTTACATGACACAAGTGCATTCGTGTTTCTCTCTGCAATCAGGGGAACTGCTGCAGACCACTGTTTTACTTACTTAGTAAGATATGAAGTCTTCCTGCAATAATAACCTATTTATATCAGAAGCTGTTCTGAGTGTGTTGTTATATCTGGAAGTCAAATGTACAAGGGAAGCCCCAGCACATTATGTTTTTATTGGGATGACATGAGTCGTGTGGAGGTAACCTTTGGTTTGCTTGTAGCAAGCAGCAGTCTTAGAGGATGCTGCCAGAATGATGCAACGCCCTTAATCTGATGGAGATAAAGTAATTTAATAAAGTGCACTATCTATATTGAAAACAATTTTGTTTTAACTGTGCCAGTAGACTTATGTAAGCATGCTGGGAGCAGTGGGGGCTGAGGAAAGAGAACTGGGGTAAGGGCAGTGGTAGATAAAATTCCCAGGTTACAAGCTCTTGATCACAGTCCAATTGTATCCTTGTCCAAGTACAGACAGAAGTGTGTGCATGTTCAATCTTTGTGCCTCTTACCACCAAACATCAGAGATGGAGACAGTTTATTAACTGAAGTGGATCCAAGTATTACTATTGGCTGAACTTTGCCCAGTACAGTGGGCTGAAAACACATGGTAAACCTCACTTGATCATTGCTGCTGAGATAACCTGATGATAGCACCTGGGACAGTCCATGCAAGAAACTACCCTAATGAATCCTCTCTAAGTTGCTTTGTCAAGACTGATGCCACGTGGACTTCTGTTGCTGTAAACAGGCAGAGTTATAAAATTACTGTAATGAGAGATTTTATTTTACGAACAAATCATTGCCAACCTTTTAATGCATCACAAGAGAATCCAAGGATTCCTGGTGTAACAGTACTGAGGCACAAGTCATGACATTGGGAAGGGTTTTGTTATTGATAAGCCGAGTCTGATTGAATCTGATTGATTTCTTTTATTTTTCCCACGTTAACTAAATTAGCATATAGGATGATAAAATATTCTTAGTGGTCTTTTCCCACTTCAATGATTCTGTGAAATCTTCAAGGCAGTTCTTAATGTATTGGGACTGTTAGAAGGCACAAAATGATTATCAGGTTGGTGAAATTGGGACTAACATTACAGTTGGTGCTGGAAGTAAAAGTGGTCCTACAGCCTGAACCAGAGGCCGTCAGCCTCAGTTCATCTGCACAATTAATCTAAACAGGGCATAAAGTATGTACTTAGACACTGGTTCATGGTCATCTGTGCTATCTGGCTCTGTGCTTCCCAGCCTCACCTACAGCTTGAAAAGCAGTAACCCTGTCGACAATGTCAGGACAAAGCTGAGGGGGTTTTATGGACCAGGACTGTTGAACAGGCAGAATTTGAGGCATCCACATTCTGAAGATGAGTTGAACTGTGGTCATGCTGTACCACTTTCTTTCCAGCCAGGTAGTGAGTGGAGTGGAATCTGCACTTTATTATAGTGCATTCATACAAATTTAGCCAAAGATTGTGCAAGTTTAGAAACAAATTAAAGATGCTTGCTGTATAAATCTGCAATGCTAGGCCACAATGTAATGAACAGATGGAAAAAAGCCATTGAGGTTTCTCAGTTTCTGCTTTGCCAACTGCCATAAAATGGTGTGTGCTAAGCACTGCTGATGAAGTTGTGCTTTCTGCTGTCTGCCTGGTGAAACTGATATGAACAAATAGCACTGCTGATGACTAGGAGCTATCTAGAGGTTTGGTGAGTGATCAAAAAGGCAGAGGTTGGCCTGGACAAACAAGGGGTGAACCAGGAACCATACGATGGGATCTGGGAGGGAATCAAGGTCAGTGGGTACATTAGAGAAGGAAAGATCATTGATGAAGTTATAAAACAACCTACTGCAGCCAGCTTTCATCTTAAGTATTATTAAGGTGTCAGAAGGCAGGTATCTGATACATTTACCAAGAGGCTCAAGTACCTTAAGTCAAGGGGCACAAAAGCATAGGTGCAATTTGTTTAGAATATCAGCGCTTCAGAGTATCTAATCTGCAGCAAGATTTTGCAAACACACAACGTCTAATGCTTACAGTAAAGTAAGCATAATCTGTGTGTACTGTACTTAAACTTTTTGTTCCCACTTTGGTTACTCATTACTCCTTTTTCTAGATATGATTCTCACGTGCATGAATCTGTATGTAACTACAAAAGGATGCCTTATATTTAGGCATGGACTTGCTATTTCTTTTTTTTCAACTGAAAATAAGTTGGGCCTTCTGGCATAGCAGTTGGTTTCAACACAGATTGTGCTTTTAAGGAAATGTTTCCAGCATTGTACATTTGTACACTGTCTGCTTTTTCTTCGTTTTCTTTCAAGTGTTTCTATTCAGGTGTTGTATTTCTCACCTACATCCTATCACATGTGCATATATGCATATTTACGTACACGTATGTGTTAGTCCTGGTCCTCTGTGGGTATATTCCAAGTATGTCTCCTAGAGGAATTATAATATTTCTATTTGAGCTACTAGGAAAGCACAGACAATCTTTAAAAGCATATGGAAAAAGTTATCTGTGATTAGATTTGTTTTATGGCAGATTCTTGCCTGCATAATGTGTCCTCATTGACTGCAGGAATATGATATTTAATGCCAGATGACTGCTGACCTTTCACTTCGAAGTGCAGGACAAAGGTACAGAGCAGGTTCATTAAGTTTTGACAGAAATTACTCCCCACACGCATTTCTCCTTCCAATAAACATATAAATTGAATTAAAATACAAAGATGTAGAAAGAGAATAAAAGGGAAAGAACAGCTGGAATTTTCAAAGACTGAGTCTAAGTGTAAGGAAGCTCAAGAATAATGAGGGGAGTCTAGACATAGAGCAATTTCCCTTGCTATCATCTCCATAGGTTGCTCCGAAAATAATACCTCCTATCTATTTCCTTGCAAGGAACAACAGATATAAAGATCAAAATTATACTACTTGATAGAGTAAATCTTCGCTATAAAACACTATTTGTCAGCATAATCACACCATTAATTATACAACTTCACTAGTGATGAACAAGAGTCTGTGTGCTGCTCTTATAACAATCCGTAACAGTGGAAGCAATCCACTTTCACAGCTGCTATGACTGCATTGTTACTAGGACAGTGTTGCCTATACAGTCCACCTTCTATAGACTTGAACAGAAGGAAGTCAGAAGGTGCCCAATACTTGCCATATGGTGGGCATGGTAGGACAGTCCAGCCAAGATTGGAAATGTGCTCCACAGTCTTCAAACTGGTGTGTGGCCTAGAGCTACCATCTTGCAAGCCAAACTTCTTCTCTGGCCTGACCCTGGAAGTTGAAGCCTTCAGCTTAGTCAGAATCAGGATGTAGCAGTCACAGTGGTTGGGTTCCCAGAAATCCAGAAGGATCACCACATTCTTATCTCAAGAGAGTGTGTGTCACTATACCTACTGAGGGCTGCATTTTGAACATTTCTTCTGATGGGGAATTCACACGTTCCCAGCACTCCTAGCATGGACTGCTGTTTTGACTCTGGTTTCTAGTGGTGATCACATCTTGTCACCAGAATGATGCGAACCAGGAAACTGTCACCTTCAGCCTTGTGCTGGTTCCATCAGTCCTGACAAACTTGCATATTGTATTTTTTTCTGCTCCTGTCAGCATTTATGGGATCAGCAGATGAGTGGATGTAGATGCTCTTCATTTCCTGGTGTGATAGCTGTCTGGAACATAGCTTTTCTTTCATGTTGCTGTTGCTGAAATGTAACACCTCGCTGCTTTGCTGTGCTTGCATCCAGTGCATTGTCTCCATAAATGTTCAGCAAGTGTTGAAGAAAGTCAATGGGTGCAATTTTTTCCACACAGAGGAATCCAATGAGACACTTTTTCTTCATATGTACTTCCATAACAGGCTCCAATTTGTAAGACTGCCCCTCTGCCATCTGTCACATGGCAACAGCATGTAACGAGATACTGGCAGTAAGGTTCAACTTCTATTGCCACACCAGCAACATACACCTCTGATGTTGGGTGCCAGCATAATAAAATAAGAGGCATTACTTTTGGAACAGACCTCATAAAAGTGCTTATGTAAACACTTCACAATACCTAGCAGAAAGGAATATCGGACTGTATATGCTAACAAAATCTGTTACTTGACTTCCCTCTACAACCATAAAAACAACAACAATCTGTTTGCAGTGTTCTTGTTCAAATAAGTGAGAAACCTAAAAATATGAGTATACTTCCTCACTATATATTTGGAGATAGAGAGGGGAAAAAACTTCAACATCTGAATTTTCTCCGTTCCTTATTGAGTAGAACAGCTGGCTCAATGCAGCAACTCAGAACATTGTTGAATTTTTATGTATATATTTTTTGCAGGAGAAACATACACTGATGTATGTGTGTATATATATATTTCAATCTCTGAAGGTTTTTTTTTTTTCCCTTTTAATTCATTCATAATGAAAACTCCTACTTCTTGAATGACAAAAACCTTCCTAGGTCCACTCTGTGAGAATGCTGTGTTCTTCAAAGAAAGTAATGGTTGACTGTCCCACTTCAATCTAAGAAAACAGACACCTAGATAATATCCTTGAACATCTGCAATAGTAAGATAATATTATAAGAGAATCTCACCTGACAGGTGCTTTCAAAAAAAAATCCTCACGTTAAGGCTGAATTAGAAAAATATTTTTATTTACAAGCGTAAATAACGTAGTGCAAGGAGAGTGGATTTAACCCTCAGTAATGCATAGATTGATGCAGTTTATAGTCTGTGATCTAAACACATTTGCAGAAGTGAATGTACATCTGCACTAGAAGTCAGACCTCTCCTACAGCCACTTACCCCACAGCTCTAAATCAGACAGAAGACACTTGCACCATATTCTTATTATCCATATTTTCCATCTAGTGTTTAATCAAAATGTCATTTAAAGAGGTATCTTTTAAGAGGTACTGTAGAATCTGAAATAAATCCTTTTGAGTGTTACCTATGTAAACTCAAGAAAATGAATTGTTCACTCATTTCATGTCACCTGGCACACTTGAATATTCTCTTATTTATCCATTAAGGACTCTACTTTCTCCAATCAATATCTCTTGGGTGGAGGAAATATTAACTGTTGTGTTCCTAGGAAATTGCTGACACTCATGAAACTTTGACATTTCAAGGGTTAGCCAGTAGTACTACTACATTATGACTGCACTGCAAATCCCCCCAGTGTTTATTTTTCAAAAGAGAATGTTTTCTGCACCAAAGAATTGGGATGGAATATAAGGTGTCAAAAAAAAAAAAACCACAAGAAACTGTTACGAGTACCAAATTCCTGGCTGGTGTGTGTGGCACGGAACTTGAAAAGCAGAAGTGGCTGAGTTTCACTTATTTATCATTTCCATGCTTCCAACTCAGAAAACTTCAGTAATTATACCAGTAAAGTGACCTTTACTGCATTTGAGCTTATCTAGTAAGTCATTAGATATGCGAGCAAAATATTTGCTTCAGCAAAACCAAGGGGGAGTTTTTGCATCAGTTAGGTATTGACTTTGTCGTCTTCTAGTCCTTCAATAAAATACACAAAGATCATTTGTTGGGTATAGTAAGATAAGCTGTATTCCCTGTTTGGAGTGTTAAAGTTATTATAGGGGTGGTTTTCTACTAGAATAATTAGATCTGTGGATTTCCCTGTAATTTTGGATGTTGGGCTGTATTATTAATGTTACTAATAAGGTTGGTTGCCAGTACTTAGGTTGGTGGTTGTTCATATCCCGTATTCCCGTAGAGCCTTAAGAAGAATACACGTCAGCTGGTAACAAGAGGATTCAGAGGGTTTAACTCCTGCTGTGCTAAATCATTTGATAAAGTAGATTCATCTTGTTGCACTGGTCTTGTAGCATCCTCATTGCTGTTCCCTGAGGAAGGCTCAGCCAATGACAGTTGCGATCTTGTTCCAGGAGAATTACTGGCTTCAGGAAAAAAAGCAAAAGAAATTATTAAAAAGAAACTCCATTCCATGTAAGAAAATGACAAATTAAAAACTCAATCTTTAAATATTAAGTGGCTGTAAAATTGCAATATAAATATGATACTACACAAAGGCTAGGAAATATAAAATAATTAAAAAAAGAGTATCTGTAACTTTAACTATGCCGTTTGTACACATGCATTGCGACTCCCAAGTTGGATCAATTAAAGCTAGTAAGAAAGGACATGCAGATTTCTGAATTACTTCCATAATCAGCACATTATTTACAGTGATGTCCTAAATGCTGTCTAGTAATTAGAAAGTTCAAATAATCTTATATGTCTATCTCAGCATTAAATATATTTTAAAAACACTATTCCCTTTTGGTGTAGATTGGCAGCTGGGAAGATATTTATATTGCAGAAATGTTTTTCTTTTCTAAAGTAAATGCTTTTAGTGGAAGAAAACTCTAGTTCTGGACAGGAAGAATCTGCAATTGCTAATTCAGTGTATTTACTGATTCTGTTACTGGTCTGAAGAGGAACTGACTAGTCTCAAGTTATTCCTCTGTACTAGTTCTCTGAACTGCACTTTTACTCCCATGCTCTGACTGGATGCAGCTGTACAGAACATGGGATGCAGTCTTACACACTGGAGAAACAATGTATGAACTCTCACAGTCATATAATTAGTGACTGCATAATCTCCTGCAGTTAGTGTTTTTATTAAGAATCAAAGGTTTTATCAAGGGAAATTCTCAAGAAACTAACAGGTTTAAACCAGTTATCTGTGTCTGACTTCATGTGATTCTTTCAACAATCAAACAATGACTTGCATATCAAAGAACTTGCTGTGCACAGGCCGTTCTACCATATCTAGAATTCCCACTGTTATTTTTAAAGTTCTTACTGAAACAAAAAGGTCACTCCTATTATTTATTCAGTTTTATTATGAAAAATACTTACCAGATAGAGCCTGAAAATAGTGTACTGAAAATGCAACCAGAATTGATAGAAGAAAGGTTCCCATGAAATATATCTGTGACAGGAAGATTAAAAATGTTAGATCAATGGAAAGCAAAGATAGTGCTCCAAATGAACTGGTGCATGCACCGAAGGAACAATACATACCAAAGTAGATTGTAAAATATTGTTCCACAAAACTCTTGTGTAGAAATAAAGCAATGCTAATGAGCATGGGCTAATTGATTCTTGGTTACTATGGTTCCAGCACCTACAAACAAAAGATTTTAAAAAAATTAGTCCTACTTTGTAATTTTGTGGCATCTGTAATCTGAGAATCTCCAGTGTGCTTGCAGTAGCCTATAACAACAATCAGATATGATTAGCAGTATCTCACATATGGTGAAGTAAAAATTCAAAGAAATCCCAGATTAGCCTCATCACGCACAGAATACCTTATCCTAGGAGTATATTTATATTTTCTGATTTGTCAACAACTGGTCCAGGGCATCCAGGCTGCCCTTGCTGAGAACTACAGTACAATGTCATATCTGTGTGTCATATCTAGGATATTTTATAACTCATGTGAGTCACCAGCAGTTGGACTTGTTTCAAGATTAGGTCTACAAAATCGGGCTGTCTGTGCAGGAAATTGGTGCTTAAAACTCCTTCAGAGAAAACGGAGTACTATGTAGTGCTATCAGAGTTCAGAGTGCTTTACTGATTAACTGCGAGGGATCTGGTGTGAACTGAGTTGTGCTCTTGGTTTCATGAGTTAGGACTTTACCAGCTAGGAGAGTTTTAACTTCTAAATCATGGATACTTTGAGTTTGAATTGATTTTATTTACTTTTTTTTTTTTTTTTTTAACCAAGCTGAGGCTGTGTAGGTCTACGTGCACATGCCATTCTGGACAAAAGTGTAGAATGATGGGAAATTACAGCAGTGCTGTCCACTCTGGTGTCTTTCTCCCTGCAAAGCAGATGCCTTCAGCTCAAGTGAAGGTTAAAATTCAGGTTCAGGTTTACAATCCTAGGAAGACCTACTTAGCTGACTGCTAATTTAATTTAATGGAAGCAATTTAAGGTACAAGTTCAGGCTAACTGCGACGAAGGATCATTTTGGTGGACTGTTGACAAATTAACAAGTGAACCCTTAGTGTTGGTATCATCTTTTTTTTTTTTTTTTTTTTCCTTTTTGTTGCAGCACTCAATGACAAAGCAAAAAAAAACAAAAATAAACAAAAAAACCCACCAAAAACAAAACAAACAAAAAACAAAACAAAACAAAAACAACAACAAAGAAAAACCAACCACTTGTACTTTCTTTGCAGCCTCATATTTAATCATTAGCTCCACTTCCCTTAAATATATGGAAAGGCAGTTCCCCATATCCACCAAATAATGTGTAAGCTTTCAATTTGCACCATGTATTTCCAACACTGGGAAAAGAAACCTAAGATCTGTACTGGAAGTACTGGAACCAGAGTTCTTTAGGTGATTCCTGCATATATAGTACTCGCACAGCAGTTTAGGCAGTGGATCTGCAATGTTCTCCTATCTACCACTGTGCCACCCCAGTGCCAGGATGATCTGTGGCACAGTAGGACCAGGAATACATTGGAATGTCTTTGCATAAACAGCAGAAAGAACTACTGTTTTTCCAGTTACATGCTTTTAAATTCTATATTCTATATATATATATATATATATTACAAAAAAAAAAAGTTTTTGGACAGATGCAAATTATTAATGACTAAGTTAGGAACTTAAAAACATAGAATTGTAAAAGTCTATCTGGATCATTAAATTTAGTCACTGCTAATTCAGGGAACCACATACAATCAGGTCTCACATAACAAGCACAAACTGAAGTGTATTTAGCAGTTAAAGCATTTAAAACAGGTTGACCTGCCTTAAATCATACAGGGGTATGAAGTTAATAATTACAAGAATTGCTGTTCTCCAAAGTAAATGCTACTCGTGATAAAATAGAAGGCTAAAAAAAAAAAAAAGCCCACAAAAAAACCCCCTCACCTGTAATAAAGTTCCTGAAGAAGTGAAGTATTACCAGAATGCAATGCCTGATCAATTTCCAAGTAATCCAGAATGTAGGAAGGTATGGAGTTGCCCTCTTCTATGAGAAGGGCCAAATTAAAGAAACCCTAGTAGTAAAAAAAAGTATATATGCATTTTAACCATTAATATTCCATATATGTATTTGGAGACTAGTATAAGTATCAAGTATCTGAACAATTATATTAGTGTAACATAATATTCACTGAATAATTACAAGAGACTTACATTCTAACTGAATACCCAGTTAAATACAGAAAATGCAAAAGAATTAGCAGTCATTTGCTGCGACAGTTTTCTCAGAAAGTCAATAAAAATCAGAACGGTGAAACTGAGAGGAGAAATTTGCTCCAAGTAATTTAAATCCTTAATGTTACACTTGGCCTACTTGGACTTGCTGTAGCCATCAATATGACCCCTTAGAGCCTTGAATATGAATGCATGGGAGATGTACTGGAGGACTCCCTATCAATCTGGCTTTCATACTTCAAAATAACTGTTCATGTTTACCTTCTTCCCTTTACTAGCTTATCAGTATTTTTTTGTCCTAATATCCTGAAACAGAGATCCCAAGTATGCCACCTCTAATAAATTAGCATACAATATATTATCTGTAGACACGGACACTGTCAGAGATATAGGGAGAATACTGGATATAGGACATGCCCAAACACCATGAAGGCAGAATGAAGAGTTGAAATATTGCATGTTTCTACTAATGTAACATCATATATTTCTTCATTATGAAACATTTTAAGATGGATCTTTTGTTGATGGAGAGAACAACATTTACTTTTGCATATTCTTGGTACCGTGAATGGAAATGGACCATTCTTCCTATTTTCAAAACAGCAAACAATTGAAATGGAAGAAAATTCAGGCACTTAGCTCTTCTGCTTGCAGTGCAAGAAATGCCAAAGGTCAAAAAAGAATCAAGTGTATCGAGGTATGGTAGTAGTGAATTAGGCTTTTCATCTTCAGCAACCTAACTCTAAGCATGTCCTTCTATTCTAGGTCTGCCTTCTATTATGAAATAGTAACTACTGATCTACAATAACCAGTCTCAGATTAGATTGCTCTAGTGTTTCACTAACATGTTACAACAGCAGACCTACCTGTGAATCTCCCTCTAATGCAGCCTGTGCATACATCCGCACTGACCGATCAAGGTCTTTAGACTGGTTCTGGTAACCATAGTAGTAGAAGTCTCCCATCTTCAAATAAACTGTGGAAGAAACCAGTACCACGTTATTTAAAGCACTTGTAGAGACAGAATAAAGTAACCAGTAATGTGATGGAGAATTTAATAATCTTCCTACTTTGAGTGTATAAAAAAATAGAGGTATTCTTCCTCAATTGTCTCTGTGACTATTTTATATCTGACTGACAACTAAAAATATTTATCTCAACAGCAGCGGCAGAAAGAGAATATGCACTGGCTGGCAAAGATTCAGAGCAGTAGTGCAAAAACACTGTAGTGAATCACAGAGAGGAGATTCCTCTTGACTGTAACAGGCATGTCGTGCCAGCCCTGTCATGAGAACTCTCCAGGAATAAGCAGTGGCCTTGTGGTCACACTGCTGATGATAACGTAGCTCACAGAATCTCTACTGCCAGGATTAGACTCTCCTACAAGGAGGGCTTGATCCTCCACTAATGCAGAAAGGAGCCTAAGATTAATGTCCCTTTATGCTATTCACGTGAAGAGAGAAAAAGTAATAAAATCCTTAATTTGCTGAAGTCAACAAGTCATCTTTCCTTTAATGCAATGACAGTCTCACCTCATGAGTCTGAACTGCAGAAGCTCTTCTAATGTAAGATTTAAGCAGTGGATCTGGAGGAATGTCAAAACTGCACCCTGCTAAGCTATCAAACTCCTCACAAAGGCTAACAGCTTTTGCACTGTTTTGCAGCTTTAAGCACTATCAATGCAGTACTTAGTTCTAGTGCTTGAATTATTTTAAAACTGCATTCTTTCACATTCTTTTTATAGAAACTTTCTTATGAAGAAAAAAAAAAAAAGATGAGCACATTGAAATACTGAACTATCAAGGGTAACAAAATGATTTAGACATTAAAATCACAGATGTATTAACGCTTAAGACCAGAGGAATCTAACTTAAATGTGAATAAACCTTTTCTTTCAGAAAGGCATATATTTTGTTTTACAGAGAGAATCTTTCAGTTCCCCCATGGTAATCTGTGCCTATGATGATAAACTCTGTACCCTGACAGAAAAACTCACGATAAATTAGTTTAGCCTTCATTTGTTTCTCATGACTCAATTATGATATGGAAGTATATTTGCTTTTGGATTTTCTCTCTGATAAACTAAACAGAGTGAGCTCTTAAAGTCTGCTGCTATTTTTTCCTTCAACGTTGAATCAATTGCTCAGGCTCCTAAATGTCTGGATGTCTGGTGCTTTCTAAGCATAGTTGTTTTGTTGTTTTTTTTGTTTTTTTTTTTTAATTGTTCCTCAGAATTTTTAAGAATTTCCCTTTTCTATGATAAGTGTGCTGAAACACAACACGTAGCACACTTCTAATATTCCTGTTAAGACACTGAAAAGAAAGTCTAAGCATGGATTACTCTTTCCTTAACTTGCTCACTCGCACAGAAGTTGCAACAAACGTAACTTTTGAAAATTATATATATATTTATATAAAAATTCAGAAAGAATTCCTTATACATACCAAATGAGGGTGCATTGATTTGAGACACAGAGAAATTGTAGTATCTCCAAACACAATCAATTGCTAGGTATTTCCTTGCTAGATCCTTGAAAGAAAATGAATTCATCCATTTATATCACACACAAGACATTAGGATCACCTTTCTACTAGAAGGTGTTCCTTTTAGAGTAATGAGTTATGAATACATGTACTTACTGGTCTTTCTTCACAGATGTGTGCTAAATTTGACTGTGACACTTCAATCCCAGTTTCAGCTGCTAGAACATAATGCAGCAAAGCTTCATGCCTAAAGTTAAATAGAATAAATTTGTGAAAGTATTAACAAAAGTCACAAGCATTTTACTTACATTTAAAATTATTACATAAATCGATAAAATCACCTAGGAGTAAAACCTGTGTGTAAGATTTAAAAGCAAAAGGCTGACGAGCCCATGCAACAGCTACATCTACTGGCAGTGCTTGGTGTAACAAGAATTGCTGGATCTCAAGAATTTTCAGTATTTCCTCTGTTCTACTGAAGCTAGATTAGCTCCAGTGTGCATTTACTGCATTTATTCTTTTACAGTGCAATGCTGATGATATAGCTATATTGATATTAAGCCCAATAATTTATTTAAATGTTTAGGATATAACATTCTTAAAAGACTCTTACCCTGTGCTCTTAAAAAATATCCATTATTAATCTGTTTATACCTGTCAAGCATTCATGTGGATACATCTTTGAAACACTTTACCTGTTCATTCATATGACTCTGTTCTATCTTTATAGACTATTGGTATTTTGGAATAGGAATTGTCTTTAACACTAGGATGTGTGAGTAAAGGACGATGTTGGTCCCTCTATGGGCTGTAGGCATTTCATTTATTGTAAAGCAAGCAATAGAAGATAATTTTGCATTTGCAATATGGCATTTCAGTATAGCGATACAGTGTTACAGAATTGAGGACAGTCCCTGCTTCTCTTCACATCAGTGGGTGTTTCGCCACTGATTTTGGTACTGCTGTTATTTCTTTTACTTGAGTTGGTGGCCTAATGTTAATTATTTTATTCTGCTATTAAGTAAATAAAAAATAGAACATGAACTTGAAGAGAACAGAACAAACATACCACGAAAGTTCCAGATAAGCATTGAGTGCTTTTCTAATGACATGACCTAAGTAACCATTCTTCTCTGCAACATGCTTTGCCCAGCTGTAGAAAAGAACAAACAAAATATTAACAGCTGTGCTCCAGTAATCCCAACCCACTTTGACATGAAGAACACAAAAGGATACAGGATCACCTTCTGAATTCCTTCATAATATGAACAATAAGATTTCACAGTAATTGCTGCAACAGTCATGCAGGTGTTGACTGAATGGGTCCTGGAGTGTATCCAGAAAAAGGCAACAAAACTGATGAGGGGTCTGGAGCACAAGTCTTATGAGGAGCAGCTGAGGGAACTGGGATTGTTTAGTCTGGAGACTGAGGAGGCTGAGGGGAGACCTTATAGCTCTCTACAACTACCTGAAAGGAGGGTGTGGTGAGGTGACAGTCAGCCTCCTCTCCTGCATAACTGGCAGTGGGGGGGGGAATGGTCTCAATTTGTGCTACTGGAGGTTCAAGTTGAATATTAGGAAAAATTTCTCCATTTCCCCTCCAAAAGTGGCCAGGTGCTGGAATGGGCAGCCCAGGAGGTAGCTGAGTCACTATTCCTGGAAGTGTTCTAGAAAAGTTTAGATGTTGTACTAAGGGATATAGTTTTGTGGGGAAATATTGGTGATAAGTAGACTGTTGGACTAGGTAATCTTGGAGGTCTTTTCCAAACTTGGTGAATCCATGATTCTATGAATAAGAACATATTTGCCAGTTTGCTTCCATAGGCATATCAGAGACATTCTGTGGTTTTTCTTAGCTTTCTATTTTTGAAAAAGGAAACACCAAATGCCCAAACTTAGTGATAAGTGCTATAATTTCTCATCAGCCTCTTTGTACAATAAGTCTTACATCTCTTAACATGCTAATATGCACTGCTGTGTTACATGGTACCTGCATTTTCTTTTCCTGCCCTTGGATCAACTCAGAGAACTAATGTACTTGGGTGCATCTGAAAGTACACCAGAAGTACTCAGCATCTCTCAGAATCTACTGGTAATTTAAATAATGCTCATATTAACGGGGATCAAACTTTACTACAGATTTGTTTCTCAGAGAGGTAAGCACCATGAAATAAAAGACATTTTGACTGTGGACTTAAAAATCACCAATAATCAGAATAACAGAAATAAATTCCCCTTTAGCAAATGATTTCATTCCTTACATTACAGCTTTTTCTGGATCTCTGGGGAATTCTTTCATATTTCCTGTGATGTAGTACAGAGAACATCGTAAAGTCCCTTCTATATGTCCTCCTTGAGCAGCTTTATAGAAATATTGTGCAGCTACTGTCTGTGAAGAAACAAAACACAGTTAAACAACTCTACATTGTTAATGCTTAGTGAGTTTTGGTTCCTAGGTCTCATTTAAAATCAATTTAAAACTTACAGCTACTTTTACTGCACTTAGGTGAAATTAATTACTTTCTTCAACTTTTTGGAAGTTTAGGCTGGAAAAGATTTTTAAAAACTAAAATTCTGAATGAAAAATTCAAGATCAGAGTAACAGAACTTAAATGTGAATAAACCTTCTTTCCCAAAAGCCTGGAGAACAACACAATGCTCAGTATGTCTTGCTGTGTATAGCCACCATACTCAAGTCTCTGAAAGTGATTTGTAAAAGATAACTCAGGCTGTGCAGGTGGGGCTAGAGCCCCAAAAGCAGGAAGGATGCTTTGCTTCAAGTGCTTTGTTTCTAAATTAAAGGAACACAAACACACACAGCTGGGATACTTGAATAACAGTCTAAGAAAAAGCATCAAAAACAAGCGAGTGAACCTAGCAGTCTCAAGAATAAAGCCCCAATCTTTAAATTGGGCACTAATGTAAACAATACCACCATGAAATACTGACTTACTTGATTTCTACTGAGTACTCCAGGGTAAATCCCATCTAAATAAAGGACACCAAGATTGTAGGATGCATCTGGATTTCCCAATTCTTCAGCAATTAACCAGTGCTTGGCTGCTTTTCTGTAGTCTCTTCTAAAATTGTGGTAATACCATCCCAGTCCATTCACTGCTTGGGGCAAGCCCTCAGGGAAGAAGAGCAGTTTCAGGTCACACATTTAACTCTGCTTTGGGTCATGCTGCACTCCCAACCTGCTGCCTAATTTTAGGTGCTCTCATGGGCTTTCCTGTCTGGGCACGTGGCACACACATTCAATCGAAATTCCAATTGAAATGCAGGGATAGAAAAGTTTACTTTTTTTGTCTTTTTACTTTTTTTTCTTTTTTTCCCTAGAGCTTTTCTTCCTCATGGCCTCGTGTTGACAGCAAGGAACAATAGTCAGTCCTCTTAGTATCTGTCAGGGTGTTCATTAAGAAATGATTCCACTCTGAAATCCAGCTCCTCTTTCTTCTTATTCTACAGAGTCTCAGTCATGTCTGCGTTCAGATTTGTACTTGGTGACAAGACCAGAGACTGTTTTTCACTCATTTTCTCTGCAGAGCCTAAATGGAAGACCTATCTTTGTGCATCTGCAGTGGAAATAAGACAATAAGAGAAGCCAGGGAGATAACCACACTTCCAGACAGGATTAGCAATCAAAGCTTTTGTTTTGGCTGCAGTGAGTCACTGTCTCCTTGCATAAATGTGTGGGTCATATGGTGGCTATCAGTTTGGTAGCAATTCAAATTCCTCAGAACCAGTAAATAAGTTTGGACATGCTATTTTTTCTTATTTGATGATGCACGTTTAATAGCACAGCCCTGCCGGAAACAATGACATAAGGTAACACAAAAACAAAAACAAAACCAAGCAATTTGTTTGCTACTGACTGCTAACATCATCTACCCTGCATATCCTCTTTCTTTAATCTTTGTAGAAAGAGCTGTGTACTAATGGCACTGACGAAGACATTCTGGAAGAGCATTTATTTTCCTTTCAAATGTGAGTAGTGTTGCTAGCTTATCTATCAAAATCCAAATGGTGTTCAATTTGTCATTAATTACGGTGTTATTGTTCTAAAGGTACACAGGATCACAAAAATGTAAATATGTGAGCCTAGCAAGAGTAAGAAAGTTATCTCTGGGCTGTTCCCTGGAATTTGCTGCTAAGATCCTGACTTAAAGGAATTTTTGTTATATTGTGAAAGTCATTCTGCTTACTTAAGCCTTTCTCAGTTTGGGAAAATAAGGTTTTCACCATTTAAGGTAAAGGCAATGGGAACCTATTATTTACACAAAATCATTATACACATTTTTATATTTTATGTAAAAGCTGGAGGCCATTATTATTGGCAGCTAGAATAGAAATTCTATGATAAGATATTAATTCCATTTTACCTTGGCTGCCGCTTTCTTCATCAGCTCTAAAGCAAGTTTTGTGTTCTTTTTCACACCTTGGCCCTAGGAAATATATAGTGAAACAATCACTGCTTACAATTACAGAATACATTCTCATGAAAATTCACATATATAATTTCAAATGCATTTTAATGTCAACACAAACACTTACTAGGTGTTATTCAGCTTTAAAAAGCTGTAATTTAAAGTACAGCTTTGGGCTTATCCTTCATTCACAGCTTTGCAAAACAGTAATGAATTTTGGAGGTACAAACAAGAAACATTGCTTACCTTAAACAACACAATGGCATAATCATATATTAACACTGGATCTTCTGTTTCTATTGCACCCTTTGCATACCATTCTATTGCTGCTTCAGGATTTTTTGCCACTCCTTGTTGGCCCCAAAACAGCATCTGAGCCAATCGTTGCTAAAAGAAAACAAGGTAAGCACCAACATTACAAATGTTAGCACTGAAACTGGGAATTTTCAGTGGAACCCACTTTTGCAGGCTTAAATAATGACTTATTAAATACATTAAATACTTATTAAATACAGATTTATTATGAGTGAAGAAACAATATCGCTTTGAGATACAGTTATGTCTTTAACAGTCGGGATGTAATTAGCTATCAGGAATCTTCATAGAGCTTCCTGATGATGAAATGTACTGATAAAGTCTGTAGTAATTGTATGCAAATCATATGATTCAGTATCACAAATTACGATGGTAATCTGAAGTTAGCAGCAATAACTGCACCATATCAAAGAAGAACCCAGGGAAAATGATCAGAGAAAGAGTTTGCCAAGTCACAACAACTCCTCCCGTGCACTGTTGTTATGGCTTTTTATGCCCACTGGATATTTTCAGACAGAAACACGGGAAACAGTACAAGCCTTTCTGTGTATGAGCAATTCTGTGTGTATAGAGAAAAAGTCTGTCTGCTATACTCCATAACTCTACTGATGCATACGTTATGTGTGTATAAAGCTAAGGAGGGCAAGTATTATTTTATACCTGTGCAGCTGCATTTCCTCTCATTGCTTCATGTTTTAACCACATAAAGACATCGCCGTTTTCTTTTGTTTGAGCTTTAAGCAGCTCATCATCCATTAGCCTTATAGTTTCAACAAATGCCTAAAGAGTAGAACAGAACAAAAAACACTGCACAATAAATTCATACACCTGCCACCTAATGAAGCTGCCTGCTGCCTACTTATCCTTAAAAATCTGTGGCCAGTTCCGAGTTCTACAATTCTCATCACCTCTTTGCTGACCAGAACATTAAGGAATATCCTTACCTCAACTACTTACTGCTTCATTATAGTACACAGCTCGAAGTCCACTCTACAGTGGAAAAGTATGCCAATGTGCCCACAGAAAAAAAAAAATTCTTAGTTTTGAATGCAATTAATAATGACAAAGAAGTGCTTTTGAATACATTTGAAATAAAAGAAATAGAATTTTCAAGAGATTTTTAAGGTTTTTTAGTTCGTATAGAAAACTCTTCAAACAAAACCCAAAATCTGGCAGAAAGCTTAATAAAGACATGCCTATAGTCATTCTTTTTGGTGGGTCAAAATTTTAGTACTGGCCTACCTTGACTAGCCTTTCCAGAAAAGCTTTGCTACCTTCTGATCAGCAACTAATTCTGAGATTGTTTTGCTGTAACTTTATGTCCTCAGGTAGGCCTTTAATAACCAAATTTTTTACATTTGATTTTAGAAAAGGTAGAAGTATGGAAAGGATAATGAACATTTCACTGAATTTCATGATGTTCGGCTACTGAAACAGCAGACCAGATGCTTAATAATGATGGTTATCAATATTAATGATTAAAAATCTGAGTGAGAAATTAGGGCCTAGGAATAAAACTTAGACTTTACTGAAAGATAAACACATGGACAATCCTGGGGACTTTTGCCTAACATTGGGTTGGTTTCCCCCTTCCTATGAAATGAAGTTATAATACTTATACATAATTTGTGGGATTTTCTAACAATCAGACGAGTTAATGCTTGTAAATCAAGATGTCCACACCTTTAGTATTAACATATGAAAAGTCACTTTCACAGAAAACAATCCGGTTACACTTAAAATTCTTTTACCTGTTCCCCTTTTATAGTGTGCTGATCCAAGGAGGTCTTTATTGCAATATTACTGTAATAAGCATATGACAGCTCCAAATCAAGTGGATAGTTATTAATGCCTTGGTAATGCTTATAGCCAAGATTCATCACAGAAAGTCTCTCATTCCCCTGAGCCCCGACCAAACTGTACAGCAGTCCCTGGCAAAAATCAACAGAAAAGCTAGAGTGAATTCACAGTGTATATCACACATTTAACATTTTCATGTAGAGGTACAAGCAACAGAGGGTTGCCTGTAGTAACAGTAGCTAATATAGCAGCTATATTAACACAGAATCAACAATGGCCCCAAAGTAGTTAAAGTGTGCTTTATATGCATAAAAAGCTTTGTAAAAAAAGCTAGTCTCTCTAAATACATTTAAAATTACTGTACACTGTGTGCAGTGTTTTTGTAAGGCCACATTATTATAGAACTAATAAGACTCTAATACTCTGATACTTTTTATAGTCAGCAGTGGCCTCTAACTATTGTCACTGATATCATCTGTGTTTTAGCACCGAATTCCCTGGAAACACATAGTGGCAAACAAACAGCACTCAAAAATTTTACCCTCAGGATCCAACAGGACTAGGAGGGGACTTGTGTAGCTAAAGGGAGCTTTGTGTTAAAACCCTGTAAGTCATATTGTTTGGTGCTAGAAATAGCCTAGGTACTGTAAATTTGCCAACACAATTTTCAGCACTGTTGCATTATTACAATTTTTCATCTGCATAGTAATAAAAAAAGTGGTGTCCCATCTACAATGGACATTAAATCATCTATTACACTATTAGAAGCAGATCCAATGGAAATATTTTTCAGCCACCATAATTAGTACTAGGTACACTCCACAGTTAGGGTACTAAGAATATTCCTGTCTAAGATTTCCTGTGTTTCTGAAACTGAAGTGAACTTGGTCTCTTTGGAGTTTTTATGAATTGTAACTACATTAGGCAGAGCTGCTATTCTTTATTAGCATCTTACATTACGTTATTGTATCATCGCTAAATATCTTTTGGCAATTTCAATACAACCCTTTTCCAGTGATAGATACCTTCTTCCCTGACCTTAGAATGGAATCCAGAAACACCTCGGTTATTTGCAATTTGCCTTAACAGTCTAGAGAACACATACTCCATGCAGCTACTCAGCCAAAGCATGGTCATTTTATTTTCTAAGAATATAAAGGTATTTCCTTTCTTTACCCAATTTTAGACATTGACAAGCAATTTAGGTAGTTTCAGAAATTTCTGAGTTGTGCAACTTTTGAGCTTCTGAAAACCTGAGATTTAATACTAAGACTCTGTATTGCAGTAGACCAGCAGCTCTCCCATGGCTAATGATCAGGTCTCCAGAAAGAACCATTAACTTTCTAAATTCTTCTACTGTGGTTACCTTTAATAACTTGATCATATACTCAGAACCATATTTTTGTAAACTGTACCGTGAAACTTCTTTTCTGACTCTACCATAAAACCTTTTTGCTTTAGGAGATCTGCCTTAAAGGACATATTTTCATTGCCACCTGTGGGTCTGTGGGTAACTCAAGGGTTACTTCCTCATTCTGCTTCCTCAGCAACTGGGAAAAGAAGCATGTTTCCATCCTGCCATTAGTACCATTTTTAGATCTTATTAAATCATTTATTTTCATGCCATAAGGAATGAATAAAGATTTCACTGCCACAGAGTTATTTAGGACTAGCTGTATTAGAGAGCCCCTTCAACCACAGCCTGAAAAGGGATCTGGAGGCCACTTCACATTTCTTATTTCTGTTGATCCTAACTTTATCCCACTTCTAACTTGCCTTTAAAGATAATTATGTTCACAGAAATAACAAAATGTATTAAATGTACTACCTTTGCATGATCCACAGACACACCAAGCCCTGTTTCAAATATAACTGCAAGGAAATAAGAAGCCTTGTGGTATCCACAGCAACTGGAGTCCACCAAGAAAGGGATGGAGGAGCCCACGTTACTCAGGCCATCAGGACTTGATAAATTCTTTGCAATCTTCTCAAATATCCTCTGGCCTATTTCTAGAACTGTATCACTTTCCTCTTCTGACACTGAAAACACAACACAATATACAATGTTACTGCAGTGGTTAAAATCAGGGACTGATTCCTCTCTCCAATTTAGTACAACCAACTCAGATTCTCCTATTTGTTACACTGAAAGGTATTCAGTTCAGACAACCAAAATTCCTAGGTATTATTGAACAGGGCTGTAGGGGAACTGTTATGTCACAGTCTAAACTGATGATTGAGCACCTGGAGTGGCTGGTCTGGGAAGCACAGATGTAAGCAATTCTCCTGTGCCTCCTACCTGATTGGAAGGGGGCAGACCTTGGGCTCATTTAAAGACTAGCCTCTAAAGGGAGGATGTCTCCTGGATGAGGCTGCTTTTTGAGAAGGAGAGGTCTGCAGCCAGAGATCCTATCACTAGTTGGTGAGTCAACTTCTTCCTACATATGATTATTGACATTCTTAATGGTACTTTTCCTAGCATCACAAAAGATTTATCAGAAGTGATTTTACTGCCTCCAAGGACCAAGAAGTAAATAAAAATTAGGACGGCTTTCTCAAATTAGCTAAAAACTAAAAACATATTTCTGCTTTCTTCTACATGATAAGCCATCTTTTGTTTGTGGTGCTATGTATCAGCTAACTTAGTAAAAACTTATATGAGAAAAAAAATATCTATGAAACATGAAGTTAGAATGTACTGACTTACATCAAATATATTGTGGAGTTATTTCAAAACAGTAAAATTAATTATGATTATCACCTGGAGCACTGAAATCCATCTCTTGCAACAGTCTGAACAAGGTGTGGTACTTTTCCCTGAGCTCTTTTCTCCATGTGAAGGCGTCGCATGTAGACTTTCCTCTGTATTTGTGAAGCTGCTCTAAGTAATAGTTTTCAGAGTAATCTTAAGAAAACAACATATTTAAGTGAGATATGAAAGCTGACTTGGCTGCCCTGTAAACAAGACTCTGGTAGAACTGTTTCAAGAGTAAATTAAAAACTTGTGGACAAGATGGGTGCTTCTGTAACAAAGCAGTGTTAAAATTGGTACGGTTAGCACAGTTTACAAATGTATAAGGGTCATTCTATTCCATAATCTTGTCACAACGCGTATAGTCAAATTCTAACTGGAAACATTAGCTTCTGGTCAGCATGCACGTAGACTATGAATCTCTTCTTTAACTGATATGGTTGGTTTGGTATAAGCTTGTTAATTAGTTGATATTAGGCAACTGTGGAAAAGACACTTGCAAAAAATATATATTTTGGGAAAAGGCTTAAAAAGCATCTGCCTCTAGAGCAATTTGCAAATGAAGCTGAAGAAAGGTAACTGAAGAAAGGTAAATGTAAATAGCTTACATTTAAGCTTAGAAATGTTTCTTTGTCCCTTCATGTACCTGTCTTGTTAGAGAAGAATTATGAGAATGTAATTTAGGTTTGAATTCTACTGCATAAAAGTCTTTGCAGGAACAAAAACTGTTTTGGCAACCAGTAAGACTGAACTCTTCAAACTGACTTTTTTCTTGTTATGTATGGCTGGATTTAAGTATACTTCTGATAATCATTAGCCAGGATGGGATAAGAGGAAAGGTAACAGGTCTCCAAAAACAGTTGAAAACTCATATCCCACAGGTTAATACTTACAAGCTCTTTGTGATAGTTGGGCTTTCCTTACAATATGACTGTACTCATAAACTATATCTTGAATGTCCATACATCTCTCGTAGTAGTGTTCAATTTGTTCCACTGTTTCTTCGTCATGCAGAGGGTTAGAAATCTAGAAAAATACACATAATATTTATATTACCTGTTGTTTGTTGTCTATACTTTGTAATAAGCAAGCGTTCTAGGCAAATAATGAAAGGAAAGAGATTATTTACTACAACCAGCTTATTTGGCACATCATGTTAATGTGCCAAACAATATGATGCCAGCCATGACAAGACTATGATTTCAAATAGTCAGCATAATTCACAGATAAATTTGAAAAACTGATGAAACGCAAATGGTGTTTACCAGCAACTTCAACAAAATCACAGATTATCAAATGTGTCCTGTACCTTCCATTACTCTAGAAAACTGAGCAACACTTTAACTGTATTTAAATAAGGACTTAATTTGAGGAATATTGCTTTACATACTTGTTTTGAGAAGTCTTATCCTCTAACATTTGAAATACTAACATTGCAAGATGTGACATGAAATGATCATATACTGCTTATATGTTCCCAAGTTCCATTACGTTTCATATTGCTGGCTGCTAATATTTAAATGTTTGCCCAAATACTGCTCCTGTTTACCTGGTCTGTTTCCAAGACATTAAGACGATAGTACTTCACAGGTCCAAAGAATGCTTCAATACCATTTACATATCCACTGCCTCCAAGGACAAAATATCCAGCAGTGTCATCGCAGTAGAAATCTTCCCTGAAACTTGAAAACACAAGAGATGTGAGCTGGTTATCCAAGAGGTATTATGAAAGGGGGGGGGGAAAAAAATCTCAATTTCAGTGTCCAACATGATCCAGTTTTTTAGAATCAAGGATAAATAAGAATATTTTAGACAGCAGGATTTCTACCAAAGCAAAGCAGATAACAATTGCCCAGGTGAAATTCTAGCTGCCTCATGCAACAGCAAAACTTCCTTTGACTTCGTTAGCAAGGCTAAGACTTCATCTGACGACTGATCCCAATACTACTGATTTATTTTTTTTTTCATTCAGTTTCTAGCACAGAGATCAGACCACAGCACTACAATGTACAGCACATTACCTCAAACTGGCTCATGGCAAAATTACCAAGTTACTCAGATCATTCTCAGTGTAAGTATAGTGATGCAAACTGGTTTAGAAAAAGATAACAAATTCTGAACATCTGGCATCTTGGTTATGAACTTGTCCTCCAGTTTTCCGTATCTGAATACATATATTACTTGGCAGAAGGGAAAAGACTGCTTACATAAAAGACTGGTGATGTTGTCTTTTCAAATTCTTCCCAACGCTGCTTACTTCTACCTAGAAGGAAACACAATATTAACTCCAATAGACTAAATATTGCAAGGAATCTAAAACACTTCAATACACAGTTCACAAGATTACAACTGCAGATGTCTTGCGTGTCCTCTGCATCATTGTCATGTATCTGATTTGTGTTGGGAAAGTTCAGTGGAAAGCACTGACAGTGGTCTGTGGTGGCCAATCACAAGAGGAAAAAAATAGCACAGATATTACCTACTTCAGCTATTTAATTTCTATCTTAACTATGACATGCCTATACTTCACTGAAGCATTTACTCTTCCAAAGTGTGAAAGTATGTTTTGCTTTTACACAGTAGAGAAATGAAGAGAATATTCATCTCCTCAAGAAGTTGTAGCTTACAGGTAAAGAATGGCCAAAAAGTTAATGAATCTAGGAATAAGATGCCTGAAAAGGAAGACAAGTTAAAGTTTTCATATATGTTGCTATTTTAAAAAGTTGTCTAAGGACACACAAAACAACCTTGAAAAATTTCATCAAGTGCTGAATGGATTCATCTTCCAGTGCTCTTAAAGTAAGACTCTCAATTTCTTGATGCCTCAATCTCCCATTCTTCTGTAACTTAAATATTTTGTCTATGATCCTGTTGTATTAAACATGTGAAAGTGAAGTAACTAAATAAGGAGATTTCTGTGCACCTCTGGAGTATCAAAGCATTAAAAAAACTCACTAAAGGAAGATGTGTAAATGGAATTGTACTGAACCATAGTTTTATCTGTCCCAAGAATGACTCTAAGTACTGAAATATTTTTAAGTTTGGTTATACTTTCTCTTCCTGCTGCAAGAGTACTCAGCTGAGTGATATGTTCAGGAATTTGTCAGAGGCATAATCAAATCAGAAGATTCTCAGTCTTGATCCTGTAATTTAGTCAGATACATACCTGTCCACCCTTGAAAGAGAGATCCAGTCGAAACCACTGCTTCAGAGGAAGGCTGAAGCTTGTTTTTACTGCAAGGTCATCTCCTCTAATGAGGTGCATCTGAACATGCACATAACCTGACAGAACAACAAAGGAGAAAAATACACTAAACATTACAAAAACATCAATATTAAGAGTGGATTTCCTTATATCCTTATATTTCACCTGTACTCTTGTCAGCAACAGAAATCTGGAGACACGCTATGCCATATGTGAGCTCTAACAGGGAAACATGCTCTCAGGTGCTAATGCACAGGCTGCTACATGAAACTACTGAATCAAAACCAACTTGTCTGGGGAATAAGGATATTAAATGTGTCAAACAGGAAGGACAGGAAGTTGATCTCAAAATGCTATACATAACTTTGAACAGCACAGGGGGACATGAATATCTGTTCAGTGTTCAACTATTAGCACATGAGAATGTAATTACTGACCAGGTACAAGATGGCTCCAGACCCCATTACCTGGACCTGCAGAAGCTAAGCTCATAGTCTGAACTCATAAGAACAAAATAGTCTAAGATAACCTAATAAGTAGGTTATCTTAGATAAGATACCTAATAAGATAACCTAAAAGTAGGCCTTAGAACTCTCAAAGCAAGTCCCTTATTGAGGAAGTAGCTTCCAGTGGAGCTGTCAACTTCTGTTTTCTCTTTCAAAGGAAAGTATTCAGTTTGTAATGGAAATACAATGAATAATGGAAAATTTACCACAGTGCTATATCAACTATTCTAATGATTTATTATTTAAATTGGTAATGAGACAGAGAAAATAGAAATAGCAAAAATAGCTGGGAGGAAGACATTAGTTGTGAAACCTGCACCTGTTATGAGAAAGCCAATGGTGCACTCTTAACTTTTTCCTCTTTGAGACTGCCAGTGAGCCCTTATTTGCTGAATTTCTTTCTGTTTCTGAGATAGAAGAGCTGCCTTCTGGCAGGGAAGTTCTTTGATTGTAACTATTGCTAAGATAAGCATTACCTCTGAACCTTTTTTTGCATTAGGGAAATAGACCTACCTTGAACATCACAACATATGCAAGAACTTGAATTATTTGAACTTCTGAGGCTATTCCAAATTTTCAAAAATTTTTATGCATTATGTATTTAATAATTGAGAGCAATATTAAAGTAATACGTCAATAACAATAATTAAGGTTGTTTACCAAAATAAGACTTTAATCACAATGCTTTTTCCTAATCTGCAAGGCCCAGTGCTTCCTCCTGGCAATGCAGATATGCAGACATTTCCCAAGTTATCCAAGCCTAGATGCTATGCAACTGTTTTTCAGTTTTGTTCTACTTATTTAGCAGTTACCTTTCTTTTCAGATGCAATAGCAAAAAACAAACAAACAAAAAAAACCAACATTTTTTCAAGATCAATTTCGCAAAATAAGTTATTTGTTATTGCTGTGTATAGACACAGACCTACAGAGGCTGCATTAAATCCTTTCTGAAAATAATTAATGAAATCCCTTACCTTCCTCATTTAGAAATATAGCAGGAGTACTATACATCTCTTTTGAATCAATAAAATAGAGTATACCACACAGATCCTTTTCACAGTGATGCAATAAGTATAGCCAGATTGAAACAGTGAACCTGCACAAGGGAAAGCAAACAAGAAATCCACTCCTGATGAGAAATCTCTTTATGTAAATTCAAAAGCACAGATTTCACCTTCATTTGGCAAACTGTTTCACACTTGTAGTCTTTGGAATGCATCCTGTGTAGTAAAAACCTTCAAACTAACTCTGTTTAACATTTTCTAGCTATGATCTGCTTATAATTATGCACTTCTGTGGCACTAATATGAGAGTAAAGTTAAAGAAGCATGATTTGAATCAGTTCCACAATGGTGGATCAGAACCCACATCACTAAGGAACTGAAAAAGCAGCTGAGACAACCTGGAGCCACCTTCCCACGTGCAGACTGTACAAAATCTCCCCATGCATGTTTTTGTAGTCTTGATTGTGGAAGCCAGTAAAAACTAAGTTGTGTCTTCTGTACTAAATACCAGCAGTGAAAATGTACTTAGGAAGAGAAATAGAATTTGTAACCTCTGGGTAGTACAAATAGGTATGAATACCTGTCATGGAGTTTATCAAAGGATAAATAAAGGTGGAGTGTGTTCAAACCATTGAGCAGTGGGAGAAAGAGGGGGGGGGGGAAAAAAAAACCCTCAACTTTATGTATTAAGCAATTTTTGTACAAAGCCAGAGTGGTTTGACCAGCTCTGATGACATTACAAAGGAGATTTGCTGAAGAACTAAAATCAGAATTTATGCCACTGCATGATGTGACTAAACTAAAAACTGCTTCTGTCCTATTGACAAGAACCTGGCACTTATTTCTGTAACAACAAAGTCAGATCAATGCTGAATGCCTTTGAAAATCAAACCTCTAATGTACAACCCAGCAAAGCATGAACAATTACAATCTTTGACAACATTTTCCTACTGGCTTGTAGAAGGAGGTATTAATTGCATTTGTGTATTTAAGAAAAAATATTTGTTTGTTGGTCAGCTTGCCTTATATTTCTGGAGAGAAGTTGCTAAACATAGAGCACCTTGTATCTCTTCCTTAACTAAACCACTGTAGGTCTGAAAGTGTAATAGCTGCTCTGATGTTAAAAATAAAAAATGTAGAAGTGATGCAGTTTTCCCTAATACAGTCTACACCTTAAATAGCTAGCAAGGTCATATTCTCCACAGATGGAACATGGGTGAAATAGAGGTGTTTATAATTCACAATCACTTGTAAATAAGTTATTATGACCTGCAGGCAAACACTGTGCTTCCAGAAATACTGTTTGTTTGTACATTGTTCTTTCCACCTTTCATCTCTGGCAATATAGCAAGCTTAAATTCTGCACTCTTTATTTGCTCCCTGACTGCCAGTCATACCCCATCTGGACAAATTTCCTGGGACACAGCTGGGAACAGTGCTGACACATTTTGCTTTCTCTGTTCCTATGGAATGCCATGTAGAGTCAGTAGTCCCTCAGATTCCCAGCCTATCCCTACAGCAGGCTGTCTGCTGGTAGCTGCCCCGAATGACAGTTGCCTACTCTGCTAAAAGATAAAGGCAAATCTCTATTGGAAAGCTTTTTCATTCAACAAAATCCTTGATGAAACTGAGAAACCTGTTCGATTAATCTTTTCAGTTGTCTTTTGATGTGGTGGGGAGCCACCATTCACATACAAGCAGCTAAAGGAAAAATCTTTTCCACTTCTTAACAGAGCTACCCACAGATGTCATGCAACTGCAACACACAGGCAATAATTCATGCTAGTACTGAAAAGACAACCTGAAGGAAAGAGAAGGTGGAACAGTGTGAAGCAGGTACAGGTCTGCTTAAATTTATGCTGTGTTTTGTCAACCAGAGCTTCAGCACCTCTGTACCAGAAGCAAATGCGTGTCTAAGAGCAGCAGACAGTGCAAACTAGGCTGTCACACATCCTAAAAAGGCCAGGAGATAAAATCTGCACTGAACTAAGTTATGGTTTGTGGGCTGCTAATCTGTACAGAACCTGCACTCGTTGGTTACTCTTCTTTGGCTCTCACTGCTCACAGACCAAACACAAACAAGCAGGCAAGTTCAAGTTGCTGTGATCATGTCCTGTTTCTGTGGTAGTGTTTCTGGGGTAACAGCATCTGGTGGAAATAGATATGTATGCACATGTACGTACGCACATTTTGTCTGAAGTAGCAAAATATGGCTGGAGAGTTGTGGGAAGGGGAAGAGGAGCACAGAAAGATGCTAGTGTGATTCCTCTGTAACTGAATAGTGTGTCTGACTTGGAGAGTTTACATAGGGATGGTGGAAGGGAATAGCATAAGCTCAAGCTGGATGACTCAACTAGGCAAGAGTCTATTGTTAAGAGCTTGTCAGGCTGCAAACTAGTGTGAATTCATATGGAAAAAAAGATGTTATACACTGTCTGTCTGGTAGGAAACAGTACTCTGCAAATGGTCTGCAAATGGTGTTTGAAATACAGATCGTTCTGTAACATAGAAAACCTCAGGAGAGGCAGTCACAAGGCGGCTGTGTGATCACAACAGTATGTAACAGCTAACCTAACCTCCTAGTGGTACCAAACCAGCTTAGTTACATCTACAGTAGTATCTCTCATGGTATGTCTTATAGTAAGTATGCCTCTTAGGCTCAGCTTAACTCCCCACAAAACTGCAATCAAAGAACAGAAGGAACTGCTAACTACTTTGAACCTTTTCTCAAAGTATCAGGTGGTATTTCTTTAATTATGAACCAAGCTTAAGAACTGAAGTGTACATATAAGCATATTCTATAGCCTACAAGAATCAATTACAGCACATTTCAGCTATTTGCCTATACTTACATTGGATAATCAATCTGATGTTGTCTGACTGTTTCAAGTTCTCTGTTTTCAAATCGTTCAAATCTCTTCACAATTCCTGTCTTCTCCCCACTGGAAGCATATATGAAGTTGAGAATCTGAACACCATCTGCAAAAATACAGATTTCCTTAATCTGCCAGAAAACAACCATTGTTAACTGAGTAATTAATTAGCTCACACTTGTATAGTCAAATATTTGAAACACATAATTGATTAAAAATTGCAAACTTCCAGTAAGTTCTGAAGCACAAGTTCATTTGCTGATATTAAATGCATTAGTCTTGGAGTGAATAACTCACAGGAAAGTGAAATGGAATCTATTTCCAGCTGCTGCTGGAAGCAGGGAAAACACTCTGAGGTGCTTAGATTTGAAGCATGAGCTAGCTTAAACAAAAGTTAGTACGGAGGAAAATCTTAATTTATGTTATGTGTTTAAAATCTCATTCTACCTTTGGTTATGCCAGTGTGCGATTAACCCACAGCTCTTCAGCTTACTCTCCAGTTATACTGCATGTATAGATAGATACCAGTTCTGTTCTTAACTGATACACACAATCTAGTAATAAATCTAACTGATAATGCTGCCTCGATAAGAAACAGAAGACATTAACAGTTCTTCCAAGGCATATTCTTTTCTAAAATTGAGCAATTTGTCATAAGTTCATTTTTAAAAATTAATGGCTTTTGTTATACTAAGTGTTCTCATCTATAATGTAATTAGATAATGCATTAACATGTTTACACTGTTGTCAAAGATCACATGCTCAGACTCCAAGAAGTAGCTCAGAAAGTCTCTGGAAGCAAGAACTACTTTGCTTCCTGGTTCTTCTCAATGCATTCACATGTCAATGTAGCAAAAACAAATGATAAAAATGCTTTTACAGGTTTTGGTAGGAGAGAACTCTTTAGAAGCTAATAACCTTTTTGCTGTTAGGTTGTACTATGAATGTGTACTGAGGACAAAGGCAACTGGAAGTGGACATAAACCTAGAAATAGGCAGATGAGAAAAAATAAAAAAATAATCAGGAGAACTCCAACAAAACCTAGAAGGTAAAGTTGTGAGTTTCAAGAATTCATGTAATTGGGTAGGACTTTTTATTTACATATATAAATACTTCCATCTATCAACTTAGCCCAAAATAAAATTCTTCTTGCTAAACAACAGGGTATACCAGATATAAAATTTATTTTTACACTATCTCTGAAGTTTAATATTCTGTTAGTAAATTGTAACCAATATAATTCTTATTTAGCAGATGATAGTTATTTTTTCTTTTTATTTGTGTGGATCTATGAGTACACTTGAAGAGAAATGAGAATTAAAATGTTCAAATATAACATATTTAGTTTATAAACACTAGAACAAATGTTGAAAAACTAGCACTGTTGAAAAATAAATTTATTTTAAAACTTTTGTTTTAAACCCATTCATTTTATCAACACTCCTTGACCATGAAGGGAAAAAAAAAAAAAAAAAAAAAGTACTGCAACATTTCTTGCACTATGAAGTCTTAAAAACTTGTTTTTGAGCATATGGTCTTTACCTCAAGCAGAGGAGAAGTAGACTACCTGCATGAGAATTATGTATGCAAGATGTTAAAATAATACAATCACAGACTCTCTTTGAAAATAAAGTTTGAAGATGAGGGATTGATGTCCAGTGACCTATGTGAGTTCTAAATACAATTTTGTGAATATGCTCAGAAAATAAAAGGCAGTGCCACTGTGCTGAAGCCAACTTTGAAAGACACGATGATTTTTGTCATTTGAAGCTCTGATCTCGCACTTACTAATCTTACACTCAACAGTGTGGGTCAAATAAATTGTACTACCCAACTTTTACTACAGCTACATATTTTTTAACATCTTACAACATTTTCTGATGTTCTTTTGGTCCTATTAGTCCACTTGGAAACAAACAACAACAAAAATGGACATAACACATACCGCTTTCATGAGGGCACTGAGGTATCTTGTTTGCCTGAAGCATCCACAAATAGTCAGCACCCCACTGAAGACAGACTTTGTGGTCTTTATATGGGCGTTCAAAAGGTGGAACTGCTTCTAAAAAAGTGTAATTCTTGGCAACTGCCTCCTGGTAGCTTTCATTCTGCTCAACATCGTAGCTGCTAACTGATTGGTGACTAATCCATGCATATAATATCACACTGTGCACTATTATTGAGTTTCTGATGATGTAATCATCTCTGTAAACCATGATGCTTGGAAATTTCAAACGTATTTGTCGGGTTTGACGAACATCAATATTCTTCTCATCCTTCCACCTTCTTCTGTATACTGGTACACCAGTCCTGAACTCTGAGGACGCTACTGCTTCCAAATTAATTATACAAGGCTTAGAACATAAATATTGAACATAAACCTCAGAACTGTTAAGGACTTTCTTATCCAAAACATTTAAATGAATGAAGTCCACAGAATCCATCTTTTTTCCAAACTGCGGTGTAACTGCTGTTATCCGTACTGTCTCCTTTCCAAAAGATGGCACAAAATTCTGTAAATAAAGAAACACAATAAAACAATTATGTTAACCAGAGAACCAAATTTACACAATTACTAATATAGTTCAACCAATAGCAGATGGTTTATAGACAGTACTCGGACTCCAAACCACAGGATTCTTTCACACACCAAGTAGCTATGGATTACTGAAAATATACCACCAAGATTTTAATGGCAACAGTTTCCCTACCACTGACTTCTCAAAGCCACATATGCTTCTATAAAACAGTACTTAGAGGGTGTATCCTGCAAGTGGAATCTGGTCCACTAAGATACTGACTTACACGTCATGCTATTTACACATGTTCCTAGGATCAAGCTAAAAGAATATCTACAAAAAGGTGCAGGCGTTTATTCATCATATCACTGTTCATTTGCACTGCTGCAGCCTGATATTTTTATCTTCCTAAGAAGTTAGATCATTTTGTTTCCTGCATGAGAGGTATCTGAAGAGCAGGAATGATCACCAAGGCAGACCACTGTTGTTTCCTGAAAATCAATTCATATTCATAAAGCACTTCATAACTTACTACTCAAATGTTCCTAAGTGAAAGATGGACTTGTAAATCTGAGCAACAAGTCTGGCAGACAGGACTTCGTTTCTGCTCCCTATAGCTATGTACAATATATTCTTTATGAGTTCTTGGACATGCACAAGGATTATCCTCCATGCTGAAGTTCTTGTCTCTGAAGCTTCTGACTGCTTTTTTTCTTTCTGCTCAGCAGCCAGCAACTGGCTTGATGTGCTGCCAGGGATACTGAGGATTACTGAGCCTGGGGAGCCACCACCATCACTGTGCTTCTGCCAGATTCCCTGATCTGCATAAAACGTTCCAAACTGTCACTCTGGACTACCAGGGAAGCTGGTCGTTAAGGTTATTCAAAATGAGAAGCTCTATTTTCAGTGACTTTTAATTTTGTGAAGCTTAAATAGAGTGAACTGAAATAGCTTGGATAGCTACTTCACGCTGATGACTTTTTCACTGCAATTCTCAAAATATTTAAAAACTTGAACCAAGTACTTTGTACATTTCTATATACCAGATGTATGTGCTGTTAACCTGAAGGAAAAGACCTCACTCCTGTGCCAAGATGGGGATCAGTAAATAAAATGAATAGTTCTCCTTTTTATATCTTAAGAATACATTAACAGTCCTTGAAAGCTACTCTGAGAACAAATATTTGCCCGCTTAACTTAAAAAGCTGTAACTATCAGGAAAAGCTTACCTGTACTCCCCTCCTCGTTCCTATTTTAGATTTAACTGTGTGACCAAACTTTTACCCTTTATTTAAAGCAGAAAGAAAAGCGAGGGAATTTTTGAATGAAGAAGGTGAGTATCGCTGCTAGCAGCTGGTAACTCCAGATAACCAGATTTATTCACAGGCTATAGATCTTTCTGTACTTGTTACTCAAACTGCTTTCTACAAGAACAGACAAGAGTTCCTTACTTCCTTGTGTCCAGCATGAGAGGCAGGAAACCAAATGTTCAGTGATGCTGCACAAAAACATGGAAACCCCAAGATACTTACACAAAGTATTTATTTTGGACAAATAAAAATGCAAACCACACCACCATGCCAGGATTTTGGCTTTTTACAATAGGCTGTGTCTTCACAGCAACAGCCTTCCTCTCCCTCTGTCTTGTTTCCCATTCTATAAAATGGATAAAATTATATTGAAACTAAATCACCATTTCAATCATTAGTGGCAAAGGACAGTAGAAATACCCATGAATCTAACAAATCTATCTGCACGCAGTGCTTAAATGATGTGTATTAAGAAGGATTTACTGAAGGGGATAAAAGAGAATGACCGGTAGGAGGCTGGTGTCTATTGGAAAACTGACCACCGCATCCTGCAGTAACATACGTGCAGAAATACTGATACAAAAGCTGACAAAAACTTTATTACTAATTCTAATATCTTCTAAATATACAATCATATATTTCCTTATTTGGTTCTAGTTACCTCTACATAGCACACGCAATGGCATCCACAAATTATGCTACAAGTCCTCTACTTGATCAATACCACTCATATTTATCAAACAATTTTTGGACCTTGCGAGAAACAGTACTGGAAAACAGCTTAATCTGTATGATATATCAGAATCTTCCCTGTGATCTGGCCGCCAGATTATAGAAGTAAGACTGTATATTTATCACAGTATGCTGAAGTACACCAGGTAGACAGTACGAAGCATCACATTACTGCTGCTTTTCATATATATCTATTTACAGCCCAAATGTACACAGCCAGCCCTCACTTCGCAAGGGTTTATCCAACACAGAGACACAGGATTTGGCTCCCAGCAGACACTGCCTGGGTCTGGCAGTTTTCATTAGCAAAGACACAGCAGTATGTGAACGCAGCCATCTGGCTTCCAACAGAAGGCCAATTCTGGCAGAAACAACGCTACTTTTTGTGGTGCGTATGTGCCAAGGCAGCAAGCACTGCAACCCACAGCCAGCTCTTGCAGAATAAGCTCCATGATGCTCCTAGAGCACCAAGGCATGACATAGTGTGACCGCTGATGTGCAGATCAACCTCAGCTGTGTGTCTTCCCTCATCACCTGTTCTGCAAAACAGCTCCCACAGGTTTACTCCTGAACATTTTCTCATGGGTGTCTGATATACTGACTGAGACATGTTTGGGTCTGCTGCTGCATCACATCTGCTGAACTCCTCAGGATGCTCATCTAGGCATCCCCCACTGATGCAGCTATGACAGAGACCAGGGACAGTGCAGTCTCCCAAATCACAGCCCAGTGTTTGTTCCCACCTGGCTGTCTCCCTGCATTGCTTTCCGGGCATTGTACAGTGCATCTGCTAAGTAAGTACCTCTGCTCTGTAGTAGGTCCCAGGTCTTTCCTCAGCATTACCTCAGACAGCGTGGAGTATATTATGCATAATCTCTGCCTACAGGGAGCTGAGATGAAAGGATTACAAAACGAGTGTGATTATGAGATTTAAATACAACATTTTCCCTGTGCAGTAAACAGGACAGCTACAGCAGATCAAAAATGTACTGTAGGACAGGCAGAGTTCAATGAGGAAGGCACAGAGGCTTCACTGTGTGGGGCACCTTAATCACAAAGGCTGTACAGGTTCTGTTCTTGGATCTTCTCCTGAAACTCATTGAACCTGAGGGCACTAGCCCATGCCATCACATCAGATGTCAGGACAGAATCACAGCCATTAGTAGGAAAGTGAATATTTCAGTGGTGAAATACTATAGAAAAGGCTCGGAATCGTGCTTTGCTTAGCTGGAATAAGATCTCAGCAGGAACAGCTGCAGAAATCCCCTGCATGATCCTATGGGACCGGGCCTGTTTGCTCAGAGCCTGGGGACAACCACAGCCCTGTACCTGGCTGGAATCGCCACGTCATGCTGATTTTTAAGCTGTGCGGAAAGGAGACACACCAGAGCAGGTGCCGCTCTGCTCCCCCTCAGCATCAGCGTCCCATACAAGTACGGGGACTCTAACTGGAGTCTGTGTTCAGCACAGTAGAAGAGGAACAAACTGCACTTAGCAGATGCAGTTACAGGCAGTTACAGTGCCTTCAGGCGTTACAGTGGCCACACAGGCATCTGACAGCGGAACCCCCATTCCCTGCAGCCCAAGAAGCCCAGCTCAGTGCCACCTGCCACACGGAGCGCGTTACCGGCCCGGCCCGGCCCGAGGGGCTGCATTCCCCGATCGCCGCGCACACGCTTCTCCGTGCCCGGGGTTTGGGCCGCGGCCGCCCGACGCCCTCCCGGCGGGCCGGGCCGCCCGAGCTCGGGGAGCCGCGGCAGGTGCGGGGTCCGCCACTCACCATCAGGAAGAGGAGGAGGAGAGGAGGAACGCTGCGGGGCTCGGCCGGGGGCCGCATGCTGCCGCGGCGGCTCAGGAGGCGGCGGCGCCCCGCGGCGTGGCGCTGCCCGCTGCTGCCCGGCCCGGCCGGCCCCGCCGACACGGATGCGGCAGATCCGGCTTCCTGGAGGAGGGGCTCGCGCAGCGCAGCGCCGCGCCCCGAGCGGCCGCCGCAGGTGCGGAGAAGAGGGCGCGGCTGGGTCGGGGCGGCATCCGGCCGCGGAGGGGCCGAGCAGCTTCAGAGCAGACGGAGCGCCGGTGCTCGGCAGGAAGTGTCCGTCCCGGCGCCGCCGTTGCGCCTGCGGAGCTCGGCGGCGCCACGCCGCCCTCCCCGTTCCGTCTCGCCCGGAAGCGGCGACCGCGGAGCTTCCGTCCCGGACGCGGGGCGTCTCTCAGCCGCCATGGCTGGGCTGTCGCGTACGCTCGGCATCTTCGGCTGCTTCGTGGCCGTGGTGGGGGCCGCCTTCTACCCCATCTACTTCCGGCCGCTGCTGCTGCCCGAGGAGTACAGTGAGTGCCTGGGGCGGGGCGGGGGAGCGGGCAGGGCCGCTGTAAAAACGACGCGAAACTCGGAAATGTTTGGTCTCAAGGTGACCCTGCGTCGTTGGCTGGGACGGGGCCGTGCGCAACTCACGCCCCCGTCGTTCTGTGAAGCGTCGTACCGGGAAGAGCCGGGATGCCCCGGTAGCGGCGTGGCGCGGAGTCGTGCTCCTGTGCCTCCGTGCCCCCGTGCCCCTGTGCCTGCCGAGCCGGGCGGCGGAGCGTTTGGGTGTGACGCATCTCAGCGTAAGAGCAGAGGGGCCGCTGCCGCAAAGGTGCACGCGGTTACTCTGAAGAGATTTCTAGGAAGAAAAACAAAATGGCAACGAAGTTGTTGATCGCCTCAGAGGGACTTTAGCCTCGCCTCGATGGAGGAGTAAAATTTAACTTGCAGGCATCCAAAATAATGGAAGGAAGCAATGTCTGTGAAGGTGGAAACTGCCCCGAGCACGATTTTGGTACACACGCAGTGGGCACTTAGCAAACACACATGCTGTGCAATACTTGATTCCGGGCTTCGTTTATCACATGTGCCTCCAGCTCTCCTTGGACCACACCTTTGTTAATTTCCTGTGTGCTTTTCTTGGTGCTTATCAGCTGTATGAGAGCTGCACAAGTGTTCGCCTGACTCTTAGATTCCATGGTTGTGGTACTTCACTGGGAATATTAATTTTAACCTTTAGGGTATGGAGAATTTAATTACTGGGGTAAGCTGTGTAACAACAGAACTGCTGTAGAAGCTCTTGCCCCTCATTGACTTGAGCTGTGGTGAAACGCTCATTATTTCTGTGTATTAGGAAGCTGGGTCTGAAGTCCCAGTTTTTAAGGGGAAATAGCTTCAAACTAAAAGAGGGGAGACTTAGATTGGGTGTGAGGAAGTAGTTTTTTACAATAAGGGTAGTGAAGCACTGGAACAGTTGCCCAGAAAAGAGGTGGTTGTTCTGCTCCTGGAGGCACTCAGGGTCAGGCTGGATGGGGCTCAGAGCAACCTGATCCAGCTGCAGGCATCCCTCTTCATTGCAGGGGGAGCTGGACTAGATGGCCTTTAAGGGTCTCTTCCAATTCAGATGATTCTATGATTCTAAGTCAGACATCTGGATCATCATCACGTAGTATTCTGCAATAGGGTTTTACTTCTCTGGAGTGATTCTTGACAATGTTTTTTAAAGGCTTAAAAAAAAATTCAGTGGGATGGTCAAGAGGCTGCTACAACCAAGTGCTTTGATGTTCTGCTTCAAAGCACTGTGGTAGTAAAGCAGTTAATAGTAGGCAGGGGGAAAAGTGGTGGTGGCAGCATTTATTAGGGTAAAATGATACAAATTTAACCATTTTTCTTCCTGAAAGTGGATGAATCTTCAAAAACATTTGTATATAATTATGCTGTAATTGATAGTTCATTGTCTCATATAGAACAAACTCATATAGAACAAACCTGGAATAAGCCCGCTGCATGGAAAATATGCCCCTAATATTTAGTTTCAAAAAATTTACAAGCAGTGGTTTTATAGATGCTGCCATGAAAAGTCCCTGGAACAACAGTTTCCAGAACATGAAGATGGAGATCACCAATTCTGGAATGAATAAATCCTCTGAGTAGTTTTATGCTGAGCATGTGAGGATTATCTCCCTGAAGTAGTGCGCCTTCCTTAAGTTAAGGGATCACAACAGGTGTTTTAGCATTGTTTGTAAAAAATAGTCATTACTTTAAGATGGTTATCTCATAGTTGGTTCTGCAAGGTTACAAACTAGCTCTTGGTTTCTCTGTGAAATGTGAATGTTACATTTGTGTTGTATACATGCATACTCATCAGGATTTTACTGTATGGGGTTCAGACCTCACTAGGTGAGGTCAAGATGTTTTCTTATTTTCTTTTTCTTAATATTGTTCTTTCTGTTCGTTTTTCAGAGAGAGAACAGTCAATAAACCGAGCTGGTATTGTTCAAGAGAATATCCAGCCTCCAGGTATACTTGATTCATGAGTATAACAGTACTGTACTGTTTTAAAGGTTTTCTTGAACACTTGAGTATTTGTATGGATTTAAGTAACGCAGTAAAGAATACATGTATTAAAAAAAAAATAAAATCTTACTACGAAAATATTTTCTCAGGCTAATTCTTAACTTAAAATTGTGGACTTAATAAAATCTGTTTTAAATTGAACTATCCAACAAAGTTTTAGGGATTCTGTTCTCTCTTAAATACTTTTTGCACAAGAAAATCACTTTTGCTTCAGTTCAGAGTAAACAAACCATGAGTGGTCTGAGCACTAGCTGTAGAAAATAGTTTGCTGCACCTTTGTTTTATTGAATGCTGCTTTACAAGTCAGCTGAAATGCAATTTGTGAGGAATTTTGTCATTACCTTCCAGCCTCATGGGAGGCAGAAATATGTGGCACTAAAGGAAATTTTGAATGCAGTGCTAATAGCTTTTTGATGCCTGCTGTTACAAGTAGAAGGAATAGGAAAGTGTGAGGGGAATAAAATCGTACTGCTCACTTATATACAATTATACCATAATTGATAATTCATTGTCTCATATAGTAAAACTGGCAAGGTTGAAATTTCTCACTTAGAGTTAAGGAATGCATGTCTTGTTGAAACAGTTTGTATTTGAATATGTTAAAGGGTAACTTAACTCTTATTTTTAGAAGAGCCTGACAGCAACAGCAGGGGAATATCCAATAGCATTAGTGTCACATAGTAAGCTATGCATATCAGTGAAATCATCAATGCAGGACTGACTTTCCAAGAAAGCAGTTAAATTTTGAAGAGGAGCAGGCAAGTTATATTGACATAAAAGTCTTGCAAACCTGCCTTTTGTTAAACAGTAAAGAAAATTGGACAGTTTCATTTATCCAAGATGCAGGTACTTGATGACCAGTTCTCCTCAGCATAAGTTTTTCATGTAAATTTAGCTGTTGATGAAAATTCATGAGATCCAGTAGTTGAATGTGAAATCTAGACAAACTGAAGTGTAAAATAAGATGGGATTCTACATGATTTTTTTCCCAACAATATTGTAATACCTAACATGCTGGTGTGAGGGACTTTTCTGCTATCTGAGGCTTAAGATGAAGATGAGGTTGAATTCCTAAATACATCTCAAGCTTAAGTAGATTTTTGAGCTCAGTGCAGAAAATGTTATTGAGATTCATTCATATTTTGTTTTTCCACGAGGCAGCAATAGCAGACAAGATTGTTTTGTTCCCAAAACTGTAGTTATGAACTGCTGGTATTTTTGTATTTGTTTTGTAGGGTTAAAAGTATGGTCTGATCCATTTGGAAGAAAGTAACGTTGTCAGCCTGGTGCACTTCAAGGCAGAACTGAAGATGAACTTCTTCAATTATTTCTTCTTACACTGAAGTGTGCCTTTGGGCGTCACTTGAGAAGAATTCTGATTATGCTGTGTGGGCACATGAGGAGCAACAAACGCTACTGGTTGGAAAGCCAAGAGGAAAAAACATCCCAGTTTTGGCAGGGTGCTGTGGTACAATGGACAGACTGCTAGGGAGGTGACTGTTTCTCGTGTTTAGAAGTAAAATATTTACTTCCTTGAGAAAAAGGAAAAACAATTATTTTTGTGGTTAACCTGTAAACATTTGGAGAACAAATTATGAATAGAATAAATTATGCAGACCACTGCAGTTTCCTCCCTAGTTTGAAAATTACTTTCTGTGGTTTAATTGTGAAAACATGATAGAAGTTTATACTGAGAAAGAGCAGTGAAGATTTGCTCTCTCTTAGGCAGAATATAACATGGTAAGTGAGAATTTGTGCATTAAAATTTCTTCCTTTCAAACCAATGTGTATTCTACTTTATTTGTTGTGTATTTTGTGAGCAGGTGTGATGGTTCAACTTGACTGGCTGCCAAGTGCTCACCTAGCCAATCTCTTGTTCCCATTCATCAGCAGGATGAGGGAGAAGACAAGGTGTAGAAGCTCATGGATTTTGATAGCAACAGGAAGATTGTTCACTGTCTACTACTGTGGGCAAAACAGACGTGTCTTTCATGGGTTGCCGTGTGGACATTGACTCTGGCGAGGTCCTCTCCACACACTGCAGGGAAATACCTTCTCCGGTGCCTGCAGCACCTCCTTGTTAGCTTTTTTTCTGCATTTTTACTCCTATTCCTCATTTTTTTTCTCCTAATTCTGCCTGTCTTGTCGTGTTATTTCTTAAATGTATTTTCACAAAGGTGCAACCCATTTGGCTGGTGTGCTGATCTGTGTCCTCTGTAGGTGCATCAGAGACCAGCTGGGACTGTGTGTGTCGTGATGTTGCAGCCTACCTCCCTCCCACAGAAACCTTGACAAGTATACCCAGTAAAGTAGGTTAAGACTGTTGGGGTAGAAAAGCAGGTATTTCAAAAGGTATTTTAAAAGCACCTTTATGATGAGTGTAATGATCATGAGAACAGCCTAGTAAAGGATTGCTCCTATTTAAAATCCTTACCCTAATTTGCCTTAATTTAATTGGTTAATTAGTGTTCTGAATAAATGGTATTTTCAGGGGAAAGAAATGATCTGTAACCTGCAGTTATGGGCTTTTTCCCAGGTGATATTATTGAATACAGGTGTAGCACATACATTCATACATTTAGATTGTATATGCTATCTTCTTTTCTATGTTATTCTTAGTATTTAATTGTGAGACAAACATTTTAAAGACTATTGCAAGAATGCATGTGCAGTGAGCATTACTTATTAAGTGAACAGGTGTTAGTCTTCTGCGTTGTTGTTTTTTTCAGACATCATCTGGCTTTTTTAAGGACAGATAAAAGACTCATCTTTTATAGTGTTCTTTGCCAAAACAGTTGTTACTTGGTATCCCTTTTCTGCCTTTTGTTGTTGATTCCCTCCCACACAGACACGTACTTCCTCTTCTGTATTTCTCACATCTTTAAAATCTTATATTAATGAATGTCTTTTTCAAATCTTTGATATTTCTTTCTGGCAAGAAAATAATTATTATTCATGCAAATCAATACAAAATAAAACTCTTAAAGCAACAGGGAAGATACTGCAGTAATTCTCAGTTTACACTGAAATTTTCTGTCATCTCTCTGCCATTTGCCAGTTGCCTAAAGATTTGCTCTGGACTCATTGTAATCCTGCAGTTGGCTTCCTGGGCATAGTGACAGTGCTTTGCTGTATTCCTGGGCACTGGACATATCTCCAATTGCTTAGTTGCAGGGGAGGTTGGTTAGATAGCCAGTTGTGTTCTCCAGAGCATTTTCCTTAGCTTGCTCTGAAGTTAAAAGGCTTCTGCTTTTGTGGACTGCAACTATCACTCATTTTCAACACAAGCATACAAAGCAGTTTGGTATTTTTACAATAATATGAATTCTGTATTACTTCTGGCACTTGGAAAATTTCAGTATGCCTAATCTGCCAGGGGTATCAATCTGATGCTTTTGTTCTATCTTTTCTGATTATTGTGATAAAATGTTTTCTAAGAATGTTTTTGAAAGTGTTGTTCTTTAATATGAACTCTAACATTTTACTTGTTTTAGCTGGAATATAAACAAAAAATTTGACTTTATCCTCTGATAGAGTCTGATAAATGTTCCAAAAAGTGTGCTTTGACAATCTGACAGAAGAAATTGCTTGTACTAAGTTTGGGTCTGCTATTTTAAGCTGATAAATTTTGACATTATTAGAACTTGTAGTATGGAGAGGGAGTTGGATGTTTTGATCTAAACCTAGACATGACTCTGAAATGTTGTAGATTGTTAATGGTACAATGGAACTCTCAAACACAAACACGATAGGATGGGTGAATACAGTGAAATGCATGGCAAAAAAGAAAATAGAGATTTTACAGTATGTGCTGAAGACTGCACTTGAATTGTTGAGATTGTTTTCATTGGGAAGAAGATAAGGGTTTTTTTTTCCCCTTTGGTACTTAAACACATTGAGTAGTGTTAACTGATCTTCAAGTATTACTGCGTAGATGGTCCTCTTTAAAAAAAGAAAAAAACAAGTCCAGAAAAAGAAGCAGTTGTTATTTTTTGTGGTTTTCTACACCAGAATAAATCATGCCTTTTCCCTTCTTGCAGTCTAATAATAATTAACTACTTATTTTCTCAGAACTGTGTACACTCCTACTGACCTTCTTCACGTTAATATGCAGACACAGCAGTAAATGGAAAGCTGCATTGACTTTTTCTGTGATGCCACACAACCCAAATAGTATGTTTGTTAGTGGAAGGAAATTATTTTCTAGCTTCTCAGAAAGTGCTGCAAACGATACAGTTTTTATGTGGACAATGTATGACTGGAGGGCAAAAACCAAAGTGCAGGGTAAAGCATATGATTATGAAAAACTGGACTGGGAACTAGATATTTCAGTCCTGAGTATTTCAATGTTTTAAAGAATCTTTTTCAAAAAGAAACAACTGAAATTTCCTGGGGCTTCATATGTTAAAATATGCTCTGAGTACAGAATTTTGGCTGTTTGGAATCAAAAAGGAAACTCACCTTCTCTTCACGGTACTGATGTTTATTTCAAAATCTCCAAATTTGAGCATGAACTTTCACATGTAAGTTGAAGTACAGCCCAATGTGAATATTACTACTTTTGCAGGAAAAAAAAAAAATTAGGAAAATGGACAGGTCTTACTGTGGGTTCAGGTGTCTGTTCTAAGCATACGCCGGACCATTTTGCATGTTCTTTGACTTGCCACTTTTGTTGTCTTCTGTAACAACGTGTCCTACCTTCTGTCCTCTGCACAGCAAAGAAGTAGCTAGAAGTCTTGCAATATAGCTGAAAGTATTGAGCAGGTGACACTGAGTACAACTTAAAAGAAGTGAGGGAGAACTGGAATGTTCTGTAGGAATACCTTTGAGGTAGGATGGCAGGCATGAATGGGAGACAGGGCATTCTGATAAACGGAATGAACAGGAGCATGAGGGCCATACATCCATGGGAAACCATCCTTTCTTAGCTCCACTGCTCACAAAATGGGACACCCCTTTCTCTCTTCTCTGTGTGCTCCCCAGCAATTCAGAGGTAAATGTTTCTGAAGAAAGTTCCTAGTAAAGACAGTGAGGTTATCATGAAAAGAGAGCATATAAGGAGATCGAATATAAGTATCCTTCACTCCTGCCTACCTTGGGAGGTCAGAAATCATAGAACAATTCAGGCTGAGAGAGACTTCATGCTGAAAAGTATCTGTCAGGTCACAGGGATAGGTGCCTCCTTCTCTGTCTGCTTTTTCCTGTAACTGTACAGTACAGTATCAAAAATACCAATCAGGGTAGAGGAGGAAGGTACTCCCATTGCTTCAGCAAAAATTCATGTAGGAGGAGTCCTTCTCAGCCACCCATTCACTCCCAGAACTGGATGGCTCTGGAAAGGTTTAGGATTGTATTAATTCTTTCAGCTTGGAAGAAGAGAAACCACTGTGGATACTAACCATTTGCTCCATGGCTGCTCCTGTGACTTTTGGGGTGTCAGTGATTGTAGCAGACCACCTCTAGATCCAGATTTCCTCCCCATCTACTGATAAGAGGGACGTTCATACAAGAGCTCTAACTTGTGCCATAACTGACTGCACCATTAGGAAACTTCTGAAGTCTGGAAAGCAGGTAATCTTAGTAACAGAATCTTCATTATCTGCATGTAGCTTCCTCTGAAAAAAACTCTCCATTCCACTGGTCCTTCTTATAGTTGTCCTGTGAGTTTCTGGCATAGGCTTGCAAGATGTTCCAACAAAGAATTTCTCATGGCTCAGTCCAAAATCCCATGTCCCACATTAAGAACTTGTGATGTATTATGTTCCCCTGCATTTTCTGTGTGCTTTTAATATGGTTTATGTGATTTTATGGCCTTTACTGCCTTCTGCCTTCCTACCCCTCTCTGCCTCTGGGTCAAAGCAATGATGCCAGCAGAACCATTAGCTGAAGGATCCTCTAAGCAGCTTGGAGGGTGATCCAAGGAATGTATTCTCATGCATTAAGTCTGCCATTTCTACTAGCCTGTTGCAGACTTTCTCATTTTTTTTTAGCTGACAAGCCTTTGGTTCAGAGCAAAAACTCTTGTTATTATTCTGTATCACACCTAGTACAGTTAGTTTTTGTCCCATAGTTATCACTCTAGCCTTTTAAAGTCTTTTTTACCTCTCAAATCATTTAATCAGAACACTCCATTAGTACACTGTTATTTTTTTTGTACCAAACAGCTACATTTGTCCTGAGACAGGTCTTTGAGAAATACCACCATTAAAATTCCTCCAGGCCAATGACTTCCCTTCTGTCTTATCTGCTTTATCTAGTTCCATGCTTGGTTTACGAATCTTGTAACTAATTGCTTTCCATATTGCATCATTTAAATGCTTTGCTAATGTCCAGACAGAATATACTCCCTGAATTTTTGTCATGCCAAGTTTATGAAGTAGCAAGACATGCTGACATGTTGACTTTTGGAATTTTGGTTTGCATCCCCATTTTTCAGTTTACCATGATCTTGTATGATCTTGTATTTTTTTTTTTTCTTTTTTACTTTTTTTCTTAAAATACTAACAGCTAGGTAGAAATTCTCCAAAAGAAGTCACAGATGTACTTGGACATTGCCCTATTTTCTTGTCTGGATGTACCGTAATGCACATGAAATGAAATACTGAAACTGTTAGAACTAGCTAAACATTGTGAGCATGACCTGTCTTACCAGCCTGAGATGTTTGCTGCTATTGGCTGTTTTCAAAAACTATTTGCAACTTCTGAGTTTTGTATCCAGTATCCACGCGGTTGATTATTGGTCTAACAGAAAGTTGCTGTAAATGTAGTTCAAGAACACAAGGCTGGTTTTATTTAGTCACTAAAGCTATAACACATCAAGCTTACAGAAGAGATTATTGACAAAATGTGATTTTTTAATGTGAAGTGTTATCTCTGCATCATTAGCAAAATTATTCAGGGTGATGTGAAAGCATTTACATCTGGTTCTGGTTTTCACAGGTCACTGAGTGCACATCACCTAGTAAGGCTCTTGACAAAGCAGGTATGACATTCAGATAATGACTGCCTAGAAGAAAATAGGAAGTCTCTCTTGGTTTCAAAGAAGAAGTACAGATTAAGGTAAAGATATAATCTTTCAGTTGTGCCAATGGTTTTAGAGGAAAGATACTTTGTGATTAATTTGTGAACTGTTGCATTCTTTGTGACTTACTTGGAATATGGTATGTAATTCTAAAGATGCCTCACTCTGTCTGATTTCGTGTTCTGTTTCCAACCAGTCATCTCACCTCACCCTTTGCCAGGAATCTTCTCATGGTGATGTGTTCCATCTAAAGTTCTGGTCATCTTTAAGTCTTAGAAGTGCAAAAGGTATTTCATTTCTGTTAATTTTGGCTTTCCAAGGTAAAGAGGGTTTGTATGCTACTCTGTTTAGATGAACACGAATCTTAAAGACTGAGCTGGCAGTTTCAGGCTGTATTTACAGCCTTAAATCTAGGGGAGATTTATAATCTTCTAGACTATTTTTCCTACCTAAGTTTGCAGGTAGATAGCTCTGCTTCTAGAGTGAACATGCTGTGTGCTCAACCAGTTACGTAGAAAGGCTTAGTCATGAACACAGTACTGTTCTGAAGAAGGATTCACTGTTGCATTACTTAGGAAACTTTCCTGTGGCAATTGACTACAGCAGGTATAAGGGTCCTTACTAATTCCTAATTCCTTCAGGATTCAATGATTTTGTCTCTTGCAGGTTTTGAGTTAAGTCAAGGGAAACTATTGCATACTTATAGTACAGGGACTCTTCTTTAGTTACGGATCTTCAGATTCCAACTATCAGAAAATCTTGTCATTTTCAATAAAATGTTCTCAACGCATAGCCTTCTTTGTGTGTGAGGCACCTTATGAAATGTTAGCTCTGCAGCATAGGGGAATATTTATGTTTGCTTTATTGATACTATCTCAATGAAAACAGAAGTTATACTCTTCAGACTCACGTGTTAGGTAATGTGTTGACTGTCCTGGTAACAAATTTCTCACTCAAAAGCATGGCAGGAGATTTCCCTTAAAACAACCCACATGTTCCAAGTATAATTGCATGATCTGATTCATATGGATGTTTCTGAATTAAATGCTAGCTCTTACTTTGGAAGTCTTTGTAATTCTGATGGATGTTGTATCATCACTGAAAACATAACATTATATAAAAAGTAATGAAGGTGGAGCTGCGTCCAATTAAATCTGAAGAGGGGGGATATTTAGTTGTTCCATAGATGTATTGGAACGAAATTTTTGCTGAGAAGTTATGTGCACACAGGGGAGGACACAAGACTAATACCAGAACTTCTGTGCTCTCTTGAGAGCACCAACACTGAGATGTTTGGGTCGTTGACTGGATTAATGTATCTTGCCAGGAGGCTCCATGCAGTCTGCAGTATGTTTAAGGAAACATAGGATCATGGTGAAGTCCCAGACTTTACTTGAGTACAGGCCAGTGTGATGAATGCACACATTATGTGTTCACTGTGCAAATTAAAACTATAAGAGCTGTGTTTGCTTTTCCCACTAAGGTTGGTGGGAAAGCAGTACTGCTCAATGACAGTATGGATGGAATGGGATTTTGAAGACTTGCACTGCCAGGAGAGGTGAGCTGGCATCTGGATGAGCTAGTCATGCTCCCTATCAAAGTATCTTTGATAGGAGGGCTTTGGCAGCTGGAAGGCTGCCATGTAGTGGAGCATGCATGATAATTCCAACTCTCTCCACCCAGCAGAGCAAGAGCTGCGGTCACATTTTTGCGAACTCCAGCAAGCGCTAGCAATAGATCCAGGACTGCTCAGGTCAGTCAAGACAAGAACAGAGCTATCCCTCCACACACCTCAAACCGTCCAAACCATCTACTGATATCCAGTTTAGGCAGTATTCTTATTTCTGTAAAGGAGTGGTATTAACAATTGAAAGCCCTCTGTGCAGGCTCTTTCCAAATGCTCGTCTCTCGTTTCCCTTGGTCTGGAAGTCATTTTAGATTTGCCAGCTGGGACTCAGCCCCTGGGCTGATTCCAGCACCTGAGCCTAGGTTTATGTCAGAGTGAGCTGGCTGCTCCCGTGGGACATTACGGCGTGCCCTGACTCAGGAGGTGCTCAGAAAGGTGCTGCTGGACCTCTGGAAGGAGACGGAAAGTGGCAGAGTCAAAGCTGAGTGGTTGGAGAGCAGTGATTTCCAGCTCCTTCAGATGTTTATTTCCTGGTGAGTGGTATGCTTAAGAATATTCTTAATGTTTGGGGTGGTAGCAAGAAATGATAGACTATTTACTTTTCCTATTTCTTCTGTTGTGAATTTTAGAATATCTGTGACTAAACATAGTCACTAGAAGAACCCCCTAAGTAGAGACTAACAAAGTGGATGATTATCTAGTCCTGAATGTCTGAATGTGGAGCGAAGCTTCTGGTTAGTGTTTTCCTAGTGAAAACAACTTGTTTTTTTTTTAATATAAAATACACAATGTCTGTATTTGTATCTCATACATTATTACTTAAAAAACAAAAGCAGTAGTCTATATGATTACAGCTAAAGAATGCAGATTTTGTCCTTAGGCAAAAGGTAAAGGAGAAGAAAAATGGCATTCATTTCTGTTATATAACCCAGAACGTAAAATCTTAGAGAACAGTGTTAGATTTTTCCATTCAGAAATACAGTGTATAATTAACACAATTAGTTATTGACTTATTCACAACCAGGAAAAAAGACTTTCATTTCATCTTGTTTTACAAAAAAAAATGGGTCCTCAATGTGTCAAGTGCCACGTTAATAGCAATTGCAGACTGTTTTTAAACAAGGATGGCAAAAAGTTAAGAGTTGAGGAGAATTATCTCACTTGTACTGATGGTGAAAGAAAAAGACTGAATGCTTTATCTGCAGTTCTGAACACAGCTTTCAGCTGAAGGCTGTTTTATATTCAAAACTCACTCCAAACATTCACCTTTGCCTGTTCCTTGATTATGTGTCAATTTAGATTGACATAAAATTTGGGCTCATTATGTAAGTTAGACATCTAAATCTGCCCTTGTGTAGGAAAAAAAGGGATTTTCCCAGCCTAATAACCCAGAATTTGACCCATCAAAGGTGTCTGTCAAGAGGTACTAGGCTAGTTAGGGAAGTTCAATACTAGTATGTGAAAGCCACCTTCAATAGCAACACTAATTAAAGGCTATTAAGCCTGGACTAGTGTCCTTTCAGCATCATGGTATGAATGTCCTTTCTTCATCGTGGCATCTTCTCTCAGAACTATCTGCTATGGCTTCTTTCAAGCATCTTTCACCTGGTCAGCTGCTCACAGAAGGTCCCCCCAGCACAGTCCAAGTCTTGACTCTAGAAATTTGACTATATTTTTCAGACCAAAATATACTCCTGGGAGGCAGCTAGGCAATCCTTTCATGATAATCTTCAAAGCAGTACATGTGCTTATGACCTCTTATGCACAACCCAGCACTTAGAGGTCTTGATCTACAGCCGGTAAATTCCTTCCCTGCCTACTGTATTTTGAAAGTAGTCATAATTACTTCTAAAGTTTATTACTCAAAGTGAATGAGCCTCGGTGGGGATGTTCCTCCTTCTTCTTTGCTGTCACTCCCCTTCTGTGGCCTGTTTTCTCTCATGCAGTCTTCTGGGTAATTAGAGTAATTGCTTCTGGTAATAGACGGTGGTACTTGGGCTTTGTCACCTGTGTTTCTTGAAGACAATGGCTCCTCATGTTGCAGTTGTGACAATAAGTTCTCTGTGAACTTTCGTGCCAGGCCCTGAGATATGCTGCTAGTTAAGTCCTGTCTCTTAGACTTTTCAAGACACAGCAGTCCTCTGGGCTGGAGAGATATGTGCCATGCAGGAGATGTAGTTACTTGCATGCTGACCTACTTAACTAAGCTGTTGTAGGTTTGCTGGGATGGATCATCTTGAGAAAATGCCTGGGAGTGAGATCTCACAGTGAATCAGCTTGCAGGTGGGTTACCTGCTAGGCAGCTCACTGCCAGGCTTTTTGATGGTCTTTCTGTTGGCTGCAGCTTCTCTCTAGGCACATCTGATTGGGTCTGCAACTAGGATGGATGTTAATGGAGAAGAGGGATTTTAAAAAGTGAGTGCAAGTGGTATCCTGAAATAACACGGGTGAAAGTTAGGCATATGCTCTAAGTGAATCATCTGACAGGACTTCCTACCTGTAGAAGTGTAAAAAGGCTCTTGAAGACAACCCAAACTTCATGTTTTCACTCTACAATCCAGCTTGTCCTCTAAAGGAGCAGACCTGCTTCCATAGGATGGATGCATAGAGTGCAGTAATGGAAAATATAAGGTCAGTTTGCCTTTAGGGAATTTGACTTGCTATTCAGTAAATATATATTTTAGATTTCCTTAAAAAGCTGTGTTAACCTTGTGGTGACCATACTGAGCTGCAGTATATGTGGCTGCTTTGTGAAAAGGATTCTATGGGCTGCTGTTTTACACTGTTATATGATCTAGGCAAAGTTCAGAACAAAATAAGACATACTTATTTAATTTCTTCTGGTAAAGAAGTCAGTGGTACTGCTCAGGCTGTCCTATTATTTTCTTTAAGTAGAATGCACTTTTCTCTTTGGTCACAGATAAGTAATTACTGCATTTCTGCCATGATGAACAGCCAGTCTGAAGCTCAGGGTAAAAAACGTATATGTCTTCCGAAAACCTACTGTCACTGGCATTTAATCATCTCTTTAAAGTTAGAGATAGGAACTGGAGAATGAGAGTGAATCATTAGTGGTGCGTTTCTTTGTTGCATAAATCCAGCCTTCCCATTGACCAGTAGATGGGGCAAGTGAACCTCCTTAGAGTTACAATCAAGATTTCTCAGAATGCAAGGTTAAAATGTAGCCCTCGTTGGCTCTTAGTTCAAAAGTCTAGTTCGAACTCTCTTTACCTTTGTACTGTAAGGGTAAATTACATACTTTGACGCAACTGGACTATTTTCTTTACAAACATGTGTCGTAAACAATTGTTCTATTCCTTGAAATTCTGAGATTTAAAATGATATTCCTTTTCACACAGGGTTGGAAACAAATGTTTTGAAAGTTTGTTTGTGAGGAGATATGGGAATGAGTGTTCCCTTCCCAAAACTAGCTAATAGTTAGGTGTTTACAACACTCATGAGGATGCAAAAGATCAAAGTTTTAGTCTCTGGTAGTCTTCCAAGTGACTGTAGAGTGTAATAATTACAAGATCACCTTCCATTCTTACTTTAGGTTACCCTCTCCAATTCTTCACCAAAAACTGTTCCCATTTTTATAGATTTACCACTGTACCAGGTTTGCATGGCCTACGTGAATGACCACAGTAGTTCATCTTAGACAACCTTTCTGTCCACATTTCTAGCTTCCCACTTGTACTTTGTGTGATGAGAGAAGCTGACCCACAAAATAAGTTCCTGAATGCTGCCTGTTACGGGATGAATAATCTTTTTCTTAAACATGAGGGAATATATAGCCCTTAGTTTCTCTTTAGCATCTGCTTTTTCTTCTACACTTTATCTTCATAGGCATGCTATGCTCTGGCCCCACTTCTTCATGCTCAGCTTGGTAGTATAGGTCCTGAAACTGATTGTATTCTTGCAGTCAATGTGGTGCAGGTGCAAGGACCATTTGCTGCCTCTCACAGAAGCAAATAATGTCAGTGAAGTTGGCCTTGTGGGGGGTAGCGGAGGATCTCCAGGTGCAGACTTGTTACAGCGGGAAGCTTCTGCTTGTTGCATAGACAAGACAGTATTGTTCAGCCAGTTGGGTATATCCTGCCATTGAGGAAGCAGATCCCACTGTTTAGCCTTGGAAAAAAAGTAAGTCTGCATTTCACTTATTTAAAGTGAAGTAGAGCATACTTCCTGAGATATTCGGTTGGAAGTGCAAAGAACCCTGTGTCTATACTGAACTGGATAGGTCAGAAAAACGTAGTATGTTCATATAAAACAGAACACCTGGGCTAAAGATCTTTTTTTTTTTTTTTTTTTTTTACAAAAAAAAAAGTCATTATTTTTTTTAAAAGCCTGTCCCCAAAATTTCAAATGCTGAAACAGGTAATAGGTGTAAGCCTACCTTCTCACACATGCTGGGGAAAACTTTGCTGTGCACTGACAAGTAGAGCACATGTGTGTCTGTATGCTACCATCTGTTATTATCCATTTATGATATACAAAATTTGTTTCTGGATGGGAGAAAGTTTCTAGAAGAGGAATTCCTAGCTGGATTAGCCATGACTTTTTGCTCTTGTTCAAAGCTGCAATGGAGATGGGTAGTAGTGAGTATGGGAGGAGACAATGCTGAAGTTGGTGTGAGCTGAGAGCAGCACCTTTGCAGACAGTGAAAGTAACCAAACTCTACAGAGGTCTGAAGTGGTAAGATTTTGGCTCTCCTTCAGTTCATAGTACTGAACCTGGGCATTGTCCTAACCTTCTCTGTGTTTCTAAAGAGCAATTTCTGTTAACTTTTCCACATGTGACTTAAAGAGTGCTTTACTTGCTCCTTCTTTTCTATCTCATGATGTTCTGAGACTCTAGCACTGATTCCTCCATGGTGAGCAGCCTAGCTCAGAGAAAGACTCTCACAACCAAATTTCTATAGTTTGCTGCAGTCCTTCTTTACTTTCCATTTGGTCCTACAGGAAAAATTCCTCTGACTTCTGTCATATCTACCTTTGCCTTTGAATGTTTTCATTGGATTGCTATGTTTCGGATGAAATTTAAATTGCTCTGTGTAGTTTTAGCTGGCGTTTGCATTTTGTACACTGAGTGCATCTTGACCATCTGCTGTCCTCTGATTTAACCACTGTCCTCATTGTCTTCTAATTATTTCTTTCAAGTCCTTCCCTGCTTCTGGAGAAATGTTCTCCTGCTAAGATGAGCAGTGCTACTATTGCTGAACATGCTCACTTTCACATTTCACTTTTCATATTCCCTTTAGATTTAGTACTTTTTCTCTTCATTTTCTGCCTTGATGATGAAAAGAGCTGTTTTATAAGAAACACACTGCTCCCATGGTAGGTATAAAAGCCTGGCTCAGACTGCATGGGTTCCTCAGGAACTTGGTCTGTGGCACAAATTGGCACGAGGCAGCTGGGAACACCTACAGCATGCAGTGGTTTATAGCAAGCCAACTGCTCAGTGACATGCTGGCCTCTGAGGAAAGCTATGCAAGCTGCTAGCCAGAGGTCTCTCAGGAGGATTGAGAGTTTGTCTGCTATTTGGCTCTTCACAGACAGCAGATGTTCCCTGAGAAGGTGAAACATGCAATAAATGACCATATTTACTTGAGGCAAATCAAGACAAGGCAGCAGTCCAGCCAAGTGTGTTTACTGCTGCAGGAATGCTTTTGTGCTGATACAGCATTTTTTCACCCAAAATCTTGGAACATTTTTAAAGTGTTAACAAATGTAAGCCAACACCAGTGTTTGCAGATCTATTTGAGACAGACTTTTATTACCTGCCTCGAATACCTCCATCCACATAGCCCTCACTGATTTTGGTATTTGACCATTTCCTTGGCTGCATATGGCATCTACAGGTGGTGCTGAGCTCATGTTGATACAACTACATGATGTGTGGGACCTGAGCAGGTTACTGTGCAGCTGGCTCAGGTAGGAGCATGAGGGGGGGTTGTCATTTCAGCTGAGGCACAATTATCCTTCTTTTTAAGAGGAAAAAAATCTAAAACCTGAGCAGAAGAAGGTCACAAAGATGCATCTCTCTTTTCTACTGCTTCTTCTGAGGGTGTGTGTGGGGTGGGTGGAATATTAAAATAAAAGTGAAACACTGAGTAGATTATTGCAATTTGAGATAAGTTCAGGCTACGTTGTGTCATATCTGTGTTCTGACTGAATGTTCAGCTAATGTCTAATCCAGTAATCCAGAAGGAAGAGAAGTAGTGTCTTCAAGTGCTTACAGTTTTAGGCTTAATCTTGTACATTCCTTGTGGACCAACAGATATGCTTGGATGCTTATTTGAGGTTGTCAACCTTCAGGGGCATGCAGAAGAGGACTATATCTTCAGCCAGCAGCAGAGTATTAATGCAGGGACTTCAAATTGTTTTGCTAGTGCAGAATGTGCTGCCAAATAAATATCACCTGGTTCTGGTTAAGTGCCAAGGGGTTAGCAGTGAGGTGGGAGCCAGCTGGGCTGCTCTTTCCTCAGCAGTTTTCTCCACTGCCTTGAAGACTGACAGCTGTGAGGTGAAGGGGGATGGCTCTTCCTCCCTGATGTTCTGCCTTATTTCTGGTGGATGGCTCCTCTGTGATGGTCTGGTAGCCTTCTACTAACCCTTTCCCTCAACACACAAAAGGGGCAGTCTCTGAAGGTTCCATGGGATGGACAAATAACTCCCTCCTTCCAACTTTCCTACTTGTTTTACTGAGAAGCTCACACTGTTTCCTTCTCCTCTGCTCAGCTCACTAGTGGCAGTTTTCTGTGGCCATTTCCCCCAAATGACCTTGCTGGAACCCAAGAGGGACAAAAAGCCCTGCCCACTTTCTGCTCAAAGTCCCCTAACTACAAGATGTATTTGGTCTGCAGAGAGGGTTTTTCCTCTCTCTTTCGTTCTCTCTGCTCTCTCTGGTTGCCCACAATGACAGCAATGTCAGTTTGGTTTGAGGGAAGCCTTGCATGCATTGTGACTGGCTCCTTCTGCTAATAATTTGTTCTCTGGAGCCTGTTGCCACATAGTATAAATAAATTTCACTGCTTAGTACTTTCCCTTTTTGCTGTTCAGCTGCTGGAAGGGAGCTGACACACCCTGTTTTGTTTTTCAAATTTGTATTTTTTCTCTTTTTGTACGAGACAAAATCACAAGATTACATTAACAGAGATGCATTACTGGCACATACTTTTTTAGTTGTCTTCTATTGCATTATGCAGTATTTAAATACTGCATAAAACAGGAATTGAAATGCATCTGCCATCCTGGAACAATATTCAGTTCGGTGCTGGGACAGATTATAGACTTCATCCTGCTTCAAAAATCCAATTGGTATATACTGACTTGATAGCATCTTTATGAAAATTGTTTTTCAGTTGTTCTATCATGTAAACTCACTCTTATTTTAAACAATCTTAATGTGGTTCATTCCATACATGTAGGTTGGTAGAATTACCAGGTTATATAGCACATCAGACCTAGTTGTACAGTGGACTGGAAGTTCTCTGTTTGTGGTAGCATGCATACCGCTGCAACCTCGAGCTCAGTGAAGGGTAAATATTTAGAGTGACTGAGCCCAAACTGGGCTCTGTGCTGTTTTAACTAGATTGCTTCTGCCTAATTTAAAGCTGGCTTAGGCTCTCCTCCACCACACCAGAATCGCTGCTGAGTACATGTTCATCTCATTTGGTACAGTGAAAGCCACAGTCATGTTTTTCGTGGTTCTAAGCCTGATGGTTAGAGCACTTGAGGTTGTTTTTACTGCGTGGATGTGATTGCATGTGCATTTTAATATAGGGAAAAACGGGCCATGATAAACTAATGAAGTCAGTAGACTGGTTACATTTGACTACTTTCTTGGAAATCTCCATCATCCCCATCTTCCTTGGAATGAGTACAAGGAATCTATCAATCTAGGCAAAATTCTTTCTGCATGTTTTTGAGTCTTTCTATAGAGAGTAGGTTTTAAGAAATGCAATATATCCAATGGTTTTTGCTTTTTCTTCCACTGATTCTCTCTAAGCAATGAAGCACATCTCCATCCGTATTGTAGAAAAAATTAGAAAGTAGCCCTGTGCCATATGCATTTTATAAACCAAATCTTGAAAAAAATGACTTGAAGGAGGGGAAACTTGTCACGTCAACATTGCAAATGATGTGAAACCAGAATGTCCTCCCACCACAGCATATGTTGGTGGTGGGTGGGTGGGGGAGATGCAGGGAAGAGGTGGTGGTATAAAAATACCTTGTAAAAACAAGTGTTTGGCAGGGTGAGTGGGTTTGTCACTTCAGCCAGACTGGAAGGGGGAAACCAGACAGACAGGGGGCGGATGGTGAAGGAGGGAAGAACATATGTCACTTCAGCAAGGTAAATAACTTGACACAGTACCTCAGAAATCACACTCGGATAATTAGCAGGAGAAGATCAGATATTAAGTGTCCAAGTGGAATAGAAAGTTAGAGGAAAAAGTAAAAGCTGCTTAAATATAACAACAAAGGTGATGACAAATGGTTAATGTGGCAAATCTGAGGCGAAAGCACACAGGTGGAAATCTCCAGACAAAGCACACATGCTTGCTAGTGGGCGCTTTTCCTGCTTTTTCATGAACAGAGCAGCATGTTTTTCTCATTTATCCTTGTAATAATTCAAAAGTTCTAAATCAAATGCAGATTATGGGCTCTGTATGATAACATTACTGCTAAATGAAGCTTTATCACAGATTGCTAGCATGGCCTCTGCATAGGACATCTATCTCTGCATGTGCTATGCAGCACTTGGTACACACCCAGTATTGCACAAAGGAGAGCAGACAGTGGCATGAGCACCCATGCTGGCAGCAAAGGTGGAATATGGCAGTTTGCCTTGTAATGCTTGGGAACATGCATGTGCTGTGGTGGGAGACTGGTGATTCCTGTAAGAATGCTGGGCTCTGTTTTGGGGCTGTGAGGTAGCCAGCAGGATGGGAGGACAGCCCTGGCCCTTTGCAGGTCATGTTGGCGGTGACAGCTGTGAACATTGGGAGGGCTTTTTCCTTCCTATGTGTGATATTTATATCTTTTATTTTATTTTAACTGGCTTGCCTCTGCACCCATGAAGCAGCTCAGCCCCAGTAAGAGTGCATGTGTATGTGAGGAAAAAGACAGAGAAAAGATGGGGATAGAGCAGGCTGGTGAGCTGCCCTTTGTCCAGTAATCTGCTAGCTAAAAATATTCTATGGATGGCTTCAGATGCTTTCATCTGACTTCAAATCTGAAAGAGGGTTTAAAGGAGCTCTCCATGAAGAAGAGGTGCATTGCCCAGTAGGACAAAACTTGTTTTGTAGGAAGTATGTCATTCTTGCACTCTAGTGGTGATTTTGCTGATTGTTATCATTCCTTATAGCAATCCATCCCCTGTGCTGGTGGGTTTCAAGGGTGGCATAAACTGTGGAGGTTGGCCAGTCACCAGTTTGCAATCTAGGATGGAAGATTCAGCTCTCATCTCCTACTCTGGCTGAAAGCATATTGCTGAGGTCTATTGTACAGCAGGGGACTTTCCACTAGTAGGTGTTCATACAAATTTTGCTGTATATGGGGATCTTCATACGCTGACAAGCCATCATTTCATACTTGCATTCCCCTGAAAAGCAATGGGTATTTTCCCTCTTCAAAAAATTTCAAAGAAAACACACTAGCACATTTTTGGAGAAATTTTGCATGCTCCAGCCAGCAAGCAGAAGCCTCGAATACCTTCGGAGACCCTATCTGTGCAGCTGCGCCGTTGCTTTGTCCTCGAGGGCTAGCTTGGGGTAGCTGAAGGGATTAGTAGTCTGAGTTTCCTGACTTGCATGCATGTAATATTAATGAAATATTTTGGTGAAAATCTAGCTTTTACATATCAGATTTGTTTCGTTGCACCAGTTGGTGGACTGAAACTGCCATCACAGCAGCTGTCTGAATATCAAGTAACGCAACATGCCTTGATGCCTTGTCATATTTCTGTGTTTGCTCACAGCTTGAACAGTCCCAAGCATTGTGTTGCTATTTTTTTTATGAAGCTCCAGAGTTAGTGAAATAGAGAGGATATTTTCTCCCTCCACTTTCTCACAAATCCACTCAGAATCTCATGCCACACAAATCTCATGCCTTTTTACTATGCCTTCCACTGATTTAATGATTCAGCCTTTGTGGTAGAAGTGCTTTGGGGCACTTACACGATGATAAGAATTACACTACTACTGTTTGATGCTTCTGCATTCATGTCTTATTGAATACATTGTGCCATAGTATCTGAAGAGTGGATGTTAGAATAGTGAAAGATAAGATACATTGTTTTTTGTTGTTTTTTTTTTTTTTTTTTTTTTTCCTGGAAGATGTTATAACTAAGACTTAAAACTTCATGAACATTTAGTACGTGTGATGAAAGCCTGGCAGTTTCTTCTGCTTAGCATGTAACTTCTGATGAAAAAAGAGAGAGAGTTTAATTGCAGAGTATCTAATAACTCAGTAATTAGGATGATCTTCAAGACATGCAAGGCCCAAATCCAAGTTCTCAGGGTGAACTAGAAGGAACAGGAATACAAATCAATCTCTGTAGTGTTGTAACAAGTGTCATAACTGTTGGGCTTTTGAGTGCTTAGGGAGGATACGTGAGTCTGTTTTTTGTAATTTCTTTGTGTAAAGACTATTAGAGTCTTCCTTTAATTCTTAGAGTCTATGAATTTTTTAATTTTTTCATCTGGGATCGAAACGTCATTATTTTGCAAAATGGAAATCTTGTTTCTGAGGCACTTAGAATAATAGAAGTTGTAGATGCATTGTCAACATGGGGCAAAGAAAAAAATGTGTTGCTTTACCAGCTTTGTGCAAGAGGAAAATCTGGGCTTAATCTACAAGTCAAAAGTAAATATATTTTTGGCTTACAACAGATCAACATTTAAAATATTCTCCTTTTTCCTTGGGAGCTGCAAATGTTTCAGTCCCACTTGATCAAAATCTGCTATCTCATTTGGCAGATGGCACCTGGACTGTGTGGGTGTGATGGCTACCTTGGGGCAGACAACCTGCAAATGGCAACAGCATTTTAAAGAAAAGATGTCAGAGTGTTGGAGAGCAGCTTGGTTTTCTCACTTGTCATCGTTATTTGTTTCTCTCCTGGCCGAACCACCAGCAGCAGGTTAAGGATGACACAAACTAGCAACAAATCACGGGGTGGAGGACAGAGCATGTGACAATGCCCTGGCTATGGTGCAAACATTTGAGCTACATTTCGAAAGCCTGCGTTTGTGTTCAGCAGGGTTCACGAGTGGAAAATAAAAGTCTTTGAGGATAACAATCAGCAAGCTTGGTCTCATCAGTGTCTGCCCTTCAGAGAGGAGGCTGGAGCAGATCCCACCAAGCTGCGATTTGGTTCAGCGCACTAGGGAAGGTTCCTAGAAGCATTCCCCCAGCTTCTTCACACTGTGCACTGAAGGGAAAAAAACAACATTTGGCAATTTGTTGTCAATATTTGTATAACTCCTGATGCCACTAAAACTGCATATGCAGGCTTTAAACTAACAAAAACAAAGCCATGGCCAAGCTGGAAAGCTGGATTTGTTTCCACGCACAATTAGGTTTATTTGTTTAGGTCTCATTTTATTTGCTTTCAGATGACTCAGATAGGAGTATTGCAATCCTTTCAAAGTGAAGTAGTGTTCTGTGTATTTTGGGCATTGCGCTTAGCCAAATGTGGAAAAAATTGGCTGCTCAATAGTATTTTCCTATCCAGAGGTTTTTCAAACTTTTGAGAGGAACTGAAGGAATGTCCCTTCCATGCCAGATTTTTTTTTTTTTTTCCCCCCTTCATAGCGTCTCTCCACATCATTGTTAAAGAGCACAGGAATTTTAAAACACTCCTCTGTTGTGCAACTGTTAGCAACTGCCCTTATTAACTGCTTTAACATTATGTTGCATGCTTAAAGTCTCGCTGGTGTCATCCATAACGTGCTGCTGTGAGCACCTTTTAACCCATTCCAATAAGAATGTATGCACAGTGTACTGCTCAGAACCTCCCAGCTTGCTTGACCAGCTCAGGTTTTGCTGAAAATGATTTCCTGCATATACAAATGGATATTTACATGTTGGCCTGTCGCCAAGCTTTCTGCTGGGAGTTAGCCACTGAGGGCAGATTATTTTCCAATGGACACGCTTGCATGCTATTGGTGTTAAGAGAATTGTCTCAAGTCTCAGTACAGTAGTGTGGTGTGGATTTTTTACTTTATTTCTCCCCTCTAAACCCTGTAACAAACAAATGAAGGTAAAAATGCAGGACTTCTTAATCTCTTCTCCTGTCCTAAATGGGCAGGAGGTGGTGGTTTGCAACTAGTGCTTAAGGCATCTCTATTTTGGGGGAGGTTTTTTGCTTTATTTTCCTTTTGTTTTCTTCTCCTGATCATTTTCCTTCTGGAAATTCCACCTCTGGTGGTGTTTCAGACAATGTAGACAATATGAACAAATCCACATTTATTCCTATTTATACGAAACATAAAGGTTAAATGATTTCCTGCACTCACCAGAAATATGCGTCTGATTTATGGCTTTTTTTTAATGCTCTTCCCACTCAGGCTCATAAAAGAAATATATTACAAAAGCTAATAGACAATCTATTTTAAAGTTTGCCTTGATAAAACCAACTGGAAATTTATTCAGTCTTAAATGTCAGTTTAAAAAATCTGAATGTTTTTCTAATCAAGAACAATAAACGTGGAAAGTGTCTCCATGGAACAGAGCCGTGGCTCAGCACGCTGCTGGCCCAGTGCTGCACACCAGGGCAGATGGAGTCGGCACATCACGTAGCCCGCTCTGCAATAGCTTGCTATATAAGACTGTTTTGACCCCAGGAGGGACTGAACAATGCTTAGGATGTGCAATTTGTTCTTCTTCTTTTTTTTTTTTTTGAGGATAGGAGCCCAAAATACCAAAATATACCTATGACAAAGTGCCAAATTGAGAAGGGATGTAAATTTTCAAATACAATATAGAAAGGAGAAATAACATAGTTTTCCAAGCCTGTCTTAAATACTGAAAGTAGTCATAAGGTGAGCAAATAGATCAGAAGGTGCTCAGAGATTCATTCCAGGCCTATGATCCTTTGCTTCCCTCCCTCTTGCTTTGGAACTAAGGCTGTCAAAATGAAACCCATTCTGTGGTATCAATTTATAACACTTTTAGGCTGATTTTTACCATGGATTGGCTCCTAAGTTGCCATGTACAGCTAAGCAATAAGACAGAGGTTTCTTGGCATGCTATATATATTTAGGCCTTTTTACTTGTAACACATAGTGAGCTGGGCTGGTGCTGATTTCAATCTAAGATGGGTTTTTACCCCTTCCTTCCTGCAGATGTGTAGTTGTGTGTAGGCAGATGCCTGGCAAGTAATTCAGATATTGAGACTTGTGGGCTGATCACCACTTCCTGATGTGCATTACAGGTGAGCCTGCAAGGGGAAGGAGACCCTGAGGAGGAAAGCTAGGAGAAAAGGACCTTAAGGTTTAAAAGCATCAACCTTAAAGCTAAAAGGCAGAGGCAGCACATGAAGGGAATTCAGATAGTACTCTTTTCCCAGATGATGAGTGACCTGGAAAAGTTCAGCAGCAGTTAAATCCTACAGCAGTGCCAAGTGTAAATAAGGTGGTGCACACATTAGTCTTCTGTTATTCTATCCTTCCACAGAATCACAGAATGACCAGGGTTGGAAGGGACCTCAAGGACCATGAATTTCCAACTCCCCTGCCACATGCAGGGCCACCAACCTCCCTATTTAATACTAGACGAGGCTGCCCAGGGCCCCATCCAATCTCGCCTTTAACACCTCTAGGGATGAGGCATCCACAACCTCTCTGGGCAGCCTGTTCCAGCACCTCACACTCTCATGGTGAAGAACCTCACCACACTCATTAAGTGAAGAACTTAAACTTAACTTCCACTGTTCTTTCTTTTACTTAAGACAGAATAAAATATTTTAAAAAATCTAATGGCATGCTTTTTTCCTACTTTACGGCAAACTAAAGTTGCCTACCTTGAAGCACCTCTTTAGGAAAGGTGAATTGGAGGATCTTGAGTAGTTTGGGTGACGTGTGCACACTTTTCATTTGTTGGAATGTCGCATCTTAGTTAGGATGAGGAGAAGAGGTTACCACCTGAACAGCAAACATAATCAGTAATGGCAGTGCCAAATGCTGGGAAACATGAGAGGGAAGAGAGGTGGAGGAAGATGAGCAACTCTGAGGGCATGATAGCATGGCAGTAGCAAGGAAGGCTCTGAGAGCTTTGAAATACCTTGGCCGGGTGTCCTTTGACACTGGATTTTTCTCTGTATCTGAGACTTATTGTACATAATATGACTCAGACCCATAATGCAGAGGATAAACGTCAGCCTGTTTTGACCTACAGCTGCTACTGTCCATAAAACCACTTTTTTCCCCACTAATGCAAATTAGTTTTTCATCCAAAAATCACGTATATTGGTAACTCCTCTGGTTGCTTCTTTGTGATGTTTCATTTTCCACAGACAGTCTTTATTACCTTTTTCTGTTCATTTGAAGCAGGACCTTTGATTCAGCTATGATTAACTACTTTATTACAGTGATGCATGTTTACTTCCTCATTGCTGGATTTCATAAGGTTGTCATCTTCGAACTTTGCAGTCTTCAACAAAGTAAAGTTTGTCAGATGTCTTCCAGCAAATTTTGGTATGTGGGTTTTCTTATTATTATTATTCACTTCCTATGCGTATAGCTATGTGGTTGTTCACCAGCAGATATTAGTTTCCACTGCTTGTGCTCTGAACTGTGACTGCAGTTAGCAGGGTGCAGAGCCCAGCTAATAAACATGCAGCTATGGCTTAACACTTCTCTAACATGGCTACACAGCTTCCATTCAGCCTGCATCACTGAAACATCTGTCTGCAATGTACCTTGTGAAAAACCCTGCATGAGTCTGTGTAGTGGCTTCCTAGGTAGAGAACTATTAGTATGTAATTAAGAAGCATATGGAAGAAACCTGTCTATGTCATGGATGATGCAAACTTGAGTTAGAAGCTCATTAGAGATAAATGACCTATAACCCAGTAAGTCACACATGCAGGCAAAGTGAAAAAGATCATGTTGGAAATAAGGAACATGTTACAAGTGAAGGTAAACTTGCAAGCTGAAATCATAGGGTTGCAACTTGAGACAAACCTTCAGATATAGATGAGGAGAAAATGGTATAGTGCAGGAGAGGAAATCCTGTCCTGATCTTCTGAACTGACGTATGCAACAGAACTGCTGTATAATAGTTTGATTTGTGGTATTATCTTTTTCTTCTCCTCATGATTCTGTATCAGAAAGGTAGAGTTGGGGGCTGAAATACTATGAAAGTAAGTGGCACCCATGGCATCATGTTATCTGCCACTCACGCAAAGAAAAGACAATGTTCTAGAGAGCAGGACAGATTTGTGGTACAAAACATTGTATGAGGAGGTGAGTCTGAGAGATATGAAACTCTAGGCTGATTTCTTGCAGTGCATGGGTGAGCTCTTACTTCCAGGTGGAAGGAGGGAAATCCCTGTGATCTGACATCAAGACAAAAGTCCATGCTTTTTGTCCTGCTTTCATTTACCCCTTGCTAACTGTGTGACTAAGGGTTTCTCTTTATTTTTTCTGTCTCCTGCTTCTTCTGCTTCACATGTAATTTCTTGTTCCCAAAAAATCCCACTGAGGAGCTCTGCAGTATCTCTAAATGTTGTGGGTGAGGCTGGGATAGTGTTGAAACCAGCAGTCCTAGGCTGGTTCTCACTTTTGTCTCTCTCTGTCCTGTCCGCTTTAAGAACAGCCATGTCTAAACACCACTGAATACAGCTCCTGGATCTGACTTTAACATTTGGAAAGGGCTTTTTTTTTCTTTTTTTTTTTTCCTTTTTCCCCTAGAGGAGCATGTCTGACAGTTTTGCATTGGTCTTTGGAGTTAGCTGTGCTCTCACTACCTCACATGTCAGAGTCAGCCATAGCAAGAGGTGTTGCTTCCAAACTAGACCTTTACTCTGGGTCAGATGATACCTGCTGATCTCATGCTGGCCCACGTGCAGTGGACCATGGCCTCTGATACGGCCACTTCTGACAAAGCAACTGCTCTGAAAACACTCTTCCCATCCAGCCAGTTTCCATGTAAAGACTAAAGCTCAGCTGGCTGCAATGAAATGTACCACTTGCATAGTAATTGCTCCACATAAGGTCATTCACAGAAATAAATGAAAGCTGTGCTGGTAGCTGTCAATGCTTTAAAGCAGCTCCAAGAGCTGTTCTGCTCAGCTAAAGTGGTGCCAGGATGCTTTTGTTGTCTGACAGGCTGTTGGCAAGAGTTCCCCTTCTGGGTATTTTTGATGGTGGTGCTGCTTAATACTTATGGGATGCAGTGATGGCTGGCAGGTCCCTGGGGCTGGTGCAAAGGGGCTCCCCATGAGGCAGCAGGGCAGGGCCTGGCAGCCAGAGACAGGATGGGGAATCTCCAAGGTGGTGTCAGAGACAGGGCTGGCAGGACTCTCGGGCCCTCACCAGCAGTAGCATGCATAGGCCACGGACCTCCAGCTGAACACACCTGCTTGCTCCAAATGGAGACCTTCCCTGACTGCCTTCTCCAGTTCATAAACCTGAAATTTAATAGAATACCAGATCTTAATGCTTCTTCCAGAAGAGAGTGACTGCTGCAGTCTGGTCTTTTTCCTGGATAGCTAGAGATGCTTTACAAATGGTGATGTCCCTTGAGTGCAGCCAGACAAAATCATCATCTGGCCAGACAATAAACAAAACCATTTGTTAAAGGTGAGCACAAAACTAAGCATCAGCTTGGACCTTGGACTATAATAAAAATATTTTGCCCATTTAGATAAAATTCTTCCCATAAGCCAGAGTAATTTTAAAAATCAGCAGAGTACCCTTAAAAGGATTTTTTTTTCTTAAGAGTATGTAAGGCAAAACCAGTTAGAGTGGCTCTTGACAAAAAAGCATGTAATGGAGCTGCAGGACTCTGTGGTGGCCACTTTGTTTTCCTGCAGCTGGGTTATAGCTGTTATGCCTCCAGGTGAAACCAAGGAGAACTGCAAGTACTCAGCTGAAAAGTCACTCCCTGAGTGACATTACTCACTCCACAGCAAAGCCAACATCTACGAACAAGTGAAATGATCTCAAAGGGAAGTCAGTTTCTGGAAGACAAACAGGACCTGAGGGTAACCTGTTGCTTAACAGCCACTGGGGAAAAGAATAACATGATAAGGAATGGCTTCAGTTAATTTCAGAGGCACAATTCTTCCTCCGTGCTCATAGCATTATTCTTCATTTGAGCAGTGTTTTCCACCCAAGCACCAATGCTGCTATAGAAAAGACTGTATGGTTGGTGAGATATTTTACATTAGTTTTCCTGTCAGAAGAGTGAAAGGGTATGCATTTGTCATACTTCAATGATGTCACTTTGGGAAGGGACATCAAGATAATTAATATCTGCAAGATAATTAATCTCTGTTAACCCTGATGGTTTGATTAAACAATCAAGTACCAAGTGACATCTTTGCCACGTGACACTTCTTTGGAAACCGTAAGCACCAGAACAGCATTTCATGGTATACTTTTGCTAATGTGGAGCCACCACTCCTCCTCAGGGCTGAATCTGTCATGACTCCTGGATGCTGAGGAATCCTGGGTCTCTTGAAATAGGTTGTTTCCTTTTTTGGAGTGAAATAATAAGTTGCAAGCAAGGGATTAGTAAAATTTTTAGGTAGAATTCCTGCATCAAGGAATTGAAATGGATATGAAAAAGTGATAGTGCTCAGACAATGGGCTGTGTGGACAAGAAGGAATATTTGCATTTCACAATAAGCACAGAATGAGAAATTATTAGTTTTGTTTTTTTTTTTGGTAGGTGTTTAAAATGTATTAACTATTGCTGACACCAATGAATCTCCTTACACTGAAGAAAAGGCACTAATAAGAAACAAGCTTGTACCCATCTGAGAGTAAAGGTTTATGAATTATGATGAAAGGCAAATCAAAGGAAGCAAGAAGTGGAAGGAGATACAGGTGACAAGAAAAGAGTGACAAAAATATGGGAGAAAAGCAGACAGGGCAACTGCTAGAAAGTTAATTGGGGTATCATTCCGACATACTGAAAATTTGTCAGTCTGCCATGTGAGTAGGTCCTACTCTGTCAATAAGCCTATCTCAGCTTCCACTTTTGAAAGGTCATGTCTGTACTGATCCTCAGACGTCTTCTGCAATTGTATTCAAGGGCTGTGATTATCAGTTAAATCCCAGGCATAAAAACTCTGTAGACCAATAAATACAGCAGGTGCGAAAATGGAGACCTCTTTAAGTATAAGAATTTGAATGCTGTCACATTCCATGTTCTGCCATGGAGCTTAAAGTGGAATTCATTTGCTTTTGAAAGTAGGGGCGGGGGGGGGAATAGTTGTTATTATATCCTATTTTTTTACTACTTTACGAAAGAGTATCACAAAATTTTATTATATTTTGCTTTTTTATTATATTCTGCTTTCTCTATGTACAAAGGTGAGTTTTTGTCCTGCTCTTTAACCTCAGGACTATTAATGACACCACAGTCATGATGCTTTTTTGCTCCTGAAGAGTTCCAATTGGAGGGAAGTTTTTTGAGTACATGAAACAATAGCTATGAAAATAGTAAGGGCAGGAACATTCCCTAAACTCTTCTGAACTTCTTATGTTCCAAAGCAGGACAAAGAGAGGAGGATAAGTGAAATTTAATTTGATTTTTTTTTTCTATTAGATTTTTTTTGAAAGTTTCCATGAAAAGATTCAGTATTTTAGTGGTTTTTTTTTTTTCCAATTCCTAAATTTCTTTTGGATGGAGCTAAACTTTTAGGACAGTAGATCTTCTACTAGCTATAATTTTTGGTTGGTGTTAGGAAATTCTGGCTTTGATTTCTTAAACTCTCATTCACCTATGTCAGACAAAATGCCAGATAAACAGTTTGGGTATGAGAGGTAGTTTCCATAAAAGAGGTATTTATAATGTTGTCCCATCATTCAGAATGCATTTCCTTCTTTTTCACACACTGCAGCAGAAACTGTGTCCAATTTCAGTGATCTTGAACAAAAATTGTTGTGTTGGCATGATGTGGAAAGCCGAAATTTTGTTCAATCAAAAGCCATAGTTAACTGACCAAATATATGATGAAATTGTTCCAGACAGACTCAGCTTTCATTTAAATGTTTTACTAATAATCATGTGATCTGGCATAGTTTGTTCTGAGTGTTTGTGTGTTTCTTAGTTTTCTAGCCTAGAGCACGGGATTGGAGAATCCCAAGAAATCTATCATGCTTCAAGGAAAGCAGCGATTTATTTTCTTTTCCAGAATCAATCCGGAAATTCTGTGCTTTACGGGAGAAATATATATTCTCTTCCTAAGTGAATTTACTTGTGCTGAAAAAGAAATAAATTAATTGTTATGGTTTGGACTAGAGAAATAAGCTCGTAATACTAGTACAAGAGGCAACAGCGAATAGCAGGCTTCATTCTTCAGCTGTCCCTGCATTTTAGGTCCCTGCACAAGTCACTTTCCCATTATGTTGCATTATTCTCTAGAAATCTGCTTTGTAGTTCTTGGAACATCCTCCTGTTGCAGCAGCAGTTTATTGCATCTTCGGCATTACTTCAGGAAGTAGAATGAAGTTCAAAGTCCCACCATTTTCTGGAGGTAGACAGCGTATAACAACATTTCCTGATTAAAGGCTAAAATCAATGTTCAGTGTTCACAGAAGTCATTCTTGCAAGAGCTTTCCGTTGAAGTATCCAATTGAAGCTCTTGCAAGATAGCTATGGTTGAAAGGAATTTTTTTTTCTCGTGTGGAGACAGGGTAGTACATAGGAGGAAGTAATGCTGCTGCTTTGTTGGTAATGATGTCTTACACTGTTCAAACAACTAAGACACATGTGGCACCTGTGTAGGAGCATATAAAAGCTCACCCGAAGAAGCACAGCCTTTTTTGCTTCCTCTTATGATAGCTGTCAGCCCTGCTGGGGGCACTTGAAAGAATAACCTGGATGTGAGAAATCAAAAAGAACAGGCAGGTGTTTATGTACTTGCATGGGGACCTAGTCTTATTGTTGCTGTGCCAGAATGAGTTGTCATATCATGGCTTTTTGTACAGAAAAGAAAGTGATTATTTGTTTTTTGGGAGTCTGATTTCTTGTCAGGAAAGGAATGAGGGAGTGAAAATTTCCACCTTTGGGTCACAAGTAGAAACAATGTGCCAATATGCAAAGCTTTGACTTAGAGATGATCTCTGTGATCGTGTCTAGGTAGCATACTAGAAATCAATGAATCATTTAAAATTATTAGAATTCTTGTATATGAAGGAATCTTTTGGAGTACTGATATTTCACTTCTGTGCTTTCCCAATAAAATGTACAATTACCTTAGTAAAATATAAGTTCAATAAACGTTGCCAGAATATTTAGGAATGCTGAACTTTATGGAGTCAACCAGGTACTGGTTCTACACATATGGCAGATCTGAGGTGTGTCTGCTTTTTCACTACTAAACACATTCCCAGATTTCACAAACAGAGAGAATCACCCGGTCAATAATATTCTCAGTGGAGGGCAGACAGTGGGATCTGGTGATACACAGCCTTGTCACTATTAACTGTTACTGCTGGCAACGGTGAATGTGGGATTTATAGGTGAATGGCCTACCCATAGCTTTGGGAATTCATTCTTCTCATGCTTTATTAATAATCTGTCTTCCTTTTGCTGAAAGAATTTATAGCAGTATGGATTGTTATTGTTGGTAGACTGAAGAGCACGGAGACTTTTGAAAAGGACCCTCATCTTTTATTAAGTGAGAGAGAAGAGAGTGTATGGAGAGCTGGGGTGAAAATTAAAGTATCGGAGCATACCACATCTGGCTTTTCTGGTGAGGTGTCTTGCACCCTTAGCTGGAACATTTCCTGCCCAGTGCTTAGAAGAAGGCATTCTGGTCTAAACCGACCTTGTGTCTGAGCAAACCTGGCCATTCCTATGTCAAATGTTAAATCATTTTTAGAGTATATAAATAAAAGAGCAGATAACAGGTTGCTATTAAAGCAGCGTTCATTTCCTTTCATACTCCTTTAAAACTGTGGACCTTGGGATACAGATATTCAGTGAATACATAGTTTATTTCATTCTAATTTGTTATTATATGTCAAAGGCATGTTTCTGAGTCAGTGTTCTAGTCATTTTTTCCTTAGCTGTTGATTATTCCTTGATTGGTTGATTTTGGAAGCTTTTATTATTTACTTTACTCTCACAATCTGGAAGTAGCTCTTGGTTTCCAAACTGGTCTCAGAATGTCTTGCTTCTGTAAACTGGTACCTTGTTTTGATTTGTTCTTCAGATTGATATGTTATGTCAAAGTTCCCCTTGCACAGCATTTCACCACTATCCTGGTGTGCCCATCTTCTAGAAGCACATTGGAATATAAGAAATGGACAAATCGTACCTGAATGACTTCCTCTTTGCCTACTGAGATACTAAAGAGTATGCTACAGAAAATATTTCAACTTCTTTTTTAAAGATCTGGGGTTCTAGCCAGCCTTATTCTATTAGGACTAGGATCATGAGCTATTGTAAGACCAGATTTTTCAGGTTGACTTTAAATGGCTTATGTAGGTGCTTTGTTTTTAAATAGCTCAGTATGTTTTATTTTATTAATGTGTTGCAACAAAGTATACTGAGTGTTCATCACAGAGTGACCAGAGACCTGGGACAGAGGGTCGGGAAGAACAGATGGGGCTTTACAGATGCAGGTTAGAAGTTCACTTGAGTAGGAGGGGAAATAGTTATATCTGTCTCAATTGAACACAGCAAAACAGGAGAGAGACAGCAAGTTACAAATGTCTTCAGAATGTCTTGCATCTATAGGATGCTGCTTTATCTGAAGAGTTTCTTTTTTGCTCTCCTGAATTTCCAGAAGGCACAGAAAGCATTAATCTGAAACATGAAACCAGGCCCAAGTTCCTAAGCCCCACTAAAATAGCAGTGTTGTTTCATTTTCCAGCTGAGTAATTATTCCTAGGAGCCAGTGAGAAGGAGGGGCTTGGAATGTCACTTGGAAATGACTTCCCCCCCCACACACCTCCACAGTTTTTTAAAGACTTTCCATGCAATGAAGTCAGTGCTTAATTCCAAACAGCACCCAAAAGGTGATCAGTATACAGTATGCAAGAGAAATATCTCTTCAGAACTGCTGGGGGACTATTTTAAAGAGAAAAAAAAGGGAAAGAATCACTGAATCATAGAATGGTTTGGCTCAGAAAGGGATCTTAAAGACCACCTAGTTCCAACCCTCCTGCTGTGGGCAGTTTCCACCCTCTAGGTCAAGTTGCCCAGGGCCCCATCCAGCCTGGCCTTGAATGCCTCTAGGGATGGGAGCACCCACAGCTTCTCTGAGAAGCTTTTGCCAGTGCCTCAGCACCCTCCAAGTAAAGAATTTGCTCCCAGCATCTAATTTAAATCTCCTTTCTTTTATTATAAAGCTATCCTCCCTTTTCCTATCACTGTCTGTATATTCAATCTCAATCTTTTTTATGAGCCTCCTGAAGTACTGGAAGACCTCAATGAGGTCTCCCCAGAGCCTTCTCCACACTGAGCAAGCCCAGCTCCTCAACCTTTCTTCATAGGAAGTGAGAGAAGCCAATTTACATTCCAAGTTGTCAAAAACATGAACATACATCCAAGGTCCATTCCAGCTTTTCTGTACTACTAGAATGGCAGAAAATTGTCCCATTAATTTGGGCCAGATACACAGTATATCAGTTTTGTATTTTTATTCTTAGGATGGTCCATCTTAAAAAGGACGAGATACTATCCAATGCTTTACATTTTACTTGTTATACTAAAAAAAAAACCACCTGAGTATTTAGGTACTCATTTGTGCACTCTAAAAAAAAAAGCCTTCCTTCAACTTTTCCTTTTTAAAAAAATCTTCCTATTCTGGTTACTATTAGTCTCACTACCTAGGTTTCTGTTCCTGGGCTTTTTTCCTCCTGATTATTGAATTTATCTGTTTATGGGATTGGTATCCCTGTCTATCACTACACTGTGCAAATTCTTTCTTCAAAACTCAGCTAAATGTGTTCTAGATTTCCTGTCGTTTCATGTGTATATTGCTCATTTACAAATCATGCTTAGGTAGAGTTTGTTGAAGATTAGGAAGATGTATGGGGTTTGCTGAAGACAAGGACTGTGATGTGATGGAAGGCTTTGCTGCATTGTGGTTGTGTTTTCCCAGGGAATAAAGCAGCTTCAGAAGCTTGTTGATAAGTGTTCATTTTCATTTATGTGATTTAACCCACTGAATACTTGAGAAAGTATGAGCAAATATTCAAACCATCTTCCAAAGCCTCTGGAAGGGGATGTTCACAGTGGTCTGAGGGGATTACAAAGAGGACAGAAGAAATTTATTATAACTTAAAGGTTGTTTGTCTACAGCAAATAATAGAATCATAGCATCATTAAGGTTGGAAAAGGCCTCTAAGATCATCTAGTCCAACTGTCCACTTACCACCAGTACCACCCACTAAACCATGTTCCTTAGTACCACATCTTCACTTTTGTTAAACACCTCCAGGGATGGTGACTCAAACACTTGCCCAGGCAGCCTGTTCCAGTCAGTGCCTGACCACTGTTTTGGAGAGCTTTTTCTAATATTCAACCTGAACCTCTCCTGGTGCGACTTGAGGCCCCTTCCTCCTGTCCTATCACTAACAGATCACTACAGATGCGATTTCTTGCTAGTGAGTTATTCTGAAGTTGTAAAATAGAGGCTGCCTAATGTTGTTTTCTACCAAGGAGTAGGTTGATCTTCATGAAGAAGTAAGGAATAATCTTCCCAGCAGATAAGAGGAGGAAACTGATTCTCTTTGGGCATCCACATTTAGCAGAATATCAGTCAGTGCCACATAACTTTGACATCTCAGCTGGCTTCTAGTATATTTTCAGGCATTTAAAATCTTTTTTCCCCAGTCTGAATAACAGTGACTCAGTCTTGCCTAAGCTCAGCTTGAACCATACCTCATCTAGGAACTGATTTCCTGTAGATGTTCTGCCTTTCCAAAAATAGCAATAGCTATAGCTGTTGAAAATAAGCATCTCTTGCACTGCTATCAACTATACCTCACCTGGGAGTATTCAACAGTGATCTTGTGCAGCTGTTAAAAAAGATTAAGGATATAACCTGGGGCCCTATGAGCAAAGACTTGGACAGAAGATGCCGTTATCTACCATTCTGAGCTTTGCTTCAAACAAGACATTGCAAGTACTGTTGTGCAGGATCTCCGCTTTGTATATGCAGTATTTTTGGCTTATTAAACCCCTGCGTATGGCTGTATATGGGAGTATCAGACTTCTTTCTATGGTAATAATGGGCTGAGTGGCAATAAAGACAATCTCTATTCTGTGTCCTGATGTGAACCCTGACTGCAAGGTCTTCAGAAAACTGGCAGTTGTATACTGTTGGCACGTTATGGTTTCTGATTTTTTTAAAATAGTTTTGCCCAGGAATGAGATGGCAATAGCAGAGATCTTCAGGGGATAGTGTTTCCTTCCTGAGGAGTGGAAAAACTACTTATTTTCCAAGGAGCTCGGTTGGTGAATCTCTGACTGAAGTACTGGCTGTTTCCACCTTTGGCAGGCAAACTTGTTCTTCTCTGTTACCAATACTGAAAGCCATACAACTGTTTTGTAGTTCATGGTTCTGTTTTTTTTTTTCCCCTTATTTTTCTTGAGCTTTGCCATAGGTATATGGAAGTCATGAAAAAAGTGAATAGTATCTGTTGTAAGATGGAACCTTTTTTCCCCATGAACTTTATCTCACCAGTTCCAAATATTGACAGCTCTTTGCAGCTTCCAGGTCCTCAGTCTAACGTCACTGCTGAATTCTTTGGCTTGATGATCTAATTTAGGTACTGAAGTAACTATGCAGGTTGTAATTGTGCTATACTTTTTAGAAAGTAATTTTTGGCTTTCTGATTCATTTGTCATGAGCCATTTCTGAACCATGATGTATTTCCTATCAGTGTGGGCAGTTTGGAATTTACATGTTATTGACAACTAACATCATGTAGTTGGGCTGCTGGTTAAGACATTAATCAATATTCTGCTCCTGTAAGGTGAGTAAACTTTGCAGAGAGGGCGTTCTTTTTGGAGCAGACCTGTTGGTAAGAAAGCTTTGAAGCACTGAGAAAGCAGTGGTGAAAGGAGGAACATAAGCTTGATAATGTCCTGATCTAACCAAATAAGTGGTATGTAGGTTTTGGTCCATCAGCCACTCTTAAGCATTCAGTCAGATGTGTAAGATCTGTACAGCACTTGTTCAGTGCTTTCTGTTTGACCACTTCTAGTGAAAACCTTATAGGTATTATTTTCCTATTGGTCCCCTGTCATTAAAAGATTCTGGTGTCAAGTGGCTATTCAGATGCAATCTTCCTATCTTTTATTTGCTGTCTACACTTTCTGTGATTTGTTCTCCCAGAGAAATCATGACTTAGTTAACATGAGAAATGGTGTTCTGGACAAGGCTGGCTAGTCCTTGCTCAATATGCCAACATATCTTAGAGAACTGTTAGTACTTCATATGCTACAGCTTAGCTTTAGGGTGAGGCAGAGTTGTGGGGAATTACTTTTTGTATGTGAGTGTATATGTTGTGATTTTTTTGTTGCTGTTTATTTTGTTTTAAATGAGAGCTGTGACTCTATTTCTGGAAGATCTAAATCTTACTTCTGTTTCTTGCCACTTGTAACCAATTCCAGTTTTATAAAATATTTTGTAAACTTGTATATTTTTGTTTCCTATGATAACCAGTGGGACTGAAAAATAAATACACATAAAATGGCCAGAAATTTGTCACAACTGAGATTACTGCCGTTTACAGCATCTGAAAGTTCCTGTTCTTTTCACTTACTGTATCTTCAGCTACTGTTTTTTGTTTTTGTTTTTCAAGTTTAGTCAAAAGCATGTTGTTCTTGTTCTAGTTATATTAGAATTACAGTATCACCAAGATGGGAAAAGACTTTTAAGATCAAACTGTCTAACTATCACCAATTAACACTGTTGCCATTAACAGAACACACAACTTTTCATTTTCATTCTTAATCTCATTATGGTAATACAAAGTTACAAAGCAAATCTAAACAAAGGAGAACCTCTATCCAATCGTTAAGTTCCACTGCAGGATACATGCTTCAAAAGCCCCATATATGCAGCTTATTTGACAATCAAGCAGTTCTTCTGTGACTCATTTTAAACTACTGGATAAGGTATAATAAGAAGCATTTCCCAAATTATGTGAGGAAAAAGAGTGCTTCACCACTGGGAATCTCCAGACACTGGTTACTCAATACCCACAAGTGGAGGAATGTAGCTGTGCATTTGCCCCTCAAATGGTATTCTGGGTCAGCAAGAAATTCTTAAGGCTCTGTAGGTGTGCTTTCTTGGACTCCTCCAAAGGAGGAAAAAGACAAGCTAGTTTTTAAGATTGGGTCTTCTCTTCCTTTTCTTTCTTCCGTCATCTTCTTGTGCGTGTAAACGTAGGGTGCTGATAGTACTGCTGCCAGAGACAGCTCTTACATTAGCGAAGGAACTAGTTTGCTTACCTCCATTGTAGGCTTGTAGGTGTGGGAAAAAAATATGAGTGGAAAATGCCATCCTGGCTATTAGACTTGACTTTAATTCTCTTTTGGAATATTCATGTATGAGCCTTTTAAACAAGTAATTATTGTGAGCAGTGGAGTTGGAGAATTATTCCTTCTTACGGCATTAATCTCTTTGTCACTGCTGTACATATGATCTTCTAAAACTGGATTAAATCTGTGGCTTGGATTTGTGGGAGCTGGTTTTTTCTTTTTTTTTTTTTGGCTTTGTTATGTAACTACCCTTATAACTATGCCAAACAGCCTACTTGATGGAATGATAATTCACGAGAACAGGAGGGAGAAGAGAGAAGGGTTGAAATGCCATTTCTGCTTGGCTTTGCAAATATGGCACCTCGAACCCACAAAGTATTTGCAAATGTATAGCTACCAGTGTAGGTGGAAGTTGCATAGCATATTTCAGAAATTATTTCTGAGGCTTGAAAAGAAATACTATGGGCTCAAAAATCTGCATCAACATATTGGTGTTTATTAAATTACCATCTGTCAGATGACACGGTAAATCCAGTGTGAATGCCTTTAGCCCATGGAAAATGTAAGGCAATTTGACATAGCTTTGACTGCAAAGCAAGATGGCCAATAAGCCATATTACCATGTGTTTGGACAAATTGAAAGTGCGAATCCAGCTATTTCCTGGGCCTCAGCTGATTAATGATAGCTTGACCCTTGATTGTGAGTCCTTCTGCACCTTCATCTACAGCCAAATGATAGTCAGAAACTGAAATCTTGAGGGATAGCTAAATATAGCCAATTTTTAATTTAGTTCAACTTCTTTGGCACCAGAAAATCTTTCTGAATTTGCTCTGGCAAAGATGCATGGAAAGATTACTTCTCTGACAATGTAATGCTGATGATTTTATGGTTTTCCATGTAGAGGTCACTTTGACGTAGCAAGCACACAGGAGATACCCTCCAAAATCTCTAGTGTGATCTTATGGGAGATTTCAGAGAATAACTTGAGAAAAAAGGATTCAGGCACTTGCTTTTTGCTACTCAACGTTGATTTCTTTTGAAAACTTGCAAGGAAAATTCTTGAGTTGAAGTGTACAACTTGCACTATGCAGTATATTACTAAATACAGTGCTGTCTTGCACAAAGTAAAGTTTGAAAATCACTCTCCTGGCTTCATTATAATGGGAAATGAACAGGAATTAACATTCACTCATGTATCAAATGACATTTTTCTTTGGAAATTCAACTTCTAATAGATTTTATTTTATTTTATTTCATTTTTAAGGCTAGAAGGGACATTATGATGACCAGTCTAGTCCCATTACATGACAAATTTTGCAAAACCTAATTTTACAATTCTTGGTTGAAACAAGCCTAGGATCTAAGGAAGGTGAACACTGAAATTTTGAAAAAGACCATTTTTAAGAAGAGAAGTTGAAAACCGTGGGCTGCAACACACACTAACTTTGGAGGAAAGTGAATATGGTCTAGGAGGGTCGATCTGAAAGTAATGCCTCCAATTTCATTATGTTGGCCCCTTATGTAAGAGACAGATGTTTGTGGAATGGCAGCAGAGACTGAACCTTCCCACCAATATTCCCTTACATGTTGTTGCAGTGTGACACATGGCAGTAGAGGGGTCACTCTGACAAAATGTTGTCTGACATGGAAGTGTGTAATGAAGAAAAGGTGTGTCACTGAATTCTTGCGTGTGAAAAAATTGTACTGATTGGCATTCACTGATGTTTGTAGATGACCCAAGAGTGGATGTGAGCACAGTGAAGAGACGGGTGGTGTGTTTCAGTAGTGGTGTGAGTGGATCACCTCCATTGGTACAGATGTTTTCAAGCATGGCATGCAGGCTCCTGTTAACTGCTGGTGAAAATGCATAGATAATAGTGGTGACTGTGTTGAAGAAGAGTGTTTTGTAGCTGAGAATTTGTTGTTGTCACTGTTGAAACAGTGTTGTTGTGCTCTTTGTATCTTTTGTTTTTTCCATGGAAGTAAAGAGGGGTATTACTTTTGGACCTACATAGTTCTGAGCTTTATGCTTTGGCCTTAATTCAATTTTTTTCCAAGTAAAATTAGCCTTTGGCAAAAGTACCCCAAACCCCTTGCTTATTGGGTGACATAGTTCATTAGTCATTTAAAGAAATGTAAAAAGATATACTTGGGAGGCTTGGAAGGATGCAGAGTACCTTAAAGGCACAACAGTCCCTGCTATATTTTGAAGTGCAGCAGTATTATTTTGAAAAAGCAACTGATTGCAAAAAATTCTGATCAAAACCAAGATAAAAGTAATCTTGATCTAGTCAAACTTTGCTAAGGCAATGACCCATTTGAAAAAAAAAAAAAAAAAAAAGTTTGGATTTAACTTCTATTTTTTATTTCACTTAGTGTAGACACTAAAGAAGGGAATTGCCTGTTTTTACTAGCTGATTCTCTTTCCTTCCTTCTTGGCTCATGTGTCTCTCTGGTGAGTAATGGGGAGGTTGCTTCTCTGGAACACAAGGGGAAAGTTTCAGTAAATTGCAAAAGCATGTTTGTTACTTGGAAGTCTTTTGGCACATTTTTGACCAAAGTTCATGGAAACCTTAAAAATATTCTGAAGAGAGACTTAGAGGCTACATTATCAAAAAAACAAGCAACTACGCATAGGGACCTGCTCATAGAGAGTTCATTGCAAGATCAAGAATCTAAACTGTTGTGCAGTCAAACAGGTGTGCATAAAATACACTGCTGCATCTGCAGACGAGGCAGTTCTCCCTGTCATGAAACATACAGCTCTCAATTTTGCATGGATGTCTCTGTGTTTTATAGGGGTGGATTAAGTGCATGGTTCTGTCTGAGAATTAAACTCTTCCCTTTCTTCTTTCCCCGACCCTTCTGTTTTCATTGTATACAAACTGTAAGTTCTCCCTGCAGAGCAATTCAGCAATTCCAAAATGCTTTGCCCTCAAAGACATCACATTGTGAGGCAAGGTTAGTAATAAGCTCAAAGTGAAGACTGATATATTCATAAAGAACCTTGATCTCAATAGAACATCTAAGTCCTGCCACAGTAACTTGGGTTTTATATTCTTGCTTTGGGAAAACTCATTGGAACATAAGGATTTCTAGGGAAAATAAACAGATCTGCAGGATGGCAAAAGGAGGTTTTGAAAGGGAGGGAAGAACAGGATGGATGTTCTCTGGCAGGGTTTGAGGTCTAGATGAATATGCTCAAACTAGGCTTTTGGATGGCTGGATTACATCTGCAGCTGCTCATGTGCTCTCTGTTTTATGTGTTTGCTTGCTCACTTTAGTCACTGCTCTTAAAAAAACTCCTTAAAATAATCATTAAAAACAAATATTGTAACTTTCTGAAAGGTGCTAAATCGGCATGCTGATTTATACATACATACATAGAATAGAAAGATCTCGCTACCAACATCTTTCCCACTCAGGCTGGAGAAAACAGCTGTAATAGAAAAAGGAAGCTTCATTTTCCATAGTTCTTTAGGTCTTGGCTTCCCCAACAAGGAAGTCATATTAACATCTCTGATGATGGCTTATGTGATGCAAATGGACCTATGATGAGAATGGAACTGAGAAGACATCTTAATTTCCTACAACTTTTATAAATAGATGTAGGTGATCATTAACAAATTTTAATTGGAAAACTAGCTTACATGCCAGCATAATTTTCCAGAGCTCCTTATCATTTTTTTTTAACTCAAACATTTTTACCTGTCTTAGAGAAGAATCAGGAAACTGTCTCAGAGAAGGTTACAGCCTGTCCGACAATCATGTGTCTGCATGTTTGCAGTTGACTTAATATCTTGCAGGTATGCAGGTATGGCTGTTGTCAGCAGTTTGCTCTACCTGCCTTTGTCCTTTTTTTGCAAACTCACATAACCTGCGAATTCTGTGAAGACTTTTACTTCACTTGTGATTTACCTAATTATTTTTTTAACAAGTCATGTCAGAATACATAAGCATGGAGTTTGTCTTCTATAACATACTTTCCTTGAGGTGAGGATAGGGACAAATGGATGCTGAAGTTATTGAAAAATCAATGTGTGTGATTTAAATGTCCTGTTTTGGGAGTACGTAGGAACATAAACCACAATACAGCAAGCAAAATAAATTTGAATAGCAAGTGAGAGCTGCAGTGAGAGCTCACATAAGCGATCTATCTGCCTAACATGAGAAACATTAATTTTCTAGAAATGCCCCATACGTGCTGACTACAGCAGCCTAACCCTAGAAACATTCATACACAAGATTTTACACGATTCAAAAGAGTAACAACTCTGACACTGGGTGTTGCCTGAGAATTAATGACTGTCCACGATTAATAGCCCTCAACTGCATTTGAGCCATCAGCTCCTCCCAGCTAGTCATTAATCCCTACAAACAGTTCACAAACTCCTGTTGTCCATTTGAAAAGGGCATGCTGAAAATACACTGTCTTTAACCAGTGAAAAGCTTGTAGCAATATAAACATTCAGTAACTCTACTGCTTGCTTCAGGCTTGTGCTAGGGCAATTTCTGCACTGAGTTTGGTCCTAAATTATGTCTTTACATACCTTTTGATTCCCACAATTAATCATTGCACAGCACTATGGCAAAGGAGGAATTCCATATGCTGCAGTAATAAGAAGCTTCTAAGAAATGTGACTAATAAAGGAAATGTGCAGCTTAAGCTGTGAATTAATAATTGATGTGAATTGCAAACAGGATTTTGCATATGGTGCTTGTATGATTACAGATGAAGCTGAAATGCAAATAAAAGGCTTTGCAAAAAACAGTTGCACAACTCAGGACCCAGCTCCATTCAAGGACGTGCCCTTATAACATGGAAAAGACAGAGCTCATTCATGCACAATTTCATCTGGGCCTCTGACTTTGGTGTTAGAGAATGATTATGGTACACAGAGATGCTTCCAGTAAACCTGCATTCTTATTTCCAGCTCTGTATGTAGAATCATATCTGCTAACCTTGGAGACATAAACCCTGAGCCAAAAGGCAGCAGTAATGTAGGAAGCTGCAGAACTGGCATTGGAGCTGGAATGGGATGGAAGGAATCAACCAGACACTGCACTGCTTTAGGACAGGAATGAGTTAAAAGGCATGATTTCCATGTCATGGAAAATATTGTCACTTCACAAATTGCTTTCCTTCAGAATGAAAACAGTCTGAAATTTCCCATGGAAAGGAAATATTCTGTAAAAATGTGTCACAGTACAAACAGAAGACATTCCAATCCATAAAATAAGAATTTCTGCCTTCTCTAAGACAGAGCTGTCTATACATAAAACAAAATAACAGAATATCAAAGGTACTGTAAGTCTTTTCATGCCATATGAGACAGTACTGTGACACTACTATATGAGATGTCAGTAAGAATATTATTAAAATCCCCTCAAACAAATGACTTTTCGTTATGGATACAATTTTTAAATGCTTGTAGACCGTTTTTAGGGCAATTTGAAATCTTTACAAAATTAAGTCATTTTGGCTTTAGGTAAAATAAAACAACAACTTTTTAAAGCTCTTACAGACCAGTGCTTTGAAAAGATAAAGCCATGCCAATCTAGCATGGAATAGCAGTGCTGGTACATCATGTGAACAGGGCAACCAAACTACAGAGCAAAGTGCATTGGATCTGTTTTGAATTGACTCCTGTCATGATGTCCATCATAATGGTGTCTGCAAGTCTGAGAATGTAAAGTTGCTTGCTCTGCGGCCAACCTCTAACTACTAATAAGGGTTAGAGAGAAAGTTTCCTTGGAGGTGGTTCATCCCCTAATTGCTTGCACAGATTTTCTGAAGCTTTTCTCAGATGAAGCTAGTGTTAAGTACTGTCAGAAACAAAGATTTAGGCTTTGCAGACAACAGCAAATCCTCTGCTCCCATGGCCTGGCTGTCAGTGCCCTGGGACAGGTAGAGCTTTTGGTAGAGGTACACTCTGCTGGGGCCAGCTGCCGGCACAGGCAGGGCAGAGCACTGTCACAGTAGCCTAGAGGCAGCACAAGGTGCTGCAGCCTGCTGTGTCTGTCAGAGCCCTGCACCTTGGTTTGCCACTGCACTCTTAGATGGGGATGGGCTGAGGGGCCGCACAGTGGGGCTGAGGGCCAATTCCAACAGCAGGGTGAGTAAGAGGGCTTTCTCCCCTCTCTGTCCTCCCTCATTCCTTTGCCTTCCCTTCCAATGTCAGAAACAACCTGACCTCTCCTACTGGACATGAAAATGCAGTTTTGCCTGCTTTGTTGAGAATCGGAGTCTCTTCTGGTGCAGTAACCTGTAACTCCCTTTCCTAGAACAAGGACTCTGGCAATCTGAGTTTCTGAACACAGATAGATAAGGGCCTAGTGACATGCAAAATTATGTCAAAGTGAGATTTAGCAGTAATCATGTATGTCTGGAGATGGGGAATATATTAAGTATGGCCAGATATATTTGTGCTGGAGTCCTTGGAGCTCTATGAGTGTGACCAAGCTCTGACCTGAAAGATGGTGGGTAGCAAGCCAGCTTTAGACTTGGTTCTTGTCTTTTACCATGACTATGGTCTGCAAAGTTTTTCTTTCATCAGGCTGTTTAGAGTTGGACCTTCTGATCTGGTAGATTCAACATAAGATGAAATCAAACAAGCAAAGCTCCTAACTTTACACTGGTTTTGCTAGTGTCGTCCATCCCAGCGTTTCAAAGCTTTTTACAAACTCTATAAGGAAGGTCTGAAAAGGTGTCATTGTCTCACAAATGAAGAAATTGAAGGACAAAAATGTATGAAGGCTCATGCAGAGTGGTCATGAGTGTGAGAACAGAGGAATCTTTGCACTGCAACTTGAGCCCTTGACAGCAGGCACTGGGAAACGCTGTAACCACTTTAAGCCTTGATATTAGTTAATTGGTATTGTGTATCAGAAATGTTGCTATCATTATACGCACCAGAACTTTTGAAATATGTAGGCCTCTCCAAAAATAATGCCTCCTAATATCTTTTTTTTTAATACTTGCTGTGAGCATAGTTAAACCTGGCAGCAACATCCAGTACAAAGTCATCCAGTGCTTATTATCAACAGTTCTAATTAATCTCAAGTCAGCTCAATGTAAACAAAAAAAATACAAAACCAACAATAATTAAAAACAAAAACAAAAAACTTGCAGTCAATCTTCAGAAGCATTCTGTAGCATCTGGTAGATTCTCCCTCCTGCAATATTCTTATCAGTCAGTCTATCTGCCAGACCAGAACTGTTGTGAGCTCCTCAACATTGTTTTCTATAATAACAAACCAGTGTTTACAAGATGACATGACAAAACTGCAAAGTCATCTGAAAATACTTTCTTCCAGTGGTTCAATATGTAATTGATAAAGCGAGGCAAGTGTGAAACAGGTGTAAGAGGGATGAAATGGCTTAACTAAGGTCAGCCTGTGTTAAAAGATTAGGGGCTCAAAAGCATCAGTGAGGTGGTGGTGGGTTGGAGTTGTTGGAAGGGCTTGGGGGTATCATGCCATCTTGATGTAAGCGAACCATGTGCTTGAGTCATAAGTAACTATAAGCTCTAGAACTGGAAGCTATTTTGTTCACGTTCAAGTGGCCTGTGCATGGCTGTGCAACAATGAAACTTTGGCTGGAGAATTTCTACACAGTAGAGACAGGCAACTCTGCCAGGTACTGTAGGAGTGGTGAAAAGGAGTGGTAGGGGTGGAGAAAACTTGGACATGAAACTGCCCAATACTGACATGAGATAGGATATCCATATACATTCCTGGCAGATAGCTTATCATTAGTCATTATCTGGATTACTGTTTTCAGTTTTGTATTCCCCAGTTCAAGAAAGACAAGAAACTGCTGGAAAGAGTCCAGCAGAGGCCACAAAGATGGCTTCAAGCATCTTTTGTACAAGGAAAGGCTGAGAGACTTGGGACTGTTCAGCCTATAGAGGACTGAGGGGGGATCTTATCAATGCTTATAAATATCTAATGATCAGGTGTGGATAGGGCCAGGCTCTTTACAGTGGTGCTCAGCAGCAGAGTAAGGGACAATAGACACAAACTGGAATGTAAGAAGTACCAAAAAAACACAAGGAAGAACTTCTTTACTGTGATAATGACAGAACACCGGAACAGGCTGCCCAGAGAGGCTGTGTAGTTTCCTTCTGTGATGATAATCAAAACCTATGTGAATGCTTTTGTGTGTGACTTGATGTAGGAGAACCTACTTTAGCTGGAAGTTGGAGGTCCCATTCAACTATGATTCTGTGTTTGTGTGAAGGAAGTTATACATTTTTTTTTCCCCAAGAGGTTATTGCAGTCTTTCCTATCTCTAACTGAAATCTGTGCTTAATAACTGAGAGCCAACAGTGTACATATGTGGAGGAATTGCTCTGGGGATTGTGACACAGAAGGAGGAAAAATCTGTGACCTACCCCTGCTGCTGAATGGGTTGCTATGTCTCATGAACACAAGATCAGTTTGCCAAGTTAATTCCCCAAAATCTTTGAAATTTCAAAAAAACTTAAGTTGATCACAATGAAGTTCACTCAGCTCTGAAATAAGCTCGCTTTGCCTCTTACAGAGATCCTGGAGTGCAAAGCTGGAAGGCAGAAGACAGAGAGTGTGTCATATCTTATAAAAACAAAGTTATGTCAGTTTCTTAGAGAAGACTCATAATGGTCAATGCTCTTTTTTTCTTGGAAGGCAAAAAATAAATACAATTATTCATCAACTTGGCCAATTACAAGAGGAGATTTACTGTAAAATCTCTACTGTCAAGAGTCCAGTGAAGAGTCATCTGTGAAGATGATGAAGGAACTGTAACATCTCCTATATGCATAAAGGCTGAGAGAAGGTGCAGGGGAGGCCTTTTCTATATATATAGATATCTGAAGGTGAGTGCAAAGAAGTTGGAGACAGGCTTTTTTTATTAGAACCTAGTACCAGAACAAGAGACAGCAGGCACAAACTGGAACTTTGAACATCAGGAAGAACTTTATTGTGAGCTTGCTTTGGGAGTCTATGGAGTCTTCTCCTTGGAGATCCTCAGAAGCTGCTTGGTCAAGGGCCTGGGCACACTGCTCTGGGTGGTCCTGCTTGAGCAGTGCTTGGGATCAGATGGACATAGAGGTCCCTGCCAAACTCTGCTTTGCTGTGATTCTGTGAAAATATTTTCTGTTGTTAGATGTGCTGTCTTAGACTTGTTTATTCAGGACTTCATTTATCTTAGTAATCAATCAAACAACTGCACCAACTGCATAAAACAAAAATCTCCAATCTTGATGTTGTACTAGGGTACGTTTCTTCATATCACCCCTTCAGTTTGAATCAAAACAAAAACATTAGTTCTAAGTAAGTAAGAAGGCCATTCGAACAGTGAACTGGGTTAGGCAATGTGAGAAGTAGTCAGTCCTCAACCTGTTGCTGCAGCTCTGTGACTATAAGCAGGTGCCTTTCCTCATGCTTGTCCAGATGGAAAAAAGGAAAAAACAAAAGAAGCTATGCAAGCTGAAATGACATCTCTTGTGTGGTTATTCAGAACTGACTCAGCATCTGCTAGATGTGGAACTGTAGCCCTGAAAAGTGAAAAGAGGGGCTAGCATGAAACGGCCCAGTGGCTTTTTGAATTGTTTTGAGATGGATCATTTTGAGGACCTCCTTTCTGTTATTTTACCGTTACCTGAAGCACTGCCGAATTCGAACACTAGCTGTGACTGTGGTAGTGTCATGCTTACTTCCTCTTTCTTTAAATAACTGGTTAGAAGGAGACCCTTAGCAAAGTAACTGATTTTGATAGCACAGCTTTCTTGGCTATTTCTTTAGTATTGAAAATTCTCTCTCTCTGCCAGGATTAAATACTGTTTTTTCATGCATAAAGCTGAAACTCATTTTATCAGAATAATATGTTGCTTTCGACCATAGCCTGTTTTCACACATGATGCATATACTCACATCTTTCTTTTTACTGTGAATGAGAATCTGTATTTTCCCTTTTTATTTCTGTACTTTCATTCTCTATAGAAGCAAAATTAAACATTTTCTGTCACAGTGTATTAGTAGAGATTATACTTCAGTTAGATAATATATAGATTTTTGAATTTGGGAGCTCCTTCTTACTAGGATAGGAGTGTGGATATTAAGGACAGTGATGTCACTGATGTCTGCTATTTTTCCTTTTGCACACATGCTTGTTTTAAAAGAGTTGTATAGAAATCTTACAGCAGTGAAAACCAACAAAAATGGTCCAGTCTATATTTTCAGTGCTATTTTCAACATGTGGTTATGGCTGCCAGGAACACGGTTTCACCAGGCACACCCTTCTCCTTTTCCCAGCTTCCTCAAACAGTTCCTCGGTGCTTGAGCAGATTCACTCCACGTGGAGCAATTGTGCAATCTTGCATCATCCCTCACACTTCTCCTCCCCATTCTTCTTATCCTCCATGAAAAGACTTGCTCCAGAATATTCAGGACATAACCAGAGACTTGTTTTAATCAAAGGCCATACAGTAGGCATTGCTGTAATCGATTTGCATATTTTCTACCTATCAATTACCTACAGTTTCATTTCTAATGTATGTGAATTTCATATTGGAAATTTTTTTAACAATCTTTCTACCTCTGGCAGCAATTATTGCAGAAGACAAAATTTTGTTGGATTCTTTTCTCACATGACTTGGAATTCAGCAGAAAACTTAAAAATTTCCTAAGTTATTGGCATAGGTCTGCAGAATTGTAGCTGAAATTAGGAGTAAATGACAGGGATGAATACGGAGACCTTTCTGTGTTAATTTCAGTTAATATTGACATCTGCCTAATTGCTATTATATATTGCTTGTGTCAACATTGTACCTGGTCATTAATACATCTGTTTCAATACACATTCCTATCACACAAGGAAATAATTCTATTTAATGGATAAGGATTGAGAAACAGAAGTTAAGCAATGTATACAAAGTCACACAGGAAATGTATGGCTAAACCCTCATCTCCTGAATGACAGTGTGGTGGTGCAACTACAGCAGCAGCCATCTGCTTGCCAAAAAATGAGTTGTGCTAAAGGTCTTACCTCAGCTATTGTAAAAAATCAAGGTGATTATTAAATTCTAACATATTAAGAATGATGAAATGTATAGCCCTCTATGTAGTAATTATGAATCCTAGTTTAAATTCTACCAGTCATATTGCTCCAAACTGCTGCTGCTCAGAACACAGGGTTTTGGATGAAAATCTACAAAGGTTGACGTACCATTTTGGCAAGAAGTGAATGAATACTTTCATCACTGTTATGTAAAAAAGATATTTCCCTTCTGTTAATGTAAAGTGCAATTCTATAGAAAACTGCTTAATAAAATTGTTTAATGAAACAACTTCTTGTGACTCTAGTTACCAGCTAGATGTGTGGTTGATGTGTGCTTATGCTTATGTGCAGCATTCAGATTACCTTGCTCACAATATCTCGTATTCCCATGACACCGTTGAATGTTTTAGAAATATCCTGGTGGAACACAGACATTGGCTACCAATATAAGATTATTTTCAACAGCTTTGGATAGAATATTTAGATAAATTCAGCTGTGAAAGTACAGTTGTTTGTACACCCTCTTAGACTTCATATGTTTCTTTAGTAATCTATGTAGTGCTTGTATAACCAAGGGCATGGACTACTGTGCCATTCTTGTTGGTCCCTTGACTCATGTCCCCTCATGACCATGAGGTACAAGCGTGTTGAATTCACCACATGACAGTCCCTCTTACAGCTCCTCCAAAACCTCTTGTTCAGGTTTTGGTTTCAGTTTACCCCTTGCCTTTTTATTTACATGCTCCCATCCAAGTCCTGTGAGGCTGTAGGAGACCTGCCCATCTGTTCCCTCTGCTGTGCTCCATCTGCTCTCTCACAGCCTCGGTGGGGTGCTTGTTGTGGATCCCGGGCACAAGGAGTCTATTTTCATTCTCTCATCTGTTATGTCTCTGGCAGAGAGCTGCTGCACAAAATCCATCAGTCCCTTGGTTGTTGTCAGAGATCCTTGGAAGGGTGTTTCTTTCGGTGTCCAAATAGGATTTTTCATTTCTAACCTATGACCATGAACACAATCCCTTTCTTTCATTTGTTGCCCCCCATCACTGTTTTATCTCTAGTTTCTTTTTCTTTTGCTCACACTCTTTGCCTGGAGATTGTGGGAAGAGGGTGTTCAGCTTCCTTTGAGATTGGCTAAAGCCTGTAACTTCTGGAGGAAAACCCACTAACAACAGTGACCAACTCCAGGCGCGCTCAGAGGAGTGTAAGAACAGGATAGACAACCAGCAGTATTTTCCAGATTGCTTCATATCTACCCACTGACGTGTAGTCTATCTGATGTATCTGTAGGTCACAGTTCTCCTTTGAATATGATAAATTTGCTTTACTTTTAGGTAGAAGTCATTTGGAGGTACTGAGTAAGATGTAGATTTGGGTACAGGTATTATTGCAAGCCTCTGGGCAAAAGCATCAGGAAATGTTCTGGAACAAACCTTTCTGATGGGAAATGAACGCAACTTTTTTTTTTTTTTTTTTTTTTTTTAAGTTCTGGGTGCCTTAATAAAAACTCAGCTGATATTCTGTACAGTGAGATGATGGTTCACATTAACTGGGGGTAAGGCCACTTGCACAAGCTTCCTGTATTAGCTTTCATGTCCAGAGTGAATATTCATACAGATTTTCAAACTTCTTTAGCCACTCCAAATAATTTCACATCAAGGAAAAATGCTGAGAAACTCAGCAGTGAGGTATCCATGAGTGATATTAAGTGGACAGTTTCATCCTTTTTAATTCTTCAGTTATCTTCTTGTGGTGGATACTTAGATATTTGGGCATAAGTGACTAGTGAAGAAAAGGAAAAAGCGAATGGAAGCTCGGAGGCTTCAAAAGTGAAAGTACCAGTGAAGAGTCCTTGTGAGTGAAGTAATGATGCCATGAAGAACATTAAACAAATTCAAATGAGCGAATCAGGGCTAACAGCATGATTACTAGTCTGACTGGTGTATTAAGCAAGGATGAAGAAAGAATTAGGTCTTAGAGCAACTATTCTGTGCTATGTTGTTGCTCAGAGGTGGTGCTGGGGGAGTCCCTGATCCTTTCGTGCTCTAATAGACTGCTGACTAATGGAGTGTTTGGTACACTGGCACAGGGGAAATGAAACTAGAACTTGCAAACTATCAGATTTGCATTGGAAGCTTCGGAAATAATATAGAAGTGGACAGTATCACCCTGATCTTACCTATATTCTTAAAGAGGTTCTAGAAAAACTTGCTGATAAAATGATTCAGCACCGAGTAATACGTGAGAGTGTTCCTATCAGGTGTTGACAACTAGCATCAGAAATACATTCCTATCAGCTATCCATAAATCCCATCTTCTCTTTCTCCTCTATTGGGTGTGTGTTCATGAGGTTTGACTAACCTTGGTAAATAATGCTAGGTAAAATCATAGTATTTGATTTCATGACAAGAGGAGAGTAAACACTGCGGTTTAGAGTTAGTCAGCTTGAAATAAAGTCCTGCCACAGCCAAAACGCTTTTCAAATGAGGTAAGTAGCCAAGCAAAGATTGATTAAGCTCTGTGTGAGGTCTGTTGTCTCTGATAAGTACAACTCTGCTAGTTTTGTACAGCAGTATTCATCTTTATTGTTGTCACATTGACAATCCAGAATTTCTGTTTTGAGCAGACCCATGGTATCTTCTGCCTGTAAAGATACTCCTTGCCTTTAAGATTTCAGTTAAGTACCAAATTTTTTAAGTTGCTTGGGTACTTGCTTTATTTCTCAGACATCTCAAAGAGAGGTTCCATCTTTCATGTGAGTTACCTAGATGAGTGAGAACCTAACTCCGGAATAAAATGCTTCAGCTGAATTCTGTTATTGGCCTTATTTAGGTATATGTAGATATGGGAAGAGGAGTACATTTCTGCTAACTTCACGGTGTAGATGTTCACAGTTTCTTCTCTGTGACTATATTAATGTCAGGAACTGGGGAACTGGGCAATGTCTATCTGAAAAAAATTTTTAGGTAGTCACATAAGGAACAAGATAGATAGCAAATGACCCTGTAGAATAAGTACTAATACTATTTGTTAAGGCTATTGAAGTGTTGGGATCCAGATGGAATCCCCTGGAAAGCTTGATGAACACAGAGTCCTAGAATCATAGAATCATCAAGGTTGGAAAAGACCTCTAAGATCACTCAGTCCAACCGTCCATCTATAACCAATGTTTCCCTCTAAATCATGTCCCTCAGTACAAGATCTAAATATTCCTTGAATACTCCCAGGGTTGGTGACTCCACCACATCTCTGGACTGCCCATTCCAGTGCCTGACCACTCCCTTGGAGAAAAAGTATTTTCTAACGTCCAACCTGAATCTCTCTTGCCACAACTTGAGGCCATTCCCTCCAATTCTATTGCTAGTTACATGGGAGAAGAGGTCGACTCCCATCTCACCACGACCTCAGGTAGCTGTAGTGATTGATAAGGTCTCCTCTGAGCCTCCTCTTCTCCAGACGAAACAATCCCAGCTCCCTCAGCTGCTCCCCCTAAGACTCCTCCAGACCCTTCATCAGCTTCGTTGCCCTTCTTTGAACACACTCCAGGGCCTCCATATCTTTCTTGTAGTGAAGGGCCCAAATCAACGTTATAAGGTTTATTACCTGTGTTGTGAGAAAGGAAATCACTACACAATTTATAAAAACCTTGGGAAACATGGGTCAATTTACTGTTAGCTCTTTGGCCAACAAGACAAAGTCCCAGCATGCTGACAAATCCACTGAAAATGGAAATTAGGTCTAAGCACAACTCTAGTGAATAGCGAAGGTCTTAAAATCTGTCTTCTCTTAATGACTGGGTCAGGCAGATTTTACATTTCATCACAGCGACAGGACAGAATCTAATCTGAATCTGATCCACAACACTTAAAAGATTACTCTGGAGGTACTGCAAAGCATAATGATTAGCAGGACGTAGCAGTGAATTAGCACATGACATGACAAGTGGAGCTAAATAGCACTTTCATTTTCTACCCTGAAAAGTGAAAAGGATAAAAGAGAGTGATGGTGGTGGAAAGCAATTCAGTGTTCATAGAATTCAGCCATATGAACAAAAGATGCAGCTGGTATTTGACTTGGTGTTACAAAAATTGATGATTTCATATGGGGATGCATTATTATATATCTCATTTCCAAATTACCTAGCTTATTCAAGCAAATCTTACCAAAATGTATCAATTAGATTAGCTCAGTGCATCAATCAGCAGCATTCAAGATGTGCTGACTTCAGTTTTTGTGGTGTCTTCTTTGCAGCATTGTTACTCTTACAAAAAATTGTTTCTGTGGTCCTTTCAGATTTCCAAAGCTGGCTGCATCCAAGTTTTTTCTAGCAGTGGACATTTTGGGTAGTTAGGAACAGCTATTTCCAAAACCACATTTAATTTATTTATTACCTCATCCCAGAACTTATTTTACCCTAGAGCACAACTAAAACATATGTAACTAATTATCCTGAGAATGTCCACAGCTCCCACAGCTCCAGTAAATACAATTCTTTTTTCCTCTTTTCTCATTTTTTTTTAATCCTGCTATTTTTCATCCTTTCTGATGTCAGCTAAGTCCTACAGAGAAATTTTCACTGAATAAATTCCCATTTGCATTCATGTGCAAATTCATTTATGTTTTAGAATATTGTTTCAGAATATCTTCTTCTCTTCAAGTAATAACCTAGATTTTGGTCCATGAATCCTTAAGTCAGTTTCTGACACTTAGGGATATTAAACCAGAAAGTCACATAATGAAGACACCAAGGCCCAGATTTAGACCATTTAAATTCCTTTTTAATCTCCATTCCTGGTAATTTCTCTTGGCTACACATGGCTGAAGGTGCAGAGCCTGCCAGGAAGAAATATTAGGCAAGAAGAATAAAGTAAAATTTAGCCAATATAAATGAGATTTTGGGTCTCTGATTTTGATTAAAAACCAAACCACAAAAACTCTGAGTTCTTCAGGAAAGAAAGTTGTCCTATGAACCTGAAGATTGTTTAAATGCAGCTATTTTCACTGTCCTCCTTCCCAACACAAAAAAGAATAAACACAAAATACTTAGTGAAATGCAGTGGAATCATAGGAGCAATAAAGTCAACTCATTCTGCTTAGAATTCTTTTTGATGGAATATCTGTGAAGTTTGGGTGATAAAGTGAATCCAGATTCTCAGACTGTGATAAAGTGTTTAAAAGCAAACAAGAAAAAAAAGCAATATAATAAAGTTTGAGGACAGTTTCAGTCAGATGAGTGCTAAAATTTTCTCCACAGATTTTCTGTTCTTCATTGCCACAGAATAGACTCTTCTAACTTGCTCGTGGGAATCAGGAGGGTTGCACATTAGAAGTGTGTTCTGGCCCTACTTCAATGCAGTGTAGAGAACCAAACCTGTTCAGTCAAAGAATTAGAAGCAGCTTAATTCTCATGGAGAGGAGTTCCAAGTATGCTAATTTATCTTATCAAGAATGCTGAAAAATTAGCCTGAAGCAGCCCTCACCAGTCTGAAAAACAGATGTGTGTACCGCAGAGAAGTTAGTAAATACTTACAGGTCTTGTTTACATTACAGAGGACCCAGAAGCTCAGCACATTTCATATTCAGGCTCTTGACCAGAGGTAAAATTCTAGCATCAGAGAAATCAGTGGCAAAGCTCTCCTGAGCTTCAGTAAGGCAAGATCAGCCTGATTAGGCTAATAGAGGACAAGGACTTTTTCAACACAAGAGCAGTTTCATAGCAGCATTCAGAGTATCTGACCATGGAATATGATTCTGTGGCTGATTCTGTTAGCATTTCTTTGTGGGAGTGAGTTCTCATTGAAAGTGTTTCTAATCCTGTAAACAAAGAAATTTAATCTTGGCCAATCTATGTTTGTAAAATCCCTTCATATTTTTTCCATGAATATGAAAAGGAATATTTTGCATTCCTGCTTTTTTTTTTTTTTTAATTAGTCAAATGACAACAGTATGTTTTATTCCATAAATGACTTGTAAGTCAGTGTGTCCCCAGAAATATTAATCTTCCAGACAAGAAAAGTGGATTTAATGGAAGACATAGAATAAGGATCTGCCCCAGATTTTTAACTAACTGAGTTTCCATATACTCTGTTGGACTTTTGGGGTACAACTATCTTTGGGAGTGTGAACTACATTTGAGAAAATTTATACAGAAACTTATCCCACATGTTCCTGCTGTGTATGTCATTTGTTTTACTTGTTGTCCACTGAAGCTAATGAGCCTATCCACAAGAGTAAACATAAGATGATAAAATTTTCCCTGTTTAGACCCTAGTTCACATCTCAAGATGTGTGACCAAATGTTGGACATTCCATTCAGAAGTCCAGATGAACTCATCATAGATAACTCACTGTGTTTCCATCTGTTTCAGATTTGGAGAAAACTATTTGGTTGGAAGAAGAAAAATACATTTTGTATCATTTTAATGCTGAACAGATTTAGTGACATACTTGCTTATTTAATCTACAATATAAGAGAATCTAATGAACTGAGTGAGATACATATCTTGGCTTCAAATCTGTGCTAAGAGACACCAGAGAAGCTCCATTTGACTTAAATGGAATAGCATTTTTGTTAATGAGTGCAAAATGTATTCCGATGAAAAATATGTGCAAGCATGAATACAAATATTTCAAACTATTGGAAATTACTTAACAGTTCATCTGCATCTTGTATGTGTGTTTTTTCAGAGGAACAGTACTGTTTAGTCAATAAAGAAGTCTGTTTTTCTCCACTGAAGAGTGACTCCCACTCACAATAGCTGCAGAAATAATAGCTAAGTGAATCTTCCAAATGCTGCTAGGAGAATGAAGTGCAGTGTTGTGCTGTGCATCAGACACTGCTGTTGTGTGTGCCAGACAGGTTACCTTTGATAAAACACAGCCTGGGGCTGTCCAGTGCCAAGCACCTCCTACAGAGCTCATGGCCATCTGCAACATATCGGGAAAATAGGTTTTCTCAGGATGGTCCCAATATGCTTCCTTTCTGTTGTACTGAATACACAGAGGGGTAACTGACATAAAAAATAGGCCTCCCCATAGACCAACTTTGCTGGGGAAATTTGCAGCTTCCAGTGACTGTGACTGGGGAAGATACCAGGTTTCTTACTCCTTTCCCAGCTCTGCTGCATCATTTGCTCCTGTCACACGCACCTGGGAGGCCTCAAAGGAGCAATGCCAGGGTGCAAACTGAGCTGAAGCTATCCTGTTGTTTGTCTGTGTGGGAAAGGACCATACAGACAAGGTACAAAGGTGGGAAAGAGAAGTATTAACTGCATCAAGGGTTGAGCCATATTCTTAGTGGTTGTTCCATTTTGCACTGGTTTAAAGCATGGCCCAGTAGAGCTGAGAGTATGTTTTCAGTTACCAGCAGCAGGTCCACAACTTTCTCAGATCAGCTACTGTAAGGCCTCGTTTTATAGTCCCTAGCTCAAAATTCATCTATACTTTCATTTGTTTGCAATATTTTTTTTTTCCCATGCTAAGTAATGCCTATAAGACACTGCAAGCAATACTGCAGAACAATGCAAGGGTTCAGAATAAAAATTGAGTCTAATTTTAATTTATGTGTTTGTTTTGTTGTGCAGTTCAGGTTTCTTAAATGTTGTGTTGTCAATTGGCTTCCCTACAGTTGTTCTGTCTTCTAAGTTGTAGGATAAAAGACACGATTCTTAAGCACTGAGACTGGAGTTCCTCCTTCAGTGCAACTGAATTGAGGGAAAAATCAGAGGGCTGCTTCTTTCAAAAAAATTATACAGTATCAAATTTTATAGAAGTTTATTTGGGCATTCTTCTATGAAACATCACGAGTGTTCTGGCAGATCTTCTTGTTAGAAAGTGTCACTTTGTTGTTGCAATCTAACTTTGTAATGCCAATTCACCAAAAATTGACAGGATATCTTTTCCAGATGAAGAATTGAATGGAGAAATCAAGATACGAGAACAGCTCTGGCTTTCTCCCAAGTGTGGGGGAACCAACTTTCCAAGTCCATTGTGATTACTGGAAGCTGTGCATGTCACACTCACCATTTCCTGAGGTAGAACAGAAAGAAAAATGTAGTTGAAAGTCTTATCAGCCACTCTGAAACCTGGCAAGCTTACTCTAGCATTGGGCTATTAAAGCCAGTGCTCTCAGTTATCTTTGTGGTTGCAAACTTGCAGCAGTATTGCAAAAGAAAGTGTAGGACAGACTGACTGAACAGATGGCAGAATTAGAGAAAGATTAACTGAAGTGCAGGTGGGAAAAGAGAGATACAAGGCAGAGGCTGAGAACAGGAATGTGAGCTTTACATGCTGGATTTCATTCAGAAGCAGGTGGTAGTAGAAATGGGATTATCCTTTGTATCCTTTCCACTGACCCTGACTGTCCTTGTAATCTTCAGGGATCAGGAGACTTGGAGTACTACAGTGTCATAAAGGATTCTCAAATACTAGCAGAAGGTGGGCATTTTTGGCCATGAAGGTGAATCTCCTTCCTTCCAGCCTCTGTGATGTAAAATTATAGTCACAACAGGGGCAATAAGCTTTCTTGTTGCTGTTCACCAGGTAGGTGAGATTTCCTGCCCATCAGTTTAGGCAGTTGCATTTCTCAGATGTAATCTCACATAGCACTTCATTCATTAAGCCTGTTTTCTCTGAGCCTCTTCAATCTTGTTAACTGCGATCTTTTCTGGATATATACTGTCCTATACAACAGGCAGAAGAGACATTTGTTATTTGGACAGTGATATATACAAGCAATATATCTTCACAGAATTATAGAGTAACAGAATGTCTTGAGTTGGAAGGGACCTTAAAGATCATCTAGTTCCAACTCCACTGCCATGGGCAGGATTGCCACCCACTAGATCAGATGTTTTGGAGCAGTGATTTAACAACTAATAGTTTCCTTTAAAAATAAATAAAATATTCTTTTATAAAGATGTATTAATCATCTTCTAAAAAATCTGGTGTCTACTATCAGAGAGGACGATTTGAACACCGGTATGCTAGTAGTCTTAGGGCTTCTGGTACAGGTAACTACCAGTTTCTAAAAGTGTATTTCTCTCACAGAAATGCCTTTAAAAATATATTGAGATCACTTGATGGAAATCAAAATGGAAGTGTTACTATACAATGTGCCTGTCTCCTTAAAGATTTGTAACGATCAGAAGTAAGTGAATCCTGCACTCTCAAGAGGATCAGTTATACAATGCTATCCAGTATTCATGTGATCGTGGGGTGACACTGAGGTCAGCCTGGGCACTGGGCACCTCCTGGGGCCTTTGCAAAAAGCCACTCAGCTGGGTCCTCAGCCCTCATTTGCTGTCTGGGTAAAAGATGTCATGGGCACACTGAGGTCATGTAGCAATCATTTCTTCCTTCTGCCATGTGTAAATGGAATAAGAAATGAGAACGTTATGTGAAGAACACTGCAGGGAACACTAAGCAAAAATTGTTCTACAGTTGGAAAAATGTAATTATTAGATTTCCTCTTTCTGCTTCTATAAATTGCAGTGCAAGGAGAAGGGGAAATGTAGAAGGAGGGAAGAAGGCTGAAGTTCAAATTTTAATTAGCCATTTACATTGTAGTTGGAACATAGACCAGGAAGTCTTCTGATCAGAAGTGATACTTCCTGAAGTTGTCTCAAGTTCTTAAAAGTTTAATGCTGAATTTTATTGCACTGTCTCAGTAATGCAATGAACTCTGCAATGAAATGGTCGCTCTCTAGTGTGTGGTGTGTAACTTCTTCAGTGTGCAAAGGATCACTTTGCTGCAAATAACACTTCAGCCTGAAAGGCAGAAAAGTAGTGTTTTGCAAGTCACATTTTTCTTTCCCAGTTCATCTCGTGTTCCCTGTAGCTGATGGAAAAACTACCAAAAACAGTGGACCAAAGAAGGACAAAATGAGGAGATGGATGGAAAAGCTGGTAGTCTTTCATATTTAGTTTAAGACACTTGAACTTTGAGCATTCATGGTCCTGTGACTCTGAGTCATGTCTGTGTTCTCTGAAATATGTTGGCTTCCCTTCCAGCTCCTCTTCTCTGTGATGTCCTCTGGTTCAGTTACTCATATTCAATCACATTTCAAATCTGCTCTCTTGCTCTATTGAGTGCTGCCATGTGTACCACTAACAGAACAGCACTGGTATGGCTGCAGTGCCACAAGATGAGTCCCACGGCTGGAGCATGAGCCCTGTGGGAAGAAGGTTGGTCCAGGCAGGTGGAGCGGGGCAAGGAGCTGCTGTATACTTCAGACAGAACAGTGCATCACGGACCAGTGAGCACTGAGCCTCATCTACACATGTGGCTCACATCTGCCAGGTTCTGAAAGATGAACTAGTGATGACCATTTGCAGATTGATCAGTCCTTGTACACATGGGGATGTAGTTTGGTAGCATTAAGAAGAACTCACCTTACATGCGTTCAACTTGTATTTGCTGGATATATAATGGAGTACTCTAAGTGAGATTCTAAAAATAAGAGCCAACTTTCTGTATTTAAAAGTCTTGCACCCAGGAGAGGATGACTTAAAATAGGAATTGCACCTAGCAGTGGAAGAGTGCTCAATGGTTTTGTTACTGTATGCTATTAGAATGGGGCATGAAATGATTCCAGAAAAACTGCAAGCCAGCTCTCCAAAGCTGAAAGCAGTTCCCAAGCATAGTTAATTAGGAACAGAAAATTAACATGAGAATTGTTCATTAAAATTAGTACTGTTTAAGAATCTACTGCTGTTTTTTCCATGTACCGCATAAAGGAGAAGTAAAAGGAAACAAGACTAAGTTACAAGTCAGTGTGCAGAGATGATAAAGGGAAGTAAAAAGAATAAATGGATTATTTAGAGATAATTCTGTTCCATATTTGCAGCAGAACAGGAATGCATATTGCCCCAGATGGATGGGAAACAGCACTGCACTGTGCCATTATCTGCCTGACACAGAGCTGTGTAGCTGCCTTTAGTGTGCCTTGCCATTCTCTGGAGCTGGAGCATTAATCTGACATATGGTGGGCATATGGGAGGAAATCTTCAAATACTGAATTCCAAATGAATGGGCTTGTATATTTACAGGTTACCTACAAACAAAGGTACATTTATCGCCCTGTCACAGCAATGTATCTGTGTACCTATGTATCTTCTTGGCTATATCACTCAGCACTGCCATACAGTCAGGCTGTTTCATGCTTGGATCATTTCATGACCAGCTTCACTTTTTAACCCTACACTCGCACGAGTCAAGGAAGCAACAAACTATTGCACAGCAATTAGGTTATTGGTGATAAAAGATCCCCTACAGTTTAACCTAACTATACCTTACAGATAAGTTGAAAGTAAGGGACGGTTTATTCATGTACACATTATGTAGGTGTTAGCAAGTGAGAAGTGACAAGTTGCCATCCTGTGTGGTAGTAAAAGAAAGACACTAAGAAGTGATAATGAAAGAGGAATCAGAAAGAAATGGGGTGCAAAGAAGAACAGTCTCAATGCCCCTTAGATGCATCATTTGAGTAAACATTTAGAGAATACTGGAAAATTGGGAAATTTCCAAAGAGAGATGGGATTGTGCTGTCTACTATTTTAAGATCTAAAAAGAGGTTATCCAGAGGTGTCCAGTTCATATGAAACATATTTGAGATGAATTCTTCATAAAGATAATTGAAGTTTCAATCGTGTATCAAAAATGTAAGTATAAAATTATATTGAATTCCATTTGATACAGTTTTTTAGTTTCCTTGAAAAAATTGATTTTCTGCAGTGGGATTTCTTGCAGGATAGCATGTGTGCTGGATGCTGTTACAACAGACTTCCAATCTGATATTTATTTCGAGGGCATAATAAATTTGCTGTCAGAGAAAAAAAATGACACCTGAATCATTTAGATTCTCTTCACCAATTTAAATATCTTGAAGACATCCATAAAATACATCAAGAAATCAAGTTGTTTCCCAGAGTTAATTTGGATTTTTCGAAGATTCATTTCTCATCAGTTTCCCACAGTTGACCAATGTCCAATTAAAGTTGACTTTATGTAGAAGTTTTGATGAAGACTTAGGAATATTAGTAAAGGGAAGATGGCCAAAGTCTATTCTGCCTAGGGATCTCCTCTGATGGGACTCAGGCAGAGACTTGTCTCATCTGGAAGTACTGAAGCTAGCAGACAGAGAGGGAGACCTTGAAGTTTGTCTTCCAAGGAAAACTTAACCCAAGTCAGCACATGAGGCTGCAGGTTTATTAACTGGTGTGGTATGGTGTGGTGTGGTATGGTATGATGTGGCTGTAGACAGTGAAGTCATAATCAATGCCACATCAGTAGTCATGAATGAGGATAGTGGCAGGAACTGACTGGTACTATTCATGATGAAAATTTTTCAATAGGAAAATGTACATCTCTTGGGAAAAAATAATCATTCTTTCAGTTTTCTTTTTAAGAGTGAAAAATATTTCCTCCTTTCTGCTCTTCTCTTTCACCAGGGAAGATGAAATGGAAAGAGAACACAGGAAAAGAAAGCAAACCAGCAAACCTGTAGCAGATAGGGTATTTTTCTGACATGTTTTCTAAGAAAACATTTTTTTCCCTGGCTCTAGTAAGCGTGACAGACTTGCTGTGTTCTGGTGCTTCCTACACCATCCAGATGGCAGCCAAGTAGAAGTAAGGGTATTTGTTTTGGGTTCTTTTTTCTTGTGGCGTTTTCACAGAATTGTTCCGTCTTCATCTTTTTTATTTCCATTAGAACTTAACACAAAGCAAACCCTAATATTTGCAAGCATTTCCTTAGTAACTAGCACTTAAAATAGTAAAATCTCAGCATTGACCTCATTCCTTGCTCTCTGCTCTCCTTCATTTGATATAGAGGATTCTAAGAAAAGGAAATGGGATGGGCAGGCATGGTCCAAGCAAGGGATTAGCTCTGTGAAGACCTGAATCCAGGAAAGGAGTTCATCAGAGAAGTTGTCTGTCAGATGCTGCTGTATATATGCTGTTGAAAATACCACTTTTTCTCTTATTGCAACAAAACTCTATTAACATCACTATTTAACTTCCACTTTTTGTGTTTTCCTTGGAGAGAAAAACTGCCAAAAGGAAATTCTTTTGCCTACGGCCAAGTAATTTTATTCAAAACTCTTGTGTTGGAAAGGGGTTGCTAAAATCCCATTGGAATCTCCCTTCTGCAATGTTTCTGTACAAACACAGCATGGCACTATGTTAAATCACCATGGCTAAATGAGCTCTGCAATCCATGACCTCAGAAAAATAAACTGATCATATGGGTTGTATCACAATAGAAAAGATGAATACAGAATATATCTTCTTTAATTAGGAAATCTTTCTGTTCCAGGTATTCAAAAAGTGAGGCTAATTCGTGTGAGCATATTACATCTGGGCAGACTTAAAAATGCATCAACACAGAATATTTTAAAGTTGCAGCTTCCTAGGGGAAATTCAATAATTTTTTAGGGCCAAACACTGAAGCCAATAGGATTTCGTTCTGTAAAATCAGAATAAAACAAAACAGCCCCATGTTTCCCCTTGACTACTGATGACAGGCACCAGAGCTCCACAAAGGAAAACAGAAAATGAGCAGTAATGAATTTAGAAGTGATGTTGCCAAGTTACAATACTATCTTCATTTAAGTCTGTTCTAAGAATTTTTCCAAGGTATTCACAGGAAATAAATAGCTTATGAAATCAGCAGTATAGTTTCAGTGGAACCATTGACATACCCAAGAGCCCAAGTTAGAGCTTTTTCATGTGAGTGAGACTATCACCACCAGCAGAACTAAGCATGGTTCAACAGTCAGTTGAGTCAGTAAGGTAGTTTGGCAAAAAATGTGGGTACAATCACTCGCTCTGTCCTGATTTTTGCAAGTCTTTGGTACTTCAGGATGATCCGTTGTGTTCCATTGGATACTTTTACACACAATGACCACATCAACTCTTGACATTTTCACATCATGCTAATTTCTAAGGTCAAATTTCAGACACTAAAAGAAAGTCCACACACGAGCAGTCTTTGAAAACAGGATCATCACATTGGCAAGGCATAGGTTACTTCCTGAAGGGCTGACTAACTGCACTGTCATGGCTGTTGTCTTACCAGTGCCTGCTGTTCTGTTAACATCACTGGGTTCTTTGGATGTAAAATGAGAGCATCAATAACCTCCTCCTGCCTGGCACATATGTAAAGGGGAAAATATTACAAGACAGACAGGCATGTGGGTGTTTCTTGTAAAGGACGCTGTCTAGCATCTCAGAACTGTTTTTCTTACAACTCCATGAATTTTGTCAAGTGGTGATGTGATTTCACAGTTTTATCCTTTGCCTTGCATTCATGCTCTCTTGCTCCTCTCTGTCACATCCATGTTTGAAGAGCACAGAATCCCGGAGGAGTGGTGAGGAAGAGACAGACAGCTGTCACAGCTGCCGATGCCGGGGCTGTGTGAGCTGCAGGCTTCAAATGCCACTGGCAATGCCATTCAAAACAGTCATATGAGTCATATGTTGAGTCGCCTGCTCAGGTTGAGGTTTGGATGGACATAATGACTGCTTCTGTACATAAACAAAGAAATATACTGTCCTACAAAGTAGGAAGGAAAAAGCTCTTTGAGGCTGTTAGAAGTTCAGGCAAATCTCTCTGCATCCCCTCTGCCTTTCTGTGGGTAAGATGCCTCATACACGATATATGTTCCACATGACTCATTTTCCTTCTCTTACTTATAAAACAAAACTTTCAGTCATTAAAAGCAAGTCTCTGGCATTTTGTATTCAGTAAAAGTTAAATGACTTCTCTAAAATCTTTCTGAATTTCTCTGCAGTGGGTTTGTGAGGTTGTGTCACAGATCTGACAGTCATAGTGAAAGAGGAATATAGCCTGCTCCATATACAAATGAGGAAGTCTGCTCTTTTACGTAGAATCAGTATACTGCACATGAAAGATCTGGAAAGCTTGCCTTTTCCACCTCAAGCTGAAAATACCATAGCTCAGCCCAGAAACCTCTCTGCTTGGGAATTGCAGAGGATGGGGTAAGGCTGTTCTGTGGCTCAGTGATTCAGGGCACTGCAAGAACGTCGCATGCTGATGCTGTAAGCCAAGCCAAATGAAAGTCTTGTAAGTGCTTATTGTACGATTTAAACACACTCTTAAACCTTTCTGCACTGTTACTCTGCTTTCATCTTACTTTATATTAGCTCTTTTAACAATACGTTTAAGATATTTTAACAATATATTTATATTTTGCATGAAGAGAACTTCATGCAAAAATTGAATAATTAATTAAATGATCTATGTCTAGTGCCATAAAGCAGAACTATGTCAGTTTTTATTGAATTGAATTATATTTTGCCTGCCCTTCCTAACTAATATTGAAAGTTCTCATACTGGAAGATGAGGAGACTGCTCTGAAGCTGAAATTTTCTCTCTGTGAACCATATAGCTATAATTTTAGGCCTTTGAGGAAAGTCTAAATGTCTCTCTGAACAAGTGCTGTTGCTGCTCTTGAGGTGTCTGATTCAAGCAGACAGCCTGTGTGTAACTGGTCCCTCTTGCCCGTGAGTCCTTCCCTCTAGGTGGAATGGTGAGATCTGAACAGGCATCTGAACCTCCATGGCATGTGTGTGTGCAGGATGACTGAACTTTTGCATGGTGGGGAATCGATGTTTCATGTTCATAGGCCTTTGATAAGGATCTTGAGGATCACTGATAATCTTATTGATTGTTCTGTGCCTCTGAGCAGGAGGGAGGAGTTAACATTAACCTGAAAGACAAGTGAGTTGGCTACAAGTTTCTGCTCTTGCTTGTTGCCTCAAACAGCTTCTAGAATACTGCAGTTAGAATACTGCAGTTTTTGCTTTTACCATTCAAGAATTGTCTTAAAAAAATAATGAACTCAAAGATGATCCGTAGCAACAGGTAAACAATGGGACAATGTACAGAAAAAGATTTGAGGAGCTCTGCATATTGGGTGGATGACAAAGTTGAGGGAAAGTCTGCAAATCATGCTCTCTGAAGAAGAAAAGAACATGATGGAAAGAAGGGCTTTGCAATCCAATGAAAAAATATGTAACTAAGTAAATGAGATCTGAGGCCTCCCCTAAAATCCCAACAGAAAAGAAAAGCTTTCATATGAAGTCCAGCAGCTCCATTTTTGGTCTGACAGAGATGAAAGCAAAGGGAACTGTTCCTGCTGCTGGGTCAAGTGAGGGCACTGCCTTGGCAAGATGAGGTGTGGCCATGGCTTTGGCCCAGCAGCAGTGGCAAAGATGTGTTGTTGCATTAAATGTGGAGATGCACTGGGGAGGTACACAGGAAGCCCAGCAATGAAATGCCTGTACCATTGACAGGACACATGAACTGCTGCAAGTTTCTCCAGAAGCATGGATTGATTTTAGTACCCTTGGTAAAGCAATCCTTTTATCGTGCATTAAGATTGAGTAAATAAGAAAAAGAAATAAAAACTAAAAAGAGTAACAAATCTCTTTTTGGCTTTCAGAGAAAGTACTTTTTAAGTTTATTTTTTGGGTCAAATGATCAAATTTGACAATCTAGAGTCATAGGCAAAGCCACCAACATGCCAGGATACTGTTTGCTCCCACAAATGTCAGACAAATTCTGAAGAGATAAGGAAACTGTCTCCACTCTCACCATAATTCAGAATCAACATTTCAGGTAAAAGAGGATGAGAGCATTTCAGATCTCTGACTGAACTGTGTATTTTACAAGTGTAAAATGCCAAGTATTTGGCATCTGCTATATACCATTTCAAATGATAATAGATCCTGCCATCAAAAGCAGCGCGGATCAAAACTCAGACAGCACACTGCCAGTGACTGCAGGAAGGGCCTGGCTTATAAAAATGTCTGAAAACTTTCTTGTGAAGTACAAAAAAATGGCCAGTTTTAGAACATTTTTTTTTCCTTTTCTGGAAGTGATTAGATTTGGTGATGAAAGTTATAACAGAGTGTAGAGACCGGAAAGTTTTTCTGGAATAATGAAGGAACTACAGAATGGAAGATGTCATTCCAAAATCTTTAAAGAAACTCCATAGCAGGTACGAATAAATCCATGAACAACTTGATTCATAGATCGCTTTATACTTGTTGTCCTAATGGGGAGAGAAGTGAGCTTCCAAAATTATAATCTCCATATCGAGGAAAACTAAGAAAAATCAATTGCAGAATATTTACTGCCCTTAAAATTTCTCTATTAGTTTTTGGCAGAGTAACATGTAACTGGTCAAAGTCAACACATAATTAAATCTATCTGAATTCCACTACTTGCCTAAGCTGACATATACTATCAAACTTTTTCATACACCTGTACTACGTGTCTTCCTTTTCTAAATACAATAATTTTGATGTATATTTTTTGAATTTTTTTGTTTTGTAAAATAGTTTTGAACTCTTTATGGAAAAAGTAATTCAGAATAATTACAGGGATAACTACCCACATGGTGCACAAAGCCTACTTTAGTCTGACACAAGCAATCACATAGAACTCTGGTGTTAGTGGGGAAAAAGAAGGAATGTCACTTCATAGGTTACTAGAGGTGCAACAGTTTAAGTTGCACAGCTAACAGTTATCCTTAAATCATAATAGATTGACATTCATAACTTATTTTTCATTAGTAATGATTTACAATAATAAAAAACCTGAAACAGCACATTTTTGTTTTTTTTTTAAACATACATTTGACACTAAAGTGAAAGGGAAGCCATTTAATAAAAGTAATGACCAGAAGAGACCATAAATATCCCATTTAGACATTATTAGAGGAAAATTAGAAATAATGAAGAATATACAGCAAAGTTCGATAAGTGGTTTTTGTTCTTTTTTTCATGGGAGAGAAAATACAGTGCTCTATTTGTATAATCGATTGATGCTGTACTTTCCACTACATTATCAAAAGCCATCTATAATTAACATACAGGGATGGGAGCTTTTACTGCTCATTTATCCCACCTGCTCAGGACACCTTTCTCAGGAGAGACTAAATTACTTTCTGAAAGTACCTAAAGACAGAGGATGTGAATTCCATCCTCTGGATCAAACAACATGTATTATTATTGTAAAGTGGCCTTCTTCATCAGACTACAACAACAACAACAACAACAACCAGCAAAAAAAAAAAGGCTTTTGTCAGGCAGAGGAACAAAGTGAGCTGAATGTAGGCATAAGTAATCTCAACATGAATCAGGTGAGAGAATTTCTTTTTTAAAATCAGAAAATATTAATTTTCTTCATTGAGAGTAAGATGCTCCGTGGAAAATCTGTTTGCTCACATTTGAGAATTTAGACTTACACATGTACAGCAGGCACTTGAGTGAATTGTGAAAACTGCTCTTTGAGAGTAATGAAGGAGCTTGTCTTATTTATCACAGCAGAAGAAAGTCTGGAATGTAATGTGATTGCTTTCTGGGAACACAACTGAGGGCTAAGTACCAAGACAGATAGGTGAACTAAGGGCACGTATGGGAGACTGATAGATATGGGACCGCTATTAAATTTAAACTTGTAATTAGGCAACCATTTTAAATCACCAGATTGGTACAACTATTTTAGCAAAACCTAGGGGAAGGGTAAAAACATGAGAGATTATGCTGATGCTGGTACCTTTGTACCAGTTGCAGGACTATTTTATCTGGCTCTGGAGTTCAGGTAGCTCATCCTTCAACCCATACTGAGGGAAGCCATTGGCTCTGAAAACAGGCATTTTAAATCAAAGCGACTCCTTCCTTTAGCAGCGGTATCAGAGGCTGAAACAGTCAGAAGCTGAAACTAAACAAATTCAAATCAAAATAAGATGAAAATGTTAATCCTGAATGTAATCGTAGCAATTTGTCAGTTTGCATTTCCTCTAAGTAGAAACTTTGAAATCAAAATGGCATGTTTTCCCTAAAAGATAGTTTTTTGTTCATTCATAGTACTGGGCTTGAATCAGGAACAGATTCATGGAAATCATGTGGCTTGTATTTTGCTGTGTGTCAGACAGATTACTCCCATAGTGCCTAAAACCTCATTGCTATCATTCGACTTATTTACATTCAACCTCATTTTAAAATGCAAGAACAGCGTAAATCAGACTTAATCAGTGTAAATGAGAGTTGGGGCCTACGGTTCAGCGCTTCTGTGAAACAAAAATACATTGTTTTATGATATGTCTTTAATCTTGAATCGCTTTACTTCATGCATGGTGATAGCTCGCAACAGTAGATTATATTCCAGTACTTTTTTGTGTAGCTTCCTTTGCAGAGGAGGCCAGCCTCTAAGTTAACTTCTGGAAGTAACTTTGGAAACTAAATTTCAGGCAATGCTCCAAGAAAAAGAGGCACATGTTAAGGAACTGACATAACTTTTTAACACCACAACCAGCATATTTCTTCAGAAAAACACAGCCAAAAAGAGTTGCCAAAACCAATATTGATCTAGTCCTCCATCCAATCAACAAATGCCATTGTTTATAAGATATAACTTTTCTTGGTAAAAGTTCAAAGCTAAATGCCAAGGATTTAAAAAACTATTAAAATAAGAGGATTTAGATTTCCAGAAACTCTGGCCTGTTTTCAGCCCCAGTGAGTATTCTAAGCCATTAGAAAAGTATCCAAAAAAACCTCCTTGGTTTTTATATGGAATCTAATGGTGAAATGACAGCAAAAGAAACATGGGTGCAGGCACATAGTATGTGTATGGTATAGTTATACATAAAAAAATGTTTAAAAAATTTTGTATCCAAAAATGGCACTTCAGATTTTCTGAATCACCGAAATTCAATCTGACGCAAAGAAAAGAGAATTATGTGGTATGATCAAATGAAGTTTGCAGAATCTCCTGTGTATTGATAAAATGTCTGCTGTTCTAATCCAGCAAAATAAAAACTGTGTTGCGTTCAAAATTCCATGAGCTTAGGTTTTAAAATCATAAATCCATTGAATCATTGCATAGGCATGAGATTTATTTACCTTTTCCTTAAGATGCTTCTTAGCAGAATCAGTCAAATGTTCCTGAATTTTCCATGGCAGTAATAGATCCAGAACTAAGCAAACCCAGAATAAGTAGAGCAAACATTTATCTTTTTGTAAGAGATTTTCACAGTTCCTGTCAACAAGGGTGAATCTGGGCTTAGTTTATGAAAGACACTACAGGAGCTTTAAATTACATGTATTCAGGTAGGCTGTACTGCAAAAAGCCAACTTTTCAACTAATCTTCAGTATCCTCAACAAGTGGGAGTTGAGCTTTTGAAAGGTTGGAGTGGTAGTCTGTGTTCTAGATAGCACCATAAGAGCATTCTTGGAATATTAGTTTTACATTTAGTTTAACAGGCCTTTTAGGTAATGATGAAGTGTCCTGTTTAGACATTGAATGGTAATATTGGGTTTGTTTTCATAACCTTTAAATTCCTGGAACCCTAGTGTGGCCATCTGATGGTCAACAGAGTTCCGTGGAGCTCTGTTTGAGGCACTCCTGCTTTTTGCTTAGATTTAAGATTTTGGTGTTGAGGTGAGGTGATTGGATGTTAACTCCTAAGAAAGCACCAGTTTGTCTATTTGCTAGGAATCCTCATTATTTACTGAGCTAAGTAGCAACAGTACTTCCTTCTCTCTTTTGCTATTTTAGTGGCCCATGAGAGCCTCCAAAGAGACATAGCACATCCTCTTTTTTGCCTCTACATGCACAGGACTTAAAGTTTCTGTCCTGTGACACAGCACACAACAGTGGCTTGAATTCTGAGTGTTACATCGATAGCCCAGGATATGACAGGGAACTGTTCCATTTCTAAAATGTCTTCCTATATATATATATATATATATATAAATACTTCTTATATATATACTTCTTATATATATATATATATAAATACTCTGGTATTTTTCTGTAAACAGGAATGTCTCCAATTACAGCGAAATAAATACAAATTGCACTGGTTTAAGTTAGCTTTTTATTGTCTTCCCCTTCAAATATGTGACATGTTATATAAATGTGACTATATGTTATATAAATGTGAATATATATATATATGTATAATAACCAGTATCTGATAATGAGGATGTAAGATTAAAAGCCCAGCATATTACAGAGTAGGAATTTGGTACAAAAGTACAAAAAGGGTATTGTATTTTTAGGTATTCCAGGAGCTCTTGAGGTTTATCTGAGGTTTTCTTCCACGTGGAAAATACAAGAATCTGTGCTGTTTTCTGGTGAACTCTCATAGAAAAAAATTCTAGTTTTCCCAGAAATTGTGCATTATTGTGGACTTGAACAATACCATAATTTAACTTTTGGCTTTAATGGTCCTGGCACAGATTCTTTAGTAAGATATACATCTTGTGCATCTATTTGCACAATTTATTAAAATAAAATAAAATAAAACCAGAAGATATTCCCAAAGAAAACCCCTTGTCTCTATGTACTGGGTTTTTAAAATCCATCATTCTAACTTTTAAATGTAGCTTGAAAACGCATCCTTCTCAGATACTAGTTGGCAGCAAAATATTTATCCCTGATCTGCAGGTGAAATGCCTTATTAAGAGTAACTTGCACTGGTTTGATGGCAAATGTAGATAAGGACAGTTATCAGTGTTGCCTTCTCTTCCACCTCACCATAGCCAGTACTCCAAACAAGAGCACAGGTACTTTTTGTCAATCCCATGTAAGAACTCTGACCAATCCCATAAAATGAAGAAATATTAGGCAGAAGGATGAGACCCTGAGGGGTCAGGATGGATATTTAACAGTAGGTGAGGGGCTCCTTGCCTGGCCTGGCTGGCAGGAGGCAACCCTGGCCTTCCGCAAAGGTGGAAAATACTTCACTGTAGATGAAATGTTTTTCATTCTGTTGTCCTCTTCTTAAAAGTTTCACCCATGGGCAGCTCTGAGGAGATATTGGTAGCATTTTAAGCCCCTATGGTAGCAAGGTACTAATCATCCCATTGGATTCTGCAAGACCTGTGAAGCAGTGATGGATTGGACACACACCACAGGCTGTGCTCACCAGCGGGAGGAGCTCCTCGTGTCGCTGCTGTTAACCTGTCCTCAGCTGTCTACCTGTTTTTATCTGATTCAGGATTCTCTAAGGGGCTCTTGCATAACTGCTTTGCTGTGATGAACAATCATTTATAAGACTACATTGGGTTCATTTGTTCAGCATTTTAAGATGAACTGCTTCTGTATAGCAAAACCTGACAAGCCTACTTGGTCACATTTTTTTTTAATTTTTATTTTTTTTTTAGATCTTCCTGGTTCTTGCTCAAAACTAGGTGTACCATTCTTTTTTATTTTCCTCTTCTGATAAAGAAAGCCATTCTGGAGTGGACGTTCAATGACATATTTTGTTTTCAGAGAGATGTTTAAAAATATTTGAAATCTATTGCCAGCAACTATTCATAATATTCCCTCTGGAAAATCTTGTTCCCAGAAGTTGCCATAGGTGACATGGAAGTTCAGGAATGATAAATGTTTCTTTTTGCTGATGATTTCACATTTTCTTCTTGCTGCTGACATTTAGACAAAGTTTTCTGCTGACATTAGAAAAAAAATGATTTTCCCTGTCCAGAAGTTCTTGGCCAAAACATCACTTTTGTGCTTGCTTTCACATTCTTAAGTTCCCAGTTGTCCTAAATGAATTCTTTTTTATTGATCTAATGATTACTAGGTTCAAATTCTCCCTGAGTATTCTTTCGTTTTATGCCTTAATTCTGTAGCTGTAGTAAGAAAGCTCATCTGTTTCATTTCAATGTTTGCTGTAATCTTCCTTTCTCTCTGCCCAGCCACACAATAACTTTCACTTGATTTTAAGTTATTTAATACCAGGTGGCTACCCAAAATCAAATTGAGGTTTTTTCACCTCCTTTTCGATCTCGAATTACTGATTCTTTCATTCACACTCATTATTGAAAGTGTACATACACCATCAGTTTGGTGCTTTTGTTTATATCCTGCTCTACAGCAGTATGATTGCAATTTCTTTCTTTGCTACTCTTATATTGTCAGGCTCCTCTATTTCACTGACTCCATCTAGCATACTCTATTTTTCTCTCTTAATGTCATGCCTTATTTTCTTTAGTTCTGAACGCAGTCAGTTCAGGCTGAAACTTAACGCTGTATAGTGCAATGGCCACAAACTAACATATTTTGTAATGGTCTTTCTTTGTGGAATTACTACTATTCAGTAGAAGCCTTATTAGTTCCAGATACTCTGAGATTTTTAAATGCTGCTAATTCAAAACTTTTGAATTTACTTTTGTAACACCCAGACAATTAAAAGCAGGCTGGAAAACAATGAAGAGATCTGGGACTTGTTATGACACTCTTGTTGTTATAACAGTTTTGGTTGTTTGTGTTTTAAAGTGAGAAAATTGAAAGTTATTGTGAACAAATCCAATGCTTGTGAATGCTAAACTTTTAAATTCATTTCAGTAATAGCATTTCAATGCCTTTTACTGCTATGAAAAAAAAAATCCTAAGAAAACTAGCAACCCATGACCAAAATCAATACTTGAGTACCATAAAGTGGCTGCTAATCAGTAAACTATGCAAGAAGTCTGTAATAAAATAGAAAAGGCAAAAGAATATCTGCAGCCCAAATCCTAGCAGATCTGAAAAATTAAACTAGTGTAACTCCAAAAGCCAAGACTCTGGGAAGAGGCAATGAAAACAACCTGCAGAGAAGCCTATGTACCTCTGTAAGCGGGAAGGATTTGTTCCATGTATTGCTGCCACGGGAGAGGAGAAAGAGGACAGAGAGTTTTGCAGGAAGCCTGTGCTTGTTACATGGCTTTTTAATGCTCTCCTTGTTTATGCCCTAAAATGCTATTAACCCGTGCACAACTGCTGCTGACAGAAGAAAAACCTCTTACAGTTGTAGTGAAGACTGAGGATAAACACCTTCTTTGGGGTTTATAACTTTATTCCCTACAGAAAACTCACAACACAGACACCTGCTGACTCTCAGGATTCTGGATTCCTGGGATCAGCACCTGTATGTAACACAGCACAGTGATGTGGAGCCAGATCCCCGTTTCCAGGCTTTCTGTTATGGAAATTCAGTTGTAGTCTGTAGCAAGGAGCTGTGCAGTAAAGAGGATTCAACATTATATTTTCTGCCCTCTAACTACCAACACCCTGTAAAAGCTTCTCATCTATGATACAGGATTGGAAAAAGTGGTATGTAATGGGGACACACTTGCCAAGAAAATTAAAATATTGAAGAGGTAGAAAAATAATGCAGTCTCCTAATTTATAGCACCGTAATCTCACAGTGCCACACACCACTCTGCTGTAGCACACTGCTCTGTTCCACCTTCATAGAATCATAGAATGGCCTCGGTTGAAAAGGACCACAATGACCATCCAGTTTCAACCCCCTGCTCTGTGCAGCGTCACCAACCACCAGACCAGGCTGCCCAGAGCCACATCCAGCCTGGCCTTGAATGCCTCCAGGGATGGGGCATCCACTACCTCCTTGGGCAACCTGTTCTAGTGCATCACCACCCTCTATGTGATAATCTTCCTCCTAATATCTAACCTAAATCTCCCTAAACCTGTCTCTCCCTTCTCCTATCACTATCCACTTTAACAAACACAAAAGAAATCCTATTCTACTGTGTCTTGTTTGTAGCCGTAAGCCTTAAATACCTGGAGCACTAAAGACCCTCTTCATGAAGGCTCAGCTGTGGGCAAAACAGCACTGAAAGTGCATACAGCACTGTTGAAAGTGTATTAGAGGATAGAATTTTCTCACCTCTCAAAAAAAGCCTTTTAATATAAAAATAATGAGAATTTCTAGTGGAAAATAGTAATCCAGAAACTTCCTCATTTTGCTTTTCTCTTCAGGCCACTCCTTGCATAGCCCCTATAAATGAAGCAATGTAAATTGGAATTGATTCATCTTCTTGGAGGTATAAAACTTGGTGTGTTGCACTGCATTTTGTTTATAAACTTGACACCTCACATTAGGTGACAGAGAGGATATATAAATAACAGGGAGTTTCCTGCTAAAACAGGAAACTATTTTTAATTTTTTTCAGGAGCACTGCACAGAGGTAGGGTAGCTACAAAGCAGTGATGCTTTGCTCCTTTTCTTCTATCCATCTGACCCCACACAGTGACTACAGGGTCTTCCTGGTTTGGAAAACCCAGTACTCAAGAAGTAAAGCTTTTAAAAATATAAATAATTAACTGCAGATGAAAGTAGTGCTAATGCAGTACGAGATGTTCAGGCAAATGGCAGCCTTGGAGCTTTCTGCAATGACATTTAGGTACATCCTGAAGTAACAGTGTAATCCCAAACTCAGCCAGGTACCACTGGGAACTCGCTTTCCTTCTGAACACAATGCTATATTGTTCAACTGCATGAGCACAGGAAGTTTGAAACTTAGGAAACCGCACACCTTTCCTTATGCATCAACAGTGACTTTTCTGTTATGTACAACTGGGCACTTACCTGCCTGCCTGAGAAGGAGATATTTTACGAAACTACCCAGATAGAGCATTACAAATAACATCTTACCAAATTATTGATAATCCTACAGCTGGGCAGTGACGCTACCAGAGTTGTAGGAAGAAAAAGTTACCTCAGTGAATTCCCAATTCTTGTTCAGCATTGCTCACTATTTTTGTTTAGATTAAAGACTGTGGAAAAGAAAAAGAAAGGAAAAAAAAGAGGAAAAAACCGACTGCAATCCCTTCACAGGATGATCTTTCTACAGTTTTAGTATAAAGAAGGTGGAATATGTCAGCAAAGCTCTACCATTCCATCTCTTAGGGTAACCCTGTGCAATCTGCTGAATTTTGGAAGAATTTCTCCATTTGAATGTATTCTATCTTTGTTGGGGTTTAAATACCCACACTTATTATGCTACAATGGGCAAACACCAGAATATCTGAAGAGGTGAAGTGTTGGCATTTTAAAATTTGTTTATGTGCAAATTAGAGTGGGAGGAAAATTCTGTAAGATTTTCTGTTGAGCAGGCGGAGTGGGGAAAAAAAAGGAAATACGCATATACAAAATTTCCAAATTGAAAGGTGATCTGCCAGGATCACAGCAGCAGTTTTAAGAAAGTCTCTGCCAGCTGAGGGTAAGCAGTAGTTCAATCAACAGGATTCACATTAGCATTTGCTATGGCTTCTGGTCTGCAGGCAGGTTGTGGGGTCCAGCAAGCCAGCTGGACTGGGATCCTGGAAACCCTGCGACCCTCAGCCCACACTGGCCTGAATCAGCAGCAAACCTCTTCAGCCTCCTGCATGGCAGGATGCCTGGCAGGCAGGCAGGTTTTGGCTTAAGCTGGGATTGCAAGCTGACTGTGATAGAGGTGTAAGCCAAAATGAAGTTAAAGCCAGGGCTTTCATGGCTTCCTTGCTCTTGGCTTAAGTAGGATTCCAAATAACACACAGCACCAGGACTGCTCGTGTAGGGATGTCGTGGAGCTGCAGGCTCCCAGACAGAAACTGTATGGTGATGTGGCTGCATCACAGGAGGGAACTCTTCGGGTTTGACAACTTTGTAGAAAAATTTTGTAACTTTTTTTTGGAACTTAACTAGCTGACTTTTAAAGCAGTGCTTCCATCCTGGCTACAAGGATGTGAAGTGTAAAAGGAAAGTAAAGTGCAGTGGATGCAATCCTATGGGTTTTAACTCAGCAAAATAGGCTACGGATTTTTTCTACTGATCCTAATTATCTCACTGAGGCCAATACTGGGATTTTTTTTTCTAATATCTGGATCACAGCATGCTATCAGCTAATGAAGTGTCCTGTGTCACCTGAAAGTGAACTAGTAGAAGTGAACTAGTATAAGAACTTGCCTGAATCAGAAATGTCACTATGTCATTTTGCCACTAATGGCACTACCACTCTAGTTCTCTTTTTGTTTCCACTGTTCAAAGGACCATCTTGAGCTGGGAGTGGAGTATATTCTGAAGAAAGACTGCACTACTGAATCTGAACTGCAGACTACATTGGCATACAACACATTTTTAAGATGATACAGCAGTTTCCTTACACTGTAAAGGGTAAAAGCTGCCTATCAAAAACATTATGAAACATCACAGTGAAATAAAGTGATCCAGTTCAAGACACATATACACAAATTTGTAAAAACAGAAATCAGATGCTGAAACTGCACTCATGGATCTTGGTTGAAGGGTAATTCAATATTGTCTGTGAAAGCAACCAATATAATTTTCTCTTAAGGTATAGTACTTGGCTACTTCTTTCTGTGAGAGGGAGACATTTTGCCTACACCAAGCTAGCTGATAAGCCTATGAAGTAGGTTGGAAGCCCTCCCCCCATGGTAATGTAGCAGTAGTGGCAGATGCAAAGAAATTTCAGAATGTAACATTAATTTTTTATTGACTTGTCTTTATTTCTTTCACCCTGTATGTGAACAAATACTCAAAAAACGTTTCCCTTATTACTTATTAGAACGACTGATTGGTAGGCAAGAGGAAGAGCTGAATTTTACATGCCATCATAGTTCCCTTTTTTTGTTCCCCTTCCACATTTTTAAAATGTGGGCTGAGCTTACTATTCGATGCGGTGCTCTTTACTGACCCAAACTCCACGTTAGTCCCTCTTCCCATCTTACCATGCACTCGTAGAGCACAAAGCAATGGGAAAGTACTGTGGCTGCTTCTTACTGATTACTGCATATTGATGCGATAAAGTAGTTTGAGCAACTATCATGATGAACTCCCGCTGACTGCTTTCAGCCCAGCAATATTCCATACAACCAGGCACCAACCCTTGAAGCATTTCCTTCTTTCCTTCAGCTTTGCTGTAAGGAACACTGCCTACTTATCTGCACATCCTGAGTGCTTCTCTGTGTTTCTTTAAAGCAAGACAAAGAGGCATTCAATAGGAATTTGCCTGTATTATATAGCTTTGACTTCTGTTTTTGCCATTATCACATATCAGCTCTGCTTTTGTTCCCTAGCCAAGTTCTTCTCATATTTTCCAGATCATTCAAGTGTCTGCATCCAGTGCCCCAGCAAGGTTTAATGAACAAGTCAGTATTACTCTATAAGCAAGCAATTATTTTTGATTCATCCCTTTTCAGGTCTGTAAGGGAAACAGTGAATTAAAGGAAATAATGCAAATGAGTTCTTTTGCCATTACCATGTGCTGGCTACAAGCAGGCACCCGCAATAGTCATGAGCATGAAATGAAGATGGGCAAAGGCTCTTCAGTAAAATGATTAACTACTGGTCCACTTCTACTCTTCTCATGCAAAGGAGTTGGAAGAGCAAAACTCAAAAATATTCCTAGTCAGCCTGCAGTAGGGAACCAGGATATCCTCAGCCAGAGTTAGCTCATCCAATCTTTCCATCTATTCCCGAGCACACAAGAAATTCATAGACATGGGTAAGTTTGGGAGTTAGGCACAGATGATTGCTGGAGGTCACCTCCAGACAACTGGAAGAAGAGGAGGTTATCAGGAGTAGTCAGCACAGGTTCACCAGGGGGAGGTCGTGCTTGACCAACCTAGTAGCCTTCTATGATGTTGTCTCTGGTTGGGTGGATGGGGGGAAAGCAGTGGATGTAGTCTACCTTGATTTCAGCAAGGCATTTGATACTGTCCCCCACAACATCCTTATAATAAAGCTGAAGAAGTGTGGGATAGATGAGTGGACAGTGAGGTGGGTTGAGAACTGGCTGACTGGCAGAGCACAGAGGGTTGTTGTTGGTGGTGCAGAGTCTGGTTGGAGGCCTGTAACTAGCGGTGTTCCTCAGGGGTCTGTGCTGGGTCTGGTCTTGTTCAACATCTTCATCAATGACCTTGATGAGGGGATAATGGCCACCCTCAGCAAGTTTGCTGATGATACGAAGTTGGGAGGATTGGCTGACACGCCTGAAGGCCGTGCTGCCATTCAGCAAGACCTGGACAGGCTGGAGAGCTGGGCAGAAAAAAACCGGATGAGGTTCAACAAAAGCAAATGTAGAGTCTTGTGTCTGGGGAGGAATAATTGCATGCACCGGTACAGGCTGGGGGATGAGCTGCTGGAGGGGAGCTCTGCGGAGAGGGACCTGGGTGTCCTGGTGGATGACAGGTTGGCCATGAGCCAGCAGTGTGCCCTTGTGGCCAAGAGGGCCAATGGCATCCTGGGGTGCATTAAAAAGAGTGTGGCCAGTAGGTCGAGGGAGGTGATCCTCCCCCTCTACTCTGCCCTGGTAAGGCCTCATCTGGAGTACTGCCTCCAGTTCTGGGCTCCCCAGTACAAAAAAGACAGGGATCTCTTGGAAAGAGTCCAGCAGAGGGCCACAAAGATGGTGAAGGGCCTGGAGCATCTCTCCTATGAAGAAAGGCTGAGTGAACTGGGTCTGTTCAGCATTGAGAAAAGAAGACTGAGAGGGGACCTGATCCAGGTCTATAAATATCTAAGGTGTGGGGGGCAGAATGGCGAGGCCGGACTCTTTTCAGCAGTGTGTGGAGACAGGACAAGGGGAAACGGCTGGAAACTGGAGCATAGGAAGTTCCACACAAATGTGCTCAGGAACTTCTTTACAGTGAGGGTGACGGAGCACTGGAACAGGCTGCCCAGGGAGGTGGTGGAGTCTCCTTCTCTGGAGATGTTCAAGACCTGCCTGGATGCCTACCTGTGCAACCTGCTGTAGGGAACCTGCTTTGGCAGGGGGGTTGGACTCGATGATCTCTGGAGGTCCCTTCCAACCCCTACAATTCTGTGATTCTGTGATTCTGTGAAGTGTCTCACATCGGCATTGGGTCTTGATGAAGATTTGGGCATATATATCTATTCATTTGAAGGTTATTTCTTTTCCCCTTTCATTGGTAAGGAGTACCTCCAGGTATGACATTTCTGCATGACAGTGTCCTAGAATTGTCATCCTTTAGGAGAAAAAAATGCTTGTCCATTTAACAAGAAAAATATGGCAAAAGTTGGCAGTTCCCTACCAAGTTCTGACTGAATAACATCATTTTTTTGTTCTCTTTTCACCTACAGTTTTTATAATCTCCTTGACATTTTGGCCTATAAGCATGACTTTGTTTTCTCTATATCACTAACAGCTCTTTCTGTCTTGCTGCATTTGAACAAGTGATCTAGCAGTCAGTGCCTCTGAAATGACCACATCTCCAGTCACCTTGGAGAGCAGAGGGAAGTTGCATATGCTGTAACCTGTGAGCAACTTCACTGTGTAATAGTTGATCTTTGGTCTTCCTTTATACAGGGATGACACATTAAAACTAGAATTCCAATTTTAGTCTCCTGGATGTATCTCATTTCAATGTCAGAAGCAGACAGCATGATTTCCTCCACATCAATTTCTGAGAAGAATAAGATTATTGTCATTTTTCCTTTCCTTTTTCTAATTAGAAAATATCCTTAAAATAAGTAGTCTTTTCAAAAGGAATTTTTTTTTTTCAGTAAAATATCTGTACTTGATAGGACTGAGTAGAATTTAACAGAAAACCTGAAGTGCTCCTGTCCTTAAATGTCTCATAACTGGAAAGGGAATAGAAAGTCACTGTTTACACATTACAGTGCCAGGAGATGATCCTTCTGTTTTGGTTTTCCATTTGGATTCTGACACCATACCAGAACATGAAGTGAATTTATCAGTGCTCTACTTCCACTGCATCATCCGCATGCTCCTGATGACCAAGATGTCAAAAGAGATGCTGATGCTAATAATATTGCATCTTCTCACACAGAATTCATGTTAGAGCTCTTTACTACTGTGATTGCATTTTAGCTTTTTTTCTATCTCTTTTTTCTTCATCTCTGGCTGCTGCTAATAGAAACGTCTAATACTCATGCTGATATAAAAATTTGAATTTGATTTTTTCTTATGTTGCGTCTCTTCAATTACAGTTAATATTTTCTCTTCAAAAGTGACTCAGCATTTAAAAAAAAATAAAAAAAAAAAGCAGTATTGAGTCCAAAAATGTTCCTTACACAAAAATATATTGAGTCCTTATATGTTCCTTATAAAAAAAATTTATGACAAAATCTGAGAATTTATGAAGATTGATCCTGGATTAGCAGGGATTATAGTACCTGAGGTGCTAATATGAGCTTGCAACTTTTATTTCATCCTGGTAAAGGTTCTTGTATTGTCCACACATACAGTGGCACTGATACAAGAAGATGAGCTTATACAGCACAGATTTAAACACATTTGTGTTGTCTCACACAGTTCAAGTTAGACTTTCATTAAGCTTGCATTACATCTAACATTTTGGTTTCAGAAGAGCTGTGAGAGCTACCTTTGCTGACCAGGGGAATCATAGAATCATAGAATCACAAGGTTGGAAACGACCTATAAGATCATCTAGTCCAACCGTCTCCTCATCACCATGGCCACCACTGGTACTAAACCATATCACGCAGCACGTCATCCAGACGCCTCTTGAACATTGCCAGAGACGGCGACTCCACCACCTGCCTGGGCAGCCATTCCAGTGCCTGACCACTCTCTGAGAGAAATAGTTCTTTCTTATGTCCAACCTGAACCTCCTCTGATACAACTTGCGGCCATTGCCCCTTAATGCTCACCTTGCTACAATTCTGAAGCTGCTGGAGCCTCCAGCATGCATCTCTTCTCATCCCATTCTGGAACCTGACCTGAAGGCAAGAAATGTGCTTAGGTTCTAAGCTTTTTATTTTGGCATTGATTTCTATTTGCATTGCAAATCCATTATTTCATTATCATTAAGAGGCCTTTATCACAGGAAAATGTGATTGTAGCTCCAAGCAGCATTACTTGTGTTGAACTTGTATAATCCACAGTATCTTACTATGCCTACCGGCAAGCCGCACACTACACTCTGCCTGGAAGTATCTCCCAACATTTCATCCTTTGGTTCCAAACATAGTTGTCAGTGCAAGTATTCTTCTGGACTGACTCTAATGGAGAAAAAAATAATAGTACAGAAATTTTTTAGGAAGAGTGTTCTGTTCTGTTTTGTTTTGTTTTTAAAAAGAAAACAAAGCCTATTGACTGGAAATGATCTGACTGTGAATCTAGCCTCTGCCAGCTTTCTTGGCAGCGTGAGCTGCCAGCTTTCCTTTCCTGTTGTATTTTCTTTTTCCTCTGATAACATATGTAAACAATCAGTAGTACACATCAGAGGGTTTTTCTTGGGCTTACGTAGAACCTGCAGTATAAAGCACACACACGATATGGGATGGCGAAATCTATTCCATCAGAGATATGACTTGCTGTGTTATAGGGCAAATTTGCATTTGTATGATGGTAAAACAGCATGATAATAATGGAATGATTTGCAGTTCGGGGAAAGAGATGCTGAGGACAGGGTCAGATTACTGCAAACCTCTGCCCGAGGCACAGCATGACATGAAGCTTGCGTGGTTCTGGTTTCTCATGGCCATCCTATAGTTCATTCCCATTCGCCCCTCGTAGGCTGGTGGAGGCAAGGAGGCCCAAGAAATTACTCCAGAAGTCAATGTTTTAGTGAGTTTAATAGGGTCTTCACAAGTTTTCTCCTCCTGGTGCACAGAATAATTCCATAAAGGTGTCAATGAGCTCCAACATCTCTACTTCAACTTCTTGATGCAGATCATGATTACTCACAGCTATTGTTCCAGACTGCACACTCAGACATCAGTATGGGCATAAATATTTCTACAAAGAGACTTATTTTTAAATGAAAACCAAGACTGTGATACAACCAAATAAACCTCAGGATGTTTTTGCCCCAAACTGTGCAAAGTAATGATACAAAGTAAAGATGTATCACATTAAGACATGAACAAGCAGATTATAGGCAAGATAAGCTTAGGAATTTACAAGGAATAAAATAGTAAATTAGGGGCTTTTTTTGTGCTGATATGGCTACACCTAGAATGCTGTGTACAGTTTTGGGTGACATGGTCCAAAGTTGCCAGAGTTGAAGAAGTGTTTGGACAACATTCTCACATAGAATGAGATTTTTGAGTCGTCATGTGTGGAGCCAGGAGTTGGAGCGGATGAACCTTGTGGGTCCCTTCCAACTCAGAATGAATTCACATAAAAATAAAAAAGACATACATGTAACTACTTTCTTAGAGACACTGAGACAGTGAATATCCCCAATATTAAAGGAATTACAGGGATACCATCAAATGAACCCCTGATTCAAGCAGCTAAGCCTTCATTATCTTTGACATTTTTTAAACAGAAGTGAACAATGCTATTTGTCACTTAATTTTTAGCAACTAATCCAGATAATTCTCACTCACAGAAATATAGGTTTCATTGTTAAATGTCATTTGCCAGCATATTTGACACGGTGATGTCAGTCAGACAGTAAGGTGAATAAATGGCAAAGTTAAAAACAAGTGGACAAAAGGTACTGTCCCTATACAAAGAAAGTTGCATGTAAGTCCTCCACTACCTCATCCTCCCAACACTTCCATGCTTTCTGACAGAAAGCAGGGGCATAAAGAAGAGGCTTGAGAACCTGAATGGTCTGTGAAATGTGTTATTCTTTCTGAAGAGCCTTGAAAGTATTTCACCCACTGGCTGTAAAGACTACCTATTTTGCAGCTGGCAGCAGGCACATATGCCCACATAAATGTTATGCTCACAAGTTCACGCTTCCCCATATTCAAGTCCTCTTTTTCCTGTACACTCTACCTTTGCTGTAAATGGTATAGCCAAACTATCCACATGCACACCTTCACTCTTACTATAAAACCTAGCATGTGGTAAGACTTGTGCAGTTTGTTTTCACTGGCCTACTCTCCTCAATAAGATAAGGAAAAGTCACTAAAAGCTGGGCTGTTTTCATTTCATTTTTTCAGACTGACTCATATGCTCCAATCCTTGTCCTCAGGGAAGATACAAGGAAATGATGTAATTCTTTTTTTTTTTTTCATGCTTCGGACTTTTTCTTTTGGCATCAACTGCACTGGGCCTGTTTTCTAATTAATCTGTATAGACTACGCTACAGTAAAAGCCTGCCCCATCTGTCTCTGTGTACTCACTTGTAGTAGAGAATGTAATGGTTGAGGATAAGAAGTATTGATTTCAATGACTTATCAGGTTACCTATTAACAATTGCTCAGGGATTCTGCAAGCGCTCTTTGGAGACTGAAATAAAAAAGACTGACATCTGTTTGAGACACAGAGTTGTTGTAAGTCCTGCAACTCTAAATTTGTTGCAGGCCAGAGGTGGAAGGGAAGATTTAGGAAGGAAAAAAATCAGAAAACACTCAATATTCAAAATCTGGATGCTTCCAGTCCAGATTGAAACCAATTTTGAAACTATCAGTAGTCTGACTATGAGGATACTTCTAAGTTCAGCAAAAATCAAGTGTTGAACTTTACAATAATTTCTTCTAATCAGTAAACAAATACACTTTTGTTCTCTTAGGATCAGAATGAAAAAGAGAGAGAAGGAGTACTGAGGTATAGGAGATGGAAAATGTAAATTTGAGTCCTCTTAGACTTGGACAGAAGATGAGCATGGCTGTCTCTGTAAGTTTCCTAAACCACAATGACATTTCAAGGCAAAGCACAAAATAACATGCCAGAAGCAGGTTTTAATTAGCATGAGGTCTGCTGGGAGTTTGGAGCCACAGCTGCCTAACAATGTCCTGCTCCCTAGGAAGCAACATCTATCATTTCTCCAGCCAAATTTTGCCTCTGGTCAGGGGACAGGGAAATTCCAGTGCATGAAATGGATAGCAGACATTCCAACTTCTGCCTCTTAGAGAGAAAAAAATATTTACTGCTGCTGTCGCTCATACCAAATCCTTCATGAGCCCAGGTGTGGCTGTGCTGAAACTGGCATCAGCTGGGCCTCACAGTAGTGAGCAGCAAGCTGGCAGATGCAGCTGAGGAAAAGCAAATGCAAACTCACAGAGGTCCTAAAAGAGCTTCCAGGTCAAAATGACACAGCTCTTGGTGAGCTTAGACACCTCCATGGCAACTGAGTGTGTTTGCCTGAAATCTCCCCAGTGCCTGTGATTTAAGTGGTGGTGTTCCCTTTTGTGATCAGCAAAGCAAAGTAACCTTGGAGGCAGGTAAGCAGATGGGAGTATAATTGGTAGTGTAAATGTAGATGCTGTCTATTAGTAGAAGCTGAGATGGAGTTCTAGCAATGCCTACTTCAAGCTTGAGGACAAATTGCTGTTTTAAGTGACAAACTACGGATCAGCCCCCTGTGGAAAAAATTCAAGAATATTAGAGCTAAGCCAACACAGTACATTACTCTGGGAGTTCAGTCAAGTCACTCTTCACTTCACATTCCTCTCTCTTGGCTTTTTGGAAATGTATTCACTCAACACGTGCCTGATCATTTGTTGAGAGCAAATGCGAAGATCACATACACAAGAGTTAACAGAAACTGGATTTTGTACTTGTACAAGCAGCTGCATTAGAAAATTGCCTGAGCTATGGCAACCCAAACAGGGAAGAGAAATTACACAGATGAATGTAGCTGTAATCAGCAATAATTCTTTCAAATAAACTAAAAATCAAAAGGTAAACTATTGTGTTAAACTTTTCCTTTTGATTTTTGAAGCATTAATGTCCCTTTTCTCAGGTGTGAGCTGAGAGTCAAAAATCATTGACAAAATTAAAATTGCCATTTGGGAGTTCTGACTTCTGATCTCGTGGTCAATACATTGATGTTATATACCGTGTCTGCATTTCTGACATTACCTGTAATCACCTCTGGTAGAGAGAAGAAAGAAAAAACAAAAATTAACTAATTTTTCTGACTTCAGATTGGATGCATTCCAGGTTTTGACTGATGCTTTGGGATAACTTTTCCCTTGACAAATTTGGAAAGAGATTGCAGATTTCACTCTTAATGAAAGTCTGAAGCATGCAGCTCACTTTGCAAGGTTAAACATCAAAATAAGTGAGTCGAAAGGAAAATGCTTTTTTTTGTTCAAACCCTGAAATATTCTTATGTGCTGTACTTGTTGTTCAGAATGTAGGCAAAAACAGAAGTTGATGGTAAAACCTAAGATGGAACGGATATATTGCTTAGCAGCAAAACCAAACTTTTCACGTGAATGAAGTGTAAAATATCAGCTGCTTAAATATCCCAAGTATCATCATGTTGTTACTGGATCTATGTCCTTTCTTCTGCCTGAGGCGCACCAAGAGTGAAAGCTGGTCTGCTGAGGGAAGCAATGAGTACTGTGGTTATTTTTGATTTGAGAAGACAGAATGAACTGACTTATTTTGATACCTAGTATTTGAGTGAATGAATTTTCAAGCATGTTGCTTTATACGAAGCTTACATGATTCCAGTCCTTTTTTCTTCACGCTTTGTGTTCTCATGAAGTCCTGCCTTTGATCATAGACAATACAGTATGCCTCTTTTCCTGATTTGGTAAACCCATAACTTTCTTTTTTTGGAGGTTTTGGAGTAGCAGTTTCTCAACTTTCATTGCAGTTATCTCATTATGCAGCTTGGAAAACAATTTTTCATATTGTTTATGCCTGTTAAGTTGTATGTGAGGTGTATATATGTAAGGATTCTTCTGCTTACATAGAGATTCAATGTAACTGTTGTTGGTCTTTGCATAATTAAACACAGAGAATTTACTCAAGTTTGTTGGTTAGGAAATCATAAAAGCAGGTATACAACCATTACTGTGCAAAATTATTTGGTTAATTAGAAAAATAGTAAGTACCTTCCCAAAGTCACAAAAAATCTATGTGGTTCTATGTACATTAATGTTCTGGTTCAGAGCAGTAGGGTTGTTTTCTAAAAAAATCCTCATCGTCCCCATCTGTAGTGCATTTGTGCAGTTCAGAGAGCAGCTCTGGTGCACAGCAGCTTCAGCTTCTCTCCAGGGGGAGCCAGGCCAGCAACAATGTCCAATGAACAGAAAATGCACTCCAAACTCCAACGAGATGTAAGAGTCCAAACCAGCAGGTGGGCCTTTGGAGAGGTTTAAACCATTCACGTGGTGAGAACAGTCGGTTGGAGGGATCAAGTCAAAGGCAGCCTGAAGTTCAAACCCCCAATGGACTTGCACTGAACATGCGAATTCTTAGCGCAGACTACTTCAGTGTGGTGATCTATTTCTGTTATGATAAATCACTCATTAACGTAGACATAGCAAGCCTAGGAGACATACGCCAAAGAGAAAACAAATCCAGAGAATTACAGAATAGGCTTTTGCACAGTATTTTGAGAGTTATGTTTATGTTTCTTTACCATGCTGACAGTCCTTCTGCAGCCACAGCCATCACCTCCCCTTACAATATAAAAGATAGAGCTAAGTTTTTCCAGCTGAAGCAAGATATCTTTAAATAAACATACAGTTCAGTTAGAAATATCCTGAAATGCTGAATTCAAAAAGATGATCTACTGTACATGAACTGAGCTGATGAAATGCAGTAAACACTATCCCATTCTTAAACTAGTATGCAATGGGGGATTTCTGAGGATAGACACACGGTAGTGGTTTAACTTTACAACTGCTAAAGGACCTGGAGGTTCTTTCAAAATTATGACACACTGCAACTTGCTAGTAAAAGTTTCTCCAAAAAAAATCAATTTCATCCCGTACTATGTACCATTCCTACAAAGACAACCTGATAACTGATCTGAAAACTGGAGATTGTATAGACGTCATGAATAATGCTCAAATCAAATTTCCTTTGGAGAAACGACTATTGTACTGACCAATGCAGTAATATACTTTAAAGGAGTAATTTCCCAAGACTGAAAATAAAAGCTAACTTAACAGAGCAAAGGGAAACCATTTATTTTGAACCTGAATGATAACTGAGAATTTTTAAAAGCTGTTTTATTAACTCCAAATCTCCTGTCTTCAGGGCAGGAGACTTCCTTGGGTTAGAAAGAAAAATTCATTTACAGTGATCAAAGCAGTATGCTTACCAGGCAAACACGCAGATAAATCAAACTTAGCCACTTTCAGTGTAAGCAATACAGGATTCTCCCTGTATAGGGTTTTTGACATGCCTGTTGAAATTAGCAATGACATTCATATTTCTCCACCTCAATTTTTGTGGTGTACTTCTCTGACATCTCAGAAAGTACCAAGAATTCCCAGAAAATGTGTAGACGTTAGTGATCTCTCACAAGCAATACTCTCTTTTGCAAGTCTATATTACCAAGCCATTCCCAACTTACTGCAGCTATCTAGATTGGAACTGCTGGTGCTGAAGACACTGTGCTCAGTATGTGATTCACAAATTTTATTTTGACGTAGCTAGAGCCTGACCCATAGACTGAAAGGCCAGGAGTAAGGAGGGGATATAGGGGATCTTCTTCCAGTCCAGTTGCTCGGTTATAAATTTTAGTTCCTGTGTTCCCAGTCTGCCCTTCTTTCTGGCTAAGAACAGCAAACAGAGGTAGCTGGGAGATTGCAAAAACACATCAGACACATCCTACGAGCTTTTGGGTGCCTCTCTCAGATGCTCCACAATGCAGCCAGGCACACCATGGTATTTTGAGCTGTCAGCAGTACCCCAGTTTTTACTCTGCTATACCTTCTGTTTGCTGATTTAATGAAGTACAAAGGAAAGGGGAAATGGCTTTGTTTCAAGTAGCATTTGTTCTCATTCTGAATTTGTTATTCTGATTGTTATGCACACAAGCTCCTGGCTTGCAGAGGTCTGAACTCTTCCTTCTTCTCTCTGAAACTAAGGATGAGAATGTGAGCTCTACTGTTTGCAATGCCTGTACAGATCTGTTGGGAACTTGGAGAAAGGTTTTCACACAGAGAGTAGTGACACACTGGAACAGGTTGCCCAAGGAGGTTGCGGATTCCCCAGGGGGGTTGAAACTAGATAATCATTGTGGTCCTTTTCAACCTAGGCCATTCTATGATTCTATGACTTGTGAAATTGGGGGACAAAAACAAGCCTGCCTGTGTCCTGGAAAATCAGTGAGAGTGAATATTAGTAAAGTATTTGTTTTCTCAGATCTTGTTATCTCAACCATCTGCTTTGACAAAGCATGTCAAGAGGTGTTGAATGTGACGATTATGATTTATTTTTACCACCACTTTTGCAGATTAGCACATTCTCCTTTTGATTCTGTCGCACTGCCTTTAGCTTGCTCCCACAGTCCCACTTAATTCTCCCTCCTCCCCTCTTTTTTCCCCCTTCCTTGTTTTGTCCCTCTAAGGTTCTTTCATCGTCACATTGTGCTCCTTCAAATGCAGCACACATTTTGTCAATGGAGCCTCTGTAGTGGCTGGAAAGCGAGAAGACCCTGTGCTGCAGCCTGCCAGGCAGCGGGGGACCGCAGTTCTCTCAGTCTCCAGCTGCTTCAGAAGCAGCACTGATTGGTTTCTCTCAGTGCTGCAGAAAAGGCTGGCACACAGGAGCAACAAATTCAGCATGTCCTTCTGGCCTGTTTTCAAAAGATCCACAAGTGCCAGAACAGAGATCGGGAGCAGTTCCATGCTGCCTGCTCAGCTATCCCTCTCTACTTATTGAAGCAAACAATCACTCCCTTTGCTTTTCCATTCTACCCCCCCCCTTTTTCCTCCCCCTTCCCCCCCCCCCCCCCTTTACTCCATCTACAATTTCTCTCTGCCACGTCTCTTTCCAGTTCACTACTCTAGCTACAGGACCTTCAAGACAACGTTTTTCTGTTGTGCTACTTTTCTAGCTTTGTTTAAGCAGCGGATGAGCAGGAAGAGCTAAGCAGCTCTGTGAGGGCATACATGGCCATTAATAGTGCAGTGGCTTAGAAGGTGCAAAGGAAATGTAATAACGTCTTTTGTAATTAACATAAAGGGCGAAACAAAAGTTTACTAAGTTGATTAAAACAAGACAATCCTTTCAGCAACTTTTCAGAAGATTTCTATAACTATAAACAATGGAGAGAAATATACTTAAATATTAAAAGCTTTGAATCTGTTTTTCTCCCATATGAAATTTTAAACATCTTCAATATGTTTGGGGAATTCCCTGTATCCTGTACTTTGGAATTATTGCTCAATTTGCAATCAGGGAAATTCAAGGGGCTGAAATACAATGCTAGAAGTGGGTAGAGCAGGCAGTGAGAAGGGCCGGAGGACAAAAGACCAGAAGTCCACAATAACCATATGTATCCCTAGGCTTGCTGCAAATCACTAAACTATTGCTTCATAAAGCTACCTAATTATATTTAATGAATCCATTATTTCCTAATGGCCATTTATCTAGCCATTAGGCATTAGAAGCTTCTTGCAGACAGTATTGCGGAAGAAATTCAGAGAAAAGATTTGGAAGAAGATAGGTTATTAAATTTATAAATGAGTTCGAGACAGATATGTAAGTAATGGTATCTAAGTGGTTTGGGGGTAAAAAGTCAGGCCAAGGCTCCACCAGGCAGTAAAGCAGTTAATCCTGGACCAGAGATGTCACACCTCTTGGTGCAATGTCCTCAACTGGTACAGATCGCAATACTGGATTATTTTTGTTCAGAAAGGCAAAACATTGCACCTTCACAATTCAGGTTTGATCAAATATCACCATTTCTCCCATAGCTGTCATTGAGACAGCATAAAGAATAAAGCTGGTATAAGCACTGTATTTTGTGTTCTGGCCAATTCAACAGATATCTCATTGTTCCTGATCTGGACTGAAGTTGTATTGCCCTGCAGTCCGGTAACTCACAGAACTACTCTCTATAAAAACACTATGTACAGCCTCAGAGATGAAGGGTGATGTTGAGGCAATATATGAGAGAGGCAATATAATAAATAATAATAATTTAAAAAAACAGCATAAAAACCCCACTGTTATTTTAGCAAAGATTTTCTCAACATCTCATTTCCCAAGTATCTAAACAAAAAGTTTCCAGTGCAGCCAATGGATGCTGTGTGATTTCAGCATTTGCCTCTTAATCTGTAGTATCTAACCGGGTACCCCAGGATCAGGCATTACATTAGTTCCTTTCATCTAAGCAATTAAGAGAAATAAACTAAACTCTCTAGTTCACAGAATGACAGATTTATGAAATAGAAGTTGAGATTAAGGTTCATCTAGAGCACCGTTTCTTTTTAAGTATGCCACAATATGCTGGAGAGGGGATTATTGCACAGGCTTCATCAAAGAGCGTGGTTTATCAGGATCATGCCATAAGAGTAGCAGTTTAATTGTTCAATTGTTCATTTGGTAAAAGCTTTGTTTTTATAAGAAAAAAAGTATTTCAGTAGGCCGGAATGTATCTGTTCTTACGTTTTTCCATTTGCTACTGAACATAGGAGTTTTGTAAAATATCTTCTGAATGCTGAAGTCCCTTATTTATGTGCAGAATACACAAAACCAGTTCTAAATTACTCCAGGATTGTCTGAAGGATATGTTTGACCTCTGTCCAGAAGGATGACTTGCAGGCTGAGAAACCCAAGCTGCTGCCTGTGCTAATGTAGACAGCGGATGCTGGAATAAAGCTGCCAACAGAGGTGCAAGCAAGAGCTGAAAGGCATGACTTCCACCACGCAGCACCTGTCTATTGTGGACTAGGCACAGAAAAAAAGATATTTCTCTTGGATTACTGATGGGAATGACTTTCAGTCCCTACACATTTAGGGCAGATTTATATCTGTTTTCTACAGGTTAAAAGACTGTTCAGAGAATCTCTCTCCAAAACTACAGGCATCAAGTCATTTACACTTTGCATCCACTATGACACCTAAAATGTCCTTTGACTGCTGTTCTGCATCTTATTGCTTCATTCTCAGGCTGTGGCACTAGATCATTAAAAACAACCCTTTCTTTGGTTCTGATCCCATGCTGAAAGACTGCCTCATTGCGGTACGAACCAGAGCAGTTCAGCTCAGTGCTGAACAGCTCAGAGTAAGTGCTCTGCAAGTACAAATACGCAGTTGAGTCCCATGACACCCTGCAAAGGAGCATAGCAGTGCTGTTCCACATTTTCCTTGCAGGCTTCAGAACCAGCTCTGCTGCTCTGGCAGTGGGATGTGCTGGTGCCAGGAAGGCTGAGAGGTGGAGTTTGGAAATGTGTAGGTGCAGCTACCTGGAGGTCTCCTGCTCCGTGTTATGTTTCAGGTGAAGTGTGTGCATCCAAGATGCTGTCAAATGCTACATGGACTCAAAAGGCTTAATGCAAAAATACCCAGAGTGAAGCTTTGTAAATATGAAAACAATCAAGGATAGGACCTAACAAGACTGGGTTTGCTCATACTAAAATCACTAATTATTAGATGAAATATCAAATATTATGTATGTGGTAGTGCTGTGACAGACACTGCAGCTAGGTGAGGCAGAAAGCACAGCAGTCCGTACTGTCATTTTGCTTGTACAGCATGGTTTGCAGTTATTTGGCTGTGGGCCTCACTTAAAAATGCTCTGGGTCCAGCTCTGCTTGCTCTCTTCACAGCTTTCCAGGGCTGCTGCCCACTTTTCTTACCTTGTGTTGGCACTGTTGCCTGCTTTAGCAGTATGGATGCTAAGAACAAGCTCAGCTGAATACTGCTGAATTTGTCACAAGCCATGCTGATGTCTTTGCTCTGAGCTCCATTGCTGCACTGCATCCCCTTGGATGAAATACAAGAACACAGGGCTTATCCCAGCAGCAAGCTAGCCCAAATTGAAGAGAGAAGTTGTGCTTTATCTCTATGCCTCTGCGCTGTGCACTAGTGCACAGCAAGCAGACCCACTTCCAACTGCATAAACCAAAGGTCTCCTGTCTGTGGGCAGTCATGGGTTCAGGAAAGCACTATGAGTGGCTAGCTGTACCGCATGCTCTTGCACGGGGTTGTTACACTATTACTGTTGAAGCAGCCACTCTTAGCAGAAGAAATGAATTACTCACTAGTTCTTTGGGCTGAAGAGATGGTAAAACTGCTCGTTCAGTTTCAACATCATGCTGACACACCATGCCAGTCCTGTTTCCAGGAACTGTTTGGCTTACATCAGCTCAGGGCTCTCTGTCCCTCACCCCAGCGCACGCCATAGCCTGCTAAGAAGATGCAGACAGTGGCAAGTTGGGCTTGGTGCAAGCCAAACTGGCCGCCATTACAGAATAATATATCCAAGTGTTTAGCATTTCTTGTCAGAGCTTTCCCTAATTAATTAACCTTTACATAGAACTTTATAAATAGGAAAAGGGGAAATGTGGAAAGCCAGGCACCCTTTTAGAGATGCCACATCAATTATAAATACAGTGATCCCTAGGTTTGAGCTTATTGGTGACAGTTTTTTTTCCCTTCAATTTGTGTTACGGCCTGAAATCACAAAGCTGTGATCTCTGAGAACCCCCTTTGTAATGCATATCAACTTTCGTTGTGCCCCTTTGTTGGAAATGTGATGGAGCATTGTGGTGCCTGTGTCCGGGGAGCAGGTTCGCTTTATTGTTCTTGTAAATATGTACTGCTGGGCGCAGCTCAGTGGAAGGCATTGAGTTTGTGCATGACTGACGCCGACCCGGACAACTGCTCTGACCCCCAGCAGATGGTGGTGCAGGGACTGCAATGATCTGGAAGTAATAGCATGTGCCATTTCTTTTTGTTTGGAACAGACAGCCAGACCCTACATTTCCCTCCCCTGTGCAGCAACAGCTGTATATACAGTACAAACTGGCAGAGCCCTAACTGTCACTCGAATGTTCCTCCTCTGCCATTAATCATAAAACCTTGGGCACTGAGACTTCATCAAGATTAAACACTATATGAACACCACATGGCTCTTTCTAACGTTCATAAAATCACGTGCATTGGGGCATAGTTCAGTGGCTTTCCTAAAAAAAAAAAAAAGAAAAAAAAAAGAGTTAATAATATCCACCACTCCTAGCACTAGACTTGGTAGTGGTGGATTTGCTGTTTTTTTAACCTCTACTCAGAAAAAGCCAAAGGAAGGCAGTCTATCTTCACTACATTTTTAAACTTTTGGACTACAAATAGCCACTACTGTACCTCTATTCAGTTTTTGTCATCAGTTGTTCTTATGAGGAATCAAAATAAGTGTTTGTTTTGCAAATAAGGTATAAAGTGGGTGAAAGTCCACAAGTGATGCATTTTTTCCAAGGCCAGGGGAGATTTATTGCTTCACAATGATAGCAGGACAGTTGGTATTTGTTTTTATAAGTGAGAGGCCAGATTGTTTATAATTTATTGTATACACAACATCTCACCAGAGATCAAAAATAACAAATAACAGCTTATTCAAAACTGAAGTTAATCACTCACTGTACATTTGATCTGTGGTACCAATGGCCATAAAACTGTCCTGATGATCCAGCAGGGAATTTCCTTGGGGTAGTGAATGGAGGTAGAGTAACTGCTCCCTGCCGCTCCTCTCTCAGCTCAAGCCAAGATAGCTATCAGAGAAAGGGGCTGAAACACATCTGCTCTCTAAATACAGTATTTCTGGCTGCAATACTGTTTTTGTGAGGCTTTCAGCAGGCATGTCACAGACAGGCAGCCTCACAGTGCCTGAAATGAAGTACAAAGGTAGGACAGTCTCTTGTCCCTGGAGACATTCAAAGTTGGGCTGGACCAGGCTCTGAGCAGCCTGAGATAGCTGTAGATGTCCCTGTTTGCAGGGGAGTTGGACTAGATGACTTTTAAAGGTCCCTCTCTACCGAAATAGACATATCTTAATTTCACACAAAAGACCTACTAAACCTACAAGCCTCTGTCCTAGCTGTCAGGCCAGTCCTCTAAAACAACAAGTACTTTTACTTTGCTTAATTCAGGGCAATCCTCCTCATCTTGCGTGAGCAAAACCTGTTCTGGGTTTTCCTGGTTTGCAGCGTTGTACCATAGTTACAGTCAGCCTTCTTTGCTGGGCTTCTGGCCAGAATTTGCATTTCTCATTATCTCTCGTTAGAAATGTCATTCTAAAAGACCTGGTAAAGTTTGTTGAAACCAGCTCCAGTTTCGGCAAGCTGGCCTTTTATGAAGGGAAATCAATGTTAGAAAATTCTTGTTTACTTGCCACATGAAACCACCTTCATATTAACTGACAAATCGTCTGTGTCTGACAAAGGCTGGATGTTGTGCTGATGGACATGGTTTAGTGGGAGCTATTGGTAATAGGCGAACGGTTGGACTGGATGATCTTTTAGGTCTTTTCCAACCTTGGTGATTCTATGATTCTATGATTCTGTGATAAATTAAGTACAAAAAACCTTTCTCATGTGTCAAAACTGGGAAAGGGTAATACACAGATGGAAGGCAAACAAGAAGGAAATTCAGAAGTGAGAACCCTTCTGTGGAAATCTGTAGCTACAATCTTGAAAGCTAAGTACCTGGAAAGCTGCTTGGAAACAGTGGCAGCCATTGCTCATCACCTACCAAGCTTGGGTCAAGGAAAAATTGTTTGAATTTCTCTTTATGTGACATTTAATGAAAATTCTTGTTTGGTCTGAATTCCTTCCAGTTTCTTGATTTTGTTTCTTGTCAACCAGCTCCAAATGGCAAACACTTAAGCAGAAGTAGCTTTAATTTCTTGACTAATCCCATTAGCTTTAATAAGTCTAATCGCATGAATAAAATCATGCATGTGCTTAGCTCTTGGCAAGGTCAGTGCCACTAATGATCAGAAAAACAAACAAATGACGAAGCCATACGTAATAAGAATGGTTGGCTGTTGGGATTTCTAGAAATAGATACAGCTGTCCAAGATATGAAACATCGTTGGTTGTGATAAAAGAAGTGACAGTGATAGTGACTTCTGAATCAACACTGACAATAATTAAAATTATACAGAAATTCTTTAATTAGCATCAGTGACATATCTTCAGTTACCTCTGTAACAGCTATCAGCTCATTACCTTGGTTATGCCTTATCTGTTCATCTATTCATTTATGCAAAGCTCATCAATATGATATCCAAGCACTAATGAACTTTATCATTAAAAGGTCACTTGTAATCCACTACAAGGGAAAAATTCAAATGGGTATTTTATTCAAAAGTGTCAGCCACCCTTTAACTGAGCAATGAAATATTCTGAGGCAATTTGTACGGAATTTATTTTCAAGTGCTACCAGAAATGGTCCTTCTTTGGGAGCGAGGTGGGATGAGGATTTTGGAAAAAGGGCTACAGCACAACAGAGGTTCTAAGGGATATTCTGAGGGAGAGTGGTATGAAAATTAGATAAAGCCCACAGCTACTAAAATCTGTGACTGTTCTTGACCAAAAAAAAAAACCAAAAAACAACCACAAAAAAAAACAACAACAAAAAACCCAAACAGATATCAAGATGGCAGTATTGTAAGATAAGTAGTTTTTGGGATTACATGTTCTTTGACTACGTGTTCAGAATACTTAAAAAAAATCTTATGTTTCGGGAATATATAACTTCCTCAGTGTTTTAATAAAGAATCAGACAAAAAAACTAGTGTTATCTTCCTGGCTTGAGGTCACTTACAATCTTCATAAGCCACCAAACATGCAAAATCAGTTTAACTTCTTCATCCAGGACTAGCATAAGGCCTAATCGAAATAGCGGAACCTAGCTTTATGTTCTCTGTGAAACAATTAATTTCTTAGCTCCTCTCTCTAGTCATTACAAGGAAAATGTGTGTGCACATATTTGTATTGAGAATTACAGGTTAAGAATTTCTGTCTAAGTTTTTTCCCATTCTGCAGAGCATGTGGCTACATCTGGGACCTAGACTTGCCTAGTTTATAGTAAAATGGGTTGGATTATAATTTCAAATAGGTTTTCAGTGGTAATTTTATCAAGGGGTTATGTGCAGTTTGTGGTTTTCTTTTACAGTAGGCTGCTGAGCTCTTTTTCATACCTTTTTATAGCTAGTCTGAAGTGCCCTTAAGCACTAAATACAAGAGAAAAACACATATAATCAAGAGTCTAAGTTTCCTTCGTGTTTTGTTGAGTCAAATGAGTTCTCATTCTTTGGTGGCTTTCCCAAAACCACATTTTACTTGCAGGTAAAGAAGTATGTTAGAATAGGCTTTCTCTGAGGGAGCAGACTATCTGAAAAAATCCACTCAGACACTGAATTGTAGGTTTAAGTGTGAGTGTCTCTGCTAGCATAGACGGTATAGCAACACACATCATGAAAATGAAAGAAATGAGACAGTGTCTCTGGTTAAGTGCCTTTTCTGCATAAAGACATCTGTTTTCACATTGGCTCAAAACCATAACATTGCAAATTCAATTTATATTTATATACAAATAAAGTTGATAAAACATCTGGAGCTGTATCATAACCTATAAATCTTCCTTTTTACTTTATCTGAGTAATTCATAGTCTAACTGACAAATTCAGTCTTCCCTGTCCTGTCTACTTCAGTGGGATGGAATTAATTCACCTTTGTTGCATTCTTCTGAAACATTAAATGGCCATATAAAAAAAGGAACAGCGTGTTCTCCCGTATGTCTTGGAAAAGCAAAAGAGATTTTTTTACAGTTCATCCTGCCATATTCCCCTTCAGTAATCCTTCTGTAATCCCATGTACTGCGGTTTAATCCAAGAACTGGTTCGGTGGGTACACACTCTACTGGTGGCACGAGGCCCCAGCATCACCAAGGTGTGGCCCTGTAAATCTCGCCTTAGCCGGAGTTTGGGGTTGTGGGTACAGGAGCTGGAGGTCACTGGATGGTGTCCAGGCACTGCCAGGATGCTCTCTGGTTCAGGGATTCACTGCAGTAGACGTGCAGCAGGTCTGTACAGGGCACACCAACAGCAGGAGGCTGAGGGTACCAGGCACCACTGCAGGCAGTCCCCCTGCAGGAGGATCACCAGGTGCCCCAAAATCTCTGGGCTGGGTACCCCATGTGAGTAGCAGTGGAAAGGAGCACTATGCAGGAGATGGATAGCTGTTTCTTTGAAGAGCCTGAGGAGAACAGATATACAGAGTGCAAATAGAGAATTCTATTCATCTATATACTTCATCTAATGGAAAATAACTGAAGGGACAGGGTGAGGGGCAAAGTTCAATACAAAATGTGTCTTAACAGTGTGTTTTAGAAAAGTGTTTAAAAATAAAAGGGTACAGAAGTCAGTCATCAAGCTGTTCACACTGTTAACCTACATAACCACATGATGTTATTACTGTTAACCTCATCTTCCCTCCCCCTCTTCCTTCCTATTGTTTGTTATTCTCACTTCTTGCATCTTGCCTTTAGATTCTAAAAATGCTTGATGCTGTGCTTGCTTGCAAAGCATTCTTGAGTGAAGCACAAGCCTGAATGTGGCTTTTGGGATATACTGTGCTAAGGCACACTTATGCCCTAACTGGCATAATTCTTTGTTCTACTGAGATTATGACACACGAGTGAAAACTATTCAGCAACTTGTTTAAAATCGCTAACTATTCTTCACTGTTATCATCTCAGGACAGTGTAACAAATCCTCAGAGCTACGCTGAACAATATCTTCCATTTCGAGCAGCAGAAGCACTTCTGACATCTAGTTGTCCAGCCAGAAGTTAAGGCAATAACTTTAGCTGGCATATACACAGAAGCTCAGATGTAAGATATGCTCTGTGGGCAACTGCCTGTTTATTTTCTTTCCTAGACACGCGGTTAAACCACATTGTACATCCTGTGCTTATAAAATTCCAGAAGAGTTATATCATAGTATGTACTACTAGAATGTGTGATTTTCATCACCAGATATAAAATGCAGCATCTAGAGAAACCTGTTACTTGCACTGAACTAAAGATTCAGATAAGTGTGATTCTACTACCTACAATGTTTTTTAAGGTCACTGTATTTTATAAATAGCTTGGATTTTACAAGTGGTGCTATGAGTTACTTTTTCTCAGAAGCAAGATTAAGATGGGAAAGAGGACTCACTGTCCTAAGTATGCAACAGATGTTCAGAGACACAGAGTGCTCCTACAGGCACGGATGCAGATCTTTTGTCTTCTAACATTATCCAAATCATCCAGGATCCAAGCTGTAGCCAAATGAGCAGGCAGGCAGTACTGTGTCAGGCTCAAAGGAATGAGCCTGGGAAGACCAGAGCTACAGCTGAGCTGGATAAAGTTTGGCCTGGACTGGTCAAGCAGGCTGTTGCAATCTCAAGCCCTTTTATTACAGCTTGCAGCCAGTGCTCCCCAATTCTGCCAGGCCAGGGCCAGGCTGTGCTCAGCCCAGTAGGCAGCTCCTTCAGCCTCATGATAACCATGAGGATGAGGGAACCACACGACTTCCCAGATGGAGCTGCAGGCATCTGGACAGACTACAGATAGACAGACCTATAGACCTCTGTCCACACCTCTATGAGCCAGAGAGCCCAAAAAGCAGGAGGGAGCCCTGCCCCACAGTCTACAGAATGCCAGCAGAAAAGATTTCCTTCCCTTTCTAAAGACAGCTGGTGGTTCTGGCACTCAGCTGAAGGAGTGCGGCCCCATGCCTTATGAATCCCATCCTTCAGTGGCACTTCTGAGCCATGCTTCCCCATTTCTGAAGCCATGTATCTAGCTCAAAACTAACCCACTGACCTCAGCAGGGCTAAAATCACCTAGTATTGAAAGGTTCAACTGTTGATTGCGAAGCACATACAAAAATTTTAATTGTGAAAACTTTGTCTTCACATTTGCCCCTCTGCCTCAGGTCTGGAAGTGTTTACAATTCATTAAAGAAGGCGAGCGGGGCCCAGTATCCTGAGGCATGAGATGCTTTCAGTTTGCCCTCACGTCAATAGAAATTGCTTGCACTGCTATGCGAAATAGGAACTTTAAGCCATGAGGAGTAAAATTCAATGCATGAACAATACCTAAGAAACCCTCTGTGGTTTTATTATCTGTCTTTCTACCTCGAGATACTCGAGGCTATTGTTTTTGACATGAATAGTATTCCTGGCCTTTCACACTGCAGATTGTTTATAACTGAAAAGAAAGGAAAAAAAAAATTCAATGGTCATTTGTTTTATAACATAACTGTCAGTAATGGAAAGAATTATGACAATTTCTGTAATTATTAATTCTTCAAAATAATGTGTCTGCATCAGTATTCAATTAATTTGATTATTAATACAAACGCCTTCTTTGTAAAATATCAAAAGAGTCTAGACACGGCATGTTATTGTGTGCAGTATTTTTAGATTTTCCATTTTGATTTAAAACACACTAAAAGAGGGGCCTCAGAAAATGACCATCTAGAGACAGGCCATGGCATATGTCCAGGAACCATTCTTAATGGAATGGAGCTAGCATGAACTGAGATCATTCTTTAGCCTTGGAAAAAAAAAAAAAAAAAAAAAAAAAAAAAAGGATGTTAGGAAGAGATTTCTAAAGGGATTATTAGTTGCTCTTCACAAACAACACAGAGGATTTTCAGTATGTATTGTGCTTTCAAGAACCGTGCCTTCGTGGTTCCTTCATGAAGCCAATCAATGTCCTTTGATAATTAATGAGAAGAGAGAAATCAGAATTGAAAGAATGGTTTTAATGATAGAAGACAACAGCTGTTCGTACAGTTAATAAAACTACAGCAAACTATGTGGCCAACCAACCTCTTAAAGCACGATTTTACCCATCTAAGACATTCATTGGATTAGTGTTAACAGAAGACAGTGTACTGCATGAAGACATACAGAAGCACCATGTTAATGGTATTATTGAAAATACATTACCTTTTCCTAACTTGGGAGACAGCAGAGGTATGGAGGTGAAGTAATAAAAATGACCCACTTTTTGGAGCCTAGGGGATTTTTAAATTAAAGTTGCACCGGCTTTTGAAGTTACATGTGTTATACTAAATGCATAAAGAGCTTGAATAGTACTTTTTTGAAACAGTGGGCAGGCACTGGAATGGGCTGCCCAGGGAGGTGGTGGAGTCACCATCCCTGGAAGCATTCAAGGAACATTTGGATTTTGTGTTGAGGGACATGGTTTAGTGAGAACTATTGGTGATAGGTGGATGGTCGGACTGGATGATCTTGTGGGTCTTTTCCAACCTTGGTGATTCTGTGATTTCTGTGATTCTGTGAATGAAGACACAGGATACAATCTTTGATTAACTCTCATACACAGTCCTCTTACGGACAATCAGATCCTCACCTTGCAATGGTCATGCTGTTACGTGGACAAAATTCATGTCCTGTTATGTCAAGACTTTTGAGCAACCAGGCCAGCTTCTTTGTACAGATACATTCCTCTTACAGTACCTCTGCTGAGACTTCTGAGACATCATTACAAGGCTCACTTTATTGGTCAGTGCAAGCAGGGACCAAAATTGTAACTTACGTTTTTGATTGTAGGAAACACCAGAATCGTTAAAACAGGCATTTAAAGCTGGTTTTTCAAACAACACGATGTAGGAAACCTGATAGATATTTCAGTAACCGTGCCTTTAGGCCCCAGTCTCCTGCAGTCAGTTTTTATGCCCAGTTTGCAAAAAGACTTCTTTTGGTTTTCATAGCTGTTCTGCGTGCTTGGTATGAAACAAACAGGAGCGACAGAGCATTTGACCCGCACTCCCAGGCAGTGCTACTGGGAATAACAACACTGTTTTTTTCACTATAAGCTTTAGCAGGAAGCCCACTCTGCCCAACTGTTTCCAACCCAGGTTTCACACTCGAGCAGTGAAGACCCGCATCGCATTACCAGCAGAACTCCTGAGAATACCTTCTTATCTGAGTACACCGTTTGCCTTCCCAGCGCACCGCAGTGCTCTCCCACCCGCCCCTGCACGCCGTCCTTGTTGGCCAGGCTCGCTGGGAGCAGCAGGAGGCCCAAGAGCCGGGCTGGCTCCTCACCGCACACGCAGCTTAAGACTCCGCTGCCGCGGCCCGCCGACGCTTCGCACGTGGCCGCACAGCCCTGAGCACGACGTGGGCGGGCCCACCTCTGCCTCCCTCCCAGAGGCGGGGGGATGAGGAGAAGGCGGCCCCTGGTTCTCCTGGACCGTGCTGAGCTGCCTTCGCTACCTGGCGCCCCTTGCTCGCCTGCTGCCAGCCACCTCCTCCCCTCCTCGCCCGGGACGGTTTCCTCCCTGCGGGCAGGCGATGCTGCTTTCCCACCCCCGCCCCTCGTCGGTCTGGCCGCCCCGCCGGCCGGGGGAAACGCATGACCAGGCGTACGAGCGGGCAGAGGGAATCCCCCGCCCCACCCACCACGCTCAGCTCTCGCGAGAATTCCCCACTCTCTCCTCTGCTCGCTATCTGTCCGTGCCGTATTCTCGCGAGCTTAGCGCGGTTCCCACGCCCGGGCTGTTGTGTCTGAGGGGAGAACCCGGGCGCTGAGTGGGCGGGGCGCGCTGCCCCCGCCCCCCCACCCCGCGCGTGTCTCACGGGCTCGCGCACGCGCGCTCCAGGTGCGGGGAGGGGGGCGCTCTCGCGAGAGTAGGAGTTTTAGCGAGAGTTTGTGGAAGATGGCGCCTGTTGTGACAGGGTAAGTGTGGGGGGTTCGCGGCGCCGCGCCGGGAGCGCTCGGCTTTGGGGGCCGCCGGGTCGCCGGCTACCCGGCTCCCGCCCCTCGGCCTCCCCGTCGCCGCCCTGGCGGAGTCACAGCATGTCTCCGGGCGGCCCGCGGGCGGGCCCTGAGGCGCAAACCCCGGGGGGCTGGCATCCCCCCGGGTGGGCGCACGGCAGGAGGCCCCCCTGGGCCGGGGCAGCGGCTGCCGGCGGTGGGGCTGCCCGGCCGGCTCCCGGCACGGGGTGCCCGCGGGACAGGAGCTTTCCCTTCGCTCCCCTTCTGCCCGGCGCTGCCGGAGCGGTCGGGACCCCGCGCCGGGTCGGTTCTTGTCCCCGCCGGCCCGGGGCGCTGACTGTCGGAGGGCTTGCTCCCCGCAAGGGGAGGCACCTCGGCCGTTACGGTAGTTACCCCCGCTCGGCCGGCCCGGCCCACCCCGTCGCCGGAGAGGACCCCCGGGTTCCCTCGGCCCTGGCCGGGAGCGCTCGGACAAAGACTCTCGTGGCTGCGAGAAGTTGAGCGCTGGGCTCTGTCTCTGCCCCAGCGCCTGCCGGAGCCGCTACAGGTCCCTGGCTACGGCCTCGTTGGGCGCTGTTGCGGAGCGCTCCCGGCCGCCGGAGCTGGCAGGCTGCGGGAAGGACTCTCTTGTCCCGGGGCAGGGCTCCGAGCTCCCCGTTCTCTGCACCGTGAACTATTCCCCGTTCTCTGGGCTTTGCGGAGCTTTCTTAGTTGCCTTCCTGCTCGTGTTGCGTGGTGTTGAAGTGAAGGGCAGTAGCCTTCCCTCCCCACTAAGCCACAGTGGATCGCAATGAACGATAGCTGCCGTCTCTTCCAACCGCACTGGGTAATACTTAATCATGGCTAGCCTGCTGTGGTGTGTCACTGTAATAAGTGACACCCTTGTAGCCACCTACAGCTGGTGAATAATAACAGCCCCACTGCTGCCATACAGCACGGAGTCTCACCTGCAGCATTACTCTGAATATTGCCACCCTTACCACATGTGCACTTCTGCTCACTCTAAGTGCTGTGCCCTTAATTTTGGACTATGCTGAACACTTGCAACCTTCCTCTGTGTGTTGAGGGAAGGGACGGTGTGTTGAGAGAAGAACAGGCTGTGTCCACACTCCACCTGCTTGTTCCAAATGAAATCCTGACTGGTGAAAGCACTGCTGTTTCTTTCTGAAACGTGGACCTTATTTTATGATTTCACGGTGTGTCCCTGACCTTCTGTCTTCCCTGTGGGGATTACATTGTCTGCAGCATTGGCTATGTGGTTAGAGAGAGCAACAGCCTGCTTGGGGGTGGGGTGGAGCTGGTGGTTGGTGCTTTTGTTCTTGTGAAGAAGGTAGCATTATGGCACTCAGATATTTTATTTGGCTGCAGCTATGTTTCCAATTCCTCATTCTTGTTTGTTGAAAACTAAATTGTAGCTTTTGCTTGATTTCTCCTGATAAAGGCATCTTGCGGCTCATACACGTTTTCCCAATTAAGTGTTCTATGGGGAAACTGGTCTTATTTGTTATGGTTCCTGGAGCGTGCTATTTTAGAGGTTAGAGTTGAAAGAATGAAATAAATGCTCTTAAAGTTTGCTGTGAGGAGTAGTCTGTGCTCTAGTTAGCAATTAAGTTTTTCCACATTTACATTAGTTTACTCATCCTAATATTTGGGTTTTGTTTCCTTTTGTTTGTTGATTATTACAGGTTTGTCAGACGTTCTTATGTTCATGATGTTACATTTACCCTTGGATATACATTAAAATGTTGAGAATAACAAACTACTTTTTTTTTTTTTTTTCAAATGAATGATCAAATAATTTGAATAGTAGGAAGGAATACCGACATTTTAACGGGAGCACAAACAAGTTGTATGTGGTTTTGGATTTTAATCCCAAAGTTATTGTTTAAAATCTGTCAGTTAAGTGATTCTCTGAACGAGTATTCTCATCTTCTTATTGTTAAGTATTTTTAGCTTTGATAAAAAGAAGCATGTTAAATCCAGTGATTATTATAGCTAGATTGCATTAAGGAGCGTGCGGTTTTTATGTATGAACTGTTTTTGGCTTACAGCTCTGGTACCAAGACCAGTTATCAGCATTGAAAGTTGATGATTCTCCAATAACAAATTTTATTTCAAAATAACCTGTGAAAACATTTTCTTCCTAGATTGTTCTGTAAAAGCTGTGTTATTGAACAGGAAAAAGAAGTGCTTGAAATTAAGAAGTTGTAACTGAAGAATGCAGTACCCAAATACTGCATCGTAATTTAATGAGCGGCTTGCCGTTCTTACGGGTGCCCGAACTTGAGATAAAGCATATGGCTTTGCTGTAGCTAGTGTAGGCTGAGTGTAAAAACACAGTTCTTCCTGTGAAAACTGAATGCCTGAGCCTGAATTGTGGTTTCTGTAGTGCTGGATGGAACAGTAAGAATTTACTATAGTGATTTTTGGAGGGAGTGGGTACATTATGGTTTTATTATTTGCAGTGTGTGTTGTATACTTGTAGCATGAAGAGCGTTTTGATCAAAACTACTTGTATGGACAATGTGACTGAACCTAAATTGCCCTTATCAGAGCTTGATGTAATAAGGTACACAGAAGTGTGAATCGTGAACAGAACTGAAATTGTATTTGTACTGTAATTTCCAGTGAAGTGGGTAATTTGTGACTGCAGTATGAGAATTGTCTTTTGGGCTTTTGTCAGGTATTTTTGATTTTACTTGTGAATACTTTATGGGAGCTCATCATTTAAAGACAGTAAAATTAACAAAAATGTTATTTAACCAGAGATGCGCATTTTGAGTTCAAAACGCTTTAAGTAGCGATACTGCTTTTATATTACTTTGAGAATCTCTGTGCTACAGAAGCATGGCAGAATTTCTGTTCTTAAGAGTTTACTTTTCTATCACTTTAAAATGGCTTAAAATGCAGAGTTCTCTTTTCTGTGTCTCTTGAGTCTGGGATAAGGCGGATGTAGACAATAATGCAAGAAGTCTAACCCTAAAACCTTTGCAAAGATTTCTGTGGCAGCAAATAACTAAAAACATTTAGAAAGGGTAGGTAAAAGTGGCAAATGCTAGACATAACTTTGTGTACTTGATTATCAGTGAAAACCTGTATAATAGCAGTAAGCAAGATAGCACTTGGATTATTTTTCGAGCAGCTTTTGGAGAAGCCCTGAAAAAGCCGATAACGGAACAAGCTTATCACTGTGATGTTTACCAGAGGCTCCATAAAGTAGGAAAGTGTTTTAGTACCACTTTTCAAAGTTGCAGACCAAGTTGTGTGCCTGATTTAGTCACTGCAAAGTTGTGTGGTTAAGAGGTGTTTCCTGACCCAGCTTCAGGGGAAGGGAAGGTGAATCAGACTGGTGATGACACAGGAGAGACATTGGCACCAATGGAGTGAATTTTAGTGCAGTGGTGGTGGTCTGGGCATGCCAGGCATCTAGTTGCTTTGTTTTAATGGGAAGGTGGTGTTCAGAGATGCAAATGTCACTGGCAACTCATTAAACCTGCATGTTTGACAACATGATTAGAAATTTTAGGGTGAAGTTGACCAGTAAGGGGCTTGGAGCAGAGAGCGGGGCAGATGCTGCTGAAGTACTGTGAAGGAAGGTTTACGTGGTCTGGTGTTAGTTTGCAAAAACTGTCCAGAGAGGAATGTTCACAAAGAATGGAATAGGGTCAGTTCTGGATTGTGGAGGATGGAGAAAGGTTCTTCAGTAGTTCTGATGTGAGCTGATGTGGTCATGAGATAAAATCCAAGCTATTAAAGTTGTGACGTGGTAGATACTGCCAGGATCCCCAGAGCTGGCTATTTTTATCTTCTACGGAGAACTTTCGTTTTAGAGCTGATGCTTAGAAAAGAGTCCTGAAGGGTAATGACTTGCAGTGATAGAAAGGAGACTGAAGCAGTGATAGAGAGTAAAGACCTGTGTTTTGTCTGTGCTGAAACCGAGCTGTGATAGCAAGGCGTCTGTATGGAAAAAATGGAGATGTAAGCTGAGGTGTTAACTTGGTGAAACACAGCAGATATGAAGTTGAAGGTATGTTTCTGACTTTGTAGCAGGAAGATAATAGTTTCATGTGAATCTTGGTACTAGGCTGAGTGAAGGGGAATGGGAAGGAATGCAAGACAAACTTATTAAATGATTAGTAAAATAGTACAGGTGTATGATGATACTTCAGAAAGGTGCACAGGAAAGACGATGAGAGTGGGAAGGGGTGAATCAGGAGAAATGGTGGCAAGGAAATCGGATAACATTTCTGGAAAAGAAGCACTGCTGATAGTCATGGCTGATTGGCATGTCTAGGAGGATATGAATTGCACTTTGGTTCTGAGCCTCATCAGAGTGTTTGGCTGCATGAGTTCTCACTGAGAATGGTGTTGGTGGAGATAAAGGACTGGAAATTGGGTTAGTCAGACTGCAGAGGGACATCTCAGGGATAGGATCTTCAGGCTACAGTTTTTACTCTCACTGGAGGTTTACATGTAGTGCTTATTAAGATTTGAGTAATAGCCTGACTGAGGCTATTATACTGTGTCTGCACACATGATGAGTGTTAAAGGTTGTTAAGAAAAACTAGTTTATAACCAAACGGGTAGATGGTTTTGTGTGACTAACATTTAAATCATTATCAAGGAGCGTGTCAGTGTCTTAATTCTGGGTATTGGGAAATGTTTGTGAGCAGCATGTTTTCAAGCGTCTTTTGAGGCTCGGTTTCAGTAATGGTAATTTTATGAAGTTAAGCTCTTGATTTGGATTTTATTTGCTTTCCTTGTTTACTCATTGTTTGAAGTTGCTCTTTGTCATTTCTTAACTATGATGATACATGATACAGAGCTCAAAGAAATAATTTTTCATAGATTGATTTCTGTAAAAATAATGTGGGGAATGTGCTTGGTTTGTTTTTTTTTCTATGTAAAACGCGGCGTCCATTACCAGTATCTCTTTGCTTTCAGAAAGCTGTGATTCTGTGCCATGAATTACATAAATGAGCCACGGGCTTGTGCGTGGGGGTGGATACTCTTCCTTCCTTCTGAATTGCTAAATTCTACTTTGCAGTAGCAATTCGTTCTATCTTTTTAATTATTATTATAAGCTGAAGTAATTTCTACATTTGAAAAGAATACAGAAAGAAGCTACAGTAGCCTGCAGCAGCAGTGACTTAGAAAGGCTTCCTGAAATACCTGCAAGCATCTTCATTGGGTAAAGGCCTGCAAAACCAGCTTAGTAGTTGGTAATTCATTGTTAGTGGAGGGTGCAGTTAGGTTGCATTACTTAACTACTCTGCATTACATTTGTTCTGCTTTTATATAAAATTGAATGGAGAAATTGTAATTTTAGATCAATAAAATACGTATTTAGCACAAACAAGTATTGTGTTTTATGCAGTACGTGACTGTCTATTGAGAATCAAGAATGTAGTTATTCCATATATCAGCTTCACACTTGGAGAAATCACATCAGCGGGATTTAAAAGTTTCAGGACATGCTTTCTATATTTGCAGTACTCATCACCTGAAATGCTTTGGGTGTTAATTGCAAGCACATTGTTGACTAACCTGTATGGCATTCAGTATGCTGAATCAGTGCCTCCCGAGCGCATTAACAGAGAAGGTGTACTTCTAGGTGTATTTTATTTTTAACCTATTATTACTCGATTTATTTTTTTTTAAAGCTTACAATTATAGATGTAAAATTTTATTATTGAACTTATTGCACTTCACTTTTTTATGTGACATGCTTGTAATCTAGTGTTGCACATTTTTCATATTTGTCTTGAACATAATTGCAGAAAGTAATGATTAGGATTGTGTGAGATGAGGAGATAGTATGGTCTTCACAGAGTCACAGAATGGCCAGGGTTGGAAGGGACCTCAAGTATCATGAATCTCCAACCTCCTGCCACATGCAGGGCCACCAACCTCCCCATTTAATACTAGACCAGGCTGCCCAGGGCCCCATCCAACCTGCCCTTGAACACCTCCAAGGACGAGGCATTCACAGCCTCTCAGGGCAGCCTGTTCCAGCACCTCACCACTCTCTGTAAAGAATTTCCCCCTGACATCCAACCTAAATCTTCCCTTCCTCAACTTGAAACCATTTCCCCTTGTCCTGCAGTTATCAACCCTTTCAAAGAGTTGATCCCCTCCTGTTTGTAGGCTGCAATTAGGTCACCCTGTGGCCTTTTCTCCAGGCTGAACTTATGGTCATTCCTTTCCAGAGTAAAAACCTCAGAAACAGCTGATAAATTTAAGCAAAAATTATTAATAGAAGTATTAATTTCCGTATCATGATGTTCTTATCGAGTTGTGGAAAAGTAAGCTCTAAATTCAGAGTTTGACATTATCTCATTTCCTGGGGTTCTGCTCAGGTTGTGGTGTGCTTTACTTGTAAGTTACCTGTGCGTATTTTGTGGTTGCTGCTATTTTTTGAAATGCTAAGTGCTCTTTCCAGCCTAAAGAAATTTTCTCATTGCTTATTTCTTTGCGACGTCACAGACCGCTTCTCAGAGGCAGCATATGGAACACCACTTAAAATGATCTTCTGTGCTGAAAAAATACTTCATTCACTTCAGCTGGAGTGATTAACCAGATAGTGATATACACGTTCTTGCTCTTGTGCTTGTCAGTGTGTAAATGGTGTATTTGCAGCAATAAACTGTTTCACCAAGAAAAGAAAGAATGTAGGATTTCACCACGTACAGTGTAATCTCGTGATTAAAGGCTGTTCAATAGGAAAACACGAAGACGAAGGTGTTTGTACAGAAGTAAATCTTTTCTCCTTCCTTTTATGGTGGTATGATTAACTTGTATGATGTGACATTTAATCAGTGTGCTCCAAAGCCACGGCTTTTGTGCTAAAAGGCAACAAGTGGTATTGGCAAGTGGTCGTTTCTGACTGCTCAGTGTGAGATTACACCTGTTACTTCATTTAATTTTTCTAGTGAGATTCAAGAGTTGTACTGCAGCAGGTCCTAGTCAGTATTAATTTAATTATTTATAGTTATGTGAGTAGCTACACAGATATTTTTAATTTTTCCATTGTGAGTACAGAGAAGTGTAGACATTTTTCTGTACGTGCCAGAAAACGATCTTTCTACTGGTATTTGTGATAAGATTGCTTAGTCTGTAGAACATTTAATCTGCACTTTTTTTCTCATTTATACTGGTGGCATATTTCCAATGTGTGGTGCTTTGGGAGATTACCAGCAAACCTGGTATCAGAAGGAAACTTGATCAGGCAGGCATGAAATTTAGAATTTTCGAAGCCTGAGAGAAGGAATCAAATTTGCAAAATACTGGTGCCTAATTGTGCTGTTACTACGGTCTGGCAAAAGAGGGAAAAATACACTCTAGGCAATATCCTGCTTTTCTTTTCCTGGCTGCTCTTCTTTTAACTCAGTGATTTAATTTTGTCTAGGAGCAGTGAATCTTGCAGGCAGAGCTTCTTTTGAAAGCCATAGGTTAGGAATGGCCAGTGTAGAAAATAAGGTTAAACTTTTTTGCTTAGCAGAGAAATTAGTGAAAATAAGCTTTCATCAGATTTTGATGCAGTAAGAGGAGTCTCTACTAATTGTTTACTGCTTTCACCAGTGTTGTGGCAGAAAGGGGCCTTCAGACTGAAGGTCTGGACAGCCAGAGGGGGGCTGGCACTCACTCAGAGCTTATCCCACAGCGGAGGGTTCTAAGGCAGGCATAATAGAATAAATAATAATTAAAATTGGTTGTGGTGTTGTTGTTGTTCTCACCTTTTGTGTGAAAGTCCTTCATGTCCTGAACATGAGAAAACAAGTTGAAAAAGAACAGTGAGTTGCCAAGATCAGATGTAGAGTCTGTGGAGAGGTGGAAGTAGAGCTGCTGTCTCGTGCCTGGCTCTTGTTGCTCTGTATGGTTGGAGGCCGCGCTCTGGTCAGTGCTTGTGGGGTTTCACCAGGCGGTGTCGTACCTTCTGTCCCTGCTGCAGCTGTGTTCCAGGGTGAGAGATGGGCGGAAGGTGTCAAGCTTCCTGAGGTGCTTAGTTTGCATGATGAAAAAAACGTGGCGAAGAAGTGTGACTGTACTTGTAATTAATGTGTTTTGGTGAAGGGTGTTAGTATTAGCACTAGAAAAATGCTACTCTTCTGTAACTGAGACAGAAGGGATGGATGGGGCATGACTGGTGGATAAATGGGGCCTGAAAAAAGATGAAGTGGTGCGTGCCACGGTGTGCTGGAGCTGTGTCTTTATACTACAAAAGAAATCATTCTATGTAAGTATTTATTTTTAAGTTCAGGATACTTTACTACTTTCCGATTCAACCAGCCAACACTGGCTTCAGTAGTAAGAAGTCAGGAAAGAAAAAGTTTTATTGAAGGACTGGTATTCTTCTGCATGTGTGTGTTTCTTTTCACGCTCTCTTAGTTTTGTAGTAGATACACAGTGACGACTAGTAAAATCCTTCATAATGTAATATCTTCCAGAAGCGTGGGGGGATATAACACAAACTATTTTGGATGTGTCTTTTCTGTCCAAGTATTTTTCTGGCCAAACTTTTTTCTTCTGCTGTTCAACACTTCTATGGACTCGCACTGAGTCCTGGAGTGTTTTTTTTTCTGATTTTTTTTTTTTCCTTTCTGCATTCCAAATTTTTATTTAATATTGTATGATTGATGTTATTTTTGTTTTGTTTACACATGCATTACAAATCTCTCAGTAATGAACTTTGCTGAGCGGTTAATAAAAAGTATTAAGTCCAGGCTTCCTCTTTGAAGGAGGCTTAAGGCACACTGTGCATTGTGACAGTCTGTTTCAGTCTGCACAGGTGATACCAAGTGAATCCTAATGATATAAAATTTAGGTATTTGAGAAATCTTTGCCTGAGTGCTGAACTTACAAGTGTTGCCATTGCTTCTAACATTGTTTGGCTGCCAAGTATATAGGGGTGAATGTGCCTCCTCGTTTGTCTGTATAATAGGTAAATATGTTGTATAGATAAAGGAGATAATGAGTTCTCCACATCTGAAGTATATTTGACTGTTAAGGACATCAGAAATAGGAATCTTAATGCATAAAACCTTAATAAAATATCTGTTTTAATAACACAAATGTTGGCCAAGTTAGTGTTCGGTTTTGATAACACAACAAGTTGCTTGCAGTGCTTACACATAGATAGTAGCACTGGAAATACTGAGCTGCGTTAAAACAAACGTCAGAACTTTTCGTGTTTTTATTTGCAGTGGCAGAATACCTGTGTTTCACAATAGCTAACGGGCAAAATAAAAGGGCAGTTATGAAACAGTGTTTAAAGAAAGGTTTATTGAGGAATTCTGCTCGTAATTGACTTGCTGAAGTGATAAGTCATACTTCAGATGGTAGCAAAGGAAGAACAGTCCAGGTTCTTACAGCCATTTCTGAGGCTGCTAGGAATTTTGAGGCAACTCTTTTTTCTTTCATTATTCCTTGAGCTGTGAGTAAAACCATTTTTCTTTCTGACAAGCTGCAGCATCTACATGGAGCTTTTGAGACAGCAGTAGATGAAAGCTGATCTTGGAAGCTAACTGAAGTCAGTGTGAGTGTTCACTGAATCTAGGCTGAATTCCTGTATGAAAATAAGATGTATAAGAAAATGCTGGACATATCCAGTAATTTATGCAGATATTTTTTGGACAAATTCATTCTTATACTGCTCAGTGTACAATCAGAAAAGCTGATTGTTTCTCGTCTGCTTTACCTTATTGCTGTATGGCACTTGAAGTTATCAGTAGACTACTCAACGCTCAGCTTGTCAGTTTGCATAGTCATGAAGGTTGTATTGCATCAGTTCAAATCTAGAAGTTCATCTTTTTCAGTTAGAACAGTTCTTTAAAAAAAAAAAAAAGAAAAAGCAACAGGCCAACATTTGCCATAAGTTATTAGGCAGTGATTAGTATTACATCTGCAGAGATAAGAGGCTTCTTTGCTGACCAGAAGTTGTCCTACGTGCTTCTGGCGTGTGGCATTCAAGTTATGAATATTGTTGTTTAAGGTACTTTTTAAACATAGATTTTACTGATTGCAGTTTTGGTTACCATTTCTATTACCTTCAGTATTTTCCTATGTAATGTCCAGACTTCAGGTGTTTTCATTCAGAAATGATCAGTCTTGTTTTTTTTTTCTTTAGATGAAAGACACTTCTATACTATACAATTTTGTTAAGTGCTGGAATAGGCTCCACAGGGAGGTGATGGAGTCCCCAGTCCTGGATGTGTTTTAAAACCATTTGGATTGGTGCTCAGGGACATGATTCAGCAGAGGGATGTTAGAGACAGAGTAGTATGGTTAGGTTGTGGTTGGACTTGATGATCATTAAGGTCTTTTTCAACCTTAGCTATTCTATGATTCTATGATCCTTGCAGTGTCCAAATTATTTTCTTTATACTCTATCCTTTTGTTTAAAATTAGTTGAAGGACACTTATAGCCACTGATTGACATTCCTTTCCTCTAACTCCAATTCAGACCCAATCTGCTTTTTTTGTTATTATGTAGAAAGTGTATTAAAATAATGTGTTATTTGTTGTTTTTAGTTATTTCCTCACTTTTGTGACCAGATGTCAATTCATTTTGCTTTTACATCTCTCTTTTCTCTCCCTTTTTTATTCTATGGAGTCTGTTTCTGGGCATTCTGTATTCATTTGCATTTGTTCAGAGCAGAACTTCCAGAGAACTTCCCAGCCAACCATTCTGTTTCTTATTCTGAATCCATCAACTTCATCTGTCGCGTCAGTTGTTGCTATTGCTGTGAGGCTCATGGTGTGCTTATAGCATCAGCACCGCTATCTGTGGAACGAGGAAGTCACTGTTATGACTCAGCCAATACAATAAGCATCAGCTGCGTGTTTCGTTAAATCCAAACCCTGTTTCTTTCTTTTTGGAACTTAGAGCTTGGCCAGATCGGTGTCTTTGATCCTGAGAGAGTGTTTCTTACTGCTGTGCTGTTGTCTTCCAGCTGAAGGCCTCGCTGCCGTAACTTAGAGAACTTGTGAGGACTGGGGAGAAAATAGATTCAAGAACCTCAAGTATCTGTTGTAGCAAAACTTGTATGCAGAGAGGTGCAGAGAATTAAGTTGTATGGGGAAAGCCAAAAGAAAAATCATAAATTTTAACTAGGTGAAGGGAGGAAGTTTGGGAGGGATAGAAACAGTGGAGGATAGCTTTATTTTGGAGGAGTTCTGTTATTTCTTTTCTCTACCCTTGTCTCTTTTGTCTTGTTGGAGTCCTGTTCTTGATTTCATTTCATGATTTAGAAGCGTTTGGGAAGCTATTACTATTTTGTTATCTTCTTACTGCTCCAAGAGGGATGGATAAAATAGAACTTCAAATGGACTGAGAGTGGACTAGCAAGCTGTTGCTAGTGCCTTCATAGGGAATGGATTGTAGGAATTGTAGGAATGGATTGTGCCTTCATAGGGAATGAAAGTAGGAAAGGGAACACTTTGTTCTTACTAATACATTAGTAATGTATTAGTTAGTATTCTGATGTATTTCAGAAGCAACAGAAACAGGAGAAAGGATTGTTGTTGAAATGCTGAAAGTAAACAAAGTAAAACTGAGAGCAGTTCTTGAGAGCTAAATTCTGTAACTAAGCAATGTCCAAAATGTTTGTGTGAATGTGTGAATCAAGTTCAGATAGTTTGTTGTACAGCTTTGTTTTGCAGCTTGAATTGATATTTACTATACAGAAAGTTTATCCTAACATAGAATGGGTTAAAAGGGGTAACTATCAGTAAAACTGTAGCTTTTCTTCTTTTGCCTGGATCAGTGCTTGAATACTAGCATTAGTTGTGCCTTTTCAGAACCTTTCAGAAGCAGTATTCATGCAGGGGTGATTTGATGTAGGTTAAAAACTTGAAGTTCAATTGTATTATTTCTCTTCAACATCTCATCTGTCTTTCTCATCAGAGAAGGAATCCTTATTAGTTTGTGGATTTTTGTGATCCACTTGTCATGAACTTTCCTGTTGTTGTTGCATCACTCATTTTGAAGGCTAACATCAAGGTGTTACTCAAATTGATGCAATCAGCAACAAAACTGCTGCCTCAGTTTACTCTCTGATGAAGCAGCTAATGTGGCTCTTCAGCTGAAGCACTCCTTCCCTCTTCATTTTGCAAGAAAATTTATGTAGGCATGGCCTGCAGATCTCAGAACTGAATAATGGTTCTGGCAGGCCAGTATTGATGTCTGCAGTCTTTCTCCTTTGATAGAGGGAATCTTTAAAAATTCAAACTTGCAACACAGGGTTACATTTGTAGAAACAGGAAGCAAGCACTTAAAGCTTTGTCCCAGATCTTCATTGCTCCTTGTGACTCTGATCTCTTCCTTTTTCAGCTGCTTTCTTAATTTCTGTCTTAGAAGCCAAAAGTAGCTTCGTGCTTTTCTCCTAAGAGTTGAGTCATTTATTGACTTCTCCTTGCCAAATATCTGTAATGAAATCCACTAAATTTTCTTCTGCCTGAGGCTGTTTATTGCATTGTCCACCTGATTTTTGCCTTTGTCTCATTCCTCATGATTCCTTATTCTAAATGTGTTGTACAGTGTCTACAGTTAATTGTAGCTGTTAGAAACGTCTTGAGGACTGAAATTTTCAAGTGCCCTGGTCCTGGCATGGTATCATACCTGTGAGTAGCTTGTACTCATTTGCAAACTTCAAAACTTCATCTGTTGGGTGGCATACAGGTTCAGAGCAGTGGTGTTTGCTTACCTGAGCTGACAGACCATGCTCAGTTTTCATTACAAGAGCAGTTGGGATAACTGGAGCTCACAGGCTCTCTCACTGTTCCTTGTGTATTGTGAAGAGTGAAGGAAAAAAATGTTCTTAAAACTTAGACATATCTGGTAAAGGAACTGTATTCATGGCAGCAAAGCAGAACTGCATGGAACCATCAGAAGCTCCGTCAAATTGACTTTTTGAGAAACAAATACGTGACTAGTTGAGCCTCGTTGTGCTTTCCTCTTTAGTTGCTCCTTGCAGTTATTGAAAGCTTTGTATTCTCATCCCGCACCTGATGCCAGGCCTTGCCTCCCATTTGCTGTAGCATCCTGCTGCAGCCTTCAGATCAGTGCCTGCAGCTGCTGGGCTAGGTGATTTGCAGGCTTTTTAAGTGTTGCTTCAATGTGGAACTGCCTTTGCTGGCATGTTGAAGGTTCTGAGATTGGATGACCTTTAAACTCTGATCATGCTGATGGTGCCTTGTTGCATTGGGGTTCTCCTGCACATCAGGGTAGTCCTATGTTATAGTTGAACGCTCCCTTAGTCTCTTCTCTGCCCCTCTGGACCCCAAAGCACGTAGCATACATAATGTACTGTCTACAGCGTGCTTAGATCATGTGAGGGTACGGTTATTAATAAAGGCTGTGTTCATTCCTGGCATCAACATTGGGCTCAGAAATCCCCTGAACTGAAAATAGTCATAGACAAGGAGAGTGTTTCAACTAGACTTGTCTGGTTCTTACTCTTCTGCTGTTCATTAATCCTGCTGTTGGAGATGGTCCTGCAACATGTTGGACCTGCAAGTGGTCTGGTGGACTCAGCATGGCCCACGCATTCCATAGCAGTGGGAGTGGAGGGCCTTGAGCCTCAAGTGTACTTTGTCAGCTCTGCCCTACTTCTTCCTCAGTGCTGCTTTTACTCTACAATATCAGAAAGAGGATTGCTGAAAATGAAGGGAAGGGGGCTGAGATGTGTAAATACCGGAGTAGATCCTAATGTGCATTCTCATGTGTGGAGGCATTCTGGTCTTTTCTTTTGCTTCTCTTGAGTTTTCTACTTCTGTAAAGCTGGCTTTCGTTGTCTGACGGTATTTTGGAGGTAGGAAAAATACATTTTGCTACCTCAAATTTTAAGTTTTTGTCTAATTTTTCATTTAAAAAGAAAAGTCGTGGCAACACTTAAGGCTTACGGCCTTACTTTTTTACATGTGTTCATGTATTTAGCTGTAGGGAAGTTGGTCTTTCTCCTCCCCCAAGGGAGTTTCCTGTGTATATGGAAAAAGTACAAAGCAGAAGTGAAAGATACCTCAGGCTTCCAAACCTGCCGCTTGCATTTCACTTCTCCCGCTACCCTCCTCCTACAAACAGCCCTGCAGTTCTTCCTCTGTCTCCACAGCAGTACCAACTCTGTAAAGAGTTACTCACATCATAGCTAATATGGCAGGAAACTCGACACATGCACAAAATTATTGCAACAACCTGTTAGCCACTAGGGAAATTAAAAAATTAAAATAAAAGATTACATAGTGAATTAATTTTCTGGTGTTTAAATTGCCAGAATTTAGACTTTCTTTGGGCTAGTAAATATAACATAATTTGATCCCTGTTACAGGAGGTTTATAATCATAAGTAGATTTAGAATTCAACCCTTGTTGTCGTGTTGTTTCTTTTTTTTAATTTAAAAATTCACTTGAGGCTGGTTCCCTAACATTGTGTGCAACTCAATATCTAAGTTACGTTTCAGAATTCATTGTTAATGTTCTAGAGACCCTCTTGTTGTAACCTACTGTGGAGCTAACAGTAGGGTTTTATGCTTCTTATGCCTGAGTGAACAGCATGTAGATAACATATTTAGGACTTAGATGATGAAACAGAATATTCTGTACGCACAAAAGCTATTCTGAGAGTATGTACAGTTTCTTGTAAAGCCTTCAGAACTGACCTGAATTTTGTTCAGTATTTTGTGTGTGTTATTGCCAAGTAATAGTTTGTTGTCGTGTTGTTCTACAAACAGCAGGACTAATGAACTTTCCTCCTGTATGATGAGAAGAGTTGATGGAACAATACTATGAGCTTCTTCATCCCTAACGGGCAAAGTCGAGTGTGTGGGATGACAGAAATGTGCTCTGTCCAGATGGCACGTGGAAATGACAAATTGTTTTGTAGCTGGGCACTTTTCAAGTTCTGCCTTTCTTTTTCAGTGACATCAGTATTTTGGAAACGTCTGCCCAGACCCTAATTTTTGTAGAACTCAGAGCAGTGCACAGAGCTGAATTATAGGTTCCAAAATTATAGCGAGGATGGATAATCAGTTCTCTAACATGAGATTAATTTTTTAATAAACTGGGAACCAAAAGCAATGTAGGAGTCTTTGCAGTTAGTAGGCTAATAAGCATGTCTGTATTTTCCAGAATGCATTAGTGGCTTGGAAGAAGACACTGCCTGCCTCTCTGTAGTGCTGAACTCTAAGCCACAGTTCCTAATATAGGTCACCCTCAGAATTTGCTTAGAATGAAACTTTTTCTGTTCATTTGTCTTGGCTGCGTGGGCATCTGTACGCTTTAACCCAGGAATTCGGCTTCCCTGCCTCATTTCTGGCCCTTAATTATTGCATTTGTCCATGATTCCCATTTTTCTTGGAGAGCTCGATCTGCCTTGTTTGTAGCAGCAGTAAGCAGGAGTGGCAGAAGGGAAATCTCACCATCGAGCAGCGCATTCCATGTCCTACACTCTTGGCATTCCCTTGCTGGCTATGATTTTTGAACCAGGCAAGGTATATGTAAGGCAGTGGTAGTTGCTAACTAAAATGCCTTCTTAAATTTGGTGGTTTTGTACTTCAAAACAGCTTTGACAATTTACTTTCCCTTCTGGCTGAATGTACTTGAAAGGATGAGACAATGTTTTGAAAAGAGGTTGGGTTCAGAGCTCAGCAGTTGGGAGCCTTTGCAGCACTGCTTAGGCACGCTTATCATGCAGTAAAATCCTCACACACAAATCTGTGCCAGCACAAGCATTTTTCTGGGAAATCTGTGCTGTGGCAGACTGGGGCACAAGATCATGTAGAATCTAAGTACTGTTGGGAAAGCTTCCTTCTAATGTCCTACTAATGGCTTAGAATGCCTTGGTCTGGTAAATTCATGTTAAAAACATTCTTGTTTTTAAGTTGGCTTCATAGTTTATAATGTCCTCATTAACATTCAGGGAGAAGTTTTACCAGTAATTTGCATCTGTGTGGAGTTTAAACTTGACAAACCTGAAAAGCAAGCCTACTTGAATTAAGTATGATTCACGCAATTTCCATTAAAAAAATGGACAATAATAACTGTTCTGCATTTTGTGCTCTGCAGATTCTTTTTCTTATGAAAAATAGCTATAAAAGCTATTTTGGCGCAAGAGAAATGTGTAATTGTGTGGAACTGCAATACTGTAATATCAGAGGAAAGGAAAAGAAGGTGTTAGTCTGCTGACAGCTCAGGCATATAACCTAAACTTTTCATTTGATTGTTATAAATGTACTGTGATAAGGAGTGAAGTTGTGTCTTTAGAGTATCTCTTTAATTGCCCTGTTCTGTAATCCCTGACCCATTTTACAATAACAGTTACAAAAATATTATTGTATTTGATGGCAGGCATTGTGGAAGTTAAATTTCTCTAGCAATTTGTTTTTAAAAATGAAGTTATGCAATTAAGAATAGCAGTAATTGAAAGTCTAGCTTTGATCAGAAATGCATTTTTGTGTGTGGTTTTTTTTTTTATTTAAATAAAAGCCCATTTTCTCTTTTTCTTTTAAAAGTCAAGTATTTGTTTAATGGGAATATGAGTTTCTGTCTCCTTCCTGTGTAGGAACACTCCTTTATTATTGCTGTGGCAGTAGTTGAAGTCTAAATTGATGACTTAATTTACCCATGAGTCAATTGAACAAACAAAAAAAAAACCACCAAAGCTTTTAGATGTTTTGATATGTTTGTTATTAAAATGCAGTGTTATGAATTGCAGGCAGACTAGCACCTAACTTTGCCATCTTGTGTGACTTTAAAGGTTTAAGAATACTGTTTTGTAACATGCTCCCTGGCTGTGTGCTGCTAGCACAAGCACAGAGGGCTTGACGAAAAATGGCCTCTGCATGATTTAGCTGTCCTAGAAAGTGAAAAAGAGCCTCTAATTCTCCCTCTTTTCTGTGTTTATTGCTGCTGTTTTTATATTCATGGGATGAAGTATTCATAAGCTTAATTACAAAACAATATACTTGAGATTGATTAATTCTAGGATACTGACAGCTCATTTTGCAACTGCACCCAGTTAATGTTAATGTAACCACATAATTCCTGAGTGATGCAAGAAGAAAATGTCTGAAATCTAGGAAAACCTGTAATTTTGTAGAACAGGTTGGTGCCAAATAAAGCTTTGTTAAAAAGTATGCGTGTTCACAGGTTTTGTGTCATCACATCTATTGAAGAGACTAATTTTATTTGACAGTTTGGAACACTGTGTGCATGAAAACCTGCTTATGAGCTGATACCTCTTCTCTGATTTAACACTGATAATTATTTATGAATTGTTCTACAAATCTAGAAGCAGTGGATGAGACACTAGTTGCATAGATGTAAGCTTACATAACTGCAGTAATTTTCTTTTAATGACTAGGAGGAGCTGCTTCCATTTTACATTTGGAAGTGTTACTGCAGTATGGAAGTTGGAAGAGGAAAAGAAATGACGAGAGGAAGCAGAAATGATGGCGTTGTGTGTTCTTTCGTTCTTTGTTTAGTTTTTATAGAAACATGGAAAGGTTGATGTAGCTAAAACATAGAAGGTTGATGTAGCTGACTGATTTACTGGAGCAAGGAGATGATAGAGTATATTCCAAAGGTATTCTTTAGAAGTATGAAAGTACAGTAAGGACTTGTACAAGTGGTTTTTGAAACTTTCACTTTGGTGGGCTGAGAGTTGTATCAGTTCCTAGAGTGAGATCAGTAAATGCAGTGTACAAATTCTTTTTTTAATTCTATAATTACATATAAAATGGTCTGTACTTTCTCATGGAAGGCCACGTTCTGCTCTCGCTGTTCTTGTTAGTGGCACTGTGCTTGGTGCTACTGCTTAGTGCATTCCTGCTGAATCAATAAAGCTCACTTGTCTTTACCCTCCCCACCCAGGGGCTTTTGGGCTGGATTTGAATCAGTGTGTGGGAAGCTGTGCCAGGTGCTGTGCTGGGTGTGTGGGAAGGTAAGGGTAGCTCCAAGGAAGCTGGCTGGTGAGACCTGTGCTTGGTGGTGACAGAGCGGCGCAGCTGTTGCGAAGCCGTGGTCCAGCCGAGATTTGGGGCAGCTGAGACATGAGTAGATGTCTGCTTGTCCTGACCTAATGCAGACAGAGGCAGTTGAGAGGTAGTGACTCAGCTGTCACAGAAGAACTTGTTGATGGGCTTGTTGAGACTGTGAAGGTATTAGTGCACTCACTGTCATTTTGCATTCAGTTTTGGCTGCAGTTGGGTGACAGTCTTGTACTGTGCGAAGCTAAACTTCAGCTCAGGGTCTTAGTCCACTAATCTCTTGATTATGTTTAAGACTTGTTGTCTTGTTTTGTCTCTCATTTTCCTTTTCAAAAGGGTTTACTTTTTTAGATTTTTAACAACAGATTTGAGTCACTCAAGAATTGAAATAGTGTGGGTTATTCACTTTTTTAACTTCTAGGAAACTTAATTATTCTGTGCTTTATTTTCTTGCACACAGTTCCTCTCTACAAGAGTTACAGTGTCTTCTCTGGCTTCTGTTAAATCAAGTTTGTTGAGATGAGCAAACTACTTTATGCAACCAAAACTCCTTTTTGCCTTCTGTCTCCTGCTTCCCAGTGCATTAGGGTGTGACAGATGGGTGGGCTGAGCTGGCTCCCTGGGCAGTGCTGAGCTCTGCACGCAATGTGGTGGAAGCTGGTTGAGGAGATTGGAGTGGTCCTGGCAGCCAGGGACACTGTAAGCCCCTTAGGGACAGATTAGTGTGTTCTCCTTGGGCCCTGTACTGATAGGACACTACGCTGAAGTAATGAAGCTCCTTAGCTTATGTAGTAAAGGGTAAGAAAAAGCACACAGAAGGATTATTAACCTGGTATTTTATCGAACAGTAATTAGAAATGTTGAGCTGACCAGTGACTTTCCCTGTCAAGAACCATTTATTTCATCAAGAACCGTTCAAAAGAAATACATACATGCCTTTATGGTTAGTGAGGTTAGGCTGGCTTTTTGAGGATCTTCCTCCTTTTTAAGTTTGGTATGGTTCTTTACCACTTCCTTGTAAGTCATTCACAATTTCTGCTTCTGTGAGGTACTTTTGGCATTACTGTGAAGTGGCAATTCAAAGAAAACCATAAACCTATTTTGTGCTTTTTGTTTCTTAACTTACTTTTTATAATTTGCCTTCTGCACAGATGATGAATGCTGCTCACCCAGCTAGAAATGGGCTGAACAGTCTCTTTAGGGAAAGGAAGCTGTTCTCTGGGTGCTGCAGACATTGATTCAGACAGGGAGAGAAATCAAGGTTGAGCAAAGCCTCGGATACTATAATGTAGGGAAAGGTTCTTGTATTGTCAGCAGCCTAGTTTTAAAAAGTGTTGTTCTGAGTCTAATTTGTGACTTTTGTCAAATGTTAGGCGTCAGAAGCAACAGTCAGTAGGCTTTTAAAAATTGATTCCTCATGCATCTAAAACTGCTCTGCTTCAGACTAAATCTTGTTTGTTTGTGATCATGGTCAGTTAGTAACCATAAAAAGCACTGTTCTATTACTCAATAGCTGTGTTCTTGCTGTATTTAGAAAGTTACTTTATTAAAAAGACAAGAGAGCTGATTGGTTTTGTTGTCGTTACTAAAGGCCAGCTGGTAGCTTGAATTATGGTTTAGTAGGGGACATAGCATCACTTTCTTAAGAAATAAAGATCAACCTCGGTTGAAATATCTGTTTGCAGATAATGTGCAAGGTGAGATACAGTGGGAAATTTACAGGGCTGGAGGAAAAAGAGGAATCCTAAGCACTGTACGCTCAGCAAAGTAGTCGTCACTGAAAGCTGTGAATGTGAAACTCTGCTCAGACTATTTTTGTATTAGCAGTTTACCATTATTTTAGTGGCTAACTGTGTGAACAACATGCACTAACTTTATTTTTTCTTAATAGTCTTTTTTTTGAGTGGATGAAGATAAAAGTAATTAGCCTTATATTACACATTCCTTACGCAGTTGCAATAGCTGAGCCAAATATGTTTTGGAGACTGAGATTCTGTTGTTATGCTGATTTTTCAACATGTTGACTCTTTCAGCTGCTAAGGTAAACCTGTGCAAATTGCAGTTTTCCATGAACATTCGAGCCAACATCAGGAAATCAGTCAAAAAGAAATAGCATGTGTATTTAATGGAATCTGTATAAATGGAGTCCTTTTTGATGGTGTCTCTTACACTTTGCACCATCTTGCCATTTTAATGTTCTAAGTAGATTATTTCTAACTTTTTTTAGTATACTTGAGATTTTTGAGGTTCTTGCAACAGGTACCTACAGCAAATATCAAAGCAGGGAAAATATATCTATTAAAACAGGTTTAGTCACTTTCTGATTCCTGAATAAGTTGTCGTTATGGGTTTTCTTGCCTTATTGTGGCATAGTTGTGCGATTTCTCTCTCAATTGGACTTGACTTTGATTTTTAGAATTGTGAAATCACGATATTTACTAAATGAAGTTTTTTTTTTTTCCTAAAGGCAGCTAGACTAGTATAAACTGGTGAATTTGCTTACTATTCTAAGTTGTTCAGAAGTCAGCCTTTTCACTGATGACAGTGCAAGCTGTATTTAAATTGCAGTTGTAGTTCTGTGATTTTCTTTTTATGGGGACTGGAAATGAGAGAGGACAATAATGAAAGCAATGTGGGAGGATGAAAGAGGTCAGAAAAGGGAGAGGGAGTTTCTAATTGAACCAGTGACCTCCAGTGAGAGGGTGTGACTAAATGAACCATTTTTTTCTATTGCATTTATGTCCTATTATTTGATATAGTGCCAGAAGTGTATATAGTGGTGCACAGTGGATTTGTTACATGCACATAACATGTTCCCTGTGCTTGAGGACTCGGTAAGGATACAGAGCAGTACAGGATCATGCAGTACAGAGATGTGAGAGTGCGTGGTTGGTGGCATTCACCCTGGAACAGGTGGGTCTTTTTTCATTTCCTTCAAGAGAGTGAATGCTTCGTGTATCAGTCAAAAATCCTTCTTGTTTTGTGACTTCAGGGCTGCTTTGCTTCTTGCTGCCAAAGTGCCAGAGCACAGCTTGACCACTCATTGGGTGCTCCTTGCAAGGGAGGACTTCAGGAGAAGCAGAAATGCTGGTGTTGTTCACATCCCTTAAGCATTGTGAAGTGCTGAGGTTTTGATTAATTTTATCTCCTTTTGTAGAGTGGATAGGAAAAGATAGTACATTGGATGAGTAATACTTCAAAGCAAGTTTTTTGAGGTTGACTGTACGTTACGTGTGGATGTGAAAACCATGGCTGATTTTAAAAGTAGATCAAACTTCAGAACGAAGTCTTTATAGTAGTGTTTATTGTAGCAGATGCTCTGTTTGGGTTCAGGGCTTAAGTACTGCTGGCTGGTGGAAGCGTGAGCCTGCTGCCATGCTGCTGGTTCTTGTGTTTGTCCTGAATGGTGTGCCAGCTGCGTGGCTGAGCAAAGACTGGTGCTGATGGTTGCAGTGGCTCTGAGGGATGGGACTTCTGAACACTGTTGCACTTGGTGGGAGCAACAGGGAACGCATGTCACTTTTTCAGTAGCTGCTATACCTAATACGTTGATCTGATTGAAGAAATTAGAGCCTCTGGAATGCTCATATATCTTTGGTTTTAGATACTTACGTCTTCTAACATAAATCTCTGTATGTTCTTAGCAAAAGAAAGAAATGTATGCTCTTTAGGTGCATGCATTACTGCAGAGTAATGAGTCTTCACTGTCTTGTGTATCTTTCATGGAATTGAATAATGGCCAATAATGGCAATATTTTTGTTGAGGATACTTCCTCAACAAAAAGTAGCACAGCAACGTCATCTGTGGTTCTGCAAAATGGAAGGAAAGAATAGAACACCATAAGAATAGAAGACCATATCATGTTTAAGATATGAGTAGCCTAAGGAATGAAAAACTCCTTTCTCTAAAACGCTGTGTAGATAAAGCCATGGTGTTGGTTAGGTCATGCTAGGCTGTCTGGCTTTATGTGATGACAAACTACAAAGGTTTCAGTGGAGGGCAAAAGAAAAATGCATGTGAGATGTTGGGGGATGAGAAAATTGACTCTGTGTGGAACTTTGTGAAAGGTAAGGATGTGTGGAATCATAGGCTGAGTGAACAGAGTGACTGAGAAAATAATTATTTCTGTCCTGTCTGTTAACAGTCTAATTTTGTTTTGATTCTTTCTTTTTAGTCTTCTTGTGTGTTGTTTGTTTAGCGCTGGATGTTACTGGGAGTACAACCTTCTCTTTCTCTTTGTGATCTGACCTGTGGATAGTGAACATATTTTGTTTTGGAGGAGATAAGATTTTCCTTCTGTACATCTTTCTTTTAACTGTTTTTATTGTTCGTTTATTTGCTGTTTGCATCCATGTAAAAATTAAGTGTGAAATGTTCTGCTTGAACATGAATATTTTTAACTGTTTGTTTTTCTGTTTTAACTGTTTTTCCCCAACTTAACTGTGTTATGTATCCAGTTTCTTTTGTATTAGTCACTTAAAAACTCCGTCGTTCAGGATGATTGAGTTGTTGGATTTTTTTGTGTCAATCCTCCACTTTCTGAGTTGGCAATTGGTAACAGTGCTGCATTTCCAACCTCAATAATAATCATCAGAGGTGGACTTAAGAAATCAAATGTATCAGGTAGCACCAATAGCAAACATGGAAAATGATGTGAATCAGCAGATATATTTAATGTGTAATTAACAGACCAATCATAGAGGAAAACACTGTATGAAATTTTGTATTCTTTTCTCTATGCCAGCTTATGCAGGATCACTAATGGCCTTTAATACCTAGGAATTCTCTTTGTGTCTGTGAAACCAACAGATGGAATATTGCTGTCTAGTGATAGATGATCTTTTCTCTAGGGAGTTATATTCTAACGTCTGTGAGAAAATATGGTTGTGTAGGTGAGTGCATAGAAATATTTTCAGTATTTGCATATTGTCTTCACAGAAGTAAGTTCACAGGAAAATAGATTTACGCTAAGAAAAAAAAATCCTGTGTTTTTAAACCTACACCGGCTGGCTTTTTTCTTATACTGTTGATGCAGCTTCAGTTCTAAGTAGTAAATGTAGAAATTTTCACATGTAGAAGCTAGGAATATATAAAGACAAAATGAGGCTGACCCGGAATAGTTGAGTCTTGCTATGTAGATTGCAGTATGCTGCTTAACCTTTATGAAATGTTTCTTACCCCCTCTTGTCGCATTTAATGGCTTTTGGGCTACCAACTGTTCCGTAGAAGTTAGAGTTGCTGGCAGTTAAATTTAACCTCTCATCAGACTTCATTGTCCCTTCATGTTGTTGGAGAGCAGAGGTTGAAATTTCTTATGTTCTTTCTTTCTGGCTAGCCTGGTTTTTTCTGAAACGTCTCTAGAGATGTTATAAAAACCTGAAGATCTTTTCATTAGGTTCCTTCTATTTCAAGCCTTGTTTCCCCCAGACCTCCTCTGAGGAAGTAAAACTTTATGTATTTAATTTGGTATTCTTAATCATCACTATCCCCTAATAAGTATCTTGTACGTGTCTCAAAGCCAATTATTTGGCGGCTTTGGTTAAGGCAAGTGAGACTTGCCACTTAATCAGTTTCTGGGCCTTATGCTGTGCTGGATTAGTGATTGTTGTATTTCATGTCTGACAGTGATGAGAGGTTTGTGCTTCAGGAGCAGGAGCTGGAACTGTCGTATTAAACAACCACGGGATGATAACTCTTTGGGTAGGTTTCCTTCTGAACCCTTGTCTGTGGATTGTTTCCAGAATCCATACTGAGGGATTACAGCCATCTACTACAGTTTATTAAAGAGTTCCTATGAAATGTTCTGCAAGTGCTGTGATACATGCTGTCATGGAGCCAGACAAAAAATCGGTTTTGCTATTCAGGAAAAATGATAGGCCTTTGCTCTACTGGTCTAAAACACCAGCGAGTTTGAAGGTCCAGTTGGAAATAGTTTGGCAGCGGGACATTTGGGAATGAAACTTAACCAATAAAATGAGCACTTTGTGCTTGTTCGAAATCTCACGCTTGGTTCCTGTGCAGAGAACATGTGGTTTTCCTTTAGTTTTCCCATTATACTGGGTCTGACTTGGCTGGAGTTAATTTTCTTCCTTGCAGCTGGTATGGTGCTGTGTTTTGGATTTGTGACCAAGACAGTACTGATAACGCAGCAGTGCTTTAGCTGTTGCTGACCGGTGTTTGCACAGCATCAAGGCCTTCCTGCTGCTTACCCAACCTCACAGACTGGGAGTATGGAAGAGGCTGGGAGGGAACATGAGCAGGCAGAGGACTTGAACTAACCAAGGATGTATTCCTTACTACTTAATATCATGCTCAGCAGTGGAAGAGAGAGAGGGACTTAGGCAGTTCAGACATCTTTTGTGTGGGAGCTTGCTGGGCATCCATCAGCCTGTGGGAGGTGGCAAGTGATTGCCTTTGCATGGCTTCTCTTGTTTTCTTTCATCTTCCTCTACATTTCCTTCATTCGTTAAACAGTATCACAGCCCACGGATGTTCTTGCTTCTTATTCCTCTTTACTTCTTCCCCTGTTCCACTGGGAGCTGGGAGAAGAGGGCAAGCAGCTGTATGGCACTTAACTCCCTGCTGGGCTTAATTTACAATACCCGTGAAGATTCTTGCATGAGGCAAAAATAGAGTTGCTCGTGCAAGTATCGCCACAGGGATATCTGCTATCATGTGTTTTGGAGTTCTTAATGGTAAGTCAACTATTTGCTTTTATTTTCAGTAAGGCTTGTCTGATGCCTTGGAAGCATCAGAGTTTTCCATAATGTACTTCTCAGGCCCATTCTCACCTAGCAAGTCTTAGTTTGCTGCTCATGTCTTCCCGTCTTCAGTTCTCTTCCCCCCTTGGTGGCCTCACCAGCACGCTCTGCTCAGCTGTTACTCCTACTGTATTCAAATATGACAGCTCCCTTTTTCTTTTTCCGTCTCTGGAGACCATTATTTACTGTAAGATCAATGACATTCATGCTATATGCCAAAAAGCATGTCAGACCATAGGCTAAGTGAAGACAGAATTCTTAAGGCAAATTGTTCAAGTTTGTCTGGTTGTTGTGGAAGTTTTTTTGTTTTTTTGTTGTTTTTTTTTTTGAAGGCTAACCAGCTCAGTGAATAAAGGTGAATGGACTTTCTCAAGGGCTGTAAAAACTTTGTTTTTAGTGAAAGGCCAGTGCTGGGAAAATGCAAAGTTCATATTCTAAGCGTGAGGATGCTTGAGCAGTGTAGTGACCACCGGTTTTCAAACTTGAGATTGAAACAGCTTGGGATCTTTTCATAATTTTTTTTTGTTCTTCCAAATGGCAGAATGTAGTTGATTTTAATAAATTATTTGTCCTTCCAAAGCCTTGAAATGCAGTCACTGGTTGGGGGGGGGGGGGGGGAGGGGTCAGAGTAGTTAAGGTTAGCAACAAAAGAAAGTTGGGTACTGTTAGTTGTGTCACAGAAGAACAGATAAATTTTCTTTCTTTGTGCTCTTGTGTAGATGCTAGAAATGCTGGGATTTCCCATTCTTTCAGCAATCGAAAGCTGTAATCTGGTGTATCTGAGGGGGGGTTTCCAAATAGGATATGACATTCTCATGTTTTCTGAAAACATTTGAAATGCACCATGTATTTTGTGTTTTGTTTTACCTAACCTGAGAATATTAAAGCTTGAACAAAACAAGGTTAATATTAGTGCGCTTCTTTATTTCAGCAGTAGCTTGAGAGGCAGGCAGGTATAGCATGTAAAGAAAGTAAATTTGTTTCCCATTGCTTGCACTTCTCAACGGAGAAGTTTAAGTAGTGAGAAACTGGGAATTGCTATGTAAAAGATAGATTTGAAAAGAGGAATGATTTGGGTCCTGATGTATTAGTAAAATTATTTCTGTAGTGCAGAAGGAACAAGTGAAATTCATGTAAACTATCATTAGTAAAATACATTAAGTAATAGAATATAAAGTGGTGATTGGAGAAAATACAGAACTGGGAAAATAATAGTTTGAACAGGTGCAGCTGTCTGCAGCAGCAGATTATGGCGAGCCTAATGCTCGTGTTCATGTTTGCAATTGCAAGTATGTTGGGAAAACAGTTTGCACTGAATTTGTTCATGAATTGTAGTGGTAACTTGGCTGTATGTTTGGCATTTCAGAACATTACATCTGAAACAGTCGTGGATAGTAAAGTTGAAAAGAAAAGTGAACATTCAATTGTATGTAGCTTATACTTAGATCTGCACATTACATATTTTTTGCTTGTTTAATGACCACCTGAAGAAAAAATATATATTTGTAGTTTCCTGCATATTTTTTTAACAATCAATCTGCATATTTTCAAGTTGCAGGCGAAGAGGAGTAAGAGTAGTGTTAAATATAAAAAGAAATCCCAGAAGAGTGAAATCCAAGAAAAATCGAAAATAAGGAATATATTGCAATTGCTGCCAAGTTTGTCAGATACCCTTGAAATAACTGAACTGGTGTTTTAACACGCCAGTCACATATGAAAGGTTGAAATAGAGGCAGTCATAGCTGTACAGTGTCTGTCATTTAGCACCAAACTGCTGATAATGTGTTTCTTGTGCTTGCAAATCCTTAGCAACACAAAATAAAAAAGCCCTCTGCATGGCAGTTGCTGGTGGTTTTTTTCTCTTCTGGTTGTATTGTTAATACAAGTATCTATAGCAAATTGAAAATGTATGGAAAGAGCAAACCAGATGAACAATGAAATGCGTGAGAGCTGCTCTGACAGTCTGAACATAATGCCTCCTGTCTTATGACGTTGGCTGACAATGCCAGAGGCAGATATTGGTGTTATGACAGTAGAGGTTGAACCTTCCCACCAATATTCCATTACATTTTGTTGCTGTGTGACAGATGGCAGCAGGGGGCAGTCTGACCTGTGGCAACTGATACACAGGTGTGTATGAAGCCAAGGTGCGTCATTGAATTCTGCTGTGTGGAAAAATTGGCACTGACTGACATTCATCATTTCTTGCTGAGTGTTTATGGAGACCCAGTAACGGATGAACAGTGAGATGATGGGTGGTGCATTTCAGCAGTGGTGAGAGCAATGCATAGAACAAATCATGTTCTTGATGGTCACTCGTGCCACAAAATGAAGAGTGTCTTGATCAGCTCATTGATGTGTATAGGTGGTGTGTGATCAGGCAGCTTTGTATGAGCTGAGTGTTGGCTTCTGTTTGTTGAAACAAGATAGCGACATTGAAATATCACAAGCTCTTTATGCCTGATCCCATGAATACTTACACAGGGACTGAGAAAACACCCTATGCATATCTGTCTGGACCTATTAAACCAGTTTCCAGTTTCGTGTCACTATCAGTAATGAGACATACTATTACCTCTACAAGCCTGAGTCAAAACAGCAGTCCATGGAGTGGGACATTTGAATTCCCCATTGAAGAGAAAGTTCAAGGTAGCCCTTGGCAGGTAAAGCACTGTCTTTTGGGTAGGAAAGTGGTGATTCTTTTGGATTTCCTGGTAGCTGAACAACTGTCAACTTTGACTGCATCACAGTGCTGGCTAAGCTGAAGACTCGAACTTCCAGAGTCAGGCCAGAGAAAAAAAGACAACCCTTATTACAACACAGTAATGCCAGGCTGTGTTCCAGTTTGAAGACCATGGAGCAGATTGCCAGTCTTGGCTGGACTGTCCTACCTCACCCACTGTACAGTCCAGGATTTGACTCCTTCAGTATTCTGTCTGTGCTGATGAAAGACATTGCATGGGCAGCGTTCTCCTAATAACAACACTGTCATTGCAGCTGTGAAACAGTGGGTCACTTCCCCTGGTGCAGATTTTTATGAGTGTGACATACTGGCTCTTGTTGATTGCTGGCAAAAATACCATAGCTAATAGGTGACTGCTGAAAAAGTATTTTATAGCTGAGAATTTGCTCTTTCAAGTGGTGTGTTGTTATGTATACTGTATCTGTTGTTATTTCCATGGAAATAAATAGGAAGCATTACTTTTAGAGCAACCTATGTAATATACCTGCTACTTCCTGCCTTATGTCTTATTTATTTATCTTGCATTATGCAATGTGAATAAAAATTTGGTATCCTGGATATAATGGCTGCTGTGGGATATATTGTGTTCACGTCAGTATGTGGGATGGTGCAGGAATGTGCTGGTTATTAATATCAAGGGTAGGATGCACCATGACCAGTGATTGGTCAACATCTCTGCTCCCTGGTGGCAGTGACAGGACCCAAGGGAGTGTTGTGGAGCTGTGTCAGGGGAGGGTCAGAATGGGGATTGGGAAAAGATTTTTCACCACAAAGTGGTTTGCCACTGAAACAGGCTCCCCAGGGCAACAAGCTGCATGAGTTCAAGAAGTGTTTGGACCACTCTCAGACATAAAGTTTGAATTTTGGGTGGTTCTATATGTAGTCAAGAGTTGGACTCAATGATCCTTGTGATTTCCTTCCAACTGGGGATATTCTGTAAGGTGACATTATTGAAGAGGTAGAAGCTGAGTTTACACAGTCAAAAATTGAACCACAGTAAATATTTGTAGCTACCTCCTGTTCTACCTTGCCCCATATGGACAGTGAAAGAGTAGCAAAAGATTCACTGAACTCAGTTTGCATCTGTTCAGAAGATTCATATTGCTACAGGCAGCTCCTGTGTTCACAAGGCAATTAGAATGAAGCCATTAACTTCAGTTTGGATGAGCAGGCTGGGGGAAGCTGGCATGTGGTTGATGGCGATGCATGCAGTGATTGGAGCTCGGTTTCTGGTCCTGTTGGTGGGCTGGAAGGGGACCCTGTGCATTTCTGGTGTGACTCAGTGCTGTCTCTGAGGAAAGGGCCTGTTGGTACTTAGAGGATGGGATTTATTATGTTACAATAATTGCAACTGTTCTGTTTCTGTGTAGGTTTGTACAGTTTTTTTTAGGCTGCAATTAGTGTACTTGCAAGGGGAATTAATCTACTGCTCCCAGAGCTGTACATGAGTAGATGTTGCCTTAAAGAATGAGCAGTCTTGTCTGTGGTTTCTGTGTGTCACGCAGTTTCAGGTGTCCTCGTGTCCTCATCTTGGATTGGAGCTGTTGGCTGCGGTGCAAGTACCATGTTGTTTCCTTTGCTCCATGTAGGCACCTCTTAACTTTCTTTCTTTACGAATTAAAAGGTGCAGAGTGATTGAATGTCATTCTACTCAAAGTGAGACAGCTAATCTATGGGGTTTTGTTTGTCTGAAGAGAATAGCTTAAGGGTAATCTGTTGTCTAGTCGGTGAGTCACAGAGAGATGAATCCTCTGCCATATGTACTGCTCCCACATTATGGAGAGGACGGAACCATAGAGGCGTGGAGGGGTGGGGGCGCACACCTTCTGTTAGTTGGGGGTGGGGGGAGGTGTCAGTGGCTCTTGATGTGCCTGGGAGGTGAAGGTCAGCATGCCTGCAAAAGGTAGATGCTAGGAGACATTAAGATTTGGGAGCCTGACTTTCTCATTGTAGCACCTGCCCGTGCGTATGTGACTGATGCTGTTGCCAAAGTTCCAAGCTGTTAGGGATGTTTAGTTAGTTTTCTGCATAACAAATATGACAGTGCAGTGGTGCAGAGAAAAATGCGAAGTACATGTTTTTTGTGTATTTTAAATTTTAAGATCTACTGGACAAGTTGTGCGGCAAGAATTTGTCGTTGTTTTCTTTTAGCTTAAAATAAGGCAAATAAGTGAGCAATAAACCAACAAAATGTGAACAGAGCTTAAGTCAGTTCAGATGCATTTAATTTTATTATTTAAACTGAAAAGCAAAAAAAAAAACCTTAATTTGTCTCAGTCCTCTATTTAGCTCTTCTGTATAGAGGGACCACAATGCGGATTTCTTGAGACATGAAAAATAACTTAGAATCCTGCACCCTGCTGAATGTTCTTGTTACTGCCTTTTAGCAGAGAGTGTTTTGCTTACCAATGAAAATTACACGAGCTGTGTATTTACGCTTTGCACATCTGGAGAATTACTGAAATGAAAGTCGAATGTATCGAGTCATTCAGGGCAGATGGACTGTGCAAATGGTTAAACGATGCAAGGAGAAGTTCCCCATCCCAGCTCTTGGCCTGGGGAGCCTCCAGCGCTGGCGTAGGGAAATATCAGAGGTGGGATTTTCATTATCCTGGAAGCACAAAGGCAAAGATACGCCCGCGTATCAAAGAGCTGGGCAAGTTGCAGCGATATTTATGAGCACTGGCAGCAGATGCGTTCTCTTATGCCCCGGTTTATTTTTAGATAGAAAAGTGTTAAGCTAAGCCTGTTAGATGTTTGTCTTAAAGCTGATAAGTGTTTTGGTTTTTTTTTCCTCTTTTCTTTGTCCTCATTTTAGCGTGTGGTTGTACTTCCTTAGCAGGTTGAGCAGATGTACACTGCAGATGTACGCTGCTGCTACAGCTTTGCTTTTTATTTTTGCAGGTCTTTTACCTGACTCTTTTTGTTTGTGAAAATGGGTCTGTCTGATGGAACTCAGTCTCAACTAGCGTAAGATAACTTTTAGAAAGCTTGCATAAAGAACATAGCCTCTCTCAAGAGCGATATAAAAGCACTAGAGCTGCCTGAAAACACTTTATGACTAAAAAGCATTCAATATATAGCACGATATTTCTTGCTTATAATTTGCTATGTTTCACCAGAGAGATTTTTTTGGTATAATTTTATGTGAGCACGCATGAAATACTTTGCCATCCTTTTTTATAAGAAGTAGTAAGAAGCAGATTTCTAAGAAGTTACCCTAATAAGGAGAATTCACCACGACTTGTCAGTTTGGCCTGTTAATTTCTGTTTATAGATAATTGCTTTTTGCCTGTTCTGGTCAATGCTGTGGCAAAGAGCTTCTGATTATTTACATAGTTATGATATCTTAACTTTGTGAAAGCAGTTTAGAGAAAAAGTAATTTGCAGAAAGTGTAATAAAAAGTCAGGAGTGAGATGCTGGAGACATTTTTAAAAATAATTTTAAGATAAATGAAAGACTTGCTTTGCATACAACTAATATAAACAAAATCTTTTTTTATTATTTGTGGATATTCAGCAAGGAAATTTGTCTGTTCTGATTAAAAAGCGCCTCTGCTTTTGTGGGAAAAACAGTTGGAAGGAGGCATAGTCTAGCTAGGAAACTACAAAGAGAATGCACCAGTATGTTGTCAGAGATCATAAAATTGGGCTAATGTTTCACTGAAAAACTATGACTAAACATTTTGGTTTTAAATTAACAACTTCTTCTTTTTTCAGGAAATTTGGAGAGCGACCTCAACCGAAGCGGCTCACCAGGTAAGCATTAAAGCAGTTCATTTTTTGATTTTGATTGAGTATTCTCAAGTTACCTTCTCTATCTCCCAAAGGATTTCCAAGTTAAAAAAAAAAAAAAAAAAAGTGAATTGTTTATCCTACAGTTTAAAATGTGAAAGCTTCTGAGAAAAAAATGTAATCGTTGTATGCAGTCAGCAGCCAGAATTAAAAATTTGAAGAGTCAGTAGTTTAATATGATAATCAAAATGCCTTTTTTTTTTTTTTTTAAATTGTGTTGAATTCACGTGTCAGTTATTATAGATCATTCTGTTGGATGTGAATCTGCTTAGTTTAAAATATCCAGGAATGAGCTGGATATCTTTTACTGGGTAAAAGTAATTTGTGAGGCCATACAAAATGGATTCTTTACTGCCAAAATTCAGCTATTATCTCAGTGCTGTCATGCTCCAGGTATGGGCAAAATTAACTCAGTGCTGTCAAGGAGTGGTCTTAACCAGTTTTTGGTAAAGCCTAAACAGAGATAAGTTGAATATAGTACCATCATCAGATCAAAGAGGCTGTGGAATAGTGTGCCTCAACCGCTCCTCGGCTGTTTGAGGAGCATTTGTACTACATGCTGCCAGAATTTATCAAACTGTAATAATACAGTCTGCGCTAACATCTACTGTTCTGTGCCACAAACTGCCCATCAAAAGCAGCTACTGTGTTTCAAATCCTCTGCAGTGTGTAACATTCACAGTTTTTTTGTTTGGTGTGATAGTATTGCTGTATAGGAACGTGGAAGCTGATTGTTTGTCTGGCCTACATCTTACTGAATGAAATCACAGAACCGCAGAGTCATTTGAGTTGGAAGGGACCCTTGAAAGTCTTCTGGCCCAAGTCCTTGCAACAAACAGGGACACCTACCGGTCTAAAACTTGGTCTTCAGGTTGCTCAGAGCCCCTTCCAGCCTGATCTTGAATGTCTCTGGTGATGGAACATCTGCCACTGCTCTCAGCAACCTGTACCAGTGCTATGTTACCCTCATTCTAAAAAGCTTTTTCCTTTTATCAATTCTAAATCTCCTCTCTCTTAGTTTGAAACCATTTCTCTTTGTCCAATCAAATTATGATATTTATGTAAAGTGTGGCAGGAAAACATAAGCATATTTCTCGTTGCCTTTCTGAATAAGCTTCAGGCTAGCTTGTGTGATTATTAAACTTGATTTCAATACAAAACAGTTCTGTACTGACTTAAAAGCGATTGACCTAACTATTTTCAGGGATATTTAAACATACTGGTATAAGTCATAAATCAATTTTTATTTTGAGCATTAACAGCTGTTGGTGTCACCCTGAAGTTAATGATTAAATTTACCTTCTGTGATTTAACAAGAATGACAAAATCGACTATCTAGTCATGTCATTTAACTTACATTGTCATGAGTTTGATTAGTTAGTGTAGGAACTCTTTTATGTGCAGGATCTTAGCTATTAGATATGCCAGGTAGATTTTCCTACTCTCAAAGGATATGCATCTAGGAGCTACTTGCCACCCTTGAAAGCAGTAACATATAAACTTTGTACTGATAAAGAAGAGCTAGAAGCAAAAGCAGCCTAAGTTTTTTTTCTCTTGAAGAGAAAAATGCTAAAAATAGGAGTCATCCATTTTTAAGAGTGCAATTTTTCTGTAATGCTTTAAAAAAAAAAAAAAAAAAAGGTGTAAACCCTTGAAGGCATTTAGTTCAATTATTGTGAAATTAGTTTGCTTTTTTGTTTAGGCAGTCCTGTCAACCTTGTAATGTATTCAGCCTCATGCTAACTCTCCAGTGTAACATGGGATGTATTTTTTCAGGCATGTACTTCTTAGAAAATGCTGAAACTTTCTTTTTCATTTTGTTGTACAAGTTCCTTGACAATAAAAATACTACTTCCGTTCATACTGAGCAAGTTGTTTTTGCGATAAGATGTAAATTGCAAGAGTAGAACCTTTCTGGAGAGGTTTGTCATTTAATAACAAAAGAAACCTTGTGAGAATTGTGGTATTTTTCTTTTATCAGTGGGAGGAGTTGGAGGGGAACATTCCTGGTTCTCTTAGGAGCTCAGATTGTACAGATATGTTGTAGCAACACATTAATAGAAGAGGCAGTATTTGTTCCTAGCGCAGTGCTAAAGAAACATTAGGTAGCACCTAGCATTTTAGTGAGTGGATTGCAGGCTTTGAGCTGCTGTTTAATGGTAGTCAAGCCAAAGGTTTTTAATATGACAGTTGTTATTTAGTGTGACTGTGTTATTCATAGAAAATTTCAAATTCTTAGATGAAAAGTTGCTAACCTACTTAAATGCAGCTAATATGTTAAATAAGAATAACTTCACAATGAAATACATTTCATGCCTTAAAACATTTGTATACAGTGATTGTAAATAATGTGTCTATATAGTTTAAGGCAGTTCTTGTAATTTATGCTGTCATGGATGAACATCAGTTTTACCAATGTTAAGTGTAAATAGGTCAAGTTAATCCAACTTTGAGATCTTTGCTCCTATATTCCCCTGCTCACAAAGAATCTAGTGCACTGATCCAGATCTTAGGCAGATGTGGCCAATGCAAGAGTTTACAGAGCATCATTAGCAAAGCTGGGCTGTCATTTCTTCCTTTGTCTCCCTCATGATTCTATGATTCTCATAGAATCACCAAGGTTGGAAAAGACCTACAAGATCATCCACTCCAACCATCCACTGATTACCAATAATGCTCACTAACCCTTGTCCCTCAGCACAACACCTGAACATTCCTTGAACACCTCCAGGGTCGTGACTCCACCACTTCCCTGGGCAGCCCATTCCGGTGCCTGACCGCTCTTTTGGGAAAGTAGTATTTCTTCATGTCCAGCCTGAATCTCCCCTATTGCAGCATGAGGCCATTCCCTCTAGTTCTATCACTGTTTACGTGAGAGAAGAGGCCTACCCTCAGCCCACTACAATCTCCAGGTAGTTGTAGAGATTGATAAGGTCTCCCCCGAGCTTCCTCTTGTTCAGGCTGAACAATCACAGCTTCCTCAGTCCCCTTAATGCCTCTGCTCCAGACCCCTTACCAGCTTAATTGCCCTTCTCTGGACATGCTCCAGAGCATCAATGTCTTTCTTGCAGTGAGGCTCCCAAAATTGAGCACATCTACTTGTTTTCCTCTGTGAAACTGTAGGGGGTTTCTTCTGGAAAAAAATTTTGTTTTTATCTACTGGGATTTTTCGCTGGAAAAGTTTTACAAAGACTCCAAAACATTGGTTTATTGTGGTGTTTCTGACCTCTCTAAAGGGAATTCAACCGTTGGGTGCAGCTTGCAAAAAAAAATAAAAATTCCTCTTCTGTAAGGTTTAATCTCTTTATGACTTCCTGTTAAATTCAGAGTTTGTTTCTATGGTTGGTAACTTTGAAGATGAGTGTGCTGATGGGCATTCAACCTGCAAAAGGCTCCTCCAGGGACTTAAAAATAATCTGTCAGCGCTCTTACACAGCTAAACCCCAGGGTGTTGAATTTGGCATGGTACTTTGTGAACAGTTAGATTGATATATGGAAGAATGATAGGGCGTATTGTTCTCTTATTTCTCTCAAGGAATGTCTTTTGGTGTGTCTGATGTAATTATAGCTTTTATATGACTTCTGTCATCATACAATGATGATGAATGATAGAAAAATCTCTTTTTTTTACTTGATTGTATGCAAGAAATCAAAACCTTTCTCTAGAAATCTAGATCAAAAAATGAAGAATTTAAACTTTTACTTCATAACTGAAAGAAAACTGACACGGATGACAAAAGCATTAATTCAGTTAATAATGTTTACAAAAAAAAAAAAAGGCAAAAAACCCCACAATATTTTCTGTTCAGCCAATACAGAAAGTATGTTCTAACCAAGTATTCATAGCACGGCATTTTATCAAGTCAGACATTGAGAGTGGTGTAGTGAAGGACATTGAAATGATTTTATGTCAGAATTTTTTTTCTGAAAAATGTAGTGGTAAGTATAAATGACCACAAACCACTGCTGTGGTGCTGTCTTGATACATGATAATTGCAGAGTGAAAGGAAGCAACTGTCTTAGGAAAAAAAAAACAACCTCACATCTAACTTGAACTTATTAATATACTGACAGTTGTCTTTTTTTTTAAATTCCAGGTGAATTTTTTGTTTTTTGATTTGTCCTAAAGCTGACCTTGAGTTACTGTAATTATAAATAAAACCAAAAGAACTTTCAAAGCTTATTTTGTCTTTTAATTTTTAGGGAAGCAATGCGAAATTACCTTAAGGAGCGAGGCGATCAAACAGTACTAATACTCCATGCAAAAGTTGCTCAGAAATCATATGGAAACGAAAAAAGGTAAGTCTCTCTCTGACATCCATTCACAATTCCAAGCTAGGGAAACTGAAATGTGTGGTCTGATGTCCATTATATAATTCCTCAGGTTGTGCTATAGTCAGAAAAAGATTAAATGAAACGAAAGATGTCCAGATAAATGCTACAGGCTTGCAGCACAGTACATAATTGTGGCATTCAACTTAGCTATGCCTGATTCTGCCTACAGATTCTCTATCTGTGGCTGTTTTTTCTTCCATTGGACTGAAATGGCTGTAATGGTGCTTTGATGGATCTGGGATGCATTGAAAAGAGCATGGCCAGCAGGTTGAGGGAGGTGATCATCCCCCTCTACTCTGCTCTTGTGAGGCCATGTTTAGAATACTGTGTCCAGTTCTTGGCTCTCCAGTTGAAGAAAAAAAAAAAAAGACAGGGATCTCCTAGAAGGAGTCGAAGAGAGGACTGCAAAGATGATAAAGGTCCTGGAGCATTTCTCATATATCTCTCATATGAGGGAAGACTGAGTAACCTGGGTCTTTTCAGTCTGGGGGAAAGACGACAGGATCTGATCAGTGTTTATAAATACTTAAAGGAAGGGGGGAGGCAAATGGATGAGGCCAGGCTCTTCTTGTTGGTGTATAGCAATAGGACAAGGAGTAATGGCCTAAAACTTGAACATAGGAAATTCCATACAAACAGATGGAAGAACTTCTTTATGGTAAGGGTGATGGAACATTGGAACAGTGGTTGCCCAGTGAGGTTGTGGAGTCTCCTTCTATGGAGATATTCAAGACCCATCTAGATGCCTACCTTTGTGACCTATTGTAGGGTACCTACCTTAGCATTGGGATTGGACTTGGTCTCTTGAGGCCCTTTCCACCCTTTGCAATTCTTTGATTCCGTGATGTGATTTTCAAGGAAGTTCTTACTTATTTTGTTGTTTTCTGAAAGGGATAACTGAAAACCTAAGCTGGGTCCTTTCTTTATGTCCCATCTCAGTAGTAGAACTGTACACCATACAGCTGCTTGTCTAGTCTTTCACTGGTTGGATTTTGTAATTATAGGCATCATCTTGAAGAGCAGAAAGAACCTGTTGTGATGATTGAAGGCATAATTGAACTTTTTTTTTTTTTTTGCAGACTAGCTTGATGATGATCTCAGTTTATTGTCTAACTTTAAATCAAATATTGGAGGGAAGAGAAATACAAACAGAAGGAAGCCTAAATGATTTCTCCATTCCTCATCGTTTTATAGTAAAAAAATAAAACTCCTAGCATGTATATTTTTAAAATTTCCATTTTTAAGTCTGGAGTGGATATGATGAGTGTTGGTGGCTATTTGTGGATGATTTTTTTCCCCAAGTAATTTCAAAATGATTTGAGTTTTGTTATGTTACAATTTGCATAATAGGTAAATAACAGAATCTACAGGAAGGCATGAGAATGAATGAATGAAAAAGATGGGCATAGTTAATACTCACTGTGTATAATTTCAGCATGTTACTCACCTAAAATGAGATGTGGGCCAGATGATGATAAAACAAATTTCCAAGCAGTGTGTTTGTAATTTCAGTCTGTTTCTTCTGGGACCAGGGCAGTTCATGAGAGCAGGAACATTTTGCAAACCTGCCCTGTCTTTCATCATTCTAGAAATCAAATTGCATCAAAAGAAGGTGTAAAATAAAAAGATAAAGTGCATTTTTAATTTTCGTTATTGAAAGTTTCACTGGAGTTTGGAAATCTTCAAATGTTCTGAAGAACCTCAAAACATTTGCTAATATTTAACTATTTGGAAACTCCTATGTAGATTTCATAGTCAATGCTACCTTGAATTCCCATTGCCTAAAATAATGTGCATACTCATTTGATGCTGCTGTAGTCACTTTGACACACTTATTGCCTAAATTTTCAAGTATTGATAACTCTGTAAATTAGTAGTTAGCTTTTCACTGCTTGAAAACTAAAATGAGGCATTTTTACTGCCTCCAATTTCATGAAGCACAATTTAGTTGCCTAAATTTGCGCCAGTGTTTGTTCACAAGAGGTATCTTAGATTCACTGCTCAGAAAAAGAAGCACATCAACGAAATTTAGAGGGTTTCGTAGCTTTGCAAAATAAGTCAGGAAAGCAGGTATTTGTTATAATATAATGATGACCTGATCGCCGTTCTGGTACGGAGATGGAATAGATGTTTGGAATACATGCTGAGAATTCTTTTTTCAATTTCTGCTACAGTTCTGATAGCTCTTTGACTGTTACCGTGAGTATTGTCATCCTGTTATCTGATGCTCAGCATAAACAGGAATGCTAGTTACTGTTTGCATCCTTGTGCACCCCCAAGGTATGCACTTTGTGCAACTGATTGATCAGCTGCTTTTTTTTTTATTGCTTGTTATATTTGTAGCAGAAAGTTCCTTTGGTTTTTCATATTGCTGGACTGAGAAGATCTGGTAAAATTTTAAGGCTACTTTATTCAACTGATTCATCAGATTTTCACCCTTTTTATGCTAAAAATGTCTTTTCTTTTATGAAGTGAGTTATTTTGTATTCATCTCTATAGATGAACCTACCCGTCTAACAGGCAGAATTCCAGGTTTTCCAAAGTATGGCATGCATATATTCTGGTTAAGTTTTGATCCATAGAGAGTAAGTTATGTTGTGCTCTCTTTGTAAGCAAGCATTAAGTCACAAAAGGCATTCTTTCTGAAGTAATGTATCCTGTAAGTAAATACGGAGTCTGAAACTACTTTCCAACTTCTGTTCCACTCTTTAAATTTTGCAGACTGGGAGATGATGGAAAATATTTATCATATTAAACTTCGCTTGGCACAGTTCAAAAGTCCAGCACAATAATGGTTTTCCTGCGTTTTTAAGGATATAAAGTGAATTACTCTGAAAACTCTCTGTAACCTGTACAGATCTAGCACAGTATGGTGTAGTTTAAACTTAAGTGAAGATTTCCTGTTAGATTGAGAATGCTCCTGATACTTGTCCCTAATTAATGGTGTGCTAGTGAAGGGATGGTTCTTTGAGTGCACCTTGTTAGCCTTGCTCTTTCCTAAGTTAATGTTGTTTAGTTGAATTAAGAAATTCGGTGGTAAGAAGCCCATTGCTGGCCTTGAGCTGAATTCAAGAATTTTTGTCTAATACTTCCTGCTGGGCGGCTGTCATTTTTCAGAGGCATTCATCTGATAGAGGCGCTCAGGTCACCTTTAGACCTAATGAGTGTAGGTGTTTGACGTGTGCTTGTGTTCTCCCACTCATGTGTGCTTACTGTTGGCTGAGATTTCTCTCTCAGCGGTTATCCTGCTAGTATAAGGGTCACAGTTTGAACAGCACGAACATTCAACAGTTTGAAGGACTGAAGTGCTTTGGATTCCAAGGTGTAGTTTGTCAAAGGTTGTGAGCCACATTGGTACTTGTTGTATGCTACTCAGCGTTAAAAAAATGCTTACTGCTGATTAGCCTTGAGAATGTTCTAGCTGCGTCTTGCTGTTAGTGAAGGAGCTTCTGCAATTTCTGCTCAAATATTTTCCTCCCTGCACTGTGTTGTTGAGAGCATAGTCTTTTCTAGTGCTTACCCTGTGGCTCCACTGCCTTATCCTTAGCATTCTAGCACCTAGTTATGTTTCATATGTTTCTTTTTTTTTAATGGATATTGTCAGTTCATTCTGCTTTCCTAAGAAAGAAAGATGACTGAGTGTTATCATGCTCAAAATAATTTTGGTAATTGACAAACAAATTCTGCCTTGACTGACTCCAAACTGACTGACTGGTACAAAGAACTATCTTCCCTGCTGTTGTCACCCGTGAAGTTAAAAGAGACAAGGGGGTAGGTACAGTTATCTGAAAGACAACCTCAAGAATGTCTTATCATAGAATGGCTTGGGTTGGAAGGGCTCATCACATTTTCAAGCCCCTTGCTGCGGGCAGGATTGCCAACCACTAGATCAAGAACTAGATCAGCTTGCCCCTGTCAAACCTGGCTTTGAATACCTCCAGGAACGGGGTTTAAAACCATTCCCCCTTTCCCTGTCCCTGCCTACCCTTGTATCAAATGTATTTCCTTCCTGTTTATAATTTCATTGTAAATATTGAAAGTCCACAATGAGGTATCCCCACAAGTCCAGCTCCTTCAGCATGTCTTTGTATGAGAGGTGCTCCAGCCCTCTGGTCATCTTCATGGCCTTCCTCTGGACCCCTTGCAGGGTCTTGGATATGTTGAAAAAGCTAACCTTTGTGAGCAGAATCCTGTGGTTTGAAAGTAGAACTGTCTATATCGGAAGTAGCTGGGAAAGGCATGAGCTGATTTTAGTTTGCTTGCTATCCTTTACAGCCTTGGTAAGTTCAATAAGGGTAGCTTCTCTACTAATATACCATATTTTCTCTTTATTTATTGGCTTTATTTGACTGAAGGGGCTGGGAGAATGTTTTTCTCTCCTTGGTGATTGTCTAATTAAAAACAATATTCCAGGTGGTGCCAAAGACTCAAATCTATTCCACTTTTGCTTGTTACAGTTAGGGCTCGGAAACCGTTAGAGATTATTTTGTTTTTCCCTTGAAGTCATTTGGAATAAAAGAGAGCATCCTTAGATACCTCAGCTTGGTGTTCTTGCCGTGGAAAAACATTCACTTTCCGGTCTGATGGACTGGATCTGTTAGGAAAAAAAGGAGTACCAGCTTGCTTTTGTTTACTGAGTTTCTAAGCTTAGGCTTAACGTGAGGTTGATAATGCTGTGGCCTTTTCTAGGCTAAGTTATCTATGAAATTAGGCCCCTGAAAGAGAGCACTCTGTGGAAGCCCTTTCCTCCTTGGTTGGAGGTAGATCCCCTGATCCTTCCTGACTAACATCAGTCACAACATCAGCTTAGTTGATAACATCATCAACTACCCATTGATGACAACATCAACTACTTGTCATTTTATTACATCAGTTACAAATCATTGGAAGTTGTGTAAGGAAAGCATTGTACGTAAGGTAAACTAGGAGTTCACAAGAGCACTGAGTACATGTTGTCATTAAATATATGAAGTATTTTTAGAGACCCGGTATCCAAAAGTGTTTTCCTGGCTCAGTCTGTCAACCATTGTGTTTTAAATCAGCAAATAGGAGATAATGAATCAGCTCTTGTCCAGAAACACCAACAGACACAGAGCGCGTTTTGTCTATGATATTCCTGGTTGCTATACTTGATTAATGGAGGAGCTTACAGAGTTCATCCCTAATAGATATTTGTGGTTTTCAAATCAAGTTGTTGGATGTTTACCTTATGGACAAATGTACTTTTTTGCTTTACTGCTGATTAAATAGTTATCAGTCCACTTGTAGCACAGAGAAAAGTTAGAAGATGTTATAAATCCTGATAGGCAGTTGCATCCTTCATGATTTTCCACTCTTACTTCTTGTCCTAAAAATTCTGACCAAACTCAGAGCAACCAGAGGCAGCTGCCTTTCCCCTTAGCACCTATCATTTTCTTCGTACTGTAGGTCAGATTAATACTTCAGAAGAATTTTTGCCTCCCACTCAGTCTTATTTTAGTTTGTGGTTAAAGAAAAAAGAGGTAGGCTCTGTAAATCAAAAGTTGAAGGAGGAATAGTTTCATTTGTTCCACCAAACATTGTCCTACCATTTTTCCCATCACCATTACTGGAAATTACCTACATGGGCTGTTTTGGGGAGGTGATTTTTTTTTATTTTTTAAACCTCTTCATGGGTATCTGAAAGCCAACTTGTGAGTGTTTATAATCCTGTTTACGTGGAAAATGTTTTATTAATGAGAAACTTTCTCTAATAGTTATTTTAAATGTACCTAAGTCACATTATTTAATACCCTTTAATACCCAATTCAAACTTGGAAACCTGTTGAAAAGGAAGTTTATAATTAACCTTTTCTATACATGAGTGCTTGTGGTTATAAGTACAAAGTGATGGAGAAGGAAGGTTGTTCAGACTGTGATAACTCGCTCTTTTCTTGTTTTGTAGGTTTAGCCTGTCATGAAATGGTCTAAGTGAGAGTTTCTTTCTTTGTTTGGTAATCTTTGTTTGGAATCTTCCAGTGTTTTTCTCTGTTTTTGTTTGTAAAGATGAAAAACTTGTTTCTTATGGGTCTTTACTGCCACCTCGTGGCTGTAGGTACGTAGAGGTCTTGATTTAGAATAAAGTCGAAAATCGGTAAGATAAGAAGTTTGGGATTTTTTTGTCTTCTAACCAGTAATATAAATACAAGATTTTATCTCGAACTGCTGCACCTCTTACTTCCAAGTTCTCAAAGAAAAAAGTAAGCCTCCTACACATGACACAATGAGTATAATAATATAGCCATAATCACTGTGCTAGCTTTTTGGGGTTTTTTTCCCTGTTTTCCTACAACTACCCAGAATTTTCAGCCATCAGTAGCTGATCTTCAAAAAAGGGTTTTTAGCAATAACTGTGGTATTTGCATCTAGGTATGGGCTGAAAAAAGTGATATGAATTATGTTGTTTCTGTAAACACCTTACACTTGGGTACTTTATTGTTACTTTAGCCATTGTCATTGTGTACTTTCCATTGCAAATGTAAATTCTCTTAAGATTGTCTTTCCTATTTGGTAGATGAGCATTTGAGAGAAATTAGGTGACATAGTCTGTGCTGATCTAATTTATGAAATGAGTGCAGGTGAAAAGCAGGGAATGCATTACTGGTCTGGTGATCGAAATTTTGTAGTAGGAAGAGAAATACTTGGGTAAATGTGTAAGAGATTTCCATAAGGATGTTAAATATGTCCTGCAGAGATAGTCAGCATTGTCATTAAGAAACCAGGAACAGATGTCAGGTAGCAAAAAATGAGAAAAAGACATGTAATAAGCTAAGGAAGTGGTGTACGTTATATGCTGTTTCATAAGAAACAGTTATTTCTATTTACTGTTTCTGTTTGAGGTTGTTTTCAACTTCTGTGCTTACAGCAGTAAAGTAATGCATTCTGGTGTCAGATAACTATAAACTCCAGCATTTTACTTCATGACTGCTTTACTGAAATTATTGTCTTGTGTGACTGCTGGAGAAGTGTTACATTTTATTTTTGAGCTAGTTTGTTGTGTAGGTTTTCAGGTTCCTGAGTCGTCAGGAAACATCTGTTTTGCAAATTGGCAAGTTGCTACCTGTTGTGTTGGTTCTGTGTTCTGCATGTTCAATTGGAAGGAAAAAAAATCCCAGAGCCTTCATCTGGCTCATAGTTACCTCCAGAGAATCAAATGCAAATAGTTAACACTGATGCAATAAGCACATGAAAAAATATTGTTTGGTGAACTTTGAGTAGCTCAATTCTACAAACAGATTTCCATTAACTCATAATTCCATAGTTAATTTTATATTCCATTTATATCCTTGACAACAGTGTGAAGGCAATAAAAGGAACAAATAATTGTTATGGTACATCTCTGGTGAAATGGATTATTGTAATGGAGGAAATACAGCATTTGGTTCTGAATTAAGTTTGAAAAGCAGTCTGTGTGAGCAGTTCCACTAATGAAATTAATGGGTTTTTCAAACATGCAGATTTTTTTGACCTCATATAGAGGTCTACTTTCTACAAATAACATTTTGCAGGCAATCTTTTTTTTCAAACCATGGAGAGTGTTGTGGTTTGAAAGATTTGCTTAGAGATTTAAGCCATGTGGTATGTTACATATAATCATTTTGGATGTGTTTTAGAAAGAGTGAGAAGTTGAAATGCCAAATAAATTAGCAGTGAAAATTTTTCAAGATCACTTGGTGTTTGCCTGCAAGTGTCTATTTTTGCTGGTTATCAGAACCACTGAAACTTTGAATGGCAGTAGAATCTTTAAAAACTATTTTTTGTTTTATGAACAAGGAATAAATATTGGCTATGTGCCCTAACTGAAATGATTATCAGTCTTTGCATTTACTTCTATGGATTTTTACTGTTTGTGTTTTTATTATGACTGTTAAGTCAGGATTTTGGTTTCCTCTTTTTAGAAATCTGTTACTTAAAAAAGCTTCTTATGTCTTTGAAAGATAATTGTGCTGATGGACTGAAGTGCTGAAGTTTATTAAATTTAATTTTCAAAATAAAGCTGATTTATGCTAATAAAAGCTTATGTAGTGTTTAAAGAATTTATCCATGAATTCAGTTGTTCCAGATCACATTTTGAAAACGTACCTACTTACAGGAATACAGTAGGAAATGTCATTGAATGTCAGAATTGCCAAATTAAGTACTACACTTCAGTGTCAAATAAATGGAATAAGAAACTTTTTCAGTTTTCCTTTCCTTTCGTGCCTCTTTAGTTTTTTTATAATTATGGTATGCTAATAATTCTTTCGCTTTTTCAACTTTGGTTTTAATTAAATAATGTTAAAAACACCTCACCTCTAGGTTAAACTAAATCCAAAAGCACTTAAGGCTGCGGAAGCTTCGAGGCTGATACATGGCATTAAGATGTTTTTCTTTTGAAGTTTTTGCTTTAAAATAACATCTAGAATGACTGCTAAAGAGTATACCATACCTTACAATTACTGCTCAAGGCACCTGATTTGTTTATAAACAGAAAATAAATTTGTGTTTGAACAGAATAGACTCCCTCCTTTTCCTTTGCTAATGATAAAAGCCTAAATATTTAAAAATTGCAGTTGCTAGATTTTCATTAAATTACTTGGTGGTACTGATGTGTCTTAATCATGTTGATTACAAAAGCAAAACATTGTCATCACTTGGAAGACTTCTGCTTTCTTTAGGAGAATTTCCTTTTTGTGAGGGTAAAAAATGCTTTTATTTTACAGAGATGGAGTTTCTTTTCTATTTCCTTGAAATGGAAACATGCTCAGTGACAGGGCATCTAATGCTGTTTTTCCTTCCTTTTTCTCTTTTTTCGATTTGTGTTTCAGAAAATCTTTAAGGCTAATGAAAAGCATACAGATAATAAAGTGCAATGAACATCCAGATTGACTGAGAAAGCTTTGGGTCTATAACAGTTTGAATGCTTGTTTTTATTTTTTCCTTAAAAATTGGATGTAATCTTGCAATATGTTTTTCATTTTCAGGTTCTTTTGTCCCCCTCCGTGTGTGTATCTTATGGGCAGTGGATGGAAGAAAAAAAAAGAGCAAATGGAACGGGATGGTTGCACTGAGCAAGAGTCACAACCCTGCGCCTTCATTGGAATAGGAAACAGTGACCAAGAAATGCAGCAGCTGAACTTGGAAGGAAAGGTAGGAGTGTAATAATGCATTAAGACCTCCACAAAGGATGTTATAACTATGCAGTGTCTTTCAGGGCATGCATTGGCTTATTGTAATTTCAGCTATTCTGTAGCAGATACTACATGAGTCATTCAAAAAAAAGCCTAGAAGATATACAAGACGATGGAGTCAATGGATGTGGCTCATGGAATTACAGCATGGTGCTAACTTTTCATCTGTAGGGTCTCCACTCAGTTCTGTTAGGTTATTTGGTAGGCCTCAGTGGTTAACTGAAGTAAGGTTGTTTGCCAAAACTCCTTGTCTGTCTTACTGGTTTGCACAAATGGATAATATCAAGGAAGCATCTGAACAACACCTGCTGCTGAAGTAGTCATTAAATTCCTTTGCATAAAAGAACATTTTAAGTGCTGCTTTATATGTATAGTACAGAGTACTATAGAGTAACATAAATTCCTACCAGATTTTTTTAACATATTTGTGGTGACTTAAACAACTGGAGTAAATCTGGCAGCACGTAAGAGCTCATTTTATCTGGTTGTCTAATTATGCAATATTACCTAGCTGATTACTACATTTTATTTGCAGCACCATCTCCTTAGAAATGTTTTATGCGTTACTGCATGTGTGTTGTTTTTTCTTTTCTTCCAAATATATAATGGAATCCATCTAAATTCCATATTGTGTTTACTCTTCATGTTGCTGCCGTGGAAGGTCAAGGTCACCAAGTTGGTCACCACGGATTAGATTATTTGGATTTGAACAGATTCTTTGAATGGTTCTGAAAACTGACTTGTTACTTCCATGAGCAATTACTAACTGTGGGAGTTGTCACAGAATACATGCCATGTCTGCCTTACAGCTTAGAGCACGTGGTTTCACACAATCCTACTACAGGTTGTATGGCTTAAAGATTTTTTAGTATAACTTCTCAGAATCATGTTTGTTATACCAAGGTGGACACTGCTCTTGTATATACTTGTTTCTTGAAATGAAAGATAGCTGAAGTCTTTCTGGAGGTCTTTAATCTCTTCTTGTTGCCTAGCTTAAGCATTTAGCTCTTTGTAACTTTCCAATGACTTCAAAACTCAATCCTCTCCAATGCTTTCAAGGAAAGCTTGGTTTAATGTTTGGTGGTGGTGCTGGTGGTGTTTCATTTGTGTTTTTTGGTTGTTTTGTTGTTGGTTTGTTTGTTTTTGCACAAGCAGTTTCTTGTGCATATCTGCTGTACTGACTTTATAGCCGTACTTGAATGTAACTTTTAGTGGTGCTCTTACCCTCTCAGATGTGGCTTTGATACAGCTACAGTCTGTAATCACCTGCTTTCCGGTCTTAGTAAGGAAATGAATTACTGAAGTAAGATGCTGTACTTCACAAAGCTAAAAAGTAGTTTATAAATGATTTCCATATGGAAGGATTCCGTACATATTAGAGAAAAAAAAAGTCAAGTGTTGTTATTAGTGGGGAAGAGAGGAGAAAGCAATTTTTGATCTGTTTGAGAAACTGGTACACCATTTCCATTCACAATTACATATGGAGCTCCTTGTACTGAGCTAATTTGAAAAAGGGAACAATAATATGTTTTTACCCACAGAATTATTGCACTGCCAAAACGTTATACATATCAGATTCAGACAAGAGAAAGCACTTCATGCTATCAGTAAAAATGTTCTATGGCAATAGTGATGACATCGGTGTGTTCCTCAGTAAACGAATCAAAGTCATCTCCAAGCCTTCTAAAAAGAAGCAGTCGCTGAAAAATGCAGACTGTAAGTATTTTACAGTTCTTTTCTTTCTGTAGCAATTTTTTCTCCATTTTGTTTTTAATCTATTGAGATGTGACAACAGTATAAAATATGAAACTTTCAATTAAAACACAGCAGTATATTTTAAAATGTTCCTATATTGATTATACTGTCTAGTTTTATACATTCACAATTATTTAGTAAATGCAAAAGATCCACCCAAAACCTTTATTCTGAGGAGTAAATCCTTATAAGCAAATTCATAAGGAATGCTCTGTCTCAGCTTTCTAAGCTGTTGAATCCCTTAAGCTGCCTTGATCTGGTGCTTAGGATGTTTTGATCAGTAGTGAAGAGATAACTTTCAGATTGTGGTAGGAATACTTCCATGTTTCCCAGACTGTACCTCTTCATGTCACGGCCACCTTCTTTCTGTCTCATGCCATTTTTGTGATTTTATTTTTAATATATTTTGCATGGTCACTTTTAAATAATTGGTTAAGAAATCTGTATGATGATATTTCACCCAGGTTGATTTGCTTGCCCTATTTTTTAACTGAAGATATCTCTGGTGCTATTGGGAGCGTTTTTGCTTTTTCTCCGAAGTTTTTGCCTGCTACCACTGGAGCACCTCAAGAGATGCCATTATTTTTTTTGTTTTTCTCTCTTCACTAGTGCTTTAAAGGGCTCTTCCACCTGTGTTGGGCTGGAACCCATTCTCCTATGGAATGTGGATCTCGGGGCTGCTAGCTTGCCACATGAATAAAGGCGGTCTGTTGCTGTGCAGTTTACGCCCGTGGGCTCAGAGTATGCACTGTTGACTTTGTGTTCAGATAGTTTTGATGGGCAGCGAATATGAACTAAGCGTTTTCAGTAGTAAATATTAACAGTAGAAGAAACGTGCCTGTATTGCTGACAGTGATAGTAGCTGAATTTTTTTAGGGGCGCAGACAGCCTTTCGCCCTCTTGAGTCATGAGAAAGTTCAGATCTGAGAAAATTTCAAGTTGCATGGTTACAATTTTCTGTATTTGTCTGTTTTCATTTCAATTGGTTGTGATTTGTAAGAATAATTTTTCTTTATACTTCAAATGCATTGACCACTGAGAGTAGTCTTAAATATTTCTCAAGGGTAAGCTAATGCTTCTGTTCAAATAATCAATTATTTGAAAGCTGTGAAAGGAGAATTTTCAGCTGGCAAGCACTGGCCCATTTGGCCAAGTAGCAGAATTTAGTGAACTAGCATGTCTTTGGAGAACAGCCTCTATATGTTTCCCTCTTATAATTTTGTAACTCTTTTTGGTCTGTCACAAATATAAGTATCAGATAATTCAATCAGTAATTGAGAATTATTTATTGATTTCCAATATTCATCGACTTATTTTATTGTATTTGTGACTTCTTACTTTTCTTTGTAATAATAACGAAGTAATTTTATAATCTGAAGTCTGTATGTATTCCTTGCAGTATGTATTGCATCAGGGACAAAAGTGGCACTATTTAATAGACTTCGATCCCAAACAGTTAGCACCAGATATTTGCACGTAGAAGGCGGTAATTTCCATGCCAGTTCACAACAGTGGGGAGCATTTTACATTCACCTCTGTAAGTAAAAATGAAGGAATATATATTTTTAACTTCCCTCCCTCCACCCGCACAAAAAAAGTCCTTTGTTTTTCTTCCTTATTAATTGCCCAAGCACAGATTTGTTTTGTTACCAAATGTATATTTGATGTAGTAGTGTGGTATTAAGTGTTCCTCGTACTGAGAAAAACATTTATTTAAGCAAGTAATGTGGAACTTCCTTTTTCATGCAGTGGATGATGATGAATCGGAAGGAGAAGAATTCACGGTGAGAGATGGCTACATTCATTATGGGCAGACTGTCAAACTTGTATGCTCCGTTACTGGCATGGCACTCCCAAGACTGGTAATGTTTAATTCCTCCACTGTTAAAGTTAACTTGTGTGTGGCTGCTTAGTGTTATTTGTAATTGGGTTTTCACTCTTTACAGTTGTGGCTTTGTACACTTAGTTTTAGTAATACGCATTTTATATGAAAATGACATTTGTTTCAATGAAAGCGTATTTTTATATCTGCAGATTAATGCTAAAAGAACAGCTTGTAAGTTAAGCACAAGGAACTTTTCAAGACTCAAACCTACCTAAGTAGGTTAATCTGCAAGCTGTCATTAAAAAAAAAGTAGGTCTTTTTAAAAAACAGTGATGTAGGTCCCACTGTAGCAAAATACTTTATTCATTATTCAATATCAATACTTCAAGGCTTTGCGACCAGTAGGACAATTTTTTTTTTTGACTTCAGCCTCGATTTAAAAGTATTCTCCTGATTTGAAGCTAGAAGATAGTTAGCTAAGAAATCTTTGAACACTATGGCTGTTGCTTCTGCTGATGTTTTATAACATGAAATATTAAACTTTTTCTAGAAGTTGAGATAAAATTCCAGTATTCCAACATATTTCCACCGCCTGTAAGGGAATAATTGAATTTTTAAAAATAAAATAATACTCTGAACTAAGTCAACATTTTTTTTGTGCCAGTAACAATTGTTCTTTTCAGTTGGTCATTTAAATGTTACTTAAAGGAAACTGTTAAGATAACCAGTGATTGTTGTATTTGCAGTATTATGTTTAAGGCCATCTCAATACATCTAGAGTAGATCCTTATTTCTCAACTGGTTTGGTTCAGCAGCCAGTCTGCCATAGAATGTTAATCGATACTATCAGTGTTGGAAGCATGTGCTTCTGTAGAAGACTACTGATAGTTGACCTACTTTTCTTTCATTGTCAAGAAACAAACCAAAAGTAGATTTTGCTGAATCTCAGACTTCTTTTTTCTTGCTGTTGGAATGAGGAAAAAGGTGAAATATATACGCATACTGCATTTTGAGGGAGTAGTACTGATTGCAACTGGAATATTGTGTTCTTGATGAAAAATTATTAGAAATTATGAATTTGATGTTATTAACACAGGAGGCTTGGAAACTTGAAAATTATGATTGTTCACTTCCTCTACTTAACATTACATGCATAATTTTCAGTGTAATCTTCAATGTAATGAGGTACAGAAATTGTCCTAAATGTGCATACAACTTTCATTCACAGATCATTCGAAAAGTAGATAAGCAAACAGCATTATTGGATGCAGATGATCCAGTATCACAGCTCCATAAATGTGCATTTTACCTTAAAGACACTGAGAGAATGTATTTGTGCCTTTCCCAGGAGAGAATAATCCAATTTCAAGTGAGTTGTTTAACTTATTTTGATAGATGAAAAGCATGGTTGCAGACTTTTCCCAAATATTTACAAATATAGATGAATGCCAGTTTTGTAGTTGGTTTTGAATGAGAATATTTCTTTTGAAAAATCAGCAAATAGAATTCATTATAGCCTTTCATGATGCACTTAGCAGTGTTGAATTGTCTTCCTCTTGGCTAAGTGTAAATAGTAGACTAAAGCTGCAGAAATTTGATTTGTCAATAAATAATGTGCTAATTTGTCTTCAGTAATTTTTCTTCATAGGTGGAAAAAACTATCCCCAGTGAGTTACTTTTATGGGAAACAACCCGAAGAAATAGCTGCCTAAAAAAATAATAGCTTGCATTTTGCTTTGACGTCTCTTAATATACCAGCAGGCTGCTTTAGTCTTGTGTGTGTTAGTGTGCTTTTAGCAGACTTCTACTGTGGTAATTCCAGACAATAGCAGGAGTGGTAATCAGATTTAATCTCAACTGAGAGATCTCTTTAAAAATCCAGGGCTGCTCAAATAGTAAAGGGTATTGAGAGAGAATACTGTATTCCAAGAAAGGCAACAAAAGATCAGGAATTTCTTAGAACAGTTCTGGTTTCCAGAGGAATAAAGGTAGAAACAGGGAAGTGGAAAGCTAGCATTTTTAAGGGAGGAGGCAAGAAAGATTGGTAAAGTCTCAGGTAACTTCTTTCCACTATCACAATTTAGGATAGAATACAAGAAGCTTTGTTAGTATTTCAGGAAGCATTCGTAACCTAAAGGTCAGAAGTGGACAAGGCCTGTCATTTCTTCCACTAGGAGATAGCAGAGATATCTATCAATGTATTTTCTTGTAAAGCAGAATGGATCTTTGCCAGGAAGAAAAGAGAGCAATGAAACAGGAATTGCATTGTCTCAGAGTCAGCCTTGCTGTTGTTTGATCTTTTTCTAACTGCTTTGTGGGAAGGCTGAATGAACAAGGAATTCGTGCTACTCTGACAGCTGCTGGAAATGGCTGTGGAACTGCAGGGGCATACTAACACTCTTTAGTATCATGATACTTGCGGAGCCCAGTCTGAAAAGAGATCCAAACTTTCCATGTGGAAGGATGAAAGGACACTCCACTCTTTTTTTATTCTGCTTGTTGAATAAAATCTGTTAACGTGCACATCAGACTGTAATCACTTTTTGGTAACTGGAATCATGACAAAATATAAAAAAATATATATAAAATCTTGCTGCCAGTGTCAGGAAAGACATCTCATTTTATCTGTTTCTTCTCTTGGACCAGAAGACAAAGACTGGGGAAGAAAGCACATGTGCCATCTTTCACTGAATATTGATCGCTGAATCTAGTTTCTGAAGTAGGTGTCTAGCCAGTCTGTGCTCACTTTGTGGAAGAAGAGCCACTTGTTCATGAGTGAAAAACCACAATTCTTTCATGAGTGAATGAAAACATCCCTGTATAAAGAAATAGAAGACTTAAAGCAGAAGGGGTATATTAAGCCAGCAGTTCAGCATGAACTACTAAAAAAGAGCTGAGATTGTTTACTGGAGTGTACCAGTCAGATCTCTTTTCAAAGACTCATATCTGCAGGCTACAGAAAGGATTGTAAATAATGCCATGCTTGATCAGAGCGTAGTCATTGTCTAAGAGCAGCATTAGTAGATGCTGTTTATAGAAACAGGCAGACCTGGTCATTTTATGAAGTCATAGATTCATAGAATGTTTTGAGTTGGAAGGGACCTTAAAGATCATCTAGTTCCAACCCTTGTGCTGTGTGCTCAGTTGCCACTAAAAGATCAGGTTGCCCAGGGCCCCATTTCTTCCTGACCTTGAACCCCTCCAGGAATGGGACATCCACAGTTTCTCTGGCCAGCCTGTGCCATTGCCTTAACCCCATCTGTGGCATTTTCTTTCTACTTCAAATCAGGTGTTTAGCAGAAACGATGGAGCTAGCCAAGGATCTTGTTCACTTCTGATATCTGTGTTTTTGTTGGTAGGAGTTAAAGCATGTCTGTCCACTCAAGCCAGCAGGAAAATGTCCTTTGTCAAAATAGTATACAACAGTTTCTCTTTTGAAGTTGGGCTAGTAATTTTTACATTTCATATGCTTCTAATAAAAATATCGGTTGGGTATTAAGCAGGGAAAGGTCAGTGGTTACTGTCCTCACTGTGCTATCTGTCTTGCAAGCTATTTTATAGTAGAAGTTTTTAATCTGATCATATCAGAATGAAGAGTCTGCCTGAATTCAGCTTTGGTCCTGACTTCATTTCAACTAGCCAATTTGTGTTAGATTTGTGAAGTTTATCTAATGTTTTTTTGAGAGTAAAGTAATATAATTGATTGGATGGATGGTTGTATATCAAGATGCCCCTAAAACTTTATGTAAGCAAGCAGAATTTAGCTATTAAAAGTTTTCTCGTCTGTTTTTTTTTTTCTGTCTGTGATTAACCTGTGCACAACTTTTGTATTGCAAAATAATGGAATTGTTCAGAGTGGGCTTTTGCTGCCATAAAAGAAACAGTACACAAAGATGTAAAACTGATGCTACGTGATTTACAAAGAGATAGCAGAAGTTTCTAGCTTATTGTCAGGGTCTTCATTTTGGCTTCTTCCATGTCTTTGAACAAACATTGGAATATTAGCTTGTTTTTTTTATCTTTTTGTAGATAAAGAACAAGTTCTTGTTCTTAAATAAGTGCTTGGTGCTTGGCCAGGTATAATTCATAACATGAGAAATATTCGCTGCTTTCTGTTGGAGGTTAAAGATGGAGAAACATATGATGAAAATAATAGATATTGTTACTGACTGAGATGCTTTTTAGCTCTCCGTCTGTCAAACAGTTCTACAGATCAGACTTCAAACTTACTTTCTTTTTAAGGCCACTCCATGCCCAAAAGAACCAAATAAAGAAATGATTAATGATGGAGCTTCTTGGACAATCATTAGCACAGATAAAGCAGAGTACACATTTTATGAGGGGATGGGACCTGTCCATGCTCCAGTGACACCTGTGCCTGTTGTAGAAAGTCTTCAAGTAAGTGATGTATTTGTTTGTTTATTTTCATAAACTCTTTCATATGAGATTATTCTTATCATAGTGATTCAAATGTTATAGTGCTATTGTGGGCTACTGTAGGAGAAGATTCCTATCAGCTTTATATAAGATAACTACATTGCAATGATTTTGTTCAGCTGCATTTCAGAATGTGTATCACATGAATACTATTAATATTGGTCACATGAATAATAATAATATTACTCTATACATTAAGAATTTTATTTTTTAGAATACTATGGTGGTGATATCTTTAGGACTTTCACTTCCCTTTTGGTTATTTAGAAAAGCATTTTGACTCTTGAAACAGCCATTTACTCATCAAACATTATGAGGCTGAAACTGTGTTAAGAAAATGTGCTATCTGCTGTTGAATAACTTAAAGCTCTCCTAGTGTTCTCTGGAAGATGTTGTTCTTTGTTTGGTAATATCTTTTTGAGTTTACTTTTTTACAGTTCACTTATGTAGGTCTGTTTATTTTTGTTTCATCCAACTGATACCAGTAGCACATTTTACAGTTCATATGTGCACTAAAAAGAATTTTTCTAGGGTATTTTTCTTCTTAATTAAAGTGTTTCTTTTTTGTGGGTTTTCTTCTATTGTCCTCGTCCCCTCATCCAGTTGAATGGCGGCGGGGATGTAGCAATGTTGGAACTTACAGGACAGAATTTCACTCCAAATTTACGTGTCTGGTTTGGCGATGTGGAAGCTGAAACTATGTACAGGTATGGTGTTTCCTACTACTTGTATGGGATGTTTTTCATAGTGTATGCTCATTCTTTAAGGTTAAGTTTTGTTTACTAAGTTGACTCTCCTGTTTTTCAGATGTGCAGAGAGCATGCTATGTGTTGTTCCAGATATTTCTGCATTTCGAGAGGGTTGGAGGTGGGTCCGTCAACCAGTCCAAGTTCCAGTAACTTTGGTCCGTAACGATGGCATAATTTACTCCACCAGCCTTACCTTTACATACACACCAGAACCAGGGCCACGACCACACTGCAGTGCTGCTGGAGCAATCCTCAGAGCCAACTCAAGCCTCATGGCTTCCAGTGAAACAAATGCAAACAGCGAGGGAAGTTACACAAATGTCAGCACAAATCCAACCAACGTCACATCATCTACAGCAACTGTAGTTTCCTAACTACCGTTGTTTGTTTGGACTCTAACTGACTTTTAAGTGCTACGTTCAAGAGAACTGAACAATTTTTGTGGTTTCATGGGAAAACACCTTTCCATTTTAGATGATGGTATTTCGAACCTGGTTACCTGCAAGTGCTAATCTTAAATATAGAAGCCACAATAAAAAAAAAAAACAAACAAACATCCAAAACATAAGAACTTTATTGAAAATCTATTTTTCAGCTGTTTTTTTTTTTAAATGGGCAAGAAATAAAAATGTGGCTGGGATACATGTTGAGCAAACTAGAAAACATGAACACAACATAGTTTTTATGGACCAAGGAACTTGTATAAGCTTTAGTATAAAAGGTACATTTTCACCATACCTTTTTTGTATCACAACATATAGTACACTTTTGTTACCAAATAGTTTATATTTTTTGTTCTCTGAGCTTTTGCTCCGAAGTATATTCAGGTTCCAAGCCTGACCATGCTTGTATAATCTAATTACCATACTCTTCCAGTTTTAAAAAAAAGTATATATATTTTTGGTCTGTGGCTGGAACTGTTCCTTTTTTTAAACTGAAGTCTTGTGACTTTTTATGAACTGAAATTGTTTTTATTTCAGCAAGTAGAACCTTGTAAAGGCCAGCATATTTTTTTTAAGATTATATGAAGTCTGTGCAAAAGCTTTAAAAAATGCCTCTGCCTTGCCTGCAATACATGCAATGTATGTTAACTTTAGTGCTCTGTTTTCAGTCATTGTTAATAGTTATTTCTGTTTTCCTTTTTTTTAAATATATATTTATAGTGATAATTCATGAGGTTCTAACATTACATGAGTTTTGTTTTTTTAAAGGTGACATCTCATGCAGTCATGTTAATGATTGTTCATGTCACAGGCATACGTTGGTGTTTTTGAAGGGTTGTTACTGGGTTACTCTCCCTCTTTCTTTCACAGTCATATTGCATCTGAAAATGTTTCAGAATCTGTTCAGGTTTTTCTATTCTTGTACATAATTTGTATTAAGTGTAAGTTAAATGTTTTATTTCAAAAGTGGAATGTTCCCAATAACTTCATTTGGCAGCATGTCTTCTGTCTTGTTGGCATGTAACTAAAATACCATGAGAAGTATATGCTACAAATAGGATTGGTAGGTGATGCCCTTGATGGCTAAGAGTCACAACAAGCATGTTTTTCTTCATAGTGTTTGGTAAATTAGGCCAAACTTAAGTGTAACACTTGTACTGAGAACGTGCTTTCATTGTGAGGTGATCATACCATAATAACTAAAGTAAATTTTATTACTTAGGAATGGGCAAATAGAAAATCATAAAAGCACTATGAAGATGTCAACTCCTCCCATCCTTATTTCCTATGGGTTTCTCTTTCCCTGCCAACAGCTTGTGCAACATTCAAGTCTTCTCTCCATCATAAATTTAAGGCTCATTTGCACTTTGACTTTGTTGGTTGTTGTGTTTGTTTTTCATTTTGACTTTGCTGTGTTTTAGCTCTCCTTGCAGACCTGCCTGTTTCGTCTGTAATTGAAAATATATCCCACTAGTTCATTCATAGTCACAGAACTAGGCATAGAATCGTAGGACAAGTTCTGATAGCGTGATCTTGAAATGCCAAAATATGAATTTTATGGTGTGTTCAGCCTTTTTTATTCCCTGAAGCATGAGCCACAACTGCTGTGTAAATGTGAACCTGTGGCTTCCTACACTGCGTTGCTTTCAAGCTTACCTGTTGACCATTTTCATAGGGTTTTTATTTCTGACCACTTACTCCAGTTCCAACACCCACCAACATTTTAAAGCATTTTCACTGCACCATGTTTGTGTACTCCGACGCTCCATTTTACCTGTTTGTTTTAGTGCTCCACTGTGAGAACAGTGTGGTTAAAAGAGGAAATTGGTTGTAAAACATATTTAGCTGATAGTTTAAATCAGTGCCACTGTCCTTCTGAAACGTGCTTGTATCCTACCACAGGCCTTCATATTTGCTCTGCTGTATTATGAAACAGACTCCCATGACATAGTCACAATGCTGGTCCTTAGCACTGGTGGATACTGCCTCACCTCATCTCTGTTTCAGTGACCAAGGGCAGAATTCATTGTGGCCTTATCTCTGTTTTGAACTGTTTACTGGCATTTACTTGCAGATCTGTTTACTTGTGTATATGTTATAAAGCTTCATGTTGGTCTTGTTGTGGCAGGAATCATTTCACAGTGTTTTCGTTTGAAGCACATAAGTATCTTACAGCACTGTTTAATTCAGAAGCCACAGATTTTCATCGCTAATTAGACTGAGAGTTGAAGTGGTGCATATATTGAATTCAGAAGGGTATCCAAGAACAAACCACGATATACACACAATAGGCAAACCATAGTGAGTCTTTTGACCTTCAGAGGATACTTTAAACAGCGTTTCAGAACTTGACACCTGCTTTTGTACTCATTGTTTGAAAATTTCTACATGTAAATGCAATACTTTTTATATTCAGTTTAGTTGCAATAATTTTGCCCAATAGGTATATTCCTTGACTTGTAAAGAACCTAATGACCTAGCCTTATTTCTGCTGTTCTACACACTACAGCTGTCTGGGTGAAAAACAGATTACTAAGTTGTGCTTACAAGACCATTTAAAACCCCATTTTTCCTTTGGGCTTGTGGCACTGTTTTTGCCAGTAGTTACTTTGTAGTACAGAAATGGTCTTCCAAGTCCTTACTGTTGTTCAGATGTCCTGTTGTTCAGACATATAATCCTCCTGAACTTTTTCCTGTTTGAGGTGTTACTGTTACATTTATTGGCCTTGTGAGCTTTTAACCAATTTTCATGATATTCACAATATCTCAACGTTTTGATACAACTACTTTTAGAATGTTTCAGTATGAAACAATTATAATTGTTCAAGTCTAGCTGTGAAGTCTGCTGTTAATTCTGTATACATAGAAACTGAGTCTGTGTTCAGAATGTTGTTATAGTTCCAACTGTAGGATGAAAAAGCAAATTAAGTGCTCAGATTTAGCTCTGCCTTTTCTTGTTTTCTTTTGTTTGGAACTGCATTTCAGAATTCAACACTAGCATAGTCTTTAATAACCTGCTGCTGCTGTTGTTCTTTCCTAATTATTTGCCCTGAGGGCATCCCACGATCATGTTAGTAATTCTATTCTGTACTTCTTTTCATTGCACAGACTTGTGAGATCAGAATGGTTACATGAAAAGATGTGAACTTAAGTTGTAAATCTGTGAATTCCCGTATACAAAATATTAACGCCAAGTAAAACAAAATATCTATGGGAAGTAAACTGCCCACTCGTAGATTAAATGACTCCGTAGAGGTGTCCATCCTGAAACTAGATGCTCTTCAATTATTAACCATATTATTTACTTTATTTCAAAAGCAGCTGTGTTTATGAGTACTGAACAAATGTGTGTACTTGCCTGTGCCAGACTTTTGACTTTGTTTTCAAGCACTGTACTGTGGGATTGAGTGGCAGCTTTGTTAGAAGAATTATATTAGGGTTTCTATTTAACCCTTTTAAGACTGAACTATTTCTTTCCTTTAGAGGTTATAAAGGAGCTGTTCTATCTTTGTAAATGTTCTGTGTTCAATGTTGCATTCGCCCCGTATGGAGGTGCTATGCTAATATCATTAAAAAAAATAATAATAATCCTGTAGCATGTATATACATTCAGTCTTAAAAGGGTTATTTTTACAAACTGTGCACCTGTAAAGTTTCTTAGCAATAAGGTAGAAAAAATGAGCAAGTTTTTACTATAATTTTGTAGAGTTAACTGCTCAGTTCCATATTTCATCAAGAAAAAAAAACAAACCCTGCAATATGGGCAGTTTTGAGGATTAAATAAAAGTGAAATGTAAACCACGTAAGTGTTTTTTGTCAAGTGTACTGTGTGTGTATATGTGCATATAATATCAGGCTGCATTTTTTCTACAAGGCTAAAGATACAATGCCATGTTACTGTTGATGTGACAAACCGAACTGAACATCTGTACGATGATTCCGTCAAAGTAATTACGATTGATCACCTGTTGAATCTTTGCCACGTTTTTGTGGGCTTTTTTTTTTTTCAATTTTAACTAAAGAGTGTCTTTGTTTCGGGGTTTCTTGTTGCAAATGAACAGTGAGGTCATCTGTGGAACCAGAACGACATAAAGAAGACCAAGCCCAGGAGTGGAAAAGTCATCAGTAGTTGTGAGGCTGTGCACACTGGACTCCACTTAAACGGGATATGGAATGGCCACCAAAAAAGCTGGCTTCCAAATCTGAGTCTGTTTCGTTATGGCTTGTATAATTGCTGGAGTTAGATAAGAAGCTGTTTTTTTTTTTTTTTTTCTTCCAATAATGTAACAAAAGTTCACTTTTTTATATTATTTATTAAATAAGAAAAAAAACCCGTGTTTAATTGTTTAACTTTAGCAACTTTATTATTACAATTAGCACTGACCCGAGTTATTTTCATCCTTTTCTTATCTACAGACTTTCAGGCATTTCTCTGTTAATAAGACCCATAGAAATTTAGGAGGCTATTTATTCCTTTTTGAGGTACTACTCTGGAAGGGTTAAGAGGAATAACTAGAATTGATACCTTATTTTAGCTTCCAGTCACAGTGGAGAGTTTAAAGAAAAGTTTCTAGGACTTATAGAAGGGAAATGGATGCAGCAGCAAAAGAATTTGGAGTGGCAGAAATGTATCACTGCGGAAGAACTACTGGTGTGGTACAAAACTTGCTCGACTGTAAGACTGTGGTGGGCCCTGGAGTGGTTGTTAAGATGTGGAGAGAAGCAAGAAAGGGAGAGTTTTGATGACATAAGCATATTCTTCTGTCTATAAAGAAATATTTCAGATGTATTTTTGAAACATATAAAGGTAAATGCAATTCTTGGCTATCAAACAGCCAGAAATTCAGCGCTGGTAGAACTTCTGCTGTTTGAAACAGCACGATGTGATCAGGTTATACCTCAGAACTGTTTTGAATACAGTTGAAAGTCTGTTTCTGGAGTGATAAACTGGCTTTTCTGGAAGAGAAAAGAAATCAGATCTTTTCTGAGGCTTTGGTGAAAAGAACGGTCACTGACTGAGCATTCCTGTTGGCAGAGTTGGAAGAAGTAGGGTTGTGTTCATCTTGTATGAAGAAATACAGATTTCGAAGAGTAGTGTCAGATTGTAGGACTGGAGGAAAGGATTCATTTGGGGGTTTGCATGGCATATCTGTTATTTCAGATCCGGGACAGGGTTACTCTTCTCAATGCCCCGTGCTTAATTAGCGTGCCCACAAAGAATATTTATTTCTGATAAGCACGTGCTTCTGAGTGTAGCATGAGAAGCTACACGGTGTATTGCTTATTTTAAAGTATGTTTGTACTGAATATTAATTGTGCAATTCGTTTTGCTTGATAAAAAGTCTTCATTCTCTGCAGATGAAAGCTATGCTGTCTGAAGAAGTGGTGATGCTGCTCTCTGAATTTGATATCATGCCTTCATAGTTGTACTTGAAAAATCTTCACAGCTGTGTTAGGGAGAAAAGCACAGATGTGTACAGCCTGTGATTTCTGCCTGGAAACTGTCTCTTAATAGCTGACTAGCCACAAACGTAATTTACTCTTAAAATCTGTACTTAATTCTGTCTGGAGCCCCAAGGTTTGTTTATTTATTTATTCCAATAGCAGAGCTTGTTTAACTTTGATAATTTCGATAGAATTGTATCTGTTCAGAGCTAATGCAGCCAAGGTGCTGTGAAATGGCACGTGCTAAAACAGTGCCATCGGCGTGCTCGCAGCAAACCTGTCAGCAAAGGGCTTCAAACCTGTCGTTGGTCTCCGTTCAAGGTAACTTTGTGTGGTACTTTGTGTGCGTTACAGAGTGCATTTCCGTCTACTTTCTTGACTTGCAGAAGGGTGCCCATGCAGCACTATGTGGATAGGCAAAAATCCCCAAAAAGACAAATGTTCTGTTAGCTTCCACTGTTACCTTTAATCCCCAGTAATTTATTTTAATACTTTCTTTAAATGTATTTTCTGGTATTTGTACTTTTTCAGTTTGTTCTTAGCTGTGTGTGCTTCAAGTTCCGTTTGAGCACTCGTTGCCAGCAATCTGACTGTGGAGACTGGGAGAGGGCAGACGGGATTCATGGTGGTTGTGTTTGGTGCCTCATAGAAAGTAATTGGGAATTGCAAACAAACAAAAAACAAAACAAGAAGTGTGAGAGAGATTCAGCAATATCTTTTTTTACTGTGCTCCTTTTGGTTCTAATTAAGCGTTTCTATGTTTTGTCTTTGAAAGCAAGAGTTTTCAATAAGGATTTCTCACAAGTGAACATAATTCTGTGGAATCTCTTTGCAAGAGTGACAAAGCGAGCTGTGATTAAGTACAGGTGCTGAGGGGTTACAGTCCAGCAGTCTGCTGTAATGCGAACCAGAATGTTGTACAAAACCATTACAAAGAAACAAATAGTGATCTTCAAAAATAATTAAATCCAGTATTGACAAAGGAAGCAGCCAGCTTCTCAGTGAAGGAGGAGGTTGGTTATCTTTGCCGAGTGAAAATGTCTTTGAGTCTGTGCTGTGCACGAGTGACCACAAATTGTAGTGTTTCAAGCCAATCAAATTATTTCTGAAGGGCCTGATGTGGGCTTGTGTGCAAGTGCTCTGAGCGCCCTTGTGCTGCTCCATCCCTCTCTTTGCAGGGTGCTCTGGTTTGAGGGGACATCTGGTGTTTGGGATCTGCCCAAAGGGATGAGCTCAGTGCATGAGTCTGAAGTTGATGTCAGCTTGCCAATTTTGCACATTCAAATGCTTTAGATTTTTAAATCAATTTTTGACAAGCGGTTTTAGCTTGGAAATGTAATAGTTATAAAGTTCAAATTGTATGGTCCAGGAAAATGGTCTGTTTTTAATTTAGCCTGCAGGTAATGCTGATAAAGATTATTATTTTTGTTATTTTGTGAGGAAAAATCCAGTTAGGTGAATGTTTAGGCTTTGGGATTGTACATTTTGATAAAGTTCTACTTGTGCACATTTTTTTCTCTCAGCTACTAAGTAGAATGATACAGAACAGGAGTTACCAGTATAAATGTGTTTAAATTAGAAAACGAAAATATCCTTCTCTCACAGGAAGTGAGGCTGGCAATGCAATAGATAAGGTGGAGTTCGTACCTGTATGCGATTAGCTTTGCAGCAACAAGGAGATTTCATGCAGCCAAAACTTCCAAAAATTGTATGGTGAGAATTGTCTTTGCAGCTGGATCCTCCAGCTGTCTGGAGAAAATGTCTGAAGCGTGGGTAGCACTTTGCCTTTCATTTCTTGGTATTTCAGACCTTTGGGAACCTGTTTTCCCTTGTGTTACGATGTAACTTCTTTCTTTCCCTCACCCTTTTTGTCCTGTTGTGACAATCACAGTCTTTGCAGCTGGTCTTGTTGGAGTGAACACCAACCACATTGATGTCTACCTTGTTATCTTCAGTTAATGCATCATTTACGTATCTATGAGAATGTCCCTTTTTAAAATGCTTCAGTGCTGGTCAGTTGGTGAAGTGCTCTCAAAGTATGATGAGTTCAGTGCAAATCAGACATTTTCCATTGGCCTGCAGAAATTTCACAGTCCCCATGCAGTGATATCCTGAAGCGAAGGCCATTTGCCCGGATCCCAGGCTGAGGCTGAAGCAGTGAGTTCAGACCTTCAGTTAAATGTAAGTAGCACCAAACCATTGCATAGGGCAGGAGGAAACAGGTAACAGCAGGGTGGGAATGCTGGCTTTTAAACCAGGTAGATGGAAATTCCAGGGCAGGTAATTGAGTCATGTATTAGATGCAGCCATTCAATCTGAGTGATACCTCTGATATAGGCAGCAGTCCTTTGGCTTTTTGCACTGACCAACGATGATCTTGATTCAATATGAGGAATGATTGCTCGTGAAACCTTCTGCCAAACATGAGTTAAGGAGTCTCTATGATGGGCCGAACTTACGAAACGCTTAATTCTGAAATCTAATAGTGAAAAATGGGGAAAATTAAAATAATTTAATAGACAAATTATAATAAGGAATATAATAAGCTGTTGGGCTCAAGCAGAACTGACAACCTTGTTCTCTGGCAATGGGTGAACAGCCAAGAAGATCGGGTATAAAATATCAAATGATGTAGGACGTATTTACTGGGGGAGCTCAGACCCAAGGTCAGATCATCTTGAAATTATCTGATCTTAACCAATTTCATGTTTTACTGGGTCCTGTACAGAAAGTAAAATGATGGGGAAAGGGGTTGGAAAAGAAGGAAGTCTGATTGAGATACTTGCTTTGAATGTGAAGATGGACACAATCTCCGCTCCTGTATTGCACTGAAGTACAGTAATTGTTGCTGTAGGGTTCCATCATCTATATCCCTGCTTTTTTCTACGTCATGGGCATTGGTAAAGCCTCAGATCAGTGAGGTTTAAAGTCTGTCTTCCAGGTAACCCGTCAGTGGGTGGTAAACTGAGAATTAAGTCCCTATTCTGAAGCAGGATCACATAGAACTAAAACCAAATTCTCTCTGTTCTGAAACCACAAATTCTGTCTTGGACTAGATATGGTTGTTTTTTTTCATGCAAAAAAGGTTCACTGTCATTGGTTCATTTCCTTCAAAATCTGTTTAATTAGGTATTTCAGTAGGAAAATTCTTGATAAACTTCCACTTCCCCGTTGAGCTGTATGTTCTAGGAGTGGATTATAGCCCTGCATTGGAGAAGTCTGAATTATTTGGTATTAAGGAACCATCATCTGCAGTGCTTTCGGCCCACAGTAATGATCGGGAGACAGAAATGCCTAGGAATGGATTTGTGTATAAGGGAAGCTGGGCTACTACATTCCTACCAGTGGGGTAGGAGGCTTCAGTTTCTGCAGCTTCCCAAGCCCCATCCCCTTCGTAAATGAGTTGATGGTCGACAGCCCCTGCTGGAAGTGCTTGAGCAGGATTCTGGACTGATGCAGTGCCCTGTGATGCAGTGCAGTGATGCTCTGACCAGTGGGAGCAAACAGTTGAAAATTAATATGAATGCCCAGGGAAAGGCAAGCTTTGCTTTATTCTGCTATCCTTACCCGGACAAAGCTCTTGCTGACAACAGAACCTACAGAACAAGCAGGACTGGATGGGTTCCCAAGCTGGGTCTGGAGCAGAACTGACTCTTGGAGCACGCAAGGTTTCCAAGTGGTCGGTGCCACCTCGGGTGTTCTGCACTTCTACTTGGAATCTTTCTTGTAAGGTTTATCCCTTTTCAAGGCTCACCAAAGTGCAACAGGAGCAATCGCTTTTGTTTTCCGGAAATAGTCGGGCAAAATTGCTGACGATGATTTGTTGTGAGCAAGCTGGGTGTGAGAGCACCGGCTGTGCTGTACTGCATGTGGAAAAGGAAAATCGCCGAAACCAGAGGCTGGTTGTAGGAGGGATAAGAGGTTTGGAGAGAGGAAGTTAACGCTGAGAAATTGGCAAAGGGACCTCAAGCCACATAGGAAATGTAACAGTTAAAAAAGAAAAAGGTTTCTAAGCAGGCAGGTGAAGAAAGGTAACGTTTACCAGTCCGGTTTCTTTTCAAAGCCCTTCCAACTGCTATCTAAGATAACGTTCACACAGATGGAGAGATCCCACAGCCACAGAGAAGCACTCAGAGCACAAATGTGTTCCTCTGAGAGGACCAAGGACAACGTCAGCAGATAACAGCTCCTGGCTCCAAAGCAGTGCCTGAAGTTGCGCAGATGGCTGCATTTGGGCTCCCAGGCAGATGGGGAAAATATCAAAGTTCCTCGGTTTGTTTTATGGAGCACTAGATTAGGAAACATTGCTCAAACTAAATTTGGAGGGAGCGCAGACGCAACATGAATCAGTTATGAAATTGCATTTTGGTAGGTTTTTGTCAATTTAAAACCATGCTGCTCTGGGTGGAGTTAGCAGAGTAATTTAATGTACGTGGTGCTGTGGTCTAACCAAATCTCCATTCGCAAATTGCTACTAGTGAAGCCAACTTGTGGGAAGGGGGCATGTAGTGGGCTGTCAGTCAACACAAGCACTCAGCCCTGTGTGAAAGGCATTTAGCAAAAATTGTTGGAGATGGGGCGGGCAGGGCTTTGGTTTCTGGGAGTGTAGGATTCTAATGCTCACAGTGCTAGGTTAATTGTTGGCCTCGATGATCTTTGGAGGTCTGTAATTCTGAGCCCATCAGTTAGACTAGAACAGAGCAGTACCACACAGTGCAGTTCAAATTCCTCAAATGAGGGAATGTGTGGCACCCAGCTGCCTTTTCTCTCATCCACAACATGGCTGCAACAGCTCAGAACCGACAAGTGGTGCAATGATCGTCTCACATTGCCCTTTCTTCCTTTTTATAATTGCAATTTTATTTATTTTATTTCCACCTGCTTTACTAGGCTGAACTTCTCATTCACGCCTGGCCCTCTAGCTTCTCTCCCAGCCCTGTATTCACTTTTTGCAGAACAACCTTTCCAGCTGCAGGAACATCACCCTCAGTTTTGCCTTCATTCACTGCATCTCTGAATATCCACTGCTCCCATTGATCCCTTACAAATCTCACAAAGGCAATACAGGACAAATGCAGCCCTGTGGCTTTCTCTCTCTCTTTCCATACCGGACCTGGAGCCCTGTCTCCTTCAGCTCCGCACACAGCAGAGAAGTCTGTCTCTTCTTCAATAAATATTTGACAAACCGATGCAGCAGGGAAGTTATGTTGAATGTCAGTAAACATTTGATGTCTTGTGGAAAAACCCTGCGTTCAGTAGAAATTCTAAGAACATTCACTACTTTGCAAAAAGCAAAGAAATGCGTACAAAAGAGAAGGGAAAGAAAAAAAAAAAAAAGCTTAAAAAATAGCAGGGAATGCAGAGCTCTGCCTCACAGTCTCCCCTGGTCTGTATTGTTTTGCTTCAGCTGGTTGACACTATTTAAACAGGTTCCTTATTTAATAAACACAAGGGCACTGAGATATGTTTTCTGGATCCTTTTCCTAGAACTGAAACCTCAGCCAGGGCTTAGATACTCACAGAGCTTTCTCCTCCTAACAAATCCAGCATGATGGCCCTGCTTTATAGCTAAGAACTTGCTTCTGCTTTCCTTGTATGTTCCTTCAGCCCTGACCATGTCCCCACAGGGCTGTGCCCACTGCAGGCTCCCCGCACTTGCAGCGGCCTCCCAAAACGAGGGACCAGAGGTCTGTTGAGTTGGGTATGGCATATGTGAAACCTAGAGGGGAATGCTGGGAGGGCATCACTATCCTCATTTTCTGCTGTAATGACTGAGTTTTGAGTCAGGTTCAGAGCAAGGAAGCAGCTCTAGTCACTGCCCGTCTTCCTCTGCTCAGCACTGAAATGCTGAAGAGGTCAGGTATGGAAAAAGTCCCATGGCGGGCTTGTAAGCTGCTCAGAAGCTTGGGGTATTCTTGGCTGCACTAGGCGTGGTATTGCCTGCAAATCAGCAGGGGTGATCCTCCCTCTCTGCTCAGCACTGGTGAGGCTGCATCTGGAGGGTGTCTGGGCAGGGTCAGGTGGATGGATGTTAGGAAAAGGTTCACCCGAGGGTGGTGGGCACTGCACAGGGTTGCTGTAGTTCAAGAAGCATCAGAACAACATTCTCAGACATACGGTTTGATTTCTGGGTACTTGTGTGAAGCCAGGAGTTGGAGTCTGCGGTCCTTGTGGGTTCCTTCCAACTCAAGATATTCCACAATGCTATGCTCTGCCTGAAGAAGGGGAGGTTCAGGGAGACCCCATCAATGTGTATGAATGCCTAAAGGGAGAGTGCAGAAAATAGAGGGCCAGGACAAGCAGCGCCAGGTGCAAGCTGGTTTGCATTCCTATGCTGTGCAGGTGCTGGCACAGGCTGCCCAAAGGCTGTGGGACCCCTCCTTGGAGATGTTCAGAAGCCATGGGGTGTGGGCCTGAGCCCCCTGCTCTGGTGTCCATGCTGGAGCAGGAGTGGGACCAGGGGGATCCAGAGGACCCTTCCACCCCAGCCGTGCTGTGGTTCTGTGTCTGTAAGAGCAAACACAGCATTCTTAGCAGCAGAGCAGTTCTCCCCCATGTACTGTCGGCTCCCAGATGACAATCAACCCTGTGGCTTCAGCTCAAGGTGTCATCCTTCTCTTGGATGTGAACTGGGTAGGAAATAAAATAAGTAACTGCTGAAATAGGAAGAAGTCTATTAAAATTAAATAGTGTTTGCCTGCAGAGGATGGTTCCTACTTGGCACTTGCTTCCTGCTGGTGGTAATGAAGGCATTCTCTCATCTTGCAGTACCGTGGGTAGCCAGCATCTCGCTAGCTTGGAATGAGTGCCTTTGTTACACAACTGGGAGTGGCACTAATGAAAACTCTTTGTGCCATAATTATCTCTGAAGGTGCAGATAATAACTCCAAGCAGGGATAATTTGCCATTAGGCAAACAAAGCAGAAGCATTACCGTTCAAGAACGTTTCCTTTGCATTTTTCTTCCTTGTTAGGCTGCGTTGGATACCTACCAAGTGTTGCGGAAAAAAAGATAAAACCACAGTGCCAGAAATGGGAATTTTATAGACCACTTAGACAGAAATTCTGGGATTTTTTAGGCACTCACTAAAATGATGTGGAGGCTGCTGATGAAGAGCCAAGGAATGGCTGTATTGGAGATGTGTAACAGAAATTAATGCACAAAGAAAAATGGATAGGAAAACGGTGGTCAGAGGGTGAGCGGGTTGTCCTATAGGCACAGCAAGGGTGTGACATTTGGTCTATGTCATGTGATGCTGTAAGAAAAAGATGATAGACTCTCCTTCGTGTAGTTGTTGCTCAGAGCCAGTAATTTTGATCTTTCTTTTCTCTGAGAACAGACAACTTTCACCACTAGGAACCTTACGTGTAGCTCACCATCCATTCAATTTAGACTGAGAAAAAAGTCCCAAGAAGTGAAAGAGAGGTGAGTACATCCTTTGAATCTAGTGACACTCCATATATACCTTGATCTGTACAGAGAACCATCAGCAGTTGCCCAAGAGAAATGGATATCTGAGAAAATAAAGGGTGCAATCCTTCACCTGTTTGTCTGCTCCTGTCTGAAATCATCTGCTCCAAGCTGTAGGAGGGCTGTGATCAGCTGTCATTCAAGGGAGACAGTGTGCGAGCACAGGCAGGGTTGTGCAGCTGTGGGACAACTGGGAATGGGCAGGAGGTGGGGAGAAAGGAGAGAAAAGTTTAAGCGATTTATGGGCATTTTATATCTGAAATGTGGTGTTTGAGTTCTTTGCTGTTCATCTGCCCCATCCAGGAAGTAGCTTGCCTTTGTACCCCTGCTGCAGGTTGTCAAAGTAGGCTTGTAGGATAGGATTTCTCCCTCAGACACCTATAAACAAATGATGTTCAAATAAGGCAACTTCAGGTTTCCTTATGTTACCAACCTGTTCTGCTCATACTTACTGTTGAACACAAATTTTCTCTGAGAGCAGTATGTGAATTAAAGGTGCTGGGAGGACTCCAGGGCTCTAATGAGGAGAAGGCAACATACTGTAGCAGGGAACTTTCCTCTGAGGTGCACAAAGCGTTGCAGAAAGCCTGAAGTTTCCAGTGCTGGTAAATGGAATAAAGATGACAAAATGGTTCTGTATGAAAGAAGGGGACGGAATCTTGGACAAGGTCTGTGGTGATAGGACAAGGGAAAATGGATTCAAACTAAAAGAGGTTTAGATTGGATGTAAGGAGGACGATTTTTACACAGATAAATGTGATGGGGCACTGGCACAGGTTGCACAGAGAGGCAGTGGCTGCCCCATCCCTGGAGACTTTTGAGGTCAGGTTGGATGGGGCTCTGAGCAACCTGATCCAGCTGCAGGTGTCCCTGTTTGTTCCAAGGGGAGTTGGACTCGATGGCCTTTGAAGGTCCCCACAACTCAAACAATTTTATGCAAATGACTGAATTGCAATATTGAGTTTAAGGTTCATTTCTCTGGGAGCTAGCCAAAAGAGCTGATGTTCTTCTTATGCTTTAGAATAAAATGCATGTTTCAGAATAAAACCTATGTTAAAACTCATTCTAAAACTTACATTTCAGTGTGTAGTTAGCAATACTCAGATCTAATGTACCATTAAAACATGGTTTGCCGTATATAAGCAACAGCTATAACAAAGCCAGGCTTTCAAATGCTGTAGACTATTCAAAAAGTCTCATTTTCTGCCCTCACTCTTCCACATCAATCCAGAAGCAGCGGAGCTTGCTCCCTCAGTGTCAGCAGAAGGATGGGCTTGCAGAGGGTCTCATCCTGCAGCCTGAGATGGAGTAAAATTTTCATTTCATCGCTATGAATTAAATCCCTGAATAATTGAATTCAGTAGGTATTTGCAAAAGGTCAGATAGATGTTGGTAGTCTCAGCAGTTCCAGGAACAGTGCTGCTTTATTAACGTGGCAGGCAAAACGTTGTTTCTATGGATTGTGCATAAATAGTGTTTACAATTTTATTTTAATTTCCTGTCTCTGAGCAAGCTGGATGCAAAACAACCCAATAGCTGAAGTTGTACACTAAATTATATGGGGAAGGCACCGTGGGCAATAACTGAGTGCAGAGCATGGCTCTGGGTGCTTGAAACTCAAATCCTATTTCTAATTTAAAATCATTCTGTAAAGAGATCAGATTTTTCTGATTAAAACTTTGAGAGTGGTTGTATTTAATATCCACATCTTTATTCCACGCAGCACTCAAATTTAATCTCTGTCTAATAAGAAATTTTTTAAATGATATTGACTCAGCTAGGAGAGGGAAACATCTCCAATGGGATATTTTCACAGAACAAAATAGATTATCTGGCTTCTCCGGCCTGGCTCCACCAAGCACCCAGCCTCACCCATACACTGCACAGTGAAGAGACTGAATCCCTTGCTTGGTAGAACAGCAATAATTACAGCATTAAAAGATTTTCCTGTGTTGAGTCTGTTTACAAGTATGTGCGATTGGAAAAATAGCTCCAAAGTTAAGAAAATCCCCACACTGTACTGAAAACTTTCAGTCTGTGCTCATTTTTTTGTGCTGTTTCTGCTCTCCTGTGTCTCGTGGCTTCTATTTTGCTGTGTGCAGTACCTGACCAGGAGCGACTGGGAATGCATTTGTGCAATGCATTTCTACTGTGGGCATCGTTCCAGGCCTTCAGTCTTATCCAGGGTGGCAATTTCCACGTGAGCCTTCGAGGCTCAGCTCACATCTGCCTTTTACATACGTGGGTGCTCACAGCTGCAGGGAAGAAAGCTGCTTCTCTGTGCTTGTTCTAGGTTTTTTATTTAAAACAAAGATACATTTAAATGATGGTAATTTATCATAGATAATTGCCAGGTGAAGAATGCTTTCCATCCTCGTTTAAAGTCATCAATATTTATTTTCATTTTATTTAGAAAAAATAGTTCTACTTCAAAGCATTATTTTCACACAGACAAGCCCGTTCTCCCCACCCCAAAATGCTTTACTTGACTATGGCACCAGCATGATCTCGACACGTCTTAGCTCAACTAAAATAATGTTAAAAAAGTACTTCAAATGTAACCGAATGATTTTGATTGTAAGGCAGAGATACTGACGTGAAGACTGAAATACATGTATTTGTGTTTGAGGAGAATCTATTTGCAGCTTGGAAATTTTCAGAGATGCTTAGAAGTGCAGCTGAATACTGAGCTAAACTGTTGATGTTAAGGACACCAATTTTTTTACAGGAGAATTTATGACAAATAGACCATCTTCTAAGGCTTTTTATGAAGTCCCTTATCTTCAGAGAGCCCTCTTCCTCCTTTGTACTTTCGAAGGGAAAATGATATAAAGCTTAGACAGAGACAGCATCCATGAAGTTCTCACAGCGTTTTACTGTCAGCTGGAGTGTTTCATTACCTTGGAACTAAATCATATCAACTAATGCCACAGCCACTTCCCAAGACCAGACGATGTCCACTCGAATTTCTGTGGGCCACTTGTAGCCCCTTCTGATGCAACTCAGGGGGGTGCAGACATGTTCATGTGTGTGTAAGAGCACTTGGAGAGCGAAGCCCTTGTCGTCTTCCCCTCCTCTTCATCACCAACCTCTCCTCTAATCACAGGCTGCTTCTGCTTAGTGCAGCAGGTGAAAGTGGCTAGAAAACCCATGCGGAAACGCTTGTTCATGAAGCAGTATATGATAGGGTTCACACAGGCAGAAGTGTAGGACAGCAGGTGGATAAAGGAGATGGGAGCTCCCGAGAGATGCAGGTCTGCTGAGGCGGTGTCAAATGCACGCCAGGCATTCACGCTGAAGATGGGAGTCCAGCAAATGAAAAACAAAACCACTATCACCATCAGCATGCGGATGACAAGTTTCTTGGCCATCAGGTTGGCAGAAGAGCTGCTGCTTCTCACCCTGTCTATTTTGCTGTTTCTCATAGCAGAGAGTTGTTGCAATGGCACTTTCCTTTTCCTTTTGGCTTTGTGCAGGTAGCACCCATCTCCATCCTCGTATTTGGCGATGCTGGTATTTCCTTTTCTTTCTGTACACATAAAGGAATGCTTGAATAGTTGGCAAAAGGTCTCTGAATGGTGTCTCAAATTACAAAAATAATTGGTTCTAAGCCTAAATGAATATAACATAACTCACAGCTGAACAAGACAGAGAAAGCACAGCCCCAGTTTTGCACCACTCATGTATCAGCTGCTCTGTCTGCTGGCCCATAGTATTCTCCCATCATAATTGCACACAAACTGATGCAACAGAAGACTGTTTGCTCCAGTGTTTGCTTACGGTAGTTTTCACAGTAATGCTGCTGCTCTAATTTGACAATTTTGTTGTAAACTTTACTGACAGAAACAGTCCTCATCCACGGCCTGAAAAATATCCTGACATTTCTATAAAAATTTTAAATTTAAATCATCCCACATAGAACAACTGCAAAAAAAAACATAGGTGAAGAATTACTGGCAAGAGAATAATGGAATCACCTCAATAAAAAAATAAATGCTCCTGGCTGAAACAGATTATAACCATCATTTTTTACAAATAGAAAATTTTGGTTATTGTGGTCTCAAGGTGACTGCTCACATCTTCAACTTTAAGTTAGAAAATAACAGAAATGCACTGTTACCTCTTGATGATCTTCTCTGGCTGGTATCAAATTTTATTCCTCTGTAGAGCTCCAGTGAAATGAGGCCATATGCAACCATCATTATTATCCCAGGTATAAGAAAGAGTATGAGCAGCAGGAAGGTATACCTAAAGAATCAATAAATGGACAGAGACTGGGGAATAGTGCAAACCTTGTTGTTGTCATTGTTGTTTTAATATGTTCCTGGCCCCTTGCAGAAGCCACAGGAGTTGTTGTTGATCCTCAGAGGTGCCCTGGTACTGGCTTCCAGTACTGGGCTGAGATGCAGCTGGTGTGCACTTCCTTCCCATGGCTGAGGCATCTATTGCAGGAATGGTGCAGACATCACTGGGGTTCCCGTCTCTGGGTCTGTGCAGAGCCCCTGGGGCTGGAAGCCCCTTCTTTAAGGTGAGTGCCTTTTCTTTGTTTGCACATCACTGTCTGTTGTTCTCCTATGTAATGCACTGATGGCAGCTTCTCTAATGTGACTGAAAAATGGGGAAATCATCCTGTTTAATCATTCAGGAGCCTACATCTCTTCTGCTCCTCAGAACTTGTGTACCAGCTCATTAACACATCGTAGAACCTATAGTGATGCCTGGGAGGAAAGAAGTTTGACCAGCATCCTTCCTCCTCACCTGCACTCACACTGACAAACTCCTGAGGCTACTGAAAGCACTGGTATGGCTTTAATGTGAGTGGTGCATACTTTAATCTTGTTCCTACTTTCGACTGACCTTCAGGAGTGGAAAAAAAACCCCACCAAATTAAAATCTTACATCTTCTCAGCACCAGTTGAAGTACTTGATCATTGTGCAAGGACACAATGTCAAAATAATATTGCTGCTTGATGGTGCTACTGTTTACTTAGCCTGCCTGGAGGTGTACCACCTGGAGCTCTACCACTCCCCTCATTTCTCTTATGCTCTTCTCTACAAATAACCAAAAAGGCTGAGTTCTCAAGAAGGGCATTTGCAGTCTCTCCAGGGTTTCAAATTCTACTTATCTGCTTCAGAGGACGTTTGGATGCAAATATTAGCAGGCAAGGTAGCATCACACAGACAGGAGGGAGCCTGTGTACGTTTTTTTCTGAGATCAATGAAAATTTCTCTGAAAATATTGAAGTTTATGCTTAAATGAGTTAAAGCAGAAGTATTCTGACTTGATCAGTGACAGATGCTTTCTTTATAGCGGGGGCTTAGCAGACCAGTGGGAGAATCATTGCCATGTTAGGTGTCCTTCCTATGACAAGGCAGAAGTTGTGTAAGAGTCAAAATGTAAGCAGCTTAAAAATAAGATTCTTTTTCTATAAATAAACTTGAGAGAAGTGTACATGTTTCCTGGTAGCTAATGCTTAATTTTCAATAGGCTTAATGCTACCATGAAATCCTGTTTTCTGCCAGATAATTATGCATTTGCTTAGAGTTAGATAAATCTTACCAAGACTGTTGAATGACATCACTTGGCCAAAGGAGCCGACACATGTTGGCTGTGCTATTGTTGTACTTGGTGAAAGGGACCAGCTTGCTGTAAATTGGGTACGGTGACATGATGGTAAAGGAAACACACCAGGTAGCAGCAATCACTTTCAAGGCATGGGATTTTGTCTGCCAGACCCTGGACTGAAGAGGTTTGCAAATGGCACTGTACCGCTCCAAAGAGATGGCAACCAGGTTGAATGTAGACACACTTACAGAGATACCTGCACGTAGAAAACGAAGTAAAAGGTTATTCTCGTGTTTAAAATGCTTCTGCTGTTTACAAATAATCTTGCTAACTTTCTGTATAAACGTGGAGAGAACACAAATACAGCAAGCTAGTTGTAAGCAAAATTATTTGTAAATAACATGCTGATTAAGTTAGTGAAGAGTGCATAGAAATTGGGTCTAGGTCTCCATGCCGACACTCCTGCTCATTGCTCTAGTGCCAGAAGTCCAAGAGGAAAGATTCATTCATTCGAACTGTGAAATTCTGAAAGCAGAAGGAAAGCACTTTTCCTTCTAATTCTTTTTCGTACTGCGTGGTTTGTGCACCAGAGTAATTGTGTTTCATTTCAAATCAGCATTTGAAATAGTGGGATTTTGCTAATGCTCTTTTAACACAGTGCTGCAGTCCCTATTCTATTGCTTTAATTTTTTACTTGTCCTGCTAGATTGGTGATCTGATTTCCTCATTCAACTGAATTAAATACTTCCATTTTAAAAAAATTAGATCTAATGGAGTTAGAAAAGTAGGAGAACTGAAATTCTCCTATATAGATAAAGAAAATCTTTATCCTTCAAGTATCCCTAATTTCTCCTGTTCATATGTTATGAAATATAATGCAGTGGTCTCTGTTTCTTTCTCTGAAGCATCTCAGTTTACCACTGCAGGATTATAGATATTTTTGCTTAATTTTACAGCAATTTTTTCTTTCAGTGTATGAACTTTAATTTTTATGAATTCTCTGATGCCAGTCAAAAATTAAATACTGATGTCTTAATGTTTTGCTTTACTCAAATCACCTGTAATTGAATATATCTTCTTACATCTTACAATTAAAGACTGAGAGCAAAGGTGATAGAATGGTTGTCAGCACCTATTTATCAGTAGAAGCTTCTTAACCTGAGTTGCTAAAGGGAAATGTCCATGTTCTGATTCTTAAAGAAGACACCTTCGTAGCTGAAACGTGCAGAATCAGAAATATTTCACTGGATTTTTATAAACTTATAAATTGTGAAATAAGAGAAAGATGACATTGCTTAGGTAAATTTTTATGACATTTATGGCAGTAATTCATTATAACTGTTTAAACACAGCCTTTAGTTGTACTGGTTTTATCTACAAAAAGATGTTGATTTCCCATTCCCAGTTTAGGTGCATACTTCCACATTACATAAAAGTTCTCAAGGGCGTAAGTTAAAGGGGCACAGTGCAGGCATTTTGAAACTCCTGGCTCAGCCTCCACAAGCAAAAGGGGTGCAGCACAGCATACAGAGGTGTGACTTCCTGAAGTCAGACTGTAAGAGCTGCATCTGTACAGCCTGCATGTTGTGATCTACTGCTGACCTCAGATCTGACCTGATCTGTTCTTACAAAGCCCTTGCTCTAAAATCCAGTTCTGTGAATAGTACCTACTTCTGCTTCTGACTATTTTTGTCCTTCCAAGTACCACCGCTAACAAAAATCTGTGTAGTGAGGACTATACAGACCGTCCTTTTTGATGGATGATCTGGACACTGCTAATAGTTCTGTCAGTGATAGGTAAGCAACTGTACGTGCCAGGTTCCTCATTAAAGCTTATTTGTACAAAACACTTCTCACCTGATACAGTCAAACACTTCTGTGTGCAGTTAAAATTAACCGAGTATCTCTGTGTTTTGCTGGAAACCGGATCTAAAAAAACCTGCCCTACAGAGTTGTTTCTTGATGATTTTGGTAACTGCTCAATGGCAGATAGGAAAAATCAGGTCATTAATGAGCTTCTCACATATCCCACTAGTTAATATTCAAAACAAGAGTAAACTTCCAAGACTTACCCATGAAGTAAGTGGCAGTTTTGCAAACAGTGCTCCCAAAAATAAAATCTTTCAGCAGGTTGGGAATAAGGGTGAATGGCATGCAGAAGAGGCAGAGCATTAGGTCACTGACTGCCAGGGACAGCAGAAATATGTTGGTGACTGTTCTCATCTGTTTGTTTCTTATCAGCACAGTGATGACCAGAATGTTCCCCAAAACACTGAGCAGAAATATCAAACAATACAGCAGGATCCGGATTATCTGATGCAGATCTGAAAACAGTCACAGAGAGAAATCAGGTATGAATTATATAGATCATAGACTATTATATGATTCATTCTTTAATCAGTAGGTAAACCCTTTCAAAAACCTGCTTGGTGTTAGTCTTGCTGAGGTTTATGCCTTTGTACCAATCAGTTGAAGTTCTGAAATTCTTAAATGTATTTTGGTCTACTTCAATTGTATAACTTTAAGGTAGGACGCATACAGTGCACTTCTGAAGGCAAACACAATTTCTGAAAAGCATGTTCTGTTCAAACTGCTTTAAGTGCACTGCTCATTCACCACAGAAATTCTTCCTTTCTTGTGAAAGCATGAAATTATACAGCGACCAAAAACATTTTAATACAGTGATGATTATTTCAATCTCATAGTGTTATAATTTCATATTTAATCTCTTTTACATGTTGTGTCAGCCCACATAACTTCGGTGCTATGGATTTTCTCAGAGTCAAAATTGTGTTACTCCGTGTCCTTCATAGAGCTGTTTACATTTTGTACCCAATATTCCTACTGTCAGTTTTCCATTCTAACACAGTTTTGTTCCATCTGGACGTTTATCTTGGAAAACCAGTACATACTGAAATCTTTCCTGCCTGTTTCTCATCCTTACTTATCAGCAAGTAGTTGATTTTGCATTCCCCCACAGAAAAAGCCTTGTCTGGCTGTTTTGCTACGTGCTCGCTTCCAGCTACAACTCAAACTGCCTGAAAGAATCTATTTTCTATACCTACCTTTAGAAGAATAAGGTGGATCATCCACGCAGTAAAAAGTCTCATTTTCCAGGAGGATATCACACAGCAAAGCAGTGATATTGGTACTGTTCTCAAGGAAGCTAGCATCAACTATTTCCATCCTTCAGGATCCACAGGTTAGCTGCTACGAAGAAGGCTGGTTTGTAACTATCTGCCCATTCTTTCAGTAAACAGATATCTTCTGAATGAAGTCTTCAAGAGGAATACGAGAGAGGCAGAGGTGCAAGTAAGTTCTGTAACCATCCGTCAGGAACGCTCTGGTCAGGCTGAAAAAGATTTATGCCATACGAGGCAGTTTAGAAAAGCAGGGCAAGCATGCAGACATACATTCACACATATGCACACATGCACACATCCCCTCCTGTACTTTTTTAGATCCACCCTCTTTTGTTACTGGCCTACTGTTGGGATTATAAACAGACTAGAAAAAGATTACAGTGTTAACCCCTTGCAAGGTTGCTTCTGCTCACGTCTCTGCAACGTTTCTCAGAGGGAGGTTGCTGTGCCACAGCCAATAAATCACAACCGGTGAATGATGAGAGTGATAAATCCGTCTCTCAACCAACACCACTTAAAATGTCCAGAGGAACTAAATAAACAGGCAGAGAAAGGAAAAATAACACCAAGTTTTTGCAAGCCTTACGTGAAAGTGATTTTTTCTTCACATTTTTCAGAACAAACTGAAGACTGGGTGTGTAACTGACTCAGGAAAACAAGAGCTGTTACATCTATCTCATTTAGCAAAGCGCTGACTTTATACTGAAGATTTTCATGTCCCTGATGCAAAGCGCAATAAGGCCACAAATGCCAGTGTTCCTGGATTGAGCTCTATGGACATATGCCATTAGAACTGTTGGCTAATATAAGCAGAAGCCTAAACATATTTTCCGTGCATGGGCTTCTATTTGACTTGTAAACTCAAGCTGATAAAATACTGCGCATTAGTTACGCATTAGTGCAAAATGTAACCTTGGCTGTTTGAAAGAAGCCCTTTCCTCTGAGTTCTGCTTTGTGAATACGTAAACACTATCCTCTCTGGTGCTCCACAGTGTCCTGGACTTTCAGCATAGCAGTGGATTTAAGATCTCTTTTTAAATACACAGGGCAATAATAGGTTCCTAATAGCACGTTCCTAACCCCTTGAAGTTGGTATACAATGACTGAAAGTCCTGGATTTCTTCTCCACCCTCTCCAACTTTGGCTTACAGTGCCATATTTGGAAGGGGTATGCAGGAGAGTAGATTGGAAAGTTCCGATTTCTAAATTACCTTTTCTGTAGCAATTTTATTATAGTAATTTCCTTTACATGCTCTTGTAGTTGAATTGTTGTTGTTGTTGTTGTTTTTTGTTTGGTTTGGTTTGGTTTTAATCTGAGACAAAACAGGATCAAACTTGCAGACAGGGTGTACAAAATGTCTCATCAGAAGGAAACATTAAGTCCAGTAGAATTCATTTTCAGCCTCAAAGGTATATCACACAGGTAGGAAATTAATCTTACTTTTATCTTTCTACTTGTTGCTTTCAAAAAATGATATTGAAGAAATAAAAGTTGAATTTTGTCTCCATTTTTGCAATAATTGACCATTAAGCTTGAACTTTAAGTGCTGAACTCTGATAAATCTTGCTCTCTTTTAGCTGCCTAATTCATCTGTAATTTTTTTGCATGTTTTAAGGACTACCTTGATGGATGCTATTAACCAGCCACTCTCTTAAATGACAGATTTGCCTATTTAATTAAACACAGATTTTTTTTTTTTCAGATTTAGTTTTGAATTATAGTTCAGATTATTTTGAATAACCGTTCAGATTTATTTTGAATTGTTCCAGTATTTCATAGTATTATGATATCCCTAACATCTGAGTGGCAGCTAAGGCAGGTGCTGATTCGGTGGTGGTAATCCACAGGAAAAGCCCTGTATGCTTTTTGGAAAGGACTTCTGGGTTTAGATTGCTTTCTCACTCCTCAGAGACAGCAAGGTGCAGAAATTCTAGTCTAAGTTGCCAAAACTTCTGGTTAACAGCTTCTCTTTCCTTTGAAAATCACTTCCTATGGAAGGAAAATCAAAACAAAACAAACTCAGACCAAATTTTCTAGCATCTATCTGCTTTTCTAAGATGTGCCTTGCTTTCAGTATCTGTGTCTGAGTCGTTTCATTTAAGTCTTCAAATTTTAGAGCAGTAATAAAGCACCATTCAGTGAACGATTTTGAGCTCTCTCATTTTTTCTGTCTGGGACCTTTGCATGTCAAAAGAAGCTATTATAATTATTTTCAATTATTATAATACTCTGACCTGCTGCAAACCACAGGCTGGGTAATTGTGTTTAGCAATTCCTTTACTGAATTAAATAACCTGTAATGGAGTTAGAGTCTTTCTGTAAGCAAGATGTCAAATTGTTGTTCTAGGCTTATTTTTAATGTGGAAAACTTCTTTCTGGTTTCCTGGCACCTTCTATTAGATCTGTGTTAGAGAAATGATTGGATGTGTTTTCAGTTTCGTTTGTGTTGACTGGTATTAGCAGTATTTCCTTCATTACCTTTTACCAGATGTATTGCTGCTTGGAGTTGGATTCTTTCTCAATTCATTTTTCATCTGCAGCTTTTATACTGGTTATACCACTGCACTTTTGGGGTTAGTTGCTGGTGTTCTGATGAGTTATACATTGTTTTTGCTCTGTGCCTTGAGGAAGCAGCAGTATATTAAATAGAAAGATGATGTTTTCTTTATGTTGTTAGATATAGACTGAGACTGAGAACTTACCTTCTGCTGGGCTTCCAGATTTGCTGGGCTAGATTTCCAAGTGTCATCTATGAAGACTCCAGGGAAGAAGCGGAGTGAGTTGTCTCTCAGTGCACCATTACAGCAAATTACCATTCTGAGCCAACTTCTCCATAGCTGTCATGACTTTATCATGTCTGAAGAACGTGAGGTTAGTTATTCATGCCTTGTGTATAAGCTGTTTCTTCCCTGGGCACTGTGGCCCAGATCTAAACCTTTTCTAGTTCATGTACAGTTTTTCACAGATGCTAACATCTGAAGATAAACCAAGGATTTTAATAATGGAATATTGAATTTTTGTGGTTTTTTTTTCTTTCTCTGTTCCTTTCCTGATAATTCCTGTAATCCTATTTGCCTTTTTTATAACTACTGAGAATTGAACTGATGTTTACATGGAAGAATAATATTGTAACTACAGCAATCTCTTTCCTGCATAGTGATAACTAGCTTAGAGCTCTACAATATTCATGAAGAATTATGTTTGTTTTCTACATTGCAGTGATTTTTATTTTAGAAAGATCTTCCTGCACCTCTTTGTAGTCAGCTTTTCTTCTTCTCTCCTTGATTGTTATAGCATCAGCTGAAAATTCTTTCATCTCACTCCTTTTTTCCATTTTGTGGAAATTTCTAAAAGTGATAAATGGCTGAGGCAAGGCTTCCTATGGGGCTCCATTCGTAATTCCTTTTCACATCTATTTTTTATGTTGTTCCCTGCTTTACTCTAAAACAATGGCCTCCTACCTGTCTATGATGTCTCTTTACTACTGAAATACCACTTCCATGATTCTCCTGATTCTTTCTGGCATCCAAGTCCATGCCAACTTCGATCCTTCAGCCTAGATTGGTATTTCAAGACTATTTGCAAACACTGATTGCTGCATATACTGAATTATCCAGGGCTTGGGAAACTCCCGTTGGAGAAGCAATGAAGATACAGACCCAGAAGTGATACAGCAGCTCAGTAACATGGGTTATGCCCTTAGCACAGCATAGACCATGTTCCACATTGAAGAAACAAAACACAAAGCCTGCAGCACTCATGAAAGTTAGGACTGCCATTTGAAAATCCTGTAGTGTAGACCAGGTGTTCAGAGATTTGTATGTGTTATTACAGTACCCACTAGATTTATTTCTGTGGATGCCAAGTTTATAAACTGGCTCGTCATCTCAAAGGTTTTCACTGTAACTCTGTTTGAATATTGGCTTTATGTTTGCAAGAGGTCATATTTAATAGTTTTACTATTTCCTTTAGAACTTCTGGATGAATACCATCTGGTCCTGGACTGAGCTGGATTCAATATCTGCTGGCTAAATAGCCAGACTAAATGAGTAAGAATTTGCTATGAACTCAACTCCCTTTTTGGAGTTGATTTCTGCATAAGACATACTAAGATCAAATGTTTTTGTTTTTCTAGGCATTTTTTGCATAGATTTACTCAAATGTACAGCCAACAATCTCAGTATTTGGACAGTTCTGAGTTGCCTTTTTAACATAATTTCTCTCTGATACATTTGACTAATTGCATGATAATAGATCACTCTCTTTCTAGCTGATCAGTACCATTTCATTGTCTCCCTACAAGCTTTAAGAAAGAAAAAAAGAAACTGTTTAAATGAAATGCTTGTTAACCATAAATGTCATTTTATTATTTAGGAGAAACAAAACATAAATGGTTGTCCTACCATACCACAATTTGGGATGTTGGGAATTTTAGGCAAGAACTTCCTTAGAGAAGGCTGCCTTATTAAATACATTGATTTATTAATAAAATTGGCTTTGATAATTAAGAAATAATGTCACAGTAGCATAATGAACCTCTGCAGGTAGTCTAAAGAAATGTGTACAATGTTTGTCCCAATATTTGAAGTAGAGAAGGCCTGATTACTCTGATAACAAAAGGATCTGGGTTGTTGTTTTTTTTTTTAATTTTAATTATATATTTTTTTCTGCTATGTCACATGATGAACACACCAGTTTAGTACCAAAACAGGTAGTGTGCTCTATCATTCCCTGCTATGTGTACCATACCTTTCTTATCCAAAATCAAACTGCATCAATTTACATTTTCCTCATAGATTTGCTTGAAGGTTAAGCGTCTGTTTTCCTCACTAATTTACCAAAGACCTTTTGTTATTCTAAATAGAAAGTCTACTTGTAAAATTATGAATTTGGAAAATCTTAGCTCTATCTTCTACGATACCTACAAACAGTTTTGGGTTTGTTGCCAGGTCTTTCATTTGTCTTGGCAAATGAAATAAGATAGATGAATTAGAAGAAATATATATGGAAAGTCACGGTCTAGTTCTGTTCTCAAAAGAGTTATGCTGGCATTAGGCCATTGATTCTGTGGAATTACTCTCATAAACCACAAGGAGATTTGAATAAGGCCACACTTTTGGAGAACTCACGAAATTCTCAGGAGCACATCTATTTTAGTGTATTACATTCAGGTAGGTTTTTTTTCAAGGTGATCTGACCTCGAGCCCCTTTAGGTTTTCAGAATAACTGCTGTGAAGACCAGTTTATTTAATCATCCAAACTCATCAATGTAAGGGTGAAAAACGTGTCATGACACCTACAAGGTAATGATATAACTGTTCTTGTCAGTACTAAACTCCTTAATAAATCTCAAAAGCAGAATAGACTGTTGAAAAAAACCCTATGTGTAACAATCAAGAACCGTAGTCTTTTCTTTTTAATTCTCCAGTGAAGACCCATAATAATCACTATCGTTTTACTGCTAGTAGTTTTTGTTAGTAGACCTTAAAGAAGTGTACAAAAGAGGTTATTTTATTTTAACCACAGTCACTATGATTTTCAAGTTAGAGACAAAAAAATGAAGCCTAGGAATGTGAAGTGATTTGGCACAGGTCACTCAATGCACCGGGGTGTTTATAAAAGAAAATAATCTCTTCAGGCTCTTTATGGCCTTCCCCTGGATCTTCTCTAACAGCTTTATGTCTTTCTTTTGTTGGGAGCACCATGCCTGGATGTAGTAGTCCAGACAGGGCCTCATAAGGGCAGAGCAGAGGGAGACAATCAACTCCTTCACCTTGCTGGCCACCTCTCTCTTGATGCAATCCAGTTGGCCTTCTGGGCTGCAAGCACTCACTACAGGCTCATGTCCAGCTTTCATAGAATCATAACATCATAGAATTATGATAGATAGAAGCTCAGCTTGGAAAAGACCTTAAAGATCATCGAGTCCAACCACAACCTAACCATGCTACCCTAAGAACCCTCCTCTAAATCATGTCCCTGAGCACCACATCCAAATGGTTTTAAAACACATCCAGGGATGGTGAGTCCAACCACCTCCCTGGGGAGCCTATTCCAGTGCTTAACAACCCTTTCAGTAAGGAAGTTTTTCCTGATATCCAACCTAAACCTACCCTGACACAACTTAAGGCCATTTCCCTTGTCCTATCACCTGTCACCAGTGACAAGAGATGAACCCCGCTCTCGCTGTAAGCACGTTTCAGATATTGGAAGAGAGCAATAAGGTCTCCCCTCAGCCTGCTTTTCCCCAGACTGAACAGCCCCAGTTCCTTCAGCAGCTCCTCGTAGGACATATTCTTCACAAGCCTTGTTGCCCTTCTTTGGACCTGCTCCAGCACCTCAATGTCCTTTCTGTACTGAGATGTCCAAAGCTGAACACAGTACTCGAGGTGAGGCCTCACCAATGCCTAGTACAGGGGCAGGATTACTTCCCTGCTCACCACACCATTCCTGATACAAGCCAGGTTGCCATTGGCCTTCTTGGCCGCCTGAGCACACTGCTAGATCATATTCAGCCAACTGTCCATCAGCAAACCACGGTCCCTTTCCAAGGCAGCTTTCCAGCCACTATCAGACAGCTTTCCAGCCATTAGGCAGCTTTCCAGCCACTGAAGACATCCACCAGACCCCCTTTTCCATGGGCTCCTCTAAGTTCTTCTGCCAGGCTGTACTCATATCTGGGATTGCCCCAGGGTAACATAGGTCTGCTCAGCCATGGGAAAAGAAGACCGAGGGAGAGAACTGATTAATGTTTATAAATACCTAAAGGGAGATGGGAGGCAAATGGATGAGGCCAGGCTCTTCTTGGTGGTGCTTAGAGATAAGAATCACCAACCCTGGAGATATTCAAGGAATGTTTAGAGGTTGTGTTGAGGGACATAGTTCGCTGAGAACTATTGGTGACAGGCAATTGGCTGGACAGTTGGAATGGATGATCTTGTAAGTCTTTTCCAACCTTGGTGATTCTATGATTCTATGAAAACCTGAACATAGGAAGTTCCATACAACATGCAAAATAACTTCTTTGTGGTAAGGGTGATGGAACACTGGAACAGGTTGCACAGAGGGGTTGTGGAGTCATTCAAGACCCATTTGAACACCTTCCCATTTTATGGAACCTGCTTTAGCAGGGGGATTGGACTTGATGATCTCTTGAGGTCCTTTCCACTCCCTGCAATTCTGGTTCTGTGAGTTTGTGTCCTGGCCCAAGTACATCACCTTGCACTTGGCCTTGTTGACCTTCTAAAAATGTTAGGGGATGCGTGTCTCATTTAGAAGGCCTTTTTACTATTACTTCTGGTTACAACATAGATACATCAACAAATTCCTACCAGAAATCTCCAAAAGAAATAAAATAACCTCCTTGAAAGAATCCAAGTAGAATTTTGATTGAAAAAAACCCAAAAGATTATAGGATGTTCAGAATTTTGCTGTTTTTCTATTGTCATGATTTTGCATGGAAGGATTAGAAGGGGAATGAGATTGTGAGATAATGGACTGTGCTGCTCAATTTCCAGGACTCCTAGGATGAAAGTGTGATTTTAAGTCAGACTCAGACTTGTGGCTATTTTGCTGGACACAGTTAAGTATTCTAAAGTTGTTTGACTCTTGCTCTTTATATTGTGACAATCTCCAGGCCGTATTTATTTATTTATTGCTTCACTGAAACTCTGCTAGCTACCAGTTTAGATTAATTATTGAACCAAGTAAGAGGAAGTATGAAGAAAGACAACTTGCAGAAGTCAAAATTCTGCTATCGGTCTTGATTTGTGGAATGTTTGTATTTATTTGCAAATTGGCCAAATTATCTTTGCATTTTGGACTGCAGTCAGGTTGTTGGTTTTTATTTTTTCTGAGAAACAGAATAGCGATGCCAAATACTTGGATTTATTTCAACTACTATACTGAGCTTTCTTGGTAGCATTTGATAGTATTTCCATAGAAAGTCATTTCAAAATGTTATTCAAACACTGAAAATAAATAGTAGTTTCCAGAGTTCCACCACAGATGTGCTGTTACTAGATAGAATTATTGATCTTGCCATGCTTTTTCTATGTAATTCTTAAGAAAACACACTCCAAGGAACAATTGTTTTAGCTAGTTTGGACTATTTGCTTATGTTTATATAATATTACATTGTGCAGGGAGTTAATGTGACAGAAAGCATGTAAGTTTTAAATTCATTTTAATTGTTCAGTCTTTGCTTACATTACAAAACTGTTTAAAGCTGCTAAGGAGAACATTCAACTCTCGAAGGAATAGGCAAAACCCCAAGAACAAATTCTGCTCAGAATTCTCTACATTCACTTGGCAGCCAACCTCAGTTAGTTTGGATGCTATGGCATTCCCCAGATATCCAGGGGCTTACAAATAAGGCAAATACATTGGAAGCTGGATCTTTGGGATGTAATCCCAAATGAAATATGAAAAAGATACACTTAGTTGATGCATTGTCAATTTTACTTTTACAAACATTAGAGAATTTGTAGCAAATGTGGATGATTACTTCAATAGTTTGTGCCTCTGAAGTCATTATCTTACATATGCAATTTCATGCATACTGGTTTCATCCTTCCTGTAATCACTGTCATTGATGATAAGCATTCTTTGCACAAACAAAGCAGTGTAAATGCAGAGGCTACTGCATTGTTTCTTGGATACCTAATTTCTCTCAGTATTTTCCCTCTATTCTGTAGCATTCATTTTTTAGTCTTGTAATGTGGAGAAACGAAAAAAAATGAGGAAGGAAAAGTATTTCTGATGAATCTACTAGAAAGGCTCAGTTACAATTAGTGATTCATTTTACAACCTCTGTTTCTTTAAGGTGCTTGAAGCAAGTAAAGCTTCTTTTAAATATTATAAGTATTATGCCAGTAGCACGCCCCCAGATTCTATTCACACTCACTCTGTCTTTAAACCTGATGTGTATGTATTTGCTCAAACCATAACTGTACAGCGTTCTTACCTATTTAATTTTTGTTTGCAGTTCAGTGAAGAAAGCCAGAACTGTCAACTTCAATTTTATGCCTTTTCATGCTGAAAAATCTTGTTCACAAGATATTATTTAGAGACGGCAGGAAATTTCAGATTAGATTATGTGAGAAATATTAAAATCAAATCTCAAAAACCAGACCATAATATAAAATTCTGAATACATTTTGATTTTCTTTTTAAGTAGGAGTAAGCCTAGGTCATGTTTTTGTCATGGATATGTTAGGGTTTTGGTAGCTTTGAACTACTGTATAATAATGCCAAAGTGGAGTGTTTTTCCAAGTAACTACAAGATTATCAAATGTATACATTTATATAAACATATATGGAACAGGTTTGGGATGAGGTATATATATGGGATGTGTGCATATATGTAAATACATACATTCTCTCCTCCAAATTGTTTACCATATCTGCTCTGTAGGCTATTCTAAGTCTTTGTGCCATGCCTAGTCTCATTGTAAACCTTTACATATATACCTGCAGGAAAATATTAACTAAGTTTTGAAAGTATCTTCCTCAAATAATTGGTGTCCTCTCCCTTTATTATTTCTCTACATGTCAGTACATATGTGGGGAGAAGTACATCTCATTGATCTAAATCCTCAGAAATGCTGCCTTTATTGTACATCTAATTTAACTTAAATGAAAAACTTTGTATGTGAGTGTTGACAAACCCCAAGAAGGAAATTTTCTGCTGTATTTTAAATAACTACACACTACCCAGCAGAAAATGTATCCTGATGCAGGTCTCTGTGAGTACAAGCCCAAATGCAATTTCAGACAAAGACCAGACATTTTTATCCATTTGGGCTACTAGCTTGTGTCTATATTCAAACTGGGGAGCAATTTTTGTCTCATCTGCTCTGGAAAATATGTCCATTGATAAACAGTGGGTAGGCAAGTTGACTGCAGGGATTCTTCCGATGAAGAACAAAAATAATTAAAGATAAAAATAATTAGAGAGAACAGGGAGGCATCTGAGGAAGATGGACTATGGCAATATTCAGCTCAGGGGTGTCAACTCTTGGAGCTGGATCATGGAAAATCTGGCTGTAAAACTTCCTCTGCCTTAGCTGTCTAGTAATTATTCCACAGTTATCCTTCTGACAGTATATATTCCTCCAATTCCACTCCTATATTATTACTTACTCCTGTCCATGATTGACAAGCTCAGCTATAGCAAATCTATACAGTTTTCCTGAACTGTTTTATCATTTTCTTCTCTCTTCTCTGCTCTGCTCTGCTCCCTTGCCTTCCCTTGCCTTCCCTTGCCTTCCCTTGCCCTCCCTTGCCTTCCCTTGCCCTCCCTTGCCTTCCCTTGCCTTCCCTTGCCCTCCCTTGCCTTCCCTTGCCTTCCCTTGCCCTCCCTTGCCTTCCCTTGCCTTCCCTTGCCCTCCCTTGCCCTCCCTTGCCCTCCCTTGCCCTCCCTTGCCCTCCCTTGCCCTCCCTTGCCTTCCCTTGCCTTCCCTTGCCTTCCCTTGCCTTCCCTTGCCTTCCCTTGCTTTCCCTTGCCTTCCCTTGCCTTCCCTTGCCTTCCCTTCATCCCTTCCCCCTTCCCCCCCTTTTTTTTTCCAATGAATATAAATAATTCCAACTGGTTGTATGTTGGATTTTTGTTTTACTGAGCTCTAAAAATGACACAGAACAGAAAATCAAACAGTGTTTATGTATTTTAAAAATTTTGTTTTCAGTGGGCAGAACTTTACCTGAAATCACGTCTCCTAGATTTTTTTTATGCTTCACTGAGCTGGATACAATGTTTGCCATTTTTGCATTATGGAGATTTGTATAAAAATTTATATTTGAGGAGTTAATGAGAACAAGGAGGTAGTCTGCAACTCAACGGCTTTGCATACAGCATGCAGAACTGTCTTACACACACTCGCACTTTCACCTGCTCATTCCACTTTTCTTAGGTGCTTGCCTTGAATTTTTGTGCACATTCTTATTTTGAACTTACTTCCACAGTAAAAGCAATAAAAGTAGTCTACCTACTTGTCTTTTGTGCCTACTCAACAATTCCCATAATAGGCAGAATAGTATTTAAACTTTGCATACAGTTTTCTGCCATAATCTATTCCTGTATGTAAATGGAGGAACTGTGTTTAGAAATCAGGGCTCCATTTTACATTTTGACTTAACCTCTTTTGGTCTAATACAGGACAATCCCAAGTATTTCAGTGTAGGATTCCTAGGCCCCTGACACTGCCTGTGATCTATCAGACAAGACTCCATTCCATAGTTGGTTAAGATATTTATTCAGTGTGCTGTGCTCCTTCTCAATGGTAGAAGGCATTTGTCTGTATGAAGAAAGAGAAGCATCATCAGTAGAGACAAAACTATGAGAAACTATGAGAAACTTTGGACTGTTCTGCTTGCCATGTTCAGTTCATTCAGCGTTTCCACCAGGTAATTTATCTTACTGGCATTTCTGGCTGTGTTTTGTTTGAGCAGACGTCAGGTTAAGGAAGCAGAAGTCAAGAAGAAGCATATCTGAAAAATGTTAGCAAGGGAAATAAGGATCCCTGTGAGCCAGAGTGTTCTTTTTAATGATTACTGTATCTGGTTGTTTTCCAACCCTACACTAACCAACGGAAAAGACCTACAGAACCCTACAGGAGCTTTCTTATCCTCTTGGTTTATTCTTCACTTCTGAATCTTCTATTTGAAAATACAACAAAGTATTCAATCAGCTTATCCTTCCTATTGATAATTAAGAACTTAGAAAGAGGATAAATTACCTTTAATGCTCATAAAGGAATAATTTTCATTAGAGGACTATTAAAAAAACTACCAATTGCCAATTACTTGGATACTATTGGTATCCAAGAAGAAATCCTTGTCTTGTCTCTGAAGTTTATGGCTCTGCTCTTAGTGATTTAGGTATCTTGCCACAACCAAATACAAGCTCTGCTTGTGTCTATATCATCCAGTCTCACTGAAATCAATAGGTTTAAAAAGGCAGCACAGAATCTTACAGTACCATACCTACGTACTAATAAACTGTGGCCTGAATATGTTCATTTCCTGCGAGAGAGTTTAATGCATTTCTTACCTACTGCCCTAATGTTTACAGAACCTCAAAAGAAATGTCTAAACTAAAGGTACATGCATATTGGGGAAATGCTTGTGAGCATTGAAGAATGTCTTTTTAACAGGTTTGCCTACATACAATAATTGTGTAAATCTCCAGACAGACTTACGGACAGCTGAACATACAATTCATAATGAAAATATATGTACGAAGTGCAAATGCTATGCTGTTCATAGACTGTAATTTAGAATGTTTTTTTTCTTCAAAATTGTCTTTGACCAATAGGTTCCGTTTCTTTTGTAAGCTTATGAAATCTGCATCTATATAATTATATTTTAAAAGTCTTGTTAAGTGTGCACATTTTAAGAACCAGAAAATGCAGAATGATAGTGCTCAAGGCTAGGTAGCTTGATTAATAACAAAACACATGGAAAGCAGTCTGAAATTAATAGCTCTAGAAAAATTACGGACTTTGTGCAGGTTTTATATGGCTAAAAACTGACAGTTGCTATTATGACAGCAACGCCATTAAAAAGTGCCAGCAAAAGATGCTACGACCTGAGATACATTATCCTCTGTAGGAAGGATTAAACCTACATAAATGCAAGGTCTGGTAGGAAATCACCTAAAATCAAGAGCTGAAGCAATGTGATACGCCTAAAGCTGGACTGATAATCCTTGATGTCATTGGCAGTCAAGTCTAGCTCTCAAGTTCAGCCATGTATTAGATAAAATATATTACTTTTCATGAACAATAGTCTGCAATAAGAGATGTTTTCTGCCCTTATAAGTGAAGATACATCTAAGCTTCCCACATTCTTCAGATTGCATCTGCAGTATTTGGGCAAAGAAAATCTCATTATTCCGCAGGGACTGATTATTTTAAAAAATTATTGAAACTTGTCAAAATGTACTGCCATTTTTGGGGCAGCAATTTAAATAAAGCTTAAAATTGATGAGAATGAGTCACTGACAGAAATTTAATATTCCTTGCATTTGTTGTTTTTGTTACATTTCTCTGTTATCAGCTATAAGGGATATATCCTGGTTCTGATTGCACAAGAAAACCAGTGGATGTTGGACCATAACTGAGATTAAAGCTCAATTTGCAATAGTCCAATATAAAGAGTGAGCACACTGAGCGAAGGACTGAATGTTATTCTCTGAAACAACCTGTATGAATGAGAAACCCAGGGAGTAGCTACTTGAACTTGATACTTTCAACTCACAAGCAAATTTCTGCTAGCATTAGAGGCATGATGGCACTTCAAAAGAGATGAGACATCAAATTCCACAAAAAGACTTCTTAGCAACTCTGTGACAGTAGTGGCAAACCTCCTGTACCCCTTAGGTTAGTGATCACAGGAGACCTCTCTCATTTGAACTATCTCTTAAAAATGATTTTAAATAATAACAATTAAAAAACAACAGAAAATAGAAATGCTTGAAGGCAACTCATGCATTCTTTTACTCTCACATGCCTTCCTCTTTGTGCTATTGTTGGTAAAACTATGCAGTTATGCAAGTCACGGTTTGACTAAATTACAATCATACCGAATGTTCATAAATTGGTCAGAATGGTGGTAGAAGCATGAAAACTAAAAGGAAATGTACATACTAGAAGAAGGACAGACAGGGAAAAGTAAAAAAAAAAAAAAAAAAAAAAAAAAAAAAGCAGCACTGAAAGTTTGGTGTTTCTTTGAGCAGTCTTATCTTGATGTTTTCTTTTGCATGGGTCAAGAAACAGTGATGTTACCATAGTGAGTGCAATGTGTAGCTCCCCTAGACAGCATTATCCCACTGTTACTCAGGAAAAAGCAAGTCTCATCTACAGTAGCAAATGCTACAGACTTTTAGGAGTGCAGCATGTGGGCTCTTGTCCATTGCTGGCAGAAATGCAAAGCTAATGGTGTTACTGTGCTCTTTGTATCTGTTGTAGTTTCTTTGGAAATTAAAGGAGGCAACCTACATACATTCCTGGAAAGAAAGTACTCTTCAGAATTACGAGGAAGCATTAAAATGTAAGTTGTTTCATGTGGCCTTAAAAATTACAGTGTCATGTATGATCTGTTGATTTAGTTTCCCTCCTTCTCTCAAAATAAACCCCAGTGGGAAAAGAGGGAGAGACTATAGATATTTTAGCTACTGACTTTGCAATTTTTACATTCCCTTGCCAAATTCTTGATGTTTTCCAGACCTGCACTGGCAGATAAATACAAGCCAGTTGGGATACTATATCAGTTACTGCAAACTGTAGTAACTCAGTACAAAGCACAGTAAAGAAAGATGTATTAAACTATAGAGCAATGAAACCGTACTAGAGGTGAGAAACGATGGTGAAGTTAGTGTTGAGGGTGTAGGATAAGGATGAAGAGGAGAAACTCCACAAAAACCAACCAAGTAAAAAGCCAAACCAAAAGAAAACAAACAAACAAACAAACAAAAAGCAAACGAAAACCGACACAGCAGATCTGCCAAAAACAGCATGCTACCTTTGGTATGTGGCATTGCACATCATGAAGCAATTTTATGTTGACTGTACTGCAGTTGCCTTCTTGAAATTTAAAAGTAAATCACAATGAAAAAGCAGGAATGGCCCAATACTTACCACATCGACAAAGTTAAACTAGTTGTGTCATCTAGTGGGGATGGGTAAGGGGAATGCCATTCATGATGGGATTTCTGCCAACGACTGTTATTCAAGTGATATTTTTTAACAATGATCCTATATTTCGCAAGCTGCTATGCTTAAGCTCCTTGTAAGGAAACAAAAAAGAAGCAAGCACTTAAGCATGAGATTTCTTAACTGGATATGGTAAGGATGCACACAAAGCGGTTAAGAGCACTTAGAGAGATGCTGTAGAAATAATCTCTCCATATTCCCTTGCTTTCTAGCTTTGATTGGCATTTATAAGAAACAATTTTCCTACTCATACCGGAGACGTAACTGGCAGGAGAAAAAACAATACATAGGAGGAAGGAAAACAGATTGGAAATAGCTGTGAAAAACAAGGAATAGATAGTGACAGATGTGGGAGTGAAGGTGACAAAGACTGGTTTAGAGTGGAGGTTGCCAGCTGTAGGAAATCATTCATTTACAGCTGAGCATTATGCCAGGTAAAGGAGTAAGGCTTCCTTACACACTAATTGCACCTTCAGTGTAAAAGCCTGAACTTATAGGTATTGAGCTCTGGAGCTTAATGGCATAAGTGCAGTGGTTTTTTTCTTGTACCTCCCGAAGCAGATGTTCCTACAGAAACAAATGGTCTTCCTCAACAACAACAAAGGAACTGTCTCCACGTAAACCCTTCGCAGAATTTTAGTCTAAACTAGCATGCAAAACTATTACACTTTATATTCTTGTTCAGTTGGAAACGTAGGCCAACATCCTGTTAACTCCCAACACAAGGAGAAAAGCAAATGTGATTAATTACTGTTGCCATTAACTTTGCATATGTTTGTGAGCAAAGAACTGATAAAAAATCTGATGTAAACTGAAAGTATTCAAGGCACTGGTAGACAACTGGGCATATGATTTCCCTGTCTCTCTGAGAACTGAGGAGAGAATTGCCCTTAGCATTTCAATTTAGCAGTTGGTTAAGGAACTTTCACCTCTGGCCTTCTATTGTATTCCTTTAAACTTCATTTCATCTAGAAAAGTTTTCAGAGAAGTCAGAAGAGGTAGCAGAGAGATGAGTTCAGATGTGTTTTTATACCTGTTACATCTACTGATTTTTTTCTCATCAGCAAGGTAACTGATTACAATTATCTTCTATTACAATAATCTTTGATTATGATTATCTTCATTTCCTTGCTTCTTCTTTGCTCACTTGCAAAGCTCACAGCAATGAAAACGTTACCCATACTTTAGAATGTTAGAAAATCTGTGTTTTAGAAGGATATGGTCATCCTCAGAGCTGAAAATGAATACTGATTATTGACTCTGGAAGTCAGACTTCAGCTTTTCCATGTTAACTCCTAAAAGTCTCTTAGATTGCTGATTAATAATTCTGGGGTTTTCTAAATTAATATTTTGACTTAGTAAATTAGGTTACTAAGTGGGAATTTGATTACATGGTGATGTACATAGGAATAGATTTTCCCAAAAGGGTTATGTGGGCTGAAGCTCCTTACATTCACACCAGCCAGTGTGATGCACCTGGTGCTACACAGCTGTCCTGTTTAAATGAAGGCTGTATTGGCTCCTGGTACTGAGCTTCAATTACAGAGCACACAAGGGTAAAATATTCAAGATTGCAATAAAGCTTTACTGGAGTACAGGTCTACTACCTCATATCATCCCCCATGAAGCACACACTAAAAAAAGCTGTGTAACTGAGGTTGCTTTTCATACTATCAGCATATGGTATGAAAATATAGCATAGAATATAGAAAATATACCTCAGGCACCTGACAGTAGCATTTTAAGCTCTCTCTCAAGCTTTAAGGGTGTGAATCCAGCTACCTCACACTAGTGACAAGACATTTAAATCACAGCTAAAGTTTCTTTTTCAAGCTAATCTTTCTGACTGCTCTAACATGGGTTGGAAGTTGTGTCAGTTCCAGCTGAGAAACAGTTCAAGAAGATTCTGCCTTGAAGTGCTGAAAGAATCACTGAATTAGAAAGCTTGGTCCTTTCCAGTGCAAAGGAAAACAGGTTAATTAAGCATTAAATAACGATGACAAAAATGCTGTTTTAAGTGACTATTGAGCCAGCTGTGAAATGCTCACAGCCAGTCCCCCAGGCCTGTTGGATGGTGAGTAGGGAGCAGCAGCAGCTACACGTGCTGCCACCAGCCCACCTTAACTGGAGGACCACTCAGGTATACACATAAAGCTAAGGCGTTCATGCTGGCTGCAGGAATGAGGCCATTTTGTCTGCAAAGCTCAGCTGCAGCACCCAGTGTGAGGTTGCTCGCGTACCCAAGTACAGGTTAAGGGCTGACCTACTGGAAAAGAGCTCTGCAGAGAAGGACCTGAGTGTCCAGGTGAACACTAGATTGGCCATGAGCCAGCAGTGTGCCCTTGTGGCCAATTATATAAGGCTGATGATATCCTGGGGTGCGTTAAAAAAGAGAATGGCCAGCAGGTTAAGAGGAGGTGATCCTCCCCTTCTACTCTGCCCTGGTGAGGCTGCATCTGGAGTGCAGTGTCCAGCTGTGGGCTCCTCAGTTCAAGAAAGACAAGGAACTTATAGAGAGAGTACAGCAGAGATGTTGAGCAGCCTTATGCTGAGAGACCTGGGACTGTTTGGCTGGGAGAAGACTGATGGAGGGATCTCATCACTACCTCATAGAATTACAGGATGGGTTGGAAGGGGCCTTTAAGATCATCGAGTCCCAAGTAGTTCCAACCCACCCGCTACAACAGACAACTCCCTCTAGACCAGGTTGCTCAAAGCCCCATTCAGCCTGACTTTGTAAACACCTAAAGCATGGGAGTCGAGCAGATGGTGGTGGACTCTTTCCAGCGGTGTGCAGCAACAGAACAAGGAGCAGCCTACTGCAGGGAACATATTTTAGCAGGAGGTTGGACTTGATGATCCCCACAGGTGCCTTCCAACACTTAGGATTCTGTGACTTGGCTGGGGGCTGATCCTGTGAGCCCCGGTGACGTTGCCCAGAGAAGCTGTGGATGCCCCATCCCTGGAGGCGTTCAAGGCCAGACTGGATGAGCAGCCTGACCTGCTGGGTGCCAGCCCCACCCTCAGCAGGGCCTTGGAATTGGATGTTTTCCATGTATGTGAAGCCCCTTCCAACCTAAACCGTTCCACGATTCTACAATTCTGCAGAATCCCTGGATCTTCTCACAGGCTTTCCTATACTTCCAATTTATCTCCAATTGGATCATATTAGAAGGCCTCGCTTAGGAAACAGGTGCAGGATCGCGTTTCTCCCTGGTGGGCCAGAGGTACACACCGGGGCGATGCGGCAGCCCACGCCCAGGGCAGGGCGCTGAGCGGCTCGGCCGCCGCCACGCCCGCCCCGGTCCCGTTGGTCGGGGCGGAACCCTTCAGCGTGGCGCCGCTTTCCGCCCGGCCGCCGCCGCGCGGTTGCCCGGTAACGTCGGCGCGGGCGGGGCGCGGCGCGGCGCTGCGGGGAGAGCGGCCCGGTGCGGAGGCTCGGCGGCACCGTGATGCTGGAGCAGGACGGCGGGCTCTCCCTCACCATAGCGCGGATCGTGCAGCGGCTGAAGGGCTCCAGCCTCCACACCCAGCTGGAGCGACAGGCCCGGGTGAGCCCTGCACCCAGGCCCGTCTCCCTCTCCCCGCCTCGCCGCTTTGTTCCCGGCGTTGTGTCCCTGCTCCGCGCGGTCCCGGGGCCTCCCGCCGTCCTTCCCCGCTTGCCCGGTCGCTGTTTATCGTTCCTCCCTGTGGGGCCGGAGGATTTCGCAGGCAAAGCGCGGGCTGCTTTCTGCCTATCTCACCTGCTCCGATAGTGAGCGGCTTTGGGTTGCAATCCGCGATTTGCGGAGCTTTGTGCCCCTCCGCTGCCTTCCTCCGAAGTGCCCTCTGGGGAGACGGGGGTTTGGTGAAAGGAAGTGAAAATAAATGGAAAGTGCACTCGAAAGTTCGTTCTGTAGCTGGGAAAGCGGTTGTATTTAGTAACTGGTCTGTGCATGAGACCTCGGCTTCTCATGTTCCAGATGAACCCCTTCAGATTAAATTTGTATCTGTTTTCATGACCGTAATGACATGGTATTGGTGCTGCAGCCGTTGTTCTGCTTTACTGAACTCTTTGGGGTTTGATTTCATGGAATTTTGGATTTCATAGAATTTGGGGTTTTATTTAATGTTTTGTAAACAATGTGTGAAGTTGTAGAGATTTGGTTCTGGGCAGAGTGCCCATTGTTTGCCTTAAATTTGTTTGGTTTTGAAATGAAGAATGGTTTTCTTCTCTGAACGTCCTTAAGGCTTTCTCCAGCAGGAGACATCATAGAATCATAGAATGGCTTGGGTTGAAAAGGACCACAATGATCATCTTGTTCCAATCCCCTGCTATGTGCAGGGTCACCAACCACCAGACCAGGCTGCCCAGAGCCACATCCAGCCTGGCCTTGAATGCCTCCAGGGATGGGGCATCCACAGCCTCCTTGGGCAACCTGTTCCACTGTCACTACCCTCTGAGTGCCTTCTTTGTTTCTTTTGTTGTTAGAAGCATCTGCCAGTTTGGTCCTTAATACTGTTTTAAATGCATGTCTGCTGTGCTTTTGTTGAGTGGCAGCTCTCTATATTCAGCATCTTAAACAGAGGGCCTGACATGGCATGTAGAGAATGAAGGGATTTCAGAACAGGAGTCTCTTCCAACAACTCCATCACTGATGACAATAAAACGCATGTTCACCTCTGCTTTTGTTTTCTTGCGCTCTGACTCCTGGAGGCCTTGTTTATGGCTATTGGTACCTACACATCTGTTTTGACAAGTGGCCAGGACTTGGTGGGTTGTTATGGTATGCAGTACCAGTGGGCAGGCTGAGAACTTTGAGTGCCCTTATCAGGACAGTTAGATGTCTGAGTCTCATTCCTCGAAAATATCCAGCATCTCTGAAAACATGAGTCACAATGGAACACACAGTCTATTTTAATACCACTAGATATTTTTAAGATGTCTTGTAAACATTATTTTAGCTGTTTCGTAAATTGATCTCTTCTTTAGAGTCTATGAAGGGGAGCTCAGAATGAACAGCCTCTTTCACCTGTTAATAATTTTGAGCAAAACACAATTTCCTGATGTTATTTGTGAGAGATGATAGAAGAGTCCTGTGGTTATGAATTGATCCCACCAGTGCTCTGTTTGACGCAGCCTGCACCTGTGTCAGGGGCTGTGATGCACGATGTCTTTAAAATAAGTTTAGTGTGGGTGCAAAATGATCTACTGTCACAGTTATCATCAGATAATTACATTTTTTTGTCCTGAGAAATGAAATAGGGTAGAGTCGTGTGCTTGTTAATGAAGACTGGAAAAAGAAATGTTTAGTTGATTCCATAGGGTGAGTTTTAATGTTGATAGTGTGTCTATAGTTAATGCAATGAGATGAATACAGAAAAAAAGTGAGCATGCTTTTTCACTCCATGCTCATTTAGAGGCCTTGCAGCCCTCCTCTGGACCTGCTCCAAATGCTCTGCATCCATCCTATACTGCAGGCCCAAGGCTTGGACACAGTGTTCTGGATGGAGCCTTACAAGGTCTGAGTAGAGGGAGACAATCACCTCCCTCTCTCTGCTAGCCACCCTTCTTTGGATGCAGAGCAGGGTACCGTTGGCTCATGTCCATGAGGACTCCTAGGTATGCTCTCAAGGAGCTCTCCCAGTCTGTACAGATGTCTGGGGTTTCCCTGGCCCAAACACAACACCTTATACTTGGCCTTGTTGAACCTCATTAGGTACATGCGAATCCACTTCTCCGGCTTGTCCAGGTCCTTCTAAATGGCATTCCTTCCATCTGTTGTATCAACTGCACCACTCAGGCTGGTGTCACCAGCAGACTTGCTAAAGGTTCACTCAATCTCACTGGCTGTGTCATTGATAAATATGTTGCAGAGCACTGGTCCCAAGACAGACCCTAGGGGACTCCATTTGTGACCTTCCCTTTCTGAAATGCTTTTAAGGTAAAGTGTGGGGGTGTCTAGAAAAACTGAGATGTGGAAATCTTCAGGCACGAACTTTAGTTTGAGATCAGATGGAATGATTCAGAAATCTGACATCACCTTTTAAATGTGGATGTTTAACAGAATATTAAAAATTTTTCTTTCTTTTTAGACCTCTAACAGAAATCTGTCTGACCCAGGCTTGCCAGGTGACCAGGGGCAAATGACACATAAAGCTTTTTTTAACTAAAAGTAAAATAAAATAAAAGCCCTAGTATTGTTTTTCCTAAAGAACTTTTCTGAACCAGCAGATGAGAGTAAAGTGTAATAAAGGTTCTAAATTAAGTTCTGTAAAGCAAGCAATACTCACAAAACAAGGAATCCCTCCTGACATTTTCTGTATAGACATTTTCAGATTTGTTTTTCTTGTAGGATGCTTGTGGTGGGTGTACTTGAAGGAGAGCTTGTAGCAGATCAAGACAGTGCTGACTGAATAAGCTGAAAGATGAAACTGGACTGTAAAAGTCAGCCCAGACACTCCCACCCCAGTCTGGTAACTCAGGTGTGTAGGATGGAGTGAAGAGGGAACACATGTGGGAAGTGGTAAAAGGTTTCAAGAGGTTCTTGAAGGTATCAGCAAGATATAGCGAGGAGGTCAGCTGGAATACATGATCAGAATGGCTGGCCAGAAAAGAGGACACCATCAGCACTCTTGGAGCAGACATGTAACTACTTCCAAAGGATCTAAAGGGACTACTGATCTGAGTGAGAGGTACTGATATTCACAAGGCTTGGAATGGTGGAGGGAAGAGAGGAGCGTTGGGAGTGATGCCTCTTAAAGTTGGGGTGCTGCCTGAGTGTGTGCTTTGAGAGGGAGTGTGTGAACTTTTTAGATTAATTCATCTGGTGTAAAAGTTTGCAAGATATCTGAAGGTATTATTTCATGACTTTTTTTTCCCCCTAACATTAAAGAGAAATTGATAATGATTCCTACTTAAGTAAAAGATCAAACTGAGAAATAAAATGTTTTTGTGAATGCAGTATTTATTTGATAAAACTTAGCAAGTAAACATAAGCTCATGAGTCGTCATGGGTAACAGATGATTTCTTTTTGTGCACTGTATTTGACAAATGACTTGTTATCACCTTTTGATAGAGCTTGTACTTTGGTCTAATTGGTCCAGCAGTAACATTGCAGTATAATTAATTTTAAATTGAATGCAGTTATGAATACTCTGAACAGATTGTCGAGTTCAGAAACAATGTCAGTGATTCAGGTTTAACTCACAGGTTTTATTTATCTATTTATTTTTAGTAATATGAATTAAATATATTTTAACTTGTGTTTTATTTGAAGCACTAATTTTATATTGAAATGAAACAGAAAAACTCGAATAGTGTGTTTTTGATGTTTAATTGATGTGATCTTGTGGGAGAATGTAGTGTTTGAAACTGTTTATTTCAGTATGGCACAAAGAGAAGCTGTCTGTTTCAACTGTTAAATTTTTGATTTTTTACCTTATATAAGAAAGCTGATAATACTTTCACTCTTAATTTAGCTACAGTAGAAATATGCAAGTGTAGGAAAAATGTTAATGTATTCAGGGTTTTATACTTATTGAAATTGGCTGTTATGCTCAGAATTATCCTCCTTTTGGTTACAGAAATGTGTAAAATAAATCCAGAATCATTCCCTTAAATGTGTAGGATTTTTAGGTGTTTAGAGAGTGCTTATACGGGAATTGCTGTGATCATAATTGAAATGATTTTGATCAAGTCAGCTTGATCCTAATTGAATCATTTATGATAATGACTGCCAACATCTTGACAGGATACTGTACCGAAGTCAAAGCTGTGCATGGAATGCAAACACTAAGGATTGATAATGTTACCTGAGCCACTTGTAAAAAGGTTTGGCAAAATTTTTCAAGTCCAGAAGTTGTGCTTTCTCTTCTGTACAGCTGAAAAACAAGAAGATGCTGACAAATGCTGTATTGATGGTTTGTTTTAGGAAGGAATGTCCAACAGCCAGTTGCCTCTTGATTTACAAGGAGTAGACAAAGGCTGTTGATGAAGGTGAACACTCAGCCCTTGAGCCCTGCTGTCCTATCCATAAAAATATTCACAATGCCAGTTAGACTGGAAAGGACACCAGCAGGCGTGAACATTGTTAAAAAATAATTTGTTTGCTAAAATATGCTGTATTTATCCCTGTCTCAGGATTCAGCCTTGGTCTGGCTGAGCCCATGAGTAGCATCGTTTCTTCCCTAGCCTGGCTGCCATTCTTTACCTTCCATTGCTCCTTTTCCTTTACTCTGCCTGTTATGATCTTCCTGATAGATTAAAAAGAAGAAAAAGATAGATACTCATTCATCAATATGTGTATATTAAAATTGGAGAGTCTGTCTGCTTCCGTGTACCTTGCATTTTGATCATGCAGGAAATTAATTCAGTTCATCAGTACGTCTCATCAAGGTGTGGGGTTCTTTTTCCCCAGTAAGCTGCAGTTGGTGTTTTTATCAGTGTATATCATAGTAATGCTTCCAGTATAAGAAAATGTTGTCAATGTGTTTTTCATGCTACCAAAAAAAAAAAAACAAAAACAAAACCAAACCCATAGTGGACAACAATGCAAATGATATTTGGGCAGTACATTGTATCAAGAGTTCAAAACAAAACTTACTGAAACACCTTAATGTTTTTTGCAGTATAGTATTAACAACTAGTAAGAAAAGTAACTAGCAGGAGTAACTTGTAATCACAGAAATGGTTTGGGTTGGAAGGGATGTTAAAGATTACAATGCTCTAGCCCTCCTTCCTTAGGCAGTGGAGTCAGAGTAGTTATCCAAACAAGAAATTAAAGTATATAGGAGACCCGGTCTACTAATTTTGGAAGATCGTCTCTGTCTCTGACCCCTTAATTTAATTCCCGTAAACACCCACATAAAATCAAAACATGAAGCGATTCAGATGGGGATTTCCTTTATCCTATCCAAATGAATCTTTTCTTTGGCAATATTATACTGCCCTAGGATGTGTTCTGCAGTGTTACAGCTAGCTGCAGCCACAAGCTGGACTGTCTGCCAGTTTCTTGTGTTTTGGGTATTAAATAGATCTGCAATCTCATGTACAATAAAAGAAATCCTTAGCAACAGCAGTGTCTTTGGTTCTGTAGCAGTTCTTTACACCTCGAGGTTTGTCCTTATTGATCATCTTTCTGTTTCAAAAAGCATGCCTGTGCTCTCTTTGCTATTGCAGTAATATACCAAATATCAAAGACTTCAATATCTGTAGTAAAGTGACTTGAAAGGAGAATTGCTGATCCTGATAGCCTTTTCATTTTTCAGTCATTCCCCCCCTTTTACAGGGAAAATTAGAAATATTTTTTAAAAATCTGCATTGTGAATGTGTGTAGACCAACTCTTTTAGCAAGCTGTGCTGCACAGTAAATGAGCTTTTCTATGTATATGTATATGTGTAAACTGTAAGGCAGATGACAAGGATGCAGAATTTGTTAGCTGAGTATGATGGAACAAAAGTTTGCCATGCTGTCAGCAGTGTTGTCTGTGCTGACACACTGCATGGGCATGAAAGCCTATTAGAAGCATGAGTTATCATAATAGACAACAGCTGACATGTCACCAACATATTGCTGAGTAGCTCTGGCTAAGCAGTATCCTGCATTTCTGGGGAGCTGAGGTGGCTGTGTGCTTCTAACATGCCTTGCTCTGGCATGGCTGGGGGGTAAGCTTCATAGATCTCCCAGTGTTATTTTAAGGTCAGCAGCCAAGGTTGCTATTCTCCAATCCTCTGGCTTTATCCTCTAGTGCTAATCAGCTGTTACCACTTTTTTGTGTTTTGAAAATTACACATTAAAGCCACTTCAAGAAAATCCTGAGTTTTTGATTGTTGTCCTTTTGGAACTTTTTGGTCTCTTTGTTGTCTCCTCTTAGTTTCACTGTGGAAGGAAGTACCATAGCAGCTGCTCATGCTGTTGCTGAAGAATCTACAGCAGGATTATAAAGCTAGTTGTTGCCCAGCTGGCATCTGTCAAATGCACTTCATTGCACATTGCTGTATATACCTTGTAATGACAGCTGCAGAGGTGAACGTTTGGCCCAGTTTTTATCTGAAGTTTGAAGATGGCACCTCTTATCTGATGGGTGAACTGTGGGAAGTTTGATTGGAAGCTGCAGAACATTTTCAATTTGATCATGTCAGTGACCAATCCTTTAATGTGCGGAACCTGGCATTTGTGCAAACTGTGTAGAGTACTTAGGAGTAGTAAGCATGTATGTCACAGATAGTCCTTCTCCCATTACCTGCACACAGCTTTTATCACAGACATAAAAGCAAAGATATTGACTTAGGGAAAAGTTGGCTGATTTTTTTTTTTATTATTGTTTTTTAACTGTAACAACTGCCTTCAAGTTACTAGGAAGTAATTTACTGTATGTATGTAATGTTAAGCTTGTATGTTTCTTATTTTATAACTGAATACACAGTTACTTTCTTTATAACGAGTGTTTGATGCTCATTTATTCTTTTTTTTCTTTTTTTTTTTTTTCCCATTAGATTAGCCTACACAACCCAGAAATTAAACTGGAATCATTAAAAGAAGATATTAAGGATTTTCTGAAGACATCAGGTTTGTAATACTTCAGATAATCAAGATGTGAAGTTGTTGGCACTTTGACATGGAGACGGTGTTAATTCTGGATTGTGTGAGGCATTGTGGAAATACACACAAAACAGTAGGTGATAACTTTATTAAATTATTAAACAGGATAGAGAAAACAAACGGGTAAAATGTTCTTGTATTGTGGCAGCATATGAACATGTGATGCAGAAATATGATATTGCCATTTTACAAGATGCTGGTAATATATTCTTTTTATGAAAGTTATGAATGAAACAAGTTCAGGCCATTTGGTAAATGGAAATTAGCATTTATGGAGGCCCTCTTTGAAATTTTACCCTTTGGTAAATTTTTATTGGATGTTGTAGGCTATATTGCTCTATAATGCAAAGATCTGATTATAAGTGATGTGTGGTTTGTAATCACCAGGAACACTATTTCTATTAACATTTATAGTTGTTTTGAAAATATGATGGTTTCAGAGGAATAGCTTATAATTGTTTAACCGAAGCTGTATCATAATTATTTGAACAGCAGATGGAAATAAAGGATATTCAACCTTTTTTTGTAGACTTTAGCTTGTAGTTTTACCTACCTTTATTAGGTTAAGGTGTCTCCCTCTCTTCCTGTCTGTCCAGTACATAGACTTGAATTGAGACAGGACAGAAAACTCTAGCAACTCTAAAGTAACCTCTGATTCGTGTTCCATTAGTATTAATTTCTTAAAATTGTCCAATTTCTTTTTTTTGTTGTTTCTTTGTTTCTTTAATTTGTATTTTAACAGGTTGGGAAAAGAAGCTTCAGAATGCTGTTTATAGTGAACTCAATGTGTGAGTTTCATTAGCATGTTAATTTATTAAGTTCTATTTGCATGATTTCCTTTTCATTCCTTTGTATATGAAGGTGTGTGATGTGTTGCTATTGTGTACAAAGTCTGCCATATCAAGGATGCCTGCTTTATTTCTGTTTGTAAATTGTCGTTTCTTTTTCATCCTAGTGAAAATGCTGGACTCAGATGTATCTTCCCATACTTCTAAACATTACTTTAATAATTTTTTTTGTTGTTTTACTTCCAGAAGTACCAAAATTCATAATGTAATTCTGTTGTAGCTGAGGAGTTATTGCAAATGAATTAGAAATTCTTTTCAGATGTTTAGAACAGCATTATGTGTTCAAATACCTTCAAGATTTTACATCTCTAGACATAGCAAATCAATGTCATCACATTTGTTATGGTTATAAATACAGGGAAATTTGAGAAATTTTTACTTTATTATTGTTTAGCTCACTTTGAATTAAATTTCTGGGAAGTACAAATGTCTTTTACACTCTGGCAATTCACAAAGGCGAATTAATTGATAAACACAGCCCAAACTGCAGTTATCTAATAGAAATCGTTTATGTAAACATACTCCTGCTAATTTAACTAAGCTTTTTACACTTAATAGTTTTGAACAGTCTGTCTTCAGAGTACAAGGGTCTTGATTCAGCAAAGTACTGGTATGTGTTACCAGTTAAAATAATTCAAAAAGTACTACTTGTTTTTATTTTTGATAATCATATGCAGTGTTTTTATTATTTTTTTTTAAATTTTCCTGAAAGAAATTATGTTTAGGATTACAGATAATTAATAAAGCAAAATAAAAATATGGACATTTAAAGTATACTGTATTTTCTTCAAGGTTTCCTTCACCGTGTCATCCTGCAGCACCTCCTGAGCATATGAAGGAACCTTTGGCTTATATGAGGAAAGCACAGGTTGGTTGTTATCAATTTTACAGTTCTCATATAATCTTTGGTTAGACTATTTCAAATTTATTTTAATTTTATTAATCCAATTTTAATGTTACTGTGCAATTTCTAGTGTTTATACCTTAGGAAAAATAAAGATTTGTACCTATGTAGAGTTTAATAATAATGTTGTATATGTAACATATTACATACATACCATAAATGCTCAAGTAATTCTCCTGCTATGGAAGAAGTGGGATGTAGTGGCAGGTGGGTGAATATTTTAGAAGAGAGATTACATGAAGCATATAAAGTAGGAGAGTTTATTTCTGTTGGGAGAAAGATGTGTAGATATAGGTCATTTCACTTAGGATTACAAAAATAATACATAATAAAATATATAATATATATTTATATAAATAATATTATATTAGGTATACAAAAATATTATCTGAAGAGATACAGGTAGGCAGTTTGGCAGTGAAAGACCACAAACTGCATAGATACTGAGAGCAGAAAGAAGAAAGATATTCAATAATTGGAAATTGGAAGGAAAAGTTAAAGCTTTAGAGCTAAGGAGCTTAAGGAATATTGAGGGGGAGAATGGGAGGAACAGGGCTATAAAGGATTGAACAAGGATTTTGGTACTGGGGAAGAATATTTCTACTCCATTGGATTATTTCATCCCCGCATGCTATTTGAAATAAAATCTTGCATGAACCTTTTGAGTTTTTTTTTTTCCTTTCCATTTTTAAGAGTATGATCCAACCAGAATATCAGAGATAAAGGTAACATTGTGTTTCACACAGCCGTGCATGGAAATACATTGTGATATTCTTTTACAAGTTATTCAACAAATTGTGTTACTTTTTCAATCATATTGTTGCTTGTTGCAGTAAGCCTTATTGTGCTGCTCTGTGTTTTCTGTCTTTAGCATGTGGGTATAAAGATTGTATTAAACAAATTTACTGCTGTGATGTGGAATGTAATGCCACAATTTACTGTCTGAAAATAATCACTCATATCAATGATTGCTGACATGAAAAACACACAAGTACTTATATACGTGTTTATGTATGTGTTTGTTTGTCTGAACCAGCTTAATTGGCTATTATTTCATAAAAGAGTATGTAGTGCTTAGATAGCACAATATTTCTGATACAGTGTGGAAAGGATGGTTTTTCTAATAGTTTAGGAAAGATAAGGAGAAGTTCTGTGTTTACTCATTTCAAAGTTTCACTTACCTAGTTCAAAGAGAATCATGCGTAGTTGTTTTCAAATTCTTTCTTGAAATACAAATAGTTTTTGCAGGGAAATATTGATAAGGTGATGATTAGAAAGTTGCATAAGAGTGTGGTTAGGGAATTAATAAGACATTATCCAAACACATTGGTGTGTGTGTGAGCATTTGATTTTTGAGATGCACTCATTTATCATTATTGGTAAAAGGCCCATAAGAAAACAAGGGGGCAATCAGCTCAGTTGAATCTCAGCTACGTTTTGTTAATCTTTTGAATAAAAAAGAGTGAACAATGTAAAAAGTTGATGAAGCCAATGTTTCCATGATTTTATTCATTTAAAATATTTGAAAGGAGCTAAAATGCAATTATTCAGATCTCTGATGTCTGCTAAAACTAAACCAAAAGTGGAAACTTACTGATTTATTTCCACCAGGTATCAGAAATCTAATGAATATTTTGAAGGTAGAAGGCTGTTTTTGTTTTATTTGTAGGCGGATCTTTTTGCCCTTATTTCTCTTCTAGCATCAAACAATTGGAGAAGAATATTTTGATTCTTTGATATTTTGATTTTGAATATCAACAATATTGGTTCTAATAGAAAAATGTTTTCCGTGTACATCATATTTGATTTTTATTATGCACAGGAATGGCTTAAGATGCTTTTTCCAATGTTATGAGTTCACTGGCATTTTCTTTATCCTTTTCTATCTTAATTTTGTTTTACTTCAGAATTCTGGGAAGAAGGGTAATACTCTCTGAAAACCATATTATTTTGATATCACTAATTGGAATGACTTTGAATGAAGCACTAATTAAAACTATATTTGCCTTTTTTTTTTTGTTACAACAGATATTAAAATATTCATGGTTAACCCTTTTTCTTCTCAAATTGGTTATGTTCTCTGATTTTTAGCTGGCAGTCTCAAATTTATGTACTGTATTCTTTTCATTATATCAAAATAACAGATTTCTAGGAAATGATAGAGCATTCATATCAATGAGTAGTACTGCTATAAATCAGTCATGCATTTGTGGCATTGTTCAGTGTAGAAGAGTACTGCAATTAATAGTTATGCTTTTGAATGTTAAAGCAAACGTGCTGTGTATTTTCTAACTGTGTGTGCTGTAGCTGGAGAGATATTCCTGCAGTTGAGTTAAGGTAGATCATTACATTCAGCTTCTTCATTCAGTCTTAAATGAGGTCTTTCCTAAACAGAGGCCCTTTTTCATTTCTTGAAAATTGACATATACAATATCTGTCAATCCTGTCAAACCTCTCTCAAAAGTGTCAGATAATTTCACACTCTGGTGTTCTCCGTGCTAATTGGTCTGGTTACAATTTGAGAGGATTAGGTCACCTACTGCCACTTTGCTAAATGGGAGAATTATTACTTGTGCATCTTAATGCAGATTTGGCGCTATTACTAAATTCTAGGATTTAAAAATTGAAGACTTTGCTAATTTGGTTTTGCTGCCCAGCAGGCATTGGTTTGAGTTGAAAAATTCTTAAATCTGTTAGACTTCTTTCTTTTGATATCCGCATTTTGATGAGGCAAAATGATGCAAGCCTTTCCAGCTCTTTAGTTCTGAGTTCAGCTTTTTCTTGATTTAGGAGAATTTCTGCAAACAATGATGTATAATTCAAGTGGGCAATGTAAAGATATAAGAACAAACAGAGATAAAGATATGAAGCTGAGTGCAAAGAAATGTTAGGAATTGTTTCTGACATCTTCCATGAAGCCATATTCTGATTCTGTCCTATTCTGATCTTACAAAGCTCATAACAAGCTGAACACTATAGATTACTAACATGCTGCACCTTCAATGCAATAACTCTACCCATCTCTGGCTGGGCAGTTGGCTGTCACCCTAAGAGTATCAGCCTCCATTGCTCTTTGGAATGAGCTAATGCTCAGTCTTGCAAAGCTGTCTCATTCCTCAGTGCTTTTTTTGCGTCCTTTACATTTTGGCATTTTGTATTTTTTAAGTTTTGATCTTTATTGTTTCACTTGATTTTTTTTTTTTTTTAATTAACACCTCTGTATTCTTTGCTTCCATTTGCTTGTATGGTTTAGTAGTCTTTGTGTTCTTTCTCACTTGTCATTTCTTCCAGCAACAAAACCACCATCTCCAGCAAAATAGAGTACTGTAAATGCTTCGTTCCTCCATGAGAGAAAAAAAGTAGTTTGGTGTCATGCTATTGTGTTATTGTGGCACTTGGAAGGCATTGTTTTACTGGGTGCAGTAATACAATGAAATAACAAATATTATACAGAATATTATAAAAATTACTACAATCAGGAGAATATTTTTTACACCCATACTCGACCTGTTTTGTTTATAGAAGAGAAGGTAAAGGGATGACTTGATTTGGGGAAAAAAATGTTACCGATAAAAGATAACTACTGTGTTTGATAGAAAATGTCATAAAATATTGTAAATGGAAGCGAAAATAAAGCAATTATAGGCAAGACATAATCTTTTTTTTATTATTATTATTTTATTTTTTATTATTATTATTTTTTTTCCTTAAAAGAACATTTGAACTTCTGCCCTTCCCTTTATTTGCTTCCTGTCTAATAAACTGCAGCCCATTTTTGGACAGAAATTTAAAAAGCTTAAATGGTTAGATGGTATCTAGCTGTTGTCAAATTTGTGCCTAGAGTTAATTACAAATAATAAATAGAGTTAAATGAAATTAACAGGAGTCCTTACATTCATTTGATTGAAGCTTGACTCATCATCTGCAGAAAACGAAATTAAATATAAAACCCACAGTGCAGCTGTAATCATGGAAGCAATATCCAAAGCCAGTTGACTAGGAAGTCAGTACTAGTTGGCATTAATTCCAGGGGAATTATCCACAGATCAGGCCACAGAAGTGAGCTTGACATCTAATGCAATAATCAGAAAAATCTGATTGTTCTTTAAGCTGTCCATTTGCATTTGTGGAATTTGTCATCGATGCATAAGGAAGTACTAGGCTTATGTCATAAATCAGTGACTGTGAAATGTATGCTTTTTAGACATCTAAAGTTTGGGGAGTTCATTTTTCTGGTTCTTTCTGATGATGTAGTTGATGAAATCCATGTCCTCTGTTGTTTCTATTTAAACAACCGTGTAAACTTTCCCTTAATGCTTTTGCAAGTGTCAGTGGTTCTTGTTATCATTTCTTTATATATGAGTTTAGAAAGCTGCTTATTCTCAGGCAAGGCAAAATTGGAGAAAAAAATAAGTTTTATGTAATTTAATTTTTTTGTGCGTTTCAGGGAAGCTGGGAGAAGCGAATTCTAAAAAGTCTAAATAGTATGTGCACGGAACTCAGTATCCCACTAGCACAGAAGGTAATGTATTATGAAATTTCCGTTGCCAAACTGACGTATTTTTTCCTGAAATTAAGCCTGGTCTTGCATTTTTTGTAGTGTTCATTTTACACTTGGTTATCAAGAGCTGCAGGACTGCTCTCCAAAATATTTTAATACAGAAAATAATTTTCAGACTGTATGCTTGAGCTGAGCTTGAGAAGATGGCAGTCTATAGGAGGATCTTCCTCTGATGTTGCAGGAATTAATCTCTTGAGGGAGCAACATGTGGGAGAGCTAATTGCTATGTTCATTGCTTTTAACAGAATGTTTTTGTGTGCAGACACAGCTGTATAAGATACAGCTGCACAGCCTATAGATAACGTGAACGTATTTTGTTTGCTGCATCATATGTGCCCAACTTGCTGGTTGTATGTGTTTCCCTCCCCCTTTTTTTAAAAAAAACACAGATTTTCATAAAAACATAAAATTTGAATACTTACATACTTTAACTATATTATATATTTTCTATGTGGCCCAAGACAATTCCTCTTAACTCAGTGTGACCCAGGTAAATCAAAGGGTTTGACACCCTTGCAACCGATACTTAGGAGAGAAAGATACTGACACAGAATTACTGGCTGTCTTTGACAATCTGCATTTTTTTCATTATTTATTTAAAAGCTTTAATTTTAAAGACTACAGATCAGGATAATAATGTTAGAATGTTTCATTTTTATTTATTTTCCTGCTACCATATATAGAATTTTTGATACAATATATAGTACTTTGGTTTTCTCTACAATATTGTTCATCATCAATGATAAAAATGCATTTGGTTTTGCTTTTCATGACTGTGCCACAGATGGGAATTTGAGGACAAAGTCCAGAAGCTCCAGCTCTAGCTCAGTAATATGAATCTGACCACCAAATAGCCTAAAATTCATTAGTAAATCCATAAAACTGTTTAATTTCTACCTTTCCTTTTTTTCCTAGAACTGGAGCCTGGGACTTTCTGCAGTTGTTAGCTTGGGATTAGTTTTTAGCAGAGGAGTTTTGTGTTGCTAGTGCAGCCTGAGTTTAAAAGTGTAATATTCAGTTACATATTTGAAATAGGCATGCTTTTACTCATTTTGTTAAAAAAAAGAAGAGTTTCTTTCTTGGTTACTTTCAGAGGCCTGCAAGTGAGCAGAAAGAGCTGCTTAATAAATGGAATGAAATGGGAACTGACGAACCAGGTAAGATCAACTAAATTCACATGCATTAATTTTTGGTGCGTTAATATGTCAAATACACGTTATTTATCAACTAGAGATTAATATAATCATTTCAAGGTAAACAGATTTCAGTCTTTTTTTCTAATTTATAATGTTTAACTGTGCATAAGTATTCATTTTATTGTCATTTTGTTTTGAGTTGCTGTGCTAATTTTGAGTCAGCTCTGGGAGTTTATGGTATAATACTCCTGATTCCAATGGTTTAGAGATTCATACAGCAAATACATGTCTCTTTTTAGTGTAAAATCAGGCTAAGAAGAAGAAAATATTCAGAACTATGGATAATTAAGCTCATTTTGTTAACAAAAGATAACACCTGCACAGAATAGCCATGTTAACATTTGGGAGAGCAAGGCTAACCAAGTTCATTCACACCCAGGCTCCTCAGAAGAAATTATTTTGCAAAGGTAATGATTTGTATCTCAAGGAGTACTATCTACACAACAACAAATACATTTCATGGATTGTTGATGACTAGTCCTACTTTTTATTTTACTAAAGCAAATTTCATTCTATAATCTACAGTGTTTTAAAAAATCTTTTAAGAATATCATATCACTTTTCATGTCTGAAAGGGGCTCAGTGTAAAAGCTTATGCGAAAGCAGTAAAAAGTTTTCTAGGACTAATGTTCAATTAAATACTTGGGATTTAGAAAGCCAAGGCACTGACTGATAGCATAATCTTGGAGAATGTGTAATAGTTCTAAGCATGATATTTGAGATGATGATGATGTTATTTTAATCTTAGTTGTAAGACATTATTGAAATTGCTACATTGTGTTACATGTATAAGAAAATTGCATGTGTATTTCATCTCTTTTAGTTTTAAGGTACCATAATTGAAATCTTATTTCAGATCTAAGTCTCTTCAGGCCTGTTTATGCACCTAAAGATTTTCTTGAGGTAAGAATTCATGAAACAACTCAGCAATTGAATTGCATCCATTACATTTTTTTTTTATGTGAGGTGGAAAAAGTGTTTTTTAAGTCTCAAAGAGACAAGTAAGCAGTACAATTTGCTATTATTCTAAAAAAGCCCAATTGGTATGATAGAGATGATTGTCCATGGAATGAAACAATAGAAAGTTCGTAAACAGTATTTGCAGAACCTTAGATTTTTATTTTCTGAGTGGATGTCCATATACATATTTACATTGAGACTAAGTGCTACTATTACCAGGGTGCCAGAACAGTCTGTGAGGCCAACCCACACAAATCCCTTGCACTTGTGGATAGCATTTACAAGCCTCTCTCTCCTACAAGGTCCTTCCCTCAATCAGATTAGCCTTTGCACTTTCTTCAGGACTTTTTAAGACAGTGTCTGATTTGACCATTAATTAAGGTTAACGTATTTTATGAGAGTGGCTCTAAAGGCACGTGGACTCTTGTTTGTTACTCTATACAAACTTACTCTTAGTAAGTTTAATATAATAATAAGTAATATCCATATAGTCTTACTCTATGGGTAAGACTAAAAAAGTGAAAATGCTTGTCACGTACGTGCATGCACTTTGTATTCTCTTATTGCCAGTGGGGCTTTAAGAATTCTAAAGTAGATTAGAATATTGAACTGTTAAGGTAACTTCTTATGTTATCCAGCACTTGTAGAAGTGGTGGAGATATTCTTAAATCTTTTAACTGTTGCAGTTCTAGTTCAGCAACAATAGAAAGGTCAATGGTGAGCAATAGTCTCCAAAAAAGAATGAGCTGTGTTGATATTAACAGGTTGCAGTGCAGTAGAAGTGCGTTTGTAGTGTAGAAGAGTTGGTGCAGCATTCACAGTGTGGATTTTTAGGGGTCTTACTTTAGCTAAATTCCAGTCTGATTACTTCGACTGCCTGCCAGTCTATGACCAGAATGCATCAAATGTGCTAAAGGTACATCTTGGTTGTGATGTTAACCAAGCACAGTAGTTGGAAAAGGTCCAGAGATTCTCTTGTGAAGTCTCACTCTTGTTCTGAGATAAGTTGGCCGTGTGGGTACATCTGCAGCAGGAGTTCATGCATTTGTCAGATAACTGGACAAGGCAGACAGTTGAACTGCAAAAATGATGATTCTGTAGTGATTAATACATTTCTAACATGTTTGCACTGGTATTTCAGACAAATTGGCATTTATAACAAGTGAAAATGGACACATTTTATGATTCCAGGTATTGTTTACAAAACAAAGTGCTGTTCTCTTTTTTTTTTTTTTGTTAGCTGTAGTTTTAAATTATATTTGTGACCTTCTGTTTCTCCAAAGAATAACCTGATTTAAGCTAACTTTTCCTCTGAAAGCAATTTCCCAACTTATTTCATAATTAATTATAAATATTAAATTGCAATACATGAAGCTGCTTGACTGATTGGTGTTTGAAATTTTAGGTCATATAGGATTGTGAAAAATCAAACATTAAATAGAAATGTTTGGAGTTGACAGGTTTTGGTCTATAATCAAACAAAATCGTTACAAAGAAGAGATTACATGATTGTCAAGACTTAAAAATCAGAAATGATGGTACTACCCATCATTTCGCATGGTTCAAGTGTAGAATGTATATATAAAATAGAACTTACTTTATCAGCTGTATTTTAATATAGAATAATAAATTTGTTGTCATCAACAGTACTTAATAACAACACAGTAGGAGGTTTGGGATTAAAATAAGATGGAAAATAAAATGTACAAAATCCTCAGTTGTATATCCTACCAGTTGTACAGGAACCACATCATCAAGAGCATGACAGAATAGAATTTTAGAGTTGAGATGATCTTCTCATTTAGTCGCGTCAGTCTAGATCAGTCAGGGTCTAGATCAGTCAGAGGTTAATGTATTTTAATGTTTGAAATGATTCATTATAAGTTTAGTGGAATGTCTTTTGTAGTGTAGAGAAGACTGATTGTTAAGTGTGAATTGTTTCATGCTTATCAATTGTAAATACATTTCTGAATCCTACAATAAACTTGATATTCACTTTATTACTTTTCTGAAGAGCTCCTCTTTTCAAGTTACTCATGACAGAAAATTTGATTAAACAGATTTAAATTTATTCTGTTTTCCATCACTGCACTAACAGTCACGTTGTGCATTTAATCTTGAATCTGCAAACAAATCCATTTTCATTTTAGACTTATGTAGTGACTTTCTAGGTCACTTTTTTTGTTTGTTTGTTCTCCTAAGACTGTTTTCTTTCCAGAATTCTCAGTTTGTTTCATTAGTCTTTTAATTTACCAGTCTGATGGTGAGTTTCCCTGGTATTAGAATATTTAAGACTGAGAATTGTAGAAATAGAATGTTGCAGAATTTCATAAAAGCTGGAAATTTACCTTTGAAGGATTCTTTGCCAGCTTAACATTATAATATTAAAACATATATAATAATAGTATATGTCAGATTTTCTATATTCCAGCTATTTACCTTGACATTAAGTTCTTCTCTTTTAAATTTTATCCTTACTTCAGATTTTTGATTTTGTAAAAATGAAATAAAAAAACTTACATGGAAGAAAGTATTTGGAGGTTTTGTTATTTAGTAAGAAAATATCGTAGTAGCAAATTGTACCTCGTTTTGATTCAGCACTATGTAGGATTGCCAGTGTAAAAGCATGAGTAAAGATTCTTTCAGAAAAGCAGTAGTGCTACAGAATATCCTGGATACTGTAGCCATCAGAAAGATTCAAATAGCTTTGCAAAGGAAGCTAATTTTAGTGGAGACATTTGTATATAGCCAGCTCTTAGTCTCATTTATGGAAAATGCTTTCTGCTTTTTTATGTCATAAGTTGAGCTTACTTTTCAAAGTGGAGTATGTTTGTTCCCTGAAAAAGTTGGCTTCTTTTTTTGTTTTGAAAACGTAGAGTTTGATAATTTGGGCCTGTACATGTAGTAGTTGTGGGAAATGGTTGTATGCCAAAGGTACAGTTTGCAGTGTTGATTTTGGGAGCAGTTCTGAATGTAGATTTCCAAGTATGTGCAAGGAATGATGGAGCTGTTGTTTTTAAGGTCCTGATGAATCTTCGAAACCCAAATTATGAAAATGGAGAACAGCCTAGTTTCAGAAATCATCTGGGGCTAATTCAAGTTCCTCTAAAAGTTAAAGATATTCCAGAATTGGTAAGTATATTCTTTCTTAACAGTAAGTTTCTATAAAAATAATTTTGCCTTGGTGATGAATGAGAATCTATACAACAATACAGTATATTAAAATTGAGGTAAGTTTTTCCTTTTGTAAATGAAAATTGGCATGAACACAAAGTGGATCGCTAGTTAAAATACAGCGTAGAAAAATTTTATGATAAGACATTCTTAATGACAAAGAAAACGTAAGTGCTAACTTGTCAGTCAGTTGGGAAATTTTCATTGTGTGCCACGCAGCTGTTGATTTGATATATATATATATGCTCATGCATGTTTTCTTAACTTTTTGTCAACGGTTTACGGGCTGGTTCGGCCCGGTTCCGTGACCAGCGGGGCGGAGGGATCTGCGGATCCGCACCTCCGGAAAAAGGGGAAACAGGGGACCCCAGAATAATTGAAAACAGCGGCACCGATCTGAGGAGAAACAAACTAATTTACTAAGTATGGTATCGGAATGCAAGATAACACACCATAATACAATATAATTAGAATTGAAGCCAATAAATCAAATATAATGAGAGAATGTCTGAAAGGTGGATAGGCCTCACCATAAAGCTGAGGTGAGATGCGCAGTCCAGTTGAGCAGCAGGGAGACAGGAGCAGCGCCCACGACGAAGGCAGACGAAAAAGAGAGCATCAGGTGACCTTGCCAGGAGTTAAATCTGCTCTCCCTGACCACAAATCCCCTGGGGAATGTAGTTCTCCTTCTCTTCTGGGCAGGTACCCAGGACTTGAGCATTGACAGTTAAACTGCCAGTGCCCCACATGATGTTATGATGTGGAATACTGAAAACCAAGAATCACAAAACCATGACACTTTTTTTTTATGAAAAAAAAAAAAAAACCACCAAACTTCTGACTATTCAATTTATCTTAGTCTCTGTTTTATTTGAGCTGCACAAGATCAGTTAACCTGGCATTCTGATTTTCTTAAATTAATTTTCAGTCCTGTTATAATTTCAGACTGTAAATGAAAGGAATTTGAATGTAAGACTTATTGCTGGACGATAGGAGAGCTGTTCTTAATGCCCCACTCATAAGGTTTGTCAGCATTTTGTGCCGATAGACAAACTTGCATCTGGGTTGAGAAATAGCTCGGAATTAGAGATCATTAACCTAATATTTTATGTTCCACTTTATTATATCCTGGCATAGCTCATAGGCATCTTGAAAACTGAAATGAGAGTAAGGATTGATGTGCGATTCTTCTCCTTTTAAAGACCTGAGCTCTTATGTCATAAATATGCATTTAAAAGGAATACATTTTGTGGAGAAAATATTTGCATTTAGACTTTCAGAAGAATTCTTGTGATTTAGGGAATTAAATGCTGTTAATTTCCTTTTTATGGTTTTGTTTCTTTTCAGAAAGAAGACTTCAGTGAACTAGACTTAAACATAGGACAACTGGGTATTGATGATTCAGCACAAGTGCCTCCTGGTTAGCTAATGCTGTGCTTCACTCATTTAATTAGAACACTAATGCATAGAATACTGTGCAAATATCAAATAATCTGTGTATTTCTTTCACAAGAAACCATAAATGTTTGTTCGGTTTGTAGTAATTTTCCTTAAATAATAGCATTTCAAATACTGAGGGGTCAGATTTAAAGAGATGTAAAATAGTCAGCTTCACTTGAAAGTAAGTTTATTTTAAGAATTTGAACACTGCAGAAGAAAACTGCCTATTTCCAAAAATACAGAAAATACAGAAAAATCTTGTCAACCCTGTAGTGTGACACTGTTAATATATGTACATATAAATGGCTTCTATTATTTTTCCTTGTCTTCAGTTATACCAGTAGAACCAAGCCTTAAAATGGTGTTTTACACAAAAATGAATAATACTATATTATAAAGTTATTTTTCTTTTAAAATGGAAATTTACCTAATTAAAAGTCTTAGTTCCTGTAGCACAGTACAGCTTTTGTATTTTTGTCTCTCTGATCAGAAGTTGTTTAGTATTATTCCTTGAAAAAGAACATTGATGCTGATGCAATTTAATTTTAGTGCCTTCGCATTCAGCTTATTTCTTATTGCTAGAGATATGTAGAAAAATACAGAGTAATGTACTCGTTTTTTTTATTTTCTTGTCTAATATTTGGAATTTGTCTTTATTTCTTAATTTTCTAGAGTTCTTTGAAAATGAGCATGTACGTGTTGGACAAAAAGGTAGGTAGGCATCTATTTCCATCTGTAAAATAAACAAAAAAACTGATTAGTAACAAATACATCCAGTAATTTTATATCTCATACGCCTTTAGAATTTTAACAACTTAGGCAGACTAGAACAAAACATAGTCAATAATAACATTGTAATTTAAACAAGATGGAAAAGGAAGCATCACAGACTACCAGTAGCTATCAGATAAATAGTTCCACAGATATTTCATTAAAATCAAATAGGAAGCATAGACAGCAGCTTTTTGGTGATAACTTAGGTCACTGCTGAATTTCATTTTAAAATCGAAAGGTTCTGGACTCCTTTCCGTGCATACACAGTTCTCATTAGTGTAATGGGGTTTACGTCTGCATCAGAAAAGAATGTTTTAATGTTTATTTGCAACTGCAGAACTTGTTAAATATTGCAGTACTTAACCACCATGTATACACCTTTTTTTCTGAAAATGTTCAGGAGTTTCCTTGAAGGATGAGAAATGATCTGGAAAAGAGTAAACATTTCTTAGTTCAGATTTGATTTTATAAGCATACATACAATGTTTGAAATCCAGCAATACCCATTAGTTACTGTACCTTGTGATTCCTTTTAAACTTTATCAAACACAAAAAGGGGGTTGATGCAATTCCAAAACTCCTTCACTCCCTTTTGTTGTTTCACTGACCAATTAATGATCTTTCTATTTTTCCTCTCTTTTTGTGGTTCTTAGTTTGTCCATTGTCTGTTCTCTGTTCCAGTGCAACTTATTAGGGTATTCCATCTCCCTCTTCATAGAATCATAGAATCACCAAGGTTGAAAAAACCTCAAAAATCATCTAGTCAAGCTGTCCACCTGCCACCAATATTTCCCACTAAACTGCATCCCTTAGTACAACATCTAAATGTTCCTTGAACACCTCTAGAGACAGTGACTCAACCAATTCCCTGGGCAGCCCATTCCAGCACTTGACCACTCTTTCAAAGAAGTATTTCCCAATATCCAAACTGAACTTAGCCTGGCCCAACTTGAGACCATTCCTTCTAGTCCTATCACTAGTTATATAGGAGAAGAGGCTGAGCTCCTCCTCATCACACCCTCCTTTCAGGTAGCTGAAGAGCTATAAAGTCTTCCCTGAGCCTTCTCTTCTACAAAGTAAACAATCCCAGTTCTTCTCTATTTTGTCCCCTAAAAAATCTGTATTCAAGCTTTACTGAGATTTAAACTCCCACACAATGTAATTTTTAATGCTCATCTCTTGTCTGTGTAGAGCAGGCTCTATTACACAGATTGTCTTAGCTTTGTATCTGTGCAAAGACACAGAATCTTGTAAAACTGCAAGCTAAAGGCTTGACCATGAATATTTAAGTTCATTCAAGGGAAATCTTTCTCCATGCTCCATTGGATATTGTTTATGACCTTGCATGTCACAGATGCATTGATTTTCTCTTATGTGAAATATAACTTAGTGTGAGGAGCTGCCATTATTGTATTTTAATTTGTAATTCCGTAATTATATTGAAAAACTCATCTTGTATGTGAAAAAGCTATTTTTTCATACTTTGTGTCTCAGTAAAAAATGGCAAGGTAAACACTCATAGACGCTGTGATGAGTCACAGTCTTTTCTGAAGTTTTGTGAGAGTTGCAGGAATGTCTTCCAATTTTGCTCTTTAGGGGAAGAAAAGGAGATCACACAACATCTGTGTTAGAGCTCTACAGGTTAAACAAAAAATTGGCAGAGAGAGGAAGAGAGGAAAAAAGGGAGGAATCAATTCAGTAGGTTTTTGAATCTGACTTCATCCTTCCATTACAAGACTGATATGGTGATTTTAATGTACAGTTAAATTTAGAATAGCAAGTTATTTCTGAGACTGCTGAAAAATTGGAGGATGCAGATTTGAAAGCGTCTCACTACCAGGAAAGTATTGATCTGTGGGCAGTTAAGTTTTTTTGTTCTTACTATCTATCGCAACTTAGTTTTTTAATCACACACTACTAATCAAGCTGAAAAATCCAAAATCAATTTCAGTATCATAATTGCCTCAATGAGATCAATATTTTCCGTCTTGAAATTTATTTACATTGTGGTTCACAGTACTTTCTAAAATATTCAAACACTTTGCAAAAGTCAATCAGCTCACAGAAATATTCTCCCAAGCCCATCTCTAGATAGTTAACATCAAAATAGGGGCAGTAAGAAAACAGAATAAGCAGCAATCTCGTATTTGATGTAAGATAACACTCGTACTGGAGTATTTTGTGGCTATATATGATCGCGTGTTCCACTTGGTGTCAGCCTAGAAGCTGCAACTGGGCTTGAGTAAAGACATCTAAGTGCTATTCCTCTGCTAACGACAGAATGTCGATTGTTTTCTTTCCCAAAGAGCTACTTCAAAACTGAATTGTGGAAACCAGGCCTTTTAGATATTTTCTCTTTAGTTAATGTTTACAGCATGGTAAACTAGACGGTTCACCCTGTTCCTGAATCTTCATGTTATATGTTTATAGGGCTAAACTGCACTTACACTATCAAATGCTATCTAGTACTAACCTTACTCTCTTGCATTCTTTATTACTTGCATGTATGTGATTTATTTGTCAAATAGATGTTTGAATTCTTTGCTTATAACAAATATCACCTAAAACAAATATTTCCAAATGATTGCTTGCACAGAAAACTGTGATAAGCTACATAAGCAGAAAAAAGGAAGGCATTAAATTTCAATGAAATGTGTTTCTTTATAATACAATTTTTTTTTTCTATTTTTATTTTTGAATCCAGGCTAATGTCCATTTCAAATACATAGAAATGTTACAGAACTCTGTTATTTTTGGTATACATTCGATTTTTAGTACTTATAAAATAGCAATTGAGAAATAAGGAACTTGATAGCCTGATAAACTTTGGAAATCTTAAATTACTGTTGTTTATTGCTTGCTTCATTTTTTACAGTTTTAGCAGAACAAGACAGTGCTGCAGCTCAACAATATGTTCGTCAGGGATGTCCAACAGCACTCCGAGCCGATCTATGGGCCCTCATTCTGAATATTTCTAATCAGCCAGAGGTAAGGGACAAAGTGAGAGCAAAATGTGAAGGTGTATGTGTGTGAAAACACATTTTTTCTGTTCTTGGAAAAGATAATGAAATATTCTACTGAGTTTTTGCACTAACTGATACACATTCCTTTCAGAAACCTCAGTGTTGTGGTAGAGACTTTTAGGCTCTTCTCTAAGTATATAAGCAAAATACTATGGAACAGACTAATTATTTGATCTACCTAGCTTCTGAGCTTTTCCTTAATGGTGCTGACTTTCTTTCAGAGGAGACAAGAAAGAAGTCTCATAAAGATGAAATTCTCTGAAGTTTTATAAAAAGAAAACGCGCGTGCCTTTTTCCTGGCTGTTAGAACCAGTCATAGTCTGCATATACATATCTTGTAAATGGCTTTATATTTGTGGATTGTTTTCATGCCTGTTTGCACAGCAGCATTTTTTCATATTACTTTGTGAAGTCCTCAAGAATGAAATCTGTTGCAGTATTAGAAGACGATCAGTATATCTAGTATATTCATACCATAGGAAGTTAGATCCTTATTTAAGTCATTTCAGAATTGTGACTATTTTGATGCAATATTTTGATTTCAATTAAAATAACATGCAGAGATGTAAGTTTAGTCACAAATGTGGCGTTTTTACTGTATTTCATGTCCTTTGAAGCTGTTGTTACTTTCTTACAACTCTGAGGCTGGTAAGTACATTGATAAGATCTTATCCTTAAAAAAAAACCTGAATCCTGTTTGTTGACAACTTACTTAGCAAGTATTTGTGCAAAAACAAGTCTTTATTAAAATTATTTGGCCTGGAATTGGAATTACTTAGCTTATTCTTTTTTGAAAAACTCGAGCAGGCTTTTGTTTCTAGCAAATAAAGAAAGATTAAATCTTCTGTAGAAGAAGCTGTTGAAACAGTAACAAAATATTATAAATCTTAATCAAGATGTTTAACACAAGACTTTAGTTCTGTGAAATTATTAGATCAACTTGAAGTTTAGAAGTCTTTCTCTTTAAGAGAGCAGGAGTATTATCATGTGAAATTAATGTTGTTGGTTAGACTGCATTTGTTTATATCCTGCTAAGTCCTGTGTGCTCTCAGAGCATCTTTATCTTAATGTAGAAAGTGAAATAGTTGAATAACAATAATAATGAAAAAGTATAATGTTTTGATGACTGAAAGTCAATAAAATAATAATAATAAAAAGATAGAATATTTCACATTAAGTTCATGTAAAGCATGAGCTAGTATGGAAATAAATTTATCAAAATCTAGTTCCTGAAATTGATATGGACAGCTCAACAGTCGCTTTTCTTTTTAAAGGGGAACAAGCTGTATTTTCACATTCTCCTTCAGGAGATATTCTACAGGGTTCAGAGCCTTAAGAATGATCTTATTTAGCTATACGTAGGGAATTACGGTGAGACAGTGCTTTGTGGTGCAGCTGAGGTGATGTCAAGTGGCTGGAGAATGAGAAACCTCAGGAAAAAATGGTAAGTGAGGACGGATGAAATGATGTAGAACTGCAAGTTTGTCAACAGATTCAAATTGTTGAAATTAGGAACTGGAAAAGAGAGAGAAAAAAAAAAATCCCCCACATCCTTCCACATAGAACAGAAATGATTGTAAATGTAGAAAGATACCCTATATTGGAGAATATCTACTAAAACACTGAGTTTACAAATGCTTGTATAGTATGCTAAGATGACATTTTCCAAGTCTATTTCTGCATGATGTAGCATAGCGTTTGTTGTCCTGTGCTGTAAGTTACAATTGCTTTGTGGATTTTGAGTGTGAAACGCATTAAAGGAATAGGCTTTCTGACAGAGAAACTTAGTAACTGCTTGTAGACTGGTGGGGTAGCACATGAGTTACTGTAGCTGTGTTATAAGCTGAATGCCCATAGTTGACTTTATGCTTTGTTAGTGTTTCACGGAAGTATTGATGTAACTATTGCCAGAGTATTAACAACCTGAGACTTCTTCCATATACACCTTCATTTTTTTTTGCAAAATATAGCAAAGCAGTTTTCAGATGCTTGGGGCTGTTTTTTCAGTCTGCTGTGTTTTTTTAGGCTTTATTGGTTTTCCCCTTCTACCTCATATGTATTCTTTCTCTGCTAGAATTGAATTGTGTGGTTGCAAGGATTTCTTACTGTAATATTTTTGATCTGCAGTTTAGGATCTATTACATTTATAGATATGTGCATCTATAACGCAAAAGAATCACGATTTCCTTCTTTTAATCTAAAAGTTACAAGTGTTTGGTATGAGAGACATTGTGTGTGCTAGCATCAAATATTGTTATTTGGAAAAATGTATTCAATAAAGCTCAGCTTCTGTATAAAGCCAGTACACAGCCAACTAAGGGATAATACTGGCAAACTAGCAGTATAATTGGCAACTGTAAGTTCTGTGTAGTTATTTAGATGTTTTTAAAAACACTGCCTAGCAGTGAATTGTTTATTAGTTTTCATTTGTATCTGTATGTTTTAGAGAAACTGTTTAAAAAGCATTTTTGAGGTTGAAAAGTCAAGCCTTTAAAAGCCTATCTACTACTATCACATAGTGACATCTGTACAGTCAGTCCAATTTGCTGTGTGCGTGTGTGTGTGTGTATATAAAATCGTATGACCTTGTGACTGTGTGATTCAGGTTTTCCTGTGGGACATCTATCTCATTCATTGCACCAAACAGATGGCATGCAGTTACTAAAAATCTGTTAAATACTCTTTTTCCCCCCTTTCTTTTGTTACCCTATTCATCCACTGCACTCACATTCAAACAGTGCTTAGAAATTTTTTTTTTCTTAAAATTATTTCATACCTTTATTTATTTATTTATTTATTTTTGTACACTTTTGAGTTAACAGGTTGGAAATCTTAATTCGGAGAAGTCTAGCACAAAGAAATTAGTAATGCTTTACTTTATGCAGCTTTTACTGAGTATAACTTTCTAGGTTTAAAAACATAATAAGCGAGTGAGGTGCAAAGTTTGTAATAGGGCATTATGTAGCAGCATGTAACATCAGTACAGCTATTAGGCTAAGGATCAGAAGCCTTAGATTCCCACTCAGATCTCTCCTGTTCAAAAAGCTGAGAACCTAGTAACACTGTTGTTATCCTCACTGTGACTGAGGATATATTTTACATTTCACAGGAGTCTACTGAAAAGGACTACAGCTTTGGATCACAATCCAAACAGTTCTTTGATTCATTATGAATAAACAAAACTGCATTGAAACTGGTAAACATGTGATATAAGCACTGTATTGCATCCATTATGAATCCTTTTTGTTCTTGTACAGAAGTCAGTTCTTTGTACATCCAGTAAAGTCGTTCCTTGCATATCAAAACACTAAATCTGTTCTAAGTCTGAATAAAGCAGCACAATAATTCAATTTAATGTCAAGTTATTTTGACTGCTGAGATGAAAGGATCAATATTTAAATGATTAGTTGTATTTGTGATTTTAAAAAATATTTTAATAATAGCAGGAAAATCTATGGACCCTGGTAAGCCAACATAAAATATAGTTTAGTAGTTTGCTAGTTATGAAGGGAAAAGGTTATGCAAAACACTGCTCTGGAGATAGCATTAACTGGTGCCTTGGAGCCACTGTTTAACCTCAACTAAGAGTATTTTTAGAAGAATTCTTGTTTTTGCATATAAATTGAAAACTGTGTTCTCCATGTCTAGCAAAAGATAGCTCTTTGCCTTCACATCACTTTCTTCTCTGGAAGAAGCACTTCTAGAGAAATTAAAACAAGGAAATTGTAACAGAAAACATTAGATTATTGGGATCTCTTTCTCAGATTACAGTAAAGGGTGGTTGTTTCATCAAGTACCATTCAGTCATGAGCTTCATTTTGCCATTGTAGTGGTAGAAGTTACATTGTAGGTTTCCATCGTTTGTAAGATGCTTCTGCGCCACTGCTGGTAGGGAAGACAAGTTGTTAATTTTCTCTTTAAAAGAAAAGATTGCCTTTGACTTTCTGCTTAATGAGACAGAATGTGGCTATTCTGAATATTTTCCATCCAAGTTTAGTAGTATTCTAAAATTTTGTGGGTTAGTTATAAACCATTACCAATAATGAAGGGCAACTCCAAACTTTGTCATTAATTTGGGATGCATCCCACAGTAGGAAATGTTGAGGAAAAATTCTCTTTTACAGTTTGGTTCAAATTGTCTCTCCGAGGCAAAATAGCTACAAAAACACTTTCAAAGGACATTTATTCTCAAGCGTAGAGCTTTGTGTCTTTCCAATTTCTTGCTTGTTTATCATCCTAGAATACCCAGAAATAGAAAATATATATTTTCATGATTAAACAGGGGCAGTTCTCACGAACACCTTTATAAAACATGCACTCCAGCTAAAAACTTCATGAGCACATTCAGTAGTATCATCCATATTATCATTTTTTTTCTTTCAGCATGTAGTGGATAAGTAGGCAGCTAATGTGCATTTTGAGGCAGTCTTTACTGATAACACATGAAAAATTGTCAGCTGTAATTTGGGTATTATGTTGTCTCTAAATATTCTGCAGTTCAAATGTTAATGTGATATAATTTAGCTAGCTATTATTCAGTGAAATAAATGGTGGCTATATCTTGTCTATGGTTGTTGGTTAGATTTTATTTTATTTAAACTTGTAGTCATGCTTTATAGAGTAATATTTTAAGATTCCTTAAAATTATAAAATGGAAAGCTGAGACCATTCATTAAATTGCTACAACAAAGTCTGAAATAGATAGATAATTAGTTTTCAATTTAGAAATACTTTTCAATCTTTTCTAAAAGAATTGAATGATTTGATTCTTCTGATATACTTTCATATTTGAATGCCAGGTTTTGCTTTTATTCTTCTGATGTTATCTTGACATCCATCTGAGCTCTGTTTATGATTGAAATTGCCTCTAACCTTCACTTGCAGAGTCAGTTCAGGTGGATTTAGCATTCAGTTTGTTTTTGATGTTTGTTTATGTAAGGTTTCCTGGGAAACTGACAGATCCATCTGATATCACTAAATTAACTCTTGCCAATGCATTCGATGAAAAATTTGTTTTTAATGTTTTCCTTCAGTAGCAAAACAAGCACCAAGGAAAAAAGCTCAGCCTTGTGCTGTACAAACAAGTTCTAAATGATGAAGTTGTTAATGTTCTCTGCTGCTGCTTCTGTTTTCTAAACAATACATTATTGTTTTTGCTTTCAGAGTTGTAGCAGAATTCAGTTTGTTCAAGTAAAATGCAGACATTTGGGACTGTATTTGACTTACGTTAAGTAACTGGAATGGGATTTTATTGTATTTTTTAAAACGTTTTCCGTGTTTTATGCCTGAGAACATTGTAAAGACTAAAAATAATGTAGACTTACAACAGTTATTTAATGCAACCTGATCTTTTTGGCTTGAAACTCTGATTAAATATAAGCATAAATATACAGCATTTAAATATACAGCATTAGCTACATATACGTAGCAACTTAAAAGCTTGAATTGGCCTATGAGCATTAACTCATGAAGCTTCACAGATCATGAAACATAAACACTATTATCTCTGCCTCTGGGCAGGCAAGGCAAAGAGGTTAATAGATAAATCTGAAAAACAATGGGTGAAACATATTTTATTTGGGAATTTTTAAGTAAAAATGTCACTCATTTGCTGTTGAGCTTTGAGGGCAGTAACTTCAGGTACTTTTCCTATTGACTTTACAGTTCTCTGAAGACGTAATCCATCTGATCTAAATGCACAATTCTAGGGTGATTTCATAATCTGCAAGATTAGATGCTACTGAAGCATGATTTGTATTATCTTAAGCTAGTTAGGTTGCAAGTGATAGTGACTAGAAAGACAACACAGAAGAGTGGCTCAAGACATGATATTTGTACCATATATGTATAAAATATCCTTGGAGATATGATTCTGAGCATGACCAAAACTTCCCCAGCAAGAAAGGAGAGTTCTGTTAATCAGAGTTCTCCAAGCTGTGGTTTCCTGTTGGCCAGAAGCCTTTCAATTCTTGAAGAGGCTCAAGATGCACTTTTCTGGGGGGTTCCTTGTCAGAGAGGCTTCCTTTTTCTGACTGGTATTCTGAGCCGCCTAACTCTTGCAATGTGTAAGCAGCCTGCGTGCCTTGGAACAAGCAATTTTTGCTTTATTGAATCTTACTCTAAACTACTGGCCCATAATTACATGGGAGCCTGATGACGATCAAGAAGAAATTTATCGCAGCTTCTTATGTTGTGCTGTTTAGTACAGCTCTCTACTAAAGAACATGTAATTATTTGAAAATTATTGATGAAGAACTGCTGATTCTAGTTCAGTTCTATCTCTATCGTGAGTTCTTCGAGTGATTATTTGTAAATAAGTTAAACTTTTTGTGTCTCATTTTTTGGTTTGTAGAAAAGGAGATCATAATGCTTCTGTTTGACTGCAGACTATGCTACACAAACTGTCTTGCTGTTTCTTGCCTATATAGAGCAACAGAAGACTTCATTCTAATCTTGGAATGTTCTAATTGGACTTCATTCCAGTGTTGGAAATGAGCTTCAGAGTTCATCACCTTGCTGCCTTGAGTATCTGTAGTTTGGAATCTTTTTGGATGATTAGATTTTAGAGAGAAGTTGACACCTACAGCAAACCACTCATCTTCTTCCCATTCTTTCTGAATATTTTCTTGAAGTTAAAACTCTTCTTACTATTTGGTTATGCATATTTGAGAAATTGGCTATACGTTTCCTAACAGATTTGAATGCTGCCTCGGTTATAAACTTTGTGAAATATCAAGCACGTTAGTGCTTGTGGAATACTTTTAAGGCATCTTACTTGCATAACAGCAGAAACAGTTCATTCCACAATATGCTGAGTGCTGGTTGTTGTTGTTTGTTTGTTTGTTTGTTTGTTTTTTGCAAGCTTCATCTGTCATAATATGTGCAGGTATTTGAGATAGGAAAAAGAAAAATAGAAAAACTTCATGTATTATTTTTTTCAACAATGCTGCACTTATATATACTAATGCTTTAAAATTCTAACATGAATATTAGAGTAGTTATCTGTAGCATTTGAAAACTGTGCTACATTCAGACTGCTACTAGTTTATATTTAGTAAATATTTGTGTCACCCTTTCTAAAGAATTAGTGTACTATTTATACTTTTTTTTTCCATCCCCTCATTCCCTATGGTAGCTACCAGTACTTAAGGAATAATGCATTTATCCTCATTTCAAATTAAGTGTAATGTATTTCAAATTAAGTACTGTATTAATTCTAATAACTTTCTAAGTGCATGCTATTAACCACTTGCCAGTTTTTGATCAGTGCAAAGAGCAGTTGCAATGTTCCTTGGGGCCTTCTCTCTCCTTTCTCTCATTCTCTCCTTCTATAATGCTGTTTTCAAATTTCACCTTCTCTTTTTTTTTTTTTTTTCTTGAAATCCTTACTCCAGTCTTGCATCTTTTGCAAAGGAATCAGCAATATTATGTAAATCTAGTAATATACAGACTTCTCTGTGGTGTCAGGAGAAACACACTGAAATTTAAAAAAAAACATTGTAAAGACCTCAGGACTGATAATTTAGTTAATATGTTATTACAAATTCATCTAAAACAATTTGAAACAATAATATTCAATTCTTGGCATAATGGCAGAGATGTATTTATGAATTACATGAGGATAGTGCAAGATGTCACATCTCTTTCTTCCACTGCAAGCTCTTTCTAAGAAGAAAGGGATAAAATAAAAAACACAAAGAAATGTTTGTTCTTTTAATTTCTTGTTGTTTCCCCTGTATTCATCTTATGTATGCATTCAGGAAATAATTCAAGTTTTAAAACAAATCTGAGTTATTTGTATTCTTCACAAGATTTTTGATACGTTTAATCGTGATTTTATCTTTCAACATTTTAAAAATGCAGAGACTCAGATTAGTGTAAAATATTTGCTGCATCTCAGTAACACTAGAAGATATGACATAACTCATTAATGGAGAGATGCTTGAAAATAGATGTTAACAACTGAAGAAATATGGCAGTGATTTTAGCATAAAAACAGTTTCGACTGTTTAGTGACCCAAAAGTTGGAAGATGAGAATCTTTGGTTTGAATTAGTTCCTCCATTCTCATCCTATTAATTATGTAATAATTAATTAATAATAAAAATAATTAATGAATAAACATAAAGGGGAGTTCACTTTATGAAGTCTCAAATACATGCCTCATCTCTGGAGCCTTTTAAGCAGCTATAGAGTGCTTCCTAAATTATGCAGTGAGACTTTGAGCTCAATACATGCTTTTAATTTTTCTGTATTATTATTATTAGAAATCATCTTTCATACTTTGAACATAAATTACAATTTTGTCTCCGGCTGATGATGATAATATTTTCAATTTTAGGATATCTTGTATTATGAGCAGCTCAAGTCAAATGTGATTCAGCATGACCTTTTAGTGGACAGCTTGATTTACAAAGTAAGTAATCCATTAAGTGATTTATATAGTCATCACAGCAGTATCTTGTTTGCAGGTTTTTTTTGTTTGTTTTCTTTCTTTTTTTTAACAAAGAAAATGTTGCATAGTTTTGTTTTAAGAAGTGTCAGAGTGATTACAGTGAATTATTGTAATCTCTCTCCTTGTTCCTGCAATGTCTCTTGTGTAAAGCATTTGTTTAAACTGTAGAAGAAACAGTCATAGAGAAAACAGTAACTTCATTTTGAGGAATAAATGATTTCTGAAGTAAAATAGCACTGGGGCCCAAATGATTTTGTTTCAAATTTCAATTCTAAATACTTCAATAATCCACTTAATATCTTGGTTTTGCATTTTACATATGGATTATATGCTTAACCGTAAGCTTTTTCATTATTAAGTGGTGAAACAGTGTTTCTTACCATTGTGTTTAGTTAAGTCTTTCACCTTCAAACTGCTTCATTTTTTAATTTCAGGATGTAAAGCTAACAGCAAGCAATGATGACTACTATTTTGTATTTGAGGATTATTTATATCAGGTATGTAACTTCATTTTTCTATCAGAGAAGCTAGAGAGCACACTGCTGTGGCAGTATATAGCAGGACCCTAGACACGTGTGTTGGCTGCATTATGTATATCTTCCCTTCAGAGTATCAGTGCTGCAAACAAACCTTGTACGTTTGGACAGATTAAGCATGACTTGCTTCTAAAAACTCCTGAAGGACCCTCAATCATCCTTCCAATACCAAAAATATGAAGTCAGCTATATTCTTTCTTTTTCTAGCTTGGTAACAGTAAAAATGAATGAATGAACAGAATAGCAGATTAACAGAAGGTGTGGCACACAGAGATATCAAGAGTTGAGAATTTCCAGTCTAAAAACAAAAACATTTCTTTACAGCTCTTAGTGTGACATACTGCAATAAGCACAAAAGATACTTTATTGACCTATTTTTAAACTGAGCACATTGGTTCTGTGTAAGGTAATGATGTGTATGGTTACTTCTAAGCTTCCTCCCATACTAAAGCTGCTACTTGCAATAGGGAGTACAGCTAATTTATGTAGGATTATCTTCATTGCTGCCTGTCAGATATCATTGAACAGGAGATTACATTTATGAATTTCCTAATGTGTACTTGATTGCAGTGTCAACATAAATGTCATGCAGCAAACTTCACATTCCCTTGTTTTTTCCAGTTTCATTAGTCACACTTGTTAGGTCAGACTTGCTTTTTTTTTTTAGAGCTACGTGAAACAGTTCTTCTTTGATGGTAGTATGTAAAACTGCCAATAATATGGAGAACTAACAAAAACTATCCTTAATGTAGTTTATTCCATATGAATAAAAAAATGGGGGTTACTATTTAAACATGCTATTCAATCATGTCTACGTATGATATTTTTAACACAGTGATTGTTTAAACATTTACATTAAAAATCACAACCTCAAAAAACTATAGTTTATTTTACTTAAAATAGTTACAAAGGTAACATCTGCATCTGATTTCTTTAAAATTAATTACAATTTTAAAAAATAACCCCACAGTGACATATCTTGGATTATCATATCCAATAGTTTATCAGACATTTCTGTACTTAATAAGGGGTTGTGTCATTATTCTTACAGCAGCATCATTTCTGTGAATGAGAAAAATAACGTACGAAGAGAGAAACTTGTACAACTGTGACTTTGTGTCAGATGTTCTTATTTTAATACTTGAATCTTACATCCCTTATAACTAGTATGTGCAGAGAGCCTCACCCAGAAGTTTCAGTGTAGTCAGAACTTGTGTTTGGGTTGGAGTCTACTTCTTATAAAGTTACGTGGTCTTAAAGACCTGCAGATTCTGATGCTGGGCACTGTAATCCCCCTCTGTGGGCGAGAGAGGCTTCAAATAAGGTTACATTCTTTCCCCTATGAGGACAGAATTTATGTCCCTTCTAGATTAGTTCCTCTTTCTTTCACCTCAGTTAACATATATAGAGAATTACGTTTGCCTGTGTATTGTTATTGTCAGTTGTATTTTGGCAGCTGTGAAAATGACCGTGTATTGCACAAAAATAATATTTAGCTTAAACTGTTCAAGATAAAGGAATTATTTATTTTTTAAAAGATGTTTGTATCTGAGAAGTAATTTTGAGATTCATGAAAAGGAAATTTCTCAAATATGCCTTGCTTCCAAAAAAATAAAAAAGAGTGGTCGTCAGAGGTCACAGTTTTGCGTGTTTCCTTTCGATAATGCTGATCTCTGGAAAATGTTTGCAATAATTTGTTGAAGGAAAACTCCATTTGTTTTACTCATAAGAAATTATGTAGTAAAACACCATATAAACAATTCCACATCTTACACCTTGGCTGCAGTTTAAGGAGAAACTGTTGAAAGCTGCAAGAATAGCGGGTTTAGTTATTTAAGTCAGCAAATTGTAGGTTGTTTTACTTCTGCCCTCTTGTGTCCATTCTGGATAACACAGTCTCTCATTGCATGAAAACAGGAACATTTTTCAGTTGTGTACAGGATGAGATTCTTTATTGTTGTGGGTTTTTTTCTTCTAGGAATGCTTTTAATATTTAATTTTTTACTCAGTTGCTATGAACAGTAAATTGTTTCTTTACGTAAGCAGTGAAAAATACAGATGTATTTTGTAAAATACAGTATGAATTTCAGAACTTAAGCATATGACGTGAACATTCTCACTTGTTCTTTTGGAAAGTACTGAACAGTGAAAGCATTCTGCAAAGCTGATGGGAATGGTAGAGAATATGAGGATCAGTCCTCTGGAAATGCATGTATATTACAACATAAACTCTTCATTTGCATATGCTCCTACTTGGACTTCCCTAAGTCATAGTAACCAAATGGAAAAATGACCTATTAGACATCAGAGCAGCCAAGTGCATGCACTGCACTTTAATTACACAGCCACTTTAATGACTGTGATTAATGGGAAGGGGGGAACTAAGCAAAAACTGAAGACAGTACTTTTGAAACATTCCAGAATGTTCCAATGCTGATTATTCAGGTGTATATCAGTATGACATGACAGAAGGGAGTAAACTGCTTCATAGAGGCAAAGAGGAAGATTGGAGGATGTGGGTGTTTTGCTGACAACAAATGAATGTGAAGATGATATCATAGCAAACTCCAGATGAGTCTAGAAGTTTTAATGAGACACTAAATGGAGCTGGTCAATAGCCTTCAACCATATTAGCGTTCTTCAGTAGCATCTTACAAGTGCTAATGAAAGTGGGTGCATGAATCTCTATTTGGCATTTCTTTGTTGATTGTCAGCTGATTTTTTTTTTATGCTGTCTTCTACAGGTATTACTCTGTTTTTCACGAGATACTTCAGTATTGGAGCACTTTGCTTACAGCAGTGCTACTCCACCTAAATCATACATACAAGGTAATAGGAGTTGTTTTAAAAAAGAATACAGTATGTGAATTCCTTTTGTGTTCATTACACCTGTTAGACTGCATTTAAAAGATTATCAGTAAGGAACATCACGCATCCAGATGACATCTTCACAGGTTCTATTACTGCAGTTTAGAAACTTATTGCATTACACCCAGATTGCAGTGACGTAATTTTATGGTAGTTTTCTGTGTGTAATTATTCAATGCTTTTCCAAAACAAATTAAAACCCCATCTACGACAGTATAGTAGAATTGTGACATCTGTCATCAGCTGGGATAGAAATTTATATATACATCATTGTCCTCAGCAACTTCAACAGATTTATTAACTGGAAGTGGGGGTAGAGTGTTATCTTCCCAAAGCAGTGCGTTTGGAAGGTATTTGTAGACAGGAACAGAACACGCTGAAGAACATTAGGCTCTGTTACATAGGCTGGAAGAGTACAGCTCTGCCAAGCAGGCTTACACAGATTTTTTTCATTGCACTGTGTATTCCAGAGTTTTACCCAGCCTTTGGATTTATTTCTCTCTGAATCTGATTTTTTTATTTTTTCTGGTAACTTAATAGTCTTAAATTTATCACTTCAGTCCACTTGCCCTCTCAGCCAGCTTCTGCCATGCTTCTGAGCTCTACTGTGTTGTTTCTTAGATCAGCACCTCCTTTGGCTTTACCCAGAGATTCACTATTTTGTCTTTTTCCTTGAACCCTTCAACCATCCAATGCCTTTTTTTTTTTATTTTTTATTTTATTTTTTTTAATACATATATTTCATTTAGATTTACCTTCTCCATTACCATTTTCTTCCTTGGTCCCTAGTTCTGCTATATGTAACCTAGTGGATACCAAGTACTTTTTTTTTTGGCATAAACTCTGCACACTTTGTTTTCCATGTGCTGCTACGTGTGTCACTAGAGCCAATGATTATTTTGTGATTATTTTTTTATTCCTTTCTTATTGCTTTGTAGGTCTTTTTTTCTCTCTCTTTGAATGAAGTAAGCAGCTTACTTTACCTACTGCCAGAAACTAGCAAGGGGCTCACCTGAGAGCAGAACAGCAGTGGGGTCTGGGTCTCATTTCAGGCATAGAGCCATGGCAGCCCAGAAACACTACTATTCTATTTATTCCAAAGCAAATCTGAAGAATGAAGTTGCTGAAATCTAAGTCTTTGCTGAGCATGTGCAGCATAAATCTGCAACGCTTGTAGGTCCTATTTTTGGCTAATTTTCCAAGAGAAATGTTTCATGCTAAAAATAATCAGCTTCCAATTTACAACTCCCAGTTACAGGCAAGCAAACAATTGAAAGGAAAAGTAAAATTACTTGGTATTTTAATGAAACAATTGATTTTTGTAATTGGAAAATACTGGATTTTGTTTTCATGGTTAGGGGGCAAGAGCTTCACAGATTCATTTTGAATTTAATTCTGTCAATTTGTTCTATAGGAGAATATTTAAGTCCAAATTAATTTGAACCTGGCAAAAGTTCCTGTGCCGTTCTTCTGTGTAGAAAGAACAAAATGCAAAGAGATCTGCAGGACCTGTGAATATCCTATACATTTTCACATAAATTGTTATAGTTGAATTTCTCATTTTAAAACAGAGAAATAAAGGAAAGTTTTTAAGTAATTGTAAAATGCTTAAAAACCTTTTTTATAGTGCTAAATAAATTGTGAAAATTTTTATAGCAGATTTACAATACTGTTGACTAATATGAGATGTTCATTTTGCAGGGAAGAGAAAACTGGCATGTTTAATCTGTATAGTCAATGTTTGTCTTAATTATTCTTTTGTATCCAATAGATCACTTTTTTTTTGTTTTGATTTATCACAGCTGTACCATGCATCTTCCTCTCTGTTGAACACTTAATGAAATCCTAAATATCTGGTCTTTTATCTGTATGTTTTTATCTGGTGTTCTTCTGCCTTTTTAAGTGACTTTCCTGTCCCTAAATTAGCTTGACAGACTTTTCCCTCTAACTTAACTGTCTTCAAGGACTGCAGCAAGCACCTTTAGAGCTCTGTAATATTACACCCCAATCAAAATTCTTGTTCTTTTTTTTCGGTTGTTTATCATCCTGCCTTGTTGGTGCTGCTTTTTTGTTTTACATTTGAGAGTGTGTTCGTCCTATTGCATTGCTTACATGCTTTTGGACAGTATCAAATGATCAGTAACACTTGTAGTTATAATTTTTATAATTGTCACTTAAATCTGTTTTTTCACTTACATCTATACACCTTTTAACAATTGCATTGCATTTTAATTGTTGTTTGATGATTCACAGGAAAACTTGGAATAGAAGAGTATGCTGTTTTCTATCCACCAAATGGTAAGAATGATACTATTGCCTCCTCTAGCGGTAGGTTGGAAAGGTACAGGATGTGTTTTTCCTCAAATACGTGTTAACCTCTTTTTCTGTTTCAAAGTGTGTTTTACTGTTATTCTGCCAAATTCATTAATTTAAAGGATTGAGTTGGACTGAAGCTAATGCAGAAGCACAGTCAGCCTGTTGTTAATAGTGACATGAAGTTTGTCACAATTAGAGGGAAAGAGGGAAAGCAACGTCTGGTGTGGCAGCTTGTACTCCAGTGACAGAGGATCATCCACTTAGAGGATCTGAAAGATACATCCTGATCCCCAGCTTTTCAATGCTCTGTACACCATGTTTGAAAGTCACTTTTCCTTTCAAAATTAGCGTTCATTTTAGAAATGCAGATCTAACAAATCAACTTTAAATCAATATCTTTGCAGTTGTTACATCAGTTGTTAATTTTTTTTTCTTCAGCTTTTATTTTGTTCATTTCAGTTCTGATCTGTTGAAACCTCACCTTATTTTTGTGCCACATTTAAAACTCAAGCTCACTGCTATTGCTTTCAAGGCCTCACATCACCAATGTTATATCCTTCTCTGCCTTCTCTGTCCCAGTGATGTCAGTGACAGCATGTTTGTTTGCTCCCCTTTCTTCCGTTTTTGCCTCCACATTTCTTTGCAGCTTTATAGCCATGAAGGTCCTTATGACCTCTTGTCAAAACAGTTCCCTCTCATTGGTCCTGTGGAAAATTAATGAATGGGAGCTGAGATCAGTTGCAAAGGAGGAGAGAACTGTCATACAGCTGCCAACTCCTCTAAATGTTTTGTCTGAGTACTATAAGTAACTATAAGTTACTGGAAGTCTTGGCCTTTTTTTTTTTTTTTTTTCCAGCTCCCTCCTTGTCACTGCATGACATTTACTGGTTGTCATTTAACTGAAATTAGCTTCTGATTTCATCAGAGCTTATCCTTAGTAACTTCATGGAAACAGCTTTACATGGCTTTCTAGGAACTATAGCATGTGTTACGATGCACCGTTGGTGGTAGTGAAGTAAATAATCTAATTTATCTAATATCTAAGTATTATTACCTAATACTTAGATACAAGCTAGAGATCTAAGGCTGTGGGTGCTATAACAAAGCTATATCTTATCCCTGTAGTGGGCAGAATACAATTTAGAAACAGGGGGAAGATACCTGGATAAAAACACATTTCTAGCATGGATAAAAAAACAAATTAGAAGAAGAATAGTAAAAGAAATCTTTGTTTTCTAGGTGTCATCCCATTTCATGGCTTTTCTATGTATGGTAAGTGTGATATTTAACAGTCAGGGATTTCTTTTTATTGTATCATAGTTTAAGGCTGTATGTACCTTTCTGTAAGTATATTGCTCTCTATATTCTATTTTTGTGTATACAAAAGCTGTTGTATGTGATTCTTCCAAGCTGCTTCTACTTCCTCACATTATGATTTTATATCATATGCTGTTTGAGAGCTAAATACTGAGCTGTTGGCCTCCAAGTCAAAAGTAGATTTTAATGTATATGACTAGAGGGACAAAGTTCATTTGCAGAGTTCTCTTTTTCTCATGCTTCGTGTCTTCTAGGTAGACCAATTTATCTGTCAGTCTTAAAAACATGAATTATGTGAAAGGCCTGCTGCTATATTTGTCTTCAAATAGGAGTTAAAGGACTGTTAAGTGATAGGTTGGTTGCTGTTGCCCTGCACAGATGACAGTTTGATTATCAACAAGATTTCCAGGAAGACAGCAGAAAAATCCCCCAGTTCTCAGATGTAACAAGGCAACAAGACATGTTATATAGCAGATGTACTGCAGAGAGGTGCTCAGACACCATGAGAGTATGTGTTACAGGTTTCCAGAGCTGGCGGTGGTGGTGATGGTGTTGGTCTTTTTGTTTGGTTTTTTTTGGGGGGGGGAGGGGCGGTGCGGTGCAGGATGTTATAACAGTGGTATTTGGGCTAGCAGAGAAGACTATCCAGACTATCCTTAAAATGCCATATTTAGCTACTGTATGGGAACTGCTGAATCATGGCCTGAACCTCTGATTGATCATCTGAGGCAAGCAATGAGTCAGCCACCGGAGCACAGGTGAAGGCAATTCACCTGTGCTGCCAGAAGGAGTGGAGCCTGGCTGCACCTCTCCTAGACCCATTTAAGAGCTGACTACCAGTGGGGAAGAATCTCTTCTGGAGATCCCTCCTCTGGAGTTTTGCAGCGAGCCCAAGATGTGGGTAAGCATTCTATCTATTCTCTTTTTTGTTATTATAATCTGCTTTGCCAAACTCTTTTTTTTTTTTCATAATTATAACATGTTTATATTCATTGATTATACAGCTACTAATAAAATTTAATGATCCCACTCCTTTGACTATCATAGATAAAAGGCAATTTAAGTATGAAATGGAAATTTGGACCTGAATGGGGAATGTCTTCTGAAGAAGCAGCTTGGTTATACACTCCTCTTTAAGTGTTCACTAGGAGGCTTTCAATTTCTTCCATGAGAAACTATTTTTCAAAATGTTTGGATTTGACTCTACCCTTTAGAACAGCGTTATGAAACTGTGTGTGAGCCTCTTCCCTCCCTGCTTTCCCCTTTTACTTGGAAAGGGCACAAAATAGACAGGCTGTGAGAAGGGGAGAGATTAAAAAAGCAGGCAGCAGAAACATTATAGTATGAATCCAAGCTGTGCATGAAGCAGCTGAGACCAAGCAGCTGCTCTAGGTGGAACTACCTAGATGTAAATGTCGTATGCATTTGCATGTTTGCACACATACTGTCATACAGTGCCACTTGTCAGGCACTGTTCTCATATCCTCCTGGCCTTTATGTACAAAAGCACTTTGCCAACTCTTTCACCTCAGTCTTCAATCCTTACACATACACACTAGTAAGACCCTCTGCTTTTCTCAACCCAAAGTAAATATTTCTTTGAACATCTCACTTTGCCTTAGTGCTGCTGCCTTTCATACACAAGCACCGTTATTTTCTAGTAAGCCATCTTCTCTGATTTATATACGTAAGAGAATGAATTCACACAATGCAGGTTCTAAGTAGTTTAGATTCTTGAAATATTAAAAACTGTATGCTAGAATGTATTGTATTCCCTTGCTGAACTTTGTACTTTAAAGGGTAGATTATTTTAACAATCTTTGAATAGTTTATATAGCATAAGTTTTGTAAATTGTGCTGATATGTATTATATGGTTTTCACCATACTTCATGCCTCTAACCATTGAATTCTTTTCGCAGTTTACAGCGTTGTGTCAGTTATAATTCTTTTATCCTTTCAGTTGCTCCACTTTGTTTTCTGTATCATGAACCTGCCAAATTGTATCAGATATTCCGTGAGATGTATGTGCGTTTTTTCTTCAGACTCCATTCCATCTCTTCTCATCCTTCTGTAAGTTCATTAGGAATTAAAATCCAATCACTTAATATTCTCTTTGCTATAGAACAATATTATACAGTGGCATAATTTTTCTCTCTGACTAAATATATATCCTTATAATGTAATAAAATATTTCAGGCAAGCTTGGGAAAGGTGTTTGATATCTTTTTCTATCTCAATTTCAGTCTTTGCTACAGAACATAATGCACTTTATGAAATCATGTATTTTCCTTATTAGGCTTCTTAATTCAAGCTGTTATGTAAATACATATTCTGTCCTGTTTTCATTGGTGACATGCGATTGCTAACTTAAGTGCTTTCTAGCATAGATGAGCTATTAGGTAGTCAAATATACACAAATATCTTTTCGGTGAAATCATGTTAATGTCTCTTTCTTTAACTCGATCATCTTTGAATGAAAGCATATGCTTTTTGTCATTATTAGATACTGGAGAGACAATTTAAATAACTTTACGTTCACAGCCAGCTGTTTTAACTGTAAGACAATTGTAGAAGTTTTTGCTTATCTCCTATTTTTTAAAAGTAGAACATAGTAGATGCTTTTCTCTTTTTCCCTCACAAAAGGCTGAATAGTTTTTTTTTTTTTTTTTTTTCCCGAAGTTTTTCCTGGTTAAAAGAAAATCCTTTCCTTATATTTAATGTACTGTTTTGAGGCTGGCCATCGTGCCTTCGGTCATTAATAGTGGGGAAACTGGTTGGACAAGTATCTGTTACCTTTCGTGGTAATTTCTTAAAGAAACTTTAAAATGCGTATTTTTTTAACTATCCCCATTGCTGTTGTCTATTTCTCACATCCTCCTTTTTTTTAATATGTAAGTGGAATATCATGAAAGTGGAAATATTTCAAGTAGGACATTCAAAGTAGATTCTGGCATGCAGCTGAGAGCTGAAAGGCGTTATCAGAACGTACAACATTGCTAATATATACATAAAATTTTAGCTTTAGTGACTGAAGACATTAGAGTTGCTCATGCCCTGCTTACCTGAACTGTATATTGTATCGTTAATAGTGTTTTATTTCTTGAATTAAAAACTCATGCATACTTATGTGCCCGTACTGTTTTTTCAGATTTGACAGCATGAGTGTTAGTATTCAGGATGTGATCTTGTTTCACTAGGGCATTGTGTCATTGTGTTTGCTGTTTGAGACTCTTCTACAAACTCATCTGCCTCAGCTCTTTTATCACCTTCGAGAAATTGGGGCTCAGCCGTAAGTACATCTTACTAACTTGATATAAATGTTATGGATTAATTGTCATTAAGATGCTGCTTGTTCTGTTGCGTTTTAACTTAAAAACCATGAAAAGTTATTCCAAACTGCAGGCATGGATGTGCCAATTTTCCTTGAAAGTAATTTGGAGTCCTTTGTCTAACATCGTTTATGTACATTGGGCATTTCCTTCAGTATGTTCTATGAAAAAGAAAGGGTAATTGCTCTTTGTGTTTATATAAGAAATAAGTGTTATTAGGTTAAGTTTTAATAATTCACATGAGATCTGATTGAACTAAAGGAAGAGTAGAATATTTTTATTTTTATTTACATTGTGATATGCTCATTAGAGCAGAAACTATTGCAGGAAGAGGAGAGCAGGTGGTTGTCATTCTCTGTAGTATACTCATGGCACCAAGTGCAATGGAATGTGAAGATCTTACTGTTGTAATCAATATTCATAATAGTAGCAGAAACTGATGAAACGTTTGGAGTAATAAAAGATGAAGATCATTCTAATTCAATTGTTTGGTCAGAATATTTCAGTGATAGAGAATTTATCTAAGCATGGGAGAGAGAAAAATCTAACTACTACTGTTTATTGCTTGTTTGCAGGCTACGAATTTCATTTAAATGGATGGTACGAGCATTTTCTGGTTATTTAGCTACAGATCAGCTCCTGCTCCTGTGGGACAGAATCCTGGGGTACAACTCCCTAGAAATTCTTGCTGGTAAGGGAATTAGTTTTACAAAGTTTGGTAAGTCCATGTAGGTGTCACAAAATAGACTGAGCTAACGTGTATTTGCCTTACAAGAGAACTTACAAGAGAACTGCAAGTCAAAGAGAATACCTTTTAGAAATGGTATAAATACCACACCTCTAACAAAAACATGAAGTGATTTTTTTTTAAATATATTTCTTTTTTATAATTGTTTTCTGTGGTAGCAGTCCAAAAGTAGTGCTCTGAACAGAGCGTAAGATGTTCTCCTACCTTCAGTGGCAACATTTGATGTGGCAATGATTAAGATTTGAATTCATCACCTTTCACAAAATACAGCATTAATCTTATGGGAAGTATGTCTTCAGTACTTAGCACAACTGAGAGTTGTCCTGATTTGCTGTAATTCTTTTTTAAAACCTTGTCTTTTATGAGACTTTGACAGTTCTGTACTTTTTATAAAGTTAACTCTGTCCTAAGATTTGTGCAAGGTAGAGGCTTCCAAGGAAGTTATATGTATCTTCAGTTGGATCACAATTTAAATACAAGGAATGTGAACAGAAGGGTAGTTTTAGTTCCATTTGTAAGAGACAGCTATGTAGATATGTATACCTATATAAGAGATTTCAAAATGAATTAACATTTTTTCGAGTTATATAGTGCTCACAATTAGAACTGTTGTCATTTTCTAAGCCAATAATTTGGATTTACGTAATAAAATAATTGTAAATCACCTTGTTTCCTTGCAGTTAAAAGGGATTCATCTTAAACACAAGCATTTTTAGTCAAACTTTTCTGAAAGGATGTTTGTTGTCCTGTCAGTTTTAGTGAATAGCCAAAGAAACTCAGACATTGATATTCACAGTATATTATTATTCAAAATCAAACTAATTCTTCTGGGGAGAGAAAACTGATATTTTAGATCAAGATTAATAGATTAATCCTAACCACTAATCAATAGGTCATCAACTTAAATATTGGTTTGTTGGCTTTTCTTTTCCTTCCAGTCCTGGCAGCTGCTGTATTTGCTTTCCGAGCAGTCAACCTGATGGAGGTGACATCATTGGCTGCAGCTGAAGTAAGGATAAGTTTCACTTTGAGGAGATTGAAATAGTTTCTGATGCTTTGCCAGCCACGGTAACCTAAGCCTCACATGGCACGTGGTACATAGTGCAAATGTTTCTGCCTAAATTCTTATCTTAGATAAAAACTAGTTAAATTTTGAACATGCAGTACATAATACTACTTCTCTGGAGTAAATGGAAGTAGAAGTATATTTGTTACAGAAATGTGAAGTTATCAAACTTTGTTGTTTCATTAGCGCTTTTTTCTATTTTATTCTCAAAATATGTTAATGGGATACATTGTTTTTAAAATTACTGTGGAGGTCTGTACTTTTTTCTCAGTGTATTTTACTGTAGCTGCTTCTGTGCTTTTTAATATTACAAAGATTTAACAAAACTAATTTTGTTAATATTGAATCTGAAAATTCATTGCAAGTAGTATCATTGTACAGATAGGAAATGGAAAAAAAAACAAAACCTCAAGATGAAGTTTATTATTGTTTATCTGTGCTAGTTTGTTAAAATAGATTTTTTTTTCCCAAAAACATTGTAATACATATTTTTTAACTTTGAGAGATTGTGATTGTTTCGTTTTGTTTTATTTAAACATACTTCTTTTAGAAGACATTGACTCCTTGAGCCATTACATTGGACTTGCCTCACAAGTACTAGCCAAGCCACAGGATGAGGATTCTTAATTCCCAATTATTTTTAGAAGCAAGTTGAAATGTTAGACCGCTTGATGCCCTATATACTTCAAGTAAGAGTAAAGGCTAAAATAAAGTTACTTCGTTTTATATATGTAAGCATATACTTCTTTCAAGTGTTAAGATGAAAAATAAGGCAAGAGAAGTTTTTGGCATACTGAAGTAAACAAGTGTAATTTGTTTCTAGTCAGATCTGAAACTAACTATTGTTATGAGTCAATATTGAATCTTTTTCTGACTTCTTTAGCTGCTTTAAAGAAATGTGATTCAAATGCCAAGTTTAACAAGCCTTTTGGGTTTTTTCCTAGGCTGTTCTTGCTGACCTTTCAACCCTGAAGGTTATGCCACTTCTTCAAATCTTCTTGTTTGCTACTGTTACCTAATCTGCTTCAACAATACTCTACTGCATTTCCAGCCTCTCATGAGAAGCTAATGATCATCTATGCAATGTCTGCATAAAACCAAAATTAAACTGTATGTACAATATTCATTTAGAAATCTTAATGGAATTTTCTAGCTGAAAACAATAACTTCACACAGAAGTGTGTGTACTGCATGCTGCTGACTTTCACTGCAACGACGGTTATTACTTGTACATTAAGAATGACAACTTGTGCAAACAAATGATTATGAATCAGTGTCTAAAATGCATGTAATATATAATAAATAATGTAATTCTTCACTTGAGTGTTGTAATGCTAATGTCAGAATTATAAAAGTTCTCTTATAATCTTAAACTTTTTAGAGCTCACAGCTTACAGTATGTCAGATCTGCTACCATAAATTGAGAAAATGAAGATACTTTAATTTCTCTCTCAGGCGTCTTCTAAACTCCTTCCCAGAGTCTCATCAAAGGCCCCATGTTGTAAAATATGTTCCCCTGTAGAAGGCTTGAGCATAGCTTCCTTCTGAACTTGTTGAAGCCAGTCCATGCATGAGCCAAAATATTCCCCTGAGGATGATGCCAAGAGTTCTTTCACAGTACCCCACACCCTTTCTAGGAGGGCAGTGTTATGCCTTTGCCAGTTTTCCAGCCTTGATGATTCAACAGCTCAGGCTGCAGCTCAGAATCCAAACTCATATCAATGTGTGATGGATTTTTACTACACCGTCAGGCTGGCTTGTTGTCTGTTAGCAAGTATACCATTTTTGAAGTCTCTTCCAATTTTTTTCCGTTGTCTCGTTTAATACCAAAGTGGAAATGACTAATGTGATTTGATTAAACATATCTTAATCTGTGGAAAAGATCAAAGTCAAAAGGACATAAGGGGTTATGTAGCCACTGAGTTTGCCATGGCACTTCTATCTTCATCTAAGTTACGTAAGATAAGTTACTTTCAGAGTGACCTATTGATTTCCATGGAAATGACAACAGACATAAAGAGCACAATAACATTATTTGATAGAGCAAATTTTTGGCTACAAAGCACTTTTTTCTACATAGTTGCCACCGTTAGCTATGCATTTTCACCAGCAATGAATAAGAGCCTGCATGCCATGCTCATAAAAACCTGCGCCAATGGAGGTGACCTGCTGTCACCACTGCTGAAATGTACCACCAACACCTCCCTGTATTTTCATCTGCTGTTTGTTCTCCATAAACGTTTAGCAAGTGTCAATGAATGTCAGTGGGTGCCATTTTTTCCACGGGGAGGAATTCAGTGACACACTGGTGGAATTCAATGACACACTTCATGTGCACTTCTGTGTAGAATGCCATTTTGTCAGACTGCCCCTCTACTGCCATCTGTTGCATGGCAATGAAATGTAACAGATTATATGTGGTAAGATTCAACTTCTGCTGCCATACGACCAACACCTGCCTCTGATATCATGGGCTGACAGCATAAAATAGGAGGCATTATTTTCAGAGCAGCCCATGTACATATATGTATTTGTCATTTGTGATGTGTACTGAATGTGTGACAGTGAAATACAAATCCTTGTAATTTGTTCAGCAGTTACCTGAAAAGTTGTCTTAGCCATAGTCTCACCTTAGTTTGAGCTTTATGTCTGTGGTTCTAATTATGTCTACCTGTATAATACAGGAAGAAACCAACTCAACCTTTATAGATTGCTAGTATATTTATAAGGCTAACTTTTATTAAAGTAAAGCTTTGGATTCAGCACAATCAATTCTTATTAAGAACGAAACTATTTAATAGGCTTGACATTGAACAAGAGTGTTTTTAACAATTTTCTTCTGGATGACAAAATAAATATTTTCATTAATATGTGACAGAAGCGGTTTTAACATTTTTACCAGAGGCTTTTCTAGACACTTAGCTTTAAAAAAGAGGACACACATGACAACTCTTATCTTTACAGACAGTATTACCCTATTTTACATATGGGGAATGGAGGCATAGAAAGATTAAGAGATTTGCTGAAGATTACAGAGTAAATTCCTAGGAGATGAGTAGTGTCTCCTGAATTCCTGTTTATATTTCAGGAAGCTCAGCTTGTGTATTAAATGCAGGACCTTATTTCAGGACAGCATATCATGCACACCTACCTCTAAAAATTGAGCATTTTGCAGTTTTTGAAATCAGTGAGGCTTGGTACCAACTTAGTAGTCATAATGTTACAAAGCATTCACAAGAACTGTGGCTTCATAAGGTCTTTACAAGGTTGCCGTCGCTTCAGGGGAATTAGAAGTGTTTACTAAGTAGCAAATGAGATCCCAATAAAGCCTGGTGACCTTCTGTTCTTTCCCATTGCTCAAGTGTATGGTGTAGAATCTGGCCATTATTCTAATCCATCCCCAGTCTTTTTTTTTTTTTCTTTTTTTTTTCTTCCCATTTTCAATAGTTTTGAAGGGAGGATAACTAGGAAAAGATAGAGACTACGGGATTATTGTTCAAACAAGGAATTCTGTGAATCTTAGAATGTGGTCTGTTTTCTTGTGACCTGGCATCTCATTATTCATTCTGACAGTCTCTTTTCTCCCTTCTGTCCCCTCTACCTTCCCCGCTAGCATTCTTGCTCTTCCTTCTGTTCTTTACCTTTGTTTCTCCTGGTGTCTGGACAGGGGATCTTATTCTCTGCAGCTAGCGTGGATCAATGTGCATCATTGGCCAGACCAGTTGTGCTACTGCTCCCTCAGCCTGGATGATGCTGTGCCTCATGCTTCAGGCTTGGTCAAAGGCTTCACTGACTACCTGCAGCTCTTGAACCAGGGATTGTATGGACCAGCTGTGGCAGTGAATCTCTTGAAGACCTATGCTGACTTTTATTGTATGTTTTAAGTTGTCATTTTTGTGACACAGACATAGATGCACGTATGAATAATGAGTATAACCTCTTTAGAATAAGATTAAATACAAACTGGATCCTTTCCTTAGATTCCAACTATACTCTCTTAGAACTTTCTTGAAATCTGTTCTTAAAAAATTGCTTTTACTGGGGTTTCATTATTTTCATGCTTGCATCAGTTTCTTCTTTTAGTTCCAACAAAATATTGTGCTTCAGTTTCTGGGTGGTATTTGTATTTTTCATCTCTCTTGTTTAAATAACACTCGTTCATTTCAAATATTTATAAAAATAAAATGACTGGCTTCTATCTCACTGTTAGATAGTTCTACTAGGCAATATTCATTTTTTAAGTGTTAGCTCTGGAGAGTAGTTCAACCCTGTTTAAGTCCACAGTCCTTCCAGACTTCCAAATTCATAAAACTCCCTTTTTGTTTATGCCATTAGAAACAAGGGTCAGATTTTGATATAAAATCATAAATAAATGGGCACTTACATTAATTTAAAGAGACTTAGCTGAACTTTGAATGGCTCAATTTAACCAAATTGTTTTCCTTACTCTGTTTCCCCCATATGAAATCAACATAAAGAGGTGTTTCAGTACAAGAACCAATTGTTTCGATATCTCCAGATAAAGATCGATTTTTACTGTTTACCTTTAGAATTCTGGCTATGATCTGTCAAAGATTTCTTGTAATTTCAAATAGACTGTTCAAAAAAATGCAAAAGCAAATAGGCTTTTCTAAAAATGTAACCAAGTTATCTTGTTTCAGTACTTCCAAAAATATATTGAAACTTTCATCTTGATGGCTGGGTAATGGAACAGCTGAATAACTAGAACAACCTCTACTTTTTACTGGATTTTTTTGGCCACAGGAACAAATTTTATTGTGGAACAAATATTATTATTGTTATGAGAAATGCAGTATGGAGATTGTAAAACAGCTAGATATCCCAGTAAAGGGAAAAGGTTGGAAAGAGACATTGCTGCAAGATGAGTGTTTACATGTTACCAGAAACCAGCAAAAAATTGTACCCAAAACTCTATTTTACTCTCTTCTAACTCAAAGAAAGCCAATGAATTTTATGCAGTTCTTCCAACAAGAATGAAGGGATTTTACTGAATAGATTGCTGTGTAGAGATCAAATATGGGAATGTAGTGTAGTGAACTGTTCATCAGCCCTAAGTAAGAGTTTATTTAAAAGCTACTGAAATATTTTGCGAAACTGTGGGAGTCTGTTCTCGATTGGGAAGAAGAGACTTTCTCCTTTATCTGATCAGCTATTCTCCTTTATCTTTGCTATTCTGTCAGGTATTTTATGCTAGGAAATGGGGGAGGGAGGGGAGGATGCAGGAGTGGTGAGAACAGCAGGGCTCTTCCTTTTCCCTCCTTTCTTATAGCCTTTTCCTGTTCACGCCTCACGGTGACTGCTTTCATCCCCAGAGCGGACACTGCAAAGGCCATCAGTCCAAACCAGGGTTTGAGATTAGCAGAGCTCTGTATCTCATGTGGCCGGCCACAGTCAGCTTCCTCTGGCTGCAGATAGCTCATGGCGAGTGGCTGCTGGGCCAGAGCACAGCAGGGCCTGGGCTGGGCTTAGCGGAGAAGTCACCCCAGTATGAGAGGGGAAAAAATGTCTCCTTTCTCTTGTGGCAGCTTGCAGAGGCTCCAGGCTCTCTGCACAAGGCCACTCCTGTTGCAGGGCACCATGCCTGCCAGCAGTTCTGTGAAAGCCAGGGAACCGCTGGCTGCCATAAAGAGCAGCAGGAACTGAGAGAGCTCTGGGATGGCAAATGAGTTCTGCTGCTGACTGAAATCGGTCATAGATTTTTGTTCTTAGCTTTTTCAGTACCTTAACAAAAATGCTGGAGCAGGGAAGATTGGTTCGAGCTGGTGGAATGGTTGCGCTTTGCTTTAAAACAGTGTTAAAATTTCTCATCTTAGTGTTTTTTTATTGGTCAGGTCATAATACCAAATGACTGCCGTACAGACTCTAATCACACTTTTGGGAAACGTTTCAGGATGCTTGTGTCTCTGCGGATGTCATGTGGTGCAGCAGCATCCAGCAGACGTCAATGGGAACAGAGCGAATATCTGCTTAAAACACTGTGTTTGCCTTTGGTTCAGTGTGCTTTGCAAAACTGCAGTGCATAAACTGCTGTAACGTGATCTAATCGTCCTAAATACTGGCTGGAGATCAGTCCTAAAATGGTGGCAGGATGGGTAATGCTGCTTTTTGGCAAACCATTTCTTTATTTGTTTATTTAAGACTGCATTCCAGCCCGAGGAGGTTTACCTGTTTCTGCACCGTATCGGACATTACAGCCTGCAGAAGATGAGCTTCACGTTCTGTGAAGTCGTCTTTCAAAATCAGTGTGTTGTTTTAGATGCTGGACTACTGATATGTGCTAGCAATTATCTCTAGAGAATTAGCCTTATGGAGGACCACAGTGCTTTGCCAAATGACATTGTGTTTGGCCGAACAGTTTGAACAAATTGTTTCTTTTGGGATTATGAGCAAATAAATGGAATATTTAACAAAGGAGTTAAAATATTCAGTTTATGTAAGACAAAGCAGGCAATCAATTTCTGTGCATTGTTTTAAATGACAAAAATTGGAATAAGATAGTTAAAGGCAAAATCTGCTGTAGCAACAGAATATGTTTAATGGATATCTGACAGTTTATTCCACGAGTGCTACATTCTGTAATTCTTTTCTTGCAAAGTTACTTTTAGTATAAAGTTATGCTCTTAATGAGTCTAGTAATAAAGAGTAGATCATTACAAATATATGTTGTAAAAATCAATTGTACTTAGTTTGCTCTCTGTTTGGAATTATTATCTAAAGTTGTTTGATTGTATGTCTAGTGTCAAAACATGATCCCTCTCCCTCTCTCTTTTTTAGTGCTTCTGGGTTACAAAAACATAAGCATTGCTTTGAAGCCCAGTTCTGGTTCATTAGTGGAAAACTGGCAGTGTTACAGCTTGTGATGGAAGCTCAGGGTTCGTGTTTACTCCACAGCTTCCTACATAAGGGCATATTTAGACATTCAAATTTAGTTTGTGATACACTGGAGATATTCTGACCATCACATCTTGGAACAATCAATTTCTTAGGCTAGTGGTTAGTCTATGTGTTCACACTTTTTTTGAACTATGAGTTCAAAAGAAACCTGTTTGAGACCATACTGAGAAGCTTGGCTTAATGGAAATCACACACAGCTGTGTATGTAATTGCTTTCAATCAGGTAACGGAATTATTTCCACTGTTACATGCTATATAAAGTTCATCCATATTTCTTGGCTTATGTTGAAGGAGAGATCAAGACACTAGTTTGTACAAATAAGCTTCATTTTGTGTACAGTAGATGCTTACGCAATGTTGTAGAACATAAGGAAAGAAAAAAATAACAGTATATTTTCCAGAGAATGAGCAAAGAGCAGTGAAGTCTGGATAAAAAATGAAACAAAGATCATCTTATGTGATGTGTAGAAGATCAATTTGAGATGTTAGCAGCTTTAGACTTTTTTCTACTTTGTCAGACATTTCCTGGTCTCTGCTAATGGTGAAATTCTCCTTTATATAAAGGTCTTATATAAATAAGTGTTTGTATTTTCCTAGTTCAGGAACAAAAACTTTAATTCTTCTAGTTATGCTAGCTGTGTTTCCAACTCAAGGCTAACATTCTTATAGCTAAGCAATCAGTCCTCTCTACCTTTATAAAGGAAAATGTCATCTTTTCTTCAGCAGTAAAAAGAAAATTAAATGTAAAATGTTACAGAATACAGCTATTTATGGATGTGTTTCTTTTTCACAAGTTACAAACAATTTAATGAAGAATAATGAAGAATAGCCTCAATGTTTTGCTCTCCTTTTGTAGAATTTACCATAAATCTTTCAGAAAACTGGACCCAATCCAACTGAAATTACTGTATTCTCAGTGCAAAAATAAGTCATCTTTTCAATTAGCTCTAGACTGAAATTTTGCCCCTTTTTAGGAAACACCATGGTGAGAATATTAAACAGCAAGCACAGGGTAAATATCTCTTTTCTGACTTCATTCCAGACATTTAGCCAGAGAGATGGTTATTGATACTGCTCAGGAAATTGTTCCAATGCAAACAGGTTAAGACTGCACGCTCTGCTTTTGGTGGTTCTGGGCCATCAAAAGGCAGGGTTATTATGGGACAGAAGGCTGTATTAATATTTTAGTGAGGATTAAAGCTGGGCACGTTAGCGTTCTATTTTCTTCATACTGTTTCTTTTATGTTTTTACTAGCCCCCTTATTTCTTTATGAGTTTATGGCCACCTGTTGTCTAAAAGGCAGAGCTGTTAGGATTTCAGAAGTGCACCTCATCTCATGCTCCTCCTTCCAGCTTAAGACTCCCAGGATGTGGTAACTGCCCTGCTCTAAGGAGCAACACCCACTGTCGTAGTTCATGGTTTGCCATCATGCCTCTCCAGTAATTCTGGACAGGTGCCACAACTACCTCAAGTCTGCATAATTCAAGAGGCATTAGAAACCTAATATTTGGGGATTTGTAGCTAAAAAACTGTTTATTAAATTTGTCTTTCTTCTTCAGATTACAAAACCATACAGATTGTGGTACCAGTCCTGGAGTGATATTGAAACTTTTGAAGGATCACAAATACTAGTTCCAGATTAAGTGGAACATTGCTGGTGTTAGCACAGCTAATCCCACTGGGAATGCATCTCTGGAGCCAAACACTTCTCGGACTCCCTCTTCTTTCTTTCAAGATTGGTTCTGAAGATATCCTCTAAACTAATAGGAGTGTAAATATAATGATAAATAGAAAATCGTCAGGAAATGTTTACCCACTTCCACTGGATGTGCAAGCAAGCTGTAAGCATTCATACTTACGGATGTTTACCAGGTATATCGCTTTCAGTAAGGCCTTAAAGTTACATATTCCTGTGTCCTGAGGATATGAGGTAAGACATGAGGAAAAAGCTTCATTTTCTGCTGTTCACAGGAAACTCACCTGCCTCTTGTCCTGTCCTCTCATTTTGGCTACAGCTCCCCCAGCCCTCCTGCTCCACCAGGGCTCCACTTCTCTCCATGGGCTGCAGCTCTGGCTGCTCCTGAGGGTTCTGTCCATGCGTTGTGGCCTTCAGGCCACATCGGCTGCTGCACCTCAGGCTCCTCCATGGCTGCACATGGAGATCTGCTCTGCATGGTGCCTGTGGGCTGCAGGGGAACAGCCTGCTCCCCTCTGAGCCTCTCCTGGGCTGCTTGGAACTTCTGCTCTGTGCCTGGAGCAACACCTTTCCTTCTCCTGCACAGACCTTGTCACCTGTGAGGCTGTTTGTCTCACAGTTTCTCACTCTTCTCTCCCAGCTGCCACCATGCTGAAGTTCTTTCCTTTCTTTAAGATGCTTTTGCAGACCACAACCAATGTTGCTCATGGCTCAGCTCAGGCAGTGGCAGGACCCCATTAGAACCTCTGGAAAAGGCTGTGATCTGAGATGGGACAGTGCTGGGCTCTGCTCACAGAGACCATCCTGCAGCCCTCCTGCTACCAAAACTTTGCCATACAAACTCAGTACACTCATTTAGATGTTGAACTTTTAGCTGAACCCTTCCCTGTAATTTCCCATACTACCACAAACGGTTTACAAAGAAACTCCACCTGTTAAAACCTGTTACTAAGTACGGGTAGATAAGTTATATAATGGTTGTATCAGAGAAAGCTGACAAACTTCGTCACTGAATGCAGAACATTTTTGTCCCATCCCTAACCAAAACTCCTAATGTCATCATGCAGGCAATACGGGGACAAAAAAAAATCTGAATTCTTTGAATGCCAGTCCTCAGAACTCCAGTGCTCAGAAAAGCTTAGCATGCTGCACACAGTCTCCAACTATCACAACCTGCAAAGCAAGCAGGAACAGAAATAAACTGTATGTACTCTTTCCAAAGATGTAAGTTTTATATGAAATTTTGCTTCACTTTTTAAAAAATTCTTCTGAGAAATACAGCTGCTTGTTGTGAGTCATAATGCCAAATGCCCAAGGTTGTATTTGCAAGTAGGAAGACCATCTGTTTCCAGCTTTCTTGTAACTGAGGATATGGCCTCCAATGCTTTTTTTTTCTTTTTTTTCTTTTTTTTTTTTTCCTATTGCCTAAACCAAAGAACACACACAAATAAATAAATAAATGAAGTAAAGTGAGATGAAGACAAAATGGCTGTATTTTATTTTCTCAGCAATGGTTTCTATATCTGCTTCAACATCCTGGGTGATTTGAGACTAGCTGTCTCTGCCTCTGCGGAACGATCTTATTTATGATGTGACACAGCACTCAGTACCTGGCTGCACATGCCATTGCGGTCTGATGGATCTGGGAAGAGCTCCTGTTTACAGGATGTGCAGCTTGCCTTCAGAAATTCCAGGAAACAATCTGATTGCTGTGACCTCAGAGCAGCCATTTCAATTCACTACAAACATCTGACAATAGAATTGTATTTACACAAGATATATGATTTCACCGGGTTTTTTATTACTTTCTGGTAGTTATAGATGTTAAGAATATAATCCCACTTAATTTCTGTCCTCTGAATGAGTGGTTGGCTGTTCCACCTTTCAGCCAACAGCTGCTAGAACCACCAGAACCACATCTGAAGTAAATCTCCAGTCATTTCCTTCTTGCCTCCACATAAGGGCAAATATATTCTTTGTTCTTATCCCAAATATTTACCTAAAGAAGTAAATGATTTCCATTTTAAACAACTAAGCTGACAGCATTTTTCTCAGACCTTGCTCATTCAGACAAAGAACAGCACTACGTATTAGGAGCTAACATGGCTTTATTTAGACAGAAAAAAAAAATCTTAAAGTTGCTACATAGATTAGTGATAATGCAGTATTTCTCTCTGTTACAGCTGATCAGAACACCTCTCCCAGCGGGAACAGGCAGACTCCATCCTGAATGGTTCTTGTTATAAGTGAGTAGAAAAGCTTTTTTTTTTTTTTTCCAGTGAAACCATACCCAAGCATGCCCCAGCAGACAGTCTTCACTACTTGCTGTGAATATATGAGCACATGCTAAATTACTATGCCCAAATTCTTTTTTTTTTTATTAAATAAATTGTGGGTTCTATTCTAACATCTCTTTTGGTCAGTGTGCTTGTTATAAAAAGCAAGTCCTGTAAGTAGTGGCTCTTATCATCTCCTGATTCTTTCCTTGTTTGCTCTCCAGGGGGAAGGAATAGGCAGTCACAAAGCACTTATTGTCTCAATGCCAGGTAAGGGGAAGTTTAGATTTACTGAGATTTAGAGATGGTAAAAGAAATATTATGTACATTCTGGGATTCTTTTCTTCGTGTGGCAAATTATTTGTACTTCCATCCCTCTGAGATAGCCTTTTTTAGTGACTCATCTCTACAGCTACTGCTTCTGTGTTGAAATTGGTTGAATTCTTACCAGCTTGAGAACAGAAAGATGGCAGCCATGTTTTTTACTGTACAGATTGGTTGTGTAATATTGCTGCTCATTAGACTTTAAGAACGGTTAAACATGTCATTTAAAGTCAATCTTAAATGCAAACAAACTGATCATGACTTTACTGAGGATGCAAAATTGTCACAATTAATGCCTTCTTAAAATTTAATAACACGCCTGGACTGTCTGGCAACAAATATTAGCTGGGAAAAAAAGAGGGGTTATAGTGAGATAAGTACATCACATAAGGAAAGGGACACATCTAGATCTCAAAGATTGTCTCTTGGCAATTCTCAGAATACTTCTGATCACTATAATTTGTAATGTATTAATTCCATAACTGTTTTTGTGTTACTCTTGAATGTCCTTGTAGCTGTCAAAACGTATAACAGCCCATCATTTTGTTGCAATCTAACCGTCATGCCAAATAATAGTCAGTGAGATAGGAAGATTTCTGCTTGTGCATCACTAATAAGGTTGTGTCCTGGCAAGCTGTTTGGCTCCTGCTACAGATTCCAAAATCAAAGTGCTGCCTCAGATATTTTAGTCATTCCTTCTGTCCATTGTTTTCCTTCAGATTTGGTATCTCTAGGTATGCCTCAAGTTATCGTGTAAACAGATGGAATAGTTGTTTGTTTCTGAAATAAACAAAACTCAACCACATTCTGAATAGCCAACATTTTCCAGCTGGAGTGGCATCTTTGCTCTCATAAAAACAACAACAAAAAATGCAACAAACTGCAAAAAAAAAAACAAAAAAAAAAAAAAAAAAACAACCACAAGCAAAGCTTCCCTGCTAATGGGAGACTCAGCTGCAATGAGTATTCACTGAATATTCTGTGCTTTCCAACATTTTTTTTTATATATGTATATTTGTACTTGTTTTATTCTTTAATGTCAGAGAAAAAAAAACAACCCTGCAACACTACTGATTATACTGTGATGGAAAAAGAAAACGCCGTAAAATTAGGAGACGTCATCAACAATTTCTCAGAGAGCTACATGCATAGTTTGCAGTTAATGACAGTTCTTTCTCACTGATTGAAAGAGATATTGTTATTTTACCAGCATTTTAGCCTAATTCCAGGCAATTTGCTCATTTCAGAGAGACCCAGGCTCTTGGTCCTTGATAAGATCATAAGATCATAAGATACACTCATCAGACAAGGAGAACACTTAATTCACTTCCATTCTCTTCGTTCTAATTTCATCATTGGACCTTGATAATATCTGTAGCCCATCATTTCTCAGTCCATTAAGGGCTGGGAATACAGAATCACTTAGGATATTTATTTATTTTTTTCTCTTGAGCTAGCAACCTTCCTTATGCAAAATATAAACTTCAGTAACTCATAAACAACTGCGAATGGGGTCCTTAACTCTACAACTCCATCTTCATTCAAGATTTTATCAGTGTAGGAAATAAGAGAACTGCGAGGTTGTGGTTAGTATGTTTTGCATTAGTTGCTTACAGATACAAATTACTTATCTACTCCAGAATAAACTGAATTTTAGTAACAAGCTTGTTCAGAAGCGATTGTTTCTGTTCACACCAGTAGTGTAGAATCAATTGTTCTCTAGATAACTTATAATAATCTGGAGGTCATAAGTTACTTGAATTTACATTGATTTACTGGCAGTTTGTATTTGCAATGCTTTTTAATAAATTAATCTGATTGTCTTCATTTATACCCAAGCTTTTGCTTCTTGCTTTATCTTTAAATCTATCTGTCCTTCCTTCATTTATTTTTCAGTCTGCACTTTGCTTTGCCCCCCAAGTTTCTTTCTCATCTGTTTCTGTACGTGGTTGATATTTTTCCTTCTGAGTTTTCATATGCACTCAGAGAATTCTTATAATGTGGATAGACTGTAAATAGCACCAAAGAGCAGAACATATATATATATATATATTTATTTTGCTCTGCTGTTCAAACCTGCTCCCAGGGCCCTTTTGGACTGGCCAAACATATCTATTGGAAACCATTGCATTAAGCAACTCTGAAGATTATTTCCTCTCCTTTTTTTTTTTCTATTTAGATAAATCAATGTGTGCAGCAAAGCAAGATGGAAGGAACTTGCTGATGGCAAATTGCTGATGGAAACACCAACCCAAAGCAGTAAAACAGAGACCATTAAAACAAAACAACACAAACAAAACCCCCCAGCTTTCTGTTCTGAAGATCAATGGAAGACAGGACCCAAAGAGAATCTTGGGTTATCTATACAGCAAAGCACATTCTGAAAATCTGTCCAAAAACTATACATGTCCATTATTACTGATCAGGGCTGAAAGTAACATAAATGGCTAAACTCCAGATCTTGAGGTGAGTTTGCCTTCTGCAAAAATAGATGAACATATATACTTGTGTGACACTGTGACAAGTATCCCTGCTGCCTGACAGGAAGGTTGCTTTACTTAAAACAGAAAATACAATGAAACAACTTCAACTTGAAAGTATACAGGGACAAATGATTGAAGTCTTCCCCACGCCTCCTGTATTCTTCCAAGGTTGGTGACCTCGTGGAGATTTTGGTAATGACTCTTCGGGGCATTTAGAAGCTGATAGGGATCAGTGTCTTTCATCATGTCTCTGTGATTCATCAGGATTTGTTCATTACTCTTTTTCTTCTTATCTGCGTGTCTTGCAAAACTGCACACAGATGTGCTGGTCTTCATGATCTGCGAATGTGGATGTCATTAGCACAGACCCTTTTATTACTGCATGCTTAATCAGGTATGTCAACACCCAGACATTGCCATTCATTCTCCATTTGCACCAGCTTCAGCCTTTCAGTTTTATCCAGAGGCACAGAAAACACTCTAAAATTGCGTTAATTACAAGTGTGGTAACCCTGAGAACCAAGGGTCTGCTTCTGAATGGAGGAAATGACTTAAGGGAAAAGGATGAGATACTCCACGGCCTGAGAGGCTTTGAGGTATTCCCTTGGTATTTCCGACCAAGATCAGCCCTCAGATCTCACAGAGACCTGGCAGCAAAGCTTGGAGGAATAGCCTACAAGCTGTAGGGGAAGGCTGAAATCGGGCCAGCTCAGCAAATAAGATGTATGCAAGTCCAGAGGACTGGACAGGAGATGCATATGGAGATGCTGAAGAAGGTGGCAAGGGTAATTTAGCAGATCTTATCATCTTCGAAAAGCTGTGGCAAAAAAAAAAAAGCAAATGTCACATCTATCATCAAAGCAAGTTTATGGAACTGCAGGACAGTCAGCCTTACACAGTGCCTCTCTCTGAGAGGATCATGAAGGAAATCTTTCTGGAAGACATTTTCAGGCTAGTAAAGGACAAGAAGTTGATTTGGAGAAAACAGCACAGATCTACCACCAGGTTTGCCTTTTATGATTCCCTGCTGTCTCGTTATTAGGGCCAGGTTGGGTGTTAGGAGGTTCTTCACCGAGGGCAGTGGGTGTGAATCAGGCTGCCCAGTGCAGCGGGCACAGCCCCGGGCTGCTAGAGTTCAAGGAATTCTTGGACAATGCCTTTATGGGGTTTGAGTTTGCGTGGTCCTGTGCAGAGCCAGGAGTTGGACCGGGGGATCCTTGTGGGTCCCTTCGTACTCGAAATATGCTGCGATCAGAGCAGCACGCCTTGGTTTCAGCGAGGCTTCTCACACAGCACCCTGTAACTCCCCTGCAGTCCAATAGGGGAGGTACGGACTGCGCGAGCAGTGGATGGAAACCATCTCGGATCACTGTACACAAACCAGTGGTCAGCAGTCCAGAATCAACGCATCCATTCTACTGATGTATGGCATTTCTATGGGTTGCAAACAGCCCGCACCAGATTTCGTAGTTACACCAGTTCGCACTCGCCTCTTTTGTGTACCCTTTATGAATACCCGTCTTTTTGCGCTGTACAATTACCCAATCAATTACATTAACAGCCGGTTTCTGCGTCTCCCTCAGGGAGCTCACTCCCTGCAACTCCCTTCCCCGAAGTCAAGGCACAGCGCCGTTTCGCACCAGCGCCGCGGGGCGGGGACGCTGCCGGTTACTGCCTGCAGCAGCGCTGAGGCTTCCCGGACGCCTCACAACACCTCCACGTGCTGTCGAACTGCTTTCAAGTACCGCGTGCTTTTAGCTGGTCAAGGTTCAGCTGAAGCGCAGCACGCAGGCCGGCTCCCTCCCCTCACAACTGCCCTCAGGTGACCGCGCTCGTCGCCGCGCTACGGACTTCCGCAAGGCGCGGAGCGGCGCCTCCCTGCCTCCCCCCCCTGCGGGTCCGCCGCTCGCGCACAAGCCCCGCCCCGTGCTCCCCCGCGCGGCGCCAGCCTCCCCCCTTGGCACCGCCTCCCGTGACGTCACAGCGTGGTGACGTGTCGCCTGCTCGGCTCGGCGGCGTTGGCCGCCGGAAGCGGCGGGAGGCGGCGTGGGACCGGCGAGCGGCGACTGCGGCGCGGGTAGCGGAGCGGCTCCAGCCCTTTCCTTCCTCCCTCCTTCCCCCCCCCGCATCTCATACGGCGGCGAAGCGATGAGCGAGAGCCGAGCGCCCCGCGGCGTCCCCGCGGCGCCGGGCTGCCTGCTCCTCCTGGGGCTGCTGCTGGTCGGCGCCGCCGCTGCGGAATGCGAGCTGGAGGCTGCGGACATGCCCAGCGGGCGGCGGGGTGCGCGAGGAGGCACCGCCGCCTCTTCCTCGTCCTCCTCTGCCGCGGAGATAACAGGTAACGGCTCCGCGCGGAAGGGGGAGCGCGCTCCGGTGCCGCGCTGCCCGCCCTGCCTGCCTGCCTCGGTGCGGCGCGGAGCGGAGCGGCGGCACTGCGGCTCTGCCCCTCCCTGGCCAGAGCTGCCGCAGGATGCGGGCCGGATCCTGCTGCACAACGACACCGCCTTCCTGGCTGAGCTGGGCGAGGGCTTGGCCGGGTTGGGGTGCGGTGCCCCCGGAGACACCCCGCTTGGGGGCCGCCCGTCCGGCTGCGGGCACCGCTGCTGCTTCTCCCGCGCCCCTTCCTCCGGAAAGGAGAAGTGTGGGAAGCTGTTGTCTACGGATAACTTTATTTATTTATTTTTAAGAAAAAACGGCAGTATTCCTATTGCTGTACTTGTGGCGAATGATGATGCCTGCACACAGTCAGCAGTTGCAGTGGAACACTGAAAATAATGGTATTTCGGCGGGTCGTGGTGCCTCCTGGAGCCGTTCTGTAGTGGGTAGTGGGAAGCTCTGCGGTCCTCAGACCGTGCTCTGAGGAGAGCAGCGTTTGTGGGCAGGCAGCACTTGAGCATTCTGAAGTTTGCCGTATCTTATAGCGTGCTTCTGTGAGCCCTCTGCCTGGAGGAGTGTGGAAGGTGAGAGAAGAAGGGGGTATACACTCTGCTTTGCTTTAGAAAGCAGTGCGTTTCTATCGGAACAAAATCCTCTGTTCTGCTGAAGGTAATATTAGAACACTCTGCTAGAACTATAAGTTTTCAGTGGTACACCAGTGGTCTGCTTGGAGGACAGGGCACATGTGAACTTGAAGATGTCTGTTCTGTTGGCTTGCTGTGCAAACTAAGGAAGTGCAAACATCTACGGTCTAAGAGACAGGAGCCATTTCTTCTAGAGGTGTTGTGAATATGCTGTGTTGGAACAGCTTTTTTTTTTTTTTTCCCCCAAAACGTAATTAACCGGGTTGTAGGTGGTATTAAGCAGTTCTTGCTATACATAGTGCTGATGCTGTCTACACTTCATGCTCAATCAATCAAAAGTGTCAGTTTGGGTGGAGAAAAGTATTTTTTTTTTTTTGGTGTACTTTGAACTGTAAAATCAATGAGAAGCTATTCAAATGCTGTGGTGTCTCCACCAGCAGTGTATCCAGGGAGAAAATAAATGTGAGGGATCTAACACTTTAGGAGTCAGTTTGTTATTTATGTAACAGTTTGATCTGGAGAACATACTTTACAGAGAGAGTGGTGAGTTGCTGGAATAGGCTGCCTGGAGAGGTTGTGGATGCCTCATCCCTGGAGGTGTTCAAAGCCAGATTGGATGGGGCCCTGGGCAGCCTGGTTTAGTATTAAATGGGGGGAGGTTGGTGGCTCTGCATGTGGCAGGGAGATTGGAGCTTGGAGATCCTTGAGGTCCCCTCCAACCCTGGCCATTCTGTAATTCTGTGAACATATGTGTTTAAAAGCCATCTTAGAATCAGTTTAAATCTTGGAGAGGCTTTTAACAGTGTTCATTGCTTGCAGGTTCAGTGTATGGCTGATAGCTTGAGGTGTTTGCCTCTGATGCTGGACCCAAACAACTGCCAGCTGCTCTTTGCGGTGCCGGAGGAACTCCTGAAGGTTGTGGGAGAATCCTGTGACTGTACAGGGAGTGATTATAATAGTTATAGCTTTAATCTTCTAAGGAAAGGACACACAGACGTGAGAGCAAGTTAGGAGCGATGCAAGCAGTCATTTAGATAAGCACATAGAGTTTGATTTTCAGCCTAAGAGGTAAAATCCAGAGGAAAAGTTAACGAAGTATGTAATGTTAAGCTAGGAGGAGTCTATCAGGTGCTCAGATAAGATGTAGGTGTACAGTCAGTGCAGCTGTAGGAAAAAATCCAGAATTATAGTTGTGAACTGAAGAAACAACATAATGCAGCTGGCAGGAGCAAATGCTGTCCTGGGATATATTAATCCAGTTTGAATTGCAGAAAACTCTTTAAAAGCTGAAACATTTCATTGTTCTTCATTGCTCTTCTGTGTCTAGTCTTGAGTATTAAACAAGCCAACAAGGACAGAGGAAAGTAGTACCACGGACTGAGAGGCCCAGGATTTGACTGATGTGCTGCTGTGTTTGGGTGGTGGAAAAGGCTGTGGGAGGATTGTGTTACTAAATAGGTAAGAAATAGTTCACACGAGGGTTTTGATCAAAAAACCACAACTTTTTCCATCTGCTCTGTGGCTAAAAGGGAGGTGAAGAGGAAGTGAGTTGTAGTGGGGGAGATCTAGGTTTAGTATCATCTGGGAAGCTTTTACCAATAGCATTTAAATTGCATAAATAGTGTAACCAATTCCTGTCACTGAAAGTTTTTGCTGGGTTAGAGGAGAAACTGGCAAAGTTAATCTAGGGATATAGTGACATATGACAGAGAAGAATGCAACTGAGTTTATGGCCAGGAAACAGTTATACTTTTAGGTATTCGAAGACTTAATTTGTATCATTATTGTTGTCTCTTGTATGCTTCCTTTTTAAATGGCAATTTGTAACATATATACAGCTGTCATTTACATTTCAAGTCGTAGTTAAGAAAATCAGATCTGTAAGTCTTTTTGCACTAAATGGTGTACTGAGAGGTGTCGTATGTTCTGAGACTGCTTGTTTACAGTATGGTAGAAAGTGAAGGGATCACCTGTTCTAGTCCTGAAGATAACCTTGGATTTTCACATTCTGTTTATTCACTGAATAAACTTCAACTTTATTATTATTCAACTTTAACTAAATTGCTCTGCAATATTGAGCAGCATTATTAGCCACTTTTCTGAAAGTTACTGAAAGATTTGTGTGTTGCATGATAAATAATCTTGAGCAGGCATGCTCATCCCAGGGCCCAGAGCTGGCAAGGAGCGAGAGGCCCTGCTCCCTTTCTGCTGCATATCCCTTTTGCCCCTTCCCTCCTCAGTGTGGCGATGACTGCTGCTGTGTTAGCTTGAAGGAATGTGAAAGGAAATGCAGGCAACAGAAACCAGTGGATTTCTTATCAGACTCTTTCATGGTACGTTCTAAGGGCTAGCAGCAGTGCAGGGAGCATGGCTGTGCGGGTGGGTCAGCAGAGGGAAGAAGGGCAGTGAGTCATTAGACGAGCCATACTGTCCGTGTATGTGCATCCTGAGGTGACTGTGGGACTGCTGCAGTGACCTTTCCTTAGCTGGATTAATCCCCTAGGAACTTGGTGTGGTTGTGTGTGAGGCTTCATATGGTGGAGGAGTACAGAGTGTAGTGGTTTTGATCATGTAGCAAAGTGATCTTTGAGTCTTTCGGCATGTCCTGGTCTTATAAAATGGAACTGTGAGATCTGTCACTTCCTCAGCAGCAGGCTGCTTTTTAAGGATGATTGCTGTTTCTAGTGACAAAAACTGAGTATCCCAAGCCTGTTCTTTTCTGTTACTTCTATTTTATTTTTGTAGTTAAGCCCTTAACGATCTGGTCCTGTGGTTTCTATTGAGAGGACAGAAATTGGAGTCCATTGTCCACTAATGATGCCGACCTCAAGCTGGTGGTTACTGACTGCATCGCAGAGCACTTATCTACAGTTATTTAACTCTGTATCACTGCTCCATCAGCAGGTTTTTGAGTTGCTCTTTCAGCTGTAAGCTTTCTGAAGAAATCTCTGCTTTTCTGGGGACCTCCTACCAGGCTCAGGCTAGCTACTCCTACGCAACCCAGGCATGACTCATTTTCTTCTAGCTAACCTCGGTGATAAAGATCTATCCAAACTGCGTTGAGCTGCCTTGCATCTGTCAAAGGATGGCAACCGGACCCATTGGCAGAGGCAAACTGCAGTGTTAAGATTTCCCACAATGACGCTATTGCTATGGAAAACACTGAAAAATGTAGTTCCCTTTTTAAAAGTTTATATGAAGTAAGCAGTTTGAATACTGTGTCCAGTTCTGGGCTCCCCTGTATGAAAAAGACAGGAATCTCTTGGAGAGTCCAGCGGAGGGCCAGAAAGATGGTGAAGGGCCTGGAGCATCTCCCCTGTGAAGAAAAGTTGAGTGAACCGAGTCTGTTTAGCCTTGAGAAAAGAAGACTGAGAGGAGACCTGATCCAGGTCTATAAGTATCTAAGGTGTGGGGGGCAGAGTGGCGAGGATGGACTCTTTTTCAGCTGTGTTGAGACAGGACAAGGGGAAATGGCCAGAAACTGCAGCATAGGAAGTTCTGCACAAATGTGCTCAAGAACTTCTTTACAGTGAGGGTGACGGAGCACTGGAACAGGCTGCCCAGGGAGGCTGTGTGTGTCACTTGTGTGACCTGGTGTAGGGAATCTGCTTTGGCAGGGAGGTTGGACTCAATGATCTCTGGAGGTCCCTTTCAACCCTTACAATGCTGTGATATGTAATTGATTTTAGTTTGCCTGCTGTACGTTGTACGTCCTTTAGAATTCAATATCTCTTGTCTGTCAGCTCTATGTGGAGGATCATGTTGTAAAGAGCTGCAGTGCTGTGGAAAGGCTAGGAGAATCACAGCCTTCAGAGGTCTGTGGGTTTGAATGCATTTTCTAGAAGTCCAGAGAAGTGAGAAATCTTTTATGTGAGAGAGGTGCTATGTAATGGGACTTAGTGTGGAAACTTTGGTGTATGAGCAGTCTTCATTGGGATTAGTCTACTGCATCGCACCTGTTAAATGCTCTTTAAAATGCAGGAATTTCAGATGTTTATCTTGACCACATAGGGTTTGTGATGAGGGTAAATAATCACTGTGTGGTGTTATAAAATGAGCACCTATACATCTTCAAAACATAGGTGAGTTCCCAGTCATTACTTAAGTTGCTTTTCTACTGCCTCTGGATACTGTGAAGGCTTTCCTGTTGCCGCGGAAACTATCTTTGCATCTCTGAGAGGGGGGAGGTGAATACAACAAGAATGCAGAGTTCTCCTTTAGAATCTGCATAAATGGAATGCACTCATTGCCTGGGTGCTACACAAATTGTGTTTGTTTGCTTGATTTCTGTGAGCGCTGCACACTTGACTGAGGACTGTTTGTTGCTTTCTTTAATGCTTTTTTTTCCTCTTGTTGGACCTTCCTCATTTTCCTTCCAATCACAAAAACACAGTATTTATCAGGGGTTTGTTAGAGGAACATTTAATTCTGTATCATCAATAGTATTCCAGAGTTTTGCCTAAATTTGCTTTGGAAAAAAAAAATAATGTGCCGGGCAGATTGGTTAAAAATGAAAAACAAAAAACTCATTAATGGAATTGTTGGCTCAACAGAATTTTACCTGGCCGGTGAGAACCACTGGCCTTGCTTTTTACATCTTAGCCTTGTGTTATGAGTTATATAGCTCATGAGGGGTGTCTGCTGCTGCAGGTGAATCTTTGCTTCTTTGGGACTTCCTGGGTGTAGTGCTGGAGGGGAGTGGCATTGCTGTAGCTTGCATTGCAAACAGCGAGCAGCACTGCAGGAATTCAGTTGACCTGAAGCGGATGTTGAGGTGCAGGGCATTGCACGAAGCTTGTGTGGTACCAGAATTTATAGGGAAGATAACTTTGATCCCTTTCCTCTAGGCCCCACGTTCTGTTTCCTCCTGCTGCTTCTGTGTTATGAAGCATCTCAGAACTGACGGCAGCCCAGCCCTCTGCTGCTGTCTCCTGTTAAAATTTTAGTACTTGATTTATTTGTTTTCTTTGTGGCTAATTATTCTTCTGTAAGAAACTGTCATGTGCTCTGCTTCTAAAACTGAGATCAGCAGCAAACAGAGGTTTATATGCAATGATTTAAAGCCACGTATAAGAGTGAACACAAACTTCAGTAATGTATTAATTCAAATATTATTTCTTACTGAATAAAAGCCTGGTGAAGGCAGTTTAGGTTTCTATATTTGGGATAGTTTTTGCTTAAAACAGTAGGTTTTCCATACAATGAGGTGTGGTGTGAATTCTCCTTTTTGCTTTGTGGTTTCAAGCAGAGAAGAGTCTGTTAGCTGGAAAGGATTTCACTCATTCAAGAATGCTACACTGAAAAGAAACTGTTCTTCTGTTGCATCAGATTAGTTAAAATAAAGAATTCTATGCAAGACAAATGTGCTATTTAGAAAGAGAATTTTAACACCAACATTATTTTAATCTTAATATTAATAACTCCCGTAGTCTGACTGCCATTGAGATTTGTCATCAATAACTTGCTAACATCTCGTGTTTTTTTTCTGCATCTGTAGCGCTTTATGAAGCAGGGAATGGCTCAGTAAATGCTTTATATTTATACTACCATCTGTTTGCATGTTGAAATATATTCAGTGAGCTTCACTAGGAAATTCTCTAAGTAACTTTTGTCTATATTTTGATGCTTTGTCTCAACCATAGGATTTTACTTGAAATCCTCTTTACTTGAAATCCTCTGTTTTACTTATTCCTCTCATGGACACCCTTCCAAGCTTCAGTAAGCAAGTGAATTTTCAAGTTGTGTGCCTAACCTAAAGCATATACAAATATTTTATATTGTTTCTCCACACTTAGTTTGAGAATGACAAGGTTGGTTTGCTTTATCTGAATTTGAAATGCCTTCTAGTATTTGAAGAACAGCAAGCAAGGCATATGATATTGTTAAGAAGTAAAACAAAACCACCCAAGCCATGTGGTCTGTGATTTTGAAACAAAGCTAATCACTCTGAGTAGGAGACTTCCTTCTAATGTGGTTTTAGTTCTAGATTGCTATATATAGAAGGTTGCACGATCACCCCTTACTGTAACACCATATGCCTGTAAGAAAAATACTTTTGACTTTTTTCATTGCCTAGATTTAAATGTTTTTGATATGAAAATGAAAGTTTGCCTTTTTAGTTCTAAGTATGGCTTACTGTTTTGCTAAATACAAAAATTAGACTATGTAGTATTGTGTAGCTCTAGTAATATACCACGTGACATGAAGGAAAAATATCCTTCTCTGTTATTTATTTTTTTTTTTTTTAGGTGCAAGTGGAATGCATTGAGGCAACTGTCTTCCCAATCTTTTTTTTGAAAGGGAGAGAGACTTTATCAGTACTCTTTCGAGAGCATTGTTTGTCTCAGTTTCTTCTATCTGTTCCATGTTCCTTGGCTACATTTCCCAAAATGCTGTTGGAGTACTCATAGGGAGGGTATTGTAGATATTGCTGTAACAACTGAATGAGACTATTAGAGGAATCCTTTGATTTTAAATGTATGAAGCTGCGCTCTGTATTCTCTGGGATTGCAATCTAGCGCTGCATCTGAAATGTCTGTTTTGGTCTTATGAAACGTAGTCCCTGTAATTGGTCTTTCCTTGGCTGTGTTGCAGGCAGTGACTGTCGCTGTGAAAGACTGTCGCTTTTTATTGATTTAAACTGACTTCAGTACCTACTCTTGCTTGTTCCTTTGCTTGTTGCTTTCTCTTCTTCCCTGCCTATTCTGTCTGTCCTGACCTCTTCCCCAATGTTACTGTGGCTGGAGGTGAGCTAGTTTTTGGCTGCATGGGAGACTGGTGCTTTTTTTTTTTTCCCCCAGTAGGATCAAGTCCTCACTTCAGTTCACTGCACTGCTGCACAAAAGCATCTGTGAGAAGGTAGCAGCCTTGGCAGAAAGTGTTGCTGTCTACTTGAGTTGAAGCCTATGTGTGCTATGTTTTCTGTTTTGGAATTAAGCCTTTCTTTCAGGAGTTCACTCTGTTTTTACAGGTTGTTTGTATGAGAGAGCTCATTGCTCAAAACCAAAATCACATGCTTGGCCTAACTACTTAGTTGCATAAGGCAAAACTAATGAAATGTGATTCTGTAAATACTGGATAATGAAGACATTGCCCGTTCTGACTGAGCTGTAGGTATTTAGCAACTTGAAAGAAGAAATACAGTCTGAACTCTAAATGCATTTGGTTTGCCACTTCTAGTATTTCTCATAATGAATCCAAGTAGAACTGGTTTGTTTCCTTTATTTAATAAGCATCTTTCCTAAAAGAAGCTATGCATCTGTGGAGTATCTTTTTTTGTCCTCAAAGCACTTGGATGCTGTTTCATGCTGCTTTGTTTGCCTATTTCTAGCATCCTCTGAACAATAGGCAAGATTAACTTTCTTGATGTTGTAAAATAGTAAGACTTCCTATTTCAATAAAATGGAAGTGCTGTACACAACTTTGACTGTGATGAGATCAATAAAAATTGGAATCTCCTCTAAGTGTGATATGCATTTGTAGGTAAAATGTTAACTTTAATGGGAATGAAAATGATGCAACTACAAAGCAGTAGATAATAAATGGAGCACCAGCTCAGAGGTGAGTGGAAGTTGGGTATGCAGCAGAATGATGAAGGGGGACCTGGCATAAACTGCTGTTGTGCATGTGGATCTCTGAAGGTATTAATTGATGGCTGCATGTTGGGATGATGAGATGTGAGATTGCATCTGGTGTGTGTGGGGGGGGACGGAACAAACAAAAGCCAACAAAAAACTCGGGAATGGGGAAAAAAGGAGGGGGGAACTTACTCAACTGGATACTTTCGTGCCCTAAAGTAAAAACTTGAATTGCATTTAACTTGGTAACTGGATCTCTTATAAGCTGTTATAATTTTGATTTTGAGAGTAACTGTGGATTGTTCTGTGGAAAAAGCCTGTTTGTTGGTCAGAAAGAAATAATGCAAATTACGAAGAAAGGAAAATAGTAGATATAGCATTATTACTTGTGAAAGGGTATGTAAAACTAAAAAAGGTCTGGATAAAGCTCACCAGAGTTCTTGAGTGTATGTTTTTTTTGTATGAAGAGGCGTCAGGTTTCTCTGGTTTTAAAAAGCCTGCCTGCAGCCATACTTCCTTGGGAGCCTAAGCCAATATGTGTTAGGCCTCCAGCCTGTGCTCCTCATTCTGAGTGACTTCCATTGAGTAAACTGACATCTTCTGCTGGAATAATTGCTGAAACTGTTGAAGTGAAGGTCAAATGAACAAGAGCTGTGGCAGCAAAGGAAGGAAGGTTGCATGGTGATAAAGGCTAAGAGGCTGGAGGATGGGCGCTACAGAAGCCAGTGGGTTTCAAGTCTTAAGAGCTGTAGCTGAAGATGTGATGGACCTGTCTGTAACCATAAGAGGCAACTGTAGGTAGTTAGATGGTAGTTATTCTCATGATAAAAGACTTGGGGCATTCATTGAAAATTAGGTTCGAAATAGACATCCCACCTGCCCCATGCTTTTTTGGAAGGGATGAAGGGAAGCAGAGGTGTGCTCTCTGAAGAGCTGAAATTAAACTAGGAAACGCATTCTGGCTATGTTATTTGAGATGAGACAGTTTGGCAAATGCTTGCTGTTTTCCATTGGCATTTCATTTTTTGTTTTATGCAAATGCTTAAAGTGATTGCTAACGTAGAAAGTATAAGGTTAAAATGCACAAAGTAGAATGTCATAATGTTGTATGTTGTGTCATAATTCATATGGTAAATTTTTGGAGAGATGTTCTGAAGTGGAGGCTATTGTCTTGTGGAATTTTTGCTGGCACTGACTTGGTAAATTAATTTTATTCAACTGTTTTTCTTCCATTGATTTGTATTGGTTTGTGGTCTCCTAAGTGGTATGTTAAAGCTGAATTTTCTTTTCAGCTGGAGGATAATAGAATTACAGTGACTTTTTCTTTTTTATTTTCTTTATTGTTCATAATTTCCTATGTCCAAAAAGCTGTCAGCAGCAGATTAACATGCTTGCAGAAACCAAAGTACAAGACAATCACTGTCTTGTAACCTAAATAATTGCTTTCTATATTTTTAAAATGTCCCCCAGCCACTCTTATTTGCAGGATGTTGAGGAATGACAACTTTGCACATCTTGTGGTGTCTTGTCCTTCCCCCCTCCGAAAAGGTTTCAGAAGCTAATGAGAATGAAAATAATAATTTCATTTGGAACATTCACAATTGTACAAGATGCAATTAAACCATCTGTATGGGAGCTGCTGAGTCATGGCCTGAACCTCTGGTCTCCTGAGGTGAGCAATGAGGCAGCCCTGGGTGCACAGGTGAAGGCAATTCTCCTGTGCTCCCAGAAGGGGTGGAGCCTGGCTGCACCTCTCCTAGACCCATTTAAGAGCTGACTACCTGTGGGAAAGGTTCTCTTCTGGAGATCCGCTCCGCTGGAGTTTTATAAGTGAGCCCAGGATATGGGTAAGCTTTCTGTCCTCTTATTTTTATCATAATCTGCTTTGCCAAACTCTATTGTTTATTTCGTAATTATAACATCTTTATATTCATTGATTATACACCATCTGATCTTGGCGTGTATTCTGGTCTGAAAACTGACTTCATAGAAATATTTCATGAATGTGTGTAGTTCACACTGCCTTTTTTATTGTGCTGTGCACATTAAAAATGAAAGTGGAAGTGAAATTCATCTGGTAACAAGGATGTATTGCATGTCATTAATGAAACCATCGTGTTTGTTTGAAACAAAAATACAATTTGTTGTTCCAAGTCTGTATTGTGCTCTCAGTGACAATAAGGAGACACTTAGTTCTGGTCAGTTTAGTAGGAGTGTAGGAAAAGACTTGATAGAGGGAAGGAGCATTTATTTCGTTATCAAGACAGAGCTCCAATTATGATTTGTATAACAAGTTTTATGTTCAGTACTTTGGAAAATACAATTTTATGTATGAAGTTCTTTGGTACTTCTTGTATATAGATGGGAATTAGAAGCATTGACTCTAAACTGCTGTAGAAATCAACAGTAGGTGTGTATCCTGTGATCACCATGGAGGCTGCCATTTGTACAACTGTTTGGGTATTTCCAAGCCCCTTTTGTGAGGCTTGGTAGTGAATTTAAGAACTTGAATACATAGTGCGATCTGTATCATTTGGAACTAAACCATACAAGGCCGTTAGTCCTGTGGTTTCCTAAAAGATAATATATTTATTGGGTATTTTCTTAATGTTTGTATGTGAAGTAAGCATTAGTTGGAAGCGTGGTACAAGGTGAATTGTGACATTCATAGTGATGATGAGTACAGGTACCAATACTAATAATGAAGTTGTCGAAGTATTGCAGTTCTAAGTGTTAGGAAAAGAGCAATATTTACCTCTGCCTAATGTCTTGTCCAAGAATTTTAAATAGCTCTATTCATATTTGAATGAATTCATACTTGCATGAATAACGAGCCTTTGGCTCTGATGTGTTCACTTGTGAACAGCATTACCTGAGGATCTTAAGTTTCTTGTTGACATAGAAATATTTTGAAACTCACTTCCTCTTTGGCCTATCTCAGAGTTGTGATAAATGCATGTTGCTTCAAAGGGTGAGTTCTAATTATTGGTTTGTTAAAGAGATAGAACCCCTTGATTTTTACTCATTGTTAGTCATTTTCTGCTTGTACTTCATTTGAATTAATAGTTGTAATAATGAAATCAACCTCAGCTATTTTTTTCTTGACCTGAAAGATTTTAAAGATAACTTCTATTCAAATACAGAGGTCTAATTAATTCTCTTATGATCAGAAATTGTGTTTTGTTGTTACAGCGTCACACCAAGAGTGGCTTTCAGGTCTCCTTCACCTCTTACCTGGTTGCTTTTTCTGTTGGAGGAAGTAGGCAAATGAGTATTTGCATTTGTCAGATCATGCAGAAGGCTTTGCTGTTAGTGTTGCTTCCAGATGGGTTGGAAGTATGTGGGATGCTTTCTGGTGAAGTCCAGGGTCTGGGGCAGAGGCAAGCAGCCAGACCTAGCAGCAGGTACTTTGCACACTGGGTATCTCCAGCAGTAGGCCTGCCACCCTTTCCTTGGCTTCTTTGCCTGGCTGCTGGTCATGCCAAGAGCTAATGGTGCTGTACTGGACTTGGAGAGTACTGTAGCATTTAGGAGCTGGTGTTTCAGGCCATTCAGGATGGAAAAAATATACTTGGATACACTTTACTGTACATGGTTTCCTGCTTAATAACTTTATTTGTTGTTTAGCACTGTTGAATTTGTAGAAGTAGGGGCCCATCATTCTTGAAGTGCTTTCTCGTGCTGTTACTTGAATTCTATCCTTAAAGTTTATGTTCATTTTACGCCTCTTGAGGTGTTGATATGCAAGTTATCCAGGCTCCTTCTATAACAGATGTGGAGAGTGAACTTAGTTTCTTATGAGGTAGCAAACCCTGTTTGGGTATGTGAATCACACCATTGACTAACTCAGTGTTGGATTCCTGTTGGGTATAAAGAGGGATGAAAGTGTACATTCAGCTCTATACAGAAATTTTTCTAGGAGCAATGTTTAAGACTTGGAGGAACCTCCAACTTGTTTCAGGGCATTATTTGACCTTAAACCGTAATCTTATATCTAACCTTAGACACTTCTTGAAACAAGGGGGAGGGGGGGGGAAGCTGCCTTCAATGTTTTTAATTTTTGAATGTCAGAGAATGATTAACTACTGTTCAAGTTGGATACTAATTTGATATTTACATTCACGGCACTTCTTGAGTGCACTGAAGTCTTGTTTCCTGCCATTTAGCTTTAAAATGTTGCAAGATTAGGTTTCAGTCAATCAGTAATGCTAGCTAGGAAGCTATAATTAATGTGTTAGCGAAGGGGAGGTGGTGTTAACTCCTTCTCCCCATCTTTCATGTCCTCGTTAGCCATAATTTATTACTTTCAGAAGGTTTGGGACTTCCTAGTGGATGATGTGCTAGATAAGATGATCTATGCTTGAAGTCACTTCAACTTTTGAACTGTTTTACAGACGTAATTTGAACATTTGGATTACAGTGCAAGGCCTCATTTTTTTTTTTTTGGCTTGCTACAGATGTATATGCCAATATCTGTATTCTATAAGGTGTACCAGAGGTAGCAACTACATGCTCGTGTGGTTCTGAAACTCTAACAGAAAATGCTTTAGATCTGTAGATCTAAATGAAGCTCAGATATAAAAGAAAGAGAACAATTCCACCTCTGCATTGATTGGATCTGGGAACTTCAAGTAACGCTTTGTACTTCAGAGCAGAATGTTGTGCTAAATTGGAAATTGTGATATTCTCGCCCACAATTGTTCGGACTCATGCAACTGTGATTGGTTTAGTCACAAGGAGAATATTGGTCTGCCTACTCTGTCTTTGCAAGCTACCATAGCACTGGAGTTGCTCTTCGGGATTCATTAGTATTCATAGGCACTTCACGTAGGAAGGATGAGAGTTGTGGGCAGTGTCTTTTATGATAGCATAGACTTGTCTTTGAGAGATGTCAGAGAGCTGGAGAAAATCTAAAATATTCGAGAAGGATTGGTGGCATTTTATATGCTGCTTCTTTGAAGGCTACAGTTGCCTTGAACTCAGGGGTCTTTCGTAGTCCTTCAGAATGCCTGTGTTCTGTGCTTTTCTTGTGAAGCTCTTTATAGAGAACATCTAGCTGTTACATATTACTAACGCAAGTTGCAATAAGTCTATGTTGATGCTTAAATTCTGTAAAGTACTTCTGAGTGCAATTGATTGTGCTTCATATAATTACAACTTCCTGAAATGTGCAAGCTGACTTTCTTCTATGCAGATTGGTTAATAACTATTTAGATGCAGTGATTTGTCTAAAACAGAATGACTTGTTCTGTCATGTAGTTCTTAAGTGATTTTTGTTTTCCTTTAGCAATACTTTGGATGCCTGTTCAATGCTACTTTTGGTCACATCTGTTACTTGCCTCAGTTGAATGTCCAGTGAAATTAGTTGGGGGGGAAAAAAAAAATGCAAGTAGATTTCTGATCAGCTTTTGTGTTGTTTATAAGTTGGTGATGCAGTTCACGTTAGGAATTAATTATGAGCATGAATACTTGGGAAATCTCGGAATGTGATGCCACTCTGTTTAGGTTAATTAAAGCATTCTTATTGTCAGAGCTTACTCTGACTTTCTGTGGTGTTGTCCTGACTAATGACTGCTTGTGAAAATTGTACTGCTCTTTTGTTTTTGTTTTTTTTTTTTTTGTATTTAGAACTGATGTCACCTCATGTCAGGAAGGGTTTTGCGTTCATTTTAGCACACAGTATATATGTAAACAGATTTGCTTTGTGATGTCATGGTAATATCCACTCCGAACTGCTAGAACCCTACTTGTGTACGCTGAATCTAGTAAGTAACTTGAGAGAAGCATTCCATAACAGCAGTAATGTAGTCAGCTTTCAGTGGAAGGTGACTCAAGATTAATTCCTCCATTGGCCTTAATGTTTCATACAGCACCCAGGCATCACTTGTCCAACCCCCAGTAGAGACAAGAGAAGTAAAACGCAAATCAGAAGAAAATAAGAATAATGAAGGATTGCTAGCATAGCCTTCTGAATGTTCATCAGTAGACAGATGATGGCTGAAAGTGGATAGAGAAACTAAATATTCTTTAATGAATATTGGTTTTAGTCATTATTATCTGCTTCCTTCCTACCCCCTGCCAGCCGTTACTGATCCAGGAGTGGATTAAAAGGTTAAAACCTTAACTAAGAACATAGTCATTATCTTACAAAATAAGTGAAGTAGCTTATCTAAAGTCTTAAATTATCTGTCTACCTGTGGCTTGAGGAGGATTTTGTCTTAGCACATGACTTCAGCATAGTGATTCAGGAAGACTCTTCCAAACAAAAAAGTATTTATGGGCTGCTTTATGTCCTAAAGTGTGAAGACTTGCAGCAGGCACCTTGTTTTTTTTCTTACCTATAATAAGCATATTTGTGTGATGTGCATCTCCCTTTCGAAAACGTTTCATGTTTTGGACATGATCTTCAGTATAATTCAGTGTCATAAATGAGTGTTGCACCATGTAAAAGCAGTTTTTATTTTTTTTTTACTAGTAGCTTTTCAAAATAATATCAATTAGAAAAAAAATAAAATCGTTGTCTAATTTATTTTTGTCTGTTTTTCTATCACCCTGCTTGTGTGCTCTTTGCATATGGAAATTTCTTTTGTTTGGAATACTTTTTTGAGATGAGTAGAACCAAGCAGAGTACCTGAATAAAGGAGGTATAATTACCTCCGTGTTGCTCCATTTAGTAATTTAACAGCTGCTTATTAAGCAAATAACTTAATTAATACCAATTAGCAAACTTTGTGGTAAGAAAGTTTTTGCTAAAGCAGATTCCAATGTGTATAATTACCTCAGGTGACTTTCTGTGCAGATCAGTCGGCAGTGGTTGCTTTTATACTTCTGCACCTTTCCTTCTATATCTCCCTTCCTGCAGTTCTGGCTTGGATTCCTCTTGAACTTGTAGGTGGGCTTTGTTGTTGGCGTATGTGATCAATAGCAAAATTCAAAGGGAAAGAGTAGAATAGTTATGCTTGGATTCAGTTCTGCGATTGAACTTGCAGCTCTCCAGCACCGATGAGGAGAAGGAAAGCCTTAAGCTTTGTCTTGGGTATAAACTGATAAATCATTTGAGTAGAAAAGATTTATTCTATACCTAGTGTTCAGTATTTGTCTGCAGTGTTTTTAGCCTGTCTATGAACAGTTGTCATTTCCTTGGTTGAACAACTTACGCTGTCTCTTCTACTATGTACAAAAACTTACCTGGTTCTGGTACCACTTGTGGGCTGTTGATTTCAACTTCAAGAGGAAAGCCAATGTTTTCCAGGCAGATCTGGATGTAGATGTTGTCTCCTAGAGCATATTTACACAGTATTTATTCTATTGATAAGAGAAGAAAAAAATCCAAGTACTTTGAGGCTGATTAAAAGGAAGATAATAAGAGGAAGCGTAGCTGTTCCTTATTTGGTAAACAATTGATGTTAAGAAAGCAGACAGATGGAGAACATGCTATCAGGAAGCAATTTGACTCTGTAGCCAAGCTCAGTTGTGGGCCCAAATGGAAATATGGGAAAGCTTTCTTGATTTCTACTGATTAAATTGTGATATTGTGTGTATTTTTGCACAAATACTTGATAATGTGAATTATGTTCTAGTGATTCAGTTTTTCAAATTCTGCATGTAGTTAAGACAACATTGTTTCTTTTAGCTTTATCATGTTCTCTTCTGTTCCTTAATGGAAAGCCTCCATTTAAAACAAACAAACAAACAAACAAACAAAAAAAAACAACACATTTTCATGTGAAAGCTAAATTCTGTTCTTGCAAAGAACAACTAAGGATACTGAGATGCTTGCAAGCTTTTCTCTTTTTCCCAGTATGATTTAGTTTAGTGAAAAAAAAAAAGTTCTGGGTATGATAAATTTAAGTAGTGATTTCTTCATGCATTTGCCTTCTAACAAATCTGCATCTAACATCTTTACCCAGAAGGCTTGATTTGGAATGGGGAAACGCAGCCAGTGCTTTTGAGTGAAAAATAGGTGCGTGATGGACTGAATTTCATTGTTTGAGGAAATGCTTTGCTGAGACCCTTGAGCTGGTGTGAACTCTAGTGGGACTGCATAGCACCAGGCAGTCCTAGCAGCCTGCTCTGGAAAGCTTGGGAGATAGGGCTTTTTAGTTCAGGTACAGCACTTCTAAAACAGATGAACTACTTCCATGTTACAGTGAGACATATATGAAGGCATTACTTAGTCCTTTCAGCACTACTATTTTCTGCTCATAGAATAAAGATGTTCCTGGCTTGCTTATGCTGACTTTAAGTGATCGTCTTTCACATTGAGTGGAAATCATCGTTGTACACTGAGATTTGTCTTTTTTTAGTTAATCCAGCCTGCCTGGAAAACAGGTTTTTTGGAAGCTTAAGACCTGAAGTGGCAAGGGAGGAGTGAACAGTTGTGGATTTATGACCATAAGAACTTTGATTAAAGCTCAGAAGATGTGAAGCTTGATAGTTCTAACTAAACAATTCCTCTGCAATATCCTATTTGAACAAATAGATTTTAGAAATTTCATTTTCTAACTGCATTCGGAGGAGCGCGTGCACACTTGTGCAAAAATTACTTTGGCTGGTTTAGTGGAAAAAAAAAAAAAAGTTATCTAGTTATGCATATCTGCCATTGTTGATGAAATAAAAAAATGACCAGTGAGACCTATTGGTGATAGGTGGATGGTTGGACTGGATGGTCTTGTAGGTCTTTTCCAACCTTGGTGTTATTGTGATTTTCTGTGACCAGAATGAGCCACTGTAACAGTGAGAGGCAATGGGAAGGATGAAGATGTTGCTGTCACTGCTTGAAGACAAAGAAAAACCCCTAGAAGGTGAGGAATTTGAATTTTTTTTTTTTTTTTTTTTTTTTTAGTAGAAAGGGATGAGAATAGCAGGTTATTTATTATGAAATAGTAGGACTGATGTGCCACTATAATGTGGCATACAAAATGGGCACGGCTTTTTCTTAAAGATGCAGTAAGAATATTCACTTTGTCAGTGTATCCAAACTAGCTGATAGCGAATCCTAATTATCCCCTTTCACAGATAGAAATTGATTAGAAACTGGAATAAAAGGGTAAGCCTTATGACACTTATGAAACTTATGACATGAAAAATGGGGAGCATGGAGGAGACCTGGAAAGGAAAAAACAAAAACATGAGCAAAATATGGAGGGGATATCTGTGTGTGTTGGGGGTTGGAGGGGAGGAGTGACACAAACAAGAAATGCAGCAACCCAATTTATTTTAGGAAGGGGCTGCATTAAAAGTAGAAAGTAACAAGCTATCAGTTTTCTACTCGTATTTAAGTATTACACTCGTTTATGGTGGGAAGAAGCATTGTGCTTCTCCTGGCTCCTTACACATTATAGTTTGTGTTGGTAGCTGCGGCTATCTGGCGGCGTGTGCAAAATCCTGTAAACTGCTTTTGTGCTAGATACAAAGTATAGCGTTTGGGGCTCTAGCTACTTTTGTAGCTTGTTCAAATGGTGCTGTTTTCCTGGCTGTGAACTGAGCATGCCAAACCACGGACCGGTGACTGTAGCCATAGAGGCTCAGTGATGTGCTAAAAGCGATTGTTTGCTCTGCAAGTCCTGCCCGAGGCGTGTGCGAGCTGAGTTACGTGTTTGCACCCGTAGAAACAATCTCAGGACTCATTTCAAACATCGGTTTTCTATTGTCTTCCCAATTAGCCGATGACATAGCTGAGGCTGTGGTTGTGCTGCATTTTGCTCTCCCTCTGCCTTATGGTAACGCAACGGATCTGGGGGTGGCTCGGCAGCAGAGCTTTAATCAGGAAGGAAGAAGCTGATGGAAATGATGGGTTTGAGGCAGTTTGCAGCTGCACAGGTGGCAGCAGGACATGGCTGATCGCTTGGCTTGATTTCCTTGTTCCTGTTTGAAACCTCTCCGAGGTGTGGCTCGTCACAGCTGCGCATGGTGTGGGTGGATAATGCTGCTGGCTGCAGGCACTGCAGTGCAGGCAGAGCTGAGGTGACACTGGCAAGCTGGGATTGAGATGCTAGGGGTAGCTGAATGAATTCTGTTCTCTAGCAGCGATCTGAAGAATAAATTTCACGTGAACCTCTTGCCCTTGCTTGTCATTTCCAAATTGTCATCAGCTTATTTAGACAAGGTTGAAAACTCTCAAATTCTTCCTCATTTACTGGTTTGTCTGTGATACTGCAGGTGGTTTTCTTAAGTAGGTCAGTGGGCATGTGCTCAGTCTTTGATATATGAAGCTGGCATGTATTAATATGATATGTAGCAATACCTGTGGAATTGGCTAAAAAAAGTGTTTTAGAAAATAGGTAGGTCTTAAGAGGGCACTCATATCAAGATGTCTCTGTGGGAAAAACTAGCTAAAATCCTGCTTGTCTTCGTTAGATCTACCTAGTTGCTGGCTTTTTGTTACTTAGCCTATCTTTGATTTAGCAATTCCATACACTGCTATTTGTCTTCATAGAATCACAGAATGGCTTGGTTTGGAGGGGAACTTAAAAACTATCGAGTTCTGATCCTGTTGCCATGGGTAGGATTGCCACCCACCAGATTAGCCTGCCCAGGGCCCCATCCTACCTGGTGTTGAACACCTCCAGGGATGGGGTGCAAATGTACTGGATTTTGTGTATACATAACAGCGTACGATTATAACAAATGCTCATCCAATTTGAACAGCTCAAGTGAGTATTTAAGCATATAAAAGATCTTTTTTAACAACAGACCCCACCTTTTTGCTGTCTCCTTTCAGGGAGTCATTTCAAATTAGCCTGCAGGTAGAAAGCTTTGCAAGTAAGAAAATAGTATGCTTGCATTCATGTAAGGAGTGTTTCACTCATATATAGTATTCCATGTGAGAATGGGCAGAAATTACATGTTTTTTGACTAAACGGGATACATGCTTTTAGTGTAAAAAGTATGGGGATCATCGAGTAAAAGTATGGAGAATATGCATGTTCTGTAGTTGGATTTTCCATCTGCCACCTTACTGGTCTGACTTCTCAAGATTTCTTCTGTTTGCTTGACCTCTCCTATGGAAAGGCACAATTAAGTGTTCGTAAAAGGAACTTTGAACTTAAATTTTTCTAATCTTCTCTGCTGATATTTGCAGAATTGTCATCGCTGAAAGATTGAACACTAGTCTGAACATTCAAGTTTATATTTTATATTTTTAACATTTAAGTTTATATTTTCTAATAATTGCTGTAATTTTTTTTACTTTATATATTTGAAATAGTAGGTGCTTAATTTTTGACTTAGTAGAGTAGTCTTGCAGTCATGTCTTTACCTTGAAAATCATGGTATAATTAATTGTCTAGCTAAAAGAATTCTATTAATCAGGTCTTACTAAAACAGAAAATCTTTTGTAAGGGATAAGTAAACCAATAGCCCATGTGATCTCACATGAAACAAGGGAATTTAAAGAAGTCCAGTGTTTAGATTTATTTAAAACGTGGTTTGAAATAATTACTGTTTAAAAAAAAAAAAATGAACAAAGAATGTTTTATGAAATGCAGAGATTAAACTTTACTCTAATTTATATTCCCTACTGATTTCTGTATTCTCCCAGCTTGTAGATTAGAAACAAACAAACAAAAAAAAACAACCCCAGAAAACAAAAAAGCAGAACAATGAAAATTCCAAGTGTTTAAATTAGTAAATTTAAATAATGCTCACATGGATTTTTACATATTGCTTTGCTGTTTGATTGAATACTAAATGTTTTCTCTTTTTTTTTCCCCCGAGTAAACTCTTCCTGGCAAATCTTAGAGGAAAGGTTTTAAAGTGCATTAAAGCCCACCTTTCAGTAATACTCAAGCTGACAGCTTGTACAGTTACATGGAACAGCTGGTGTTGTTCACAAAAGATTGGAATTAATTCTTATAAACCCTGAAATGGCTTCCTCTATAGGGTGCTGCTGCAGGTAGTTACAATTGGGCTGTCTTATTAGTAGTTTTCTTGTTTAGGTGGAACTTCTTTTTGTTCAAGAGCGAACCCATATGGGAATAAAATAGGGTACCTTTTCAGGGTGTTGTTTGCTTTAATACTTAAAACAGATCTTAATACTTAATGAGGATCTCCTTAATTCTACTTCAGTTGTTCTGATTTTGGTTGCTTCTCTCTTTAGTGCATTTAATTTGCAACAGTTTTTGCAGCTTTCCAGTTTAAAAGTGTGGATCAAGTCTAATGGTCACAGATTCTGTTTTTTGGATATATATATATATATATATATATATATATATGATGTTTTTTTTTTTTTGTAAGATACTTTTGCTATGCTTCTGTGTAATTCCTTTCCCTTCCCCCTTCTGTTGATTGTAAGTTAGCTGCAAGCGTCTTGAATCTTATTTTTGGTTGAGATTGCAGTTGGAGTGCAGTAACTTATGTAACACTTGTTCATAAATTACCTTCTCTGTTCATAGAAACAGTGGAAGAGTTTCAAAACAACTATTTTTTTTTTTTTCTCTTCTTCCTCTATACTTCTGCAAAATAAATTAACCCTTCTTGAAACTTTTAGCCTACAAACTGTTGTATGAATGTTAATAGAGCTATTAAACCTTGATCTCTTTTCACCTTTAGGGAATCTCAGGTAAGTTGGTGAAAGTGAAGGTGAGGCTGCTTATGTCACGTACCATATCAGTGAATCCCTTTGGAGCTATGAACAATGCCAGAAACTTTCTTCTCTTTTAATTATTGCAAAAGACTGTATACTTCTGCTACAGACATCTCACTTTGAAATACAGGTCCCCATGTATTTGGGACTAGATCTGGTCATGTTTAAGTACAGTTTTAGCTTTGCCTTTGCAAGGTTGTTTACACAAAATGTCTCCACATGCAAGGAGATAGCAGATGCTAGTTGAAAGGTACCCCTGGAATTCAGTCTTGTGTTATAAAGCAAGTGTGTCATCAGAACTAGAGCTGGTCATCCATAGCTCTCTGGCATCTCCTGAAGATTCTGTATCTTCTCAGTAGCTTGCCATACTACTGCAATGCCTTCCTGGCAAGAAAGACTGACTTGATGTATAACTTGGCTTTCTTAGCACGTATTTGACTGTTGCCCCATGTCTACCACTGCGGAATAGGGTTTACCATCTGCTGTCAAGTGATTGCAGGCTGTTGTTAATCACCATAGTCTCCTCTTCACATGACTGCTGAACAAGCACAGCTTTCTGAAAATAAGTAGTCTCCTTGAATTTATGTAAGATTGAAATGTTTTGTTTTCCTAAGCCTTATGAAATTGAACAAGTATGTTAAACACAAGATTTGGAATGCAAAAGTTTTAAGAATGTGTGCTGGTACTGGAATCAAAGTAAGCCTCTGAAAAAAGGTTAAAATCAGCTGCGTGCTGCCAGTGTGTTTGCGTGTATACACAAACAATACAATATTTTACTTAAAACAAATTAAAACAAGACCCAAAACAAAACAAGTAGGGGTTACCTGGATATGATAGAGTGTCACAGAGTTGTAGGGTTTGGAAAAGGACCTGCTAAAGCAGTTCCCTATAATAGGTTACATGGAAAAGCATCTAGGAGGGTTCTGTGGAGACTTCTGAAGAGATATTCAGTCTCTCTGGGCAGCCTTTTCCAGTGCTCTATCACCGTCAGGATAAAGAAGTTCATTTTCATATTTGTACGCGTTCCAGTTTTTGCCCATTGCCCTTTCTGTTGCTGGGCATCATTGAAAAGAGCCTGGTGCCATCCACTTAACTGCTGCCTATTCAATATTTATAAGCATTGATAATATGCCCTCTTAGTAGTCTTTTTTCCAGGCTGAACAGTCTCTCGGCAGCAAGTCTTCAACTTTCCCTCATAAGAGGGATGTTCCAGGCCCCTAAGCATTTTTGTGGCCCTCTGCTAGGCTTTCTCTAGAAGTTCCCTGTCTTGAACTGAGGAGCCTGGAATTGGACGCAGTATTCCAGATGTGGCCTCACCAGGGCAGAGCAGAGGAGGATAACTTTCCTTGACCTGCTGGCTATGTTCTTTTTAACATACCCCAAGATAACACTGGCCTTCTTGCCCACAAGGGTGCACAGCTGTCTTACGGCCACCCTGTTATCCATCAGGACACCCAAGTCCTCTGCAGAGCTTCTTTCCAGCTGATCAGCCCCTAACCTATGCTAACCTATAACTGATGTGTTTATTCCTTGACAGGTGCGGAATGGTAATTGTTCAGGTAGCAGGGCAATAGGTGACTCATGTAGTTTAGGATACGTTGATATAATATAGATATTGGAAATGAGGAAGTTCTGTAGGATAGCTGTCTGCTTAGACTATAGTCAGCTTACTAAGTTTACCTTTATGATGTTGAACTTCAGAGCAACAGAGGGTAGCTTTTCTTTTCTGACTTGGGTTCACTTTTCATGCAGTGCATATGCAAATATTACCATTCTTTGGTCTGTCTGGAGCATTTCTAAGACTTTGAGTTCATCTGCATGGCAGAGAATTTCTGAATACCTGTGTGGGTTTTCTTGTCTCCTCCCAGTATGAAAACTTTCCAGCCCTTCTTAAAACAACTCTGTAAAAAGGTTCTATATATTCTATTTGTGATACTTTTTCTGTGGGAAATAGAAGGCCTTGTGTGATTGAAATTCACTTCTAGGGAAATAGAATCTTAACTGAACGTACTGAAGTAGAATTTATCTTTCATGTTTCTGACTGGCTTTTGATTTCATTAAGGGCCTTTCTTACCTTTTGGAAGTTATTTTCGTTTTGATAATTAGAAATGATGGATTGCCTGTACTTGTTGATGTTTGAAAAGAGTGATGTATTGGAAACACTTGCTTTGGAATTTGACACTGGCCCACTTTTTCTCCTTGTGCCTTTTGCAGCGAGTAAATATCAGAAGTGTTGGTAATTCAGTGTATGAGAGATCCAGCTGCATTTATAGCATGTATCCAGCGGAGTTTAAATAAAATTTGGTATGTCATTTGTCAAGCTTCAATCTTTGAAATCTGACAGATGCATGTCACTATTAGTGTTTAAAGTATATTGTAAGACTTAAAATTTTAGTTAGCTTTATGCATAATTGTCATGAAGTATTCTTGAAGAATAGTCATTATCTGGAAAAAGGTTACTGTCCTTCATTTGATCTTGTACTTGACTTGCACTGGGGAGAGAGGAAGAAACCAAGTCATTAAACTTAATTTTTATGAGTATCCTTTTGCAGGTGGTTGCAATCTCAGTTGTCACAGTGTTAAAGATCTTCCTACTTGGTTGTGCTTTCCTTTGAGTTCTCTGTAAATACCTGTCTGGCTGTTTCTTCTCTTCAGGAAATTCTTTTGTTGTGGTATCAACAATTTAAAATGAAAGCCTCCAGTCCCTGGTGCTGTGTAGACAGGTGTCAGTTTGTTGGCTTTGAGACAGATCCTATTGTGTGTGTTAAGATCTTGCATTTTGAAACCTTCCTGCATATTGTGGTTCTTATGCTTTGGAAAGTGGTCAAAACAATTAGCTTGAATGAAGGAATACATAGAGTTCCATGTTGTGTTATGTGTAGCTACACATCAGCTTGTTCAAGGGACTACGTGTGTGACTTCATCTCAACTTGATGGTTGTTATGTGCAAAACAAGTGTTCTAGGGCACAGCCTTGTCCTGTGCATGCCAGTAATGGGGGTTTAAGGTAATGGGACAAGAGTTTCTCTCAGCAGTGTAGCGTTGTTGTTCCATTACATTCATTCTGTTTTTCTGTTTATTGCTCACCTGCTGTGCTTCTGGCTGAGTTCAGCTGTATGAGAGGTTTAGAAGCTGCCTGCTTCTGCTTTGGTTTCTCCTTTGCAGTTGAAGTAGTTCCCGGAGCCTTTCTGCAGCATGGTTGCACAAATGTGCTTTTGTCAGTACAAGGAAGAAAGCAGTATGGGGCAGGGAAGTGGGGGTACAAACAGTTTGGAATCATTTTAGCACTGTGCTTTGGCTTATTCTTTAGAGTTTATGTGGAATGGTTGCCTTACCTCTTTGCTTTCTGGATGTGTTTGTGCTGTTGGGGAGCAGCTGATGGAGAAGTAGCACTTTGTCTGAACCAACACACATTGCTAACCTAGAGAATTTGGGAGTTTTACACATTACTATTGTGTATGGCTTTGAAGCCTACTGCTTCAAATTTATATTGAAGGTGTGCATCTGTTTTTGAAGGGGAAAAACTTTTTTTTTTTTTTTTTTTTGCTAGAATGCATCTTCTAACAATCAGTTTAACTACAGTATGTAGCTTATTCTGAAGCTTGAATGTCTTGGGGTGATCCAAGTTTCCTGGTTTTTTTTTTTTTTTTTTTTTTTTTCTTTTTGCATGTGTAGTGTTTGGCTCACTGTATGGGGGCTGGCTTCTTTTTTAATGCCTGCTTTAACATCTAAGAGATAAGCGTTGGCCAATGGTGTCCTTCTACAGACCTAAGAATACATTTATCAAAACCTTGTCAGCCAAAACATACGTAAGATATGTATATCTGTGGTTTATTCTGACACTCTTATATCTGCATGTGTTAAGTTTAAGCAGCAACACAATGATGTTTTACTATTGACATGGATGTGAACATCTCCCCCCCACACACATTCTAAAACCTTAACAAATGAAATGAGGGGGCCTGTTTGGATGTTTTCTGCATCAAATAAATCATCAAGGTGAACTGGGATAACAGCCCAGTTTATCACTTGGTGGAATTTGTCATAAGCAGAATATTAGACAGTGTATTAGCAGGAGCAAAACTGCCAGTTATGCACTGTGGTTGTACAATCTGGAGTTAGATGTGTGTGCTAACCGCAGAGCTTTTTATGTAAGCTTCTGAAATTAAATAGTCCTTTACTAGCTTGCAGTGTGCACTACTAAATCTTCACCTAGGCTAATGGAACTACTTAGAGAAGTTGATATTTGTGCATGCTCAAAATTCAGTGCTGGAAGGAATTGTTTAATTATGACCTTATCAATTAAAGGAAATGAATCTACAGTCAGCATCTTTGGATTTATGAAAGTATAAACATGGCATAGGCTAATAAATTTAATGTTCAAATACTTGAATTCCAACAGTTTCCTTACAATGAAAAAAAGTTGCCTCCATGTTAGGGGCCTATTTTATTATAATGTTGCATTTTGGTAGTTTAGGATTCAGTTGTACAATTCTGATATGCTCTTTTAAAGTATAAATACATTCTGACATGTTGTTACAGGAACTGTGAGGGATTTGATGATGCTACAGATGCTGCTCACAGAGGATTAAATTTGATTCCTTGGTTAGAACAGTTAATAATATATGTGCTAGATCGGATGGTGTAAAAGACTTAAGTAATTCAGTAATGTCAGCAATGTCATGCTTGTGTGACTGGTTCATGGATATCGGATACAATTATGAATCACATGTGAAAACAAATATAAGTGTAATTATTCTGGTTTTGCTTGGATATAAGTTTATAATTTTAAATGAAAATGATGACTTAAAGCAGTTTTCCAATTAATAATTTTAGGATGCTTAATTCTAATTGCCTAAATGTGAAATGGTTTGGGTCTTAGAAGGTATTTTTAAATTTTTGAACCATATCTCTTAACGTTTGTCTTTTACATAATTTTGAATAAAAAAGATTTAGCAGTATGGGAATCCTTTTCAGGTGATTTTGTGCTCTCATTTTCTTTCTATGGTTTGAACTACACTTTCAACATGAAAAGTTGGAACTACTTAAGTTATGAGTGATGCCACAGCAATGAGGTTGTTCTATTCTGCAGATCATTGTCCTCCACTGAGAAATGTAGCGGCCCATGCTCAACTCATGAGCTGTATCCTAATGCAGATTGGTACATTGAGTACTGACTGCAAGCTTTCACCAGAAGGCTGAAGATCAGGCTGTGAGATTAATTCATAGCAGAGGTGTTAATAAGTATGCAATTCTGAGCAAGATGATGAGGTTTAATACAGAATTTAGTTACTAAGAAGTTTGCAGATACCATGTGAGCATACTTTTAGGCAGTTGCAGGTCATCCTTAAATCTGATTTTCTGACCAAATTTGTAAAGTAGCTTAAATGCTATACTATTCTTGTTTTTTTTGTTTGTTTGTTTAGAGCTGACAGATTTTTTGCGTGCACTCACATAAATGATCAAGCATAAAGTACATCTATTTCTAACTTCCCACCCTTAGAAAAGGAGGAAGTTGTTACAGTTGAGAAATTAACTAGTTAGACCTAAAACAAGCTGAAAGGTTAGCTAACCATTATGTACTTAGATATGCTATGTGCTAACAGTCATTTAGCGTATATGAATATGTGCCTTTAGTTTGTGTAATCAGCTTAATTGGTATCCTGTTGACTTGCACTTGATTACTCAATTCATCGTCCAAGTTCTTTTATAACTGTGGGTTCTAAAGTAATAAAGGCAAACAGCAACTGTTGAGTCGCTTTGTTTGAGTTAAGGTTTGTTTCTCTTGCAGATCTGCTTATGAATGTCCTTTTTTGAACCTTGTGAATTTGTTGTTTTCTTGAATGTATTCTAATTTCAGATGTTAGTAATTACAGTAAAAAGTATATCATACATTTTAAAAGGGGTGTTAAATAGTACATATCTGAACTTGAAACAATTAAATTTCTATCTTTGTTCTTGTATATAATGTTTGCTAAAGTGAGATACACTTCTATATTGCTAAGAGGAGATATTAGACATTTGTCTTTTTTTCTTTTATTGTTCATGTATGTATAGGAAATATTGTTCATAGATCAGTTTGGGAGGAGAAAAAAAGGGAGAACTGTCATTAGCTGGCTTAGGATGCATCTTCATTTCCTGGCGTTGTACTGCTTTGTTGGGGCTAGCAGGAGTTCCTCTTTCATGTCAGCTGTCTTTGAACATTTTATACACATGTGGTCCAGCTTCTTCTCCTCTTGTGCAGGGGAAAGTGTGTGAAGGAGGTGGAGGAGTCACAAATCCGTCTTTTTGTCTAGTCACAGAGAAGTACTGTAGTTTGCTAATTAACCTACAATCTAAGTGAAATGTTTATACTGATACTTAGTTTTTGTTAGAACAATCCATGATATAAGTACTCAGAACTCTGTATGTATGATAGCTTCTCTTTTCAACAAGCATTATTGGAAGATTTGCTTCTGTATCTGTAAAAGGAAAATTAGATTTGAATTCCTTTCATATCTTTTCCTTTGAATAAATAGTTATTGCCAGAAAGTTCTTAAATTGTGCAAGATGCTTTTTGTGTCTTAACAGGCTTTTCGAAAATTAACCATGTCTGCCCTGCTGTTTTATTCATAGCTTTTGATCTGGTAAGGAAGTGACATTTGTAACCTACCTTAAGACTTGGTTTTGGAAGTGCTAGAATTCCTTCTTTAAGTAACGAGACGTTAGTTCCTAGCTTTCATTGTGCTGTTTGGGGAAAGAAAAAAGTATTCAAATTCACAGTTACTTTTTGGTGGTATGGTGAAAGCAGAAGTTGATGGTGATTTGTCAGGAAAATAAAACCCAGGTCTGTTTTCATCAAATTTCTACATGTGTAAACATACTCAACCTTTATTTACCAAAGATAATGAAATGGCAGAATAAATGGACGCTTCTCAGCAGTGGCAAAAACAGATAGGAAACTGGTACAAAGATCAGCTGTATACAAATTGAAGGAATGTTGATTTATCTTAAGGTTGTTTAAGGTGTCCTTTCTTGTTAAATGAAGGTTATTTAGTTGATTTTAAAGAATTATTGCAGCTCTTTCAGAGCAGAACTGCAAATCACGTCATCTTCCACCTTCCCCTTGTTATTAATTACTAATATTATACTTTATACATATAATATTAAATAATTATACTTCATACGTACATTTAGAAACAGTATTTCCAGTTCCGGGGTTTACAGACGATTTTCATTTTTTTAAATTTCATCTGTATTGTATAAGTTGATAAAAACAATTGAAGAAATTATCTGAACTTCTAATACAGTGGCAGAAAAGCCTAATGTGGAGAGCTTGAAAATTCTTCAAAGACAGCAGGGCATTCTTGTCTTTTCTCCTTTCCCACTGTGCCCCTTCCCCTTTTCCTGCTGTCATTAGTATTATTGCATATTGCTTTTCAGAAAGCTCATTTAAGTAACATGAATGTTTTGATTAGAAGATAAATGCATTCTGTGCTCTTTTGTCAAAATTGTCTGTTGTTTTAACATTTAGTGGAAAGATATGCTGCAATGATGGAACTTTATTTTTTTTCTCTCATCATTTAAATAAATGTCACAAATAACATTGTCAAGTTAACTGTTATCCTGCTCAGCCTACTTGTCGCATGGAGGAGTTTAATTATTAAGAGTAGGAGTGATTTGGTTTGGGAGTTGTTAATTGAAAGAATAAATGAAACTCAATCTGAGGATCTCTTCAAGCATTTGAAGATTTTAATGACACATTATGTAAGGATTTAAGATAGAAGCTGAATGTTTGTTGCTTTTCTTGTAAGCAGCTGTTTTAAATGTGGTGATATTTGTGAAAACGGTTGCTTTGAAGACACCAATAACCTCGTGTATTGGTCAGATTTGTACCCGTCTTTAAAAATTGTTGCTGTTTTTTTTTTTTTCTCCTGAATTGAACAAAATGCAGTGTATTAAAGTACAGCGTAAAACTAAATCACAAAAAGAAATGTAAGCTGTAAAGAAATAGTAATCGTAGTGAGAGGAAGATGCGTTTGGTGGAGAGGTGGCAGAGAGTGTTGTGGCCACCTGCTTTGGCTCTGAAAAATGCAGTGAAATCCCACTTCTGTCATCATAGCTTATTGAAGTGCACTTATTTTGAGCTTGGAGTATGTGCTTAAGAAGCTGATGTTATAGTATAGTGCTTGCCTTTTGTGTGAGGCTTCCCTTTATCCCAGATGGCCTCTCAGTAATAAAGCTAGCAGAACAGGGTATATTCCTGAATGTACCAGAAAAAGCAGTCGTGGAAGCATTGTAGGCTTCTGTGGGACTGCTCTATGTTAGTGTAAGGAGAAAAAAAAAGGTTCTGTTCCTTCTAGGTGAGTGCTGAACAAACATGATGTGTTGTAACCAACTTGTCCAAATAATTCCCAACAACAAGCTCCTTTAGCAGACCAATTCAGAAATTTCTAGACATGCACCTGATTTCTTTTTACTCTTGAAATTATGAAGATTCATTGTTTCCCTTTACTCTTAAGGAGGTGCCTTGAGCTGTTGAGAAGCCTTTAGGGTGCTTTTGAGCCTAGTTCAAAATTGCAAGCATCTGACAAGAGTCCCTGTGACTTCATGGGCTCCATTACAGCTCTGATGCTCTGGAGTCCATGTGCAAAATGGGGGCAATAACTGCAGGGCTGCCTGCTTGTTGGTGTCTTCATCTTCATTCTGCAATTTGTTATGCTGCCAACAGTTTGGGGAAAAGTAAACGCAGGGTAGATGACAGGCTGCGTTGTGATCTTACACCCTTTTGCTTTGGAGCCATGTGTATTCCTAAAATAAATCTCATGGGCTTTGCTGACACGAACACTTGAAGATATGGGTGTAATTAATTTTACTTATTGGTCTGTGTTGACAATGTCACTCTGTAAGCTGAAGTCCTGTTACCATCAGGAAGTGGGATGGAAAAGCTGTGATGCTACAGCTCAGAACTTCAGCTAGAAGTTTCTCATGTAGCTCCTTTTAAAAGGGAGAGGGAGAACCAAGTGCTAATTTATTTCCCCTTATTTGTAAGGACAGCTTCCTATGAACTGGATAGGATCTCTCTGAACTCGTTCCTTCTCAGACTGCCTCCTGCAAGAGCAGTTAGCAACAGTGGCCTGATGAGGACTGCTGTTTCCTGCCCTGTCAGGGCTGGGAGGCAGCCTCTGACTTGCTCAAGGCAGGATTGAGGTTTACTCCAGAAGCTGCTAAGTTTGTTGAGCCATTAATTACATGCTTAATATTTCAGTGACAAATTCCCTCTTTACCATGAGCATAATGTCTGAAATTTCTACGCTTCTGACCTGTGTTGAAGGCATGTCCTCACAATGTGTGCCTCTTGTCTTCCTCACTTGAACATCATCTTTTGCTTTTATTTCACTGATTCCTGTTGATTTATTCTTTAATGAATAAATCAAATTTAAGTTACCGAGTATACTCACTGAATGAATGCTTGATACTGTCTTTGTACTCTTTCCTGTGAGAATGATTTTGAACTCAAGTATTTGTGACAGCATGTCAGCCTAGGACGTACATAGTAGTCCAGACCTAAAAATTAGGTTTGTCCTTTAAATGTAATAGAAGGTTTTGAATCTCAGAACCATTGTCTGGAGTGGATTCCAAGTGAGAAATGAATTACCAAATATTCTTTTCACTTGTTGCTGCTGGGCTTTTTATCTGCTTTGCCAATGAGGCAGAATGCTGTATTTTAGAACCTTTTTTTGGATTTGGTTAGGGTTCTGTAGGTATTCTTACAAATAGTTGTGGGTTTGTAAATTTATTTTTGTATTTTTGAGGTTGTTCTCTGCAGAGAGGGTTGACAACTTTTAGTCTGGTAATGTTGATTTTAACTAGATTGCATCAAAATTAACTTGGAGGTAAATCTGGATTCTATTTAGGATGGATTATTTTTTTTGTTGCACTTGATGTGTTCCTGTTGTATATTTCTCAGACCAAAAAGCAGCAACTGGAATTCTGCCTCTGAGAGAGATCAAGTGTTCCTGGGACCAGAGCATGGGATATTTGCTGCATAAGTAGCAGCCCGTTTACTTCTCTGAAGAGTTATAGCTTATTCAAGTGCCTTCATGTTTAAATAAGCGAAAAAGGTTTGGCTGGTTGTAAAGAAAAGTCCTTTGCTTGTGTGGGTTGGTTAAACAGTAGAACTAGCTTCTTGGAGGGGTGGCTGGTACCACATGCCCCTCAGTATTCAAGAGGCATTTGGGCAATGCCTTCACAAATGTGCTTTAACTTCTGGTTAGCACTAAACTGGTCAAGCAGTTGGTCTCAATTTTTTGATGGCCCCTTCCGACTAAACTGTATTTATAAGTACTCTGTTTAGGAAACTGATCAACCTCAGTCTGAGAAGGCTTGTGATCTGAAAAACCGGCCTTTCAACCGAAAAAATCAGAAATGCGTTTGAGTGAGTGCTTACAAACTGTTATTTATCTGATATTTTATACTATATAAGAATTAAGACTAAGTTCAAGTTAAACAAGTTAAAACTGTCTTTTAATGTAAAAAACCAAAATCTTGAAATGTCGCTTCTTTGAAGTTGCATTCCAAAGCTGAAAATCGTGATGGGTCTGGTTTAATATTTAGTTACTTGTCTTTTTTTTTTTTTCTACAGCTATTTCATGCGTCTCTGAGATTTCTTTTTATTTTGTAATAGTGCAGCTATGTTGATTTTTTTTTTTTTTTTTTTTTTTAGTTGAAATATGGACACAGATGGAACTGTCAATTTCTCTGTAATGAAACTTGTGTATAAAGTAAGAATGCTTTGGACTCATGTCTGTCTGTAGTAGGATTAGCCCTGCTAATGTGTCTGAGATCTCAGTTATGACTTATTTGCTGGCTTTGTACTTCAACTTTGTAGCTTTATGCAAGTAGAGTCTTCTGGGTGTTTCTTAATAGTTATTATTTTTAATGTATAACAGACAGAAAAGCAGAATCATGCCAATTTAATTGGTATGTTAAGGTTTTTTTTCTTATGTAAACCCTAGATCCTATCAATTTGTATATGTTTCATTCATGTTGCATATAAATGAACCTTTAATATCTTTTCTTGCAACATGAAAGCTTAGTCTTCTGGTAGGTAATAGAAGAAGCAAAAGATAATCATGCCTTCTCCAATTGTGTTGGTGTGGGTTAAGCAGAATGTGCCTAGCTGTAGTTAATTGGAGCTGTGCCTTTTAATAATGACAATATAGTGGGAAATTATGGTGAACTAAAAATCATTTCTTATTCTTCTGCATCTCCTATCATTTGGTTCTGAATGCATCAGAACTAGTTAAACTAGCTACTAACTAATGAAAAGGTCTGTGAAAGGTAAATCTTTAATGATGGGTTGATTGTTAAACATTGTAGAATTGAGCAGTGTTTGTCACGTCATGCCGAAGGTGAAGAACAGATACCTAATTTGACATAGCAAAGCCATCAGATGTGCACAAATCATAAGCCTTCTGTAATAATCATGGATGAGAAGATGCTATTTTTGGCCTGGAACCCTGCTCTGTGGTGACATTGCTGTTTTTGATCAGCATGTACAGGGTTATGAGATCAAATATTTTTGTCAGTTTTATTTTCTTTTTGGTGTGCTTTCTTCACTTGCAGTCTGTGTGTATTTTGCCTGTGTATACTACCTATAGTATTACTGCAGTTTAGCTATCATTCCTTTATTTGCTTATGAAGCTGCAATTGCAGGACATGACAACTTGCTCTCACCCTCCTCCACTTTGTTTTTGCCAGGCTTTCTGAAAGGAGATTGGAAATGAGACAGTGGCTTTCTTTGGTGCTGCAGCGATAGATCATGCAGAGTAGTTGACAGATAGAAGTAGAGATAGTTACAGGGTGGGGGATGGGATTGCAGGAGTCTATCCCAGCCTCTTCTGTGAGGCTAGTTAAAAAGAGGATGTTTTTCTTTTCATTTTTAGGTAAAAGTTTGCCATGTAATCTGAAGGCTGAGTGCAGTCAGATACATATGCACATACAAAAACTCACATTCTGTGTCTTGCTTGGGATCACCATGTTCTAGAGAGACAGTAACTAATATTTTCTGTTCTGATTTGTTTTTCCCCTTTTAGATTCCTGCAGTTCTCTCAGCCCACCGTGCTTTACTGAGGAGGACCGGTTCAGCCTGGAAGCCCTTCGCATGATCCATAAGCAAATGGATGATGACAAAGATGGTGGAATTGAAGTAGATGAAAGTGATGAGGTGAGAGGATAGAAAGCCCTCACTTGTGCATATCTGCAAGGTCTGTCCTTTTCTCCCTGTTTTACATAGCTGCTCTGATGTTCCAGAACTCGAGTAGTTGTTCCTTTTTTAAAACTTGGCTCTTTTTTATGGCCAAATATGGAAGTTAAATCTGGTTTCTGGAGGTGTCAAAAATGAAATATATTAGTCCATTGTTCTAGCCTAAAAGAAAAGTTTTTAAGGCTCACACATAAAGTGGATATTTTTGTGATTAGCGTTAAGAGGCAGACCTTAGTTTAGCTTACAGTTAGGGTAACTTAAGAGTTGATTTGAACTGCCAACTTTTATTTTAGTTTCTTTTTTTCTCAGGGTATTGCTGGGCTTTCCTGCTTATCTCAGATCTCTTTCAGACACTTCTTGCTTCAAAACAATACCTATTAAAGACACTCTAGAACAGTCTTTTGTTGTCATGCTTTATGTGTTTATGGGCAAGTAGTAAGAACCTTCTGCTGTAGGTTAATGGTCCTATTATAGCCTATAGACTAATGAAGATTTGTTATTTAGGCCTGCCTTAAGCATGGTTGCTTATGGTTGTGCTTGGCTGAGCTTGGTAGGCATTCTTCCGCTGACTCTGGAAGAGGTCTTGCTTTTGTACTTAACTTGACCATCTGGATCTGAGATTCACTGGGGAGGAATGAAGATAAATACATGTAGTTTCATTGTTCTTGCTTCTCCTGCTTTCTGGTAGGAGAAAGAAAGGGGAATGAAGATGTCCCCTAAAAATGAGAAGGTATTACCATGTGGTTTTAAGGTGAGTGAGAAAAGTCTAATTTTTCATCTCTTTATTTTGTAGCTCCATAGGGCAGATAGTTCTCACTGAATGACATAAGTTGTGAATTATGTCGATTCTCTTCTGTATGGTCATGAAAACTGACAGTGATGCTTGATAGGAGTTTTCTGTAGGAATGCTATACAGTGGGGAAAATGATCCCAAGTAAAATAACATACTTAAGGAAGTAACTTTGAGGAAAAAATTTCACCCTGTACTTTGAAGTATGCCATGGGGCAGCAGTTAAGCACTGACGTTCTGTAACATTAGAGCTAAATTGCTTATCATGATGTTCAGGATATGGACAATCCAGCATGTGAACTGAAATTCTGGTGGTTGTGAGATTTCTGAACGCCTTTTCAGGATGGTTGAAATATGTTGAAAAATGTTGAAATACTTATGCATTGGAAACTTTCTATTGGCTTTCTGTTAGTATTCAAAAAGCTTGCCCTTGTGTCCAGTGGACTTCGTCTTTATTTCCGAACTTAAGTTTCTCCCTGAGCAGTTCTTGAAGAGATGCTGTTATAAGTCGTATGCAAGATTACTAAAACTGTGTGTTCAAAATTCTCATTGTGCATAAACTAAATTAGCTGAAATGTAACCCTTTCTCTGCCACTTAATTTATTTTAAAGCATTGTGTTTAATAAAAAAATACATTAGAAGTATTAGAAGTGTTTAATAAAAAATACATTAGTTTTTTCTTATTTACTTTCCTGCAAATAGTGTGTATTTGCACAGATGTACTTTCTTCCAAGATAATAATTTTAGGTTTGCTAATAAGAATTGCATTTTAATTGTAAATACAATTAGTAATCTGTATGTTCCTGTAGTGCTTGTAACCACATCTCAATCTTCAAAAATTTGATAGTTTAAGAATATATTTACCTGGTTGCCTTATTACAGTATATACAATAGAATATATACAAAATGTGTCCTAATAGACACTGCTTCAGAAGCAGGTGTTTTCTGTAACCGTGAGAGTTGGCAATGCTGCTTGTTTTGATTAAAGATGAGAACAGATAATAAGCCACTTTACTGGAAATAAGTCTTGCTTAAATACAGGTACTATGAGTTAGTGGGTTAACAAGTTAGTGCATTTTCTACTGTTCTGTGCTGCATGGTTTTTGTTTACAACAAGACTCCTGGAAGAGCATTGTATTGATATTCACCATGTTTTTTATTTGGCAGGAAAAATACAACAAAGCACATTAAATTTTTGCTGAACTAACACAGTGTTATGATTACAAGTATATATTTACACAAAGGAAGGAAGTTCTTGTAAATAAGTTATTTTGAGAGAGGAAAGGTAACAAGAGGTAAAGCTGTTAAAGTATTTTAGCTATTTCAATTTGCTAATTCAGTTGAGAACTCCTAACAGTAACTCCAGGCATCTTTTTCTAAAGTTTCTCATGTCCCCCTTTTTTTTTTCCCCTGTAAAATAGCAGTCTCACATAAAACCATTCCATAAATTTCTCTTGAAAGTAAGAAAGCTTGTACTTTTCTAAGAAACTTTATTTCCTCAAAAACTGACTGTAACTGGGGGCCTTCTAGAAGCTGAAAAAAGCTTGTAGTTAACTTGGGTGTTCTTCATGTGGGGAACTTGATTTAAACTTCATCTAATTTTTATTCCATGGGATTTATTGGATGACCTCAGTAAACGTCTTACGCTTTTCAGTGACTAAGAAGGATAGAAGGAATCTAGTTAGTGTGGACTGGTTAGATTTTTTTCCCCTTTAGTCTTTCTGTTAGATATGTTAGACTACTCGGTATAAACTAAGATGTCTAAAGATAGAAAATCTAAAGGAAAAAAGAAAGCTTATTTGGATAATAGATTATGCTTTGCTGTCTATTTAGCCTATTGAGTAGGATGTCAGCATGAAATTCAAAGGTGCAGTAGAGAGTGGGGAAAAAGGAAGGGTGGAGAAAGAAGTCTATTTATTGTTAGGATAGGTGAATATGAATTTATCAATTCTGACGCCTAATAATATTTTACTATCTATGTACAAAAGGTTGCAGTTGTTTACCTTGGTTTAAATATGTAGGCTGTTGAAGGGTAACTAAAAGGGAGGACATTACTGATGGAGATTTTAGTCATCTGCTGTGGGAGGCTGTCTGCTTCAGGAAGCATCTGTTACACAATGCATATACTGCCTGTTTTAGAGGTGAGGCTCAAGCAGTAAGACAGACTTGCGTGCTTGTTAATTCTGGAGCTTTTTTTCTCTTTCCAAAGAAGCTCTACATGTAGATCCTTCATCGAGGAACTTCCTCAAGAAATATCACTGTAGGAAATTGATAAGTTGGTGTTTTTGAAATACTGATATCTCAACTGTGCGTACAATATAACACAAAAACCAATGGCGTGATTTACAGCTTTGGGTTTATTTGATTTAATATTTGTATTTTATTTAGAGCACACTTGCATAATAAGGAAAAAAGGAAAACTGTCTCCAGTACAGTGATTAAAACAGAAAAATAACATGTATGATCTGATCAGGAATAGTAAAACAGTGCTTTGGCTGTGATAAGTTTGACAAGTGAAGACTTTTCTTGAAGTAGAAGTGACCATTTCAGAATGCATGCATGCTCTGTACAGCTGTTATTTGAGGGCTTGAAGTCATATTTGCATCCAAGATATGAATAACCCAAGAGAGATGAAAGAAAGTGTCATGAGTATGTTTGAAAGATGATGAATTGGAGTAAAACAACAACAAAAAACCAAAAAAACCACAAACAAAAACCGAAATCCAAAACTGTCAAAAAATCCAGTAGGAAGTCAAAATGGAGGAGATGGAGCAGTCAAGTGTTAACAGCTCAATGGAAAAATCAGTAATTTCTAGCGTCTGGGTGAGTTGGGAAATGTATGCCTTCATGCACCCTGCCTTTGGTGCTCATGTGTGAGTAAAGCTCTTGTTGTAGAGGAGAATCAGATCATGCTGTTCACTTTTACTGAGTAATTAGTTTGCTAGTGATATGCTCCTGGTTGTATGGGCTTCCTTTCTTTTAGCAATTAGGATGATGCATGCACACATCACTCTCTGCTTTAGAAGGTTACTAAATTAAAATATTATGCATTAACATTACTATTTTAGAATCTGAAGAAATAAAATGTAACACAACTACTTCAACATGAAATTTTCCAAATTACTCCAGAGAGAGCTGTTAAGCTGTGTGAAGATGAGTTGGTATAAGAATTCTGTGGATATCTTTGTTCTTTAATTCCTTAAGTAATTGTGTGTTTCTATGGGGGGGGAGGGGGACAGACAAACAACAAGCCAGGTAATTTACTAGATTAAATGACAACTCTGTTCATTTCAATAATCTTTTTTGGTTAGGGGGTAAGGACTAAACATTTCAGGGAAATTGCAAGCATTGCATTGCATGGTTGGAAATCCTGAAGAACTAAGCATCAAGTAAGGTGGTGCTAACATTTTGAATATTTTGGGTATTAGGAGCATTAAAGCATGAGATAGAAGATGACTGTGTGTCATTAAACTCTTGATGTTTCTAAGTGAGCAGCCCCTTCTGTGTTCTTGAAGAAAACCTAATCTATATCAGTATCTCTGTTCTTTTTGGTTGTTAAATCTTAAAAATCTTGAGAGAAGTTGTAGTAAAGTATTTTTGGGGTAGTGGATAAGTACATCTGTATGTAGTCTTTTTTTAAAAAAAAAAAAGTGTCTGGTAGAGAGTGTGGATGGGCATTTGATGGACATACGGACATAATTTGCCAGCTAAGATGTTTTAGTTTTTAGAGGTAGCAAGGTAGAGAGCTATTAAAAGTGGTTCTGAGCCTGCTCTGAAGAAATCCATCCAAATGTTTTTAAACTTACAGACTTTGTGTAATGAAGTTGGAAGGCTTCATCTCCCTTTGTTTAGTGTCTTGGGACCTTGTTATGCTCCAGGATCTTACTGCAGGTGTTGTCATTTCAGCTGGGAGGAGTACAGCTATAACCTGAGCTGCTGTTCCTTGTTTGCATATGTACACACAGCAAGATAGAAAAGAAACTTTGAAGGATGTATTGCATTCTGATTTTTGTCATCATTTTTATAATCAGTGTCCCTACACTGGTATTCGTAATTAGGTAGTCAGTGCTTCAGAGTCAGACTGTTGGGCAAGGTGCTCTTTTGTAGGGATGTCTACTTAAGCAGCTCAGACTGCAAATGCTTCAGCTGCTTTGCATCTCCAGGATATCTTTTGAGTTCATTTTACTTCTCTGTGCAAAAACATTGTGTGAAGACCATGGATCTTGCACATGAGTATACCTTACATACTTACTAGCGTGACTGACAAAACTCTTCCTCCCAAAGCCATTGGCTTGCTCTTGAGGTTACTCTTTAGTTTTAGTTATCAACTAAATTTGTTGTAGATGTGCGAAGAGGTCTTGTTTACTTTGAATGTTGAATGTTACTTTGAACTGCCTTTTTTCCTTGTAGCTACTTAGAGCATGTCCATGCAGCAGTTCCTTCTCATGGCAGGCAAGTTAGGAGCCTGCTTTGCCCCCAGATGTAATGTCCGTGTCACTGTGCTGTCTGCACAGGGAGTCCTGTGGAACAACAGTGGGTGCTATCATGGGTACTGTTGCATAGAAACTTATTCAACAGTGTTTTGAATGAGATCTAGCTCATGCTGTGCCTCTATGGAGCTACTTAAGCTAATATGTGGCTGTCTGAACCTGTTTATGAACATTGCAGCCAGGCAGTCTTGCTACAAGGAAGTGTGCTTGCAGAAATTTTACCTTCCTTTGAAGAGACTGTGACGTTTACAGTAGAATAAGTGAAGTTTTCTTTTGAACTTCAATAATCTCTTTTGGTAGAAATTCTAGATTTAGGATTATAGATAATGCTAATATACAGTAGCTTCTGCCTTTGCAGCTATGGAAGCAATTTTGTTTCTCTACTAATGTGTCCAATAGGCTTTGATACGTTGCCTTATTTCACATCTTTAGAAGCTATTTCTACAGGGAGAAATGGTGAATGCTGTGTGCCACATTCTCTTTTAAGAACATGCTTGCCTGGTGCCGTGTATCTGATAGCAATAGATAATACACAGCAACAGGACTTCCCGAAAGCCTATCTAATGGTGGCTGCTTTTAGAAGTGGCTGTATCTGAAGGTAGGGTTGTAGTTCGATTTTTTTGAGTGTCCTTTGAAGAAATAAAAATGAAGGAAATAAGAAAACTGGGGGGAATTATATTGTATAATAAAGGAATAGTTGCTGGAGGGAGATACTAACACTGATATGTTACTAATTGCTCTTAAAGTGTGTCAGTTTGAGTCTATTTTAAGCTTCTGAAACTGGAAATCATAAACTTGAGTCTTACTCCAGAACAAGGAATAAACACAGCAGATGAATGCTTCCTTCTGTAGTTAGCGAGAGTGATTAACTTCAGCACTGTTTTGCAGAAGAATGCAATTGCTCATTTGATCCTCAACAGGCAAAGATATTTTGAAACTTCAGTACTCAAACTGCCTAGCATTTTTTTTTTTTCTTTTTTTTTTTCTTTTTTTGTGGTGTTACGCATGGCTTTAGGTTGTTAATGCTATTTACATGTCAGACCTGTATTGGATTTTGGTTTGTGTTTTTTCTTCAGAAGGATGAAAATTTTATGATGGTGATGGTTCTTGCTTCAGGCTAGTGTTTAGTGACAGGTTGGCTGTAATTTGAGTTAACTGTTGGAGTACCAAAGGTTTTCTGAAGAGGAATTTGGTGGCTCGCCTGACCTTGTAGCTGTTACAGGACTCCAGCTTCAGTTTGTTTCAGGGCAAATGTTTTCATTACACATAGAATCATAGAATCACAAGATTGGAAACTACCTATAAGATCACCTAGTCCAACTGTCTTCTCATTACCATTGCACCTTATTATGCTGCTGAATTCTGGGGTCTGGGATGTGAGTTTTTGTAGGAGTACAGGTATCTCCAGCCTTTGGGAATTGAAGGTTTGAATCTAGGTGTCTGCCTTTTTCTTTTTTTTGAATAAAAAAAAGCACTTTCTGCTTCAAGTACTTGCATTAACAAATGATTTTTTTTCTTGATGTATTTTTATGCAACTCATCTGTTTTCTTGGTTTCAAATTTATAGTCTTCTTAAAAGGCCTTTTTTTTTTTTTTTTTTTTTTTTTTTTTTGTGTAATTCTGCTGCCTAAGATAATCTTTGGCTGTTTTTTCTTCTCAGAGCTTATTCTTTTAACCTCTGTTTAGAGTTATTTTTCTAACCTGTTCTTTGTGTACTTAATGGCCAGGGCAACAGAAGAGAGATTAGCTGCTGTGATGAAAAATAGAAAAATCCACCCACCCTCTTCCCCCCTTTTTTTCCTCTTACCAGAATTGTTCTGTTTTTAGGGCTTTCTTCCATTTAAGATAACTCCTCCTGAACAATTTCTGTATTAGGCCTTTTTGAAATAATGGTGTTTTAAACAAAACAAAAAGCATATTTGACTTTCCTATCTCTTCATAATGCAGTGCATCCCTTCTCTGAAAAGTGGCATTGTCTGGTCTAGGTGTTCATGCTGTAACTTTGTCATTGTGACAGTCTTCTGTTAGAGGAGCCTGTGAAGGAAGATGTTACTGTTATTGTCACAGCTTCTGAAAGGGGTGAGGTAGGTGGGACTGAACAGGTGAACAGAATTCCGTGGAGAAATTCTCAGAAGTGCATAACCCGTCCTGAGGAGTTACTACATGCAGATTATTAAATGCAAGCTACGAGTTTGTGTGGATACTTCATTTAAAACAAAACAACTTAGGTTTTCCTTGAATATTTAATTGGTATTTTCCATTCTCCTTCTCTCCTAACTGAAAGCTTTGTGCTTTGAACTTGGATCTGTTTTCTGTATTTGTGAAGAAAGTTTGAAGTTAGGCTGTTTTCACCCAAAAGCTGGTGTAACTGTGTTTGCAGCTGAGCTGATTGTGAATAATCTGTTAACTCCTGCTCCCTCTGCTGGCTTTGTAGCCCAACAACATGGCATTTTGGTATATAGGCTTCCTGTTAATCACTGCAAATGAAACAGCTATGTGTAATTCTTCGATACTTGAAATGTTGCCACTGAGGCATCATTAGTAAGAATAAAATTGTCTCTAGGATGGTTTCGGTCTTTCAATTTTAAGTAGAACAAATTTTTGTTACTCAAAAGGCTGTAGTAATATTAGTACTCTCTTCTCATCCCTCAGGCAGTTTGCTTATTTAACTGCTACAGCAGGATTTGAGTATTACTCACTGTCCATAAAGGACTGATACGTTTTCAAATATTATATGGTCTTGCCTTCCAAAGGTGAAGAAGATTAAATCTATTCAGAAAGGAGAAGTATGCAGAGTGATTGACATGATACATACTTGTAAATGCTGTAAGGCTAAGATATACTAATAATGGTGTCAATATACTACCAACTGCAGCTTCAGTTTTTCTAGGACTTAATGATTGCAAATCAAGTCTGTAAAAATAGTAAACTTTCTGAATCTGACGTAGTTGACCTGCCTGAATTTTGTGCTGCTCACATAGGGAAGAGATGGTAAAGATTCTCTTCTGCCCAATTTACTTAGTTTTTGTTTAGAAATCAATATTACTTGGGAATTAAAGATGTTTTCCTGTTTTCTTTAGTTTCTAAGGGAAGATATGCAGTATAAGGATGCTTCTAATAAACATAGCCACCTGCATAGAGAAGACAAGCATATCACTATTGAGGATCTATGGAGACGATGGAAAACATCTGAAGGTAGGTAAAAAAGAATAACTAGAAATCATGGTGCTTATTGAAATAGACATAATTCAACCATTTTTTACCAAGTCACTTAGAGTAGTAAATGGATGACCTGTGCTTAAGCATCTTCAGGAATCTATAGTAGTACCCTATAGCACAGGGAGTAGATATTCATATAAATCCATCTGAAAACTCGCTCAGCCCATCTAGAGTTAATTTCCATGTGCTCTGTGGAATGTATTGTGAATAAATTAGGATAGCTTAAATTCACTGACACAAGGTTGTGATTTATGGAAGTACCTGTTGCAGGCATTGAATTCCAGATGAGCTTGTTTTTAATTTAGTAATTCCTGAAGGTTGCTATCATAGTGTTTTTAAACATTATGCACATCATAGTAAAGTAGAAATCCCAGTGTGTCTCTACTCTACGAATTCCTTTGGCTATGAAACCTAATTCTTAGAATAAAACATTTTGTAAAGTCTTTTAAAACTTGGAATACAGGACATTGAAATAATGGCCCAGCGTGCACCCCTTCAGTTTGGAGGAAATATCAATATCAAATATGAAATGGTAGCTGTTTTCTGTTCATTGCTGAATATGGTCTAGAATATAGTGATTAAAATGAAACTCTAGAGGGTGCAGATGTTAGAGCTCTTAAAAGCATAAAACCTTTTTTTAACCTTTTCAAAAGATACTGTGTTACTAATGAGCACTTTGGAGACCTGTAAAGTGCTATCAGTTGAACAAGAATAGAAATGGAAAAGAAAGTGTAGAAATGGAAAGATTAACATGCTTTTCATTCAGCTAACATGGGCACTTAAATGTGCATTTACCATTGGTTAACTGTTTGCTGTAATAAATGTATTTTAACCAGTGTTTCTTTTATCTAATCTTTTCAAGTATTCTGCAAGTTCTCCTTCACAAAAGATCTTGTGCAAAGAAAATACTACAGCTGCATTATTGGAAAAAATCATCTCCCTAAAATTGTCCCTAGAATTATTATATGTAATTCTGGCTATAATAATACTCAGTAAACAGGTAGTTCTGGTATAATTTGTTCCAGGTCTCTTGAACGTAGCAAACAGTGTAAGACAAGTTTTTGAGGGTACTGTCAGATCTCACTGTCTTTACAGTGATTTTGTTCTGCATCTCCTTATAGATACAGTTTGAGCACTGAAGAAGCCCCCTCTAGAGTGAAACTCCCAAGCGGTACTAATGGTGTGGTATAAATGATGCTTTAGGAAAAGTGAGATTTAAGCTAAAGATATTAAAGCTTTATGTTGCTAATTGAAATACAGCTGATAGAGATGCTTTTTTATTTTCTTTATTTTCTCTTTTAATTTTTCCTCGTAAGATGAAAAGCTGTTTAGATGTTTTTAAATCTTCACTTAAATTGCTGTAATTCAGAGATTCCAAACTCCTGTTTCTGTGATTACCAACCTTTTCACTGCTTTCAGAACTTAGAATCAAACCTAAACAGTTTTGAATTGTTGTTTCTGAATTTCTTCTATAAACATGCTTGATTTTGGTGATCGGTGGAAAGTGTGAATCCTCTCAAATCTGTTTTCATTTAACTTGGGAAACATGGAAGATATTACTTTTCCTTCCTAGACGTTTTAGGAATTCTGATATAATTGCTAGTTTGTAGTGCCAGTTTAATGCAACTTAACAGCATTAAGCAAGATTGTGGAAAGTAGTGTAAGTGGTTGTATCAGTACATGGAGACTTTGCTCAGTAGAATGTTAAGGTATTGGTATGACAGTTACAAGCTTTAGATAGTGCCCTTAGCACCTCTGCTTATTCAGAAACTAAGAAGTAATATGTCTACATGACGTTTATACTGAATAAAATTGCCCTTTCCTTCCAATAAATATTACTTTGTGTGGATGTTTGTCTTCAGTATTTATCAGATAGCTTACTGTTGCTTTTTAAGATGCAAGATGGACAAAGTTTGAAGCAAGAAAAACATCAGAATATTGCTATTTAATTACTTTTGGCTTTATGTCCCTACCTGGCTCAGTATGTAAGACACAGTCTCCACTGGTGCAAGTTCAAGAAACTGTGGAATTGCTGTTTTTTGCCATCATAAGAGGAACCATGTCATAGCTTAAATCAGCATCTGGGCTGTTGTTGCTCCGTTGCCAGTTAGTTTTGGTGAGTCCTTAGTACAAATCAGCATCACTTAGTTTAGTTGATACTGATCGTTTAAATTTTTTAATCTCAAGCTTCTGGAGACACAGTTCTTTTCAGAGGAGTGACTAAGAACTAGCATAGCTTGTTTTCAGCATAGAAAACATTGGTTTCTTAAAAGGCTTGTGATTTCTATTAGTGCTGATCTTTATGCTTATATCCATTTTTATTTTGGTTCATATCTCCATCTTACGGCATTTGGCTGTTTTTTTTTGACTCATCATCATTTGCACATGTGCTGAGTACTTCATCTTCTCAAGTATCAGGCTTAGTTATTACTGAGTTAGAGGTGAAGAATCAGTGTGTTTTTTTTCACAAGGGTCATTAAGAGGCAGTAGCTGTGCAGCAGAGGTGATGAAGATGAACTTGCTCTGTAGTTTCTGCTCAGTCATGTTTTGTAGGTTTTTTTTGTCTCTAATGGACCAAGATTAGGTAAATTTGGCTACTATCATAAGAGGTATTTAGGCATGCAGCCTCAGTAGTAAGGGAATCTGTAAAAATAGGGCAGGAGCTTTCAGCTGGGTATCCTTTCTCTGATGTGTCCTGGGGAATGGACAGGGTGCTAATACTCTTGGCACTGTAGCATTGCTCCATGGGGCTTGATTTTTTTTTTTTTTTCTGTAGTAAAATAGATCTATTCTGGTCAAACCTGGAGTTAATGAGTAGCTTGCTTTTGTCAGATTAATTGTAAATTCTATAAAAATTCTATAAAAATTCTATAAAAAGCTACTTTTACAAACTCTTTTTTTTGCCATTATGGTTTATTTGATGTTTACTCTGTATTGAGTGCATCGTGTCGACTGTTCTATAAAAAAACAAAAGCTTCTTTCCTGTCCTGTATGTTTTTCTTTCGAGCTCTTCTGTGTTAAAAGAAGATAACCTGAACTACCTTCTTTATTAGAGGAAAAGATTTTTTTTAAAGGCTTTATTTATATATGATCACCTGTTTAAATCTGAGGTAATATTTCACAAGTGTTGTTGCAGCAGCTGGGACTAAACTGCATGCCATGAAGATGTTATGGTTGCCTTGCACTTTCTAATTCGTTTACTGTCTCAGGTTTTAAATACTGGAGGCTGGAAGCACGTGTGCACCCAGCTAAGGGCCGGGTTATGTAAGGCTGCATGCCATTTGGGGTGGGAGGGTGCAGTACTGCAGACAGGCATTCTGCACGAGGGGGAATTAGACTTGTGCTTTTAGTGCTACACTGTTGGAAAGATAGGGTCACCATTTACTTATTTTAAATTTAATTTAAAAATTGTAAGAACTGGTTGCGCAGTATTTCACATAATGCAGCTGCTGAAGGTCTTGCTACAGTGAAATCCTTGGAGTCCTTCCTCATGCTTGATATGGAATCACTTTGTTATTTTTGTCTGTGTTGTGATTTTGCCTGATTAGTCTGTTTTCAGCATTCAGAATATGAATGCCATTCACTAATCGCTGTAAAGTATTGCTGTTGTATGTATTCTGGTCTGTCTTGGAGGCCCATAAGAGTTCTGGGTCTGATACTGTAATATTTTACTTTACAGCTGCCTCTCCATAGAACTGTGCTTTGTAATAACTTTAACATGAATAAAAGCATATCTATTGCCTGTTCTCCTAGTGAGCAATGAATATGGGTTAGCAAGGAACAGCTTTATACAGGGTCATCTTGCTCCTTTTACTTTCAAGTGTGTTTTTACAGCTGTTTTTTAAAAAGAAACACTGAAATTGGTATCCAAAATAAGCAAATAACAGCTGAAGCAAGTCTAGAGAGTAGGTGCTGCATTGGGGTGTAAACACTGTGGCTTTTACACCTGCCTGCCCAAGGCATGTTGCTGACATGCTGTCTCTCAAGATAGCTACTTGTAGAAATAGGTATGACACGAAAGGCTACTATGATTACTCTTTAATGCCATATGCCTTTAACTTTGAGTCGTTCAATTGCTACTCCTCCATTTGCTATCTACTGTATTCTTTCTGGGTGATGAAAATAAGTAAAAGTCACTTCCTCAGCACACTTGGAGCTGTCACATTCTAATTGGCAGTGCTGATGGAGTTGAACTGCAGCTGCCTGCTTGACTTTGAGTACACTCATGTCATCAGTTCTTCTGTATCGTGTTTCAGCAGGCTGTTGCTTCTGCTGAATGAAGGCCAGCTTACTTCTCACTACTGTATGCTGTTGAGGGATAAATTTATATGCTGGTTTTAAGGTCTTATTGGAGACAGGTCAGGCGATCCTTCTGACTTCTATATGCTACATCGAAAACGTGAATAAAAAGAAAGCTTGAATGTTTTGGCTGTTGTAAATGAATTTCCCAGGGCTTTGCTGTGGTGCTTCAGGAAAGGGAAGTAGAGGCCTCACATGCAGACCTAGCATTAGAATGTCACTTGTGCAGAAATAGATTGCAAGCAGGCATGCAACAATTTCAACTTAGAAGTAGTTTTGTGGAGGATAACGCTTTGGGTTGAACACTTGTTGTGCAGCATCATTTGGAATCTGGAGTAAATTGCCTAGAGTGAAGGTTAACTTTGTAAAATAAGTTAAATTGCAATTTGTTTTTGTATTATGCTCTCTGCATTAATACTCTCAAACATTACAGGTACCTAAAGGAATTTCTTCCTAAGTTGAAGGAAGCTTCCATGGTGATAAAAGGAAGTTTTGAGGACATTCCTATAATAGAATGCTTGTTTCTGGTTTCCCAGGATAGTCTATTGGTCTGCCCTCACCCCCTATTCTGCCATCTAGTTGAAAGCTGTTTTCTGTTGGTTTTAAATAAAACACAGAGATTAAAAGCAACTAACTATTGCATAGAAAGTAAAAGGTAAAAATCTGACAATTTCTACAAAGAAACTGTGTATTTTGGAAGCAGTTTTTAAATGTGGAAACTGAGCTTCATATGGGATACAAGTGTACTTCGTTTAGAGCCTATATGATATCTCAGCCTGCCCTGTAGTTTGGGTGTGATGGTAGTACCTTCTTGTGTTACTTAAGGCAGCTAGCTTGCTCTTTGTGATGTTAAGGAGAGAGAATATGTGATCGAAGTTTTGTTACTTTTCATTTATCCTAATGTTTTCCTGTTTATTCAGTTTTTAGAAGTGTATAATTTCTTTCCTGTGTACTGAAAATATTGTCCTCTATCAGATTTGGACTTGTATTTTTTCTGCACCATTTGTTTCTGAAAGCATCTTATTTTTATGCTACTAATTATTTGCAGAGGAACTTTGAACCCTGCTAACACCTCCCCTAACATGAATGAGTTAGGTTTCAAGTGTCTTTTCTCAAGGTTAAGCTTGATGTGTAAAATTTCCTAATTTCATTGTTCAACCCATGGATTGTTGTCACTTTATCCTTTCCAGGTTATTACAATCTTCTCTTCCCTGCTGTAGGGCTAGAAACACCACACAGTTCTTCAGATTTGGTAGCAATGTGTCTGTGTGCCTTTTTTTCCAGCTGCAGATTACTTTCACTCATTAGTTAATTGCACATCCTCTTTTACAGCTGTACTTGTTTGCCACTGGATCAGTTAATCAGATAATTACTACTTACTTGCTTCTGAGCAAGTGGATATGCTTGACAGATCCTGTAGGGAATTAGGAGCTTGTTCTGCAGTTAAATTTTTAGCTATGGATAACATGTTGAGAGAGGGGGAACATAACCAGTTTAGGATGAAAGATCAAGCAAAACAGCTTTTCATATAAGATGTGAGGGAAAGATGGCAGTGTTTTTCCTTAGCTATACTGGTCTATACTTGGATGCAAGAATTTGTTTATAAAAATGGAAGGACTGTGAGGTTTAGGACTTAGCCAGACCGCGTGCATGATATTGTATTTTACTTTGCTTTAGATGCCATTCTTATTGACATCTGGATCAGCCCCTCCCCAGAATCTTTGTTGTCTTATTCTTTTTAATCTCTTAATTAAGAGACTGGCCCTTGGAACTACTCTAACATTTTTCTTGTACTTTCGGAAAGCTGTTGACTCCTGGAAAAGACTTTTCTCACATCTCTGTTTTTTATTGGGGGAAAATAATCTTAATGAAAAGGACTGTTTATTGGAATCAGGAAAAATAAATTGTATGTATGACTTTAGTTGCTTGTCTAAATTGCAAGACTCAGGCTTAATTATCTTCTCTTTAACATTGAGTAGTGGTTATATACAAATAAATTAAAGAAACAAACCAACACAAAGCCAGGTATTTCCTGAATCTGAGGATTCTAGCCTATCTAGTGATAAAATGAAGTGAAATAAGATTCTGATAGACCTAGACAAGCATGAAACTTGGAAGTTTTCACTGTGTGATTTGTAGTTTTCTAATCAGACAGCTAATTTGCCATGGGTTTCTGTAGAACTGAAACAGGCATTCTGACTACTCTTCATTCTGATTCAGTATGTTGGTGTCGAAGGTCAAAAGAGGAAATATTTATTAAAAGGAGAAATGTTTGTTACTTATGCCTTTGTTTTAACAAACAAAGCTGAATTTCTTGTGGACAGATTCAGAATATGGAATGCTAGAATAAGAGTTGACTCCATGTTCTGATTAATATTAAAGTTGAGAGAGGTCATTTAAGTAGGCACACCTGTGTATAACTGTTAATAGCAGTCTCTTCTGTTTTTGTAAATGGGAAAGTATATGAGAAGATCACAGTAAGTACAAGTTTTCATTTTAGTTCAGAACAGGTAGACCTTGCTGCTCTATGGATTTTCTGTACTTACGGAGGTATCTGGTGCAGTGATGGGTTATGAATGACTTATTTCCCCATTATAACTTACCAGATTGTTTTGGGAACTTTCTTCAGTGTTCTGTGGAGAAGGCTATCTTTTTGTCTTTGCAGTAGAGCAAAAGTAACTTAGTCTATTATGAACAACTTCAGTAATTGTATTTCTTCCGTAAAATGTATAATATCACTGAAGTTTTATTAAAAACGAGAACCAATTTCAGTTTGATTTTAACAATATGATTGCAAAATACTTTCAGGAGAAGAGAAACTTGTTAATTTTTCCATTTGCAAACTCAGTGAACTGTTGCTTCCAGAACTGCGTGTTCTGTACTGTCAATAACGAGGTGTCTAGTGTGTAGTAGCTATTTTAGATGACTTTTGCCGTCTAATCCAAACAGTGCAGTTGTTTTGAGTTGGTTTGTGAGTGTAGTACTTCTGGGGTGCAGTTAAGGACAATCTGGGATGATCTTGACTAACCTTTCAAGATGCTTAGAACAACTTGTGAACCTGATGGTTTCCCACTAAAGGAACAGTTAAGAACCTTTGCAATACAAAAACAATCTGTAAATAGAGTTGAACTATCTTTTACCAAAGTTTAGAGTATTATGACAAAATGGAGTCTGAAGATCAACACCTGGAAAAAAGGTCTGGTGCAAAAGCAAGGGAAGAAATGGGGTATGAAACTATGAAATTGCTTTTTGAATTTATTGGTGTGAAGCTCTAGGTTGGGGCAGCTGGACTGTGATGGCCAGTAATGTTTGGAGGTTATAAATCTATGGATAGCATTTCTAATATTTCTTTATTTACTTTAGAGCATTTATAGCTGTGACAGGTTATATAGACTCCTGCCATTATATACTTGAGATTTTTGAATCAATTTAAGCATTTCTCTTAGAGGGAATACCATTGCACATAATACAGAAGTCCTGGACTTTTGAAGGAGTTCATGTATTCTGCTGTTAAGTATCCACTATCTTTCAATATTCTCTTTCACTCTTCCCATCTTTCTCACTTCTTTGCTCCCCTTTTGTGGTTAGTTTGCACAAGCTTCTATGAAGATGAGAGCGGGTTCCTGGGAGGGGTTTTGATATGGTATGTTAAATTATTGCTACAGCACCTGCTGTGACACTGGTTAATGTGAATACTGATTTGTTTGCAGTTCTTTTTGGCTAAACTCTCATGCTCACTGTAACTTGATTTTTTTTTTTCTGCTGCTTGTCCGCAATGCCTTATTATTGCTTTTTTTGCTAAAATTAATCAACCTTTTTTCTCTCAGTTCATAACTGGACTCAAGAGGACACTCTTCAATGGCTGTCAGAATTTGTTGAACTGCCCCAGTATGAAAAGAATTTTAGGGAGAGCAATGTCAATGGAACAACACTTCCCAGGTCAGTACTTCTTGTGAATTAGTTTCAAATGATTCACTGTAGGCTGCTGATTAGCTATTATGTGGGAACAACTGCATGAACCTGAAGACTAACTAGGATGTGGTCAAATATAAGAAAAGAGAATTGCCGTGGTATTTCTAAAGGCTGACTGATTTTTTTATTATTTTTTTTTTTTCTGCTGAAGTAATTCTAGCTATAGTTTCCTTCCTGTTGCTCCTTTATCTTAGTTTTATCTCTTTTTCTGTTGAAGCTTTTATCAATGACTACATAATTATCTGTACGTTAGCTCACTTTCTTTTGGTCAACTTTGAATGTATTGCATGGGTAAATATCAGAACTATATGTGGAAACCATTTTCTTGAGCATATTTACTACATTTGAGTATTGTGTATATTTTGAATTGCCAGAAGTTTCTAGACAAATCATTGCTTTTAATTACACCAGATGGATTCATTTTATGAATATTCCATAAAGGGTGACACTATGATTTGATTGTTCTTCCCTAGCCACGTTGTTTTTCACAACAAGATTATCATATTGTATCTCTTAATCTGATTGCATGACCTTAATCCATATAACAAAAATTCTGTACAGTGTGGGTGCGTTTTCTTTGAGAAATGATTTGAGTACAGCTTGTGGAAGTATGTAATGTGTTGTTTTGTCATTAACAGGATAGCAGTAAATGAACATGCTTTCATGATCTCTCACCTGAAAATAATTGACCGGAGCCATAGACAGAAACTTCAACTTAAAGCCTTGGATGTTGTTTTATTTGGACCTCTTACACGTTAGTGATTTTTTTACCTTGGCTTTTTCTTGTATAAATTAAACAGCGGGAATGTCCAATGACTTTTGATTCTGTAGGTAGAATAGCTTACTTTTATTGTGGGTATACTGATTGCTTGACATGCAGTATAAAACTGGTCAGTTGATTAAAATATTGTCAGAATGATGGATTAAAGGCCCACATACGTGTTAAAGACTACATAGAAATTGTAGTATCTACTCTAGACTGCAAGTTGGCTTTTGTGATGTCTTCTAAATATTTTTGGCTGTGCTTTCTAGACTCCTAGCTAATGTTAGGTTTACCTCCAGTGCAAGCTGGGATGCTGAGATTAGTGGGCATCATTCTTTAACCTCAAAAAGAAAAAAAGTGGGAGATGGTGATTGTTCATATCTGATGCTAGTGTCTTTTGTGCAGACTTAAGTTGAAGTGCACTTGAATGTAATACTGCAGTTCTACATTTAACTCATTTTGGCTCATGCAGACTTTGTCTTCATCAGTGGTCTACATGCTTGCTTGTACAGTTATAGTCAGTTCTGTTTCTATGCATAAGAGGTGTCCCTTAATTAGTTAGCACTTAGAGCTTGGTAATCAGTTAGGAGACTACTGAATCACAGATTGGGTCTGAGCTCACCTGGCAGATCTGAGCTGGGGATTTGCAGGGAGAAAAACACTTGAATTATGCCTTTAATGCTTACTGCTCTGTTGTAGCAGTCTTGAAACACTTAGTTTTGCACTTGGGTTGCTTAGCTGTGAGAATACTGCAAAAGTGTTTTTTTCTGTTCTCTAAAGCAGTTAAGTTGCTCATGAAGCTACTTACCCCTAAAATGAATGCAGTTATTTTATGGGGCTTTACTTCAACTAATAAACTGTGACACATTTGCTTCTGTACCTGCAGTAATGTTAAAAGTGGCATATCTAAAGGGATTATTGATATCAAAATACTTAACACTTACATAGAATCATAAAATCACAAGTTGGAAATGACCTGTAAGACCATCTAGTCCAACCATCTTCTCATTACATTGCTACCACAAATTAAACTATATCTCATAGCTCCTCATGCAGACACCCCTTGAACACTGCCAGGGATGGCAACTACAGCCTATACTGTGCAGGAAGGAAAAAACACCACAGCAATTTATACACACAGAAAAAAACCCCACTAACTCATTAGTGTGACTTCTGTATATGTGAAGTAATTAATGATCATATTATTCTCTATACAGGTCCCCCTCACAACTGGATGAAGGATTTTGTATTAACGGTTTCTATAGTTATTGGTTTTGGAGGCTGCTGGTTTGCATATACACAGAACAGAACCTCGAAAGAACACATCACAAAAATGATGAAGGACTTGGAAAGTTTGCAGACAGCAGAACAAAGTCTTCTTGACTTGCAGGAAAGGTATAAAAACAAAAAAAGAATTAATGTTGCCCTTGACTACCTTTTGAGGTGAAGTATAGATACAGATCATTTATACTAGTTAAAAAATAATAATAAAATTTAAGCTTCCTTTGCTTTTTTTTTTTTTTTTTTTTTATAAATAGAAACTAATCTCAGTGCTGATGGGGATTTGGGTAGATACTGCTCCTGGGTACTTGGAATTGTGATAGAAAGTGAAGATGTGAGTAGAGAATAGTGGTTCAGTCTTTATCTACTAGTTTAGAAGTAGGTATTGTTATTTTCAAATAATTAGTTAACTTTGTAGTCTATATTTTCTGATATATGTTGAAGTGAGAACACAAATGTATGTTTCATCTACTTTTAGCTTTTAAGATTGAATCAAACTCTGACTGATTATATTGCTTATTTAATGTTATGAAAGTTGTTAGGTTTCTTTTGGTATGTTTGTAACTCAATTTTCTATGGAAACTGATACTTTGATCTTATTACCTTTAGTGAAGGCTCAGCGAGCAATTGGTGTGTTTTGTCTGACACTCTGAACATCTCATTGTGATGCCACAGATTCATGTGGCTTGTTCAGTTTTTATTGTCACAGAATGGCTGAGGTGGGAAGGGATCCCTGGAGGCTGTTCAGTCCAACTCAGAGCAGGTTGCCCAGGACCACATCGAGGTGGCTTTTTGAAGATCTCTGAGGAGGGATACTCCGCAGCCTTTCTGGGCATCTTGTGCCAATGCTTGCTCACCTGCACAGCACAAGCGTTCTTCCTGGTGTCCAGAGAGAGTCTTCTGTTTCAATTTGTATCCATTCAATTTGTATTGTTGTGATGTTGAACACTTTTTCTTCTCTGGAGGATGGTAACTTCTAACAAACATGCTGTGTGTTTTTTCATTTTTTTTTCTGTTCAACTGTGAAGGCTTGAGAAAGCACAGGAAGAGAATAGAAATGTAGCTGTGGAAAAACAAAATCTGGAGCGCAAAATGATGGATGAGATCAATGATGCCAAACGTGAAGCTCATCGCCTAAGGGAGTTGAGGGAAGGAGCTGAATGTGAGCTCAGCAGGCTCAAATATGCAGAGGAGGAGCTGGTGCAGGTATCTGCAAACTGTATTTTAATGCTGACTTAAATTTGGTTCTTGCTTTATTAGAACTTTGGAATTGTTTAAAACAGTCTTTCTCCAATACTAGATTTGAATGGAGAAGTCTAAAAGTACTTAAAGCAAAAGTCTGTCAGTTGTCATTATAGTTTCAGTTGTGTTTTTTGTGTACAACTTTATGGTCTTAAGAGCATATGTAACTAGATTCATGGAGCAGGATTACAGAAGTTTTACTGGGAACTAGGGGCTTCGTCTTGTTCTTCTTAGTAGTAGCAGGTCAAATGCATGTTGTGGACTAGTGTAGGAGGAGGTATAATAACATTCAGAGCAGCCCTTGTATAGTTTCAGAAATGTTTGCTGTGCTTCCTGAGAGGGAGTGACACTTGCAAAAGATTTGTAAAGCCTGAGTGTTGCTGTGGGATAAAAAGATGTTTGTATTTCACATTCTTTTACTGTCAGTTCTAATGATAATCTTGGTGATGCTTTCTTTTTGATTGTCAGGTGCGCATGGCTCTAAAAAAGGCTGAGAAGGAATTTGAGTTGAGAAGTAATTGGTCTGTTCCTGAAGCATTGCAGAAGTGGCTTCAGTTAACGCATGAAGTTGAAGTACAATATTACAATATCAAAAGACAGCATGCTGAAATGCAATTAGCAATCGCCAAAGATGAGGTAATGACTTCACTGTTTTGTAAAGACCAATATTTTGCTAAATAAATTTAACGTTAAATACAAAGTTCTCAGGTAAGTGTGTGGGTATCTTTTCTGCTTTGAGCTGATTTATACTATTCATCCATTTTGCATGTATATTGCTGTACACATTATGTATTTAATTTGTGCATTTCTGCTTTTTAGGCAGAAAAGATAAAAAAGAAGAGAAGCACTGTGTTTGGAACACTACATGTTGCACACAGCTCTTCACTGGATGAGGTGGACCATAAAATCCTTGAAGCCAAGTAAGTCTAATACCAGAATGTGTTTTTTTTGGTTTTTTTTTGTTTTTTTTCTTGGAGGGAAGTGAATTGTGAATTCCTGGAACAAGTGAATCAGAGTTACATAACTTAGTGTTTTTGCCTGTTTATGTGAATAGATTAAAATACATCGATGTTGGGAATATTTGGACTGTCTTAATGAACCTTGAGGTATTTTAGAATGACTGCACAGATGTTGCTTTGTCAGTAAAAATGTAATTTTAAACGTATGATTTTTCTTCAGGAAAGCACTGTCTGAGTTGACAACCTGCTTGCGGGAGCGTCTTTATCGGTGGCAACAGATTGAGAAGATTTGTGGTTTTCAAATAGCACACAATTCTGGTCTACCAAGCTTGACCTCTTCTCTCTACTCTGATCACAGCTGGGTAGTTATGCCCCGAGTTTCCATTCCTCCTTATCCAATTGCAGGGGGAGTTGATGACTTAGATGAAGATACTCCTCCAATAGTTTCACAGTTTCATGGTAAGTGTTAAGTTCAGTAAAAAAAAAAAAAAAGGGGAAAAGCTTTGGAGGGATGGGATTTTAAAGTCAAGCAAGAGGAGAGTGCTAAAAATAAGAGTTGGAGCAAAGTTGGAAGAAATTAAATTTGAGGTAACTTTTTCAGGTGTCTTTCAAGACTTGCATAAACTGAAAATGAAGTTTTGCAGTAAAGCCTTTATTCCCTCTCACTGTTGGAGACTGGGAAGGAAGGGGGAATGCAGGATTCAAAGGCTAAGAAGCTTTGAAAGTCTGCTTGTTGTACTTGCATGTTTTGTCTAAACTCCAATTTATCTATAATGTTGAATTTCTTAGTGCACCTGTTCTTTCTGATGACAGGGATGGTGTTTGCCTAGGATCCCTTCAGCTACTGGGTAGATCTTACCCTTTGTTTGATAGGCAGTGTGATACATATCTATTCAAACATTCTTCAGTGCCTGAAAGAAATTCTTGTTGTTGTCCAAGGGAAGCTTTTAGGGAGAACGTTTATGTTGAGATGCATTGAGTTGTTTGAGTGTGAAGCACAGAGGCCAAATGCTGGAGGGAGGAAGATCCAGCTTTGGTTAAACTATGATCAAAATATATACACTGGGGATTCAGACCACCGTGATATCTTGAGTCATTATGTCAACACGAGCCTCTTTCAGGGAACTTGTGATTAACTAGGCTCAAAAAGACGAGTTCCCATGTAGCTGTTCAAGAAGCATCAAGCTAAATATTAAGTAGGGAGAAAGCATTCGTCATATATATGTTTTTCTTCTAGGGCTGGAATTCTCTGAATAAATTAGACTTAGTGTTTTAAAGTTGCATAATGGGACTGTTTGCCACTTAGCTGGTTTCAATCCATATGCTTTGGGCACGCTTTCCTTCTGATCTTACCAGCCTTCTCGCATGTATTCTACAGGCCTCTTTGAAAACCCTTGCAACACTTTCTTCTGCAAGTTCTGATCACTTTCTAAAGAATACTGTCTCTATAATCTTTACCATGAGGACTTTGATTTAAACCTTATGAACAAATTCCTTGGATGACCAATGGATGCAATAGTATTACAAAAAACTTTAAATATGCTTTCTGAGCTTTGGTAAGGCATGAGTCTGCTTTTGTGGAAGTGATTTTAAAGTTTGTACTCAGTGAAAAACAAACAACAAGGAAAAAAAACCATTATAAAAGAAAACAATCTCAGAATTGGAAATGCTTTGGGAGCAGGGAAAGAAAATATGTTGCTGAAATCAGTTCAAGAGTAGTAAAATTATGTGACAGGTTGATAATGGTTAAAATAATTCCCATCCTTTAGACAAAAATGACAAATGTACACTAGGAAAGACAGAAGCAAAATGTCTGATAAAAGGCAATGTGTAGAGAGGTCAGTTACAAGCAGCACTGTTTTAGTGTATGAACCTACTGAACTTACTGGTCTGGGCTCATTACCTGGCCTGGTGTCCTTTGATCTCTTCTTAAGATCTGTTTAATCAATCCTGAACTGAAGAACAGAAGGGGGTTAGGAAAAATGTGATTGAGAATGGAATGAAGTCATTATAAGAAAGGGGTAGTGAAACTTGATGTTTTTCATTGGCTGATTAAGGTTCTGCTAGTTCCTCAACATAGTGTGTTTCAGTTGTACTTGAAAATTCTAAATGTTAAGTTGTCATAGCTTAATCCTTCATAATCCCTACACTAATGTAGGCGTGTATGCACCTACAACTAAACAAAATGTTTGTAATTCCTCTCAGCGATGGTTCAGTCTTGGTTTTTACACCATCAAGTAGAATGGCATCTAATTGACCTGGACACACAGTGCATGTTTCCTTAATGGATTCTGTAGTTTCACCTCAGTAAACTTCCAGGTTTCTGTTTCATAGACTTATCTTTGTAGTGGTAAGACCTTATTTCTGAGCTGTTAATACCTGCATTTCAGGTCAGTAGGGAATTCCTCAAAGTAAAATCAAAAGTTTGAGTTACATGACAACTGTTATGTTGGAACTTGGAAGCCATTCTTTATCCCTCAGCCCAGTAGATCACAAAATCTGATTACTGATAAAGATGCAGCTGTTTGCTGTTTTGTGAAAGTTGTGACTTCCAGCACTGAAAACAGGAACTGAACCTTTTCTGAGATTCCATGAAGAGAAACTAATCTAGTGGTTGCTAAACTGGCATATAAAAAAAAGAAAGCATTTTGTTAGGGCTAGGCATCCTTGTTCATAAAAACAAGGCTTGTGCTACCAAAAACAAAAAAAATACCTGCATCTGTGGTGTACTGAGTTAGACAAAGATCTTGAATACCAGGAACAGTCTTATTTAAGCAAAGTGATGCATTCTGTGGGACACTTTGAAGAGGTATATGAGACTGATAACAGCTTGCCTGAAAGTAGGTTTGTAGTTTCTTTACATAAAAGTATTGCTACTTAATCAACTTCTGAAGGAGAAATTGGGTGAGGAAGATAATAGTTTGTCCCTTCACATTAATTCTTGAATCATCAATTCTTGTGTTGCTGTCTCCACCCATTAATATTTTTTTCCTGAAGTTCATAACTTGCATGGCAAAAGAAAATGTTATCAAAAATTCTTGAGCTTGAAATGAGGCTTAATTATATATTTACTATCTTTTAATTAAAATGAAATATGATAAATTAGTCTTCTGTATCTAATGTTAATTTTCAACTAATGCAGTATAATTCAGTTGGCTGTTTGGCTAGATGCACTTGCAAAACTTTCATAAACTCTTTAAGCTTCAAATTACTACACAAGTAAAATGCAGGATATTGCCTAACATACTAATTTTAGCACAGCTGTTCTTGTTTTATAAGGGCTTGGGAGTCTTGATCTCAAGAGAGGGTAGTGAGCCAGTGATGCGCACAGACGGTAGTATCTGGCAGATGCGAAACTTCTGCAGTTAGATCTTGGTTAGCTGCTTCATCTAACTGTAGAATGTATAAGGCAATGTCAGTCTGTCTTCTCTCTAAACAGTTAAGCAATGTCCTCTAAATAATTGGCCTGTATTGAAGTTGCTTAAGAATCACTGTGGCTGAAGCAGACACCTATTATTTAGTCTTCAGAGTAGATATTATTAACATCAATGTCACTTGGGGGATTTTGGTTTGCTTTTTCTTTGCCTCAGGGTCCATTGTAAAACCTCCAAGCACACTGGCAAGAAGCAGTAGCTTGTGTCGATCAAGACGCAATGTTGTGCCATCATCTCCACAGTCTCAGCATGCTTTGCACTCCCCTGACCCTGACATCCTTTCTGTGTCGAGCTGTCCAGCTCTTTATCGAACTGAAGAGGAGGAGGAAGCCATTTACTTCTCTGCTGATAAACAATGGTACGGAGACTAGCAAACAGCACTTGGAAATCTGATAGGATTATTTGAAACTATCAGTTTAGAATTAGAGATTGAACCAAGTCAGAAATTAAAGTAATCTGTAGGATAATATAAATAATAGAGTTCACAGGGAGCAGAGAGTGTTCTTGTCTGGTATGAATATGTAAATAGATAGTATGTCATATACAGTTAAGTAATGTTACAATCCAGGGTGCACTGAACTAACCCTGATTCTCCATTACAATATGTTACTGGCTTTTACATCTGAAACTAGGATCAAAAGCAATGTCAGCTACTGGGCGAAGAGAAGATGGATGGTAACACAATTCTTACAGCATGTTGAGCGTGTACCTACTCTTGTTACATGGCCTCATAGGAAAAGGTTAAATTCCTTTTGGAAGGAGCAAATGAGCTTGTTGAAAGGTAGGGACACTTGTCCTGAAGAAACTTCTTGTATATGATAGACTTAAATCTTCTCCTTTCATTTCATAACTTTTCTTGACTTCACGTGCCAGAAAGATAGTTTTTGTTCTTTTCAGTGAGATAAAATGACCGATTCCTGCTACCCACAAAAACGATTTCAGAAGTTGACTAACTTAAGTTTAGGTAATAAAATGATATAATTCAAGTTGTAAGTTAAAATGTCTGACCTAATGTTTTTTTTGTTAATTAACTACTAGGGAAAAGTGGGTGGTGCTTTTAGACTAATGCTGTTAATTCTAAATTTATTTCCTTTAAATCCCACCATGCAATTAAAGTTTCATTGTTTTCTCCTCTGTTTGCTCTGACTCAGGGAAGTACAGGAAGCAGGTTCGGAATGTGACTCGTTAAATTCATCCATTGGAAGGAAGCAGTCTCCTCCGTCTAGTCTTGAAATGTACCAGACACTTTCTCCTCAGAAAGTATCCCGGGAAGAACTCTCACTTGAGGAATCATCTACAGGAGACTCTTCTTCTCTAACTGCAGATATATCTAGGGGCTCTCCTGACTGTGTAGGCATGGCAGAAACTAAAAGCATGATTTTTAGCCCCGCAAGCAAAGTTTATAATGGAATTTTGGAGAAGTCCTGCAGCATGAACCAGCTTTCAAGTGGGATCCCAGTTGTAAAGCCTCGGCACACCTCATGCTCTTCTGCCAGCAGTGATAGTAAACCCAGCCAAGAAGCTTGTTCTGTCCCTAGGATAAGTAGCATCCCACAGGACCTGTATCAAAATGGTGAAAAAAACAAAAAGCCATCAAAAATAAAAAGCCTCTTTAAGAAGAAGTGTAAGTGAGGTGGGCAGAAATCTGTAATAACATTGTAAGAACTCTTTTTTTTTTTTTTTTTTAATCTTTAGGAATGTAATTCCATTTGAGCATTCTGTTTTCAAATGGGATGTTCTCTAGGTCAATTCTATTTAACTGACTCTCTTGTCAAAGATCGTGCCAGCTGTCAATGAGAAATCATTAAAAATTTCAGACAGTTTACATTCATTTCTGCCTATTTATTTCTTTTTTTGCCCCTTTTGTTTATTCATAAACCCTTTTTAAGCCACTTTGGACTTAAAAGCTTTAATGAACTAGTAAGCCTTCCCAGGCTTGCCAAAGTTTATTGTTTACCGGAGCATCTTCCTATCTTTCCATAGAGCTAGGACACTTATCTACTGGACTTCAAGAAAAATAAAGAGAAGTAGAATTAATTGAATTGCACTACTGTTTTACAGACTGGAAAAGTCTCTCTGCAAGTAAAATTGAGAGACTGATATTTGACTGAGAAGATGAAACTTTTCACTTTTAGATTTTTGGGGTTTTTAAGTAGAACCTAGGATTTCTAATTGACTTGATTTCTGGAAATGGAAATGCCACGCTTTTACTATGGGAAGCTTTGTTAATGCATTTATTATTAGAATGGTTCAGGTCCTGCTGTTAAAAAAACAAACAAAAAAAAAATTTTTCCCAGGACTGTCACTGTGATTTTACTTCACTGCAGGCTGTATGATAAATTTATATAGATGTGTGTAATTTAACAAGAGAAGAAGCTCTTGATTCCTTATGCAAGTGATCGATATGAAACTTTACTGGGGACTGAAAATATTCACCCTCTTAACAAGGAGGGGATTAGTAGCTTTTGTTTACAGACTGATGGACAATGGACATCTGGTTTGTGAAAGTTTGTACTGTGGCAAAGACAATAAATTGGAAACATTGTTGTGCTTTGGGAATGTTCCAATTTTAGGTGATGCTTGTTTCAGACATATTGCAGAGTTCTGTTTATTCAAAGCTCTTGTAGGCTACATTGCTTATGCTTACTGCTGTGTATAAGTTATTGTTATATTTTTTTGGATTAGCTATTAATGTCTTAATGTCTTCCTTTTGTAAGATTTCATACACTTTATTTTTGTATAGTTTGAAGATTTAGCTGTTCAGACACGTCTGAAGTAAATGGTATAATTTTGTAATGTATACTGTTATACTAACTCATAATTTTAGATATAAAGGTGAGACTCGATGTGCTTCAGAAAGTTTTTGTTGAGCTTTTATACAGAAAGATGAAAATACTGTGAGGTAGCAAGGAAGCCTATTTAGGGCAACAGTAGCTAATTGTTTGAAAACTTTTTTTTAAACAGTAGGTGACAACAAATGTACTGCTTGAGTAACAGTGCCTTTTATTCAGTTTGTCTGAAAATGTTAATACTGAGCAGGAATTTATTTTGAGGTACATTCCAAAGAAATATTTCTTGCTCTAGTGAACACAAGCAATTTATCCAGCGATCACGGAATTGTTTCAGCTCTTCCATAGGGGTATCCTAGTTGCCTCAGTAACAGGTGCCACTGCCAGCAAGCAGCCTGTGATTAGGGGCTCATTCCTCGCCAAATGTTCATGCTGTACTGTATGAAAGAATTCATTCACTGACTGCCTAAATTTTTTTGCTAGTAAGGAGCCTTTAACAAAACCTGTAGCTAATTGAAATTGACTGGTATGTGTGCTTCTTTTCTGTAATTTTCTGTTTAGGTTCCATTGTACATAAATGTTAGTTCTGTCCTTAGTAAGTAGCAGTGATGTTAACAGAAGCGCTTACAGTGGGTAGTGAAATGGTTAGAAGAGGAACGGTAAGAGATGGCATGGAGGTGTTTAAGTACCTTAAAAGTTCTGTAATACTGATTAATTATTTAAGAGAACAGAAAGAATCCAGAGTTTTGCTGTTTGTCAAGGAATGATTGAACATCGTCTATACAGAAGAGCGTAGGGGAAACATTTGTGAAATTTGAAGAAAAAGAAACTTGATGGAATAGAAAATAATGAAATTATAGTGTTCTCTGAATCATTGAACAGTTATAACTGCGAAAATAGTCATCATAAAGTAGCAGTGATGTCCTTGAACTAAAATTACTTGGTCTGTTCTTGTTAGACTGTACTAATGCACCTATGTAAAAAGACTTTTGTCAGGGTGAACCACCTCAATGCTGAGTCTTCAGAGTCTGTTGTTAAAAGCCTTATGAAGTACTTGAAAAATGTAAAAAGGGAGAATACATAAAATTAAGGAACTTATTTTGCCTCCAAAATAACATAAAGAAAAATACTACCAGAAAACGTTTGATTTTTGTCTGCAATTGAGAAGGCTATAGCAATAATTGAGTTTTAATTAAGATTTGAGGCTGGATGGTAGATATTGCAATGTGAAGTTTGAGGAATTGTCTACCATTACCAGTGAAGATGAAGCAGCTTTTTGATACTAGAGTGTAAATATTTACATATGGAAAAAACAGTCTGGTACTGGGGAGGGGGACAGTGCTTCCTAATCACACAGCAGTAGGGGTTGGAAGGAACCTCTGGAGATTATTTAGTCCAACTCCTTGCTAAAGCAGTTTCCCTAGAGAATTTGTGTGAAAGTCATGCTCAAATACTGAAAAGCCAAATTAAATTTGCTGTAGAATGTGTAACTGAAAAGTAAAACAGGCAGTGGTAGATTCTTAATTGGCTGTGACTTTTTAAAAAGTATTATCTATCTTAAAATACACAATTTTACCAGCTTCTGGAAGAAAAAATGTTATAGTATTCTAAAAACAAGATTTGAAGCACAGACTGCTTTAACACTCAGTTTTAGCTGTCCTGTAACTCTATAGCTGCTACTCAATAAATATAATAACTAAAAGCTTAAGTTAATATGGTCAGAAGCAGTAAGTATTGTATGTTGGAGCATAAACTGTAATTGATTTAAATTCATAGAGCTTTCTCCGTTATTTAGTTGAGCCCTTACAGACTAATTTGTTCATAATCTAAATGACTTGTGTTCTTGCTGTTATGACTACTGTAGAATTGTTTTTATTGAAACCTCTAGTGTCCTTTTTTTTTTTATCAACTTAAAAAAAAATAAATGTGAGGCATCTGATGAGGTACAGAAAGGAAGGAAGGATGTTGAGATCATAGACACTAGGGCAGATCCTCATTGGTAACCATCAAATCCAGCTTCAGCACTGAAGTACCTGATGTGTCAACATCTCAGAAGTGAGGAGATTATATACTTTAAGAGGTCCTCCAATTTTACATCTGTTTGCTTAAAGCAATTTGAGTAAGCTGGCAGCCACCGAGTCCAATCAGCAATCCAACCACTAGGATTGCTGTAAGACATTTGAGACAATCTGGTGTCATCATTCTTCAGCAGCAGCAGACTTCCTGAGCTCTAAACTCTGCATGGTTGTGATCAGAGTTTTTTGGTTTTTCTGTTGAAACTCTTGTAGCTAATATGTTTTAAGTTTACCTTTTTCTGAAGGTGAGGATCTTTGCTTTCTTAAACATTTTTTTAAAGTGTGCTTTGTCAGGATAGTGGCCCCTTTGTAGATGCTCTCTAGCCTCATCAGGGAGAATCATGTGTCTGTCACCTGAAGAAAGAAATGTCTGTTTGTTTTCATGTCAAAAAATATACTGACAAGTTAACAAAATGAAAAAACCCAAACGCCAACTCTCCAAAGTTTCTTCCTGAAGATTGATTTTTCTCTCTCCTTAGAGCACAAAAACTTTAGTAAAGATATTTCTGGTTGCCATGCAGAATGCTTTATGACCAGATTATGAAGAATTTATTTGAGATTAAAGCTGTTAATTTTTTTCTTGGTGAATGGTGGAATTTAAAATTGCACATGTGCAGTTCCAGACACATACGGTATACTTTTATTTTGCTACTTAGCTGACACCTACTTAGTAAATTACTGTATACTTTCTGATGGACAACTGACTAAAGCAGAAAATTTTCCATCAAGTTCTCCATGATAGTCTATCTATCCTTATCTGAAAGCCTAGGAATCCAAGAAGACTTGTGTTTATTTGTGATGAGTATAGATGTGTGCTAGAGTTGGGCATTAGTTTCATGACTAACTGCATAAAATGCATTAGAAATGGAAGCCTAAAGTATTCTGCTCCTTTGCCTCTAAATACATGGGAGAAGAGTACGTGCAGAAGAGAGAGCAGCTCCAATAAGCATTTCTCATACCACCAGCTTTTACAATGTCAGAATAGTTTCATTCCACTTCCAAGATAGACTGCTGGAGGATTGCTATCCTAATTTTATAATGTATGCAAAAAAAAAAAAAGCATTTATTTTTCATGTACTTAGAAACAGGGGAGAAGAAGCAAATAAACCCAAGTGTTTAACTTAAATTTTTGTTTGAAGCCAAATGGTGGAATTACTGATTCTTGGACCTCTTTACCATTTGCTTATCTCCTTGTGCAATATGTTAAGGATGATGAACATAGTTTTCTAATATGTTCTAGTTGCACTGACTAAACTGATTTGTGATTGAAACACAGCTTGCTCCCAATTGCTCAAGGCATTTTAATCCTGGATATTGCATCTTCATTGAATAATAGTTGTTTTCAAAGGCTGTTTGATTTCATTTGCTTGTAAACATTTCTGCTTTTGTCTTTTAAACACAGATTTGAGTATAGTCAATAACAACAAAAAAGGATTTTGCCTGTGGAGTGTCATAGCTTGACGTCATGTAAATGTTTAGATAACAGTGCTTTTGAGGCTGCAGCAGTTCAACAATTTCATGCATATTTTTAGTAGATGGCTTTCCCTTCCAACCCATTTGATGTGGTTCTAATCTGAAACTCCACCAGTCCTCTCTTGCATAAGTAGAAGGCACTGATTCATGCTGATTGTAACAGTTTCAAACGAATGGTTATTCTTCATTGCTCTTGCATCTGATTGTTACCTAAGCAAGATGGTAGTACTTATCAATCCACTGTCTTTCAAAAGTTAAAATGTATTTGATCAATTCTTGATCTGTAACTGGGAGTTTCATGCTTAACAAACTTAGAATATGTTCCATGTTTAATGTATCTCTGAAATTCTCTTAAATGGAAATTGGTTGATCTCAAGTGTTACAGGGAAATCCTTACTCATCACGTACGATGAAAAAGAATGCAAAGGTGTGTATCGTTTGCTCCTATATCAGAAGACTAAAAGATATTCACAGCTTTCAGTGCTGGAGATGCGATATGTTCAATTTCAACGTTCAGATCAGTAACTTTGTCCAAGAAATTAACCTTTGTTTGCAGAGCAAACTTTTTAGGGCATTGCCTTGATCTTTCTATTCCATTTTCAAACCAGCTTTAAATTTGGTGGCTACAGCACTAACTTAAGTGATTGCCAGACCTCAGAGCAGTTCTGGATAATGATTTCAGTAGTCTTAAAGGTGACTTCTTAAAACGTTGATGACATCTGAATTAACTCTCCTTTACATTCCTTTTACTTTAATTCTGCTCAGTTTTTTGTGATCCTTCTGCTGTTAGTAAAAAGAAATATGCAGGTAATGATAGTTGATTGTTTGTGTTTAGAATACAGCTTTTTTTTTTTTTTTTTACTCAGTCATTGAGAATTACTAATTTTTTTTTTTAAGACTAAGTCATGGCTGGATATGGCTGTATAAACACTGCTGTACTTCAGATGAGCAAAGTATGTCATTGAGTGGTGCAATTTATTTCAGTGGTAAAGTTATCTGCCTTAATTGTCCTTCATTTGTTTTTTATTTGTATCTTAACTTGATGCTGCCCAATAATTTTCAGACTTGAAGTAATTTAAAATTAAGGTCAGTATATCTAGTCTTATACAGGTCAGACTTCAGTTGTCAGCCATCAGCCCATTCTTACTGAAGTTAATTAAAATCAGTGTTCTGCAGAAGCATCCATCTTGAGTATTTGTACTAGCGTATTAGTTTGTTGGTAGAACAGATTTCTGGAGGTCATCGGGTGATAGGCAGGGAGCTGAAGGGAACCAGGTAACCTGTGTTCTTTTATCAGCTTTGAAATCCATCTCCTAATAGGATTGAGTCTCCCCAGGGAAATGTAGATGTATACTGCTTGGAACTTTGTAGTTATTTGTATTTGGCTATCTAATTCTAATATCTGCATGTGCGCTGTGCTTGCTTGCTTTTCAATATCTGACAAGAGCTATGGGAGTTTTTAGGGGTTTGTTAAAAGAAACAAACAAACAACAACAACAACCAAAACAAAGAGACTGGCAAAATAATTCTGCCAGGTTGTGGATTGATTTGAACCAACATCCCAGCTTTTGATCTGAAAGGCTTGTTTTGTGAAATGAATTGCATAGCATTTGTGTTTTCACACTGCTCTCCTGCAAGCAACAAAAAAATTAAATTGCCCTGTATGTTAGCAAGGCTGTTTGGGAAGTGTCTTGCCCTGCTCTTATTTTCAGTTTAAAAAAGATTTAGCAGTAAGTGTTCAGCATATTAATACCTGACTGAAAAGATTAGCAGAATTTGAATGACTTGCATTGTTTTGTTTAATTACAGCTTTATAAAAATGTATATATTTGCATAAAGCCTGTCTTTGGTTCTAGGTTGTTTTCCGATGACATAATAAGAAGAGGACCAAGACAAATAAATGTGTGCACAGTTTAAATCTTATTCAAAAGGCTTTACTATTCTAGGAAGATATGTTGTCCACCACGCAGATTCTGCTCTTCCTCTATTTACTTCTGTTTGTTTTTGTTAACTGAACTGAAGTAAGAAACAAAGCCCTGGGACTGACTTGTTTCTGTCTCTCTAATATATACACACTATACTTACTTTTGACTTCATCTACTGCATGTTGTTAAGGCTGTACACAAATGCAGTTGGAGTATTTCTTTGGTGTTGTACAGCATGATGCATTTCATTCCCCTTTCTAGTTTACCTCCCATTAGCTATATATTGCTTTATAACTGGAAAAAAACAAAAACAAAAAAAAACCCACAACCCAACACCTGAGTTTTTGGGAATTGAGTCTTTGTTTGCATTTTTTTTTCCTGTGAGTCTTATGAGAAATGTCCTGCTTGGAGAGTCTCAGACAGTATTTTCTTGTGTTTATTCATGTTGTTTTGCTTTATTTTATAAGTGGATATTGATTTCTGATGTGTTGTTACACTTAATGTTGAATAAATCTTACTTCCATTTTGAAAAGTGAAAATGTGTAAGTGAAAATGTTATGTAGTGTTAATTCATTTTAGACTTTTTCCCAGAGTATATAAACTTATTTAAAACAAACTTCTAACAACTTAACTTTTCTTTGTTATGCATATAAATCTGGCCAATATTTCTTTGTTTATCATGCTGTCATTAACCTTGACAGCCATTGTACTAGGAAGGGGGAAAGGTGGAGTCAGTTCTGTTTGGCAGCTTGCATGCTACAGTTAGGCTTGGAAATCCTGGGGCTTATGGCTTGTGCTTGAAAGAGCCTTTGAGTTTCTAAGTTGCTTCATATATTGAATATCTGGATTTTTTTTCTTTTTAATTTTATTCTGAAGGTGAAAAGCCTTTCCAAGTAACTGTCATAATGATACATAGCCTTGTGATTTTGATTGTACAGAATAGATTGAGAATCCTTTGTCAATATTCCCACCCCTCTGAAAAACAAAAAACAAAAACAAAAAAACCCACAAAACCCACCACAGCAAAAAAAGACTAAGATTTAAGTTGCTAGCATCTCACAACTCTGAAAAGAAGCACTAGCTGTGCATCAACAAGAGTTATTTTTTCAAAAGTTTTCTTGCAAGTGATGCTTCAGACTGAATAGCTTTCATCTAAAGTCCCATCTATTTGCAGGTGACAAAACTGCAGTGAAATAAGCAAGTGAATGACGATGCAGGTGAGGAATGTCAAATCAGTGTGAATGGTTTTCAGGCAACACAAATAGAGTAGTTTCTCCTGGAGAGAAACAAGATTAATGATAATTGAAACCATTTATAAATTGACAACATACAAATTTTCAGTTGCAGTGCAATATAACCTACCTCAGGAACAATTTGGGGTTGTGTGTAAGATGGTCACTGGCTTCAATTGAGTTTGTGCCTCGTATCCTGGATCAAACCCTTCAGACTGTATATGCAAATGGAAGAAGTGTGTAGGCTGACCCAGCTAGATCAGCTCTGCTTCAGAAATTTATTTCTATTGGAGACCTACTATTCATTTTTCTGGCATATTGTGACTGAGCTAATTACAGCATAGATTGTGAGAAACGTCTCATTTTACTGTAAAACTTGGCACCCAGGCAAGTGGAACACAGAACATTTTAATCTCATGGGATGAAAATACTGAGCTTTAGTTAATGAAGAGTTTTGGCAAGCTGGGATTCAATCATTGAAGACAGATCATCTTTTCCTAGTAGATGAACTACTTCTGATCGCTACTGAATTAAAGTCCATTTTGTTACCCTGTCAAATTAGGTTTTTAAACTGACAGCAATTCCATTGGGTGATGGCATTGCTTGCTATTCACTGCAGCATGCTGCTTACCCTTGGTGAGGTAGAGGCTGAAAGTTCTTCATACTGGATTTCCATTTCTTCCATGCATCTTATCTAATGCTACTTATTCTACAGCTTTTCCTATCAGTATTGGTTTTATACAGGTAAGGCTTAGCTGTATGAAAATACTCCAGAAGTTTTCAGTCACTAATAAAATGAAGCCTGACCTGGTGACAGGAACAAGGAAAATTGTATGCTGTGATTTATCTGTGCTCTGAAGAACTTTCAAACCCCTTCTACTCTCATGGGCAGGGGGGAGGGGGGGGAGGTAGGGGCGGGGAAGTGTAGAGACAAAATTTTGAAGAGAATTATGAATCAAAATATTGCTTTGGGGGAAAATTCCCTTCTCCTTTTTTACTCCCAGCTGTTAAAAAAAAAAAAATTATCTTTTTGTAGTAATGTTAGAGAAAGCAGTTGGAAAGAATGCTATTTCTGGTATTTGTCTCCAGTGACTGACATTATATGCCAGAGAACCTCCAAGATAGATGACTACCCTGTATCTCAACAAAACAAAATGCACTACATCCTGTGGTTTTGAAGTGTTTTCCTTTGATAGCCTGCTATTATCTAGGTTGAAGTATCCAATGTCCTGGATAGCTGTAGTTTACATTGCCACAGATTTTGATTAGCTTTTGTTTGGGATTGAAGAAGCACCAACATTAGAAGGAAACACTGTTTTGTCAAAAGCTAGTGAAAATCATGCATTGCCAGCATGTGACAAGCAAAGGTCTTCTGACGCAGGTCTTCTGAATTTGGACTTCTAATGATGTTCTTCAAAGTTAGACAAGTCTAGGCAGAATTATTCAGGTGTGCTTTAATTATATAGTACTTCTGCTTTGATGCATGCCTTTAGATTTATGATACAGCAAAGCCTCCAAATGTAGTAAAGAATTAAAAAGAACAACCAACATCAGTTGTGAAACTTCAAATAAGAAAGAATGCCTCCATTTAAGACAAGTTTTCTAGCATGAAATAACCAAACAAAGCAGTAAGCTGTCTATCCACAGTCTTCGTTTCTTTTAATGAACTGCTTGATCCATCACTATCTTAACATGGAGTTGTTTTGTAGTAAAATCAACTTTTCGGTCTTGTTTAATGCAAATAAGGGTTTCTGCAATGCAGTTTATGGTCTTTGTACTGTCTGCAATCTGCATTGCCTAAATAAGACCTGGGATACCTCTGCTGCTTTGATCTTGTCGTTGTATCTCTATTTTGTTTTGAGCATAAGATACATCATTCTAAGAATCAAGCAAATCTAGATTGAGTTACTGGGCTTTGTTAAAGGTCAGATGTCTGAGGTGACTGCTGTAGGTACTCAGCATGTCTACGCCTAATAACTGCAGTACAAATGTGTTAGTTTTGTTGAGATTCCACAGGGAGAAGCTCTAAAAGTATTGATGTTTTCTGTCTAAATAAGATCTGTATATATTAAGAAAACACTTTGAAGTAGATCTATTTACTGTCTTAAATCGTGTTATGTTATTGAAAAGGAAAATGAGCATTTCTTTGTCCTTCAACATCCCAAAGTAGTGAAAAAAGAAGGGTTTATTATTTGTCTCTTGCAAAGGGCAACTGACAAAATCTCAGGATTGGAAAATGTGTAGAAAATAGTGATAGACATTTAAAGTATGGTCAGTTGTGTAAGGTGATATTAGCTGACATGACAATATTTTCTCTTCAGAACTAATTTTGCTCCTATTGAATCAGTCATATTGAGAGATACTCTTCAGGTACTTTTGGCTCCCTTTTATCCCTGTTTACTGAACAACAGTAGAGCAAGCTGAAGAGAAAGCCAAACTGAGCCTTATTTCATATGTCTGAAGAGATGCATTGGAGTTCTTCAAGTAATTACCATTCAGATGAAGGCTCTGAACATCTGGAGGTACTGCAATGTACAAGGACTGCTAAGGTGTGAAGCTGTGCTAAAGCAGAAAATCTTGTTGGCATTTTCTCTGAACGTAGTGAAGACCGTATACTTTCCTATGCTTTGCTCTTTGTAGTATAGTAGAGTATGCAGTTCTGCTGCTTATGCTCCCTCTGTTTTATCTACAGCTATCAAAATTGTTTTTCCGTCATCAGCTGTAGGATTGCTGGTAAGCAGGTACTCATTCCTTTTTCTGGAGTCTACAAGATACTTTTTTACCTAATTCCAGAAGAATATTATCCTTTGCTACTTATGTGCTGAACACCTCCCTGGGTAAAAGGTGATGTACTTAAACTGTAGAATGGAGTAGAAGGGATCTTTAAGACCATCCAGTTCCAACCCCCTGCCAAGGACAGGGTACAGCTTCCACCAGGTCAGGCTGCTCAAGGCCCATCCAACCTTGCCTTAAATGGCTCCAGGGGTGGTTCATTTTCAGTTTCTCTGGGCGGATGATGCCAGTGCCTCATCCTCTGAGTAATGAACTTCCTCCTTGTATCTAATTTAAAGTTTCCTGCTTTTAGTTCTAAGCTATTGCCCTTTTTCACTTTACTCCCTGATAACAGTTCCTCTCCATCTTTCCTGTAGGCTCCTTTTAGACACTACAAGGCCACAGCAATGTCTCTCTGAAGCCTTCTTTAGGCTATCTAACATCTACTTTCTCAATCTGTCTTATCAGAGGGCTGAAGCACCTCGCATCATATTCAGGGTCCCTTCAGTTTAGAAAATCGTGTTGTCTTTTTGGCATATGCCAGATCTTTCAGTATTTCTGCAGAACAAAATTGTTCAGAGATTTGGAAATGAAAATAAATCAGCCTGCCTTGGCATGAATTTGCTGCAACAGCAAAGGCTATTTTGGATCCGTGTCTGGTGTAGTTAAGAATACCCAAGTGCCCTATTTTCCAGGGGAGTGCTAACAAACCTGTTATCAAAGAGCTGTGATTGATTTTGTTGCATTACAACCAACAAAATTTTCTTCTTTTGTTCCAGAGGGAGAAGGGGGCGTATGTTTTCCATCCCTTTAAAGATGCTCTTCATCTCTAAGCACTGTGTAAGCTGGCATATATTAAATTCTGAACATGAATGGATAAGGCAGCACAGTAATTCACACATCTTGATTTGACAGCTAGGTCGCAAATATGCTAACGTTCAACTTGTTGGTTATTATTGCTGCTCCTTTTCACAAGGGAAAATTAGTATGCACATTTGTGGATGACTTCTTTACAAAGAATTATATAAATGAGGCAAGCAGCTCAATTTCTTAGTTGCTTGTGAAAAGGCCTTTTATTTCTTACTGTATTCCCCATCTGGGAGAAGTCAAACAGAAATACTTGAAAATTGAACAAATAGTTCCTTCACTTAAAGGACTCCTCTGAAATACCAGTACTTTTTTTTTTTTCTTTTTTCTTCAGTGTCTTATGCTGGTGAATCACTGTTTTAGTGCTGCATTCACAATATATCACATCCGTAATTTGCCAATTGAAGATGTCTGGGAAGTGTGTCCTAACAGCACATGCTTTTCCAAGCAAATAATGAGCGGATGAGAGAATTTCATTTATTACAACTCTTAGGTGACCTAGCAATGGAGGAAGGAATGAGTCAGTCATTTATTATTAAGAGGCTCCTCAGAGTCTAAAATAAAGCCAAAAATCCTACAAGTGAACTAAGCAGAGAAAAGCCTTATTACGCTATAATAAATAACACTAAAAATTCTACTAATGTAACTTCTTGAAAGTAGCTGTTCCCAATGATAGGTCCTAGACACAGTAGTTACAAGCTTTATTTCTTAAATTAGTGAACCTATTGACTTCACGGTATGTGGTATGACTTCATGTTGGTTTGTTTAATTTGGGAAGCTGTGCAGTGCACAGGGCTTCTGGATGTTGTCATCCAGTCTTTGCATGGTGTGTGTATTTCTTGCAGCAGCTGCAACAGTTTAAAGCTCCCATTAGCTGCGCTGTTAGGAGCTGCACTCAACTTGTGCAGGGTGATTAATTGCTTTGAGGTGATCACTACATTCTTAGTGGTCTCCCGTTGTCATTGAAGCTGTAATGTCTGTAGCAGCAAAGGACACCTGCTTTGATCAATAATCTACTGCAGGCTGTAGTTGGAACAAGGAAGAATTCTGGAGATGGAAGAATAGAGAAGTCTGAAATTCGGAGGTTAGTATGTTTGAGTATTAGTTTTCAGTGAAATACCATTGGATTTCAAATCTAAAATCTGATGCCTCCTTGAATTATTATAGCTTAATGGTATGGACACTAGAAAGACTTGCCAACAAGAAAATAATTTTAAAATAGTATTCTGTGAACTTGAGATGCTTAAATTATGCTTCATGAACTTGCCAGCTTAGTCTTATTGCTCATGCAATTTACCTTGGGTGTTTTCTTAAAAATTGTCTTCCAATTAGATAATCACTAATTTCTATTGCATTTCTGTCCCTATCTCTGCTAAGTATGGTACGGCTGAAACGAGCAAATTCTTGCTGAGTGATGCTGACAGTGCTGACCTTAAAAATCTTACTGAATTTTTATTTACACGTTCTCTCCACAGCACTGTAAAATTGAATTCTGGAAACAAGTAGAAAATGGTGTTGTGAAGGAGACTGCGTGTCTTTGGAGTACTAAGTCTTAGTGTTACATGTGCTCTGTGCTATTGCAAATCGCTTGCCCATTGCCCTTAGTGAAAGTAAGGTGGTATGGTGTTCTCCTTTATTTCTGTTTTCCAGCAGTAGGACATAGCAATAATATCTTGCTCACAACTGTCAACAGGTCTGCTTTATGAACCTTTATACAATTGTTTTCAGTTTATGTGGTAATGACTACTCTGGAAATACTGTACAAGACCATAGATCTTTCAAAGCTGTTTTTAATGAACAGTAGGACTTGGCTCTTTGCTTTCAGCAGCAGCCAGCACCAGATGAGCTTTCCCAGTGCACTCCATATCTCTATTTGATCACTCTGCCTAGACTGCTACTGCTTACGATTTGACTGTTTTGAGACCTTTACTTTTAGGCCCCAACCCAGAGCAGCTCAGCTGAGTTCAGTCTAATGAAATAGCTATTATCTAGCGCAGCAAATCTCACAGTAAGTAATAAGGCAAGGGGAAAAAGTAGAAATTCACATTGCCTGCTTTGAACTCTACTTCAGCTAAAACTGTGTATCTGTTTTTATATCCACACACATTTAAGTATGTAATGTACCAGGGCTGCTCTGAAAGTAACGCCTCCTATCTTATGATGTCAGCTCACAACATCAGAGGCAGATGTTGGTGGTATGGTAGTAGAGGCTGAACCTTCTTGCCAATATTTTGTTACATATTGTTGCCATGTGATGGATAGCAGCAGAGGGGCAGTCTGACTAAATGGTGTCTGACATGAAAGTGTGTATGAAGCAGAAGTGAGTCACTGAATTTCTCCATGTGCAAAAAAATGGCACCCACTGACATTCACCAGTGCTTGCTGAACAGGCGGTGGGTGATGTGTTTCAGCAGTGGCAACAGCATTGTGAAGCATAAGCCACACTCCAGATAACAGTGTACAGCTGTCGAACCACAATTTGAAGAGTATCTTGTTCAGCTCATCCGCATTAACTGACAGTTTATGACCAAGGAGTTGAATATTGACTTAAGTGTACTGGGAACAATGGTGACAATATTGCAGTATCTCATAGTTTGCACCAGGTGAGTCCCACAAATGCTCACACAGGAGCAGAAAGGACACCATATGCATGCTTGTCAGGACCTGTGGAACAAATGCGAAGCCAAAGGTGACAGCTTTCCAGATCATATCATTACTGGTATCCAGATGTGTTGTTACTGCTCTGAGCCAGAGTCAAAGTGGCAGTCCATGGAGTGGCAGCATGTGAATTCCTCATCAAAGGAGAAGTACAAGATACAACCTTCAGTGGGTAAAGTGATGTGCACTGTCTCCTGGGACAGGATAGGGGTGGATTTCCTAGAACACTGACAAACCATCCACTGTGACTTGACTAAGATGAAGGCTCAAATTTCCAGAGTCAGATCTGAGAAGGTGACAACCTTTATCTTGCAACACAATAATGCCACGCTCCCTGCCAGTTGGAATACTGTGAAACAGATTGCCAATCTTGGCTGGACTGTCCCACCATACCCTCCGTATAGCCCAGATTTGGTGCTTTCTTGGCTTCCATCTGTTCAGGTGGATGACAGATGGGACAGCATGGGCAACATTGTCTTATAGTAACAGTGCTGTCATAGCAGTAGTGAAAGAGTGGGTCACCTCTGCTGGTGCAGATTTTTATGAGCACAGTGTACAGGCTCTTGTTCGTTGCTGGTGAAAATGGTGGTGACTGTGTTGAAAAATAGTTTTGTAGCTGAGAATTTGCTTTATCAAATAGCGCTGTTGTGCTCTTTGTATCTGTTGAAGTTTCCAGGGAGATTATTTTCAGAATAGCTTACATATATGGCTGAAGTTTAGTATAAATTCCCACTAACACTTTAGCAAGGCAACAAATCTTTCAAGTGGAAAAATACTGTTGTTTTGTCTGTTGTCACTTTGAAGTGAAAGATTTCTGTTGTTTTCTGATCCTTCAAAGGTAACTATCAACAAAGGTGCAGTACCTTTGGATTTTTGCTTTAATGAATACCAGTATATAGCTTCACGCTAGAAGTAGAAATTATTATGCTTAACCTACTCCTTTCTGTCACTCATTTGCTTTGTGACTTTAATTAAACACTTCAATTGTTCTATAAAATAAAGGTAATAGTGAATTACTTCCAGCAGGGGACTGAGTGACTGTTAAGCTTCTGTTAATTGAAAGTGCTGTTCTGAGTTTCAGCCATTAGTAATTCACCAGATGAAGGGATGAAACTCTTGTGAAAGCTAAGCATTTTCTACTGCAAAGAGAAGGTTTGATTTTTCAAAGCAATGTGAAACTCCATTCTGTCTTTCAGGACACACTGGAGAGGAAAAAGAGAAGTGAAAGCTAAAATGAAAAGTAAAAGGAGAGTATAAAATATAAAGCAGATTTGACCTTCCTTCATCTTAAAACAGGGAGCCTGAGAAAGTGACAGACGATATGGGAAGGAAAAGACAAATGTTTGAGAATATTAAGTGTGTGTGTCATGGAACATCTCAGAGACTTTCAACAGTGCTCTATATTTATTTCACATCAGTGTTGCTAGTTATTTTGAAACTTCTGTACTCCATTAGTTTACAGAAAAAGGGATGCTCAGGCTTATCCTGTCATTGCTGTTTATGAGCTGAAGACATGAATGCATACTGTACTCTGTTAAAGCAGGTTCCCTGTTTGGGAGTTTGTTTCCTTTTCTAAAAAATATTCTTGCAGCTTGACTTCCTTGGTGTGCAATGTGCCCAATAAGCCTGCATAGCCTTCCTGGAGTATTCAACGATCTTACTTAAGGCAAGATGTTGAATTAGTTAACCTGCTAGTGGGTTACACTTACCATATGTTTTCTGAAAATGTCAAACATATCCATATGTTGACTTTGGAACATTCTGAGATAATAGTCTCCCTTTAAAATGTTTATTCAGTCACAAGAACATGAATCACAGAAACTGTTAAGATTGGAAGAGATTCAGATTGCCTAATCCAATGCTCAAAGCAGGGTCACCTAAAACAGGTTCTCAGTGATGTGTTCAGTTTGATTTTGTCTGCACCTGTGGAAACATGCAGAACACTCTCTGGTACCCAGCTTGTGTTAATGTGTGGAGTTATTTCTCTTTGCTGAACTTTGTGAAGTTTCTGCTAGCTCACTTCTCCAGCCTGTTTACGTTCCTCTGAACAGCAGCATTCCCTCTGGTATATCAGCTCCTCTTCCTCATTCACATATCATCTGCAAACTTGCTGATGGTGTGCTCTGTCCCATTGTCCAGGCCATTAATGAGTTTAATCAGCTCTGGCCCTACTTATCAACTCCAAGGGTACACCACCTGTGATTGGCCTCCTGCTGGGCTTTGTGCTGCTGATCACTAGTTGAGCCTCAAACCACTGTCAACTTAGTTAGTCTGTACATTGTCAATATGTATATTACAAGGTTGAGAGGCTGTCAAAAGTACGGCTTAGGCAGAGATAGACTATATCCCCTGCTCTCCTCTCAACCCACCATACTGAACTGTGGTAAACTATCAAGCTGTTCAGCCATGATTCCTACTCCATGAATTCATTGTACCTAATCACATGATTTGGAAATGGCTTTCGGGATTATTTGCTCCATCAACTTGTCAGGGTTGGAGGTGAAATCCTTTCTCTCTGCCCTTCTGGAAAATGAGTTGACTCTTGCTATATTTCGGTCATCAAGAACTTTTCAAAGATAGTGACTTTGTAATGCTGTTGCCTGGTTTTCTCAGTACTTGTAAGTGCATCTCTTCTCCACTGAGGGTAACTATCCTCTCACTGGTTTCAGGGATATGGGATTCCCGAAAGGTAGATCTTGGAAGTAAGGACTGTGGCATAGAGGGGAGTTGAGTACCTTGACCTTTTTCTCTGTGCTAGCGGTTGCCATATACTGTGTACTCCATTCAGTAACAAGCCCGTTCTCCCCCAAGTCTCCATTCATATTGCTATAGAAGCCTTTTTTAGCTTCGCATGTCCCTCTCCGGTTCCATATCCAGGTGGTCTTTGGCATATCTAACCCCATCACTGCTTGGACAAGGTTTTGTCTGGGTCACCTGTCCCTGCTGCTAGCTCTTGTTGAGCTGCCTTTCATTAGCTAAAGTTTGTTAGGAGTTCCCTTTTCATTAGCACAGATGTTCTCCTGTCTTTGCTTGACCTTTGGCACACTGGGATGGACCATTCTTGAGCTTGGAGGGTGTGATTCTTGAAAAATCAAACAGTTATCCTGAATCCCTTTTCTTTGTCAAGGCTGTACTCCATGTGGTTTTTCCATGTGATTTTTCCTATAGTCAGTTTTCCTGTAGTCCAGGAACCTGTTGTTTTCATTTTCTTCTTCTGTCTGAATCCTTAGCTCTCTGTCATGTATTCATGGCAGTCAAGTCTGCTTCCAGCCTCCACACCTCATCCCCTCTACTCATCTGGTTGTGATGGAGTTGATTTTGTATGTAGCAGTCTGAATACTGAAATAAATTTGTGACCAAAACTAGCAATTGCTGAACTGTACTTATGAGTATATCCACTCATCAAAGTACTTGAGCTGGGTGAGTTGTCTTATTGGAGTCTCCAATGAGATCTTAGCCCTGTAACTGCGTGCAGATCTCCAATTTGTTTTACAGGGAGAAAGTCTTACTGATTTCCTGCTGATACCGTGACCAATAATATTAAGATCTCTCACAAACCAACTACTGAAATTTTGGGGAAGTGTCCTTCAAGTTCTTGTTCTGTGTTGGTGATGAGAAGAAAGGTAGTACTAGAGGACAATGAATGTTTGTTTTTACTTTCTGATCCTGAAACCCATTTTGCCTGCTTTCTCCCTGCTCCTGGCAATAGAAAGCAGTCTGCTCTGCAGGAAGCATGTATGGCTGTACCGATGTGGCAAAGGTTGTTCATTCACCTTTGAGAGAAAGATCAAGTGAAAGAACATGAGGAACAGAGTGTTTGGAGGAGTCGTGATGCTCGAAGGACTAATAGTTGGAAGTAGGTCAAGAATAGTAGATTTGAGTAGACAAGTGAACGTACTTGGGGGCAGGAACTGGTCAAGCGAATCAAATATTAATAGGACTAGGAAATGTTAATATAATCCCACAAGTGGCTAAGAAAAAAAAGAGCAGATGAAAGCCCTCTACTTTTTAGATTATCCATGCTTTATATGGCATGTGAAAATCAAATGCTTTATTTTGAGATATCCTTATTTGTTGCATGCTATATCCTGGAATGTGTGTGTGCTGATCTGAAATGGAACCAGAATCATTTTTCTTTCAAGGGCTTGCTTCCTCATGTTTTGCTTTAATACCTTTCTTTCCTCTATCCCTTGAGTGTGATAATGGCATTCTGGAATCATAACAGCAGTGCAGAGCTTAATTAATGTTTGCAAAGCACTAAGATTCTCAGATGATGTGTACTGTATGTATCCAGTGCAACATACTATTGCCAGTAAACACAGGCTATTTTTTCTTCTAGCAGCAACTCATCTTTGGTGCTTTCCTGTTGTAAAAGCAACCATATGAGGATAGCTGTGGTGGGTCGTGTCAAGGTCCAGCTATCTCACTGTCTAGTTTCCAGGTACAGCAGACGTTTAAGGGAAAGAACTGTGAAAAGAACAGGTGCTTTATCCTGCAAACACTCCTGGCCTTTTCAGACAGTTCTTGGTGAGCTGGGGGGATTAACCCTACATATGCTCCAAAGGGTGTTCTTTGTCTGAGAACCTAGAGGAAAGAGAATCATACATTTAGTCTGTTTAGTAGGAAGTAAATCTCCATCTACCATGGTGATAAATGTACTTTGGTCAAAAAAGGAAAAAATATGATGTGCTTTGACATAACTGTTCATGGAGGAGCTCAGTGTATGTCCTTTCTGCCCTCAGAATAGGATGATTTATTGCCTTATATTTATCTCAATCTTTAAAACCGAAGATTCATATCCAAGCAGAGATCAGTTCTTCTCTCTTGTGAGCTGCAGAACTAGAGTAAGATGCATTAATTCATATTAATAAGATGCTAAAATCCTAGATTCTATATAAATTAAACAACAAATTGTTATCTTTCTGTAATTCTGAGTTGCTTTGCCTTGCTATGTTCTCATCCTTCCCCTCCCAGCTGATGGGCAGTTTTTGTACATATCCACTGGAAGTGTTTTTTTTGCCTATGAAATACAAAGATCTGGAAATGCAATGTGATTATGATCTGTATGCATACTTATGTTCAGTGGGATTACAATCTCTGCACAAATAGACCAATTAATAGTTCAAAACCATGTGAAAGGAATTTTATCCTGTTTGTGTGAGGAAGTGGTTAACTACTCTGACGTTTTGGAAATGTTCAGAGGTGTTTGTAATGAAAGGACCAATGAAAATGTTAATGATCTCAATTGTCGTTATCGTATACTTCACCTAGTTCTCTGGCAGACCTGCTGATTTGGAGAGTGAGCAGCCTACTAAAATTTCATAGGACTATTTAAAACAAAACAAAACAACCATAATATTGGCATTTAATTATCTGCCATGGAAGGTAACTCTTTCACTTCAAAATTAGTCAGGCAGATAGTGTGTGTTCACTAAATCTTTCCTTCTTGGTCCTGGATACTCTAGATGGCAGAATTGTTCTATCTACAGCATGTAAAGAGCAAAGTGGGAAACAAAAAATGGTTAATGATGTATACCTCTTTGAATAGTTCTTGCTTCCTAAATCAGTTGCTTTATTTCTCCAATAGTGTCAAATTTATCAGTAAGCAGATAGAATTCGTAAGCTGTGTTTTTGAGAGAAAAATGTTTTTTTCCCCTTCATAAATGCTGTCTGACTCAATTAGCGGCTGCAGAATGTTTTCTAAAGAATAATTGCTATGATAACGTTGGTACTTGGATTGTCTTTTTGGGAATGTGTGTCAGTTGTCATATATAGTGTATATATAGTTTCCCAGGAAGAATTGAAGTTGTAGGAAGAGTAAATCTTTCCTACAGTGTTATGTCAAATTTCTTGCATGTGGAAAAGTTTCTTAAATTCTAACATAACATGCATGTAATAGAGGGATCTGAGGCACTTAAGATGCATTTGTGAGGAAACAGCTCTGTTAAGCTAAAATATGTATGTGCTGAACAGGTGTAGGCTCTGTCTGTCAGGATCATTGCATAAGCCTAGTAGAGCTAAGCTGGTCTGATGGTTATCTGGGTTAACACTTAGAGTGAAGTTCTGTCCTAGATTTTCCAGTTCAAATAATTTCATTTTGTAACACTGGATGTAATTTCTTTGAAATCCAATGTAACAAATATTTGGCATAACCTCTGGTGTCTTTGTGACTTTCTGAACGTTAGTTTATGGGGAAAAAGCAATAAATGTTTTCCAATATATCAGACACTTCAGGAGAACAGACATATGAAGTCTAGCATTCCAAATATGCCCTTTTCCCTTTCTGTTCAGCTCTAATATCAGTTCTGTTTAGCACATTTTAATTGCCTGCATTATTCACCTCCCTGCCACCTGTGACTGAGGAGTCACTATTCTTGAATGAAAACTATTTAAGATACTCACACAGTATTGAACACTTGTTCTATTTTTTGTAGTAGGGTTGCTGTCATGGAAGTTTTAAGTGCTTTTACTTATTGCTATTCCAGGATTTTCCCTTATTTGCAAGGTGGTGAGAGTGTAATTCTCCCAGAAGATATGATTGTTGACTAAATGCTTGCCTTTTGTTTGTGGACCAGCTTGACTTATTCTTTCCTTTAAGGTTGCCTTATTACAGTATAATCTGTCTTGTGCTTTAAGCTGAAATCACCCTTTACTCTGAATGCGGTCCTTGCCTGAGCACACAGAAAGCAGTGAAAGAGAGTGCAAAACTGCCATGGTAACTTATGCACTGGTACTTCTGCAGTGTGTTTTACTTGGTATCGCATGACTTCAATTAGAAGTCTGTAAGGGTATGTGGAATATCAGAATGTGATTTGAAGTAATAATTGCACAAAATATTCTGTTAATGCTTTTTTGCAACACCACAGCAGTTGATGTGGATGATAACTGTGATGGAGTATTGTAGATGGGGAGACATGATATAAGGCTGGTCTGCTTTAACAAGGCAAAAGAAACAACAATGGAATGCCTAAAATGTGATAGAAAGCATCAAGATGTTCTCCTTGTCTGTGTGTGCAGAGATTTCTTGATTGTCCTTGCATTCCACAGCAATCTTTGGGACGTGAGTGCTGGGGGGAAGTAAACGTCCTCCAAGGACTAACAGTGGACCATCATGGTGCTAGAAGGATGTTAAATGACATTGAAGGCTGCCAAATAAGGCTGTATCTGTTAAGCAGTCACTAGGTGTGGATAGGAAGGGGTCCTGGTTGTCTGTGCTTGTTCAGTCTTTCAGCCTGCTGTGGTAGACTACTCAGGGCCAGGGTTTGCTTTGTAAGCTGTGAAAAGCAAGAGGAAGCTTGTTTAATTTTTGATGGGGGGGAAAAATCAGGAAAGTGTGAATATTTAAATTAAGGGAAAGACTGCAAAAAAACCCAATTAAAGAAAATGAAAGAAAAAATTTTGCCTATTTTTGAGCTTCAACTTTTATGTATAAATTCTTGAAGCCTACAATTTTAGCATCTCTATAGACTATAAAAGCAGCTTTTTGTTGGCTAAAATCTCTACAGATTTGTACCCTTACTGTTCTAAAAAAATAAGTCAACTCCATTACTGAATAAAATTGAAGACTGCTTTCAATTGCTCAGCTTGTTTGTAAGAAATCTGTTGTGTTTATTTTACAAAGCTGTAATGAGTGATATGTATCTGTGGGAATATTTTGTCTCTCAAGGGATTTTGGCACTCTGCATGCTAACTAGTGCCCCTGCAATGTTACCATTTATCATTAGGGAGCTTTGAAGGTCTACAGCATTAATGTTGCTTTGTAGTGCTTGGTATGACAAGACTAGTGTTTCTACAGATTACTCATGCTGTGTTGTCAATGGGAAAGGTCATACAGGACTGAATTCTGCTTAATGTAATCATATTTCTTAATTCTTAGCTTCTTAAACAAAATATGTTCTCCTTGCTATAGGACAATTGAACTAATCGTCTTTAGCCTGTTACTGCAATTCTTGTAATGTTCTATTTTGGGAGAATAGGTTTTTATTATTGCCTCTCTATAAAACTGTTCAGAGGTCACCTTCTGAGACATCATTTTTCTTGCTTGCTTGCTCCAGTCATCATGAGGAGATTCTATTCTCTGAAGTGGGAAATTCTATGCTAATATTGTTTAATGTGTTTTCCAGAGGGAGTTGTTATCAAGTAGCATAACGTGATGTTAAGGAGCGGAGGGTTACTACCTTTGTAGCTGCTAGAAAAAATGCATGGTTTTTTTTTTTTTTTTTTTTTTTTTTTTACATCTTTTGAGCATTAATGAAATTGTCTTACAATTTTGACTTTGACTTTGAATGTGTTTTATCATGGAGAAAGAATATGCAAGATCTTCACACTGGCTATTTCATCAAGTACTATTCGATTTTATTTAAATTTCAAACATTATCATTGCCTATTTCACCCTAATTAACAGGGCATTAAGAAAAAGGGACAACAAACCTGTCTTTTGTCTTTGCTTTTGTCAGATACATCATTTGCCTCGACCTTTCTCTGTACCTGTGTTCCCCTCCTTTTACCATAGCAATGCCATTTCAGACATCAATCAAACACGCTGATTGCAGCCATTTGCTTTGCCTCCTGAAAGCAATGTGCTGCCGGCCCGGGTGAGAAACCCTGCTGTGGTGCCATGCTGGGCCCCTGGGAAAACCATCCAGGCTTGTTCCCAGAAGCTACATCTGGCTCCTCGATGTGTTTCACTCGAGAAAGCCTGGAGACAACGTAGTAAAAAGTATTTGTCTTCTCATCAAAAGAGAAAAGTCAGTTTTCAGAGATATGACTATTTTTTTTTTAATCCAATTTGAAGCTTGTTTTCCCATGGAAGTTATATTTCGAGAGAAGCTCAGAGCTGTCTGTGGATGGTTGTAAGATTGTATCTGGCGTGACCTACAGAGGAAGAGAAGATGTGAGAAACCTCTGATTGTTTAAAGGTACTCTGGGACATGCGATGTAATGATCTGTAGGTCTGATGACTTTAGACCTATAGAGAGACTTCAAAGGAAGTTTTTACCAGCTGACAGAAAAAAGTGAGTATATCTCAAAATGTTATCTGAGGAAAGACATTCTGTGCTGCACCTCAGATCAGCATAGAAGTAGAGGAAAGGAGAATATCCAGTTATTAAAAAAGAATACAGTAAGTGCAAAGAGATTCTGAAGTGAGTGGAGATAAATAAATACGTTTCTCAAAGGTGTATAGGTTGCCATGGGCATACATACCACGGGCAAATGTGGAACACTGCCTGTGGAACAGTGTAATGAAGCTGAATTTGTTTCTTCTTTTCCCCACTCTGAAACTTCTTTGAGACAGATTTATTCCATATTTCTTCTTGTTGATGTGTAAGACTTGCACATCTGTGGTGGTGTTTGTTCTCTGGTTCATCTTGAGCTGGCAGGCTGCATGGTGCAAGCTGAAGCATGGGGAGAGCTCCCTTTATTTTGCCAGTGAGATTTTAAATACGGAGACCAATAAGAAGGGGAGAAGCCCTGAGAGTACAAATATAAGTTTGGGTTTAGAAGATATTTCAGTGTAACTTTCATGCTGGAATATAGACATGCTAGGACAAGAGGTAATGGCCTTAAGTTGTGCTGGGAGGGGGATTCAGGTTGGACATTAGGAAAAATTTCTTCCAGAAATAGTGGTGACCACTGGAATAGACAGCCCAGGGAGGTGGTATCACTATTTTGAAAAAACATGTAGATGTAGTGATGTAGTTTTAGTGGTATGGCACTGATGGTTTCATGGTTGGACTCAATAATCTTAGTGGTCTTTACCAACCTTGATGATTCTGTGAGTATGGTTGAGTTATCAAATATAACATTTCAGCATTGTGGATTTACCTAAAATATATACCTAGCTAAAATTACCATATAGCTTTGCCCTTAAAATGTGCTGCTTCTGAAACATCCATTTTCCTTGTTTTGAAGCAGAGGATCTCATCTTCGCCCTGCAGCCACTGACAACCTGACAAGTCTGTTCTGCATTTAAGGCATACCAGAGAATCAGACAGCCATTTTGCTACCGTTTCCTGCCCTCTTTTCATACAGTGAATATCCCGGAATGTCTGATCAGCTTATGTATTTTTGAGCTGATTTGTTTTCTTAATCTCAGAGAAAAGAGAGCAGGTGGCTGTGTCTCTGCTTGCATTTTGAGAGAGGGTTTAGCTTTAAAGGAAAGTGAGAATAGGATTTGTTTTGTGTAACAGGTACGCAGTTTATCTCAATTTACAGCTCTTTTAGGGAAGGTAAAACTGAAAAGATCAGCCTCCAGGGGTAAATAAAGAGCAAAGACTTGTGGGGTATAATAAGTGTATCCTTTCTCTCATAAGGAAAAGAGGAGTCACAGGATATGGTGAAAAACTGCCAGCTGTCGTTCCTTGTTTGATACAAAGGATCATTCATCTTCAACCTAGACTTAGCAAGGTGTTAGGTGAGAAGGATTGCTTTCCAGCTAATACAGTTTCAAAATCCATGCAAATGCATCATTCATCTCTTCTCAAAGCATGATTAACACTGCCATCATTAATGACTGAAAACAGGAACGTTGAAATGAGGGGGGTGGCATATGTTGGGAACTATAGTCTCTTGAATAATCGAGAGTTAATGTGGCAACAGGGGATTGAGTGTCCTTGAATGCATCTTTTAAAAACCGAAAATTCCATATTTTCAGAAAACTCTTTTTTTTTGAACTACAGCCATTAGAGCGAAGATGCCACCTGAAAGATAAACAGTTTCACAATTTTAGTTCTCACAATAACTTTTCCCCTAGAGATGAGCACAGTCTTACTTCACAGAATTGTAATAATGACTTTTTTTTATATAGATCTTATTCAAGGGGAAAGAATTTCTCTTGATTCACTTAAAAAATGGACTTTGGGGATGGTGGGAGATGGGGAGAAATAGCAAATTATATGGAAAGAAGGCTATTCCATCTTAAATCATGCTTAGTGAAATAAAATTTTTATCAGAACAGATTCTGGCTGTAGGGAGTTATTTGTATTTTATTCTGCAAACAGCACAAGAATGGGATTTTAAAAGTTTTTTTTCAATATGCTAAAGCTCTCTTCATCACACTTTGCAGTAGGACTATAAACTTCTCTTGGGATAGTTCAATACCTGAATTCCAGTATAGCAGTTCTGTAAGATTTCTCAAGTATTCTGAATAATACATGTGAATGCCTGATGTTTTACACAGAAGCCTCTGTTAGTTCTTGAATCAACATGGAAAAAAATCCAAGCATTTCAAGATCTGATTAGAAAAATATTACCCATGCTTTTCCTCTGTACAAATCCTTAAATTGATATTCTTTCCCAGTAATTGGAGTGAAATGGTTTTAGACAGCAAAGAAGTCTATCTTTCCTGATATTTCGGATGGCTGAAACCTCTCTCAAACTTCTCCATTTCTGGCACTAAGGCTCTGCTCTTCTGCAGATTTAAGTCTTGCCATCTTTTGCCATCTTGGTTTTTTTTTTTTTTTTTTTTTTTTTTTTTTTTTTTTTTTTTTTGCCTCTGTAAGCTCCAGGGATTTTCTTCTAGGATTCTTCTCTACTCTGTAAAGGTTGCTGGCCATGAAAGGGGGAAAGTGAAACTGGAGGAGCTTGAAAGCAGCCTGGGGTAAGCCCTGAAACCAACCTATCTGGCATGATTTAACTCATGTTTCTGTGAGTCTGCAAGTCTCAAGACTTCTGAAGCAGTGCACATGGCTTCAAACCAAGACTCTAAATCAATGGTGTGGTGGGGAGAGGAGGAAACAAACTCATTTTCTGCTTTGCACACTGAAACCTTTTTTTTTTTTTCTATTTGGTATTAGGTGCACAATTTTCATGTCGCTGTCATATTTTCTACACTAGAAATCATTCCTCCCCATTATTTTTTGTGAAAGAAGGAAAACTATCTTCTTCACTAAGAGAAAAGAGTGCTGTGGTACTCAACTACACTTTCATGTGCTCTGCTCTTCCATGTGGTCCTTCAAAATCAACTGTTTAAAAGCAGGGATCCCTGTTTAAAAACAGGGATAATCCATGGCATTCACTAGAGACTTCATCTAAGTATTTTCTAGTTGTGTGGCTCTGAAATGGGAACATTTCAGACTGTTCCCGACTGAAGATCACCGCTGTCTCCTTTATGGGGAATATATTTGTCCATGGGCAGAGCAGATATACTGCAGCCAGTGCCATTTTCAGATGATGCCTCTCTTTACCTTATTGCCCTGTGTTGCAAGAGCTCACAGATGGTCACTGCAACTACTCTTGTTACTTGGAATGGCTCTGGAGTTTTGGAGACTTTTCTTAGTTGTTGTTGTTAATTAAAAAAAAAAAAAAAATTAAAAAAATCTCAGCTTCAAGTATTCTATTTAAAAAACAGAAAAAAGAAACTTAAAAAAAGTTTATGCTAAGCATATTAAAGAATGTGCTAAACACTGCCTGTGGCAGTATTCCCCAGCATTGCTGGCCTGGGGGTAGAGACATTGAATGAATTATGTGCTGTACTTTCTTCTTTCCTTCAATGTGAATTCAACTTCTAAATTTCCTCTGCCTGTGAGCAATGTTGGAGGGTGCCATGGGTAAACAGTGCTCGTGAGCAGTAGGGCTGGGGGAACTGGCCTACAGTGAATCTCCTTCTGCTGCCTCTTATCTATCAGATTTCTGCTATTCAGCATGGAATTATTCCTGGAGTTAGCAAATTCCATGAGAAGTTTCAAAAACTGAAAAGTAAGCCAGCAGAAAAGCATGCAGGACCTGCTATAAGATACTGTTACTAATGCACACCAGGGGGCACAGTTACACTTTCCCATGTGAATTTTAGTGATTTAGTTTCCTGAGATGCTGCAGATTAAGAAAATATTCTTCTGTTCTCTGAAAATAATGGAGTGTTTAGTGCAATAATACATCAAGAGATGCCGATTCTGATCTGGCGTTTCTAAGATGCTAACATGTGCTATAAACCCCATATTTCTAAACAATTGCTATGAAAAAAAATTCTGGATCTTCAGAACTTCATTCCAGGTGTGACACAATTAACTGTGAGCTATACGATCAGTTCTGAGTTGCTGTTTGTCATCCACTTGAAACAATTAAGGCTGATTTTGATAGCCTAGATTTCCTTTCTCATGGGCTGTTGAGACAGGTTAATTTAACTATCTGCATCACCTAATTGTCTCATCATCATTTTGTGAAGGTTTAGATTTACATAAATCAAAAATCTACAGTTTGTCGATTCCTTTGCTCTAAGGAAAGAACAACAAATGGAACAGTGAAACTCTTCATGGTATTTCTGTTGAAGAGCTCGCATAATTAGTTGTGATGCTACTAGAAATAGTTTCGAAACAATAATGCAGTACTACAGAAATTTTTCCGTCGTGACCCCTCCGGAAAGCTTGTGTCCCATTTATGTAAGCCAGCATTTTATATAGGGCAAAACTGGACCTCCTTATGTATTTTTCCCCAAGACAAACATTAGGGAACTGATTGCTATTGTGATATGTGAAATCAATTATGTAGGTTCTAGTTCAGATTCAGTAATGCTGACATCTTGTAAATGTTAGGTTACTTCATGAGCTTCATTTGATTATTTTCAGCTATTACTGAGAGTTGGTTCAGACAGGAGTGGATATAGGCATAACAGCTTGAGCTGGGTCCTGAAATTTTTAGACAGAGACTTCAATTCTTTTTTTTCTTTTTGTAATTCCTATTGTCCTCAATGCTGCATCTACTTTTCCAGATAATAGCCAAAATAAAATGAGATTTTTACATGAACTGAAGAGAAGTATTTGTACCTGAATTGTCTCTCGCAATTTATACAAGTATGCAATTATTATCTTAAATGCTTATGAGTAGGGCTCAATCATGTTGAAGTGGAAACACAAAGCAGTAATTGGTTCTCATGTCAGAGATACTGTAAGTGAAATGGATGTGGTGAGAATACCAGAAAAGTAAGGTATGCGGTGGTATTGTGTTAATGTCACAACTATTTAAATAGTAGGATATAGTTAAAAATTTACAGTGGAAAGACTAGAGAAGACAGCAGGTATATGGGGGGCCTTGTTCTTCTACAACTCTTGGGGGGGGCTCCTAAATGATACAGTCAGTCACAGTATCACTAAAACAACAGTGTGGGAAAGATCCATGGTGAGGGAAGGGTGGAAGGGTAAGAGTGTCTTGTTGTGCTGGATTGTCTCTATTTTCAGCAGTTATAGATTCAAATAAGACTACTTTTGTGCTAAAAGGCTGCTTCCCCTTCTGAAGAGGTAAGACTAAACATATCTGGGCAGCATGAACAAACTGGAAAGTGTCCAGGAGATTTGTACTGTAAAACCAATTGGATTGCTGAAACCAGTAGGGAAGACTGTGAAAGCTAGGGCCTACATTTGCAATTGAACAGGATCTGACTGCTATCTGCCCTTTTTGGAGACTGCACGCAAAATGTTCAGAGGCAACAAAACCGTGGTCAACTCTGTAGCTTCACCTTATAATTGTCATCCTATGAGAGACCAGCAGTAAACGCTACCCCTGCCTCTGCTGTTTGATTGTATTACTTGGGAGAATAGATTTGTATTTTACTTGAAAATGAACTGGTATACCTTTCTGTGAACCTGCTCCAGAAAGGACTATTTCTGTCTGCTTTAGTAGATGTGACTGAAGGCAACAGAAAGTTTTGTTGCCCTTGAGAGGACGACTGATTTCAAAGCCAAACACTTTTGCCGATATAACTGGTGTAAAACAAGCTTGGATTCAAAGATGTTTGATAACCTAGGACCTGCTGACTTCCAAATGCTTGCAGATGCAGCGCTGTCAGGCTGACAAACCACGTAAGTGCTTATCCTGTGCCATAGAACAGGCATGACCTATGACTTCGTATAATGTTTAGCTGGAAGCCGTGATCAATAGCAGAGATTTATTTGTATTGTATATTACTTTACATTGCTTCTAAATTAGTATTATGTGAAATATACATGTTTAATATATGTTTCTTATGTTCAGTGTATACACATATGCATATGGTTTTCAGTATAGAGATATATTAATTATAGGCTAACCATCCTTCTCTGATCTTGCAACCTTGCAGCAATAATACCCTCAGGTATTAATACTTCATGTATTCTGGCAGTGTGAATTTGAGTTGTAATGACAATATTTCTTTTGAGAATACCTCCACAGAGCTCTGTAAGAAGATCTGCAGATACCAAGTTCATACTAGCCTACTGTGCAAGGTCACCATTCATTTTTACTGAACAACTGAAATACATTTGAAAAGAAAGCTAGATATTCCTATGCTATTATGAATATACAGCTGCAAAGTAGAACACTACCTCCTTCCCAGCCATAAAATCAACAAAAATCATTTTGAATTGTAGATATACAATTCTAATTCCCTTCATTGCCCTCAGTTTTGAATATAGGCTGTAGCACAAGGGACTTAGCTGCATAGTTTTCAGGACTGTTGAAGATAAAGCCTCTTCTCTGTTGTTGCGCAGGTAACTTTTATATCATGAAAATGCTTGCAGTATCATGGCAAGAAACTGTGTGAGGGAAAATGGTTAAATGATTTCCATCTGTAATCAATATGATGCTGACATAAAGTCTTTCCTTTAGCAGCTCCAATGGAGGTGATGAGCTGCTAGATGAGGGGTTTATCCTGGTGTTATTTTTGCTCCTTCAGTGTGTGATGTGTATGTGATGTAAAAGGGAGTTGAATGTTTTCTTTGTTCCTTCCTCTGTGCCTAGAGGAGCTTGCAAGATTAATTTTCAGTGCGTGACAGAGAGTGTCTCTGGCTCTGAAGACTCTTTATTCACTGAGAATCTGAGAGATGTCTCCCAAAACCTGTGCGTAGGTTGGTGTTGTTGTCTGCAAACCACCAGATGAAGGTTCTTTGTTTGCAAAATGAATGCCTATGCTTTTTGTCTGTGCTTTCAATTGAAGCTGAGATAATCTCTGAAATGATCTTTATGTACTATGATTGAATAAGTAGATTCACAATTTGGGGGAAATGCAGAAGCAAATTCTTGTTAGCCAAAATAAACAGTAGTCAGATGAAGTAAAAAGCCATACCCAGATGGGCTGTGATTTTTAACACTGCAGTTAAGCACAATGAACATGCAGATCAAAAATAACTATGGGATGTATCCATTTATGGAAATACAGCTAGGAAGAAGCTGTGAGCAGCCAGCTTTAGAAATAACAGTGCATAGGAAACTCCAGCTTACAAATTAGGGGACAAAAATATCTTGGGGACAACACGTATTCCTTGCTTTAAAAACTGCTTTTATTTTTCTCCCGTCAAAAACTTTAAGAGAAAAATATCTCACCTTGTAATATCAATATGTTGCAATGTGCCCTAGTGAGAAGGAAATCTGGGAAGGGTAATGCAACTTCTCTACTTGGAGCAGAGGGAGTCTGTTGTGTCTGATCAAGAAATGATCAAAGGGAAATGATTTCTAGAGATGTAAGCTATCCTTTTCCCTGCTGCAAGCCAAAGAATGCCTACATTGTCTAGCTGCTGAGAAAGATAAGTCTGGAAGTGTTGTTAAAACTGATTTTTCTTGTGTTTGCTGATCTTATTGATCTTTTTAGAAAGCATTGGATCGCCTCACATGGTACTCAGCGTAATATGAGGAAGAACCTTCAACAAAAGCTGGGAGAGTCCATCTGAAATGATAGAAGGGGAAGTTTTACCTGATTACTCTGCAGTTCATAAAGAAACTTTTTCTGAAGTCATATTCTCTCTACATGACTGCTGGCTGTAATAATGGACTATCTTAGTGTTTGATCAGCTTCTCTTATAGATTCTGTGAAGTACAGAGTGGTATTTTATCTGCTTACAGGTAGTGAGGAGAGTAGACTAGTCAGAATTAGCTAATTTTTTCTGGAAACTATGCAATGAATGTAAAAATGATAGTTTTCAGAAGTTTTCAAACTGGCTGATGCCGATATTGGAGTGGTTTTGGCAAATGTTTAGGAAATAGATCCTTAAGGGTATGACCATCTGCAGCTGTGATTTAGGACTTAGGAAATCGTCTCCATAGATTTGCCCTGGCATTTTTCATCTTATCTTGCCATATCATTTGCTTTATTTCTGCCCCTGTATTTCTCTCTTTAAAAAGATATACTGTATGTAGTGAAGACTGCCATGTATATGCAGCCATGAGACTTTGAGATGAACAGCAAAATGGAATTGCAAAGGTTACCTCTTTTACTGTTTGCTAGCAGCCTAGAAAGTGCTTGCATTCCTAAGGGTTAATACAAAAATAAATTTAGCTTAGCACAGTTGTCAGCCAATTTAAGGTGAAGATTTCAGAGATTAGTTCTGACAATCCTGTGGAACACACCATATGTCATCTTTTGAAAGCTGAAGACAGTATTCCTTCTGGTCTTTGTTATGAACTTAATGAGGTTAGAGAAATGTCCTCTCTCTCTTACAAGACACAAGGGTAGAAGGCCTTGATTTGAAAAATACTGATCAACAATGTATCTTTAGTGAGAAAACAAATTGAATTATGCTACTGGTTTTGTTCCTATGTTGTCTCTCGTTAAAAGTTTCATCACAAAATGATTTAATTGGAATTGCTTATAAAAAAAAAAAAGCAAACCACAATTTATTACAAGCTAGGCTAGAGTACAGCAGGGATGACTGACTTCATTCTGAGTTTACTTCTTGTGTTTTTTGGGATATTTAAGCCTGATGACAGACTTAATAGCTGTGACAAGGTGTAGGAGCTCTTGGCTGCAAAGCCATTTCGAGGCGGGAATCACTGGAGAAACAAGCTCCAGTCTTCCTCTGAGTGTAAGAACTGACATATCCTAATGCCAGCATCCCCCAGGCCAATTAAGGCATGATGATGTTTTATTGTTTCACTGCTCCAAATATAATGAATGTTGTTGCTGTGACAGAGAAATAGACTTTAATATGAGAAAAGAAACTGGAAATAAATTGTGCATTCAGCTGCCTTGCTGGCTGTATTTTTTTTTGTTATCCGAGTCTGTTAAATTACAGCTTGAATGCTACCTAGTCACTGCACTATCTACTCTGATCATGTTGGGTAAATATATCGCTTTCATCTATCAAATAGTCAGCCAAAAATGCTCTTTTTCAATATTAGAAGATCCTGAAAACTTAATCTTTAGGTTTTGATTTTTTTTTTTGTAGTTATTGTTCTGTATATCAAATTGGAGTTCACTGTTTGTATTTGATATTTATCTATCCTAAGCAAATACCTGTTAGAAATAATCATGGAGATTTTCCTTCAATTTTTAATAAAAATTACCTATCATTTTAAATCAAAAAACTTCCACAACTTCTGCTGTCCATTTGATCTCTCCTTTTTTTTTTTTTTTTTTTAATCAAATCTGAATTTTGAAATATAGGATTTAGGGATTATGCTAGGTTCTTTTTAATTTAAAACTAAACCAGGAAAAATAAAGGAAAACCCGTCATGGATTTTTTTTTTTTTTTTTTTTGCCTTTCACCATTGAAAGTATTTTAAGCAACTGAAATGAGAAAAAACTGTCATAAATGAAACAGAGATAATGTTAGAAATGAAGCACTTTTCTGAGACTGTCTAGGCTTTAGATCAAAAGATGGGAAGTTTTTCTGACTTTGCCACTGAATTGCTAGGCGAATGTGTCTAACTTCCATGTATTTCTGCAGTGGCTATTATCTCATACAATATTTTTACATTTTTGAATCCATATTTTTTATTAATAGTTCTGTGAAGGAGGTGGAAAGTAAATAAGGGGCAAAGGGAGAGACACTGACTCCTGAGGCATCCAAATACTATCCATCTATAAGAATATCTACTTTTTGGAAAGCAGAATAAACTGCAGAACACAGCACTGATAAATCTAAATGGATTGAAGCCTGCGTGTATTTAAGATGAATGATCAAAAGAGCCAAGTGGCACAAAGCACAAATGGGATACAAGAAACAACAGTAATAATGAAGGCAATTAGTTTACTTTCACTGAGAGAACAAGATGCTTGCTGCCAAATGAATATCAAATTGCTTGGCAGCTGGGGATGGTGCATGAGGGGGCAGGAGCAGAGTGGTGAATTGGCAGTGGTTATTCTTTTCTCTGTTTTCCAAAGAAGTTCTGGGGCAGATGGGAGGAGGACATCCCTTCCTGGCCCAGCAAGGATGACCGACCCTCCTGGACATTGGCGACCTGTGAACCTGTGCTGTTGAGCTGGAACTTTCTGCAGGATCTTCTGGAGGTACCTCCAGCCCAGCACTGGATGTGAATCAGTGTTTTCCTAAAAGCCGGATTATGAGGATGCTGAATAGTCTGATGAGATCAATTTTTGAGAAGGGGAGTGAGGTGGGTTGTGTTTGGTTTGAAGAGACAGTCATCTTCCAGAAGGTTTGGAGGTCTGATTTCTGCGCTGAAAATGTAGCTGAAGACAATAGCTAAGCCTACCTATTGTGAAACCACAAGAAGGCAGTGAGGTAACTACAGAACTAAGGAAAGCCAGGAAGCTAGAAGTAGTGCCCTATGGCTGTTGGCCTTGAGGAACTGTCTACTAATAGTTGAACATCAAGGGAATTTAAATCCTGTGGTGAAACTGTCCTTGAACAGCTCTGCATAAAATACAGAGGTAGGTTTTAAAAGGCAGCTCAGTGGAAAATAAGTATCTTCTCATACTTCAAAACACAGCCTGTGACACAAACCCTTTTCATTGAGTAAATCTACTATGAACAGCTTTTTCTTGCTGGTAATGCTGCTGAAGGTAAAATATGAGTGTAAGTTCTATTTTTTTTCTTTTACAGAATTTACTGTATCTTTATGGTGAAGTTACTCATAAATTACAAAATACAGAGCTTCCCCAGCTTGGTTTTAAAAGCTTCAAATGAATGAATTGAATGTGGCCTTTGTCTTCTTACACAAATCTTTTCTTATGTGAAATTATTATCCAAATTAAGGAGACATCTTTTCTGTATTTTTGTACAGATAAAGCAGGAACAGGCAGATGAGCCTTGGCTTTCACAGCATGCATCCGATTTATCAGGCATTGCGTTCTTTCCCCGAGGGAAGGTAGGTCAGCTGAAGTATGCAGTGGGAGATGATGTAAAGTTTTTTTTATTGCCCTCCCTCTTCTGTTACCTGCAAGAGATGTTTTGTATGTGTGTCAAGAAAGCTTTCATTAGGATTGTTTTAGAATTAGCACCATTAAAAACAAGCCGTAGGATTTAAAATTTGTATGTTGCTGGTAAGAGCTCTCTGTTGTGGTAAAAAGAAAAAAATATTCACAGGAAAGACAAATGTATGAAAATACTTGTTACTGTGAGAGACGACAGTTCAATGGTATTGTATTTCGAAAAGCTGCCAAAAAATACTGTATGAATAACTGGCGATGCTCTGAAATGTCTAGTGCTGTGCCTGCAAATTGCTCCTTGGCATGAAATGTGTTTTGCAGCTGTTATAAAGGTACATCAAAGCCTGGACGGGGGGGAAATTCAAACTGGAGGGCAAAAAGAAGTCCTGGGTGCAAATAGTTGATCAGCCCAGAGTGAGATGAAGCCAAATATTGTTTGCTCTGCATTGTTTGACAAAAGCATTGAACAGAAAGTACAAGCAGGCCAAATTCACTGCTTGCATAAACAAGCTGAATGTCACTGAAGTCAGCTGTTTGCACTGACAGTGAATTTGCCTTCCAGGTTTTAAATGACTCTCGCATCCTTTAATGTTAAAACATAAAACAAGTTTCATTATGTGGTCTAAATTAACTAATTATACAAGTTTCCTTTCTCTTACTGTAGAGGTGGGAGAAAAGCTGCTTTTCTGCTCTTTAGGACTGTGAGTTGTTTCAAAGCCACTGCAGTGAGAAGATAGATACAATGCCTTTTGCCTCTTTAGTTTCAGGTGCAGCAGTTTAGGGGATAAGAAAGCAACTAGGAGCTGTAGGAACTCCAAGAATCATTGCTTGGGGCGATGAACCTTCCTGAGCTGTTCATTATGTTCATTATGAGGCATAGTGTGGGTCCCCAGCAAGGTGGGAGCAGTATCCTGACCTGCTTTGCATCACTTGGGTCATTCACAGGGAAATTCTTTATTGGAGAGTGAGATCAGTGCCCAAATGCAAGAAGATGCCACCAACAAAGTGCATGGGAAATCAAACTGGAGAATGAACCAGCCAAAGGAGGTTACATCGTGTGAGGTGAGGAGCTATGCTGGTTCCCGCTTTCTTGGCTAGTTCATACCTAAGGCTCTTTGGTTGCTTCTCACCATCTGGGTACATTATTCCCCTTAACTCTGCACGACCTATCTATAAAGATCAGTCCTAGAGATATTTTGAATTGGCCAGCCCTAATATTGCTTGTTTTTCAGCCTTACTGTGCGAGTTGTTGGTGCTGGGATCCTACGAGGGCTCAGCTTAGGGCCCTGGGAACAATGCAGCTGACACCTTTATCTTCTCCCTGCCCTGCTCCCTTCTTTCCCATTTTCCTGCAAACACAGAGTTGTGTGAACGGGGAAATCACTCATTAGTCTAGCTAACCTTCTGCAGCATGTGTCCTGATACAAGGCACTTGATCCTCACCATAGAGGTATAGAAATGTGCTGGAAATTAAATTCTGTTTTATTATTCAAATCCCTAAGTATTGGTGCAAACACATTAACTTAATTCACAAGCAAAAAGAATAGTTTTGCCACATAACAGTGGTACAATAAAATAACCACATCTGTTAGTAAGGTTCTCTGTGAGCATCTATTTAACTCTCTTTGTCAAAGCATCCTGATGTTGTTGGCTTTTACTTAATTACTTTCAAAAAGGGCAGAAGATGGTTTCTTATTGGTTCTAAGTGGCTTTGGAGGACTGGTTGTTTAAAACAAAATACTGATATTTAAGAATCCTTCCTTTCCAAAACAATGAATACATGAGAACTGCTCCAAAAGTATTCCCTCTTGTTTTATTGTGTTGCCCCATTAAGTCAGAAGCAGATGTTGGTGTTATGGCACTGGAGTCTGAATCTTCCCACCGATATTCCATTACATTTTGTTGCTGTGTGACAGATGGCAACAATGGTGCCTGACATAGTGATAGATATGAGGAAAAGGTGTGTCATTGAATTCCTCCATGCAAAAAGAAAAAAAAAGAAAAAAAAAAGAAAAAAAAAAAGGCAACCACTGACATTCACTGACGTTTTCTGAATGTTCATGGAGACCAAGCAGTGGATATGAGTGCAGTGAGAGGTGGTGGTGCATTTCAGCAGAGGTGACAGTGACATGAAAGACAGGCCATGTTCTGGACAGCCATGCAGATTTTTGTGAGCACAGCAAGCAGGATCTTGGTCATTGCTGGCAAAAATGCATAGCTATTGCTGTAACTATGTTGAAAAATAGTGTTTGCTCTACCAGATGGTGTTATTGTACTATTTGTATTTGTTGTAGTTTCCATGCAAATAAATAGGATTCATTACTTTCAGAGCAACCTACCTATTTAGAATGGGTAGGGAGCATTTAAAAGCTTGTTTTTTTCATCTGGTTGTGTACAGAAGAAAGACATGATCCTTACTACTTTTGGAACATGGTCAGTTTTTTATGGAAAAAAAAATGGAATTATTCACACATTTTATATTTGGACAAGATAAATGTTTTGTTTCAGAGTAATGATTTCTAAGTGAGATATTCTGGGGGTAATTCCACTTAATTTTTTTTCTTGGCTGCCTTTGGGAACTGGAGGTAATTCAGGAGCTGAATTCCTTTGCTTTGCTGTGTGCTCTGTGCTTACACATCCTTCAGAGGAAAAGAATCAGTATCAAATATCAGCAATACTTAAGATGCTGGGGAAATCTCTCTGATTAGCTTGATACAGACTCTAAACATTTTTTTTTTTTTTAATTGATTATTGGCATACTCCATGATTTATAAGCCATGAAAAAGACTGCATTTGCTGTGTGGCTCTAAAAATATTGTGCTGTAAAAGAAGAATGAATGAATCTCAGTAAAATTTGAGATTTAATGCCCCACGATGACATATTTAAGCAAACTGAGTTTTTAAATTTTTGAATAAGGAGTAGTAGTTTGACAGCTGTGGTGCTAATGGGGGAACGGCAGTTTTCCATTTTCTTGACAAATAAAATCTAAGCTTCTGAACAAAAAATTGGCGTTAGGGAAGGAGAAGTCATTTATTTGAAACTGATTCAGCAGATGATAGTTAATATTTTTATTTTAAAGGTTCTCTTTCAGAGAAAGATGTAACTTACATTGCAGCTGTAGCACTTTTCTAACATTAAGTGCAGAGGAGTACTGCCTGAATACCATTTTCCTCTGATCTGTTAGCACAGCCTCTGTGGTTATCCCGGCTGATGTGTCAGAGCCAAATCCCACGTTAGTGTTGCCTGAGGAACAGCAAAATCTGTCTGTGGAACATGAAATGGTACTTCGAGGAACAGGTAGTTGCCCTCTGATTTGGGTTGAGTCCATATCCAGAATGAGCGTGGAGGATGTTGGTGTCAATGCTCTTAATTCTCAACGCTTTGCTTGAAGAAGCTTTACCTATTTAGCTGTCCGTGGGGACAAAAAAGAGAGTTATATGAACAGAATGTTTTGATTTAGTAACTAACTTGTTTTCTGCTACAAAACTTCTGTTTGTGAGCATATTTCTATGTCTTTTTTGTATAGGAGTGCAGATAAAAGTGCTTCCGTATCACCACCCTTTAACTACTTTGAAGACTGAGATGGTCCATTTAATGACAACTGTTGCATATGAGAAATGATTAATCGTTGAGCACAGCCATTAACACAAAGACTTAACAACCCTGTTTGCCCAGTCACTGGTCTGTTTCTGCTTTTTAAATTTATTTCTTCTTTTTTTGCACATACATCATATTGAGAGAGTCATGCCACTGTTTTTCCAGCGGCACTGTTAATTCAGTATATTTAGACTTCTATGCTTAGGCATCTGATCTAAAGATTATTAATGATGAGAGAGAGACTGCTGTTGAGTATGAAATGGTTTGGATCATGCTCTTAATGTCATCTACTGTAATGAAAGAGGATATTAAAAAACGTGGAACAACAAGATTTTAGAGAAACCGCTTTGCCAAGCTGTAAGTCACCCTTTGAACTATGTATCTTGACGTTCAGACATTTACAGTTAGTATGTTTATTTTTGTACATGCTACCATTAAATGATCAGTACTTATCAACTGTTCTTTATTGCAAACTGATATGTTAGGGTTTTCATCAGGATTGCTGGGGAGAGGGCAGGGGGGAATCCAATTGCATTTCACATATATAAAATTAATGTCATAAATAATGGGAAAATCCTGAACTTTGATTACTATGTGCTCTGAATGGAGTCTTTCCAAAGGACGTACATTTTACTTATATGTATTTTAAAAGTAATAGTGTAATGCTAGAAGAAATGGGAGGTGTAACTTCTAGATTAATTGTATTTTATAAGGAAATTACATTCTATTTAATGTGTTTTGTGGGATTTTTCTTGACAAATTTGATCTAAAAACCTTGTAGATCTGAGTCTTAGAGTTTCATTTCCACCCGAATTGATCGCTCTGGCAGAACTCTGGATAAATGCCTAAAGAACTTGGAGGCAAAATAAGTATTTGATCCACTGAAATCTTCAGCTTTCTCTTGGAGAAAGATCAAGCTATGAGCAAATACCATTTATACTGCTGCTTTTACCTAGTATGAATATTGCTGAAAACACGCCTATAATAATGTTCAAGGAAAATGGGTGTCGCATCTAATATGCAAGTATTATAATGTTTCTAAACCAGATAAAAATAATGTACTCAATAGACACTACAAAACGAACTTCAGTCTAATTGCTCTCAGCACTGTATTATATCGCTCGCATTTGCACCTTGCTAATGATTTCAAACGTTCAAACAAGCCATTTTTAAACTGATCAAAGTCTATTGCAGTTCTAACACTGATTCATTTCACCATCTAATCAGGTCTCCGGCAAATTCCTAAGTACTCATTTCCCTGGAAGTAATTTGCAAGTGGTGCTACTCAGCATATTATGAATCGGTGCAATATCCAGCTGCTTGTTGAGAAATACAGCATGAACTTTGTATTTAGAAGAGCATAAAGGATAATTTCACTCGGACAAACATGTTTGGCATGTTATGGCATTAGAGCAGATTTGCATGTATCCATGAACATTCCTTTGCACCTGGTTTTGTTTCTCTTGTAGATGCACAGCTATTAGAACTTCTTAGGACATGAATGCCTGAAGCATTCTAGCTTTCATAAATGACTACCTGCTCTGATGCTTTTTTGGGCAGGGCTAATTGAGAGGAGTATCATGACAAAGCAAGTACTTCCCTGCTGCTGTCCTTGCTGTATGTATGAAAGACATTAAAGAAGGGCATGTGTGAAATTCTAGTTTTCCTAGACAATAAGCAATTTCTTTGCATTGCTTTGTTTCCATACCTTCTAAGGCTATTGATAACTAAAATTCTCTGGCTTTCACCATTTCTTGTGATGAAATCTCACAGCTCCCACTTGTTTATCCAAATATTGCACTTCTGTGAGGTCTAGGGTTATTGCTTTTCTATTCTACTTGTGAGCTGTGCTTAGGCTATCTTGGATAACAGCTTTGGTTTTTGAAACATGGTCCTAAAAGAGCATTTATTTTCTCCCTCGTCAAAGTTGAGTGTCTAGGGATTGCCACGGATCACACTTCTGCCTTTTTATAGAAACAAGGTAGTAGTTCCTATAGAGTAAAAAACCTAGTAAATTGGCTTTAAAGATACTGGAGGTAAGTGAAATTGTAAAGCTATGGTAACTTTAGTTTGCACTAATGTTTTTTCACCGCATTGTTTTGGTCTTTTCACACTGTATTTTCTTCTGTGAAAGGCTGTTTAATTGTGGAAGAATCTGCAGTATTAAGCTAGACCGTGTTGTACAAATTGATGAGATTCCAATAATTTGATATTGCTGCTTTTCCAAGGAAACTGCCGGTATAGTTTAATTTTACCTTACATTCTTCATTGTAAGTTGAAGATCATTGCTTTTCATATTTACTTTGCTGTTCTTATTAGGCCATGCAATTTCCAGTATTTTAGTGGGACTGAAATCAAACTGCTCATTGTACTTACCTGTCCTTTGTAAAGTCTGCAGTCGGGACTTTATTGATGTCAGTGCTGAGCTGACATCAGCAAAGCAGTGTTTGCTAGTCTGCCACTTCTGCTCAGGAAATGCTAATCAATTTGACTGGAATTACCTGGATTCTTGCATGCAAAAATACTTGCTGCTTTTCATTAGTATTTAAGAGACAAAATCCTATCCATAGGTAAGATTAGCTAATGTGTTACCTAGTGACTTGTATATATTTATAACACAACAGATGTTTTCCTTCAGTATTTTTAAAAAATTCTTATGATTGAGAGGAGATTGCTAACTAGATAATTGTAGTCTTTACATCCTGAGTCAAGTCCAAATATGTCATGTTATTTAATGTGGTTTAGGAATACTTTAAGCATCAAGCTTCATAAAATACCACTACTCACACCTGAAGATTTCAAAAAGTAGAAACAATCTTCATTGAGAAAGGCCTTACTTTAGGAATTGTCCAGCATCATTCTACTTCCCACATGCACAAGCATAGGGGTGAGAGTTTGAGAATGTCCTCTCATGGGGAGGAGGGATTATCCGGAGAGCACAGACATTCACCCAAATCTTGTGATATTTATCTTTTAGTGTTAGAAAGGTCACCACTTCTCCTTCTACTGTGAGGTATTATCGAATCTTGAAACTAACAGATGCCTGCTATTGTTTAGAGTTTGCCTGTCTTGCAGCACCAAAACCAGAGAACTGGAACACAGCTGGCTTCAAGGGGCCAAGCCAGAGGAAAATAATTTTGTTGGATGTAGCTGGACCATCAGCAATGAGAATAATGTTATGAGTTCTTGTTCATGACCTGCTTAAAATGAGTTTTTGAGCCTTTCCATGAAGGGGAAAATTTGGAGACAATTGGTCTTATATTTATCCTGTTGAGAAAGGAGTGGTGGTTGTTTTTTTATTTTTATTTTTTAATTTTTAGTAGAACGTCTTTTCTGGTAGTAAAGATGGTGTTTAGAGGAGCTGGAATATGTGAGGGTTGCATTTGCCCCTCTTGTTTCAGTGTGCTCAGCTGGAAAAGCCAAATAGCAGGCTAGGTTATATGTAAAAATTTTCTCTTGGGCTCAGGTGAATAATTATCATGAAAAGATATAATTTTATTAAAGAATTATTAGAACTCAAAATATCTAAAAGATGTTTTGAGAATACTCCTTTCAGCCCCAGTACTTTGACATCAAGCTCTATCTTAGCTTTTGTACAAATATTTCCTACTGAAATTAGGCTGAGAGAAAATGATATTTAATAATAAATTACAGGAGACAATGTCTGCATTGTGAAATGAAGCTCAGTAAAATATTTGAACACTGCTGAAAAGTCTACAACTATATCCAAAGGATTTTGGCAGATTTCACAATCATTCTCCATAGCTTATCGTCCACTGCAGCCCCTTCTCAAGGAAAAGGAATAAAATATACTTGACAATTGTTGTGTACTGCAGTCTTAAATAATATGTCGTTGTGAAATATAGAAATGAAAAAAAATACAAATTTGGTATGTATGAACAGATGAGGTGACTAAAAGTACAATTACAAATCCAATTTGCATTTTAAATATTATCTATTTCCTGTTATAAGCGTAGTGAAATACTGTATGTAGTATTTGATGACCATCAGCATGGTAAATGCTGACTTTTCCAATGGCAACTCTTATGCTATATTTAGTGATAAAAGTGATGTGAATGCTAACATTTCTTGTTGCCTGAGCTTTCTAGCCATGAAATCTCAAAATATTGTGAATTATATTTACACTGAAAATGAAATAGATTTGACTTTTGGCAGCAGAGAGGCTGCAAGGATGTGAAATAGTATACTGACAGTAGTTCTAGTCACAGAATGGTTTTGTGGGCAAGCTACCCTAAGCCTGTTATGAGAAGAGCTACAGCAAGTTGTTATGGTAACTGGATCTGTACAGGAACAGGGTAGGATTAAATAGTTGATTTTTTTTTTTTTTTCCCTGTGTGGAGTTTTGTAAAGCATTATTTTCCACATACAAAGAAGAAAAACAGTTCAGAAGAAAATTAATGAGGAAATAGCCCAGACAAATGTTTGTGTAAATTGGTTGTTGTGCTTCCATGAGAGGCCTTGCCCCTCATAAATGATGGGTCTTGCCCCCTTCTTGGCAGAGATGAATATATTTAGTTCACTAAAAGTCAATGTTTGTTTTGGTTGGATGTTTTCTTGATTTTTTAATACATTGTTGCATTTTGCTTTTCCAGTTTTATTCTTTCTGCTATAGTGATTCTGTTATTGCTTCCATATTTTTGTGCAGGGGATGTTTGTTGCATGGAAATTGGTGTCTAGACAAGGTGCTCCTGGTGCAAACCCACTGCACCAGGAGAGCTGTAGGTAGATAGGAGGGACTCAACTGAGTTGCAGGGGCACAACTGATGGAACAGTGACTGTCTCTTCTTGTGTTCCTCCAGAGCCAACAGCACCTATGTGGCACTCCAGTTATTTTGAATTCTCTTTGACAATGATCTTTCTTTAATAACTGAAAATTTCCTTCAGACATATTTAACATTAATATAGACATGTTTCTGCAACCGTTTTCTGTACAAGTCACTTGTTTGACTCCTGATTCTGTCTGTATAATATGTATTAATGCATAATTTTTTAATATGATATAACATAGAACTATAGAATCATAAATTTTTTTGAGCGGGAAGGGACCTTTAGAGGTCAACTGGTCCAGCTCCCCTGCAGTGAACAGGCACAGCTACAGCTGGGTCAGGGTGCTCAGAGCCTTGTCCTGCTTGATCTTGAGTGTCTCCACAGACAGAGCAGTCACCACCTCTCCAAGCAAATTGAATGTGCTACTTCTTCAGTAGTACATCACAACATTTGTTAAGCTTGTAGTTAAGTTCTTTGTTTTGTGAAAATCTTGCCTTTCTTTCATAACATATCTTATTTTAAAATATATTTATATTTGACAGAATGCAAATGCCAGCAAACTGAGTGCATTCTTAGCAGGGTTCTGACCCTGGATATGCAAAGCTTTTTTGCAAACAAAATGCTTACTAATTTGTTGCAGGAAATGCTGAAGTCTTAGTGTTTAGGTTGCTAAACAGGCTTGATAATTTGCCTTGAACTACTGGTTACTGGCTGAGCTGGATAAGAGCTGGCTATTTTTATCATGAATACTTTTTTTCTCGTGCATTTCACTCTTCATATTTGCTGTCCAGTTGAATTCTAGCACTGTTTGGAAATACAGGTTGAACTTTGCTGTTACCAAAGCAATCCTCTGGTATCCTACCAGGCTCTCTGCAGTTAAAGCTGTAGCTGTGTAAGACGATATCAATGTCTTGCAAAAATAACGAGGTTCTCCATCACATTTGTACTATTCCCTGGAATGAATTCCCCCTTCAGATGCATAAATTTAAACTTGCACCTCTTAAAAATTTAGACTTGCTGAGTAGAGAACACAAAGCAGACAGTTTGTATATAATATGCCAAGAAATAAGAAAAAAATAATGAAGTAGATAGCAAGATCTCACCTGATAGAGAACAGTAAACTACGTACAGGCCAGACAATTATAACACAAACAGAATGCAACATTTTACAGCAGCAAACCACAGCTACCAACATAGCTCTGGCACTGGCATCCGAGTGGTGATTATTCAAATGTCTCAATGATTAATTCAGTTTGTATTGATGCAAATAATCCTTGAGGAGACCTGTGAGAGCTAATGCATTTTAGTGCTGTGGCTTTCCACTGACAGCACAAAACAGCAAAGAGGAAAGTCATTTTCATGATATTAATAATGGGATTACAGTATCAGGTCATTTAAAAGAATGGTGCTGACTCAGCTGCAGTAGTGCAGGGTTGAATGTAGAGATTAATTCTTGAGCATATTACATTAAAATCTACTGCTGGATATCTTATTATACTAAAGTGTATTTCCTCCTTTGTAGGATATATTTAAAATGACAGCAGTTGATTTGATGCTTTCTTCCCTACTGCTAGGAATTCTTCTATAATGTTGGAGTGCTTTGTGTTAGAAGTATTTACCTTTACCCTGTGAGAAAGGGTTTCTTTTGCTCCCTCCCCCTCTCCAGGCACTGAAATCAGTTTCTTCTTTTATAATTCCCTGAAGGTCAATGAAAGTCTGAGGGGATCATAACTGCTCTGCACGGGTAGCTGTCTCAGTCAGTGAATCTTATTAAAATCAGGGATGAGAAGGAGCAAACATTTCCTTTTTTGTGAAAGAATATCTTCACAGGTGTTACTGCAGACAGGTTCCTGGTGAAATTTTGGTACCTCAGGCATTTCTAATCTTAGATACCTGTGCTTTTATTGCCATTTTATTCTTTTATGACCAGGTCAATAAGCTTTACAGATATGCAAAAGTCACATTTCAGCACAAGTTTCCTTGTGAAAATGGAAGGAAAAATGCCATTGATTTCCTTTTTTTTAGGGTGCAAATTAAAAATGCACCACATAGCCGTTTTGTTGTTTTGTTCCCTATGTTTAAAAATACAGCAAGGGAAGAACAGAGGCATTTAATTTAAAGTGCTTAAAAGGAAACCCTTTTTTTTTTTTTTTTAAATGTGGAGTTCTTATGGATAGGCTTAAAGAAATAGGGAAAACATTTTTATTTCTTTGCAATGTACCATTTCTGCATTAGTCTTATTTTTCTGTGCTTTGATAGAATGCAGGTTAAAATTTTGAGGACTGGAAAAGCCCATTCATCTTTTGTAGAAATATACAATTAAAATTGAGTTGAAATTTAAAAACACATTTCTCCTTCATTTATTTCTAACATCCGTTTTTGTTCTGATCAAAACTCACTGATATGAGTGATATGTTACTTATTTCAGGAGTCAATAAGAAATAATTTAATAAAATATAGCAAAAAATATTACTGTATTGAACAGGATCAGTTCTTGAGATATGTAGTTTGAACTTGGTAATGACCAGGAAAAAAAAAGAAAAGAGAGAAGATCATTAGTCACAGCATTAAAATATTGGAAGCATCATCTACTAATTAGAGACAGTATTTCTAAAATTCTGTAACAATGTTGAGAACTGAGAGAGAGATATTTCTCCTTAGCATCTTGGGTGGTAAATAACTGGGCTACTTTGGCCTGCCTGAACTCGAAGTAAAGCTCGTATTTTCTTGCTGAGTATTTTCTTCACTTTGTGTTTCAAAATAGGTCAGGTGCATGCCCTCCCCTTTGGCTCTGTATTAAGACATATCACATTGCTGCAAACTCACTTTCTCCTCTGAGGAACTTGCAGTTTGCTGTGTGGCAACACCAGTCTTGGCAGAGGGGATTAATTCTTCCTGAGAGTGCAGCATGATAGGTTCACACTCGTGAGGACTTGTTCCACAAGTACCATTAAGTTTCCTTCCTGAGTGCCGATGCACATTTCAGGTAGGGCTCAGATGGAGGGTTTATGATAAAAATTTTGATGCAGTCACAGAAGGGTGAAATGCAGTCATTTTTGGAAGACTTCTACTCTCTGTTGCTAATACTGCGTAACTGTGGTACTGAGGACTATGAAGAGTCGGTGTTTGGCAAAGGGGAAAAGGAAGGCCAAGGGAAAAGAGAGTTAGGTCCTCCTGTTCTAGTATGATTTTTGAGATGAGATTCACTTGTTAACTAATAGTCTTTCAAATCTAAAACATAGTTGAAAGTCCAAATATTATGATGGTTAGTCAGTTTTCTTGCACCAGGCTTTTGCTTAGGTAAGTGGAGGTTGTGTACTGTTAAATGCTGAGATGTGGGAGATCTGAATGTAACTGAGGCCAGTTTTTGTCATGTTTGTATGTGCTGAAGAACTGGAGATCGATACATTGCTTTAAAATTTGCATGGGTGAGAGAAAGGTGTTGAACAGAGAGCCATGTCAAATTGAAGTGGGAAAGGGAAGCTAAGGAGCATTGTTTCCATGTTTGTTCTTGCTGTTGATGTGGTTTTGTTGTTAACTGCTTCATTATTCTACTGTAGTTATTTTTGTGAAGACATTTGCCAAGGATTAGTTTTTGTTCTGTTGCAAACGTATTGCAGCTGGAAGCCTTTTTATGCAGCTTTCAAAAGCTGAGAAATTGGTTGTCATTGTGAAAAATTCTTTGCTGGTACCATAAACTGCCTTTCATTAGGATGTTGTATATTTAATGATTGCTAGCCCAATGGGGCATGTAGAATTTCCTGCTGTGGTCTTCTGCACAACTTTATTGGAGAAAAAGACTGGAAAATGTTGCTATTGTGCAACAGTGCACGGAAAACATATTTGTATAAAAGTGATAGAAATCCTCAGGAACAGTTGCTAGACTAAAACAAAGCCAAAACCTTCATAATTCTAGTGTTATCTGCACAAAAATATTGGCAGGTACAGTAGATAATAGGTATTGTCACTGCCTCTGGGTAGTCAGAAAACTTTCAAATCCAGGAATAAACTGTTTTTCTTTAGGAAGGTAAAAGCAAAATACAGTTTTCTCATTTGTTTTCATGCATGTATAAAATTAAAAAACAGTAATCATAAAATAAAATGCACAACTTAACAATAGAAGTTCTTATTTCAGCTCTTTCCTGAAGTCTTGAGATGTGTTGACTCATAAATCTTGTCTCTCTGTTTTCAGAAGTTTATATATCAGTCTGTGATTTTTCATTTGTTTATTTTGCTGTGATTACAGAACCACCCTGGAAAGGCATATTTCTCTGAATGCAGATGTCAAAACAGCCAGTGAACTGAATGCATTGGATCAAATCTTTAGGTCTGACTGAAGAAAACACGATATAGCTCAGGCCAGAGGGAAGCTGACACATGTAGACTAAAGCTACTTGAATGGCTTTCTGAAGTCAAGATGTTCAAAGATAAAATGCAATTTTTACACCAGTGGCTGGAAGGGAAGTTACTTATGTAAGATGTTCAATATGGAGATGTTAGCTGTAGCTCTTGGTGGTGTTGGAGGGTCTCTTTGTAGTCAGGTACTGCTGCTCCTTCATTAAGCTGGAGTGTATTTCAGCATTTCATTTTGATCCTGAAGTTGTATTTATTGACGTGTCCACTTTAGATTTCAATTGTTAACCCAGAATTTCCTCTGAGGTAAGCATTAATATCAAGAATACTATGCTGTAATGTATGTAAGTGATGTTCTCTCACTTGGCTAGTTTGACAGGGTCAATTGTCTTCCAGACCTATTTAAAATTTATGTGGAACTCCATTAAGATGATGTGGTTGAATGTGGCATCATACCATCAGACGATATTTAGAAAGAATTAAACTGAGATACTGGTAATTTAATGTACAACTTTAGGATGTTTTTCAGACATACAGGCTGATAGGAGTCGCATCAAAATGATCCAGAGATAGATGTTAAAAGCAGAAATATGGAAAAAAGTAAAGAAAATGCAGTGCACATATAATCTGTGCTTTGAGGTATTTTCAGCCACAGTGCAGTATTGTCTGTGGAGAGAATAAACTCCTTGAATTCCTTCACAATGAGATCTGGAATACCCTCTGCTATTTCTTGTCCAGTAAATGATGTCTAACTGCAGCATTAGAGTCTATAGAAAGAGAGTATGTTTAGACGTGAAGAAGTGGCTAAAGAAGTTCTATTTCAGAACACTGTGTTTCAGTTAAAAAGATACATAACTTACTGCGAGAGTCTGAGTGGGTACTGTACACTGTTCACAGTACAGTGAACGTGCTCTTTGAAGGAGAGGTGCTTGCATACAGTCATATAGAAGCTACAGGGTGATCTGAATAGTTGTAGCCTACAACTACTTTAAGAAGGGGATTTGGAGGTAACTACTTCTGCTCCTGGAGGTTTGGGCTAGCCATCCTGTCTTGCTAGGAGGGTGGTGCAAAACCCAGACTGACAACCATCTTTCGAGGGGTTTTCTGTGGATGGTCAGATTCAGTGCTGCTGTTAATGCTGTTCTGAGGGCAAGACTGGTCTGGAGAGCTTGAGAGTTCTCTTACAAACTCTCTTACAAACATCGAAATGTTTGTAGATGATTTCGATGATTCTGTTCCCCATCTACTTGACTCACTTTAACACTTCCCCTGCCCTTACCCAACCTATGAAGATGCTTAACAGCTGAGTCGATTCAGCACTCCACCAAGTTTCAGAAGAAAGCCCTCAAACATGGTCTTTTTGGCTCTCTAGGTGTTACTCTTCAATATAAATGTAAGATCTATTTAAACAGTGGCTGCTTAATAATTTCTTATAGAATCTGCAGTGGTTGCTGCTGCCTTAAATGGTAAGTATACTTTTTTTTTTGACCTTGACTTCTCTAATATACACACACAGCAGCATGTATATGTTTATGCAGAGAAAAACAATTCTACCAGATCCTACTTTGCATATATAATTTGGTTACAGGGAAGAGAATGAGAGAACAAGCTGTTTGTGGCAAATGTAAATAAATTAATCCATTACTACATAGCACTTCTTGCTGTGGCATGATGGAGTATTTTCAAATCTTGCAGTACAAGGTCTTATTGTCTTTGTTTGACCAGATGGACTAATGATCTTTTAGGTCTTATCTATAATCTGATGACTTCTTAAAATACTTGGAATCTGCATTAGACAAATTTTAAACAGAACACTAAAAGACATGTAGCTGCATATAAGAATGTTGTTCATTATTTTCTCTGCAGTGTTTCTTGTAATTAGTTCTGTGTGAATATAAAAGGTGAATCCTGTTTAAGTCAGTGTGAAGGCAATACTGATGTAGAAACTCAAATATAGAGACAAAGCCACTTGCCATGGACCATACACCAACTGAAATGATTCTTTCTCTTCATTAATTCTGATAATATAATGGATGTGAAATCAATTCTTACACCGATCTTGAACAACTGTTGAAGGTCTAACAGAATCCAAGTAGAAATAGTGTCAAGCCAAAATAGCTCTCTAAGTAATTAAGGTATAAATTAAAACCACAAAATGTATAGTCGTATTATGAATGTAGATTTGATTCTAAAGAGAAGGGAAATCAGAGAGGAATTTAAATACTCTTGACATATATGTGCAGAGTCTTCTGTCTACAAATGTATGTTCTCATCAGTGTAAACGTTGAACATCTGAATAAGCAAGATTGAAGTGACTTGTGTGGGTTGAAGGGTGGGAGAATGCAGTTAGAAACTATACCAGAGATGATTCTTTGCTAATTTTGTGGAGATCAGGCCAGCTGGATAGATACATTCATTGATCTCTATTTGTTTTTGGGTTTATTTGTGATAATGATGACTAACAGACTCTTTTTTCTTTTTTTTTAATCCTTTCATTTATGAATGTATTTATTTTTATTGTGCAGCTGGAAATGTAACAGCTTGTTTGCATTGACTTCCTTGCTGTAGTATAATTCTTTTAAAGAAAACCTTGCAGAAGAAATTACCTTATCACAACGTATTGCAAAAACAGGTAGATCCTTGTGCATTGAGAGTAATATTTGAGGATCTGAGGATCTTAACACTGCAGTGTTAAGATTACCAGGAATAGGAAACCAAAACTCACCCTGAACATACAGATCTGCTTAGGAAGTGAGGGAGAAATTTGTGTTTCAAGCTAAAGTAAGACAACCAAATGTTCAAGTAATTCCAGATTATTTTCATATAATCCTTGACAGGTTTTTGATTAAGCCATATATCTCTTTATATCTTTTTGATTAAAGCAGAGATAATACATCTTTCCTCCTCTCTTTGCTGTGTCACTGAAATGCTGGTGCTTTGTTTACCCTGGAGGAGAACACAAAGTGTGTTACAGTGATGTAGAATGCTGTGTCTGCCTGTGGTTTTCAGCAATATCTGTTTCTGGAGTTGTTTGCTCTGATGCAGCCGGCTGTAACCCTGTGGATGGATATCAGAACCTGACATTTTGCTCCCAAAACCTCAGAAGAAGTAAATCTGTTCCTTAAGGCTTTTTTTTTTCTTTTCTTTTTTTCTCCTTCTCTAAGTCTAAATGGAGTCATAAGGTCTCATCTGTTCTTGCTGAGCAGAGGAAAGGAGGGCTGGGGACTGAATGTCCTCTGTGAGAGTCTGGGCCTGCTGTGTTCAGCTGTTTGCACTGTGAGCATCCTTGCAGGTGGGAGCTGTTAGAGAGGGCTGGTCTCCTCTCCTGCAGCTCTACATGTTAGAAAGGACCAGTGTTATGCCAGCCTAGGACTGTACTGGATTTGCTTTTATTAATTCACATTCCCAGAGAAGCAGGATTCACTTCATCCACTAAAATTTGATGAAATCAACTGGAGGGAGGTAATGAAATGCTCTCACATGAAATAAAATTTGCCAGAATATTCTCCGTGCTCAGCCCTGGCACAGTTTTACTGTGCTGGAATTTTAACTTGAGTCTACAGCAGGGGGCACTTTAAGACTGGTTAAGGGAGGTGGAAAACTTCGCAACACTAATTCCGCATCATCATGAGCAGAGTAAACAGTCTGGTACAAAACAAAATATAAAAAAAACATAAGCAATTAAATATGTATTTAGCAGAAAGTGTGATTCGATTCCTGTTTTTCCCCCAGCAACTGCACTTGCTGTAACTGGACATGCAACTGAAAATTACTTTCTTGTTCTAAACAGATTGTATCATTGTTGTCTTGTTCATCTAAATAAATGGACTTTGCTTTTCTGAATCTAGCTAGACACAGGATCAGATGCTGTTTTTTTTGGTTAATCAGCCTCTGTCTCTGCAGCTATCTGTGATGGTAGGTTTGCAATTTTTTGTTTGTTTGTTTGTTTCTTCATAGGAACTGTTGAAATTTCTGCTTTCTGACATTCTTGCTATTTTTTTTTTTCCCTCAACTGATTTTATCTGACTTGGGTGCATCCAGAAATAGAGTTCTGTTCCAGGACAGCCCTCCAGTGTCTCCTGAGCATGAGAAACTGTTTCTGCTGCCATTTTAATGTCCATTTTCCTGCCAGGTTTATGTGTTTGCCAGAGTGTTCGAATTCTGTACTGATTTATCTTGTAAAGGACATTAGAAGTAGGTAATAATCAGCATTCCTAATTCTAACAGAATTTTTCTTTCTGAATAGCTTAGAAAAGCTCAGAACTAATCAGATAAACTGACAGAAACATAGCTTTGTTATACATCTCTTTCAACAAAATGAAAAATTTGCTTTCCTAATATCAACAAGATATATAAACCGTGAGAAGGTAGATAAGAATGACCCATTCAGTTCTTTGCAACAAGAAAATGTGCAGTGCATGGCTGAGATGACTTGATGTCTTGTAACAATAGGCTCACGCTGATTAGCATATAAAATAGACAATAAATGCAAACGTTTTTTGTGCTTTGCTTGTGAGCAAGATTGTTGCTATTTTCCTTTTATTTTTGTCTCCCATGCATCTGAATGCAGTTTACTGTTTCAGATATTGATGGCTTTACTTATTTTAAGATGATGGTAGCACTGGGATGATGGTCAGCTTTCTGGGATGTTGGTTTTTTTTTTGTTTTTTGTTTTTTGTTCAGGAAGCACTGTGTTGTTTAAGCTGCAACAATTTGAGGAAACAATGATTTCGATAAAACTTTGCCATGAAGGTATCTCAGTATTGGGAATACTGAGATGGTGCTAAAAATATGCTCACCTCAGAACAGCTAGTGCCCGATTGCAGAGGATGAGTGCTGCTTTCAGTTCTGTACTCTATGCAGCCTCTGTATAAGGAGGTATGAATCTGTACCTACCTCAAGTGCCATCTCAACTTATTATATAAAACTATTTTAAGAAAATTCTGAAAAAGTTAGAAAACTAATCTGAACAGAGAGCTCTACAGGCACGACTCAGGGGCTGCATAGTATCTGCATAGTCAGATGTTTGCTCTGAGCCTGCTTCTGCCTGAAGCTTTCAGACCTGTGAGTGCAGCTGTGCCTGCAGTGAACGTCCTGCGACTCTGGTGGGAGTGTGGCTCGGGCAGAGCCTCGTGCTGATGGGGCTGCAGGGCGCTGAGCTACAGAGGGCTGGATGCTATGGGGTGAGAACGGGGCTTATGTGTGCCTGCTTTTGTTGAGCAGAGAGTATTTGTATCGTAACAGTAAACAAGGGTAGTGCATGGCTGGAAATCGACAGATTGAATTTAGCAGATGAGAAATGAGATCTAACAGATGATTACTGCTGCTGGTTGAAACAGACAACAATTAGACAGTTTACTTCTCTCCTGTCTAGGAGAGAAGCTAGATTGAAGAGCTTGAATTTCAGAGCTCTTGCCATGTCCTAGGGTACCTCAAAATGCCTCTGGGCTTTTCTCCTCCTGATCTTGGGAGAGAAGCAGATATAGAATAGAGAGAAATGGAAGGAGAATGGATCATAGAGGATGTTTTGGCTGATGGGCCTCAGATACCTGAAATAGATATGTTGCTCTTGTAGACTCCCTGACCCCTGCTGTGACCTCTTGTTAGCCAGGTGAAACAGAATCAGCTGAACCATTGTGAGATGAACATTCAAGCAAGCTGATAAAAAAATTTCTTAGATGACAGCAGAAATGACATATGTGCTGCTACAGAGCTGATGGCACCGCTATAGTACACTCCTTTTCTTTGTCTGTGCATAGAGGATTTACACATAAGAACAGTTTTACTGCATTATTGCATAGTCAAGCCATGTACCAATGCACCAAGTTAGTTCTGAACTTTCAATCTGAAATATAGCTATTAGTGTTGCTTTGAAGCACAAGTCTTGGTTGAGGTTAACAAAGGGTCTTGAGTAATCTTCTGATGCTGGTTTTCTGGTCTCAGTGTTCAGAGCTCTGATTATGCTAACAGTAACAACTATCTTATTAGCTTAAAGATAGCTGTGCAAACTGCAGTGGTGATATCATATGATTGTGCACGTGTATATATATTTATATCATAAGATTCACTAAAGGGAATTGTGATTCTGTGTTATAACATATTGATTTTTTTAGCTACTTTTCATTTTGGCTTTTTTTTTTCTCTTAAAATCAACCTAATTCATCACTGCAGAATGCCTTGCTCTCCTAAAGAGGAATGCTGTTAACATTATAATCATCCTGTGCAATGTGCTCATTAAACAAAAAACCCACTATCTAAAAATACCTCCAATTTTTTCCCTTATTTTTTTCTGTTTTCCATAGAATGTTAGAAAATGATAATGGTGGTTGTCTGCAATGAAGCTCAGTTGTGCTTACTTTAGAACTCAAATTGTATCTTAACAGTTTATATTATAACAGGATCTAAGATATATTAACCCTGATGACACTTTTTAAATTTTAATTTATTTATTATTTATTAGAAATAAACAGAATTATAGATTTAGCCCACAAGGCACTGACTAGGGCACTGGAGACCAGCCTTCAAGGGCCTGTTTTGTCTGTCTCAGAGCAGCAGAGCGAACCTTCATTCCAGCTTTCTTTTGCAAATGTCATAGTCAATGTGTTACAATGAAGTGGGATTTTCTTCCTTTTTGGAGGGCTTTTCATTTATTTATTTATGATTTTTTTGTTCAAGTTGGTGTGATACAGTCTGAAAAGTAGAAATATTTTGTAAACTGGACAGCTTTTTTTTTTATCCTCGGTTGTTGTGAATATATTTTCCTTCCTGTCAGATCTCTTGTTATCAAGTACATTATTATATGTAATCACAGTGGAGAAAGAAGGCAAAAATACTGCAAAAATACTCCAATGCATAAAACCTTCCTGGGGAGCTTCCTCATCTCTGCTGTTCCATTATGAACTCGTTACATTTTGAAATGTTTGAAACCCTCAGTGGCAAATTACTGTAAATCAGAGTAATTCTTCCTGTGCACTCCACTACCAGCAAATATGTATCTGAGTCCATAGCTAATTATAACATCTCTGTTATTGCTTAGGCTTTTAAACTAAAAGAATCTACTCTGTCAGCGTTTCAGGCAGAGTGTGTATACATATGTTCCTACAGTACTCCAGGGCTTATAGGTCATGATCCTCTTCCGTTATGGAACTGGATACATTTGTAATATAGCTAAAATAGAGCAGCGTTCTCATCCAGTGACCACAAGTGTTCACATGCTATGTTTAAAGGTTCCTGCACTTTGGTCACTTGTTTAGAAAGATAACCAAGTGAATCACACCCACAGCAGTGTAGGGTAGGAAGGAGATGATCAGGCCCAACCCCCTGCTTCAACTGGGGCTAGCTACAGCACATTGCTCAAGGCTGTGTCAACTGAAATTTTGAATATCTCCAAGGACTGAGACTCCGCTGCAATAGTTTACTCAGAGAGATGGAATTAATTGCCCTCACAATATTGTTTTTCCCTTTTTCTGACAAATGCTCTGTATTTGAACATGTGGCTGTCACCTCTCAACCTGCTGCTGGTTTCACTGGGGAGAGTTAGGCTCCATTTTCTTTACTTACACAATCAGTTATTTATCCACATGGGTAAGTTCCTCCCAGGCCATCTCCTTTTTAGGATAAATAGTCCCAGCTCTCTCAGTCTTGCACTCTATGATAGATGTTGCAGCATCTTAACTGTCTTCAACAGACTTGCTTCAGAATATCCATATCTCTCCTTCACTGTGAGCTGTAGTGTTTTCACAGTGATGGGCACTTCAGGTCCAATGTGCTGCTATATCATCCTGCTCCTCAAAAGAACAGGGGGAGAAACTATGATGAAAAAAGACTCATGGTTTGAAATGATGAGCAAATTAATTAAAAGGAGAGCGGGAGAAGGAAACGGTTATTGTCTACTTCTCGTCAGCAAATGATGTTTAGCATGTTTTGAGAAGCAGGGCCTCAGTATACCTGCTGGTTTCTTGAGAAGACCAGTGCTTTTGTAATGAGAGTCTTGGTTTTACTTCTCCTTTCTTTTCTTCAACTTTTATTGCTGAGTGTTACATCATGCAGTAAGGAATACCAATTCGTTTGGTTTAGGGCTGGTCTCTTGATCATGCCCCCTCCTCACCTACAGTCCTGTTTACTGGCTTTTGGACGTGGAGTGACTTAGAGTCTTGGTGCTGGGCCAGCACTGCTCAGTAATAGCCAAATCATCTGTGTGATGCCCATGCTGTTCTAGATAAAAATGAAAAGCATTGCACTATATGGACTGCTGCGGAGAAAGTTAACTCCATCTCAGCCAAATCCAGTACACTCAAGGCACCAGGATTAGGATTGTTAATGAAGAGGTTAATCAACACTAGTCCTGGTGTCAGTCCCTGGAATACGCTAGTAATTACTGCACTCTTTCTTGTTAACTTGCTCTGCCAGTTCCTCTCTGGATTGGGTGTTGCCATCTATCCCTGATCTGCTGTTCCCTATTTAAAGCTCTCCTCACTAGGCTCACCATCCTGTTGGCAAAAATACTTTTGTCTCTCTTGCTTGGTGGGTCCTGTCTCTTCCAAGATGTCCTTGGCCACTAAATAGGATGACAGGGCTAGTTTCTGCAGTCAGTGGTGGGATTGTGTCCTGTATCATTTCACTGTATGCAGGCACATGTAGAGTTTTTGGCCCCCTTCTTCACAAACTGCTTCCTAGTCCTTTCCCAAGTACCTGCTGAAAGGGTGCTGGACCCTCCCTAATCTATGGGGTTAAAACCAGTGCACAAAGCACCTTTTGATCAAGAAGAGCCAGAAGAAATTTTTAAAAACTGCTGGAGCTTGCTAAAAGTGGCAGCTTCCTGCAGGCATTCTTCTCTGGCAGCAGTAGGAATCTTGATGCTCCTATGAGAGTTCCCACGAGTCCTCTGGCAATCACAGGAGGTCAGGAAAATCTGGGAAACAGAGCCCAGAAACTGCTGTGCAAACTGCTGTGTCTGAATTTAACACTGAGGAATTCAGCTAGAAGCAGGTTGCACTGCCAGGTTGATGCATTAGTCTCTCTTCCTGTCTGAACATAAGATTTCCCTGACTGAAAAACAAGGGGATTGATGAGGCAGATGAACTGTATTGTGCAATAGCTCTCAACCAAGGTGGTGGATTGACTGCCTTTTTTAAATCTACTGTATACAAAATAATAGGATGCAGATTTGAAAACCCTCTTTTTGTTTTGTTTTAATTTGCTGTTTTCTTAAAAAAGCTTTTCTACATGTTTCATGTTGCTCAGAAACAGCCTACTCTGGATTTAAGAAAACCAGCAATGTACCTAATATTGTAGAAGGCAGCAGATTCTGCCTACTGCTGACACTTCGTACTGTTTTGTCATCATAAGTACAATGGAAGAGCACTGTTGTTGTTAAAACTTTTCTTTCCATCTGCTCATTCTGACTTTAAGCATAAGCCTGCTTAACACAAAGGGAAGGCATCTTATCTAGCAAGGAGAGGTTCAGGAGGGTTCACTGTAAACAAACTGATGAGATGAATGTAAACAGGAGCAGCATGTTCTACTACAGATGGCTCTTTCCTTATAATTCTCATGCTCATAATGAAGTATTTTTGTTCCTTAGGGTCCTGTAATGAAATAAGAGGCAGCAAGAAATGGATTTTTTTCAATCAGGTTTTAATTCTTCATCTGTCACCAATGAATGAAGAATTAAAACCCTAACTTCATAGCTAACACTGTCTTGGACAGGAGGTTGTACCAGATGACCTCCCTCCAAGCAGAATTTCCTTATAGTTTTATGGATTATCTCCCAGGTGACATGCTATAGCAGGGTTGTTTTTTTTTTTTTTTTTTTTTTTTTAATATAGGAGTTTGTTATTTAACTGCACCTATATATATCACAGCACTGCTATTGAATAGGATATCTAATTTCTAAGTCTTCTGTTGTATCTCTTCCACAAATTAGTGGAGAAATTGGGGAATTTGTGATGTACTCTTTTTCTGCCTAGAAGCTAAAGTTGGACTTCTTCAAAAATGGATCTGGAGCACATGCCCTATGAGCAGAAACTGAGGAATATGGGCTTGTTCGGCACGGGGAAGGGATGGCTTTGGAGGTACCTAACAGCTGCTCCCAGTACCTGCAAGGAAGATGTAAAGAAGATGGAGCCAGTTGCATGGTGGGAAGGTGAGAGAAAATGAGTGTGAATTGAAAATGAGGTGTTCAGACTGAATCTAAGGATAAAATTGTGTTCCCATAAGGACAATCAGACAATGGTACAAACTTACTGGAGAGGTTTTTCAGTTTTCATTTCTGGAGTTCTCTGGATCAAGTCTTAACAAATCTCATCTGACCTCAGAGTTAACCTTGCTTTTTGAGCAGAAAGTTGGACTAGAGATCTGCTGATGTCACTTCCAAGCTTAATTATCCTGTGATCCTTGCATAACCACCTCTAGATCTGTTCAGAATAAGAAGATCATACCGTTATGAATTCCCAAAACTCAGTTCCCTGGTTTTGTGTTTCTTGTCTTTGTGGCTGTAAGAAGAGTCTTGACTATTGTAATCTGTGCAATACTGTCCTGTCGAATCTGTGAATAGAATTCAATGGAAGGAAGACTTGCAATTATTAAATCCAAGGGAGATTATTGTTATTGCCTTTTATGCCAGGTAGGCTAGACCTAACTGATTATTGTCTGTCATTTTAATTTCATCTGTGAGAGTGTGCTAAGAGGAAGAGGGCAAAAAGTCCACTCTCAAATGGACATGTTGCTAATGCAAGGAGTGATTTATTTTTTTTTTCCCTTGAAGATGAAATTATATAGAATCAGAAGAAAGCTGCCAAAAATGCACTGGATTCATGCATGATGTGGATTATTAAAGATAATCCAAAATTTGAACTCTTTACTTTTCTTACTTCTACCATTAGTAAGTAGTCCACTTCAGAAGTGGTGACAGTGGTGGGTCACCTCTGCTGGTGTGATGAGCATGGCGTGCAGACTCTTGTTTGTCACTGGTGAAAATGCATAGCTAATACTGGTGACTGTTGAAAAACAACAATTTGTATCTGAGAATTTGCTCTATCAAATAGTGTTGTGCTCTTTGTATCAATTGTGGGTAGGTGGAAACAAATAGGAGGCATTACTTTTGAAGCAACCAACTTGGAATTGGAGATATTCGCAGTTACTTCTTGGTTTGCTGAAAAACTAGTGGAATCTCTTTGAATTGATATCATTGGGAAGCTGATCTCCAGCTTGTTCTCTTGGCTTTCTAGGCTGAGCTGTTCAGAGCGATACCAGAAATGCTGCTTCTCTGAGGAGAAGGGTTAGCTACGCTCATTGCCTTTTTTGCTTTGTTTAAATGGTATCTGTAATATTTATCACTGTGCAAGAGTCTAGGGGAAGCTGCTATTATCTTCTACTCCACAGCCTCCGTTCAAGTCCAGATGGTCAGAAGACTTGGCAGGGCTGCAGTTCTCTCTATTCATAACACTGACAACTAATCCTCTTTGCTGCTTTCAGTTCTAGGTGAAGCCTGGGCTACTGATTTTGCACTATCAACTTATTTGAAGAGCTGGACAAAACTGAGGCTTTATTGTTATCTTGGTGCTTTCTCAGTTTGCTAATGATCCTTGTTCTGATGAAGAGAAAAAGAATCATAGAACTGAGTTGGATAGGACCCTTAGGAGTCATCTGGTCCAGCTCCCCTGAAATGAACAGATACATCAACAGATAGATCAGTTTGCTTAGAGCCCTTCCAGCCTGATCTTAGATGACTCCAGGGAATGTCACCACTACTCTGGGCAACCTTTTCTATTGCTTCACTGTGCTTACTGTTAATTTTTTTTTTTTTAAATATTTAGTCTAATTCTTCCCACTTTTCATTTGAAACCATTTCCCCCATCCCATCACAATAGACAAAAGAGTCCACTTCTTTCTTACAGCTTCCCTCTGGATACTGAAAGGGCTCTAAGTTCTCCTTGGAGTCTTCTCTTTCCCAGTCTGAACAGCTCCAGCTCTCTCAGCCTGCAGTCATGGGGTGTTCCATTCCTTGGATCATTTTCCTAATACTCTTCTGGATGTGCTCCAATAGGTCTGTGTCTCTCCTGTGTCCTCCTGTTGTATCTCTCCTGTGTCCTCAAGTCCTCAAGGACTCCATGTGAGGATGCAGAATTCCAGTTGAGATCTCACATACTCTGGGTAGAGGGGCAGGATCACCTCCCTTTACCTGCGGGTTATGCTTCTTTTGATAGAGCCCAGGACACAGTTGACTTTCTGGGCTGCAAGTGCACATTGCTGGCTCTTGTCCAGCTTGCTATCTACAAGTGATGTCATGGTTATGTCACAGCTATCTAAATATTTAGAAGATTTCACTGAGCGGGTTTAGCAAACCCACGGGAAAGAAACAACACTTTTTTACCTGCATAAATGCACACTGAAAGAGTGTTCCTTCGAGATGAATTCTTGGACAACTGTATGTTGAATTTTTTCTGAGAGGATCCTCTTTTAGCTATCCTAAATTTTTCAGACAAATTTCTCAACCACATTGAGTGGCTTTGCTAGTTAATGAAAATGCATTTACAATAATGAAATATTCTAAATTGCATTTATTCTTAAATCTAAATTGAAGAGTTACAAATTAAAGACTTGTTTTTATTTCTTCAGATTCATAGTTAAAAAGGCTTCTACATAGCTCTGGAACTTACAGAAATTAAAATGTGCTTGATAAAAGAAAGTTTTAAATGTATGAAATGCCTCAGTGTACAAAATTTTTCTTTGTCATTACAAAAAATATCCACCGTTGTAGCTGAAGAGCTCTGCAGACTTTTACTTAAATCTAAGTTCAATTTGAAATGGTACCAAGAAGATGACTGAATTGAGAAAAAGCAAGGATTTAATGAACAACCAACTATAATATATCTGAGACATTTTATGTAATAATTTTGACTTCCTTCTGTTCCTCAGAATTACATATCTTGATTCCATTGCTTTGATTTTATCCAGAATTTACTGCATACCAACCTTTAACTTCTCCATCTTTGACTGTTAGAAGCCGTGTTCCCTTCCCCTTCCTCTCAAAGCATTTTGACACGGGCTTTAATACGGCCCGCTCTCTTTCTCCCTCAACCTTGATTCCTATTTCTTCAAAGTAACAGTGAACTTTTGATGTGAAGCAGAAAATTTCAGAAGGAAGATAGTTGGGTGAGGCAGGGAGGAATAGGAGATGCAAAGATTGAATGACATTTTCCTGGGTTGTTTCCCAGTGTAATCAGCCTTAGAGCTACTCCCTTAAGATCTAACTACAAAGTAAAATGTACATGTGATTGTAGCATACTAAGAATAAAATTAATATGCTTCAACATAGTTTGCTCTGAAAGAAATGTCTCCTACTTATTTCCACGGAAACAACAGGGACACAAAAAGTACAGTAACAGTATTTGATAGAGCAAATTCTCAATTACAAAACACTTTTTTCAACAGAGTAACCACCATCAGTTATGCATCTTTGCCAGAGTTGAACAAAAGTTTGCATGCTGTGCTTGTAAAAAACAACAACAACAACAACAACAACAACAAAAAAAAACCAAACAAACAAAAAAACCCCAACAAATCTGTACCAGTGGAGTTCACCTGCTACTGCAACATCTGGGACACACCACCCACCTCGTCAGTATGCTCACAGCCATGGTTTGGGCTCCATAAACGTTCAGCAAGCATTGACAAAGGTCAGTGGCTGCTATATTTTTCCTGCATGGAGGAATTCATTGACACTTTTGCTTCCAAGTCAGGTGCCATTTTGTCAGACTGCCCCTCTGCTGCCATCTGTTGCATAACAAAAAGTAGCAGCATATTGATAGGAAGCTTCAGCCTCTATTTCCATTGCACCATCATCTATCTATTATGAGCAAATAGAAGGCATTACTTTTGGAACAAGCCTTATGTTTTCCAGTTGTATATGCATCAACACAGGGGATAGTAATCAAAAGAAAACTTCCAGGAGGTTGAACTTATATTGTTTTCAGCCTGCTGCTGCACCTCTGTTGCTGTATTACTGTGTATACTGAAGTTAGAAGAAATATGCCCATGTGCATCTCATTCTCCGATGTAATTTTTCCTATGAAACTGAAAATCTTGGTTCAAGTTTTCCTCAACAGTAAATTAATAGTAAAGCACCTGATGTTCAGGTCTCTGCTTATTGTGTCCTCCTTTGGAGATTTTGTGATATGCTCTACTTCTCTAGGGTAGGAGCTGTTAACTACAGGAGTTACCTGTTAATTCTTCTGGACTCCTTTGACAGGAAAAAGGTTTTTGAGAATTTTGGAACCTCTTTAGTTTTTTGAGAATTTCGGAACAATCTTTGAATTGTTTTCTGGCTTCCACAGGTTTCTGATCTTTTATATATGGTGAGGACATACTGTTCGCAAACTTCATGGAATTGTTGAGCATCAATCAAAAGTAAAAGCTAGAATTAAATAGCTGTTCAGAAATCAGCTGAAAGATCAAAACCACAATTCTTACCTTAACAATTTAAACTGCACCTATGAAGAAAAGTTAGATTGCTTCATTTTTTTGGAAAATAATGCTGTTTCTACAAAATACTCTGCACTTTGTTTACAGTCCTTTTAATCCTTCCCCAAGAGATTGGCTTCAGGTTTATCATCTTGTGTTTTCTTGTGCACTCATAATTTCAAATCTATTTAATTTATTTCTCATATCCTATTAAAATTTTATTTGCCACAAAAATTTTTTCCGCTTGGAAAACCTATTTTATTTTTACTTTTTTTTTTTTTATCACCGCTGCTATGCCTCTTCACATCCTTTTCACTTCTTCATTAACTGTGATGTATTTCAAACATGTTGAAAGCAATTTTCCTCAGAACTTTGGAGGATTCAGCTTTTGTTTAATAACAGAAATTTAATGTTTCAAATTCAGGCTGTAACAAGGGTGTGTGTGTAATAAGCTTGAGACTGTACTCAGATCCACTGCTTTTTTTTTTTTTTTTTTTTTTTTTTACTTTGCAAGAGATACCAAATACAGAGCTTGCATTTCTATGTTTGGCTTTTTTTTTTTTTTTTTTTTTTTTTTTTTTTTACTATAATGTTTTTATTTGGGATCACATTTACTGTGCATTTCTTCTCACACTAACATACCCCCTTCTCCTTTATATGCCTTCTCTATTATATGGCATTGTTGCATTGTTTAGATTTAGATTTAGCTGAGTTGTTTTCCATTGCATTGACATACAGTGGTGTTCCTGCCTGGATGCACATGCAAGAACAGCAGACGTATTTCTGAATTAACTTTGTACACAAACACATGAACAAGTAATAGAGCAAATATATCCTGCCTATGTTCTAAATTCATACTATTTTTAAAAGATACATATCTCAGTAACTCAAAAATGGAAGAAAATAGTTGGCATGGATTGCTATATCTTTTTTCAAAAAGTACTTAAGTAAATATGGACCATGGTTTGTTCACAATAGCATGGATATGCAGCAGCTGCAGTAGTGTGCATATGGGTCCTTCAAGGTGTATTTTCTGATTTTATATACTGGAAATACATGCCTTGTAAGAATAAGAAAAAATAGTTCAGGAAAACATCATCATTAGCACCATAGTTTTATTTCCTTATTTATCTTTAAATCTCTTCTATTACATAGCCAATTCTGCAGATCATCACTAAGGTGTCTTATTCTTAAACTCCAACACCTGCTGCAACCTTCTGTGTGTTTTAACCAATCAAATGATAGGTAAATATTTAATTTTTGAGGTAACTAAAAAATTCTTCTTGAACTTACAGCCTTGTCAGTGACTATATATGGTTTTAATATATGATGTCAAAATCCTCTTATCTGTCAAGCATGGATAGTGCATCTCTGTGAAACCTTTTTGGACCCATACTGTGATTGTAAGTGCTAGGAGTTTGCAGGACACTTCTGTGGATATACTTTGCAAAGCAGGACTGTTTTTATGAATGCATTAAACATTAATGCAGATAAATGTGAAGCTTTATAGCACAAAAGCTTTATTTGCTTGGACGTGTATTTATTTTTTATTGATAATTTTTACCATGCTACATATTTCTCTTAAAAATTTGAACTTTGAAAATGATTCCTTGGACTTAGTAAATGTTTTTTCATATAAAACCAAGGGAACAAATGAAAATCACTCAGATTTACATTTCAGTGAAATCTCATAAGTAATACATGAACTAGGCTTCAGAACTGACTTGTACAGGGCCTTAAGTACCTTCTAACACTCATCATCTTCTATAAGGAAGCTGCAAAAAACAATTTTTCCTCCTTTCTTTCTTAAACCAAAGAAAATCTGGAGAAGGGTGATGAGGGCAATTATTGGTCGGGAAAGGTACAAAATGCTTTTTTTTTAATTACAGGGAGCATCCTGATTTAGTTAGTTGTTACTAGGGTACAGCATAGCAAATATTGAACCTTGTGTTCTGATCCATGAAGTGCAAAAGTCATTGTAAGCAGTTTTTGGTGTGAGGTTAATATGAATGGATTCACTTCAAAGAAACCTGGAGATGGAAATAACCATACCAACTCAGAACCCTTCTGAAAACTTCTTTCTGAATTGTCTCAGGTATTTTCCTTGCTCTGTGAGGATTTGGGATTCTGACTCTGGTTTTAAAATGATTGTTTCATCTGATATGAAAATGGCTTTTCCCATAAGCTTATGGTAATCCACCATCACTGTCAGTCTATTCCTATCTGAAACTCATTCCTAAACCATGACCTGTTTTTATAATAAATAAACCGCTCACTTCATCTACTACCACACATCCTTTTGCATGCTAGCATAGTGGTGCCTATCACAGCTGACCTTTATTATATTATATAATCCTGCTGAATAGGATCTTAAGTAGCATCAGTGCTTTTCATTCAAATATAACTCCTCTCTTGTATAATGTCCTAGATTACCAGTTCTCAGATGCATACAATCTCCTGCAGGATACAAAAACCTAGAAGAAATGCCAAATTGTAATCAATGTGAAATGTGTGCAAATAGATGCGGTATGAAGGAAGAGAAATTAAAAAATTCAATGACAACTCTAAGCAGCTACTGTTGACATTAGAAATTCGAGGATTAAAATGGTATCTGCATTGAAATGCTAACAAGTGTGATGATTTAGACTGTGTGCCCTGTTTCTAATTATTATGCATAGCTTGCATATAACATAAGTAGTTGTAACCTTTGTGTGAAGAGCAAAGTCAGGAAATATTAATCCATGGGGAAACCATCACTTTTCTCTAACTTCCACATAGAAACTCTATCTCAAATGATAGCTCTTGTTCTCCAGACCAGGGGAAAAAAATAACCACTTTGCTTTTGAATATCCTCTTTTATGCTGTGTGTGCATTAGCCAAATTGATTTCCATGAGAGTCCTCCAGGCTGAGTTATATAACTCTATCATTCAGTGCATCTGCAAAGAGAACTGTAAGAGAATGAGAAATATTAGAAAAAAGACCTTTTGAAACTTGGAAGTAGCAACTTTGACAAAGTTGGCAAGACTTTGGGCTGGAGAGCTGATATGCAGCTTGTCTAGAAAGAAACTCTTTAGGGAAGGACAGGTTTTGAATTTCTATTTTTCTTGAAGTTTTATGTTTCCTTCTCTCCTTTGGAAGGGCTACTCATCCGACAGAGGCTAAGGATTGTGCTCAGGGCCATCCAGGAGGCAGGAAAGGACTGTTGGGGAAGGATATGACACGTACATCACCAAAGATTTTACAAGAGTGCTTTTGGCAAAAATCTGTCTATAATGTTTATGTGCAGGTATTGCTTTTTCAAGATCCACTCTGTCTACCTTTTGAATGACTCTGGTGCAATAATTCCTTGACATTTCTGTAACATGAATTGTATGCAATAGTTTTACCTGAATGGAACAAAATTCTGTTATATTGCTGAAGTGCTTGGACCAGGAACTTTAAGGATAGAAATAACATGTAACTGATCACAAAGTGAAAGCGAATTCTTTCAGAAGGTAGCCATCTCCATCTGTTTGCCCGATCATGATCCTAGAAGCTGTTGTGCTTTTCTTTCTCCCAGCTTTGTGGTTACTTCATTAAGTGGTCATCTGTTTTTATTGTAAGAAGTTATTTTCATGTAAGTGTCTATTTCTTGCCCTGATTTCCATGTCTGCTCATAGGCTGTGGTTGTTGGTTTTTTTTTTTTTTAATGCATATCAACATATACTGTGGTTATAAACAGTATTTTGCAGTTGAATAATTCCTTCTCACTTGAATACATCTAAAAGGTTTTTTTTGTATTGGCTGTACTGCCTTGGCCTGTTGGTCATACTACTTTAAAGAAATTGGGAATAATAAGCAACAAAGTGCTTATATTTGGAATTTTTCATGTTATTTAACACTCTCCACTGTTTTCTCTATGTCATGTATTTTATCTGTATACTATTCAGTGTATCCTCTATCTGCAGTTGCATAATGCCGAGATCTTGTTAGTGTTAAACCACTAGCAAACAGTATCCTCATACTTAGAGTCTACAATGTTCCCAGAAGTGCACGATTTTGATTACTGAGCCATTTCCAGTATTTAGCTTCCAAATCTTGTGTCAAATTTAATTGTATGTTCAATTGAAATATAAATAGTTATAGCTGATGAGAAAATACGAAGTCGTCTTAGCATTCTGGACAAAAAATGAAGCTTCACAGTGGTAATTTGATTTTTGGAGAACAAACAGGTAGTTTTGAAATCTGAGACTTGAATTTGCATGCATTTCCCTTCAAAATTTCCCAGTTTTGGCTATGCTACAGAACTTTTTATTTTGAGCAAAGTATATATGAAGTTCTGGGATCAGATAATTCCCAGAATCTTAAGAAGAAAGCATAGTTTGCTTGAATTACTTGACAATAACACTCATTTATAGTCAAGAAGGTAAAATGTAAATAGCAGCAGTAATAAAGAAAAATCAATGGACATAAAAGCAGGAACCAAGGCTTCATAATACAGATACAGACTATATATAAAAGAGCTATGTCTAGCTCAATTGTGTCAGATATGATCTGAGCAAACAAAAGACCTCTTGAACACTAACCCTCAAATTTATAGGCATTAGAAAAAAACTGGAAGGCTGCGATCCCTATAGGGCTACTTGGGATTTGAGCTGGACCTGATGACTGCCAGGGTGAGCTAATTCTGCAGGTTGGAAATGCTGAGCTTTGGAGGAGGAAGAAGTATGTTTGAGAAGGAGAAAATATTTTATGGCTCAGCTTGCACTACTCTGTATCCTGTATTTTAAAAGCATATCAATAACTCAAAGACTGAATCTGTAGCTGTGCCAGCAAAATCAGTGCAATATCCTCAAACAGAACAGAGTGGTCTTTGCAATACAGAAAAATAAGCACACATTAAGGAAATTCAGGATCTTGGCAATTTTCACCATGTTTTATTCCTGTCAGTTACTTTGGTGTATTTTTATTGTTCATCTTTTTTCTTCCTGTCTCCTTTAGGTCAGGCTACAATTGTAGATTTTTATTAGCGCTGTTCATTAAATTGAAACCCAAAATATATGTTCAACATTGCTATACGTATTTCCTATCTCAACATGCAGGTAGTTGTCTCCATTAAAAAAATAAAATAAAATAAATAGAATGCTCCTGAGGTGAATTTGATACGTTAAATTTCAGCTTGTAGTAAATTTTTACAGTTGAGTTATAAACCTCTGGGAAACAGTGGGTTGGGTTATCACAGAAATGCTAATACAAACCAAACTCCAGCAGTGATGTTGTAATACAAACATCATTAAGTTTCCATTCTCACAGAACGCGTGGTGTACAGAATATTTACATTTATAGTACTTTAGTGTATCTTAGAGTATTCCTCCAGGTAACAGTGAAATGATAGTTTCATGAGGAAAATTATGTGACATTATTTTAATATACCCATGCTGATTTTAGCTCAGAGCTCAGGAGCAGGATTGTCATAATGCTTCCCTATATTAGCCTGGAAAGCGTTCAGCCCCTTTTAACTATTAGTTCGGTGCTTGTTCAGAGAATAGCAAGAATTCAGAAGACTTTTTATCCCTCTGGCTTCTACAGTAATTATATTGTACAAGGAAGGGTTTTTTTGTTGGAATAAATCTAATATTCCAACTTGCTTTATATGAGGTTTAAATATGAAATGGGGTTTTCAGTATAATTTTGCTACCTGTTCATATGTTGACTTATTTACCTATGCAGGTTTTATGCTTGGTATCATTTACTCTCAGATGCCAGCGGACAATTTATTTGCATTCTAATCATAGCAGGAAAAACTGCAAAGAGAAAATCATTACACGGTTTGGAAGGGAATGTTTAGAACTAAGCACCTTTTTTGGTCTTTTTTGAAAAAAAAAAAAATGACAATGATTAGAAAAAAGAAAAAAAATAGAAAAATGAGACTGTGCTCATATTTCTCTGAGGATGGATATTACAGCAAGAAAAGCCAGTGATGAGAGAGAAGAAAGACTCAAAGTCAATAAGGGACAGAAATTTTGTGTGGAGCATTTGAGCCTAATGAACTGTTACCAGGCATTTTTGTTCATACAGGTCAGCACAGCTAACATATTTCTCTGCTGTGCAGTTGCCTAAGGGAGAATATACACTTTGGCTTTCTGGAAGTGCACGTGGATTCACCTGAACAGAGTAAGAAGACATTTTTCTATGCTACTGAATACTTTTTAGATAGTTTGAATGTGGAGATTAATTTTGATTCTGATTTTCAGGGGTTGGCGCTGGGAATGAACTCTGTAAGGCTGCCCAGGAAGATGTATAAAGTACATGCCTTTTACGTGAGTAATAGGTGTGAATGTTCTGACACCAAGTATTTCCTTCTTGGTGTAATGTTACAAGTGGGAGTCCCATCTAGAAAGGTAGCATCTTTTGTCTTCAGAATGCATGTGGAAAGGAACTACAGATTGCCTTTAGAGGTGATGAAAGGGCCATGGCAAATCTTTTGCTCTGAAAATATGTTCAGGCAATATATTTCTTTTTTTTTTCCCCAGAATACATCTGAAAAGCTATTTTGTAGCATTCCACTGCAATAGTAATTTACTGGAGTTATGACTGTATCCCTGCAGAGCTTTGTTTGATCTAAAACACACAGCAGCTACCAAGTACTCTTCTGTAGAGTGCATGCAGCTATAAGAGAATGACATTTGAATTAATTAATCTGTGGAAATACTGTTAGAGAGGAAGAGACTAATGCTGAGGACTTGACAGATTCTACTTGCTTTCTGAAAACACTTTCATGACAACAGATTCCAGCAACAGGCATCAGTACCAGCAAACCACCCTACTAATCTGTTCTGTTGTGTTTCTCAGCATTCAAAGAGCAATCAGATATTTTCTGTTGAAATGACTCTCATTTTAAATTAAGAACAACAAAGTAAGAACAAAAATAAAGCTCCATCAGAGAGTGTGTTTTTCTTTTTCCAGAGCATTCACTGAAATGAAATGAAAATGTTTGCTAGTCTGTATAGATAGCTGTAGCTTTTTAGAAGCACAGCTCATGACAGCACCAACATCATATGCATGTACCTAATGGCAGCTAGTTTTACGGTAATATACAGATTTTTCCAATTTAATTAAACTTGCTCTAAGCAGTGTTATTCATGACTTCATCCTCTTAGGGTACTGAACTTTGAGATTGTTTCCTTAACTGCCTTTTCCCAGTGAGGGCACCTTCACACAGAGCACATAGGACCACCTATTTGAGAAGCATGACTGATATTTCTGTTTAGGAGATCTAGGCTGTTACTGTTTTTGGAGGTAGGTGCTTCTCTTGAGCGTATGAGAAGTATGTGTGGTGAGGCTGGAGATTACTGTCTGCAGAACAATCTCAGAGCTCGGGTTTTGCTCTTAGATGTGGATATTTTCAGCCAGCTGTAACAAACTCAATATTTGGTCAGACAAACTATGATCGTAAACATAGTATTTTAACAATTTTTGAAAGTAGATTTGCTTTTGGAAATCTCCACATTAGAAAAAATTAAGGTTAAGAATGGAGAAAAAAAAAAAAAAGAGTTAAAATTCAGAGACACACAGAACTTGAAGGGATTTTCTGGGTCTTCAATTGCCCTGACAGTTACTGGAAAGCATGGTGAGCTTAAGGCAAACCAGGAGGCTCTTGGAATGCATCAAAGATAGCTTCTTGAGGCCTGTAATAGACAGCCCCACCAAGGACCATGCTATACTGGAGTAACTGTTCACCAAAACAAGTGAACTGATTAGTGTTTCATGGTTTTTCATTGGTATTCCACATCACAGCATCATGCAGTGCACTGTGAGTTTTTTTTTTCCTTTAGCTCATTGCCACTGTTATCCAGGCTCGTCTCCCTATCTTTTGCTTACCTTCTCCCCCTGCAAGCCTTTCCTGGGGCATGGATTAACGGGTCTCTTTGCCCCCTTGTCAAGGAAACCAAGCTGAAATGTGACACAGTGACATCAGGATTGGATGCTGCCTGGGCTGTAGTGACCATGAAATAACCCTGGGGGGGTTGGGGGAGGATGGGACAGATAAAGAGTAAAAATCAAGATGCTACATTTCAGGAAAGCCATCTTTCAGCTCTCTGAAGAGTTATCAACAACCTCCCTAGGAAACTGTCTTTAAGGACAAGTGAGAGGAGCAGAGTTGGCACATTTTTGTGGAAGTTTCCATAGGGCGCAAGAGCTCTCCATCAGTGGGTGAAGGATGTCAGGAAAGGAAGGTAAGAGACTAGCATGGCTGAAGCAGGACCAGAACTAGGGAACAAGAAGGATATGCACAGGCAGTGGAAGCAGGGACAGGTACCCTGAGAAGAGTATAGGGATGTTTCTAGCTCTGTAGGGATGGAGTCAGGAAGGGCAAGGCCCAATGGGAACTGAATTTGTCAAGAAGTGCAAAGAACAAGAAAGTCTGGTACATCAACCAGGAAAGAAAAGTCCAAGAAGGTGTACCCACTTGTGATCAATACAGGCAGACTAGTAATAAATGACAAGGAGAAAGCTGAAGTACTCAATAAATCTTGTACCTGAGTCTTTACTGGCCAGTGTTCTTCACACAACCCTGGAGAGGGTGGTTTCGAAGGTGGAGATTGGATGAGCAATGTCCCTCCTACTGTAAGCAAAGATCAGGTTTGTGAGCTTCTACCTTAACATCCACAAGTCTATGGGTACTGACAAGATGCATCCCAGAGTTCTGAGGGAATTAGTTGATGTAGTCATCAAGGCTCAACCAATGGTATTTGAAAGGTCATGGCAGCCAGGTGAAGTCCCTCGTGACTGGAAAAAGACAATGTCACAGCCATTTTTAAGAAAAGCAGAAAGGACAACTCAGGAAACTACTGATGTGTCAGCCTCACCTCTGTGCTGTGTTTTGGATTCTCTAGGCATAGGGTTTTTGGAGGCACCTGTTCCTGCCTCATGACAGTGTAAATTGTGAACAGCAGAGGAAAGACCTCCAAAGCACAACGGAATTGAAGAGCAACAGCCCAGATTCAGAAAGTGTTAGGCAATAGATAGTTAAGAAATAGTGGGAGAATCCAGAATTTAAAAGTTGATGTAATTGCTTCTACCAAAGAGACCTGTGGAAATGTTAGTCATATTTTTGGAAGAAAGTTGTCAGCAGTAATAGGTGATTCTGAATAGCATTGTTACATAACCAGGATCAATGGGCCACAAATTGATCTTTTTCTATCTGTTTAATTACAATTTCTGCACTTACATAGATTGGTTCTATACCCTACTCTGCATCCTTGCACTCACATAGAAGAGTGTTTTCTGTGGTAAAGCAAAAAGATGCGCTGGATCTGTGATGGGCTCAGATTACAAGAGCACTGCAAATTGAGGTTGTTACTTTAAAAATTGTTGGGGCCACGAATGCATCCCTGCTGATTTCTTAGAGTGATACTCAACAAAATCCTTCCATAAGGGCATGCCAGATTAACTGGGACTATTGGAAGTCACTGCTTTATGAGTTGCATCAGTTCATTTTTTTTTTCTTCTTTTTTTTTCTCTGTCATAACTAATAGGAAGACAATCATATAGAAATTTTGTCAGAGACATAATTTCCTTTCACTCTTGACTGCTTTCTATGTATTCACTGATTTCTCTGCTTCTTCAAGTGGTGCCTGTAGCAGTACAGCTTGTGTTTTTCCTTGCTTATCTTTCTATCCACAAGCCTTCACCAAAAAAAAAGAAAAAACCAACAGTGAAATAAAGATTTTAATTGGTAACATAGAGTCTCTTTTCAGGCCTCTCTGCTTTTATTTCTCTTGCCACATAAATTTCTCAAGGGAAGGAATGGTAGATAGGAAGAATGTTTGATCTTGGATTCCAGTGCTATGCAGATGAAAGATAAGACAACTACTTTGCTTAATTTTTACATGAAGTCTATTAACTGCAGTGATCTTTTCAAAGTCATTAGGTTGCATTGTTAAAGTCAGTAATTCAGTTTGTGATAGTTGTTTTTTCTCAATTTTATCCTTTATTTTTTTTTTTTCCCTATGGCATAATTGTCTTAGCTGGTTATTCCTTGCTTACTTGCTTTTCTAGGTTATAAAAATATGTAACAGTTTGGAAAGCTTTGAGAGCAAAAATAAATATGAGCTGGTACAATTCTTGAACAATTCAGCATCAGAATTTTCTTTTCCTGTTGCGACTTAAGCTCTGAAAGAAGAAATAAACCTCAGAATGCAGTGAACTCATGCTCATAACAACTGAGTGGAAATTCATTTATACTGTTGAGTATCATGGATCATTGCACCACACAACACAGGTAAGAATTTAATCTTTTAAGAGAGTAGTCTCTTGGACTTTAATACTCTGTCTTCATATACTTTGCAAATTGCCAATCTCTCCAAAAAAAGAAAACCACAAATCTCCCCAACAGGAGTCTGCAGGAAATAGATACTTCTTCATTTGCTGTGCTTTTTTTGTTTATACCTCAGTTTGTCTTCCACAACAAAAGCAAAGTTGATACTTTTTACAAGTTTGAATAGTCATTTACTATTCTGGAGACAATCTGAAATCTTTGGAATGACTTTTTCAGAAGCATAGTATTTGAGTATGAAAATTAAATGTGTACATTACTTCTTAAACAAATTCCTCTAAACTATTTATTATGTCTCTGTCAACAAAATGCTAACAAGTGAGCTCAACTTTGCAGCCCAAAGTACGGGTGGTGTTGTGTGGAGGCATGCTAAACAGAAAAAAGGGAAAACAGAGGTTGGAAGTTTTGTTGAAAATATCATCTGAGGTTTGAAATAGAGAGGGAGAGTGGAGGAAAAGAGATATTTGTTGCAAACTGGGCTTTCTGCAAAGAAAGGACTGAGGATATTCCTTTAAATGCTAGCCCTATTACAGGCTGGCAAGATAAATCTTGAGATATAGGTATATTATTTTTTTATTTGTCTGGCTAGACGTGGGCAGACACATTTCTTACAGAGTGATTGGAAAATTGTGCAAAGATGAACTGCTGAATGTAGGCTTTCCTTTGCATATCACCTTCATCAACTGCAAAAATTTTGCAATGGCTGAAAGGCTTTGCCCTCACAAGAGAGTACTGTAGCTGGTGTTACACAACATGAAAAAGCTTTTTCTTTTTATATAGCGTAGATCTATGTCATCTTTCTGCCTATCATCACTGAGTTCTGTAAATACCACCTTGGTAGTATACCACATTTTTAGATTTTGTATCTTCCATTTTGCCTGTGGATGTGTGAGGTGTGGTGTGGGTTTTTTTTTGAGGGGGTGGAGGCTTGTTGGTTTTGTAAGACCCTCAACACTACTATTCCTGTTTCTTCCATTTCCAATTGGCACTTCATCGTAAATGGCATTCAATATACAATGTTTTGAGCTCTATGAAGACTAATATTAGAGAAGACCATGGATTTTATAACCAGGAGCGGTGTTCTCAGTTATTATGATGGTAGAGGCATGTGCAATACATTTCTAAGTACTTCAGAGACTAAAGCTGACCCTTTCTGGGATAACTTGCTGAAAGGTCCCTCTAGTGTCAGTTTGTCGGTGTAGTTTTCTTTCTGAAACCTATAATTGAGAATGGAAAAAAAGTGCATTTTCAGGAACTCCTACAGAAATGCAAGTACTAAACTGAAGGTAGCAGTGAGCAGGGTTGCAATTGATAGTGGAAGATGACTTCAGAATAAATTGATTTTTAAAACCAGCAGTTTTATAGTGTTCTTCCTTGAGATAGTAAAGACGTGGTGCAGGTTACAAAAATTCTATCATAGCAATAAAATCTTTATAAAAATATTTGAAAACATCTTATTTTTATAGAAATATAGCTGTGTAAAATCTAGTGCCATGTGAAATATCTAATGCTATTTTAAATGTGGCATCTAACTCACACTGCTGTCAGTGGAATGCACGTACTCAAAGACAAGTTTATATTTTTGAACAGTGCATATTTATAATCAGATCTAGTTCCAAATTTCATATTCAAACTAGTAAATAGGTACTGTCTGTGAGTCTGCAGACATCTCTTTATATTTTGGGGAAAGGAAGTGGGGCTGTCCGCCGTTAATCCTGAATTAGAAATGGTTTCCTCACTCCTGTGTGATCAGTTGCCTTTGTTCATTGAATGTCTTCAAAGTTATTTTCATGAATAAATTAACACAGATACAGTGGTATCCCCTATTACTCTTGCTTCCAGATTAGTGAGAATGCAGGGAAGTTAAATCAAGTGTCTATTTTGATTTTCCAGCAGGAGATTGAATCTCCATTTCCTGTACCATAGACAGTGTTTCTAACCCTAAATCTCTCGGCTTCTCTGAGTCAAAAGAGCATTTATACCTCCATGGTTATGGTCATAAATATTATTCCAGATTTGAAAAATGTTTCCTTTTTATCTGTCCCATTGTTGGAGGGACAAAGGAAGAGAATGTTCTTTGTGGAATATGCTAGCAATACTGAAAGTCTGGTTGTCCACTTACTTGTTAACTTTAGCAATAACTTTGTGGTAGAGAAGTGTCAACTATCTTCTGCATATATCAGAGAATTATTGGACACCTAAAGGCCATCTGGTCCAGCTTCCCTGCAATGAACAGAGGTACCTATAAATGAATCCAGTTTCTCACAGCCTGGTCCAGCTTGATTTTGAATGCCTCCAGGGATGGGGCATCCACCACATCTCTGGGCAATCTGTTCCAGTACTTCACCATCCTTATCATAAAAAAAAAAAAAAAAATCCTTATATGTTTTATCCTTATATATCTCAACATTCAATAAACCTTAACTGATTTCATCACTCTCTGTTATTCATTATATTTTTATAATTGTTTTACATCCTATCTGACTAAAGATAGACTCCCAAACTGGTAGGGAGATTGGGATTTTCAAAGCCTTCATGTGACTCAATCAGTTTGCATTAAATTAATTCAGACTTCTAAATTTTTTAATACAGGTGAGAACTCTTTTGAACTCTGTGCAATAAACCAACTAATAACACTGCTGCTTGTAAATGCTTTTGTGATAGAAAAAAAAGCCAAACAAACTACTAAGAGTACAATATGTAATTAAACTATGAAAACAGAAAAAAAATCTATTAAAAATAAGGCAAAATGCTCTCTCCTACAGACCATTATGTTCAATGCCAACAGATTATATATCCTATAAACAAATAGGTGTTAGGTGTTCAAATAAAAATAATAAGGGAGTAACCCATTATCCCTTCATCACTGAAAAAATCTTTTTGATACTCTTTGCATGTGACATCCTAAACCTCTTGAGTGGAGTAAACTGTGAAAATAAACCACATGGTCTGTATTTCAGTAGTCTGGTTTCTGAAAGCCATAGACAAAGGAAATACTGTTTTTCTTGTCTTGAAGACTAATGAAGGAGTTTTGGAAAAATCATCTTTAGTCCAGAAAATAATGTGTTGCTTTGAATTCCATCATTTCATGCTGAGAATAGTTATAAGGCAGAATCAGACTACTAAGTTAATCTACTTCAGTGTTACTATTTTGGTTTTCTTTACTCGAGGTGTTTTTTCATGACTCTGATGATAAATGGACCTTGTCCGTACTTTCTCAAGGGAATGGATGCTTTTTGTGCTTTGCTGACATTGTGGAAATGTAGACAGGAGTTAGCCATTAAGTGGGATTTGCCCATCATAAGTTTGGCAGCTAAAATCATGAGTTTGGCAGGTGAAACAGAAAAACTTTAAGCATTAGAAGTTGTGTACTATGAAATCACTCCTCTGTTTATTTCTGTTCAGACATTTTCAAAAGGTCATCTGCTGTAGTTGATGTATGTTTGCCAGGAAAAAATAATTATAACAGTTGCTTAAGCAGAAGTCTAGTGACTGCGTAACTGTAAGAAAGTTATATGAAACTATATGAAAACTAATGCACTATTACAGAAATACTATAGCTGTAGTGGTATTTTTTTATTCTTCAGCCCCTAAAATTTAGAAGAGATGAATTTATATCTCCAATTTTGGTAAGAGCCTAATATTTTACAACTGAAGCTATTTTCTGTATTTTCTTTTGTATTTACTTATTTTTTTAGAATGCCCTGGTGGTCATGCTCATAGTTCAGTAGGCAGACATGTTCTGGGGATGACTGGGTGTTTCTGAGCACAAATAATTGAGGAAACTTTAATCCACGGACTATTGCTCAAATTCTGTATCAGATAGAGGGCTGCTGAAACTGTGTATTTCATGCACTGCAAATCAAGCAGAAGGACCCTTTGAATAAGTTTACTTGTATGCAAGGAATTGCCTACAGTATTGCTACTCAGCAGAAGGCCAAGTCTTGCTTTCGTGTTTAAATGTACTAGGAAATTGTATGATTTATTTCCAATTAATTCTATCACTACCAGAAAAACTTGTTTCTTTTTTTAGTGGAAGATGAGGGAGATGGGTGGGGGGAGGGGTTGCAAATAAAATACTAGGTTGATTTTTGCCTTCAGTTTGATGAAAAAGGGCAGTTACTACCACAGGTGACCACTAGACACTTGAAAAACCTGTACAAAGCTTTTGGTTTATAAATAGTATAGAAGAAATATTGGAAGGGGCCAAGATGACCTTGGAATGAAATTAGACTCTGCTACCAAATAGCTGCTTGAATTCTGTCAGCTGCTGTTCTCCCAGACCACTTTCCAGTTGATGGGCATCAGCAGCACAAAAAGCTTTGTCAGAATTGATTGTAAGTGCCCCTAGTTAGCAGTCACAATAAAAAGAGAGACACTGAATGGTGCCCTAGGAGCAGGTATCTCTTCTCTCCAAAGATGACCATCTTAGTAGATGCTAAAGAGTAATAATTTAGTGATTATGTGTGTACTATCTGATGTTTAGGCTGTGGCTCTGTAAAATGGTAGCTCTGGCTTTTGAGTGGAAAACATCAAATGAAAAATTGCTCAAAAGCAAAGCACAGAAACAATACTAGCTCACTCTGCTGTCTCAGCAGTTCTTGCTCAGTCATTTAGCATATGTATTCCCACAGCAGGCATAGATTTGGCATAAGTATTGTATTGCTTGCTGTGTGGATGGCTGAAAAACTATGTAATTGTGTGTTTGCACTTGATACAGATCACATTTATTCTGTCTATGGTTCAGACAATATATATATTTAGAATCAATAAAAGATGAACCACGCCTACAAGTGTCCTGCACTCTTTCACCGTGGTACTTAAAGTTAGTAGCTTTTGTTTCATTAATATAAAGTAGCAGGAGTTATTCTAGACTCATTAGCTGAATTTTCTTGCTATATATCTTTCCTGTAGAGAAGGCTGATATACTTCCAATTAAAATGTAGAATAAAAATCAAATTTGACTTTTTAGATTTTGATTTTTTTCAACATTTTTATTTTCCCCACCTTTCTAATTTCAGGGAAAATCTCTCCCTCTACCACTCCACCTACAAAAGATGGGCAGGGTAAGAAACAATGGTGAAATGCAGCATAGGAATAAAGTTAATCACATTTGATGGGCAAAATCAGACTTCCAGACCATATTGATATAATAGGCCAATTAATAAAATGGTGTATCATTTATAAGGTTGAGTACTTATTGTGAAACTATTGTGCCAATAGAAAATCGCAGTTTCAATGAGCCATGTGAAAATGCTGTTTCAGCATATCAATAATTAGCATGCTACTCCTGGTTGTCCCAAATTAATCTCTTCTGCTATGTGTATTATATACAGCTAGTAATTGTGATTGATTACTGAACAGAAATGTTGCAGAACCACTGAAATTGTGAAGTTGCTGAAACAGGATGGAGAATTTTGCTGAACTTGTTCTGTTATCAGTGAAGTATGAGAAAGCGTGGTATGGAGCTATGGCAGATTTTGGTGACTAATGAAGCTTGATTATAAGCTGTGGAATTTTCTTTCTTTTGGTTCCTTTCTAATGTCAAAATGTGACCTTTCAAAGTCATTCATAAAAAAGCAGGAGGAACCACATATGTATGCAAAAATAGGAAATACTCAGAGTAAAGACATTTACTGTGGATGATGTTACCTGAATTTGTTTCAATTCATTCTAATTACAGACTTGAACTTCAGTCGTTTCAGTGTCTTTTCTGCCATGCACTGTTTCCAGGGATACATTTCTCTTGTTGGGGCTGCTCCATTTTGAATAACGAATCAAACTTCCACTGAACAAATACTTCAGTTTCTTACATCTTAAAGTACTCCAGTCACTGTGATACAAACTCATGCTTCCTCTTGATGCGGTTAAATAAATTTTTAATTTGACAGAATAGAACAAATCCAAGAAAGAGTTTGAGAGAGCTATCTCAAAGTAGGTAGCCTATTTGGCAAAGACATTAAATTCATGTGGAAAGTGCTGGCTGAAATCCCTGGTCTGAACAGAGTATAGAAAATATTTGCAGCCAAGTGAATTGCCAAGGCTTTTAACCACTGGCTGTTGTAGAGCTGGGCTGCCTGAGAAGCAATTACTCTGGGAGAGAAGCATAACATGATTAAAAATCTTGTTCAGAACCCACCATGAAGCCTAGTAACTCCAAAACATTTTTTTCCTTTACTTTCTCATCCAAACACAAATGTCAATATTTTCACAGGAATCTTTCTCTACAATCCCAATATATACAATACATACTTCTGTCTTTATTCTTTCTTTCAGTTTTTTAAAAAATATATAAAACCCTCAAATAATTTTATAAAATAACAATAGCAATGAAAACCCCATGTACACCGAAAATGCAGCCATGACCTCTCTAAATATATTAGCACTTGTTAACAACAACTCACTGGCTAAACTTTGCTGTGAGCTCTGAGATACTCAGCAAAAACCAGCCAAGGAGTATTTTTTGTACTTATCTGCAACTGCTACTGCATACTCTCTCAAATGACAAATAGAGCTTACCCCCAATTTCTTGCATGTTTGTAATTGCAATAGATTTTATCTACCCTCTTTTATACCTTTGAGGTAGCATGGCCCATGAGGAATGAATAAATTAGCTAGTACAGCATTAAGGCATCCTAACGTATGGGACAGTGGAAATTTACCATTTCTAGACTCTCTGTTATTCTGTGAAGTGGGAAAGATCTAAATGCTCTTCTCACATTTATTTATTAATCACTTTGGTTGATTTCCTTAGTGCATTGCTGAGGGAGGTGGATACACTGGTACAGGCCAGTATAACTAGCATGTTTTAGGAGATTTGGTCTATCTGTAGGTCAATTCCAGTATCACCCATCTGTCCTCCTTTCCTTGCCTTCATAAGATAGAATGTTTCTATTTTTGGTGAAACTAAATCTGTTGCTTTGGCTTTCCCATCTTTAAGAATATTTAGTAATATGCTATAATTCAGTTGTTAAGTTCCAATGAGGAAAATTCAGCTTCAAACAGAATCTACTCACTATATATTATTTGGATGGAGTGTGAAAATTGTTGTGAGAGTTGATCTGCAAGGCTAAAAGAGCAAATTTAAAATACAATTTGAATTGTTGTTTTTGGGGAAATTTCTGTATGGACAGTCTACTTCATTACCAGTGATTTCTATTTTGGCCAAGAAGCAGTACTTTGGCAGAGGCTTTAAGAGACAGAACATTTACCATTCCTTCATAAGCACTGGGGAGTATTCCTGTCCCTACTCTAATCTTTTTAAGATTCTTGGAGAGCTTTAGCTGAAACAGTAAGAGGTACCTAAGTATGGATGTGTTGGTGAGATGCAGCCAGTAAGCCTATACCTTTTTTTTCATATTAGGTGATATTGATGAAATGACGCTATGGGGAGCCTCAGATGATCACAGTAGCTCATTTTCACATGGGCCTGAAAGGCAGGAAAATTCTGTTCTCTGGAGAAAGGAAGGAGAGAAGTAAAGGTCTGCAAGCAGTTTTCTGGAGATCTCTCTGTAGAGTTAATCATGTTGGTTTTGAATAAATTTTAATTATTCAGCTTAAGGATCTGACCCACGTAGTTTTTTCCTACTGGCTTTTATAGGGTACTTTACAAAATCAGTAATCAGGGACAGTTGAATAAGTTTATACAGCGTACCACTTTCCTTAGAATTTTTTAATAATAAGAAGCTAACTGTATTGTTTTCTTCTTCATGAGTGTTAATAACAAATCTAAACAGAGATTTCAGATTTTCTAAGCAGTTATTATGTTGCTAATTACCCTTTTGTTTTGGTACAGTAATGTGCAGGTAACTCTCAGCACAATCAGAAATCTCTTTATGCCTGTGAAAGTTTGAGCAGGGGACTGTTCAAAGAAGTTATATCACTTCTTTGAAGTTTGGATAAGACAAAGACTGGGCTACCTTGACTCGTCATCTCATTTGCTTTTTATGAAAGGCCTTAAAAATCTCACTTATTCACCCGCTTTCCAGCAGTGCTAGTACTCTCAGAGTGGAATAGAGCCCCAGTTTAAGCCAGCAGTTCTCGCTGTTCTAACGTAACAAATCTCTTCTGGATTTTCACACCTGGATATTTATGAATCCTTCATGTTCGACTAAACTTGAGTGGGTCCAGAGGAGGGCCACTGAGATAGTCAAAGGGCTGGAGCATCTCTCCTATGAGGAAAGGTTGAGGGAACTGGGCTTGTTTAGCTTGGAAAAGAGAAGGCTCTAGAGACATCTCTCTGTGGCCTTCCAGTACTTGGAGGGAGCATATAAACAGGAGGGGGAGTGGCTGTTTATGAGGGTGGATAATGGTAGGACAATGGAGAATGGTTTTAAACTGAGGCAGGGGAGGTTTAGGTTAGATAATACTAGGAAGTTTTTCACACGGGGTAGTGATGCACTAGAACAGGTTGCCAAAGGAGGCTGTAGATGCCTCATCCCTGGAGGCATTCAAGGCCAGGCTGGATGTGGCTCTGGACAGCCGGGTGGTTGGCGACCCTGCACATAGCAGGGGTTGAAACTAGATGATCATTGTGGACCTTTTCAACCCAGGTCATTCTATGATTCTATGATATTGTACACTTCAGATGCGCCTTGAGAGATGTAAGTAGGCATTTACTTTTTTGATCATCATCATTTGATGAACTGCTCTCAGAACTGTCTTGCAAATTACCTCTGCTATTACCTTTACAAAGGATCGTATACCAGCAAGTAGATTGGTTATGCACACATTTTTAGATATGTAGGCACAGATCTTCTAAACGTACATCTGGTCACCTTGGATATTCATGATGATCTACTTTCCCTCACTGTACTAATGTTCCCATGCTATTCTACTTCACTCCTCTTCATGGTGTTTTTGGTGAAACCTGCCATGAATATGAACATAACTCTTAGAGTCTTTGGAAGTTCAGGTGTTCTGGGATATACTCCTAAAAAGACATTTCTTTGAATACTTTACTTACTACCGCTTAAAGAATTCCATAGAAGGTAGAAAAAGCTGATGAGGAGGATCAAAAATTTGGTTAAGTAGTAGGAAAGGATAGAAGAAAGGAGTGTGCAAACTTAAGAAAATCTCAAATTGTCAAATAGATGTAGTGATTTGAAGGAAAGGCAAAACATTGTAGATTGCATTGTAAGTTAGTTCCAAGGAAAGCTCAAATCTGTGTAGTACTGAAATAGCTTGGGCAAAATCCTAATGGCAGATGTGGTTAACTGCAAGAAATAAGTCAACGTGGCCCTGTGATGTAGGCTTTTATGAGAGAACTTTCAATTGGTTAGTAACAAAATTTTGAAGGGGAAGTGGACATAGAAAATATATCAGGTCCAACAGTGCTCCAATGATTTATTGACTTCTGAGGGATGTGTATATATCTTACTGGCTGGAAGATTTCATTTTAGGATCAGTAATTCTTGCTTTATCATTCAAAGTATTAGTAAGTCCCATTTACTTGCATCATCAGAATAAAGAACACTCCCAGCTACCCACCCTCTGCCAAAAAACCTAGGCTTTATGATAGTCAGAATAGATATTAGGGAGGTAGTTCAGATAAGGAAAAACCATATCTCAACTTGATGTGACAAGTAAATGACAGAATAATAGCCAGGAGAAGATTTGGCAGTAGCAGAAAGTAATGTCGAGGTAGATATAATTCTGATGGCTTCACTATCTTTTGCTCATGTAAGAATTTTCAATGGCCATATGAGTAGCAGTATATTTTGTAAACTGTTTTTTAATCATTGCTGTACTTTTTAAGCCACTCAGTTTTGTGGGAAATGTACATACCTGATAATTATGTACAGCAGATGTAAACTGAGTATGCATTTTATCCAAAGTGAAAAAAGCTGATATTTCACTGAGTATCTCTAGTTAACAGATAATGTCAATAGAATAGGATGTTATCACAAGATAATGGTCTACTGCTGCTAGATAAGTGCTGAGTCAAAACAACAACGCTTATTTTCAAGGCAGGGGACATTGATCCTCTGACAAGTTTCTATTTCAATGACATTCTTGCTATTACATTAGGTTGATGCACTTCTGACCATTTTGTTTAATGGATATTAGTTTAGTAAAGTGACAGCTGCTTATTGTGAGCTTATTCAATTCACTAGCTACAGTGATTGGCTTTAAGTATAGAACTTGTGTGATAAACGTAAGAGGTATGTATAGATTTTTTTTTTAAAAAAGGGAATCTTCTCATATGAATGAAATGTTCAAATTGTTATTTTTTTTTCTTATTCTCTGTTGCAAAAAAGATTTTTACTTCACAGGATTGCCTTTTGATGTAATTCTAAGCAACAATGCTTTCTTTCTTAAGAAAATAACAGCAAAAAAGGGTAAACTAAGAATGAATACTGCTTTGCAAAACCTGGATCACAGAAAATTTGAGCCTTTCAGCTGAGAGCTTTTCCCGGGAGAAAACCAGTAATTTGTTCTTTGGAGAAAAAACAAATAACTAAAATGCTTTCAGTACTGGAATTACCATTTTACTGCACTGGAGCTGACTATGTAAAACATTAAAAACAGAGAGCAGATTAATTCCCAAGTGTAAAACAACCTTTTACTGTAAAACATTTTCACTGCAAGCCATGAAGTTAAGTTCTATCTCTCTCTCTCTCTCTCCTTTTTACATTCCTGAATATTTTAGTGTCATTACCAAAGCTGAACCTCTAATTTTTTGTACTTTGTTTTACCTTGTAGGAGAAGGCAAAAGGTAATTTTTAGACTACACTGAATTTTCATTTCGTACAAGCAAGGATGATTTGTAGGGCTAAAAGGCAAAATCTAACACACAGGTATGATGTAGCCTTTAGGAGAAAGGTTCTATTTGAATATCAGCTAAACAAACCTTACTTACTTTTTCAAAGTTGTCATTGCTTTCATGCAGGTAGCAGTGAAAATGAAACAGGAGAATAAATAATAATAATGTGATACAGATTCTCAATGGGCGAATATTGTTTGTTTTTTTTTTTTTCTCAACTGCATTAACAGTGGTAAACCTATTGATTTTAATGGTTCTAAGTGTCTAATAATACTTTATTACACTGAAAGTGAAGCATAGGAATTTGACCTGGGTGATTTAGTTGAAAAACAGAGAACTTAATTATTTATATTTTCTTGTCAGTGTGGTAATTCTACTCTGTACATTTATTAAAATGTGAGAGGAAGGGTGTATGCATTTGTATATGTGGGGGAGAAAACTAAAGAAAAATAATTAAGTGTAACCTCCCTCCACACTGTCAGGAAGAACAACATCATGTTATATTTTATTAAATTATTTACTTTAGAAAACCACTGTGAAAAAGTTAGAGTAGCTTACTTTGGAAGGGCACTGTAATAAGTAAATAAATTTTAAAGTATATAAGTAGTTTGGACATCTGTGAACTACAATGCCTGACGGTAATGTAAAACTTCCTATTCAAAACTTGTAAGGATGTGTTTTGTGATTTTTGTATCAATCCAGATCAGGTAGTAGAAAAAGTTTTTCTCATTCCAGCATTTTTTTGCTTACTTTTCTCCTTGAAATGTATAAATGGAAAATGCTTTGAATCTGCAGAAAGGCAGAGGTTAGTATAAGACGAAGTTTGGCTTAGGCAATATTCATACATAAACCATAAGCCAAATTTTCTACTGATAAAAGTTATTTTTTATTTACAGCAACTGAAAATCTGTCTGTATAGTGGTTTTTTTTTTTTTTTTTTTTTTTTTAAACCTTATATGATCTCTTTTTCAAGTGTTGATTAACTTACAAAGCCATAGAAAGCTCACCATTTTCTTTCAAAGATGATAAGTCATATTTTCAAAATCTGGACAATGAGTAGCAAGTGTTATTTTAAAAAAATCTGGTTGTGCTGGAGGGAACCTCATTTAGTTCCAACCCACAAAGATAGGACTAAGTGAGATAGAATTTTTTCACTGGAACTGTTTGAAATTACAATGATTGCTCTGGAATGATCCAAAGAGACAGCAGGCTGTTTCCATTGTTCCTACAAGGAAGAATTTCCACAATACTTCCCATGAAGGAATTGGGTTTCATCTATGTTTTGATAGTAAGAAAATCTCTAACTTCCCAGCACAAGTTCCTGCTCTGATGTGTTGATGGCCACAAGCCCAGAAGCAATTTTTCTTTTTTTCCTTTGCAAAATGAGAAACAATGTTTTACCTATAGGTAAAAAATAACAACAAAACAACATCAAGCCTGTTGGCGCTTTTTGGGAGCTGGAGCTGTTTTCCTTCATTTCCTGTACTTAGTATAAAACCAGCTAAGTTGCATTACTCTTAGAACATTTTGTGAAGAACGGTGCAATATACATGAGCACAAAGTAGTGCAATACCATAAAAAAAACTGTATAAAAAGGGAACTGAGAAACCAGAGTTAAAAAATTGGTACCTGATTCTCAACCTGGACATGTAAAGGAATGGCATAAGGAAGAATTTTAGCAAGAATCAAAATATATCTGTGAGAGGTGGTTGATACTGAACAGAACCGTGGAGTCTTAGACAATGAATAACTGTATTTAGAAATAGCCTGCTTAACAGATAGATGAATTAGTTTATTACTGATAAAAACGACACACAGATCTTACAAGATATCAGTCAAAGCTACCCCTCTATTCACTTCCTCATCTGGAATACGTTCCACAACCCTGTAGATACAAAGAAAGACATACAAGGGTAGTTGGAAATTAGTATGATTTGTACCCGCATGCCTTCATTGGTGTCCACTGCAATCAAGTGATTGACAGCATAACATAAATCAAGATTTTTTTCCCCTTATTAATATAACTGCAAAAAGATTAAAGTCCCATTTACATAACCTGAGATGAAAGGAGGTGAAATATTGTAATTATCTTTTCAAGCTAAATTTGTACTGCCATTTAAAATTAACCTATGCAAATGACAGGTTAAACCCCAGGAAAGCTCTAGCAATGTCTGAAAAAAATACAATCAATTTCAAGTTAGGAGTGTGCTTTTTTGTGCTAGTCTCTCAATTAGTCACTTGAATTTATACATTTATGCAATGAAAAATATTCATTTGCCATTTTTTGGTCTTGGCTTTTAGCCTGCAAAAAAAAATTCAGATGGCAACATGTGTTTGCTTCTCTAAATATTGTAAAGAGCACTCTAAATATTGTAAAGAGTATTGATAAAGTAATATGTTGCCTAGTGTTAGAATACTTAACAGTAATTGTGTTCATAACTAAGCTAAGAATCTATAGATTTTACAATTTGTAGATATATGGTGGGATCTTGGGACAATTTACATGAAAGGAGGACAATTTTTAAAGGACTCCTCTTGTGCTTCAGAGAAGAATAGTTTTATCTCTTTTATTTTTTTATTTTTTTTTTTTCCAGTTGCAGAACATAACAATTGAGGGTCTATGCATTACACCTTGGTCTATATGTGGTCTGAAAGTATTTTTCAAAAACGACAGCCTACATTCCCACATAATTTCTCTGTAAATTGGGTAATACAGAAGTAGACGCAGAGAACTGTCTTTAATAATCTGATGTGTATGATAGAGTGGATAAAAGTTATAAACTTGGCTTTAGCCTGGTGCCCTCAAGACATATTTCACACTTCGCAGTTGGTGGCCTTCTTAATCAAAGCTAGACTCAACTTTTTATTAAGAGATGGATAAATAAAGAGGTGGAAATTTTACTGAATGCAGGCCAATCCCTTAATCAATGCAATAATGCTTAATGGGAAGGAGAATCAGGATGATCTGAAAGCTTGTTTGAATTTATGAGGGAGCACCGTGCCTTTGACTTCTGGAATGCCACATTATTTTTGTTGCTTCTGCAAATACAATAACCCTGCAGGGGATTTTGTCTATCTTACTGGTAATATCTGCAGAGATTGTCAGAGTCCAAGAAATTATTCTGAAATGCAAACTTCCAAATTTCCTAGATGATAATTGCTCATTTTTTAAAAAAATTTAAGTTGAATGGAACTTGAAAGTGATATATGAATTGTTGATTCTGCTTTGGCAGTCAATTTAGAACAAATACTTCTACAGGAAAAGGAGTAACAGAGGCCCATTTTGTTATGCGTTTATGCCTAATGTCTCCTATTGTCACTGTAAGTACTTCAAATTCCTCTATGAGGTATATCTAGATATATCTTTTGTGGTCCTGAGGACCATCCTGCCGCCAGTCCCCTTTAATTTCAATCTACTAGAAAGGTTCATTCTCTGAATTCTTTCCATGTCTGTTCTGAAGGACAATGTGTGCACATTGACCAGGCAGTAATTGTGTTGTCCAGCACTTGGTAGCTGTCAAATACTAGCTCCTCTCTTCCCTTTCTTCAGACTAATATGGTCTCCACTATCTCATGAGACAAATTTTCACAAAACTTACATAGTAGCTTTGAACTCATGACTGTCAGGAATGTCTGCTACCCCATGCAGCTGTGCCAGGTATTTCCTTGCAAAAGAAGACTATAAAATTAAGGGGAGGGAAAGGGGAAAGGGAAGGGAGAGAATTACTCAAATAATAATGAATGGAATATATCTTGCTGAAATGAAAGAGTGAAACATTTCATTTGGTTTGACACAAAAGGTTCCATTCACAGTGAAATAAAATATTTTGTTCTGAGGCATGTGTGAGAAAGCAAAGAAAATGAAAGACGAGTCAAAAGCTGACAGGGGAAAAACCTTCTCCTTGCAAAACAATTGCTAAGGCCTACCTCTACATGACAATAGAGATCTGAATTGTACTGATTTTGTATTTGGAAGGGGACTTAACTCCTGGTTTTTGTCTTGTACTGTGTCATCTCTCAAATCTTTAGAGGATGTGAAATTCCTCATCTTTTAGCTCTGCTTCTATAAAATGCTTTAATGGTCATAATGGGTGCACATAAACGTGCAAGTCAGAGAAATAAAGGGAGAGAAGTTTTTTTATAAACAAACTGAAACCACTACTGAAGGCACTGAGAAGAAATAAGAATATTTATATCCACCAAAAATATTGCATTCACTTCCTGGGCTCTCCAGAAATGAATATGCATTTAACTGTAGAGAAACAACTTTGCTTTACTTGATGTGGAGGCTAAGATGTTGCTAACTATCTGAGAATTTGTGTTAGATATTGAACGTTTATGGACAAATATCTACTACTTAAGACTACAAATTGTGTAGTTCTTACTCTCATTATTTTTGACACTTAGTTATCATCAGTCTTTTGCACTTCAGATCTTAAAATTTTAGAAACACCTGAGGTGTTACAGTACTGAGGTGTCCTACTGATTTGTTGGTACTTTTATATAAAGTATCTCAGGTCAGAGGTCACTGCCTTGCTGGTAGCTGGGTTTGAGGAGGTGAGAGGAATGCTCTTTGAATTTCTGTTTTTGCAGCCCTGGACTTCTGAAATGCTCCACCCTAACTCAAGGTCTTGGGAAGATCAGGGGAATGTAGCTTTCCTGGAGAAGTGGAAAGCTAGAGATGAAAAAGTTTAGTGACTTGTATAGTTAGTTCATTTGCCCATGGGAGTGGGCAAAGAAAGGGCAACTGTAGGTGTTAGCCTGAAACTCTCTTCTGGCCACCACAGAGAATAAGAAGATAATTGCTTCTATATGCCATTACTCAACAAGGAGCAAGGGAGATCTCCACAGAAATTTTTACTGAAGTGTATTTGGCACATCACATTAAAGAATATTCTGCTGAAAGTGGAGTTAGTGTGTAATGTTATTGCTTATATAACATTTATTTAAGATCATCTGTGATGCTTGACTATCTTTACCATTTTTCTCCTCCATCAAGAGAAATGAATCTACTCCAAAAATATGTATCTGAGTATTACTTTTTGTAGTAAAGGTTATGTTCTGAACCTGAACTGTTTTTCTCTAGTTTTGTAATAAGGTGAATTAAGTCACTGCCTGAATATGAGCAAACTGGAATGCTTTCAGTCTGAGATCTATATCTTCTTATCTGATCTGTGATTGGTTTGTTGAACTGATCTGACAAGTGTTTTTGTGTCATGTCTTTTATCTGTTTTTTTCATTATTTAATGATTGTTATTTTGAAGATCTCCGGTGACATTAGCTTTTTTAAGATGGCAAAAAGAAAAGTCTTTCTACCCTAGATAACCTGGAACACAAAAGTATGAGTTTTGAATGTTTAACACCCACTGCTACATTTTTGAATCAGTAGTCTCATTCTCATGTGCCTCTGACTTCAATTCGGTGTCATATAAAATGCCCAAGAGAACCTTGAACCAGTTAATATTGTAATAGGTCTGCTGATTATTAAGTGTATCTGAGCTTTTCCTTTAATTTTTGAGAGGTTATGAAAAGAGTCTTGTGTGTAATAGATATTTATTTCTCTGTGCATTTCTTGAATAAGACTATGGTTTCCAAATTGTGTGTCTTGTTCTACTTCATCTGGCTAAATACAAATGAAACAAATATGGATGTACTCAAATTTAGTATATGTATAGCCATCAAGCTGATTATATAGTTTATTTCTCAGTTTTTGGAAAGTGAACAGTTCTACAGAAAATGATGCAAATTAAGAATCAAGTCCCCTAGTACCTTTTAGAAGCATCACCGAAAGAGAAATTATTGAGCTGGTTGTACATTCATGCTATGACTTCATCTTTGCTTTTACTTCTTTTCTACCCAAGCAGCAACATGCAAAATGCAGCCAATATTTAACCATCATCATTTCAGACGCCCTGCATGCTTTAAGGTAACTGCATTGTTTACACCATTTTGAGCTTTGTTTCCAGTTATACAAAAAGAGATATCTTTTCTCTGGAGAAATTAGTCTGGAGAAAACTGGAACACTTTGTATCTGTCCTCATTGACAGTTACTAGCCCTTGGGGAATGCTTTCCTGAGAGAGTAATTTCAGCAGAACTCCTTTCATAATGCAGTGTGCAGCTGAGGATTGTACCTTGTGCAAATAATCAGAGTAATGGAAAATGATCCTTATCATCAGATGCTGTAGACAAATGCAATTACAAGTGCAATGAACTCCCAAAGATGGAGAGTTTGGTTAGCATTCTGTGTTCTCTCTGTTACCAGATTTCATTTATGCTGGAATCAGTTGCAAAGGATAAAATGAAAAAACAGAGTGACCGGCATGGTGCTTAAGCCACAATTTCATTTTACAGTAAGTTGAAACACGGTGTTTAACTTTATTAAAAAAAAATAATAATAAAGGAGAATATAAGAGTATTCCTCATTATTACTTAAGGATCATAATTATTTATGGAGAACATAGAATTTTCCTTTCCAAAGTGACATTGTTGCTTAGGGATAATTTCTAAAGGTCTGTGTTTTAATCTGTCTGTGGTCTGAAAAATTTCATTCTGACTGTATCTACAAGCCAGATCACAGACCATCAACAATAAAGGATGAATACATTCTCTGAGTTATCACTTCTGCACTATATACACACTAGGTTGGAGTCTGAAAATTTCAGATTAATTACTAGTCCTGACAATGCTTTATGTTTTGTTGCCCTTCAAGCTTGCAATTAATATTCAGACAGTAGTGAACAGAGAATAATTTGGTGATTTTCAGTTTATTCTTCCAGAAAAATAGAAGCAAACAAGGAGAATGCATATATCTCTTTTACTGCAGCTCAGAATCAGTTGGTAAATTTTTGTCTGCTACAGTACCCAGTCAATGTCAGTTAGTGTACAACTTTATTAAAGTTTTTTTGAATTTACATAACTTTCAGCACCATTACATGTATAATTTATCATGATGATGCAGTATCGTTGTAGGGTATTTATAAGCTTCGTGCAATGGGGCAGAATTTAAACTTGGTCCTTCATTAAATTTTAATTCAACGACTTAGCAAAGCTAGGTGAGCAACGATAGCAAGAACTCCAAGAGCTCTACGAGTCCTTAAAATGAAAATGTTTTTATTCAGTGCCTTTACAATGGTGCAGGTTGAAGTTTAAGGCCCCCACAATCAGGCGTTTACCTTCAGAGTATTCACAAACCTTTTCTTCCAAATATGCTTACCAGCCTATGGTATGATGTCACAGCTGATTGGATACAGGTATACAGAATTTCACTGAAAAAAAGATTTTTAAAAGTTATTAGGCTTTTGCTTGGAAAGAGAAATGTTGAGAAAAGCTGTTTTCTCTGCATTTTCCATTTTCTAGTTCTTAACACTTAACTAGCCATAGCTCAAATAACATCTGATAGAGGAAAAACAGTTCCTTTCACTTCTAATCAAATAATAACAATAATAAAGCTAATTCAGGTGTTAAGCATGGCTCAGATTCCTGAGAGTAAAACCTGTTAGAATAGAACAACAGCTGAAAATCTAAGCCACTGATTTTTTTTTTTTTTTTAAGCCTGGTTTAAAAAAAAATTCTGATCTATGGAATGATTGAATTGATCCATGGAATGGAACACCTCTCCTATGAGAATGGGCTGGAGGTGCCTGGAACTCTTCAGCCTGGAGAAGAGAAGGCACTGAGATGACCTGATAGCAGTCTTTCAGTATCTAAAGGGCAGCTCAGACAAGAAGGGGACAGACTCTTTAGCAGGGTCTGAGTGATAGAACAATGGGAAATGGCTTCAAGCTTAGGGAAGGTATAAGGAAAAAATCTTTTACAGTGAGGATGGTGAGGCACTGGAGCAGGTTGCCTAGAGATGTGTTGGATACCTTGCCTCTGGAGACTTTTAAGGCAAAGCTGGTTAAGGCCCTGGGAAATTTAATCTAGATGTGGCGTCCCTGTTCACTGCAGGACTCTAACGATTATTTGGTGATCCTTTCTGCAGGTTCCTGTACTGCTGTCAAACTCCAATAATCACATTAAGGGACTTGTTTCAGGTCTTAAGATGTCAATTTGGTTTTATGGTTGTTTGAGTAATTTTGTGCTCCACTGGTGATACTGGCCACTATCCCTGCGATGGGGGTTGGACTCGATGATCTCTGGAGGTCCCTTCCAACCCCTACAATTCTGTGATCCCGGACGGAGATGTGGATTGCCGTCTGACAAGAAGTCAGACAGTCAGACCCTGACAAGAAGTATTTTGCAGATACGTCTCTCATCTTTATTTTGTTACCTAACTGTTGGCTGTCTCTGAGAGAGCAGCTGTGAGCTATTTCAATACTTGCAACTTAAGTACCAGATTTCCACTTTATGTAAAAGTAATTCCAGCAGTGATAGACACAATTCTTCAAGTGAAAGGGGACCTGGGCAAGGCCAAGAATTCAGCCCTTTCTTTGGCTGGAAAATCAAAACATGTTGCTATTTGCAAATTTGTGTCTAGAATGTGCTTTCTGTATTGCTTTATAACCAGGGATGCTTCAGGGAATTATTTTTCATTTAGCATGTAGAAGAGATGATCTATTTCTGATGATGCCCCGAAACCAATGAGGATAAAGAGTTCATTACTGACAAAACACATCATTGGAAATGATTCAGAATAAGAGATAAATAACTGATCCTACACCCAATGGATTAGAAAAAAGTCCATTCAATTTCTGTCATTTTTAATGAGTCTTAGACCAAGCCTCAAGATAATGAAAGACATATTTCATCCTGTTTTACTCATGTTTCATGTTGGTCATACTATATGCTCTTTCTGAATTCAGTAGAATTCTTAATCTCCCAGAAATGTGGATATTTTCCAGGCCCATTACACTCTTCTTGTTTACTAATAAGTATACATTCCCACATTAGATAATCCAAAATGATAGAATGTGTTAAATACAAGCAAAGTTATTCTGAGAGCACAGGAAAAAAAAAAAAAGCTTAAACCTCTCCCTCATCTACTCTTAAACCTCCCTCTTCTCTGCTAGAAATAGATACTGTGATGAGAAGTGAAAATGTGGCTTTGAGACATTCTTTGGGCTGCAGACAAAAAGAACAAAGTTAACCTTGTTATATTTTTCTTCCATAGTCTGAAGAAGGCCTTATGGCTGAAAAATCTCTTCTCATTTCTATTTCCAGGGTTTATTTCCTTATCCTCTTCATAAAAGAATGGATTATATAGCTAGGTGTTGATCCAGCAGCTGGTTTGTTTTTTAAATGAAAATGTTATCTGTTTATTATTCAGATACAATTTTAAGCAGTTTTCCTCAGTGCATTTGAATTTAAAATCCTATTAAAGATGCAATATTCCTGTGCTACTTTTGTCCCCACTGCGCTGACACTAAGTTTCTCTATTTTAAATAGAAATATTATATTGTATATCTGTTCAGGGTGATGTAATTTCCAGCATTGAATTACCAGTCATTGGACAGACTGTTCACCTTTCTATCTTGGAAATTTTTTATTCATACACATTGCCTTCCACATTTACAAAATGCATTATTGGCCTGGCTATCTTGCAATTGCTCTACAGCAGCACTTTCATTTTAAATCTAGAAAACCTATTCCTTTGCCTCCTTCCACCTGATGGAAGTCATGAGAATTGCTGAGTTAAGATAAACACCCTCATTTTGAGGTAGAGAGAGGAGGGGAAAGAGAAGAAAAATGTTAATTTGTTTTAAAGTTAAAAGTACTGACCCATGCACTGAAGATAAGCATATCTAATTTTAAATCTTCCATATCTATTGTAATGTCTAATTGCATAGTTAAATGAGCTGTAAAAGCAGAAATGTCGCTGTAACCTCTAAACAATTTTACACAGTTCTAGAACATTTGAGATAACAAAAGAAAGCTTAAAGAAGCTTTACTCCTCTTATAATGCTAGTACTTCAGAGGATAGAGTTTATTGAAGGAGAAGCTTTCTGCTTGGGCAGCACTTTCCTGGTACTCGCAACACACTTTAGATGTAAGGAGGCAATTGAATGCATCGTGTGAGCTATGAACATTCTAAAAAGGTCCAAAAACATTAGTGGATGTGTCACTCAGTGTTCAGTTCTCATCTTGGATTGATGTAACGCTGGAATAACTTGATTGGCTTCAGTAACTTTATTCTAAATTAACATAATTGCTATCATAATTATTTAGCCTACAGAAACATCTGGAGCCCCTAACTAGGTCAGGGCACAATTTTACTAGGCTCTGTGCATTACATACGCACATACGCAGATTAATGCCACAGAACTTTATATTTAGACTGTTTCTATCTGAATACTTCTCTTAGGACAAAATAAAAAAAAGCGGACTGAAGTGAATTCACTTGTCTGAGTGCTAGCCTCTGTCACAGACTTCTCAGAAAGTCCCACAAACTTTTGGTGCCTCTGTTTTCTATGAAGAAAATGCTGATGGTAGTGCTTCTCTTGTTTTATGAGAATAAGTGCATTTAAGACTGGGACCTGCTCAAACACCGTGGTAATGGGGATGTGTAAGCACAGATAGAAAAGGTAATCTGCATCCAATTGTTCATGCTTTGTAGCTCTTAATGACAGATACTTCAGGGGAGTTGCTTGTATCCTGAAGATGAACTGTATGATTTTTGACTACTGAAAGGTAAGAGGAAAAGGACCAAGTAGTTGTGAAATAACACCTCTTTTACAGACTGTAAAAGAGTATAAGTTTAATGGCAGCACTGCCTGCCATCGTTTCTAAGCCCTTATAGAGTGAGAATCACAGATTTTTAGTACATTTTCTATTTCCTGTATTAGCTAGCAGTGTGCCTGGGTGACCAAGAAGGCCAATGGCATCGTGGCTTGCATCAAGAACAGTGTTGCCAGCAGGAACAGGGAAGTGATTGTCCCCCTGTACTCAGCTCTGGTGAGGCTGCACCTCGAATACTGTGTTCAGTTTTGAGAAGACAATGAGGCCCTGGAGCGGGTTCAAAGAAGAGTGACAGGGCTGGTGAAGGGTCTGGAGCACCAGCCTTATGAGGAGCGGCTGAAGGAGCTGGGATTGTTCAATCTGGAGAAGAGGAGGCTCAGAGGAGACCTTATTGCTCTCTACAACTTCCTGAAGGGAGCTTGTAGTGAGCTGGGGGTCAGCCTCTTCTCTTGTGTAACTAGTGATAGAACTAGAAAGGATGGCTTCAAGCTGCACCAGGGGAGATTTAGGCTGGACATTAGGAAATACTGCTTCTCTAGTAGAGTGGTCAGGCACTGGAATGGGCTGCCCAGGGAGGTGATGGAGTCACAGACCCTAGAGGTGTTCAAGGAACGTTTGAATTTTGTGTTGAGGGATATGGTCTAGTGAGTATTATTGGTGATGGGTGGATGATCTTGAAGGTCTTTTCCAACCTCGGTGATTCTGCAAAGCTCTGAAAGTAATGCCTCCTATTTATAGATAGATATAGACAGATACAAAGAGCACAATAATAGCATTTACCAGAGCCAATTCTCAGCTACAAAACACTATTTTTTGATGTAGTCACAACAGTTACCTATAAGTTTCCACCAGTGAGGAACAAGAGTCTGCATGCTATGCTTGTGAAAGTTTGCTTGGCTGTCTGCAATGTGGCTTGTCTTTCACATCGTTGCTACTGCTGATATGTACCACCTACCACCTCCCTGTGCTGATATCCAGTGTTTAGTCTTCATAAATGTTCAGCAAGTGTTGATGAATGTTAGCGGATGCTATTTTTTCTGAATGTAGAAATTCAGTTACCTTTGCTTCATAAGAAGTTCCACGTCAGATGTTGTTTGGTCAGACTACCCATCTGCTGCCATCTGTCACGCAGCAGAATGTAGCAGAATATTGGTGGAAAGGTTCAACCTCTACTGCCGTATCACCAACATCTGCCTCAGACAACACGGGCCAACATAATAAAATAAGAGACATTGTTTTCAGAGTAGCCCTTGGTGTGACTGTGACTTTTTTTCCTGAGTTTAGTGGTGCTTTAGGCAGTAAAATAGTTTCTCTGAAAGAAAATTATTTCTTAACTCTGCCCTATCTGAACTGTCATCTAAGTATTTTCTTATGTCTATCAGATCAGAAGTACTAGGATAGGAACAGCGTGGCTGTTGCATCAAATTACTGATTTTTAAGTGTCTTAATATTCTTAGGGTGACTGGCTTCAGTGGAGCCAGGATATAATTCTAAGACATTTGAAGATGATCTATTTAAACCTCCTTTTTACTTCCTGAACTAGTGAGAAGGGCAGACATTGCTCTCAGAGAGCACTTGTCTGATTGCATGCTTTTAAGACCTGACAATTTTTGTTATCTTTGCTTTGGGAAATTAGTTACGTAATGAGAAATAATTTATTTACTACTTTTTTTCCCACATTAGATTAGATTTGTTCCCCCAAGATTTGAAGGGTTTCAACAAACTCTTTTCATAACACATCTTAGTGCTACACAAGTTAGTGACATTTGTGAGACCATCAATAGTTGACCAGTCATACTGTGATCATTCTTCTAGTATCTGAGTGAAGTAAGAAGAAAGTCCTTTTATTTTCTTTTTAGTTATAGGGAATACAGGACAAGTTCTGATGTCTTTCCATAGCAGTACTGACCCACAGTATTCATTTATTTCTGGGAAATAAGAGAATGAAATTTGTGTTCTCCCAAATCTTTTACTAATGTCTTCATCACTGAGTATTTTTTCAGCTATGAATTCCATAGATGGCTTAAATTAAATTCTGTAGGGCTCAGTGTTGTTAAGAAATATTGGAATCAATATCAGATTGAGACTCAAACTTCATTAGTAGCTCTGTAGTGTACAGAGTGAATTTGCCACTCTACAGGGATATGCTAAAGTACTAAAAGGGCTGACATATATCTTGTGTGTCTAGATAAAGTTTCAAAGACTTAATATTATCAACAAAGTCAACTTTTCTGAAATTCTTTCTGTCTTATATTTAATACAATTCTCTCAATGTTGTAGTGAATTTAGGATATAAATTTTTTTTTGATAATGTGTTTTGTTTTTCTTTTAACTTGTTATAGAAAGGCTGTCTTACATCTTCATCATTGACTGTTCAGTCTGCACTTTAAATGCTCCAATATTTTCTCAGTATCATCTTTGAAACTGTTGTTTAATTGAGTGAGCTCTTAGGACTTGTGTGGTTTATTTGTTCTTGCTGTAGCAGTGATGCTTTTTACTAAAGTTTTCTATCATGACCTAGATGCCTGCAGCTGGAAGTTTGTAGAGGAATTTGGTGCAGTTTTTCAGTATTATATAATGAGAAGGAAATCTGTCTTGAAATACTAATGTCTTTGACGATACTTCCTTCTGAATAAACAAATGATCATGACTTTCACAGGAAAGAGTGTAAGTAATCCGTCTTTAGCAAGTCATATGTTAAAAGATTAATGGATTACTTGCTTTGATAACACTGGTAAAAAAAAAATAAAAAAAATAAAAAATGCAGGACTCCAATTTGAAATATGTCAGAAAACTAAATATATAGTTGAACTTAAGTGTGGAAACCTCTTAATTGCAATTGTTCCCTGACAGTTGATTTCTCAAATGAGGGAGATTCATGCAGCTGATCTAGAGAAAACTAAACTGTTGGCCCACTGTGCATCATAAATTGAGCATAAATGTTTCTTTCAGTCTTCAAAGATGCTTGTGTCACTGGTTTTACTTATGCCACTGTTGATAATACTGCAAGCTTTGTGGATCTGTGAGCAATTGAAAAACATAACCCGGGTCACTACCTGGATTAATGATGCTTCATGTCTTGGATTGATCACATCTAAATGTTAATCAATTCCAACCAAAAGCCTGATTTTTTTTTTTTCCAATTTATTATTTGTAAGCAGTATCAAATCAAACATATTAAACTCCAATGTCAATAAAACTGCTGTTGATATCATAATTAGCAACTTCTTCTGATATTCTGAAATATTAATGCTACTTTTTTATCAATTTGGCAATTTTTTCTTGATCAGTCCAAGTAACTCTGCTTTTATCTTGTATCTTTTCTTATGGATAATATCCCAAAGCTTTAGTTATCATCTTGTCTAACAGTTAAGAAAAATGGGATGGGAGACTTAAATAACTTCAAATAAATATGCACTGAAAATGATTTCCCTGCACTTGTAAGAAAGGAAAGTATTCTTATTAAGTGAGAATGGTTACAGACCAAGTATTCTTTTTGTGTATACGATGCTCTTTGGACAAAGAAGATTGATTTTACTTTCTCAGTGTCTTTGCAGTAAAACAATTTATTTTCTCTGATCTCTTTTCAGGCAAAAATCTTGAGCAAAATATTTGTGGACATCTTGACCACAACTTTACCATCATTCTTGGAGATAGAAAATTTGTATTTGAAAAATGAAAGTTTTCAGCCTGTCTATATGTCTGTCCCATCACTGTGGTATGCTTTATATAAGGGATTTTTACACTTCTGATAATATTCCAAATGGAGCAAAAAATGCACGTTATCTGCAAGGATAACATTAAAGAATTTAGTAACACTTTAAAACAAACATTTCTAGAAAAGCACTGCTTTCCTCCTTTCTATGAGTGACTACAAAAGCAGCTTTTTACAATTTTCTGGTTTTCACTGAATACCTGTCTATTTTTGTACATAATGGTGGGAGCAGGAACGAGCAACACTGCAGGAAATATTTTGTATCTGAATAATGGAAGTCAGAGATTGAGAAGACCTGCTTCATGCTGTAGTACGTCTTCCTCGTCTGGATCATTTCTGTGCAAATAAATTCTTCTTTCATTGCTTTCAGAGCACTGACACCAAAACAGTATATGAGCACATGATCTAGAGCATGGTAGAGAGTTAATATTTTATCATAGAAAGCTGTGGGTGCCTGTGACAGCAGTTTGAGAAGCTCATTAAAGAGGTGTGTGCACTTTTCCAGTGGGAGGATGGTACTGATGACACCTACTTCTTGCATAAAGTAAGATTTTTTTTTTCTAGCTATTTGGATGAAACTGTTTGCTTTTATTACCTGTTTATTATTGAGATTCATCTCTCCTGAGAAGGACAGCTTCTTTCATATAGGAGAGACTGCTCAGTGCAAAGACAGTCTATCATAACATACCTCTGTGCACTTTTCTTTAGCTTCTGCAGTTATAATGAGCTACTAAAATGAAGTCTTAGTGACAGTAGGCTTACAATAGGTTGATTTTATTTCCATTATGGAATCTCTGATTTCAGTTACACAACATTGCTAGTAAAGGTAATGTGATTGTGATAAAAAACAGACTTTTACAGTAGAATAACTACTGAAAATGACAAGTTTGGATCAGTAGGTATTCAAAAGCACTGCCTCATCCTCTAATTTCATTGTATTGTGCTACAGTTCCTACAGCCTAATTGCAAGAGAAAATGTATAGAATTTGTACAGAGATGGTTCTAGACAAAAGAGAACTATATGACCTTTGTTTCTGGGATGCAAAAAGTTAGTGAAATGGGCAGAAAGACTTCTTTACAAATCTTTTCTTTTTAGACTTCTTTACAAATCTTTTCTTTTTAGATATTTTTTGTTTCTTTGGCATTTTTTTGTGTTTCCTATTTTATTTTTATCTTTATTTTTATCTTTATCTTTATTTTCATTATTTTCATTTCTAGTTTCACCTTGTATCTTTTGATTCCAGCATCTTCAGCATAAAGGAAAATGTTTTATACTGCCATTTGAATAACATTCTGAGATCTTCTCTACTCAAAACACTGTAGAAAGGCTATCTTTGGATTTGAAGAGTTCACACTTTTTTTTTTTCCTACTACAATGTCTTTATAAAACTTATTAAAGTAATTTCCAAAAGGCAAATGATGGAATTCTTGTGATTCTAAGAATAACATTAAGAGCATATTTTACACTTCGTATTTTAGCATTTCAACTTCTAAGGCGTACTTCTCATTATCATACTAGGGCACAGTACAGAGTTCAATGACCAGAAGCTCTAAGAAATAATTGAAAAAAAATCTCAAATGATATCTAATTAAAATCTGTTTCAGTCAGAATGAATTAAACTTTGCCTTAAAGTTGCTTATTGCATCCATCTTATTGATGTCAAAAGAAGCTGAGTTGCAAAGGTGCCTACTAAATGTAAAAAGACCTTGCAGTAGCTAACTTCAGAAATAGAGTAATCAACAATCAGGTGAAATTACAGGAGTGGTGAATTACATCATCAAATCTTTGAGCATGGCAGGAAACATGAAAAAATATGTTTAATTGGCTACAAAATCTGGAGCCGTAGATGTTTTTGTGGCAGATGATAGTGTTGTATGACATTAATCAGACGCTTGAGTAGAAGCCAATACGACGTATTAAGAGGAGAGCTAATACATCGGATTACTTTTTGCAGGTCAGCATTTCTGCTGTAGCTTGGAGTTACTTGATCTCTGTTCAGCAGGAAGGCAGGAAGAATGACAAGCAGAGAATTATAATAATCAATCTGTTATGCAATCAAGAACAAAAAGTGAGCTTTGTGTGGACAGATTTGATTCAGTTCAGCAGCACTGGTATTATAATGAAGATGCTCAACAGAGAATAATTTTTAAGGGCTGCTATGTTTAAGCCTGATTGATCAGTTTTTTATGGAAAAAACCTGAATATAGATCTGTAGATAGCTTAGTCCAAGGGGCTAGCAGTTATAACTTATACCTACCATAGGCTTCCTGTTTTCACACTAGTTAAAAAAAAGTCAATAAGAAAGAACAAAATACTAGTTATAGAGAGTAATTTTCTAGCAAAACAGTGCATTGTGAAGTCATATTCCTGGAATGGAAATGTTTGGTGTGCCCATATCCTGTGTTTGGGCATTTTACCCCAAATCAGAATGCTGGCTTTTACAGATTTCTTACCTGATCTACATCTACTTTGGTTTAAAGACCTTTAAGGTACGAGAGATCTCAGTACTTCCACTGCACACAGGGAATTTCTTTAGCTGGAAATTCCATATTTTCTTAAAATTTTTCATACTACATGTTTGTCTTGATGTCTTTTCAGAAAAATTCAGAATGAGAACAGTTAAGGATGGAAAACTGAAAAAGTAACTGGGAGATTAAAGGTAATACAACTCTAGACTCTGTAATCATGCTGGTGTCTTACTCGTAACGTTGATTCTCTTCCTTGCTGTGCTATTTTAGTGTGATTAAGTACTTCTGTACTCTCATATCCTAATATGCTTTCCAGCCTTTTTGCTTGAAAACCCATTTACTTTCCTTACCTTCATCCCAGTGCCCTGCTCTTTCTAGCTTCCTCCCCACTCTTAATGTAAGTCTTAACCAAAGTGTCTATTAAATTGATAAGCAATATGAAAAACTACCAAATCAAAATCCTTATACATCTCTTCAATGACCTCTTACCTGTGATACTATCAAAAGATATGATTGGAACTCCAATACAGATTTACTAAGCTTAAATCTCCAAAGCAGAATTAGTGACTATGACAAAAACGAATCAAAGCCAGCTGCTTTTGCCAAATTAGTGTACAATAAAGTAATTGTTCAAAGAAGCGGTGGCTTTGTATTCTGGAGTATTTGGCAAACAATAATTCATAACCATACTAGCATTCATATCTGCATTAATTTTTATGTGCAAATAAGGGTATCAGTTTGTTACTGTTCTCCATTAGGAGTCAGAAGTGCACTATTTTGAGATATATGGATGATTTACTTATCACAGCTACTGCACAAATAACATAACTATGCTTTTTTTTTTTTTTTTCAAAGCACCATTAATTTTAAAAAATATTATATAACTGCAATAATAAAAATTATTTTTTTTATAACAGGAAAATAATAGTAGTAGGGGATACAATATTCTCTGAACGGTAAATAATAAATGGCCATCCATGTGTTCATATACTGCTGAATACAAAGTGCATTGTCATTTTAAAATTTGATTTTCTATCATTCTTTAGAGAACACTTTTAAGATGCTGCTGTTTAACTAATTGCTGTAGCAAATGCCCTGTTACTTAAACACTATGGCCAAGAGCAGTCTGCGGACTTTAAGAGCCTGGGGACAAAAATGAGACTAGAAGCAAAGCTCACTGCACTGAAGACATATAAATTAAAAAGATTAAAACTGACTGCTTTGGGCAGGGTAGGGTAATGATTTTTAGGCCAGCATAAGTTTCCAGATGCTCCAGGAAAATCCCATGGCAGGCAATGTCAACTGATGTCAAATACTACTGAAAGATCTAAGTGAGGACACTAATAAATGTAGCAGTGTTAGTTGGTGTTGAAAGCAAATGGTTAGCCATGTTCCATAGTTCTCTATGCTGTGAAAAATCTTAAAATCATAAGGAAATACATTTCTGGGAAACCCCAAGCCATCATCAGAATAATATTTTTTTTCAGAGTGTCTGAAACTGTTAACTTTCAATTTTTCTAGTAATGAAGAAAAAAACCCACAACAACAAACCTCTGTAACTTAACAGAAATATGTATATGAAACTTACATATGAAATACATACTAAAATATGTAACAATATTTTGTGTATACAAAGTTGTTATGGTATAAAAGATTGTCTTCCAGTAATAATCATCATAAATACCAGTCAGTGCACCAGATTTTGTGATATTTTTAAAGGGCAAATTACCACTAAGAAGGTGTTATGAAATATGGGACTGGGGAGAACTGACTGTAAAACAGCTGAAATAGAAGCAGTGAAGAAGACTGAAGTTTTAACGAGAATTTCAGCTTATGTTGTATTCATTATATGAAGTGACAGAAACTCATCTGGATGACCTTGAGTAGATCCAACACATTTTTGATTTATTTCAATATATGAATTAAAAAAGCAGGGAAGTGAAGATGCCATCCCTCATTGTTAAACATTAGTCAGTTAGAAATGTGCATTAGTGTATTCCAAAAGATCATACTTATCACGTATCTATCATCAAACTTCAAAGGAAAATAATCAGGTGATAATTAACCAGATTCTAAACTATGATAGAGTGTAAAGAATCCTGAGTCAGCACAATGGTTGGGGGAAAAAGGCAGGTTCCAACAGTTTCATATTTTGTTTAATTGTTTAATTTTCTTTAATTGGATTTCATTGTGTCTTGAGGAGAAGATATCAAAATCCCATTAGAGTCTTTTTTTTTTTTATTCATAGAAGTTTTGGTAGCTGTACCTACACAATTGCATTTTGCCATTTGTCAGTGATCCAGGCATTTTATTCTTAACACACTGCTCAGTGGGATACTAACTTGTAGTAAAAGTCTGTGGAGCATTCTTATGTCTCTGTTATTGGCCTTGAGTCATATCTAATGAGCATGAAATACAGTTTATCCTATTTCTTACAAATTTTACTGTATCTAGATAGAACATCTAATCTGAATAGAGCATTTTTCAATCATAATATTTTTAGTGGGTGTAAAAAAACTAATCTTTTCTCAATCAGATTCTGAATCAAGCTGTGAGTCAGTTCACTTATCCTACACTAGACCTAGCTCTTTAAAAAGTTCATATAAACTAATCTACTACATTTTTAGGCTGGTCCATCCTGCGTTATGTTTTGATTCTCTCTCAAATACCGTTTTATTAGACAGTTCTGCCTAATTGCTTTTCTGTAATCAGGAACTGCTCGCTAAGAGAGAAAGAACTGTCATATCTTGAGATATGGTATCCAGGGAGGTCCATATCATTCTTATAGGATTATATTAAGAGTGGATTAATTGAATGAGTCTCTATTCTTATTGCAATCTCTCCTTATTAGAATGGATTAATTTATCACATTTTCTCTCCTCTTCACAGTCTTTGACACAAGAATGAATTACCACACTTTTTTATTGTTTTTTCTTTCTTTTCTTTTTTTTTTAATTACTGCTTCTCCAACTGGCTGATGCTTCTCTTTTCACTCTATTCAGAAAAGAAAGGAAATGTTAGTAATTTGTTGTAAGGAACTTGCACGTACTGCAAGATAGAGGGCTATGAAAGTTTTTTGATTTACAAGGGAGTAAAGTGAGAACTCTTTTCTTCAGAAGATGCTGAAGATGTGACAGTGTTCATGTTAGCGGGATCGAACAAAAAATTTGTAGGTTAAGCTCAGAGCGGTTGAATACACTCTCCTCATTTTTTTTTTTTTTTTCTGCAGTGAACTTCTTTACATTCACAATCTTAATTTTAGCTTGCGAGAAATATCTAAGGCAGGAGCACCTGACTGTTCACTGCTGACTTTTATCCTTCAGTACCTTGAGGCATACTGGAGGATATTTCACAGGATTACTCTTCTCATGTCAATGCACACTAAAGCAAGCATGTTAGGCTGATAACGTCTAGTGCTTTCTTCATAAACAGCTTATAAACTTTTTTAATGGTAAGTCTAATTTTCTTTGCTGAAATAAAGATGCTATTACAGAAAAGAACTTTATGTATAATGTACATCTATATTCTAAAGTGCAGGTTGGGTACAACCTTGCTAGAAAGAGGTCTGAAGTATATTTAGGGAAAATAAATTGAGCTTTGTGGGTCTTGCTATACCTTCATTATGACTAGGAGAGACAAAGTTATAGTCAAATCTGAATAGTTTATTTATAGAAATGTTGATGTGCATTGCAATTGACACTGGACAACCAAGTCAAGCAGACTGCCTCTTAGAATAACTAGACATAACACACTGAAGCCTGTAAACTGAGCTACAGAAGTCAATGTGTGAGTGTACGGAAAAGTAGACTGTGGGTCATAGAGCACAATAAAGCTGCTTTTAGATCTGCTTTCTGAAAAGCAGAGTAGTCATAAACATTATGGCAAACTGCACAAGCTAGAAAGCATTAAAAGAGTGTTAATGCCAGGCTCTTTTAATATGTAAATAGAATAAGACCTTTTGTGTTTTTTCTCCAGGCAGAACTAGTATAGAAATCATGCTTTTCTAGACTGGCTCAATTATTACAACTTTAGCAAAATGAGTGCAGACTGGACATTATCCAAGCACTGAAGGCTCTCTAACTTACAGAGATAGATTCTGTATTTCAGATTAGGAATGCAGGAATTCCTACCCTGAAATAGTTTGCATGGGTAATTTTCTCTTAAAGCAGTCTATTTTATGTGCTTCAGAGGGGGTAAGGCACATCTCATGCACAGTCATGCATAATTCTATCTATTAGTTTTAGTTTGTATACAAAGGGGCAGAGTAAGAATAATTTATTCATTATTGAAGCTAGTTATTAATTTGTACTATAAACATGAGTTGTGGTGACCTTTGCAATTTATTTAATTTTACCAAGCTATTTTCTTTAGTAATATCTTAAAGGGCTGAGGCAGTTATAGTAATTACATAGTGCACTAAATCTATTAGTCTTTATACATACAAAATTTACTTCCTTTTCATTTCATCCACTATCTCTCTATGCTTGTATTATGAGGAAACATAAGTATAAATATCTTCTGTATTCCACTGTAGGTATACCATAGATAATGTTTCTTTAGTGGTTTTCCACAGAAGCCAAAAAAGTTATTCCTTTTAATTTTTGTGTTAAGGAAATCCTGCGTATATATTTCCTTTTTTTTTTTTTTTTTTTTTTTTTTCTTCCTCCTTCCTCCCTCTCTTCCTTTTCTTTCTCTCCATTTCCATTTTACTCTCTTCTTTTGAAAACTGTCCTACTTCTGCTGTGGCTTCTCTGTTCTCTTGATTCTCTTCAATGAGGATAACAGATTTATGTAATGTCAGCTTCCTCAAAACACAATTCTGGATGCTTGACTGGGAATGTCTAGGAGCTTGCTAATCCTCATGGTGCTTAAATACCTTTGATTTCTTTAACTCCTCTTTGTAATGATTAGAGTGGGAGAGAAGAGCTTAAAAACCAGCCATTACACCAAAGTATATTGACTGCTTAATTATGTTCGCACATTACGTGGCTGATATGAATTATGTCTCTGGTGCCATCAAAATGCTCATTATTTCCTGTTAAGTGCTTTCAAGTAGTATAATTTCCGGATCTTGGCCCAGAAGATTGGAACTGTAGATGCAACGGCTGTGCCTCCAATGGCACTTCACTAATTGGCTTGGCATGTAACATTAATTACATTCTGTTTGGGAATTCTCTTCTCCTGAATAAAAGTACATTGTGTGTGCATGTGGAGTGTGAGTATGTTGCAAGGTGCCCTGACTGGTGAAACAGTAGGGAATCTTTACTGTGTGCCTTTTAAAAATTGAATAGTTTATTTGAGATGAAGGGAGGTATAACTGTGTATTAACTGAGGACCAGCAGAAGCATATTGGCTTGTATGTTGTACTACTTAATTTTTATTTAGGAGAGAATTTAGGGGCAGAGATGCAATTAAATGGAAACAGAAATGGATAATTTTCATTCTCTACCTTTTTGAGGGTATTTAGAAATGAAGACACTGAAGTTAGAGACTTTCTGAACCTAGGCCTTTGTTTTGGTTGTCCCGATTCCTCTATTCAGACAGTAAAGCATGACTTGATTTTGACTTGTTTATTGGTTTAAAACGTAGTATGCCATTTATTATAATGCCACATTTACTGTTGACATTATAAACAATCTTTAAAGCCTACAGGTTTAAATTTATTCACTGCATCTTCAAGGGAATACTCACAGAACTTTGGTCCCACAGTTTCCTTTCAGTGCATAGGAATATATTTCTGTATAAGCATCTCCTATTAATTTTATTTACAAACTTTGGAGAGAAATTTGTATCTATAAAGGTATTTTAATGGGAATTACAACTGGCAAGAGGGGCAAAAATGAAAAAGTAACTTTTAAGTTCCTTGAAAAACATTTACTTGAAATACTGACAGTTTCCAGAAAAAATCCAATATTTGTTTCCCAGCACTAGGAACTGTTCCATCAGTTTTGACAAAGTCATTTGGAAACCTGTCCTTCAGCAAGATCCCAGGATCTGTCAATGGTATCTCTACATAAATGGCAAATCATTTCAACCTGCCAGCTGTTCAGAAATCATTATATCAAGCAGACAAAATCAATCCAACTCCTGTTACAGATGAATGTTTAGCTGCAGTTATAGGAAGATGAGGAACCAGACTCTCTTCTGATTTGAATGCTGTCTTTTTTTTTATTTGTAATCATTATTCTATGGTTTTGATCATCAAATGATCATTTGATCATTTGTCAGTTGTAACAAATAATATTGCTCAGCTTAGGTCTGTTGACCTTAATCTAGAAATCAAGCTACTGTTAGCATCATCTGCAAGGTGGGGTATCAATTAAAATTTGGAGAGACTAATGTTCCAGTTTGCTTACAAATAGCAATTTGCTTAGCTCTTTAAAGAGAGACAGTTGTTTTGGGAACTCAGTGCCATTAATTCTTAAGGCAACTCAGAAAGGATTATAAAGAGTAGAAAGTCAGTGGTAGCTTTAATTTTATTTCTCCACATTTGGAGTGATATAGCAATTTTAGATATTCATCACATACCTGCGATTACTAATTCAGCCAACTTGTGATGTGATTATTTTGCTTCCAGCTATGGTGTTCACAAAACAGAGATATGATTTGGTGATCACTGCAATCTAGCAATATATGGAGAAGAGAAATAAATCCAAATGCAGTTACTGGATGAAAGAATGATTAAAATAGTAGCTTTGACAGTTAAGAACAATCACCAGTGATATTTATCTGAGAAAAGATGAGGGAAAGGAACACAAATGAAAAAATGAAGTCAAAAACAAAGGCCTAAAGAACTCTAGGAGAAGGGACAATTTATAACTAGGTAACCATCTCGCAGAGTATTGAGGCTGTTTTAGGAGAGGATGAGAGATTTTCAAGCACTCTGGCAGGCAATAGATCTATAGGTGGAATTTACTGTAACAGTACCAATCTACAAGGGTAACTATATCTCCATCAGGATCTTTACAATTTGTCACCAGTTCTCTGCAGTTCTGACAGATCAGTTGAGCTTCTCCACCCATTACTTTCCCAGAATATTTATTTGTTTAACATGTCATTGAGTGAATTTTCAATCTCTGTTCTGCGACAGGAACAGCAGTACAAATACATGGGAATGAGTGGAGGTCTATGGAGCAGAGGTGAAGTGTAAGACTACAGAGACTCCAAGTCTACTTCACAAGGTACATATATATTTCATGGTGCAGTGCTTTCCATCACTGAGCTAGACTGTAAGAGGATCAAGTTGATATATCTTCAAACTTTTGGGCACTGTTATCTATTAACACGTTTTGAGAGTCTGATTCAGTCAACTCCAGCATAGAATCATATAAATGTTACTACCTTATTGAGGATTATGAGGATGAAATTCAGCTCTTTTAATAATGGTTGTGTTTTTACCACTACAGATTTCAAATAGGTCTCAATGACATTTAAATTGTGTGTTACTTATCTGCGGATATCCAGTGCAATGGAGCAATGGACATGCTTTCCTTATGGTACCTTCCACTTCAGAATGGCAAAGATCTGCAAACAATTTGAATGCTGCAGAAAAGAGCGTAGTTCTGATCTTACTTCAGGAGTGCGGGTAAGGAACTTTGAAAAGAAATCCTTGAGCTATTTGTCTTTTTGTTTCTCTTTACCACAATACTTCCATCAGTTAAATAGTAATAATACTTGCTGTGAGATTGGAAGGTCTACTTCATTAGTGTCTCTGATTGCCAAACATTAGGCTGAAGAAAAAAATGGTGTATGAATTTGCAGTTTATTGTGTTATTGTATTAGAGATTACATGTAACTATCTAAACATAATGACGCAACTTCATATTCAGAAATCATTTTCCCTAAAAGGACGTAATTTTCAACAGGAGATGCTTATGTTTTGTACAGTTAGAAATATTAGCATCTGGAACAAATGAATGAATCATCTAAAGACAAACCGTTTTATCAGCAGTAATGAACAAATATATTTAAAAGACATTTCATGCGTAATTGCTCCAGAAACTCATTTCCTGGGTTTCACGTTTAACACAGTACCTGGCAAGACACCAGTTCAATGTATTGTGCCTGAACACAATGAACACGCTTGTTCTATGCAACAAAATAAAATAAAAAAAACAAACAACCCACCTCCAACAAAAAACCCAAACAACAACAAAAAACAACAGGAACAGAAAGACAGATCTAATCTTGAAGTGCAATATTCATTGCCACGTTTCCTTCCACGAGCAGAATGTTAGAACTCTGATAGCACTACTAAGAAATATAAATGTACTTCGTTTAAGTCTTAAGTCTTACCACCAGTGCAACCATCTGCATACATATTAAATGCTTATTTATGCACTCACCAACTAATCCAAATAAACTCATTAAAAAAATTTTCTTTGGGGATCTCCAAAAAAAATCAGCTCTGTTATACAGAAACAGAAAATCAAGTACAAGTAAATATCCAGTTAGAGCAAAATAGTGAGTTATATATGAAGGAGAAAGAGAGATGTTTAGAAGTTTGTTTCTTGTCTATGGTGCCACTTATGACAGAGCGAGGAAGATGATGCAATACTGTACTGGACAGAAAACCACTTATATACCAACCTAGATTGTGCAAATTCACATGCATTTCATTAATTGCAGCATAGGCATCACTCTTCATACAGGGCAGCACTGAATAAGAGTGTGTCAGGAGAGCAAGAGAGAACAGGTCATTTTCAGAATTTCACTTTTCAATTCATTGTCCTTGCCAATATAATCACCATTTGTTAGTGACTGCAGGATGTCTCTTGTGTAACATTTTGGGCATTAGATACATACTAACATGCTTTACTAGCTAGGTTAATCAATTTTATTACAGGAATATATAATTATGACTTTGTACTCAGTAAAAAACAACAGTGGTGGTTGTAAAGTATTTTCTTTTTATTTTCTATAACCAAATTTTACATGTAATGCAAATGCTGCAGCTTCAAATTTAGCACAATCATCTCCACTCAACTGATTTTGATGTATTCAATATTTTTAATTACCATTTATTTCTTTAAAGCCATTTAATGAGAATACTTCTATCAACAGTTTGACCTGGGTATGTTTGGATAATCCAGGGTAGGCAGTGAAGCTATTAAAAATGTTATGGGAATGTGAAACAATGATGAAGAGCTGGCCACAATTATAACTGTAAAATTAGGCTGATTTTAATTTAGACATAATAGTTACTTTCACAGAAGTATAAATCATGCATACGTATTTGGTTTTGTTACCTATTCAAAATCTTCTCTAGCTTATTAACATGAGTACATTCAGAATAAAAATTTTTCAATTATTTATGGCTTTTTCTTGTAATGCTCAGGATTGTTTCTTTATTTCTCCCTTATTCACATGATTTTTGGTTGACTGTCATCTGAAAAAAAAGAAATTTTCTCGAACAGCTTATTCAAATCTGTCACTTCTTTACTTTCTCTGTTTATTTGAATTTGGCTTGTGGTGCTAGTTAAAACATTTCTAATTGTTTTAAAATGAAAAGTATTCATAGATTTGAGTTGTTGGAACATTATGTTTACCTAACTATTTGTTTCATAAAGAAATTACTATGAAATATGAAGTTACTGGTGTAATCTCTTAGATTTGTGATCAACCCTCCTGTGTTGTATGGTGCAGGCAACCAGTATTCTGGAAGGACACCTATTAAATCCATTCTGTTTTTATGCCACAGATTTAAAGTGACAAAAATTCTCTTTAGCGTTTATGATTGTGAAAATATATTTTGTTGATTAGTTTATTTAAGTTATTTAGATTATTTAAGCATGGCTGGATGAATGTCAGTAGAATGTTAGTAGTGACCATTTACAGATAAACATTCTACTGGAGAATGTTTTAAGGTAGATACTTTGCAATTTTTATTAAATATAGGAAGAAAGTGTTAAACTAATCATTTTTTGGATCTAGATAATAAAAGGTTTCTCACTGTGCATTGAATCTAGGGGTTTTTTGTATAGCCCAAGTGGGCAGGAAGTCATGTAGAATCTGGGAAGTCAGAGTTCATGAACAATAAATTCTTGGTCTGGAGTGGAGTCATGTCAGCAAGAGAAAGCAAACCACCTTAGACCGAGAGCGGCAGGTAGAAGTTCTCAGTGTATCATGTCTGACCATGACATGATCATGTTCCTTACCCAGACAGGAAACTCCAGACTAATGGTTTTTCTGTAGAGAATAGCTGTGTCTCACATCAGAAAATCCAGCCTTGACCCAATAATTCAGAATTCACCTGCAAGTGCTACGTTCCCCCTCATACCCCCCCAGTTTATATTATTTTTCAACTTGTAGTGAAAACTGTTTTTCAGAAAATCATTATTTAATCAGATTGGTTTTATTATCTTGAGACTTAGATGCTTGGATTAGAAGCTATCTAATGCAAAACAAATTCAAGATCAAATGCCATTCTAGCCCACAGTTCTTTACAATATACATTTAAAAAAGATGTTCTGGAGCAGAGGAGTTTTAAATTTCTTTGAGGTTCTAATTTCCTTCCAGACAAAAGGAGCAATTCCTGTATCAGATTGCCTTACTCTAGGATTGTGATTGGCAGTTGAATGTCAAGAATTTATAAAATGTGCATTACTCTAAAACTACAGATATGGTTGTATGTGGAACAGGAACACTTCATTATTGACTTTCCCTACATTATCGACTGTTATTTTTCAGCTTAAAAAATCTTCTAAGTTTTTTTTCTTTTTTTTTTTTTTTTTCAGTAAAATGGCAAAATCTTCTAAAGAATGTAAATGATGGAGTTTTTCCATTCATGGCAGAAATTGTTGATACTTTGTGGTACAATCAGGAACACACTGTCCTTCAAAGATTGACTAGTGATGATTCCTTCATTTATTCAGTGGCAGTAGTCCCAGATTTAGATGCATTTCACACTGTTGATCCTCACAGTTATCATTCAAACTAAATCTACACACAAAATCTCATTTATTCAAGGCTACATTAATGAGTCAATAAAAAAGCTCTGATGAATCTGGCTCTGCGTTCCTGTATAGATTACTGAAATTTAGCTGCAACAAATAGACCAAAGAAGGTTGGTTTTGGCTCCTGGATGGTTATTTTGTTGGTTCATTGACAGTTTTCTGTATGTTTAGACTTTTCCAGTGGAGCAATGTTATGTTTCCCTACACTGCATATTTTATTATTGCAGCATTGTATCACATGTATCGCATGTATTCAGTGAGCTTCAAATGGCGCTTGTATTGCACATGTTTATGTTACTTCATCAAGGGTTGCTGGATGTTGAGGTGAACTAGGTTATGACCAGTTCTAATTTATCCAGAATCAGATTTTTCTAATTTTATATGTATATGCCAGAAGTATTCACTTGTATTGCTTTTTTTGTTTTAATGTTCTGTTGTTGTTGTTGTTGTTTTAGATGAAGCATTGCTGCATTTCTGATCTTACAAAAGAAAAAACAATCTTTGCCTCTGTATGAATGGTACCACATGTTTTGTAATCACACTCATGGCAACAAACTGATATTTTAAGACAATACATGCTTGGTTCCGTTTATTTGTCTTGCAATTTCTAAGCTGCTAAATGATGATTGTCCCTCACAGCTGTGATGGTTAGTTATGAACACTGTTTCTTTAAGGAAATATGAGATTTAGTGATTTAAAAGGCTTTGGGAATTTAAGGAAAGGTACACATATGGAATAAAATTTTATAAAGGGCCGACAAAGATTTATGAAGAAGTTGTGGCAGTTATCAAGGCTGAACTCCATATGCCTACTTATGATCAACTCTAAATTTCCATTGTTGTTCTTTTTTTTTTTTTTTAATTAGTTTTTGTAAAGGAAGGTATACATGGCCACCTGTCAGAACATAAATCTTGGTGTACGGCACTATAGTACTACAAGATGTAGTTTAGTTGGAGCAGCATAGTTTCATTTACGTAGGTTTGTGCTTGAGCTAATAAACTAATAATGATTTTTTAAAGTTTATGGAGAATAGGAAAACATTTCCAATGACATTAGTTTTTCATTGCAAATCAGCTTTCAAACATAGCCCAGTGTCTTCAAACCTTAACTAGCTCCTACAGAGCCAATTAGGGTGTGTCTTCAGTGTGAAGATGGGCCTCCTGGCACTGCTGTGTGGGTCTGACTGAGGAGCTCTGAATTGTGCAAAGCTGAGATCTGCCACTGCAAGGAACATTTTCAGTAGCTTTAAGAATTTGATATTATTAGTTAGAATGGCTGCATTCTCCATGTATTCTTGGCAGTCCTGTGTTCTTTAAACTCTTGCTCTTCCCGTTGTAACATCACCCATTATCTCCCTAACAATGCCTCAGCTTTCAATGTCTATTTTGTATAAGATAATGAGCTTTTGAGTTCAAAGTCTGTGTGGAAACTTTGTGATTTTTAAGCTGAGATATATATGTGGCATAGTCTGAACATCATCAGTGCTGCTGTAGACTGTTTTATCGTAAAACAGTGGCTGGTGAGGAATCTGAATTGCTAAATTTTTTCTCTGACTTTGACATACAGCTGAAAAACCCCAAGATTTTCTCCTGTTGTTTTTGTGAAGAATGCAACAAATCATTCTTATTTATAATATAACTTAAAACTTTTCTTCTGGTGAGTTGAGATGTATCAATTGGAAGAAAACACTGTTAAAAGAATTTTTAAAAAGTCATTTAAAATGACTTTGAAATTTTAAAAATAAAATCAAGACTTTCTGAAATAGTCATTTCACACAGTGTTTCACTTTGAGAAAGGCAGGAGGAGTTCTTAACTTTTGGGTATGTTTTCAGAGTTAGTAAATTAAAGTCAAAGCCTGTTTTTCTGGTAGATCTTCATCAAATTTTCAGAGTATTCTGTGTAACTAAAACTATATACCATAGTGAAAAAAAAAGGGGGAAGTGAGGGGAAAGCGCTAGGGAAAAAAACTAAAAATGAAAGTATGTACTCTTTATTGCTGTACTGAGCACTTGCTGGTACCTGGAGGGAAGAAGCAGGGATGGGGAGTCTCAGACACCATCACATAGGCACGCCTGCTCCAACCCTGCATTAGATGTATCCAATACACCTTGTACAGCCATCTAATGAGTCTGAATGCCTTCCTCCTTCAGACACAAACCGTGCTCACCCCTGCTGAGATAGAAGTGACAAAGGAGTAAATGTCTTGATATTGATCACTTGTTATTACACTGCTGATGCACAACTACTGTCTTCCTTCCTGCAACAGGGTTGTGGAATGTTTAAAAAACCTGTTTCAATTTAGACAGTCTAAGCTGGATTCTTACTAAAAGCATATTCAGAGCATTCTAATGTTGTTTTCTTGTTGAACTTTAAAAAAACAAACAAAAAACCACCAACAAAAAATGCAACAATCAAAAAACAGATCATTGTGATAAATCAACAATCTGCAGAGTTGAACTGCACATTAATCTGCAATTAGGAAAAAGGTGTAAAAAGAGTTGGTGATTCGCACTGCAAATTTGGCAGCGAGTGGTCAATTTCTGTTTGTTCTTATAATGAATACAACTTTTCTTTTCCCTCCAACAATTTCAATTAGTGATGCTTGCATTTTGCCTTAATTTTCTTGTTTATTTTTTTCCCTGAGCAAATTGTTTCTTACTATGTGTGTATATATTTTTTTTATCTTGTAGATGATACAGCCAGGAATTTATATGGGATTTTTGGATTGCTCTTTGTTACTGCTAGTAAAAATTAATGACTATTCTGCCAGTGCGCTTTGTTGTCACGTTGGCTTCATGTGAGTTGTTCTTGAACCCAGCGTTAACACTTAAAAGTTGAGATATAAAAGAAAGATGTCTAAAATGATTTTATAATAATATGACAATGAGAAGCAGATGCTACCTACCACATGAAACTTCAGCTGTATAACTTGAAAGTAAAGCTATGCTTCCATAAAATCAATTAAACAAGAATAGTAAAAAGCTTGTTGTTGTAATAATATTAAATAAAGGGAATGTTTTAGGGTTTGATATGCTGCCTGCTGGGTCTGATTCTCACATGGGACACAAAACTACTCTTTGAGAAGATGTGTTTTTATGATATTTGGTAGCACTTCTGTGGTGGGCTGACCTTAGCTGATGCTTGCCAAGCTGCTCTCTCACTCAGATTGGACTTAAGGAAAATGAATACAATATATTGATAGTTAGAATACGAGGATGGGAAACAAAGACAAAAGCTAAAACACATCCCTCCAAGCCCCCACCCCTTTTTCCCAGACTCATCTCTGTAACAGCTCCTTCCTCCTCATGCTTTTCCTCTGCTCAAACATAAGTCCTCAGTGGCCAAAAATGTTTTCCACAGAGGAGCTGCCATCTTGGCTGCAGGGCCCGTCAATGTCATGCCGTGGGGCCATCGGACCAGGTTGGAATCAGCCGTGTTCAACACAGGGCAGCTCTGGCCCTTTCTCACAAAGACAGTTGCAGCCCCCACTGCCAAAACTGGGCACAAACGCCCAATACAACCTTCTGTTTTATTACGGAAGTTTCCTACATTTTTCTGGGCTCTAATGTGCCAAGTCTTCTTTAAGAAATGTACAAACAGGTACAGCCTGTGCTCCTTGAATCGTGCCAAGTATATTATTTTAATGTGAGGCTTCAGCTAGAAGAACACATTGAAATTAACATTTGATGTTTTGTTCTTTGATATCTGGCATTTTTCACAGGCAAACTATAATAAAGAAGTCAGTTACTGCTATTAGACATATTTTAGAAGAATTCTTTTTTTGATGCGTATCTCCACTTGGATTATTAAATTTAAATCACTGCTGCGATCAGTTTGAATACTAATGATATGTTCTGCCAGATGGAATCCTTTAATAAATTTTCACTTTTCTCTTAACAGTCAGCTGTAAATCCTAAGTGAGATTTTTTGGGGAGTTGATGCCAGCTTTATGCGTTATGTCCATGTGGATTTTGATGTTGTCTGTACCTGGGGGGCAGAGAGCTCTTAATTAAATACTATTCTGTTCCCTTGGCTGAGGTGCACAGTAGCACAAACTTCCTTATTTTTCTTCCTTTTAGATATAAAAAATTGTGAATGGTTCCTGATCTGCTGGCCACTTTTCTGCTGTATGCATGCAGTGTGCCTGAAGCTGTCTTTCAGTGTCTTTCAGCTGATGTGTATTCAGCTATGGTCAGACTTTCCAGCTCTTTGCTGCTGCTGGTGTACTTGAAACTCCAAGACTTGTGAAAGACAGATGACAAGAAGCTGCCTACTAGAGGTATATGTCTGTCCAAGTGACATAAGCATTTCTTGATTCTAGGCAGTTTGGCCAGCACCCTTTCACAGGACCAGGGCATCAATTATGACTCAGCAAATCAGATGGAGGATGAAGGAAACTTGATAAACCAGTTTGTTTCTTTTATCAGCAGCCTCTTTTCATCAGCTAGTAATGTTTTTGTCCAGGCGTCTGCTACATTCACTTTTAGACTTTTGAATTTTTGTGTAGGGCTCTTACAGTAAATATCTGTGCTGTTGTAGGGATTTCAACTTTGTATTCCTTAACCTTTTCCCTGCTCCATTTTACCTAGCTAGGAAAGGTTTATCAGGGAAAAAAGATGCCTATCATTTTACACAAACTATAAGAAATGGTAAGCTGGAGATTCTGACTGTAGTAAGGAAGGGAGAATAAAAACTAGGTAACTGAAGAGAAATGAAATCACAGCACTCTAACTTTCTGTACCTTGAGAGAAAGAGAGAACTAAAATACTTACATGAATCAATAACTGTTCCCAGTAGAATCCTTGGAAAAGCCTACAGGTAGAGCAAATTTTTCAGTTATTGAGTTATGTTCTCACCTGTCTGTTTCACTTATTGATTTGTTTTGTCATTAAACCTAAAGCCACACAGTAAAATGTGATTCATTCATGCGCCCAACTCTCCAAATAATTTCATTATCATCTAAATAATTATCTAATGTGCCAATTACAAGTAAGTAATTAATAATATCATAATGCAGATAACAGGTTTTGTTGAGCTTTGTGGTGGTGCTTTGTTCTTTGATTTTCTCTTTTGTTCTCTCTCAGCTTTGAAGTAAGAAATGCCCATTGAAACATCTCCATCGTGGAACAAAAGATGTCAATTACAGAAAACTATGAGCATCAACAAAACATTTTAAATCATTTTAAGACATTTTCTGACATAGTAATGGTAATTAGTTATATTTCAGTTTCAACAACTGTAATTAAACCTGACCTTTGAGTTAATTATGTCTTGACATTTATGATTTTAAACTAGCTTTCCCTGTGGTGATGATGTGTTACACACAGTTGCTAATAAGTAGTTTTTGTAGTGTGAGCAAGCAGATTTTAGATGTGCCCACACAGCAGTTCAGAGAACGGCATCACATGCAAACCAGAATCTTCAGTACATTAGTGCAGTTCAGTTAATGCTGTGATTTTGCATTGCCATGATGACATTGCTGCATATGCAACAGAAATCACTAGCAGAATTTTGAAAGGATCTTAATGATCATTAAAAAATGTTGCTATTGTTAACAGTCCTTATTACTAATGAGGAAATTAAGAGAAAAATGTCTTGGAAATTAAGAGAAAAACAACTCAATCTATTTTAAAGTCTGCAGCATAGCACAGATCACAGAAAATAGTCAATAATGGGAGCTGGAAACAGGATATGTGAGAAAATAGCAATAGATTTAGAGGAACTTAGTAATAGGACTAGAGAGAATGGACTCAAGTTATGTCACGGTAAGTTCAGGTTGGATATTAGGAAAAATTTCTTCTCCAAAAGAGTGGTCAGGTGCTGGAATGGGCTGCCCAGGGGAGTGGTTGAGACATTGTCCCTGGAGGTGTTCAAGAAGTATTTAGATGTGGTACTGAGAGACATGGTTTAGTGGGGAAATATTGGTAGTGGTTCAACTGGATGATCTTGGAAGTCTTTTCTGCCTTAGTGATTCTATGATACTATAAAATCAATATTCAGAGCTATTATTGCTCATACACAAGAAATCTACCTAGATTTAAGATTAGATACAATGGTAGGTTTAGATAATGTTAGAAGAAACATCAGTCACATGAGGTTTTTGAATGTAAGAAGAAGCTTTTTTGAAAATAAGAGAAATTTTACAAAAGACATAGTAAAAATATTTTCAATAAAGAACAAAGGTATTAGAAACGTGCTTGTGGCAATCAAGTCCCCTGTGATTTTCCACAGAAAGACCTATCTTGGGTAAAAGAGATCAGTAATCTTCTGGAAATGCATTGGCCCTTTGGAAACTAAGGGATCCGTGTGGACTTGGAAGGGTTGGAAATTTGCTTTATGCATAATGAATATTGTGTTTCACAACTCTAATGCTAATAATATGCCTTTAACACTGGACTCTGGATTTGATAGAAGAAAGTTGAAGTACCTTTCTACTGTTTAAAAGCACAGTAATTTATGCAACGTTCTATGGAGATTTTTATAACTTTCCAGAGCCCTACATTCATCTGGTTTATATGTGTAATCTTTGAGAAATCTCTACTGCTTTCAGGCTGTGCAACTTCAAATCCATATGGAATTATTTGTCTATACATGTTTATGTATATTCAAGTAGGTTCAAGCCAAAAATCATACTGGTCTGTTTGGGTAGTTCTAAGCATTCAAAGTATATCTGATTGTTCTATGACTGATTAGAACAGACTGCCTGTAAACATTCCCCAGAACCCAACAACCAGTACACTGCACATATTTATTAGGAAATCAGGAAGCTCCATATAGCCTGATTTTATTTTCTGTGCTAACAATTCTTCAACAAGTTTTCTTCAGCTGTTTACTTGTTTGGATAAGCTACAGTTTATTTTCTATTTTGTTTCTGTACAAAATCTTGACATATATTTGTTGAGGGTCACTTATGGTGAGGAAAAGGTCAACAGAAAGTTTTACAGACTGAAAGACTTAGTCTTGTTTAGAACACCTGGACCCTAGCTGCCTGACCTATTTATTGACTGTGTTTTCTAATTGGGCCATCATTGCTATCCAACCAGCAGTGTAATGTGTTGTTTAACTGCTAGTTTGGCCAGAACATGAAAATCAATCTGCCAGTAAAGGGCATAGCGAGTACCATGCCTATAGAGTATTGTATGCTTGGCCTTGGAATTCAAAGGGTGCTTTTTTGTTTGCACTACTTGGATAGAATACTGTAGATTTATTTCCAAATTAAGTGTCTCACAGCTACTGATGCTATCTTTTAAATATCTTTTTGCATTGCATTAAGAAGTGCTTTTTGATGTAGGACAAACTGCAAAACACATATGTTTAAGAGGTATATGACAAAATACTGCCATGCTCCCTGAGCTGTGGTGCAAAGAAGAGTTGTGCTGTGTATCCTGACATCTTTTGCCATTGTTACTGCAGATTTTCTCTTCTGAAATATAGTTTTACAGAGCGTGGGATTTACTAGAACTAATAGAATATATGAAAACAGTAAGTGACACTGTGCAGTAAGTATATAAAAAACAGCTCATTCTTTTCCTGTATAAGTTTCCTCCTAGCTATGCTGTTTTTGGCATTTTAGAAAAATAAAACAATTGATCTGATCTGAAAACCGCATGAAAAGCAAGAACGCTTTCATCAAAGTGAAAATGAAAAAAAATAAGCCCTTGACTTTCCTACACTTAAGTTTGTCAGATCCAAAGGAAATGAAGCAAACGTGTACTTGGATTGGAACTTGATTATAGAAATGACTTGGAACTTAGCCTGGAAACGCTGTTGAGCCACCCCAGCCCCATCATTTTGTTTACCATAGTGCTTCCTTTCCTTACATCGTATGCCCTGGTGATAAAGGTGAAGTTATTTGCTTTTTCTTTTCTTTTTTTTTTTTTTTCTGTTTCAGGTAGTAAATCTCAGAATCTGATAACAACAGTCTTATTACAATGTTTATAGCATTTTTTAAAAATCTGAATTAACCCTAACATGTTTATATCAATGCAAAAATTCAGAAGTATATTGGCCTTTTTTTCCAAGGAATATAGAACACATAAAGTATCTCAAGTCGTCTGGGCACAGAGGGTAAATGATCCTATGCTTAGTGGGTAATGAACCTCTTTTTAAAGTGATCTGGAGGCCACTGAAATCAGCGAAGATTCAGTGTCTTTTAAATCAGTTCTAATTCTTTGCTCCAAGCTGTTGAGAATGCTACTGAGAGATACCATGACCAAGGTCAATAGAAATGTAGGCTGTGGTTTGTGGATAAATGGAGAAGAGCTTTATTTATTTTTTTTTTTTGGTAGAGTAGGGTTTTGGCTTGTAAACAATTTCATGGGAAATTGTGAATGTCAATTGGTTACTGAAGTGCCAAATGTAACTAAATAAACCCTTGTAAGAAATCTAGGGCTATTAGCACAAAGACATAATGCCAGGCATCATGATGTCATGATGATCCATACATTACTTGTAGTATTCTCAGGAAATAACGCCCTCTGTATGAGCTTTTGACTGGGTGCCCATTGTAAATCACAGCCAGCGATTAGATACTGGGTGGACCTGTGGTATCTGTCATCCACCAGATGAACTTACAAGTTCTTAAAAAGCTGTATGAGCATCACAACTATTGAGGCTGTTTTCCTACAAATGTGGTGGATACTTGATTTTGAAAAAGAAAAGTTCTGACTGATGTTCTGCCCACAGACTTGAGCTGTAAGTATTGTTCATTTCTGTTGTTCTATCATATCTCGAGCATACTGAGAATGCAGTGCAGTACTTTTTTCCTCGGGCAAAAGTAGTATCTTCAGTACACCTGTCCATTTTCATTAAACATGATAGACATTTATTATCTCTGAGCTCACTCTTGTTTTGTGGGAATGTAAATGTAGCTAAAAGAGGGCAGAAGGGTCTGAAAGTTTTGAAGCACAAGCACGCCTGGAGATTTGGCTCACCTTGATCATATCAGCCATGTTCAGTTTAGTAAGCAGGCTGATAACAAGGAGTCCAAAAATCATCATAAAGCACGAGATAAAATTTCATTTTATTAGTAGTATATGTTCTGTACACAACAAATAGACAAGATTCACACTCTAAAATTCTCACCACTTAATTAGGCTAGTTTCAGTACAAAAAATTAGGAGCCTGATAGTAGTAGCAGGAAGGGTCAGAAGATTTCTATGTATGTGAAAAATAAATCATTCATATGAAGTATGTTGAAAAGACAAAGGATACAAAATTTCCTTCCACCAGCATATTGTGAGGAGAGTTTTCTTCTGGTAAGAACTAGGTAGCTGGGATTTTCCTTATTCATTTGACTTTTATTACGAGGAGATATTCTCCTGAATCCAGTGTCCCATATTCTCAGATTCATCTGTCTTTCATAGGAAATTTCCTGTTCGGAACTTGGGTTCAGCATATCATGCAAAGTAGGCTATCTTTTATTTATATGTATCAGGCCTACCATGCCTTTGCATACAGTCATATGGTCTGTGGTCCTCAGACAAGGAAGAGATGTACAGCTGCCATTGAGAACACGGGTCCAATTGAAGGAGTACAGGGAACCTTTCCCTGGGATGCTACTGTAAAGCTAATGTGTAAATGGAGAGCTATAGAAACTGCACTTTCAGAAATAGTAGAGCAGACCTCAAAGATGCATCACAGTATAGCTTGACATATTTGACATCACTAGAATTTTTACTAGTGGTCAAAAGCAGTGAAGAATTGGTCCACAAATACTTAGACCTAAGGACATTTATTTGAACTCAATTTTTATTAGCAAGTTTCCTTCTGAGAAGAAAAAAAAAGATATTAATACATCAGCTAAGTCTGTATTAGACTAATACCAATTTGTCATTTTACATTTATTTGATGATTTATTTATGAGGATGATTTAATTTCAAGACCTATACTATTTTCTGAGCTGTTACCATTTTAAATACTTCTATACCTCATGCTGTTATGCCTTTGAACATACACACAATGCACTTCTCTTACATCTAGCTTTCTTATATTATAGCAGAAAGCAAACATTTTTAATTTATCAAAGAATGCCTTTCATTTCTTGCCTGCATTTTGTTTCCTTTATAAATAATTTTTATGTACAGTTTTAAAAATATAAACAAATCCTCTATGACATTCTTTCTGATCATTTACGTTCATAGTCTCTCAGATCAAAAGTTTGCTGAGTTTCTTTGTGAACATAAAAACTCCTACTCCTCACGCTCAAGAAGCTTATACTAGAATGCTTTTCCTTCCTTTTTTTTTTTTCCTTGTCTGTCTCGATAAACCCAAAATGTAAGTGATAAATAATATAGCTCTGTTTAGACATTCCTTGAATTTAAAGGATACTGTGGTGTTTAAAAGTGGCTAAACTGTAGTGAAAAAAAAAGCCTATACTGAAATAAAATGAGCAGCTTTCAAAACTTATAAAACAGTACTTCTAGATATTTTTATCCACGTAATTTCAGACCCATTTAACTAAATTTTTGCACAAAAAATGGAATGTTTATTAAAATTCAAATGTTTATCTTGATATCATATATACCGATCATTCCATGTAAATTAATTTTGGAGCTAAATATAGTTATTGTAATTGATAACAAAACAAGTGGGGTACTGACAAACTGACTTGCTCTTCTACTTGTAGGTTGGTCACATTTCCAAGCTTAGAAACTGAGCAAAACTTAACACAATGAGATGAAATTGCTGCAGAAGGTATCTCCATTAATTGTTCATTAATGAATAAATCAGATTTTATGGAAAGTGTAGGAAAAATGCTTTACTTATGTAGGAAAACATGCTTTATTTTTTATTTCCCTCCTCCATATTGTGCCTTCACAATGAATTGTTGGGCACTTCACAGCATAGGGAAGATTGTGAAAAATAATTCTATTTGTTGTTGCTGTCATGTCCTCATTATCTTTGCTATTTTTCAAAAGCTAATTCACCAATTCCCTTCATTTCCTTCTGCCTATAAACTTGCTGACCCAGTCCTGACATACTTCAACATTTCCTGTTCACACCATACATCAGTATTTTGAAGAAGTGCCTGGGAAGATTTTTCACCCAGTAGGATCTGAAATTTGCCCATTCCTCAAATGAATATTTTTCATTTTTATTTTCATTTCATGAACTTAGTCAAATCGGGGACTAAAGTGTTGTTCTCTTCCATAGCAGACTATACTAACCAGCTTTCCTGAGTATGTAATCCTGAAGTAGAATAGAGAACACTTTACTGTCTCTATGTTAAAATAATTTTCTAAATAAACATGCATATTAAAGCATGGTTGCATCTTTGTGCCTTTATGTGACCTGATGCATTCACTGAGTGATTCCACACGAGTATATAGCCGTTCTCTGGGGATTCATTTGTACTGGTTAAGGTATAAACCTAATTGCTGTTTGAGGTAGAGCACAGGCCACAACAAAAGTCTTTCTGAAATGAGCAGTACAAAGAATTCTGTTTTGTGTTTCCAGGCTGCAGATAAGAATTATGAGTCTAGTCATTTAAAGTCCCTCTAAGTGTCTTCCAGAGGCCAATTTATACCAAGTCTGAGGAAGGTATTTCCAGGGAGTGCTTTACACTTTATGTGGGGTTTTATGATTGGTGTCTATTTTCCTCTGTTGATGGTGGAGGATCTTTTCTTGGACAGCTGTATTGTCAGATCGTATGAATTCTGCTTGAAAAGTTCCGCTGTGTACTGCAGATGAGGCTGTCCCTTTAGCCTTTCAAGTGATTCTTATTAGTGGATATGCAGAAGGATATGTTTTCAAAGATATTTAGATGCTTAGAGTTATCTAATAGGATTTTCAAGATCATTAAAGTAGACTGGACATCTAACTTCAATTGATTTAGCTGAGGTAGGTGACTGTTTCTATTTGACTATGTCTGTTTTATCCATAATCCCTCTCAGCACTTTTCATAATCTTGCCTGCTAAGTCCAATATAATTTCTGAGAACTGTACTCCAGTTGAGTCTATCATATTAAACAATATCCAGGTAAAATGTGTTAAACCTCAATCCTTAGACTAGAAGCATAAGGCTTTCAATCTTGTACAGGGTCAGCAGTCTGTGGGAATGTGGTGTGTCTCTTCACCAGAGAACTGCTGGTACTTTTGTGCTTCAGCTAACATACTGTGTTGGGGGGCAGTGTTACAACGGAAATTATATATTCAATAAAATGCTGTGCTCTTTGAATCAAGAGTTTTCCCTATAATGAAACATAGTGCTTTCAATATGTTGGACAGCAAAATACTGTAGTTTGATGGACTAGTGGTATGAAGCAGTATCATTAATTCTTGTTACTCCCATGACAATAAGGCTCCATTCGTGAATGAAATTTCTGCTGGTGCTAATGGGATGACCATATAGACAGGAGACATTATCTCACTCCTAATTTACCTTCAGTAGCTTTGTCTACCAGATCAGCATTTTATTTAAAATAATGACTACTTGATTTATTCCTCTGTCCCAGTTTTCACTTTACTCTCATTCTGCCAGTGTGGAGTGACAAGAATTTTTCTACTTGTCTTAAATTTCCTTGGACAATAGATTTTATTTTTTAAAATGTTACCTTAAAATAGGTAAGTTTTTAAAAAAACTACCTGCAAAGAAATTACATGTACTTGATTTAATTTCAAAAAATACTGTCAAATCCTAGGTAGGCATACGTATGCTTTCAGAGTTGGTATAAATTTAAAACAGTTCCTACATGCCTTTTTCAGTGTCTTTTTGTCTACCGCATTGTTTCCCTCTTGCAAATAATGCATGGAACAACGTCAGTTAATTAGTGGCAATACAAATGAAAAGTGAGAAGGAATTGCTTTATGCAGAATGATTGCTTTATGCAGAAATTCACTGTAAATGCAGTGTGCTATTCCTGAGCTCTGTAGCACAGTCCTTAGTTCTTACCTCTCTTCATTCTGCTACTGTAACATAGGTCAGATGGTTTTCAATGCCTGTGCTTTGAACTTTTCATGTTAATCGCAGTCACTAATTCTCACTAAGACCTGGAGTCAGTGAAACTGCCTGGCAATATTGATGATGTCTACAAGAGCAAGATGTGTGCTATGATGCTGAGGTCATTGCCCAAGAACAGGATCCTCCATCTTGAGAATATCCCCAAGAGAAGATGGGGAATTGATTCCAGAGGTATTTGGTTACACTCTTTCCTTAATCACTCTGCCCATAATAGAACTGCCAAATTTCCTTGAAGTGTTTTAGTCTTCTCCTTCTTTTTTTTTTTTTTTTTTTTTTTTTTTTTTTTTTTTTTTTTTTAGAATCAGTTCTAAAGGCATTTGCAAGCAGCTGCTTCCACAACAAAGATAATATTGGTACAGTTTTTCAATTGTGTGAATAATAGGCAGCATTATTTTAAAGTTCTGTCCTTCATTTGTGCCGTATAGACAAAATGCTGACTTGTGTCATTTTTAAAGCTAATTATATAGCAGGGATTTCGCAAAATATCTTGAGCTACTTAAAATGGATATTAAAAAACTCAAAATCCTGATATGACAGCTGCAGTAATAATACCTATTGTTAAATTTTGCTAGACTTCTTCTCTAGAATATGCTTAAAAATGTCTGTCTTATTTTTCAAATATCTTCTTCCTTTCATAACTTAAGAGCAACTTTTATTTATTGCATATTCTTAACATTCAGTAGCTATGCAGTAAAACCACATGCCCTTGAGTTCATATTTTATATGCATAGTTTAATAGATTGATTTCCTACCAGGTGAGCTAAGCAGCATTCATTTTCCTTTATCTTACCTGAACTATGTATTACAGGCTTTCTGAAAGCAACTGTGTCAAATTAAACCTGACCTTTTCTAATGGGGATTCCAATCAGATGGAAACTGTGGAAAATGAGCTGTACTGGTACTTTTTTATGTAGACGGGAAGCTTCATGCCCTTCAGCAGATCTCTAAGGATATTTTCCATTGCAGTATACTGGTGAGCTGAAGAGGACTTGGAGACAGTCCAAGTTCTCAGGCAGTTGCACTTGGTCTGAATGTTGGACAGTGGTGTGATGCCTGTCTTCAATCAAATTTGCTTCTTTTTACTTTAACATCTACTTGTAATCTTTCACTAAAGTGTGTGGAATTACTCAAATATCCATTAAAGCTCATGATGTGTTAAAAAAAGGTAGCATTCCTTACAAGGATAACTGTTGAGAACAGCGTTCTCTAAAGTTCTCACATACAGTTTGTTTAATTATGTCTGTGTGAACAAATAGTTACTGTCTCTAATTTGAAAGTCAGTCTTTATGCAATGATAGCACAGTTTGTCTATAGCGAAACACTTGAACTGAAGAACCATTTGTGAAATGAACATTGACTTCACTATTCTACTGTTATAGAAAACTATTTCTTCCAATTCTAATAATTAGATTCTAATATCGTGTACATTAGCAATGCTAAGAGAAAGACTGTATGTGTATACTGGAAACTGCTGAAATAAGAAGGCCACATAGCATTTAGTGTGCTATTTCCTCTCCCCATCAAAAACTTCTATAAAGGTATTTGGAATGCATTAAACTTCAGAAGAACCAAGATGGAAGTCATTATATTGCTATACAATTTACTATACATTATGCACTCACTCAAATGTGCTTGACATAAATAAATTGCTAGCTGAAATTTTTTAACTGGATACTTGAGTGACAGACTGATTTACTGAAAATTCAGTGTTTGGCCACGTATCAGTAAAGGAGTATAATGTTGGGATTACACAACCCAGTTGGGCCCTAATCACTTTAGAAGCGTATCCAAACAAGACGGTGTTTTGATCTGAAGAGGAGCATCATGTATAGGTCTTGATTTAATTGTTCTTTGCTTAATTGATATAGTGAATTGTCAATCGCTAAGTTAGCTTTGAAATGTGCAATTCCTGAAATCAGGCTGAAGGTAGATTTGGTATTTTTCTACCAGTGTATTTGCACGTAACTCTTAATAACTATCCAGCATTAATTCTGTAACTTGAACTTGACAGTGGTTTTGTTCTGTTCCCAGTGGACTCCTTAAACCTGGAATAAGGCTCAGTGCAGCAGGTTCAAGCTCATACTCTCTTTTTTCTGAAATAATAGTACTACTACACCTACTGCAAGAAGATTAAGATGAGAAAAGTAAAACAGATAATCCAGTTAATCGATCCTTTGTAAACACATTCTGTTGAATCATACTCACTGTTGAAAGCAAGAGTAGCTTAACCATTACATTTAAAGAGGTGAACATTCTTTCTGTTGTCCAAAATGTCATTCATGTAGATGTGAAAGAGAACAACACTGTTGCACTTTGCTTCTGAGAATAAAACTACTTATTTTTCTTATGGAGCCTTCTGGAAAGATCAGAGAAGAGTTTATCTTGTAAGTTTCTTTACATATAGAAAGTAGGAGCAAAGGAAATTTGATTGAAGAAACTGATTGGCAGAACAGTGTGTTCTAGATAAGAGCTATAAAAATATGTATTATATCTGAGTTATAGAAAGATTAAATGACTGTCCATTAGAACCAGCAATGAGCACAGATCTTCTGGTTTTCAGTCAAGAGGTTTAACTGGAAGTTTTCACTTTTTTTATCCATGTTTTCTTCATGGGTGTAAGTGTGATTTCCAGCTATAATTGTTTGTAGCATATTTTAACAATACAAAGACAGTTGTTTCAGTCAGAGTTCACAAGAACATGAAGGTGTAAAACTGCAAATAGCGGATAAAAAAATACGTGGACACAAAATACTTTAACATCCTACGACAGAGCTTAGCTCAAAGAAATGGTGATGTTTCCATATCAGTTTAAATTGCACTAGTTGCATGAAAGAAGAATAGGATACGACCTCAGTTTGAAATGAAATTTGAAAAAAATAATGTGATAAAGATTTATCCAGCCTCCTAAATTAGTTTGAAGCAATGAAGTTACCTTTCTCAGAAAATATGGAATATTCCTTTTGAGATAGCATTTTCTTATTGCTCATATTTATGGTATTGCCCCTTATACTTTGTTGTGCATACCCATATTACAACAGCAAATTAGAAAATAATGTAAAAATTCAGTCCCTTGCTAGACCACTATCTGACTTACTTCTGTGGGGAACTGTTTTAAAAAATGACGGCACAAATTTTAAGGTACAGAAAAGATTGAATTTAAATTGATCAGCTGAGATTGCTCTTTTCAATGAGAATGTACGTTTTGTCCAAGAGAAACAAAATGCAATTTCTGAAAGTGAAACTTTTTTATTTTTCCAGAAAATGTAAAATCACCATGTATTTCTGTTATGGTTTCTGAGAAACTTGGGGGCTTGTTCATTCTAACAGATGATTTACTTCAATTTATTATGATTCAGAGTAATATTCAATGATTACTTTCATAGAAACCAATTCAGAAATGTCATTATTCTAGAAGAGACAGTTTCATTTCTATGCTTGTAAAACTACAGAATGGGGATAAACATTTTCCAGGGAAATATTATCTTCGTTATTTTATAATACGCTGCAATTAAAAAACTAGAATACTTGCAACTACATATTCCTTAATGAATGAATAACTGTAAAACAAAGGCTGTTTTTTTTGTTTGTTTGTTTTGTTTTTCCTGAAAAAAAACCAACCCTTATTTACAAGAAATTCTATAATTCTGCAAACTTTTCTCTGCTTGAATAATCCTATGAAGCTCAATGGGGCTACGCAAATGCATTAAGTTGATCACATAATTGAAAACATAGTTTTAAGTATAATTGAGCATTTAGTGCACAAAGACTACGCACTGCCAGATAAAATGAGAAAGCTAAAACCTTTGTTTGTTGCAGTGGATTTTTCAGAAAGTCACACTTAGAATATTTCTATTGTTATTGTCCTTCCTTTCACAAGATGTTCAGGTCATTGTTACCAAGACAGAAAATATGCCTAAATCCACCAAGTTATATAAAGATGTAGAGCTGCTTTTTCCTAGTTATGCTTTAATCAACTTAAAGATAAGATTACTTGAGATTTGGAAAATGAAGTCCATTCTACTCAATGGAATATTGCATTGCCAAGGCAAATAATTGATTATACTTTCTGATAACGCTCTTTTCATCTATTTCAGGTAGTGCTATTATCAGAACTGTAATGATTTGGAACTATAAATGATGGAAGATTTATGTACCGGTACAGTATCTTTTTAAAAAAGTCATCTCATATAATCTGAAAAATTGAAAGCTTTAGTACAGGAGCCTTTCATCAGGTTTTGTATTTTAAACTTGAAAAAGAGTTAATATGTCATCTGCAAAGCTGCTTGAAACAAAGTTGGAAGACCAACCTTTTCACTTGCTTTGTCTTAGATTGGATCTGTGGAGATCATCATCAGGAATCAGTCAGGTTCATTTCCTACCTATTCAGACCTTGATTTCTGTGTTTGCATCTGTTACTAACATGGATGCTAACTACATGGCAGATTTTTCTGTGTATTAGAAGAAGAATTGAAACACTCTGCCAACTGACTTCATGTTGTAAGTGACTGCTCTGGGTAAACAGCTTTCAGCCAGGGCTGCCTCTGAGCTAGTTGACAAATGAGGAAGTGAAAAGCTCTGTGTCCCACTAGAATTCCTTTGGTTTTAACTCAATTATTTTTAATCTGTTTCTGAAATAGTTTTCTCTACTTTTGATGTAATCTCCTTTCTTGTATTTGGAAAAAAAAAAAAACAAAAACATTCTACTAAATGCTAAGTAACTGAATGTGTTTAATTTTCTGAGAAAGAGTTTTGAGCTTTGTGGGCCTCAGAATTTATTTTCCCTTTCATGAAATTTTAATAAATTGATGAGCAAACTAGACTAGTTGAATGGGGTCATAACTTTCCAATGTCTTTCAGTTCCATGTTTGAGTATCTATTAATGATTGCTATTTGATCCATTCATGCAGAAAACTTCGAATTTAGAGCAAGGGAGGAACAATGAGTACATACCAGTGATTTAATTTATGCAGGTAAATACTAATTTGTTTTTTAGTTTGACTGTGTTGTCCCCAGAAATTAATACTTTCAAGAAAGTACTCAAGGAAAAGAAAAATCTACCCACGTTCTCTCAGGGTCATAGTAAATTTCATAGACAATTTCCTTCTGCTTCAATTGTAGGTTAGGAGGAAAAGAATTGATTAAAATACAGAAGTCCAAAATTCTCATTAAAATGGAATTATTTCATAGAGAAAAAGACTGAGCTATCAGTTCTGTACGTAGTTCTTTTGTCCATGTTCTTTAGTCCTTTACGCTAATATATTTTTATTGGTTAAACCTGTGGTACAGAAGCCATTCTGTTTGCCAAATGTATATTACAGAAGAAATAACTAAGTGGCAGAAGGGTATTCAAAGTCAGGTACATTATTTTGAATGAGTAGCTATTCCAAATATTCTCATTTGAATTTTAAATAATAATGCTTAAAGTGGTAGATAACAGGTTAAGGACGAATATTCTTTTCAGTTTTGTTAACAAGTTCTTCACAGGTGAAAAACTGTAAGAACATTATTTTTTAACTGTGAAAGGTAATGACATCAAGGCCTGTGAAGACATTCAGTATCTTACAAGTTATTGACTCTAGACCATAAACTGCATTACGCTTGCAGGTGTATTAATTTTTTTAATGAAACCAGCCACTTTAATATCAGAAAATGCATAGTCAAGTAAATGATAACTGAAATGTCTGCTAGATGTTTTCTTTAAACTGTGATTTCAGTTTTAATTTTTTAAGTCTTATTATATGGAAGATTAAAGCAAATTTTTCAGTGTATCATTTAAATCAGTCATGAATATGTTGATTCCAGTGGGCAATGTGTTTGAATTTTTCATTACAAAGTGACGGAATGTCCTATCTTAGCTTGTTAAAGTGCTTTTACTCACTGGTCCATTCTGCTCTTTTCTCTGACGTGACCTGAATAAAGAATGACCAAAAAGTTCAGCAAGGACAGAATCCATAAATTGTATCAATAGGGGAAAATATATTTCTAATCCTGATTATATTATTGCCTTCAATCTTTTACTACTATGAAAATTATTCAAAGTCACATAACAATTTTTGGCTTGTGCAAATGTAATTTAATAAAAAGAAGAAAATATTTCTTCTGGTAAACAGAAACTAAAGATAGTGAAAAGGAAATTTTTTTGTTGTTGTTCTTATTTTGGTAAATTTTGGATCTGATTATTTGACTCAAATTTGTTTTGGATTCCAATTTACATTTCTCTCTGTGATAAGAGAAGCCCATCTAACCCCTTGTCAAATTAGACAAGAAATTGAGTAATGGGAGAGAACTTGGTGTTAGCACATTTATTTATTTTGTAATAAGTCATGAGAAAATATATGACAAAATCTGACATTGCTGGTGTTTCTAGAATGAATTTCCTTGCAATCAGAAACTTTGGGAAACCATAGGAAGATTCAGAACTGTAAGCTTTTTTTTCCTAACTACTGTAAATGAGGTGTAAATATTTTATCATGAGGACATTCGAATCAGTACAACAGTGTTACTCCCTGAATTATTACTATGCTGAAGTGTTTAGATATATTCCTTTAGATAGCCTTGACAATCTGTAATTATCAGTCTGCACCTGACAGACTTTTCCCACTGACATGTTATTCTTTTCTAGGGACCCTGTTTCCCAGACCTTGATATTTTTGCTGTGAGTCCAAGTCAACTTAATGTGACAATGCTTTTCACATATCAGTGAAAACTAGCAGGGTAGAGATTTTTCTTTCAACTTTCAGATCTACAAAACAGCAAAAATCATTGCAAAGTGTTCAGTGGTTTGCCAAGAGTGAGGAGTTTTCTCTTTGGGTGTAGAAGGAACAACAGGGAATCCCAAGTGAGGATCCCCAAGTGGTGACTGTCAATGATTGTACTGTCTGCAGATGACACTGCATTTCTCTTTTTTTTTTTTGTTTTTGTTTTTGTTTTTGTTTTGTTTTTTTTTTTTTGTTTTTTTTCAGTAGAGGTGGCATCCAGAGGAACTTCCTTGATGTCTTCCACAGATGTCACTGCTGACTCATATAGGTTTAGAGGTAAGCAAGGGGGAGATGCAGCTTAATGCATCACTCTCAGCAACTATACAGAAACAGAGCAGATGCTGAAATCTTTGATTGCCTTATGTTGCCACAGTCTGTAATCAGCAGATTTTGCTCTCTTGACTGGTGGTGTTACAATCATATATTGCCTAGAGGCCACAAAGCAAGAAAAAGAAGTGAATATGTTGCTTGTCAGCCTGCAATTTGTCTGTACTGGCACGTCAGCATATATCTTTCATCAGATGTACTCATTTTGGAAAAATTGTTTTGTTTTGTGATTCCTTACATATTAATATGTGACAATTCCAGGTTCATACCTCTTGCACTGTTATGAGTAGCATAGTATGTTAATTCTGTTTAAGAATATTCAACATAACATAGCATTTGGTATATATTCGTATGACACAGGTAATTCAATGAACAGCACAAATAAGGAGACCTAGCTCTTAAGAGTTTTATACCTTAGGAGTAAGCATCCAGTCTGGGGGAGGATGAGTTCATTCATATTACAACTCTGCCGACAAATAGGCATGAGGAGCTATATGATCATCTGTGTCCATGAATAGAAGTTCATGCTGCAGTCTTTTCACAAGTGGGGAAATTAATGTAAAGTCTGTTTTCTACCCTGCTGCACACTTTCATAGAAGTTAAGTGGAAGTGAAGACTCTGACACCTCAGATTCTTGGTTATGCTTGTTACAGTTAAAGGTGAGTTAAAGGGGAAAAATAATGACTGATAAGCATGCTCTGAACAGCACTACATGTGTTTTATCAGACATTTTTGGAAAAGAGTGATGGAAAGGGTTATGTGATAAACTAGATACATGAGATGAGATATTGCAGTGGTTTAGACTGAGGATTATTTAAATAACTCAGAAAATAGTTAAAATGAATCTTTTTTCTGCAAACAGAACACTTCAGAATTCACCTGACTCTTCAAGAGATCTTTAAAGCAATAATTAAGTGTTTGAGAGGAGCACTAATACATGGGGGGATTGTCTTGCAGAGAGGAGCCTCAAATAGACATAATTCACTCAAATAGACATAATTCTGAACATCAGCTAATTTCCCTCAGAAAGGTAGTGGTTGCCAAAGTTCCTCAATACAACGTTAAAAGAAATATTTGAGACCATTTGTAGGGTTATTTAATTTCAGTGGAAAGTAGACTGATGTACAGGAGTGAGTGGTATCTGTTGACATAGGTGAAGTTTGCTCTTGCAAGTTAAAGAATATAAGTGTCCAAAATTGTTGAAGTTTCCATATAGATTGTTTGCATGGCACAGACACACGCAGGGATGCTACAATTAGGCATGAATGTAGCTATCAAGGCTCTTGGAAGCAATATAACTGCGTTAATGGGTCCTCTGTCAGAGGTAATGGGTGCTTCTCCATAGGCACCGTTTATTAGTGAGTGCACTAATAAACTGCAATACTGTGTTTGTTTCTCTGTTATTTGAGCCTTTCTGCAGGGCTTTGCACTGAGTTCTAAAGATCTGTCTCTTAGAAGAAGCCTGCTGTGTCCTCAGCAGTGAATTGCTGCCATCTCATGTGATTATATACAGTCAAGTATATACAGACAAGTGGTGTCATGTGTCTATTTGTTGGCAATATACAAACAAAAAGAAAACAGTGTATTTATGGTATTTAAATGGAATTTAAAAAGCCTGTTTGCATACATCCTTGATTTCTGGCTATTTTTGGCTGATCTGTTTGTATGATTCTATGTATATTTGTGCATATATGCGGCTGCACAAGAAAAAGGAATGTTCAAAATTTACTCAAGATGCAAATATGGCTGACTGTCTGATAGTCCTGATGTAAACTGATAATGTGAAGTATGTGAGGAGAAGGGAGATGTTGGTAAATGACATTAAACCTGACTTTTGATTGAAAAATTCTGCCTTTCCCTTATTTCCCTGCTGCTTTTCTTGGGGAAAGTTGCATTTCCCCAATAAAACTTATTACAGAAAGAAACAATGAAAAAGTTGAAATATTTCCCAGTCATAATAATGACCCATGGTTTTTGTATGTTTAAACAGTGATTCTAATAAGTGCATGCAGATTATTTCTGGCTATATTATTTTTATAGCATAGGAAGAAGGCTAAATGCATAGATAATGACAATTTGTACATGGCACCTGGATTTATGACACAATGTACATTGCCTATACATTTAGTCTTAAATTTGCATCTGTAAAATGAATGGACATGAATATTTTCCAAAACTCTAAGTTCCATCAAATAACATACAATGAAATATTAGGTAGATCAGAGTATATGTGATCTACACTTTTGCTGCAGTATGGATCTTACAAGGTCTGTGATTAGCAACATGCAGTTGGATACTGCATGCATAGTAATAGAAATAAAAATGTTTAGTTACCAGGGCTAATTAGAAGATGAATACCTGAGAAAGAGGAAAAAAGTAATCTTGAATGCAATTATATGGAAAATTAAATCTTATATCTGACTACAAAGCTTTTTATGTTTGTATGCAATTCATGGATTAAAGATGAAAGAGAAATATTCCTGTACTCTTTATCCCTGATTCATTCTTGTTAATCTTTTTGTTTTTCTCAACATTCTTCTGATAAAGCGGTTCTTCAGAACAGGCTTGGATTTGTTCCTCCATATCTGCCTCTTCCCTCCTGCCTTTAGAAGGTTTGAAAACCACTGCCAGGTAAGAATTTCTTTTTGATGTGTTTGATGTCTCAGTCTCCTCTGTTCATACTGCCAGTTCAATTGCAGGTATTCTGTCTAGTAGTTTTATGTAAGTAAATTTTAGTATTTATCAGTATAAACTAGCAAGATGAAATGGTAAAGAATTTGGAGTCTTCCTTTCACAAGCAGAAGGGAATTTAGGACTGTTGATTGGTACTATTGATAGTTAACATTAAGCAGATTATTCCATTCTCAGGCTATATCAGGTAGGCTTTTTTCATTGCAAAGAGCAAAATTGTTAGTCACAGCCCTGACAGTCAGGTAACCAAATTATGTGATGTCTTCCAGTGCCTGGAGAATTTTACTAAGGAAATCTGGCTGTGTACTGCTATTGGATTATGATGTAACATTTACTTTTAGTTGTAATCATTGCTTTCCTTGACCTACTGCATGATACTCTGTTGGTGTATAATATTGCATAAATATGCATTGTGCATACTATTCCTTAAACTAATCTGATTTTATTAGACAGTCATCCTTCAAAATCAAAGAAGTATCACTAATATAAGCAGAATTTGGTTGAATGGGAGTGGTCATGTCTAACCAGAAGAATGGGTACTGTGGTGGTTTTCCAGTAACTGCCAAGTCTCCCAGGAGGAATAGGAGACCAGCATTCAATTCTTTCCTTTTCACTCTTGGTTGTTGTTGTTGTTGTTTTTTTTTTTTTTTTTTTTTTTTTTGTTTGTTTGTTTGTTTGTTTTTTGTTTTTTCCCAATATATGAAACACTGTGTTAGCTATTAACTAAATAGGTAGTGGAGGAAAATTAGAAACCTGCTGGATAAGAAATTAATTGTGAATTTGGAGTGAGAAATTAGAAAATCTGTGGTAACAAAAAGGAGAAAAGCACGAGCCAGAAAATTTTAACAAGCTATTAAAGCGACAAGGTTTAGGTCAATGTAGTCTGTAAACATCAGCCTAAAAGTAAATCTTACATCAGTTCAAAAAATAATGTATTTTTTTAATTGCTGTGAAGGTGCTGATTATCATTTTGTGGCTGTACTGGAAAGAAGTCATTAAAATGAAATGCTTTCACTTGTGTCATGGAGTTAACTAGATCAATCTATGTCCGTGACAGGGGGGCAGTAGGTCCCTGTGCCCCCCCTCGCCCCACAAAATGGGAAGGAAAAAGGAAAAGGGGTAGGGAGGTGGGAGCTGGGCTCAAGGAGGGAAAAAAACAACAACAGCGGCAATGATCTATGGAGGAAAACTTATTTTACTGGCTATGATATCGGAATAGATATCACAAGATAATACAATATAATACAATCTAATTGAAATTGAGACTAATAAATCAAATAAAATAGGAGAGAGAGAGAGTTCCTGAGACTGAGTCAAACCTGAAAAGCTTGGTACGGCTAGGAAAGCATGCTCCAGCACCTACTGCCAGGCAGTAAGAGAGCACCCAACCAGGAAGGGCCAGATCCCATGACTTCTGCGAGGTATAGGGACAGGTACCAGGAATTGGAGAATTAACTCTTTAACTCCCAGTGCACTACGTGATGTTATGATATGGTATACTGAAAACCAAAAATCACAAAGCCACAACAAGTTGTTATGTTAAAACTGAATCCTTATGTCATCTAAGCAAAGGCATGCTGGGAATAAATCTATTGAAATAAATGTCCTGAGGTACATGGAAATAGATGCAGCCACATCAGAGTAAGAGTCGCTGTTCTTAGTAGTCTTCTCTGTGATTGTAAAATGGCTTAAAAAGTGCTGTTTGATTCATAATGAAAAGATTATATAAATTAAATTAGAATATTATGGATTACTAAGTGGCAAATAGATAATTCCAAAGGATATATTAAGCATGGTGACAATCAAAACAATTGTAATCTTCAGGTAAAACTGTTAAAACCTTGTTCAGGTTAAACTGTGCTTTTTTTAAGATTTTGGGGATCCCTCATAAGTCAGCATGATGCCATAGAAGATGGCTTCAGTTGTGAGGCAGTTAATACTTTCAATAATTCAAGTAGATATCTCTGTAAGTAAAATAATATTTTTGCAAAAGCATTATCATAAACAAAAAAAAAAACAAACAACACATTTTCTGTTAATAAAAAGCTAAAAAGGTAAAAGAAAAGGAGTGGGATTCAGTCTCACTCCCATTTTCATAGTAACTGTTTATGGCTTTCTTATGAAATACATGGCTGACTATACTGGGCTTTGTTTTCAGTTGCCAGCATATTGTATTCATTCTGATGAGAAAGAAAAGCTAATAGCATTTAATCTTTGACTTGCACTGAATCCTAGAACAGATTCTTCTTTATTATGTCTACACTGTCTATGCTTGAAAACAGATAAATAGAGCAGACTAAAAGCGCAATGAAGAACTTGATGAAAATGTATTGTTACTACAAAATAATATCAGTGACAGCATGATTATTATGTAGAGTATTATCAGTCCTGCCCTTCTTTTCCTTTTGTTCTTAATCTTTCTTTTCCTTTCTGCTAAAATATGAAATTATCCATTTGCAAACTTCTTGATTTCCCAGTTAGAGCTTTCCATTACTATTACAGTGTCTTTTAAATATTTAGAAATTGACTTGTTTTGTACTTCTATGAATTGGAAAGAAGACAGAACCAAAAATTTTTCTCCTAAAGTCCCATGAATCTGATCTGTGTGTCTGACTCACATTTGAAATGAGATAAAAGCCTAAATCCTGTAAGCTGGCATCATACAACTCCCTTGATTTCATGTGGGAGCCTAAATACTTTAATGTATGTGGGCTCTGAACACTTCAGAAAATATTAGCAGAATGTGGCAAAAAGATTAACATTCAAGGAATCTGATTCTTTAATCCATTTTACAGATTAATAGGAACAACAGTCTACTTGCTTTAGTAAGAATATTTATTTGACTAAAACTGGGCAGGCTGGGGGAAAGCTGTGTTATAGATGGAGTTGCAATTTACATGAGGAATCCATTAGGGTGACATAATACTTATTTACTGGTGGAGGTCATTACATGCCTCTGAAAAACAAAGCAGCATAAATAAAATCTTCTCAGTTTAATGGATAATGTAATGTTTAATGTACTAGCTGTTGTCACACGGTAATACTATAAATCATTACACTTCAATTTCATTTAGTAAGGACACAGAAGAAATCAATTTACTAGCAATTAAGCCTGTGTTAGGGCATTGGTTCTGTTTTCTTGAATATATTCTGCAAATTTACTACAATGACCTGAGTTATAGAAATACTATTTTAAGTTAAGAGAAAAACTGACATGGTTTCAAGCTGAAAACAAATGTTCTGACCACTCAAGTTTAACTCACCTGTCAGTATCCCAGAGATATTTGCATGAAACAACGGTATTTTTATTTTCTGTTTTGCCAGTTCCTAATTTTGGTTGTATACTGGGAGTAGGAGGAAGAATCAAGAGGAGAAACAGGGGAAAACTCCCTAAATGAGGGAAAGCAAAGTAATAGCAAAACGTAATCTGGACTTTAAGTTTGGGTAATGGAAACAGGCAGCTTGCTGAATGAAAATTTTATACCAAGAAACAGTGCCGTCTACATGGAAATCAAGATGCTGTTGACAATAGTGGCTTCATATTTTAAGTTTGACAGGAGAGGTACAGTAAACAATTACTGCTATTTGGATTAGATAAGAAATAGCAAATTTGCTTGAAGGAAATTGTCACAAGGTCTGTTGCAGTTATAAGCTGTTGTGTAGAATATCAAATAGAAAAGATGACAGGTGGTTTGCTTTAGTTGCGAAACTTAAGAAATATCTGACCTTTGCACTGCACATATGAGTAGATTACAAAATGCAATTTAATTCAGAATGGTAACTAGGAAAGGGCACACCACCAGCCTTCCTTGCAGGAAAAGACATCTGTCTTATCCATCACTCACTGGGAACAGTGTTTTGTCACATTGCACAAGATCAGTATATTCTCATTTTCCAAAAGCAGGGAAACTTTCTTGAGGATTCGTGTTGGCTCCAAACTTAATCATGTATCCTACCAGCATTACTTGCTATCTCTGAGATAACACATAAACATTAACTAATTAATCCTTGCCATAAATCTGTGAAATAGATCATTATTTTCAACATCATTAATGCTGTTATTTTTGTAGGTGATAAAACTGAAAAATAAAAACTTTTATAGGCATTTAAACATTGTTTTACTTAGCACTGTGACACATCCTTTATAACTATGCACACTTCGATTTTCTGCATACAGTTGTATAGCTTTTAACAACATAGTAAGTATAGCAGAAACCATATGGAAGTATGCAGATATGTCTATGCATCAGGCCTAGTAGGCTCTGCAGTGTCCCTGCCAATTCAGCTCCTCCTGGCTGCATGCCAGGATAAGATGTGGAGAACTTTTGCTCCTGTGCATAGCTTTATTTGGAGCATTCAGCACAATAGTCCACGGTGGCATCAGAATAAGCTTTTTTCATGACCAGCCCAGCTGGACTGTGCATGGGATACATAAACATGCGGCGAAGAATCATACTTTTGTCCTTTCTGTTTACCAGAACATCATTAACTATTCTCTGAGGGATGGTTCAGTTTAAACAGGTGTGGTAAAATGTCTATTTCTCTCCTAGAAGAGTTCTGCCAGTGATGAGGATAATATGAGACTGAAGAAAACATCAAGCCTATTTTCCCCTCCTTGGTGGCTCCTGGCATCGTCAGGTAGCCTGTTATATAAAGAAGGCATCACTTGTTTCAGAGGCAGTGTTTTGTAACAAGCAGTCACAGGCAGCATGAAATGTACATTAGTATCTTGGAAGTCATGGCCAGCTTTCAGAAATCAAGTTCTTGAAACTCCTTGGGACACTGAGGATTTTTCCAAGCCTCCCTAAAGCTATGTCAACAGATCCCACTGAGACTTGTCTGAATGTGGTACTCATATTTTAACTCTCGGCTTCTGGTTCCATGCTACTAGAAATCTAGTGAGCAAGATTAGTACTGTCTGATGAATTTAAAATGAAAAGATCCTTTGCAAAATTCGAACGCTGAATTTACAATTGGAAATATAGGGACTAAAAATTAAAGTTGAACATTTGTATTAACTCATACAGATGTAAGATATGAACTGGTTATTTTGTCCAATCTAAACAATTATACATCGTCAGAATTTTAAATTGACTCCTATTAGCCCTAGAGGAGCTTATGGGAATTTTTGATAGAAAAATATTCTTTGTAGAAATTGAATAATGATAGGTAAGAAAATCACAAGTTGTTTTGTCAATTCTTACAAAGAAAAGTGCCTCTGTATATCTAATGGTTTGCTCTGTATTTGCTTAGTTTAATTGTGGAGAAGAGTAAATATTTTGGTTGTGCTGAGAGCTGTCAAACAGAAATGAAAGATGGAATAGACATATTAGGTCACCTTGAGGCCAAATTCACAGCTGCTGAAAGCTGGTATAATTCCACTGACGTCAATTCCTGTTCTTTTCACTTGGATACGTAGATAACTCAGCACCTCTGAAGTCCTTGAAACCATGTATTCAGTTTCTGTTCTGTTTATTCCATCACACTTCTGATGGCAGATTTCCCTACAATTTGACTGATAAAAATACTGATGTATTGGCTAATGTAAAAATGCATATTTTCTTTTTCCTGTACTCGTACCTCCAGCAAACTTAGAAGGTTTGGTCTTTTGCAATTGTATGTGAGTAGTATTGCACTTTTTATAGATATGAGTTAATCAGAAAGACAGGCAACAAAGCAGCAGAGCCTGCCAGTGCACTTACAAAAGCGTAAGTTATCAAGATGGCTTCAGCTCTAGACTATTGTGATTGAGTGAATTCAGGGAAAGCGTGCACCAAATGAAAATACTTTGCAGTAACCATCAATAAGTAATGATTTTTAGCAGAATTTCAACTCTTTTGGGATACTTTGCCACAAACTATACTTCAAAGAACATCCTGAGAAGAAGATTTTATGATAACATGTTGACAATTTTAAATATATTATAAATGTAAATTATAATTTAAGTATAATTCATAATTCATAAATGGATTTGTTAACCACTTTTTTTTGCAACTGTGCAACATCTTTCCTTTCTTTGAATTGCCTGTTAATGAATTTATGAAAAGATACAAATTCAGAATAACACAAGGTAGAATTAAACATTCAAAAATGTGATATTTTGGAAAATTGTAAATATATTTTAAACAACTACCTACTGTGAGTTACTGCTGCGGCATCATAGCACAACAGTAACTTAGACCATGAGATGGAGAAATCATTTACACTTATATCTACTCTGAGTTCCAAGAAAAAATGTGGTTACTATGGCAACTGCCACATTACACTCATGCAGTCTTGGGAATAGATTAAATTGCTGAAAAACTGCAAGTTTTCATTTGACTCTGTTCAGAAGTGCAGCTAAATGTGCTGAAGTTACTTAATCAAAGGCATGTCAGGATGCATATTCTAATGTATCACTGACTGAAATCTTAGCTAGCTTCTAGGTTTGGCTTAGTTTTTCTGAAATGTATATTAATTCAAAATAGCTTTGTCACATTGATTTACTGTTTACGTAGAATCTGTTTCACCATATGTACATGTTCAAGTATACACTGACAAGTATGAAATGTACTATAGAAAAATTCATTCCTCGTATTCATATACACCATAGATACAGTCAAGGGGTTTAGATAACAGACTTTCTTTCCTTTCCATAGGAAGTTTGTTCATAGACCATACTAAAATTGCATAAAAAGTTATTTCCTATAGAAATTCCACTCCAAAGGCTTGACACAGTTGGCCAGCAATTGCAGGCGAATTCATCTAACAGTCATCCATTATGTAACACAAACAATTTCATGCTTTATGTTCTAAGTGCTAAAACAGTGATTCTGAGGAGTGAAGATTTATTCCTTCCTGATGTATTTAAATACTCAAAAGTTAAACTAGCTAACATGCAGGGAAATTTTACTGTAGATATTTTTTTGCATGGTAGTCATGCAGAATGAAATACAAAATAAACACAGGATGCAGCTGTAGAAAAAAAATCACAACAAAAATCACCTCTTTGAACAGCAGAGATGCCAGATTGTTTCATGGTGTGATTTAAAAAAAAAATCTATAGATAATTTTGAATTTCAGGTTTTTTGGATATCCCCAGCTGTGACTTTGAACAGACAAAGCAGATATTCTTGTAGACATATCTAGAGGAATGTAAAACTGAAATCATGGGACTATGTGTGTTTGTATTAGGTGCTTTTGTTTCTTTCATTTCAGAATTTTTCTTTTTGTCTGTTTGAGGGAGTTAATTTTTATGTATATGCTTCCTGATGATTTATTTCGCTGCTTAATGAGTAATTTTTGTTCTCTTATCTGGGCTTGTCCTGCTGGAGCAGTGTAGGACAGTATATCAGGCCCTTCTGTGCAGTCTTGATAGATTAGCTGGTGTTTTTTTTCTAATGTGAAATTAAAAACACTGTCTACTTTTGACATTTTCTTATTCCTCCCTGTGGATTATATTTCCCAAAGTGGTATTCTGTAACCCCTCCAGAAAACAACTGGGTGGAGTCCTTGCAAACGTCTAATTGCTTCTGTTGACCTCCAAAGTGCTATTAGCATAGCAGAACTCAGCTCTCATCTCCTTCTCATTCCCTTTCAAACTTTAATTCTTTCTTTAGAGTTCTGCTTCCATTCCTGTATTTTCTCTGATAAATCCTTATTGTTCAGAAATTCTGAATTATTGGATGTCCTTTTGTCAGTGATTTGTTTTGATTTATCTATCTGGTGACATGACTATGTCTCATTTCTGTTTATTACTTAATGTTTTTGACTAAATCAGGACTTTTTTCCATGCTTCAAGATAATTTATTTATTTCTTTATTTATTCTTAATATTTTATTTCCTGAGAGGATGCAGCAATCTGGTGTTGAAACATTAGCAAGTTTTTTGTTGTGAATGACATTTATTTCATTTGTTCTCTATTCCTAATGCAGTAATTCCTACTTGAATTCTTATTTGAATATGTCATTTAGGTATTTTACACAGAAATGCTGCATCATTCTCTCTGTAACTTTCTTGTTGGTATATTTAACAGTACCAGATTATTTAGGATTGCAGTTATTGGCTCTGTGTGTTTATGAAATACATTATTATAAATATTCATGATTTTTTATGGGTATTTGATATTAGTTTGCAATGTTAATCCTGCCTCAGGACCAGGTTCCATCATGACAAGTACAAGAAATGTGTTCTTGCCTACTTCATGAGTTTTGTAAATTAAAACCTTTGAAATATACACAGTGTAATTTGCGTTTCTTTGTTCCCTGTAGTATTTCTCTCAATACCTTGTCACTGAGATTCCACAGGAGCTACATTTTCTTCCCTGCCAGGTAACCTGCATTCTGTCTTCTTTGTCTTAAACTGTCAGTTTATTCTTTTGTTACCCACTTCATTGCATCACCTTAGAAAACAGGGCTCCTGTACTGCCAACTTCCCTGGCAAAACACATCCTGGTGCTGTGCTAGAGTGGTAAGATTCAGACTGATTATATGATGCAGGCCACTTCTTTTTCAGAGTATCGGGGAAACTGAAGGAAGAGGAATATGGCCTCTAGATAGAAGGTAGCTAGCTATCTTAAGCTCTTTTAAGAATGGCTTAAGCTGGAAGAAACCTTAAATATCCTCCCTGTGGTGAATAGGATTGCCAACCACTGGATCAATCTGCCTAGAAGCCCATCCAACCTTGCCTTAAATGTCTCCAGGATTGGGGCATTTGCAACCACTCAGGGCAGCCTACTCTGGCTCCTCACCACCCTTTGAGTAAACAGTTTTTTTCCCAACAGCTAACTTAAATTTCCCCTCTTTTAGTTTTTTAACACCATTCCTCCTTTTCCTATTGCTATAAGACCATGTAAAAAGTCAGTCTCCTGTTTATAAGCTCCCTTCAAATACTGAAAAGCCACATAAGGTCTTCTTGGCACCTTCTGTTTTCCAGGTTAAACAAGCCCTATTACCTCAGTCTTTATTCATAGGAGTGGTACTCCAAAACTTTTGTAACCTTCTTGACTCTCCTCTTGACCTGCTCCAAAAACTCCATGTCTTTCTTGTGCTGAAGGCCCAGACCTGAATGCTCTACTCCTGGTGTGACCTCACACCAGAGGATAGAGTAGAGACAGAAGAGTAAGGAGGGACAATCACTTCCTTCTCCCTGCTGGCCACCCCTCTTTTGATGCAGCCCAGGAGACTGCTGGTCTTCAAGGCTGCAAGTGCATGCTGCTGGCTCATGTCCAGCTTTTTGTTCAACAAGACCCCCACGGATATTACATTTTTTTTCTAGCGAATACCTTTTTTTTCTAAGCTCTCATACTCAGACAACTATCAAATGCAATTTTTAATGCATAAACTATTTGCAGAAAATGCCTCCTTAGTACTCTTATATTGATGATAAAATGTGAGTACCGAATGAGGACCTTTTACCAGGAAATCTTTCCCACTTTTCTATATACCCCATGTTTTGTTCATTATTAGCAAGATGAAGACTTGTCAGGACCTGTCAAAAATAGGTGTTTTCCTTTCCTACTGCCTTAGTTACAGAAAAAAAAAAACCACAAAACAAAACAAAAAAAACCCCAACAAAAACAGAGTTCATAGTTTATCCTACAGGTCTCTTATTTTCTCCTTCATATTAATAAAATTATCACCGTATTTTGATTGCTACCACTTTTTCACTAACTGCTTCCATAGAAACAGAAGTTGAGAAATCAATTGGATGTGCCCAGTGACTTTAGAGAGAGTTCAGTTCAAGAAAGACTGTGTCCTGTGGAAGAATGCTATGGTGGAGCAGGTGAAAAATGTGAGGAGGAAGGATTGGCATAGGTAAGTTAGGGACTGACCTTAGCATGATTCTCTGTTCCTTCTGCACTGCATGGGATGGGAGAAGATAGAAGGAAATGGAGGACTGAAGTTGTGCCTCAGAGCAAGGAGGGAAGTGAGGAGAAGGGGTTTCTTGTTTTGCTGTTGGTTCTCACCATTCTGCTCTAATTAAGTAATCAGTATGTTGGATTAATCTTCTCCAAGTCTGTTTGACTCATGACAGTAAATTGGTTAGTGATCTGTTTTCACTGTTACCCATGAGTGCATCCATATTATTTCTCCTCCTGTCCTGCTGAGAAAGGAGAGAACAGCAGAGTGGGAATCAGGCACCCAGACAGGGTCAGCTTGGCACACAGACTTTGGTTTCAGCATGGTAAAAAGTAAAAACTGTATCTGGTTGATGGATTCCTCTTGTACTAAAACGCAGCTGTACTTTCTATTTTACTGCTGCTGAACCACTTTGCAGTGGCCTTATGATATAATGGCAGCAGACTCTACAAATACATCTGTCCAAATCCAGTTTTTGGTGAATCTTTGGAAGTGAAATTTGAGGTAACTAAGGAGAGAACATACCCTGATGTGTTCAAAATAGATTTGAAGGACACAGGAATGGAGATTCCATGTTTTGGAGAGAAACTTTTATCCATGAACACATAAAATAAAGATTATAATGCTTTAATAGTTATATTTCCTTTAACTGTGCCCTTCTAGCTACTAATTTATTCTTCTTCCTTTACTGATCTGTTTATCAACAGATTACTCCCTTTTTTTTCCCACTGATCCTCTAGATGTTAAAGGCTAGCATTGTTAAATCACACTAGGGTAAGCAAAATGAGCACAACTTATGTGAGGTTTAGGAAAAAGGAGGGATTAAAGAAAAATGAAAATACAGTGAGGTGAAGTAAGGAGATGAAAAAGGCAAAAGATAATAAGTGCATTAAAATGAGAGGACAGAGAGCAAAGGTAAGGGAAGAAAAATATTCTGGAGCAGTAGGCATTTTAAGGTTGCTATTAGTGTAGTGAAATGCCAAATTTACTTCTTGGTGCGCACATAGGCATGCGTCATGAGAACTCTTAAGACACCTCTCAGCTATGTATTTAGAGAAGATTATAGCATTCTATTTCAGACATTAATATAGGTCCTTCCAAGATGGCAAAAATGGATATTCTCCTTGCAGTCTGTAGCTTCTGGATACCTCTTGTACACTGGATCTCTCTCTTAAAAGTAGATGTTAAAGTTAGATGTTAAAGTTAGTGAATTCTTAAAAGAGCCACTGCAGGGCAATTCGGACAACAGAGATAGGGAGATGAGGGAGGAATTTGGCAAACGTATGTGCTGAACAGTACTGAAATCCCTGAGTGACAAAAACAATCACAGGAGATCTCAGTGAATTAAAAAAAAACGCAAACATTTTCTCAGAGTAAAAGCCTAGGGATCTATTAGCAAGCAATAACGAAGTGTATGTATGCTCCTTTGGCAAAAGCTACTTTAAAACACATACAGACACCGTGTTTGACAGTGACAGTTCAGCATTAGTTTTTTGGAATTGCACTGTGGCATTTGATAGAGGATATAACCCATGTCCTTCAGGATCCTGTTGGTCTTTCCTAATTCAAGCCATGATCCATTGAAATCCCATTGTATCCTCCCATGATGAACACTTGTTCTGTCAGTATAAGCTGCTCATGTTTTGTGAGTTTGTACTGAATTTTAATCAACTCTCACTTGGAAAATCATTCTAGCTGTAGTTGTTTTTTTTTTTTTTCTTTTATGCTTATTGAAAAGACTAACTGCTTCATCTCAGATGGGAACAAACTTGAAAATGCTGGACTGTCTTGCTGACAGCATTGTTATCCTATAATCATTTAATGTCTTTGTAAGTATTAAAATGAATATACAGGAATAACTTCAACTGACCATGATTTTAAGTAAGAAAAAATAGGTTTTCCTATTCAGAGTACTCAAGAGTCAGTAATGATTTTCCTTCCATCTTTCACAGAGAATACTTAGTAATGAAAACTGTGAATTAAAAACTGACTGATCTACCAGACCTGTTTTCTCAGAGCTTGAGAAAAGATCTGAGATTTTGCATGATCCCTCTTTGCAAAATGATAATTAAGAACTTGTTTTCATTTGTGTGCAGATTTTCAACGTCTACAGATCAGGTGAGTACAGCAGGAGAAATGGAGATGGTATTTATTTGTATCTTCCAGGTTCCTAGGCCTCCTCCTCCTTTTAGGTCATTGCTACACTGTTTTATTTTAGAACTTTTCAAACATTGCAAAAATTATTTTATAATTGGAATACATGCATTCTGCTCTCTTCTCCATTACTGTACCTGAACTGATTGTGTTGAAATTATTTTTGCTTCACTATTTTAATGTTGTGCTGAAGTCATGAATGAAATTCTGGTGTGATTGAAGGTCATAGTTAATCATGCTCATGGTCATGGTTTTACTGGAGGAAGGATTATGTAGCAAGGTTTCTTACTATATTGAAACTTCTAAAAGCTATGTGTAATCAAAATTAGTTTTGAATTGAATACTCCAAGCTGTTTAATGCTATTTTCACACACATTCATGAAAAACAAGCCATAAAATTAGATGAGGGAATGATGGGGAAAAAAAGGAAGTTTTCTTTGAGGGTAAATGCAATTAGTTTGGCCACTGTAGCTCCAGAAGAAACTAAACAATGCCATAATCAGACCAAGCCAAAATATTTCAGGAGAATGGTTTTAAAACTACAAGGCATATTGATGTATTTTCTTAATGAATTTGATAAATGGCTTCAGAAAAAATAAAAACAAACAGCACGATCCAACAAAACAAACATCTGTCATTCCATCTCAGAAAATAAGAAATATGAGGTGCTTAGCTTTGCTTAAAAACGGCATTTTGAGATTAAACTTCCCAATTAAAATAAATAAATAAATAAACAAAACTATTTCAATTGATCAAAATGCCTGGGCTAAGCAAAGACCATTCATTACATGGAGGCAGACAGAAGAAGGATTTGAATACTGTATAATTCAATGAAAGCAGATCCAGAAGTGGGACATGGTAATTTGTGACATTTATGTTTTTGCTCCTTCCTCATCATTGATTAATCTAGATTTGCACTGAAAATAATGCAAGAAGGAAGACTGAATTAACATGGGAAAGTATGTGAGAAAACAAAACAAAACAAAAAAAACCAAACACCTCTTAAACCAGAATATTTAGGACAAATGAATTTTTTTTATAGTGGTAATCTAGCTTTTTGTATTTACAATGTTTCAAGACATAATAGTCCTATTTAGAACACAGTTGTTATGTTGTTACATTAAGATTACTATTAAACTACATATTCTCCAAAATACTTTTTTCCATAAACTTATTCTCATGTGCATTTAAGGTGTTATAGGAAATTTAAGTTCTTTGTCTATATGAAAGCTTGTAGTTTATTGACATGATTCTGAAAGTCATGATTATACATTACTGGTATGTGAAGCACTGACAATTTTGTCAGAAATGTTTTCTTTGTCTGAAGCAAGTGATTACATTTAGAATATGATTCATTTTTCTATGGATCCTAGAATTGTAAATTCCAAATACAAAAGCAATGGCCAGTTAACAGTAATATTTCTCTTTAGGAAAAAAAAAAAAAAAGAAAGAAAAAAGAATATAAATCAGTGTTGGACTCAAATTTATTACTGTTCTGATTAAGCTAAAAAAAGACCCACAAAAACAAAAACAAAAACACAACACAACCAACCAACAAACAAACAAAAAAACAACCCACACAAAAAAAAAAAACACACAAATTTATCCACAGCACAAGCATAGTAATGCATTAGTAACATTCACCACCACGTTACCATGCTTGAAATGTTAGTAGAGCATTTCTTGTATCAATATGGGATAAATTCTTCTTTGTAGCATGCATAGTGTTTCTGTTGGCATATATTAAAGTGCCATTTGCTTATAACCAGAAAAGTATTTACATCTTTACCCACATTTCTTGTCAACTACTCGGTGGTGGTGGTGGTGTTTTTTTTTTTTGTTCACTGACAACTGAGAGGTTATTACCTAAGTCCATTCCTTGTCACTTTGACTGTTCTATCATCCTAGTCATAATCACTATGTCAGAATTGGACCAATAGTCACTTTTATCTCTCCCAAATTAAAGCAATTTGCTTGACCAGAGAAGACACTGAAAAAATTTGGACACCTTAAAATGCTAAGTAAGAAAGAAATAATGAAATTTAGTATTAACAAGTACAAAGTAATGCATACTGAAGGTAAAAATTAAAGCTACTTGTGCACTTTGCAACATTCTAAGCTAAGAATATTGCTTGAAGAAAAAGGAAAGAAATTGCAGGCAGTTCAGTGCACATCTTACAGTCACGAAAGTTAGCAAGATATTAGGATGCATATGAGGTAGGATGAAGAATAAAAGCAGATTATCATAATGCTACTGTGAGTCAGAATAGGAATTGTTGTATAATACTGTGTGTGGGGTTGATCACCCCATCTCAGAGGGATATTAAAGAACTTTAAGGGGGTTCAGAGAAGGACAATAACATTTTATAGAGAATCCGGAACATCTCTGACATAAAAAAAAATTGAGAGCCCATGTGTTTTCCTTAGAAAGGAGATGAGTAACTGGGGACATAATAAAAGTATGTAAATTTTTGACTACCGTAGAAAGATTAAGAGCTTTTTCTTCTCCTTTATAACACAAGAATAAAAGGAGCATTAATGAAAATGTTTATTTTATTTACTTATATTTGGAATCGTAGAGATGTCTTGTCCAAGACACTAGGCTTTCTTACATAATTACACAATAAATATCTTTACAGAACACGTAAGTAGCATTAGGATAACCTATTCCACAAGGACTTGGACAGTCTCTACGTACAATACAGAAAGCACTGGAGAAGCATGTGTAATAAAAGATAGTAAATTTAAAACTGATAATTCTTTTTGATATTTACTGTAATTAAATGGTGGAACTGTAGTGCAACAGAAACTGATGAGACCACAAATTTAGCAATGCTAAAGGGAAATTGCATGTTTATAATGATAACCAGGATATCCAGAACTACTCCAGCTAATTCTAAGAGCTTTGTCAGTCATATTACATCTCATATTTTGGAGCTTAAACTTGTCTCTAATGATGTGAGACCACATGAAACTAGGTACAAGCTGTAGATAATAATTTCCAGTCTGTAACATTTTTATACTCTCCTCTGAAACGATTTCATTGGATGCTCCTAGAGATCATTAAGACTTGATGAACCTTGATGTGATCAAATATTTTGATTCTTATGCTTCTATATAAGTAAGAATCTTAGCATCTACCGCTGGGAAAGCAGAATTATTATGAGGAAAGATGCACTGAATATTAAGCTCATACCATGAGAGAGCCAAATTGCTTTTAAATATGCATATAGACATTCCTGATGGTAAGGGATTTTAGCCAGATCCACTGTTGACTTTTATACAGGGAAATGTTTTGAGCTGGCTGGTGTGACCAGTTAGAGAGCTCAAAGTGTTAGTCCACATTTTTCAAGTGTAGTCACACTGGCTATCCAAAATGTTTTAGACAAAACCAATTTTTAATTGCATCTCTTTCAGTAAAAAATGAACTGAGTAATAACTTTGCTTCCTATTTTGGTTGTTTCAGAGTACCTTGGCAAGTGAAAGTAGAAATATATACTGCTAGACTCTGGTATAACTATTATATTATAATTCAATTATAATTGAATTATATACAATTATAAATAATTCTCCAGTCAAAGAAGAGGGACAAACGTGAGAAATTCTAGAGCTCCATTAATACTGTAGCATGCAATACTCTGGATGAGAATCTCTTAGCACCTCAGTTCTTGGAGAAGCGTGATCAATGGATAAGCAGTTGGTAATAAGCTGAGTAAAACATGGCTGCTTTAACCTTTGAGAAAGCCGTATGGAAAAGAAGCAGAGAAAGGTGTTTCTTAAAGAACATGCCACAGAATTTGTTTTACCTTTGTTTTACATAAAAATAAAACATTCTACTTTCTGAAAGCTTAGATGTGGGCAAGTTAGTGATGGGGAAGTTAGGATATGAAATGAGGATGCATTGAAACTTGTACAGTAGAGTGCCCATTTAGCTACCTCTCAGTAAATAGAGAGGGATGATGTGTTTCTATGAGAAGTTGTCTCAGCATGAGAAGATATAGTTGACCAGATAACAGACATGCTACAAGTTCAAGTCCTAGACTTTTTTCAAGTACTTTTTCTGTATGTCCATAGCTTTAATTTGAGGGCACTCAAATTAATTTTTCTAGAAAAACAAAATAAAATGGATAGCAAATCTATTTCAGCTTTGTCAGCATATGGAGAAAATACTTCAGGCACAGTAAGGCTATTTACAGCATCAAGAATATTCCAATTGCTGTGATACACAAGCTAAAATGAACCAAAAAGAGAGATGCTGTTTTAAGGAAAAACAGGATGCAGTTTCATCAATATTTCAGAAAGCGGAGAAACAGGCAAAGCTGCGGATAAGAAACTCTTAGCTTCCCAGTTGGCAATTTATTGATTATATGAGCTGTTCACTAATGAGCTAACTAGAAGAAGCCAAAGTAAAAAAAAAAAAACAACTTGCAGAACCAAATATGCTGACACTGTTTAACAATGAGCATGTTTGCACAGAAACACCTGAACTTTGCTGGTGGAAGGAAAATGGCTTTGCCTTCTCTTATTTTTTTTTTTAGCCCATTGTAATATATTATTTAGCTCTATAATAAGGATATTATTTAGGCAGAGTCTTTCATCAGACCCAATTATGCTGTCTCAACAGAGCACTGAGAAGTAGCTGCATTTCAGAGAATTTGTATGCTACATCTGTAGGTATTGCACTCTATTTTTGCTAGTTAGGAGAACTCTTTGCACAATACGTGAGCAGTTAATTTCCATGGCAATGACTTGTGAATACTGAGGCCACTCATACATTTGGTTTTATTCTATCTTGTCTTTGATTAGCTAGGGGACTCTGTCTCACTTTCCTGCATTGCCATGTTTTTGCTTGGGCTTGAACGGACTATGACACCTTATGCAGTAAGCTTTGGAAAGCCAGTGCGCTTAGATTGCACTTTAAATCTGTTTTCTTAAATAACTTTCCCTTCTTTCTGTGCAGATTTTCCACAGAATGCTGGGATAAGGATACTTTGTGCTTGCATGTAGGCAGCACTATTCTAGGTTCTGCTCTGTGGCTGTGTTCTCTTAACTGTCCAAACTGCAGTCAGGCTAGGTTATACTGAAGTTTACTTCTGGCAAATACAGATATAATTTGTTCTAATGGGAAACAGAGCAAGAGATTGGGGCTCCTGTGTGCTGGATGTGGCCAGAGCATGTCTTAGGACCAGAAGCTGGGAAATGCTACTGAGTGCTGCAGTTTAAGTGTAGCCCCCCTCCAGGCATCTGAAGCTCCATGCTGTAGATGCTCAATGAAGGTTGTTAGATAACTGTACACTGATGTAATATACCTCCTTGGTAGAATTAAGTTAATCTGTTCAGAAACCTGAGCCTAAAACTATGGCATAAATTTCCTACAAGTATAGATCATCAAAAAGTCCACCATCTCTGCTGGGAGGCAGCTGGGCAGCAAAGATATAAATGTGCCGGCTCCCTGCTGTTAAATGGCACAACATACATACTATACGTTTGCTCTAAGTGGACCATATATCTCTGTGACCTTTCCTCCCTGAAATAAACAGGCAGCAATGTACTTGTTAAAAGTTAAATTAAAAGTACATTAAAAGTACTTTGAGAATCCTATTAAATGAACTACTTGTGTGCCTTGTCTTTTGTGACAAGAGTACATGTTATTCAGGTCACTTAAACCACTGTAGTGACAAGCATGACAAAAACCGGAGCAGATTTTCCCTATGACTAACACAGTCTTGGATAATGGGCATAGTGTTTTTGTCCAAGGATTTTAGCTAACAAAGATAAAATGCTTGAGGTACTCTGTTTTCTTTCTTTGTCTTTTTTTTTTTTTTTTTTTTTTTTTTGTATGTGTGTGTGTGTGTGAGTGGAAGAAATGCACACACATGAGTGATCACCATATAGCATTTATGATAAATGCTACAAAGGGGATATAATTATTCAAAGGGGTTAGTTTCTAAAGAGGCTTTTTGGGTGGAAGAGGGAGGATTTTTCCCTGGCATCTATGTGAGATCTGATTTGTGCAATAGAAAGCTAGAAAACCATTTGTCGTTGATTTCTGTGTGCTCATGGTCTAGGATTAATGTTCTTTGGTAACTCTTTTGTGCTTGCTGATGTAGACAAACATGCACTAGTTCTAAATTTATACAGAATGTACTGGAATCAAGTTTGCATTTTCATTTAAATGCTTTAAGAACAGGCAATATTTTTTGCATCTAATGTCTTAAAATGGGATGCACTAATGTGCAAGTCTACAGAAATAACAAGATAACTATATAAAGAAATAAAAGATAACTAAAGAAGATACTTAAACTATAGTCCATGGGTAAATATACTGTAATATTAAATATCAGTTTCATTCTTGAGACCAAGCAGAGTTAACTTCTGTGAATTAGGTACAAAGGATTTGTTTAATGGGTATATATACATACGTGCAGACATACACACATTTGTATATGTTTACTGTTTCTTTTGTTGAAGGTGTTTACAGATTCTGCATTCAGAAGACTGAAAGGGACTGTTTGCAGGGGGGTATACAAACACTGGCTGTAAATGATATGCCACAAAGCTGTGGTTATAATGCTGTTTTAAAATGTGTATCAGTGGGGACACAGAGCTAATTTCCATAACTACTGCAGCATCTTATGCCTCTAAAAGGAACTAGTACTACAAAGTTACTGTTATGGAATACAAAGTGGAAACTGCATATTAAGTGGTCTGAAGACAAAAAAAAGAAATATTTTATCTAAATTATGAAAAGGAAGCCTCCGGAAAGTCGATTTAAAGGTATGGTATTTCTTTCTCATTTCAATAATTTGAGTGATGAAGATGCTCGATAACAAGCTGAAAACTCAACCTTTGCCCAGAAGTACTCTCTTTAAAAACAGCACAAGAATGTAATCATCTGTGCAGCATTTCTCAGATCTTAGTTGTTCTTTGCAATCACTTAAGGGAAGTTCTTTGGAACTATGCTAGGAGCCATACTCAAAATGGCTTTTTCACTTTAACAAGGTAGAAGACTAAGACAGAAACATCTATTTGTTGTGTCCTCAGAACATTAAAACAAATTTACCTAAGTTTAGATCTGAAGAACTAATACTTCTATCAAAATACTTATGTAGGTAGCCAGCCTTGCTATTTTTGCAGTGGAAGAAAGAGGGGTTGTGAAAATGATCTAGCATCCTAACCATCCACAAAAGAATGCAGAAATTCTGTTAAATGCAGAAGAGAAAAAGACTCTTTTTGGCCACTTCTTTTCTGACTGCCTTCACATGACCTTTGAGCTCCTTTTAAAGCCATTTGATAACATGACAAAGTGTACTTCCTTCCAGCTTTAACAGTCCAGGACTGGATTCTCTGGATCTGTCAGATTTATTCCAGACAGGGTTCTGGAACAGGTTGCTGGCTTTGGTAGATGTCACAATGCATTTACATCTTATGTGTAAAGGAAATACTGCTGTCCGTTGCTGAGTAGCAGAAAAACTGCTGGTAAAATGTCACAGGTATCTTCATGTTGGCCTGAGTGCACTCATAATAAAATTTATGATTACAAAAAGAATTTGGAGAACTTAAATGGGAAGTAAATATAAAAAATGAGATTTCTTTAAGCTTTAAATGTTGTTGTTGAAAGCTTCATCCAACTATTAACTACATGATAAAATCTTGCAGTAGCACAAAATAATAGAATAATGTCTGTAAAATTAATAATTCATAAAAGAAGAAGCTGTGAAATCCATTGCACTTCAGCTATGTTTACATTAAGATACAATACATGCCAACAAAAGTGAGATTTTAGAGTCATCTGATCAATGTTGTGAGTCTGGTGTCTTCACATTATGAATTTCAGAAGGATTTTTTCAGATAGTGATAGTCTGTCTTGGTGAATGGAATGCCCATTGGTGTTTGGAGCATAAGATGAGTACTTATTCCAGTTCCTTCCAAAGGACATCCAGATTGTGTGCTCCAAGACTCCGCTGTGATTTAAGCCAAAGTACAGGCTGTAATCCTTTCAATGCATTCTTCTGAATTAAATTAATAATGTAGATACATTCCCATTGCTACCACTAAATACAATAACTCAGTTCAGCCCAATGTAAAAAAAAAAGTTATATGTGATCAAAGTCAGTTTAAGCTCACCTCAGTCAAGTTCAACTGCTCTGATTTGAGTGTCAAAGTAGGGAAACTTGCTTACACAAATGCACCAGTACTTTTTTTTACATAGAGAATCTGACTCTGCTGAAGTGATCTCTTTACAGCTTTTGGTACCCAGAAAAGTGTAAGAGTGCATACATGTACAGGAAATGAATCTCTACAGAGATAAAAAGGACTTCACAGGTAGAAGCAGCAGAAATATTTGATATAAACTTCTAAAAAGATAAGAATTATGCAGATGTTATTTTTGCACCTTTATGAATTAGTGACTAAAAGCAGAACTGGAGATAGTTTCTTTGAGGGACTGCATTGCTGGAATCGGCTGTAGAACAGAACTTATACCTTGCAGCACATGAAATGAAAACTCTCTGAGATGAGCTCTCTAGAGAGCAAATAATCACCTCATTGACAGTCCTGAGCTACATTAATATGCACCAAAAGTAATGATTGCAGTTTCTGGAGAGCAAATTACGGTATTTCTATCTTTCACATCCTGCAGGAGTTTCTTCACTGGCAAATAAAATGGACCTTATTAGGCTGAGACATATGTGTCTCTTTGAACTAGACTGACTTTAGCATCCAGTCTGGACATATTTCAATTTTCTCATGGGAAATATAAAAAAAATAGTTTCCTCTTTCTCTTTTCTCTTTTCTCTTTTCTCTTTTCTCTTTTCTCTTTTCTCTTTTCTCTTTTCTCTTTTCTCTTTTCTCTTTCTCTTTCTCTTTCTCTTTCTCTTTCTCTTTCTCTTTCTCTCTCTCTTTCTCTCTCTCTTTCTCTCTCCCTCTCCCTCTCCCTCTCCTCTCCCTCTCCCTCTCCCTCTCCCTCTCCCTCTCCCTCTCCCTCTCCCTCTCCCTCTCCCTCTCCCTCTCCCTCTCCCTCTCCCTCTCCCTCTCCCTCTCCCTCTCCCTCTCCCTCTCCCTCTCCCTCTCCCTCTCCCTCTCCCTCCTTTTTGTGCACGCTATTCTCCTATATTGAGTAAAACAAAAATGAGGTACTTTGGACAGATCTAAAAATCAATATTTCTTCTAGCCTTTCTGCATCCTAAGGGGACACTGTAGAAAGAGGCTGCTTTCCTTTAGCTAGTCAGTAGGCTTTAAAGGAAGTAGTTTATCATAAAGTCTGTATGAGATATATGTACAATCTATAAGATATATATATTTATTCAAATGTCTAATTGTTGGTAGTTTTGTTTAGGAATGTTTTTAATCACCCTTGCTCTTTTAACAGAGGGAATGAGGTTTTATGCTTATGCTGTCTAAGCTTTGATTTAATGCTACTTCCTTCCTGTAAAACACTTTTTTACATCACCGGCATGGTTTCCCTTTTGTTTTGTCTTTTTTCTATTAGCTCCTAATCTGACAGCATAAACTGAGATCCAATGAAAAGAGAAATCTGGAAGAAATGCATTGCTGCAGATATTGACAAAGGTGAGCCAAATGAATGAGAGATATCTAAGAGGCTTAGGAGACTTTTATCATGTTGTAGCTAACAAACGCATTTGTAGGCAGGAATGGCATAAAATAAGCCAATATGTGGCTGTACTTAAATGCCTATACTCCCATGTGCTGAGCTGTGGTAACAAGAAGTGCCCGGTGGTCTGTGCACTGTCACAAACCTGCAATAAGTTCAAAATAATGAAAACTGGGTGTAACATCATACACAATTTGAACACTAATGTGAGTGGCTGCAGCCAGTCCAGGAAGATTGGGAGGAAAGTAGAGAAAGAGAATTTGTAATTTGTGCTAGAAATCTCATGTGGAACAAGAAATGTGTTTGTCAAGAGCTTCTGATTAGCAATGCAGGGGATGCTGTGCAGGCAGTTATGCTATAAGCCATCTCACCAAGGGGAGATGAGATTTCTGGAAACAGCTATGAGAAGCTTGCTGCTTTGCATGGGATTTGAAACACCCAGACAACATCTAGAAAGACAATATGGCATATTGCAAGAATCCAAGAAACTACATTATCTGTTGGCTACTCACTAATGTAAATACTGGAGGGAGTCAAGCAATATAATGGTGTATGTGACCAGTTGTTTACAGATGACTCAGGTCAAGGTCAAAAGGAAAGTGAAAGATGATTAGCAGAGTCTCTGGCCTTCAGAAAAGCAAATTTATTTTTGTTTAGGCAGTATCTTTGGCCAAATTTCATCTTTCTTATGCAGAATTCCCTCTGGAAGCTGTCATGAAGGAAAAACGTGCATAAAGAAGATGGTTTGTCTTTAAAGAACACTTACTAAAGGTTCAGAATGAACTTCCATTTGTGCAAAAAGATGAGAATTTCTGGCAGAAGAGTTGCTTGACTGGGCAGAAAGCCTCTGGTTGAACACAAACATAAGAACACAAGAAGTAGAAACTATGGAACAAAGGAGGAATACAAATAGAACTGTGTGAGTATTTGGAGCAAATCAGAATGACTAGAGCCTAGCTGCTGATAAATGTAGTGATGAACATAAGGAATTATGAGAGAATATGCTAGAATCAGAGAAAAAGATGGCAAAGAAAAGGTTGAATCATTCTATACCATTTTTGACCCTGCTTTCAAAAGCAAAATTTTTTGCATACACAAGCACAGCTAAGAGAGGAGAGAGGAACTACAAGGAGTAGGGGAATAAGTTAGGGACTGCTTAGAGAAACCAGATATATTCAAAACCTTGGACCAGATTAGATACACCTGAGGGTACAGAGAAGGTTCACTGAGGTGATGCAGTTAGATAAGGTTTCTGGATTTAGTTCTTCTAATGATTTTCTGGCTGCAATCATGTTGTTGGGATTGCTTGAATTGACATTTACAGCAAGGACCCAGGATGAGGGAGTCCACACAAGAACAAACAGCAAAAGAAGTATTAGGTAAGCTGCATAACTTAGGTGAGGGTTTCTGGAGAAAAAAATAAGTACCTCTTGCAGTCTGAGAAGCCATGTACACTGACAGGGGAAAAAAAAAAAGAAAGATTTTTTATTTGTTCTTAGCCTGTTAAACTTAATGGATGTGCTTTGTGCTGAATGTTCTCTTCAGGCCTGCAACTGGATGCTCTCTCATTAACTAACTCCCTATGAACAACTTTAGATTTCTGTCTTGGACTTTCTGCAGATCAATGAAAACACTTGCTGCCCTAACTAACTAGCTGTAACAAACTTCCATTCTTTTACTTAGCAGCGAAGTAGCATCGTTCTTAAAAATAGCAGATAAAAGCATTTTTCTCCTAAAAGTCACCCTAAATCTTGGTCTAAAAGCCTGTCCAGTTAAAGCTTTATTCTACAATATTTTTGATTTCTGATTCCACATTGATGCCTTTGAGTTATGTCTGAAAATCTAGACTATGGTGCTAATGCACCCATCAACTTCAGTAGTGCAAGGTACACATCATATTTATTTTCTGGATTATCTAATTCTGTCTGCCATACATCTTGTCAGGAATGCTGAAATACCTCCAACAGTGTGTTCATGAATTCTAAGTGAACAAACTGCAATCAGCTGTTTGAAATGAGCATGTCCCTATCATTCTGTTGTAGTTGTTGTAAGTTATCACTAATAGATTTTGATTGCATAAACACATGGGAGTTTCTTAGATTTGAGCTAGAACAAGAGCATTTATGCATAAAGAAAAATATCTGCTATTCACTATTCACTGTATCGCTCAGTAAACATAAGAAACAAAACAATGCAAGTAGTTGACCAATCATAAAATGCAGAATGAAATTGGATTTCCCTGATTGCAGAAGAAATTGCTGAAGAAAAAAACAACAGTTGTTGTTTAATCTCAATAATAAAGAATTTTTTAAAAATCACTGGCCTTAGGAGTACAGAGCACATTAGATAATAATTTTATTGTAGGTTAAACATGAATATCAAACTCTTTGAGCAACATTCTAAATTGAATCCTTTGGTTTTTCTAATTTCCCTAATTGTTTTATTTATTTATTTATTTATTATGAAAGAGAGTTCCTGCTGCTTTTGAACATGGTAATTCCTGTAGTGCTTTCCCTGTTTTAGACTAGGGAGAGTGAAGGGGGAGATAAGAACAGGTGTATTAGAAAGCAGGCTGTAGAAGCTGAACAACAAAGCAGAGAAAGGCCTCTGAAGTTGTGTCAGTATCTAAGAATTGAAAGCATAATTCGGATGATAGGTGCCTTTTTCTTCTTTGTCCAACTCTCTCTTTCTCCCCCTCTTTTCCTTCATGTTTCAGTTTACCTCTCATACTCTCTCCTGTTCTTGCTCCCTCTTCATTGCTTCCTGCTGTGTGTCTTCAGTCACTGCACTGTACAAAGAACAGTCTGTATTCTAGTTTATGATTTTTCCTTTATGAAGGTATTTTTTCTTTGTCTTAAGAAAGAAAAATCCTCTTGTCATGGAAAAAAAGAATCATACCTAAAATAAAACTTAGGAGAGAAATGGGCTTAAAGCCTTGGGAAATCTGTAGTCTTACCTCTTAGTTGCTGATGTTGTCTGACGAACTTGGGTTCTGGCAGTGGGGGATTCCTGCAGGAATAATTCTTTGCCAAGATGCCAGTCCTAGCACTTAACTCTCACCTGAACTCCCACAGGGTTCACTGATCAGACAGATGTCCTGGATTCAAATTCTGCAGAACTGTGTCCATCAGTTGTGCTCACAGCAAGTCCAACATAAGACGGTCATACTAGACTCAAGGACAGGGGTATCTGGTTTGAAAGCTGAGATGGAGGAATTTACCTCTAGGTGACATCATAATAGCTAGAATTTCCCATTTAAAAGTTGGAATGCAAATTCACATTGCCATTAAGACAGTCGGGAACTCCCACACTGCTCTCACAGATGTGTTGGTACTTCCACTTCTGCAGCTGCTCAATAAACATAAATAAGGAACTGACTCAACTAGCAAGAATAAGTATTTAAAAGTTCCCTTACTTGTAAAGATACATGGTCCAGTAAAGAAGTCAAGGGAACATGGGAATGTGGGCCCAATGAAATTTGAAGGGGCATTAAACTCCAAAATCCAGCAGTGACCTCAGCCCTTTTATGCCTGATATTTATCTGTATGCTATATTTCAGCTATATGTATGCTATATTCATGCTATATTTAAAGCTGTGTTTGACAGCATCACTCTGAATCTAATAAATATTTCTAATTAATCTCTACTTAAAAAATTGTAAAATTCTTAAAAATCATGCAGTTGAACAATCCTGAGCAGAAGTGATCATCTTGAAGATTTCTTGGCATCCATGCAGCTATTTTGCGTGCAGCAGATGAGTTCTCTCAGCTATTTCATGAAATACATGTAGGTCTTCCAGAATTCTGATTCTGAGATTATGTATTTTAATTTGTTAATTAAAATTAATCACAAAATTAAATTTTGTGAATTGATCAGAGTCTGGATAATACTCCAACTTTTTAAAAATTTTATGAAAATTCTGACAAGTACAATTAATAACTTAATACCTTTTGATTATTAGAATCAACATAATGTTTTTAGAAGGTTTTTTTTTCTTATTTCTTGCCTTCTAAAAGGAACAGTGTCATAGTTTCTTTGGAGTGCAAAATTCCTGAGATTTACCCATAAATAGAGTGTTAGGTAATCTCTACTAGTGTCAAACAATAGGTTTATTTAGCTTGCACATAACTGACTGAGAAAGATGATCATAGAAATGTGACTTAGCTTATTTATTTTGAGGTACTTTATGGTATGTTTTATGTTTGAGTATCAAGCACAACATCATCATATGAGGTATATTTTTGTGCCTTATATGGTTGCTTTTTTTTTTTCAGTAAGATAATCCTGCTTCTTTAGAAGGAATATGAAATGAAATCACAGCATTTAGTTTGCCTGGGATGGAAATTAAACAAAGGGATCCAGCTGAACACATACACATCTAAGCAATTATGGTTTTATGCTGACATGCATCCATTTAGGATTTAAGTTTTCATAGCACATGATATGATAATGATTTTTTGGTGTGACTAACAATAGTGAAGATCAGCGAAGGTAAAAAAAAAAAAAAAAAAAAGAGGATGCAATATTGAGAAGGGATGTTTAAGAATTAAATTAATAACTAAAATGAGGATGAATGAGCATGAAAGGAAAAAAGACTAGGGTAAAAAGGGAATAAGAAACAAAGGAAACAATTGACAATGAAAGGAAAATAAGTTCAAGACAAGCGCTACTGCTTTTAAGTAGTATAAAGTATAATAAAAAATGGATTGAAGGAAGGAGCATGAAAAGTAAACAAAGGAGATTTTTTCAGTTTTGTTCTCAACTTGTTTGGTGTTCCCTAGGATCTGATGTTATCCTCTGTACTGACTTGGATGATTTGGCTCACTTGGTTTACCATTTCTTCTGTCCTGTGTAATAACTCCCAGGTGAGCAGAACCTGCTGAAATGGAGGTGAAGAGCAACTGAGAGATAACTGCCATGGTTCCAGCATGTTCTGCACCCAGACAGTTCCCAAAGAGAGGCTAAACACCTCAGAAATTACCAGTCAGTTGACATCAGCATAGAGTTGTTTATCAAAGCTCTTAGCCCTGCACAGTACCAATGGCCTCCATCTGACCCAAACTGTAGGATCATTCTCCTCCTGCTTCTCCTTCAGTTCAGCAACAAGCATGGTGTGTGCGTTCCCTTGTCTGAAGGCTGTTGTTTTCATTATCATGCTACTTGGAAGATGCCATTTCTGTGTATTATGATGATGCAGCATGAAGCAGAGAGGTTGGGGGTGTTTTGAAGAATAGCACACAGATGGGATGCTGCAGGGAATTGGCATACAGGATGGTATAAGGAGTTAAATGTGTAGAACTGCCAGGCAATGAGACATTGAAACAGTATACTTCCTGTGAAAGAAAAGTCATGTAAGCAATGTTTAATTTAAGTGCTGCTGAACTAAGCAAATGGCTGTTTTACATATCACTTACCGTGTGCTTTCAGAACTTTAATTCATTGATGATCTCTGTACTCTCTTGACCGATGATAATAATGCCTGCTTCACCTATCCCAGTGGCTGACTTGCACCATGGATAGAAAAGCCAAAGGGCAGAATTCCCAAGCTAGCTTCTCAGTAGCTTCTCAGTACAGGACTCTTAAATATTCTGCACATTTCAGCTGCAGCAGCAAATTTACAATTGTATTTCTAATTGTTTTGTTATAATGTGGATGTGAAATGTGTCAAAAAATGAAAATATTAATACCAACTAACATATCATACTTGGTAAGTATTTAGCTGCAAAGGACAGTGTTCTGAGCTGATAAACTGAAGGTTAGGATTAAATCAGCCATTTCTAAGGAAATAATTTCTGAGAAGTACAACTTCTTCTCTAATACTCTTTGGCTTATCCTACTCTAACTTGTAATGAAGGGATTAGATGACAAGAATAACCAGCATTATTTCTGATGCTAAAAGATTACAAATAGTGTGATAGAAGTCTGGACTGCAAACATCGCAAGAAGAAGGTTATCTATAGCACATGTTGGAGGGAGAACCTGCCTTTTTATACACTGACAACCTAATTACAGATGCTTCTTGCTCCTTATATGCATCAACTCTCTGGTTGAGCTTCTAGTTTATCAGGTAGTGCGCTACACAAATCTGTCATTGTCCTTCTTAACCTAAAAATGTCTCAGAGTGGATGATCCAAAGTCATGTAAAATTGGTGTGTTTTCTCCCCAAGGAATGTTGCCAGGCTTTAGGCCGAGCTTGAAAAAATAAATAAATTAGGTCTTCAGTTTTCTTACATGATCTGGTGAAAGGCTTATTTGAAGTGAAATGATTGCACCTAGGAAGCAGAAAACTTATTTTCTATTTCAGGCTCTACCATGAGAAAGAATGCAATTGTTTCCTCGCTTACTCAGTTCTGTTTGACAGATGTCTCATGAAGGAGTTGCAAGGCTGGTGCTGTTCAGGGTTTGAGATCACTAATTCCAGATGTAGCATATCTCTAAAGTACTATTATTCTATTTTTCCTCACAGATTCATGAATATTATTTAAAAAGTTTTATTCCTTCTGTTTGGAAGAAATAAGAAATCATTCACAGCTGGTAACAGTTTTACTTGGTGTCTTGCTAGTTTGCCATTTTGTTTAATTTTTTTTCCCTAGTCTCATCATTTATTTAATATGATCCATTCTAAACTCTGTGCTTGAGTTTCCTGCATGATTAATTTAATAATATTAAAAATGTGATGAAATGCAGACTTCATAAATTTGAGGGATAATTATATTTCTTATGTTAGTCAGTAAAACGAATGATGAATAAAACCATAGTGGCCTGATCAAAACCATTAAATAATTTAAAATGAGTCCTTCAGAATCAGGTTGGAAGAATTATATTGAAAATAATTGTTATCCTGATTTATAAGCTTTCTGATGTATCCTATCTCTTGTAGGGCTTTTCTCTTGTAGAATGTTAAATACATATTTGTATTTAATTTGCTGATACTATGTATATGGGTTATTACTTTTTCCCAACTTCAAGTTGTGCAGTTCACTCTTTTCAGTCCTAAAAGGATAACTGCTGGGATTTTCCAAAGAAGCTTAGAGAATTTAGGGCTAAATTTTAAAAGGTGCCTGAAGATTCAGATAGATGCCACAGGGGATTTTCAGAAGCATGCAGTTTCATACTATAAGAAATAGAGGTTGCTATTGAAATTCTTGAAAATCATACTAGGTTTGTATCAGTAGCCTTCAAGTTCCTACAGGTATTAAAACTGTCTTATTTGGATGTGTCTGTTTTAGTAAGTAGTGCAACACAGTAGGAGCAGATTTGTAGAGCAAAATGACACTGAGGAGCTGACATTCACATTATATAGTTTTTGGCTGTTTTTCTTTAGATGAGCTCTGGTCCTATCCCACTGACTAAATTCACATTAGCAGCTAAAGCACGTTAAATATGTTACAGGATCGTAGAAGTATTGCTTGGAAGGGGATGTCTGGAAGTCCTCTCAGTGAAGGACTGTTTTTGTGAGGTTCAAATACAGCTTTTTTTAACCTAAGTCTGCAAAACTACAAGGAATAGAAGGTCCATGATTTCTTTAGGCATAGAGTGCTGCACTACCTTCCCTGTGAAAAGTGCTTTACAGATCCACTCTGAACCTCCCTAGCTGCAGCTTCTGCATGTTGCATCTCGTGTTATCATTCATTCACTACTGCTGAAAATACTTTGGTTCTGTATCTTTTTAAGCTGTGAGCTTAGGCACACAGCAGGAATGCACTTTTGTATCTCATGAAGACTTTCATTCCTAGGCACCATTTTCTAACTTATTTCTGGATGTGGACACCATGGTTTAAATGGTTGCTATGTCTATGTCTCAGAGCATGGTAAGAAGAGAAACCAAAGCCTCTACCTCATGCTACAGTGCAAATTTCTGTATCAGTTTTTCTCACATAATTTTTTCTGATTGCTCATTGCATCTGAGAAATTTAGAATCACAGAATTCTTAGAGTTGGAAGGGACATTTAAAGGTCTAGTCCAACTCTCCTGCAATGAACTGGAACATTCACAGCTAGATCAGGTTGCCCAGGTCCTGATCCAGCCTCAGCTTGAAAGTGTCCAGGGATGGGACATCCACCACATCTCTGGGCAATCTCTTCCAGTGCCTCATCACTCACACTATTAAAACAAAACAAAACAAAACAAAAACAAAAACAAAAACAAAAAAACACACACACAAAAAAACAACTTTTTCCTGTATCTAGCCTAAAACTACCTTCTTTAAGCTTGAAATCATTTCCCCTTGTTCTATCACAACAACCCTCGCTAAAGAGTCTGTCCCTTTCCTTCCTGTATCTCCCATTTATATACTGAAAGGCAACTATCAGATCACCTTTCTCTCTTCTCCAGACTAACAGCCTCAGTTCTTTCATCCTGTTCTTGTAGGAGAGGTGTTCCATCCCCTGGATCATCTTTGTGGCCATTCTCTGGATGTGCTCCAGCAGGTCTATGTCTCTCCTGTTCTGAGGACTACACATCTGCATGCAGTATTCTAGGTAAGGTCTCACTAGAGCGGAGTAGAGGGCAGGATCACCTCCCTAGAACCTTTTGGTCATACTTCCTTTGAAGCAGTCAAGGATGTGATTGGCTTTCTGGGCTGAGAGGGCACATTGCTGGCTCATGTCCAGCTTGCCATCCACAATTGCCCCCAGGTCTTTTTTGTCAGGGCTGAACTCAATCTTTTCATCCCATTGGTAATGGATGTGGCATTTACCCAGGTGCAAGTCTGCACTTGGAATTGTTAATCCTCATGAGGTTCACTTGGGCCCACTGCTCAAGTCTGTCTAGGTCCCTCTGGTTGTTGACTGCACCCCACAGCTTGGTGTCATCAGCAAACTTACTGAGGGTGCACTCGACCCTGCTGTCAGTGTCACTGATGAAGATATTAAAAAGTTCCAGTGCCGAACCTTGGGGCATAACATTCATAACCACTCTCCATCCAGACATTGACCATTGAACATTTCTCTCTGGACTCGATCCTATAGCCAGTTCTTTGTCCATTGAGCAGTCCAACCATCAAATCCATATCTTTCCAATCTGGAGAGAAGGATGTTGTGAGGTACCACGTCAAAGGCCTTACTGAAGTCAAAATAGATGACATCAGTGGCTCTTCCCTTGTTCATTGATGCAGTGGCACCATTATAAAAGGCCACTATGCTGGTCAAGCAGGGTTTGCCCTTGGTGAAGCCATGTTGGTTTTCCCACATCACCTACCACAGTAGGAAAAAATACCTTTCCCATCTAGTAGTGATGCTTTTTTTTTTTTCCTTCCTTCTCTTTCAAGCTTTGCTTTTGTTTTTATATGGTTTTGTCCTTAATTAGGCTCTTAATTACTTTCTCTGATACTACAGCAAGTCTCATTGCTTTGTAATTCCCCTGATCTCCTGTGACTTCTTATTTTAAATATAGATGGTGTTTTATGTGAACAGATTGTTATCCTCAAAAATAATTGCTGTTGTAAAGCCTGTATTTTGTGTCCTTGTCTATATCAACACTGCTTCAAACTTTATTTCATTCAAAGTTTTTAAGCCAAGCTAGTTTCTGTACCCTGGGGAATATTAAACATATTGACTGTTTTTTTTTTTCTTTTTATTTTTTTTCTTTTTTCTCCTTGTCTTATAGTCTTCACAGTCCTGCTCTTACTTGGAAAATCTTTTATAAGGTACCTTTGTTGTTCTATTTGGACTACTTTTTCTATGGTCAGCACTGGTGTGAAGGAAACTATAAGCTGGAGAAGCAATTTCCCAAATAAATGAGGAGAAAGGAAAATATCCACAGTGTCACAAGCTGGCAGGTGGATCAACAACATCAGCCCTTGTGGGCTAGGTAGACCCTAGGGTGTGATGTGATCTGAGAATACACAGGAGGTGTCAGAATCAAACTTTCAGATATTGCATAATTCCTTATAGCTGCAGGCTAAGTACAGATAATAGAATGACTTCCCATTGGGATATGCATCTAGAGCCTTCTGCTACTCCTCTCATTATGTTATGGTATACTTCTTGATATACATTGGACAAAGCTTTCAAACTGCAAGGACTATTGATCAGAACATGTGCAGGAACAGCATGGCTCCATTGTGCTCTCCCTTATGCACTTGCAAGTGCAGTTTGTTCGTCCAAGCAAGAGTACAGTGCAGAGGTCTTGGAAGAGAAAGAGGGTAGCACTGAATTGGTGTAAGGCTGTAAAAAGATAGAGGAACGTGGTATAAGGTGATGGTATAAAGGGTTAAGAATGGAGGAATATAATTTTTTTTTTTTTTTGGATGCAAAGTGGGTCACTGGAGGATGTAAAGGATTGTATGTCTATATGACACATTCTATACTAAGAAGATGGTGAGCTGGAGGTAATGAAACTGAATATGGAAACTAATCTCAGGCTGAAAAGCTGAAAACTGTCTAAAACCTCTCCACACAAAAGGCACATCTAAAACCATTATGTATGTGTTCTTATAATAGTTTTTAGGTGTTTTTAGAACTTTATCCTTAAAAACAAACTATTTTCAGGTTATCAAACTTAGCATATAATTATAAAGCAATGACTCCTACTTTTTTTCCCATTGAAATAACAACAGCTATAAAGAACACAATAATATTATTTGATAGAACAAGTCCTCAGCTACAAAAGTGTTTTTCAACATGGTTGCCATCATTAGCTACACATTTTCCCCACCGATGAACAAGAGCCTGCATGCTGTGCTTGTAAAAATCTGCACCAATGGAGGCGACCCACTGTTTCAAAGTTACTGTGATAGTGTTGCTGCTGACATGCACCACTCATCACCTCACTGTGTTCACTTCCACTGTTTGTTCTCCATAAACATTAAGCAAGCATCAATGAACATCAGTGGGTGCAATTTGTTCCCCATGGAAGAATTTCATGATGGTTTATTTAAGAAGAAAGAATGCAAATGTGATCGGGGAGTTATAAATCACTGTACTCTGCTCAGAGTTGGTGAGGCCACACTTGGAGTACTCTCTCCATTTCTTGGCCCCCAGTACAAGAAAATGTTGACATGCTGTGAGGAGTCCAACACAGGGCCAAAAGGAAGAAGGAAAGTCAAAAAGTTAAGGGACTGGAGCTCTTCTTGTAGCTGAGAAGGCTGAGATGGTTCAGCCTGGAGAAGAGGAATCCTGGGGAGATCTTATCTATAAATATCTGAAGGGAGGGTATAAAGGCTACTGGGTTAGGCTCTTCTTAGTGGGGCCCAGTGCTGGGATGAAAGGTGATGGGCACAATCTGGAATACAGGAGGTTTCAATCTGAAGATCAGAAGCACTTTTGTACTATGGATGATGGAGCACAGGCTGCCCAGAGACTGTGTATGCCCTCCTTGGACCTTCAGAAGCTGCCTAGGGGTGGGCCTGGGCACCCTGCTCTGCTGTCCCTGCTGGAGCAGGGGTGGGACCAGATGGATATAGAGGGCTCTTCCACCTCAGCCATGCTGTGGTTCTGTGATTCCATCTGTCAGTACGTTGCAAAATTGACACTTTCTGTCAGTCTACTCAGCAATACATTGTAAAGTACTGTATAGTGACATCTAGTTCAGGAAATTTTAGATAAAAAATTCTGAATGGGGTTGACTGTTGAAGAAAGTGGCAGTAGCTCCTGTTTTATTTCAGTTTTCTATAATTTTATACAAGAACATGTCTAGGTTTTATGAAAATATCACACAAAAATCCTATATATTTCCTGTTAACTGAAACAGGGTTGGAAATTTTTTCTAAATCTTGTTTCAGAGCATGACACCGATTTTTATCTTTTTTTTTTTCCCTCTAGATTGTTTTTGTGAATTATTGAGCTATAAAGCAGAAGTATGGCACAATAAATCTTCTCCTATTTATGGATTCTACAGATAATGATGCTATATGTGTAACCTTGTTCAAATATGCCTATTGTAACACAAAATGTAATCCCAAGCAGTAGACATACATAAGAAGTTGCCTTGGAATTCCTAGCTGATTTCTTGTTGTTTATTCTTTCTTTATCAGATGAGTACTTTATTCCAGATTCTAAATCCCCTAGATGGCACTACAGAATACAGTATTTAAACGTTTTACACAATGCTGTTGAACAGACAATGTTAAATAGTTTTTGTCCTGAAAAATAAACATTAATTGGTTATTTAATAAAATGAAATAGAAGGCAAAGAATTTGTTTAATGAATGCAGGATAATCTACATGCTTGGAATTTTGGCATGTCCTTATGTGCAAAAGTGTAATGGCATGCTAGACATGTGCCAGATCACATGCGATCCTTTCTGCTAGTGTGGTCCAGATGGTAGCTGTCAGCTTCAACTCCAGACTTGGGCCTCCAGGTTTGAATTGGAAAGTAAGTTTATTCAATCCAAAGGGATTAAAAATCAGGAAAGAAAACAAGAGCTGTTGTTTTGGATTAGAAACACTGTCGGCAGTTGTAAGTGCTAAAATTGTATACTGTAAGGAATTGTTTTTTTGAGACCAAGTAAGAGATTTTAACATTTTAATTGGCATTTAAATTTCATGCTTTAGTGGCAGGTATCTCACAAGTTGTGCCTCGTGGGAATCCTGATAGTTTGTAATACCCCTGAGCATCTATTTTGCAGTTGATATGTCATTGTCTGCAGATCACTGCAGTAAATACTGTACAGTACTGAAAAGAGAGAAAAACATTGCCATCTGCAACTACAGCTTGCAAATTACAGCTTGCAATCGTCTGCTATTAAATAAAGACACTTAAACAATATTTTGGGTTTTAAATTAGCAATTTACATCACAAGATGCTGAAAATACTAGTCTTTTTAATACCATAATTTTCTTTCCTTTTAGCCAGACATCAACATATATTGAATAAAATAAATTAAAAAAAAAAAAAAGCAATACAAACCAATGTTTACTTAAACAATAGCCACTGACAGCAAGGGATGTGCAGATGGAAATCCAATAGTTTCTATCTCAGTGGGAGGTATTGTTCGAGGACCTTGATGGGGATGTGATTGGACTGCAGCACTCTAATTTACGTCATGGAGAATCTATCATGATGCCTTTTTTACTGCACTGTTGTGCCGAACTAGGTCTCCTATGAGAAACTGGTCTCAGACGGGGAACAGGAAGGAAAGCTTTATTGTGAAGGAGAGGAAAAAGAAATGGAGTTTCAGGTACTGAAAACATAGGCTAACTCGAAATAGACTGCTACTCTATGGGCACAAGTATGGGCAATGCTATGCTTTTGTTATTTTTGAAGATTCTGGAAAAGGGAACAGCAGAGAAGCAATAGGCTATATTTGTCTTCAGTGTGTGCTGCCCCATAAGTTAAAGGAGGAGAAGAACTGTGTCATAGCTTGCCAGTAAATGGCTCAAATTTACTTTTTTAGTGTCATTACTTGGCTTACAGGGATAGAAGGAAAGAGTGGAGAGGAGTTGTCCACTATAATGAGTGCAGAGCTCATTCTTTCACCCAGGGAATCCTAGTGTCAGCAAAATGTATGGAGAAATCCTTGACAGAAATAGCCCTGGATGTAATGGAAAGTGCCAGCAAAGAATTCTATGAGGCAAGCATAATTTTCTGTTAAATTCTACCAGATGGTCCACAAAGGCTTATAAAAGTGCTTTCCGTTATAAATCTTGTAGATTTTTTCCTCCAAGGGCTAATCCTGTAACTGCTAATCAGCTAAAGCTCCATGTGCTCGCCTTTACCTTTGAGTACACAAAAAGATGTTTTACTTCTGGTCTGCCTGGCCTTTTGGGGAAAGCAAATTCTTTATTATTGATCAGAAGATAAATCTATTAAGGGAGATAACATAACAGTCCTTATTAACTACTTCCAGAGTCTGCTAGGGCAGCTAGTAACATGATTGTGCTTGGATGTTCCTTATTTTCATGCTCTTCTGTGATACTCCTAATCTATTCTTTTTTTTTTCTTTTTTTCCTGGTTAGCTTTTCCAATGTAAAAATGAGCAATCTTTTAGCCAGGAACTAGAATCCCTGCTTCTCCTTCAGAATGATCCCTAACTCTTTTTTCTGGTATTAGACAATTCACTTAGGCTATGCATGGGCTGAGCTGTAAGTGCCGTGGCTCTTGGCTGGGTCCTGATCACTTGATTCCCGATTCATTTCCCTGTGCACCAGGGCAGCTGGATAAGGGTGAAAGAACAAGCAGAGGACTGGAAGTGCATATGCATGACTCCCAGATGGGAAGTGGCTTAATCCTCCCCCATTTTTTTCCCCCCTTTGTTTATCATAGATTCCCTAGACTCCTGGAATAAATTTTAAGCTTCTGTTCTAGCCTGAAGTATATTATTTGTACCCGCTATAATACAATGTCAACAACAGTAGTGAAATCTCCAGAGGAGACCTGGTAGCCAGCACTTACAGACTTACTGTAGTCCTTGGTACCATTCATTTGCTCTGTAAACTCTCTGGGTCAGGTCTGGACCTCACCGTTTGTTGATGTAGGGTTTAGCTTTATCTCAGCTGGGCTGTTTGGAGACAGCTGTGATGCAAATGCATTTCAAATTACATATTTTATTACAGAAATGTAAATTATTATAATTTAGATCATTTCTTAATCCTTTTTATTTTCCCACTGGTAAAAATAACTATGTCACAACAATATGGTATACAAAATTTCGCAGTTGGATAAAAATGGTATGAAAACAACTTTTAATAAAAATGTAATCTTACTGAACTGTAACCAGTTAAATTCCATTCACATACCAGTCTCAGAATGTTGTTACTTGTCAAAAGTTTTATGAAGTGCAACTCCTCCATTTTATATCATTCTTTTGGTCCGTGCTGAGTTGCTAACAAATTTCCATAATGATTCTAGCAAAATTGCTACCGCAGTCAGACCTGCCTAGATTCTTTCCGTGATTTACTAGCAAAAAGTGTTAAAGCAATTACTAACTTACTTTTTTAGACTCATTAGTCATCTCTCTGATGTAATTTATTACTCTATCTTATTATTTCTCTTAAGGTCTGATGCCAGACTTTCTACTTAAGTATCAGATTGGTTTAATTTAATCTTCTGATTCATGTTCAGATAGTTTTTGAACCTGAGTAACTCAACTGTTTTTCCTGCTTCAGAAATGGCATGCCAGAGGACACTGTTCTTGGCCTTCTATTAGATGCTATTTATAGTGCCTTTTTGTGATAAGAATCAGTGGATTAGGGATGGAATTTCATTTCTATGTTGATTGTGGGCACTTTTATTTCATTTTGAAAGGTGGCTGGTCCTTATCTATCTATTTATTTATTTATTTATTTATTTTACTGACCATATATCTTGTGACTTAATTGTATCACTGATCTCAATTTGATTTCCTATGAGAAAATGCAAATTCCTGTAAGATATATATGGCTTTAAATGATTGAGAAATGCTTTTAAATGCAACAAAAAATCCAACTGCTTATACCTTCGTTAACGAATGCTGAACTAATGAACACTATGAACACTAATTCTCTTCTGAACTACTATTTCTGTATGAAACCTATGTATGCATTGCTTAAACTGCACAATAGCTATGATTTTAGTATATGCTTGTTGGGAGGTGTACTTAGTGCTGAAGATTTCATACAGTTCTCTGAGTAAATGTATCCTTTTTTCTTTCGAGTTCTGGCCATTGTTCCCTTTTCTATCAGTAATATGAAAATTATCTGCAGACTGCTGAGAAGGGAGGAATAAAATATGGCTGTTTACATTTGCACTTATATAATGCTTACTACACAGATTTTGACATAAAACTTTTGGGCTGGCTGAAGGCCAATTTATTTCCTAACCTGTCATAGAACAGCTGGAGACCATGTGTAACAGCAAACTTGCCAAACCAACACTTTTGGCTCATGCGAATTTGGATCAAAGAAAATGTGCCAGTCCAAGACTAGTTCATAGAGAAGCATAGTTTAGACACGGTTCTTGTAATCACATCAAAGATGGTCTGCATTATCACAGGCTGAAGGTTATAGTTCTCATTGATCTGGAGAAAATTTAAACATAAAGGTATTATCTTAAAGATGAACTTAGTTTGATAGAATTTTGTCCAGACTATTCTCCCATTCTGATCCAGACGGTGATAAAATAAAAATAATAATTAAAAAAACAAACAAAAAAACCCACACAAAAAATAACAAAAAATGAGATTATAAAGGTCAATAAGAGTACAGATGTAAAACATGTTTTAGTGAATTCTGGGAGAAGACAGATTTTCATTTTTAAATCTGTGATGGTGCAAAGATTTTGGTGATGCTAAACTTAAAACTAGTGGGCAGAAGACTTGGTGTTCTCAACCCCAGTGACTCAGAAGCAGAGCAGGATGTGATTTTTCTTTAAAAATGGTCATGTTTTTAATTAGTTTGAATGTCATTTTACAGGCAGTAATAAGACAAAGTAATGACTTTCTCCTACTCATGTCTGCTGTGTGGAGTGTATTCCATACACACATTCATAATGTGACTTTTGAAGTGTATGATCTGGTATAGAACACAGTGGATAGTGTAGGGTTTTGTTTTTTTTTTTACAGTTTTTGAAAGGCATTTCTTAGGGAGTTTAGATTCTTGGCAAACTTCAGTGCATAGATACTGGTGCTATGGGCACTTCAGAAAAAATATTAATACATCTAGATTAGACAGATATTAGCTGAATGTTACTGCCAAAATTTAAAATGAGAATCAAGCTGTACAGATTCCCCATGCAGCTTGTGTTTAATTTTACAGGAGACATTGTTTTAATTTTTCTAACGATCCCCAATATAGAAATTCTAATCATTGCAGGAGTCCAAGAAATATTGTGTGCATGCCAGAAGAAGGATGTTCTAAATACAAAATAGTATTACTTAGTAGTATAAATAACTACTGGAGCTTGATTGGATGAGAATGTTGAAAAGTGTGTTTTTATTAGATATTTGCTACTGATAATCTCTAAGAACCAGGCAGTAATTCCAATAAGGTTTTTTTTTTTGCTTGAAGACCTTAGTATAAACTTCTGTTGATACTTGTGCTCAGAGTTCAGCAGGCTCCTCGATAGAATTCATAGGCCTGTAACAAAAACTCTGACGTTTTTTGCAATGCTGCATACCTGTGAGCTAAAATTCATCTAAGTGGAACATTTGTGAACTTTGATCAATCACTTCCTAACCACAGGTGCAAGGGTGGGAAGCCCTCTGCAGCTGCCAGGCTCTGACCTCTTGAGCAAAGGTGAGTAGCCCAGGATGACCAAAGCTCTTTTTTTCCTTTGAAATAGCGCTGCCCTCTTCTTGAGACACCAGCTTGTGTGGTGGGATCTATGAGCACTTGGGCAGCAGGTCTGGGTCCATGGATTGCTTTGCTTTTGATGAGCATGCTTCCTTCCTCGTGGAGATACTTCTGTTAGTCCAGGGAAGGACTTGTTTTTTTAAGAGCAAAGCTGAATGCTGAGTCCTTCTTCAAAGGGTCACATAGTGCCACATAGATCCACTTTTAATGGGAAGTTATAAAAAATATTTTACTCCTGAACACTTCACTTTTGGAAATTAATTTTTCTTTGCTATTACCTGAACTGCTGTTAAGGCAGATGGCACTGTCTAGTTCCTGTCATCAGCTGATGAACTTCAGCTGTCTCCAAAAGATTCTATTTAAAGAGAGCTTCTACAGGAAAAGAAAATGTGACCTGTTGTGCCAGTGATAAAAATCAGTGTATTGGCTAATTGTCAGACATGCTAGCAATCATACAGTGAGCACCTGTGCATTACTGGAAGCTGAGTATGTTCGTTGATCCCTTCCTAGAGGGAAGAAAATAAATATGCTCACTTACATTTATGTTCAGAGCTCAAATGGACTTCTCTTTTATTGCCCCTTTATTAATGGGATGTTGTTCCTTGTTCAAATTTAGTCACATACCGATTTTGTGAATCTTGTTCCTCCTTAAACTGTTTTGTATTACTTTCAAATCATAAGATAGTAAAAAATAAGTTGTCCAGTTACATCTTTGGGACTTACAAGGTCCTAAGGCCTTAGAAGCAGAATGTAGGGTCTTGAATTGCCTCCTCATCTGGTTCGGTGCTGGGATTAGCAGCTCTGACAGAGTGGAAAGAGGTTTCTTGAAGATAGACAGTTTGGTCTTTCTGCCATAAATGGAGAAAGAGCTGACATACAAACAGCAGAACATAAATGGGACTCCAGAGACTACCGATTTCCAAGTGAGTGCTTGATTAGTTTCTATGATTGTTGAACAATTCTAATCCTTTATGCTGCTTTTTACTTTATGAAATGCTCTCACTGTTTGTAGAGAATCTTATGCTTTCAGAAACAAGTGTAGTGCATGCACATTATTATGTCAAAGGAGAAAGAAATAGTGCAAGGTTGTTGCTGTCAGCGCACCATAACAGATGAATATATAGTCCTTCAGAACACTTAGTATCATCCAAATAAATGCATTTTAAGATTATGTAATGGAACTCTGGGTACTTGCAAAGAGTAGAGTGCATTATGTAGAGTCAGAAAGTGTCTGCAAATCTGAAATGCATATTATATTCATTATTATTGTTTGTAGTTACAGGTAACATCTCAGTCCCAATGTAGTAGGCATTGCAGGCAATGGCAAAGAAAGATGATGTATTTTCTAAAAGATTTTCATGCTTGAGTGAGAAAATACTAAGAAAAGGTAGAAAAATGGTGAATGTGGTCATTGTATTTTCATATAACAGAAAGGTCTTCCTCTTGTATCTTAAAGACTGTAAGAGTAGAGGTCAAAGTCCTACTGTGTGTACTTACAGAATCTTGGCAACATTATTTTATGTGCAAATATATTACCTTAGTTTTATTTTATAAAATGTCTAAGGGTTATAGCTTTAACTAACATATTTAGCTGCTGCATGTCAACATCATCTGATAAAGCTCTATAGTTTATTATCATACCCAGTATTCCTTCTTTTGAGCAAGGCAACTCAGCAGTCATTATAGAGTTTGTGTGAAATACACGTACATGGTGTGGGACTGAATGGACTTCTTCACATTTATTTATAAAATGTTTTATCGCCTCTCCATCATTTTATATTTCCATAGTGACTCAGGCTTTATGTGGGATGAGACCCACTGGATATGTCTGCACTGCTCATAAAGTGTCATCCCTGAAGAGGTTTTGAATACAGTGTGCTGTGTCCTGCCTGATTGCCATCCACATTACTGAAACACAGACTGAGTGCAAGCTGTGTGCCTACCAGCATACAAACCTGCCTGGCAGACTTCCATGATTTGGAAGCATGAACAGGCTGTACTTACAGATTTCTTTTCCATTTGGGCTGAGGGTCTGATTTTGAGGACATTTCTAAGGCATTTCCCATCCCAATGAGCAAATTAGATCAGAGGCAATACAGTTATTCAGGAGAATAAAGGTTTAAATGTTTTCAAATATAAACTGTGAAACTGAACACGAAAGGAAAATTTCATTCTTATTTCAGCTGAAAATAGCTCAATAAGAGGCAAATGTCCTTTGCTAAAAATAAAATATATGAGCTCATATGTGGAAGGCAGGCTCAAGAGGTGGAAGGGTTGGCAGGTGAACTATCCTGAGGACATGATGGAGGCATTGTTACTTGGCAAACTGATAGACGCATTCTGGCTGGAAGATAGAGATATTTGGGAAGAGCTAAATCCAATGGATTTCAAAATTATCATGATAAAATACACTGAAATCAACATTATTTATTTAGATTCCAATTTGCCTTTCAAAAATTCTTTAGGATTGAAGTTGCAAAAAAAAAAAAATTGAATACATCACAAATTCTTCATCCCTGGGATTCAAATCACAACCCTAAACTGTTCAAGATCTCTCTTTTCCATGAGCAGAGGCAAAAGAACATTATTTCTGTGACTGCAGTGGGTTTATATCAGAAAGAAAGGAAATTACATAAATGTGAGACTGTATATCCATTACAGCAACTTAAATTGCAACTGATTGTACGGGAAAATGCTGAGCTGTCAAAATGGCTGCCAGCTTTCCTATATTGTATTAAAATATTTTGGATTACTGATTTTATCTTCAGTAGAATCTAGGAGAGTTCTATGGGTACCTTGCATTTGGTTTTCAGTGGGATTCTCGGTAAATCATTTATTTCCTGTTGTCTCAGGTTTTCAATGGAAAAAAACAAGAACTTCTAATAAGAATGTTGTGAAGATAACATAGTCCTAATCTTATGAGAGTGATGAGGAGGGCTGTACTGTTATCTGGAAAACTAGTTATGAATTTGCCATTTACAACAGGGTCTTCATTCAGTGGAATTGAAGTTAAAAGTTTTTTGCCGATTCTATAAAAGAAATCGCAAAGTGCAATACTCAAACAAAATGGAAAGGTGCTCAGCTTAAAGAAGTGTTTGCTATAAGCAGCTTTTCAAAGTTAATGAGAAATATCCACATAAGGGGGATTTTAATAAGCATTCTCTTGCTGAGTTCTACATTTTTGATTAATTTAAAAAAATGTCATTGAGATTTAATATATCAAAAGACAGCTTCATTCTAATTCTGCTGTTGGATTTTTACATGGAAAACCTTTTTTTAAAATACATTTGAATCTCAAGGACAGTAGATCTAAGTGGCTGTTTACAATTTGCATACAACATTTTTCTACTTTGTGGTTTGACTGGTAACTGTAATGGGCTAGAGAAATAGCTATCATTCATTAAACAATCTCTAATTAAGAATAATATTAAAAAGCTTAAAATATGGTCAGTATTTCTATCACTGGTGATATATGAAAATGTTTAAGTCTTTCTTACATCAGTCTTTGTTAGGCTGAAAATGATATTTTTTTTCCCAAGCAACAGATAAGGTATAATCCACAAAATGGTGTAGTCATGAGTATATGACAGTCAGACAAGCATGGGTAAGTTAGCAGACTTCGCAAACTTTTTCTGAGTATAACTTGTGTTATTTGATGATAATTTTAGAGGTTGCTTTTACTTACATTTATCAATACATTGTGTTGTGCAACTTTAGGACTTCTAAACTTTCAAAATCTTCGGCTTCACAAACAAACAACCCTCTGGATAAAACCACCATTTAAGCTCCTGTTGTGTAACTATTTTACTCCCTTGGAGAAGATAACATGGTAGGTTGAATTATCTGGTAGAAAATAGTCAAGAATTATGTTCTGAATGACAGTTGCGTTGTTAGCACTCCATGATGGTTTCTGAAAGGCTGATGGACAGCTTAGAGTGAGCAAGAACATTTTCCCAAAGTAAAAATCAAAAAGCCATGTAGTTTAAAAAAAAAAAAAAGTCAAAAACCAAGCCACAAACTATCAGCAGTATGAAGAAACTATTTCTTAATTCCATATTCCTTGAGTTAAATGCTTGCTCTGAAATCATCCTATTTCCTCAGTAATAGCTAATCATGCTGGAGGAACAAAATTGCTTTTGTCCCTTTACTTAACTTTGTAGAACACATAGGCAATTATGGGAACTAAGAAAGGTTATACTGGCCATCAGTCATTCTAGTTTTATACTTTATTCACCCCATGGTGCCTTGTAATTATTTCTTAAATGACCTTATTATGTTTGTGCAACATGGAAAATAGCTCACTTCACTTGCTTAAAAATTATCCCAATTCCATGTGTTTCTATTCATTAATTTTATACATGTAGATTGCTTAAATTAACTATTATAAACTGCACTTCTGTGGGGCGCTTACACTAATTGGTAAGCCAAATTACCTACAACAATTTTTTCTTGTAGCAGTGATGCCATAGAATTTATTTATACATGCACACAGACTTTAGGATGGCACAGACCATGTTTTGTGCATTTTGATATATCCTGGAGCTTTAAGAAAAAAATAGGATTGCACATCTTGTGTGCCTGACATAAATTTCTTTTTCACACACCTTCTTCCATTTTGCTCTTTTTTTTCTCATGATGAACACCCATCACTTGTTCATTTCTGTTAGGGCCTAAAAAAATCCCCCTGGATTAAATTAGGGCAATCTGGGGATTTTTTTTACCTGAAAGTATGTTGCTTGTATTTTACCACTAAGTGAAATATTCAAGATCTTCCTCTGAAAATCAACAGGAGTAGGAAAGTTCACCAGCGTGTGTGTGTGTGTGTGTGTGTGAGTGTGAGAGAGAGACAGAGAGAGAGAGAGAGAGAGTGAGTGAGGAAAGATTTTTTTGATAATTTTGTGACTGAGAGCTTGAGGCTTCCTGCTGTCAATTTTTAAGTTAATCTCAACCTTCAGTAATAGAGAATGTATTGCTTCTAGGATTTCTGATCAGGACAGCAAACTTTGCCTTCCTCCTTTCCCTGGAATGTAAGTTTGTAAGAGCAAGAGCAAAATAACTTTTCTTCTTATTTCACCAGTCTTACTACTCAGAACATTGCCTGAATTTGGTTTGATTTCCATTGCAGCTATAATCAACTGTAGTCTACCACTGAACCTATAGGTTTTGAAACTGAAACATGTAGATTTCAGCATGGACTCTTCTGCTCAAAGGTGTCCTGCTATGCAGAAGAGGATGCATGGTTCAAGTTTCTGGACAAGGCAGATATACATGTAACCCCTGACACAGGTGTTCATGACCGCAGCAGATACAGGATTTTGCATGCATCTCATTTGCACTTCAGTTTCTAAGACATTGTGCCTTGGTTGAGTCTCCAAATGTCATCTGCAGTACTGAGTATCTGAAAATCAAGTTCAGGAATGCTATGTCCTTCCAGAACAATGTTTTTTCTAAAAATAGACTTTTTTTTTTTTTTTTTTTTTTTTTTTTTTTTTTTAATTGAATTGCTACTGTGGCATGAGAGAAATCTATTTAATTCTTGTGGAACTTCTGGGTGCTTAATTTCTTATTTATCTGTTATATTTTATCAGCCATATCTACTTCTGAGATCTGCTGTGAGAGCACGTTAATATATGCAGATGCATGCTACAGAATTATCATGGTGGGATAAGGGATTCCCCACCAATATAAAACTGTAAATTTTATGGAGTTATGTGGAGAAATAAAAATGTGTAGGCTCAGATTATTGTCCTTTTCATTAGATGTAGATGCTAAGAATCAGATTTGGGCTTTTATTTATACCTGACATGACATATCCTATTCACTGAGCAATTATTCACATGGAAGGTTCCTTACCTTCTGATATGTGCTTATGAATTGCTGACAGAGAGGGTCTTAGAAAGCTTAAAGCATGATCTTTTCAAGTTCTAGTTTCATCTTTACTTAAAGCCTTTATCTTTTTAAATTTAAAATATATCTTTTTTTTTTGGTATTAAGTATCCTTTTTTATTGATTAAAGATTTGCATAATTCTTGTTATATATTAAGATGGAATAATATAATTGTATATTATATAATTATAGCTATAAAGATGTTCATATAAAATTTAGTTAAATATGTTTGAGATTATCAATGAAGATATAAGGAATTTAACTAGAAATATGATGTATGCCTTACTGTTAAAGCCAGGGGTCAGTAAGCTAATACATAATATTTTAATGTGCTTCAATGTTTTTCTGCACATTTTGTTTTAGTTTCAGATCACAAGAACTGCTTTAAATTAAATAAGAACCCAGAAAGCAGAGACTTCTTCCAAAAGAAATAGAACTTCAAAAAACAGATGACAAAACAGAAACTTGCCTTCAAAAGGGCATAATATATTTTCTGAACAATGTGCAGTACCTTATCTAAATTAAATAGTTTTATCCTGCAACCATTTATGGAAGAACAGAGTACAGAATAAGGTAAAAACCTTTCACATATTCAGTTTTCTTGGTTTATTTTGCAAAGCTTAGCAAATTAGGTTCTGCAAGAAACAGTCAATCCTTGCCCTCTGCAGACTATTTATTATTTTAGTTTCAAGATGAAACTACAGTAGCTTCAGACTCTTCTCTTTCATAGTCACTGATTTGTTTGGTACACATCTCATGAATTATACCAAAAAATAAGAAGAAAAGGAAAACACCTATATGTGTATATATTTTTCAGAAGACAAATAATAGGCTGAAGGTGTATTACAAACACCAACTCAGAAGAAAATACAGGGCTGTAGAATCTGTTGAGAATTTTGCAGAGAATGAGTGAATACAAAGAGGCTATAGTCTCACAGTCCTTTCTGTCCAGAAAAAAGACAGATTTTTCTGGTGTCATAGAAGACGTTGTGGGGGCTTCATTTACAGCCCTGCCCTTCAAAAAGAACAGCGTTTAGATTATAAAAAGCCACTTGTTCCTAAGTCTGAAATATGGTGATAGAGATTTAATCTTTGTCTGCAGTGAAAAGTCTCTTCCCTACAACTCTGCTTTTCAGGGTGCCACTCCCTATATCTATACCATTAATCAACCTTCACTATTGAAGCTTCATCAGTAATATTCATTATTTGGTATGGTACTAACAACCCCCCTCCTCTTTCCTTCCCACACTTTTCTATCTCCTGTCAGTTTAATTCTATAGCAAAACCAAAATACCCCCTTACAATCAAAATTAAGCAATCAAAAAAATTCAAATAACTTATAATCAAAATTCTTGATATTTTTTTCCCCTAGGATTCTGTTAAAAATTGTTCAATAGTGTGTGAGAATCTGCTCACAGGCTAAAATATTTTTAAAAGCCTGAAAAAACATCCAACTCCGCCCCAAGAACTCATTATTTTTTTATCCCTTATATTATCCTAAATTTTACCCTTTATCCAGTTACTAATGCATTCTCCAAATGACAGATTTTCTAATTTATCTCACAGAGTAATAAAAAGGTAGATAACCCTCCCCCCAACCCCCAATATTTAGCAAAATAATCAAAACAAATGCCCTCTTTAATTTTATCTCATTATTCTTCCTGCAGCTATAACCCCTTCTGTCACTTGGAATAGTGTCTCTCTTTCTGTAATGCTTTTCCATGAGAAATTTGTAGGTTATTATTGCTCTCCTTAGTTGTTGCTTAGCTAAGTGATATATATTTGACAGACTGTAATTGCACGAGCCCCTGGGAAGTGAAACTGCCAAGGTTGCACACAGCTCTATTTGGGATACGTATTACAAGGTATGTCAAATGCAGGCAGTTGCAGTGCATAAACAAGAGAAAAAAACCTCCAACTGAGTAAAAAAAAGAGAGAAGGAATCTTTTTTTTAGATATATATATACATCTATATATAAATATATATATATTTAAAGCCAGTTACAACAATCTCAGCCATTTCTCAAGTTTTCTGAAGGTCACTAGTGAAAGCTCACAAGCACTACAGGTTCACAGGCACTTGCACATTCTGATGCCTGGAGAACTGGCAGTGTCTCTGTTCATCTGACATCCACAGTCTCTGTCCACTTACCCACCCCACAGTCTCCTGCTTGGCCATGCTGGTGCTCCCTACCCATGTGCAGCACTCGAACAGTTGCCTCACAGGCACAGCACACTTATGGGTCCCCCGTATACCAGCCTGGACTCTTGGCCTGTTACTTGCTGCTGCATAAAGCTTGAGGTTTGCCAAGTGAATTCATGTGTACACCAGGTTTGGGGTAGATAAAGGTCTTCACCCCACAGAGGCAGTGCCAGGTGTGACACTGTGTTGGGCAAATGTACTGACCAGCCATGACTTATGCAGCTGGCCTGTTTTATGCCTCTTTCTGACTATTTCCCTCTTTGCTCCACCCTCAATTCCTTCTCCTAAAACCTAAACATTCCTTCCTGAATTTTTTGTAGGCCCACAGAAATATCCCAAATCCTCATGTTCCTTTTGTTTTTCAGTTCTCGACACTTAAGTACAGACTAATCATTTCTGGAGTTTGTTACTAGCCTATCAATTAGTAGCAGGAGACATTCAATCTCTGCCCTTGTCTCTATTATCCTTGTCTAGCACTTTTCTGTCACTTTGAGTTATTGCTCCCCCCTTTACTTATTATCACCTTTTGCATTAAAATATCCTTGATGAGGTAACCTTATGTAAGTGGTGTTCCTGCCTTCCACATTTTCTTGCAGAAGTCAATGCAATGAATTTCAGAAAACCCAGAAAGCCCAGAAAAGTCAGTGAAGAACAAGGTGGAAGAAGTAGTAGACAGAGAGATAGGGAGAAGGGTATTTATTAATCACAGTTAAACACAAATTACTGGTATTCAAAAATAACAAAGAACAACAAAAAAATGCCAGGTCATCAAATAGGTAAAGGGAATGAAATTCTTTAGTTTATGTTTTGAACTAAAGCCTTTAAGATTATTATTTGCATATTAATGCTATTATAATGAAAAAGTCATCCATGTTAGATATTACATTTTTTCTGCCAAACCTAGAGGCAGGAAGAATTCATCCACCCAGATGTAATCATCTATTCTTCCTGGTCTTCCTCTGTATTGGTGGAGAGAAATAGCTACTTCTTGGGTGCCACACTTCTCATCCTAAAATAGACTTGTAAAATAGATTAGAAGAGTCATGCTTTAAAATTGCCTAATTCTCTTCATTGACTATAAAGGCAGCCTAGGGGGTTAGCTGAGATGTAGATGTCTACATTCTACACATATTAAATTAGGTGAGATGAATCCCACCCTTCATTTATTTTTCAAAGAGCGTAACTTGAGATTGTCAGATAATGATATGAATATGAGAGGTGGGGCTTTGAAAAAAATGTTAAATATTACAAGAATAGTGATAAGATTGTGAGGAACTGGTAGAAACTCTGCACAGTAGTGACCAGATTATTGCCAAGATCATTCATATCATTGTGTGTTACTGGAAATAAGCAAAGACTGCATGAAAAGAAAATATGTACTGTGTTAGAAAAAAAATAAAAGAGGATACTGAAAGAGAATGTAACACCAGAACTGAAGTAATAAACAACTGGTTTCTCTCCCTATCGATTATTCTTCATTATTGCTTCTTTTCCTCAGCATTGAAAGTTTGTATAGCTCCTCTTCTCATCTTCACTTCAAACAGAAGAACAAAAAGCTGAGAGCAATAAACTAAAGAGCTGAAAAAATCTACAGTGTAAAGAAGCAATTCAAAGAACAAGGAAGAAAGAAATATGAGAGGAGGAAGGGAACAAAGAAAGGACAAAGGAAGCAGAACAAGGGTAACAAGTGTCCTATCTTTCTTTAGGTAGTATTGTGTGTCTACATGTAAACCAGGTTGCTGTGACTAACACAATGAACTGTTCCTAGCATGCTGAAATTGTCATTTGACCACTTCATTGTCTCTTACGTTTTGCTTTCTCCTGTCCTGTATTTTTCTTCCTTTTTCTTTCTGTCTGTAATTCCTGTTTGCTGTCTAACACCATAATATTAAAAGCCTCTGTCTACCCTTTGCTGCCAATTGCTATTGTTTTTGCCTCGCTACAGCTAAGCTCATTGAGTTGCTTTGGAAAGAGCTCAAACTCCTATCCAAATCTCTGGAGGCAGCACAACAAAGCAGAGAGAGACTGCAGCCAGTGGTGAGAGAAGCCTGGGCCGAAGGAAAGGTACAAACCCTGTATCATTATCATTTGTGATCGACACTAACACCATGAGTAGTGTGCCAGATACAACAATAAAAAGGAAAAAAATGTGCTGGCTGGAGGTTAGCTCTGTTAATTTTCAGAACTGAAAATGAGATGAACAGCCTAAAGTGCAGAAAAAGGGAAGCTGCAGTGTCTCAGACACCTGCTTTTCTTAACCCAGTATCATTTGGAAACAAAAATGCTACTTTCTCAGTCCAATACTTATCAAAAATTAGGAGCAGGTGACTAATTTGATGACTGAAACTAAATCTGGAGGCAATCATTCTTACACAGGCTGTCACAAATTGCTCTTTCCTTCAGATGCTGATTTTCTATGTCATACTGGTGTCCCATGGACCCTGTGAAATTTGGCTCCCTATTGTACTATTCTTCCAAAAACAGAGAAGAAGAAACAATCTCTGTGCCAAGGAGCTTGCAAGTAAGCAAGCCCACTGTGGTAGATAATTTTTTCTTAATGAGCACGTGTTCGTTTGTATTGCTCAGGTTCCTGCTAGGTTACTAAATCATTCTTCCAGTCTCCCACTTTCTTGCTATATACCAGCATGGATTTTGGAGCTTCAAACTTCATGAAAGTTGTACCATATCTGAATTCTAGCCAACAGATACCACTCAAAATGAATGAAACATATCAAAGTAGAACCTGTTTAGAGGACAGAACATGATGAAGGAAAAGAATGAGCAATTTTGGCAGAAGAAAAAACCCCACAAAAACAAAGATGAAAACAAAGAAATAATATTGTCAAATGGAAAACCATTTTGAACAGATTCATTATGGTAAGATTGATTGAACTCCCACCTCCCCACATCCTTCCCCTTTCACCCCATCCCCTTTCCCCATTCTGATCAATTTTTGGTACTTAAGAGGCACAGAATTACAATTTGCTACTTGCTTTATTCGTGTGTGTGTGAGAGAGTACTTTGTTATCACAGAATCATGGAATGGCTTAGGTTGCAAAAGATATTAAAGGTCATCCTGTTTCAAACTCTCTGCCATGGGCGCAGTTAGCATCCACCAGATAAGACTGCCCTGTGCTCCAGACTTTGAACATCTCTGGAGTTGGGGCATTCATACCTTCTCTGGCCAGCCTGTGCAAGCACTTCTGAGTAAAGAATTTTCTCCTAATACAAACAGGTGAGAATTAAAAAATTGATAAATAAATTGATAATGAATTAGGAATGTTTGTTTTAGAAGAGAAAAAAAAGAATGTCCTTTCTGTAAATACAAGATTGACTTGACTCTTTTTGTGCTATAGTAATCAACCATATGTTGTAAATCTGGAACTCTAGCTGTAAAATAAATACTGTTGCAAAAAGCCCATATATTTCTTTTAAAAAAAAAAAGAAAAAAAAAAGCATTCAAAGAAAAAAAATATATACTGATTTTATTAAAATAAATAAATAAAAAATAACATTTGCAGCTCTATTCTCTTACAAAGACTTGGAATGGACCCCTATATCATTTTAAGCCCATTGTTTGGTTTATTCCATGTTTCCTGAATGAAAGTGGATTGAAGATAATTCTTTATCTATGAATGAAAAAGCATCACACCTTCCTCCTCTTTTCTCAATCTTCATCTTCTTTGCCTCATTTACCCTCTCATATGTAGAATTGTAATTCTAACACAAAAATAAGATTTTCTTTTGACTAATATGCCCAGAATTCTTGCTTGTACATCATAGCTGAATCTGAGTACCTCATGCAAAACAAAGCACTTTTGTATGAAGTCTTTCACAGGAATACCTGCTCGTTCTGTACAGAAGCAGATATAAGATTCCTGGATGTCAGTCAGCATCTCTTCTGTTCTGCAGCGGTCTTCAAGCTTATTAGACACCTGCAGCTGAAAGGTACCAATCTGTAGACTACTGCCTTATGTAAAACACTGATGCATCAGTCTTCTGCTGACCCAGATTCCCCCTTTTCAGTTTGTATTTGCATGCACTGTCCATGGAAGTCCCTGTCTTTTGTTGTCATTGGAAGGCTGTTTGCTTTTACGAGAAGTCACTGCCCCTCTGCACTTTTTGATAATCTATAACACTAAGCAGTGATGTGGGCATTGATAAGACATTGCTCTGTGAACTCTACTGGCATGGATGTTATGCTTTTTATAACCCCCTAGCTAAAGCTGTATCTGTGGTGGGTTGGTTCTATCTATCATAAAAGAAAATGATTTGAAGGTTACCTCTGTCATATCTATCAAATCACTCACAATCTACTTCAATTATCACAGAAAAGCACAGCTGAGCGTTACTTTATCTTACAGCAAAGAAAATGGGAACAGGACTAATGGAAAGAAATAAGCATGACACTCACAGTACAAAACATATAGCAAAATAGAAAATGATCATTTCAGATTCATTTTATATTTAAACGTGAGATGAGTTCCTAAGCAATATAGACAGATATTTTTCAGCAATTTAAAAGCCCCCACAAATTATAACAAATAAAACGAGATTCAACATTCACTAGTTTGTGGTCCTTTTCTGCATTTACATATGAAGTTGCCTTTTTCTTTATTTTTATTTAAGGTCTTGATGGAGAAGGAAAACATTCTGTCTCTATACGTGCATACAATCATTGCCTCCACAGGATTCTGATTCTTGATAACTGTAAGGTATGATGCAGGCCATATTAATTCTAAAGTGTAATACGGAGGGAATCCAGTGAAGTGCCATGACTATATGATGAAGGACCTGGAGCATCTGTCTTATAAGGTAAGATTGAGAGAGTTGAGACTGTTCATCCTGGAGAAGATGCAGAGGGGGATCATTCCAGTGTATATAAATACCTCAGCGTAGGGTGCAAAGAAGATGGGTCCAGGTTCTTTTCAGTGGTGTTTAGTGACAGGACAAGAGGCAATGAGCATGCAGTCGGGAGGTTCCCTCTGAGTGTCAGAAAATTTTTATTGTGAAGGTAACTGTACTGGCACAGGTTGCCTAGAGAGGTTCTGGAGCCTTTTTCATTGGAGATCTTCCAAAATCTGGACATTGTTCTGGGCCATCTACTTGAAGTGGCCCTTATTTGAGCAGAGGTTTGTACCAGATGACCTCCAAACTCAGCCATTCTGTGATTCTGTGATCACATATAGATGAGAGAATTCCCTTCCAGCTGATTTTTCAGAGCAACAGATACATGAAGACAAAGCTACTGAACATGAGCTTACTGTATTTCAAGTAAACTATTTTCTTTACTCTGTGCAAAGCAGCCAGACTTGTCAGATTTAACCTTTCATTGACATTCACTCTAGGATTCCTTCTTTTCATTGTATTGCTCTATGTGCAACTAACCAGATTACTTGAGTCCTCAAGGTAAAAATAGACCATTCTGCTACTGTATGTGCATGATTCACAAAATTCAGCAGAGGAACAAAGGATATATGATTGCTGAGATGCAGAGGTACATGTACTTATGTTACATCCTGAGTTCTCACTACCTGCTAAAATGTATATTCTTCACCAGTCAGCACATTATTGCTATGGTGAAAAACAGAATTCCCTTAAGAGGAAAGAGAGCAGGCAGTTATTTGGAAAATAGTGTACATCCTAAAATCTTAGATGGTCCTCCTGGTATTTGTAGTTTAGGACAGCCCTGGCTACCATATATGTACAGTATATTCCCAGTGGCTGACACCAACGCCGGAGAACAGAGGCACAATGATATGGTGAAACAGATGCATACATTGTCTTTTTTTTTTTAATTTTTTATTTTTTCCCTTTCTATTCTTCCTTCCTTCCTTCCTTCCTTCCTTCCTTCCTTCCTTCCTTCCTTCCTTCCTTCCTTCCTTCCTTCCTTCCTTCCTTCCTTCCTTCCTTCCTTCCTTCCTTCCTTCCTTCCTTCCTTCCTTCCTTCCTTCCTTCCTTCCTTCCTTCCTTCCTTCCTTCCTTCCTTCCTTCCTTCCTTCCTTCCTTCCTTCCTTCCTTCCTTCCTTCCTTCCTTCCTTCCTTCCTTCCTTCCTTTCTTTCTTTTTTCAGAGGCATATTTATCATAGGTTCAGGCTAATGTCAGGATTAGGTGATTTGAGTCACTTCATTGTAAACCTTTATTATAGTAGTTATATTTTTAAACTCATAGAAAGAAAGTTGATACAATAATTATTAGGAAAGACTGCCTTATCCTTTTGTCAGGATTCACTACATACGATACAGTGCTGTACTACAGAAAAGATCAAAATATTTTCTCTTTCTCCAAAGACAGAGTTACAGTCATGCACAAATACATCTGAGCAGAATGTGAAATCCAAGGTGGTCTTTAGATGCATTTTTATCTTGATTTGCCTGATAATTTTTCGTTATTTGAAACTACAGCAAATATCAAACGTTACATCTTTTATGTCCCCAAAACTTTTAAAGAAAAAAAAAGGAAAAAGAAAAATATACAGAAAGGAGCAAAATTTGTGGATATGGAAAGCTTTTTAGAACTGATTATATTTCTTTTGTTGGGAAAAGATTTAAAATGAAAAGGTCAGCAGTGCGTGTTTTTTCCTAAGCTCTTGAACTCTTAACGGGTGTCAGTCTGATTTTACTATTTTTTGTTAATACAGTGTTAAAGCAGAGGGAAGAACAAAGGTTAATTCCAAATAGCACTATGCTGAATTCTATTCATAAAAAGTAAGATTAGGTTGTATTAGAGAAGCCATGTCTTTTTAGAATATAGCTTTCTGTTAATTGCAAATGTATTCAAATTTTTCTTTAGAACAGAAATGGATGTAGAACCCAGAATCACATTTTGACCTTAAGCTTCCTAAGAAATAAAAAAATTATCCATCATTTTCAGCTATAAAGAATTTCTATGTTCAGTGCACCTGAGCTCCTTTTCTCTCCTTCAGGCTTTTGAATCATGAGGGAACAAGAGGTAATGAAATTTAGCATAGAAAGAACTGGAAATGTCAATTCCTACTAATTCAAGATTCCTATTTATTACTCTTCTCAGACCATTTTCTTACCATTCTGTTTGGTGTCTGTAAGCCTCCATGATAAGAAAAGCTGATTAAGTCATGAAATATTTTTCATTGCTTTTTCTGGAATCAGTCATTTCTGCAACACATTTTTATAGAATACTATGTAAAATCTTGCAATTTTAGCAACATGCCAACATTGTTGTTCAGTTCACTCTGCAGTCATAAAACAATAAAGGGAAATTCTGGGCCAAGGAGCTTCAAAAGAAACATAAAATTATATACATAAATATACATGGTAAGCAATTGTCTTCAGACCTTTAACGATCCCTTATAACTCATGTGATTCTTTGATACTATATATACATAAATAGACAGTAATTGACCAAAAGATCTTTCTGGCAGGCATGGGGTTCTTAATGTGTGTGCCCTGATCTCCTTGCCAGTTACTATGCAGTACATTGTGCTGCTTTGTGCCCTCAGGTGGTTGTGTTTCAGTAATAGAAGAATTCCTTGTGTGCACTGTATTGATGTTTATAAAATGTCTTAAGTTTCTCTGAAATAGAAGATGATATGCCAGTATAAAGTCAAACTATTAATGTACAGTTAAACTTCAGCCCTGGATTTATCAGAAGAATCTGAGACTGAATCCTCCTTGATAAAGTCTCCATTAATCTTGCACTAACAGAGATACATATGCCCTCCAGTGCCTTGATTCATTAGCATGATTTCCATAATGACATACCTGGAATGAAAAAGTTCACCTTTCTACTCAGTAAATGAGTTGGAACAAATGTAGAGAACATTGACCTTACAGAGAGGCTTCTAGGTGATTAAATTGTTGAAACCATGTCAGTAAGTACATTAGCCACTATAGAAACTTCCCTGTGGTGCTAATGAAGAAGAGAGGATAAAGATCTCTGTAAACCAATTGTCCATGTGTTTCCATCTGGCTAAGTGAGGATGAAAAAAATAGAAGTTTATCTAATCACAAGTCCTTAGTCTTTTCCTCCATTCTGCTGCTGTGGAGTGAAACCCAAAACAGTGTCAAATTTTGAATCAAAAGGCTTCCCAGTCTTGCATAAACACTCAGATGTACTTAATTCATTTTCTGCATTGATTTTTCAGACCTGATCAGTGGAAATTCCAAGGTGTTACGGTGAAGGGAACAATAGAAAAGCTTAGCAGACAAATAGAACCAGCAGTTTTCAAGTCTTTGAAAAAAACTTTACCTTTCAATATATTTGTACCACATATTTTCCTGCAGATCTAGTAAGAGTCAGAGTACTTGTAGTGGGAGTTAAAGAACACAGAAAGCAGAGCAGCTTTTCACTGGCACTTTTAATATATTATCCTTTCTAAGCTTAGCTTCCTGTTTGCAGATCTACAGTTCTCTGCATAATTCAGTGCCCAGCAAGAAATTCTGCATGCCTGTGCACAGAATATTAAATCACAATCTAATACAAAAGCGAGTCTGTCCCAGTGCACATGAAGACTGGGGTGTTTTCTATGCTGTGCTGCTCTTTTTCAGGTTATAAGCCTACAAAAATCATACGAAGACATGGCAATAGATAATTCACAGGTTCAGTCTTTTAAAAGCTCACAATGGATATAACAAAATGTTCATGAAAGAGTGTTAACAGAAGTTTTCCAAAATCAATTTTTCTTATTCTCTCTGACCACATCTCAGTCAGAATGATACCCTTGTGACCTACAAAATGTCTGAGAGAATAAAAATGCAGCAGTAGCTGAGCAAAGAGCAGAATTTTCCAAGTCAGAAGAAAAGGCAAAAAAGCAGCAGAAACAGGACAAAGCATTCTACTTAATCATACTCCATGATATAACTTTGTTATGGTAGAAAAGTTTCAGTCTTCCTAATGTTAACATTCCCTTTCTGTCACATAAGCTGTATAATGCCCAATAATTAATATCTGGAAAATTGTTGTATGAGACGTACTTGCATGATGTAATTTATATGGCTAGGATTATTGGCTGCTCCAAAAACAGCTGAACTAATGAAGTCTTTTCTCTTATAATTTGTGTCTTCTGTCTCTAACCTTTTCCAGATGAGTTCTCTTTCATGTCATCTATGATATCCCTTACAGGCAAGAGACAGCAATGCTCTACCTAGTCTGAAACTATCTGCATACTGATCAGCCAGCCAGGATGCACTTGCTGACTCGCTGAAATGCTGCTGCCAAATGGAGTGTGTACTGGCAGAAATCTGTCTTTCTCTCAGTAGGACAGCAGTTTGTGCCCTACCCTTCCCACTAACTGCTGATTTTCACATACTTGAAGGAACATAATTATCTTTGATACTTTACTTTCATACATAGCTTAGTACAGAGAACAGGATTCAAATAGTAGAAGAAGCAGGGGAAGAATAGACAGATAACTAGACAGATTTTAATATGATAGATCAGATTTGTTATACTTGTAATATCTACTTCATTCCCTTTAGGAAAAGAAGGAAAGGCAAAACAAAACAAAATGAAGAACAACAACAAAAAAGTCCTTTATCTATTGGTAGAAGATAATAGTCTACAGAGCATCATAAGAAATGCATGTGATTATATTTCTACACTGATGAACATATTTTTATCAGAAAGGATTTTTACCAATTTACTGAATCCATTCCTGCTTGCAGACCTGTTTCTTGTCTGTCAGCAGAATAATTTAACTTCTCAAGGTCACTCTGCCTAGAGATGATAAAATTGTATAGCCTAGATGCAGATGTTTTAAGTAGTCTTAATGAGTCTCTGATTCCTATCCCAACAGCACTCTAAAATCATTCATCTGGCTGCAATAGAATAAGACTTCTGGTTGGAACAGGGGAAAAATGAGTTTTTTTGTTCCAAAACAGTTACTAATCATTTTACTGAACTTTTCCAGAAGAGTATGAGTATGAATAGACAGGAGAAACAACTTGTCTCAAGTACCTGGTGTACCAAGAGGTAAGGGAGGAAAACAGTGGTTGTGACTGAGAAAAGTGACAACAGATCCTTAAACTGGCTTTCCTTCTTAGCTCATTGTACATAGAACTGCCTCTGTAGGAGATACTAATGTAGTATTAATTTGAATATAACATTATCATTCTATACAGATTAAGTGACTTTACATTACTGAATAAATGCTGCATTCTTTGCTCATACTAAAAAAAAAACAATTAACATTCTTGATTCTCTAATAGTTCCTGCTGTCATTCACTGGTCACAAGATCATCAAAACTGCTTCATGAAAAAAAAACCCGTAGGAGGCATTATTTTCAGAACAACCCTAATTTTTAGAAGTAGACATCTTAGTATGACCATTCCTAGCTATAGGCTGTGTATTATCCTTTTCATAAGAATTCCATGAGATTTCTGAGAGTACCAGAGATAAAGCCCATAAAAATGCTGTTTCAAGCACAAGTGTCTAGTTTAACAGTGAGCATCAATGCAAATCAAAGCAGCATATAGGCAGCCAAGAACAACAGCACAAAAATCGTATGCTTATACAGTTGTCCTCTACATTGAAGCCATGGATGTAAAGGGCAACAAGAAAAATTTTTATAAGTATGTGGTTGAAAAAAGGAAAACTAAAGAAAATCTGGGAGATTAGACACCTGGTTACTCAGAATATGAAGAGGATTGAGATACTCAACAACTTTTCTGGGGTCTGTTCAGTTCAATACCATTACTGATTACATGGATGAGAGCACTGAGTTCCCCCTCAATAAGTCTGCAGATGACACCAAGTTTGGAGTAGGAAGGCCCTACAAAAGGATCTGGACAGACTGGATCACTGGGCTGAGGCCAGTAGGATGAAGTTCAACAAGAACAAGTGCTGGGTCTGCACTTTGGCCACAACTCCAAGCAATGCTACAGAGTAGAGGAAACAGACCAGGGAGTATTAGGTGATCTTCATCTGAATGTGAATCAGCAGTGTGCCCAATTGACCAAGAAGGCCAATGGCATCACAGCTTGCATCAGAAACAGTGCTGCCAGCAGGAGCAAAGTCCTGGTCATCCCTCTATACTCAGCCCTGGTGAGGCCACACCTGAGTACTGTGTTGTTTTGGGCCCCTCAGTACAAGAAAGACCTTGAGGCCCTGGAGTGACCAGGGAAGGGAAACAAAGCTGGTGAGGGGTCTGACCACAGATCTTACGAGGAGTGGATGAGGGAACTGAAATTACTTAGTCTTTAGAAGAAGAGGTTCAGGGGAGACCTTATTGCTTTCTACAGCTACCTGAAGGGAGACTGTGGTGAGGTGGGAGTTAGCCTCTTTTCCTTTGTAACTAGAGATAGGACTAGAGGGAATCGCCTCAAGTTGTGCCAGGGGAGATTCAGGTTGGACATTAGGAAAACTTTTTCTCCAAGAGTGTCATGCACTGGAATGGGCTGCCCAGGGAGGTTGTAGAGTCACTGTCCCTGGAGTTCAAGGAACTCTTTGATGTTGTACTGAGCAAAGTGGGAAATATTGTGATAGTTGGATGTTTGGACTGGATGGTCTTGTAGGTCTTTTCCAACCTTAGTGATTCTATGATTGTAGGATTCTTGTTATTTTCTTTCAATCTTAAGCAGCAAGTGCTGTAGCCACACCACTCAATTCATAGAATTCAAAGATGGGTACTGAGAGAATGAAGAACTGTCCGCTATAGGGAAAGAGCAAGTTAAAGACCATCTAAAGAAACTGAAGTTCATAGGATCTGATGAAATGAATCTGTAGTTCCCGAGGGAACTGGAGGATGAAATTGCTAAGCAGCCCTCCATCATATTTGAGAAGTTGTGGCAGTTTGGTGAGGTTTCCACTGTCTAGAAAAGGGGAAGTATAACTTACATTTTTTAAAAGTAAAAAAAAAAAGAAAAAAGGAGGATTTGAGGAACCAGGAGCCAATCATTCTTACCACTGCACCTGGCAAAATCATGGAGCAGATTCTCCTGAAACCTATGCTAAGGTATGTATAAACAACAAGAACAACAACAAATTATAACAAAACAAGAGAGGTTATTGGTGACAGCCAACATGTTTTCATTTAGGGAAAATCTTGCCTAACAGTTTTGGAGATCTTCTATGATGGTGGGTAAGGAAGGGCAACTGATGTAATCTAACTGGGCTTTTGCAAAGCATTTGTCGCTATCCCCTGTGACATCCTTGTCACAAATTAGAGACATGGATGTGATGGATGGACCGCTTGTTGGATAAAGACTTGAGAGGTTGGTTGCACTCCAGTTTTTGTAATCAGTGGCTTAATGTCCAAGTGGAGAACAGTGATGAGCTGTGTTCCTCAGGGGTTATTAAGACCAGCAGTATTTAATATCTTTGTTGGAGACATGTATAGTGGGATTGAGTGCATCAAATTTACTGATTACACCAATCTGTGTTACTGCTGATACACTGGAGGGATGCCACTCAGAGGGACCTTGACAGGCTTGAGTAGAGGGTCTGTGTAAACCTCTTCAAGTTTGACAAGTCCAAGTGCAAAGTGCTAAACCTGGGCTGAGGCAGTCTCAAACACAAGTATAGCGTGAATGCAGAATGGATTGAGAGCAGCCCTGAAGAGAAGGACTTGGGGGAGTTTGTTAATGAAAACTCAGCATATGCTGTCAGTTTGCACTTTTATTCCAGAAAACCAACTGTATCCAGGGCTGCATCAAAGTGTGACCAACAGGTCAAGTGAGGTGACTGTACACTCATTTCAGGTGAAACACCACCTGAAATACTGCATTCAGCTCTGGGGCTCCCAACATATGAAGGACATGGACCTGTCAGTGTGGTTCCAGGGGAGGACCACGTAGATGCCTGGAGGGCTGGAATATCTCTCCTCTGAAGACAAGCTGAGAAAGTTGAGATTGTTCATTCAGGAGAACAGAAGGCTTCAAGGAGACTCGGAAACCTTATAGCAGCCTTCCAGTACATACAGAAGGCTTACAGGAAAGCTGGAGAGGGATATTTTACAAGATCATGTAGTAATAGGACAAAAGGAAATTATTTTAAACTGCAAAAGGGGAGATCTAACTAGATATAGGGAAGAAATTCTTCTGCATGAGTCTGATGAGGCACTGGAACAGGTTGTCCAGAGAATCTGTGGATGCCCCATTCCTAGAGGTGTTCAAGGCCAGGTTAGATGAGGCCCTAGGCAGTCAGATCCAGTAGATGGCAGCCCAGCCCATGGTGGTAGGTTTGGAACTAGCTGCCAAGCCAAACCATTCTATTAATCTGATTCTACAACTCTATTATTATGTCTCTAGCTGGTTTTGTGAGCTATGCTATGCAATAGCCAAGAAGTCAGGCACATATTGAAAAAGAAAATGCTTCTTTATTGGCACATATACACTTAATTTCTGTGACAAATTTATGCAATTAATTGCATTCAGTGTCTGTGCACTTGCAGCAATGTGTTTCACACTAATTAGTCAGGATAGAATCAGTAGAGTTTATCTTTTGCATGTAAATGGTTACTGAAAATATATTGTTTACTTTAGCAGCAGTTTCATAAGGGAAAATTTTTGTTTGAGATAAACAGCTATACTCACTCTACCTCAGAGCTCTGACTGTCTTGAACAGGTACATGGCTTTGGGAAAGAAAATCTGCTGAGAGCATGATAACAGCACAGGAGCTGCAGAGTTAGTTCTAAGGAACTGAGAGGCCTCTCTGCAGTTTTAGGCAGTACCTTCCATCTGTCTATATTATCTCAGGAACCATTTTTTTGAAATGCTTAATATTGGAAAGATTTTAAAATATGTCTATCTCTGCTCCAGGGATGCAGGCTGTATGCTGAGCCTTTTAATATTTAACCGTTAAGACTATGTAATTAAATGCCCGCAAACTTGCCTAAGGATCATAAAATTTGGTCTTTGTTTTTTAATTTTTTTTTCTCAAGTATGTTGTGTGATTGAAATGAGCTATTTTTTCACACGTGGAAAGAAATTTGTGTCCTTATGACTAGCGTGTAATCTATTTGATCTGATAGTCATTACTAATAAATACATTTGTATAAGGGTGAATAATCTATGAATCTGGATAATTGAAACAGAAGTGCCCTCTGAAATTATAAGACTTTCCAGTACAAAGACGACATCAGGGTTTTTCTTAGATGGTCACACTGTGGTGACATTGCTTGGTAAAAGTGAACAGGTCTTTCTCTGACAGAAATGAGAAAAAGAAGAGAAGCTGAGAGAAAAGCATTTGAGTACTTAGTGGGAAAAAACACTGTGAATGTAGCTTTGTGAAAAACTTAGAGAAAGATCCGTTGGGCTAATTGCTAGAAATTGGGCTAATTGGGCTAGAAAGAGCCTTGACCCCACAGACAAATAAGCAATATCTCCTGCTGTTTGATTTCTGCTTCATTCACGGGAACAGACTTTGTGCATTACTTGTAAACAAACAGGATTAACTGGAGAAACACCTGACCTGAGCTTCATCTCCCACCTGAAATAGGGTTAACAGGTTAACACCTTAAGTCAAAATGAGTCCTTTCAATATTACTTTAAACGTGCTTGATATCAGAAAGGCTTTCATAGAATCATGGAATGGCTTGGTTTGGAAAGGACCCAAAGGATCATAGAGTTCCAACCCCTTGCCGTAGGCTGGACCACCAACCTTCAGAATCTCGTACTGGAACAGGTTGCCCATTCATCACTGATTACTAGTGATGTGGAGTTCAGAATTCTTTCCTATATATATTTACATGTATGTCTACAGTGGAATAAGGATATTTCAGAAGAGAAGAACTTGCAGTATTTGCATTGTATGTTCAAGAGATCTATGTTAAAAGAAATACGATATGCAGTCAAATTAAATGTAGAGCAGCTGTTGCCTGAGAAGCATTAATGTTCAGCAATAGAATCATAAAATTATCTACTCTGTGGATAAGTATATACAAATGAAAAATGAATATTAAGCAATTTCATCTACAGGATACCTATTACATGTAAAATTTGAAGAATATTGAATAGAAATTTTGTTCTGAAGGACTTGACTCATTTTGTCTTCACTGATCCTTAATCAAATTTTAATTATTTTGCATTACATTCTAACATCTTTTGTTTTTGTATTGTGCATAAGTTTGTGATATTTTTATTTAATCATCTCTAGTGATTTAGATAGAAATCTTTGGAGTGTAAAATACTTCTTTTGCAAAACTTGTCTCAAAGAAAAAGAAAGATTTCTAATCTTCTGCAAAAATACAAATGCTCGTATAATGCATGCTTTGAAAGAGACAATAGTCATCATGTGAAGAACATTCTTGCAAGAAGACAGGTGTACATTTAATTGCACGATTTCTTAGAAATCTTAGACTTATTTGGAGGTATGTTTGAAAATCATGAATTATTCAGAAGTTAACAGTTTCCTAAACTTAAGAATTTTGTTCTGATCAATGTCTGATCATTTTTAATATGGATAATAATTCTAGTGTTCTTTTTTTTTTTTTTTTTTTTTTTTTTTTTTTTTGTTTTTTTGTTTCTCTCTCTTAATTAAGTAGCTCAGCAGAGGTAATTCCTAAATGTAAGCTTGGTTGAATTTGTCACCAGGCTGCTCTTCATTATTGCAATTATTTTCTTGAGTAAACAAATACTATCTATATAGTATTTCTCTCTCCTCAAGTCAAGGAACAGCAAATGGGTAAAGGCCTTATGTTCTTTTTTTTTCTTCATGTACCCACTCCGTACTTCTCAGCCTTCTACGAATCTCTTATCCTGTTTGCAGGTGACTATGGATTCAATCATGGACAGAATTAAGGAGAGGGTGATTTGTGCCCAGTATTTCTGTCCACTTGAGATAAAGTCACTTGCTATAATTTAACAATAGTCTCTTAATATACCACCAAGAATTCAAGCATATGAGACTGCATGAATAATGATAGTTCCTGGAGATGAGACAGTGATGATGAAAAAGAAATTGCTACTAGGTATCATACTGATGAGTTGGTTAATGGTCAGCAGCCTTCTGTTTTATGTGGAGAGGTTTTTTTTCTGTGATTTCTCAAAACAAATGCATATTTCATCTTTTAAAATGAGTTATTTTGTTTCTGTTTCATAAGGAGGCTCAGTGGTTGTTAGCAGGGGGAAACAGTGGAGAAAAAGAAGATGAAGGAGGTCAGAAAAGGTATTTAGTCATAACAGACTTTTTCAGTGAATATCCTCATTGGTGTGACTTGTTCAATTTAAAAAGAATCTCTGGTTGGTTTGGATGATAGGATTGTAACAACCTGTACTTCATACCAAAGAAAATGTACACATAGCTCACCTTGCTCTGAAGCAACAAACTGAATAACAAAATGAACTTGTGTTCTTGAGATTGAAGGTTCAGGGTTTCATCCCTATATGCTTGATGTCATGGAACTTTTCCTGCTCCCTTACAGATAAAAAGAAATAGCCAAGTGTTTAGATGAGAGCATAATTAGTCCTAATATATACAAAATATTACTGCTTTTACACTTTCAAACTTCCGTTTAATTTCATCAGGTTTTATCAGGAATTATATTGGCCTTTTGTGTATTTAAAGTTTATATTTTCTTTTATGTTCTTCACTATAATTGTCATTGCAAACATAAGCTAAAATGTCCCTCCCGAGGGAGAAATAACCATCCCAAGTTCCTAATCTCTCTTAATATTCTATTTTCTTATTCTTTATAATTCTCTCTAAAAGATTTGATTCAATTCTTATTGAAGTCACTGGAATGTTTTCTGTTGATTTTAATGGGTGTTGTATAAGGCTACTTAATAGTTTATTGTTGTGACCTCTTTCACCTCAGTCAGTAGTCACTGCTCACTACGTGGTTTTGATGAGTGAGGTAGCTGCAAGCATAGAAAGGTGCTTTTTTAGATGTACTTGCATATAGTTGCAAGCACAGCATCTCTTAAAACCTGTTCTAACCTGTGTTTAGGGACTTTAAGGCAGTGAAGAATATAATTTAATTCCCTTTGAGATTTCTTTAAGAGGAATTGGCAGCCCATCTTGCTTTAGGAAGATATTTGGCATGACAGTATATTGACTTCAGACTTTCTTTCTCACTTCCAGTGAGACACATTTACCACTGAATGCGCAACATAATGACAATCTTTGAAGAACTAGAATGAAGTTCCCAAAAAAGATGTGTTCATTTCAAAATAAAGTAGAATTGTTTTCTGTAAAACATTTCAGTGAGCATAAACCAATTAACCCTTTTCCCTAAATGAAGTATGTACATGTAATAAATTTGTTAAAGAGAAACATGAAAATATTTTCTGTTTAGCTTGGCAGTATGATAACATAATATTCTGCTGTATCTTGATAACGTATAAGGTAATAATTTGAGTAGGTTACAAAAAAGTGTGCAAAATTGCATCTATCATGCTGAAAACCTTTCTGTATATAACACGTTTCCTTGGAATCATTGAAGCAAATCTTATTTAAATTGGCTTACATTCCAGCGCTGTCTTTTAGAGTCAAATTTAGTTAGCTAAAATGTACTCCATCTAAAAGGCAGACTCATAAATGGGTAGAAGTAGTACCTTTTTTTTTTTTTTTTTTTTTTTTTTACCTCCATAGTTGTATCTTCCAAGTGTAATGACTTTGCCAATGCAAGGAACCATGGCCCACAGTAGCTTTTACAATTTGATTATTTTAACCTTGTAGACACTATATACATTTCTGTTTCTCTATTCCTATTGGAATTTTTTTCCAGAAACTTTTTCCTATGATGGGTAAAGACTTTCAATGTTTCTTATTCTGATTTTATTCCATAACCACTTGCTTTACTCTTTTGAAGATTTCAGCTTAAAAAGCTTTTCTGTCTCTTACATTTAACTTTGCGATGTGTTTATATGAAGCAAATTTATCCCCTCTTGGCCATTCTTCTAAGAAGTTCAAAAAGCCATGCATTCTTTTAGACTTCCCTGTAAAACAGGCTGTCCAAATTTCCGATCATACTGGTTGCTCCCCTGGAATTGTTTGAGCTAAAATGTGATTGTTCTTGAATATGAGTGACCAGAATTGTGATGGACTATTTCAATGAAAATTTTGAAAGTATCTTATATAAATAACACAAATACTTTCTTACCTACCAAAAAAAAAAAAAGTTGCTCCAGAAGTATTTATTTATATATTTATTTCCATGGAAACTGCAACAGATACAAAGAGTACGATAACCTTATTTGATAGAACAAATTGTTAGCTACAAAACACTCTTTTTCAACATAATCACCACCATTAGCTATTCATTTTGGTCAGCAATGAACAAGAGCCGGCATGCTGCGCTTGTGAAAATCTTCATGGCCATCCAGAACATAGTTTGCCTTTAATGCCAATGTAGCCACTGATGAAATGCACCACTCACTTCTCACTGTGCTGACATCCAATGTTTGGTCTCCATAAACACTCAGTAAGTGACAATGAATGTCAACGAGTGCCATTTTTTACTTGAGGAGGAGTTCACTGACACACTATTGCTTCACACATAAGCCCATGTCAGATGCCATTTTGTCAGATCTATAGGCTGCTGCCATCTGTCACATGGCAGCAAAATGTAATGGAATGTTGACAAGAAGATTTTACCTCTATTGTCATACCACCAACATAATCACCACTCTGATGTCATAGGCCAACATAATAAAATAGGAGGCATTACTTTCAGAGCAGCCCTCATATTTCACATAATAACTTTCACAGATAGATTTGCCTCTCCTCTTGGTCTGATTACACGTTTGATTATTAGTCACTAAAAATTTATCTCCCTAAATTTCCTATTTCAAATGTTCTCCTGCATGTTGTGAATTTATTATAGCTCCTACAAGTATAACTTTGCATTTTATATTACTTAATTTCACTCAGATTCTATTTCTGTAGTTCTCAGTGTGGCACTGAGATTCTTTGTGGTCTTTCTCAAGGATCTACCTTAATCAAGTTTCAGCAATACAATTCCAAATAAGACTATGCTGGGCCTAATTTATCTTTATGTTGTTCTATTTATGAGTCACTAACTTCATGGAGTTCAACAGAGTTATGAAAGTTTAAATTTGAATTAACATATGAATCAGACCTTGCAGTCTCCTTCCCTTCCCCTTCCCTAATGGTAGGCCATGTTTTTTTCTCTAAAAGGTAAATTATTCATGAAGTTAGAGAGTGTACGTATCTTATTTGAACAAATATTAACTAACATACTGAAATCATGAGAATTTTCATTTTTCCAGAAGTAAATTCTGTGACAGTATAATTTTCAGTTTAGATATAGGATCATTAAACTAGAGGATAACCATTGTTAGTAGTCTAGGGTTGGAACAGAGCAAGGATCCTATAAAACTGTTTACAAATAGAAAAAAGACTTTCAATCAGTCTGTGGGTTTCTTCCCATTCCTATGATTCTGTGATTCATGAAGGGATGGTTGGGCTCTGAAGGGCAGATCCCTGGGGATCCCTTCTAAGTCAGGATATTCTAAGATTCTGTAATTATGAGAATTTCCCTCTACAGTGGTGATTTTGAGATGAATAAGTTGAGTGGTAGTTCACTGCAAGAAATGACTGACCTGGGTGTTTATGAAAGCAAATGCAGTTTATCAATCAAAGTTTAATGTAAAAAAAAAAAAAAGGAGGTGTAAATGGAGAGATTTGAAGCTACACCACAGTGAAGTACAGAATTTTGTCAAAATAATGATGATCATAAGCTAATGTAAATGTGAAATTTGGAAATGGGATTTTGAAGCAGCTCTCAGGAGTTGATAATATCAGGCTATTCTGACTTTTCTAAGGTGCTTCCAAGGTACTGAAGCTGCCTGCAGTACCAAGAATTCACCAGGCAGATCCAGAATGGAGGTAGGGCATAGTAGGCTCCTCATACTGTCATGAAAAAGTTGCGAGAAGGCTACCAGTATATATGAAGCAATAAAATCAGATGGAGTAGAGTACTTTTGCTGTTTGATGTCTGTATCCTTTCTCACTTCCAATGTACAGGTTAGCTCTCAAGCCAGTGTAATATCTTAATAGCAGCAATACTTAGAACTGCTGTAATCAGACCTCCCTTTGTGTTCACTGCCCAAAACCTGACCAGCTGCAAGAGGAAATCCTCATACCAGCTGTTGCTCAGGGGTGAAATTATCTGGATTTAAGCTTGGATGTAATTTTTTAAATCAAGGAACCAGATTTTAATGTATGTCATATTCTGAATGAAAATAAGTTTTGATAGAGTTCGCATAATCTTTTAAATATCAGTCTGGGAAGTGACAAATTGTGGACAAAACCCATACAGCTTGCTTTAAAGCAAAGTAAAATACTATATAACCAACTGACAGAGCTTAATAATTGTTTTGTTTTCTGTCTGTTGAAAAGCTTCTCTTTACAAATTTAGGTAAAAAAAGTAATGCTGTAGTTCTTTCTGGGGTTTTAAACCTTTGTTTTCATGTAGTATACCTTTTACTAATCAATAAATAGACCAGATTAGCCCAGTTTTGAGAAAACCATCTGGCCACTGTTTATCTCTGATCACATGCTCCAGAAAGGAAAAGTGCAGGTAACAAGTTGCATCAAACCAGCTGGAATAAGTATGATTGATGTAGACAGTATAATACCCAGAGTCTTGGTTTAAAACAGGAAGGACTGTGGCATTTTGCACTACATAAGACAGCTGGGCATTCTCAAAGAAGCATGGTAAGAGACCTGGTGGTCAGAAACAGTGTGAAAGTCTCTGTTTCTGTTTCCCCAGAGACAAGTACTTTGAATGGAACCTATGAATATTTCTGTGACGTCTAATCAACAGCTAGACTGGTAAAGTACAGATGTACAGTACAGAAAGTTCCATATGAACTTTGAAACTCACATTGTTCTAAATGGCACGAGAATTTCACCAGAAATGAAGAGCGAGCAGTCATTGCAAAGGTATTTAGACACTGTGCGGAGAAACAGAAGGCAAGAGGCCATCTTACTCCCATTAGAAGATAAGCAACTGCGGTGAGACAGCTTGAATTCTTGGATGTTATGGGGGAGCCTGCTGGGGACATTGGCTGGAAAGTCTTTCTTAGAGCAGTGGTCACAGGTGGACTAATGGTGTTTAATGGTGTAGCTTGTGAGGTTTCCTAGTGCATGAACTTTATGCTGTGAATGACCCCAGCCACATATGCTACACATGTAATGTGTTTTAATCCCTCTGTAGACACCCGCAGGGACTGTGGGTGCTGTCAGAATTGCCCTGTTTAGAGTCCCCATCTGGACACATTTTCAGCTCTGAAACCCTGCAGTTCTCTCATGCTTTTCATTGATGCTCCCCATAATTAGTTCTTTTACCTCTCTTTCGTTTTTTTCCAGCAGAGTTTGAAGATTTGGTTGTGTCTTGGCCAATACCGAGAAAAAAAGTGCAATAAAAGGACTCTGTTTAAATCTGCAGAAACTGAGATCCAGCCCGAAGCAAGGCAGCATGAAAATAAGGTACAATTTATTTTCTCTCTAGTTTTCTTTAGATGTAATACTGAGGGGAGAGAAAGAAATTGTAGCAGTAAAGTACCAATTTTATTTGCAAAACTGATTTTCAGAATTACAGCGTTCTTTTAAAAAGCATACTCGAAGTCTGTAGCAGTTTCTCATGAGAGAAGAGACAACTAAGCCTCAGAATTCTATGTTAAAGTAGACCCTTCTACTCCCTTTTCTATTTTAAATATTGGAATACAGGTTTTTATCTACTAGAAAGTGTACTGATAATTCAGAGGAAGAGCTCAGGAAGCAGCCATCTTGTTTGATGTTCTCAAACAGCAGGGAAAACACCTGTGAAAATACGCAGCTGTTTGGGTGAAACACAAGGAGAGCCCTGACTACCCGCACCTGCTGTGTTGCTGGCAGCAAGAAGAAATGAGGCCAGGATTTCAATCACTTCATGATAGACAGAGTTAGGTTCAGGAACTAGGGCTTTGCTAGTCAAGGAAATGCTGGTATTCTCTGTGAGGAAGGTCACAAAATAGCTAGAGGGTAAGAAAAAGCAATAGAGGCAACATAGTAGAAATCACAGAAAGGAATCACTTCAATGTACAGGAATAAAATCACTGTAAGGAAGGTGGTTATTTTGAGTATGTTCCACAGAATTTAGATTGTCTAGGTTTCATAGAAGGATGATATTAATTGGTAATTAAAACTTCTTGTGGTTTATGTTAATACAATTTCATGTTTCTGTTACTACATTCTTTGTAATGACTGATATAAATATTACAACTCCACATTATTGACAGCAACTGTTACGGTCTCTGAGAAAGGAGATTGCATCTGAGATATTTCTCATATAGTGGAATACAGAAGTAAACACTGCCAACTTACTCACTAGATCTCCTGTCTGCGTCAATATATTTTCTCTCATTTCTTTCAGAATGATTTCTTTCAGAAATAATTATTTCATAGAGATCAGATGTGACACCCTGGTCCTGTTGGCACCAGTGACAAAATGATCTCTGGCTTCAAATGATTCAAAACAAAGAATCCTAGAAGCACAAAAACAGACTTTCTGGAGCCCATACAGACCAAATGCTAGATGCTGATGGCCCCGTCTCCTATGAATTTCTCCTCTCTGGAAATCACTTTAACTTTTGGCTTTCAGAACATTATGTGGCGCTGTCTCACAATTTAATCATGCTATAATAACAGTAATTGTAGTAAGTGCCTATAATTAATTCTTATAATGTATTGTTATATTGTTGTAATTATATACATAGTTAATTGTTATTGCTAATCATTACAATTAATATCTGCAAACTATCATAGTAATTTCCTATTCATCCTCTGTGTACTATTAATGATTCAAGGATTGGAGTTACATGTATTGTTGTAACTACTCATATTTCTTCCTTATAAAATAGTTTTCCAAAACAGTATACATCCTCCTTTCTTCAGAAAGTCTTTTCCAAGCTGAAAAATCTTAGGTTTTATGTCTCTTTTTGTATATATATAAAAGCTTCAGATCCTCAACCATTTGCGGTAGCTTTTTCCCACTTATCCTGTCTGCTACGGGATGATCAAAGCTGAATATATTTTTCAAGGAATGAACAATATTTACATACAAAATTTATTTTATGACATTGTTTTGATTTCTTTTCATTTCTTAGTTTCCTGCTAAATGTGCCATGCTTTTGATTATTTTTTACTACTGCTAACTGTAGTCAATACATTTCCATAAAACCTTCCACAATGACTATTTCTTGATATCTTTCTTGAGTCGTAGTTCATTTAGAGACCATTATGTTACGGGAACACTTAGGATTTTCTCCCTGTGTACACTTTCTTTTTTTAAATTTAATGTTTATTTGTTTTGTCTCCTGCAATCAATTCATTCAAGATCTTCATCTACATATCTTTAGATATCTGCAAAGAATCGATTCTTTGCTGTTTTAAATTTAAACGTAATGAGTAATTTTCTGTCATCTAAAGACTATTACCTTATTCCTCATCCTTTTTTTTTTTTCCATACCCTTTATTTTATATTCATATTGGAGTGTTTGCAAACCATCATAGATCTCTCTGAGCTCTGTTGGTAACTTGCTTCCAAAATCTAGTTTTTTCTGGTCATTGAGAGGTGAAATGAGATCAGGTAGCCCACAGAATCAAATCAGAAGTCTTTTATGCAAGAGTGAGATATGGTTTTCCTCAGTTTTGTGACCAAGGTCTCGATACTTTTACAAATAGAAGAAAAGCAAACACCAAATTTCATTTCAGATAGGACTTTTCACATCTAACTTCTATTTTATTTTTTTAATTTTGCAAGATAAATAGTTATCTGTATGAATTTCATTGTTTTCCACTACCAAACTCAGGAAGGTGTTTATCACCTGACCCTAATCTTAAAACTGTCATGATTTATTTTTTTTTTTGACAGGAATTTCTTGGCATAAATTTCTATTCTTTATGTCCCTTGGAGTGAACAGCTTAATTCAGGCATTTTATCTCCATCAGTGATGGACGTGAAGTCAATTTCTGCCATAAAGATCTCTCTTTGCCTGTCCCTAATATCAGACACAGGAGTCAGGAAAGTGTTAGTCAGAAAAAAATTGGATCATCAATTCTCTGATGTTCTTTCCCAACTAGGTCTGGTTTTGAGAATCAGAAAACAACTTCTTTTTGACTCAAAATGCTTGGTACTCTGGTTCACTGGAAAAAACAAGGATGATAAGATTTCTAGGAGTTTCAGTGAAATTAGTTTGGAAGTATAATGGTGGAAGGAAAGTATGATTTCATAACAAAGCTTCATATACTGACAAAGTATCTGCATTAAAATATTCCTTTTTCAAATGCTTCCTTTTCCATAAGTTGTCATGTTGAAATAAATTTAGAGGAACAGATGTCTTTTGTTTGATGAAGAATGTGAAGCATTCGTTTCTGAAGCACTTCAGTGAAAATGTGGCATTATTCTGTGGCTTTGAAAAATGTATACAAAAACCTTTTTATACTGGTGCCCAGCTTTAGAAAAGTCTGGAAAAGTTGTATGCTTAATTTCATTAATTCTAGTTTTGTTTTGTTTTTTTTTGTTTGTTTGTTTTCTATATGGAATAAGAACAAACCTTGCTCACTTATTTAAAAATCGATATCACATAGTGAACAAATTGCTTTTATGTCTTACTTTATGGTGTTATGGCTCACACTGTATTATTGTAGTTAATGCAGAAATGTTAGCACTATTTAAATCAAAAGTGAGCATAAGTTGTTTACAGACAGCAAGCTCAGCAAACAAAAGTAGCATTATGGAAAAGAAAAACACATTAATAAAGTACTTTGTCACCTGATCATTCCATGCAGTTTATTTGAAACTGAATTTAAAGCTTTGGCTAATAGGTGGACAATATTTTTTTTCCATACTTCTTTTAAATAATGTGTATTCTGCTTTTCTTATTTAAAAGCTGTTATCTGTTAATACCATTAGAATCAGTGATGATGGCTGATTTTCGTTATAAACAATACTATCTAATACTATCTACTTAAGATTACTGTGGTTTGCAGAAATGTTTTTTGTTATTCCAAGCCAGTGATCACATAATGTTTTGTAGGCTTTACACAAGTAATGACTAGCAGAGTCTAGCTCTGTAAATGTGACGTATAAATACCTAGACATGTTTATATTATATTCCGTGAACAAATCTTATAGAATTAGATTACACTGCAATTAAATGGTAGCCTGTAGATGTAAATGCTCCAGCGCTATGTAGTATTTAGTGAACCTGGGCCATCGCTGATCCTTGCTTGCTGTGAGACGGATGGAATGTAATGAAACTAAGTGACCTTTTTCTGTGTGTTGGCTGCACCTATTCTTATCCTGTGATGTGTAGATTCAATCCCCTCAGGGGCTGCTTTATTTGGCATGCTGAGATCTGACTGGAAATAAAGATGCAAAGGCTTTTCTTTCACTGTAGCATCCATCTAGGACATATATTTTAGGCCTTGATTATCAAGAAGACCTTGATTTAGGTCTAGTATTATTTAATTTTTTCTCTCAGAGTGTGGTCAGGCACTGGAATGGCCTGCCAAGGGAGGTGGTGGAGTCACCATCCCTGGCAGTGTTCAAGAGGTATCTGGATGAGGAGCTGCATGATATGGTTTAGTAGCTTGTGGTAGAAATGGTAATGAGAAGACGGTTGGACTAGATGATCTTATAGGTCATTTCCAACCTTGTGATTCTATGATTCTATGATTCTATGAACTTATTTGTCAGTGACTTGGATGGAGGAATGGAGTGCCTCCTCAGCAAGTTATTTGATAGTACAAAACTAGGAGGAGTAGCTGATATCCAGAGTGATGTGCTGCCTTTCAGAAGGATTGTGACAGGCTGCAGAGGTGGCCAGAGAGGAACCCATTGAAATTCAACAAGGGTGAGTGTAGGATCCTGGACCTGAGAAGGAATCACAGCAGGGACCAGGCTGGGAGAGCTGACGAGCTGGAAAAGAGATCTCCAGTGAAGGTTCTAGTGGACAACAAGTTAACCATGGGCTGTCAATATGCCCCCATGGCCAAGAAAACCACTGTCATTCTGGGCTGCATTAGGCAGAGAACTGCTCCATTCCATCTGAATACGAGGAAAAGCTCTACTGTGAGAGTAACTGAACTTTGGAACAGGTTGCCCAGAGAGACTGTGGAGTCTCCTTCCCCGCAGATATGCAAAAGCTGCCTGGACACAATCCTAGGTAATCAGTGAGAGACACTGCTTGAGCATGGAGGTTGGACCAGATGATCTCCAGAGATCCCTTCCAACCCAAGTTATCCTCTTCCAAAAGCCCACATTCTCATTAGGTGGAGGACATTTTTCGTCTCCCATTAATGTTGCTCAGCAGTGAGCTCCAGTTCTCCCCTTCTCTGTCCATAGCCCAGTCCTGGCACGGGGATTACTGTGTGTATAAAATGCTCACAGCACTTACAAAGCATGCTGCAGAATAGAGCAATTGTTTTAGTGTATTTTCTGCTGTAATCACAGCTGAGGCTGAAGTGGGGCGCTGATCCTATTGAATTTGTAGCTGACACAACTGTAAGTGGGCAGAGGTTATAACAGCATCATTGAGTCTTTGCTACCTTGCAAACTGAACATGCTTCCATAAAGTTAAGCCATTCTGAAGGTTTCAGCAGAAGCAATTTCACTGATCAGACTTTTACAGAACCTGTTATTTATCATGTTTAACAGAGCTTGTAAATTGAAGTCTTAATGCAGTTTTGAGCAAGAAAGTTTGGGATTCACAAGACTTCATAGCAGAATCTAAGGTTTGTCTCTCATAGACTTGTACAGTTATCTTAAAAAACATGAAATTATGTATTATACTGCTATGTTGGTTTATTTTAGAATATCTAAATGAGTAATGAAACCAGTTGCGTTCCACTGTATTATCACCATGCCTCAATGTACTTAAGCAGATGCATAATCATAGAATAAGACTAGTTCCTTTCCATGTAAAGAGATAATATGTGTTTTAATTTAAAGGCATTTAAGCCTTTTGTTATTCAGGGGGTGAAATTTCAATAAAAATGTCAGCTTCTGTGTATCAAATAAGTGTTAAGATATCATGTAACTAATTGAAGGATGAATCACTCATGAATGAAATGCACAAAAAGGAAAAGTTTGATTAATCAAACAGTATCTGCTTTTAATAAATGCGGAAAGGTAATAAACAGTTATTATACTGAGGTTTCTATGACAGCCTCCAAAACATCTTGTGGAAGAGCTAGCTTTTCCCTCCCATCCTAGGTTGAGAAGATGAGATGCAGAGGAGAGCTGTAGCCTGCATTTTGCTGCCCAGAATGCCAGTATTCAATTCTGTAACTGATCAATTTGCCCTCTAGTAAACACCTGTTCATATGCAATTTGGTATAAAATCATTTGTATAATAGCATTGGTTTTCTCACAGGATTTTCCATCCATTGCTGCTTCTTGTTCAGGTTTGTTTTATCAGATAATGGAATGGAGTATTTTGGATGCCTCTTGTGGTTCTGTTCCCTTTGATCTTGATATGTCTCAAGATAGCAAGACTACCATTTTTCTGCGAGTCATTATAAGTAAATAATTACAGTGGCTTATAATAGCAGGCACATAACCATATTTAGCCTTAATTTAGGCAAAGAAAAGAAAAGTGTAATCTGTTTTAGCAAATTAGCAAGTAAAAAGATTCAGTATAAAATATATCTATATATCACTGGACTATCATTTTCTTACAAGAAATTTAAAAAAAACACCAAACAAGTGTTCATAAGACTTTGTCCAGAGAATATTTATCAAGATTGACAAAATTTTTGATTTACAGCCTGACTTAGATATTTCTGCAATGATACTGGCAACTTGTAGGTGAAGCAAAATACCTATAAGTGAATATCAGGAAGCCCAGTTATTCCCTTAGGAGATAATTTCTTTTTCTTTTTATGAAGAAGGCAGAATTAGTATGCTATAAAATTTAATTTTGTGCGCTAGTAGTGTGCAAAAAAAATGATTCAAGCACTGTTGGACAAAAAAGAAATAGATACCTCTAGAGGCAAGCTGAGATCAGAGAGGAGGGAGAAGGAGATGATGAGAGTGAAAATGTATAACAGACCATACATTCTGTAGTCCAACAGTGATACTACTAAGCTTGAAGTACAGCATAGCTGAATTAGATCTTAAAGATCACGTTAACTTTAGTGAGATGCCATTCTGAATGGTTCATTAAGTAATTGATATTGACATTTTGGTAAGTAATTAATACTGAATTCCATATAAAATGGCTTAACTATTAGGATTTTATTTCTTTAGATGGGATGACATAGTTATTAAATGTTAACACTGCTATTAATTCCTCTCAATTGGACTATAAGAAAAAAATATGCATTTTATAGAAATTGGGAGCAATCATACCATCTATTTTTTATTTCTTATATAATTCAGTTTTGGATTGATAGGGGGAAGAGACAGGACTGAGATGGTGTCTTATTGTAGGCAATTGTACTACAGTGATAAGTTACATTCTACCAGGCTTCATGTTGAAAAATAAGAAAAGACAGGAACAATTTCTAGTGATATAGTATAGTTTCAAGAAGAGTATAAATTGATAATTTTCTCCCTTTCAGAGTTGTAATGAAGCTCTTCAAGGCAATACTCCTTACTGCAGAAATACTTTGTTCTCCATGAGTAGGAAAAGTTAAGAGGGTGAAATGATTGTCTTTTCCAAGTTCCAATCCAGCAGAACGTTGACATAAATAATCAGCACTAAGCTATTCCTTTTATTGTATTTGCATTCAGTGCAGACCTTAGGCTGTGATATGAATGAAATGTAAGCATACATTCGGAATAAATATCAACCTCTAAATATTTAGTATTACCAATTCTGGATTAAAAAAAAAAAAACAAAACAAGAGATTAAAACCATAAATACCATAAATATGACATTTCTCACTGAAGAACTCCTTCCTTCAAAATGCAAGAAGAAAAAAAAAAGAAAAGAAGCTTGTCTGACTTGCATTTACCCTTAGAGCCTTTGCTTACAGACCCTTGCAAGCTTTATTCCTAAAGGAATTACTGGACTGGAAATACTAAAGCAGCTCCTAGTACCAAAGAACTGCAGTTTTTCCTGAAGTGACAATCCTGTTTTCACAGAGAGAGATGGGAAGCAGGGGCAAAAGGCAGTCAAATCTTGCTGACCTGATGTCTGGCTCCTCACATCTATTTTTAGGTGGAGCCTGAGGTTGCTTTATACTCAGTAGCAGATTCTGGAAAGCAATTGTTTTGTGTCAATCTATAGATTAATTATATAAACTGCTAGTTTAAGCAAGAAATAAAGTTTGTGGTTTATACTTTTCTTTCCCATTGTAATCTTTTTCAACTTTGATAATCTTTTTCTTTGCAGTGCTTCTTCTAGCATTTAATTGATCTGTGGACTTTTTAAACCTCAGGCACCTCCTTCCTGAACTTTGTAAATTGCTATTATTGGCCTGGTTACCTTTCCTTATTTCCTACAATACAGTTGCCAGAACAGACTTATTTTACTTTTATGTGATCATTTCAAAATCATCTGATGTGCCTTGAGTCAAAGAGAATGAGAGATGTTCCTTCAGTGAAACAGGTCATTCAGTCTATTTGCAAGACTGGCAGGCTCCCAGGACTTCCTCTTTTTTTTTCACTTGGGATGTACTACCTCCAAGAAAGACATAACTTGACCACATAACATTCCAGAGTAAGATAGCATTGCTGCTGGGGAGAAAAAGTAATTCTCCATTAAATGAGGTCAGTAGTCCCTATTCCCAGTATCTCTACTATACCTTGAGATTTTTTTTTGTGTGTGTCATTGTAGCTCCTGTTTAAATCAGAAAGAGACAAGGGAGGTAAGAAAGAGAGGTTATTCTATAAATCTATAAAATGATATTCTATTTATCTCTCCCTATGGCAGTGCACCTGCTAAGTTCTTCTGTCTTTAATTGAGAAGGCATGATGTCCTTTCAATATGCTTGATCTACTGGCAAATAATTTCCATTGAGACCATTCCTGAAGCAGCCCAGCTGACATACACCTGTTCTTTATTGGTGGAACATGAAGATTTTAAGCTTAGGTGACTTAATATGATATGATTTGGGAGAGAAAATGTGCATTCAAGGGCAGGCTGGATGTGTCTCTGGGCAGTGGATGTGTCTCTGGGCAGCCTGGTCTGGTGGTTGGTGACCCCACACGTAGTAGGGGGTTTGAAACTGGATGATCATTGTGGTCCTTTTCAACTCAGGCCATTATATAATTCTATGATTCTATCTTTTCTTTATCAGTGGTTAAAATCTGGGATTCTCACAAGTTCAATTCCCACCTGGAAAACATGGATAAAACACCTCAAAGTAAAGACCTCAACCTAATGTTGAGACGATGAATTTTTTATATGTAAGGTGACTGCCATAATGCAAGAAACTTAGAGCTGAGATGAATTGACTGACCTTTTAAAATCTTAAATGTTTGTTCTTCATCATATTAAAAATAAATATCTCCTCTGTGTCATAATTTGTTTTATAGATTTGAGGGAAACTCCTTTAAAGGGAATCCCATTTTACCTAGGTGAGTAAAGAGGATGACAACTTTCTAAAAAAAATCATCAGTGTAGTTGCATTTTCCATCTTTTATCTTTTATCCATTGCTACCTGTTTCTTAACAAATGTTGAAGGACATATCTTTTCTTGCTATAACATTTAGAGATTTTTGCCTTGGGCAGATTATCTGTCTTATGATTTTCACCAAAGTCATTGTAAGTATTTCTTTTCAGTCCTTTAAATTTATATTTCCTGCTGAGGGAAAATACTATTCCTGAGTAGCAGATAAACTATATGTATTATAATATTCAAAATAATATATTTCACTTGAGTTTAATTATATTTAATCAGGCATATCTATTGTACACACAAATAAATGTGTTCTTCTTCTGGTTTTCTTACTACTCTGTTGAATTCAACTCACATATCATTGTTTTATCTTATTCTGTTTTCTGTAAGGAGGGCTCATTTTTGTCTTACTGCCTGTACAGTATTATATAAACAACAGCTCATACAAATGATTCAGGTGTTATGAGAGAAACAAAAAGCAAAAAAACAAGAGCAGAGAGAAATAATTATTTTTTCGTACTGGTACACCTTTAAAAAGGTACAGTCTTGCTAAATAATGGGAAATGCAACTACCTGCCTCATTAAGGATTTCAGGAATTCACCACAATGCCCAAGTTGAGAGTAGCACACCTGCTACTGCTGTGCCAGTTGCTGCAGTTGCTACAACAGACGTAACGGGGTTATTCTTAAGCCTTCAGCATGAAAGTATGCTTAGCATTTTAAAAATATTTTGTTTTGATTAGTGAGGGGGTTTTGTAAGAAAGTGCTATAGAAATCTAAGGCATAGAAAAATCTTTTAAATCACCAGTGCTCAAACATATGTAATGCAAGCAGGCTTTAAACTCTCACAAACCAATGATACTTCCTGCTGTGATGACCTGTCCAGTGGCACAATTTAAGTGGATTTTTTTTTCTTGTTTATGATCTCTTATTTGTTCTATTACAGTTCAAAGCTATGTTCTATAATTTCAGACAGCTCCAGCAACTTTCATCTTCAGGACCTGTTATGCTTTACTTAATTAAGTAAAGGACAGGTTTTGGGATCTAGAGTTTGGGCATAAAGGTTTATGTTAACTCTTATTGAGAAGATCTGATCTGAGATGTCATGTGATGTTATTCTTTTTTTGATTCTTATTTTGATCTCAATTAAACAAAAATTTGCCCTTAAAAACCAAATAAAGATGAATTTTTCCTAATTGTAATCACATAAAATTAATCACTAATTCTTACTATAAAGTATCTCTTTTGCAGAAATTTTATTTTATATAGTCTGAATATGCAAAAAATTACTGTGAATGCACAATATATTTTCAGATTGATGAATATGAACTCTGAGTATATATATTACGATCATGAAGTTATATATACATATAATAGAATCATATAAAGTATTTTTAGACTTTCAAACAAAACAGAACCACACTGGTTTGAAGAATATCATCACAAAACCACAATGTGGAAATAATGATCTGCTTTAAATATGCTTTAATCTACTTCAGAAGCCAAGATTGAGTAGATCCACTTTTCAAGAGCTCCCTTCACAGGAGGCTCATCATCTTCTAAAGATCAGTCTTCACAAAATATATAGATATATATGTAAGCAGAAACTACTGTGTAATATATATAGTAGTTTACAAATAGTGTTGGATACATATAAACACTAAGTAGGGAACTCTTATATTTGCTCATCCTTTTGTTGCATATCCACTATTGAGAGAAAGAAAGTAAGAGAAGTAGCATTTTATTTTAGCAATAACTTTCAGAAACTATCTGCCTAAATCTGTTGATTTGACACACAGCAAATGTTAATAGTGAAGGGAAAGGAAAGCAAGTATCTATTGCAGAACGTGTGCTGGCAGAAAGTTGTGTAGCCTCAATTTGTCTGCCACCACTGAAAGGATTCCTCTGCTACACGGCTCTAAAATGCTAACCTTGAGGGTAACATGTTAAACAAGCTTGTGATCATATTCAAAAGGTGCTTTTCAGAATCTGTCTTCATGGTTCAGAAGATCATTTTAAAGCAGTAGTGGTAATGCTACTTGAGAATAGAAACTCTTATCCAGTGAGATATTAAAATCGCTTTACATTTTTTTTTTTTTTTGTCATGAATTTGGCTGAAATGAAAGGAAGATGCTGAATTCAGAAAAACAGTGATTAGAAAATGTTAAAATATAGCTATGCATTTAGCTGCAACACACAAATGAAGACTATTTATATTCCAGTTTTAAGGAGATTTATTTTCAGTTGTCAAAAATCATCAGAACAATGTATTCAGCTGTCTTTGATGTGAGTCTGAATCTCTCTGTGTTGTCTCATAGAAGCTGTGGATCAAGCAGCTCACTGAGTGAGCTGGCCTCCTCAGCTGGACTGCCTGTTAGTCTTCGCTGAACGAAAACTGCTCACCTCACTGTGAAAGACGCAGCACAAAAGCTTGACGTAGACTTGATTCCCTCAGTGTGACCTCTTGTATTACCCGAGCAGATGGATGTCTCATTTCTGGATTCTGATCATGCTTAGGTATGGTAAAGTTACTTAATTTCTCATTCTTACCAAGATTAGCAGAATATTCAGACACACTTAATACCTGTGAACTTTAAAAATAAGATTAGTCCTTCAGATTAATATGGAGGTTGTATTTATTTATTTATTTTTAAGTATCATAGTTTGTTGCATACTATAGTTTAGGGCAAAAATTTCAGTGTATGCATCTAGTTCTCTCTTCATATGATCCTGGATTCCTTATATGAGCTACCAAATAATTATTGCCTAACCCCGAGGTTAACCAGTTCCAGAAGGAAGACTTCAGAATCAAAGAAGTAATTAGGAAGCATAATTCATTGTCTCTTTTTCATCATTCATTCATCCTTCAGATGGGGGCAGTAATGACTGCTAGTGGTAGAGGGCTGTTGGAAATTTAAGTTAACATTCATACAATGTTTGGAATATATAAGAAATTGATTTGACAAGCTTTGTTTAGGCAGCAGATGAAATGTGCAGATACATTCATTTTAAGGTGCCCTTCTGCATTACTAAAGTGTAACATTTCATATGCTGACATTTATGTAGGAAAGGAAACATGTATATGGATGTAATAGAGCTGCCTTCTCTTCTGAGAACCTATTTATTCACCTCTTGCAGGGGAAAGAAGTAGAAGACAGAAGGGTGTTTGGGCTGAGGAAGCAGTTGTCAGCCAATTCTGGAAGGTGAATGGAAGCTAAAATCAATCAGCTAAGAAATATACTTAAATGTTACATTCAATCTGGTATCTGTGCTTGTAGAAAGTGAAACAGGCTCTAGGAGAAATTGCTGACGAGTCACTGGCAACTGCAGTGACCCTAATCTCACTGGAAGATTACCCTCTGTTGGGTAGAGCAGCACAGATCAAAGGGTATAAAGGGGTTCAGTTTGTAACCAGAGTGCTGGAAAGTCAAGGGGATTTTGTATGTGTGTGTGTTTGTGCTTGTATGTATGCATGTATATAGAACAGAAAAGGAAAAATTTCTTTCAGGATATAGTGAAAGGCAAGTGATTAATGATTTAAGATTCTTTTCACACTGCAGTAAAAATTAATTAAAGATGTGCTGCCTTCAGGCAATTCTATGCTTACAGTGATAAATATGGAAATGTGCTGCATTTTGCAGGATAAAAACCATTGTCTTTACAACACACAGAAATGAATTGTATCCACATCAAGTTTTATGTAAACACTCTGAAATTTAATTGGTAAGGGTTCAGCTGAATGTCTCCTTTTGATTAAAGAAAAGCTGGTGGTGGCATCTCTGATAGCAAATGTATTTTCTCAAGAAAAAACGGAAAGAAAAGATTTTTGTCAACTCTGGACAAATAAGGTGGAGAAGAAGGATCAACAAATACTTTTAGTAGCAAAATATGTTACAATTGTGATGAATGTATGGTTAGGTATTTTTGGTTTTATTTATTAAACTTAATGTCTGACATGCAAACCCTGAATCTTTCACCACAAATAGTCACTCAGTCCATTCTTCTTTTGGTTCTTATAAAATGAACTACAAGAGTAATCTTCCTTTTTATTGGCACAGAGATGTAATTCATTTCTTCAAATCCCTCCAGTGACTATCTATTATTTTATTAAATAGAACCTTTCATTACTGGCTTCAAACTGCCACATAACAGTAAACATAAATATTCCTCTCTTCTGTTCCTTTCTTTTCTTGTAGTTGCATCTTAGGGGTGCCAGAAGATTCCTGGTCCTTTTCTGCTGGACACATCTTCTGCAAAGCAGCTGTGGGAAGCTGGCTTAGGACCTTCTGCAGACTACAGCTCTCATCTCTGCCTCTGCTTATCCTTTCAGATCAACCTCTGTCATGCTGCTAGAAGTGACTTGTTCAAAAGGTGCCTTTCATCTGCTTTCTGCTTGCTCCCCTGTTCTTCAGGTTCAGAAAGCCTGCTGCAGGTCAGAAAGATGCTAAAATTAAAACAAAACAAAACAAAAAACTAAACAGACACACCCATCTAGAAAATTTTCTTTATTAGGAACCTGGTATGCCCCAGCTACTCCCATTGAGAAATATTTTAACACTGCTACTGATTTACTGTTGAGTGTATGTGTGTGTAAATCTCACTATGGCACATGCACCAGAGAATTTAATTGGCTAAATGAGAATAGAAACATTCTGAGAAATACTTTTTTGCTTCTTCAGGACTCTGAGGATAAAGGGAAGAAAATGGAAAGCTGAATGTATTGGGGAACTAAGTATGTAGCTGCATGGTGGAAACGGGTTAGTCAGAAAATTATGTAGAACCAGCAGTTGGGTGGGGAGCTGCCTCCATGCCCTGCTGCGCTTGTGCATTCTTGTTTTGAGTGACCAATACTTGTGATCCTATTGTGTTTATCATTCTATCAAAAGAGATTTCAGAACAGTACAAAGGCAGTGTAACTCTAATGGCACCAGCGGAGGTCACCAGCTGAAAGATTTGTCCAATCTGTCCAATTATGAAAATTCTTAGGATGTAGAGAGAAAGATGCAAATAAAGCCAAACTTAGATATCATTTTTGATATGAAAGAAAATTATCCTGCAATATGGGTAAAGATGATAAGGTACTAAAAATTCTAGAAAACTGACAGATGACTTTTTAGCACGTCTGAGGATGAATGTTTTGATGTAGGCGTAATGTGCTAATGAATTAGCCTTTCAAATTCAAATGGAGCAAATCTGGCTCATTCTAGTCCTAGAGCATGGAAAGTATTTGTTCAGGCCTAAAATCCATCATATGCTTTAGCAAATATGTGGTAGGAGCTGAAATTTCCACTTGGTCAATGCAAAGCTGTAATAGCACGTACAATTTTGATACAGCTTTCCATAGAGCTTTTAAAGAAAACGAGTGGATTCTTGCGTAGTTTAGGGTCATATTTTGCCTAGTTTCAATAAGTGTTGCTGATGCTTGGACAAAAAATAAATCCAGTTAGAAAGGGATGAGAGCATGAGGCAAATTTGCTGGAGTATGTTGAACTAGGTTACAGGAGGCATTTAGCCAAAACAAGTTGATGAGTTATGTGCCCTTGAGACACATGCACAGTTGCCCAGCAGATTTTCCCCATCCATTGAGAGTGAAGCTAGTCAGTCCTTGAAAATCCTGTTACAAATCTTACAGACCACTGGATGAGCACACCAAGTTTTCTCAGCTTTAAAAACAGAAACATTGAAATCAAAATCAAGATTTTCTATGTACAAAAGGAAATTAAAAGTGCTGGGAAACTACACAGGGTTATCATGGAACCCTTTTCGATGGAACATGGTGGAAACTCTTCATCCAGCATTCATCATCCTCAGTTATTGCCTGCAGCAATAGTAGTTCATGAGCTCCATATATCCATATATCTTAACAAGAACATTTCCCGTGCCTGCTCTGCAGTTTGCATTCAGTTTTGTCTGAGCCTCTGTAATATAAAGAAGAGCACTGAGATAATGTAGGTTAAGAAGAAACACTTCTTTAAACAAGTAGCAGAAGTGAGAAATGTTATTGGGTATAAGTGCTTACAGTAGCAAGGGAACTGTGAATTGCCTTAAATGGCCAGCAGCAGTTCAGCCGCATGGAAGCAGGGGGAATGAGTATTTGTATTTGCAGGCAGTAATTACAGCTGCTGCACATTCTCCACTCTAGAGAAATTAGGTTGCTTCTGATTTAAACTGTAGTTTCATTATACAAAGTGTTGGGTCCCAGTGCTGGTTTTCCTCTCATTCTTCCTTGTTCACTTTGCACCTTCGTGCTGTGTCAGTGCAAATCCTTGCTCATCGGTGAGTTGAACTGGGCATTAGAGAACTATTCTGACATGAAAAAAAAAAAACAAAAAACAAACCAAAACAACAACAACAACAAAAAACAAAATAAAACACAGAGAAAAGACAGATTACTTCTATGCCTAAGACAGATGCAATGTGAGAAATGAGGGATGAATATACAGGATGAAATTATCACAGCCATCCCTTTCAGTGTTGGCAAACTTGGTCTTTCTACTTGTGCCTAGCAATCAGCCATACCCTGTGCCTAGCATACAGCTATACTCTGTGCTCTGCACAGACATAATGGAGTCGTGGAACAAGCAGTATAGAAAAGCATACTATCCATCAATTCCATCCTTTCTGCTAAGCATATTGTCACTAAACATTAATAAAATCTTATTGTTACTTGGCTTTAAACCTCCAACATAAGCAGTGCTATGCCACTAGAAAGAACAAATCTTTTTAAGAAAAAAGCATTACCTTTTATATTTTCCCTTAAAGGAGAAATATTTCACTATTTTACTGATCTCTAAGAATTTATTTCAATAAATTGTTTATAAACATTAAAAGAAATGGAGTGTAGTTTATGGGATTTAAACATACATTTTATTATTTGTTAACAGGATTTAGCTTCTCCATGCTGCTTCAAACATTCCTCTTGAATATACTTTCCTTAAGTTCTGTGTCTTGAAAGAATTCTAAAATAAGTCTTTCTTACCTGAGCTGGGCTTTGTCAAATATTCAGCAAGAAGACGTGATTTCAGTTAAAGTATTAAGCAGCTGTATAAACATTGTACTATTTGCTAAAAATCAACTTCAGTGAATGTCTTCTAGTTAGATTATTATTACTCATGAATATTTCAGTTATAAATTTAAAAAATATAAGAGTCAAGCTACAAAGAAAGCACTTATAACTTAATTTCCCCTTGACTGGCCTCATCATGCATTCAGCAACAAATTATTTCTTTTCTTGCCACCAGCATGATGCTTGCTGGTGCTAAGTGCCAATACATAGCTTATAGGCTGAAAGGTTAATAAACGATGCACACTGTACCATTTGCATTTGTGTTCTTTATATCTACAGTAAAATATTTATCTTTTTCATACATAGGAAAACCCACAAACATTTATTTATTTTATTGGCAGATTAGCCATTTGTTTTTGAAATGCAAGATGCTTATTTTTCACTTTATTGCACTGCTTTAATATTTTACTCTTGATAGGAATGGAGTAAGAGAGGTCAATAATAATTCGATTGAGTAAATGTCATGCAGTAAGTTTCATAAAATAATGATGTTGCAGAGAAATCCTCCTAGATGGGGCTTAGTGTGTTGTGTTTTCTGAGAACTGTTTGGTAGTCTTTTCAGGATGCACAGGAGCATCTCTGTACCAGGAAAGATGACAAATTCACTGACCTCAGAATAAATTCTCTGAAGATGAAGGCTTGAAAATCATGATAAAAAGAAACATTTGCTAGTGAAGAACAGGAAGAAATGGAAAATTTCACTTATCTGAGAAGATGAAATTCACTGGCTGATAAGATCTAACTGTTATGGAGACTATAAAATCACTGGGAATTTAGAGGTATAGAGTACATTTTAGTAGCTGCCAAAGCTGTGGTATAGCAAGATCTGTGTATAAACTAAATTGAAACAAAGCCACAGCAATACCTTGTCAAGATTTCACCGTTAAGCAAAAATGCAGCAGCAAATGAGGGAAAAGTGAAGCAGATTAAAAGCTTTTGACAGTTTCTGAGTCAGCTGGTGGCAGCTACCAGCATGGCGGTTTGCACAGTGCCCAGCCAGCTGTTCCTATCAGCCATCACTTTGTACAGGTTATTCTTACCTTTTGCTTATAGTGTAACTTCACAGAGAGGGCTGCACTTGCAGCCAATCAGCAGAGAATGTATCAATAGAAAGTTAATAGAAGGCTGCTGCATGGTTCAGTGAGATGATTACAAACTGGATTTCTTGTCTGCAGTTTTTCAAGTGCTGAAAAAATACCTTGGGTAGAATGCTTACAGTGAAGAGAAACCAATTAAACAGATCTGTGTTCATGGAATGTCTCAAGTGCATTAATCTCTATGTAAATTTAAGTAGTCAGAAAAAGTCCCTACACAGCCATTCCTCCCTGTAAAAAACTGTAAGTAAAATGTGACAGCTTAGCTAAATTCTGTTATTTGAGGTATTTTTCAGCGTTCATAGTCAGGCACTGTAAGAAAAATAAGTTAATTTCTCTGAAAAGTTGAAATTAAGTGATAATCCAACTTTGCTGCTGCTGCTGAGCCCTTCTACATAATGTATTTGCTGTGGCTGTGGTGTTCTTAAAGAAAACAAGGACATTGCCCATTCAAAACCTATAGTATTAAGGTTGCAAAGTCATGTACTTAGAAGATAAGAAATGTCAGTTTAGGTTCCTATCTGAATCTAATTGTGTTCTTATACAGCAGTTTGTATTATTAGATTTATTTTATAACTTGTACAAATTCTACTTTTCCTTACATTATTTTGCTGTATTTAAATGCTTTTTTTTTTTTTTTCTTAGATTGTATTGCCAAAATAATCAAAAAGGCTTTATTTCCATAAGTAAATTTCTGATGTTTGTAAACCAGAAGGATGTGCAGGGATCACATTTGCAACTGTATCAGATCTCCCTTTTCCTGTGCAAAATGCTACTGCAGGTATGTCTGCACAGGTTCAGTCTCTTCCAGGCTGCCTGATCCTCATTCTTCATCTGTTGTGGGAATGGTGCCTCCTTGTGCCCTGCAGAGCTCAGAGATTTGTCAAACAGAAGGGAGTATGACTGGAACATGAGAGTGATTTCAATGTTACCATTCCTGTAAGTGCAGCATGCCATCCTGGATCACCACCAGACTTTGGGTTTTATGGGTCTCCAAACTATAGAGGGTATAGAGCATGCTTCACTGTTACACTGCCACACTACCAGCAGATGACTTCAGTTTCTAGTGTTCTTGTTATGTTGCAATCTGTCAGCAAAATATAGCACTTCTCTGTTCAGTATTTTCTCTTAAAGCAGCATATTCAGCTCATGAACTTTCATGTTGTTTTATGACACTGTTAAAAACTCAAGAGTAATAACCTGTCATTGAACAAAGGCATAAGCACAGGGAATTATCAAATCTAAACTGAGCTGTCAGGGTGAAGAGAATACTACTGATTTTCTCTTGCTTCATATTTCAAACCATTGATCAGAGAAGATTGAGTTTCTTGACCCTGACTGATAACATTCAAGTTGACCCAAGTTAACTGTACACATGTAACCTCTATCTTCAAAAAGGTGGATAATCCATTCTGTTTGCTCTACCACTGGGTTGAACTAAAACCCAGTTTAGTTTAGTTTAGCTTAGACCTCAAAATCTGAATGCAAACAAATTATAGTGGTGAAAAAAGGTAAAAAAGCATCACATCATCACTATAGAACTATTAATTTCTCCTCAATAATCTGCAAGGCTTTGTAAAATTTCCAGGAGAAAAGAACTACTGGAAGTACTTGTAGACATTGGAATGCAAGGAACTGTTCTACTCAGGAGAGAGGACAAAACAAAAAGATATTTTCCTACAAGTGTGGTATGTCTGGATAATCTGTTGGCTTAATTTGGATTATAAACACATTTTGAGAAGAAAATCTGTTCTACAGTATTACCCGGACAATTAGTATGTAGTAGTTAAGTTACTGCAGACAGAGATTTGTACAAGAATTATAAGGAAATAAGGAACCAGCATAAGAAGAGATGTTCAGCCTTGAGAAAAGAAGACTGAGAGGGGATCTGATCCAGGTCTATAAATATCTAAGGTGTGGGGGGCAGAATGGCGAGGCCGGATTCTTTTCAGTGGTGAGTGGAGACAGGACAAGGGGAAACGACTGGAAACTGCAGCATAGGAAGTTCCGCACAAATGTGCGCAAGAACTTCTTTACAGTGAGGGTGACGGAGCACTGGTACAGGCTGCCCAGGGAGGTGGTGGAGTCTCCTTCTCTGGAGATGTTCAAGACCTGCCTGGATGCCTACCTGTGCGACCTGGTGTAGGGAACCTGCTTTGGCACGGGGGTTGGACACGATGATCTCTGGAGGTCCCTTCCAACCCCTACAATTCTGTGATTCTGTGATTCTGTGACAATGGATTTTATTAAAGTGGAAATATTACTAATGAAATTCCTCTAGGATCAGGCTTGCATCTGGTCCCGTGTAGAATTTTTTTGTAATCATCATGGCAGAAATAAATTGATCTTGAGCACAGGGAAAATTTGATAGGATGAGATGTAATGGACTTAAGTTGTGCCAGGGGAGGTTCAGGTTGCACATTAAGAAAAATTTCTTCTCGGAAAGAGTGGTGAAGAACTGGAACAAGCTGCCTGGGGAGAGGTTGAAGTCACTATCCCTGGAGGTGTTCAAGAAAAGAATAGAAGTGTGACTGAGGGACATGGTTTAGTGATGGGTTTGTGGCTGGCCTAGATGATTTTAGAGATCTTTTGCAAACTTAATTTTTCTATGATTCTCAAAGTACACTTTTGTGAGGCATGTCCGAGAATTTTTCTCACCCATTGGTGAGGTAGTTACAGGGGTAGTTACAGGCCCCTAAACCAAGAGGTTAGTGATGATAGTGGGGAGAACAATTCATCTCCAGAGAACAGCTCACAGAGTGTAGGTGAGCTTCCAGCTCCGACTAGTGCATCCCTCTTTTAACCATAGAGAGAGAGGAGGGGGCAAGATGGCTCACTTCCTGTGGTAGGAAAGAATGACAGCTTTTTACATATGGTTGAAAACCCTGTATTCAGGTTTGCTCTAGTTGCTGTTCACAATATTAAAACAGGTCTTGAGCATTGGCTGTGCAACCTACCAGTCCCCTGCAGTGACTCTACTTGAGTTCATAGATAATTTAAATGTACATGAAAGGAGTAGACTAGACACAATATATTTCAAGTACTTTGCTTTTTAAGTCTTTCAAATCTGCTTTTGCAGTAAGTTTTCTTTTGTTCCTTGTACACACTTGTAGGACAATACCTGATTCTCAGTCTCTCTGCTATTCACCTAGCGCTTCACAGGGGGCCGTATACCTGCTTATACACTAACTCTCCCCCTCACAAATCAGCATAATTCAATTACAGCAGAGAAATTGCTCTCAGCCTCAGACTTACTTTAAAGTTTGATGTTAATGTTTCAGAACATATCTTGTTAAAAAAAAAAATATCAAAAAACAGCTTATTCTCTCTACCCTGGATAACTGTTGAGAATCCTGCTGAAAACCAATAGTAACATACTTGTTACTATTCAATATTACAAAAGGCATTGAAGATTAACAAATAATAGTCAATATATTTATTGTCTGTTTTTATTTTTGTATGCCTGCTTTCCCAGCTTTTGTCTGCTTGTTTCTATTCCCTATATCATAATTTGTCACCTCCAGGATTTGCTTTCTATTTTTCATTCATTTGGAGGAATGACTGTTTGGATTTGGTTTCTTTCTGCCTAAGTCATTTCTGTGAACTGGTTTACGCTTTGAGCCACATGGGACATTATGATGGAGATTACAAACTGTACCTCTATTCAGGAACGGAGAAAAGAGCTGTGGGTTTTCTGAGCATTCTACATTTTAACACATGATATAGAAGTGACATGAATCTTCTATCTGCTTCCTTGTAGTCAGACTTGACAATGCAATCCGACAGTACTATTTGAAATGTATAATTGATCTCATTGATCCTGTACAAAACTTTTGTAAGATATCCCAATATTCCAATTTCTTTTCCTGAAAGAAGTTGGTTCAAGCTACTAGTCCAGGTTTAGACACAAAATACCAATGTGGCTATTATATTAAGCACGTGATGTTAAGTATGTATAAAAAGTAGCATTGTGCATAGCTTTTCTGATATGAATTTGGAGAAGGGAGGGCAAGGATATCAGAATCAATAGAAAATGGTTTACAGTATGAGGCAAATATAGTAATTTTTAGACTATAGAATGTGGGCTAAGAGCTAATGAATGTTCCTTGTAAATATCCTATATTTTTAACAACAAAGAATGGTAGGAGATACTTAGCTTAAAAAAAAAAAAGTGAAAGAAAAATAGTGTTGTAATGACAAAAGAATTCATGCCGTAAGACTATGGAGTGTGGATTAGACTTCCAACCAAAGTAGTGAAGGTAAGAAACTTAATGAATTCTGATCCAAATATTGATTAGTTGATGAAAAGCATGATTTTGTTGCTGTTATGATATACTTGCTCTTGCTTTGTTAGGATGTGTTCTGACTTGCTGTCTCCAGTGTATGCAAGTTCTGTTTTCCTAAATTATCATTGTTTAGTCTGAATTTTTTTCTGTTTAACTTATCTGATGTGAAGTAATTACAAAAGAACTCATTCCTTCATTTGACTGCTTAATCTTAAACTTTAAACCTGATCCTGCAAGAATTGTATGAACTTAATTTAAAACACTGCAGGCATCTATAATGATTTCAGTAGCACAAACTTAGCATATTGTGAATTACATGTGGGTTACAAGGAAATGAGCCATCACCACCTATATTCAAATAAGATCTCAGAAGACTGTGTGCTGCTAGTTGATAGAATATTTTTTGGCTATTCAGTTTACAAAATAGCATACCCAGCAGCTGTCACCAAATTAGGGTCTTGAGCTAGTCTCAGTCTGAGTATAGTGATTTGGCAGGAATCACAAATGAGCAGCAGTCATCTGTTTGCTGTGTGTAATACGATTGGCAGAGTCTTTTGAGGGTTAACCCTGAAACACAAATCATTTGAGAAAGATTTTTAGAAAATACTTGAACAGGATAGTTCTTCAAAACAATAGCTACTGAAAGAGGCAATGTATAGATAAATTATGCACTCAACCTGAAAGATCTCACATCATATAGGAACATTTTGTCTCTTAGAACATCATGCAGAAAGAAAGACATCAGAAAATGGAGCAGTCAGAACAATCTGTATCTTCAAATCTAGTTTAGTTTCACTGCATTTCTATCCTAATTTTTTAAAACCAGATTAGAGTGTCTTGTAAGTCTCCCTGTTTACACTACTTTTGAGTTTTCTGTAGAGACAGTGAACAAGGTTGCTATGGTCTCCTGTAACTTAAATTCTTTTTTAGGAGTAGGTACTTTATCATCAAATTAATTTTGAAGAAAACTATTGTAAAAGTCAGCCAAAAACTACCTGAAAAAAGTCTGAAAACTTATTCTTGAGTTGAAAAGGTCCAAAATCCATTATCATGCTGCTGGCAGTAAGATACTGTTAGCACATACTTAGGCATATGCCTTTCTGAATTTGCAGATGTCAGTGATGTTTCAAAGGTTTGGGAAAGTAGAATGCATAAATAACAGCTATTGCTATGGTTGTTAACTTCTGGGTTTGGCAAGTCTTTTGCATTCTGATAGAGAACTTTCTTCCAGATGACAGCCAGAGGCAGTGAAAGAAAGATGGAATCTTAGGGAGATAGGACCCACACATATCCGTATGACAAATTGTAATGACAAGGTTGGGATTCGGATTTGTAAAGTGATATACTGAAATAAATAAAATTCATTTCCATATAGTGCATACAGGTCTACTGCTGTTTGTAATAATCATCTCTGCAAAGCACATTGTATTTTCTTTAGGTCAAGAAGCACACTCTTTTCCTGTGCCAAGGTGCTTATATATCTTGTTCTCACAATCTAATATAATTCTGAGCTATGAAGATAGTTTGCTAAGGAATTCATAAGGGCATTATTACAGCTAAAATGGGCAGTCCAATAACTGAATTAATTTCATATCTGTGGGAAAGTACTGACAACAGAACTTCTCTTTCACAAAAATATTTTAAAATATACTATTTTGCATCATTATATTTTTTGAGACAAATTTTATATGTGAAATAAAATCATTGCAATTCTGTCACAAAAGACTAAGTTTTTTTTTCAACTTTAAGGATACTGGTTACCCTTGCAGATAGCAATAGAAATTAACCTCAGAACAGCCAGCAGAAAGTACAGAGTATATTTTCTACATAACTGTGATCCTTCCTCATGCTTATAAATAGTAAATTACTGTCCTTTCTTTGCAAGCACTAGGAGATTTATATAGCAAAGTAACCTACTGTTCTGCAGCCCAGTGAATATCATATTCTGTTAATCTGGAATGGGGAAGACAGAGCTGATTTTATAGTTGTTTTGATTTTCACTGGTCACCAGCCTGTGTTGTTGACTGAGGAAACACATAGTGTTCACCAGAAAGATTTGTCAGTTCCTTTAAATCACTGCAGAGGAACCTAGATCCTTGCATTATTTCTAGAGAGGTTTTTAATTTAATTTTTATTTAGTTTATTTAGTTTATTTAGCTACTAATTCTGCATCTCCCTACTTCTGTTTTGCCTGCATTGAATCTCTACGTTAATCTTGTACAGACCTCTGGCTAATCTACCACACAGTGTTGAACCTTACTTTCAAATCTTGAACTTTTGTCTGTAACATCACCTGTTTCCTCTTTTGTGCCTGCATGTTCTTTTAAACTGCCTAACTCTGATGAATAAGATTGTTAGATTAGAATGTCCCCAAATTGCACATTCTTTGTTGCAGCATCAGCTTTTTTTCATAGTTTCTTCTTTATCCAGGTTATTCTACTGGCTCTGTAATTGACTCTACTTAGAAGATGACCTCAGTCTTCTGAAAATTCTTGAATCTCTTCTGTGAATGGAGTGCTTCTGTACTTGGCAATGATGAGACTGTACCTTTAGTACTGTGTTCGATTTTGGGTCACTCACTCCAAGAAAGGCATTGAGGCCATGGAATGTCTTCAGAGAAGGTCAACAAAGCTGTTGGAGGGTTTTGAGTACAAGTCTGATGAGGAGTGACTGAGGGTAACTAGCACTGTTTATTCTGAAGAAAAGGATGTTTGGGAGAGACCTTATAATTCTCTATAACTCCCTGAAAGAAGATTGTGGTGAGTGGAGATAGGCCTCTTTGCCCGTTTAATAGTGATAGGACAAGAGATAATGGATTTAAGTTGCACAAAGGAATGTACAAGTTGAATATTAGGAAATTTTTTTTCTCAGGAAGAGTGGTACTGCATTGGAACAGATTGTCCAAAGGAAAGATGGAGCCACCATCCCTGGAGGTTTTCAAGAAAAGAGTAGATGTGTTCCATAGTGGTGGCATTGTGGGCGTGGTGGTTCATTGTGGTGGCATTGTGGGCATGGTGGTTATGGGTCAATAGTTGGCTAGATGATGTTAGCAGTCTTTTCTGACCTTATTAATTCTATGATTATAGATACCTTCCTAAGCACATGTGCTTTCAAATTATGAGCTAGTGAAAATGTGGTATAAAGTGAAGAGATTCCAAAGCAGATCTGGATAAAACTTGTCTGAGTATAGCTACTGTGTGGACTACTTATAATAGGAGATTGATAGGTGGTAATTATACACCACTCTTATCCTTCCAGAAACAGTAGTTCTGTCTAATAAAAGATCACGTTAAGCACTTTTCTTTCCAGAATGGAATATTGGATCATACCTCTGTATTGTCTACTATTGTTTCTCTTTCAAATAATGCATGAATATAATGTAAACCTTTAAGTTTTAAGACAAGAAGACAATAACATTTTGAAAATAATAAAACAGCAAACAAATTCCTTTTATTGAGCTTGAAATATTACTTCAAACAACGTGGAAAAATTTGCATTATGTTTAGTGAAAAGAATATGATAACAAGTCAGAAAATCAAAAGAAAATATATTGTGTGCAAAAAAAAAAGGAAAGATGTTACAGAATTCTATCAAAAAAGAAAAAAGTTGTGCGAAAAATCTGTAGGGGTGCAGCTGCAATGCTGAAGACAAACAGGTTTCTCATTTTGTACTTTTAGAAAGATAAAATCAATGACGGATACACTATTTTGAATTGAAATTATGGTTATGCCTCACTTCAAATGTAGTGTGAAATGTAGGTATAATGTGACTGTAAAAAGTGACTTTGAGTACATAGAATAGCACAAGAAACAAGATCAGATTGTAAGGATCTAGAGAGAAGAAAAGTTTGAAATAAAACTTTGTTCTCATTGCAAAATGAGAAAATTCCCTAGAATTAACTGAAATTTCCTATTTATTGCAGTAATGAATAAGTCTTAATGGCACTGCTAAAATGCAATTATACCAAAATACCTAAATATATTATTTGCTAAATTAGTGAAAGCAAACAAAAAGTAATAAAAATAACTTAAAGTAGATGATAGAACCCATCATGTTGTACCAAGGATAGCTGCTGAATGAACTGAAAATAGTGAGAATACAAAGGCAAAGTCTCTGGCAGTAAAGAGAGCTTAAGAGGATTGTGCTTCTGAAGCAGGGAACAATAACCTATTGAGAAACTGGTCTGTAAAATAAAATGATTTCAGTTAAAAAATACATGTTTTCTACAAAACCTTATTTCAGTGATCCACTGGAGGAAGAAATCTGCAAACAAATAAGGGCAGTGGGTGCTAATGGACAGGGCAGTTGAGCAGTGTGCTAAAGCCAGTCTACATATTTCAGAAAGAAACAGACGGATAAAGAGACTGGAAAGGTAGATATTACTAAAAGAGAAATAGGAGTGAAATAAAATAAGATAATGAGCATCAGAAAACAATTGTCTTAGTGTTTATTAGGACTTAAATAATAGCTTTGATTTTAGATCTATAATTGCATTGATTTTAGGTGATTCCCACCGCCATTACAAATGAGTTTCTTAAAATCCATAAATTCATTCAATTTCATAGCATCACTTTATAGGGAAAGTTGTCCAAAAATGGGAGAATGTTTCTTATAGTCACATAGGTCACGTGAGTCAAAGCAGGAAGAGAAAATCAATATAATCTTCAAAACAGTGTATAGTCTGCTCACGGTTAATCTGTCTCTAGAATAGATTTTGAATTTTAAACATTGTGCTTCTGACCAGGTAAATCTAACCACAGAGACAGGGTTTATGGAAATAACATTTTAGTGTTTAAGAGATTGTGCTGGGAAATTGGTCACTTTTGGCTCCGAAGAGAAAAAAACATAGTGTGTAAGTGAGCTTATAAAGGACTTTTTAATGCATATTGAGAGAAAAGAGATTTCTGTTGCATAAAAAGTTTACATTATTTGAGTCTTGGACCCAAGGTGGGTGACATGCTCCATGTAGGGCACCTGAAACTGTCCAGAAGACTTGTATTTCTTGTTTCCTAGTCACAGAGCTCATCAGCAGAAACTTCCATAATGTTGCAGAAAAAGAGAAGACAGGAAACTGCTGTGCAGCAGCTGAACTGTAGCTAGGACTGAGACTAGGCAATCTGTAGCTGAAAGTTGGAGTACATCTACATTTGAATCTGCTTGGACAGGAGTTGACAGAGAAAGAAAGTGTACAAATGCCACTTTGGCTGTAAGCGAGAAGATTAAGTATAACGCACAGTTATGCTTGAGTTTATGAGTAAAAGTTATGGACATCAGGGAGTTGGATGATAGTTAAGTAGGATGACATTATAAGATTTCTATTACATATATAAATGGAGCATTATTAATTTAATTTTCTTACAATTATTATATTTTCTCTCACAAAACCTTGATTCACAGTTACTTTTCTCTAAAATTTTCAGCAAAAGATTAAAAAAATTAACCATGTATATGTATCCAGAAACTGATAATATGTTTCTGGGCAAAACTAAGTACTTTTTAAAATTCTAAAAAATGTCTGGAAGATTTAAAAATTGACTTTTGCATATATCAGTTGATTGATTTATGCAAACAGTAAGAAACAGCAAGAAAATCAGAAGCAGCTTCAGCAATGATGAACCTACGAATTGGTGAAGAATGGCATTTCAGCTTCTTGCACAAATCAGTACACAGTTATGACTGCATAATTATACAATATATTACATTCTAAAGTGAAAATTTACCAACATCGGTGAGAGAATTATCAAAGTAGTTGGACACCCTTAAAATATGTTTGTGATGATCATTTCAGGAATTTTGCTTCTTTATTAGAAAGCTGTAAGAACTACATTTTTCAGAAAGCTATCAAAAAAGACTATTCTATTAAAAGAAATTTTCTATGTTGAACCTAGGAAGAGAATATGAATACTGTGTTCCGTTAGTAGCAGAGCTGTGCAAAAAATGTGGTGCCAAATTGAGCTCTGCAGAGTTTGCAAAGTTTCAGTTAAACTAAAATATTCCGTGCCACACTTTTAGGAGAAAACCTTTACTGGAAATCTGTGTTAAAGTTAGGTGCAACATTTTTAGTGTGTTTCCTTAACAGATTGGTAATTTTAACAGGAAAACTTGACACAGTTAACTTCAAAGACCTACACTGCTGCTAAGCTGTGACTCTTGGTCTTCTTTTTTTAATGGTTGCTGGAGATTACTGCTTTTAACAAATATGTTCTGAATAAGCCATTTTGGCTTGCTTTGCCAAAGCAGTTAATGACAGAACTATGTCTTCTCTTTGAGAGAACATTGTATAATAATACCACTTGACAGTTCTTTTCCTAAGTTATATTGCTGTTAAACGCCATGAGATAAAGTGTTCCCAACCCATGCAAATAGGAACGCAGAGGCATAGTTTGTTACACACATCTGGAGATCCAAGCTTGAGACTAATGAGACACACCCCAAAAAGTAATTTTTCCAGCCCAGGTTTTCTGTCAAATTTCATAATGGGCCAGTAGAGAACAGTACTCCTTACAGACTCCTAAATGAATAATATCCATTGGAGATTTGTAAAAAGATGTGAAAGAGGGAAGGTGCCCAATTTTCTATGAATCAGCCAAGAAGAGAAGTGTTAACATTCCCAACAGACCTTATGTATTTTATTTATCCCTCTAATAAAGGCAATGCAAGATGCAGATGAAGAGGCTGAAGGAGGAGATGTGGTGATATATCTGTAATGTGCCTGTCTGGGATTGAAAGGAATATGTGAGGGCTTTACAGAAGTCCTTATCAATCTCTGGGAAGTATTAGATACATGAGTATTACTCCAAAAAAAAGTGTGAGGTTTCTCCTCTTTTTGGGTTTTCTATGTTAGTTTTCATTAAAACTTAATTAAAATTACTGTTGGAGATTTTTTAAGCTGGGCTAAAGTTAAAATGTGTGCCTCCTCTGTGGGCATATGAGGCTGGGAGAAGAGTTCTAGTGAACATCATTAGCACAATAAATATATTCCTACCTCTCCCCAGCTTCTGAGAAGTGGATTTTGAGATTTGGTAATTAAAATCATGCATTGAACTCCCATAAGTGAAAATGGCCATTTTCCATACTGTTTCATATCTATGTTTATTCATATTAATTTCTTCTTCTCTTTTAGAAATGTTATCCAGCCAACATTTGTGAACTACGTACTTGTCTTGGGATATCTGAACAACCTGAAGTCATTCAGGCAACCTTTGTCCATGCCTGTTATATGGACAGATCAATTGAAAAGCAGTATTTACAGTGGCTGAGATACATTTTGGATAAATCAGACTTGTTAAACATATGCAGCACATCTCAGGCACATTTCTGTCTGTGAAATCTTGGAAAGTAGTATGAGAACCCTGATTTTCCACTCTGCAAAGATGCATTGAAATGGAAAGTGAAGTTTCGAATTTAATGTACTTTTAGCTTTCGAGTCAATATTCCAGTCATATTCCTTTTTATCTAACAACTGGGAAGAAATATGATAGAAAGATGGAATGAAGCACCATTCAAAGAGGTCTTGGGAGTCAGTTTTTTATTCCTAGTCCAGCTACATATTGGAAAGTAGTACCTCCCATTCTAAAGCATGATCAGATTCTAGGGCGGAAGGTGTCTGTAATTAATCTTTGTTAATGTTATTGTTCATATTTAAACTTTCTGCACAGCTTTATGGTTCTAATTAAAGGGAAAGGACAAAAGTATACTGAAATGAATAACAATTCTTGTTCAGTGAGATTTTGAGGTATGTCATTTCTTTAAAAGTTATTTTCTTTTAGAGACTGCAATAAAATAGCCAAATTTAGAACATTAAATTCATTTAAACATATCTACAACTCTTTAATTGTAATACATATCTTACTTTTTATTGTTACAAGTAAGTTCCTCTCTTTGTTTTCCATTTTATTCCTCTATGGGGGTGCAATGCAGGTCAGAATGTAAGAGTTTTCAGACTCTTGCAAAATATATTTAGAGACTTGTTATACTCTCCAGAAATTTAATTGGTAATTGAGGTTGGTTTTTTTTTCCCCTTAATAGACTGTGAACTGAAAAGGACACTCTATATTACTTTAATAGTCTATCTGACAAATTATGCTCTTTAATTCTACTTAGGAAACAGTCTTTTACATTAACTAAACACCACCCCCCTCTCCGACCCTTCTTGACATTTAAAGCTTAAGCAACTACAGACTACTTCTAACAAGTTCTTCTTCAGTGTAATTAAAATAAAGTGGTACTGAACAAAATGATCCATTATCAAACAGTGGTTTCCACTAGGATTTATTTGAGACTGTTCATGAACAAATAGAGGAATTCAATTAAAAAAACAACCAAGGTCCTAAGCAAACTCTCAATATTAGCAGAATGCAAAGTAACTTGACAGAGAGTTCACCACATTGTATACTGTTGTATATTCATATATATGCACATGTAGACAAAATAGAATGTCTTCTGGTCTCCTGATTTATGATATTCATAGTTCAATTAAGAGTATCTCTTAATTTAGTTAGTTCACTCAGACTTACTGTTGTGAACGTCCTCAACAGCATTATCCTGGAATTTTCATTTCTCTAGGATGTAGTTAAGTCATGTACTTTGTTTGGCTCTCATATATGCTCATTTAAATAACTAACAGGAAGTTTGCTTCTCATCTTCTAAAATACTTTGGGACATAATTATGATTAGATTGTTCAGGTACGCTTGCAGTCATCTCTATATTCCAGGGATATCATGCATGGCAAAATTCAAATTTCTATGCTAAACTTACTTTAGACATTTGTTGAACTTTGTTGTTTGCTTTGTTTCAAATCCAGGGAGCATACATGTCATATATTTAAACTAGATTGGTAATATTAATGAAAAAAAAATAATGCTTGTATGCTTGCATAACATATCAAAACTATTCAGTTGAGCATTGGTAATATACTTGCAGAGGCAGCATATCAGTCTCTTTCCATGTCACTCCTTGTTATTTTTAATGCTAGAGACATCTCTTTCTTTGGATTAAGTATTTATTTTGATATTATATTTTTCATGAGAATTTTCATTAGACGGCCAAAACCCCTGCATTTCTGGAAATTAACTGGAAGATTTATTGATATATTTTTACAAGCAGAGAATAATTCATTTATGGAAAATATACTTTAATAGGATTTTAATCATAGCCTGACTTATAAGGCCCTGAACAGCCGTACCTTCAACAGATGAGAACCCTTGCATATGGGGTTTCTCTTAAGTGGTTTAAACATGTAGCAACTGATAAATCTTTTTGGATTTGATGTGCATTACATACAAAAGACTAAGTGAATCTGATGCAACGTTCTGGACCACAAGATTAGAAGTATTTCTGAGAGACTAGAAAAAAAATGGAATATGAAAATTAATTTCAGATATTGCTACTCTCTAACAGTATAAAAAGATACTGCATGTAAAAGAAAATAAATTATAAATGTAATAATTTTTTTTTTTTTTTTTTTTTTTTTTTTCTGCTATAGTAGTACACTCTTTAAAAATCATGAAGTCCTGGAATAGCATTAGAGAAATATCCAGGTTGGTTACTAATGAGGCACACACAATTTTTCATCTTTGGGACTTATCCAGGATAGGCTTAAATATGTGCTTAACTTTCAGCACTGCTTAAATCTCATCAAGTTCGATAGAATTTGATTATATATGCAAACATCCCCAAAGAATAAGATCATTTTCTGTAAGTCAGATTTTTTTAAAAAGTTGATTATAGAAAAAAACTTCGGCTGTACATTTCAGCTACAGTACTGTATCTGCTTAGTAAATGAACTGTTGTAATTTTAGCTGACTGGCTTTAGTATTAGAGAACTCAGTGAGTGTTAATCTAGCATAGCTAGTCTCTTTTATTCTTAGTGAATTCGTTGAGTTCTGTGAAGTATTACTAGGGGTGAATCTGGTCCACTGTTGGTAATGTGCTTTTTCTGACTGCATGCGACAGCACAATTTAGTAAAAGTATATTAAATATACCATTTAGACACCACATATAGCATTTTTGAGATCCAAAGGAAGCACATCTGTTAAATTGCTCTCTGAAATTAATGGTTTGGTTTGATAGTTGTCTACATGATTAAAAATAAGCAGGAAGTTTTTGAATCAGAAATTTCAGAGGAAAACTGTGAGAGATGATAAGCACACTTACTATACTATCTAGATGGACCATTGGTATGATCTAGCATGAGTTCCCATTTTCTTGCAAATAGCTTTTCAGTGCACAACTGTGAAAAGAATTTGGTTGCGAGCATAGGTTAGAACAAGTTAATTCTATTTTAAATTCTCATGCTTAGAGAATATTAAAATATAGAATGATTAATTTTAGGAGAATGCACACTTTTTAATGCATAAGTCCAATGCATTGAAGAAATCACAAATGAATTCAACATCCTACTTCTGTGGGATTGTGAGAATTCAGCTGCTCCCAGTTTCAGACCAGTATCTACTGATGATTTAGAAAACAAATGCAGAGTCTGTGTCTGTTTTGAATTTGAACTTATTTTACTAACTGAATTTCCCTGTCAAAGTGCCTGAATGTTGTGTTTTCAACAGTGGTCATTCTTTGTGATCCAAGGGGCAACTACTGAACTATTCAAGCATGCAATTTATGAACACTGATGCTTTATTAAAAATGCATGAAATGTTCAATTTTCAATATTGGTAATATAGTTTATGATAGTGAATGATGAAAACTAACCTTAAACTGGAGGAAAGTACATGATGAATGATCTTTTAAGATTTGTTAGTGTTAGTTCCTTGCATGCAAGTTTGTTTTAGACATATTGCAGATTTTGTGCAACTGAAGAAAACTGACTTAAATATAAACTGAAAGTAGATCTGGCTCTACATCAACGTTAATATTATTGCAAGCCAAAATGTACTATGGGGTCTAAGCTAAACAACTGGTTGATAATTTCATTTTGTTTGACAACTGAATGAGGTCTGCCAACTGTATCTCTCTATCACTTGTTTCATATGCATAGACTTACTTTGAAAGTTAAGACAAGGAAACATCATATTTTCCCAAGTCAGTATTAATTTATGACAAAATATGAATTTGAGACAGGTAGTAGCATAGTGCTGGAAAACAACCACGTGAGATTTTTCCATCAGGTTAGTTTGTAACAAAATACAGGTCTCAGAGTTGCTGCAGTGAAGAGCTCCGGTCTCTGTCATTATGTCCACAAGTTACTATAGAAGGTAAGTCAGCTATTGAATCTTTCCTTATTCTTTCCCCCCCTCTTTTTATGGTGAATTCCAGCTATGTTCTTGAATGGCTGCAACCACCTGTTCTCCCATGCCTGTTTCAGTTTATAAACCATATATTGCAGTCACACACTGTAGACATGATGTGGTTTCATGTAAATATTCTGTAGACTTCATAATCTCTTCACTTCAAAATAATTTGAAAGCATTGATTTACTGAAAACTTGAATGCTCTCTTAATATTATATATGCTTTTTAGGCAAAGGGTTATAATGATTGCTGAATGATAAAAAATTCTTGTGGAACTATTAACATTTTGTTATTTGAAAATTAATCTTACTTGATCAATGATAAGGAAATAAAAGATATAATAACTATGTAACAAAAGTATGCTTAAGCATATTGTAAATAATAATTTGCAGAATGATACACAGGCCAAAAAAGTTTTGCTATCAAATATTCAGAAAGAAAATTTCCTAATATTACTTTATATTAAAGAGATGTTTGGATAGTTGGCTAAATCCTCATCTGGTGTATGCTATAATACTTTGTTTTGAAGTTATGTCTATGTTTACATTAATTATATAAATGCATCATAAATGTTCAATTTCCTGGTATGAACATCTGGAAATTCATAAACATTCAGAAGGGTGGTAGGTTCACATATTTAGGCATAATGTTCCTTTCCTTCTGTTGGTAATGCAGTAAAACCTCACACTGACAACATTTTATAACTTAAACTTGTCCCTGCTCAGTAGAACTTCCATACTTTTTGGAAGATTGATGAATACTGATGGTAGATAGCCAAAATATTCATAGTATCATAGAATCAGTAAGGTTGGAAAAGGTCACTAAGATCATCTAGTTCAACTGTCGACTCATCACCACCGTGTTCATTAAACCATGTTCTCAGTGTCATGTCTACACATTTCTTGAAAATTTCCAGGAATGATGACTCAACCGTTTCCCAGGTCAGCCTGTTCCAAAGAAATACCAGTCTTTCTGAATGGAAATGTTACGTAGTATCCATACTGAACCTCTGTTAGTGCAGTTTAAGCACTTTGACCCTTACCTCTCATCTTATTGTTACCTGAGAGAAGAGAATGACATCCAACCTGCCACAGCCTTCTTTCAGGGATTTTCAGAGAGTGTTAAGGCTTCCCCTGAGCTTTATCTTTTCCAAACTAAATAACCCCAGTTCTGTCTCTCACTCCTCATAGGACTTGTGCTTCAGACCCTTCAACTGCTTCACTGACCTTCTCTGGATGCGCTCCAGGTCCTCAATGACTTTCTTGAGGTGAAAGGCATCCTTAAGATGAGGCCTCATCTGTACCGAGTAAAGAGATGACCAGTGCCCTAGTCCTGCTGACTACACTATTTCTGATTCTAGCCAGGATGCTTAGCCAGGCCTTATTGGTGACCTGGGCACATTTCTGGCTCATGTTCAGCCAGTTAACATCCACAGATCCTCTTACTCCACATAGCTTTCCATTCATTCTGTCTGAAACTTGTAGTGCTGCATGGCATTGTTGTGCCATACTTCACAAAGCGAAGAGCTCAGCCCTTGGTCGCATTGAAGCTCACACAATTGGCCTCAGCCCAGTGATACAGCCTATTCAGATCCCTCTATAAGCCCTTCCTACCCTCAGGCAGATCAACATTTCCCCCCAACTTTGTGTCATATGCAAACTTACTGAGGGTGTACTCAATCCCCTCACCCAGATTATCAATAAAGATATTAAACACTGCAGCCCCAATAGTAACAGCTGAGGAGCACTACTAGTGACCAGTCACCAATTGGATTTAGTTCATTCGCCACCATTTCTCATGGAATTAGTAGATTTTATAGTAGGCCCATTCTTTGGACTTTCAGTTAATTCCTGTATCAAAGTTTGGATCCAGTTGTTGTCCATAGCCATATTTCGTCACTATCTTGTGCTGAATTGGCTTGGAACAAAAAGAAACTCTTGCACATAGGCATGTCTTCAGAAGCCATTTGCCTGGATGGAGAATGAGATGGCCTTATGAAACCCTTCATGCTTCGCTGACTTTCATTTGCTGTAAAGCATTTGAATGAAGTGGAATGGCTTGCAAAATGATTTATTATGGCATGGACTCTATGTTTCACTTTTACTCTTCATAGTGAACTAGGACTGTATATTTATTACACTGTGCATGGGTAGTGAATCATCAACGGGTGATACAGAACTCAATGTTTAATGAATGTGATGGATAAACCAGAGTAATATTATGCTCTCTGCCTACCATTGTCAAAAGAGCAGCAGCTGCCAATGTAAAAAGTCAATTACATTCTTAATAGCTTGTACTGGTGAAAAATCAAGCCTCTTGGAGGTGGTGTACATTTCTTCCTTTTCCCTCATTAATTTCTTCATTCCTCTTTTTCTTGATTTTTGCTCCCTCCTTTTTTTTCTCTGCTGTGTACTCAGTTCACTGATTACTTATTCTGAGGAGGACTGGTTGTAGTATCTGAAATAATGCATTGTTTTCTTGCTTCTTCTATTTCCCTTCTTATTTTTTTTGGATCACATCTATCTTCATATCCTTTTAGTAGCTATGCCAGCTTTAAATGAAGTCAATAGAAATGGCAGCATGGGGAAATGAGATAAATAGAAAAAAATAGAGCTTCTAGCTATGACTATTGTCATTTAAAATAAAAAGGAAAAAAAAATGTTCCTAAGCATAAAGCTTAAGGAATCAAAATGTACAAATTCTCAGTCTGAAAACCTGTGCCTGAATCTACCATAAATTGGGTTTATTACGTGTCCAATAGTGTTTATGGAAAATGCACACCAAAAGTTATATGTCTTACATTTCTCACCGTACAGTTTTCATGCAGAAGAAAGAGGAATCTTCATGCAAGAATTTTTTTTTAAAGAACTCTCTCACAATATTGAATTTAACAGTATTTCAAAGCAAGAAGCTCTTTGCAATATTTATTTATTGAAAGTTCCAAGATCTAAAAAGGAAGAAAATTTCTGTTTGTTTGTTTGTTTGTTTTAATATATATATTATATTCATCTCGTCCCTAGGTAAAATCCAAGATAGAGGGTTTCTGGTGTTTGGGGTATGATGTTACCTGAAACCTCCTCATTATCTAGACCTATATTCTGAAAGACCTTTGAATGTCAAGGTTGTTTGAATACACAAGGAGAACTGTTTCTAATGACTGGTGCCAGCTCTGAAAATGTTGACTAAGAGATTGCTTTCTGCTCCTTCCTTTCTTTTTAAAATTTCATATATTAGTGCCTTACTCCTTTGAATTTAGGAAAAAGCCTGGAGTTCCTTGTCATTCCAGTTTAAATTTAGATCATCTCTGCTCAGTAACACAGAAATAAGCTTCTATTTTTGAAGCTGTAATTAGTGAGTTCTATGCAATAGAGATAAATAGATTGAAACTGGCTGAAGTTGGGTTACCCTCCTTGCCTTTATGATATGAATTTTTCATGTTGTCCTTTGTTGGTGGTTGCCTTGATCTCTAATTCCACAGAATTGATTAGATGTTTTTATATCTGTTGTGATTCTGAATATTTCTTCTGAAATTTTGATCTCTTTTGTGTTTTCATGCATAAGTTTAACTCTCTGGCTAATAAGCAACACTTGGTACAATGCAGAAAAGCAGAGTAAGATTTCTAAGTAGTAGTTTGATGAATGAAAACAAGCAGGTAACTTCTGATGCATAAGATGTGATAGGGAAATTGATCTGAAGAACTTAGGCTGGGGCCATTTGGCTGGCTATGTAATCTATACAAAGAAGACAACTGTATCACAATCTTAAGCTACCTCATTGCCATAAGAATCAGGCTGGAGCCATCCTGTAAATGAAAAAGTAACTTTAACCCTGTTGGGAAATGAATCTGTTTTGTGTGAATGGGAGGCAGTATCTAAAAACTTTGGCATCGTGCTGAGCTTGACCTTCTAAGAAGCTCAGGAGACACATGGTGCAGGTGTATTTTGATTAGTTTATGCTATGCTTCAGGCAGGAAGACTTTATGTATTTGACTAAATTATGCTGCTAAGATGCCATCTGAGATTTTTAAAACACTACTTTAGGAAAAAAGCAGAAACAGCAGTATTCATATTTGGACACTCTAATTTATGTTCTGAAGGACCTGATAGTCATGTTCCAGTCCTTACTTCTATGTTTTATATGACGGGTTCTAATAAGCAAACATTACACAGGATGCTGTAGATAACCAAACACTAAAACATCAAGATGAAACCTGAAGTGCTCCAATGTGGCAAAAAAATTCAGGTGAATTTAAATATTTTACCCTATAGCAGTAATAAGGAGTCTTAAACCAAGAACATGAAAGAAATTTATAGTCATCTACTATTGACCAAGCATGATGGAGATTTAAGGCATTTTTAAAATTTACTTCTTTTCCCTCTTTTATTCTTTTTTTCCTTTTTTTCTTCTTAATTTTTAATATACTAGTGTCTACACTGTCATCAAGGATCTCAAATATCTAGTGATTTAAGAAAAAATACAATATCATTGTGTAGGTAGTAAATACAGTTCTTTCCATATGCTTTGTTTTCCCAGCTTCTAAAAGCAAACTGTAATTACAAGGTTGCTGCTGCCAGGAGAGTCATCCAGAATCTCTCTCCTTACATTTGAGTGAAAACAACAACAAGAACTATTTCTATAGTTCTATACAGTCAAGTTTTGACAGGGATGTTTTTCCAATGAGAGAAAAGCATACATACATTAAATTGCATTCTAGTAAACATTTTAGTGATAAAAAACAGGTTAGTTTCCTGCATATGTGGGGCCTAGAGGACTGTACGTTAAACAGACCTTCTTTTAAAAAGCTTAAGGACCAATAGCAATGACCTAGAGATGGGATCAAAGTGTTACAGGGCCATAACATTTTTCTTTCATTAGGTTAAACTTGATGCCAGTGAAAGTAATTCAGTGGGAAGGTTGAAAATACAGCATTGATTCTTGTTAGTGATATAATGATTAATTATGTGTCACCGAGTACAGCAATGTGCCAATAAGAGCTTGCTGGTGCCCAGTAACAGGTATCATTAGGTAAAATATTAGTGTGATCTCTCAACCATCCTACTGTTACCATCTTTCACAGAAAAGCTTAGAAACCTCTAACAATAGCCAGAACTACTTGGCTTTCGTTCAGATTCAAACACATAACAAAGATCATTCACAGTTAGCAGTTCAAAGCCATCTAGAAGAGGCAGAAAAAGAGTAGGAACAGAAAAAGAGACAGAGAGTGATGCAGCTAAGGTAATAAATAGGGCTGTCCTGGGAAGTCTGGGAGTAACCTGAGTGTGGATCTTGCTGCAGTGGAGACTTTGAGACCCCAGGGATCTATTGCTACAAGTCTGCCTCACCTTCTTTATGTGCTGCTTCCTTCTGGTGAACAAACATAAGAAGCAGTAGCAACATCCTAGGATGGGTATCAGTATATTTTAGGAGCATTAACTGTTTATTTGAATCTGTCTGGGAATGACTTGTAACTAGTCTTAAAATTCATAAGATCAGTGTTCAACATGGAAACATTTCTCTTATTTCATATAAGTATTCAGGAATGTATGCTAACCTGCCCCTAGAAATTTTATTTAGAATCATAAAATCACAAGGTTGGAAAGGATCTACAAGATCATCAGGTCCAACCGTCCTCCCAAGTCCAACCGTCCCCCCTTAACATTGCTATCACAAGCTATTAAACTGTATCTCATAGCTCCTCATCTAGATGCCTCTTGAACACTGCCAGGAACAGCGACTGCACCACCTCCCTGGGCAGGCCATTCCATTGCCTGGCCACTCTCTGAGAGAAGAAGTCTATGAGAATGTCTAGTCTCAATCTCCTCTAGCACTACTTGTTGCCATTTCCTTGGGTCCTGTTTGTTGCATGGGAGAAGCCAATCCCCTCCTCATCACAACCTCCCTTCAGAAAGTTGTAGAGTGCAGTGAGGTCTCCTCTGAGCCTCTTCTTCTCCAGATTAAATAATCCCAGCTCTCTCAGCCACTCCTCATAAGACTTGTGCTCCAGACCCCTCACCAGCTTTGTTGCCCTTCTCTGGACATGTTCCAAGGACCCAATGTGTTTCCCATAGTGAGGGACCCAAAACTGAACACATAACTTGAGGTGTGGCCTCACCAGTGCTGAGTACAGGGGGATGATCACCTCCCTGCTCCTGCTGGCCACACTATTTCTAATGAAGGCCAGGATGGCATTGGCTTTCTTGGCCACCTGGGCACACTGTCAGCTATTCTTACTACTATATTACTATCTTACTATTATATATATATTAACAAATGTGTTCCCCTGTCCAGTCAAAGGAGAAAGGCAAAGTTACAATTCATCTGTAGCTGTTAGGATTTCCTAGTTTGTATTTGCTTTGGACTAGTATTTATAAATACTAGCCCCTTTGATTTCTGTAAGGTTTAAATTCTTCACTATATCTACAAATGTGAATCTTGGCTGGTTTTCACTTCTCATATGTCATGGTAAAATTAAAATTCACTTGAATTGAAGAGTGGGTTTTCTCTTGACATAATTAGTCTCCAGTTTAGAATTCAGTGCAAATGAGGGTAGTCAGCACAAAGACCATGTAAAATCCTGAACCTGGAAACTTAAGTCTGTGGAATCTATCCTTTCTGTTAAACCACCTGGCCTGATATGACTGGGTTAGAACTGTTACTAAAAAAAACTCAAGGGCAATTGATTTTTGTGGAAATTCTCTAGCTTTCTTGCCCATATAGAGTGCATCTTGTCCTGGACTACATCCACAGAGGTGATCTCAAAGAAAATGTCTGACATAAATAGGGATATTATAATTTAGAAAGATCTACAAGTCAGATACGCTTTTGTTTTTGAATATTAATCAGTTTATCCCACTGAGATACAAGAACAAGGAGTGGTTCATTCAAATTGTCTCTATTGAGACTATAAGCACATTCCTTCTGTATACCATAAATTCTGTCATAGCAGACTACAGATCTTTTTCTTTCTTTCTTTTCTTTTTTTTTTATTATTTATTTTGCTTTTTATTTCACCAAGAATATGTATTAGACGTTTATTTCTTCCTAAACACTGTAGTTTATATCCACATATCCTCCTCATTACAATCTGCAGTTTCTTTATCTGTAATATAATTAGCCCTGTGGAATATATATATATGTGGGAAATATATATATATATATACAAGTGGAATATATGTATGTGGAATAATGATCACATATTATAATAATACTAAAATATCTTCAGGAAGACAAGTCAGTGTATACTGTTGCTTTCTAGAAGTTAAATAATTACTTAAAGGTATGTTTGAGAGTATGAAAGCAGTCATTTTGAGCTACATAATTAGTTTCCTATGAACACAAACTTGAGAAAAAGATTTTTTCTTCCTCCTTCTTCTTCCTGTTCTTTTGTTTTATATATAAATATTTTTTAAAAAATTGTAATATAATGTAACATAATATAATTATAATATTGTTATATTATGTTATATTATATATACATGTAATAAAAATATGATAAAATTGTGTTGAGTCTTAATTCTGAAATCCTTTACTGTGAATATTTAGAATTTATAATTTAAAATTCATACCAAAGTAGCATAACTGAGAACAGTAGAAAGAACATCCACAAACTTTTATTGTCTTCTTTCTTCTTAAATTTGCTTTAAAACTGTTAAGTATTTTTTTTCTGTATATTACATCACCATCTTGAGTGATTTACAGTTGTCAGTTTTCATGGGGAGAAAATACAGAATATTAAAGTCTCCTTCTTCTATGTGGGAAACTTGTAATGACAGGATGTTAAAATCAAACAAGTTTAAGTTAGCTATAAAGCACACATCTTTACCATTGTTGGTATTAACCACTGGAATTACTTCAAGAGGGAAATGGATCATTCTTCGCTTCTTAATATTTCCAAATCAGTTCTGGATGGTTTTTTTCTGAAAAGTGTGCTTCGTTCAGAGCCATTCATTACTGATATGACTCCAGGAGTAATTGGCTTTATTGTTCTGCTTGAGACATATGTGAAGGCAGGCTTAAACGTGTCAGTAATTCCTCTTGATCGTAAAGTATTTTATTTGACAAGTCTGTTCTAGTGGAATATAAATTTTTTTTTTAAGAATTGAAGTTGTAGAGAAAACTATGTGATTTTTTTATTTTTGGAAGTATCGGTTTCTTCACTGAGGAAAGATTTTGCCATAAAACTATTGTAGCCTATGTTGATTACAAGGTCAGCTACAGCAGATTGCTGTATCTAGCTGGGTTTTCAACATCTCCAGGATGGAACGCTGTGGAATCACAGTTCTCAACTTTCTATACCTCCAAAAAACTATCTGAGGGCATTCTAAAATATTTGTCTGAAAAATAATGGTAGTAACGTAGTTGTTGCAAATCTTTCAAATTCTGCTGCTGGAATTGATAGGAGCAGCCAAATCTGGTGAATTGGGTGATCCAGGTAACCCTCCTGTCTCAGCTCCATGCAAATCAATCTGCTGTAGATCCCTGGTCCCGAAAGAGGTACTTCCAGCAGTTGCACACAAATATAACTCTGGACTCAGAGATCACCCAGAAAAGTGTGCACATAAACACAAATCTCAGAAACAGCCCAAATCTTTTCTCCTTGTCTGTTATAAAGACAAACCTGCTGATCTGCTTGCAAGCAATGGGTTTTACCACCTTTCCTCTCTTTTTTCCCATGTGCAATCCATTTTAATCACTCTCCTTCCCCATTCCATAACAACTTTTAGAAACTCCCAAAATTCACTTGAAACATCCCATAACATCTATGCGGTCTACAAATTCTGTTTTCAACTGCTGTAAGAGATTATTCTTTTACATCATTGTCTCAAAGCTTGCTGGGGACACAGATGTACAAATCTAAGCAAGTCCTGGGCAAAGGTTGCAAAATCCTTTGTCTGAGGGACACAGATGGGCAGGGGCAGGGGCAACGAGAGAGAGAGAGAAGCTGCAGCTTAATGGCTGTGAAGCAGTCTTTTGTGTGGACTTATCTCAAGGAAGATGGCCATCTCAGAGGCGTGCTCACATGACTCTTGCTCAAGCACTTAGGGATGTCACATAGGCAGAAAAAGAAGGATAAAATGGGGACCTACAATTATGAGGCTTAGGATTTTCTGTCAACAGATTCCTCATGAAGAAGAAGAGGTTTCTGCCATGAGAAGCCTCATGACCTGCCTCTCTTCCTCCTGGACTAGCTCTGACCTCTACCATGATTCTGAAGAAGAACAAATGTGTCTGCCATCAGATTCTTCACTTTGGAATTCCTGCATGCTGATGGACTCTCCTGGGCTTGCTACCTGAGTCCTGCTGCTTCCTCCCAGATTGGCTCTGCAACTGCCTCCTGCTACCTGCTTGCTGCCCAAGGCCGGCCATGCTGCTGTTCTCTCCCCCTGCTGCTTTTGCCTCAGACCTTCGAAACATCGTGCAGTGGAACTGCTGCTGGATCCTGGTGGTGACTATCCCAGCTTTATGCAATTCTTGCTTCTTTCCTATCTTTTCTATCTCCCTCCTTCCCTTCCCCGTCTCCCTGATTAGGATTTATAATAACCTGGTTGGACCAACATTTGAACTGTTGTTTCTTAATCTCATGCCAGGTATACAGATATTAAAAGAACCTCATCTCCCTCCTATAAATTAGAGCGAGACAACTGCATCCCACAGTAAGAGCTATATCTTCATAGGCAGTAACTCTTTTTTAGTCTGAAGGCCTATGAAAGAGAATTTTTGCTGTTGGATATCCCAGTAATTTTCACACTGGGGACATTCATTTTCCCTTGGTAGTTTTAGGAGGGGCTGATTAAGTGTGCTCTAATTTTTATTGATTGGCTTTTCACTGACTGTGCTACTACAGTCCCTCCACTGGTAACCATACTTACAACCATGTTGAGCCTTTCTGCTTTATTTGCTTAGCTTTTTATAGGAGAATCTACTAGGAAACTTGCTTGTAAAGGAAGCAAATGTGAAACTGAAAAGATCTGAAAAAAGTTCAGGTTTTTCTTTCACAGTTGCATTCTACCTATTTAAGTGAGAAGTTATCCAGTTCAGGAACTGAAATATAATGTACCCCTGGCTTTTTATTCAGACCAAAGAAGGATAGTATGGGGAGTTTAGCTTCTTTCACATTTTCTGTAATCTGTACTGGAGAAGAAACATCTGCTATTAAATTCATATCTCTCTATGTTTGGTATTGCTGGATTTGTGCATGCAATTCCCTGACAGACCCAAGTTGATCAGATATAAAGCAGCTGCATTTCTATTCACAAAGACCACCTGATAGAGTTTTATGCAGGCTCTCTGCAAGCAGTGGAATGGGAGATATGTGACCTGAAATAATGTCTATATGGGAAAAAATGTTACCTCTTGAAAATTTTGGAATCCTTTTAAACTGACAAAGTGATTTTTTTTCAAAGCTTTGTCTCGTACAACAGACATTTTACTTCAGTCTTTGATACTTTTTACTTATTACCAGATTTACTGTAGGTCTAAAGCTGTAGGTCTAGAAACTAAAGTTGGATGGGAGGAATGAATACAAGAAGTAGCTTCTCTTAGAGAGTGTGAGAAACAATATATATAAAAAAGAATGCTGAAAGCAGATAATTAGTTTTTAAAGAATAAATAAGTATATTTCATCCACTTTCCATTAATTCTCAGAAAACACATTCCTCGGAGTGTTCTTTGATATTTTGAGCTGTGTCTTGCATATAAGTTAATCACTCCAAAGTAATATGATGTTTGTGTTCGACTTTAACAATCCAATTGCCTCTTACGCTTTTTGATTAAACAATTGTCTATGAATTTATTAAAGGTCAGTCATTGACTGATGACATTAATTCCTAATGCTCTTCTGGAGCCTGGCTTCTAAAATTTGTTTTCTTTATTTATTATGGGTAGTAGCTTTTGAAATATCCCCTATTTGACCTTTGTATTTGCCATTGACACTGATAAAAAATTATACAAGTTTGCTGCTTATCCTGGACATGAAACCTTCTAATTGGAAAATAAAGGTCACGTGAGGATGTTAATTATAGTTACCATATGTTAGTAGGCAAAAGATTCATAAATGAGTTTCAGTGGGTAAGTGACTGAAATTAACGTCGTTTTTAAAGTTAGAAGACGCTAATTAAGGGATTACAGGGTGACTTGTTCCTTTCCCTGACTTCAAACCCTTTGTAATTGCTCATGGATAGTGTAATGTTTTATGAAGCTAACACTGATAGGGAACTTCATCTTCCACAAAACTATTGTGTCATCATTATTGCTGTTACACAGGCAGAGGGAATAACATATTACTGCAATACGAATATATCTTGCTCACCAGTTGTGTAGAGTTTGGAATATAGAAAAGTACTTCATTTCACTTCTGTCATATACAGTGGAGATGTCTACGTCTAGTCTACAGTAAAAAATATTTTTTTCTATTGCTTCAAATTATCTGCTATTTCATAAAAAAGGCCAGGCTTAGCAGGAGTTCCTGAAGTAATAGAAACTGAATTGTCAGCAAATGTTTTGGAAATTTTCATTTTAATAAGTTACCACATGACAAGCTTTTTATAGTTGTGTTATTATCAGTCAGAAACTCCAGGCAGCAGATTCAATTTTTCAGAAAATTCATACTGAAATTTAGCACATGAATTTGTGCCAAGCAAAGACTTAGGTGGGACATGCAAACACAATTTTATGGAAATATTCTCCAATATTATACAGATAAACTTTTAAAGAACATGACAATACATTAAAGGAAAAACATTTCTGAATTTAATTGTGCATATTAAAATGAAAAATAAGCATGCAATTATTTTTGAGTGCAATACATAGTTATTAGTAAATGACTATTTAAAAAGGATTATCAACGTAAGTTTTCCATAGCTTTCATTTATCTGTTGAAACTTTAGCTGATTACTGGAATGTTCAATTTGTTGCAATTTTTGAAGAAAGTTGTATGTTCTTTTACAGAAAACATGAACAGTTCCAATTACTATAAAACTGCTACTATAAAACAACTTGTTGAATTTTATATATGTAGAATTCATAAATGGAATTTTTCATTTAAAATATCTCTTTTGAAATAATGGATTACCCAGGAAATGTTTCACAGTTAAACAACTAACGTAGTTAATAAAATTACTCATAATTATCTTGGTATAATTATGTATAATTATATTTTCTTGAGAAAGAAGAAGCTTATTCTATCACTTATTTTTTAAATTGCAGTTGTTAAAATTTATTGCTTTTTCAAAAATAACCTTTAGCAAAATATTTATTACAGTTTTGGCAAAACCAAAGCAAAACTAAACTGTCCACATTCAAATGGCTAATAACTAAATTCTTCCCTGATGCATAAATACCTAAATATTCTCCCCTAAAACGTAATTTGAACATGTAAATGTCAAAGACGCATGACTGCAAACATTCATATTTGCAGTTTGGTGTGACACTGAACACAAGGCAAGTGACAAATGCTGTTCATTGGGATCTCCCTCTGATAGCTGACCAATACCTTCTATACCAATCTATATTGTAAAGTTGTATTGCTTCTTCACAACTGGACTCTTCTCAGTTTGATCATTGCTGAAGTTGTAGCTACAAGCTGTTCTGTGAGGGTGTTGGTTTCTGTGTCTGCTGCTGCCTGCCTGGTTACGAGTGTGATAGCACCCTGCTACCTAACATCCATGTATCTAATATATGGTATGAAGAACAGTATGTTTACTGTTATTATGTTCTGGCTTAGAAACATGTAACATAGTAATAAGTAGTAACATTAAAAGATTTTCTGCAGCATCAGAAATCCTTCAGTAAATAATTTGTAGTCAATGTGGAGGATAGTTACTGAAATTTGGTTGAGAGATTATTATAATCTATATATATTATACTGCTTCCTCCTGCAATTTGAGAACAATGGAGACCTAGAGTGTAGCTATCGTTTCTCAGCTAGCTTTTCTTAGAGTATGTATTTCACTGTATATCCACATACAAAAGCTCTTAGGGTTCTGCTGGGGTTGTCTGATCCCTTTTCAGGCTTTCAAGGGCTTTAGCACAGGGTATCCCAAAACACACCAGCATAAGCATGCCTTGAAGATCTTTGAAGCAGTCTCCTTCTTTGAAATGATGGGTTATGAAAAAAAAAATACTGTGGGGCAGGATATTTTCCAGAGAAGACTTGCTGATAAGATTAGTGATAGTGCTGATATTGTCTATGTTTGACATGACATGACAGAACTCTGTCATGATAACATTCCAGGTTTAGACAGAAAAGGATAAAAAAATAAAATAGCTGAGCAGCCTCTTTTGATATTTATAATCTTGATCAGTTGCATTAGGTGATAAGAATAATTTTATACCAAGAAAACTCATGAGAAAATGTGTTATCTAGGAAATAGTTTAGATGTCTCAAACCGTTTTAATCCCCGTGTCAGGACCTCAGGTAAAAACTATGACCTAAAAAAAAATCTTTAAAATCCTTTCACCTTCCACATAATGCATAAACTCGGGATTTTAAATTTTACAAGAGACAAATTTGTAGTGGGAGTAAGCAACTTTCTGTGACAACGGTGACTGTACCTTATATAAGCTTTAAGTATGAAATGAAGCTGTCCTAGATGTTCTCTGATCTGGCTGCAAATGGATATTGAATCCTTCTGATTGAATATTCAAAGTGACAAAGTATGACATTAGCTGTATTATTCTCAGTATTTCAAAGTTTTTGCTTTTGGTTAAGCCTTTGATCTTGACATCAGCAAAGTAATGTATGAACTTCATTCACAATTAACTGACAGAATTGGCAGATTCATATTTTTTGAAAAAATATTTCTGTCTTTTGGTTTCCAATAGAAATGAATTTACATAAGGAAGATAAAAGGAAAAATAGAATTTTGTTGTCTTTGTAGAAAAAACTAATATATCTGAGTTCTGGTTAACCGACAGTGTAGCACCAACATTCATAGTAACATTATTAAAATTTTACAGTTCATTCAATTTAAAATTCACAAGTAACAAGTGCATTTAGTGATGACTAGTCAATTTGATTGCAAATCACTGGTTGGCTTGAAAAATAAAATCAAATGCAAAATCATCTTGCCAGATTCAGTGAATAACCTTGATCCACAAACTTTCTTAAAAGTGCCAAGACAGTTCTGTGTACATGGATCACTTAATTCGACAAAACAGGCTAATTTTCAGTTTCCATTATTTTGGCAATGTATACAAATGAGGAATAGAGTTTTAACCTAAATTATTGGCATTCTAGCTTTGGGGAATAAGTATCCTTTAACTCTTAAAAATAATAATTATAAAGATAGGATGTATTTGTCTTCTCTTCCTCTTGCCCTGATTAACATACCATGCAATTTATTGTTTATTGTGGCTAAGTCTTAGGAAACTTCTGTCTGGAAAAAAAAAAAAAAAAAAAAAAGTAATTTTGAAATCCTTTGTATCTGCAGACATGTTAATTGGTAGTTGCAAATGCAGTTTTTTTTTTCTTTTCTCTGATTCAGTGCTGCTTAACTTGTCTCCCTTTCTGGAGTGAAAGCTAATCCTTTGTGTGAAATAACAATAGCAAATAGAAAGACAGGTAATTATTTCCAAAAACATGAACTGATTTGTTTGAAACTGAACATGCATAGAGTAAGCTATATCAAATTTAAAGACTGCTTCTGAAAATTATAGATGTGTAGTAAATGAGTGCCCCAAGGTCATTCGAAGTTTGACAGACCAAAAGCTATGTTCTATTTTAATCATAACAATCTGTTACAAATGATTTTGTAAGATTTTGTAAGATATAACAGTATTTTGGAATGTGGGAAGAACAGTTAGTGCCTGGCTGACATACCTTATGTGCAGTGCAGAATTCTTTGTCAATTACTTGAATAGGAAAGAAGGTAATGCTTTGTGAAAAGATTCTCATTTGTAAAAGTGAAATGGTTAAAATGTTACAAAGTAGATGGTTATTCTTAATTTTTGGATTACTCTAATTTGGCAGCTCTGTTATCTAGCAAATGCATATGCAAGAGACAACTGACCAGAATATTAAATATAACCTCCAGTTGGATAAGAGGAGCCCTCAGCTCTATAGAAGTTTTTTAATATAACTACTAGACTTTTAATAGATCTCAATTAGTGAGCAAAAATCTTTCTCAGGGCTTTCAGATGCTGAGTTGTTACAGAATGTGAATTCAGTGAGGATTATGGCAACATTTTGCAAATTGTTTTAGTAGTAGGACAGCATATCTTGAAATCTCTTTCTCCTGGATTTAGCAGTCTGTGCGAAGTTGGAATCCACAACTTCACACTCAATGAAGGTATCTTAATTTTTATTATTATTATTATTATTATTTTCATTAATACTGTAGCTAAAAGCAGCAGGATGTGCTCTGTGCTATTGAAAGATGGACTGGAGGGAGAGAAGTGGTGTGCATGCTTCTTGCAGCAGGGCATCTTGTGATGAAGGAACCCACACTGTGTCTGCAGCCTCCTTTAGAATGGGATGAACTAACAAGAGCCAAGCTGTGGGAAGATTGGGTGGGGAAGATGCTCATAAACCTGGAGTATTTGTGTATTTGTCACTAGATGGAGTAGAGAAACAACACTTGTGGCAAAACTTAGAACCCAAATTCTCCTTAGTGTGACAAGACTTTTCTCTTTTTGTACCCTGTGGTTTAATGCAAGGAGCACAAAACAAGCCCACCAGCTGGAGTCCACAGACTGGTGGCTGTACCACTGACTTTCTCTTGATTATAGAGAAAGCTTTTAACTTAGACTACATTAAGTGATTGCAGTTTAGAGGTATGAGACTGGGCTGTTAAAGACTTTAAGTAGTTTTTCAGAAACTTCGCTGTTGTAATAGAAGTGGCATAGTCACTTCTATTTTAGGTTTAAAGCTTAACTTTCTTTTCAAACTTGAGACATGTTCAGTGGTTATTATATGAAGAAGAGGAGAAAATACACCCGTAGTTATTGCTAAAGGTGTCTGCAAACACAGAAGAGTAATAAAAACTTTTTTTAAAAAATTATTTTATTTTTTAAGAAAACTTTTGTGCTGTTGAATGGCAAGAATCTACATTCAAATAGTAGAATGTGATTTATGCCTATGGTAACAAGAAAACTTGAGGCAGGAACTAGTTTTTTGCATACAGTGAACTTGCATTCATGTGAAAAAATCTGATGATTGTAATAGAACTACCTGTGGGTATGCATCAGAGCATGCAGAGTATGATGTGCAAGAAATTTAGTCGTGATATATAGTCCTACACAGGTGTTAGGCAATACAGCCTCATCTTTGAGGTGCTATTTGTTTCCTAGGTAGCTCCCTGACTCCTTAATTCCATTGAAGCTTCTGAAGATGTCATGCTTTTGTTAGGTTTGAACCTCTGAATGTTCAGTTCAGAAAAGAGTGAAAGGCTGTATCATTCGCTGTAACATTTTACTTCTGTTGTTAGATTCCTTAACAACATTTGAATGCAGTGTTAAAATTGTTTGATTTACATGCTAGCTAAAAAGAAATCAGCTTGGTTTTCCTTTATTTCTTTCTTCTTTTTTTCTTTCTCTAGGAGTCTAGCTCTAGTTATCAAGAGCTATCTATCATACTTTATATGAAGTTACTTAAGTAGAACATACAGGATACTTTCCAATTTCTGTGCTGTGATGGCAATAATCTTTAGAAGGATTAAGAAGGTCCTTATTGCCATTTGCAGTGCATATACATCTTAAAGCAGCCACTTTATTGATTTCATTAGCCTTTGAATATAAATATTGACTGTAAGCCAAATCCTATGTGTTTGACATGCATTCCACTGTTCTGCAGAGCTCCATGGAAGTGAAGGGATTTGAAACATTGGAGTTTTTTTACATTACATATTTTTTTAAATTTATATTTGTTACATTTCAGATCTGCGTAAAATTTATTCAGTTGTTTATAACAGCTACAGTGCAACAACAGTACAGATTACATGGGGATAACTGCATGAAAGGTCTTATTTGTAAGTCAGGCATTTTTGCCTTACGCATGAATGTCTGATATTGAAAATATCACATTGAAAATATTACAAAATGGAATATGGAGCTGGTATAACATTTAAGGTGTAGGTTTTTTTAATATTTGTAGTTAGAAAACTTTTATATGTGTTTGTATGTTGTTAATGCAGTTTACTTGCAGAAAACAATTTTGTTGAGAATATGGATTGTCTTGGACTCTGGGCTTCTCCAGAAGCCCACTCCTCCCTTGTCTCACAGAAATGCAAACACATACCTGCCCCAGGCTTATGACCACTTCCATACCTGGCTCCTGAACCTATTCCCTTGCTGGTCCAGGATAATATGTACCAGGGATTACCCAGTGACACACATGTACTCACACTGTGCATACAGTGCTGTCTCTGCAGTTGCTGGCCCTGCAGCCATACAGTCCCACTGACCTGTGGTCTGATTCCATTTGCTTGAGCTCACTGTAATTCACAGGTAGTGCTCATGGGATATAATCTTCTTGGACACTATACTAAGCAGTGTTTATTCCCTGCTCAGGAAAATGCCATTTGTGTAATAATTTCAAGGCATTCATTTCTGAATGTAATTTGAAAAGTAAGAGTCATCTTCTTTTGTTTGTACTTCAAAAACTGCATTTCTTTGAGAAGATAAAAGTTAATTTGAAGCACAAAGGGATTAATGAGTTACAAAGTATCTTTAAATAACAGATTTCTATAGTAACTGTACTTGTTTAAAAACATCCATGGTGAAATCAAAGGAGTTATTTGAGAAAAAGTAAATGCATTTTACACTGTACATCTGCTTAGCATTACACCTGGAACCACTCAGTACCTACAAATAGATAAACCTGGAGCATTGTTATCTACATAATTAAAAAGTTCCGGATTAAAGAATTATCAGCTAAGAGGATGGAATTGTATAGGTTGCATTTTTTGTGCATCCCCTTTGGAAAAGTTTTCAAACAGGTTTTGTTATAAATCTAGTTAGAGTATTTATGAGGAAGAAACAAACAGAAATGAATACTGATCAAACCTTTAATCCTTGTGATAATGTTTTTCTGAAAATTGACAATAAAAGCATGATGGAATATCATGAAGGGAATGAAAAGAAGTAAAAAAACTTAGAGTTTATAAGATTAGGTCTTTTGATGCGAAAGCACTTTTGTGGATGAGGCAAACACAATGATGACTGGTAACATAAGCAACTATAAGGTGTTTGATGCGAATTCTCAGTCATCTGATGAGTATGACCACAATCCTGTCAACAAATTTTTAGGCCATCTTGTTTGTTTTGAAGTAGTCCTGGATTTTCAAGGAGTAAAATTGATGTATGATGCTTTTATACCCTTACTGTAAATTCCTATTGAAAAGACAATACCACCACCACTGCAGTGGAAATGACTTAAAAGACTTTATGATTTACTTTATCCAGCAGCAGGGAGTAAGAATATTTAGATGCTTCACTGAGTGTAGGATGCGCTTGGCTGCTGGTTTAATCAAGAAGACTGATACTAGAGCATCTCATAAAGGTTTCATTCTTTCAGGGTGAAATTTAAAGCTTATGAATTTAGAAACTGAGTGTTTCATAGAATCATTTGTGTTGGAAGGGACCTTTGAAAGTCTCTTGAAAGGAACAGGGACATCTACACCTATTTAATGGCTTGAGAATTGAAGCCAGAAGAAATAAAAATTCATGTATATATTGTGAATTTATGCATTTTTTGCTTTCTGCAGCCTGACAGTGTCTAAGCTGATTGCTTCAGAGATTAGAATAAGACTTATCAGTGACCTTTTTTTTTTTTTTCATTCTTTTGTAAGCCTAGATCATAGAGTTTTGTCATATTTTAGTGGGTGGGAAAAGAAATGTGGGAGTTCCTTCTTTCTGACTAGTTTTCAGTAAATATGGGCAAGCCTGACTGACTTTCCATAAAGCATAGCAAATTATTAAATAATTTAGAACTCTGTCTCTAATTCACACACCTGTCTGCTTTAAAGGTACTTGATCTTTTGATCAGGTGTCTAATCAGCTAATATTCCATGGGTGCACTGTCAGCTTTTTCTCTTGAAGCAGTAGCCCAGTTCTGAAGTTCATCTTTGATTCGACTGCACTTATTGCACATTGTATTGGTTCAAAGGGACGTTTCAATACATACAAAACAGCTGTCTGTTAGAGGAAATTAAACTGGGAGTTACACTTTAGTTGTGTTCTTCATCATATGAGTTCAAAGTGATTAACATAGTGTTGCTATCAGGAGCAGGGAAGTAATTTACCTCTGTACTCAGCACTGGTGAAGCTGCACATCAAGTACTGAAGCTGCACATCAAGTACTGTGTTCAGTTTTGGGACCCTCATTTTAAAAAAGACATCAAGGCTCTGGAGTGTGTCCAGAAAAGGGCAACTGAGCTGGTGAGGGGTTTGGAGCACAGACCTTATGAGGAGTGACTGAGAAAGCTGGATTGTTTCATCTGGAGAAGAGAAGGCTCAGGGGAGACCTGAGAGTTATACTCTCTGTAACTGTTCGAAGGGAGGTTGTAGTGAGCTGGGGGTCAGCCTCCTCCCTCATGTAACTAGTGATAGGATAAGAGGGAATGGCCTCAAACTGCACCAGGGGATATTCAGGTTGGATAGTAGGAAATACTACTTCTCTGTAAGGGTGGTCAGGTGCTGGAATGAGCGGCCCAGGGAGGTGGTGCAGTCACCAACCGTGGTGGTGTTCAGGGAATGTCTAGACATGTTAAGGGCCATGGTTTAGTGAGAACTATTGTTGATAGGTGGATTGTTGGACTGAATGATCTTGTGGGTCTTTTCCAACCTCAGTGATTCTATGATGCTATGATTCTGTGATGCTATGATTCTATGAGTATTCATAACACATATGTGGTGATGATATTCAATCCATAGGACATGATTAATGATAATCTGAAGTAAAGTCAGAGACCATGCAGAGTGGTGCTGCTTAGGTTCATCACCAGCGATTTTGATCTGCTCTTCCTCTTATGATGTGCTAAATTACTTGCTGGTATTATCTATGTCTATACCTTTAAGTATACAGAGTGGAATATGCAGAAAGATTGTCTTAAAATATTCAAGAATATTACATTAAAAAAAATATCTTACTCTTATACATAGAATCTCTGTAAAAAGCTATTCGGAAAGGTTTATGTCCCACTATATGAGCATGAAGATAAAGACACAGAACAAAGCATTATGTCTTTGATCTGTCCTGACCTAATCCATAGCTCTTTTGGCTGTTATGGAGATGACAGGCAATCTCTGATGAATTTGTTCCTGTCTCACTGAGATAGAAAGTCAATCCAATTTGCCATTTCTCAACTCTATGAGATAACAATTAATGCCAATATCTTGTCAACAGTGTTCTTGTGCAAGTCCTTTATATGACAATCAGTATGTATTGAATGGACAATGTACACAACAAGAAGGTAGATAAGAACTGTGTCAATATTTTAGGGTCAGGTGCATAAGGTTTCAGTGTCATAGCAAGCTCCAAAGTGAACACTTTTTTTCTTTAATAATATAAATGTCTATTTATATGTTATATGAAGGTCATACTGATGTGGCAACCTCTTAAATGGCCATCATATAATTATTATTGGATATTAAAATATAAGGCAACAAACATATCATGGGGTTATATTGCAGGGACATGTGGCTTTACAGTCTACCTATCGAATGCTATTGAACAATATCTATAGGCATGTTATTGTTTCCAGACAAAGCAAGCTCTTTAAATTAGTTGCAAAGATATAATAAAATCCAGTGTTCTTATTTCAAGGTGAAGCTTGATAAATTGAAAAAGAAAGCACATGTTTCTAAAAGTAAAAGTAACTAATCTTTGTAAAATCTTATCTTAGGAGATAGTGGATTTTTGCTGGCTGAAAACTCTAACTAAATCCAGTGTCTTACAAAAAGAGGTGCTGCAGCTAAAATAGGAGATGTAGTCTTGTATAGATATAATGGAAAAACTGTTGTGGAAATTTCTGTGGCTAGAGTGGGTGACTATCATAGCTTCTAGGACTCAAATGACATGAGTTTGTAACTTAATAATGGTTTTTGTTCTAGAAAGTGGAGGGAAAATATCACTTTTATTTTTACTTGTTTGGCAATGTTTAAAGATTCAATTCATAATGCTTTTGTAGGCAAATATTCTCAATTAACAGTTAACAAAATTGAGATAAGCAGTGACAGATTGACACAATTCTTTGAATTGATGAACAAAATATCACTTAATAATTGGTGGATTTCTCTGGCATGGATTAGAGTACTAGGTTTTGATAATAATTTGAATTAATCAGAAGACTACTGCTGACTTTTTGGTGCATTCTTCTGAAGTGAATAAGCAATGTCTTTAACAAATGACAGAAGTTTTGCTATAATGCTAGGAGATAATGAGTAATTTTTGTAGAAAAATAATTGCGATCATTATGAGTTTATATTACAGCGTTATTATTTGTGCATTCTTCCTGCAGTAATACTGAAGTTAATCAGGTTAAAACAGGTTAATTATGTAATCATAGAATGATTTGGTTTATAAAGGACCTTTGAGATCACTTAGTTCCAACTCCCATGCTATAGGCAGGGACACCTCCCATTAGACCAGGTTGCTCAGAGCCCCATCCAGCCTGATTCCAAGGAGGGGGCATTTCACAACCTCTCTGGGCAACATGTTCCAGTGTCTGACCACCTTCAGAGTAAAGAATGTCTTTCTTATATCTAATCTAAATCTCTCCTCTTTCAGTTTGAAGCCACTTCCTCTTGTTCTGTTGCTGCATATCCTTATAAAAAGTCCCTCTCCAGCTTTCCTGTAAGCCCCCTTCAAGTACTGGAAAGGTAAGATTGACTTGGAGCCTTCTCTTCTCCAGGCTGAAGAGTGCCAACTCTCTAGCCTGTCCCTGCAGGGGAGGTGCTCCCACACTCGGATCATCTTCATGGCTTTCCCTCTGAACCCACTCCAAGAACTCAATATCCTTTTTGTGTTGGGGGACCCAGAACTGAATGCAGTATTTCAGGAGGGATCTTGTAAGACCAGAGTAGAGGGGCAGAATAATCTTCCTTGACCATGGTCAAGGAAGGTCATTGGTCATGCTTTTCTTCATGCAACTCAGGATATAGTTGGCCTTCTGGGTTGCAAGTGCACACTGCTGACATATGATGAGTCTTTCATCAACTGACACCCCCAGAACCTTCTCAGGGCTGCTCTCAAGCCATTTCCCACCCAACCTGAATCTGTGCTTAGGATTACCCCAACCCAGGTGCAGGACCTTTCACTTAGCCTTGTTGAACTTCATGGGATTGGCACGGCCCACCTCTCACGGCTGTCCAGGACCCTCTGGGTAGCATCCTTTCCTCTGCTGTGTCAACTGCACCACTCAGCTTGATATCATCTGCCAACTTGCTGATGGTGCATTCTATTCCACTGTCCACATCATCTACAAAGATTTTAAGCAGTACTGGTCCCAGCACCAATTAGGTTCATATTGTGATGAAAAGGCACTATTTTTATTTCTGATTTAAAATACAACAAGATACACAGAGAGAACAGCAAAATAGGAGAGTGGAGTGGGAAATGTAAGAAATTATTTTGTTGTGTATAATATCTAATTTAGAAAAATCCTATTTATTTATTATTAAAAGATTGTTGTTGTTAAGAGTTCTTAACATTTCACTGAAAAAGTTCCTTAACCATTCAAAATGAATAAGAACTTCTTAAAAAACAACTAAAACCATTCCCTTTATTTGAAGACAATTTAAAGAGTAGTCAACAGATTTGAACGCTTCAAAGTACTGTGAAGTAATTAAAAGAGAATCTCTTTAGATTCACAATAGATGATAAACAAAATGTTCAGATTATATGAACTGTGAAGAACTTTATGGAATTATCATGGTTGTTACTTTCAAGGTTAGTCACAAAATCAAGACAGTCTGCAAAAAACAAGCAGGTATTTGCTGTTTGGTTAGAAGAGATTCTTTTAGCTTTCAATTTTCGGCACAGGCTAACACTACAGAAAGTCAGTTTTGATTTCATGTGAAATTTTGACACAGTGTACAATACAGGCATATATAGTGTATCAGAACCGCATGTATTACATCCAGTAGAGAGCGATGCTATACGTGCATATGAAGTGTTGCACTATAAGCATAATTAAGCAATGTAAAATATCAAAATATGTATGTTATTTTTTAGACCTTTTTAACATGATAAAAATATATAAATTCTTGTGGGATTTATAACTAGTTTTCATAACTACTTGATTAATTCAAGAAGATGTGATTTCTGGTCATCTCAAAACAAATTATGTCAAAATCACCAAAGGCAGGAAAGAATTTAAGTGCTTGAAATGGAAGAGCAGCATATTTTGAAGTCTTAGTCTAAACCTGTGCAGTCTTTCTTATATTTGACAAGTCTGTAATCTGTAAGCATATCTGTTCTTGGTCTTGAAGTTGTCCAGATGCTAAAATTTCTGTTACTGCAGTTGTCAAAAGTATCTCAATCCTTGTAGTTTTGCAATCCAGTCCTAACAGAAGGATCCAGAAACTAGGTACCTACTGCTTTCCTCCTTTAAGCAGTGTGATCTGTTAAGCTTTCCGAGACTCAACTGATAATCAAGCATGCAGCAGTAGCTGCTGCTTTCTTTTAAGTAGAAACTGGGGGATAAATCTTTCTTTTCACTTAATTTTAACATGACACTGTGAACACAGGTTCAGTTTCTATTTTCCTGAAAAATAAATTAATGTTATGTTTCTCACCAAATTCTAGATTCTAGACTCTACCAATGTAAATGCATGTTTTTTTGAGCACAAATGTTTTCCACCCCAAACACTAAAGATACATATCTCTGTGATTCAAAGGAGCAGGAAGAATGAAAAACAAGATGACATGTAATCCACCTAGAAAGAAATTTTTTTTACATTTTGTTCAATGAAGACTAAGTTGGGTAAGTAACTAGTAATTCTGCTTCAAGTTTTGAAGGAATTCAGATTTGAAACTGTTGAACTTCTGGCAAAGTTGTTCAAACTGTCCACTACAAGCAGGCTACTGTAACAGGGGACTGGCAGGTTGCCAGGGTATCTCTCACTGAAAAAAGGACTTCGAGGGAAGTCCTGTGAACTACAGGATCTGAAGTATTAGTCTGGCTTCCATTCCTTGCAAAATCACAGTCTGCAATAAAGAATGAGATAATGCAGCACAGTTATAGTCTTGATGTGTTAGGAAACAGTCCGCACGGAGGCCTGTTCCAGTCTAGTGAGCAGGTGGGTAATGGGGAGATAGACAACATAGCACATATAGAGTAAATACTTTGAGCAACTACTATACCAAATTAAATAAAGGAAATTAATTTGCTGTGGGTTTGGAGAAAAGGTGCTTTCAGGGCTTCATGAGATAGGAAGATAAAGGATAGAGTAGAAACAAAGAGCATGAGTCTCCAGAGATCAGCAGTGGCTTTATTTTTGTTCAGCATTCTAACTGATGACCCAGAAAAGGAACTGTATAATCAGATGTTCAGGTCTGCAGATGGTACTGACGTATTTCAGGCAGTTTAATGTGTCAGTGATGATGAGAAACCTCACAAAAGCACCTCACAGAACAAAAGTACTTAGAAATGCCATAATGTCAGTAAAACGGATGTAATGCAACCCAAATCATGCTTACAGGATTATTAATTTGGAAGGGGGAGTTACAATTCAGGAAGTAGATCTTGAAATCTTTACTGACAGTATCTGAAGTCATCAGCTCAATGTGCAGCATTGGTTATGAACATACAAAATGTTGGACATCATCAGGAAAAAATGTTGATGCTAAATTAAATCAGTATTTTTTATTATATGAAATGGTCTATTAGTTTCTCAGTTAGTAAATACGTTTCCTTGCATCTCAAAAAAAAAAAAAAAAAAAAAAAAAAAAAATTAAAAATGGTGCAGAGAAAGCAACTAAAATGATTACAAAGATAAAACACTGCCTTGCAATAAAATATTAAAATGCTTGAGCTCTCCATCTTGGGGAAGAAAAGCCTGAAGGGGGACATGATAAATATTGACAAAGTTATGAAGATAGTAGGCAATACGAATATGCTACTATTACTCATTGAATCCCACATTACCAGGAGAAAAGGACTCTCACTAAGCTAACAGGATGACAAGGTTCTGTCTTAAAAAGAGGTTGGTGAATTTCTGACAAGTGTTGCCACAGGAGGCTGTGGAGAGAAGTAGTAACAAGCAGTTTCATTAAGGGATCAAGCCAGTTCATGATTAATAAACAGACTCTAAAATCAGGGATGAACTCCCTATGATTGCTACAGTGAATATCAAAGGCAGATGAAGAGAATGTACTTAAGACATTCAAGGTTTATGTGCTCGAAGTAAAATGTCCTATTTCCAGAGAGCAAATATTGGCCTATATTACTGTTTCTTAGTCTTCTCTAGAGTCACTATTTAAGTATTTATCCAAGTGGCTCACCAAATGAGGGTCCAGGGAAAACGGAAAGTAGGATCATGGGAGCCCAAACAACTTATTCTTCATGATGATTAAAGAATAATTGAAGTGGAGGAATAGTTTAAGGTAGCTTTAATTACATCTAACTTGAGATATTTTTGTAACAACAGTAAGCAAGTTAGCAAAATTTTTTTACTGAAGAGATAATTTCAAGCTGACCCATATTCTAAATTTCATATGTTAAGAGAAAATCATGTTAAATAAATGGTTTAATACCATTTTGTTTTGTATATATTTAATTGGGAAAGATTGATCTCAGCGAAACCTCTTAGTTTCAGTTGTTTTTTTTTTTTATATTTTGTTTTTCTTCAAGAAGACATATTTCAGATTTATAAGGATAACTCCAATTGTCTTCTAAAGTCCTATCTACATGAAATTCTGATAAAACAAGGACATCATTAGCTCTGTCATCTGTAAAGTTTTCACTTTTTCTCCATTTATCTCTATATGAAATGCAGATCTTGCATTGCTCACTGATTTCATTCTTGCTTCTTCTCACCTTCATTTAAGACTTGTTTTGTTTTTGTTTTTTTTGACAAGCCTGTTATGACTCATACAATGTTGTAGCATTAAATATGAAGCGTATATATACATACATATAATATTTGTCTCTGTAAATTTCTTCCTACAAATTTCAAAACAAATGAAATAGAATTCACAGTTTAGGAGATAAAATGTACAACTGGAGAAGAGGAATGGAGAAATTGTAGCATTTTTTGGCAGAACAGTATTAAATCAATTTTTATGTCAAAAAATATACTATGCCTATGATTATTTGCTATCTAGCTGCAGTCTCTTTTCAAAATGACTCAACTTTATCTGGTCATACGCAATGAAGAAAGCACAGCTCTGAGTGCAGTCAACCATGCCAAAAAAAAGCTGTATCATTTAATATGGCATCTTTGTTCCAGCGAACTTCCTAGAGTGACTTCATCTCTGTGCCCACAGAATGAATCAGGTTTTAAAAGAAGCAGTGAAAAAGAAGAAAAGTTTATTTTTGAGATGTCTTTTTGATATTAGTATAGTATTAAACATTCAGAAAAATTTAAAAAGTTATAAATGACTCCTGTAAAAGTAACATATCCTTTTCCCCTGTAAGATACTATGGCTGTACTGAGGAACAATCATAGGTTAGATGCTTGTTTTCACTGAAGAGGAAATACTCTCCAACATCACATATGAGAAACAATGAAGTGAGAGCAACACTTAATGAGAATATAAATATGCACTGACAAACACATGGATATCTGTAAATAGTTAAGTAACAGAAGGAAGACAGGGAAAATGCTGGCCTGCTGCTGAATGAGCCGGGAGGCCTTTTGAGACAAAATAGAAAAGGGTGAGACACTGAAATCCTTCTTTGCCTCATTACTAGCAAAAGCACTTTCAGAACTCTAAGGACTGTGCAAAGGTGAATGACTGGACTGAGGAAGGTGTAACTGATAGAAGATGGTCAGGTCAGAAAATACTTAAGCAAACTGGACATATGTTCATGGGCCATGTTGTGGTGCAATCACAAGCACTGAGAGAGCTGGATGATATCATTTTCAAGAGCAGCAAGGAGAACCTGAGGAACTACAGGCTGGTTAGCCTTATCTCTGCCTCTGGGAAGGGGATGGAATAGCTAAACCTGGAAACAGTGACTGAGTTCTAGCAAAGGCTGCCTAGAGATGCTGTGGCCTCCCTCCTTGGAAATCTTTAAAAGCTGCCTGGACAGGACTGTGGGCAACTTGGTTTGGTTGACCATGCTTGAGAAGGGGAGTTGGAACAGATGGCTTCAGAGATGTTTTCCAATCTCAAGCATTCTGTTATTATTTGACAGATTATATGTCATATAGTATATATTGCATCTGTTGGATTTCCAGAGATACGTTTAATCAATCTGGGTTTCAGAAATGGCTTTGCCTTGATCACAAGAACATTGGATTCCTTTGAAATTAGGAAAAAAATGAGGACATCCAATGTTTTGAAAGGTGTCTTCCTCATTCCTTCAGGCAAAGTATCTCAGTTTAATGTAGTCAATGATAATTTTGGCTTCCATGTCTTGTTTTCTGGTTCCTGCTAATGAAGGATGTGTGGAATAGATGACCTAAAATTGTTGTTAACGTTAGCTCAGATATTTGCAGTCATCCAGTTTGGAGAGGTAATACAAAAAATAGTGTTATTCATTTTACTTTCTGAGTTTACATTCTCAGGCTCTGAATATTTTTCTTTTGATTTCAGTTATGTTTTCTTCATTTTTGTTGTTGTTCCTATTATATAGTTAAACAGGATCAATAGACAAATTGGAAAGTCTTTTGTAATGTATTTATTATTTCATGCATGCTGAAGGCACGAAGTACAGGAAAGAAGAACTTGTATTGGTATTGACCTGTATCTTGTAATGACATCCAGTTTATTATGAAATCAAATAAATTATGTGAAACAGAGTTAATCACAAATGTCTTTCTTAAAAAATGAAATAATAATGAAGTATAAATCCAAAAAACATTGTGTGAATTATTGAAAAAAAGTTTAAGTTATGCATAATAACCTTTTGCATCCCTGCAATTTAGAAAGAAATTTCCTGATTTCTTCATGCACTGAACTGGTAAAAAAGATTTGGCTATACAATCAGAAAGGTTGCTTGTAACCTCCATGGTTAGGTCCACTAGCTAGGAAGTATATTGTACTTAAAAATGCAGGAAGGTCCAGGGATAAAAGAATTAAGTTTATTCTTACAATATATAAATTTAATTTGTGTCTCTATTGCAGTTTTTTGAGCAAATTGTCCTGTGTCTGCTCTGTCTGTAAAGGCTTTGAAGCAGAGACAGTTTCCCTGAATGTATTTTCTAGCATAAAGTACAATGGAACCTCTGATTCATGTTAGGGCCTTTCAGGGTTAGTGTGACATGAATAAATAATAATTAGTAACAGATGTTTTGTCTGCTTTCTTCATAAAGTATATGAAAGGAAGCTAACTTTTCCTTATAATGTGAAAGGAATTCAAAGGTCAAATTTTAGCTATTATTCTAATGAAAAATGAGATGCTTCTAAAGCTGTTGATAAAGAGTATAGTTTCATAAACTTCTCTTTTTCCTTAGCCAAATCAGAGTTCTTACTGTGATTTTAACATTTGAGCAAAAAACTAAAAGCCCATACTGCATGCATTTTTTTTCCCTTCAGTTGTACTGTGAGGGTGGCATCAAAGTCTTCCTCAGATTCTCCAACCACTTTCATTTTATTGTTGTAATAAATAGAGGAAGATTTATGAAAAAGTCATTGAGAAGCTTATGCTTTTAGAAATATTAAGATATTAATGTAATATCTTTCTGCAAGCAATTTTTGCAGAATCACAGAATTGCAGGGTCTAGAAGGGTCCTCAAGAGATCACTGAGTCCAATTTCCCTGCTACAGCAGGAAATTTTCTTTCACAGTCCATAGAAAATTAGTCAAATTAAGGCACATTGCATATGCTTTTATGTTAGTAATGCTTTAGTACATAGAACATTTTTAAGCAAAAAGCAAATTTAATTAGAATCAATTCCAACTGTCTCACCACATCTAAAGAATTCTTTCTGTCTGTAGATGAAACCAAAAATAGCAAGTGTTTTATTTACAGTTCATTGAATCAAAGAGAGGAAACTTCTGTCTCCAGTGATATCACCTCTTGCCTTATCAAGTTTATATTTTCTTCATAAATTCTCAGTTCATCAAAATATGTATCCAAAAATATGTATGTATGTTTTTGTCCCTTACTTTTTGTTTTAAAAAAGCATTTTTTTGCTTTATTACACGTAAGTTCTGGAGTTAGAAATAAAAAATTATGTATCTGTGAATCTCCAGTGAAGGGTTTTAGGATAATTCATAAAGTAATTCTGATGTTTTGAGGTACACAGGCAGTTGAGAATTTTCAGTGAACTGCTTTAACATTTAATTGAATCTTACTTCCTCATTGACTGTACTGTGGAGTGGTCCCCTTCCCTATGGTAGAAAGAATATAGGAAGTGGCAAGTTGTATCTTTTGAGTGTACACAGAAGCAAAATTCATAGTGAAGTAGAAATTCTCTGAATTTCGCCTGCAGTTCTGTAATATCTGGGGTTATTATGGGAGACATAAAGAAATTGGTTATTCCTGTGGGTGTTAAAGTCCAATTAGAGAGATGAAAAACAATGATAGCTTATTATATTAAATGTCTCTGACTAAATCCAAAATCATTCTTGTTATCATTAATGTTTTCTTAATGTATCTTTTATTTGCTTACTTTCAGCATTCTGGTTACTTGTACCTTGTTATCTAATTCAAACTATCATTTTTACTCAATTAGTGAATGCAGAATATTTCTGCCTTCCATCTTTTCACATGTACACACTTTATCCAGCACTCTCATGTTTTCCCACCATTTCCATTAATGGTAATTGCTAGTTCACTTTCCTATCCTCTTCCTTAAACCTCAATGTTTGCTGCAGGAAGCCTACTTTAAATGTCAGCACATTTCCTTAACTGAGCCTCATTTTCTTACGCTGTTTGCCAGCTCTGCTTATGTTAGAATTGTTGCATCTAATGCCCTAAAGCTCTCTTAGACAGATTCTCGTCAAATGTAAATTTACTAAATATAATTGGAAACACTGAGCTGAAAAACTGTCTTTCTGTTTTGTTTTAGACTGTAATAGTGCATAAAACGTAGAATCAGAGAGTTGCTGAGGTTCTGGAGATCATCTGGTCCCATCCCCTGCTCCAAGCAGGGTCATTTACAGCAGATTAATCAACATCATGTCATGAGTATCTCCAGGGTCAGAGATTGTACAGTCTCTCTGGGGAACATTTTTTAATGTTAAACCATTCGCAGAGAAAAAGCTTTTTACATATATATTTATTTTTTTATTTCATGTGCTTTTGTTTGTCTTTTTTCTCTTCTCCTTTCCCTGTGCAGTCCTGAGAAGAGGCTGACTGTCCTCTTCATTCCTTCCTGTCAAGCACGAATAAGCTGAACATCCCAGCTTTCTCATCTTTTGACAGATGATCCAATTCTTGATGAACTTTTTCCATAGTTGCAGGCCTCTCTTGTACTCTTGTACTGGAGAGCCTAGATTTGGACAAAATACTTCAGTCATATCTCGCCACTGCTACTTCTAAATTTTGCCAACACTCCTCCTAAACAAGATATTGTCTTTCTTTGCTGTGAGAGCAGATTGCTGGCTTATGTTCAACCTGCTATCTGCAGGGATCTCAGGACATTCTCTGCAAAGCTGTCTTCCAGCCAGCTGGCCCTCTATCAGTGCGTGTTGTTCTTCCAGTCTGGGAGGACTTTGCTAAATTTCATGCCAGTAGAGGTCCATTTCTCAATCCTGTTGAGGTTCCTGAATGACAACATAACCTTTGAATGTTTTAGCAATCTCTCTTGCAGAACATGCTGTCCCAACATTTAGGTAATGACTGAATATATTAAACAGCACTGGCCCCAGTATTAACCTGTGAGGCATACCATGAGTTCCTGGAGTTCGTCTGGTGTTCCTATGCTGAGCACAATCTTTTGAACATTTTCATTCTGTCAGTTTTCAGTCCATCTCACTGCCTACTCTTAAGAATCACAAAATCACACAATCATAGGAGATGGAAGGAACATCTGATCACCTAGTCCACCTCTCTGCTAAAGCAGGTTACCTAAAGCCAACTCTCTGCTAAATAAGGTTCCTTAGAGAAGGTATTTAATTAGTCTTAGAGAATGTTGTGAGAAACTAAAGTCAAAATAAAGAATATTCTACTGCTTCCTTTTCCTCAACTGAGATAATCATTTCACTATGGTCAATGATTTCCCCTCGTAAATACAGGCTGACCAGCTCCATTCACCTTTCTGTCCTTCATGTATCTGGAAACGTCTTCCAGGTTTATTTGTTCCATCAGCTTCCCAATATTCAGGATGAGGCTGATCACCATGTAGTTTTCCAAAATCTTCCTCTTGCCCTTCTTCAAAATAAAAGTGACATTTACTCTCTTTTAGTCCTCAGGTGATCCATGAATAACAACCAGCCCTCCCGGACTACTCTTCTCTCCAGCAGTCACCCGTGAGATCCTTCCAAGCAGAACTCTGAAGTGTCAAATATGATTTTCCCTGCCTGGAGAGGCATGTCTTCTGTAGCTACTCCTGACATACATGTAAACTGTTCTTCCCTATGAGGTACCAGAATAATACCATTCCTGTTGAATTTTAAATGCCATAAGTGCCAGTATTTTATTTTCTATTGTTTCCTGCATAATTTATTGTACAGTACAGCTCACTACCAACAATTTCTTTAGATACTCTATTTTTATTTTCTTCAACTGATTCCACAATGATTCATTATATCTTCTTTGGTCATTCAGAATATTTCTTCTCCATCTTTTATGTTTACTCTTATGCTAATTGGTGTCTCTTTACACTGCTCAGACAAGTGAAACACAGATAATATTTTAAAGAATTATATCTGTGTTTACATATTCCATGAATTATGGGGCAGTCTTACTTTCAGACAAGAAGTATCTTAAATTCACAGATTATAGAATAACAACATTTGAGTTGGTTGTGTGCTTATTAATGAACCTTAAAAAGACCATCTCTTTAATTAGCAGATATGATCCTAGTTTAAATTTCCTTAAGTTTTCTTCCAAAGTTAAAAAATTCTTCTATCATCTGAGATGCAAAAGAAGCTGAAAAAAATCCATTACATATACTGCAGTCACAAATTCAAGAATCCATGATGCTGTAACATCATACACATTGAAAGATAGTCCCTGCTTCATAAAACTCCTTGTTTGTTATTTGTTCTCAAATGCAGTGGCACTAGCAATAGAACCCATTGTCCCTCCTAATCACATTTTCTGTCCTCATACAAAGTAGGCAGCATAATGTCCTAGTATTTTGATTATGGAATTATTTCCTTATTATGATTCTGTGTCAGATAAACTGTACACAAAACTTCTGGACAAGCTTCTTAGATTCCATTGTCCTTTATCCATAGCCATAACAAGGATAAACAAGTCATTACAATCTCCAAATCAGTTTTTCTCTTTACTACACTTTTCTGTAGCAGTATGAAGAATGCATGCATGTTCTGTGGTTTCTGATGACACCACAGGAGGGGGCTGAAACTCGATTATTGTGGTCCTTTTCAATACAGCCCATTCTATTGACATCTACTTTAATGGTTTTCAGATTTCAGTTTTGGTTTCTATTAATATTTCTATGTTATCCCAAGTAAAGAAATACATTTTCACAGTATAAGTTTAGCTCTTACTATGTAAAGTAAGTCTATATACACTAAGGTGGGTATTTTCACAGTAATCAGGTTAGAGTATAGTATTCTGATTACAGTTCACACATTAGGTTTTTACCTTGCAGGGTAACTCGCTGTATTCTGGCATGGGTTACTTAAATCTTGGTTATTTCTGCATGATGAATGCTAAAATGTGTTTCCTAAGCTTATTTTCTCTCCTTGTCAAAATCAGAACATCTTTTTACTGTTACTTCATCATTCTCAACTTTTTCCTCAACAGAACTGATAAACAAAATGTGACTTCAGACTTGAATGTAAGAACTAGCAGCACTTATCTTCATGTGATGCTGACAGTATCATTTACTAATTATATATTAAGCATTTTGTTAGTACTTAGAAATGTGGTTTTGGGAATCTGTATTCTCTTGTTACGCAATTGTAATCATATGACAAAATGATTGTTCTGGTTCTACAGGCTTTTAGTCAGTAACACTGTACTAAGTTTACAATTTCATGTTTTCCAAGTGATTTATGTCACTGTTCATAAGAGAAAAATACGTTAGTAATATTTGTTTATTTGTGATAGAAATCACATCTGAAGCCCATCTATTTCTCATTGTAAGGCATTCCTTCTCATTTTGTTGACCAAGTTATCAGGGATGAACATAGCAAAATACATTTTATATTAGTCCAAAAGACTGACTGTGCCATAAAAATGATGTAGTTTGAGTAGATTGTTATATTCTGTGAATGTGTTAGAGTCGTTATACACTTAATTGAAAGGGAAGGATAAATAAAGTTGTGATGCATCTTTTGTTGACTTACTAAGAAATAGCAGATTCTTGGATTTTTATTGTAATGATTGCAAGTATCATTTGCAAAGCTGAAATATATCACTATGTTATTGATTTAGATGTTTAAGTTCTAATTTTTATTAGTAGGACAGACTGTATTTTTCAAGTGATAATGAGAATTGGCTCAGTATCGTAGTTACATATATTACCATAGCAATGCAGTGCTACTGAGCTACTCAGAATGTTATTTTTTCCCATGAAGACAGATATATTTGAAATCTTTACATCCAGTTAGAAGAAAAAAAATATTTTAAAAGCTTGCAATGCTTTATTCTTAATAACATTATAACACTTTTTTTTTTTTTTCCTGTTGGAACTACTGCTAGTGCTGTGCCAGGAATTGAAGGTAAAAGCTATGACAAGATAGTGAAAAGATCATCTTAGAGGCAAAAAAAAGGGTAAACTGAAATGTCTCTCCTAGTTTTCTGTCCTGCTTCATTTGAAAGTGAAGCTAAACTTCAGAGTTATCATTGCCCTCTGACCAGAGTACAGCTGTTAGATTTCAAGGTGAAAAAGCTCTTTGATGACAGTCTTGTAATTGTCTCTTTATAATAGAGAAGAAAATGCTGAAGAAAAAAACCTTAGTATTAATCCACAAATGACATTAGGGAGCTGGTTCAAGACTTCCCAGTCTAAGTTCTATCCCTGCCTCTAACCTACTGATTGTGCTTAGTTAGTCATAAATCCATTTTAATTATCAGCTATTATCTATCCTATTTACTTGAAGTGAATATTACTTAGATCAGGAACGGTTGAAGTATGTGTTTGTTCAATACCTTTGAAATGGTATGCTAGTTTTAGTTCAGGCTTCTTTCCCTTACTGCAAAAAAAGTAACAGCCACAACTAAGAACCTCTTTTAGAGTCCTTGTCATTTATTTCACAGATGAAAACTCTGATTAGATGTTAAAGCAATTTATACATCCTTCCAAATGCTTGAAGCACAGAATCACACAGAAACGCCAAGGTTTGAAAAGACCTACCAGAACATCCAGTCCAACCATCCACCTATCACCAGTAGTTCTCACTAAACCATATCCCTCAACAAAATATCCAAATGTTCCTTGAAAACATAGTAATACTAGTTTTATGTACTTGTAATTTTTTTTTCTTAAATCTCTTTGAATAGTTCCATAGAACATAAATTATAATTTGTTATTGATAAGTGGAAATGTTGATCTGTTGGAGGGATCCCGATAGGCTGAATCAATAGGCTGCATCCAATCTCATAACATTCAACAAGGATAAGTGGTGGACCTGGACTTGAGCAAGGCCTTTGACATGGTCCCCCACTACATCCTCATCTCCAAATTGGAGGGATGTGGATTTGATGCGTGGACCACTCGATGGATAAGAAACTGGTTGAAAGGCTGCAGACAGAGGGTAGTCATCAATGGCTCTATGTCCAGGTGGAGGCTGGTAACGAGTGGCGTCCCCCAGGGGTCTGTCTTGGGACTGGTGCTCTTCAACATCTTTATCAATGACATTGATGTAGGAATCGAGTGCACCCTCAGCAAGTTTGCTGATGACACCAAACTGAGTGATGCGGTCGACGAGGTTGAAGGAAGGGATGCCATGCAGAGGGACCTCAAGAGGCTAGAAAGGTGGGCCTGGGTGAATCTGATGAGGTTCAACACGGCAAAGTGCAAAGTTTTGCACTTGGGCCAGGGGAATCCTAGGCATCTGTACAGGCTGGAAGGAGTGGTCCTTGAAAGCAGCCCTGTGGAGAAGGACCTGGGGGTCCTGATAGATGAAAAACTTAATATGAGCCAACAGTGTGCCCTTGCGGCTTGGAGGGCAAATGGTATCCTGGGGTCCATCAAAAGAGGGGTGGCCAGCAGGGACAGGGAGGTGATTGTCCCCCTCTACTCTTGTGAGTCCCCATCTGAAATACTGTTTCCAAGTGTGGAGCCCCCAGTACAAAAAAGACAGGGAACTGCTGGAGAGGGTGCAGAGGAGGGCCACTAAGATGATCAGGGGACTGGAGCACCTCCCCTATGAGGACAGGCTGAGGGACCTGGGCTTGTTCAGCCTGGAGAAGAGAAGGCTGCGGGGTGACCTCATTACAGCCTTTCAATACCTAAAGGGAGCCTACAAAGGGGAGGGAAATCAACTCTTTGAAAGGGTTGATGTGTGTAGGACGAGGGGAAATGGTTTTAAGTTGAGGGAGGGGAGATTTAGGTCGGACATCAGGGGGAAATTCTTTACCCAGAGAGTAGTGAGGTACTAGAACAGGCTGCCCAGAGAGGTTGTAGATGCCCCATCCTGGGAAGTGTTCAAGGCCAGGTTGGATGGGACCCTGAGCAGCCTGGTTTAGCATTAAACATGGAGGTTGGTGGCCCTGCATGTGGCAGGGAGGTTGGAGATTCATGATCCTTGAGGTCCCTTCCAACCCTGGCCATTCTGTGATTCTGTGATTCTGTGGATGCTGCACTTGGTCATAACCCAGTGCAGTGGTACAGGTTTGGGTGAGAGTGGCTGGAAAATTGCTGGCAGAAAAGGATCTGGGGGTATTAGTTGAACATGGCTGAACGTGATCCAACAGAGTTTCCAGGTGCCTAAGAAGGCCAATAGCAGCTGGTATGAGGGAAGATTTTAATGAGTACAATTCTTGAACATGTAACTTTACAATGAAAATATTAGCATTTTAGATATTCTCTAATTTGATTGTGTAGTTATTGAAATTTTTGTTCTTTGTACATGCTGAATTTGTTAAAAAAAAATGCTCAGCAAATATAATAACAAATTTAACTTCCCTCAGCTGAACTGTATGAAAGACCCCAGAGACAAACCAAACAAGCCTAGCATGATCCCACAGGAACCTCAAAATTTGGTTGGCCATTTTAAGACTGTCTTCTCTGGGGAAAAAAATTCCCTGCAGCTGCTCTTAAATGTTGAGGGTTAAAAGCATTTTTGCTGCTGAGAATGCACATTGGAGCATATGTAATGCTTTAATGTGCATTTTAAAGTGAAAATACAATACAGCTTTTCAAAACCTTTGGAAATAATCACAGACTTGCTTCTGAGGTTGAATTAATTCAAAAAGGTACTTCCAGGCAGAGCTGACTGACACTCAGAATTTTCCTTCTGGAAGAAATTTTGATATTTTAAGAAAGGCTTCATTTTGAATGAGAGTAAATATAAGAACTTCTTCCATTTTCCTTTCACTAGATAAGTAAGTGTGGAAAATGGAAATACTTTGTTCTTCTCCTTTTCCTAACAAAATTATTTAATGTCTACAGCTAAAAGACTTGGGCTTTTGGTAGCTGTCAGAAAAACACAAGGAATTTTCAGGAAGCAGGTAAATTCATTATCACTGAGAAAAGTCTGCAGATGAGCCCATGATGGATCTGGTATACCCCTGAAGGGACTACAACCCATGGAGAACCCACTATGGAGCAAAAGAAAAAGTACATTTTTTCAAATTTTCAATAGCAAGTGTGGAACAAGTATTAGTCCTTGACTGGTTTTAGTTAGAAGCATAACCAGCGTGCTGGAAGTTGACTGAGATGCTGTGCTGATATGGATGTAGGCACAAGTTACTGTTTTTTATGTAGTTGAATGTTTGAGTAGCACAGCTTCTATAGCTTTTCTTTAAAATGTTTAATTTTAAACATCTAAATTGTTATAATTTCAGTGATTGTGAAGAGTTGCTTTTTCCTTCTGGAATTGCCATGCTTGCAGACACTACAATTTATCATTAAACATTTGAGATTAATTCTGTCTAATTCACCAGAAATTTCCAGCCTATGGTTTCACTACAGTAATAGTATTAAAATAATTTTAAAAATAGTTTGAACATTACCTGAGAAGGGAACAATCAAAATATACAGTCTGAATAAGTCAAAAGATGGTATAAATCTCTCCCTTAGCTGGGAATACAAGTAGAACTTGGAAGGGTCTTCTGATTTACGCTTGCCAAAGATCTGACCCATACTTTTTATCATAACACTCTGCTGTAATGTGCAAAAATATATGAGAGAGAACGTTTATCTGGTTGACAGAAGCTCGCTTCTTTAGGAAAGCTGTTTAACTCCTAAGTTCAGGTAGCTTTGCATGTTTCTGGTAACCCATGAATGACATCTAAAAATTAAGTCTGACCTGAAAGTTAAGAGAGAAGTACTCTTAAAATAGATTAGATTTATTGCTGAGGTGGGAAATGAACAGTGCTGCCAACTAAGAGAAATATCTTTTTGACTCTGTCTTCTGTTAAGATGCTACCTTGAACTTGTTGATTGAGGAGAAATAATAATCTTCTTGGAAATATAGTATTTGGTGAGTGCTGACTACTGGAAAAGAGCCAATGGTATTTCCTTCCTTTCTGTTTGTTGTTAGTGTCTCAACTTGCAACATGGCAAACTGTCAGAATAAGTTATTTTTAGTCTGTAATGAATACTTCTATCACGTTATTACTGAAAATAGCAGGTCTTGAATGTGTATGGGATACAATTCTTTTTCACAAAAGTATGGATTCTTTTAAGGTTAGAATGAGTGTGAAATCTCTCTAGCACTACTTTAGCCATAAAGGACTGAAGATAAAGATCTCCGCACAGTATTCAGGCCCATTCTGTGTGCACACAGGTTTTGCAGTGGATATTTAGAAGTGAGACATAATTGTCCAATAAGGAAGACGGATCAATCTTACATAGATTAAATTATCCAAACCTTTAGTCAAGGTATAAAAATAATTTTGTCAAGAACATAAATAGTGACATACTTAGGCGATATTGAAACATTATCTAAGCATTTAAAAAGCATACAGAAATATTTAATGAAAATGGAAAAACACATAAAACTGAGATTTAATTATGATTGCCAAGAAAAAAAAAAAAAAAAGAAAATGCACTAAAATTTTGTTTAAAATGGAACTAGAGGCTCATTAGCCTTGCCTTGATCCCCAGGAAGGTGATGGGGAAGCTAAGGACACCAATAGCATCAATTTATCAGCATGCATTCACCGAAGAGAAGTTATGCTTGATCAACCTGATAATCTTCAATGACTGACTGACCTAGCAGATGGGGGTAAAGCAGCAGATAGTGTCTGCATGGACTTCAGTATGGCCTTGAACACCTTCTTTCATAAAATCCTCATAGAGAAGTTGATGTACAGGCTGTATCAGTAGAATGTGAGATGGAGTGAAAATTGGCCAATTATCTGGGCCCAGAAAATAGTGATCAATGGTGCAAAATCCAGAAGACTAGTAACTAGTAGTGCACTCTAAAGGTCAATACTGAGCTCGCTTCATCTTCATTAATGATCTGAATGATGTGTCACAGTGTATCCTCAGAAAGTTTGCTGATGACAGAAAACATGCTGCCATTTTGACAGGCTGGAAGAAAGGGCTGAAGATTAAGAAGTTCAACAAGGGAAACACAAAATCCTGCATCTGAAGTGTCCTCTCTGCCCTGGGGAGGATGCAACCAAATATGGCTGGATGTACTTGGATGAAAACTACATTTGCAGAGAAGGACCTGAAGATCCTGATAAACAGCAAGTAGAGTATGAGACAGCAATGTGACCTTGCAGCTAGGAAGGTTAATAGTATCCTGGGCTGCACTAGGGTAAACATTGTCAGCAGGTTGAGGGAACTGAACTTTCTTCTCTATTTGACACTGGTGAGGCCACAGGTAGAGTATTGTATCCAGTTCTGGGCTCAGTTGTACTGAAGAGACACAAAGACGATGAAGGGATTGGAGCATTTGCTGCCTGAGATAAGGTTGAGACAATAGGAACTGTTTAGCTGCTTAGTCTGGAGGAAAGAGCAGGTAGGTTTTAATCAGTGTATGTAAATACCGGAAGGGAGTGTGTAAAAAGATGAAGGCAGGCTCAGAAGAACCTGAGTCGCTGAAAATAGCAGTGCCAAGTGCCAGAACAAAAGGCAACACGCTCAAATAGAAGCACAGAATATTTTGCTTAAATATCTTTTATTTTTTTTTACTTTATTATTTTATTTGTTTCATTTCATTTATTTATTTTTACTTTGTGAATGACTGAACACAGGCTGCCTGAAGAAGCTGTGGGATATCCCTAGAGATCTTCAAAAGCTTTCTGGACATGATCATGAGCAACCTGGTTTGGATGACCTTGATTGAGCAAGTGGCTTGGACCAGATTACTTCCAGAGCATTAGTCATTTTGTGATTCTGTGAAAATAGATTGTAAGTTAATTTAAACAACAACAACAAAAAATCTGTTGTTCTCTTGACACATTTTCTGTTTTATTTTCCCTCAATTTTCCCAGTATTTGCCAGTGTTTTTCCTTTTCCCCTTGAATTCTTATGTCTCTCTCTCCCGCCTTGATATTAGAATGATTAAAATTATATAGTTTACCTTATATCTTATCTTATATAGTAAGATATAATTTCTAGTCCTTACTTCTCTGGCAGGTGCTTTACAATGGGATCCTTCTGAACATATATGTTTCTCTCCATGAAGAGGTTTCATGAGTGGTGTTAGGTTCTACACAGTGATAACAGTTTTCTTGAACATAGATAAGGTTCTCAGTATTTTATCTAATGATGACAAAGTCATGACATTAGTTCATGGTAAATAGGAAAAATTTGGTCATCTACTCCTGATCTCATGCAGTGTCTTCACAAAGTAAACTTGACTACTAACATTAGAGCCTCCTGTTTGATAAAGGCGAGGCAGGTGCAGCAACAGTCTTTGTGTTAGGCAAATGTGGCATCTTTAACACCAATTTTTTTGTTCTTCTGACCCATTCCTATTTCCATTAATTACCTGCTAATGCAGACACAGCCTCACATAATCATTCCACATGTAAAATCCTACAGTTTCGAATTGCTGTTTTATGAAAGTCATAACTCTTAAACCAAATAATTCTCAGATATGCTTAGTTCTTATAATTTATACTGATAAAGAAAAGAATCTTCAGTCATTTATTTTAAAGATATCCTGAAGGAATGAAAATATGGATGCCATTTGCAGTAGTGCATGTGTTGCAGAAATAAGGCTTTGTATGTAAGAAATGTTTAAACCAAGTGCATACAGGTTCCTTAAGGCTTCACAAGGCAATGGGGCTCAAAATGAAAAAAAAGAGTGCCAAAAAAGTGCATGACTCAGTTTGCAGAGGAGTATTAAAAAATAAAAATTTAAAAAACGGAGAAGAGCCATTTGGCAATGTACAACGCCGAGCACTTCATCCAACAATATGTATATCAAAGAATCATAGAATACAAAATATAATTTCCTAACTGTTTAAAATCTATAACCACTGCAGAATTTCTCTATGAGAATTTTAGATATTGATAAAGAATTTCTTCAATCTCAGCAGGAATAGAAATATTCACCAAGATTAATTCCTTTTCCTCTTCTGTAGTAAATGACTATTTACTACAGAAGGGGAGATTAGGGCAGTTATAGATTAATACATTGAAGACACCACTATGAATAACAATCATGGCTAAAAACTGGTTAAAATTGTATCACACTAACTTAAAGCTGAAACATCACAGTGGACAGTTTCTTCAGTAAGACTGAAAAATTACTTCAGCCTCTTGATTGCAAAGTTAAGACATCAGAAAATAAACCCAGTTCAGGGAAGACTTTCAATGGGAGGAAAAGTTTTGACTCCAAAAATATTCCTGAAGATCTTTCTAGGTCTTGAAGATTACTCCTCGTTCCTACAGATCTTTAGAAATCATCAGTGACTAAAGAGAGTCTGATACTTCTCATTTGCAGTCACCCTACCACATCTTTCGTTGCTATAGCATACCATCCTTCTAAATTGTGTTCTCTTACAGTTGTTTGACTGTGATATGAAATCACAGAGAATAGAAGCATCAAGGAATTAAAAGGAACTAAGAGGTGAAGAGTAAGAAGACTTGAAAATAAATATCTCTTCTGTACTTCACTCCTTTGTTCTGTACTGTTCCTCTTCACTAGTGTCATCTGCCTTCAAAAGAAATACATACCATCTGATCTTTTTAAAGTCACTTGATACTCTAATAATTCCTTGGCTTACTACGTGATTCACCACACTGTCTCTTTGGAGCACATAGAAAACCATTAGGAGCAGAGGGTTCTTACAGTACATGTAACACTGGAGGTTATCTACACAGCTATGTGATAACTTCAGGATGAAGTCTTCTAAAGCTTTGAATGAAACTCATGAATGAAATATTAGTTATATTTTCAGGAAGAATTTTTAGAAATTAACTTAATCTTTGTAGGGATCAGAAATCTGCATGTTGTAGGAAATTATTCTAGAACTTGAACATCTTAAACATGAGTATATAACATGTACATTCTATGGACTGGCACTATAAATTCAATTTCATTTCTCAAGTAGATTGGCTAGTGTACTAAGCATTCTAAGTACTCATTTACACTAAAAAGGTATAACTGGTTCATTAATATGCTATTAAGTTTTTACATTCTTATTTTGTTACCATGATTTTATTCTTTTTTGTTTTTTCTTCTGTGCTATACTAATTTTTAAGGACTAAATACAACCTACAAACTACCTGACAGTGGAGCTAACAGAGCTAATCCAAAGCAGAAATTGGGTTGTATACCAAATAAGAAGTCTTGGAAACATGCTATCTGTTTGTACTTCATGTGCACTGCAGGTTATTTATTTGGCTTGAGGAATACATCTCCAAATACAATTTGCAAGATATGCAGTTTCCTCATCACAGGGGAAGCTTCAGGCAACTACTTGTTTAATTCCAAATGTGAACATTAGATTGGGTATTTTAAAAGTAATTTTTTCTCCATCGCGTGCCTCTACTTCTACCTGCTAACATTTTATCAACATGTATTCAATAGGAAATTCATTTCATACTTTCTGCTGGAGTTTATTCTAACAGCTGAATAGCCTGAACATCTTCAACATGATAGGTCAGAAGGTGCCACTGTGTAGAGCTGTGATAAGGGAAAAAACCCTCCAAGAAAGTAAGTTTTTACTTGTTTCTTCTGGTATGTAAAAGTTAGCATTTTTTCCTATCAGTGTTTCCCAAGAGTTATAATTGGAAATGTAATATTTAGTTTTATAAGGATCTTCTTATTCCAGTCAGAGATTAGCATTTCTGTTTAAGAGCATACTATTAATATATTTGATTGGAGAAATATGAGTAGTCGGACTTCTGCAAATAAGTGAATTACTGTGAGCTAGAAAGTATTCTGGATTTTAAAGCCTGCTAAGAACAATGCTTGTATAGAAGATGTTTGCTAAGAATATTCATGTTGGAATATATAATCACAGAGCTAATCTTGAAGGTTTTATTTAGTCAAAATTTTTATTGTAATCAATAGAAAGAACTGATGTATTATCTTCCTTTGCATACTGCAAAAAAACCAACAGAAATAAAAACCTGAAACTGTCACTTTTATTTGGAAATACTTAGAATTAATCCACGTATCTCTCTCATCACTGTGATTATACTGCTGAAAAGTTAGGCAGATGATAATGCAAGGCAAAGTTATGCTTTAATAGGACAGCATGCTGCATTATTATTCATTGCAGAGAATTGTATTTCCCACAATATGTGGGGGAAACTACAGTTTTTCAACATTGTCTTTAGACTGTGGAGATTTGAAAATTTGAATGGAATATTCTCAAGCAATGAATTAATTTTTATAGGACTTATTTAATCTTCCTAGATCAACAGTTTTCAAGAGATACTGCTCACTTCAGTGCTTAATTTAACTAGTGATCATTTATACAAAATCAAATTTATTTTAGTGAATAAGAGTATGTTCATTGTAGTATATATTTTAACGTTTAGAATAAAGCTTATGAATACAAGGTTTTATTGTCATATTCATGTTTTTTATGTTAAAAATTTCTATTGAACAAATCACATTTTTTTAGTTATTACCTGCATTTCATTCGATATGAAAATCTTGACACCCTGAAGAATATGTTGTCAACTTTAAAAACTTAAAAAAATAAAAATAAAAAATAATTATAATAATAAAACCTTCAAAATTTGAGCATATTTTGCAATCTTGAAGTCTTCTTTATCTAATTTAATAAAAAAGTCATTTGATCAACATAAACAACCATACTGTTTCTCTTTCCCTTTTGTTATCTCAAGTTCATGAGAGTGAAAAACATTTCAAAAAAGATCTTTCATAACTTCCTTTTAAATCTGGAATTCGAAATATTTTCCAGTTTACCTCTGGAAATAATGTGGAGAACAGTATGATAGGTTGGAGAACAGTAATTGTAATTCACAATCAAAAAAACTAGAGAGAAAGACTTGCCTTCTTTCTTTTTCTTCTTCTTATGTATGTTTTTTTAGTATTGTTGAAGCAACAAAAGTTTGAAATTCCTGTTGATAGAAAAATTTTGTGTAGTTCTTATTCAAATCTGGAAAATATTTTTACTATGAAATGTAAATTTTGATTTTTTATGCCAACCATTGTATAGAGAGGACTGAGAGAAAATATTTTCTGTTTCTGCACCATGGCATTTGTGCTTAGACAGGCCCAGTGCCTACAAAGTTGTTTTAAAAATGAGCTTTCCTGAAGTGAATTTGAAGGGAGATATAAATGTAGTAATGTACAGCTTCAAGATCTTCTAGGAAGTTGATAGTTAATGGCCCAGATATCTCCAGATAAAGGTGTTGTGAATATGACCAGAGAACTACCATCCCTCAAAAATGGCAGAGAAAAACCAAGAAACAGTGCTCGATCCTGTATTTATATAGTCACCGAACTTACAAAGTAATCAGCTTTCGATCACAACTGAAATTCCAGTTTTAAGTATTCAGGAAACATAACAGAAAAGCATGTTGAGTTTCAAGAGGCATACTCTTGAGAGCAGGTCTCTTCATGTTGAAAGTCTGTGGCTGAGTAGCAAGTTTGTAAGAGAAGACTGACTTCTCCAACTAGCTTAAAAACAGAGGTAAAATGTCCCTAAGGCAAGCTGGTTTAGGAAGAAAGGCATCAGCTAATTAAACTTAATTGGGTTAGCCAAGGTAGTCTGATTAGCATAATTAATTTAGGTCTCTAAGTAGGCCTGAGGGGTGTGTGTTTCTGTTAGGGGTTCTGTGAGGGTTCTCAAAGTGAGAAGTGTAGTTAATTCTTCAGGTCAAGGGAGAGGTGCTGTAGATGAGTGGGAAAGAAAACATACAGAAATGCAGGAGACTTAATATAGCTGAAGGCATTCTTTTGAAATTGATAATGGCAAGGCAAAAAACAGATGGTTTGGTTAGATTTAAATCTACCTAGAGATGGGAAAGTGCCCTAGCTAGTACATTACATTTGTGCATGACACTTTTGTGATGCAAGTGAAAAAATGAAATCCATTAGGTAGGATTTTAAATTGACCAGATAGTAAAACAATAGAATCCTCCAATCCAGGGTAGTTTGAATAGCTCAGGTTCAACTTCTCTGAATAAGAGCTCATTGCTTAATGATGAGCTTCTTCTGGTTTCACAGAATAAATTGACTTCTGAATATGTACGTTCTACTTTTGATTTCAGTAGTGCTTCAGTGGAATAGATTGTGCAGATGTTCTTTCCTGTATTATATTATATAGTAAAACGATTGGGTTCAAAGAGGAACTTACTTGAATTGTCGTAAGACTTCAAGCCTATTTAATAGTTTTTATATTTATTTGTATTTTGAATAGCATTTCATTTTCAATATCACTTTGGTTGATGTAGTGATCAAATGAGCCTTTGTCATCCTCTGTTTTCATCCAATAAATGTTCTGAGTGGCAGGAAGATACCTTACTTTTTCAGACAAATAGGAAGCAGTTATCTCTATTGTTAAGCTTATCCAACAACTGATTGTTAAGAAACATAGTTTGGAATCCCCAAAGGGAAAAAAAAAGATTTTCTGCTGTGCATTATTCTTTGCCTACATACTTCTGCAAACTTCTTTTATTACTCCCAGTTCTATACTTTAAATCACTGCTGTTTCAACTACAAGGTAAAGGTAAAAATAGGAATTTTGCTCTGAAAAAGTTTCTAGAAAGTCTGCACAAACTTGTTGGTAACTGTAGACTGCATAAAGATGTCAGGATTTTTCATTATATATTTTATTTACCATTAGTATATAAAGCTAATGAATTTAGCATATAATTTTGTGAGCAAATAAGTTTATTTTTGACCGAACATAATGAATAATTTTCTGCAATATGAAATGATGAAATATTCAGAAGCATGTTATGTATCCTAATGAATTACAGAAATTGAAATATCATGTTCTTAAGCTGAAACTTGAATTGTTTTCTATTTTAACTTTGGTTAGAAATTTTTTAGGTGGGTTGCCATAACCATTACAAGCTATTCAGGATGAAGTTTCATGTTATAAATAATCACAGAATTGTAGCAGTTGGAAGGAGCCTCTGGAGGTCAACTAGTCTAACCCCATGTTAGATAAGGTTACCTATGGTAGGTAAAATGGGAAAGTGTCTGGGTTGGTCTTGGATATCTCTGGAGAAGTAGACTCCACACCCTGTCTGGGCACCTATTCTAGTGCTCTGATAGTAGTATAAGTTTTACTTGATTATTTATAGGAAAATCTAAAATGGTGTGAAGGGAGCTATAAATTACACTGTAAAATATTGTAAATATTTTGTAAAATACTGTGATGTGAAAGTCTTTGGAAAACGTCTTGGTTTCATTCTTGCTTGAAATATGATGTAAACAATTTTACAGTGCATTACTTTTTGTAGGCCTGAATTAACCTGAATGATAAAGACATGAAAATTAAAATCAAAGCAGAATTGATGAAGCAGAACCAGAACAAATAAATAAATCCTTAAGTTTTCATTTTTTTAATCTTTAAAAATGTTATATTTAGAAAAATTCATGTCTGGTTCTGCTTCAGAACTGTTCAGATGAAATTTTACAAAAGAAAGAAATGAGAAACACTGCTAAATTGCTTTTAGAAATGTTAGTCACTAGACATGAATAAACTACAGATTGCTGTTCCACAAATATATATGACGTTGAAAAATATTTTAATGAAGTAGTGAAGATCTGCTACAGAGTGAGTTAAAAAGAAACGTGTGGAGTGTATTGTACTTTGAAAAGACAGATGGATTCTTTTCTTCTTTTATATTTAAAGAAGAATTCAAACTATAGCATTTCAAGTCTTTGTTTTAAGCTCTGTGGCAATTCTGTATTGTTCAAAATGCATGTTCCGAATTCCAGGTTTGGCATCTGCATTATGTGAAGTATAATTACATTTACTGTGTGTAATTAGATTAAATTTGTGCTGCTGGAGCAGGAGAGCATGGGGTTTTGTTTTTTATTTTTTTGCTTTGTGAGTTAGTGTTAAGCAGTCTGTTTTGTGCTTGGAAAATTTACCATGACAGTGCTTCATAATAGAACCAATTATCAGGAATGCTGTTACACATAGCCTTCTAACCCCAATTTAAACAGAACCAAGTGACAATTCCTTGTGTGAAACAGTTTCTATAAATTGGCTATATGTGAAAACCTACATGCTTATTGATAATAAAATAAGAAATATGAAGTTCTGTTAAATAAATATGTCTTGAATTTGTTCTGATTAACTTTCAAACTAAAGGGACAATATTAACAGCAACTTTAAAAGTGTCTTCCATATACACTTAATAGGTATTCAGTACTTAATTCTTTCATATTTTGTTTTTAAAAATGAAAAAACCTATCTCCAAATATTTTAAAATAGATGTCTACTTTCAGCACAATAGAGGAGGGTACAATTTATACTGCTGTGTGTAAGATTTTGGTTTTCTATGAAATGAAATGCATAGCTTTTTTGTTCATCCCTATTTTTAAAGGATACTCTCAATAGAAGTAAAACTGAATGGCTAAAACTCCATTTTTGAAGTAGAGTTAATTTATGTTTTCTTTTTTGAGACAATTTTATTAAACTGATTGAAAGGAAAAGACATTAATACTCCAACACGCTTTCAAATATACGCAGAACAACTAATTAGTTATGCAGTATTTACAATCATTTCATGTTCTTTTGTATTAAACTGTCCAGTTTTTAATAGAAATTCCAATTTAATAGTTTTAGACAATGTTTTCCCGCATAAAGTTTCAAAATACAATAAAATTTTATTTGCATAAAAATGTTATTTTATGTAGACTAGAAATCTGACTGAGGTTTTTAAGCCACTGTTTCTGGTTTTCCTACTAGAAAGAAGTGAGCAATAGAGTGTTAGTAAGTGAGGGAAGTATCTTGTTTGGAAATTACTTTTAAAAGTGCTGTCTGTACACAATATCAACCACTGTCAATAAAATTAATAGTTTACTAAAGAAAGCATGCATTCTTAATGAAAGTGTATACACTAAAGGAAGTTTTGAATTTATTATTTTTTAAATTCAGTCTACCTTGGCCCAGCTGTTAGGTCCATGTTACATGAGGACATGCCTACATTCATTTCTCTGCTTCAATCTCAGGGAATTCAGAGAAAGAAATCCACCTTGGCAGTGAGCTCTATGTGGCTCTCTTTGAGCAAGGGCTTGGACCAGATGACCTTGAGATGTTCCTTCCAACCTCAACCATTATGTGATTCTATGATTCTGTGAATGGATCTGAGTACTAGCCTCAGACATTGTAATCACAGAACCACAGAATTGTAGGGGTTGGAAGGGACCTCCAGAGATCATCGAGTCCAACCCCCCTGCCAAAGCAGGTTCCCTAGAGCAGGTCGCACAGGTAGGCATCCAGGCAGGTCTTGAACATCTCCAGAGAAGGAGACTCCACCACCTCCCTGGGCAGCCTGTTCCAGTGCTCCGTCACCTCACTGTAAAGAAGTTCTTGCGCATGTTTGTGCGGAACTTCCTATGCTGCAGTTTCCAGCCGTTCCCCCTTGTCCGGTCTCCACTCACCACTGAAAACAGTCTGGCCTTCTTTGAGTTAATGCCAGTAGTGCCTTCTTTGAGTTAATGTCATCAACATATTTCTCTTCAATAATGTTTGGCATTCTAATCTCCATCTACTATTGCAGTGTCTTTCCTGCATGTAAATTGATATTGCAGATTGTTATTTGAATTACAATTGTTTCTGGAGTCCTCTTTGGTCAATATATATATATATATATTTTTTTTTTTCAACTTGGTCTTTCAGTCTATATGGAAGAAGAAATGATTTCTGACACGTTCAAACTGATGAGAGAAAAAGCCTGGAAAACAAAAATAGGAAGAGGTAAGCTGAATTTTCTGAAGTTGTGCAATGGTAAGGAATAAAGTCCTGGCCTTCTGACTCCCAGGATACCATACTATTCTGCTGTAGCATATCAGGCATAGCAGACTTTCAAGGTTTTATTGAGATACATTGAAAAGCAAAGGAGCTATGAAATCATCAGAAACAGTAACTTTACATTTGTTTTGTTATTTACCTCCTACTTAAAAAGAGGTATTACTACTATCTAACGTTGTCTAAATGTAGAAACATGTCAGTATTTTACAGTAAAGTTTCCCAATTTGCCTAAAGTGATGACTTGGAGTATAATCATTTTATCTTATCTCTCAAGATTTCTGGAAGTTACATTCATAGCCTGTTTGATTCAACAAATCCTTCTTATGAAGTAAATATATTTATTTCTGAGAAGCTTACTCTTTTCATGGTTTTGCATCATTTCCATTCAAAGAAATATTGAAAACCAGGACCTTGTTTACTATGACCATTTTTTCGAGGGGGCACAGGGAGAATGAATAAAATGTATGATGTTTTTCAGATACCTAGATATAAATTTTCTTTTCTACACACTGCTGTGTGCAGATTTCTAAGCTAGTTTTTACTCTGTTTTACCTTGGATGTAGTTTCATTTCAGAACTACCATAGGTATATTGTCACATTTTAAGTATTTTAATGTCTTTGTTTGAAACAGTTCTTTTACAACAAAGGAGTAACCTAAAGGGAATCTTTCTATAGTCTCCTGTAGGCTTCTGTGTAGGTCCTCTGCAGAGAGGGACCTGGGTGTCCTGTTGGGCAACAGGTTGGCCATGGGCCAGCAGTGTGCCCTTGTGGCCAAAAAAGCCAATGGCATCCTGGGGTGAATTGAAAACAGCGTGGCCAGTAGGTCGAGGAAGGTGATCCTCCCCCTCTACTCTGCCCTGGTGAGGCCTCATCTGGAGTACAGTGTCCAGTTCTGGGCTCCCCAGTACAAAAATGACAGGGATCTCTTGGAAAGAGTCCAGAGGGCCACAAAGATGGTGAAGGGCCTGGAGCATCTCTCCTATGAAGAAAGGCTGAGTGAACTGGGTCTGTTCAGCCTTGAGAAAAGAAGACTGAGAGGGGACCTGATCCAGGTCTATAAGTATCTAAGGTGTGGGGGGCAGAGTGGCGAGGCCAGACTCTTTTCAGCAATATGTGGAGACAGGACAAGAGGAAACGGCCAGAAACTGGAGCATAGGAAGTTCCACACAATGTGTGCAGGAACTTCTTTATGGTGAGGGTGACAGAGCACTGGAACAGGCTGCCCAGGGAGGTTGTGGAGTCTCCTTCTCTGGAGATATTTAAGGCTCGCCTGATGCCTACCTGTGCGACCTGGTGTAGGGAACCTGCTTTGGCAGGGGGGTTGGACTCGATGATCTCTGGAGGTTCCTTCCAACCCCTACAATTCTGTGATTCCGTGAGTTGCCACTCACATAACCCATAAAGAAATGCTTAAAAAGCGATCCTGATTTTCAGACTCAGAAATGATAGAGATATGAGTTCTGCCTTGGAAATCATAAGAAATTCAAATTGATGGTGACTGTCTTTCTTACTGATTGCCAAATAATTAAATAAAATATATTTTACTTCCTTTCAATCCCTCATGATGATGACTATACTGTTCCTTTCCTATTCTTTTGAGATTTTTAAATTTGCTATGTTTAAATAAGATCTACTGTCAAAGCAAACATTGCATTTTCAGTTAGAAAACTATTAGAACATTGTTGTTCTGTACTACTACTACAGTACTCTTATACTGTTGTATTGTTGTATCAGTTTGACAACAGGTATATTCAGTATTTTTAAGGTTTCTTCTAAGAATCCAGTTGTGCAGAAGCTAATATGATGATGATTCTCTAATGAGTATTTAAATGGATGTGCTTTTCTTGTTCTCCCCCATCATATGTGCTTCAGAGATCTGGAGAGGTGCATTTTGTTCTTACTTTCTTCAATGGCTTGCTTAGTGAGAACATTTTTTTTTCTTCACATTAGCTGCTGGAGTTTCTCCAGCTGTTTTACCAGCTCTTTCATACATACCTTCTTCTCAAATCTTTGTTGTCCTGTTTAGTCTCTAAATGTCCTACTGAATACTGTTCTTATTATTACTTGAACCATTGTTTCTCTCTCTGTGCCTTCAAAATTTTCTACTAGGACAAGAATTGTGTTTTCAATATGGCAGAAAGCCTTTGTCCTTACTGCCCCGAGGTGGAACAAGTATCAACTATGTATTTCATTTTTTAGCCTTGAAGTCATGGCAAAATAGACTAGAAGGATATTTGGGGGAAATTATATCTGTGCTTGCCTTGCTCTTATGTTTCCCTATGTGCCTGCTCTTGGCTACCACGGGGTCAGATAGCACATGGTCTTCAACCAGTAAACCATTTTTATATGTTAATACAATCTATCTTCAAATAGAATAAGTGGATTCCACAAGGAAGAGAGAGGTATGGAGCATGAACCTACATTCCATTAGTTCTATCAGAATTCATTTAGTGATAATTTAAGTCATCTATGGAGGAGTTTTCTGCTTTTTCTCACCATGGTGCTGGCAGTAGCCCAAAGTGTTTGATTAGAGTTTATGTCTTAAGTCAGTGCTTAACAGAATGAAATACTACTTCACAAGTTGTTTCCTGTGTCCTTATGTCATCAGTTCGTATTGTATGTTGTTCTTTTGATTTGACGGTACTTAAACTGGCAAGTAGTTTGTCTGCAGGCTTGCAGGATTTTACTCTTTTATATTATTTTCCCACTACAATCCTAATGAAAATGTTGTCATCTGTATTTCAATATAATCATATAGCAATCATATGCATTTATAGGAGGGATGTAAACTGTTGATTACACCTTTCCATTATGTTTTCACTTGCTTGTTTACTGTTTTTAGGCAATTGGTTGCTACCTACAAGGATGCTTTTATTCAAAGCTTTTTTCTCTACTGAATGAAAGAAGCATCTAATATCTCGAAAGCTCAGTTTTATTTTCCCCGTAGTTTTTCTGCCTACATAACAAAACTAAATCCTGTAGCTGACAGGGCGTTATGCTGAGAAGGCCATGACAACTTCTTTTGTATTTACACCAGAACCTTTGATCAAATCAAAACACCCAGAGTTATTAGACATGTTTGAGCAGCCCCACATTGCATTTTCTAGGCAACTTTCCTTCAAAAACTCATAAAAATAGAAATTCATAAGAGAAAGAACACTACACTAGTGATGCTGAACAGGAAAGAAACGCTTGGCCAGCAGTCCAAACACTGCAATGTGTATTTTTACAATATCTTATATGAAACTCATCAATTTACCTTGAGTGTGGCTGGAAAACTGCAACTGCAGCAAAGACAAAAAGTCAACGCATTACAATAATGCATTTCAGAACTCACAGTCAGTTTCTTAGCCAGAACCTAGATCCTTTTACATGTATTGCCCACTTTGAGATATTAGCTTTACTTAATAATTATAAATGAATGGAAATTTGTGAATAAATCTCCAAAGGACTTTTAGATATAGATGAGATTTTTCACATGAAAGCAAGAATTTACTTTATTTCATAATGGATAGAGGAAATTATGGCTATTTATTTAAAACCCCTTAGAAAGAGAATATGTTATTTGGAGTATTTCAGAGTTTTTAATACTTAAATATAGATAGTTTCTTTAAATATAATGCATATATGTATTTTGTATCACAGTGCTGCAATGGCATAATTACTTACATTGAATCACTGGTAGCATGTCTCATCCTCAGGGTATTCCACTCTTTGACCTGGTAGTCTTGACTGGAGTGCAGACAGAACCCCCTGAGATTCGGGAGGACGCAGTCAGAGACCTACTACTACTCCAGCCGGACTGTTACAAGTCCGTGGGGCCGGATGGGATTCACCCAAGTACGCTGACAGAACTGGTGGAGGTGATAGCCGAGCCGCTCACTGTTATTTATCAGCGCTCTTTGTTGATTGATGAGGTTCCAGAAGACTGGAGGCTTGCCAATGTGACTCCCATCTACAGGAAGGGTTGTAAGGAGGATCCAAGGAACTACAGGCCTGTTAGCCTGACCTCGGTGCCAGGAAAGGTTATGGAGCGGATTGGCTTGAGGGAGATCACGTAGCATATGTGGGTTCAAAGAAGGGCAATAAAGCTGGTGAGGGATCTGGAGCACAGGCCTTATGAGGAGCTGCTGAAGGAGCTGGGATTGTTCAGTCTGGAGAAGAGGAGGTTCAGAGAAGACCTTATTGCTCTCTATTACTACCTGAAGGGAGGTTGTAGTGAGCTGGAGGTCGGCCTCTTCTCTCGTGTAACTGATAATAGAACTAGAGGGAATGGCTTTATGCTGCAACAGAAAGATTCAGGCTGGACATGAAGAAATACTACTTTTCCAAACGAGCAGTCAGGCACTGGAATGGGCTGCCCAGGGAGGTGGTGGAGTGTCTAACCCTGGAGGTGTTCAAGGAATGTTTGGATTTTATGTTGAGGGACATGGTTTAGTGAGTACTATTGGTGATGGGTGGATGGTTGGACTGGATGATCTGGAAGGTGTTTTCCAACCTTGGTGATTCTGTGATACTGTGATCTTTCAAACAAGTAATTATCTAATTCTAACAGTTAAAAATCACATTGGAAAGAATGTCCTTTTATTATTTGCAGTATAATAATGTATTTTCTTCAATCTAAAGACAAAGCAGAAATGATAGAGTGAAACTGAGAGTAGCCAATACCATTAGGAGAACACTATTAGTACTATAGATGTGATTTCTGAGATCAGTATACACATATTGAAAAGCTGTGGTCAAAATTTGAAAAAATGTCTAAAAGGAAATGTATGAATAATTTACATTTCCACTAATTTATTTTAAAGTTATAAGTTCAGTATATTTACCTGTCATATAGAGTGACTGAACTGATAATGCTTTGCAAATGATAAAAAAAAAGAGAAAATTTTACTGTAAATGGTTGATAAATAGAGATTTAAAATCTTTTATTCTTTAAAACAACAGTCTTGAGAACATAGTATGTGAACAGTGAATGAAATTATTTAAATTAGGGGATACTTTTTTGAAACAATTGCTTTTACTGACTTTATCAGCTGGCATTAATAGAAAAGGAATCAGCTGGAGAATATGCATGGACATTGAAGAATACCTGTGGCTGTGAACATGATAATCAGGAAGAGCTTGAGGCGTTGAATGATCTTCACCAGGAACAATTTTCAGTGGAGTTTCTAGCATTCATGTCATTAGCAACTAAATGTTTAGGTAGCGGACAACATTCCATTGTTGATATGGCCCTCTGAGTGGAAGGACTTATGTGACCACAAAATTGTAGAGTTCTCTATTCTTGGAGATGTCAGAAGGGTGACTACCAAAACTGCTATCTTGAACTTCAAGAGGGCAGACTTTGACCTGCTCAGGACGCTTGTAGCACAGGTCCCTTGGGAGTCGCTCCTTAGAGGTAAAAGGGGTCCAGGAAGCCTGGACGCTCCTCAAGGTGGAAATCTTAAAGGCGCAAAAACAGGCTGTCCCTGAATACCGTAAGGCGAGCCGTAGGAGGAGAAGACCGGTGTTGATGAGCCAGGAATTACTGTCAAGACTCAGGAAGAAAAAGAAAGTCTACATCCTCTGGAAGAAGGGACAGGCTACTAGGGGAGATTACAAGGAAGTTGCTAAGGTATCCAGGGAGGAAGTCCGGAAGGCGAAAGCCCATCTTGAACTTAGATTGGCCACTGCAGTGAAGGAGAATAAGAAATCCTTTTACAAATATATCAATAGCAAGAGAAAAACCAAGGATAATCTCTATCCTTTAATTGATGCGGTGGGGAATGTGACCACAGATGACAAGGAGAAGGCTGAGGTCCTCAACACCTTCTTTACATCTGCCTTTAATAGTCAGACCAGCTATCTTCAGGGCACTTTGTGCCCTGATCTGGATATCTGGGCTGACACGCAGAATGTCTCCCCGGAGATTGAGGTGGAGGCCGTTAGGGAGCTCCTCCTCCATCTGGACAGTCACAAGTCCATGGGACCAGATGGGCTTCATCCTAGGGTGCTGAGGGAGTTGGCGGGGGTGATTGCTAAGCTGCTCTCGGCTATCTACCAAGCACTCCTGGTTGACTGGAGAGGTTCCAGAGGATTGGAAGCTTGCTGATGTGACGCCCATCTACAAGAAGGGCCGTAAGGAGGATCTGGGGAACTACAGGCGTCTCAGCCTGACATCAGTGCCAGGGAAGGTCATGGAACAAATCCTCCTGGGAGAGATCACACAGCTCGTGCACGACGTCCATGGGATCAGGCCCAGCCAGCATGGGTTCATGAAAGGCAGGTCGTGTTTGACCAATCTCATCTCCTTCTACGACTGGGTGACCAGACTGGTAAATGAGGGAAAGGCAGTTGATGTAGTCTACCTAGACTTCAACAAAGACTTTGACATGGTCTCTCACAGTATCCTTCTGCAGAAACTGACTGCCCGTGGCTTGGACAGTTTTACCCTCCGTTGGATAAGGAACTGGCTGGAGGGCTGTGCTCAACGGGTGGTGGTCAATGGAGTGAAGTCTAGCTGGAGACCTGTTTCAAGTGGTGTCCCCCAGGGGTCGGTGCTGGGGCCCACCCTGTTTAATATCTTCATTGACGGCTTAGATGAAGGGATTGAGTGTACCCTGAGTAAGTTTGCAGATGACACCAAGTTGGGAGGTGGTGTCGATCTGCCTGAGGGCAGGGAGGCCCTGCAGAGGGATCTAGATAAGCTGGATCGCTGGGCTGAGGTGAATGGGATGAGGTTTAACAAGGCCATGTGTCAGGTTCTACACTTTGGCCACAACAACCCCATGCAGTGTTACAGGCTTGGGGATGAGTGGTTGGATGACTGTGAAGAGGAAAGGGACTTGGGGGTGTTGGTTGATGCTTAGCTGAACATGAGCCGACAGTGTGCCCAGGTGGCCAAGAAGGCTAATGGCATCCTGGCCTGCATTAGAAACAGTGTGGCCAGCAGGATCAGAGAGGTGATCATCCCCCTCTATTCAGCACTGGTGAGGCCACACCTCGAGTATTGTGTTCAGTTTTGGGCCCCTCACTACAAGAAAGACATTGGGGCCCTGGAATGTGTCCAGAGAAGGGCAACAAAACTGGTGAGGGGTCTGGAGCACAAGTCCTATGAGGAGCGGCTGAGGGAGCTGAGATTGTTCAGTCTGAAGAAAAGGAGGCTCAGGGGAGACTTCATTGCACTCTACAACTTCCTGAAGGGAGGCTGTGGTGCAAAAGGGTCTGGCCTCTTCTCTCAGGCAAATAGTAGGACCCGAGGAAACGGCCAGAAGTTATACCAGAGGAGGTTTAGGTTGGACATTAGGAGAAACTTTTTCTCTTAAAGAGTGGTCAGGCAGTGGAATGGCTGCCCAGGGAAGTGGTGGAGTCGCCATCCCTGGTAGTGTTCAAGAGGCGCCTGGATGAGGAACTATGAGATATGGTTTAGTAGCTTGTGATACTAGTAAGAATGAGAGGGTGGTTGGACTAGATGATCTTGCAGGTCGTTTCCAACCTTGTGATTCTGTGATACCAGAGAAGATTTATTGAACCAAACTGTAGGGAAGGTGGTGTCTGAAAGTATACACCTTTGAGATAAGATATATGAAGATACACTTAAAGCTAGTTCAAATTAGAGCTATCTACAGTGCTTTACACATGTATTTCATTAACTTTGTAAACCAGAAATCAACTGAGAAATCATCTTTTAGTAAGAAGGTTCGACTTCAAATTAAGAGATGCCTGTTCATTTTCCAGAATTACTCTCTGTAGTTGTTTTGCCTGAGTAATTGCATTTTCTCTATTTTTGTTTTCTAAGTGTGAAATGGGAGCAGTAATTACTTCCTGTGCATGGAGAAGTTTAAGGCGTGCAGTTCTGAGTGACGGGAAACAAAACTGAACAAAGAAGAAATGTGATCAGAAAAATAATGAGAGCAGAAGTAGATCTGCTTGCAGGAAAAAAAAAATAGAAGTGTAGTGAGTTGGAAGCTTTTATAAAAGTAATTTGAAATAATTTATATTTACTTCTGAATTGGTTTTAGTTTACATTTTTTCAGGTTCACTTTTAAAGTACATGGTAAGAAGGAATCATATTTTGTCTTTTTAGATAAATGTCTCCTAAATCTATGTGGACCCATTACAGGAATCAGAATGGAAAACTGAAGTTGTGCTATGTTAAGGGATGCTAATGTGCATCCTTGATAAATAGAATTCCTTATTCATAGCATTTGTCTTCTTTCTGTTTGTTCTTCTGTTTCTTCTCTTCCCACCAAAAAAAGTATGATTTATCAGATAAATTCAGTACAAATTAAGACTTGTACAAGGAAGGCTTGTATTGAAGCTGTAAAAGTTAGATTTAATCTTGCAGTATCACAGGTACTCTTTCTGAGCTTCTGAGTATTTCTAATTTCTATGGAATTCAAATGGAACAAAGGATATTAACAACATAAACTAAGTAAATATAAATTTGTAAGACTTTCAGGGAACAATTAGCTCATGTGTTAATGTTCTTTGCTCTTATACTGAAGACTTATACTGAATATAAAGAACACTGATTAATGAAAATAACAATGCAAAATTAATAATTATATAATAGTAATCAATAATTACTCATGAAATATTTCTTGCAACTAACAATCAGATTTTAAAAATAAACAGAATCATTCTCCCAGACAAAGCTGTAGAAGCAGTTAAATAAATACAGCCTAAGAAGCAGGCAATTGGTATTTTGAATCATATTTTGTAACTTTTTAGACCTTAATTGAACAATAAACATTATTTATAGGTACTACTGTAACTTCATAAATGTAACATTACTGTTATAAAATACAGTATTTTTTACCCTTTGATTTGATTCCACAAAATAGAAACAATGTGATAGAAAGGAATCCTTTTTTTTTTTTTTTTTTTTTTTTTTTTGAATAATTCTAATATTGTTTATATCTGGATAGAAAAGACAGATGTAGCAAAGTGTAGAATCAGGTGTTCCACTGCCATTAAGCTACATAAAAATCTGACAATTCATCTTCTGGTTTTATCACAAAACATTTAGGTTTTTTGTGTATATGCAAAAAGAAGTCTTGTTCAGATGTTATTACATGAGGCTCTGGTAGAATTATTGATGACATTAACTGTGAAACATGTATATACACTGTTAAAGCCTCTGTCAAGAAACTGAAGAAAATATATTTGAAATTTCCAGATGATAGATGTATTTGTTTAGCAAATTCAGAAGTGATACATCTGTTCTTACAAAATATACAGAAATATTCATTATAATCATTGACCTTTGAGAGCAGTGGAAATAAATTTCCAAATTCAACGAAGATGTAAATCTCTCCTCAAACATATTTAACAATTATGATGGTTTTAAAAAAATAATAATGAAAAAAACTAATTGAAAACTCTGTCAGAAAGTTAGAAGAGGACTTGGACAATCTCAAGATGTTACTAAAAAGTAAATGCACATATCAGCATTCTGCAAAAGCTAGGAAGAAGAAAACTAAAGATGAATCACAATAATGTCCATTGTGAGTGAAAATGCAGCAACCAGATTGCAAGATGACATTGCACAGGTGAAAACAACATTAGCATTCTGAATTTAACTCCACCTATCAAAAGTTAGACTATGCCAGAGCTATATCAATAGAAAGGAGAAAATATATTTTCTACACCCTGTTTTTAATTTTGAAAATTCAGTGATCTAACTAAATTCCAGTTAAGCAATATAACTATAAACTTGAATGTTCAGTTTCCACCATGTGTTCACTACATTTTTCTTTTTTTTAAATGTGTATTATCAAAACCATGATTTGATGAGCGTGATAGAAGAAACATGTAATGAATACTTGAATTACGAGTAAGGAGACATTTGTATGAGCATGCTGAGACAACATGTAGCTATTCCATATGCACTAGGGTTAGGCATTGTCAATTCTAATTTTTTCCACTGGTGAATGGTGTTAAAACAGGAAGCAGTGGAGGAGAGTGTTGGGCACAAACTGAAATAACCCGATGTATCAATACTATTTTTGTTTACTGATGAGGAGTAGAAAAGCAAGATTTGATCGTAAATCACACCTGAGTTATAAAAGGAACTAAAAATATTTTATAGTGACATGAAAATATGTCATAGTACATGAAAAGAATGGATGTATGCTACAACCTTCTGAACAGAAATGAATCATATGAACAGCAGTAAAAGGAATGAGATCTATATCTAATTTCAATATGTGGAATGATCTTTCTAGTTCAGTTTATCTGTCTGAAAGCAAAAGAGCGTGCACCAGTTATTGAAATCTGTGGTTCAGAGTGTTTGTTCTGGTGTTTTTATTGATTGTGAAGGATTTTTAACAGTGTGATCTATACATAATTGTCCCTCTGTATGTCTGTCTATATATGTCTTCTCTTAAAGAACATGTTTTGTTTTAGATATGATATTTGCATAAATTTGGAGGAAATAAATATTCCCAGGCTGAAGTTAATGTTACTAAACAAAGCAGGTGGCTCTAATAACATAAGCAAAAGGCCTGTGTGATGAGATCCTCCTTCTAAAATTATCTACTAAGACGAGACAATCCTTGTAGAGTTTTAAAGCTTTATTAACGTTGTAGTTTAATTTTTAATTGTGGATGCTTTTCTAGCAAATTGCAATTTATTCAAAACCTTTTGTAGTAATATCTCTTTAAATTTCTGAGACTTTTCAGAAGCTAAGTGTGAGGAAGAATCTATACAACGCAGAAATGTCCTCACAGTATTTTGAATAGGTGGTGACATTTGCTGAGCGATGTGTAAAACCAGTTATGTTTTCCATATTTCTGGCTGACAAGTGGTTGACTGAAGATGAGTTTCATACTCAGATGAACAGATGCTATAAAGGAATACTGACTCACTCCTTGCTTAATTTGTTTCTTACCCTTGCATAAAAATGTCTTTTGAAAACAAAGAAAAAGAATAAAAATCTTGAGAAACTAACAAAGTTTGGCAAAGTAGCCTAATATCCAAGATCAATCTGCCTTGTGAAAAATACTGGGTGGATCTTGATAGTTGGGAATTGAGCTCTCAAACTTATACGTACATGCTTGCTAACATGCAAAATGATTATATATTTGATGTGTTTGAAGTGAAAAGCAATAGCATCTTTTTGTTGCCCCGGGCTGCAATTATTCTGTATTTCTTTCCTTTCTGTGCAGACTGTCGCTTGTTTTAGCTATGCCATTTAACTTTGCTATGATAGGAAACAGAAGAAAAAAACACTCACAACTTGAGTTGTGATCTCAGCTGGAAAGCAGACACCAGCAGCTGTGAGACTACTATGAGATATTCCCCTTGCCTCAACAATGCCTGGCTGCGAGAGATCTTGACTTTGTGTCAGTGTAATATTAAAGCCTATGTTTCCAGCTATTTGCTCTCAATGGAGTTCTAGGAGTCTTACTTAAGTAGACTTCTTTGCTTATAAATTAAATTGACTCCTTCTGTAACAAGGGTGCCTGAAGAATTAATGCTTCCTTCTATTGTAATTTCAAATAGCAGAGACTAGCACAGAATAGAATAGAATTAATTTAGTTTAGTTGGAAGGGACCTTTAGAGATCTAGTCCAACTACCTAACCACTTCAGGAGGACTAAACAAAAGTTAAAGCATGTTGTTGAGGGCAATGTCCAAATGCCTCTTGAACACTGATAGGCATAGAACATCGACTAGCTCTCTAGAAAGCCTGTTCTAATGTTTGACCACCCAGATGGTAAATAATTTTTTTCTGAATGTCTGGCCTGTACTTGTGGAGAAGAGGTTTCAGCTTTGTGCAATTCCCTGTTATTACTAACCAGAAGAGACTTGCACCTTCCTTTTCAATTTTGCTCCTCAGAATGTTGTACAGAAAAATGAGGTTCACAGAATCACAGAATCGTAGGGGTTGGATGGACCTCCAGAGATCATCGAGTCCAACCCCCCTGCCAAAGCAGGTTCCCTACACCAGGTCGCACAGGTAGGCATCAGGCGAGCCTTAAATATCTCCAGAGAAGGAGACTCCACAACCTCCCTGGGCAGCCTGTTCCAGTGCTCTGTCACCCTCACCATAAAGAATTTCCTGCACACATTGTGTGGAACTTCCTATGCTCCAGTTTCTGGCCGTTTCCTCTTGTCCTGTCTCCACACATTGCTGAAAAGAGTCTGGCCTCGCCACTCTGCCCCGCACACCTTAGATATTTATAGACCTGGATCAGGTCCCCTCTCAGTCTTCTTTTCTCAAGGCTGAACAGACCCAGTTCACTCAGCCTTTCTTCATAGGAGAGATGCTCCAGGCCCATCACCATTTTTGTGGCCCTCCTCTGGACTCTTTCCAAGAGATCCCTGGGGAGCCCGGAACTGGACACAGTACTCCAGGTTGCTTCTTAGCCTCCATTTCTTCATACGAAACAAATGTCTTCTGCCCCTTCTCATAAGACGTGCCTTCCAGATAGACTGAGTATCTTCTTAGGACAGTTGACTTGGGCGAAAGTAAAAAATATGTTTTTTAAGAATAGCTTGAAATTCACTTTCACAGAAACTTTTAATACTTTGACATACTTGACATTAATACTTTGAAATACAAGCATTTCAAAATTAATGTGTGGAAGCATTAATGGAAATTTTCAAGATAGAAAGGGATTTCTTTCCTTAAAATGTCATTTTTCCTTAAGAAAATTGACAACTAATCTTGTGTATATGTGGCTGTGTGTAAACATGATAATGTACACATATGCTCTTACTTTCTGGATATGAAATGAAGTAGGAATGTGAACAAACTTTGATCTTAACATGCAATACACAGGAGTAGAAAGCAAATCAAGTAATTCAGGCATTTTCTGATAAGTGCTTTTTACACTTGTAGTATTCTGAAATCTAGCTGTTGATCCCATTTATGCCCAATATACTTCTAAGGGAATTTCACTGACCTGGAGCTTTTCTGTCTTTATGTTAATGATAAGAAAACACATTTTTTTCTCTATAGCGCTTCTCCAAGGATATTCATTTCCAGAACTAAAGTTGTGTCTAAAATTAAGTGACATTTAGCACTGCCCAGAAATTACTGTGAAGTAGCTACTGAGCATCTTCATTATTATTCATTGGTATTTTTCTTCTGCATTTTCTTACATACAGCATGTTTTTGTGTTTGTAGGTCCCTTACTACTTGTGAAATTTTAACTTAATGTATTATCTAGTATTCATCAATTTGTTAATCTCGTATCCTGTTGTTATTGAAAAAGAGCAATCTTGAATGCTACTTTCATGCATATTCCTATGTAATTCCCATGTTTAGCCTTGAGAAAAGAAGACTGAGAGGGGACCTGATCCATGTCTATCATATTTGTAATCAAGGTCAGAATTTACACAAACAACTACTGTCAGAGAGTAAATTTTTTAAATATTAATGAGTGTAATATAGTCTGAATACTGATACATTGGGACAAAACTGAGTGTATTCTCTTCTGTTGTTTTTCTTCATTTCTCTATTGTTAATACTATTATACTCTTATCTGCTTTTTTTTTCTGAAGGGATTGAAGTTTAAAAAAAGAGAATAGCACATTAGGTAACTTTACTGCCTGACATATGGTAAGCCAAGGGACCATTAACAGTCACACATTAGCCTCAATGACGTTTTCTGAAGAGTTGCAGGATTTTTATCTCTTAATACATATTAAAGATAGACATACTGTTTCCTGCATCTTACAGATTACACCACATCTACAAAAATCTCATTTCCTCAAGTGTTTTTTTTTTTTTTTTCTCCATTTGGAAACCTACGTAGAACAGCTGTACACCAGAAGCATATAATTTCTGTAGGAGGTTACCATCATGAGATTTGTTTGCATGAGTAGATATCCATGAGGAATATCAGATTACCATGTAGCAGTAATTCCAAAGAAACAATGTCAGGGTTGAGAAATAGTATACCTCACTCTGTTGGATTAGGAAGCAATTTTGCTGTTTTTCTGACTGACTGGTGTTGCTATTGAGTTAACTCAGGTTCCTGGAAGAGTTTCTGTAAATTTGTATGAACTGAAGTTTGTTTATGGATAGTTCAGGTAGTTTGCTGCTACACTGAGATCTGTAGTATCAGTACACCTAGGTAAAATAGTTAGAAACTCCCTAAAAATGGGTTGTTAAATCTAAGAAGGAAATATGGATAGTTAAACAAGAATGTAATTTATATACAGAACCAGCATATAGAAAAGAAAAAAAAAAATAAATGAAAACTGGAACAGTTTTCCCAATAGCTTGGAAAGAATGGTTTCCATTCCAAGGTGAAATTATTCCCCAGAAATAACCCCTAAATTTCTTCCTACCTGCACTTCGATTGTCAGTTTCTGTTTGCCAACAGCAAGGTATGTATACAGGATTTCCTGTATACATTAAATCCTGTGCATACAGGATTTCACATTTTCACATATTTACCTCTGACAGAGTCAGAAGCACCATCAGCTTTCACTGTTCATTCCTACTCACATCTCTCTCCATGGCTTTGGCTTAATAAATGAAGGTTGCTCTAAAATTGATGCCTCCTATTTTATTATGTTGGTCTACTATGTTGGGGCGAATATTGGTGGTATGACAGTAGAGATTGAACATTCCACTGATAATCTGCTAATATGTCCGTACAAGAGGGAGTCTCCCATTTCTCCAGCTGAACTGAAGACTTGCACCCTAACAATGAACTTGCACAGACATCTTCCTTTCCTCTTTGTTGTTCTCTCCTTGTTGTAATACTAGCAGACACCTCCCTTACACCCCCATCTTTCTCTTTGTATTTTTCTCTATCCTCTGATTTGATGTTCTAGTGTTAGTTACCTGACTTCTAGGTGTTGTCATGACTAAGATAAGAATTTTTAGTATTGCTTTAGCTCATTTTAAGGCACCTCTTTTCTTAGCATCTACTAAGTTTTATTGCTCTGAGAGTTGAATTAGAATATCAGCTTAAACATTTTAACAAGCTTCTTGTATCTATTAATCTGAGTAAAAATACACTGTCTGACATAGGATTCCTTTCTTCCTTTTGTTTTTCTTTTTCACTTGTTGTCACCATCTTGGCTGAAAAATGCTTACATCTACATTAAATATGTAGACCATTGTGAACTGTTTCTTATTTCTCTGCTGTTTAGATTCTCTGACAAACAAAACTTTGATGCTTATATAACTCATATTCATTTGATCCACTTTCTTAGGTCTGGCTCTAGTTTAAAAGTTCATAGTGTAGAAAGAACTCACCCTGGGGAAAGTTTCTTGCAGTTTGTGAGAAAATAGTTGTTCAGTAATTACTATAACTCGTTAACCTGTTTTGAAAACATTTGGTCTCCTATTGCTCACTTGGCATAAGTAACTGTGAAGTCTTTTTGCAGTAACAATATTTTGAGCTAATAATTTTAATGGGTTCAGTACAGGATTGTGTCCAAGCTCTCATAACAATTAATGTTACATCCCAAGTTAAGTGTATACATGTATTGGGATTTTGGCATTGTTAATGGCAGCATTTCTTTCTTGACAGTTGTGCTTAATGGGCACAAACTGAATTGTGAGAGAATGAAAGCTGAAACTTCTGCCAACTGAGTTCTAAGAGGCCTTGGTAGCACAACATGAAATGTTCTACAATGTAATTAAGAAGTACAGTTGCTTGGCTAATTCTAGATCATTGTTTCTTCTCCAGGCAGAAACACCGCAAAGTGTTTTTATTTCCAAAGGAAGTTTTATTTGACAACTCATTCTCTCAGTACTCTCTAACTTTTAATTTCAGGACATTAGTTATTTATTTCCAAATAACTGCTATCCATAAGTTTAACATTTCACAATGATTTCCATTTCTTTCTCAAAATGTTACTGAATCAAAGTTGTTCTGAAATGCTTTGTACAAGATAAGTGAAAATGTATTATTCTTACTTGAAATGTATTAAGATTCATAATAAGATTCAGTACATGTTATATTGAAGTTTCTTAAAAACAAACCAATCTCTTTCATGATTGAGGAACATCTGAAATAGATTATATCTCAATTTATTTGCTCAAATAGCCTTCTCTTTTATGATGCAAGAAAAGTTCTTCTGTATTGCTTAAGTAGAATGATGATAAAATATAACATAAATGTGAAATATGTAACATGATATTACATTAGGTATGCTCCAGCATGCGCATCACAGTGTTTGAGTCTTTTCAACTAATGAAACTTGATGTGCACTACAAGTATATTACTCTCTGAAGATCTTTATTTCATTCTCTTAAAGTCAGAGGACTTGATTGTAAATGCACAATGAATGAAAGTAAACAAAGTATCTGCTCAAATGGTCACTGAAGTTAATTCTTGTCATTACTGACTGGCCATGATCCCAGTAATGAAATTTCAATCTGAAGACCCAGTAGAATTGTTACTGACCTGTAGCTTTTGAACTTATTTACAACAATGTCTAGCAGTAATTAGTTAGATCTATGCTGCAAATATATAAGTAACTATCTTGCAGAAAGGCAGTAAAAATAGCAGTAAAAATAGCTCCCACTGGAATTTTGGCATGTCAACAAGATTGAGTTTTTTTCTGGTTGTTTACATGATATTTCTAATGATCTGTTTAATTACAGTTTTTAAAACCTTGAAAATTTTGGAATGGTTAAATTTATGAACCAAATATCAGTGGGTCAGCTTTGCAGGAGGCATTTATACCATGATTATCTTTCTACTGAGAAGACTGTTAGTCTGAAGGATTCTGGGATTACTTTATAATTTTACTAGGTTATTCTCTGACAATTTTTACCTACCTAAACTGCTTGTTGCTTGAGGAATTCTGTAGCCTAGTGTATAAAGGACAACTAGAGTAGAATAGTTCCTTTGGAAGGAACATTTGAAGATCTAGTTCAACTGCCTGAACTTTCAAGTGCTAACCAAAGATAAAGAGTATTAATCAGGGCATTACTGAAATGTTTTTTGAAAACTGACAGGCATTGGGCCTGAAACTTTCTCCGTGAAACTTGTTTCAATGTTTGAAAATCTTCATGGGTAAGAAATTTTTCCTAATGTCCAGTTTGAATCTCCCCTGCCACAGCATTGTGCCATTCCTCTTGTGTTCTGTTATCAGTTACCTGGGAGAAGAGACCCACACTTCCCTCACTGCTTTCTGTTCTCAGTAAATTTTGCAGAGAGCAATGAGGTTACATCTGTGCCTTCTTTTCTCCAACCTAGATAACTCAAGCATCATCTGCACATCCTGTTGATTTACCTGTTTTTCTGCCATCCTGGATGCTTTTAAGAACATTAAAATGTTTTTTATATGGTAGAGAGCAGAACTGCACCAAGGTACTCAAGGTGAGGCCATAGCAATTCTAAAAGAGAAAGAATCACCTCTTTTGATCATAGTTGTTTAATGCATCTCACAGTGCACTTTGCTTTCTTGGCTACCACGGCATACTGCTGAATTCTGTCAGGCCTGTTGTCAACCAGCATCTCCAGATCGTTTCTGCTGAGTTGCTCACTAGCCACTTGTCTTCCAGTCTGTACCTGTGTCCAGCATTATTCCATCCCAGGAGCAGAACCCATCATTTTCCTTTGTTGAGCTCCATGCTGTTGTTAATTACCCAGTATTCCAATCTATCTAGATTCCTCTGCAAGACCTCTTGTGCTTGCACAGAACCAAAAATACCTCCTGGTTTAGTATCATACGCAAATTTTCTGAGGTTGCATTTCATTCCACTGTCCAGATCATTGATAAAAACATCCAAAAGACTGGCCCTTATGTACATCTCTAATAGCAGTCAGGCAAATCAGCCCAAACAATATATTGGCCTTTTATGATGGAGTGATTGTAGCAGTGGACAAGGGAAGAGCAACTGATCTACCAAAAATTTATCCACCAAATCTACCTGAACTTCTGTGAACCCTTTGACATGGTCCATACAATATCTCTAAACTGAAGAGAGATGGATTTCCATCACTCACTGGATTAAGAATTTACAGAATGTCCTCATTGCAGACAATGATTCAGTGTCCAGATGAAGTTCAATGATGAGTGGAATCTTTCAGCGGTACTAGGACTGGTACTTTTTCATACCTTTATTTATGACATAGGCTGTGGGATTGAGTGCGTGTTCAGCAGTGTAGTAGATGATACCAAGCTGAGTGGTGCAGTTGGTATCATGGAAGGAAGGGATGCCATCCAGAGGGATCTTTATAGGCTTGAGTAGTTGGCCTTCATCATAGAAACATAGAATGATCTGGGTTGAAAAGGACCACAGGAACCATCTAGTTTCAACCCCGAAGCCATGGGCAGGGTCACCAACCACAAGACCAAGCTACCCAGAATCACATCCAGCCTTGCCTCAAATGCCACCAGGGATGAGGCATCCACAACCTCTCTGGGTAACCTGTTCGAGTGCATCACCACCATCTGAGTGAAAAACTTTCTCCTTATATCTAACCTAAATCTCCCGTCTCAGTTTAAAATCATTCCCCATTGTCCTATCACTATCAAGAACTTCATGAACCACATGAACTTCAACAAGGTCTAGTGCAAAATGCTGGGACCAGATAAAGGAAATTTCAAACACCATACAGGCTAAAAGATTAAAGGATTGACAGCAGCCATGTAGGAGGACTTGAGGGTACTAGTAGATGAAAAATTGGACATGAGCTTGCAGTGTACACTTGCAGCCCCAAATAACAATTGTATTGTGGGCTGCATCAAAAGCAGCATTGTCAGCAAGATGAGAAAGGTGATTGTCTGCCCTCTATTTCTCCATTGTGAGACCCCACCTGAAGTATTGTATCAAGCACTTAGGCACCAAGAGAGGTCACAAGAGAAAGAAAAATATGGAGCTGTTAGAGTAGGTCTACAGGAGTGCCTCAAAAACGATTAAAGGGCTGGAGAACCTCTCCTAAAAAAACAGGTTATTTAGTGTGAAGAAAACAAAGCTCTAGGAAGACTGCACAGTTGTATTAGTGAATATTAAAAATATAATCACTTACTAAAAGTGGAACACTTCACATTTTGTAAAGCATCAGTTTCAAGACAGCAAAATACAAAGCGCGGAAAGGATAACTTATCATTGGAGTATAGGAAAAAGTTCTGTTATAGCCATTAAAGTTCCATCTTCTTTTACTGCATTGAGAAGAATCAAAAACACAACCTCCTTTCGTCTACGAGGAAAAAAAAAAAAAAAAAAAAAAGAAAAAAGACCAAAAATCGTGCTTGGATCTATGGAATAGAGAGTTGATGGACAGGTAAAAGAGGAGTTGGAAGCTAAAAGAAAAGAATATATTAAGTACCAGGAGACTGCAGGGGAGAGTGTGAAGGACATATTGAAAAGGAAATGTTCCTGTACCAATACACAGTGACTGTAACAAAAATAAATATCAGACTTTTAATAATGAAAAGCTCACTAAAAATTATATGTTTATATGTTTGAAAGATGCAATTACATATTTCTGTTTCCTGAGTTGTCTTAGATTTGCTTGCCTGCCTGGGAGAAGGCAGGAGATAACAATTATATAACCCAGAATGTCATATAATGTGTAACATTAATGAGGAATTTGTAATTCTCAAATCACTAAAAGAAAACATGGAAACATTTTAGAAATTATCATATGCATGAATCTTCAAAAATGGAAAGAAAGACTCTGCTCAGTTTACAGATGTGGGATTTTTCACCCTATTCTCCTGGAAGGTTGCTGTTCTGTTCAATGCAGCATGCATTTTGTTTTCCATAGCCACACTAATTACAACCATTTCTTTTTTAACCTATGGCTTACATACAAAGTTTTCTTACAAGCACACCACTTTTAAATGATTTAACATCTGCAAGAGAAAACAGATCGAATTTATTAAGCCTGTGAAGGCAAGCTTGTGTGAGCAGATTTTAGTAAGCAGCTGAAATAGGCTGATCATTTGACAGGCTCATCTGATGTACCACTGTAACCTGTGCACTAGTTCCAAAACAAAGTAGACTAATGGGGAAATATTGAGATCTCTGTTGTTAAAATTTAGATTCTTTCTACCTCATAATTTTTTTTCTGTGAATTCATAAATACTGTGTGCTACATAACTGAGTATGTTACAGGTCATAATAAAACACTATAGAAAACGTGGGGTTTCGTTTGTTTGTTTTTGTTTTTTTTTTTAAGTTCCAAGGATGAGTCTGTTCTCACAGCAGCCTCTGGTATCATGCCAGATGTGGTGAGATTCAGTTCATGGTATTGTAAGGGAGCAAGTCCAGTGGAGTGTAACAAAAATCTGCAAGGACTATAATAAAAAATTTACATTGAATGAAGGAAAGAAAGGAAGGAGACAAATTAGAAAGTTATATGACTAAAATTAAATGTGGTAACACATAGCAAATTTCTAGCCCTTATCAAATGAGTTAATCCTATTTCCCAATAGTATTCAGGGTTGTAAAGGGAGTGCTGTTTTAGGAACAAAATTATGAATGCATTGTGTGGTAAGACCGTGTTTAAGTCTAGGATCTACCTGATAGCCTGACGAGATTCTGCCAAGTCTTTACTATTGAATCCTGAGCAGAGATAAAGGGGAAATATTGTTTCGTTTGCAGGAATGGATTTCAAGGATTTAAACTAAAACTGCATTAAAAACTTTATTTTAATTCCTGTTCTTTCTTTTTTGCATCTCCATCCTGACGTGCAAAAGCAAGAGAAACAAGATTCATTTTCACCTTATGCATTTCTCAAACTTCTATAATAATTGTGTTCAATGAGTTGAGCATTTAGGGAATGTTGTGTTTTGAAAAAGAAGTCACATTTCCAGATTTTTTTTTTTTTTTTTTTTTTTTTGTAGAACAGCAAAATTAAGATTTTTGATGATAGATCACTCTGTAGCAATAGCTGAAACTAAAAAAAAGAAAATCCCAAGAATGCCAGGTGTAAGGGAAAAAATAGTTGAGATTTGTGTTCAATGTGGTAAAGACTGTTGTGATGTCAGTTTGCAGTAGATGGTGCTGATGTGCTGGAAGGCATAAACTCATGTTTTAGGGTCAGACTCTAATTAGATTTCTTTATGGAAGTGTACATATAAACAAGGCACTATTTGGAGCAAATACCAAGAAATTCAATTTGTTACCCGTACACTATCTTTAGTGCATTTAGTATTCACAGTCTTTTAATCGCTTCAGCTAGTATTAATTAGGATGTCATACTACTCATCCTTCACTAAGAAAATCTTATTCATAATGGAAGATACCAGGGAAAAAATTATTAATATGACCTACTATACTAAAGGAGAGCAGGAAAATACTCTTTTGTCTGTGAAAGAAGCATTCTATAGACCTGATGAGAAAACTGAAAAGTACGTTGATAGTAGCATGAGCTCCATTGGTACAGTGTGTGTGTGTATAACCAAAGAATTTTAGGATGCTATAGTCACAAAACAAACAAGAGAGTTAGGCAAAGCAGACTACAATAACAAAGAAGAATAAATGGAAGGCTTACCCTTATCCTGGGCTCACTCACAAAACACCAGCAAAGACAATCTCCAGAAGAGATCCTTCCCCAGCTCTTAAATAGGTCTAGGAGGGGTGGAGCCAGGCTTCACCCCTTCCAGCAGCACAGGTGAATTGCCTTCACCTGTGCTCCTCTGGCTGACTCATTGCTCACCTCAGGTGATCAATCAGAGTTTAGGCTGTGACTCAGCAGTTCCCATACAGTGTGCATTCTTATTGCTATTTTTTGGAGCATGCAGCTGATTTGTCCTGATAGAAAAGGATAATTTTTATCTTTTCTGTTCTGTAAAAATGCTGAAAACACTGCTGAGCTAGCTGTTTAGCAATAGCATTAGTGAGTATCTGCCATAGTCCCATCATATTCATTACATCTTCTTTCCCCGGAGGTTGAAGAGGGGGAAAAAAATCCTCAAATAATCTGGCTGGAGATTTGTGTCTACAGCTCAGTGAAACTAAATCCAATCTAAGGGCAAAAAATCCTTCCTGAAGCACACAACAATAAGAAAACCATTAGTAATGTACAGTAACAAGTATGAATACACATATAGAAGCTATTCTGGCAGATATTAGATCATTTACTTTCCAGATAAAGTATATTAATGTAAGATACTGCATAAGTAAGAAAAATAAAATATCAGATTTCCAACAATATTAATCTTTGTCATAGCTTTTATTCTCTAGGTTATTTCAAATAAGAAATTAAAAGGGCAGAAATTGAACAGATTAATGACTGAACTGTATTTGTTAAACCGAGTTTCCATGTTAGATGAAAAATGAAATATTTTATCTTACTATAAACTATTTTAGTAACAGCTAGGAGCTAGATTTTATGAAATACTTTGTCCTCATCTCCTGTCTGCAGTAGACTAAGGCTAAACCCCTGCTCACTTCATCAGAAGGATTTGAAGCATTCTTAACTGGTGAAAAGTTTGCTGTTAATATAAAATGTACTTTACAATGTAGCTTTCATCTGTGCAACATTTTGCACTTTAGGTAAGGTTCTGCTACTCTGCATGAACTCTGGCAACTAATTGCCTAGGCTTTCTTTAAAGTGGGAATTGAAGTATATGAACAATTAGTTTTCTCCCATTCCTCATCAGTCAGATTTTGATGAAAATGTGAACAAGGTTTTACTGCATATGACATAGTGTGTTGATTCACATTTTTATTTTATTTTTTATTTTCTTGATGGCAAGAATGTGCAGATGGGCACATTGGACTAGGTCTCTTTAGGTATGCCCCTGTCCTGTTGGGAGACTTCTCTAATCCTTATCCTCTCTGCATTTTGCCTTTGCTAGCTGTTCTGGCACTGATGACAGATACTCACTGTTTTCTAAGGAATTTCATATCTACTCATTAGAAGCACTAAATGAATCTGTGATAACATCAAAGCCTAATACACTGTTAGATTCACCTACTGCCTTGGTAAGTTATATGTACATCTTAAGTATGTGCTATAAAGCTGAATATATCTTGTACATTATATGAAGTAATACTTCATTAACACTTTCCTTTTGAGAGTGAAAATAACTATTAACTTGGTGTGAGAACGTCATTTAAATTTTGCATTCTATTTTCTCCCCAGTGATCAATAGTAAATTAAACTACTTCTCAGCTTGTTTTTAGATATGTAGGGAGTATTAAAAGTGGTGCATGAGGAAGTTTTTTATTCCTTAAGACCCCTCTGAAGGCAATTTCAGTGGAATTTCTTCTAAATAAAATAATGGAACACTTAAAATGCATTCCTCCACAGCTCTATTTATAATTTCTTAATCAGTTTTTGGAAGGATGTTATTACTTTTGTACACATATGAGAATAACTGGATTAAAAAAATTGTTAGATTTTGCTCTTCCTACTCAGTTAGGTGTATTATATTTAAATTAAATAAATACAGTGGCAGCCACTGAGCCTGTCTATAATATTGTGTCTTTGTCAGCAGTTTACTTATGGCTTTCCTGTTTAATTAAACAAGAAACAGTGAGTGGCTGATTCACTGTTATGCATGGTATGTAGGACAAGCTACGCCTGCCACTCTGAATAAAATCTGCTTAATGCACATGATGAAAGCACACATGCATACAGCATATGTGTTTGTGCATAGTTATTGTAAAGAGTTAATTCCTTGCCAAAGTATTTGTAGCTTCTCTTACTTTTTGAACATTCCAACTCCTTATCTTGCATTTTCTTCAGTATATTTGCAGAATTTTTAGTCTGCTTACTCTGGTTTAAGAATCTCCTGAGCAAGCAGACTGAAAATTCAGTAAACAAGCTGAAGAAAACATGGGATAAGGAGCTGAAATATCCAGGAGAAACAAGAGCCATTGAACTCAGGAGGCAGAAATGAACTTTCAACATCATGGATTTTACACAGCAAATCACTTCTTATACTATAAACAAGTTATACTACTGAGATGTTATTTTCTTAACCTGTATACTAACAAAATAACAATATTAAAATATTAGCATCCACAAAGTGTTGACTTCCTCAGTAGCCATCTCTTACTGTTTGCTGTATATACCTCTTCATTTTATATATCATATTCTCTGCCATTAAGTTTATAATTGCAAGCTACAGTACTTTTCTCTTTCTATTGCATCTTAAAGCTGCATAGCAGCTCAATTTACATTGCATCTTCCCGTCTGCAAAAGGAGGCTGAGGTAATTCTGTATAAGCAACTAACAACAGAATAGTTTCTCTTGTCTGTATAATGCTAAATATATACCTCTATATACATCCTCAATTCCAGCACTGGCCAAGGCCTGAAACGACTTCTGAATAATGCATTTATTTCTCAGGGAAGACCATTCTACTTTTAGATCATGCATGAACTTATCACACTGCCCTTTTCTTCACATTTCTTTTGCTGCTTGACGTGTCCTCTAGGCAGACTGTGTGAGATTTCTTCTGTGTGATCCTGCCATTTTTGTCAGCCTTCTGACATACTGTCTCTTCTTTGCTTGCACTTACACTGTACCTCAACTGAACCTTGTATTTTGTTGCTGCCTACCTCATCTTGCTCTCACTCAGTTCTCTAATGCTGCCTTGTGTAACAAAATATTCAATGTTGTGAAAAAAGATGGTATGAGAGGGAGTATAAATAGATTTCCATTTAAAATTTTGTGCAACTCACATGAGTAAGAGCTTAGGAGAAGGAAGAGATGCAAACATGTGCCCTGTAGGTGATTTCCAGCCTCCAGGCTGGAATAATGACAAGGACATTTAGACAGTCTGTTTGACAGCCTGGTTCAACAAGTCTCTTTGAATGTATGTAAAGCTTTTGAATCAATCTACACTTCTTTATTTTTCCCTGGTTACCCTCAATTTTTAAATATTTAATGTTGACTGCAGATAGATCCTGCATTCTTTTTCAGGGCATTTTTTGAAGAAGGCCTTGTCCTGACTTTCTGGATAATTCTTACAATTCTAAATTAAACAACACAAAACAAAAACAACTTCATATTTGATACACTATGCACATTTTCTGCATACTTTCTATGAAAATATTATAGATTATCTTGATCTAGTAGAAGCAGTGAAAGTTATCCCTGCCCATGAGGGAGTGGGGGTTGAACTAGGTAATCGTGCTTCCCAAAACTACTCTTTGTGAGAGGATTAGACAACTTCAAGAACTGGTAGATAGTATTTCTTTAGAAATGCTTTCCAAAGAAAATACTCAATCACAAGAACAGTGGTACTCTGACGGCAGTTCACTATGTGATTTTCTCTGCTTTTCTTTTCATTTGATAGCTTAATAGAAAATGTTACAATTTCATGATGAAATGTTTACTGAAGCATGTCCAATTGAGGTTATCCTCCCAATGTAAAAAAGTGTGAATCTTACTTTATGAAGATGATATTTTAACTAGAATTTTCATAATTGTAGGTCATATTTCAATCTTTTTACACTACTATAAAAATTATCAGTGCCACTTATTTTACATGTTGAAAATTAATTTAATAAAAATTGAGATAGAACACGCTGTGTTCATAGGTGCAGACACATTTGGAACTATAAAGACTTCATAAATGGATACATCATGCATAAAAAATTAGACTTGTTTTCCCATTACTCATTATAAGGCAGTGTTGTCAAATGGGAATAAACTGGGTTAGAAAACTGCTTTTTCAGCAATTTACCTTCACAGCTGAATCCGTCTGCAACAATAAGATAAATCATACACAAACATGTTCAGATAGCAAAATTACAGGGAAATTAGATTTTTCTCATTTAAAATGGTATATCACATTTGTAAAACTTCTTCCTTACTTCATAATATTGTTGTAACTCCTTTTATTGAAAAGTTATTGCAACCTAAGTGGCTTGCTAGCAAAAATTATACACAGAGGGCATTTCTTCTCTGGAAAATGAGTTAGCATTTTAACCTTGTTTTATTTATCTAAGTCTTTTTATAAAAAGTTTTCAGTATGGTCACCTAATTAAACCCAGGAATCATGACACGTATACTTACTTGTATTTTCAAAACAGTGCGCAAAAAAAAACCAAACAAACTCTAGTTATTTATTGTACAATGACTATAAAGCTGGTGTTTAAAGATGTGCTCCTCTTACTAAGGAGTAAGAAGTTGCCGATGGCATCCTGGGCTTCATCTGAAGAGCAGTGAGCAGGGACAGGGAGGTGATTGTCCCTTTCTACTCTGCCCTCATGAGGCCCCCCATCTAGGGGCTAGATCTGAGGCTCCTGATACAGGAAAGATGTTGGAGAGGGTCCAGAGGAGGGCTACAAGGATGATAAGAGGGCTGGAACAGCTCCCCTTTGAAGACAGGCTGAGGAGAATCTCCCCGTGCTGGGAACAATCTTTGGTTTGTGTTATTCCCTGAACCATAATTTGACATTTTTTTGAAGATTGCCATTGTCCATATGAGCAGAGGAACAGACTGTTCTGTAACTGAGACCCAAATCCCTGTCGGTTTGCTAGTGTAGCTGCTTTAGGAAAAGCATCCTGATCTGTCTTTTGAATATAAAATATAGATGTGAAATTGGAAGCTTTCTACTCAGATTTTTTTTCTTGGAGGACAAAGATTCCTGAATGACTTTTGCATTTTGACTACTGATTCTGAAAATATAAATAAGCTGGACCCAAGTTATGCAATAGAAAGCTATTCTGACTTGCAGTCTGAGAATATCTTAATGTCTGGCAATGTCTTGCCTGATATTTGGTTATACATCTGCTGGCTGTTTATACTTCCACTTATGCATCTTTTCTACTCGGTGGCCCTGTCTCAGATGTACAGACTAAGGAATATCCTTTCCCCTCTGCCCATGACTTGCCTGCTCTTCAAGGCAGACCATAATCTTGCAATACAAGATGTCTTCCTTGAGACATCAGAGATGCCTTGAGACCCTTCTGAAACTGAGGGGAGCCCAGAATACGCATTATTTACACTCAGAGGGAATTTAAGAATAAAAGGAATTAATTGCAAAAAATATGGGTTCTGGCCACTACCAAGATGGGCTTTTAAGTAATAAAAGGAATTCTGGACTGTGAATCCCAACTTCAACTTCTCTTTTTGAATCCAGACAGGGACAGGCTATCAGCCATCCCCTTTTTTTTTTCTGTATACAATGAGACCTGGCTCATATGTCCTCTCAGGCACTGAACTATTTTAGGTAGTGTTCCCATTTAAGTATTTTAGTGACTTATATGGCCATTTAGATTACCAAAACTTCTATTCTGGAAAGAAAGTACATAATATTGTTCATGAGAACATTTGGACATTACTGAAGATACATTCATATTTTAACATTTAAAGTCTCTTCAAGGTATTGCACAACAATACTAAAATCTTCTATTCTACTTAATTCTTTTGGGCCTGAGTCACTCTTATGTGCACAACTGCTGCATGCTGTAAACATCCACTGTCAGCAGAACCAACATATCTGAAATTTTACAAAGCATCTCTAGTCTTAACAGCTTAACAGACTACTAGAGAACACAGATGTAAAGTTTACTGAAGTTCAATTGATTACCGTCATATGCCAAGCTCAGCTGAAAAGCTAAGAAAAGGGGCTTTTGTAAATGTTTGGAACAGTTTTTCAAGCAGAGTTGGTGAGTATAGCTCCTGTGAAGATATCCTGTTTTTGTCTTTTTGAGATAGAACTGTTATAAATTTATTATAGCACAGATCCATTGTTTTCAAAAGTACGTGTGGGCTTGCAGAAGCTGAGACTCTCAGTGCATAACTTTATGGCTTTTATACCCACAAAATACCTCACTGATGAGATAAAATTACTGCTTAACAATCGTGCATTTATTTTATTTTATTTTTGCACGAATTATTAGACTTCTGTTAGCAAATTTCTCTGGAATATAATTAGAAAAACCTCAGGGAAAAGTGACCAGCTGAGGAAGATATCTTGATTTAAATGGAGCACAAGACCTTTCTGGAGTAGTGAAATAGCACAAGACCAGATAAAATTCATATCAGCCAGGGACAAGGATACAGGCATTTCTCAAAGCTTCCCTATGCCTAGGAAAATCCTCTGGTTGAAGTGTAAGAATTCCTCTACTTCCAACTGCTAAGTCACAAGTTGCATTTATACATTTACTGTAAAGAACTGAAAGGTGAGAAGGGTCCCATAAGTGAAAGTAAAAAGGGAAGAAGGCTTCATAGTGACTTAGAATAAGGGAGATGAAGGGGAATAGTTAGAAATATTTTACAGAAGCAAAAATGTAGAGCTTGTTAGAAAATAAGGGATGGCAGACACTGGGTCTGGGATAGTGAGGGTGATGAAGACCATAAGGATAAGGGTTTGAGAACAGCGCGAGGACATTTGGCAGGGAGGTGATTAGATGTCCAGAGGGCAAGAAGAAACCGGTCTGGGGGGAAGACCCCCAAAAGGTCAGAAGTTTACAGCAAGAAAGGTCAGAAGCCTTCACGAGGAAGACCGACTATGCACGTGCAAGAGGGGAGGGTCTGCATGCTAACGAACTCTGGGGGGTGTAATGAATACGTATTCAAATTCCAGAAAAACTATTGATTATGTATTAGTTTGGCCTATATCTGTAGCACGATTTTTCCTGACGGTGTGCAAGTTAGGTGGATCTATCCCCCTTGCACCCAGTATCTGTGCAGCATTGAATAAACCATACCTACATCAGAAGTAGCACAAGTATCCTCTCCTTTGTGGATGAAATGGGGCAAGACATTAAAAGAGAAAGTTTCCCAATGACTTGCTGAGTGTTACTCAGCTGTAGATATCAAACTGAATGTGAGGGGAGCTGCAGGAGAAAAAATAGTAAACGAGGCTTTACTTTAGAATTATTGAAAAATATTACTTCACAGGCAGGAAGATTTTAGACAAAGGAATATAGGGCATAGAAAGCCTAACAGATATTTTACAGCAATTTACTGTGGCAATACTGTCTCTGACCAATAAACTGCAATGTAAGGGGAAAGCTTGCTCCCTCTGAACCTTATAAAATCTTCCCTGTAATAGACAGATTGCTTGAAAAATTGCAAAGATTTTGCCTGAGGAAAGCCCTGGATGAAATTTTCTTATTTTCTTCTTTCTATATTTTTTAAAAAATCATTTTTTCTTTTTTTTTTTTCGTTTTGTGAAATTAATTTTCAAAAGATTTCAAGATACTGCATTTGCAATACCAGCTATTTAGATACTGAGTATTGAATCATTTTTATTTGTTTGGATAGCCTTGAAACTAAAGAATTAGCATGGGAAAATGTTGGTGTCCACCTTTTCATTCAAACTGAATGAAGGATGAGTGAATCAAGGAATATTACAAAAAAACCCACAACACTGCATTGTCATTCTTATCATACTGTTATTGGATTTAAATTCATTACTACAAGAATTTGGAGAGAAGTTGCAGATTCTGAATTGAAAGTATAAAACAGTGACTACATGGCGATTTAGTTTGTTTCACTGGTCATTATTTATGGTGGCTGAAATAAGAAATAAGCCAGTTTTAGTAAGTGAACATAAGTGTTACACACAGGCTTCATCTCAGGTTGTGGAACTAATGTATAGATTTAGAACTAATTGTTGTCAGAACACAATGACAACTAAAATTGTCTAAAATTCCAGATAATGGAGTCAGAGACTCTTTTTGTTTTTGTTTTAGTAGTATCTCCAGGATACTTGTTTTCCTGCCTGCACAACAATAATAATTTGGTAAAGAAGCTGCTTAAATTAGGTTAAGTTCCCTCAAGCAGAGATAATAGATCTCCTGCTTCCTGACAACCTGACCTTACTTTTAATTATTAATTCTAAGGACTGCCTCCTTACTCTTTTTTCATCTATATCTTTCTTTAAATAAATGTGATTAGAACTGCTGTGCTTTGCACTGAATGTCTCCCCATCACTAAGCAAGAGGTGAGCGTATTTAGTATTTGTATGGTTCTGGTTCCCTACACAAGGATGTTGTGCTGAGGGACATGGTTTAGTGGTAAATATTAGTGATAGGCAGACAGTTAGACAGGATGTTCTTGGAGGTCTTTTCCAACCTTGGTGATTCTATGACTCTACGATGTAGAAGAAAGGGGCATCCCTTTCCTGATGTAGGGTCATTTTGGGCATAAGCTAAAGCTGATATCTGGAGATGATGGGAACTCACAAGCTCTACATTGCCCCATCCAGTAAGGTTTAGCTGTCTCTGGAGTAAGAAACACTGGAGTAAATTAGAGTAGGCTTTCCAGGTGATTTTCCTGGACATCTGCAATCTGTCAGATTCCCATGGAGATAGGCTGGAGTTGATCTGTATCCTATCATAGTATCGTTAGCAAAGATATGATTCTGAAAGAATGAGATGCATGGAGTGAGAGCTACCTTGTTTGTCTAAAACTTAAAAATCTATGATTTGAACAAATTGTCATTTTATCTTCCAAAGAACACATTACCTCTGCTGTGTGAGATACCCATATGATCTGCACTGTCAGATTTTATTATTATTGTGACAGATACTGCAGCATATAAATTTTAAACTAATGAAAAAAATGTCATCTATCTTTTGGAGGTAAGTGTTCAAAGTACATCAGCTATTCAATTTGATAGATCATTCTTCAGAGAGTTTGAGAAGAATTGCATATTAAAAATACAGCGAAGGAAAACCTCACTTTTATCGAGCTTCACATTTTATAAACTAATTCTGGAGAACTCATGAGAAATCTACTTCTAAAAATGTTTTTTTTTATAGGAAGTATCTGGGAAAAAAAAAAAAAGGTAAATAAAATATTTCTCTATTAAGTTAAACTTGACTGAATAGAAAATAAGAGATGGTATTAAAAGTCACTAGTACTGATTTTCTTCTTATTATAGTCTCCTGAAAATGGGAAAAAAGGAAAGCATAGCTGCAGTTTATTGCTTTCATATTTTTCTGTAGGTGAATTGTACCAACATTTATGATTCTCTAATAAAAAAATACACAGTTGATCTTTACAGGATAAAGCAGTTGATAATATTACATCAAAATGCTTTACCGGAGACACTTTTTGGAACAATAAAAAAAAAAAAAAAAAACAAAAAAAACCAAAAACAAAACAAAACAAAACAAAACAGCTTTGTAGATTCCAAATGCAGTGGAATTTTCCTTTTTTAAAATTATTATTATTATTTTAATAAAGGTTTTCTCCTTCAAGAAAAAATAGTTTGATAGATGAAACTTACTCAAAATAATTTTGGAATTTTTAGTTAAAGACACATGAACAGAAGAGCAATAAAGTATTTATGCATGAAATTACCCAGACTCTTTCATTAACAAATTCATCAGCATGAGTTTTTCCTGTGTTATAGATATTTCATTTAAACACTTTAATCATTGCTTAAAATATCAACTGATGCTCATTATTCTTGAAGGTAAAAGTATCACACTTCTCTTTATGTACTTATGTAACTTGTTACTCTGATCCTTCCTCTTCATGGATGATGCATATTTTTGGAAATTTGTTGGCAAAGTATGAAGTTAACAATAATGTTGTAAAAGATGATGATCAAATTGAAATTCTTAAGATATAACTTCAATGAAAGCTAAATGTATTGTTGCTATGACCTATTTATGAGGACTCAGTAATGTATTAAATGTTTATTTAAATGAATTACTCCCTTCCTCACTTACTGAGAGTTAAAATTTGAGAAATCCATTGGTACATTTGGCATCATTTATCTGACATTTTCCTTTAAAAGAAAATGATTGATTCTTGTGAAAAGGAGGGGAAACAGGAACATTTACTTAATAATAGAATATCCACTCTCATAGTACCACGTAAGGCTCATCCTGCCAGTGAAAGGAGTTATTCAGGCAATGCAGTTTGGGAAAGCAAACTTTGAACATAAATTTTTGATCTCCTTCCAAATTACAGTCACATACTACTTTGGAAGCTAATACTGAATAAGTCAAATTTATAGAAGGAAACCTGCATGAGCGTGAAAGATACAATACGTCATTATAATAGGGAATAAGTTCTAACATGAGGGAACTTGTCAGTCTGCAATATCCATGACATTTTAATCATCCCTATAGTCTAATTAAATATGGAAATGAACTTTAGAAATAGCGAGCGCTTCACAGTTCTGAGTTTGCTATTTCTTTTTTTGTATTTCCTGAAGATTCAAACTGCTCCAGGGGATATAACTCAGTCACTTGTGAGTTATAATTCTTTAACATAAAACAAAGAATAAATGAAAATTAAGGAAAAAGGTCAGCAAATTTTATTTCACATTTCCTACCCTTCTATTATTTTTTAAAAAAAGTATTATATTTGTACTACAATAACTTTCTGTTTCAGGATGACAACAAACAGCTGGAATGTTATTTACTTTGATTTCATAATAGAGTTTAGTTCACTTTCAGGTATGAAAAAGAGTCAGGATCAAAGGAGCAACTCTACTACCAGATATGACTACATTTATTTTATTATTTTATTTTATTTTATTTTATTTTATTTCATTTCATTTCATTTCATTTCATTTTATGTGGGGTGGGGGAAGAAGGGAAGGTGTAGCATTAAAGAAAATTATTGCTTACGTTAAGCACTGAGGAGTAAAATATTCTTTGTTTCTTCTGAAGAATTATTGGAGATATTTTGGAGCAGAATGAAGTGTATATTTTCGAATGGGAAAATAAGAAAGCATGAAGCTTTCTCCAGGTACTCAAAGTCACATCAGACTTTTGTATTTATGACTTCAGCCACCATTCATTAATTTATATTTTGTTCATCAAAGAGCAGTCAGTGAATATATCTTTATTTTTTTGAAATTTAGGAACTATCTAATCCTCTCAAATGCACTGGATTTAAAACTTCAAGTATAAGATGCTCAGTTTCTCCACTAAAAAAAAAAAAAAAAAAAAAGGAAAAAAAAAAAGAAAAATCATCTTTATAATGTCAAGCTGCTTAATATGTTTGATTTTATTCTCTTTTGATGTTCTCCAATTTTTCTGCCTCAAGCTATAGGTCACACTATGGATTAAGAATACAGCTGTTTGTTACTGAATACTAACTGACAAGCAATTTTCATGATCACTTTTTAATATTGCTACATGTGTGTTATTTTTCGCAGTTTTGACTCAGTTTGTGTTGACTTTTCAAAGCATTTGAATGCTCCTTATCTGTAAATTTTCAAAACTTATATTAAGCTAGAATGCTCTCAGTTCAAAAAGTTCACTTCAAAATCAGAAACAAAAGACTGTTGATATATCTTAATTACAATCTTAACAGGAAAAGGAACTCTATTTCAAATGACCAAGACAAATTATTAATGACTTCAGAGATCATTTTCAAAACTTACTTTGCTCCTTCAAAGTCAGGTGAGAAGTACGAGATAAATGTAACTTCTGCATGGACGTCATGTGATCCTTGGGAGTGAGATGCTTTGGTAGGCCTAACCATCTGAAAGAGACACCTGAACATGCCCATCTGCCCCCCCTTTTTTTTTTTTTTTTTTTTTTTTTGTCAGCCCTAACAGCTAGATCATGTTGTGTGAAGCATCTCAATCTATTATTTTCCTAATCAGAATGTTGCACATCAGATAGTGAATAAAATGTCCTTTATGGCTAAGGAAAGTAAATTACAGATTTACAAAAAATTGATATGCATAGTCTAGAATCAGCATTATTGTATGTGCTTAAAGATGAGCCTATTTATCTGTACAGTATGGAGAGACCAACACTGTACCTAGCAAATTGTTAACTATTGTACTAAAAAGTTAAATTTTCTAGCTTGAGAAAAGGATGAAGTAGTGTGAATATTTTCTCTGGCGTTAGAAACAATGAAACACTGTAGTAAGAAAAACAGGTTTTTGTGGTTTTTTTTCAGTTTATAGGACAAAGGCTTGCTCTGAAGTGTGAGATGGGAGGGTTTTCCATAGATTATAACTGTATTTCATTTGAAGTCATAAATAAATATTTTATGCTATATTATGCTGCTTTTTATTTGTACAATTTAAGATTAAATTTGAATTAAATTATGTTTATTTTTTACTACTAATGAACATTTTAATTTTACTTTGAAAATTTCCTACAATTTGCTAATGATAAGTATAGAGGCTAAAGGAAATCTGCTTTTTCTTTTTTCTTTTTTCTTTTTTTCCCTTTTTTTCTGGTGAATTTCTAAAGCACAGTATTCTATAAGTGAGCAATAGGTTCTCAATGTACATTATTATATCTCCTACAGCTATTTTAAAAGAAAAGCCTACCAGGAAATTCAGTAGTTAGGATATCCAATTTGATGAGTGCACAAAATGCACTAACTAGCACTCATAACTAGCACTACTTCAAATACTAATAAAATGATGTATTGAAATAGATGTAAAACAATGCCTGAGAAAAAATGCCTTCCCATCAGTTAAAATATTTACAGTGAGAAAAATAAGTTGTGATAATTGATCTTCAAGTAGTAAACTGCAGCTCACACATTCTTTCTTCTGTTTCCTACCCCAATGAATCTTCCTACTATATCTGTTTATGAGGGCTGCTCTTAAAGTAATGCTTCCTATTTTATTATTTCTATTTATTATTTATATATATTTATTATTTATATTGGTCCATGATGTTAGTATGGCAGTACAGGTCGAACCTTTCTGCCACTACTCCATTACAATTTGTTGCAGTGCGGCTAATGACAGCAGAGAGTCAGTCTGACAAAATGGCATCTGAAGCAAAAGTGTATCTCTGAATTCTTCCATGTGGAAAAAATGACAGCCATTGGCACTTGTTGACACATGCAGGATGTTGGTGGAGACAAAACAGTGGATGTGAGTGCAGTGAGGCATTGAGTGGGAAGTGTCAGCCTTTGCAAAAGCAACATGGTTACCTCTGCTGGAGCAGATTTTTACACGCTTGGCATGCAGGATCTTGTTCATCCTTAGTGAAAGTGCATAAGTAACAGTGGTGGCTATGTTGAAAAATAGCATTTTGTAGCAGAGAATTTGCTCTATCAAACAGTGTTATTGTGCTCTTTGTGTCTGTTATAGTTTTTTGTTGTAGCAAATAAATAGGAGGTATTAATTTCAGAGTGACATATGTAGATAGTTGCAGTGCAGGAGTGTTTAGTTATTGAATTCACAGATCCTGGATTTGTGTGTTTTCTTTGTCTGGATGTGCATGTCTCATTGGTTAGGTACTCACATATACTCTGCCAAGCAGTGGGATGATAAAAAACATGGTAGGCAAAATTTAAGCAGATTCATTAACATCATTGTATTATTAATCTAAAACTCATCCATTGGCAAATCACAAATGAGCTCAGTCAGCAACTCCAGTTGAATGATGGTTAAATGTCTGTAATAAATAATTCAGCTATGCATGTTTTCTATTTTACAGATAATTTTAAGATGCTTTGCAAAACATTTTTCCTAGAAAACATCTCAACAACAAATGTTTGGGAGTAAGGAAAATAATTTTTTTCTATCTCTATAGCAATAATGATAAGAATTTTTCTCAGCAGTGTGAAAAAGAAAGCTGCATCCATGGACACTTTCAGAATAGTTTTCTTGATCAGATAATGAAAAGCAAAGCTGAGAGCACAGTTATGTTGCCAAGTCTTTTAACTTCTCAATTTTCAACAATATTTTCTGCAGAACTAGGATATATGCATGTCATTAAACATTAAATATAAGCCTGGGATATGTAACATATATATTACAAACAGGCATGTTATTTGCTATTGTTCCTCTTTTTAGAGTAGAAGATTTTAATATCACTATAGGCTAAATACTTCTTTTGCATTCACATGAATTTGCGTTTCCCATGAAAATAAATGATGTTAGAGGAAGGTAGAACATTTAATTTCAAATTCAGAGGCTTTTGTTGATTTGTGTCATAACTGTAATGTTATTTAAATCCAAGAAGGTTATACTTAATTATAGATATGGCAGTATTTTTGACAGTTTGGCCTCTTTAATGGATTATCTTTTCTCATTTAAATATAAACAGTAGGAATAACAAGAACAAAAATATATCTACAAATTTAACAAGCTTCTTTTTATATGTTTAATAACTATCTTTGAAGAAGAATACACACCATGTTGAGCTTTAAAAAACTGACAATATTTATTAAGCCACAAAAGAGCTTATGTAGCTTTGTGATTATGGACAGGAAAGAATATTAAAAAAGGCAAAGTTAGCAAAAAAAAAAAAAAAAAAAAAAAAAAAAAGAAAGCTTTAAAGTAAGCAGAAATTACATGTCAGTCATAGACATTAAAGCTGGCTGTTTTTTAAACTCCAACTGCTAAGCCCTGGGCATGAAACAAGAAAATGATGAGGTAGGCTGAAAGAAAAGCACACAAATGCTAATGTTTAGAACCTTACCTAAAGTTAAAAATACGAATGCTTGCTTTAAGGAAAAAGTTTCAAATAAAATAAAAGGGTCTATCATGTGTGTCTGTATGAATATAAATATGCTGAAATCTACACATGCAGAATCTATTAAAGGCAGACTTTTTCTTTTGGGAACCATTCATTCTGTATGATTTAGAGAAAACTGAAATTTCATGTTTTCTGTTACAGAAGTGCAGAAATTAGTCCTTTCTTTAATTGAATAAAAAATGTTTATTTAGGGTTTATTTAGGACAGAAAAAAATCTTGACGCTGCTCTGATGTAAGGCTGTCACCATGGAATAGAATAGAAACAGCATTAACTGGATTTTCTGCTTTTATGAGTGCTTGCTATGACAAATTGCAGCCTTTTGTGAACAGATCTGCACTAGTACATAGACTGAAAATGTATATTAGAACTGTTATCGAACGTTGCATTTTAAATTATTCCAATTAGGAAAGCTCGTCTTCATTTCCTTGCCTATGGAGTTCTATATATTTACATATATATATTTTCTTTTAAATGTGGACCTACAGAATTGTGTGTAATAACAAAGTACTAGGCTGAATTAATGCTGAAATAAGTGTGATCCCTTAATTTCTACTATATTTATCTGTAAGATAAAACAACATTTGTAAAGATTAGAAAATAGATGTCTATGTCAAAACATTAAACATTTAAGTTTAATATTTACTAATGTTTCTACTGCTCTTTCTTAGCCCACAGTCCCTTTACATACTTCCTTAAACTTCAGGAAATAGAAGCACATAGGAAGCAGTATAAAGGAGTAAGTGTTCTCCAAACTCATCGTATTTCTTGTTGAAGATGTGAATAAACTACCCACATTTCTTTTTTTTTTTTTTTAAGATTCCCCTCTCTGACTTCTCTACTCTGCAGATCTTTCTGTACCTCAGTTGGTGCAGCTGAGTTGCGATGAGTGGTTTTAGGCTGTCTCTGACAAAGGGAAGAGCCTTTTCACCACTTGAAGGAATCAGAGAATCAAAGAATCATAGGGGTTGGAAGGGAACTCAGGAGATCATCTAGTCCAATCTTCCTGCTCAAGCAGGTATCCCAGAGTGGGTAACACAGGAAAGCATACAAGTTCATGTTTAATATCTTCAGAGGAGACTCCATCAGCACTCTGGAGAGTTTGTTCCAGTGTTCTGTCACCCTCAAAGTAAAGAAGTTTTTCATCATGTTAATATGGATCTTCTTATGTTCCATTTTGTGCCCATTGTCCCTCATTCTGCTGTTGATCACCACTGAAAACAGCCTTACCCTTTTGACACCTGCCCTGTTGAGATTTATATGCATTGGTATGATTTCCCCTCAGTCTTCCCTTCTGCAAGCTAAAAAATTCCAAGCCTTTTGTCTTAAGGGAGATGCTCCAGGACTTTAATCATCTTTGTGGCCCTCTGCTGGACACTGTCTAAAAGTTCCCTGCCATTTTGAACTGATGAGCCCAGAGCTGGACATACACTCCAGATATGACCTCACCAGGGCAGAATAAAAGAGGATGGCACCTCCCTTGACCTGCTGACTATTTTTAACGCACCTCAGGATACCATTGGCCTTGTTGGGCACAAAGGCACACTGCTGGCTCATGGCCAACCTGTTGTCCACAAGGAACACCTAGATCCTTCTCTGAAGAATTCATTTCCAGCCAAGAGTTCCCTTCCCTAATCTGTACTGATTCACGTGGTCATTCCTCCCCAGGCATACTCTTGAACTTGCCCTTGTTGAACTTCATGAGGTTCCTCTCTGATTAACTATGTAGTCTGTTCAGGTCTTGCTGAATGGCAGCACAGCTTTCTGGTGTGTCAGTCACTCCTCTCAGCTTTGTATCACCAGCAAACTTTCTGAGGGCATTCTACCTCTTCATCACACTCTGCTTAAATTTTCTAACTCTACCATTATGAAAAGGAATTAGGATCTTTGAATTATTCTTTCACAAACAGGTAAATAAATGGCATACTTTTTGCAACATGTGGATCTATTTTTGGTTTCCTGGTGTACTTGTTGGTATTAAATCTACATTCAAATTAAAAATTTGGCAATCAGAAAAATATTTGAACAGTTAGGAGACTCACTTATGGTAGAATAGTTAATAATTCAAGACTCTTCTGAACATATTCGTGTGCATGAAGATGTTTCTTTTTTTAAATATGTATTCAGAAGCAAAATAAATTAGAGTATGTAAGCAGTCAAGGATAGTACACTGTCCAGAAATATTTCCTCACAACATTACAAGAAAAATTTTCAACAATAACATCTGGCCCTTTAGACTGAATTTTACCTAGAAAACTTGAATAAAAACAACTGAATTTGATCTAACAATAAGACAACAAAATATGTGACTATTGCAGATAAAGTGCAGCAAAACTGCTCATCTTAAACCTTCAAAGTGACTGGGAGCAGTGCTAGCTTGTGAATGAAATGTTGCAGGCAAATGTAATTCTGTAAACTACAAGCAAAGCAGTTCCAGGAAAGTTGGAATAACAGAATGATCTTCTGTAATCTGAAAAGAAATACCATTATAATCAATAATCAATACCTTTTTGATAAAAGGGAAGGAAAGAGAAGAAATAGAACATGCTGTCATTTGTGTAAAAAAGAGGCACTTTTATCTTTATGAAAAATCAGGAAAACAATAGGGAACATTCAAAGTTCCAGCATGCATGTCCTTCCATGATCCAAAGTCAGTTTAAAGACCATCAGAAGCAGAAGGTCTAACCACACACTGCAGAACTTATGTATCTTGAATTCCTGCTATCAGACTCACCAAAGTGATGTGCCATTGTATTTTCCAGCTTATGGTCCTACAGTATCACAGGGTTTTTGCCATTGACATGAGAAACAGAGCACTGACACATTTGTTTTTAGAATAAAAAAGCTAAGTTCTTTTTTAGGAAGCACTGTGCCCTAAAATTTATATATATACATATAATTATATATATATATATGTAAGTTTGATAGGTTTTGCCACAAAACAGAACCTCAGGGATTTCAGATTCCTTAATAAAGAACAGAATACCACGAGCTAAGCTATCATGCAGTAAATACAAGTAGCTGTTTTGAAAATGACAGTTACCATATCCAGGCAGTTTGGTTGTTCTGTGCTCCAAGCTCTTGCTTCCAGCAGGATAGAAGCCTCTGCAGAGGTATATAGCATGTAGTACGTACATGGAAAAAGTGAATCTCACTGTACATGTCCTGTATCACTGCAAATGGGCTGTGTACACCACTGTAACTGTGTAAACTTGGATACAGATGGAAAATTTCACTCTCACAGATCAAGTTTTACAAGCTTTCTGAAGGTTATGTTTCAGCTTTTGACTTTTCATCAGAAAATACATTTCACTCAGTAAAGGTAAAGGCTAATCTTAAAATAATTTTGAATTTGTGCACTGAATACTTACAATGAAATTTGTTCACATTTAAAAACAACAAAAACATTCATAAAACAAAGAAATGGAAACTAAGCAGTGGGTCAATCAAGGTTAAGGGCTGTAACTCTGAAAGACTGAAAATGTAGGCCTAAAGTAATAGTGAAGAGGTCTATGAAAATAGAACAAGAAGTTTAAAAGAAATTTTTTAAAAAGGAAAAACAATGTCAGAATTATTATATCTATCATATCTATCACTCAATATCTATCATATCTATCTCTCATATAGAAGTAAGAGAAAATTATTTACTGAACACAAACTCCTGTACTACACTTTGCCAGAGACTTGTTTTCTGACCACAATACCAAAGGATTAAACTGTAACAAATAGTTTTTTAAATCTCTTATCTATTAAATCCCTGTGCCTCCACTCCACATCCAGTACATTTTTTTGAGAAGAGCAAGAACAAAACTGTGCCACTGACTCTTTTAACCATTGAAACATATTAATTCCTTACCATTATTTGCTTTGCTATAGAATTAGTGTTAAAGGTTAACTGTGTTGGAAGTTAGTTACTGCAAATACTACTTGATGCCAGACAATTGTACACTTTATTGTAACCTTCGATTCAAACCCATTCTGTTCTTAGAAATGGTTAAACCTTGTTTTCAAAAATTACCGAAGGCATTTGGGAACTTAGGTTTGACTATCTGCGGTGTGCCAACTCTGTCTTTTTTTCTTCTCAGAAATAGGCTTTTCCAGATCTTTTCTTTAATTGTATTTGGAAACTCAGCTTGCTGAGTGTTGTACTGTGCTAGATATCTGTAGAAAAGCTTCACATTGAGATCACAACCCCAAACCAAGTTGCTCACAGTGCAAAAAATAAGTGATATAATTGAGAGCTTAAGCAAGAAATAGGAAAGAGGGGAGACAAATAAAAACTGATCTGAACACTGTATGTTGGAAACAGGCTGTATGAGAACTTGATCACTCAATCTGAACATAGAACAGAGCTTAAAGAAAACAAACTAGTGGTCCATGTTTTTAACAGAAAAACAAAACAAAGCAAAACAAAACAATGACCCTACATGTTCCATAAACAAAACCTTTCCTAGATATTCTACAAGTAACTTCTAGAATACACAGAATAGGAGCAGGAAACGATTATCTCAAGAAAGTGAAGGGAATCCTCTTTTACCATAAATACCGTTGCTTTTCCCCTTTACTTTTTCTTTTGGTAGGTTTTTCCTCTGAAATAATACTACAATTTTCTGGAATACATTCACTTCAGTGTCAGCAGCAAGAAGCATACAAAGAATGAAACGGAAAAAGGAAAATATTTTAATAATTTAATACAGTACGATACTCTCTGTCATTGATGCTTATTCTTCATAAGTTTTGTTTTCTTCCACTTTAATAGGAAGATGAGGTGTATTACATGCCTTTTTTTTTTTTTTTTTTTTTAATTATATCCCTCTTCAAATAATTGTCAGTCAGCTCTGTTAATCTATTTTCTTTCCCCTCTCTTAGCATCATCTGCAGTTTGACATTTTCTCTCCTTTTGATTCATATTGGCTGGAAATTTCAATTGTATAGCTTTTCCCTTCAACAATGATTTCAAAAAATATTTTCCGTAGTAATATTTCTCCTTTATTATGGGTTATTTTTTTTTTTTTTCAAAATATACTTTGATTCAAAATTTGATGAATGATATAATGAGAATCCCAAAATTCCCTTTCACTTTTTTTTTTTTTTTAAATCAATCATATGGTTTTCTTTGCTTTAGGATTTAGAATTTAAAGTTCAAATACATCATATAGTTTTGTTTTGTTTTGTTTTTTAAATGCATCATTTTCTGGTTTGACATGACCAGGATCATCATATAAAACTGTGGTATTGCAGTATTGTACTGAAGACTCATTTGCAGAAATGAGTAATGGTGAGTAATATTAGCAGTCAATGGATCAGAATATTTCTTCTCAAATTCTTTTGGATCAGGTTGTCCCAAAGACTAATGTGTTCTTCTTCACATCCATAAGGACCTGGTGGATATGTAAAATCAGTTTTTTGATGGTTCCCCTAATATTAGAGAATTTTTGCAAATAAGTCCATAGGTCCCTGGGTTAAAATATATCTATATTTGTTTCCAACCTGTGCTTGTAAGAACGCCTTAAATTCGGAAATATATTGACACTGGGTGTGTATTTTTTGCAACTCAACATAGTATGCATATATATATATATATATACAAAACAAGCAAGTATCTGATTAAAGGAGTAGGTTTATTAAAATAATTAGATGCATGATACAAGAGAATATAGGATTTTAACAGTATCTCAAAGATGACTTAATATTAATATTTCAGTCAAGTGAGGCTGAATTTTATGGGCTCTAAAAAACACAGGATATGTCTTTCACAGTAAAAATTATTTCTCCCTCATCCTCAAATGAACAGTTTTGCTTAAGAGAACAAGAAGTTGGTAAGTCATAAGTGCAATTATATTCTCTCAGTGGTAATGACAATGTGTAGACTGAGAATCGGTTCAGACTGTGAGTTAACACAGCCTCCTCAGTCTGTAAGAAGAACTGTAAATCCTATACAGAAGATTTGTGACCAAACAAAATGGATTTTGGCTGTGCTCCTGCCCTAGATGGGTACTGTGAAGATACCCATGAACTTGCTATTATTCAACAGAAAATATACAGAAAGATGGAGACTGAGTGTACTGCAAACTCTGTGGCATTTCATTGCCCCACTTTTGCTGGAGAGAAAATAGTTATTTTGTACTGATTTTTGTCAAAGTGCCTGTCATTTTTTTTTTATTTTTTTATTTTTTAGTGATAGCAGTATAACATGGTCTCTAGTTCCAACTGTGGAAATGCAGTCTATTTGAAAACATCCTATGTATCTACATCCTTGGTTTGTCAAATAATGATTTTGAGAGAGATTAAATAAGTATGGTACTAAAAAATGCCATTTTGCTATCATAGCACAGTAGGTAAATGATAGGAACCTGAGAGGCTCGTAATGGCCAACAATGTCATCCAGTCTTTTTATATCACTTTATATCACTTTACACACACATACACACACAAAGAAAAAAAAAGAAAAAAAAAAAGAAAAAAAAAAAAGGAAAGAAAGAAGAGGAAGATACAGGATTCTGTCTTTAGGTCTGCAGGTGCTATTCTCTATCCTTTATTTGGCGTTTGAAAAAATCATCGATCTGCATCAAATGGGTTTCTTTCATACTGTACTAGTCAGAAATGCTTCTATTTAGATTAAAGCTAAGGTGGTACATCTATTTGGTCCATATGGAACTGGCATAATTAAGACAGACAAGTATTTTGTACCAAACTAATTAATAGCTTAGCAATGGATTCATCTGTGAGGTTTTTAATAATCTCTTAAAAATATTGTATCCAAAAGGGAGACAGCTGCTAACACACAGCCTAATACATTCAACTTAAAAATGAACTTGACAAGCTCCAGCTTAGTTTTACCATTAGATTATTGGAAACCTTCTTGTCACTCAAATATTTCTAGTGCTTTTTCCTCCTCCTAATTAGTTCCCAGATCCTAAGAGAAAGTTAGAGAGAAGTGCATACATGCTGTCAGTAGAAATGGGCCAGGAGCATAGCAGGCTGAGTCTTGCCACCTCTTGTGGAGCTGGTACATATCCCTTGGAATGGCAGAGGTGAACTGGATTCTGCTCCCTCCAGGTCAGAGGGAAATATAAAATAAGTAGCAAATAATATAAAAAGGTCCTCTATTACTTTCTTTTACTGCTATTCATGTTGGACTTCACAGCTGGTCTCCTTACTATTAGTTAATCCTTTCATCTCACATTTTCCTTCTCATTCATTGATTCTATCACCCCTTTACTACACTGAGTGTATGACTGGAGAAACAGGATTGACATTCAGTTTATGCATACTTTTGATAACACATCCAAATGAAATGAGGCCCTCTTAGCAGGATGCAGATTAACAAAAGCAGCTGAACCTTTAATTTGTTTACTTTAGTTAGTCAGTCACTGTTGTACATTAGTTGAATTAGACATACAATCCTCTAGCTTGTGGCTCCTAAAATTGTTCCAAGTTATCATTCTGACTAAATCTCAACATCCTTTTCTCAGCTCTCTAGAAGAAGTCAAAGGTCAAACTCCAGTCTGTAAAGTCCTTAACTAACACTGCTACAAATTAACTTTATCTGTTGCCTACATATATATTTGCTACCTGTATAGATGATACCTAGAAACAAACCAGTGCATTCTTAAAACTCACTGCAGTGTGTGAATGATTCTGCACAAGTAATTCTATTCTGAGTGATGCATGAGTTATGGCATTAAAATAGCCATATCACATTAGTAACTCTTTTGAGATCCATGAATTATGTTAACAATGACCTTTTGCATTCATAAAAATAATATTTGTTAGTATTTTTGCATTGCATTTAATACAGAGGCAGCATTGCTATACAATACAGATTTCATTTCTTCCCCTTTTCTGTCATGCTATTCATAACTTACTCCAGATTATGCAGCACAAAAATTTGCTAATTATTTTTTTTAGTTCACTGTGGCATTTTCTTGTGGAGACACCTTTCATTTTTATTCTAAGATTCTTAATGCAAGTAACGCTTCTGAAAATGTTATTTTTATAAGTTAATGAGGAAATTATTGCCTTAATCTTATGTAGATTCTTCAGTGAAATCAAGAATGAAGGAATATATTCAAAAAGATGACAGGTTTTGTATTTTGCATGTTTCCTCAGTCAGAGCTCCTGCTGCTGCATAGCTCATAACAGTTTCCTTGAAATATACTGGTGTTATTTTTCTTGGTATTGTATTTCACTTCAAATAAATCACGCCTCTACTTTCAAATTTACCCAAGATTAAAAGTACATCTAAATTAATGTCAACTTTAGATACATATTATAATGTCAGTAGCCTGCAATGTATTATATTAATGTCAAATATATCTAATAAAATAGAAAGGTGATTTAAAGAAGAGGAATTTTTGGTGATCTGAATGTTTTTTTCACTGTAACTTCCCAAATGACAACAAACAAGCTTTTACTGGTCTATACTGTCAGAAATATGTAAATGCCAAATTCCAACTGGAAATACTTACATGTAGTGAAACATAGTTAGAAGATAGGTTTCTCAGGTTCCTACCAGTAAAATAGGATATTCAGAGAAGAGGTATATTTAGATACACTATTAATCATATATATAAAAGAACATGGACATTTCCAGATTCCTCAGTGTACAGGCACATTGAAATCGCTATGATTTTAAGGAAAAGATGTACACCTGTGGTAAGGAGATTTGGGATTTCCCTCTTCCCCCCTTTCCTTCCTTCCTTCGTTCCTTCCTTCGTTCCTTCCTTCCTTCCTTCCTTCCTTCCTTCCTTCCTTCCTTCCTTCCTTCCTTCCTTCCTTCCTTCCTTCCTTCCTTCCTTCCTTCCTTCCTTCCTTCCTTCCTTCCTTCCTTCCTTCCTTCCTTCCTTCCTTCCTTCCTTCCTTCCTTCCTTCCTTCCTTCCTTTTAGAATGTGGATTGCCTGCTAAGAATTAGATCTTGAGTAAGAGAGCTTAGTTGACAGGAAAAAAATCACTGAGTTGTGTAATCAAAAGAAGAGCATAATGGGAAAGAGAGATTAAATCTTTAAAGCAATAGAAGATTAGCTCCTTATATGCTGATAAAAAGAATTAGTTTTCGAAGGAAAATATCAGAAAGGCCTTCCAAACACTGCAGTGTCTTTTAAAAGTTTCCTGGTGAATAAGCACTTGGCTCTGAAGCAGATGTTGACAAGAGTTGTTTGAAATGAGCAAAACCAGATGCTACATTGAGTAAAGAAGTGTATGCAGTCGATCTGTTTAAAATATCCTTGGTGAAAACCAAGGTGAGAATTAACCAGCAATGCATTCTCATTAGAGAGATGCCTAATAGTCTCCTGGCTGCACAGGAAGAATTGTTGCCAGCCATTTAAGAGACATGTCCTTTCTCTAGAAAAGATTCTGTGATTTTGTGATTCTAGGGTAAAACTCTTCCAGCATCTGACTTAGTGTAGAAGAAAGGAAAGCTAGAAATAATAAATTCTAAATAAATACAAGATGAATCTTTACAGGCATAATTAACTAAGAATTCAAGATATACACCTCTCTAAGTATACTGCTGAACTAAAAAGGGTGTGAAACCTTGACAGTCCCTTGTGATTCTTATTTATAAAAAATCTGGGGATATCTTTTGCTCACTGTCATTCTTCCTGTTCTCCAAAACATTGCCATGCATCATTTTGAAAAGTATAAATATAATTTAGAAAACTCTCTGTCAAATGAATATATTATGCTTAAATACAAAATAGAAAAAGGGGAACAAATGTTCACCTGTTTATCTCTGGGAAAGTCCTAGAGAATAACATGAGGTCTAGGCATCTTAAGTTTTCCTAAACTGTTACATCACATGTGGATGATTTTATTTGAAGCAGCTAGAATTAGCAGATTAAAAATTATCTTCTTTGACCTGAATTATATTTGATGCTCATGCACAAGGGATAAATGACTCATTTAAGTTGAGAACAGATATTAGACAGGATTGTGTATTATCATCAGCTCCTTTTGCTGTAGTTTTTCTTAACTTTTTTATTATTTTTGTTTTATTTTTACTTACATTTTTTTTTATCTGTAGAAAAAGTAAAAAAAAAGCAAGAACAAATAAACTAAAACAAACTAAAACAACAAAACAAATAACAACAAAAGCTTCAGAGTATCTCCTCCCAAAATACAAAAGTTATGGATAGAAAATTAAAAAACAATGTATATGCTTGGAGACAAAAAAAAAGCCAGTTTCATAGCAATGCTTATGAAGTTGAGAGAAGTAGAACAATGAACAATTGTATAATTTTAGGAAAACTGAAAAATTTAGAAGTAGTGAGAAGGGAAGCAGTACATCTGTTGGCTAAGAGACAGCAAAAGGAATGATACCATTCAAGTCTATCAAAATTACAAAATCATAATTAGATAAATAGGAAGGTGAACTGGAATGCATTTATCCTTTAAAATAGGCAAATGTTACCTTAGTAAGGGATATTTAGTGGGTATCTGAAAGAATATATATAAACTTGGAATTACAACTGTCAAACTTGGAATTACAACTGTCTCTTATGGGGAGCTCGGTAAAAGCTTTTTACATGGTAAAGCAAAGGTATTAGTATAAATTATGAAATAATACAGCTGAAGATACTGGTCTTCAGCATCTTACTATAAATTTTTGAGTCATGAATGTCAAAAGGAACAGGATATTAAAACATTTTTGCCAAACTGAAGCATTATTAAACATTTTCTTTTGTGTTGCAGACATGCTTTTATTGATTTAAACATTTTCCAGACAAAAAACGAGGAGAAACCAAAAAGCATTCTACCTAGGCTCACCCATACCCTGAGCAATGCTAATTCTTAATTCTTTAGAGCTGGAGATTTCAGTTTCAGCGTTTAGATAAGTCTGAAAGAATTTTTTTTTGTTTGGTTGGTTGATTGTCTTTTTTGTTTCCCAGTGGGAAACAAAAAAAGTGGAGGAAGTGGAGGTAATTTTGTTCACCCATTTTTAGTTTTCTTTTTTTCCTTGTGGAGAAAAGCATATCACTTTGCCTTCAATAAGAGATTCATATATTCTGTTCAGTTAGAATTTATAATACTCCCACATTCTTGGCTAAGTAAGGTAGAATCCCACCATTAGTAGTGTGCATGCACTACTGTCTTGAAAATCTCACTTGGCTTGTCTAAATTATATGCACAGTAGCAATGCAGTTTGACTTCACCTGGACCAAGGGGGCTAGATGTCCACCAAAAAAAACCAAACCAAAACAAAAAACAACAACAAAAAAAGTCCTCCAAAGAAACCCCATCACAACCATAGATTTTCTTAATCATCCTCTTTTTATATAAGAATTAAATCCCAAATAAAATGTTAATCTTCAATGATGTGCCAGAAAAATCATTGTGCTAATTTGAATGTACCCATTTGACATGGGCAAGCTCACATGGACCATAAAAAAAGAACTTAGGAATTCTAGCAAGAATCAGTGCCTTAATGAAAATCTAGACCACCCAAGTTGAGGAAGAGAAAAAATGAAATGTCAGTTTCTTAATGTTATTATGTCATAATTATGAATGGCAGGAGCAGCAGGATTTAATACTAGTAAGATTAATGGACTTAATGCACTTCATCTGTTAGAACTCCATAGCACTAAAACTTCTGCTAGCACCAATTACGGTCCAGATTTTCAAAAGTGTTAATGAGATCCCTATGAGAAGTTTTTGAATGCTTCTGATACATTATTTTTATTGTCTCAAGTATTAGTAGAAAAATAGCATCTTCCTGGAAACTCAATCGCAGAGATTTGGTTTGCTTTATCTTTTTATACAGAATCATCACATAGGACTGAATGTCTCCTCTGAACAAGAACAAAGTCAAAATAAGCTCTAGACATGACTTTTAGGCTCACTGTGGTGATAATTTACTGGAGGCTTTGGTACAGTGAACAAAACCTGTAGTCTAGCAGAGATTTTAATTGTACTTGAATGGGAATTATATACTTTTATTGTACTCCTTTCTTCTTGGAGAGTATAACCGTCTAGATTTTTTAAACTGAGATTCTTTTTCCCTTCATTTGCTTCTTAGTTAGTCTGTTTCTTCTAGTTTTTGTTTATATTAATAAATTGTACCTGGCTCCTTTTTGCCCTACTTAGGCATAGTTGGTAATGTTCCTTTGTTTTTAATGTTAGACATAGATTTTTCTTTTCTCATCTTATTACTTATCATTCATATTTAATGTTGCACACAGAATTATCTTTTAGACTCTTTCTAGCTTTTGATTTTTTGTATTTAATGACACACCCAATTGTTTGATATCCTTTTTTTCCCTAGGAACCTGTCACTGCTCTCTATTTAGCTGCTTTGAACTAGCTTTCATCTTCTAGCATTTAAACCATCTAAATCCTCATGTATATTACTGCACTGTTCCTCATTATTTACTCTTTCTGACTATAATGCCATTCTCTTCAAACAAGTGCTACTTTTTCCTTTGTTTCCTGCTCTTTGTTTTTAATTTTCCAAGTCAAAGTTACGCTTATTACATGACTCCCACACCTTAGGTATTGTCATTAACCTCAGATGTAAGACTTTATCAAAAGGGCTTTCAAAAGCTTGTCTGAAGAGTCTTACCTACAGTAGCTCATTTGTCGACTGCAGTTGAGGAGAATTATTGAATGATAGAAGGCTCTTCTCCCTGGAAGCTAAGTGCCCAACCCTCTGAGTCCTTTGTTTGAATGTAGGTCTCCAACATGCAAACTGCAATATGAGCACTTGACAAAAGGATTGATTTTACATCTAACATTGGAAGAATGCATATAATTTCCATGTATTACATGGTGTATAGACTACATAATCTGAAACTTTTTCTCTAACTACATTCAACAGACTGTTTGAAGCTCCTGCTGTCTATATTCAGTGTGATTTTTGTTATAAAAATGACATTAATTTTAAACTCCTAGAACTGGCAATCATTACAGCAGAATTTTACCAGATGTTATGAATTGTTTACCTGCAATGAAATATACGGAGAAAGCCTAAATGGAAAAGGATCATTTTACTCTATAGATGCTTTAATAGAGGACTTCACTTAATCAGCTTTTATATTTAGAAATACTTTTAATCCTGATGATTCATAAAGAAGAGTCAGTACATAAGGACCCAATATAATCCCTTCAAGAAAGTCAGTGATGTATTTTGAGCCTCAGTGTTTTATGCAAAACTATTCATCTCATTTCAAGAAATGTATGAAATCATCGATGAACTCTGAAAGTGAAGTACATGATAGTTTACCATATTAATAGAATGATTAAACTTCTATGATGGGAAGGAGGTAAATGTAGGTAACAGGGCAAAAGGATAGACAAAAACCCAAACGTTAAAAAGTCAGATGAGAAGGGACAGATGTTATCTCTGTCTTATCCTTCAGAAATTGGAGATATTTGTTTAAATTAGAAGGCAGTAAATTCAAACCAGACTTTAAAACTTAATATCATCACTCCGCCATCATGTGACTAGAAAAATGCTGAAAATCCTCCTATCTCAGTTCTCACAGCTACTGAACAACAGAGACCAAGTCAGTACTCTTGGGAAACAATGATCAGAGAACATTTATTCCACCTCTGTCCTCAGCTTTTCTCTAATGCATCTGTTGCTTGCTATCACCAGAGACTATGTCTATTACTGATAGCTTTAAAGACACCTTCTGTTGCTGCTCACTGCAAATTGTGTTAATAGAAAATAAATTAAATCCATTAAAACTACTGTCTTCACAGCTGACTTTAATTCAAAGAAGCTTTGAATCAAGACATAATCAAACTTTTAGCCCTGAGGCTTTACAATCATTTTAGACTGATCAAAGGGGGAAGTTCTGTGTTATGTCTAATCTAATCTAGTTGAGAATTGCTACTAACACGGGTGGTTCTGCTCTCTTTCCTATCATCTCTCCTCATGTGATCATACCCTTCTTATTTCTTCACATATTTGTTTGGGTCACCTTTCTGATCCAACTAATTCTGCAGCTATTTATAGGTTACATCTGGAACTAAGTGAGCATTGTCTGTATATGAATGGGAAGATAGTACAGGGTTATGATGGTTCACTTTTGAACTCGATTACGCTTAATGAAGGATGCACATAGGTCAATTTTTCTTCTCACATCTAAACACATGTACTTATTCCAGTTTTTGACAGCTAGAGTAGCCATATAAACCAAAATATTTTTAAAACACTTTGGTTATGTTTTTATATTTTGCTCAAAATCAGAGGAGATGATGCAAGGGAGTAGCTAGCAAACCCTGATGAGAATCACCTTTTCTGATGACTGGCCAATTTAGATGATTTTAAGCTATTTGTGAAGATATAGAAAAATCTCAAATTCAAATTTCCCCAATGAGTATATTTCACACTAACTTTCAAAATGCAGTGAAATAGGTGGCATAGAAACTATAGATTTGTACTGAAAAAAATCTTTCTGTCCTAGAAAGTTCAATACAAGCTCTTTTTCTGATAAGAGAGTCATAGATGTCTTGGAGGTATATCCAGGATAAATACAGGATAAACAACCTAGTGAATTGCACTCTGAAATAAAAATATAACTGCTGCAGGGCAGGCAGCAAGCATTAAATGTGTTTCTTGCAATGACTCAGCTGACTCCAAAGACAAATTACACCAGTTAGCACTAGACTAAGTTGCCCTTGCCAGGTGTTTGTCTAACATGATAGGATACACTAGTTGATTATTTCTTGGGCTGCATGAGTGAGGGTTCCAGTTTTCAGTTTAAACTCAGAGAAGAATGCTCAAACCGTACGTGGTAATAAGACAGGAAGAGTGTGAGGAAGAAAGCATATATGTCATTCTGAGGTCTAAATATGTCTTGCAGAGCTCTGTGACAGTGAGATGCATTGACAGAGGTCAGTTAAATTTATTCATTAGAAAACACATCACAACAAAGTTATGCAGACTGTGTCTTTGCTCATCAGTATCATTTCTATCCTAGAGGTACTGAGTAGAAGTACATTTTCTGAAAATCCCATCTCTGATTTGCCAAAAATCTTTTGTTTTTACGCATTTTTAGACATAACACTAAAATTACGTTGCATGTCACTGACACTAAAGACTTACATATCACTGGATTCCTTAACCAGTTTAACTGCTAAAAAACATAGTAGGAAAGAGGGGAGAAAGATGCAAAATATTTTATTAACAGAGCTTTTGGATAGGCAAAAAATAAATTAAAAAAATAGCATTCTGTCTTTATCCAAAATTAAAATAATAAATCTACTGATTGATCATCCAAATAAATTCAGTGGAGAATCACCAAAGCTAAAAGTAATTTTAGCAATATTCATGGATCTATATCCAAATGGAGGCCAGTCATGAGTGGTGTCCTCTGGGAGATGTCTTTAACATCTTTACCAATTACATAGATGATGGGATTGAGTGCACCTTCAGAAAGATTGCAGACAACAGAATGCATAATGCTGCAGTTGATATTACAGAATGAGAACACCCAGAGGGACCTGGACAGGCTGGTCCAGGAAATGTTGGCTTGTGTGAGCCTAATGAGATTCAACAAGGCCAAGTGCAAGGTGTACTTTGGCCAGCGCAATCCCAGATATGTGTATAGCTTGAGAGAAGAACGCACTGAATGCAGCCATGCAAAGAGGATCCTAGTGGAAGAATATCTGGACTTGAGCCAGCAGTGTGTTCTAGCCACCAAGAAAGCCAACTTCATCCTGGTCTGTCTCAAAAGAGGGGTGGCCAGCAGGGAGAGGGAGGTGACTGTCCCCCTCTGCACTGTCTGTGTGAGGTCCCATCTGGAATACTGCATTCAGACCTGGGGCCCCCCTGCACAAGAATAATGTAAAGCTGTTGGAGGGAGTCCAGAGGATGGCCACAAAGATGATCATAATGCTGGCTCACCTCTCCAGTGAAGAAAGGCAGAAGGGGAAGGGCTTGCTTAGCTTGCAGAAGGGATTTGAGAGGAGCTTATGAGCAGGAGAGAGACCACCTTTTTATGCAGTCCGATAGTGCTAGGAAAAGGGAGAATGGTTTTAAACTAAAAGAGAGGAAATTGAAATTAGATGTTAGGAAGAAATTCTTTACTTAGAGGGTGTTGAGGCACTGGAACAGGTTGCCCAAAGAAGTTGTGGATGTCCCATACCTGAAGGCATTTGATACAAGATGGGATGAGGTCCTGGGCAGCCTAATCTAGTAGCTGTTTACCCTGTCCAACACTTGTCTTCCCTTGTGCAGAGGCACTTAAAATGTCAACCTCTGAAGAACCATACTAACCAATAGAGGATTTAGGCTTTTATCAGTTGTTGGGTATATACTTTGTCTAGTTATGTGTAGTCAAGGTTAGTTAAATTTAAAATGATCATCAACATAGATTCCTTAGTGTTCATTTTCACTAATGTTGCCCAGTGGATACTTGGAAAAAGATTCAGGATTTCATTATTTTCTTCTCAAATATATATTAGCATGAACGTCTCATGGAAAAATTTCTAACAATATATGAGCTTTATTTTCCTATCCATCTGTGTTCTCAAGAGCTGAATAAAATCTGTAAAAACAATTTTTATTCATTTTGCATTAATAATGCCATGGTCATATTAATTATCCATTCTTTCTTTCTCTCTTTTCTGTGTGTATGTATATGTGTGTGTATTGTGTGTGTTGTGCTTTACATGTGCATGAAAATCACACAAAAAGTTTTATCTCCACGAATTAAATGCATGCACATCTACATCTGTGAAAACCCTTTGTTTTCTGGCTCAAAGCTTGCTTCCTGAGGTATTTCTTGTGATAAGACTCTAACTGATTTATTGAGGAGGCAAGTGATGGGTGCTACCGTGTGACAATCAGCATCACTTTGTGGACATTTGAAAGCACCTTCCTCCAGAGCTATTTGCCTCTGGAAGAGACACCTCAGGAGTGTTTACTGGTGAAAGATCTGGCCTGTGACTAAATAGCTCCAGTTTTATATGGGAAAACTGGGGAATTATACCATTGTGTCCTGTGAAAAACAGGGTGCAGGTGCATATCCCTGCTCCCTCTTATCTGCTGGCAAGGCCTGGAAGATGGGAACAAAAGAGTTTCTGCTGAGATCCTGGATATGGGAAAACTGGGGAATTATACCATTGTGTCCTGTGAAAAACAGGGTGCAGGTGCATATCCCTGCTCCCTCTTATCTGCTGGCAAGGCCTGGAAGATGGGAACAAAAGAGTTTCTGCTGAGATCCTGGAGCTAGAAGCTGCCACTCCAAGGAAAGCTTACTCAACCACTTTGGATTTGAGCTGTCACTCCAAAGAGTGCTGTCTCGACCAGTTTGGACTTATAAATAAGTTGCTACTACCATTGAAAAGTCATTGTCATCATCAATGGAACAACAACACCTGACAACCCACCACTACTGAGCATCAATGACTGAACTATGAACCACACTGGACCCATGGTGATGTCTATCTCCCTCTTGCTTCCTGCAAAGACTCCTTGCATCTATTTCCAATTTTTTCTATCACTGTTCTCCCCTTCCCCATCTCCCTGATTAAGATTTGTAATAAACTTGTCAGACCAACATTTAAACTGTTGTTTCTTAATCTCACATTGGGTATAAATACATAAAAGAACCTCCTCTCCCTCCTATAAATTAGAGTGAGACAACATCACATATATATGTACATTTAAATTATTTACTTCTATGACAAAAAGCATTTATAATTGCAAAGATCCAATGTATTTAGCTGAGCAAGCTTTCATGAACTGAAGTTTACTAAAATCACCTTTCAATAAAGTTTTAATCGACTCTTTCCCAGATACCAGAGAGATGAGCTGCTTAATAATTCAATGGATCCATAATGAATGGATTCAAATACCACATTATGGTAAAACTTCATTAATTTGTTTCTGCTTATATTGAGCTCAAAGTACCTGAAGTTCTTCTAACATAATGGCACACTGACAAGGAAAAGATGGTGCACAAATGAAAGGAAATTACATGCTTATTTTTAGGAAGTTTCACCATTCCCTCTGGAGCTGAAGCTCATTATAATTGTACAAATGTACATAACAATGTAATTCATTTTTCAAAATATTAATAATTTGAAATTATCCATAAGCCTCATAGTAATAGGTTAAATTCATTGCATTTCTTATTATCAAATCAAAATTGTATCAAATTTCAGCAGATATATTATTTCTTCGATGCTTTGTACATTTTATAATGTTTATATTCTGTTGTATGCAATAACTTAACACAATATGACTCCTAAATCTACATATCACATTTGAAATACAATCTAGTGGAATAATATGAGGTGACATGGATCATGGATAGAATGATGAATTTTGATTCTGTTGGTTTTTTTTTTTTTAACTCCTTTCCTTCTTGTTTATAACTGAAATCCTGAAGATAAAATTATATTTTCTTGTCATCACTGAGTTGAAGGTTTAAAGGAAGTTTTTGTGTTTATAAACTATTTATTTAATTTGAAGGAAAGAGTTAATTGCATTTTGCATTTTACAATTCAGCTGAAAATTGGTGCTGCTAGTGATGTTGACAGACAGGGGCCAGGCACCAATGTCTATGCTATTGTTTTCGTGCTATAGGCATTCTCTCCCTTGGGGGTTTATTTAGGAAACTTTTACTGGAGCTGATAAAACAGCAGATGACTGAGATGTTCAAATAACATCCTAAGAAGAGCTGTACAGAGTTATTACATTATTCTGGAGCAGTACAGTCTAATACTGATATTTATATGCTTATGTTAACACCAAATTACTTTTTATATGATAAAGCAGACACATGAAAGGAAAAACAGCACAGAAGAAAAGTAGAACACATTTGAGAACTGCAATTGAACCCACTAGGTAACACTGAAGTACAGTGTCTGACACTGGACTTCCAAACTCTGCTCCATATTCTATACCATGCTTCAGGCAGATGGACTGTCAGTAGCAGGATTTTTGTGTATGACACTGATTTTAAAATGTATTTCTTATGTTGTTTTTGTTGAAAATGTAGGAAAAATTATTAGTGGTTCCTAGTGGCTTCAGACTGTGGAAATACTTGTAAATTGTTCAATCATGGAGAAGAATAGATTGTTGAAATATTATATACATGAAACAAGTAACACTGCCAAATTGTATAAATTGTATAAATAGACTTACTAAGATAGCATCAGTATTAGAACTATTAAATGTCATCTTTGAGAATTCAGGGACTAGGCTGAGTTAATTATAGCACTAACTTTTACAGGTCTCTTAAGTACCAGGTATGAGATCAGAGAAATATTTCAATAAATCCTTTAGCACCTTGACAAAATTTGCAGGCAGCAAAAGTTCATAAGCAATAAATCATATTAAATTAACATGCTACCATGGAAAATTCAACAACTTGGTACAGAATGTAGGATTAATGCAGCAGACATTACGGACATTGCTTAATTCCTCCAGTTTCACTGAACTTCTTATCTATTAAATCAAGTTCAACCTATTAAATCTAAACTATTACTTCAAATTCATTTGATTTTTTTCAAACAATCTTAAGAAATGGGTATGTGTAGCAGTGAGTAGAAGGAGAGATTGAAATTATTATTATTAATAATAATAATTATATTATCTTTTGTTAGGATTAATCTCTGATTAAAGAAGTTCAAACTGCTAGTAACATCTTCTTGAAGTCACCAGAGGATGATGTCAGAAGTAAACCAGAATAAATTACGTAAGGCAAACAATCTTACCTTTTGGGGAAGTTAACTTTGAATGACAACATCTTGATATCATACAGAGCATTTTTAGTTGTTCTGTTGCACTGCAGAAAGGAGATTTGACTCTGTTATACAAGATTTGAGGAAAAGAAGTGAAAATGCTTTCACTCATGGTAATTCTAACTACATTTCTTGTCTTGTCTCTGACCAAAATGAGGAAGAGATTCACAGTATAATGATCAATTGGAAAACTGCAAGTACCGAGTTAAATAAAGGTATTAAATGTATCGCATCTTAGGCAAAGGAAAGTTCAAGGGGTTATAATGACAGGAAGGTGTACTGGAAGGTGTAATGGCAAGCATGGTCAAGTAAAAAGGGGAGGGAATAGGCAAATCAAAAATTACTGATTGAATCAATAAGGCAATATCATCATTTCCCAACAGAAATTTAGCATAGAGTGGAGAAAAGATAGTAAGTGTAATATAAAGAGTTATTCTGAAAAGGTAAAGTTGGGCTAATGATACAGCATATCTTTTCCAATTTTAGATTTAATGTTTCCATGATCCTTTATGTAAGAGGCTAAATATCTTCCTCCTGAGAGTATTTGAAACACTAAAGTGGGAGTTGTTTCAGTTAAGAAAGCTTTGGAGTTGCATTATAAGAGCTGAATGCTAATTTTTTTTTTTCTATTCTATTTTTACATTTCTAGTTTCTTTGAATATGAGAATTGAGATGCCCAGCTAATGTCTTTCATCCATTCATTTTACCAGATGTTATGAAGATCATGCTATAATGATTATCATAGAAGCATAGAATCATGGAATGGTTTTGGTAGAAAGGGACCTTAAAGATCACTGAATTTCAGCTGGCTGCAAAAGGGGCACCTTTTGCTAGATCATGTTGATAACATCTTCATTCAGCCTAATCTTGAACATTTCCTGGGATGGGGCGCTCATAACTTTTCTGGGCAATCTGTGTCAGTGACTCATTACTTTCATATTCAAGAATTTATTCCTTATAGCTTATCTTAATCTACCCTCTTTTACTTTAAAGCCATTACCTCACGTCCAATTCACTACACTATATGACAAAGAGACCTTCTCCAACTTTCCATTAGGCCCATTTTATGTACAGGAAGGCATTTAGAAGTTTTCCACAGACCCCTCTCTTCTTTCTGTCTTCTTAGGAGAGGTGTTCCAGCCCTCTGATCATCTCTTTGGCTCTGTTCTGGACTTGCTCCAACAGGTCTATGTCCTTCGTATGCTGGGGACTCCAGAGCTAAACAGAGTACTTTAGCTGGGTCTCGCAGGACTGAGAACTTCAGTGGACTGCCATGACTTCTCAAATATGATGAATAGTGGCAATCTAATCTGCCAGTTCCCTTAAGACCCTAAGATCATTATTTACCAGGGACTCATGCACCTTCAGGTTCCCTAGGTAGTCTTGAACCTGACAGAATCCATTCAAAGAATATGTACATTTACTTCAATGTTCTGAAGGAGTAAATAAATAAACAAGCTTGGCAATTAAATGGCAAGTACTCATTTGCAATTTAATCAATTAAGGATCATCAGGTACCAGGCCAAAGGTATGAAAATATTTCTCTCACAGAAGTATCAACTCAATGTAGTAATTAATTACGGGCAAGAAATATTATCAATATCCACCAATGCTAAATTTTCAAAGCAATGAAGCACCTCACTAGAAGAAAAGTGATGTAAGAGAACTGTGCTGACCAGAAGACGAGGGCAGATGAGATTTAATGCCTCTGGTTTAATCAGTGACACACTTATTAACTGATGCCAGAGAGTCCTACACTAGTGTAATGAACTGCTCTTCAGCCATCAGCCTGGATGTTGTTATTTGGCTATTTACAAGTAGGTACTCAGTAGAGGTCATTAGTAGTTCTGCCAGGGTCATCACATGCTTAGATTCATTTCTGTAACTAGCATCTACTCTGTTGACACAGCTGTGCCAGCATCCAAACCAGGCTGATTGATAAAACTTTTTACTTGGCTTGGACTCACCTACAATGTCACTCAAACTGTATCCCCTCATTCTGTATAGTTTAGGAAGATGATAATTCACATTAGTCTATCTAAGTTTCCTCTTGAATCATCAGATAAAGAATGTTACCTCTCAGAAACAATTCTTACACTAGTGTAAGATTTTAAGAAAAAATGATTTGCTCCTTGGGAAATGCTTATCTCCTACCTATGACTAAATATTAATAATAAGAAAGTCTAAATAACTTAGAGCTGACGGTCCTCAGCCAAATTTTGAGAGGCCTCTGTAATTTGAAGCATGACTGTAAAGTTAAGAGGAGCAGCATCATGATAAAACTGAACTAATAACAAAATAGCTCTGATTACACTTCAGTTAGCAAGTACCTGTCTGTGCTGTTCATCATTGAAAATTTGTCAGATCTTAGGGAATTATGTGGCTATATACCTTGTACAGATTAAGGATCACATCAATTCAGTGCTATGCTATTCATCAGGCATGCTTTGTAGCTTGCATAGGAGTTACTGTATGTTTGTATAATATACTGCCTTTTAGGTAACAAGTTCTGTGCCCTAAGAGAAGTTAAAATCCTTCCCCTTTAATTTCCTATCTCAAACAAAATCTGTTTCTGTATACCAGTCTACATATTGTTGTGCTGCTGACTTGTGAATAAAATAAGCTAACTTGGTACAGTAAAAAAGTAAGAATATGAATTTAATCATTTTTTGCTAGTACTTGACTATACAAATGAGTCAAGTTGTTGGGTCAAGTTCATAAATGTTAGGCTGAACATATGATTTTTCTTAAGGTATGCAAACAGTTTCATTTGCTGCACAATACTGTGGTGAGATCTTTATACATCAGTTAAGGTCCTGTGAGAACAATAACATGACAACAGAGAATATTTACACTCCTACTTATGGAATTTCAGACTAAGTGGTAAAAGAAACAAGAAAAATATTCATATTCCCAAAGTAGAAAAAAATTAATTGAGCCTTTATGTGATTAAAGGGAATTTCTGTAATAAATTGTCTTGCATCTATGAAGATCAGATCACAGTATCATAGAATCACAGAACAGCTTGGGTTGTAAAGGATCTTAAAGATCGTCTAATTCCAACCCTACCACCTGCCATGGACAGGGTTGCCATCCACTAGATCTGGTTGCCCAGGACCTCATTCAGCCTGGCCTTGAATGCCTTCAGGGATGAGGCACCCATAACTTCTCCAGGCAGCTGGTGGCAAGGCCTCATCACTCTCTCAGTAAAGAACTTCCCTCTGACACCAAATCTAAATCTCCTCTCCTTTGTTTTGAAACTATTCTCTCCTATCTTATCACTATCAGACTGTAAAAAGTTGACCTCCATCCTGTTTACAAGATAACAAAATAAAATAAATCAAAATAAAAGGCAGATGAAGAAACAAAACAAACAGTTAACAGAATGCAAGACCACAAGAATTGATCTTATGATATGTTGTACGTGAGATCAGCACAGACCTGTATGAACACTGAAATAAAATTACTAATTTTCACACCCAGTTCTGGTAGTATTATGCTATGGAAAGGAGATTTCTGCATTTTCAGTGTTGCTATGGATTTAGAAGTATTTGCTGTATACAACTACATCATTTTTCTGTCTATTCCAAATGTAGACCATAGGAAAGACCTCCTTCTTCCTTACTATGATCAAGGTCTACAGACAACTAAATTAACATTTAATCATGTCAAATATGAAGTGTGAAATTGCTTAATGTGTAATATGGAAGAAAGCTAATTTGTAAATTTCCATGGCTACAGGAAAAGCCTGGGCTCAGAGCAGAACATAAACTCTGCAGAAGAATACAGAGTGATATGCTGCAAAACATCAAATACCATACTGAGTCTGTATAATATAATGAGAGGAATTAGGTCAGGAGAAGGGGGGCAGGTAATTAATTTTTTATCTCAATGCAGATTGGTGAGACCTTATTTGAGTGCTTTATACTGTTTTGGGCTCCATAATACCAAAAAGATTTTGCTGAATTGGAAAGAATCTAATAAAAAGGATAACAAAGATGGATAAAAAAAGAAGTTTATTAAGAAAAGAGAATTTCCTAAGCCTCGGGAAAAGATGACTGAGGCACAGCTTGAAAGCTAATTCTAAGTACCTGCTGGAGATTAACAAAAAAAGTGACTAGGAAGTGGAGTAAGGAGAGAAACTATATTTCAGCAGTCAGTTCAGGTACAAGAAAAATGATTACCTCAAATTAACTTCGCAAATTGGAAAAGAAGAAAGGTATCTGTGTGCAACTGACAGTCCTTGCAGTCTCATGGAAGTCAGCTCATTGACTTTCTGAGGAGGGAAACTTGGTGTGTATATAGTATCAAAAGATTTGTTTGTAAAAATAGTTATTTGTCAGTTTTAAGAAAGTATTTGTCAGTGTGAGTAAAAGTGTAATTACAGAATCACAGAATCACAGAATCACCCGGGTTGGAAGGGACCTCAAGGATCATGTAGTTCCAACCCCCTGCCTAGCAGGGCCACCAAACGTACACATTCAGATCAGGTTGCCCAGGACCCCGTCCAACCTGGCCTTGAACACGTCCAAGGACGGGGCATCCACAGCCTCCCTGGGCAGCCCGTTCCAGGGCCTAACTACTCTCCTTGTGAAGAACTTCCCCCTAACATCCAACCTAAATCTTTCCTCCTTCAACTTGGATCCATTTCCCCTAGTCCTGCTATTGTCAGCCCTTTTGAAGAGTTTACTCCCCTCCTGGGTGTAGGTTCCCTTCAGGTATTGATAGGCTGCAATGAGGTCACCCCGCAGCCTTCTCTTCTCCAGGCTGAACAAGCTCAACTCCCTCAGCCTGTCCTCATAGGGGAGGTGCTCCTCTGCCTCCCAAACTCTGAAAAATAGGCTAAAAATATCTGTTTTTTTTTTTCTTTTTTTGCCTTATAGGAAATGCTCAGAAGGCAAAGGCTTGATTCTAAAGGGCATTTACTGCAAGTATTCTGAATGTTTCTGAATAGTGTTTCAGTGTCAGTCTAGTTAATATTTAACCACAAAGTCTCCTTTTCCAGTGTTTTTAGAAAGAGAAGCTAAATTCAGGTAGAAACACAACTAGAAGCTAGGTCTGTGCACTTAGACCTATGCACATATCCTGAATTATTATGAGGGCTGCTCCAAAAATAATGCATCCTGTTTTATTCTGTTGGCCCATAATGTCAGAGGAGGAAGTTGGTGGTTTGGCAGTAGAGGTTCTGCCTTTCCACCATCACATTTTGCTGTTGTATGGCAGATGGTAACAGAGGGTTAGTCTGACAAAATAGCATCTGACATGGAAATGAGTCTGAAGCAAAAGTGTGGAACTGAATTCTCCCATCTGGAAAAAGTGCATCCACTGACCTTCATTGATGCTTGTTAAATGTTTGTGCAGACCAAGGAGTGGATGTGAGCACAGTGAGGTGGTGGTAGTGCATTTCAGAAGTGGTGACAGCGATGGTGGGTCACCTCCACTGGTGCAGATTTTTTTATAAGCGTGACATGCAAATTCCTTTTCACTGCTGGTGAAAAATGCAGAATGGTGGTGACTGTGTTGAAAAACAGCGTTTTGTAGCAGATAATTTTCTCTATCAAATAGCATTATTTTGCTTTTTGTATGTACTGTATTTTCCATGGAAATAAATAGGAGGCTTTACTTTTGGAGTGACCTAAAGCGTATTACATACATATGGTCACAGAACTATTTTTGAAAGGAAACTATAAAATTAGTCTCTGTAATGATAGCAGCCAATCTCTGGCTAGATCCTCTATAATGTATTTGCCCTAATGTGATAGAAAAAGTTTTTTTTCATACAATAAACTTATAATTCTGTTTTCTGCAGTGAATGTGTATGAGGTGACTCAATAAACATCAAAGCTATCTGCGTCCTCAAGAAGCTCCAAGATCATCTCAAATTCCCTATTCATTGTTTAACAAAAGTCTTAAACTGGAAAACTACAGGAGAATATACACATTAATAAAATACTCCAAAAGGGTATTTATTTCTAGACTAATAAATGAGGAACCTTTTTTTATCAGACATTTAGGATCTTTTGTCTGATGTTTTTGTCTGTTTATCTGTTTTTCACTTTGCATTTAATGTGAATTTTTATTTTTTTCCTTTTAACAGTAAAGAGTTCTGAAAAATCATAGCTTCAAGGATGAACAGCTGAAATTACAATAAATAAATTTTAATTTCTCAGAAAGATGCACAAATTGAAAATAAAAATATGCAATGAAAAAGCATTGATCCAAAGAAAGTGCAAATTACTGTCCCATGAGTAATAATACTGTAGAAGCTGGCTCCTGAACCCGTAAGCAGTGGAAGAAATTAAGTTGTGTGATTTCTCTGGACTACGCTGGGAACTGTATGGCTTAATTCCCAGACATTACTTCAGAAATTTTTTAGGGCTAATTATCAATTTCAGTCTTCTGCTTTACTTGCTTAATTATATACAGCAGCTATATGAATAAATTGCAGATCTGCCAAATGTTGAGAGCAGTACAGTTTTAGTAGCTGGAAATATGTTGTTGGCACTGACCAGATAATATTTATAACAGTAAAATAAAATATACATTCCAGCTTTAAATTTAGCCACGTTTATTAAGGATGAAAAAATTTCTGTGAAATTCTGTGAATAGGAAGAAAGAACTCCCTGCTCTGGAGTATACATTTAAATTTCACATCATGTCACCTTCAGCTAATTGTTAAACTGGGTCAGAGAACTCTGAACCATTATGTCACCTCTTCACTGAGAATTTGGTACTGTCCTTAGTCATTTTCCTAACCTCAGTTCAGGAATGAATTTACTAATTAATTTGACGAGTTTCAATGAAGTGATAATCATTTTTCAGTAAGATTATTTGTGGTTGATATAGGCTTTTACTAGATCTTGCTATATTTTCCTCTCTTTCCTTCATTAAAAACAAAGAAACAAAACCTTGTGTCTTTCTAAAATCTCTTCCTGAGAAAGAACAATAAATGGTAATTTCTTCAGTTTCCTAGCACTTGCAGAAAATTGTCTATGTGAAATGACTACAATGGCTTTAATCCAACAGACACATCTAGATAAACCTTTCGTGTGCTCATATACGACTGCCACAGCACAGATACAAATCTCTGTTCACCTAGAAAAGCCCACAGAATTGAATGCTCTGTGCTGCGGTTGTTCTGCTACTTTCATTTATCATTTCAAGCTGTGTTATTTTGATGGCTTTTCAGTTGCAGGACTACCAGTGCTGATGCAGAGATAATGAAATACTGAAAGCATCAAACAACTGGGATGTCTGTAACTGGTAATGGGCATCCTTCCTCAGTTTATTAACTCCAGCTGTGCAGTTTGACAGTTTTTGTGAAGAGGTGCAGCAAAATGTGAGAATGCTGAACAGAGAACGAAGAAGACAGTGTCAAGACATAAACTGCATCATATGCAATCTTTGCAAGTAGACTTGCATAAAATGGAAATCATCTTTTCAAAACTTCAATCTCCATCCAAATGATTAGATATATGGAAGTATCTCATCTTGTTAATAATATGAGATGGGAGTTAATATCAGGTGGATGGTAGCAATGCTTCTGATGATAAATTTGTTATTAAAACATTAAGATGAAAGTTAGAACACAGAGAACTAAGAAGGATAGCTGAGCTAGAAATGGCATGGTTTTGCAAATATTTCTTGCTTCTTATTATGTTTATCCTTACTTTTTAAGGCTTTTTAAACATCTGAAGGTGAACGTGCCAGGAAGCTTTGGAAAGCTTGTGAAAACTTTTTAATAATGTACACTAAGTGGGAGTATCACACAATGTGCCCTCACTAGCTGACTTTGTTGACTTTGTCACGAGCTGTTGTGAATGAGTCCCAATAGCTATCTACATGTGCAGATGGAGAGAACTTATCAGAAAACAGCAGGCCAAAGGGAGAAAAATTATTTACTGTGAGATACTGCTTGAAAGTCTACTACAAACTGCTAAACTCAGGAGTATAGTGGCTTTGTTAAATCTGTAGAAGTGTTAAACATGTGGCACTAAGAGGCTGTCCAAAGGCATAAGCACATGGTAGCACCACCAGTTTGTATAACTTAGAGCATATTCAGTCCTACAAGACTCTGCATGTACTTCAAACAAAGGACCTTAGAAGAATTTCGTCATCACGCAGCAAGAAATCCCTGGCAAGTCACTATGAATCTCCTCTTCCTGCTACAAGAGCTGACTTTGACTTCCTAGATGTTACAACAACTCTAAAACTATGAGTCTGGGTGTGAGGAAATAATTGAATTAATCATGTCAATATCTATCTCCCGTCAATTTAAAATAATAATAATAATAAATAAGTATTCAAATAAATTGGTCTGTGCTTCTCCTGAGTCAGCCTCTTTGCCTCATTGTCCTCACATCCACTGTTTGGTCTCCATAAATGTTCAGCAAGTGTTAGTGAATGTCAGTGGAAGAATGTTTTTTCACATGGAGGAATTCCAACACACCTTTGCTTCAGACATACTTCCATGCCAGATTGCATTTTTTCAGACTGCTCCCCTGTAACTATGAGTTGCATTGCAGAAACATGTAACACAATGTTGGTGGGAAGGTTCAAGCTCTACAGTCATTCCACTAATATCCAACTCTGACATCGTGGGTCAACAATAACAAAATAGTAGGCACTACTTTTGGAGCAGAACTCATAGAATAGGATTTGGATTGGATAGCATCTTAAAGATTATTTAGTTGCAGACCCCCTGTGATGGGCAGAGTTGCCACCCAATAGATCAGGCTGCCCAGGGCTGCAGTCAACTGTAAGACCCTAGGACATAGCAGCTCTACCTACTCTTAGATGGTGACTGCTGCTGAATTGTATGCACTAGCTGCCAGGATCTTTCTAACTCAGCCTGCAGTATATGTTTTCTTGGAAATGTCAAACAGGGCCAGTATGTTTGCAAGTCATGCCTTTTAATCTTCTGGAAGACTCCTTCTCTGCTCTTGCAGAAGAAAATAAAAAGTGAAATAGCAGCTTCTTCTGACATTAAACAGGATCATAAATTAGAGTTGATTAGCCTTTTACATCTTCCTTGATTTGCTGGGAGGCTTGAGGGGGCAATGAGTCAAAGTGCTGGTGAGCTGGACACATGCCTACTGCCTAATGGTAGTTTTACTTTGTTAAAAAGATGCTACTGGCTAAATTTAGTACTGCTTTCCAGTTCTCGGACTGACATTTGGGAAAGGTATTATTAAAAACGAATCTACCTGCCTGTGGCACTGGTAACATCTAGGAGTAAATTGGCAGTAAGTGCCCAAAGAAATTCTTTAAGTGCTTGACAAGGAATATCTTGGATGTGATCATAATCTTTATTTTTTTCCTTCCTGATAGATTGTCTTTTCGACATATCCTAAATTTCAGTGAAAATAGGATTAACTAAAGATTGGGCTTCAGTCTGTGTTATGAGTGGACTCTAATACTAAAAAGACATGCAAAACAGATACTTGGAAAATCATCAGACACCAAAATGCAATGCAGGATATAATTTAATTCAAGACTGGACTGTGTATGAACATAGCTATTACAGCAATTCAGATTCTATTACTAAAGTCCAGTATGCAAAAGTTGAGAATATTTCAATTTCTCCTGATGATTTGAGGAGCTTAAATTTTCAGGCTGTTTTGCTGTAGACTCAGTAGTGTCTGATAAAGTGTTTTCATTTTTACAAGTGTCACTGACACTTTGACAAGTATGAAACCACAAAGCAGTACACTCACTGATGCACCACTCAGGAGACACACTTCTGAACTGGCCTGGAAGGATTCTTTATGCCACGCTTCTGTCTGATGTGTCAGGTAATCCTGGGCATTCCCTCCTCAGGTTTTCAATATGGAGTCAAATTTAGCTTATGATTTGTGAAGGACAGTCACCCAGGGATAACAGAGATGCTCCAGCTTTTATCTGGTCACTTTCATTGTTCAGAATCTTTTCAATAGATTGAATATCTCTACAACCCTGAATCACTTCAATCTGGCCTAACTCTGCAGTAGTGGAAATGTTTTTCATTCTACCCTCAATGTTTGCTTTTGTGTTCGTTTCCCCTTCTCAGTCATTTATATGCATAGGCTCTTTCCTATTTATATGCATGGGGTGTATTTTCTAGAAAGTTTTAATGTTCTACCATGATAATGTTTTACCTGATATCGCCTTAATCTTTTTGATCCATATTATTACAATACTCTGAAAAAGAAGTAATAATACACTAACTATTTTGAAGCTGTGTACTTTGAACACTTTGAACACAGAAAAAAATTAAATGCCAGAATTTGAGAGAGGGTAGTAGAAAGTTCTACAGCAATGAAATGAAAAACCTTTCTTCACTACCCACACAATGGCTTACTCAAGCCAGTGATATAATGTTTCTTTCTTTCATCGCCTCTAAATGCCTGCACAAAGGACAAAAAAGGAAAGCTAAAAAATATATTACATACTCCTGCTCCACTTGCAAAACACAAAACTTGATTCAAAGCCTGGCAAACCTGTTAAGGAATCTTTTGTTGTTTAAGGCACTCATACATCATGCAGAATATCCTATTCTTCAGCAATCAGTTTCTCAACTCAAAGCTAGTATTTTGACTATGAAAAATGTATATATTTTTATTTGTCTTGGATTCTCACTTTTAACACACATGATAAAGAGTGACAAATAATTACTTACCCTTGTAAATCCACAAAACTAAAATACGTTATTCTTGTCCTCGAAAAGTCAATATATACAAAAGGATTCACTATGGCCATAATGACCGATTACACTTTTCAATATTCTTCCTTACATTATATAAATCTTAGCTAAAATTTACAGTGAATTATTTTGACTTTCAGTACAGTGGAAACTAGCTATGTCAGGAACACAGAATAAAACACCTTACTGCAAATCAGAACTAATCCTTAATAAGTAAGCAAGCAATTTTTTTCACTAAGGAAGAGATAATTTGAAAGGATTGCGAGACCTTATTTCAAGCATCTCTGTCCTATTTGTCTATTAAATATCTTAGTCTACCAAGGCAGAAAATAATTCAAAAAGAAAACTACTTGATTTAACAGTCCTGTAATTCAGGGAGCTAAACTAGTTTGCAGCAGCTGTATTCCCATCCTATACAGATAGGGATATAAATACAAAATCCTTTAAATGATGTTGGGTTTTGGCATACTTTTTATTTTTTACTTCCACCAGTATTTCTTCAAATCACATTGACCCAGTTCTTGGTATTTAAGGTGGATGGTCTAAGCTTTCCAATTTGTGCTTTGTAGAAAGAATGTTTCCAGATAGCAAAGAAAATGAGAACTTTCCTCCAGTATTAAAAGCTAAAAGTTATTTTTCCATGCTAATTACAATTAGTTTGTTGTGCTTTTTCACTTTTTTTTTTTTTTAATGATCAGTTGTTCTATTTATCTATGAACGTTTGAATAAGAAGATTTTGATTAGCCAAAGGAAGCTAAATCATACACTGTTTTCTCATCAAGAAAAAGAAGAGTTTATATTTCTCTAAGTAGGAGACGTGAGTCCTGTGTTAAAAATAAATACTTTTAGCTTTGTAGACAGTAGTCAGCCCTGCCTTATATCCGTTTGTAAACAAAGGAAATTGGAACTGCAGTAATTGACTGTATCTGTTGCCTAAAAATTACATCAATAGCTCTGATCAAATTAAAACAAACCCTACTGACTTAACTATGTTACACATACTTGCGCGTGTAGACAGGCTATGAATGGTTTACATTTGGTTGAACTGCAGCTGGGTACTAACTGGATTCATTTAGTTATTTGTTTACATCTGACCTGAAAATGGTTGAGTTTGATGTAAGCTTTCTATTTTAAAGTGGTAGCTATTTTACAAGTTATGAACATTTTCTGATAGTACTTTTCATGAAACTACCTATTCTTTGTGAATCATTGAAAGCTATTTTACTTCTTACTGACAAGACAGTGACTTGTCTAGAAATTTATCATCGTCTTAATAAGAAAAACATCTCATAGACTACTCTTTTGGAGAGACATGCAAAACTACCTTTACAGCAGTAAATAGCATTTGGATAGTAGGAGAAATCTTTTTAACAATAATAAAAATATGCCTCATTCGTCTTAACTGGAAAACAGACAATTTAAAATTCAAAAACCTAGCCAGGTAGGGAAACGTGTAAGAAGCATTCTGTCTTCTCCTACCTGGTTCTAATGGGTATGCACCATTTTCCTGTGTAATTATCACTAATTATATTGAAAATATTTATCAAACTTGTAATTATCTAGGTCTCTAGGTAGTATGTATATGCAAAGGATGGATAGGGAATTCTAACTACTCTGTTCAGTTTCTTTCTGCAAAAGCAAATCATATCCATGAAGATGAGCCTATTATCAATTTTTTTAAAGGAAAATTCTTAATGAGGAAAAAAAAGAAAATGAGATTGGACATAAAAATGGAGAATACAAAAAAAAAAAAAAAAAGTAAAAGCAAATTAAACCCAAATCAAATAAGATTAAGAGCCAGAAAAAACAACCTCAGACTTTTACAGTTGAAAAAGACGGCAAGAAGAAACAGACAAAAAAAAAAAAAAAAAAGAGAAGAAACAGTGAAAAGAGAAAACTGTGAGATAAATGTACAAAGGCATGCATGTCTCAGTGCAGAAAGAATGAATAAATGAAGGTGAATAATTGAATGCAACGTCTCCTGCAGTTTCTCATGTGGAAAATACAAGAAGAAAACTCACTTCTAGTAAATTTGTGTCTTGAAATGCTTTTGTCAGTTTCTGTGGACTCACGGGAATTATGTAACTGGGTCTCCACCAGGTAATTCTCATGTTTTTCTGAAGCCCATTGATTTCACGCACAGTCTTCCTGCACTTCCTTGATAGTAAAAGAACCTCTCTGTGTATCAGTCCTCCTCTGCAGATATAGAATTGTTGAAAGGAATGGAAGCCTGTATGGATGAGATATGAGATGAACATTTATCAGAAATAATTATAAAAAATAATAAGAAGTGTTCACCATTTAATGGAAGATTAGGAGGCTGGATGATTAAAAAGCTAGATAATAACTTCAAAATTATAGAACTGCTATAAGATCTGAATATAAAAGACAATAACAAATAGAGGTCAACTGTAAATCCAGGGAAACCTGTGTTAATCTGCAGAAATATCTTACCAGAAATGTTGTACTGTTGGTAATCAAAGATGTGCTTTTTTGACAGTATAAGAATCAACTGAATATGAATTTCTGACACAGCGTACTCTATTAGAACATTCCATCTGCAACAAGCAAATGAGTTTACATATATCTTGGGAACAGACTGCTATATTATCGGTTCTTTATGGTTTACTTAGCACCTCTATCTGGCCTGATTTGGAGTCAAGTCTGAGACTTCCACTTTCAGGAGCAGAAGAAATTTACATTGGTTTCCCCTGAGTATGTTTGAAACTGTATCTCAAAGAGTACAAGGAATCATCGTGCTAGGAAAAAACCACACATATTTTATGTTTCCTTGGATCTTTACTAAGCAAGGTGACAATCAAAGCTAAATTGATTGCAACCAAGAAAAAACATTCAGAAGAATATTTGGTCCTTCTGAAAAGATACATATTTATTAATATTAAATATGTTTCACTTAACCGTACTTCAGAAATCCATACCCTGAAATAGCTAAAGCTCTGCTAAAAGCCATAGTGACTTTGGATTTTGTCTTCACTATTTTAATTTTGAATATATTAATTGTATACAGAGGTTAGAAAAAATGAAAAACAATTGTAAGGTAAAAATGTGTGTTATAATGACAAAGTGTCAAACCTGAGAATTCCACACTTGTTCCTAATCACTTATTCTTAATTCTTCTCCTTCATGAATTATCTTGGGCATTGAACAAAACAGGCACTGAGGAAAAAATATAGCTGTGATACCGTATCATAAGGTATATGAACAAAAAAGATAAAGAGAATAAGCAAAAAAGTTCAGTTGAAATGGTTTGAATGTTCGTATTTGTAGCCTAAATAACTTTAGTTCAGTCAGTTAATTTTTATTCCTAATCCATTAGATTTTCTTAAAAATGTCAAATAGTAGATAATAAAAAAATCACTCAAATACTCTATACAAACTTTCAAGCCTTTGACAAAATCTCTCACAATAAGATTTCACAAAATAATTTGTGTTGAAAGGCAAAGCATTGTCACCAAGCAGCAATTATCTGAAGGATAAAAAACATTAGGCATTAACTACTTCCATTTCCATGATTACTAAAGGTTAGCACCTATACTGTGATAGAAAAGTCTTACTGTGGGACAAGTTTTGCTCACATACTGTGTTTGCATATACAAATTATAAATAAAGACAGCCAAAAATAAATGATATGAATTACTGTCAGACTTGGAGGCCAATGCCCATCAAAATTAAGAAAAATCTGATATTGGCTGATCATCAGGAAATAGGTTAGAAGAAAAAAATTACTAATTTTGGAAAGACGTTGTGGACTATGTGTACTAAATAACATGAAAATATGGTAAAAAAAGGAAGGGAGGAATGCAGAAAGGAAGGGAAAAACGAAGGGAGGAAGGGAAGAAGAAGGGAAGGATGGAGGGAGGGAAGGAGGAAGAGTAGGGAAAGAAGGAGAGAGCAGAGGAGAGAAGAGAAACAATTCCCTAAAGCATGTCTTTACATTCTCACATTCCATGTGTGGCATCTAGTGTCATGTTCCATTGAAAAAAGTACTTCATTAAGTGAATTTAGAAAACAAATAGGCCTTTGAAGAAGGAAATTTTTAGTATTAAAGTAACATCTAGCTATACATCTACTCCTATCCAAAGCACAATCAGAGGTGTAGTTAGGGCCTCATCAAAGACTGCTCTGTGCCGTAGATGGGGATAAAAGGTAATTCATCCCCTTATTTCAAAAAGCGAAAACCTTTTTTGCTGTGTTTTCATAGCTGTCCAGCTGCATAGGAGGAGCTCTGAGAAAGGTGGGAGACCCCGTTATTTCTCAGTCAGGACTATGTGCTTCATGACAAACTGAACAAAGACATAAGTAGTGAGTTTTTGTATGCCGGTATCTGCGTTTATATATGATGTGCTTCCACAGATAAGAAAGAGATATCTTTTTTTTTATTATTATTTTATGGCTTAGGTAGGATAATTCACAAATGAACTGGGGGAAAAAAAAAAAAAAAGTACAGCATCTCTCATTCTCCAATGAATAACCATTTCAATTTATATCAACTATTCATTTCCACAGATTAGGAATAATCGTTTATTATATTCTGTTCTTTTTCAACTAATCCTCAATACTCAAGGCTATTTATTCCACAAAGCTAAAATTCCAGGCGATTAGTATCCGTGTAACTTAGTCTCCAAATAGCTTTGGCAAAGTAAGCATAAATATGAGTACTTTCTTTTTCAGTCATCTTTTGGAACATCTGTTGTGGGCTGCTATCTGAAATGCTACAACGACTGTGTTTTGAATACAGTGTTACTACCTTTGTGAATTTTTTTCTATTACTTTAGCACACTATGGAAGACTGACAAAACAAGTACTAGGAAGAAATTAACTAACAAATAGAGTACCAAATAGACGACTTCCAAAGCCATCTGTTTGTGCTGTAAAACTGATAGCAGAGAGGACCTTTAAATATAAGTATTAAATCGTGAAATACTTTAAGTAATGAACAGTTTTAAATTCGTTAATCACCACATGAAACATTTAATACTTTTCAAGCCCATTGATCATCATTCTTGCCCCTGTGCCCCAAACCTTAGCCCCCTTTTATTTTATAGTTCTGTTCTTAATTATCATTAAATTGTATTTTGTCTCATTTGTACACATGGACAAAAGAAGACAGAGAAGATAACTGTATTATTATCTTATAAAATGCTAATCAGTTGGGTGTGATAACCTTTATGCCAATCAAATTCTTACTGAATTCAGTTGTAACTTATGTTCTGTATCCACTTGCTCAGATTTTTAACGAGTACTAAGGAAACAATAGATAGCTTCAAACTAAGAAAACTCCCCACTTGTTTCAAAAGTAGGAGCATAAATAGTACTATCATGCATAGAATGTATGCATATGCTCAAAAGATGAGTAAGCATCCTCAATAAGAAGCAACGATTTGAGTGACATTAGGTTGGAAAATATTTTATTTAAGTTCCCCCATCTTTGATTAGGTGCTGGCATCTAGCATAGCCCTAGCAATAAACTTAATCTTCTCTCTTACTTTTTGATACCACACGAAAAACGTAAGCCACAAGAATGAAGTTGTGGTACTCTGACTACACATCAACCTCTGAAGGTGTAAATTTGTTCCCATTCATCAGATTAGGAGACATCTGGCCATGCATCTCATACTTGACTCGAAGGACAGAGCTTCTTTATTCTCCCTCCCTTGATCTGACTTTCATTTTGTTCTCAGTGGACTGTTTCAAGCTCTCTTGTATTTGTGAATCCAGATAGGAAAGAGAAATTAGTGGGTGCAACATAAATAATTTGTTTCAAACCTGAATAAAGATCAATAGAGTCTGGGACCAGACAAATCCAAGAGGCTACTGTCACGTTTGAATGATAAACATGCTCACAAGATTAGGGTTGCTTCACATATACTCTGTAAATCTAAAACTGTCAATATCATTAAAAAAAACTATTATTTACATATAATTATCCACTGCAATCACAAACTTCATTTATAACTCCCTTAACAAAAAAAAAAATTGCCTTAGAAAAGATTAAACAAACATCTACAAATCAACTGTCAGTTAAACTGTCTAATACTCTGCAACAACAATTTCCAGCCTATGGATTTTCCATGTTCAGAGAAAATGTTGCATTTTCATGTGTACTTGCTTTCTGAATTCTGCTATATGGGCCTTGTACACAGGGCCATGTCATTGCAGGTTACTTCTTTTTTTTTCTTTTTTCTTTTTCTTTTCTTTTTTATTTTTCTTTTTTTATGTCTGAAGTAAAAAACACTTGCTATGAAGAGTGGCAGGAAAAAAATAGAGGGATATATTTTGTAAACCACTTTTTTCCCCTCTTCGTATTGCACTCAAGAAAGAGAATTGTGGTTGGGCTACAAATAAACACACTTGAGTTCTTTCTTGAAAGTCAATCTACAAATCAGCTTTAGGTACCTTATACCAAGATGAGGGCTACTTCACTTTATCCAGCTATTCTCCATCAACTGTATTAACTAGAAGAGAAAATAGGGTGTTTTTATGAAGCGGTCCTTAGTTTTGTGAGAAAATGCTTATAATATCCTAAGAAAATGATTGGCTGTCTGTAAAACTCATATAATGTGTTAGGAGCTTAGCTTAAGCTATATCAATCTCATAGATTGGCATACTTAGAAGACAAATAAGCATACCCATCACACGTCTTTTCAATTACAAGTATGCATTCATTAGTTTAATCTTGCAGATTCTTCAAGGCCCAGCTTTGAGCAGAAAACTAAGAGGAGTGCATGATGAATTTACTATCAATAAAAGTAGGAGGCCTGACAGGCAATGTCCACAAGAAAGTTTTATGCCTTGGCGCACGGACTTCTGATTCAAAATACAAAGGGCAAACAAAGCCAGCCCAGTAGAATATCTACTCTTATCCAAGAGCTAAGTTGCTTCTGTAACAGAGTGCCACAATTCCCAAATACCTCATCTGGGTTGCAAAGAGCAGGCAGGCAGTGTGCTATAACTCAGAGATCAGAGTAGCTCAGGAAAAGCAGTTTAAGGATAGAGCGGGTTCTGTGGGAAAACCTGAAAGATTTTAGCAGTGTCAGGATTCTTCTTCAGGCTGGAGACAGATTCATCCATAGAAAAGTAATGCAGATAGTCACTGAATACCTCTAAATAACAGTGCTTTGTTTGCAATACAAACAGTTTTCAGTGTTTGTTAGGAGAAATCTTGTTCATACAGTTGCATCCTATTTTTGCTACTTACCACCCACCCAATTCCTCATGCCACCCAGAGATATAGGTGATCACTGGTGTCTCACTGTGGGAAATGTGAACAGGTTGTTACTTAGAAAAATGACTAAGAAATTCTTCATGGTCAATTAAGGGATAGTAAGTCATTAACCAGCTTAGGTCAGTTTTGTGTTTGAGCCCTGAAAAACCATCGCTTTCAATATATTACTGTAGTGCACTACATGCTGAATTTGTAGATATCCTCAGAGGGTTTTGAAGTGAAACTGAAAATAGATACAGTTAGCATATAATGCATCTTGATAATAAGACCTTATCAGAACAGTATGCAACACTATTACTAACTGTTAGAAGTAAGGAAGTAGGAAAAAAAATGCAGAATAGCAAAAGAATGCTGAGACAAAGCCAAAGCTGAAGGTGATTACTTTCCCAAGCTTAAGCATGAGTATGGTCAGTAGTAAACTTAGGAAAAATTCAATGTGATTAAATGTAAAAAAATATGAGTTGAAAGTATTGCAAAAAGTTCTGTAAATTACCTAGTCCACAATTTTCACTGATATGATAGAAGAAAGCTTTAGATCTAAACTAAGATGCTGTTCAAAGAAAGTTTTAAATTCACCTTTTTACTTTGGTTTTATTAGTCATTTAAGTAAAAAAATGCTTTTAGATCTAAATGTGATCTGTTAGTAATCAAGCTGTAGAACAGAAAATTTAAGAACTCCTTGGCATAGAATAGGGTCAAATTAAGATCTAATGTTTAATATTTGCTACCAAAATGTTAACAGAAATTAAAACATATTCTGAGGATAAAGAAAAAAAAGAAAAAAAAAAAAGCTTCCAATTGTCACAATTGAATTAAAAGCTATTATTAAATATTTTATAATAAACAGAATGTATTTCCAGTAAGAAGCAGGTAAATGTAAGTATTGCTTTTTTTCTTTCCAAATTATTATTTGCACAGGCATATGGCACATCTGTGTTCTATTAACAATATTTACAGGAAGAAAAAACTATTTTTTCTTTTTACTTGCATTCCTTCCCATGTTCAATTTGTTTATATGTTCCAAAGATGCTATAGATAAAAGGACAGTGAGAAGTACTGAGCATGTTGGAGTATGTTTTCCTCTTAAAATTTTTCTTTTCTAGATGTCAGTGCATTTGGTTAAGAGCTAATAAAGCTAGGAAAGCCAGTGCTCATACCAGGACTGATCTGTCAAAACAGATGTAAGTGAGCTGATTGCACCGGCTTTCTTGTACCAGTTGTATTCTTGAAGTCAGATCTTCTTTGTCTCCCTCGGAGGGCTGGATGAAGCACTGTCTGCACATGTATGAGAATTTAGAAATTTAGAATTTAGAAACTTAGAATTTAGAATGACCTCATACTCTGTGCACAAAGCTGATATGTAGGTCTGTCTGTCAGAGGGATTTCTGCCATGTATAAAACATAACATATGAAATAAAACTTCCTGCTTGACATCGTCTAGCAAAGTGCTCCTGTAAACACTTGCAGTAAGCATTGTAAACACCCAGATCAACATGAAAACAATATGAAAATTATTTCTGCTGTTAAAAATTAGCTTTTCATTCCTTTTAGTTTGTTATTAATTTAGAGAACTATGTAGGTTACTTCAAAAGTGATGTCCTATTTATCTCCATGGAAAACACAACAAATACAAAGAGCACAAGAGAGCTATTTGATAGAGAAAATTCTCTGTACAAAACACTATTTTTCAACATGGTCACCACCATTAGCTATGCATTTTTGCCAGTGGTGAAAAAGAGCCTGCATGACACACTTGTAAAAATCTGCAGTAGCAGAGGTGACACATTATTGCTGCCACCACTTCTGAAATGCACCACCACTACCTCACTGCTCACTCCCATTCTTTGGTCTCCATGAACATTCAACAAGTATCAGTGATGTCAGTGGGTGTTGTTTTTTTCCTCATGGAGGAATTCAATTCCATTCTTTTACTTCAGATGTAATTCCACGTCAGATGCCATTTTGTCAGACTGCCCCTCTGTTGCTGTCATGGCAACAAAATACAACAGAACTGACATGAAAGTTCAACTTCTGCTGCCATACCACCAATATCTCCTGATATCATCATGAGGCAATGTAAATAGGCAGCATTACTTTTGGAGCAGTCCCAATATTTTAGGTACTTGAATAGAACTCTTTAAACAAACAAACAAAAAAAAAATCCCAACAAAATAACCAATATTCTTGAAACGCAGATATTTCTTGAAGTCATATTGCTTCATAGAATGCAATATAATAAATTGTTTGGGATTCTTTTCACAAACTCATATCGTTTTATTGAACTGATATCCAAATATTTTTGGAAGGAAGAGAGAAAAGTAATTAATTAGCATGGTCTGAATCTAGTGTATAAAACCCCTAACTTTATCTCATATGGGAAAGAATGATGCAGAAAGACTGTAGAAAACAGGGTTTTCAACAATTAGGTAAGCTGCTCACTGTTTATAGACTTTTCTCCACTTAATTTTACTTAAATGAGCAAGTAACTTTGGTCACTTTCATAAATTCTATTATTATGGAATACTAGAATTTTAGTACCTTGGTTCTCATTAACAGAGGAGAATGGAATCTTTGTCTTCCTGCATTTAAAGAGTTGTTTCTTTTGAGCATCCTTAAGGAAAACTCTCTTCAGTTGCCCACAACTTGGATGCCTCAAACATTACAAGTCAAAAAATTTGTCTGCGTGCCCACTGAGTGAATAGTATACAGATTATCAGAAAACCAGCCAAGAGCACAACATCCTAGATAGTTGAAGCTACTTTCCAAAATTTTTCCATCATATCTGCCTCATTTTTGTGTCAAGCAGAATGCACTCCTTATTTGGACAGGCATGCCCTACAACTTTTTGCCTTTGAAAGGGAATTCTATTGCTGAGGAGTTCAGAGTTTTCTGAAGAACACTTTGACCTAGGTGTCAGTGAAAGGCATCTGAAAACGTGGATACAATACATTTTTTCTTTCACTGTATTCCTGACAAATCGAGGGATAATGCTTCCTATTTTAAGGAGTAAATGGAGTCCTTAGAAGGAGAGGCAAGCTGAGAGTCAAGAAAGACAGCAAGGGACGTAGTCTCAATCAGGAAGAGTAGAGTCAATCCAGTGGCAATAGTTTGTGTCAACCCGCAGTCCACTTACCACCAAACATATCAGAAATGCTTAGGCAGATCTAAGGCAACAGAAGGAAGTCAAATAATCAAGGCAAAGTTGTCATGTTCAAGACCAGATATAATATCCTTACATTTTAGATCGACAAGCATCATGAGCCAGATGCTAAGCTAAGATGCAAGTATAAACCCAAAAAGCGCTTGAGCTGGAGCCTCAGGTGATCAGATGAAGTTGGTGAGGGTAATACTGGTAAACTCTTTTCCGGAGAGCTCTGTAATTCTTGTACCAGTGTGTCTCTCTTATCCCTAGAGTTTAGTTCCATGTGTTTATCTGTTTGAAGGAAATCTCATTCACAAAAAATTCAATGGAGATCCTTCTAGTTCTGCACGGTCATAGTCAAGAGTGCTTGAATGTATTTCCAAATCTGCCCTCCTTTCTGAATTTAGTTTTCAGCTCTGCATTCCAAAGGAGTTTAAAGCACATTGATATTTTAGTTTGGGTGTTTCAGTTACATAAATGCAGTGTCTGGACAGCTAATTAGAACTGAAATAGACCTATTTGAGTTCTTGTATACAGTTCTAGCATTTTGCTATGGATGCTGCTGAGCATTTCAGATTGGCCACTTGAGAAATGTTTTAGAGAAAAGTATTGAATGAGGCACACAAAACATACTAGTCGATTAATCAGTGGGGCTGGTTCTTCAGATTACTAACCTATACTTCTGCAGTACTGTTAAATTTTAAAAGGCTGACTGTAAGCTAGATTTGAAGAGAATGAAAAAAAATTTACTCAGAATTTTGCTCTTGATTCTTGTACTATTTACTCTGACTTTTCCAGTGTTTTTCTTAACACTGTACACTGTTCATGTCTTGATCTCATCTTGCTCATGACTGTTTTCTTCAAAATCCATCATGATGCCACAAGTATATCAAAAGAATTAGTTTGGTTTTACAAAGTGTATGTTTCTCTGCAGTTTTCTATACTTCAGGGCAACTTTGCTACCTCATTTCTTTTCAATGTTAATGGAGATTTGTTATATTCATCAGTAGCTATCAGCTGTTGCATCTGTCAGGTAGTGACAGGACAAGAGGAAATGTTATTAGATTGGAAGAGGATAGATTTAGACTAGATAATATGAAGAAGTCCTTATTGCAATGGTAATGGAACACTGAAACAGATTGCCCAGCAAGCTTCTGAAAGACCCCTTCCTGGAAGCATTCAAGGCCATGCTGAATGGAACTTTAAGCAACCTGGTCTCATGGGAGGTGTCCCTGCCTACAGCAGGGGAGTTGGAACATGATGATCTTAAATGTCTCTTCCAATTCAGACCTATGATTCTATGATTCTATACCCTTGAGAACGGCAGTTCTCCTGTGAAAGTATTTATCTATGATTTGAGAGAAAAGAGTAATTGTAGCAGGATGTACCAGTGTTTGCATTAGTTTATAGCAGAGAAGTTGTTACAGTGACAGCTCTGGTTGAAAAGAGCAAGATGGGGTATATATACAGGTTTGCTTGTTTTAAAAGGTATTAGGAAACAGTTGCTGAAGTCATCAGGAGAAGGAAGAACCATAAGTTTTGAAATCATGGCTTCAAAATTATATTTGTCTTTGGATTTTGAATAAGAATGCTTCAATTTGGGCAGTCCATACAAGGTCAGAAGGTTATTTGAACCCAATTATATAAAATTGAAGGGTGAGAACATCCACTTGACTTGTTTTTTTTGGGGGGGAAACACTGTAAACGAGGCAATAAAAAAGAAGGGAAGAATCAAAGACACTGGTTGTTATTATTATTATTTTTACAGTAGCTCAGATAAATATAATCTATAGCTTGAAGTGGTCCTTAAAGGTGGAATTCTTACACTGGATGAAAATCTCTGCATCTGAGTTAGAGACCTTAGTGTCAAATATATGTTTAGTCAAATGAATCCCATCCTACATCTTACAAGCAGCTTAAGGTAGTCAGACTGCAGACATTTAAATGTAGATGAAATTAATCCTGTCTTGAAGAATATTATACCTGTGTTGGCATGGTTAGGGCGTAAGGCATACTAAACAGTTTTTCTTTCTCCTCACAAATGGCAAGTCCCTTGTCTACAGTTTATAGAATTTGTCTGTTCTAAGCAAATTCAAGGCTTTATAGGTGGTTTGCGAACTGAAATGAACTTGAATTCTTGTTTTATGGTAAACTTATTTTATTTCTTTTTCAAATCTTCACATACATATTTTACCTTAACTGCTCAAACCTCCTACACAGGCACAAGCAATTTCTCATTTACTTCAGGAGGAATTTTGCCTGTGAACATATTGATGACAAGGTTTGAATATTAAAAAAAAAAAAAAAAAAAAAAAAAAAAAAAAAAAAACGTGTAATTAAAGAAATAGAAAAGTAATGAGAAATGCTCAAAAAATTTACTTCCAAGTGTAAATTTCTGCATGGAATAGTAAGTCAGAAGAAACATGTTTATCTCAAAATCCATAGATCAATAAATATCTGTAACTCTTACTGCTATATTTCTTAATGTTAATAGTAGCTGCCATGTGCTTACTCAAAAACTGAATTTGACTATCAGATTTATGAAACATACATACAAATTCAATAGTTAAAAAGGAATATCTAAGACCTAAATTTTCTTATTGAAGTGCCACATTTTAAAAGTTCTTCTTCCCTAAAAATAGAAGAGAACATTGTTTGTAAACACCTATGCCAAAGCTTTGGAAGAAAGGATAATCTGCTTTTCATCCAGCCTTCAGCATTATGTTTCTCATAGGTATTGTTGTCAAATCATAAACACAATTCTTGATTTCAAACCAGCTTGCCAGCAGGAAGTCTCCTTGGGGATGACGTATACAAACACCTGTTGGGCCAATTGACCCAGTAAAGTAATGAGCTAGACAAAACAAAACAAAAACCACAACAACCAAAACTATTGATGGTTCCCTACTTCTGCTTCCATAAGGATCTATGATATTCAGTTTTCAGCCAGGAGAGAAGGCACTGAAAAAGAAATTAAATAAAAAGTATGAAAGAGAGAGATTAGGCTCAATGAATGATAAATGCTGTGGTTTTGTACTTTCATTGTTCATTTGTGTTTTTGTTGTGTTATATTGTGGGTTTGGTTTGTTTTTAATATTCAAAGGAAACAGAATAATCCCTGAAATAGAATCTACTCAGTGAGGATTTGAGTTTTATTGCTTTTCTACAATTCCTTTTAGCTAGCCAAGGTATGGTAAATATATTTATATTATAAAGCTATAATTCAAGACTGATCATTTAGGTGTCTAATCACCTGCCATTGATAATAAAATATGTGGTACTCCCATGTTCAAACTTTCCTTACACAGTACTCTGGAGCAAAATATAGTATGTTTTCTTTGCTATATTAACTCAAAAGATTTACAGTTATTTGGCGTCTACATTTGTCACGGAGTTGATCAGATCAATCTATGTCCGTGACAGGGGCGGCAGGCCTCTGCCCTTCCCCCCCACCCCGGTCCCACAAAAAAATGGGAAGGAAGGAAGGGAGGAAAAGAGCAGATGCAACAATCTATGGAGGAAAACTTAATTTACTAGAATATTGGAATACAAGATAACACAATATATACAATTTAATTGAAATTGAGATTAATAAATCAGACAAGATGAGAGAGAGAGTTCCCGGGACCGATTCAAACCTGAAAAGCTTGGAACGGCTAGGAAAGCACCCTCCAGCATCCACTGCAAGGCAGCAAGAGAGCGCGCCCCCCCCACCCGGAAGGGCCAGATCCCGTGACTGCTGTAATGTACAGGGATAGGTACTGGGATTGGGGCAGTGACACTTTAATGCCCCGTACACTACATGATGTTTTGATGTGGAATACTGAAATCCAAAAACAAGAAAAGCAAAAAACAAAAACATAAAACCATGACAACATTCTGGAAAAAAGTCTCACTTAGTAAGTGAATATTCTCTATAGCAAAGTATATCCTCTGGAACGAAAAGACTTAGGAAACAAAAATCTGTGTGTTTCTATCACATACAAAAAAAGAAAATCTTCACCACCTTAATATAATGACCACAACAAAGTATATTGCCATTTTATGCTTTGAAATACTGGAGTATTACAAAGGCTTTGCTGGTATAACAAGTCCCTCCATTACGACCAGAAAGCCATGGTCAATTATTATTATTATTATTATTATTTTTTACACTGTAGTTTTATCACCATCTTTGAGATACCTGTTAGTGTTAGGGCTTGGTTTTTCATTCCTTTCTTTTTTTTTTTTTTCCCCCCCTTTTCATCTCTCTAGCAATTTTATTGGCTTTTATCTGCAAGATTTTCTTTTTATTCTGATATCCTTTAAAATACACACATAGGGAAATGAGTGGACTAATCCATCATCAGTTTATGTAAAGGATACTGACGAAATGGAAGCTCCTAATAAAATGCTGTCTTAATGTTCATATTTACTGTCTTGCTCAGTTTCTTTATCAATACTCTGCTGATTCATTAGAGAGTACATAGATATCTTTGCATTCAGGAGAAAGATATGGGCAATTTTAGGGAATGACCATATGATCTTTTCTTTTGGAAATTAAGCAGTTCACACCTGAGGAATGCTTAATTCCTTCTACAGAATGTAAACATAGTTGTGCTGTGATCAACTAAGTTGAATGAGCATGGCTAAATAGTACAAACTGTTTTGAAGTACACTCTTCACTATCACTATAGCAGGCTTTGTGTGGGAACGACTTTATTCCTGCATCTATAATTTTTATAAAAAATATCGAATATTCAAGGAATGTGGAAGCAGAAAACATTTAATTGTGCTTAGTGAAGGAGGATTTTTCCAGTTTAAAAAAAAAAAAAAAAAAAAAGTAAGAAAAAGAGGAAGCCATATGCAAGAACACAAACCTGATAAACAAATTATAAGGCAGGCAGACAGGAAAACCGAAACTAGTCAGTCATGCTGATTGGTGAAGGTATGAGAAATGTGGGAGTATTTAAGATTTCCCGATGTAGGATCTTGTCAGAAGTGACAAATTAGAGAAATGTCTTGAATGTACATCTCTGGGATGTCTTCAGTGTTACTACTGATTAAAAAGGCAAAGAGATTGGTGTCAGCCACTTCCTCATCCTAGACAGCGACCCCAGCTCTCCAGGCACCAGGCTGAACTACAGTGGCTAGGCAGGAAGGGCATGGGTTTGCATTAGGGGAAGTAGCATGTGTTCTTAGTGCCCTCTAAAAATACCATATTCAAACAGAGTTCCTTCTGTTTTCTGTGGAATCCTCTGAAGAAGAATCACATTCTACAGAAGGATCTCACTCTTACATTTCTTACTGAGATGTCATTTTGGCAATGTCTGATAGATTTTATTTACTCTCTTCAGATTGTTTTCCTCTACTGCTTTCCAAATTTCCTCTTCAGACTCAGAAATTGCTTGTTACAAAGGAAATAAGCAAGAGAAAGACATATGTTTACATAGCATTTTAATTCTGAAGAGGACTTTCCTAGGTGGATACATGGGTACTGCATAATCAACGAATATATAGATTTTATAATTAAGACATATACAGGAAAGTTAAGCTAAATAAGATTATTGCAATAGGAAGATAATAAATAAAAAATGCTAATAAAGGGAAAGTACTTACTGATGTTGTAGGCTTGCAACATTCTCCATGAGAAGTGACCTCCAGGAAGAGACCCTTCCTCAGTGGCAGTCAGCACTTAAATGGGTCTGGAAGAGGTGGAATCAGGCTCCATCCCTTCATGCAGCACAGGTGAATTATCTTCACCTGTGCTCTCGTGGCTGGCTCATTGCTTGCCTCAGGTGGTCAATTAGAGGTTCAGGCCATGATTCAGCAGTTTCCATACAGGTACAAATTCAAGTTACATAACAAGCCTGATGCAGAGATTAATGTAATATTAGCAAAATTTGTAAGAGAAAAAGAAGAAAAAAAGCGCATTCTAGATGATGCCAGACCTCTTCCCGCTTGCACACATTGTGCTTTTTTTCTAATTCCACATTAAACTTGTGCAAAGAAGAAAAAAATTTCTTTCCTATGTGAGTCAAGATATCCACGAATTACATTTGGATTTTCAAATGTATCCGTGATTGAAAGCAACCTCTCACCTGCAGGTTGAGCGGTACAGTGCATTTCACTTCTATACAGATCAGCTATGTTTGCATTAATGCATCCATATTGTCTAACAGGAAGACTTCTCAATGTATCATACTTGTCACTGTAGTATTGAGAATAGTGTAATTATTCTCCTATACTATTAATGAAATTATAATTTTGTAGCCTACAAGATGTAGCGTTATATAGAAGCAATAAATGCATGGTGTTTGATTTAGGGTGTGGCATATGTGTGTGTGGGTTATTTGAATGTAAGGGCTATGCTGAAGGAATGGCAAAAATTCTGGGGAAAGCAGGAAAAAAAAAAGATGCTGCCTGTTAGAGGTAATTCTAGGCTCAGTTACTACAAAAGCCATATCTATTATTTCTTTTGCAGAAGGAACAAAGAGCATCCAGTAGCATTTAATGATTTCAGAGTTATATGAGTCTCTTGCTGTAACCCAGCTCCAATATTCTGTCTCCAAAACTGGTTAATAATGGAAAACTAGGGAAGAGTACAGAACTAGAATAGATAATTACATTTTCATCAAGCAATAGTCTATATTTTACAGACTTGTTACTTTAGAGGTAGTATCTTGAATAAAATAAACTTTGATAGATTTCATAAATTTATCAATTCTCTTTTTGTACTATAAACACTTTACTTTCTGTGGCAAGAACATCAACAGTTTAGCAAGGTGAAATGCAGAGTTGTACACCTGCAAAGGAATAACCGCGTGCATCAGTACAAGTTAAGGGCTGACCAACTTGGTAAGGAACTCTTTAGAGAACGTGATGGACAAGAACCAGAAGTGTGCCCTTACGAGTGTCCAAGAAGACCAATGGTAGCATCAGGAATGCATCAGGTAAGGTTTTGTTACTACTGATATTACTCCATATTTGATTCTACTCCTACACAAATTAATGCACTATAATATAATTATTGTTATGGAATTGTATTGTTGTAGTCACCCTGACAGGATATAAATGATAGTAAGATAGCTTACATTTTTTTTTCTGGAAAATTTCTGAAAAGGCATGCAGAAACAAAACTTAAATTCCTCTTAGTATTGGGAGACGGTGATGAAATTAGTTTCTTGGATCTCCCTAACACTGATAGGTTTTTATCAGTCATCTGCAGGATGTAGTTCAGTGTTAAACAGTTTTAATATGACATTTTAGCATGAACAGTCCCAATTGGAATAACAACATAAGAAATGTCTTACTGGTTGAACTAACTTGAATTTTATTTGTGTATGAGTAATGCTAAAGACTGGGTTCAAGAATACAGCTCATAATACAGATCATAACCCTCCTCAAAATCCTCTTATTTACCAGTTTTTCTAATTCCTTTCTAAATCTCCTGGTGCTGTCTGTTTTCAAAACGTTTTGTGGTAGTAATTTTCAGAAATGTCTGTTTTAAAACTGCTTGCTGCTCATTTCATTAGGTGTTTCCTAGTGCAAAAACTAGGATTGGATTTAGTGAACTGTAGATTGCCAATCATGATTTTTATACCTTGAGTATTGAAATGAGAAAGGTTTGAATGCAATCAGATGTTATGACCAGTACATAAAATCAATATTAAAATGGCTTAAAATGTTTAAGTGGAATAAAGCTCAACCAACAAATTAACAATACTTAGCAGAAGGTAAGTTTTTCAGTGCTGAACTGACAATAGTGAGATATTTTAAGGGAAATAACTAAAGAGAATGAAGTCTTCAAAGAGAAATATTTAAGCAACAGCAAGAATGTAACTGAAGAACAAGCATAAAGACAAAGGAGTGATGATGCAGATGCCATCTTTTCTGACTGAAAGGTTAAGTCATCATCCTTGTATTTTATAGAGCTTGATAAACTTTCCACCAAGTTACTTAATTACATAGTAAACCTGTTTATAATTTTCGTCTCTATAGCACTTTATAGTAATGAGAGTCACAATTTAATTATATTCTATGTGGAAATGTACTTCCTTTTGCCTGATAATTTCATTGGGTATTCCTATTTCCTGGTCTCTGAGAGTGAATAATTGTTCCTTAACCAATTTCTTCATGTCCTTCATGATACCATGCAGCTCTTCCATGTCTATCAATTAGTGTCTGTTTTGCAGGCTGAAGAGTCCTAGTTCATCAAGTCTTGCCTCATATGAAAACTGTTTCATGTTCCTGATTGTCCCTTTCACCTCTCCTTGCAGACAGCGCCTTTCTAAGATAGTATGATTAGAATAGCATGAGGAACTCAGAATGTGGATGTACCATGGATTTATAGAACAGAATAATTAAATATTGTAGGTCTCCTGTTTTCTTTTCTTGTAATACTTCACACTCTCTGTTTCATTGCCATGAATGTGATATGTAAGTTCTCATAATTGAGTATAATCAGGTAGTTTCCCCTCACAGTCTCAATGTAACAGCTATGTTTCTGACAGTGTACATTGTTTTCAATCAGTTGAAATTATTTCACTACCTGCCTCATTGAACAGTCACTCCTATCACAAAACAGCACATAAATATTTTCAGCAAATCATGATTTTTTAAAATTCAAATATTTTGATTCTCCAGGAATATTTCCTATTTCACTATGTATTCTCTTCTACAGAAGGAATATGTTTGTAGGGCATGTTTCCAAAGTGAAGTACCATCAATAGTGACCAGATGTGTCAAAAACCCTTTGAACTAAGAGGACTTCATTTAAAATTTTGAGTATTGCAGCGTAAAATTAATGGAAAGGGATAATCAGACGTTAATATGGAATAACAAAATGAAATTAATCTTGCAGAAAGCTTACACACCCAAGAAAAAGGCAATCTAAAACATCTATGTGCACTAAGAAGATTAGAAAACATCAAATATTCTTAAAAGAATTACTTTAAAGAGAACCATCTGCCACATACATGACTTTGATAAAAAAAGATAATTACAACGTCAATTACGAGTTAGGTGCATCAGGCTGTCGTGCAGAAAATTTGTGATAAACAGAGTTCAAATGTACCCTGGAAGGTCTCTCTAATCCAATCCTCTACACTAAGCAGTATTAACAAACTGTTCAGGTCGTATTTCCAACTTTCTCTATGACTTGAAACCCCGAAAGAAGAGAGAGAGAGATCAACAGCAGTTTGAGATCAACTCCAGTATTGCCTATCCTCACAGCATTTTTCAATTTTAATCCCTCTTATTTTTACTTGCATGTTATATGCCTGTCATGCATTGCTGTGAAAAGTCTAAATTCATCTTCTTGATGACCTCCCTAGAGTTGCTGAGAGATTGTTCCTATACGCCCCAAAACCATTTCTTCTTCAGGTTAAACAATCTTGGCTCTCTCAGCCCTGCTTCTTCAAGCATTGGTCATCTTGTTAGCTTGCTTCTGGACTAGTTCAAGTTGAGAAATGTGTTGACAATTTGCCTCATTTTATGGATCTTTTATTACTTTTGAGCTTTTGGTCTTGTTATCTATAAGTGTGTGTTTAATACACATATGAAATCACTGAATATAGTGAGTTGTTGTTACGCTTTTAATTCATGTCTAAAGTCACTCTCATTCACAACATGCCTAGAAAAATATATTTAAAAATATATTGACAAACAAAACAGGATAAATTTAGTATATTTATTTTCTTCCCCTGTGCACACGTACTGCCAAGAACTTCTCATTTAAGGAAAATAAGCTTCAAATTTGATTTAGTCAAGTATAACTGTAGCCAGGCACTAATTTGTGGTCAAACTGTAATATTCGTGAAGCAAAAGCTCCTCTTTAACATAATTTTCATAAGAACATCTTTCAGGATACGTGCAGCCTTCTGTTCAGTAAAACTGATTTCAAAAGACTTTATTCCCTTAGGAAAAAAAAATGTCTGTTGGTATTCTTATTTGAAAATATACATTCAAGCAGTCATCAAAACTACAGCTTTCTTAGATACATCATTAGTTTACAAGAGCTTGGAAACTGCACTTTTAGCCTCATTTTATCTTATGATGTTCAGCCATGTGTTTATTCCTCTCTTGGTGAGAGACACGTAAAAGTTTAAGACTGAAATCAGATTATCTGATTATTACTGTGTCAGAGTGATTAAATGCATTGAAATATAGTGTGACATAGAACGTAAGTAAGTTCTCAAAGAGATTTCCAGAGAAGAAAAAGTGAGAAGGCGTATCAACTTTCATATGTTTATAATTCTACGATAATTTCCTCAGCAGTTTCACACTTATTTGTTATTTTGATTGTTGGCTAATCTGAATAGATCTGAAAATGCATGTGTTAAGGAAGAAAGGAAAACCCTTTATTTCATGTGGTCTATTCATTCTTGAAAAGGAAAAGATAAAAGAGAAGCAAAAGTAGATTGAAGACTCTACCTGAACAACAAGGATTAAGAATGAGATTGATTCACCGTACACATGCTTTTCTGGTTTCTAGATATATCATGTTGGACGGATTTTATTTAAATGCTATTTAAGTAGATAAAAACAAAAATAAGAAAAATCACTCCAGGTTATCAGAAACTTTAAAAATGAAAACAAGAAATGTTACTTGACAATTCAAGAAGTTTTACCATAAAACACTTTTTTTTTTTTTTTTTTCTTTCCTAAAGTTACTTCCTACAAAGAATTGCTCAAGTATTACTTTGAAAGACATACTCCACTATTTGATGTTAACTACTTATGTTATGTAAAGGAGAGTTATGTAGAAAAGAAATGTGAATTTGAACATCTCCTTAGCCTAAATATCCTTACAAAATAAAAACAAAGCATGCTAAGCTTCCCAAGACAAAGAAATTAATAGTGATTTTGTATGTAGAAGGATAAATGTTTAATAGAACTATGACTGTTTTCCACAAATACACTATAACAATGTTTTAATCTAAACTGAAAAATTAAATATCATTGTTTGTGTCTCTAAGAAAAGTGATAAGTATTTTAATTACATTGTTTTTTAAATTAAATGTAATTCTGAACACTAAGTAGTTTTCAGTATTTCTGTTATATGATGAATTGATTGTTAAAATGACATTTTAATCTTGTCTTCAAGTGTTTTCCATGGTGCCTTAAATATATGAAAAGTGTTGTATGCTCCCTATAACTACCTGAAGGGAGGTTGTAGTGAGCTGGGGGTCTCTAGTGATAGGACGAGAGGGAATGGCTTCAAGCTGTGCCGGGGAGATTCAGGCTGGACATTAGGAAATACTACTTCTCTGATAGAGTGGTCAGGCACTGGAATGGGCTGCCAAGGGAGCTGATTGAGACACTAATCCTGGACGTGTTCAAGGAACGTTTGGACGTTGTGTTGAGGGATGTGCATGTTAGTGAGAACTATTGACGATAGGTGGATTTGTGGACTGGATGATCTTGTATTTTCCAACCTTGGTGATTCTGTGAAGTTATTGCAGTACATTTGTATCATTATTTAAGATAACTAATAAGATAATTAATTTATGAATTTAAACTATATTTTATCCTTCCAATCTATACAATTCAGTGACTATAAATAGTTACAACAACAGTTCTGAGGACTTGCGTATTCATTGGTTTTGCACATAACCTGTGGAATCATCCTGATATATTACAATAAACATGAGGAGAACAGGGATACAATGGTATATAGAAAACAGTTTTATTCTGCTTATTAGTAAAACATTTTAAGAGAATAGTTATTTACCTAGACAGTATAAAAATGGATTAAGAATGTAAATTTCAGTTTTTCTATCTGAAATTTCCCTGTAGCTGTTTATAAAAAAAAAAAAAAAAGTATATGAATGCTTTATATGTGATTTGATACAAAAATTATATATATTGCTAAAAAAAAAAAATCTGTGGCAAAGTGCCAGAAGGATTATCAGCTTGTGATATAGCTATTATAAAAACAAAACCATTCAATCTCAAGTCATTAATGAAGATTATCATGTTAATTGCTACAGCTTTTAGCTTCTGATCCTTCACTTAGAATATACAACTATTCAAATTAGCTGTTGCCTTTAAAGCTTTATAATGAAAGTGTTCTCTCTCTTCTGTCATGTTCCCTGGTGAAAAAGTAATAATAATGGGAATGCCTCTTGGTGAGGCTATATTACATCACGATTAAATATTTTGACATAATGGGAAGATGGCTTTGAAGTTGACAATTATATTGTAGAGAGAATATGAGTTACAAATGCAGAAGTTAGTTATAGAATTGATCAGGGACAGTAAAGATCTGTAATGCTGAACAGCATTTAGTAAACCTAAGAAAATGACCAATACATTTCATAAGCCTCAAACTTTAAAGAAATGACAGAGCATTATCTGCTGGTTGAAATCAAAGTCATTCTTTAACTTGTGACTGTTACATTCTTAAATCTTAAAATGATCAATAGAAATGACAATTTTATTTTTGCATGCCATAGGATACAGACATGTTTTAAACATAAGAAAATATGTAACAAAATATTCCACTCAATAATTCCTATCTGTCACCATTGGTCAATGACCACATATGATGTTTGAGCCACAGTCATATCTAATTTATACATGCATTCTGGCTTGGTTCATAACCTTTTCTTTCTCTGCACACTGTTTTTCCCACAGTTGTATTTTGTTGGTGGTTTAACATATAAGCCATCTGGCTCTATTCTTGTGTTACTTTTTTTTTGTTGTTGTTAATTTTTCTGCCACAACATTCCCCATCTCCTCCCAAGATCTTCCTTTTTTTTTTGCCCCTAAAAGTTCTCTACCAGGAAAGAATACTACTTGTACAATATTTATATTACTGTGTTCAGTAAACTGGATATTTAGTAACATTTCAAAAGCCCTTAAGTGAACTGCGCAACAGTAGAAGACAAAGAAGGAGGGGAAATATAGATTTGAAGAGAGGCGTCTGAGAGAAATAACAGATGTAACTTTTTAAGAATAAAAGGTATGTGTCTCACTTTGCTTTCCTGTATCAAAATAACAGTCCTTTAAATTTGTTTATTTTCTTCTATACTGACAGAGTTATGAAATAAATATTCAACCTAAAAAGCAAAGCCTTAAGTAAAACTTTTCTTCCTCATTGAAAATCGTCAAGCAAAAAAAGCAAATTAAGATCAATTAACAATGTGAAGAAATATGAAGAAATATGAAGGTGCCTCTTAATTTCAGTTTTACTTTCCTTGCAAACTGGAAAAATTATTAAAAAGTATGCACAGTGGAAAGACTTAATAGTAATACTAAAGGTTTTTAAATAAAATGAAAATACTAGTTAAGAAGAGCATTATAATGTATAGACAATTACTTGAGGCCATTGAACTCACAGTGCATTGAAGCAAATAAAAAAGTCACGATGAATTTGAGACAATAATTTGTCAAGGTAATTTATGAGGTAAGAAAATTCGTCATTTTATTATCCATGCACAAATGGGCTGATAACCATGTATTGAACTTCCACAGCAAAAAAAATCCTCTGGTTTGAATTGCTATGAATGAAAGATGATAAGATGGGAAGAGAAAGCAAAGGAAAAAGAATAATAATACCAGATTAAAAAAAAATAGAAGGTATATAAGAATGACAGTTTACTGGGAAAAAAAGTAAAAAACTAAAAAATAAAATAACTAAAAACTAAAAAACTAAAATAACAAAGAAAGTTAAAGTGTAGCGAACAGATTTGTTTCCACACAATTAATCTTAGAGAGGATTGAAGCTGTACAGCAACATCACACACAAGAAACCCCCCATTGGAAGCAAGTGAATTACATATTTTTCTTTGGAAGAAAAATATCCATGAAGTTGATTTCAGAGATACAAATGACCCTGAATGCTTGTCTTTAGTAACTGAACTGTTGTGAAAAAATAGATACATTAAAATTTCCAGTTTTCTAAAAGTCTGCTTTGATAACTGTTGAAATGAACATTCACAGTTTGAAAGTATTACCTAGAATTTCACCAGAATCAAGATATAAACTGGAAGGAAACTGAAAACATTCCAAGATGGAAACTCTAGCTGTGCCACTTAATTTTTAATCAGATGGGATCAAGATGTTTCAATTAATTTAGTTCCAAACCCACATTTTTTCCACAGTTGAATGCTGTAGCATAATTCTATTTGCTTTTTCACAGAAACATTTTCATGTTTGCATTGTTTACATTCATTTCCTCCAGTCAACTGTAATTACATAATTGGAAGCAATGTGAAATGCAAAAACTCCTCAGATATTTTAGAAACAAAATAGAATATGTTCTAAAGAATTCCATGAATACAGCTACAGACAAATCATATTTCAATAGCAGCAAAGAAACTTTGAGAAATTTTCACTTAGAAGATCATTAAAAATCAGAAAAGTGCTATCAGTCTTTTCAGTCTAAATACTTCACAAAATTTTTGCGACAGTTCTTATGTCTTGGATTCAAGTATTTCAAATCTTATTTTAGAATCTAATTTTGAGTTTGAGGTCTCAGTGCAGCTGAGTATCATTTTCTTGGCCATGACACTTCTTCAAGACTAAAAGATGATATCAGTTAAGCTGCCCCAATTAAAACAAAAATAGTTGAAACATATCTCATGATGAATTTGTAAGTAATGGTCCCAGACTATGATTGACTGCTTTGGGAACAGTTCCACAAATATCTTTTTCAGTTATCAGTTTTCCAGACAGTGAGGAAACTGGAGAATTAATCATTTGTATTAGCTAGCTTTGGCAATATTAGGCAACACTGCAACCTCTGTAAGCAGAAAATATACTAGAAAGCAAGTAAAAAAAAAAACAAAAACCACAACTTTCTGCAGATTTCAATTTTCTACTCTCCTCTTTATTTCAAAATATCAGTTATTTTTGTAAAGAAAGAATTTTTGTATTATATTACATATTTATACTCCGCTTTCTATTTTCTTTTCTAAACAGGTTATGTTTTCTATCCTGAAGAACAGGGTAAAGCTGCAGAGAAGAACAGAAAGCTGCAGGAAAAAAAAGTGTCAAAGAAAGAATGACAAAAAGTTCAGGAAAGAAATAGCCCAGGATTTCCTGCTGATGACAGGAATGAATACACTGAACAGTTATCTGTGGAAAAACTAATACAACCTAACAGCAGATTAAACAAAAAACAAACAAACAAACAAAAAACAAAAATAAGCCACCCAAGTCTTCTAGGCTTTTATAAATGAAGTCTAACACAAGGAATTAACAGATGAAATGGTTAAAGAAAATAAATGAGCTATGATTAATAAATAATACAAAATATATAACCTCCCATATTGTCTGGTTGAAGTTTAGGGTCTACAAATAATGAAGCAATAGAGAAATCATGTTAACTCTTCTTTTTTTTTTTTAACCTAGCTTAGATCAACATTTGCAATTTGCCTTCCTGATTTCAGTATCTGGTAAAGTCTTGATTTAAAGTGGATAACTCGCTCACTAATTCCAGAATGATTCAGAGACTGAAATGACTATGACTCCATGTAGACACTCTCATAAATAATATAACATACTCAATTACATACCATGAGTGTGTATATATCTTTGAGATTGTGCACTGGTTAATTAACATCATGAAGTTAATTATAGTTGAATGAATATTAAACAGCAGGGTGAGATAAGGAGTGCCTTATTCCCCCTTAACTGCTCTATTCTGAAAAAACACACCAAAAATGTTTGATCTGTTGAAGTTAGTTGAGGTTAGCAGTTTGAAATGCTGAACAGCAGTGCACAAATGTGTACTTATATAAAATTAATCCACATCAACATTAATCTAGCAGCCAATCAGAACTCTCTCTTAATCCAAATAGTTTTATAATGAATTTAAATCATTGAAGTCCAGGTGCTTTGCACTACTTAAATGAACAGTAACAAGGAAATTTAATCTCAAGATTAAGTATTTATAGCAGTGGCTAGGGGGTATCACCTAGCAACAACATGGCCCACAGAGTAAATCTAATAAACTGCAGCTCATCCTTTCTGTCATCAATAATCAAATAATCAAGACAGGAAAAGCACAAATAGTGATGACACTGAGAGAATCTAAAGATAAAGTACAGCAACATTTTAGGAGACAAAGAATATGTTTATATAACAGAATATAGTCTGCACAATAATTAGGATAAGGCAAAGCTGGACATCAGTCCCAGTTAGCTGAATAGAGAAAAGGTTGAAGTAAGGAGGAGGAAGAAAACTGGAGGAATAAGATAAGAGATTAAACATGGAAGATATAAGCAAACTAAGATGCTGTCAAGGCATATTTCCTGGGCATACTTCTAAAAAAAAAAAGAAGAAAAAAAAAAAAGGGCACAGATATTAAAATTTTATCAGATAGCTTAAGAGATTATGGTAGTTGTACCTTAAAACATAAAAGCTACTTTACAAGGCCTCATGCAATTCAGCAAGATGCTGTTGGGTCAGAATTGATATCAGCAAGGCAGAAAGGATAAGTTTGAAGTTATCACAGTGTTAAAAGGAGAAAGGTTCAGCCCAATCAGTTAAAAAAAATGTATAAATATTGCACCAAGGTTTACAGCAGATAAAAAATGCATTAGAGATCTATGTAATTACAGTTAAGCACCTGTCATCATTTTGGAAAGCTGGTATTTACTCAGATTCACACTGTACAGAAACACTGCTTTTTTCCTTCAGCACTCCACATGCAGTCTCACTAAAATCAGGGGGACTCTTGTCAGACTAGTTTATATTCCACACTAAAGGTATCTATAGGACTTCAGCTGATCAAATAATATAAAAAGTGCATATTCATTTTCACAGGAAACTATTTACTTGTTAGCTTTCCAAAGCAATGAATTTTCTTCATCCTATTCACTACAAACAATTCAAAAAACAAAAAAACAAAAAAACAAAAAAACAAACCCGCTACATTTCTGCTTAATTATTATTTGAATCATTGGCCCCTGAAAAAAAATAAACACTTCTGAAGATCCCCAAACTTTCTGCAAGTGTTCCATGTTAGTGCTGATGTTACTTTATATAGATGCACAGAGGTTACTAGATAGCCTTATGGAAGACTGTTACCCGCAGTTAGAGAAGAAGTGGATGGATAAAGTAAAATTGAGGCATCCCTAGTTACAAAAGAAGTGATAATGTCATCTTATCTTTAATCACCATTTCCTCAGCACAGGCATATAATTTATTGTAATTTAAAGGAATTTATTGTAATTTATTTATTATTTAACCGCCAAGGAGAAATCAAGAATTTTTAAGATAACTTACACAGAAATTGAACACAGAATTAATTACTGCCAGAAGTTGTAGTCAGTTGTCAAAAATAGTCCTTATTGCCCTAAGTAGTAACAAAATTGTTCTCTAGAAGAGAAATAATGTAGTCATAACTGAAAAACCTGAAGTAACAATTTATTTTCCTTCATTATCCTTCTAGGTGTTGCCTGGACACATTAGGAACTTTTATCTTACATTGTAAAGGTCTGTTGGTATTTACAGCTCTTCCTCTGTGCAGACCCAGAAATGCTTTAGTTTATTGAGATCATTACCTCACCTTCATAAAGAATTACAACTTTTTTCTGCCAAAGTCTATTGGAACAAAGAGCCAGTGCATGTGTGATATGACCCACCACAAAACTCTTCCAAAACATCACACTGTTGGAAAGGCCCACCTTTTAAGAAGATAGCCTTATGAAATGCAGATGATCAAGCAGTAAAGGAATCAGTTCCATTCCTGTCTCAACTGGAGTGGGATAAAACCCATAAATATGAGTTTATCACATTCTGATAGATTGTAGGATGCAGGGAAAAATAAAATATGTCACAGTCACAGAAACTGGTACAGGATGTTGGGCATGATTAATGTGAGAAAGTCTAGGGACTTTAAAAAACTGAATAGCAAATATAGCAAATCAAGTCTCAGAATAACTGATTCTACTGAATGTTCATGATGAGACAAGGAAGAAATCAATTAAGCCTACAAAGCTGTACAGCTGGAATGGCGCATTGCCATCTTCTGTATTCTAGGGAAGAGAAAGGTGTTGGTACAAAACAGGATTTTGTTCAAATGTGAGGCAGTAGTAACCTTGTGTTAAAAAAATGCTATATGAATAGGGAATGTCAGACTCAGACATCTTCAGTTTTTATAACTGTGTCTGAGCCACAGTTCTTACTAAAATCAACATGCAATTTTGCAATCTTACTAAATCAACATGCAATTTTGAAACACTGTGGAGGATAGTAACTGATAATTTTCTGTGTCTTCTCTCTTTCCTTTCTTTGGTATTACTGTGCAGAGAATTTTTAAAGTATATAAAGAAATCAAAGAGAAAGGTAGAAACAAGTAGCATACAAACTTCTATAGCGAAGACAAACCCAGTTTCTGATATTAATCTGCAGCAACCCTGCATCCCTTTTTATTTGAACGTTAGTCAGAAGTGGTAATTTTAAGCAGAAATAACAAAGGCCATAAAAAATGAAACCCCCAAAGAGAAGTCCTGCTTAAATCCCCTCCCTCTTCAAGATTTGAATTCTCTGTGCTCTGTAAGACTAAAACTGCATGTCCAGAAGTAATAGATTAAACTACAAAAATAAAATCATGATCACTTTTGCACTTAACTTCATCCTGTGTTTTACAATGAACATATTTGTGTTTTACACAATGAATATATTTGTGTTTTACAAACGAACATATGTAAATACTGGTTATATTTGTTCGAAGCCTCTCCGGCAATTAGACTGAGATATATCTTTTAGACTGTAGAAATACTCTAAAGATAAACAATCAAGCAGAAACAAGCGTAACATATTTAAAGACGATTAAATATTTTGAGATGCACCATATAGAGATACTATCAGCACGATTTCTCCCAATCAGAATTTGTAAATAGAAAACAGGTAGAAAAGTCTTTTTATGATTTCTGATGGTCCACAGTGAATTACAATGTAAATATCAAATAGTATATGCAGGAGTAATTACAGGTATCTGAAAAACGTAATGTTAGAAGCTAGGACCATTGCAGAGTTTCTGTGGTTAACTGGCATATAAGGGACATAAATCAAGTACGCATTCAGGTATTTGTTTCTTCTGAAGTACCACTGCACATGAATAGTGTCTTAGACAGAGCTAGAGTGCAGCTTCTATACAAATTTTCTTGAAATTCTCTATAATTTTGCCTTCCTTGAAAGAAAAATAATCACTATCTCACATATTCAGACACAGTGCAGGGCATTGAGGAATTCAGAATTTACTTATGAAATCCTAACAATAAGTCTCATCAAGAGATACTTTAAAGAAAGTAGAAAATTGGTCTGCAAATCACATGGAAATATATCACCTAGCCTGTTAGTGCGCTACAACATATTTATAGTTAAACCGAATTTACAGCACATCTAAAAGTAAACTATGTTTTGCATTTCAAACTGTTCTCTGGGGTAAAGAGATAGTGGGGGAAAAATAGACATTTTTACTTTGGCAGATATCAGACTTCAGTGACTAGGATAATAAATAGATTTTTACTTAGAACTCACAAGGCTGTTATACTGATCTGCTTTCTAAAGAATAACATCAGAGACAATCATTAGCAGCTTCTTGGGCTGCCAAGAAGGACAAGTTTATCAGATTTCTCTCTGATGTGAGTTTTAGGTGCATTTCTGAAGCAACTGGTGTTTGGTGAAAAGGGAAGTTATGGAACTGATGCATTTATAGATAACTACAATTTAAATTTTGAAGTTAAGATCAAGTTTTTGCACATGGTAAAGACTTCAGAAAATTATATTTGTTTTTATTTGCAGGAAATTCATTTTCTCAAAACTTAGAAATTATTTTCAAATTCTGTAGGATGGCTGAGACAAATGAAACTGTTATTGTTTTTTGTGGACATACAGAATTGTCCATATCAGAAGGCCAAACCTTGGTAATTTTAGAGATTGTTTGATTTGTATATTTGTGTCTTCAGATCTTATTGATGGATTGAGATTTAATGTTACTGAAGTAAAAAGATCTTGAAGAAATCAGTCTGAAGAAAGTTTTAAGTTTTTTGTTCTTGAGTAAGGAATGTCAATCTACTGCTCTTTAAAACAAAAGAATAGGAACAGTTTTGTTTAAACAGTTATGTTCTCAGGAGATGGATGTTTCACTAAGAAAATGTGATTACTTGTCACAGAATACTTATACAAGAATTTTTCTAATAGTAAGAGAGTAACTACAAGAAACAGTTATAACTACTGAAATAGATGGCATTTTAGTGTATCATGAACTGTAAGAAAAGAGATTTGGTGTGTCAAAACAGTACCAGCTGCCATTTCAGCCACCATTAAATATGTTCTCTTAAAATGATGGCAACATGATCAGCTAAGTAATTTGAAGGGTCAAACACTTTTTTGTTTGTAGTTGAGTTGAAGCTTCTTTTGTACAACTGGAACTTTTCCCCTCACATATAAATGTATCTTAAATTCTCAGTTTTGGAGCAAGTATTGCATGTTTCACTGAGCATGATAAGTAGATTCTGATTATCTTAACTGTAAGGCATAATTAAAAACAAAGTATTTCAAACTATTGTTTCAGGTACAGCAAAATTTGTTTAACCTGTCAATCTATGTTATACATTAGTCTTATTATGCCTACTGTAAAATGCTTTCCCCTGCATTAGACTCTCAGACTGATCCTTCTCAGCTTTAAATAGCAGAACAAGATTTTTCCTGTCTACATTCTGGAGGAAGACTCACTGAACTTATTCTCTCAATTAGGACACTCATCTTCTACTCTAAAAATTACACTATTGTTTACATTAATGAAAATTCGAAATTTGTACTAATGAATTTGTATTGTTATTCTAAGTAAACTAGACTTATTCATTGAGCTCTGTTGGCATTTCTGTTCAAAAGGAACTGTGATTTTGAAAAGAAAGAAATTAGATCGAGTTTCATTGGCATAGTAAATTTCCACCTGAATATTAGTTTAATTAACTCTTTCTGACAAATATATGCTCTCATTCCGCTGGAGTATCCGCTAAAAACATTTTGGTTTGTATTTGTGTAATAAGAAAGAGACTCTACATGCTTGTGATGCACATAATATCCTTGGTACTAATTATTCAGTAATGACATCAATTAACACATTCTCCAATGTACTTTCTTCTTATTATTCAGATACATGTTAAATGCTGATGTTTTATTTCCCTGCATATTGGATCAGTGAATCTGCATTAGATAACACTGGAAATACCCAGTAGGGTTCCTCCTTTGATCCAAGTTTTGTCCCCTGAATAATTCAGAAAATATGCAAATCACGTGAGCAAAATACCCTGTAATTATGTTGAATTGGTGAAATAAATTGCAAGCACATAGCTAACATTTTTTGTTCTTTCAATATGCATCTGCTGTTGATCTTTCAAGAAGGAAAAGGACAAAATCCTAGTGAATGTTAATAAAAATTAGTACACAAAAGCGTCAAAACATCTTTAAACAGTCCAGCTAGAAGCAAGCATTTCTCTTTGCAAAAAAATAGCAATTAATCTTGTTTGCTGATTCAGATTCTCTCCAGCACAACAGAGATGTCCTTTTGGTGCATTTGCTGATGGTTACCCAGTGAGTTACAGCATGATTAGTCAGTGCAAGTAAAACAGTGTAGGTACACACTATTATTTTGTTGTGTTATTTGTATGCATTGTGACTTTCTAAAGTGTGCTATGTCAGTAGGTGAAGAAAATTAGCTACATTATAGCAGCATTTATACCTTCGAAATTAGACTGACAAACACCTTTTGCATACTAATAGTCGCATATCTAGATGTAAGTAAGAAGGAGTATTGATGTTGGGTAAGAAAAATTCCTGTGTTCAATACCCAGAAAAATATTTTTTCCTAACCCTCTGAACTACTATTCTCAATATTAATTACTATCCTGAACAATTGAGGTCAAATTTCAGCTTTTCTCCTTAGTTCACCAAATCAAACATAACTCCATTAGAAATTTCATAATGCAGATTGAGATTACATTATTTTTTGTTTGGAAATATTTTGTAGAAGCAACTTGTCTTATAAATTCCAGCAACAAACATACAAGCAAGTAAATAGAGAAACCTAAATACTACCTGTTGTGACTAGAAAGACCATGATAGATACATAAAGGATTACATCATAGGTTCAAAATACAAAAGTGCAAACAGCTAAAATAAATGTGGGTGCACCTGAGTAAGGTATAGCTTTTCAAACGTTCACATCATATGCTTTTTGAAGTGCACTAGATTTTGTAGGACATACTTTCAACAGACCTTGTAGTTTTCCTTCAGCTGCAGAAGAGTTTTGAATGTGAACAAGCACAGGAATCACTGAAGCAATTTTTTCTGCCTGAAAATCTGGAACAGCACTGCTACAACAACTCCTGTCAACACAATAGCTGGTAGATGACTTCTAATGTCATCTAATGTTCATCAAATCAGTATTTTTCTTAGGATGTTTTGGGTAGGAAACAGACTTGCTAGACATTTGTATAGTGACAGAACTGTAGCATAACTGTATGGTTTTTGGCTGCTCAGATAATACATGAAGTTACATGTTCCAGTTATTGTTCATACCCACAGTTATTTCTATTCCACTACATTCTTGCTCTAGCTGTAGTATCTCCTGTAAAGTTTGACAACTATTTTAATAGTCAGTGTTGAGCATTTAGTGCTCTTTTAATACTCCTGAGTTTTTTATGGGTAAAGGAAAAACCTAAGCAAAAGGGCATACATGGAAATAGGAGTTACTTCTCACAAATACAAACCTTCATTAAAAAACAAACAAAAAAACCTCCCAGGATTTAAACTTCTTCTGCATCAAAACTCTGCATAAATATTAAGGTTGGAAAAGACAACCAAGACATGTAGTACAACCATCAACCCATCACCACCATGCCACTCAGGGTGGATATCATGACATCTACCCTTTTCTTGAATGCCTCCAGGGACAGTGACTCTAACACTTTCTTGAATGGTTTGTTCCAATGACATAACTGCATTTGGTTGAAAATTTGTAATTAGCATTTCCACATCAGATAATTGATACTGTTGACAAAGACATACCAAAATTTTACACTAGGATATAGGAGTTTCAGATCTCCAAGGCAAAACCTGGCTTGTAAATTTGCACGTTTACCAACACTTTTTTATTAGAGCTATATAGTATGTATATATAGGTAATGAGAATCCAGTTTTCTCAAACAAGAAGATCTTTCAGTTGAATAGCTTGGAAACCATATCAGCTGAATTTCTACTTGTATAACTGGATAAAAAGAAACATTACAAAAATGGAACCCTCTTGTAAAATGCTCTGTAATCATGTTATAAAGAGATAGTAGGGAGTTCAGGGCAGGACAGATGTGTTATAATGTATCAGTCACAAGTAAGGAAGAAAAGAAGCCTAGGTGGTCTGAAGAGACCTGCTTAAAAACCCTGCAATAAAACCTGGCAAAGTGCAACAAATTTTCTAAATACCATAGTATGAATGATGCCCTAATTCCAGTGTTGGATTAGTTGCTATAGGTATCACAGGGATGTCCTGCTACAGCCCCTACCCTAGCTTGCTTTGAGGAGTGTCTGATTTTTATCTTTTCATCCCATTCACACTTTTTTCCCCTCTTACACAACGATTACTTGGGCTTTCAGGGTAAAGTCAATTTTATCCTGTAAGAAAAAAACGTGTATCATTCTGATGAAAAGACTCCCTTCTGTTCACAGTTGATTTTCTCTCTCCTTTTGTCTCTCTATTGTGTTCATATATATTTAAATTACTCTGGTGTCTTTCACTGAAAAGAATGTCTGAAGTTGAGCGAAACAGAATGGATCCTGAGAGCCTGTGGATGTGAAATGAGGTTCAGGCTGTGCATTTTAAAACAACCTATTTTCACAAATGAAGGAACTATTAGCTTCTTTGTGAAATTTAACAATGTGTATCTGATCTATAGGATTGTCATTAATTATATTTCAACAAGCAAAAAGGCTGTGAATTTGCACTACGAAATACTGCCCCAGCACTTGCAGTTTCTGAATTATCCAGACAATTTGCTTGTATGTCAAATATATTTGAAATGCAGGCTTATCTGAAACCATTACCTTCTGGCTTCTGCATTGCTTATCAAACTCATTTTTTACCTTAAAGACATGTTATTATTATTATATATGACCTTAACAGTAATTCCAAGGAGAATGTGCACAACAATAATATTAAAAATAATTTTATTTTAGATGTTAATTTTTAGGACATGTAGGTAGAAATTAGGGACACTTTATGATATTTGTGAAGATACTGGTTATGACTGAGTAGTAGAATAAGGTTAATTTTCTTCCTACTATGTTCTGGACATATTACCAGTCACTTTCTTTTTTCAGTGCAAATTTATAAGCTGTAACATTATGATGAATTCTGGAATCAGGAATTCTAGACAAATCTTTTTAGCACATTACATGTAATATCTAATTCTTAAAGTATGTGGGAAATGCTTTCTTTTCTTAATCCATTATTTCTAAGCGAATTATTCTGAGACACTATCACTAATATACTAGTAATACATTTCCAGGTTTGTCTAAGTAGGGAATTTGTCTTAAAGAAAGAAATTCCACTTCCCTAACAATAATTCTAACATTTTAATAGAAGAAGAGTTGGAACTAGATGATCTTAAAGGTCCCTTCTAACTCAAACCATACTATGATTCTTTGATTTTCTCTCTGAAGCAGCACGCAAAAGGCAAATCTGTTCTTTAAATGGATAGTATGTTTGTTTGTTTGTTTGTTTTTGCCCAAAGTTAAAAGATGACAAAAAGAAAGTCAGACCCACACAAAGACGTCATTATTTTTTTTTTCATCAAATTACAATATAAATGGCATGGATCATAGAAATCTGAACTTGGTCAAACACTATTTGGCATTTTCATGAAAGACTGAGATGATGGCATAGAGAATACAGAAATAAGCTACACAGATGATAGAAAACTAGAAGGCTTTTCAGGCAATTGATAAAATTGAGCGATCATCATAAATCAGAGAAACAGCCTGAAATAAAGAGTATTACATACTATAATGACAAAGTACAGTCACACTAGTCTTGGAGACATTAAACATACTAAAATGAGAACTGCCTGACAGTCATTAACATTAAAATAAGACTTAAAAAAAGAATCACAAATTCTTTTTTTAAGAAGACCAGAAGAACTGGTCTTCTGGTATACTTTTAGTAGCACCATCATGAAATGCAGAAAGTTATTATACCTAGTGAACATGGTGGGATAGGACGCTTAGTTTTGACCAGCACACTACAAGAATTAAGACAAACTGAAGACAATGCACAATAATAGGTATGATAAACATTTTACAGAAGCGGCCTAGCCATGAAAATTTGAGGAACAAGATTTCCTTGGTGTAGAAGAACACTGAAATGGAGAATTTCAAATATGCCTATCTTGGGGAGAAGGGAATATCAGGACAATGTGACACTGCTAAGCTCAATTTATGTGTGAACTTCAACTCTGTTACAGAATTCTTCTTCTTGTTAATGGTCTCCTATAATTTCTTGCTGGTATCTATGGATTTTTGTAATGGTTACTTTGTATATTATACCTGTTTGTAAACCTGTGTTTTCTCTCTGAGCAGACATTTCATGTTCATAATAAAGGACAGTAAAATTCAAATGAAAAATTCCATACATATTACCAAGCATCTAACTGCAACATTTATCCAGCTGCTTATTCAGGCAAACTTTTCTAATCTCACCATTTATTACATTGATAGCATCTAAGTTAGAAGACTAAAACAAACAAACAAACAAACAAGAAACACTCTGAAGATATTAACAGATAATTTGCAAGTAAATCTGTTTATGTTAAAGATCCAAATACACCAATAACAATTTCTGACTAATATTTGAAGAGATTTTCATTTTTCAAAAATCAAACTGATGTGCCATTTCTGACACGCCCTATTTTAGATTGCTGTTTGGTGCATTTTAGGATTCATTAAAAAAAAAAAAAAAGTCATTCACTTTCAGTGACCTACTCTAGCCCATTCTTTATTAACTAAAAATAATCATTATTATTAAAAAGAAGGATTATAACTGTTTCTCTAGAATGACTGAAACATGAGTTTTTTCAGATATATATGTTGCAGTTGCTTTTGTTAGTTCAGTATTTGATATCCTTAAGCTTTTTTTTTTTTTTTTTTTTTTTTTTGAATGTTCAATCAGCCATCAATTACCTTACTCAAGGTGTATTAGTCTGTGATCACATAGATACGATTATGGTCTCTTTAGCTGTTAAAGTAATTAAGTATTTTAAATCACAAAAATATAAAGAGATAAGTAACAACCTCTATGTCAGTTATTCCTAAACTCAAACTCAATCCTAATTCAAACACAGTTGTATTGAACACGTGTTCATCTGGTCAACATGTTTATCAAATCTCAGAACAATTCTCATCACACATACAGGATTTCTGTGGTGTTTCACAGGATTTCTGTGCTGTTTGTCTCTTGAAGAAATTTCTATATAATTCCTATATCTTAATTTAAGGGATCTGGTTAAAAAGCCTTGAGATGTTCTTACTCTAGAATCACAGCTCAAAACTGTTTGTTCCTCTGATGGCTGTAGTAATCATAAATAGCAGAGCTCTGAGTTAATGAAGGGAAAGATAATAGTTGAGTATGGACCCTGAATTTCAGGAGAGCAGATTTTCTTATTCAAGGAACTGATAAGTGGGATCTCACAATAAACAGCTTTAAAAAAGAAAGCAGCTCAGAAAAACAGATACTTACAGACACCACTCTTCAAATGCAGAATTGGTCTGTCCCTATACTCTGGGAAACAAACCCTATCAGCTAAGCAGACAACTTGTTGCAAAGCTCTAACTCACACAAAAAAGCTCATATACAGGTGTTGAAAGCAGGAACAAGTACTAGTGAGAAGCTTAATACCATTAAAGTATAAGCATAAGGGGATATTAGGAAAGCAAAAGTTCAGCTGGAGTTGAGACTTCCATAAGATGTCAAGGACAACAAGGAATCTCTACTAGTAAAAGGTAGAACAAGGCTAATCTTCCCCTTGCTTAATGGAATAGGGGAGTTTTCACAGTGGAAACAGCCACAACTAAAATACTGCCTTCTTTTCCTCACTTTTCTCTGAAAAGGTCTCTCAGGTCTCTATACTAAACAGAATGGCTCAAGGAGTGATAAAAAACTAGAAAATGATGACAGTTGATTCAGAGATCTTGAGAGAAATTGTCCCATACATATAACTGAATCAGATAGGCTGTGTGCAAAATTGCTGAGAAAGCTAGCTGATATCCTTCAAAAAGTCACTTTTTTTTTTAGTGTCTTTTCAGCAGTGTGTGGAGTCAGCACAAGGGGAAATGGCCAGAAAATGGAAACATTGGAAGTTCTGCACATATGCACACAAGAACTTCATTACAGTGAGGGTGACGGAGCGCTGGAACAGGCTGCCCAGGAGGGTTGTGGAGTCTCCTTCTCTGGAGATATTCAAGTTTCACCTGGACACCTACTTGTGCAACCTGGTGTAGGGAATCTGCTCCGACAGGGGGGTTGGACTCGATTTCTGGAGGTCTCTTCCAACCCCTACGATTCTGTGATTTTAAGTGATGGCATGTCTTCAAGGCCTCTGTCATCTTTAAAATGTCATGGAGACTAAGGAAGATCTATGACAACTAGTTAAAGGCAAACAGAATCTGTGAAAATACGGTCAACTGGCCTGTCCAAGAAAATTATGGAGGAAGTCATGCTGGAGAGCATTTCTGCATATGCATTGGAGAAGAAGGGGAATTAAGAAGTTTGCACGGATTTGCCAGATGTAGATCATACCTGATCAGTATACTTGCCTTCTATCATAAAACATCTATATGTGTGGCTAAAGGGAGAGCAGGTGACAGTTAACATGAATTTATCAAGGATTTTAACACAGCTTTCCACAATGTTCTTGCAACCATCACTGTGGCCATAGATGGGCATACATTTGGTAGCGTATAAGATGGCTGGATAACGAGAGTCAGAGGTTAATGAGTTTTACTTTACCTGGATATATATACCTTTTTTTTTTTTCCCCCTGCTTAGGACTTCTGACCTTGTTTTCATTCATATCATGCTTTCTTAATTACACATTTTAGAAAATGTATTGAGAATTATAGTGTAGCACCAGGCAAGGCTGCAGGTCAACCTACTGCCTGTAGAAACAAAATGAACACAGATGATCTGTGCAGCATACCCTGAAGATTGCATTCAAATTGCTTGTTGACCCAGGACTGGAAGGCTCAAAGTCAGAAGCCGCGTTGATATTTCCAACATGTATGTTGCCAATATTTCTGAAGTAAGCTCCACAGCTCTCAGCTCCAGGAAGCTACAAGCCCACAACGCATCATGATGTATAGAGAATATACTCTCATGAGACTTGCAATAATGAATTAGATACATTATGGCCTAATCAACTAAAAGGAGTATAAGTGAAGCTAACTTCTCTGTCTCTGTTCCAGTTTGTTAGTTTGAAAATGCAGTTATACAATGTGATGTCCTTGTCAAAGAAATAAATTTAAGGTCTGCTCTTATCCATCCATTATTTTCTCTCTTAAAGAATTTCATTTACACTACAGGACAGCAGTCTGCTTCTTTATCTTAACCACTCTTTGTTTTCTCCTTCTTAGTTTGGAAGAATTCAGACAATGGATCAATTGAGGAATCTCTGGTGATACTAAGCTTACAAAAATTACTAATTCCTTAATTTTTTGTGTTGTGAAAAGGGACGATACACTCTAAAGCAGAGCATTCCAACCTTGCTTAGTTCACAATGAGTGAAAAAGAATCACATTGGAACATGTATGAACTATATAATCTAGTTAACTTAAGTAAAAAATTCTGTAAGTATTTTTAATTAGTACATTAAGAAAGGGCAACATAAACTTAAAACTATCAAGTTGGACACAGAGTAGCAAAATCCTAGGCTGAAACAAGCAAGGATATTTTCAAATGCAGCAGCAGTCACAGAAACAAATGAAAGAAATAAAAAATTGAACAGATGTACTTACTTTAGGAATATCTCAGATAGACAGGGATCTCCAGCAAGATACCTTACCTCCACTGCCAACACTAAAATGAGATCTGGAAAGGGGTGGATTCTGGCTCCAAACCTTCCTCTCACTCAGGTGCATTGCATGCACCTGAGCTTTCCTGAGTTGGCCTTGCCTTATCACCTGCCAGGTGCTCAATAACTGTTTCAAACTGTGAGTTAGCATTTCCTCTGTAGGGTGTATGTGTACATGTGCATCTATGGCTTATATATATAACATCATAAATAAAAATATAGGTGTGTAGCTGAATACATGCATACACAATATCTTACCTGTGGAAACAGTGTTATGTCAAATTATATCAGCTCAATTAAAATTTGAATGCTGTTGAAAACTCACGTTTGACTGTGATTAAGATATAGTATATTTAGCTGGACTAAAAAAGAAAAAATGTTCTTAAGAATGTGCCTACAAGTAATTTTGATGGGCCTTCGTTACTATTTTTTTATTATTTATTTATTTATTTTAACCTCCATCATCTTTTTGTTCCTAGAAGGACAGGACAACAGTGCTTTCTGTCATGTATTTTTGACATACTTTCATTTAAGTTCTTTAATTAGCAGCCCTTGAAATGTGTTTCAGGAGGACAAAGAAATAGACACATCTTACATTACAAGAAAAGGACAAGACTGCTGATCCTAGTATTGAAAGGTGTAGAAAATAAAAGTAATATCAAGCATATTGAGACAACCGTCCATATGCAAATCTCATATGGACAGTAAAAATGTCCTCAATATCTCTACAGTACACAGTGTAGGCAAACCTGTAATATTATTTTTTTTTAATTCTTTTTTCCAGGTGCACATGAAATGGATTGTTGTACATGCATGAATATAAAATAAATAAATAAATAATAGTATTAATACTATAGTTGCAATTAAAGTTCACAGGGCAGCATACTTTGAAGTCCTTTGAACATTTCTAAGGCATGGATTGGGAGAATCACAAAAACTCCCTAGGGTCAAACACTCTCAAGGGTCTCTTTATCAGGGAGTGGACTGATAGGACACTCAGTAACAGTATTAAACTAAAGAGGAAAGGTTTAGGTTTGATATGAGAAAGACATTTCTTCACTTTGAGGCAATTGCGTATGGCCTTTCCCTGGAAATGTTCAGAGCCAGGTTGGATGGGGCACTGGAAAACCTGATGTAGTGGGAGGTGTCTGTGCCCATAGCTGGGGGGTTGGAACACGATGATCTTTATGTCTCTTCTAATCCAAAACATTCCATGATTCTATGATCCTACAATTCTATGTTTTGACAGGACTAGGCTAAATAAAATTCCTCTAGATGTTTCTCTAACTTAATTGAGTGAATTTCATTTAATTTTCAAGGACTTTTAACTGCAGTCCCAGATGAGAATTTAAAAAACAGCTGCTATTGTGGAACAGTCTGGAAAGAGATAAGACATATTTCAGTTTATCAGGAAAGCAATACAAGAGGGGTATTTAAATATACAGCCTCATATCCCTACTTGAACTAATTGGCAATAATGTTTCTTAGCTGTATTTGAAATTAAACAAATTGGTAAATTAGAGCTGAAAAGAGCTACACCCCAGAGACTTAAATTCCAGCATGAGCTCCCCGTTCTTCATCCATTAGGTTAATGTCTTCCTTGCCTCACTCATTTCTGCTGTTTGTGTTTATCTGTCTGTTTCTGTCAGAAACTGCAGAGAATAAATGTTGCTGATTGCCATCAAAATTAGACACTGTTATGCATCCAAGCTACAACAGCCAGTTGAATTTGACACACAATTTGACAGCAGTGATGCATGGTGAATGCTGGGTTTATGACAAGAAATCAGTGAAAAATATGGTTCAAGATTAAAGATGCAGAATTTTTTTATAGTTTCACTACAATAGTTTAGGTTTTTATTTACCATATATTTTCAAAATATGTTTAAAATGAATGATCTTATTTACTTTATTTCATTCCAAGAGTGTAACTTGCTCACAGTGGGATATGTATTATGTAAAGAATTCCAGTTATTTTGATTATAGATTTTAGGTAAAAAAGTTCTCAAGAATAACACGATGAACTTCTAATATGCATATGAAATGTTGCCCTTACTGAGAGTCTGATTTAATTGTAAGACTTTAATGACTTTTACTACTACTACTAATACTACTAATATTGAAAAGGGCCATTCTCCTTAATAAATGTAACTAATCTTAAATGTCTGAAACCTCGGATGTATAGATTTTTATGTCTTAAATATAAGTGGCAATGAGATCTGTCAAAAAATGACAACCATTAAGTTTCCTGGTTTTTTTTCCTTCAAACTTTGACTTATAGTTTAATTTAATTTAATTTCATACAACTTGAAATCATTTAATCTATAGAAACTTTTAATAGACTAATAGTTCCACGATACAAGGAATTTTAGAAGAAAACAGTACTGTGGATACAAGATTTGGATTAAAGATTTTGTCTTAGAAATGGTGTTATGTCTTGATCAAGGAAGCCAGTTCAGTCTGGACATAGAAACAAGATCAAATCTACTTTAAGAGAAGAAAGATGCTGTAGTACAAGATCAAACATGAAACCAGTACAAATCTGTGCCTTAATGTCATTATGTAGCTCTGAAGTAACCCCTGTCAAAAATTAAATGAATGTGAAAGAAAGAAAAAAAAAGAAAAAAAAATCAATATGTGTTATGTCTTTAACTGTTGAAATATATTTTTATATTAAATGATGCAAACAGCATGAATAAAGGTTCACATTAGAAAAGCAAACTGATAGACTGAGACTTGAGGAAATGTAGAAAATAGAATTTGATGTAGTAAAAGTCAACAAGAATTAATAAAGTATTGAAAAATATTCCTTCTAATGTAGAATTTGAAAGCTTGAAGTGTTTGGTTTGCCAAGACAATATTGTGATTTAATAGTTTTAATCATGATTTTATTAACATATACAAGGTTGTAGCTCAGTTTCTATATCTGAACTTCATCTATATCTATGTCCAAGACCTCAACACAGCAGTGATAATTATGTCACGGGGCCTGTGGAAGAGTATTGTAGCAGATCAATGAAAAACACTGTATATGTGGTGTGCCTGGAATTGTCTCAAACACTTGCAAGGTAAGATGATATGGATGAAAACAGGCTAACTGTTGAAGACTTTCTCCACAAAAAGTGGAAACAGAAAAGTCTTGCTCTGTCCAAAACTCTTGTTTACTGTGGAAGTTTTGACTGTGAACTTGTTTATGGCAAATTTCTCGATGAACCCCATAAACCTAGGATGCCTAAAAAGATCCACAGAGGAACTTGGAGTGTCTTTGAGATTTCAATACTTCTGGATGAACACTCTCACAAACCAAGGACCCTGTATTGACTGGACCAAAGGTGAAACTAGGATTGGTGATCTGTCCATCTCTCTTTCTTGCTTCTCCATTTCTCTTCTTTCCTTTCTTTTTCCCTCATAAAATTGTTAAGTAATGCAAAATATATTTCTATTTCTTCTGAAAGTTGTTTTTTTTTAGTCACTCAACTTAGATGGATATAACTGTAAGAGTGCTAATACTTTGAAGACGTGTATTATAGAGACTGTCATTAAAATTGATATTGTGTTTGAATCTTGAGTGTCAATTTCATCTTAATCTGACTGGGTGATTTGCAAATCTGGACAATCCTCCCACTCTTCACATGCAGGATATGACATCTATGCACTTTCAAATAGCAGTGGAGTAAATAGGGAATAAATAAAGCAGCTTGAAAGTAAATACAAGGCTATATCTAGTCAGCTGAATCATTTACATACCATGTTGGAAAATTAATTGGAATAGTATGTTATTCAGAATTACTTACACCTGAACAGAGAGTCCAATAGCTAGAAAAAAACAGAAATAGTGCACCAGAACATTGAAATACCTCTGGGGATAGCCAAGGATTGTGGGTTAGAAATGTCTTAATTGGACAGATATAAAAGAATATTATTTCAACTACAGTGATTGGATCCAAAGCAAGAACTAATGCAGGGAACTCATACAATTCCAGAACAAAGGTTGTCAGAAGAGACGACGGTCATCCCTTTTGAAAAGGAATCCTACTGATTGCTCTCCAGTACAAACTGTGACTTGTGAGGCCTCTCTTTTTGGTTTCTTCTGAAAAAAACAGAACATTTTAAGGGAACTTACTTCATATTAATGTATTAGATATTAATTATGCTAAACTGTATCAAACTAGATATGAAACTCCAAGTTCCTCAGAAGCTGAAGTTGTGATTATAAGGAAAATAAACACTAATTCTAATTTTAATCGAATAATATACGTTCTTAATTTTCCTAGAAGACTTCTTTTTGTATAAATGTATGTTTAAGTTTTTTATTTTCTGCATTTCTACTGTTCTCTTGAGTGGCACGTTCTATGGCATATACATAAATTCTAAAATTTTATTAAGAAGTGTTATTGACTGTGTCTAACAGGATTTTAAATGCAAAAGAGTATGCTCCTCAGAATGCTTTGATCGTTCTCAGACTTAAAATTGAAAAGTTTACAGCTAAAACTTACAGTCCTAAGACTCCCTGTATCTAATTCATTGCCAGTCCAAGAGCCCTAGACTTCAAATATTTCTCCAAATAGAAGACAGAAGAGACCTCAATGTTTACTGGAAATATTAGGTGTTAATGTTAAGAATATCTACAAATGAAAAAGAATGTGTTAAGGCTCTTGCAATGGGTAGTTATGACAAAATAATTAACAAGGTATCTATGAAACTTGATAGTTTTCAGAGCATTGACATCTATTCTTGGAATATCATGTTTTCGTATTCTCCCTCTATTAAGAAATTGGCATCTCAATAATAAGGCATCATGTCCATATGTAAAGTTGGAGTGAATTAAAATGAAAGTGGGGAATAAAGAGTATGTTTGGTAAGTTAAAAGTGAATTTAAAACTGATATAAATTCTCACAGGACACATGAAATTAATTATTCATTTGTGAGTAGGAAATAGCTAGATTCAAGTGTTATATTTGGCAATTTTTGAGGTAATAATTTTCTTCTAGATCAGAAAAACAGTGAAGATAAAACTTATTATACTTGCTGATCTATAAGAACATCACATCATGAAACAGTGAAATGAGATAAATTCAGCAGGATTTTTGAACCAAACTGTCTTGACATCTAAGAACGTTTAAATCAAAATGTGTTATCATCAATGATCTAAAACTGGGTCATACAAATAGAATGAGAATACTGAAGCAGACTGATGAAACTTGGCAAGTTGCATTGATCCTAACATTCTCTGCTAAGATCTAAGCTAAACATGATAATAACTCTTGGTATTGTTGGATTTCTACTATGAGAAGACAGTCATACCTTACGAGCAGACATGAGATGGTGGCAAACCACAGTGGAAATATACAGTGACTAGTATAAATTCCGATAATAATTTTTTCACGCAAGTTAGTGTATTTTCACTAGCCTGGAATGTACAGAATAGCATTTAAATATTCTGGAAACTACAAAATTATATTTGTACATACTCCTAAAACAGACAGGAGTATTTTTATTTAGGTGCTACCCAAGGATGCTCTTTAGGCTTTTCAGAACCAGATGTTGCATCAGGTCCTGTATTGCATTTTGCTGAAATACTTCAGTGGTATATGGCTTGGAATTACTACTCAAACTGCTGTGTCTGCCAAGAACTAATTAAAAAAAAGCCATCTTGGATAATCTGGATTTTAAGACATTGTAGTATGGTATTCAAGTTAATTATCTAATTTACTTGCAATTTTAAAGGTACAGTAATAGCTTATGTAGTATAAAATATTTCCAATATTTTGATAACTGGACTGGATATATTAAGATGTATTAGAATGAGACCCACTGTGCTGAATGCACTGCGAATGGGGAAATCCAAAGAAATTTTATCTATTATATCCCAATGCTAGGCAATTATTAAGACAACAATGATGTTCAGAAAGAACAAGTGCAAGGTCCTGCAAACAGGCCAGGGCAGTCTCAGACATCATTACAGACTGAACATAAAACAACATGAGCTGGTAATGTGCACTCAAAACCCAGAGAGCCAATCATATTGATATATCAAAAGAAACATGCCCAACAGGTTAAGAGAGGATATTGTTCTCCTCTACTATGATCTTGCAAGTCTCCACCTGGAATACTGCAACAAATTCTGGGGCCAACAGCACAAAGGTGATATGGATGTATTTGAGCAGGCCCTAAAGGGGAACACAAACATCACAAAATTACAGAATCAATCACAGAATCACAGAATCACAGAATTGTAGGGGTTGGAAGGGACCTCCCAAGATCATCGAGTCCAACCCTCCTGCCGAAGCAGGTTCCCTACACCAGGTCGCACAGGTAGGCATCCAGGCAGGTCTTGAACATCTCCAGAGAAGGAGACTCCACCACCTCCCTGGGCAGCCTGTTCCACTGCTCCGTCACCCTCACTGTAAAGAAGTTCTTTCGCATATTTTTGTGGAACTTCCTATGCTGCAATTTCCGGCCGTTTCCCCTTGTCCTGTCACCATTCACCACTGAAAAGAGTCCGTCCTCGCCACTCTGCCCCCCACACCTTAGATACTTACAGACCTGGATCAGGTCCCTTCTCAGTCTTCTTTTCTCAAGGCTGAACAGACCCAGATCACTCAGCCTTTCCTCAAAGGAGAGATGCTCCAGGCCCTTCACCATTTTTGTGGCCCTCCGCTGGACTCTTTCCAAGAGATCCCTGTCGTTTTTGTTCTGGGGAGCCCAGAACTGGACTCAGTACTCCAGATGAGGCCTTACCAGGGCAGAGTAGAGGGGGAGGATCACCTTCCTCGACCTGCTGGCCACGCTCTTATTATTGCATCCCAGGATGCCATTGGCCCTCTTGGCCACAAGAGCACACTGCTGGCTCATGGCCAACCTGTCATCCACCAGGACACCCAGATCCCTCTCCGCAGAGCTCTCCTCCAGCAGCCCATTCCCCAACCTGTACTGGTGCATGCAATTATTCCTTATCAGGGACTTGGAAAGGACATTTAGAGATCATCAAGTCCAAACCCACTACTGGTTATCTTTACCATAAAGAAATTCTTTCACATGTTATTACAGAACTTTCTATACTCAAGTTTTAGGTCTTTACCACTTCTCCTGTTGCTACACACCACCGAGTTGAGTCCAGCCTCATCCATTTGCCTTCCACCTTCCTGTAGTTCAGATCCCCTCTCAGTGAATCCAGTTTCGGATGTAAATATGTATATGTGTCTTTCTCTGCCTTTGGCCTTTGCGTAGAGCAGTATATAAAAATTTTGCACTGGCCCTCGAAATAGTTATTGGGGAATAATCTTCCTGATGTTCTTTATTATTCATTTGTTCATATGTTTACAATTTGAAGGTACTTCTTTTTTCTTCATCACTAGACTTCATAGTGATTGTCATTTGCAAAGGAATTATTCTTCTCAGCACTTTGAGGAAGACATTCTTCCTGGCTCAACTAGAAAGTTTTAATACTCCAAAATATAAAGAAATTTTGCTGTTTTGTTTTTTAGGTCTGCTCCCTTAGTGGAACACTACTTCATAATGTAGATAGTCTCCGTTTCCTAAACACCTTTTTCTGTGTGTTATTCATTTTTCCTTCAAAACACAAATGGAGAGGAGAAAGGAATATGTGATTGTAGTGCCATTTTCCAGTTATTAAACTACTTAGAAGAAATCAGTAGCAGAACGTGAATCCTCAAGGAGCTATGAAAACCAGATATGCCTTTGAACTCCAGCCTACACAGTTTGAATTGTCAAATCACTGTGTAGATATTATATTGACTCTTTGAATCTTAAAGCTTTGTAGCAAATTTAAGAGAGATCATTTCATCTTACTGAAAGTTATTTCTTACTAATTTCATTGAATTGTGAGTTATATTATAAGAGAAACAGAAACATCTACTTCTTCTTTGTATCATTATAACTCAGCAACTTTAGAGGCGAATATTCTTTTAAAATTCAGTTCCACTTATTCAGTGTATACATTTTTCAATTTCTGGAGTTATGGGATTTTCAATTTTTAGTAAATGTTTCTTTTAACATACTTTGAGCAGACAAGAAAATTAGTATTTTTTTCTTTCTCACTGCTTGTGAGTTTTGCTTAAAGCTACTGAAATTGGAACAAGATAAAATTATGATAAAGTCAAAAGCAAAGTATTATGGTCAGATATGTTAGCAAAGAACAAAGTCAAAATGAGAATTGTATGAAATTTTACACTTACATCAGTGTATTTTGATTATCCTGTTGTCTTCCTCCAAAACATAAATGTGTATCACAACCACAGAAGTGGTTCACATTTAATATGGCTTAAAAATAAAAAATTGAAATATAAAATAAAATATGAAAATAAAATTTTGAAAATTTTGGCTTGAAAATGGCTTGAAAATAAAAATTAAAAATACTTTAAAATACTATGAGCAAGTTTTTCTTCCTTCTGCACAGTGACATTTTATTTGAGGCATGCTGTGGTAGAAAATGTAGTTTTTTCAGAAAAAAACCTGAATGTTGTCAGCCACAGATACAAAACATAAAATTTGCTTTGACATCAGATAACGAGCTTCTGGCAAAATTGTGTCTTCTCCTTGAGGCTGTCTTTGCAAATCACCTCAAAAAGATAAATGTGCATAATATCTAGTTTCTGACCAGATTTTATGGATTAATAAAATATTTTTATTTTTGTTGTGATCTGTTTCCTGTCTGAAGTGACTGAGAATTAAATTGCACTGCCGTGGATAACAATGGAATTTTGATTCTTCATGGGGACCAGAGTTTGTTTCTACATATGCAAGAGGTTTTACTTAATCTTTGTATTAATATTCTGAGATGATTAATTAAATTTTGAAAGAGTGAGTATACTAATCCCCTCTTATATCTTCATTTATAATCATCAAGTGTGGATCTAGGACAAATGATTCGTCAAGCTACAAACAGAAACCATAACTGACTTAAATGGCTATCTAACCCAAAGAAGAATACTTGCCTTCAAGCTTAGAACTAACAGAAAAGAGGAAAAAAAGAAATCTGGAGATGTGATTCTTTCCCAGGTTTTCCTATTTTTATTGAGAACTGTGAATATAATGCATTCCACTTCTACCTTTGATGAGCATGGAATACTCCTGTATAGCCAACTTATTTTTTATTGTGCACTTGCAGTAACTTTGCTTTTTCACTCTACCATAAGATTGTTTGTATGTTTCCTTTGAGGAAAATATCTATTCAATAACAGTAGCTATGACCTAAATGAGATCTGCAGCTCTGCAATTTTTTACACTGAATGAACAAAAGTGTGAGGAAAGAGTTCTCACACTGAGCTGATGCAAAACAAGCATTTCTGAAACACATAATGTTTTCATATGAAGATCTCAGAAGCTGCAAGAACTTACAGGAATGGTGCAGTATGCATTTTGTGGTTTTAAACCTCACCTTATTTCTTTTTATAACACCAAATTCTATTACATGTTCAGTACTTTAAAAAGTACAGTACAGTACTTTGAACATACGTATCCATTTATGTATCCATACCAAATAAATTATGCTTTCACATCTTGGACAGAATGCACAATATTTCCACAGTGTTTGTTTGTTCATTTGTTTTGTCTTTTTGTTTAATTGTTTGCTTTAAGCCTTAAGGCTCAACATTAAATCACTTTTTAGTTACCATTTTGGAGGGTATGTTATAATGAACATAACAGATATTCAGGTATTTATCATACTCTTTTTTGGCCATAAAAGAGGAAGAAGACAGTCCTTTTTTTTTCATTCTTCATTGTGAAACAAACTCTAAAAAATGGTGATGTTGTGAAGCCTCATGCTAACAATGAGACACCATAGGTTTAAACTCCTCTGACTATTGACGCCTTTTCACAAACCACAGATATAGAAATAAAATCTTTTTAAAATAAGAAGTTTTCTGAAAGGCCACTATATATTTGTATTTTAAGTGGAAACTCAGAGAATTATTTAAGTGTTCAAAGTTATCAGAATTGTATGAGCAGTTTTCATGTTCGTTCAGTGCATGACAAAAATGCTGACAGGGAACCCTCAGGCCACCTGCTAGGCATAGCAGCATTCACTATGTGCCACATTAAGGGCTGAATGGCAGGGCTGACACTGAGTTGCTCAATAAAATAGATCTTTCACATTCAGCAGGAACTGAAACTCTAGTGTTTCAGGACAAGCATCTATAACCACCCAAGAGAGCACTGCAATATTTATGTTTTTTAAATGGGATTTCAGTCTTCTATCTTCTTCAGTCTCCAGCTGGGAATAACAGTGGTAAGCACTGAGGAGCGAAATCCAAGAATTCAAGCAGCACTGAGACATTTGTTTTTCTACTCCACATTTATGGTCATGTCATATGCCAGAGATGCAACATTTTGACATTACCTAAGTTCTATATTTGAATGAAGAATTTCTATTACAAAGAACTGTTGCTTCATACTGGAAAAAATCTACAAACCATCTCTAATTTTAATTCATTTCATAGTGTTAAAAAAGAAAAAAGACAAAGAGAAAAAAAAATAATATGTCTTTAAGCTCATATTATTCCTGACCTTATTCTTTTGCCCTTGCAGAGAGACTGAGAGAGGCAACACAGCAGAAATCTGTTTTTATGAAGAGCAGGCTGCAGACTGCATTAAATGTTAACCTTCCAATTGAAGTTAATGGTGAGTAATTCAGAAACTGGCCAGACTTGCACTAAGTAACATGTAGATCCATGATGTTATGCTAGTGCAACTATTGGTGTAATGTCACACACTGAGTGCAACTTTTAATATTTCCTCTGAAAACTGCTGCTGCTATCTAGAGACATTCAAATGAAATAAAAATTGTACATAAGAAACTACTTTTTGGCCTTAATACGACTGGAACATTATATAGCATGATGGGAAGAAAGGGGGAAAGGTAACTGTGAACAAGAAGTTTTGCGACTTCAAGGTTCAGTTCTCAGGGACAGTATTTAGTTAAATGTTTTCTACTCTACTGTTTTCTACTGTCATATTTTAATTTAACAAACTGGCAGAACAGTATGGGTCATCTTGCTATTATGAACTTTCATTTTCCGTTTAACTCAATCAATTTCCTGCATTGCAACTCATCAAGTTTGAAAGAAAATTCTCAACTAGTAAGGAAGAGGATACATCTCATACTGGTGTCTTATGGACAATTAGAAAGCAAACTATGGTGAAGGATAGGTAATACATATATACAGAGAGCCTACCCTTGCTGAAACACAAACCTTTAACTTTACTTGTTAACAGTATCTTTGTGAGATAGCTCAGGCACATCAAGCATTCAAATTTTTCATGTAAGCAAAACATTTCCAATACGTAAGAGACAAAATGGTACTGAAAAATGTTCTGTTTCTTCTGATGTGTTCTAAATCAAACACCATGGTATGTTTTAGGTTAATTAGCTAAATCAATTTTTAATTAAGCAGATGTTTCCATGCCAACAAATGGTTTTTAAATTGTGGAAAACTTGGTGATTTAGAGTGTGAGTAAAAAATTAATTGCCTAAAGTATTTTTTTTATTGTAATTCTTTCAGCCAGTATGTGAAGCATCAGATTTGTAGTGCAAGTTCAATTAATGGCCACAGTTCCAGTTCTGTGAGGGAATCATTTACCTAAACCTTGCTCATACATCAATTTTATAGCACAGTAACAACTTTTCTGAAATTCCAACTATAAAAAGGCCGGCACTGGAAATGAGATTCACTACCAACAGGTAGCGCACATGGGTCTAAACTATCTCAGACACTTTTTTTATATTTAGATTGGTTATTGTTAGATTGTTTAGTACATTAGGATGAAATGCTGCATCAGCACTTGTAAGCATAGTTATAGTGTGAAAGAGAAAGTGGTCTTGGATGAAAATAAAGATGAATAAATTATAGTTTTTTTCTTGCATTCAAATTCAGTGGTAAAATATGACATACGAACTGTACAAAAACATGCATGATTAGCATAGTCAATAAGGAATACCTTTATAATTATAAATGTAGCTTATAAGTTGAAATAAGGAGCCCTGTCTTTAGTATTTAGGTTAAATATTTCCAGGCAGGTACAGCCTCTACCATAACAACAGTCCATTTTGTTTACAAGCAGTATGTCCAACTTCTTCTCTCTTTCTTTTTTCTCCTTATTCTCTCCTCATCTATTTTAACTTTTCTACTTTCTCCTCTCCTTCTTCTTCCTTCTTTCTCTCTCTTCTCCACTTTTCCCTGCCCCTTTCCATTCCCTTGCTTCCCTTTCTCTGTGTGGAAAGTCTTCTTCTTTCTAACCCCTCTCCCTCTTTTTTTTTTTTTTTTTTTTTTTTTCCCATTTGTTTATATTCACTACTTATATTCCTTATTGTTCTTGCTATAATTCTGATATTTTTTATCTGACTCTTAAGCACTGTGAAAACCCTTTTACTTTCGATAACTATCCACAAGAACAGAAGGTTCATATAATGCAATTGACATTAAGCAGTTATTAAAGGAAAAACATAAAACAGCCTTGACATGGAGCTGGAGCCAGAGGCTCTGTTCTGCCAGGCCTGTGCCTCAGATCTCCAGGCTCTTTCATCCCCCTATTTTTCTCCTGCTGATCCCTTAGGTCTTGAAATATATCCCAGGACGGCACAGTTCAGTAGCAGAGGAGAAGGCACCATGCATAGACTAAATCCTCTTCAAATATTCGAGAACTGTGGGTAAAGATTCTTTAAAGCCAACAATGGCGCAGAATTCAGATTTCTTACTTCTTGTTTCAATGGCCTGATCTCTGATCTGATACATAAAAAGTCAATGACACAACCACATAAAATATTAAAAGAAGAAGAGATGCCCTTCTCCCTTTTAAAAGAGAAGGGTTTACACATCTAGCCTGAGAAGAAGATATCATACTAGTAATCCAAATCTGACAGTGACCTCTACTTACACCTCAGAACTGAGTTTATAGACCCTGAATGGCATAGTGTTTAAGATCCATTCTTTTTCATTTTCTATTGACCAGTTCAAGATGGAATCTTTTGTATATCTCCTCCATGCTGCTTAAAACTTCCATATAATACATTATTCCCTTCGGCACACAAGATGTTTTATGCAGTTTTTAACACCACCGTGTTGACACCTTTGTGGATCTGCCTCTAGAATCCTCAATTCTCCCTAAAATTTCTCAATACCAGTACATGCTAACACATCTAAATCTAGTATTACAAGTGCAGAATAAGCACAGTGAAAGTAGCAGTTAAGTAACAGTTTTTCTGCTTTCTGAATTGATTTATTAAAGCCTCTTAAATTATTTATCATTCTAAATATTTAAGTTATAGTGATTCAAGCCAACATTGGCCTTCTTGGATTTTGAATTTGGGGGTTTTTTTTGGTCAGATTTTAATGAGCACTTCCCTTAATGCCTATGTCAGATTCTGTTTCTCACTGCTTCAATTAAGTGGATTTTCATTACTCTATTTAAAGTTTAACTTCTCTAATATATCTGGTTAAAATGAGTATGACACTGAATGTTACTCTTTTGCCACTGTTTTAAAAGATACAGTGATAATTATGCCAGATTGCTAAAACTGAACTGTTTAAGAACAGAAAAACACTGCTCACAGGATGTGCCATAATATATTTTCACTTTTCATCAGATTCTTCACATCAAATTACATTTTCCCAAGAGGATTTAAAAATAGTCTCTTTTAAAACAAATTAAAGAACTAAGAAATTCAAAATAATGACCCTTTCTGTCAAGTAAACTCAGACTGCAAAATGATGAAAGATTCCCAGAATATTCTGTGGGATGTCAACCAATCCACATTGTTGTCTTGGCAACCAGAATAAATGTAAACTTATTTTTCACCAGAAACTGAAAACAACACTGTCAGTTAAGAAAACTAATTATTTAATTGAATCATAACTTGAAAACTTTGTTTCCAAACATAATTATGAATCATTATATTTATGCAAAATAAATCAGAAATATTAAATATTAATTCCTTGTATTCATAAAAATAATTGAAAATCTCTTTAGAGATTAAAAAAAGTATTCTGAGCAACAATTTCCACTGGCTGGGAAAACTATCAGAGAAGTTCAAAACTTGAGTGTGTGCAGTGGGAAACAAGTGTCGAAATACTAAATTTGTGTCGGTTTGCTCTTTTGTGCAAATTTTATTAGAACTACTTGAAAAAGTAATAACTTGTTGAGTAGACAACAACAGTATGTGCTTAATGTTTGAAGATGACTAACACAGTAAATGATCTCTGAAGTAATATTTTAAAATGTAACCTCTAGAATCTGATCTGTATGGTAGAGAGGTGCTCAATTGAGTTCTACTTCAGTGATCATTTCACTGGGAAAACAAACAAGTGAACATAATATTTTATTGAAAGAATATCAATTCATAACATTTCTCATGAAGAAATCTAATCTGCAGTCAGATTTATTTTCATCCATTCATGTTACATAAATATCTAGTGATGAAATTGATTCGAACTGAATTATATAATTCTTTAAAAAAATTATATTCTCTACTAGGTAAGGTACATAATATTGCTTTGAAACTAATTCTCAAGCAGCACTTGAAATTTAACACTGAAGACGATGCCTATAGAAAGGTGCAGTTTAGAATATTTACTGAGATAATGTGGTCTGGAAGAATAATGCTGTAATCTTTGAATGTAGTGATATTTCAGTGAATTCCAGTTTTTTCAGTGATTAATTATTCAAATATGTGGTGGCTCTTGTCTATCTTATATATGTGGGGCAGAAAATCACATATTGCTAGTATATATCTTTGTAAGCACCTATGTTCAAGAATAACCACACACAAATGTAGTTGAACAAAAGCATAAATTTTCTGAGGGTAGAGTAGTGCAGGCACAATGGTCCCATTTCTTGTTGCCTTCTGTACAAGGAGACATGAATATCCATGCCTGCAAGTCTGTGGGTTTTTTTAATGATAATTATAATAATACATTATTATAATGCCTTAGGAGCTCCAGGTTCTTTTGTGCTGGGAAATTTTCAGTGGCTCAGAATACAAAAAGCAATACGTTACCTCTTGCACACTAGATGTAGTGGTCAACAACCTATGTAGACCTGTCAGACATCTTTCTTGCTATTGACATCTTTATAGGATAATGGATTTTTACTAAAACTGATTAAATTGATTAAATTCAGTATATATGGACATGAAGTTAAGGTGATTTGATCCAATATTTTCAAGTCATGACTTCACTACTTTAAAAACAGCATAAGGCCCATAACAATAAAGAATTAAGTGTTAACCATCTAGTGCATAGATTTAACTAATGCTAGGTTAACACTGGGTAACTGGACATGTCAACTACAGTTGGCCATTTCAAGCAGAGCCATATATGTGTAATACAATCTAGTAAACAAAAAGATGATAATTTGAAGAAAGCTGAAACAGCATGATAAAACTCTTCATGCCTGCACAAAAAAAAAAAAAAAAAAAAAAAAAAAAAAAACTTTTAAGAAGTGGGAACAGCAATTGTGCTGATCTAGGGCAGCCACTAACACTGGTACTAATCTGTAGCTTTGACCAGCATTGAACTTGTTTAATCTAGGGCCTTCAATAAATTAGGATTGTGAAAGTAATGCATATTTTTACATATGTACTTCTAATAGCTTAGTTCTCCTTTGTTCTTCTATGTGTACAATGAAAATACATAGTAAATTTTCCCCTTCTTTTAGTAGAGAAAATTGGTGTCTGAAATTCAGCTGCAGCAAGTTCATTTCCTGTTCATCATGCGTTAGCAGGAAAAATGCTTTTCAAAGTTCTTGTAGGTTTAAAGAACACTTTATGCGTTAACGATACAGTTTCCACCGTCTTCATAGTACAACATAATCAAAGCAGCTGCTGAAAGCCAAAAATGTTATCTTGTAAATAAAGTACTTTCCTAACTCATCTTTTGAATACCATTTACTTACAAAAAATTGAGAGTGTAGAAAATAAATAATATTATATATGAATATGTTGAATTATAGAGTATTTTCCTTAAACTTTTAAGCCCTTCATAAATGTTCTTCTATTGTGTCTCTCCAGGATTGACAAAATCCTGTTGTATATTAAATAACACTTTGAAGCATTAACAATTTGGTAAGAAATGTGATTCTGACTCCAAGAGTACATCAGCTGCTATATCCAAATAAATTATAAATAAAATCCAAAGCCAGTGATAACAAAATGTAAATGATTGACTACAGGCTTTGCTTAAAGTATTGGCTAAAATTTAGTTATAAAACTCCTGGAATAATATTGGAGAAGTTATTTAGTTTCATAGATGGATACAGAAAAGCAATGTAGTGTTGTATAATTTGATGTGAAGAATTTTTCTTTACCCTGTTGGGGAATACTCCTGTATACAGGTGTGCAGTGCTTGAACTAGGATTTGAATTGTAAACTCAGGTATTTTTCACTATCTCACTGAGATTTGTGATGCACTAGTGGCCCAGAAGGCCAATAGTATCCTGGTCCATATCAAAAGGAGGTTGGCCAGTAGGGTGTGGGAGGGGATCATCACCTTCTTTTCTACCCTCATGAGGTTTCATCTGAAATACTGTGTCCAAATCTGGAGACCCTAGACCAAGAAAGACATAGTGGTGTTGTAGTGGGTCCAGAGAAAGGCCATGAAGATGATCAAAGGGATGGAGAACCTCTTCTATAAATAAAGGCTTGGGTAACAGAGCTTCAAAAGCTGGGAAAAAAGAGGGGAGATCCAATTCCGGCATTCCAACACTTAACAAGAACTTACAAACAGGAGGGAGATTGATTTTTTGCAATTTTATTTTTTCTTTTTTTTTTTACATATGATTTTAATGTTAATTTTGTCAGCCATTTAAGGTTAGCACCACTATGTACGCACAACGTGAAATAACTTGTAGACCTGTAGGTAATACATTCTCATGCACTTTCAGTCCTCTGTACCTTCAAGACACTTTAAAAGCCATATTTTAATAAAATTTTTTCTCATTTTATTTCAAACTGCTTTTTCATGCTACATTAAATGACCAGATTTTATACTAAAAATCATATTAATTTGAATTGTAGATACTATATGAACATATTTAAATGACAGTTACTTAATGTTATGGTGTTATTTTACACGAAGTACTGTGTATTTAAATTCATTAGACTTGGAGGAAGTGCAAATCAGGCAACAATGGATAATCACTTTATTCCTGTAGTAGATATTGCCTCAGGCATGTAGGACTATTTAATGAGTGACTAATAAAATACAGTAACAGTACCATTGTACCTGCAAGACATTTAAGCAAGCTCAAGGTCTAAATTAAAAAACATTAATTAAGAAGTTTAATGCCAGCATACTCAGACCAAACATATATTTTGCATCATTTTCTGTCTTTCTCTAAATTCAATTTTTTTCTTTGAATGCTAGAATGTCTAGAAACTTTAGAACTTTGCAGCACATTTTGGATAGGAAACCATAAGGTGATAGTAACTTGAAAAATAAGCACTGGCTGGTTTTAGAAACATGGAAAGTAAAATAACTAGCACATAACTAGCATTGGTGGTTCATATCCACAATGTAATCTTAAAATAAATGCAATTTTAAGACTGAGTTTCTTGGGATTACAGGGAACATGGTTTTATGGTTGAACTCCATCATGAGCTATATTCAGAGGTCAGGATAGCAGCCAGAACTCAAATCACAGAATAGTTTGAGTTGGAAGGGTTCATTGAATGTCATCTAGTCCAGCTCCTCTACAACAAATAGGGACATCTGCAATTAGGTCGTGTTGCTCAGAGCCTGGTCCATCCTCACCTTGGATGTTTTCAAGGATGTGGCAAGGGTGGTAACTGTCCTAGTGCTTTACCATTGGAACAGATAGAGAAAGCTGTCCTCGGACGCAATGTGTCATTAAGTTATAGATTGCTCATTTGGCTTTTCATGTACCTTCTGTCACAATTCTATTTAATCCTTTTGAACATTAGTCTTAAAAATTTTGAGCGTTCAATGTTTGAGGAGTACACTGGCTATCTCAAATGAACTGTAGAGATGCAAACCTTGGTAAATTATGTCTGTGTGAAGTGTTTGGATGTCATAGGAAGATTGCAGTGTAAGATGTTGCTCTCTTCCCACTAAACCCATTCTGCCCAGCAAATAAGTTTCAGATTGTATCTCTGTTCTTATTGTTGCACCACCCTAATTACCCCCATGACATATCCATACAGCAATTACACCTATTTCTTAGGCATTCCTTCTTTATGTCATAGTATCTGAACTAACTCTGCTGTGTCTCTATTAGAACTTGTATATTACATTAGTCACAAAGATGACCAACAGGTAAGTATAATCTGACTCAAACTCCAATTCTTCTTAGCGATAAATTTCTATACATTCATCCTTTTAGAAATCACGACTGTTGCATCACCAGGATCTGGTCATATTCAAAAAAGCTGTTTCAGATTTTGGAAGATGTCTGAAACTACTCAGAGAGAAGGTCCATTTATTTAACTGTTATGGCAGAGATTAAGTCCAAATTATTTTCAGTTGAATTAATGTGAGACTAATAGCCATGCAGGCAACATCTGATGTATTTAGCCCGGGTTTGCATTTAGTTCTAAAGGCAAAAGTTTAGTTTGATGAACAATGTAAATGAATCACTCCTGGGTCTTGGCACTAGAGTATGCTGTAATTGTAGCATAATGAGATAAGGAAGAGACTCTGTCAAATTTGTTATTATTATTTTAATTTAGAGGAGCTTGGGGAGATACAAATGTGTGGGTCACTGCAAAAGTAATGCCTCCTATTTATTTTTGTTATTTATGTGAGAGCATTTGCAGGACCCACCCAGCACAAACTTCGCACTATTCCAAAATCGCCATTATCATTTCCAATGTATTGAAGCTGATATTAAGGTCTGTATACAAGTTTTCTGTTCATAATCCATCAATTCACATGGATGAGCTCATTGGAACACTCTTCATTTTATGGTATGACATCTGTACATGGCTGTCTGGAACAAGGCTTGTGTCACTATTGCTAAAATGCACCATCCATCACCTCACTGTGCTCATATCCACTGACTGTCATGGAGACCACACATCAACACTGAATGTTTAATGTCTGTCATTTTTTCTCATGGAGAAATTAAACAACACATTTTTACATTGTCTGCTCTTGCATGTCAGAGGCCAGTTTGTCAGACTACCCCTCTGCTGCCATCTGTCACATGGCAACAAAATGTAATGGAATATTGGTGGAAACAGTCAATGTCTACTGTCCTACTACCAACATGTGCCTCTGATGTTTTGGGCTGATGTAATGAACTAGGAGGTATCATTTTCAGAGTAGACCTTGTATTTAAAAACAGAATACCAACTAACTTCTCAATTTACATCTGCTCTTCTGCTCTCTCTGTCCAGGTCCCTTTCCACTGTAAGCCTATTTCAGAGTTGAATCACAGAACTGTAGGGGCTGGAAGGGACATCCACAGATCATTGAGTCCAGCACTCCTGCAAAGCTGCCCCTCTACAGCAAGCTGCACAGGTAAGTGTCTAGGTTAGTTTTGAATATCTCCAGAGGAGGAGAATCCACAACCTCCCTGGACAGCCTGTTCCAGTGCTCTGTCACCCTTACTGTTAAGAAGTTCCTTCGCACATAGATGCAAACTTCCTATGCTCCAGTCTGTGGCCGCTTTCTCTAGTCCTGTCCCTACAGACTGCTGAAAAGACATTGGCTACATCTCAGCCTAGATGTGGTTCTGGGCACATCAGCAGTCTGGTCAGCCTGGTCTAGTGGTTGGCGACCCTGCCTGTTACAGGAGGGTTGAAACTCGATGATCTTTGACGTCCTTTTCAACTCATACCATTCCATGATCATGATTCCCTCCATCCCACACATAAAATACAAACATTAATCAGATCCCCTCTGAGTTTTTTTTTCTCAAGGCTGAACAGACCTAGTTTACTCAGCCTTTCCTCATAGGAGAGATGCTACAGACCCTCTATCATCTTTATCTCCAGGAGATCCCTGTCTTTCTCGTACCAGGGAACCCAGAAGTGGATACAGTAGTCCAAGCGAGACTTGACCAGGGCAGAGAGGGAGGATCAACTCCCTTGACCTATTGGTCGTGATATTTTTTATAATAGGAGTTCTGGAATACAAAAAAAGTGTATAATTTCTAGGATTACCATCTTCAGCATGATGTATAGAAGAGTGGAACAGAAAATGAAGTTCATTTCTGAAAGATAGCAGATTTCAAATTTCAGTATTTCCAAACTTTGGATTTCGAATTTCAGAAGCCGGATTTACTTGAATTAGCTCAATGCACTTCAAAACATATACTTCACACTTAGTATTTTCAATAAATATCAGATGTGCTATTAAAAACATGATGGCAATTATATTTTAAATATAATCATATTCATACTCTCTTTAGTATTCTTTAAAACAGGCCTAGAAGGGTCTATTAAATTGCATTTAAACCCAGTACAGTTTGCAGGTGTCCAGTATAATGAAAACTTTAAATGCTTATACTCTAAGGTTAATTTGTTCTGTAAAATTGCCCAGGCCCCTCTAGAGTATTCATTAGTAGAATGAAACAGAGACCTAATCCAGATAAATGCTAAAGGATTATCATTATTGCTGTAAGGATGACTTTGATAAAATTCTAATTGGTATTGCCTCACGAGGATTGAACAAACGAAGCAGATTACGATAAATATTGAGTTTCAGACCTGTCTAACTAAATTCTGAGACTAGGGTAAAATAAAGTGATCAAATACATCTGAAAACAGATAGCTACCTCAATTTACTCTGGAATTTCTTTGAGTGGCATGAAAGATAAAATTATACTGAACCGCAGATAATTACCCAAATGTCAGCACAATACAATTAGAGCTAAAAGACCATTGTGGCACTCATTTTGCTTTTAACAGCATCTTCATTGCAAATAGCCTTTGTCTCATTAGTGTAGAACTGACAGATTTAAACTTGCAGTTATACAGATTAATCCATAATAGTATCAAATGTGATCATTAAATTTTCTTCTCTCAGCATTACATAAAAACAAAATATTTTCATCTGGACTACTTAAATAAAAGGCAGAATTTATGCTTTCTAAATAAAATTAAAATAGATCACCTTATGTTATACTTAGATAAATTCCCTGACTGATAAAATTCTTACACTATCAAACCATACTGTAAGTTGAGAAGGTGGTACAGATACATCAAAGACAAAATTTAATTATTTGGATACCATTATGGTATTTATCCTTAGCAAAAATTATAAATCAGTATGTTTTTATGTGAGTAAACATTGAAGTCTAGCCATATTTGATCTATGTTCAACTACACTACTCTTGGAAGAATAACTCTACCCAAAAGGAGCTATGATACTAGGATAGTTTTTCTTTTTCTGTTGCATTGCAAAACACTGTTTTCTTTCTATGCCATACTCACCTGGAGAATGCTATTATTCTGTATATTTTTGTTCTACAAACAATGTGCAAACTCTTATGTCAAGCCAGTTTCTTTCAAGACCTTTGTATTACAAGATAGATGAATATTAGCACAGTATACACAATGTTGGATGACACACATATTTGGGGTGAATGTGTGTCTACATCATTATGTTTTTAATAACAACCCAAATTCTGAAGTATGCAAATGGCATAAATGTTTCAAATATTTGTGTTTATATTTGCACCCAGACTAGGATTTAAAATGAATTCATCAGTAGCTATTAAAAAATTAATTAAAATGTCAAGTAAGAATAATATGTAGGAAGTTAAAATATGAAATGTGAAGAATTTTAAGATAAACACCCAGCCTAGAATTAACAGAAAACAAAGAATTAAATGCTTATTTTTAAGTTCATTTTTGAAAAAAATGATGTCAAGGAAGGTCAGAGAAAATATTCTAAGGTACATATATAGAGCAAGTCTTCAAGTAAACATCATATCTATATTGTTTCATTATACAGTTTACTTGTAATTACTAATTCCAAAGGTTAGAGCTGAGCATAAGTTGACAAAAATGATGCTATATGATTCAGAAATACAAAAATAGTCTGAATTTGCAGTGAATCTGATCTGTTTCTATAAACAGACTGTCACATCTAATTCTTTTGAAAGAGGTGTTTCTATAACTTGCAGTATAATTTTATGCTGCTGGTCATCAGTTCCAATCCATTGTATTGGGAAATCATAAAAGAAGATAATATGACCTATTTGAGAGTTTTACCTTGAGTATCTCCTAATGATGTCGTAATGTTTTACCACTTACACTATATCAGCGGCAGCCAGTTCTGAGACTGCAATCACTTCCACTGCACACTCCACTACATGTAATACATGTTGATAAGAGATGGTCCTACTATACATTTTTAATGTATAATAATAATAATAAAGAAATTTGATATAAATGTATAATTTAAAAGAAATATTTAAGATTCAGCTATTTATTTCTTTCTATGTTTTACTACATCACACTGCTTGTTAAACACAGAATTATGCAGCATGAATGATGTGTTTTCATGCAGTGTATTGATCAGGAGAGCTGCTGAAATTGTAATTAATCTGTGTTACAATAATATTTCAGGTAGGTCCTGAAATATTGTTCAAATGTGTACAATTAAAACATCATGGCCTAAGTTACAAACAAGATTGAGATTTTGTTTCATCTGTTTTCAAGTCAAAAATCAAATAATGAACAAAACCACCCTATATTCTGACTTAAAAAGTGGTGTATTTGTGGTATTTTAATTTTGTATAGCAGAAGCCAGTGTGTTTTCTTCAAGTATATCAATTGCTCTGATTTAAAAACAAAACAAAAAAAAAAAAAAAAAAAAAAAAACCCTTCTGTTAAGCCCCTTACCTGATTCCTGTAGATTACCATTACGTGCCTCATTACTACCATTAATTTCTTTAAATCTGCTTATTACAGTGTGCCACAGATCTTTAATAATCCATATTTACAGAGTATGGAGGCCTTACAGACCTCCCCTTTACTGCTGTCAGTTTTGGAACAAAGATATTCAGTCTCCTTCCGTATCAGCCCTGCTCCACTGCAGTTTCTTATTCCTGATGATTGTTTCTCTGTCTTCCCTATTTTCTAAATGGACTTTTTCTTTCAGAAAAATCTGGCAGAAAATATCTCCTGAGGTAGCACTTACTGTCTTTGTGATTCTGAGTGATGCTGATAGGAAATAATGTGCACGTAGTTAGAGTTTGACCACCTGTATACATATTTTACTGCATAGCTACTTCTTTTTTCTTGGAGAAAATAAGCATGGCCATACCCTTTCTGAAGAACATGTGTTATCAGATTGCTACTCAAATATCTCTATCACTAATCCAGTCCCATATTTTTGCTTAAAGACAATAAAACGTTCCAAATTATTCTGTTCCAGATTGAAATACACGTTGCATATGACTTACATTGTCTTAGAATATGTACAGTCAGCAGCACTGAGTACTGAGTGTTTGGGACATTAATCAGGATGTCAAGGACATCTAACTAATATCAATAATAATTAAATTGGTTAAAAAAATTTAAAAACTCACCTAACCAGATTTAATCTATTCTTTCCCCTCCCTGTTCTAACATCAGCATATCTATCTATCTAAGCTCTATCTTTTCAGCTCCTATCTTTCTCTATCTCTTCCTGCTTTATCTACCTACCTTCACACCTCATAGTGTATTCTGTTGCCTCCTATACTTCGAAACATAATTGAGTTAGGTGCTTAAATTTATGCAGTAAATTCTACCTTTACCTGATTTAAGTTAAACTTGAAATGTGTGATAGACTAATCTCTTATTTCTTTTTCCAACAGGAAATACTAACCAAAATTTTCACCCTAAGAGATTCCTTTCATAGGATCACAAATCACTAAGTTTGGAAAAGACATCCAAGATCACCCAGTCTAACTGTCCACCTGTCAACTGTATTTCCTACTAAACCATGTTCCTCAGTATAACGTCAACGCTTCTTGAACACCTCCTAGGATGGTGACTCCACCACCTTTCTGGGCAGCCCATTCCAGCACCTGACAACACTTTCAGATAAGTTTTTCCTAATGTTTAACCTAATTCTCCCCTGGCACAACTTGAAACCATTTTCTCTAATCCGATTGCTAGTTACATGGGAGAAGAGGCTTACTCCCACTTACCTTCAGGTAGTTGTACAGAGCAATAAAGCCTCCTGTGAGACTCTTCCAGAGTAATCTGGAAAAACAATCTCACTTCCCTCAGCCATCCCTCTTAAGACCAGAACCGTCACCACCTTTGTTGCCTTTCTCTAAACATACTCTAGGGATTCAGTGTCTTTTTTGTAGTGAGAGGCCCAAACCTGAACACAGTACTGAAAGTGTGGCCTCACCAGGGCTGAGTACAGAGGGATCATCTCTTTTTTGCTTCAGCTATTTCTGATACAAGCCAGGACAGCCTTCTTGGCCACCTGCGCACACTGCTTACTCATGTTCAACTGAGCATAAGCATGCAGGTCTGTTTCTTCTTCCAGTCTTCCAGGCACACTGTCCCAAAACTTTGCTTTTTAAAAGTGCAGGACGCGGTACTTGGTCTTGTTAAACTTCATCCCAGCCTGTTCAGGCCCCTCTGTATGTCCTTCCTACTCTTAGGCAGACCAGCATTTCCTGCCAATTTGATGTCATCTGCAAATTTCATGAGGGTGCTCTCAATGCCCTCATGGTGGTCATCAATAAAGATATTAAATAGGACAGGCAGTACCAACCCCTAGGGAACACAATTTGTGATCAGTTGCTAGCTGGATTTAACCCTACTCACCATCACTCTCTGGTCCCAACCATGCAGCTAACTCTTTAAACAGCAAAAACTGCATCTGTACAAGCCAAGGGCTGCCAGCTTCCCTAGGAGAATACTGTGTGAAACTGAATAAACAGCCTTCCCCACATCCACCAAGCAGGTCACTCAAAGACAGAAGGAGAGCAAGTTGATCAAGCAGGACCTGCCTTTCATGAACTCCTGCTGGCTAGGAATGATCCTCTGTCCTGCTCATGACGTGATCTCCCTCAGGATGATCTGCTCAATGATCTGCTTGTCTTGGCACTGAAGTCAAGTTGACAGGCCTTTAGTTCCCTAGATCCTCCTTACAACCCTTCTCGTACATAGGAGTCATGCTGAAAAACCTCCAACCCTCTCCAGTCTACCAGGAATACTGATAGATGATGGAAGGTGTCTCGGCAATCACCCCTACCAGCTCCCTTGGCATTCACATGTGGATCCTATATGGACCCAAGGACATGTGGCAGACCAGGTGAAATAGCAGATCTCTGCTTCCATGTGAACTGTGCAGGTGGTTATTCTGGTCCCCATATTAGACTTCCAGGTCAGGGGTAGAGTTCCCTGGGGATAACTGGTCTGACTTCTAAATATAGTTATAAAAGAGGCATTGAAAACTTCAGTCTTTACAGTATATCTCATTTAAATCCCTATCTTATCTGAAGAATAAATATTTCACACTCACAGTTGTTAAGAATAATGAAAATATAGAGAAAAAGGAAAATAGCAAACTCTTGGAAAAATTATAGAAAAATGCATTTTAGTAAAGGACAGATATAATCTCCTCATTCAGAATCTGTGCAGATGTTTTTCAGATCAATTCTGTAGATTTTGCTGGTCATCCATGATGTATCACTTTGTGCTTCTGTTTACAAGAAATTTCCAGTAAGATTTAGTGTCAGCAAGTAGTATACTCCCGAAGTCCTCAGACAATCTCAGAGAGAAACAAATCATATTCTTATTGTCTGACAGGACATTTATGATTTGAGCTTTACTTCTCTGCTGAGGAAAAAATACCATCGAGATTGTCATTAAATTTAAAATTTAAAAATGTGCTGTCAGATCAAGATGACACCCTTCCATATCCCTTGGCAAATTCATCGTAGTGGTAAATACCTCTAATGTGTACAACATTCATCATCACAGATGAATGTTCATCACAGCTTTTTTCGCTCTCTTTTTGAACCTGCTATCATAAAAGGAATTGCACACTAACCTGAGTGCCTGAGAATACGTGAGATTTGGATAGAAAGCACGTGTGAAACAGAGCTTAGTTGATATCCATCAGGTGATTCCAATTATACTTGCTGCATCATCATGCTTTATAAGTGAACTTTGCACTTGGTACATTAATACATTATACTGCTATAAAGCCATTTACCCCAGCTGAGTTTATTACTCTATAAAGTTCAAATAATTGGTTTTCACATAGACATGTTTCCAGATCGCTTTGTGATCTGGAAAATTCAGGAATTAAATATTTCCTTCTAGCATTTAGTGTCAGTGGATAGCTGGCATAGATTTTCTTCTTCTCTGCTTGAAGATTTGTTTGCATTATTCTACGTACTCAGCCTGAGAATGTTTTCACATTTTGTTCAAGCAAATTGTGAATATGTTCAGTTTTGTTTCCCAGAGTAACCTAATCTTAAATTCCGACTATTAAACATGTGCTAAGAAAAATACAGTGTTATTATTCAAATTAGAGGCATGTTTAACTTTAAAGTGATTTAGAGGAGAGCCCTCTCTGTGTAGAGATTACTCTGTATGGCATGGCAAAACCAGGACTATGCTGAAATTGAGGACTTCTGAAAGAGGCAGAATGCTTGTTCAATTGCATTGCAGCTAGATCCTCAGTTCCATTTCTCACATAAAAATGAAGAGAGTCTAATTGAGAACGTGAAATCCACTTAATAATTTTCTCCTAAGTGAGAAAAATTTAATTTGTAAATTAAATCTGAATCTCTGAATTAGTCTTCAGAACATTTACTCATAAATAACGTGCCAGAGAGGGAAATTACAGAAGTGTCTATCCACATATGATAAACAGGGAAGACACTCACGTGTGTACCTATGAGCAACTACCTGAATCTTAGAATTTAGTATACATAGTGATAAGGACATTGCTGTCTAACACTTCGGGGCATTAGAAAAGGTGGGGAGAGCTGAGGAACAGGAAAACTAAACCACACTTCGAAATTTTTGGAAAAGTAGTGAAAGTAGTAAAATATATGCCTTGACAAGAGAATTCTTCTGAGGATGCTTCTTGGGTAAATCATGCCACAGTTGAACACAGAATTAACACAAAGTTCACCCAAATATTTTTGATCATACATATGTGCAAATTTTTCTAACCTCCTCTTTGAGTGTCTTATGCTTACTATGGCAAAGATTCTGAAATAAATTTTAAAAATCACGCAACAGGACACAGAATCCATTTAGAATCTATGGAAGGTGACCCAAGTCTTACCAAAACACAACAGTGAAACAATTGAACTTGCATTCAGTAAAATTCTAAATGTCTAATATAAAACTTATTTTCAGAAGTCCATGTTGTTATTGTTACACATACTCATCTGAAAATTATCAGTGCAACACAGGTCCTCTTAAAACTGTTACTAGTAAATAGCTAATGTGTCCAGATGTTAATTCTTTCCCCCCTTTCTCCCCTACTGGAGATTAAAAAAAAGAAAAAAATAAAGTAACAGCCTTTGATGAAATTTCATTGGCAACTACACTTTACGAAGGCTATTGCAGTGAACAAAGAGAATATGATTCCCAATGAAATAGGTTGTAAACTAAAATCAGGCTAGAAACCTTAGAGGTAACAGTTGCTTAAACTGCATGGGAAACTTAAACATCCAACAAGAATGGAAGGATCTCTGAAAGGTCAAAGTCTACTTAATATCAAACTTGAAGGACAAATTTGAAAATGCGTTGTTACCAAATTGAATCTTTCCCCTACCTTCTGTCCTCCACACACTAAAAATATTATTTCAGATGGATATTCTTGATCAAATTAATTTTAAATTTCCCTTTAGCCAAATATATGTACTTGCACTGACATAACACCTTAGTTAACATCTCAGTCTAAACCTTCTCTTTCCAGTATGTGTTGCAAATACATAGTGTAATTTGCAGACTGTTACGCCATTGTGTAAAGCACCAGAAAGAAACAAGAACGTAGAATTAATGATTTAGTATTTTATCATGTTGAAATACATATATCAAATAATCCACATCTCATTTTGTTTCATTGAAACAGAAGAATGATATCTACTCCTTGATTTTTCCTGGTATTTTGCTTTTCAAGTCAGGAAACTGAAGTATCTGGGTAGATGATATCTCTTTCCCTTGAATTAATTTAGTGATTATCTTTGCAACTTCTTTTGTCTTTAAATATTAAGAACTAATCTCACAGAGAATTTAACATTGCCTATAAGTTATAGCACAAGTAACAACTAAGGATATAATTATCAGTCAGATTTAATTTTCTTGGGGGTGAAAGAGTTAATAGCAATGGTACTTAAAAGACTGTAATAAGAAATTACATTAAAATAAAAAAGGATAACTTTTTTAACATCATACTGCTTCTAATCATCTCACATAAATGTAATGAGTGGGAAATTTTATTAGAATAATTTAATGCTCTTCCAGGCTAATTCATGGGATGTGATACATTATTATTCACCTCTTATTCTTACTCTTGATTTATCTTTCTTTGCTATTTCTTTCCCAGTACTGCAGGTGACATTTAGAAGTAAAATCAGTATAAATACACAGTCGTATAAATAAACAAATAAATAAATATATAAACACACATACGCACTTAAACCATACGACTGTAAACATGGATACACTTGAATATTGTTTAAATTCTAGACACTATCTTTTATAAAATTAGCCCTATGTTTCTTTTAGGGGCAAGAAGTTATGTGCATAGTGATAGCAAACATCTTCCACTGAAGCACATGAACCATCCACTCTTTATATGAATACATCATACATGTTAGTGGCTTGATCCCGGAAAGTGCAGTCTGTATGTTGTAGTATTGTTTTTCTTGCTTAAGTGAAGGCTATACCTTCATCTATGTTTTTCTGTACTGCACGGAGCATCAATAAGTGAATTTATTAGTACTTCTCATTGTTTTTGACATTTGTTTGAAAAGTCTTACTTTATAAAGCATTATGAAGAGTTACCTTTCAGTTCAAAGCTTTGCTATTAGCTTCAATTTATTGTTCAGTTGCATTATTATACAAATTACATATTAGAATAACAAAGGATAATCTGAATGATAAAGCAGCACTAATACATATACCCTTTTATATTTATGCTATTATTTTGTAGAGTTTACCATGTTCATGCAATATTTCAGTAGGTATTATTTACCAATTTCATTCAGTAACTTAAAAAGAAATATCTGTTATACTCAGGAACTCCAATACCCTCAAAATACTAATTAGGACTGAAAATTATGGCAGATTGATTTCTCAGATATTGAATTTTTTAAAAGAACTATGATCTAAAGAGGCTTTACTACTCAGAAAACCTGAAGGAAAATAATTATGCTCTGTCCATCTTTCTTAACAAGAGCTTTAATGAGACTCAATCTCTGTCTCAATCTTTCCTATAGGCAGTTATCATGCTCAATGATTTATGGAAAAATATTAGAGAATCCAGTAATGAGATTTTATGCCAGAGAAAGACGGCTCTAATTGATACACTTATATTGTCAGAGCACAAAGAAAATAAGTTACTTCATTGAAAATATTTTTATGCACTGTTTGAAAATACAGCATTCAAGCAAGTTTATGCATCAGATAAAATAGTTCTGTGGAAAACTGCATAGACGCAAACACAGAAAATAGGATATTATCTGATTGTGGCCTCAAAATGTGGAAATTAGAGCTAGAAGTAAAACTGTAGAAGGGTGTCCATTTGGTTGAAAAAATAAATAAATAAAAACGGTTCTCAGTTAACATTTCCCAATTAAAACAATTAGTCATTTCTCAGAGAGTACTTTGGAGTCTTCTAAAAAAATAGGAGATGACACTAAGCTAGACCGATACAGTAAGGTAGGATGTAGGGCAGGGTCAAAAGGTGCAGCAACCATAACATACTGGTCTAAAATTAAGATAAAATATGATTATTTTACTGAAAAGTTCATTATTTCAATATATATGCATATCTAATGTATGAGCTAGAGATTTTTAGCATGGAGGGAGAGATGGCAGACGGAGGAACAAAATACAAACTGCTTTGATGCAGCCAGTCTCCCCTAGCATTACAATCTCTGCCAAGGCTGGAGCAGCAGCCTCCTGTGGGAATAGCATCGGGCTCTGAAGTGATAACATGGAGAGCAGCAGGCAGGAGGCACACACCCCGGTGATGTATGTGGCCTCATAGGGAAGTCTGCTGTCAGCTTGTGTGCCTTAGATACTTACAAGTAAAGAGACTTGCACATGTAAGGCTAATGGATCCAGGCCTCCAAACAGCTGCATCTCAAAACAATACAAAACAATGTAGTGTGCAGACATGTTTGTAGCCCACATATCCTGGGGAATGGGGTGAGTGCTTATATATATCTCTGAATATCATACTGAGAAGTTGTTATGAACTTTTGGTGCTAGCTGTCAGTCATTTAGATTTTATAGGCATATACTTACATTTTATAAGTTTCTCATTGTAATGCAATAGAAAGTGGAGCAATGGCAGCAGAGCAACTAGGTCCTAAGCTGCAGCAAGGGAATGTTTGTTCAAATGCAACAGCCATAGGCAAGAATAAAAGGAAAGAAACTACTTACCTTTAGAAGGCCTCAGGTATAAAGACACCTTCAACAAGATACCTTTACCTCCACTGCCAACCCTTAAATGAGGTGTGGGAAGGGGTGGAGGCAGGGTCCACCCCTTCCAGTCACTCAGGTGCACTGCATGCAGCTGAACTCCCTAAGGTTGGCCCTGCTTTCCTCCCAGCTGCTCAATCATTGTTTCAAGCTGTGATTTAGCATTTCCTCTACACTCACATTATGCTTTATCTGATGTTTATTGATACTGTTTCTGAATGCATCACTTAGGAGGCAGTTTTTCACAGAGGGCCGTGGTTGCCCTGCCCAACAGGTTGCCCAAGGAGGTTGTGGATGCCCCTTCCCTGGAGGCATTCAAGGTCAGGCTGAATGTGGCTCTGGGCAGCCTGGTGTAGCAGTTGGTGACCTTGCACATAGCAGGGGGTTGAAACCAGTTGATAATTGTGATCCTTTTCAACTTAGGCCATTCCATGATTCTGTGAACTTGTTAATTTTCTGTTATTTGTAAACAAATAAATTACTTCGTTCTTGATTTGATTTGAACCATGTTACCTGAGGAGTTTTGTTTTGTTTTGTTTTTTGTTTTTGTTTTTCTATGAAAAATACTCTTTACAGGAAGAAATTAATGAATTTGGAGAGAAGCTATCATGTTTAAGACATTAGGAAGCTATGACTTTATTCTGCTAAGCAGAGATGATATTTTTTGTAGAACATTATTTAATTTCATGTATTACCAATGCTATATCCTCCACTAAAATTGCCTACAATTGCATGGCAATAAAAAAAGAATCTGGGATTTGTAAGAAACACGGGAAGAATTTTGTTTGTAGAGTCTTGATAAGAGAAAAGTTATGGCTACAGTTTTAGAGATTGTAAAATGGAATTATCATCTCAAAGACCACTTCATCATCAAAAAATAACAAGAATAACAAAAAAAAAGGCACCAGAAAAAACACAAGAAATCTATGTAAGTTCATATAAACAATGAATAGATTGTATATTAGGAACACTCCCCTGTGTATCTTGTTAGACAGTTTCAAGAAAGTTTTGCTGAAAGTACATACAGATTTCAAGTACTTCTCTGAATTAAAATTGAAGTTTTGTCCAAACTGAGAAATCATGCAGTGAATCTTCTAGGAATTCCAGCAAAGTACTGCTCTGAAATCAGAAGACCTGAAGGATCTTGACCGCTGAAGGATCCCATAGCTGGAACAATACTCAAGGAAATAAACAACAGAAATTTCAGTTTGTTTGGTTAACCCTATGAGAAAGTTCTAACTTCCTGTCTTTCCAGTGCTGGTGGTAAAGCTTATACTACATACTTTGTTTTCTGATGGGACATTTTATGCCTTTTTCTTTCAGCTATTCACATTTTGCTCTTTAGACAAGCTAACAGGTTTTGTTACCATGGGATTAACACTGGTAAGGCTACAATGTATTCAGGGCAAACTCTTCCCTCCTGGTGTCTCTAGCTTCATTTTGCAGGCTTACTATGATTATATTCTGCCGGTATTTGCATTGAATTATTAGATTTTGACTGTCTCTTTAACAGAAGGGAACATATGGCACACAGTTTTAAAAGTGTGCTACCAAACATAATGAATGTTGGATTGACATTGTTACACCCATAGCTTTTGTTGATAAAAACAAATACTTACACAGTATGACATTCTTTCTGCAAATTGGTACTCCTACTCAATGTATGATTCATGAGAAAAAGGATCAGATACTATAGACTTGGCAAATGGGTAGAAACAGAAATAAACAAGCGGAGAGTAGAATAAAATTTTATATTAAAGAATATAGGGCCATAATGCCACTGCTAGAAATAGACAATAAACTTTTTACTGTGTTTTGAAGTCATCAGGACTGAGGCTTGTCAGGCTTGCTCTGCATGAATTTTTCTTGACCTGCCTGGGGCTTTGTTTTACTTGATTTCTCCGTGAAAGTAATTTTTCTAATTGACAAGGTGTCTACTTCTACTTTATTTTTGTTTTGTTATAATCATAATTTTATTTAAGTGATAAGCAGTAAATCCATGTAGAATGATGTATTTATACTTCTAAAATAATGATGTAGTACAAAGAAATGCAGACCTGGTGTGGTAACAGAAACTTTGATATGCAGAGACACAAGATGAGGCATAGAGGAACACAGAAAGATAAAGGATGTAGCATGAGCCTGGAGATCCCAAGGCTATAAACCATTCACGTACAGTGAGATGGAGATACAATGGAGATATGCAGCTAAACAAATCTCATTTTAGGAGTAACAAATAAAAAACAGAAATTATATTTAATGTATGTAAAAGGCATAATGTACAATTTATATACATTATACAATAATAACGTATACAGTACATTTGGATGTGGAAATGCAAAAGAAAGAAGAAAAATAAAAGGCAGAAAAACATGTTAGCAATCACACAAAATTACCCCAAGTGGGTCTTTAGTCAACAATATGAACATCAAGTGAAGGACTCAGGATGCTGATGACAGTCTGTAACACACTTTCCCACCACAGTGTGCATGAAGCCATCAAGCTCAGGACCATGAGGTGCAGATGTGAGATAAGCATAACACCAGGAAAAGGGGTAGCAACTATGCAGTGTTCCTTCCTCTTCCTTTTCCTCCTCTTCTTCCTCTTCCTCTTCTTCTATTGAATTTATTTCTATGTAGTACTTTTTTTCTTTTTCTTTATTTTTTTTGGTGAAATAATTATATCTGGATTAATCTGCTGTTCCTTTTCTCTAGCAATCAGTGACAGTGACTTGAGATAATAACATGGAACTGCATCAAGAAAGGGTCAGGTTGGGTGTTAGGAAAAGATTCTTCACAGAAGGTGGTGGTCATGAAACAGGCTCCCTAGGGCAGTGGTCACGGCCCCAAGCTGCTGGAGTTCAGGGAATGTTTGGACAATGCTCTCACTCTGTGAGTTTGAATTTTGGGTGGTCCTGTGTGGAGCCAGGAGTTATACTCAATGATCATTGTGGGTTCCTTAAAGCTTGGGATGTTCTATGATTCTATCATAAAAATCATAGACTCTTACATTTTCAATTATACTTGATTTATACATAACATGCAGTTTCTTATTACCTTAAAGAAGATTTTGAGTGTAATGTCTCCATGAAGAATAACACAAGGAGATAATAAAACTAGAAATTACAATTTCCTTTGTTCTGTTGGTAAATGAACATTGTGTTTGTCTTTAAGGATCTCATAGTTGGAAAATTACTCAATGAATGAGCCTCAAGAAAATAAACTCTATGACAAAGCTCTCACTTCTTACAGTCTTTAGAACACTAGTAGTAAAGCTGGCATTATTATTATAGCTGATAATTAAGTGTAATTATTATTACACTGAAAGGTCCTTTTACATATACCAGTGATACCAGTTTCTTCACTGAAGCTTCTTTCTTACATTTTTGAAGGGCAAGCATATTTGTCTATAAGAAATGGTTCTTACCGTCTTGAATAAGATTTTCTTAGTGGCCAACATATTAATTATAACACACTTTAAACATAACAGATTTCAAGGTGTTTCTTGACATTAATTTATTGTAAGCTTCAGGAAGATGACTATTTTGAAATTAATAAAAAATATTCTGGATGTGTCAGCCATAATCGCATCACTGTACATTGTATAACATTAAGAAATGTACTAGGAAATCTGAGATAGAATTAATTTAACTCTCTTATTATCTATTAAACTATTACAATATACATTTTGATAATATATACATGGGTTTGGCGTATGCATACATGTATGTAATTCTATATATATTTCAATATTTCATTATTGTATGTACACTCTGATATGAATACCCAGAATTTCAAATGGATTAGTGTTTGTAATGGTGGTTTCATAGGTAAACACTTGCATCATAAAATCATTGAAGCAGTTCTTATGCCCTGTACTTAGACATTCTAAGAAATCAGAGTTTATCTTCCACAAATAGAAATTGCTGATTTTTTGTTTTATTTTTTAACAAAGAGTCTTTTGCTACTCTATGCGTTAGAATAACACTGGAGAAGGAAAGTCTCACATAAAAATTTCTTCCAAAGAAAAAATTTTGCAGTTGGCTTTATCTTTGTATTATGTCACATACGGTAATCATGTATTTCTGCTTTATCATGGAATAATAGCCACTCATATGATGCTTATTCTGTTCTCTTTGTGCCAGTATATAAGGAGATATGGCAATCTATTAACCTATTATCAAAGGCAAGGAAGCTGCTGCAGGACACCAAGTTGAAGTGCTGGGAGCCAGATGGATTTTAAAAATCCATTAACAGATATTCAGTTTATTTGGCAGGCAGTCTGAATAAAGGCAATATGTTAACAGTGTACAATTAGGTGTCTTGTACTGCCACTGGGACTAAACGTCTCTTCTGAGACACTGTTACACAATTACTGCGTGGAAGTGTTGGCATGACAGCAGCAGACCTGATGACTCATCTGCCTTAGTCTGCATTAATTCTTGAGATTTCAGGCATTGAAATGGAGAGTGACCTTTCTTTTCCTGACTTTTGGAACCCAAGCACATTTCCTCTTTTTCTCCATGTTATGTGTTCATTTCGTAAGACAGTTGGACCACGTTGTATGGTAACACCGATGCTGCTCTTCAAACTGAATATGAATCGAATGCGGGGCAGATCCTGGCAGCCCACATTTAACTGACAGTTTTATTTGTCTTCAGCTGACTTTTTAAACATTTGCACATTTCCATTTCAGGTAACACAATTTAACACATTACAGATATCCTTGATCTCAAATGTCTATTAAATAGAATATCAGTAGGTGTCAATCAGTGATTCTTTGGCGTTCTTTCTGCAAAGTAATGATACTAAACACCTTAGCACTTTGCCCTGCAGCCTTTCAATATCTATTTATTATTTTGACACCGATTTTCATAAGTTTATACACTATGCTTCCTTTATGTCTAACCCCAAACTGCATCATGTATTATTTGAAGTCGTGTTGAATAATCTGCAACTTATTCTCAAACATTACTATATTAAGCCTATCATGTCCTACAAAAACAGTTTTGACTTGCAGAGAGTCACCTTTTTCACTGTCACATTTTCCAGGAAAACTAGCTTAGGGGAATGATAAAAATAGAATTACAAAAAGAAAAAAATTTGAACTGGAGGTACTGAAGAGGCTTATAAAGTCCTGTAGTTTTTAAACTGCTGTTGACTGATCTAAAAATTCAATGGACTATTTCTTAGGAATCTATAAAAGGTGAATAAAAATGTAGCTATCTCTAAATTGCTGCAATTGTACAAGATGTTGTACAGTTCTGCTATTGTCACATATCAGACATGTGTTAGTATACCCTGCAATATAAAAAAAAATAGACTTATATGTGCCCTTATGTGGGTTCAGAAGATAAGGCATCCCAAAAGTCACTTAATTATTTTGGTTTACAGAAATAGAAAACTGCTGATTCAAATGAGAGGAAGAGACAATTTAGTGAAACAAGTCAATTCGAATAGTGATAAGAAAAGCAGTCTCTTCTTGTTGTTGTTGCTTTTTTTTTTTTATCTCAGCTTTCAGCTGAGGCCATAATTTATTTCCAGTTTTGGAATAAATTGTAGAGTTGTTTAGAATCAAAGCATAATGGCATTCTGTATTTTCAGCTATTTATTCTTTTATGTGGCTGCCACCTATTACCTCATGGCAATAGATATAATTCCTTATATTCCAATACTGATGATTATATATTCCCTATTATTACAACAGTGCTGTTAACTTTGAGTCATGCTCAACGATTAGCTGATCAGAAACTATGCTTATGACTGACAAGTGACTAAAGAAAGGAACAATGAAGAAAAAACATTAGTTTTCCTGCCTTTTAGCAATGAGCTGTAAGTTCTGTTTAGGAAAGAAAAAAAAAAAGCTGAAATAATCTCTAAAATTCTACTGTCATTAAATGAAAAAGGATGAATGGTATGAGGATCCTTAAAGGAAACTGAATCGGATAGAACAAATTATGTTCAAATGGGCTTTTCTCAGACTATGTCAACTGATGAACTGTAATTTTAAAGTTCTATTACAAAATATTTGCTAACGGAAAAAGAAAACTACTTCATCTTTGGCACCACCTTGAAAGAAGGCAACTTCATTTCAAAGACAATAGGAAGAGTTCCTTCAAGAATACATTGAGTGAACTGAAAAAAAATGAAAACAGGAAAGAAAATTGATTAGCTGCCACTGTGAATACAGGCACAGAAATACTAAAATAATCTCTTTGAATTATCCACAAAATTATGAATATTAGAAAAGATCTGAAAGTCACAGGAAACCACTAACTACTTTGCAGCAGAAAAAATACCTATGGTAGATGAAATATTGCATTCAAGAATGCCGATTTAATAGATCTTGGAGACAATATCATCAAGATATGATCAAAACCATATGGTTTTCAGTTTCTGTTCAAATATATAGAGAGATTTTATATTTATAGAATCCTTTCTTAGCCTTTGCCAAACCCAGTTCCAGCTGGGCCTTGACCTTCCTGACCCCACCCCTACACAACCTTGCATCACTCGTATACTCCTATCTCTATATTTATTTGAAACCTATAACGTATCATGTATGAAAAAGGGTGACACTCAATAGTGATCAAAAAATATAAAACTAATTCTTACACTGGTGTAAGAAATGAAAGAATGACTGGATGTAAAACCCATTTACAAAGATTTAGAAGTTTGTTTATGATTTGTCTGCCAAGGAGAAAGTTCTAGGTTGTTGTGATGAGGACAAGAGCTTGAATTTACTGAGGAAACTTTCATTTTTGTGATAAGAAATGTTGCCATGTGTGCCAATAAAACACTTATGGTCATAGGAGCTCACTATGTCAGCCTTACAAAAATAGAAATGAAATACTGACGTAGCCTGGAGGGATATATTCTCTAGAATGGACATTGGAAATGGACACTGATTCTTTGAAACTTTCACTTACTTTGAATTTCAATCCTCTTATTAGAACCAGTAAATATAATTGTAGACACAGAATCCCTAAATGCATTGTCCTATTAAATATTTTGTCAATAGGTCTAAACATTCTTGAACCATACTTGGTCATATATGAAAAACATCTTGTTGCAATTGAGACAGTCCATTCTCTGTATTCATTCTGTGGACATAGAGAATACTCTAAAATATCTGAAGTTTACTATCTACTTTTTCTCTGTATTTTCAAGGTTAATTTAAGCTGGGTGGTTTTTTTTTTGTTTTTTTTTTTTCTTGCTTATTTTTCCTTTGTAAGAAATATTCAAAGCCTCCAAATATTTTTGTTAGCATATGCTGGCTTCCAGTTTTGTCTATGTATTTCTTATAGTTTAGTGGCAAAACAACAACAACAACAACAACAAAAAAAACAGCATTCTAACTGAAATCTCACAGTGCCAAGTAGAGCACAATAATTGCCATCTGTGTCTTACATTTTACACCTCTATCAAATCCAGCAAAAATGACTTGTGGAGTCACCCATACAGGTGACTCACATTCTAAGAATAATTTTCAACAGTATGTAGAACCTTTTTCAGTACAGTTGCCAAGAAAAATATTTATCCCTTTCTGTCAGCTCATATGATTTTTCTCCTAAAGTATGCTAACAGTTTTACTATTATCCTAATTTTATTTCATCTTATTGATTTCTTAAATTTATATGGAATATTCCAAATTCTATTTCTTTTGCATAATTTGAGAGATAAAGAAAGGACATTAAATACATGCTTTTTAATTGGATTAAATCTTATTAAAAGTCACATTAATATTATTAAGAAAAATATTACAAGCTTAGACTGTAAAAACAACAAGATTGATGTTAAACGCTGTATCACTTTCTTCAAGGATTCTGACGGAAATCCCTAATGATTTATGTGCAAAATCATAGTCCTTTTAGCTTACACTTGCTGACTACACTCAAAAAGAGACTATTTTCATAATCCCAGCTTCACAAACTCTTTGAAGATTTGCAAATTTTTGCAAGATTGTACAATCCATTGCATTTATTCCATCTTTTGACAACACACTGTGCTGGTTGTCACTGCAAGCATCTCTTTTCTCGCTATTCTTATTTAATTATTACTTGTAACTCTAAAAGTCTTTTTGTTTCAGTAGATTCTTCTTCACATAGTGAGCCTCCTGTTCACTCTTCTGTTTGGTCAGAATCTGACCTTTCTGTGTCATGGATGCCTTCCTATTCATGTCTTCCCCATTCTCTTTTGTAGGCTTTCATTCCAAATTTCCCTAGCAACCTAGTATCAGCCATTAGGTCCAGTGTTGTAAGGTCTACTCATATATCTTTTTCCAGTTATCCACAAGATGTTTTATAGATTTTTATTACTTCCTTTGAACTACTTAAGCATGCCTTTGTGTTATACTTATTTTGGAGTGAAGTTACTTTTCCTTGAGTTCTGTCCTCTGCTTTTGTCTCTGTCCTCATCTGTGTAAGCTACCTGAAAATAAACAGAAAGATGATGTTGCAGAAGGAATCAGTCTCAAAGGATGTACAGACATGTTTTTCATGTTATTGATATTTCCAAGAAGAGAATGAAACAACACTAAAGATTGTTTCATTTGTCTTTCACATTTTTACAAATTTAGTCCCAGAGAGCTCCATTATTTTACATCACCCTTTCACACCTAATAGCGTATCTCAAATAAATCTTTTTTCTTCCTGGCTGCACATAGTGCAGAAAATAGTCACTGTGTAAAATGCTAGCTGACAAAGAATTTTACTGAGTGCATTTTACCCAAAGAGAGTTAATATGAGATATTTATTAGTTAACAAGTTAACATGAGATTCTTTAAGATGAATTTTAAATAGATATATATTTATTTTTATACTGCCTAATGATTTGCTTATACTTACTCCTATATCTTTATTCATATAGCTGAAACTATAGATCCATTGTAACTTCATCACCTACTTTTTAAGCAATTGCTCACATAATATTTTGATTACTTGATAATAACATAGCACAGGGCATAATGTGTTTGACTAAATGATCGTTTTGAGGGTTTTTGTTTGTTTGTTTTGTTTTTTTTTTTTTATATTGATGTGACATTTTGTTTTATTACAGTATAATACTTTAACTAACAGCTCCTGTTTGGGATATACTCTACAGATATTATTTTTTTCAGTAGTTTATAAATAGATATAGAATCACCTTCATTTGAACACGCAGACTTTCAGAACTGGCACAAGCACCAGCTGAGTAATCCACATGCCACACCAGCTCTTTAATTAACTTTAATAAAACCCAACATAAATTGCTTTCCCCTGTACATAAACACATGAGAAAATGAAAGTGAGAGCTTTAGAATGGAGATATTAGATAGCTGTACTGACAGTAGAATCCTTTAAAGTACAGAAAAAGAAGTCTGATCCTCTGTCCATCTGGTTTTGGAATAGAAGCACAAGTAGATATTCAAAACTATTTCTTTGTACTGCATGGAGCAAAACTAGACACCTTGCATGCTACTTCATTCATCTTCTCTGCTGAGATCCCACAGCTTTTTCTCAAGAGCCAGTTTAAAGGTATGTAGAGGAACTGGTTCTGTTTTTGGAACAAAAGAGGATTTCCATTGCAGAAATCTCAGTTGTTTTTCATAGTAAAACTGGAGATCTTGAATCATAGAAGGTTATAATACACAAGAGTGCCATTGCTGCTGCTGTTATAATATCATGACAGACCAAATTGAGTTAAACTAAGGTCTTAAGACAGGAATGTCCTGATTTGTGCAGCAGGGGTCTGCTTCTTGACTGTATCTTGTCTCTCATCAGATAAAATGAATAGAAGACTCCACATTGTTAGGAGAAAATAGTGTCTTCCTTTCCAGTTCTCTTGGATTTAAATAGCAATATCTAATACATTTTCTGCTCAGCTTTGTTGGTGGTGCTTTTTACCCATGTCCTTAAAGGATTTCTCCCACTTTTATGTTAAAAATATATTGATGAATGAATTGTGTAGATATAAGTGTTTCAAATAAGTAAAGGTATCTTTGAAAGCTGATGTGGCAGCTCATAAATTGACATTCTCCATACTGAGTGATATAGTTGTTTTGTATCTTCTTTGTTTGAGCTACCTTACTATTTACATAGTCTGATGATGACCTACATAAATGGTACAGACATTATGAAAATCATTTCTCCCCTGGGCATTCAAAAAGAAAACAAACAGCAAGCAATATAAAACTTGTCTTATTTATTTTCTTGCTTTCTTACATAAATTATGATCTTTGGCATCATAGTAATCAAGCTTCTTTTTTTTGTTTTATTTTTTCTCACACTGTACCTGTTCCTATATAGCAGATAGAATCAATCCTGATCAAAGATCAGACAGCAAAACACAAATTTGAATTAAAAAAAGACTTATGTTAAAGACTTTCAACTACTGAAATACCAAATCAAAACAGGAGCAAACTATACTTTAATTTTTGTTAAATCTTTATGAGTGACATAAATTACGGGATTGACTGCACCCTCAGCAAATTTGCTGATGACACCAAGCTGAGAGGTGCAGTTGGTAAAGCAGAAGGAAAAGACGCCATCCAGAGGGACCTTGATAAACTCGAAAGCTGAGCCCCTGTGAACCGTATGAGGTTCAACAAAGCAAAATACAAGGTGTTGCACTTGGGTTGAGATAATCTCAGATATGTATACAAACTAGGAGAACTTATTGAGAACAGCCCTGCTGAGAAGGACATAGTGTTTTAGATTGATGAAAAACTTAACATGAACCAGCAGTGTGTGGTTGCAGCCCAGAAAGCCAATGGTATTCTGGGTACCATCAGAAGAGAGATGGCCAGCAGGGCAGGGGAAGTGATAGCCCCTCTCTACTTTGCCCTTGAGAGCTTGCAGCTGGAGCACCAAATCCAGGTCTGGGGCCCCAAACACTGGAAAGATGTAGAACATTTGAAGAGGAACCAGATGAGGGCCACAAGGATGATCCAAGATATGGAATACCTCTCCTATGAAGACAAGCTGAAGGAACTGGGCTTGTTCAGTCTGGAAAAGAGAAGGCTGCAGGGGGACCTCATTGTGGCCTTCCAATATTTAAAGGCATTTTATAAACATGAGGGTAAACAATTTTTTACACGGATAGATAGTGATAGGACAAGGGGGAATGGTTTTAAACAAAAGGAAGGGAGATTTAGATTAGAAGTCACTGGGAAATTTTACTGGGAAAGTAGTGAGGTGCTGGAATTGGTTGCCCAAAATGAGGATACTCTGTCCCTAGAGGTTTTCAAGGCCAGGATGGATGGGGGCCCTGAGCAATCTGACCTAGTACTTGATCTAGCAGCTGTCAACACTGCTTGTGGCGCAGGGTTAGGATCTTGGAGATCCTTGAGGTCCCTTTCAAGCCGAGCCATTCTATGATTCACATTATGGCCTCCTAAATGCCATTTAAAAATGGTTTTTTGGCCTTCACAGATTTCATTCACATTTCTAAGTGAAGATTTAACTGAAATATGCCTTTTTCTTTCATTGTATGACTTCAATACTTTTTAAGCTTTTGTTTCTGCTGATTAATTTTTGTAAATCTTGATTTTGATTAAGTTTAGTACATCATGTTCAAGAAAATAAGTTTTGAGGCGTGTAATCAGCTCAAAGTTACCATGATACAGACTTCTGATATAACTAAACATTTCTAGGATAAGGGTGACTTCACAAGCCTGATGCTCATGCATGTGCTTATCATGTAGTTCCATACATCATATCTCACTCTAGAACTTCCACTTCATCAGGCATGTCCAACCTGCAGTCTCATCAGACTGTAATCAGACAAACTGAAGAAACAGGAAAATATATCTACAGACATTTGAGGAGCAAAACAGCTACTTTCAAATTTTTTTTTTTGGCTTTGGCAATAGATGAAAAAACCGATTCTACAGATACAGCTCCAAGCACCATTTTCATTAGAGGTATTGATAATAAACATAATGTCACTGGAAAAGTGCTTGTTATGGTGCCATTGAATGACAATACTTAATCTTTAGACTTATATGAAGCAGTAAAAATTATATGAAAGTGATTTTATTTAATGTTTGTCAACATATCTAATATAGTTACTGGTAATATCTTAGTGATCAGTAAAACAGAGAAATACAATATGATGCAATTGCCACTGGCAACTCATGTTTGATGAAACAGCACTGTATCATACATAAATAAAATTTATTTGAAAAAACTTTAAAAAAGGATAATGTCATGCAAATTGTCATCAAAACCACGAATTTCATCAAGTCCAAAGCATTGGATCATCACCTGGTCTAAGGAGCTCTTTAAAAAATTGTAAATGCTGACTAAGAGGACATAATTTATTTTTCCAAAGGATGGTGGCGATGTAGGGGTAAAATGCTACAAACACAATAAAATTTGTGAAATGAAGTCAAGTTCTTTATGGAATCAAAAGAAAAACTTGTGCCAGAACATGAAGATTAAAAATAGCTTGCAGAGTTAGCATTTTCGATGGATTTGACCACTCATTTGAATGAGTTTAACGTGTACCTTCAAGGTGAAAATCAACTTACTTGTGCTATGTTTCAAACAATAACAGTGTTTGAAATAAAACTTGAGTTGCAACAAGTTCAAGTAATGACAAAAAATTTCGTGCATTTTGATGCATTGGATAAACACAGTGCTGTCAATAGCAAAATCATGCAGAATTGATTTCCATTTTAATAAAGGAATTTGAAAACTTGTTTCGAGATTTCTGAAAAAAATCATCAATTTTTTGTTTTATTTTCAACTCCATTTTAAGCCAACATGAATACTTTACCAGTGAATTTTCAAATAGAATGTATAGAGTTGTAATCAAATATTCAGTTTGAAGAAAAATTTGATCATGTCTCTTTACAAGACTCTTACAACACCTAGTATATCAGAAAAAAATATCTCTTGCTTCACAGTGATGCCTTATTCACATAATCATTTTTTGGGAGTATGTACATTTGTGAACAATTATTGTCAAGGATAGAACTCAGGAAGAGTAATATTTCATGAAAGATCTCCGATGAACACCCTGAGAACTCATTAAGAATTTTAACCATTTCCACTGAAACAGACATTTATGCAAGTTTCACAAAAACTGAGTGAAATATCCCATTAGTTTTAAGTTTTTGTTGCTCTCTGGTTTTTATATTTTAATTAAAAGAAAAAAACCATTAAAAAGTATGTATTGTTAGTTATATACATTGACTATGTCACACATTCATATGCAACTCGAGACAACTCATGCTTGTTCAGTGTGGTCTCAGCAAGCCAAAAGATTGGAAACCCATGCATTATGTGATCTTTTGCAAAGAACAGTCATGTCAGGATTTTAAGAAATTGAAAAATCTAAAAGAGAGAGAAACTTTATCAGGAAAGTATTTATAATGCACACAGAGTTAAAAAAGAAAGATGTCATTGCAAGGGTATAGACCCTTAAGAAAAAAAATTACTTAAAAACATATATTTAACGTTAGGTAGTTTTTCTTTTAATGAATATTATAATCCCTGTTAGTGACAATAATAATTATGAAGACACACTTTAACAATATATATAGAGAAAGAAGTGAATATGTTCATTTTGCAGAGAAACAGAATGAAAATCTTTTAAATTACACACAAAACTTAAATTGAGTGCATTATTCATTTTGTGGCCATTTTACAATGAGGCAAATTTCTAGACTTGCAGTATTAAGATGATAGCTCTATTAGCATATTCTGAAGAAAAAGTACATGTTACAGGAGGCAAAGCAAATTATCTCATTTTTATCACCTTGAACTAAATTGACCTCAAACTAAAATGAAGTTCCTAGTCATGTTCAGAGGTCAGCTTGGCATGGACTTATGTAAAAATTCCCTTGCAAAGGATTTGTTGCATATTCATGAAAAAATTTAATTTAATTTCTTTACCAAATTTATACATGCTGGTTATGATCTTCAGAGATATGAGACATCTGCATTGGATTCAAGAAGGTTGTTTTTTTTTTTTTTTTTGTCATTTTTGAAGTATTGGTATTGTATATACTTACGCCTTTTTGAACATATATCAAGTAACTAGAGCAATATGAGGCAGAGCACAGAGGGTTGTTGTTGGTGGTGCAGAGTCCGGTTGGAGGCCTGTAAGCAGCGGTGTTCCTCAGGGGTCTGTGCTGGGTCCAGTCTTGTTCAACATCTTCATCAATGACCTTGATGAGGGGATAATGGCCACCCTCAGCAAGTTTGCTGATGATACAAAGTTGGGAGGATTGGCTGACACGCCTGAAGGCTGTGCTGCCATTCAGCAAGACCTGGACAGGCTGGAGAGCTGGGCAGAAAAAAAACAGATGAGGTTTAACAAAAGCAAGTGTAGAGTCTTGCATCTGGGGAGGAATAATTGCATGCACCAGTACAGGTTGTGGGATGACCTGCTGGAGGGGAGCCCTGCGGAAAGGGACCTGGGTGTCCTGGTGGATGACAGGTTGGCCATGAGCCAGCAGTGCGCCCTTGTGGCCATTTTTGGCCAATGGCTTACTGGGGTGCATTAAAAAGAGCGTGTCCAGCAGGTCGAAGGAGGTGATCCTCCCCCTCTACTCTGCCCTGGTAAGACCTCATCTGGAGTACTGTGTCCAGTTCTGGGCACCCCAGTACAAAAAAGACAAGGATCTCGGAAAGAGTCCAGCGGAGGGCCACGAAGATGGTGAAGGGCCTGGAGCATCTCTGCTATGAGGAAAGGCTGAGTGAACTGGGTCTGTTCAGCCTTGAGAAAAGGAGACTGAGAGGGGACCAGATCCAGGTCTATAAATATCTAAGGTGTGGGGGGCAGAATGGCGAGGCCAGACTGTTTTCAGTGGTGAGTGGAGACAGGACAAGGGGAAACGGCTGGAAACTGCAGCATAGGAAGTTCCGCACAAATGTGCGCAAGAACTTCTTTACAGTGAGGGTGACGGAGCACTGGAACAGGCTGCCCAGGGAGGTGGTGGAGTCTCCTTCTCTGGAGATGTTCAAGACCTGCCTGGATGCCTACCTGTACGACCTGCTATAGGGAACCTGCTTTGGCAGGGGGGTTGGACTCGATGATCTCTGGAGGTCCCTTCCAACCCCTACAATTCTGTGATTCTGTGATTCTGTGAGGGCTTTTTAAAATTATTATTTATTTTTCTTTGCATCATATCAGTTTATTTGAAATTAGCAGGGGAAAAAAAATAACCACACCCATAGGAATTTCCAGTGTGATACATTTTAATCTTAGCTGGCTGTAGCCATTGCATTTAACAAATAAGAATTTATCAAAATGCTACATTCTCTCTAATTTCATGTTTTCAGAACTCTGTTTTTTAAGTACTTCGTTTTCTTCACACTCATTTTTATGACCTTTTCAGGTCATCCTGAACTGCTGATTATATGAAGCAAGCACAAGTTCTGTATACATTCTTAGGTAATACATACTGTACAGAATATCAATCTGCTGTCCTGCTTCTCATCTTTGCATTTACCATGCATGAATGCTTGGTTTGAGCCCATTTTAAAAATGATCGGCATTCTGTTATAAACTGAAATGTTCTGCTGAATTCTAGTACAGATAATGATGTATGATATGATAATTTTTCCTTAAAATATAACTACTTTTTTAAAAAGTACTTTTCTGTGGCAGAATTTTTCCTGGTAGAGATAGTTTGTAAAAAATGGTTTGTATGAAACTGTGCAACTCTAGAGCCAGAGTGGAATTTTTCAAAAATAAAATCTAAATATTATATGTTAACTATGATACTTACATAGAACTATTCAAAAAGGAATATGTACCTGAAATGTATTGGTGTTATTTATCTTGTCACAGGTGCTACAAAAAAATATTTTTAATGAGAATGCTTTTGCAACTTCATGATTAAGAGGAATTAAAATGTTTAAGTGTAGGCAACTTAAGATGAATGCACATGGTAGAGAATGGCCTTCACATCAAAGTTTCTATCTGGAAAAAACGTCATGTCTGGATGTAGACATGCACTAAACTCTACCACAAAACATCTACAAAATATCTGCTGAACAAAACAGTATCTGTTGAAGAGTTTTAATGCCCCAACTATGGTTTCAATAAGAATAGAATTACCATCATCCAGCTTGTCTTTAACTTGTTTCAGGATCTTTTGGAGCTACTCTACAGTGTTTTAAAATTCTGTAAAACTAAGATTGTGTATTCTTGCTAAGAACTTTGTGTGTGTGTGTAATAGTGTATTCCCAAGTCTAATAATTTCTTACTTTCTTTGTAAAAATGCCTACCTATGAGCTGCAATGTGCTACTAACCACAGATATACATGGCAACTTCGTAATAATTGAACATAACTTTTCATTTTTAAATTACTTACATGATGACAACTGCAAATATGAGTGATCTGATACCAACAGAAGTTATTACCACTGCTCTACTAAGATGAGTGTCTAATTGGGCTCATCACCACGGTATAAAATAATATTGCCCTTCACGAATTCTGTTCACATTACTCATGCAGATGTTTTGAGGAAAATACTGTGTCCTTTTTTTCTGAAGAGATCGTTAGGAGGATCAAATTTTTAAACTGCAGGAAGGAAAGACACCCTATTTTCATACTAGTAAATATAATATTGCACCAGGCTGTGAATGAGCAGGCAATAACACTTCAGAAAAAAATTAAATATGGTCATGTTAAAAGCATCCACTGTGTAGAAAAGTGCAATCTACTGAAAGCACAGGCATTCTGATGAACACAATTCAGTGTATAGTTTCTGTGTCTTCATTTGTAGGGATAAAATATTCACATTTTAAATTGTCATTTTATTTGGGTACAGGACACACAATTTCACCTGCAGTTTACACATTAATGAAAAGAAACATTCATGCAGCATACATAATTTAAAACACTAACGTATGCAGCATCTGTTCATTGCAGTTAGAATTGTCTCCTGCCCTTCACATGCATATTTCTCCCTTGTTAAAAGCGAGGAATATTGAGATAAATCGATATTACTTTAAGAAAATGAGCAGGTACCAAAGTTTATTATGTTCTTTATCAATTTCAGAAACGCACAATGAGTTTGTCTTAAAGGCTATATTTTTTACAAGATACAAGAATTCTTTATTTTTTCAGTCCTCTACATGATATGTGGCATACAACAGCAGCAGCATTCTATAAATAAAACATGTCCATAAATACTTCATAAGGAAGAAACTTCCACATAAGCTTGTGAATACAATACTAGTTTTCTTATTAAATAAACCACAAATCCTTGTCTTTTTACTTCATTATAATATATTTTTGTTTAGTTGTAAATGGGACTCTGCTTGGTTATCTGGTTTCTTTTAAAAAATGAAAACAAAAGATATAAAAAAAAAAAGGACTATAGACAAGATTATACAGTAGAAAATGCCTAATTCCATGCACTTGTTCCACTTTCGCAGTCATTTATGCTTCCATATGTTATGTGAAGAATATCAGTAGACAGATACTCTTCATTTTTTGAGAAAGTGACACATCTATGGCCTGTCTATATTTCAGAACCAAAATCTTAAGAATTGAGGAAGAATCCTATTCCATCTTCAGAGGCTTTTTTTTTTTACCTCAGTGTTCCTTTGTTACACTGTTAACTGCATTCAGCTACTCATATTTTAAAGAAAGACTCACCTGGGACATACCTATCTCATGTCAAAACTATATTAGTAACCTATTGCTAAGCACCTACATGCAATCATATTATAATAACTAAAATTTATGGCAACCTTGTGTTTTCTTCTTTTCCACGTATTTGAATAAAGACTTACGCAGTCATGTTATGCTAAAGACTAACTGGACATTGCTTGGCAAGAAAGGCTTTAACACGAGAAGTACTCACAATGAATTTTGAAATGGCTATATCCCAGGGTGAACTCTAACATCTGCTATACGACTTCTTGATTTAGTTGCACTATTGTCTTTAAAAATGCATAAGTTTCTGCGCAGGTGACAGACTGAGTACTTATTAAGCATAATAGAATAAAAAGAATTTCAGAGTTCATTATTACAAAGCTTAGTTATTCAGAAGCTTCATATTGCTCTAGTGTCATCCCACCATCAGTGTTTATAAACCGGACAAATATTATTATGCTTATATTTTTCTATGTTATTTTCATTAATACTGCCAGCTAGTATGTAGCTGGTTAAAATTTTAGAAGTGCCAAATAAACCACTAAATAAAGTTTCACCATTAAAAATGCATGCTTCATCCTTGCATGAATTTGTTCTAAATTTTATTCTTTTGTAAATTGGGATTCATTAGAAAGTACAGGTAAAATTGGTACAGGTCATAGATTCATAATGTAGAAAAAAAAACAGGTCAATCATTAAAGGCCAATGTAACAATCAGCACCAGTGAATAAACTGAACTCACTGAAAGCAAGATGAACTGCTGAAGGTTAAATAATAAAAACAGAATAAAGAATAACAATATGAAATGTGAAACTGTGTCAAGGTTAGCAGTAACTGAAGAGCAGTTGGCAGCAACGGACATGAGCTCTCATTGCAACACTCTGACAAAGAGTGTTTGAGAAATACTATAAAACCTGAACAGGAATATAGTAAATAAAAACAGTAAAGTAGTAATATGTATGTTAATATTAATTATTAAAGCCTCTGTTAATGTTACTGGAACTTTTATTGCAACATTGTGTTCCAGTATCTACAGGGCATATGGAAATCTGGGCAGTGTAGAGGAAAGAAGCTATTCAAACACGAGTTTTGGATTTGTCTTATTTGGAGATATTTGAACTATTAATTTATTAAAAGAAAATTAATCACATTTATAGTTCATATTATGGTGCTCTGTAAGTACATCAGACAAAAATGCCGCAGTTTAGAAATTGCAACTAGACACATTTACCAAAAAAAGTATAATTTTTTGGCCCACATAGTTAGCCCCTAGAACAACCCTTGTATGATGGGTTTGGCCTCATTCAAATCTACATATATGACTTTTTTTTTTTATGAGATAGTATTTAAAGTCTCTGAACTCAAAGCTTAGGGCTCAGTACTACCACAGAAACAGCTAAATGAATTTATATGTCTCAGTGTGCTGCTAATATTTCAGAGTTCAAAATTGTGAAAGCCTAATTTTTTGTACTTTCCTTGTGCTATTATTATTCACTTTTTCTAATGTTACAGATGTAACTCCAAGAATATCTTCTAGCGACCTTCCAGTACCTGAAAGGAGCCTACAGGAAAGCTGGGGAGAGACTTTTTATAAGGGCAGGAAGTGACAGGATGAAGAGAAATGGTTTTAAACTGAAAGTGGGTAGATTTAGGCTAGATATTAGGAAAAAGTTCTGTGAGGGTTGCGAGATGCTGGAACAGGTAGCCCAGTGAGGTTGTGGATGCCCCTCCCTGTAAGCATTTAAAGCCAGGCTGAATGGGACTTTGAGCAACCTGGTTTAGAGGGAGGTGTCCCTGCCTATAGTAGGGGGGTTGGAAATAGATGATCTTAAAGGTCCCTTCCAACTAAAAGCCATTCTATGAGGAATAAACAAGAGAATTTAGAGTACAGACACTTGCAGAGCTATGATTTATCACAATCATGGGGAATTGGTTCGATGGCTCTCATGACTGGAGGGTTGTAGTGAAAGAACACAGGTTCTTTAGGAAAGTCAGGTAGGGTAAATGAAGAGAGGGTGTCACTCCATATGTCAGTGACCCACTGGAGTGCCTGGACCTTCCTGTGGTATGGATGAGGTGCCTAACAAAAGTTTAAGGATCAGGATTAAAGTAGGGCAGGGACAGGCTTGCTAGAGGCCTCTCAACCATGGATGAACAACATGGATGAGCACCCCTACATACAAGTAACAGTAGTCTCACATTCACAAGCCCTAGTGCTCATGAAATCTACCAGAGGGACAACACAGCATAAGCATTCTAGGAGGTTCCTGGAGCACATTCATAGTTTCCTTATCCAAGTGATAGAGGGGGCAACAAGGAGAGCTGCTGTACTGGATTTCATTCTCACCAACAAAAAAGGGATTGTTGATAACATGAAAATCAAAGGCAACCTTAGCTGCAGTGACAATGAAATTGCCACTGAAGCTTTTCCTTGAAATAAAATAAATTAGTTTTGTATCTCATTATCTTGAGCCACCTACTAATGTTGAATGTCTACTTATGTCTTGCCACACATTTTGTTTGTCTGTGAACAGGTGTTAAGGTAGAAAACACACGTATACTGCAGGAATGGGTCAAGCTAATGATCGAAGTTAACTAAGAAAATGTAGTGACTCCACATCAAAATGCAATTTGTAGTAAGCAAGACTGACAGGGATGATCACTGTAGTAATCTGCTGTTGGTACATTATCCCATCCTTCTAACCTACCTAGAAGATAATTTTGATTTAACAGCTTTTTAAAATTATTTCCATGCTGACTATGTCAACATCATTGTATAAATATTTAAGATGCAGGTTTCTTCCTATGTAGCCATATTATACAACTGAAATTAATTCTTCAGGGATTTTCAACTTTCACCTTCTGTGCTCATGTCAAGAGAACTGCCACTGCTGTAGAAAAATCTTCAGCATAACCAGAGAAATTAGTCATAATTCTTAACTAATGCACTTACATGTTTCTACGTCAAATGGCAAGCTCTGAATCTCTTTTCAAATGTTGTGAACTTTGTATTAAGTAGCTAGATAGTTATCTAGGCATTGAATGACTTGGACTGGAAAGGACCTCAACGATCACCTAGTTCCAAAACTTTTCTGGGGAGAGTTTATCCCTCTTTTCCCGGGCCTTATCCAACCTGGCTGTACAATCAATAGGTGTAGAAAGGTCAGGCTTAGTAAGATTATTGCAATGGAAAGATAATCAAAATAAATGGAAAAGCTCACCAGTGTTGTAAGCTCAGAGTAAACTCCTCAGGGAGCAATCTCCAGAAAGAGATCCTTCCTCAGTGGTAGTCGGCACATAAATGGGATCTAGGAGAGGTGGAACCCCTTCTGCTAGCACAGGTGAATCACCTTCACCTGCGCTCCTGTGGCTGACTCACTGCTTGCCTCACGTGGTCAATCAGAGGTTCAGGTCAGGGTCAATAGTTCCCATACACTGCCATAAAAGCTTCCAGAAATAGGGCATCCACAGCTTCTCTGGTTTGCCTGTTTTAGTCCCTCACCACCCTCTGAATAAAGAATTTCTGCCTAATATCTAACCTAAATCTCCACTCTTAGTTTAAAAAAATTTCCCTCTTATATTAATGCTATCAGATCATCTTAAGAAGTTGGTCTGCCTCCTATCAGTAAGCTCCTTTTAAGTACTGGAAAGCTGCAATGAAGTCTCTCAGGAACCTTCTCTTCTCCAAGCTGAAAAAGCCTGAGTGCCTTTGCCTTTCTTTATAGGAGAGACGCTCCATCCCTTTTGTCATCTTTGTAGCCCTCCTCTGGACCAACCTCAACAGCTCTGTATCTTTCTTGAATAGGGGATGTCAGGCCTGGATGCAGTAATCCCAGTGGTGTCTCATGAGGGCAGAGGGGTCTATCAGCTCCATTCCCCTGCTGACCACCCGTTTTCTGATACTGCCCAGCAGTTCTCTGTAAAGGGTGTTGAATGTAGAAAAATTGTTACCATTTTCTTACCTCCATAACAAATGATGTTATTTGTACTGTATAATGATGTTCTGTAGTTTAGTACTCCCTCCAAAATTAAGTAAATCTACAAAAAATATATGAACTAGTGATTTGTGTACCTTAATTCTTTGGTGGAATTGTCTCTTTGGATCCTGGCATTCACTGACCAACTACAGGATTTCTTTACATAAGATTTATACTATGTGTTCTGAGTCAATGCCCTTCAAGCTGCTGGCTCACATAATTTCATCAGCACATTAGATTTGTACAGAAGTAGGTAATTGTAAAAGATACAATTTATCTTTTAATAGTACATTTATAATGTTATGTTTCCTACTCACATTTAAACTGACTGCAATGACTCTCATTCCGTACATGATCTCATCTTACATTATCTTGAAATTTATTTACTAATAGACTGTTAATAAGGGTGATTTTTATGATTTTGCATCCTGCTGGGAAACAAAAATACTTATTTTATTTATTTTTATTTATAAAAACAAATATTCCCCCCCCCCCCAAAATCCAGTAGTGAACTCTAAACTGAGGTAATGTTTGGAGTTAGTATTAAATACCAAGAAGAGCAAGATTGGATTATGAAAGTAGTGCTAAATCAATAAAATATTTTTGAACACACTATAGAAAGTTGGTTTAGGAAGGAATACAGATCCATGTAGCTCAGTTAAAGTCATCAGATTTTAATAGTTCTCTCAAGTAAAAGCTAAAGTAGAGATACCTAATTTTACTGGTTCCACATATAGCACTGTAATCTCAACAGAGCATATGTAAATTGTTTTAATACTGTACATATCCTTATCTGAGGAAACCTAGCATTCAGTTTCCCTGTGTTGCCCCACAGTGAAACCCTCTGCTGCAGAGGTGTATAGCTTCTCTTCAACTTGTAACCTTTCTGACTATACCAACTATAATTTAATTATTATTATGCCTGTGAAAGGTGCAGAAGAGAAATTCAGTCCATTACTCATAGCCTTTGTTTAAAAAAGATCTTTCCCTTTAGAAGCAATAGAGTTTGATGCTTAGTTTGGGATTAGCAGTGTATTTTCATGGTAATCATGGCAAATAAGTATTTGACTCTCTGAAGGTTGAGCTATGAACTTGAACTGTACTACAGACCTACACAAATACTGCAAATATATAGGTAATGCCACTTGATAGATATCTGGTCAGGGAAATCAAAGGCAATGACATGTGAATGTTAGCTATAAAATCCCAATGTACCCTGTAGATTACAAATGCTGAAGGACATGTGATTGAACTCTCTTATGCCAGTCATTTCTTTGTTGACATAGAGTTTTTATTCTGCAGTAAATTCACTGTGACACAGTTTTATACTGAAGCAATATTATGTTTTCTTTCTTTCTGGATGAACTCTAAACCCCAAAAAATCAGAGAAAAGTCACACCAAACCACTTTTCACATAGAAATTCCTATTCACTCTCGTCTGAGATAGTCAAGTTCCAGTATAAATCTATGTACAACTAGCCTGTTAATATGTTTGTACATTATTAACACGAATATTAGTATAGAATTTAATATTCACAGGAATATACATTTTCCCCTTACCAGTGGAAATTGCTATCAAAGGAAGAAGAAAATTTTAAAGTTCCTGAAATATTGAGAAATAACCAATAAGGTATAGTAGATGACATTTAGTCCAATGAAGAAACATTTCTACATTTCCATGAAAGATAAAAGTGGGTTTTAAGAAGGTTCCACTTCTGCAATTTAGTAGAAAACCCTACAGAAAAAAGAATTGACTCATTTGATCAAGTGAAATAATCCAGCTTTCACTAGAAAATCTGAAAGACAGAGAGATCTGGGCTTGTTTAGCTTGGACAAGATAAGGCTCTGGAGAGACCTCACTGTGGTCTTCAAATATTTGAGGGGAGTGTGTAAACAGATGGGGTACAATTGTTTACTTTGGTAGATAGTGATAGGAAAAGACGGAGTGGTTTTAAACTGAGACAGGAGATTTAGATTTGATATTAGGGGGAAGGTTTTCACACAGAGGGTGGTGACACACTGGAACAGGTTGTCCAAGGAGTTTGTGGATGCCCCATCCCTGGAGGCATTCAAGGCCAGGCTGGATGTGGCTCTGGGCAGCCCGGTCTGGTGGTTGGTGACCCTGCACATAGGGTCTGATTAGACAAAGTTACTTTGCTAAGGGCTGCCTTGCCCTGTTGAATTTTGTATTGGATAATTGGATGAGATATCTTTCTTGACAATAGGATGAAATGAGCCAAAAATATTAAGTCTTTCACGTCCATATTCAACGTTCAGCATAGTAAATTGTGAAAAACTGAAGAGTCTGAATTCCTTGTTGCAGACCACAAAACAGTGTTAAGCCACTATGATCAAAATTACATGGCTGAGGCAAGATTATCCTCAAATATCAGTACCAGCTAAACTCTTAGGATTCATACCATCTAAACTTTTGAGTCAGCTGCATTAAACATTGAAGCCAGTATTCATTGTTGTTAGCATCGTAGAGTGATAATGAGCTGTTTCCGACAGCTCATTATGTAAATAATGAAAAAAATCTTATGTAAATAAGAAAAAAATCCACACAGATTTAAAATAATTAATCTGGAAATTTTTACCTGTTATAAACTAGAAGATTCTTGCTTCTGTAAAGCATATTATTTTTGCAGTAGATGCATAGTTTCTTCATATTAAGAAAAATTGTATGTTTTCTACTAAGCAGTTATTCTCTAAACATGTTTAGGTATACCTACTCCTTTAGAGTAAAGTCAAGAATCTTAGTTTATATCCTTGAGACAAAGCTGACATTTGTCTCAACAATATGACATAAAATATATAGGAAGTCTTCCTAAAAAGCTAAAAATACCCAAGATTTCTCATACCTTGAATGAGCCTTGTTTGCTTTCACTTATTTTGTCTTAGCCATTTATTTAAGAGTGTCAAATTAGCTTTTAGCTTAAGTAATTGCTAACGTTACCTCACATAATACTTAATACTAGCCTAATGAAATTTTGTTGTTGATACTAATCTGCTTATTCTAATTGAAATTGTTCATGTAGCACTGAAATTTAAAATGTTGATCTTGCAAACACACAGATACCATGGGTAATATATATGAGCAATTCAGAGCTATTAGTAATGCTTATTGCATTTTTAATTTCAGGCGTGTAAATATTTGCAGGATTTATGCCTAAAAATATTATGCTTTTTTCTCTGTAAAAATGCATAAACATGAATATTCTCCTAGTGAACATGCTCAAGTATTTACAGTAACAAGAATTTTCTATGCTTGGAGCATAAGTACATTTGTTCAATTTAATGTTCATTGTGGTATTTCTATAATGCTGTAATGATTGTTTTAGTTTCAACAAACAGCACTGAGTGTCCTTCCATGATATAAATATGAATTAGTAAGATATGCTAACATGCTTTTCTATTTCATGAGTGGGCAGTAGAGACCATAAGTTCACTAAAATATAAATTTTTGCCCTGGACTGAGGGTCTTGCTTCATGGTAAGAAAATTGACACTTCACTGACAAGAAATCAAACTTAGCAATAATAATAATATTTCTTTAAAGAAAACAAATAAACAAACAAACAAGAAAGGAACAACAAACAAATCAGTTTTCATGAGAGGGAAATGGTCATTTGACTACTTTGTTTTACTGATGGTGTAAAGATACATAACACCCTGAACCAAACATATTCTCTCCATTCTACTGCGTTTTAAACTTATAAAGTACAGATTATACTTCTTGTTGGTCTAAAAAAGAATAAATCTAAGCTAAACTGGACTAGGATATAACAGAACAGACAATATTTCACCCCTCCACTTTAGTGTTAACCTGGTAGCAAAAACTGAAGCAATTATGGATAGATCTAAATAGCCTCATCACTACACTAGCATGTTCTAAACTCAGATGCTCTGGAAGTGAAGATAATGATAGTAGAATATTCTTCAATCTCCTTTCATAAGGGGTAGAACAGCATTTAGAGCAAAATTCAGCAACGCATAAATGCAAGTGGGTTTTTTATGTTTTCATATTTAGCACAGAGAGGCTTATGTCTTGTAAAAAGTTTAACTAATACAAATTCTGTTAAAGTGTTCGGTTTCTATTTCAATTAGAAGTGAAATTCCTGAAGTTATTAGTTCATTTTTAAAATAAAACAGTGCTCAAACACTTTTGACAAGTTTCCATTGCATGTTCTTCAGTGGAATACTGAAATAATTAAACAGTGGGAAAAAAAGCCACCAAAGAACGCAGGTTTCCAAAAGAACTTAAATTGTATCAACGAATATTTTTTCAGAATAGAGATACAATTAGGCAGTATCACCCTTGTACTGAAATATCCAGATAAATATTATATTCAGGACTGTGTGTGCAGTCTCCGTAGAGCCATATGGAGATAGATGATCACCTCCCTGCTCTGTTAATACTACCATTTTGCTTTGCAAGCTGGTGTTTAAATTGCTGCCCACGCATAACTCATTTGGGTGTCAGCACCAAATGTGTTTATGCCAACTGTGTTTCAGTTTATTATTCCTCAGAGGTATCTGGTTACATTTCTCTATAGTGAGATCTTAGGACTGGATTATTTTGTATTACAAAGATTTAAAAAAAAAAAAAAAAAAAGAGAATTTCAAATTATAAAATAACAAAGACGAAAAGCCTGGAACATATCTTCATTACAAAAATCTATGAAGAATAATAAAGAAAATGTACCTTTGATAGATACATGGCAGATTTCATTTTTAATGTGAAATCATCTGAGACATTAGCTATGTATAGATTTATTGTTTTTCAACAAATTTATAATTGTTTTCATTGAAGCCACTGAATATTAATTACGAAAGTTGTGAGGTTTTTGTCATACAGCTACTAAAAAAGAGAGCTGAGTCTAACAATCTTCATCAACATTTATGATTGTTTCGCACAGTATTCTGTAATTAGGGTTAGTGAAGATTGCTGTCCTCATAACTGCCAGAAGACTATGCCAATACATACTAAAAACATACTGCTCAGACTATGACTTTGACGATCAACTCAGGTAATACCACTGACAATATTACTGTCATCTGTTTCAGTAATCTGCATAAGAGCATCTGATGTTTTATGTAAACATAAGTTACATTCTGTTGTGCTTACTATTCTAATCATAAAATAAGTCTCACATGTCACAACAGACATCAGAGGAAGAAGGGGAAGGAAAAAATCTAGGTTGAAATAGCAAAAATTAGCTTTCACTTTTAAAATTATTATTGCTTTTAAAAACAATGAACAACAAATTAGTCATATAGGTTAGCTTAAACATGACAAGACCAATAATATTGATTTGTTAAAATATATGTGGAATGGTAAAGATAACAGTGACATTTTATTATGCAGAGACCCTCAATCTGAATATAATGATTTAATTTATCACTTCATTACATATGAGGAGAGTTCCATTAAGTACCATGAGAAGTTTGAAGCCAGATCTCAGTTGTTATATATATAATAACTTCTATTATCATTGATGGAGCTACTGTGACATATATTGTTTAAGCATCTGATTTAATACATACAGTTGAAATTTCATCCATGACAGTAAATGTAGATACAATTTACGTTGATAATATTACATTAAAGACACAGGAAATGAGAAGAGAAAGAAGGTTTGAAAAGCTAAAAATAAATCACACAAAACAGAAAGAGAAAGAAAAGTGAATTTTTCTGAAAAATGTCAAATGGATATTTTGGTGTTCCTTTCAGCAGTTGTATGAGGATTAATAAAAGGCTTTATGGTATAAACTCCAGCACTGCAAGGATAGATGTCATATTTAGAAAAAACACACAAAATAGCGTAAGTCACATAGGAAAATATTTTGCTGGAGTACTAGATACTGCTATGGAAAGAAGTGCATCAAGGGCCACCTGAGATGCCCTCAGACATTTCCATGGGGCTGAACCTAGTGTTCTCTGTTATGTAGAGAGATACATCTCACTACATACTTAGTGAGAACTGTCTAGTATTAGGTGGATAGTTGGACTGGATGATCTTGTAGGTCTTTTCCAAACTTGGTGATTCTGTGATTCTAAAGGACATATGTCACCATTCTTTATGCATAAATGGACATCAGTCAGAATGTCCCCAGTAAATTTGAATGGACATAGACTCCTTGTCAGCAAGAAACCTACAAAGAGCCAATGAATCAACACAATGCGTAAATATTGTCTTCAATTAAATTACTTTTATGGAAAAGGTATGTTCTTAAGAATTTCTCATATACATAGGTAAATAAATGGGGTGAAATTTGGAAATACATACTTGTGGAGAACTTCTGTGGGATATGCAGAGTGACAGAATATGGAGATGTGAAGGAAAGTAATTGAGAAAGATAGATGTTAATGCTGTGCAGCTGAAGTGTTTCACAGGTTGGAAGATTTGGATTAAAAGGAACCATGAGTGGACAAAGAAAACAATCCCCAAAGCACTTCTAAGTGCTCCGTGAAAAGTGACATAGATAGGATGTTAAAATGACTCTGAAGTGTTGCTGCTATCACTCTGATGGAATGAAAGAACTGAAACCATGAATCTGTGTCCCCAGGACAGCATGATACAGTAGCCCTGACACAATTTGTCTGCAAGAAGTGCTATGAAATTGTTCCTTAAATGCAAAAAGTGAAATTGAGAAGTCAAGAGCCAAAAGCCAACCATTGAAGAAGTATGCTTTTTTCTTTCATGATAGTGACAGCATGTTTTAACAATCTAATTCAAGATAGGCAGAAAAGAGGAGATTAAATAGGATTTTGCATATGGTGTATTTATCTTCTCATAGTGTGTAAACTTAATAACTGAGCAAATTTGGCTTTCTGCTTTATTGATGAGTTCCTCTCAGGAGTAACAAATACTTAAAGATTTTGCACAGGAATTGGTAATGCGAAACATTTTTATATTTATTATTTCACCTCACAATTTGATGGTATTTTATGTCAATGGGGTGTATTCAGTTACGCAGTGTATTTTCTAAATATACTGCTTGTTATTTTCTTCAGTTTATAGAAGTTTAAAGAAGCCAGAATAAAAATGATAGCTAGATCTTACAAAAGGAAAGAATGTATACGTTTTGGATACTTTTTGTGCTATAATATCCAGAATTAATATAGAGATTCTTTACAGTTCAAACAAATCTTGTAAATGTTCTACTTGTTCAAAAGAATAAAGGACTGTTGAAAGAAGCTCCTAAGACTGTACTTAAAATTTATTCTGCAATAGGATGTAAAGAAGAGACTTTTAAAACTGAGAAGTGCATGAAATTTCTTGCAATGGCAATGAAGTGCTATTCTTTCAGAACTGCTTTGCACAGTTGCAAGTTTTCATGCCATAGAGTTTTTAGAAAAAACATCAGTTTCCCAAGGAAATATTGGTTCTGAAATTAAATCATTTATGAAAGATATATATAGAAAGATATAGAATCAGTGGGACATAGGGAACCTATAGAAAATTCTTCTCATTTTGCAGAAAGGAATGTGCTACAAAAGCAAAGTAAATGAAGCACTTTTGTTACTCTTTTAGTATTTGAATTTTTTAAAAAAGTTAATATTTTACCTAGTATAATGAATTGTTTATGTATTCCTTCTACCTGTTTGATTATCCATCCATCCTAGGGTTCTGAAAGAGATGGCTGATGTGGTTGCCAAGACACTCTGCATCATATTTGAAAAACCATGGCTATGTGTGGTGAAGTCCTTGGTGATTGAAAAAAGGGAAACATTATGCCCATTTTTAAGAAAGGGAGAAAGGAAGACCCAGGGAACTAGAGGCTGCTTAGTGCCTGGGAAGATCATCGAGCAGATCCTCCTAGAAGCTATATTAAGGCACATACAAGATAAAGAAGTGATTTGAGACAGCTAGCATGGATTCACTAAGGACAGATCTTGCCTGACCAGTCTGATAGCCTTCTATGAGGGAGTGAAGGCTTTGGTGAATGGGGGAAGGGCAGTGGATGTCATCTACCTGGACTTCTGCAAAGCCTTTGACATGGTCCTTCACCACATTCTTCTCTCTAAATTGGAAAGGTGCGGATTTGAAGGATGGACTGTTCGATGGATTAGGAATTAGTTGGCTGGACGCAGCCAGATGGTTGTGATTAATGGTTCTGTGTCAAAGTGGAAGCTGGTCACAAGCAATATCCTTCAGGGGTCACTCTCAGGACTGATGCTCTTCAACATCTTTGTCAATGACATAGACAATGGCCATTCTATGATTCTATGATTCTATATATATGATCTTATGATTATATAAATGGGCCCTGAGAGCAGTATACTGGTCACCCTTTGTTAGAAGAGGAACCCTCTGGAATACTCCAGTCAAAAACCAGTTGTTACAATGTAGTTCCAGCCAGATCACAATTTACAGTTTCCTTTCATATAATACAGTGGCAAACTTTTGACCTTGCAAAGGAAGAAATAATTCTTCATTTCTTTCTACGCAAAGTGGTTTATGGGACTGTGGCAGGTCAGATGTCACATTTAATCTCACAAGTGCTAGGACTTCATTACTAAGCACAAATACGTAATATGCTGTGGGATATCAGCAAAGGAAATTACTATTTAACTATTAAGTGTTATTAAGTTATTCATAATTTTAATAACCCTAAATTTTCCGGATTACAGGAACATAAACTGAATTTCCACTAATTTATCTGTACAAGTTACCATTATTTCAAAGAATGACTTTGAAAATATCTACAGAACATGTTCTCCTGTCTCTGACCAGCCACTATGTATCATCAGCGATAGCAGTTTGAAAAATCAGTATTCTGTATTTGAAGACAGGCTCTGTGAGACTGTCATACTTACCTGAGCATGAATTTGTCTGCATCATGTTAAAAACAACATCCATAGGAGTAAATACAGTCACATAGACTCTTGGTTAACTGAAAATTCTCACTAAGACAGGGCATTGTTCCATGCAAGACCACCCTTCAGGGGTATAAGTGTGGTGTTACAAGTTAGTCACTTGCTTTACTGTCCCTACTAAATGTTACAATTGAGGGTGCTAGTTGTGCCATTTGCCCTTCCATTACAGCCTGTGGAGAGCCCCATTTTGGCTCAGTCTGGAAGAACCAGTCCTGTCCTTCTCCAGTGAAGTGGTGAGATGCTGGTCTCCAAATCCACCACTGTCCTGCCCTGTTTGCTATTTGAGTTCTTGGTAAGGAGGATGGTGATGAGATCATCCAGTTTCAATGCCCCTGCAGTGGGAAGGATCACCAACCACTAGACCAGGCTGACCAGAGCCACATCCAGCCTTGCCTTGAACACCTCCAGGGATCCACAACCTCTCTGGGCAACATATTCCAGTGCATCATCACCCTCTGAGTTATGATATTTGCAGTACTGTTTCTTAACCTTACAGTAGAAATAACAGTCCATATTTGGAGAAATTCTGTGTTCTTTCATTGGAAGTTAAATGAATTGGCCCTGTGTTTTTCGTGAATAAACTATATTAAAATACTGAAATTAATTAAAAAGATCAAGTCCATACTCTTCTAAGCTTGACATGAAAAAGTCTTTTTTCATAATTTTGGTTTTCAATTCTAATTTTGAACACAAAAAGTGGAAAAATAATGCCACTTAATTTCATTGTGGAAATACACTTAAGTATCTAAAAAGTGTGTCAGTGTTAGAATAGGAGGAGTAAATAATAATAATAATAATAAGTAAGGTCCAGGTGAAAAAAAAAAAAAAAAGAGATTTGTCAACATCTGATGCATAAATACAAAGAAATCTTACTGCATGAGGAATGATCCTATGGGGAAAAAACAATAACACTACATTCAGTGCTCCTGGGTTGACTCATAGGGAAAATTAAAATTGTGCTATGAACTTTACCATTTTCAAGGTCTTAGACTTTGACTTTAACCTTAATATTCTTAAGATATATGACCAAATAACTAAAATTAGAATGTAACTATGAAGAAAATAAATCATATTTTTTAAAAGGAGATTATTCAATTAAACTTGTTATTTACTGAAATATTTTTTGACAATTTTCTCAATCCTGCCATCTGGTAATATTACAAGAAAAGTTGACTCCCTGTTAAAAGACACCAATTTGAATTTCAAAATCATAGGAGTGCTTCATAATTGCTTGAAGTTTGAACATTATTTCATTTACCAGCAATCAGCTGTTTAAAAATAGTGTCCTTAAATCGTAGATCCATATTTTTTTCTGGGCCATTTTCCCCTTAAAATTGACTTGACATTTAAAACATCAGCTTTTTTCACAGTATGCATCCCATCTGCAATTATGCTGCAGCCCACTCAGCCACTCAGCTCTGTCCTTGCTACAGCAATAAACCTGGTAAAAGAGCACGTGCTTATGGATAAAATGGATTGTAATTCATTCACACAAAAGAAAAAAAAAGAGAAAACCAGACCTCCTTACAGACACCCATTGCAGTACATGGTATAGTGCATTAACACAAGAAAAGCATATTATATAGTGGAGTATCTCCCCTGTCTGAGTAACTATAGGATCAACAATAATCAACCTCTCTCACACACAGGAATATTAACAAAGTTGAAACACTCAATCTTATCTCATATATTTCACTTGTAATACACATGAAACTGCAAATTAATAACAGTGCTTGTGTCCTTTGTCATAACCAGCTACAACTTCATGTAAAGGAATGATGATAAAATGCTTGGATTTCTGTGCTTTCAAATTTTATTTGGTGAACAGCAACTGCCAAACACTAAATAAATGCTTCATGTATCAGTGTGTGTTTGACCTGTTTAAACAAATTTTTATACTGATTCAGTGTCTACAATTGCTGCTAATTTGTTATGGCATAGAAAAGGAGTTAGGCTGAGTTTGCCTACTGTGTCTGCATAACTTGCAGTATCTATACCAGTTAGTATAAAGTTGGTTTAATTCTTTCTATTAAGCAGTGCAGCCAGTTGTGTAACAGAGACATAATCTCCATTGTGCATGCTCACGTCTTCATTGATTTGCAAATCCCATAATGTAATTCATGCATTCATATAAACCGATAGGAAAAAAAATCTGAGCCTGAAAATAAAATTCCAAGTGAGTTTATTTACATGCAAGACTTTTCATGAGGAATATAAACGGAAACTTTCTTTGGTTCTGTGTTATTCACAATCACCTGTATCTCAGAAGTTTTCCTATCTTCACTTAACAGGGAATTTATAATATCCCTCTGTTTTGGAAATACTTAATCATTTTTAATAATGATAAAACAGTACAGTCATGCTGAAGTCTTTACCTCAAAGGAGATGTTCTGAATATTTTTCCTCTATTTGGAGTACAGAAATTTTCATGAAGTTTGCAGAAATTCAGATCAAAATGTATTTGGAGATTGCCTACATGTTATAAGCTGTAAGGTAGAAACTGGTATATAGACAAAAAGAGGAACATAGACAATAAGAAACTAGGCTAAGCTGATAGAAACCATAAATCAGAGTTTTCTTGGAGAAAGCTTGCATTTCAAGCTAAAATATTGATGGAAGAATATCCCTGAAGTTTTGCCAAGCAAGATGAGTTTTCTTACTGTAAGAAGTTGCTTACCTAATTCAGCAGTTGGTGGCAGACAGCCTAACTTCCTTCCTAGTTGTTAATCCTATACCATAAAATACCCCTAATGTAGTTTTCAACAGTTCTGTTTATCTCCCTGGGGATAAAAGAACATGCTGTTTTGAAGTGTCAGATTTTATACTATGTTGCAGTGAGTTATTTTTATTTATCTTCCATTCTGTGTTTTTCTGAGGCATATACAAAAGTAATCTTCAAAGAGCTATTTGTACTATTTAGACTTTTTTTCATATTTAAGATTTGGTTTGTAGAATCATCTAGAAAAACATATATAGTTTACATCCTGGACATTATACTCAGATTGTGCACATCTAACGGATTTGTAATCATTTTTCCTCACCTTTTGTAACATATGAGATGTCTATGAGATAAATCATCATATTTTAAATAACATTGCATTCTATTTGTTTTCTGAGAACACGTGTTTAACTACATGTTCCTTTCTGTGTTCTAGAGATAGGAGATATCCAGGTTGTTTTCTGTTTAACTCTCTGCAAAATGGCCTGAGATTGAGTCTCTGCCATGCTTAGGGTTCCTCCAGTTCAGCAGCAAAGGCACTGCTGCCTGCAGTTTGAGAAGCAGTGGTAGATTCTTAAATATATGTTACCAAACCTGGGAATGCGCAAAGTATCCAAGTTTCTACATTAAAATATTGGACTGGCATAATATACTTTTGGAGTTTTCAGTTGTCAGAAGTTACAGATGTAACTTTTTGCAAAAAGGTAGGAAGTTCTAACATCATGTCTGTGAGGAGTCGGTCTGGCAAGGGAATCCTTTGTGGACCTTTGGCCCAAATCAGCCCAAATCATTTATTTCCTTTTCTGAGAATGGAAGATTTGAAAATAAGACTGTTAAGATTACAAAACAAAAACAAAACAAAACAAAACAAAAAGGGAAAAATAAACAAACAATCATGAAAATGTACGTGAAAGAGTCCTTTGTACCCCAGGTAAATGAATGAAAATATGTAATACTCTAAATTTCATCTTTCTGTGAGCCTCGAAGCTGAATTTTCATAAGAAAGTAATTAAAGCAGGAATTATCCAAACATTAATGCTCTTTTTCCTGGTAAGTAGAAATTTTAGCTGCTTGTGCATCTGAGCCCTGCAAATCTTATTTTAATTTGAAGAACTACTGAAAACAAAAAAGAATTTATCTCGGAAGTGCTCTATAAAGGGATCTGTAGCATAAAAGCATAGTATTTATCTAGACATGATGATATAGCAAATTACTGTTTATCTGTTTATCAGGGACTTTATTTGAAATCTAATTTAGCAGCATAGATATGGCCCATAAATAAGGAGATATCTTCATGTATTTACAGGTACATATTCATGTATGCATTGCAGACCCAGAATAGAAACAATGTTGTTCTACTTTTGTAAAGTAGTTTTGAAGAAAAATAGAACAAAAGAGTCAGGGGAGCTACTGTCAAAATAGTAAGAAGAGCACTGAATGTTGGGAAAACACAGATTTTCTGTAATAATTATTAGGAACTAATCATTACAGAAAATCTGTAATAATTATAAGAATGGGGCTATTATTTTAAGCTAGGATATAATGCTGCTTTTCATATTTAACCTTTTTAGGCATGTTTTTTTTTTAATTTATTGCATATATGCGCACATAAAAAACAAATTTATTCTGTTTTCCTTTATTTCCATTATATAGACAACGTAATTAATAAGTGATATTAGTAGAAGACTTTTTATCAAATACGAAATCCTTTGTCTTTGAATTCTGTGAAACACATTAGTACTCACTACAGAGGAGGCAATAGAGCTAAACTATGTTTTGTAACAGTAAATTATTTGTCTCTTTACACCTCTTCCATATATTGGTGTTAATGGTTGCCTAACTTTTCTGGATCAACATTTTCCTTCATGAAGTGTAGCTTATATCTCCTTTGACTTTCACATGTTCTTATTTTAATGTGTTCTGCTAGTACCGTAATTTTTGAAAATTTTCTCATTTTCTATTTTAATCTATTCTATTCCCCACTGTGTCATTGTACTTCTCTCTGCCCCTGTGCTGTGCTGTCCTCAGGCTAACATGAATAGCATTATGTATATATCTGAGATTAGATGCAAATCTGAACTAACACCTTTTAGCGAACATGGCCTGTAACGTGTCTCTGATGGCTGCTCAAAATGTTCAGATAGCGTAAGCTGGGATAAACTTAATGTGTTTCTGGTTGCTATACTACAACTAATATTGAGAATTTCATATTAAAAGTGTAGAGCATAAAGTTCTGTCTATGTACTGATGGGTTCTAGATTCACAGACACCTAAGGTCTGTACATCCAAACAGATGCTTAGGTGCTGTGATGGAGAATACAGCAATATTTATTTTAGGGAACACAGAAGAAAATAGAAATGCGTCAAGAACTCGCCATATCAGATACACTGAATTCACAAAGGAAGGGAAACCAATGTGCTTGGTCTTAACCAGGAAGTAATCTCAACCCATGTGCTTTGGTAATTTCTATTAAATGTAATCATCTACAGACTGATGTGGACTGAAATATCTAGATCCAAATCCAATTTATAGTAAAAGTTGCCACTAAATTGTTAAAGAGAAGGGCATGCCAGGGAGTGTCAAATGCAGGCTGCTCCACAAAGCATGAAGAGCAGGAAACAAGAGAAGCACCAAGGCAGCCAGAGCAATATCCTCACTTGCAAGGAGTCACAATGTTGAACCAGGAATGTCAGGGTCAAAATCAGGTCCAGAAAAACGGTTCAGAGAACAGCTACAGGCCAGTCATCATGCAGCAAGTCCATTATGATGAGGCAAGGTCAGGATGAGGAAAATTGGGACCAAACATACACGTGCCTGTCAGAGCTGTGATGTAGCTCAGATGGCAACTATGCTAGAAAGCCTCAGACTTGAAAGAAGCTCCTAGGGAAAAGAAAGGTCTGACCCTCACTTGTAGTTCAACAGTTGTCAGTGAAGGAATTGGCCTTGGCCTTATCCTGTAGAACTCTTTAATTTACTGCACTAAGGTTACAGAAGTAGAGATGGTCTCAGGATACTGATAGGAAGAATTTTAAATTCTCTTGAGATGATGTGTTATTTCACAAAGAAAAAGGGACCATATAAAGCCTAGAAAGTCATATTTGTATAACTGAAGACGACCCAGACTTATTTTAATTGAAAAATGTAGTCAGAGAATTTCCTTAGTGAAAATGAATAAAATGAACTTCAGACTAAGACACTAAATCTGTCTGATCTGCCTGAAAAACTAGAAGGAGAACATGTTAAATGAGGTAAGAAGCTCCTCCAATATGAATATCTGTGGGAATCCTCTGAGGACAAAGTCCTGGAAAGTGTTCTGTGAAGGAAAGGACATTCTTTTTCACGGATAGGTATTTTTATTGATCTCCAAATAGAAATGCAATGTTTGAAGCAATACTGAATTCACAACTACCATCTTGTATGGCAGCAAGTCACCTGAAGTGAGAGAAAGACTGAAGGAGAAATTTTTAAGAGGTAGTCTCGATATAATCAGATTAGATACAATTATCTTTTCTTTCTTCTTCTGTATTTTAATAAAACTTATTAGTCTATTGTCTGCTCAGGCTGGTATGAATAAATGTTCTTATTTACATTTTATCATAGCCTGGATTATATTAAGATGTCATTTAATGTTTCTCATCTTAGGGAGGTGGGGAATAACTTAGGACTTAATAGCAATTAGACATCCACTAAAGTACCCTTAGTACACCTTTCACAGCGTCAAGGACTAGAAGTGATCACCGGTAATAACTGAATGCACCAGAACATTGCCATCCCAGAGATAAAAAACGGCATAATTTCTTAAAACACATATTTGTCACTAAGAAGGTTCTTTGGCAAATAAGATAGAGGGGTATGAACAGGTCTCAAGAAATATGTGACAAAAATATTTTTTTGCAAATGCACATGGACAAGGTATTTTCTTTAGCAAGGGAAACGCTGTATTATGAAGCCTCACTGTCTTGGTTCTGTCTCTTTGGACTCGCTGATTCTGCAGTTCTTGTATGCACAGTAGCTATACTTCTCTATCAAGGTTGAAGAGTTCAACATCACAGTATCAGGGAAGCAAAGTAGTGAGTTCAAATAGCTCAAGGAAGAGAAGGCCCTAAACTATTTTCCACTTTTTTTTTCTTTTTTTTTTTTTTTTCTTTTTATTTTTTTTCTCCATTCCGCTGGCAAATTGCAAGACTACTGATATATTTCCCCAGAACTGTGCTTTGAGTCGATAGGACTGCTAGCAGTTTGTTCATAGTACTGATCTCAAAATCTCAAAATTCAAAGAATCCGGTTTATGATTTTTATAATCTATAATTGTCTTGTATGATAGCAAAGTATGTGGAAGTTCAGACCATGATAGCCTTCTGGAGGAATGCAAAAGAGTGTCTACAAATTTACAAAAAAACCCCAAGTTCTTCACTTCTGTGGGTTAGGATGGCTGTTTAAAAAAAATTGTTCCTTTCAATACAATTATGAAATTATACCTGAATTTCACTTTAGGGGACAGTGCATAGTTTGAGATGCTTCCTGATGTTTTCAACTTCAATGAAAATCAGTTCCTTTCGTCTTTGAAAATGCTGTTGCTAATGTTTAAATAGTTGCACATTTAAAGCACAGCCCATAGATTTCTACTCCATTTATTTGAGAGAGACAGATGCAAAAAGTATTCAATTTTCTTAGTCCTCTGAATGGATAATCTGGAAGCTGCTTGTAGTAAGCTTGGAATCGACTGTGATCTCTTCAGTAGAGCAGGAAGAAAGAAAATTGAAAATTACTTTTGCTTAGGGATACATATAAAATTTGGATCACTGCTAGGTTTGGTTTCTGTAGATTGCCTATTATAATCCTCATCATAGACTCTTCTAAAGCAAGTAAACTTTACTCTCAAATAGAAAGGTATGGCTTATAGGCAAAATAACTCTTCTACAGAATGTGAACATACTATTTTTAGTTTTTTTTTTTTTTTAAGCATAAAAAGTTATCACTGTTTGAATTATGTCACTAATCTGAGTTCTGGAAAATTACAAAACATGTTTTGTATAAATATTTCACAGTCAGTTAATTTAATCAGAGTGAGACGTCATTTTTGCATTCGGTGCTGCATCTCATCTTTGCTACTCATTCACACTGCAACAATTCCAGACAGAAAAGAAGTGCACATTCTCCTATACTTTCTAGATAACTAACATTCACAGAGAAAGATCTGGTCCATCTTCAAAGGCAGATTCACTTCTTTATTTGCAATTATTTTGTCTTTGCCAGAGTAGAGCACTTGGAATATTTCAGTGGCTTTCAAGACTCCATGAGATTGACATTCCTTAAATCACATTTTGAATCCTTTAAAATGCATAATCTCAGTATAAAAATGATCTAGCTCCACTCTAAATAATTAGAAGTATACTGCATGCAAAATAACTTTGGATTAATATAATGTGAATTATATTTTAATTTCATGATAAATATTTCAAGGTGTTTTGTCCAAAAAATAATCTGAGAGATATTAGCAACTAAAAGGGAATTATTTTTTTTAAACTGTACAAAATCTTGTTCAAAGCCTAACCTTCAGCAACATTGCAAAGGGATCATTTTTTTCCAAGACTTCCTGCTGTTAGTGACCTACAGACATCCAGATAGGAAACTTAAATTTGAATTATATGCTCAATTATGAGTAACCACTGCAATTTTTTTTTTACAAAGAGTCAATTATTCAAAACCAGTTTGTGAAGTTTCAGACTCACAAATGAAGAAAAAATACCAAACAGTGGTACAACCAGGACAAGTACCGAACAATAGTACAGTCTTGAATACTGGGCCCACATGAACCAAGTAAGTTTCAACAAGTTCATGTGCAAGGTGTTTCACTTGGGTTAAGTCAAAACCAAAAAAAGAGTACAGAATGATTTAGAAGAATTCACTGAGAGCAGCATAGAGGAAAAGGTGTTGAGGATTCCATTCGGTGTAAGCCAGCAATGCATACTGGAAGTCCTGGCTTGCAAAAAAAGGAGAGTGGCCAGAAGGGAAGGGAGGGAATTGTCCCTCTCTGCTCTGCCCTCTTGGTATCTATGGAGTACTGAGTTCTGTACAAAGCTGCTGTATTAGGCCCAGAGGAGAGCCACAAAGATGATCAAAGATCTGGAACACCTATCCTATTAAGACAGGCTGAGAGAGTTAGGCTTGTTCATCCTGGAGAAGACAAGGCTCTAGGGAGACATAATAAAATCCTTCCAGTAACGTAAAGAGACCAACTTTAGATGGTCTGATAGTGACAGGACAAAGGGGAATGCTTTTAAACTAAAAGAGTAAAGCTTTAGATTAAATGCTGGGAGGAAAATTTTTACTCCAAGAATGATGAGGAACTGGAACAAGCTTCCCAGATGAGCTGTGGATGCCCCATCCCTGGAGCTGTTCAGGGCCAGACTGCATGGGGCTCTGGCCCCCCCAGTCCAGTGGGTAGCAATCAGGCCTACTGCAGGGGGCTTGTAACTAATCTTTAAGGTCCAGGCCAAGCCATTCTGTGATATAATAAGCTCTAATAAAAACTGCAGTATATCTCTGGACATAATAAAAGTACTGAGTAAATCCTGTACTAAGACTTGCTCACTACAATTTCTGTTAATAAAAACACATAAGAATCAAAATTTACAGTTTATGACTTATATGGGGCAAAGTTACAAAGCATTCTGAGAAAAAAAACAACTTGTTTCAGGGCAAAAAAATAAATTACCATGATGTACTCTTCTATTGTGTTGACTAACACATGCGGAAATTCTGTTAGTACAGCTAATGAGGTACTCTTTGGCATCAGTGACTCTACAGAGCCAGAGAAGAGGCAGGGAACTGACTATAGCCAAACACTTGGTCTTTTATATTGTTGTTAACACATGCTAATGGATTCCACAGAGCACTATTTTCAAACCATTTCTGTTGTGAATTAAAATTATACTTATTTTATTTATTCTGCCCATTAAAGTCTATTCCAGGATATACATTAACAGTTTGACTTCATAGACCACTTTGACAATTACATTTCCTCTAATTTGCCTTGCTTAGGCATTGTTTATGCTGTGTGGCTAGATATTTAAGTTACTGTTTTTGCTCATCAATTCAAATGAACAAGTAGTTCTAATCCAGAAAACAACAATAATGAATCTCCAATGACTTTTTAGATGAATAAGCATTTGTGGTAGAATTCCTGAAAATATCATTTCAGAATCACCATACTGAATACATGCAAACAGCAGTAAGACTTAAGCACATACTAAGAGGTTGCTTTACATTTGGAAAATGATAGGCTATGAGAGTTCCTATTTAAAAATCCAAAACCATCAACATAATGGTCTGTATCTTATTTTCTAGCTCAAAAACACAATAAATACATGAAAAATGTAAAACATGACAAGAAATAGACAGAATTGCAAAAAAAAAAAAAAAAAAAAAAAAAAAAAAAAAAAAAAAAAAAAAACCAAAGTAAACCTTTGAAACAGTATTGCCTTGTATCAGCAATGATGGCACTGGAAAAAGTTGGTTAACGGATCTGTCAGAATATGCAAGATTTAGAAACAAAGTATTCAGAAGGGCAGACATATGCGCACAAGGTTATTCTCAGCTCAGACTTTCTCATAATTCTGTTCCAAGAGAATAGACCATAATCTGATCATGTGGGCACCAGTATGTATCCAAAGTATCTTTTCTTCCCTCTGCACTTTACGCTAACATTGCTATAGGTCTCAAATGTAATTCTTACCTTACATAAAATGTCAAAGATAAATTAAAAAAAAAAAAAAATTACTGAACTATGAAGAAAGCCAAGTTGAGCTCAAGAATATATGTTAAATGAAGTCAGTATTTAATCAGTAAAATTCTTAATATAAGGTTTGCTCCAAAATTAATGCCACCTGTGTTGGCCCATAATATCAGAGGTGCATATTTGTGGTATGGCAGTGGAGGTTGGACACAATTTGCTGTTACATTTTGTTGCTATGTGACAGATGGCAGCAAAGGGGCAGTCTGGAGCAATTGCCACTGACATGGAAGTGCACAAAAAGCGAAGTTGTGTCATCAAATACCTACACGCAAAAAAAAAAAAAAAATAATAATAATAATAATAATTGCACCCATTCACATTCATTGATACTTGCAGAATATTTACAGAGTCAAGAATGGGTGTAAGCACAGAGAGGCAGTGGGTGGGGTGTTTCAGCAGGTCACATCTGGTGCAGATTTTTACAAGAACAGCTTTCAGGCTCTTGTTCCCTGCTAGTGAAAATGAAAAGCTAATGGTGGTGACTGTGTTAAAAAAAAAAAAAAAAAAATAGTTAATGCATAGAATTATCAAGTGGTTTAATGTGCTCTTCATATCTGTTATGGTTTCATGGAAATAAATAGGAGGCATTACTTTTGGAGCAACCTGCATTTGATGAATTCGTTTTCTGATTTTTTTTTTCTTTTATTCTAAGGGAAGAATTTCTTGGTGCAGTTGATTTACTACAGACATAGAGACATATTTATAATAGAAAATTTTCTCTTCTGCACATTATGCTTGTATTTTAATAGAAACATTGTCATACATATACCAGAAAGAAATCTAAGATAATATGGCATATTGTGGTGAGATGTATTCACACTGATAATTTGAGCTTTGTGAGGGCATCAATCTGAGCTCTTTGATCAAAAATATTTCTAAATCTAATTTTAACTCTATTCTCTCCTGTAAAGCAATGATTTGTAAATGTTTCATATTTTGACTTGGAGTGTTATATTTCTGTTTCTTCATAAGCGTCGTATAACTTGGAAATGTATCAAAAACTCATTCTCCTGATGAGTGGTTCCTTGTTTATAATCATAATCCAATCTAACAGTTTCTCTGATCTTCAACTCTCAGAATTCAACTTTTCTTTGGAACCAAGACAAGTCTTATGGACTTCACAAAAACCAGAGAAAGTCTTTGCTCCCAAACTGTAAGGTATTTCCAATCCTCAACATATTCTTAATGGCATCCTACTCTTGAAGCTGCATCCTAAAGCATAAGATAAGGCCTTTTTAACGTCAAACAGCTATTCTTAAATTAGGCTTTGCTAGATTTTCAATAATTTTATTCTAACCCTTTTGCTGCAAGGAATAAAAGTAATTATACACACAATACTAACTATAAACTCAGTGTCTTATCTAGGAAATACTAAACCACTGCTTGCTTTCATTGCTCTCACATATGTTTTATAATCTGGCTACAGAGCAATGAGAAATAAAGACCTGCGTGAAACTGTGTGTGTATTTGATCTCAAACCCTATTATGTCTCCATCCCTAATAACCAGCCACTGACAAATAGGCATCTAGAAAATGTTATTAAAATGGTTCCTTGTTTCTGAGAGAACTTTAGAGTCTTTAAAGAACTAGCAGGTAATCTATTGACAAAAACTTAAAATAAAAACCTCACTTTATGCTCCGTGTTTGTTTCATGATTCATCTAGATCTAATATTAATATCAACACATTCACTAAAAGATTGTCTATGCAGACCTGTCAAACCTGTGGAAGAAGCCAAATAATTTGGCTTCTCCTGTCAAGGTTAAGATAGCAGTGATTCTGAGATTATGAGTTGTTAACTTTAGTTGAGATTAGTATTAGCTGGTATTTGAATTAGGACTTCAATTAATAGCACTATTTGTTGCTATCTCAGGGTTCATGGGGTACAATTTAAACTCAGGAAACTGGCTCCTACTATTTTCAAGCAAACAACAGAAACTTGGATATGCACCAAAAGCTAAAGTTTTAAGATACAAAGAGCAATGCGTGTATTCTGTGGAAATTTGAACTCACTTTCTTGATATTATAGATCTCATTTTACAAAGGACATAGAGACGGGATATTAGCTGTACCTTGCATACAACTGTTCACAATGTACAACAATAAAACGACTTCAGGAAAAAAAAAAAATCTACGTAACTATTTTACTGCAGACTGAGAAGTTAGTGACTCAAATAGATTCCCCCATTCTTCAGTTTTCTTACAAAGAGTGTTTGGCCTGATTTTACACACATGATCAACAGAAATCAAGGTCAGGGGGACTCTTCAAATAATGGTTTTATAATCTTTACCAAGTCAATTGTGTTTCACTCAGTGGTTTATGAAAGAAAACTGTCACTTCTGGATGAACTGTAGCATGTACAATGGAAAGGCATGAATATCGACATCAAAACAGCAAGGCCTGTGGGAAGAGACAATTGCTCTTATTAAATAGCAGTTAAATACAGTTTAAAAAAAAAAAAGTAACAGACAAGCCTGGACTTGCTGCCTCTTTACCATGGCTTTGAAGAAGGGCAGAGTTGTTGTAATGACATGCTCTCCTAATTTATAGGTTGTCTTTTTTCCTGTCTGAGCATGATTGGTTCTAGTTTTCAGCTATTGCTTCTCTTGGCTAAGCAGAATATCCAGTCACCAGAGATAGTCATTGTCAATCCTCATAGATTCCAATAAAGCCACTGCAAAACATGCCTTTAAAAAGATACCTAAATGAAGCTATCGGATTTCACTTTTTACAGAACTACTATTACAGAAAGTTTGCAGATTTTTGCAAAAAAAAAAAAAAAAAAACCAACAAAAAAACGCTTGTTCTTTTGACAATTTTTCCTGCAGATTGTATATTCTGAAGAAAACATCACACTAGAAGACTTCAAATATCAACTGAACAGAAGTACATAATTAACACAGGCCAGTCACAGAGCATATATGCGACAGGATAACAGTAGTTGGTGAGACTTATTTAGAAGAGACATTGAGAGGAATAAGCCACCCACAAACTGCTTTGTGGCCGACCTTGTAGACAGGGAGTTTGACAATTCATTCCATTGGGATAGTATTTAGTTTCAAGATAAAAATTGAGATGAAAATTCTGAGTGGCATTTTGAAAGATCTGTTTGACAATCTGTGCCTTGTTGATTTTCTCTGATGAGAAAGAACATCATTGTTTAACAGGGAACAATTTCTAAATGTCAATGATTTTTCTCTTCTTTGGGAACAGAGTCGATGTCAAACTAGGTTTAAAAAACAACCAAATAACAGAACAGTGAATCAAGCATCAGAACTAGGCTGGACAACATTAAACTCAGAAACTGAATTTCCTATTCTACTTCCAGTAGACAGAGTATACAGAAACAAGCACACTCAAAGCCACAGAATCACAAAACACTTTAGGTTGGAAGGGATCTCTGGAGGTTATCTGGTTCACCCCGTTGCTCTAGCAGGGGCATGTTGAGCTGGTTGCCCAGGACTAGCCACCCAGTTTGCTTTTGAAGACTTCCAAAGTCTGTGGGCTACTTGTATCAGTTCTCTCTCCCTTGCACAGAAGTGCTTCCTGATTTTCAATTGGAACCTCCTTTGTTTCTTGCCCATATATGCCATCTCTGCTTCTCAGTCATCTAAACCAAACTTAAACCAAACTTAAACCAAACATTTTTAGGTGTTATGTACTAAGCAATTAGTACAGAAAGAAAAAGCACATGTAGTAAGCTGCATGCCTACGGACAGAAAAAAATACTCTTGCAGTACTCATGGTGTGAAAGATCCATAGTGAGCTGGCAAGAGTTGTGTATAGCTGTACTAATCAGCAGAGCTCTTCAGGGAATGGAGAAAAGGTAGGAATGGATGAAAGAGTAAGATCGGTATGCATGGCATGTTAATGAAGTGTGTCCAAGCCATCTGAGCTTTGGGGAAGATAATTGCTTGAGAGGGAAATCACCATTTTGCTGTTTCAGGACACTGTTCTTCAGAGCTGTTAGACAATGCTAAGTAAAGCAAAGGAGACAAAATATTCATCCAAATTCTTTAGCATCTTCAAGACAAGAATTTTCAATTCAACAACTTGTTGCTTGTAACCAGTACTTTTATCCTTAAAGAAGCAAAACACTGGATTTTCAAAACTGAATTTTAACCACCAAAAAGGAATTTGTTCTTCCATTGTTTGTCATTTACTTCATGCTAGAACAGAAGCCAGACTTCCTATTTTACCATCCAGCATATGAAAGGTGGAAAAAGGTCCATGAGATTTGCCTTCAACATTAAATGATTGGACTAGATGATCTTAGAAGTCTTTTCCAACCTAATTTTTTCTATGATTCTATGAAAAAAAAAAAATAAAAAAATCAAGGAAGACTGGTACAGACTTTGCTGTTTTGTTGTTGATTTTGTTTGTTTTGGTTTAGATTTTTATTATTTTCCTGCCCAGGAATTTCCAAGAGTAGAAGGTTCTGTAAGAATTATGCCTCTTTTGCACAGTAGGCACAGGTATCCTTTATATCCTTTAATACTCCTGACCAAGTCTACATTTCTTCTTCACTCTTTTTTTCCTATACTCCTTTTAATTTTTGCTTTTAAATTAAATAAAGCACTTCACCAGACTAAAGTATCAGTACAGCCACTGTCCATAAGCAACATGAGCAATTAAAGAACTGTTGAATGACAAATTGCTATCTTGAATTCTCTAGAAAAGTCAAAAAAGTGTTAAACCTTTTTCACTATATCTCTGCTGATAATTAGCACTTACAACACGTTCAGAAAGCTAAAATGTTTATTGTAGGAATTGCATGGAATTGCATTATTTTATAGTCTAATAGTGTTTCCTTCCATGACACATAATATCCAGGAAAATCAGAGTGGATTTGCCAGTCTATTTAGGACACCCTATTCCAAGACCTATTCAGAAAAGATTCAGAAGCACTATGGGAACACAAGTCTGTAGACTTAAGATGAAAAATGAACAAGGCAAGTCCAGCACCTATTACCCTTAAAAGACAGTGTGGCTGAAGTGAAGAGCCAGAAGAGCAGCTTAGCTGACCCTCTGTGCAGAAAAAAGGCCCATCATACTACTTCTTGCCTGTCTACAGCTTCATTATGTACACCAGGATTGCTCCTATCAACTCTCTATATTGACAAGGCGGTGACAGGATAAGGGGGGGAATTTTTCCCCTACTTTCACAAGCTTTTCATACGATGACTAAAAATACATCCAAAATATACACATATAAATATAGATGTAAATACATATTCAGAGAAATATTTATTTCCCTAATCAAAGTGTAGAGAATGTAATTCCTAGAGGAAGAAAAAAAAAAAGCCAGAAAAATTATATCCTTGCCATGAATGATTTGGGAATATTCCCATTTGGAAAACATGGATAAAAGTGAATGATTTAGCATATGAGTATATATGATGCATCGGAGAGGGAATATTTAAGTTCAAAGAGCTGACACCATGAGGTCTGCACCTCTTTTTCTGGAAAGAGTGCAGAGCTGGCTGTAAGTATTTTCTTATTCATATGTGTATCAGCTAATATGAAGAAACAAGTCTATATAGCATATTAATAAGCTATTCCAGGCACGGTAGTTAAGACAAGCTGTTTGGAAGAAACATGAAGTCTAATCCTGCAAGGTTTAAAAGGCTGCTGTTTGCTATGATAAAGACTGATTTATTAAAGTGCTATAATTCTACAGCCAGATTTTACTAGACACAATGTTTTATGAACTTAAAAATGAGAAAGTCCTGCAGTATGAGGCAAAGATTATTTGTCCCCGATTTTTCTGCTGACTCTCAGCAGCATAATATACTCTTACCATGGCTTTTCTGGGAAAAATGTGTAGAAAATAATGTTCTATAGTGCCTTTAGCAAAAGAAGAAAATAAGAGTCTAAATAGATGAGAGGTCAGGGATTTTTTGTTTCTTTGAATTTCTATGTTTTTATACTTAGAAATGAAAGATAGACTTGATTCAGCAAAAGGACTTTGGTACTGTAATAATGAACATCAATATGCCAGCCAGTTCTTCAACACAGTCTTACCCAGTGCTCCTAAATAAGGATAAAGGAAGTCAGATACCTTGGAATGGAATCCAAAGCACCAGGGAAAGTAACAGAATGAATAAACCAATGAAAAATGAAACCCTGAGGGGTGGGGGAAAAAAAAGAAAAAGAAAAAAAGTGTTTCTGCTATTTTAGTGTCTGTATCTTAGCTATGATAAGTATCTTGTTTTCTCAACAGAGAAAAAAAAAACCTTGGGAAAACTACCACCTTAAAGGGTATATAAGAAAATACCTTGGCATTAAATATGCTCTGTTTTAACAACTTAAGTACTTTATTAAAAGCCTCTGCAGTCATTTTGACTGAGAGGGGCCATGACGTCAGCTTGCTACGTGGAAGTTACTGCGGTGGTAGAATCAGATCACATCACAATTTTAGAGCTAAGCAGGCAGATAAGCATAGGGGTTGAGGACCCTACTAAGAAAGGACAGCATGGGTTATCAATCTAAACTGGATAATAACTTCTGGCATAAGCAGAATCATAAATGTATTTTGCCCTTTAGGACATGAAGAAATTTAGTTTTCTCATTCTACAATAAGAAAGTATATCTGTAATTATTTTGGTATATCTACATCAGGTTTTTAAGTAAAAGAGGAATTAATATTTAAAGCAAAGACAGAGGTCTTCTCTTACTATATCTTGGTCTTAATTGCAGAGCAGGCATAGAGTATGCAAACAGAATTTCCTTCTGGCAAAACTCAGGTGGAAGAAAGAATTCCCAGGAGTTCACTTACTGAGTTGGCAGGTGATGCTTAGGTCCAACCTAATCAGTTAGTATGAAATAACCTTTTAATACAAATTCAATGTAAATGTTAATGTTCTTATCTCCAATTGTTTTATGCTAGAAACTTGCTTCTATCAAAACTCACTAGTTGCCAGTGTGGAGATAACTCATTCAAACACCAATCAGATTCTTTGGAGAGTCCACAATACTTCCATAGTTATCTTTCTAAATGCGTCATGGTAAAATCACCACACAACTTGCAGAAGACTTGAAAAGAAATAATGTTACCTTCTACTCTTTCTCTCTCCTCAAACTGAGTTCTTATCACTGTTAGCAGACACAATTTAGAGGGATATAACATAGTACATTCTTTGCCTTTATCTTAGATTTCCTGAGTATCCATAAGATTAATCTAATAATAAGAAAGAAAAGTAAACAAAAGTAAAAAGATTTTTAATGATTTCTTATTGTTTTCACTAAATACACTGTCACATTTGGCATAAATTTTATCCACAGGCATCTCGTTGGAGGTTAAGTAAGAAAGAAGATTGCTTCTCTAACTTACATAGAACATATCTAGACTTTTTATTACTTGCATATCATGAAGTATTTTATATTCAGTGTGTCACTGATATCAGTCATCTCTAGTAGTGACAAGACATGATCCACTTTGAGCTGAGGTTCAGGCTAAGTAACCTTCAGTGGCCCATTGAAACTTAAATTATACTAAAATTTTGTGACACAACAATATCTACCCCAGTTGAAAGTAAGATTTGGAGTAACAACTGTATTTACCCTTTAGTTTTCTTGTAACAAAGCACAGGAAAACAAACATTGGTATGTTTGATCATTTTCTTTATAATGAAATAAAAATTAAGTATATGTATCACCATCAGACCTCTGTAGCACATGCTGCTTACTCACATTATAGGAAATAAACAGCAACTACTAAAAAAATAGCCAGCAAAGAAACTAGCAAAGAAGCTGTGGTCTAGATTTCTTTCTTGTTATAAAAAAAAAAAAAAAAAAAAAAAAAATTGTTACCCATAGTAAGGCATTTTTACATTTATTAATACAGAAATAACAATATAAAATAAAATATAAGGAGGTAGCTTTATTTGGACATGTCACCAGTAAAATCAGAATAATTCTGTACTGGAGATTACCTCTCTAACACAATGGAAAGCACAACAATGATAGCCAGGCAGAAAGAGCTCAGGCTGTAGTGAGTGGGGAGTCACTCAAACACAACTGCAGTAAGCATAGGAAAAAAAAAGAATGGAAATAAATAATAATAATAAAAAAAGCTGTTTACCTTCAGAAATCCTCAGGTATGTATGGGCCTCCAACTTCCACTGTCAACTCTTAAATCAGATCTGGCAAGGGGTGGATCCTGGCTCCACCTGTTCCAGTCAGGTGCATTGTATGCACCTGAGTGCCCCTGGGTTAGCCCTATTTTCCTACCAAGTATTCAATCACTTTTTCAAGCTGTGACTTACATTTCCACTATGGCCTCTTTAACACAGATTTATATGTTTATGGGATTAAATACCTTTCACTACCTTGCAAGTCGTGAAATTGTTTAATAAATTAGAAATAAAATAGGTATAGCCTTTTTAAGGTTGACTCATGAGGCAACATGTATGTGTTAAACCTATTAATACTAAAATTTTCAAACAACCTTTAATGGTAAGGACATAGTATTATTATGCCTTCGTCAATTAACCTTGCACTTTTTGAAATGAGCTTATTATTTCATTCATACTGGAAAAATTAGTAAAATATGTTTTGTTTTCAATAAAAAAATTAAAGAACTATGTATACAATTCCTACTGAAAGATGTTCTACAACTGCTTTTCTGCTTCCCTGAAATATGTACTCTAAAGTAAAATTTTAAATGAAAATAATAGTACAGCTAGAAGGGGTGAAGGAGGAGGCAAAATTGATTCTTTCAGGAAGATTCCATCTGCAATAGGTATTGTTAGTTCTTGTCATTTCTGACAGAGCTGGGCAGTCTAAGACTCACAGAACAGGCTGGTGTGGTATATCAGTTAATCCTGGTAGGAGGATAATTTTGATGTTTAATTGAGGAAAACAAGATTTGTGACTAGTGGTAACTGCTATGTTAGAAGGCTAGATGCAGGGTTATTTTCTCTCCTCTCCCGAATCATACTCCTATCAAAAATGTCAGTCAAATGCTATCTACAACACAGATCCTGAAAACCTTTCTGTATGTGCATATGAAAGCCTAATTGCCATCTGTATCCCTAACAATCCACAAAACATTTAAATCCTGAAGAATTTGGTTAGCAATCTTACCTTCAGAACAATCACCTAACTGTTCAACTGTTTTAAAAAAATTTTCAGAGCTTCTGTGTCCCTATTGACAGCCCAATATTGTTTCTCCAGCTGGAGAAACTGGATTGTCCAACAATATTAAGGATCTTGTTTATTCCTTGGCAGGAGATTAGCTGGAAAAGGTCAGTCAATATGAAAAGGAACTGAGGCTATTTTCTTTTTCTGACTACATCTCTAAAAGTGAAGTGAGCCCTGCTGGAAGGGTATTTGTTATGAGTTAGGAGATAATCTGAAAAAGTTGGTGTTAGAAAACAAGCCGTACACTATCTATTCATCCACAAGTACTTTAAATATTACTTACTTTGTTTTATCCTTTAATTTCCAAGAAAAGTCATCCAACCTGGAAGATGTTTGCTGTTCATCTGGGAGAAATCAGAACTGAACTCATTTAGAGAGTAATAAAATTCTCTGAAACTTGACAGTGTGACAGGGCAGGTGGATACCCACTGTGTTTACACATCAAGAGTCTAAAATAAGAGACTCTTTATTTTCTTTGAATATGTTTCCCTTAGGGGATGTAAAAAACCAGGATTTTTTTAGTCTTTTTTTTTAGTCTTTTTTTTTTTTTAAAAGGTTTCTTAGGCTGGCATTCAGTTGCAGTTTTTACGAAGGCTCCAGCAAAATGTAACTGTAGTGATCTGTGAATTTGGAATATATGCCAGTTAAGTCTTATTGCCGATGTGAAAAACACTCAGTTACATACAAAAAAATTGGCTACAATCTTCAAGACAAATGGCCAATACATGTTTATACGCTATTTCAGCCCTAAATAAACATAGTTTAGGGATGCATCAGGAGCAGTTTAGCAATAAAAAACAATTCCCTGTGGCTGCTTGCATTCATTGTAAAGATTTTTAATTTGTTAAATATTTCCCTACATTTTTCTGTCCAATTTCATTATGTATGGTTGGCTTTTTAATTTGCATTCCTTTCTCATCACAGTTAACTCATAAAAAAAGATATTTTTAATTATTTTTCTTTCCATAGCTCTCTGAACTCTAATACTTGGAAAAGATTTCAGTTATTGAAATAGTTATTATAATGGCTACTAGAATCTGGAAAAAAGCCACATCTTCTATACTGTAGCTGACAAGTAACATTGATCTAGCAGGAAATCTATCTTTTACTGAGACAGATGGGGGAGCTCTGGGACTCAGTTTAACATGGTTGCAGCTACTGCAGATTCTGATACCGTACACTGACAATAGCTGCAGTCTGAAAAGCAGAGTTTACATGCCTGAAATAAATTGTTTTGATTAGAACCTTTAGGAAAGAAAGTCATAAGGTACAGTTTTATTGACTACTTGCCAAACAACACAGACCTGTGCTCTGTAAGCTTGTTTTGCTCTTGTAAGTCAAGTACCAACTGGGCTCTTATTTTCTGAGGTTATGGACTTACAGCATAATACATTATCATTTACTCTGAATTATTACACAGACAGTATAATGGGAAACAGAATGCACATTCAGTTCTAAGTGTAGTTGACCTTAGGAAAAATATTTTTAAAGAGATTGTGCATTTGTCTTCTATCTTCCATGGGTTTATAAAGAAATTTGCTACTGATAAAAATGCTTTAAAAACACAAAAGGTACATGCAAACCAAGCATGAGGAAGTCACAAAGGTCAGCGGAGTAGTAATGCTCCTAATCATGAGCAAAGAACTACTTTGTCACAGAATTGGTTTTGTGGTTTTTTAGAGTGTCATTTCCCATTTTCATTTTACTGGGGGTAAGAAACCACTGTGCTCATATCCTAATTATGTTGCAATCATCTAAATAGAATTGTAACAATTGTGCATGGCAGAGCCATGATTTTCTTCCCTTAAGGAACATCTAGGTAATAAATTATCACTAAATGTATTATTTGTTGCACTGTCCTTTTCAAAATGATTATATGCAGGTATGAGGATGTCCATTCATCATTGTTTGTTCTGGTCTAAAGCATTTAAATATTTAGTCTGATAGCTAAAACAAAGCACATCCAATTTTGTTTCATGCCGTACCAGCCTGATGATGGAGTTTTGGCTTGCTTATTGATACTGCTCTTTTAAGTCAACATCTTCCTCCAAAGATGACTTTAATTTCAGATTTCATTTTTTTAAAGCATAGCAATTTGAATTTAAAAAAAATTGGAGAGCAAAGGAGATCATTTAACTGCATCCTTCATAAACAACAATGTAATATTGTGGATTTTCAACCTTGATAAAACAGCAAGATGCTGCTTCATAGCCAGCTACTTTAGCATATTGATTCCTATTATTATTGACACTAAAGGCTAGATAGTTTTTAAACCATCCTATGATGAACATTTCCAGTTTTGTTTTATGTTTTATATCCCACTTCTCTGAGACAACTGATTATTTTTATTTAGAGAAAGAAAGGGCAGATTTCAGTGTATTTGTATCCCTTGTTTTTGTCAGTGAAGGAAGTTGTTTGGCAATTACCTGACAAATGTAACAAATTGACATCACGGTTCACAATGAATCTGATCCAGCCATGATATAGGCTAGGAAACTCTCCACAGAACAACAGTCTTGCATTATCTAAAAAGTCCATTTTTCTGTGGGACGCAATAACAGGAAAGCTACAATTTCTTGACTTGTTCTGCTTCCTGTTGTTCATACACCAGCAAATCTACGGATTAATAACAAGATCGAGATGAACATCTACTTGTTCAAAATCAATTAATTAATTGTCTGGGGCACCACTGCTCTTTTGTTCAGTAGAATTCCATTTGAACAAGACTGTGCCTTTTAAATTATCATTCCTTAAAAGTAGGGTTGCCTCAGGCAACCCTATTATTAAGTTGGTCTGTGTCTTAAGCAATCACATTGCCAGGAAAACAGGCAACATATTCAGGCTCCTGATTTCAGTCATTTCTGAAATAGTTTTTTTCCATTGACTATATGCAGGAAATTTAGTGAATTCATTGTATTTACTGGATATGAATACTTCACCCAAGTCTGAGCCACAATGAAATAATAGTAGAATAGAAAATAAAATGGAAAGTAAATTACATCTGTAAAATCTGATTATTGTGCAATGCTAAAAAACAAAAACAAACAAACAAACAAGAAAGAAAACCCAACCAAACTAACATAACTAAAAAAGACTGACAAAAAGATGATAAAAGATGAAAGTGTGGAACAGCATGCATAAAGGAAAAACATATCTAAGAAAACCTGGGCTTCTGATGCTGAGATAGAGGTGAATTAGATTTCTCAGCTTAGAGAAGAGAAGGCTGGGGGACTGCTTCATTGTGGCCTACAGCTTCCTCACAGGGGGAGTGGAGGGGCAGCACTGATCTTTGCTCTCTGATGAATATGACAGGACCTGAGGGGATGTAATAATTCTGTGTCAAGAGAGGGCCAAACTGGATATTAAAAAAAGGTTCTTCATCAGAGAGTGAAGAGTATGGAACTAGCTTCCCAGGACAGTGGGTGTTCAAAAAAGTTTGGCTCTCAGACATAGAGTTTGGATTTTGGGTGGTCTTCTTGGAGCTGAACCCAATGTTCCCTGTGTGTTACTTTCAACTTGGGGTGTTCTGTGATTCCGTGATTCTGTAACAGAAAGTAGAAGCTACAGATTTATGTAATATCCTGAAAGGTGAGAAGTAAATAGGTGGGAATAGCTGTTCATAGTCCTTTCCAAAACTAGAGTGCATCATGTGGTCCCCTAAGAGGCAGAGTGTGGGCTAGATGAATCTTTGGTCTGAGTCACTGCAATCATTAATTACATCATGGATCTGTTCCACTGACAAATACAACTATGGGGACAAAAAGAAAATACACTTACTGCATTTTTTTCCTTACATTTTGTGTAGGATTGTTTTATGATCCAGTGCAATTGCCATTTTTCAGGGCAGGCATAATAACATAAAATAAATACATAAGGCTTTCTCAGAAGGCTATTTTAATTGTCTTCTTTACACAAAAGTAAATCAAATTGAAACACAAATGTATAGAATGCTGTTTGTATCTGACAAACATAGTACTCAGTGTTGAGTGATTTCAGCATATTGCTGAATGCAATATGAGTGCAACTTATTAAAACAGCTATTTAGTTCACCTTTAAAACAATGGACAACCAGAGAACATGTCACATACTTCTTCCAGAGGGATTCAGTTTCCCTTATTCCATGTTGAAGCTGACATCACATCAGTCTAGTTACTAGCACTGCCAGCTTCTGGCAGTTATCCTTAATCCTACTTGATCATTCCCTCCATTTTTTGGTTTGTAGTTGGTAGTATTTGGCAAGAGTTATTCTTACAGAAGCCAAGGACAAAAACAGCTCCAAAGGATCTATAGTCCCTGATTATTCTAGATTTCAGAGACAAGCTGTTGTTACAAAGGATCCTGTGTCTTTTGTACAGATGAACATGCTTGACTTGAATTCACTCAACAAGTCATTGCAATTCATTTAAGTAAACGTTTATAGTTTTCACAGTTCCAGCCAATAAACAGATGAATAAAGTATAATATCGGAAAATTACATTTTACAAACTTTGATCACTTTGTAGTATTTCTTTGGAATATGTCATTTTGCCAAAAGGTAAAAAGACCATATGATCATCTAGAAGACGGCATATGCAAACAAATATGGTAGCAAGTACAAACATATGTTTAATCTTCCCACTTCATCATTATAGAAAGCTCAAGAGATTTTGTCCACACAAGCCAAGAAATCTTAAGGCTTCAACTGCATTTCTTCTGCTCCCTTTTTCTTAATTCCAAAGTTGTGTATTTCACAAAAAACAATCTCAGAAATATAGTTTGATTTTTGGGTAGCCATGAGTGGAACTAGGAGTTGGATATGATGATCCCCTTCCAACTCAGGATATTTATGATTTTATGATTATTTGTTTTTTAGTATTTAATAAACGCAAAGCTAGAAGTGTCCAGGCAAACTGAAAACTGACAAAAAATACAAGATAATGTAATGGATTTGTTTTCATGTATTGCATAGAAATCACTTATACTGAAGTAAGATAGGAAATGAAAAGTTTTCCAACCTATTGAAATAAAGCATCACTCATCTCAGTAGAGCAATTAAAATTTATACTTGATAGGACATGAGTTTTTGTCATTGTTGTTAAACCAATACCTTCTTAGAATAAAGATCAGAAGAAACTGTAAATTCATCGAGGACTCCAAGTACAGCTCTGTATACCACAGTTCTTAAATTTTAGTCAGTGACACAATACTGTGTTCTCTAATTTCTATGTGGCTAATAATTCCTGTTCAGTAAGTGGACTACTCTTCTAAACATAACGTAATCTGGAAAAACTTATTTTGCATTAGTGATTAAATTTTTTATCTTCCTTACTCTTTCCTCTCCTCTTCTCTGCTTTTTAAAATTCTTTGATTGAATTTGAACCAATTCAAAACGATGCATTACTTCACATTCAAAGTTGTGGTCAAAATGTAACATAAACCTTATTCATACCTTAGTTAAGATTATAGGAAAAAAAAAAAGTATCAGAAAATAGAGAGAATAGAGAATCTTCCAGTGAGCCATTAAAGGATAATATTGCATTCTAACAGTATACCAGAAGCTATCCTGTTTTTATGGTGAACTATTGCCATTTATTTCGTAGCTGTTACTTCTTATAGTATCCTGTGAGGGAAATAATGTTTTTGGTTCTTATAAAGTGTTGTTTTACTCAGTGTTAATTAAAATATGATACTGCTAAAATGTTTAATATTTCTGTAGTGATTTTATTCATCTGCTCTCTGAGGACACAGAAAGGTATCAGATTTTTAATTGCTGCTTAATTTGTTATTTCATGAAGGAGAATGAAACCATCATAAAGTTTTGTTGTTGTTGTTTGTATCTTTATTTCATTTATATATCAATCTCACTAATAGTGTAGCCTGAGACTAGAAATTCTTCTTCATGGGGTAGCTGAGAGTATTAACATAGAGTATTTACTACTGTGTTCAGACTGAAAGTAGTTCTCTGGCCCAAACCTTTTGAAAAATCAGGATTTGCAGTACTGGTCTGCAGAATTACAGTCTGCACAATGAAACTCAGAGAAATAAATTTATCTATACCTGTTATCTGAAATACAGCAGACTAGAAGGATGCACAGAAAATATATACCAGGTTTCACCAAAAGTAATGCCTCCTATTTATTTCCATGGAAACTGCAACAGATACAAAGAGCATAACAACACTAGTTGATTTTCAGCTATAAAAGAGTATTTTTGTATATAATCTCCATTATTAGCTATTCATTTTCACCAGCTACACATTTTTACCTGCAATGAACAGGAGCCTGCATGCTGTGTTCATAGAAATCTGCATGATTTTCTGGAAAGTGTCTTATCTTTCAAGTCGCTGTGGCCACTGTTGAAATGCACCACCCACCACCTCATTGTGCTGACATCCACCCTTCAATCTCCATAAATGTTCAGCAAACATTGATGAGTGTCAGTGGGTGCAATTTTTTCCCACACAAATATCATGGAGTTATCTCTAGATCTATCTGTACCCACGACAGGGAAACAGCAGGCCCACAGGCCCACCAGCCAGAAAAAAGTGGGAAGAGGCTGATGTTGATGGTTTACTAACTGAGTCAGTAGCACAGCAACAAAAAAGAATGGAATATTTGTGGAAAGGTTCCTCTACTGTCATACTACCAACATCCACCTATGGCAAGGTGGATCGAAATCAGAAAATAGAAGGCATTGCTTTTGGAGCAGCTCTTGAATATGACATCCAGAAAATGAGTTTTAGATCCAGATTCTCATCTTTATATAGAGTTCAAATTATCTGTAAACCTTGAATCCACTATCATTTATAAATGTACTATTTAAAAAATAGCAGCAGATTCCTATATTGTATAGTAGCATCACATTTGAAACTAATTGACAGGTGAACCAGTTCTTCATCATTTTCCCAATGATGAGAGACTCAACAGGACCAGCTTGAAATTGTTGATTTTACAATTCAGTGGTTGAACTGGTTTGTTCGAATAAAAAACAAACAAAAAATCACACTCCATCCACCTCCATAACAACAATATATATCAGAGCAACAGTTTGATTTTGTTTTCTTTTCTTTTGTGTAGGGGCAGGTGGGAAATAAGAAAAAAAAAATATAGCAGTTGTCTTAAAGATATTGTTTGTAATTCCTGCCACTGAATGTAAAGAAGGAAAAGGATTCATAGTGCTCTAAGTACAGATGTAAGTTGGACATCATTTACAGAATACTGGAATGTTGTCCAAGTTTCAATCAAATTTAACTTAACATCATAAGAGCCATAATAGAGGCTCAATTCATGTTTGTACATACAATGCACATTATTGAATTTCATTGAATTTCAGTCTATAACAGAAAGTAATGTGTTTATATTTCATTAATATATATATATATATTTTCATCACAATAGCTTTTTTTTTTTTCTTTTTTCTTTTTTCTTTTTTCTTTTTTCTTTTTTCTTTTTTTTTTTTTTTGTCAGGATGTTCCACACAGTTTGATATGCTCTCAGTTTCTTGAAGAGAACTACTACAGTAAAAGAGGCAGTCATGTTTGGATAAGACTAAAAAGTACATGCATTTTCTTTATTAGCTGCTTTCTTTAAAAATGAAAACAAAAAGAGAAACAAACAAAAAATTGAGATTGTTTCTTGTTGCTGTTGCTGTTGTTCTTTTTGGTCTAATGACACTCAGTTACCATCACTGAGGAAAAAAAAAAAAATCTGAGAAAAATAGAATCTAATGACATCTTTATTTTTATGAATCAGTGAATTTACAGGACTTGTTTTGAACTTCACTGGGTATACAAGTCTACTGCCTTTTATTCTCAGATCTTCCGTAGTGTTTAATTGCCTCCAAAAAGAAATGAGAACAAAAGTAACAAAAGCCTTATGGAATATATCTTACAATAGCATTTAACTATCAGTCAATTCCATATCTATAGTGTGGTCACCCTTAGAATCAGAACTCGTATTTTGAAAACACTGTAATTAAAACTTTAATATTTATATAAAGATATTGATTTTATCTTTTCAGATTTCAGATTGAGTTTTCACAGCAAACATAATATTCCTTAATTAATTTTTTTATTATTCAGCACAATCCTTTTCCTTCTTTCCAAATGAATTTGATGAATCCAAGCTACAAAAGGAATCATATTTTTTGACATATTAATGGTGGAAAGAATCATTTCTTAAAACTAGCAGCTGCTGGCTTGTTCTTTCAAAATTATCTGGATTTCCTTTATTCTCAGAATTTACCGTAGCCTTACTGGATTATTATTATAACATAAACTTGAATTTGATGCAGTGAAAAGCAAGAGTACTTAAAAAAAATACTATGTCAGGTTTTATCTATCTGGCATTCACTGAGGCTGTGTTAACTGTGCATTAACTGAAGATCTGACCTGCAGTTTTGGTTCTGAAAAGCTACTTTTTGATACTTTAAACTATGTATCTATTCTTTCTGCAAGACAAATGGTTTCTTACCTGTTTCACCAAAAATATTATTTTTTCTTATAGAGCTCTGTAAAGAACTGGACAGCTCAGGAAATTTCCAAATTAGGATCTTAATTTTGTCCTCTGACATTTGCTCTCAATCTCCATTGTACCAGCAGAAGCTGAATGCACTAGTGTGAGGACAGTATTGGCCCTACATGATTAATGTGTTCTGGCAAATTAAGTTAAATGTAGAATCATTCAATTTGTTTCCTAGTTTCTAGTGATCAGATTACGGAATGCATCACTCACTAGCAGCACTTTCAGTTCTCATACATAAAGCTGGATTTGGTGACAACAGTAAGATATTTTTCATGCACATGTATCATTGTTGAAGTTATAAAAGAGGCCCAGCATTGTTCCACTTAATTTTATAATATGGGGAAAAAAACAAAAGTGTCAAAACATGTTGATTAGTCCTAATAGGCCAAATGGATGTCCAGGTTTACTGTTCAGTGCTACCACTTCTATATTGCAATTATTGTGGTGAACAACAAAGAAGGTGTGTGCATGGCCTCAGGGAGGCACTGTTTCTTCAGAAGTTGTGGAAAGCATGCTATCATTCACAGGATCTCAAGATGAAACTTTAATCTATGAGAAGTATCTGCCACACTTAAAATACAGCAGTGATTGGTACAGGAGAAGTGCCATAGCCTGGTGTAGTTATTAAGCTCACTACAGGCTTTATAGCTGACATCACCCCTTGCAGAATTTCAGTTAACTATTAATACAGCATGAGACAACAGCTAGACTGGCTGTCTTACGTCTGTGCCTGGGAAGGAACCAGAAACATATATTACCTTTTCCAGGTAATATAAGGAGGGAGTGAACCCAGTAGACGTGCACTTACACAAGGAATATGGAAGCATCTGGGAACGCTGTAATGGTAATTGATAAGAGTAATGCTAAAGGAGTAAATTAAGAAGGACTCTCTGGAACACTGTATCTAGTTGTCCGCTAGAGCAAAACTCCATTTCACACCTTGTAACTCACAAGTGAAGGGAGTTTGGTATCTTTTTCACATTGCAAGGCTGCTGCAGAATCTGGAGATGGAATGGTCAGGTCAAACTTTTCTGAAAAGTAGACCTTGAATTGGATGATTCTTTTTTAGCTCTTCTTGAACTTGGTTGCATTTAAATTCAACTTCTTACAACATGAACTCTTAGAACCATATTTAATATTCAGTTATGTGCTTTGGCTATGAGAACACAATACTGTTCATAAACACTAGTGTATTTGCCTTTCCTACAGTCACATTGACAAATAACATCGATGTTGTGATCAATTATTACAGTTGCACTCTTCCCATTCTGGGTGTTTTTCAACTAACAAGTTATTTCTTGTAGGTGTTTTATTTCTTTTATAGGTGCATCCCCAAGTACATGACACTGAATGTTTTGCTATTAAATGTTATGTGACAAATGGAAGGTCAGAGAGGCAGAAGTGTAATGCTCCTAGTACAAACTGATGGACTTGAGACAAGTAGTAAAAAATGTTTAATTTTTAGGTATATGACAAATCTTACCACATAATCACAGTTTTTAAGGTGCTCATCACCATCTTGTCTCACCCACAGACGGTGAAGAAACTGCAAAGAAAGTACAGTCTATTTCATTAAGTTCAAAGGAAGGAAGCAGGTGTGAAAAATCAGAGAAGTTTACAGGTCACCATATTATAACAATCTACCCTAAGAAAGCAATTTTCCAAAATGGAATATGCAGAAATATTCTTTAAACATATTAAGCAGTGTCAAAATGTTGTGCTTCCATTCAACATGAATAGATATAAGGATTTTATATGGATTTTATGATGTACGTATTCTGGAAGTAGGGAAATTATTTGCCATTTCAGCAGTAAGTGTCCCTTCTAACAGCACAAGTTAGGATTTGTTAGCCAATTTACCCATCTTCAAACAAGTCAGTCATTACCCTAAAAAAAAAAAACTATAACAGAAAACATCTATAAAACTCTTACTTCATTTCCACTGATCAGATAGCTTTTTTCAATGGAATTATGAAATGCTAAATGGCTCATGAGGGTGAACCATAGCAAATAGAATCCTTATGTTCACTTTCTTATTATGCAACAAGACTGTGAAAACGTCCCAGTAGGTGTAAGAGGAAAATGGAATGAGGTAATAAATAATTTATAACTAGAGAAAACTAATCAGAACTCCTCAATTCCCATTGTCCCCCTACAGGTGCTCAATTACTTCCTTGAAGAGGCCAAGAGACCAATAACCTGACGGCTGGGATATAAATGAATTTTATTATTAAGGAAGATATTAAAACTTATATAAGTACACTAAAGTAGCTAATCTAAATTCTGTACAGATTTTCTAACAACCTTTCATGTCCCCTTCCTGATGGAGCTTCTTGCACTTGTAGCAAGTCTTGATACAGCAATCTGCTGATCATATATAAAAATCAATGATTTCACCTTTACAACAGACAATTTTTTGCAGTGTGTGTTTTTGTATTCAATATAACTTTTCAAAATACTTTTACTCTTCATTTTTAAAGAAAAAATTTTGTCTGCATACATGTATTTATATGTAATGAAAACCAAATATATCAGTGTTTTTTGTAAGTCCATCTTCAGAGCTCACCTGCTGAAATACAACTGCATATGCAAGAAAAACAGTGCACAATTTACAGCTTGAACAGTGTGCATTTAACAGATGTATATCAGATATATAGTTGATTTAAGTAATTGAATTAAATATGTTTAAGAATGAAAAACAAATGGTGGATTAAAGCCAGTAAGACTGGATAGAATCTTTTCAATTAATTTTTTTTTTCCAAAAAATGATGTAGATTTATTTATGTATTTACCTCAGTTAAAGTAGTCCTAGTAACTGTCTTCCTCATGTTTTGACAAGTCAAAATTTAGCTCCCAGTTTCCCTCCTGAAACATCATCATGTATATGATCTATTGTGGTTTTTTTTTTTTTCCAAGGTATATTTTTTCAACAGAAAGCATGGCTTTCTTATTGAACTATGGTCAGTGATTCTCAACACTCCTCAACATTCTTCTGTTCACATAAGATGCTTAGGTATTGTACCTTAGCAATCAAAAAAGGGGAAGAAATACTTGATATTTATCTTACAAGGGTGTATGGCAAAGTGAAGGAAGGACTAACATGGCACGTTGTTAAATTCATACGCATTTTTGTCCTGGGTAATTCGGACAAGGTGGCCAATGGCATCCTGGCTTGGATCAGGAATGGTGTGATGAGCAGAACTAGGGAAGTAATCCTGCCCCTGTACTAGGCATTGGTGAGGCCTCATCTCACCTTGAGTACTGTGTTCAGTTTAGGGCACCTCAGTACAGAAGGGACATTGAGGTGCTGGAGCAGGTCCAAAGAAGGGCAACAAGACTTGTGAAGGGCTTAGAGAACGTGCCCTATGAGGAGCGACTGAAGGAACTGGGGCTGTTTAGACAGGGAAAAAGGAGGCTGAGCGGAGCTCTTATCGCTCTCTTTCTATATCTGAAAGGTGCTTACAGCGAGAGTGGGGTTGGTCTCTTTTCATTGGTGATGAGTGACAGGAAAAGGGGAAATGGCCTTAAGTTGTGCCAAGGTAAGTTTAGGTTGGATATTGGGAAAAAAACTTCTTTACAGAAAGGATTAAGCACTGGAATAGGCTCCCCAGGCAGGTACTTGAGTCACCATCCCTGAACGTGTTTAAGAACAGTTTGGATATGGTGCTCAGGGACATGATTTAGCAGAGGGTTAGAGTTTGGGTAGTATGGTTAGGTTGTGGTTGGACTTGGTGATCATTAAAGTCTTTTCCAACCTGAGTGAATGAGTAGTGTTTATATTTTGGTTTTCTCAAGCTGTCCTGCCAGCTAGGGGGCTGGAAGTGCATAAAGACCTGGAAGGGAACAGAGCCAGCTGACTGAAAATGGCCAAAGGATATTCCACATTACTAATCAACAAAAATAGAGGGAAGTTGAGTGGATGGATTGCCATTGCTCTCTGGTCATCTGTTAGCTAGTGTTGAACAGCAGTGTTGTAACTCACTTGTTTTTTTATCATTTCTTGGTATATTTCTTTATGTTTTATTTTGTTATTTTATTATATTTCTTCTCTTTCTTTTTAAACTGATCTTATCAACCCAAAAGTTCTTGTATTTTACCTTTTTCTTTTTTTTTATTCTCTCTTGTATTCCACCAAATTGAGCTGGCTGCTAGGTTAAAACACATTTTTGTAGAATCATAGAATCACAAAGGTTGGGCAAGACCTACAAGATCATCCACTCCAATCATCTACCTATCACCAACAGTTCTTGCTAAACCATATCCCTCAACACAATGTCTAAACCTTTCTTCAAAACCTCCAGGATCAGTGACTCCACCACCTCCCTGGGCAAGTACTCAAGCATGAACAAGCAGATGTTTTTAGATACTCGTATATGAACAAGCAAAAATTTCTTCTCATCACACATAGGTGTAATATTCAAATTGCAAGTGTGGTTTCCAAAATTTTGAAAGTAAAACTTTTAATGATAAATTACGTTTGCCATTAAACACTGCTATCTAGAAATTGCAGATGAAGTAGGCAATATTTGTTGAGCGATATGTGTGTTCCTGCAACCTCGTTTCCCAAATGTAATACTACTTATTATGTTTCACTTCAAACATTGCAAAGTACTGCTCTTTTTAAAGTTCTGCCCTCATTAAATCATATGAGGGCAAATCATATAACATTATGCATGTTATTTTCACCAAAGGATACAATCAAAAGTCAGAAGTATCCTCTGAACTCATAATCAATGAAATTGAATGGATCTCTATAGGTCTTGCAAATTTTCCTTCCTCTTTAACTTCTACTACTTATTTCTAAACATTTTCAGTTTTATTCAAGTTTTATTGTTTGTAACGACTCAGCGACTCAAATTATTTTCAACTTTCAGTCACATTACCCTTACCTTTAAGCAATTCTTCATCTTATTTAATATCAAATACTCTCGTTCATCTTCAAAATCTTCAATTACTTCATTTTTTTCAGTGGTTGTAACAATGACTGTACTCAGAAAAGATACATGCAAAATATAATAAAATATTTTTGGCTTCATAAGACAGTACTTACTGTGCTTTTAAATAGATGTGGAACAGTCTTCTGGCAGGGAGCAAAAAAGTTTTTTTCTGTAAGAGGTACTACATAACATTTTTATTACCTACTGATGACCATATTCATACCACTTTAAAGAATATTCATTTCCAGTAAAGCATCCTTTATGTGCAGCATACTAACATATAGTTCATCTATATTACATTCTTAGGCAAGGACCAAATGATACAAAAACTATAGCAATTTTAAAGATACAAACTTTATACAGATAAAAGGCAGTTGTATCCCACCCCAAACTAATGCATCCTCATCTGCTGTTTCTTATTAAGATTGCATGGTCTACTCAGCTTATCCAAATTTTTTCACCTGTAGACATTTTGACTATTCAAAATTGCTCATTCCAAGAGTGATTGTTGAACATGAAGCACTTAAGCAGAAGGAAAAAAAAAAAAACAATTTTGCATTTTATAAATGAATTCAATACTTCAATGCCTTTCTCTCTTCCCGTTTTTAAATCAAATTTGGTGTTGCTTGCCCTTAAGAACATAATAAAATATTCACTGCTAGGTTCACTATGCTTAATAGATATTCTTGGAAGAACAATATTGGTACAACTGTACCTACATCTCTCTCTCTATATTATTTTACATTTCCATAGCTCTTCAAGCCCAAACATTGTGAGGCCTAGAAAGATTCTGCTTTGTGTTTTGGAAAAGCCGTGAAGAACAGCATAAGAAATTACTAATTCATATCAGAATTCAAAGCTTAGTTTGAAGAAACTAAAGAGACTCATATATTTGGCTATGGATTTAGTTTTCTCTCTCACTAGTAGAACTACTAAATGATTCAACTCTGACTTTAATTGTATATGCTTCAAATCTCTGCGCATTAAAATATTTTGAAACTTTCTTCACACAAAGAAACATTAGCAATGCTACAGTAACTATCTCGTCACACTGCAGACAAGATGCACTTGAAATAAATCAGACCACTAATATTCAGTTATGTGCTTTTCATATATCTTGTTGTTGTGCTTCTCTCACTCTTAACTGCACATATTCTAGTGTCTCTCAGCTCCCTAGGGAGAGGCAATGGATTGCTAAGGTACTGATAGGCAAGTTCTTTGTTTTGAGTAGTTTTGTCGTGTGGTTTTGTTCTGCCTTTTTTTTTAAAAAAAAAAAAAAAAAAAAAAAAACAGAAATTATGGGGTTTTTTTTTGTTGTTTTTTTTTTTCCCCCACTAGTCTGTATGCAGTTACACTTCCAAGTTCATTTTGACATCAGTTTCTAAAGGCTTGGATTTTACAAACTACTATTAACTTCAGTCAATTCTTATGGAGTAGGAGGAAATTTTCTGGCAACAATTTCAAATGAATAAAGCTCATAGTCATGCTACTTTGATGAGCAAATGAACTCCAGCTGAAATCAGAATGTTTTCTTGTAAATGAAATGCATATACTCCTGAAAATTCAGGGTATGTGAGCACTAGTGACTTTAACAAGCCCAAGAACAGCAGGAGATTTCCCAGTATCTCTCCATGAGTCAGAAAAATCACATAGTATGCATTTTTAGAAGCTGAATTTTCAAAATAGAAGCTGTTTTGGTCAATAGACCTTGAGTTTAAAGTACAGAGTTAATGTAAGACCATCATAAACAGCTAAAAGTACTCCACGAGACCTAGAAATGTATGGAAGGTGAATTATCTAACACATCAGTGAAATATCACCAAAAAACATCAGCCTTAAAAACACATTATAAAGGGAAATGTACTTCTTTGAAGACTCAGACGAAATAAGTATTCTAGAATAATTATCCCTACTTGTCCTTCAGTTAGCATTAACTTACAGTAGACCTTCTCTCCTGTTCTCTGTGGAAATTGAACAAAAAAGAACACCTCACCACACAAACTTTTGAGCAGAACTACATCAATTAAATAATAAATGAATGCTGCAGTAAAATTATTAATCTTATCTTTCTGCTACATACTGCTGGCAGCAATGAGGAACAAGTCTAAGTATTCAGGTGATCTTTTTATTATTATTATTATTGAAGAAAATATCACAAGCTCATGTCCTATTTTCTTCTTTGTTCCTTTACCTTCTTCCTTTCTAATGTCTGCCCAGCAGAGCAAAACTCCTTGGGCAATCAGCAGTCAATCTTGACTGCTTTCACAAGAAAAATATGTGAGTGTAAAACTATAGGAAGGAAGAAAAAAAAAGCTATTAAAGGTCAAAATGTATGCATTGTTGAACTGTGAAACAACAATAGTAAAACAATAGCATTGTTACATGAAAAATATACAAAGCACCCTCTGCAACACTTTCTGGGTGTATCCATTTTCTCAAAAAATCTCTTGCTGACATTTTTGTATCCCTCTCTTGTATACTGTACTTAGTTTTGTGTCTAGTCAGAAACATTCTTTGATAAGCTTTGAAAACTGATCCTGTAAATTCTTTTATTTTTGAGTAGCAATTAAATGAATTTTCTGCATCCCACTATTAGCTATAGTTCAACCTGTACTTTACTCCTTCTGTGAACATTAACTATGAACATTAATATGCACACTTATGAATATGCATATTGCATGATAGTATGCATATGACATGCACGGAACATATGTATGACAGGAAGAATGATAATTATTATTTATTTCTACAGGGTCTCCCTGGAGGCCTTGATCCATAGAAACATAGAATCCCCAAGGCTGGAAAAGACCTCCAGGATTATCCAGTCCAACCATCCACCTACCATGAATATTTCTTCACTAAACTATGTCCTTTAGTACAACATCTAAACTTTTCTTAAATACCTCCAGAAACAGTTCCTCAACCACTTTCCTGGACAGCCCATTCCAGCACCTGCATCAACCAACATGCCCAAACCCATTTAGAATGGTGGAATGATAGAATGCTTTGGGTTGGAAGGGACCTACCTGTAAGATCATCTAGTTCCAACCCCCATGCTATAGGCAGGGACAACTCCCACTAGATCAGGTTGCTCAAAGTGCCATCCAGCCTGGCTTTGAATGCTTCCAGGGAGATAGTATCCACAACCTCACTAGGTTGTGGCAACATGTTTATGGCAACACGTTCCAGTGTCTTACCACCCTCACTATAAAGAGTTTATTCCTAGTACCTAGCCTAAATCTAACCTCTTTCAGTTTAAAGCCATTTCTCCTCATCCTGTTGCTACCTTCCTTTATGATAAGTTCCTCCTCTGCTTTCCTGTAGGTCCCTTCAGGTACTGGAAGGCCACTATAAGGTGTCCACAGAGCCTTCTCTTCTCCAGGCTGAAAAAAAACCAGCTCTGCCAGTCTGTCCTCATGGAGGAGGTGCTCTGATCATCTTTGTGACCCTCCTCTGGACCTGATCCAACAACTCCATGTTATTCTTGTGCTGGGGCTCTAGAACTGGATGCAGTACTCCAGTAAGGTCTTATGAGAGCAGAGTAGAGGATCAGAATCACTTCTGTCAACCCGCTGGTTACATCTCTTCTGATGCAATCAAGGATATGATTGGCTTACTGGGCTGAAGGTGCACACTGCTGGCTCATGTTGAATCTTTCATCAACCAACACTCCCATATCCTTCTTCCTTGTTTTTTCCCCTATGCAAATATGGAACCTAGCACTTGGCTTTGCTGAACTTCATGAACTTGGCTTGGACCTGCCTCTCAAACCTGTTCAGGTCCCTCTGGGTAGCATCTCTTCCCTTTAGCATGTCAACTGCACCACTCAGCTTGGTGTTGTCTACCAAAACGTTGAGAGTGCGCTTGATCCCATTGCCTACAAAGATGTTATAGAACACTAGCCCAACACAGATCCCTGAGGAATGTCACTTGTCACCAGTCTCCTCTTGGGCACTGAGCTGTTTACAACAACTCTTGGAAGGTGACCATCCAGCCAATTCCTTATCCAGCAGGTAGTCCATCCATCAAATCCATTTTTTTCCTCTGATGTGGTGATCACAGTTTTCCAGCCACTCCTCCTCTAGCCTGTAGGGTTGCCTGGGGTTGTTGTCGCCAAAGTGCAGGACCCAGCACTTAGTCTTGTTGAACTTCATCCTACTGGCTTCAACCTAAAGACTGACTTGTCCAGATCCATCTGAAGGCCCTTCCCACCCCCAGGCAGATTGACACTTCCTCCCAGCTTTATGTCATCTGCTTACTGAGGGTGCACTCAATCCCATAGTCCAGGTAATTAATAATAATGATATTAAACAGGACAGGCCCCAGTACTAATTCCTTGGGTGAACACCACTCATGACCAGTCAAAGCCAAGCCTCTCTGCTCAATCTGGAGCATGTTCCTAACTCTTCTATGATAAGTCCTGTTGATTATTGGAGTGACCTTTGCATACAATAAGAAAAGGTGAAAAAAGAAATTCAAATACATTTGTTCTTACCTTTTCGCCATTTCTTTTAGTACAGTCATGTTTAACTTCTCAGTTAGTCAGTGCAAAGGTTAGATAATACTGAGCTTTTGTATGTTCATTTCCCCCTTAAAACCATACTGAAGTTATTTAATCATAAAAAAAATTTTTTTCCAAGCTTTTTCCAACTTTATTTTAAAATAATTTTAATTAAAGAGAACAAAATGATCAAGAGTGGGAGAATATTAATAATACAAATTAAGGAGGGCTCATTGCCTATGCTGTTTCTTTCAATTCAAAAGTATGTCAAAGTAGAGAAGTAATTCCCCCGTGATCTTCAGATAAATGAGATATGTAGTTTTCCTTTTAAGCACATCCTTATAATATAATTGAGAGAAAATATCTGTATACTACATTTGTTTTTAGCTCTTACCTGATAAACATTTACACGTTGTTGCACAGAAAAAAGAAATACTTCTCTATTTGCACAGGAATATTTTCTTCTAGATTGTACCCAATATTTTAACACTATGATTACTACTTATTATCCTATTGAACTATTTTCTATAATTCAGTATGCCTTACCACATGTACTTACAGCACTAAAAGTAAATGGTTACAATTAATCATTGTCATAAGTAAATAATAAAACAGATACGAGGAATTGCTGGATGAAAATAATAAGATGGAGTTCTACCTCATGTGCTGGTGTAGTGGAGTAAAACTAAATTCTACTTTATAAGACAGTCAGTTAGCACATGGACAAAGAAATACTGAATCTTCGTGTCCATACAGGAAAAAAAAAAAAATCACAAAATCAGAAAAACCTCACAGGATATCAATAGTAATTAAAAAGCAACCCCTAGTAGAGTTAAGGCTTGACATACAGCTTATTGAAATCCAGTGAAATCTTTCAGTGAATCGAGTTCCTGACAAGAAATTAATTCCACTGATTGTTTTCCTCATGCGCAACGTCTTATTTTCTTTAAAAAAAAAAATTGCATTCAATTTAGTTATAGTATTAAGGTATTTCTACACATAGACAAACAGATTAAACTTAATGGTACAATGGAAAACTGACAGAAAAGTATTAGCTTTCCCCTTTCATAAGGACAATATTAATTCAGTTTTCTGAAAGATACCATCTAAGGTAAACTTGTTCTCAAAATATGAACGATAAAGTAGGGTAATAGCATCCTTTGTTTTATTTTTCATACTCTATCTGGAAATACAAGACTATAATACTAGCTTTCAGCTGCCTGATACTTGGCTTTGATGGCATTCAGATGAATAAGGAAAACCTTAACCCTTGCTGGAGCTTTTATTCTTGCCCATCTGGGAAGAGAGTAAACAAAATATAAGTACGCTGTTTTCTAGAATTAAAGATCTTCTTGAAAACAAAAAGGCCAGAGACTTGATTTTGTTTAACAGAAGCTCAGATTTTGAAAACTGCAAAATATGGAGAAAGAACCTCTGGGACATCATGTTGCCTTGATATATAATCAGTGCTGCAACTCATATTAACTCCAGTATATTCAGTATCGATGAGAGAACAGAGCATTAAATTCTGGGAAGATGTGATTACTTTCACTAGAGGAAATTTCACTGTTTCATGTGTCAAGACACTGCATTACCTTTTGGACCAGGTCATTACTACCTAAGGTTTTATGCTTTCATGCTTTGGTGCAGCATCTCAGAACCTTCTGTATAAAATCAATTGCAGTAATAAAGTTTCCAGTGAATAAAAATATTGTTTCATCTTTAAAAGGCACAGGCTAGCAGTATGAAAGTATGATGGGAAAATAAATGGATAACTTAATAGGAAAGATTTTTGTAGACAATTGTTTCCATTAGCTTTTTTTTTTTTATGACTTCATTTTGATATGAAGATTACATAAATCTTTTCTTGAAAATACATTAAAACAACAGAATTGTTGCATCCTGGCTTATATCAGAAATAATAGTGCCAGAAAGAACAGGGAAGTGATCATCCCTCTGTACTCAGCCCTGGTGAGGCTTGAGTACTTGGCACCTTGGGTACTTGTTCAGATTTGGGCCTAGAGCAAGTTCAGAGTATTCATACAATGTGTTCAGGTATTTATACAAACTGGGAGAAGACCTCCTTATGAGCAACCCTGCAGAGAAGAACTTGGGGTCCTGCTGGACAAGAAGCTGAACATGAGCCAGTAGCACATGCTTGCAGCCTAGGAAGCAACTGTGTTCTGGGCTGCATTAAAAAAGGGGTAGCTAGCAGGGAGAGAAAGGTGATTGTCCTCCTCTACTCAGCTCTTGTGAGGCGCCATCTGGAGTACTGTGTCCAGGCCTGGGGCCCCTACCACAAGAAAGACATGGAACTCCTGGAAAGGGTCCAGAGAAGGGCCACTAAGCTGAAACACGTAGTGGTTGGCAACCCTGCACATAGCAGGGGGTTTGAAAATAAGACAATTGTTTTAGTCCTTTCCAACCCACACCACTCTATGATTCTATGATTCAGAGAAAGGCAACAAAGCCAGTGAGGAATCTGGAGTACAAGTCTAACCACCTTACCACCCTCTACAACTAACAGAAGGGAAGCTGTGAGGTGGGAGTCTGCCTATTTCCCCCCAAGGGTGACTCAGATTGGGCTTCTCTGAGAGAGTGGTCAGGTGCTGGAATAGACTGCCCAGGGAGGTGATGGAGTCACCATTCCTGGAGGTTTTCAAGAAACATTTAGATGTTGTATTAAAGGACAGGGTTTAGGGGGACATATTAATGGTAAGTGGATGTTTCCACTGGATGATCTTGGAGGTCTTTTCCAGCCCTGATGATTCTATGATTCTAAACAAAACCCAGTATCTCCTTTGCTTTCTATGACTGATTCAGTGAGTACTAATAAGAGAAGAACATTAGGTTATTTTCATGACTTGCATCCATGCCATCAACTGAAAAGAGGTGTAAGTACTTCTTTCTTGTTTTCTTCTTACTTGCTGACATCTTATTATTTAAATAGTCAGTGCTGATACTTAAAGTACAGCCGAAGTCCAAAGACTTCTGTTGGTACAGTCGAAGACAGAAAAAAATACATTTTCCTAAATTACAGTGAGAGAGTAGCCTGTACCTCCCGCATCACAGATGAATTCTGAATTGAGGGGAAGGGAAGAGCAGGATTCTTGTGAAGGGAATTCTAACTTCTACTTATTTGCATATTGAAAGAAAAATTCAAATTGAAACTGCTCAACAACAGTAACTTGTGTCAGAGGAATGATTTGGTGTGTCAGGCAAGGGAGGCTATCTGCACAATAGGTTAAACTGATCAAAAGTGGGAATACCAGGAACAGAGAAATGCCATGTAAAAAAACTTTTCTCCATTTCAGAAAACACTGGCTTGTTACTACTGCTGAATGTTAATGCTTGTGGCCACTTTTGTTTTTTAGATTCCCCCTACAGGTTATAAACTCATTAAATAAAATTTCTCTTTTATCATATTACTCTTGCTTGAAAATTTATCATATGAGCTCAAAGTTCTTTAAATATCAGAATGCCAAGTTACCAAGTACAGATAAAATGGAAACACATATAGCATGAAGTAAGAACTGGGCATACGTATACCCTGATTAACTGAAGCAAGTGAAAACACAACATCTGCATAAAGAGAAATAGCACCAGTGCTATTCTTTGGGAAAATGGGTTTCAAACCATTTGGATAAAGGAAGAACTAGTTGTGGGCGCCTTATTTCTATTAAGATGCTCCACAAAACTATATCAATAAACAAAAGTAGGTAGGCTCATCCTCATTTCTGTGAAACAAGTGAATTATTATACTATTATTTGCATTAAAATATTTTGCACATTCAGCCCAAATTTCTAAATTAGGTGGTGACTAAAAATGTGATTTTGATATTGAGCAACAACACAAAGTAGAGATCCCATTAATATACAGTAAGGCCACATATGTGACTGCTGCAAAAGAAAATGAATGATAACTTCAGTGTAGTTTCTAGAAACCATTCAAAATTTCAGAAATGTGCAAAATTCTGCTAGCTACATACATTAAAATTTGAGTAAACATTTTAAATTTTGTGTTAAATATGTTAATATTGGTAGTAAATTACGAATGTGTGTTTTTTTTTTTCAACTCAGAACTATTTACAAAATCAGAACTGAATTTGTTATCATAGTGGAATTAAATTTCTAGATCAAGTACTTTGTTGATGTTTTTAATAAACATATAAGTACTTGTTTCTTCCACTTTCTTCTCACATGAAAATAAATAAGTGTATTACTGTTGCATATCTACACTATATAAATATTGTAAATAAAGTACATGCACACATGACTAAACAATATATTTTAAAAGTACCCAGGAGGTTTCTGGTATCCAATTATATTTTTACTACTTTTATATTTTAAATATCATTGAATATTGATATCCAATATGTACCACAATACATTTTTCCTTATATAATTTAACAAAAACACTCAGAATCCATTTTTTCTGCTATTCTTTAAGTATCATACTGATAGGTACCTAAACATAAACCCCACTCTTCTCCTTTCCAGCTCTTTGATTTAACTATTAAACACATTAACCAATTAAATATTTGAAAGAGACCATGGCTGAATATATTATCCTTCCCTAGAAACCAATTGTCCTCTGAAACTACCCTAGGTAAAAGTAAGCTGTTCCTCATGTAATTTTCAAAGTTTTCCTCTTTTTTAACTTTTCAATTTTTTAATTTTCCTCTTTTGAAGGGTTTAGATTCTTATATCTTGCTCATATTTGTAAAATATCCTCCTTCACTACAGAGATGCATATAAGTTATTTCATTCTACTACAAAACTGTGTCTATTAGTAATCTTGTTCTCTTTTTTCTTTTTTTTTTTTAAACAAATAGAAAAAAAAAAACCTTACTGCAGTGACCATTTGGATTTGCTGCTGTTCTTCCTTCAAGTTTCTACTTCTGTTATTTTGTTTCATTTGAAAGGAAGCCTTCCATGTCAAAGAAGGAAAAAATTAATACTATTCACTGCTAGAATTATTAAAGCATAATAAGCAGCAAGCTGAAAGCTTTCCTTATTTTCAATTAGAAGCTTCTTTCCATCACATTAAATTAACTCAAAATAATGACAGTCACACAACATTCCCAACAGTTTATAAATTAAGATTCCTTAAATAAATGAAACTTGGAAATAAAAAACAGACAAGAAAAAAAATAAAAAATAAAAAATAAAAACAAATGCAAAAAGTCAGTGACAATATTTGAAAATATTTATTGTCTTAGTTTGGAACTTAAAACAGCAGAATTATATGAACCATTAATTTAGCATTGCTAAGAGAATACTTTCCAAGTAGCCAAATGGGTACTTTCTGTTTGCTCTTATGTTTATTTTAACTATTAGAAAACAAATATGAATTGCAGAATTTTTAAAATACAACAGTTTTTTTCTGATCCTTAATCTTTCCTGCAGGCTTTGCTTGGAAAGATCCGTATATTCTATCACATTTTACCTACTATATACATTATAAATAATTACTTTTTTTTTTTTAATTTATTATTAAACACTAGCTCTTCCCTAGTGAGGTGAGGAGATCAATAAGGATCTATTCCTCACAATTTCCTGACATTGGAGTATAATGTAGGCTCCAGAACATAGATCAAGTAAAACTGATGTGCTGTGGAAGCCCTGAGGCTGGACCAAATTAACAGCACAGCTGGATCTTTTACATGTTCTAAAAACACTGGATGACACATTGCATATGCACCATATCTTGATTCCCCCCTGGAAGGGCATAAGTAAACTCTGAAGCTTTTTACTGGATGCCTTCCAAGTGTACTGGCGAGAGCCTAGTGGCACTGACAGAAAGAATCATTTCCGTGTGGAAAACTACATGAGAGAAAGCAAAGTTTTGTTTATTTGCTTGTAATCCAACATTATTAGGAGAGAGTACCATTGGGAAACGACAGCATTCCACTTTTAGCTTGCTCTGCTGAGAGTGCACCAGCATAGTATATGTTATTTTATTTATTTTTTAGATAACAGTTAATGATTAATTTAAATATTCAGAATAAACAACAGCTGAAGTGGAACCATTTGCAGAAAGAGATGGGGAGATGGTCTGAGCCATTAACTTGAAATACATAGACTGTAAATCAGATGATCAGTTTAATCTCCTGTTGTAAATCAACATTTTATTCTGTTAGGAAATTCTTTTGTGTAGGATAGAAGTACAAACATTTCATAGAGACTATTCATCCTACAGATTTTTTTTTAGTCTGATGAATACAATTTTCTCCAAACATCTTCTCTCTAAGTTTCTGATACTTGAAATCTTTATAGATATCTAAAGAATTGAATTATTTCATGGCTTGATCTTCAATTAGAAACATAAAGCAAAGTCCTCAATGATATAGTAGCAGAGATCTCCAAACAGGTATTTTCAAATTTATTTTCTTATGAGAGATCCAACTCCGAATTAAGAAGAAATATTTTATTCTTCTGTTTATGATGATATTTCCCTCATCAACATCAGGCTAGCATTAATGGATGCTACAATGTCTCTGGTGCAAGTGTTGCCACATCTAGAATGGAAATTAGTGAATAAACCTTTTTGCCATTCACTTGTACACTAAAAGATAGAATCTAAACAATTATCTAAGTTTCTGAAACACACAGAACACTATGCACTTAAAGCGGAATAACAAATAATGCTAGAAAGAGAGCAATGCATGCAAAGCCTTTAACTTTTCAGAATATCTAGAACTCTTTAATTACCTATTTTATAGAACCTTAGTCTTCCACTTATTTTATTTCAAAGCCACATGCTTATTATTCCTCTATCTTCTTCTCTTATAGTTATAGGGTTAATTAATTTCATTTTTGAATGCCCCAAACAAATCTGACACAATAAAATAAGAAGTAAGGATTAATTAGACTACTTTCAGATCACATAACATTATCATATTTTTTTCACTGCTGAGACAAAAGTCTTGATCAGAATCACCTTTGAAATAAAATATCCGTCATATTATATATGGAATAATTATTCTAGCGCACTTCATAGCTGTATAATCAGTAGATATTATCAATAGATACTCAGATGTTATAATTATGGAATATACCAGAGGGTTTGGTTTTGCAGGTTATTATACAAAAAAGAATAGAATGCTTACCTATGTCTGGGGCTTACTGTAAAACTCAAAAGGAGGGACCTGCAGAAGAGATCCTTCCCCACTGGTAGCCAGCTCTTAAATGGGTCTAGGAGAGGTGCAGCCAGGCTCCACCCCCTCTGGCAGCACAGGTGAATTGCCTTCAGCTGTGCTCCCACGGCTGAGTTACTGCTCACTTCAGGTGATCAATCAGAGGTTCAGGCCGTGATTCAGCAGTTCCCATATAGTAGCTATCTGAGAATGCTTTATAAGGACACATTTATTCCTCTCTGATATAATAGCATTATGATCTAATATTGAAATGTTTACTTATGTAAAATATGTTATTGTTTTATTTTAGAATTGCATTGTTGAGAGCTAAATTATGTTGTCAGCTTAAGTTAGGATCCTAGAGAATAAAAATAAAAGCTTAGCCAGGATTTATGTGTTAAAATGGATTGCTTTCCTATAAGTTATGTCAGGTATTAGTAAAAACTAATAAGTTACATTTCAGTGAATACTGCAGTGTGAAAATGTATACTCAGATCTGTAAGATAATCCAAAGATAAATGTTTGGACAACTATCAGATTTGCGTTTACCTACTGTACACAAATACACATGTAGAATTGTAAATGTAAAAACAGAACTTCCATTCTCTTACTTGCACAAGTATAGGCAGTAGAATATGTAATTCATAAGTAAGAGAAAGAAAGAAATCCACAGCATGCCAAAGAATAACTTAGTACTGCAAGTTATTAGGGAGGATAATTAATTTTATCATTCACTGAGTAATAAAATATAAGTAAGCTTGTTAAAATGTGGGTTAACACTATATAACTGCGTTGTAAAGTGTATAATGGTCATTTTTACTTCCAGCACTGGACTTAAGAGGAAATGACGTATAAGTTTCTCTATAGCCCACAGATTGCTACTTTAAATTAGAAGATATTTTTGTCACCTGTATTTGTTTCATGTAAAGCTCATTTACAGTAGGAATTTTACTCTATTTATTTGATGGCTGTTTACCAAGAATCAGTTCTAAATGATTAACCAAGGTATACGCAATTCATACTTACATTTGCATTCCTAATAACTTCATGTTCTTAAAATATGATACTGATTCACTCTCTTTGAAATAAGAAAGTAAATGTAAAGTGTCACTTGCAATGCTCTATAATATGTGATCAATTTAATAATATCTGATTAATTTAATACGATACTACCTCAGATTTGTTGGTACCTGTGTTCCTCTGGCTTAGCAGATGGAGGACTGGAAATAAGCTGTGTGTAATGGTGTGATCTCCTTCAACCTCCTTCTTCATCCTAGCTGTTGTATCTAAGGCCTCTCTCAGGTAGATAATAAGATGACCAAGGCCCTGCTCAGGATTAGTAATAATCAAGGTCTCACCAAAATAGTTGATGACCACAATACTGAGTGCACAAAGAATTTACTGTAGACACCTGGTGCACCAGCTGAGGGCCAATTGATCATAAAACAAAACTCAGACAATGAGTCAGTCATCTTGTGTCATAAACAAGGAGAAACCCAAGAGCCCCTTAAGTTCCACTGCTTGACAGCTGGCTTCATGACAGAATCTTCCCTTGGTGAGGGATACCCCTTGAAATTATGCCTATGTAGAGATCACTTACATTTTTTGTATCAAGGTGCCTTGCCTATACAGGTCTTCTAAGTTACTAAGTTTACTAGGCTTTGTGATCTTGTGATTATGCCCTTAGACATAAACTATTGATTGGGTCTGGAACTAGGGATGGATTCACCTGGTCTCCTTACATCTGTGGCTAAAGGAGTTTAGAAAGCAAAGGGATCCACTTTGAATCTCAGAGCAGTTGATTCAAGTACAGAGTATCTGAATTCTTTTGCAATTAAAGAAGAGAAAAAAGTTACTTTAAAGGTGTCAAGGGGAAATTTCTCCTTTTAATTTTGTTGCTAAATCTTAGCTAGACAATTTTTTCTTTTGGAATTATGTAGATATGTATTTTTATCTAGTGACTACATGGGAACAGAGAAACTCTGTAGACAAATTATAACATGGGTAAAGCAGAGTAGACCTCAGCCTATGAATTTCTAAAGGAATATCATAAACTTAATTACTTTCAATTTTTGGTTTATAATTTCAATTTCTAAACTAATTAGACACTGTTCTTTCTTACTTATCTACCTGCTTCATACTTCATAAATGAAATACTAGAGATGCTGAGTTATTTTATTATATATATATATATATTATATATATACATTATATACATATAAGTAATATATTTTGGCTTAAGGATACTTACAGGGCATGTCTGTCTTATAGACAGCAGTATAGACTCCCATCAAAATTCTGGATCTAAACAAGCCTAATAACATTCTAAACCCAAGGAACACAACTATCCCCATGGGTTAATTAACCCTTCAAAAAAGTAATATTTTTCTTTATTTTATATGACTTCTTTTAATCTAATTTTACTAAGAGACAGAGTAGTTTAGTTGATGTGAACTTACTTCACATAAGCAAACTAGCTTTAGACAAAAAATAAAATATTTAAACATTCCTATAAAAATTGACATGCAGTAATTTAATGTTGTCATGGTGGGGTATGGCCAAATTTTCAAAGGTATATGAGAGTCTAAATATACAGGCAAAACCCAACCAAGTGCTTAATTCTCAGTAGTATCAATGAGGAGCTAAGCTTATACATACAAGTTAAGTGCTTAAAAGCCCTTGTGTGTGTCTAAGTAACTTCGAGAGTGAGGTTGTTACTCATTTATGCACTTCTAAAATCTCACTGGAAGCCTATCTGTACCTGTATAAAAACCTTCAAAAACTAGGCTTTTAGGAAGATAAGTTAATGTCTGCATCCCTTGAAAAAATAATTTTCTGAACACACAAAGGTGAGAAGTAATTCACCTAATTTAGTCCTCAATGTTAGAAGTTTAATCCCAGATGTCATTCAGGCCAAATTTTACTCAAAGGGAAGACACAGAAAGAGATGACTCCTGGGGGTGATTCATCCTATCTAAAGATCAACATTTAAGGAAGATAGGAATCATCCTCAAGAGATGCATATCTCCTTTCTTCTCAAAAGATGAAGGAATTAAGTCAAGCGCCTTAGATGACATGCTTAACTGCAGTTAACATAATTAACAGTGAAAGATTAGATGAATCCTGCCCTTAATTCTCTAAACCACATATGTAGAAATTTTTGTTCCTTTTCTTGGTGTTCCTTTCCCAAACATACTGTCCTGGTACATCTATGATTACGTAAGCATTAATTCTCTAATGTATTATAATTATAATCTTATAAATGCTATACATTATATTTATCTAATTGTGTAGTAAACTGTATAAGATAACTGTACTACTTTTGACCAATCTGGTATCATACTGTTTCTGGAAGTCCAGAAAAGTCAGGGAAATAAACTTTTTTTAAAAATAATTTAAAAGAAATATTATTGTGAATCTCTATAGATAGAGGAACCAGCAAAGCAGAAAAATATCATGTTTCTATTCAGAAAGCTTATTACTGAAGATTTTTAATCTATAAAGTTGACAAATCTTTGTCTCATGTTTCGAGAGGTTTTTACTGTTGTTATTTTAAATAACAAAATCAGGATTTTCAAGCTTCTATAGCATACCTAACCTCAAAGGCTGGTCCCTTCAAAATTTTATTTTTACACATCTATTGATATTCTAGTCAAGATTTACCAATGTAGAACAAAAAATTCTTAAAAATAATAAAGCAAGATGTAAAATAAAAGATAGATGGCAAATCTGCTAACCTGAATTGGAGAAAATGCAAGATTTTCAGTTATAAAGTTGGTTATAATAGTTTGCACATTTATTCCAAAGACAAGCAGATATCCAAATGGGAAAAATAGGATTTCATGAGGTATAAAATACTTCTCAGTGTTAACATATGCCATAAATTACAGAATCTGCCCCTTATCATGTCATTATTTATTCTATATTCATGTGAAATTTAACAGCTAGAAACATTGAAATCCCCCATTTTTTTTTTCAGTAGAATCATAGAATCACTAAGGTTGGAAGAGACCTCCAAGATCTTCCAGTCCAACCATCTACCTACCACCAATATTTCTCCACTAAACTACATTCTTTAGTACCACACCTGAATGTTTCTTGAACACCTCCAGGGATGGTGACTCAACCACCTCCATGGGCAGCCCATTTCCGCAGCTGATCACTCTTTCAGAGAACAATTTTTTCCTAAAATCCAACCTGAACCCTCTCTGGCATACCTTAGGCAGTTTCCTCCAGTGTCATTGCTAATTGTTATCTAAGTCACATGCACTTATTTAATAAAAATAAGAAATCGGTTTAATATTTACATCTTTTAGCAATTAAATTGCAGACTTTCTGGCACTCAACTCTAAAAATTAAATGGTCCATTTTTTTCTGTCTGCAATTAAATATTACATGTATTCTTAAATAGTTTGACTTTTATTTTTTATGAAGTGAGGTGGAGAAGATCTGAATTCCAACTGCTGGCAGCTACTGAAATAACAGGAGGCTGTAACACTGACATCTGAGCAAGTAACAGTGCATGTAGTGAATATCTGTTGTTGACAGATGACTGGGTTACATGCGATTATGAATCGTCAGTCATATATTTTCTACAGCACAGAAGACAGTAGCAAGTTATCACAGCCAGAATCCCACTTGAGAACACGTTGTCTCACATAAGTGAGCATAACGTGATTCTACAGATACTTAACACAACTGACAAAGTGAATGTCATGTTAGATAGGTGGATCTATAAAAACAAGTTTAAAATAAGCATGATTAACACAGACTAATAAATTTGACAATTCCAACGGCTTAAAGTTCTCCTTCTTGTCAGTTTTGACAAGCAAGTACATGCTCCTCTTATTTAGCAAAAGTGCCTTGTAGCCAACAAAGGGGAAACCCAGATCATTTAGTTCTGTCAGTAAAGTTTGAAGAATAGTATTTCTTGCCTTATTTTGATCACAGGGATTCCTGCAAAGAACAAAATTTCACTGATCAATCAGTCAAATACTACTGTAAAGTCATGTTATATTTTCATTTCATCAGAGCAAGAGTTTCAAGGAGACCCAGAACAATATCAAAGGCATTCCAGATCTTAAAGACAAGTTTGTGCATAGATTGCTGTGTTTTAAGACTAGTTCTAGTCCTCATCTTCTGGCTGTATCTTTGAAAAATTGTCAGAATATGCTAAGATCTTGGGAGGATTGGGTGGGGAGGCCATAAATAGAGAAACACACTGTTTATTAAGCAGAATGATAAGTGAATACTGATTTCTATATCATACTCACATCAGCCGCAGTTCTTGCTCTGCTGGTTCAGTCTGAACTAGCAGCATGGATGCAGGGATACAGAACACTGATGCTGAACATGAGATATGTCCTAGTCCTGCCTATAGAGTTTATTCAGTGCAAGTACATTTTCATGCTAACAAAGTTTTCAAAGGGCTACCAAATTATTCTGAAAATAGATAGAGTGGAGAAATTTTGGTCTAGTCCAGTTGGAAAATCAAACATTTTGAGCAGGGAATTTGAACTAGTAAAACATAGACTCTAAGTTTTGTAAGAACAAAGTATGAGAAAGGGTTTAGAATATTATTTTGGAGTCTCCACTTTTTTCAGGCATGCTGCAATTTCTACATGGTTAATAAGATTGGAAACTGTTGCCATTTCTGAGGTGGATCTGGAAGTGAGGTACTCAACTTTTCTACTGTCTGTAAACATTAGTTTCCTTCTGCCAAGGAAAAGTGAAAGTATGTGTGATGATAGCTATGTGTACCTGCTGAGCAGCTAGGTACCCTCTATTCTTTTTCCTAGTATCCAAAGAAACATCCAGCCCTTCATATATCTTCTACTGATAACAAACATGATTGAGGTCTTCTGGAGTTCAGGTTTATTAATATCTCATGGAAATGACACCTTTGTATACAATTCCTTATGCAGTACAGAATTTCCCTTTGAAAGTAGTGAGGAAAGATAACTTGGTAAAAACAATAAGGAATTAATATAAGTTAGAAGTAATACAGAAAAACCTTAAGTTGTTATTTCAAATTAATTGCTTCACACAGTTTCCTTAATATCCACATACATGCTTGTACTGACATACAAAAGTATGAGCAAATGGTCAGAAACATGTCTGTGTGGGACCACTTCTTTAAGCACTTAAAACAAACAAAAAATGGAATAGCAGTCTGCAATAGTAATAGCAGCCTTACTATGAAATCCCTACTGTCTCATTTTCTTTCCTCTTTTCCTGCTCATTCCTGAAATACTATGTTCAAGATACCATGGGCAGTTGTGCATTGCTGTCCTGCAGAGTCAGCTCATGCAAGTCTTTGTAGCTGAGCAGAATCCACCTCAAGCAGAGAAGATAAAGTTCTTAGGGCAAACTAGTGTAACTGAGCAGCTACTGTAACTGACTGTATTGGAGATAAATAGAGAGAGAAGGAGATACTTAAGAGGCTTTCAAATACCTTCTGATGCTTATAGCACAGGACAAGCAGTACAGCTGCAGTTTAAGGCAGGGGAGATGCAACATTCCTCTCTCTCTCTGCAGTTCCTCTGCCCATATTTCAATTTCTCTAATAAAATATAGCATCCTATAAGCTGAGAAAGAGTTGCATTGCCTGTCTTCTATACTCTCTAGAAATTGCTCATATTTTACCAATACACTCAACTTTCCCAGTCAGAACAATTAGAATAATTATCTCAGTTCACACCTCAGTTCACAGTGCAGACACTCCAGTTTAATGGGCTGAGACACAGATGAACTCAAACACAGTTCAAATTATTGTTCTCATAGTCTCTGTTCCAAAGGCACTGTTCCATGAAAAAATGTTAGAATAAAATTTCTATCTTAGAACAGACATTTTCTTTTCCCTTTTTCTGCATTACTATAAATCAGATTGTCTCAGTGTTCCTGGCATCTCTCCTTCAGCAGAACTCTCAGATGATCATCATCTTAAAGACTGAAAATAAACACCTCTGAGCTAAACTCTGCTCTACTATGCAAATATTCCTGTGTAAGTTTAAAGCCACTTTACTGATTTTCTGGTTAGAGAGGCATTGGAAACGACTAAACAGGAGGCCAAGTCTCTTTCACCCTTTGGCTTCAGATGCTGTTATTACTGATAAGCCATTTCATAAGCTGCTTTACTTTTCAGATATTTTTCTTGTAAACATGAATCTTGCCTTTAGAAAGCTATAATCAAATAAGTGCTCTCGCTGTCTAATATAAAACAGTGATAGCTGCACAGCGCAGTTAGGGTAATCTATTTCACAGTATGTCCTCCTTTAATCTTTTATTTGGTTCACAGAAGCTGCCAGGTCAGGGCACACAATTACTTTCCCTGATGGAAGAGTCTGCTAAAAGTTTCAAAAGACAATTCAAAATAAATAAATAATTATTTTAATTAACTTGTATACACATTATTGGGTTTTTCTCTTCCTTCCCAGATCCCTTCACTAGAGATGAATTATGAATTGTGCGTTTAAGAGATTTGAGACCATGAGTCCCACTGTACCTGTGAATTTCCTGATAAACTGGGCTGGTGGGGAAGATAAATTTCATATGGAAAAAAACCACCTTTCCTCTTGTGTTCTTGCTCATCTAAAAGTGACAGGACTTACACCTCTGTTACTTCTCATACTCGGCAATTTAAAAATAAATTTTTGAAGACTTCAGAGGTACTGAAACGTTTATTCATTATCACTGCTAAAGCAGTCACAGGTAGTAATCTGAATTCCAGAGAAACGCAGGGTACACTCTCACATGTTTGCATGAATAAAATTGCTGTAAAAAGCCACAATAATTTGTTAATATTCATGCTTCCATACTATTTAAAAATACACTTAAATTATGTAACAAATAGATAAAGATGTAAGTTCATATCTATGGACTAAATAATAAAAGGAAAGGAGAAAACAAAAGTATATTCAAAGTTCTCACATATAAATGTAGTTAAGTTCAATATTATGCTTGGCAGTGTAATTGTTGCAATCTCTATTGACCTTAAATAAGCAGCAATACTGATGAGTCCCATTTTTTACATTTTCTCTGCTGACTAGAAAATATGCAGAAATGCAAAAGGAGCTACTCTGATATGATTTAGATTTGACATTCCTTTCCATATAACTCAAGAATACAGTTTTATTATCAGGTAGCTGTAAGTCATTATGTAACAAAATAGACAACAGCAACAAAAAGCCTACTGAAGGAGAGCTATTTCATGTAAATTCACCTTTTAAAATCTGATAGATATACACTATGTTTATCATAGTTGTCTCGAATCCACTAAATTCTGAAATGCTTCAGCTTTCCTAAATAACTATTATTTAAAACTCAAACCCACAAAAAGTCATATTTTTACTTAGCTTTAAAAATAAAAAATAACTGCCACCTTCTGTGAGTGTAGAAAAAAGTCCTCTTCCATCCAAATGAATGCAACTATTCTGCACTTTAAGCTAGACCTGTAGTACTTGTTTTTCTTAGAGATAAAGTAACTACTAGCAGGGGTATGTTTCTCAGAATAGTTTGTGCTCAAATGTCATTATTTTTTGAGCTTCAATAAGTGAAACTCAAGGAATTCATCCCTTTCCTCTCCCTTTCCCTTCCTTATCTTTATAATTACAATATTGATATCAATATTGATTTATTTTTTTTTAATGTCAGTGTAGCATTTACAGCTTGATTAATTTGCAATAACTGATATCTTCAAGTCTTCAAACTGAGAATATTATACAATTCTGTGGAGGTAAAAATTGATAAAATATTTTTACCTGCAATTCCAATTTTTCTAGATAATCTCCTGGTCAATCTGACTCATTAAAATGAATTACTTTCCCCAGCTTTCAGTAGATATGTACTAAAGGCTGTGGAGCTAGATTTGTATTCTAGTTTCTTTATGGTTTACCTTAGATTTTGCTTCGTTTGAACTTCAGAAGTTCAAAAACTCAAAGACAATCTCTTAAAACCCACAAGAATACTTTAATACGACTAACATTTTCACTGCTCTTTTTAATCTCAGAACAAAGTGCTGATCTGCTCACACACTGAAATGAAAGTTGGTGGAGCTGAAGAGAAAAAAATTCCAAAGTTAATTTTCAAATCTTGATATTTATATATGCAGTGATTAGCTAGTGATGATGAGTTTCACTCAAGCAGAACTTTAAAATTCTCAACAACATCTGTAGAATCTTATTTTGTTGTTATAGTAAGCATGAAGCTTGGCACAGTATACACAGGCAGCAGTGAGGTAATGGGAAACAGTATTGAAACCTATTGTTCAAGAGGTTTATTTCCCTGTTGTAAATCCATGCTGACAACCCCAAGTTCCCTTCTCATCCTTCACATCTTTGGAAATGCTTTCCAGGAAGCTTTTCTCGGTGCAGGTGAGACTAAGTGGGCCTGTAGTTCCTCAGGTCTTCCTTCTTTCCCTTCCAGCAAACAAGGCTGGTATTTCCAGACCTCAAGAACCTCTCCCAGTTGCTGAGACTGTTCACAGATAATCACTCTTTTTTTTTTTTTTTTTTCTTATCCTCTCCCCTTCTCAAGAAGGGGAATAATTATGTGGTGCTTAACCACCAACTGCTTCAGCACTTGTAGATATAGCCTCTCTGAAACTGCATACTACCAATATAAATAAAACATTAACATGAACCCTCTAAGGTCTCTAAGAGACTCAAAGATTTTTGAACACAAAAGTTATATTAGTAAGTTACTGTAATTCATCATAATTGTCATCACATAGACATTGAAGGCTAGTGATTTTCAGCAAGATGAAAAAAAAAAGCCTTCAGAACATAAATATATGTTTCTTCTCAGAATACTCATATTTAACTTGACCATGCGAAATACAACAAGTGGAAGATTCATTCTTTCTGGATCAGTTCCAGCAACTTAGCTGCTAGAGAACTTACTCAAGTTTAAAAAAGCTTTGTAATATCCCATTTGCTCAATTTAAGAATAGCTTGAAAGCTCTACCTTTGAGGATAGTTCCTATGAGTAAAAGGTAGATTTCTTACACATTCAAAAATGCACAAAATTGAAGGTATTATATTTTGTACTGGAATGCAGTGAATAAGATTGCTTACTTAGTTGTCAGGATACTCAGGAGATGAACTAGAGAGAACCTCACAGAGGCTATTCAGTACAGAACAGGAATCATCTGGCATGATAGGAAAGGATAAATTGAATTCAGGAGGTTATATCTAGAGTAGTGAATGGAACAAAAAGAACATTAGTGCCTTTCAAGTTCAAAAAGGTTTCCTGTGCTATCTATCTGTTGTTAAAATGCAGAAACTTGCCTAAAAATTGCATAAAAGCAACTTCAGTACTTCAAGAATTCTCAACTGAGCATCCCACATTTAAAATAATAAAAAAAGTTATTTCATTATTTAGGAGGAAGAATTGTAGACTTTTCTTCTTCTCTGGCTGTTTTCCTACTGGTAACCAACCAGTTGGGTACCTGGGATTACAGAGGATGCTGTATTTGGCTGTTAGCTATCTGCTTTCATTAAAATGCCTAGACTATTTTTGGTAATTTGCTGTAGTGAGGATTCAATTAAGACTAGAACATAATGTTCGCCTGGAAATTGAGCTGTTTATACTATGTTGCTCAGTTATCAAACATACATATTTCTTTCACGTATACATACAAATTCACATCACATATGAAATTTCACTACTTATTTATTCATCAGAAAGAAAATATCTAATCTGTATATCATTTATTATTGTTATTATTAGTGAAACTGTCAGAAAGTTACTAAATTTCTATTCAGAATGCAAAGAATGAGAGGTGATATTTATGCTCACTCTTAAAAGCAGTCTGTGCAATCGTTTTCTATTGGTGGAGATCTACCCTGCTAATGGAGAGTACTGCATTGCTGCAGTATTCTGTTATGGTGTGCACTCCAAGGTCCAGTCTCTAATTCTTATTCTGGTGTATCATGATGTTGGTTCTGGGGCTAATGTGTGCACCATTGATGCTGAGGCAGGAGTGAAGACTCAGAAAGATTGCACCAAAGGCTAGAAATTTTTATTAGGCACTGGTTCTGGTATTCCTGGGGAAAGGATTCTTAGTGTGTAAGTATTCAAAGAGAACACTGTCAGAAATCCTGCATAAGAAAAAAAGAATCTGTCCTATTTTCAGTTTGAAGGCTATCCTATATGAAAACCATGACATTCAGCAATAACTTTAAAGTAAACAGCATGCTCTATATGCTATATAGAAGGAAGATGAAAAAAAAAAAAATCTCCCATGTTATTGTGCATATCTTGAGCTTGTTATGCATGATAAGATGACCTCAAAATTTTTTTTTCATTATAAATCTGTGACAAGAATTATAGTAACCACCAGAGCAAAGCATTCAAAACAATAAATAGCTGTAGAAATTGCAACAATTCCTCAAATTATTTGACATTCCCTGGAGATAGAGAGGGAAAGACAGCTGCTTTATCTTTAAAGATAATTTTTATTTTTATTTCTTTGACTATAAAATAGAATTCATTAATATCTTAAAATAAGGATAGAAATTTGAAGATTAAGGAGCATATGTATGTAGGGGAGAAACAGAACTGCACACAGCTGTTCACAGCAGAAATTCAAAGTGTCTTAAAAAAACCCACAGATCTTCATGGAAAAACTCAGACGTGTGGATGAGAAGTGGAGAACTACAGATCAGATGAGAGATAAATTACAGGCACTGACAGGACAAGGAAGAGGACTTCCCACTGCCTGTAACTTTCTTTTTAAAATTATTCTAATTCCATCCCCACAAACATTGTTTTTCACCTGATACAGAATTGTTGTAAGAAATGAAATACAGAGTTACAATCCTGCTATTATAATTGATAAAATAATAATATATGATATATGATATATGATATATGATATATGATATAATTGATAACATTGATTTTTGTTCTAATACTACACAGAAGGAAGGAATTTTGCCTTAGAGATACTTTTCTTATCATATGCAAATAAAGATCTAACATAAAAGAGATAAAAACATCTAGTAACAACATGGTGTTGTCATTTAACACTGATGAACAGCTTAGTATCACCATGTCTCTTCCTCATTCCAGCTCCTCAGAAGAAGATAGTGTTAGAGATTACACTCACCAATTATTATAATAGACAAACCAGATTCACAATCACAGAATCAGCATAAGGACATGAATGCAATTTTTCTCCTATTGCACTGAAAACTAAAAGCAAATTAAAACCACTCTCCTCACACCCATCCTTTTTTTACCTCCCTCCCCCGAGCACTGCAAGGGAGTGGGGAATGGGAGCTGTGGACAGTACATTATATTTCATTTCTGCCACTCCATTGTGGTCACTGCCCCTACTCCAGCATGGAGTTCCTCCCATGGGATGTTGTCCTTCCCAAAATGATCCTGGCGTGTATCAGGCCTAGTTCTGGTAGTTGGTTGAGGGAAGGGATTGCCCTGCCTTGCACTGAGATGCAAATGAGCGTCCTCATTTCTAGCACTGCATGCAGGTTCAGGCACCACAATAAAAGAAGGGCATAAAACTATCAAAGAGCTTCCAAAGGAGGGAAACGAAGATGGTGAAAGGGTTAGTAGGGAAGACTGGGTGTTAGAATCAATGATCCTTGTAGGTTATTTCCAATTCACCCCCTACTCCTCATTCTGACCTTGGTGGCTTTGGGGCAGTCTCTCTCACATTTTCTGACTTCCTCCCTTCCAAGATATTGTTGCAGTTCTTTTTTTTTTTTTTTTTTAATTGTTTCTTAAATCTACTCTCAGAGAGGCAGAACCAGCACTTATCTTTGGCCAACAGCAGATTCCTGCCAGGACTAGCTAGATATGACATTGTCTTACACAAGACAACTTCTGGAGTCTTCTCAAAGAGGCACCCCTGCAGACCTCCTGCTGCCAAAACCTCGACATATAAACACTGTGCAGGTTCTATACTTTTGAATGCTGAAGTACTACAGAAGCTGCATGCAGACGTTAAATTCAAAAAACAGTAATTACAGAGATTTTTCAAACATGCAAAGTTAAAAAACATAAGCAATCATATAGTCCGATATTTCAATCACCACCATCATTACCTAAAATAACCCTTAGTCACACTGTAGAAGATGAAGACTTTCTACATGGAAATCAATTTTCAAATTTTGTAGTGGCAGGAAGGTAGATGTAAAATAAGGAATGAAGTTTATCTGCTTTTTAATCACATCATCATATCTGAGTAGAGAAAAAAAACCCACACAAATATTAGAGCAGTTGAGACTATTGACCACAATCAATAAACTGTGGAAAGAAATCTTCCTGGCTGTAAACCTAAGATTTAACAAGTAGGTCTATATCCCACTATATATCCTGGAGAGGGATTTGTGAGCATAATTATTTAAAGTATCAGAAAGAAAAATGTTTGAAATTCAAGTCAGATGAAATCATAATGTGAATTTTTGAGCAAGGTAATTCTACTACTTGTTCTCACTACATTCAAGGGGAATAGTTTTTTAAAAATGCAAGATTATATCTCTGTATCTGTTTAGCATCTTGCAATGTTATATGCGTACAGAAATATTATTGAAAAGTCTAAATGCTTACTTTAAAATAGTCAATACAGGACATAGCATTAAAATTATGGGTTATTTGGAGTTATAATTCTAATATTAAATTTCAAATGAGCCTGAGACTTAAAATACACATTGTGTAGAGAGGAGAGGATTACAGCAAAACCTAATAAAACTGAGCCTCTCAAACAGAATTTCAGGAATAAAGAGTCACATAATGAGAGTAGACTAAGCAATTCATACATGACTATATGCTATTTTTCTGTTGACAAGAAGATATTAATACAGTTAAAACTGCTGTGAAGAATGACTAGCGATCCTTAGAATAAGACATAGTTACTCTAGAATAACTATCTTAAGTAGGTCATGAGCTTATGGAAAGTTATTAAAATTTATTCAGTTTCATTCTTCAGACTAAGACAGAAAGCCAGATAGTTGACAACCAGGCACTTCGCCTATTTTGATAAGGATCTCATCTGTTTTGACTGGTGCTTTCAGTATGAATCCAAGCAGTTCATGTGACCATACTAGCTGAAGCAGGCAAAGACGATTCCTGATATCACTTTGCAACCCATTGTAAAATTTACACTCCTTAGTAGTTTAGATAATATTCAGTGATAATGGAATCCTGTACCTAATGCCACATCTATAGCTGCATTTGAACTCTAGCAAAATAAGTAGCGCTGTAAGGCATTTCTGAATTTTCTCATGACTGAAGTCAAAGACATGCTTTTGCTGTGTGTGTAACAAATTTAAAATCTATACTTAAATATTTTATGAACTATGATGTTGTAATTATTGCCTTAACAAGGCTCAGTCAAGAACAGAATTTCGCTGTGCCAGTAGGAAAGACTGATCAACACTTCTACTTCATTTTCTAATATTCGATCTTTTTGGTCCAAAGAGGCAAGAAAAGCTGGAGAATAAAATAACATACTTTAATGCTGTATGTCTATGAGCTGTCAAACACTTATCATTTAGAGACTGAGATTTTTTCAGCTGACAATTCATTAATCCTTGCTTGCACTTAGTATTTGGGCACTGTAATGAGAATTGCTGAGACTAAGACTGTGTAAAAAGCACTGAACAGTAACAAATAATGTGGCTATAATGAAATCACAGTGATCTCTGTTACACAAATCTACGTTCACAACTTTATCGCTGGATAACCTGAGTTCTCAAAACAAAGTTTGGTGAAGGACTGCTGACTCAAGTATTACATTTGTCAGGTCTTAGTTGTTAACTCAAATGTGTCCAGACCTGTTCACAATTGTAGCAACTATATTGCAGAAAATGGTGACAGAAGGAAGATTTTAAGATTATCTGAGTCCAGGATTTTTGGAAAATGGGTTCTTGCTATGTGTAATGCATAGTACACATACAGAAAACTTCCAGATGATAGTTAAAGAAGTCTTGTGCTGGAAGAAGACTCAACCACAGTTGGTTGGTTAAAATGATTATTTATTTGTACTGAATGCAATAGGAGGTTTTGCTGTTAAAATAGAGAATAAAAATTTAGCTGCTCGAGTCACAGAACCCATTGTTTCTTGAAAGACATCAATAATTGAATGATTTTATGGAAGTTCTTATAGCAGAACATAACACTTATTTTTTGTACCTTAGGCTAGAAGCACTATGTTCCAGTTTTGCCTTTACTGCATATGCTACAGAACAAGGGAAATGCACTAAAGAAACAGGCCAGACAAGGGCAAGGAGACTATTCACAATTGATGATTTAGCTATTAAAATGAAAAGTACTTCCAGGAAGGTATCTATGAAGAGAATCTAGCTGAAGGGGGTAGAATTAAGACTGTAATAAAAGTAAATTTTGTGTTTTATTAGATATTCAAAATATTCATAGTATATACAGTTATTTATCGAGCTAAAAATTAATGTTTTATATTTTTGCATCATAGGTAATCTAACTAATTTTCTGTTGTTGTCATGCTTCAAAGTCTGCAGAGGATTTAAACTCAGTGAGAAAATATAACTATAAAATAAATACTGTAACCTCTTTTACATTTTTATTTCTGTACTGTTCAATGAATTGTTCTGTACTGTTCAATGCACGTTTGGCATTACATAAAGTTTTACTAGATACTGAAAATTCTTCAAAGAAGTAGTCATAAAATGAAATACGTAACTAGAAGGGTGGGTTTGCCGAGAGAGTGTCAGGCAAATAATATTGAAGACATATCTATCTACACTGAAAGAGGAAAACGCCAACACACCACAAAAACTTAAAAATAGATGGCATGTAAACTAAACAGCATATGCTATTTATTATTGATTATTCTTATAGATAAAGCAGTTGCTTACTTACACAGACTTACACAGAACTCCACAGAAACAAATGCTTAACTTTTAAAGAAAGATTTTATCTCCCTAAAAAATAAAAAATAAAAAAAACACCAACCAAATGAAAAGCAAAAGCTTTCATCTCTATGAGTGATGCATAATTTTTATGTTAAAGATTTGTCACATGGTGCAAATGCTGATTTTACCTCAAGATTACTAATGCCAAAGTTATGTATATACATACATATATTAAATCATTGAGTAATTAACATGCAATAATTAGTTGTTTTTATTCAATCACTTCTTCAAGGATTATATTGTTAGTAAACCAAAAGTTCAAACACCATCTCCCTCCTTTTAAGGCACAACACCAATGGTAATAAGACTTAAAAACATCAAATGTAAAACATTCTTTAAAATAATTGTAATTTGTACCAAGTTACTGCATAGCAGATTATAAATACATGCTAACATCCAGAGACTTCTGCCTTACTTGTTTTTGGTTCACTGATTTCTACTCCTTATTTCTGCTGCCTTATTATAACATAGCTCAAAGCATCATGTGATAGCTTCTGACCTGTAGACTTCCTCAGTGTGATTGACACCCTGATATAACCACAGTAGAGTTGAGTGGATTGACATTTCTTTCATTCTTTCTGATACATCTTCTCCGAGACCTTACGGGCACATTACAGCAATAGCTACTGGGAAGGACAGCAAAACTCCACAATATGCTTTTCCCACCTTCCAAAGATTTTAAAATAGTATTTATTATAACAGTGTGTTTTTTGCTGATATTTCACTTTGAAGGAATTAAATTGTTTACCGTGGAAACATGGAAATATTGTGAAATTGGTAGAGTAGGTTTAATACAAAAGCAAGTTATTTTCAGTCTTCTACATACTGCATAAAGAACAGAACTTGAAGATTCAGTGCAGTTTTAATTCACTAGATGTGGATTACACCAGAGCTGTCTCTGAAATTCATTCCTGACTATAATCTTGCTAAAGTATAATAAAATAAATAAAATAGAAATAGAGGATTTTTATTTATCTACTGAAATAAAAACATGAAGGTGTATCATGGATGCATATTTCTTATCTCAGAGATGTATGAAAATATTACTGAATATGCTGCAGTAAATAGCTGGCTGGCATGTCTGGCAACGCAGGTATGTATACAAATTACATATTTGTATGCAAATGTATAATATTTATACATGTATAGTATTCACATATGTAATTAGAAAAAAATACATGTATACACATGCATAGATTCATATATGCACATCCCCAAACAGATGGGTAGATAAGTAGATAGATTTGTACAAAATAGTCAAATACATAATGAACATAATATATTAGCTTAAAAGAGCAAAACTGAATGAAACAATTGATTCCAATGGATTCTCCAGAGTGATTCATGGACAAAAGTTGCCAGAGATCACAATGGTGGCTGAATGAACAAGCTCTTTGTAGAAACTGTAAAATTATTCTAAAAGTACATAAACATTTTATTTGGAAAATGATCTCATCTTCCTATAAATTTACATTTGTCCACTTACAATCCTTTGCAAACCATTCCCATATTAATTATCATTACTATATTTTGTGTTTTTTAAAGTTAAGCTTGCTAACTCACACCCAAGGGATTTAGTTCCGGTAATGCTTGCTGCAACATAAGTCAGAGCTTCATCAGAAACAGCCCCAAAAGGTCACCTCCAAATCTTTTATGATTTACAGTTTTCTAAGATTGTGGCTGTTATCTGGCAGTATAACCTGTGGCTCATTCTTGCAAAGTGTGTTAATCTATACTTCAATTTGTCACATCCCACCCATTAGGGAAAGGGTCAGAAATCATTTTTTTGTTACAACTTCGCAGTATTTTGTTGGATTGTAACAATTTAACCACATGATTTAGATTAAATTCAAACAGTAAGCTACCCTCTTTTTATTCACTATTGCATCAATCTTTGTGTCATATGCAAATTTAATCAGCTAAGATTTTATTTCATCATGTAGATTGTTTGTAAGAATACACTGAGTACTGTTGGACCAAGAATCTCTCCCAGGGGATGTTGCTTGATAAGCCATTTTTTAATTCATCTAATGTGTGCCCTGTTGATTAAAAATCCTGCATTATAGGGAATTAAAAAAGCCATGTGACACTATTGCAAAAGCCTTAGAGAAATGCAAAGATGCTATATCAACAGAGTTGCCAGTTCCATTAAACAAAAAATGCCTTTTCATAAGAGTTGAGCAGTATTCATGATTATTTTTTGGTTAATATTCTTAAGTGAAAGAACATGAAAAAGGGACATTTTATGAGACAAAGGCAAAAATCTTTTATATTTCTTCAGTCACTCCTTTCAAAGTCTGTTTTTTTTTTTGTTTTTTTTTTCCATCTCTGAGCAATCTCGAGAGTTGGAGAACTCAATTAAAAGCAATGGTATTTAAATAGTTTTGTTCTAAAGTCCAAATACACATGCAAATACATACAAATGCATACATGCTAAGAGTAAGAATCATAGAATTGCTTAGGTTGGAAAAGACAATAAAGATCATTAAGTCCAACCATGACCTAACCATATTACCTTAACTCTAATAACCCTCTGCTAAATCATGTCTCTGAGCACCATATCCAAACAGTTCTTAAACACATTCAGGGATGGTTACTCAGCCACCTGCTGGGGTGTTCCCCAGTATCCAACCTTAACTTACCCTGGCACAACTTAAGGCCGTTTCCCCTTGTTTCAGCACCTGTCACTAGTGAGAAGAGACAAACCCCACTCTCACTGTAAGCACTTTTCAGATACGGGAAGACAGCAATGAGGTTTGCACTCAGCCTCCTTTTCCCCAAACTAAACAGCCCCAGTTCCATCAATCTCTCCTCATAGGGCATATTATCCAAGCCCTTCTACAAGCCTTGAATCTTTATCTGTAACTCTTGTTTCTTTTAGGCCCAGCCAAAATCAGTTTGTTTTTTTTTTTTTTCCCGTTTCTTTTCAAACAGAAAGTGATTACTATCTTATATGCCAAAATGGGATTGCTACACTTGAAACATATCTATTCATTATGGTGTAACTATGGGACACAGATACAAAAACCATTGTGGCTCACTGTGATCATGGTTCTGCCATATGGTGACAATATTTACAATAGTCTAGAGTTTGCTTCTAAGTCTTCATTTTCTGCATAGTCCTGCAGTATTTCTGCCTATTCTATCAGCAAATGGAAGAGAGCTTAAGCGTGCAATGGATTTGTTCCCTTTTGATCTTAAGAGAAAACTGATTTCTGACATATCTGAAAATGTTTAGCTTTTCCTTTACCCATACATTATGTGACATTATGAGCAGTAAAGTCTCAGGTCCAAAGTGTCCTTACCTTTGACCTTCAGTGAGGTTTTATTTCTTTTTCAAATGAAGATGCAATTATAATGATTAGCCATCATTAATATTTTGAATGTTGCTTTTGATCGTAAAATAAAGAGATGTTGTTATTTAAAATTCTTAAAGGACTTTGAAACCTTTGCAAGTTTTAACTAGATGCATAATTAGCTTAAATCTAAATATGTCATCAAATTGGAACATTAACTCTCCAAATCAAATTTAGAAAGGTAGGAAATTGATTACTTCTACAGAAGTTAAAAGAATATTTTTCTTTTTCTGCTGAAGACATAAAGATAATTTATAAGTGGAAATAGGACAAAAATGCACAGATATAATTCTCCTCAAGATGTAAAATTTGCACAACAATTAAATCTTAACCTAAGACATATTAACAGAAAAATCTCAGAATAATGCCAATGATAAAGGTTAAAGACAAGAACAGATACACCATAAGAAATAAAACCAGAATAAAAAGCCAACTTCTACAGAATTAAAGAAAAGCCTAGTTTTGTCAAGATGGTCACTTCTGATTGTCAGGCAGAACAGATCTCCAGCAACAATAATAATACAATAATTTTCCTTTTGTTTCCTTAACTTTAATTAGCATTGATAAACAAATATAAGATAAAAGCATGAACAAATTGCCTTGAAAACTATACTTTTCATATTAACAGGGAAATGGAGGACAGGAAGACATAGGGCTTAAGAATGAAAACTTTTTTCTTTAACATGGGAACATTTTTTACATAGGAAGAAACTTTTTAGTGTGAGGGTGGTGAGATGCGGGAACAGGCTGCCCAGTGAGGTAGTGACTGCTCCCTCTCTGGAAACATGCAAGGCCAGGCTGGATGGGGCTTTGAGTTACCTGGCCTGGTCTAGAGAGAGGTTGTCTCTGCTTATAGAAAAGGGTTGGAACTGCATGATCTTAAAGGTACCTTCCAACCCAAACCATTGTATGATTCTATGAACAATGAAAACAAAAACAAACAAACAAACAAAACAACAAGGCATATCTACTCACTGATCGTCTGTGTACATCAGTGAAGAACAAGTTTCAATTCTTTCAGACCTAGGGAACATAATACAAGAAAAGTTAAATTCTATTTTTGTGTAAGAGGAACATATTCACATCTCTATTTGAACCATCGAGTTGCTTTTGGACTTGTTACTTTGTATCATGTGTGGTTCAAGACGTGCAGGTGCCTATATCATCCTTCTTCTCAGTAGGATTTTCCAAAACAAGTCATGCTGATTCATGCAAGATCATTATCCATTTTTGATGGATCCAGAAAAATGGAACAGAGTTCTTGTAACACTGTAAGGCAATGGAAAGCACAGCAATGACGGCATAGTAGCAAAATCCTAGGCTGCAGCAAGCAAGGATTTGCTCAATAGTGGCAGCAATGGATAGAGTACAAGTACACAGGGATTTCCTTGCCTCCACCTGCCAGCTTTTAAGTGATGTCTGGGGAGGGCTGGATCCTTGCTCTACCCTTTCCAGTCACTCAGGTACATTGCATGCACCTGAGCTCCTCTGGGTTGGCCCTGCCTTCCCACCAGGTGCTCAATCACTGTTTCAATCTGTGATTTATCATTTCTGCTACACTTCAGTACATGGGCTTCTTTATAGAACAAATGTTCTGTCTTCCTATGCATTAGTCTGCTCTACACTTAGGACAACTAACTCTTCTGTCATGCTCTAGAAGAGCACTTAGTGCATCACTGGAAGTGACTTGTCAGTCAACAACTTTCTCAGTTAACTCTTTGTTGAAGTAATGTTAGTTCCTTTTAAATGCAGTCCAGCTATTGGACAGCTGTTGAAGTTGATCTAGAGTTCAAAGAGATACTTTTGAATACTTCTCTGGTAGTACAAAAATTAATTCTCAAAATAGGATAGAGCAAGCATATAGAATAAAAGGAAAATATGCTGACTATTGCTAATGCAGCCTGATCACTAGACACACTCTCAAAATTCTGGAATAATTATCAGGGACTCCAGACTTTACAGGCTTTCTTCAAACTGCCTGATGGATCATTACACCTTGGAAAAAACATATGGTGATATAGGGGCAAGCCACTTCTATCTACATTATTACAGGTCTTGTAACTACTCTGTTTGGTTTTGCAATGATGATTGCTGCGGTTATTAATGAAAACATGCAATGTGCTATTTATTGCAGGCTATGAACCTAACAAAAAATCCCAGAAGTAAAAGCAGCAAAGACCTAGAAGATGTGCACCAAACAGTTCTGTCTGTGAGACTCTGACATATTTCACAGGTTCTGTTCCCTGCAATAAAGTTTTCACTGGTAGCTTTACAAATATTGCCTGAATAACAGATGCTGTAAGCAAGCCACCCAATCAGAAATATTAACACTGTATTTGTTTTGCTATGACAAAAAGGGTGTATGTGAACAATATCAGATATGCTTTTGGAAAGACAAATTTCACAATAGGTAAATCACTGTCATCACTGATTTAAATGAAACTCACTAAGAGCACACAATAGCATTTCATGAGCTGGTGCAGGCTGTTTGCTTCAGTTTTCACTTTAATGAGTACTATTTGATGTAGCATGGAGGTCTTGCTATAGCACAATAGACAGCAGTCAGCACAGTAAGCCAGCGCAGTAAACACAGATCTTTATTAATCCTTGAAATTAGAATCCACTCAGAACTGTGAAGTAATGATTGGAAATAAAATCTCTGTTTTAAACTATGAATATAGAGACTTTCTATTTGCCTTGGATTGGCAATAACTGGAGTCTGAATGCAGTGATATTCTGTTGTAAGTCAAACATTTCCACCATTGTTTTTGTCAGAGAAGAAGGCAACAAAAGAAAAAAAAAGTACAAACAAAACACTACACACCCTTTAGTTCATTACAGCAGTAATACTTTCACATCACCCCCACCATAGGTAGTGATAGCACTACCCGGATTGGAAGGAACATAAACTTCACAGATTTAGAATCACTTAATATATTCGTACCTAGTGAGCATGTAAATTTTTTTTTGTAACAACATAAACAGTCTGGGAATATTAGGACTCTTTCTATGCTGTAAGATCAGAAGAAGAGTGGTTTCGTTTTTTTAATTTAAAATTATTAAGTAGCACTTACCTTGCAGAAAGAAAGCTTTTTAAATCAACAGCATGGCACATTGCCCAACATTACTAGAGGCTGACAGAATCTGTCAAATACACCAGCATTCAATAAAATACATTAAAATATTTGTGGGATTCAGGTACTCTGAGCTACTATTTTTCACCACATAGAGCCCCAGGTTTTCTTTTTACATTTTAAGTTTTGGATCATCTGATTCTGCTTTTACTGTTAGTTAATTTTAGGAGTTTTGATAGATGGCAGAAAATAAAACAGCCTATTGTAAGAAAATATTACATTAATATATTTGTACATTTGTGTAAATACATCTAATTTAAAACAACACGAAACAAAGTGTCATCTTTTAAAATGATGCTGCAATGAGATGAATTGACATGGTTGTAAGAACCATATAGCCTCAGTAAAATAGCACTGCTGAAATGTACCTTTAAGTACTGAAATAACAAGAGACTTTGGCACATGTGACTATTATAAACCAGAGGAAAGAAGAGCTTGACACATGAAAGCAGCACAATGTTTAGTAATCGGAATTAGTTCAATTGTTTGCATAAAAGATTCACTCTCCAGACTTCCGTTATCTTTGAACTGTTTTGCATAGTACTAGTACCAGCAATACACACATTTCTGCATTGTAAAAACAGCAGCAAAGTGACACTGATGTATTTTTGCTATTTCTCAGGGCACAGAGTCAGACTTAAAGTAGCAGCTGTGACATTCCTCCCTCACCATAGCATTATGTGCTTTTTTCTTTTTTTTCCCCCAGACTTACACTGACAGCATTTAGCTTTTGCTTATAACAGAGAATCATCTCCAACTCTCGCGTGCACCTGCTTTTTGCTCAATAGAGCAGCAAGACCAACTTAAATTTGCTCCTTGCGTATCCTCTCTCCACGACGTTCCTCATTACTGTAGTCTTCAGAGATTCACTTTTACAGAATTGCTCCAAGTACAGAATTTATATCACTCCAGTTTTCAGAACAAATAGTAATGAGATCCTGGGAAAAGTTAATTGTTGTTTTTATCTGAACAGAAAAAGCTCTGCAGAAAACAATTCTTCTGTCTCCAAATTGAAGTGACCACGATATTTAAATGTGAAAAGTTAAGTAAGGGCGTGGTAAAGAAAGAAAAAGTGTGGTCAAAAGCCTTTTATACTTTATTCTCCACAGCTGCAAGAGAATGCCTGCAGGTGTATCTTTAGACTTTTGAATATTCCAACTGACTTCAGCATGTGATATTATCAGTTTCACAGCTGAGGCTGTTAAGCATGATTTCAATGGAGTTGAACCTCACATGCATTAAAAATCCTGTCTTTGAAAGATTAGAACTCCTCTAGAATTAGGAGTGTTTTGTCCTTAAGAACTCTGATCAGTTTCTTGTTAGCTCTCGAGGCATTGACCTTAGCTACATTTCCGTAGCTTGGTCCTAGACTTTTCCAGAATTTAGCTTCTGTGAATATGTTAATGTGTGACACCTTAGAATCAATGATAGCTGATGTCATAAGAGTTCCCAAACTGGCAACTCTCAACTTTTGCTGGCAAATCAAATCTGAAGATTTAGACAAGGTCATTAAATTTCTGTCTCATAAGCTCCTCCACTCTTAAGCTCAGATTCTCTTCTGCGGCACAGTGCTCCTCTGGAGAGCATATTCATCATCTGAACAAGTGATATCATCTCCTTTACTGTTTGTACTCTCTGCCTTCCACTCTGAGCTTAACCTTAGGCTCCTTGATTCTAATGTAACTCGTGGGAGACCTTTTCTCCAGTCCCCTAAAATAGGTGACTTACTACCATTGGCATAACTGTAGGTCAAAACATACTCCTCCCCCTTTAAGTGACAGTGTGCAATTTGATTTTTGAGAAGGTGGACTGTTTTTCCTATGAGCATTTTCATAGTGAAGTAAGGATATTTTCTGAACTGAAAAAGTTTGTGCTACATTTCTGTGGCATTTATACCATTGTGATTTAAAAGAGCAGAAAATGAAATTCCTACACTGAGAATGGAAACAGCCTCCTCATGCATGCCCTCAGAAAGTTCCCAGTTATCAACAAGAAATCATAAGCTGTCTGGAAACAGATTTCCCAAATTGTCACATAGGAGCAAGCAAGGAAAGTGTTTTGTAAATATAAGACAAAATATTTGAAGCATTTTTTAAATAATCAATGAAATCATACTTTTATATTTTATTAGTTAACAAATGTGTGTAGAATAATCAGAAAATGAAGTGTACTCACTTGCAAAAAATATTCAATGACAAAAATAAAACATTCTTTTGTTTCTCTAAGGTTACTTTCTCATGATAATGAAACTAGATGGTGTCACAACATCATCAGTTCTGTTCCAGCTGCTTTTAGACATTCCAGCTGAAAAAGCAGAAGAAAAGCTTAATGTTGTTCACTTCATAGCCCTAGCATATGAGCTCTTTTGGGAGAAGTGGAGAATGACCTTAGGCTCTTATGTTCCTCAGCTGCTGGAGCAGCTCCTTATACAGACAGAATGCTGTAAATTGCACTACAGATTAGATTGCCCCTGGCTCATTCTCAAGTCAGGGAATAAAAACATGGCTTTGTTTCCATTTTCTCAGCTGTGCCAGCAGAGAATCCAGCCTTAAAAGTCCATCAGTTGCTGAAGGCATGCAATGGTGCCACAGACAGGGCTAATAGTCATGTCTGCCCAAAGAATGGAGGGCTAATAACTAGCCTATGAACCAGCACGTTCACTTGTGTCCTTCCATGCACTTGTGCAGTACTTCATACAACGGACATCTAACAATTTCTGAGGCATTCAGGTACAGCAAATAAATAATGCTATGCTACACATAAATAAGTGAAGGTTCCTCTGACTTCTACCAGTAAACAATCTTTTATTACTAGTAGCAAATATTCTGAGAATTAAAAAAACATCGACACGAAAAGAGTAGATATGCAATTTAAAACAGAAAAACAATTATGTTTATACCTAGAAAATGATTATGCTTAAAAGTGTTCTGAAAATGCATTGTTGTCTAAAAAATTGAAGTTGGTTAGATGAAAAAAATTCTATATTGAAACTAATATCTTGCCTATGTACTGTAAACAAATTGTGTTTTTTTCCATGATTTAATTTCAACTAAAAAATCTCCACTAAAATGTGGGACTTTCACTTTGCAGGGTTTCAGATCAAACATGAACTAGACTGTAAATTCAGCTATCTTCACCCTGCTTCAGTAAACACTGAAAACCACTAATAGAATCTCTTGAACAATAAGACTTATCTTGCATGTCTCAGGTTTGACCCTAAAACCTATCAATAGAAAAGGATAAAGGACCATCTTAGTGGCCTTTCACTTCTGATTTCTACATATGTACAGTCACACAGGAAGGAATATTAAAAATCTTTCTATTCAGAACTTATACTTTGAAATGCACGACATTGCAAAATCTAAAAAATTGTATCAATACTCTGGTGATGCATTCACGATAGAAGAAGCAAAGTATTATAGCAGATAAATATCAATGTATGTCTTCCTATACCCTTAAGAATTTAGTCCCACAAAGCAACAACTCAAATCTTTTTCAACTTTTATGAGTACTTCTTTAAATATTTAGAGTTGGAAAGCCTCTTCTTTTCTACCTCAGGCTGATGAAAGAGGAGCTTTCCTTTTGTCTTTTTAAAACATGAAAGGGGCAAGCTCACTAACATTAGATATCTCCTCCCTTTTCTGTAAGAATGGTTCTTTCAAATCTTCACAAGAGAAAATACTTTCCTATGTAGTTTCATGATCTTGCACAAGACGTTGAGCCACATACGTTGCTTTAATCCCATCAGATTCTATGTGCGTGTATGTGTGCTGGTTTGCCCATGTCCATGGATATGTTACAGAAAAACTTTGACTTTCAAACACTATGAGAATTATAAGATTGAATGTTAGCTATATACTAGTCTGCCTGCTTATATAATCAAGAATTAAAGTAAGTAAAATATTATAATTTCTTGCACATATACCAAGTCAAGGATAACCCCAAAACCAACAGTGCAGTTCTGTTCATTTTTTGATAATGGATATACCTAGACTCACATAATTTTTCAAAATCTCCCCTGGATGCTATTAAATACCCTGAGGAAAATAATGTGATTTTAGTAGAAGTAGTAGAATCGTAGAATTGTGTAGATTGGAAACAACCTTCAAGATCTCCAAGTCTAATAATTTACCTGACCTACCAAGTCTCTTAGTACTACTTACTAGTAATAGCAGTGTAGCAGAAGCATGTGTTAGATAGATGGTACAATTACAAAAGGGAGCAAACAGCTCTGATTTCCCCTAGAGTCACAAATCTGTGACACCCTACCTTCCATGTAGCCCATGGAATCTGAAGCATGCAAAATGCAACATGAATGTGCATGAATATGGGTTGGTTGAAGATAGAAAAAATATTCATAGATCCACGTCCTATCTCATGTTTTATACCCTCAAAATTCAAGCTGAAGGGAATCACCCAAACCATGTTTGTGCAATATAGTAGTAACAGTGCAGAAAAAGATGAGATTGAACTACCCCAATAGTTCAAGCCATAAAATCTCAGTTAGATCTTAAATCAGACTTCAGTGGTAATTAGGTCCTCAGGCCTTACAATGGTCCTGCAAACTTTCTCCTTCTATGTCTAGAGCAGTGTCCTGCTTACATAATTAAAATGAGTTACTTTCATACACTTTTTAAGCATATTGAAAAATGCTTAGCATACACTTTTAAAGGAAATAGTCCTGTGGTGACATAGGGTTAGCTGATTTACTTCACTTACTGAACTTTTCAAAGTGCTTGACACTAAAAGCTACTTATACATAATTTATATCATACTTGCTAGCTGAACTCTGTTCTCATACTTCATGCCTGCCATTCTCATGAGCATAATAGCAATAATCCATCATGTATATGTATAGCATTCTGATGCTGTTTGCAGGTTGATAGGGATAAAGACAAAATGAAAAGATAAATAGATATTAGCTGCACCGAAGTCCTGTAGTTATTAGAATTTTGGAGGAGAAACTCTATTCTTTCATATTTTTATTAACTCTTGGGTACCATGTTTTACACGACAGTGCTGTAGTGATAAATCATACCAATTCCAGTTATTTTCTGTTCTTATTAGGGCAACTGCAATTGCCATGACTGTATTTAGCTTGAAGCCACAGGGGTATTGCCAATTCATAACAGCTATTGAGTTCATATGTATAATTAATTCCAAGTAACATCAAGGTAAAGTGAATAGAAAGATTTGTATTTAAATATTACTATCATAAAAGAATTTATAGAGTGTCACTTGAATATTTAGAGAAGATTCTATGTTTGTAGTATGTAAGATTGCATATACTTCTTTTCTTCAACAACAGAAAGGCCAAGAACCATGATGCTTCTCAGTGATTCTTGCTGAAATGTGGACCTGTAGAATGTGCCTTATGTAGACGGCCTGAATTTTACATTCTTTAATGTGTGTAATCTGATATTTTTCACAAAGAAGAAGAGGAAAAATAAAAGATTAAAATAATTCAAGAAAGAAACTGGCCTGAATGGATATATTTATTCAGAGCTGACTAGAAATTCTTAAATTTTAATGAGTGCATAATCTTTCTCAGTTGCTTCTGTCTATCTCAAACTTCCATTTATTACAAAAAGTATACAAGAATGATAAAGCTTTACAGGCCTTTAATATATATCTTTTGCTGTTTCTTGTGGAGTCACTCAAAAGTTAAGGCTTAAATTTTATTTTTCAGTAGACAGGAAGTTTAAGACCATTTTTATGGAAGTTTTAATCTTATGAAAATATGCTATTGAAGTACTTATTGTCACATGATCAACTGCATAAAGAGAAAGTAAAATACAGTGATTGAAGTGGAATATCCCACTGGCAGAAAATATTAAATATAAATTTTAATAGAATTTTGTGTCTTTGCAGTTCTTGAGTACTGATTTTAATTTTTGTATTGTCCACAAAGAAAAAAAATAGTGAGTCATGAAACATATATCCTCTATTACTAATTACAGTAACGCTTTTAATAAAATTTCTTTTAAGGTCATAAGTGTTCTTTTGGAATTTGATGATGATATTGTATTTGATGGAACTGCTTTTACAGATTAGCTCTGAATAAATTTAGATACATTTCTCTGGAAAAAAAAAAAATTATGATAGAGTAGCTCCACGCAGACAGTAGTCTCATCCTGGAAATGGAACAGCCATATCAGCATGACACTGATAAACTATGAATCAGAGTTTCCCACTGAGAAGGAGGCCTAATTAGCCCGGTGGACTGCTGCACAGAGATGGCTATGTTGCCCTTTGTTCTGGTACTGATCTGGGACTCTGTGCATGGCACTGCAGTGCCATGACGGCTCTGTTAAAACATCATCATTTTAGGATGAAATCCTTTTTTCATTCCCATAAGTGTTGAAATTCCTATTGCTTTTAGCAGGACTCATTCTTAACTCTTGTGGATTCCAGTCCAGGGAAAGCGCTCTATCACTTTAACACCGGTAATGTGCAAGAACAAACTACGGCTAAAATATAGCAGAAGCAACTTCTATTAAAAAAATATGAAAAGGTTCATTTAAACAATTCATTGAAAAAAAAATAAAAAGATGAAAGAAAGGAGAGGCTTGTTACTTCACAGAAAAGAACAAATAGCAGTTGACATAATGAAACACAAGATCTTCACTGTATTTTTAATTCATTCTTCACAGTAAAGGTTAATTATGACTACAAGTTTAATGTAATTAATATTACTAACTAAGTGCTGGAACAATAAGGCAGAATTGATTAATGGGCAGAAAAGTTCTTAGATGAATCATATCTGTTCAAACAACCACAACTTAATGAGAATTTCTCTATTTATGAACTAAAATCTTCTCTGAACCATTATCAGTCACCTTTAAGAACTTTACAGAATAGATGAAGGCTGAAAGGACACTTAATGGAAAAATGCAACTAGTAAATGAAAACAGGGGAGTATTATGTATCATCTGACTAGCTCAAACACAGAATGATACTGGAATAAATAATTAATCAGTGATTTTATTTGTCAATGTCTAGAAAATGGTAGAATCATAGAATCTTTTGAATTATGGGTTATCCAACTTCCCTACAATGAACAGGAACAGCTACAGCAAGATCACGTTGCATAGAGCTCTATCTAGCCTGACCTTAAATATCTTCAGGGATGAGGCATACACCACCTCTTTGGGAAACCTGTTCCAGTCTTTAACTGCCCTTACTCTAAGAACTTCTTCCTTATGTCTGATCTAAATGTTCCCTCTTTTGCTTTGAAACCATTTCCCCATGTCCTATCACAACAGACACTGCTAAAGAATCTGTCCCCTTCCTTCTTACAGCCCCCTGGTAGATATTTAAATGTTGCTATTAGGTCTCCCTGAAGCTTTCTCTTCTCCTGGCTGAACAGCTCCAACTCTCCCAGCCTGTCCTTGTAGAGGACATGCTCCACTCCTTGGATCATCTTTGTGGCCCTCCTCTGGCTGAGCAAACAGATCCACACCTCTCCTGTACTAAGGATTCCACACCTGGACACAGCACTCCAGGTGAGGTCTTATCAGTACAGAGTAGAGGAGCAGGATCACCTCTTACTTGGCCTGCTGGCCATGCTTCTTTTGTTGCAGCCCAGGATACAGCTGGCTTTCTCAGCTGTGAGGGCAAACTGCTGGCTCACATTTAGCTTGCTGTTCGTCAGTACATCCAGGTCCTTTTCAGCAGGACTGTGCTCCATCTTTACATCCCTTAACTTGTACTGATGGCATGGGTTGCAATAATCTAAGTGCAAGACTTTGCTCTTGGATTTATTTGCCCTCATGAGGTTCACCTGGGCCTACTACTTGTGCCTATCTAGCTCTCTCTGAATGGCATTCCATCCCTTGGGCATGTTGACTGCACTACACAGCTTGCTGTCATCCATAAACTTTCTGAGGATGTACTTGATTCCACTGTGATGTCATTGATGAAGATGTTAAAGAGCACAGGACCCTGAGAGATCCCAGTTGCCACTGATGTCCATCCAGTCATTGAGCCACTGACTTCCAGTTTCTGGGTACAATCTCACAACCAGTTCCTTCTGCATTGATCAACCCAACCATCAAATCCACACTTTTCCAATTCATAGAGAGGGATGTTACAGCAAACACATTAAAAGCATTGCAGAAGTCTAGACAGATGACAACATTGGCTCTTCACTTGTCCATTAACACAGTTACATTATGATAAAATCCTCAAGTGTGGTCAAGCAGTACCTACTTTTGGTAAAGCCATGCTGGTTATCCCACATCACCTCCCTCTCTTCCACATGTCTTAACATACTTTCCATAAGGATATTCTCCATGATCTTTCCTGGCACTGAAGTGAGACTAAAAGGTTGGTAGTTCCTTGGGTCATCCCTTCTAAAGGAAGGGTGAGACAATGCTTTTTTTTCCAGTCACTAGCGACTTCACCTGCCATGCCTTTTCAAAGTCGCTTGGCAACTACAACAGCCAATTCCCTCAAGACTCTGGGATGCATGTCATCAGGATCCCTAGACTTAATATTCAGGTTCCTCAGGTGGGTGTGAACCTAATCTTCGCTCACAGTAGGAGGGACTTTGCTTCTTTGGTTGCCACCTTCCAAACGATCCACTTGAGGGCTGTGCACAGAGCAGTCTGAAGTTGAATGAAAATAACCATAACAGAATTACTGAAATCATAACACAGTTACAAATCACAACAGGCCAGTCTGATATCCTTCCGTGAAGACACGAATAGTTAAGTGTGTAATGGGGAAACACTTGCATACTTTTTCTGTCTTGACATGTGACAATTCCATATGATACTGTCAGAAATAAAGTATGGAAATATGTTCTCAGTGAAATTACTGTAAAATCAATCAAACCACTTAGCAGAGACAACTTAGCATCTGTTCACTGTCAGGGTGAAAGGAATACTTGAGTGCGGCATCATGCAATATTTTCATTTACTTGACGAACCAGTAACATGGATAACATTAAACAGGAGGGTTATGGATATTTTAGAAGGTAGGATTTGATTCAGCATGATCAACTGGAGAAAATAGTGGAATATAACAAAGACAGATGCAAACTCTTTAGGAAGGCAAAAAAAAAAAAAAAAAAAAAAGAAACATGCTGAATGGCTTACAAGGCAGACATACTGCAGAAAAGGGGCAAAGGGTTACAACTGAGTGCAAATTGAATGTTAGGTAATGTTGGATAGTCAGCAAAGGGATGATTTAAAATAAGTCCTGAGACATGCAGTGTAAATATTTCCCTCCAGTCTGCATTTGTGAAGCCCCGATGGGAGTAGTGAATAGTTTTAAGTACTAAGGAATGAAAGGAGAGAGATAGAAGCAACAAAAGGTTAATAAATGTAGAAAATATAGCTACTGAGCAAAGGCTGAAAGAAAAAAAAAAAGAAAAATCTTTCTTATTCAGTCTTGATAAGAGAACATTGGAATGACGTGATAGGAGTTCTCCAGTGTTAATTGTGGAAGAGAGAGGAATAATCTTTTGTTGTCAATGTGGCCATAAAAAGCAAAACAAAAATAATCAATTGCAATAAGAAATATGTATGTTACATATCAGGGAAGCCCTTTTATTAAAGGTTTCCTATATTGCCTGTTAAGTCCATGTCTTTTGAGAGTAGGCTTAACAGATTCCTGTTGAGATTGGTCTAAATATACTGGTTCCAGCTTCAAAACAAGACGTGATATCCTGAGGTCTTTCATAGCTCAGAATTTCTAATTAGTTTGAGAAGCCTTGTAAGTTAAGATTTCAAATTGCAGTTACTCTCAAAATTTATACGTTTAACAAAATAATAAGAATTTTTCCTCTCCAGAAAAGCATGTAAGTATATAATATAGCCTTCAAATTGAAAGGGTTAGTAGTTCTAATTTTTTTTATTTATACCATACAGTGTATAGGTGATTGAATAATATTTTCTATTTACTATAAAGAAATAAAAAAATCAATACAGTTTTTAGTAAACTCTTTCTCTAGATTACTCTGCCAAATGAAAAGGAGCAATCCTACAGCTTGGCAATTATAGAGGTTGTGATTTATCCCAGTGTTATCAACTGCTATCTCAGAGTATCTTTTGCAGTGTATATATTTACAAGTCATTGTAAAAAGATTTTTGAGCAAGTTGGATCTTCAAGTTTCTTGAAAAAGTTCCTTATTAACTGCATTTCTTACATTTGCTAAAAAGAGGTTACTGAGACAGGAACTGACTTCTACTAACATGTGTACAAAGTGGAAACAAATCCTTAATCAAGACATTTAGTCATTAAATAAATAAAGAATATCATAATGGATAAAATCTTGGCAAAACTCCCCTGAGGGTCAGTGTAATCCTGTTTTGATCGAATAGATTCATCTATGCCTTTAAAAGTATAACTGTTTCACTAGGAGAAATTTAATTTAAACATCTAAAGATAAAATCAATTGGCTTTTGTGTTGGTGACTTAATCTTGACTGGGAGGAAAGAGTACTCTGGTGCTTGGAGTATTTGAGATAAAAGAAAATATTTGCTATTCCACCTTAATCATGGACCTATTAGCATTTGAAAAAATACATTGCTTTATATAGAAAATATCATAATGGCTCAGATGAAATCATTCATATCAATGACAGTGGAATATTTTTATATTAGGTTGTAGTCATCTATGCATTTTATTTTGTCCCTCATATTTTTTGGGGGGGAAGTTTGGAGTTAGATATAATTTCACTTACTGTGACTTGTCACAACTATTCATTTGTGAACCATACATGCATCTTGTACTGACTTTCAATGTGACACCTCCATTAGGACCACATCTGTGCTGTCCTAATTACAATCTTCATCTTGAGTTGCATACAATGACTAGAGAATACTATGTACTTTTTAATGTACTCACATCTAGTTTCTGAATTAAAATAAAATAAAAAGCTAATGCATTAAACTACTTCATTCTCTGGATAGTTCCATGAAAATATCTGTCTTTTTAATAGCTTCAATCATAATTCAGACACTTAAGATTGTCTGAGTAGCAGCAATGAAAACTATTTTTGGATTTGCTGCTTATGTTGTTACAATCACTGGACAGCATGTACCCAATTGATATTAAATAACTTCAGTTACAATTTTTCACCAATTTTTTTTGGTGAAATATTCTCAGCGTAGGCTATTGGAAACTTCAGTACACAGAAGGATGTAGTGTTTTCATATCTTTTATAACTGAAGAATTATCTTCAGTTTTTGACTTCAAAATACATTTTATTCAGAAAAAAAATGTGCTATTATGTTCAAAATCATAATCTTACAAAATTTTCAAAAGCAATCATGCTGATCAATCATCAAAGTCAAATTTACTATTGAGTTTTTTTCAATGCAAAGTGTGATAATTACACTTGCTGAGAGTAGGAGGATGCTTTGCGAAAATCTTCAGGACGTACAAGATAATATTTCAAGACCTATTTGTAGCTTTGGAACAGCAGACAGAGGGATACATTAGAGAATACATAGAATATGGCTCTGTTTGCTCTCCACTACATTGGTTAATTTAATTATGATGTCTATAGTTTCTCAGTTTTACTATTGTGCCTACTTTTTCTTTCACGTAATCTTCACAGCCTGAGATAAATTTCTATTGAACATATTTTTAAAAAGTAACAAACCTCTCCAGGTTCTGATAACAGTCAAAGTGCAAGGAAAAAAAAAAAAAAGGAAAATGATGAAGGCGTTTTTTTTTTCTTGTGCTCTTGATTCAACTTTGTTGCAGCCAGTGAACATACACCATGCAATTACTTCTCAGTTCAAGCTTTTACATGTGCGATGGAACAATTCACAAAAGGCTATGGTTTCATAAACATTTCTTTCAGTGCCTGTGCTGATTCAGGCAGTCTGTACATGTCTGGCACTCCTTATTTTCATTTCCCTTGGTTAAAAATAACCAGGGAAAATGGCTTATTTTCACTCAGTATCAATTTCTCAGTCCCGTTGCACTGAGCTGCAGTTATGCCAGCTTAACTGAGAAGATGGCATAAAGACTACAATGATTGATGAATAGTCCCTAAGCCATAACCAATGCTGAAATATTCCTCAGAATATACACCAAAGACACATTTTTAATAAAATTAATTTTTCTGTTGTGTGTAGAGGTAAATAAGAGAAGGGCTGTTTGGAACCAACAATTCACTGATTTATCAATTGTGCATTTCCAATATTTTATGTTCTTGATATATGTAGCATTTGTGGGTTTTTTCTTTCAACAAATGAAACAGATTTTGTTATAAAAAATTCAAAACACCAGGGAACTAAGAAATGAGATCCTATACTACCTATCCAGGAAAACCAGACTTTATTGAATTGCATTTTTAATGTTTAACATGTATTTCTGGTTTCATTCAACCACTTCTCCTTCTTCTGGTGCCCTTTGCATGTTCTTTTCCCTTCTTGAATTCCTACATTGCAATATGACAATATGTTTCCTAAGGTGTTATTAAAAATATATTTTCTTAAGTATGCAAGAACTTCACTGATTAACAGAATATCTAGGAAAATGATCGCTAATAGGTATATGAGGAACCTCTGCTCTCACTGAAAAAAAAAGTGACTTGAAGATGTTTTCTTTGCTAGTGGTTTTCCTATGAATTTTCTGAAGTTGATTCTCTAATATAGTCTGGGTTAAACTTCATTCTGCTACTTCCAAGTCATGTTAGAATGATGCATATGGTCAAAATTGATGCACAAAGTATTTGTTTGAATTAAAGTCTAATTTGAGTACCTCTAAGCTCTTGGTTTTAAGATCTTACCCTTTTCAAGGAAAAATAATGACACTGATTCTCTTAAAGAATCTGCCACTCCATATTTCTTGATAAGAAAAATACAATAACAATTATAGTTGTACCCAAAGAAGTCCACTTGTTGTGAACAGAATATCTTAAGCATTTTATATTTTTAATCTCATTAACTGAAACTATACATTTATTTATATATTTATTCTTTTCAGTGTTTCTTCAGCATTTTAAATCAATAACAACTGTCTTGTTCAGTTACTTTTTCTTTTCTCATTATGCTCCATTTCCTTCATCTTCATGTTATCTTGACATGATTAGACCAGTTCTAAGTGTACTCTTTTGTATGGTGCTATCTCAAAACAATGACTTATTGATTACTTGTCATTTGTGTACAAGGGTCTTTATTTTTATTTTTATTTTTCTCTATATAAGATTTGTTCCACATACATTTTTTATTTTGATCCTGTCTCCAAAACTCTTAAGAATTGTATTCACAGGATCTGATTAAAATAAAAATGTACATCAGTGGGGTCAGAGACTAATTTTGAAATATCGTGCAGCTCAGAGATTGGGCTATTAATGGCATTCACCATTCACCTTTTTATTTGCGTCTTCTAATTTGCAGAAGATGTCTGATAACTAATTTCAGCCTTCATAAACGTAAATTTTCACTGTTGCATGAACAAAATTAAGTACAATTTTCCTGTAAAAGAAGATTACTTATCTTCTCTATTATTTTAATTATTGTTTCAAAGGACTATGTACAGCTGTTTCAAGTACTACATAAAATCTTCCAGATGAATCTGCAATAAGACTACTCATATTATTTCAATGCCAGAGTTAGAAGTTATATTATTCTACTGCTTAGCTTTTTACATCTATTTATTTATTTTTTTTCTTCCACAAGTCTGTTTGGCTTTAAATATTATTTTGCACTGACAAAATTGTATGTGGCCTATTTATTTCAGTATTTTCTCAAGATATATTTGCCCTCTCGTGTCCAATTTTTGCCATGTTTATTGCTGCCCTGTTTGACCTAATTTCTCCTTGTATGATAAATACTAGTCTTATCTAGAGTATGAATATGCTTTTAAAAATGATAGTTTAACAAATAATTAGCTAATATTCCACAATAATGATTTAATGTATTGTTTATTTGTAACTAATAAGTGGGGTCACAAAACAGGAGTAGTGAGATGGCAAGAAGATTGTGTTTGGCTTTGGACTGTGAAGTTTCTATAGTGGATCAAAGTTTAGGGAAACTGATTAACAAGTAGATTGCATTCCGTGAGATGATGTAGTAAGCCTTGATCCTGCTGTGCTGCCTGTTTCTCATTCCTTCCTCTATGAATAGGTAGGTAATCCAACACAAAGTATAGAAAGGCACTAACTTTATAACCTGGTGTTTTGAAGAAAAATAGCTGCAGTACAAATCATCTTTCTATAAGCTTGCACTCTGTGAAGAGTGCAAAATTCCAAAATATGGTCAGGGTGTATTGCTGTAGACAATATTGTCTCTAGTTGCTTATGAATCTGATCCTTCATATATACAACAGCTAGTGTAATTCACAGATCAAATATTTTCCAAGGTCACTTACAATAGCCTTAACTATTATTGCTATGTGGTTTTGCTGGACTTCATCTCTTTCAAGAATGATCTTTCAAATTTTGTAGAAGCAGACTTTTTAAAAGTTTAGAAGAAATTAATCCAATTATATTTTTGTAAAAAAATAATAATCTCTCCATATCGCTTGTTTTTGTTTTCTAGTTAGTAAAATATTTTAGTAGCTGTAGGCTATAAAATCTGTCATTTATTGTGAGAAATGGGGTGGAGTAGAGTTCTTCCCGTCACAGCTGATGATACCTAATTATATACCAGAAAATAGAACTCCCTGGGGAAGAAAAGAATTCAGATCGTGCTCAACTGCAATTGTTTAAGGCTATTTTGGATGGTGTGAGTATTTATGAGGTTTATTAATAATAAATGAACTAATGTTGTAGCTCTACAATTTGCAGACAATCTCATCTGACCATTAAGAAGATTTTGGCTTTCTGGCAATAATAAAAGTACATAAATATTAATATCCTAAGGGGGAAAAAAAAAAACCAAAAAACTTCTTATCACAGTATGTTTGAAAATACATAAAATATAATGACAAATATGAAAAGTATTGGGCATTGCAATTTTGGGTAGCTAACTATGTTTCTCCATTTATATATTAAAAGTTAGAATGGGTATTTTCTCTGTAACAAAACCCTTTCATTTTCTCCCTTCAGCCAATTATTTAACCAAGAGCATTAATTACTTGTTGAATAATAGTGCTGGAGAGATACTCAGAAGCACAGAATCTTTCTAAGGCTTTGTGCACAACATTTCATGTGCTTTTTAAACTCGCCTAAAAGATAAATGAATGCTACATAATTCCAAGTAAATTAAAAAAAAAAAATTGAATTGAGCCCCATGTAAAAGAGCACTTCTCATACCCACCATAGAACTTTGTGTTGATAGTCACACAGAAGCCTACACAGATACCAATCTCAGGAGACCTTGGCAGGGTCTTCTAAGACCCTGGTCAAAGTTCAAAAATGTTGATAGTGACAAAGATTGTTAGCATTTTATTTGAGGCTGTTTTATCCTTGTTATACAATTAATTTCACAAAAATTATACTATAACAGGGAAATAATATATTCACACTTTCCATTCTTTATGATCAGCATTAAAAGACTAGGAAGCCTAAGCATGGAACAGGACAAAGTGTAAAAATAGCATTGTTCTTGATTTCTCTAAATCTGGGGACATGCCTTTACTCAAGGTGTGTATTTGTGTCACACCCTGTAATTAGGGGGTGTGGAAATTAGGAAATTTCCCACGTAATTAGGAAAATAATTGCTCTCTGAATTGAGAGTCAGGGTGGGTCTCTTCCTTCCACTTAGGCTTACAGGAGAGAAAGTTTCTACTTGCTGAGGGATTTCTATGCCATATGATGTATGTGCATACTGGGAGTCTTGTGCAACCACAGGACAGGGACTAGGAGGAGAAAGTGTTAGAAAACTTTCACAGCTCTGTAAGTCACATATGTTTATTTTCCCGATGGTTCCAGCAATACTGTAGAAGTTTTTTTTCTTTGATTTTCTTACAGCTAAGCTGTCAGTTATACAAAACAGGAACAGAACATTCTCATCTCTGAATTCAATCAGGAAATTCAGGGACTGTAAAAGGTTTAAAATAAATAAATAAGAATACAAGTTCATTGCTTGTGTCTTCTGTCAATGAATTTAGAAATTATTTTTAATAGTATAAACGTATCTTTTATCATCATAAAATTTCACAATGGCTCATATATTTATATATCAGATCCAAGAGTGAATGATGGAAGAACCCTCTGTCAGGAAAGGAAGGACATAAAACCACAAGGTTACAAGCAACTGTAACCCTAAATTCACAGTACAAAGGATACAGTTATAGTTTGGAGTCTATAGTAGCAGCTACAGAACTGATCTGAAGTCTTCCAGTTTGATATGTCTGTCTACCAAACCACTTTGTGAGTTTGTGAGTACATTTTGAGAAAAAGATGTAAGTCAGAGACAGTCCAGGGAAGATTCCTTTCTTCTTCTCTCAGAAATATCCCATTGTCTATTTATTTGGACAATCAATCTGTTTTGCATACCACTCCAGTAATCCAGAGTCTTCACATTCAGGATGATTAGAGGAACAGAAATCAGGAAATCTACAAGAGCCAAGAAAGCATCCAATTGTGCAAGTGCTTTGCAACAATACGGGTACAACAATACAAAGAAAATATGAAATACATTCCCTTTGTCATAGTCCCACTCCAGATTTTGTTGGTTATCCCCATGCTCACAGAATTGTGTATCTGCTACCTCAGACAGATGGCAAAAAGTGTCCCAAGGAAGCAACTTATAAAATTTTTCAACAAGGATACCTTTTTTTTTTTCCAAAAACATCAATAATAGTCTCTTTTAGTGTTATCTAGATAATAAATAACCTATTATTACCTACACTGCTTTTGTTGTGTATGGTAGTGTTCATTTAAGCCTCTGATGCATTATATGCACTGGCATGCATGTGCATTCTTATATACACACTATATAAAATTTTCTGTTTAGAATTCCACTAGCAAAAAAGCTTTAGATTCAACAGCCTAATTATTCTTTATTTCCTCCTGATTTAGTAATCTTATACAGCTGCTATATAGAAAAAAGTGCTCCCCAAAATTCTAGACATCCATCTTACTCCTAACAAAGCATTTGAGACATTAGCAGGGTCAAAGATTCACCCTCGTTCACTGAGCAACATTAAACATGAATTATTGGAGAAACTATTTTTAAACAGGTAAGGGAATCTCTATACCAGTAATTTATTTAAAACATTAGCACTGTGATGGTAATACATAATCTATCAACAGTTTCCATTTTATGAATTTCTTTCTAACTTTTCTGAATCAAAAGGATAAAACTATTCCACTTATAGCAATGTGCAGAAGACCAAAAGGACTCTTCTAATTTGTTTTAATATTGATAAAACTTGATATTTATTGTAGTTGACCAGTGCATGTTGGGGAGAGCATAGCATACTTTTCTGTCCTTTGAGATTTTCTCATAGGATAGAAGATAAAACTGTAAAGTGTAGGCCAATGTTGTTATAATCAGAATCTGCTAAACTCACTATCCTTCATTAAAAAAAAAAATGTTCAGGGATAAATGCAGACATTCTTTTTCATAAAGAAGTGAGTCTTATTCCAGTGAAGCTGATGATCCAGATATTGTCATAATATCTCTAAGTCTCACTGACACCAAAGCATTTTCCCCCACTGATGAAGGACGGTTTTCTCTGAGGGTAGTAAACTATTCAACACACAAATGAATTGGAATCTGTTCAAATGTTCTATCAGTCTTCTTAATAACTATTTTTGTCAGATTTTAAAGAGTTATGTTAACAGTCATCGTTTTTTTCTTCTGCCATTATTTGACACCCAGATAGTCCTATTTTGTTTCTAAACACTACAACAAATAATACACTAAAATGTGAATATAGGAAACATAGCTGTCATATTTACCTTGTATATTGAGATTAATTTCTGAGTAGATTAGATTTTCATTTGTAAAACTAAAGGAATATCTTTCAATCAAAGGCTACTCCCAATCAATTTCTAAATAACTGCTCCAAAGTGTGATACTGTTTTACATTTTTTAAAAAGGCTTGCAATTATGTAGCAGTGACAAACAATATATTATTATCTGTTTTCATTCTCAGAAATAATTGAACTTTTTATATAACATTAAAAAGAAAAAAGAAAAAGAAAAACACAAAGAAAATCAATCTGAAGCAATCACTTCCCATGAAAAATGTATACCCAAACAGATGAAGTTTTTATTGATATTCTGAACAACTGAAAGCAGAATCTTATAATGAAAATGATCATACTATCTTAATAATAAGTGGTATTACTACCACCATCTAAGAAAATAACTTCTCAGATAATCTTGGAGAAGTAATTCTCAAAAGAATTAAAAACCAATATGACTGAAGAAAGAATGCCAAGCAACTGTTCCCTCTATGTTTAAATATGATTATGTCAGAATTCAGCTTATGCATGTCTTGGTACTGAAATCCCAATGGTATCTACAGTAACCATCACTGGAGAATTTTATGCATACACAATGGGCATTTTGATTTTGGTGGTCTGTCATTGTCAGCTATGGATCATTAGATGTTTAGCATAGCATGCCATAAGAACAGATTTACTATCTAGGCCTAGTTCTGGATGAAAATATTTGGTATGCCTCAATGAAACACTGTAGGACTTGAGATGGTGGGTAAAAGAAAAGTACACTCAGCTTCAATTTAAGTACAGCTGTATTGATCTGGCTCCTTATCTAGACTGCAGTCTGTAATCTCTGAGGGAAGCTGTTCTTACTCAGGTCTCAATTAGCGTTGTGTGATCAAAATATGTGCCACTCAAAACATCATTATGATAATCCATCATATCATGTAATGTATGGTCTTTCCATAGCTGAAAACATACTTTTTTTTTCATACCATTGCAGAGTTGAAGCGAAGCTATTTTCACAACTTACTGGGAACATAATATGGTTAATGCTGTCACTCAGTGTATTGTATGCATCTTATTATTTGAATGAAAAAGTCTATTAGAAAACCATGAGTAATATTTGCCAATACAAAAGTACCAAATACTCTGGTCACGGGCATGAATTTTGTGTGCTCAGGAAATTACTTGTGATACCTACAGTTTACTTATTAAAAGATAAACAATAAAAACCAAAGAAAGGAAAATAAAATTGAAAAGAAAAAAATATATAAAGTAGAAAGCAAGTCAAAGAAGAAAAAGGAGAGAGAGAGAGAGAGGAGAGGAGAGGAGAGGAGAGGAGAGGAGAGGAGAGGAGAGGAGAGGAGAGGAGAGGAGAGGAGAGGAGAGGAGAGGAGAGGAGAGGAGAGGAGAGGAGAGGAGAGGAGAGGAGAGGAGAGGAGGTCAACTCCATGAAGAGTCTGCCTTCATATTCTTTCTAACCCTCTTTTATATAATTTAAGGAGGCAGTTAAACAGCCAAGATCTCTGCCTTTTCTTGTGTACCATGTGCTCCAACTGTCAACCATCATAGCACTTCTCCAATGGACTTACTTCAATTTCTTTACATATCTCTAGCATTGGTGGGGTAAAGTACTGACAGAATATTCTAGATGTGTCTCAATAAATTTTAAGTACCATAAATAATCATCTCAAGCTACGTGGAAGCTAATCACTTGGTATTGCAGCCCAGTATGTAGTTAGCTTTCATTACTGGTTCATTTTTGCATTTTTTGCACTATCAAATCTTTTTTTTTGTTTTGTTTTGTTTTTTTTTGTTTTTGTTTTTAATTTATTCACTGATTCATTTCATCATAAGCTGATTCATGTTTGCTTTGTTCAGCAGGAGCCCAATACCTTGCTGTTATCTACCCAGTTGTCTGCCAGCCTGTGCAGTGGTATTGGATTATTCAGACAGGGTCTGGCTTCTGTAATTCTGCTCTTGTTTGCTTGAGCAAGTCTTCAGTCATTTTCCTTGGAAGAAAATTCATACAATATCTTTTCTCTTTTCCCTTGTCTGAAGCTGAATCTCTTACTTGGTGTTCTTTTGCCCTTCAGGACAGCCTTGTCAGAGGTTCAAAGGTTTTATTTAGATACCGCTTCCTTATAATCATAACCTTTGCTATATCATGATCACTGCAGACAAGGCAGTTAGACATTGCACCATCGAAAAAATTTCCTTGTTTGTAAGTAGCAGGTCTAGAAGAACATGTAGGCCAGGATGCTCATCAGACCCTGCATCATATGCTTTCAACACACTTGAAAAATCCATTGCTAGGTGCTCTGTCTTGCCATGTTGTCCCTCTGCTGATGTCCATGGATGTTCTTCTCTTTGTTCCTCATGCTGCACAGGTCACTTTAGAGTTGAGGCAGCAGCAACCTGCTTGCTCCACCACCAGTCTGCTCCTGGGAATGGAGATGGGCTGAAGCTGTGGTGTCTGTATCAGGCCTAGTGAAGTCAGTCAGGGTCAGACACAGCCTTGGATGTTTGGACAGAGTTGTGGGGACACGGACAGGCCAGGATGTCAGCCTGAGAGCCAGCTGTTTTATTGGGAAGTTGCATTACTATGTATTACTTAGATAAGGGAACTAGAACCCTACGGCCATCTTTGTCAATCAGTTGTCCCTCCTGCTGCAGATAAAAGCCAGGTCCTGGGGTAAGAGGTGAGAACTGCATCAGAAAATCAGTTTGTTTGACTCCCAGGAGGTGAAAAATCTATAAGCATCACTCATCTGCACAAAAATGGCCCTAAATCCTTGTTTACTGCAATGACCCATAAAAATCATAGAAGAAGAGGCAATACAAGATATTTGATATTCCCTTCTTCTCTAGTTTCCCAGAGCTTTTTGAACTGCTTTATATGCATAGAGGGATTTGACCTCTTCTCCCAGGCAATGAGCAGGACACGGGGCAATGGCCGCAAGTTGTATCAGAGGAGGTTTAGGTTGGACATAAGGAAGAACTTTTTCTCTCAGAGAGTGGTCAGGCACTGGAATGGCTGCCCATGGAGGTGGTGGAGTCTTTGTCCCTGGCAGTGTTCAAGAGGCGTCTGGATGACGTGCTGTGTGATATGGTTTAGTGCTTGTGGTGGCAATGGTGATGAAGAGATGGTTGGACTAGATGATCTTATAGATCATTTCCAACCTTGTGATTCTATGATTCTATGATTCTATGCCATAAGAGGGAATAGATTCCTAGCAAACTTTTCTAACTCTGATTTTATAGATTTTCATAAAGACTTTTAGTATCATTCCCACTGTAGAAAACAGAATTGAAATCTTCTAAGGTATTATAGATATGCATTTTAATTTATCCATTACATTAGATCAGGTCACGTCTACAAGGATAAAAAGCTCCAGAATATCATAAAACAAATGCACTGTATGAAGCTTGTTTCTAAAATGGCAATAATAATAATAATAATAATAATAATAATGCAAAATGAATGCAAAAATACTTGCTTTAATACGTACTTTATATATTTTATTTGTTATCAATATCCCCAGAAAATGTAGTTCGTAATAAATGAACTTGAAACAGAAATACAAGGTCTTAACATTCAGAATCACTCCTTAATATTTGTCTGTTGCATTAAATTGGTTCTCCTTTCTCTTGGTTGCCAACTTCCTGCATTAAAACCTTTATACTTAAACATTTTATGAATTCTGATAATAAATTGTTGAAAGATAGCACATGATGTTACTATCTCATTTCCATGATTTTTGTTCTTTCTCTTCAAGGTCTCAATTATTTGCAAAGCATACAAATGGAATGGTCAGTTAAAAAATGCATAATGGTAATAAAAATAATCTATATTACAGAGGGAACCATGCCAGGCAGTAGATACTGCTGTCTTTTTCTGGATAATAAAAATAAAATCTGAAATGTCACACCATTAATCTGTTTTTGGTAAAATTAAAAAAGTGAAAATTCTTTATAGTTAAATATGATAGTGATATTACAACCATGTTGTTCTTTCCAAGCACCTTAATAACTTCCATTTAAATAAAAATCAATTACCTAATTAATTTAACTTTAAATAGTGTTGTAACTACATAATTCGTTGCCAAAAAGAACTAAATAATCACATCTTTTCTCAGGTTATGAAGTCTTTCACCATAAAACAAGTACCACTATAAAACATACCATAAAGCTGTAGAAGCAATATGTTTTTTTGAGACTTCAATTAAAACCCAGTACTAGAAGGCCAGTGTGGATTTTTTTTTTTTTTTTTTTTTTTTTTTCTCCAGCTGAAGCTCACAGAATTTCTCTTTTAATGAAGGTATTAAGCATACAAAAAATCATCTGCTTCAAAGCCATAAAAAGTTCTAATTCTTGGTAGTACTAACATATGGAGCAAAGACAGTGTACATCAAGTCTAAGAGTAAAAAGAGTTGAGGAAGTGACTATAGAATTTATTTTTAAACAAATAAATCACTAAAAAATAAAACTAAAACACTAAAGATTGCTTAGTTTCCTTACAAAAAGTGAGTTGATATCAGTGTATTAAGCGGTATAAATGACTCTGCAAATAAGAATAAAGCGTATAAGAGTTGAGACCACTAAATCTCCCCAGTATAGCACAGAAAGGAGTATCTTCCTGGCCAGCAGACATCACATCTAGTCTGTCCTTACATATTCTGAGGAAACATCACTACTGTGTTGAGAAATCTGACTGATTCCCCAAGAGTAATTGTCGGGGAAAAAACTACCAGTATCTAATAGAAATTTGAATTTAATGGAGGCAGTGGGGAATGATGTGTGTGGATCCCAAGACATGGTTAAAACTAGCTGGTAGGTCAAGGAAAAACAACTCAAAGGGGGTTACTAATCTTCTCTGATTGATGTGATCTGTATGACTTTCAGCTGTAGTACATAAGACATTCAACTCTTTGAGTTGTTAGGTAGGTGATACAGCCAGCCTATTTTTCATCTCAACTTACCTGGTATCTCAGAGTCTTGTCTTTAAAATTGTCAAGAAAATGTGTCAAATTGTTAAAGGAAATGTTTCTACCCTCTTGCCTTCAAATCAAGATACACTTCTGTCTGCTTACCTGCAGTATTTAAAGTCACTGATCCATAAGTACAGAAAATCGACATAAGTGATCTGTTAAAATTGTCATAAAGAATATCTCAAGCATCAACTTCTGTCACAGAAGAATCACAAAATGGCAGAGGTGGAAAGGAACCTAGGTCATCTGACAACCTCTTTGCACAAAGCAAGGTCTGTTAGAGAAATATAATCAGGGAAATGTCAACTTTTGAATATCTCCAAGGACAGAAACACTGCTACCTCTCTGAGCACCCTGTTCTAGCAATCACTCAACCTCAAATAACTTCTTTATATATATATTTCAGACAAATACTAATCTTTTTTTAAAGCCTTTGTGGTCTAAAGACGATTTTTTTTCCTCACTACTTTTCTAAATTGACAAGAGGAAAATTCCCTGTTTTTGCTTGCAGTGCAACACTATTTTTACACTGTTAAGCTGCAGCCAACATACTATCAAAGCTTCAAGGAAAAGTCTGTGTGCCAGGTCTTTCTTCTCAGTGTAATATTCCTGACAGTAGAGAGAATATCGATGACAGCATTAAATGTCTCTTGGCAGGGCTTTGCTAAATCTGCAGGATAAAAAAAAAAAAAGAAAGAAAGAAAAAAAGGGAAAAAAAAAAAGAAAAAGAATATTCTAGCCACTCAGAAAGAACACATGTATGTCTCTAAAGTCAATATGAGGAAAGAAGTCTCCTGATATGCAAATTGAAGCACTAAGTAATTGAAAGCCTTGTATTTTTACTTTTTTAACTCCTTCTGGAAAGGCTAATGACAAAGCAAAGGCTAATGAAAAATAAAACACATAATGGCAGAACAGATAAACAGGAGAGTGATATGCTAATTTTAGTTTAGTCTTGTATTTTTAGTAGTTTTTAAAAGTATTTAAGGGATAATGAATAGAATGACAGTAAAAAAGTGGCAGGTATTTCTCAAATAATTCTCTTAGCAGCTTTCTGAGAAGCCCATTCAGAAATAAATTTTGTAGAAGATAGAGCTTTCTGTTCAAAAGTGGATGGTTAGATTATATACTGCTTTTCACAAACGTAGTGGAAAATTAAACATGAAAATGTCATATACTCTGGCTACTTTACCTAGTTTTTCCACTATTGGAAATCTAGACAAGAACATAAAGATACTGCAAACAATTACTAATGCTCTGGGAAGTACATAATGAAACACGCAGAAAAGAAATCGTCTGTCCAGGACCATCTGTTTTCTGTCTCTTCATTTTCTTACTCAAATTCTCTTAGTTGCTCCAGGAATAAAATGTAGCCCAAAGCTGAGAAATACATATATTTTTTCTCTTGTGATCAAACTTTATAATTGGATGCTACTTTTCTATTGCTAGATTCAAAAAATAAGACTGGTAAGGGAAAATGCCACTACATACATTCATCTTTGAATCGCAAAATATAGTGAGACTTGACTACAAAAGTTGTCAAGTATTTAAACTTTTTTGAGTATTTATTCAGAGCTCATTTTCATAGAGATGAACCAAAAAAAAAAAAAAAAAAACCCAAAAAACCAGTATACCAAGAACAGTTAAAGAGGAAGATTTTTTTTAGCCTCAGAGTTACTATTGTTGATAAGGCTGTTGCTGGTGATTTCAATTTATGATCAAGACACCTGTTATTTATGGTGTTATTGCAAAAATAGCATGGCTGTGTTACCATGATTCACGATGTAGTTTATGCAAAATACCATGTGCTGTTTCACAGTAGCTTGGGAAATACTGCCACTCTTCACTGTAGTATTCTGACAGTGACAATGATTTATGATGCCGGAAGAGGCTGGAGAGGAAAATGAAGTATTTGGCCCTGTATCTTCCTCTGGCATCCCACTACCTCTCACATGTTTTGACATGCTTGACTTAAGGTACAGAATTAAATGGCCTTGCACAGTACTGACACCAGTTTTCTAGAAAATAAATTACATTTCACCAATGGTGAAAATTTAAGGAGAAACACATAATTACTACAAAACATCATCCTTCGTGATTTCTTAAAGAATCATTGCCTATTAGCATATCCAGTTTTTAGATGCCTAATTTGGCACCCTGTTCTGAATCCAGATGTCTTATATGACAAGGTCCATAATAGATGCTACTGTTTGGCTGCCCAGTAAAAAAATAAATTTTTAGATTTTTAGAAACTTCTTTAAAATATGCTAGACTAGAAACAGAAAGTGACAAATTGTATTAGAATAATCCCTAATAGCACTGTCATGTAAAAATGATAAAGTAGCAGCAAGAAAAGTTGAAATACTTCTTCATTTTTAAGTATCTAAATAGATAACATCTGGACAGGCTGAATACCTGAACTCACAGAAACACCAGTAATAGTATATAGAAATATATATTCCTGCAATAAGCAAATAAATGTAATACTTTCTTAAACTTGCATGACAATGCTTTGGTAAAAAGAGGGAAGGGATGGGCAGGGAAAATAGAAAAAAAAAAGGGAAAGGGAAAGCGAAAGGGAAAGGGAAAGGGAAAGGGAAAGGGAAAGGGAAAGGGAAAGGAAAGGGAAAGGGAAAGGGAAAGGAAAGGGAAAGGGAAAGGGAAAGGGAAAGGGAAATAAAAGAAACTTCTCAGTACTTTCATCAATAAAAAACCATTTATATGTATTTCTTCACAGCGCACTCAGTTTAAAGAACATAAATTTAGAAATAGGTGGGGTTTTTTTTGTGTGGAAAAAAAAAACTATTAAGAAAAAAAATTTAAAAAAGGTTTCCTTCAGAAAATATAGTGAGACCAAGCCATTTTTCTTTAGTAATTGGGATAATCTAGATAATAATAACTGGTGTGATTTTCTTGAAATTATTAATGTCATAAGCAGAAGAAAGGTTGTCAGGCGTAGAAATATTTTGGAGATGAAGAGATTTCATTCCCCACTAAAGATTTCACTTCAAAAAGAGTAAAATTAATCTAACATCTTTGTAATAATGGAACAGAGTGGGCCAGAAAACTGACCTGAGATCTCTGAATTCATAAATTACCATAATGGCTGTGGTGATATGGTAATCGTGTATTACAGACAGGATGTTTGAATTCCTGGAAGGTGTCTAACTTCTATTTTAAAATCAGGTTATATTCTAAAAAGTTGATGCAACAGTGTGCAAATAATTTAACTTGTCAGTGTACTGATTTTTTTTCAAAATAAGGCCATTATTCCACATCTACACATTTGATATCAATCCAAACTGCACAGAATTTGTTCATTATGAAAAGTGAACAAAATAGATTCATTTGTGATGTAAGTTAATGAACTTCATGGGTGAAAATGTTTCTTATCTCCTTGAATCAATTTGAGTTGCAGATTCCTTTCTGTCCAGATGTATTATCACCACTAGTACATTTCACTAGGTACAGTACAGGTGTTCACATCTGACAAGGCTGAGAATTTTGTTACGACTTTTTAATTAAATCACTTTATTGACTGAGCAAAAGAGAGAAGACAATCCATCTTCATTTTCTTATAATTTTATTACTCCTTCAGTTCTAACAAAAATAAAAGCAATCTATGTCTTATTGCTAGTAATAAAACACAGACATACACACAAACATACACCTCAGCTAGATAAGGATGAACACTGCTGAAATGCAGAAACTGTAGAAAACTACTGGTGATTTTTGCAGCAATGCCACAGAATACATCTTTTGGTTACAAAACTATTTGGCATTTTTAGCTACAGAAATATTTCTTTATAATTGTTCTTCCAAAATAAAGACAAACATCATACACGAGGGAATAAAATAGAGACATTACATAACTCTACTACCAACTATACACGTAGATTAATCTTTAATCATAGAACAAAAAAAGACTACATTAAGTAAATGAATAGCATATGGCAAGTGATTCCTGATGGCATTCAATTTAGTATGTGCGCTGCTAAGCACAGAAATTAGTAAAAGATAATCACTTTTCATAAGCTGATATATGAATAAGGGTGTACTATTTTTATTCCATATGGTAAAAATTTCATAATAATTATTAGTATGATCTTGTCAATACAAATGTGGTCATGCATTATTGATTTTATCTGCATATGCATAAAAAACACAATGATTTCCCTACTTTAGGTATAGCAAAAAGACTCTTTGATCAGAAATTACTTGGTTTTCATGTTTTGTTTCTTCTTTTATTATCTGGCCTATAGATATTTTTAAATCACTTTACTCAGTGCTTTTTCACCTCGTAATAGACAGTACTATCAATAGAGAATAGCACAGAAATACAATCTTGCTTGTTATGTCAGAGAAATTGAATATTCTTCATATTTTTTCATCTGTACTTATCTCCCTGCATATTGCAATTCTTCATTCATGTGTCTCTATTTTAAAGCAGGAAACAATTTCTTAGTTGATGATTCAGCCCTGCCAAGCCTCATATATTTTGATGCCTGAATGACTCTTGGAGTAGTAATGCAAACTGCCACTTCCTAACAGGTATGTCTAGTGCAAAAAGAAATTCTGCAGGTGAATTTATAGACTGCTGAAATATGGTTGCGTCTTTTCTTCTTCTGGTTGAAATGTATTAATAATATTATCATTGTCAGTTATAACAAAATATTTAGTTTCCTTATTTTCAAAGTACCACAGATATATGCTTTCAGTTATGCAACACTCACTTTGTTAAAAACATTACTGGAGATGTGAATACTAATTAACGGAAGGCTACTGGTTGCTTCTCTTCTGAAATTTTGTTGTTCTTGTTGTTGCTATTAACACTTATCACAATTCCTGATAAGAAGCAACATAAGATGAAGAACAAAACAATATTTTATAAACATGTTTGCAGCACACTCATATAGTGGAATAGTACCGTCAGTACCAAATTATGAATATATAATATTTCTAATTTAAAAAATGCTGTCAAAGCTTCAATCAAAAATATTATCAGCATCTTCCATCTATTTTAAAAAGATCTAAATTCTTATTTGAGTATCAATAAAATACAATGGAGATATAAGAAAAACTAAGTAGAATCACTTCTTAATTATCTATTTTAATGAATATGATTTTCGCTCCATTAATTGTATCTTAATACGATTATGTTAAAACAACCATCTTCAGTTATTAGTAATTGTACCAAAAATAAAGGCTTTGGGATACCAGTAAGACATAATGTGTTTAGATACAGAGCACATTTTGCTAGATAGAAACACAGAATGCAGGACCACTGTAGTTAAAAAATGAGATTTACTCTGAGTTCACATCCCTTCCAAGCTAAAATGTGGTTTGATATCTCATGGTAAACTCATGTACTGGGGATTAAGTTAATTAAGAGTTGTCCTACTCTATTAAGGCTCCCTGGAGACTAATTATTAAACTGCCTTGGATCACTAGAAACCTACAGCAAAAGAAAGTCATGAGACGGCTTACTTATACTATGAACATCCAGAATCCAGTAGATTATCTTTTGAACTAAATAACTTGCACCTTATGAAGGGGATTATCTTCTCATCTGCTTTTCTGCCATCTAAGAAGTAGAAAAATGTACCAACAAGAAATCTTCATTTTCATGAGTCTTTCTTTTTTTTTACTGTATGGTCTTCCATCTGCTTTTTATCACTTGTAGTCAAATTCCTTTTAGGTAGAAAAGGTTCTTCTTCTAATTTGGTTTTTTTGTTGTTTGTTTGTTTGTTTTCTTTTTCTAAATTCAACAAGCATATTAAGGGTTTGGGGCAGTGAAAGAATCTAATTACTAAATTAAAAATATACAGAATTATTAAACAATTTCTTACAGAAATATAGAAACAAGGTCACTGTATAGAAACTGCATAACTTTTTCTGTGTTATCTTTTAAGAAACTGGAAAATCACAGGATGTGATTCTATTATCTCAGCCATTTCACACCTATGTAACTCTACTCATTTTGCTACAAATTATCACTGTTTAAAACCATGTTGCACAGTGATAAATAAGACCACTGCAAATGATCACACAAAAAATATTCTTAAAATCTAATTTTGTATTCCATATTTATATATTTCCTCTTCATTCTTAACTGAATCAAGAATGATGAAAATGAGGAGAGAAGGAGAACAGTAGAAAAATCTCCCTCCCAGAGCCAAATACTATCTCCTCAGCACAGATGTATTACGTCTCTGCCAACTATTTTCCTCTATAAGGCTAACTGTACTTGCCAAATGGCCACATGAATTTAATTGCTATTTGGCTGAAGGAAATTGTGCCCTCTTGAAAACCCACCTTTCCATTTCCCCTAAAAATTTTAGGTGTAGGCAAAGTTCATGAGGTCACTCAATATAAAAAGAGGTTGAGTAATTACATGGTCCTTCTTAAAGGAAACACTGAACTTCCAGTGTATTATTAGAACAAAGCAGGGACCTTGTACATAAGACAATACATTGGAAGTAACAGACTTTGAAAAAGCTGTTCAGTATAATTTACTTGTTCCTGTGTTTTGCTATTGTACTGTGCAATTTAACAGCTCTGTTTAGTGAATAAATACAGCCCATTTAAGATTGTTCCGTACAGATTAGAACGTCCTTTCACTTACAGGCAAAAAAAATGAACAAGTAAAAGTTAATTTCATTTTACAGCCTAATTAGAAAGACATAGAAAGAAACTTTTGTATTTCAAATACAAATTACACTTCAGATGTTAGCATATCATCTTATCATTTAATTATTAATAGTCTTTGTAAATCATAAATTATGTATTATAGATTATGCTTTTACTGTTATAAGTAGATACAAATCTGATTGATTTGGCAAAAATAGCCCTGTTACCTTTAATTGCATAAGTTTGCACTCGAAAAATATTTCATAATAGTTCATTAATCAGGGCTGAAGATGAGAGCTGCAACAGTATATCTGAATGACATATGGATAAATCTATTAAAATACAGCCATTTCCATTTGCAAAGATATATCCTGTTAAAACTGTTTTCTCACTTTGGAATTGCTGAAAGATTCATATGGGACAAATAGGTCTATGGAGTCCTGTACATGCAAATTAGAAGTTGAAAATTCTAGTTTGAAGTAGCAATTTAGAATTAGATTTGTAGCAGAAATAGGGACTTACAAACAGTAGAGATGTTTTAAGCTCAAAAAAGAAACACAGAAACATAGAAACCCTCTATCATGGTAATTCATTTTATCAAAAAACAAATGGTTGAAATAGGAAGGTAGCTCTTGGGATCACATAATCCAAGTTCACTGTTCAGCTGAGATCAGCTAGAGCAGGTTCTGCACAGTCTGCATTAGTTTGTTTTTTGAATATCTCCAATATAACTCCAAAGTCTTCTTTTATACTACCATTGAGCAGTTTGACTTCCTCTTGTTCAATCTTTTCCATGCACATTAGTAAGTCCCCCCCTTAAAACATCTATTATCAAGGCTGAACAACCACAGATCTCTTAGTCTGTTATGTGACAACGGAACCTTAACTGTCTTCTTGACCCTATGCTGCACTCACAGTGATAAGTCCATGTTTTGCTTGTACTGGAGAACCCTCAAGTGAACACATTATTCCAGATGAAGGCTTACCATGCTGAGCTGAGGGTAAAGATTACCCCCTTCAGAATTCTGGCAATCCTTTGTCCAAAGGGGCCCAGGATGCTTTTGCTCTCCTTTGCTGCAAGGGCACACTACTGACTCATGATTACCTTCCCATTCACCATGATACCTGCACCCTTCTTGGCAAAGCTGCACTCCATGTACTGGTACCTGGGATTATTCCTCCCTAGGCAAAGGATATTTCCCTTTGCCAAATTTCATGAGATTCCTCTGTGCCCAATTCTCCACCCTTGTGAGATCTCTCTGAATGACAGCACAACCATGTGGTGTATTACCTAAGTGTACACTCTGTCCCACTGCCCAGGTTGAAGAATATTGGCCAGAGTGTTGATCACTGGGGTTACACCATTAGTGACTGGCCTACAGATAGACATTGTGCCTCTGTTCAAACCTCTTTGGGTCCATTCACCCATTTTTCAGTTTACCTTACTGCTCACTTATCTAACTCATGCTTTCTCATCTTATTAAGAGTACTTCAGGTGCTGCTTCATCAGTGCCAAATACAGAGGGATGATCACCTCCCTATTCCTGCTGACTACACTATTTTTGTTACAAGTCAGGATGCCACTGACCTTCTTGGCCATGTGGGCACACTGCTGACTCTCATTCAGCTGGCTGTTGACTAATACCCTCAGCTAGTCTGCCCAATAGTCATGGTTATATATGTAAGTTTTCACATACTGAATATCCTATTATTAGTGAATTACAGGGTTTTTCTGTTTCAAGCCAGATAATTGCCCTGCTGAACAGGTAGATCTGAGTAATTGCAATACTGATATGTAGTCATTGCTGTATTGCTTTTGGAGATAGATTGTTCATCCCTAAAGCTGATGGTCTGCCATCTGTTACCTTATATCCAAAATCTATAACTTGGCAGAGCCACATTAAGCCCATATATCCTATAACTGCTGAAAGACTCTTCTATGAGTTCAATGTTAACATCTAAAATTTCCTTCGAAATGCATGAGCTTTTAAAATACAGACCATGTCTACATTAGATCCATTCTTAAACACACAGTGTTTCAAATACAAGGCATGTCTGCACCTACATATTCTGTAGAGTTTAACCTAATAACTATCATCCTTCTGTCCTGTTCTTTGTTTCAAATCTACATATCCTAGGATAGATACATAGTGGGTCATTTGAAGATTTCTGTAATTGTGGCAGTAATATTAAAATAACAACAACAAAGATAATACAATTTTATGGTAATAAGTTTTACATTTTTTTTCCTTTTCCCGTCCTTCTTTTCATGAGATAATAGCTACAGTTTAAAATTCTTGCAGTAAAATAAGCATACATTTGCTGCTTAGAAGGGTATAACATTAGACAAAAGGTTTTACAGAGTTATTACCACAGTTATTATTGTTAACTTGTTTCTAAAAGTTGAGAGAAATACATAAACACCTACCTAGCAGTGTTTTCCATAAACCACGATATCCTGTGCAAACCTGAAAGCAGACATTTCCTCCGTGTTGTGGCTTAACCCCAGGTGGCAACTAAACCCTACACAGCTGTTTGCTCACTGCAACAGGGCTGAGGAGAGAATAAGAAAGGTAAAAGTGTATGAGAACCTGTAGGTTGAGATAAAGACCGTTTACTAGGTAAAGCAAAAGCTGCACGTGCAAGCAAAGCAAAACAAGAAATTCATCCACTGATTCTCTCAGGAGATGTTCAGTTATTTCCAGGGTAGCAGGGTTCACCACATCTAACCATTACTTGGGAAGACAAACATCACTCTGAATGTGTGCTCTGTCCTCCTTCCTCCTTTTTTATCCATATTTACTTTCATTGCAGAGTACAGTTTCAAGTGTTATGGGATAAATCTTTGGTCAGTTTGGGTCAGTTTGGGTCAGTTCTCCTGGTTGTGTTCCCTCATAATCTCTTGTGTGCTCTCTTAATTTCTTGTGTAGCCTCTGCTCCTCACAGTCAGGGCAGTGAGAAACAGTAAAGAGCTTCACTCTGTGTTAGCTCTGTTCTGCAGTATTTAAAACAATGGAATGCTGTCAATAGTTTTTTATCATAAATCTGAACCACAGCACCATATGAACTACTTTGAGGAAAATTAACTCCATATCACCCAAAACCAGTAAACTTCACAAAGAAAGATAAAAAAAAAAGCCCATCTGTCCAGCTGTAGTATTTGTGATAACAACAGAATACCAGACCACTGCCAGCTGCCTTCTTGAAGGTAAAAAAGTATTCTTTTTCTACTATTCTTATCCATATTGGTAACAAAACTGTTACCATTCTAATTTCTATGAAACTAAAGATTTCAGAGAAAGACACAGAAAATGACCAAGAATAAAAAGCAAGTTGGAATATTAATGAGAGCCACAAAAGATCTAGATTTCAATAGTTCTTTCAAACTTCTAGAAAGCACTGGTCAAAGTTGTCTTTTTGCAAATCAACAACATTAAAAAGGATTATGAAGATGGAATCTGTCCTTTTTTAGATAGCACAAAAGAATCAACTATCCCTATGCAGGAGATCCCAAGTACAGTTGCTTTACATAATAAACAGAGTTGAAGTTTAAGTATTCAAATAAATCTTAAAGGAAAAACAATTAAAAAGCAGCGAATATCTTCATTTATTATTCTTTAAAGTCATCTCATCACAACTTTACACACTTCCATGTCACATAAAGACCTTAAAGTTTTACACACAGTTGCTTCACTAAATAACACACATATACACACAGAAAGGAATAGCAGAGCAAAATCGCAAATGCAAGGCAGAATACTTGTCTGCTATTAATGATAGTAGAGTACTACAATATTTAAAGGTGTACGGAGTCCCTCTTATTAAAACTTGTCATGAATAGAATGTACTGTACTTTTCAGTCCAATCAGTCAATTGGTTACCATAGGAACAGCTGAGGACTTTCAGGTTTTCAAAGGTAGAATCCGTGGCAGCTCCTATATATGGCTCCAGGAGTAGATCAGATCTGATTCTGAAAAGTGATATCTATGACAGAACATTCTGAGACCTGTTCAAGCTACCTATATGCATTATAATTAATAAAGTTGATAAATAAAAATTTAGTGATTACAGTAAGGAGCCTGTCTAATTAAATGAAAGACTATGGTGAACTAGCAAAGCAAATGAATCCAAAAATATGTCATAGGAAAAGATAGGAAGAATCCACAACTTTTTAATAGTATTAATGGAAAATTCTTTTTGTTTTTAATTTATCCCTAGAATGGTCTCTATATTTGTTAAATCCTTTAAGTTTTATGTCATCTACACAATATTCATAGTTGGACCATTATACTTAATCTATTGTGCTCACTGGCAATTATTAGAATCATAGAATCATAGAATCACCAAGGTTGGAAAAGACCTAAAAGATCACCCAGTCCAACCGTTCACCTATTCCCAATAGCTCCTACTAAACCATGTCCCTCAACACAACATCCAGTCTTTCCTTGAACACCCCCAGGGCCGGTGACTCCACCACCTCCCTGGGCAGTATTATGCTTTTCTGTATCTAACATTTTTGAAAACTTGAAAAGCAGCACATTTTTACCCTACAAAAAATCATAGCATGCTAATTTTACTCGGACAACTTGTACAATTTCTTTTCAATGACCTTTTTTTTTTTTATGCAAGTCAGGGAGACACTCAGGCAGTACAACCATTCTTAAGAGGCATTAGGGCTTCACAGAGAAATTAGTGAATGCTAACGTTAACTCAGATTGACAAGAACTCCTGATGTTCAGTGTTAATTGCTTCACTGATTGCTTTGTTGTTAGATAAGTCTTTACACTTCTCTGTATTGTGTTCTCCATCTGTTAAAATCTGAGTAATCTGCATTTGAGGAGATATGCAATAATTCTGAGCTTTAGTTAAGCCACTTTAGAACAGCTAATCTGCTTTGAGAACCATACCTTGAATTACTGTAGTCCAGGCATGTTCAGCCCATGGCCCAAGGGTGGCATGTGGCCCTGGACAGCCAGCTGGACAGCTAGTATGTAATGTTTCTTTAAAAAACTTTTTTTTTTTTTTTTTTTTTTTTTTTTTACGAATCAAAGCAGCATCTTCTTAAGAAGATGTTGCTCTTTTACTCCTACTGTCTTACCCAGCCTCAACTACTTGTTTCATCATGTTTTTTTTCCTATCTGCACACCATGCATTTCTGTGAATAGTCTTGTTCTATCTGCTCAGTGGCCAAGTACTGCAAGTACTGAGGTTTCACTGTTAGATGCTTTCAAACTCTCTCTCCAGTTCAAACAAGCTCATTTGACCTGGTGATCAATCACCTCTCTACAAATTCTTAAGTGTCCAACTCTCAGTAAATGTCTCCAATCTAGTTTTGAGCCATATTACCACATATGCTGTCATTGGATACCAGGAATTAGATCCCAGGACTATCTCTGTCTGACTTCTCAGGAAGCTGTTGACAGCAATGAGGTCACTCTCCCATCTCCTTTTCTCCAAGCTTACCAAACCCTTAGCCATTCCTTGCAGGACATGTCTCTTGGCTCCTTTACTAGCTTTATTGCTCTCCTCTGGATGCATTCAAGCATTTTAGCAACCTTTTAAAATTGTGGAGCCAACAACTCTACATAATATTCCATGTGAGGTTGCACCAATACTAAATACAATGGGATAATCACTTCTTCAGACCACCTGACTAAGCTGTGTTTAGTGCACCCCAGAATTTGCCCTGTCAGCTATCAGGGTGCACTGATGGCTCATACTGAGCTCTCTCTGCAGGGCTATTCATCTCCCTTATGTGTATTTATGTTCTGGCAGTACTCTATCCCAAGTACAGGAGCTGGCATTTGTTCTTATTGAATTTCATTCTGTTGCTGATGGCCCAATATCATAATCTACCCAGAGCCCTATGCAAAGCTTGTCATCCCTCCAAAGCACTGACAACACTTTCCAGATTAATATCATCAGGAAACTCACTCCTGCATTCTGAACATTGATAAACATACTAAACAGAATTGGACACCAGGTTGAGCCTTGGGGAACACTGCTAATGACTGGCTACCTGTCACCAGTTGGTTAGCTTCCAGTAAGTGAGGATTTCCCTAGCCCAAGACCTTTGGCAGGCAATTGAGAGGGGTCTTGTTATGTCATCCTCTAACTCTCTCAGTGCTCAGATGAATTTCACCAGGCCCAAAGGATGTATAAACATTCATTAATCAGTAGCCATGTTGCTTTGGCTCCAAAACAACTGTTATTTTCCCTTTGTTTCCGCACCTGTGTTTTCTTTGGTCTGCTTAAAAAGTACTTGCTTACATTTCAGGTGTCCACAAAAGGAATGTCACTACTTCCCCAACTTGCAGGACTAGGCAACCCAAGGCTATAATTAATATTAAGGACTGAGGCAGCAAAGTCATTAAGTGTCTTTGCTTTTTCTTCATCCTTATTTTTCAAGTGACCAGCTTCATCCAGTAACAGTTGTGCATTTTCTTTGACCTTCTCTTGCTATTAACATATTTTAAAGAGCTTCTTTTTTTCTTTTTTTGTTAATGTGAAATATCACTTGCTTGTTTTAACTCTGGCTGAATTTTGGCCTTTCGTATTTTCTTCCTGCAAATGCAAACTGCAGCTCTGTAATCTTTCTGTGCGGATTGACCTTGCTTAGAGAGACATTCACTTTTTCTGTTTGAGTTCCAAGAAGAGTTCCCAGTACAGGCAAGATGGTCTTCTGCCGCCCTATTACTGGACTAATGACACAATGAGATTGCCTGCTTCTGTGCTTTTAAGAGGTATTTTTTAAAAAGCAGTCAGATGAAGAACTACCTTGATACTGACTGTAAACTGACTGTAACTAAATAATTGCCAAAGTAGGTATGTCCTTGTTTAATAGAAAGCATGATCCTATTACTTCAATTCAAATTCTCCGTCCATCACATCAGTCTCCTCATTTCTCCTTTGTCCCAAACTGTGGGAATACAAGAAAAACTGTTCAGAGCAGAAGCTGTGGAGCAAGATAAACAGATGAGAACCAAGAACACCTCTAGAAGAAGAAAGAATGTCTCACAGCTCTGATTGGATAAGCGCCTGCATGAACAATGTAACAGTATTTTGTAGAATGCTCTGTTACTCCTGTAAAGGTGGATGGGAAAGTTGTATGGGTGGATGGGAAAGCTAGAAAAAGAAAACTTGTGAAGGAATATAAGTGATGTGAGAACTTGTAATAAACGATTTGGATCATTCACATCTGAGTCTGTGCATCAGATGCTGCACCAAGCCTAACTGTTCCCTAAAACAGAAGTGAGTGCCATTTTTCAGTAAAAGGTGTCCTTTAACTTTATTTACATACTACTGAAACCAGCTCTGATACATGATTGAATCAATTTTTGCAATATAAGTGAATGCTAAAAAATACTATCTTTTAATTTTTTGCTCTTGCTCTGACATAGCAACTCTTTCATCTTACTACAAAAAAAGAAACATCTCTTTAGGATGGTCTTTTGCTCAGATCTGATCACAGTTCTTGTTCAACTACTCAGCAGTTATTTAGCAAAACAATGAAGAATAAAAACTAAATGAGATTTTTTTTTTTTTTTCCTAGGAAAATTCCTTCTCTTTCCTGTGATAATTGTGCAGGGAAAATGACTGTATTTTTCAGTTTTGTAGTCTGTGTCAAAAAGTGTCTGAAGTTCACATATAGAAAAAGTAACTTTGACAGGACTCATGAAGAGAGGAAAACATTTTGCTAAGGAAAAAGATCTGCATCTTTCTCTAAAAGCTATCAGCAAGTCAATGAATTGAATACTCCCTTTGTGAAGAAGATGGGCAATGAGACCTGTCATTGTGCTTGTCATTGACTGAACTCATTGGTAGTGTAGTCCCGAAAGAGAGGCAGCTGCTGGAGAAGAGGTCCAAATAATAAAAGTAAATACTTGTTAGCATTGGTATGCCTGATTTCACTTAAGTGCATTTATCATTTATGCACTATAATCACGTATAAAAATGTCTGCACAACTTGCATTTATGCACACGAATATCAACTACACTTAAATTCTAAGAATACAATGTCCTTTAAAAGAAATGTCCAGTGAGAATTTTCTCAACTATTATTGCTAGGAGTATTTAGTTTGAGTTACACATGAAGGCTGCTCAAAAAGTAATGCCTTCTATTTTTTTATATTGATCCACGGCATCGGCATCAGAGGGAGATGTTGGTTGTGTGGTAGTAGAGGGTAAATCTTCCCACCAATATTCTGTAACTTTTTTTTTTGCCATTTGCCATGGGCTGATGTAAAGACATTTAATAAATAGAAGTTGAATACACAAGCAAAACAAAAAAAACCTCCCACAACCAGTCATTTCCAGGAAACTTCATCACACTGTAATTCCAAATGAACCTCTCTTTCTCCCTCTTTATCACTAACTTTCATTGCTGAACATGGTATCCTGTGGCATGGGATATCTGCTCAGTCCATTTAGGTCAGTTGTCCTGTCTGTACTCTCTCTTACCCTCATGTGCACACCCTGCCTCCTCGCTGGTAGGGCAGAATGGGAAACAGAAAAGACCTTCAGTCTGTGTCAAGTTCTCAACTGATCATCAACAGCTAAAACAGCTCAGGATTATCAACACTGTTTTTCTCATAAATCCAAAACACAGCACCATATGAGCTACCATGAAGAAAGATCTATCCCAGCCAAAATAAGTACATAATAAGCATGATGATGACACTGGCAAGAGAAGACTTTCAACTAATAAGAAAAGGCTTAGATACAGTTAAATTTATTATTATTATCACCACTGAATTCTCCCATTTTGCCATTTGAGCAGTAGAATTTTATGTTCCTCATCTTAATGCCATCTTTGAACCAGATTTTCTTTTTATGACCTACACCATCCTTACAGTTAAGATCACACACTTCCTTTTTTGGAAATTTGGAAAAATTATGATCTTGGCCCTCCCTGATGCACTGCTGAACCTTTGTTCATTTATGAGGTTTTCTAAATGAAAGTCTTCAATTCAATTATTTTTCTTGTGCTGAGTTCTTGTGAAGGATATTCAGTGGCCTGAAAACAGATTATTTTCTTTCCCCTAAATCCAAGCAACTAAAAAAGCTATAGTCTTTGTTATTTCTAATTGGATTTTAATTTTGTTTCATTTCATATCCACTGAAGAGTAGTTTTGTTGCATTTGATCTTACTGAACTGTGAAATCTAAACATACTGATAAATTCTGTGTGATTACTTTTGTAGACAGCAGAAAAATAAATTATTCCTTAAAATGGTTATTCTCTCAGTTTCTCAGAAATCTTTAACAGGAATGAACTTTCTTATATGAAAGTAAATCTCAGCATTAGTCTATATAGCTGAAATGATGGAATTCAACACATCCTGAGAAGAAAGAGAATAGCAAACGGAATAAACTCACAACAAAAAACATCACACTGGACATATCAGAAAAAAAAAAGAAAAAGAAAGAAAGGATATTTGAAATATAATCTAATCCACCAATGTATTGCTTTTTAATAGACCTGCTATCAGTAATTCATACATTCCTTCTCAAGATTCCCTTGTAGAGGTTCATATTATGGTATTCTGGCTAGTTACCAGCTCTGACTGCAGAAATAATATTTTCTTAGAAGATGCTAATTCGACAAAACTAGGGGAAATATTTTTTTTTAAAGGAAAGATCTTAAATTTTCTTTTCAGCAACATTAATAGGAATTAATACCTTGTAATGTGGAAACGGGGGGGGAGAGTAAAAGCAGACACAGAATGTTCATTCCATGTTTTGGGGTTTTATATTTTTGTTGTGCAGTGCCTTGTTTTGCTTTGTTTTTCCTTCAACCCTACTTCTTGCTGAGCTCCTTCTCTCTCTTTTCTGCCAGACAGAGAAGTAAATGAACAAAAAACATGATCTATTGATCTCTACAGATAATTAAAAACACAGTGCTAAAATAATTTTATAGTAAAATTAACATTTAGTTTCTAACTTGTGAAAAATCAGAGACCGTTTTTATTGTTGTTTTATTTGTTTTATATGAAAGAATTTTAAAACTTCAATCTTCAATCTAAAATGATAAACCTTTAACTCATTAATATTGCAAAACACTGGCAATTTTGTAAAATAGTGTTTTTCATTCATTTATTTTTCCTGAAATAACTTATTTCAACACAGATTGACTGATTGCTATCTAGATTGGAGATTATTTCATACAGTACATATATATTTAACTGCAAGTGTTGTGACTTCCCCAGAGAAAATATAAACCTCAAAATGGAGAAGTACGGAGCATAACAGATTCTAAAAAAATATAAACCAATCTTGACTGTGCCCTTAATAATCCCTTTGAGAGCTATTCTTTACACAGGATTTAGCTTGCTCTTGCTGTAGCCATATTATATTTCTGTTTAGTTAGTACATAAAATTTTCCTAATATAGAAACTAATGAATAGCAAAGGATGAGAAACTTGGATGCGTTCCAAAAAGAGGTCTGAGAGAAATAAAAGAAGCAGAGCAACAATAAAAAATTCACATAATAATCATAACTCTTTCTCATTCTACATCTCTGCTGAGATAAGCAAGATCAAATTCAAACTACATGTGAAGACACATTTGAGCACTGTTTAACAGTCAGAATCAAAGGGTGACTCAATCTCGAATATTTCTAGATGGCTTATGCCATCAATGCATTCTTTTTATCTCATCTTGTTTCAGTGACAGGAAAAAAAAAAATTAAAAACAAACAAACAAACAAACAACCACCACCGACAACAACTACAATAAAAATCAGTTGCACTTTATTTATTTATTTATTTATGTATTTTTGCAGTGGCAAAAATACACACTCTCACTTTGGGACCCGTCCCTGAGAATTCCTGTCTGTAGAGATCATCAGTATGACTAGAGGCACAGCTTACCTAAGGACATACAGAAGTTAATTAATTGTTGAAACTGTAGACAAATCTCAGGTTTCCTCAGTGGCAAATGTGTTTTTTAATTAGCATTTTATTGTGTTGCTTGGAAAGGGATAGCAGAGAATTTGAATAATAAATAATGCAAATTTAATATACCATAGAGCATATATAGTTTTGCTACAATTCAGTGAAGGCTATTAAAAGTTCATGATTTTTTAAATATTACTTTGGTGTTTGTTAAACCGCCTTTTAAAAAGTATGAAGGATTTGCTCCACAACTTCATTTAATGTTGGTAGGAATTCATATTCTGTTCATGTGGCCTCAAACATACTTAAGAAAGTAAATAACCTGTCTGATGAATACGTATAATATTTCCATTCTGTCTAGCATCTCAAAGGTATTGCTGAATTCCTACTACTTCTTTTGCCTTCTCTTTTGATCCCAAAGGAGGGACGTCACAGCATCCAAACAGTAATATCCCCCAAAATATCTGTGTTTCAGTCTTTCCCCAAAGACACGGAAGTTCTTGTAACAAATGCCACTAAAATATTCTGAAATGCTTGTTATCCGTTATAAACTGCAGTGAGTTTAGACCTCTTTGATAGAATTTCAAATAACGATTAATTCAAAAATTATGACACCTTCTGTAAAGGAATTTGACAACTTCCATGAGAGGATAGCCAGAAAATCTTAACACCATCCCAATTAGACTATCATTGAAATATGAAAATATATACTTGTGATGGAGTGGTAATAATTACTAATCAGCCTTATATAAAAATAAATTACTAGAAAAAAAAAAAAAACTTTAGTATGTTACAACTATGGTGTTATGCAAAACAAATGGCTACAACAAAGGTTTAAGGTGTTACCTTTTAGATGAGCATTAGTTCAGAAATGCCACCGTGTGAAATGTGTGATAATCTACCCTCTCAAATAACAAACCTGATTGCCATTATTTCCAAATAGTTCAAATTCATCAGGGATCTTAACATGGCAATATTTCTTAGGTAATAAGAAATATTCCATTAGCAGATTAAAAAACCTGTTCATAGGCAAACCTGAGTAGAATATAGGAAGATATTTTATGCATTTATCAAATTTTTGTGCATTTATTTTATGCATTTATCAAATTTATCAAGTTTGAAGCCAAGAAACAAATTTATAACTTAATCTGGAAGATGTGGTCAGTGTTAATGTTAAATTTTCAATCAGTATCATATGAATAGTGTCTTGAATCTACAAATACCTTTGCAGAAAAAATAGACAAGTAGATTAAGTAATAACACTTTACCAGTAAATAGTATATATAAAATCACAAAAGCATTAGAAAAATGCTTATAATATAAGTTGAAGATAAATAAATAACTAAAACAAGTGCCATAACAGTATTATAACAGTATTTTAACATGAAAAGTCCTATTTCTACCATTTCTTGTTTCTATTCTGTCAGTGAACTTTAACACTTAAAAATTGTGCAATTTCTTTCTCTCTATTTTTATTTACTTAATACTTTGAACCATTAAAAAAGGAATCCAAAAATGCCTCAACTTCAAGATACTTAAGATCTTATTAAAATACAGACACATTTGCATCTTGACCGGATTGTGAAACACTGAATACATTTTAGGTTCTTTAACCTTTTATATTGTTCTGAATCTCTTTCAGTATTCCTTCAAAGTATCTCTCTCTTTTGTGGCTTAAATAAATTATGAAATTGATTACTTCAGGAACAAGTCCACTTTCACTGGAGTTGCACTATAATGCTCAGCTGTGGTAGTACTATGTTGCTGAAGTTATACTCTGTTAAGTAGCCCAGGCAAACCAGGAAGGTCTCAAGCTATTAGCAGCATAGTCTTTTAGTAACACAGTATCTTATTTCCTCCACTTGTTCAGCTAACCCTATAGTTTTTTGAGGCTTTGTTTGATTGTTTTCCATACCAATAACCCCGTTAACTGGTCTATCATTGAAAACTAAGGGAGTTTCCAGGATTTTCAGAAACCTTTCCATTGGAATTCACTTAAGACTTTTGAGAATTATACCAGACAGTCATTTCAATATCTTTGTTTATAGTGTAAGTATTGAACGGTCTATAGACATTAAAGCATTAAAGGCTGGTCAGTGTTTTATCTGTTATACTGACAGGAATCTGACAATTTTCAGAGCCAAACTCTTCAAGTTATATAAAGATCAGTTCACATGAATTATAATAGCTAAAAATTATATAAGCATATAATTATTTTTCTGAAATAAATCTTAATTTTATGTATATAAATACCAAAATACTGCTGGCTTTCTGTTGAATTTTTATGCTATTGTGTTCACTGAATTTAATCCTAAATAAATCACAGTTTGTACATACACTTAACTACAACTGAATGTAAAACCCACAATATTACATCAGTATACAACCGTACACAAATCATGCTCAGAAAAACTTAGAGTCATAACCATATCTGAACTCTCTTATTTGAAAAACATAATTTGACAGTGTATCCCTATTTACATTGTAGAATCAAATTAATGTACTGAAACTAAAAGAAAAAAAATATTTGAGTACCAATAACCTACATGGAGCTAATTCTTATCTGCCATACAGGTGTACCAAGAATTAAATTAATAGTTGGAATTTGTCTGGTTTCATTTGTTTGAAAATTCATTTGCAGTATGTGACATCTGGAAATCTGCCTAATTCCTTTAAAGCTGCAGTCATTCGTTACATATAGTTTGTTTCCTAGCAGTGCCTATTCAGTCAGAAATTGTATTTCTGAAATGGTTTACTTTCTTCTAGACAAATGAGACACAGTGCCACTAATACATATTTCTTTACTCACTCTTAGTCAAAGTTGTCTGATTTTACTCAGATACAATTTTCTGAAGGGTTCTTTCCTCCCTCCCCTTCTCTCATATGGACATATGGACTCTGCCCTTAAGAAGTGAGGTTTGATCTTTTTTTTTTTTTTTTTTTTTTTTTTTTCTTTTCCCTACAGAATACATTTGGTTTCTATTATTTCATCTGTTATTAATGATTTTCTTCCTACAGTCCAGCACACTCAAGATCCGCCTGCTGCTTGTTAAGTGAAAAATCCATTTGTTTAATAACTGGTAAAATCAAATTAAAGAAAAAGAAAACAGAATTACTTTTGTGATATGTATGACTCACTTCAGATCTAATTACTCAGTGCAGTTCATCCCTTATGTCAATTTTGGTTATTCAGAGTTATACAGGGAAACAAAAGTACCAAATACTTATCTCAGATACACCTACGTGAATGCAAACTTTATTCTCATTAACAGACGTCTACAAGTTTTTGTTTTAGCAATTACTATCTATTTTTACCAATTTATTTCTCAAAGAATGTTACAAGGACATGTCCTTTAGCTCAAGAAATAAAACAAACATACAAGTGTACTTCAGTATCCAGCTGCAATGTTTAATGCCAAATTAAACATGAACAACCTCAAGGAGAAAGTATGTGCATGTACATTATTCACATATATTTCCATGATAACAGAAATGTTCTATGTCACTGAAAATTTCTGAGCTGCCTGTAAGGAAGATGACTGATAAGCTAACGTTGATGTTTATCATAGAATTGTATTCAGTTTCTGCTCTCTGGAGATTATCTTGTCCAACATTCTGTTAAAAACTTCACTAATATTAAACTTAGATTTAGTTCCTTAGGGCCATATACAATTGAGTCTTGAAAACGTATTCTCCAGACTCCATGGACAACCTTCTTCAGTACTTCATCATCATCACTGTGAAGTGCTTTTTCCTTGTTATCATTTTTCTCGTACTTTTGCCATGTACTCCAGTGTCTAGTGCTGGCTTTTTAAAGAGTCTCCTCCCAGCATTCTGGTCTGTCGTGACAAGTTACTCTCCTTAGTTTTTATTCTTGCACAATAAATAGCTCTTCAGCTTCTTCTTACATTCAGATGCCTGACAAGTTTAGTGGCACTCCATGTTTAAATGTCTTGTAGTGGGAGATCCAAAACTGAACAGTGTTTCAGATTCGGCCCAACAAATGGTGAATAAAGGGGGAAAAATAATTTCCCTTCAGCAGTTAGTTATCTTCTTGGTAATAATTTTGAGCAAACAGTTATGTTAAGAACACATTGCTACTTCTTGTCCATCAGGACACAGCTGCTTTCTAGCCACTCTGCGTTAGTGCGTAGAGTAACTCTGTCCCAGATGAAAGATTACCTCACTGATCTGCCAAATTTCACACAATCTCAATCTTGCTGATATCATTCTAGTTAGTCTGAAAGTAACAACTCCTATTTATTTCCATGGAAACTACAACAGACACAAGAAGCACAATAACACAATTTGATAAACCAAATACTGATCTACAAAACACTATCTTTCAACATAGTTATCACTGCTACCTGAGCATTTTTGCCAGTGCCGAAGAAGAACCTGCATGCCACACTTGTATAAGTCTGCACTAGCTGAGGTGCAAAATTGCTGAAATGCACCACCCTCTGCCTCACTGTGCTCACATCCACTATTTAGTCTCTGTAAACGTTCAACAAGTGTCAGCGAATGCCTATGGGTGCCATTCTTTCCACATGGAAGAATTCAATAACACATTTCACAACCATGTCAGATGCCATTTTGTCAAACCGCCCCTCTGCTGCCATCAGTCACTTGGCAACAAAATTTAACAGAATACTGGCAGGAAGGTTCAACCTCTACTGCTATACGTCTGCCTCTGACAACATGGGCCAACACAGCAAAACAGGAGGCATTATTTTCACAACAGCCCTCATAGATAGCAGCCTTGTCCTCCCACATATTAACATCTCACCTCAAATATATGCCATATGTAAAAAGATTTAATGAATAAGGCCTTACTTAATCCAACAGTGTCCTGCATTCATGTTGTAGTCTTAGACAGACGTAGCTAGTTATAACTTTAGTTAGAAAAGACTTCCTAAATGTTAATAAAGGATTCTGCTATTAAAAGCACTGAACTATACCTAAGTAGAGTGACCCTTGTAGTTCTCTCAGAAATAATACCTAATAAAGGAATACCTCAAACTGTTCATCATCCAATTGACAATCAGACAACTTCCTGATTTGTTAGGTTTATCTGCTTAATCCTCTCAGAAAAACAAACCATCCACAAAACATGACCTTTGCTATATTTTGGATCAGTTTATCTTTTGCACATTCCTTTAGTATATACATATTCCTTTAGTATATACATACTGTTGCCATGATAAGTAGTTGGCCTTAGGACTGTGATGACCCTATCATTCCCATACAGTAGTAAATATTGCTGAAAGTGTCTTATGTCATCATAAATTAGTATTTTTTCCAGGTTTTGTAAGAATTATTTCCTGAGCAATTAACAAATCCAAAGCTATTTCATGAACCACAACAGTAACCACAATATTCAAAAATTAAACAATAGCCAAAATTATTAAAGAATGGAGTCATGATAACTTCTACAAAATTAAAGTCTAATCAAATTCTGTTTTTACAGCCTTTTCCACTCTGAAATTAATAAAAAACTTTTATAATGTGACAACAATGGTGTCTGAGGCTGCAAAGTTTAATTAGACAATAAAATTATGCATCAAATATAACAAAGTCTAAATTCTATACTGAAAGAAGTTATAAAATGGACAAAAATAATGCTGAATTATCCAAATAACTGTTAGACTCTTCAATAACTGAAATTAGTAAGACTTTTCCTGGTTAATTCAAGACCCAGTTGGTATTCCAAACCTGAAAGGAACAAATTAAAATCTCCATATTTTACAATTTATTTTTCTTAATGAATCTCAGAAGTTAATAACAAGTCATCAGGTCAAAGGGGAAAGTGAATTTTAAACTAAAATATTAATAAACTATTATAGCTGTCACTGTACATATTATGGAAATATCTAAGTACTTTGGGGCAAAGACATTTTATCTGATGAGAAAGGAAGAATGTAGAAAAGTCAAATCAGGCAGACAAAAAGCTTAATTTAACACCATATGTAAAATGAAAAATACTGACTACCTTGTCATGCAAAGAAAATGCCTGAGAAAGACTTTTTGAATAGAAGTCACCTTACTTAACAGTAATTTAAAACAGTGATTTGCCCACTTGTTTCATGAGTTTTTGCTTCATTATCTCCAAATTGAAAGATTATTTGTCTAAAAGCTGGAAGGCTTGAAAGCTTAGAAATTATAGATTCTGGATTTTCAATTTATGATTTTCTCCCATCACACACACACACACAAAAGACATTTAATCTTATATTTGAAATTATTTTTTCCCTCAGTTACAGAGGGAGGCACATTAAAGGCAATGCTGTCTGAGGGTGTAAAATTGAATTAGACAATAAAATTATGCATCAAAGGTACAAAGGAAAGTAAGACAGTAGGTAAAATATTTAAGTGGTTTTTTTTTGTTTGTTTGTTTGTTTTTGTTTTTGTTTTTTTTTTATGTTGCATCTTATTTACAGTACTTTTTAACAAGATTTTAGTAAAACTTTTATTCTAGACCTGTTTCTTCTGGGCATTACTGATCTTTTTCCCCAGAGAGTAAAAGTAATTTTGGAAACAGAAATTGCAGTTTCTTGTTGCCACCACCATCAAGCAGTTACCCATTGCTTGCAAGAAGAAAACATCTCATTTCAGCACTGAACTATATCTAAAATCTTTTCATCAAACATTTTTATTTCATTCTATCCATTTCAAGAAACATCTTTGTTCTGTAATAAAAAAAGATTTTGTTAAAAATCTCATTCATATTTCTATGATGAAAATACATTTCAAGCCCTTACTACTTTTTTCTAACATTTTCTTTAACCTTCTCCAAATCTATTAATTACGTAACCTTGTCAGTCAATGTTATCCTTGTCAGCTCATTTCTGCAAATAGAATGTAATCTTCTTCAACAATTTATACAGTGTTTACACTTTATAATTTTGGACATAATAATTATGTACAGATGGCATGAGATATATAAAGAACCTGAAATAAAGAGAATATTTACTTAATTCATAACTTATTTAAGTCATTCTATGAAACTTGTGTTGAGTAAAAAACGTAGAGATAATCAACAACATATTTTGAAATATGAATTAAAAGGTCTCTTGTCAAATAGTAGGTGGTTGTATGAACATTAAAAATAGTGTTTTAACACAAGGATGTATTAAAATTGATAACACAACACATTTTTAGTCTGCAAATGGCAGTCAAAGTAAAGAGGAATTGCACATTTTAAGATGAAAGATCTTCGTATCATAGAACTTCTGCTTGTATAGACATTCACCATCAAACATGTAACATGAAAAATTCCAGTAGCTTCTGCTTATTTTCTGTCTCTAATTCTAACAGCCTCCTGATGAGATTAGTTTCAGTGTTTTAAATATGAGCATTAACATAGTACTTTTAAAAAAGTATTACTATAAAGGATTTGCTTATACCGAAAATCCAAGTTCACTGTTCCAGACTTACATGCTTTTGTATGTGCAAAAAATTAAGTATAAAACATATGCCACAATATGTATAGAATGATGAATGTATAACTTTTCTATAAATATTATGTATACATAATTATACACGAAAAAGGAAGTACACAACCCTTATATAACTACATGTAGAATAAACATGGTTTTGACTACAGATGCTTTTAGCATCACTGTTGCAAGTAGTCTGGTGGAAAATTGCCTTCCAAAGCAATTTTTTCATTATAAGTTTGTTTCAGTGGGAAAAAAAATAGTGTTTATACATTTCTCCAAATCCTATTCATAACCCTGTTAATAAGGAACTTTTTTTAAATAGACATCTTGGACTTTTAATTTCCTACTAGAAGAATGAGTAAAACCCAATGTTTTATCACTCATGTCAGTGGAAGTAGAATCTACATAATATTTAGAGACAAGCTAGGTATTTTTACCATTTGTTACATAGATCATTCACAAAAAAAAGTTCCTTCAAGAGGCCATTTATGTATTTAAAAGTGTAAATGTTGCAATTTCAGCACTGCATAGAAACAAGAATGTCCTTCTCTTTTCCAGAGGGAAAAAAAAAAAAAGGTAATTAAAAAAATTTTGCATAAACTTTATGGAGTATAAAGGTCCTCAGGAGCATTTCTGGTCTCTGCTGAATAAAATACATAAATATATAGTTAAGAAGTTTTAAATCCCTAATCTGAGGAGTGGAGATGTGAGGGGAAGTGAGCAGAGGTGAGGAGAGGAGAGAAAAGATAATAGTTCAGATGAAAATAACCTACAAAAGTCATTAAGTCCAGATGCCTGACAACTTAATGGCAAGACAAACTTTAAAACATGTTATTAAGGGCATTATCTAAATGCCTCTTGAACACTGACAGATGCTGGGCATCAACAACCTCACAAAGAAGCATGTCCCTGTGTATGACCACCCTTACAGAAAATTAATTTTTCCTAATATCTAGTTTGAATCTCCCCTGATGCAGCTTTGTGCCATTTCCATGCATCATATCAGTGGTTGCTAGGGAGAAGATACCAGCACTTCTCTCTCTATTTCCTCTCCTGAAGTTGTAGAGAGCAGTAAAGTTGCCTTTTAGCCTCCTTTTCTCCAAACTGTAAAAGGTAGGTATCTAAAGAATGGTATTTCCACAGTCCAGTCATCTTAGGAATTTCCAGGTCTTCCATGGTAAGCATAAGTATAGATAGCCAGCTGCAGAAAGTGATTGTACCACTCTATCCTGTGCTGGTGCACCTTGGGTACTTTGTGAATTTGGGGACACTATAATGTAAGGATATAAAGTTCTTAATGTCTAAAGAAGGGCTACAAAGATGCTGAAGGATTTAGAGGGTAAGATGTATGAGGAGTAGCTGAAGTTAGCCTCGAGAAGTATAGCCTGAGAGGAAGCCTCATGGTGGTTTATAGCTTCCTTCAGAAGGGAGCAGGGGAGCAAGTGCTCATATTTTCTCTGTGGTGAAAGACAGGACCCAAGGGAATGGCATAGAAATCTCCCATGCTTCATGGGAGAGTCAGGTTGTTAGGAAAAGATTCTTCACCAGAGGATGGTGGGGCACTGCAACAGGCTCCTCAGTGCAGTGGTTACAGCCCCAAGCTGCAGCAGTTCAGGAAGTACCTGGACTACATTCTCAGACGATTAACTTTTAGTTACTCTTGCGTGGAGCCAGGAGTTGTACTCAGTGATTCTAGTGGGTCTTCTCCAACTCAGGACATTATATGTTTCCAAATTATTCAGAGGTCCTTGACTTATCTCCCATGAAAAAGTCCAACACTGACTCTCCTAAACTTTCATTTCTTCAAAGAAAAAGATCATTATAAGCATTTTTTTCCTTTTAAATAAATTGGAACACCTTCACAGAAGAAACTAAAAAAGACTCCATGTAGGATGATTTATTGAGATGCCTCCCAGACAGGAGGCAAATGAAAAATAAGGTCTGAGAAACTCAGAAGGGCTTAGTTATGAGCTAGGGCTCAGACATGAGCTAGGGCTCAGCACCAGGAGTTCTCATGTGCTGTAATACATTCTCAGACACTTTAAAGCCTGTAGATAAAGATAATCTTGTTATTCAAAATATTTGCAGTGATGGAGAGCTCCTAAAAGATATTTATATACTTCACTTTAAATTAAATTAATATCTTTGTGAATCTGTATTACAAGGTAACTCAGGAGGTCAGACACCAAAAGATCTAAACTGTTTTGAAGGAATTAGAAAGACAATGAGGCAGTGAGGGTCTTGTAAAGAGAGAGTCCTTACTCTTTTCCGCTGGTGACAAAAACAAACAACAAAAATCTTCCTTTCCATTTCACATTATTAGATTTAATATATAAAGTCTGCAAATGGAAACAGTCCAGAAGAGGTAGATGACAGCAGTGAATTGCAAAATACCCTGTGTTATCTGTGAACTGCAAAATGCCCCTACAGGAAAAACACTGCACTGGGGCTTCAGAGCGGCAAGATTATACAAAAAGAAAAAGACTATAAAATATGATAGGCAGGGCTGGCTGTAGGCACTTTTGGTTGCCAAGGAAGCTTGCGATGTTCAGACTGTTCCCAAGGGAACATTTTAGTCACTCATTTAACATAAGCTGTGGATAGAAAGTGATGGGTAAAAGTGACAAAGCTATGCTATCAGGGAATTTGTTCTCTAACATATAACAACATACCTCCTGCCTCTGCCAGCCATCTGTCCTCTACAGTTTAATAAAACTCTAAATAGAGCTTACTTAATGTTATATTCTTTCATTTTATTTACAATGTGAAACCTCATATGATTTGAAGTCAGACCAGTGTTTTATTCATAGTACTATCGTTGAATCAATTTGCTTTTTAAAGAAAATGACTGCATTTAAAAAAAATGAATTCTATTCCGTTAACAGCTTCCAATGTGGTTTTGCAGTAAACAGAAGTAGTCTTTACAGATGACAGTATTTTTTATGAAATATTTTACCTATTTATCAGTGTGTAATTAATGCTTTAAAAAGAAATAAACTGTAAATATATATATTTTTTAATTTCCAGTAGGACATAGCAAAGTTGTGTTGTTGAAGAGCTAATGGTGGTGTGCTATGTTGCAAAGCAGTATTTTCAAGTTAAAAACTTATCCAATGCTGTTATTGTGCTCTTTGTAGTTTCCGTGAAAATAAATAGGAGTCACTACTTTCAGAACAATCTATGTATTTTCTTATTGCCCCTATATAAACAAATATCTTTTGAAATTAACACAATTTTGTGGAATGTATAGGACTGCTTGAGCTACTTAGGCAAATATACCCATTACAAAGCACAAAGCAACTTTTTGAGGAAATTAGTAATAATTCATACTTTTCACGCTGGAAAATATTTCTAGAGCAGATGTAGTTGTAAGTCTAATTAATCAAAACTAACTCTCACAACAAGGATCCTCTTCTGTTAGTTAGTATTCTAGGTCTTATATAATAATGAATAATAAATATAAGTTCATCATAGAACTACAATGAGGCAGCCCTGGACAAGACTCTAGTGACCATGCTGTCAACTATCCACAGAGTGAGAGTATAATAAGAGTACTTATATTCACAATTGAAAGCATTTGATTAACTTTCACTTAAATCTCTTCTATTTAAAGATAATTAGGTATTTCCACGTAGCCTATTCCACTCTGCACCAACTAACCAAATAGACCATTTTTTCTTACTATTGCAAAGAAAAAATTGTCATTGATAAACAGAATATTTTTATTTTTCCATTAAGATTTCTCATTTGAAAGGACAGCTTACATTTTGGAAGGATATTACTATATATATCTTTCTCTTAATCTGTACACAATACCCTTCTTTTTTTCAAGGTCAACATCTGGTTCCTTCAAACTTTTTCTGTTGATTACATTTGTAAAAAGAAAAAAGAAAAAATATTTTCCGGTAGAACTAATGCACCTTTGCTTTTCTCATTAGTACTGCGCTTTGTTTTGCTGGGATTTCCAAGTGAAATAGTATCTTAATCACTGTATATCCAATTGCACTATCTGAACTAAAAAACATAACAACACATAACAACACATAAAATCTTGTTTAATTTGTGGCTTCCCTGCAGTCTTCCTTTCTTCTGGTGCAGCTTGAATGCCTAGACAGATAATTTCTTCTCATATTTGTACACATTTAATTTGTGCTTCCCAATTGTGACATTTAATACTTTGTTTTTATTAGTGATTGCAGATAGTTTTCTCTTTTCTCAAGATCACAATGAATTGTGATCTTACAAAGCACTTATAGCCCCTTTTATTTAGATGCCATCTGTACATATTACTGTATACCAACATATAATTCACTAATGAAAATATTAAACAGAATCAGTAATAGAACAATCTCTGGAATGATTTCACTCAGAATTCTTGAAATCTTTCCAATACACAGAGAATCAATGAAAAATAATGAGTATAGGTTTTCATCCAACTGTGCACTGTATTTATACAGATAAAATTTGAAGAATATTTCCTGAGGTTGTTTGTGAGAATGTTATTGAGTCCCCAAACCCTCACTTTGAATTCAGGAAATAGCACAGTCTATACTTTTCCCTCATTCACTATCCTGTTATCATCACAGATAAGGAAATTGGACTGATATGATACAGTATGTTCTTGACAAACCAACAGTACATGCATTTTACCATTTCAATGTCTTCTAGATATTTAATTATACAGCCCTTGTGAAAAGTTGCATTACTATTCCATGGTGATTTCTTAATCTTTCCCTTTTTCTTAATTTTTTAGAATTCATTTCTTTCATGCAGAAGTTTTCAAGCATGGTCACAGGTTCAGATTATTTCAACATTTTTAATGTAGTGCTAGTTTCTTTAGTTTCTCAGTTAATCAAACACTGCTGGCTTGAAGGAAAATATATTTCAATGTGTTTCCATATTCTGGATACTATAATACTTATTTCTGTGATAGAACTAGCATTGTTATGTGATTGAACACAATTCTGTGAAGACTGAAGCAAATCCTACCTTCTTTATTTAAATCATATTTTTTCTCTTTCCCAAGAGCAGTTAACCCGTATATATCAGTTTGTTGTATAATGCATATATAAGAATGTCCTTTTATCTTTTTCTTCCATTGCAATAAAATTTGTTTTGTCCTTAAGTCTTTTTAATTTTATTCCTTTTTGTGGAGGTATATTACATAATGAAGGCTATCCACTAAGGAACAATGAGTTATAGTTACATGCTGTAAATGTAATGAAAGCCAAACTATTTAACTAGACTTACTATTTGAGTACAATGATGGAAGATGTGTCTGTGAGAACAAAGAATAGCTTATGGGAGAATGGGAAAAATATCACAGTAATTGGCAGAGGAAACAACAGCCAAGAAAATATCCATTATCTACAATAGCGAGCAGGATTCTGAATTCTTATTACTCCTCTGCTGTGTGCAAATATTTGTAAAATTAAGCAGCAAATATCAATAAGTCTCTTTTACTGCTCCTCTATGCAATTAATGAGCTTACACTACTACCTTTTTCTTTTAAGGAACATATGTTACTGTGAAGGATAGAAAGCTTCCAAACCTTAAAAATAAAATGGTGACTATATTAAATTCCATAGGCAGGTATCGTCTTGTTCTGCTCCTGCCCATGTTTCATGTGTGAAGTCATAGTGATAAAGCTGGGTGTATTTACTCAGTGCTTTGTTAACTCTCCTCATTGCTCTTGGACTGCAAAACAAATGGAGCTTGCACATGTGTATACAGACACAGACACTTAAAATAGTTAAGAACTCTTTTTTCCTTGTGACTTTTCACAGCTATTTTTCTGTTACTAATCACCTTACGCATGCATACAGTCTTAAGAAGGATTCTTATTAAGTTTGTAAACAAAAAATGCAAATGCTACTGAAATGTTGGTAGTAGTGTCTTCTGCAGAGTACATGCTTTGGTTGATCAAGAACAGACAGACAGCATAACCCATATTCAGTAACACTGTATGTTGGCTTGGGTTTCATGTAATACAGCATTTATCAATTTAATGTATGTTTTGCATATAAAAATTCTTGAATTGTGGTAGAAGTCTTAGTAATAAAAAAAAAAAAAAATTGGCCTGGAAATTAATCTTTTCCTTTGGGTGAACCATGATTTTTTCTGGAAATAAGTAACTGCCAGACTACTTCATCTCAGAGCATAGCAAAACTGAACTCATTATACTATAATTTGCCTGTTCCCATTTGAATCTATTTTATTGAGGGAGAAATATGGGAGAAATATTCTTTGTGCATACTACAATGTATAATAAAATACCCACATGCCATTTTCTCTCCCATGTGAAACTCAATCTACACATCACTCTTTGCAAAGAAGAGTTAGTGCATCTTAGTACATGAACAGTCCTTCCATCTGGGAGGTTCTAAGGCTTTAGTCAGCCAGACATATTATTCTGGTTTGTACATCCTACATGACTTTATGGCCCTGGAAATATATAGATATATATAGGAAATATATACATATACACATACATATTATTTTAAAGATGTAGAAGGGTACAACTGTGTATTTTTCAATTAAAAAAATCCACAAACATAACAATTATTATTACTTTCAAAGTTAGTCATAAGTATGAATGCTGATTTCTAATACCAGACAGAAATAATGTTTTCATTTTACACAAAAATAGCATTAGTCATACAGTGGAAAATACACATCATATCTTTTCCCTTAATCAGTTTCGCTAGAACATAAACGCCAGTGTTCCTGAAGAAAACTGCTTCAATTATCAGCAGGTCTCACCACTGCTTTTCCTCATGTTGCTCTTTACAACCATTAATATTGCCTGCTACTGTTATGAGCACATGATGTTGTGCAATACAAAATGTATTTTCCTTCCCTAGTACTGAACAAACCTACAGGATTTAGGCAATTCTGAATGTCCAAGGTTGCTACGGCTTTGCAGAGGTTTCAATTTCAGCAGAAAGTGAGAATCAACTAATGAAAAAGAAGGAAAGCACATACAGATTCTGAACTTTTATATCAGATTTTTTCTTAGTATTACTTGGAAAAAATACAGGGAAGATTAAGTCCTTTTATGCCAGTGTATAATGTTTTTCTATTTAATAATAAAAATATAAATAAAGAAATCTAGACTAGCATTTTTTGTTTCATTGCTTGGTTGTTTTATTTATTTATTCATTCATTTATTTATTTTTTAATATGGCTTTAATCTTCCCTGCAAATTAACTTACACTTTTTTCTAATCATAAAGCATAAAGCTGTAATAGCTACAAATGCTCAGGCAGTAACAATGCATGGCCAATTAAACTTTTTGATGGTATTCTCTTGTTGCTTTGAGAATAGAAGGGCTATTAAATTGCTATTTATTTTCTAAACAATTGAAATTGGAAAAGAAAGGCTTGATTAAATATGAGGTTTTCTCAAAAAAAAACATTAACACTGCACTTATAGTGTACTTTCTATAATGAAGTTGTTCTGTTTTATGAAACCACAAAGAGTCTGGCAAATGCTGCATCTAGATTGAAAAATAAAAAGAAGTTATAAAATAGAATTGTGTTTCCACTATTTTAATGTAGCATGCAATTATTCATTGAAGCTTTTAAATAATTTATCTCGACTGAGTCTTCAACCTATACTTTTTCTAATTCAGTTGTCCTAATTAATATATTTGTTAAATTATTTTCTGGCAAGTGAATAAGTCTTGAAAAAGAACCAGAAGACACTTTCAACTTCCAAATGGCTCTGGAAACTAGAAACCAGATACTGCCATCCAGTCACAGTATTCAATCAAAATATCTATGATTTTATGTCTCACTTCTCAGACTGGAATATTGTTTTTCGCAGACTCTATGACATTAATAGTTCAAAGAAAACATTGTTAAACTGCTTTCATTACACACACATATATGTTTAGAAAAGTACAGAATAGGTTTTCTAAATTCAATGTGACTTCACAATCTACAGAAATGCAACTCCTCATTGACTAGATGATTTAGCTGATACATTACATGTGTTGTCTAGGGCATAAGACCTTACATTTGTGACTCTTGCATTTTATTATTTCATATCTGAACTCTTTACTAAGGAAACCAAAATCAGATACAGGTTTTACATTCATATTAATTTACATGTACATTTACATATACATTACATAGGTTTCACATTTACGTACCTTGATTGTGTATTATATATATTTGTTTCTTTAAATCAATGTAATCCTCTATTTCAGTCAGGAATATTTATTTATTTATGTAGATTTGGATGAAATTTGAATGATAGGAAAAATGCACTGGAATTAACTGGAATAAAAGGCAAAAGGTGAAGTTTAATGTTTACATGTCACAGGACTGCCATATTTCTATCTTTGCCTGTGCAAGTCCCCTATTTCAGTTTGAACTCTTTCAAATGAAAATATATGATTATGATGTTATTTATGTTAAGCCCTATTTTTTAATGAACACGTTGCTTCATAGAGCAGAAATTCATTTTATTTAACGAAGTAGGACTAGCAACACCATAATATTAAATAAGTCTTTAATAAATAAGATAAATAAGACTTTAGATAAATAAGAAGACTTAGATAAATGAGATTTTTATGATAGAACAACTACACCTTAATTTTCTTTCCTTTTCCTCTTGTCTTAACCTCTAACAGTTCACATAGGATGTATTTAAGAATTTTACTGCATTTGAAATTCAGAACAGAATTTACACACACACACACAAATAGTCTGATATCCATTCGCCTCTTCTCAATTGCTTGAGATCAACTTTGTATGAAGAATCCTTAATAGCAATGTATTAATTGACACAATAAGCCATCTGTACATCAGGCATCAAAATGTTATTGATTGAATGATTACGAAAACAGAAAAAGATTAGATAGAATAGTTTAAAATTATTTGCAGAAAGCTTTCTTTAATCATCATGAAATCCTAATATAAGAAGCAGAAAAATTAATACAAAAAATCTTTGAAATATGAATATAGAACAAAAAACAACTATGGCTTTTCCTAATCCTGTACACAAAATCTCTATGAGAAAAAAAAACAAAAACAACCAAAACCAAAAAACACAAACCAAAACAGTTTTAAGTTTGACTCTTCCAACTCTCTTCACTTTGTGAAAGGAAATGAGGATATTTCAGCCACTACTATCAATAAAACATACATTTTCTAAATTCCTTGACTTGATGCATCTTTCTTGGGATGACCTGTTGTTACACCCCATTACAAAAGAACATTGTGTTTCCTCGCATAATGCAGCATGCTGACATAACAGTGAACAATCTATCATTCTGATGATCCCTCAGGATGGAGAATTTTGAGAAGCTGCAATTCACTGAAAACCAGGATTTAAACAGAACTTTATTTTATTAATTTCATTAACTTTTGCAGTTCTATAGTTTTTTTTATGCATTATATTTAATATAGATTAAATATGCTACATGAATTTCACACATCTCTTCTCAAAAGGTTGCTCTTCACTTCAGACAATAACTAATGAAACTATCTAATTCATACTTATATTAATTTTTGACTGACAGAATTGTGGAATTTTAAAACAGCTTTTGTTGGAAATGACCTTCAAACTAACTAGTTTCGCGCTCCTGCTATGGTCAGGATTTCTAACCACTAGATCAGGCTGCCCAAGGCCACATCCAACCTAGCCTTGAACATCTCTGGGAATGAAGCATCCACAGCTTCCCTGGGCAGCCTGTACCAGTGTCTCATCACTCTCTTAATAAAACATTTCTTCCTAAAATCTATTGTAAGTATATTTCCTCAGTATTTTCTATCTTCAAAGGAATACACTAGAAATGCTTTCCAATATAGAAAATATCAATGTTTTTCATTAGCACTTTTACCATGATCTTTGATGTTTGATCAAATACTGCTTTTTATTCCTGTTCATTCTGTGACAGTCCAGTGTGATTGTGTTTGCAGACTTACAAGCTGTGTGACACACAAATCTAGATTGCAACATACCACCAAGTTGCTTTATCAAATAATGTTCTAAATTGTGCAAACTGCCAAGTAGAAGTGCAAGCATAGAAATTAATCTGTAATTATGTGCTAAACAAATACTGAATTTCAAATGCAAATTTCTATATTTCAGTTCTTTTTTATTTTGAACTTCTGTACTTTGTACAAAGACATTCAAGGACTGAAGCAACTGCCTAACAGAATCCTGAAATCTTCTAGCTGCCTGTATGCAGAAGTACCCAAAAAGATGACCTAAAAACATCACTGTCTTGTACAGCAGAGAAAGGAAAAAAGTTTATGGATTGTGAAAAAGGACCACTTGTAAGGAACACAGGAATGTTGTAAAGGCATACTAAGATGCAATAAAGAAGGCTAAGGCCCACTTGGAATTATTTCGGGTGAGGGAGATCAAAGACAATAAGAAGGGCTTCTTCAATTACACTAAAAGCAAAAGGAAGACTATGGAAAATGTGAGCCTACTGCTGAATGTGGTGAGCACCCTGGTCATGGAGGATGCTGAGAAGATGGAGTTACCGAACACTTTCTTTGTTTCAGTCTCTACTGTTAAGACTGTGTCTTTGAAATCCCGGACCCTGGAGATATGAAAGAGAGTTGGTGGAAGACTTCCTCCTAGTCAAAAAGGATCTGGTCAAAGATCACATAGGCAAACTTGATATACACAAACTCATGATTGCAGACAGACATACTTATGAGTGCTAAGGAAGCTGGCAGAAGCAATTTCTGAGTCACTCTTGAAAGTTCACAGAAAACAGGAGAGGTTCCTGAAGACAGGAGGAAAGTCAATATCACTCCAGTCTTCAAAAAATGACAAGAAGGAGGGCCCAGGAAATTACAGGACAGTCAGCCTCACCTCTGCCACTGGGCATAGGATAGAACAGCTTATTCTGGATGCCATCTCCAAGCAAGTGGAAGAGAAGAACATTATCAGGTCTAGTCAACATGGATTCACTAAAGAGAAATCATGCTTGACCAGTCTGGTAGTCTTCTGTGAGATCCTGACCAGCTGGGTAGATGAGAGGAGAGCAGTGGATGCTGTGCACCTTGACTTCAGGAGGCCTTTTGACACTGTCTCTCATAACATCCTCATGATCAAACTTAGGAGGTGTGGGATAGATGAGTAGACAGTGAGGTGAGCTGAGAACTGGCTGACTGGAAGAACTCAGAAAGTTGTGAGCAATGGCACAGAGTCCTGTTGGAGGCCTGTAGCTATTGGTATTACTCAGGGCTTAGACTATGTCCAGTCTTGATCAATATCATAATCAATTACCCAGATGAAGGGATGGAATGCACCCTCAGCAAATCTGCATATTATACAATAATGGGAGGAGTGGCTGACACACCAGAAGGTTGTGCTACCAATGGAGAGTTGGGCAGGGAGAAACCTTATGGTTACAATGAGGCCAAGTGTAGGACAACTGAGGAGGAATAACCACACTCATCAGTACTGGAGAGGGTACAACTTCCTGAAAAGGAGCTGTGCAGAGAAGAACATAGTTGTCCCGGTGAACAACAGCTTGGCCATGAACCAGCAGTATGTCCTTCTGACCAGGAAGGCCAGTGGTACCCTAGAGTGCATTGGCCAGAAAGTGCAGAGAAGTAATCCTCCCTCTCTATTCTGCTCTGGTGAGGCCACATCTGAAATACAGTATACAGTTCTGGGCATTCCAGTTAAAGAAAGACAGGGAACTATGGAAAAGGGCCTGGAACATCTGCCTTATGAGGAAAGTCTGAGAGACCTGGGACTGTTCAGCCCGGAGAAGGCTAAAGGTGTTGATATTATCAGTATTTTTAAATATCTAAAAGACCAGCGTCAAGTGGAATGGGACAGGTTTTTTTCAGTTGTGCTCAGTCCAAGAATAATAGTGGGGTCAAAATGGAACACAGAAAGTTCCATACAAATATGAAAATGTTCTTTGAGAATGACAGAGCACTGGAACAAGCTGCCCAGAGAGGAGGTGGAGTCTCCTTCTTCGGAGAGTCAAAACCTACCTGAATTCTTTCCTGAAACTACTCTAGGGAATCTGATTTAGCAGAAGTGCTGGACTAGGTGATCTCCAGAAGTCCCTTCCAACCTCTACAATTCTGTGATTCAGTGATTCTGTAACTCTCAGCCTCAACTTATATCTCTGAATTTTATTCTTCATTTTATCTTCTTTTATATTGAGAGACTAGTTACTTGGATGTATTCCAGACAGTACTGAAAGTCTTGAAAAATTCATTATTATATTTTTCAAGTTTTGGCTATATATATTAGATTTGTAAAAGTGAGTAATATTCTTTCAAGGGAAATAAATCAACAATAACAGAAACTGCAGAGTAAACAGCAGAAGCAAGTCAGAAGCACATACTTTTTAGTGACTTGGAAAGACCGCATTTTGAAGTTTACAGGAAATACTGGAAGAATAGTTAGTGACAAAAACACTTCACTGATACTGAATGAAGCAAAGTTCTAATTAGAAGTGTATGTTCCAATGTGGCTAAATGTGAAATCCTACGTCTTGTGCTCATTTAATTTTGGTGTTCTCCAATAAAGATGCAAATCCAATTAAAAACACATCAGGAAAAAGAAGTGTTGAAGATCTAGGCTTTCTTTTTCTATATGGCTTATTATCATTTCTTTTTATCCAAAATTATAGCTTCTAATTTTCTCATTTATAGCACAGAATTTACTAACAATAATTTGGTTTTGAAAACAATGAGCATTTGCTAATGCTCATTGCCAGACATTATAGTATAATTTTCCTAATGTTACAGAATATAACAATTGATACTGAGTGAAGGTGTTGTTATTGTTTTTGTTTCTTTCTTTCTTACTTTTTGTTTTAAGACCATCAAATTAAGTGTTACATTACACAGTTAAAGAACTGTGCAGCTAACAAATCTTCAGGATGTGTACTCTAGGCATGTTTGTTAGTGCTTCAAGTTAACTTATTTCAGGCCTTGTTCACTAGAAAAGAAATATAATACTGTAATACAATAATACACTTTTTGAAAACTCTCTTTTAGGTTACATTATAAGGTGATGAAAATCAGATAAATTACAATAAATTATACTTCCCCACCCCCCACCCTTAGGAACTAATACAAATTTTATATACGTGGTAGACATAAGGTATATAGAACATACAAGAAAACTATCCTATGAGAAATAAGCTACAAAATTTTTGTCTACACTGAACCCATTGTTTTAGAATCACCAATTCAATGTCTTACTGATCTTTGTCTTCTGTCACAAACTATGAATGTTTTTTATTGTTTTTCAATTATTTTTCAAACATATTTCTCAGGACAAATTTTAGAACAAATAACTCCAAGGGAAGACATTTTGAACAGATATTCTATATCCAAATAAATGTACATAAATATCAGTATATATATGTGCAGAGAAATTGAGAAGTATGTTTTTTAAAATATAATTTTTTAAATATTGATAATCTCTTTGTAGATCCTTCCAGAAAAAAAAAAAAAATCCACAATATATTAAAATGCTACAAAAATTATCTGCTAATAAACTCAAACAGAAATGCTAAGAGAGAAGGAGATGGACACATAAATTAGGACTAATGTTGTCAAGAAACAACTAAAGAGTTTTACATGTATCAAAGGTAATTAATATTTCTGTAGATGAAACTTTCCAAGTATACAGCATGTAAAACATATAAGTTTTAATACTTGGAAATACATTTTCACAAATTACTTTCAGAAAAAAAATACTTACAAGAACATAAAAGAAAACCAGGAAGCAAGTAATAGTAGTGCAATTTTAAAGAAATGTATATGACATCTGGAGTAAAACTTTGTAATGAATATGCTTTTACATGATGTTTCTGCTTGAGATGTCAGAGCATTTTAAAAAGACAGTTGTCATTTTATAGAAAGAGGAAAGTTAAGTGTTAGCATGAAATGACTTCCCAAAGGGACATAATATATAATCCTAAAAAATCAAGTTTCCTTATCTTAAACCAAATTTTGTTGTAGAGTTATCTAAAATCAGAAGTGATGTAGAGTTTTCCCAGGGATTCTACAAGGAAACTTGTTGCCTCAGGAAGGCAGGTCTATATCTATATTCTTGCAGGAATGAGAAAAAAAATGAGAGAAGAATGGTAATTATTCTAGAGAAATAAGATATCACAGCAAACAGTGACTCATTAATTTGAATTCAAGGAGTGTGCCAAGGTATGACAATAAATTTCATTCGACTCTGAGATTTGGTTGGTTTTGCTTTTTTTTTTATGGGTGTGATTTTGGTTTGTTTTGTGTTTTTATTATTATTAATTTAAATTTAATTTTTTTCGTTTATAAGGGCTGAATGCAGTATGATTCAAACTTCAACATGTGAACATGACAACAAACCAAGATCTATCCATTCATATACAGTGTATTCTCAGCAAACAATATTTGAAGAATTAAATTTGGATTTTTTTTTCTATTTATTTATATATATATTTTTTTTTAATTCAGAGGTGTGCTTTTCTTTCAGAGTCAATACATGGCACAGTGCTAAACAGAACGAGCATAGAACTTAGACATAGCTGGAAAAAGAAGATACGTGGAATGCTTTACTTTTAAATTCACATCTTTCAGCACAGAATGGCAAATAAGCACAAAATAATAGTTAAGAAGTACACTGAGTCAAATCTCACAGGGAGATTAAAGATTTATTTGCTCATTTAATCTGTCTCTAATAGTGTTTAGGAAATAAAAATCAAAGCTATATTATTAAAATTTGGTAAATTTATATATTTGCTAAAGACTGGTTAAAATAGATGTAAAAGAAACTGTCTTCAAAGCAGTTAATTTTCTGCATGATATTTCAATAAAGAGCTGTGGAATGTCTCAGAATGTGGAATTATCTCTGAATGGAATTAGTCTTTATATTTTATTATCAAAGACATAAATCAATATAATAGATTTTTTTTAATGTCTATTTGTAGAGATATTACAAATTATTTCTGCAATGAAAAATTCAATCTCTACTACAAAATCTTTCTAAAAGGTAAATGCAAACAAATGCACGCCAGCTAGCGGTATCTACGAAATTTAAAAATAAAATATTGCATCAGCCTAAAAACACCTCTCTAAACAGAAACGCTTCCACAGAGAACTATTAGTCAATTAAATATTTAATTTATGAATTAAATCAGTAATACTAGTTAACACATACACTTTAATGAATTTATTTTAGAACTGGAAAATACAAAATTGAGGCTTTTATCAACACAAATTCAAGTGTCTTTTTGTTTGTTTGTTTGCTTGCTTTAGGTAATTATGAGAATTAATTACATGTAGTTAGGAAGGTTTCTGGAGGAAAAAAAAAACAACAAACCAAACATCCCAAAAACACCACAGCCCTACATTGTAGAAGGATCCCGATAGCCTCATACAATTTGATAGAAAAATTTGTGAATTACATACTTGCTTTCATTAGGTTCTACATTTTTGGAGATGAAAAATAGAATTTGATGCCAAATGAATAGGAAATAAGCAAACTATTTTATATTGATATTTTTCTCATTATGCACTCAATAAATAAAGAAAAAAAGTTATTTAAATAATTAATACTACTGAGATTGTTAGGGCCAGACATAGGAGAATTTTGTCCCCCACAGAATAAAAGACTACAAAATCCAGACAGTAAATGAAAGATATTAAATGAATGTAATGTTTCTGTGCTCAAAATTTTATAAAACATGATTTACTCTGCAGGTCTGGAAATTTTCTGTCAAGTACATATTTTTTTTAAGTGAATACTTAAAGTTTTTATGTTATTTAAATACAGGTCTACATAACTATTTACATACAATTTGTACAGTATAGAATATTTAGAAATTTTAAATGAACTAAGAATCTCCTAAATTATCTGAAAATTACAAGTTCATAAAGGTATTAATATTGGTCAACTTCTGCATCAGAAATTACCCAATGCCAATATTTATTAAGTAGTAAAGGAGATCTCCAATGTTAGCTGAATCACATACACCTTTAAAATAACATTTATTCAAATTTCTATCACTCCCTGTTATCTCAAAGAGAAGTAAATATTGATTTGACTTGACTAAGATTATTTTAATTGCAATCTTCATAGTCTAAATGACCTCACTTATTTTTCTCGTTTTTTTAATAAGTGACCTTTTTATATGCAAGAATTCTGATATTTGCTTTAGCATACCTTAAAAGACTACATCTCTATATGTTTACTAACCTGCAGACATATTTTTCTTCATGTATCCATCTATGCATTCAATATTTAGTTCTGTTCACATTTTTTTTCGACTGTGGCTGGAATAGATGTTACCATTCTAACTTATAAAAATTTCAAATTACTCTTGAGTTCATTGGTTGTATTTTTTTTTTAACTAATAACACTATTTGGCTGCCTGAGTTTATCAAAATGTGGCTTTTTGATCTATTTGATTTTCTTATCATGGAATCACTCTGTTCAAAGATTACTTTCTAAATCCCTTATCTTGCCAAATACAAATGTGACAACTTTAAAAATGTATATCAGTATCATTATATTTTATTGATAAAATGATGAATTCAGGCAGTTATCAAATACAGAAATATATGAGGCACTCAGATTAGCACATTTATCAATAACATTTATTTATTACTTTTCATTCAATTCCATCCTGGAAAGCCTACAAAGAACTGTCAGAAATACCCCAAAATCACTTATTCTATAGCACAGTACTGATTCAAATGCATACTAGTTTATCTCTGTTAGCAGTTCTTGTGTCCTTACAGATTATAATATACTGTTACTTTTATTTCTGTGTTTTGCTACTATTTTACTACTATTGGACACACAACACACTTTAATACTGTTTTTCAATAGTGACATTTTCCTAATTGTGAGATTCATATTTCTCTCTTTTTTAAGATGAGTGTTTAGTTTGACTTCTTCCATTTCATTTTATCATATATCTTCAAGTGAATACAATCTTTTATGAGTTCCTCTACTCCCATTCGTCTGTTTCCTAGGCTGATTGGACATAGTTTTAAAATTGTCACTATCTCACTTCAGCTGCCATTAACATTTGCATTTTATCTGTTTTTCCCTTATTCATTTTCTTTTCTGTAAGTAAAAGCAAAACTATCCTACTGAAACTGCTTCACTTTTATTTAAAATAGTTAATATTCATTAGACTCCTGAGGTCATTTCTGTTTTTATTCAATGACTGTTAATATAAAATGCATGAATAGTCCTGACAGAAAGACAGACTCTAGATTACTTCAGAATTGCATGTAAGTAGATATTAAAGATCTCTGTAATATGTAAAAGCTGAAATAAGAAACTAAAGTTCAAAAGAATCAGTTATGATTTTATGCAAAACAATGGAATTAAGAAACAAGCCCTGTGCAAAATATCATGAAGCACCTAAATCCTTTAAAAATATGCAGCTAATAATGAAGTATTGAATTACTACAGAAATGAAAGTAGAAGCTAAGAAATATTGACAGCTTATACTATCAGAGACAGCAATACACATATTAGCACTCTAAGAGTAAACTATTATATTACTAAATTGGTAGTGGATCCATCTTTGAACAATGGCCAGTTTAAGAAGTTTATCCATTCTGATTTTCTTCTTATTCTAGAGATCAATTTGTTATCTCCATTTAGCTACCTAATTTTTCAACTACAAAATATTTTTTTGTCATCTGAACACTGCATTTATTCTATTTCTAAAGAAAACTGTAAAATGGAAGGAGATCCATTTGTGCAACCCTATAAAATTTATTTTTCATATTAAAATATACATATGGAGAACAAAAACTCTGATGGTGAAGGGAAAATTTGCACTAAAATAGGATTAAACACTAAAATCTATCATTTAACAATTTTTTTCTTTCAAGAATTTTAATTTCTAGACAAATATTTTCCTAACTGTGAACATTTATGGTTTACAATGGTGATGACAGGTAGATAATACTACAGGCTTTTTTAACCTCCATTGATATACGACCTGAATGCAGCTTGGAAGAGCAACTGCATCTTGGGCTGCATCAAAAAAGAGAGGTGCAGAATAGCATGGAATGTAATTATCCCCCTCTTCTGCCCTCCTGACACCCCATCCGAAGTATGGTGTCTAATCCTGGGCTGTCCAGCACAAGAAAGATGTGGAGCTGCTGGAGCGGGTTCAGGGGAGAGCCACAAACAAGACCAGAGGGCTGGTGCAACTCTCTTGCAAAGAAAAGCAGAGGGAGATGGACTTATTTAACTTGAAGAAGAGAAGGATTAAGGGAGATCTCATTGAGACTTTCCAGTACTTGAAGGGAACTTATAAGCAGGAGAGAGATTGACTTTTGATGGTATGATAGCGATAGAACAAGGGAGAATCACTTTGAATGAAAAGAGGGGAAATTTATGTCACATGCTGGCAAGAATTCTTTTACTCAGAGGGAGGTGAGGCACTGGAAGAGGTTGACCAGAGAAGTTGAGGACATCCCATCTCTGAAGGCATTCAAGGCCAGGTTGAATGGGTCCTTGGACAGTCTGTCTTAGTGACTAGCATCCCCATCCATGAGATTTTTAAGATCCCTTTCAATCCAAGCCATTCTATGATTCTACCATAAAGTTCTTCAAATCCATCTTTCTCGAATTACAGATAAGGATCTTGTGTGAGATCGTGCTAAAGTCCTTATAGAAATCCAGGTAAATGACTTCTGTTGTATTTACTTTTGACTGATGCGGTCACTCCATCGTAGAAGGCCACTAGATTGGTCAGGAATGATTTGCTCTTGGTGAAGTCATTCTAGCTATCTCTTCTTTGAAAGCAGCAATTTGCCTAGGATATCACCTAAGACTATATCATTTTTTCAAATGAGAAGAAATATTTTACAAATGATCACCTACCTTATTGCTTTGCATGCTATATCACACTGTGACTATTGCTGTCTGTGGTGACATACTGTACTAAGCATGTCAGCTAAGAAATTAAAAATTGTAAACGTGAAGATTAAATGTTTTAAAAGTCTACTGATGAAAAAAAAATGTATATTTTGCCAGCCTGTCTACATCTCCAGCAAATAATGAGATAGGTGAATGTCAAGGATAATGCATCCCAGCAGTGCAGTTCCTTAAGGACGGTGAAAATCTTCTGTCGCATGTACTATTCAAGACTTTGAGTAACTAACTAAAAATATCAATATTTAACATCAAGCACATAATTTATTTACGAAGTATCTTAACTAGTAGCCACACTTTATAGGTACAAAGAAAGAAGGTCCAAGTCTTAAGTTGCTTACAGCCTTAGTGTTAAAGATACGAATGTTTCTTTTCAAAACAGCATATTTTGAGTGGTGACAAGCATGTAAATAAAGCATGGAAGAAATACTTTTCTTCCTCATAGTTTAAAATATTAATTAATTCTTTAAAAATGAAATTAAAAAAAGAGGCCTTGCTGCTTCAGAAAACACATTCTTCATCCAGATATAAAAATATTCCTTTTTTATCACAATGACTTCCTTCAAAGGTATGCTCAACTTAATCAATTTTTAGGAATGAAAAGTATTAAAGATATTTTGCACTGAATAAGAAACGCTATAAACTTGCTTTCTATAACCAAAGAGGGGAATTTTTTAAAAGTGCATTCATAAAGTAATGTCTTTGGAAGGTTTTTGGGTTTTTTTTTAGCTATTTTGACCACTGCACATAGAATTTTTTTTAAGATCCCTTATATTAATGTCCTTTTAACATCACAAAGGAATATATGGAGTCATCTATGAAAACAAATAAATGAACAGAACCTCACTTGTGTTTCATGGGTTCACTCAATATAAAATTAAATAAAATTTTGCATATTATGAATACCAGTGCTACCAAATGTCTTATAAAACTTCCCCAAGTATAATACTAAAAATACCTTACACTCCCATGGCCCTACGTTACTAGGTTATTTTCCTACAATAGAACCAGTACAGTAAATCCAATTTCTTTATAATTCCAGAGAGAAATTAAGCCTGCTTGCATCATCACAGTCTCTCCTTTCTTTGAAGCACAGTGGCAAATGAAGTTTAAAGAGACACCCATAGAACATCTCCATGTGTGTGAGCCTTCATGACACTGTCCCAGTCTGGGGGAGTTTTATGTTAATCAGCCAGATTCCTCAATCCTACCACAAGCACTGCAATTCTTTGTTCAAACCCTTTTGTGCAGTCATTTTTTGAAGGAAATGACCTAAAGCAACATTACATTTTCTGTTAGACAATTAAATCTCAAGAAAGTGATTTGTAGTTGGAGTAATGATGTCATGGGCCCTTTCCTGAGCTGTAGATAAGTGCTTACATTAGGGAAAGAAATGCTTCCTTTGCTCCTTTTTCTTAATTAGCTAGTATATTGACTACTTAATCAGTCACAAAGAACTTTGAAAATTGCATCTTCAAGGCATGAAAATACTTGAATCCATCATACAAAATTACAGTATTTTAATTTGGACAGGAGGTATATCCTAATGTAAATCGCTTTTTTTGTGAAATGCATTGGGTATCTCACATTTTTTGTTTTGGTCCAAGCTACAAGGAGAAAAATAGCAACAAACAAGCTCTCTTTGGAGAAATAAGACTGTAGATATACTTCCTTTCAAATGAAAACTTGGAAGTTTAAGTACATAAAATTTACTTTGGTCTCTATGACTAAACTCAAATAATACTTTAGAAATAGTATATATCTTGAAATATGATTACTCAAGAATTAACATTTAATTCTAAAAGTATTTTTAATTGTTTTGTAGTTTAAATGAATTCATACTTCAAGCAATGCTACATAAGGTAAGACACACTCAGGATATTTTTGGGTTAATTGTTACAGCTTTCCTCAAAAAACGCTATACATCCTTGTTATAATCAAGAGGCATCAAATTGAATTTCAGTAATTATATTTATATTTTATTAATCTTAAATTAGAAAGTTTATTGGGTATGTGCAGTAAGATTTTGTCAGTTCAGCGACTGCAGATATAGTCACTGTAAGCAAAGGCTATGCATTGCTCTGTGTATCTGCCCTAGACCCTCAGCCAAATTGGTGGCAGTTCTGTGAAAACACTCTTAAGAAAGGGGAGAATATTCTGGACAGGAAGAGACAAATGGAGAAGAAAAAATGAGAAACAGCAGCGGGTATCCCAAATTCAGGGAAATACCTAGTCGAACTAGAACTACTCAGGCAGAGGAAATGTGGTAACAACCAAAAGAGTGTCTCAGATAATACATACTCCATCTTTCCTACCTGCTGTTTCAGAAAATCCAGACTCTTGGTAAACAATCATAAAGTGCTGTCTCCAAGAATGTTACCTACATTGAGTTTTTAAACACGAGTTTTGCAATGCAGCAAGAATCTCTGTTTCTCACTTAATTTATATACAGTTCATTCCTGTGAACTCGCAAGACAAGCTCAGTGTTCAGGCTTCACCAAAGCTCATTTATTATACCTTTACATATGTTAAAGCTGTACCACATCTCTTTCCACACTTTAGGAGTCATCTCTACTGAAAACTCAAGAGAAGGAAAGTGATGAAGGTACAGAGACTAGAATGAAACCAAAATGACCATACAGTGAGCTAAGGTAGAATTAACTGTCTAATCTACTTGTAAAATAAGAACACTGAGATAAAAGAGAAAATGTAAGAAATTCCACCAGGATACAGCTTCAAGAAGAAAACTCAAACATATGGCCCTCCTAGCTTCTGGGTATGTAAATTTATTGCAATATGCCAACACACACAGTATTCAGTTCCAGATAATTATGAAACAGATCATTAGCTGTTCTAAACTGTCGTATCTCTTGGGACTCAGGATAATACACAAAATCACAGTAATGTATCTATCTATGCAAGTAGAAGAAAAAATACAAATACCACTACTGTATCAGGAAAATGAAACAACAGGAGTAAAATATTGTGCAATACAGCAGAAAAGTAGCATATTTTGCATGGTTCCCTTTAGTGATCTGTTAAATAGGTTAACACAAACAATCAGGAATTAAAAAATTTATTCAGATTGAACATTAACAAAAGGCTATGTATTTTTTCTATCCTTAGCATTTAGTAATGATGACAAATGACTGCAATAAAATAATCATAGAACTTCTGCCTTTCATTCTCTGACCATACCAGCATGCAACTGGAACTTGATGGAAATACAATGCTTCAAAAATAGTGCCTCCTCATAGGCAGATGTTAGTGATATGACAGTAGAAGTTGAAATTTCCTGTCAGTATTCCATTATATGGCAGCAGAGGGGCAGTCTGACAAAATGTTGTCTGATTTGGAAGTGTGGATGAAGAAAAGGAATGAAGAAAACTGAATTCCTCCATGAAGAAAAATTTGTACTCTTTGACATTAATTGATGTTTGCCAAACATTTATAGAGACCAAACAATAGGTGTGAGTCAGTGAGGTGGTGAATGATGTATTTCAGCCGTAGTGACAGCAATGTGAATGACTAGCCACAGTCATATACAGCAGTTACACGATAAATGAAGGACATCTCAATCAGCTCATCCACAGGAATTGGTGGATTACAACCAGAAAGCTGTGTACAGAGCTGAATATCAATGGTGGTAGTTGGAATACCACAAAAAATCACGTATAAGGAATTTACAGTCTAGAATAAAAATGTGTCAGAAGAGAATTATTTCATTTACTGCTTTGTCTTAAAGTGTTTTATTTTGTGACCAAGGTTTGTTATTTGTAATGGATTATTTTTCATGTGAAAAAGTACTCTGTCAGGTTAAATGTACTGATATTGTGTAACACTTCGTATATATACCACATTGTGCTGGCAGATGAAAAATGATATTCATGATAATTGCTGCTATTGGTGTGGGCAAATCACTTTGATTTTCTTATAAGCCATATTCACTTACATTTCATTCATAACACTCTTAGCAGTTCAAGACAATAAACATTTAATTTACAGTTTTAAAAGTTTTTTTTTTTAAAGTCAATAACACATACCTTGATGATAAATTATTGCTTGGGAAAATATTACTTGTACTTTTATTCTGTCTCAGTTTAATTTTCTTGTCACGTATGGATTACTTGGGAGTTAACTTTTTAAGTTTAAAAATGAGAGAGATAAAATAATTATCAAGTTTTCTGTCATCAACAATCTTTCAGCATTACATTATGCTGTATGAATGAAAAACTGATTTGTGTATGAAAGACAGAATTGACAAGGTAAGTATATTCAGTAGATTTTGAATTATGAGTAAATGACAGATTTTCTTTCTTCTTTCTAGTTAGCAGCACACAAGCCCATTCTATCATATATAATTGCTGCACAGTAATACAGTTTGAGAATACTGAATTAACAGAAACATGTAAATTGGAGGTAATTATAGTAACACAGAATTGGGTCCAATGTTAAATCAAAGCTAGTTCTGACAGGTCTCTCACAACAGTTGCTCATGGAACATCTACATAACTACAACTAGCAAAATCAGGAGAAAACAATGTTTTGGATGCTGTCTTGTGAATTACCCTATGTGCTGGGATTCTTAATGTCTGTCTGAAAAAAATCTGCATTACCTCCTCCAACAGCCTCCTTTTTATTTCCTTTGAATACATCATGTATAGATTAGCAATTTAATAACAAGATGATATGCAAGGTATAGCTACACTCTACATTTTTTTACTGCTCAACAAGGAAAAATATCAAGCTTTTAACAGAAGAAAAAGTTGAGGAATTTTGTGAGATCATCATTAAAAATAATTTTTGTTCTTCTATAATAATTATAGAAGTGACTGTAACACTGGAAATAATCATCTAGGAGACAACAACCCTTGTGAATTTTAGGATGATTCTGCAAAACATAATAAAATTGCAAATGTTCACTCAAATTCACTCTTTGAGTTATTCACTCAATTTTTTCTCTAGTAGTGATTCTACCATACAGTTTTTTAAATTCTTACATCAATTTTTTCCTTCTAACATTTTTGCACAAAGTTCTTGGAAGATATCGGGCACCAATGCAATATCTTTTCAATGTATGCTAGGTAACACACTGATTCACAATGAATTAACTTATATAAAAGCAATACATGGGAGAAATTCTGCTCATGAACGAGTCTTACTTTGTTTAGTACACTGACATTATGTTTCTTGTTATTTTTGGTCTGTTTTTGTTTTATAAAGACTTATGTTTTGCAGAAAACATAACGAAGAAGGAACTTCTGAAAGAAATTCGAAAAACAAGTTAATGTAACCTGTAACTATGTCTACATAAGAAATTTCACTAGAAGTTGTTCAAGATGTGAAGAGTTGGAGACTTTTCAGATAGTGACTGAGCTACACAGATCTGGCAAACACTTTGTAATTTGTGCCTCTGTAATAAAACCAATCTGTTTCTTTCTGTAATCATCATGATGCACTGGACTTCAGACAGTAGGAAAACTGATCACTATAAGTCTAATAGAACAGCTTGTCTTAGGCTGACTTACATTTGTCTTTAACCTCCCAATATCAATCTTCATTCAGAGGAAAACCAATAACAAATTCATCCTATTAGAAGATTTTACCCTAGTGAAGATGATGATAAAAGCACAAATTCATTGTTTAATTTTTAGCACACATTAAGAATGTTAAAATATAAAATTGCTTAAAGAATATGTTTATTATACAAAAACCCCATGATCTTTTTTATCTAAAATTTAATTATCCTTTTTCACAAGAAAAGAGACAACAAATTGTTTAGAAAACAAAAGGGTCCATTCTGAACCTTGTGCCTCAATGGTAGGGTCTCCTGGATGAATGTGTTTAATCCTACCCTCTGTGAAGTAAATAATCAAATGTACCTTGCCATCACAAACCTTGCTAAGTTACTGTCTTATTTACAATTAAGCTTTGTTAAATCATCATATTATATCATTTTACATCAATAAATATATTCCTGATTCTCTCTTATGAGCGAGATGTAGTTTCTTTCTGTGACACCAACCCACCTTCATGGGTAAAGAAACTTCCTAATGTCCAGTCTGAAACTCTGCTGCTGCATTTTTGAGCCATTGCCACATATCCTGTTATTGGTTAGGACACAGGAAGTAGAGACTTCCATCTTAATTTCCCATCCTCAGAAAGTAGAGATCTATGAGGTTACCTCCTATCCTTCTTTTCTCCACACTAGTTTGTTGTCGTGATTACTTAGCTCTGTAACAATCTAATAAATTGTCATAGGATCATTCATCAGTTTGTCAATACCCAAAACTGCACACATACAAAGATTTTAAAAAAGCATTTTTTTCCTTGATCTCTTCTTATTCCTTAATTCAATCTGTTAGAATCAAGATATCTGATCAAAAAATCTGATACTATTTTGCTACCACTGTTTCATCTGTGGTGTCAGTTATGTTAATAGCTGTATTGAACTGCAACAGAATAAAGTGACATATCCTGTGCTGATATAAGCTAATATTCTCTCAATTAATTCAACAGACCTATGATGATTTAAAACTGTTGAGATATTTCCTTCTTATTTAAACAGTCCAAAGACAAGTTTTATAATAGTCTCATCAATGGAATTATTCCTTTCTTTAAGGTTCCTAAGAAATCTGTTGGTGTGTATAATTAGCCTCCCACACTCTTTCTTTGCTGATCAATTATGAAAATTTGTCAGACTTAATCCCATTAATATTATTATTATTATTATTAATATTACACATATAGCACCTCAGAATTAGGTTCTCAGCAAATATAAATTGTTACTAGAATCACTGATATGCAAGATCTACCCGTGTCCCTGCTGCCCCCATTTTTGACTGAGTACTTAGTAACCTCACAGTTTCTTCCTATCCTTTTCTCTATTTATTTCCTAGCTCCTTAAAACAAGTTCTACATCTTCTAATTTGTTTTTTGTAATACTGGCATATACATATATAGGATATACATAAGACACTATTTATAAGTCATCATTCATATTACTGAAGCAAGAAACAGATATGTATTGTTTCAGATTTAAGCAGATTTAATCAGATTAAATGAGAGCAAAAGAGCACACTGAGATCAGACACCAGACTACCTAATAAAAACATAGGGCATAGTATGTTAACTCTGAAGCAGTGATTTCACAGTTACTCTTGTTTTATTCAAGATTATTCTGATTTGGTTGTCAACTATCTTGTTATGCGGAAGGGAAGAAGCTAAAAGCACAAAGAAGCACATGCATCTCTTTAAAATTCTCTTTTACTTAACTTGGTTATACTAAAAGTCACTTCACTTGTGACTGCTGAGTTACAATTGAATAATACAGTAAACTGCAAAAGAGTGAACAGAACTCTGACTGCACTGAAGGAGAAAGAGAAGAAAGTAAATTTGAAAGGGTTAAGCACCCCTGTTCAGGCAACAAATTATTGTTTCCTGACTTGTACAAATGTATGACCCTTAGAAGACTTGTAATGTGTAGGATAAGGACATAAACAGAAGACAAAAAAAAAAAAAAAAAGAAGAAAGACAAAGGATATATATATATATATATATATATATATATATATATATATATATATATATATATTTGGTCCTGCTATCAAGGATAAGGCTTTTCAAGAAATCTAGGAGAAGGTGGCAAAGGCAACCTGATGGATCTTAGCTTGATAATGAGCAAGGGCAGGAGGAAGAAAAATCTTTTTTTCCCTAGACTCCCTCTCTTACCTCCAGGGTCTGAGATTTCTGAGAGCTAGTGTTAGCATTGAAGAAAAGAAGGAATTCAGAATTTCCACCTTCTCAGTGTCCTGTTACCAGGGCACCCACCTCATTTAGTAGGAGACCCACATCTTCCCTCATCTTCCTTTTACTGTTGATGTACTTTAAAAAAAACCTTTGTTATCCTTTATCTCCTTTGCAAGGTTCAAGTCTAAGAGGACCTAAGCCTTCCTTGTTGCATCCCTACAGGCCCTTACAACATTCTTCTATTCTTCCCAAGTGGATTGACCCTTTTTCTACATTTCATAGACTTTCTTCTTTCCCTTTAGTTCATCCCTGAGTTCCTTGCTCGTCCACACAAGCCTCCTGCCACCTTTACCCGATTTCTTACTTTTAGGGATGCACCAATCTTGAGTGTAGAAGAAGGGTTTTTTAAGTGTCAGCCAGATCTCATGGCCTCCCTTACTTTCTAATGTTCTAGCCCATGGGATATCTCCAAGTAGGTCTTTGAAGAGGTCAAAGTTGCCTGTCCTGAAGTCCAAGAATGGTTCTACTTTTCTGCTTTTCTTCTTTGATACAAGATCTTGAATTCCACCATCTCATGATCTCTGCATCCTAAGCTGCCCTAAGCCTTCACATCCCTAACTGTCTTTCCCTGTTAATAAGAACAAAGCAGTACACCCCTACTCAGAATGTCTTCAAAACAAACTCAGTTGGTGTTACTTGTTTAAATAATTTTCAGCAAGTAGAGAATGAATATTCCTGAATCATCAGGAAATTTTCAGAGTGTTCTACAGAAGTGTATGTGCAGTAAAATAGAACAGTGTGATTAAGGAAGTTACATACAAGGCACATGTCTAATACAAAAATATCACGCTGTGAGGTAGGTGAACACTGCCAAAGAATGATAAAAAGTTACCGATCTGGTTCTGAAAATTAGCTGATAATTCTCATATTTACTTTGTTGTATTTCTGCTATTTTGCAAAGAAAAACAAAACAAAACAAAACACAAAAACAACAAAACAAAACAAAAAAAACAAACCCAAACAAAATAAAACAAAAGTCTACTTCTGTAGTTTGCTGGTAGAACAATATGAATGATGTCACATATGCACATACGCAACCAAGAAGTACAATAAATTGATTGACTGTTGCTACCTATCTATTTACAAAATACATTCCGGCCGTCATTTCCTTAATGTGAAACACAATGAGCCACATCAGAGCAACTATGCATTTCAAGAGCAACCACTTTGTCAAAAAAAATCTATACAACTATTACAATATTCATATTTTCCTCAATTTCATCACATTGTTTCCTCACAAAAAAATCCAGTTTTTATAACATTCAACAGGTACGCTAAAAAAGCATTTGAAGTTCTTAAAACTGCTATGTTCTGTATCTTGTGATATCTAATGTGAAACCACAATCATCTCTTTCACAGAATTTTAGTAATCATTTTTGGGTTAAATGATAAGATTCAGTAGCACATTTTTATAGGACCACTACCATCATATTACCTTCCTTCCAGCCAGTAATCCATGCAGTAATCTACCCTGTCTCATTCTTTCTATTCTGCTAATTCCCTTCTCCTTGTTTTTCAATTCTACATTTCAGTTGTGTTGCTGAGCACAGCTGAAAACAGCCTGACCCTATCCACTTGACTCCTGCCCTTTAGATATTTACAAGCATCAGTGAGGTCCCCTCACAGTTGTTTCTTCTCCAGGCTGAACAGTCCCAGGTCTCTCAGCCTTTCTTCATAAGACAGACACTCCAGGCTCCTAATTATCTTTGTAGCCCCCTGCTGGACTCACTCCAGTACTTCCCTGTCTTTCTTGAACCCAGAACTGGATACCATATTTCAGATGTGGCCTCACCAAGGCAGAGTAGAGGGGAAGGAGTACTTCCCTCAACCAGCTGGCCACGCTCTTTTTAACTTCAGGAAACCACTGGCTTTCCTGGCCACAAGGGCACACTGCTGGCTCATGGTCAATCTGTTGTCTAGCAGGACATCCAGGTCCTTCTCTGCAGAGTCTTTTTGAGGAGATCATCACCTAACTTGTACTAATGCATAAGATTATTCCTCCCAGGGTGTAGGAGCCTATATTCAGGCTTGTTGAACCTCATAAAGTTCTTCCCTGCCCAACTCTCAATTCTGTCTGAGTCTCTCAGGACAGCACAGCCTGTCTCTCTCATGGAGAGTCACTTCTCCCAGCTTTGTATGTTAAGCAGACATGCTGAGGGTCTGTAGATTCCCCAAAGATGAACAGCTCCTCAGAAAATCTACAGACAATTTCAGATGGTCTATAAAGACAGTGTTATGTGAGAAAAAGAAAATAAATGTTGTACTCTCAGTTAAGTTTGTGCTTCAAAGGTTCTATTTAGAAAGGATTTATTTAGAATGGAGCTCCAATAGCAGGATCATGTTTTCCTTGGTAGAAAGGAATGGCGGTTTTTGTTTTTAATTTCAGGTTCTCCCTGTCATCCCTATGCATGTAGCATTGTGTTTTTATCTATGAATAAGTAAAAACAAAATATTAAATCACTGATGATATCAAAAGGAAAGTTTCAAATATGCCTAAACATGCCACGTGCCTTTATTACTTGTACTTTGTTGTATTTTTTTAAGCTCCAAGTAACTCAGCAAATAGTGGCTGATTAAAATTACATACAGATGGTCAAGGCCATAAATCAGAAGTAATCTGCAACATCACAGCTCAGAAATAATCTTTTTCTAGAAAACAAAACCCTGGCAGGCCATGTACAGTTGGGAATGATTGTGAGCAGAACACGCACATAAATAAATATATATTTTGGACCACGTTAAGAATGAGGACGTTTAGAGGAGGGTTTTGTGTATAACTGTACTAGAAATTTGAAAAACAAAACTAATTTAGAAGAGCTAGAAAATTATCATAGGATCAGCTCTTCAAACTCAGAAGTGAAGTTCCAATGAATTATGTTTATGTGAACATGGAGATATGAAGCTACTCTGATCGATGTTAGTTTTTTAATGCTTACTAGAAACTTGCACTGTACCTGAAAATATGCTTGAATAATAGCTAAGTAGTACTTCATATCATATGTATAATGTATAAATGACATTGTACCTTACATATTATACAAAATATGTACATTTATTAACTTACTGTATACATTTTTATTTGATAAGGAACTTGAAGGTTTTTATAATGTGTTTAAGTAGACAATGAGAAGAAACTTCAAGAATATAAAACACAAAGTAGTGCTTTACCTGTATACTTTCTTATTCTCACTGAATTTGTTGCTTATGGTCTTCTGAGCCATAAATGCTCTATACGCATTTAATAACTGTCAGTAAATTTTCTGATATTGATTTGTCCTTTCCTCTCTGAAGATGAAAAATTTTTGCATCCATAAACCATAACAAGTTCTTCAATATGTTATTTAAAGAGCTACTATCTTTTACTTATTTTCATATACATGTGAATGACAAAAGCAAATATATCAATCTTAGATATCACATGGAATGAATTTTACAGTGCTGTCTAGAGAAATGAGTATCCCCCTACATTTTTGGCCAATCATTAGCTTTAAAAGATTTGCCATCCCTGTTTCAGCTGAGCGAAGGAATAGATCCCATAGAGAATCACAGGTGTAGTCAAATACTTTTAGGGGTTCATGGATCCCCTATGCGTCAGTTTGATGTTTATTAAAAGAAAATAACAAAACCAGAAAAGATCAACTGAGGCTCACCCCATCTCAGTTACATTGCAGCTACATCACAGACCTGCCTGGCTGGGGTGCTTATCCCATTTATCTAGATCTGAATCCCAAAACATGATCTAAGGTACTGGCTTGATTTTAGTCTTTCCTTCGAACCAAAGTTTTGTCCTGAGATCACAGGTATATGACCTGGTTACTGTCTTTGGACCTGACAACAACTTCTAAGTGCAGAACTATTAATGAATATTCTTTTGTACAAATTAGAAAATTTGAACTGAGTTCATTTATCACTGGAACTATTCTTACATTGATTACACACTTATCAAAGTTTTAGCAAAAAACAAACAAACAAACAAAAAAAACCCACCATCCATAATACAATTAAAATAGTCTAACTATATGTGACTGCATGCCACATTTCACCCTCCCATTCTTTTTGTTAGCAGCCATACAGAAATATATGCAGATAGTGCTAACCGTTAATTTAAAATTTTCAGATGCTTTTCATTTTTAAAGAATGATTATCGGTTAGCTATGCTAAGGAATTCTTTGTCATCCTACTTAAGCACCTACCCTACTTAGTCAAATGGCTGCCATTTTTCCTATAAATCCTCTGTTATGCATGATGGTCATAAAAAACAATGCTTATTTTTCTTTTTAAAAGAGCCTAAAAGAGAAAATTGCAAAAAACATACCTATGTTATGTTTACAATTTAAAACATGTCACTGCTTTTCATCATTTCACTCATCATATCTTCACTACTGGCAAGGCAAAGAGAAAAAAACTTTTTTGTTTTCTGCTCAGAAGACACTGTTCTTAAAATGTAATTATCCGAAATAGAATTATTGGGGAACACACAGAACTAATATATTCATTGCAAACAAATCAAACAACAACAACAACAAAAACATTTCATACATAGATACAGTTAAATTTAATAAACCACGTACAATAAAAATAATAATAATGAAACAGAGATAGGAATTTAAAAAATCAATAATTCTTATTTCACTTTTCCCAAATTGATAATGAATTTTCATTTGAAGCATCCTATGAAGAAATTATACCCCAGTACTGGAGTTACAATGCTCTAGATTTCAAATATTACCATGAAGAAACACGTTTGTTTTTTTCCAGAGTATCAGAATGTACAAAAAATAAAAGATACATGAAATAGTATAAAAGATAGATGAAGTAGTGTAATCTTAGTGAAATTACTAGTGCATATATTAATATCTTAATACGTAAGCTACAACTTTTGGTAACAAGATCTTCTGCTATGCTTAAGTATGGCCAGCATCACCTCTCTAGGAAAAAAAAAAATGCAGTCTAGATGCCACCTTTTACTTTAGTATTCGTTAATTGCCTTTTTGGAACGTTCAGAATTTGTAGTGTGGTAATTATTCTCCAACATGGAATATTTCTGTATGTTCTTTTCATAGTAAGATTTATACCTTTTAAGCAGTCTCAATGAGTTCTCAAAGCAAAACAACAGAATAAAAGTGAATGTACTTCCTGGAGTTAAAGAGGGAATATCCACAGGGAAAACAAACAAACAAAGTTGTATTCCCCATGCCTTTTCCAAAAGCCCAAGTCTTACCATTTCAATGAAAATGGTTCAATTCCATTAACAAGGAAACATCCTAATTCACAAATAAACACAGTAGGTTATGTGTTAATAGTACCATTATCAGCTGATAACATGGTGCAGTTAATGCATCTCAGCATGAGTTGACTTTAACACAAGCCAGTGTTTCCTTTTAAAACAGCATGAAATCCTGAGAAAAATCTCTCAAGATCTCACTGTGGGGATTTAATAAACATTAGTCACTACCATGCAGAAACAGGGAGGAAAAGAAGTACTTTAAAATTTTTTTGTTCCATGCTGTTCTATTCAACCTTCTTTAAATAATTAGTTCCTTTGAGCTGCATATCTGTTCCAGGACTCATTGACTCTTACTACGATGTACATGTATGATGTACTTTTTTTTTTTTTTTTTTTTCATAATAAACAGAATTTCAACATAATTACAACAATTCACCTTGCACTATTCTGTAGGGGTCGAAGAGAAGTTACATGCTCCACTTTTTTTGAAAACTGTTTCTTACAAGAGGAGTAATAACTTTTCAGCCCTTGAGTTATTAGAAGATCAATTAATAGTCCTAACCAGTATCTTCTCATCACTGAAAAAAATTTCAGTTGGTTCCTTATATGGTTAGTTGCTCTAGGCAAGAACTGAAAGCAGCAAATACATACATTTACCTCAAAGAAATTATCTAATGTTTTAATATTATGATATATCTAGATAGTGTTTATTAGTTTTAAAATAAAAGTACTTTCCGTAAGAAAAAAATGCTTAAAAAATGTGACCATGTACAAACTCCCAGCAGTTTCAAAGGTAAGTGTGCGGATTCATATACATGTGATATGAGGAAAATCAAAAACAAAAAGACTGTAAACACTGTGCTGTGATATTTAAAGTAAAAATTAGCTAGAATTTATGCAGAGCTTCAAGAGAACTAACATTCACACAACCTCTACCTGTTAGGTAGTAAGGCTTCTAAAAGTTGAACCTTCTACATTATACCAAATTAAAGCATTCTCCCAAAAGCAATGTTGTTTTCATATCACTAAAGCGAATATTTCAGGAACTTTACGTATTCAGCATTAATGCAGAAAAGAAAACCATGCTGTTTTTGAACGATGGAGACAAGAACTATGACTTCACATACTTAGTCACCTAGCCAGCTCTTCAGTAATAGCCATGTAAAAACTAATCAGATGATGAGAATGTCTACTTTTGAACAGAGAGCTGATACTAAAAGAAGTACGCAAATTTGTACCCTCACAAGGGATGCCTGAGTTGTATCTGCACACAAGTGATAGTTTTCTTCTGATTTTTCCTGTAATTCCATTTAGTACCTGTTGAAATTAATCTGAAGTTCAGAAAGCTATTAAACAGTAAGGATGTTTGAATAAAATACTTTTCTCTAAAAGGCTAAAAAAATGCCTTCAGTTCTTCAAAAAATATCATACACCTGTGAAGCTGAGAATGATTTCTACAGGTATATTGATACAGATATATAGAATAGAATAACTATTTTTTTGAGGCTGTAGGAAAATATCTCAAGATGTTAAAGCTTATTGACAATAGCAGGTGACACTGCCATCGAGATTAAAGCCATTATTGAATTTACAAAAAAAAAAAAAAAAAAAAAAAGTAAATGGTGAAATATTTTTCATTGCTGTCACCACTGTTGTTTTGAAATGCAAAAAGACTGTGCTCCTTTACAGTAGTCTTTAGAATTAAAACTTTATTCAGCTGGAAAAAATAAGTTGTTTAAATTCCTAGAGTAAGCTGAATCATTTACAGTAGTGATATGGATGTATCAGGCTAATATTTAATGCACACTATGAGGAAAAATAAAAGAAGCTGAGGAAAGAATAAGCTCTGTTTGCCACATCAAAATGATAATTTTTGGAGGATCCGTAAGTTTAAAATTTCTTCACTTCTACATCAGATTGAAAACTATAAGGTCTGCTCCAAGAGTAATACCTCCTATTTTAGTATGTTGGCCCATGATTATAGAATGGCTTGGGCTGGAAAGGACCTCAAGGATCATCAAGCTCCAACGCCCAAATGACGACAGAGACAGAGGCAGACTGAACCATCCCACCAATATTCCATTACATTTTGTTGCCATACAACAGATGGCAGCAGAGGGCAGTCTGGTATGGAAGCGCATATGAAGCTGATGGCTCTAGATAATCAAATTGGGGTCATGGTTAGTAGACAGTGACCTTTTTTTCTTGACTGAAACAATGTATGCGGCAAATATTACATTAAGAAACTGACTTGCTAGGATAAATGCTAACTTATAAATTAAGAACTTCTAAATAAAGAAAGCTTCTTGAAGAGATTTCCTGAAGTTGATGTAATAAAGGAGCAGGATTTTAAGAATTAAACTTGAATATTTTTTTTCTACATTACTGAGAGTTTGGAAGGTAATCCCTATATGGCTCACCCGTTGCAAGTAAAGCTGTTATATCTAGCCTGGCTTTTGTTGCTTCCTCCATTGTCAGCAATACATTAATCCAATTTTATGAAATCTAATAGGTTAGCAATGCAATAATTTGCTTCTGATGGGCAGAAATTAAGGAAGGAAGATCAATGCTGCATTTCAACCATAGAGACTGTGAAATAAAAGACAAGCTATGTTCCAATGTTCCTTCTCTTTCCCACTATTATGGCCCTTCACATTCTACTAGCAACAACATTCATGTGGGTGTGCGGCAACCTGGCTCAGGAACTACTTATATTAAGAGTATCCATTATTTTTTGGTGCTGGGTTATTTTTCAGCTCCCTAGTCTAGCTCCCTGGAGGAAGGAGATAGACAAGTGAGGAATAAAATTATATGACTCAAGGATATAGAGTCCAGATTTAAATTGGCATGGATTGCCAATGGAACTTAAAAGCTCCATTTAATTCTTTTTTTTTGTTTTGTTTGTTTGTTTGTTTGTTTGTTTGTTTCAAATTTAAAGCAGTCCATTGCTTGCAGGTACAGATTGAATTATTTAATCAGAAGGAAATAGTGGAAATGTAGATGTCTTGAAAATGCACATAAACCACAGATGGGATGTGCATCTATGCAGGAATAACTAGATGAAAGTAAAATGACATAATACGTAGCCAGGTGGCATTTTGATGCTTTCCATATTCTTTTAGCTCTCAGTCAAGATCCAATTTGATTAAATTATTAAATTTTGTATTTAACTTCTGTGGTATTCACTTATAGATCTTTTCCCAGCAATGCTATTTTGGCATGCTGCTTTCCTGAACAATGTGCAGTGCAGTTCAGAAAACACAGCTTAGATTCTTTATGTCATTTAAATGATGCCAAGTTGAAGTTTCTGTCCTAAGATGTAGCATTACGTTTATCTCTAATCATCACTCATTAAAAAGACAATCTTTGCTTTATTTACTAAAACATTCTCACGAGAACAAACTTCTGTCCCATAATATGAGTTTATATTAATATGCATTTATATTGTATCAGAAATAATCTTCCAATTTCAACCTCATTTCTTCTTCTTTCTATTAAAACAATAAAGAGATACAGGCAGTACAGTGATATATGAAAATCTCAACATTTTCACAAATCTTGGACTTTGCACACCTTATGATAAAGATGTCTTATATTGCAGTTGGTTACACTTTTCTGAGGCAGATTTCTCAACTCACTTCTTCCTCATAATCCTAAAAAATGACTTATTTAGGAATAAGTCTGTTCCTCAGAGCCCAGCAAAGATGATCTCTGGCGTATATTAAACATGGAATCTAAACAAATAAATTTACTCTGCCCACAAAATCATTGCTTATTTTCAGTAATCTTCTGTTCTCTTTTGTCATTTGAAATATAAAATTACTTGCTTACACAAAATTATTTGTTGTCTGTTCTAACACTCCATGAGAACAAAACATGAGGTTTTTATCAGTTGGTAAGTTATTTTGTTTTTACCTCCAGCTGTCTAAATGCCTTTTATATTTGTACTTGTGGTCATTTTCAATATATTACTTTAGAGGTAACATATCTGTATTAAAAAGCATGTTTTTTTATAAGGTGATGCAACGTGAAATGTTACAATCCAAAAGGACATCACTGAGAACATTGCTTTAACTTTGAAGTACTTTTTGACGGTTCCATTTTAGAGAGGTGTGAATATTTCAAATTAAAAAATAAATAAAAAATAGATAAAAAAAAATAAAAACCCTAGGTCTCATATCCTTGTATTTCATTCAGTTTATTGAAAAGAATTAATGAGTGAAGTCTATTTACTCCAAAAATATTCACCAAAATAACTGCACAAAAAAAAAAAAAAAAAAAAAAAAAAAAAAAAAAAAAAAAAAAAAAAAAGAGAGAGAGAGAAAATTTGCAGTGAAAGGTCTTTTAAGTTTCTGATGAATTACAAAGCTCAACAGAAAATATCTACTGAGTTAGAAGGACAGAAAAAAAATCCTTCCTCTGGATGCTAACTAAAGTAGAAACTTCCCAGTGAATATACAGAACCAAGACTGCAGGAATAAACTGGTAGCCTCCAGAAGTCGTAAATGTTAATTAATAAATCTGTTAATGCAATATGCAACTCCAGACAGCCAGTTACATGAAATAGCATTGCATATGCTGATCCAGGGAGTTGTATAGGGTTAGTCAGTCAACTCCACACAAACCATCTCTGCCAAGAACAAAAGAACGGCAATTGTCATAGGTGACTCCTATTATCTCATTTTGGTAGTTTAGGTTGGCAGTGATGAAGTTATTAAAAGAGACTTTTTGGCACTGAGGTGATTAATTAAAAGAGCAGGAGCACAGATGTCTTTCTCATTTCCTTCTGTATCAGGAAAAAGTACTGCAAGGAACAGGAAAATCCATGTGGCTAATAGGCTGGTGCCATTAGAGACATTTATTTATGTATTTATTTTAATTGTAGCACAGGCTATAGAGCTGACTTCGGGCAGAGTGACCATGAAAAGGTAGAATTCTTGATTTTTGATGAAGCCAGGATTATTGGCAGCAAAACCACTACCTTGGACTTCTGGAAGGCAGACTGTACTTTGTCTTGGACAAAATTCAGAATCAGAAATGGTTTTATTTGTTTGTTTATGAGAGTATTTAGGGATTTAATTTCAAATTCACTGTATTTTAGTCTTAGACCCCTAAAGTACTCCTTAAAAAACTTTCCAGAAGTGAGAGATTTGGCATAAATAAGAATCAAAATATCTTCCATCCCTGCAATTTGCCCTTTTTCCATTAAAAACCTTCAATGATGCTATTCCTTATCCTTCCGCATAACTTGTAAATTATTCTGCCAAGTCCTTTTTCAGAGAACTTCAGCTCTTTCAAATAGTTCTTTATGTTCAAAACAGGAGCAGACAACTGCAAGTTTTCTTTCTTTCTTTCCTACATGTGTTGGGATACAAGAATTTTATCATAATCTTACTAAACAATGAAGAAACAACATGTATCCAACATTACAACACTTTCCTAAAATATACATATTATCTTTTCTTAAACAAAGTAGGAAGGAAAATAATCCTGGTCACAAGCAGTTTTTTAACATGTAGAATTTGCAGGCTAATTGTCCAAAAAGAAAAAAAAAATTACAAGAGAAAAGAAAATGCAGCGCTATCCATACCTCTGCCACTGTTAAAAGGATGAAATGGACAAATATCATTGACTAGCAGAGCTGCAGCTGTACGACAGCTTGCTTAAGTTGGTAGTCAATTCCTTTATACACAGTTAAACTACAAAAATGTACTTATTCGTATAATAAATTGTAGAAAAGGAGGAAATAGCTTTGTAACACTGTTTCAGGCTTGCGTATAAGATGCACTCAATTAAATTTTACTAAGGGACCAGTTTTCAACTCTTCACATTTCTGACTATTTTATCCCAACTTTGTTTTCATTTGTTTCAGATAATACCCCATTTATTCGAGCTACAGTTGCTTACAGCTCCTGTGTTTCTACTTCCACTGTTATACAATCTATACATTTTTGTAAGAATTGCTTTGTGAATATCCTCCAACAATATTACTGGAAAATAAAGCTCTTCATGCAAAAGGCACAACATGTTCAAAAAGTCTAATTGACTTCTATTTGTATTTTGATCTGAACAATTGAGAAGCCAGTTACTTATCCAGAGAGTGTCTGTGTTTTATAACATTTAAGTAAACATAACATGAAGGTCTTGAGAATGAAACACATGTTTTGTTTTTAGAAATGCAGTAATTTTATATACTAAATGCTCTCCTTTAAAAGCCTACATAGAAAAATATTCTAGTATCTTAAGGATACAGAAAGTAGAAAATAAAAAAAAATATTTTATCATTTAGGCTTTCACTTTTTTCTCATGGGCTTGCAAGAGAAAGAACACTTCTGGTTCTAACAAAGCTTCTGATGTGAATTTTCCTTAGATTAATTCCACCTTGGTTTTTATTTTTCCATCCTTTGCAGTGAATATGCTAATGAAATATTCTGAATACAGCTCTTTTCATAAGATTCTTCCTTTTTTCCTTTATTGTAAACTGTAAATCAATACTAACTGATTCCTGAGGCCAAATATGTTGACAGCAGCTCAATCAACTTGCATCCATGCTACTTTCAATGTCATCTGTAGCCACAAGGCAGCAAATTCTTTCAGAGCAATTTTCTTTGAATAATTTTGCTTTATTTTCTTTGCTTATTTGTAACGTATTTCTGGCCTTTTCACTCAATAAGTGCTTTTAGTAGGCCATTTTAGAGTGCCTCCTTCCTTCCAGCCCTCCTTGTCTTCTTTATACTTTCCCTATTAATAATTTGTACAAAGTGTCTTTGGCAAGATAAGTATACTTGATCTTAATAGACATTTTCATAGAATTACAGAATCACAGAACTGTAGGGGTTGGAAGGGACCTCCAGAGATCATCGAGACTAACCCCCCCCACCAAAGCAGGTTCCCCACAGCAGGTCGCACAGGTAGGCACCCAGTTGAGACTTGAACATCTCCAGAGAAGGAGACTCCACAACCCCCCGGGCAGCCTGTTCCAGTGCTCCGTCACCCTCACTGTAAAGAAGTTCTTGCGCACATTCACGCGGAACTTCCTGTGCTGCAGCTTATGTCTATTTCCCCTTGTCCTGTCTCCACAGACCACTGAAAAGAGACTGGCCTCACCACTATGGCCCCCACACCTCAGCTATTTATAAACCTGGATTAGATCCCCTCTCAGTTGCCTTTTCTCAAGGCTAAATAGACCCAGTTCACTTAGCCTTTCTTCGTAGGGGAGATACTCCAGGTCCTTCACCATCTTTGTGGTCCTTCGCTGGACTCTTTCCAAGAGATCCCTGTCTTTTTTTGCACTGGGGAGCCCAGAACTGGACCCAGTACTCCAGATGAGGCTTCACCAGGACAGAGTAGAGGGGAAGGATCACCTCCCTCGACCTGCTGGACACACTCTTTTTAATGCACCCCAGAATGTCATTGGCCTTTTTGGCCGTGAGGGCAACACTGCTGGCTCATGGCCAACCTGTCGTCCACCAGGACGCCCAGGTCCCTCTCTGTAGAGCTCCTCTCCAGCATTTTATGCTTGTAATAACTCTACCATTGAGGCAATCTACTCCCTGTTGAGTGCCATATACTCCTGTGCTTGCTTTCGGGATATATCCCATTCACAAATTCCCAAAAGCACCAAATCAAGAAAATTTTAAAAATATCTCCACAGGATTTTATTTTATTTTTTTTTTTAAAGAAGAAATTCAATCAATAAAGGGAAATTAAGAAATAAATTTTGTATTTACAAAGGTAAATATCTGCTATAATTAACTCCATTCTACATTCAGTAAGTCATATTCTTGTTGGTAACTACTAGTCTGGCAATTCCATCTCCCAAATGTGTTCAGTTTACAGTTGCAGGTTAACGGGTACAACTACTAACAATGTATTTCTAAACATTAAAACATAAATACTTCTCTGAACAATTGTATTTAGCAAGAAAAAAACCCTTTCAAATGCTCTGCAGAAAGGAATGCTGCAACCTAAAGTTCACAAGAATAAAACAAGACCTGTAACTCTACTATCTCCTCTTCAGTATCTTATTCGCTAGACTTAGTTTAGCCTTCCCAAGCAAGGAGATTGCTACTAGTCAGGTTGGAAAAAAAAAAAAAAAAAAAGAATTATGCTGTGTAGATTCTTGCATTTAGTAGATTAGATATTACTAATCAAGACCCTGGATATATTCTGGTGTTTGTCTTTATGCATCTTCTGATTTCCAGGATATTCCACCACTTCTACTCATACCTTTCCATCTGTTATTCAGCTAAGATTATCACCTTCTTTTCAGTTCTCTACAACAATGTATTTCTCGGTCAAAGTAGTACACATGTAAAGCACATTATCAGACATTCAACTGATAATTCTCTCTCATTTTACATTATTTGGAGGTTTTAGGACTTGTCATGTAGGTTAGGACAGATGTTAGAAAAAAAAAAATCACAGCTAGTACATACCAGTTGTAGCTAGAAAGTAGCAAAATTATTCTTAAAGATTTCAAAAGTTCAGGCTTGAACATATATATACACAATTACGTGGCATCTGACAGCACTCACAATATGAGTTGTTTTTTTTTTTTTTTTGCCTAACAAAACCCCCAAGCAATTTGTTCATTTTGAATGTGAGGTTGGTATATTGCACTTATAAAGCCACCTAAAATTAGATGAAGATTGAGGATGAGATGAAGGATGAAGATTTGACTACAGAGACAAAACTTAAGAGTTTAAAGTGGTAATCTACTTCCTTTTGACCACAAGTGCAGTATATAAATTACACCATTGTAAAAAAAGAAGCTGAAAGCAAACAAGATGAACTAGTAGCTTAGGAATCGAGACTTTCTCCTGAAGTGTGCCCTTTGCTCACTTCATTGTATTTATTAAAATCAACTTTTCTCAAGTTTAGATAGAGAAGAGACATGCAAGCATTCTCTGATAGTAATTGTTTCTTTAAGATTGCTTTACAGGTGCTTTCCTGACTAGACTTCCACTTGCACTTCCACAGTGAGAGGAGAAAGCAAATTACATGTTTTCTGTTCATTTGCTTTACAAGCAAGAAAAGACTGCTGTAATACACAGTATTCCTGGATATAGTCACAAAATATTTTATTTGGAAAGACAGAAGAATTATGCATATATAAAATGCCATGCCAAAGAAAAGTACATTATCTTGCGTAAAGGAAAATCAAATCCATTTTTCTCAGTATTTGAAGTATTTGAAGTCAGAGTCTTTGTATATGCTTTCTAAAAGTTTTATATTTCGTATTTTAAACTACATATAAATTACTGTTTTCATTTCCTTCAACTCTACAAGAATATATTAAAACATATTTTAATGACACCAGTTTAGTAACTTTCTTAAGACAAAGCCATAAAGACCAAGAGCTGAATGTACATTGGTCAATTTTAATAAGCACCAACAATAGCTTCATTGATATATTATGATCATTTGTATTTCCTCTCAGATTGCTGGTCAACCATGCGCTATTGAAGGCATGGGTGGCACAAGAGTCAGAGAGGAGGGTTGTTGAAGAGAAAGCCTTGATGCTGTGCAAGTACTGTTTAGCAACAGTCAAACCAAAGCATCATGCAAGCTGCTGTGAAGAAGTGGATCCTAACCAGTCCCACCACAGGAAGACAAAGCCAGTATATTTTCAGTAGTGCTCAGTAACAGAACCATAGGCAATGGGCACAGATTGAAACAGGAGGATCCCTCTGAACATCAGGAAACACTTTTTGACTGTGAGAGTGACTGAGCACCAGAAGAGGATTGCCCAGAGCCCAGAGTTTGTGGAGTCTCCACTCCTAGAGACATTCAAAAGCTGTCTGAGTATGGACTTGGGCAATCAGCTCTAGGTAGCCTTGCTTGAGCAAAGGTTTAGACTAGATAACCTCTGAAGGCTTCTTTCAAACCCAGTCATTCTGTGATTCTGTGATTAACTTTTGAAGATGCCTCTTTCTTTTAATAGATGTTTAATTGATCTTGTACTTAAAATCTTTTATATAGTGCACTAAAAGGGAATGCCTTTATCTATAACATTATTTTTTGTTCTTTTATTTTCAATTTCATATAAAAAGAGAAAATACCTGTGCCAAAGAATCATCTATGAAATATGTCTCTTGGATATATTGAGTGAATGAAAAGAACTTTCGTTTTGCTAGAAGGTCAAGGTCACAGTGTTAAACTAAAAATTTTTTCATGAAAGATTTTCATTGGCAATTATAGCTCACATAGTAATATACACAGAAAAAGATTACGGAGAGATGAAATGGAGTTTTCATCCCACACTGTTACACTTGTGAGACGTTTTCAGCTTGACTGTATAGGATTTTCTCTAGTGAAAGCAGAATTATGTCCTTTCTAGCTAATTATACTGATTTGATACACGTTGAAAGTAAAATGAATCTTTTATTAGGTCTCCCCTCTGAACAATTATATCAACATTATTGCTGGAATTCTGTACTTACATACAAAAGAAATCATACCAGATGTGAGCTAGTACTAGTATTAAAATCAAAGCAAAAATAACAAGCAAGCATAATAGAAGATATTTTTTAAAAACACTGAAAGATTCCTCAGCATAATGAGAAAAAGTTGTCTTTGAAAAATCTCCTTCAAGAAATACTCTTAAAAGGTACCTTAAATTCATCTGCTTTGCATATCATGTGCAGATACTGTTACCTCACTTAAATCTTTATCTATTTATGCTTGCATCAATTCTTCACTAAACTAGGTCTAATCACTTTGCAATTATCCTCACTTTGCTCATGTCCTGTCATTATGGTCAGTGTCAAAAATAGTCTGAGGACTATATGGCACCTTCTTCAGGAAAACAGATGTATTTTTCATTTTTACAGTCACTTAACAAAAACTCAATTTTAGTTTAAGCTCTAACGATAACAATCTTACCCTAACTCACTGGCACATACACAACAGAAACGTCTCAAGAAATTCAATAATCTTTTTCACGTTGCACATGCCTGTATTAGTACTTCAGTTCAGAATAGGAATTGGCTTTTGAACAGAATTTATCACCCTTTTTCTTCGTTTTGATAAGTACTGCTGATTAAACTTGGATTCAGCAAATTTAATTTGTTTTTAGGTTAAACTGTATTGCGTTTACCCAGCCCAGAAACTGCTAAAGAGAATTCAGTCTACGGGATCACATGCAAGCTTTCTTGGATAAACCTACTGAAACACGTATAAAGTCATACTAAGCATCATTTGTTGGGCCTTCTAAACAAGCAGAACTTTCTAATGTTGAAAAAAATTTTTGCTTCTATCACAGAAAAACTTAACATATTCAATGTCAGTGCATATTGAGGGCCAACATCAAGATCCAAAGAGATCCAAAGGCAGCAGAATAAGGATCTCACAAGTACAGTCTGCTGTGCCCAACCAAGAGCAAAGCAGAGCAGAGCAGGCTAGGTTCAGATCTGGGCAGTGGGCATCAGCCCAAGAATGGGTCCAAAGCCACTCCAAGCCAAGCCATGAACTCACACGGTGGGGCATTCCCAGATCAGTGACCACGCCTGGGCAACAACATGGCAGAGCTTAGTTCTTGCAGAGCCCCAAACACCAGTACCTTCTGCAACATTGTCTCTGGCAATAGCCTCCCTAGAGAATGCCTGGGAGCCTTTCTACATAGCTACCAGTGGAAAGGAGCCACCTATGGTCACTCAGGCATGGATGGAACTGGCTCTGAGCTGTCCTGGCAGCAAAATCCCCTTGTTAGGACATCCTCAAGGCTCTAACAGTCAACACTGATACCACAGGGGTATTTTTCCAGCACAAAGCAAACTGCAAAACTGTCCTTTTATTGCAGTTATTTCTCTGGGTTTCAAATGTGACAGATTGAATGTCATTTATGCAATGAAGTCTAACATGACACAAGAACTCTTTATGATTTTATGAAGTTCTTCAATAAATACAGTTGTGTAGAAGAGGGCTGTGGTTGTACAAAACTCAGATGCTGGAGAGCTCTGTTAAATGGATAAAAAAGAATTTGGCACATAGTACAGTATTTCATTTTGCTAATTGCTTAAGACATAACCTGACATTATGCTAATTCTGTACCTTATAACACATTTATATAATATTTTGAAAGAAATGTTGGTTGTACGACTGTGGCATTAATCACATTCTTTGTATGAAGTACTGAAATCACAAATAAGTTCACATTTAGTGAGTAGAGATTAGTATAGCTCACACATTTTGACATCACATATACAACGAATATGTAAGTCACATAGGCTTTCATGGATCTTTCAGAATTTTTTTTAAGAACACCTTTAACTTTTGAAAGTCATTCTATTTAGCAAATGAATGTGAAACAAGTTGCTTAGGTAAGTGAGCATTTGGATCATGACATTAAAGAATGTTAACTTTGTTTCTTAGTTTCTTTTGAAAACACGCTACAAAGGTCTGAGCAATTTTACTCATTTCAGTGAGTATAGAAAACACAAAAACTTCAAAAGGGGCCTTGCTAATTGCAACTTAACGTAGTGATTAAGAGCCTCTCGTGGCGACATAAATTTTTTCTTTTTACTTGTCTACTGTACATGTTGGAATTTCCACTGTATTTATGTAGGAGGAACCATATGGAATATATGGTGTTCAGCTATTCTGAAATTTTGTACTGCTGAATATATATGCCCAACATACTGAAGCTGGAACAAAAATATATTGTTTGACAGAATTTTTGGTAGTGTAATAAGGTCATAGAAAAAAATCTAATTTTGAATAATGCATCATTGCAGACTGTCAGGAACAGGCAAAAGATGGCAAAGTTATTTCACATAAGTCACTTACTACTTTTTAAACTGCAGCTTCAATTTTTTGAGAATTCATGAGCTTATTTGCATTAAGTATCTGTGCAGCTCAGAAAAGTTGCCTTTTATTTTAACAGAAAAACACTTGATGATGTCCAAAAGCACCATACTTTGAAGTACATATTACAGTCCCTTTGGCATTGTGCCCTTGTAAACCATCAAGCAGGTTCAAAGACACCACTTAGAATTTCAGAATGAACTTGAAGCTATTACTTTCCGTTACAGATGTTGCAGCAAGTGTGAAACTGCAAAAACATTAGACTACTCCTTCTCTTGGGTGATCATTTTGTAATGAAGAACATCATTTCCATCACTTCTTCATTAGATTTTTACGTTCAGTCTTACTTGGCTGCATGAAAATACTTTAGAAAAGTTATGGCTGTTTTTGTATAAAAGATATTCTCCATAATGAAGACAGATTCCATGCCAGATCGGGATGTTTTCCATTCATTCACAGACTGAATTCAAGGTTTTGAGGCTAATTTAAAAGTACAGCTATGGAGTACTTCAATAGTCAATAAACAAACAGTATCATTTGGGGGTTTTTTTGTTGTTTTTTTTTTTGTGGCTTTTTTTGTTTGTTTGTTTATAATGATTATGCTCATTAATAAACAAGCCAGAAAAGGGCCTGGAAATTAATAATGACATTTCTTGCAAGCTGCTAGGCTTCCTGTTCTGAAGTATCCCAGTGACATTGCAACAAAACTGAATTAAAAGCAACACACATAGACATCTTAATTGTTTTTACCTCAAAACATGTTTTTTATAACTAAAAGGACAAAGGAGAGACAACATACACAAGCTGAGTGTAAAACAATGATAAAAACTAAAAAGCAACCTTAAAATTGAACTCATTCTTTACTTACTGTAAATATGGAAAGCTAAAATGCAGTGATTCGCTGCTAGAATAACTTTAAATTTTTTTTAAAAAGAATATTACTTTTTTCAACTGCCCTTAGTAAGTGGCTTGGTTACAAATATTCTCACTAACAAAAGGTGTTGTGAAAATGCTATCAGTGATGTACCTTTCCACAAATTCCTAATGGACAGACAAAACCTTATTATGAAGAAATACAACTGCAGGAAGACTAGAAATACAAGAAGTACAGAAACATATCTAGTTCACAAAAAAACACTATCTTAATTGATTTTTAAAATTACTTTGACTAACTGTAATTTAAATATTTATACATTGAGAAACTTGTTTTTGTATATTTATGTATGAATCCCTCTCTGATTCAGAACGGATTTCAGATAATCCACAGTAGTGAATAATGTTAAGTATTGGCACTCCAGCCTGATTTTTTCTTTCTTCTCCAGATAACATCTATTTATCTTTAGTGTACTAAAAAAAAAAAAAAAAAAAAAATCCTCGTAAAATTTACCACCTCTATAAACTTGTGTAAGCTCTAAAATTACCACCACCATGACTGTGTTTATTTAATACTGTTTTATTATTCCCAGGTAAAATGAAGTTTTGTCTATTACAGGATGTTCATTTTCTCCACCAAGCAGAAAATGTAAATTAATTTTTTTATCATCTAATTAACTTGCTTGTTGATGTTAATACTAAACATTCCAAGATAATGATTTTCACATCTTTTTATTTTTTATTTTTATCCCTTTTCTGGTCATTATTCCAAGATTCCAAAGCCCTATTTTAAATTCAATGCCTCCTAAATATGATCTTCACATCAGTATTTTTAGAAGTTGAAAAAGGCATGGAAGATAGAAGAAAGCAAAAAAAAAAAAAAAAAAAAAAAAAAAAAAGCTCATCACATGCATATGAAAAAGTATACAACTACTTTTTTTAATCACCAATAAAAAAAAAAACAATTAAAATTATATTTCCAAACTATTTAAGTTATTTACTAACTTTTAATAGCAATATAATGGAAAGAGAATGGTATATTTCTTATTTATAAACTCACCGTATTTTATTTGACTATTTAGACTTTGTCACTGATAATTATATGCAACTATTTCCATCTGCTTCTCTTCAGCTTTTCCCAAAGTGCTGCAGATTGCCTGAAGCTATTCCAATCTTTAGTGTTAAATTTTGACATTTTTAGGATGTGCTTATTAGCCATTCAGGTGAGGGACCTCATTGCAGCACATTCTGACAATTTTAGAAGTATTTTATGAGCATTGTTGTTATGAATTCTATCTTTGCAGAATAAAAACTACTAAATTTGATAAAGACATTAAACACTTAAGCTTTATCTGAAAGAAAATAACTCTTCCCCCCTGCCAAAGGACACTGAATCAGTATCTCCATGTACAAAATCGTTTCATAAAGTGGGTAGTTAATCCATAACACTAATTATAATGTAGATTATTCAAGATATCCTCCCACCTTGGTTAGTTTCCTTCTATATTTTAAGCGACTTCTCTCAGCAAATGATCACTAAACACAGTAAAACAGAAACTGATGAAGCTAGCTTCTCTCATCTTTACTTTTCATCATCACTTTATAAAAATACCATATTTATCTGACAAAGCCTGATCTTTTAAGGAGAATGTAATCCAATTCTTTAAGACGCTATTTTCAAGAAATATATTTCAAAAATTAGAAGAGCAAAGTTACAGTATTAGTGAAACTTATCTTACAGAGCTTAAAGGACAAAGCTATGATATTATCAAAGCACTTCTCACCCACATATTGTTCCAGTAATAAAAAAAGCTTATGTTTATCTCAGGTTCAGTGTTGCTGAATTATGACACAAGTTTCAAATGAAACACAAAAATACCATTTCAGCAACAGTAACAAATGCTGCTGCTTCCAAACACATGAACTGCCCCATCTGTGCAATGGAGTACCATGTTGAGAAAACAGACTGCATTGAAACAGCAGAATTAAATAGTAGCTATTTAATTGGATTCATTTGATGCATAACCCATTAGTTTGACTGAACCTGTTTGTATGTCTTTGCTGCTTCTGGGAGTTGGTGTTGTGCTGCTGTATTTTACCAAATGTTATATGATTTAAGTAAGCAAATTCATTTACTAAGCAATATCCCACAGGGAGATTAGAAAATAGGTATTGTGGCTTCAAAAAAAGCTTTAATATTTAACGTATTTTATGGCCTAACAATTATATTTTATAGGTTCATTATGTCTTTTAGCTACCAGTCCATTCCCTTCCTATATTACATAGACTTCTCAAGTCCCTTTTTCTTCCTCCTGTCAACCCATTGTGCTCGAAAAGGAAACAGCATTCAACAGTTCTGCTAGCTGCATATGAATGCTGTTCATTTCTTCTAATTCATCTTAGTTATCAGTTACGGCAAAGCTTAGACAAAGTCTCTAAACTTTTCAAAATATCTAAAAATCTGAAAAAAGGCAAGACTTTGATGCACAATGTAGAGAGGTGTAGCATTTAATGTAATTCTACTGTGGAATGAAAATTTTTCAGAAACCTCTCATTTTGATAAGTTGATAACATTTTTCTTTTTCAGCTTTCACTTTTTCTTCCAAAATAAAGAATTGCAGATAGATGGAAATTTTTCAAAACATATTTGTATGCTAACAGTGCTTCATAAAATGGATTTTTTTTTCCTCCTTGTATTTTAAGGTGGACGATATAATTTTAAGGAAATAACATCTCCATGAATAATAACAAAAAAGCCCAACCAAAAAAACAACATCAGAACTGTTTTCTGAATATGTTAGATGCCGAAAGCTTTATTTCATACCTAAAAGTAACTTTGTTTTTCTACTATACAGAAAAAAAATACAATTCAAGCTTGTATGACATTTAAACAGCTATTTTAACTGCAACTGTATGGAATCTACCATTTTTCTTTCCAATTCTCACGTTAATTAAAAGGTGGCTGTCACTATCACTGTCAGAGAAAACACATTGCTCTACCATAGCTATATATTGTACAGATTTTATGAGAAATAATGGGATAATAATGGAAAGGTTGCAAATGTCAGCAGAACCAAATCAGTAATTGGTTACAGGAAAGAAATCTGAAATAAGTAAATAACCTACAAAATAGTCTTGTTTCCCATATTTTCCTAGTCATATAATTAACTTAGCTTTCATACAATTATACATTGTAACAAATAGTCAGGTAGTGGAACACATATAGCCACATTCAAATTACAACCAGACACAGAGGTTTGCTACCAGAGCAATTACATCATGAATTTTGTGTGCTAGAGAAATTTTAAAATTCAAATATTTATTGATAGTCTAAATATTTACTATCTAACCAAATGATTATTTTTAGTCCAGTTACAGTGATAGTATCAACTATATATCAGAGTATCCAACTACTGGTAATTCCCACTGTCAAAACTGATTTAACTGTTTAATGATTAAACTAGATGGTGGTTCTTGTGGTATGCAAAAGAACAAAGAAGATGGCAGGTGGATGGTGTTTATGAACCTGCTGTATTACTCCTTTAAGCAAGGGAGAAAGGTAGAGGGGAATTGTTCTGTTTTCAAAGGGAGACGATCCCAAGGTATTTAACTAGTACCTAGATAGGCTGAACTGGAATTGTTCAAAATTCAGCTCTTTACTGAAAGCTGTCCAACAGTTCTAACCTAAATCAGACTCTTAATCACTATAAACCAACACATCTCTGAAATCAGGTAAGTGCAGCTGAAGACATTACCTTGTAACATACAATAGGAAACACAGTTTTACATGTAAAGTTAAAAAAACCCCATACATTGAAACCTTATTAACCAAAATTGAGTCAGGTGTAATTAAGAAAGGGAAAAGTAAAAGAGTAACACACTGGTATTTCTTCATTGAAATTCTGCTTTGCAGCCAAATGTGCTATCTATTCCCAGCTTTCTTCATTAATCTTAAAAATTGCTTTCACCCATCAATTAAATTTCCATTACTTTTACCAACTAGTGCTAAGATTTTAAACTATGAGATCTCTTATATCATCCTTTGCCTTCTGCTTTCAAACTGTAATCTTCTATACTAGAGTGTTATTACTTTCAAGATTTATGCTATTATATGAAACCTGTACTACTCTACACTTTGTAGAGTAGTTTGTATGCTTGCTGTTTGTATGATAAATACTTCTCTCTATATAGAGCAAGTACTTATTAGTAAGGTCTACATAAAAATTGCATCACCTAACTATACAGAACTAAACTAAAACTAGTACATTAGATAAGAATTATCTGGTTAATAGATAATAGGTAATACAGTAAAACAAGTTAATAAAAACCTCAAGAGAGGCCAAGACAAATACTTGTAAAAAAAAAAAAAAAAAAAAAAAAAAAAAAAAACACACACAAAAAAAATTGTAAAGTGCCAAGGCATCTTCATATGTACAAGACTACAAGCATCCAGCCCATTATTTTGTTAGATAGGTAGGATACAGCATCCCCGCTAAATCACAAGATGGTAATACATTTTCCTAAGTTTAATTCACCACATAGGATTGTGAACAGGCTACCAGCTTAGCAGTTGTTCAAAAGATGCTTTAGCCCTTATATCTCAGAACTTGTTGTCTATGCCACGCAGGCTCAAGTGCTGAAGTAGTGAAAACTTCAGTAGTTACAGGCAATCATTGTCTGATGCTCACAAAAAGGATTTTACCTAATACTTACAAATATTGCAGAAGTTTCTACTTCACTCCCACTTCATGCTAGATTCCCACAGTACGAATAGTATATCAAGTACTGTCAGTGTTGCAGAAAATATTAGGTCCTGACCTACAATTTTTGAACAGAAGAGGAGTGATTTTGTGGAGTGATTTTTAGTTCAATTACTGGAGGAAAGTTCCCTGGGTTATGTCTGTTCTATAACATTGAAAGGAAACAAATCATAAGAATCCCCTCAGATCCTCTGTGCATTTCTAGCACAAACCTCTAAATCAGTAACAGAACCGCTGGCTTTTTCCACATATCACACAATTTCAACTTTTGCTTTAAATTTAATAGAAGAGTAGAAGTAACAATCACCCATATCATCAGTTGTACTTCATAGAAACAAACACATTTTCCCACAAATTAAATGGTAAATAAACTTCCAAGCAGAAGAGCCAGGAAATCGGCACAGCTGAGCAAGGACCTGCTGGTCAAACTGAGGGAAAATAAGGAAATGTATGGGCAGTAGAAGCAGGGATAAGCGTCCTGGGGAAGACATAGGCATGCCATCCAGACATGCAAAGATGGGATCAGGAAAATCAAGGTAGAGATGGGACTGAATTTAGTGAGAGATGTGAAAAAGAAGAAGGGGTTCCACAGATACAGATGATCAGAAGAGACAGGCAAAGGAGAGTGTGCCCCCTCACATAAACAAGAAGGGACAACTGACTTTAACAGACAGAGTAGGCTGAAGTACTCAACAAATTCCTTATATCAGTCTTCACTGGCAGTCAGGTTTCCCACATCATTTAACATCCCTGAACCTTTAGGTGGGGGTCAGGGAGCAAATTGTACTACAAGAGAACAGCAGATCAGAGAACACTTGAAGAGTATGAATGTGTACAAGTAAATGGGACTAGATGACATGCATCCTAGAGTTCTGAAGAAACTGCCTGATGTAATTGTCAAATCACTCTCCATCATTTTTTATAAGTTATGGCTGTCAGGCAAAGTCCATAGTGACTGGAAAAAGAGAAACATCTCACCCATTTTCAAGAAAAAGACAAAGGAAGACCTGCAGAACTAAACCAATGCCTGGGAAAAATCATGGAATAGATCCTCCTGGAAGATACATGAAGGCACACGTAAGATGAAGAGGTGATCCAAGACAGACAGTATGACTTTAGCAAGGGTAGATTGTACCTGACCAATCTGGTAGCCTTCTATTATGTAGTCATGGCACTGGTGGACAAAGGAAGGGTAACATATAATCTACCTGGACTTCTGCAAGGCCCCTGACATAGTCCCTCACCACATACCACTCTGCAAATTGGGGAAATATAGACTTTAAGGCTAGACTACTCAATGAATTATGAGTATGTTAGACAGTTGCAGCCAGAGGGTTGTTGTCAATGGCTGTACACCCAGGTGGAGACTGGTAATAAACAGTGCCCCCCAGGGCTCTGTCTTGAGACCACTGATCTTCAAGATCTTTATCAGTGATCTAGACAGTGGAATTGAGTGTATCCTTAGCAGGTTCACTAAAGACACTAAACTGAGCTGTGCAGTTGACCAAGAAGGAAGGGATGCCATCCAAAGGGACTTGGACAGGCTTTTAAAGAATCTAACTAGGCCAAGTTCAAGGTGTCTCACTTTGGTCAGGTAATCCCAGATATTTGTACAGACCAGGAGAGCTCCTTGAGAGCAACCCTGCTCTCAAGAAAGCTTTAAAGATCCTGTGGAAGAAAAGCTTAACTCACACCAACAGTATGCGCCTGCAGTCTGGAAGGTATAAGTGTCAAATCAAATAAAATATCAAAAGTACACTGGGCTGCATCAGAAGAGGAGTGGACAGCAGGGTGAGGGAGGTGATTGTCTCCCCCCTGCTCTGCCCTCAAGAAGCCCCATATGGAATACTGTGTGGAATACATATGGAATAAGTGCAGGACCATTAGTACAAGAAGGATTCAAAGTATTTCAAGTGAGTCCGGAGGAGGCCACAGATGATCAGAGGGCTGGAGTATCTTTCTTACCAAGTAAGAAGGTGAGCTGGTGTTGGTACTATGTAGGCAATGAGGCACTAAAACAGGTTACCCACAGAATTTTCAGACGTTCCTCTCCCTCTACGAAAGTGTTCATAGTGAAGTTGGATGTGGATTTGGGCAACCTGATTTAATGAAAGAGGTTAGGTTTGGACTAGGTGATTGTTCATAGAATCAGAATCACAAGGTTGAAAATGACCTATAAGATCATCTAGTCCAACCATCTTCTCATTACCATTGCTACCACAAGCTTCTAAACCATATCTCACAGCTCCTCATCCAGACAAGACATCCAGACAGATTGTTAATGTCCCTTCCAATCTAAGCCATGCTATAGTTCTTGGATTTTCTTCCTATAAAGTTTTTCCACATTACATAAGGAAAGGCATGCAGACTCAGAGTAAAAAGAACGATTTTCTTCCTATAAAGTTTTTCCACATTACATAAGGAAAGGCATGCAGACTCAGAGTAAAAAGAACAAATGTGCGTAACCATAGATGCTCACTTATTTAAAAGGTCTGGTATAATATACCAACAACATTAGGATAGAATGGAAATGAATAGAACTATCATTTCCATAAATAGAAATAAGTTTTCTCCACCACAAAAGAATCCTTCTATAGTAGGTTATGTGGCACTGTACTAAATTCACTGGCACATGTAGGTAATTTCTTTTTCTTCCAAATCCATTTTTTCTTCCTTCAGGTACTAGATCATCTAAATTGATCTGGCAATATGAATTTCTCCTTGAATTCTATTCAGTAAGTACTCCATGCTCCACAACTTGTAAGCAACATGTTGACTGTGATTTTAAAATGATTAGCTATCTTCAAAGAACTGAAACAGTCTGCGCGTTATTAGCTAGTCTGACAGAGAAGAGGGATATATGCATCCTCTAAAGTTCTTCGGGTACTTTAAAACTGCAGTGTATAAAGCCAGATGTTTTCTAGGTTTAAAGACAACAACAGGCATACATAGCAACTAAGAAGAGGCTTTCTATCATCTCAGAAATTGTTCCACTTTAGCTATCCATCTTCAGATTTACAGCTAGTCTTTATTTTCTTATAGCAATCAAACACTTCCAGGATTGTAAGGTATTTTATTATGTACGTAAGCAGTTTAAAGAACAAGAATTTCTCTATAGTCCTTTAGTTTTCTACCCACAATGTAGAACCAGAATGATTTTTCTGAGAATGGCTATTCAAAGAATGAGAATTCCATGATTTCCCAATATCTGAAAAATTATTAAAAATAGGATTTTTTTTTTTTTTTTTTTTTTTGTAGCACAGGAAACAAAACAAGCAAAACATCCCCCATTGCCCCCTCCTAAGATTTTCAAAAAATGAGATGAGAGAAATTTGATATTTTTCCAAGAAAAAAAGTAAAGGGTGTTTCTTATAAAAGTGAAATTAGTAGCAACAAATGGGTTGCTATTATAATAATAAAGAATTAAATAATAAATAAATAAATAATTTTTAAGCACAATTAAAACCATTTTTCTAAAGGAAAGCCTAAGCTAAAATTTTATGAAATTATTCTTCTACAACTGCAATATGAATTACATGAAATTCTAGAAACATTGATTTCCCCATATGAAAAGAACACTAAGCAGACATAGTGCTCGAATATTTATTATTTACACATCACAGCACTTTGATTCTTTCCCACATTATTACTATGGTTTTCTCTCCAGAGCACTGGGATTAAAGACTCTTTTTCTTATCCAAGACTTATGGAAAAAAGATCCTGACAGTGACATTGTACTAGAAATTAGGAGTGCTTCCTGATACTTTGAAACACCACCTACTGTGAATCCTAAAAAACAACAACATTACAAAATTATCCTTTTACCAAATGCTGTCCAATTAAGCATGTTTTCTATGTACTTAATTTTACAGCAGTTATCCATAAGACTGTGTCTTTTTCCAGTATTCTGAGAGAGCTATTAGATCAACTTTATTTGCCCCTCTAGAACTGAATAATCAAGCTTTATATTATAAAGATTTTTTTAAAAATTAGATAATTTTCACATGCAAAGTTGTGTGTCATTTTGACAAGCTAGAAACCGTAGAATATATTATCATTGAGTATGATTCTATTATTGTTTCACAAGGAAACGGGACATAATAAGCTAAAAGTCAACTCCAAAGAGAGGAGCTATTTTACAAAATTTTAGTAGCACTCAGGAAACATTGTTTCCTGTGCTATAAAAGTGCAGAGATACTAGCTTACGCAGAGAGTTCAAATAAAAATGCTAAGTCTCTTTAAAGTACATTTGGAGTTCTTGTGAATATGATATCAGCTCTAAAGAGCAAGACAAAAAAAGAGCAGAAAGGCAAATGCACACTGGTTGCTATTTCCCTCTGAACATATGTTTACTTAAAGTTTGTTAGAAGTATAATTCTCACTCTCATTTTGAGAGTCTCATTAATGAGAATATGGATTTTACTTAATCAGGTGACTTTCTGGGAGAAATATAAAATTAAGAATAGTACAGCTGAATTATGTATAATCAGATTTTTTAAATGATTTTTGCATAACAAAGACAATGATCATTGATGCTAGCAGTTTTAAATACGGAAACGTACTCATGGCAGTCTAAGGCAGTAGTTCTAAATTCTTGATGCCTGAAGCATCTCCCAGGTAAGGAAAGGCTGAGTAACGTGGATCTGTTCAGCCTGGGGAAAAACAAGAGTGAAAGGGGATCTGATCAATATTTGTAAGTAAAGGAGGTGGGAAGCAAATGGATGAGGATCCTTTTGATCATGTGTAGCAGTAGGAGGAGTAATGGGCTAAAACTTGACAAAGGAGATTCTGTACTAACACGTGGAAGAACTTCTTTCCACTAAGGGTGATGGAACAGGTTGCCCAGAGACTGTGAAGTCTCTTTCTATGCAGATACTCAAGACCCACCTGTATGCTTACCTGTGTGATCTACTGTAGCATACATGCTTTAACGGGGGGATTAGACTCAATGATCTCTAGAGGTTCCTTCCAAACCCTGCAATTCTCTGCTTCTTTCTTATGTTTCTGTGGAAAGTGGATTAAACTACTCCTGAAAGAGCCTCTCTGCCACTTAATTACTGAGACACCTTAAATCAGTATGTTTAAATTAAATGACTAGGTTGAATACAACTAAGATGATGTTAAACATCTTAGTCCAGTTGGTTATGATTTATTACATAAGAAATTAAATTGCCAGTTAAGACAAATGTTTTCCACATGTTGAAAACAAGGTTTTATATTAGAATTTGCCACAAACATTCCTATATTTATGTTTACTATGTGAAAATATCATTCAACATACAAGGAAAAAAATTACATGCTACTGAAAAGGGTAAGAATCAGCATACAAGATTAGTGCATCAGTTTTCAACTTTCCTATATCTGGAAACATTCTATGCCATTCAGAAAATTTACATTTTAATGCAGTACGATAAGAACAGCAATTAAGTAGAAAGTATTATATGCTTGCTTTTAAAGTATGAAATATGCTAGTGAAAAGCCATTTAGCTACAAGCACCAAGATTTCCTATTTTTTGAAGGTTTGGTACTCTACAACTATACTGAAGATTATTCTTGGTGCAGTTTGATGTACGAATTATTAGTCTGAGCAAAGTTTCACTGAAATTTTAGCAGACTTTTCAAAATTTCAATGGGGCTTTAATTCACCCCTTTTCTATCTAGTACAAGAACAGGCATATCAGTAAGTATTTAACATTTTAAATGGAGCACAAGCTCTTAATTTTTCAATGAAATGCTTCATCTTAATGTTTCCACTACAGGGTTCCTAGGACAACATTAAACTGAAGCAGTTCTCTTACTGTGTTCTGAAGTTTTTTTTAAAAAAAGTTGATGGAGAGTAATGACTCTACCTGAGCTACTCTTTCCCCCATCTATTTTTCTATTTCCATTTACACTAAGTTTCTCACTGCCAAAGAAAGTGGACAATGAAAGACTCAATCTCTGAATCTCAGCAACTCAGATATTGATCAAACCACCTGACAGATGAATAAAGCAGCTTGTATTTATACAGACAGATATGCTCATAACAAATGCTGGGAGTTTTCAGTCTGTTTTAAAAAGTTATTAAAGTTAAGACTTTTGTGATACTGTTTCCAAAGACATTTTTGGTGGCAGCAGCAGCTTAAAGTAATTTTTCAACAGTCTATGTTTATATCAAAACTATCCAGTCTTCTGTTTTCTCTGAAGACTTTAAATTTGTTCTAGAAGAAACTTAATCATCTTCTCCCCACAGTGGCATGCTTGAGCTTAGGCATCCCTTTCTGCACAGAAAATGTCCTGCACTTTCTTAGTCTTAGACTGTGTAGGACAAAAGAAGTTTGACATAGAGATTTAACCAACTTCATTAATTTGAAGACATATTATAGATATATTTAATTTTTGACTAAAGACATAGCTTATAGTTTTCCACTGTTTTGCAAGTGATCATTTATAAAAACTTTTCTCCTGATCATAAAGAATTCTCTTGGAAACTACGCACTCGTTCATTTCAATAACATTGTGAACACAATACATCATAGCTTTATTACCTTGGATAGTATATCCAGTAATATCCAAAAAAACCTGTTTTCCCTGAAAGAGATTTTGCTCAGCTCTAAACACGTATATATGCATGTCACTTCAGAAGCAATGGCTCTTATTTCCATGAAAAATACGACAGATACAAAGAGCACAATAACACTATTTGGTATAGCAATTTCTCAGCTACAAAATAAAATATTTTAAACAGTCGCTACCATTAGCTATGCATTTTCACAAGTGATAAAAAAGAGCCTTCATGCCATTCTTGTAATAAACTAAATGGCCATCTGAAACATGGTTATCTTTCACGTCACTGACTGCGCTGCTGAAACTCACCACCCAATTTGTTTTGCTTCATTGAGTTCTGTTCATTAGAAACAATATATTACATGGCTAACCAGTTAGATTTCATAAAATGAGGTTAATTTCTAGCTGACAATGAAAAAAGCAGGAAAAAAACAGGGTAAATAGCAGCTTTACTCACAACAGGTGAGTCATATGTGCATTGCCTTACAGACCTAGACAGGCTAGAGCAGTGGGTCCAGGTGAATGTCATGAGGCTCAACAAATCCAAATGCATGATTTTGCACCTGGGTCAAGGCAACTCCCTTACCAATACAAACTGGGGGATGAACCTTGAGGTCCCTTCCAACCCAAGTTATGATTCTTTGAGAGGATGCCTCATCCCTGGAGACTTTTGGGAAGAGGGTGGATAGGCCCTGGGCAACCTGATCTAGCTGTGCATATCCCTTTTCATTTCAGGGAAGTCGGATTAGATGGCCTTCTTAAGTCCCTTCCAACTATGATTCTAATTTGGAAAAACACATTCAAATCTAGTTCTTATAATCCTGCTTCTTTAATCTAAGAGTTACCATTTATCTTAGTTTCACTGTGTTATTCAGAAATTTAACTTTGACAAATTTTTGCCTTTGAGCTTTCATTCAAGCTATTACAGAATTTACAAGCACATTTGGTAATGCTTGATACAAATGTTAAATTTGTTATGTTAGCAACTAAAATAGTATTCGTTTTACCAAGAACACACCAAAGGTTAGTGTTTTTGTTTCATAAATCCATGCTACAGACATCATTAATCCTTTCTTTCAAGGTAAACTGAAAGAGGATGGCAAGAAATTAATAAATGTTTTGCTGAGAAAGAAAATGCCCCTCAAAAATAACTTTCTGCTTCCTAAAAACATTTGTTGACAGTCATCCTATATCTTTTTATCTTACAAAATTGATTTTGATGATCAGCAAATTATCAACAAAAAAGAAAGTTATGCTCTAAAGCGGCCCAGTCAAAAATTATCTTTGCAAGTCAGTTTCTTAACATACCTGTCACATAATTTCAGTCAAGAAACAAGGCCAGAGTATGCTAACTATGGCCCCAGTTTAATCACCTATACTAATCAGCCACCTTATGCCATCAGAAATCATAATTAACTAGATCACTTAAACTCCTATCTCTTCTATATGAATTTCTACAAACCTAAAACCTAAGAGCACCTTAATCTGGTCAAAACATTGTGTTATTTCATTAGTACATTGGTTGCCTGTATAACTGATTTCAATGCTATCCTTTTAGGTACACACAAGGAAGATATATTTCTACATCTACCTTACTCTGCATATATTATATTTCTGTTTGCATTGATCACAGACATCAGTAGTTATTCTCTATTTCATAAAAACGCCTGTTCAATTTTAGCTATTGTAATCCAGTTTTGATTGTAGAGGAAACAATTATAAAAGGTTAAATACAATTTTCCATTGGATAGAAGTATTGACGTCATATTTAATTTCTCTACGAAAGAAGTCAATGTACTTTTCAGACTGATTCTCTACTACCTATTAGCATGATCTTGATACAAAATTTCACATATATACAGGAAGCAATATCCATCAAGCTCTTAAAATTGTATTCCATTGCAGTCACTTTATGTTTTTTTCAGCCTTGGGGAAACATATACTGCTGCTAAAAAGCCAATGGAAGACAATCAATGCTTCAGGACAGATTCCAACACAAGAAAAATTCAGAGACTTGACAAACAGAGCATCTGTGAACATAGTTAAGCTTTCCATAGGGAAAAATACAGTCCCTTGGATTCTACTGACAATTAACATAACTTAGAGCTACTCTGGCCTGTTCTACTGCTAATACAGAGCATTAAAGAATTATTACAGCTTCTTTTTCTCTTCTGTTTGGATTAATGCTGCTGGCTTTTGTAGGGAGAGCGATCATGATCATCCATATAGGAGGCACTCTGAAATGCATGAAATAACTGCCATCTTCTTATTTCTGCTCTCCCTAGAAGCCTTACATCCTACCAGGTAAACTACCAATTAAGTGATTAGAGGAACTCTATTCCTGTTACTCCTTCCTGTGAGTATACCACTTCAGGTACAGAGATAATGGCAACTGCTCAGAGTACCTCTGCTTGATGCCTTTTTGTCCCTGTAGGATTTCAAGCAAGCAGTAGAGTGATTCAATTACTTACATTTAAAAACCACTGAACAGTTCAAGCATAATTTGCTTAGATTTGTTTTTTTAAAAAGGTTCCATATTTCAAAATTTAAATAATCATTTGATTTTAAAATTCTCAAGCAATACAGATACTCACACCCCTCTCCCATAGTGCTGTGAGAAAATAGAAGATTGTGGATTAAGATAACAACAGGGTGTTTTGTTTTTTTTTTGTTTTTGTTTTTTTTTTGTTTTATTTTTGGTTTTGGTTTTTTTTTTTTTTTTTTTTTTTAGAAAAAAAGACTACACAAAAAAAGGCAAAATTAGGAACTCACTCATTACTTTCACAACCAGGCAGATTTCCTGCCAATTCCTGGAAAGCAGAATCCCAGCAGTGGTTTATGGTTGTCTAGGAAGATAACCATACCCCTTACATCCTTCTTTCCTAAAACTGCTATTGCTGACTGCAATATCACATGGTATGGAATATCTGCTTTATAATTATGCATCAGCTGTCTTGGCTGTGTTCCTCTGCAACTGCTCACCCAGCTTTAGCTTAGCTGCATTGGTTGAGTATTATAGGGGCAGATTAGGAGGGAAAGAAGGCCTTACAAGCACCATTCAGTAACAGCCAAAATACTGGCATGCTACCAATGTGTTTTCAGTCAGAATTACAAAACAACATTGTATGGACTGGTAAAAGAAAATTAAATTAATCACAGCCAAACTTATTATAAGGACATTCTCAACTGCAGTAATCTGTTATTACACCAAAAAAAGCCTCCTCCTAGCAAACAGTTGATGGTGTGTGTTTATTCATCAATTCATCTTGTTCTACAATGAGCAAAAGATGGGAGATACATCTAAATAAACAAATGATTATTTCCATAAACTGAGTGCTTCAAGAGCTCTCAAAGTGTAGACTGCAGAAGTGAATACTCAATTAAAGTTTTGAGATTGAATGAGGAGACTTCATCGAGCATTCCTTCACTCTGAATGGACTGATGATTTGACTAGTGCGTAAGGTTCAAGGGTTTGAAGACAAAGAACTAGAAGATACCAAGAGTTAAGAAATTAGAACCTTTCATAAGTCAAGCAGGGGAATAACTTCCACAACTGCCCTCATCACAGCACAAGATAAGATATGTTGTATCATTAGCTCCACAATGTGTTCTTCTACAAAAGCAATAGCAGTCATGGCAACGATTATCTTTGCATTACCATGGCAAAATTAAAACATTATGCTTGCAATTTGATTGTATTACATGCTATTGAGAGATTAAATTTTATCTTCAATATGTAACATGGAAAGCACCAATCTAGAGCAATAACCTCACAAATATTACAAGTATATTTTCACTTAACCCTGTAACATTTTTTTGGTATATTTGTTAATGACATTTGTAGGATCTGAGGTATACATAGTCACAATTATATATCATGTGATAAACAAAAAATATTTAAAACGTAAAGCAGTAGGAATATATACACATATTAACAAAAAATCTATTGAAGACTTACTATTTCTCTTGTATTTTGAAAATGAAACAAACAATTACGTAGTGCTAAAACTGAGATAGAAATAGAAATACAGAGATAGAAATAGAAATACACCTGCAATACTTAGAAAATAATGATAGTTGAGGCAAATAGAGAAAAGAAGAACCAACGTTCAATAAGCCAGTATTAGCAAGTAATTATTTTTAATAAAGATAATAGTCTGGGCTAGAAGGGTAAGTATACATGTATAAAACTTCTTAGAAGTAAACAAAAAACCTCAATATTGCTAGAACACTAGCCACACAACCAACTGTAGTAACCTCTCAGTGAAATTCCCTTTACAACAAACTTTACAAGTCACTACATTCTTTGGTTTTGGAAACCCTTCTAGAATTCCAGGTACGCTGGAATCGTATTTGACCAAATGCCCATAAATTGGTCATGTAGCTTGAGGTTTCCATAATATTTGCAAAAATATGAGTGTTACCTTAGTGTGTTTACAGTCATATTCAACACTTTCTAACAAAATGGACCACAAAACAAAATCCACATGAACACAATTTCTGAGAACATGAAATATTAATGATGCCTAAATTACTCTAGATTTGAAATATGTACCAATTACACAATTACTGCAGACACCTAGATTATACCATATTTGGCAACATTACAAAAAAAACTCTCCAAGAAAACTGTTTACATTATTAACTATAGTATTTGTTAAATTATAAGGAATTTATAAATGCCAGTATTTTTTGTGAACAAAATTAGAATTGGTATTTAGTTGTGTTATAAATGCACTCATTTCATTTTTAACAAAATATTATATTTAATATACAATATGTGATTTAAAATATCATTTAAATGTTTTGCAAGTAGATTTTATGCATGTAACGAAATTTGCCTGCTTCCTCTCTTTGAGGGATGTTTTTCTTCAGTATCTCCATAACACAATAGAGATTCAGTTACCCTGCTGTCAAACATATTCTATGGCCTTTGTAGCAAATAAGTTAAGCTATCTACTGTCTCTCAGGATACTGTTCTAGAAGTGATTTAAACATCATTTACCTCCAAGATTACTAAGCATCTAGATGGCAGAAATTCAAAAGAAAAGCAAAAGCCAGGTAATCCTACCTTTGTCAGGCTGCTGCTTTGGCTCCTATTCAGTCTATGTAGGCTTGCTAAATAAGACAGAAAAGTAGTTTTAAGAACAAGTACTAACAAATTATGTCAATCCAAATACTGCTCTACTTCAGCCCTTTGGCATCTTTTGTTTTACTTTGGTTTCCAGCAGTTCATCACTTTAAGTGACTTTGTGTTATTGCTTTTATTCTCAGTAATAACTCTTTACATCCACTTTAGATATTATGGGAATTCTAGAACTTACTTGTGTGTGTGTGATGCCTCTTACAAAAGAAAAAAAACCCTTAAAAACTTTATGTATTACTATGGAGTTCTCTTCCTGCTAACTGTAAGTATTATCTGCTACCATGAAATGTGTTAATGCTATCCACAATAAATTACAGCATCAGAAGAGAAGAATCATTTTACCATATAGCTTGAGACTTCTTATAGCATGAAAGTCACTGCCTGGTAGTTTTTCCAGGACAGACTGAATCCAGTCAGAGTAATTTACTCTAGGTTTCCTTAAAGCTATATCACAAGCACGTGGATGTGTTCTTCTACATTTCACAGTGTAAGTAAGAGCAAGTACATAGCTTGACATATCAGAAAATGGCTACTCTGTTAACTATTACAGTTATTAAGCAAATTATTGCTTAAGCTATTATCAATAAAATATTCTGCATGTTAGAAATCATAATCAAGATATGGTAAACATGAAAGAAAATCAGTTAATAAACTTTCACTACTTTTGGAAAATATATCCATTTGCCTAAGTGCATTGGAATTGTCATTGAGATAAGTATCAGAAGCAGAATACTTTGTACACATAATGCTGTAACATGACAGAAAACACAGCAATTTGGATGGTAGCAAAGTCATAAACTGGAGCAGGTGAAGACATGCTCTAATGTAGCAACGTGAACACAGAAACAAAGGAAAGACCCTGCTTACTCTAGCACAACATGAAATACACAGGGATCTCCAGTAAAATACCCTTGCCTTCACTGCCAACAGTTAAATGATGTCTGCCAAACGCTAGATTCTGGCTCCACCCCTCTTGTCAGTTAGTTGTATCGCATGCACCTGAGCTCCCCTGGGTTGGCCTTGCCTTCCCAACAGACGCTCATTCACTGCTTCAAGCCTTGACTTGCATTTCTACTATGGTACATCTTTTAAATGTATGCAAATTCTTTAGCTAACAACTATCCACCAAGGAATAGGTAAAACATGATAGTTTTCTGTGATTGTATTGATTTGCTTGGACTACAAATATCAAACAAATCACTGTTAAGATTTGTAAAATTAAATAAAATACTAAATGTGCTTTTTCCTTATTTTTGCATTAATGTTCTCAGATAAAGACACTATATTGCACTCCAGTAAATGGAGAAACAATTACTTTCAGTGATACAAGTAGTATGGACAATGGACAGGTGCATACAGAATGCAGAAAGCTGTTTAATTACTTAAACCACATGTTCCACCCCTATCACAAGGTCTTGAAAACAGAGTAATATGCTTTTAAGTTCAAGGACAAGTACTAACAAATTATGTCAATCCATATACTGATCTACTTCAGCCCTTTGGCATCTTCTGTTTTACTTTGGTTTCTAAATGAAGACACAAACACCTGTTCTTGCAGCAGGTGGTATTTGTTTATTATAGTTCCTCCTGCTGGGTTTTAATCAGCCTGCAGCTGCAGAATCCAAGAAAAATAACAGCTCACAGTACCAGATTTTCATATATCAGCAATATTGATTCAGAAAAAACAAATCATACCTTATTTCCATCGTATGTTACCAATCATGTGATCTTTTCTTTCTTACACTTCAAGTTGCTAATTAGAGAATTAATTCATTTATAATGCTAGTAAATAACATTTTGAACATTATGCCCTGAGGGCAATATTCTATTATGTTCTTTTATTCTGAAGTCTAATTTTTGGAAGAAGATTCCCAAACCTCTGCCAATTTGTACTCTTTCCATTCTTTACTTTGAGAAGTATTGTTCAGGGAGAATCAAAAGGCTTAAAAAAAAATAATAATAATCAAGCAACAAATTAAAAGTATGTAAATCCTTCCATTCAGATGGAATTGAAAGAAGAAAAAGGTACTCAAGGGACTCTAGTAGAAGTAGGATAGAAACTTTCTTCAGAGAACTATGAAGTAAGAACACTGAAGCAATTAAATTGAGAAATCTGCCCATTAAGAAAGCATTCCTGTATATTTAGGTATCAAATAGTGTCTTCCATGCATGATCAGTATGCAGTGTTAATATTTATTTATTGTCTCTTGTTAACAGAACAAGGTCATTGGATGCAGATTGCTAAATGCTTTGCAAAAATGTTATAAAAATTTTACGTAGTACTAAAGCAATTCAAGAAAGCGTACAGAATACAAGAATTTGGTTAAGTAAGAGTTGAAATAGTGAGATTTGACTGTGAGGGATGATGGATAGTTGGATCAGTTCAACAGCATAACTTTTTTGTTTCTATATTTTTAACTGCAAATGAAGACTTCAAGATTTGACAGGGGAAAAAAAAGCCTTAGTCTGACTGTTTGAGAACTCCCCTTAAAAGGAGAAAAAGAAGAAAGTACAACACTTCAAAACACAATAGACTGAATAAAAGAAAAGTCATATAGCTAAAATTGCATTCATAATCTAACATGTATATAGCTACCAAGTAAAGAAAGCTTTCATAGAATCAAAGAATCCTTAGAGTTGGAAGGGATCTTTAAAGGTCTAGTCCAACTCCCCTGCAATGAACAGGGACGTGCATGGCTAAATCAGGTTCCCTAGGGCTTGATCTAGCCTTGCCTTAATAGTCGCCAGGGATGGAGCCACGTCTCTGGGCAACCAGTTCTAGTGCCTCACCATCCTCACCTGTAAAAGACTTTATTGTCTTCTATCAAAGTGAGGTATTTTCTACTTTTGTAAGTGCCCATTTACAGCTGCAAAGATTAATCTCTTCAAACAGATGACAATTTCATTGTAATCAAAGACCTCAGATTGCCCACAGAACAAATGTCAAGTGAAACATAAGAAAGCATGGAGAATGTAATTACACAAGCATGGGTCTCTGTAGCAGTAAGCTCAAGACTTTTAAAACTGCCTAGGTAACGATGAGAGGAGAATATCATATCAACTCTGTGATATTCTATGAACAATGCTATTTTGGTATTATCTTGCAAACTAACCCACATTATGTAAGAACAGCAATTATTACCTTCATATCACAAAAAAATAGAGATACAAAACACACCAGAAAGCAAATTATAAACTTCGATTTACTCTCGAAGTTGAGATGTACCTATTCTGAATTTAGATCAGCAAGCTTTTAAGCAAGTTTCCTATCACAGAATCACTGAATAGTTAAGATTGGAAGGGGTCTGAGGAGGTCATCTGGTCCAACTCCCAAGCATTGTGAAGTGCTTCCTAAAGAAGTTCCTAAATGGAACCTCCTGTATTTCAGGTTGTGCCTATTTCCTCTTTCTGGCACTGAACATGACTGAAAGTAGCATGACTCTGCCCTCCTTGCACTCTCATTGTGTTCATAGACATTGATAAGACTTCCCCTGAGCCTCCTCTTCTCTAAGCTTAACAGTCTCAACTCCCTCAGTCTCTTCTCACAGGAGAAATGCTTCAGTTCCTTCTTCATCTTGGTGGCTCTCTGCTGGATGTTCTACAATCTACCCATGTCTCTCTTGTACTGGGAGGCCCAGAACTGGTTGTAGCACTCTAGGTGTGGCCTCACTAGTGCTGAACAAAGGGAGAAGGATTACATCTCTTGATCTGCTAGTGATACCTTGCCTAATGCAACCAAGAGAAGTATTAGTTTCCTTAGTAGAAAGTGCACATTACCAACCCATATTCAACTTGGTGTCCACCAATAACCCCTGCTTTTTTCTGCAGAGCTGCTTTCCAGCTGGGTCCCCACAGGCATAGGGCTCTGTGCTTCTCCCAAAATTTTTGTCAGCCTATCCCTCCAGTCTGTCAGGATCCTCTGAATGGCTGTGTAGGAAGATCTCTTGTGAATCAGCCACTCCCACCAGTTCTGTACCTTTTGCTAGTTTTTACAGAGGTGCACTCTATCCCATCATCCAGATTGTTAACAAAGATGAACAGGACTGGGCTCACTACTGACTCCAGGGTACTCTGTTAATTACTGGCCTCTAACAAGACTTTCCATCACTGACCGCTATCCTCAGGGCCTCGATATTCATCTGATTTTTTTTAACCACTCCAGTGCCTGCTCATCCATACCATACTTCAACAACTTCTCTATGGAGGACATTATCAAAGATCATGTCAAGGTTTTTGTATATTGAGTTTTCCCTTTAATTTCAGAATAAAAAAACAGGCAGATATGCTCTGGAAGGACATCTAACAATCACAGGTATTCAACTATTTAAACTAGCCTGAAGTGAAATTCTTTAAAATAAACACATTACAGATGTTGGCTTTTAGGAACAATAGAACCTCTCCAGTTGCTCACGCTAATTGAGGAGAACTCAGCTGGTCACTGGAGTTGATAGGAATAATCAAGAACTGTAAAACTTATTGTTGTGGTTTAATCTGGAAGATATTTAAGCACCACACAGCTGCTTGCTCAACTCCTACCCAGCAAGTAGGATGAGGGAGAGAATTAGAAATGTAATAGAACTTGTAGGTTGAGATAAAGATTATTTACTAAGACAGAAAAGGAAAACAAAAACTGATGATTTTAACTGGATGCAGATATCCTCAAAGCAATTACTCACCAAAATGCCAATCAGCAGACAGCCAATCCCCAAGTAGCAGGCTCTCTACCAGCCAACTCTACACAGCTTTGTGACCTTCCTCACTGTGCCATGGAATAACCCTTTGCCTAATTCAAAATAGCTGTCTTGGCTCTGTCCTGTCCTGCCCCCTGCTGCCATAACACAAAGGCAACTCTTCTCTGCTGGGGTGCTTGGCTTGCCTCAATACTAAGTGTGTTCTTATTGCTCAGCAACAGCAGAACAGTTTCCTACTGTCTTGGCTAAAACCAGGATGATATCCACCTACTATTCTGTACCACTTGCACCATGCTCAGGTGTTTCACTTTGCCTTACATTCTGCTTAATTACACAGATAACATTTTTTCAGTCTATGGGCCATCTCTCCAAATCATCTATGGAATTAATTTAGTCCATGACCTGAGCTTTGTCTGTCATAATGATTCTTAAAAGCAGAAGAGATGTATAGCGATGGATTCTTTCATGCTGGAGCCAGTTCTAGTTTAAAGAAAAATATCAGAATTCATTTTTGTTTAATCATCTGGATTATACCATAATACACCAACTGACACATGCAGATCCACTGCTGCCTAAATCATAGAATCATAGAATGGCCTGGGTTGAAAAGGACCATAACGATTACCTATTTCAACCCCCCTGCTATGTGCAGTGTTGCCAACCACTAGAGCAGGCTGCACAGAGCCATATCCAGCCTGGTCTTGAATGCCTCCAGGGATGGGGCATCCACAACCTCTTTGGGCAACCTGTTCCAGTGTGTCATCACCTTCAGTGTGAAAAACTTCCTCCTAATATCTAACCCAAACCTCCCCTGTCTCAGTTTAAAACCATTCCCCCTTGTCTATCACTATCCACCTTGTAAATAGCCATTGCCACTCCTGTTTATATGTCCCCTTCAAATACTGGAAAAAAATTTCCTGTTTATGGTATTAAGAATAGGTATTTGTTTGTTTGTTTGTTTGTTTTACTAATTATAATATGCTAACAGCATTTCCTTAAGATTATGCACTTTTATTTTCATAAAGAATGATATTCTCATCTGAGCTATCACCTTGCTGAAACTGAGCTACCATTGCATTAAGAATACTCCATAGAGACACAGAAAGCATTGCAAATGAATTCAGCACTATTTAGCTTTTTCCTCTGCTTTTAATCATAAATGAAATAGACACAGTGAACATTTTTATCTGTTCTTCCTCCTTTAAGGCATAACAAGTACTTCACACAATATAGGGTCATGTGAATGGGCTTCAACAGAAACAGTATTTATCCTGGGAGCATTTGCTTTCCTAAAATGAAATGTATAGTTCATTTTGCTAATAATCTAATAACATTAACTATTAGCCTCTAAAATTAAATGCAGTATAAGCCTTTCAAAAAGTTAGTGCTAGAGCTGTTTCAAAAGACCAATCAGGAACATATCAAGGAAAAACATCACTAAATTTGTTCAATGTCCTTGAGAGCAGCTCGGCTGAGAAGGACCTCGGGGTCCTGATGGACGAGAGACTTAACATGAGCCAGCAGTGCGCTCTAGCAGCTCGAAAGGCAAATGGGATCCTGGGCTCCATCAGGAGAGGGGTGGTCAGCAGGGAGAGGGAGGTGATTGTCCCTCTCTACTCGGCTCTTGTGAGGCCCCACCTGGAGTACTGTGTCCAGGTGTGGAGCCCTCAGTACAAGAAAGACATAGAGATCTTGGAAAGGGTCCAGAGGAGGGCGACTAAGATGATCAGGGGGCTGGAGCACCTCCCCTATGAGGACAGGCTGAGGGAATTGGGCTTGTTCAGCCTGGAGAAGAGAAGGCTGCGGGGTGACCTCATTGCAGCCTATCAATACCTGAAGGGAACCTACACCCAGGAGGGGAGTAAACTCTTCAAAAGGGCTGACAATAGCAGGACTAGGGGAAATGGATCCAAGTTGAAGGAGGAAAGATTTAGGTTGGATGTTAGGGGGAAGTTCTTCACAAGGAGAGTAGTTAGGCCCTGGAACGGGCTGCCCAGGGAGGTTGTGGATGCCCCGTCCTTGGACGTGTTCAAGGCCAGGTTGGACAGGGTCCTGGGCAACCTGATCTGAATGTGTACGTTTGGTGGCCCTGCTAGGCAGGGGGGTTGGAACTACATGATCCTTGAGGTCCCTTCCAACCCAGGTGATTCTGTGTGATTCTGTGTGAATTACGATCAATTCTAAACATATGCTTCAGAGATTCTTAGAACTAAAAATCCAAATGTGTAAGTTCCAGTTTTCATAGAATCACACCCTCAACTTTTTTCATAGGAGAGCTACTCCAGCCCTTTGATCATCACTGTGGCATTCATCGGGATCCACTTCCACTCCAAGAGCTCCATCTTGTGCTGGGATCCCAGGCCTGGAGAAAATACTCCAGATGGGCCTCACAAGGGCAGATCAAAGGGGGACAATCCCTTTCCTCACTCTGAAGACCATCTCTCCTTTAATGCAGTCAGGGATACTGTTGGCCTTCTGGGACTGCAACACTGCTGGTTCATGTTAAGTTTTTCTTTTTGAATGTATCTAATATTTAGTAAAATGTACAGGTATCTGCCTGCCTGTTAAACTCAATGACTGCAAACTGTGATAGAAGATTTGGCATTCTACCTTAAGAACACCTGGGATAATTAAATGTTCTTTAGGAAAAACTTGGATCAAGCTTCTAGGTCAGCTGAGTTCTGGCAATTACAAGACAGCCCAAGCACACAGAAAACAACTGTGGTACACAGAAGACTGTGTAGCCAAACCACCTATTAGCTGTATAACAGGCAGCAACAGAGCAGTCTACTTACAGATCATTAGTATATTGCTCTATGGAAAAGTATTGCTTCAGAAGATTAATTAAAATGAAATTTAGTGTTTTTATGTAGATTCATGCATAACATACATACAAAGATAAAAAAATAGTATATGTTAATAAAATACGTACACATAACATACATAAAACACTATGGAGATATTCTTATTTCAGTAAATACTTCTCTAGTACTTGTTTTCACCTTGACCAGGCTTCCATTAACTTTCAACACAAAGTCTTGAAGCCACTAGTGATATATTCTGCACAGTGTGCATCATCACAGCATGTCCTCCCCAGCAACTCATTTCTTTTAATGCACTGCTTACAAAGCCTGCAGACTTTAACCAAATTCAGGTCATAATGTGTTGTCTTTGCTATAGTAATTAACATCAGTTCAAAGTTCTTTGTTAACATGGGAAATGAGGATTCCCTTAAAGAAAAATATGAAACATTAATGATTAAATAAATCCTCAAGAAGTTGAGATACTTTTCAAAGAGTTATAGACAGTCTGAGCCCTACTTGTGTAACACTATAAAATAGCTGACTCTCAATAAGTGAAATGATCAAAATGGAATCTAAAGAACTGAAGCGATGCTAGGATCACTAGGATTTAGACCTGCCTCAACTTGAAGCCCCATGAGACACACTAATTTTCAAGGGTGTTTGAGGAAACATGGATTTTAATAATCACATCAAAAAAATGCTCTGCTTGCACTTCAGAAAACCATCTAATCTACAGTGGAGTACTTTTTTATTCTATATAGTATGACAAATAGCCTTGAAGCTCAGACAAAAAAACAAATTTGAAATTTAGGAAAAGTAAAGGATATCTGGAACATTATATTAATCCAGTCTCTTCTCCTTAATAAGACAAACCACATAACTGCATCTTGAATTGCTAAATTAAGTCAGAATTTGCTTGAACAACAACCCTTCTTCCAGAAGGATTAAAGTGATAGATCTTCTAATAAACTATCAAAGTCGCATACAGTTAATATCTCGATGGAACTATACAAATAGTACCATATTCCAAATCAAATTCCTCTCTCAAGTCCAAACAATTTTATATCTTGGTCACTTCTAGTTTAAACTCAAGAAGGATGATAAATCAGTCATTCAGAGCTGACATAATTCAGCTGTTGTATTACTATTCTCCTGAAAGACAGTAATGACTACAAATTTTATGGTGTCACATTTTGTTCGAAAGTCAAAGGGAACTGTTAAATATTTCATCCTTTTAAGCTTTTCTTTTCAGTCTTTCAGCTCTGTATTGAAAGTTCCCTTTTCAATGTTCAAGGGAACTCACTAAGTTTTCTATGCACACACTAAAAACCAGCTTCATGAGTGTCTTCTGCATATAGATGACAAATAACTTGATATTAAGCTGGCGAATGGATAACAAAGGAAGTAATATTGCATAATGCTCTGTAAGTCTAAGAAAATAAGCATGTCATAGCTCATTTTCTTAATGAGGAAATGTGCTATAGCCCACTCACTCTTGGCTTATATATCCATGTTAATTAAAATTCCTTCTTTTTTTTCCACACCACACAAAGTTCAGATACTTCCAGAAGGAAGTTCAGAAGACTTAGCTATTTAACACCAACTAACAGAATTTCCTACAAAGTTAGGAAGAGATCTCTGGTGAGATGTGAATTGGCATAGAACAAGTGATCTTTTTTATGTTTTAGACTTTTCTAAAAGATGATTTTGGTGCAAAATCTTTGGGGTGTCTCATGGCACTCTGAGAGTAACTTCCCTTAAATGCTTCAAAATGTATCTATGTTCACTCAGCATAAATAAACAAAAGATTTGGACTTAAGCATGAAGCTGACCTTAATAATAAAATACTAAAGTAAAATACTGAAGCGCATCCCAGAGACACACAGAGCTTACTGAGGTAGACTGCCTCAACCATGTGCTTCACATATACACAGCAGTCACACAAAACAGACAGAGTCAAGTCCCTTTCTTCCCCTCAGACTGGCAGATACAACAGGGCATTAAGACTGCATATAAGGAAAAAGTTTTTTACAGTAAGGGTAGTGAAATACTGAAACAGAGATGCCTTAACCCTAAAGACATTCAAGGGAGGTCCGGATTAAGCTCTGAGTAATCTGATCTAGATGTAGATGTCCCTGTTCATTGCAGGAGAGTTGGAGTAAATGACCTTTAAAAGTTCCTTCCAAGTCAAACATCTCTATGACACTTTATCCTTCATACCCCCATGAGTTTGCAGAGCTCTGCAGTTTCTTCTCAGTTCAGGGCATCCCTGGTTTATGCTGGATGCTGGATAAGCATCTTATCAGCTGCTAAGTCCAGATTGATCTTTCTGGAAGCAACACTTGTACTTTGATAGCTCACTGACTCTGTGACAGGGAGGTTTGTTTCTTGTCACTGCCTCATTTTTTGCTATGTCAGGTTAGTGTCTTAGTGTTTTGCTAAATGTTCCCCCTTCTTTTCTTCTTATCATCCTGATCCAGAAATATTCAATCAGACAACCTTGCTTAAATCAATATTCACAGATTTCATCTTTTTCTTTATTGATTAGTACAGCTGTTCAGGTTCGGTTCCCATTGCTGCATCCATTTCTTATTATCCCTGACCAGATTCTCTTTAAGGAGAGGACACTCACTTTCTACATACCCCTACAGAGATAATTGTAATGAAGGTCTAAAATATTCTGGGAATGTTTTAGCAGAACATACTGTTGTAAGTTTAGCAACAACAGCATCAATTATCTAACAGCTATGGCTATGTGTGGTAAGGAAATATATGTTGATTTCTCCTTAGTCTTCTTATTCATTTGAAATTTTTCCCTAAAGAGACTAGGCGGTCAAATACATCAATTGAAAACAAAAGAAAACTTTAAATACTCTCTAAAAAGAATGGTGGTCCCCACTTTTTTTTCTCTTTTTTACATATTGTTGCAAATTTTGGGTTTTTGCTTTTTTTTTGTTGTTGTTGTTGTTGTTGTTGTTGTTGTTGTTGTTATATACAAGCATATGTAGGATTGGTTATCTTTCTGTGTTTTGTCCATGTTTAGAATACAGGGTGTTTTTAAGCCACGAGTAAATTGCAATGCTTTTCCACATTTGTATACAATATCAAAAAGTTAGTTTCATCCAGAAGATCATTACTGGGTCAACATATCTCAGGACACAGGTCTGAAAATGGTTGAGCAATTACAGTGATTTTCTTTACCCACAATAGATATTCATATTAAGTAGCTTAAGTATTGTTTATTAGCTTCAGCGTTTCTATGTGAGAATAAAAATACTACTTGACATTTCTAGAGCGCCTCCTGGTTTTGAATTTCAAAGTGACCCATCAATAACAAATTTCATTAGAATCTGAAATCCCACATTTGCATAGTGAAATTTCTCCTAATTATACTAGAAGCTATCATAGAATCATACTGAGACAATGTGTACTGGTTTTGTATTATGAGCTTCCCGACTAAGCAATACAACAAAGAAACTAGCTGTTATACTTCCAAGTTAGATGTGCTATGAGCCAGAACCAGTCCAAAACTAGTTTGGCCCAACTAAAAAAATATCAAGCTGAACAGTAGGTGTAGGACATACAAGCTCACTTGTGTATTTCCTTAAGATATTTTAAGTATCTTCCAGCTGGCTCATATGTAATCAACTGAACATGTATCAGGAAGAAAAACAATTGTTTGAAGATATGCATGTAGACATGCCTTTTATGCACAGGGGAGCAGGAAATTCAAATGCATGTCAGGAGTTCTAGAGAGCTTGCTAATCAAACACTCCCTACTCTGACACCATTTTGGAGTTGCATTTTCTAGCTTTTTATTTCCAAGGTAAGGTCAACAATAGACTGAGCTTGTATAGACCTGAATATGCAGCCTATCTACTTTTTTCTTTTTTCTTTTCTGTTATGTTCTCCAGTGAAAAGTGCTTGTTTGTCTTTCACATGGAAACTTAAGGTGACTTCAGTTGTTATTAGAGGAAATAAAATGAATTGTATGTGAAATCAAATATAAATATATCATTATGGCAAAAAGTGAAAATATACTTTTGGTATGCAGCCAAACTGTCATTTAGGACTAGTATATTATGATTATGCTTTCTGGGTGATTTAGTATATGAAGAACTCAAAAAGCACTGAGAGCTGCACTGAGTTAATGGAAAAAAATACACGAGACTATTAGATGATGATATATTCAAATGAGGTCTGTATAAGTATTATGAGAAGACCAATCTGTATATGTTTTACATATAATATAAAGTGAAATGGTATGGCTAGCTTTAGAATGTCAATGAATATAATGTGGGATTTTATTGTCATCTACAATTTTTTTCTTTTCAAAAACCCTGAAAAAATTATGTTGTAGTACTGCAAAACTTGAAAACTGGAATTAAAACAAATCCTTGCTTAGTGCATTGAAACTGTAAAGTCCTTTACATCTGGTGGAATATTAATATTTTTATATATTTAGAGATTCCGAGGATAAAAAGATCTGCTGTGGACAGAATTGAGGAATTGTGACCTGAATTATGCAGACTGTTGACCCATGTCAAGTAATCTTGGTATCATGCCCTTCTTTTAACATCTGTCTCAGCTACAGTACATCCTGATGTAAGGTCTTCAAATATGGTATATTGTACTGATTCCCAGATAAGCTCTTTCAGGGACTAATTACAATATTTTCTTATTTAGCAGATATTATTTAAATATGTTTACATCTAGAAGTTGGATTGTCAAATTATTTTCTTGTAGATTAAAAGCCAGCATGCTGACAGTAGTCTTTGGTTATAAGAAGTCCTTGTAGCTGTTGATCAAGTCATCTGCATGTAAAATAAATACTTCAGTTTCTAGCCATAACATATGATTTGCTTCACTTCAAATTACTATAATTCTTTTATCTAAGTTTTCTCATCAGTTTCTGAAGATTTCAGATCTCATACCGGTCTCATTAGTTTAATGTACAGAGGGGATAGACTTTCAGAATTCCTACTTTTCATCTTCATGTAAGGGGATTAGAAATTTAGTAATCAGAAATTGTATTGGCCTTCAGTGCTACAGCATCAGAAGAAGATCAAAGGTTCAGCTGCTATCAACCATTATCTTAAATCATTTTTCATACTTCATATTTGTTCACAGCACCTTGAAAGTATTCTTAAGCAAAAACTACACTTAAAAACTGTACTAGCTGCTAATATCAATTTAATTCTAAGAGCTATGAGACTGCAAATTATTGTGATATGATGAGAAATGTGTAATCCAACATAGTAATTAAGTGTTCTCCTTATTCTGAAGGTTAAGTAAATCTCTGTATCTCGCAATAACACAAAGAGCAAACAACAATGAAACAATTAAAATTTGAATTATTAAGCATGCATAACAAAAAATAATGTAACTTCCCTAATTTTGTGCATATCGACAATAAAAGTACGAATCAATTCTGCAAAAGCTTAAGTGTAAGTATTTATTGTTATGAGAATTGTCAGCAACTTTGAAAATATTTCAATTTTTTAATATTAAACTAACGAAACTTAAAGAATATTTTTGCTTGTTTTTACCATTCTGACAAATATCTCCTAGTGGCTGATTTTATGAGTTGAGGATCATCAAGAAGCTGGGAGGGGACACAGACAAGTTATCTCACTCAAACTGAGCAAAAGGATATTCCATACCATATGATCTAATTCTCAGCAATAACAGCTTTGGGAAAAAAGGAGGAAATGTGGAAGATTACAGCATTTTTCTTCCTAATTATTATGCATGCTGAGGTCCCACTTGTAGTATACAGTATACAAAAGCTGACTAACAAACACCTCCACCTGATGGAGGATCTGCCTAGGAGAGAGCCTAGGGGGAGGCAGTCACCCCCACGCCTTGAGACCGCCTCCGACAGGAAAGAAAGAAGGGTGGTTGTGGTGGGTGATTCCCTTCTCCGAAGAACGGAGGCCCCACATGTAGACCTGACCTGAGCCATTGGGAAGTGTGCTGCCTTCCTGGGGCTCAGGTCAGGGACATAACCAGGAAACTTCCTAAGCTGGTTAGGTCATCTGACTACTTTCCATTACTCGTAGTTTGGGTGGGCAGTGATGAAATTGCTCAGACAAGCCTACAAACTATGAAAAAAGATTTCAGGGGTTTAGGGCATTTAGTTCAAGGAGCAGGAGCTCAAGTGATCTGCTCTATACCTTCAGGGGTAGTAAGAGATACTGAGCAGGATCAGAAAGAACGAGCAATGAATTATTGGCTTGGAGGCTGGTGTCAAGCCAGAAACTTTGGGTTCTTTGATCACGGGGCAGTTTACTCGGCTCATGGCCTATTGTCGTGGAACCCACCTATCTCAAAGGGGGTAACAAATACTAGCACAGGAGCTAGCAGGGCTTATTGAAAGAGCTTTAAACTAGCTACAAAGGGGGAAGGGGACAAAACAGGCCTCAGAAGAGATGAACCTAGGGGTATGAAGCTGGGGGTGAGGCAGATGATTCGACTGAAGTGCATCTATACCAAGCACACAGCATGAGCAACAAGCAGAAAGATTGAAAGTGATTGTGAGTCAGGCTAATTATGACCTTGTTGCTATTACCAAAACATGGTGGGACCACTCCCATGACTGAGTGCTGTGATAGATAGCTGTAAGACCTTCAAAAGGGATAGATGAGGAAAGATAGATAAGGTGGTGGTGTGGCCCTTTATATTAAAGACTGTTTTGATGTTGAAGAGATTGGGGTTGGGAATGACAGAGTTGAGTGTCTATGGGTAAGGATCAGAGGGAACATATTGATGGGGGTCTGTTACAGACCACCAAATGAAGATGAAGAGTTGGACGAAGCATTCTATGAGCAGCTCACAGGAGTCACGCGATTGCCAGCACTTGTTCTCCTGGGAGACTTCAACTTCCCTGATATATGTTGGAAATATAATACAGCACAGAGGAAGCAGTCCAGGAGGTTTCTAAACTGTGTGGAAGATAGCTTCCTTATGCAACTGGTAGGAGAGCCTACCAGGGATGGTGCCCTGCTAGACCTGCTCTTCACTAACAGAGAAGGACTGGTGGGAGAAATGAAGGTTGGGGACCGTCTTGGGCAGAGTGACCATGGAATTGTAAAATTCTCTATTCTTAGAGATGACCAGCAAAACTGCTTTCTTGAACTTCCAGAGGGTGGACTTTGATCTGTTCAGGGCGCTTGTAGCACGGGTCCCTTCAGAGTCACTTCTCAAGGGTAAAGGGGTCCAGGAAGCCTGGAAGCTCCTCAAGATGGAAATCTTAAAGGCACAAAAACAGGCTGTCCCTGAGTGCCGTAAGGCAAGCCATAAGGATAGACGACTGGTGTGGATGAGACGGGAACTACTGTTGAGACTCAGGGAGAAAAAGAGAGTCTACAACCTCTGGAAGAAGGGACAGGCTACTTGGGAAGATTACAAGGAAGTAGCTAAGGTATGCAGGGAGGAAGTTCGGAAGGCAAAAGTCCAACTTGAACTCAGATTGGCCACTACTTTAAAAGACAATAAAAAATCCTTTTATAAATGTATCAACAGCAAAAGAAGAACCAAGGATAATTTTCATCCTATACTTGATGCAGCAAGGAATGTGGCCACTGAGGACAAGGAGAGGCTGAGGTTCTGAATGCCTTCTTTACCTCTGCCTTTAATAGCCAGACCAGTTATCCTCTGGGCATTTTATGTCCCAGTCTGAAAGTCTGGGATGCTACTCAGAATATATCCCCAGTGATTCAGGTGGAGACAGTCAGAGAGCTCCTCCTCCATCCGGACTGTCACAAGTCCATGGGACCGCATGGGCTACACCTTCTGGTGCTGAGGGAGCTGGCGGGGGTGATTGTCGAGTCCCTCTCGGCCATCTATCAGTGCTCCTGGTTAACTGGAGAGGTCCCAGAGGATTGGAGGCTCGCTGATGTGACTCCCATCTTTGAGAAGAGCCGTAAGGAGGATCCAGGGAACTACAGGCCTGTTAGCCTGACCTCAGTACCAGAGAAAGTAATAGAGCAAATAAACTTGGGTGAGATTGCACAGCACGTGCATGGTGTCCAGGGGATCAGGCCCAGCCAGCATGGGTTCATGAATGGCAGGTCGTGTTTGGCCAACCTCATCTCCTTCTATGACTGGGTGACCAGACTGGTAGATGAGGAAAGGGCTGTTGATGTAGTCTACCTAGACTTCAGCAAAGCCTTTGACATGGTCTCTCACAGGCTGTCTCACTCCAATTTATAGGAGGGAGATGAGGTTCTTTTAATATCTGTATACCCGGCATGAGATTAAGAAACAACGGTTCATATGTCAGTCCAACCAGTTTATTACATATCTATCTTACACAGGCTTCTTCTGGGGAAACTGGCTTCCTGTGGCCTGGACAGGTATACATTCCTATGGGTAAGAAACTGGCTAGTGCCCAATGGGTCGTAGTTAACGGAGTTAAGTCCAGCAGGCGACCCATTTCAAGTGGTGTCCCCCAGGGGTCAGTACTGGGGCCCATCTTGTTTAATATCTTTACTGATGACCTAGATGAGGGGATTGAGTGTACCCTCAGTAAGTTTGCAGATGACACCGAGTTGGGTGGTGGTGTAGATCTGCCTGAAAGTAGGGAGGCCCTTCAGAGGGATTTAGATAAGCTGGATTGCTGGGCTGAAATGAATGGGATGATGTTCAACAAGGTCAAGTGTTGTGTCCTACACTTTGGCCACAACAACCCCATGCAGCGCTATAAGCCTGGGGACGAGTGGCTGGATGATTGTGAAGAGGAAAGGGACTGGGGGTGTTGGTTGATGCTCAGCTGAACATGAGCCAACAGTGTGCCCAGGTGGCCAAGAGGGCCAACGGCATCCTGGCCTGCATTAGAAATAGTGTGGCCAGCAGGAGCAGGGAAGCGATCATCCCCCTCTACTCAGCACTGGTGAGGCCGCACCTCGAGTACTGTGTTCAGTTTTGGGCCCTTCACTACATGAAAGACACTGAGGCCCTGGAGTGTGTCCAGAGAAGGGCAATGAAACTGGTGAGGGGTCTGGAGCACAAGTCCTATGAGGAGTGGCTGAGGGAGCTGGGATTGTTCAGTCTGGAGAAGAGGATGCTCAAGGGAGACCTCATTGCACTCTACAACCTCCTGAAGGGAGGTTGTGGTGAAGAGGGGTTTGGCCTCTTCTCCCAAGCAACAAACAAGACCCGAGGAAATGGCTGCAAGTTGTATCAGAGAAGGTTTAGATTAGACATGAGGAAAAACTTTTTCTCTCAGAGAGTGCTCTAGGAATGGCTGCCTAGGGAGGTGGTGGAGTCGCTGTCCCTGGCAGTGTTCAAGAGACGTCTGGATGAGGAGCTGCGAGATATGATTTAGTAGCTTGTGATAGAAATGGTAATGAGAAGACAGTTGGACTAGATGATCTTACAGGTTGTTTCCAACCTTGTGATTCTATGATTCTATGATTCCATGACCTTCAGTTACTAAAATCACATGGAAAGAAAAGTCTGTCACAGTATCTTTGCCAGTCAAGTAATCTAAAAACAAACTTTAGCAAATCCTATCTATGTTATCTTTGTCCAGATGGATACTGTGTCCCACCTACGAGAAATTTTCTTGAATAATAGCAAATGTAACCAATGGGTATAACCAGTGATCTGTGCAACTAGCAGTTTAAAGAATAAAGACATAGGAATGAGACCATCATGAAGCCTATTTCTCACTCTTGCAATGAATTTGCAAAAAGCTTGTGCCAGTTTCTGTATCAATATTATTTTATAATGCAGAGAAGATATAGAAAAACTTCATATAATAAATGCTAAAAAGAGAATCTTATGAATACAATAATATTTCTCCACTAAAGGTAGACCTTTGACACCATACAGAAATGCATGTTAGAATTATGCATTGAATGGTGAACATAATGAGAAACACTATTCAGCTGCCTGGCTTTCTCATTATTTATTACATGCTTTATTATATTTATATAGAAACCACGTTTCATTACTTTACATGAGTCTATACACACAGGAAAATACCTATATATATCTATAATATGTCTTCAGACCTACATACATACAGACCTTACACATATACGTGTATATATATATATATATATATATACTTTTATATATATATATGTAAAGTATGCAAATATCCTTCCTTTTTTTGGCACACACAATATGGCTGTCTGTTTAGTACACATTCCAGAAAAAGAGATCAATCAGAGTTCCACTCCAAATCCAAAATAAACATCAGTAACAAAATTCTACCCCAGATTGAGACATAACCTCTGTCAAACGCATAAACAAACAACACAAAAGAGAAACTTAAAAAAATAATAATCATGTAAATCTTAAAGAAGCAGAGATTTCTGAAAAGACTTCCATCTTCTAACTTGATGCCTAGATTTCATAGAGCATTCTGATTCAAATATTGCCAGCATTCACCTTTTCCACTGCTGGAAATATTACAAAGAGAGTCCAGCAAAGGTTTAAACACTAATCTAGTTCATATGGACTTTTAAACCTTAACCTTGAATTTAGTTTAAGACCAAACTCACTGAGTTAAATTTGAACATCTGGCCTCTGGCCTGTCATCCAGAGAAGACTATCCCTAAGTAGGGAATCATTCTCCCTCAAAATTTTTGTCTTTTGAGGTGGGACTGGTTTATTGCAGTTTTTCACTTCTCACAGTCACAGAATGGCCAGGGGTGGAAGGGACCTCAAGGATCATAACTCTCCAACCCCCCTGCAGGGCCACAAATATCCCCATTTAATAGCAGACCAGGCTGCCCAGGGCCCCCTTCAGTCTGGCCTTGAACACCACCAGGGATGGGGCATCCATAACCTCTCCAGCCAGCCTGTTCTAGTACCTCACCACTCTCATAGTGAAGAACTTCCCCCTGACATCCAACCTAAATCTTCCCTCCCTCAACTTGAAACCATTTCCCCTTGTCCTGCATTTATCAACCTTTTCAAAGAGTTGATTCCCTCCTGTTTGTAGGCTCCGTTTAGTTACTGAAAGGCTGCAATGAGGTCACCCCACAGCCATCTTTTCTCCAGGCTGAACAAGCCCAGCTCCCTCAGCCTGTCTTCATAGGGGAGGTGCTCCAGTCCCCTGATCATTTTTGTGGCTCTTCTGTGGACCCTCTCCAACAGCTCTGTCTTTCTTGTACTGGGTCATATCCCTACTCTTCTCATATAGATGAGGAAAAAAAAAAGAAACAAATAAAATAGAATAAAAGAAAAAAGCATATGGAGGAGGCAATATTGAGTTTGGAATAATGTATATTTTTTAAATTTCTACAAGTGGAAATAGTCTCTTTTTTGGAGAACTGAAATATCTGGAGGCAAGAACAAAATAGACAAATAGATCATGCAATATTTTTTCTCCTATTATGCAGAGAAGGTTGATTATTTTTCTCCTGTGTAAATATAACTTATGGTTAACCACAGGCTTGAATCCATTTTAGAAATAAAATGTTACTCTATTCAACTTTCTGTGGGATTTTATGTGACTATTTCTCTTTAATATCACCACTAACAATGTATTTTCACTGGTTCTTTTTTTTCCATATTGTTGAATATATTATGATCTGTTAAAACCTAAACTATTTCTCAATAATTGCCCAGTTTTCTTAGGAGATTAGAGCCGAGGTCTAGATCAGAATTTTTAGAAAACCAAAATAATATTGCATGTTTGCTTTTTTGTCTCATTTTATCAAGATATCAAGGTGTGCTGGATTTGTCACCTAAATAAAATAGAGATTTTCTCAAGATATACTCATTGCTATATTCCAGCTGGCATATTTTGCTGGTCTTGTGAAATTTTAATCTGAAAACTCTTTTGCACTGACACATCTCTAATTATATTAAAGTTCTACTTTCCAAATAAAGGTGTAAATTAACCGACATTAACACAGACCTCTTTCAGACTTGGCTGGAGTGTATTCTCAACCCAGTATGTCAAACTTGTCACTATGGTGAGCTGTTTTGATTTCTGTTCGTCTTAGTGAAATGTCTAAATTTTCTACCACAAATAATAGGAATAAACTACAAAACTTTCTAATTGGCAATACCAAATATAACATGCCTAGACTACTGTTTATCCTTGTACATCATCAAGCTTTTTTGACACATTTATATAATACAAATATTTGTATGTAGTTTCTGCTTTGAGAAGAATAGGTCATGTATGCTTATAAATATTCTAGATATGGCCTTATGTCTCATAAGTACATAACAAGCATTCTTGTACAATTATTTTGATAATTAAATATTTTACCAAGTTGCATTCCAAAAGCAGCCTTTGTTATTGTTTCCACGAGCAACCCAATATCCTGTTACAATTGGCTTTGTCAGAGATTATTGAACCTCATGCTTAATGCAAAATGTAGCTGAAAGAAATGAAACAAATACAGAATCTGTTTTGCCAATTAACTATTCCATTTCTATAGAAACTAGGAAGCCTTTCTACTTCATTCAAGAGAGTATGTTAGAAAATAGGAATATTTTTGAGCTACTATCAAAGAAAACGTGTTGCTCATATTCCTTTATATCTCCAAAACTAATCTGTAATCTTCATAGTGTGTCACACAGAACTGTGAATGGATAGTAAGCCTACACAGTTTGGCCTCAGATTTAACAAATATTGGATCTTTCTAGTTTCTGTGTAGTGGTTGAAGGGAAAGTTCTATGATTCTTACACTATCAAATAGAATTAATTAAAACAGTAACAGCAAGTTAGCATGTAAAGATAAGATATACAACTCTTCAGACAGACTCAAAGCCTTACTAAAGGCAAAAGAGAAATGTTACGATGTTAAAATGATGCAAATAGATCTTTCCTAAGAAAATAGGAAAGCTGTGAAATTGCTAGGGAAGAAAATCAGACAGGAAATCTAACATGTTTTGAAAGATTTACACGTTTCTAACATGTGTTTTGAAAGACTTAAACATTTCTAACACATTTCTTATTTTTTTATTAGATGACGCTTAAGGGAAAAAAAAAAAAAAAAAAAAAAGGCAGTTCTGGACTTCCTTATATTTAATTTTGTTTCTTCATTTTTCCAGAAAAAGAGTTTATCAAGGATGCATTAGATTGTTAAACTGTATTCCAGCCGATGTGGGATCATGGCATGACCAAACCTGAGAAGACCTAGACAAAAGAAATAATCTGGAAGGCAGTTAGTTTTGAATATTTAAAAATCATGGAAGGTACATTTCTTCACCAGTAGCTGGTCTATAATTCTAAGCTCTGGTCTTTGTAAGTCTTAATGCCTAGTTTTCATTGAAAAACAAGACTTGAGGATTTATTTTTCTCATTATTTACCTTTCTTTATTTTTTATTTTAATTTTATGGTGAGGTTTGAAAGTATAATTTCTCTACTTTGTGATTTAGAAGTAATTTTTCTTAGAACTTACTAAAAAGCAAGTTCTTTCTCAGAAGTAATTAGTATCCTAGAAATTCACTCTGCTTGCATTGTACTCTTGAAAATACAGAAGGAACTTCTATTAACTGTAAGCTATTGCAACATTCTTTGAAAAAAATATGTATCCTATGAATCAGTGGAGAAAATGAGGGAATTTTGTTTGTCTTTCTGCCAGAAAACTAATAAAAAATATAAGTGCAATTCCGTGAAAGCTGATTCAGAATGTCCAGGATAGAAAATTACAGCAGTGTGTCATAGATTTACTGAGAAGGTATCTTAATGGAAAAATTATCTCAAATATGGAAATGTACACCTATCTCAGGGCATGTAGCATGATGTTCATTTGTAAATTGCAAATAAATAAACAAAAAGGAAAGCTTTATGCAAGTTTGTTAAGTTTCTAGTGCCAATAGTTATACCACTAAATACTTGCATAAATAAATTCCAGAACTCTAAACTAAGAGTCAAGAAATGTCAAAACAATAAATGCTGCAAAGAGAATGTTAAGGGAAAAACAGCAACATCATTGATTTGTAAAAACAAGCAAAATTTTTCTATCTAAATAACACAGATAATTTGTCCTTTAAGCTTTGCAAGCAACAATCTCCAGATTCTGACAAGGTTGCAAACAAACTTTTCCTTGTTAATAATTAATTTAAAAAATATTTTAAACAAACACAGGAAAAATAACACATTGTGCTCTGTTGCAGGAAAATCAAAGCAAAAGCAAACGAGACCAAAAATTGTGAAAGTTTTTTTTTAAGGATATGAGTTTTAGATCCAGTGGGGTGAGTTTGCAAACAAAGCTGGAATATGAGGACATGGATGTCTGAAGAGATGGGTTACAGGAAAAAGAAACAGATTTATTATCTTTATAATAGAACTGTTATCAATGGCTCTAGCTTTAATCCTTGGGCTATGATTTATTTCTCCATTCCTAAGGATGTAAGTGACTCCTCTATACACATGGTTAGCTTTTTCCTTTCTCTCTCAAATTCTGAGTCTCCTTCCTATTTCTCCAAAGTCTATATTCATAATTCATCCACTACCGATATGTTCCTATAGTCTTCCATCAGACAAAACACTTATTCTTCTCCTTCTCTCTTCTCTTCCAAAGCTTACTGTTTTTGTTTGTATTGGTTTGTGTTTTTTTTGTTTTGTTTTTGTTTCTGTTTTGTTTTTTTGTCTGTCTTGAGCTTTTTTCCTCATTTTTGAAGACTGGACATTCATACGTGGCTGGCCATGTGAGGGATTACTAATTCTTTGAGTAATTAATCTAGTTCATCACTCTCCTAGGGTATAAACTGATAGAAGTTCATCTGTTTCAAAAGAAAAAAAAAAACACTTCTGATTCTTGTTCATTCCTTGGATTCCCTGGAAGCAGGGAAATATATTTTTGGCTCTATCTGTAGCTACTTCTTTCTTAAAGCATTGAATGATCGACATTAGCTTGTATAGAAATATGTCCATACTGATGCAACACATCTACAGAATATCTAATCTAGCTTGGGAATACCAGTTCTCTCCACTGTAAGAATATTTACTAAACAGCTTCAGGACTCAGACAAACGACCATGTCATCAAAATCACTTGAGCTAATTAATTGGCCATGTTCTTTGCTTATCTCTGACAAATGCAATGTGAATTGATATCTCAATGAAAATTTAAGACATGATTTCTCAGTTTGGTACAACCAGATACCAGATTTTTTAATTCAGCCAAGTATATCAGCTGAAATAAACCAGACATTACTAGCCTCAGCCTTCAGACTATACTTTGTATAGATAGAGACCTAAAAGTTGTCAGTTCATAAAACAACCATATAATTGCAGCCCCAAATTCCCCCAAAAACACTGTCGTGATTTTGTGATTTCTGGAAGCTTTTGGGCCAAGGTTGGCTATTATAACCTAGGTATCTAAGTCATTCATAAAAATACTGATACAGCAGAGCGTTCCCTAGCAGAAAAGATCTTTAAAGAATGGAATACTTCACAAGGAGCATGGATTTCCTGCTTATGGATGCATTCCATACTTGTCGTATCAGATACCACAGGAGAACTCTTGTAGATATTTTGTACCTTCCCTCTTCAATTTCTCCTTATGAACAAACAAGTATAACTTGTACAAGATGCCTTTATAACATCCACAAGAAAAAAATCATACCCTTCAAGTAGATAACTGTTTTGAGAAACACAGAATTCTGTTCAGATAAGTGATGAGATTATCTAAATGAATAAGTTAACCCAAAAAAGAATCTTTCTTGAGCAATAAGGAATAGAATAGCTGTGTATTCAAGGAAAGCTTTCATTTCTCAAGGACATCTGAGGTATTCTGTCCCAAGATAGTAAATAAAAATGAAAAAGATATTGGATATGAAAATGAAATTATCATTTTTCAACATTGATTATAAGGCAGGAAATACACTTGAATGCATTTTCTTCAATAGTCAGCTTTGCCTTAATAGTTTAAATATATTGATAACCATAGCAGAAGATGGTTTCAAATCCAACATCTTTTCCACTAATGAAGAAAATAGAGATGTTGACTATAAATAAATAAATAAACAAATAGAGCTTTATCAAACAGCAGGGGGCAACCAAACATAAATCAAAATAAAAAAGCTTCTTTACAAACCAGATGAAACATAACATAGTATATTACTACCTGAACATTCTGTTTGTGTTACTGAATGTTTTATGAGCAGATAAGAATATAATGGGTATGTTTTGGAGAGGAAGAGAAAGCAGAATTTTTCATATAACCTACAAAAGTATTTGAGCAGAAGTATATACAGTCTGTGATATATGAGAAACTGAAATAAAGAAATCTTTCAAAGTTTTTGACTGGCTACAAGTTTTAGGTCAGCAAATGTCTTCAAGTGTCTGTAAACTGAATGAAAAATTCTATGAAAATAAGAAAAGTTTGATTTCCTCAAAAAAAAAAAAAAAGCACATTATAACTTACTGCTTTTTTACTGCAGCATATGTTTAATGTATGTAATTACATTTTTTCTCATTCTTCTTATTTATATAAAACAGTGCAGTACTTAAACATTTGGGAGCCTTACTTATCAAAAGCGCTAACTAGTTATGAATTTAAATGCAGTTATCCGTATATGTAGCAACTCATTTTCACAGCACATATTTAAAAGTTAAAATGTGTAATTGTACATTTTGTCATTCACATAAAATAATACTCATGTCCTTAACTTACTAAGACACTGAGTGTTTAACATATATTGTTGTGTCATATAGTTGCTGTGTGTAATTTATGCTAGAAAGTTTTAGGTTTGTAATGTCAGACCTTTAAAAAAGATGCTTTCACTGATGGTGCATACATACTGTTTGTCAGAAGCACAAATGGTGAAATATATTTATAGTAGGAGAAAGGGAGGCATTTACATGTAAGAGTGTTAAAGCCTCCCCATGAAGAAAAAAGTAATTATGTCAATCACTGCGCCCATTTTAGCAGATGTATTCCAAGGGAAAGTTTTGTTGGCTGTGAAATCTATTACAATGCTTGAGAACAAAAGCTGACCACTGCCAAATGCCAAAGCAGTGATCAGCAACGTTTTGTACTACATAGTTTCCTAAATTTTAAATGCTTTTCACTATACCTAGCACTTATTTTGTAACAGCCTTTTCTGCCTACAAGTACCAGAAAGTCTATACATATTTTTTTAAACATATCATTGTTATGATTAAAAAAAAATAATAATAAAAATAAAAAAAAAATCAATTTCCCTATGCAACTTCTCTTTATTCACTCTGGTAAACTAGTTAGGTCCCACAGCTCCTGGGTTAGGCTTCACGGAGAGCTCTGCCATGACAAGGAGCAGCAGCACCAGTTGGACACAGCAGTGAGCCTTGGAAGTTCTGGCAGATGGAGCATTGCTTCGCTGCCACTCCTGGAGTGAGAAAGATGAGAAGCAGGTTCTTTCATTTCATAGAAATAATAGAAAATCCCAGAATGGAAGGAACCTCGGAGAGCATCTGTTCCAACCTTTCATGATAAATGAAGATTGTCTAACAACTTGCCTAGCTGAACCTTGAAGTCTCAAGTAGAATCTTGGGGAGGTTATTCCAATTATTGATTGTTCTTACAATCAAAAATTTCCTTTTTTTTCCTGGCAGAATATCTCCTGATGCAACTTTTACCCATTGTCTCTTGTTTTCCATGTGGCTCCCTGTTAAAAAGGAGTTTTCATCTTCTCTGTAGTCTGTTAATAACAGAGCACAGAGATAAGATCTCCCCTGAGCTTTCTTTTCCCTAGACTGTATAAATACATTCTCTCAACCTCTACTCACATGACAGGCCACATGACAGCCATCTGATCATCTTAGTGGATCTTCTTTGGACCCTCTTCAGTCTGTAAACATTTTTGTTTCTGCTATTGTCCTTTCAAAAATTATTAGAAGTTTTAGCATTAAAAATAACAAAAAACAAGACCTCCATAAAACGCAACTAGAATAATTTCAATTATAAAATATTTTTCACAATTTTATTTTGTATGATTATTTAATGCAGTTATTATTATGATGTCTTAATATTGAATATCTAGATGGATACATAAAGTATAATAAAGTCCCTGGAAGGGACTTTGAGCAACCTCGTGTAGAGCAACATGTCTCTGCCCATAGCAGTGGGACTGGAAGTAGGTGGTCTTAAAGGCACCTTTCAACCCAAACCATTCTATGATTATATAAAAGATTTGAATAAGTATTTTTTTATTATTAAAAAGATGAGCTAAAGATTTTAACCCTGTGAGGCAGCGAATTAGAAGTTATGCTGCCACTGCTATAACAGGAAGGACTGTATACATTTCCAGAGAATTTGGATGATGCCCTGTGAAAACAGGGGTTAGAAAACAGACTCAGTGATGCTAACATTTCATAATTATTTTAGTAATGGAAGGATAATTTATAAGAATATAAGTTGCAAAATATAAATAATGTCATAAATAATGAAAGGAGAGGAACTCATAGGTGTTGCACAATATCAAAGTTTAAGGAGTATTTAGAGAATCACACAGAATCACAAGGTTGGAAACGACCTGCAAAATCATCTAGTCAGACCACCGAGTATTAGAGTAATTATTGTCTGCAGTCAAAAGTTGCTCTCAGTGTCCTTTTCTATAGTAATACGTACTTAAATGTTTCTGACAGTATATCTGTGGTAGCTAATAGCAAACACAGTAACTTTTACTACGTTCTAGACATAGTAGGTGCTATTCTAAGTAGTGTCTGTGATATGTCACAAACATTTAATGTTATATTTTATATTCTGCTAGAAAGCTCTAGTGTTGTCATATTACATATTTAGCTTCTAAAATTGATTGATAGCTCCAGAGAAAAGAATATATAGTATTACATTTATCTGAGTCAATGTTTTTCTCAATACAGTGAAGTAAATGAAAATAAAGTGTTTAAATCTACTGCTTATGATAAAGAAGACTAAATCTCATTCTAATGAGTGTGAAATACAACTTGTCATGTTCCTTTCACTTTGTAGAAATGCTACCACAAGGCTTAGCCAGTTAAGTCTAATATGTTGACATTTATTTTTGCTGCAATAAATGTTAGGATTATATTTTTGCATTAAATTCTGGCATTTTTAAAGATCACACTGACAAGTAATTTATTCTTCAAATCATACTGGTTTGTTTTTACTTTTTGAATATGGATTTGGCCATGTGTCTCCAAGGCACAGTACAAAGCATATTTCATATGTTTTGCAACCTATTAGTTTGATTTAAATCCACTTTTTCTGTCAGGATTTATGCAAGCCTTTCTTGATGCTATTTGCTCTGAATTATTGCCTAGAAATAATCACACTGAATCCAATTTCACACAGGCTGTGGGGCCTATGAGGTCTGTCATTGTAAAGCTCTAAAGCTTTTAAATTTTTTTTTCAATGGAGAAGATTCTTCAAATTTGTTTAATATACAGCACTTTCTTGTTTTATTTTCACATTTACTCCTTCCCCTCGAAGTGTGAAGAATTCGATTGCATGCACTAAGTATATATCAGTCTATAAGGAAGGAGAAAATTATACTTTTTTTTAAAGGAACTTAAAAAAAAGTGTTATTCAAAAGTGCAAAATAAATAAAGAGCCAATATACCATTAAAATTGCATCCTTTCAAATGTGTTTACTCTTCCAATACATGTGTAATCTTTCCACATATTTTTGCATATCTGTATGTCAGTGTTCAATAGTCTGAAACTGAAAAGTACTCTTTGCAAAGAAAGAGGAAAGAAATGGTTATTAAGAAATGGTTGTACAATTTTTTTCCCTTCAAATATCTCATTCACAAGTGACCTCTCCAAAATGGTTCACAATCTTCTATTTTCCAAAACTTAACAAAAACCATTGTAATATTCTACTGGTTAATTTGCATAGCCAAGCATGTATTACTAGCTCAGAGGCACATTTTCATCCTGACTATTTCTAATTAATTCCTTCTACTTCATCTTCATTTAGCACAGTTACATACATGTGCTAGCACTACATGCTCTGCAGAGGAGGCTTTTTTATCCTCACCATTAAAAGAAATAAACAACTCCCTGCAAAAATGAAAGTAAACAAAGGAGGTTTCTTTATTATTATTATTATTTCTCTTCATTTTTCTTTTGTTCAGAAATCTTTTTGATTTTTAATCAAATACCTACAGATTGCCTGATTATATTTATTGTAAATCAGTGAAGTCGTCAATCAATAGAGAATCAAAAAATATGACACTTCTCTGAAGGATGCACAGTACTTACTTATTCACTACAGAAGTAGCTTGACAACACAGTTTACACCTATTTCCAAAAGCCTTGACCTCAGAATCAGGCTGCACGAAGTCTAAGCAACCTTTAAAATAAAAAAGCAAGCAACCAAACACACAAACTCAAGCACCATTTACAACTCTTATAGTGGTGAGCAGGCTAGGGAAAGAAAGACATGACAACACTAGAAATTTAGGAATTAGAAGAAAAGCAGTATAAGCTCCAGAATTAAGTCAGTTTTCTGTGTCTGCACATACGATCTGGATGGCTGTAGTAATTAGCTTTTGAAGAAAGTCTCCACATACTACATGTTGATTTAGTCTAAATCAACTTTAAGACACTAGAATCACAGAATTGCAGAATGTAAGGATTGAAAGGGACCTCTGGAGATTATCTAGTTCAACCCTGCTGAGAAAACATCTTACCTACAGTAGGTTGTACAAGAAAACATCCAGACGGGTTTTGAGTATGTGCAGAAAAAGTGACCACAGCCTCTCTGGGCAGTCTGTTTCAGTACTCTGTCACCCTCAAAGTTAAGGTTTTCCTCATGTTTGTATGTAACTTCCTATGTTTGAGTTTGTGCCTGTTGCCCTTTATTTGTTCGCTGGGCAGAACAAAAAGAACCTGACCCAACCCTCTTGAGATATGCCCTGTATATACTCATAAGTGTTCATAGGATCCCTTCTTAATCTTCTGTCTTCAAGGCTGAGCAGTCCCAAGTCTCTCAGACTTTCTCATAAGGAGATGCTCCAGGCCCTTAATCACCTTTGTAGCCTTCTGTTGGACTTTCTCCAGCGGTTCCCTGTCTTTCTTGAACTGGGGAACCCTGCTCTTGTCTGTGGGAAGGATGATATTAAGCAGAAAGCTAATGTGTTTTATCTTCACAGATACTTAAGAACTGACAGGTTTGTTTTTCTGATCTCTTCTGCAGCATCCCCTGATTTGTTCTCATATTACTGTGCTAAGGAGACAGTTTACATCAGAAAATATCGTGAAGTGTCCCCAGAGTCAAACTCAGTGGAAAGATGGAGCAGGTCACAGCACATGATACTACTGGAAAACTGTGAAAGACTAGAATTCAAGTTTCTATACATTGATCTTTATATGGTCAAACATACGGAAAAATCATTTACTGCACTCCTTTCAGTGCTTGAAGGGAGCTTATAATCAGAAGGCAGAGACCAACTCTTTACACTGTATGATAGTGATATGACAAGAAGAAAAGGCTTTAAACTAAAAGAGGGGAGATTCAGGTTAGATGTCAGGTGGAAATTCTTCACTATGTGGGCGCTGAAACACTGGCACAGGCCGCCCAGTGAAGCTGTGGGTGCCCCATCCCTGGAGGTGTTCAAGGCCAGGTCGGATGGAGCCCTGAGAAGCCTTATCTAGTGGTTGGCAATCCTGTCCATAGTAGGGGGATTGGAACTAGATGTTCTTTAACTTTTCTTCCAACCCAAGACATTCTATGTTTCTATGCTAGCAACAGATATCCCATAGCACTGACAGCAAACATGAAGATTATATAATGACTGGTCTATCAACAAGCGTTACTTTGTTTTCACAGTGTGTTAGACCTTTTCATGTGCCATACTGGGAACTCACTCTTCTGTTAACTTTTACCTGTGATTTCCAAGGTCTCTTGAGAAACAAAGCACAGAACTTCCCATAATGTTTTATACATTAGTAGATATCTGACTGAGGTTTAGTCATACTAGAAAACAATTTGCTTGTTTTTATCCTGTCCACTGATACAGATCAGTGTACATCAATCACCAGCCCTCTTCAGAAGAATATCATCACTCAGCTAAAAGGACCAAACTCATTCAGATCAGAAAGCCAGAAGAAATATTTCTGTTGAAAGTCATGCATTTGTTATTTCACTTCTAAGATATCACACAGATATAATTTGATTATTTTGGTTTTGTGTCATAGTTTCTCAAACCGAGTATGTTCCTCCCTTTGCATATGAGCATATATAAATACATCTTGATCCTGCTACAGATTGACTAACCAATCTATGTATGTAAATAATGAATTGACACTAACATGGAACATAATTTACTCTAGTTCCTATGCATTTCTTTCTGTGGTCTTTGAATCAGGCTACTGGTTTTACAGATTTACTGCAGGCATTTATATTTTGATAAGAATTCTTTGAAATTACCCCAAACTGAGATTAGGCCAAGATCTCCACTAACAATTGAAGCCATGCAATGAAGAAGAGCCATCTCTTGTGAGATCATATATATTCCAAAATCAGTAGAAGCAAAAAATGCAACAAAAGCTTCAGGATGCTTTTGATGCATTTTGCCTAAAGCTAGTTCTGCTGAAGTAAGTTCACCACGCTTTTTTTCTAGGAGGATTACACAAAGATTATGCTGGTAGCTGACATAATCTCTAAACTTCAAGGAATGGAAGACAGCAGGCGATAAGAGGGAATTATAACTATATGCACGGCACATAGCTATTTAGCCAGTTAGTGTTCTAAGCTGTGCTGATGCACAGTACTTATTTTGTCCAACATGCAGAAGTTTGACACACTACTTGCTGAAATTAAATAGATTGCTCTTGTCCCAGTTGTCACATTTTTTTCAATTCCCTCTGAACTGCAGCTCTGATATCTGGCATATTAACCACACTCCTTATAAAGTAATATCTACAGGGTGAAATCTATGTCATTGTCTGGATTACTGATTAAGATACTAAGCACTATTTGTCCCAACACTGACTCTTGACATGTCCTTGTTGTTAATGGTATATGCAATTGAAGGCACACAGGTAATTTCATAGCTTTAAGTTCTGACTGAGAGATTTTTTTCTAAGGAGTCGGCTGTCACACAGAGAGCTAGATAGAGATTTTAAGTCATTTTTATATGTTAAATATGTGAAATGGCAATATCATGTCCTTAGTAAAACTTACAAATCAAACCACGTAACCTTGAGTGGAGTACACATAACTTCCAGTGGGCACCCACACTCAGCAAATTAGCAGAGAATATAAATTAGATGAGGTTCAAAAGGAATCCATCCTCCTCACAAATGATGACAACATGTACCTTCTTTTGTGTTATTACAGTTCTCTAAATCTGTATTCTTTCTCATATCTTTACTGCTTTTCTTTTCTTTTTGTATAAAGCACATTCCTGACATTATCAACACAGCATCCAGTCTTAGGCACTTATGATTACCACGTACTCAACAAGCAGAATATTCAATAATTACCCATATATATTACTTTCTCACCATTCATCAATAGTAAATTATGATACTATCCTTGAATATTAATAAATCATTTAATACACACTTTCTGTTGAGGTATTTGTGGCAAGGTTTCTACTCCAGATATATGATAAAGAAGGAAAAGGAAAACAAAAAAAGAGACACTTACCTAAGCTCTCATATCTTCCATCCTCACCCACAAAGCTGCGTAGTCATTTGTGATGTGGTTAATCTTTGTTCTTCCTGCTTTAGATGGATGGACAGCAGCATATAACAGTAATGTTGGATTATCCTCAGCAATGTCTCCATAGACAGAATCCATGCATTTGGCAAGGGTTCTTCCATTCCTCACAGGGAAGAATCTCTATCTACTGGCTGCTTGCTTTGATTTGTATTTCAGACTCGAATGGCTATCTACGGCAACCTATGTAGATATATTTTTCCTCATCTTCTTCCAGGGCAATGAACCTATTCTGAATTTGAAGATCTGTGACTTCATCCTTGTACTCGCCTCAAGAACAGAAGCACATCCATTCACTCTGTGTCCTTTCCTAACAAAACAATCATTACAGAAAATATATCCAGAAAGATTAAACAAGGTGAAACAGATCTCAGCTCTAGATATTGATCAGTCAGCTCACAGGACCATGGTGAATTTTTCCGCAGTTTACTTCTCTACTTAGGTCACATAAGCCAGATAAAGCTAAGCAAATCACATTTTGGAATATTTGGAGAATTCCTAATGTAGCTTTTGCAAAAGTCTTAGAGGATTAACTGTTCTCTGTATTGAGGAGACAAAAGCAAGATTGAGAGAAGAACAATTTTGGAAGAGCTGCACTAGAACAAAAATAAATTGACAAGTATTGCTCATAATTAAATGTAGCTTAGAAATTAGATAACATTTAGCAAACATTATAGTCATGTTCTGAAAATACTGAGTAGGAAAATCAAAAGCTAGCTAATTTGAAGATTATTTTGTTTAATTGTTCTTTTTGCTGTTGGTGGTGGTGGTAGTGGGGTTTTTTGTTTATTTTTTTCCCAAAAGAGATTACATGATAATTTCTCACAATAACTGGCACTATATCATAACACCACGCTATCCAGCATGATTGTCCCAGTCACAGAATCATAAAATGGCTTGGATTGAAAAGGACCACCATGATCATCTATTTCAACCCTCCTGCCACAGGCAGGATAGGCAGCTACCAGACCAGGCTGCCCAGAGCCATATCCAGCCTGGCTTGGAATGTCTCCAGGGATGGAGCATCCACAACCTCCTTGGGAAACTTGTTCTAGTGTGAAAAACTTCCTCCTAATATCTAACCTAAACCTCCCCTGTCTCAGTTTAAAAACATTCTTCCTTGTCCTATCACTATCCACCCTTGTAAACAGCCATTGCACCTACTATTGATATGCTCCCTTCAAGCTTTGGAAGGCCACAATGAGGTCACTCTGGAGCCTTCTCTTCTCTATGCTAAACAAGTCCAGTTCTCTCCACCTTTCTTCATAGGAGAGGTGCTCCAGCCCTCTGATCTTAGTGGTTCTTCTCTGGACTCATTCCAACAGCAGTCGTGTGTTTTTATATCATCTAAGGTAAATTACAGCGAGAAGAGCTATGGTGCACTGTTACAAATGTAAAGGAAAAGAAAAAATAAAGTTAAAATTCAAAAAGATCAAAAAACAATGGTTTTATGCGTGGCTAATTTGAGATAGTTTACCTTTAAACTAAAAAAAGACGGTCTCCTTTTGAATTAATAGGCACAGGATAGATTTCTTTACAGAAATCTCAGGTACAGTGGTGAAAGGCAGGATATACTCTTGCTCTGAGACTAATCATATTCTTGCAATAGCAATGTTGGGAAGAAATCTTTCACTCCTTTATAATTACTGTTCTTATACATTATTTTGTATATTTAGGGGTATGCTACATCATGTCATGTCTTATAATGTCTTAAAATGATGTTCTGGTCAAAAACATTAAAAACTATTTAACTTTATTCATGCTTTCCCAGCATCTACAGAAAACTAGAGACTTCTCAAAAAAACTACTTAATATTTTATCTTCAACACCTAAATAAGCTAATATAGAAGTTACTCCACTATTTCTTTTTACTCAGAATACTTTCTTGTGCCTTGTATTAAAGGTTAATAAAAGAAATCTTAGGTTCTTCTATGGTTTGGCTTTTATTCTGGAGTAAAATACTTTCCTACCTGTTAAACTTTGCAATTCCACTTTCATTTGAACTGAGTCTTATTCAATAGTTCTTAAGCTGGTTCTGAATTTTGTACGCTGGTGAACCTCAAAATCAACTTTACCTAGTTCTTTATGTTCTATCATCTACCCAGCATCAAGAAAATGACAGAATATGAAAAGATTTATTATTGATGGTTGGACTCAATTTCATGAGTCTTTTCCAATCTAAATCATTCTACGATTCTGCAATTCACTAAAAGATCTCTGCACACTTTTTGTTCTTCCTGTTCCTGACATAAGTAGTAAATTTAGTGTTCCTCACTCCCGGAATATTTATCATGCCTTTGATTTCTTAGGAATTGTAAGTCACACAGAAAGATTGTCTCTGCAATAGTTTGATACGAATTACTTAAGAATGAAGATTTTGTGGTTGTTTTTGATTGTTGTAGTTGCTTTGTTTTGTTTAGTTTTAAGAAAAAAATTAACCATCTTTGAAAGTTCCTTAGAAAATACTACCACTAATGTAAATCCAAATGAGCAAACCATTAGCTACTATCAAAGACAAAAATATTAATCAAAGTTTTAGGTACTATATGTCACTAAAAATTGCAGAGATGCTTAATATTTAAGCATCATTTTCATCCTACTATCTCTTTCATATATTTTGATTAGTATTAGTTGCTTGCTCTGGCAAACTTTCAGATCATGCAAACACCTAATGCTTCATGAGCATGTAAGTTTTCACAAGACCAGTACTCAAGGACAAGCAGTGAATGGAGATCTTTTTTACCACACATACGAACCTCTTGAAATTCCCAAATGAAAAGGCTCTTTGTATTATTGAAAATTATAATGACTGTCCTTTGAAACTAATGACAGACTGAAAATAGATTTCTTCAAGGTTAATGAATTTAAATTCCCATATCTGTAACCTTCTGGCACTTTCAACCATTACTGGTATATTTCTGAATGTTCACCTCATTACAAAATGCCGCATTATACATTTATAAAATATATGTATTTTTCTGTGGTATGCAATATACAAAGAACATTCTTCTCTGTAGTAGCCTGCAGGCAAACTTTCAAGGTTTAAAAAGCAGTCTCTAGAGAAGCTTAAAAAGATGACAAAGTCAATTAAGTTGCAAGAAATTCTTTATTTTTATGAAGAGGGAACATATTAGGAATTTCATTATCAGTCAGTGCTGTAGTGCACAAGTTTCTCTTTTGTAATTTAGAAATTCTGAGCTCTGTTGTAAGCTAACCAGCAAAAGAACATCATATAGGCTTTTCAGTTTTTGTTGAAAAAGCATGCATTTTTATTTAGAGATTGAGGCCTGCTCCAAGCCTTTTCTTTTTTTTTTTTTTTACTTAGACCTTCCACGTATCTTAGAATGAAGATTATTACCACAAAGACATTGCAGACAATGTGTAACACTACCCACCGAAATCAAAGTAGTCTGTATCTTCATAACAATTCAAAATGCAGTACAAAGTGTTACAGTAATAAATGAAGCAGTCAGAGATCATTGCCAAGGCCTTTTACCGAATGACAAAGCACAAGAAACCTTCCACAGATGCTGAAATTTAGAGCCAGACAGATGCTTTAATCCTATTTACTAAAAATAGCAATAATCATCAAATTACGAATGGAGACTACATTTCATATTTCAAGCTCAACCTGTGCTGTGCTTAGCAATCCACTCTTTTACGGTGAAGCAGTCTAAATAGAGAATCAGACTATATTAAATAAATCTTATTAAATTCCTGTTGAAAAACTAAGCATTATTTTTAGATATATTTAATATGCTGATGACAATGTATTTACCCTCCTATTAACTAAAATTACCATGAATTTTTCTCTGCCATTTGAGGTAGATAACATTAATGATCTTCTGAGATTAAATAATTTGCTCTTCCTGAAAGATTTTTAAAAGGTAAAATTAGCTTCTAAATATAACTTGGGGAGACATAATAGTCACATGATGAAATTAGAAATGAAGTAGTTTGTTACCTATTACCAGTATATCAAACTTACTTTCATCATAGTGATATGGGCTCCCTTGGGAACCCTCCATTATGAAAAATACTCTTTTCTCTCACTCTTACTTAAAATCACACTTCCAACAATTCAAAAAGACTTTGTAGTAGAGCTTCCATCCATCTAAACAGAAAAGTATAGCAATGTCTATGACCATGAGCTCTGAGAGATAAAGATCGAGACCATAAATCTGTGAGATGATTTAATTCCTAAGATGCTGTGCTTTGTCACTTACTCAGTCTAGACCATCCACACTGCTAATACATGTACTAAGAGCTACAATAACATATTCATCTTGATTTAATTTTGGAAACATACATAATCATGAATAACCATTATATACATTATATTAGCAATTTCTAAGAACATATGTACAGCTTTTTATGCAGTGTTAATATACATTCTAAATTTTACCATTTTTTGCTCTTTTTAGCCTGATTATATGCAACAGTAGTAAAATCACTGAAAGGTGTAAACAGAGGAATTTCCATTAAATGGCTATGAACTTTCTTATTCCACAGTGATACTAGGCCTGGGAATTCATTAATTGATTTTTCACATAATTGAGGTCATTTATGTGGGATTTCTGCCACTTTTAGTTCTGCTGAGCTTTTTGGAGTTTGGATCAAGAAAGGACCTTCTATAACTTACCAACCATATCAAATGCTCTCCCTAATTTTACAGCTTTGGATAAAACATTTGCTGCAGTTGATAAATACTTGGACTGGGGACAAATATTTTGGCAGCAACTGTTATTGCCTTTGGAAAGCAAAACCCCTGAGAACCAAATGATAAGGAGGAAACTGCTTTGCAGGAATTTATCTCTATGCGGACTTCTAGTTCACTGGCACACAGAATGATTCATATTTAAATATCTGAAAAGACAAATAACTCCAAGCCTAGAGAGAGAAGAAAACCTATTAAGAGAGAAAGATTTAAATCTAGCTAATGCTCTAGATACAATTAAAAGAATTAAATAAACCATTAAAGATACAAAATCAGTGCTTACTGTAAATCCAATGCAGTTTCGCAAACAATAACAAATATAGAACAGACAAAGAGAAGAACAGTAATTTGTTTTGCTGTTAGGGCTATTATATTACATTTCCATCTATTGCTTTTCCAAACAAATCTTTTCTATCTTAAGTCCTCGCAATTGTTTTAATACTGAATTGAAAAATAAAGAAACAAACAAAGACAATGAAACATAAAACAATCTCAAATTATTTGAATATTTAATTAATAATTTATGATTGAGAAGAATGTATAAATCATTTATGTACTGTAGTAATGTATGATATATATACTTCAAAGAGAATGGGAACATTTATTTTTGAATTAGGTTGACAAGCAATACTGAAGCAGTAAACACATGAGCATGAAAACGTTACTGTACATTAATAATTACAAATACACACGACTCACTTTTTATTTTTACGTTTAAAATTATTTTAAAAAATAAAACTACTAAAACAGAAGCACATTAGACTTGTCAATGAAATTAACAGAACTCAATGAATAGCTTTAGCTTCCCTCCTTCAAAACAGCTGTATTTTTAATATGTAAAAATATCTTACTTTCTCAATAAAACAACTCCACTTTGAAATGTTAGTATGCTTCCGTTTCACATCCTAAAAATAAAGCTTTTTTTTTTTTACTTGAAAAAAATCTTTCTTCACAGGAATAAGTCTAAAACAAATAACCAAGAGTCCAAGAAGAATAAAATGGTAGAGTAACACCTGAACAATATGAAACATCTTTCTTTGAAGTAAAGAGCCTTCTGAGTTTATAGAATACCCAGTTCCTCTTAAAAATAAAAGATTTCAGACTAAAATACAAAAGAACATGGCTTGCGCTGAACTGAATATACTAGGAAAATGTGTTTCAGGGGTTACTTAAACTTGAATATTGATCAATTAACCCTCTCTCGCTTCATACAGCAGTGGATCTCATGATTAGAAAGGTTTAGAATAGTCATAAAGCAGTTATTATGCAAACAGAAAAAAATCAGACTTCTTAAAAGATCTTTTCTTCTTTTTAATTAATAATTTTATATATATATATATATTTTTTTTTTTTTAAAGATACAGATATAGAAGAGATATATACCATTTAGCCTTAACCAAGATTTCCCAGGTATTTTAATGCAGTCTTATAAACTCCTTTACCACTTCTTCGAGTGTAATCTCTTTCTTTCATATACAGATTTTCCCTTCACTGTGAGGGAGACCTCTCTCTAATGCCTAAACGGGAAGTAATCTTGCTTTCCTCTACCTTTCTGTAGATCATGACTCAACCAAAATATTCAAGGCAAAAATAGACAATTTTCATGGAATGAAACTGTCTGATAGGCTTCAGAAAGCATTACTTGCCTTCTTGCTCAGAAGCAAAGGAACTAAAAAGATACTAATCATAGAATAGTTTGGGTTGGAAGGGACACTTAAGATCATCTAGTTCCAACCCTCCTGCCACAGGCAACGATACCTTAGTCTAGACCAGGTAGCTCAAAGTTCCATCCAGCCTGGCTTTAAATGCTTCCAGGGAGGGGTCATCCACAACCTCACTCGGCAACCTGTTCCAGTATCTCATTACCCTCACAGTAAAGAATTTCTCTCAAACATCTACACCAAACCTTCCCTTTACCAGTTTAAAGCCATTTCCCCTCATTCGGTCACTAGATGCCCTAATAAAAAGTCCCTCTTCAACTTCCCTTATGCCCTCCTCAGGTACTGAAAGGCTGCTAGAATGCCTCCTCAAAGCCTTTTCTCCAAGCTGAAAATTCCCACCTCTTTCAGCCTGTTCTCATAGGGGAGGTGGTCCAGCCCTCCTCCAGTCATCTTTGTTGCACTCTTCTGGACTTGCTCCAACAACTCCATGTCCTTCTTGTGCTGGGGACTCCAGAACTGAACGCTGGCCTTGTTAGACTTCATGAGGCCAGCATGGGGCCTTGGTAAAGCCAAGTTGATACTGCTGTTTGAGCTAGAATCCTTATTAGACCATTCATTGCCAATTAAAGACTATCAAAATTGGTTACCCTTTGTAACAAAGAAAAGCACTTATACCTCAGCATATTTTACATTCCAGATAGAGTTAAGAAGAATGCAAGTCCTCTATTTCTTTTAAACAGGGACTGTGTTTTATAACATCAACACTATGGTACCTGTTGGTCCTCATTAGCTTATACCTCCCCATGGTCAAAACATTATAGATCTTGTCAGAGCATGTGTTTTCAGCAGAGCAATAAAGCCTCAGTTTTAGATTCCTTTGTATTACAACTTGGCATACCAGTGAGGTAAAACCACCTCCTAAAAATCCCATTTAACAGTAGAAAAAGCAGTTCTCAGAAAAGCATGAGTTTAAAATTTTGCAGAGCACAAGGTTGAGTGAAAGGGAAGTCTATGCGCTGATCCACTACAGGCAGAAGTCTGGTTTAGTCTAATTAGACCTGTAACAGTATTTTGGCAGTGTAATATCTAGTTCAGCGTCATCTGGCACCAAAGTACTAACTGTTGAGAGGAAGAAACCTCATTATTGCTTTCTTCAAGGATCTTAAGGAGTATTCCTTAATTAAAAATATCTTAACATTTAATAAAAATAACATGAAGTGTTATTAGAAAGTGTTATTATATACCGCCATCTTGGATATTTAGCTAACGAAGATTCACTAAATGCCATATTTAGAAATTTATGGTTTCAACTAAAATAAGTACATACATTCTCCAGGAGAAAAAAAGAAACCTTAGTTTTCATATATTCAATGGTAAATTTCTGCCTTCTATCATTTCCTTTCCTCACTTCTTTTCCATTAGCCCTTTTGCAAAAAGAGTTCTGACCTAGAAGTATATTGATTCTTCACATCTCAGCAAAGAGGAATGAGGAACCAATTACCTTTGGCAGTGATCTCAACATTGCAGGATTGTTTTTTTTTTCCCCCCCTCATAAGAAGGTCCACAGCTTCCAGCCATAGGAAACTGGAAGTTTTTTTTTTTTTAATATGTACTTAATGTACTGTTTCTAGTCTGTGGTCAGAAATATCAAAGCGTTGAATAATACAACTTTCTTGAACAAAAATGCTTGCATATAAAGAAAATATTTTCTGAAACATATTTGAAAAATCTGTTGAATAATACCAAATAAAAAACACAACCTAGGAAATTGCTCTGAGTTGTCCTATTAGGCTCTTTCTTTATTACCAAGTGGAGCACCATAGTTAGAAAAATTGAGATATTTAATTAACATTAATTTGTTTTCTCCTTAAGAGAAAATTCTTGGTACCTTATCTTTGGTATTTTTAGCAATTAATAAGTTAATTTTTTTTTTTATACCTATACCATTGAATTATTTTTTTTTTTTAATCCCCTACAGCATTAATTCCCTTCTGTCATATTTTCAATGGTACTAAATTTGACATGTAAACAGCAAGAAAAAAACCTATTAAAACAATAAGAAAGTAAAGTGATTGTTGTTGTTGTGCACAACCAGCAATGATATTTCTTTTCTCCTATCTTCTACCTTTGTCTACATCTCCTGCATCGCTATGATCAGTTTTTTTTTGTTGTTGTTTTGTTTTTTTTAATAATATTGTTTTCTATATATTCCTTCTCCCGATAAGGACCAGGGAGTTCCATCTGATAATGATGTGCAATAAAAAAAATGAATAAATACTGTGAATCCAAGTAGTGGCTCAAGTATGAATATTTAAAGGGTCAAAATTAATATGATATTTATTTATCCTTATTTCCAGTGAGATAAATTCAAACAGTTGAGATATAACAATAAATTTAAACTTTTTTTTTCCCTTTTGTAAGAGCTACAAAATCCATCTGAGAATTAGTACAAGGACAAAAATAATAATGCTGGGAAACAAATCCAACAGATTTATTTTCCATTATTTTCAAAGCTATACTTTAATAAGATACTCTATAACAGTTACTTATATAGTACTCTTGGAACTTGGTAAAGTTCCTTTAAATGAAGTTTAAAAGTTTAACTTCTGCACATAACCAGGTCATGCAGCTGCAACAATCCTACACCTAAGTAATCTGAAAAAGTTGTGTGAGGTATTTTGTTTCCCTTTTGGTAATGTTTGGTGTTCAGGCAATTCAATGCAGAGTACTCAAAAAGCAATGGACATCTCCACTCCTACAGGATTTTGGTGTTTTGTTTTTTTTTTTTTTTTTTTGAGACCAGAACACACTACAGTAAAAATATCATAGCAGTTGCTATAGCTCGTTTCTGGTTTCCTTAAGAGTTTCTTTAAACTATGTCAGTAAAAAGTCCACGTATTCAATTTTCTACAAGGCACTCTGTTTTCCCATTTCCCTCACCAGGTCCAGGCTGGCCTGCATCAATATACCACAAGTATACTTTGCATGCCAAGTAACCTTGCAGCTCAAAGCAATTTGCAGGTCAAAGCGCCAGAGACACCACCTGCTGCTTTGTTTTAGACTTGCTCTGTACAGAAGGTCACGCTACTTTTCAGGCGAATGGAACCTTAAGGGGTTCAATAAGTATTTCCACCACAACCTCTCCTTGAAAGAGAATGGGGTGATGGGGGAAATCATTTTGATCTGTGCAAGACTATTTCGAAAATGTTAAAGAGACCTTTACAGATGGTTATTTGTACAGTATTAATTACTTAATGTGAAGACTATTTTACACTTCTAACTAAAAGCACTAAGAAGGGATTTAAATTTTTATTTCAAAATCTTTTCTCAACTTAGTCTGCTTCAGGCATTCATTTCCTACGGTTTAGTTGCCCTCCCTGAACTATTAACACCTTCTGAGTGTGACAATTTAAATGTATTTTCGGAGACCTTGGTACCTCCTTCTACAATAACTTGCATGTTTTGTATAGTTTCTTCACCTGTCAGTCTTATGCAACTGTCAAAATGTGCATTGCAATGAAATATGATGTTTAGTAAAGTAAAACTGGAAAAAAAAAAATCAGTAAACTATAATGCTGAGGAAATATGTATTGCTGCATCAATGGCTAGTAATTGCCCAAAGACACTGTCCTTCACAAAACTTTTTTTTCCTCTCACATTAAGGAATACTTAAGAAACAGATTAACAAAAACCAACCAACAAACAAAAAACATACGAAGAACAAGCTACCGTTTGCCATGGAAGTCTCTAAATCTGCATGGATAAAATACATAAAATATGTGAGAACTGTAAGGAAGAGGAGATACTTAGTATCATAGAATCATCTCAGTTGGTAGCAACCTTTAAAAGCCATCTGGTCTAACTTCCCAGCAGTGAACAGGGACATCTACAGCTGTATCAGGTTGCATAGAGCCTGAACCAGCCTGACCTCGAGCGTCTCTATGTACAGGGCATCCACCACCTCTCTGAGCAAGTTGTGCCAGTGCTTCACTATCATTATTGTAAAATCTTTTTTTCTTATGTTCAATCTAACTCTCCACTCTTATTGCTTGAAACCATTTCCCCTAGTTATATCAAAACAAACTCTGCTAAGTAGTCTGTCTCTTCCTTACATACTGAAAGGCTGCTATCAGGTCTATACAAGTTCTTTTCAGCAGAGCTGTGCTCAATCCTTTCATCCCCAAGTTTGTATTGATAGCGGGGATTTCTGTTATCCAAGTGCAAGACCTTTCATTTCTCTTTGTTGAGCCTCATTGAGGTTCACCTGGGCATAAGCCTTTCAAGGTCTCTCTGGATGACATCCTTCTCTTAAGTGTGTCGATACAAACTTGCTGAGAGTGTATTTGATCCCACTGTCAATGTCACTGACAAAGATAGTAAAGAGCACCAGTCCCAGTACAGACACCTGTGCGATCCCGCTCATCTCCATCTGGATGCTGAACCATGAGAAGGCTCATCTATTTACCTGCTGGTTTTTTGTTTGTCTTCCACCAAAGCAGACTTAAGAAAAAAAAAAAAACCAAAAACAACAACAACAACAAAAAAACCCCTCAAATCTTCCAACTTTTCAACTTTCAGTATGTAAGTGCACCTCTCCAAAGTGGATATGACATGGAAATTTAAAATTCTTACAATGTACCTGAAATTCAGTCATATTCAGTGGTATACTGTAGAGCCTTAAAAGCATTTGGCACATCTTTTATAATCAATCTCTTACATATGAAGAGTAATTTAACTGTCTTCACATCACTTTTCCCTCCCAAAGCAATGACAGGAAGAACAGATTACATATACTTCTGCAATATTCCTTCTGAACAGAAATCATTGAGAACTGCAGCTGTTTAACAACTCTAAAGATAGCATCTTAAAGTATACCGAGTACACTAACATAAAAAAATATAATAAGGACGGGAAAGTACTGAAATATATGAAAAATAGAGTTTTCCTGGTTTTATAGAAAAGGAAAGAAAAAAAACAAAGAAAGATTCAAAGAAAAATAACATGGTAAAGAATCAAAAAGTTTTCAGTTAAAAAAAAAAAAAAAAAAAGCAGTAGAACATATAGTGTAGTCTGAAAACTGAGAGGTGTTTTTTAGACAAATGACTTTGAAGAAGGACCTGCCAGGTGGATTGCTATATTTTTACAGATATGGCTCATTCAGTGGTCTACAAACAAATTTCATATTGGCACTTCTTAACATTATCAAAATTTGCAATTATTTTTTAGTCTTCTTTTCATTACACCTTAATTCAAAACGAGAATGGCTCATGATATAAATTTACCTACAGATAAGAGTAACCCTCTCCTTAATAAGTTCTTTATACTTTGTTATTTTTACTACTGAATTCACATAGCAGAAAAGATTTGTTGTAGGCTTTTTTTTAATATAAGTAATTTTTTGTGTCACCATTACACATTTATTTGTACATAGGTATCAACAGTGATTAAAATGTGTTTGATGTTGAGCTTCCTAAAAGGTGTCCTTTTTTATACTGCAGAAGCATTTCGTGTTTACCTTCCCTGAAGTTTTTAGCTGTATGAAAGCAGAAGATTATAAGCTTCTTTCCCAGAAAGTTTTGTTATTATTTTGTCACACCATTCATGTTAAGTGAAGCTAAAATTTTATCTAAAAGAAAAACATAGTAATAAAGGGTTCAGGAATAAGGCTGTTAGAAGAGCTCCTATGTAATTAACTATCTTTTAGGAAGAAACAACTAAATTTACAAAAGACTGAAGGAAACATTTTATAAGTTAAAAACTGTGTTTTAAATCTTTCTAAGCCTTATTAAATCTGTATAGAGGTTTTGAAGAAAGGAAAGCACTTTGAAATGACAGCTGCTTCTCCTTGCTTTTATCATTAGTAGGGGGGTCTGAATCTGAGGCATCTTTCATTACTTTTTTTTTTCCTAGCATGAAGCTCATTTCATTAAGAAAATTAAAACAGATTCAACCTCTAGTGAATACAATCTCATACTAAAAGACTCTTGTCCAGTTATATGTCCAATAAAGTCTAAGGCTTATCAGTTACCATATCTGAACACACCTTCTGTGTAGAGAAACAACACAGAATTAAATATTGTTTTAATAGATAATGGTATCTTATGCAATCAGTCTCTAGTGGAAAAGCAGAAACCAAGAGCTGTGCAGAAAATAATGAACAATGAGTCAAATTAATTTGAAGTATGAGGAATATCAGAATTGTATTTAGTGGGAGCTCAAAGAGGATATAAAAGATTGCGTGCTGAAGTCAAAAGCAAGAACTAGAAAACAAGTAGTAACATTATAGATCACCATAGAGAACATTTTGGCAACTTCTATTGTAAATTGAATTAAATAGAGAGCTTTGAAGAAAGATCATCAAATGAATACTCACTGATTAACTTTATTACAGTCCTTGCTCAATACAAGCTCATAAAAATGGAGTGTTAGATCCATTACACATAAATACTTTTAAAGATTCTAACAAAATTCATGGATATTCCACTCTATGAAAACTCAAACTCTGCTTTCCTATACTATATAGGAAGCAGGAAGGCCAATGTCAACCTTTCAAATGTATTTCTGCATGTTTGCATGAGGAACATGTAAATCATCTAGAATCCTGGTGCCTGTGATCAGACATAGATCCATGTTTTGTATTCCCTTTTGAACTAGTTGTATAATTCATACAGTGTTTGATTTTTATTATTATTATTATTATTATTATTAGAGTCTCTGAACTTAAAACATAGTGTATTTCTCATCATTTTATTACCTCACACTAATTTGGAACATTTGAAGGCAAAAATCTCCTTGTCCTTCTTTGGACTTGAGGCCTGTTGAACATCTATAAATTCATTTGCTAAGGAAATAAAATGTTATAAATAAATAGAACCCTCAGTAATACAATCATTTGTTTCACAGGAACATTTTGTGATTGTAAAAAATATGTTGCAGTAAATGGAAACTCCTCATTGAGGCTAGAAATCTTTCCCTGAGTTCCCAAGGACCTACTGTCCCTATAGCTTGTCTGAGTACACAAAATTTCATAAAAAAAAAAAAAAAAATTCATAATTTTACAGGATAAACACACTAAGGACAGTACATCCTGGACTGAAAAGATATTTAAATCTTGTGACTTAATAATATGAATACATTGTCCATAACATTGGGAAGTACTATTTTTTTAATTTTTTTTTATTTTAAACCAGTGAGAGATGGCAGGTAAAATAATTTAATGGGTCACTTAGTCCTTTACTTAGAACTTCCCTGGAAAAACATGGAAAGACTTGTAGGATTATTTTGGCTGTTTGTTTCCACCCCCTCTCCCTCCTCCCACATGAGAGAAGTGTGTAGTTTAATCAGTGTTACTTTATTATTATAGGTAGACCATGATATTTACTTTGATTCTGCATCATCCCGCTTTTTCAAACTACATTACTCAAATTGATCTATTTGAAGTAATACATTCCTCCACAGAAGACTGAGACTTACCATAGGAAAATTGTTAATGGTAAATTGGAAGTACAATGGGTGAAGCACTATGAAAGTTTAACTAGCATATAAATAGCTTAATCAAAAAAGGATATTTCATTATGTTGATGATTTTATTATATACTTGTAAGAGCTGGATAGTCCCATATAATTTTCCAAAGAAACAATAATACAACAAATACCACTCTAAACTTAACTGCTAAATCTCCACAAAATTGACGAACTCTCATTTACTATATCAGACCTCATCCATGGTAAAATTATATAATTCATAATGCAAAATTGAAGTTATGTACAGCTTTCGATGTGGGTCAAGAGAAGGGCCGTTTAAAGAGAGTATATGAGATGGAAGGAGACCAGCATTTTACATGGGTAGAATGTCATAGGACAGAGGAAAATTTTAAACTAGAAGAAGAAATATTCATACTAGATGTCTGAGGGGAGTTTTTCCAGAGAGGGTAGTGAGGCACTGGCACAGGCTGCCCAGAGAAACTGGGGATGTCTACCACTGGAAGTTTTCAAGGCCAGGCTGGATGGGACCCTGGGCATCCTGATCTAGTTTGTGATTTAGTGGTCAGCAATGCTGCCCACAGCAGAGAGACTGGAATTAGACAATCTTTGAGGGCTATTCCTAACCAAGCCATTCAGTGATTCTATGATCATATAATATGAAGCAAGATATTCCACCTCATTAGAGTTAAATATAGAAGCAATAAAAATAATTTAGTCAACATTAAGGCTCATAGAAGCTGCTTGGACACTGAGTCTTACTTCGGCATCTTTCTAAAACAACACACCTTCATATTTTTTTTTTTTCAGATTTTTTTTGAATACATATTACTAAAATGAACATTTGTTTCTTACTAAACTGAACATTTATTTCCCTGTATTTCTATTAAAAAGTCCTACAAATAAAGCTTAATAGTTTAATTTTGTAGAACGTTGTTGATTGCTGTGATTTTCCTAAATCTTCTGACAGAAATGAGGCAGATTTCCCAGGACAACATTTCTTGCCAGTAAGCTCATCTCCTTAGCAATCTGAAAACATTGCTATCTGCTATAAAACTGGATACCTAGCCACTTAGGAGATCTTTCATTAGCCAAGATACTCCACGGAGAAAGGGTTTCTTTAGGATATTCAGGGCATTTAATACTTCAGCTGAGCTGGCATAGAGCCCTGCATTTCTGACATTCTGGCAGCAACTGTTAAGGACTTTGGGCATAAACTCTCAGTTGCGAAGTGGTTCCCAGGACGATGGCAATTCAGATTTCCAGAAGACAAAAGTATTTTATTTATTTATTTTTTACACTAAAAATTTGTTACAGCATGAGAATTTTAAGAATAAATTTCTCAGTACTCAATTCTCAGCTTTACGGACAACAAAACTAAAGAAAAAACCAAATCCATCATAAACTATTCTTTATAAAAAAAAATTAATTTGCCTCAATTCTTTACTATCTGCATGAATGTCTTTTATGTTGAAAAATGAAATCTACCCATTTCATCATATTTCTTGCTTGCATTAGCAAATCCAGAAAGCAGATTACAGCTGGTCAAGAGTATATTGATATGAAGAAAAGAACTATCTAACAGTACAGAAAGAACTCTGGGTTGAATTTTTTTTTTTTCCTTTCTTTTGTTATAATTAGACAGTTCCCTTGTATTTTTTTTCCCCCCTCTAGAAACTGGGGTACTAGATTGTTACTCGGATCAAGGAAGTCACATATGCAGTTAATGAAGAATTTAATGAAAAATAAGCAACCAAGAAGGAGCTCAGTTTGGTTTGAGTTTGCATTAGTTTAAATCCCTTTGTATTTCTGCATTCAAACAATAATTAAAACATGCAAAAATATTGATTTGTGACATCTATTTGTAATGTGTTCATATTTTGAAAGACAAATGCCATAATAGTAAGAGGTGGGAGAGAGATAACACGTACTTACAGTAGTTTTTCCTCTCTCTTTTTTTTTTTTTTTTGTCCGGGAAAACTGCATTAAAGATTTTTTCCAGTAGTGCTTAATAAAGAATAATGTTATATTTTAAATGAAAGTACTTTTCCCCCTCTTTAAAATTAAAACCTGAGCAAATACAGTCTTGAAATTTATTTCTTTGACATTAAATGGATGTAATGCCTGACAAATAATTTAAGAATTCTATCTTCATCAGTTTTTGTGGAACTCTTATCAATTTATTCAGATTCTACTTCAACAACATCAAAAAAAATATACTTCTATGCATTTTAAAAATTCCAAAGACATTCCACTGGAACAGTTGTAACAGGATACTCCATTTCTAACAACCATAGAGAGAAGGGGAGAAAAGCAGAAATATAAAAAAAGTTCAGAATGCTAACCTTAAATCATTTCTAAAAATTTTTCAATCTGGGGCTAAATGCACTGCAAATACTCGGCAGTTGGGAAATAACACACAAAGTATTTGAGATCCAACTCTATTTGAACCTATTGGATGTAATTTATAAAACGAGACATATAAAACTCTTTAATTTAAAGAAATTGTTGCCATGCTTGAAATGTAATTAATCTTGGTGTCCAGGGTATTTTTGTTCTTTATCACATTTCAGCCTTAAAATTCTGCTGGTTTTGCCAAGTGTAAATTAAGTCCTAAGGGGGCTATAACCTTCTAACACCTGATATGTGTCAATTATGCAATCCCTCTATTTTCATTCTTCCTATCTTCATATCCATGAAAACAAAGTGAGGCAAATCTAGTGAAGACTGAAGACTCTGCTCCTTCCCTCCATAGCAAATTTTGCAGTGATTCTAGTGAGGAAGCAGATCATGTTAAACTGTAAAAGACAGCTGTTGATATTTCCTACATTCTGGTGATCACTTGGTTTACTAGAAAGAAAAAATCTCATTCCTTTATGGCTGTCTGAAGAGAGAGAGAAAATAATTCTCCACGAAAAATTTTGAAAGAATATAATGTAATTTTCCCACTTTTTTCTTTGCTTTTTTACACAGAGCTGCTTTGTTAGGTTTACCATCTCACAAATAAGTTTCTGTGGTCATGTCTTTGCAGCTAGTCAATGTTCTGAATTAAATGGTTCTATGCTGAATTTCACTTTTTTCATGCATTGGATTTTTTTTTTTTTGTCTCCCTTCTCCTTTTCTATATTTTAACAGAAATATTGTACACATACAAAAAAATCCAGAGAACAGGAGACTATATTATTCTAAAATTATGGATTTGTAAGTGAGAAGAGAGGAAAAGGTGAAATACAGTCAAGGATTTTATGGTCAAAAAGTAATAAAATTTATCTACACAGTTAAAGTGAAGAAACATGGTCAGCTTTCAGCAGCCGAGATAAAGGCGAGCCAAATGACTCATAGGCAGGTGCCATTCTTTGCATTGCACCTGTTGGTTTTAGACAGATGTATAAACATAGATGAAAACTTAAGATGAGCCAGCAACGTGTGCTTTCAGACTGGAAATGCAGCCATCTCCTTGACTGCATCAAAATGAAGGTATGGAGGGGATTGTCTCCCTCTGCTCTGCCCTCATGAAGTCTTGTCTGGAGTACTGCATCCAAGTCTTAAGTCTCCAGAACACGAAAGATTTGGAGCTTCTGGAACTGGTTAAGAGGAGGGATGGAATGTCTCTCCCATGAAGAAAGAGATGGAGAGCTGAACTTGTTCAGCCTGGATCAGAGAAAGCTTCTTCAGGCAAAAAGGAACCATTGTGACTTTCCAGTACTCAAAGGGAGCTTATAAACTGTAAGGAAATCAACTTATTAGATAGAGAGACGGTGATAAGACATGGAAAAATGATTTTAAACTGAGAAAAGGGATTCAGATTAGATTTAAGGGGAAGAAGCTGCCTAGAGAGGTCGTGGATGCCCATCACTGGAGGCGTTCAATGCCAGGCTGGATGGGGCCCAGGACAAGCTGATCTAGTGCCAGATTTAGTAGATGGCAATGCTGCCCAGGGCAGGGAGGTTGGAGCTATATGATCTTTAAGGTCTCTTCCTACCCAAACCATTCTATGATTCCATGGTCTTCTATGGTCTGTACTTTCAAGAACAGGCCTTTTAGTTATTAGGGTTTTTTGTTTGTTTGTTTGTTTTTTTTTCCTTTCTTTCTGCATTTGTCCCTCCACTTGATATAGAGAATTCCTCTGGTAGTTCCCGCCATGAAGAATAAAAAAAAAAAAAAAAAAAAAGTAAGAAAGGAGGTGCTTGGAAACACTAAGAATATCTTAAAGAAAAAATGTGTTCAGTGAAAAACTAGCACTCAAATATTTCTGAAGAGTATGATTTTATGTCTATCAAACAGTCAAATATTTATGCTCTCCATTAGCATAACCATTTGATAAAAAGCAACAACTATTGCAAGTAGATGTAAGAGATTATTCTTTTACATCATTCTCTCAAAGCTTGGGGACACAGATGGACAAGTCCAAGAAAATCCTGAACAAGTCCTGAGCAAGCATTGTGAAATCCTTTGTCTGAGCGACACAGATGGACAAGGCCAAGAACAAAGGTGCCTGCCATCAGATTCCTCACTACAGAATTCCTGTATGCTGACAGACCCTCCTGGGCCTGCTGCTTCCTCCTGGACTGGCTCTGCAACTTCTTCCTGCTACCTGCTTGCTGCCCAAGGCCAGCCACGCTGCTGCTGCTCTCCCCTCTCCTCCCTTCTGCTTTTGCCTTGGACCTTCGAAACGGCATGAAACAGGACTGCTGCTGGATCCTGGTGGTGACTATCCCCGCTTTATGCAATTCTTGCTTCTTTCCTGTCTTTTCTATTGCCCTTCTTCCCTTCCCAGTCTCTCTGATGAGGATTTTAAATAAACTGGCTGGACCAACATTTGAGCCATTGTTTCTTAATCTCACACCGGGTATGTTATATTAAAAGAACCTCCTCTCCTTCCTATAAATTGGAGTGAGACAGTAGATAAACCAGTTTGAATAGTTATCGCAAAAGGAATTGTTATTTTACACTGAGGATAAGGATAGGTTAACATTTTAAGAACAGATATTATGCAGAAAATAATAAGCAAAATATTTAAAACTAGGATTATTAACTAAACATAGAAGTAAACTGTTAAAATCCCAATATCAATCTGGAAATTTAGTTCAGAAATCCTCTATTTTACATGAGATATTGCATACTTGTATTACAATTACATCAACACACATTTCTCTGAAATATAATATATATATATATTATATTATATATATAACATACAGTTTTTATTACCTGAAAAATTTGTTTTTAAATGTCTTTTTTTTCCCACTTTTTGTGTATGCTGCTGCTTAACTAGCCTCTAGAGATGTTTAAATTTCAGCACCAGTAACTACCTTTCTCCCCATCTATCACATTGTAATATCACATTGATAGTTGTGATATATTTTTATTCCTTACTTAAGCTTAATTACTAAAGCATACTTGACATACTTGAAGTACTCAGAAGTGATCTACAGAAAGTGTTCTCAAATATTAACTGAGTGCTTCATCGCTTCAGTCCACACTTTTCATAAGGATTACAATTCATTTTCTTTCACTATTCAGCATTTTGTAAAGGTAGGAAAAAACATGAAGTTAGAGTAACAAAATTTTGAGATATCAACAAAGTGTATTTTACGGATGAAATGATATTATTATTACTGCTATTACTGTACCTATCATGAAGTTTCAGTTACAAAGACTTCGGTCTTTTCTGCAGATATTCAGATATATATCTAAATGGTCATACATTTCTCCTTGAATCATAGAATGACCTGGGTTGAAAAGGACCACAATGACTATCTAGTTTCAACCCCCCTGCAATTCCCCTCCTCCTGGTCAGAGGAGTAATTGACCATGATAATCTGATGAATTTTTTTTATTTTTTTTTTTTTAAAATGAGTTGAGGAAGAACAAAATGTGGTAAAGAAAATAACTAAAAAATACATCCAGGTATAAAGAGTGAGATAAGACAAAACTCAGAGGTAAGCCTTCAGAATTAGTGATCTGATTCAGTCAAATCTTGCCTATCTCTTTTGAAGGATTACCACTGGTAACAGTCTTCAGATGGATTGTCAAATTTACCTGCATTTAAGGAATCTGTTAAGATATCTCATAGCGAGCTATCACGGTGATTAACTCTGAACACAGAAGATGTAGGTTTTTAAGTATCTCTGGCATTATAAACCACAACATGACACAATGACACAGGCATATATTGCATTAGTCAGGGACCATTTATATTTTCTCAGTTAAGAGTTGTTGAGCTAAGAATAACACTTTGGTGTTAACTACTTAGTAATAGTAGAAAAGCCTCAACAATAAGAATTTAAGGCAAGCATATACAGTTAAAGGGGAAAAGAACATAATTAAAATATCTCTGCAGCTCACAATAATACAAAGGCTTTTCTTCTGATATTAAGACCTCAGCTACTGTATTAGACAAACAAAACACAACAGATATGAGTATCAGGCTCACAGACTTATTCACTACTGGATCATCCCTACTTAAGACAGCCTTTCATTGTTCAATGTACAAAAAGCGTGCTGTAGGACTGAATTAAGCCTTACTGTGGGGAAAAAACAAAACAAAACATGAACAATATTTAAAACTCAAGAAGGAAACCATTCAGATTCTGAAAAAATTGTCCATCCTAAAATGGACTCTAGAAGCCCACAGATACTGTTTAATAGTGTAATGAGATAGAAAATGCAGCAATGATAGCAGAGTAGCAAGGACTTAGCTACAACAAGCAAGGACTTGCTCAAAACAGGCACAGAAATAAAGGAAAGAAGCTGCTTACCTTCCAAAAGCCTCAGGTATGTATGCTTCCACTACCAACCCTTAAATAAGGTGTAGGAGAGGGTGGATCCAGGATCCTGACTCCACACTTTCCAGTCACACAGGTGCATGCAATGTAATCTGATCTCCCTGGGTTGGTCCTACCTTCTCACCAGATGCTCAGTCAGTGGGTCAGGCCATGACTTAGTATTTCCACTAAGAATTGAATAGCATTTTTTTCTTCTTACTGACTGTTCATTGCCACTTGGCATGGACTAATCAGATTTGAAGAAAGGATCTTGGAGTTTTAAAATGATAGTGAGCTCTGCAGCCTTTTAAATTCATAAGTCACAGTCAGAATTGTAGGGGTTGGAAGGGACTTCCAGAGTTCATCGAGTCCAACCCCTTTACCAAAGCAGGCTTCTTACAGCAAGATGCACAAGTCTTGAATATCTCTAGAGAAGGAGACTCCACAGCCTCTCCGTGCAGCCCATGCCAGTGCTCTGTCACTCTCACCATAAAGAAGTTCTTTTGCATATTGGTATTGCAGAACTTCCTATTCTCATGTTTATGACTGTTTCCCCTCGTCCTGTCCCCACAAACCTCTAAAAAGAGGTTGGCCATGTCCCTTTGTCTACCATGCTTAAGATATTTATAGACATTTATCAGATCCCCTCTCAGTCTTCTTTTCTCAAGGCTGAACAGACCCAAATCACCCAGCCTTTCCTCACAGGGGAGATACTACAGCCCTTTATCATCTTTCTGGCCCTCCAATGGACTCCTTCCAAGAGATCCCTATCTTTTTTTAACTGGGAAGCCCAGAACTGGATATAGTACTCCAGGTGAGGCCTGGACCAAGGCAGAATAGAGGGGGAGGATCACTTCCATTGACTTGCGCGCAACTTTCCTTTGTGAAAGATCCCCAAGATCCCACTGGCCTTCTAGCCTACTAAGGCACACTGCTGGATCATGGCCAACCTGTGAGGCACCAGGACCCCCAGGTCCTCCTCCACAGAGTTCCTCTCCAGCAGGTCATCCCCTAACCTGTATTGATACATGTGATTATTCCTTCCCAGGTATAGGGCTCTACACTTGCTTTAGTTAAATCTTATCTGGTTTCTTACTGCTCAGCATTCCAGCCTGCCCAGGTCCTGCTGAATGGCAGTACAGCCTGCTGGCATGTCACCCATTCCTCCCAACTTTGTACCAATGGCATACTTACTGAGGTTGGACACTATCCCATTGCCAAGGTTGTCAATGAAGACATTGAACAAGACAAGAACCAACACCAATCCCTTGGGAATGCTGCTAGTCACAAGCCACAGGTCTCCAACCAGACTCTGCATCACTGATCACCACAAAGTCATTGAACTGATACAAAGTATATCAATACAGACAATTTATTCTGATATAAAACTGGTTGGAGAGTTTCTTTTAAAAAAGAGTGAGGGCTTAGAAGCAAACTGACACCTTTAGTATTTAGTTCAGGTTTATAACCCTGTAAAATCTTTTCTCCTTGTTTTAGAATTTACATATGTAGGCTCAGAGATATTCTAAGTGAAAAATAAATCTGTGAATCACTTTAAAGCCCCAACTAAAAAAGAGGTGAAGTGAAAAAGAGACTGGAGATTCTTGTATTCTTCATCATTGCTCTAATCAATAAGCAAGTCTTTTCCTTTTACTTTATAGATTTAAGTAGATTTCATATTGCCTTTTCTTTGAAAGTCTGTATATAACCAAAATGTTATAAAGATAACAGAAACTCATTAAAATGGACAGCAAACTGCTTTTCTCTTTCATCTTCAACATCTTATTTCTTCTTCCCAATGTGAATGCATAGTCCCTTCATTTTAAAAATAAAAAAAAAAAATAAATAAAATTGGAGAGGTTATGTTTAAATCACAATAACTTAGATCTGAATTATAGAATCATAGAATCATAGAATCACTAACGTTGGAAAAGACCTAAAAGATCATCCAGTCCAACCGTTCACCTATTACCAATAGCTCCTACTAAACCATGTCCCTCAACACAACATCCAGTCTTTCCTTGAACACCCCCAGGGACGGTGACTCCACCACCTCCCTGGGCAGTCCGTTCCAGTGCCTGACCACCCTTTCTGAAAAGTAATACTTCCTCATGTCCAGCCTGAATCTCCCCTGCCGCAGCTTGAAGCCATTCTCCCCTGAAGTTAATGCTCCAATTCTATTATTAAATATTTTAGAAGTATCTTAGTATTATTTCCAGAAATGGTAGTGCAGTTTTGCTACTTATGAAATTCAGAATTATCATCACTTCAACTTGCTGAGGCCAAATATATAAGATAAATAGCATCAATAATGTTTGCTTTGCGTGAATAAAATAATTCAAAATTAACCCCTTTGACTTTCTAAAATTTAAATCTTCAAGCTGTATCCTGGTACAGCATTAATTTACAAAATAAATTAATAAATAAATTAATAAAATACCCCACCACATGCATATTCTCTGTTCTTTGTAACGAATCAGAGACTTGTTCTTGTAATTCCTATTTTAATAAGTAGCTTCAGCTGATGAAATATTGTGTATGAAGAAATACGCATTTTAAAAATAATACCACTAAAGGATTCCACATGTCCAGCATCAGTGTTATTTAAAGTCGTTTGTGTAAATGTTTTGCCTTGCCTGTGTTTGTGCAACACAACTATTGTCATGAAGTTCTTGCTACCAAGTTAAAGGGAGAAAAATCCCTGGTGCTTTTTGAACACGGCTACAATTTTCAAATGATCCTGCTTTGGAATCTCAAGTGTTTATCTGCCATTTTACATGGGATTGACATCTACTCCTCTTCCAGTTATCTTGTTTCCTAGCTGGAATTATCCACTGAGTCAAAACTATCATCTCAAGTCTAAGTTCAATCTTGCCCTTGAATTTTAGACAAATAATCATATGATTAAATTCTAAGTCAAATCTTGTCAACAGATTCATTTGTAAAGAAGGTTAACTGGAAAATTAACAATATACATCTACGTTCGCCATATGAAATGATAACCCATATTTCAGGTGAAAAATTGTTCCAATATCTGATAAAACTTAAAATCTGTAACTTAAGTTTCAGTTCAACATTGATCTAAATGTGACAGTTTTCACTCTGTTGGTTAAAAAAGGTCATTCCAAGAGACTGAGAACTCCTTAATCCACAGCATTATGTAGAATTGTTACAATTTTTAAAAATCTGTAGTCACACAAAACCTTGGATATTTGATATGTTGTTTCTTTTTATTACTATTATTTATTTTTTCATTGGATATCCACCATAAAAAAATATGTTAACGCAACATTGAACACTCTCTTCAGGACCTGTAGGAGGCAATCTGTCCATTTAAACAAGAAAGTGGTTATTGGCAAGGCCATAAAGCTACAAAAAAACATTTATTATATTAATACATTGATCTTTGAATACTGCATGATGGTGCGACATCTGTCACAGATTCATTTGTTCACCGGTAGGCGAAGAATGGAGGGTGTTTTGGCAGCAGACCCTAATATGACATCCACCAAAGAGCAGATATAATAAAAGAAGAAGAAAATCGGCAGAGGGTTTGTGTTGATAACTTTCCCACAGTGGAAATGAACTTCTCTTTGTTGACTCTGTTATACAGTTCTGCACTATTCATTGCTATTTTGAGGCTGTTTCTTGATGTGAATTCTTACATAAAAAATTAGTACAATAATTCAAAATGCAACTTGTTCTTAACTGGTAGGTGTGAAATGATTTCTATCATTTTATAGCTCTAAGGAGGCAAAATAATACAGCATGACTAATAGATCAGATGATGTTTTATTTTCCAATTCTTGAATTGCAATTCTGCAAAATATTCTTAATATTTATCTGATTAATGTTAAAGAAAGATGGGTACAAAGTGTGATTGTACTAAAATATAATAAAATACCTTACTTAAATTCTACTTAAAATATAGAAGATTAGTTAAAATTATCACTGGATTCCTTATATTCATCAGTCTTTGAACAGCTAAATATATAAAAGGAAAAAAATCAATTTTGTATCCTTGGATAATATTTGCAAGCAGAACAAGCAAATACTCACTTAAAAATAGTTCTGATAACCAACACAAGCAATGGTAAAAGGCTTGACTTTACACAACACTGATGTGAGACACAAATACAGTTTTTGGTATAATTAAGGTATCATGAGATTTTTTGTATTTATGTTTTACAGTGATTGCAATTTTTTGTTTACTGCACTAGAACCAGAGGATTTCACTCACTTTTTTGCAATTTACTGCAAGAAGGTGGATCATGATGCTTACAAAGACAATAATGAGTTAATATGTCTAGTAATCTAGTAAAATATCCTAGCTGTGTGTTTCAATAACCAGTACTTTACAGTTAGATGTTATTATGTAGCTGATTAAAATGCTGATAGAAAACCACAAATTAGTAAGTAAAATCATGAGAGGTGCGGGCCTGAGACTATCTGAAGCACCATGGAAGAAAATTATCAAAATCACTACATAGATTCAGAAATTTTATCATGAACAATTTCCCACGCAGCAGTACATATAAGAATCCCAGTGACTATTAGGAGTGGTTTATGAAGTTTTTCGCAAACTTGTGTGACCAAGAAAGAGAAAACTGAAAACGTCCAGCCTCAGTAGCTTACTGAAGTCCTGTAGATGAAACTGAAGTGAAGCCTCTCATCATGTTGAGATTTTCTTACAAACTATAGAAATGATCAAATTGAAGTGATGGCATTTACAGTATTTTTTTTCTTTTCCCATCTGATTTGGTTTTAAGGAAACTTTTAGTGGGACTTCATATATCACTGTCTATACCAATTTGGCTTTACAAATTCAATTAACATCAACCAGATTCAAGCTCATATGGATTAAGAGCATTATCTTAGGGAATATATTCTAGAAAAATTCATTAAAGTATAAATAAGCATGAAGATGAAAATTTATCTGCATATAGTCAAGATAGTGAAAATAGTTGTCTTTAAACTGCATTTATCTCTCTGCAACATTACGGTCCTTCCAGAGTGGAAAAAAACATATTTATTCCTTACCTACATAATTATACAGTGGTATTCATGGGACTAGAGAGAATAGAATTACTTTAAGATAGAACATTCTCTCTCTCAAAAAAAAAAAAAAAAAAAAGAAAGTTAGAAATAAGATTATAAGGAACACAACAGCAAGGGTCTCTGCTACATTTCTAGAAGAAAAAATGGATTTGCCACAGAAAACTGTTTGAAATTTCAAAACCCAGAAGCTAGTTTAAGCTTGTGTTCTGCTGCAAAATTCCTCTGTAATGTTGGTAAGTTACCTGTCCTGCCATCTATGCCTTTCATTATCAATCATGTAGTAGTAATAATGCTGACTTACTTCACAGGAGCATTGTGAAGATTAATTAGATTCTTCAAAAAGCAAATGCCTCCACACTACAGCACAGAAATATGTTTTTCCTCTAACACAGGCTGTTAATTATCTACAAAACTGTACTTGGCAAACATTTGATCTTAAACTTTGGAGATAAGGTTATGGGTTTTTTTGGTGTTTTCTTTTTTAAATCCCTTTCTTTTGTTCTTCTTTCTCCTCACATACTGTAAAGCAAAGCAGTTTCTAATGCTAGCCTTGCATTTCTGCATAACGTTAAATTAACTTTTAATTAGATTAAATATTGACCTAATGGCTATATTGTACCTTAATAATCTTTGCATATAATCTGCTAAACATTTATAAATTTCACGTAGGTGAATCAACACATATAAATTTACAGAATTGTGTGAGAGTAGTAATAAGTGTTCTAACTTTTATAGTATGGTTAATTATCAAATTATAGATAGTTTTTGAGCAATTTATTTGCTGTATGCAAGGGAAAAATCAATATATTGGGAAGTACCATTATGTGTCTCAATATATTGTTATCTGGCTGGCTTAGTATCTAAAGTTCTTTGGGTGTTTATTTTTTACAGTAGATTCTCATCTAGCAAATATATAACATGAAGCAGGAGACAGTCTCCATAGCACAGTTAAAAATCATATAGAATACAGTCATGTATAGAATACATCCAGTGTCCTAAGAATGTCGAAAGTACCACGTTCACTTGCTACTCAAACAAAATTTTTAAAATATAATTATCTTTTTGTTGACTATCTCTAACTACAGCGTCCATTTAGTACTTCTCTTGTTATTGTTTTCAGATGTAGGAACTCACAGGTTTTGGTGGTAGTGACATTTATTTATATCAGCTGAGGAGATAAAATTGTTCAAGTGATAAAATAGTCCCACTCACTTCTATTCATAGCTAAGCATCTGGTCCACCCAAACTAAATGTTATCATATGTGTATGTTGTCATCTAGTGTGTCTCTTCAAGTATATCTAAAGATAGCAAGTTGATACATGTGAGATATATAGGTCCCAAAGTTTTTTTGATCTGTTTTGCCAAGAAGAGTCAATTAGTTCTCCAACAAAAGTAGCTTGCATTTTTGTATTACCGAAGTGGAATTTTTTCATTGGTATTCTGGCAGGATCTTATCCAATTATTAGATATACTTGAATCTTGAAGAAGACCATTCTAGCAAGCTAAAAGGTCTCATTTAATGTCATGCTTGTGAATATATGTATGCTTAACATTGGGAAAAAACATTAAAACTACAATGAGTAATCAAGCACACCAATTTTATTTGTATAATATTTTAAATGCATGCTTTTTAAAAACAGAATGAAAAAACTCGTTATGAACATTACCATCAGTATGAGATGAACATGGCTAATTCTAAGAACCTGAAAAATTGTATATAGAGTCTATTCTGAAACATCTTAATATGATATGATAACAAAAGCAAACTTTTCAGTGGTTGCTGCTCTTTAGACAAGAACGATATTCCCCAAAAATATTTTTCATAATCCAATTAGTCTTCCAGTGCACTCTGTGTAGAAGCTTCTACTCTGGAAAGCATAATCTTTATTGAGGTATAGTACTTCGTAATTTATTCATATTTGCAGTTGTGAGTTTCTCAGATATCATTCAGTCATATCTCAGGTCTCATTAAATAGAAAGTGTTTCTGAATGTTCTATAGCTTTCTGGAAAACAAATGATAAGCTTTTAAATCATTTTACAATCATTCCAGTGCAAACATAGATATCATATTTTTTTGTGACATTTCATAGCACTCAGTGTCATGTTATAGTAGTAATAGCAGATACATGTAAAAAATGCATTACATTTTCAAAAATTCAGAAGAGACAGAAATCCCTAGCTAGATAAAGAGGACTCCAGGACTAGGAGGGTGACCACTTTGTTTGTTTGTTTTTTTCTTAAACATTTATAACCAATGTATTTAGGTCCTACAGATAGGAATGAATACTGATAAAAATTTATTCTTTCAGAAAAGATATTCATGTGACCTGGGTCCGATTACTAAATAAGGCATTGTGACTTAATTGTAAGGTCTCTTTCCATTCCTTCCACTTTTCTCCAAACAACAAGCACACATAACTCTAAGTTTGGAATACTTTATTTTTTGCAATTTACACCACTAAAAACTCTGTACAAAATAAAATACTGATATTTAATTAATTAATTAATCATTTTTTTAAACAAGGAATTTGCTCAAATGGATAAATGAATAAAATTATCTTTTTTAATTCATTGTGGTTTGAGTGAAGTCTTGGGCCTTATATTAGATAATGACTTACGCTTGGATTTTTTATTTGTTTGTTTTTGTTTTAATTTTGTAAGTTGCCTTTGTTTTTAGAGCAATTGTCTGTTACAGCAAGCTATAATTGTGCTTTACTTGCAGTAATGTACAATATAATTTTTAAAAGAAAGTAGTCTGTTATAATTGTCTTTGTAGCTCTGAAAAGAAAACAATATCTATTCTAGCCACTCAGCACTGAAGAGTCTGTCTACCATGGAATATCAGAAATTAAGGACTCTTAACAACAAAAAAAGATTATGGTTAAGGAAACTATTCTGAAATCTTTAATAAAATATCAAAATAAAGAAATCTCATAATTGAATGTATACATTTTTATCTCTTTTCTTGAATTGAATCCATAGTTGTGTGTTATGGTTCTATATTTCATTCAAAGTTGTTTCATTAGTAAGTCATAGTGTATAGTACACTCTTTCCCAGCAAATTAACAAGCTTTAAAAATGTCTGTTCTAATTTTAAGGAGTCTCTAGAATTCTTATTACAGCTTGAATTACACATCAGAAGAATTTTTTTATATATTGTCCTTGAGAATACTAAGTTGAATACTATATAATACAGGAAAAAAACCTGTATATATTTTTCTATATTTTTTTAAATCAATGAAACCTATAATTACAACATCAACATATTTGTCTATCATTTCATACAATATTTTCTTTTTTCATATCTATTAAATAATTATTTCCATTTATTGGCTACTACTTTAAAAAGATCATCAGAATGTTGTACAGCATTTCATTTTTCATTATTCTTTAGTAAAATGAAAACATATCTCTTTGTTTACTCATGAGTGGAGACAAATTTTTGACAATTTCAGAATGACAGGTGACATTTTCAGAAAGTTATAAGTGACTGAAGAATTAGACTATGCTGGTGTGAGAATCCTTCTCTTTTTTTGGCTCAAAGCTTGCTTCCTGAGGTATTTCTTGTGATAAGACTCTGAATGATTTGTTGAGGAGGCAACTAATGGGTGCTAACCGTGTGACAATGGATATCGCTTTGGGAACATTTGAAAGCCCCTTCCCCCAGAGCTGCTTGCTCTGTAGAAGAGCGGAAGAGAGTGCTCAGGAGTGTTTACTGCTTACTGATTGAAGATCTGGCCTGTGACTAAACAGCTCCAGCTAGTTGTGGGAAAATTGGGGAATGATACCGTCGTGTTCTGTGAGAAATAGGATGAAGATGGGCATCCCTGCACCCTCCTATAATTTGGAGCGAGACAGCTGGTTTCTATTGCCTAAGGTCATCAAATAATAAGCAGAAATTATTCGGCATGAATTAAGTTAGTCCTCTGCTTTTACTTTGACCTGGCTCTGGTATAAGACATATTGACATAACTGGCATACTTTAGAATAAATACCGGTTTACTCACTTTTCCTTTAAAGCCAAGTTTATCTGCTTTCTAAATACATTGAAAGGAGTTTAGTTATTCATTTGTTCCCTAAAACATTGGCTACTCTTAACTGTATTACTGATCAGTAGACATTCACCAGATTCAGTCTCAAGCACAACCCTTATTTCTATCAATACCTACTGTGTGAGAAAGGTGCAGTAATCTGACTCTGAATCTCTGAATCTGAATCTAAGTAAATCCTGGGCATTTATTTTTAGAAGTATGTTTTCTGTTGCTTTATTTTACCTGATTCAATTACTTAGCCGTGTTCACAACGAAAAGAGAGGTCTGTCCTCAACACGCGTGTGAAATGATAAAACCCACCATGTCTGAGTAAATGAGCAGTACTTTGCATATTCTAAGATGGAAAAGAAAATGATAACTTTGCTTTAAGTATGTTCATTTAAATATGTAAGCAATAACTACATATATAAAAAAATGAGAAGTTTTATTTGTTGAGAGAATTTGTATAGATGTAGTTACACACAGACCTCAAATAATGTATCAAAATTCTTGTTAGTCTACCGACTGGAAATGTTACAAAAAAAAATCTCTTCTAAAGCATTCCTTCCTGAATCAAGATACCAAAAACATTCTTTTAAAGACTATCAGCATTGATTCTCCCAAAATATATTGTTTCAGGCAAGGGTGTACAGGTAATTTGGGAAGAATTAAAGGACAAAATATTGCTCCCAACACATCACTGTACATATACACTGTCTTTTAGCTCATTTGCTCTAGCATATTCTTTCTCAACATTGCAAGCCACAATTGTCACACATGTTGATTGTTTAACAACTTCTTGTTACCACAAATTAGATTCAGCAGTGGGAGAAGAGACAACTGTTTGGCTCTTTATTTTGTTTTGTATTTGTTCTCCCAGTTTATGTTGTTCTACATTTTTAGAGCAGGGTGCCAAATAGTTATTAACTGTCATTACCTCTCAACTTACAAGCTGAAGCTATGGTCAGTAATATGTCCGCATCTTACACAAGATCATTCCTTGATATAAATTCTGGCAAAGCCCAGACTTGATGAGGAAGTTGGGTGCTAATATTATATTCCTCTCTTACTTTCAACTCTGCCAAAAGCCAGCATCTGCTCCCATATAGGGTGTTGACAGTTAAAGCATTTTTCCATTGTGTTGTAATTCTGCCGAGACCTGGCATCTGCTCACAAATAGAGGTGTTGACAGTTTGAGCTCTAGCACTTTCCCTTTGTGCATCAACTCTGTGGAAATTTGGCATCTGCTCACACACGCAAGTTTTGACAGCACAAACTGCAGTCTAACACTAAGTTACTCCACTATAGGGGAACACATGTAGTCACAGGTTTGGAGGGAGACTACTTTCTGATAACATCAAATCATGAGAGGTCAGACAGAGTAGTAGGCATAGGGCTTGGAATGCTTTTATATTTGCTCTTATTGTTTGTTTTGATGTTATTGTTTTTGTTTGTTTTGGGTTTTCCTTTTTTTTGTGCAGCAAAAGTCTTGACATATTTTGCCAATAGACTATATGGAGAATTTTTCCTTTATAATAAGTATCAGGAGAACCAGCATCCAAAAATCTCACAAGATATTCTTTTCTCCATGACATAGACAGTTACAGTGGTTAGAAATTCATTGAGATCATTCTTATTTCCTTTTAAGCTCATTGTTTCTCTCAGAAATTATCTTGAATCCTCTACCATTTTCAAGGTCTTAACAACTTTTTCTGTACATTTTAAGTGCAGATAAGAAAAAGAATAATTATTGCTTGGAGACAGAACTGACATTGCATGTTAATATATGTAGCAAGAATACGTTAGGTAACAATGTTATCTTTTTTATTGCTAAGCATCAATCAAGGCCATCTGCTGTACAAGAAGCAGGCTAAATCATAGTTCAGTGTTTTTAACATGCACTTAATCTGCCCTCTGATATGAAAGCAGGGTTAAAGGTTCTACACTGACTTTTAGGATAAACAGAAAAAGAACAACTCAATCAGTTATCCTAAATTTTCTGTTTTGCTCCAGTAAGAACAGCAGATGATTGTTCTTACAAATAATTATACTGAGATTTATTTCTACAATAAAGTGTGCTATTAATTATGCAAAGTAATCTGAAAGGATTCTTAGATCTTTTAGTTGTTGAATATTGAGAATAAAAGGAATTTTGCTTTCTTAAGTTATTTCATATGAACCAAATGGTAAACTGAAAGAGAAAATCAAACAGGTTTTTTTTAGTAATTAAACAGTTACTTTTAACTACTTAATAATTTCATCAGGAAATAAGAAACATAGTGGGAATATGATGTTTTTTAGCCATATGTATTGTTCTAATTTCAAATTAAATATAGTTCAATTACAGCGTGCACAAAAATATGATGAAATTTGAATCTATAAAATCTTGGATAGACATACTTTGACGTAGAACTGGAACAGCTGAATTACAGTCACTACAATGTTAAAGAAGCACGATTGTACTATACATGAGAACAGATAACACTAAAGAAACAAGTAATGGTTGTGGGCTTTAAATATGGCATGGTTTGAAAGCTTTATAATAGGTGGTTTTGTAAACAGATAATGTGATTTAGTTGTCTGCTGGCCTAGTTCCACAAGCTCAAGTTTTTATGATGCAGCATATGAAAAATAAATGTCAAGATTATACATTGCAATTTCCTGCCATAAGTTATATTCTTCTCTATTGATATATTTAACTACAGAACTATGTCAGTCTGAAGTTATGGATACAAAATGCACACATACACGTATATTTATATCCTATGCAGATGATATACATTTGTATGTGAATCTAAGTAGTTTCTATTCTCAGAACTTGATAACTTTTTGTGTATGGATTTGTAAACAGATAAACCCTTTAAGTCTGCTTTCACCAAGTTTCATTTGCATATACTCCCTCCACCAGATAGTGTTAAGATGGGTTAAAATGAAAATTTTCAGTCAGGAAGTCTGTGCCTCTTTCATTGCTGTAATTTCAGTCTGCACCTTGCATCAGACGTTGGTGTGTTAACTGCTACGCACAGAGAGATGATTCAAGTGATGTCTAGTCAGCCACCAAAGAATTGGATGGTTGCCTGGAGACTAACTTTCAGTGTTCTGAATCTGTCTCCTTAAATAGGAAAGAAAGAAAATCCTATGCATCTCACTTTAAAGAATGTACTAAGCAGCCAGACAGGCACTTGTCAGGTTTGTGTCAAGGTTTACTGCATCCTGAAATTACTTACAAGTATTAACCAGAGCATAAGAGCTTTCACATGTTCACTAAATTCACCTCTTACCTTGCTAAACGAGTTCACAGAGTTTCAGTGAAATATTTTGATGGCTGTGGTACATCTCGCTTCATCTTTTGCCTCTCCAGCATTCCACTGACACCAGAAATCTTTATCCCATCTTCTTTTTGCATGTCACAGGATAATTCAGATTGGAAGAGACCTCAGGTGGCCAAGCACTACACCTTCATGCCCCAGTGTCACCTGTGAAAACAGCATCAGGTTCAGAATAGGCAATTATTCTTACTGGTCAGCATATCCCACAGGCAATCATTCCTCCTACAGTTCTGAACACTCTGAATCACACTAATTTCATAAAACTCAGCAAATTTAGATTTCAAGGACTCCATACTGCAACATAATTTTCTACAGCACAGCATTACAAAAGATGTATTTTTGTAGATGATCTCTACAGCTACAGGCAAGCCACAAATGAGTTTTTTTCAAACTTCTTCTTTGATTAGGTTGAATATCACTGATCTAATTGAATTGATATTGATTTGAGTTTAGCCAAATTACCTCTTAAAGCATTTGTTTACATGAATAGCACAAGACTTTTGAATGTATACCAACTTAGTCAGTCATTAAATACCAACTAAATCATTCAATCATTAAACAAGAATAGCCATAACATCAAGACCCGTGACTAATAAAGTTACCAGTCTGTCTCCGTGTCACCTTTAGTCAGCTAATATGTATGTTTGTAGACACAATGCAGAACATTTCAGAAAGTGAGGAAAGCCAGTAATGTCCTCACAGTAGTTCATACAAATGTGTTGTTTTTCTTTGTTTATCAATCGTAACAAAAATTCAATTTTTTAGAAGTTTCAGCCTTTTTTAAAAAAGTATTTTTACTTTTGTAGCTGCTAATGTAGGCTAGTAAACATAATTTTTTTTATTACTAGAAAAAGCTATAATCTTATTCATTTAACATTTATAGATGTTACTTAGCCTGAAGTGATTTTGTCTGTTTTGCCTGTTTTTAACAATTAGCTAGTCTGACTATTGCTAAATCTGTGTGAATACTATTAATGGTAAAGACTTCATAAACTAGGTAGTCATTATATGTTAGACAACAGCCCTTTAAATCAACTGAGATAGGAATAGGCTATTAGGCAGCTTTGAAACATGACCTCATCTAAGTTTTCCTGCTCTGGCAGGGGGATTGGACTAGATGATCTTCTGAGACACCTTCCAACCCCTGACATTCCGTGATTCTTTGATTCTGTGAAATTTCAGCTGAAATTAGTGAGAAGGAAACAAATTGCCATAAGGAAATGTGCAATAAAGAAGACCAAAGACTGAGAAGAAAGGAGTGCCTACCTACAGTTTTGAGATCCTGTGGAGAACATGGTGTACTGCTGACTGGCAGGACAACATTCTCAAAGAAGCATGCTGCTGATGACAAGACACAGAAGAACAATGGAAGAGTGAGCCCAATGCCCAAAGGGGCAAGAAAAAAAAAGGAAATCACTTTGCATAAATTTTATTGATTAAACATTTATATATTGATTAGGACCATAACTATTGTATCATAGTAATACAGTTAATTTTTGATTGGATTGATAGGATTTTACATAGACAGGTAATACAGTATTGGATGCATATGTATAAGTGCAATATCTGCCCGTAGCAGATATTAAGTATAGATTTTAAGTAGAATACCATCATTGTCTAATATGTCTGTTTTGCCAGCAATAGCAGTCTGTGGGAATCTTGTAATTTTTTATTATTCTAAGGGCAAATATGTAGACTTTACATTTAGGAGGAGGGAGTAGCTCTAGAAGGGATCTTTCAGGTGCAAAAAAAGGCACTTTTTTTTTTTAAATGAAACTATATCAATCTGTTTGACAGGAATTTGCCGTGCAGAAAATTATAAGCCACAGAAACTTAAGATGGTACTGCCTATAGGCAAAGATTATTGTTTGGAAAGGGGTCTCATTTTTTGGAGAAGTGAGAAGTTATATGCTGAATAACATAGCTAAATACATAAAGATGGATTCAAAGTTACTCCAGCTGAAATCTGTCTGAAGGCTTGGATTTGATCTTCTGGTTCCATAAAAAATGATTTCTTATCTTCAATGTTCTTATATGATATTAAGCTCTTAAAATGTTTTCCTGGTTTTATTACACAATAATAGTGAAATTTTTGACTGTTCATTTTATGACACTAAGATCCGACATTCAAATCTTTCTTGCTTTCCAGCCTCTACTTAGAATCAGTGAGAAACTTTTGCTTCAAACATTTAGTTAATGGCAGTAACCTAGGAAAGGCAGCTCAAGGACATTTAAATTCGTGCATATGAAATTAGTGTGTGGTTTTCACCATAATTTTGTTTCTTCTCACATTTAAATTGTGAAATGGGAATCTTTGTATTTTCTTATTGTGGTTAAAAATGAAGTCATGTTTCAAGTAGCTATCATTCGGAAGAAAAATCTATATTCAGGGCAGAATAGAAAGAGCAAATAATTTATATTAGAAAATGATGGTAATCTTTTGAGAGAAGTGAAGAAACTGTATGCTATCCCTGCTAGATGTCCTCCATTGTTCTTTGAAATAAGATTGCAGTTTGATTATAATCACTCTGTTAAACTGATCAAAGTTAAACTAATTCTCATTTTTTTGGCTATTCTTGAATTCTGTCATTTTAATATTCTATTTCTTCACTTTCTTACGAATCTCCTTGTTTTCTTTTCCGAAATTTTGTAAACATTCAGAATAGTACATTAGGCTCTATTTATCTGCTTGTCTTTACTATCAGTACATATTCAGATTTCTACCTGCAGTATGTTTTCTGGTTTATTTTCTGATCCATTTTTGATCCTTCTGTATCCTCTAGTATACTCAGATCTTCCAAACTTTCATGTCATTTGCCCTCTATAAATCTTTCTATTTGGTCCTGTATATTTTCCCACAAGAATTATAGTTTCAGCCTCAAATACCCTGAAATCTTAATTCTGCTTTGTTGTCACTTATTCCACCTTCTACATGTATTTATTTATTTATTTATTTATTTATTTATTTATAGCTATTTTTTGTGCATTCATGAGGTGGTTTCACATTGATGGACAACTAAAATCTACCATGCTGCTCTCTCATTCTCCCATTCTTGAAGGGAAGTGGGAGAAAACTTGGTTGGAAAAAAAAAAAAAAAGATAATTTAATAAAAAGGAAAAGAAAATGAAATAAATATTATAAGAAAGAGAAATAAAAACAACAGCAAAAAAACCCCAAAAAACAAAAACAAAAACAAAAAAAAACAAACACACAAAACCAAACAAACAAAAAATAAAAACAATAAGCAAGGAGACAATTATTCTCTATTTTCTACCAGCAAGTGATGTTCAGCCAAGTCTTGAGAAGCAGGGCCATAACACATAGTGGGTTTTTTTTGGAAGAGAACTAACATTTTCATAATGAGAGCCTCCCCTTTTCCTTCTGTGGTAACCTTCTATGATGCCATCACTGACTACATATGGGGAGAGCTGTGGATGTTGTGTAACTTGACTTCAGCAGGGTGATTGACAGTCTCCCGTAACTTTCTTGTTATGAAACTTAGAAAATGTGGGATCGATGAGTGGAAGGTGAGGTAGATTGAGAACACTCAGAGTGCTACCATCAGTGGTGCAGTCTGGTTGGAGGCCTGTAAATAGCAGTGTTCCAAGGAACCCAGATGTTGTCCTGGATTCACAATCTTCATCAACAATCTGGACAAATGGATAGAGTTCACCCTCAGCAAGTTTGCTAACGATAGAGAGCTGAGAGGATTTGCTGACCCTGTAAGGCTGTGCTACCATTCAACAGGACCTGGTCAGAATGGAGAGTTGGGCAAGGAGGAACCTGATGAGGTTTAACAAGAACAAGTGTAGAGATTTGTCATGGTTTTACGATTTTTGGTTATCAGTATTCCACATAATAACATCATATAGTGCACTGGGAGTTAGAGTTAATACTCCAGTTCCAGGCACCTGTCCAGAAGAGAAGTACTACATACTCCAGAACACTTTGTGTTCAGACAGGAGATATAAGCCCTGGTAAGGTCAACTGATGTCCCTTTCTTCCTTTGGCTCTCCTCCCTGCTGCTTACCCCAACTGCACATCTCACCTCCACAAATGGTGAGCCCTTCAGTTCTCAGACACTCTTTCTGTCATTATATTTGACTTATTAGCTTCAATTCTAATTATATTGTATTATAGTTTGTTATCTTGCATTCCAATACCATATTTAGTAAATTAGTTTGTCTTTCTCAGATTGTTGCCACTGATTTTGATTATTCTGGATCCTCTGTTTCCCTATTCCAGAGGTGTGGATCTGCGGTTACCTCTACTACACTAGTCACAGAACTGGGCCCAACCAGCCGATGAACTGTTGACAAGATTTGAACCTGGGGAGGAATAACTGCATGCAATAGTACAGGTTGAGAGATGATCCGCTGCAGTAGAGCTCTGTGGAGGACATGGATGTTATGATCAATAACAAACTGTCCATAAGCCAGCAGTGTGCTTTTTGGCCAAGAAGGCCAATGGTATCTTGGGATGCAGTAAAAACAGCGTGGCCAGCATGGCAACGGAGGTGATCCTCCCCCTCCCTGGTGAAGCTACATTAGAATACTGTGTCTGGTTCTGGGCTCCCCAGTTCAAAAAATACAGAGATCTCTGAGAAGTAGTCCAGTGGAGGGCCACAAAGATGATAAAAGACCTGGAGCACTTCCATACAAGAAAAGGCTGAGTAATATGGATCTGTTCAGCCTGGGAAAAGAAGACTGGGAGGGGATCTGATTAATGTTTATAACTATCTAAAGGGAGATGGGAAGCAAATGGATGAGGCCTGGGGTTTTCTCAGTGGTATGTAATGACAGGACAAGGAACAGTGGCCTAAAACTCGAACTTAGGAAATTCCATAAAAATATGCAGATTAACTTTATGATATGGACAATGGAGTGCTGGAATGGGTTGCCCAGAGAGATCGTGGGTTCTACTTCTATGGAGATATTCAAGACCCATCTGGACACCTATATATGTGACCTATTGTAGAGTACCTGCTTTAGCAGAACAATTAGACTTGACAATGTCTTGAAATCCCAACCTCTGCAATTCTGTGATCCTTCTTTCCCTGATTTTGTAGCCGAGTATTTAATCATATGATATGGAATATTTCTTTGGTTAGGTTAGGTCTGCTGTCCTGGTGATTCCCTGCAATCCCACACCCCTATTATGTTCGGAGGGTTTTTGAGAGAGTCTTGATAGTGTGACAGTGCTGCTCAGCAATAGACAAAACATTAATGTGATACTAATGCTGGTTCTGCTACACATGGACTGCTAATGGACTGCTGTGGGGAAAATTAACACCATCCCAGCCAGACCCAGTACATTCTTTTCTTGTATAATCATATTCCAAAATTTATTGGCATTTATTGGGTATTTTTTTTTACTCTTATTTTTTTACTCTTAATTGCTGCTTTAATATCTTTGCATTTCAGAGAGATTTGCATAATGTGTTTTTCTTCCTCTGAATCGGTATTTATTATAATTCTCCTTCAGTAACTTCTTTTGTTTTTATTTTTTCCCCTCAAATTGGCCATAGCCTCCAATCTGTGTTTCTCTCAGATTTTAACTGGAGACAGAACAAAATGCATGAAGTTGTTTTTTTGTTTTTTGTAGATGTAGCTGTATAAGAGGAATATCACTGAAGTAAGATATCTGTTTGAGCTTCTGTAAGAATTTCAAAATCCATATTATTTCTTGGGGCTTTGCTTTCTTGGAATATGGCCTTGTTTCACTTTGTTATGCTAATAAACTGCACATTGTATTTCATGTGTTGACTTTGTATATCTGCCACTACTACAACTCATTTAGTGTTCAAAAATCTGTCAGCCATGAGTTCTGGCTTGCAGAGAGCTTTTCAGAGCCTGGATAATAAGTAATGACACATGATTTACATTTTGATTGAAGGATGCAGCTCAATATATTCTCCTGTGACTGCCAATTGGTATGATCTGGAAGGAAAGCTGGTCAGTATTTCACCTCCATTCATCTGACTTGCCTGAAGACAAATGTTTCATAAAACATATTCCTAAAGAGAAAAGGTAAGTCAGAATAGTAAGGACATTTTCAAGAACATATTCACCTCCACCACTTCTTGTTAGTGAATCACATCTTCTACAACACTACTCATGCAGTGCAGATGAAATGCAATTTGTAATGTCATAGTTTTGATTTTTAGTGCGTCCAATGTTTATGTTCTTCTTTATTTCCAAAACTGTTGAACAACTTCTCTATCTTGATAAGAACATTGTACTTGAAATAGAGCTATTGCAAATATCAGATACTTTATATTATTTTGTTCTTTGTCACTCCTCATACCTATCTTCCTCAGCCTTTATTTCACTGTAATGCATTGCAAAAGTTTTTCTCATCGAATTGTCGTTATTTTCTCACTGAAGATTTTATGACTTATTCTCCTTTACTTAGTTTTAAATTATCTGAATCTACGTATTAATGACCACATCAAAGTGAGCAGAAAATTGTATGCTATTAGAAGTTTGCCCTTTGAATAGGTACCCCTGATGTGGCACCTGTGGAATCACAGTTGTAAGATAAATATCCTGTTTTTAAATCAGTGAACTTGTTCTCTTGGTTTCTCTTCTGATGGTTACTTTGGGGTAATATTTCATTATTGTATGCATACTTTATTTCTTTTTCATTCTCTGATCATTTTTGTCTTTCCTTTTTTTCTTTCACAACTTAAATTCCGAATCACTGTATTGGTCACAGCAATGCAATGCAATGGAAAAAAGTGCCTAATAACACTTTGTACATTAGGAACCTAAATGTTGAGTTTGATAAGGTACATTTCTCCAGTATATTATTGGACAGATCAAGAAATTTCAGGAATGAAGATTACAGGTTTGTAGGCTTCTTGTCTTGTTAGGAAACACTTTGGCATAAAGCTTTTGACATTCTAGATTTTGACAGCAAAATATGTTTATATGAATTTTATTTTTCATCTTCTGGCATTACAATTTTTGCACAGATTATGAGAAATAGCACAAGCTGATTGTCCAAGGGTCTTCATAGAATTTGCTAAGTAAATTGGAGAAAGTGAAACACAAATTGGTTCATTTTTTTCAGAGTAAATGTGTCTTCATGACACCTTACCCAATGGAACTCTCTAAAGAGTATCATGAAGAATATCTGCTGAGTTCACTGACTGTAACATAACATTTTAATACTTTCTACCTCTGTCAGAACTGTAGAGTAAGAAGGTGTAAATCTGATATGACTGGATTCCATTTCTCCTTCTGTACTGACGACATAATCATCGTAAAGTTCTAAAAATAATGGTAAGATAGCAATGACAGCTTAGTTAAATTAACTTTATTCGGTAATGATGATATTTTATCTGATTTCTCCAGAACAAAATATGTGCCTTTTAACCATGTTATTTGATAAAAATGCATAATTATTTTACTCTCCCTTTTTGCATATCATTTGCATGAACACAATAATTCCCTTCCCACCTCAACTGCTGTTGTTTTTTTGGACTCTCTACTTTTTATGCTTTGTAAGGAGTTTATGCTGTAGAAATACAGAATGCCTCCTGCAATGTGGATGGGCAAGGTCAGCATGCTCAGAAAGCTCAGGGAAGAATGACTAGAGTGACTGTCCATTCCTACTGCAAAGAAAGCCAAACTTAATACAGAGAGAAAAGGAGAATGTCCCTGAATTAATCAAGAGTTTAAATGCCTTCCAGCCAGCATGGAGACAGAGGCGGAGGGGGTAAGTGGCTTAACTGAATATAAAGTATAAAAATTAAACAACCAACAAAACAAGAGAAGGCTCCAGGGAGAAGCCTCACTACAACGTTCACAACAATATTTAAAGGAGAATATAAACAGGAGGTAAATTAACTTTATACATGAGTAGATTTTTATAGGACAAGAGGGGATGTTTTTAAACTAAAGAAAAGGAGATTTAGATTAGATGACAGGACAAAAATTTTTAATTGTGAGGGTGGTGAGGTGCTGGAATGGGCTTCCCAGAGAAGTTGTGGATGTCCCATTCCATTTGTATCTTGCCTTCACATGATGCAATGAATGGTATCATATCCCCCATTTTCTGTGCCAAGCTGGAGTTATTTACACATGCCAGACCTTCCACCAGTGAACATTCCTTCTAAGACAAACTGCTCCAAAGAAGTGCTTTCAAATGTAAAATTGTCCATAAAGTCATGCTGACTGCCACACAGTGACACCCATCTCTCATCTCCCAGAGAAGTTAGAATCTTATAGCAAGAAATGCCTCAGAAAGCAAGCTTTGTGTCAAAAATAAAGAAGAGTTCAGAGAAAGGCCAAGTTGGATGGGGCCTTGGATGACCTGATCTAGTGCTTAATCAAGTGGTCAGTCAGCAACCCTTACTGCAGCAGGAGAGTTGGAATTAGATGATCTTCGAGAGTTCTTCCAACTCAAGCCATTCCTTGATTCTGTGAAAAAGAATTTGAAGAGAACTATGTTTTTGAGCTAATTTTAAGCTATGTATTCCTTCCAGAGATGGGGGAAACACAGCATCATAACAGTGAGATGACCAATGAGAATCACATTTGTATTGTTATTCACCTATATATGGCTACTGCTCTACTGAGTGCACTTTTTGCTTGTATTGTGATTTAAGGACATTTTGTATAATATAGAATTCAGAGAATTAAATTTGCTACTAAAATGTAAAGCCACCACATTAAACCTTCCACTCTTTTTTTCTAAAGCAACAAGACAAAACTCAGAGCAATTACCCTGCTTGAAATTTTCTTCCAAATTTTCTTCATATGATGTTCATGGAGTTTGACACTGTGAACTTCAGTCCCAGAAAGAGATCAAACTCTAGTCAATGACATGTTTAGTATGGTGCAACGCAGTTTTCTCCAAAACTCTAAGAACCAGTGTCAGTTCTTATATCAGAATTTTAAAGTTGTCAGAGTTAACCACTGAAATTCTAGAGATCTGAAATACATTGCTGCTTTACCATCCTCGAATTTTTAATTCATTTCAAAAAAGGTAGAACATCCCCCAAAGCATAAGGTTCCAAAATAATTTTGCAGTGTGAAAGGTCAGCATTTATTTTTAAAGATAAGCTTCTAACCGTATGATTAAGCAGAGAATCATGTGGCCACTAATAATGAATACCCAGAAAGCAAATAAAAAACATCTATTATTTTCTAAAAGTAATAATTGAAAACAAACAATATGCAAACAAAAAGCACTTAAGTGTTATTATTTCATCTATTATAGATATAGCAGGCATTATAAAATTGAACTCTTGGGTTATTCTTGACTAGACAAAGGAAAACCCATATGTGGGATTGCTTTTACTCAAGAGCACTTAGCAGGCAATACAAAAGGATGGGGAAGTTCAGTGTGTATGTTAAGCAGACAAGAGTTAAGAAAACTAAGGAAGAATGATTTTTTTTTTTTTTTTTTTTTTTAATTGACCAAAGCACAGCAGTGACAGAACCATACAAGCACAACAGTGCTGGAACCAGAGTTAGCGTCAGCATCCAACAATCCAGTGCTGCACACCATTTCTCTTGCCCTGAAAAACTATTAACGACAGATGAAATCCCAACTAATTGACCAATTGAACATAATGAAATACAACTTCTGAATACAACCTATAGACTAAGGGAATTATATCTGTGTGTATTTATCAAAAGATAGGAAAGGTGATAGTAACTAATTGTAATATATTAGAAAATATAGGACCTGAGCATGATGTAAATGGCATGGATAAAATGGTGGATATTATCTCAATTTTGGTTGAGATAGAGTCAGTTTATATTCATAGTGGTTGGATTCAATTTTATCTGACTTAGACAAATACCATGAGCCTCAATAATTGTTCTCCTAGTCAATGTAAATTTTGTAAGTAAAATCAATTGAAATTAGTTGATTAATTTGACGTTATCATAGATAATTGTTAGATAACATTTCTAATTGAAAAGAAGTTTTTTTTCCTGTTTCTTTTACTGCTTTTGTTTGAATTTATACAGTTTCAAAAATTATTTTAGAAGTTATGTCCATTGTTCCTGGAGTAAAAGAAAGTCTTCAGCTTTTTATTTCTCATACTTCATCCTTATGAAATCTATCTGCATTTTTTGAAGTATCATTATCTCTACTTCACAGTAAGGATAGCCAATAATGCCCCCTGCGCAATCCCATCATGCAGGGTTGCAAGCTTATATATCTTAATTTATCCATTTTTACACATCCTTCCTCTACTTACTCACACCTATCCCTCCCACAACTTCCCAGTATGATACTTAATCTGATGAAAAAATTGGCCTAAACTGGTCCAATCAGAATATTTATTTTAATGCATTGTGTGTTCAGTTTTCAGTGGACATCCTAACAGGATAGTGTTCAGGGATCTGTTAGCTTCCTGCTAAAAACACATATGTTCACACACATAAATCTGAATTTTAATATCCTGATGCAAAGTTTTGATCTAAAAGAGAGCAGAAGGATTGGAATTTTTTTTCCAGTTGCAATGCTTTGACTGACCACCAACTAGCTTGGTAAGCAGCATAAGCCTTCCTTCAGTTGTATGTCAGTATCTAGAAGGCACCAAAGAATATAGTTATCAGTAAATCAGTTTGCAGAAAGCAGCAGTCAATTTCTCTACCTGAGAATCGGTAATCAAACTCTACTTAACTCTCTATGGAATTTCAGAGAGAGATAAATATTTATTGTTTATGTCTTAAATATATAAGCAGGTCCAATTAGGAACAGACTGCCCTTTACCCTGAACAGATTTAAACTTTTCTTTAAAATAATTAATTCAGAGCAGTCTTGATCTAGCTCTCATTTGTCTGTCATTGACATAGAGTAGGTAGGTAAGTAAGATGGGTGGAACTTTACGAACATAAATCTTAATTTATACCAGTGCCTCAGGGAACACCAGGAAGATCTTGGTAATTGTTCTGATAATTTTTATCAGAATATAATTTTTTTAATATACTGTGCTAACAGGCCACATTTTGAGCTGCTGAAATCTTAGAATATGTCTTGACTTTTAAATCTATTAAACTGAATAGCATTTATTTTGACATTAATATTCCGTTTCTGTAATTATAATTCATGAGAAAGAATATGTAAACATACATAGAAAGAAAAAGAATAAAAAGAGAGAACAATAAAAAAAGTTCCTCCTCATCTGGCAGACAGTTTTTTACATTCACCATTTCACTCCTATTCCTTTTGGGTATCCCGCTAGGTGATAACTCTGACAGATATTGACAGACTGAGTAAGCCCAGATAGAACTTTGAATCTACTGATGTAGATTTTCTTTCAACAGAAATTCTGGGCAATGGTGAAATCTACTCATAACATTTTATGAATAGTTCATTAAACAAATTCAAGCAGAATTAATTTAAATATATTCTATGGGACACATTCACTTCACTTTATAGTCCAGTTACTGTGGACCCACTCCCTGGTTTCCTATGCCTGTGCTCCTTTAGACTGTGCCATGAATCTTCACTTCTCAAGGCCTCTACTGTTTTACCCTGTAAACTTGTAAAATCGTGGTTGTACAAAACCAACAAAATAGCCACATCCATCCATCAGATTAGAAAATTAGATGCTATATTTAAAGCAACTGATCAACGTAGATCAAAATTTAAGAAGAAAACAAGTCTGACAAGTGTCAATTCTGAGGCCAGGTTACTAGCAACAGCCATACCATGTAACAGTTCTACAGAGTAACAAAATGACTATAAAAATACATTAAATTTAAAGACACCCTACTGGAACATAAAAAGAAGTTGATCAAGACAAAATGCTATCAAATTTCTTTGGGGGAGTTTGATACCTGGTGGTCAATAGCATTTGATGAATGTATCATACCCATTGCCATTATGAAATAAGAAAAAAAACCAACATCATTTATAAAAGCAAAATAAATCAAATACATTTTAAATTGCAATTAAACAGACTGGATACATACAAAAGTTTTTCATAATTATCCCTTGTATATCAAGAGGAGAATGGATTGCAGCCTTTCAGTATCTATGCAAGGCTGTAAGAAAGAGAGGTACAGACTATGTAGCAGCATGTGTTGTGATAGGACGAGGAAAGATTGTTTCAAACCAGAATGGGAAGATTTAAATGGATATAAGGAAAAAAATATATATTATTAGAGAAGTGAAGAACTGAAGCACATTACCCAGAGAAGTGGATGATGCATTGTTCCTAGAGGCATTCAAGGTCAAACTGGATAGAGCTCCAAGCAAACTGATCTAGCTGTCAATGGCCCTTTCTATTGCAGGGAAGTTTGACTAGATGATCTTTAAAGGTTCTTTCCAACTCAGGTGATTCCATGATTCTGTGATTATCTTGGCTGAGTCAATATATAGTCTTGCCAAATTAGTGTCAGCTGTACTTTTCTTTAAAAAAAAAAAAAAAAAAAAGTGTTATTTAAAACCAATTTGGTAATCACATTTAAAATATTTTTTCTTAAAAAGTTGCGAAAAGTTTTCTACATAGTTCTTTACTATGAGTTTTTTAAGCCCTAAGGAAAAAAAAGAAAAAAAAAAACAACCTAAAAAAAACTAGGATGAGGTTGTTCTTTAATGTCTGGCTTCTTCATCTACAATTGAAAAAAGATACCTATCAATGCGCTGCTGCATTTTCTTTGATATGCTAATTTGGTCATTAGACTTGTATCACAAAATATTTACTGTGTGGAAAAAAATGAGACAAAACACATTTTAATCGCAAATGTGTGCACAGGACTGCATCTTTTTGAACATGCTGGAATGTAAGCCCTGGATATGAATGATGCAGCTTCTCTCAGTGGTGCTGCTATAGGTGGCACATTATTTGCACATTTGGAATTTCTTGTGGTTGAGTTCACAAATCCCTAAGCTCGTTTCTTGCAAATTATTGAAGACAATAATGTTTACTGAATACTAAATATGAAATGCTATATGAAACAGTGAAACACTTGGAATGGAGGAATCTTTTTACTCACTAGCAGGTCTACCTCTCTGACCTATAAGATCTATTATTTCCCCTTTTTCTTCAACGGTCAGTCAGATTTTCTTTTCCATGCAAAATTATTTCTTGTCCATGCATAAATATTAAAGTTTTTCAAAAATACCTCCAACTTAATGGAGAGGGCACTACAATGGAGGAGGCGGAAGTTACTGTAAAGAGAGGATGAAGAGGCGGAAGTTATTGTAAAGAGAGGATGAAGAAAGTGATTGGACATTGGTTTTTTTAGACAAGTAACATAATCACAGAGATTAAACGGAACTGTGGAAATTTAGTTATGTTTGTTTTGGACTGAAAGTACAGGAGACTTCTATGAATTTTGAAAGGATATTACTTGAAATCTGTCACGAAGCTGTGAGTCTTGAGGAGATAAAGAAATTCAGAAGTACATCACTTCCTGACCCAACTTGTCTTTTTCAATGTTTTCTCAATTCTTTTCTCAATAAAGTGCGTTCCTAGTTCGATATTCTTCTCTGTGTCCCAATAGGGAACTTGAATGAAAAACTTGAATTTTGCTGGAAGCATCAATTATTAGTGATAGACTCGATAAAATGAAAATAATACTATACATAGCCTGATAAATCCAAACTTACAGTTCATCTAAGAATATCTTACATCAGCTTTTATGATCTTGAGTTTATTTGCACCATACAATTCCAATTTTAGTAATTAACATGAAAAGTCAATGTACTCATGAAAATAAATTTCCTCTTATGGCATAAATATTTATAGCAAAATATTTATGACTGATTCTTGAAAACACTTTTTTTTTTTTTTTTTTTTTTTTTTTTCCTGTAAGAAGAAATGAAAAAATTAATAAAATGTCAAGGTTACATAAACTACTTTTAATTACTAGAGCTGTCATTTTCTCGGATGCTCATATGGTTTGTTGTTGTTTTGTTTTTTTTAATAGTATCCATTACAATGCATGCTTCAGTAATACACAGTAAATTCTGCTCTAAGTGTGAATTGTACTAAATATATGACAGATTCCCATGAAAGGTAGTAAATGAACTGAAAAGATAGTAAGATTTTCTCTTCTACAGTAACGAAGGAAAGTCTTTAAGTGTAAGAGATTATTCTTTTGCACCACTGTTTCAAAGCTTGCTGAGGAACACTGATGGGCAAGTGCTGGGGAAGGGTTGAGAAATTCTTTGTCTGAGTTACACAGATGGACAGGTCCAGGAAAGTCTTGGTCAAAGTAGGAAAAATCTTTTGTCTGAAGATTTGTGAGGCCAGGGGCAATGAGAGAGAGATTAATGCCACAGATTAATGGCTGGGAAGCAGTCTTTTGTGTGGGCTTATCTTGAGGAAGGTGGCCATCTCAGAGGGTACTACACATGACTCTTACCCAAGCACCGAGGAATGCCATGCTGGCAGAAGAAGGATAAAAAGTGAACCAACAACCATGAGTACAGGTTTCTGACATGTGAAGCCTCACGACTTGCCTCTCCCTTCTGGACTTGCTCTGTGCTCTACCTGCTTGCTATCTAAGGCTGGTCATCACTCTGCTGCTGCTTTCCCCTGATAGGGTTTCTGACAACATATTCCTCATTATGTGATTCCTGCATGCTGAAGAACAGGTCTCTGATACCAGAAACGCCACAAGGTGATACCTTCATACTGATGGACTTTCCTGAGCCCGCTACCTGAGTCCTTCCACTTCCTCCTGGACTTACCCTGTCACTCCATCTGCTTGCTACCTAAGGCCAGCCATGCTGCTGCTGCTCAGACAAATTCATATCTGACAGGAAACAAAAGTGTGTCATTGGATTCCTCCATGGGGAAATAATGGCACCAATTAACATTCATTCATAGGCTTTTTGGTATCTCCATAATCCTTGAGAGATATCCTTATTACAGAGTTCAGTGTTAAAATACCACTTTTTCAGTATTGTAATTAAAATTCATGCATATGAATACATGACTGGATGGTCCTTTTAAAATGTTAAGACTATTTCCTTGAGCCAATGAACACACACAGCAGGATCAGGGCTATTGTCACTGCATGTTTCTAGTGTAGGATAACAACTTAATCTCTGATAAACTTAATCTCTGAGTATATAAATAAGAATATATGTGATTATATCTGAAATCAGTTTGATAAATTTCACACAATTTACTTTTAATCAATACTGAAATATGAATGTGATGTGTTGTATGAGAATTAAAATTTGATAAACCAGAATATTTTACGCTCCATATTGAGTCCAGATGGTTACAGATTCTTTAATATATCTATCCATGTGGCACTTCCACATTTGTGTATCTCAGTCTCCCTCTCATTTATGTTTAATGATGGATTGAATCCAAACAATACAAGATGTTCTCTAGCATGTTAATCTTCTGTTAAGTGGACTGATAGTCAGGTCCTTCTGCACAGGATCTTCTTTCTTTCAGTGTAGTCTATTCCAAGACAATCAATCTTCACTTGAAACAGTTGTACTAAAGACACTTCATGTCTAAGTAAATGATAACACAAAGGGCCTCCTAATTATCCAGATAGAAATCTGATTTTATAAGTGTGTGCAACATCCATGCTAGGGTATCAGTTCAATTGAACATCTGAACAGAATCTGAACGTAGTTTTGCATTTATTATCATACAGAGTATACAGATTATTCATAAGGCTTCCTCCTTTCCTTTTCCTTTTCCCTTTCTCCTTCCCTTCCCTTTCTCCTTCCACTTCCCCTTCCCAACTCCCTTGGAAAAATGAAGCATTCCAGATTATCCTATTGCTTTGATTTGTCACATCCTTTCAAATTCGTTCCCCCTATTTCTCACTCACTGGTAGGAAAGCTATTTTTCTTTTGCTGAGGAAATAGAAGAATAATTAGTTGGAAATCAATTAATTGAGATAACAACATCTTCCCTCAGGTCAGGAAGTCCTATGAGAAGTCAGTTGAACTTAACTCTTTAATGGAAGAAAAAAAATGTTCACTAGCATTGAGTTCCAAATTTGCTGGTAACCATAAAAAAGGGAATTAGCTAACAATACGGTTTTTGTAGGTGTGTTTTACTGCCTTCAGAAATCATTGCTTCAGTACTGCAGGTTCACAATATGTTATCATTTTCACTGCTCATTAGACTTGTACTGTGCAAACACAAGATGTCTCTTAAGCTTCAGTGATGAAGGAAATATTCATTATGTAGTCACTTTAACCAGCGTGTTGTATTATTCTTTAATCTAGAGAGTTTCTCTCTTCAAATTTGTCTTGATTTTGAGTTCTCATTTGAGACATATTTATTTCTATCCAACACATCCATTATATTATAGCTGACATTATTCTTTAACATGTATGAAAAATGTTTATGAAACAATGCTGGGGACAATTTAGGTTTATTAATAAAATGTGGTATCTTTTATAATTTATTGTATTTCACTTGAAAAGAAAAAATTTCACTGCTTTGCTTTACAGAAAGTTCTTACCAATATTAGATCATGAGTTCATATAATTTTAAGTTCAAGAACTGAGGAAGTACTGTGTACATATGCACTGATTTGAGGTAAGTTCAGTGTATAAGATTTAGCTTGCTTTTACAGGATTTATATCTAAAACATATACTGAGCCACTATTAATCTCAAATATATTAACTGTTTTTTGAAAACTGTCATTACTCATAAATTCCAAGTTATTTCATCTGAAATTTTTTTAAGTCTAAAATGATGCTAACTTTTATAAGATGCAATTAAAACAACAAAATGAAGTAAATGTTGATGAATAATAACACAGATTTTCAATATTATAGCACTCCTTTCTTCTACTATAATTTTCCTTCACAAATAATATTGTCTGTCTAGTCTGACTTTATCAATATTGATTCCAGAACCTACCATAAATTTAATTTTGTACAGAACCTCTGAAATCAAAATAGTAATATTTAGAATAACTATATTCTATATTCTATATATATTCTATATATATACATATTATATACATATATATATATTCTATATATATTCTATATACTATATAGTTATATATTCTGTAACTAGAATAACTTAGTATAACTATTTCTAAATGAAGCTGTAAGCATTCAATATTCAAATATTCTAATGTGGTTAAGTTTGGTACCAATTACTTGCTTAGTACAGCATGAAGAAATTATCTTTTCTGCCTACCCCCTATTCCTTTCTCAGTGATGGAATCCTGTTTTAGATATGACTTAAAACTGCTGTTCTTACCTGCTACTTAAAATATTCCTTTCTTGTGCGTGGAAATTTCCTAAGCAATCATCATTCATATCTCTTGGACTTTTAAAACAATACTGTAGGAAATATTAGGAGTTATGTTTGGGGACTAAAGATTTTAGTTCTGTAGTTCTTGTAACCTTAAAATTCGGAAGTTCTGCATCTATTGTTACCATATTGGTAAGTCTACTTTAACATGACAATAGCAAGAAAGTGTGGATAAAAATTTGTCTCTGTTGAAATAAAATTCCTATCTATTGTATAAACCAAAAAATATGCTGGAAACTTGCTGGACAATTTCCAGAATCTACAAAAACAACTGTGTGAAGGTGTAAAGGGCATACTATTTTGAGTTGAATAGTTGTTCACTTTGTGGTGATGAGTCTGATATCTGTCCACTATTAATATTCATTGTTCAATAGAAAGAAATATGAAAGTCTATGAACTACATTATCAAATTCAGGACAATGGGCTTGCATACCTCAACTACATTATCAAATTCAGGACAATGGGCTTGCATATCTCGCTTCATTGGGATCTGCTAAAAATTATGAAAGCTCTTGAAGTATAGCACCTCAGGACAGATGGGAAAGAAAACTGATTACCTCTGAGATAATTTTACATACAGAAATAAAACATAAAATACTTTGTGTAGAAAAGAAATATTCTTGGAATTGAAGAAGATGTATCTGCTCTTGACTTCAGCAAGTCACTTACTCCAGATTCAGTAACTTGCAGTCAGAATCAGCAACAGCCAGAATTTTATACTAGTGAAAATCCACGGAATTGAGAAATACATCAGCTGTACACTTTATTATTCTATTTATTATTAAAGAAATTATTGCAGTGAACATGAAAATGTACACTAAAATCAACGTGTCTGGTGATTATTGGAAAGGAAAATTACCTGAATATTTTTTTAAAACTTACTTAGCTAGAAATGATGTGATAACTAGTTAGTATTAAATTACAACTTCCACATTTCTGTATCATCCAGGGAACACAGTTATAACAATACCCCAGCAATAATAATATTTCCTAAAATGCTGAGCAGTCTAATCATCCCATTTATAACCTGATACATTATTACTTCTATGCTGAACAAATTATAAACAAATATAAATGAAATCATACAAAAATTATCATTAAATTTGGCAATAAAAATAACTGTATTTTTATCCATAGAAATGTGGATTTCCACTCTGATTTCATCTAAGAGAATAATCTTTTCATAAAAGTATTTCTGTCTCTAAACTATACAGTGACACAATGATTTTTTTATTTTTTTCCAAACCAATATGTACTTTTTCTGCTCATATCATTAGCCTTGAGGCTGCTGCAGTGAATCCGTGTTTGTTCATTAGCGTTAATTTTGCTAGAAGAGATATGAAGTATGAATCTAAGGATTTTTCAATGTTACCAAGAGACAAATTCAAACTTACATGTTCAGAATGATCAGTCAAGCCCAGCAGATGTCTACTGAGGTAGAAGAAAATGAAGGAAACATTCTGTTCTTAGAACCTCTGTCTGTGACACTAGATTATATTTTATTTTATTTTATTTTATTTTATTTTATTTTATTTTATTTTATTTCATTTTATCTTATTTTTTATCTAATTCTTTTAGGAACTGTCAGCTCTGAAAAGCGTTCTGATTGACACAAAGTCAGTTAGTATCTTTCAGTTTTACACAGAGAACTTTGATTCACTGTTATACAAGGTCTTTTATACCATCAATCTAAGACATTAGATTTTACTCTTTTCTATACAAAGATTGACACTCTATCTACACTTATTCTCCCACTCAGATGGAAGTGGCCTGTGTCTTATCACTTAATATTTTGCCTGAGTTACGTCTGTTTTACCAGGACAGTTTGATTAGTGGATAGCTCAGGAAAAAACAGATGGACACAGATGGACAAAGCCAGGGGCAACGCAAAAGAGATAAGCCGCAGATTAATGGCCATGAAGCTGTCTTTTGTGTCATCCTTATCTCAGGATGATGGCCATCTCAGGAGATGCTGCACATGACTCTTACCCAAGCACCCAGGAATGCCATGCTGGTAGAAGAAGAAGGATGAAAAAGGGACCTACAACCAACTACAAAATTCCTGCATGCTGACAGACTCTCCTGGGCCTGCTACCTGAGTCTTGCTGCTTTCTCCCAGATGGGCTCTGCAACTTCTTTCTGCTACCTGCTTGCTGCCCAAGGCTGGCCACGCTGCTGCTGCTCTCCTCCCCTGCTGCTTTTGGCTCGGACGGTGTGCAACGGGACTGCTGCTGGATCCTGGTGGCAGCTATCCGCGCATTACGGGATTCTTGCTTCTTTCCTATCTTTTCTATCTCCCTCCTTCCCTTCCCCGTCTCCCTGATTGGGAATTATAATAAACTGGTTGGACCCACATTTGAATTGTTGTTTCTTAATCTCTCGCCAGGTTATGTTATATTAAAAGAACTTCCTCTCCTTCCTATAAATTGGCGCAAGACAAGATTGATAGCCTGTCCCTGTTTGGCAAGGTATATCACTGGATTTCTAGAAAAATTTGGTTGGCTTGGCTAAACAAAATGTTGTATTTTCCCAATATGCAGTATCATCATATAAATCTAGAAAAAGAAAAAGAAAAAAAGAAAGAAAAAAAAAAAAGAAGAAAAAAAGAAAGAAAAAAAGCAAAGAAAGAACAAAAGAAAAAAAAAAGAGAGCATTCTAGAGAATTATTCTTCCACGTATTTCAAACACTTATTGGAGAACAACAAGCTTGGCTGTTGAGAAACAAATGCAAGCTGGAATACAAAGCAGGGCAGTGCCCTCCCCGTCTGGGCACAGTGTCATAACCTCTAAGCAGGATGAGCATATCTGGGATGCTGATCACTGCTGGTTCTACTGATAGTTCAGCAATTAGTACACAAATCCAAGATAAAAAGTTGTGGCTGAGGTTAGTTTAGGAATATCCAAATGAAAAGGGCTAAGTAGAACACAGGGCTGAGCACAGAGCTGATCTATAGAAGAGCTCAAGTAGAGAGGGTGTGTGTGGGGATGGCTGTGGCCATTAAGTATCGCTTAGTGGTTGCACTGAGTGTCTAGATACTATTTTAGAATGACATTATTTATGTTATGATTGTATCTGTTCCTTCTTTCTGATTATAAAGGAATTCAAGAATAGGTCTCCCAGCTGCTGTTGATAGAGCTAGTGGTCTTTTAGCAACATTCTATCTAACTCATTCTATCTAACTTTCTTTGAACTATGAGTTTGTGTTCTTTAAGCCCTGTGACAGAGTTCAACAGCTAACCTATGCATGTCCTTCTTTATAAAGCTTGAACTTTACATCAGCTAGCATATTATAGTCACTTCATTCTTTAATTTGAAGAAACAGTGAGCATTTTTTCTGTTCATCTTTATTCATGTAACACACGATCTTATAGACCTGAATGTATCACTTCACAATATGTCTTTTTCAGCCTTAAAGATTCTTGTCTATTTAACTATTCCCAGTAGAGTAGTCATCCAAAGCATTGATCTCTGCTACTCTTCTCGTGATCATTTCTAATTCTTGCTATTTCTGAAATAAAGGGGTCAGAAGGGGCTCAAAGAGACATTGAGGGAAAAAAAAAAAAAAAAAAAAGATGCTAATTGAATTTGGCAGCCTTTGTCTGCTGCAAACAGATGTTTAACAGCTGGAACCTGGGCACTTATGTCGGTTGTAAAGTAAGGCAAAAACAAAATGCTACCTTACATAAGGAAAAAAGAAAACAAATTACAAAACATTTTTAAAATATTTCTGAGGCCAGGATGTTTCAGATACATCAACATTCCTGAATGAGTAGATTTGGAATTAAAAACAAAATGAAACAAAACAAACAAACAAACATCTTCCTCCCCCTCAAAAATGGTTGTTATGTTTAATGTTTTGTTGTTGTTTTTGTTTTACCTATTTCATGAACTGTACAGAAAATAAAGCTAGAAACGCACTGCTGTACTATCCTAGCAACTAGAAAATACCTTGAGCATTCAGGACGAAGGCAGCTTTTCCTGTGATTTTCCTATTGTATGTTACACATATCTGGTGTCAGACACCAGAATGTTATCAAATAAAAATCTCAGGTAGGTGAACAAGTGTATCCTGGCTACTCTACTTGCAGCTGAGGAAACAAGACAAATTATTTATCTGCCAGTTCACATTTTGCCATGGCTACATTATCTGCTACAAGGCAAGCACCAAAGTCCGAAACAGTACAGAAGAAACGATGTTTTGTCATCAATCACTGTGACATTTGAGATAACTAGAGGAAGTGTAGAAGTAATAGGGCTTTAATCATTTCTCAGTAGACAACAGAGGTTTTCATAAGCTCACTCGTTAAAGATCTGCTTCTGCTTAAAATGCTGCATACCAAAAATCCCTAATATTTTAAATTATGAGATAAGGCACTGAACTCTTTGACAGCCACAGCCGTAATTCCATTCCTTAACTTGCACATATTATGATGCCTAAATATTGCAGTAGATAACAGTACTGAAATCGTGGTGATGGAATTTGTTGAAAAGAATAGAGGGAGGTAAAATGCAAAAGCTGGTATGATAATCTAGAAATCTTTTTCTTCATTGTCCATCATTCCCAGACCTCCAAATGACCACAGAGTGTCATTCACCTGCCATTAATTAGAAATAGTATATCTGAGGAAATTATTCATGTACTTCTTAGTTTCACAGAAGCGCCCACACAACCACTTAAATCTCATAATCGCTCTCAACTATAATACAAACATCTATCATTATTTTCTAAGAAAATATTCATACCTTATGACAGCTTCTGCCACAAAGTTTTTGGGAGAAACGAGGGAAGAAACTACTGATGTTCTTATTTCCCTTATTCAAGTTACAGACTGTTACTATATACTTCTTTGTGTGTGTGTGTGAGAGAGAAATATTGTATTTTATTTCTGTAGTTTTTTCCATGTTTTAGATTAATTTTTGAAGCTTTTTTCTCTTTTTAATAGCTACATTGCTACAGTGTCGAACAAGTATAAATGTAGTTTTTGTATCCTAAATACTATACATAGATGGACAGAATGAAGAGTTGGGCAGGGAAGAACCTCATGAGATTTTACAAGAGTAAATGTAGAGTCTTACATCTGGGGAGGAATAACCACATGCATCAGTACAGGTTAGAAGATGACTTGCTGGAAAGGAGCTCTGTGGAGAAGGATGTGGGTGATCTGGTGGTGGAAAACAAGTGAGCCATGAGTCAGCAGTTTGCCCTTGTGGCCAAGAAGGCCAGTGGTATCCTGGGATGCAGTAAAAACAGCATGGCCAGCATAGCAAGGGAGGTGATCCTCCCCCCTCTACTCTGCCCATGTGAAGCCACATTTAAAGTATTGTGTCTGGTTTTGGGCTCTCCAGTTCAGAAAAGGTAGTGATCTCTGAGAAGGAGTTCAGTGGAGGGCCACAAAGATGATTAAGGACCTGAAAAGCGCCTCCCATACAGGAAAAGGCTGAGTAATATGGATCTGTTCAGCCTGGGGAAAAGAAGACTGAGAGGGGATCTGATTAATGCTTATAACTATCTAAAAGGAGATAGGAAGCAAATGGATGTGGCCGAGGTCTTCTTAGTAGTATGTAGTGACAGCACAAGGAGCAATGGCCTAAAACTTGAACTTGGGAAGTTCCATACAAACATGCAAAATAACTTCTTTATGATAAAGGTGACGGAGTACTGGAACAGGTTGCCCAGAGAGGTTGTGGATTCTGCTTCTATGGAGATATTCAAGGCCCATCTGGACACTTATCTTTGTGACCTATTGCCTTTAGTCCCTTCCAACTCCTGCAATTCTGTGATTCTATGATTCAAAAAGTACTTTCATTTGAAGATATAAGGCTGGAGAAATGCTTTGTCTTAAGATTTGTTTAATTTGAGATATTTTTTTTCACAGAAAAATAAAATCATGTTTTGTGAAAAGTTAACATTGTTTCCCAGAACTTTAAGGTACTTTGTTTCATGCTTCACAACACACCTTTGTCATGGTGTTATCTGCCTGGCCTATGATATGTAAAATTTTCTAGCTTAAGTGATGTGACTTAAGAAAACATATGCAAAATAGTCTTCAAAAATCAATTATACAGTAGTATTATAGTGGTTCTGCAATATTAATAAAGGTCCTCAGAGACGGCTCAGTTAATTTTGCTCCAAATATAGTAAATTTATCCTCATGTATTATACATTGTTTAAATTTATGTAATATAAATAATACATAGTAGATAATATTTTATTCATAGGAAATAAATATAATTTCCTTTTCTTTTGTAGTTTTAAGCCACATATTGTTATTCATGTACTCAGTTATGCCAATTAGCTATGCTTGTTACATACAAGTAATATGCGCAACATTTAAAAACAACTTCAAGCAACCTTTAAGATCTTTCACAGATATTGTGAGCAATATTATTTCATTTAATCAAAATAGCAACAGACTTCTATGCTATTTCGGACTCACCTCTAGATCCTTTACACTCCCAGTTTAACTGTATGCACACCCATGTGTATTCGTGCACACAGACACACAAAAATAACAAAGTCATTCAGCCAGTCACACATCCAAACAAAAATGTCACCTCACTGACATTAAATGGAGAAACTTATATACAGTTGAATAGACAAATTTTCTAAAATTTCAAGTTCCATTTGAATAAATGAACCTGTTTTCTTAAACCTATTTTTTACTCATCTATATTAAACTTTGGTTTGTAAATTGTAACACAAATTTTACAAACTCAATTATTTTGTGAGATTTTCCCATGTCCTACTTTAAAAAACATAACAAATAACTTTTAAAATGGTATTTTACCAAATACATTTATACTTATAGAGAAAAACAGGTTTCTTGAAGACTTACATTGTAAATATTTCATGTAACCACACTGAGTATTATACTTATATGCATGTTTATTCCACTTCCGTTTTTTTTCTAGATTTGTTGGAATTCCATAGCCACATATAGAATTCTGACACATTACAATTATAAATTCTATATCAGGAAAGGAATTTTATTTATAAACTATGCTTAGAACAGAAGAGCTGAAGTTTTAAGCATGTTTTCAAGTTATTTTAGGTAATATGATAAAAATCCCAGTGAGGTACATTCTCATTATCAAAGAATATCAGTGAATTTGAGCACCTCATTTTCACATACAGTTATAGTCATTTGCAGTTCATGAAGGGAAATTTATGACTTTATGAAAAAATATTTTTTTGTGATTTGTCATTGTTGAACATGGCCTTAAAATTGTCTATTCTAGAAAGCATCAGAAAAGGAAGTAAAGCAGAAATAACCATAATCTTAACACAAACATTTTTAAAAAATCCTTAAAAGATGCAAATATCTGGGGAGGAATAATACCTGTTCTCATCCTAAGCTTCCAAATTAAACAAAGAAAATTGAATTAATTATGTAATAAAAACTTCAGAAGAAATCTTCATCCCATGTTCTTATGTTATTCATTAAAAATGATGGCTCAATATGTGCTTCAAAAAAAGATTCATTTTTGTGTTTGTATGTGTTGGGGGTGGGAACTAAGTTCTATGTGAAATAATTTTATTTCACCATGCCAGATGGTGGCTGGTTTACTATTATTAAACCTAAAACTGTCCGTCGCAAATCATTTAAAATCACTAGCATAACAAATTTCTTTTAGTAACAGAAAGAAACACAATCACAGCTGCTCAATACTCCTCAATACTACAGCTGCTCAAGGTCCCATTTGCCTTCAGCCTCTTTTGCCTACAGCTTCATTTCACACATCTTCTTTAAAAATAAAAAAAATATGGTCGAAACATCAGTCTTCATTGATAACAGGTGTTTCATAGTTTAATCTTATTAGCATAATACTTTAATAGTTTCTTACTTCTCAGCTTTGCAATGTGACAGCTGGACAACATGCACTATGCTCTCTCAGTTTGGATTGGTAAATCCTCCACTTTTGATTGCATTATATATAAGGGAATTACAACACAACTCACAAAATGGAAATACAAATGTATGCCATACATATTCAAAAAACAACTGATATATTTGGCTATATTTTCATAAACTTTTCATAGTTTTTCATAGGGGAAAAATTCTACAGTAATGTGGTTCTAGGTAATGTAGAGGTAGGCACTTTCGTGAGGCACAGAAAAAGAAGAGAATTAGAAGATTAAGTGTAATTTTAGCTGCTACTTGAAGCCTGGCTGTGACAGATATCAGTCTTCAAGCCGGATAGAGATTTAGTTAATTATTTATGATGATAGTGATTTAGTGGTGAATACGGCTGATTGACATCTTTTCTTCTTAACTTTTTTTAAAGCAGAAAAGTATCTTTTTAAAAATGCAGTAATTATAAGAAATAGGCTTTTTTTTTTTTTCTTTTTTCTTTTAGAATGTTAGAAATAGAGCACCTCAGAGATTTGAGTTAAAAGAGAAAGCAATTATTCTTCTGTATTCTGTGTAAATTACAAGGCAGTTTGTGTCTGGAGTTATACATATATGAGAGAAAAGAGACTGTGTAAGTAAACTTTAGGAAGGTTAGTATCATGAGAGCAAGAAAAGGCTGGTTTCAGATACAGTTAAGAGAGAGTTGGCCAAATATCATGTGCCATTGGAGGACAGCATTTTGTTGTCCCACAGAACCTAGGTAACCCTATCAGAAATACCAAACTTCTGTACAGAGGGAGCAAAATTGGTACCAATAGGTAGAATGTAATTAGGAGTGGTACATTGTTCATCAAGGAGGAGTTAGGGGCAACTAAAAGAAGTATATAGGTGAATGAGGAAAAAGCAAGCATTGGAAAATAGGGAGAAGGAGGAAATAAAATGGACTGCTTGAGTGAAAGCAGGCTGTTGGTTGGTACTATTGCCTGACTGAGCCCAACACTGGATCACTGTTCTGACTAACCCTTCTTGTTAGTCTCTATTCCTAAGTGTTTTTCTGTGCGTGTGCATGTGTGTGAGAGAGAGAAAGAGAGAGACAGAGAGAGAGGGAACTTCATCTGGACAAGCCAGAAAGTAGATGAGAAGTCTATGAACCTACAACTGAAGCAGGGCTATGATTCCAGGGACCTTAAACTCTAGACTAGCACTGTATAAACTGGGATCTGAAGGATATGAACATACCAAAGACTGAATGCTGCACAGAGCAAGTTACTAGAGGAGTATGTATTTGTGTACATACAGAGGTCTAGAGTACCAGCAAACTCAAGTCCTTAGTAGCCTGACAGGAAGAAAATGATGGGTCAATTCTGTGGTTCATGTGAATTGTCTTTCTTTATACAGATGATGATATAGCCATTATTCTCTGCCTTGTTGATCTGTGTCTCTGGCTGGCCATGTCAATCAAGACCATGGGTGTCCAACCTTTTGGCTTGCGAGGGACTCTTTTAGTGAGTAGAAATTGTCTTGGGTCATATATACATAGGTTGTTCCAGAAGTAATGCTTCCTATTTATTTCCTTGGAAACTACAACAGATACAAAGAGCAAAATAACACTATTTCATAGAGCAAATCTCTGCTACAAAACACTGTTTTTCAACATAGTCACCATCATTAGCAATGCATTTTCACCAGCAATGAACAAGAGTGATCATGCCACTTACCAAAATCTACACCAGTGAACGTGACCCAACATCACTACCACTGAAACACACCACCCATTGTCTCACTGTGCTGACCTTCATTGTTTGGTTTTCAGAAATATTCAGCAAGCATTGGTGAATGTCAATGGGTGGCATGTTTTCCACAAGGAGGAATTCATTGACATACCTTTGCTCCATACTTCTATGTCAGATGCCATTTTGTCAGACTGGTCTCTGCTAACGTCTGTCACCTGGCAATAAAATGTAACAGAATATCGGTGGGAATGTTCAGCTTCTACTGCCATGCCACCAACAAAATTGAACGGGAGGCATTACTTTCAGAGCAGCTTTCAAAAAATATACAGTATTGTTAATATATAAGTGACAAAACATTTTAAAACATATAAAACATTAAAACAAAGAGAGGAACAAAAACATCAAGCTAGTGGGATACTTGACATTTTTGTGAAACTAACACATCAGTTTGGATTGATAGCAGTCATTGCAGTTCTTAGTGAGACCTCAAGATGTTCATTAGAGATTTTAATGAAATTTTACTCTTCCAGTACTTCAACTGATTCTGTCTCTATATGTTCTATTTGAATATTTGGCAGTAATGTATTTATGTATGATCTTGCAAACTTTTTTTTTTCTTTTTTTTTTTTCATGAGGTTCAATAGAGCCAAGTGCAAGATCTTGCATCTGGATTGAGGCAACCCTCACTACCAATAAAAGCTGGGAGATGAAAGAATTTTGTAAAGCCCTGCTGAAAAAGGCCCGGGAGTACTGCTGAATGGCATGAGCAAGCAATGTGCTCTCAAAGCCCAGAAAGCCAATCATACACTTGGGCTGCATCAAAAGAAGTGTGGTCAGCAGGTCGAGTAAGATGATCCTGCATCTCTATTCTGTAGTGGTGGGACCTCACTTGGAGAACTGTAGTGTTATGTGGAGTTCTCAGAACAGGAGAGACATGAACCTGTTGGAACATGCCCAGAGGAGAACCACAAAAATGATCCAAGAATTAGAATGTCTCCCTTCTGAGGACAGGCAATCTCAGTAGCCACATATATGGAGACTGAGAATCACACATGATGGAGACTGGAGAATCTCTTTTGTGTGTGAATAAGCTGGAGTGCACAAGAAACTGGGAAGTGATACAATTAGGACAGCTGACCCAAACTGACCAGAGAAATATTCCATACTGTACAACATTATTCTGAATGGCTGGGCATTGGATGGCTGGTGGTGAGCAATTGTATTTTATCTTTCTTATTAAACTATCCTTATCTCAATTGAGTTCTTGCACTTTGATGTTTCTAATTTCTCTCCCCAGCTCCACTAAGTGTGAGCAAATGAGAGGCTGTATTGTGCTTAGTTGACTGCTGGGTTAAACCACAACACTAATAAGTACAGAATGAGAAAGGAAGGTCATAGAATCATAGAATGGCTTGGGTTGAAAGGGACCTCAAGGATCATCAAGTTACAACTCCCCTGCCATAGACAGGGTTGCCAACCGTTAGATCAACTACTTGATCAGATTTACCAGGGCTCCACCCATACTGACTTTGAACACCCCCAGGGAAGGGGCATCCACAGCCTCTCTGGGTAACTTGTTCCTGTACCTCTGGGCAGCGCTGCCAGGTGGCTCACAGTACCCAATGGCTGTGATGTCCCAATCCTTCAGTGCTGGAGGCATTTATCTCCTCATGCTGCTCATCTCCTGCACTGCACATTGCTGTCCTCATGCTTCTGTTGTGAGTGGGGTGAAATTATCTGTGACTCTATAAGTCACTGCTATCTATGATAAAAGTCACTGTATTCTATGATAAAATCATAGAAGACAAACATACTAGGGAGAAAACCCTAAAACTACATTTTATTAGCTATAAAATCACAAACATCACAAATAATGGTACAGACTGCTACACAGCAGAAGAATTTTTTCAGTGTTCAGAATTCTCTAGAGCAACCTAATCCACTCAAACATCTACATTACATAATATAGACTACATGAAATAATTATGATGATGAAAGAGAAAACTTGTGGGAAGAAACAGAGTATTTCTAAGGGGTTGTGTTTGACATGTCTACTTGTCTACTTTTGCAAGTTGTTGCCATTTATCAATTTTAACCATAATCAACCTAGTCACTCTTCTCAGTCTGCCCTTTAGCATCTCAGAATCTTCATTCTGATTAAAAGCTAGTCTCTATCTTTCTGTCATCTCGTCCATGTAAGTCAATACCCCCAAAATTTTCAAAAATTAACTGTGCTCTCCAGCCTATGCAGGGTAGTAGTGAGATGGGAGAATACTGTTTCTCAGAAAGGCTTCCTCATTTAAGAGATGGGGAGCTAATGCAAAAAGGGGTGTGTGAGGTAGGGAGTCCATCTTTTATTTCCTTAATACATTCTAAATTGACAAAAAATGGCAGCTCAGCCAGAGAGTCCTTTAATGAGACAAAAGATTTAGAAACTTGCAATGTTTCCAGCTCATGTTTTTTTCATGACTATCACAGAGCACTTTGTTGTTGTGTTTATAAAATAAGGAAAATTGAAATGCTTCATTTGTCACGATACCTTGAAATGAAAAATCCATGCTTGGAAAATATTAGACAATGATACATGTAACAAAGGATGCTTTGTTGAGAGAGGTAATCTTAGTGCAACACAAAATAAAACACAAACAGAAAACAACAAAACTTTAGAAAGCCTTGGTCACCTGTGTGGGTGTATAGGTTAAATTATTTATTTTTTACAGCAATCATTGATCATTTTAGAGGTAAACTGTCTAGAGGCAGATCTAGTTTCCTGTAAGTCCTAAATAACTTGTAAGATCCTTATTATTTCTGAGGTGGCTGTATTTCATACAGAAACATTTTGTATTTCTATTTCTGATGTTGCCTATACTACCTATATTTTTCATGATTTCAAAACAAACTTTTTTCATTTTACAGTATTTTACTTTTGTTTGTTTGTTTTTGTGGCTTGTAATGACCTGTGTTGGTTATCTTCTTGTTTTAATACTCAGTACTCAGTACTCTACTTCATATATAATCACATAATACAGTTAGACTAACTATACCTCAATTTCCTACTGAAATGAGCATTCCAATGTTTCTTTCTCTCTTTTGTCTATTCAGAACCTTTTTTTTTTTTTTTTTTTTTTTTGCATTGTATTTTACATTTACAGTAATATCAAAATGAAACTTACATTTCAGTTGCATTTTTCATTTTTATAACAAAAAATAGTAAAATAAATAGCTATTTTATGACCTGAATCTGGTCCCAGAGAACTCAGCTTGAATATAACTAACTCTTTTTAAATAAGAATAGAATCCAGGTACAGTGGGTGTCAATTCATTGCAAAACTTATTTGCCTGGACCTGAAATATTTTTGAAAGTTTTATTTTCACAATTACACAACTTTTCAGATAAAATTCCCAAATAACTTTTTCATCTTGGGCAAATATTTATGATAAACCTCAGGAGAAAGCTCACAACTGCAAATGCTGCATTCATCTGAAGGGCAGAAGAAAGACCGACAACTGAAGGGGAAGTTGCTGAAATTTCCAGCACAAAAAAATCAAATATTATACAAACAAGAAATGTTGGAAGTGACTTGTGATGGAAAAGAAGCTAATTTTTTTTCTTCATTAAATCGCATGTATAAAGATTTCAAATATTTATTTCTATTCTTTTTAATTAGTTATGTACCTTCAATTTTGCATCTACTAATAAAAATGATTTTTTTACTGTATCTGTCTATATTCAATTCCTTCACATTTTTAAAACTTATTTTATAGAGATCTGCTACATACTATTTGTTCAGTGCTACAATTATGTGTATTTCTTTATATTTCCAGAATTCACTAATTTCTATTTCTTTAAAATCAATTACCATCTAAACGTTACTTCTTGAGAAAATATTTAAAATAATAAATAGTACATCAGAAATAAATATATAAAAATAAACAGAATTCAAGAAAACTGCTACATATTTTGAGTCATATGTAATGGTTACTGATAACTCACTGTAGAATTAGAAGCAGCTCTTAAGGTTATACTCTGAGGGGAACTGGAAACTTGAAAATCTATTTTTCATCCTCATTATCTTTTTCAAGTATGAAATCGAATAATCTTTGTGTATGATGAATATTCCAGCTAAAGTCACAGTTCTCCCAATATTCACCTGCAAAACTTTGATAGAGTATGGACTTCCCATAGAATTTTTCATTTATTACTTTATTGAAACAACCAGGTATAAAGAATTAATCTCATGAGTTTAATAATTATTGGATACATTTGAATGCAAGATGAATTAGAATTAAGTCTTCATTTTAAAAACAGTTGCAAATCTGTGTCACAGTTCCCATAGTCTCACAGAATCCCAGAATCCCTGAGATTGAAAAGTAACTTCATCTGGTACCTTGCTCAAAGCCCAGTCACTTAGAGCCGATTGCCTATCATTGTGTCCACTAAGGTTTTGAATATTTTCAAGGACAGAGACTCCACAAAATCTCACTTCTCAATCACTTTCTCAGTAAATCAGTGTTTCCTTGTGTTCAGAACAAATTGCCTGTTTCAGAGTTTTTTCATTACCTTTTGCCCTATCACTGAGGACAACTGAGAAGAGCCTGGATCATGACTTCCTTACTTTAACTCATCATTTATTTACTCATATTGGCAAACTGCTACCTCAGATGGCTCCTTTTTTTTGCCCTTCTTTTTTTCCTCAGGTTGAACAATTTATGCTGGATTAAATTATATATCATTTTCAGACCGTCTTACGTTCCTGTCTTTCTATAATTATGAACAATTTGAAATTTATTTACAAAAAAAAAAAAAAGAAAAAAAAAAGGAACATTTGGAGACAGATCCTTTTCCTTTCCATGCTTTTTCCTGACAGCTTAACAGTTTAAAAATTACACAGTAGTTCCACATTAGTTTGGAGATATTGAGAATATCTCCAAACTGTTCTTGTTTAATCATTTCTGTTTCAATGCCTATATCATCTGAAAAAGACAGTGGCTTGCTGAGAACTGAAAGTTCTTTCTCAGATCATCAAAGACAATATGTTCCAGTTAAAAAATTTCTGTAATATATACTAATTTGCTAATTCATCTTTTTCTTCATATCTTGTCACTGAGTAACAAGTCAGAGACTTCCACAATGCAGTCTGTTTTTTAGTGTCCCTTTCACTTTTCCAAAATTTTGGAAAATGATTTCAAAGCCAAGTCCTAGGCATAATCAATTCAACAGCCTTCCTCAATAATTAGGTTACTCAAGGTTCGTGGCCTTATTATTCCTCTTATTCTTGATGGGCCATTTTGTTGATGGTGACTAGCCTTTAAACTAATTTCAGTTTAAATAACTTTAAGCAAAACAAATATATTAAGAAACCAGAAACTAATAAATCGTAAGTTCAGTGTGGATACATGTACTACAAACTGCTGGAATAATTTATGCATGAATAATCTCTATTTAGAAAGAGCCCTGCAAGGCACAACACTGCAGTGATAGTTCTTTGGTGAAGCTAGTGATGCCACAACAATAAAATAATAACTTGACTGCATAGTCTGCAAAGGACATCATTGCTTTATTTGTTACTATTTGTACAGTATTCAGATCTGTAGCATCTGAATAACCAACATTAGGCTTACGGACTATTATTCATAGTTTTCAGGTAGAAAATAAAAATAAATAAATAAAAAGGGGAAATAGACTAGGACTATATCCATAGGAGTTGTAGGTTACGTGTGCTTGCAATATCTACATCAACTTCTACTTCCAGGTTTCCCAGAACTAAGCGTAGGAGTAAATTAAGAGTTGTGAACAATTTGCAGACTGAGATTCTGAAGCTGAATCAAAGTTAAAATGTAGAATAAAAAACAAAAGATGCAGCAAGGAACAGAAAATACTTTGCTTGTTAGAGCTTACAGTGAAACAGCCTCTGGCAAAAAAAAAAAAAAAAAAAAAAAAGAGAGAGAGAGAAAAAATAGCAACTAAATAAAATACCCACCAAGCATCCAGTTTCTTTCTACATTTTAGCCACATTTTCGGTTATCAATTATAGGAAAATAAAATAACTATCTTCAGTGAAATATATTAACTAAGATATGCAATGTAGATTGCATCCTGGAAATGGAAGCTACATAGTCTGCATATTTGGATTTTGTTCTGTAAGTGGATTACTATTTTACTATTTAATCATTTTTTTAAGAATAAAATAACTTTTCTAAATAGTATATCATAGTTAGGGCTTATTTCACAGTGTTTTGGCATATTTCACTGAAGTGTTAATAACCACATTTTTGCATAATCTCATTACCTCATGCTATGTGATTGACAAGACTTAGATTTTTTTCTTACATCTTCCCAATTTGAAATGCATGGATGTTCTGAAGTCACTACAGTCTTGTGAATTTTTTTTATTTTTTTTTATTTTTTTTTTTGTATACTTCCCACTACACCACATGAGCTTAACGCACCATTATTCAATTAAAAGCTGGCTTGAAAAATTACTATATTTTGCCCTCAATCACATACACGGAGCTTGGGAATCTACACATAAATGTCTGTGCATTTCAAGAACATAATGCACGTTGTCTTCTTTGGTAAAATATTTAGTTATTAAGAAATGTGGCATATATTTTAACCAAAGAATGCAAAGAAATGCACGCTGTCACTAATAAAATGTGTCTGAAGAAGGATCTCCAGAGGAAAAAAAAATAATTCTTAAAGAAGGCAGGCAGAGAGAACTCCAAAAGATATAACAGCAAAATTACCTTATTATGTCAGATTGGTATTGTAAAAACTCTATAGCAGCAGTTATCTTCCATTCTCTGCAGTCCGGCCACAGATGTCAAGGGTATGAGAAAATATGAGGATAAGATTATATTATCCTTTTTAATCTCCTGTTTAAGGCAAAGAATTCAGATGAAGAATATGTCCCTTTGTTAGCTGTTATACTTTTTTACAGCCATAGCTGAGATTTGGATCAACACAAATTAGGAAAACTGTGATTAAAAACAAAACTTTTTTTTTAATGTGAATAATTTAATCTTCCATTACCTCAATTCAGACACTATAACTAATTTTTGTGCAAGAAATATAGTTAAGATTTTAATGACATATAAGAAACAAAAAGTATGAGGCAATTTGGATACCTTTTAAAAGAAAGTACTAGTAAAATAAGGAAAACTCCTTTAAAAATAAATTATAAAAACTCCTCTAAAAATAAAAACTATTTTTTTTTCCTAGTATCTTCACTATAAAGTATGCAATTATGCTTTGCATGCTGTAAAACTACAAATCAAACAGTAGCAGCAGGGGAGAGAAAGTTGGAGGCGTAAACCTGTGAAAAATGTAGGATTTCAGCTAAGCTCTAAAATGAAATTAAATTGAGTTAGAGATTTGCTGTTTCAGATGCCAAAATCAGCAGAAAAGAAAGATTTTGAACAAGACTGTGGAGAAAGTGAGGGAGGTCAAATTAGCATGAGTTGAGGGTAAGGGAAGTTCAGCATTAGTGAATATTTGGCAGAAGGCAGCATAGCATAAATGTGTTTGAGGCCCCCATCCCTGGGAACTTTTTATGATTCTATGATTTCTTTGCACAGTTAGAAACAGAGAAAGAAAGAAAATCCACTGTCAACATTTCTTGTGAATAGGAATCTATAAGCCAGATACTTAGGTCATACATATAAGAAGCAAATTCACAGTTACAAAACACATACCCTGCATAAGGAGTCCTGTCATTTACATAGCCTTGATAAATTAGCATTGTTCTTGTTTTCTGCTAGAACCCAGCACCTAGGTTTCCTTTCCAAAAGGTTTTTGGTGTATTATTTTAGACTGCAGAACAGCAAGTGCAGGTGGGCTGAATATACACAGCATTTTTTAAGGAGGTGAGGAGAGAAATATTACATACCTAACATACTGTAATAAAAATCTTTTTTGATGTAATCAGTTTATTTCTCTTTTCTACCTTCATTGATAAGTCATTACTTTTACCACTTTATTGTAGTTTTAAAAATTTTGCTCTCATCTTTACTGATAAGCTTGCATTTAAAAAAAAAAAAAAAAAACACCTACTTTTAGCTAACACATTATAGTCAAAAACTATTTTTCAGGAAAATGTGAAAGGGTATAAAATTGGTGAAAATTCGTCTCACCATGAGGCTTGGAAGGTGTGAGGAGTGGTCTGAAGCTGTGAACGGAGTTCCTCATGGGTCAATAATATGGGCAGTGTGGTCAAATACGTGCACTGGTGACCTGGAAAACAAGCCACTGCTATCACTGTCCTATGCACCCTGCTGTTGGCTTCAGGGTCTTTGCGAAAAGAGCCTGAGCTGACCTGTTCTGGATACAGCCCATTCCAGCCAGGAACTGAACAAAATTATTTAAAATGCTGAAAATCCCCTTGCTGACAGAAAAGAATTGCTGCAGCATTGCCTTGTAACAAGCTCTTACTTTGAGTGCTCAAGAGACACCTTTGGTTATCATATTTGACACTGGAGAATGAAGGATGAACAAAACATCAAGGTTAAGGTACCCAATGCAAACGTTCATAGGAGTTGTGATTGTGTGGCATCTTTGTAGACTCAGAACTGCTAAGGAGGGAAGACGCTGGCAAATACATTTTTCAATAAATCTTTTTATAAACACAAATGTGTTTCATGCATCTTAAGGGGTAGACAAAATTCCTAACAATATTTTTTAGTTGATGTACCTGAAAAAACTGCTCCAGTATGTTCCTACGGCACTTCACTGAGCCAGTCATGGTTTGTGAATTTTTAAAGCATCCCCCTTGTCTGACTCTTTGCAGCTTCCATATTCCCACCTTGATAACTCCCAATATGGAAGACATTCCATATCTTTGAATATAACGTTTTGTAATATTGCTGAAACATTTGGTGCTGCACTATGATGACTATATATGTGTATATACATAAGTAGATACATAAGCTATGAATAAATAAATAATTCTATCTTTGGGACAGGATTTGAATAATCTTTGGTGAATAAAGCTGCATACAGACTGTTACACAAGATGATGACAGAAAAAAAAAAAAAAAGAACACTGCTTATTAATGAGGACTATCTTCCTCTAAACTGAATGAGACAGGGATTTGGAGGATAAAAAAAGCACACCCTTGTCTTAAATCTAAAAAATGTAATATGGCATTCACCAAAAGAGATAAAGTCAATCTTGATTCTGGTATTATAATTATGTATAAGCTTCTGTGATTGTAAGAATATTAACTAACAAACTAATGATAACATGCAGTGCAGACAGTTTCCTAATTGACAAAGAATCTTTAGGTAGCATTTTCATCAGTAAAACAGCTAATTCTTATTATTTAGAATGCAAATAGTAAAAATTTTATTTATTATTTTCTGTGATATTTCAGATTATTCAGCTTCTGTAGCTGTCTTGAAAGTTGCAACAATTTATTTAACCACCTAATATAAAAGGCATTTTTGATTGTGCAAGATGTGTAACATGCAATACTTGAACAGCATTCTACATTGATCAAACTGACTTCAATTTTCTAATCGGCTGCCGTTTTCACTTTCTCCTGTCTGGAAACCATTTCTCTGTGAAATATGGCTGAAGAGCGCTGTGTGAATGCTTTGACATTTATCCCCTCTCTTCCGCTCACTCTAATCACATCAGATTGAACCCTACATACTCTTAAAGGTGCAAAGAACATGGGAAGTATGTATAGTTTAACTAGTATATTCTTTCAATTTTAAGAGTAAAGCTATATTTAGGTGATAGTAAATAGATCTGCAAACTGTTTTCACTGAACATAAATCAAGTAATCTAGCTGCACATCTTAGTTCTGAAGCTATTGATTTCGATTACTGATCATGAAGATGTGGTGCTTCAAAATCCTTGGACTGTGAAACAAGGATTTTTCCTCTACAATGATGTGGAAATACACTAAAGTCATCCACAAAATATAATGCACAATTAATTGAAAATGCTACATGCCTGAAAAATAGGAACATCTATTCTTTTTGAGAAATTTTATCTTTCACATTATTTTCCAAGAATTCTCTTTCATGTACAAGGTTTTTTAATCAGTTGGGATGAGGAAAAGTTTTGATTAAAAAATTAATATTTTTAAAGTTTGTCAAACCATAGTTTCCATAGTTCCATATACACAGTTTAATCTAAAATATCATTAACATGTAGGGTGAGGTAAAACTTTTACAACAGCGAAGTAGAATGTAGTCAAATTGTAGTCAAAACCTAGTCCCAAAACTGTATTCAGTTACATTTCCAATATCTGATTTTTTTATGAATGCTTTTTTCTGTACCTCTTCTTACTATAAAGCCTCATTTGTTCTGAAGTAGACTTCTAGTAAAGGCAGAGCACTACATAAGTGATAACTAAATGCTATATGGCAAATAAATATAAATATATTGTGTAAATGTCATTAAGAAATAGCAAATACCATTAAAGGGCAAAATATAAATACGGATATAATGAGTACTTTATCAGCAATATGGTGAATAGCAGAAGTTGACTTTTTTTTTTTTTTTAAGAATAACTAGATCTTATGCAGAAATAAATAAATTTCAGCATTCTGTATTTCATAAAGAAATATGTAAACACTTAAGGCATCTATAACAGTTACAGAAAGTAGCCTAGTAACAGAAGAGAATATAGGGAAATCAATAGAAGATGCAGCACAATTTCGTTGCCTTATATTAAATACCATGCAATCTTGCTTCCAGACTTTCCTACAGAACATAGATTTTCAGGGGATTAATACTAAGGGCATTATCACCTAGATGTACTTTGAGCTCCTTACCTCACTGGCTGTTTGGACACACTTTTTTTTTTTTTGTTCTTTGTCGCTCAATCTGAAAATCATCTGTTTGATATGAGACCAGAAATAGAAAATAGAAACAACATTGGCAGTGTAAGATAGATTCTTTCAGAAGTTTTCCTTGCCTTTCATGCACACACACACACACAAAAAAAAAAACAAAACAAACAAACAAACAAAAAAAACAACACAACCTAGAGAAATAGATGAAATTACAATGGAACATTCCATTGTACTTGCATTTACTATTTAATAAAACCTACATGCAGGTTTTATTAAATCAATTTTAAAAATATTTTCTGTAATTGTTTATAGCCTCTATCTGCTCTTCAAAAAATGCTTTGTGTTGGATCAATATTTTCCATAGTTTTTCTTATCTTTACTAGCTCTATGAAAGAAATGTAATGATTATATTCTACTACGGCTATTGCTTTTTAAGGTACTTATTATTACTACTACTACTACTAATTAATTGTTGATGATTGGTGATGTTTGAAAGTGAATATACCTGTTCTTGCTCCTGGCAATGGGGATATATACAGCTCATGAGACCTACAGGATGCCTTTAGGACTTAGTATCAAAAATTCCTGAAAATATTTGTAGTATTTACTTCAGTTGAATACAAAAGTCTGACATTTCTAGGCACAGTAATGTTACCCAAAAATTCACTAGCACAATACATTGCCTTACATCACTTTTTCTTCGAGTCATATTGACCCCAAAAATGTATCAATAATTTGTAACATGATATAAAGACAATGGAATTAGGAGATACTGCCCTCTGGGGAACCATAGAAAAACTTCCACGTAGTAATTACATGCTGTTACTTTTCAGTAACCGTTGTGGTCTACACCAAATCACTAGTGAGGAAAATCAGAAAATCCATTTGGGTATGAAGAGATCACAAATTAATAATAATTATTAAGCAACAGAAAAACAGTAATTGAACATCCAAAATAAAAGTAATCTATTATAGCTTTGATTTAAAATTCATAAGTGTTAGTGAAAATGTTTGAAGTCTTTGCTATTTCTATGTTTCACAGTGAATTTGTTTCACATCTGGTCATGACAGCAAATGTATAAGTAACTGAAAAAAATAGCAAAAATTTTGAAGTTATCAGGGGTATCATTTGACACTGTAAAATCACTATTTGAAATGTCAAAACTACTGTAGCATTCTCAAGGAGACACGGGCCTGAAGAATGTTGTGTGGATATCTGTGTGAACACTGGCTTCAGTTCCAACTGATCTCCATATTTTTTACATCTTTGCTTTGAAAAGAAAGAATGGCTCTGAAGGTTCCTAGAGAGGGTCAGCTTTGTTAGTACTACATGCAGTATTCCCAGTGTTTACTGAAAGACGAGTATCCCTCGCAAGATGGTCTCAGAAGATCACAGAAGTTACAGTGATCTGTTAAATGTCCCAATTTCCTAGCTAGTTCACAGCCCAGAAATTATGTGCATCTGCAGAAACTGTGCTGTATTACGAAGTATGCTAATACAACTTTTTAAATATCTCTATGACTTACCTACTTTAATCTTCTAAGAGAACAAGTGAAATATTCTCTAAAAATGAAAGCAGGTTTTTCAAGAATCATCTCAAATCTATGTTTTACAGATATCCACACAGAGAGGAAAGAAAAAAAAATCCTGCTAAATGTTAAAGGGAAATGGAATAGAGGCCTTCACTGTATCACTGGTTTAAACATATGTCCATCTAGAAAGACTGTAAATTGTGTCCAGTAGTCCCTTTCACTATTAAACGTTGAGCATTTTGTTCTAATGCATAAGTTCATTTTAGCAACCTTTGTGGTGTTCTGACTATAATACCAAAGAAAACAGTCAAAGAAATGAAATGTTACTGTATACTTATTTAGCAGTAATCTGGATCTTTTAATCATTTTAAGTGACAGAATGGGAACATATATAAGGTGTTCTTCCCTTGAGAGAGCAGAAATGTTTGCAACTGTGTACGAGGTAAAATTTTGATGGCTGCACAGTAAAGTGAAATTTTAGTTACTGTAACAGAAACAGGCAAGAGTTTTTCTGTAATTATAAAGGAAAAATATCCAACTATAAACCATGAAATTTGTGCCTTAGCATATTACCAAAACAACAAACAGCAACAAAAAAAGATGTAGTCAAAGATGCGTTACTATTTCATATCTTTCATTTATAACATTGTTTTTATTGCCACTGGGTACCTTCCTGATACTAAATCTGAACCAAGTTGCAATGAAAGACTTACAGATTTTACTCTGAAAATACACACTGATACCAGTCACATCTGTAAAAACTGAAATAATGAAAAGATAACAAGTCTGAGATAGGAAGACAAGGAAATTCCTTGCATCTGTATTTCTGCTTCATCTTTAGTGTTCTGTATCACAAATTATTTTTCCTCTCAGAGGATTTCAAAAGCATGTGTTAATCAATGAAATAATTATTCTAGTCATATTTACATAATACTGTATTCTCAAGCATGGAATACCAATATTTTCTTTCAATTACGTAAGTAATTTTATAAAATTTATGTGCATGGAGTTAAGCACATATCCATGGGACTTCGTAACATGCCTCTAGTTGAGAATGTCTGAAGCGTGCAAAATCTAAGTACTTTAAAGAAGAAAGAAAATAAGGTTGTTAAGTATTATAAACATCAAACGAATTTAAACTTCACTTTGTTGCTGTTATTTACTACGGTGGACTGCAGTTGCATGTGTAAAGGTAGATTTTCAAGTGAGAAACAAATTGAACTTCCTGCTATTTCTGTATTGTGTACCATTTGTTAATGTAAACATGAATTGAAGAATTTAGAATGTTTAAATAAAAAGAAATCTTAATTTCAAAAAGCTTGTATGACATGTTTTTGTCGCAAAAAGTAGGGATTACTGATGTTTAAGTATTTACGGTCCTTTTATTAATGCATGGAAATTACTGTAAAAATGCTTAGTGCATGTTTGAAATCTTAGAAAAAAGGCCTATTACACAGTGTTCTAGCCAGAAGTGCAGGTTTTTCCTCTTCTGCTCACAGGAGATGAATCTCAAAGAGTCATGCAAATGTGACAGTGAACTTCAATGGAAACCTAGTACTTCCAGTCACATGTAGATTTAAGTTATTGGAATTTTAATCAACAGACATATGTTTAGTTCTTCAGCATTTTCCTTTTCCTGATTTTGTATTTCAGTAAAATATTAAGATATTTAAAATATAAAAACTACTCTGCATCAAAACTGGTTGTGAAATTCCCTTTTTGTTTTCAAAAGATTCAGGATTTCTGACTTAGTAAGAAGAGTTGGCCATTGCTGTCTATCATACATTTCTGCAGAGGGGAAAAATGTGACATTACGAACAACCATTCAGCAACTACCAATTTTGGAATTTTCATTCTGATTCTCACTGTAGCATCAAGCTTCTCATCCAAAAATCCCACTAGTGAGCTGCTATGCAGTAACTATAAGTAACCTTTACCAGTACTTGGACTAATGGCATTTTCTCATACTGAGATTTCGTATATTCCTGGGGGTGTTCAAGGAAAGACTGGATGTTGTATTGAGGGACATGGTTTAGTGGGAGCTATTGGTAATAGGTGAACGGTTGGACTGGATGATCTTTTAGGTCTTTTCCAACCTTGGTGATTCTATGATTCTATAACACTACATTTTATTGCTAACATTCTGCATGTATTTTGCAGGTGAGTAGTAGTGATATCTCATTCAAAAATGTGTTCAAGATTTTTGTATAAGATTCACTGAAAAACTACTAGTCATAAAACATTGGGTTTAGCTGTTACATGAAAGGTTTTGGCAAATAAAACTTATTTGAAACATTCTGACTGAGCTCTTCTTAAAAAAGTATCCTGTTACTCAATGTCTGTGATGAGTACATCATGACAACAAAAATATTTTTACCAAAAAAAGAATTTAAAAATGTTCAACTTAAGGTATTATTATGGAATACTAACTGTTTGGATGGAACCTTTATAACTGAATTTCAAACAGGGCAATTAAATTCCCCATTCTAATTAACCTCTCCATAAATCAATCTAAAGATTTGTCAAGGCTATTTATCATTAATAATGTGCACCTTATGTTTCTAAACAGGACAATGCATGAAACTTCACTGCAGAAACTTCACTGGCACCTCTTCAGCATAACACATGCATCTTACCACTCAGGAACAATATTTCCTTTTCAATTGTGCCAAGAAAGAAAGAAATTAACAAACAAACTGGCAGAATCCTTTATGCTCATAGTAGCTACTATATATTTTTGCTGTACATTGAAAATGCATTTTTCCAAAACCCATGATTTTTTATTTCATCAATGCAACTATCAGATTACATTTTTGCAGGTCGAGTTATTGGAGTGCTGGCTGTAGCTACAGGCGTTGCCTAAATCCAGTACTCAGAAAGCATACGGCTCATTTTTCAGACTTATATTGGTTATATGCCAATCTGGATTCTAAATGAGGCACACTGCTTTAATAAAGATGACTTACATGTGCTGTACAGCAAGCTTCTCCATGCGTCCCACTCTGTACTCCGCAGACTTGGCTTCCAACACCTCTGTTCTTCTGGTCCTGAGTGTTTCAAGTGCAAAGTCTATTAATCATGCTAGATTGTCATTCATTACGCAATAGGACAAATGCCCACCAAAAATGAGGATAAAACCACACAACTCAGCCTTCTTGAACTGACAGAAGTCACTTGCTTTCAAGGAGGAAAGCAGCTGCACCCCTGTCTTATTCCACTAAAATTTACTTTGTTAAGTTACTATACAAAATAAGGCTGTATAAATAAAAATCATTCCCAGATTTCATTTTCAGAGGCAAAATATAATGCCACAGTATTTTCTCAGTCTGGAAAATGGTCCTGGTAACTCAGGCATAAGACAGGCCAGTTTATTACTAAAAAAATTAAATAAATAACCTTTGCAAGTGCTTGAGCTAATTTAAAATTTTTGAAGCTGTCTATTGAAATATTTCAGATCATATGTACTAGACAGAAGCTTAATTCCCCTGCCCTCCAAAGCTTGTTTGATCAATAAACTGATGCAAATTACTCTTAACAAATTGCAAATAACTAGCAATAAGTGATTTTTACAAACTTTGGTCTGCATTTAATCAAAGAGTTTCTTACTCTGCTTTTAATTTCTGGTGCTTTCAGAATCCAATTCCTTTAGGACTGAAAAGTCAGAGTGTAAGAAATTGACTTTTGCTAATTTACTTTTTTTGTCAATTTATTTTTGTACACTACATTAAGTAGTCTTCTTCCAGTAACCTATATCCTTCTGGCCCTACTGCAGTATTGATCTTACGCTCTTTTTCATTCCAGAAAAATCTTGCTTAGCTAAAATGTATACTTTCTCACACTATCAGCTGTGTAGCCCAAATAAAGCAATCAATATATACATTAGTAGGCATATATAATTTTTAAAACATGAGCAACTTTAACTTATGCTGATCAGTTGAGTTATAAATTTATACAGTTTACTTGATGGTACCATATCAGTACAACTATAATATTGATATACAAGTACCATAATAATAAAGAACACAGTTGTTATTGCATAACTATGAAATAAATCCAGTCTCAATGTGAAATGACTTCTAGATTTCTAAATTCCACTCCAGTCAATCCAGCAGAGGCTGTTTATTTTTCTGCTTTCTAAGTAGCTGTCACAGATCAAAAGGGAAAGGAAGCTACCTAGCTTAAGGGTTCTTAGTGATTATAAAATATCAGGGATATAGTATTCTGTGATATTCAAAAATATAAAGGCTTTGTTCACTAAATATTTTTGTCTACTACAAATCAACACAACTCACTGCTAGTGTAATACTGTAACACTATAATGTGATGGAAAATACAGCAATGATACCAGAGTGACACAATCCTAGGTTCCAGCAATGAGAACAAGCCCAAATGCAGCAGCCATAGACATAGAAACAAAAAAAGAACAACTGCTTACCTTTAGAAGGCCTCCAGTAGGCAGAGATCACAAGCAAAGCACCCTCACTTCCACTTCCAATGCTTAATGAGGTCTGGAAAGGGGTGGAGCCAGGATCCACCCCTGCTGGTCACTTAGGTTCATTGCCTGCCCCTGAGCCCCTCTTGGTTGGCCTTGCCTTCTCACCAGGTGCTCAGCCATTATTTCAGGCCATGACTTAGCATTTCTGGTACAACTAGCAAGAATATTACAACAGTAAAAATGCAAACATGTCAGGACTAGACTTATGACAGATTATATAAATACATGCTCATAGAATTACTGTTACCAATTACATCAAACAGACCTTAGAAGGAGGAAAGAAGGTAGCGTGTGTGTCAATAAAAGAAAATAAACTACCAAACAGATAAAAAAATAATTACCAAAAAGAAAACCATCCACCACATGAGTGAAAAATAAAGCAATTACCACAAAGGAAAATGACCACTGGACTTTCAATTATCAAAAGAAAACAATCTGTCCCCAGAAAAAGGCTCAAAAGTAGAATAAAGTGGAGTCTCATCCCAAAGCTGATCAGCATTACCAAGCATGGAGTGTTACAGAGTTTAGGAGTCAATGTTGTTAAGTCAGAGTCAACACAAAGTTTCAATGAAGCTTCAGCCTGTTAAGGAAGGAAAGAAAGAGAAAGAGAACATTGAGCACTTGAAGTTTCTCAGATAGAAGCTCCATCTTGGATAAAAATCATGTCATTTTTATAGGGCACCACTTTTTAGGTAAAAAATAGGTCCTGTTTGTTTTGGTCTTCTTCCTGTTAGAATCTATAGATAATATTTCTTCTTTCAACTAAAGTTTATTCCTCACAATGATCTCCGCTTCCTCAAGTGATAAAAAATTCCTCCCTTCCTCTTTTTGGTCTTTACAATGGAGTAGTATCTTGAGGATGCCTTCCATAAGAGATGCTGAGTCACACCTCAACCTTTCTAGTTCTCAGGTTCAATTTTCTAGGTGGCAGACTTTTCTTTAACGTGTTTTAGCAGCTATTTTATGTCAAACTTTCTTATTACAGTCAGATTATCTCTACAACTGCTCCAATCAACAGCAAAAGTTACTATGAGCCACACAGATTCACTTGAAAAATTTCTGAATGCCTGGTCTTGGCTACATTATGAGTGAATTTACTTGAAGATGGCACAGAAAACAAACAAGAAAACAAGCAAAAAAAAAAAAAAAATTAACTTCCAAGAGGTGTTTTTTCTCATTCTACTAATCAGGATACTTACATAACTTCTGCAGCCAGCATTTAATTCTTTGGCAAGACTGTTGTCTTGGTTTGCTATTTCACTGGTGATTATCAAAATTTCTCTTTTCTCAAGTATTTTCTCAATGTAGAGACTTACTTGAGCAACTGGGGTTTCCAAACTCTATGTATGAAATAACCATTTACCTACTTAACACATAGATGTGTTATCATAATCATGCAACTGCAGACTTCATGATACAAAGCATTTACATTTCAGAATTACATTAGAAGACAAATGTGAATTAGTTAAGAATTAAAACTAACCATAATAGTCTCCAAGGCAGCTACTAACTCTTAATCCAAGCTCTGAAAAGCCCTGTGATATACTAACAAATCTGATCATAATAAGATGCCCAAACTTTTCAAGAATGTAGGCCTTCAATTCTAAAATTTGTTTGTGATGTAGTAAGCAGAACTAAAAAAATAAAGAATTTCCACGTCTACAGCTGCAGTGACAGAACAGAGCCGGAAAGCTATCACACAGATTCTAAAGATGCTTAGCATCTTTCTGGAGACTAGAAATAAAAGGAATTCTGAGACTTTTTCTCCTTTTTTTGTGCCAATGATATAATGAACAGAAATATACAGTAATATAAAGATGGCTGTATTTTAAATACAAAAAGATATCAACTCTAGATAAACTAAGCAAAGTAGCATTCTAGATACTAGTACCTTACAAGTTGTATGCTCTGTATGTGAAAAAAAGTCAAAACAAAATTACAGAAAACACATTGTTTAAAACCTAGTGCCATTCAACCAAGCTAATCCAGATCTACAGTAACTTCAGGCAAACTTTTTTCAGGATGCAGGAGAACATCTGATTTAAGAATCTCAAATTTGCACAGCTTTAAAGTTTTGGATTTTTTAAATAATAAAAGAGGGCTAAAAGTCAAACATTTAGTAGAAACAGTGCTGAGAAATGCCTTTTGCATAATGGAGTAAGCAGAAAATGCCTCACAAAGCCCTATATCCATGGTATCTTTAATTGCATTCTAAATGTGCCTAGCTTAAGCTTAAAGTTGTGGAATCAGAGGTTCTAGGATTCTTACAAGCTTGTGTTATAAAAGAAGAAAAAAGGAAATCTTATTGGAACACATGGCTTAAGCTCAATGACTCATCTTGCTTTAGAGATCCTTTACTCATAAAGGTAATTATTCTTTGCACTCTTCAAAGTTTTGTAGCAACTTTCATATCGATAGCTAAAAGCATACTTTAGGACAATGAACTGCACCCTAGGGACAACATCAAACACTTATGAACTCCACAAAAATATTTAAGCAGCAAAAAGTCATATACATGAAGAATTAATCAAATTCTTCAAATAGATTAACTGAGTTATGAGCAGCATATGTATTGAGACTAATGATTTTATGCAGTTTCTTCTGTGTCATGTTAATAATTTTATCAATTTCATTTTTGATATTTTAATTATTTAATTTATATAATATAATACTATTCTTAGCACTATAAAAAGTTGATTAAATGTTCAAAGGTTCTAGTTATAAAAGGCTTAAATATAATCTGAAACTTGTATTACTATGATGATTGTGAAAGTATGTGACACTGTACATTTCCGATATTCTGTAATCCAACACATAGCTTTTTTCATTTAATCAGATGTGCCTCTTTTCAAAATGCCACTGAAATTGTGGAACCTTTCCCACTTTGTACAAAAGAATCACAAAATTTATTCTAGGAGAAAAATTAAGAATATTCAGGTCATTCAGTAGCAATTTAGGGCTTCAACATTCTCTGAAATCATCCCCATGATTCTTAATGGGAAAGATTTGCCAGCAGTTTTCAATCTGATTGTAACTATTTGCTTTATCACATAGATCTATTGGAAAAACAAAAGGCCCAGTTTCCTGCTTTTGCTTCAATTCAGTCAGCATCAGGAAGCAAAGATAAGGATGAAATGTTGCTGAATAGAAGACTGTCTCCTGTAAGCATATATTCCAAAAACTATACTGGCAAAAAGTTAGTTAACAGATTTCTGACTGCATGGAATTCAGGGCCAGAATTCATTAGGATAAGGATTTCAACTATTGTGTTTCCTGAAATGTAAATAAATATTTTAATCATTTTTAGTCATGTCACTCTTATGCTAATGTTATGCAAGCTGAAGACAGTAAAATAAAATAATCTAAACAGGTGTTGGAATAAAAAAGAAACACCTAACTGCATCACATTTAGAAGGGATCTGGTACTGCTTATATAGGAAAAATGAGGGAATTTTGTAGGACAAAATTTTCATAGGTATTGGATAACAGAAAATATGGTTCCTCACATAAGTCTGAGTAAGCCTGAAGAATTCATATTGTCTTGTATATGAAATAAAGACAGTGAATGAAAATATATATGCATTGTTAGTTGCATGTATGTGTATAGGCACGCACATTATGCACTATAGCATTACTCGACAAAAATAGTGAAAAATAATTTCTGACTTTGTAATGTAGAACTAATATCAGTGTCTATTAATCTGTGCTTATAAGGTATATCAGATACAAAGTATACACATATATAATGCATTTATAGCTCTTCCTAGTGCATTGTCAGTAAAAATAAGATTTGAAAAAAATACAAAATACAAAAGTATTCTATGGTTTGTATGGCTATAGACTGAATGAAGTCAGAAAACACACCTATATGGAATATTTTGTATTGAAGAAACAGCTTACAATTTTGTAGCAAGTATTAAAAGAATTTATGTGTTAAATTCATCTGATGTGGGATACAATTTGATACTTAGCTAGTCACTGTAAAGTTGTTTTTATAGGTAACGGAATGTTATGGTTATATCTATGACTCAGTTCATCATGTTCCACTGTAAGTATCCAAAATTAGTTAAATTAATAATATCATATAAACTCTTATTGATTATTGAAGTGTTCTTGATAAGATAGCTGAGATATTACCTTACTGAATGTTCAAAGTTAGGTGAGATTAATATAATCCCTCAGGTCTCTTTTTCTTTGAGACTTAATCACATTGTTTACCTTTTCATTGTATGTATTTCTTCAAAATAAATTTAGATTTCACAGACAATCATGCTCATTTTCAGAATATCAGTAGTTATAACATGTCCTCTGGCTACATGCATTTTGTAAAAATAAAAACAACAAACAAGAACAACAAAAGAAAGACTGATTAGGAAAGTGTTGATAATGTATAGAAATTATTCTTGGCACTTGTCAAAAAAACGCCTTTCAGAAGCAGAATATTCTAAGGAATAAGAAATTTTCAGCAGAAGAGAGATTTTACATAAAGTCCCTTGCTAAATACATTCATCAGCTTCTTGTTTGTAACTCCAGGGCCTCTATTGCAAGAGCATTTCTAATTCATTCTCATTTGTGGAGCCCTGTTTTTTCCACTTCCTCAGAATGCAATGTTATCTAATGTTATTTCATGCTGAGATGAAACACTGACTGTGTCAGTAAGGATAACTGCTGAGAAAGAAGAATAAAAGTATAGTGTACATTTAATAGTGCAACGTCTTCACTGGGGATACGCTGAGGTAGTGAATTTGCATCATCTAACTCTAATGAATTATCTCATGCAGTATTGGTTCTAGCAAATTGTGGTATGTGAGAAGATGCAAAGGCTGTGCAAAAAGTTTAATCAATACACTGCATCTGGAAAATTTATTCTTTCTTACAAAAAAATGAACAAATAAACCCAAAATTTTGTTAACTTAGTCTTTGTTAGGATTCACCATAATTTGTTACTTGAGTTTGAAATACATTCTTGACTACAGATATAAAGGAATCAGACTTCTGTTCTGATCAGAAGTTTTAAAGATTTTATCTGCTATCCCGTTTTGGGCCAATACTAAGTTATACTAAAAATGCATATGAAGGTTTTCCCTGTCAAAGATTATTCCACAATCATTTTCCAGAGCCTTCAACCTAGACTTTAACTTTGTGACCATGACAATGATGTGGGAATCTCATATTCAAGCACTACAGCTTTCTAGAAGTTATAACATTTGAGTTGTTGAAAGGATCCCCAAGATCATAGGTGGTAATTAGACTGCAAAATCTCTGATTATTCATGTAGCTTATATATATAAGGCAGTGCTGAAAGAACCTCTTGAAAAAGATAAGATAGAATTCCAAACTGATGCATAAATTTTTGATAATTCACATAAGTGACATGAGAGTACTGTGAACAGGACATCAGGAAATGTTTCAACATTCTGTCATGTTAAAATATTTCTGCACATTATTTTCATTCTTTATTTCTTGGACAGGTTAATTCTTTTTCATACATCTTTGGAAACTTACTATTTGAATTTAAAGCACCCTATTCCGTCTCTTTTGAAATGGTGTTGCCTAGAATATGAGTGCTTGTTTGCTCTTCCAGTGTATGTGGGTGTTAATAGAGGTCATTATTGAAAAAAACTGAACTCCTATCAAAGAAAAAAGCTCTGAATAATAGTTAACGAAGTCTGATTATTAGGTCCCAATGGCAGTTATTATTATTTTTATAAAATAATGAATTGGTAAAATTAATGTTAATGTTACTCATTCCCCCCAACCATACAAAATTGAAACATTTAAGAATATAGGGGTTTTTAGGTGACTCACATGACATGTACATTTTTTTCCATGTTAGTCTTTTTTTTTGTTTTTTAATTTTGTCTTATGATGATATTTGTGTGGTATTTTTTGTCCTTCTGAGTAAAATATCTCCACCTAACAACTGTTCATCTCCCTTACTTCATTTTAAAACCATTCCTCTTTTACCTACCACTATCTACTCATGTAAAAAGTTGATCTCCTGTTTATAGTCTCCCTTTAGGTCCCATTTGTTCATAGATCTGCTAGCCTTATATATTTGGTATTTGGGGCTAGATTTTGTATTCACACTGACCTGAAAAATGCTGCTATAAGCTTAACTCTTCAAGTAACAGGATTATTTAGACAATAGTCTAGGCAATAATAATTCCTGCCTTCTAGTCCATAGTAATTAGCTTTTTTGATGTAACTTCTGTCATCTGTTAAACTTTCAGTGCTATGGCAGTTATCCTGATCAACAAATTATCATTCTTTTCACAGGATGAATCTGAAAGGAAACATGGGGTATGTAACCACATGTGTGTAGATCACCTGTAAACTTAAGATTTTATATATCTGTAGGCAAATGTGGTCATAATGCCAGTCCTGAGTATATAAATCATTCTTAAGTCACTAGTCTTAGATATTCTATAAAGAAAAAAACACACTCTCTACTGTCGCGAATAAACATTTAGTAAAATGAGTTACTAGTTTTTGAATTAAGGAATAATTATTCTAAACTTTATTTATAGTAATGAATACTTCTTTAAATCAATGCATTATTTGAATATAATGAAGTATATATATTTACTTTTTAAAGTAATATACATGCCAAATAAAGCAATGTAAAATATGTTTATTCTCATGTATATATCAGCTTGTGGTTTTATATTATTTTAACTGAAATATATGTTTTTAACTGAAATAATATGGTTTTACATTATTTTAACTGAATAATGCTCATTCATAATAAATTTATATGTGGAGAATCCTATAACATCAAAATAAAGTGGTTTTGGTTTGAGAATACTTAGAAATATTTTGATTTAGGAGTTCTGTTATTAAAAATTATTACATAATATATTACGTATCCAAAACAGTTCTCTCTGGTCCTGAGTCAGAATGTATTTCTCTACCATAATGTTGATCGAACTATTTGTGAAATAGTCTATATAAACAGGGAGAAAAAAATAAGCAAAGGAGAGTCTGAAATTTACAAAACAGTTGTCAAATCCATTTAGTGAACTAAAGCATAGAAGTAAAAGTACATCTTTAAACAACAGGTGTTTAATCATCCATTCTTACCTGGACTGTGACTTCTTTAAAAATCTTCCTTTACTCATTACTAGACACGATCAAAGTGTTTGATCTAAGAGTTCATCTTATACATTCGTAATTTCAAATACAGCAAACTAAATGACAAGGCTTTTGATGGCATAACTTCTTAAAAGGCATGGCTTCTTAAATGTTGATTCTTTAATGTGTGTTGCTGGCCTTATTCCATGCAGAGCATGCAAACATCAACAATAGTCAGTTGCTATAGGGGAAAACTGAGCCTTATCTTAATTACATAACAATCTTTCCTCCCCTTTTTTTAAGATAAAAAAAGAACTTCAGTATCAATAACATAATACCACTTGTAGTTTATCTGGAAGCAGAAAAGAGAAATCAAGAATGGTAACGTAAGTTCTGAAGATTTTCTAGCCATTTTTTATCTGAAAAGTTTTGGACATCTATTATCCTTCAGCCAGAAAGGTTACAGTTGAATGGCATGAGAGAATTGCTCATCCTCCAGGCAATGAACATATTATCTGTCTGTTTCTACTAGCCTCTACACAGCAGAAAAACAGATCACTGACCATTATAAAGAGAAGTATATAGGTTGTTATGAAAGTAGTGTGTTTTATTTATTTCTGTGGAAACTGCAGCAAATACAAAGAGCAAAATAACACTATTTCATAGAAAAAAAATTCAACACTACAAAACACTGTTTTTTATCACAGTCACAAGATTAGCTGTGTGTTTTCTCTAGCGATGAATGAGAGACTGCATGTAGCGCTCATGAAAATCTGCACCATTGAAAGTGGCCACTTTTGCTACCACCATCTGCTGAAATGCACCACCCACCCTTTCACTGTGCTTGTGCCTACTGTTTGGTGTCCTTAAACATTCAGCAAGTGTTGATGAAAGTCAGTGAGTGCCATTTTTCTCCACATGGAGGAAATTCAGTTCCACACATTTGCCTCATAGATACTTCCATGTCAATCTCCATTTTGCCAGACTGCCCCTCTGCTGCCATCTGTTGTACAGCAACAAAATGTAATGGAATATTGACAGGAAGATTCTGTCCTCTACTGCCATAAAATCAACATTCACTTCTTATATAATGACACAGCATAATAAAATAGAAGGCATTAGTTATGGAGCAGCCTTCACATTTTTCTTGATCTGACTCTTTATTATTTTGTTCAGAGTGCAATTAATCCTGAATTCTATCAGTGTACCTCATCAAAAATTCACTAAGAACACCAGAGTTACAAGAAGTCGGGCCATGCTATGCATACTAAAATTAAATTGAAAAGTGAATGTTTTCAGCTTCTAGTTCAAGACTTTCTATGGATCAGTTTATCATCTTTCTTTTCCAGATGGGTATACCACATAACTCTATCCCTTTTAGAGTGACAAGAACAGTTCAATAACTTCCTATCTGCAATCTTAACAAGTAAAATCATAAAAATGAAAATAAAAATAAAAATAATTAAAAAAATTAAGGCCATTTTTTCAGTGATTGTGTTAGCAAGTCTGAATTTGTATTTTCACAGTATTTCCACAATCAAAGCCTTCTGAAAAAAGTTTTCAGGAGTTTTTTATTAAAGATAATAAAGCAGTTGAGTTACTCATGGGAATGCAGTTACCTTATGTTTGTTTTCTTAATTAATTTTTAGAAGCAAAAGAAGTAAATTAAACTAAACTACAGGAACAGGAACATGTTACATTAGTCACTCCCCTCATTGTTCTTCCCCCTCCCTCACCCCCCAACATATACAAGAAAAAGCCCACAAACACCCAAAGAATAACAAGTATTTCTAGACTGAACTTCTGGTTCTAGAAATATCAACTAGTGTTTCTTAATTTCACCCACACCTATTTCTTAATGTGTAACAATGACTATTCATGAAATAATGCAACATATTTGGCAGAGGAAATCTAAGCTGGTATACATCATGCACATATACTGTAGAGTAGGCTGTGACTACTTTAACATTACTTCAAAAGGGAAGAAACTCTTCACATACTTAGATTTTATCCATAAATAATAAGACTATTACTATATTTCATTTTGATTTCCACATTTATCCAGGCTTGCCAAAAAGGTAAATAAAGAATCTTAATTTAAAATAGGAAACAAATAATAATAATAAAAAATGAAGAGTTGCTATAAGGCAACAGAAGCTATGTTTTCTGTGACTTCAATTTCAGGAAAAGGAAGACCAGGAATCTGACCAAAAGGCTGTTTTCAGATCATATTATTAACATGATAAACCAAGACTGTAGTATTTGCTTCAAAGTATATCTTGCTTTGCAGTCTGTACAAAGCCAAAACAAGTTCAATCAATTTCTCTTCTCAGATTCGTGCATTCAGCTTGCAAAATCACTTCCTTATATATGTCACCCTCATACCACATACGGAATGAAGATGCTTATAGTCGTCTTCAAAATATTGAACCTAAAATGAAGCTCTATACCATACCATGCACCGTTGTGGCTGAAGTACTTCTGAAACAGAAATCAAATTGTTGATAGACTGCATAGCACACAGATGTGCAGAGCTTGCCAGATGCAAGAATGCTGGAATTCTTTTTTTTTCAGTGTCCTGTCCCTATGTTATGCATTACTGTAAAGTTGTCACAGTTTTGTAATCATAGCTGATAGTAATAGGGCAAGTAGTTAAGTATATCAGTTTTGTATATTGTTAGACAGTTGTATTTAACACTACGTAGCTGAATTCTACATGTGACTGTCTAAATGCATTGCGTCCATAATGTTATATATACTTGAATTAATATTGCTATAAAAACCAGAATTCTTCTCTTTATACTTATATAACCTATATTTTTATAATGAATGGTTTTTTAGTATTCTTATTTTCGGATAAGTATAAAGATGCATTGAAAAAATTATTATTTTTATATATGAAACTCAATAATACTGTATGTAAAATGATAATAATAAATGGATTCAATATACTGTTATACTCAGATATGCTTTCATCCAAAGTGTGAAGTAGTTTTTAATTTGTATTTTATCATCCATTGCAGAGAGATTTTATAACTGTCTTTTGGGATAATATGCAGTACAGCATTTAAATATAGTTGCCAGTACGTTGTGCTGTCAAGAGAAAGAAATGAAATCTTCTTCTCATAGAAATATCTATTCATAGATGGCAGGACAGAATTTAGGTATATGCACCCTCTTTAGCAAAGGGGGATAAATATTTTTCATCTGAACTAACCCGTGAGGATTAGCACATACCTTATTGTGGATTGTAAATTTGTAAATGTCATTAATTTTTCAGCAAATTTTCTCAGCAATGATACATTTGTAATCCTTTAAAAACAACATATTTTGACCAAGCACAGTAAATTTTCTTATTCAGGCTAATTCTTGCAAGTCTTTTTTAGTTGAATGTTCAGAGAATATATAGAAGAAAATTAGGCCTGATATTATCAAAAAATTATCTTCTATCTGTCTGAAACATCTACTTTCCATGAGAGATTGCCTGCTTGCAAAACTGATTCCTATCATCCATCTATCATTGACTTCAATCTTCCAATGGAAAAGGTTAATTCATCACTGTTATTTTGATGACATTCAGCTCTATCTATCTTTACTCTACTGATTCTATTGGGGACAATATACTTCCTGAGGAGTATTCAGATTTACAAAATGTCTCAGAACTAATATATCCTGGATGGAGCTTCTATCAATTGATTTTATTAGGTCTAGCATTATTGCTCCTTGTGTGATATACAGCCATCTCTTAGGTGCTGCTAAACACTTAGCTACAGGCACTGATCAGTGCCATGGAAAAGCCGTATCCAAAGTTCACCAAAATCAAATAAACACTGTATTTTGGGAAAGAATGTTTCCTTGATTTTGTCTATTTTTCATATCTAAGTGAAGTTTAACCTTGTTTGAAGTTTATTCAATTATTTTTATTAGAGAGCTACAATCTAAATGTGTAAAATTATTTAAAGAATCTTATGCTTTCAAAGCAGAATACAGTAAATACCTTTCTAAATTTTCTCTATTGCATTGTTGAATATTTATAATGCTAATTTATTTCTTCAATTATTCCATGTTATAAAACAATGCTACTAAATTATAAAGATAGATTGATATTTTCACATATTCAAAGAGACTGATATAAAGTGTAATTACTAGGAATTCTATTACACCCTACATTGTTAAGGACTTTGTTAAAAAAAAAAAAAAAAAAAAAAAATTATTATTTCTAAGAATTAATTAAATGTTGTAATTTTAACTATATTGTCATTCTGCATAGTAATTTCATTAATTTCATTAATTAGTTCTACAAGATTCACTGTCTCATATTTTACATTCTACTATTACTGTCGAATAATGCAAGGAAATCTTATGTAATGTTATATCATGATTTAAAAGGAATCATCATTCTTTCAATCAGAAACAACATTCTTACATTTAAAATAGAACAACAGTAATGTAGGAAAATGTACAGATTGCAGGATACGGATAGTGAATTACACAGAAATTCGCATGTCTTTGTCCCCTGATCATTTGTTTAGAGAAAAAAAATGAAACAGCAAAACATATTGTAACTAATGGCAAAAATAATAAGTGAGTAGACCATGAAGATCTGTGCATGGTTGTTTTTTTTTTTTTTTTACCTGATAAAGAGATTCTTCTGGGAAAAAAAATAAATTGATATACAAATAAATGAAAAATAACAATTACAAGGATGCAAGACCTGGTCCAAAAGTAATGCCTTCTATTTTATTATGCTGTGTCATTATATCAGAAGTGAATGTTCATTGTTGAGAAGAAAACTCTGTGAAATCTAAATAGGGATTTTACATAAATAGGAACAGGAATGCTTTTCCCATTTACCTTCACACAAAGTCATAATAAAAGATACATATGCTAATGTACTGGTATGGCTGCCTCTGCTGGGACTTCAAATTGTTTCTATTGCTGAAGTAGGAAGAATAGAGCAATGTGACATACTTTCTTTATCTCTTTTCACTAATATATATATTCTAGAACTTACTTAATCAAGCAAACTTGTTGGTCACAAACTCAATTAACCAACATTTAAAAATTTAAATAACCTTGTCTAGACATTATTTAAGTAACGTAACCACATATGTCTACCTTAGTCCACTCTGCTAAATCATTTGTGACCTTAAATCATTGTGTTAACATCTTAATTAAAATTGACAAGGTAATTTCCTGGCTGCCATTGTGTAGAACAGACATAGAGCACAAACCATGAAGTTTTAATTGCCATATTCATTTTTCTAACTGTAAATGGCAGCATAATTACTTAGAATATTGCCCTGGGAAAGTGGTTTGTCCTATCATTATTTTGCCACTTAGGGCATTTTAGTTAGTAAAATTTATTCTTCAAGTTTCTCAGATAATACTGTTTTCACTGTGCCACCTTTAAATCTCTTTTACCATATTCCAGTACTGTATGTTGTAATATTATTGCTGCCTTTTTAGAAACTAATGAGTTCCAGAAGCAAGGCTGTACTAGTGTAAGTATCAAAATGACTGTATGGGCATAAATGCTAACTGTATGTTATCACTGTTGTCTTTACTTTAACAACAACAAAGATGATAAAATTAATATAATTATTTTAAATTTAATCTTAAGGAGAGATCTAAGTAAAATGAAAGTGTAATTAGCATCTGTAATTAAAAATCATTACTTCGTCTGAATAAACTGTCTGTTATGAAGACAATACCTCCTAGGACAGTGATTACTGTGAATTTAGATCTTCCCAGAGTCTGTGAAGTAACATTAGATTTACAGTGGTTCTCAATAGCTGAAATGTATTTGTATAGTCTTTGTCTCTCTTTTCTTCTCTTCTAGATTTTCATTATACTTTACATCAAGAGGAAACTTATCTTAACCTCTGCCACCACATCTGCTGATATGTGAAGGAATTTCAGCTGTTGTAGTCAAGGTATTCCAAAGCAATGATAAAAAGTCAATATGAATAATATTATTAACTTCTTGATCAGTTTTCACTAGATCTTTCCTCAGCGAAAAAACCTATAGGTTTGTAATCACTTTAGGATTCAGCCAAGTGTGCAAATAACATAAGTTAGTTTGGTTCTTCAAATGTTTACCTATCTTGATTAAAAATTGATTTACAATACATGGAATAGCTTAGACATTATAGATCTCATCCTCACTGTGGACAACATTTGAACTTGTGTATCTGAAGATTTGGGAAGAATAAAGAATTTTCATATAACTACTTTTGATCGACAGTTTCACAAGAAATATCAGTATTGTGGAAATTTAAGAAAATTGTCATATAATCTATATTTCTGTCAAAATAAACAATAGTGGTTTTATAAAGAAGGTCACTTATTATTATTTTTGAAATTAAAACTCATCCAACAGTGTACCTGATCCGCCATGTATGATGAAAGCAATTTATTTCTGCTTCTCAGTATTGAAAAAGTTCTTGCTGTCATTGATTGACCTTTAAGAAGAAAAATGTAGCTGGCTTCTGGGTAAAAACATCTTTTTTCCACTCACTTTTTCCATTAGGGTTCACTGCATAGTTTCACAGCACTTTTTAAAGTCTGCAAACATAAAGCGAATATGCAAATGTCACCTGAGCACAATGATCTGATTGCATAAAATCTTGATTAATGAAAATGTTTCATCATAATTGTTTCACATTAAAGAGTCAGTATATGTATGTGGTAGTTTACTACAAAAGACTTTCTGTACTTTGTCTAAATAAGACCAAGTAAAGCTGTGGAAGATTGCTATGACACCCAAGGCACACACTCTTTAATTTCCTTCCTTCCTTCCTTCCTGCCTTCCTTCCTGCCTTTTTTTTTCACAAATGAGGAGGCTACAACCCACCCAAACTCAAAGGAATTGCAAATAAGTTTTACAAATGAAAATGTTTGTAAATTTCAGTGTAGAAAAAGAAGTATGGAAGAGAGTTTTATAGTAGACTACCAATTATGTACTTTAGTAAACATGGTGAGTTTTATTTTGCCTGTAAGTTTGATCTGTTCCTATCATTTAAATTTTCTTTTTAATTGTGAGGGAAAGAAGTAAAAACATTTAGGAGGACAAATTTTAATGACTTGTAAGACTCCTTTTTATTGTAATTTGCTGTGAGGTTGATTTTCATCTCATTAAGTTTTTCTCTAGTTCTTAATAATTCAAGATTTTTATAAACAAAGCTAGCAATATCTATAGTTCTACTCAATTTCTACTCAAAATTATTTTACTGTCATATAAAGTTAATTGTGTTCAATGACTTATAGACTGTTTCAAGATTTTTTTTTTTTATTCAATATTTATTTATATTTTCTATTTCCGATGGTTCAGATTTCATAATGGAATGACAGAATTAGCCTGCTTCGGAATATTTAACAGTAATTAGAATTAGATGGTTTATTTTCTGTCCTCAGAGCCCTTTTTCTGTTGTAATTATTTTACTTCTTAGTATCATTTACATGTAGTTAATAAGCAAATAAATTAAAAATTGACTTTGAAATTTCTATTTATGTTGTCTTTACACAACAATATCGAGATTCCAGTAATTCAGTTGATCAGTGTACATAATCAGAAGTGGAATGTCAATGGAATAAAAATTATGGAATACATTAATACAGTTTTCTGGAAAGCTGATAGACTAGGAACTTTAGAGTTATAGATACTTTCATGAAAGACATAGAGTTTTCAAATGTTCTTCAAACTGTGGTAAAGTTGTTCTAGAAGAAAATGTGTAAGGAAGAAGTTGACCTTATAGCACTATATAAAAAGAACAACTTGAAGTTTTTTCTTCTCTAGCATTTGATGACCTCTGGTAATCCACTATTAACTTTCATTTAAATTAATAGCACTTTTATTTTTTTTTAAGTTTTTCTTTTTTTTAATTATTTTTCCCAAGAAAAGCATTTCTTCCTGTTAATATTTAATGCTTATAGATACATACACATAAACATATTTGTATGCAAAGTTAACTTACAGTTGGAGAACAAATTGTGATGTAATTAAGAGAGCTCTGTAGGAGAAAAAAAATGACTATTTTAAAAATCCTGCACTTATAGAGTACACATTGTACATTCATCATTGTGCTGCAGATCAGGTTTGTATGAGTATCTGTGCCTGGCTAGACTTGCTTTATCTTGTAAGTAATATACAAGTAATCTTGCTGACCTACTTGTCTCACTACGTCAAGTACATAAGGATTGAATGGGTACAAAGGATAAATTTGACTCTTACACTCAATATTCTAATATATATTCTTAAAAATTCAGTATAACAAACAAATCGTATAATTTCCCAGTGTATGGATTGCCAGTACACCATTAAATTGCACCTTTTTGCTCACAGGCAGTTTTATAGATAACTTTTCATCAGTCTGTTCAATTATTTTTTTTATGTAACTCAGAAACCCATGCAGGTAAAAGTAAAAATCAAGCATAAAGCATGTAAAAGTCAGTACAAATATATGTTTTCAAACAAATAACTGTACAGATTTTATCTTTGTGTTAACTGTAAAGAACAAAGTGAATGAATTTTACTGCCACTGATAACGAAAATCTTTCCAGGAACTCCAGGGAGTAGTCATGATTTAGAATAATAATTTATTCACAAATTGATTTTACTGAAATGAATAGAAGTCAAATATCTTTTTCAGCATAAAGCCATGGCCAGACACATTGGCCACTACAGTCTACCTGTCATGTTTTTTTTTTAAATTCAAGTATACTAGGTAATAGGTAAGCACCACATATATCATACAACATTTTCACTACAGAAAATAGCTACTTTCATATGCATTGTTTTAAGAGGAAAATTAATTGCTTAAACAAATGCAGGGATTGCATTTTCTGTTTCTCAAATCTTTTCCAGTGTTTCTCAATCATTTTTCAAACAGATTCTGATTCTTCCACTTCATATCTGGAACTTCATTTAATTTTTCTTCGTGCACTTTTCCTCCAACTCTTTGTTTCTTATTTTATCATTTCTTCTTGCTCTGCTGATTTTATTTTGAGAAAACAATACATCGGATTTACCACATATACGTATGTGTTAGAGAGTTGTGTACAGCCTTGGGTTTGTGCAGCAAGCAATAAATAAATAAATAAATAAAACCTGATAAATGAGATAAGTGTGAAGATACTGCAACTTAGAGAAGCTGCAGTAACTATTTTTGATACCTAGAGCAGCTATCTTTAGGGTTTAAAAGCACAAAGAAATGTTTGTTTGTTTTTTTCTTTTTTCCTTCAACATAGTCAGATATAAAGAGAAATTCTCTCTCCTTCATCGTTTTAAAATATTATGTCTGATAAGCACATGTTCATATGTGTGAGTTGGACACCTCCAGATCCTTGGGCTGGAAGTACTTGGTTCAGCTACCTGAGCGGATTGCAACACAGATTGGCAGGACCATAAGTGTGACTCTTCTGAACAGCAATAATTTGGTATACATAAACAGTAACTTCAGTCCACAGCAGTCACCACTTTCTGTCTGATCTGTTTTTTTTTTCTTTTAGTGGAACTCACATTTCTGTTGTTATTGATATATGGTACTTTTAAATTCTTGTCCTCACCCATTTCAAAATGATCATCACATTATGAGGTTCACACTGAGGTTCAATAAGGCCAAGTGCAGGGTGCTGCACTTGGGTTGGGGCAATCCCAGTTATTTATACAGACTGGGGGAAATCTCCTTGGGAGCAGTCCTGCAGAGAAGGACTTGGGGTCCTGGTGGATGAGAAGCTGGACATGATCCAGCAGTGTGCATTTGCAGCCCGAAAGGCCAACTGTGTTCTGGGCTGCATTAAAAAAGGGGTGGCCAGCATGGAGAGGGAGGTGATTGTCCCCCTCTACTCAGCTATTGTGAGACCCCATATGGACTACTATGCCCAGGCCTGGGACCCCCAGTAGAGGAAGGACGTGAGACCTGTTGGAAAGGGTCCAGAGGAGAGCCACTAAGATGACCAGGGGGCTGGAGCACTTCTCTTATGAGGAAAGGTTGAGGGAACTGGGATTGTTTAGCTTGGAGAAGAGAAGGCTACATGGAGAATTCATTGTGGCCTTCCAGTACTTGAAGGGAGCCTATAAACAGGAAGGGGAATGGCTGTTTACAAGGGTGGATAGTGATAGGACAAGGAAGAATGGTTTTAAACTGAGACAGGGGAGATTTCAGTTAGATATTAGGATAAAGTTTTTCACACAGAGGGTGGTGATGCACTAGAACAGGTTGCCCAAGGAGGTTGTGGATGCCCCATTCCTGGAGGCATTCAAGGCTAGTTCCAGTCACTTGATTCAATGAAGAAGTTAGATGCCAGCCTTTAAAATTATATTAAACAGTTTATGTTTTCACTGTGATCTTAAATATAATTCTATTTTATAGAAATTTCTCTATATTTTTTAAGATGCATTTTTTATACATTTCCGCATTTTCATTTATAAGTCTTGCAGTGATATTTTCTGGTTTGCTTTCAATTCACTTCCTACAATTCCAGTCCAGAGTGTGGATTTCTGGAAAAACATACAGAATTTTTACCCATGTGGATTTGGAAAACTGATGGATTAATTAATCAAGCCATGATAGCATCAATTTTGGAAGTAAAATTCAATTTTCTAACTGTTGTGGTTTAAATCAGCAGGCAGCTAAACACCACACAGCTGTTTGTTCACTCCTCCTCTCCCAGTGGGATGGGGAAGAGAATTGAGAAAAAAGAAAGCAGAATTTATAAGTTGAGGTAAAAGTGATTAGTAAATCTGAAGAGAGAGAAATAATAATAATAATATAATATAATAACATATATATATTTACAAAACACACTATGTGCATTGCATTTGCTCATCACTCACTTGCTGATGCCCAGCCAATCCCTGAGCAGTAACTGCACCCCTCAGTCAACAACCTTCAGTTTTATCATTCTTTCTTCACATATCATATGGTAAAATACCTTTGGCCAGTTTAGATCAGCTGTCCTTGCTCTTCTGTCTCCTCTCAGGTCTTTCTGGTACTCTCCCCAGAGAATCTGAAAAACTGAAAAGTCCTTAGCTCTGCAAATCACTGCTCAGCAACAACTAAAACATAAGTGTGTTATCAACATTTCTTTTCACCTAAAGCCGAAACACAGTATCATATCAGACAATAGGAAGAAAATCCACTTTGTCCCAGATAAAACCAGGGCAACTGTGCATAAAATAATGAAAAGCTCTACAAAGTTATTGTAAAACAGTATTGAAAACTGATGACATTATTTTGTGTTTACATTAGCATTACAGAAAGTAGAAGGTAGTTCCTTACAGAGTGATATAGCCTTTCATACAAAACACAACTGATTCTTATTCTGTAACTATCTTTTAAAATAACTGTAGAAGCCTTATACGACATAGGGCCTTTGCAGCAAGGACTACGGATTTGATACTGGGCATAATTTCATTGAAAAAAAATCAGGAAAAATATTAAGGTTACATCCATCTCTCTTGTCAGCCAGCACTGTGTATTCTGGCTCAGCTCAAAAAGATCATAAAAGACAGAATAAGTGAATAGTCAGTGTTGCAGCTTTACCTCTTACATGAAAAATATGAAGTTAAATATTATTAGAGAGCAAGGCAGGTTTTCAAATGTGAATTTTGTCTGCGAGGAACAATGAAGGGATTCGAAGTAGCTTTACTAATTCACTGCTTAAGTATTCAGCACTTTATTGTTCTTAGTAATGAACTGGTGGTTTTAAACTTAACATTTGCTTAATTCTTTGTTCCTCCATTCTTTAGCTTTCTACCTTCTCATTAAATAGTATTTGAATACCTCTCTTTTAGAATTCTCTTTTGCAAATATCATGACACAATGTAGAACTTTCTTAGCATTCTAATCAGTGATATGCACCATATTTTACTAGCACAAAGAAAACCTACTTTTAAATGAGAATTATTGTTAGTTTCTTCATCCTTTCTGTTGAACTGTGCAGGCCCTTATCACATTCATATTACACAGCCAAGAAGCAGGGTAATTGCATCATCAGTCTCTCTTGGTCTTTGACTCAGTCCCTTTAACATGCTCATCCTTTCCATTACTGCATGATTTCATTTAATATTCTCCTGGGTTAGAATCATATCAGCAGTAAGAACATGCTGAATTAACTGTTCCTATATGCTCTTCTGTAGAATTCTTTTCTGTAGATTAAAGGGCAATTGATATTTTTTAATAAACAGTATAATTTTAAACTTATATGTCCAAATAGGTAGATACCCAATTTTTATTTCAGAGTTCGAATTTGAAATATAATCAGGCAACATAATTCTGCTTTTAATAAAATTACAAAGCATGACTGTTTATGTAGTATAATCCTTCAGGTACATACTACACTTGAATTCCTTTCAGTGAGATAAAACTATTCAAAGAACTTCTCAAAGTTGTGGCAGTTGCATACACTCATGCTATAAAGTTCTAATTTCCTGTATTGTATATATATTTTTTTGGTTTACATGCTAGAAGTGAGAAATTCTGATCTATGCTTCTCATCTCTTATTAGCAAAATATGGTTTCCCTAAATATATTTCAAAGGATTTACCTTGAATATTTCGCTATAGTAACTTAAGGGGACAGAGAACGTGGAAATGTAGAGAAGTTTATTATTAATTGATGTAAATAATCATTTTTTAATTCTGCTCTATCTGTTTTCAAGTGTCTATGTCCATAATAAAAATGGGGAAAAAAAAAGGTAAATAAAATTTTAGAATTATAAGATTATAAAAGATACGTGAGATAGATATATAAGAGATATATGAGAGAAATGACAGCAAGTGATCTGCTATTTTTATCTCAAACGTCTGTTGCTATTAATTGTATATATGTATGTCCATATCAACAGATATACATATTATATAAAAGTTTTGTACCTGTAGGCACTAAGCATTTCACAGACACAGTTCCGTTGAAAATGAACATCCAGATCTTAATGAAAATAGAATCACAGAATCATAGAATGGCTTGGGTTGGAAGGAACCTCAAGGATTACCAAGCTCCAACAACCCTGCCACAGGCAGGGACAGCACCCTCCACATTTAATACTAGACCAGGCTGCCCCGGGTCCCATCTAACCTGGCCATGAACACCTCCAGGGACAAGGCATCCACAACCTCTCCTGTCAGCCTGTTCCAGCACCTCACCACTCTCTGTAAAAAACTTCTCCCTGACATCCAACCTAAATCTTTGCTCTTTTAACTTAAAACCATTTCCCCTTGTCTTGCTATTATCTACCCTGTCAAATAGTTGATTCCCCTCCTGTTTATAGGCTCCCTTTAGGTACTGAAAGGCTGCAGTGAGTCACCCTGTAGCCTTCTCTTCTCCAGGCTGAACAAGCCCAGCTTCCTCAGCCTGTCTTGTAGGGGAGGTCCTTCAGCCCCCTGATCATCTTTGTGGTCCTCCTCTGAAACCTCTCCAACAGCTCTGTCTTTTTTGTATTAGAGGCCCCAGATCAAGACACAGTACTCCAGTGGGGCCTCACAAGGGCAGGGTAAAGAGAGACAATCACTAAAATAAAATAGTACCTCCATTCAAGTCCTCTCAAAAGCCAAAATTCTGTAATTAGCATTCATAAAAAATACTTGGGTAGTCTTCATTCAATGGCAAGATTGCTAATAGAGCTGAATAATATCTGAAAAAAGGAAAGACAAATCTAATTCTGGAAGACCTATTGAAGATATTTGCTGTGGGAATAGTAGATTCCTCATGATATTTGTCCAAACTTGTGTCCAAACTTGACACTAAGATGAGGTGAAACATATTTCTAAGAAGCCTAAGAAACCAGTTCAGGTTCCTACTTTGTGTAGAGTGCAATATATTTCTTTCATTACTCTGTTGCTCATCTTCCATGTTATAACTTGTAGTTATTTCTTCACCTTTATTTCTTCAGAAATATTATTTCTTCAGAGTGATGGATGGAACAGGCTCGAGGTAGGAACCAGACACTGCTACATGGATCCTAAGGGAAAATATTATTTCAGAGAAGAATCTCAAAGGAGCTAATGAGTCTCTAGCAGACTGAATTTTCTTTTCACTTCACAATTTTTCTTTGGAGAGAAAGAGAGAAGTAGTAGGACAACACCATAGGGAGTGATGTCACCAAAGGAGAGTCAAAAAAAAAAAAAAAAAGAACACATTTATTTTCTTATATGAGGCTGCTGGTAACTAATATCAATGATTACCATATCCACTTACTAACAAGTTCAGTTTCTTTTTTTAAAAATAAATAGGCATTGCAGTGGGAAGATGCATAGAATAAAGATTAATATTCATTTTCACAAAGTAATTATCTTTATTTTCAGACAGTGAATATAAGTTAACAAATTCAGTATCATTGGAACTACTTTATGTTCACATGTACACAAATAGGAATACAGAAGGGCTACTTTAATTATGTCAATAGCAAAAGGAAGACAAGGGAAAATGTGGACCCACTGCTGAGTGAGATGAGTGCCCTGATAACAGAAGATACTGAGAAGATGGAGTTACAGAACACCTTCAGTCTCTACTGCTAAGACTGCTCCTTGGAAATCCCACATTCTAGAGATAAGAAATTGTCTAAGTAAAAGGCAGACTTCTCCCTGGTTGAGGAGAATATTGTCTGGGCAATCTTGACGCACAAAATCCATGGGTCCCAAAGGAATGCACCCACAAGTGCTAAGGAAGCCAACAGAAGTGATTGCTGAACCACTATCATCTGCGAAAGGGCATACAGAAAACTAGAGGTGACTAAAGACAAAAAGAATACCAATGTCTCCCCAGTCTTCAAAAAAAGCAAGAAGACAGACGCAGGAAAATAAAGGCCAGTTAGCCTCACCTCTGTCCTTGGGAAAGTGATGAAACATTTTATTCTGGATGTTATCTCCAAGCAAGTGGAAGAAAAGAACATCAGAAGAAATCAACATGAATTCACTGGAGGAAAATCATGCTTGACCAATCTGGTAGCCTTCTATAAGGTCATGATCAGTTGGGTAGATGAGAGGAGAGCAGTGGATGCTGTGTACCATGACTCCAGGAAGGCTTTTGACACTGTTTCCCATAAAATCCTTGTAGGTAAACCTACTGTGGGATAGACAAGAGGACAAGGAGGAAGAATGAGAACTGTCTGAGTGGCACATTTCAGAGTACTGTGATCAGGAGTGCAAGAATCCTGTTGGAGGCCTGTAGTTAGTAGCACTCCCCAATGGTCAGTGCTGGGTTTGATCCTGTTTACTAGCTTCCTCGGTGACCTGGATGAAGAAATAGAGTGCATCCTCTTAAAACTTGCTAGGAGGAGTTGCTGAGACACCAGAAAGCTGTGCTGCCATTCACCAAGACATAGACAGTCTGGAGAGTAGAGTAGAAAGGGATCTTAAGAGGTTCAACAAGGGCAAGTGTAAGATCCTACGCTCTCAGAGGAACTGACCTCCTGGAAAGGAGGTTTGCAGAGAGGGATCTAGGTGTCCTGATGAGCAACATTCTGGCCATGGGTCAGCAGCGTGCACTTGTGGCCAAGAAGGTCAATGGTATTCTTGGGTGCATAAAAATGAGCACAGCAAGCAGGTTGAGGAAGGTTCTCCTTCTCCTCTACTCTGCCCTAGTGAGGCCACATCTGGACTACTGTGTCTAGGTTCTGGCTATCCAATTCCAGAATTACAGGAACTTCTGGAGCCAGTATAGTGGAGGGCTGCAAAGGTGATTAGAGGCCTTGACTATCTTCCTTATGAGGCAAGGCTGAGAGACATGGGACTGCTCAGCCGGAGAAGAGCAAACTGAGAAGTGATCGCATAAATGCTTGTGAATATATTAAGTACAGGAGTCAATGGATGGGGCCAGGCTCTTTTCAGTAGTATACATTGACAGGACAAGGGGCAACAGGCACAAGCTGATACACAAGAAGTTCCACATGAACTCAAGAAAGAACTTTACTGTGAGGGTGACTCAGCAATGGAACAGGCTGCCCAGACTGGTTATGGAATCTCCTTCTAAGGAAATATTCAAAACCTACCTGGATATTTTTCTGTGCATTCCCTAGGGAACCTCCTTTAGTAGAGGTTGGGACTAGAGGATCTCCAGAGATCTCTTCCAATCCCTGAGATTCTGTAAACAGATTCAAAATATTTTCATCATTTTCCCAGCCACGTCTGTCTTCATCATATTTTATTATATGTCTTCATCATATTTTATTTTGTTTGTAGGCAGTACTTTTAAACTTACTGCTTAACTGTAATTTTAAAACTGCATGAATATTATGCAGAGAGATCTCTCCCAGAGTCTAAATTTAAATTTATTTTGAAAATAGCAGTTTTTTTGAACTTGAAAATATTCATTTAGTACTAAAGCAGACAAAGTTAGAATTCAGAAAAATTACTTTCAGATATGTCACATAGGAAAAAAAGTCCATTTATTAATCAAAGAACTATGAAAAGAGACAATGTAAGAAACTGTGTTAACTGTGTTCAAATAATCATTTCAAGTCTCATATAAATTATAAACTAAAGTATTATGGAATTATTATCTTTAAATTACATATCTGATATGATCAGATTTGACCTTTACAAATGTTTCACAATAGTGCTTTTTCATTTTGTGCAGACCACAGAAACTGGTGTGTAAGTTTTTTGTTTTTTTTTTTAAGGAGAAAATATGTATACATATTAAACTCCCTTAATGACTTGGAATCTTAGAATGGTTTAAGTTGAAAGGGACTTTAAATATCATCTAGTTCGAGGATAGGTCATGTAAGCCCTGAGTGTTCAAATGAGTTCAAAAAAATTATTTTTTTTTCTGGATAAACTGCAAGGTAAAAAAGAGTGCAAAGCATGTGAACAATGAGTATCAGTGGATCAATTGGAACGATTTTGAGTTTTATCCCTTTATTTGTTTTTGTTTTGTTTGTCTATTTAAAATTGTTGCATAACAGTTCTAAAACAATTCAGGAAGGTTCAATCATATCCTGGGATAAACACTCAGGCCAATAAGGTCTTTGTCCAAAAGAACAGCAGAAACACCAGAAACAAATACCTAAATTGAGAAAATATTAAAAACTTACATAGTTGCTAATACTTCCATTCTGAGTTTCCTATTATGTTTTGTTCTTCTCCATTCTGTCCATTATAAATCTGAAATATAATTCAAATTACTATCAATTCATCTCACATACCATGGGAGCAATAACAGACTCATTTTCTAAATAAAGAAAAATAAATTCAATAAGCTATCCAAACAGCAGAAGTAAGTTTTCTTTTCATTATATCTTTCCAAAGCAGAGTTACACTGAATAAATTATGGATGCACTGCAGGTGTGAAAATCATTGCTTTCTACCTACATTTTTGTGCACTCTCTAATTCCCCTGTGTTATTAATAATAATTTCTAACCAATAACCTTTCTTTGGCTGTAGGAAACCAAAAATACAATGCCATTTTATTATTTTCCCCTTCAATAAACATCTACATACACTATACTAGGAACTGTTGTTTTTATCATAGAAAGAATATTCCAGTACAGTTCTTAAAAAAGCTCAGTTTAATAACACACAAAAGGTATCTTTTTTTTTATTTTTTTGATAAGTCTAAAATAATACATTTCATAGCAACATTGCAGTTCTCAATGACATGGGCAAAAGTTTAAAAAGGTTATGAATGTTGTAGACTTTGAACTTCCTATGATATTCAGTGATCTTAATCTAAACTTTTGTTATTTTTGAGAAACTAAGTGCAGTTCTCAGAGACTGTAACCAGGCAGACTTAGACAAGGCATAAGTTCCCATTTTGCCATTTCTTATGAAAAAATCCTATTTAGTAAAATTGGTAGATATATGGTGGGAAATCTAAGGAAATACTGAAGATGCCACAGGGAATTTGCACTTATAATAATCAATCTTTTGGTTTGCCAAGGGCATAGAACTGTGAGCAGAAGTCTGTACCTTGAAACATGACACTTATGTACTGGCATATAAATATCAGCAGAACAGTTTTAAAATCTGAAGATCAGATTTCTTCAGTCAACTAATTAATATATGTCAGAACTTCGGGTGCAGGTAAGAAGACCTAGGAGAAGCAGGTTAGACTGCAATTGCTGGGTGAGCTGTGATTGAAAGAAATAATACTAAGAAAAAGACATGAACAAGCACAAACAAACCCAATCTACCTGTTCAGATAGAAAAGTCCTAATGGCATCATTGAGACTAACAAAAGATATTTTATAGGTATGTGGGTACATGTAACTAACAACATGCATGATACCGACACGAAATGCAATTTTTACTTAAAGAATTTTGGAAGAACCTATGCTATGTTATTATTAGACTGCTGATAAGAGGATGTTCAAGATATAGCTGATGGTTTAAATTGACTGCCCAGTTTTAGTATTATCCCCACATTTTATATTCAATAAGTTCTTAATTAGAATGCAAATTTTATCTTTTTATATTTATTTATATTATATATATATATATAGGGGATATTCTCTGTATATTTTATATTTATTTATATATACATTTTTTATACTTGTGGCTCTAGTAATTCGTTACTGTGTCATATTAGTTTCTTTAATGTACTTATTTCCACAAGACATCAAAATGTCAAAAATACTGACTACAAATAGAATAGTTGCGCACAGTTGATATCCAGGGCTCTCTCAGTTATCTTCAGGCTATATTGTCCTCCAAAAGCAGCAAAATTACTCTTCTCCTGAACTGTAGAATTTCTTCCCTAAGTCCTATCTTTCCTGATGGACTACTGTGGGGTTCCATCTTCCATCTTACCACTCATGTTTCTGCTGACTTCAGCAAGTTTTGGCTGATTTGCACTACTCTCACCTACGTCCCAAGAAGAAATCTTTGTGCAAGGCCTTTGACATGATACCACTCCACATCCTTACCTCCCAATTAGAGAACTATGGATTTGAAGAGTGGAATATTCAGTGGATAAAGAATTGGTTGGATAGTCACAGCCAGACAGTTGCAGTCAATGGATCTATGTCCAGGTGGAGATCAGTAACAAGTGGTGTCTCCCAGGGGTCCATCTTGGGATTGATACTCTTTAGCATCTTTATTATCAGTGACACAGCCAGTAGGATCAAGTCTGTCCTCAACATGTTTTCTGATGACAGCAAGCTGAGCGGTACACTTGACACAATAGAAGGAAGAGTTGCCATTTGAAGGGACTTGGACAAGCTTGAGAAGTGACAAGGCATGATTCTACTGAGATTCTGAGACAGCCACCCCTCTACAAAGCGAGTACCTAGTCAGCTTGAGGTCCCTCCATTAAACCAATCCCAATTTATCAATACTTTTCCTGTATGAGGAATTCAAAATTGAAATATTGTGAGATTTAAAGTATTTTAAGACCAGTTTAACCAAAGATTTATTTAATAAAGCTAGTTTGCAGAAGTACTGAATCACCACCACTAGACTTGTAAACTTTAACAATCATTTTGTTCAATTATTATGAGCAAAAAATGGCCTACTATTATAGAAAGAATGTTTTAAAAAGTACGACAGATCTCCTAACATAACTTATCAATCTTTACCCTGTAAGTTTAGCTATCAAGGGCAGGGTAGACCTCCTGTAGAGTGAAGGAAAAAGAAGAAGTACTCTTAAAGAAAATATCTAACTTGTAATGTGAACTGTCCTTCTTGCTCTTTCACATAGTGCCTGAACAATTAATTTACCTTCAACAGCAAATTTGTAAGTAGTTAAAGTTAGGTAAGATTAATACACTCTCAATATATTATCTAATCATATAATGTCCAATTATATTACTGCATATTACTCTTCTTTTCCTGAATAAGTAACTTCTTGTCTTTCATTCTGTTGACATTTACATCAGTTGTTATCTTAATATTATCACCTCGTATATATATGATGATGGAAAATTCCAGATTTTTTTTTTTTAATTCTCTTTCAAAAGGAAATATTTGAACTGTTTGTAACTCAAAACTGTACAAATGCTGTGAGTATTCGATTCCATCTTCTCTCTTAGAAAAAAAAGAAAAAAATTATAACAGTAATTACAATTTAAGTTTAAAACTGCTGTCAAAAGCCAAGAGGCTTAGTGGGAGTATTAGCTGTACCAGTAAATTTTTTTGTTTTGAACTTACAAGGTCAAAACATTTTTGGGGATAAGAAATTTACCAATTTTCTATCTTTTAATTTCAAGTATTTCTGGCATCATTTTATCTTTAGATTTTTTTTTCCCCTCATATTTGTTAAATATTTCCAGGAGTTATAGAAATGTATCAGATGATAAAGAATGCAAGACGTTTACTCTTTGTACATCTATGTCTACTGGAAACAAGGTGACAAATGGACAGGAATTTAGCCTCTGAAAGTTCAATAAGCTGGTATTGTCCTGACATTGCAAACTGTTTACCACAAAAATCCTCTACATCTATCATCTGGATCCAGCTTTGCCTGATTCTAATTCTACTGACATTGAAACCTGAAGCCCTCTGTGAGTCATTTATCACACTTATTAAAATGTTCAATTGTGGATTAGAATTGCAATTCACTATTACTTCTGAATGCTGCCCAAGGGCTATTCTACGCAGGAAATTCTAATACTTTCTCAAATCTGTGGTTTGGTCTTAAATGATTCTTTTCAAAGGTACCATGCTTCCAATTGTGAAAAATGATGCTGATATTTCAAAGCTGTCATCAGTACCCAATATTATGCAAATCCCTTTACTTATTACTGCATTTAAATCTGGCCTAAATACTTCACACTTAATATTTTAACAAGTATATTGGATTATATAGAAAATGATAAGTAAGGAATGGCTTTTTGCCTACTGAATTATAAACATGATTTCAGTCTCTTGGAAAATGATAAATAATAAAATCACAAATATTAGTGAAGGGATATTCTTTCACTGCTTAAAACTAACACAATTAGAAAACCTTCTATGAGTCTTTTCCGAAACAGCCTAGTCTTTTTCTCTCCAAAACCAAGAACTCAGAAGAAAGATATTAAAACCAGAAAAGAAATAAAAATAATGTCTTAAGTGACTAGTTTATTTTACAAATGCACTTATGAAAGTAACTATAGAGATCTGTTTGACAAAAGAAGATAAATTTTTACATGGTTGGCTTATCTAAACTATGATATATATGAGTAAAGTAATCTAACTTATTTACACATAGCACAATACCTCTTGATTATGCAGACTTTTAAGTCTCCTGGTATTGCTTGCTGATACTGCACATGGGACGTATTTTTTAAGCAGTTGTAACCTTTTAAAGTACTAGTACTCTGTATGCAATACCTTTACTTAGAAAGATACTTCAGCAGTCCAGGTGTTAGCTACAGTTTTCAAGTTGCAACTGATTTTCTCTCTGTGGTAGTCTTTCAATGTATCCATGACTGAGACACTTAAATACCAACTTTCAAGATCACTTACCTAACTTTCATGCTCTAAACAAAGTCACTTTTTTGAGTTTGTAAGATGATATTTGTAGCACTTCTCAATCCTGCAAGAGTGTTTTGAGAGTAAATACTGAAAGTGTTACGATTTCAAACACTATTTGCAAGAAATATAAAAAACATCTAAGATCAACAGATTCATAGTAACTTACATGAGAAGGCAATCACTTAGCATTTTTTAAGAAACTCTGGAAAGAAAATATTAATCATCATCCTCATTCACCACTAGCTCTTTCAAAAAGTGAAAAACATGAAAGATCTAAAAGAAGAGAATATGTGCGGGTACTTAGAAAACATCCCTTGAAAACAACAACTTGAATAAATGCCTGCTATTGCAGTGCATTCATTGGGAAGCATTCCATTGAACTGGGAAAATATCTGTATAAAAATATCTTTCCTACTCAGCTGACATGGTACAAAAGATATGCATGTTTACTAAAACTTCTATTGCTCATACTCATAGTACATCCATTTTTATGACATTTTTATGAGGAATTATTATCATATATAGAAAACAGTTAAATGTCCATCTTTTTGTTCTCCAGAACACCGAAGTCTTTCTCTGCATGGCTACTGTCAAAGAGTTCCTCTCCCAGTCTGTACTCATACCTGAGATTGTTCCAACCCAAGTGCTGTATCTCGAACTTAGCCCTGTGAAATTTCTCTAGTTTCACGTAGGCCCAGTTTTCAATTTTGTTCAGGTGCTTCTGGATGGTGTTCCTTCCTTCTGTTTTATCAGCTGCACCATTCAACATTACTAGCAACTTGCTGAGAGTGTACTCAGCCCTAATATTCAGGTCACTGATAAAGACATTGAAGAGCACTAATCCCAAGACAGAGCTCTAGGAGAATCCAGTCATGATTGGCATCAACCTGAGCATAGATCCACTGATCACTGCCCTCTGACTGAGACCATCCAACCAATTCCTCATCCACTGAATAGTGGATATACAGTGGACATATATAATAACGCAATAGTACACCCTTCAAATACATATTATTCTGGTTCAGGTTGAAGAAAGTGGTGAGATCATATATTAAAAAAAAAAAATTATATAGACTAAACTTCAAACACAGACATTGTAACTCAACTATTCTATAGCATTACCACCATGGTGAACAAGTCTAGTCAGTAAGTCATAGGCTGCAAGTACTGAGGAAAGCACCCTTCAATTGCAAAATGCATCAGAAACTGGACTTTTTTGCAAATGTCATAAAAATGGATGTACTATGAGTATGAGCTATAGAAGTTTTAGTAAACATGCATATCTTTTGTACCATGTCAGCTGAGTAGGAAAGATATTTTTATACAGATATTTTCCCAGTGCAAAGACTGGGCCAAAAGGAGGACTTCTGCTGTTGTGTATGCACTTAAACTTTGACATAAGACATGAGTTCCAAAACGACAACTAGGAAACAGAAATTTCTCATGAGTAGTAGCTTTTCATACCTAAACATTCACCTTATCTTTGCAAAAGATAACTGCTGCTTTCTAAAAGTAGACCTTCTGACTGTACTAAGATATTCTATTTCCTCATCCTTTTCATCTAACCTCACTTCAGTTTGTTTGCCTTGTTCGATTTGAAAGTCAAGAATTGATACGCTGTGATTAGAAGACCTCACATTTAACCTGTTACTGTATATCACTGCTGCTAGCTATGGACAAATAAACAGCCCTTTCTGATTTTAATACAAGCCTAAGGAGTTGTGTTCCTCTCCAATTCAATTCAGGGTTATATCTGACCATGTTACTGGAGTTTCATTTTAGCTCTGCAGATTCTTTATGCTTTTTTTCTCCTACAGACTCTTGGTAATTTTGTACAGCCCTGTGAAAAAAAAAGCTTAAACGATTACCATTTTCTCTTTGATTCATCTATTGGAAGGTGAGCTTTTTTTAAAGGAAGCAACTAGCTATAGTTCCACAGTAAGATGATGTGTCAAATTATTTCTGTGAACCTGTCAGAAGAATGCTTCTTGAAAATACTTACCCATAAATGTAGTTAAGAAAATGCTGTCAGATCCATTTTCCTACAGAAAGTGAAACTGTTAAAATCAAAGTGCTTCGCAGAACTGTATAGATTTTGCTAGTACTTTATTTTTGGAAGAAAATAACTAATGACAGTAAAAAAAAAAAAAACCAACAATAACAAAAAAACACCATAATGTTCACGATTTTGAAATTAAAAGCCAAGTTATCTTGCTTTGGAATTCCTATCTATATATTCAGCAAAGGGCTAGCTTTTACAAGATTAAAGTGAAACAGGTAAAAAAGATCTAGCTTTTTTAGCTAGAGGAGTGAGATGGTAATAATTTTAAATATTGCTATAAATCATGAAAAAAATTTCAAGATCTTAAATCTTTTTTTATCGAGTTACAGTTTTACTTGTACAATTAAATTCCAATCAGAATTATTATATTTTTACCTTTTATTTCTCCCAATTTTCTTTTTGCCTGCTACTTACAATCATACAATACAGCTCTCAAATCCATAAAGGCAAGTGCTTCATTAGATCTACAGTCTTTTAGTGTAAAACAAATAAATAACAATGGGTGCAAAAGACATCCGTATGATCTTTATTATTAATTCACATAATCAGTAGTGTCATTCATCTGTACTGAACACTTGAGCTTTTGAAAGAAAAAGCAGCAAAGAATTTAACAAGATGAACATTTTTTTCCTATACTTTCTGCATTCACATATTGCAGAACTCATTTTAGACAATGAATCTGTCTTTCCTTTGCTTCCTCTCATTGGTTAGATACACCATTTAATGGCTCATTTCAAAAATATATCTATCTGCTTTCCTTTCCTCATATAGTAAGGGCTCATTAAAACAGGATTTGTCTGTGGCTCTTCTTACAACTATCACAATACAAGATCTCATTTAAATTGAAATGCACACTCTTACTAGACTCACTTCCAAGACTTTATACCACATAAGGACTGATTTTTTAAAGGGTAATCTTGCCATTTTTAGTATCTAATGGGCCTACATTTTGAAACATGGAAGAAACTGAAATAACTTACTTGATGGCATACAAGTTCTTTTCTCCTGTATCTCCCTCCCAAAGTAGCCTTGATTTTTATATTAATGATATCTGAAAGTGTCTCTCTTTCACTCAGTGATGGTGTGAAGTCACTGACTGAAAGTTTATAAAGCATATTCTGATGAACATTCACCTGACACACACTCCTGGGGAATTATCCATATCCAGCCTTGTATTTTCTTATATTGTTTTTATCTTTTTACTCGAATATCCTTTCAACTGTTGAATAATTTCATAAACATTCCTTATGTTGTAATGTACAATTGCTGATCCCTTACATCCCAAACCAATATTTGCACGAATTTGTGTTATCCTATGACTCCATAATTCCTTGCACCATCACTACTGGTTTTTTTTGGCTTGTTTGTTTTGTCTTTATTGGTTTGTCAACTCATATTCTTATTTTCCTCTTATTCTTTTAAAAAGAAAATTGCAAAATGCCTTAAAGTAAGAATAGTCACTAGAAAATCCCACTTCAGAAAATCTGAAAATGTTCTTTAAGGTGTTGCTTGAACCACCATTTCAATACACGGTACATTTCCAAAAAATACCCCTAAAGATTAAGATTACAACCCTCATCCCCCAATACATTCCATCCATGAAATTTATATCCTTTCTTAAAAGCTGCAGGCAGCTTTTGCATACACAAATGGAGCATGGTCTTTTTTTTTTTTTTTTTTTTTTTTTTTTTTTACCAATAAAGCTGGATAGTTCTGGAATATTTTTGGAGAGTTTTCTATTGTGTTCTGAACTCTGTTGTGAGGAAAGGCAAAGGTAGATAACCAGTTCTAAATTACCCAAAAATGGGTGATGGTCACAATCCAACTAAGGATAGTTTTCTTACTCATCCCAAGGATCACAGCTCACCAAATACTCTACAAGGAAGCATCGCCAGATAGAGATCATTCCCCTGCGGCAGCCAGGCCTTAAATGAAGCTTAGGGAGAAGCCAGGTTCCACCCCTTTTTCTCAATCACAGGTTCAGGCTATAACTTAGCAATTCCCATACATCTGTTAATAAAGCAACACACATCCTAAATAATACAAGATTTGCTGCATTATTATCCCTCATTCTTGATATCCAAACTGTGGAATTTAACCAGACTGCTTTTCTCCTTCATAGTTCCCTGAGAAACATTTCGGAAATTATCTCTCAGAAACAGGGAATTTCTACCGCAATACTGAATAAAAAAACATGTGGGTTGCTGAAGCAAATAGAACTGTGGGAAAGAAGGAAAATCAGTTAACTCATAAGTTTAGGAAGTAGGGACTATGACTTAATAAGCTTAGGGGGTAGAATATATCATGAGAGCAAACAGATTTACGAATACCTGCAATGGAAGGATTTATGCAAATGGATGAAACATTAAAAACCGTGATGGATGAGGAACATAGTATAGGCAGAACAACTGGGAAAAACTTAAGTTCCTAACATGATTTTTACAGGGAAATGAATAGATTTCAGTAAATGGATAAAGAAAGATAAGATGGATAAATGCATATATACATATTATATACGTATAATATACATATATTTGTATATATATGCATATATGTATATACGCATGTTCATGCATATGCATCCCCCAAATACTTTTGCAAGCAAAAGCAAACACCCTAGGTATACATGGAATTGCCAGTTTATTGTTAGCTTAATAAAAAACAGTCTAAATGGAATATCTCAAATTATATCCTGTCCAGCTAGGATAAATCTATCACTCAGCACTCAAATTAGTACATAGCACAATCAATAGAGCCATTAAAGCATGTAATGAAAGAAAATGTTCTAGTATTTACCTCTGTTTTACTGTTGTTATGCTGACTTACCAATGTGGTTTTGGAACCTGAGGGCAGTGGCGCCAGTCTTACAATGAATGGGAAAGAAAGCTGTTAGCAAGAGTGTTCAGACAGATCCACAGAGAATCATGGTATTTATTCACAGTGGGGCTTTCTGCCTCTTCAGGACTAGGGTCCATTTGCAACTATTTTGTATCTTCTCTGACCATAATTAATCTCCTTTGTATGGGTTCCCAGCCACAGTTCAGAAACTTCACAGTAACCTCCCAGCCTGCAACAATGTTGTTTTCTGTTTATGTTACAAATTTACTTAACATTTTGAGTAAATTTTATTTGTCCCTTCATTTCAATTTTGATCATGAAAAAAATAAGACAGAAAATAATTATAATTCTATGATTAAAAAAAAATTGGGAAAGAAGAATATTTTGTGAATTCTAAATAATTAGCTTCTGCAATTCTGATAGCCATTTAAGCAGGCAAAGGAGGAAGGGGAAAGTATCTGTATGATTAGAGTAACATGCAGATGTGTGAAATGGAGATCTTCAAAGCATATAATGTCCATATTGCATACAAAAGTAGTAAGAAGAGTACAGCTGTAATAGCATAGCACAATATAAAAAGCCTTGCTATATTAGCACAGATACATAGGTATTGTACAAGTCTGCACAACTAGCAGGAGTCACATGAATCCTTGAGTTCAATTCTGTCTGCTTTTTTTTCATGTGGACAAACCACAGGTGCCCTGGAAGGTCAGATGAAGGTCTATTAGCTTTGACTGAGAGTGCAAGTGGAAAGACCTCTTCACAAGAGAGTCTTAAGTAGCCTGTACAGAAAACAATCTGTAGTCATCTACAGTACTACATAAGTAGTAGTTAGCGATCCAGAAGAATGCTTAGAGGCAGATTGGATTTTGAGATAGGTCAGTCCTGAAACCTCCCATTAAGGCCTGGAAGTAGGCAAAAATTGTTCCAGAAATACCCACAGACCAGTAATTCTTATGGACAGTGTTAGTTTTTCTTCTTTAAAATTTCTATGTGAAATTGGTGTTCCAATTTCCAGAGGAAATTTTTCCATTCTTTAGAAGAATACATATACAGAAAGACAGAAAGGCTAACATCATCCTCTCTACCGGTGACATTTCAAGCGCAGGTTTCTTACCAGTCTAGTTATTGCTCTACCTATATTATGACACTTTCTCAACTAATAAATAACATTTATTTTCTCCACCAGCAAAGCTACGTGACTATGTTGAAAACAATCAAGACTTAATAACCAATGAAAGGAAAAAAGGAAAAATGAAGCCAGAAAAAGAATGCAGTTGTGCTGACTGAGACACCAAACTTAGAATTAGTTTTCTAATTACAGTTCTTCAAATCATGTTCCTGTGTTTGCATTACACTTTTTTGAAAGAACTATGACCTAGCTACAGCTTAAAAAAAAAATCCCTTTATCTGGACACTGCCTGCATGCTCCCTTTATTTCTAATAATTCTCAATTCGTTTTTACTCCCTGTGGTACAATTTTAACATAGACAGAGAATATCTCTCCATTTCAGAGTTGTCTATAATGCTGAGTCTAGAAAACTCTCCAGGGAGGTGAAAGCTGTGGACTTGAATTCCCTCAGAAATAAAAAGGAACTGAAACTGAGTAGAGGGAAAATACTATCACTAGTATTACATAAAAAGATAGCACCCCTCTCTTGGCTACTCTTTCATAGGGAAAGAAAAGATACTCTTTCATTTTGGAAGAAGCCTTGTACAACTACCGAAGTTAGAGGTGTTTTCAGAAGGTATGAGAGATCAAGGCCTGAAGGAAGCTACTCTGGAGAAACATTTATCTCAAAGGACTCTATGCCCTGTCCAGTATGAGATATAAGTAAGCTCACATAGCTGAACAGTGTTTACAAACTTACACAATTAAAACTATATACCTCCCATCTCCTTTTTCCCCTTTTTGATAAGCCACAAGTAGTGAACTTTTCCTAGCCAGCTTCTAAACTAAATACTTTTTGTTGAAATAAACTTTGCTCAAGCAAATGCATCAGTTTACTCTGTCTTCACCTATGACCAAATCTAAATTTCAAAATGAATTAACAACTTAAAATACTTTAAGGTGAGAATTGTTCATTGCACTTTTTAAAAATGTTTCAAATTAGATGGTTTGAAGATGAAGAAACCTTGAATTATATTAGAGATAGCACACATTCATTTCAAGAATGCTTCTAAGTTTTAAATCGAAACAAAATATGGAGTCTTAAAAAACTAAGTTTTGGTCATCTGCCTCTGAGTTTAAGCGAGTTTCCACACTTAAATAGGGATTTTTTCTTTGAGATTCATATGAAATGGAGATTCTAAAATTTTTGCCACCTGTTCCCCCTACTTTAATATATTAGAGTAATACTATTGTATTATTATTATACTATTGTATGATGTTATGAAATATTTTATTTCATCAATATTGAAGTAAATATATCTCAAACCATGACAGTTAGAAACTTCCATCAGTTTAATGAGAACAGAAATAGCAATAGATTCAGTACTTGCCTGTTTCAAACTCTTGTTAGACTATATCAAAAGTGTATTTTAAATAGCTCTCATTTTACTATAAAAGCATTCTGGATTACCATTAAATTTTCAACTTCCTTTCAGAAGTAACTTGCTGCATTTACCTTTTTTTTCTGCTTTCTTCTGAAATATTGTCAACAAAAATGTGTAGGTAAATATCTTCGTTCTCCTAGTAAGTTTGGGCTAATAATGTTACTCATTAAAAGACTTCTGGAAATACAGTGGCTTATTTGATAGTAAAATGAATCCTAGCGTGTGTGTTCTTTCTTCAAATACAATCTGTGTTTTTAATAACCTCTTAAATATGCTTAAAAGGAAAAAATAAATACTAGGTTTTAGTGCAAGTTTTAATCAGAAGAATATGTGTAATCAGATAATAGCTTTCTTAGCAGAATTTGTTTTGGAAGCGTAGGAGTTCATACACCAGGATTTCTTCTTGGATTTGCAGTTAGGTCTCTAAAAGCTTTGGTTACAAGGAAATTGAATATGTAAGAGCATATTTAGATGCTTGTTTGTAATAATCTAATAGTTGATGTGTGAACAAAGTTGTTGCTTTTTCAACTGAAAGTAAGCATACATTAGTGTCTGATGAAGATGCTTGTGACTGTAAAACTAACACCAAGTAACACTATTGCTCTGCAAAGTTTATGCTTTCTGCAATTTATACACAGACAAGCAAGTGGTATATTATTACCACATATAATTAAATACAGCATGTCTGAACATAAATTTTAACTTCGCAATTCTTATCAATCACTTTTAAAACTTTAACAGAATAAATGTCCTGATACACAATCCACTGACATACATAAAAAAGGATAAGTAAAATTCTTTTGTTAGATACATTGCTATGGTATTTTCTCAAAATTTATGAATTGTGGAGCCAATCCCTTTCAAACACGGTTTATTACCTGATTTAAGTGCAGTCTACTAACAAAGCCTGAATATATTGTTTACAGCGTAACTGCATCTTTCATCTTCAGTACTTCTGTCAGAAGAATAAAAAAAGGTGATTCACAGTCTATCTTGCTCTGAAACAGAGAAAATGGAGTTTCAGTAAAAAAACGACTCCAGTTTTCAATAAAAAAGATAAAAAATGCAAATCTTATGGTACTTATAGTCAACATTACTTATGACAACATTGTACAACTTGAAACAAATGCCCTGTAAAACTAAGTACAGCATTGCCACATGTTGTAAGAGACTGTAAGTATGAGTTAGGAAGGCCAAGGTCTTGGGTTTTAGATAGAGTAATGTGTAGTTATTGTGTGTGAAGTGAAGGCGTGAAACTGGAAACGGTGTTGCTATAAAAAAATTTCCTGATGGTCCAACCAGTGGTAGGACAAAATGGGTTTCAAGGGTAGCACAAAGAAGAAGGAAAAAGAATTAAATATACAATGTATTGTGAATTTGGATGAAACATGAATTTGAAAATCAACAGAGAAAGAGCAAGGTGTTAAAACATTTGAGAAAAAGTACAAAAAACGCCCCAATGTCAACGGTTTACGGGCTGGTTTGGCCCGGTTCTGTGACCAGCAGGGTGGAGGGATCTGCAGATCTGCGCCTCCAGAAAAGGGAAACAGGGGACCCCAAAATAATTAAAAACAGCAGCAACGATCTGAGGAGAAACAAACTAATTTACTAAATATAGTATCGAAATGCAACGCACTATAATACAATATAATCAGAATTGAAGCTATTAAATCAAATATAATGAGAGAGAGAATGTCCAAAATGTGGATAGGCCTCACCATAAAGCTGAGGTGAGATGCACAGTCCAGTTGAGCAGCAGGGAGATGGGAGCAGCGCCCACAACGAAGGGCACATCAGGTGACCTTGCCAGGAGTTAAGCAGAATCGCAGAATCACAGAATCACAGAACTGTAGGGGTTGGAAGGGACCAATCCCCCTGCCAAAGCAGGTTCTCTAGAGCAGGTCGCACAGGAAGGCATCTAGGCAGATCTTGAACATCTCCAGAGAAGGAGACTCCACCACCTCCCTGGGCAGCCTGTTCCAGTGCTCCGTCACCCTCACTGTAAAGAAGTTCTTGTGCACATTTGTGCAGAACTTCCTATGCTGCAGTTTCCAGCCGTTTCCCCTTGTCCTGTCTCCACTCACCACTGAAAAGAGTCCGTCCTCACCATTCTGCCCCCTACACCTTAGATATTTATAGACCTGGATCAGGTCCCCTCTCAGTCTTCTTTTCTCAAGGCTGAACAGACCCAGTTCACTCAGCCTTTCTTCATAAACCTCCTCTCCCTGACCGCAAAATCCCCTGGGGAACGTAGCCGTTCTTCTCTTCTCGGCAGGTACCCAGGACTTGAGCATTGACAGTTAAACTCCCAGTGCCCCACATGATGTTATGGTGTGGAATACCGAAAACCAAGAATCACAAAACTATGACACCCCAAATAATTTTTTAGATGGTGGAGCTAAAAAACTGTTAGTAGCAAGATCCTTTTAGGGAATGCAGATTAGACTTCTGAGATTTATGCTATAAGAACAGTTTCTTTTCCTCACGTAAGAACTTCCTGTTTTTTTTCTCATAAAAAGGTATTGAGTGTAATATCTAGGGATGAAATGAACATTTGTATCTGTCAAGGTAAAAAGTATATTCATTTCAGAAAAATATGTCCTTTCTTTATTAAGGTAATTGTGTCAGAGTGTGTTTTGCCTATCATGAAGTATTAAGTATGAAAGCAGCTTAAGGAATCCCTTTTGCTGACTCCTTCTAAATTACAGTTCATAATTACCATGCAATATTTGACACCTGCTGGTATTTCTGGTAGAAATTTTCTCTGAAGGAACAGAGATATGTGGGATTAAGGTTCTCACTTGCTTTTTTACCTTGCACCAGCAATCAGTTATAATCCTTCATGGGTGGAAATTAACATCAGACAAAAATGTAGCTACTGTCCTAGAGATTTTTTATAAGAATGTATTTATGCTCATCACCTTAATATCTTCTCACTGTAGATCCTTCCCTCAAAGCTCTAAGGAATTACGACAAAAAACATCAAGTTAACTTTAATCTTCTTTTTTTTCCATTTCTGTCCTGTCTCTCATGAACATACGCCACATGTACTCAGTTCAGTTAGTCTGACACTACAGCATAGTTATTTTGTATTTCTTTTTTTTTATTTTCCCAATTATTTTGTCCATTTACTTTTTTTTTTTTTCTAGCCATTCTTTTCCAAAACAGAGACACTCCTTCCCAAGCCACTGAGTAAAAACTATGTGTTTTTACATTTTTGTATTCCTTATGATATTCACTTATGATATTCATCTTATTGTATGCCAGCTGGTATTTCTTAGACTGGAAAGTAACATCATTTCTACACAATTTTTATTTTCTACACAATAATAAGTACAAAAACTTTCAATAATTGGAAATAACTGTTGAGAAATAATGATTTCTATTTCAAGTATGTAAAAACTGGTTAGAATCCCTGATGACAAATTGAATATTTATTTAATGTAAATGAAACTTGATATAAGTCATATTGTTTAAACTATAAATGCTGTATCGGGGGGGGGAAAAAAAAAAAAAAGAATGAAGAGGTGCTTTTGATCATATAAGATCTTCTTACATTTCTTGGGCAGTTGAGATATTTTTATTTTGTAACTCTCTGATTATTTTACCTGGTTTTATAAAAATGTAACTTTGAAATTTTATGAACCTTTTCCTACATATTTTAAGATTTTTTTGAGATAATCATACTCAAAAATAAGAAAATAAGAACAAAACTTCATTTTTAAATTATATACTGTAATCATTTTTAAAGTCCTATCTCAGCTGTCAATTATGGAAAACCCAGTGTTTCTTTCTTTTTCTTCCACCCTATTCACTCTCCCAGAAATACATCCTCTTCCTCATATCATATTTAGGTCACATTACTTGTTTAGATCAGGTCATTATTTTGTCAAGTATTTCATAAAATACATATACTTCGGAAAACAAAAAATTGCTGAACATTTGCCTTCCTTAAGAAAGTAAAGAAAAAAAATAAAGTACTTGTCATCATCAAAGTCATTTGTTGGTGTGTGGAGTAATCAGATTCAATCATTCCAGTTCAGGTGAGATTACTTTAAAATTACCAATACAATGAAAAATCTCTGGAAATTATAGGATTTTTTTTCCTATTAAGTTTCAACTTGTTTTTTTACTCAAATAATGGTTATCACCCAAACTTGGATAGTATTTAAAATGACAGTGAAAGGGAAAGAAGACAAAATAAGAACATATTGTACATTCTGAAATAGATATATTTTTTAGTAGTATTGAGTATAGAAATATTCAGGATTTGATTTTTTAAGGCTGTAGATATTCTTTCATTTTGTCTCAAAACTAATGTTCCTTTTGTTTTGAGAACTGACTACTGGCTACTGAACTAACATGAAAACGATACCAGATAAATATTTTAGATCACAAATATAATGAGAAAGAAATATACTACATTTTACTGAGATGCTTCAAATGCTCACTAGAAAAAAAATTAAGTATTGCCTGGATTAAGTCGATGGTCTGGCTTTATACATTCCAAAGATCTACTCTTTTCCCCTCGCATTCCTAATATTTCACAAAATTTCTTGACTATTGTAAAAATTCCTTCTCCCATGAACAAGCAAAGAAAGAATCTCTGATGAATATGCCTTTATTTCTTGAGAGCAATGTATTCACCATAGAAAAACTCAGCATAGTAACAGTCTGAATTACAGCGTCACATAAAATATTTTGACAGTCTGTTCTTGTTAAATGCTAACAAATCATGAAGAACAGAGAGCAGACTGGGAAATCTACTTTAAGGGTAGATTCAGTTGCTGCTCTGTATCCACACCTTCATTATCTGTCCTAGAGTCCAAGATTTACTCATCTACCTACTCTTTCTACTACAAACATGAACAAAAATACTTTATAAACAAGATATACATAACAAATCATAAAACTATGAACTTAGCACTGCTCTCAAGTATTACCACCTTTCCTTCTCATTATTCTTCACTACTTAATAGAGACTGGAAAAACAATAGGTCATTAGAATTCTAAAGGTCATAATTTGTAGACACTTTGGTGACATAACTATTTCAAAATACGAATATAATTAACTTCAGAAAACTCAAGCAGGATTAAAGATTTAGTATTAAGAAATGTACAAAGTGTCAATCATTGTCAAATATCAGAGTACTTAAATATTTTAAATATTAAATTTGAGCAAAGAATATGTGTATTTTAATAAACACCAATATATTAAAAAAACACCGAATGAAAAATGATTTATTACACCAAGTTGTTACTTGCAAGTGATATTTTCAACTATTAAATATTTTTTTGAAAGAAAGAAAGAAAAAGGGAGGGAGGGAAGGGAGGACAGATAACAAAATCATAGAGTCCTAGAATGTCTGGGGCTGGAAAGAACCTTAAAGATAATCTAGTCCAGGCCCTCTGCCTTGGGTAGAGACACCTTCCACTAGACCAGACTGCTCAGAGCCCTTATCCAACCCAGACTTGAGCACTGCATCCACAACTTCTTCAGTTCGATGTCTCATTATCTCATAGCAAATAACCTGACCTAAATCTCTTAGTTTAAAGGGCTTCTTGTCCTGTAACACACTCCCAGATAAAGGCTCCTTCTCCATCTTTTCTGTAGGCTACCATTAAGTACTGAAAGACCATTTATAACTGACTTCTATTCTCTAGTTCAAACAAGCCCCACTCTTTTTTTTTTTTTTTTTTTTTTTTTTTTTTGGTGTCAGACCCACACTTGACTGCAATACTCCAGGTAGGGGACCGACAAGAATGATCTAAAGAGGAAAAAATACGGAAACTGTTCTTTGACAATCAACAGCTATTAGTACTTTAAAATACAGGTTGACTTATCATAAATCATATTTATTAACCTACCAACTGGAGGTTGTACAAAAAAACTATAGCACAGTTGCACAATATCTTACATACATTATAAGAAACAATGTCTGGAAACTTAATTGAAAAATCCTGTTGTAAAAATTCAACTGTGCAAATTATGTCTCAACATGTAATTAAAATCGAATATTCTTCCTCTCTTTTGCTTTTTCCCATTAAATCTTTGCACTTTGCTCAACATAAAGTGAGCAAAAAGATCTTTTTGTCTTCCATGTAGAGGATACTGAACTTGAGAATCTCATTCCAAGAATAAATGGGCCAAAATAAACAGTTTTCTATTCTACTGATATTTTTCACATATGGCAAGTAATAGTGCATGCACTGAGAGCAAAATTCTTTATAAAATTCAAGTATATGTTTGCAAATATTTTTCCCTTTTATAATTCACCTACCTTCATTTATAAGTAAGAAAATTATCAGCAACTGCTCTAAATCTGGACATCTTCCAGGTACTGTTTATCCTCACAGAGCTATTTGAGTTAGAGTCGAGAATGTACTTAACAAAGCGTTAAACAGCATTGCTCATCTCCATGCGTGGTTAAAAATTCAGAGAAGTCAGCACTGTAAACAGCGAATACATTCAATAAGAAACTCTACATATAATTCCAATATGTATAATTTATCTATCCTGTATAATTTTCTCATTTATTTACTTCTTTATCATCAATTATGCAGAGCTTTTTGCAAACTTAACAATGACACGTTATCACAAGGATAACAAATATGTTTTTCAAGTTTGTTTCCACTGGGAATAATCAATGAGACATTATAAATATTCCATTTGAATATTTCTAATAATACCAATGAATTCAAAAAATTTCCAGATGCTGCCTGGTTTTCAAATTACTGAGAACCTTTCAGTAGAGTTAGGATGCTTGTTGAGTTACAAGTAGTAATGACAACAGAAGAAAAATCAAGAGAAATTGTCCCTTGTCTGAATATGTCCTAGGTGAATGAGAATAACTTTTCACCTCCAGAGACATGGAATCAAAGAATCATAGAAGAGCTTGAATAAGAAGGGACCTCAAAGACCATTCAGTTCCAACCCCTCATAGTGTAGTGAGCAGATTTGCCACCCACGAGACTAGACTGCCCAGGGCCCCATCCATGCTCTCCTTGAACATCTCCAGGGATTGGACATCCACAGCTTCTCTGGGCCACCTGTTCCAGTGTCTCATCACCCACTGAGTACAGAATTTTAACCTAACACCTAATATCTGACCTAAATCTCCTCTCTTTCAGTTTAAAGGACATCCCCCCTTCTCTGATTCCTATCAGACTGTGTAAAAAGTCTTTCTTCCTCCTGTTTATAAGCTCCCTCCAAGTACCGGATGGATGTAGTGAGGTGTCTGTGGAGCCTTCTCCACGCAAGAAAATTCCAGCTCCCTCAGCCTTTCTTCATGCTTCAGCCTCCTGACCACCTTTGTAGACTGCCTCTAAAGCTCTTCCCGCAGCTCCCCATCTTTGTTGTGCTGGAATGCCAGACCTGGATATGGTACTCCAGAGGGGTCTCACAGTGTCAGAGCAGAAGGGAAATACACAGCTATGTCTCCGTGCAACATACTGTTGTCCTCTTTCTTTCCATTACTAACCATCACCCAGTCTTCCCTTAATCTGAAATTGTGACTTACTATCCAGCACAGATGATCACAATTGCCACATATAAATAATACGCACATACAGGAAATACTGAAGATTGCTATTTGTAACAATGCTTTACTCAGCATTTGATCTGCACGTAGGTGGTTTGTTTGTCTGTTTATTTGTTTCACCCTCTGCTATGTCACAGATTCACAGAATGATTGAGGGTTAAAGGCACCCCTGAAGGTCATTTTGCCCAACTGTAATGCTCAGAAAATTACTCAGAACAGAGTGAAAAGAACCATATCTGAGTGGTTTTTGAATGTCTCCAAGTGTCTGAATGACTCCAGACTTACAAAGAAAATGTATTCCATGATGGAACCTCCTATGTTTTAGTTCATACTCATTACCTCTTGTTCTTTCACTGGGCACAAATGGAGAGAGCCTGGATTTGTCTTTTTTACATCTTCCCTTCAGGTGCTTATGGAAATTGAGTCTTTTCTTCTCTGGGCTAAACAGTCACAGCTTTCTCAGCCTTTTCTTATAGGAGAAATGCTCCAGTTCCCTCATCATTTTCACTGTACTTTCTCGAATTGTTCAGGAGCTCTATGCCTTTCTTGTAATGGGGAACTCAGAACTGGACATGACTTATTAGAGAAGAATCACCACCTTCAACCTGCTGGTAACACTCCTACTAATGCAGCCCAGGATACTGTTAGCCGTTAGGTGCAAGGGGGCACTGTTATGTCATATACAGCTTGGTGACTACCAGGACAATCATGTTCATCAGAGCACCCTACTTATGTACCTTATAAGTAGTAAATATTTTATTTCTGGTATTTAGATTATTACATATGTTAGGTATTCTATTTTTACAGGGAAAATATATTTTACCTAAGGAAACATGTAGATAAGAAATCCATATGTATGGAAACTGCTGAATCATGGCCTGAACCTCTGATTGATCACCTGAGGTGAGCAATGAGTCAGCCCTGGGAGCACAGGTGAAGGAAATTCATCTGTGCTACTGGAAGTGATGGAGCTTGGCTCCACCTCTCCTAGACACCATTTAAGAGCTGACTTCCAGTGGGGAAGGATCTCTTTTGGAGACTGATTCTCTTGGAGTCTTCTCAATAAGCCCAGGACAAGAATAAGCTTTCCATCCATTCTTCTTTGGTGTGATAACCTGTTAAGCCTAACTTTCCTGTATATTTCTTAATTATAACATCTGTATATTCTTTGATTATACACCAGAGTAAAAGGCAGATTTCAAAACTATTTCATTTCACTATTTCTGGCAACCACCATCTAGAGCTTCAGAAGGAAAAATGGAATACAGTCCTTTTGCTGGGCAAGAATAACCAGATTTGTTAATAAAAGTGTGTAGTAGATTTGTAGGAGATCATGAGGTGATCTTGACACTGAAAATGATGTTGAAACTTCATTTGAAATGATAAAGAGGTTGAGTTCTGGGAGCAGTAAGTAGAAGAAAGGATAAACAATGATAAAGTAATGGGAGAATATGATCGTGATACAGCAGTACAGAATGTAGCAGTAGATGTATATTGAATGAGGGGCTGCAAAGAAAAACATGGGGAAAAAGAATGAATACAGGAAAGTAGGAATATATCTTAGTAATGAGTACTTCACACCACCATTATCACTTTCTCCTTGGCCACGTCCATCTTTATGCAATTGAGTATTTTCTTTCTTTTTCTCTGTTGGCAACCCTCTAGCTATTTCAGTTCCCTCTTCTTTTCTGACTGTTTCTGACAGACAAGAGCTCAAATGAGACTCCTACATTCAAGCACTATGAAAAAAGTAGAAATGCTTTATATGAAAAATTACTTTTAAAAAGCCCCATTTGAAACATTCTATGAAAATTCGATTTGATAACTTTTGGCATTTGATATTCAAAATGTCAAATGTATAAGCATGACAGTGATCATTACAGCTAAGGCTGCATAACATTTATGGATAAAATAAACTTTTTATTTGCTGTAACTTTTGAAAGTTTTTAGAGTTTTCTGTGATTTGTCTTTGCCTGGAGCTGATTTTTTGGGGGGAAGAGAGATCAACAAACTTCAGTTTTTATGTCTCTGAAGTGAACAATATATATTTTTTCATTACATAAAAAAATGTTGCAAGTACTATAGGAACAGCTCTAGAACTAAAACAGATGGGGTTAGGAAATTAAATTCTTTGTTGGAGTGGAAGACATTTGATAGCTCTGTTAAAAACTGACACTGATTCAAGTTACGCTTCCTTGTAACAGTAATCTGTGCTTGTGTTTTTCATTTTGCATGATATTTTTTTGGTTAAATTATAAGATCTTTTTATGGATTAAAAAAAAGATTCAAATCTATGGTCTGATGCAAAACGTAGCATAACCAAAATACATACAGTGTAAAAGGTTTAGAAATTTCTGCATATACATATTATTAGAGACTACCCTGATGCCTTAGTGCCTCAAATTAGTAAATTTGAGGTACCACCTGAACAGCAACCACTACGAATCACTGAATAAAGGGGCCTAAGAACATAGATCAAGATATTTAATAACTTAACCTTACATAAATTCTTGTCACTGTATTTGTGAAAAACAGCCCATAATGTCATATCATAATTCAGCTACATCTTGACATACCCAATGGCAATGAATGATCTTGCTCAGTTTTCACATTTCCACAGAAAAACATGGACAAAGTGACACTGTTTGAATATTAAGCTGTAATACGTTCACATGGTAGAATGTAAGGATAAGATTATCCAGGCACAAAAGGGCATATTCATTATGATTTGTCTATGTGCAAATTCAGTTTTATTCCTTCTCACACTGTGGTGCCTAGTTTCTTTTTGTCTGAACTGCTGTTTCTTCAATACACTAACTTTTCAGCTTTTATTTTCACATATGTCACATCTTAATAACATCTCAATTTGTTACATGCAGGAAGACCAACACTTTCAGGGACCTCTTTTATTCAGAGCATAAGAAAAAGTCAGCTGGTCTCTAATTCTATAGTTGAACAGATAGTATGACAATCATCTGGAAAAACTGATAGTCCTATTTGCTGTGGATAGCTTTTCTTTCTTGAACCATTTCAGGTTTTTTCCTCTATTTTTTAACTTGTTTGTTTAAAAATTTACTTACAGCTTGTGGGAATAAGTATTAGGCATTATACTTAACATCAGCTCTAAATATTATTAGAGGTTGAAAACTTTACCTCTTTTTCTTTATATGAATTGTTTTGAGTTTAAAGTATACAACCATGCTAGTCCTTTAACTAGTATTATCATTTCCATTTCTAAAATCACATAAATATATTTTGTTAAATAAACATATGTGCATATATAGTGTTCAATTGCCATTAGTTACTAATAGACATACCAGGCTGCATTATTGTTTGTGAAAAAAATATTTTCTGTAGAAAGGACAAGAGATTTTAGCTGTTTAAATTTAGCTGCTCAGATTTTCCTAAACGGTAATTGAATTTTTTTGTGACACACAGCCCATGCTACTAAGGTGCTGATTTCTTGTTATATGTTTTAACAGAACTAATAGTTTGTAAATGCACATACTCTGTCATGAAAAGTATTGTTCTTTCCTAGCAGCTCTTCTAGGCTACACAAATTACTACTAAAGTTTGTCATTAAAACAGGATCTGTGAGTACGTGCTGGAAATTGCTTCATAGTTGATTGCATGAATATTCCTTGCAGTACTTGACAGCTCAGTAACTCTAAAAAAACCTTAAATCCAGAAACTGTTTCTCATTTTTCTTTTGTCTATGGTCTTACAGTGAAATACTAAAATTAAACTGTTAATAACTAACAAAATTACTGTCACAAATGGTAAAAATCACTGACATCTGAGTGGGTTTCTTATATACTTTAGTGAGCAGAAACCATGATTTTATATTTTGTTGCTTTGCATTCAGAAAAATATGAAAGTAATTACTCAGCAAATATTGAATTCATGATAATGAGAAGAAAATAAAAGCAGAAAAAGCAGTAGTGGAAGTGTATAAAAAGAAGGTAAATGTTGATGAGGTATTGGTTTCTAAATGCCTTCTTTTGCTAATTCAACACTGATAACTCAAAGTAACTGGAAAACCAAAAACACAAAATGGAAACTTTAGAATAGACTTAAATCTAAAAATTTAGAAATATCTCAGTCTCACAAGCACATCAGAAAATAACAAGTTACGTGCTAAGGTAAATATTTACCATAATGAAATAATTCAGTGCAGCATTAAAAATACAAGAACAATGATTGTGTTTGTAGCTATTAAAATTAATTAGTACTTCTCTGTTTTGTTCAATTTACATTTTGAACATGTTCAAGAATGCATCTCTCCTCTAAGTTGTTATCACAACAAATAGCACAGCCCTAATGAAAAGGACTTGTACTGATGGAGAACAAGATGAGCATGAACCAGAAATGCACCTTCACAGCCCAGAAAGCCAGCTGTATGCTGGGCTGCATCAAAAGAAGTGTGACAGCAGGGTGAGGAAGGTGATCCTCAGCATAGGAGAGACCTGGACCTGATACAGTACTTCCTAAGTAGGGCCATTTAAATGTTCCATGGGATGGAACATGTGTCCTATGAGGACAAGCTGAGAGACCTAGGACTGTTCAGCCTGAAAAAGAGAAGGCCCTGGAGGTGGGAACTGAGAGAAAAAATTCCACATCTAGAGAGAGGTTATAAGAAATAAAGGGACAGTTTTTAGGAGAGCATATTTTGACAGGACAAGGAGAAGTGGTTTCAAACTGAAAACAGGAAGATTTAGACTGGAAATAAGGAGTTTCTTTTTACAATAAGAGCGATGAGGCACTGGAGCATGTTGTCTAGGGAGTTAGTGGATACCACAAACATTCAAAGTCAGTCTGGATAGGACTCAAAGGAACGTGATCTAGCTGTAGATGCCCCTATTCATTGCCATGGACTTAGACCAGATGACCTTTAAAAGACCCTTCCAATTAAAATGACACAGAAGGTACTTCTGGAAACATTTAACATCACTCTTACTGAAATGTTTAACAGAAACTGTGGGTTGAAATCATCCTTTTACTTTGCTCACTGGTATGTGTACCTGTTTAATAAACAATTTTGACTTTTTTCTAATGGTTTACTCTTCTTCATGAACAAAGGCATTCCAAGAAGCATACAGAAGAAATGATATTATCAGAACTTAGATGATTGACAACTTTTCCTTTCCAATTCATTTTCTTCCAGAGTTATTCCAGATAATCTACATTATAAATATTATATCTTTTGTTTCTAAAAAGATATTTTTGTTTCCTGTGTAGACATAACTTATTGTGTGAAATAAAGGTTTTTAGCCTTTATTGATGCTTCACAATGATAATAATGTTGGGTTATGTACTTTCAGTAATTGCAAATTGTTTCTCTGTATATTAATCTGTATTGTCTGGGGTGCAAACTCTATGAAGTGTGTGTTTATATGAAGAAAATACAAGAACACAACATGTTGGAGCTATGAATATAGACAAACAAGGAACAGATAACTGTTATCAAGTGATCAGTTAGCTTCTAAACAGCCCTTCTCAACAAATTAACCCCCCTCCCCCCCCCAGAAAACAGAGAAATGCAAAGACACCAAATAAAATTGGAATAGAAACTTATAAAAAATGAAGGTAGTAGAAGAAAGGAAATGTCATGTTGATATGTTAAGCTGTATAACTGAAAGGCATTAAATAGCAGAAAGAACCATAATCTCAGAGAAAGTTTCTGTATAAGCATTTTTGAGTTTGTCAAATATAATGAAGAGGTCAGGACCTTTCAAGGGAAAAAGAGTGAAAGATGAAAATCAAAATGTTACTTAAGACTGGCTAAATAGGAAAATTACTGAGAGCCAAGACTAAAGAAAGATAGTCCTCTGACTCTTCTCCCTCATTTTCCGCTTGCCCTAGGTTTAGCTGCAACAGTATTCATGGAGCTACAAAGTTTCGGTTATTGCTGAGTGATGGGGTGTGCAGCCCTTATCGCATAACATGAGGGAGAAGAGCAAGGACAGGTGGTCAGAATTGGGCAAAGGGTTATTCCATACCATATGACATCATCTGGAAGGCCATAAAGCTGAGAGCAGTTCACAGGGGATCACCCTTGTGGGAGAAGTGGCCGGATATTAATAGGTTAGTAGTGAGTGATCACTTTGCACTTGCATATATTGTTATTGTTACATTTCCAATACCATTTTTCCTCATCTGCTGCAGTAAATGGTTTTTGTTCCAGCCCATTAATTTTGTTTCCAATTCTCTCCTTCCACCTTTTGGCGTGATTTGAGAGGAGTACGTGAATAGCTGTGTGACGGATATTTAGCTGTATTCCAAGTGAAATCACAATAGATGAATGGTAAATGTAAAAAGCAGAGTAAATATGCATATTAACTTACTGTTTTATCTATGCAAACTTTCCCAAGGCTTGTCCAGAGAGCTCAGTTTATCATCCTACATATTTAACTGTCTCTGCTACTGACTTTAAGGCCAAGTTTCTATTTCCTCTCCTTTAAAAAGTTGTTTGTGTCTGTATTTACATAGCAAATAATCATAGGTCACCTACAGATTCCATATTTTATAGGACTTCAATGTTCTTATATTACTTCATGAATAATTTGTTAATTTCATAAAGAAAACTTTATTTTCTTAGTTTTATGCCACATTCTCTTTTAATATCATAAAAAATGCATCCATATTAAATTCCTTGGAATTTAATGAATGATAAACATAGTGAATCTTTATACATAATGCTTTTATGAGCTCTAACCCTAAAGTAACACTTCCTATTTTGTGTTGGCAGGACTGACCTTGCACATTCATGGTGTAGCCTGGATTTGGTGCTTTCAGACTTCTATACAGGTCAAAAATATGGATTGCAAAACTAACACTTTCATAGCAACAATGTCATCTTTGCTGTAAAACAGTAGGTCACCACCTCTGGTGTGATTCTTACAGGTTTGGCATGCAGGCTCTTATTCATTGCTTGCAAAAATGTATAGCTTTTGGTAGTGACTATGTTGAAAAACAGTATTTTGTAGGCAAGAATTTGCTCTTTCAAATAATGTTATTGTGATTTTTGTTTGCATAGTAATTTCCATGAAAGTAAATAAGCAGCATTACTTTCAGGGCAATCTATGTATATTTCTTCCTTCAAAGAAAGAAGAAACATTGGTAATAAAGATATTTATAATATTCTATTTATTAAGCAAAAATATTGTCCTTTAGAAAAGTGAATAATGAGTAGGAGTCTATAGCATCTTCAGACAAGCCAAGACACAATAGACAACTAGTTAATGCTACAGGAATGATGTTTATTGACTTCCAATTCATTTGTGTAGGATTTGCCAACACTTTTTCTTGCCTATTTCATCCCCAAGCTATTATTTATTGCAGGGAAAACTACCTGCTTTCAATTATGTTATTGTGTTTATAGCTACTATATAGCTGAAATTATTTGATCTTAGGCATGTCTTTTCCAACCTTAGTGATTCTGTAATTCTCTGTATGGCCACATTATTTATGTAATATCTTAGTTTTGTTTCCTTCTTTTGGTATGAGAATAAAGTCTATCTTCCTACATCACAGGGCTGTGTTTCCTTCAGTCCTAGTGTCTGCAATTATATTCACTCTTTGAAATATTTACTGAAAAATTATACCACTCCATGTGTGCTTTAATGGAAATGTAAGCTACATTGCAAATAGTTCGTCTGAATCACTCCAGAAAACAATTTAAATCTGGGTGTTTGATATCTAGACAAGAGTTCTAACTGGAGATCTTCAGGCAGCTGTTTTGTTATTTCTTAAACTGGTGTGTTAATCCCATTATGATTTAGATTTTCGTTTTAATAGGAAGTGTTCCCATGTAAACAATCAATTTGGATTCACTTAACCATTTGAGTCCAATCTTGTCCTTTTCCTTTTTTCCTTTAAAGAGCATTCTCAGTCTTATGTTTCCTAGGAACGTATTTTCAGCAACCATCCAAGAAAAAAGCTGAGAAGTTCAGACATAAAACAAACCTTCACTCTGCTTGTATTCGGATTTTTTTCTTTGTGTAATGAAGGCTGAAGAAAGCTAGTAAAATGAAGTATACTACAGTTATTTCTCACCATATGAGACCATTTAGACATTATCAATTATAAGAAACTTAAAGAAAATACTGTATAGAGCAGCTATCCCTATCCACACTGAAGACATTCTGTTGTATTGCACGTTCTACAGTCTAATGCACTATAAGCTCAGTTGCACAAACTGCCCATGAATTTGTGCAGGTGGAAGCATTTTGATCCAGAGTAACCAAGCCTATGTTTTGAAAATAATGCCTACTATTTATCTCCATAGAAACTACAAATACAAGAAGCATACTAGTACTATTCGACAAAGCAAACTCTCAGGTACAAAGCATTACTTTTTCGATCTAGTCACCATCATGATGAGCTGACTGAGATGTTCTTCATTTTGTGATGTGTCAGTTGTGCATGGCTGTCTGGAATGTAGCTTGTTCTTCATGTTATATAATACCAGCAGAAAGTTTCAACCTCTCCTGCCATGCTACTGACAACCACCTCTGCTATTGTGAAAATAGGAAACATTACTTAAGGATCAGTCTTCAAATATAGAAGTGCTTGGTGCACATCATTTTGATAACAGATAGCCTTCCTTGCTATGAAATAGTTTCACTGTTTTCTTATTTTGCCCATATGGAGTTGAAAAGTGTCTGAATCAATGCAGTCTGTGGCTTCAAACATTGGGTGCTAGTCACCCAATAAAGCAGAATCCTCCCATATCATTCTTTATCTGTTTTGCAAACTTGTACAGACAATTCAGGACTTGCCAATTGTACAAGAAAAGGTCAATATTCAATAAAATTATATACAATTCTGCATAATTTATGGTGCAAACTAAGAAAATAGTGTTTGTCTACTTTAGCAAATGAAGCATTTCAACAAGAACAGATCAATCAAGAAAACCAGGTGGTGTTAGGGATCTGAGAGTCACAGAGCATTTTAGTGTTTTCGGGTGTTCAATTATTAAATCTTTGGACCATCTTTAAGATTCAGATGATCTGAATGCCTGTTTGCAGCAGGACTACATTAGCCATACTGTGGGATATGTTTTCTAGTTTCTTTCAGAAAGAAGCTAGTTCATACAGTTTGGTTCTCATCACAAAAAGCTCTGTTAGACACTTAGGAGACTTTTTTGGAAAACATTTCTGATCAGAGCAAATCCATTAATATATAAAAACTCTTGAGTTCTCTCACTATCTATAAATTAATGCTATTTTTCAAATGCTCTTCAGAAGTGGTAGTAAAGATCTGGATTCTGTGTCAAGGGAGCACATACACTTTGAATATTATCCCAGCTGTTTAATGCAGGAAATTGCAAGACACTCATCTTATTAGGAAGCTTAAACAAGCCAAAAAATAAGAAACCCTGAATCTAGACACTAAATGATGTGAAAAAAAAATGCTATTGTCTAATATGACAAGTGCTATAGTACACAATGCATAATTTCTGCAAGATTTAGGTGTGTCAGGAATGACTTTTCAATGGCTGCATTCTACAGCTAGAGGGATGCAATGAAATAACATAAGGAAGACTTGTGAAAAATATTCAACTGGTAAAATAAACAGTTTTAATATCTACAGCTCTCAATTTCAAATTTCATTTTAAATCACAGATAGCTGAATTGTGTTCAGTAAATCTAGTACCACCATAGATTTTATCTACTTTTTCCCCCCCTTCAAACTGACAGAATTCCATAAGTCTTTTCCTCCATTTATCCAGTACTCCATCGCTTTGGACTGGATATAATTTATTTATAAAACTAGAAAATCAAATCCTAAGGCAATGCGCTGCAGGAACCTTTCATGTTTAAATGACAGCTATTGAAAGAACAAGACATGCTACAAAAATAACGCTAGTGAATAAGAGCTTCCATTATAAGAATACATTAAACCAATGCATTAGCAAATCTCTTTTATGCTCTGTATCATTTATCAACAACATTAAGGATGTGCAAGTTTTATCCAGAATGACTGTTTTATTAAATCTATTTCTTAACATCAATTTCACATAAAATTTGAAAGGTAAAAATAATAATTGTGCTTTTAGAAAGTTGGTGAACTTTGTTTAGTCAGAGTACGTGTTTATTCTACATTGTTCTACAGACACAACCATAACCTACAGTTAACATTAACCAAGGTTAGCAGAAGGCCAAATTCCAAACACCAGAAAGAATACATTTTTCCACTGTTTCCCTACTTCCTGAAAATTAGATATTTTTCAGAAGGAGAAGAAAATGATATAGCAGAGAAGAAGGAAATAATATATCAAATATATCAAAGAAGTATTCCAAAATGACAAGGAGGCTACCACTGTTTTAAAGAATCAGTGATCTTATTTAAGTGCTATAGGCTTCTTGGTCACAGTGGTTATACTCATTTTTCATTCCTTCTTCACATGCTCACAGGTCTATAGTAATATTATGATCCATGTTATCTCAACAGTTTATTTTGTTAGACAAATTAATATAGTTATTTCAAGGAAAGTTTTCAAAAAAAAAATAGGTATTATGTTAGATTTATGTTACATTTTAATGCAGTTTGGAGGCAAAAAATAGTACTGCTATTCTAGACCAGAAATCTAAAAAATGTTTTTAAAGATGATTGCAGAACACAAGATGGTATTGTAAAGATGCACAGTGACAGAGTTGTCAGCTCCATATTCCTAAAATAACAAGATAGTCTGTAGAAGTCAGTAATAAACCACATCTTCTGGGAGCTTTTCTCTGTCAGACAGAGGAGCATCTCTAGGACACTGATGAGACTCCCAAATGTTTTACATTTACCACCAGTGCTAATGAGCCTGGATGGCAAACATAACAAAACCAGTACCATAAATTGTACAAAACCTCTTAGACAAATCTTAAACTTGAGAAAACTTTTTACAAAACTGTTTGCACATTTCAAACAGATTTCACTACTACTGAAATAAAACTAAATTTATCACATTAAAACTGTCTATTTTTGGATCATTACAATTTTGTCTGATAAAAATACATCAATAGCAATATTTTCTAAACTACTGTCTCATGAAAGACTAAATAAGGTTGGTAGCTTTGAATATACTAAAATTATGTAAGAGACTATGTGTGCAAAAGATGTTCATAACTGAGTAGCTGGAGATACTGGGATGACAGTTGGTGTTTTCCTGCTGCTAATTTTATTAGAGAGATTGAAATGGATATGTACAATACTTGCTAGAATATGATCTTTCATTTAGAATGTAAGTTTATTATTATTCTACTTCTGCTGTAGAAAATTGATTTTTTGCCTCAAGATAAACTTTGCTAAATCCTTTATGGCATGAAGAATTTTGTTTGTTTTAGTTTACAGAATTCAAATCTAAGTCAGCTGTGCAAAGTTAGAAGTCAAAAGGTACTTGGTTGTTAATGCAGTCCTAACCTAATGATAGAAAAAGAGTAAGTGCTTCAGTTCCAATGCTATCCATAAGGTATTTATTAAACAAAGAAAAATTCCTTCAGGAGTAATATACACTGAATTTATATGTACTGCAAACAACAGGATTCTCTCTGGTATATCAAGCACAGGTGGGATAGGGTGAAGATAAAGGAATAATGAAATAGTAAACCTTCCCAGGTAGTAAGAAAATACCCACAGGTATGATAGCCTTACAGTCTCCTGTCAAAATGTCAGGATATTTAGAACTAAAATATAAGCGTCCTTGGTTATGATACTGTATTGGAAAGTACCCCAGAGTTTTTCAGAAACTTTAATGAAATGAATAAACTAAAACCAGACAGTAAAACCACAAATAAAGTTGTACATGTTCCCTATTTAATGTGAGGTAATCAATATGGATTCTGAGTTGTCAAAAAAGACGGGGAGCTTGTCTGTCTCCTGAATTGAAGTCATCGCATCAGAAGTGGATATGGCAAAACTCTAGAACTGGTAGCAGCATCTTCCCGTGCTCAGGGCAAACCGATTTTTCGGCACTCTGCATCTTGCCCTTCAGAGTGGTACAGTTCTAGTATTTTGCTTTGCAATATATACTGGACTTGCAACAGAAATAACACCATATTTAAAATTTTAAATATAATCTAAAGCGTACAGCTTACAAAGATCAGATTTACATGAAGAAGACCAGGGAAAACTATCACAACATTATACTGAAGCAGTCCTCCAGAAAATCCACTCTGAATGGTGTCTAATCATAAAAATCTAAAGAAGAAAAATAAATAAGAAACAGCTTTTCACTGATCTTTCTTCCCAAATTAACACAATTCCCATGTATGCATGTTATTGAAATAATTTTTTTTTAAAAAGTGCATTCTCTTTACTGAAAGTATGGTGGAACTGCAGAGCTTTCTCCTGGAGGTACCTTGGGCCATTCACAGAATATGTCAGCTTGAGATAACCAAAATTTCAAGTGCTGTGGAAATTTTGTTTTCAACTCAATGAGGAATTTTCTTTTTTATTTATTTTTTATTTTTAATTTTTTAATTTTTTTAAAATATCTTTTCTGAATATGTCATGAAAGATAAGATATTTCAATCAGAAGGGACCTACAAAGATAATCAAGTCCAACCTTTTGAACCCTTGAAGGCTAACTAGAACTTTAATCAAATTGTTGACAGTTTTGTCCAAAACCATCATGAAACATCAGCCGCCTCTCTGGTGTTTCACCATCGTCACGGTTTAAAAATAAAAAAATTCTAATACATAGGCTGAAATCATTAAGTATTTAACAAAAATCATCATTCAAAATTCAGCTAACAAAGACATAATTAACTAAATATTCACTTTCCTATGTTTCTCCTTGGAATGCTTGATTTAAAACATGCACCATTACTTAATAAAAACATTGGTGCAATTAAGTTATTTTCAACAGACAATGAAACAAATTTCTTTTATATATTTTGCACCCCCCACAACATAAGGGTAGAGCAATTCCCATTACTACACTTCCATTAAAAACATACAGAAAGATAGTTCTTAAATCATTAAAATTGCTCCAGCAGTGACAAGTAATTTAGAGCCTACCCTGGCAAACTCAATGGATCCTCTTACTAATCTGAATTGTATATTTTCTTCAGAAAGGAGACATTACAACTGATTTTGAACTTTCCAAAAACAAACAGACAAACAATACACCGCACTCCTCCCCCACACCACCCCACAAAAGAAAAAAACAAACACCCTCCTTATAGACTCAGAATCTTGGAATTTACTATTACAACCTAGTATTAAACACATATTTTTGGGTATGTACAATGTGTGAAGCATTAATCAATCGATTTCAGGTGGTTTGAGTTGAAGGAACTTCAACCATCCTGCACATCTCAGCTCTTTCCTACAGCGAGATCTCTCTCTATTCATAAAACTGAGAACATACTGTATATGCCTCCACAAGCGAGGTAGAAAATGAGGGAATCATATATTTAGGTATCTAAATTGATTTAAGAACACCTACAAATAATTGTAAATTATTGAAAAATGAGATACACACTTCAAAATCTAAAGATCATGTAGTTAAGTTGCATAGCTTATACAGAGTATTTATTTTTAGGAAAAAAAAAATAAATCAATCATGTTCATGCAATACAAAGAAAGAACATAGATTTCTACAGAGCACATAGGCACGTGGGCAGGAAAATTCATCATATAAGGTGTCTGAACAAATCCTGGGGGAAATTAATGATCTGCTCTATTCAAGAGCATCTAAAAAACAATGCCATCTGGCGTTAAGCAGAACTCTAGCCAAGAGCTGGCAGCAAAATAGGTTTGACAACCTTGACATAAAAACTTATTTGCAACACCAATTATTCTCTCCCTATCATTTCAAAAGCATATCTTCCCAAGAACAGCATTTAGCCCCTCCTGGCATCTGGAACAAAAAAAATGATCTTCACACACCAGGGGATCAAATAAAAATATTTAGGCAAAGCACTAAACAGAGATAAGAGAATGGTCTGGATTAACAAACTATAGATGAGTTCACAGTCCATTGTTCTTAGAATTAGAAAGAGCTGACATAAAGTAGGAAAAAAGAACACTAAACAACAATCATTAGAGACTCTGGAATATAGATAGTTTTACTGACTGGTTATTTTTTAAGTAATAAAAAAAAAAAAAAAAATCCATCTTCCTCTTTCTTTTGAAAGTAAATTTTTACCTTGATTATTTGTGCATTATCACATTTTCTTAGGTTAGTAACATAGGAACAGACAAAACAGAGACTGGCTACTTTGATTGTCTACATGATTAAAAGCCAGAAGTTTACTTTGTTCAGTTTTCAGGTATGATCTGATCCATTTCAGATAGCTATAAACACCTGACTAGGTCTCCTTTTGGTTTTGCCTCCTAGGCAAAGCTAAGGACAAAAAAACAACCTTAATTTGTTTTCAAGTTTTAAAATTTCTGTAGATAGCTAAAACTAATAGACATATATAGAGCTCTGCTGTACCTTGTAACACTGAAGAATGGTCATAGTATCTACCTACAATATAGGAATAAATAGATATATAGATTGTCATGTTTTATGATTTTGGGTTACTGATATTCCATATCATAACATCATGTAGTACACTGGGAGCTAAACAGTTAATGCTCCAGTTCCAGGCACCTGTCCTAAAGAGAAGAACTACATACCCCAGAACACTCTACATTCAGAGAGGAAACATAACCCCAAGCAAGATCACCTGATGTCCCATTTTTCCCTTTGGCTCTCCCCCCTGCTGCTCAACCCAACTGCTCATCTCACCTCAGTGCATGGTGAAGTTCTCTCTCTCTCTAATTGAATAAATTAGTTTGTTTCTCCTCAGATTGTCTCCACTATTCTTGATTATTTGGGGTCTGCTGTTTCCTCTTCCCAGAAGTGCAGATCTGTAGATCCCTCTGCCCCACTAGTCACAGAGCCAGGCCAAACCAGCCCATAAACCGTTGACAATATATGCATACACACATAATACATACATATATGTATATGCACACACACTTACATAGGAGTGTAACACTCTAATGCGATAGGAAGCACAGCAATAACAGCAGAGTAGCACAGTCTTCAACTACAGCAAATAAGAACAAGCCCAAATGCAACAGCTAGGGGGGGGGGGGGGAAGAAGAAGAAGAAAAAAAAAAAACAAAACAAAAAAAAAAACAGCTTACCTTTGAAAAGACTCCAGTAGATAAGACTCCAGTAAAATACCTACACCTTCACTGCTAACCCTTAAATGAGGTCTGGGAAGGGGTGGATCCTGGGCTCTCGTTCCATGCACCTGAGCTCCTCTGCTCCTCTGGATTGGCCCTACCTTCCCACCAGGTGCTCAATCATTGTTTTAGGCCATGACTTAGTATTTCTGCTACAAGGGGAGATAATAATTATCACCTTAAAATTTAATAAATTTCTACATTGATCTAAAAAGATGTTGCTTTTAGTTTTAACATTCTCAGATATAAAAACTTAAAGGCTTAAAACTTGTTAGAAGTAACATGTGACAATTCTGAAGAAATGGTTGTCAATTTCTGAAAGATTAAAACAGCTGTATAGGACTAACTTTTCTAATGGATTTAAAACTGTACAGTGTGTTACTGAAGGCATTATGATATAAAATGCACAACAGTGGATGCAAAAATTTATCCTGTGGCTTTCAGTAGTAGGAATTACCAGATTAATTGTTGTATTTTTATTTTACTATTACTAAAAATTTACACAATTTCCTAGTGATAAATCTAAGAAAATGTTGTGTGCTCAGAGGAAAAAGTTTGGCTTTTAATTTTGACTTGTATGGAATATATGTATTCTACAAAAATGTACTTGCATTAGATGGATGCAGATAGTACAAAGCAGTCACATGTTGTCAATAAACATTAAAAATATATGATTTCTCTTTTAAAATTTGGTGTAAGAACATGGCAATGGAATCTGCATTATATTCTAATCACAGAATTATAGAGGTAAGATGGAGCTCCTGGATATCACCTAGTCCAACCGCACTGATACAGCAGGTTCTCTGCAGTCGACTACAGAGGAAAACATCAAGCTGGGTTTTGAATATCTGCAGTTAAAAAGACTTGACAACTTCTGTGGGCAGTCTGTTCCAGTGCTGTCACTCTCACAGTAAAGAAGTTCTTCCTCATAACTGTATGGAACTTCTTGCATTACAATTTGTGCCTGCTGCCCTTCATCCTGTCACTGGGCACCACTGAAAAGAGTCTGTCCCTGTCTGCTTGACTCATGTACTTTAGATATATATAAACACTGATAAGATTTTCTCTTAGTCTTTTCTTCTTCAGACTGAACAGTCCCAGGTCTTTGAGCTTTTTGTCATAAGTGAGATGCTCCAGGCTCCTAATCATTTTTGTGGACCTCCACAGGATTCTCTCCAGCTTTCCTTGTATCTCTTGAATGAGGAGCCCAGAACTGGGAACAGTATTCAAGATGTGACCTCACCAGGGCAGGGTAGATAGAGAGTATCACCTCCCTCAACCTGTCAGACCTTCCTTTTTTTTAACACATCCCAACATAACCTTGGACATGTTGGCCACAAGAGCATGCTTGAATCATGGCCAGTAACACAATGTTACTTAAATCGTTTCCATGCCGTTTCACATTCTTCTGTTCTAGTCTACTTTTAGAAGAACATCATATTAGCTACAGTATTAGAGAGTAGAAATAAACATCTCTGTCATCTCCTTCTGTTCATATGCTCTTGATAACTCATAAGACCAGAAAAAACACAAATATATTTGTACAAATGTATGCAAACCTTTAAAAAGTAGCAAAATAAATAAATAAATAGATAGATAAGCAGAAAGGTAAAGCACAAAATCTGAACTGGTTTATAATCTTCAACCTGATTTACAGGACAGAACTAACTGCTGGTCACAAAGCTCTGCTTTTTGTATCTATAAGTAAAATTATGGTTTTTTGCAAGACACTTGTTTTTTGAAGTACTTCATAAAGGATCACTTTTAGTTAATATTTACTATTCAACAGTACTTTATTTTTTTGTTCACCTTAAAGATATAATGCTCACCTTTAAGATAATAATCTTCTCAAGAAGATGAGGCCAAGCTGTTTTCAGCAACAGGATGAGGGGCAAGGGGAACAAACTAGAACAGAGGAATTTATCTCCAAAGGTCCCTTCCAGACCCTATGATTCTCTGATTCTGTAACTGTAGTTAAAGACTACTTATCTACAAATTTTAGTTTGATACAATCCTACATAGAAATCTAATTATCAGCTGGTAACTCAAGGCTTTATGAGCAATTTAGTTTCTTATAAAATCACATTCTGGAATAACTTTTCTTTTCTTTTCTTTTCTTTTCTTTTCTTTTCTTTTCTTTTCTTTTCTTTTCTTTTCTTTTCTTTTCTTTTCTTTTCTTTTCTTTTCTTTTCTTTTCTTTTCTTTTCTTTTCTTTTCTTTTCTTTCCTCTTCTTTTCTTCTCTTTTCTCTTCTCTTCTTCTCTTTTCTCTTCTTCTCTTTTCTTGAATTTTTGTTTCAGTTAAGGAAAGTTTAAAATAGAAGGAAAAAAATAAAAAAGGCAAGGAAGAAAATGTAGGGACCAAACTAGTATTGTACATCATTTATATTCCTTTTTTTTTTTCCATTCATTGAAAAAAAAAAAAAAAAGATAGGAAAATTAATGGGTAAATTAATATTTTATAAAATGATATACCTTTCTCAATAAAAAGTTTTAAAAAAGAAAATATGCATTACATTTAAAATCCAACTTAGAATACAAAATCAGTTTCATTTTGAGGAAGATATTAATGGTTATTAATTTTTTTCTATATTCTAAAATAATAAACATTCTGTCAGAGAAAAGCTTTACTTGTCACTGTAATTTTACAGTGTAATCTTCTTGTAGGAGTTTAGTATCTGTTTATACATAGAGAATATACTTACAATGAAGATAAGAGAGAATAATGGTTTGATATCTTTTATTTCTTCAAGGTCATTTGTTTGTATAAAATTGAATTCACTTTCCAGGTCTGTATAAAGAAATAGAAGAAATTAATTGCTCACTGGAGCAGCAATTGTAGAATACATGTTCCAGAGAATTTCCAGTTAAAATTGTTCTTATAAGCGAGAGATTTTTATTGGCTATACAGAACTGGACAGAACATACTAAAAATAAAAAACCAAGCAAACAATGAAAACAAAAAAAATCCCACTCTCCTGACATAAATGGTAAGATAGTTCTCCAAAGACATTTTCATTTTCATGCTGTTACCGCTCTGAGTATGATTTCAATTTACTACCCTCCTGATAATGTTGTTGTGTAAATCCTGGATGTATTCCATCTTCATTTGCAAATGCATTGCATTCTCTAAAGAATATGGATGTAAAATAAAAATGCATAACAGAAACTTTAAAGCCTTAAAATGTGGGTCAAATTAGACATGTTTCCCTATTCCTCCTCCCTCTCCATGTTTACAAAATAAAAAGAGAACTTCCATATTTTTTATTTTGTCACTGCTAAAATAAAAGAAAATGTGTTTTCCAAGGATAAATATTATCCTTTGTGGGTATTAAAACTATTGCATAAGTAACCACTTGAGTATACAACCAGCCTAGAAAAACACATCTATAGATTCATTTTCCTGTAAAATACACATATTTTTTTTTTCTGAAGAAAAAAAACAAAACAGCAGATTTTCTGAAAATAAAAAAAAGTTTGAAAAAAGTCTGAAAAAAACATTGCTGTTCTGAAAAAAAATCTTTGCGGAGTTTGGTTAATGCTAACAAGTCATTGCAGAATTTGTCTCATAGTTTGTAACAGAAACTGTATCAGATCTTTTAAATAAATATTAGATCTTACAGGAGTTTCACTAAAATATAGGAAATTTTGTGTAAGATGAAAACCTATTCTTTGATAAGAAAAATGCTATTTAAAATTCTAGCAATACAACTCAAATATTCTAAACAGATTTCAGTTGCATAATTATAATAGTTACAACAGTGATATTGCACATTTCCCACAATACAGTTAGATACACTGCAGATATTAACTGCAAAAAGTTATTTGATTCTGCAAAATCATTTCACATATGTTCCCCTTCTGGCACACCCTTTATATAAAATAGGTTGTTAGCTTAAAGATTTTATGCTCTGTGACAGTTCAGAAATGTGTTAAATTAACCAAAAATATGCTGAACAGTTGGCAGGTTGTGATGTCTACTGGTTTACAAACATTGTGGGACATTCTATGGTTTCTCTGGTGCTGTCCACACAATGCAATTTTACTGGATACTGCATATTTAAATCATCTCACTTTCCAAATCAGTAAAACAAAACTGACAGAACACATTGTGTGAGGTCTGGGTTTCCAAAAGCTATTCAAGTACTTTTAGAAACACTCTTCTTCTTATCTTCAATTTTACACTGAATTCTTAACAATATATGGTGTATTTTATTCCAGTTCTGAAATATCTACAAAAAATAATATTTTATTATTCAAAAAGTTATAGTAAAATTTTGGAAAAGATTTTTGATTCATCCCTGTTTTGTACTATGGTCTTATTTTCCACATTATCAGCTAGGTGCACTCATTTTGCCTCACTCTTCTGTGCAGTTGCTGCTGACCAGTTTATTACAATTTCTTTAGAAAGTTTAAAATATGGATCTTTATTACATCAGTTAAAGAATAGTGTCTTTGACCACTATATTTGGAAACTTTAAATTTCTTTTTGCAAACAAGCAGAGGAGAACAATAGTGTTTTATCTGATTCTCTGCCACTCCTCATTTCCTGCTGCACTACACACAAACACAAATGATCCATTGCATTATACTGCATAGAGTCCATAGATTGCATTACTGCACACTCATGTTCTGGCATCTAATTCACTTTCATATCCTTAGCCTCCTTCCCCTGCATCTGCTCCGAATTTACAACGCAAATCTTTAACAGTCAATGATAATGCTATTTCTATGCCACTTCTAATCTCTGACAAACACAAAATTATTGAGGTCTATGAACATTTCTGAATGATTGATTAAAAAAAAAATATTCAAATACCAAGGAGAAACATCATTGACATTTCTCTTCAGTTATCTACATCTATATTTTTTAATTAGTGGATTAGAATTCAACAATTACACTAATTAAACTGTATGCAGTAGCTCACAAGAGCTACTTTCTGATTTTACCTAGCCCTGAAAGAAGATCCACTGTTTCAGAAGAAGAAGCGAACAGCAGAATTGTAATTTTCTTTTACTCACATTATTCCTTTTTAAAGGCAAACGATATACATATTTTCATTTCAATACAACATGGATGGCATATTAATATTAAGAATAATGAATAATGCTGGTTATCCTAAAATAAAGAATGTGTTTGGTATCATTCAAATAATTGCAACCTTGTGTTTAACTGCTAGTGTGCTACTGAAATGTGAGAAGTTAAGAAAACACTAGTGCACGTGCTTTTTGGTTTTGTGTGTTGGGTTATTTTGTGTGTTGGTTATGTTGTTTTCATCAGCAAAAACATATTTTTGATGTTTTTCTGTTGAATTTCATATTGAATCTTTGGATTTTCATCTTTTATTTACAAGAATTTTTAAAACAATCAGACTCTGAATGACACTTTTTCACACTCTAAGAGCTTTAATTGAAAAAAGGCTGTTAATGTGGTCAGAGATTTGCCAAGTGCTGTCTCTTAACAAATTCTCTAGTGCTGAGTGTTGCTATATTAATCATTTGGGGTTTTTTGAAAGCTTTTTATTCCTTAGGAAAGGAAAGAGGAGAGGTTTCCCATCCTGTACTTTATTAGATGAGTTGAAGTAGTGAAAGAATTCTAATAGGTGACCAGACAGCCCTCCACACTCTTGTTTGAAATACATAGTTTCATCCAATGTCTGAGAAAATCCTGAAGTTCGTTTCTTAGTGTTATTTGCTTTTTTTTTTTTTTTTTTTTTTTTGCACAACTTATAGTCAATCTATGCTGTAGTTTTGTCAGTTCTGTACAATTAGTCTCTCTGTTATGATGTAAGATCATAAAATCATATAAACATGTGAATTGGAAGGGACACAAAGGTCATCTAGTCCAACTCCTCTGCAATGAATATGGACGTCTATAGCTAGATCAGAGCGCTCAGTGCCTGCTCCAGCCTGAGTTCAGCAGCATAATATTTAGCACACTAGTGCCCTACAGTAAGATGCTTCTAAAATTACTAATTTGGATTGCGGCTAAAAAATTACCCAGATCCATATTATATTTAACTGATGAAATTACAGTAATAACTGAAATGTAGAACTGTTAACACTGTAAGGAAATATTGGAAATAGGTGGTACTGGAGCAGCACATACTAGGAGAACATCTGACATAATAAAACAATCCTGAGGAAGATCTAAAGGCTTCAAGAAACCATGATGATGGATCTACTGAAGCTGAATCCTCACATGCAAGACCAGTGGGAGACTCCACTAACACAGGTTTAATTTAATAGATGTTATTATTATATAGACTATAATGTATATATAGATAAATATAAATAATGAACTTAAAATGTAGGCAAAATGAGTGAGATACTTTATTACAGCCTAAGGACTATTTTAAGGCAAAGGAGAAGTTACTAAAATTAATGTATTCTGTCTCTGCAGATCATTTATGTTGCATTTTACAATTTTTTAGCATACCTGTAGTAGTTTGCAGGTTTTCTTAATTCTCTTTATTTCTCTTTTCAAAGTAGCTGTCATAGAATATGTTATAATAAAATAAGTGCCAAAGGTCAATAACAATTCCTGGTCCTAAAATTTCATAGAGAGTACACATACAAGGAAACTAACAACATCTGAACATCAGAAAGATTTACAAGAACTACATTAAAGAATCGCTGCAACTGTGGAAATGTATATATTGTAGAATTTCAGTGACAGACATGTTAGGAAAAATTTGAATATTTTACCAAAGATTCTTCTGACTTCCCAGATCTGGAATATGACTTTTCACATTTTTTTTTCATTCTATATTTATAGACAATCTAAAAGCACTAGGGATGTGTAGCTCTAATACATGTAACCAAACTACGTAAGATTTGTAAGGCATTGTAGAAAAAGCAACAAAAAGGAATGGGAATATGGAGTTAGTCTCAGAGCAAAGATTAACAAGATCGTTTGAGTATATTTTTTTTCAACAATTTTTATCAATCAATCCATTACAAAATTACAGTTTGACTACTTCCTGGTAGTTCCAGTATCCTTATTCTGCTATGATATCTTAATGCACTTCTTTTGTACTATAAATGTGCACAAAATACTTGACATGCTATGAACCAATGTATAAGTGAAGATGTTTATTTTTCTTTATTTTATGTTTGCAAAGAACACTGCACAGATGGTTTGTAAAGTCTAATTAATAAAATCTGACAAAGTGTGAAATCTTATGTAATAATTCATTCTTGTATGAATTGTTCAGGTTATGAAAGTTTTGTTTTTAAATCAAAATTTCTTGAAGTTTTTTCTTCAAAGTCTGTTTTAAAATTGTGGTTAGGGTGTTTTTATTGGTTTGTTTAACTTTGAGCATCTGTGTAGCTAAAGCAAATACTTTTACTGAGTGAATGAGTCTGGAATCAGGAAATACTTTCAGAATTGTGTAATGTATCTGAAGTGAATGAAATTTTCTTCCGGATATCTAGGATTTGTCTAAAAATTATATCTGTCTTTTGAATTCTGTTTTGCATTTTTTGTTAACGTTGTTCATCTGCTTAATAGTGTTTACTTGGTTTAGAATAAAATTCTTTGTTTCTGTATGGGGACTGCTGAATCATGGCCTGAACCTCTGATTAATCACCTGAGGCAAGCAATGAGTCAGCTACAGGAGCACAGGTTTGAAGGCAATTCACCTTTACTGCCAGAAGGGGTGGATCCTGGCTCCACTCTCCTAGACCCATTTAAGAGCTGACTACCGGGGAGAAGGGATCTCTTCTGGAGATCTGCTCTACTGAATTTTATTGTGAGAGCCCAAGATAGTGTGAGCATCCTTCCTTTCTGCTCTAGTATAACAACTACATAAGCCAAGCTCTCAGATGTACTGTGTCATCTATATGTTCATTGATCATATAGTTTCTGATGAGAAAAGCTGTTTTGAATCATTTGTCATCTTACTAGCATTCATATTAGTCATACTGTCTCAGTAATAAAAGACTTTTATAAAATAAGTAAACTACCAAAACACTTCTTAAAGCATGTACAATTCAAAAAAAATCTGTTTCCTTTTGCCATAGTAGTGATTGTGATTATTTGTTCTGACATTGTGGAAAATTCTTACTTACAAGCTTATTAGGAAACAACAACAACAACAACAAAAAAAAGGATACCACAGAGGATATATTACTTAGGGCAAAATCTGGTATTGCATAATTATGGATGTCCTGGCATCCTAAGAATTGATCAAGACTAAGAAACCTAACATCGGGATTTACAGACGAAAGGCTTGGGAAGAAATTAGGTTTCTGATATCATCCTGTGATACAGCAAAGAGTGATCCCATGACCTCATAAATATGCTGTCAATTTTTTTAGTGCCTGTAAATGACGTAGAAAGCCACAGAAGATTACAAGTGGAAAATATCTTGAAGAAAAAAAATCCTACACATAAAATACCTTTCACTACCATCCTCACTTTTATTACTTAATTAATTGTTTTTATTTTAACATAAATAACTTGGAACAAGTAAAGTGGAACTTTACTTTCTTTACTTTCTCCTACTCACTTTCTAGTTTCAACTCACCTTTTCACCAGTAGTAGTCAGCCCTCTCCAGCTACTGTAGCGAAGAGATGTGTTGCAAAAGTTGAGGCTACAGCACAGCAGTTTCTTTCGGATACTTCTAGCTTCTTGTTTTATTTCTCCTTGCATATTACTGCCCCAACATGAAGTGATGTGTACCACAGTCCCTTGGGCATGCCTATGTATGGATTTACCCATAGTATGGGTTTACCCATAGACAGCAGTTCCTGAAGGACTTTCTCCCCTGCAGGGACAGCGCAGCATGGCTCATGATCCCCTACCACAAAAAGAAAACCTTGTAGGCTTTGCAACTGAATCCCACATTTTATGTAAATACGATTTTACAGACTATCTGCAGCTGCCTAACAAATGTTTGGAGCTAATCACATGATTCTTTTGGGAGGGAAAGGTGAAAAGGGAAACAGAAAAGAGAAAGAGAATCATACTCTGTTTTGCAGTTTGAATGTTTTTCAAACTCATCATGTGTCACACAGAAGATATCAGAAGGAGATTACTTTATATTTTGGGGAAATAAATGGTTCTTCAATGACTGCACCATGTGTAGTCATTTATGTGTAGAGCCAGCAAATTACTTAAGAACTTGCTTAAAGATAAGCATGTAGGTAGGGTACTTGACACAATATGTTTATTACTACATCATAACAAAAATACTGTAAAATGTAACCACTAGTGATAGATGAATAGGATGGGGTTATAACAAAATAACCACTCTTTACAATATAATTTTATTCCACTTAATAATTAATGTCACTTGACCTGAGTATTTGCTTAATAAGATACAAAAAGAAATTTCTACTTGATAGCTATTTGAGAAAAGCACTGATTTTCTAAGGAAATCAGAAAAAGGATTGAGAAACTGGGTGAAATTTTCCCAGTTGTAAAATAGCTCTCATCTAGATCATCTGGTGAAACCACTATGATTCAATTTCTTCTTGTAGAGTCTATCTATGCATGCTGAATTTTGAAGGTCATACAAGGTTCACTTACATGCTTTGCTTACCAGAATTACTGCTAACTTAGCACGATCACATATTAAAAACTTTACCTAGGCAAAAGCCTTGGAGATCTCAAAATATATTCCAGGAATCCTTCAGTTTGATGATTGTTTTTCCCATGGTTAGCCAGTGACAGTTCAAGAAAAATTAGAATTTGGGCTGAAAATTCCTCCCTCTCCTTCATTTCATTTCTAAGGTAAACAGTTGCAACAGAAAGCAGCTATATCTGCCATGCCACCATTCATTTGTAGTCTGTTTAGATAACATTAAACAGTGTATCCAGAACTTTTTAGGTGATCTTCTGGATTTAAGCATATGGGGATTAGGAATAAGGTATACTACTTGTTTTTAAAATTCATTAAGAGTATCCGGCAACAGTTTGCCTTTAACTTGGAAATAATTCATTGGAGGTTGGTGATTTTGATGGAATTTGCTAATGAACAGGCACACTGACTGAATGCACCTTGCACAGAACAACTATGTTCATGAGAAAAATAGAGATGAGAAGTAAAGTTTAATGTAGGAAACACTGCAGAACTGCACATCTTCAACCTGGACAAAATGTTATGTCTGGAGATCTCTGACAAGATCCTTGTTATGTGACATCAGAAAACAAACATTTCTGATATCACACTTAAAATGTTATTATTGGCAACAGAAATATACCTACTGATTATCTAAGAAGGCCTCATGATAAATGCTCCTCTTTTTTTTTTTCAGAAGACTAAAATAAAAAGTTAATCTGAGGACCCAAACAGTGGAACAATTCAGCATAATAACTTCAATCATATTTTTTATAATGCATTTCTGTATTACAATATTTGCATTATTAACTTGCTACAACTTCAGCTGGAATAATTAGTACTACCTTTAGCCATATTTTAACTGTGAGTGTTATGTCATAGGAATGTGTAATTGTTCATATGGTGGATACTTCTCAGATAAATACACGATTCTATTGAATACTTTGTGAACAGGACCTGTTACCCTAGTAGATAGATCTCATTATATAACCTGTCTGAAGTAAATGAGAAATTCTAGGATATTTTCCTAAAAGTGAGAAATAAACTTAGGTGCATATTCTGCAGAGGGAGATGCAAAGTTCTTTCTCAACACAAAAGGTACAACAGAAAATAATGTAATACGATTGCTTTAATGATATGGTAGGAATAGAGAGGAAAATAAAGACAGAGTGAAACTTACATCTCCATAGACCCCTGCTATTATGCAATGTGGACCTCCAATGGACAACCACAGTACACTATCAGTCTTATTTGTGGAGGAATTCCTCCATACCATATATCCTTATATTTGCTGTAAAAACAAAACTATACATTAAGTCTTAACAGAAAGAAATGCTGATAGATGAGATTCTGAAACCATTAGTACAAGGTTCACTGGAGATAAAATGGCTTGCCCAAGGGCACCAACCCCTCACAGAAAAGGTCTTTCACAGTACAACACAGCAGTTTAACAGAGAAAGGAATAGAGACCACTGGAAAGCCATTAGAAAAATTCCATTGGATAGCTACAGTAGATAATACGCAAATACAAATGTTACTGTTCAGTACTTTTCTGAAAAAACATGAACACATATAGAAGTTTTTGCCAAGATCACTGGTTTGTCTTTTCTGATTGCTTACAGTTTTGATCTGGTACCCTTGAGCCAAAAAACTTGTTATTGTGTCTTATCAAATTATTGCCAGAGAATGCCAGTTATAGCACTTTATCTCACATAGAGTCATTTTATTATACACCCATTTCTAGCTGTTAACCTTCCCCACAGATAGCATAATCTTCAATCTCCCTTGCTCAAAATCATGTGAAAGTCCTTCAACTTTAAAACTTTCTGGCCTATTACAAATGGAACTTTGTTTTCTCTTACTTGTATAAATATTTCCTCCTTTTTTTCTTGTCTTTTTTTCTTGTCTAAAATTTTGGAGGAGGAATAAGGGAAGAGGAGAAAGACATGACAGAAGATACTAATAACTGTGAAGCTAACTAATTTGAATATAATTAATATTAGCTTACTATTACACTTCAGCTGGAACTCATGCAATACTAAAGTAGGTATCTGGAAATCCTCCAGTAGGAAAGGTCACATCACACCCATATACAAGAAAGGGAGCAAGGAGGACCTGGAGAACTACAGGCTGGTGAGTCTCACCTCTGTGCCTGGGAAGATAGTGGAACAGATCCTCTTGGACACATGCTTGATCACATGAGGAATGAGCATGTGACCTGAGACAGCCAGCAGGGCTTCACCAGGGGAAGGTCATGCGTAACTAATCTGGTGGCCTTCTATGATGGAGTGATGGCATTGGTGGACAAGGGGAAGGTGACCGATGTCATTTACCTGGACTTGAGCAAGGTCTTTGATATGGTCCCCCATCACATCCTTATCTCCAGATTGGAAGGATGTGGATTTGATGGGTGGACCACTCAATGGATAAGGAATTGGTAGAAAGGCTGCAGACAGAGGGTGATGATTAGTAGTCCTATGTTCAGTTGGAGGCTGGTAATGAGTGGCGTGTCCCAGTGCTCTGTCTTGGGACCAGTGCCCTTCAACATCTTTAATCAATGACATTGATGCTGGAGTTGAGTGACTCTTAGCAAGTTTGCTGATGACATCAAGCTGAGTGGTGTGGTTGACACAGTTGAAGGAAGGGATGCCATTCAGAGGAACCTCAAGAGACTTGAAAGGTGGACCTGGGTGAACCTTAATGAGGTTCAACGTAACAAAGTGCAAGGTTTTGCATTTGGGCCTGAGGAATCCCAGGCATCCATACAGACTGGAAGGAGTGGTCCTTGAGAGCAGCCCTGCAGAGAAGGAAGAGAAGGACCTGCGGGTTCTGATGGATGAAGAACTTAACATGAGCCAGAAATGTGCCCTTGCTGTTCGGAAGGCAAATGGTATCCTGGGCTCCATCAGAAGAGGGGTGGCCAGCAGGGACAGGGAGGTGATTGTACCTCTCTACTCTGGCCCTGTAAGGCCCTATCCAGAATACTGCATCCAGGTCTGAAGCCTCCAATATAAGAAAGACAGGGAGCTGTGGAAGAGGGTACAGAGGATGGCCACTCAGATGATCAGGGGGCTGGAGCATCTCCTCTATGAAGACAGGCTGAGGGAGTTGGGCTTGTTCATGCTGGAGGAAAGAAGGCTGCAGGGTGACTCACTGCAGCCTTTCAATACCTAAAGGGAGCCTATAAACAGGATGGTAGTCAATTCTATGAAAGGATAGATAACAGCAGGACAAGGGGAAGTGGTTTGAAGTTCAAGGAGGGAAAATTTAGGTTGGATGTCAAGGGCAAGTTCTTTACAGAGGGAGTGATAAAGTGCTGAACAGGCAGCCTGGAGATTGTGGATGCCCTGTCTGTGGTGGTGTTCAAGGCCAGGTTGGATGGGGTCCTGGGCATCCTGGCCTAGTATGAAATGTGGAGGTTGATGGTTTTTTTTTTGGTACAGATTCTAGATACTAACTACATAGAAATAACACACAAGAAAACTAAGTTTAATCTTATCAACTACACTTAGAGATTTTTCACCTGTTTTTCAACTTTTCCCATATGAAAATTCAAGCTTAATTACTTATTACTTGTGCATTTCAACCTCTAGAATCTTTTTCAATACTCATTACCTGTTAGGTGGATAGGCATTTGTTTATCCTTATTGTTTAGTTACAGTAACAGATATTCATACACGGTGAAAACTTTCTAGGAGAAAGTAGGTAGAAAAGAAAGACAATTTATATACAAGTAAGATGAAAAAATGTTTTAAATCAAAGCTATAATTTGGTACATTATATTTCACATCTGGTGATTTAAAGGTTTGACTTTTTAAAATCCACAATAATCAGAAAAAAAAAATGAGAAGCTTCTCCATACTAAATCAATCCTGCCATCCTGTTCTGTTGGGTATAACTAAAAAATTGTAAGATTAATTTGTTATATATCTACTTTCACATGACTGACGACATTTTCTATGCCATGACAAAATTGTAAATTTTTAGAAAAACTTTGTTTGCTGAACATGAATGAATGTACTGTCATGAAGTCAATCAGAAGAAATAGATTTACAAAGATTAGTTCAGAGCAATTCATGGAAATGAATGGGCCATCATTGAGCAACAAATTCATTTCTTTGTATGATTAGTATGTTTTTTGCTTCAGAAGGAAAGTCCATTTTCAACTCATTATCTTATAATAGACCATGTGGCTACTAACACAAAAAAATTTCTACTCGTTTTTGCCTGACAGTGTATCAATTCACCTTTTTCAGCAGCTATCCTGCTGCTTATTTTTTCTGACCTCAGTAGCTAAGCAATAAACTGTGAACAAGGAATTGTGAATGCTAAGTCTTGTAATTATTTTTGTAAAGCACAATTTAGACCTTATATGTATTAAAACTGTTATTACAGTCCCACTGAATTCAAGGTAAATTTTCAGTCTTCCTAACATGTTCATATTTTATTTAATATTAGACTTTAATACATACTATTTCATTATAAAATCATGAGCAGACCAGTTTTATTTTACCCCAATGAGCATCCCAGCTCCCCATAAGCTTGAAGATTTCATTATTGACTGGATTGTTTTATAAGATTATAAAAGATAGAAAATTCTGCTCTGAAGTTATCAGAATTTCTTCTCAAATTCTTTCTGTAATGTGCCAAATAAATGAAGAGGATCTTCTTAGTGTAAATGATAATTAGACTCAAAGTAATTTGAAATTATTTGCTTCTCTTAACTTGATCAGCTGCAACATAAAGAGCATAAAGACAGAGTCCAGTGAGTTTTAACTGTGAGTTAAAATTATGACAGATTTTACCTTGTGTAAAATTCCATTGAAACACTTGTGAAATTCACATCATTCGGTAGACTCATGATTGAGTCCTATGTCCAACTTTACTGACAACTTCTCATTAATTAAAGATAGTGGAAAGGAGGAATTTCAACTCTGAAACAAGAAAGAAAAAGTAAAATAAGTAAATACTACAAAACTATTTTTTCCTATTCTTGTTCTGCCAATACCTTTGCAAAAAACAAAAACCACTTCCAAAATAACAAATCTGACATACTTAAAAAGCTGTAAATGACAATGTTTACTTTATGCCAAGATTTTAATTACGTATTTGTATCGCTATTTTTGTGCATGACAATTCTTAACATATTGTGTTCTTTTAGGTAAGTGGTATGTTAACTCTCTTAAGCCTTCTTAAAGTTGTTATAAAACATTTCTGTAATTCCCAGAAAAGCATTATTCTTTCACATGTAAAGAGAAAATATTGTTTATTTTGTGAGAAAAGAAAAAGAGAAAAATGTTATACTTTTTTTTTTTTTTTTTTTACATATTGCATGACAAGGTAATTTGCCCATGTCATTAAAATATTATTTCTGCATAGAATCTTAATTCCATTATGAGGCATTAATTAGATGTTGATTTAAACAATTAAGCATGAAAATGCCTTTATTGTCAGAGATGCTGCATCTGACCTGAAAGTTGTTAGGCTAATGATAAACAGAATGTTCTTATCAAATAGAGCAGGTATTTTGTTCTCAGAATTAAGAATTACCCTGCCAACTTCTAAATGAGGACTTCACATCCAGAAGTTTTCACATCCAGAAGTTTTGCCTTTTTTCTCACGCATTCAATTCCAGGAATGGGTGAGAAAATGTATTGTTATTTTTCTGACTGATGCTATTACTTATGATGTCCTAGCAATGTTCAAATGCAATGTAGTAGCTTCTTGTGGAATTCAGGAATCCCACTCTTCAGTCTTGTGGAGTTCTTCTTTAGCTTCAGACTACAGCTGCTAGGTACATTAAAAATAATAATTATAAAAAACCTGCAATTGCTTCCCATGAAAGCGGGAAGAAATAAACACAAATGTAAGAAGGGCTTAATGCACAACCACAATACATAGAAGAAAATTCACCATTCTGAAAGCTGAATGAAGAACCATTAAACTTCACCGTGTCTTGTAGATATTGTACAAATGAAGTTAATGCACTAAGTAGGTTCTTAAATACATAGAAGACCAAGTTGTAATTGTGCTTTACAATTTGCTGTTATTCAAATGTACCAAAGGGGCCTATTATTCAGCTGTTAGTTAAGTCAAATTTTGCTATTCTTTCTGCAAAAGTAGGAACAAATGATCAAATAATAAAGAAGTTTACATGTTATTAGCAGATTTTTTTTTTTTTTTTTAAATCAGTGATTTAATTGTTATAAATACCTAAAGGGAGGTGGGAAGCATACGTATGCGGCTAGGCTCCTCTCAGTGGTGTGTAGCAATAGGATAAGGGTAATGGTCTTAAACTTAAACATAGGAAGCTCTGTACTAACATGTGGAAGAACCTCGTTACAGAAAGGGCAACAGAGCACTGGAACAGGTTGCCCGGAGAAGATGGAGTCTCCTTTCATGGTGATATTCAAGATCCATCTGGATGCCTACGTGTGTGACCCATTGTGGGGTTTTGCAGAGAAGTTGAACATGATGATCTCTAGAGGTTCCTTCCAACCCCTATAATTCTGTGCTCCCATGATCTCCATCCCCTTCGAACTCATGATTCCATGATTATCATTGCCCCCAAGGATATGAAAACTCTTATTCTGTAAATGCTATTAAATAGTTATCTTCAGGATCACAGAATTGCAGAATTCTTTGGATTGAAAATGACTATAAAGATTATCTGGTTCCAAATGCCCTTCTATGGGCAGCATGGTGATACTCAAGATCAGTCTGCCTAGGGCTTCATCCAACCTGGCCTTGAATGCCTCCAGGGATGGGAGAACTGCAGCTTCTCTCAGCAACCCTTTCCACTGCCCCACCATCCTCATGGTGAAGAATTTCTTCCGAAAGTCTAATCTAAATCTGCTTTTTTGGTATACTTACTTTTAGTGTAAAGCCATTGCTCCTCATATTTCCACTGCACTGCCTGATAATGAGTGCCCATCCAACTTTCCTGTAGGTTCCATTTTGGTACTGGAAGGGCTTTGGAGCCTGTCTGAACAACCCCAGCTCTCTCAGGTTGTCTTCATAAGAGAATTGTTCTAGCTCTCTGATTATCTCTTTGGCCCTTCTCTCCAACAGATCCTGCTCTCTCATGTTGAGAACCCCAGATCTTGATTCAGTACTCTAGGTGATGTCTCATGGGAGCCATGTAGAGGGTGAAAAGTCAATTCAGTAGAGGTAGACAATCTTCAGTATTTGTTGAAGTTTAAAATAAAGTACAATTGTATTTTCTATTAAGTTATAATTATATTAGTTCAAGAAAGCTCATAGCACTTTCACAACACACGATTTTGTCTAATTTCAAGTATTTCATATATTTATAGATCTATGTCATAACACTGAAATTTTTCTTCTGCATTTGGTTATTCTTCACAGTGGAGCAACCACAACACTAGGCAATCTGGTCCAGTGCCTCAACACACTCACTGTAAGATATTTTTTCCATGTAGCTAATCTAAATCTACTGTCTCTGAGCTTGAAGCCATTTCCCCTTGTTTTACTGCCACAGACCCTGCCTGTCTTCCCCCTTCTTTCCTGTAGCTCCTCTTTAGATACTGAAAGTCTACTATCAGGTCAGCCTTCTCTTTCAATTAATTGCTTTCATTTTTAACAGATTCATATTCTGGGGGAGTACTAAGAGGTACTAAATTTATTTTGTATTGTAATTACCATGTTCAATGTCTTTGTGTATTTTATTTTATTTTTTTTTTACTTTTAAAGACTCCTCTGAAAAATATATTGAAGGTCTTGGGGAAGACTACAGTTACAGTTAACATTTTTATATAGCTGTCACAGTTCTTTATGGTGTATTATGCATCTGACCTTTACATAGCCCCTTTGGGATAATAATGCTGATAGACTTCAGATCTCTAGTACTCTGTAAAGGTGTGTTCTATACTCAGCTGTGCTGACAGATGAGTTTGTTCACTCTTTCTCCTCCACCTATCTCTGCTGTAGCAGTTATTTTTCAGTGATACAAGAAAATTTTGACAAACAGCTGTTAGTAAGAGGAAGGGAATAGTTTGGAGTTAAGGGCAAAATGCTTCCCAACCTCCACTGTATTTTGTCTCCCTGTAAGTAAGGTCAGGCATCTACATTATTTTTGGTTTTTGATACTTTAAATCTGTTTCAAACTGTATGTTTTCCTTGGTATTGTCTTTCAATCAATAACAAAACCATTAGCCACTTTCAATGTAATCTGCAAACTTATGAGTTTATAAGTTACATGCCAAATATTGTTTAATGTTCAATGCATATCCTGCAAAAGCAAGTACAGGGGAAATACTATAACTACAACTCTATCCCTGACTTAGATAATGAAAGAGGGTTAAGCTGCACTGAGTATGCAGATGGATTCCAGCAGGTTTGATTCCTTATGAAGATGGAAATTTGGATCCTAATCTGTCACCTACTTCTGTGATGTAGGCGTAAAACAAACCATTAACAACCCAAATGCTAGGACAAGCAACTATATGCAAAAAACATGCATTTAAATATAGATACACTAGGCTATCTGTAATAGAATCACTGACCTATTACTCCTCTCAAGTTTAACTTCTTGATCACCAGAAGGAAGTAATGAACCCTGAATAAGTTATTTAGTTGGCTCGTTATGATTTTATGGAGTTTTTTTTTTTCTACTCTCCTTAATGTTACTTTTCATTGTAAAAGAATCTGCAAACTTACTTAGTTAACCATCCTTCAGAAGACAAGCATACTGTTGTCACCACACAGCAGCAGGAAGAAATAATATTTCCAAGCTCAGCAAAAGAAAAACTTATATTTTATATTTTTATATTCTGTAGATAGGTCAACATGACCCTATATAGGTTCATCTTTTAAGATTCTTTATTTGCTTATTATATAATAATAAAGCTGACTAACTCTATGTAGTATTGAAGAGTCTGAATTATTTCCTTTACAATCCTTTTTCCTTTCTACTTTTAATTTAGAAACTAGATTCTCAACTTTCTCATTTACATAAGCTAAAGCTATGCAAAATGCTACGCAATTTGTTTGGAAAATGAGCACTGTAGCAATGTTGAAACAAACTATTGTACTTAGATGTTGTGAAAACATAGGCATACTAATACTATTAAATAGGCATTCTCATCTGATTTTTTTTTTTATTTTTTTAACACTAGTATTGCACTGTAATGTTCATACAGTATTTGTTTTTGCTTGGTGTTAATTTACCCACTAGTGGAAAAAAAAAACAGTAGTTTGCATAGCTGTTTTTTTTTTTTTTTTTTTTGTGGAAAGAAAAAATGAAGCAAAATGAATAAGATTGTAACATTAATCAAAATATATCCTACTAACAAAATAAAAAGTTATATCAGGAAATAAAAGTGGGCATTATGGTTAAACTGAACGCCTTCCTGAAAATCTCAATTCTCAACTTTTGCTGTCCTGAGAGTGATGAAATGCCAACAGTGACACACATACTGCTTCAACAGACTGGATGGATAGGAGAAAGGGAGGGATGTCAAAAATGGCAATAAAATCTTAAATACGAGAAATGGAAAAATAAATAAATTCACCGTTGTCTTATTTCTGTTATTTTTTTGTGCTAGCAGCATGATATGCAAATTTACTTGTTGCCACATAGGAAAATAACTTTGGCTAAGGCTATAAAACACTATGTTAAGTACTATTGATAAACAATTATTTTAAAGTATACTTCTAACAGTATAAAAAAAATACAATTTCTCACAAGCAGTCTATTTTGATTCCTTTAATAATGGTCTGCAGAGCTTAGAATATTTGAGTTTATGTTTAAAACTCAGTGGACTAAAATAAGTCAAAACAAAAACATAGAACCATGACATTTGGTAACAAATCAATTTTGTTAGAAATCTACAAAATAGAAGCCATTTGTCTCAAGGATTATAAGACTTGTAATTGAAAAAATATAGTAGTCATCTTACCATCCTTTTTGAAGCTATTCCTGGGAACAATTAAAATTAATAATCTGGTTTTTGGTAAAAGATTGAGTAAGATAGTTAACGTGTATGGTGTAGATTCATTTAAGCTAATTAATTTTTATTGTCACAATTTATCTGTTCCATCTATAGCTCATCAATAAATGTTACTTTCTGATCAATATGTACTTATCATTTAATAAGCAGTTTAGATATGGAGTCTTTTCATATTTTTGACTACACATAACAAAATTCTTAAAACGATATAATATTTTTGATGAACATACAATATACCCACCCCTTGGAAAAGAAGAAAAATAAGTTTTTTCCTGTGATGAGTCTTGATGTTTCTAATTTGTTCAGGAGGACTTTAATACCTTATAGCCATGATAACCAGACTGTAAGGAATTTTTGAATTACAGAATAGTGTTACATGAACAGATTTCTTCTCATTAGAAAACTATAAGATTTATTAATATTTCAACTGCATCTAAATTCAAGTATTGCCTACACACTGGAAATAAGTGATAAAGATTAGAAATGTGAAATAAACAGATAGGGGATAAAAAGAACAACTGGCCCTGTCCCACATCTGTTTACATAACCAAAAAGTTATTTTATTATCATCTGTTTTGGTAATGCAATTGTTTGTTTCTTTCTTTTATGCTTTTGATTTCGTTTAGGACAACAGTAGAAGGAGATTATTTGTCTGAAAAGTCTTGAAACAGCATCATTTAAAAAAAAAAAAAAAAAAAAGATTTGCTTTTGAAAAGAAATGCTTTTTTCACTCATGACATCTTTCGTTGAGTGAAGATGAATTCATATACAGTTGAAAATTAAATATACAAGCCAGTGTGATAATACTGATGGTTTTTCCTCCAACCAGAATAAGATCATCTTGACTTCAGTCCCATCAGAAATAGTAAAAGGAAGAACAATGTTTTTTTTTTTTTTTTTTACTTCAGCATGTCAGATTCACATAAAGAGCTGGATCCCTACAATCTTACCATATTTCCAAGGACACCATGAAGATGGACTATTCTTCACAAATTCTTTTATTACTTTTATAGTTATCAACATTAATTAAGTGATAATTATTTTAATCTATTAATAATTAATATAATTGTTAGTCTTACTACTTCTTGTGAAATAGTGGTTTAAAAAATGATGAAGTTAAAGTGTTTCTAATTATGCTGTACCTAGATTTGTTGACTTAAATCATCATTTTATGACAGCATTGTAAATCAGTTTTCATCACAAAGAACTCATCAGAAATGAAGACCTACAGTACTATCTTACTAATTATCTAAACAGCTGTTCATATAGGTGTCTTATGGACACCTATATGAATTCTAGGAAACTGACATGGGGGGGTGTTAAGAATCCAATGTCAAACAAAATGTATTTAACAAACAACAGTACATTTTAAGTAGACTTCTTAAACGACCAGTTACATTATAATAGAACAGAAAAATTATAAACCTGAAATGACCTGACATTATGGCCAAATTATCCTTTTGCGTTGTCTGCAGAAATGTAAGAGACTTTTTAACTAATTTTGGTGTTTTAAATTTAGATGTAGTTCTACAGAAACTAGAAGAATAATAACTATTAAATATTTATACAAGGAACAGTTTAATCATTAAAGAAATGCAAAATTGGTTCTGTATACTCAGACACATGCATGAGAAGCTCAAACTCAAATGGAAGATTCTGTCATTTATGCAAAGGATACATATTTATATACATGAACTATGGATGTATTTTTCTGAAACTTTAACTACCTACCAAATATATCCGTCACCCAACATTTATGAAATAAGATATTTGAATTAAAAAGTAACATAAATATTAAAAAAAATTAAAATTGTGAAGTGTCCAGAGAACTGGCAGACCTTAAAAAATATTGAAAGTGTAAGCACTGTCCTAATCTTCTGGAAAAATGACTCAAGAAACAGACTTGATAAATTCAAAAAAGTTTTGCAGTTCACAAAATCCAGAGTGTGGAGCAGATGTCATGAAGTAGGTCATTTTGATGACGGTAAGACACAGAATAAAGTAGGAAAAGGAAACCTCAGGATGAAGTGTGCTTGTTAAGAAATATAGAAAGAAAATGAAAATATTACACAACTGCATTAGCTGTAAAGGCAAAGGCCGACAAAAAAGCTCTTATCCTCATCCAAGTATTATTTAATATTCTAATTACAGGCTTAGGCTTCTTTTTCTTCTAAGTTAGCAGGCAGCGACAAAAAGAATTTAAAGGAAATGAATTAAAACAAGGGTTATTGATATCAAGAAGACCTTGACATATTACACAATACGTAAAAGAATAGATAAATATAAGTATAGTTGGTATCTATATTTACTTAGTGCTTTCAGTGTTGTTTTAATTGCATTTTCATTGATTACAGTGGAATCTGAGACAACAAACCTAAGCCTGAGTAGATGTAGACACATGCATGTAAACAAGTGAAGTTAATTAAACAGCAACTAGTTCTTCCATTCTGCTTATTTCTAAATGATCCACAAATCATTAAACACCATGTTTTAAGAAACAGCTTAAGCTTATAGCTTCCTCATTACAATTATTCTCATAGTTATGTAAAACTTAATTCAACTACATTAATTGATCAAATAAATAATACTACCTAAGAAGGTGAAATAAATCCTTAACATTGTATTAGAAATAAATGCAAGGTTAAGGGAAATAAACAGTTCTTCATCCATAAAAACAAGTATACATCAAGACTGGTTACCTAAGGATATATACCATCACTAGGTGAGGCTTACATTTCAGTTTTTTTATAATCATTCAATAAGAACACCTTAGACATAAACAATTCTTTCTTAGTCTCAAAGAGTGAACCAAATACCTTGATGTCTCATAAGGGTTATTCTTCATATTGCTAAGAAATAGAATAGATGTCTGAAGCTGTGTCACAGCTGCAATCTTTGACACTATCATGTCTAAAGCACTGTATTCTAATATGAAACATTTGAAGCTGTATTGCATATCCAGACACTGGAAGAAATGAACTTTATGGCAGTTGCACACTAACATGGGGAAATTTAAAGAGTTAGTGTAAGAATACTATCTCATCAAAATTACGAATGTAATTTATGAATAATTTGAATTACAGAAGGTAGAACTTACCACTGAAAAGAGGTATTTTTTAGTGCAGCAAATCACATAATCATAAATAAAAATGGAAGTCATGCAGGTATTATGAAAGAGTAAAAAAATATCCACTGGATAAAGTTTGTCAAAATTCACAATATCTCATCAGTTCTTCCCTCTTCAGTAAATTATTTATCATCAAATAAAGCTTGTGTAGCTCTCCTGTGAATATATCTATCAGAATGACTCTGTCACAAAGCATTCTAGAGATTATTAAGCAATGACCTCATACAACACATTATTGATTTCAGATGGAAAGCTAATTCCTAACTATATAAAGGACAGCAGCTGAGTACCTCAACTGTATGAAGTATGAGTACAACAAATTTTTTTTCTTGGCTATTGCACTTGATGGAGAGTAAATCTTGTTGCAATGTTCTATCATGTGTCAGGTGTTTTTTTTATTTGTTTGTTTATTTTATTAAAGATGGTTCAGAAGCCTTTCTGCACAGAAAAATCCAAGTAATTTAAAGTTATACCAAATTTTCTTTGGATTTATTTATTGCTACACAGTCTTTTAGCAATACAAAAACAGAAACACAAATTCAAGCAGTATTTAAGACGACTATGAAATATTTAAGCCAGAAGCAAGTACAAATCAATAATAGCTCAGAACATCTTCTGCCATTTTTTTTTTTCTTTTCAATAATTTCATGAATTTACTTTTCTATTGTTTTTTAATCATTATAGAGATGATCTCACACCAAATCTTCATAAGACCTTCCAGCTTTGGTGGAGATAAGAGCTAAAGGCATTCAACAGCTGTCAGGATATACTTATGTGAGTGTTGGTAATTAAAACCAGAATTAAATTCACAGGCATTTGATTAGGCTAAGGGATGCTAATGCCAGTCAGACATTGTCCATACTAAGGATATAAAAAAAATCCTGTATCCATTGAATTTAATGAAATCGAGACTTTATCTCCAGGACCAGAATTTCCTGCAACTTCCTCGTGATTTGTTTAGATGAAGTTAACCTACCTGTATTTCTCATCTACTATCAATACATACTCAAAGAGAACTGAAAAAAGATCATTCACATAGTGTTCTGACATAATTGGTATTAAACTTGTCTTTTAAGACACAGCCAATAGCTGCTATTTGGACTGCTGTGAAAAACCCTGCGCCCCATAATGAATGCATTTTAGAGATATATATAACAACAGATATGACAGTATAAAAATGCAGGATAAGATAATCAACATCTACGTATGATATCTCTGTTCAGAGCATAGGTACTACCACAGAATATTTTCCTGCACTAGAACAAATAGCGAAATAACAATCACAATCACACAGCCAGAAGAAAAAGACATTCATCATGGAGAACAGTAGTGGCCTCTATAAGCTAAAATAAGATAACAGCAAGCAGATACATAGTCTTGAATGACTCCTAGGTTTTTGTCAAAAAGGCATTTCTGTGACAAAATTTGGAAACTGCTGAAACAAACTCCTCAAATCCCGATTTGAAAATGTCAGGTACCTTTTCACCTCCTTGTGCAGAGTTCATCTGCCATCTGCAGTATATTTTAAAGTACACTGAAGTACTTTATGTACTCATTCCATACATGCTCTGATCATGTGGATCAGCTACAGATTCTGCCACGACCACATCAAGTAGAGATTAACATGGCTATTTTTATTGCCAGCATCCCTAAACGGGTATTCACATGCTGCAGAATTTTTTAGCATAGGACAGTTTAGTGTCTGGAAGACAAAAAAAAAATCAGTACTTTTATTTTTGATCAAAGAAACTTTTCTCCCTGGTACGCTAGATAAAGAGTATTAAAAATAGATATTATTTAAGTTTCTCAAGACATTAATGCAGATGAAGGCTGGTATATATGCAGTTTGCAAAATCTGTTAACAGCTACATGGGTGAAAGAGTTGTTATTAGAGGAGAAAGATAATGGTAAAAACTATATTCAGAGAAGATGAAATATTTAATGAGAGTCAAACCACTATGCTATGATAGAATTCATTTTATTTCCTTTATTTTCACTTCTTTCAAAAAGCAGGTCTAAAAAGTTTTATATGTTTAGCAGTAACTTCTGTATTCTTTGCTAACTTTATATTCAAGTGAGAATGCAATGAAGGTTTTGTGCAACTATGAATTGTAAAAATTGTAAAAAAGATGATATATTTTTTTAATTCCACTTTTGTCTGTTTTGGATTTGCTGACCTACTAAATTATTTATTTATACCCAAAATATCAATGCTCCTACTGATCTTAAGATCAATATTGTCCTTCCTAACAGTCTTAGCAAATGAAGGCAGAGAAAACCCTTTGCCTATAGTCTCTTCACTAGGCTCCATTTGGAACTGGATGAGAAATTTTTATCTGAGTGTATCTCGCTCCAATTTATAGGAGGGAGATGAGGTTCTTTAATATCTGTATACCCGGTGTGAGATTAAGAAACAACGGTTCATATGTTGTTCCATCCAATTTATTACTAAGACCTAATCAGGGAGACGGGGAAGGGAAGGAGTGCGATAGAAAGATGGAAAAGAAGCAGGAGTTGCGTAAAGCGGGGATAGTCACCAGCAGGATCCAGCAGCGGTCCCGTTGCACGGTGTTTGAAGGTCCCGGGCAGAACGCAGCAGAAGACGGGGAGCAGCAGCGTGGCCGGCACTGGGCAGCAGGCAGGTAGACGAGGAAGTCGAGGAGCCAATTCTTGAAGCAGCAACAGCGGTCAGGCAGCAGGCTCAGGAGAGTTCAACAGTATGCAGGAATCACCTCAGTCTTCAGGAATCCTTCTCTCTCTCTCTCTCTCTCCTCATGAGGAATCTGTTGTCAGAAAACCTGCCGTTTTTCATGAGGAATCTGTTGTCAGAAACCTCTCCTCGTGGTTTTCAGTTCCTCTTTTATCCTCCTTGTTCTCCTGCCTATGTGACAAGGATGGGCCTTGAGCAAGAGTCATTGAGTACCCCCTGAGATGGCCATCATCCGGAGATAGGTCCACACAAAGGAGCACTTCACAGCTATTTAGCTGCAGCTCATCTCGCTCTCGTTGCCCCTGGCCTTGTCCATCTGCATTCCCCCAGACAAAGGATTTCACAATCCTTGCTCGGGACTTGAACAAGTCCATCTGTGTCCCCAGCAAGCTTTGAGACACAGAAGTTAACAGAATAATAACTTACAGAATAGTATGTTACAGAGTGAAAGAAACCACTTTAGGAACTTGAGAAATTGGAAAATGGAATTTGAGAAATATTACTTATTCATAAAGTATAGTCAGAAACAATGGCATGAAAAACAAGCTAGATTTTGAGAATTGTTGTTTCAGAGCATCTTCTGGGTATGAGAAATACTACCAGATTTTCACAGATTGAGCCAATAGAGGACTATATCAACAGCTTTCCTGATATGGTGTTGAGGAGACAAAGGAAGAAGGTGGAACATGTTCAGCCCCCAATATTCTGTTACTACCAGTAACTTCCTCTCCTTCATCTTCATCCTCATAAGAAGAGTGCCCTAAAAAAGGTATTTTTGAAGAGGTTCTGTGATGAATCTCATTTTGAGTGAAAAGACTTCAACAACTCAGTGACAATACAGTATCCAGCTTGAGCTGGATAGAGAGAGAATTCAAAGACTCCAAATGATGTTATTTAAGAGCAGACTCATCAATCTTAAGAACTTCAAGTGCCTTAAAGAGCAATTCCATTCACCTTTTTCATCCCCAAACACATATGTATCAGACTTTGCTTGATGGTCTCATTTTTTTATAGGTCGTGGGGGTTCTCAAAATATAGAGAATGAGAATACATTGGAAGACAGTGAGGTAGAATAGAGAAGTTTCTCTTCAAACATTAATCAGTGTTGGAAATTTTGCTGTTATTCAGTGAAAACTCTCCTCCTCCCCCATATCCACTTTGAAAGCAATGCTTCCACTTAAGTTGCTTTCTCTCGATTCTTATGCCATCCTCTTCTCCCAGGTAACCAGTCATTTCTCATAAGTTGGTTGAGTTTAAAAAAAAAAAAGCTGTCCTTTCAATGGAAATATAACTATTACATACTTTTTCTTTTGTACAAGAATACTTGTAGACTAAGAAGTTTTGTGCACAGTCATTGTAACATCTAACTCTCACTGGAAGTTGCACTTGGTAGCATCATTATTCCATTCTAATTTTCATTCCATACTAATTTTCCTGGTTATTAAAGTTCAATTAAAAAAAAAAATAACAAATTGCAGAAAATTATCATGAAAAAGTCAAAAAAATACAGCAGAAATTCATTTTCTTATTCTAGGAAACAAAGTTTAGTACACATGTAAGCTCTCTCATGAAAATTCCTCAAGTTTAGCAAATAAACCATTTACATTTAAGAATTAAAAAAGTCATAGTGGACCATAGATTAATACACTTTGTGTAAAAATTATCCATTCCCCGTGTTGCATTCTTTTCCTAATGCTATGTTTCTCATATATCACTACAAGTATACTTTTTCCCCCACTTACAAGAACTGTGGTTTTCTCATCTTGCCTTTTCTACACTGAAATGAATTTCTTCAAATTAAAGTTTTAAGATGTCATTAAGTTGTTTCATAAAAATCAAAAATCAAAAGCATGAAGAACAAAGACTCAGTTAATTTGAGAGAAAACACTTAAACTGTATTTGTGAGACATTGTCTCTTGACTTTTGAAAAGAAGAAAGAGAACAAAGATAAAAACTGGATAAATAAAATAATAAGACACCAACAGATAAGTGAGGGCAGATAAAATTGAAATAGAATCACAGAATCACAGAATCACCTGGGTTGGAAGGGACCTCAAGGATCATATAGTTCCAACCCCCCTGCCTAGCAGGGCCACCAAACGTACACATTCAGATCAGGTTGCCCAGGACCCCGTCCAACCTGGCCTTAAACACGTCCAAGGACGGGGCATCCACAACCTCCCTGGGCAGCCCGTTCCAGGGCCTAACTACTCTCCTTGTGAAGAACTTCCCCCTAACATCCAACCTAAATCTTTCCTCCTTCAACTTGGATCCATTTCTCCTAGTCCTGCTGTTGTCAGCCCTTCTGAAGAGTTTACTCCCCTCCTGGGTGTAGGTTCCCTTCAGGTATTGATAGGCTGCAATGAGGTCACCCCGCAGCCTTCTCTTCTCCAGGCTGAACAAGCCCAACTCCCTCAGCCTGTCCTCATAGGGGAGGTGCTCCAGCCCCCTGATCATCTTAGTCGCTTAGAGAATAAGACCTGAAAGAATGGAACTGATATTTTAGGACACTTGCAATAATAGCAAAGACATGAAGAATCTCATCAATTGTTATTAACAGTAAGAGATGTGCTACATATAAAACAAACACTGTAAGAATAATCACAATCATTTACTTATTTTGATTTTTTTTTTTTGCATTATTTACATTTCTTTGTGCTTCTTATTCTTTGTATTAAGAAAAATTGATTATCCTAATCTTTATTTTACAGCATAGGATTGCACTCCAGCTCCTTGAAGATTTAATGCACACACACACTGCTTATTGAAAGATGTTCCATATCTTTAAGAGATGAGACCGACCTTGTGATCAGATGAGTCTTACCTTCCTTGAAACTTTTAAAAGCAATTAACACACCACTGTTTTTCTTACATAAAGAATAAAGTTCTATATGACAGATGAAATATACTTTCTTTTTTTACAAATAATATACTTTCTTTAATTAGTATATACAAATAAAAAGAATTAGAATTACTTAATATTTGCTTGAATGTACTTTTTTGTTAAAAAATACAATGAAAAAATAGTGACTTGAATCATCATACTTTTTATTCAGTTACACATTACTTTCAAATCTTGAATTCTGTACTTAGAATTACAATTTAGCAGTGTTATTCTAAGGAAACGAAGTCTCATATACTATAAATACAAAGTTATCATGATACCCTAATTTTTTTTTCTTAACATTTTCAAAGACGACTTAAAAATCTACACTGTGCCTTGCAGCAAAATGTTATTGACTTGAACCAGATGGTAAACTATTCAAAAAGGCTGAGTTTCATGTTTGTTTGCTAAATATCTATTTATTTCAGGCATTTTTTTTTTCTCCTCTAATTAAAAGAATGTAGACACGATGGAAAGATCGGCAAGTAAATAAAAATATAGTAGCTTTGAAGTTGGGTATTTTAGTTTTGATTGGATGCCTTGTCAATATACTTTCATCAAGGTTCTAATGAAGAAGATTATAATGAAAAGAAGACACTGGTTTTACAAAGCTCTGGTTCCAACTAAAATATGATAAACATACTTTTAATTAAGTCTTGGTGTAGCAGGAATAAGGAATTATCTGCCTGTATGCTGTAGAACTAGAAAACAAGAAGCACAATTTGGATTTCTTATTTATTTCTTTTTTTTTTTTTATAAGAGTAAAAAGATTTTGTTATCATATTTTTAGCAGCCATTCCAAATTATTTAACATTGCCTGATGTTGTGAAAACAATTTTAAGCACCTTTTCAGAATAAAATATGAGAAACAAGCGTGTTCCTGCTCCAGAAGGAGAATGGACTAGATTATTGTAACAGTATAATATGATGGAAAGTACAGCAATAAAAGCATTGTGGCAAAAATCCTTAGCTACAGCAGACAAGGACAAACCCAAATGCTGCATCCAGAAAATACAGAAATGAAGGAAAAAAAGCTGCTTACCCTTAGAAGACCTCCAACAGACAGAGATCTGAGATCTCCAAGAAGATACCCTCATCTTCACTGTCAACTATTAAATGAGGTTTGGAAAGAGGTGAGTCCTGGCTCCACCCCTTCCTGAATAGGTGTATTGCATGCACCTGAGCTCCCTGGGTTGGCCTTACTTTCCCACCAGGTGCTCAGTCACTGCTTCAGAACATGATTTAGCATTTCTACTAGCTACAAGGATCTTTTGAGGGTCCCTTCCAATCTCTGACATTCTGTGATTCTATTTCTTTTACAGTGCTGTTTCATTGTGTTAATGTTTTTTTAAATAAATCTTGAATTAATTGCTTTTGAATTTTATATAACATACTTTGCCACTAGATATTCAGTTTTGTCAACAAAAACTTTTAGATTTTTAAGATCAGTATCTGATTCCTCCATTCTTTCAGATGTATTCAGCCTTGTCAAATTTTCTCATTTGCATTCACAAGAAAATACACTCAGATGCTGATAATAAAACAACTTTTTGATATTTGTTTAAATAGGTCTTTTCTTTCTGTTTTTCACTATGTAACAGCAGCAGATTCTTAGATACTTTTTAAAAGTAAGTGAAGTTCAATTATGAGAACTCTGTGTACTCGAACATTCTTCTTTCCAGTTCTCAACAGCAGATCTGGTGATGAGTAAATTGATGGGATAGCAGAAAACCATGAAGACTTGTGAGTGAAATCTCTTAATGGTTCTTCTGAAACACTGTCAAAAGGAAGTCTGTTGTCCAATTAATCAATTATTAATTCTGTGGTATAAACACTTTACTACTTTTATTAATCTCAGTATAACTAATAGTTAACTTCACTAGAACTTTAGAGTGTCTCCCTCTTTTTTTTTTTTTTTTTCCATAGTTTAAACTTTGAAGTTTTTTTAAAAAATCACTGTTTACTTTCCCATTTTTGAGTTAATTTAACTTCTTTGCACTACCTGAAAATTCTTTAAAATGTTTTCTGGCACACAAGCAGAAAAAACATTGTATCTAGATTCCCATATCTAATCATATTGCCAGTATGCACATAAGCAGCTGGTGTGTGCTGGATTTCCTTTTTGTTTACTATCAACCTGTTTTATTTACTATCAACCTGATCCACAGGAACAATCCAACTGATATCTCAAGTTGTTTACATATTAAAGACATAAAAATCCTATTACTTTTACTTATTTTTTGTAGAGAGAATAAGAAGTCTTTCATTACAACATTAAATATTTTCTCAAAGAAGTTCTCTGGTAACACGTACTAGAAAATGGCTATTTTTTTTTAGTCAGTAAGTAAATCAAATCACTAGATTTATGAAAGTAAAACAATGAGAAGAATCTGATCTTGTATCTAAAATAATATTTTCTATTCTGAAATAAAAACTCTTTGCTCAAAAATTCGAATTGTATTTCACAGACACATTTTGTTTAGAGAAATATTCACATTTCTCATTTCTAAATCAAGTCACTGGAAAACTGAAAACAGAAGACTCTTTCTACTACATTTTCTTGAATTTTTGAAATTCTGATTTTTTTTTTTTTAATTTCAGATCTAAGAATGGATGACAATTATTTTTTGCTCTGTAAAAATTAGTGAAAACATTCATGAGTAAGTACATTAGAATATAACACCTAGATTTCATGGTTAATAATAGTCTCACAGTATTTATAGCTTAGTCTAAGACTGGAGTAGAACTTTTCATAACATAATTTTACATGAAGTCATAAATTAAGAAATTTCTTCTATTCTTTGATGTAAAATACACAAAATAATCAAAGAAGGACAATTTCTGAAGGGAATTAAGAGAAATAGTGCAGAAAAATAAAACTGAGGTAATGAAACCACCAAGTTTTCAAAAATCTCTAAGTAAAAGAGGGGAGGGGTTGGTTCCCATTTCATGATAGCATCATTGTGCCTAAAAATTATATATTATGGTTCCAGTGATATATACTATATATGCACTATACCCATTATATATAGATGAACATGGATCTCTTTAGGTGCGTTTCTCCCAGTGTGCTATACTTGACATGAATGCACAAAGGATTAACACACTTATGCTCTTCCATCCTATCCTTGATCTCAGGTGACCATCAATGGGATGATTGTCCTGCATAGTATAAGAATAGGAGACTTCAATTATTTACAAAAGCTTCCTGGTACTTGATCACAGTCTTGGTGTAGAGGAAAAAAAAAAAAAAAAAAAAGCCTCATATTTTCTTTAAAGATATAACTCTAATCCTAGAACATCTGACTTTTGAAATGTCAAGTTAAAGATTTTAACCTGCTGGCTTTGGAACTGAAAGCAAAGAGGTATGGAACTGTCACTAGGAGTGTAAATATTAGAAAGAAGACAGTGGAAATCCAGGATAAGAACTCATCCCCATACTTGCTTAAATTATACATTAATACAGCTTATATGACTATCATCTTGTGAGTAACAAGGTTGAGAGAACTACAAAGCAAAGTACACCACTTCTGGCACCTAAATTGCAAAAGCAATGACAGTCATAAATTGATTTCAGGAAAAAAGACTGAAATTGCTATCTGTTCACTTATTAAAAGTCACTTCACTTTAATAATCAGGATTATTTCATGTTCCAGGACCTACAGGAGGTAACATTCTTTTAGAAAAGTGCAAAAGGAATTTGGGAAATCTAACATGCATAGAAGCAAAGATTTTTAATTTGAATACGAAGTTCAAATGACTTCTTTGCTTCAGTTTTCTCAAATTATGAAATATTTTCTGAGGTTAGCAAAGGATTGCACAAATTTAATAGTTCTTTTTGTTTCTCAAAGTGAGAGTGCTACTAGCAAATTCTAGGAGAAATATGTCCAGGATGTTATGCCACATTAAAAAAAAAAAAAATCCGCATTTTTATATAATTCTGAAGAGACAGGAATAATAATAGGTCTTCATAATTGAATTTTTCAGCGTACTTATTCTTACTCACACCATATACATCATAAGAAGTAATAGTTAGCAAACATTGATAATAACTGGAACTGTTTAGTGAGAATATGTTCAAAACTTTGAAATCAGTGGTAATGCCTGCTTTCCTGTTATGAATCTGGTGAGGAATATGAAAAAAAAATAAAAAGAATTCTAATATACGCAATAATTTTGTTCAGCAGAAATAGTAAAATTGCATAATATATTTTTCAATATTTTGCTGATGACAAAAAAATCCATCACATCTAACAAAGTAACAGGTACTATATTCTTAAATATGTGGATTTTCTAAATTGACTATTTTATAAAAATTGGACTTGATTTTTAAAGTAATATTAAGCATTATAATTTCATTGAACTCTATGTTAATTAACTGATATTATACATTCAGATTTTTAAATTAGTATCTGTTATGATTCCTACATTTTATTAGATAACATCTAAGTAAATAAGAGACTGAATATTGCTTAATGTATCATTCATTCATTATCACCATTATTCTGTGCTCTGTCTCTTGAATTCATGCAACGTCTTAAGCATTAAGCATTAAGATAACTGGAGTCTCATAGAAAGCTGTAAAGGTTGGGGAGAAAGAGGATGGGAGGGTGGCCCCACAGCAACAGGCAGTGACCTCCCAGATAGACCTGGGTCAGTCCAGTAGAGTGAATCTGATGGGCACAGCAGAGTATTCCTCAACAGTGCAGCTGTCACCAGAACCATTACGTCCCATGGATGATGTAGGTCTCCAGAAGCAATAATTCTCAAGAGTCTGCATTCTTCATAGTCAAATAAAACAGTTTTCTAGTTGCACTTAGCATTTGCTCTTACTTATTGAGCTCTGTGGAGAAGGACCTGAGTGTTCTAGTAGACAATAGATTGGCCATGAACCCACAATGTAGCCAAGAAGGCCAATGATATTTTGGAGTGCATTAAAAAGAGCACAGCAAGAAGGTCAAGGGAAGTGATCCTCCCACTCTTCTCTACCCTGGTGAGGCCACATATAGGATACTGTGTCCAGTTCTGGGCTCCCCATCTCAAAAAGACAAGGATCTCTGAGAAGGAGTCCTGAGGATGGCCATAGAGATGATAAAGGGACTGAAACATCTCCTGTATAAGGAAAGACTGGGTAACGTGAATCTGTTCAGCCTAGGGAAAAGAATCATAGAATGGTTTGTGTTGAAAGGGACTTTTAAGATCATCTTGTTCCAGCCCCCATGCAAGAAGACTGAGGGGGGATCTGGTTAACATTTACAAATATAAGTTTAATTTTTTAATTTAAAATTTAAAATTTAATTAATGCTTATAAATATATTGGATGTTCTGCAGCAATATGCAAAAGAACATCTTTATAGCAAGGGTGATAGAGCACTGGAACAGGCTGCCCAGAGGGGCTCTGGAGACTCCTTCTTTGGAGATATTTAAGACCCATCTGGATGCCAACCTGTGTAGCCTGCTTTAGGGAGCCTGCTTTGGCAGGGGGTTTGGATTTGATGATCTCTAGAAGTCCCTTCCAGTTCCTACAAGTATGTGTTCCTACGATATCTAAAGGGAGGTGGGAAACAAATGAATGAGGCCAGGGTCTTCTCAGTGGTGCATAGCAATAGGACAAGGAGTAATGGCCTAAAACTTGAACATAGGAAGTTCCATACAAACATGCAGAAGAACTTCCATCTTACGATGGAGCACTGTAACATGTTGCCCAGAGAGATTGTGGAGTCTTCCATGAAATTTTTCAAGACCTGTCCAGACACTTACCAGTGTGACCTACTGTAGTGCATCTGCTTTTGCAGAAGACCTGATGATCTCTAGAGGTCTCTTTCAACCCCTGCAGTTCTGTGATTCTGTGATCTCATGGACAAAGGTCCAAGAATTTAGTATCTTCCTCTATCTATCTACTCCTTCTCTTAGTTAAGTTACAAGTTCCAGGTTTCATAGTTGTTTTGGCTTCTGATAATTTTTTTTCTGGAATATACATTTTCACTTAAACATGTGTTGTGGTTTTATAAAGTAAATTTAATAATTCTTCATGTATTCTAAAAATTTTTCTCTGTCATCTTAATTCATTAACATAAAGACCTAGTTATTTATAAAATATCAAAGAAGAAAGCCTTAGCAGATTTCATCATCATGTGGGAAATATCAGCCAAATCTCTGGCAAACTTTGTAAGCTTCTGTGCATTTGTGGCAGCCAGATACATTAGATATTATATTTGAATTCATCCTTCAATTTCTTGTCATGAGAAGTTGCCAGAATCTGTCATGAACAATATGACAGAAAGATTAGTTAATTCTGTTAAGATTCTTAGAGATTTTACCCTCAGAGCACTACATGTCCCTTGTTTACTTACTGTTCATGACCCTGTTACTGTACCCAGAACCCAGTTTAGTTACTGTATGCAGGACCCCGTAACTTTGTGTTCATATTTTTTTTCTATTCTCCTACTTCTGAAGCTACTGATAAATCACTGAAAGATTCCCCCTAAAGATAAATACAAAATTTTGTACAAAAATCAATTTTCTGTTTGCTTATATTTTCTCATTACTTTTTCCATGTAGTTATCTTTGTCACTTCTACCAGGTTGTCAGTTCAACATTGTAAAGACAAATAATGTCCATGAGAGGGCTCCCTGTCTGCAGCACTGCCTACTACCACGGAAACACCACTTAAGGTGTTGCGAATCCATTTACCAGCGCAGTCTGGCTGCCAGGGCGTTGAGTCCTGTTCAGTGTCAGCATGGCCCTGTCTCACTAGTGGTCATGGGCTGAGTCTCCTTGATCCTCTGTGAGGATGCCATGAGCTACACAGGCTAAGCTGAACACCTAATCTTAGCACTGGGCTGCTTGGGGCCAAGATGCTGGCACTTTCCCTCTGACAGAACAGGTATTACTGTGGCTTCAGGCTCAGCCTTACTCTTCCTGGAGTGTTGTCAGTTTACAGGATGGTTCCACCTGGTTCTGTATGGAGGGGTGTGGAGGGATCCACGCCCCCAGAAAAGGGAAACAGGGGACCACAAATAATTAAAAACAGTGGCAACAATCTGAGGAGAAAAAAAACTAATTTACTGAACATGGTATCGGAATGCAAGATAACACAATATAACACAATATAATTAGAATTGAAGCTAATAAATCAAATATAATGAGAGAAAGAGTGTCCAAAAGCTGAAGGCCTTACTCTAGCGCTGAAATGATGCATGATGAAGTAGTCGGGACAAGAAGCAGGGAGAAGAGCTGAAGAAAAAAGGGGAAGATGTCATGACCTTGCCACGGGGTATATTTCCTCTGTTAACACAAATTGCTCTGGGGAATGTAGTTCTTCCTCATTTCTAAACAGGTGCCTGGAGCTGGAGCATTAACTCTTTAACTCCTAGTGCACTACATGATGTTATGATGCAGAATATTGATACCCAGAAATCATAAAACCATGACACTGGAGGCACAGAGCTGTGACAGCCTTGATTCTGTTGGCAGCTGCTGTATTTCACAATAACCTCATTGTGACCTCTCAAGCAGTTGAAGAATAATTTAAAAATATATTAAGGACTTCATACACTATATCTTAACTAATTACTATATATATACGGAAACTTGAACTCTTAGTTCTCTCTTTGATTGATTGTTGGTTTGTTGTTATGTTTTTTTTTCTTTCCATTCATGATCCAGTGTCTTCCCTAGCGTGGCAAATCAGAGCACTGCTTGGGATAGCCAAACAGAAATGTTGGAGAAAGTTCAGGAGGGTCACAAGGGATCAGAGGAGCTGAATCACCTCTTCTGTAGAGAGTTGCTCATGTTCAGTATGGAGAAGACAAGTGTCAAGGAAAACCTTATTGGTGGCCTTTCAGTACTTCAAAGTGGCCTGTGTAAAAGCTGGAGAAGCATTCCTTGTCAGAGAGTGTAGTGACAGGACAAGGGATGATGGATTTAAACTAAAAGAGAGCAGATTTAGATTAGATATTTGAAAGAAATTCTTCCCTGAGAGAGTTGTGAGATATTGAAGCCCAGAGAAGTTTTGAATGTCCCATCCCTGGAAATGTTTGAAGTCAAAATTGTTTTCTAGTGGGAAATGACCCAACACAAGACAGAGTAACAGTAACTGTATATTTCTTGAGGTCTCCCTTCAAACTTAAACAATTACGTGTTTCTGTATCAGTAACAAACCACTAAAGGTCTAAAAGGAAAGTAGGATAATACATATGATTTTTTTTCGTGAATTTGTATAATACAGTTAATATATTCAAGCTTCTTGTAATCAGCAAGCTTGTGTTTTGTAATTCTCTTAAGTCACTACAACCTTGAAAATATAAAATAGTTAAATATTTATGAAATAATGTGTAGCCATTTACAGAATACATAAACTGCCCCTCTTTATTCTACATATAAATCCTTATGAGGTTCCTTCAATAAATGTATTTATTGGTACACACCATACCATAAAAATTACTATATAAAATATGTCAGTTATATATAATTAAAAAAATATATATGTTTTATGAGTGATTGTTTGATAGTTCAAGATTTATGCACCTAAGCAAAATGAAACATTCACTGATATCAGAAAGTGGATGCTACTATATCCTTTATTCCGTCCCTTATACTATTGGTACGTAATTAATTATCCCTGAATTGATTTCAGTAATTTTTACTCTGACAAAGTCCAGCTTCCAGAAAGAATGTCAATCTTCATTTGAAAGACCAGGGATAGAGAAGGCCAGTTTAAACACCCTGTTGAATTGTTCTGTCCATTGCATGAAAATAAAGGCATGAAACCTAGACAGCAAAAACATTAATGGTTCTTTGATTTTGATGTTTTGAATGAGTTTTTGATGGAGGAAAATCAGAAGTATATTATTTAAGTTTCTCAAAGATACTATGCACATGTAAAAGTGCATGAGAGAAAAATAAGTCAATAAAATGGTTCCCTTATGGTTGTGAGGGAACTCCATCATCCACTGACATTTGCATGCTTACTTTTGCAACCTTAATATCCCCATGAATGTTTCAGCCTTCAGTTTCATAAGATTTTTCTTTCATAAATGATGTTCAGTGCCTTTATAAGAGAGTAGACTGGTCATCCTGTGCTGAGAAGTAGCTCATCCATATAATTGGAAACTTGAAGCAGTTCTATTAAAGAATATATTCTTACTGAAGGAGACCAGTGCACTAGAGTTAAATCCAACTGCTAAGACTTAAGAAGTAGGTTTTAAAGATCTTGGCTCTCTACTGTGCCTTCAACTGTAACTCCATATAACTCTCTATGAATACATAAAAGATGATAATTCTGGGTCAGACTGAAGATTAATCTGGCTCAACATCCTGTCTCTGAAGTGAGCAACAAGAAACATTCAAGAAAAGAGTTTACAAAAGTTGCAAATATGGATTTTCAGGTTGTGGTTTAAGTAGTATATCTAATCTCTTTATAAATTTAATATTCTACGACACTTGTAACTACTACACTGTACAAAGGATATATATTTTTGCCTATTATAAACATCTTGCATGAAAAAAAACAATAATACTCTAATGCATCAATCAATTGTAATACTTACGTGCAGATGTTAGCAGTTGGATATGTTCATACAGGTATACATATGTGGAAGCTTGGGACAATTTCCTACTGGAAAATAAATCCCAAGATGTGAATTTCTAAGTATCTGCTCAGTTATAAATTCAGATATATGCAGAAAAAATAAGATTTAATATCTTTCTGGTGACGACCTTCTCCTGTAGATATTGACTGAAATAATGATGATACTTGGGAAAGTGGCTGAAACACTTCTGGCTATTTTTTTTCATGAAATATATGGATGTTATGCCAATTATGTTAGTAAGAATTATGTATTCATATTGAAAGATAAATAAATAAGCCTGAAAAGTACAGAAAGTGTGCAGGTGTTCCCACTTTTAATTTTTTCTCATTAAATTTCTCATTTGTAATTTTCTCATGTACTCATATCCCTTGGAGGTCTCATCTGATTTTTTTTTTCATACAGTATCCTCACCATATTCTCTGGTAAATTGTCTGTATTTCTTTTTTTTTTTTTTTTAAACAGCTATAACAAAACAAAACTAACCCAATCCAATCAAATAAAAAACTGAAAAGAAAGAAAGAAACAAGCAAAACAGATAAGGGCAATCTGGAGAATCTAAATATATATATATGTATATATATTTGTATGTTCGTGTGTGTGTGTGGATCTTGGTGTTTTTCGATCTACAACTTTTTAGGAAATTGTCCTCTAGGTTTATATAAACTATATAACATTTTTTTCTAACGATAACTTTTCAAAACTGAAATGGTACTCTAGCCTGTTATTCACTTTTACAGATTATTCAGTATTGTTCAGCCTTTGTATTAAGACAAAAGTTTCCATCTTTCAGACTTTTTTCTGCATGACATTTTCATTATCTGGACTTTCAAACCTATCAATTCAAGGAAAACACATTAAACACCCTCTAATCTTTCATTTCATCCAGAGGAAAAACAGAACAGAATCTTATTTGTGCTAGGTCATACAATTCATAAATACAATCCCTCCCTCTTTATGTCTAACCAGCATTCTGAACAGACCATTTTGTTAGTTAAAATATTTCCAAATAGTGCTAATCTTATAAGTGAGACACATGGTTTTTTCTAGTTTGGTTTGAAGAAGAAATCTCTGGCTCTTGGTGACTAAGTACTGTGGCAAAGCAGTCAGCCCTGAACCATTTCTCTTTGGCTTTCATTCAGCCAGAAGCATCATGGAGGCAGTTGGGTCCCTGGCCAAAAACATGCACAATACCAAGTGCAGAAATCCAGATAATGTCATTGTGAGGTGACTGTACAAAGCAAGAATGAGTAAATGGCAGGACAAAGTTCTGCACCAGTAAAATGTACCTAAAATAATACTTGATAGTAATATGAGAGAACAAAATGTGTGGAGAAATGCACTAGTCTGTCCCAGAACAGACTCTGCTACCACTGTAATTGTTCTAACCCATAACCTCTTTTGATAGTGCTAACAGTGTAATCAAAATAAAGTAGCAATTGTTCTGGCCCACCAAGTAGTAATATTGTCTCCTTCTTCCCTGTCTTACATAGATGCGTGGAAACTTCTTGTTTCAAGTTTCAAAATGCTTCAAAGCCTTATCTACTTGATTCAACATCAGAAAATTAAGTGATTTTCAAGTCTGATTTTCAAATTTGAAGGAGTAACTTCTTACAAGCAGGATTTTTGATCCATTAAATTGCAGATTAGATTCCCTGATCACTTGAGGCCTTTAATTGTGAGTTTAGCAATGCTTTATTGTGACATAAATTGACTATGAATTTAACAGTTTTGTAAAAAATGTTAATTACAGAATCATAGATATTGGAAAAGACCTCTGGAAATCACCTAATCAAACTCTGTGATAAAGCAGGTTTCCACAGTAAGTTGCACATGGAAGTGTCCAGCTGGGTTTTGACTGTTTCCAGAGAAGGAGACTCCACAATCTCTCTAGGCAGTCTGTACTCTCTAGGTAGCCTGTATTGCTTTACCACCCTCAAAGTCAAAAAATTATTACTCATGTTCTTATAGAACTTCTATTTGTGCCTGTTGCCCTATCTCCTATTGCTTGGAGAAAAAGAGGCACTGAAAAGAGCCTGGCCCCATCCTCTTGATACCCAGGCTTGCCTATCCCGTGACCCATGGACCACATGTGCCCTGGCATATCTTGTTATTAGGTCTGCCCCTGCTGCTGTGCTGTCATGACAGCAACTCTCCCCTGTTGAACGGCCCAGCCTGGTTTTGGACCTTCATTAATTGCTAACAACAATTCAAGCATCACCCTGAAAAGATTCTTTTATACTCACTGCATCCTGGACAAGCCAAAAGGTTGGACACTCACACCAGATGTCTGTAAGTGTTGTTAAAATCCTGTCTTGGTCTTCTCCATGCTGAACAGTCCCAAGTCTCTCAGCTCTTCCTTATAATGGAAATACTTCAGGCCTCTAGTAATTTTTGTAGCCCACAACTAGACTGTTTCCAGTAGTTCCATGTTTTTCCTGAACTGAAGAGCTCGGAACTGGACACATTACTCCAGATGTGGCCTCATCATGGCAGACTAGAAGGGAAGAAACACCTCCCTCAACCTGCACCCCAGAATACCACTGGGCACACTGCTGTCTCATCGTCAACCTGTTAAACCTATGCCTTAAGTGAAAATTACATTTGTTCTTCTATACATTTGCATACTATAAGTTTCTGATACCCTTACTGTATTTAAAAAGAAGTAAGAAACTGATATGGCAGTGAGACTGAAAACAAAATATTACACGTACTAAACACAATAGATTCTTCTATTGGGCTTCCGTATTCAAATTTTATGCTGCCTTTCTAAAGTATTCTACTAACTCATTAGATACATCAAACACTTCAACATGCATCAAAAGAATGTTGTCATACTACACTATTTAGAACTCTATGTCCTTTGCAAGCTGTTAAATGGGTAAGTGGCAAAATACATTTCCAAGCAACTTTCTAATACCACAGCACTGAATCTGAGAGTATCGATATCATATGCATAACATAAGGAGTGAAAAACAATTCGTGTTTCTATAAATACAAAACACAGTGGATTTTAGAGTCATAAATTAATTCTTGAATAATTCAAAGAATTTTACAATAGGCTGTTACACAATTCTTACACTATGTATTTCATCTATTTTACAATTTCTTAATTTCAGAAATTCAGAATCTATCTAGAATGTAATAAAACTTACCTTGCTAATCAATTCTTGATTAAAATGAAATAGCCTTTTAATGGACAATTTCAGCCAATTTTCTATAAAAGCAAAGTAAATGAATGTTGTGACAAAGCAGTCATTTTATTACATCAACCTATGTCCTTATTTTCGTGACAATTACATCCATCCACCATATTCAGTACTTGTGCAACCAAAAGATGGCAGTGCTTCATCAACAATTTCTGCAAAGTTTAAGTTTATTCTTAGGTCATCATTTATGATATATGAAAGCTTTAAGAAAATGCAGTTTTACAAGGTTCTTTTTCTCAGTCTCACTCTCTTTCTCCTCAGATTTCAAAGGGAATAGAAAGGGCTTAATTTGTTTTTAAAATGTTTTGGTTTTCTGACATCTTACGAAGTTTACGTGATTAATATTCTGTCTCATTTATCAAACAGGATTCTGTAGAATGATTAATAAATATATATCGGGTAAGTCTGCCTCTACTACTCTAAGATTTGACAAACATGCAATTCTGTTTCTGGCAGTGACTCATAATCATAACTTCTTAGTTTTCTTCAGATTTGTGATACAATTGTAGGATCAAATTCCCTACATGTTTTAAATAGATACCAAAGAAATAAATTTTAATTATTATTTGAAGTATATGACATTTTTTCTAATTTTTCCCTCTACATTTTAAGCAAAGCTGCCAACATATTTTTTAGAAAAGTTGTCTTACAGATCATGTTTCTGACCTTTCTTTTACCATATTGCATTTTCCATCAAACATTTTCATGCAAAAAGTTGTTCACAACAGCTCTGTTTTGTAAACAAATTTGTCAGATTATATACTAGTGTTGCTTATGATGTCTGAAGGCCTATGCTATTTACCACAGCGTTTGGATTCATCTCTTTTTGTGCTGCTTCTCAGAGATGCATTCTATTTCATGAAGAACAGCTTTCTATTAAAAAAAAAAGGAAAATAATAAAATACCAAGCCATACATATAGTAAGTAATGAATTATAATCAATTCAGTTGTTCAGTTCTAGTTCATTTGTCATATAAGGATTGTATGCATTTTTGTTAAATAGTGCTTCCTGTTCTGATGGGTTTGTTAAAAAGTTAAATCAACCCTCTATGTATCATTTATTCTTGCTTAAAATGAGGATAATGATACTAACAATTTGTAAATCATTTTATAATTACAATGATGAGAAAAGACATATAAATATACATAATAAACATAAACACAAATAAGCATACAAACAGGAGATACATACTGTGAATAATGTTTTGAATGTTTTGACCTCAGTGAAATTTTTGATGTGATCTCAGGTCTGTATTTTGGAAATTGAATGATCTATCCTAATACTCATCTGTTAATATCCATACGTAAAATTGGTATAAACATAAGATTACTAGACTTCTTGTTTCTTAAAGGTGAAGTATAAATCTTTGCTAGATTTGGAAACAATGACAACCCAGAAATGTTTAATGAACTGCATATCAGAATATTATGTCCCTATTCTTCTCTACAAAACTCAGTTTCTTGAACAGGTACATATCTCCATATCTCTCACTTTTGTTAATATGACTTTATACATGAGGTGAGAACTACAGTAGCTTGAGATATCCATAATGTATTTTCCAGAAATTACTACAATAGTATTTTGAATCAAAATTAGAATTTTCTGTTAGTTTACCTGATTGTTTCTGGCAGTTCAGTTGCTTGGTTATTATAGAGAAGCAGTATTTGGCTATATTGGTTGCACACTAATATTTATAAGTTGTTCATCAGCCTGTATTTACACTGAAAGTATCCATATGACTTCATTCAAGTCCCTGCATTTTTTGCACTCCAAAACCAAAATTTTATATGTTCAGAACAAAGTAGCTAGTTTCTATGGAGAGCTTGCCACTAGACATTCATCATCTTTTCTATGAACAGCTTCTTCCATCACAAAGCGGTAATCTACAAAAAAAACTGTAGTTTGGGTTGTTCCAAATCAATTTACAATGTTTTTGGTTAAAAAAACAACAGCAACTAAGAAAAGTGTGAGTAGGCTAACAGGAGAATTAGGAGGAGAAAAGAGCTCACTATTTAAAATGCTGCAGGCTAATCTAAATGGAATTTTTTATTTGTTTAGCCTGGAACAATTTCAGTTTATGCTCTGTTTTACATTGCTTCTTCTATAGATAAGACCTAAGCCGCTCATCAGATGTCACTCTCTCTCTGGTTTCCCATGTATGCTGTTCCAGCATGCATATAGTTCTTAAGCATTGATTTAGCTATTGAAAATGACTCCCTATTCTTTGTATTTCTTGATGGAGGAGTAAGGATGTCAGGTGGAAAGGTTTTTCACTTTGCTAGAAGATCAATGTTTCATCAGAGTGTTCATTCTCTTTCAGCATACTCTGGCTATAAATGCACATTGTCAGCCCATAACCCGTTTTTCATCCAGCAGCATCCATAAGTCCTTCTCCAGTCCTACTCTCAGTACACATCATTTATTCTGTACCGATGTTGTTGGGATTACCTAGACACAGGTGAAGGACCCTGAGCATCTTGTACTTGGTCTTATTAAGTTTCATGTGGCTGACATAGGCCCACTTCTCAAACTTGTCCAGGTCTCTCTGGATAGCATCCCTTCTCCCTTTTGTATAAATTGCAACACTCAGCTAAGTGTCATTTACAAATTTGTTGAGAGTGCATTCAGTCCCACCACCTATGCTACTAATGAAAATATTGAATAGTATTGGTCTCAACATCTATAAAATCAAAGTTTTTTCCTAATCTCAGAAAAGTGTATCCTTTAGCTATTTTGGATGTCAATTAGATAGTGTCAATGTTAAGAAACTACTTAAATATATCCTTAGTCTAAACAATAAAGCGTCAAAAAATGTGTTATGAAACATAACATCAAAATGAAAATTACCTTTTACAAACTAAGGATGAGGTTTTTGTTGAATGTAATGCAGGAAGAGTAAAATAATGCACCATATGATAAAGGTGATTTATATTTATCTATGCATTCATGGGCAGCTTCAGAAAATAATGGAACATATTTCATCTTTCTGCCATCCTTACATATAAATCTTTCCTTAAGATTCCTAACACGTCACACCTCTGCACACACCATGCCATATTTTTGCCTTGGTAAATGTAAACTCATGCAACTTTTTCATCTGCAAGATATTTTTTCTTTCTCACTGCATTCACCACGTCATCTTTTCTTACTTTCTTGTTCTGTTTCACCAAATACAACCTGATTACCTAATTATTTTACTCCACTGGCTTCATAGCTAGTTATGCCATTTCACTCTTCAGCACTGCCTGTGATGCCTATCCTTACTTAATATAGTAGAATTTTCCAGCAAGTATTTCCCTGTTTTATGACTCACACGGCAGTGGTGAACCTATTCTTTGTGAATATAAATAACATTAATTATAGTAATAATATTATATTTGTCTTTCCATTTTCATGTCAGAATTTGCATGCAAGACACTATTGTGCGCAAAAGAAATTATGCTGCAAACCACACAATTAAGATGAATATTTTGGATAAGTAGCAACAACTTATTATTAGCCTAAATAATCATTTGCAGAATTACTGTAATACTATGGACAATGGAAATGTCTAGGAAACATAAATTGCCTAGTGGAAAGCACAGCTCAAAAGAACCCAAGCTAATTTGACACACTACCCTGGTAAGTTAGGCTTGCTCAGCTTCTGGCCTGTTTAATAATGGCTAAATGATTTCTAGACTTGAATTTAGACAAAATACACCTTAAATACAGTGCTACAAATAGTAGCTTAGTAGGTCCTTAGTAGGGCTTAGTAGGTCCACTAGATTCGACTAAAGTATGTTATATTTAGCTATTCACATCATAGAATGATTATATCTCCACATTAGTTTTAATCCAATAAGTGCTGATTCAGTATCAGTCTTCTTGCTTTTTTTTTTTTACTTGTTTGTTTGTTTTTGTTTGTTTTGTTGTTGTTGCTGTTGTTGTTATTTTCCACTGGTTTTATTTGTTAGTTTGTTGTAGCAACACAAATGTTTTTTTTCCCCTTCAAGCATAAATGCACTTAACACCAGCAGGTTGAAAATGAACCATTTTACCTTTCTGTGATTTCATTTCATTGTTTGTTAAAGGAAATATAGATTTAACATTGATTTCAAATTGCACAAGATGAAGATATTAATCAATATTACTAAAAATTAGCAAATTGCTATAGCAACAAAACAAAATCAGAGCACTATAAGTAAAGGAGAGCTAGGAAGGATAAGCCCAGTCTAAAAGCATCAGGTCTTTTTCATGCTCATAACTTTGTAATGTGTCAGTGGAAAATCTGAATCACCTGACTTAATAAATCTTGTAACAGTCATAAATGTATCCTATAGAACTTCATCATCTGTCCACTGCATCATTCTTACTGTTCTCCTTCAAGATCAGATATCAGCACATCAGTTTTTAGGAGGTTTTTCTGTTTATTTTTATTTTATTTTTTATCTTTCTTTCTTTTCTTTCCTACTCTGCAAAAATCAGCATGATAGTCCAAATCTGAGAATAATTCAACCTACTGTATAATGCTGTGATTATAGTCTGTGCTCTGAACTATCAATCAGCTCATCATTAACATTATAAGCGTTACCAGCTGTTGAACATATTTGTGGAAGTCTTTCAGCTTTCCTGGTATACCTATTTTTGAAACGGTGAGAAATTCTAGTCTGAGAACCTGTTTAGAAAAAAAAATCAAGAAAGATAAAATTGGATAAGTATCATGCTAACCTTTGGGGAAAAAAGTTTTAATTGAGGATCTTCTTCAATATATCCTTACTTTTAAGTCATTTAATATTTTGATTGAAATCTGTATTATTTCAAATTTATTTTGTCTTTCTTCTACTGACCCTTTAAAAAAAAATATGGCAGTAAAGTTGAAACTCTTGGCATCTGGTCATTTGTTCCAAGTTGTTAACATTCAACTACTGCAGTGATTAAGCTGAAATAATAGTGACTTTACTAAGGTATTGTTTCTATAACATCTGTGAGAAGAAACTCATTCTCACTCACACAGACAAACTGAAATCTCTCTTTCCATGTAATTGTATCCTACTTATAAGCATGTCCTTTTAAATAGGCATCATTGCTAAAATACTTCTTGACTGTGACTCATTTGCTGAGGGATGTTCTAGAAGACCAGAGAAACGAGAACAATGTTGGTCTTTATTCCAAGAAATATTCATATTCAGAAAAGAGCGGTTACTGGGAATATCTTCTATAAAAGTATCTTGTCCCATTCCTCACAGTATTTCATGAGGAAACCTAAAACTTTCAAGTAAGTTAAGGAACTTTTATATGATATAACTTTCATGCTGTCCATTGTTAGCTTCAGAGAAGCTTTATTTATTTATTTATTTATTTATTTATTTATTTATTGTAATATAATCCATGGAGTAAGCATGTGCATATAATTACAGTCTTACTTCGTTCTAGTTCTATTATGGAGAGTAATTCTAAATATGAATGCTCTCTTGAAAATTAACTCTTTCAATATTTTAACTGTATGAAATACCAAATACCAATAAATTGTGTATTCCTTGAGATTATTCCAATACGATTCATAACAATTAAATGGGCACTTTTAACTGGACACACACATAGTGCACTAAGAGTTAAGCACCTCTTTCAAGTATCTTTAATAATTTACACACTTTTCTAACTGCTCATTTTTAGAACCTTGTCTAATCCACAATTAATCTTATATGATTATTTCTGCATTATTAATGCAGGTTATGAGGGATTTTGTAGATTTTGAGGCAGTTTTATTAACAATTATTTTTTGTTAAGGGCATAAAAATAATAAAAAATCCATATAACAATGTTGTACTTAAGACTTAAAAATCAAGAAAAAATAGTGATAAATATATCTATGTCAGAAGATTTAATATTCCAAGCATTTAGGGACAATTTGTTTTCCATCTCAGGGAGACTGACAACACTCCATGAACTGCACACAATTTAGCAGTGGTTGAAACTTCAGTCTTAACTACAGTCATGGAGAGTTTGTGAAAAAGCAACTTTACAAATCATATCTTCAGTTTTTGTAAGTCAGCTATTCTCATTCAGTTAACTCTAGATCTGACTTTGAAAAATACAGCATTCGTTCTAGACATAATCAGGCATTCATTTTTTTTCAGGAAATTTTGAGTTCTGTTCAATTTGTCAAATAGAAAGTAGTAGTGAAGAGTAATGGCACAAGGCATATTGATGTCAGAATAAGTAGCTTGGGATTTACTATTCCTCATTTGAAAGTACTGAACAATGCAGAGAAATGAATAATACTTCTATGCAGATCCAGCTTTGCCTTTCTGGAGAGAAGTGTGAAGAATGGATTACTTAAATGGGATGGAAGAAGGTGATGAAAAACAGCATGAAATCCATTTTCCATAGGACCAATGCGAAGCACACTATGCAACTAAAGTAGAAAGTCTTAAATAGTAAATATTTTCCCAAACCTACAGAGATATTTCCAAAAGTATTTGTAGCTAGAAAAAGAGCCGTTGAGTCTTACCCACTTTCTTTAATATATCATCCATGTTACTGATCTCTAAACATTCACTTTCATTTTTTTGGAACTTCCTTACATATTTTGAAATTTCACCCCTTTGTCGATGACAGAATAATAATAAATAAATAAATAAATAAAAAAGGCAACTAATTTTTCTTTCCCTATTCAGAAAAGCAGAGAGAAGTTTATCCGAGAGCTAAAATTAGATATGTGAACTGTAATTCTCAAGAATGATTCATGTGCATGAAGCTGTTTGCTTGACCATAAGCACTTCTCATACAGTGCAACACAGCACGGGTCAGAGGGGCAAGAGCACAGGGGTTCCCCTTGGGGCAACAGGGCAGGGCCTGGCAGCCTCAGCCAGGAGCAGGGCAGGTCAGAGGGCAGCAGGGACAATCCCAGCCCAGGGCGTCAGGCATCTCCATAGGGATGCTGAGGGTCAGAATGGTGATCCAAGTCCTAAAGAGGCCAGGGTACGACTGTTGTCAGCTCAAACTGATACCATGTCTGCATCAGCTTAAATATTCTGTTATTAAATGGACTTCCAGTTGGAGGGAAAAGTCGGGGCTATTTCTAGTTGTAGCACAGTCAATCAATCAAGTAATTTTCTATCAAAAGTATGCACTTATCTGTAATATTGTTCCGTCCTCACGAAGATCTTCACTACATGAACTCTTTGGGAAAACGTTTATAAAAAAAATATTTGAGTTTTACATATGTATAAACCAAATATTTCTATTTTGTATGTTAGCAACAAAAATCTGGTCAGAATACAGAAGATAACAAAAGAGATAAGAATATCCTACTTGTTATATACTGTTTTGCCATCAAAAATGAAAATTCAGCACACTAATCTTTACTGTCTATAAAGGAAGAATAGTTTCAGCAGCATGGACTAAGAGAAACATTTCACACAAATAGAAAAAGGAACAGTGACTGAGCATTTTTGACCCTGAAAAACTGGAAGACCTGCTGGCAACCTAGCTGAGTCTTTCCCATTCATTGTTACCAGCTAAACTACTGGTAATGTAAGACCTTTCTCAGTGGGAAACAAGCAGGAAAAAAACAAAAACAAAAACAAAAACAAAAATATTTTAATTCTTATTTACTTATCTATTTAAAATAATAAGGTCTATTTTATGGGTTACTTGCCTTTTATAATGTTAACAACATAGACACATGAAATATAGTTTCCAGGTACTAAACAGTGCAGATTTTTTCTCTCACAGTAAAAAGCTACAGTTTCAATTAGTGTGAAGTTTTCAGGAATCACAGATAACCGCCACTATTTATTGTTGGGTTGTTCTTGCTAATTTCTCATACAGTATCAAAAGTATTTGAAGAAAATTTTCTCTGTCATTTTGTATTAAATTAAACTGTACTATACGATATGCCAATCACTGACTTCTTAAAAATAAAATGCCATGCAGAAGACAGTCATAAAAAAAATTGTAACAAGACATCTGAAATTTCACAGGCACAATATCTTAATCATTTCAAGTGCTTCTTTTAAAAGTTTTGAAGGCTGACAAATAACCTATCTTCTGTCAATGTTTTGTTCTGCAGATGTTTGTTTTGTTTCTTAAAAGTTAGCCAGCTACAGAAATATTACGTCTTCTTCATGAAAAAATCCAGGCAAATAATTTTCTCCCTGAGTCAGAGGAGTATGAAACATAAGAATTGTGCACAGAATTATCCATTGAACTTCACTAGATATTCAAAGCAGAAAAGGGACTTGAGGTGAGGGGTGAGGGAGGAAGTGGAAAAGATGTTGCTGTGTTATATAATACAGTAATTTGGAAGCAGAGCATAAACTCTTTGTACAATATTTTTTCCTCTCTACTTAAATTTATATTGTACAATTTTAAAATGCTGATACTATCATACATTCAAGTTTCCTTAGACACATTCTCTACTCCCCATTTGAGCCCGCTTTTCCTCACTGAAAAAAAAAAAGATAGGAAACATCCATTTTTTGTGGGAATTCTAGTTGTTGGTATGCAAAAGTTTTTACAAAATAATTACTGCAGAGACTAATAGATGATTGAGTGCAGTTGTGTGCTTCTGACACAAGAAAACACATTTGATTCACAATGTTTGCACAATGACATTCATGTACATAACACTTCCTTAAGAAAATGGCATAGAAAAATGTAGGAACTGTGGTGTAGGAAGTTTTTCCACAATAGTTTATTGTGACTATTGTTCTTAGACTCAGTCAACTCCAATGAACAGAAGTATTAGCATCTCTGAAACAGAGAAGTTAAGGCAAGAATTACAGGTAACCAACTTCTGAAAGAAAGTAGAGAAAATGAGATTGACAAAATAACATTAAGATTCAGCAGTGCTTGAACTGGCATCATTGTTAAGTGATACTTGTTGTGAATTAAATCAACACCTACAATGAATTTCTAAAATCAATATTCCTCAAATTGATTCTTGAATGGCGTATCTCTAATGCTAATAACACCCAATAAAACCGGTTTCCTATTTCTTATAATGAATTTTTCAATACTGTTACTAATAAAAATTATTTCTCCATCTTGTCATGAATCTGCCAAAAACATCACTGCCAATAAAATTGATGTGACTAATATACATTTCTTCCCAAAAATTTTTAGGCCTCTTTTCTCACTAGAGATATTCATTTTCAGCTTCATAACTTCTAATATAAAATATTTCAAATGTTTTCTTCCATATCAAAAGTTTCAATGAATCATCTTTACATATCTTTCAGACTTATAGGTTATACCTTAAAAAATTCATTTTAAATATCCTTAAATCTATATTTACATAATTATCACTACCACAAATAACTAAAAGACACTTACAGAAGACTTATAATTTTCTTAAACACTTCAGAGTTACACAGCTGAAAAGTTCCACTTATTTTGAATTTTTTTTAATGCAAAACATACTTTCTACTTTCCCTGAGTGCCGTAAGGTGAGCCGTAGGGGTAAACGACCGATGTGGATGAGCCGGGAACTACTGTTGAGACTCAGGGAGAAAAAGAGAGTCTACATCCTCTGGAAGATGGAACAGGCTACTTAGGGAGATTACAAGGAAGTAGCTAAGGTATGCAGGGAGGAAGTTAGGAAGGCAAAAGCCCAACTTGAACTCAAATTGGCCACTACTGTAAAAGACAATAAAAAATCCTTTTATAAATGTATCAACAGCAAAAGAAGAACCAAGGATAATTTTCATCCTATACTTGATGCAGCAGGGAATGTGGCCACTGAGGACAAAGAGAAGGCTGAGGTCCTGAATGCCTTCTTTACATCTACTTTTAATAGCCAGACCAGTTATCCTCTGGGCATTTTATGTCCCAATCTGAAAGTCTGGGATGCAACTCAGAATATATCCCCAGTGATTCAGGTGGAGACAGTCAGAGAGCTCCTCCTCCATCCGGACTGTCACAAGTCCATGGGACCGCATGGGCTACACCCTCCGGTGCTGAGGGAGCTGGCGGGGGTGATTGCCGAGTCCCTCTCGGCCATCTATCAGTGCTCCTGGTTAACTGGAGAGGTCCCAGAGGATTGGAGGCTCGCTGATGTGACTCCTATCTTCAAAAAGGGCTGTAAGGAGGATCCGGGGAACTATAGGCCTGTTAGCCTGATCTCGGTACCAGGGAAAGTAATAGAGCAAATAATCTTGGGTGAGATTGCACAGCACGTGCATGGTGTCCAGGGGATCAGGCCCAGCCAGCATGGGTTCATGAGTGGCAGGTCGTGCTTGGCCAACCTCATCTCCTTCTATGACTGGGTGACCAGACTGGTAGATGAGGAAAGGGCTGTTGACCTAGACTTCAGCAAAGCCTTTGACACGGTCTCTCACAGGCTGTCTCACTCCAATTTATAGGAGGGAGATGAGGTTCTTTTAATATCTGTATACCCGGCATGAGATTAAGAAACAATGGTTCATACGTTAGTTCACCCAGTTTATTACAGATCTATCTTACACAGGCTTCTTCTGGGGAAACTGGCTGCCTGTGGCCTGGACAGGTATACATTCCTATGGGTAAGAAACTGGCTAGTGCCCAATGGGTAGTAGTTAACGGAGTTAAGTCCAGCAGGTGACCCATTTCAAGTGGTGTCCCCCAGGGGTCAGTACTGGGGCCCATCTTATTTAATATCTTTACTGATGACCTAGATGAGGGGATTGAGTGTACCCTCAGTAAGTTTGCAGATGACACCGAGTTGGGTGGTGGTGTAGATCTGCCTGAAAGTAGGGAGGCCCTTCAGAGGGATTTAGATAAGCTGGATTGCTGGGCTGAAATGAATGGGATGAAGTTCAACAAAGTCAAGTGTTGTGTCCTACACTTTGGCCACAACAACCCCATGCAGCGCTATAAGCTTGGGGACATGTGGCTGGATGATTGTGAAGAGGAAACGGACTGGGGGTGTTGGTTGATGCTCAGCTGAACATGAGCCAACAGTGTGCCCAGGTGGCCAAGAGGGCCAACGGTATCAGAAAATCATTAAAGAGATTAAAATCAGAGATAGTCTGGGCTGTAGTGACCATGCTCTGGTTGAGTTCTTGAGAAATATGGGTCTGCCAAAGAGCAGAATAAGGACCCTGAACTTCAAAAGAATTATTGGGTCAGATCTCCTGGGATACTGCTCTTAGGGACACAAGAACAGAACAGATGTGGCATCTCCTTAATGACATCTTTCTGAGATCACAACAAATTTCCATTTCCCAGCATAAGAAATGAAGTGGAAGAGGCAGGAAACCAGCACAGCTGAACAAAGACATGCTGTTTAAACTGAGAGATAAGGAAATGCACAGGTAATGAAAACAAGGATATGTGGCCTAGGAGGAATACAGGGATGCCATCTGGACGTATGTACATGGGATTTGGAAAACCAAGGCACAGATGAAACTGAAATTGGTCAGGGATAGGAGCTGAGAGAGCAATTCTTGAAAAAATGGCAGAACAAATATGCAGGGTGAAAATATAAGGCAGAAACTTACTGCTGCTATCTACAGAAAAACTTCTAAGCTTTGTACTTTTTTATATGTTGAATTTTGAATGAGGAACATTCTTTTAGAAAATAGAGTAATTGGCACACATAAGTATGTGAATATTTGTGCAATAGTATAAGAAAAAAATTCTTGAGGTCTGCATATCTCATCCATTTATATTTTTTTTTTTAGTACCAACACATCTTAACCTGTAAGCTTTTTGTTCAATGAGAGATTTTTTTATGATTATTTTGTGTATTTTCATATTAAATTATAGAGATTTCCAGAAAATGTTAAAATGGAATACCACACCTTTAGTTCACATTTTCTTGGGTTTCCTATCTACTCCTCCCATGGGAAAACTTTAATGCATATTGGGGACTGTTAGTCTTACAAGCTGCAAATCCATCTTGTTATCTATGTCTCTGACGGACAGGCATGATGTAGAGGTAGACACACATCAGCAAAATCTACAAATCCTTGACTCCTTGATAGTGTTGCTATGAATGCAAACAAGGGAAGTAGTTACTGCCTCTAAGAGAAATGGTAAAAGTGATAAAGATGTTCTGTGATCTGGATTGCAACTATCAATTTATCTCCACAACAAAAAATAATTCATTGATTACTGTCAGCATCAAAACACTAAGAGGAAAGTAATAACCTGACTTGCCTATTTCCATTCTTCTAAGATTTTAATGTTTTTCCTTTTCAACTTTATACTTCAAAGGAAGTAAGCTGCTTCATTCATTTATATTTAGCAAGAGATTATCATTGCAATTATCTGTGTAATGTGTCAAACATTTACTCATTGTTATTTAACGGCAAACACCTGCCACACCAGGGCTCAGCTCTAAATGAAACATTTGCAGTAAATTTTTAATGTGAATCTGAGCTCCCAAACATCCAAAAACAAAAGTATGTGAACAATATTTAACTGCCATAACTTACATTTCATGCTTTTTTTTTTTTTTAATAGTTTTTGTAACATTTCTGTGTCTGAGATATATTTGGATTTTTGCTCTTTAATGAACTATTAATTAAAAAACTGAGAACAACCATCCATTAAAGAAAAACAAAGGAAGAAATAACAGATTGCTTTGCAAACATGCATGATTTCTTTTTCTGATAGTATTGCTCATTTTCCCTGAGCTTTAGCAACTTATCTTCCCGCTTTCTCATCTCTCTTTCCTTTTTATCCTTTGTCATTCCAGTTGTAAACAGTTCAGGATAAAGAATGTGTTTTGTCTCATAGAATCACAAGGTTGGAAACTACCTATAAGATCACCTTGTCTAACCGTCTTCTTATTACCACCGCTACCACAAGCACTAAACCATATCTTGCAGCTCCTCATCCAGACATCTCTGCCAGGAACGGCGACTCCGCCACCTCCCTGGGCAGCCATTCCAGTGCCTGACCACTCTCTGAGAGAAAAAGTTTTTCCTCATGTCTAACCCAAACCTCCTCAGGTACAACTTGCGGACATTTCCCTAGGTCTTGTATGTTGCCTGGGAGAAGAGGCCAAAACCCTCTTCACCCCAACATCCCTTCAGGAAGTTGTAGAGTGCAATGAGGTCTCCCCTGAGCCTCCTCTTCTCCAGACTGAACAATCCCAGCTCGCTCAGCCAATCCTCATAAGACTTGTTCTCCAGACCCCTCACCAGTTTCATTGCCCTTCTCTGGACATGCCCCAGAGCCTCAATGTCTTTCTCTCCTGTAGTGAGGGGAATTATGTAAGCTGACAGGAATTAGGTTTCTTTTCAAACATTTTAACTTGTTATAGTCTCTCAAGCTGACAAGCCATTCCAGTTCTGAAGAAATAGAGGAGAGACTCTTAGTCCATGAGGACAATTTTTTGTTAAAGAGTGGAAGAGAATTCAAAAATTTATAGACATATGGCTAAACTATCTGTGAAGGATACAGAGCACTGAAATTATAACAGCAGTCTAAATAAGACTGATAAGCTCAAACTGTGTTGATAACATCTTAATTGAGCCGCCATTTATTTTACCATTGTTATATCTCTATTGTCTTTGAAAAGTAGAATTTTTGAAGCATTTTTGAAATGACTTGGTTTGATGCAGATGCAAAGTAAGATTTTTTTTTTAGGTATTTTGATTATTTATACCTATATTATATAGAAATACAGAAATATATATACATATAAAATATATAAATATATAAACATATGAACAGCTCCCATATTGATAGAAGGAATGCATGTGTTCACATAGACTCACACGTAAATATGACTCCAATGGCTTTAGAAAGCTGTATATAATAATCTTGCTCTAGCAATTCCCACAGTTTTTCTGTCTGCTAGCTATGGATTTCATCAGCCTAGCAATTCTATTTCATGGTCTTCTATTACCTGCTCTTGGGATCATAAACACTTGATGTAAATTAAAGTCAGACTTGTAAAGAGCAATCCTCAAAGATGAGGAAAAACTGTACAGCTTGAAATATTTTTTCTCTCATTCCTATAAGCTATAGGAATCACTTTTCACTCACAGTCCAATTCTTATGCTAGTATCTTTAAGTTTCTCACTCTTTAAAGAGTTCATTAATTTATTCAGCAGCAACAGGAACAACAACAAAATAGTAAGTGTAGTTTGCATAGCCCACCTTAAAGAAAATTACTGGAATTTTTATTAGATAAATTTAGGACTTTCATACTGATATGAGTGATGAATGGATTGTCTCTTCAAAAAGAAACAACTTCAAAAGCTGAAAAGAATAGCAGATGAAAAGAAGGTCATTTCATTTGACTTCTTTCAGCAGAAAAACAACCTGTAATGTTTGCTTCAAGCAGTTCATTACAACTAACTCTGAAACTCAAAAACAGAGTATAAACACACAGACTGTGCTTGTTGCTCTCTCTCTCCTTCCTCCCTCAACTAAAATAACTTTTAAAGGTGTTTAAAACTTGCAAGAGCAAAATTTTGCCCTGGGAAAAACTGGTAGTATTCTTGACTTAAAACAGTGATGGCTAAGATCACCTGAGAGTACAGTTTGCCCCTTAGCAATGCGTGGTGATGGAGATGCACACCAGCAATTTTTTGTGAGGAATGCACTGAGTTTACCCTAGGGATAATATAGACAGTACAGTCTGTGACAAGAACTTACATGACATGCGATACTCAGAAGTGCACAGAATTCTGACCCCTCTTTCTAAGCACTGTATCATTTTCATACCTGGTATCCCTGTCACATATCTTTTCCTCATATTTCTCCCAGTCCAATGCAAGATTCTTTCATCAGCTTTTACCAAGTTTCTTTTGCATTTCTTCAAAGCTGAGAAAATTTCACTGAAAACAAGATGCACATCTACTTCTTGGAGAGACTTTCAACAATTCCCATACTACTACTACTACCATTTATGGAAATATAGACTAACTCATCTTCAAATTCACTAGTTTTAGCTACTATTAAATTCAATGGATTTCTGAGTTAACATTTTATTAGTTTATTAATGTGCAGCCTATTTAGCTTTTTTTTTTCTTTCTTCCTTTTTATCTTCCTTACTTCTTCTATTTTGGAAAAAGTTACACATCAAGGCATCTAAAGAATGTTAGTAATACAGGATTTTTTCAGAACCAGACTCATGGACTTCATCTGGGAATTTCAATTATATGAAAACTAACTGATTCAGGCCTCAAAATTAGTAGAAGCTGCCTGTAAGGCAAAGCTAAGATCTTCTTGTTTCCAGATCAAAAGAAATATCCCTAGTTTTCCCAGTCAGCTGTTCGTAATTTTCCTCCATTTACTTCTGATTAAGTGTGTTAGAAAGACGACGCTATCTGATGCAGGAAAATATTCATTATTAGATCCTCATGGAGATAGAATTAGATGCTTTCCCTTTATCTAGCATAACCTTCTGCCATAATTTCATATGTTACAAACGTCCTTTGGAATTTGTAAAGATACTAGGGACTCCTAAGACATTTTAACAGATACGAAGTCTAACTGTGTGCAAATAAGGGAGGACAGCAAAATCTCTTTATTTGTATGTGCACACACAGAATATGTTTAACTGAAGAAAGTGGGATTTAATTGAAACAGATTCCTGAATAAATTTGTATTGTATTTCTGCATTCTTTAGTTAATGTATGTTATAGGTTGGTTTGATTTCTTCTCAGAATAAACAGAGATTAAAAAAAAATAAATGTTCTCCAGAGAAGAATTAGGACTTTGATTTTACACATTAATATTGTCAGCCCTGACTTCCTCACCTATTTCTTAAATTTTCGTAAAGTACACAGGTCTAGACTGGCAAAATCTCCAACTCTCATTTATACAAGCAACAAGTTTTTTGTTTTTTTTTTTCTTAATATATTTAATAATATATTTTGAAATAATTCTTATAGTTGATGGGCTAAAACAAATAAGATACAGCTATAGTTCACTACTTTCAGCACACTGAAAAATAATAAAAATATAATTTAAGATCAACTGTAAGTAATTATAGCATTGCTGACTTTAAAATATAGTTATTAACAAATTGTACGCTGAATAAAATAAAAACATACCATAAAAAGAAAACCGTCACATAACTGTTAGAAATCAGATAAATCAGATTTGAATTATGTCATTAATGTTCAAATAATTTGGTAAAGAACATATGTTAACACATTTATTTTCAAATTCACTAAGAGCCAGAGATACTTAATACGAATCAAAACCACATACTACAAAGTATATGTGGAGAATTATTTAATAATCTATATTTAATAATCTATATTCTATAGTTACACTGACACTGAAAGAAAACCTATTTGATAAATTAACCAAGTCTTGACATAATCTCAAAGTACCCTCTGTGTTTAAGTACAATACTGTTTTTCTTGTTACATGGTCACTTCTGATTACTGGAACAGAGTTCTTTGTTTCCAGCTGTTGTTACTGCAGCCATCAGTTCAATCCAAGCAGTTTCTATTAAGGAAATATTTTATTCTTTTTTGACAGCTGACAGTGGGTTAGGTACCCAGTCTCTCACTGTGAGCATTTGTCAAACTTTTCAGTTAGAAAAACCTTGCTGACATTTACAAAATCTTCTTGAGCTCACAGACAGTTGTAAGACAGCTTACAACCTAGTAAAAAATAAGTGTTCATTCACAGCATCCAAAACAAACAGCTATGTTCTTCGCTTGTTTTGATAAAAAAGGTAGTCAAAGAAAACAAGGTAGCTGTAAGACAGAACAATCAAGAGTTCTTCACTTCTTCTATCAAATCATCTTTGTACATTTGCCAATGTTGTGAGAAGGTTTCTGATTTCTTCCATTCCTTATTTCTCAGGTCACCTTTTAAGTGAGTATTCTTTCATATTTTAACATCCAGATTTTCAAACTATTTTTTTTTCAATTGAAGCAGTTCAGAGAGTCTAAACAGTTTAAAATCTACTTAACTTTTTTCTTTTTTTATTAGAATATATGGACTGATAACTTCTCTTAATGAAGTATAGATATCAATACCTGTATGATACATATACCAAGTATACATATCAATACAGAGATCAGTAGTAGTTTTTTTATACTATATTCTGGGACCCAGTGTCCAATATATGACTTAATCTCAAGAAGGAGAGAAAAAAAGCTTGTCTTTACTAACTCAGGGCACAGCTGCACATGAGCTTCAGCTAATAATGTCTAGGTATACAAGAACGTTGCCCTTTGGAGACCTCAGCTCCATAATTCAATCATTTGTGCTGACGATGCCCATACGATCAAATGGTAAGTGAAAACTTTCATGTTATTTGCTTTAACATTTTCATAAAACTAGTCTTCACAGGTGCAATAATTCTTGAGAGAATTTGAAGTGCATTAAAAAAAAAAAATTGAGGATTTTGAAAACTTCAAAGTGGACAGAAATGAATAGTTAAAATGACTTCATGATTGGAAGTCACATACTGTCCATTCAAAATTTTGCCAGGATGAAAATACATTTTCTAATAGCCTTCATTTTATTTGCAAATGTGTACAGAAAATGGAGTAGTTAAACTAAATCACACGTGTTTATTGGAAAGAAAAAAAATACATAGAGAGAGTACAGGTTAGAAAAGAAACTGATCTAGGTAACAAACTGGACACTAAAAAGGGACATTTCTGTAAAAGGGCTGAAAAGAGAGCCCGTAGAAGTCAGGTAGCCATGAGAAGAACATCCAGGTTTCTAACTCTGTCCTTTTTCTCTCGTTACATATTTGTTGCATATTCTTAGTTCTGGATTTAGTACTTCAGATATAGATTTACAATATTTCAATTCTTTTACTAGCTACCAATTTAGTTTGGGATCATCCGGATGATTCAGGACACTATGTTTAAAAGTGAACACTTTTAGAATGGACATTCTCACCTACTCTTGCCATTTGTATCATAGAATACGCTGAGGTGCATATTAAGAATCGTTTCAGAAACTGTAACGAAATTCAGAAGTACTGATAAAGACATCCAAAAGTATTCAGAAATTTATCAAATAACAAATTTGCATTAGTGTCTGTCCACAAATGACCTGTGAATGTTCGCTTTTCTTTTGCATAACATTATGATTGCATATTTGTATTTGTATGTAAAGGAGATTGCAGGAAACTCGCAGGAAATTTCTTTTTAACTAGTCAAGATAAAGCCTAAATATGTTATTGGAAGATTGTGTAATTTTTTAACTAAACAACTCCATGACCAGTGAAGTAAAAACAGAGTTCTAAAATCCTAATAATTACATAAAAGGCAGCCAAAAATCCTACCTGCAGATTGCAACAGGTTCCTTATTAAAATCCATTTAAAATATTCTAAATAAAATTGTATTTCCTTTATGCCTACTAACAGCAATAATTTTGCTGCATAATAGCGTCCCACAGTTTGCACTGCATGAGATGTATTGTAACCACTTACTGTTGAAAAATATGAATACATTAATTAGATGTTCCTGAGAAATACATGTAAATGACAAAGGAAAGTAAATGATTTAGAAATGGAAAATACTGTAAACAGACATAGGAACCATATCTAAAAGTGAAGAAAGTATTAAGCAAAAAAAAAAAAAAAAAACCCACAAAAAAAATAACATGGATCAGGGAATTAGAATAAATAAAAGGGAATCGTAATAAGTGCAAGCAGAGCTTAAAGGCTCATAATGAAGACTCAAACATAGTCCCATGTTTTAATCTATTTGGTCCCAGATATCTATTCTGATAATAATACTGCTGTGTCCAGTATTGCTATATCTGAACAGCTAAGGAGAAAAGTCAAAGTTCGACCTGTTATGAAGAATCTTCTATCATGTCTGTATAACATTAAAATATGGTATTTGTTTAGTGGGAAAGCTGGTGATCATTATGCATTTCTAGCATAAAATATGTTTCAGTAATTCTTAATCTGGCTCACAAAACGTCTTATCAGAAACAATTTTTTTTTTCCTGTTTTTTTTTTTTTTTTGTATCTAGATTATGGCATTAATTAATATCTGAATATTAATGTACTTATTCAAAGTAGTTAGAAGTAGTTTCTCCAAAAATATTGAATTTTTAGGACATATACATTTGATATTCACAAGTAATGTTTTACAGAATGCTTAAGAGAACTAATATTCTAAGCTTGACAAAAACGTGCGATAATACATTAGTGCAGTCTTCACTCATTTTAATTTATTAATGTTCATGTGAACGGGGGAGAGATAGATGTTCTAAAGTAGCTTAGAAAATACCAAACAGTGCACTGCTTACTACCAGGTTAAGCTTTTTCCCCCTCATGCTCTCTTCACTGGAAAATGTTATTTAAAATGTAAATAAGATATGTCTATGTAACATATGTCTACCATAATGAAGAGCTTATGACTATCCAGATTTTGAAAAGAATATGAACTATTGCCCAACAGTCAGTTTGGATAAGATCATATCATATGTTCTTCATAGTGTCTATCTACCATTTCTTCTGTTCCATAGTTAGCTTATTTACTGCTATACCCTAATGAAATTGAGCTGAATCAGTAGGGTGAACTTTAAGACATATGAGCCAAAACCATTTTGTGTTATGATGCCTATGGGCTTCAGTGTTAAGCATATTGCTTTCTCAGTGAATAGTGGCACAGATTTCTACAAACACTGTTTCCAAAGCATTTCTAGAGAATCTATAATCACCTTGCCCTTTATAACTGATTTTTAATATATATGGTTAGCCTGGGATATTTTATAGCCCAAATGAAAAGCTCCTGGAACTAAATATCACAAAAGAGTGGAAGCATATAGTTTATGTACCAGAATTAGCAAATCATTTGTTTAAATAAAGTCTAGCTAAGCATGGTAATTGATGGCTTCTTTACCCCCTGAAGTTCCATGAAATATCTGTGCCTTCATATAGTAATTAAAATGTATCAACAACTGTTTTTATTGTCTCCAATGGAACTGTCAAGCACTGTTCCAAATACAAATCAGAAGAAAAGCTGCTATACATGGTATTATCTGGCATTGCAATTTGTAGTTTTGTATTTTACAAAGACCAGCTGTCACACCATATACATGCCTGCATTAACAGTCAAGATTCTGACACCTTCTATTCCTTCTTTCTCAAGTTTCAGGTACTTCAACTATTTTTCTTAAAAAAAAAAAATATGCATATGTTGTTCTGACATTGTTCCTCTTTAAACCCTTTAGATGAACAGGAACCAGACAGTGGAGTAACTAAAGCTTTTCAGTACTTTTTTTTTAGTACTCATCTGTGTTTATATATAGCTTTGAAAATAAGACTTTTTTTTTTTTTTTTTTTAACATCACTTACATGCAATGCTACTGACTGCAGTAGTCACTCACTGCAGATGCAAAAAAACTGTGTTCTAAATTGTGATGGGCTTAAAGTTAAGAGTGTGAAAATCCTAAGCCAGGCATACCTACAATTCAATTATTGATGATGTAGTTCTCTCTACTCGGCTCTTGTGAGGCCCCACCTGGAGTACTGTGTCCAGGTGTGGAGCCCTCAGTACAAGAAAGACATAGAGATCTTGGAAAGGGTCCAGAGGAGGGTGACTAAGATGATCAGGGGGCTGGAGCACCTCCCCTATGAGGACAGGCTGAGGGAGTTGGGCTTGTTCAGCCTGGGGAAGAGAAGGCTGCGGGGTGACCTCATTGCAGCCTATCAATACCTGAAGGGAACCTACACCCAGTAGGGGAGTAAACTCTTCAGAAGGGCTGATAACAGCAGGACTAGAGGAAATGGATCCAAGTTGAAGGAGGAAAGATTTAGGTTGGATGTTAGGGGGAAGTTCTTCACAAGGAGAGTAGTTAGGCCCTGGAACGGGCTGCCCAGGGAGGTTGTGGATGCCCCGTCCTTGGACGTGTTCAAGGCCAGGTTGGACGGGGTCCTGGGCAACCTGATCTGAATGTGTGTGTTTGGTGGCCCTGCTAGGCAGGGGGGTTGGAACTACATGATCCTTGAGGTCCCTTCCAACCCAGGTGATTCTGTGATTCTGTGATTCTGTGATAGTATAAAATGTGTATGAGCAAAGCCAGTTAGAAAGGAAGAAATACAGATAAAGTCTCCTTTAAAAAACAAACATTTTTCTACGCATTTAATTGAAATATTTTTGAATGATACTTCCTAGAACAGTTGAATGAATATTTTTAACATCAAAACCATATGAGTTAGACAACAGAGTTATCATATTTTAATGTTGTTTAATTAGATTGCAATTACGTTAATGTTTATACTTCCAACTGTAACTGATCCAGTGTGAGCCAAAATTATCATAACGAACATTCCTTGGGGAAAGGTAAATAATTTGCTTTTATCCCACACTTCAACATTACCATGTCTTGTTTCATTTGGGCTGACGATAGAGGATGAGATGACCTTCCATCTGCATAGATACCAAACTTAGCTTCTGGGATTCTCATTCTTCATTCTGATTCTATTTAAATAGGGATTGAAAACACTTGTAAATTATTCGGTATTTAATATTCACCAACTTGAAAATATATAGAAGTGTAGTCACATCTGGTCTTCCCATTCCGCATTTATGACACTTGGGACGGATGGAGTAAAATTCACCTATTGTAAATATCTGTTGGCACATATCAATAGCTTGAGCTAATCAAGCAGGAAAAACTAAAATTGATTCATTTTTATAGCAGACCAAACTGAGCAAGAGAATAAAAGTCTTTCACCTTTTAGAAGCAGGGAAATACAACAAGCAGAAACAACTACCCCATGCTGGAACAGCCAGTTCCAGATCCAATGGATCCCCTGTCTCCTTCTGGACACAGCTGAGCTGGTCAGTCACACTGTTGACACCTCTCAGAAGTCATATTTAAGAAACATATAGGAGAACTACTATTATTCTTATGAACCTTTAATTGCACTAAGAAACAATACAGCTATTTAAAATACATTAATTTGCTACTTGTCATAAATTGATACCCCTTCATACAAAACACAGCTTCCAGTATGACAGCAAATGTGAACTTTTTACAGTTCATGAGAATTAGTATTAGGTTAGTCTGTGTTTTCTTTCATCTTATTCTCTGATTCTTTGTAAAACAATCATTAAATGTCTTGAGTTGTAAGTAACCTCAAGGATAATCAATTCCAATTCCCTTGCCACACGCAGGATTGCTAGACACTAAATCAAGTACTAGTTCAGATTTCCCAGGGCCCCATCGAACTTGACCTTGGAAAACTCCAGGGATGAGACCTCCTCAGACTCATTGGTCAACCTGTTCCAGCACCTCACCACATTCTCATTAAATGTCAGTGGAAAGTTTAACCTAACCGTCCCTTTCTTTAGTTTAAAACCTTTCCTCTTTCTTCTGTTACTATCTACCTATATAAAAAGTTGATTTCACTCCTGTTTATAATCTCCTTTTAAGTGTTGGAAGGCTATAATAACGTGCTTCTATAGCCCTCTCTTTTCCAGGCTGAACAAGCCCAGTTCCTTCTCAGGAGATGTTCTTCAAACTTTTCATCATCTTTGAGACATCCTCTGGACCCTACCCAAATGCTCCACATCTTTACAGTGTTGTGGGTCCCAGCCCTGGATGCAAGTACTCTAGGTGGGGCATTACAACGGCAGAAAAAGGAGAACAATCAGCCTGCTGGCCACCCTTCTTCTGATGGAACCCAGGATATTGTTGGCCTTCCAGGCTGCAAACACACACTACTGGCTCATGTAAAGCTTTACATCTACTAAGACCCTTAAATCCTTCTCAGCAAGACTACTTTCAAGGAGTTCTCTCATTTTATACACAAATTTAGGATTACCTCAACTGAAGTGCAAAACTTTTCAATGCAAGATTGAATCCATGAAATAGTGGATGGAAAAGGACACAAATACAAAAGCACTGTAAAAACCTTGATTATAGTAAAAAAAAAAATACATAAACCTATTTCAAAGGCCTTTTATGAACAGAAATAAACAGTCGGCAATGATGGCAGAACCTTATCGCCTAATGCAAATGGTAAAGGCTGCAGAAATCTAGTATCAGTACAAGTTAATTGGAAAGTTATAGGTCTCTCTGATCAGGGAGTTTACCTATATTTCCTGCTGAAGGAAAGACCCTCCAACAGCATTTAAGTCCCACAAACATTTTCTAACTGAGCTGTAACCCATTTAGTAAACAAGTACCTTAAAGAAAAGAGCTAAAAGGTGAAATGTTATACATAGCCCAGGAAATATCCATACAAGATACCTTTCTCACTGCATATATGTTTACTACTACACAGTTTTGTGTTTTATTTGGCCTGAAAGACACAAAGTTGTTCTACATAACCAAGTTGTTCTACATAACCCCTACATAAGGTTGAAACAGTGAGAAAACGTTGCTTTGGCAAAGAAAATAGCATACAGATAAAATAAAATATATTTGGAAAACAAAATGAGGCTGCTAATAAATAATTCTTTGACTACAGTAGAGGAATAATTACGTTATATTACTAAATAAAGCACATGAAAAATAAGCTTTGTGGCTACTAATACATTTTAGGAAATCCACATCTCAGAATACTTAAACAGTATGACTAATTTTATATTCCATAAATCTAAACCATATTAAACATATTTTAAAAACACAAGCATATTATGATATCAAGCTCCATTGAGCTTTCTTATACAACTTCATTGCTTCCCTTATTAACTGACAAGTTTATTCAAAGATAAGCCTGACTATATCCCTATGCATGTATTCTTTATTGTTCTACAGCCATATTTTTTTATTATTATTAAATGTGAATTTATAGTCCTGTATTTATTGTCCCATTAAAAAAAAAGAAAATCAAAGATAACAAGAAAATCAGATTGACTGCTAAGACTGAGAGTCAGTTTCTCATTTTGCAGATTTTTTTTTTTTTTTTTAACAATAGTTCACAGGAGGGAAAGCCATTTTATATTAATCTTCTTATTCCATTTCCTAGAGACAAAAACAATTAAATAAAGACATAAAAGAGAAGCACCTAACCCTCACCTTTACAAAGGATGAGTTCCCAATATCTTGATAAGTTCTTAAACTTTTCAAAGCCAAGAGTTTGCAGTTCAACTGCTCACTAGCCTAATTATCAAAAGGAAAAGACTGCTGATGAAGAAAGATTTGCCACGATATCTCAGGTGCGTTAAAATGCTGTTCTTACAAAGAATTATTATGGATCAAATAAAGACTATTCTTTTAATTGTCTAATTTTTTTTTACATGCATTTATAAGAATAATAATAAGATCCGTAATAAGATCTGATGTACTCTAACAAGACAAAATGTTTGCTAATATGATACAGAATGAACTCTGATCTTACTGCAAGAGGGAACTTCGGATCATTTTAAATTTTTGTTTTTCTTCCTGCATTGCAGTGGTTATGTATGTCCGCTTCACTGATGATCAGATTAGTGTGAAGAGAAATACTTCTTTATTAAGAAGGTTGGTTTTCCACAAACTGATCATAATGCAAGAAAACAATCTGTTATAAAATTCTGAAACTATATGAACAGTTCATATTTTCTAAACAAGTAAGCAGTGTACGCCAGAAAATGAATAAACCATATGTTTCAACCAAAAAAAGAAAAAGGAGTATCAGACGAGACACACTTTATTCTTACACCTCATATAATTTCTTTGTTTCTCTGAACCTGTGAATAGAAATAATAAATTCAACATCCAAATTCATAAAAAAAAATAGAAGTTCGTTGAAACAATGTACAAATTATACTTCAGAGAAGTCTAGGATACACTTTCAAATAAACACATTTGTACATAATATATGCACTTACATAAAGCATAGCAGATTTTATTAATCCATGGCATTTTCTCATATATTCAGAAGTATTAAATAATTAGATTTTTTGAAAAGGAGACTAACGCCTTGGTCTCAGATGCATGAAGCTCGTATATGATACAGCTTGAACAGAATATTTCAAAACATGATTGTGCTCGTTACATGTGTATACATAGTGTAATAGAGATTCAGATGCTAAACAGATGCTCCTCGCAATGTAAATACTGCATCTTTGATCTACTGAAGCAGAAGATCTGTGTAGAAATTGTTGTAAGTGCACTTTATAATTTTACTGTTTAATTATAAAATTGAAGGTTAGAATTAAAGTTCTACATCTATAACACAAAACAATGTGACTGATACATATATATAGTGAATAATCTAAAAACACAAACTGTTTTCTCTTGTGTGTTACAAACATTAAACAACGTAGGGTAATAAATCTCATATTCCTAACAGTATCTACGGCTTCTTAAAATACAAAATGACTTAGTTATGGCGACAGAAACTTCCATCTTAATTCAAAAATAAATAAATAAATAAATAAATCAATACTGTGTAAGTGAACTCCTTATTCCACATTATTTCCCTTATAATTATTTCTATAATTACAACTAAAAGATGATAACATTGATACTTATATATTCAGATGTCATATAAATCCTTTTTTTAAAAAAAAATATTATTAAGAGCTATGTTATGCTGGCAAATTTATCTGAATTCTCCTGAATGCCAGAGACTGTAACTTCAAGATCTGTGCTTAGACATCCTCAGTTCATGTAGTGCCTAGAAGGCCTAAAGCTCAATGGAAGAAAGGAAGGTATCTCACTTGCTATTTTTCTGAAGCCAGGAGAGTCTGGTACAAAACAGCAAAGAATCACAGAATGAAGAGCAGAAAGCAGAAACCGAAAGGGAAACCGAGAAGGATAAGGAGGGAAGCTTGAGAATATGATTGCTTAATTGCAAAAGGGAGAATATCAAATTCCAGCTCTCTCCTAAGCCAGGAAATGATGACATCCATCGAAAGTGATCAAAAGAACGTGTAGCAGATGAGTTCTTTTTAATACTCTTATTGGAAGATCCTCTTTTTCCTTTAATTTTTGAAAGAATCATTGAATTCAATATTTACCACAGGATTCATTAATGATTATTTTACATGCTAAAGAGCACATGGGGAAAGCTAGGCCATCCTTTTACGGGGATCAATATAAAACTGTGAAACTGGACCAACAGGAAAAAAAATGATTTCTCTTAAAGGAAGAAATTAGATGAGAGAATTCCTGGCTTAAATAGGATTGTAAATCAAAACTTCCGGCTCTAGAAGCCATTTTATGTATTATCTCTTATGATTATTTGAATTACATGTTCAGCTCAATACAAATGTCAGTGAAACACTATGTGAAAGAACTGACACATCCCTAAATTATTCTTCATAGATAAAACTTTTGATAATAACAGAAATGAATTTCCTTCATATGAGAAAGAAAGCAATGCCTCCGGTTTTTTCCCCTATGTGAAGTACAACAGATATAAAGGACACAACAACATTATTTGATATACCAAATTCTCAGCTACAAAACACTTTTTCTACAGCTACCACCATTAGCTATTCATTTTCACACATGAGGAAAAACGGCCTGCATGCCATTTGTACAAATGTACAAACTTGTACAAATCTTTATCAGTGGAAGTGAACCACCGCCACCACTGTTAAAACACACCACTCACTGCCTCACTGTGCTGACATTCACTGTTTGGTCATCATAAACATTCAGCAAGCACTGATGAATGCCAGTGAACACCATTTTTCCCCTCATGAAGGAATTCAATGACACACTTTTTCTCCACATGAACAACCTACCTCTGACACTGTGGACTCATAATAAAATAGAAGGCATTAATTTTGGAGTAGCTCTTGTGAGGAAACTGTTTCTTGTGAGAAACAGTGGGAAGGCTGAGTGAAAGAATAAAAGTTGTCGAAAATTTCAATAACTAAAGCCATTTGATTTCAGCAAAGTTGTATACACAGTAAGGACAAATAATTCTATCATCTTCATTGAGCATCACTCACACAGGAAAACTTTAGCTCTGGGGAACCTGCTAGAACTGGTATGGTTTTTTGCTGAAGTAGCATGAATAAAATTTGTTGCAATATCTGGTTAAACTGCACCCTAATTGATAAACTGTTCCAAGCAAAACAGTTTTAACCAGAAATTACAAACTTATTCCTGTGGTTTAGATTAAAAAAAAAAGACAAATTTAAAAATATTTCAGAAAATTTTAGCTTTAGTACCATCTATTGTGTATCCAAGGAGCCAATATTTTCTAGAAAAAAATGCTCTTCCAATAACTAAGTTTTTCTGAAATGTATTGTTTCCAGTGTTCAAAAGAATCAAGCCCGGGGAAGTTTCAGACACTGAAAAGCAACTACTTTCTGATAATAAAAAAAAAAAATTACTTTTTTCCTGCATGAGTATCTCTTCTGTCTTGACCTACAGCGATTTTAAAAGAAGCTGTTCATCAGCACTTCGTTTCAGTAACAGTTGTTGCCAGCACCCCACTCCTGTGCCCATCACCAACTCACTGCAAAAGGATCATAAGCACCTCTTTCAAGTATGCACTACTTTCAGCTTCAAAACAAAGTTTGGTGGTACCAGAAGTTCCTAAATAAGACTGAAACTTTCCTGTATGAACACATCCTTCACCGGTTATTTCAACTGTTGTGCTTCCAGTATGTATAAGAACAATGGAGAAACAACCATACAGCTGATTTAATCAAGGAGCAAGAAAAACAGCTAGAAGCACTGTTCCCCTTAGAGAAAAGCCTGATTGCTTGAATACTCATTTCTGTGAGAGTGTTTTTGAAAGATTTAGCTTGCAGATAAAAATATTAGTGAATATTTCTCTAAGTGACAAGAGCATCTTGTCAGGTCCTGGTTTCAGATGTCTTTCTCAAGAGTCTCTCAGCAGCCCATGCTGGAGAGTTAAGCTTCGTGGCCTTGGTTCCAGCCTCTGGATGTCTAGGGAAAGCTATAATCCAGGTTAGGATTTAATAATCCCTGTACACCACAGCTTCCAGATAAAATGAAATATATTACAATCAAATGATGCAAGTGGCAAATACCTTCCAAACTGTAATAAATGGTTATAAGATTGTTAAAATAACTTTATTGCTGTACTTACTCTTGGCTAGGATTCTGCACAAGATAAAACATCCACTGTGCTTTCTTATACTTATTTGTTGATATAACTTCACAGCTGTGTCTGTGAGAACAGCAAATAATAAATGTATTTTTGTACACAGATGATGTTGCTGTTAAGTAAATATGTATAGGGCTTCAAATCAAATCACTCATTATTGATACTGAATGGAGAAATCAAAAGTCTCAGAAAACAGAGATTTGGACATTAAAAAGTGCATATAATACCTACATTAGAGCAAACATCAGGAATTAGCTCAGATTTCTAGTTTGTATTTATTTAAATATTGTTTCCAACAGTGACCATCATGGATACTAGCAAAAAGAGCAAGCATGCAGTAGATGCCTTCTAAAGCTGTCTTAGATTGAGCTAAGATGGAGCTGTATTCTTCAGAGTGTCTGGTATGATGTTGTTTTGGTTCTAGGAGAAAAACAATAAAAGTTGATAACACATCAATATTTGTAATTGCTACTAAGTAGTTTTGCACAGAGCCAAGACCATTAATTAGCAGTGAAGTGTCCAAGGAGATAGGAGGGAATAGAATTAGGGCAGCTGACTTAAGCTGGCCAAAGGTATATCCCATGCCCTATGAAGGGCAACCTTCTTGTGGAAAGAGTTCTGAAGAGGGTGGAAGCTCATCTCTCTCTCTTCTGCTGCTCAGGGTACTAGCAGAATATTGATCAGATGGGGTGGTGAGCAATTGCTTGTGCATCAATTATTATATATATTTTCACATATACAGTCATAACTATTATCTTTTCCCTTTCTCTACCTTAGTATAGTTTTATTGCAATCTATGAATTTTACTTTTTTCCTCCCAGTGCTCTTCTTCATCCCACTGGGGAGGGAAGGAACTGTGTGGTGCTTAGCCACCTGCCAAGTTAAACTACAGTACAGCTTACCTGCCTATGGCAACCATAGTGTAGGTAATCTAAGAATATGTTCCAGTATTATGCTCTTGCTATCATAGAAACATGGTGGGACAAATCACACAACTGGAATATTATGACTGAGGGGCACAAACATTTAAGAGATAGAAAGGGCAGGAGAGGCACAGGAGTTGTCCTCTATATTGGGAAGTAGATAGACTGCAGTGGAATAGCCAGGTCGCAGCTTGAACCAGTATGCGAGATGTGGATGTTCAGAGTGGGGGGAGGCAGCCTTCCTCTCTCTCCCGTATCAGCAGTGCTTCCAGGAGCAGTATGCACATGGCCTGCACTGTTTGCCCTTAAACCTCCTTTTCTGGTGCACCAGAGTTCAAATCAGAGAAGGCTGCATTCCTTAGCTCACCCTTTTTTTCCCCCAAACTGTTGCAGAGAGGGGTGAGTTAATCTTTTTTTTTTTTTTTTTTTTTTTTTAATATCTTGTTCTATAGCTTCTGCATCTTAAATGAAGACTGTCATCACCTTTGTTTGCTTTACAACTGCAAAAGCTGTCTCTAAAGAACAACCATAATCAGGTTGAGAGCTTGTGTTCAAAACACATACTGGACCAATAAAGGACATTTTATAGACTACAAAACACTACTTACTCAACACTCTGCATTCCTTTGTTATTAAAGAAGCACTGAGAGTAAGCAAAACATACTAGAAATGAAGTCAGAATAAAAAGAACTATTCTTATCAAGACCAATGTTTCATTACAGGATATGATTGAGACGAGTCATACCCAGAGTAAATTGTGATAAAAAAAAAACAAAGACAAACACTTTAATTACTCAAGGGGCTAAACAGCTAATGAGTTCAGAAGCACTTCTTACTGAACCATAATACTGAAGTGCAATATGCTAAAGGAATTGTGTATTCTAAAAATTTTAAAGTCTTCATATAAATGACGCATTAAGAATCAGCTGCAGGCTAAGCCATTCTTTGAGGACACAACTCAGGTACATAACTTACTGAATAATATTTATGTCCTGAAGAACATAAATAAAGCATTCTTCTTGCTATTTTGATTAAAATATTCTGAGATGGAAAATAGTATGGTTATTTTCCCTTGAGACACAGCTGACAATTTGGTCATTAGTCCTGTATGTTTAGAATAGGTCCACTGTATTTTTTAAAAAGTCAGGGTAGCAAAACTTGGATTCAGATTATTTTAAAGGAAGGTATCCTACTCAGAAATAGGTACCATCACTCATTTTGTTGTATTACTCATAGATATTATACTGTACAATAAGATGAAAGTCAAGCTCTGAGAAAGTTAGGCCTAACCAATTAATCTTAAAAATGCCAGTAAGTTTGAAGCTGAGTAATAAGAAATCAAGTTGTTTGCATGATGTGATATTCCAGGCATTTCTTGTTACCTGTGTATTAACTGCCCTTTTTTGTCTAGCACTGTCGTAAATTGGTGAGGCATGAAATGACCTATACCCTCTTGATTAAGGAAGATAAGAGGTGAGTGTGGTTTATGCCCAAGAGATAACGATATTCAGTTCTATGCAATTTATCTTCTAAACAACAACAAAAAAAACAGTAGATGGAATAATATCTGCTGCATGTGTTGTGCAATTTCTCTCTTCCAGAGTAATATAAATGAGTAAGAATTTTACAGTCATACAGGATAAAGGTCTTACCTTAATAAGTACATCTGATATTTTTGTTTTTAAATGAAATCTTCATCATTATCTTAGTTCTTCAAAAGACACATGTTGATGCAATTAGAAACGTATGCAGATTTCTGAATCTTATTTTTTTTGAAAACCTCCCACATGATCCAGGCAAATTAAAATTACGATGTTCATTTTACATCAATATTGTTTCATTATTAGACTTGCCCTTTTTGACATCAATAATAAAATATTTTTATCAGGGAATGCAATAAAAAGTTCTCTATAGATCAAGCATGTCCAGAATTACAGAGCTATAAAACCTTGTTACATAATTTAACTTCTAAATTTGTAATACTTGGGGAAAAAAATACTTTTAACTAAGGAAACTAAATATTTTAACATATCCGTATTTTTGTTAGTTTTGAGAGATATACCTAGTATTGCAAACTTTATCATAACTCAGCGAAATATTCATGTCTGAGGCTGACGTATTCATTTGTTGATTTCTAATTCAAAGTAAGTTGCTTTTAAAGACATTCTGAATAAAATCTTTTTAACTTTTTAAGTTATTTTTGATTTATTAATTTCAAAAATATCAAACTAAATATAACAATATTTTTCTCTGCAGTAAACAAGTGAAAGCAGAGAACTCCTAGTATTACACTCTGATTTCGAATGCAGCCTTTCCTCATCTGAAAAATTATGAGAATTAGGAACATATTAAAAGTTACATAATGAGATTGTGAAGCACAGTTACTCATTTAATCTTCAAAAAGATGGTCAACAATTAAGCTCAAACTCAGAACACGAATGCTTTCAAAAGCTGAATATGCTTGTCAGACTCTTCCTTTGCTGTTTTCTGTTATGTATTTTTTCATTCAAGTTTTTCAGAGATTCACTGTCTCACAGAATTTGCATACTGCTGCATGACCGCTTGCAGAAAATCACTATGCATATACGCATTCTTGGTTCATTATGTGTCTGCAAGTCTATTCCCTGTCTGGCTTGATTTCTAAGTATTCTTATTTGACCTTACATATTGTTCCTCCTAAAATACCTTAAAATTTGAATGCAATCGCAATTGCTTCTGACCTTTGACTGAATTCATTTTTGATAAATCTTTTACAAGTTACAAGACAGTAAGATTTAAAAATCACATTGTTTTACAGTTCAGTCTAACCAGTCTAGTAAGGGGAAAAACAGGAGAGAGAGAAAAAAAAAAAAAAAAAAAAAAAAAAAAAGAGGCAAAACTGAGTACTTCTACCATCCTTGATTTCTGATCAGCCTGAAAGCTGAAACCTCACTCATTCCAGACTTAAAAACATGTTTGACATTTCCAGGTCATCCTCAGTCTCTACTGGTTAAAATACAGTAACAAGCTTTGAAAATGTTCTTGGAAATATTGTATGCAAGGGTATGATGCAGGGAAACTAAATTCATTTTATCAAAGACTAATTTTTTAAAATACGCAGATCATGAACAAATACTGAACTCAAACTAGGGAAGATCTAACAGTACTCTCATTCAAATTCTTTTCTTAAGGATAACATTCCTGCACACAGGCATTTGTCTATTATATATGGACAGATATGTTTGGGTCAAAACAAAATATTCAGATAAGGAAAACTTAAAGCATGTTTCTTATTAGAAATTGTGTTCAAATCCATCCATCATATTTCCTTGGACTCCTTTACACAAGGAAAATGAAGGATAAAACAATTTCAAATAGAGAAAGATAAAGAGAAAAAAAACACAAAGATTTTTTTTAAAATTTATTTTTTACGTGAAAAAATGTCTGCATTTAATTATTCTTCTGAGATATTCCCAGTTCAAATCCATGATGCCATCTTGTCATTCTCCCTCCTGTCAGTTTTTTCCATTTCAGAAACTTGCCACAGAAATAACAGATTTTACAACCAGTTGATGATAGTACAGAAGTGTCCTTAACGTGCATAAAGAAATATATCCAGAACAGATAGACAAGTCCGAAACTGCATCTACAGATGAGAAACAGAAGTTTTTCCACTGTTTTCCTCTCTCTTCCAAGAATCTTAAGCTATGTAGAAAGACTGATACTTTCTGTGATTACACTCTTCCTGAGGCAATAGAAAACTCTGACTGAAGGACATAATATTTGCAGTAATTACTGTTTGCTTGATTAGAACCTTTTCCAAGGGGCCTAAAAAATTAAATTCATATGTAGAAAAGTTGAGTAACAAACTAGAGAAGTTGATAGGAATTTAATGACCATTACTAGTACCAGAGATTGGGGGGGCACTTTTTTTTTTCTTAACAAATAAACCAATTTTGATCTGAGCCTAAAGTTTAATTTCATTGCCTTCATTTTTGAAAGTAGACTTCATTAGAAAATTATGAAGCAGCAGTTCTCCTGGAGAGAGCATGATTCCTGCTATTAAGAAGGCTTAGCTAAATAACCAGGTATTTCTTTGGTGGAATAGCTTTAACTATCTTTTTTTTTTTTTTTTTTTTTTTTTTTTTTTTTTAAACAGATTAAATTCCAAAGTACTGACCTATACAGGGGACAAGGTAAATGGAAGTAAATGGAAAGAGGAGGTGGCCCAGCTCAGGAGATAAATACACTAAGGCTTTACTATATACGTCTTACAAGGCACTTCATGGTCCCTGCCTCTTTGCCTTTTAAAAGGTAAAAGGTCTCGCTCAAGATTGCTGGACTACCTCAATTCAAACAAAATGAGCATCAAGTAAACTGCTGACATAGAAGTGCTACAATAATAGCTCCAACATCTTACCCTTAGAGGTGATCATATACTTGAGAGAAATAACACAAGCTATCATCTCAAGTTAGAACCAATTTCTAGTTATTTATCTGTTGCTGTAAAAATTCACTATTGTGCTGTGTACACAACCGTCCATGCTGTATGCAGTTGTAGCAGCCAAATGTTATCAGAAATTTTATTTGAACACAATCTCAAAATTGAAATGCATTAGGGATTATTGAAAGTAGAAATCTTTCCTAAAAAAGCTTTCTAATGCAAGCTTATCTACAACTATGAGATATTACTTTGGACACTTTTTAAACAATAACAACAGTCTTGTGTTTTCTGGGTTTGGGAATCTTTTTTGCATAGTTAGTTATAGTATATACAGTAATTTAACATTAAAAAAATGCTCTGTCTACATGGCTGTTGTTAATTTTAGCTTGCAACTGCTATTGGATAAAACACAAATTTGAGAAATTTATCTTTAATTTTGTTCCTGCATTCTACAGGAGAGTATATTTATGAGAGTTTTTGTTTGTTTGTTTTTTTTTAAACATCACTGAAGGGAATGTGAGCTTGGCTAAACTGATTTATGTGTTATTTAAACAGTCTATTTTAGAAACCGGGCTTGCACTACTGATGAAGGGGAAATTTACTTATAAACTTGGGGGTAAACACTGGGGTTGGAACTAGATGATTGTCAACGGTTTATGGGCTGGTCCGGCCCAGTTCCGTGACCAGCAGAGCGGAGGGATCTGTGGATCCGCGCCTCTGGGAAAGGGGAAGCAGGGGACCCCAAAATACTTGAAAAAACAACAGCACTGATCTGAGGTGGAACAAATGATTTTACTAAATATAGTATTAGTAAACTACAAAGAGAGAGAGAGAGAGAGAGAGTCTGTTTGAATTGTATAGACCTCACCACAATCCTGGGGTGAGAAGTGCAGTCCAGTTGAGTGACTGAAGTACAGACGGCGAAGTGCAGATGGCGAAATGCAGGTGGCGAAGCGCAGATAGCGAAGCGCAGACAGTGAAAAGCAGGCGAAGAAGAGAGCTCAGGTGACCTTGCATGGAGTTATATCCCCTTGCTGACCGCAAAGCCTCCTGGGGAAATGTAGTTCTTCTCCGACGGACAAACATTCGGCAGATATCAAACCCCACCCCCAGTGCATTACATGATGTTATGGTGTGGAATACTGATGACCAAAAATCATAAAACCATGACAATGATATTTCAGATTCCTTGCAATCCAAGCTATTCTATGAGTCTATGATATCTTTTAAAATTGTGAGACGTTTTTTGCACTCTTTGGAAGTCATTTTCTTAATTCTTGCTCTGTATATTCTAAAGTTTCTTACTCTCTATGACAAATTCTAGTATGGAATTTAATGACAATGTTGCATTTAATTAAAATGGAATAGTATTTAGTTTAGGAAGGGCTGTAAGAAGTCTTGAGACTTCAAGACCTTGAGAATTATTTTAAAGCAATTAATTACGTAATACTTCCTCAGGATTTTTAGTTTCAATATCACTGCCTGCATTTATATGAAAAGCAAGAAGAAGACACTATATTTTGTACTTTCTGATTAAATAGGAGTAAGTTGCTCACTTGAAATTACTTAACTACACAGAGAAGACAGATGAAAAGAGAAGGAAAGAAAAATATAAAGCTGATTTTAGTAGGCAGAGAGTGGGAAGTGAGTTACTCAGTGCTCTAGATATTAATTTACACAGTTTGGTTAGCATTGAGAGAAGATTTCTTGTTCTGCTTAAGATCTGAAGTTGGGAAACTTGTGTTAAAGGCAAGCAGTCACTTTGTTTTACTCAGAAACAGAAAAGGAACAGAATTTTATTTTTAAACTCAGACATAAGATCTGTTAACATACATAAGAACAGACTACATATGAAGTAATTTTCAGGGAAAGATATATATATGTTTGTACATTTCTATACATGTTTGTGAGAGAAAGAACTTGTTCATAACTAATAAACTTAAGAGGGACAACAACATTCTACATCTCAATTCCTGAAAATTGGGAAAGTAGACAATTAATACAAGTAAGAGGGCTGAAATGCAAGGAAAGCAATTTAACATTTTCCTTCATGCTTCTACTCTATATTATAAACAAAAGCCAGATACCATCTCCCCCACTTTATTCTAAGGAAAAGCTAGGGTCAGCATTGTGTTTTTGCACAGAACAATAGTCCTGAATGAAAAACAGCATAGTGGATAAGTGAGATATGATTAAATTTCTCATTACTTTGGTGAAAAGTTATCTTTCTTCAAGATTCTAGCTAGAATTAGAAATCAGGAAGTTAAAGAACAGGTTGTAAGTACCTTTTGAGATGAAAGAAAAATGTTTAAGTCAAATGCAGTCATCTGCCATCTTATAGCATGTTTAAATTTCTTTTTTGTTGTTGTTGAGGGGGAAGAGGGGCGCGACAGGATCACAGCCTCAGAATTAAATAAATGGACACAAGTTTATTTGCTTAAACTTAAGCACATGGTGATATTTGAGATGCATATTATGTCTAACATACCCTCAAAAATTAGCAGATAGGACACTAGAACAGCAAAATGCAACAGCCATAAGCACAGAAACAAAAGAAAGAAACTGCTTACCTTCAGAAAGCCTCAGATATACTAGGACCCCCAGCAACATACCCTTGCCTCCACTGCCAACCCTTAAATGACATCTGGGAAGGGGGAGATCCTGGTTCCACCCCTTCCTGTCACTCAAGTGCAATGCATACACCTGAACTCCCCTAGGCTGGCCCTGCTTTCCTACTAGGTGCTCAATCACTATTTCAATTCATGACTTAGCACTTCTGCTACAGGGGTCTTGGTAGATGAAGACCAGGAATGTGTGCTTGTAGTCTGAAAGGTCAGTGGTATTCTGGGTTGCATCAGAAGAGGGATGGCCAGCAGGACAAAGGAGGTGATTGTCCCCCTCTACTCTGAACTTGTGAGGACCCAGCCGGAAATGGTGACAGTGACGTGATGACAAATGATGTTCCAAATGACCATGGAGACTTCGACGAATGTCGCATGAAGTCTATTATTCACTGTTGGTGAAAATGCCTATCTAACTGTGGTGAAAATTGTGAAAAACAGTGTTTTCTAGATGAGAATTTGTTCTCCCATTATTATGCTCTTTGTATCTCCTGTAGTTTCCAAGGCAATAAATAAGAGGCACTGCTTTTAGAGTAACCTATGTAATAGCAGTTTAAGAGATTAATCTAATTAATCAATTTCTGATTTTTTATCTGTCAAGATTTGTGTTTATTAATCAAATTTTTACAATACTTCGAAAGAGAAGACTCATCTTTATACCAGCAGATTTTTAAATAACACGTATTATAAATGCATAAAGAAGCTTTATTAAAATATTAAGTTCTAAGTATTTAAATGTTAAAAAGTCCAAAACAAACAAAACTTTTGATAAGACAACTGTTTAACTATAATTATTTGAACATTTAGATCACCTTTTCTTCAAGGAAACTTACTTATATGCAGGTTTAAACATGTAGATTTTCCTTCAAGTATCAGCAGTAGAATATTCAGGGACAATATATAATTCTGTATGAACAGTACCATTAATGACTTAATACTGCTGAAACTGAACTAGTTCTCACATGACAGATAAACTAACTACTTTTGCCAGCTGTGTTTTCTTAATGCTCATACTTTCCCAGACAATGGCACAAAGAATTGAATGTCTGTTACTGGAATAATAGTAGTCTAGAAGCTTTACAGATTATAATATACAGAAAAAGCTAGCAAACCAAATGCATTCATAACAATAATGAAACTGATACTGCAGAGTGAATTTAGGACGGCAGATTCAGTGTTGTTTTTTAATTCTTCCATTTTAAGGAGTTTTAAGGAGTAATATATAACTACAAGAAAATATTAACGTCATTCTTTGCATGTGAAGCTATGTAAAGTTTAATTTGCTTTTCAAAATATTTACTGGAATGGGAAAGCAGTAGGTAATAATTATTCAAATAAAACAGAACAATAAAGAAAAGATTTTAAAACAACCATATCAAATATTCTGAATATATGTTATTCTACAGATTATAAATCCAGACACCGTCAGCCACTGTAAATTTCTGTGTAGTTCTACAATTAGTGTATTTATGGCAGTCTATCTCATAGAAATGTGTACAAAGTATTTTAGGAAAATCATCCTCCTGCTCAGAATGTTGCCTGCTCCAAACAGTTCCAAACAGTTACAGGAAGAACTTAGTTTCATTCTGATTCACAGGTGACAATCATTATGAACATATTGGCAAGGATTTGACATAATTCATTCAAACAATATTGTCACAAGCACAACTGAACAGCTTGAAATATAGAATTGAAAGAGAGAATTATTTTTGCCCAAACATTACATCCCCAAAGCAATCTCATTACTGCTCACTAAGCGTTTGTGTTCTTTGATTTTATTAAGACCTTAATTTGGGTGAACAAAGACCTATCTTATTTCTTGAGGATATGCACCGGTGTCTTTCTATCTGCACTGTCTGCCTTGTTGCAATACATGTGTCATGTTCAAAACATTGTGGCGTTTAATATTCAAGAGTGTGAATACCTCACTGTGTTAAATAGGTATGGGTTAAATGAATCACAGTAAACAGCTCAGTGCTATCCACCTTCCTATTTACTGGGAAAAAAGCATCAGAGGAAGAAGCCAATGTGGACACACTGTCCTCGCTTCCTTTACTTCTATCATTGAGTACATTATCTACTTTAATACATTATTATGTTTAGTACTTGTACAGCCTTTGCATATTAGCTGTTACAGCACTGGCTTGTAGAGAAGAAAACGGTGCTGCCTTGTCTTAGAGAAAATTGAGCAAAAGATTCCAGCCAACATATGCACAGTTGGACACTGCCTGTTTCTTCATACAGTGGAAAGGCAAGGGAAGCTTGTCCTGTTTTCAGTGTGGAAGCAGTGAGAGGAGTGATGTGATGTAACTTTTATGTGAATACTACAAAAGAAATTATAGATTACTGCTGAAATCTATATTAACGACTGCATCTGGGGAAAATAATTTATATAGTTTAAAAAGCAGATTCAACAGTGCTAGGAGAGGATTGAGTGTCTCTGCTTTGTTCCATTGTTATTTTGTTCCATTTTGTTAATAGGTAAGTTCACAGCTGTGCAATCACTGCCCTACTTTCAACCCTTTGACTGTAGTCAGTCTAAAGTCACGCAAAGAGACACCACTCACATCCTTCAGAGCAGAAATCTCACAATCAAAGCAGTGAAGTAGCCGCACAATCAAACTCGTTCCTTGAAAGAAAATATACACCACATGAGATCAGCTGGACAAACCTATGTATAAGGTAAAATGAAAAGAAATTTTATCAAAACTAGTTGAAATAAGATTCTCTATTACAATTTTAATGGGTTCCATTCTCTTTCTAAACCTCACATAGTTTTTCTTTTGTATTCTTTTTTCTTTTGTATTCTATTTTCTTTCGTATTATCTTTTAGCAGATACTTAATTCTCATTAAGTATTTCATTAAGATGAAACTGAATTTCTGACAGAAAAATCATTTAAAATTGAAAAGTATTATTGTTACGAGCTTGAAACTTCAATGACAAAAATACTATAATTCAGCATACACAGGCATTAGCTCTGATTTTCATTTGTCTTGATTTTATGAAATGTCCATGCCCACGAATATTATAGAAAGACAGTTTAAACTGGCTCGACAGTAGCTCAAAACCTGGTGTACAGGGTTGTCAGAGTTCCCCAGACAAACCAATGTATTTGCTGACTGTTGGATCTGGAAAGTAATATTACAGGTATATAATGCTGATTACTTGAGAAAAATTGATTACATATTACTTTTTCTTTGCTCAGTACAGCTGTTACCACGCTGGCTAACAACTATGACTAAATGAAATAATACTGCACAGAATCAAGACATAAGTGGTAAGAGTAGTTAGAGGTAAGAGTAACTAGTGATAAGAGTAATTGGAGTTGCTTTCTCATGTGAAAGTGCACAGGCAACGTCTCAAAAAAGCTTTTTAAAAAAATAATTTCATTTACTGTCTTCTATTCTTACAAAATTCCTGCCAGTTATAGTCTGCCTTCTTCATCTCTATTACTCTGTGCTTTGGAAGCATTATTCTTTCAGAAAAAAAGTAATTTAGGTGCCCTATTAGACAATATTAGACTATTAGGTGCCTTATATCCCATTTATTCATTCTTTTTTGATCCTGACCTATCTTAAACTCTCCTTTCTGTTATTTTTATCTCACAAGACTGTCGTATTTATCAGCCCCTCAGGACTGGGTCTAGCCATACCAAAGAAGGGAGAGTTCTGTCAAATGATGCATTGCAGCTTCTCCCCTCCAAAAGGACATAAAGCATGAAAGCATTGATTACAGAACCACAGTATCCTGAGTCACCTCCACTGACTTTTTATGTGTTTTGTGTCCCCTCAGCTGTAACCCTTTTGTTCCTGATGTTCATTAGTCTGTATGACCATGTGATCTCTGATCTTAAAAAGCTTTTCTTGTTGGAAGATCTTCTATTAGATGAACAAAAAATCACTTGATCTTAATTTATGTGAATTATTAGAATAAGTTATAAATGAAGGTTGTCCTTGCTAGTTCCTTGGCCTGATGAAATTGCTCTCTGAAGAAGGCAAGCCAGACAGCCCAAAGACATGTCAGATGTATTGATTTTGTCTCATTGATTTCCAAATGATTCATCTCTATCACCTATAGAGACCTCTTTGCATTATCACTGGTAATGTATCACATAAAGAGAAAAGATGGTAACACAAAATTATGAAGACTGAAATGAACAGACCAAACTATATATCTTCCCTCAGCATAACGTGTTTATATTATACAGACTCAGAAAAGAGTCTGCTCTTTACAGGCCCAGAGACCCTTTTTTTTTCTGATTCTAGTCAAAAGCAAAAATTCATAGGAAACTAGATATAGTTTCATGTTTATTAACAGTATCAAAATGCTTTTTTGCAAAATAACCAATAATCCTATACTGGAAAAAATATGTAGGTAGAGAACAACACCCTCACCTCTTTCTACCTTAATACTTGTCCGCTCTGTATCACCTGCTATGCTTTCCTTCAGCGCATTATAAAACATACATGGTAACAGAAGATGGCAAAATAGCATAAACATATTTTTCTTACAATTAACTGCATTGGTAACAAATTCAACCAGTAAAATGTATTTTTCGTATTGAAGTCTACTTAATATAGTTTTACAGGTGCAAAATGCCTCTACTTTACCTACATCTCTTTAAACAGTCCAAGTACCATCCAATGCTACTGAGAATATCTGTGACAATTCCTTGGGAGGCCTGATGTAAGTTCTTCATTAGGCTACATCTTGCAATCAAAATACCTTTGAATACTTAAATAGACAGCTATGATTCAAAGACTGATCTATAGACATCCAGAACAAACTTTCTTGGGGAATTCTCTGAGCACTTGAAATTCTTTGCAGTGTTCGTGCTTAGAATTGCACTGTTGAAGTAAGTGCTGCATGAACAACTACTGTTTAAACAGTCATCAGATTACACTGTTCCAAAGCCTGATCCATTAGATTGTGTACCTACTATTATCATGTACCATGACACAATTCTGCTTGACTGTGCCATTGCTAAAATCAGTTTATCTGTTCTGATAATGACAATTAATATGCTATGTCTTGTGAAAGAAGCAGTCTAGACTGCATCATCATGCAGTCCATCCAATAATGAATATTAAATATGTATCAATCTGGTGAAAGACACCACATTATCAATAGAGACTTTTATTTCCATTTGTAGGAAGATATGTTTCATTCTTCTCAGAATTACGTCAGTATTCTAATTCTTGTTATTTAAAGAGAAAAAGAAACAGAGAAGTAGAAAACAACAGTAGAACAGTAGAAAGCATCCCAGCAACAAATGTCATATAGAAATGCAGTACAATAATGAAAGCACTTTGTAAAATCTACTGCCACAGGAAGAAGGAAATAGCTTTTATGTTTACAGCATTTACATACCTGTGCTTGCATCTAGTCAACAGTAATATATTGTTCCAATATCTATTTTTTATATGCCTTGCTTTTTTTTCACAAGGTTTTTGCTTTCCTAGAGTCTTATCTCAATTATGGAGATTTAAATTTGTAGGAGACCATGTACAAGGGATGCTCCAAAAGTAGTGCCTCTTATCTTATCATGTTGGCCCCTATTGCCAGAAGTGGATGCTGGTGAGATGGTAATAGAGGCTGAACATTCTCACCAATATTCCATTATATTTTGTAATTACATGCAACAGATGGCAGTCTGACAAAATGCTATCTGACATAAAAGCACATGTGAAGCAAAGGTGTGTAAATGAATTCCTTTGTGCAGAAAAAGTTACACCTGTTGATGTTCACCGACACTTGCTGAACATTTATGGAGACCAAAGAGAGGATATGAGCACAGTGAGGCAGTGGGTGGTGCGTTTCAGCAGTTGTGGTGGTGACATAAAAGACAGCAGCCATGCAGATTTGTATGAGCATATTACTTAACAATTCTCAGGTAAAATGAGCACGTATTCCTTATCTCCAGCATGATAAACATGCCATACAGATCAGTTAAAGTATCTCACATGATCTTATGAACTTGTGGTTCAGTGATCAGTTGGTATGCTCTTGACTACGAGCTACTGAAGCTTTCAAAAGTCTGTTACTTCCTGGAAGACTTTGACTGGCTTTCCAGGTCTTTGAAGACAGATGAGAATTTTCAACAAATCAAAATTAATAAATCATTGAGCTTTCTGCTGACTGGGGATCATATCTTCAACTCATCAGGCTGGTTGTCAGCTAGTAAACTACTAAAAGATCTGATGTATCTCAAGGGGGTTCCTAGAAGAACTGTTGAAAAAAATAGGTCTTCTGAGAAGAATAAAGATGGGGAATAAATCAATTACAGGAAAGCAGTGCAAAACATTATGCTTATATGATTCAATTGAGGAACTTTTCTGTTTTTCTTGACTAAATTAGAATAATATTACTTTGCTAATTGATTGAGTTACAGCCACTAGCTGAAATGAAAAATATTGATTTTTCATTATAACAGGCTTCTATATGGTCAGACACCATGTAATCTACTGAAGTGAATGAAAGATAAAGACCCAGACATAAACATATTCCTGTATTTAAAAATGTATGAAAGATCAGGTGCAGTTTTTAAGGATTTCCTGGTATTACTTAAATTCCAGACAGTGTCTGGCTGTTTTTCATGTACAATAAACCTATCTTATTGATAGATAATAAAAAGTAATATGTTCCAAAACAGGTGTCATTATCTGGCAAAAGATATGCCTTAAGTAGATATGCTTTGTTGTTAATGAATATGAACTGTGTTTTCTTCAGATGTCTATTATATAGTTTGCTCTGAAAGTAAGGCCTCCTATTTATTTCCATGAACACTACAACAGATACAAAGAGCACAACTGCACTATTTGAAAGAGCAAATTCTCAGTGATAGCTATGCATTTTTACCAACAATAAACAAAAGCATGCATGATGTGCTCATACAAATCTGCACAAGCAGAGGTAACCCCCTGTCACTATTGCCACTGCTTAAACACTACCTCACTGTGCTCACATCCTGTTTGGTCTGCATACATGTTCAGCAAGCATTGATGAATGTCGATGGGAGCATGGAAAAAGTGACACACTTTTGAATCACACACACTGCCATATCAGATGCCATTTTATCAGACTACCTCCCTGCTGCCATCTGTCACACATAATTACAAAATGTAACAATATTGGTGGAAAGGTTCAACTTCTATTGCCATACCATCAACATCTGCTTCTAACATCATGGGACAACATAAAAAATTAGGAGGCTTTACTTTCAGAGCATCTCTCTGCATTAAAGTAGACAAAAAGAAGTTGAATATTCTAAATTACTTTATTTCTTATAAGAGAAAACATTTATTTAACTTTATGCAGTTAAGGCCAGTCAGTGTTTAGTCCATTCAAAGTCAAACGACTTCTGAGATCAAGAAAGAATTTTTGAGTACATAATTGTTAAGAAAATGTTATAAAAAGAGATCCAAAAGGCTGGAAAACAAGAAATATTTCAATGAATTCACTACCACGCATGTGCTCATTTTATTATAAAGCAAGTAGTTATCAATGAAAAAAAAAGATAAGTATTTTCCTAATTCATGGAGACATGTTATTAATTAAAATCGTTTCGCTTATTTATAACTGAATTCCAATTTCCTTTTTAATAATGGTGACAAAAGTAATGAGTAAATGTAAACCAATTCTTTAGATAATAATAAAGATCTTCATTCTTTATTTGCAAACATAATAGACATTCAAAAGTTACATATCTGAATAAATGCCTATTAAGTGGCATAATTGCTTAAGTAAACAGATATAAAACATAAAATGGCTTTTATCAGCCTTTTTTGGGGGAAGAACAGCATTTCTTTGGGAAATACCTAAATTATAAAACAAAATATTAAAATTGATTATTTACTGTCTCCTTACTTACCTCAATCTACTCCACAATGAGATCTTCAGAGGAGTAAATTAAAAAGCCCAGAGTGCTGCTGAGTAAACGGGTGGAGGGTCAGAAGTGGATCATGCACAAATAAAAGATTAGTAATGCTTGTGCTGCTGAGAAGTTACCTATTAAGGGATGAAAATGTTTATTTTGTTTCCTTTTTTAAAATTATCTTTTATTTTTCTCTGAGCAGAAATCTGAGTAACATTGGATACAGAAGGAATTGAGAAGATTTCTAGGACATAGTCTTGTTTGTCGTGATTGACACACATACAGTTCATATGCCAAAGTCTACTGTCAGGAACATATTTTGTTTTGTAAATCTGCAAATTTTCTTTGAGAATACTGATGAAAACATTTAAGATAGTGAATTACGATGCAGTCACTATATACTTCAAATTTACTAGAATCAATATTTACAAGTTTCAGGGTTTAGCAAGGACAAAAATGAAAACTTAAAAAGAGATCCAATGCTTATTCTATTTTTATTAAGTATATAGATAAAATACAGAATAAAGAATACTATTGAGCAATAGAAGACATAGGACTTTTAAAAACATACCAAACAAAGTACACTGTTAAATACTCTGCAACAGTTTAGGAGCATATTACCAAATGAAATTAGAAATACGTATTTGAAGTTAAACTTATTAAATATATTTACAATATCACAGGGCAAAAAAATAATGCTTCTATATACATGGCAGACAAAATCTTGTAATCTTACTAGAAAGTTATGACTTTGAACAGTAGACAAAACATACAGTAAGCAGGAAGGAATTCTCTTTCATCCCAGGATATAAGACAAAGGTAAAAAAATTTCACTGAAGCATTATGTACATCAGTTTATCTTCTTCTACCAAGTATATTAAAAGAAAGTCATAACATAGACAAAATACTGTCAAAAATACCTGATTTTCAAGCTCTTCTGCCGTCTTAGTTTTTGTCATTTAAGGCCAAGATCAGAAAGAAAATAACTTAGAAATTTTCAAGGGGAAATGAAAAACAATTATTCACATTTTTAGAAAGACATGCACTTTTACAATCACTTCCATCTTTGACCAAGTCCACCTAGATTTTCTTTAATCATCAGTAAACAATCCTGATAAAAGTTTTCTTGCTAGAAAAGAAAATGAGAAGGGGAAAAAAAAAAAAAAAAGTTCACTTTGCTAGTCTGTAACTTTCAAGAAATAAAATGTAAAACACTGAATCTCCTGCTACGACTAAAGAAAGAATTTCAAATGTCAGAATGCTGCAGTACAAGCTGATGAACTACTATTAGACAAGAAATAACTAAGATGCTTAAAGGTACTTAATAAACATAGTTCTCATGCCGCAGTGCTGATGTCTACAAATTAGATATATCCAAAGTGTCTGAATTTTATGATAACTAGATACCTTATTATTACAGACATTGAGACACTATCCTTATATTTATAAGATACATAAACTAATGAGAAGCTGAAATAAATTCTGACTGGTCCAAGAAAAAAAAAAAAAAGGAAGACAAGGAGTAAACAATCAGATTAAGTTAGAAAGGACTGTATCAAGGTTTATTTAAGCTCCTAAGTTTGTTTTTGTTTTTGCTTTCTGGCAAAAGAAATATTAGATAAGATGAAATAGCAAATGCTGAGTCCTATCTTCTTTCTCCTTATGTTAAAATAACGACTTCAGTGTTGTGTTTGCATTAACGTGCCTGATATATATAGATTAAAATGGTTGGATACATTAAGTAATGATGCAAGCTTCTACATGATAAAAAATTTACATGTCTACTTGTGGTCACATATCATTAGAATTTCTGGAAGATAAAATAAAGAGAAGATATCGTATATAAGTGCAAGGTTGTTGTGGATTTTTTGTTTGTTTGGTTTTTTTGTCTTTTTTTTCCCTACTCTCAAAATGGAAAAAAAAAGATCAAATATTAAGTAGGGAAATGACAGAAGCACATGGGAACTGCTAACCTACTGGATTTCCTTCTAGTTCTTTGAATCCTCACATACCTGCTTATAATTGCTTATTTTACATCAGGTTTCAGGATATTAAAAAGTAAATACTCAGTGCACATGAAGAATCTGAAAGTTGATAAAAGTTGAATGTTGCTTGCAAAAGCATCACTTCATTCAGATAGCTTAAAAAAAAAAAACACAAACTTGTGCTAAGCATTTTAACTTTGGGAAGATTATCTAAAACTCAAAGCCTTCTGAGCTTCATTCATGCCTAGTTACAGGATGAAGATTCTATATCATCTGGTTTGGACACGTTCTGTAGCAATTTTCATTTCAGTAACAGTTAAAAAGAGAGAAGTACTGAATTTAATTTATATAAGAATTTTATTTAATTTGTAAAGAATAACAGGCAAAATAAAGCACAAACTGCCCCAAGCATCCTCTTCTCCAGACTAAGAAATCCCATTTCCCTCTGCCACTCCTGATAAGACTTGTGCCCCAGACCCCTCACCAGCTTCATTGCACTTCCCTGGATGTATTCCATGGCCTCAACATCTTTCTTGTACCGATGGACCCAAAAATGAACACAGTATTCAAGATGCGGCCTCACAAGTGCTGAGTACAGAGGAATGATCACTTCTCTGCTCCTGCTGGCACACCTATTTCTGGCACAAGCTGGGATGCCATTGGCCTTGGCCTCCTGGGCACAGTGCTGGCTCATGTACAACTGAGCGCCAATCAACACCCGCAAATCCATTTCTTCTAAACAGTCTTCTAGCCACTCTGCCCCAAGCCCACAGCATTGCCTGTGTTTCTTATGGCCAAAGTGAAAGATCTGGTACTTGGTCTTGTTGAAAACCCCTATGCCTCAGCAGTGATCCAGCCTGTCTAGATCCCTCAGTAGGGCCTTCCTCCCAAGGCAGATTGACACTGCCTTGGTGTAAGATGCAAACTTACTGAGGGTGTACTCAATCTCCCTATCTTCCTTACATTAGTTAATTATTTACCTAATTAAGAAGATAAAGTACACTAAGACAGATAATGTAATGAAAAATGAAAAAAGTACAATTTCTTTAAGAACTGATCAGCTGGAACAGACTTCTCAGTGACTCAGTGAGTTAGGAAGAGAGCTCTTAAATGGGGACGTATTCTGTAGCTTGGTGTGTCTGTGTTAGTAGGGAGAAGGCTGCGCTAGCCAGTCAAGAAGGGAGAGATGGTGAAATCACAAAGGAAGGAATTTGATTTACGCTTATGAGACATCATATGTACTCAGTGTCTACTTCTATTAAAAGCAAGACATAAATCCACAAATAATATTTAAATTTGCTTTGTTGCAACCTACACTAATCACCTGACTGTATTAGACTCATAGTTTTCCAAAATTGTTGAATAAACTTTCTTTTTTATCCATGTATCTGAAAGGCATGTTACATCCATACCTTATGATTTTAAATACGTCTTTTATCATAAAGAGTTGTCATAAAGAGTTCATTTCCCATCTCATTTTTTTTCTAAAAAACAAGAGTTTTTTGCTGTAGTACCATTTCCTAACAAATGCTTACATAGCTCTGAACTTTATTCTTCCAAGCTTGGCTTTCTTAATTCAAGAAGGCCATTTGAATATAATTTTTCATTTTAAAATCCTTTATCCTGCTTTGTTAGGATTTTCTTCAGCTTAAGAAATGTTTGCTTTGCTTTGCTTCACTCTTTTATTTATGTCCTTCAAAGTATTCTCTTCACTGACTTTTCTATTGCAGCAGTGTTATTGGCAACTTTTCGTAGTAAGCTTTTTATGGCAGTTTGGTATTCTAATATGAATTTTCTTTATCTGGCTGTAGCCAGGACCTCGCTCTTCCTCAAGACCTATTATCCAAAGCTCAAGAGGATAGGGGTTTAAATAGCTCTAAACGTGTGATTACTGAAAACTGCACTTCCTAGTCTTGTGTTGGTTTATGTGCATATTTTTCTATGGATTTTATTTATTTGAAGTATGTGTATTCCAATTAATTCTAAATTAATTAAATTTTAAATCAATATAATAAAATCAGTAAGATAAGTTTTATTAAAATGTTAAGTCAGGAAATTAACGATACCTACCAAATACTTAGGAAATTCTTATTTTGTGATTCAGAAAATTGCAGTCCTTCTTGTTAGAAAGGATTTTTGCTGTTGTTATTATTATTTTTTTTTTTTTAATCAATCAAATATAGTTACACTACTCACCACAAAGAGAAAATTCTTATCTAAGCACAGTACAAATTATAATGATTTCTCCAGAGGTACAGCACTCAACTCCATTTATAGTATAGACTTTTGCAGAATTCTCTTGCTGAATATAAATTTGGCACAGCTTAGTTACACCACATATCTAACTAAGACATCATAAGTGAGAGGCTCAGGACTAAAGACATTCTAAGATAAAACTCAGGACAGACTGAAGAAAAAGTACATTAAATAATATTTTACATTATGCATGGAAATATTTATATGAAATATTTTTAAGTAAAAAATATTTGTGGAACTTGGAACATCTTTGTGAAACCCATGCCTAAAAGTGAAGATATATTTCTGCTGTAGAAAAGCCTTGCAACAGAAACAGCCTCAGTTAAAACCCTTCTTTTACTATAAGGCATACATGGAAATGGATGTAAAGGGTAGTGAAGTTAGTATCAAAAAAAGCCTTCAACATTTTTTAAAAAAAGCAAAACTCAACCTCTATTTACACCATGAAAGAGAAAGCTACTTTTAAAGAAATGCATATATGCGTACACATCTAAAAGACTTTATTCAGATATAACATTATTTTTAAGTTCATCTCCCTAGCTTAGTCATTATCATAACTTATTCTTTGTAATACAGTTTTAATTCTGGCTTCAAGCCTGGAATTATGAATGAAGTTTTGGAATATATCTCATTCTTCATTTTTATTCCAGGTTAAATTATTTCCTTCTGTAAGTGTTCAATAAAAAAAAAGGAATATTTTGGATATCTTATTGTTCTTTCAGAAAAATCTTGGAAATATCTGTATGTTTAGACAAAGAAAATAAAATTTAATATTTTGGGTGAGAAATTTCACCACTTATGGCGGTTATGCTTCTTAAGGTGTAGCCACCATTTAATCTCTTTCTCTGAAACCCCTCAACTTCTCAAGAAGAAAAATCATGTGTGTAATGGTTTCAGTTTATTATCTCCCTATTCTGCCCCTACATATATATATAAACCATTTTTTTCCCTCCTTTTTCCTGTCTTTCAAATGAACGGTGGAAATCCCACTATCCAGAAGGAACTTCTTAATTACAGGATTCCTTTAATTGAAAGGTGAAAAACTGTTCAGACTCTGAACTTTTCAATTTTTCTCTTACATAATAAAAAATTAAAGAACATTGTGCACATCATTAGGACACTTTGGAAGTGTGAATTTGCAGTTAGAATAAACAAAAGCTGTATGATTCTAAGCTGTCCCTAGTAGTGATGAAGATCTAGAAATTCATACTGGATTATACTGTTTATATACATAAATCTGGTATATTTGGTCATCCAAAGTTGATCAACAGAATAGGTTCTACTTTACAGAGAAATATAGAAATCCCCTTAGAAAACAAACTATTCTGTGCCAGCATATATGATACAATGTTAGCATGTATCATATAAGAATTGTGTTTCTGGTTAAGTATTAATGCAACAAAGCAGTGCTTCACAAAAGATATCTTCTATATTTTGGGATAAGAAAACCAGTACATACGTGTGAAAAGCATAGTGTATTAGAAAAAGAGAGTATTCTAACAGAGAAAAAAATCATAGATCATTGTGAACTAACATAATGAAATTTATTTTCTTACTCTTGTTCAGCTGTAAGTTGATTTGAATATTTTCAACCAACTAATTTTCACAGACCAAACTTCACTTTAATGTAAGTATAATTTCACTTAATGTGATGCTGTGGATGCTGATTTTTGAACTGATTAGCAGATTCTCCCTAAACTCTTTCACAGATATAACAAATGTGTATTTTCACTTGTACAATCAAATCTTGGAGTGAACTGATGGAACGAGTTCTGCCCTTTCTGCGTGAGGATGAAGGATGTCTGAATGTTTTACCTTAATACACTGCGCACAGTGCAATGTAGTTTTTCAGATCAGTACAGGGCAGAAAAATTATTCAGGGCAGCTAAAATCATCATGAAACTTTAATAACACCCTTTTGAAGATGTGAATTTTAAAAGAAAAAATTGAAGGAAACATAATTCTAAAGAAGCGATCGATAATCATATAGTAGTGCCATCAGCTTTCTTTTTTTTTATTTTTTATTTGCTAGGGGGCTCAAGGATTGAAAGTAGCTATGTTTGGGGGCTATATAATGACTAATACTATTCTTAAAAGAAATCAATATCCATGTGTTTTATAGCTCAATAACTGTTGATTACAGGCTAAGTGACAGAGGTAAAACTAGTAACATAGCACATACAAATTATCAACTCTGTTCTATGCACAGATTGAATAAATAGCAAGTATTTCTTCAGTGCCTTTATTTGTGGCCACATCTAGTAACTACAGACTCAATACATCGCTTCAAAGTGTTCCCTTCCCTTACTCAGCTTATTCATATACTTTAAGGTACTTTACATTTATGAACAGAGGCTGTATGATAGTACTTTTAGCTGTGACACGCTAAGTTTTGTCTTATTTCAACTGCATGCTTTGAACTTCAGTAACTCATTTGTTCATAGAATCACATCAAAGTGGAATCACAGTGGTTCTTCAGAATATGATCGATTTTCAAGTGAGCAGAATGTTCTAATCCTAAGTTGTGCAAAACACCACATATGTGATTGGGCCATACTGTACTCCTCCTGAAAGTATTTAATCTATTTATTTAATCTTTTGATAGGATGAAAGGAGTCCAACACCCATACCTCACTTGGAAATGGAAATCTGTAAAAAAATATTGCTGGAAAACTTTTAGAAAAATCAATTTTCTTAAAAGCTTCTAGGTAATATTTATATTTCAGTGCAATCCCCAATATATACCACATGACATTTCAACAACTTTAGCTACTAGTTAGAGCAAAAAGTAGGCTAATTGGCTTCACTCATACCTCTAAAATGAAGATAAATATAATGAGAATTTTTATAAGCATATTTGTTAGCATGCGTGCAGTCTTTAATTACTAAAAAGCTTCAAGAGAGTGCATAAAAAGTAATACTGTTTGCAACTTGCTGCTCCTTCATGCCTCAAACTTCATGCACAGATGATTTCATATAAATAAACAGTTTAATACAATCCTTCATTTGAAGTCTCCTAACAAATGACTATCTCAGAATAACAAGTAAGTGTTGGGGAAAATAGCAGTAAAACCATTTGAATTGTATGGAATGCATTCATCATTTACATTTAAGTTGTCTGAATGCTGTTATGTTTTCATTTGTTGGCTTGTTTTATGATCTCTCTCTAACATCAGACATGCCATTAAATAAAGCAAATAAGTAAAGAAAAAATACATGAATTACAGTATAGTTGCATATCATGTCTAGGAGATATTTCTGTTATATTTATCAAAACACAGATTTTAACAGTCTGATAGAGTCAACCCTTAAGTCACCGGTTCTTATTAGTGCAGACCTATCACATTTTTTTATACTATACGGCAAGACAACATTAAATCCAATGGTAAAGCAGCTCTCAAATAGTTTCTATCTTTGTATTCACTGCAGTTCTGTTCTTATTTCAGTAACTTTCTCACTAGACTCCTTCTTAGTACTTCTGTCCTTGTAGTAAATTCTTTAGGAAACACTGCTGGTCAGCAGAAACTTCTGATGGTCAGGTCTCCTATATCATCAACATCTTCATTAAAATACACCTCTTTATAGAAATAAGGTTTATTTCAAAAAAGCCAAGTTGTTTGCAGCCATAAAAATAATATTTGCAGGCAAAATAAAGCAGAATTCTGTATACGTTAACCCATATTAAAAACAGATTCACCTGACGTGCTGCTTTACACATTAATGCAAATCACTGCAAAGCAGAAAACACCACATTTCCTGCTTGTTCACAGAATGAATCAAGCTGATTATATTTTATGCACTACTTAAAGTTTTAATTGTTTTCATCCTTACTCAGCTACGTAACTCCTTTTAGAAAAATACATATTTAGTAACCATTATCCCCACACTTCAATAATTGTTCTGTAATGGTCATATCATTTCAACTGCAGAGTAATTACTTTTATAAGAAGTGAGAAGACTTCCTTTCTATATGATGTGTGTGTTTTAGTATTTCTCTCCATTATTTTCAGTCCCTATGTGACTTTTACAAAACTGGTTATAATTATCATTTTTATTACATTTTTTGTGAGTACTTGAAAAAGATTTTTCAAAACTAATAATTAGCTGCAGTTGTTGTTTAAGGTCCTTTTATAATTTAGATTTTAAAAAAATTAAGCAGTTATATAATAAAATTATATATATTATATAATAAAATGTTATATATAATAAAATGATAGAAAAAAACAAAAAGAGAAAATGGCTTTCAATTCTTCCTTATTTCTAATTAAAAAGGTTAGAATTATTTGTATTCATTTAGTTACTTATTTTTGTGCATGTTGCAATTTTTGGTCTATTTAGAAGCTGTTGAGCTGTTTTTGTCAAGAGTGACAGTTAAGCTGTATATCTCCCATAGGTTTTTTTTTTTTGCATTTTGATTCATAATATCTCTTTTATTACTTCAAAACATTATATTGAATAACAGGCATAATCCTTTGGTGCAGAGATTGCAATAAAGCTGCTCACTTACATTTCTGAATAGTACAAGATACCAGCTCCTCCACTTCTTACTATCCTCCTTACCTCACAAGTCCAGAGTTGCTGGCTACAGACATGCAAGTACCCTCTACCTGAATTTTGTATGGATATTGACTTTGAAAGTGTAAAGAAAAGTTAACTCTTTTCATTGTGTTGGGAAAGCATATCCAGATTTTCTTTGGCATTTGTCTAAATATGAGTAACTACACAAAAGCTTAACTGAATCACTAATACTTTTATTTGGCCTGCTATCCTAGGTAAAAAAAAGTTCAAATAGTGACAGTGTACTAGAGACATCTATATGGATATATGCACAAAACAACTGCAAAAGGAAAAATTGGTACGGAGTAAAGGTCTTAGTGACAATTTTGTTGTCTTACTCCTGAGTGGTCTCGGTAAATTAGGAATTAGTGTGCATCCAGGACAGAGCTTAAGGAACTGGGAGAAACCTTAGTGGGTAATTCATCTAAAAGATGGCTTAGGGAAGTTGTCTTTTGTTATATTTTTCTGTCTGAAACATTTCTCAGAATGAAGGTAAAATTTCGTTAGATTCAATGCAAATATCATAAATATTTTTAAATGAGGTATACAACCTTATAATCACACTAGAAACTTTTATCACTAAAAGATATTCTATTTCCTAATATATATGAATATACATCTATAAAAACACAAAAATATGTTGTATAAAAAAAGCCTTAATTAATACTTTCTATCTTCATGTAAAACTTCACTATAGGTCTCATTTCAGTTTTATCGCAAATGTACACTTTTTGTAATACTGTGATCTACTTATGTATAATACTTTGACTTAGTTTTTGTTCCTCCCAAATCAAGAAAAGGAACTTCAAATCAAGTGAACTACTCACTTGTAACTTGAAGTGGCCAATGCTTCATGAACTACTATTTTTTTTCCCTTTATTCCATTTGGTTTATGTTTGTTTGCTTTTCTACTTTTTTTTTTTTTTTTTTTTTTTCCTCTCCAAATTATTTCATTTATTCACTCATAATACTATGTACAGTATCCCATTTTGGTGACTTGAAAACGTATGTGAAAATTCCTCTCCCTGACTTTCAGGAACTGCTTTAGACAATAGCGTGTTTCTCCTTTTTAATCTGCATTACTGTGTTTTTTCCCTGAGGAAAAAAAAACAGAAACCACAAACCAACAAAAATCAGTGCTCAAAACTGAAATAAAGGACACTCCTGTAGATTTCATATCTTTTCTAAACACATTGTTATTACTGTCTAATTCACTATGAAGGTTCTTCTATGAAAGTCACTTCCTTAAATTGCTTCTGCTTTGTTAATAGCTGACTATACCTAAGTATGTGTGTTCGTTGGCTTCTCATCAACCAGAAGCACATTTTTCAGTGAACTACGAATGTCTCATGCTATGTGTATTACTTAAAGCAAGTGTCTTGTAAATCAAACAGAGGGTTAGAATCAGGGTAGCAAATCACATTTTTTCTCTTTGAATGTACATTAGTTTTTATTATGTATTTTTTTTAACCCCTAGACTATTAATTTATCATGCCATATTATCTTCCCTGTCCTCAGTAGGACAGGGAATTATATATAATATAATTCTTACATACTTTCAGAGAGAACCCTATGTTCAGCACCACTGAAGAATATATACCACAGGGGTTGAGAAAAAAAAAAAAACAAGCAATCATCCTAATTTTTTATCAATAGAATACGCAAAACACTTACATATTTATACCGTAACACCAGTAACTTTATTCCTTCAGCATCTGTCAAGCAAAGTTGGCTAAAACACATTTCAGTGCAAAAGACTAATGGTAAGCGTTGATGATTGATTATTTAATAGATGTGGAATTTACAATCAGTATTATTACATCAACAAAGTTCTTTACCTACACTACTAAATGCAGTTCAACATTGTCTGCTGTTGACTGAGTTCAGTGTTTTTCTCATATAGAATACATATTTTAAAATTATTTTGGAATATTCTCTATCCAAAAAAGAAAAAAAAAAAAGTATTATTAAAAAAAATGGTAAAGACTATTGATTGCTTCACTGCATTAAAACTTGATAGTTGGTATTAATCAAAGAGTAGTATACAATCCATTAGTTGTGAAAGGATTTAAAGAATTGATTTGTAGTGTGGGGAATTTACATGGAATCTCATTAACCAGGAAAGTTTGCTATAGTTTTCATTTAAGTTGAACTCATGCTTTAGTAACAGCTATATTTTTATTCCCTATCAAGCAAACTCAACTGAAGCTCATTACTGTTAGTATTACCTGTGCCATATTATGTACTTATGATTTTTTTCTAGTTGAATGAAAATCTGACATCATAACAAATCATAAGAAACCTATGCTTTAGGCTAGATATATATTTTCTGATCTAAATACTTGTTTGAGGCTACAGATTATGTACATTAGATCAACTCCACTGTTTATTGACTATGAAGTTCAGAATTTTTAAAAACTAATGTTGAGGTCAAGTCTCACAGATTAAACAGAATTTGACTTGGATTTAACTGAATTGAGTGAGGGCAATGGATGTGAGGTTGAGTGTCCCTGCTATCACCGTGTCCCTCTAATTTAACTATACTATCTTACTTCTCTGAGGAGAAAAAAATAGTTTACTAAATATAGTATCAGAATGCAAGCTAACCCACTATAATACAATATAATTAGAATTGAAGCTTCTTCTCTTCTGGGTCAGTTATCCAGAACTGGAGCATTAACACTTTAACTCCCAGTGTGCTACATGATGTTATGATGTGGAACACTGATAACAAAAATCATAAAACCATGGCAAATTGCATGGTTGCCACAAATATTATTTTACTCAGAAGTGCAAACAGGAATTGTAATGAGAAAATAGATCAGTAATAAAAGTGCTCGCTATATTGGCTTCTCCAGCCCCTCTCTCAGGATCTAAATTGGGAAAAAGGAGAATCCAGACAAACTTACTTTTTGAAGCAATATACTCTTCATAGAATCATAGAATCAATGAGAAGTTGGAGTTGGAAGAGATCTTAAAGATTATCTAATTCCAACAACCTTGAAACGTCCAGGGTTACCACACACCAGATCAGGTTGCCCTGATCACTATCAGGACCCATTCTGCCTGGCCTTGAACGTCTCCAGGAAGTAGGCATTCATAGCTTCTCTGAGCAGCCTATACCAGTGCCTCATCAGCCTCTTGATTAAAAAATCTCCCCTAACACCTGACCTAAACCTCCTCTCTTTTAGTTTAAAGCCATTCACTATTGTACTATCTCCTCATGTAAAAAAAAATAATAATAATAAAAAATTGGTCTCGTTTCTGCTAAAGTTTTCAGATCGAAAGATTGAATTTATATTTTTATTTACCCTACAGAACAGGAAATTACTAGAGAATCAATATGAGAAGAAGAAAGTGCATGCATTAAGCTAATATAGAATTTTAGTGTTATTAGAGAAAATAAATGAAGAAAACCTATATGTGTCTAAATTAAAATTTTTACTTCCAAGAATGCTACTAGGAAGTCAATCTTCAGGAATAACATTGCATCTATTTCATCACAGATAGACAAGGATTGTAATCTATCTAATATCTGATATCATTAATGGTAAGATATATTGATATGCCTAAGGTGTGTATATGCATCTGCTACAAATAAAAACCTAAACATAAGCTAACAAATCTATTGGCCTTTCTCCAAACACACTAGTCACTAGTTTTCTACCATTCACTCATGGTAGAAAACCATGAGTGTTTTTCACTCATCTTTTTATTTCACCTATCTTTTTATTTTGAAATATCTGCAGTTCTTATGTTTGATGGTTATTTTCATTTCTTTTGGACAGACTAAAGCTAAATGGGCTATATAGTGGTGATTCTAACTTTCGTGTAATTTTTAACTGATACTTATATTCAATTTACATAATTTCTTCTGTTAAGTAACAGATGTAGGCAAGCAAAGTGAAAGATTTAAAATCACATTAGTACTCCAGTTAATCAGGGGTTATTCTAATATTATCACAGAACTCACTAGTTTCAAGCTTGGGAAGACAGAGAAGCAATATCTCTCAAACTAAAACTGCTTCAATAAAGGACATACAGCAAGCAGCAAGAGCTGCTTTTCACTGCCCTCGTTATGAAGATGCTGGTTAAATTGCAAATAAATCATTGTGTTCCTCCCTGTGTTTTTTCTCATCTAAATAATCCATGATTGCTCCTCAGAGGTCATGCTTTCTCATCTTATTACCATTTGTGAGGTGATTTATTTTGGCAGAAGAACAAACTGGCTTTTTTTTTTTTTTTTTTTTTTTTTTTTTTGCAGATTAGAAACTTGCTCAAACCACTGGCATAACTGGGGATTTTACTTACATTGTATTAAATACTGCTATGCATGACATATAAATATTTTCATTAGTACAGATAAATTAAACTCTCTTTTCTGCTGTATTTCATTACTTACCATGCCAGAATCTGGTGGGAGCCATTATATTACAGAAACATAATGAGATAAATATATTATAAAATCTGAAACAGGCTCTAGGATGCAACCTGCACTTCTGAAGCCATAGTTTACATTTCTTCAGAGAGTTGTGATCTTTGGCCATATTTCTATTCTTGTTCTTCAGTTGCTTCTGTGGTTTTACTCTCTCTGGAGAGAAAAAGAAGAATAAGCCAGAATGAGGCATCTAGCCAGGTCTTTGCAGACCTCAGATGAGAATTGTGGTTATTGGTGCATTAGCATTAGTCTGATGCTGAACAAGCAACTGTCATAGTACTTGATGCCTGAATTAGATCCTACAGCTTCTTGTGCTACATTTCCTGAGGACCTTCTGCTTTTGCTGTTGAGTATCTAATGCTTACAATTCCAAAGGAAACCTAGTCTAAACCACAAACAGCTCAGGAACAAAAAAACCTATAAATCCTGAATTGTGAACTATTTTATAGCACAACACTTGATTGTGGTTTTTTTAATCCTGCATGTACTGGAATAAATGTGCGGAATATAATACTGACTTGGAGTGACTTGAATAGTACCATAATGGCAACTCAGCTGCTTTTTGTGTGGGTTCCCAGAACTAATTTAATTTTACATTCATCACAAACCTCTTACTACACTTTCTGAGAGACCATGGTTTGCTACAGAAACAGACCTCAACTGTGATTTACAAGTCAAATTATATTTTGTCTAATCTTTCAGTACTAACTAAAGAATTGGTAGTGGGCACATCTACTGAAGCATTCATTGCCATTTTTTTTTTTTAATTTTTTTTTTCCAGTAGGTTTAACATTATATTAATTCCTGATAGCTTTAATTCCATAATTGCAAATGCAAGTGAAATAATTGATTAGAAATGTTTGAATAGATTTATTACTAAAGATACATGCTTTAAATATATTTTCGTAAACTTTACAAGAAATACAAGCTTCATACATGAAGATAGGTGTTTAAAATATGACTATTTTTCTCAATTACTCTTTTGAAGAAAGGCTGTCTCAGAACAGTATTTAAATGATTACACTTCAATCATCTCTCATGTGTTAAAATGGACATTATGATCAACTTCATTTTGTCTGTGGCTTTCTGGATTTTTACAGAATAATAAAAGTCCACATCAGCGGTGCGAGGAAATCCTCATTAAAAAAAAAGTAATCAAACAACTTTGTATTCCAACAGTTTATTATATCAAACAAATGCAATTGTGCCCTAAAGAGTATGTTTAAATTTCCTTTTCCAAGATTTTCTTTCAAGATTCCTTCATATCTATTTAAATTGTGTATTTAAATTACTCTTTAACCTCATAACTTATCCTCTTCATTACACATGGGTTCTACTGCCACTGAAGCATTATTTTGACAAAAATGATTTTTGAAGTAATCTGTTGAACATAGTGATCATATTGACTGATTAACAATATACAACCGTATTCTGAGAACATAAATAGCAAGAGGGCTATTTTACTGCATATTACACCGTCTACTGCAATATACTGTTCTTGATCAGGGGAAGTGGAGAGGAAGGTTCTGATCTCTTCTCCCTGGTAACCTATGTATGACAGGATGCACAGGGGAACAGCAAAAGGCTACTCCACAGAAGATTCAAGGCTGGTCATCAAGAAAAAATTTATTTGCCATACCTGGGAGCAGATTTCCTAGAGAGGAGATTAGTTCCCCATGCCTATGTATGTTCAAGAGGCGTTTGAAAATTGCTCTCAATAATCCATTCAAACTCTTGGTTAGGTCTGGAGTAGTCAGATGGCTGGACTAGATGATCTTTGAAGGTCTCTTCCAATTATTCTATTCTTATATAGATTGACAGAGATTATTGCTCTTTCAAATCACTGACACTGCAAAGATTCTAGTATCTTATCTTACAATTACCCAATAATATTTTTTTAGATACTAAATAAGAATTATGTAGAAAAGTACAATTTACTACCAGGTGAAACTGTGTTTTGACAATGGACTACTTTTATTTTACTTTATTTTTATTTAATTACAGTGAATATGATCTTAATGTCTTGGGGTTTCAATCTTTGTTAGAGTACTTACATAATTAGGTATATCTATCTTGTCAGATAGATATGTAAGCCTCATTTTATTTCAAACTCAGTAAAGATTAAGCATTGCAATACATGTGGTGGATTACTGATATTCCACAATCATACTGATGAGCATATGCATGAGCATATGCTTATATGCGTGAACATCCACCAACATCTGCATTTCCCAGCCAAGCATGAAGTTTGATACCAACAACTAGAGCATTCTGCCTGTCATAAAATTGCACATCGGGCATCCTAATAATATTCAGTCTTGCTTTAAAGAATGTTGGATCTAACAATACATTTAAACATTTAATGAAGTCAGCAGCTTCAAAAATAAATACAGTTTGGGGCAGATGCCAAGAGGTTGTGGCTAGACTACTTTTGGTAGTGCTCAGTGAATAGTGAGTTTACTGATGCGGATTAGACAATGTATGGGAAGACTGACAGATAAAGTTTATTCTGGATTAAAAAAGGAGAGGGCATATAGATATTTTTCAAAAATCAAATTGTCTCATCAAACAATAGCCAAGCAAGCTGAAGAAATAAGAAATTCATTAAAATAAATTTGTAGAGTAAAGATGCTATTTTAGAATTTTATACTTTGGTTATGTATGACGGACATGGATTTGTTGAAATTGATCCAGAGGAGGGCCACAAAGATGATCAGAGGGATGGAGCATTTTCGCTATGAGGACAGGCTGAGAGAGCTGGGTGGCCAAGTCGGGGTAAAATGCTAAAAAAAATATTTTATGCAATTCAATCTAGACATGTATGGAATCAAAAGAGAACTTGCGCTAAATGAAAAAATGACTCACAGATTTAGCTTTTTTTGATAGATATGAATGCTCATTTAAAATCAATTTATCTGAATTATGTTTTAAACCATAACAGCATTCAGAATGAAATTTAACTATGACAAGATCAAGTTATGGCAAATAATTTCATACATTTTAATACGTTGGCTAAATGCAGTCCTGTGAGCAGCAAAAAAATACATTTTCCGGTTTGGGAAAGGAATTTGAGAATAGGTTTCAGGATTTCTGGAAGACATCATTTTTTGTATATTTGTGACTGTTTTCAGTTTACATAAATATATTACTTGCAAATTTTCAAATGGAATGTATAGAGTTGCAATCAGACATTCAAATCAAAGAAAAGTTTGATCATCTGTCTTTACTAGAGTTTCAGAAGTTTAGCAGAGATAATAATCATAATCATGCCATCACATACATTTGTAAACAAATGCTTTTAAGGATGAGGCACAGGAAGATTAAATTAGATTAAAAGTCTCTGCTGAGCACCTTGAAAACTCATTAAGAATTGCAACTACTTCCATTAACTGGACATATATTTACTTGTCACATTACCTGGATATATATTAACTTGATGATCACATCATACTAGTCTTATGCTTTTATTGCTGTCTTTTTTCTTCATATTTTAATAAAATAAAAATAGATACTTCTATAATTATATATTTTACATGTGGCATTTGCTCTTCACGCAATACAGTCGAGGCAAGAAAAGCAAGTAGTTCAGTAGTCCATAATGATTTGTAAATCTAGCCCAGTAATTCCATTGTGATATCAGGTGGCAAACCAACTTTAGCATAGAATTCCCTTAATTACCACTGACTGCACTCGGCATTGAAGCCCTTGCAGATGTGAAGTTCCTAGTAGCCTGAGAATCTTACAGTAACTTTTTGCATGGAGTTAGAACTTACATAATGATAACCGTGAGAATTAAAAAACTTCATAAAAATAGTGTTTTTAGATTATTCCCTCTTCCCAATACCCTGTTTTGCTGAACATAGCTGACATCCTGATAGCTATACTAGAAGTCTCGCTGCTATTGACATTTGCAGTCCTGTGAGCGCTAGGTAATAAAAAAAATCAGTACTTTTTCTCTGGATTGATAAACAAAATTACATCAATGAAGATTATTTACAAAAGTGGGAAAAGGAAGATCAAATTGCCTTCGAAATTGTTCAGCCTTGTCTCAAGTATTTGTACATGCATGCCAGAAATAAATCCTCAATATATAACTTGACAAAAATAAGACTGCTCATTAAACATTTTCTATTATTTGAAATACTTTCTTTCGACAGTTTTTTTTTTTTAAACATTGATATCTGCCTTTCATTTTAAAGTACCTTATCAGCTAATGGAAAATACAATTTCCATAAGCAAAATTCTACAAGAAATGTGTGCCCAAATAGATCCAGTTATTGTTATGGAGCAAAGAAATACACAATATATGTTAACCTGTTTTTACTTTATGCATTATAGAAAGATAAAGTCAAATACTGTTGTCAAGTATTATTAGAACAATCAAGAAACAGCAGAGCACTATGTTCAAGTTATTTTCAATGCAAAATGCAAACCTTTTTAGGATGACTAATAAAGTTATGGACTGTTTTCAAATTCACTATATATTCATAATGTGCGTAAAATTTAATTAAAAACAGTATCATAATGACTTTTTTTTTTAAACATCATTTAAGTTGGGATTCATTCAGTCTATCCAAAGTAGCTATCAAAGTTCTAGCTCATTATACTTAACTGCCACTTCGCCATCCAAATCAAAGTAATAAATGTAAGGAGACCAACTTGTCTTTAAGAAATTTTTTTCTTGCCATACATAACAGGTGAAGTTAAACCAACTGTCTTTTAATCAGCTAAATTCAGATGAGATAAGTCTACTTCTGGTGACCTTGGAAACATACAGCAACACATGAATTTTAAAATCATCACAATGCGTGGCTGTTAACCAAAAACTAATGTGTTAAATAAGAAAGAAAAGTTGAAGTGTTTTTGCTAATCAGTATCAGCTATGAATGTAGGAAAAATCCCAATTACTGACAAGATATAAGCCACAAGTATATTTTAATGAAGTAAAGTACAACCCAGAGCACGCTCTTCAACAACCTGGGTCATGTTAAAAAAAAAAAAAGAAAAAAAAAAGAAAAAATACAACTCAATTGACTTCATGGTAATTTAAGAGTGAAGACAAACATTTTTTATGTCTACTGCAAGATTAAAATCATTGTGGCAACACATTTCATATTAAAAAGTACTGTAATAGAGTTTGAGTAATTTATCATCCCCACCTACATTTTCATCAAAAATAAGCCAGTTTTAATTCATTATCGCATACATCACATTTTTGCATTTTCAATAATTCTTAAATGTTGCATAAATACAAAAATCTTACAAAAGGTGATGTGACTATGTACTGCAAGACAGTAGAAATAAAGTCCTTATTGCTTCCTCTATTATATAAACACTCCCATTTCTTAAAATTATGCCTGTAAATGCTTCTTTTATTTATTTATTTTTACCAAAATCTAATATTATATATTTACAAAGAAGTCATGCCACTGTACACTAGCCACATCTACCATGTTGTGATCACTTTACTTATGTGGAACAGTAATTAAGTAGCCTTCAGTCAGGGATTGTGTTAACTTCAGTAAAAGTCACATACTGAGTCTTGCAAGCAAGGATATCAGAATACTGCTATTTATCTTTGAGCAAATTCATGATTAAATAGCATTAAAGTGGAATCACTTGTATATTCTCATGACTAAATGATTAAGCCTGGATTTTTTTCCACATTCCATGAACAAGTAAAACACAGTTTTTCTTCCCTTTTGCTCTTCCATTTAAAAGCAGCAAATATTTTTTTTTCTAACAGACACTGATTTCTTTCTTATATGTTTCTTGTGTCAGCATTCCTTTACCAAAAATAAAAACCTTGCATACTCCTAATATAACTAAAACCAGCAGATTGTCCTCTAGGTTCCATTCCTTTTTGTGGGCAACGTTCTTTAATCACCCAAATGAAAACAGTTTAAATCACAAAATCAAGATTATTCCCATTCTGACAGAATTAAAAACCAATAACAACAACAAAAATAGAGTACTTGCAAAGTTTACCTAGAAAGTAAAATATTTGAGTATTATTTATAGATTTTTTTAATTTTTTTTTTTTTATCTAATCATTATATTTGGAACCTAATACATTTTGGAAAATATTTGGGTGACCAATACAATCTTAGTAGCTGATCTATGAGTGATCAGTGAATGATTCTAAATGAGAAATGACCTCACAGACTGGGATGAGCACTGGACACAAACTGAACTTTCAGTGGTCCTCCAAAGCATCTAAATAAAATTATTGCACCTACAAAACATCTTTCTTCATGAAAGCGAAAACAACTCCATTAAAAATTAATAAAATTGCATCTTGATTTTAACTTTATTATTTATCTTATCTAACATTGATTTTTGTCCCTGTTAATACTCTTGCTTGAATTTTCCATGACTTTTAAAAGAAGGTCATAAGAACACAACAAAAAAATTACTGCTGGTGGAACACTAAGAAATGAGGAATTATTCTAATAATTTCTTATCAGAATGTATTACTTCCAGCTGGTTACTGTTTATGTTATGACAGTGACCTCATAGTTATCCCAGTTATTTAATTTTATTTATTTATATCAGTTCTGTACCTTTTTATGTCAAAATATGTAATAATTTTTCTACTTCCCCTAAAACATAATGTATGAAGCATGCAAATATTTCAGATTCCATTTAATTCTTTTCTTACGGCACATTACAGTTAAATAAAATTTAAACAATTTAAAAATAACTCGCTTTGCTGTACAACTTATCAATACAGTCAGAAAGTTAGCAGAGGGGCTTCCGACAGTAAGAAAAGAAGTGAGTGATAAGAAAGCAAGGAGAGGCTGTGCTAAGTAAGCTTGGGTTGCATGCTTGGGAAAAAAGAAACAGTGGGAAAGAGCTGAGTTTTGTGAAAGTATATTAAAAAAAAAAATAAATCCTAATAAGGGATGAAAACTTGTTAAAGTCTTACTTGCACCAATAAAATACACATTTTTAAATAAACAATTTTAAAATCATAAATAAGTTTCTGTATTTGTATCTTCAGTCACTATGACTAGTTTAATGCTGTACACTTTCATTTTCCAGCGCATAGCCAGCATTCATCAAATATCCTTCACTCTTCTGACAGTAGGTTATTTTAGTGACTGCTTATGAACCTATTAGGATACCAATACCACAGCTGGAACAATCCTGTTGACAAGACTATTACTCTGCTATGTATGGATTTCTCTCCTGATCTGAGTTCTGTCAGCTATTTACAGGTTTTTACAGAGTTCCGAATACTAGAGAAGTAACAAATGACAAAATTCTTTAAAAGGGTATTGTGTTCATGGATAATCCTCAAAAATCTTCAGATCCACACCCCAGAAAGGTATAAGGGAAAAGGATAGAGAGATGGCCTAAAACAAAAGAGGCAATTATCTAAGGAGAAACAAACTATTTTGTTAAATAAGATCTCAGAATGCAAGATAAAACTACAGTACAACATAATTAGAATTGAAGCTAGTAAATTAAATGAGAGAGCCTGAAAACTGAAGGCCTTACTCTAATGCTGAGGCAAGATGTGCAGTTTGTACAAACAAAAGGGAAGAAAGGTAAGACCTGTAACTTTGCCAGGGATATTACCTCCTCTGCAAGCACAGTCCTCTGGAGTATGTAGTTGTTCTTCTCTTCTGGGACAAGTAGTTGCTCTATATATATAGGCTGGGCTCCACTCCTTCTGGTCACACAGTTGAATTGCCTTCACCTGTGCTCCCATGGCTGACTCAGTGCTTGCCTCAGGTGATCAATCAGAGATTCAGGCCATGATTTAATAGTTCCCCTACACCTATCTTATTAACTACACATCTGTATGTTTTCTGTTCTGCTTCAATGCTCCTAGATACTTAATTCTTGGATATAGCTAACATTAATATCAAGTCTTTAGGGGTATATGACTAACTATTCTTTCCAGATCAAGGAAAAAAAAAAAAAAAGGAAAAAAAAATGAGGTATACAATTACTATTTTCAAAAAATTAAGATTAGATTTCATAGGGAGTCTGGTCATGTCAGTGTATACTTACTAGTATAGACTGATGTTATCTACAAAATTGAGACTTCTACTGGGTTTTATTGATGTAATGCCTTCTTTGTTGAATGATGACATGCTCGAGCAAAGTGTGGGAAACACAGATTTAAAATCACATAGTCAAGTACATTTTAAGATTAGGGATCTGGAAATTGAGAACTTCTCTATGGACTATGGTATGTTATACAGTATGGTATGTTATTTAGTTACCCAGTTATTTTAATATCTAGGTACCAGCAACAGCTTATAGTCCAGCAGTCACATTTCAGAAGCCTGGATAGTGTCGAGACTTGTTGTCTAGAGGAACTGCAGTGAATTAAGTATCAACTATTCCTAACAGGAAATATTTCATAAATATTTGTAGCCACTCTATTTTACATATGTACACATATTTTACACATATATTTTTGTAACACAAACCAAGGTATCATTCTAGAATACTCAGAAAATGGGATTCAGATGAGTGACAAATACTCTCACAGTCTGATGGGGGTCAAGGAGGACTGACAGCATGAGTGAATAAGTTAGTAGCTACAGGTGGTTGCAACTGAGAATTAATTTCTTTCTTCATTAAGCTCCTCATACTCAGAATCAAGGGAGCTGATTAAGACGGTATGATTCTTGATGAAGCAGGAAATTGAGTAATCCTAGCCAGTCTCCTAAATAAGCCTTTTTATTGGGAACTTGTTGCAAAAGTAAAGTGACTATTTCACCTTCTTGTTGCCATTTTTTATTCTTAATACTACCCTCTGACTGGCTAACTAAGCATTAAAAACAAACAAACAAAAATTCTGTATGAAAACCTTTTTTTAATTGCTAGTTTCTACTGTAATAACATCTAGGTGCATATCTAGATGCACACAAATACAGCTTGCAAATATATACACATGTACATGCATATATGTATATTTATAATTTTGTTTGTGTTTAGTTATACATTTTAATAGTAAAGACATTAATACCTATTTTCCCATTAATGAAGATTGATTCACTCTCTTTTTTAATGGCATAAAATCGCTCTTGGAGTTTCCCTTCTCTAAAATAAAAGTGATTTCAATAGTAAAGTAGCTATTTTGAGAACAAGATACTTGTATAAAGAAAAATAACATTTAAATGTCACATAATAATAAATTATAACATCAATTACATTTTTTATTTGTTAATAAAAAACTGTAGAGGACAAAAGCAGGTAGAAATAGAAACTTCATTTCAAGGTAGAAACTTGAAATGAAGGAAGGGAGTGTAGAAAAATGTGGACCAACTTGCTATTTATCTCAGACTAAATATTAAAATTAAATCCAATATACACAAATTGTCTTTTATGGGTTTAAATATGGATAGAAGTCATGGCAGCACTTCATAATTCAAAGTTTTAAAAAAGCCATGTAGTTGCATTTGCTAGGTTATTTGTTAGGCACAAAATTCAGATTTAAAAAATATGTTTAAATCCATGGTCGCACTCCAAATGAATAAATTTTAAGATAGGGAAACTTTATGAAGAAAGTCTTCAAGATTTTCTGATCTGTGCCACAACAGTGGTGATATATATATAGTATTTTATTAAAATTTAGGAAAAAACAAAAAAACAAAAAACAAACAAAGAAAAATCCTTGAAAGACTCTAATTAGAAAACTATATGGGTAAGGAATGATTTAGAGTCACTGTTTTCTGTAGATTTTGTAATACATACTTAAACTGTCACATAGCACCATAGAATTTTAGCTTCACCCAGGTATTTACTGGTTGTATAACATTGTAACATATGACTGTGTATTATAATGAAACATTATAGCAACTTCTACAGAATGATAGTCAAATGATTTTTTTTTAAAAAAAAAAAAAGGAAAGAAGAAAACACATTTTTCCTGCTTTCACACATAACTTCTGCAATAAAAAATAATGCAACTTCTCCTTCAATTAATGATAGGTTGTAATCAAATGTGATACAAATTTCAGAATTCATTTTTGTTGTATTTTTCTCTAATACCAGACTTCCAGATCAGGGTATAAAATGCCCAGAGGGTAACTGGTCTGGCTATTAAAAGTAGATGTAAAGAAGGCATTGAGGACCTCAGCCTTCTCTTTGTCCTCAGTGGCCACATTCCCTGCTGCATCAAGTATAGGATGAAAATTATCCTCAGTTCTTCTTTTGCCACTGATATATTTATAAAAGGATTTTTTATTGTCTTTTACAGCAGTGACCAAGTTGAGTTCAAGTTGGGCTTTTTCATTCCTAATTTCCTCCCTGCATACTTTAGCTACTTCCTTGTAATCTCCCCAAATAACCAGTCCCTTCTTCCAGAGGACATAGACTCTTTTTCTCCCTGAGTCTCAACAGTAGTTCCCGTCTCATCCACCCCTACGGCTCACCTTATGGCACTCAGGGACAGCCTGTTCTTGTGCCTTCAGGATTTCCATCTCGAGGAGCGTCCAGGCTTTCTGGACCCCTTTAGCCTTGAGAAGCGACTCCCAAGGGACCTGTGCTACAAGCACCCTGAACAGATCAAAGTCCACCCTCTGGAAGTTCAAGAAAGTAGTTTTGCTGGTCATCTCCAAGAATAGAGAATTTTACAATTCCATGATTGCTCAGCCCGAGACGGTCCCCAAACTTCACTTCTCTCATTGGTCCTTCTTTGTCAGTGAAGACCAGGTCCAGCAGGGCACCACCCTTAGTAGACTCTCCTACCAGTTGCATAACAGTCCAGACTTCCTGGACTTCCACACAGTCCAGAAACCTCCTGGACTGCTTCCTCTGTGCTGTAATATTTCTAACATATATCAGGTAAGTTGAAGTCTTCCATGAGAACAAATGCTGGCAATCGCGTGACTTCTGTGAGCTGCTCATAGAATGCTTCGTCCAATTCTTCATCCTGATTAGGCGGTCTATAACAGACCCCCACCAAGATGTCAGCCCTACAGGCCTTCCCCCTGATCCTTACCCATAGACACTCAACTCTGTCATTTCCAACCCCAAGCACTTCAACATCAAAACAGCCTTTAATATAAAGGGCCACACCACTACCCTTCTTTCCTCGTCTATCCCTTCTGAAGAGCTTGTAGCCATCTATCATGGCACTCTAGTCATGGGAGCGTCCCCACCATGTTTCAGTAATAGCAACAAGGTCATAATTAGCCTGACTCACAATCACTTTCAACTCTTCCTGCTTGTTGATCATGCTGCGTGCATTGGTATAGATGCACTTGTTGATGTTAAGTTAAAAGTATTTGCTGTCTAAGCAAGGCTTATTTGTTTCATGTGAGAGATTTGGCTATTCAAATTTTGAAATAAACTCAGTTTTTCATGATTCTTTAACTTGTTTCTACTAGCCTGTATTATGGTTTAACTGAGCAGGTACCACACAGCCATTTGTTTATCCCCTCCTCCCTACCCACAGAAGGATGGGAGAGAGAACTGGAAACGAGAATTCCTTTTGACATAGAAGTTCTTTACTAAGATTGAAAAGGAAAGAGAAAGAAAAAAAAAAAAAAAAGTAGCAATGATAAATTTATATATACATATATATATATATGTATGTATGTATATATGTATACGCACAATGCAATGCAACATCTCACCACCTGTCAAGTAATGCCTAACAAATCCGCAGGCAGTAACTGGCCCTGCAGTCAACTCCCTTTGTAGCCTATAGTATGATGTGATGTGATGTGGTATGGAATAATACCACGGGCAATCCAGGCCACCTATCATGCATACTGTCCTGCACATCCTACTGACACACCATAATTGCAACAACACTCCCATGCCAAGCCCTACACATATTCATCATTCAGCAGTAACCAAAATGGCAACTTGAGTAGAGAGTTTAAGAAAGAATGTATGAAGTTTATTCCAAAAGTAATGCCTCCCATTTATTATGTTGGCTCACAGTGTCAGAGGCAGACACCGTGTATAACAGTAAGGGCTGAACCTTCCCAGCAATAATTTTGTTGTTAATTTCCCTGTTACATTTGTGTTGCTGTGTGACAGATGGCAGCAGAGAGGCAGTCTGACAAGATGGCATCTGATATGGAAGTGCATAGGAAACACTTATGTTTCATTTAATTAATTCAATTAATTAATTAAGCTATTGATGAAGGTATTTACGAGCATGCAGGTTCTGGTTCACTGCTGGTGAAAATGCAAAGATAACGGTGGTGATTACACTGAAAAACAGTGCTTTGTAGCTAAGAATTCACTCTATAAAACAGTGTTATTCTGCCCTTTGCCTCTAATGTGGTTCCCGTAGAAATAAAAAGGAGGCATCAGTTTCGAACTTTATTTTGAATCAAAAGAAGACATCTGGTCATTCTGACCTTCAAGAATTCAAATTCACTTAAGCAGAGTGGCATTTTCACAGTGTATTTTGAAACAGTGAGTAGCAAAACTAATCTTATTTGCATAGTTTAAAATATGGAGAAACTGGCACATTCACCACTAAATTGACATAATGGATAGCCATGCAGTTTAGTAATTGGGTAGAACCCAAGTTATGCTTAATCTGATGCCATCCAAAATTACTGGTTTTGAGGAAGACAAACAGGAATTTGTTCCATTTAAGAAAGCAGGGAGAAATTCAACATAGTTAAGACCTATAGAATAAAATTAAAATTGTCAGAAAGAACTATGATATGGTGTTGCAGATCTAAACGGGGGAAAATATGTTGAAATTAACTATTGTAAAATAAAGGAAAACAAAAGAATCTGGAAGATGTTTCAGTAAACTAATGGTAATTTGTTTTTAGCTATATGCAGATCTAGTTTAAAAAATATATTTGACCTTGGCCTTTACCAGGTTGTTGAATATATTTCAGTTTCTCCTATTTGAAAATCAAAAACCAACTAAATTTTTACATTTTCAATTTATTTTTTTTTTCTGAATTACGATACTTAGAAAGACTATTTCAGAGAAAATTGCTTCTGACCTACCTCTATTTACAGTTTTGATCATTCATGTAGAACTGAAAGTAAACTGTTTATGGTCAATGTGAAATAGAAAATACTATACAGTTTCCCCCTAAATGGACATTGAAGTACCATACTAATAACATCTCTAATTGAATTTTGATTTTTTTTCCCTAGCTTTCAGATCAAAATTTCATGAAAATTCTGTCTCTTTAGTTAAAAATCTAAATGCAAAACTTCAGCATAATGTTAATTCTTTTAATTCTGTACACTTATATAGCTCCATTACATTGCATCTTCCTCCACTGACAGTTTCTTAACCTCTGCAGTATAATCATAATATGTACTGTATATCAACCAGACTATTCATGGGTTGAGAGGAATGCAAGGATATCTTTTTTCTGTTTTTCTAACAGAGCCTTCAGATGTGATAAGTAAATTGGCAGGTTAGATCACAAGTTTTGCCCTCATAACCAGAAAATATTTGGCCAACTGACCATCCTCTGCTGCTGAAGCAGAAGTCTTTAACATTTATACAGATATCTTGACCATCATACAAAATGTCTTATGCTAAGTTCTGCACTATTTCTTGTAGTGATATCTTTTTCTTATTAATTCAGAAAATTCAAGTAAATGATGTATGAAAATTACACTAACTTTATTTTATTTGACTAGGAAGAATCCTTTATAAAAGCAGAATACTAACAATTAAGGATAATTAACCAAGACTATGTATTCCTGTAGGTGACAATTTGTTCTCTCCTAATTTAATCTTATGGGTCTTTTATAGATACTCTACACATTATCATTATGAAAGACTTCTGGAGTATATAAAATTTGAATAGTATTCAACCATCTACAGTTTTTTTTGCCTCTGTTAGCATCCAAAGGATCATAATTTCTAGTATTAATTCTTTGGCATGGTATTTGAAGAAACAGAAGGCAAATGAACAGGTTATGAGGGAAAATCAGGATTATATAAACTGAAAAATGGACCCCAATATTTTGACAAAAAGAAACAAGAAATTCCAGAGTAATGTATCAATTTTCTTGCTAATTATTTCTCTAATTGTTTCTTTGAAATGTGAATAAAATGGATACCCTTCTATTCATGTAATTATGCAAATGAGATCATAGTGTTGTGTTTTGAAGTCCAACATTTGAATGCAAAAATATGCTAAGACAGATGTGAATAAATGCAGTTTTAAAAATTCTGCTAAGTACTCTATATGAGTTTAGTTAGACACTGTAAATTCTATGTAGAAAAAAAAGAATTAAACCACGAATAGTAATAAATAAGAGTACTTAAGTTGGATTATGTTATGACTAAATACATCATAAATCTATTGCTTACATTGATTGAGCCTTGAATGTCTATTATCATAAATGAGCCCATAGAAAATACTTCACACATCGAGTAAATTATTCACTGATTAAACAGTTGCCACATGTTAAGCACCATTTCCTTCACTTAATTCAAATATTTCACAAATACAAATCTGCCATCAGCTTTAGCAGACAAAATGAACTCTTACATTAAGTGAGCTGTGCAAAGCATTTGCAAAAGAGCATAACTCAGCTCAGATCCCACAGGAAAATACAGATAAGTGAAAAAACTGTGCTTTCTCCCATCACAACTTAAATCTTTTTGTACTTACAGAAGAAATTACATTTAATTAAAATATGTAGCCATCTCTAAAAATGAAGTAAATAGTTGTAAAATAATTTTTGTGATTAAATTCTTTAATTGTATTCTGCTCTAAAAATAGAGCATACATACATAACAATAAAATCACAAATTAATTTAGATTTGTAGGGTTTTCTAAAGGTCATTTCTTCTCCACAGAATGCCAACAATTAAATAGGGATGCTCAGTGCCTTCCCAGTCTCCAAGAATGGTGACCCTACAACTTTTCTGATTTTCTCTTCCAATATTTGGCCACTCTTAAAAGAAAATAATTTTTCCTGTTCTTTACGAAAAATTCCTTGTTTCCTACCTTGTTTTTATTCTTATTCTATTCTTATTACTATGCACAATCAAGAAAATTGTGTATCTTCTCTCTATCTCCCCATTAGGTAGTTGTAGCTAGTACAAGATTAGTCCATATTCTTTCTCACTTAGGGCCAAAAAAATTCTTTCAGCCTGTCAGTTGTGATGTATTCCAAACTTCTGACTATTCAACTGACCTTCCAATTTGATATTATGTATGAACTTGATGAAATAGTACTCCATTCTATTTTTTATGTCATTAGTAAAGACACTGAATAGCATGTGGATAAAGGAGTGAAATGTATTGATACATTATACCTTCAGAGTTGGTGAACCACATAACATTAACAAGAATAGTCTAACACATTTGCTGTGCTGCACACCCAGAGTGGCTTTCAGATCTTTGTTATTCTCTATCTGTGCGAGACCCAAGCCTGCTTCCTTTAGGTAGTTATGTGTTCCCCTTTTCTTTCCCTGTGGGAACACCTGAATATTCGGTTTATCTCACAAATTTCATCCTGTATATTTCAATTGTGATTTCAAAATTAAATGTATGATTTCCTTTGAAGAGTTTCCTGTTTGAGAAGAGAGAAACCATTAGCTTCATCTAAATTCTAATTCTTTCTGTTTGTTGCCATTATTTTGCTAGGACAATTTTAGTGGATCATATAAAGACCATTAGACAAGGGAAAAGAAAAATACGTGTCTTGTGTTCAGAATATTATGATGGTTTTTTTCCTTTGCCTACGTTAATTTATGAAGGAATTCAAATATGTTATATGCATAGAGGTTGAGGTTTAAAACATACTAAATAAAAAATGCCTGACTATTTGAAAATATATTTCTTATGGGAAAAGGCTCATAAAGTATATGGAAATAACAGATTACAGGATCTCTAAACTGTTAATGGGTAATCAAAACCTACAAAGATTATTTCAAGCTCAGCCAAGATATTTTAAGATTTCAAAGCGGATTTTGAAATATCGTACAATTTTTAGAACTGGAAAAGAATCTGGAGAGAAATTCTACAGACTTTACCAATTCCTCAAGAAAGAAGACAAATACTAAGACTTTTTTCTCTATACCTTTTATTTATTTATTTATTTATTTATTTGTATAGTATGTCCATAATTATAGATCAGAGAATTTGGCAATTTTAAAAATAAATCAATCACTGTGAAAAAGCACAACCAAAAAAACAAACCCTTAAAAATCTTCAGTGGTGCCTATAACTGGATTTGAAAATTATTTTGATTGAAGTACTTAATTTCTTATTAAGTACTATTAACATTTAGTTAAGTATTTGTTGGCAAGATATTCAGAACTAATTAACAATAAATCAACATTGAATTTGACCACAAACAAAAATGTATGTTCATGTACAGATTTTAACTATACATGCATGCATATATCTGTATATGCACATGTGTATGTTAAAAATAGTGGAATTAGATGTAAAATTGGATTATGATAGAGGAATAAAATATGGAAATAAAATTCACTCTAGCATGTTTTCATAGAATCATAGAATGGCTTGTGTTGAAAGGGACCCCAGGGATCACTGAGTTCAAATCCCCTTGCCACATGCATGGCCACGAACCTCTAAATCTGTATTGAAATAGAATTAATCTCATATCACATTTACAGTTCTTCAGATTCACAAGAGTTAATGCTGTTTCTTGCAAGGAATTAAGATGACAGGTAATCTCTAAAACCTTTTTATTTTATCTGTCATATTTTATAAGATTTTTTTTTTAATATTTTGTAAGACAATTATTTCCTCTATTCATTGAATTAAAATTAACCTTTCTATAAATTAGTTGAGGAGATCTCCTGAATCCATATGTTCACATAACAAGAAGATGGAACAAGCTGAATTGTATGCAATAGATATTAATTAGATATTATGGTTTTAGTGACTCTGAATGCTTTTCTTAATACACATGCTAAAGTTATTATCAACTAAAATATATATGTCGTTTAAAAATGCTATTTAATTTTGCTTAATAACTGCTATGTCTGATGAATAATGCATAACCATTTTAGTCTAGAAAAATTTCCAAATAGGATGTAAAACAAATTACAAGAAAAAGAAGTGGAAAAAAGTAGGAAATTGTGCTATACTATGCAATGGAATTTGCCAAAGTAATTAAAACCATTTGTATTACTAACTTGCAGCTATCTTGCTTGAATCACTAAAACCCAAAATCATGTATTTTGAAATCTATCCTTTTTTATTTTTAAATTAAACATAGATAAACTGACAGAAAGAATATTTTGTGTCATTTCTATTCAAGCACTCTGTAAATATTAATCTGTGGAGAGTCACGTCTAAAATTAATTTGTTCGGAAAAATTTTATAAATTTGAAAAACCTTGAAATTTCCTGTTTAAAGTTCTTAGAGGTCCTTACATCTTGGCTAGAAACCATTTAACATGTTAACAGTTACAGGAAAACAAGGAAAGAGAATGCAACAAAACAAATTTTCTGATGCATGTATGCATTATCATGGTATTATTATTATTCTACTTCTGCATAATGTTTTGGAAAACTTAGGACTGCTTTCATTTTTAGCACAGTGAACTTTTTGCTCCTGGTTCTACTTTATACAGAAGTGAGCAACAAACTGTGGTATTATAGGAGATGTTCAGGAGCCTTTGAGCTGATTAAGAGCAGAGGACACTGTGAAAGTTACTTGGATTGTACTTAAATTTAAGAAATACTTTCTCAAATGTACAATAACCTGTTTCATAGTTATTTTTCTTTATAAATATATCTTTATTGTTTTCTCCCCTCTGTGTCTGCCAAAAATATATATTAAATAATCTTGGAGTAAATATAATCAGCATATCAGAGCTGATTTTAACAGTTCACCCCAGCTAATTAGTTGACCCCAGCTAATTAGTTGACCCTATTATATTAAACATTTTATTTTCTTCTTTCTTTATAAAGTATTTTTTTTATAACTTAATTAAATTATCGTCACACTCTGGCAGAACTCCTGTGCATGACTTTTAGACTAGGTCTTTTTCTCTTGATTTGAAGAATTGCTTCCGTAGTTAAAAAGAAAGTAGGACTAGGAACTGATGACTTGGCTGATGAAAAAACAAAATTGATATCCTTCCCCTCACCATGTTTTACTTTTTCAGTAAATGTATTTAAGACACTCCTAAACTAATACACTCTATTTATTTTCAGGAAAGCTAATACAGATACAAAGAGCACAATAAGATTACATGATAGAGCAAATTCTCACCTACAAAACACTTCAACATAGTCATCACCATTAGCTACGTATTTTTTCCAAAAATGAATAAGAGTGTGTGTGTTGAGCTCATAGAAATTTGCACCATCTCAGGTGACCTAATGTCACAGTTACAACAGCTGAAAGTGCTTCACTCACTGCCTCACTGTGCTCACATCCACCTTTTGTTTTCTATAAATGTTAATGGGTGCACACACACTTCCATGTCAGACACCATTTTATCAGACTGACCATCCACTGTCATCCACACAGGAACAGAATGTACTGAAATATTGCTAGAAAGGCTTAGCCCCTACTGCCATACTGCCAACACTTGCCTCTGATGTCATGAGCCAAGATAAAATAATAGAAAACATTACTTATGGAGTAGCCCTCATATTTAAATATGGTTTGAATTTTCAGCAAAATCTAAAAGACCTATTTTTTTATTCTGTAAAAGCAAACAAGATAATACAGGACTGTACTACATTATATCTTAAGGTCCTCAAAGAAGCTTCAGATAGGAATCTAGGTATTCAAATATATCAGACATGCAAGGTTACTGTCAGTGAAGAAAAAAAAAACTGGTGCCAAGTAAATATAACACTGAGAAATATACAATTTAAAATTTTTCCCCTTAGTCATGCTGGATTCACTGCCTTCTCCTATTTTACAAAAATTTTAAGGTGGGAAAGTATGAGATTTTTACAACAAAGCTCAACAGAAATTCATATTCTTTGATAACTATCCTGTTAGATACATTATCCTGTTAAATGCACTAGATGCATTTGCAGAACTCCAGATATAACATATTTAATTTAGCTATGTTGTTGCCAAAACATATAATGCACCTTTTTATTGTGGAACTCCCCATTACTAATGTGACAGCTTTGTAGTTGTGTTGAGAAAGGAAGCATAATATCAAGTTACTAAGCACAGCTTTTTTAAAGTATTTCTTGGAGCTCACTTATTTCTGCTATTTGATTAAGTCCACATCATTTTCAACATAAATGAAACATCACATTTAGAAATATCTTGCATAGCTACTTTTAGCTAACATGCCTTGCTACCTCTGCCTATCTAAATCAAGCACTGGCATATAAATGTCATATTGAAAGCAAATTTTTATCTTCTTCCAGAGTTGCATTGACATTTAATATATAGAAATTATTTTGACAGTCCAAGCTTGTCTCTAAAGTTGTCTGCTGACTGTCAAAAAATAACAGGAAAGAAAGGAGCAATTTGATTTTTCAAGTTTTACAAAGAATAAAGTTTTGATTAGCCAGTCTGACTTCCCTCTTTAGTGAACTCATTTGCTCTGATACATTAGAATTAACAGGATCTCTAATTCTGTACACTGTAATCGTGTTGGTAGATAGTGGATTCATTAAACTTTGAGCCAGGTAACACCTCATATCATCATGAAATATTAGCTATAAATATTCTAGTACATCACAATTTATGAAGAGTGAGCTATCCTTTTATCATTCCTAGCTTTCTCCCCAATTTATTTGTATTATATAGTAAATAATGAAACGTATGCATGTTGACTTTGGTACTCTTTCCTCAAGATAACCTATGTTATCCTTCCTTAATCTTCCATCATTTTTTTCCCCAATGTTTAATAGTTTTCAAATGACCAAATGCATCCTTTCTGGGCAAAAACAAATCAGTAATGCAAATAAGACAGACACTGAGGATCACCTAGAAACATGTGTTATCACCTGAGATTTTTATTTTTTTTAGCTTGCCTTTTGTTAACTTGCTTATTATTTTGCTATTTGGCCTCTTTTGTTTCATCTGCCACAGTCTTCTATTTGCTTAAAGATATTGTTATTATTTATGGGTTTTTGTAGGACGCAGCTTTCCTGCAGCTGTAATTAGAAAGGAAAAGAGACAGGGAAGGGGAAGGGGAAGAAAAAGGAAAAAGACAAGGACATTATATTTCAGTGATCACTCAGATCTGTAAAGTGCATCTCTGAACACAGATTTTATTGTACTCTGCTGGAGGCTTAAATGTAAGATGAACCATTGCTGATTTGATTCAGTAAACTAATCCAAACCAAGTTTATAAGATTAGATCATAAAATGAACATGTGACTGAACATATTTTAAAACTGAGGAAATAACATTCTTTCTCCTTCAATGAAGCATGATTACATTTAGAGAAAATGCTTTTAGTGTGCTGTAACAAATATCAGTTTCCCCAAGTGTTATGAAGAGGGTCATATGTGTAAGTTTATTCATATACTAGATTATGACATACATAACATGACATATTATGACATACAAACAAAACAACTTCAAAATAATTCACTGCATTGATGTCCAGTTTGCTATGGACTCACTTATCTTAATCTAGCACCCAAAGCACAGATGATTGCTCTGTTGTTTCCATATAAACACATAGGAACATTCTGTCTGATAGATTATTTCTTCATATTCCCTCCCTCCCCCCCCTCCACCCTTCTGTCCCCAAATCATTTAGCATGGACCTAAAAGAAAAACAGTGCAAATAAAAGTCCATTGAAAAGTACAACAAAAGACTGAGAGAAGACTGAGAAGACAACAAAAAATGTAACTTATACAGATAATTTAACATAAGTTCATAACTTGCATTTATTTCATAACTTCGATGTTTCGCACTTAGGAAAAAGCACCTATGAAAGATTGAATAGAGTATGAGCCATATGTGATTTGAGACTGTAGTGTTTACTTAAAACATTTCCAATAATGTCAGGCCATGGAAGACAGAATTAGCAAGTCAAACAATGTTTTGAACCAGAAAGCTTTCAACATACAAGTATTAAATGGCATCTTTCAACCCAAAGTAGTGTGTACAAATTTCATTCAACTATTGAATTTATTGCTTCAGTAAAATTATTAGAATTTTTTTTGTAATATAAGCATAGAATGTTTTGATATTTAGGAAATCACAGTCTGTCACTTTTTACTTCTTCCATTTAAGGGATGTAATGTTTATAAACTCATAGTTAAAAGAAAGAAAAAAAAAAAAACAAATGAAGTATGTGTTGATCCAAGCTACATCTGTTATATTTACTATCATCTAAACATGTATACAAATAAGACATCAACAAAGTATTGATTTCTTTCAAGGTGTCCCCAGGAATCCCTCAGGTTTTAAAATGCCTATAAACAACTAGGGATTTTTTTTTCCTCCTGGATGTTCCTGACATTCAACGAATCATGAAGGCATACTATAGAAAAGTCATCTTTTAGATTTTATACATTCCTGTCCTCTATGATGAATATCTGTATTTTAAATACATCTTTTTGTCAGCTGCCACAGGCCTTTTTCTTCCAGAGACTTATAATAATGGTGGTCAAAACAAGATTTGTCCAGATCTTAAAATAACTTTCAGTCCACCTAGTAAAGAACGAATGATGGTGTATACTTCTGTAGGAGGCAGAATAGATTCAATAGATTGAAATAACTCACAAGACATTCAGAAAAGCTGCAGTTATCCTCTTAGGTTTGTAGTTCAACAATGTGGCAAATGTGCTCAGATTAATACTGAAGATCTATTTGGCTGCATTTTATTGGAAGTAGTCAGGAATGAGGTAATATGAACGAGGCAAAGATAAGAGGCTAGGAAAGCTGGACTATACTTACAGTCCTGCTGAACTTGAATGTAACTATAGGATTGTATTGGGATGTTAAAAATGTGATGGATCCACAAAAATATAAAATATCAACTGTGAAGGGTGGCAAACAAATTATCAAAAAATTATCAACAAAATTTAGAATATAATTTGTGTTCTATTTGTGTTCTAAGGGTAACATTAATTAAGTACATAATTCTCCACTGGCAAATGAGCACGACAGCTGAAATTTCAATGTCATTGAACTGCTTAGCTCTGCTTAGACACAGAAAAATAGTTAAACTGCAGTGCATCACTGTAAATTGCTCTGGTAGAAATTCCCAGGTGTGCTTATTATATTAGGCCTAGTCTATGCTGTATTCCTCATCTCTTGACATATTTGTAAATCCTTCTGTTTACAAAGGCCCGTGTATAAAGTTTCTGGTCGAAGTGTACTGATTCCAGGAGATCAGAGGTTCACTGTTACAAAGAGGCAAGCTAATAAAACCTGAAAGGTTGCAGAGCATTCATAATGATGGTAGGTATGTTTCTCACTCCATGTCTTGACTTGCCTTCCTCTCTCCTTCATGTGGAGAGGATGCCATCCAAAGGAACCTAGACAAGCTTGAGCAGAGGGCCCAGGTGAACATCATGAGATTCAACAAATCCAAATACATGTCTTTCACCTAGCTCAAGGCAATCCCCATTACCAATACAAGCTGGGGAACGAAAGGATTTAGTGCAGCCCTGCTGACAAAGACCTGGGGATAATGGTGGATGGGAAGCTGGACACGAGTGAGCAATGTGCCCCTGCAGCCCAGATAGCCAGCTATACCCTGGGCTGCATCAAAAGAAGTCTGGCCAGTCTACAGAGGGAGGTAATTCTGTCTCAGTACTCTGTGCTTGTGAGGCCTTGCCTGAAGTACTGTGCAGATGTGGAGTCCTCAGTGCGAAAGGGACTCAGACCTGTTGGAGCTCATCCAGAGAAGGGACACAAAAATGATCCAAGGAATGGAACAAGCTGAGAGAGCTGGAGCTCTACAGCCTGGAGAAGAGAAGCCTATGAGACGACCTGATAGAGGTCTATCAGTATCTAAAAGGGAGCAATAGGAAAGAAGGGGACAGATTCTTTAGTAGGGTCTGTGGTCGCAGAACAAGGGGAAATGGCTTCAAACTTAAAGAGGGTAGATTTTGATTGGATATAAGAAAAAAAACTTTTCCAGTGAGGATGGCAAGGCACTGGAAAAAGTTGCCTAGTGATATGGTTGATGACCCGGAGAATTTCAAGATGACGCTGGATCCAGACCTGGGCAACCAGATCTAGCTGTACATGTCCCTGTTCATTGCAGGGCAGTTGGATTAGATGACCTTCAGAGGTCCCTTTCCAACTCCAAGGATTCTATACTTGGGAACCTGCTCCCTTTCTCCTTCCTGCTATCAATTTGTCTAATTACTGTCCTGTGCTGTTCTTGACTGCTGAGAAAAGGGGAAAGGGTTAACATTTTTTCCCCTTTTTGCATAGGAGAGGAGGAGCCCAAATACCTGACACTGACATTTTTTAACTTGTGGTGTTATGAAAACTCGCGACTGTTAACTTTAAGGAATCGTTTTCTAATCTAGCTGTCAGCATTTGGTGCCATAAAGCTGATACTATATACTTAACACTCATGGTTGATGTTCTCAGTGATACCTACTTAATGAAATCTGTGGCTTGATATCTCTTTTCTATGAGATCAGAACCAAAGTATGATTGTCTTCTTCATTTTTCAGTTTTCTTTAACTATACCTGATGTTTTTATTGCTTTTCACACCTCAAAAGTCTCATGATCTCCTGATATGCTCTTTTTTTGTTTGTTTGTTTGTTTTTTCTCTTGGTTGTCATTTATGTGAAATGTGCTGCCTATTTGCACTTCCTTGCTCTTCTTTTGTTCATCTGTTTTTTTCTGTGCAATGATATGCTTTGCTATGCCAATACTTTTAAACATCTATAATAAAAGAGGTCAATTCTCCCACGTAGCTATATGCCATTTGTGACACAGGTCTATATTCATAGAAATTACATGATAATATTTTTGCTGCACAGAAGAAAAGTGTGTTTCAGCCTATGATAACTAAGAAATGTTTACCTTTTGATAAAGATAGTCACTAGATTTTTGCGTTTGAAAGTGTCCAGATGAGCCTCAGGGCTGTCTATATTTTCATGAGCATCACTGTTTAACCTTCACACTCATTATCTGTAAAGGATAAGCAGGACATGACACTATCCTTGTTAAACTCCTTCATATAGAATCTTTCCAAGTCAACATCATAAGTTTTGACAATCAGAAATTCTTTATACAAGGAAAGGTGTTAAGAAAATAGCATACAAATGACCTAGAAAGAAGAAATACAAGAAAAATAAATCACATCAGGGGGGCTGGATAACAAGAGAAACTGCCATTTTCTACATCTTTCTATTAGCCCAGAGTAGGCAGCTACATGGCATGATTTTCTCCCTAACCAAGAGAAATGAAGTTCCAAACTATCTCACAGGGAGAAACCAACCCTCCAACTTAAGATAAACTGCATCCATACCAAATTGTTACAACACTTTCATAGTGTATTAGTAAAAGTGTCTTCTATTTCACTTTTGGAGTTCATGCAGGAAGAATAGATTATTCTCGGAACTAAGATACTTGTGAAATTATTATTTTTTTTTTTTCTAAAGAAAGAACTGGATATTTACTAGTATAAAAATGAGCATTTAAGTTAGTTCAGATGTAAGTACTCTTTTCAAAAGTAGAGTTTCTTATAGTTTGTTTGTCAAACCAGAATAATTGCTCTTTTCAGGAAATTAGCTTAGTTTTGTCTAGGGACCATTCCTACTTTGTGTAAACACACTGTGAGAATGACACAATCTCATTCTTTGCAGAGTTTTAGTGTATTAATATTGATTAGTGAAAATACAGTGTAATCAATACTATTCTGTTTAATGCCATATTAATTCCATGGGCTTTTTTGACTGCAACTGAACTTTCAGGACAGATCAGTGAATCTTTTCCTACATGATTATGCCTAGGATCTAAGAATGGACTGGAAAAGAGAGAAATCAATGTGTTAAAATAACCATCATAAACATGTAATTATTTAGTTATTTCAGCGTTTATTGATAAAAAATTTTAATTGGTAAAAAATGTTGCCTCATTTTTTTACTCATTTCAACAACCTACAGCACAGATTTCTACACCATCTAGTTGTTATTGTCAACACAAAATCTAGTCAGCTACGGCTTTGTTATGAATAATGAATGTATGAATAATGAGAACCTTCGAGAATGGAGCCAAAATGACCTGTCTGGGTAGTCAATCCCAGCATTTCCATAACTTCTTATTGAGAAGATATTTCTCAGTGTCTAGTTTCAAGCTCCCAGACCATTACTGGAAGGCAATCAGGGACAATTTTCCCTTATTATATCTGACACATCTTTTTAACTATTCTTCAAATAGCTGTTGGCAGGTATTAAATTGATCCTTAACTTTCTATTCTTTTCCCAAGATAAAATATACTCCCTCAGTTTCTCTTCACAGGGCATAGCCTCTAAATCTCTATTTATCTTTGCAGCACATCCCTAAGCTATTTTCAGTTCTTATACAACCCTTTTGAGTTTGGAGACCCAAATATGGAAGCAGTACTTCAGATCCGCCCTTGCTGATGTGAGGTAAAAGTAAATCACAATTTTCCTCTAACTTTCTTTTCTTCTGCTCTCCTCATATAGCCTAGTGGGCAGTTTCTCTTATTTAAAATGACCTTGGATCATATTTACGAAGTTACAGAATAACCTTTTAAACCTTGTTAGCAAAAGCTCATCTCAATGTAATTTATAATTTCTGAGCCTGTATTAATGCAGCGTTTTTCTGCTCTCTGTATAAACTTTGCACTGTTCCTCATTAATTTTTTTGTTGTTGTTTTTCTTCCTTTTTTTTTTTTTTTTTCTCAATTACTGCTGCAATCCTTATTATTCCATATCTTCTTCAGTAGCATAAATGACATGTGATACACTGCCATCAAATTTGCAGATTAACCCTGTAGTGGAAATGCTAAGTCATGATCTGAAACAGCGATTGAGCACCTGGTGGCCAAGCCAGGGCACCACAAGTGCATGCAATGCATGTGAGCGACTTGAAGGGGTGAAGCTAGGATACACCCCTTCCCATTTTGGACCTCATTTGAGGGTTGGCAGTGATGGTGAGGGGATCTTGTTGAAGATCCCTGTCTATCTGAGGCCTTCCAAAGGTAAGTAGTCTTTCTCCTTTTGTTTATGCATCCACAGCTGCTGCACTTGGGCTTATTCTAATTTGCTGTAGCCTAGGATTTTGCCACTCTGCTATTATTGCTGTACTTCCCATCACATCATAAATTACAACACCTACCTAGGGGTAAGGAGAGATATGAGAAACAATAGAACTCGATTTCAAAAGAACTTCTGTTCATATCAATGTTTTTAGTCTTATTTATCACTAAGTTCCTTTCTACATCCCTCCCAACTGCAAATGTCATGCACAAACTCAATAAAACAGCCACCATGATAGAATTTACTGCTAATACTACTGCTGAGTTATTGTTTATTTATTTATATTTCTCACAAATATTTGTGTTCTGATACAGTTGTCTATCTATCTCCATTTGTCATTGACCATATTCACATGTTTAACTTTGATAAAGTTTTAAGACTATCTGGATAATTTTCTAAAATAGCTGACACTTCACATATGAACTACAAAATATTGTATTGGGTGTGGGTGACAATACTTGGAGGTGGTTTGGGAGAAACTTGACTATATGGTCCTCTGAGAAGAGACCAGGAGGAGGAGACTTAGACTAGATGAAGGTGCCTTCCAACTCTAAGGATTCTATGATTCTATATATAAAAAAGGGTAAAAAATGCTGCCTGGGAATGAGGAGACAGGGATGAGGAGTTTGAAAAATAGCAGAAACACAAATACAAAAGAAGCTCCAGATGTGGGAGCAGATGTTTCCCTGCATCCCATAGAGTGGACTGTGGTGTAACAGGTCTTTTCAGACTGTGGAAGGCCATATTGAAGCACATACAGCTTATGGAGGAGCCCGAACAGCAGTAGGTGGGCTTGCCATAAAGGAAGTTACAGACAGTGGAGACTCCACGAAGAAGCAGGCTTCTGGTGCGTGGCCTGAGGACAGGAGTCTACAAAGGACCAAGCTGCCCAGCAGGAGCTGCAGGCTATGAGGGACCCAACCTAAAGCACTCTGCTCTTGATGGATTGCACCTTGTTGAGCAGCGGAAACTTGTATTTTTGCTTCCACTTAGCATGATATGGATTGTTTGGTTTTGGTGTGTGGTTTTCTTTTTTTTTCTTATTTTTATTTGGTTTTATTTTTTTTTTCTTAGATGAGACTGTCTTTCTTTCCAGCTTCAAAGTTTTAAATTCATTCTGGCTAGAAACACACAGAAGAACATAACTTTCTGAACAGTGAATTTTATCTTTCCCTCATCTACACTGACATTTATAACCCTTACAAAAGCCTAAAGCACATCTGTTGGTGCTTCCATACCCTAGAGTAAATAACATATTTAAGAGTATCACTAAGAAAAATGGACTTAACTTTCATTAGTTTTATTTCTCTGTTCAAACTTGGAGGAAAAAAAAAATGCAATACAGAAACAACGATAAAAATTCTAATAAACTGTCTTAAAATATTTTATAAGTTTTGACCTTTTATTTGTAGAATGCACAAGTCCTTTGTATTATCTCATCGTCAACCAAATATTTTTAGATTCTAGTGCAGTAATTATTTCTACAGAATCATATTTCTTTTTTTTTTTTTCTCAAACAATATCGTTCTTAGTTTATAATGGCTTGTTTTCTGTCCTGATTTAGCTATTTTCTTTTAAATCAATATGCCAGAGTTTCTTCTATTCAGTGATTCTGCACCTTATACAATCTCTGATATTAAAAAGCTTCCTGAGCAGTCCACAGTACTATATCTATGCTGCAATTCCTTTGTCTGGCATTGATAACTTCACAGAAATAACAAATTAATAAAGCGTAACCTTCCTATTCCAACTTCCTTTAATCAAGCTGCATTTTTTTCAAAGCATTTTCCAGCCTGGTTGTTTAAAATGGTTTCTAATACCTTCCTATAAATTGAAATTTAACTATTTGGTCTTTAATTTCCTGCTGTGTCTCAGAGTCTTTTCTTAAATAAAAGTATTCTGTATGCTTCCCTAATTTTTGTTCCCATTTCCATTAGGATCGCCTGGGAGATGATTGCTTCTGGGGTCTTGATCAGTGTTCACAGTTTCTTGTACATAATGTTCAAGGTATCATTTGCCCCTTTCTTATTATACCTTCTCTCCTATAAATTTGATTTACCACTCAGTAAAGGCAAACTTCAAATATGTTTTGTGGAGATCTTTAAAATGTATTATTTGTTATTTCTTTTTTCTTGTGTATTTAATATGCCAGACAGACATAGAGCATGTTTTGCTCTACATCTAATGGATGGAATTCTCTCCTGTAAGGATAAGCTGAGAGAGCAGAGACTGTTCAGCCTGGAGAGCAAAGACTCCTGAGAGATCTGATAGTGGCCTTTTGGTATCTAACGGGGGGCTATAAGAAAGAAGAGGACAGACTTCTGAGCTGGGTTTTAAACTAGAAGAGGGGAGATCTATACAGGATGTAAGAGGGTTGTTTTGCTGTTGTTGTTTATTTTGTTTTTATATACAGTAAGAATGGTGAGAAACTGGGACAGGTTGCCCAGAGAGGTGGTGGATGCCCTGTCCTTGAAAATAGTCAGAGTAAGACTGGACAGGGCTCTAAGCAACCATATCTAGCTGTAGGTGTCCCTGTTCACTGCAGGGGAGTTAGACTAGATGACCTTTTAGGGTGCCTTCCAACTCAAAAGATTCTATGATTCATTTTCAATTTTGGTACATAAATATTGTTGAAACTAATTTCATGGGAACATTGAATTATAGAATTGCTGGAGTTAGAAGGGATCTTAAAAATCATTTAGTTCCACATCTAAACGTTAAGATAGATCATCATTATTAGAAGAAAATAATATTTTCTTTTCACTTTTGCTTATTACCATATTCAGAATCATACCATAATATAATCGTTTAAGACAAATCCTGAAGACCTAATAATTTACAAAATCACACACAGAATCACAGAATTGTAGGGGTTGGAAGGGACCTCCAGAGATCATCGAGTCCAACCCCCCTGCCAAAGCAGATTCCCTACACCAGGTTGCACAGGTAGGCATCCAGGCAGGTCTTGAACATCTCCAGAGAAGGAGACTCCACAACCTCCCTGGGCAGCCTGTTCCAGTGCTCCGTCACCCTCACCGTACAGAAGTTCTTGCTCATAAAAGAAGGTGTTCTTTAAACACAGTTGTTTAAAAAATTGTGTGTATATATATGTGTGTATATATACACATATATGTAAACTGTAAACAACAATACTACTCCATATCAATTCCTTAACTTATCTGGTAACAGCTGGGTTTGGAAACTCACCTTCCTATTAAGCCAGCACGATCACTGTTCATGCAATATTCAGTGACATTTTGAGTACAAATACCAAAATTATTACCTTTTAATATTAAAAATTATACGAGTGTTTAAAGTGTCTGTGAAGCATATTCACATTAAATATTATTGCTGACATTTGGGAAAGGTCAAATTGGACACCCTTATGCACAAGTGCATTAGCTGCAAGACAAAATTATTACCATTAGTGACAATAATAATAATTTGATTTGAAAAAGATTAAATTTGGAAATCTTATTTCTTTACAAGTTAACACAATTACCTGTTTAAATTTGGTCAAAATTGCAATCTCTTGAACATAGTAGTGTCAACATCAGGTTTTTCACTGAATTCCATTGAAGTTATTTATTTATTTCCCAGCCAGACATATATTGAAAAAATACAGCCACAGAGGGGAGGATGTCCTTATTTCCCTTACATAGCAGATATAATTACTGAACTCCCTATGCATAAAACAAGGGTGAGTAGGTGAAGCCAAGAAAGATGTTTGTTTACAACTCTCTGCAATAGAAAAAGCTAACATTCTATAAATAATCTAATTCTTTGTTGAACAGAGGGTTAGATCCTGTGCAGTCATCAGTCTTTTTCCCTAGAGAGTCAAACTTTTGTCTGTAATCCGAAACTTTGTTTTGCTTAGAAACTTTATTAGCACTAAACTCATTTTAAATTAAGGTAATAAAGGAACTGGAGAGGAAGAACCAGGTGCATTAGCTGCAGCTGTCTTCCTGCTTCTTCCCATCTGAATTTTTGCAAGACAGACAATATTTATCTTCATTTTCCCTTCTTGTCTTAGTGGGACTTTATTGAGTTGTGTGTGTTCTGCTTATGTGTGTTCTAAGATTACAAAATTCTCTCTTGTTTGGAAATTCAAATCCTATAACTATCTCTTCATAGCTCAAAATACATTAGTTTCTAATCTGAGTGTAGAGCTAGGTAGTTCTGGCTTCAAATATAGAAAATGGTTAATCAAATCTATCAACACAAATCAACAGTCAATATATTTTTTTCTTTATATCCATGTAAAAATTATTGATAGCTCCGTCTTTCCTTCTTTCAACACAATTAGCTGTTTCTCCTCTTCTCTGAAAATATTTTACAGCACATTAATCTCCCACTGGATAGAATTCTGATTTTTATGTCTAATACAATGCATATGACATCTTAAATTGTCATAGCCAATGGTGAGATATCAATGTGCATAACATAATCTAATGGAGTATTTCAAGAAGTGATATAAGATATGACACTGATATTCTTTTATCAGTGATCTACACTGATGATTTAAAGATCTTTCATAATAAAATGCCCTGATGACAGGAACTATAGGGAAATCAAATAATTAAGAGAGCAGAATATTGCTACCATAATCTTAATATCTTGGCTAAATGGCTTGAATCCAGTAAACTGGGTTTTAGTAGAATCAAATGCATATGAGAAGTGAGAATTTAGGTTATATTGTGAAGTTCTGAGGGAAATTTTGAGGAATAGTCATCTAGTTGGTAATACATGAGTTTAATATCTTGAAAAACCCGTATGAACTCTATGTTATATAGAATAACTGATTCCAGTGATTACATTAAACAGCTAAAAGAATTAGATAGAAGTAGAAAAAGTAATTTTTTCTGTATGGGATTTCTAAGGCTACTGCTATGCAATTACAAAGGAGACAGAGGAAAGAAATCTTTGAAATCTTTCCTGAGTCTTTAAGATAACAAATGACTGAGGCCTGAATCTTTGTCAGGATCACTATGTATTCTAAGAAGAGAAGAATATACATACCTCCTAGACAGCGTAGGAAAAAGGTAAGTATTCATAGAGCAAGAATAATCCTGAAGTATTTGAAAGAAATTTTTTGATCACTTAACCCATTCCCAGCCATTCCAATGAGGCAAGCAAACAGATAACTTGTGATCAAAAGTAATAAATACAGATAACTTGTGATCAAAAGTAATAAATTTATGTTTCCAAGAACTACATCTGCTTAACAACTTTTCTTCCATGCTGAGGATGTCTGCAGTAATATTGCTGTAAAGCAAACAAAATCCTGGTAACAGGAAAAAGTACTTCTTTTAGATTGTAATACAGAACTGCTCTTAAAATGACCGTAAATCAACACAAGACTATTTTTATTCACAAAAACCTATCTGTTTCCAAGCAATACTAGCCATAGGAATGAAAATCTAAGCATCTTTGGGTAACACCATGAAAATAAACATCTTTCAAAGGCCAGCTACATGCTCCTGATACTGCATGTTCCTCAGAAATAGGATCTTCCTGAGGCATTGACAGAAAAAAAAAAATTGACCAAAATTCAAAGGTCTCATTAATATTCCATTCAGTCATTAACTCTGTGTATTTGTGACTACCAAGAGGATACATATGTGTACGTGAATTTGTGCTTGTGCTGCTTGTTCTCTGAACAATTGTGTTTTCCTCTCTCCTTTGTATGTTATACATTACCAAAAGGATCTTTAGACCTATTTTACCTGGCCTGCGACAGCCATGGTCATTTTCTTTTACTCTAAAAAAGGTTACGTATGCACGTTTTCAACAGTAAGACTGAAAATCAGGAATCCAACATTTAATAGTTGAAATTGTATGAAAAAATATAGATTAAAATAACTATATACCTTTTTTTTCTCTGTTCTTATGTTCAGTCTACCTGGGCTAACAAACATATATTAAGAATTCCACTATCTATCTAAAATTTTTTATTCAGAATGGTCATCTTCATTCAAACAAGAATTTTGAGAAATGTAGGGAAATATAAGAGGTACAACATTGTTGTGCAGAACTGTGATAAAAGATACCAACACAGCTTATAGCTATGTTGCACTTAAAGTAGCAAGAAAATGGAAATTGTGGATAACATACCCATGTTACATCTCAATAAAAAGAATAATCCTGTATGTTTTTGTTTGCATGTACAGTTTATCTATGTGTCTGAAATAATTTGGTTAAAGGGGCCACAGCATTTAGTTGAAATATGCAAACTCATATATGTATAGAAATATGAGTTTTTCCTCATTATTTGAGTATAAAACTCCTAATACTTGGGGCTTTTCCAACTTTGAATTGTATGAAATATTCTTTCTCTTATGAAACATAATAATTTTGCTTTTATACTTGCAGCTACATTTAAAAAAAGTATAGAAATTAAAAATGTCACTGATGCCTTCCTCATTGTTTCACTTGGCTCATTCTTCTTAGAATCCCTCAGAATTACCAAAGGGAAGAAGGGAAGTAAACAGACTAATCCTTCTCTCTTTAGAAAACAAACTTAAATCATCAGAGCTAAATTAACTTTAAATACACAGAATCACAGAGACAGAATGGTTAAGGTTAGTAGAGACCTCTGGAAATCTTCTGGTCCAACTCCATGGCTGCAGCTTGCCCAAGAACATGCCCTTTGAAGATCTCCAAGGAAGCAGACTGCACAAACAAGTTGGTGTCTCTGTAGCCATATACTATTTTACAAAAAGAAAGAACTATTGCCTGCTATTTCTCCACAGCTTGTTTTAGATTGGGATCCTTACTGTCCTAAGACTTCTGTGTTTTACATGACAGTCTACATTTATGCTTTAGCATTTGCTTATTATAAAGAGAGAAGTCTTCCTCTAGTCTTATCTTCCCCTTTCACGTATAATTCTACTTTTGTGCTGGACCACAAATATGCTAATACTACTGATAATTATAATTTCTTTCGTTCAGTTTTTCATCTTCATTTTCTGACATTTTCTGTCTTCATGAAAATGAAGACATTTTCTGTCTTCATTTATTCACAGACATTTTCTTTTTGTTTTAAGAGTTTATCATATAACTGTGTGTTTTGAGTGAATAGAGATTTATATTATTATTTCTGTAATAATGGAAACAAGAAAGATTGACTTAAAAAAAAAAAAGAGGAAATTATAACAAGAGTTTTATTAACAGATGTGTCCCAATGTAAAAGTTTGTAAGAGAAAAAGTGATACACATAATAATGCACAGAAACATGTGTTGGGATCAGAAGGAAAAAAAAAGCATGAAATTAAATGAATAACAAACATTTTTCCTACAACACTACCCCCAGCAGTAAAATTAAGGGACATGCTATTTATGAAAAGATCAAAAGGCATGCACTCTGACAAGATCACAGAACAGACAATTTGTCAGTGGAAGATCTGGCATTCTAACACCAAGTGGATGGCAACAAGTTTGCAGCATATCACCTTTGTTTTCCTTTTAGCCCACCAAGAAAATAAACTAGATGTGCCTCAAACTTATTCCCAGAGGAAAATCAGCCAGAACAAAGCTGAAAATTTATGGAAGTTAAAGCAAGATTCTGAGCCAGATTTTTCTGTAGCAGCTGATCATTCCTGAAAGATATAAATTACCTACTCAACAATTAGTTTGCTATCATCAGTCAAGAAGAACCTTTGATTATAAGAACTCAATGGCCAGCATCACTTGTTTTCTGTGGCATGTGTGAATGAATGAAATCTCTTTGTGGAGCATGAAGGTATGACTGCTGAAATATTTTATGAACAAATGTGACCTTGTCTAACCTTAAGTTTTTGCACTGAGTTTCACTGTATTAATTTTACCACACCACAAACTATGTATGGTGTAAGTTTTGAGAAGCTTTTCTAGTTTAATTTCTATGATTTTATAGTTTGTAAGAGATAGAAAGCATTCCTCAGAAGAAAGAAATTTCACAGAATCACAGAATGGCCAGGAGTGGAAGGGACCTCAAGGATCATGAATATCCAACCTCCCTGCCACATGCAGGGCCACCAACCTTCAGATTTAATAGTAGATCAGGATACCCAGGGCCCCATCAAATCTGACCTAGAACACCTCTAGGGATGGGCATCCACAACCTCTCTGAGCAGCCTGTTCCAGCACCTCACCAATCTCATAGTGAAGAACTTCCCTCTGACATCCAATCTAAATCTTCCTTCCTTCAACTTAAAATTATTTCCCCTTGTCCTGCTGTTATCTATCCTTTCACAGAGTTGACTCCACTTCTGTTTAAAGGCTCTCTTTAGGTACTGAAAGACTGCAATGAGGTCACCCCACAGCCTTCTTTTCTCCAGGCTGAACAAGCCCAGCTCCCTCAGCCTGTCTTCATAGAGGAGGTGCTCCAGTCCCCTGATCATCTTTGTGGCTCTCCTCTGGACCCTCTCCAACACCTCTTTCTTGTTCTGGGGGCTGCAGACCTGGACACAGTACTCCAGAAATTTGCAGGGAGGGAGTCCTCTAGAACTTGATTCTGAAGATGATGCAACTCTATAGATAGATTTGCAACATCACTCCGTAAATATTAATCTGTATGCTGCACGAGTTTTAATTATTGTAAAAAACAAAGAAAGGATCAGAGTGTAAATCGTTGTTGACAGAATGAAGGGTGTCAGAGGAAAAGCAGTTCTATTTGTTACTGCCACCTCACCATGTTGTGACAAATAAATACATCAGAAAACTTAAATATCTATTTCTTTTCAACTTTTACAATGTTTAATTTGCATTCTCACAGATCATAGATGCAAATTAAACAGATCTCAAATATTTCACCAGAAGACAGGAGGAAAGGTTGGAGTGAAAAAAACATCTATCATGGTTTAACCCTGCCAAACAGCTCGGCACAACAGAGATACTCAGTCAGTGCCCTTCAGTCAGATGAGGAAGAGAAGTGGCAAGGTGAAAGTGGGACAACTCACGGGTTGAGACAAAGGCAGCATGCTGGATAAAGGGAAAGATGACTGCACAAGCAAAGCTTCATCCACCATTTCCAGAAATCTAATAGTATCAATCACCACTAGGTTATTAAACTTTCCAATACCTTTTCTTCTGTATGTGTGTATGTGGTTAATATAACAGAAGGGAGTTCATAAACTGTTAAGAACATGTGAATTATTAAGAACTGGAGAAATGACCCTGATGACAGAGAAACCGTTTCAGTCAAGCAGCTTGGCAAATCTGTTCTACAGCATAAACAAGAAAAAAAAAAAACAAAAAACAACGTTGCTAAATACAAGATTGTTCTCGACAAGAGACACAATAGAAACTTTATAATTGACTGTCAGGTATGTCATCACAAAACCAATAATCCTAAGTGCATGAGGTTCTTTTCTTTATTTTTATAATTACTTTAATAAGACTCTCCAGGCAGCACTTTGTAATATAATTGTACAAGTTTTTTAGAAGCTACAGTCACTTTCTTTCTCCCCCTTATCTCCTGTCATATAATTTTATCTGAGGCATTATATAATCATAGAAAAATGATTCTCTTGTATCTTAGGCTGAATTAGGAAGTGGACAGGAACAACCGAACAGTGTCATGAGTTAACAAAAGCTAGACATCATGCAAAGGTATAAATCAGGAAAATGAATTTCATGGCATATTTTCTTAGATAAATATCTGGATAGTAGAATCCCAAACGACTGGCCTGGTTCTCCATTCACACCAGAGTGAATAAGTAATTTTTGCATAGTTGTAAAATTGAGTAAAATATAACTTAAGGATGTTCAGAGGTGGAGTGAGTTGGATTTTTTTTTAAGCAACTTTCTTCCAAAAGAAAAACATCAGTTCAATAAAAGCAAAATAAGGAAGGTTGGTTTGTTTTTGTCCTGCCTTTATTTGGTTGCTGTTATTATGTTGTTATTTCTTCTTCCAGGTGATAATGGAAAAGAAGTTCTGAAGTTTCCTAAAACATTCACTTTTAAAATACATAATTAAATAAAGTACATTTCTTAGGTTGTAATATTTCTCACACTTTTCCTTCGAAAAGAGTTGCTTTGAAATCAAATAACTAAAATCACTCAGGTAATTTAAGTTTGGAGCTTAACTCCAGATGCAATCTTTTTGTTTTCCTTTTCTTAACCTGCTTTTTCGTACTTTTTCCTGCAAGGAGGAGAAATATCTTCTCAAGGTAGTACTAATCACAATCATAAAGTACCTCAAATGAATGGTGGATTAATTATTATGATACTGCATCAAGACAAATGTTTGTAAAGCTGTCTACTAAAGAACACGAAATAACAAGTCGTCCTTACAGGATTCAAAACACAGGGAAGTAATGATCAAAGATTTGCCTTCAGTGAAACTCTTAATATGACAAAGCAAAAATCTCAGTTCCATAAGTTGAATATAATATGAAAGCACTGAGTACCTCTCCCTTGTCTGTGAGGCGCTGCATCATTTATATTACTGGATGTGCAATTAATTTTCATGATTGGAAACAAAGAGAAACTTTTTCATCAAGAAAAATGATTTGGAAATTTCTATCAAGTTTAATTCTGCCCTGATCCTATCCCTTTGGTGATGTTATGATCTTTTTTGCTGTCCTATTACTGATGAAACTATTTTTCCAACACTTTTTCTGAACCACCATTATATACCTATCTTAGCTAATAAATTAGAACAGAAAGCAGCACTGACATTTTGAGCTTTTTGTTCTGTCTCAGTGGATTCTAGAAGCCAGAAAACAAGAGAGATCCTTACATGTCAATAGGGAAAAACAGCTATAGGAAATGAGAATAAGATGGAAATCTGGGAAATCCTTTCCAGATCTAAAGATAAACCTCAAACTATACCCTGGATTTGAAAGAAGTGATGAATCATTTTCTTCTTATGATGAAAGACATTGAAGGATTTGTTTCATGAAAATTTATGTATATATATTTTTTGTACCTTCACATTTATTTACATACAATCCTCTGTTTGTCTCTTTGTTTTTTGGGTTTTTGTGTTGTTTTTCTATTTTAAATATACAAATTTTCAGTCTTCTCCATGTCTTGCAGTTTTAAGAATAAGAAAAAAATTGAGACAAAGTATTCTACAACAACTGTCTCTACAAACACCAAAATAGTGTGAACAGGACAATTTATCTCTAAGCATTTCACCCTTCTGAGGTAGAAATCCTCATCGTCAAGACCATTTACGAAATTATTTATTTAAAATTTTTTTCCCAGTCAATTTCTTAAAGATGGCTTAAAAACTGTAAAATTAATCAAAAGATTAGTGCTCAACTAATTTTTCTTTCTAATGAATAGAAAATAAACACTCTCTACATTTGAAACATAAACATTTAAAAGAATGAGTATGTTGTATCTTGTTAAATCAACTAATGCATACAGTATAAATCTAAATCTAAATATATATATATATATAAAATAAATATATTTGCAAATCACTAATTTTTCCTTTACATTCAAGTTCATTTGTATATTAGAAAGGCATATCAGTTTCTTGCTTACTAGGTCTTAGTTCTGCACTGCAATATTTGTCTGAAATCTTTTATGAATAAAAATATTTGTATATGTGCGTTTACTGTTGAAAAAAATCAGGATTATTTTTAGCAACCCTAAACAATTTTATTATTAGAATCATGTCCCATAATTGTCTTTCTTGCACACACAAAAAACACTTCCTTCATTTTATTGTAATCACAAACATATATCCTGAATGACAAAACTGAATATCTGTTGAAATATCAGTATATAAGCTAGTCCAAATGTCTCAAAAACAAAATGAGTACAAGGGCAGTGAATTTCAGAAGTGACTTTTTGACCCTTATTCTTGACCACCAACACTCAGATCCCTAATCTGACTTCTCTTTTTCTCTGACAATTAGTGACAGTGTTTTATTTTGTTTACTCTTTTTGCTTAATTCATTATTAGTTCATTATTGTATGACAGCAAAGTCACTAACCACAAGCAGGTGATGAAGTAATCTATTAACAATTTATTAGCTGAATTACTGAGAACTTTTTAATTAATAAACTACATAATCTTTAAAGATACATTGTAACAATATTGGCATCTTGCAATTTTTAACAAACCCTCTCAAAAAAGGGCTTATTATCCTATTAATTTTTTCTGTTTAAATATATATGTGTATATATATATATATATATACTTGCAATCTAGACTAGTTCCTCAGATTCACTGCATAGCATCAGTGACAGTCAAGTAACTGGAAACTCCAAGCAACTCCCACCAAAGAAAAAGTCTGGCTATTACAGTACTCATGCACCGATGTTAATAGATATTTGATGTTTGTGATTTAAGTTTGCTATTTTTGACATAGCAGACCTAGATTTGCTATGTTTTCTACATAACTTCTTTTTCAATAATATTAATAGTAGAAATTTTAGGAGGTTTTCAACACGTAAAATAGCAGCAGACAAAATGTGGATGGAACATCTTGAAAACTTAAGCTGTGAGAAGAATGCAATGCTGAAATGAAGTTCTTGTCCAAATTATAAAGTTCAACATTTTTCAAGAACAGGACTCTGAAATAACATGGTTAAGTCTCTGAAAAGATGAATTTGTAGGTCTCTTGAAATTCATTCCAGCCTTTCACTCTAATTGCATTTTCACTGTATATCAAAACAGTTTTATTTCTAGTTTCTTTTATGGAGTCAGCAATGCAAAGGTACTCCGATAATATATCTTCAGATAATCATACAGCCATTTTTAAGGAACAGCAGGGAGAAGGGTAGCTGGAGGCAAGAGAGACATCAGCACAGGCATTGTCATTATCAATGGGTCACAGAGAGACCAGAGTCTGACAGTGGTGGGCACAGCCAGGTGCTAGTAATAGGGTTCACCAACAGACCTTGTCACAGCAAAGCCAGAAACTAAACCTGCAGTCCATTCAGAGTATCTGTCAGAAACAGCAGAAGGCAGCATTAGAAACAGGGCCATCACAAGAAATAGATGTTCAGTACTGTGTTTGCTGCTACCCAGATGAACAAGTCACTCTTGCGATGACACTGGGATCTGGGACAAATAGCCCTGGGCTAAGCTGAAATTTGGTCCTAGGACCATGGGCAGGATGGGCAGAGGTTTGGGTGGAGGCTACAGGGACAACATGGCCTAATAGTGTCCTCAGGGACCTGAAAGTCAGGATCTCAGCAGAGTCACATTATCTTTTTATCTTTGTATATATATGTGTGTGTGTGTGTATATATATATGCATTCACACATACACACAGCATATGCATATATGCCCTTCTTTCAATCATTTCCTTCATATCTGTCATTGGTCACCATCAAAGATGAGATACAAGTTTAGGTAGAAGTTTCTGGATCTTAGCATAGTACCTGATCTGTTCTTTAGAATAGCTATAAAAATTCACATATTAAAGTGTTTTACTTCCTTTATAGTGAAATAGTTAATCTCTGCATCACAGTTCTTAAAATTCACTGTTCACTTTATTACAAAGTTAAATTAATTTGTAAATTTGTTTTTCCCAAACTTGGCAATCCAAGCTTGACATTTTTGTTATTTGCTTTCTCTATTCCTTCTTGCATCTCATCTGCTCCATACAATTTGTCCTGTTTATTTGATCACATTTGTTAGCACTAATTCATCTTGTATATAATAGAGGATGTTTGACTTTCTCACACTCCTTGTGCTCATCTTGTCCATGCAAGTAACCTCTTTTTTTCCCCCACTTGTGTTTGTCATGTGTGCAACTACACAGATTTCTCCCACTCCTGCCCCATACATACTTTCATTGATTGCATTACTTCAGTAGGCTTATATCTAGGTTCAAGGAAAGATAATGTTAATTATACAATGATTAATATATTTTAATTCATAGAATCATAGAATCACCAAGATTGGAAAAGACATTTAAGATCATCCAGTCCAACCATCCACCTATCAACAATATTTCCCACTAACTCATGTCTTTATCTACAAAAAAATGCAATAAAAATATATCTCTTTCTGTGAAGAATAGGCAGGAAAGCATTTCAATGCACGGAAGAAAACATTATTCTATAATCTCAAAGTGCACATCTCAAAGCATGAAGTCAATGAAAATATTACAGAACTAGCTGGAGCAGCTATTTACACTAGGCACACAAATTAGGATCAATGTTGTGATGTTTATGTGGTAATATTTGCTGTTGTTTTCCCATAGCAATCTCTAATTTAAATGAAGTTTCTTTCTGCCTTTTTTTGGTATTATACATCAGTTGTGTAATAAAAATTAAATTTTCCATATCCACACTGATTATTTCAAGCAACAGCATATGTAAAATTTTACCATGAAGTATATTATATGTACATTCTATTAGCAAAAATAGGAAAATAAAAAGTGTAACACACAAATATTACTGTTTGGATATGCTTCATGCATACTTTCCTTACGTACAGAAACAGTTTTATCCTTTGTATTCTCTCCAGTTATATCTAGATATAGACATAAAAAGATTCAAGACTGAAGTGAGTGGCCTTATTTATGATAAAGCAAATTGAATGGATACGATTCTCAGAAGTCACGTTGAGAATCTCTGTTGTAACATGCACAACTCCAGCCTCTATCATGCATTTCTCACAGGGTGCCCAGAATCAACATTGCTGAGAGAGCAATAGCAAATTAACAGAGTACATTCAAAGCATATTACCACTCTTTCAGAAAAGAAAGAACAGTACATGCAAGTAACAAAATGGAAGTGGTATAGTTCATCCAGAATTCAAACCAGATAGATCAAAAGTAAAAAACAGAAGGGCAACACATCATGCCAGTTGTGATTTTAAGAATCTTAACTCTCCTTTTTTTGCCACTCTATGATCTGGTAAGTACTTCTGAACCATACAAGAGTAGGCGAAAACTGAAAATTTTTATGGTTACATTTTGGAATCCCTGCAATCTTCTACAGTATCATTTCTGCTCCTAATATCATAATTTTATGACTATTACATTCAGGGAATCTTCAAAGGTTTCAACAGCTTGTCTGCATGCCGTGAGAAAATAAGTAACAGAATTTATTTCTTGTAAACACGTTAATCATGAAAAGAGGTGATTCTTTATCCTTTCTTCAGTCCTACCTCAAAACTCAGTGCTGAGTGAAGTCCTTCCAAAAATGTTTATTAATTATTACATGAGTATAATACTTGCCTAACTAAATGACCATGATATATAATAATAAGTGCATTGTAATACTTTGCTATTTTATGTATATGCTTACATAAAAAAAATCACTGGAACTAAGAGCAACTAATAGGAATGAAAAATTTCAATGACTAAAACATATGCAAATATTGAAAACCACTGAATCTCATTTAATGAGAACATAAACATTAAAGTGTTTGAAAATTTACTCACTGTATTTTTAACATTCAATTTTAGTCTGTCACTTCACAACAAAACAGCAAATGATCTAATTATTACTTAATTAAAAAGGCAAGTAGTGCTTGCCTTTTTACACTAAATACTTTACTGACATCTAATAAATCTTTGAGAAAGCTGAAAATTTCTATCTAAAGTAGTTCAAAATTCTGAGTACTGAGATTTTTTAATAGAGGATGCAGGCATGTAAATGTATAAATTCCATGAAACAGAGAAGCTAGTCATTGAAAGTTAATTCAACTTCTGTTTAGGCTGGTACATTGCTTTAAGCACTTCAACAAACCGCACAATGATGGGTTTAGTCTCAGTAACGAATGTCATGATCCTGAAAATGAATGTGGTACAGCAGTTTAGAGCAATGATATAGGAATTTTTGGATTTTCATTTATTTATTTTTGTAGAATATGCACCATCTAGCTTGTTCAAGACTCTTTGTATGAGACTGGGATGCAGTATGCGTGGCCCAATATTACAAAGCCTGCTGTGACTTCACATTATGTTTCAAAATAATAGGTAATAGAGAAGTGAATGCCTCATACTACAGTAATTGATTGCAAGCATCAATACAGCAACTGTTTTTGTGCACGCAGGAATGTCTTTATTTTAGGATTGCTGCTTTTTAAATAGTCATGCATTTTTTTTTAAATAATGGCAGCCGTTACAGAGGTATTATTTCAGAAGCTTCTAGTAACAGGAGAGGAGCTATAAAAGTGAAAAGTAGAAAATAATCTTTTTTCTTTTGTACTGTGTCTTATTCAAATTGCTGCATTTAATATTTACTTTGCTGTATAGATATAGAAAACTGCCATTAGATAAATTCCAGTGAATGTACAGAAGATGCTTTAGAGTACAGAACTGTTTCTATTATTTTAATTAAGAACAACACAAAACTAAAATTTTAATCTAATTAAAATCTAAAATATGCGTACACTAAGTACAATATTATCTAATGACCTTCATGTCATTAAAACATACATCACTACGATATGCCCTGAGGAGAAAGCTGCTTTTTTTTTTTTTATCTTAACTGCACACCTTTTAATGAAGTTCTTCAAATAATTTTAGAATTTTTAATCATCAAAGAACTTCTAGAAAGCCTTACTGAGACCAAAATTTACCAAATTGAGGCCCATTTTGAAACAGTCCATTTTGTTTTCCTCTTGTCCTTCATGTAATAAGAAATGCGCAAGAAGAATTAACCATTGCAGAAATACAAAAATACACAAATAAGTTACAATGAGCAAGGATTAAATTCTAATTGACTTTGAGATTCACTGTGATCTCTTTCTCTCCGGAATGAAAGACCTTTATTTGTAACAGCAACAATTTCAGGTGAGCTGTTTCACATAAATAAAGAACAAATAGTCCTTTGTGCAGGCCAGAAGGAAACAACTTTCACTTCAGTCTATTTTTTAAAGGGAAATTCAGGGCACTATTGCTTTATTTATGAGAAGTACTGTCCATTAAGGGACATCAGAAGAGGAAGAAGTGCAGTTGCCAGACAAAGATTATTCCATTGACAATAATTCCTATGATTCCTACGTATTATGATCCTGCATAATAAAGAATGGCCATAGCTAGAGGGTTGGACAGACTCACAACACCTTCCTTTCCTCAAGGCCTACTGGGAAATTTCTGGAATCTGATCAGGTTTAGGCATTAACTACATGCCAAGGTGCATGGCCTCAGGCAAGACTGAAGTACTTCTAGGCAAATCAAAACAGGAGTTTAAAGCACTCACAAAAGTATACACAAAGTATAAATTTTATACAGAATGTTCCGTTTCATATAGTATCTTACAGTATGACAAATATCCCGGTGATCTCTGAGGAGGCAAGTTTCAAAAATCTGCATAGGATGGAGACACAGTTTCCCAAAAACTCACTTCTTATCTCTCTAATGCCCTTCCTAGATCATTTACTACTCTGAGCACAAAGCTCAGGACAGTCAAATTATTTTCTCCCACAACGGTTGGGCCATTCAAGAGAGGAACAATTGAATGAGAATACCTCCTATTATTTCTCACCCCGAAACTAGGCAAATCTTTTATACATGTAAGAATAGAAGTCTGTAGAGAAAATGCCTTTCAAGGTCATACAAATAATTCAAAGATCACTTATATGCATAATTACAGGGTGAGGTTTACATAGATTCAAACTTGCCTGTTCATGTTCTGAGTCTGCTTCATATAAGCAAGTTTTTTTGTGAAGCCATATTGCATGAAACATTTATTTCCCACTTCTAAATATATATTAACTGAGCACAGCAACACTGACCAAGGCACGCCATTACGTATGAGTTTTAAGTGAAGTGCTTTAGGAAGATTAAACAAACAAAACACAACAAAAGTCATTCACAGTGTTGCTTAATTGATTAAGATTTAAAAGATGCATAAACTATTAAGCAATTGTCACTGTTCATTTTTTTTCTACTGAAAATTAAGTGAAACAGAGGTATGCATGCACAGCAATGCAAGGAAGCAAAGCTGGAGGGGATTACTAATTTGTTTGAGTTTTCTTGGAGTCTGTTAATTTATTTGAGATTATTTTTTCGTTTTTAAGTGTACCAATGTGTTGGGAATCAGTTCTGCAGAGTAATTAATCTCAGTTGTCACAAGTATTTTTTTAGACGCTCAAGTCACAAAATCTGACAGGATGAGGTTTCTGATTACTAAAAGTTCTTGATTTTTTTTTTTTTTTTTTCAAAAAGCCAACCAAAATTATTTATTCTTTAATAAATAGAGATGCATAGAGAAAAATAACTTTGTTAGAAAAGTCTTGGCAAGTATTTAATCAATAATAGACTAGAGGCTTTAGGTAAGCAAAGCTTAAATTGATATTTCCCAGGGACTAACATTGTGTCAATTTTATTATGAAAATTTCTTAAGTCTTCAGTACTTTCCTAAAGAGATTGAAGTTCCTTTGAATTCATTAAAATCAGAGTTAACACCTAAAGAATCCTTCCGAAAATTCTGTTCTGTAGGACTGTGATTTCTCAAATTTTTAATTTTCTTTTCTAGTGCAGAAATGCTAATGTCATCTTGATTCTCCAGATGTGAAAGAACAAAAGAATAGCATAAAGAAAATCCACGGTAGAATTATTTGGCATATTTCAAAGGCAAAAAAAAAAAAAAAAACAACACTAACTGACAAGAATTAAACAGAAGACTTATTTTCTACCATCCAGTACACACAGGTATTAGGCCTGATTGTCTTTTATTAAGAGTCAGTAAGAGTTTTCATTTTCTAGCAGGGAACAAAGAAGAAAGTTATTAGCTAACTAAAGTGAGAACAAAGAATGGTCAAGAATAGAGCAGCTGAACTTTGAAATAAGCATGACATTTTCAAAAGCCTATCTTAGCAATAATGAAACCAGCAAGATATTGCTTTTTTTTTTTTTTTTTTTTTTGTATGCTTCACTTCCATTGCTGAAAATTGTTTTTTTTCAGTCTGACAAATTCCAGCAACCATATAAGAGCAATGCCATATTTTAAAACAAACTAAAGAAATAAGTTCAGAACTATTAACTTTTTAAAAAATCAGTACCAGTTCTCTGATTATCTGATGAACTTTTGTTAGACTATTTCTATCATCATTTGGTATAAGGCACAAGTGGCAATCTCTAATTGTTACTAGAACTGAAAATCAAAATTACTCACCATTAAAAGAACTCAGCCAATAACATAATAATGGAATACTACTTGTCAGTTATAGGATACAGCACTGTCAGTACTTAAGTTAGACATTTCTGTGCATCAGAACTTTAAAAATATTCCTTTCCACATGGGAAACCCATTGAATCAATTAAATCCAGTGGTTAAAACTTAGGAAAACATGAAGCTAGGTATCAAAGCCCTGCCACTAGAATGTGCATTCAGAAAAGCCTTGTTTCTGTTCTGTTATTTCCTCTTCCCTCCAACTCTTCAAGGCACAGAACTATCATTTAGGACCCGCTTCTATTCCCAGCATCACCACAGCAATCTTCTCTCACAGCAGGATTCCATCTCAGTATATCTGCCCCATGCCATCCCCTCAAAAAATAGAAGTTGAAGGAATTAACAGCTCAACAATTGCATGCATGGTTTGTTGTTTTTATTGTTTTTACAGTTCTCTACCTATTACTAAGACCAACCTAGTATAGCACTTCTTACTCTAGCTTTGTATCTTTTCCTACATTACATTTTATCTTACACTGGTTTTGACCAGATACCCAAAACAGAGTTTTTCCTTAATTCTTAAATATAGGTATAAGTGTACGTGGAATGAGAAAGCATCTGCTTCTTCAGGGTATCTGGACAAGGAACTTTGGAGTGCAAAATGGGAAAAGTAAGAAGCCATATGCAATAACACACAGAGATGAGAACAACAAATGATAAAGGAATCAGTAAGGAGAAGCAAAAACCTGGGTCAGTCACAGCAATTGGTGAGGATATATGGAGTGTGAGTATGTTTATTTATGTAAGATTATCCAATCGGAGACCTTGTCAGTTGAGTTACTATAGAAAAAGGGGAAGCCAGGAACTAAATATATTGAAACAAAAACCTGACAGGCAAATTTAACAGAGACAAAGACAAGGAGCAAATCTCGTCAGCCACACTAATTGATGGGCTACCAGCAAACAGCAAGGGAACTGGGGCTTTGCAGCTGTTGCAGATACAAACCTGAGGGTAAAAGATTGCATGAGTCAGTGGAGCTATGCAAACTGCTGGGGAACGTACAGCAGAAGGGGAGCAGGCAGGAGCACAGAAGGAATGAGCAGGAAGGAGTATAAAAAGAGTTGGAGTACCAAACAGGGCTGAAGATACTTATTTGACAGAGCCTATGCCTGATTACTGCAGTCTGCCCTATTAAATCCTTTCTTGATAGAGGATGAGATTATGTACAGAAATGATCGTGTGCATGTGTGGGAGAGCAGCCGGGGAACAAGCGCCAGCTGCTGGAGAAACATTCTGAGTGGATTTGGAAACAGTGACTAAGTCAGACAGGGAGTATACACTAGTGGTCTGTTGTGTTAGCTACTGCAGCTGTAGGGTGCCAGCTGTCAGATAATATCAGTAACAGTGTGCACCCTGAAAACCAGCTCCTTGAGGGGACTAGTGGGAGTGAGGAAATAAATGACAAAAACAGATCATCCTAAGGAAATGGGAATGCACTTGTGTGTGCATTAACTTCTGCAAGGAACTGGATTAAATTCCCACATTTCCTCCCTCTTGTGCACATTTCCTTCATAAAGAATGCTTTGTCATCATGTTCTAAGTCTAGACATTTACTGAATACAATGGTATCTCTGTTACTACTGTAAGTGGATGTCCTCCCATATTGCTGCTTATTGTATGCTCTCTCCTCAAGGAAGGAGAGATTCAGTCATTTACTGAATAGACAGGACTACCTAGGCCCATGATGATGTCTTTGATTGATATAGGTCTTTCTGTTCGTACATAATATGGCTATTATGTGGGCATTGACCAGCTGTGTTCATGAGCTCTGCTCACTCTTTAGAAATATGGGAGAAAGCTTGTGGTCGTCCTCTCTAAAGATTAACCACATCTTTCAAGGAGGGTTTCTGGCCATCTGCAGTCATCCTAAATGTGAAACACTGTTTACAACTTTACTCTAAAACGTCACATTAGCACAATAGCACTAACTGAAGAACAAGAATCACAAGAATCATAAGGTTGGAAACGACCTATAAGATCATCCAGTCCAACCGTCTCCTCATCACCATTGCCACCACTAGTACTAAACCATATCACGCAGGAGAACCATATCACAAGTAGAAGGTTATCATGACTCATAACTGATATACCTCTTAATGTTAACTTCCTTATCAGATTTATACTTTTTCAGAGGGAGGTGTTAACTTCTGTCTTCTTCCTAAGCTTAAATGTAATTAACAAGATTGATTTTTGTATTTTGATTTTTGTTTCATTTTATATCTATGATATTAGAGTATACATACATGTAAAAATAATAAAAACTGAAAAATCTAACCTAAAATCTACTCTGTTATATAACTCATAATATTTGGATGTTATACATGGGATACTTTCTCTGTATGTTTCTAGCAAAATAATTTCCGCCAAACCATTGCACTTTTGTAAATTCTTCTGTGAACATCTTCTGCATTACCTTAGCTGTATGTGTATGTTTGTGTATGTTAACATCCACATTCATCCTGACTGAAATATTAGGATACTAGGATGATCTCTTTCTAGGACAGTAGTAGCGGTAACATGTAGCGCAATATATGGAGCACTGTATAAGTATCCCAAGTTACTCCCTTAATGTTATTCCTCTTGCTCACTCCCTCCACATCTTTGTCTGCAGATTAAAAATGTAAAGCTGCAAGTAAGCCTTGATGAAAAAAAAAAAGTTGTTTACTGCAATATATAGCAAAATACACTCAGCAGGCCCAGTTCATTATTTTTTTATGTGCTTCAGTTTAAAAAAAAAAAAAAAAAAAAAAAAAAAAAAAAAAGGAATTAATGAATTTACTCTGAGCTCTGACCTGAAACTCTCTAGCTCTCTTATTGCCTCCAAACCTCAAAGCTATTACATGTAAATTTTACAACCACCATGGCATTCCTCAGAGATGCGCAGCTCCAAAAAAATAGGCTTTTTATAAAGAATAAAAGACTATCCACTTACAGTTGGTCTAGATCTTAAAAATAAATGCTTAGAAACAGAGAACATTAACACAAGAAAAAAGGTGAAGAATATCCAGGGGGAAAGGAGGATTAAGAAAAAACAGGCTAATTTAAAGGACAGATTTACCTATTTTGCTGTGTTCAACAGAAAGTGAATGCCTTCTATAACAAAATAAGCTTTACTCAGTGCAAGTAGACACATAGGATTAATCCATTTGTCAATGAAAGAATGAGGTGATTCAGACTAGGAGCTTTGGAGTTAGATGCCCTGCTGTCATTGAAATGCTCCCTTTCAATTTTCAGCTGATATTAGTTTAATGTAATGCTTTCTCATTAACTGCACAGATGATGGCAGTAGGCAAAGTAGCTTACTTCTCCCATTATGCGAAAGTTGCAAAAAAGTAAGGTGATAACAGGAGATGTACAGCCTACTAGTATGAGTGCTACGCTCTGTGCAGACTAAGATAGCCTACATTAATATCAGGATTCTGAAACACAGCAATATTTTTAGTTTGTAATGTGCATTTACCAAATGGAGTATAAACTTACTACTCAATTAAAAAAAACATTAAAACAGCTTGCTACACTATCAAGCTAATTATTGTTTAAAATTATTTCTTGCTTTTTTCAGCACTAACATTATTCATTTTGAATTATTTGATTTTTATGTGATATGTATGGAATCGCATGGGGATTCCAGCACAATTTAGCATTCACTTTTGTTCATAATTTCAGCACAGAGACTATTTAAAAAATAATGTTACTTCACATAATATTCTTCCTTACATGCTGTAAGATCTTATTCACTCTGCAACTACAAGGGTAGTTTTCATCACATTGGTGCAAGGAAATATATTCAGGCTGACAAGGTTTCATATCTTCCAGACACTTACATACACTAATCACGGTACTCTAGAGTCACTGCTTAGGCTGTCTTCTATTGGAGTTGTTTTAATTTGAATAAAAGGTCTATTGAGCCAGAGTAAAGTACAACATTACCTTGAACCCTAGTCATCTGCACGTCACCTGTGTCCTATTTCTTGACATTTTCATTTTTCTGTTCATTGTAGTTATTTTCTTAATTTCAGTTTTTACAGCATATGCACTTTGAAGTTTGCGATTGAACCAATGCCTCATGGCACAGACTTTTTAGTGACTTTAATGGACTTACTTGATGAATATGGTTATCATTTTCCTTATGATACTTTGCTCTCATCAAAGTATAAGCAAGGAAATATTATGGGTGTAGATATGATAAATCCTGTCAAGGATATAGTAAAAATGCATATAAGTAAAAGACCACTTCTTCTTTAGCAAATGATTACTCAAGTACTCCATAGAATATTGCCTTGGCTGTTTAAAAATCACCCAATATATCTAGTCAAGTTTATTATTGTGAGAAATATTCACATTGAACTTTGCAATTTTTTCATCATTCAGAAATGATAATTTAATTTAGATTAAAAGATATAATCATGATTCTCCCACTGTAACTTAACACTGTTTTAACACAGCATAATTATATTGCTATAACTGAAAGATGTTAGTCCTCATGAAATCTATGCCTCCTAATGGATACTTAACTTTTGTAGAGAAAACAAATTCATGATGATAAGAAAAAAGTTGCATTTGTCATTATATTCTTTTAATAAAATGTTAGTCATATTTCAAAGAAAACCACAGTTCACAGTCTGCTGAAGAAAAACAGATGTTAGCAAGTTAACAAGCATTCACACCTTGAAGGCTTAGGTGAGAGCAGAAGCCCTGTAAGTGTACCTGCAAGAACAATACAAGACACTTTATGGCTGTCAGTAACAATTACAGTGACCAATAGCTAGGGATTATAGTAATTGAAGGATTGGTATCTGACTGAAGCCAATCACGGGGTTAATCGAGAGAACGATGAACAAGTTTAACATAACAATCATACACTTTAGATATTTAGATATACCAAATTTAATCACTATACTTCTAATTGAATGAGTGAAAAGCAAGTAAATTGTATGGTCAACATGTTAGCCCAGACTCAACCTGTCCCCCCCCAGGCATGAGCCTGCTGAGCAGGGCTTTGGCCACCCTGTCTGCTCTGCTCATGGCTGCAGGATAGGATTGCCCTGGCTGCCAGACCCTACCCCAGTCCGGGGGAGAGACCCCAGCCAGCCTTGCTGCTGGCTCAGAAAGTGCAGCACCACGGCCCTCAGACCCAGCAGGATAATAAAAGTTGAGTATAACACCAGAAGAATCGTGAGGTACTGTGTATTTTGTGTTCATCAGCTGTATTTCTCATTACCAGGATTTATATTAATACTTCATCTGTTACATTATTACAATTCATTATTTCAGGTTACAAATTCAAATAGGTCTTACACATAAATATTCAATTTATTAGGTAATGAATTTCTTTAAAATAAGAAATTAGATAGTCTTTTGACTTAAGGATAAATGTGTTACACACTCTAGAGTAGTGCAGGAAGAGCGACAGTGAAAGCTAGTGATTCCATATCTTATGAAACTCTGAATTTACCATACAATCACGACTGCCAAATATGAAAATATTTTACTGGTTTTGAAAAAAAAAAAAATTAAATACTGTTCTTACCCTAAAGATCTGATCCTAATGGGCTTATGAAAAACAACATGCAGTTTTCTCACTTTTCTTGATGTTTTATTCACTACCTTTGCTGTATTAGTCATCCGGACTGATTAAAAATCTACTGAAAATTCTGGAAAACTTTGAACCAAGCAGACTTAGATCAATCCTTCCTGTTTATGTACTTGATATCTAATAGAGGAAACAAGACTGTTGGGCTCATACTCGCAGAAGTAGAACTTGTAGCTCCTACATAAAACACGTGACACTGTCTCTATTTCTTGTTTTCATCTAAAACTATATTCTCATAATATAATGGAAGAAAATTTAAGTGGAATCAAAAAAATAGTTTTACTATTTCCTACTAGCCTATAGAACTGATGTGCCAAAAAAAAAAGTACACTGATCAATATTTTTGTAAATGAAAGAGAGCTTGTTGGCCTATTTCTGGCTCTGAGAGCAATTACTGCAAGAGAATTCTCTTCTCTGATGTTAAATTCAGTGCCGCTCCCAAATCCAGATGAATAAACAAGAACATCCCATGAACTATATCTGAACATTATTTAATGAGAATTGACTCAGTCCAAAGCTAACTTGAAAGTTAACTGTTAAGTAGTGTTGGAAATATCCAAATATGTTTTGTCACGAGGTTATCTCTGATGAAAGCAGATTTTATTCCCAATTGCAATGGCAGGCATCCCAAAAACAGGAAACCTATGGACACACCTATGGAAACAACGTGACAGTCTTTATACCCTATTTTCTCCCCCTTGCCTCCCCCACTGGCTGGGTACTCCAGGTTCACAATCTTATCAGAAGGCTTACATTTGTTATTTACTTGTTAATTTATTTGTTAATCAGTCCTGTCATCCTGTTGTTTCCAAGATATCTCAGTGCCTTTCTTGATGTATTGATATGGTGATTTTCTTCAAAATCTTCTTTAAAAAAAAAAATGGGGGGGATGATGCCAGGCCTTCCTATGTCTCTTCAGGCGCTTCCTCAGGCATGCCATCACTTGTTCTCTGGTTTGATCTTGTGCAGGATATTCTTGCAATGTGTATGAATAAATATACATATATACACCTATATGCAGAGTGTGCATTCCTAGGAAAGTTCATCTAGAGGATAAGTGATGTAAACTATCAGAGATCTTCCCCAAGGAGGATTCGCAAAAATAACTATGATAGCAGAGATCATAAAATAATAAAAAAAATATATTATCCAATTCTAATGTAGAAACAACATTTGATTGCCACAAGTAGCATACATTGACATACATCATAGCTCAATCCTGCCCAGTTTGTTTGAATTATTGGTACTGGTACACTACAGAGTCCTAGGAAAATTTTCTTTTTTTGCACTCATCTCATTCTGTAGTTCCTCTTTTTTCAGCTCCTTTCTTACAAGCAGCTAAGAAAGCCATCATGATATTTAACACCATCACAAAACAAAACTACCACCAACACATAACAAGAAAATAGCAATAAAACGTGAAGTGCATGTAATTCCTGTTTCACAGTTTGTACAATACATGAGGTGAAAGAATCTTAAAGCTAAAGGAGAGGACACTCTAAGGATAACCAAAAGTTTGACTGAAGAGTTTGCTTTTGATATAGGTTGATTTGTTTAGCAATGGGGATTAGTACATTAGTTTAAGAATCAATATTAGTTTAATGAAATGAATCTGTAAGTGATAGTTCTAAAACTTTCCACTGCAGCTCTAGGGGGTGAACAGTATTGTTTCCCTTAATTTTGCACTGGGGCATAATAGAATACTTTTATCTTCTGCCCCAAAATGTGCAAGGACATTTTCCTAGGATTCTATATATAGTGTTTTGAAAAAGTAGTTGTGTCCTAATACGTAATTTCCCATACCTGGGAAAAGTGGATAAAAGTGGGTCAAAAGTGATTAAGCTGATAGTGAGAAAAGGGAAAAAAATAAGTTGGCACCTGACCATCCTCGATACCACCAAGCATGCTCAAAGGGACACTAGCACATATTTACGAGTCTTCAAAAAAGAATGAATGTATGTTAATGTACTACATATCCATGTCTGTTCATATGTAAAACCTGAACTCTGAGACAAGCTTACTTGTCAAAGTATTTTGCCTGGTATGTATTGTGACAAATACAGGAATGCTGCTTTCCAACACCACATTGGAGTTAAAAGTTCCCTTCCTGGATTTCAGATAACACTTTAAATGATCATACTGAAAGAACCTATTCTATATGCAAGATATTTAAGATTTTCCCTATTGTAGCCAACAGTTCACAACAGAGAACAAGGTTTCATTGATTTTCTTAATAATGATGTACTAAAATGCCATGGCAATGATTTTGTTCAGTACTTACTGCTATTTCATGTGCCTTAAAATCAGAAATGTAAACAACTGTATTATACCAAAATGTATAATTTTAGCCCAGGTTCTGTATCCTCTGCTGCTGAAACATAGCTGTGTAACTTCGTCCATTTTCCCTGCTGAGTTACAGTAGATATCCATAAATCATACAAATATAGATCATCCCCCCCAAGCATTATGAAATGTGAAGATCATGAAAAAAGTAATGCAGAATCTGGCATGCTCTTTCAGATCCACTGCTAAATCTCTTCAGAAAAAATAAACAAATATTTAACTAGTTAGTATCCATCTCAGGGAAACAGGCTGCCTGTTTGGAGAGATCCTTTCCTTCCCTGGAGGAAATAGAAAAAATAATTTCCAAGAAAATATTTTTGAGGAAAATTCTTTAAGATTCACTTATTGTTCTGATAAACATAAACATGTAAAATAGTGAAACACTGCATGGACAAATATTAGTAAATGATCAAAACAATTACATTGTTACCTATCTTAAATGAATTAATAGCATTCAATCATTTTGGAATATTTAATATTGAGATAGTCTGTGAAAGGAAAATGCATCCTATGACTTGTGTCTCTAAAATACTGAAGTGTTTGGAATCACTTAACAGTTTAGCTTCCTGTGGCTGTATGCTCTCTACTCCCATCCCAGCCTCCTCCTTCCTCCTGTCTGTTGCACCAAAGGCCTGGCTCAGGTAGACAGTGAGATACTCAAGGCTCTGCTCAGGACTGATAACAATCAAGGTCTGGCCAAAACAGTTAACAGTCACAATGCTTTCCTCAGCTGGGTGCTCAAAAATCTGAGGGCATACATCTGGTTCAACAGCAATCAACTGAGCATATGCAAAATATTATGACAAGGAACCAACCATCTTCTCCCACAGGTTGCGAGCGACCCAAGATCCTGTTGACCTCTCCTCTGTGGCAACTGATTGTATTATGTTATTTCCTCCTTGAGAAGGGCAGCTTTTGAGGCCATACCTGCACAAATATCCCTTACACATTGATATCAAGATATCTTGTTGATAAAACTCCTCATGATATAACCAATAGCTTCAAACTTCATTAGTTTTGCTAACATTCTATTTTAGATTGTTTGTGCACTTAAAATCCTTTGGACATGAACCACTGATTAAGTCTGGAACTTGGATTTGGTTGCATCTGAACTTCTTACCTCCAGGTCTCAAGGAGTTTGGAAAGCAAGGGGTTCACTTGGAATCTTGTGACTTAATGGGAGATCTCCTAGATGAATGTGCTTAACCCTCTAAGTAAGAAACAATCACATATGCCTTGGCACCTTGTTAATGTGCTGTCTTTTCTTGTAATTAAGCTTTGTTAAATCACTATACTACATCAGCAAGTATATTCTTCTCCTCTTAAGAGCCAAGTGTAATTTCCATCTGTGATACTTTGAAATGAACATGAAAAGCAGGGGAAGTAGAATCCAGTCTCATTCATCATATTTATTTCAGTTTAAGCTCATTAAGATCATGGGGGGAGGCAGGGAATTGAGATACCAAGATAACTAAAATCATTGCATGCTTCTTTCCCCCATGAGAAGTCTCTTGATATGCAACTTTCATCAGCTATTTTCTTCCAGAACTGAAAAGAAAGCAGTTTTCACAATTGTACTATTTTATAACATCATATTATTTGCAACTTTGAAGTGATTAACTAACATATTAAAAATGGTGTGTAGTCTTAGAATTCTATTTCTTTAGAAGAATTCTACTTCTACTGATCCCTTTTTATTTTTTAAGGCTCCTAGAGAAAGGTTTTTCTTCTAGTTTACTGGTTAAGTCAATTATACAGGCAAATACTTGGGTTGTATCTATGAGTACAAAAATGATACTGCATTTGTGAACCTTGCACTTCATCTGAAACTTAAAAAGACCACTTAGTTTTCAACTTTACCATGCTTAGCCTATCTCATAATGAAAGATGACTTATTTTGAAGATCTATATTAAACAGCTAAAAACGTTAACCTAAAAACCTTTCAGATAGTCATGCCAAGATTTCAGATATCCTTCATTGAGCTATGAGAGGTCTGTGATCACTCTTTGCTATAGCTGTAGGTAGGGGCAGCATATTTCAGCTTCGCTGTTTCTAAATCATCATTCTGAAACAAATCATAGCCAGTACAGATAGGATCCTGTGACTGAACTAGAGTTTTTACTGATGGTGAAGTCCAGATAAAGCAATTTCTCAACTGCTTGGCAGCAGCCGTTAGTTAACCATATTTCCCTGTGCAAACACAGAACTGTTTGTTGGAAATAGTTAAGTGTCTTTTTGACACTATTTCTCAACTTTTATTTGTCAAGATTTCACAGATCTGGAAATGCTTTAGTTTTCTAGTCAGCTATATCCCCAATATATCAACAGTTTCCTTAGAATTCCTGAAAGAAGAAATCTAGTGGTCTTTATAGCTACCTATATTCTAGAAAAATCATAAGTAACAAAACTGCTTAAAATGCTTTAAGACTGTTTGTGGTTAACATCATCTTAAAATGAAACTGAAAATATTGAGAGCCATTTTTCTGAATTATAATACCTCACAAGATAAAATATTTTAGGTGTTTTGAGCAAAATGTGGTAGGATTGGGTTAGGGAGAAAGACATGGTTTGTTTTTAACAGAACACTATTTCCTATCCACTTATGTCTATCCCTCCTTAAATATATCCAAGACAGTCAGAACTGTGCCGTATATCTCTTGGACTGTTTTTGTGTCATGTGATATTTGTTTTCCAGTCATGTTCCAGATACTTCAAAGCTGTCCTGCAACTACTGTGACTTGCTATACTAAACAGTGTGCCTCTGTCTTATTGGTGCAAGAGCTTAGCACAGCAATACAAAAATAAGTTCGAGTCCAATACTAAGAAAATAAGACAATAAGTGCAAAAGGGAAGCTTATATTGGTTAAATAACAATAATAAAAAAGACAAAAATATTACTTCTCCAGGTTGCCAGTATTATTGAGGAGAAGCTGCTACGTATAATTCCTTTTACTCGGCCTGGTAAAGTACAAAATAAACAGATATGAGTTTGCTTCTCTGTTGCAACTCGAAGACATTGCATTTTTGGATGTCTCCAGGATCAGCAGTCTTCACATAGATCTTTCTGAATGTCTGTGATAGGTTATCTTATGGGTTGGGACCCATCAGAGATAGTGAATCACTGAGGGAATCGAATATTGTTTCTACATTAGAATTGGAGAATATTTTTTTATTTCATGGTCTCCGCTGTCATAATTATTTCTGGAAGTCTTTCTACTTGACTTGGGGGAAGGGGGAGTGGGGGTGGAGAGGAGGGTCTCTGGTAATTTGCATCACTTATCCTCTAGGCAAACCTTCCCCTGGAATACACGCTCGTATACATAAAACACATATTTTATCATACATTGCAAGAATATCCTGCACAAGATTGATCAAAGCAGAGAACAAGTCATGGTATCCCCAAGGAAGTGCCTCAAAAGGCATCAGGAACCCCTGGCATCACCCTCACCACCCCGATGCTCTTTGTTAAATGAAGACTTTGAAGAAAACCACCATATCAATATGACAGGAAGAGCACCAAGACCTCTTGGAAACAACTGACTGACACCGTATAACACACAAATTAACAAATGTAAACTTTGATAAGATTGTGAACCTGGAGTACCCAACCAATGGGGAAATAGGGGAGGGGGAAACAAGGCACAAAAGTTGTCATTGTGTCCTTAGGGGTGCTCCTGCTTGCAGGACACCCACCATTGCAATCGCGAACAAAATCTGCTTTTATCAGAGATTCTATGCTGACAAAAAAATTATTTGGATATTTCCAACAATCATGATCCATGTAAAGCCAACTGAAGCACAGCTTTCAAATACAGTAACTCAGTAGATAGGTCAAATCTTCTGTAGTTTTGTTGCTTATGTTTTGGAGGAGGGATATCGGAGGTGTCAGTGGTCCATTAGCTCATAATTTGTATGAGGTTCATTCTTTACTTTTAAATGTTTTTCCCCTTTTGCTTATTTCTAAATAATTTGACTGAGATAGTACAGAATGCCTGTTGGAACTGTCATGGCATTTAAACTGTCACACTATTTCTTATAGTTTAGTATTAAGTATTAGTACTAGCACTTCCTTAAATCAGCCTTTTCAAGAACATCCTCCAGCTATCGGAATTAGTCTCTTGATCTGTGTAATTTTGTTCAGCCATTTCTATTGCAGCAAGCTCTGATGTCATTTCTCTGTTGAATAGAATGAAGGCTTTTAAGTCTCAGAATCTGTTCTCTGTCTCACTTTGCCATTAACATTCTACATCATTTTATAAAGCTTTGCTGCCTTTCATTCTTTTATTTTTCTTGCCTATTTAGACTGTACACTCAGAGATACAAAAATCTTACCAGAATGAAGTCAAGGCAGCTCTCTTTTTAAATGTAGAAATAGTAGCATTTAGTAAATATTTTGCAAGTCTAGATCTACAGTAACTACTAAGAATTTTTTCTTTTTATTTCAGATGACTATGCTCAACAAAATGCGTCTGTGCTGTTTCATATAATAAGATACTGAAAGCATATCTGAAGTTATATAATCTACTGCAAACATTCTGAAAATTAAAGGGGACTTCTTAGTTTTCATTATTTTACCAGTATGTTAGAGATGCACGTCTTGTTTTCAGGTGAATGATCCAAGAAAGGGGCTTTAGTGTGTAAAAGTTAGATTATGTAATATATTTTCTGTACTGGATCCCTAAAAATGAAATGTTGGTTTTCTAGGTTTCTTTAAAGTATTCCTTGTAGAAGACAAGGCATTGTTAAAAATTAATGGATTTGGTGAACTGAATTAGAGCCTCTCATTGCTCCTTGACACAAATGCTAAGCAGATCTGTGAAATCACATCTCCCTCTGATCCTTCTCTAGAAACATAGGTATTCAAAACAGGACTGCAACTGTGTCTTTATCCAGTGTGATCTTAACTCCACAGTTTTCACTGAGCATGAAACAAATGATTACAACTGACTGCTTTATTTAGATAATGACTACATATTTCATAAATCCTATGCAAAGCATCAACAAAAGGGATAGAAACAAACAGTCCAGAAAGTTGAACTTGCATCTGAATCTTAATTCAGCTCTTGTATATTTGAAACAAAGATGAGTTTTTACTACACTTTGACTCGCATTGTATAACAATCGTAGAGGACAATCTGAATTTCTATTAAATAAAACTTTCAGTGGACTACTGAATCTGACCTAAGATACTCCAGCTGCTTGGTGGCATCCAGTCCTTAGTATCACATCACAGAGCACCACTACTAAGCATGGATTTCCTAAATTAGTATCACCAGCACTGTCTGTTTAAATGTATTACTCGATACTATAAATATAGCCTAAGGCACTCACAATAGGGAAAGTATGGACTTAAATCTTCAGTCAGATTATCTAAATTCATCTCTTTCATTATTCTGTGATGGTGAATCCATAACCACTGTTTTAGAATTGGGCTGTGTGGGGTTTTTATTTTGTTTTTGTTTTTTGTTTAAGAGACCTCATCTTGACTCAGTACTCTGAATACTTTTACTATATCTGTGGAATTCATCTTTTAGGAGAGAGGTTCTATTGTATTTTCCTGAGACCTAGATTATATTTAGGAGCTGCTCAATTATTAGACTGTGCCAAGTTCTGTGCAGGAATAGAAGTATGGCTGATGTCTTAGAGACATTCACACTGAAAGGAAAATCCACATGAGGGTGGCAGCAAATGAGAGCAGGCAATATGGTTTCATTTTGCAGTAGAGCATGTTTCAGAGTGCACAGTTACTCTTTGATTCACAGGGTCATTTTTCCTACTTTTATTTCCTTTTCCCCAGCAAGCCTGAGTAAAATACTAGATACACAGAACTTTACACTCATTTTATTGTTTGTTCCACACAAATTCTCATTACTTTAAATACCACTTTGCTCACTAGCATTTGAAAGGTTATTTTAGCTATGAACATATCCTACAACACAATTTTTTCCTTCTGACTTGTCTTCCCTAATCCCCATTAACTGAATTTCTCCTCTTCCCACTTCACTGCTGTTTATCTGTTTTTTTCCTTTCTGCTTTTTCACTCTATTGTACTTTATTTTGTGTGTTGGCAACACAGTAAAATGACAGTTTCTGATCTTCAAAGAGTCACTTTCACTTTTTCACAGAATAGAGCAATCAAAACCAGCAAAACAGCAAGCAAAATTAAAACTTATGTGCCGTGTACCATTCCATCCTCACCAGCTTGGAACTCTTCTAGCTACAAAAGGACAAGCTGTCAATATATCCTTAGGGACAGCTTTAAAGATTGTAAACTCTAAGATGAGTTCATGCCTGGAGAAGACATGATTGAGCTCAGGAATGTCAGGAATTCGCCCTCCTCTCTCGTAAATGATAAAAAAAAATAAAAATAAATGAATTGAAAAGAGCCAGAAACATGGACATCCTGAAGAGTTCACAGTAGCCATTTTTTCTTACTGTGGGGGAAAAAGTGCAAATCAGTGTTTTTAACTGTGCTGAAATTCATAGGAAAAAAAGTCTGAAGAAGGAAGAGTGAAATCTATGCTTCTTCCCTCTGTTCTCAGTTCACCACAGGAAGCATGAAGAACCCAGTAAAACTTTTAAGTTAAACGAAAGACTTTCTCACATTCCCTTGCCACATAAGTACAGAGTATAACTCACACAGCTTTCATCATTATAGACAGAACATATCCATATTTATCTTTAAATGTGTTCAGCTACTGTGTAATTAGTTCAAGAGTCTAAATGCAACTATTATAAGCGAGCTCCTCCTTTGTCTCATTTACTTCCTCTAGTCACTTCTAATTCTTGGCAAGCACATATATGTAAATACGCGCATTTAAAATCCTTTCCAAAAGGCCCTTCTGCTCTTTTCAGCTAGGACCAGACTGATATGGAGGGAGGAAAAACATGGCACCACCTTCTCCGCCAACAATTCAAATGGAAGCCAAGAGGTATTTCTCCTTTAAGTGTTAATGCAGGATATCTAATTTAGAGTTGGTGATAATGAGTGTTGTTTTATCCCAGTCAATCCTCATAAAGGCTGTGTTTCTTAAAGATACATATGGATTTCTGCACTGAAAAAGAATCACTTGTTATGCTATTATCCTTTACCCATTCTCAACTTGCTCAACTTAATATATTACACAGCATGACAGCCATTGTTGAATGTTGCACTCAGAATGGGTTACAGGAAAACATGCTTTATATGAAAAGCCAAAGTCGTTTTTATAGTAATTGAAAGCTTAGTATTCTAATGAAAGTAGTATTTCTAAATCTATTTAGTACACAATAAGAAAAGAAAGAAAATACCAATGTGCAGAAAGTCTCAATCAAAATAATACAAATATTGTAGACAAGCTTCCTATCATTTTTCCAGGTATAAAGAACCCCCAAGCTGTTCCTCAAGAGGCTGCTGTAGGTGCTTTCTGTCTCATGGAAACAACATAGCAAGCAATCAGCATCACACATCCTTTGCCAGGAGAAGGTATAGTTTCACTTTTTTCTTTCTTTCTCTCATATCTAAAATTAAAACAAATTAGACTTGCCAACTGGCCATTTCATAAATTATTAAAAACTCCTAGTCAAACAAAATTGGAGATACGTCTACAAAATCACATGCAGATCAAACCTGACAAAGCTCATTCCTAATCCATTGGAAACTCAGTACAAAGCCCAGGGCCTAGCATGGAAAAAGGTTAAACAGCATTTTCTGTGTATTACAGAACCAAAAAACATAGGCTAAGAACATGCAGTGTGACAAATTCCGTTTCATGGCAGTTATTCTTTACAGAGGTCTTTGCTCCAGTAGTTTTTCCACTATGGTTGTCGTAATTTGTTTTTAAGTAAAGAAATCCACAATTTCTCAATTACTTGAATATCTTTCTGAAGCATCCTAAAATAGATGATTATATACTTTTGGTGTGTCAGAGGTAGATAAAGAGTTCATTACATTTTAATGGAACTTCCTGAGAAAGTAAAGGGAATTATTCTGCCTTTTTCTGTCCCCTCTCGTTGCGCAGTTATTTAGCTGCTAGTATATTGTGTAGCTGGTCTTCATAATGAGGCCCCCTGCCCAGCCATCTGCCCACTTGCTAATGAAAGGCTGTGATGATTTGTCTTTTTTCACCTCTGATGGAGGCATACATTTCAAAAAGTTAAGTTTCCAAATTCACATGACTCCCCCTTTCAGTCATTGAAGAATGTGCTTATTTGACTCCATAAGGTACATTATGCTGTGAGCAGCATAACTTAGACCTTTTAAGGCCAGAAGAGATTAACTTTTTTTGTCAGCAGAATTTCTCAGGGGGATTTTGTGGATGAACAAAACACTGAAAATGAAGCACTTTTTCTAGAAGTAGTTTGTATGAGAGGAAAAACATGAATATGCACATTTGTCAAACAACAGTGGCCCACAGTTTTTACCAGATCACAAGAACAGAAGCTGGTTTGCCTTTACTATCACCCAACAAAAGAAAAAGCCCAGTACTGTAACAGTCAGAATAGGGCAGTCTGCTAGGACAGAGACAATAAGACTGAAAGTACAGCTGCAGATTAAGTTATTAAGTTGACACCACTGTAAGTTAGATTCACCCAAAGCTCTGAACAACTTCATGGAACTTCAAAGTCAGATCCAGCTTTGAAGTTGATCTTGCCTGGAGTGGGGGTTCCCCCCTCTGAGTTAAATTATTCTATATCTCATCAAACCTATCTTATTTCATGATTCTAACAAAGATAAAACACCCTGCTGAGATGCTTTCCTACTCCATTTAGTAGATGTGCAATGACACACTTTGATTTACATCACCTATTCAGGTCAGGTAGCAGTTGCTTAAGGGTCTCTCAAACTGTGGACACATTTGTTCATTTGTCCAAGTGCAGTAAACCCTCTTTTCATTTCAACAGTATCACTTTATACCTGAATCAAGCTGTTTATCCAGGTGCTGTCTTATTCTAAGCTTATACCAGTTCAGTTAAATCACATGTTAAATGATTCTTTTGAGCCTGATTACTTTTGCACCACGTGTTCTTCACAGTTTAATAGAATTTGTGTATCTTTCAACAAGAATAGAGAGAAAAGCAATAAAAACAATTGTTTCAATCGCGTGAATTTGTTTTAGATAGACTAGCTTAATCATACCTTGCCTACAGACTTCACTATGCAAAATCTATAAGATATTGAAGTGAACATCAGAATAGCCTTGGGAAAAAAATAGCTCAGAAGACTGCTTATAAATTCTTCCAGAATTGGAGGGAAAATAATAGCCTCAATAGTAAAGATCTGGAGAAAAAAAAAAAAAAAAAAAAAAATCTAAAGATATATAACAGGAAAAAGAACTTCCACAAGAAAGCCAGGATCCTTTCTTCACATATAGGACATACCTAACGTATCTCTGAAATTAATGCTTCCTATTTATTTCCATGTGTTATGGTTTTATGCCTAAACCGTAGGCACCATGGAAACAACAACCAATACAAAGAGCAAAATTATGTTTGAGCAAGCTCTCCACCACAATACACTTTTTTTGACAATGTCAACACCATAAACTACGCATTTTCATCAGCAATGAACAAGAGCAAACATGCTGCACCACTTGCACCAGTGGAGATGGACCTGCTGCTGAAATGCACCACCCACTGTCTCACTGTGCTCACATTCTCTGTTTGGTCTCCATAAATGTTCAGTAAACATATGCAAACATCAGAGAGCACAACTTTATTCAATGTGCAGGAATTAAATTGCATAACTTCTCTTCATATGGACTCCCATGTGAACATTTTGTCAGAGTGCCCCAGCAACAAAATGCAAATAAATATTGCTGGAAAAGTTCACCTTAACTGCCATACAAGCAACAGCTACCTCTGACATCATGGGCTAATATAATGAATTAAGAGACATTCCTTTCAGAGCATCTCTCATGAGTTTCAGTACCAGAGAGGGTTCCTTGTCCAAAGTGCATTATTACAATATAGGTGCCAAATGCTTGGTTAATTTCAATTAACTTCATCAAACAAAACTAGACTTGCTAGTGAAGAATAATCTGCACAATCTAATCAGGAGAGCTATCTAGTTTCAGGTTTTTGTAAGAACCTCTACAGACACTTCCCCCTTATGTAGGGAATAATACAGACACTTCCCATATGTAGGGAAAAGTGATGGCAGGTAGCCAGTTCCAAATTACACCCCAAAAAGAGAGGATCACAATCCCGCTTTAGAAAGATAATTTTGCTTACCCATTCTCAAGATTCGGGGCTCACTGAATGCTCCAGGAAAAGGAAACTCTAAGTAAAGAATTTGCCTTTCTGCCAGCCAGGCCTTAAATGAGGCTTAGGGAACAGCCTGATTTCACCCCCCTTACAGTGGCATAGGTGAATTGCTTTCACCTGTACTCCCAGGGCTGACTGTCTCCCTTCACCAGGTGCTCAATCATTGATTCAGGCTGTGAGTTGTCAATTCCCATACACATATTCATGCTCCCATTCTCCCGCTTATGCACTTATATCATCACTGTTTTTAAAGTTGAATGTTAAATTATTACTTGCCAAGTATTTTCCCTTGGATTAACTTAAACTTAAGCAATTTTGATACGAAGTATTAATTAAAATTTGTGTCTGTGACCAGCTACTAGTTTGTAGCAATCTTCAGTTAGACTTCAACATATAGAACAATCTCTGGGATCTTCTAGTTTATCTTATTTTTGTCAAAACAACAGAGAAACTAAGCATTCTTCTTCAAGATATGTCCCAGTGTGAAGGCAGTATCACAAAATTCGCTAAGCAATGTGTACTCTGCAAATTCCTTTTGATGAGCTATTTTTTTTTTTAATATCAGCAGGTAGTTTACAGGTGTTTTAATCCTCCCATAAACAGAAGCATTAGAGCTTTCAACACACGTAAGTTACATTTTCATGAATAAAAAAGAGAGAAGGTAACACTCAAATTAAAGGACATTACTGGTAAAAAAAAAATGCTAATAGTTTTACTGAGAATAAGCAACAGACCTTTATTGTGGAACAGGCTGAATATAATTGCAGATGTGCTTATCAAAGCAACTAACATCGGATTCATAAATCAAAAACAACATAACACTGTCCTTATAATATATACTCTGAAAACAACAGCATTATTAATTAAAGGAAGAAAGCAAACTAAAGAAAAAGCTTAGGGTCTCAGTTTGGGTGTATTAATTACAAATTTAATTCAATTGAATACATAGCTTTTTGATTAATTAAGGAATTGAAATGCTAACATATATTTTTGAAAAACTTATATTTAACTGACAGTCTTTAATATGTTGTCAATCTCCCACAATGCAAAAATAAATACATTAAAAATAAAATAGTGGATACAAGCGTTCATGAAAAAAAAATGATTGAAATCCAAAGTTTGCTTATTCAGATGGACTAATTTCCATTCACAAAATTTGCAGATAACAATTCACATCTTTTTTCCCTTCCAACCCGGGCCATTCTGTGATTCTGTTGTGGATGACCCATCCCTGGAGGCATTCAAAGCCAGGCTGGACGTGGCTCTGGGCAGTCTGATCTGGTGGTTGGCGACCCTGCACATAGCAGAGGGTTTGAAACTAGATGATCATTCAATCCAGGCCATTCTGTGATTCTATGATTTTCCTCTCCATTGGCTTTATACGACGTGCTCCCTCACATGCAGGTATTACCAACATGTTTTTTATTGCATTAATTCATTAGTTTGACTCAGACATTGTAGACATTCCAAATTAACATTCTTAGAGAATGTTTTTCAGTCTGCTGAAAACTACCTTGGTTGTATCTGCCTTGGTCATATCTTCTAAGCTGAAAACTGCCTTGGTCGTTTACATGCTTAGAATGAAGGCAAGTGTGGTACCAAGTGCAGCCTAGCTCTGTTGACTTGACAAAAAGCATATTTCATATAGTATGAATGTATATGTGCTGTATCAGAAGCTGTTAATTGCTGAAAACCTTTAAGTTTTAAAAACTTTTAAGTAGTTAGGAAATACTACCCCGAGAGAGTGATCAGGCTGGAAAGGCTACCTAAGGAGGTGGTGTAGTCACCATCCATGAGGTGCTCAAGAAACATTTAGAAGTTGTACTGAGGGACATGATTTAGTGGGAAATATTGGTGATAGGTGATGTGAAGGACAAAATTGTTTTTTGTTTGTTTTTTTTTTTTTTGTCTCAAAGCTTGCTTCATGAGGCCTTTCTGGTGATAAGACTCTAAGTGACAACTACAGATTATCTAGAGGGTTGAGTGGTGGGTGTCACTGTGCCACAGTACCTCTGGTCATGATTGTAAAAATAAGCAGGAGAGGGACAAGCAGTCTTTTTCCAGGGGAGCAGCTTGAAGGAGCTGACCGCTGCAAAAGGCGATAATGCTTGTGCATGGAAAAGAAGGGACCGCTCCCTGCCTGCTTATCTGTTGGGCCAGCTATGTCACACTAACAGAGAGAAAAGAAAAAAAAACAACAGAGAAATGGGGGATAAAAGGCCCTCAGTAAACTAAGGACTTTGGAGAAGAACTCACAAACAATCCTTTGACTGAGAATTCCCTGAGGAAATCCTCTTTTGGAAGAACACTCCTCACCTCCCCCTCTCCCCCCTCCCCGGGGCCTGCTTGCTGCAAAGCTTCCTGGCTTCCTCCCATCCCCTGTGGTGACCAGATGAGTTCCTGAGAACAGACCTGCTGTCAATCTTGCTGACCTACGGTGCTGACTGTCTCTCTCTTGCTTTCTATAACTACTCCTTGTTTTTTATTTCCTATCTCTTTTCTAACGCTCATCTCTCCTTCCCCATATCTTTAAGTAACAAGGATTTGTAATAAAGTGGTTGGGATAACATTTGACCCGTTTGTGTCTTATTTGTAACATTTGTGTCTTAATCTTGCCATCGGATATACGTATATTAAAATAACCTCTTCTCCCTCCTATAAATTGGAGCAAGACAGTGGACAGTTGGACTGGATGTTCTTAGAGGTCTTTTCCAATCTTGATGATTCTGTGAAAAAGAGGCTGTAAAGTTGTAATTTGTATCAGCTTAAGGAAAAAACTGTCAACACCTAGAAGAAGTATGAGCAACAAGGATGTTTGCTGGGGAAAAAAATGGAAGATGGTCTTGCCTTACAACTGGAAAACGAAACCAAAAGTTAGCAGTGTGTTTTCTCAGGCAAAGAAATACACCATTATCTAAGCATTCATACTGGCATGTCTTGGAGGTCAAATGGATGAATTTTGGTGTCATTCATAATTTGATATGCTAGCAGTTTTCTGAAGAAATAATGACATAGAGAACCCAAAATTTAAGTAAACCTGAGTTTTTATCAACCAGGAAACGACTCCATCCAGACTTCATCAATTTCTCTAAATAGGAAGTCTTGATTAGTTACACTTCTTTACAGTTTTTTACACTGTTTTCTTTTTTCAGCCTTTCTTTTTCCCCTCATTTTTTTCCCTTCTTTTTTCCTTTTTTCTTTCCTTTTTAATAATAGATGAGAAATCCACAAATGTGAATATGAAATGATATCTAAGAAGCTAAAAACTTTTTCCCACTACAGAATTCTTTGCATAAGTTACTATCATAGAATCATATAGTGATGCTCCAAAAGTAATGCCTCTTATTTTATAATGTTGGTCCATAATGTCAGAGGTGGTGTTATGACAGTAGAGATTGAACCTTCCCACCAATATTCCCGTGTGTTTTGTTGCTATGTGACAAAAGGCAGCAAAGAGGCAGTCTGACGAATTTATATCTAACATGAAAGAGCATATGAAAGGAAGGTGTGCAATTGAATTCCTCCATGCAAAAAAAAAAGCACCCACTGGCATTCATTGATGCTTGCTGAATTTTTCTGGAGAATAAACAGTGGATGTTTGCACAGAGGTGGTGGGTGGTATATTTCAGTCATCGTGGCAGCAACAGTTGGTCTCCTGCATGGGTGCAGATTTTTACAAGCACAGCATGCAGGCTTTTGTTTGTGCTGGTGAAAATGCATAGTTAATGTTGCTGGTTGTCTTGAAAAATAGGGTTTTGTAGCTGAGAATTTGCTCAATCAGATATTGTTATTTTGCTCTTTGCATCTGTTATAGTTTCCATGGAAATAAATTACCTTTGAAGCAGCTTAGGATGGAAGGGACTTTAAATATCGTCTAGTTTCATACCTCCTGCTGTGGACTCCACTCACTAGATCGAGCTGCTCTAGATCCCATCCAGCCTGTCCTTGAAGGCCTCCAGGGATAGGGCACCCACAACTTCTCTGGGCAGCCTGTTAGAGTGCCTCACATAACAGATGTCCTCCTGACATCTAACGTAAATTTCCTCTCTTTTCATTTAAAACCATTGTTCCTTGTCCTGTCACTATCAGACTGGGTAACAAGTCTGTTCTCCTCCTATTTATAAGCTTTTTTCAAGTACTGGAAGGCATCAGAGGGGTCTCCCCAGAGCCTTATCTTCTTCAGTCTGAGCAAGCCTGGCTCCCTCAGCCTCTCTTCACAGGAGAGGTGCTTCAGCTCTAGAAACATCCTTGTGTTCCTCCCCTAGGCCTGATCCAACAGCTACATCTTTCTTCTGCTGGAGACCCCAAACCTGGATAGTACTCCAAATGGAGGCTCATGAGGGAAGGGTATAGAAGGGCAGTCACTTCCCCTGCCCTGCTGGCTATCTGGTTTTAATGGTTTGTTTATTATTTTCTGCAAACCATAACATTTTGTGTTTACAATTTAGCAAAACTATGAGAATCAGATGCTTAATTTTGGCATTTAATAATAAACATCTATGATATAAGGACATATTACATTTGATTATTTATTGTATTAAGGCTCTCTTTATTTTGAAATATCGGTGAGCATTAAAGTAGATGCACAAAAGTTTACACACATTTTACTTTGACAGTGTATTATATTTTACTACAAAAATGTATTGAAAGGCTGAGAAACATATATCTCTAAAAGAAACAGCCACACATGACAGTGACTGTATATGAATGAAATAGAAGCTTCTAATTAATTGTTTATTTAAAAAACTAAACCAATATTCATAGTTTCCCTTTAGTTAGAGATGAGCAGAAAAGAAAAAAGACTAATTTATTTATCTCATCCAGTTTTTGTTCAGAAAGGATAATGATATCAATGAATAGAGTTTATAAATATGAAGTGAAGTCCCTTATGCTGTTACACTGCTAGCTGCTGACCTTTCTGAATTCTTTTATTAAGATTATTAAGATTTTATAAAACCTCAATTTAGTCAGAATAGAAATTGCCTTCACTATTTAAGTTGTCAAGTGGTATCAATGAGTACGATTCAGCCTTCGTAACTAGCAGACACATTTCTGAAGGAAGTGTATTTCCATGTTTAGAACATACTATGGCAATATAACAGTAAAAGGAAGACTGTGAAGCGGCTAGCTTTGATGCATTACTTATCTTTAGTTTACATGAATGTTAGTTCTGTGTCACTGGTAACTGTCAGTTTATTTCTTTTAAATCAATTTATATCTGGAAGGCAAATACAATTTCTAATGTGTCATTTTAAGTATCTGAGATTTTATTTACTCTTTAAAATATCTGAGATTTTACTTATCTTTTGTTTATCCACTTACAGAACTTAGCTTTTTTTTTTCTAGTTTACAGAATCACTCTTGCTCAAGTTTGGGTAAGTTGAATTAGAGATAGTCTGTGAAAGATCATATTCTAAGAGAAAATTGGTTTTCCAGCATATAGTTAAAGAGTGTCATGGTTTTATTGTTTTTTTGTTATTGGTATTCCACATCATAACATCATGTAGTGCACTGGGAGTTAAAGTGTTAATGCTCCAGTTCTGGTTACTTGTCCGGAAGAGGAGAAGAACTACATATCCCAGTGAGCTTTGCAGTCAGAGAAGAGATATAACCGCTGGCAAGGTCACCTGATGCACTCTTCTTCATCAGGCTTTCCTCCCTGCTGCTCAACCAGACTGCACATCTCACCTCAGCGTTATGATGAGTCCTATCCACCTTTCGGACACTCTCTCCTTTTATTTGATTTATTAGCTTCAATTCTAATTATATTGTATTATAGTGTGTTATCTTGCATTCCGATACCATATTTAGTAAATAGTAAATAGTGGTTTTCTCATAAGATCATTGCCATTGTTTTTAATTATTTTAGAGTCCTCTGTTCCCCTTTTCCGGAGCTGTGGATTTTGCAAAATCCCTTCTGCCCGCTAGTCATGGAACCGGGCCAAACCAGCTGGTAAACCATTGACAAAGAGAAACTCAAATTTTTTACCACTCCATAAAGCTGCTATCCAGTGCTTTCCATTTTATGAAAAGCTGCAGAAGACTGTTTTGTAGATTTGCTTTTTAGAGATAAATGGTTCGTTTTTCACTTGAAACTCCTCTTACTGATTCGTATGTTAGTGAGATCACTGGAATATTAGGATACTGATAAAATTGGAAAAAATAACAATTCTCTTTTTCAAGGTATCTTAGTTTGGACTATAAAGAGAATCTGAGCATGTGTAAATAAAAAATGTTAACTAGTGCATCCAGAAGAGGACCACAAAAATGATCCAAGGGGTGGAATGCCTCTTCTGCAAGGACAGACTGAGAGATCTGGGGCTGTGTGGCTTGGAGAAAACAGGGCTATTGGTAGATCAGATAGAGGTCTTTCAGTATCTGAAGGGGGGCTGTAAGAAAGAAGGAGATATCTTATTGGAGTCTGTTGTGATAGGACAAGGGAAATGCTTTCAAACTAGAAGACAGAAGATTTAGTTTGGACATAAGAAAAAGGTTTTTTATGGTATGGGGTGTGAAGCATTGGAACAAGTTGCCTAGAGATGTGGTGGTTGCACCATCCTTGGAGACATCCCAGGTTGGGCTAGACAGGGCTCTGACTAACCTGATCTAGCTGTATATATCCCTATTTATTGCAAGGTAGTTGGACTGGATGATCTTTAAAGGTCCCTTCCAATCAAATAATTCTATGATCAGTGGATTTTGGCTGCAAAGTGGATACAGCGGCTGTAGAGTAAGTATGTCTTAAAGAATATATCTTCTCCAGCTACCCTTCATATTCATGAAATTATACCTCTAAAAGACCCTTCCATTTTTATATTCACTGAATCATCCTAATTATATTACTTGCATCATATGTTGTTCGATAATCGCTTTGAGCCAAGGTGTCTGACAGGGACCAAGTTCTGAGCTTGATGTAGTCACCAAACATTGCATGATGAGATTCTGGGCACAACAAACTAGTCCCAGCTGGCTCATAGTTTGGGACTGAAAATTCCTCTTCAAGCTAAATTGAAGATAATTGGTGTGGCAATGCAAAGGAACTGAAATTCCAACAGAAAGATTTTTCTAAGAATTCCCTCTGCTCAGATATAAAGAGAGAAACTGATATGCATGTGAATGAAAAGAGTGAAAAATATAGGAAATGAGAGCCTTGAATACAGAAAATTAAGGGATGAAAATAGTTAGAAGGAAAGAAAAAGTTGATACACTAGGCAAGGAATGTACTTGATAGAAAAAAATCTATCAGACAAGACCAGGCAGAGAAATGGCAGATAGTTCTTTTAATAACAAATATTTTGGGGTGCAAAATAAAGAAGCATCCATTGCATTCACTTCTAGTATAGGAGTCTTGAATTGCATACATTTTCTGCACCAAGAACGATGTGTTTCAGTGTTGTGTGACATTATACCTGTTGGAACATTTAATACTGTATTAGTTGCCAAGGCAACAACATTTTTTTTGTGAAGCACATTTTGGGTCTAGCTTTCCCTCTTGGAGTTACATCCCTGTGGAGCACAAATAAATGTGACCAAGTTATGCATGAGGAGTCAGAATTTGATGAACCATAGCAAACATTAAATTGCCTGTATTTTGTACTTCTACACTATAATTTCCAGAAGCCTATTGTCACAATGATTAGTTTTTCATGACTACAGTTCAAAAAATTGTAATTAGACATAGAAACTCAAATGTTCTCATAGCTAGGGAGGTCTATTACCTCTTCATTATATCTGAAAGCTAAATGATAGTGCTATTGAACTGTTTAGTTTTCATATAACCAATATAACTGGAATATTCAAGAGGCACAAATACATTTGTATATATACACACACTATACTGCAAATACTGATTGATATACAGGATATATGTTAGAGCCTCAAATATGAACATGACATGTTAATTGATTTCTAACCCCTTCACGAACTCCTGAGCTCTAGGGTTACTGAATTCTTTTACTGCTCACTCAGTTTTTCTTTTCTTACTTGCTTTTTGTGCTTTTATGTTCTAGCTTGTCTAAATTCACCAATTATTTCTTTTTTTGCAGGAGTTTATCTTGCACTGTATATTTGTATATGGCTTTGTATATTTGTATATTTCTATATGGCTTCACACATTTTGACTCTGACAATCTGGGTTATAATTAATGTTATGTGTGTAACAAAGAAATAATGGATGCTGAAGAATTAAGAACAGGACAATTACTTGTGCAAAATTGTTTCTTAGTGAAGGCATTTTAATTTAAAGAGAAGTAAAAACTTTGAATGTCATAACAAAATCTAGAGTAAATGCCAATTGCCTTTTTCAGAAGAGAACAAGCCAGGAAATCATTCTACATCCAGCCTCTTAATTGACAAACAAAGCTGAATGCTATGATAATTCTGTAGAAGAAAGCAAAAAAAGGAAGTGTCATTTTGATGAATAGGTCAAATTTTCCATGATTGTTCACTACAGATCTCTTCCTAAATGTATAGGGTTTTTTATTTGCAAATGTAGAACTGTAAAATTAATACTTCTCTGAAGTATACAAAGATCAGGTATTTCCTCAGAAGAGATCAGAAGCAAGTAATCACAAACAAAGATTTTTTTATTTATTCATTTACCAAATACAACAAATAATGAAGATAAGTTATCCAAGTCATATCACTTTTTCAAAAACAGATCTCAGATGGCACAGATACTTGAAAAATGCAGGCAAATCTAGTGGTTCATTGATGAGTAATCTGCAGCATCTTTAGCTAGAAACTTACTAACTTATAGGTTAGTCAGAGTTCTTGACATCACATTGGGTACTAAAAAGTTTTCTATTTTATCCTGATTTTTTATGTTTTCATTGCGTACTTCTCCCACTAAGAAAATGAATTCTGAATGCTGAATTAGACAAGTTTGTGGGGGCATGACGTTACAATAAAATGACAGGACTGCCAAAAACTAAAAGAAGGTAGCCACTCAAAACAAAATTCTTCACATGATGTCAAATACATAATGACTAGTTTTTTTTAATTCAGTCACAGAAATATGTAAAATCATACAAATAGGAAGCTAGAAAGAAAATATCATAATACTCAGTATCAGTATTTCGAGCGCTGAAATATTTCCAGTAGGCTCCTTACTGGTGGAAAATATATCTGGATGATCAGTTTAGTCTCAATTTAGGATATTTATCATTTCCAAATGACAAAACAAAACAAAACAAAACAAAACAAAACAAAAAAACACCAAGAGTTAATCCTCTATTTAGCTGATTAATGTCAACCATTAAGCTAAACAGTGTCACAGGTTTAACAGTATTTCAAGCTGAGGCACCAGTGATCTAACTGGCTGGCTTTATTGAACACTTTAATAAATGTTCAGTGTTTTGTCAAGTTTTTTAAAATTATGCATTGACTGAGAAGTCAAAACATTATCAGTAAGGCTACTTATTTTAAAATGCAGCTACTTTTTTACAGTTGCAGGTCTGTAGGGATATTGAACAAAAGTTTCATAGTCACCGAAAGAACTCAGACCTTCTTGTCCAGTTCCGGTCCCTCAATATATGTGAAACATACTGGAGAGAGTCCAGTATAGGGCCACAAAGATGACAAAGGACTGGAGCATCTCACACACAAGGAAAGAAAGAGAACTTAACATGTTCCCTGGAGAAAAAAAGAAAGGCTCAGGGAAGATCTTGCCATTATATGTAAATACATGAAAGGAGAACAGAAAGAACATTCTGGAGAAATTTATGGGACCTGCATGCATACATATAATATTCTTATAGAGCAATTTTCAATCAAAACTGAAGAGCAACCTGGATCCTTTCTATAATCAGTAACTGTCATCCGCTTAATCTTACATAACTGGAAAACAGAAGACTAGATTCTGATTTCTCATGCTGAAATTTTCTGCAATCATATACAATAAAAGACATTTCAGAGGTCTTAGCTCTCACCTGAAATACGGAAGTCATCAAGAAAGTTTTGACCTAAGTAAGTTAGAGAAAGAGTAGTATAATGATGAAGCCATGCAACAAATAGCTGTTTGTTATGGATTTAACACAATTATCTTCGGATGAAAACTGAGGGAGAAAAAATGTTCAATTAATCTCAATGTGAAACAGAAAAATTATGAAACTAGAAAGCATTCACCGTGTCTTGCCACACAGAAAACTTTTGCCTTGGTTTCTTATCTGTAGTCATAAACAAGTGCATTCATAATTTTGGTTACTGAATCAGTGAGGAGTCTTCCTCTAAGTCTCGGAACAAAAACAAGGCAGTATTACTTGTAGCTCATTAAAATTTAAGAAGTATGCTATCACTGGATATCACACAAAAATTCTATGTGGTCTATGAACACTGTGACCCTAAGTTTATTTAAGATTATTGTTTATCACAAGTGATGTTTCGGTACCATCACCCAGCATGTTCTTTGTTTAAGTGATAATAATTATAATAACGTTATAGAAACATCAACATATTAAACAAAGAGAAAATGTAGGAAACAAAGATATACTGTATGCCACAATGTTTTTGGGTGTTCCAGATTCTTCTGAAGAGTGAGTTAGAAACTGAATAACTTTAAATGATCAATGGCAACCCTAAGCACTAGCCATAAAATAGCCATAAAATAGTTTGATGTTTATATATCTTTCAAGGCATAGTCCTCAATCAGTCAGTCATCTAGCTTGAGGAAACTACTCCGCAATCATATAGAAAAAATGCAGAGAATATTGCTAAATGTTTCTGAATTTTTTGAAGTATTCTGTACTATGTAATGTTTCATCAAACCAAGTCTAAAAATCAATGCTTAGATTTATTTTATGTTTCTTTCCTTTATTGTTTAAGATAATTTATCCTAGGTTGCTCTGAAAGTAATGCCTCCTATTTACTTTTGTAGAAATTATAACAGACACAAAGAGGTAGAACAAATTCTCAGCTACAAAACACGCTTTTAAAATGTAGTCACTGCTATTACCTATGCATTTTGGCCAGCAATGAACAAGAGCCTGCATGCCACACTCATAAAAGTCTGCATGTCTGTCCAGAACATGGCGTCTTTCACACCTCTGTCGCCACTGTTGAAACAAGTGCATCACCCACTGCCTCATTGTGCTTACATCCGTGTTTGGTCTCCATAAATGTTATTTGTTAATTAATTATTTGTTATATGTTAATTAATTCTTCACAAAATAAGTGTCATTTGGTGCTTTTATTTTTTTTCCATCTGGAGAAATTCACATTCACACCTTTGCTTCATACACTCTCCATGTCAGACATCATTTTGTCAGATTGCCCCTCTGCTGCTGTCTGTCACACAGCAACAATATGAAATGGAATACTGATGGGAAGTTGAACCTCTACTGCAATACCACAAACATCTGCCTCTGACGTGAGCCAACATCATAAAATAGAAAGCATTACACTCAAACCAGTCTTCATACAGAAAGACTGCAAAAAAACCAGAGAATAGAGCTAATCATTCTGAAAAATGACTCTGTTTAGTTTTGTTTGTTTATGTTTTTAGTCAGATACAAAAATTATGAAGTAGCACTATAAAACTGCACTGCTTATGTCTTTTCCTATGAAGCACACACCAAAAGATCCATGCACAAATAGAAAGTATTAATTGATTATTTTCAAAAAATCATGAAAAAAAAAGCACTTGAAAATCCTTGTGGAGATTTTCTGCATGAATAGTGTATTCCTAAAATTAAGTATTAAAAAAGTATGACCTGAAGTATTAGGAAAACAAGAAAAAAAGTATAAGGTGACTGCTTGCCCAATCTTGGTGTTATTATAGTAATCTTTCATTTCCCTTCATGTTTGTGAATTCAGCTCCAAAGATTTGGCAGTCTTCTTGATAATCTTTTTATGCTATGAAGTAATACAGTAGCAAGTTGTCAAAAAAATAGCTTTTCCTGAGAGAGAACCATTTTCTCTTTGACATATACAGTTCAAAAAGAAATCTATCTCCTGTCGCAACATTTAAATTGTAGTTATAACAAATTTCAGGTCACAAAAAAGCATGACTTGCTTTAATTTTCTTAGATGTCATAGATGAAATACATTTACTACCTTTCTATCATCTGTGCTTTTCTTTGTATATTTGTTGTTTGTTTGTTTGTTTTTCCTCCTACAGTTCTAATTTCTCTCAGTTCTAACACAGGATAAGAGTGTAGGGAAAATGATTTCCCTTCTTTCAGTTGTTTTGACTTTGCTCTTTTGCATGTTTATGGAGAAACTGTCTTCAATCCTTGCAGGCGTACTCTCATGTGTGTTAAATCTCTGAGGAAAGAGCAAATGAATTCCCAATTAGTTAGAGAAATCACTCAGTGATGATGCGTGCCTTTTGAAGAGGAGCTCTTCAGAATAGTTAGGTAGCAATCTCTAAAATAAACTGAGAATATTTAGAAGTCTAGAAATAGACCATACTTTATTATTTCCTGGGGAAAATTAATGTAGGTGAGACTGAAAAAGCACAGAAGAATGACAGAAATGAGTAGGTAAACCCCTTTCAGGATGCAAAAATGACCTGTCTCTCCTGAAGAGCCTGTATCATTCCATGAAGCTGACTTAGTAGCTGGAGTGGCAGGAATTTTTTTGTGCTGCTTTTAAAATTCTCTCCTGCTGACCTGTGATCTTTCTCCAGGCTCTGTGCATTGCTTTGCTAAGCATGTCAGACACCATAAGTGACCTAAGCACTGTGAAGCAGAGATGTGGCTATGCCAAGAAGCACCAGGCATCAGCCCAAAGAAGACAAGGCTTTCAGAGTGAATCACTATGAACCTACAACAAGAGATATGCAGATTCTTACAAAAGTTTCCTGTAATCTTTTAATAGTTAAATTTATTTTTAAATTTTTAAATATCTTCAGGTAAATTATCCTAATGTTAGAATTTAATGAAATAAATTAACTCTGATATCAAATAAAGGGACACTAAATGCATGTGCACTGTTCAGTACTGTATTTTGCCTCAAATAAGGGGTTTGGTTTTTGCTTTCCCTATTTTTCCTTAAAAGTAAACCTTTCACAGTAGTTTCTGTTTGTACTAATTGCTAGAAACATGCACGTTATATGCAATCTGATGGCATAAAACATTCACTGAGAGAATGAAAAATGATCTGCTTATTCTTTTTCACTTCCTTTTTGAAGACCAGTGTGTAGTAGTTGATTTCCTTTAGATTCCTATTGCAACTTTCAATTTCATACTATTACTACTTTAACATAAGTAACCCTTGTCAACTGCTGCACCTTTGGCTCCTCCAACTAAATATCATATAAAAACCTTGTTATTTATTTTTGCAAATAAATTATAAACAGCAAAGTTTATATTGATGATTCACTGCATTAAATGAGTATCCTTATCCTTAAATGGTTAAGTTTGCAGGTGTTTACTTGAACACAAAGGAGAAAATTGATCAATCATGATATGATTGATGTGACTAGCTAAACCAAAATGTAATTGTATTCTTGCTCTGTACTTTTTCAAAGCTTTTTAAAAGAAAGGGAATGTCTGGAGTGTATTGTGCCATATTGGAAATTAGCTGTCAGAGGCTTGCACTAAGTACGGAACTAGTAGAGAGGCCATTCTGGTCTCACCACAACTGAACCACAAGCATTTCATGGTTATGTAGTGAGATGCACTAGTTTAAAAGAAACATAAGTGGAGAAACGAGTACAAAACTGCTCCGGTGGGAAAATCTGAAGAGATGGACATTTCCATAGAAATAAGAATTGTGCTGAGTGTTTTAATACTATTGTCGAGAGAATTGTAGCTCCACAAAGTAATGCAGAATTCATTCATAAATCATACCAGGGTACAGAGAGTACACAACCTACAATGATACAACATCAATTCTACTGGACCATTAATTCCCATAAATATATATATACATGTATTCATTTTAGTAAAGGCTAAGTTACAGTCAAACAAATACTAGAGTGTAACTAGGATATATTTCACTTTTCAGAAACACATATTATGATTACGGTATAACAAATGCAAATTTTGTTTTTTCAAGATACTTACAGACATTAAGCAAACAAAAGAAATAAAGTAGGAAATAAGGTAGGAAATAAGAACGCTGGAGGTGAATTTGAAGCAAAACTTGTGTCATTTACTACCTCCAAGAGTGAGGAAAATCACTAGCCTATCAGAAAGCTGCAGACTTTATAGCTGAGTTTCATTCTGGAGATTGCAGGACTCATGTGAGCATGCCTGATTCTGAACAAAATGATGGGTGGAATAAAATCTATTCCAAGCAGTCGCTGGGAAATCTCTCATGCTTGTGTTGTTCCTGTTCCCAGGTTATTAAGAATTTTTATATTCTCTGCTGTTCTGAAAGTGTAAAGACAATATATTTCCACATCTGTACAAGAAAATGAAGAAGAAGCCACCGCTCACATCCTAAACACCCCATACATCCTAAACAGATGTGTTTATAGGGAATGTGTTTTTGGAAATCAGAATCTTAGTCTTTGTTTTGGTCAAAGAGACAGTTTAAAATCCCATAAACTACCCCTGAACTACTACTATGTGACCATGAGAAAGATAATGTATATATTAAGATAATGATTGGCAGAAAGATGCAAGGATTTATACTATAAATCATGCTCTTGTGTAGATATATATATTAGAATAATGGAATGTTCATTTCGTCAAAAGTGACGTTTGGCTGTTATTTTATTATTTTTTCCTTTTCTTTTTCTTTTTCTTTTTCTTTTTCTTTTTCTTTTTCTTTTTCTTTTTCTTTTTCTTTTTCTTTTTCTTTTTCTTTTTCTTTTTCTTTTTCTTTTTCCCCTTTGGTGCATTTTTTTTCCTTTTCATTATGTGAAAAGCTATCAAGTTATGAAAGGCATATTTACTAAGTGTACTGTAAACTGCGTATGCACACACACCTAATATATGTATGTAGCCTTCATGTAACTCAAAGCATCTAAAAGCCTTTTCATAAAATCGTCTTTAATATAGCCCCAGGAGACTGGAAAGTACTATTATACATTCTAAATTATATGGAGCTGAAGGAAAGAAAGGCCAAAGACTTCTCCATAGGAAAAAAAATTACAATAGCAGCTACCTTAGAGTATCTCTTTGTGCTTCTGTCTATTAACACTCCTTTGCAACTGAACAAAACAGGCTTTACCTTGAGTATCACTGTGTTAATATACTCAGTCTAGTATATATTGTCTGTCTCACTCTGCAAAACTTCCCGTAAGATCAGATGCCATATCTGGGAAAACATAAATCCACAAGACTGAAACATCCAGAACAAGTAAAAATATCCCCAGAAAGACTCTCTTGGAATAATCTACTGATAATTTTAAAGATAGTTGGATCAAGAAGAGAAGAACATATTCGTACAGAAATAACACATCTGTGTAAAAAATATTTACCAATAAAAATGAAAGCAAATCTCTCATTAAACAAGCCTAGATGTAATACTGCACCCCAGAAAGCATTGAAATGTATCCTCTCTGGACAGTGCATCACTGATCCTATTATTTGCAAACTCATACATATGTTTAGTGAATAAGGAACCTGAATATTTACAGCTTGCATTCTTCTTCTGTTATTCATAATATTATCATGAAGATTATTGTAAATATTTTTAGAATGTGTATTTTTTGAGTTACTGAAACGCTTATAGCATCAAGGCTGGATATGTCTTACCTGAAGATTCCAATGTTGGGCAACAGAACAAAGCATTTCTGATAAGAATAATACTGCCGTCAGGAATGGATGAAGCTACCATCTTTGCATTTCCATGTTATAGAAATTCTAGGTGAAAGTAGGTGAAAGATGGTTACAGGGTTTTTTTTGAAACTATTGTTACAGAAAACAGTTACATGATCATAAATGCATTGCGAGACAAAATAAGCGAAACTCAGGGCCTAGCAGCAGAATGAGTATAAGATGGCTCAAATCATATAGCCATAAAAGATAATATTAGAAGACTTCTATTCCTACATATTTCTGCACATATATTCAGCATAAAACTAGAGAGATCTGTATGCAGTAGCACTCAAGTGCAGCAACCTTGGGTAGAGGATACAAAAGTAAAGCTATCTTAGTAAAGATTTAAGGTTGTAACTTAATAACAGAGAAAAGATAGAGAAAAAGTAAGGAAACGTTTGTTAATTAAAAAGAGTAGGAACAGAAGGTGAAAATATTTCCAGATCCCTTACACTTTCTATTTTATTCTCTGGTTTCATGAAAGAGTATCTGCATAAACACGTAATTTTTGATTTCTCCATTATCTGAACAGTGTAAAAGATTCCATTGTACATGAGAAGCAAGTTATATATATATAAATAATTATTATTAAATATATCCTATATTTAAATATTTCTATGAATTTGACAAAAAAAAAGAAACTTAAGGAAGATGTATTTGTTCATTTGACAGTATTGAATTCTGAAATTTGACGTGTATGCGTGTGTGTATTCTACTGTGTGTGCTCTACTGGAATACATATGCTTCTATATGTTAATTAATGTCCTAGAGAAAGTAACGCAAGGACTTCACAAGATTATTTCTTCTTAGTACTCAAATCTTGGACTTTAAAATTTGCATTCTATTTTAGCTGATTTTTGATCTTACGTTCAAAAACTTTTCATAAGCTAAATCTCAAAGTAAATTCAGTGAGGAGCTTATTCACTTATTGAATCTTTCTGCCAGACTCAATTTTTTTTTCTTTTTCAACCCATGTTTGTAAAAAATCCCTGTTTATGACTGTTCCACTTAAAAATATATTGAACTGACATCTAACTAAATTGTTCTCTATCATGATCATACTGAGTTGCTTGTAATTCTCCACATTAATTCCAGAATAGTAATTACCATTCAGTTCTTCATGAAGGTAGATGGTTGTTACATGTCTTGATTCAATATCAGTGGCAGATATCTTACCAGAAGACTATAGATTACTGAGTTTTTATCAAATTGTGGAATATTATCCACAAGCTACAAATCATGTCTCCGCTACTTAATACCTCTAATATCATACCATATCTGAATTTCTTTGCAATGTATCATTGCAACTCCACCATAAAGATGCTGTACACAGAATAATTACTTTTTAAAGCTAGATGGACTGCTCCAAAAGTAATGCCTTCTATTTTATTATGTTGGTTCATGTGACCGGAGGTGGATGGATGAGGGTGGGATGTCAGTAGAGGTTTAACCTTTCCACCAGTATTCCATTACATTTTGTTACTGTGTAATAGATGACAGTGGGGAGGAGGTGAGGGAGGGGGAAGGCAGTCTGACAGACTGATGTCTGATTTGAAAGTGCATATGAAGTGAAGGTGTGCAACTGAAATCCTCCATGTGGAAAAAATGGCATCCACTGACAGTCATTGACACTTGCTGAACATTTCTGAAGATCAAACAGAGGGTGTGAGCACAGCGAGGCAGTGGGTGGTGCATTTCAGCAGAGGTGACAGAAGGTCACCTCTTCTGGTGCAGATGTTTACAAGCGTTAACATGCAGGCTCCTGTTCATTGTTGGTGAAAATGCATAACTCATGGTGATGACTGTGTTGAAAAAAGTGTTTTGTAGCTCAGAATTTACTCAATCAAATAGTGTTATTGTGCACTTTGTAGCTGTTATAATTTCCATGGAAAGAAAAAGGGGGCATTATTTTGAAGGAACCTATATATATAAAACTATGTTTGCATCATGTAAGTTGTTTCCTCTCTTTTTTTGTTGGCTTTTTTTTGTCCATGAAAGAGATGAATAGGATCTATTCTTGAATACACAAAAATATGAAACAAATGTCCAAGCAAATTAGACTTTACAATTGAGTCACTTTTCCATAGGAAGACAATCATATCTTTTATCTCAGACATGTATAAGTTCTAAACAAAATGTCTTCCACCTAATTAAGATTTTTTTGGCTAATACTATACTAATTAGCAGTGTTCTACTTACCTTGTTTCCACTGGGTCAATAGTAGCAATTAGAACAGATAGAATGCAGTGAATTAAGTCCTCAAGGATGTTATTTCTGGGCAAATAGGAAGCACATCTTATATATAAATAAAATCCATACTTTTTTGTTAGTGTAATTGAAAACTTGAAAGTCTAATCATTATTAATCCAAGTCTACCTGTTACAGAAAAAAGAAATAAGAATTCAGTTAAAAGTGTTCTACACATACTTTTTAATTTCAATCCAATTTCCGGCATTCTTATCACCCTTTCCCTGCACCTCTAGGCCCAATATTTACCTTTATGTAGATTAGATACTGTTCCTCTTTTCTCTTAGTTATCTATAAAGGCATTTCTGTCCAGCTCCAGACCTCCATTTCTTTATCTGACCATGGGTCCTGTTGTTTCTAGCCATGGTGCCTCCAGAACTAAAACTGTGAGTCATCTATTATCATCCTATGCCTGTACACTGCACCACATCCTATGTCTCAGCTTCTCAGGGTTTCTGCCATTGTACTAGGACTGTATTTCTCTTCATCATTGTCTTAGAGATATAAATATCTAGTTCTATGTAGAATAACTTCTTATTACCAGGCACTACCCTTCTTAAGTTAACTCATGCATTATTTTTTTTTAATTTCAAGTAGAAAAATAATTTTGAATTGACACAATTTTACTTTCATTTGATTTAGTCAATGAAAACTTTCTTCCTTTTATAACATCTATGGCTTTTATCAGTTATTCATTAATGACATACATATTCCATCCATAGATCTCAGCCAAGCACATTCAGTTCTTCCATGCTGCTATTCTCAAAATAACAATTTGCGGGAGCAATGAATAAAGCTCAGAAGTCATAGTGCTTCTGTTTCACACTATTTCCTATTTCATGTATTTACAATTCTCAAAATAATAAAAATGAGGACATAGGGATTTTGAAACTGTTTGTGCTAAAAGGTATATGAACCAAAAGAACTATGCTTATACAGATGGTGGTGCCATTATATACTATGGTACTATGTTCCTCCTTGTCAAAATGCTTCTTGTTCTTTAAATTGTCTCGCGGAATGATGACTTTAGAGATTTCTGGAGAACTTAGATATGGTTATGTCTCAGTTACACCTAACAAAAATTAATTTAGCTCATCAGCAAAATCTGTCTTTTCAGTGCAGCTTCCTGGGTCATTTTCGTCAACTATTTTTTTTTTATGGTTTGTTAAAATAAGTACAGGAATCTTTTCTTTCTGATCCATTTATCTAGGGCAACGCAATCTGAAGTATCATCATCTCTCACAGTCTTGATAGCTGTACAATTATCCATTTAGCTCTGCTTTACTCATGGCAGCTTTGGATTTTTACTGTCCCCTTTTTCAGATTCAGCTAGCACATTCAGAGTTCTGTAAACACTGATGTTATTCAGTATTTCCTTTTATGCTTTCTGCTGCTTCCTGGACTGTCATAAATTTAGTGAAAATTGTTTTATAATGATCCTTCACTATCTGCAGAAATCTGTTTAGTGCATTTGAATAATGGCAATTTCTTTTTTTTCTTTTTTGACCACCTACATTGTATTTTAAGAGATAAACTTTTTATTCTTACCTTTAATTTGTTAACAGAAAAAGCAATGTCTCTCAATAGAAAAACAACCAATGCATTCTTCTTTTCTAAACCAACCGTACTTGAATTGTATTTATCACAATACTTCCAGTTTTCTTTGTTTCATTGCAGATAGGATATAGAAAGCAGTTCTATTTAACACTTCAGTGTTATATACTCATTAAGTAAGTAAAAAAAAAATTTGGATGAAAAATCACAATTCTCACTCCTTGACATGTTGGATTTTCTTATTCTGACTAAAACAAGTGAATACTTGTTTGTCCTGCAGAGCTGAACAAGCTGCAGACTAGAGAGGGGGAGATTATTTTGTTTCCATGAATCATTAGCAAAATTGGCAGCCTCAATCTTTCTCATGAATCTTTTTAATTGGCAAGATACCCCCATTTTAGTTAGCATATGTATAATAACATTAATCCATATGTCTCCTGCTCTTTAGCTTATTTTGTTAGAAGCAGGGCACTATTCTAAATCTCTGTCTTGGTCACTCTATTCCTCAATGGTTTTATCACTCATCAACTCATCTAAAATTCCCTGAAGATTATTGTTTACTGGATTTTTTGGTATTAATTTTATAGCTTCATTTTAGTAGATATGCTTAAGCAGAGGAAGAGATGGCTTTAATGATATCTGCCAACCTTATGTAAGATTCCATTTTTATAGCAGGAAGCAATAATAGCATATGGCAATTTACAGCAATTTTTGTGTCTTTGCTGCACGATCCTCAGAAGAAAAAGACACAAAGGGCACAAAAGTTAAAAAAAAACTGAAAGAATCTGATCGTCTTTCCTTTCGAATAGAAAAAGGATAGTGAATGAGAATTTTTTTTTTAACATCTAAGAAGCATAACCATTTCAAGATGTTAAAAATAAACATGGTAGAAAACAGAATGTATTCTATCTAAAGGAAAAAAAGCAACAACTAAACATCAGCACATGCACAGTTCTTTCAGGACAAGATATTGATTGTCACTGACTGAAAGGGTTTATTAATTTTGTGTGGAGTACAGTAATGGAAGAATTTCATAGACTAATATTTGTTTTTAGAACACCATAGAGTCTATGGCAAAGCCAATTATGTTTCACACCATTCTCATACTTCATGTTGCTCTAGAGTGGAAAGTGAGGGTAATGAAGGAAGGAAACACAGTGATCTAGGGCAGGTATGAACATACATACCAGCTAGTGAAGAACAGAATAGTCCTGTGTATTCTCTGTAGATATTACAACAAAAGTATTTGCAATTAAAAAAAATATAATAATAATCTAAAGGGAAGAGGAAAGATTGTATATTGTTAAGACAAATACATTCTTAGTATTAAGAAATGTGTTCACATATAGTTAATTCAGGATGCTGGGTGTTGCACTGATATCATCCTGGGTATCTGTTCTTGTTGCAGAGAGGCAACATAAAAAAAACAGCAGCTGAGTCTAAATGGAAAAAAAAAATACTCTGTAGTTAGGTAGAAAAGACAAATACAATGAAAAGTGTTCTTTCAAAAATAGGTGAAAAATGTACGTCTATAATCAAAGGAGTAGAACCTCTCAGAGCACAATTTTTTTTTTTTCTATTCCAATTTTAGGGAACAATCATAGAATTATAGAATCACAAGGTTGGAAATGACCTATAAGATCATCTAGTCCAACCATCTCCTCATCACCATTGCCACCACAAGCTCTAAACAATATCACACAGCATGCCATCCAGACGCCTCTTGAACACTGGCAGGGACAGCGACTCCACCATGTCCCTGGGCAGCCATTCCAGTGCCTGACCACTCTCTGAGATAAATAGTTCTTCCTTATGTCTAATCTAAACCTCCTCTGATACCACTTGCGGCCATTTCCTCATGTCATGCTCGTTGCCTGGGAGAGGAGGCCAAATCCACAACTTCCCTTCAGGAAGTTGTAGTGTGCAATGAGGTCTCCCCTGAGCCTCCTCTTCTTCAGACTGAACAATCCCAGCTCCCTCAGCCGCTCCTCATAGCAATTGTGCTCCTGACCCCTCACCAGTTTTGTTGCCCTTCTCTGGACACGCTCCAGGACCTCAACATCTTTCCTGTAGTGAGGAGCCCAAAACTGAACAGAGTACTCAAGGTGCGGCCTCACCAGTGCTGAGTAGAGGGGGATGATCACCTCTCTGCTCCTGCTGGCCACACTATTTCTAATGCAGGCCAGGATGCCATTGGCCCTCTTGGCCACCTGGGCACACTGTCGGCTCATGTTCAGCCGAGCATCAACCAACATCCCCAGGTCCCTTTCCTCTTCACAATCATCCAGCCACTCATCCCCAAGCCTGTAACGCTGCATGGGGTTGTTGTGGCCAAAGTGCAGAACCCGTCACTTGGCCTTGTTGAACATCATCCCATTCATCTCAGTCCAGCAATCCAGCTTGTCTAGAATCCCTCTGAAGGGCCTCCCTACCCTCAGGCAGATCAACACCACCTCCCAATTTGGTGTCATCTGCAAACTTACTGAGGGTACACTCAATCCCCTCATCTAGGTCATCAATAAAGATATTAAACAAGATGGGCCTCATTAAACAAGGAACTGCCCTCTAGCCAGTTCCTTACTGGCTGCAGCCTTTCAACCAATTTCTTATTCATTGAGTGGTCCACCCATCAAATCCACATCCCTCCGATTTGGAGATAAGGATGTGGTGGGGGACCATGTCAAAGGCTATGCTCAAGTCCAGGTAAATGACATTGGTCATCTTCCCTTGTTCACCAATGTCATCACTCCATCATAGAAAGAAAAACTACTGGATAATAAAATAATATCACACAAAGTTTTACAAAGAAAGTATCAAAGAGGTTTATTTAGTACCCATTTAAAGATGTATTCTTCTTTGATGTTTCTATGCCATGGCAGAGAACAGCAAAAAGTTATGTGATCATTTCACCAGTTTAATGTTAGATTTGAGGACTTTTTTGTCAATAATGGGAGGATTAGTTCGGGCAGAAGTAAAATATCAGAAATACTTGTACTGGTTGTTGCTTAAGAAGAGGCAGAAAGCATCAAAAAAAAAAAACACCAACCAACCAACCAACCAACCAAAAAAAAAAAAAAAAAACAAACAAAAAACATGAGCAGGCATTTAATATGATCACGTGTCCATTTTTTAGTCGTTTTAATATTGGGTTTTTGTTTTGTTTTTGTAGCACAAAGAACAGTTTAGTGAGGTTACATAGTGAGTTAATTAAATTGGTAGGAGAAAATCCCTTCCAAAGCATGAACATGCATTCTTGATTTAAAGAGAGGAAATAGAGATGTCAGGAGTGTCTTTTTTATCCACGCTCATTCTAAGACACAATCCATGAGGAAAGCATTGTAAAGTATTGCAATATTTTGCACATTTAATTTTACAGCATGTGTGGCAGATGAAATTTATGTCCACGCTTAAATGTAGCAACTGTCATTTCAGAAAGAATCTAGAAAAGTCCAATTTGTTACTGCTCACAGTAGAAAGTAGAAGTGAAAGTTTTAATTGTGAGACCAAGGTTTCCCAATGATCCTACCTTTTCTGAGAGATCTTTGCCCTGGTGCTAAAGACAGGCATGGTTAGAACTGTGTAGGATGGGTGGGCATATTTGTTGAGAATATTCTGGTCTTACAGATAAGAGAATATGCCTGGTCTTCCAGATAGCATAAGATTAAGCATATCTAGAGGAAACTAGGGTAGCTGTGGCAGCTGTCTGTCCGAACCCTGGATATCTCATGTTGAATATTTTGTCTGAAAGAGCAGATAATCACTGAGTTAAATGTTTGCGTCCAGGCATAGCTTTATTGTTGAACTTAGTGAGACATGATCCTACAGAAGAAGCTGTCATGATTCTACAGCAGTTTACGTTTGCAAGGCACATGAGCACGACAGATATCTTTACTTGGGCTCCTTCTGGTCTCCATTTATTTGCAGACTTAATCTTCAGCATGTTTAACCATCCAACCATTACAAAGTGCCACTGTCCTGTAGTACTCTAGAGGTATGAAGGAAACAGTGTACAGCCAAGGAGAAGCAATGAGAACAGCCTGTTAACATGTGCAATAGCATTGTTATGCTGCCACAGAAAAATGTACAGCTTGCTGCATCTGTCTTTTATTTGACTGCTATTGCTTTGAAGTTAGCACATGTACTACTAATGTCTGAGGGTGGGGCATCTTTGTACAGTTCCTTTCTCAAAAAAAATTGATTCCTTTTCTAAAACTAACCCTTTTTGGAGTTTTCTTAAACAGATATTATATGTCACCCTTAATGCAACTCTATGCCTTTCTTATACTGGAAGGATACATAACGTATGGAATCATAAAAAATAAAATTCTGAAAAAAATATGTTATCTTTTGTACACTCTTACAATAAAATCAGAACTTAGAGTTCGGTTTTGTAGATTTTTTTTATGTTATTGCATTTGTGCTCACTTTAGTACTGCAAAGTGGAACAAACTTGTTACAGAATAACACTATATCAAGCAAGTTACAGTATCAGCAGAAGTTACTCTTCTTACATTCCCAATATATGTTATGTTATTTTTACTACAACAAATACACTCTCACAAAAATGTGGGGAATTTGTTCCCTCTATTGGTTTCATAAGTTCATTCTGTTGAATGCCATAAATGTTACTGCATTAAACTTATATACTTGTCAGATGCTATATTGAAAGGATCTGAAAAATAAATGTGCAAGCTATGCACTGAATGCTCAGACAGATGTACTGACCCTGATGGTCTTGCCTAAAATAGGCTTCTTTCTGCAACAGTTTTTCTGTCTGATGTATGAGGAAATGTTCCATCTTTAGTAACAACAACAACTACAAAACTCTATTTTGTTTCAGTTAATTGATTTAGTAATAAGATATGAGAGGTGGAATAATGAAGTCAATGGGGCCAATGGCCAGGTACGACAGGGCTGTGGAGAGCTGGAGCTTCTCACTGCTGCAGTCTCCCTGAGGCACTGATAGTTCTGAAATGACTGAAATGGGGACCAGGGGCCCGAGCAGGGCAGACAGAGGCCCTTAGGAAGGATAACTGGGACTAGCTGGTTCTGATAATGACCTCAGAATACTGATATATTGCAATGGAACATGCAGTGAGAAATATTTTAAAAAATAAATGAATAAGATTGCTTGCCATTTTACACGTTAACTTATAAATCACAGTTTAGTTTTGACATTCATTTTTAATATTTCTATTTATTGCAAGTATATTAGCTCAACCTGTAGGTTTGAAATTCTATTTATCCCTTTTAATAAATAAGGATATGTAGAGTTTCATGAAATACAGTAAAATAGTTACATTTTGTAATTATAATTTTACTTTCTACAATAATCACATATAAACATTCTGTGACAAAAAAAATAGACATAAATGTTTAGTTGAAAGGAGTGGTATAATTTAATTGCTTAGTGCTACTGAATGCCCTAGAGTAGGACTAAAATATCAATTGGTGGTGCTATTGTAGTCATGAATTACTAGATGTTACAGAATCATAGTACTGTAGAATCATTTAAGTTGGAAGGGACACCTCCATCTGCCCTGCAATGAAAAGGGACACCTACAGCTAAATCAGGTTGCTCAGAGCCCTGTCTCCCCTAATCTTGAAAGTCTCCAGGGGAGAGCATCAACCACCATTCTGGGCAATCTGTTCCAATGCTTCAATACGTTTATCATAAAGAACTTTTTCTTATGACCAGGCTAAATTTGTCCTCTTTTAGCTTGAAACTGTTTCTGTTGCCTGTTGCAATAGACTGCCATAGAATCTGTCCCTTCATATCATACAGCCCTCCATTAGATATGTAAAGATTGCTGTCAGGTCTCCATGTAAAAAATCTTCAGCAATTAGATCTTTTGATATAAACTGTATTCCGTATTTTTTCATTGACAATAACTGCAATTTCTCAAAGAAAATCTGCGTAACCAAACTCCTAGGAAAATTTTGACAAACTTAGCTCAATTTGTGTTATATCTCAGCAAGTAACTCACTACTGGAAGGAGACACAGAGAAACATATTTAACTTCCCCTTTTGAAGTTCCCCTGATTTCTATAAGAAGGATATTGATGTGCACAAAATAAAAGTTCTCATATTCTAACCATGTAACCATGGCAGACATTTTAGCTTTAACTTTTCATGCAATTTAGATGTTTAAGTTTATAAACTATATAGAGATTTGTTTGGCAAAGAAGCCTGTGCAGCTAACAAAATCCATTCCATTTTTTGTCAAAAAAAAAAAAAAAAAAAAAAAAAAAGGAGTAGCTAAAATGTTAGTAATAACTACAAACTGTTATTGAAGCTAATGAAACCAAAGGTGTTAATTTGCTAAGTACTCTCTCTCAGAAGTATAACAAGGAATAATGTGTGCATTGTGCTTTGATCACAAGTTCTTCAAGAACAACACCTCAAGTTAATTTATGTTAGCTACTAATCAGAAATTATTGTTTTCACTTATAGAAATCTAGGCTGAAATCAATCTTGAACTTTAAGGCTAGGAGCTGAATCATCTCTACTTAAACCAATTTATGAGTGATCGAAAGACATAATATCTAAGGAATATCTGGGAACATATGGCAAACAATAATCACACACTTAAAAATTCTGATACAGAGATGTGGCTTTGAAATAGTTTAATAGATTAAAATAGTTTACATATCCTTAAAACTATTCAAATATTCTAGAACCCATTCATTTTGGTATACGATTTTTATTATATCTATTAGCTATGCACAATTAAGCAGTCATAACCTCTCTTGTCTGTGCAGAGGCTGTAAGATGAAAACTGCATCAGCTTAATTCCTTATGATAACATCTTTATGCTGTAAATTTTATTTTACTTTTCATAGAAGAAAGGAATGAGTCTTTATGTAATTAATTAATACTTTATATAATGAATATGATATTAGAATTGTATTCTTCCATTATGCCTTTCCAAAAGAAGCACAGGGATATATCAGGCAGGAAAGATACCTTCAGGAAGTTCCCAAATTTGGAAGAAAGTAACTCAGTGTCATTTTTCCAGCAAAAAAGTTTGTAAAATTAGAAATTATTTCTTACAACAATAAAACACATTTCTGTAGTAGGAATTGTGAATTGGTTTCTCAGTTTGAAAAAGTTTAAGGTAAAAGAAGAAATCTAACAAACACGCACACAAACAAACCATAAGGTCATAGGCCTTTTCTAGTGATATTTTTTGAAGGGCTGTAGCTGTGATAAAATTTATTCTTTAAGCTTTCAGTAGAAAAGGTGAGCATATGAAATAAACATTACAATAAGTAAACCATTTCAGCTAAAATATCCACATATGAAAAGGTTCTGAATACTGCAGAGTTAATGGTAAGATTCTACAGCTGAATTTATCTCACATAACTTAAGATACCTGTGTCACTGACTTCTAATATGAAGCTAGGCATCCTAATTTCATAAAGGGGAGGAAAGGGAACTTTTAGTTTGTCTTCCTATATGTGCCTATGAATGGAGCTTAGGTCAGAGCATTTATGCATTTATTAAATCATTCTCACCAATAAGAACCTCAATGGAACCAAGACACTGACAATCTGAGACAGCAGCTACATTACTGTAACATATATAAATTATAACTCCTTCTTTCAATGTGAACAATTATAGCAATTCCAAAGATATTACGTATGCTGAGAAACTTAAATTTGGAAAAATCATAAAAAATGTTCTCAACATATTGCTTCATTATGTGTAAATCATGCAATCTTACCACTACAAAAAATAATATTAAAAATGTAACTATTTCTTTGAATTTCACTTTATTTTTCTACTTCTAAATTGTGCAGCAGCTTGTCTGTTAGTTAATTGCACTTACATTGTCTTGACTCTCTTTCACTAATAAGCATTAAGCTGTTGAGAGGTTAACGTGAGGCAGTGGTCTACAACTGATGACGGTAGAAATTAGCTTAATTATTCACCGTCAGTGGAAATAGTCCTGAACATAATCTATTTGATGGATGAGTTTAAAAGATATATATTCTATTTTCTATATGATACCTCATTGAATATTTATTTTAGTTTGGCAAAAAGTTCTTGATACAACTTTCTTCTATAATTATAGATGTATTGTTAATTTTCTAGGAAATATTTTTGAATTTTTAAATTCCTTGACAACACCACAGCATAACGTGACACCAGTGTGGACAAGCTGCTGTCTCCCATTGAAAAGTTAAAGTTTTCAAAAATAGAATTATCGTTTTTTCTTGCTCTACATACTACAGAAAGCCCAGGGACCATAATAGTGCATTATTTTAGCCTCCTCAAAGTAATTCTGATAAATACATAACGTCATCCCCGAATGAAATCTTAACTACTTCAAATACTCATTCCTTACCTCTGTCTGCTAGTAAAATCCCAGTTTGTAATCAAAGTGGCTGACACTAATTGTCCAATTAATTAGAAATACGAATTCATTTATATTGGAATTCTTTTTGTTTGAAATACACGGAAATTGAATAGAAAATATGAACCTATATGAACTTATCTACTCATTAACCCCAAATTAAATTTAAACCTCAAATGCTTATTTATTTATTTTTTTTTAATTTTATAACTAATCACATGGGTGAAGTCACTTGAATCTTAGGCTTTAGAATATTAATTCTAAGTTTATTTTGAGAAAACTACCTTATATGGTCTTGCATCTGTCCTTACATGAAATAAATTCCAGACTCTTGTCACATTTATGTCCTGGATTGTTTCCAGTACGTCCACCACTTTTTTGTGCTGGACTGTCTGTGATAACTGGAAACAGTACTCTAGATTTAAATCTCCTTAATTCTATCTTTATAAAAATATTTTATATTCATTTATTCTTGTGAAAAAATTCATAATGTTTTTATATCCTTCTTTGCATAGCCAATCTCAAAATGAGTATTGGATGAGAATTTTCTTGTTTATATACACAATGTGTAAATGACTGAGGCATATCTATTGTTTGTTCAGATTATATGGCTGAATGTACAGAATAGAAAAAAATCCATTTTCACTTTTCATAATCCTCACAGGATTTTAGTATTGACAGATTGAAATTAGAATGAAAATTCTTCAAGAATAATTTAATTCATGATATTATAACTATGGACTTAAGAAATATGAAGCAGCTGAAAATACTATGTTCTTTTCTCTTAATAAGTATAACTCACAATGATTCAATGAACAAATCTACTCTATACTACAATCTACTCTATATTACCTGACAAAACTTGGACTCCATATGATAACTTTTCTAGTATTTCTAATGTGATATTTCTAACAGGATACTATTTTCTAGTTGTATTTTTCTATTTTTTCTATTTTACTATTTTTCTAGTTGTATTGATGGTTATTGTTTCATATTGCAGTAATGCTGAGATAAACGTTTTGTTACTGGAACCCCTTAAGAATACTGTTTTATGAAATCAAAACTTAACTTCACTATTTAATGATTTACAAAAATTATTAGAAAGCTTACTGCTAAAATGAAGTTAGAAAGTGTTTCCCTTTCTTCTGACAGTAGTGGGTTGCTGTTGATAAGCTCCATTAGCCTTCTTCTGAGCACTGCATGAAGTTTGAGGCCTGTGATTGGCTTCCCAGTTGTTGAAAAAAGAGCAAAGTGGTCTGGCAGAAAATAAGTTGAGTTTCATTTAATATATGAACTATCACAAATAGGGATTCACAAATGGAGTACTGTCCAATTAGTCTAGTTGCATTTGAATGGACTCTCATGATCACCATTAAGGAATTTGGCCATGCCCAGTGAAAACTCTAAGTCAGATTAGTGAATTGTGCAGTTTATTTAAAGCAGCAGATTACAGACTCTTTTGGATTGATAGCGATAAACTCATTGTCCACAAAGCATATGAGGTTAGCCAAGAACGTGAATAATACAGCCAACCAGGAATGCTCTAAGTCATGGAATAACTCAGAGATTTCTAACTTTCCCAGCATTTGGTGTAACGGATTGTGAAAATCTTACCCAATAGGCATCCCTGTGAGAAGGAGTGAGAAGGAAAGAGGATCAGCCCATCAAACGGTCCCAGAACCCAGTGGTGTCCTCACAACTTATCTGCTAAGGTATATTCCCCAAAACTCCCATCTCTCTTAAGCCAGTTTTACATCATTTTATTACTTTCAGGTGGGACTTGACTCTAGTCAAACATACCTTTGTTTTACAAATTTACTCAGATAAAATATTTTGCTCTTCTTGATGCAAAATTGTATTTACTTGATTTTAACTGGAATTTTCATATCTCATGCTGTGTATCTGTTAATTAACAAGAATCTGTTTCCTTCATATTCTGTTTTAGCAGCTTTTCCTGTACAAGAACAATCTTGCTAAATGAAACTGCGCATTTCAGCAAAAGCATACATTCAGAAGCATCAGTATATAGCAGCAAAGTACCATTTGATGACTTCTCAAAGAACTTCAATTAAAACACCTCATTCCAGAAAATTTAGCCCACATATCAGTGCCTCATCAAGATCTTAGCCAAATTTTATGTTTAGATATTTATTTTAAAGAACAAATTATAATCTTCCACATTACAAATGTCTCTGTACCTCATCTTAAAAGATAAATATACCTTAGAGCTCAATATTTAATTAATTTAATTAATTTTGAAGTAAAAATAAAAAAGTTATGTAGTTCTATGTCATAGGACAATCTGATGTCTCATACTTAAAAAGAAACCTGTTGGAATTCAGAAACATGATGAGCTTCAACTTCATCCTTCTGAATTTATTAACCCACAGAAATTTATTTTGAATAGTATATGAATAATCCAGTACCTGGAGGAGGCCTAGAGGGAAGCTGGGGATGAACTTTTTAGAAGGATATTCACCGACAGGACAAAGTTGAAATGGCTTTAAAGTGAAAGAAAGTAGATTTAGACTAGATGTTAGGGAGAAATTCTTTAATGTGAGGATGGTGAGACACTGGAAGAGTCTACAACCTGGTCTAGAAGGAGGTATTCCTGCCTATAGCAGGGACTTTGGAACTAGGTGGTCCTAAACGTCCCTTCCAACCCAAACTATTCTATGGTTCTGTGATTGTATGTGTGTATTTTTGTATACGCTTGTATATACATGACTGGGTTATTTTGAAGATATGGGGTTTTTATCCTCCTATTTTCTTTTTCATCATAATCCAAGTATTCTTTTTGTTCCTTTTCTCCACTAATTCCTCTTTTCTTGCCAAAATTTGAATGTTACTGAAATCCATTGTTTTTTTTGCTGTTAATTTGAAAGGAGTTGAGATCTCATGTACAATGTGCATACCTCACAAATAATTGCAGAAAGATAGCTTGTCACTCTTCTAACAACATTCTTCAAATTCTTGTCAACACCAGGCTCAACATGTAAACAGTGTACCCTGGCAGTCAAAAGGACAAACTGCATTTTGGAATGCAACGAGCAGGGTAGTCAGCTGCTCAAAAGGTTATTCTCATGCTAAATTTAGTAGTGCTAGTGTGGACTGAACTTGAATATTGTGAAAAGGTCGGGGCTTCACGTGAAACATGAAAAGGATGTTAAGGTCCTTGAAAATATCTACGTGAAATCTTATAGAAGAGCTGAAAGGTGTGTACAGAATCACAGTTTAATATTAATTAACTCTAAAATGTTACAAAAGATGCAGTCCTAGCAAATCAAACTTTAAATATTGGAGAAATACTGTATTACAGGTATGTGAATGCCATGAATCTTTGTGGATTTTTTTAATGATATCCTTTTAATAATGATTTGTTCGAGGTATAGTAGGAGAGAATATATAGAGCTCTTGTTATTAATGTAGGCAAGAATATGCTATCATTTTTTACTTCACAAACTGTCGGCTAATGCAGAACAACTATTTTGGAGTAGAAAGATCATTTCTGAATGATGCTTTAATCATAAAATAATTCTTAATTCTTCCTCCTCACATATACAAAGCTAAGTATTCATCTTCAAATACTGATCATATTGAGCTCTCAGGAAAAAAGTCTTTTGTTTTTTTTTTTGAAAACATCATCTGACACTCTTCATTTTGCTCGGGTTTCTCTGAAAACTATATGCCTTCTTGCATTATATGTACTTGGATTTAGCAGGAGGAGGAAGACAGCAGAAAGGTCTACTGACGGTTTGTCATAGAGCCAATCGTACCTTTTAGTAGCACTTCACAAGATGTATAGGATTGTAACAGGATTGTTACTGTTTGTAAGAACTTTGTTTATGATAATATAAGGATTGTTCTTGGATCCAGCTGTGATGATCCTCTGATGTTGAAGCATTCTCAGTGGAACACTGATGACATGTCAATTATTCTTTGAATACAGAGTTTCAGCCAAAAGTCTAGACACAAAGTCTCCAAACAAAACTAATAGTTGAAAATTCTGGAGAACTGAAAATGATAACGTTTGGACAGGACAATGGATAATAAAATTTCATAAAACTAAAATGGATAAAATCTCTTGTTTTAGTTATGATGGAAAGAGGAGAGAGCATCCTTTTTGAAGGATTACATTCTAAACGCCTTGACCTAATGAGCTACTCCTGTATCTTGCACCCATAATTCCTTTAAAGTTTTCTTCCATGAAAGTTCACCTTCTCTCTTAAAGCCTTTGTCAAGTTTTATTTTACCTGTTCTCTCCCACAGCTTCTCTTGTTGCTGCACACAAAGCAACTAACTCTAATATTTTCCTAGTCAGACAAACTGTAGTCAAGATTTGTGCAGTGATCACATTCCAGAAAGAAAAAGAATATGTATTGAGGATTGAAGAAATATCAGTCAATTCCTTTCATTCCATATAAACAAGTAAAAACTGTGTATGGAGAGCAATCATAGAAAGCATACATATCCAGAAAAGGTGGCTGATCCTAAGTGATTTGTAATGGGGTATGAAGATTTGATATTGCCAACACATAGCATTACAAAGCTAATATTTTTATATTACCCTGGGATCCCTAGGTTACCATGGATTCTTATGGTTCAATCAGCAGGATCTTTCACATAGCTAGGCTACTTCAATAAAATAATGAATGCATGAGGTGTTGCTGAGTTAAATTTTTCCGTATTTGCTTTCATAAATGTTTTCATATTCACCATGAAAACTGACAGTGCTTGAATAATGCCAGATTTTTAAAGCCTGAAATAAGATGCAGTAGAGGAGTTGGATCATTATGATTCTCATAAGATGGTGAGATCTCTAAATCCCTCTGACTGAAACCTTTGTATTTATTTCAGAATACTGGGATATGTTTTATATCATTTTTTATAAGACTGTGTTTTGCTTTCCTCATATAGTTTTATTAATATTGAAAATATATCTTTATGCAATAGAAAATTTATTAGTGAATGAAAATCAAACATGATGAGCAACTACTTTAAAGATTCAATTACAATAAATATTTATTGAAGTATGAATGTCTGTGAAAATTATGCTTGGCCTTCGTTAATAAAATATCCTCTGTTAGAATGCAATATTTTTAGAATTATTTATATAACAAGGCAGATGGATTACTCTGAAAGTTTAACAGGTACATGCTTTTTAGAGGCTCTTAGAAGACATGCCTGATGATTACTGTGACTAAAATGGCAGATGTTACTCTTCATTTCCAAAAACAATCTCAGACATTTCTTGTTTTCTCACTGAAATGTGTTGTTGATGGAAGTGTTAAATAAGCTTTCTATTTGGCTTTGAAAATTAATCCTATTTTTTGTTGTTTGTTTTTGTTTTCTTTTTTGCAAGCATATTTATTTTGAAGACAAACTAAACTAAGGGATGAACTTTTCTGTGTTTTGAATCTGAAAGTAATTAACTGTATAATCAATGGATATAAAGGTGTTACAATCACAAAATTAACAAGAGAGCTTGGCAAAGTAGAAAAGAGAATAAGCGGAAGGCTTACCCTTAGCTGGGCTCACCACAAAACACCAGAAGGAAAGACCTCCAGATGAGATACTTCCCCACCGGTAGCCAGTTCTTAAATAGGTCTAGGAGGGGTGAATTGCCTTCACCTGTGCTTCTCTGGCTGACTCATGGCTCGCCTCAGGTGATCAATCAGAGGTTCAGGCCATGACTCAGTAGTTCCTATACATTAACATAATTAATAAAAATCTACAAGATTCTTCCAATCTTTTCCATGTCAGTCTTTTCAGTGATGGACAAAGATAAACCTACAATTCTTTTAATGCACATTTCATTTTTTCTTCACATCTTTAGAAGCTGACTGTTTTAATATATCCATCCTTGTAGATTTCTTTTGAATTCCATTTACATTTTACGTTTTTTGTTTTCCTGAGCTCACTTTTTTTTTTTTGATCCTTTTCTCTCTTCTCATTGTAAGATAATTATTATTTTAAAGAATAATTGAATTATATTTGAAAATTCATATATATATATAACTTCTTCATGATAGTACATTTTTGTAATGTTTCATGTCTTCTGTACCCTGTTGATTTATCTTTACTGAATTCAACCATAATTAATATTCATAAGTATTTCTGATTTAGCATGAATTTGTATACTAAAACTTTTACTCCTACTAAAACTTTGTATACTAAAACAATTGTATAATAAAACTGTATACATTAAGCATATAAGATCAAAGGCTTAGAATCTGAGTTATGATGATGCATACATTATGTGCACACAACAAAGGTATTATGTAGCTCTGAGGATTATTTATCAGTAGTGTAATAACCATGAATATATTCCAATTTACTTTGTCTATAACTAAAATTATATCCTTATGGATTTTTTATTTAATTTCTCTCCTTATTACACTAACACAATGGACAGTGTGTTTAAAAGCAAGAGAACAAACAAACCTGAGTTATTTGGTCTTATGAACAGGGTAAATTTTATGTGGGAAGTCTGACACAAGTTCACTGTCCAGAAATCAATGAGGGACTCATTTCAAAAAACATCAGTTGGATCAGGTTTGATTAATACAGGTGGCTCAGAATCTTACACGACCAATCCTGCATATATATGATCTATTCCCATTTTCTGAATCTACATGAAAAATATATCCTAACTTGATGAATCATTCAAAGGACATGCCTTTGTGACCTGTATCTGTAGGAAGTTCGTAATTGAAAGAAAATTACAGAAAAGTGGCACAAATAGGCAAAGCCTTTCTTCACAGTGGAAGTACAAGTATAACTGAAGGACATACCTGAATTTCATAGTTATATCTCAGAACTTAGGTTTCACCACTCTTGTCACATGCCTCTCTTTTCCCTTAAGTTGTCAGCATTTCTATGAACATTTGTTTCACATTTAAGAAAATGTCAATATGGGGAGTCAGTGACTTTGAAACTCATTTATACAGATTTATTTAAGCAAAAGACATGCAAAGATACGCATTTCAAATATGATTTTTTTTTTGCACATCTTAGCATTCTCAAAATTTCATTGAGCTATGATATTAATGTGAAAAGTATGGTCTTTATATCTCTCCCAAGTTTCCAAATCAGGAAAATCTGATAAAAATGAACTTGCATTTTTCAGGAGTTTTCATCTGGAATTTTCAGGCCTGATTCTTTTAATTCAGCTGCTTATTTGGAATATTATCAATGAATAAGCGTTTATTTTTAAAATGTTTTATAATGGATAAAATAGTCTGCAGCTACATGTGCCCTTCAGATTTTCACACGAAAAAGGATATAAGAGAAAGTTAATAACTTTTAGTTTAACTCAGAACCTTTTTTGATTTTTTTTAAATGACAGGACATAGAAGAACTGTGTAATAACAATTCCCTGTGATTCCCTATGTAGAGCATAGGAAGTGTTTGTGCATATTCTAATTGACCTATTTCCTAAATTTGATTGGTTCTCTTGTTCTATGCAATTAATTTGTTATTTTAATAAAATTTGATTGTTTTTTCTAAAAGTTTTGCCAACTTTTCAACCTTTCTGAAAAATTATGAATTCTTTATTCATAGTGTCTACTGAGACGGAATTGTAAAGATATGTATCTCTTTGCCTAGTATTTATTGATTATTCTGAGAATTATTTGCTTTTGGAGGAGTCTCCAGAGGTAGAAAAACTATTATAAGAGATATTTACCAAAGAAAGGAGCTATAAAACTAAGCTTATTTTAAAAATATGTTTAAATATAAAAGCAAGCAAGCTGACAGAAGCACATAATAAACAACCAGACTTTAAAGAATTTATATGATAAACATATTTTTAAGCATTTATTGGCACAAAGCACTCTCCTTCATGAAACCTAAAAAATGTATTAGTACAAGTTTTCTCAGAAGATATAGGTATGTCTGTATCACACTTTCTCCAAATCTCTTTGTAATTCACTGTAAATATTTCCTTATTATTCTCTAATGTAGTTCCACTGCTAAAAACAAATAAATATTAAAAAATACTTCTTTCCATACATAGGCTTTTGAAATAAAATGTTTATTAAATCTTTTTTCAGTATATGTACTAATTTCCCTGTTTTTTGATCATAGACCATAATAAATATTTCTATTATTACACCATCACTCTGAAAGTAATATTGGAATACAAAGTACTGTTGAAAGGTTTCTGCTTCCACTGCCAAATCACTAACATTTGTCTCTGATATTATAAATAATAAAACTAGAAAGCATTACTTTTGGAGCAGCCTTCTATATTTCTTTCCCCTATCACATTAATATCATAGAAGCCTTCATTCTCCAATTTGGATTGATAATTGATTTTGCCACATTTTTTCATAACTTTCAGGTGAGAACTATCATTGGCCTTTACATTGGCTTATTTATTTTTAAGTACGTTTCTACTATTCGTAATTTTGTAAATATTTTCCTGTCTTGACATTGAGGTCAAGCCCAATTAAATACTTTGAATCATAACAAATGTAACTTCAGTGTGTCTTAGGGCTCTAGGCTGCTGAAAACTGTAGTAAGGGAAAAAAGAGGTTTCCATCAGCAACAGAAAGAGTCACCTTTAGCAGAATCACACAAAGGAAGCTACAAGTACTTTTGATTGTTTTCAGAGCTTAGTGAAAGTTCTAATTCTAAATTAGTATGCACCCCTCATACATTTTCAAATTTTTGCCCTTGTCATGAGCCAGGGGAACTGCCCCACGTAGCTGATAGTCTAGTGATTCTTGTATGATCTTGTTGAGATTTGTGAAAACTAATCATAATGTGAGAAATTTTATGCTTGCTTAGTTCTAAAGATTGCATGGTCACTTAGGATAACGGTGGCTGGTTTAGAGAAAGGCTTATAGCTGTAAAAGATGAAAAGGTCATTTACGCCAGATTTCAGATCATGAACTATGGAATAGACTCAGTAGTTTTTAGCTAAGTCATTTACGTAAGAAAGACAGTATACCTTAATCCTCAATTTGGTTTGGTTCTGAGAAAAAACAAATACACAAAGAAGAAACAGATTGAGAGAAAGATATAAAAACTCATTTAAGGTTACTAATGGTGAAACAAATTTAAATTCTTAACTAGAAGCTAAAGTAACAAAGTCTGACAGAAAGAATTTTTAAAAAGCCTTTTATAAAAATATTTACAAATTTGAAAAGTAGCAGCAGTTCATTCTGAACAAGATATGCAAATCTACAACATTATGTACAAAGTTTAATCTGCTGAGTTTCTCTGTGCACTGTTGTCCTGCTGAAGTAAGGAAAACTTAGGCTAAAAATGCAGAGAGAATTTTTAGATTTTGTTTGCCTTATAGTCCTCTGGGCAGTCAGTGTCTGACAACAGCTATTCAATTTTTATGTTACCCTGAAAGCACAGCCCTTAGATATAGATAAAATCAGTCTGCATATTATTTTTCTTTCCTTTTTCTTTCTTCCTTTTTTATGCCCTTGAAATATCTCTATGAAAAGCCATATGAGAATTAGGATTTTCTATAGTTGTCATCAGCTGAATATCAGGACACCTATTGTCAGAGCTCACTGTACATTCCAAATATGAAAGCGCTCGGCTCTGGGTAGATGTGTCACTGTAAAGGAAAATCAGAGTGCTTTGGGGAAGACTTTTACAATAATCACTTCTTCTGACTGCAATCTGTGAAATTGTTTTGGTTTGGTTTGTGGGTTGTTTTTGTTATTGGTTTTGTTTTTTGTTTTTTGTTTTTGTTTGTTTTTTGTTTTTTTCTTTAATATATAAAACTTAAGGAATAAAAACCAGACACCGATTTTCTTCTGTTTTCCTTTTTTCTTTTTTCCCAGTACCATTCTTTGCTTTTGTAATCTTTGTTATGCCTGCTGTGCATATAAAAATCTGAAAGGTTTTTTACTAACTCTTCATGGATGAATGAAAGAATGATTTACAGAAAACAGTTCTTCACATAGAAAGCAGTAAAAAAAATAAAATCAAATTAATATTATAAATAAATCTCACATATGCAAATTTGAAATAGTAATATCCAAACAATTCGACCACAGTTAAAGATTATTATTAACTTGAAGCTATGGTATACTGAGTGTCTTACAGTTAAATTTACATTTAAAAAAAATTGGTTTTCAGAGCCTTTGAAAGAGAATAGGTAGAAAAGAGTTAGGATTAAAATAACTAGCATTTTTCCTTCAGAAACATGTATGATCACAGGGCATAGTATAGCAGTTTGTTCATATCTAAGACCTGTATTGGATAGTATTAAAAGTGTCAAGCTGACACTAAATACATTCAAAGCTTAGAGAAAATCTCTGACTTACTCTTTAACCAGTATGGGAAAAATTAAAACATTTCATAATTACCTATATACATAGGATTCTAATCATTAAACTTAGGTCTTTGACGTGTTCTATATTGTTTTCAAATTTGATCACAGAATTAAAACACTTTCAAAAGAAGAAAGTAGTGAGTACTAAGAAGTACTCTAATCTGGCATAGAAAGTTACAGAAAGAATCAGTGCCTGACAACTTAATTAGGTAAATTAAAGCCAGAAATAGGCACATTTTGAACAGTTATGTGACTAATTTCTAGAATCAACTCCAAAAGAGAATGATGTTCTATCCATCTTAGATTTCTCATGTCAGATCCATTCCAGATGATAGGATTGGAAGACTTTATGTGACTGGGTTCAAACCGAGAAAAAGTCTGCACTGTAGAAAAGATCAAATTATATTTTCTAATTCTTTCTTCTGGAATTAAAATGCACGTTTCTTTAAGACTGTGATTAGACCCATTAACAATTCATGTTAACAAAGCAGTAACCTATTCTAGTCTGTAAACTCTTGAGTGTTTTATAAGTAAAAATACGCAGAACGTATTATGTTTCACTAATGGCTTGCTCCTTAAAAATATAGTGCAGATCTAAAAAAAAAGAAAAATGAATTTGGGTTAGTGAACAATCAAAAGTAATTTTTATGAGGCATATCTTATCCGTTTCTCTGAAACACTGCTGTAACAAAACTATTTGATGATAAGTAGAGTAATATAGCAGAAAGGCAAGAAGCCAGATTAAGTTGTTAAAGAGAAATTATTTACAGTTTTGCAGAGAATTAAAATAAAAAATATTTAACAGAATATAAGTATTTGTTTGTTTTCATATATTTTAAATCCTTCGTTAGGTGCCCTATTATTTCAGAGACAGACAATATTCTTTATATTTACAAAGATGGACGTTATTTTCTTTTTTCCCTGTTCTGTTAGATGTAGTGTAGCACTACTGCATGCATTTCACATCTGACATCAACATGCCCTTACTTTGGGTACAGAAGGTAGAAAATCTAGACATCCACTATGCAGCTTCAAATAGATGAATAGTACAATTAGAAATGATCTTTAGAAATTAAAAAAAATTTTTAGTTGTGAATCAAAATTTGTCCAGCAGTTTTCTTTCTTTTATATTCTCAGTGGCACTATTTTGACAAAAAACATGCCTTTGAATCTTATCTAAATAGGATAACATTATGTCAGAAAGTAGCATAACATATCAGAAGATAGATTATCTCACTAGACATTTAAAAATTCTCACTAGGCATCTGAAATATGTCTCTGTGCTGTAGTTTTACTTATATTCCTATAGTAAACCTTTTATTAATTCTATATTTTGAGTTCTTGATGTTGGTATGAATTCATTTTTAACACAGTTTATAGTTTTGAAAATATTTTTCTTTTATGTAATCAAATAACTATATCAATTTGTTTTTTCTTAAATATCTGAAAAAATCTCCTCATAGAATACAGCTAAGTCTGTGTAAGAATTTAATGCCATACCCATGCTCATGTGGAATGTTTTTGTGTCATGCAAGCCATGCAGAACAATTCTCATGTTTTGCCTTTTTGTGTTAAAACAAAGACAATTGTACAACAAACAAGAACCTATTCTGCTATCGTTTGTGGAATAAGTCCAGATAAAATTATGAAACAAGCATTTCATATGACAATAATCTTTAATTTGTAGTTTTGTATATTGGTATCAATGTCTTTTAAGATGAAAAGTGCACAGCAACAATTGCTTTCCTCATGTTGTTTAAAGATAATCCTTGACCTTGTAACATAGAAAAACATTTATTCTTTACTTTCATGTATATTCTTTGTACCTGGGAGGTGAAAGGTTGTTCCAACTCAACTCTTACACTATAGTCTGTTGACTGATCCTTTTACACACCTTAGAAACACTTCTCTTGTTTGTGTAGTCAAAATAAAAACTGATAACATGATTTTGAAATGAGTGATGCTCTTACTGTGTAGCTTCAGTCATTCAAGTAGGAAAGTGCTCACTACAGTGATGAAAGGATAACAGTCAATGTGTATAAAAAGCTAGATAACAAAAAATGTATCTTTTAGAAACAGGTTTCTTTGGAATAATGAAATGCTGAAAAACTTAAAATTACAAAGAAAAAGATATTTTATTTAGGAGAGTATTCATTTTATCCATACAGGGAACTACATATGTAGGTGGGATATAAACTAAATCTATCCAATATTTACATATAAATGTCTGTGTATATTTTGCATATTCACATTACAGATTCTTTACAATAAACAATAAACAATAAACAATAATGTATTTGTCAGACATGTTTAAGGATTTGTGTAAAAACAGAATGGAAATAATGAACAAATTAGAATCTTCCAAACGAAACAAAATTGCCTAGTTTTTATTGTATTGAATTTTGATAGTTCAAATAAATCCTTAGAAGTTATGAACAATTTACAAACTCTTTCTTCTTTATCTTCTTGGCATCAATTCAAAGTATCCTGTTTTCATTTACTCTGTTTATTAAGAACTATAATACTGCTTGAGCTAAAATGTTATTTTCTAGATACGACAAACAATAATCACAGCTATGTTAAAAATGTGTTGACTATATTTTATATCCTTTTTATTAGAGACTTGATCGTTCTCAAGTCACATTGCATAGATTTCCTGATTTATATAATTCAGAACTGGATGATAATTTAATGAGACACCTCCTAGTTAGCATCAATCTGAGCTAAAACATTTACATCATGCTGTGCCACGCCATGAGAGAGTTTGAGCTCAGATCCAAAAAGCAGGATAGCCATTGAAGGTTGACACTGCCTGGACTAATCAGATATATTTATCAACACAGTTAATTAAAATAGACACTTTCCAAAACTTACACAGATATGTTTATTTCTGGAGATGAGAATTCTGTCATGCTCCATAGCAAAATGTAAGTATGACTGTCTTTTAATGTAGGGTTTGCATAGCATTTAGCTGTCTCAGTATAAAACTTATTCATGCGCTTCATCAGCTTCAGAGTCATGGTAATCTGTAGCCTTAAAGTGACATAGAGGACTGAAGTTCAATTTCAGTATTCATTTTGCTTTTATAAATTTTAAGTGTATCATTACTGATGTAACAAGGATCCAAAAAGATGTCATCCTTCCACTCAAAATCCTTAGGATTTGATTAGGTGTTTGCAAAGTGTGAGAGTGGGCACTTTTCCAAAAACAGTGATATCTGTTCTGGCAGTAACTGTTGCATTTTGCTTTATAGGGTGTGTTTTCCTTGTTTGTAGTAGTATCACTGGGCAAGTCATCCCCAGACTAGGCAGTTCACATTGATTTTCTCTTTTGCTCAAAAGTATTTTAATGATTCTCAGGAATAAAATTTTACCAGAGAATAGAAAGAGTGGGCTGTTTCTAAACAGAAGACAAGTTGGGTGCTATCAGCAAGGAAGTTGCAATGAAGTGTCCTAACCCAATATCACAGCACCTCAGCAAAACGGAAAAGGGCAGGCCCAGGAATAGCAGCTTCAGTCCAACAACTATCCATATCTCCAGTAAAAGGTCCATAGTGATGGAGAATGTACATAATGAAGCCAGAACAGTAATTTTACAATTCAGGATGTGTTTCAGGACTTCTGATGATAACAATGATTATCTTCAGTTATGTGCATCATTTTGCACATTTACAGGTGTTGCAATGGGTCCAGAGGAGACCGTGAAGATCATCAGGGGGCCGGAGCACTTCTGCTACAAAGGCTAAGGGAGCTGGGCTTGTTCAGTCTGGAGAAGATTTTGAGAAGACCCTACTGTGGCCTTGCAGTACTTAAGCTCTAGTGCAGGGAGTTTATAAACAAGATCGAGAGCAATTCTTTTATATGGGCAGGTAGTGATAGGACAGGGGGAAATGATTTTAAACTAAAGCAGGGCAGACTCAGATTAAATATTTGGAGGAAATTCTTTACTTAAAGAGTGGTGAGACAATGGAAAAGGTTGCCCATAGCTGTGGATACGTCATTCCTGGAGGTGTTCAAGCCCAGATTGGATGGGGCCCTGGGCAGCCTGATCTAGTGGGTAACAATCTTGTCCATAGTGGGAGGGCTGGAGCTAGATGATCTTTAGGGTCCCTTCCAACCCAAAGTATTCCATGATTCTATGAATCCATGACAGAAATTTTCTGCCTCCAAAGGCAGATTAACACTTGGTTTTAAAAGCTGTACTCATTTTTTTCCTACATTTTAAAAGCAAAGCTGAGCTGAAAAGAAAAATGACTTGTTGATATTGTACAAATTAAATCTAGTAACAAATAATAATAATAATAATAATAATAATAATAATAAAATTACACCTCAGCAGCAGAAAGTATAGATCTTAGCAGAAACAACTACTGTGAAACAAAGCTGCTGGTTGAAGATTGTGAGGACTAAGAGCAATTCATTTAGGCATCAATTATATAGCTAGGAATCCAGATGCACAATACTATTTGAGAGCACTAAACGTAAACAGCTGTTCATTTAACGGTTCTCAGTTTAATCCGCTGGTTTTACTCAGCAGTTGTAAGATTTGAGCATTTAGATAAATATAAACATTTGGGTTGGGGGAGCTTGAGTGAAAGTCTTAAGTGAACAACAGTATGAAAAAACTTGTGGTTAGCAGTTGTATTTTGTACCTCAAAGTTTCAGTCCTTAGATTCCTGACTTCAACAAAAACACAATGACATTATGTAGTAAATGGTATCACATCTTCAAGCCTCTAGCAGAGCCAAGGTATTCTCACTATTACTATTTTTATTATTATTATTATGTCCTTTATTGAACAATTCAGTACTATATGCATGCAGACTGCGGGATTAATTTCACTGTAAATCATGATAGAGTATATCAGTCCCAAGTTGAAATATATTTTTACAGTTTATTAAATGTGGGTGTGATTTATGCATGCATTTTTTAAAGCATATCATCTTCTAATTGAAATCCTCAAACCTTTAAATTGATCTTATAAGAGACAAAAATCATTAATTTATTCAGTGGAGTTTCTTAGCAAACATAAACCTAGTTATGTTTTCAGTGGAAATTACACAAGAAGCAAGTCAGTGCATTAGCTGGACATAAGTAATGTGTTAGAAGGTAAGTTGCAATGACTTATACCTGTGTCTTTTGCAAACAGCAGTGTTATAGTAGTTGTTTTCTTCTGTTTGTTAGAAGGAACAAGGAATTCAGCTCCAAGTTTCGGAAAAGTAAAGGCATTATGAAAAATAGTGTTTAAACTTTTTTTTTTTACCTAAATTTATCTGGGGATGGCACTTATAGTATCATTCTACCAAAAATGAAATGCTCTTTCTGTTTGTAATTCACATTTAGGTTAAATTGTAGTGGCACACCGCTGATCTCAAAGTAATTCATTTCCTATTTCTTTTTAAAATGAAAAGAAGATCCAGTAAATGCTTTCAGAATAGCATGTATTTCTATAGTTCATGTTGTAGTTACTTATCTTTACAGTTATTTATGTCATTTCTATCTTTGTTATGTTTCTATATTTTCACTGTGGCTTTTTCAGCTTTTATGAATGAGAATCATTATCTCTTTCGATCTAATACAAACACAAGAGTCAAAGACGAATACATAGATTAAATGTTTTTGTTGTTTTTTTTGCTAGTTTCATTAAGCTTTACAATACAATTGCAGCTTTCTCTTGTGCATTACTCAGCTCATGTGAGACCCCACCTGGAGTCTGCGTCCAGTTCTGGGGCCCTCAACACAAGAACTTGAGATGTTGGAACAGGCCCAGAGGGGCGGGGGGGGGGGGGGCACAAAGATGATCAGAGGGCTGGAGCATCTCCCCTACAAGTACAGACTGAGAGCTGAGGCTCTCCAGCCTAGAGAAGAGAAAGTTTCAGGAGGACATTATAGCAGCCTTCCAGTACCTGAAGGGAGCCTACAGTAAAGCAAGTGATTGACTTTTTATAAGGGTATGTAGCAACAGGACAAGGTTGGTTTTAGGGAAAGGAAATGGTTTTAAATTGAAAGAGTGTAGATTTAGACTAGATATTAGGAAGAAATTCTTTTCTGTGGTGGTGGTGAGACATTGGAACACTCACAGAGAGGTTACAAATTCTTCCTCCCTTGAAGCATTCAAGGCCAGGCTGGATGGGACTTTGATCAACCTGGTCTCCTGGTAGGAGGCGTCCCTGCCTATATCAGGTGGGTTGAAACTAGACGACTTGAGAAGTACCTGTGCCAAAAAATATTTGGAGACTAAGAAAGTACATTAATAGAGTATGTCTTCATTGTCAGAATCAGCATAAATCATAGAATCACTGGATTCTTAGAGTTGGAATGGACCTCTGAAAGCTGTCTAGTCCAAATCCCCTGCAATGAACGGGGACATCACAGAGAAGTCAGGTTGCCCAGGGCCTGCTCCAGCCTCATCCTGAAAGTCTCCAGGGACAGGGCATCCACCACATCACTGGGCATCCTGTTCCAGTGCCTAACCATCTGCACTGCTAAAGATTTTTTTTCCTTATTTCTAAGGGATATTAAGGAGCCTTTCACTGGATTGATCTTCACCTTTCATTGTACAGCTTTCTTTGGATTTTACATTCATCTTTATTCATGCCATGTGTGCTCAACAGGTGAGTAAAGACAGCAGCCTATCCATAAACACGTTGAAGAAAAGCAGACAGATGATCAGGCATCTGTATACTCAGGCCCTCGGAGAATAATAAACAAATGATGTTTTCACTGTTTGTTTCCATGCTGTGATGAAACCAAATGTACCTCTGAATTCCTTTTGGTGTCATTTAGATAAAAATAAAAGGACAGATATATTTGCATAAAATGGAAACAAAGAGAAGTTTTAAAAGGGATCAATATTTTATTTTTCTTACTCTAAATGAAATCAGTGCAGGAGTTCCTAATGCATAGTAGCATTTTTTCCCTTAAGAAATACAATGTATCTCAGCAGCAGCACAGGTACTTTGTTACCGTTGCTATGCCCTTTCTCCCTGTACGTTTTTCTCTTACAGTAAGCACTCAGGACATCATAAACTGAACCATTTGACATCTCTGTAGCTCATTTGTTTCCATTTTCTTCCCAAAAGATTTAGGCTTTTTTTTTTTTTTTTTTTTTTTTTTTTTTTTTTTTAATATAAAAATTGGTGTTTTCAACTTAAAAAAAACAATAATAATAAAATTCTTTCTATCCAATACATCAATTTTATTTTGCAGTGGAGTATCACAGCTAATACCCTAAACATTAACTCACAACAGAAATAAGCAGTTGAGCTGATTCTTCTGTTACTTTTGAAAAATAAATGATTCTTTATATATGTCCTCATGAATATATCAAGTTGTGAAGAGCTGAATATGAAATAGTCAGATGCTTTTTTAAAAAATACTTTTGGAACTTTAGTTTTCACCTCAGCAGTGTTTCCTTTCTCTTTAGAAATTTGTTTTTCAAATCTATTTTTGTGCAGTTGGACATTCCCTTAGATATTTTAGTGCAATTGCTCATCTTTTTCCAATAACAACTTCTCAATTCTCAGTTACTGAAGTCTGAGTTTAAAAGTCAGTGAATTCTAATACTGCAAGAGTCATGGAACAAATTATACAAATAACATAAAATCACTTTAATTTCCTAAGTTTGGGCATCTTGGACAGGCCCTGAAATTGTTAACATTCAGCATATTCTAAGAGAAAAATTGAAAAAAAAGTGATTAACACATTAACAGTAAAAAGAAAACAGGAATACATATGTATTTTCTGAATTACAATAACATACATAAAATGCGTTAACCAAAAATATGTTCATATTAATAATTCATATTAATTGGTATTAATTATACATGTTTACATGAGTATACAAGTACTAAATAAGTGTGTCATCATCACTTTGTTATATAGAATTCTATGTGCCTTTGTCAAAAACCCAGTAGGTAACGTGTTGTTTTTGTCTAGTGGAAGGTGTGAAATGAACATTGCTAACTCAGTGCAAGATGAACTGTTTGGAAAGTTTAAAATATTTGATTCTTCTCATTTTATTTTTGTTTTCATAGCAAACTTAGTAAAACAAAAGATGTTCCGTAAAACAAAACACTGAAACCAGTATGACAGAAGATGACAAATAGCCATGTTAACTATTTTTGTAAGGCAATTTAAGGAATCTTATGTAATGAAGTAATAGGGATTTCAAACACCAATAATTTCAGATTTCCCATGAAGATATTTGATGTTCCCCACTACAAAAATTTCAACCATTATTACTATTAAATCCACTATTACTGAAGTGAGTATGACCAAATTCCATCTATTCAGATGGAATTTACAATTTACATCAATGGTTAGGAGAAACAAAAAAAAAAAAAAACTATGGAGCATTTATCATATATATAAATGTAAAGTACAATTTATCTGAGACCGCAGTTACACAAGTGACATCAGTTTCTGGAAAAAAAGTCTTTAAACATCAAATTATATTAGCAAGGTTTTTTTTTTTTTTTTTTTTTTTTTTTTTTTTTTTTTTTTTTTTAATATTGTAGTTTCAGGAGACAAAAACAACAGGGAACTATTAATTTTAAGTGTATATTTCAAATTTTTCAGTGTAGATATATTTAAATATCAGTAGATTTCAGGTACAAACAGAAAAAACAGAGAACATTGCTGTTTAGTTGACTCAAAGACCTCTTCTTTTCCCCTTAAGGTCATCATATTGATTCTGGCAAAAAAACCCTGTAAATATGAAATCCTCCAGTCAATAAGCTTAATACCGACCTAAAAAAGTCAATATATGCTTACTAGCAGCAAAATAGTCACAGAATTTAGCTCAGGATACTCTGTTTTGTATAATCCTCTCTGTTAAAAGCAGACGGGTGTCTGCGTCTTTATGTTTTGAAGGAGTGAAAATATTCTTTGCTGGGAAAAAAAAGAAATAAACATTTTCAAAACTTCAAAACTGTCAATGGTCTTTATTGGTATGTACTTTTCTGCGTTAATATGAGATTAATAATAGCATTCCAACAAAGTTGGATGCTTTAAACAACTTCCCTTACGGAAGCAGTCACACAGAAACCTTAATCCAAAACAGAGTATTTCAAAACTAAGGAAGAAAAAAAAAAGAATCACTCACTGAAGTGTGTGTAAAAAGGCTCTAATCTTGCTCATGGTAACTCAGGCAATATTAACCACTTCCTGTCAGTTCTCCTTTCAAAGTTAAAAATACATATGTGAAGACATACATAGAATGCACTTCCAAGTCCTGTTAAGACAACATAACATAAAAATGCAACAAAAGTATATTTAGATATCCTAAGATTGTAGAAAAAGATTTGTTGCTGAGAGTCAGAAAAAAATAAAGGATGATTGATGGTAGTATTTTCTTCTGCAGAAATAATTGATGCAGTCTTAAAAATTTTCTCTTTGCATTAAAATATTATTCCAAATGGAAAATATTTGCTTTAAGACTTCAACTTTTTCTCTAGGAACATTCTTTTTCCTTCAATAGACATTTTACCAGATGCCATCAGTTTAGTTCAATGCTCAGTCTTCCCAATTTCTCTTTAAAATCATTCAGAAATTGAGGAGGATGAGCAAAAAGGATAGCAAAGTTACTGAAGTTACAAAAAAAATCTGAACCTGTGTTTACTAAATACAGGTATCAGTGTATGCTGTCAACGTAGTTTAAATTTTTGAGTATCACTATTTTACCACATTATAGTGTCAAAACACATTTCTCTCAATTCATTGTTTTATACATGTTCAGCCAAATAATGTCTTGTCTTGGATATGGTCCGTACTTTTCCATGCTTCAATTAACAAGCTGCGTATTTGGAAATATATGTCATGAAAGCTGATGTGTAATTTTCCCTTTAGTCCTGACAGAAAGAATGAAATACACTGTGATTCTAGAGCTTATAAAGTTCAGATGCTCAACCATATGAGTAGTACAGCATATTAATTGATGTTAAAACTTATTTACTCATAATTGTCTCTCATTGAAGGTTAATTTCTCTTAGTAAGCATGTACCAACTCTTTGTAGTCAATAATCCATTGAATGTTGCTAAGCAGTAGTAATACAAACAAGTGGGAAAAACATCTAAAATGAGGGGATAATGAGGGCCAAATTCAATTTGAAAACTGTGCATTCAGTGAAATAGGTTTTGTTTTTTTTTTTCATATCAGTATTAGCAGAACAAAAACAGCCTTTACATACTCAGAAAGAGAACTTGCACATTTACCATGTGACTACTGATTTCAAATATCTTTGTTTTAGTCTTTAAACTGAAGAATTTCTGTATTATTTTCAGAAATAGGGAAATAGTCTCCAGGGTATTAAATTGAGAACTGAAAATCTAGTATAGCTATCAAAAGCAAACAAAGACAAAAAGATACACATGAAAGAATACCTCAATCTGTGTATCTCATATCTTTTATTACACAGTGAGTTGAATCTACTCAATATATATGCTAATTATCTCAAGTTGCAGTACATGTGTCAATGCACAGATATAAAAATATTGATGTCCTTAATTAGGTTATATAAATCCTGGCCTGTATATTCTCAGAAAGAATTACAAAACATTTGAGGTAGAAACATGCTTTTGGAGATCATCCAGTCCTACCACTCTACTCAAAGCAAGGAGAATTTGAGCAGGTTCCTCAGAGATATGTTCAGTCACATTATGAAAATCTACAGAGATGGAACTTCCAAGTCTCTCTGAGCATTCTGCTACTCTGCTTGATTGCCTGCACAGAAAAAAAAAAAAAGCTGGACTTTCGTTTATTTATTTGCTTGTTCATTGCTCTTTTCCCCTTCACTGTATCCCATAAAGACTCTATCTCCCTTACTCATTCCCATCATATATATATATATATATATATATATATATATATATCAGATATTAATAGAGATAAATATCAGGGAGACCTCTTTAAGTCCTCTCTTCTTCAGACTTAAGAGTCTCAGCTCTCTCAGGCTTTCCTTACATGATATATTTTTTGGTCCTTCACTATGCTTTCTCCAGTATGTCTATGTCTTCCTTGTATTGGAGAGCACAGAACTGGACCCAGCACTCCAGAGTTATTTTACTTGAAGGATTATTTTCAACGACCTGCTGACAATGACCTGAGACAGCTGTAGAATACTGGGGTTTTTGTTGTTGGTGGTGGGTTTTTTTCTTCTTCTTCTGGTGAGGGCACATTGCTAGCTCCTGTTCCATTTATGATCCATGAGAAATTCCAAGTCCTTTTCTGAAAAAAACTGCTTTCTAGGCAAATGAGCACCATCCTGTTCTAAAATATGAAGTTACCGAACACTCCAAAAGTATGGCATTTGCTTTCCTAAATGATGGCATAAACATTAACCAGAAGCTACCATGTTTGTGTATAGTTTTTATGCGTTGTTTTTTTTTTCTTAATTACCATAAAATTTGAGCTGTGACATAATGCTTTAATTAGAAGTAATTTTAAATCCAAAATGCATTAATATAATTATTTGTTATGGTATTAGCATTTATTTTAAAAATGATTATATTTTAAAATGAATTGCAGTTTGGGGCCTTTTTTGGCTTTGATTTTATTTACTGATAGAATTTACTACATCCTTAGCAGTAATAGAAAAAGAGTCTATGTGCCAAAGCTGTGTTCACAAGGAAGATAAAATAATATTCTCTGTACAATCAATGAATATATAGATGATATAGCACATCCAAGAGCTTGGCTGATGCAATTATTGCACTAGAGTAGGAAAGAAGGACACTCACCCTATCCTGGACTCACACAGTAAACTCCAGCACAGTGAATCTCCAGAAGAGATCCTTCCCCACATATCTCTTAAATGGGTCTAGGGGAGGTGGAGTCAGGCTCCACCCCTTTATGCAGCCCAGGTGAATTGCCTTTGCTTGTGCTCCCATGGCTGGCTCATTGCTCGCTTCAGGTGATTAATCAGAGGTTCAGGCTGTGATTCAGCAGCCCCATACAGTTCTCACTATATGAACATTCTACCAAAACAACTAATTTTACTTTCCTGGTGCTTAATTCTGTAAACGCATAAGGAAAAATGGCATTAACTTCCTTTTCTTCTCCTTGCACAGAGGATTTTACACACACGCACTAGATTTTAAAGGGTGAATCTAAATCTTCCAGAAAGGATAAGAACAGTTTCAGAAGAGTTCCACTTTCTTCTTTTCTTTCAGATGCTAGTAAAGTAGACAATAAAAGAATTCTGAATGAGATATTTCAGTGAGATATCTAATTCCTTGCTCCATTGTAAGGTCAATTCAAAATACTAATACTATCCTTGACAATCTAGTAATTCCAACAGTGGTATAGTTTATGCAGTTAGAATTTCTTTCCCAGTGTGCTAGCAGAATTATGAGGCAAGCAAGATTAGAATAGATGTGGAATCCTAGTGGCACTTCTACAGTTATGAAAATCTAAGTAAAATTAATTTAGTATGAGGAAGAGCTTTCTGTAGTTCCGTTCTGGCACTGAATAATAAAATTTAATCAAACACTAATCAAGTAACAGCCCTGCAGGATGCTATTTTAAAATACATATATATTTTCCTTAAAAGAGTGTATTTTTCTTTTTCAGATCTATGCAGTACTATCACAGTTACTTTTTAAATAAAGTTTGTCTTCTTTCCACTGGTAATTCCTTGAGAGAATAAGACTTGCCAGAAAGGTTGATCTGATAACAGAAAACATCATCAGTTACTGAGTTTGCAGAACTCTCATTTCAAAAGGAGAAAAAGCCCACATGCAATCCCTCTATTGAAGTTTGAATTAAAATTAGGAAGTAAAATTATAGGGATACAGTAATTTTTGCTATCTTTCACTTCTTAGGTCCTGTTTCACATGGAGAACAGTGAAACTTTATATGCTGAATTTCTATTTATTTTCTACGAACACTTAATACAAATTGAATAAGTATATCAGTATTTAAATTATTTTAATATCTTTCCCAGTAAAAAAAAAAAAAAAAAAAAAAAAAAAAAAAAAAAAAAAAAAGGACAAGTAATATGTTTTGGAGGCAGTTAGCGGACTTCTAATAAAATGCATATTTGAAATACATATTTATCCTGAAAGAATTAATACAGAGTTCTGTACAGTCTGAGGGAAGAAATTTCTATGGATTTAGATAGGATAAAAGAGAAGATTATAAAAAGCAATATAAATTAAAAAACATAGTAACGTGTTATAGTAGGCAAAACTGTATTTGTAATAACTGATGTTTCTAGAGAGTTGATCAATATAATCTAAGACTGAATATTTCAAATGTAACACACAGACTTTATTGTAATAAACCTGCTCATATGTCTTTTGACATTTTGCCTCTCTCACATTCAGTGTGCTATTTAAAAGTTCCAATTAAATAATGATCATTTTTTACTATAAACCAAGTATAACATATTAGAACCTACCACTTAAGACATATCCTGATTTTCCATGTCTACAATATAAAAGCAATAAACTGTACAAAGCATAATGTTTTTATGCTACACAAGTGTTCTTGCTCCTAGAGACTTCACAGAATTGTAGGGGTTGGAAGGGACCTCCAGAGATCGTCGAGTCCAACCCCCCTGCCAAAGCAGGTTCCCTACAGCAGGTAAAGTATATTATGTTCCTAATGCTTGATTCATTTATTCAGTGTAGGAAATTAACGTATCATCAAATGGTTCTAAATGGTTCTAAATTTTGGTATGCATATTAATGTATCTATTTTACCTTATTCATTGATATGGAAGGAAAGAAAACTACTAATGGGCAAAAACAGTAGAATTCTATGCAAGAGAAACTGGAGAAGTGGATCATTGGAAGACTGGTTTTAGCTCAGATATAGCAAAACATTTTCCAAAACAAATACTATTTTCTTTAAACTCTCAATAAAATGATAAAGAGAAAGAAGTTAATAGATTGACTCACTATTTGTGCTCTACACTCTGAATGAAATTCTGTAGCTCACAAATTTGTCATACGAAAATAAAGTGGTAAATATAGGTCACTTCTTAGCTCCCATACATTTTAAAAATGTTTTTTACATGTAGCTTGGAAGAAAATCATGATATGTTCTCAGTAAAAAAAAAGAAGCTAAGTTAAACTAGGAGGTGATGAAATGTCTACACTTTCAGCTGTATCTGAAATGACATAAACAACTTCAGCTACAAATAGAGCCAGGGACATATGTTTATAGTTAAGAAATAACTTTATTAGAGTTAATGGGAGTAAAATTGATCTTCTGAATAGTCATAATGGCCACTAGAAATCTAGATAATTTAGTTACGAGAATTTCCAAAAGCATATGTACTTTAAAATCATAGTGATATTACTGCATCGGGATATACACAATAGATTACTGCAGGAATGTTACAGCATTAATTTAATAGGCATGACCTGTTCTATGTAATTGATCACATGGATTATTCATACTGTATGATAAATTTGAGATAACTTGACATCTTTACAGTTCATTCTATTGTGTATATTTCAGGCTTAGACTAAGCGTACAGGTACTTATTGCAGAGGAGCCAAAATGAATTAGCTTACTAGATCTGACAACCTGATTGCTTGTCTATAACCTGTTTACAGGTTCTGAGAAGATCTTTTAAAAGTCTAAGTCAGGTACACACATAATAACTTTATTCAGTGACAGAACTGGTTAGGACTGTTTGTAATGGATTTTGTAATACCAATAGACTTCCATTTTTATTTCATAATCGTAAAATACTCTAAGGCAACATTAACATTAGAGAGAATCCCACTGAAGAGTTAGATCATTTGAAGATAAAAGCTAAAATTCACAAAGGCACATAGGTGCTTGAGGGCATGACTACACATGAGCAAAGAGTCAGCTGGCCAGATGAAAAGTAGCTCTGGTATTGAAGTTATGTATGTGTATTTACACAGTGGTGTGCCAGAATTCATCAGTTCTTATGAGCAAAGAACACAGAAGTAAAACTTGGCAATACGAGTTAATGCTATACCTATGTTTTTATGTAGCCATTTCTGCTTAAATAGAGTGTATTTGATAATAAAGATCAAAATAAAGGACAATTACTATTTCAGACGTATTTGTGCTGTATCAACTTACAGTATTAACTGAAATACTAAAGAGAATTACAGAGGAGAGAATTACATTCAAAATATTCTTCTCATTAGAAAAATTAATAGGGGAGCTTAGCTGCATGGATGGAAGGTATAGCATTTAGAGAAAGCTGACAGAGTTTCTGAAAGAGAGCATGTCTGTAGTAAATATTTCTAAAGCATCAATGGACTGCCTGAATTCTCAGATAAATGTAATATGAGCTCTCTCTCAAAATAACTCTGGACAACAGCTTAAAAATTTTCATCAGAAAATCTTACACAGTGTTGTGTTGGTGTATTGTATACACTACATTTCAAAAATGTAATTTTATTGTATTTATTTTAATTTCTGTCAAGGTGGAATATTACAAATTATTTTAAACTAAAAAAGTGATTTTTCATAATAGATTTATCATGTTTTCTAATTTTAAATTACTTCTCATTTACTGACATTTTAAAACATAATTAAAATGGACATGTGACTGTTTATTAAACAAGGTGAATTTTCCAATTAAAATTGTGTTGAAACATTCCCACTGACTTCCAGATTAAAATTTAGGAATATAAGGTCTGTTAATAAGATTACAATCAAATTTACTAACCAGAAATATAAGCCATAAAATGATAGAAAAAAACTGTATCTCCCTTCCCCCTAAATCCTTTCCTGTTTATGAAATGCTCATAAAACACATTAGTACTGATAAGTAAAATCTTTTTCATTCCAAGAATTGAAAGGATCATACTAAGATAAAGTTTTTATTTTTAATTAGCATACAAATTTAAATATTTTATAACTTTAGCAGCTAGAAGATAAATACAAAAACTCACTACCGAAAATGGATACTAATAAGATGCAGTTAACACTGTTCAGTTGTTGGAATGACTTTGCAGAAAATTCCATCTGCTAAATAGCCAAATTATTTGTGCACTGTTTATCCACCTCTGAAATACATTGTTGTGTCTCTCTGTCCTGTGTAACATCCCAAGTGGGTTTCTCTGGGCTCAGGCTTAACTGGATTTAGTTATATGGTACTTATTTATTTATTAATTCATAAGACTCGTAACAAGGTGTGTACTCCAAGTCAATTTAGGATAATACAATGACTAATGAATATAGGACAAGACTCTCAGAGATTTCAGCTGCGTTGTAACTAAAACACTACTAGGACTTGAATTTTCAAAGTGAGAGAACTAATTTAATAGCTCAATTCTAAGGATCTTTCAGTAAATTTGTTTCACTTGTAACTAGGAAACTATCCAAGCATTTCCGAATTAATTCTTATTGTGTTTTCAGAGTGTATTATCATTTTAGCACTGAAAAATGACCTACATAACTTTGGAAGTACATGTGGTCAGGCAGTATATTTACCTATGTTGGAGATTTGGGGGCATGCAACCTGTTTTTATGTAGGCTCTGTAACGCTGCAAGTACTGCACCATTAAAGGTAAAGTCTTACTTTTAGTTATCCCTAGTGTGATGTGTATTCTTATATTCCAGCTCTCTACACACTGAAGAGATTTATTTCATTGACCCAAATTTGGCCTTCATACTTCAAAGTCTTCAGTCCTTTAATACAGTGAGAAACTATTTTATACAGAGAGAGAGAAAAAAGGAAAAGTGACAGAATAAAAAAGAACTAGAATCACTGACTTAACTCAGAAGGCTTAACTTCATTGAGGAATGGAATAGAAAATGGTTTTGTTCTGACTTTCCATCAAGAACAATTAATCTACCATACCCATAGTTAATCTACAAGAAGGCAACAAGAACAGTGTAACTAAGTGATGCTTTGAATCAGTTTCACAAATTATATTCAGTCTAATAGCAGGGAGCAAATTATTTTTTCTTGCTATAATGAAAAGGTGTAGGCATGTTAAAGGAACAGAGGCTATCAGAAGCAACGATCAAAGACTATCTCAGTGATTATCCAGGGATGGAATAAATTTTATTGTTATTTAATTTATGAAGTGTGAAAAAGAATTATATATATATAATTTCACCAGTAAATTTGAAGATAAGAAGAAAATAAAGCTACTTCTGAATGCAGTGAAGGCCCTTCTAAGAGACTGAATGCAAAGTCTTTTATTTATTTTCCTATAAAAAATGGTATGCCTTCAGAACAGAGTGGAGAAAGCATATTTTTTGCCTCTTGAATAGCCATGCTTCTTGGTTTCTAAGGTTATGACAAAATATTGTTGTATGACATCTGTGGAAGGATGGATAAATTGTAAAAATTTTACATACTAGCTAGTGACAGTGTGATGCCTTCAGCTACTGGGATAATCTGTTATGACAAAGTACCCATCCTAACTTGCTCTTTTAGTGATTATTCTATGATATTCTAGCCTTCCAAATGCTTTCATTAAAAATAATAATAATAATAAATGAAGAAAAAAACAAAAACAAAGGCACCAAATAAATCATCTGATTCTGACAGCTGATTTTTCTACTAGATTCTTAAAATAGAATAGATATTGGGAATAGAATAGATTCCTGAAATAGAGTGTAGATTTTCTTCTCTGGAAATTGTCACAGAGCATTATGTATGAGCCGTTAATAATCACTTTGATAACCCAGAACAATTGCAGCTCAAGACATTTTTTCTTCTATGGTAATGAAGCAAATAAAAAAGAACTTTTTTGGCTGGACACTTTGTAATCTATAAAGCCACTACATCTGACACACATACATCTTATTTTATGTTTCTCGGCCATGGCAACTCTTATAAATTTTTATTAGTTTATACACATTTAGCTTTCTACTTGAACATAAAGAAGCCAAGGTAAATCAATTATGTTCTGACTTGGAGGTTTAGGTTTTGCTTTCCAATTCCAAGTAGTCAAGATTAAAACAAAAAAAAAAAAACAAACTCTTCCGCATAAGAATTAAAACAAATTAAAGTGTTGATCCACATATGGGTGATGATAATGTTTATGTTCAGTTATTTTCTGACTTGTATTCATCATTCCCAGGCTACTCTTTATTCTAGGACAATTAGAATAAATGCTACGTTGTCTGTACAATCATTGTCTGTAAATATTTATCTATTTATACAAAGCAGAATTTCTCACAAAGAGAAAATCATTTTCATTGGGATTTTCCTCTCATATTGGCAAAGTCATTTTTAAGTTGACGTTAGTAAGGAAATCCTCTATCTGGTAAGACTTCTATATTTAAAAGATGAGCAGAATTATTGCTGTCCTAGACAGTTAATAGAATCCAGCACAGCTCTGTGTTGATTTTTACTGCTCCTGAAGTATGCACAGCAGAATTACCTCTAATCACAGATTAAGACTCAATTAGATTTGTTTTCTGATACCAGGTCTAGTCAGAATTGAATGACTGCATGACCAAAATTTGTAGTCTTTCCTCCCTTCTCTTCCCGCCCCCCAAAAAAACCCCAAGGTGAAAATTGCTAAGTGTTTGGCATTGAGTCATCAGGATTTTTATAACTAAACGAAGGTCAGCTAATTATTGAGGAGTCTAAACTCCTAACATGTGCCCACTTTCAAGATGAGAAATAACTTTTCTTGTTTTGATTTGCCTGTGGCTATCAAAACTACCTGACAACTTAAAAATCAGGATTTTATTTCAAAAGGAGCTAACCATTTAATTAGCTTAGTGAATCTGTGTTCAGTTTCAGTTGGAATAAAGTGCTTTAAAGTCACTTACTGATTTGAGAGAAATTTTTCATGAAACAAAGACGACTTGGCTTTTGTCCAAAAGCCAACTAACATTTTCAAGGCGTCTATTGTCAGGAATGCGATATAAACGAATATAATTCAATATTCTGGATATAGCCTTTTTGCCCATCATTGTATGTGGTACTCTCAATGTTTTAACAGCACTAAAATAAAACATGCCATCATTTGTTAACAGAATATGAAAACTTCATTTTGTATTTTGTAAATAGTTACATTCATTTTGAGAATTAGCCTTATCAAATTATGCGTTTGAAAAATACGATTATTTAATCTGGTCTACTTTAAACTTCTCAAAACCTGTAAATTCAAAAACATTGCCTAGATTTTTACTACACACGTTTTGCACACAAGCATTTGTCTCAGGGTGAAATCTAAACTGTCTTTTGACCCACATGCACTCAAAAAAAAATTAAAAAATTCTAATTAGAAGAAAAAAACTTTTAGTGGAAAAAAGTTATGTCATAGTATCTATCTTGCTGGTCAAAGGCTTAGGAAAAATATTAATAGTTATACTACAAATTAATACATGAATATAATAGTGTATTATTTTCATTTTATTCGAGAAGGTGTAATAGAAGAAAAAGATGCAGTTACAAATGCGCAAGTAATGAAATACCTCAAACTGTGAACACGTGGTTAATTACAGGGGAACTAATCTCATCCAAATAGTATTGGTCTTTTGCTAATCAAGTGACAATAGTTAGTCTTGGTAGCTGAGAAAATATTTTTCTATTCCATACATTTTACAATTTCATAGTACATGACGTTTGTTGCTGTGGAGTTTGATTAGGAGATGTTTCAGGATATGCTCAAGAAGCAGACTGACACATCCTAACAATGCTTAATTAAAATGATTGAATTTAATTTTATTTATTCATTGTATTTACCATCTATCATTGTATCATTGTAAAAGTTCTGCTAAATTTATATAACAATATATGTAATATTTCCCATGGATAACCTTAGTAAATCTACTTTTACTTCTTATGATTATTTTTTGCATATATAATACAGAGTGAAAAATGAGATGCCACAAAGTATTATTTAACTTACAGCTCATCTCTCTTTTCCTCCTTGGGAACTCTCAGAGTTGAGTGTTATTATTCAGCGGAAGAGTGGTGAAAGTTTGAACAGATCTAGGAAGAAGTCACTATCCTTCATTTGAAAATGAAATTGCCAATAAGCCTAGTAATCATCACTCATAATTAGAGGACAAGATGTCAGGCTGTTAAGTTAGACTTCAAAGCCTTCTTAAGCCTGTGTTCCAAATCCACATATAAAGTGGAGAAGGACATGCAAGCACCACTGATCCAATCTTTCTTCAGAATATCTTATTGCTTTTATTATGCTATTGAAGCTGGGATTATGAATTTTGTCTTTCGTATTTCTGAGTATAATCCACCAAAACAATATGTACAATTGCAAATTCATGTTCTACAAAACATACAATGAGAACAAGGAGAATAAAATGACAGCCAAACAAAAAAACCTCATCCCTTTCATTACATTTTAAAATTAAAACATATTCTAAATCATATTATAATTCTTAGTCATCAAAATAAGGAAATAAAGTGAAATAGCTTGATCATTATAGAGTTTTGATATAAATCTGTTCCCAAATTCATTGATACTTAATCCACCCATCGTTGGAAGTGTTTAATTTGCTGAATGCTGCATCCCAGTACAATACTTCAAAATTCTCTTCACATTTCTCAGCTACAGGAACATATATTAAACTAACATTTTGTTCTTTTGGTTGTGTTAGTAATGATTCCACATGTTTACAGTTCTATTAAACTTTACCAAATATAAAAGTCCATTGCAGAAAACAAGACAAAAAAGAAAATTTGTAGTCACAGAAATGAAAGGAAAATCATATTAAGAACTTAAATATAAATCCAATCCTGAAAACTAAATTTAATTTCTAATTTTTCTTTAATCAAAACCATTTTCACACAGTAATTCCATTTGTCTGACATTGATCAGAATCTGCAATTGCAAACACAAATAATGAAAATGACGCTCATTAATAGGTATTAGTTCTCCATAAATATTTCAATAGAAAAGTCAATCCATAATATTATTGACTGAACACGAAATAAAAAATGGTCTATTTTTCACTTGCTGAGTGCACAAGAGCTGATGTTCTGCTAATGGGAATACAGATCCAGCAAGAAACTGCTGCTTATGTCTGCTATGGTCTTCCAGGTACATTTCAACAGAGCTATTCTCCATCCACATAGTTCTTAGCCTGTACAAAATAGCCATTACAGAAGATTATTTCATATTGAGGTATACGAGGTGTACTCACAATATCACTTTGTTCCCTCCGGCTCTTTAGATAAAAAAAACCATTGACTCATGTGGGTAAAGTTTTGTCTAAAGCTTTATATCTCAGAATCGAGAACTCTGTTCTCTTCCATTCCTGGTAGTTCCTCTTTTTCTTCAGAGTCTCTCTGCCCTTGGAGAACACATTAGTGAAAACCAAAATATAGAAGGCACTGGTTACCTTAGCATTATCTTTTTACATAGTCATGGTAAGACAGTCTCCTTTTCCTATTTAGCTGTGGGGCGATACTTTTCTTATTTGTTCTTTCATTACTAGTTAATAAAATGATAAATTCAAACTTCATCCACCTATCAAAATATGGCTGAATGTCTGAGTGATTACTCATTAAGACTTCACTGCATGTATCTAAAGGTGTGTTCTTTCTAAAGCTAAATTCTGATGTATTTCTTATTTCTATTTATGATATTAGAATGTGCTATTAATCCAGATCTCTAGCAGCACAGACTGTAATATTTCACTGCTTATTATATCGCTTATATTTATGCTCATGCACATTTACTCATACAACTGTGTAAGAACTTCATATATTGAAAATCATGGATCCACAGAGAAACACAAAAACAAGTTGAAATGATTAAAAAGTTAGCCTTATCCTCAGAAGGAGTGAACATAATTTCCTTAAGATGAGCAGGGAATACAGTAAGATGATTATTTCCATTCTCTTGCCTGTGGAATTCTTTTAAGTGTACGTTATAGTCCCTGTGTTCTTTCACAGGTTCTTTTGTCTCTTGTGCAGTAACTCCAGAAGTTTCTGCAAGTGTAATAAGTGTAATGACTCACCTTATTGTAATCTTAAAAATTATGTATATATAGTTGCTTTTGCAAAGTAATTAAATGATTTTGATGAAGAAGCCACTATGTGCATGGAGATATATATACCATGTGTTTATTAGTCACACACACATTTTTGCTATTAGAAATCCAGGCATGAACAGAAAATGGCTGGAGAAATAAAGAGAAGCCTGTAGAGCAGACCATCTTGGGTAACTGACATCATTAAACAAATATACCTCTGAAGATCATTATATGTTTCAGAGGAGAACACAAATGAATGAGATTACTCAGAAGCAGAGACAGATGGCTACACCGGGCTGGTCAGGAAAACAGCTTCTTATAACTAGATCTGCTCTTTTTAGAAACTGAAATTGAAGTTGAACTGTTGTAAGCAAGATCAGCCTTTGGTACTAAATTATTTTTCTTCCAATTAAGAAATTTAATTATTCTTGATCTGATCATATTGATTTCATGAATGCCTGATGAGAACAGCATGCTATGTTGGGATATGTATAACTCCAGAAATCTAGTAAACAGAAGTAATTTGATGGTTTCTTTGAACACTGATGTAGAAAGATGATTGGGTACTTTTACTTCAGAAAAAAATCTGGTAGCCATGCTTTGACAAGGATCTATATGGGTAGAAATAAACACTTTGACAATGAAATACAATCAAAAACAATCAAAATAAATAACTGTTTTTAATTTACTTCCTTAATTGATTTAGGAAGAATTTCTTTTTAGAAGGTGTGGTTGAAACAGATTACCTAGGGAAGTAGTGGAGTCATCGCCCTGGAAGTGTTTAAGGAAAAGCTAGATGTAGTACATAGGGACATGGCTTAGAAGGCAATATTGGTAGTAAGTGAATGGTTGGACTAAATGATCCTAGATGTCTTTTCTAACTTCAATAATTCTATGATTCTGATTCTGGTTTTTACTACTTACACCCCACAGTTACACATAAATTTTGCTGTTATGCCCAGTGTCTTCAAACACAGAAGATGGTAAAGGGTACTAGCAGTTCACTGAGGTAAAGGGGAAACTCAAATTCCAACAGTTGAAGGAACAATTATATTAAATATATTCTGTTGCTATATGATTTTTTATAACATGTATTGTCTAGTCAACTGACTGCAATATTGGGAAGCAGAAAGTCCTTTCTGATTCTTTTTAGGTCTGTCACTGAATTCATTTCCAGAACATGGCAAAGACTAGTGGAGCTGTATTTACAAAAGTTTTTAAGCACCTATATATTCAACATACAAAATGCATAAAGTAGGTTACCATCTATACACAATGGTACATAAATCTTGTAATTTTTCTAAGGAATATAAATTTGTGCTTTCTAATCTGTAACTTTTTCCTCTGCAAAATTACACTGATGCAAGATGAATTGCAGACCTTCCGTTTCATGCGTATTATACATTTTTTTCCCCACAGAAAAGAAATGAACAGAACTCACCCTAGAAGCTGATAAAGATTATCATTTCAATGGTCCGAAGTCATGTGGTAATATAGAACCTCTTTTTACAGATTTAAAAAAATGGCTTATATCTGTTGGAACACAGTGTATAGAATCTTTACTAAGTTAGCATGCATACGTATTTTGGCAGAATTTCCTCCTGATCTCAATGTACATGGCATTAATATGCTTAGTCCATGGACATGACAAATCAAAATTTTGCTTTGTGCTGCAGTTGCACCATTTGTGTATCCTCTTTTAGGCCTGTAGTCATTAGAATTTGACTGCTGATTCCTCGCATTCTGCATTTTCAACAGCTTAATAAACTCTGCTTACAGTATTTGTAATATATCAATTAATTTATATGTTTATATAACTATGTCTCTTATATAACTACATACATGAGTTAAGACTCTTGAAATTGTCCAGAGAAGAGTAGTGAAGTTGTTAAAAGGATTGTGCAGCATGTTCCATGAGGAAAAGCTGAGGACACTTCGGTTGTCTAAGATTGAGAAAAAAGGTTCAGAGATGACCTCATTACTCTCTGAAGCTTACCATGGAGGTTAATTGTAGCAGATGGTGATCTTTTCTCCCTTGCAACCAATGACAGGGCACATGGAAACAGCAAAAAAGATGGACAGGAAAGGTTCAGACTGAACATTAGAAAATAATTATTTACTATAAGAATGTTAAAACTCTCTTTTTTAAAACAGGCTTCTGAGCTATTGATGCTTTACAACCATCAGTGTTCAAGTCACATTTGGATTATGTCCTCAAAAATATGCTTTAACATTTGCTAAGCTTTGAACTGATCAGGCACTTCTCCAAGTGATCTTTGAAGAAGACTTCCAGTTGTCCTGCCCTTCTCCATTCTATCCTCCCCCTGTCCTGTTCTATTCTATTCATCTACTAGCAGTTTCCAATCATACCTTTCCATCATCTCGACTACATGATTAACCTAAGAAAGAACTGTAGAGTAGTGAAATTAATCTTGCACTCCCAACAAAACACATGACAGCAGCAAGTCATCCAAAGTGTTATATTTTTATAAGAAATGTTCAAAAAATGTACACATAGAATTGTACACTTTTCACACACTCTTCATCTCTCTTCAGTGTGTGAGAAAAGACAGACTTTTCATGTAGTATTTTTATGAAAATTAGAAGTGTTTTCAATATTACTTCAAAATATTTAAAAGTTTAGAGGTTATGCTGCTTTAAAAGATCCATAGACCATATTAAATGGTGGCCAATGTTAACTAAACTACATCAGGAAACTAACTAAATAAGCCAAGAAATCTCGACTTAGAAATGTCAGGCAGTTTCATGTGTTTTATTCATTCTGAGTCTATGACCACAGTGAAGAGCACAAAATCTGATCCTCCAGGAAACAGTTGATCAAGAGTTTTGACTAGGAGGAAAAAATACAAAAACTGAAAACTACAGAAAGAAAACTGTGAGAAAACTATTGCTCCTTGAAAACCTAAAAATGCTTCTTTGGTAGCCACTGCAGATTCTACCTGCCTGGGAACCATGAAATGATTCTGAGCTTCAAAGAAAAAACTGCTATCAGTAATTATAGAAGAAAAAAAAAAAAGTCCACAAGTGCTAGAAGTCTGTTAATTTCATTTTGCAAAATATTTTCAGTAGTCCTGCTGTATCAGCTTTATCATCTGCTCCATCTTCTGCGCTAAAAGCAGTATTTTTGTCCAATCCTAGGAGTATCACAAAGAAAATCTTAATTTAGAATTGGTAAGCTATAGTAAGTGGGAAAGAAAGGGAGGGAAAAATTGGTGGAGAAAGCGCAAAAATAAGAAAAAAGTAAACATAAGGGAGTGTGAAATGGCACAGAAATACGATACCAAATAAGCTTTTAACTCCATGCACCAAACTAACTTTTTTTTAAAAAAGAACAAGGATACATAAAAACAACAGTTTTTATTTTGCCTAGAGCATTATTTGATGATCAGAAGAAAACTAAGAAGAATTTAATGTAGACTGTAGTATGAGTTTCTATAATCCTGGTCAATAATTTTTTTTTATCTACTTACAAACTCCTTTTCCATCCAAACAAAAAAAAAAAATTGCAGTTGCTTTAGAGCCTATTGACTCTTTAACTACAGTTATGTGACATGGCAGATGCTTCCTGAAATTGCCTTTATTCAATGAGCACAGGAATAAATCAGACATCTTGGGTCATTTTATAAAGACAATGTAATCAAGATAATGAACAAGAACATAGATTAGTTTAAAAATCAAGGTGTACTATGCTAAAACTGTAAAGTCTCCTTGGTTCTTTGAGTAAAAACTTTGCTGTGGAAAAGTTAGATTTCCATCTAGTTTAAAAAATGCTTTATTGAATGAAGTTAAAATGCAGCCAATCATTTACTAAATCTGTACATTTAAAATATGCTATGTTTCTCTAAATATAAATTAGAAACATAGCAGCTTAATTACAGGAACTGTGAGCAAAATATGTGATGAGAGAAATGATTATTCACATTCAACATCAATATTTCAAACCATATCTTCTGATACATTTGAAGTCAGCTTCCATTTAGGTCTTCGTGAGAAACTCCACTAGGTCTAAATTTATTACTAAATTTAAGTCTAGGTTTAAATTTATTACTCCAATTCAAATGAAAAACACACATCAGTCTAATTACCAGCAAACATGCGATATGAAAAAAGGTTTTATTTACTATAACATTATACTGAGCATGCTTTGGATAGAGTTAATTTTCTGCACAGCAGACAGTATTTTGTTAAGGAAGGGAGGTATTCTGTGGCTAACAGTATTAATAACATGCTGATGTTTTCAGAGATTCAGAACAGCATTTGCAGTGCCAACATGTTCTCTATCTCTCACTCTGCTCTCCAGTATGTTGGGAGTGCAAAAGAATTTGAGTGTAGTTGCAGTGGGGACAGATGATCTGAATTGACCAGAGAATTCCAGGTGTATCTTCTCAAGGATTATCTCATTCTTCAAGAAAAAAATGCTACACTGCTAGACAAATTGTTCTTCCTTGTTTGCAGCATACATTAATATTAAACATCAGGATACCACAGAAAAAAATTGGAAGTGCAAAGTACATCTTCATCCAAAAAGATTCTTCTCTTTTCCTGGCTTTGATTCCCAGAAAAATGTTACTTCATTCATTAAAGAAGGAAACAAACCCCGTGCCCCACAAAGAGTGAGGATGGATATTAAGACTCCAGACAGACTAGTAGGACCTTGAAGTGTTTTAGTTTTCAACTTTTTAGTGTACATACATGTTTTAAAGACAGAAATAGGGATCATTTTTACTATACTAGTGAGTGTAATTTAAGCAAACTGGCAATCCATACAGTCTCATTCTTTTTTATATAATGAATATATTCAGCACAAATATAGTTGGTTTCTCTAATACGATTTCTTATTCTTTGAACTTAAATAGAATTTAAGAATTCTGACTTGTATGTTAGTATCTTGAAATGTTTTGGGATTCTGGATGGATGACTTTTCTTCCACATATGCTCCCATATTTTTACCTGAACTCAATGATTTTATTCTTTCTAATATTACTCTACTCTATTATATTTTGTTTTTTTCCTAAACTCTGCTCTTCTCATCAGCTCTGTCCACTGATAAAAGACTCAACATGAGTAGGAAATATGTAGTTGCAGCCCAGGAGGCCAACCTTATCCTCAGTTGCATCAAGAGAAGCATGACCAGCAGGTTAAGGGAGGTGATTCTGCTTCTCTGTTCTGCCTTCATGAGATCCCACCTGGAGTACTGCCTCCAGTTTTGGGGTTCCCAACACAAGAAGGACATTGAGCTATTGGAGCCGGTCCCAAGGAGGACCCTAAAGATGATCAGAGGGCTAGAGTACCTCGCTCATGAGGACAGGCTGAGAGAATTGGAGGTCTTCAGGCTAGAAAATGGAAGGCACAGGGTGAACCTTACAGCAGCCTTCCAGTACCTGAAGGGGGCCTACAGGAAAACGAGAGATGTTTTTATACTTTTTTATACTTTATACTTTTTATAAGGGTATGTAGTGACAGGAGAAGGCTAAGTGGCTTTGAATTGAAATAGTGTAGATTTAGACTAGATATTAGGAAGAAATTCTTTACTGCAATAGCGGGAGGCAGTGGAACATGTTACCCAGGGAGGCTGTGGATGCCCCCTCCTTAGAAGCATTCAAGGCCAGGCTGGATGGGGCTTTGATCAATCTGGTCTCTGATCATCTGGTTTAGTGGGAGATGTCCCTGCCTATATCAGAGGGGTTGGAACTAGATGACAAATGTCCCTTTCAATTCAACCCATTCTATGGTGTCATTCTGTGGTTTTGTTTTAAAATTTAAGTATCTTTTTCAGCATTTGTATATTGCTTTGCCTATATCCATACCTAATTAGTGTCCGTCATTTTGAAGTCAATTTATATACTCCAAAGTATTTTAATGAATTGCAGAATGAATTCTACTGTAGAAGTGAATGTGGCTGCCTCACCATTTATTTAAGTTTTCAATTCTTATGTTTACAGTCCTTACTGTCTTCAAGACAGCAACAAAGTTAATGACTTATTACATACAGAATGACCTACCTTTGTCAAGAGTAAAGCTGTATTTTATATTTTTTGGGTTGTATGAAAAGCAGGATAAATTGGCATTGTATTATGATGTTGAATACTACTACAATTGACAGTCTCTTGTCCATTAATCCTAAAGTCAGTGGCATTTTTTAAAGAAATTAAATAAGAAAAGATATGCTTCTGTGGGAGAATAATTTTATAGAGCTGAGAGATACAAGGAGTCTATTTTCTTCAGACTTAATTGTCACAAGTTTCAGACCCATGTAGCATACACACTATATTCTGTACATCTTTAACACAATTACACTTCAGATTCTCCAAGAGAATTCACAAATCAAAGATTCCTTAGAATGCAGTGTGTATGCCTTAAAAATAAACAAATACACAGATAAATGAAGCAGGACAAGACATAACAGTTATAAGAATAATAAGTTAGGCAATCTATTATTCTTCAAGTAAACATACAGATAATTTGGGACATTTTCATCCAGGCTTTAAAATTTCTACTAATCCACAATGTTTTCTGTTATGATTTAATCTGGCAAGTGGCTATAAATACCACATAGCTATTTGCTTACTCCCTGCTCCTTCCAGAGATACAAGGAATTGAAGTGGGGGGGGGGGGGGGGAAAAAGGACACATAGTTCAAGATAAATCCTACTTACTAGGAGAGAAATAACAGTAATTATAATAATTCACATATTTACAAAAAAAGTTATGCACAAGCAATTGCTCACCACTTGTCCACTGATAGCCAGATAGTCCCTGAGTAGTGGCAGCCCCTCCCCAGCCAACTGCCCTCAGTTTTACAGGTTGTTTTTTTTTTTTAATTATGTCATATGTGGCATTCAAGAGCAGGCTGGATGTGGCTCTGGGCAGCCTGGTCTAATGGTTGGCAACCCTGCACACAGAAGGGGGGTTGAAACCAGATGATCATTATGGTTCTTCTCAACCCAGGCCATTCCATGATTCTATGATGTGGAACGTCCCTTTGGCCATTTTAGGTCAGCTGTCCTGGTTCTGTCCCTTCCCATCTCCTTGTGCCCCCCCAGTCCCCCACATCGACGAGACAGTACAAGAAGCTGAGAAGCCAAAACGCTCTTGGCTCAGTACAGTACCACTCAGCAACAACTGAAATATATGTGTGTTAGCAACACTGTTTTTCTCCTAAAACCGAAACATACCATCATACCAGACACAATGAAGAAAATCAACTTTGTTTCATCTGATACCAATCCCACAAAATCAGAAGTGAATTCTACAACATCTCAGGAAAACAGTGTTCTCTTGGTCCATATAATTATCAGCTCTCCAGGATAGCTATAGAAGGTTAACTCAGAATTACCGTTAAGTAGTGAAATGTACCAAACATCCTCATTTAGATTGATATTTCACATTTCATTCCCTAAAAAATTAACCTGGAAACATTCATAGTTTGATCACTGCTCTCAGTAATGTATCCTGAAACAGACTAAAGTGATAATCAGGACAATCAGTAATCACTTACAGAACCACTGGCTATGCACCTTGCACTGAAATCCCTTATCATCTGTTACTGATCCAGAACTACTGATGCAGAGCTGCTAACATTTTTCTGTCTGTAAAATAAATAAATATACAAGTATGTAGTTAAATAAGTAAAAATACAAAGTTGAATAGCAAAAAGTTGCAGCCACTGTATAGTGATTCCAATGATTATATAGAGATATACAGATATATATTTATGATTATATATGAAGTAGATCGTGTATAATCAATGAATATTAAGATATTATAATTACAAAATAAACAAGAGTTTGGCAAAGCAGATTATGATAACAAAAAGAGAATAGATAGAAAACTTACCCATATCCCAGGCTCACTTACAAAACTCCAGCAGAGCAGATCTCCAGAAGAGATCCTTCCCTACTGGTAGCAGGTTCTTAAATAGGTCTAGGAGAGGTGGAGCCTGGCTCCGCCCCTTCCTGCAGCACAGGTGAATTGCCTTCACCTGTGCTCCTGTGGCTGACTCATTGCTCACCTCAGGTGGTCAATTAGAGGTTCAGGCCATGGCTCAGCAGTTCCCATACAGATGGAGATCATAGTAGACATTATACAGTACAAGTGCTATTTGCTTATGATGGATGAAGAAATGTAGCCACTAACAAAAAAAGCTCTTCTTATTGATTTGATTTTATATTTTCCCCTCAAGCTTCCTGTCTTAAGTCATGTAGTTTCAGTTGTACTAAAAGATGAAATTTATTAGACAGTGTTTGCTTTAATCTACCAGAAAGATGGACTTTATCTTTCATTTTAAATTTTCAGGTCTAGTAATGCATAAAATAAGACAGACTCTAAGGATCTTGATCATGTATCTAATCAAGGTATTCAAAACACCATGGTCAACATGCTCACCTGAATCCTCAAACTAATAACTAACTCATAAAGGCATGATTTTCTCTTAGTAATGTGTGTAAAGCCACCTAAGCATAATTGTATCTACTTAGTTGAACTACATTGCTGATCTGTGATAAAAGTGTCAGAGTTCCTTGGTAGTGACCTCGAGTACAGCTAATTTATTTTTTAATTGATTTAATTTTTAAATGAAACTTTACCAAAAATCAAGCAACAGAGATAAAATAGTTAATCAGGTTTTACTATTTTTACTTTCGATAATTACTATCAATTCTTGATCCCATTAGATGTTTAGAAATTGAGACAGCGAGGATAAGTTGTCCACCAAATTTTTTTTTTTTTTTTTTTTTTTTTCAAATTTGGCTTTTAAACTTGTAATATCCAGAGTTCTAAGTTCTTGTGCTGCTTTTTAAACAATAACAGAATATTTCTTGAAATGACCCTGTAATTTCTTTGTTCATTAATTGTCCTCTTCAGCACTTTTCTTCCACAGTCCTCCAAAAATCCTGTATATTTACTCTAATATAAATCTTCTATTTTCTTATTCTGATTATTTTTTCCCATTAGTTTTCTCTCATTGTTAAGTATTATCTGTGTCCCTTTCTTTTATATTTCTTTTCTTAAAAGCAGCTAGAATAAGAAATTACATGAAAGAAGTACAAAATGTATTTTTCCTTCTTCTGTGCAACTATTAATAACATAGTACTATGGGTGTTGGTGTGATTCTTACACAAATGATGACTCCAGTTAAATTTCGGTTTCTGTAAAAGCATAGTATAATGAAGAAAAAAATTGAAATTGATAATTTTTTTTTTATCATATATTTACTCTATACTTGCATAATATTGTTAGATGTTTTCATAAACTTTTATTTATTTTGAGCCTGCCTGCAGTTATCCTCCGCATTAAGTTTATAGTAACAGATTAATGCATGTTACATGAATCAGACAGCTTTATTGGCTTCTAAATATTCCTCTTATTCTAAACACTTTTAAATCAGTTTAGCCTAAATAAGAAAAACTCTTCTTTCTGTTTTCTTTTCAACTGAACAGTAATGACACTTTAGAAAGAGTATGACATAACAGCTCTCACATCAGTATAATGATTACAAATACTATTGGCTGCTGTAATTTAGGGCTAAAACATCAGACAACAGGTGGTAATCATAAGAAAATATGCATAATATACAAGTCTATCATATAAAGAACTATTTTACTTAGATATGGGAACCCAGAATGTGATCAGATTGTATCTAATAAATCCACCTGATCCTGATTGAATATCAGGAATGCTTTAAGATTGTGATCTTCTATACCACTTCACAAGTTTCATTTTCATGAAAGAATTTGGAAAAAAATGTGTCTATTTTCCATTATGGCTCCCTTGTTTATCATTTTTCAGTGGAAATGACATTCTAATGCTTAGCATATAATTTTATTTTTCTCTCTAAACAGACTTACATCATGAATGAAACTGGACTAGTAGTTTCTCATGACCTATGAGCAGTATATTAAAGCAATTTACCAGGAATGTAAAAAGATCCATCTCAATTCTAATTATTGTCTAGTTTATGGATAAAATAATGCTGGATATAACAACCTTCAATGAAATTCAAGTATAATTTAGTGTTTTTGTAACAGTTCATACTAAATCTGCTGGCTGCGTGTTAATGCTACTTCTTCATCATAAAAAAACAACAAATTTGAGGACTCAAAATCAGATAAGAAAGTTCTAAACATTTTGAGGAGTCTTAAAGAAGATGATTCAGAGTTCATTTTTCAAAAATATGAGATTCAATTTTTTTTGAATACTTCAAAATCTCAAAAATTAAAAGCTAGTGCTTAAAATGCTAGCCAACATACAAACTGTTTGCTGTGATAAAAACTAATAAGTTCATGAAGCTTGTATTTCTATGTATAATTTTCATATATCGTTACATGGATTTCATGAGTTTAATTTTCATAGAAATAGTTCCTACCTAAGGGCTACCTATAGTTGGCTAGCATCCGTAAGCCGTTACTGGGCTGTACTGTTTGGAACTTTCAGAGGCTCAAATTTCTGCAGTTATCATGACTTGATGATTACTATTGTTAATTATTTTTAGATATAGTGCTGTTAGATAAGAAACTAAACATATCTCATATTCACACTGTTTAGCAAAAAGATTACTTTTGCTAGATTTTTGAATTTCTAACTGTTCTCTGAAAGTATAGTGTTACTAATATTTCAGTTTGTTTACTGTACAGATTTGGCGGTTTCAGAAAAGAAAGTCTATTTTATAGAAATAAATACATGTTGATTATTTTTTTTCTTGTATTTTGTTTTTGTTTTTTACAACAAATAAAAAATTCCATAAAAATATATTTTTCAGCAAAGAAAAGGTATGGCACATAAATGTTACTCATTCTTTCTTAGAATCACTATTTATATGCATTTGAGTTTTCTACTTTAAAAGGTTATCATAGTTTTCTCATTGTTATTTCAGGGGAATCGCCCAAATTGTTAGTATTTTGCAACAATCATGTTGATATCTTGATAATGTATGCTACGTACTTCTCTTCCAAAAATATCATAGTAACCAAAACCATGAATGTGTCGAAGAAAGCAAATAGAAACGTGAGAACCCAGCCAGCAGTGGGAATGGTAAGAAAAGAAATAATGAGTTATATCTGCTGTATTAACCTTACGTCTGAATTATGATTTTGCTTGTATTTTATCTCAAATGTAAAATAAAACTGCCCTTATTTCCAAGGTAAGGATTATAGTTGACACCATACAAATCCTAATTTGTTTTCTTACTCATGCTATGACTTTTTAATATGCATCAATGAAACTTCTAAAGGAAAAGGAAAATAGCAAAATAAAAATAAGGATATTTTTGTTCATTTGTTTGCTTTGTTTGTTCATTCTTTTGCTCTCTGATTTTATTGATGTGGTATAGGTGCTTATTTTGAGCTTTGGAACTACAGGACTAAGGACAAATTATTTCCTTGTTTTATTTATAAAGCATATATAAGTTTACCCTCACCTCTTACCAATTTTAAAAGCAGTAAAATGCAGTCAGTTAGGAATGAGCATGGAAGACAAAAAAGTCAGGCTAAAATGGGAAAGATTTTGAAAGAATAGATACATAAGATTTTGAGACAGAGGCATTCAAACATGCAGTGTTCATAATACACATCATTCATTGCTTGAAATATTCTGGTTTGGAGCTATACATCAAAGCTATCTATTTACTTTCATTAAGTTCATAGGTGCATGCTTAGTTAAGGGCAGACAGCAGGGTTTAAATTTATGCACTGAGAAATATGAAAAAGAGATGCTTATATAAAAGAATTTATTCTTTTACTTCAAATCTTACTATTCCCTTGAGTTCAGATATTATAAATTTCTTTCTGTCTCTACTAGAGAAGAACTGAACCTTAATTAACAACTGGAGAGGAATGTGTATTTTTATTTTAATAATATTCAATCTGTTTCAGGAAATACCATTTCTACTGTTACTGTATGTTAATTTATAGCAGCATTTAGAGCATACAGTGCATCAAACGTATGAAACAACACATCAGCACAGGCCTCTTAAATTTATGAAAGGACTTTCTTTTCTGGTCATTTTTTTCTGAGAGAATTTTTTATTCACGTCACTTTTTTCTTTTTTTTTTTTCCCCACTAATTCAGTTGTTTGTACTAAAATGAGCGTTGTAGACATTTCTTTCTTCCTTTTCCAGATAGTTCCTTCTGTGTTTACTTTTATCATGCTGGCCAAATGTTGTAAAAAACAGAATGATATTTCTAAGACATTGAAGAAAAAGTTGTATGGAGAAATAATATTTCAATGAAGTTTGTTTACAGAAAAAAAAAAAAAAAAAAAGTGGAACACAAAAGCATATCACAAAAAGATTAGTAAAACAGGCAAAAAATAAAACCAACCAAACCTCTCTCTTTTTTTTTTTTTTTTTTTACATTCTTTATTTGGCAATGCAAAATGGTATTTAAAGAAAAAAATGCAAATATTCTGAGATTAATTCACCATGCTGCCCCACAGACAGTGTAAGAAATTTTTAAATGGGAAGAAAGATATGAAGAATGTAAAAATTAAAGGAAGCATTATGCAAATGCAAACTTCGTTTACCAGCGTGATCACAGAAGTACATCCTTTTCAGTTGCAAATAAATGTTTCATACTCCCAGACTTCCCAAAAGTCTGAAATTTTTTTTTTTGAATACTTGTTTTGTACTTAAGCAGCAAGCATAACTTCCATACTACTTGAATTTATGACCTATTGACTATACAATTTCTGGAGAAATAAGGGTTTCCTGGAGATGCAATGAATTTATTAAAATTTCATTTTTGATCAGTACATCAAAAACTGAATTGTCCAAAAAAAATTAAATTAATGGTACCATATCTCTTAGTCTTACAATTAAATATTGTTCCTTTGTTGGTCTGTGACTGTACACAGAGAACCAACACATATCAAAAACAAATAAAGAGATCCCAATTGTATTTTTCTGACATAGACTCAATATGTGTTAATCTTTTTACAGAACTTCACAGAAAAGCTGGGCGCCTATGAAGAATAAACTATTAGTGTTGTGTGTCCAGGAAGATCCACCCATATGAGCAGAGAAGAAAGACCCGTTGCTACAAAAGCAAAAAAAAAAAAAAAAGCAGTACTATAAAACATTTCAATTATATCTATTTTAAGAGCAACAAATAATGCATCAAAAATATTCAAACTTGCAAAAAAATAATTGTTAAAAATACTCACCTATGAGAGATACATCTTCACACATTCCTATGCTGGTGATCAAGCCAAGTTGGATTTCCAAGATAATGACATGTTTTAGTTAGAGACCATAAATATTACTATCTTGCAATGAATTTAGTAGTGTGTTGTGAAGGTAATATTCTCTATTAATTCTGACAGGATTGATTGAACAAGAAAAAAAAAGCAAGTTTAAGAAGACTCTTCTTATTCAGGGATATATTTTCAGTCCTGCATTTTTTAATCTTTTCCTTTAGGTTTTGAATTAGTTCATTTTTCTCATTTAAAAGATTCAATCATTTAATGCACATTATTTAACGTACGAACCTAGTTCTCTGTATACATGAAAAATCCCTTTTTTGAAGTTTTACTGTTTTTAAACAGAGAGCTCTAGTTTGGAGTCTCTCAATACTCAGCATATAATTGATTAAAGAAATACATTTATTTTCACTTTGAAGTTATCTATCTGTTCATGTTGAATGTCCATATATTTGATAAATTTGCTACATTTATTCAACCTTTTTTTCTTTGCTGGCTTATTTTATGGTGCTAAATTATCTCTGACTTTATCTCAAGACCATAGATTATTTTGTTAGGAAGGTAGTGCAGTTATGTCCGGTTCTGGGCTATTCAGCTTAAGAAAGACAGGGAACTTCTGGAGATAGTCCAGTGAAAGGCTACAAAGGATATTAGGGGCATCTCCCTTATGAGGACAGGCTGAGAGTCCTGGGATTGAGTCTGGAGAAGACTAAGAGGGTATCTTATAAATGCTTATAAATATCTAACAGACAGGAGTCAAATGGATGGGACCAGACTCTTTCCAGTGGTGCCCAGCAACAGAACAAGAGGCAATGAGAAAAAGCCACAACATAGGAAGCTCCATACTTCGTACTTCTCATACTATGAGAACATGAGAAATAAATTCTTGATTTTGAGAGTGACAGTGCACTAGAACAGGTTTCCCAGGAGGGCTGTAAAGTCTCATTCCCTGGAGAAATTCAAAACCTGCCTAGATGCTTTCATGTGTAACATAATCTGGGGAACTAGTAGGGAGTTTGAACTAGTTTATATCCAGAGGTCCTTTACAAAGCCTATGATTCTGTGATTCTGTGATTCTATGAAGCCAAAATTCTCCTAGGAGTAACATGGAAATCTCCCTGAAATTATATGCAATATGCCAGAATGTTTTCAAATAGTAAGAAATTCTGCTTGATTCAAGTTGATAGAAAACTTTATGAATCACATTTGCAAGCAGAATGTGAAATCATTTTGATGACAAGAACGGGAACACCTGCTAAAAATCTGAGTATGCTTTCAAAATATCACTTACACAAAAAGCAGTAGCATTTCTTAATATTTATATTTTCAAGATTCCTCATAATGGATTAGAAACATTTGCTTTGTTTTTAAAGGTATAATCACATAAATTTGATATTCTATTTGACCAAAATCTTTGTATTATGTTGTCTCTGGTTTCCTTAATTTTCAAAGATTTTCCTGAGAAAATTAGATACATCGTTTTCTCAATGATCTACCACTGTATATAGATTGCTCCAAAAGTAATGTCTCCAATTTATTTCCATGGAAATTACAGCAGATACAGAGTACAATAATGCCAGTTCATAAAGAAAATTCTTAGCCACAAGCCACTATTTTTCAACATAGTCACCATCATTAGCTCTGCATTTTTGCCAGCAAAGAGCAAGAGTCTGCATGCTGCTCTCATGAAAATCTCTGGAGGAGACCCACTGTTGATGTCATCACTGCTGACATGCACCACCCACTATCTCACTGTGCTCACATCCACTGCTTGGTCTTCATAAACATTCAGCAAGTATCAATGAATGTCAATGAGTGCCATTTTTTCATGTGGAGGAATTCAATTACACACCTTTGCATCATCGACACTTCCATGGCAGATGCCATTTTGACAGACTGCCCCTTTGTTGCCATCTCTCACATGACAACAGAATGCAATCACATATTGGAGAGAAGGTTCAACATCTACTGTCATACCATTACCATCTGCCTCTTAAGTCATGGGCCAGCATAATAAAATAGGAGGCACTATTTTTTGAAAAGATTTCATGTGGATAAGTTATGATCACCAAAAAAAAAAAAGTGTATGTGCATATGTTCAACAGTTAATATTAAAATGTGCATTCTATTCTAGATGAATTCTCTAAAACTAAAGAGCTTTATTTTATTTGTTCTCTGAAAGCACAATAGGTTGTTTTTTGTGCTTTTGTGAAACATATTTTCATGAACACATTTGAATGTTTTATTTTTAATGATAAATGTTAATGTTTATTTCATGCTCTTAAAAGATAACTTTCTGTAATCTCTACAGAGATCAATATTTCCATTCTGAGCAATTTTTTGTAAAATTTAGTTATCTCCATGGGGAAAATTTGTTTCTTTCTTTTTCATTAGTATGTCAGTGAAACGGGCACAATTTAGTCTGTGTAAAATCCATCCTCTGAAACAGTATGAAATACTTAAAAACTGATAATTTTTTCCTTTAGTGAGAAGAAAAACTATTCAAAAATTGTCAGCATGCTTTGTTTTGTTAATTTACTTTCTTCTTTTGATTCATCTTTTATTTTTTCTTTTTTTTTCTTTCTTTTTTTTTAATCATATTTGTCTGCCTTATTCCAAACTGGCTTTTGATTTACTGGATTTTTTCTGCTGTTCAGACTTGCTAAAGTGCTCTTGTCAACAGTTCAGTGGTTGAATGAAGCAAAGTGTTACTTAATAGTGTGAAAGCTTGGTGTGCTGCCAGAAAAGGGCAGGCCATTAACTTGTGAAATTTTGCTTTCAGTGTTCTGCAGTCCTACTTCTAGCAGAACAAATCTCACTGACAAAGTTACAAATGGCATATGAATTTATGGCACTTTGTAATTAAGGACTGCGTCATTGCCTACAGTGGCTAAGATGGCAGAATGTGGAAGATGGTTTATAACCCCCCAAAATAAAGAGTGAAAACAAATGGGGAAGGAAAATGGAAGGAAAAGGGAAAAGGAAACAGGAAGGAAAAGTGGAAAGGAAAGGGGTAGGAAAGGGACCGACAAAAGGGAAAAGGGAAAGGGGAAAAGAGGACAAAGCTCCACTGAAGAGCAGCTGCTTTTATCTCAGAACAGTATGTCAAATGACTGCAATCTTGACATCACATCTATGTCTTTAGTCAGTTCAGTCAGTACATGGTTGCAACATCTGTGTTAATTACTACAGTTATACAAACAATAAGAACAGATGAGCCTGAATGTAAAAGATAAATACATGCATTATCTGATTTCAGCACTGACAAGAAAGGAAAGTGATATGTCTGAACTGCAGTGGATAGCACTGAAATGACAAAGATCATTCTAAACAATAAATATTGTGCAATGACAGTGCTTTTTCTTTTTTTTTTTTTTTGTCTTGAAAGATGGCACATCACCATTTAGACCCTGAAAGACAAATGCTCTCAAGACCAGTAACACTGAAACATTTGTGTCACTCATTATTTGTGTAATTACCTGAAGTTACCAACTAATAACTACCAAATACTTGCAGAGTTATTATGTTCAAATGAACAACGCTCCCTTTAAATAGACCTGATATGAACATACTAATAATGTTACAGCTGTACTTATGTTATCCTGATAAATTTGCTCAGTTTTTAGCTACATATTATAATAAACAATGGTATATCACTCTACAAACCTTGTATTTGTATTGTTCAGATTATTATGGAATTATTACATCACATTCCGACTGCAATAATTTATGTCTTTCTTTCAAAATTATTTATGCAATTAGATCCTACTGTTTTTTAAATTTCCATCTTCTATTGCAAATAAAATAAATCAACTGGTTCTTGAAACGTAGGCTGAAGAGAAGTTACAGAAAGAAGACTTAATTATACAAACTCACAATACATTCTGATTATGATTTATTTTGTACTCTTTCTGTTTCACCTTTGTGCTCCTATTTAAAATTATATCATGAATTTATCAGGAAAGACCTGTGAACATTCTGTGGTATATTACAGGCAATGATTTTTAGTAGGTTCCTGTAGCTATCAGAACGTAAATATCTCCTAAATTTAGTAGGCTTTAGATCTGGCTCTAGCAAGCTGAGAGGCGAATGTACTTATTTAAGTATAGATCACACTCACAAAACAATGCAATTATGACATAATTTTATTGGGAAAATAGCTTAAAAACTTTGTTTTAGGAAGTTCTGTGCGGGCATTTTTGATTCCTCTATGAAAGTCTTTTTAAGACTGGAAGAAGAGAGTCTGGAATAAGAAAACTGATAATGTAATTCTTATTAAAAAAGGATGTAGTAAAGAGGATACAGGGGACTAATGTAGGTGTTTCCTTATATTTTGGCATCATACAACTTTTTGTTGTTGTCATTTCATTTTAATTTCTGTTAAAGTACAAGACTTTTGCTGTCTTAATGCACTTGTTTCCTAAGTAATGGTGCCTTTAACAGATTCAGTCTAGAAATTCAAACTCAAGTTTCCTTTCACCTTCAAAAGATTCAGTAGTTATTGTATGGATCTAGAATTCATGTTTGTTTTTTTTTAATGGAAGTACTACCCATTGATTAAAAAGTCAAAGGTTCCTCTATCCCTCTGTTTTATCTGCCACTGATCAACACTGGAAATCTATGTTAGTGTGTAAGAGTTATGTATGTATATAAAAGAATCACCTAGATTTCTGATTTTTGCCTCAGGATTGTTCTGAGTTGGATATGATTACCTTTTTAATTAGTAATTTTATGAGTGCATAGGCTTTTTCAGTTAAATTTTCAGTTGACATGGCATTTGGTACAATGAAATTTGGTGTAAAATTTCACAATATATTGCAATACTTGACCACAATTTCATCTACTTATGTTATTTTTCTATTTCTAAATGAAATGTTATGAATGCATTGAAAGTTATTTATTATTTATTCTCTTCATGATTCCACAGACAACATCATTCCTTATCACGTGTCTCTCTAAATTTCAAAGAGCTTCTGCACAGAAATTTTTCAATGACTTTGGTCATCATTGTTATCTTTCCAAGAATCTCTTCCATTCCTTTTACACTAGCATTCAAGAAATGCTTAAATGTTATAATGAGAGACATGGTTTAGTGGGAAATATTGGTGATAAGTGAACGGTTGGACCGAATGGTCTTTTCCAACCTTGATATTTCAGTGATTCTATGATTCTATGAAATTTTGATATGGGGTGAGATGAACAGGGGCAAGCAGTATTCAAAATGAATACATACACTAGACTTGCATAGCAAATAACATGCTGTTCTCTCTCTGATTTGCCTTTTTTCTTTTTTAATTAGCTCTGACATTCCACTTGCTTTCTTTCATCGCCAGTTCCAAGATATTGAACGGGGTGCCCAAAAGACAGAAAAATGCACAATTAGTGACCAACTATGAAATATTTTGTTAAAACATTCCTTGGCATCACATAAAATGCTCTGTAGCAGAAGGCAGATTTCAAATTCTTTAGCCCTCAAAGCTCTGCGTCCTTTTCCAGTAATCCTCATCATAATTTACATACAAATGTAAAAGCTGTGCCAAATGAAACAACTTCTCATGAAAAACAGACTGCTTTAAAAAGCTTTAATTTTTACATTGTCCTAGAAAAATTTTATAGTATATATATATATATATATATATATATATATATAAAGAATAGTATATAAATATATATACTAATTTTAATCACATTATTACACTGAACAACAATTAGGAGCATTTTGGGAATATTTAGTATTTACAAGAGAAAAAAACTACATTCTTTTTTATTTCATTAGTAGTTTACAATAAAGTTTCTGATGTATTTCACTCTTGGTGTTCCTGTGTATGTCTCTTATACACAGTAATGAAATTAAGATATTGAATAATATATAAAACCCAAGACTTTAATAACAACTACTTGAGGTTATTTCTAGATGTTTTCACAGAACTGCCTCAGCTCCCTTCATGTGTGATGTGTTCATCTATATCTTTTCTGTACTAAGTTACTGCTGATGTTTTTTTCCCTTGAGATTATAAGAAAAGTTACCATGTCAAAATGTGCAAATCATGGGGAAATCACAACAACAACAACAAAACATCAAAACAAAACCAAAGAAAATCTCTTCATTTCTCTTGCTGGATGATAGCTTACCTAAACCTGATCAACAGTTTCATACTGACAATAGATAACAAAAAGTTAATTTTAATACATATAATGCATATAATCTCCATAATCATACACAAAAACTTATATATTCAGATTTGCCTTTATGCTATAGAATGCAAAAGCAAATATTTAATATTACAGTTTATCCTATTTCCTTATTCCAAAAAATTATATCTGCTTAATATAATTCTCACAAAAGGAAGAACTATGTACAATATTACTTGACTATTTTTTCCTCAGGTAGTTGTATGTGTGTCTTGGGACATTTGTGAGATAGAATTTTAATGTCAACATTACTCCCAGCTGAAATGTATTTTATTTGAATGTATCCCCTGCCAAACCTCTGTACTGCATTGCATAATTTCCTCGTACATGTGGGTTACCACATGACCACTGGATTCAGTTATTTGAATTGTTATTAAAACCGTGCCTTGAAATTAATTTTGATAACTGTTACTGTTTCATAATTCCAAAGTCATAACTTGTGCAAAAAGCTCTTATTCTTTGCCTTAGTAGTTCTCCTCAGAACTCTGAAGAGAACTTTACACCACTTCACAAATTGCACAAATATGAGTTAAGAGTTTATTGTACTCTTAAAATTGATACAATTCCAAGAATACAAAGAGTTTGAAAAGACTTTTAAAAAATTTAAGTACTGCAGGATTTTCTCCTTGTTTTCCTATGCTGTTTTCCTGTGCCTTGTTTGAATATGTGTGTTGGTATCCTAGGAAACCACTAATGGTGGAATTTGTGAGCTGAGAGCTCAATAAAAAAGAAGTAAATTGTTAGGCAAATAGGTAATGCCAGTTTCACTTCGGAAAGCAAAATATAATTTTGGTCACTGTACAGAAATATTGTAAAAGTAATAGAAAATCTACAACTTTGCCAAAATGTGAAATAGTAAAGATCTTTTTAAAGATTTCATTCAATAGAGTCCTTTTAAAAACCCAATGTATGATTCTCATCTCTTCTCATTACTTCAGTAACAAAACAGTGAAGATGTATTGAGAACAACACAGGTGAATAAGTGTAAAGGGGCATATTTCTGATTCCAACAATCATAAAACTACTGTGCTTATTAAATAGAAATGTGCTGAGAGTTTCTAAAACCAGAAAACTTAAAGTTAAAACCAGAGATCAAGATTAAATTACCTTGTACTTCACACAGAGAGGAATAAATACATGCAGTGAATTATTGAAGAAGGTGATGAAAATAGAATGTAAATAAACTCATGTTAACACAAGATTTATTCATGGAAAATCAATAGATGAAAGAATAGAATGGAAAAGGATGATATTGGAATTAATACTAAAATTAAACAGTAAGAAATATTTTAGAGCTTGTTAGTCTTGTGACAGTTATAGCACAAATTTTACACCATATAGCACATAGATCTGAAGACAAATAAAGTGAACAAAAAAGAAAATTCAGTGTGCAGGTACTCTGTTTGCATGGGCAGATAAGCATGCAATTAATTGACAACTATTCATAATTAAGCTGCTAAGAAATCCATAAACAATGGGCTTCTTGGGAAAGCAAGTGACTAGCAAATACTTTTCACAAAATATTGGCAAGCCCAAACTACCACTTGAATGCTATGAAAAAAAATAGCTACTAAAAATGATTATCTGACTTTAGCTCTGGATTCTGGAAGATGGAAATAAGTTAAAAAATAGTCATACTATATTTTTCTCCTTCATACTCTCTTCTCTTAAGCCTCAAGTTGTGCCAGGGGAGATTAAAGTTGGACATTAGGAAAATTTGGTTAGGAAAAACCTAACCAAAACATGGTTAGGTGCTGGAATGGTCTTCCAGAGAGGCGGTGGAGTCACCATCCCTGAAGGTGTTCAAGAAACATTTAGATGTACTGAGGGACATGGTATAGTAGGAACTATTGGTGATAAGTTGATGGTTGAACTGGATAATCTTGGAGGTCCTTTCCAAACTTGGTGATTTTATGGTTTTATGATTCCGTGACAGAATTCCTCTATGAGGAAAAAATTGCACCCACTGACATTCATCGATGCTTGCTAAATCTTTATGGAGATCTGTCTCAGTAGGGTTATCAAAGGAAAAGTGATTTTTTATATAGACCCAGAGTGAGTTTAAGACAGAAAAAGGGGTCAAATATTCTCCCAGTTTGCTACAAATTCATAGTCAGGGTGATGAGGAAGGGAAGGTGAGCAATAGTAAAAAGATAGGAAATAAAAGCAAGGGTTATTTATAGAAATCAAGAAGTAATGACCACCATGGATTCCAGTGACATTCCATTGGTCCAAGGACATCTTCAAGTAGATGAGAAGGATTTTCTCCCTTTCTCTTATTCAAACAGTCTTTTATACTATCCTGTTGGGTTTGGGTTCCTAGATAATGGCATATTTGGGTATGTGCCTCCCTCTCAGGTGGACAATATCTTCCAAGGTCCACTACCCAGGAGGTTGCTTAGCCATACCTTGGACCCCAGCAGAACCAGTTTTTCCTTCTTGTCTCATCTTTGATGACCTTGGCAATTATGCATAGGTAGGACTTGCAAGTCAGGAAAATGGTTGTGGGCCTTCTGGTAAACCTTGAGACAGAGTGCTAAATGTCTCATACAAACTGAGAGAAGGGGGTCTCACCAGCAGGCTTTGAGACAAAAGAGTCCAAAACAGTGTCTCACAAGATCAAACAGTGGATGTGAGCATAGTAAGTTGGTGGGTGATGTTTTAACAGTGGTGACAGCAACAGTGAAAGACAAGCCCTGTTCAGGATGGTCATGCACTGCTGTCACTCCATGAAATGAAAAGGTTCTTACTGAGCTCATCCACACACATTGGTGGATTACAACCAAGGAACTTTGTATGGAGCTAAATATCAGCTTCACTGTGTTGTAAACAACGGTGGCAACATTGGAATATTGCAAAGTTTACACAGGGTTTGTCCCATGAATGCTCACATAGGAGCAGAAAGAACACTGCATTGCAGTTTGTCAGGACGTACTGAACAAATATGAAGCTGAACACCGCAGTTTTCTTGATCATATCAATACCAGTGATGAGATGTGGTTTCACCACTATAAACCAAAGTCAATAAAACAATTCATGGAGTGGGAACCTGTGAACTCCCCATTGAAGGAAAACTGATCTGCTAATGAGTCGTTGGACTGTTAAGGATAACTGCACAGAAAATACTTACCAGCACTGACTGATAATAATTTATTAATTTTGGTACCTAAAGAGAATCACAGAATCACAGAATCACAGAATTGTAGGGGTTGGAAGGGACCTCCAGAGATCATCGAGTCCAACCCCCCTGCCAAAGCCGGTTCCCTACACCAGGTCGCACAGGTAGGCATCCAGGCAGGTCTTGAACATCTCCAGAGAAGGAGACTCCACCACCTCCCTGGGCAGCCTGTTCCAGTGCTTCGTCACCCTCACTGTAAAGAAGTTCTTGCGCATATTTGTGCGGAACTTCCCATGCTGCAGTTTCCAGCCATTTCCCCTTGTCCTGTCTCCACTCACCACTGAAAACAGTCTGGCCTCGCCATTCTCCCCCCGACACCTTAGATATTTATAGACCTGGAAGGTCTATAAGAAGGACTATAAGAAGGAAATAACATTTTTAAGCTCAGACAGATACCTTGCAAAGTCAGGTAGTCTATAGAAAACCAAGGCTTGCTACTTAAATAATTTGTGTGTGCTTTCATTATGTTTTTGAAACAAATATTCATGTGAAATATAGATACATAACTTACTGGTTTAGTAAATAACTTACAAACTAGAAATAAAAAAATCAGAAACTCAGAATTATTGAACAATTTTATTAAAATATCATCTTCAATTATGTGACATTGTGAAATGTTGTTATTAAAGAGATATACAAAAGTACTGTGTGTTGGATTTTAGAATGCTATAATAATATATATATTTAACATAGATACTTTCTTACTTAACTGTGAGATTTATCTGCAAGTATAATTTGGGAGGATGGATGATCTTAGTATTTGAACACTGGGTTAGGTCACTGGAGAGCTATTTCATAGCTTTGCTGGAGAGATCTCTGTAACCTTGGACAAAATACTGAATCTCGTGCTTCAGTTCTTTATCTGTTTGTTGTTGAAGACTCTTCTTTCTTCATTTAGACACCCTTTTACAGGGTACAGTATTTGGCATATGAACAGTTTTACTGAAATAATTTCAAAATATTTTCTTTATTTATTTTGTTTCACTGTTTTGTTTGTATGTTTGTTTTATATCATGTTTTGTATTCAGACATAAGTGAAATGTTATGATAAACACTGTCATTCCCTTTTCATACTGTCTCCTATTGTATGCTTCAATCTATGCACTTACATGAAACATAAGCTGGAAATGGAGTTTGCCTGTGTTGGAATTATCCAATTTTTGTCAGGATGATATCTCTGATAAAAGCGGGTTTTACTCGTGATTGCAATGATGGGTGTCCTGCAAGCAGGAGCACTCCTAAGGACACAATGACAGCTTTTGTACCTTGTTTCTCCCTTTGCCTGTCCCCCTCCCTTATTTCCCCATTGGCTGGGTACTCTAGGTTCACAATCTTATCAGAGTTTACATTTGTTAATTGGTGTGTTATCTGGTGTCAGTCAGCAACCATCTTGTTGTTCCCAAGATGTCTCAGTGCTCTTCCTGTCATATTGACATGGTGATTTTCTTCAAAGTCTTCGTTTAACAAAGAGCATCGGGTGGTGGGGGTGATGCCAGGGGTTCCTGTCTCTTGAGGCTCTCCCTTGCAGATGCCATGACTTGTTCTCTGCTTTGATCAATCTCGTGCAGGGTATTCTCTCAATGTGTATGATAAAATATATGTATATAAACCTATATACTGAGTGTGCATTCCTGGGGAAGGTTCGTCTGGAGGATAAATGATGCAAACTATCAGAGCTCTCCCCCCAAGTAGAAAGACTTCCAAAAAGATTTATGACAATGGAGACCATGAAATAAAATTATTATCCAATTCTAATGCAGAAACAACATTTGATTCCCACACCTGGAAATTTGCAAAACGTATTTGAAGGGGAACAGAGTCAAATCAAGTTTCTAGCATGTCAGGTAATGCTTACAAGAAATAGCCTACTATTTACCCTGTTTTGTCTTTATGTATGCAACACCCAGTAAATTGCAAGGAGAAAGAAATTACTATTTTAATTACATTTGCAGTCAGTACTAGTATATGCTTTTTCATAAATGTGGGTTGTCTGTTTCTTTTTTTTATGTCTAGCATATTTTATATTCAGTACAATTAATAGTTTTCTGTAGTCAGAATCATTTGGATTTTCCTACTAACTCAAATCTTCTGACCTGTGTACAGTACTTTCCATGAAAATTTATTAGAAATTCAGAAATTATAATGGCGATGATTCATCATTCATATGGAAAAATATAATGCTCAGCAAACAGGCATAGTCTATCTGGATTAAGAGTGAAGAGGGATTTTTTCTATATCTGTAATTACATGTTCTTAATTTATTTTAATAATATACTTTTATCAATAAAAGGAATCAATTTCATAGCAAAAAAAAAAGAAAAAAAAAAGAAAAAAAAAGAAAAAAGAAAAAAAAAAAAGAAAAAAAAGAAAGAAAAAAGAAAAAAAGGTTAATTGGCGAGTTTTGTCCTGTTCCTTAACGAAATTTCCTTTCTAATAAATTAGAAAAAATTCATTTGAACTGAATGAATACATAACTGTGTGTTTTAAAACACTAATTATTTTGAGAATTATTGTACGAACATGAATCTACATAATAAAAAGAATGCTTGAGTTTGAATATGAACATTTTATTACAATTCATTTTATACCATACCAATTAAAAGTCATTAACTCACTACTATCTCTTCCTAAAACCCTGGAAAATATGTATAGAATTCTGTATTAATACTTGGATCAAGAGCCTCCATTGAGTGTAGGTGAAGAAAGAAAAGGATTTGATGTGAACAAATAAAAGTAATTTCCAAGTAACTTGAACTAATTACTATATTTTATCACTCAGGTTGTATTTATGTATTTATCACAGTATATGAAAGAAATTTAACTGTTGTATGTGAATCATGTTTAGAATAACAGAACATAGGAAACTAAGCAAAGCACTTCAGTAATGGCATGATTTGACTTTTGCTACAAAGAGGGATGTGTTGTGCACTACTGATATAATCATGAGCACAGTGTGAGCGTTTCATTACATCTACATAATTTAACTATAAAATCCCGCAGAGTAGAACTAATACACTGAAGAGAGGATGTGAATGAACATTAAATACCTTCAATTTTATAAAGAGTATATTGAAGTGCAAGTCAAGAGTTTCATATCACATGTTCAGAGTGCAAAGAGATCGACAGTTAAAAATTCTAGTTTTCTGAATATTATTTTGCTATTATTCCTATCACTTTATTAACAACATGATAACTGAAAAGTAAATTCAATAATTCAAATCTCTCCAGGTCAAATTGTAGATAATTTTTAAACAACTTGAATGAAAAATGTTTAATTTGATTGTATACAACTTAAAGGGAAACCAAACTGAGTGCATCCAGCTCATTTGCAGCTACATAAAATGGCATTCTGAGCATATGTCTGTAGAGACCAAAAGATAGGTTCAGCATCATATTTGTAGAACATACATTGTTGAATCACAGAAGTTTATGAAAGGTGTTGTTTAAAATGAAGCAGTTCCTATGCCAAAGAGAAAAAGTGAATATGTCTTTTTTTTCAGGGCATTCCCAAGAAAGTACTTTCCAAATATGTAAATGGTCATAGCCCATTTCCATACACCTCATTTGCCTAGCTGCAGTGGGCTGCAACTGTGCCAGCAAATATACTCTTGTCCAGCTGCTTAACTGTTTTCCTTGTCACAAAATGAGAGAACTGGAAGATTAAAAATGAGAAAATTCTCTCTAGATAAAGCCAGTTTAATAAACAAAGCAAACAAAGCAAAATAAGAAATCCTTACATCTCTTCCCATCAGGAGGTGAATTCCTGGAAATCATGACCCCACCATTAGCAATAGTCACCTGGAAAAGCAAGTGAAGGGCGTCCCTCAGGTGAAGTGGTAACTGGTGGCTATCTTGGCCTTAATTATATAAAATCATTTCGCATCAGTGGAAATTAATATAACATTTCCCTTTTCATTCTTTTTTCTCCAATTTTCATAAAATTTAAAAATATTTCATATTATAGGGGAATCTTATTACTTTTGGTATATGGCTTTTTCTTTGTATTACTACAAAGTAACATCATTAATCTCAAGGTACCTCAAGAAGAGGAGTGTTTTAACAAATGACTATGAGGTCAGGAGAAGTTACAGTTTGAAGATATTTGAAAAATTAATCATTAATTCAGCTCTAAAGTTCTTGGTTTCAGCAGAACATATAATTTCTTTTAAAGACATCATAAATTTTCTACATACATAATCCTTCTTAAGTTTCTTCTATACATAAGAATTTTAATGGACAGAAGTGTATATTAAACATCAGCATACATAGCCTTATACAGACGGAGTCTTGTCTTATCTCAAAGATGTCTGGAAATTTTCTTAGAGGTAACTTTCAATTTCTCAGTGATTAAATTTTAGCAAAACAGACTTTATGTTGCACCTGCTAGAAGGCAGATTCAACTTTTTAGAGAGAGAGATAAAAAGATAGATTTTAATATTTTATTCTGATGAGTCTGTGTTTTGTCTTTGCTGGTGTCTTTGCTTTGTTTTGTCTTTTGCCAAAGGGAGATGGTGGAGTCTCTGTCCCTGGCAGTGTTCAAGAGGCATTTGGATGAGGTGCTGTGAGATATGGTTTAGTAGCCTAATGGGTAGTTAATAGTGATAGGAGGACAGTTGGACTAGATGATCTTGCAGCTTCTTTCCAACCTTATGATTCTATGATTCTATGTGATATTATAGTAGAGCCTATGACTGATTTGATTCATGACATTTAGTTTCTGTAGAAATTGGTCAATTTTTGAAACAATGCTAGTATGCATAGATGTTCAATAACATTTCATAAATTCTGGGTCCTCTTTTCTTGGGCATTATTGAGAAACTTATTTAAATCATGTATCTGGTGGTACGGTTGTATTATCACATTAAACATTTGTCTACAACCTTGAAGTAGATTTCATCACTGTATTACACACAATTAGATCAACACAAATAGATCTTTCAGGAATGCACTCTAAGTTCCTCTATGTTTTCATGGCATGAAAGATATATGAAGTTGCTGAAAATGGCTAATATGATAAATAGTTTGTTTTATTTTTGAAATCAGAATGAAGGAAGATAAATAAGTACTATGTCTGGTTTAAAATAAAATTAATAAATATTTTTTCAGTGGCAATCTTTTCAGAAGATTAGCTTCTTGATTTCATCCAATTTACATAATTCAGTTTCATGTGTGAAATGCAGAATATTAGATCAAGGTTAGTCTCTCATTACATTCAGAGTTAATTCATAAGGTATATTTATTGTGGTTAAATACTCCATTTTTTTTTTATCTGATCTATTTATCTAGAGGAAATTTGCCTTATCAAGATTTAAGGAATAAATATTTTTCTTAATAAAGTTGCTTTCATGCTCAAGTAATGAAAACAGTTGTCTCTCTAGATAACTCTCAAGTCATTTGCATGCTAGTCTGTAGCTAATGATTACGGCAACCAATTTACCAGGTTTTATCATTATTCTCCCATCTCTTCTTGGACTTATTAAAAATGATAGATGATGCATCATGATCCTGAAAACCTTGCACAATGAAAAATGGTTCTGTGATCCCAGTTATACTTTAGGTAACAATTATCATTTATGTGTAGATTAATTTCACCATGATGAAGTAGATATCTGAAATAAGGAAATCTGAATCTCCTTCAGTGTCAGTGTAATCAGTGCAAGGCTTTTCTTACTCACCAGACCTATACCTTATTTTTAAGGGAAGATTTCATAGCTATTAATTTATCACTTGTCAGATGTAATTGCTTTAAAAAATGTAAAACGTGGTGTGCAAAATGTTCTGAAAGCTGGTAACATATATTCTGAAAAAATAACTAGAGAAGGCAACTGTCTAGCTGTTTTTTTGCTTAACGTAACATTATTGACAAACATTCTATTCATAGGAGCCTTTGTTTCTGTGGTGTTGGGTTTTTTTGTTTGTTTTTGTTTTTGTTTGTTTGTTTGTTTTTGAACAGGCACTTTCATCTTGCATGTCCAGACACTCACAGGACTCCTGGTACAGAATATTAAATTTTTGTTCCTTAATTTTCTTAAAATTTTGCTTTTTTTTTTTTTGGCTTTTTTTTTTGAGGCACTCATTCCTGGCTTTTCCTATCTTGACAACATGATTAAGGTTTTTGTCCTTCTTTTCATATGTCTCTCCTTTTCTCCTGTTAGTCTCATCTTTACCTGCTTTTTCACTCAAAATGCTAATTTTTCCCTATTCCCTAAAAATCCTAGCTTTGTGTACCCCATCATTTCAGATGGTCTTATTTCTCTCATGTAAACAAATTTTCTTGTCCCTTGCTTATTTTCTCTGTCTGAAGGCTACCCTTTTGATATTTCTCTTTCTTATAAAATCTTATTTCAGCTATAAAACAAGTTGAGTTGAACCAAAAATCACATCCTCCACTATAAAAAACTTTATTATGTAATCAAACATTTTTCATAAGCTTTTTAAATATTGCTAAGCCAACAGATATCTTTTGCTGAGTACCCAAAGGGAAAAAAACATTGTACTCTCTGCTGTGTTAAGTATGTGAAAGTAATTATTGATAACCAAATTGCACCCTAGTGAATGTTTAAATGAAAAGGGAATGGTCTACAGAGAACTTTTAAAAATACCCTGAAAATGAAAACACTAATGTATTTGCTACTAGCAACTGGCCTCAGAGAGAATTTGCTCAACACCAGAAGAATCTTGAAGAATGCCATGGAATGGTGTCCCAAAACTTGCCTTATAATCAGTCAGAACACATTTGAAGAGGATTTTATTTGAAGTTTCAACCATAAATCTTGTCTTTAATCTCTGGTGGGTTGGTCGTTTCTCCAGCAAGGAATTTCAGCACTAGCTGTTCAGCTTTCGCCAAAGCTCTGTAAATTGACTGATTTATCCCAGTTCACATCATCAGGACACAGTTGGTCTATTGGCCTCTATAATCCTGAATGACAGTGTGGATTATAGATGCACAGTACCTGAATTAATTTGTATTTGTGAGTAGAATGCATTCTGTACACATTTGCCAAAAAAAAAAAAAAAAGAAAAAGAAAAAAAGAAAAATCAATCGTCAAAGATAAGAGGAAGACATTGAGCAACTCTGAATTCCTAAAATATATAAAAGAATAATATTTCAACTTACTATTTAACTTATTTTTATTATGTAAGCTAACAATTCAGTTAGGATTCCTGCTTGATATGTTTTACTGAATTAAAAGTCTTTTTGCATCCTGGACCTTTTACTAAAAATCATCATCAAAGTTAATAACACGAGTGTAAGTATTTCCCTAAAGTTTAAATGCATGTTAACCGTGTTATCACTAGAGAACTTTGCCAGACAGTTTGGCTAGAGACAGCAAGTGTTTCTGAACACTGTTTCATGATATAGTGGGAAGACTTTTACTCAGAATATTCTTCCACTTTGTTTTCCTTAAATAGGATTTCTAGTTTTTCATAGAATCAGAATTATTTGAGGTAGAAGGGATCTTTAAAGATCATCTAGTTTAACTTCCCTGCAGTGAGTAGGGACAGCTACAGTTAGATCAGGTTGCTCATACCTCCCTCCAGCCTGACCTTACATGTCTCCAGAGATGAGGCATCACCTCTCCGGACAACCTGTTCCAGTGCTTCACTACCCGCTTTGTAAAAATCTTATTTTTGCACTCAGTATAAATCTTCCCTGTTTCAGTTTAAAACCATTTTCCCTTGTTCTACCACAACAGATGCTGCTAAAGCATCTGACCCTTTTTTTTCTTATAGCCCCACTTTAGATATTGGAAGTCTACTATCACTTTCCCCAGAGTTTTCACTTCCCCAGGCTGAACAGACCCAACTCTCAGCCTCTCATCCAGTCCTTATATGGGAAGTGTTCCACCACGAAACACTTTGATCATTTTTGTGGCACTCTTCAAGATGAGCTTCAGTGGTACTAAGGACTCCATATCTGGACATAGTGCTCCGGATGAGTTCTCATCATTGCGGTGTAGACGGGCAGGTGGTGGATTCAACATCTTGAATTCTTCAAGAAACAAGTAGATGTGGCACTGAGAGACATGGTTTATTGGGCATGGTATTGGTGGGTTGATGATCTTAGTTGTCTTTTCCAATACGAATGATTCTGTGAAAAGTATTATTTGTTTTCTAAATTTTAACCTTTAATGAAACAAAGACAGTGCAGCTGATGCCGTCCAGATTACTGTTGCATTACTTCCAATTACACAAAAATATCCCAACTATGGAGAGAAGATGATAACCAATGGTTTTTGTAGATTCCTACTTATCAACAAGAAAATATATTTTTGGTTGTTTACTCAGGAAAATAAAAGATAAAATGCAAGAGCATTTCAAGGTGAACCTTACACGTGTATATTCAATCCGTCACTACTGGTATGAGCAGCCAACTGTAATGCAGTATCTTACTGTGAAGCTACAAAGAAACTTCTTTGAAGTAGAAGATGGAGAGCACATGCTTTGAATCTTCTCAATTTCCTGCTCTCCTGAAAAATATTTTAGCAATCCTAATATGTTGCAATTGCATGTCAGAAATCTCTAAATGGAAACTTTTCAGACTAGGTTTTCCCCTTATATCAAAGCATCACCTATCCCTTTTCTCAGAAGACTGAATCCTTGAATCAGAGATGTTGCCCTAATCTATTATGCTTGTTTTCTGGTAGAAAAGAAAAGGAACATGAAGATGGAAGAGAATGACCTAAGTTAAGGCAGAAGATTTTTAAAGTTGACTATATAGAAAATGTGGTTTGAAAAAAATTTAAATGGGAAATGGCAGACTTACAACCTGATATGATTAGATAGAAAATATTTTTCTATCTAGATGACTAATTTAGGGATAGGAATCTGAAACTGATGACAAAAGTTTAAAAGAATACTTCCAAGGTAGTTTTCATGACAGAAGCTTTATCATCCACAATTTTTATTGCAGTTACAATTTCCGAAGTGTTTCAATATGGACACAAGCATAAGATCAGCGCCCACTGTTAAGAGGAGAAATCGTTGTAACTAGAGCTGAGGTGTCAGGTTGAAATGACAACTGATTACACTTGCAAACTAATGAAGGCTAGAGACACAGCTGAGTTAGTATCTGTCATATTGAAGATGTTTATTTTATGAAATACTTCATCCTGCAGGTAAATAAATGACTGAGGTTTGAAATCAAAGTTTTTAGTTTAAAAGAAATGCATTAATGCAATGAGAACTCAGTTTTGTATATGTTTACATTTTAAATTGCTCTGTCACATATTAAATTGCAAGAATATTATGCTTTATTTGTGCTAGTGTATCTGGCTGTTCTAATACTTAACATCATTTCAAAAAGCAGCTCAGCCACTTCACTGCTTTCAGATCTCTAAACAGTATTCTCTCTGAATGTACCTAAATTATTTCAGCAGGAATTTCCTTAGGTACACTTTTAAAAAACTTAATTACAGTTTCCAAGGAAGGAAAAGTCTTCTCTATAAATTATCTAAAAGCCTGGCTTAAAAAGAAGCCAAAATTAGTTATTCCCAGATAGAAAAATCACCAGGATTTCACTTTCTTAGGCATAACTGTGTTCTCTCTGAGACAGAAATGCACAAATGCTTTGAGCAGCACCCTGAGAAAATAATGTTTCTGAGTACTGTTATGTCAGCAGTCTGAAATGAAGGAACTAAAGATGATGCAAGTAGCAATTTCTGATACAAAGTCCTCCTCTCCTGTCCTTGTGGTAGACAAAAGTTATTCTTTCTGCAAAACAGAGATTCTTCATCTTTTACGGAGTCTATTCATCTAGTGTGAGATAGGAAACAATATTAAAGATATGGGTAAGACTGAAGAATTTCTCCTGTAAGTGAAAGAAAAAGAAAAATGTTAGAAGATAAGGAACAGACAGAAAACATAGTCAAAATTAATGGAAATGAGGAGAGGTACTTCTGTGCTTAGGAGAAGCAGATAGATGTAAACCTAGAGAGGAAGATGAACATATTTCTGGAAAAAGATTTGGAGTAAGTTTGGGTGGTAGGGAGTATACCTACTAGTTATTATAAGCGATCAATAATTATAAGAAATCTTTGACTCATTCCTGAAAATTATTTACCTTCCCATATTTAAAGAAATATTCCTTACTTGTTTGTTTGTAAAATGAAAATAAAGACAAATCAATCAAACAGAGGAATATTAAACAACATTTTTGTTGATCCTACCTCTTCTAGAATATAGAACTGAGACTGAAGAAAGCCATTCTTTGGACCAGGAAACTAAACAAACAAACAAACCTCAAATAAAAAGAACTAGCAACAACAAAACACCACCAAACCAGACAGAGCTACCATGAAGTTCAAAACACAAAAGGTTACTTCATTTGTGTGGTTTAAATCTGCAAATACTGTGTGGCTTTAAGACAGTTTACACATTATAATCTCTCTTTTTTTTTTTTTATTTGTAACCCAAGTAAGGAAAATACACCTATAAATAAATAAACAAACAAACAAATAAATAAATTAAATAAATTAATAAATAAATAAATGGCAACATTAATTAATGCTTAACTGACGAGGAGACACAGGCATCAGTACTTTCACAGGAAACATTCTATGAGTACAGAAAGAATACAAAAACCTTACCAAAGATTCAGAACACAATAAGAAAGTCAAAGCTCAGCATGACTCGGAAATGAAGTGAGATGAAAAGCCAAAACAATCCCTCTGCATTTACATTTGAAGCAAAAATAAACCTAAGGAAAATGAGATCCTGATACAAGAAGTGGTGAAAGAACTAGCAAGAAGAGAAAATGCTAAGGTGTTCCACTTTCTTTGCTCTTGCCCTTACTATCAATTTTTGTTTCTCAAGCCTCTCGGGTTTATTTTGGGAATAGACAGAGTTTGAAGGACTCAGAACTATTAATGACACAGAAAGATGAATTCAGGGATAATATTAGTAAACTGCTTATTCACAGACCTATAAGAGAGAAAAGGGTATTTCCAAGGGTATCTGATTAACTTACTAAGATCATCTAGTAATCTTGAAAGCGTCATAGAAGATATTCCCAATGACAAGAAATGCTGCACCTGTTTTCATAAAGAGCAGTAAAATATCTTCAATGTTGCCTTAATAAAACTAGGTTATTAGTGCTTTCATGCTACAAATACGAAAAAATACGGATGCAAAATAGTTGCAACAGTATCGCAAATAAGTTCATCATATTTCTTCTGATCATTACTTGGATACAATGGTTGTTTTTTTTTACAGTACTAATTGATAACTTTACTGATCAATTTGGGTATGACAAACATAAGAGAGGAGTTATATTATCTGTACTTTCAACTGAAAAATATGGAAGACTCAATCCTTTTTCTCTGTGGTTCCACATGATTGAAATGTCAAAATATTTAGGATCATCAGTGTTTAAGCACTATGTGAAAGGAGAAAGTTTCTTTTCTTTCCATGTTTTTTTCAAGGCAGTCCTTACAGAAATGCTAAAATGTGCAAAAGCTTCTTTTACCATACAGTTTGGTTTTTCTGACAGATCATAAATTTGAAAACGATTACGAAAAAATTAACTTGATACGGAAGAAGGGCATCTAAAAATATTTACGTAGCAAAAAGAGAAAACGTGGGCCTGCTGCTTAATGGGGCAGGGGTTCTGTTGTCATAGAGCACGGCAAAGTTGAGGTTCTCAATGCATACTTTGCTAAGCACATTGCCTTAAAAACTTGAACTGTTTAGGAACTTTAAAAATTCTTTAGATATAAAAAATAGATATAAAAAACTTCTTTTTTACATATTGTATGATAATTCTAAAGATTGTTTTAGATAGATGTCAGGAATTATTATGACAGACTGGTATTATCATAAGAAAGCAATTTATCTGTCTTTGAAAATATTCAAAAATTTTTCCTATGGATTTTTAGATTGTTCAGATTTTCAGTGCATGACTTCAAGAGGAAAATCTCAATAAGAATTTTATGTAAGCTTATTTATCCACAAGTGTAGTTAGAAAAAAAAAAAACCAACAACCATGATCAGGCAATAATTACATTAAATAGCATATAGAAACGGTCAAATTCTCAATACATATTTTTTACTTCTATCAAGGATATTTACTTACTCATTCTTTCCATTTCAAACAAACTTCCAAGTTAGATCGAGCGTACATTTTAAATGTGACATGATCCATGAACGTTTTACTTTTTGCGAGGAATTGTGTACAGTTCACAAAAAAAATAGCAGCTTGCAACATTTCTTCAGACTCCTTTCTTTTGCATTTTGACAAGAGATGGATCTGTTTGGCTGAAAACAAACAAACAAAAACTATGTTAGTAAACTAATCCATTCCAAAAACGAACATTTTAATTTCTCTTTTCAGTGTATATTTTCAAAAAAATTATGAGACATAATTTTAAATGCTCCATGGCAGGTCACAATATGGATATGCAAGAGACAATATGCAAGAGCAGCTGAAATGCAAATGCTGGATGAGAGATGTTTGAAATAGCCAAAGCAGTACTACCAGTAAATGTAAAATTATAGTCTTATAGGTTCAGTTCAGTTCATGCTTCAAAAACCTTGCACCAAAAGAAGGTTTAATAGTCTATCTTCAAATTCTAGTCTGTTATTTGTATTTCAGTAAAGACATTAAATGAGAAAGGGTAACATGTAAGAGAATGGGAAGCACTGTATAGAACAGATGAGGAAAAAAAGACTTCAGTAGAATGAGGGGAGAAAAATAACTGCTGGGAAAAAAAAAAAAATAAGAAGTACAATAAAAATGAAAAAGGAAAGAAAAAGTAAAATTGAAGAATAGAAATGAAATGAATGATATATGTGAATAGAAGAGTAGCAAAGGTAGCTACGATAACTATTAAAAATAAACCCCAAAATATCGAATTACTACTATCCAAATGTAGTCTTTTTTCTGTCCAGGTCCATATTTTGCTCAAAGTTGAGGGAAAATCACCAATTCTTGAAAAAATGAATTCCTGTCTACAAGAACATGCTATTAGGTTTTCCTCTCAGGACTTGATTTTTCCTTTGGCTTCAGCATTAGCTAAAGTCAAACATCTTGAATATAGGATATTTTATACATTTTTCAGTTTTCTTTTCAGGACTTCACTGAAAGTTTAGTTTACTTCTCTTTAATTCACTTAGTTCTTTGAAGTGGATAACATTGCAAATGACTTCCACAATAAAAACTGATCCTTTCATCTTCCCTCTTTTCTTCTGCTCAGTCCAGATCAAGGTATTGATTCAAAGAATGTTCAGCTGAGCTAAATCCAGACTGTTATAAATTATATGCAAAATTTGGATGAATGGCCATGAATGTATGATTACCTTTTAAAGGATTGGAATTTCAAAACAAGAATACCTACTATCATGCATGTGTCCATGTAAGTAAATGGCTTTGTGGTGCTCAGCTGCCTGCTGGATTCAGCTACAGCACACACAGAATCATAGAATCACAAGGTTGGAAATGACCTATAAGATCATCTAGTCCAACCGTCTTCTCATTACCACCACTACCACAAGCACTAAACCGTATCTTGCAGCTCCTCATCCAGATGACTCTTGAACACTGCCAGGGATGGTGACTCCACGACATCTCTGGGCAGCCATTCCAGTGCCTGACCATTCTCTGAGAGAAAAAGTTTTTCCTCATGACTAACTTAACACTCCTCTGATATAACTTGAGGCCATTTCCTCAGGTCCTGTTTGTTGCCTGGGAGAAGGGGCCAAACTCCTCTTCACCCAAACATCACTTCAGGAAGTTATAGAGTGCAATGAGGTCTCCCCTGAGCCTCCTCTAGACTAACCCATCCCAGCTCCTTCAGCCGCTCCTCATAAGACCTATGCTCCCGACCTCTCACCAGTTTCATTGCCCTTCTCTGGACACGTTCCAGGGCCTCAACATCCTTCCTGTAGTGAGGGGCGCAAAACTGAACACAGTACTCAAGGTGTGGCCTCACCAGTGCTGAGTACAGGGGGATGATCACCTCCCCACTCCTGCTGGCCACGCTATTTCTAATGCAGGCCAGGATGCCGTTGGCCCTCTTGGCCACCTGGGCACACTGTCAGCTCATGTTCAGCTGAGCATCAACCAACACCCTCAAGTCCCTTTCCTCTTCACAGTCATCCAGCCACTCATCCCCAAGCCTGTAACGCTGCATGGGGTTGTTGTGGCCAAAGTGCAGGACCCGGCACTTGGCCTTGTTGAACCTCATCCCATTTATCTCAGCCCAGTGATCCAGCATATTTAAATCTCTCTGAAGGGCCTCCCTACCCTCAGGCAGACCTACACCACCTCCCAACTCAATGTCATCTGCAAACTTACTGAGGTTGCACTCAATCCCCTCATCTAGGTCATCAATAAAGGTGTTAAACAAGATCGGCTCCAATACCAACCCCTGGGGGATACCATTTGAAATGGGTTGCCAGCTGGACTTAACCGCATTAACCACTACCCATTGGGCAAGGCCAGTTCCTTACCCAAAAGAGTGCATACCTGTCCAGGCCACGGGCAGACAGTTTCCCCAGAAGCCTGTGAGAGACCGTGTCAAAGGCTTTGCTGAAGTCTAGGTAGACTACATCAACAACCCTTCCTTCATCTACCAGACTGGTCACCCAGTCATAGAAGCAGATGAGGTTGGTCAAGCATGACCTGCCTTTCATGAACCCATGCTGACTGGGCCTGATTCCCTGGACACCACACACGTGCTATGCGATCTCATCGAAGATGATTTGCTCCATCTTGGGAGCAAACATTATATTTTTATTTATATTTATTTTGTGTAAGTAGTTCATCAAAACTATGTCTAAATCTACAAAAATTTTTCTTGCGCTTATATTTGATACAGAGAAACCTGACAATATAAACTTTCTATAATCTCCATTATAAATTGCCATTTATATTAATGAAAAATAAATTTTTAAAGAAAGATTGTTGTGAATTGTTTAGCGTTCTGAAACTAAGACAAATTTTGAAAATATGCATATCTTCCATCTGCTGTTCCTGATTTTATTTGAATTTCTTTGATTTCATTATATTTTGAAACATTTCTACTGGTTAAATCTAGAATCCACTACCAAAGAGATCCAGGAGAGTTTTAAAATTGAGCATTTACCACAATTACATTTTATGGTTACTTGTTTTCAAAGTATATTGGGTATTTTGTAATAAACACATTAAAATTACTAGTATTCATTCTTTGAATTTGTTTGGGTTAGACTGTTTTTATACACAAATTATAATATAAAAGGCTGATTTGAAAGTTTATTAATGAAATTTTATACTACTTTTGTATGCATTGATGAAGTAGATTTGAATCTTACACAAGTTTTTATAAAGTCATTGCTTTTATACACAGGCTACAATTATATTCATTCTGACTTTTATAATGTTGAAGTCCATATGTGAATACATACTTTACCTATGGAGGAGCTTGACCACATTGCAAATCACAAAAAAATTTCCCAGTATAAGGACATTTATAACGAACTAGCCTGAAATAATGAACCTGCTCTGACTTCTGATTACCTACTGGCCTCCTGACTTCTTAGAGATGCATGAAGGAACTGGTCGCAGCGGCTGTTTCATCACCCCTGGGTCTGCCTTGCTGGCTTCCTAGCCCATCCTAACTTTTGGTGCTATTCAGCCAATAGGTGCTCTGACTTGTAAAATCTTATCCACCTGGTACTAACTTAGGGATGGACCATCTACTTCTACGCATTTTTTTCAGCTGGCAGGACATAAGATTAAGTTAATCTTCAAAATTTGTAGTATAAATCTAATGTTTAGTATCTTCTTATTACCCTTTCAAGTGCATGATAATAATGGGTTGCTGTTTTTGTTTTTTTCAAATGTATTCTTTTCCTCATTTTCATTTCAGTTGAAATTATGAAACATAATTCACAAATGCTTTTGATCACTGATAGCATTTTCATAAGTAAAATAAATGACAAAAGGAAGCAAAATTGTCGGTCTTAAAATGACTGTAAGCTACAACATATAAACATTAAATATTTTATGGTTAATATTGGGTAGAAAGATCATTCAATCAAATAAGCTTGAATGGGCTCCAAGCATTCATCTTGTATCTGTGCTTAACCTGTGAGCCATTGCTATAATAGTAACTTTCAAATGATTTTATTTATCTCTCTTTCTTTGGAAACTCACTGTAGTAAAATGCTAAGCTGCTGTTCCTGTCATGTTGCTTTACGACAGTGAAAAGCTCCCAGATTTAAAGCAAACAAAACTATGAAGTAGGTGGGAATGTTGAACTTATACATAGTTGGAAACAAAGCAATTCAGTGTTTTTAACAAAGACAATTACATATAAAATTGTATGTACTTAGACAATTTACTTAAATGGAAACTCTTAACACAGCAATTTGTGAACTAGATCATTATGACTGTCATTTTAGTTTCAATTTTAGAAAATTATTTCATAAGACATATTGTGTCAAGAATGCTCTTAAGAAGATAATTATTGTAAAAATCTGTTTGATAAAATTATGTTAAGATATCAGTATATGCGAAGAAAGATGCATATGCAAAAATAGCTTACTGTCTGTTGGATATCTTCAGAAATATTGAACAAACAAATACAGTTCAAACATATATACCATCATTCTGCTATCAGAGCTCAAGTAAACTACTTCAATTTCTAAGAAATTACTTGTATGGAATGGAAAAAATCAACTGTAAAACTAAATGTAAATTATGTAGACAATATCAACCAATGGTAGGTATCAAAATCTTCAAAAAGTCTGATATGTATAACCCAAAAGTAATAGGCTTTTATATCACTTCACTACTTTACAAGATTTTTTTTCAGGTCCAATAAAAAGGAGCTAAAGTCGTATAAGAAACCTTTGATAACACTGTTTTATAAAGCAGAAATATTTAACATTTTATGTAGATGTTCCTGAAAAAAAAATTCTTTTTTACAATGTCATATTTATTATGGTTTTAGACTTTGAAATGCAATCAAGTAATTAGAAGTCTGATTTTTAAATATTTTTTTAATGAAAATAGTAACAATCAAGAAGTAAATGTTGATTCCTTGTTTTCTTTGTAGAGAGATGTAAATTATAGGAGCCATGCAGACAAATTCTTACAGAAGCATATAGTACATCTATATTTCCTTGTTTATACCTAGATAAACCTTATTTTGTAAGTGAAAGATGCATTAATACAAAGAAAATAGGTTTGGTTGTTTCTCTTTAGAAGAAGTCTTAAGGTCCACAATTAAAAAATAGGTCAACAATTCAACATTGCTGGAATTCCTCTGCTAGTGTAGAGTGAAAAAAAAAGTTAAAAAATTTCAGAGAGGGTGCATCAAAGTACAACAGTCTTTTCTCTGTCTCTTCATTTTACTCCAAAAAGAACCCCTAGGTACTGGGCTGACTGGGAAGTACAGCAAACCAGAATCTTTTGCTGCTGTGTTATCAAGGAAGCACAAAAAAAAAAAACCAAAAAAACACATACAGTCATGTAGATGAAATATTGTTAATGGCAAAATAGTAAAACTGAAGCCTGGATTAAATAATAATAATATAAATAGTCCAAGTTATTAATTTATTTAGGATTCTGGGAATTTGAATGGAATGTATCTCATTCATTGCATGAATGCAATGATGAAGCAACCTCTCTCTAGAATTTTTAACATTTTTTTTCAATGAACTTGGGTTCCTCAGGTTTTGCTTGTAAGAGTTCATTGGGATTTAAGTGGTTCTACTGAAGGAGATACAAAATAAAATCTAAGGAATCAAAAGAATCTAAGAAGAAAAAAACTGTAGGGCAGCTTCATCTTTTATTTCTGTCCAGATTTCACTATGATATGACTCTCCAAATCATTCTGGTCAAGCAGGAGGAAACTTTAAAATGTTTGTTCCCTGCAAAATAAGTGGAGTGCAAAAGATCCTCCCTTCAATCAAAACAACTACTACAATAAACTCAAGAAAAGCAAGAAAAAAGATATTATGTTTTCTTGTTAAAAAAAAAAAAAAAGGGAAATCTGAAACTTTAAGTTCTACAGTTGTCTGCCTTGACCTGTTTTTTATTTTTAAATGAACTCCCAGTCACAAAGCAATGCTGCTTCTTACACACATATACATGAGATCCTATAACCTGTCATATGTAGTCAATCGTGTTCTGCTACCAATCTTTTAGAGTACCATCTCATTCATTAATATTGTCGATCTATACTTGCAGATAAAATTGAATACTCTAAAACTCAATAAGTACGAAGAGACAGTCAATTTATGTCAATTCCATGAATTTTTTTCTGAGGCATGATTCAGAGTTTCTGAACATTCGCATTTGTTAATGCTTATGATTACTATATGAGTACTTAGCACTGCACTTTGTACTAATATACTTCATTCTCTTTCTGTTATTCAGGTCTTCAAGGTAATCTCCTTCCTCTCGTATTACATCTTTATTTCCTTCTCTGCATTGATAACACTTCCAATCAGTGTGTTACTAGCAGAATTTTAGCACATCCCTATTATTTGTGCAAAGAAAACTAACAACAACATTCAGTGAATTTATTCACACATATTTCCAAAGATTTAAACCTGGATGAATGATTTAAAGCTGGATGAATGTTCCTTTCTCTTTTTCAATTAATAAATACAGCATTCCCTGCAAAAACTCCCATCCCAAAACAAACCTGGCTAGTTTAGAGTAAATTAGATATTGAATAAAATTCTCATGCAGCTGCCATTTTGTCTCTCCATAGAAAGATAACACTGGCTTTTATATGTTTCTGGCATGGTTTATCCTCTTTTTGTACTGTCACTCTTATTTTTATTCTGGAACTCAAAAAACATGTATCAGAACATGGTTTATCTAAAACCACTTAGGTAACACCTTTTTTCTTCCTATAAACAATGTTTATAGGACAATGTTTAACTACAATTCCACATAATAATAATCCAGATAGTCCTGTTGTAAATCTTTACTGTCGTTCAGTTGAATGCAATGTTGATTAGTACAGAATCTATTCTATTTATGTAGGTGAATGAATTATATTCATGACCTACATGAAATTTTACAAAATTTCTACCCTGACAGCTTTCTGAGAATGTGATGTCTATTCTCTCTTTACTCTGAGTCTCTTTATTCAATTGGAAATCCACATATGATACATGGTCTACGAGTTCCTTATCTATATTCACAATTTTAAAAGTGAACAACTAGGGGGAAAAAAAAAGAAGCTACCTTTGTTTCTTACATAATTTGTATCAGACCTTGTTAAAAAGGCAAATATGACATGAGACAGCAATTTTATTTTTCTGTAAATTAATAAGAAACCAAGCAAAAATCAAAATCTACAGCAAGTTCAACTTAAAAATATGTCTAATTGCTCTCTCTTTCTTACTACCTTTTTTTTTCTTTGGAACAAACATATTTTTCCAAACAAGCACATAGATTCATGAATGGCCTTACAAATACCTAGATTATGTTTGTGGTTGTAAATTACATAACATTAATCAGACTTGCCCTTCTTGTATTTCCTGAATTATTTTCTTAGATTTATAAAAATGTCAGGAATAAATGCTTATATTTTTTGAACAATAACTATATTTCATGTTTTGCTAGAGAAAATACAAGAGACCAAGATGAAATAAATTTAATCGGAAGTCATTCCAAGGAGATTTATCTGCAGGGGGAAAAAAACAACAAACAAACAAACAAAAAAAAACAACACAAAAGAGAGAGAGAGAAAGAAACACATAGAGAGAGAGAGAAAAAAAAAAAAAACAACTTGGATTGTAATGGCCATATGGTATTAAATAAATTCATTAAATAATTTGAGTTTCCTTAATGCTCAAATATGCTGTGATAGCACTCAGGAGGGCAGCAAGATTATACATGGGTATACAGAAGAACAGCTTATCGAAGCAGTAAAGATATATAAATCTCCTTCTGCAAGTTAAATTTGTTTCTGAAAACAAGAACATAGAATAGTATTCAGTTTCCTCTCATTTAATTAGTTCTTTAAAATTCAAATTGTTGATGAAAATAAATTTAAAATGGTACAAAAAATAGCACTTAGTAAATACTATATTTATATAAAGAAAGAGAAACAAACCAAGTCTAGCACATTTCCAGCTTAAATAGAGATAAAAGTTTTGCTTAGCAAAGGTCCTGTTCACTTCTTTCTTAAATCAGCTGAAAATAAGTGCTGTCAACTTTGCATCTTCAGTCCTCTGATCATTGGGAAGATATAAAATGCTATTCTTGTATAATAGGATTATCAACAAGTGAATAATACAGAGCATTTATAATCCATGTTCTGTAACAAAACTAAATAGAACTAGGTTGATCCCATCTGTTTGCTCGCTCAAGAATACTGTCAATCTGTACCACTGCCATCAGGAATCTCTTCTTTCCCTTGAACAGCCCTTCACTGACAGAGTAATTTTCTTACTAATTTTTTCCCAATCTATTTTTGTATTCTAGAGTTCAGTGTGTTGCATGTTTTAGAGAACAAGATGAAAATTATTATATATAATGCAATTATACTTTTAATATGCTTGTGTACATAATAGGAAGTCATGGGGGTTATCCAAAGCTACTCTTATTATTTGTCTAAATAATTTGTCTTAGTCTCCCCCCTATAGTCATCTTGGTTAACCAAGGTAAGAAGCATTACCAGGATAAAGCAGAAAAAGAGATCATACATAAGATATGTAGATTAGGTTATAAAAACACATACTGCAGTCAAGAATGGGTGTTGGGTTATAGCCATGGATTATACCTGATGTCTCTGCTAGGATGGTAAAAGGAGCTCAGAACAAGTTTGTGTTAAGCAATCATCCAGGTAAGCAACGTACATGTTCACTCAAAAGTTTAACTCTTTTAGAAAATGTAAGTTTTTAAATTAAACATGTAAGGTATTTGTGGAAAATAGGAGATCTGCTTTACAACTTGAAATGAAATATTTGAAGTTGGCGGTATAAGTATCCCAACACAGTCAAAAAGTTCTATGTTATTGTTAATTTAGACTTCTGTCTTAAATGATTCCCAAAACCTAACAATACCTTTAAAACTCATACAAAATGTCCACTGTAATATTAATATTTTGTTTGTCTTGGGACCTGTCTTGGGACCAGTGCTCTTTAACATCTTTATTAATGACATCGATGAAGGAATTGAGTGCACCCTCAGCAAGTTTGCTGACGACACCAAGCTGAGTGGTGCGGTTGATACTGTGGAAGGAAGGGATGCCATTCAGAGGGACCTCGACAGGCTTGAGGGCTGGGCTCGGGTGAACCTAATGAGGTTCAACACGGCAAAGTGCAAGGTTTTGCATTTGGGCCGGAAGAACCCCAGGCACCCGTACAGGCTGGGAGGAGTGGGCCTTGAGAGCAGCTCGGCAGAGAAGGACCTCGGGGTCCTGATGGACGAGAGACTTAACATGAGCCAGCAGTGCGCTCTGGCAGCTCGAAAGGCAAATGGGATCCTGGGCTCCATCAGGAGAGGGGTGGTCAGCAGGGACAGGGAGGTGATTGTCCCTCTCTACTCGGCTCTTGTGAGGCCCCACCTGGAGTACTGTGTCCAGGTGTGGAGCCCTCAGTACAAGAAAGACATAGAGATCTTGGAAAGGGTCCAGAGGAGGGCGACTAAGATGATCAGGGGGCTGGAGCACCTCCCCTATGAGGACAGGCTGAGGGAGTTGGGCTTGTTCAGCCTGGAGAAGAGAAGGCTGCGGGGCGACCTCATTGCAGCCTATCAATACCTGAAGGGAACCTACACCCAGGAGGGGAGTAAACTCTTCAGAAGGGCTGATAACAGCAGGACTAGGGGAAATGGATCCAAGTTGAAGGAGGAAAGATTTAGGTTGGATGTTAGGGGGAAGTTCTTCACAAGGAGAGTAGTTAGGCCCTGGAACGAGCTGCCCAGGGAGGTTGTGGATGCCCCGTCCTTGGACGTGTTCAAGGCCAGGTTGGACGGGGTCCTGGGCAACCTGATCTGAATGTGTATGTTTGGTGGCCCTGCTAGGCAGGGGGGTTGGAACTACATGATCTTTGAGGTCCCTTCCAACCCAGGTGATTCTGTGATTCTGTGATTCTGTGATTTCTCAGAGCCGTTACTCTACAGGCATACATTTACATTCAGTTTTCTGACAACACACCTAATAAACCAAGGAACAAAATACTTGGTTGCTTACCTCATCGTTAACAGATATTTCATCATAAATGTTTCAACAAAATGCAAAAAAGAATGTAGCATTGCCTGTTTAAATGCAGAAAAATCTCAGCTTCATTGAGACAGCATTCTTAAAATCATTCTATAAGAAAATCTTCTATCTGTCACTTTTCTCTGACACTATTTTTACCCCTCCATCGTCTCTCTGGATCCTAAAGTTGAGAGAATTATTCCGCTTCAAATGGAGAGACCACGGGAACTTGTTGTAGGACATCAGCACCACATATTGTTTTGTGGGAGGAGAGTTGCTGCTGAAATAGGAAAGATACTGGTCAACTGGCTGCTTGCCAAGTTAGAACAAGATAGGGAGATTAGGGAAATTGATACTGGTCCTGAGATATTACAATGCTAGATTAATATAAAAGCCATTACTTTTTATTACTAGTGATACAGTCATATTACTGAGTAGGTCATTAAGTAACATTTTTTTTAATCTACCTGAGTGATGGGTTATTTTGCCCTAAAAAAAAAAAAAAAAAAAAGAAAACAGAAAACATTTCAGTCCTGTGATTACTGGTGATCAGATTTTATTAAAAGGACAGGTTTTTACAAGAATAGATATCTGTTTGGATGAAGAAAATTTAAGAAATTAGATAGTACCTTCATTTTGAGAGTAAAAGGGAAGTCATTCTTTCAAAAAAAAGTCACCTAGAAGAATAACAGATTATTCTTGCTTTCTCAAACCCCTATTAGTTTTATATAAGACTAAAATTTTTTGTTAATATGAAACCAGATGCAGTACTCTATGTGTTGTCTGCTTGGAAGCTACTTAACAAGGGATCTCAAAAGGTGTAAGCAGATATAATATGTATTTCTGGTGACAACCACCTTGTAAGATTCATGCTATATTAGAGTAGGATGCTGAGAACTACCTGGAAGAAGCTATCTGCGCATAAATAATTTTTTTTTGCATCTTTATCCAAAAATTTCCCTAAGCTATCCAATAATTTATAATGATATTATTTGAGCAATTCTCACTAAAAATAAAATCTCAAGCATTTGTATTTTCTTTTTTTTTTTTCTTCTCCATCCTTCATCTTGGCTTTTTTATTTTTGTTTGTCTACTTGCTTTCTATATGAGTGATTTGTCATCTGCATTATTTCTGTTTATAACCAGACTGAAAAACTTAGAATCGTGAAGATAAAATCCATAAATATATTACTAAGAATAAAAAGATTTATAGTTTGGGAGAAACTTTGGCTTTTGCTTATATAACAATGGAGAAATACTGTACTGAATAGTTTAGTTAAAGAAAGAAATTTCTTATTAATCTATGGCAATAAAATTTTGCAAAAGCAAAAAAGAAAATATACAGCTGCTCCATGAAGTTGAGTCAACTTGATGCTGTTACAGTGTTGGATTTTATATATGTTAAACAAATAACAATATAATTCAGGAAGAAAAACAGAGCAATGCTAGAAGATGAATAGTGTACAGTATTTACAAGCCATTATATTTGTTAAGTTTTATTTGACAGAGAAAACTGAAGCCACCACTGCAAAGTCAAAGCTAGAGAACTAGATATTAATGCTGACATGAGATATTATGTAATCTAGCTCCGGAATGGAAAAATTCTTCAGAAAGGAAAATATTTTTTGCAAAGTCCCTCTTCATTTCTCCTTTCTCTTCTGAAAATGCTTTACTAGATTTTATGGTGTTGTCTACTTACACTATAATACCTGGCTTTGAATTGAAAATTACTTGCTTAAATCTTCAATGTGTCACATATATAGATAATTAAGCCCATAAAAGACATGTATTCACACAATAAATATGGTAAATTTTTGACTAAGTTCATAGCCACTGCATACCAACAATTGCCCTTTGAGATCATTAAAGCTGGAGGACATTGCTCTCCAACTTATAATTCAGAGTGGGAACCTGTGAACTGAATGCCCATATTGCAGAAAGGAATCTGAACTATACTGATTCTGAATTAGCTGCTTTAATGCATATCATATGCTTTTAGACATAAGATCTCTAAAATAAAATATATATCTTAAAATATCAGCAAATCTTTAGGTTGCCCATGTCATGATTGATTGATTGATAGACTGATATTACCATCAGTACAGTCTACACTGAAAAATCTGCTGTGATGAGAAATATTTTGTCACTGAACAATCAATAGTATGTTTGTCTAGTATATACGTTCTTCATTCCTTTTCAGATCAACCAGATTTATAGATAATGCAGAGTAGTGACCTTTTGCTAAGCAAATGTGAGCTCTTATTTCTTTCTCTGGAATATCTAAACAAATATTTGTGGTATTAGTTATACAAATTTGCTTATTTACATGACCTTGTCAGAGTATATTTACATCTTCTTTTGGAAATTGACTATTTGCAAGGAAATGTAGGCATTTTTCTGATAAATACAGTCCCAGATAAATTTCACATGATTCTGTTTGGTTACTTAGGTTGCACTACCTGTTATTTTTAATCTCAGAGAAAATATATTTTTCATCTGTAGTGTCGAGGTCAGGAGATACAATGCTTTTGTGTTTTCCCAGCCATTCCTTGTGTCTGTAACAAATAATTTTCAATACTTAAGCCTTCAACCCAGTAGAAAATAAAAAATAATTTGTAAAAAGAGAAAATTGCATTGGATGACTGCGTATTTAAATCCTTATGGTAAAACCTAAAATTACATTTAGAGATGAAATCAGCACATTCCTGAACATCTTTTATAGCAGGATGTTTAAGGCTGGAAGGGATCTCCAGAAGTTATGTAGCCCTAAACACTCAGGGATTCCCAGACCTGGATGCCCAGGAGATGGGATCTTCACACAATACAGAAGTCTTTTTAAAAATAAGATGTTAAGAGTGTCATTTTATGTAGATTGCTCCAAAGATATTACCTCCTATTTATTCTCCTGGAAAATACAACACATACAAAGACCACAATGACACTATTTTGTAGAGCAAATTCTTAGCTACCTAATACAGTTCTTCAACATAGTTGCACCATTACCATGAGCAATGAACAAGAGTCTAAATGCATAAAAATCTTCACCAGCAGAGTTGACTCACTGCTTCTGCCACCACTGCTGAAACACATCAATCACCACCTCATTGTGCTCATATCCGTTGCTTATTATTCTTAAGTGCTCTGCATACTTCAATAAATGACAATGGATGCCATTTTTTCCACATAGAGTAATTCAATGACATATTTGCTTCGCACAGACTTCCAAGTGAGACACCAATTCATCAGACTGCCTCTCTGTTGTCATCTGTGGAATGGCAACAAAATGTAAAGGAATATCAGTGGGAAGGTTCAGTCTTTACAGCCATACCACCAACATCTGCTTCTGACATCATGGCCCAAAAAAATAAAATAGGAAGCATTACTTTTGGAGCAGTTCTTATTTATTAATTTTGTTTCATGATTCATAAATGAAGCGTAAGGATTTCTACTTGTAATTTACATTTATATTGAAATGAAAATTAGATATATCATTTTTTTCTTCTTATCTTTTAATATTTTCTGAGTTGCCTGAGATGTTAATGATCTAACACTTTACAGATCATATTCCTGTAGAGGGGGGAAAGGCGACATAAAATAACTATAAGGAACTCTATTGAAGGAAATCTTTCCCAAGATTTTGTGCAAGGTGAGGGAAAACATTTCAAGTCCTCTGTGTGTGTATATGTAGGTCATTATATTTTTTTGTCTTCTGTTAGTGTCACAGCTAAATATTCTCATAATCCAGAGAGACGAACACGTCATCTAGATATAACAATTTAGAGGAGATGTAAGACAATCTTGAATAGCATCCTAAAGGATATTAAGTCAGACATCTTAAGTGGTTTATGGAGATTCATATAGGAGAAAATGACTGAGCCCTCAGTGATGCCATTCACCTGAGACACATTAATTATAGATTTCTTGTCAGTCAGGATTAATGTATGTTTAAGCACAGTATAAAAAGGAGTAGTTTGAATAAAGATAGAAAGAAAAAAAAACGAGCTTTTTTTGCTGAACAAGGGGTAGCATAAGAGAGATCAGAGTCTTTCCGTGAATATACCCCCTGTGTCATATTTCTCTTCCTTTACAACAGAACATGTGCTGACTTTAGGAAGGTAAGGTGAGAGAAACAGCAGAGAATTAACAAACTAGTAACCCATTTCCAGTAATTCAGGTAAAAATAAAGAAGCATAGGACAAAATATTCTTTTCCTGGTGTTACTTACTATCTAGGTCAAGCATCTGGCATATCAACACTAAGTAGTACCTTATGTCCCAATTAACTAAGCAGACATAAAATCACATGTTGGCTTATAAGAAGGTATAAGAGCTGCTTAGATATTCATTCTGTCCATTCTGCACATTCATCTTTCACTGTTGCCATTTTAGTTTCTTCAAGGCTTGGCTTGCTACATGATACTTAGGTGAAAAGGAATTAAAATATAAATCATTTTCCCTTCTGTTTGTGACACCTTCTTAAATGGACATAACCTACAAGATTTATCTGTGGTAGAGTGCTATTGAAAATAAATTAGTATTTATGCCCAAGGTCAGAAGGACCCTTTGTCTCCCTGTGCAATATACAAAGATGACACAATGACAATCATCTCCATAGGGCTTCTTTGACAACTTGTTTCTAATGGCGAACAATATATTATATGTCCATAACAATACACTAAATTGACTGCAGGTCCCCAGAAATTGTTTTTTAAAAGGACAATACTCTCATCACACAGTACAATGCAGACACTGAAACTACACACGTTAAGGTTTTGTGCAATTAAATTAGAATAGATTAGATGTCACTCATGAATTATCATCTGTTCTTCTACAGTAATTCATTTAATTGGCCTCAATGATCAACTCTTAGGTTTCTCATCTCCAGTGAATTTGTTCTGCCCAGGAGCAGACTTTGCAGGAGATATATCAATTCTGAACACTTTTCTTCTTCACTCAAGGTTTTCAAGTGATGAGAATTCAATAGAAGTCACCAAAAACATAATTAAAACATTTTTAAAAATATTCTTACCTTCTATTCGTATATGTTACTCAAGCTAAAGTTCGAAAGCCATTTTGTATTTGACGAAAGAGTCACTATGTAGAATTTCATAATAAAACTCAAAGCCTACATTAGTTTTATAATTGTTTGATTTGGACCCTTTGTAACATTCTAACATGACCTAGTCACAGTAGAAATGATACAGACATAATCAGTTAAAGCTCTGTGAATCACTTACTGTTTTTTCCTTATCAGGAAACAAAAACAAATAACCAAACAAAAGAAATCAAATAATAAAAAGAATAATCTACAGATTAAATCTAAAATTCCAAAGAAGTCTTGTCGCCCAGGGAAGGTGATGTACAATAAAGCAATAGATACACAGCAGGATCAAGATCTGACTTTCGAGTCTTAGTCCCATTTCTATCACTGATTAAACTTGACACATTTCTTTCACTTTTTTTTTTCTACAAACATGAGGTGGGTTTGATATTGCTTTAAAATAGGGTTAGATGGACGATGAACTGGGAGATCTGACTTTTCAAGCTGAGTTTTGGATTCTATGTTAAATGAACATTTAACTAAATATTCGCACAGAAAATTAGTATAGAAAATACCATTGAAGACAGAAAAGAGACGCTACTTGAAAATTCTCAAATTGCATCTCAGAGTAATTTCTTTAGGTTCTACATATTTCTGTGTATGAAGTTTGCTATGTCAAAAATCATACATTAAAAGTATTCAGCTCTGAAAGTGGAAAAATTTCTTATCACATGCTACGGCAGTATTCCAAGGAAAAAGACATCTTTTATATGGAAATCATTATCTTCTCTTCAAGACTGGTGTCCCAGGAGTCTGTTTTGGGACTGGTACCACTTTATCAGTGATATAAACAATGAAATTGAGACCACTCTCAGCAAGATTGTAGATGACACCAAACTGAGTGGTGCAGTTGGTATGAGAGAAGGAAGAGATGCCATCCAAAGAGATCTGAGCAAGCTCAAAACGTGAGCCCAGTGAACTTAAAGTTCAACAAGACCAAAGGTATTGCACATGAGTCAGGGCAACCCCAGCTATGTCTACAGACTGGAAGAAGAACTCCATGAGAACAGCCCTGCTGAGAAGGACTTGGAGATCATGGAAGATGAAAAATTAACATGAGTCCATCAATGGGGGGTGGCCAGAAGGTCAAGGAAAGTGATCATCCCTTTTATGGAGCCCTCATGAGGGACTACATGGAATACTGTATCCAGGCCTGGAGCTTCCACCACAAGAAAGATGTGTAGTTTTTGGAGTGGGTGAAGATGAGGGCCATGAGGATCCTCTGACCTGACCCTGGAAGTGTGATCCTTCAGCTGAGTCAGTGCAACAAAGTAGCAGCCAGTTAATGGTTTGTTCTAGTTCAAGGAAATTCAAAAGGATTTCCTATCCCAGAAGACAATGCACATCACTTTACACTCAGAGGGTTTCATCCTGAACATATTCCTTGATGGGAAATTCACATGTCATCACATCATGGACTGCCATTTCGACTTTGGCTTATAGTGGTGACACCATATCTCATCACTGGCAATGATGTGATCAAGAAAACTGTCACCTTCAGCATCATATTAATTCAGTAGGTCCTGACAGCCTTGCATAGTATTTTCATTCTGTTCCTGTGTGAGCATCTGTGGGATAAACCTTGTGCAAACTTTGTTGCCACCATAGTTTTCAATGTATTGAAGCAAATATCCAGCTCCATACACAATTCCCTATTTGTAATCTGCCAATTTGCATGGATGAGCTGATAGGGATGCCCTACATTTCATGCTGTGCATGGTTGTCTAGAATGTGGCCTGTCTTTCACATCACTGTCACTGCTGCTGAAACCAGCCACCACCTCACTGTGTGCAAATCCACTGTTTGGTCTTTTTAAATGTTCAGCAAACATTAATGGATGTCAGTGGGTGCAATTTTTTTTCTGCATGGAGGAATTCAATGACATACCTTTACTTTATATGCCCGTCCATGTCAGACGTCATTTTGTCAGATGCCCCTCTGATGCTATCAGTTGCTAGGCAACAAAATGTGACAGAGTATTGCCAGGAAGCTTCAGCCTCTACTGCCATATCACAAATATCCACCCCTGATGTTGTAGACCGACATAATAAAATAGGAGGCATAACTTCTGGAGCAGCCCTTGTAACATGAGTATAATCACTCCTACTACAGATTACTTTCTGTTCTACGGCTCCCTGCAATAACTCTGATATGAGATAGCACGCTGACAGCTATCTGTGCTAAATGTCTGATCCATACAAAGGCATTATGCTTTGCAGCCCTGCAGGATAGCAGTGTATCTCTCAATCTAACACCTGCTTAATGGACCACAGGACATCTGTAAATCTTTTTACTGACATATTCTGTAACGGCCACCTTAGTTGTAAGCGGCAATGATGCTGGTCTTACTGAGATCAAATTGGACCTTTTTTTCCCTACAAGAAAATAAAATCTGATGTATACAAATTCTCTTTGAAGCGACTGTTGATGTTTCTCAATACCTGCAGAGAAGATTAAATTAGTGACCATGGGATGTGTCTGTTTTTTTTAACTCAGCTGCAAATATAGCATGCAGGATATAGAAATCCCAATAATTCTCTTTATCTTGGGAATATCTGCTAAGGAATGTATTTATAAATGAACTACATATTTCTTATAGGTGTACGCATATCTAATATGCAAAGAAAAGTGAGTTAACATCTTAATTTTTATCTACCAACAATTTTTACACTATTTTAATATTATTTCCCTAGCTGATGTGTATATTTTTATGCAAATCCTGGGAGTCCTCCTGTTTCAAAGGCCAAGATAGAAGTCTTCCCAGATCCCTGATATCAGGACACCCTCACTAATCCACATCATGCTCATTCTTTTAGAAAAATTATCATATTTTCATCTGTGTTCTAGAGCTTACAATTTAATACTCAGATCATTTTCTCTTGTTCTCCATTCCATTGTCCTTTTTCTCTTTGTTATTTCCCTCCTTGTCATGGTTTTATGATTTTTGGTTCTTGGTATTCCACATCATAACATGATGTAGTGCACTGGGAGTTAAAGAGTTAATGCTCCTGTTTTGGGCACTTGTCCAGAAGAGAAGAACTATATTCCCCAGAATACTTTGCATTCAGAGAGGAGATATAACCTCTGGCAAGGTCACCCAATGTCTCTTTTTTCCTTCGGCTCTCCTCCGTGCTTCTCGCCCCAATTGCACATCTCACCTCAGGATATGGTAAGGCCTTCAATTCTCAGACTATATTTGATTTTTAAGTTACAATTCTAATTTTACTGCATTATATTGTATTATAGTGTGTTATCTTGCATTCTGATTCCATATTAATAAATTAGTTTGCTTCTCCTCAGATTCTTGCCTCTGTTTTTAATTAGACAGGGTCCCCTGTTTCCCTTTTCTGAAGGCGTGGATTCATGAATCCCTACGCCCCACTAGTCACAGGACTGGGCTGAACCAGCCTGTAAACTGTCAGCAACTCCTTATAAAATATTTCTGCCAGGTGCTAGTAATACATAGAAAGATTCCAATTAAAATGTTCCTTAAAATGTGATAGTATAGATAGATAGATAGTGAATAATATGTAGCCTACCAAAACTTCATTCATAGTCTGACAGTGTAATTACTTAGTAATAATGCTGTTTCTTCTTATTCTTCTTCTCATGTTATCTTAAAATCTTCATTTTTATGTGTGCATTTTTTAAAAAACTGTCCCTTCTCTGAGTACACAAATGGGTTATCTGATCACAATGGGATCATAATTCTAAATTAAGTGTTATTTGCAATTATACTAAATTGCAAGAGGTAAGAAAGAGGAGGCATTCCATGTTAAATGAATAAATAAATAAATAGTGATACAGAATGGTAACAGAGTGAAAAGATAAACGCAAATTCACTTCCAGTGGCACATTATTGGAGAAAAGTAGAATAACAAATTCAATAGTACACCAAGAAAGAGTAAAGATTACAACCTGTGATTCAGATAAAGTGAGGATTGCCAGTGGAAAATAGGAAGTGTCAACTAAAACATGGCCTTACTCAATGCAGAAAGATGAGATCTGTGAAATATACAGTTTCATGCTCAATAGAAAGAAAATAATAATATCACAGTCATTAGAACTTGGAATGTGATAGCAAGTGTACAAATGGCTCTTGTAAGCTAGAAAATGTTAAAAACAGGAAAGAAAATTCTGATGTAGCTTAGGCAGAAAAAAAAAAAATAAACATAATGTTGGAAGGTGTAGATAAGTGTAAAAGCTCTTGGTACCACAGAGGCTTCAGCAAATGTACTCACCATCAATGGAGATATCAGGAAAATTATGGCAACATTTAACAATGAGGTCATTTGATTAAAACGGAAGTGAATATTTGCTGATAATAGACAGGTATGTAAGATACTAATAAAACTGGATGATATCATGTGCAAAGCCATTGCTTATTTCTCAGAGTTGTTCTTTATCACAGACTTTCAAATCAAAATGAAATAAGGGTCACAGCTTAGTGATGAAAAATTCCACAAATATGTACAGGCTTAGCAAATAGATATATAAATGTCATCATGCAAACAGCTCTGTGGAAATATAAATAAGCTGAAAGAAATGTATTGTGAATATATTGAAGAATATCACATTAAGTGTTATCAATAAATTCAAAACAATTAAAAATGCAAAATATATGTTTCAAGGTGAAAGAGTACAAGATGAATTTACAAGAGGTAGATGATGTTATTTCATTTTAGTGAAAGTAAATAAGTCAAATCCATCTAGAATTTAAGACAAGATTAGATTTATTATCATTAAATACATTCTTACCCAAACTGTCAGATGATTACAGTAAGGTTATGTCATTAAGGAAATGGCTATAGAAATGTAGAAAAATAAAATTCTCTGTTAGAATTGCTGCACTCAATAATATGAGTATGGGTTTCTCAGTTCCACTTTTAAGTTCAGATCTATATACAATCACTTATGTAAACGCATAGATATTAACATAGATTATTAGATTAAATAAATGCATATATCTACATGAATTTAATGTAAATTAGATATAAAAAATGATTGCATATGAATCTAATCTTTTTTTCCACAATTTTTTTTTCATTTTCATCACTAATTTCCATTCACTTTAAGCAGCATTCAAGTATAAAATGTAAAATAAGATTTTCAGATAAAATACTTCCTTTCTCTTCTGCACATTCTCCATTCATGTAACATTTTGTATCACAGAATCATGAGATCATAGACCGGCTTGGATATCAGCTGCCAAAAAACATTATTCTTAAATAAATATTATTAAGTATTTATTATTAAATATTATATTTTTACATACCAAAAGAAGGTCCTTTATGCATCCTGCTAGAAAGTTTAACAGTGAATGTTTAGAAAATTTTCCAACTGCATACTATGTCCTGCAAATGTGAAAATGCATTAGTAATATCAATATAATGAGGCAAGAAGAGAAATAATAAGATATCATAGACACACAGAAAAGGAACACATAGTCCAGCCATGTATTTCCCCTACAAATTATCTTGGTTCATTCAAAGAATATCATGAGGGTCAATTTGACAATCATTTCAGTGCCTTGAAGTGAAAAGCTTTTACAATATTAATCATTAACTTTTAATCATCAATCCTTTAACACTGAATGTGCTCTAATTCAACTGTAACCTGCTTACTCAGAGCCCAAAAATGATCATGCAGATGAAAAGAATATGAGCATAAATTTTTCCTTCTTATTCTCTGGGTTAGTGTTCTACACTAATTCTTTTCCTTCATATTTGTTCAGTATAATGTCAGTGTCCATATCCTAAGCTAATCTAGAAAAATCTTGTGCTTAAGTATTTATTTAAAATATTTAACATATAAAATTAAATTTATCAACAGAAGCACTGAAGTTAAGATGACTTGCTTTTGTTCTTGTGTTTTCATTCCCTCCTTTGATAACTCATTACATTTTTATTTTCATTCGAAAGATATCTTTTCTTTCAAAATACTTTCTAACATACCATTTGTTCAAGCTCTGTCTTGAGAGTATCCTGTCCTTCTAAAACAATGCCCTAGCCAGCTGTTACTCTACTTAGTATTAAGCTATTTTTCCCATGTCTAGAGGTTAACAGAGAACAGACTTATACTCGTGAATCTGAAATTTTTATTCTAATGATTTCTGCTTCTAGATACTATTCTAATTTGTTCATAAGTCTTTAACTTTACAGAATTCCTCATACATGGTTATTTAATATTAGCAGTCCTTTTTTCTTGTATAAATTGTATGATCCTTACACTAAGATTACAGCCTAGCTGAATTAGCACATTAAACATTTTGAAAACATTGTCTAGCACTTAGGTCAGTCAGCAAAGGAAAGTCTTAGGACACTCTCATGAATTCTCTCAACTTCTGAAAAAGAATGGTTTCATTTAAATTGCCTGCTGAGAGTAACTCCTGAGTCTCCTTATCTGCTGAACTTTGCTAATTATTAGGGAAAAAATATATTGGCACATGACAAACTTGTACCACATTTTAACAACTTACCACTACACTTGATCAAGTTTCATGCCTGAGAATATTCCAAAAGCTGTTTAACATAAGATACAGCTTCAGTATGATACAATTTAGTTCAAAATATTGACTTACATTTGGTATCTATCAGTTGGCTGATTCCTTTTTTGCACTACTTTGTACTTATTTTTGGAAAAATGAAGTTGCTATTATTTTTTATGACTCCTTGTGAGAATCCTTCTTCGTTGTTTTTTTTTTTTTTTGGCTCAAAGCTTGCTTCCTGAGGTTTTTCTTGTGATAAGACTCTGAGTGACTTGTCAAGGAGGCAACTGATGGGTGCTAACTGTGTGACAATCAATATTGCTTTGGGAACATTTGCAAGCCCCTTCCCCCAGAGCTGCTTGCTCTGTAGAAGAGCGGAAGAGAGTGCTCAGGAGTGTTCACTGGCGGAAGATCTGGCCTCTGGCCAAACCGCTCCAGCTAAGAATGGAAGGCTGGGGGATGATACCATTGTATCTTGCGAAGGCAAGATGCAAGTTGGTGCCTCCCTGCTTCCTCTTATCTGCTGGCAAGGCCAGAAAGATAAGAACAAAGGAGGTTCCTGCTGAGATCCCAGAGCCAGAAGCTGCCACCGCAAGGAGAACTGACTCAACCACCTTGGGTTTGAGCTGTCACTCAAAGGAGAGCTGACTCAACCACTTTGGATTTGAGCTGTCACTCCAAAAACAGCTGACTCAACCACTTTGAAGCATTGTAAAAGGGCCATCATCACCATGGTCATGGTCGTCGTCGTTGTCAACAGAACAACAATGCCTGATGACCCATCACTACTGAGGATCAAAGACGGAACTACGAACCACGCTGGATCCATGGTGGTGACTATGTCCCTCTTGCTTCCTATAAAGACTCCTTGCCTCTTCTTTCCTATCTTTTCTATCGCCCTCCTTCCCTTCCCCATTACCCTAATTCATAATAGTATCCGTCCTCCCCTTCCCCATTTCCCTAATTAAGATTTGTAATAAACTGGTCGGACCAACATTTGAACCGTTGCTTCTTAATCTCACGCCGGGTATATAGATAATAAAAGAACCTCCTCTCCCTCCTATAAATTGGAGCGAGACACTCCTTTTTTTTTTGTTTCAACTAATACTTCTTTAAGACTGTAATATCTATGAAAACTTGCATTTTCAGTGTTACTGAAAGCATTGTTGTATCTAAATTTGTCATGTCTCCATGACTTTCTCTTACAAATCACTACAATTGTATCAGCATTTCTCTTTGTTTTTTTTCTTTTTTCTTCCCATAAAAGACATCCCATACATGTTTTCAATTGTAGCTTTTTCCTTCAACACATCTGACTTTTGCTTAAATCTCTTCCTATGTATATGCATCCTTTCCAGCTGTCCATAAATGGGAGCAGAATAGTTTATAATTCATCAGCTTTTTGGCTTGGTTATTCAGCATGACATACTCTATTAAATTTAACAATGATTTCTGGTGAGCTATGTTTCCATGCTCACGGAAATTCTATTGATACTGTGTTTATTGGTGTGTCAAAATTCTTGATTTGGTTAATTGCATGAGAAATAAAGACTTCAGGGTTTTGTGATCAAGTGGTAAATTGGTTTTCTAGTTAGTTTTAAGAAAACAAATTGTGATGCTTCAAGGTACCTTATCACAGTCTCTTTACGTTACTTTCTAGGGTCCTACCGGACTCACAGTCTCTTTTGCTTATAATTCTGTGAATAAGCTGTCAGTATTTCCTACGTGTAATTATTCACTTGCATATAATATGCTTTACATTGTTCACTTTTTTAGGGAAACTAACAAGGCATAGTTTAATGTACACAGATCTATACAGATTAAACTTTTTTTAAAGAAAGAGTATTTTGAAGGCACAATGGTGGCTGGCTACTCTTCTGGGGATGGGGAGTTGCAGAGGCTTCCCATGGGAGGGACAAGACATGGTACTGCCAGATGGGGAAACCCAACACCCAAGTCAATGAGCAGTGTGGACTGGGGACATCCCAATCCTTATACATTGCACACCTCCATGAGGACAGAGACTGGCCAAGACTAGGTTCAGGTATCAGCCCATAGGTCAAGCCTTTAGCAAACTGGTAGTTCAGTTTGCAAATATGCTGCTTTCTATTAACAGTTTTAGCAAAGTGAATCACTCAGCCCTCCAAGCCTTGCTTGGATAGCGTGGAATAAAACAAGGTTGGCAAAGTCCCTGTGCCCAGCTGCATATGTAATTGTGGTTGGCTACAAGCTTCCTCTCCCTCAGAGAACAGTTGGCCCCACTGGTACTCTTCTCCCCACATTGTATCCTAGATTTTTCAACTTTTTTTTTTTTGTTAGGCTGCTCCTTAGTCATCCCTGTTCAAGGCTGTTATAATTCATGCTACTCTTGTTGATCTTGAAACTTCTGTTGACAAGCATTAACTCCAGGGGTTCTCCACGCGTATTATCCAGCAACTGGACATCAAAACACTCACTATCACTATATTAAGCTCATAGTCTGTTCAGACTTAAAACTGTCTAACAGTTTGTACATTCAGCATAAATATAGTTCCTAAAATCATATTATTTAATCTAGAAGAGATAAATGACGATGAACATGGCAGAAATCTTTAAAATCAAGACTGTTGTGGAAAGGTACTCAGAGACTGTTTTAAAAATACTTATCCAATGAAATACAATATCACTATGGTAAGGCAGCCAAAATTATTTATCATATTTCACTATCTTGATCATCTGATCTGCTTATAATAAAATTTAGGTGAAATTCTCAATGTAAAATATCAGCTGCTGCTTGGACTAAAGCTGCCAAGGGGAGATATGCAAAAAATGGTTTTGTAGCTTTGCTTTTTTTTATCCTTTACAACTTTTAATGATGAGAAGCTCTTCTTCAGAAAAGAAAAAGAAAGAAGATATTTTCTTTGCAAGAAAGAGCTAACTTATTATATAAGTTGCTGTTTTAAGTGCATCCTTTTGTTACGGTAACTAAAGTTCTAAAAATACTTGAAATAAAAAGGACATCACCTTAAAAGCTTCTCAAGTAGTCATAGCAACAGCATTTTTTAGACTAAAAGCAGTTCATAGAGGATCTTGTTCCTCTGACCTTCAGCTTTTAAAAAATTATGTTGGCAATTTCTTTTAAGAAAACATACATATATCTAAAGTCAGATAAAGTCCAAATTAAGAATATGCTGAATTATCCCGAAGTATTTTATGTGCACATAGGCAACACTCAAAAAAATAAAAATAAAAAATTCAAATTCTCTTTTTTTATTTTTGGATTTCCAGAAAGCATGCTTTATGATACAGGATTACAAGTGATCATAACAAAAACAAAAATTAATTTAAGATTCACTTTATTGTATCTTAATAAACATATATTTTAGAATTGTTTTCAAGTGTACACATAATTTGTGGATTTATTGGTTGGGATTATTTTCTCTGGTTTTCTATGTTTGTTATTTGTTGTTGTTGCTTTTCGTGTAAACATGCATTCATCCTCTCTTTACTGTTAAAGACATATATTCGTCCTCTATACGGATAAGCCTTATTGGAGCCCAAACTACTTTTTTTTTAAGCAGTGGGATTTTCCTGCAAAATACTGTCCTGTCTGTGTACCTGTATGGGGCTGCTGAATCATGGCCTGAGCCTCTGATTGATCACATGAGGTGAGCAATGAGTCAACCACGGCAGCACAGGTGAAGGCAAGCTCACCTGTGCTGGCTCCACCTCTCCTACACCCATTTAAGAGCTGACTGCCAGTGGAGAAAGATGTCTTCTGGAGATCCACTCCACTGGAGTTTCCTATACAAGCCCAGGATAGGGTGAGTGTCCTTTTCTGCTCTAGTATAATAATTATATAAGCCAAGCTCTTGAATATACTACAACATCTGTATATTCATTGATTGTACAATTGGTGAGCCAGGCAGGCCAAATATACTTTATATCATGGTGGTTTTTTTTGTGTGTGTGGAATTTCTACAAATGGGTCAGGGGGGAGAACATAATTTCTCTAGATAAAATGATCCCCAGATAGATCCCAGGATTTCTGGGATCTCCTTATTACCAATTAGTGACCATAGTTGAGAAATGGGGTCCCCTGTGTATTATGGGGAATATTTCCCCATTCTGCATGATAAGATTCTTTCAAGAATTGGACAGAGACATCTTAACTATAAAAGAAAGGCAGTTAGCTGCATCCACAATGGTATGGCCACTGTTAAATTCCTTAAATCAGGCTGAGATAAGATTGGACACCTTAGAAAGTGAAAATTGGTTATTAAAAGATTGTATTGAAAAACTGGAACAGGAGCTTAATTTTTTAACAGGGAAAAGACCAACTTTACATTCCCTAAGTCAGGTCTGCAGTATTTCAGTAGTTAGTAACTACACCTCTGAAGTAACAGACCTGGTTGAACAGGAAAACAAAAATTCTAAGTCAAATCTAGAGGTTCCTCTCATGGTGGATTCCTTGGAACACCGTCCTATTATAACTCAAAAGACAAAGAAAGTACAAGATAGACCGGCAGGGGTGCCCCCTGACCAAAAGCCCCCTGCTGAAATAAATTTACATGTAACAGCTAGGCCATATACACCAACAGAATTAATAGATATGGTACAGCAATTTTGGCAGAGGCCAAAAGAGAGTGTACCCACGTGGTTACTTAAATTATGGGATTTAGGGGCAGAAACCGTCATGGTTAATGGGCCAGAAGTATCAAAGTTAGCCACCATAATGGTACACCCTGCTGTCAGGCAGAGACTGTACACTGCTGCTCAGTATAGCAACGAGAACCATTCAATAATACACTGGTCAGTGGCAGCATGCCACATGGTTTGGCCAAACAAATCAGATATTCCATTAAACACAGGATTATGGTCCTCCATGGAGGACCTTCAAAATTATATTCATGAATTAGGCATGAGGGAAGCGATATACGAGGATGCATTTCATAGCCCAGATATGCTTTTGGCAGGTATGTAAGATTTAATCTTACAACAGGCCCCTTCTCACATTATATGGGACCTTAGTTTCTGTATTAAACCCTCTGGTGACCTCAGAAGCTGTGATTCAACAGGTTACCCAGTTAGTAGCTGATTTGAGGGAGACAGAGCACTAGGTCTCTGAGTAGCAATATCTGAGTAGTAGAAGCAGCAGAGGTGCTTCCAGTAGTCAACAGGCCATCTGTGAGGAACTCTGTCTGGGCCTATAAGAGTCTCATTAAAATAAATGTTTAACAACCTTATTTGGGCTGGGGTCCAATTTGTGAAGATCGACCACCAGCCCAATCACATCCTCCTTTAGCTGTGGAGACAATCAGAGACTTAAAATCTACCCTAAGAAACCAAGGGTAAGAGTTATAGGAATAATACCAACAACAATGTGGAATTTAGAGGATTTCATTGTTCCCAATGCCTGAGCCACCTGAAGCAAAAGACTTTGGCCCAGTTCATGGTGTGATGAGTTATGTTTGTCCCCTTAGGGCCTCCAGACAGGACAGGAGACCCTATGTAGAGGGCCAATATACTGGTCCCAGAAAAATGTCCAGAGAGTTATGACACTTGTTGATACTGGAGCAAAGCATCAATTATCTATGGAGATCTGAACAAATTTCATGGAGACAGAATGATGATTGGTGGTTTTGAGGGACAAACTATTCCTGTCACCCAAACATGGTTAAAATTGGGGGTTTGGAATCTCCCACCTTGGGAGTATAATGTATCTATTGTCCCAGTCCAGGAATACATCTTAGGCATACATATTCTATGGGGTCTTTCTCTCCAGACAACTGTGGGAGAGTTCAGACTTCAACAGAGATGTATCAGTATCCAGGCGGTGTAGGCAATATTAAGAGGCCATGCGAAACATGGGCCTATTTGCCTGCCAAAACAGTGACAGATTACTAACGGAAGACAGTATAGACTCCTAGGTGGGCAGGATGAAATATCAAAAACAGTGCAGGAATTAGAAAAAGTGGGCATTATAAGACCTGCTCACAGCCCATATAATTCCCTCAAATGGCCAGTGTGAAAGTCAGATGGCACATGGAGAATGACAGTAGATTATAGAAAATTCAATAAGGTCATGCTGCTTATTCATGCAGGCACACCCAATATTGCCTCCCTAACACAATTGAGTAGGGAGATAAAAATCACTGCGTCCTAGATTAAGCAAATGCGTTCTTCAGTATCCCAATTGTTCAGGAATTGCAAGATCGGTTCTTGTTTACATGGGGAGGCAGGCAGTGGGCCTTCCAGGTCCTGTCACAGGGGTACGGGCATTCACCAACGTATTGTCATAATCTAGTGGCTCATGACCTAGATGATTGGAAAAAGACTGATGTTAACCTATATCATTATATTGATGAGCTCCTGCTGGCATCTGACTCACTGGAGGCAGTAGGACAGGCAGCAGATTCATTAACCACCTATTTACAACAGAGGGGATGGGCTATAAATCCCCAAAAGGTGTCTGTAAAATTCCTGACAGTAGTTTGGTCAGGAAAGACCAAAGTACTACCCAGTGTTGTCATAGATGAGGTTCAGGCATTCTCAGTCCCTACAACATTAACACAGCTGCAAGAGTTTTTAGGTATACTGGTTTACTGGAGTTTTTATACCTCACCTACCTACCACCACAACTGCTAAGGCCACTGTATAGACTCACAAAAAAGGGGCAGCTATGGGATTGGGGGAAAGCGGAACAGGATGCTTTCCAACAGGCAAAACTGGCAGTTAAACAAGCCCAGGCATGGGGTATATTCGATCCTACCCTCCCAGCTGAGTTGGATGTCCACGTTACTCAAGACAGCTTCAGTTGGGGCCTGTGGCAACACCAGAGTTCTGCTTGGATCCCCATTGGTTTCTGGTCTCATGTTTGGCATGGAGCAGAAGAAAGATACAGTATGATTGAAAACCAGTTTGGCATTTCAGGCAGTAGAGCCAATAACTCAAACAGCTGAAGTTTTAGTCAAGACCACTCTGCCGATTCAGGTGTGGGTGAAAGATCTGACCCACCTTCCTAAGACAAGGGTGGCCCAAGCACAAACAGTGGCACGATGGGTTGCCTATCTCAGCCAAAGGAATAGTCCATCTTCATCACCCTTGAAAGAACTCTAGAAGATCATAGGCCCAGTTACGTATCACAGTGATGCACCAAAAGAAATACTGGTTGTTCCACCAGAGAAGAGTCCCATTCAGGAGGGAAAATATCCTATCCCTGAAGATGCCTGGTACACAGATGAGTCCAGCAGGGGCAACCTGAGCAAGAGGAGAGCAATAGCATACCACCCTTCCACCGAGACAAACTGGTTTGATGAGGGGGATGGTCATAGTAGCCAATGGGTAGAATGCGAGCCGTGTGGATGGTTATAACCAAGGAACCCGGTGATGGCATCCTCAGTATCTGTACAGATATTTGGGCTGTGAACTGAGGGCTCACTCTTCGAATTGCCCACCACAGTGGGCCACCCAGGAATGGACAATCCATGCCCGGCCAATCTGGGGCAAGGACATGTGGTTAGACATATGGAATATGGTCAAATGCAGGACTGTATGTGTCTACCATGTTTTTGGTCATCAGCCCCCTACAGTCACTGGGAAACGATGAAGCTGATACGCTGGCCTGAGTTCGATGGATTGAGAATTCACCATCTGAAAACGTCACGCATTGGTTACATTAGAAGCTACAGTATGCTGGACAAAAGACAATGTGGGCAGCTGCTAAAGCATGGGGACTGCCCATACAGCTACTGGACATTGTCCAGGCGTGCCGGCATTGTGATGCTTGATCCAAGATGAGTCTGAGACCATTGCCCAAAACAACAGCCCGTCTCACCAGAAGACACAATCCTCTCCAGTGATGGCAGGTTGATTACATCGAGCCCCTTCCTCAGTCTGAGGGAGCGAGATATGCTCTGACCTGCACCAACACTGCAAGTGGGTTACTGCAGGCCAGTACCAAAAACAAACCAGGCATATACCATCAAGGCACTCACTAAACTGATGTCTGCCTATAGGACACCTCAAGTCATCAAGAGTGACCAAAGAACTCATTTTACTGGTGCAATGATACAGTGCTGGGCAGCAGAAAATAACATTGAATGGTGATTCCACCTGCCATATAATCCAACGGGGGCAGGCCTCATCGAACGTTATAAGGGTATTCTTATGGCTGCCCTGAAGACAGACTCCCAGTCCCTGCAGGGGTGGTCAAAAAGATTGTATGAAACCTTGCGGGACCTGAATGAAAGACCCCAAGACAGCAGATCCAGTAGCCTCAGAATGGTGCAGACAGCATGGGCCACTCTGCTTAGGATTGAAATTATGGGCACTGATCATCAGGTAAGACCCCAGATTGGTAATGAAAATAATATTCTGCACCCTGCTCCTGAGAACTTAGATCCTGGCACCCATAGAATAAAATGGCCTTGGAAGGTGCAGGTAGGACCCAAGTGGTGTGGCCTATTTGCACCTTGGGGGAGATTGTTGGAGGCTGAAGGCTCAGTAGTCCCTCCAGTAATGGGCACATCACCTACTGATATTGTGGTCAATACTCTGACCTTCATTGCTAAAGGGACTCCCATCATGTCCCTGTGGCAGATCAGGACACCTCCTTTGGCGCCTGATATCATTATGCAGCCGCATACATCTAGCCAGAAAGTGTGGTACAGGCAGCCAGAATGTGCCCCAGTACAAGTGGAAGTGTTCACCCAGGATAGAATATGGCCTGTATCTTACCCTGGAGGGCAGACCTTCCCCTCTTAGTACCTCTGAAATGTCTGTATTTCTTCCCGTGAGTCTTTAAGCCTTCAGGATCACTGGAAGGAACAAAATGTCATCAAAAGCATTCCAGTGTTGCTGTCAGGTCATGTGGTGCAACACCTGGTGATGGTCTACATGGGACTGATGGAACATAGGACAGACCTGCACCTCACAACTGCATGCCTCCAGTAACATTATTGAGCACTGCCCCATAAAAGAATATAAACGTTCACCAATGATCACTCATCTTGAACTTCGCCAACATGTGTCGCAATGAAATTGTATAAGCATCGAGGTATATTGGATCTCTGTTTCTGGAAAAGCTCACCCTTTAGTTAACCTGATCATCGGTTCACGCTGTGAAGGGGTGGAGTGTATGGGGCTGCTGAATCATGGCCTGAGCCTCTGATTGATCACCTGAGGTGAACAATGAGTCAGCCATGGAAGCACATGTGGAGGCAATTCACCTGTGCTGCATGAAGGGGTGGAGCTGGCTCCACCTCTCCTAGACCCATTTAAGAGCTGACTGCCGGGGGGAAGCATCTCTTCTGGAGATCCACTCCCCTGGAGTTTCCTATGCAAGCCCAAGATAGGGTGAATGTCCTTTTCTACTCTAGTATAATAATTACATAAGCCAAGCTGTCGAATATACTATATCATCTGTATATTCATTGTTTGTACAGCACCCCTGTACTGTATTACTTTCATGGCTAAATGTGTAAAGAAGCTTTATTTTCATGGGTGAATTCAGATACCTGTTTAAGATTTGCATTCTTAAAAACAGAATTAGTAATAGTTTTTATTGTGGTTAGTAGCCAACATAACTAAAAGAATAAAAGGGGTGCTAATCTTTCTGGCACTTCATTAACAGAACTGTTCAAAAAGGCCTTATTTAAAGCTTATTGAAGTCAGCATACCCATTGTTTTCAATAACCTTTGGATCAGGCTTAAAACCCATTTAGTTAAAGGTGTACCAATGAAATGAATGTTATGAAATTACAGTTATCACTGATGATGTAATTTGAAGGTAATGGAATGTCATCTGTAACCAGAGGTCTAATTTGTCATGCAAGTTCTTATTAACAGTGATGACAGATACACAGCAAAGAATACAGCTTGAAGATGACAGCTCAGGTTGTGATTGCATCAATAAAATTTGAAACACCTATTTTTTTTCTCCAATTTTAGTAAGTACGTTACTAATAGTAAAACTAATTCTTCAATGTAAACTGAATAATCCATGCTTACTATAGGTTCTAGCAGACTCATGTTGTGAAGGTAATTTAAATTTGTCAAGTATCTTCTCAGCAGCTACCCAACGGTTGTATGTCACTATCTTTTACAAAAAGTTTGCTGTTACTATCAAGATTTATAGCTTGCAGGACGTGATAGCCAGCATGGTCAAAGAATTCTTGATATGAGAATGTGACAATACATACTTCTTACATTGGTAAGTAAAGAAAAAATAATGATAATATATTGTGGTAACTTATATCTTCCAAGCTAACAGAACTTTTCTGAAGGCTTCCACAAGAAACTCTAAAAAATGGAACTGGATCCATTTAGGATGAAGCAGTGTGAAAGACCTATTTCCCACTTCATTCCAAATTCATAGATGGATGATCACATCCAGTTCTACAAAATAAAACACAGTGTCTTCATTGTCCTTGACAGGTACACTTCTGCTTGAGTACATCTACAGCCTCCCTTACAAGAAATGAAAAAATAGTCTTAGCCAGATACTTAACTGAGGCTACCAACAGAAACTAAGAGACTGGGAAAATGGTTTTCTGATCCATTGTGGATAAGAAATCTGTGCTTATTTTTTTGCTGGATGAAACACAGAATAAGCAAACAATTCTGTCTAATGGAATGATTAAGTGTTTAAAATGATGTTTTAATTCAATCAATTAAAAGTATAAACAGCATGAGTTTGATTGAGTCAGTTTAAAGAATTACACAGAAACCAACGTAGTTGTCAGCAGGAGTGAAAAATTCATGTACCACCTACACACAGCTTGAATCTCGTATTTCTCAATTGGATATTACAAACAACCTACTCTATCACAGAAGGATAGCTCTTGAGTAAGAAAAAACACAGCAAAGCTTTCAAAACATGTGCAGTTAATTAAAATTTAGGCACTCGGCAACCACTGTCAAACACTTTAATAAGTATGACAGCTTGATTAGCCTTTATTTGTTCTGTCTTCCATAGAAAATTAAAAAAAAAAAAAATTAAGTATGCTTTTAACATAATAGAAATATTTACCATAGTAGATTAATAAAATGCCTGTCTTTTAAGCAAGTATACTCTTATATTCAATAGATGCATTCCTGAAAGCTAACAGAATAGAAATAACAATAAATATTTAACTACTGTTAATTGTGGATAGAGTACTTTAGAGAGAGCAACATGAAAGCAAACAAAAACATCCAATTGCAACTCTAATATGAGATAGCTTTTACCATACATTACACATATTTGTGTGGTAATTTAGCACTCTAATGGTAGGGCAAGACTTTCCGGTTGTGTTCAGCTCTGGTCTAAACTATTAGTTAGATCCATGATAAAAACTGTTGCCTCTAAGACAATTTAGGTTTGAAGAAAACCTAGTGGACAACTAAGCTGCTTTAGAAAACATATTTTCTAAAAAACAGACAAAAAAAACCCATCAAATTTCAGATTAAAATGCATGCATACAAATCCATTCATAGTTATGTTGGGACAACTTTATTGCTGAAATAAATTAATTTAGATGCATTCATTTTGAAACCTTAGTCAGTGTACATCTGCTTAAAATGATTGCATTACTTCTAGGCTTCCACAGAATCAGTGTTTGATAATCCATTTTACCAATTTATCTATCTAAACTTTTCAGATGGCTTTAAATTTCAGATGTATTTTAAATTCTTAGCATTGTACCAATTTTTTATTTTACCATGAAGTTTTGATTATCATGATTACACTATAAAATCATACAATCTTTAAGAATAAGATAAGAAACATATGCATGTAAGAATATAACATAAAAAAAATTATTCTCTTCTTAATTCTTCTCACTTCATGCTGTTTATCAACTCTGCTCCAGTAGTCAACTAACTTTATAAATAAAGAAAAAGTTAAGAATATTTACTGGCCTAGTAATGTTTATATAATTCATAAAGTGTAGAATATTTTTTACATTGAAATGAGACTAATATTTTAAAATAAGCCCAAAAAGGCTGAAGTTTTAATATTCTTATTTAGCTCAGTGCAACTGAACAGACAAAATGTACATCAAATTTAAGAGTCTTGCAATATAAAAAAAAAAAAGATCACTGATACATAAGTATATGTTTTCATAAGACTTTAGCAAAGAAGGTTCCTTTGGACATGATGGAATCCTATAAATCAGTAAGTTACAATATTATCTGAAAAATAAGCTTTCAGAACGAATACTTTTGGGAAGAACGCTATATATGAATTTTGCCTCAACCACTTATAAGATTACATTTTTGAGAGAGAAGTATCATAGAAGCAGTCTCATACAATATGAATATTAATTCACAAGTCAAGTCCCATTGCAAGACCAGTGAAAGGTTACTGCATACGCTGTATTAAAGGAAATAAATTTAGAAAAGGCTTTGGGATCTTCAGGTTCAGTTATAATGCAGTCACATTATAACTGCAGGCAGTATATATCTATAAGCAGATTTTATATGCCAATAAGCTTTAGAGAAACAAATTGTTCATATTTTTCACTAGCAGAGATTTACAAGAACTAGTTTTTTATACACAAAGATCTTAACTAATTATATCTCTCCTGTTCTAGAAATCACAGCACTTTTTGCAAATGGTAACCAAAAATTCTTCCACGAACAAGAAATTTCAGCCTCCTCCACTGATGGCTGTGCAACTTGTGATCACATTCATCAGAAAAAAACATCACCATGTTTCTGTTCCTCTAACTGGGTAAAGAATGGCTTATGAGATTTCACTGCAGATTTCACTTCAAGAAGTTTTATGCAAGTACTTAAATAGCCCCATTTTAAAATAAGAAATGTTATATGTTGTTGTGTCTTAGAGGTCCACGATTACACCACCGTTCATTAACAGCGCCAAAAGAAGCAGACTCCTAACCTACTTAAATGCCTAGTTTCTTGTTTACATTGCACTTTTCAGTCCTATTATATTCTGTCTTTGCTTATTTCTCCAGTACTATTTCAGGATGTTGAGTCCTACACCAGTTTCCTGTTCTAATTATTGTGCCTGATGATCATGTCTGAAACCTAATGACTTCAGTGTCCTGCAGAATAATGGAATCTTACCTCATCCTGCCAAACAGATTCAGAGGCTTCATATATTTAGTAAGGTCTCTGTTTCCTTCACGCCCAACTGATAGAAATCCAGAAGCCATATATCACGTTTCAGCACTGTTATTTCTATTTTTGTAAAAGCATTCTTATTGAACCAAAGCTGCATTGGCCTTGTAATTTTAATATAGATTTCTAGTAATTTGAAATTTCTCATTCAATGACATTTTTTTTCCTAGTACAACCATTTGTTTATATTAGGTTTTGTTTATGCTTTATGTTTAAATATTAAATAACTTTATTACCTTCTAATATGATAATATTATAACTTGAAATTTCTAACAGATGAGGAGCCTTCACTTACTATTTCCCTCCCACTTCTGTTCACTTTGTTCTCTAGACCTTAAGGTCTACGTTGAGAGTGTAATAGTAATCCCTGAATGAATATTGATAGGCTGCAGAGATCTATTTATAAGACACTTATTTTGCTTGTGTTTTATTTTATTGTTCAACATTTAACTACCTCATAAGAGGCTCTAACTGCATGTGAATTAATCTCCTCAGTGAAACATAAACCTATCACAGACAACCTAATTCTACACTTAATTCTCACACCAAATAGCCCTTTATTTCCCTTATACTACATGTGGTGGTATTTCATGATTGTAAGTTTTACTCAAAATCTTAACAACACTGCTCAGCCTGGCTCCCAAGGTGGAAGAGGATATAGATGATCCCTGATTGCCCACATTTCTTATATGATGGCTGTGTAATTAAAGACAAAATCTGTTATTTTGGAGTTCTGCAGATTGGGTGTCAAACTACACAGAAATTTAGATATAGGTTACTGTCAATTATCTACATGTGATTTTGGATAAAGGACTTAACAGTTTTTAAATTTGAATTTCCCCCTCCTCACTGTTTCAGCAGAAAATACAATAGCTGAACTTATTCTTAGAACAAAAATCACAAATTCTCAACTGTACCAAGTTGATTAAAGCTGATGATGAAAAAAACTCTTTACTGATTATGAAGTATTCAGAATACCACAATGTCTTTGAAGGGAAATAATGCAATACATCTTCACAAGTTTGACTTTAGGTGCAAATGTATAATGTAGTAAAACTGATCAAATTATCATTTGGGAAACCACTTTCCACAGCAGGCATAACTAATCTGGAACTCATAATACCTTTTAGCAGGGCTAATATGTCCTGGACACTTTTCTGGGACATATTGGTGGGATAATTTTCAGGATTTATTTGATTATTTCCCACTTGAGTTGGGTGAGATCTGTATATTCACAGTGAACACAGATCATCCTAAACAACTGAAATAACACTCTAGAGAGCTCATGTTACTGCCATCTGTATACCAAATTAAGAAAAGCCCACTTTTTGTCTGCAGTGGAAATTCTGTGTTACGGATTTTTCCTGCAAAGTTGAAAATAGACTCTGAGAAGAGAGGTCTGCATCTGCAGGCTTTTGCAAACCTCATTACATTTTTCTGTTGTCCATCCTAAATTCTGGACCACTGACCTCTTCCTTCAAGTAGGTTCTCATTATGGCATTTGTAGAAGAACAAAATAATTCACGCTGAGATGCTGTCAACGGTTTACAGGCTGGTTCAGCCCAGTTCTGTTACTAGCAGGGAGGAGGGATTTCACAAAATCTGCACCTTCAGGAAAAGGGAACAGGGGACCCCAAAACAATTAAAAACAGCAGCAACAACCTAAGGAGAAACATAACTAATTTACTAAATAAAGTATCAGAATACAAGATAGCACACTATAATACAATATAATTAGAATTGAAGCTAATCATTCAAATATAATTAGAGAATGTCTGAAAGGTGGATAGGCCTCACCATAACACTGAGGTGAGATGTGCAGTTCAGTTGAGCAGCAGGGAGTCAGGAGGAGAGTCAACAAAGATGAGCAGATGAAAAAGAGTGCATCAGGTGATACTGCCAGGAGTAATACCTCCTCTCTGTGACCACAAAGTACCCTGGCGAATGTAGTTGTTCTTCTCTTCTGGTCAGATACCCAGAACTTGAGCATTAACAGTTAATCTCCCAGTGCCCCACATTATGTTATGATGTGGAATACCGAGAACCAAAAATCATAAAACCATGACAGATGCAAACTCACTAAAACTAGTAAACACATTCAGAAAATCTGAAGTTTAAGCACATTGGTTCTATTTGAAATTCCAAACTATAAAGCAAGAAAAGGTTTGGCTTTCTGTCAGTCACCTATTAATACCTCAATAAGCTTTTCACCTTCTCAGACATTCACAGTTTCTGCTCAGATTAATCCAGTTATTGCCTTCCTCTCTTAGCATTTTCATAAGTCCGTTTTAGATTCCTTAATACAACAGGAAATTGTAAGTGGGCAAGTAATAAGGTATGGGTTCCTGAGATTAGATGACTTATATCAATGGGGGGGGGGGGGGGGGTGGGGGCTTGACAACTTTCTTAAAATGAGTGTTCTTCTTCACATTACTTATTTCACAGGTTTTTATTGAATTTGAATAATTTATCCAAGCATTGGGTCATTCTAATACTATGCAATATGTTGACTGAAAAGCAAAAACATATATCTGAATAACTTCTGCATAACAATGTACTCTTACATTCAAACAGTGTATGATACAGACAAATGCAAAAGTCTACAAAAAATGAATGGAAACAATTTAGTGGTGAGCATTTACTGATTATAATTTGATATGTAATTTGTTATGTAGATATATTCCTGTTCTACAGAAGTCTATTGTTGTTATTTGAAGTGTGTCCAATAAAACAAAAGGGAAAAAAAATAAGAAGTGTTGGGAAGTGAATAACTTTTTTCTTTTTTAAACATTTCCTAGTTTTGTGGGTAAAAAAATAAAAGGAAGCAAATTTCATTTACGAATAAAAATCTCCCTTCTAAAACAGAGAGGACAACTGATTTTAAGAAGTTCTGGCTATAAACTGAACAATGAAATCAAGAATGTTCTAAACTGCAATAAAAGGACTTGTATGTACCACAAGGAGATGACAATGTCATGCTGTTCTTGAAAGAATGATAGATTTTTCAATAACAATAAACTATTTGAATTGCAATCCAATATTTTAAGATTATTTATTTTAAACATTTCAGTGTGATTTTTTAAAATAAGTAAAATTCTACAAGTTTCTCTACATTATACTTCATTTTTTGTCTGTTATTTTCTCCCAGAAAAAAAAATTAAGGACATATGCCCATTGTCTCCAAACAATTCTTAACTATGTCAATTTCTATGGTGTGAAATGCATCAAAACACCTCATGCTGCAACATATCTAACAGCACAGTATGAAGCTCACGGAAACATTTTGTAGTTAGAACAAAGATCACTCTAAGCATAGGCGGTTTTCTCCTGACACCAGTTAAGTTCCTTACAGGATCAGCTGTTGATGTATTATCACTGATAAGTATCCAACGTATATCCTCCACCCCCTGCCCCCTCAAAAAATCTCAAATTTAAACCACCAATGCAGTGTATCTAAAGAAATGAAAGCAGTCATGACTTGCTGTTCAGAAAAAATTAAGTGGGGTGAATTTTCCGATTAGGTGCAAATTCAATCCAGATTTCTTGAGGATGAACAACTGGCATAGTATTTATCTTGTTCTGCGGGTCTTCTTATGCAAATTATTATCTAGTACAAGACATACTGGACAATTAATTACAAATATATAGAAAAAAATCTCTCTGAAAGGAGCATAGAAGGAATACTGAAGCAGTAAAATAAGTTACAGCCTGTTTCTTTCTATCATCCCTAATTTCTTTCTTATTAATGATAATTAAATCCTGAGGCATTTTCAAAAGTTCTGCAACACAAAGGAAAAATACTAAACAGAACATTTCATCATTGCAGCTCCAGTGATCTTCCACTAATTTGTGGAATATACATTTGGACAGCCAAATTCTGGTTTGTCTAGCTATTCAAACTCAATATAAACGGAGACACTAAGTTTAAACTGAGGAAATTGAATACAGCTTTTCACATTTTGCAGGTTTAGAACAACAGCATTCTATTATAGGCGCTACTACAAATAATAATTTATCTAATTTGATTTAGCCAGTCACTATATGTATTCAAGAACATATGGTTCCTTATATGAAAACCCTTCTGAAAATCTGGCACTTACTAGCTATGTAGCACATTCTTCATTAGCATCTCTATCCTCTGTGCGTAAAGCTCATTAAACTCCAGTTGATGCAACTTCATCTTTAAAATGATACACAGAATTATAAAAACACTTTAAAGTTTGCATACTGCTTATTTATAGAATCCTATGAGTATAAATGTACTTATTATATGTTTATGGTCTTTTTAAAAAGTCCTGTTTTAAAGTTAAATCTTAGTCCTTTTCTGAGTAAAGATATCTATCACGTCCAAACATATAAAACATTGATTTTGAACTTGGCAGGATGGATGCAACTGATTTGTAGATACATTTCTGAATTTTCTGATCTGGGTATCTAGGTAATTTGGGAGTAGGAAGAAATGATTCTCTGGAAAACAGACACAACCTTAGAACTATTTCCATAGGACAGGATGATGTAGGAGAATTACAAGTGCAGTAATGGTCCTGAGACTACGCACGGATAAGAACAATTTCTTTTCTCTATTGTTTGTTCATAGCCTGGTACCAGTTTACTGACAGCACCTCTGTCCCTCCTGTCATTATATTAGTTAAGTATTTGTCAATGCCACACAGTGCCAGAAAGGCACACACATCAATGCCCTTTTTTTTTTTTTTTTAAATAGTTTTTCTTCTTGCCCTGGGAACAGCTAGATATCATTCTTACTCCATTTTCAATGACTTTTTGCTAGCATACATTTAAATGATTCACTGAATTTTCCCAGCTTATTTTTCCAGACAATGGAGACAAAAGTTTTTCAATGGAGACAAAAGTTTTTGTTTTTTGTTTTGTTTTGTTTTGTTTTTTAAAGTTGCACTTCCTTATATTTTAAATTTCTAAACATTTTTTGTTTAGATTAATCTCAATCATTTGTTTCTCTTACTTCAACTTTTAACACCTTGCCCTGCAGTGATTTGTAAAAAGCTTTTTCCTTCAGTACATACACTATTTATTTTAGCAAAGCAAGTAAATTAACTCCTCTGCTGATACAAAAATTGTTTCCCAAGTAGAGCCTAACACTTTAGGTTAATTGCTCTGTAGCATTTGAGGAAAATTGGAGAAATAGAGAAGTTTGCTATGCCTCTAAATGGACAGAAAGGATCATGATTAACAAGTATATGATCAGAGTTACATGGCTGATGTGCCTCAGCAATGACATTACTGCAGGCATGGGGTTAGTTAAAGAAGGTTGTGTTTCACCCCAAAGCCTATTCAAGGACCGTTACCATCGAATACTGGCTGATAACAAGTCAGCATGACCACAGGAGCTGCAAAGGGAACACAACACTGCTGTGGCAGTAGCTCATTGTACAAAATCCTGCCAAGCACCAGAACTATTTTTTGTACAGAAGATACACCTGGCAATATCTTTGCTCTTTGAACCAGAGGCAACATCTGAGCCTTACCTGCATAAAATATTAATAAAAGGAGGGCGGAGAGTGTTTTCAATAATGACAAAGTTCAAGCTGTGTAATGATGCTGACTTAAGAAATTTTCTAGTCTTGACACTAATAATGATTTGGTATTCTTTTACAAACCATACACAATTTTCTTGTTGAGATAATCTGATGCTGCTTTAATTTATTTCAAATAAAATGCAAAAATTTAAAAATAAGAGAGAACTGCTATTAGTAGTAAAAGACTTTACTCAAGATTACAATTCTGATTAAAGTAATGTTACTAATAATGCCCAGATGGCACATTGGAGCATTAAAATATCATCTTGAGTATAATCACAAACGTAGTAGGACTGAAAACTAATTTCAAATGTTGAGTAAGTGTTTAATTGGGGACACCTCTGAGTCTCATGAGATCCCAAGAGAAAGTCTGAATACTAATTTTCAGTTGCTTCAACAGCACTGGGACAACACAGAAAAAGATACTGTCAGAGAAGAATTAGGGTGCTAACTAACATAAATCCCAATACACTAATTAAAGAATATATGTAAAATAATTCCCTTCTTGTGTTTTTCTTCTGCAGAAGAACTGTTTTTATTGAGACCCCAATCAGAGAAGAAACTTGTGAAAAGGAAATGTTTAAAGATGCAAAAAAATTTTCAAAGTTTTCTTAGTTTTCAGCAACTAGGAGTAAAACTAAATACAATGACAGAGCCTTTACTTGAGATACAGGTGCTATAGAACAAGATATCAAAGAAAGAGGAATTAACTCACCCGTCTCAGCAACAGTTTAGAAAAATGGTGAGCTGAGGAACGCAGTCTTCTTGGATTTGAAATCTGGTGCACTGGCTGTGGGGAGTAGAGGGGGCTGAGGGTGCAAACTGCACAGGTTCTGAGTGCATATGCACTCTTGGAAGTACCACCAAGAGGGAGAGAGAGGAGGATTAGATCTAGGCTCCCCAGCTCTGATCTCTCAGGTGCTCACCCACATGCTCACCTTCTGGTTCAGGCTGTGACCTAGCAGTCCCCTTGCAGAAGGGTTATTTATTGACCTAATCACAGAAAATCCGGATCCTTTGTTTGCCTAATGATACATTTTCTGTGTGATGCTATATGAACAATTCAGCTCCTACACACTTCACCCTCTCCATGTGCTCAAGATATATAATTTTTTTTTTTTTTAAATAAGAAATTTAATAAGGTTAAAACCATGTTTAAAAAACTATAGCCACCAGCAGGATTTCAGTGATTATATTGACTGGTAAAACAGACATTAAAACTTGATTAACATTCATAAACATTTAAGAAGATACATCTATGAGGGAAATAAAAACGGAGAAAGAGTACTTTATGCTTACCTGCATTTCATTTTACATGATTTTTCTCTCTTTTCCTCCACTCCCTTGATTCTATCAACTGTATGGATCCCACTTTGTCATTGCCTGACGTATCAGAACAGTGATATTTTTAACACATTTTGCAATCTTAAAAATGGTAGTTTCTTCAAACTCAGCAAAACTGAATTACTTAAGAAATACATGCCAAAAACTTGTATGAGAGTCAAAGGGGAAGAAAACAATGATTATCTAAGAACAGACATATTTAAGTTTTCAGTTAGCAAACATACCAACAAAAAGGCTAGAAAATATAGTCCCATGTAGTTTTCTTGTGAAGCAGAATTGCAGGAATTGCCAATTTTTACTTTTATTTTTTAACCTGCTATTGCTTTATAGGGTTCACATCCTATTGGAAGGCATTCTCATTGCCTTCTTTTACCATATAAGCTACTATAGTAAAACTCTCTACTAGTTAAGTTTGGTTGTTCTTTTATTGCCTGACCATTGTTGTTGCATTGTTGTTTATTTATTATTAGTAGAGGTAATTTTTCCTGCTCTTAGTTCACTTGCTTTTATTAATACTTACTCCACATTGTAAACAAATATAAATTAAAACACAAAGCTTTTGGAGGAAACATAACAGAATTTATATTTACAAAATCTCAAAAGCCAAAAAACAGCATTTTTTCAGATTGGAGCTGTCTATTGTAAGGTAGTCAGTTATTTTCTCAATGTCTTAGAACACTTCTTCCAGCACTTAGACTTCTTAAAGGAAATGAAGTGCATTTTCGTGGAAGAAAGATGTTTAAAATAGATTTAAAGCATTTGATGCTCCTAGTACATAACACTTAGAGTCCGAGTCTCATTATACAGAGATATTTTTCCCTCCACTGACAGTCTATCAAATATTAACAGATGAAAAGAATTGCACAGAGGCAAAAAAAGGCTTTTTGAGAAGAAAGGGTAAATGTTCAGTTCTGGCCATACCAACTAGGATAAAATCCTTGGATTTGTTTTTTTCCTAACATTCAGGATGTGACTATGGTACAGAGAACTGTACTCCTGCTTCCAGAGATACATTAGGCAGTAAATAAATGAAAGAAAAAGCTCAGTCTGTTTTATAGTTAATATAAGTACATATTAAGTTATGTTTAGTCCTAGAATTTCACAGCCCATTTTCATCTATGATTAACATTACAGTGTGTTATCTTCCCCCTTCTTTCTAGATCATCAGTAAGGCGAATAAGAGTGAATTTTTCTGAGTGTGATAAGGTGAACAACAAAATCTTAGCATAAAGTCTTTGCAACATACTTACCAGTGTAGTGTATTAAAAATAGGAGGCAAAATTAAAACATTAAAATTTAACTTTTCAAGAGACAAATCATCTTTAGAACTGGACTAGAATCAACCTTACATTCAATTACTTCCCTTTTCTCCAGTTTTTATGGAAGAGGATTGAAAATAAAGAGCACTGATCATCCTAAGCACATGAGTGGGTGGTAGATGTTTCAGTTGGAGATGATTTGAGCAATTAATGTCAAATATAAGAGAAAGGAGGAGTGCTCTCCTGTCGTTTGTTCAAATGACTAGGAAGATCATAGTTTCAGCACTGGGAAAGACATCATCTGATACTCAAATACAGAAGTACAAAAATGTTAAGATATAACTTTGCTCCAGAACCCTCCCCATCTGGATTAAGCTACAGAGCTCAAATTACAGGTACTACTTCATTCAGTATATAATAAAATTACTGTAGAGTATTGGATTGACTTGAATCATAGGATTATACATATTTATTTGTATATATGCTTTTCTGTTGCACCTGAGAAATACAGTTCCTACTAGTTGCCGTAGTTGCTGCCTGTAATCTCAAACTTTTTAAAGTGTTTTGGAGAGCAGACAGAAATACCATTCTAGGCAGTCTGCCAGCTGGAAGGATGTTATAAAATACTGCACTTGCTCACAGGGGTTTCCCACAATATCTCCCCAGCTGGCATCCTACTCTGCCAGACAGAAGCTTCTAGGAGGGCAACACTGTACCTGTTGCTGTCAGATTTGATCTCACAGCAGGGGTGGGAGTACCCTATGAAGAGTTTTTTTTAACAATTTCTTCACGCCTGGATGGTTTTACTTTTCCTACAGCATCCTGTTCTTGAGAGAAATCTGCCTGTTTAAAATAACAATAATGTATTCACTGAATTTTTCCTTGGATTTATAGAAACGTTCACAGAATTCTGTGACTGTGTGACTAGGTTTGGGAATATAAACTTAATATTACTAGAATAAATAATAGGGTACTTCAATAGTGATCTGTAATGCAGATGTCAAATAATTGCCTCAGATTTCACTGGTCTACTGAATTAACATTAATTCCACAGAGCTTTCACAGGAGCAAGAATTTCAAAGTTTCTCAACTTGTTCAGGGACATAATTTTGTTGAGAATAAGGGGAAGAAGGGGAAGAAAGGAAGAGAGAAGTAAAAAATAATTGTTTTTCAAGTGCCATCCAACAAGAAAGCTTCAAACTCTCTCCTATTTGCATAGAAGTATTTTCACAAGAAGAAAAGAAAAAAACAAAAAAGTTTTCATCTGCTTTAGCAGGCGTAGCATAGGTGATGATAATGCAGTCTGTGATCTGATGGGGATGGCCAGACTGAGTTATGAGCCAGTCCACTGCATGTAAAACAAACAGACCCTACAGTCTGTAGGACACTAGTCTATTGCCAAGTAGCAGAGAACAAGAGCAGTTGTTGAAAACACTGTAAAATTAGATCCTCAGGCAAATGATTGAAGCTTAGAAGTAATATTGAAGCAAATGATTGAAGCTTAGAAGGCCTTAATCTTGGCAACAAGTACTTATCAGATGATGACACAAAGACATAGCGCTATCAAGAATATGGGCTGTGTTTCAATGGGCTCTCTTTCAGGGAAAGATATTCATTTCACAATGTCTTAAAAAAAAAAAAAAATCAAATTGGTAAAATACAAAGAACTATCCTTTTTGAAGTACCAGTTTTTGGCAGAGACTATCAAGGAGCAGCCAGAGGGGCCTGTACCACGAAGATTGTGACCCAAGAGTGGAGTAGAAAAGTAAGGCAGGCAGGAAAAACCATCCTCACTAAAGGGCACATTCCCATGGCACCAAGAAAGAGGAGTAAGTACTGTGAAAGTAATTGTTCAGACAAAAGTCAGGAACATCAGACAAGTGCATAGTGATAATGTCTAAGATCAACAATGAAATCAAGTCAGCAGTTTAGGAAGGTATGCGGCCAGGCACTGATATTCATGCAGCATAAATCACAGAAGGAACAAGGCCAAGAGCAGAAAGAGTTCCCAGTGGTCTCTCAAATTTGATTTCCAATACAGAACATTTCACAGCAGCCTAACCCAACGTGACAAGAGATGCACCATATCAGAACTGGCCTTGAACGCAAACAGCTGAATATCTAGATGAGGAAGGATGGCATTGCATTCAGTGCCCTGACAGTAGCTGCACAAAATTAACAAGTTAAAATGTATGACTTCATTATGTGCTGGAATCGCATATCCACATAAATATAGCATCTGAAAGGGACATTCATACAACTCCCTTTTCTGTTTGTTACAGTTTTCTGTGAAAGAGGCAGTTGGGTAAGATACTTTTAAGTTTGAATCCAGTCCTACAATATTTGGGAAAAATCTGGGGCAGAAGTCAACAGATTTTTGAGATAAACATTTGAGATGATTTTGAAGGTGAAATTACTTTATAAAATCCGGTAATACTTAGAAATCAACAATAATAAGAAAACATTCTTTAAGTTTTTACTTAATTATACTTTTAGAATACTAAAAAACATCAGCATTATCAGGAGAATAAAAAAAGAAACAACACAAGGAACTGCCCAAATAATTTATGTGATGATGCAACTAAAACTTCTATTCTATATGATTTGCACAGGAGAGACAAACTAAGACCAGAAAAGCATTAAATCTGTCCTTTCTACATGCTGAGTAAGCTTTGTAGCTATGAGGATTGATCCAAAAATAATGCCTCTTATTTTTCTAGTGTAGCATGGTGGAAAGTGCAACAAGACAGCAGAACAGGCTGCCCTGAGAGGTGCAAATCCAGGCTCCCTGCCAGGATATGGCCTGCCCAGGGAGGTGGTGGAGTCACCGCCTCTGCCAGTGTTTAAGAGGCGTCTGGATGAGGAGCTGCGAGATATGGTTTAGTGCTTGTGGTGGCAGTGGTAACAAGACGACGGTTGGACTAGATGATCTTATAGGTCATTGTGACTCTATAAACAGCAAGATCCCAAGCATCAGTGAGGGTGCAGAAATAAAGGAAAGAAGCTGCTTATCTTCAGAAGACCTGTAATGTCCTCAGGTAGGCAGGGATCTCTAGATGAGATATCCTTACCTCTACTACCAAACTTTAAATGAAGTCTGGGAAGGAGTGGATCCTGGCTCCAAGTCTTCTGGTCACACAGGTGCACTGCTTGTATCTGAGCACCCCTGGGTTGGCCCTGCCTTCCTACCAGGTTTTCAAACACTGATTTAAGACTTGACTTAATATTCCCAAAGCAACTACATAGGCCCAGAATGTCAGAGGTTGAATCTTTCCACCAATATTCCATTATATTTTGTTGCCATGCAACAGATGGCAGCAGAAGGGCAGTCTGACATGAAAGCATGTATGAAGATGCACCACTGAATTTCCCCATGCAAGAAAAAGGAAGTGGCACCTACTGCTATTCATCAACACTTGCTAACCATTCATGGAAACCTAACAGTGGAAGTGAGCACAGTTGAGTTTGGGAGCAGTGTGTTTCATCAGTGACAACAATAACAATGGGTCACCTCCACTGGTGCAGAATTTTTTTCAAGCACAGCATGCAGGCTCCTGTTTATCACTGACAAAGATGTATAAGGTGGTAACTATGTGGAAAGGGCCCTGTATCTGAGAATTTGCTCTTTCAAACAGTGTTACTGTGTTCTTTGTACCTACTGTACTTTTCATGGAAATAACATGTAGATTGCTCCAGAAGTAAGGTCTTCTTTTAATTGTATTGCTTTGAAGTACCAGCAGTATCTTATATTTTACAGCTGATCAACAAATTGGTATAGTCACACTATTTTTAACCTGAAATGGCATAACTGTTTAAGGATTAATAAAAAGTTAGTAAAGCTCACTGTATTAGTTACTATAAAAGTAAAATTGATTATATAACTTGGTGGCCCCAGAATTATTTTGGTGTTTACACATTAGCAATGATGTATGATCATAAAAAGGATAGTATCATTGATACTTTCATACAGTATTTTTAAATAACATAAGATTGTAGCTACTAGAGAAGTACATGCATCTTTTAAGCAGTGAAATCAATTCCTAAAGCAATACAATAATAATACAGAATTGGAGTAAAGCATGTTTTAAAGCACCATATGCATTCAAATGTACTTAGAAATGTACTTGTTTCAAGCCCCTGCTAAACACCAGGCTTATTTGCTAGGAATGTAAACTGTTAACAGATATAAAAATAAAGAAAACTGCATTTCAAAAACACAGTTTTTATTTCTTAAAAGGTTTTGGAATGATAAAAGATTACTTTATAAAGTACCTAAGATTGTTTTATTAATTGAAAGCATTCCTAGTAATGCTATAAATGATGCCCAGATTACTACATTTTTACATTTATCTTTCATAGAAATATATTCCAGAAATTAATTTCATTACCTTAATAAAAAATAACTTTGAAGATATTCAGGTCTTGGAAGCAATTCCTAGTTTCTGTCAGATTAAAACAGTTGATGCTGAGAACTCCTGGCAAAATACCAATACACTTACTGATTGCAGATATCTAGCCAATGTTTATTTAAGCAAGCACAGATCAATGGTTGTTTTCTTCTCTAAGTTTGCTAAGTGTACAAATGTTACAAGTCTGTAACACTCTTTAGTGTTTTCACTTCAGAAATACACAGTTTAAGTACTAGGCCTAATCAGACATTTCCTGCCAACACCTTTTTAATCAGGAAAAAAAAGGATGAGAATACAAGCATTTTGGCTACAGCTATTTTTGCAATGTTGATAGTTATCTTCTGCTGACGAGGTCTTATGTTATGAGCAGAAAAAAATTGCTGTACAATACAGCAATCAGTAGTCAAGCACATGCAAGCAGGTAAGAAGTCAAACTTCAAGCCTCCTTATGTAGAAAGCCAATGATTAAAATGCTCTTGGGGGTATAAAAGTACCTTAACTATCAGAGTTTACGAAGCGTTTCCTGAAAGAAGTCCCTCAAGCTCTTTTTGGTAAGTTATTTTTTCTTTTTTAAGAAGAGAAATTATGTCCAAAATAAAAAGATTTTTATTAAGCAATTCAGTTAGTCTGTTTTGGATGATTCCATTTTAAGTCTTAAAAGAGTATTTGATTATACGTAAAGAATTACATCTGTACTAGGAGCACATGAGAGTACAAAATATCATTGTTCCTGTAATTTGTTCAACAACAGGTTGACAGCCTACATATGATTTCAATGCCCTGAAGTACATGGAATTGATTCAGTCAAATAAACCCTAAATTCCTTCTCTATGCAACAGAAGTATGGAATATTGCAAGACAGCTTTGCCCTTAGTGCTGTCTTTTACTTTTGAGGAGGTGTAAGGTACACTGGTCTTCTGTGTTTCAAGATCTATGGCTCACACACTGCACATCTTGTTCCAGTGTTCTCTGAGCTCCAAAGTATAGAAGTTTTTCCTCATACTTGCATGGAACTTCCTGTGTTCCAGTTTGTGTCCCTTGTCACTGGGCACTGACAATAGCATAGTCATGTCCACTTGACTCCTGCCCATTAAAAACTTATAAGCATTAATAAAAACCCCGTCAGTCTCTGGATCAGTCTCTGAGTATCTCCGTTAAGAAGAAAGGCTGAGAGATCCAGGCACATCTTCATGGCCCTCCTCTGAAATCTCTCCAGTAATCTCCCATATTTCCTGAACTGAGAAACTGAGAATCAGACACAGAACTTCAGAAGTGGCCTCACTAGGGCAGAGTAGAGAGGAAAGAGAACCTCCCTTGACCTGCTGGCCACATTCTTTTTAACATATCACAAAACACCATTGTCATTCCTGGCCACAAGGGCACACTGCAGGTTCATAGTCAACCTGTTGTCCACCAGGACACAGGTCCTTCACCTCAGAGCTCCTCTCCAGTAGATCAACCCATATCCTGTAGGGATGAAGGTAGTTATACCTCTTCAGGTGTAGGACTCTGCACTTGCCCTTGTTAAACTTCATAACATTCCTCCCTACCCAACTCTCCACTCTATCCAGTTGCTGAATGGCAACACCATCTTCTGGTGTCATCCACTCCTCCCAGCAGAGTTGCTGAGGACACAGTTTATCCTCTATTGGCCCTTGGTGTTTGCAGGATTGTTTTTTTATATCTCACTCCTCTTCCAGCTGCTGTTTCACAGCAGATTTTTTTTTTATCCTTTCTTAAATATGCTTTTCCAGAGGCAGAAGTGTTTCTAGTAGACTCAGCTCTGCCTGACAATGGCTCTGTTTTGGAGGCATCTGGAGCTAACTCCTTTTCTAGCATGGAACAGCTTCTGGACTTTTGCAGAGTTGGCTAGCCTCTCTGAAGAATCTCCTGTTACCAAAACCCAATATAATCTTCCTTGGGCTCAGAAAAGTGCCAGGTAAGGCTCATTTAGGACTTAATGCTTTAAGGGCTCCAATAATCATAACATTTAAGCTTCAACCCATCACAATTTAGGGATCCAGCAAGATAAGTTTCCACATGAGCTGAACTCAAAAGGAAATTTAGACTAAATGTACCATCAGATTGCTTATCTCAGTCAGGAACATAACACTGTATTTAAAAACATGATTTTTATCAGATAGGCTCCAAGTATATAGCTTATTTACTTGCCAAATTTACGCTTTTGATAGTACTGACAACTCTTCAAGTCTGAGGAACGCTAAGTAACAAGGGACTGAGTCTTGTCCAAGATTTACCAGAATCCAGAGGATTTGCAGTGGGGATCTCACTAAAATTGTAAATTTCAATTTGTTAGATAGAAAACTACTCCAAGAGATAACAGTTTTGCTGTTTTCAATATTCACGCTATAGTCACCCCTATGAGCTGGGCTCAATCAACTATCAACTTTGCTCGGGTTCATGCTCTCCCTAGAGCTATGAAGAGTGGGTTAAAATAATTATAAAAGGAAAAACAGATTTTACGGCCATCTGAAAGGTCATCATCACTTAAAAACCCAAGCTTTGATTTTTTTTTTTGTGGAAAATGGAAGAATGAAAAGAAATCTAGAGGAGCAGTGAGGTATACATCAAAAGATTAAATACCAATAACTCAAAAGCAACAGTGTCCTTTTGAAAAAGTAGAGGTAAGGAGAAGAGATTAATTTAGCAATCTACTTAGGGGATCAAAGGGCTCATTTATATTCAATTTGATTTGTATTTGTCTCGAAAAATACACATCAAAAGTACATACCTCAGGCTTAAGAGAAAACAAGTAAGAAAACCAAAGCACTGAGATTAACATCAGGGGAAAAGAACAGGAAAAAACTTCAAGACCAATAAGTAGCTATGACTTTTTTACGTTAAGATAAACATTTTGACCTTTTTGAAATATGACTTCTGGAATTGCAAGGGCAACATAATCAGGGCACTTTCAAAGGACACTGATTTGATGAAATAAATTGAAGAGTTCTCAAAGAGCTGGAGAAAAGTGAAACTAATAAAATGTTACACTGTTATTTACTTATTTTCAATAATCTTAGTCACATTCATTTGAAGAGTCACTGACAAAAGCTATGCATTTGATAGCAAGTTTCAAAACATATCTGCATTATCAGTGCAAAGGAAGTTTTTCAAGGGCAGTTTCTGCAGTGCAATTGTAAATGAAGTAGCTTTTTGAAGATGGAGCCAGGCCTTACTGCCACATCAATGTGGCAGGGATTGATTGCTCTCAAGGGGGCAGATCCAGGGTGCAAAGCAGAGAGGCTCCAAATAGTGTTGTGCAATGCCTGATAACATGCATGCTGTCCACTAATGCAGTGTTATGCTGCCAAACTCTGACACTTAGTATAACTAGTCTAAGATGGACTTAATGAGTTCTCCAGCTGCTATTGCATTTTAGTTCCAGCCCAAGCTGAGAGACAACAAATCTAGTCTGTAATGATCTTATAGCATTCAGTTTATAGCTTCTTTTTAGCTTACAGTTTTCTTTTCCTTAGCTTTCTGCAAATACCCTAGCTATATCATCTTGTTCCACATGAATTTCTCATTGCCTTCATATTTAAATCCATTAGGTAGAATGAAACAGAGAAATTGCCCTTTCTGAGGTACAGGGCAGGGATTGCCTATGTTGCTATTCTTACAAATAGAAAATAAACTAAGATTACAAAAACTTGAATAAAGTATGGTTTTCTTTTCTTCAAAAAGAAATTTATAAAAAAAACACATGTAGAAAGATGCATAAATATTATTAAAGATATTAATAATGAAGTGGAAAACAATCCTAAAATACAATGTACTTGTGGTTTTTTTTTCTGCTATAATCTTTTTGTTAGAACTGCATTATTACTGGAAGAAGTATCTTTTCACTCTTCCACTAAATTAAATTCTGTATAGCCATGCAGTCAGAATACATAATGTAAAGTGTTAACCTTAACCTTAATTTCTTCTGAGGCTTTATAAAGAAAAGTAGAATCTATTGAGTAACTATAATCTGTATACCTGGCAGTAGCATACATTTGCTGTTAGGACAAATAATTTAGGATTTTGTCAGCAATTCCGGCTGCACCCTGGTGCCATAGAAAGATATTACAAAAGAAAAAGTGCTCACCTGCCTCTGAAGATCTAGGCTCACAAAAGAAATCCTGCAGAAGATTGAGGAATCTTCAACCAAAGATGCCAGAATGGCAGTCAGCCCTTAAATGAGATCTAAGAGAGGTGGAGCCAGGCTCAACCCCTTCCTGTCGCACAGGTGAATTGCCTTCACCTGCGCTCTCAGTGCTGACTGGGTTCTCTCCCCAGGTGCTTAATCAGTAGTTCAGGCCTCAATAGTTACCATACACTCTCCTGTTATACCCATGGCCATCTAATTCACTGTAGAAAGCAGACAGGTTAGTTACAGTATTTTCCCTTATTAATACTATCTCTACTTTTTGTGATTATATTGTTTTAGTTTATGTGTTTGGAAGAGGTTTTCAGGAGGAAAATCTCCATGATTGGTCCGGGGACTGAGATTAGACAGACCTGTCTATAGCTTCCAGTTACTTCTCTTAAAGATGAGCACCAAGTTTTATCCAATTTACAGGAACTCCCTCTTTTCTCATCGCCACGATTTCTCATATATAGACAGCATCCTGACAGTAACACCAGCCAACTCTTTGAAAAGAGTCTGTAATTCGTTTTTCCTAACTGTTAGTTGCACTTATTCTGCCAGTTATATCATTATTGCTAATCTAAAACCAATAACATGACACTAATTGAAGTATACAAGAAGAGAGTGAAATAGACTTTTCCTGTAAAACAATGTATTTTATGTAGGAGCGCTATAGCCCTGTCTGATGTGAACATTTGGCTCTTTTGTTGCATGACAAATTTTAATTTATCAAAAATGTTCCAGAAAATTGAAGTTCATTGAGGCTTTGTTCAGACTTCCTCAAATACACGTGGACTTCTACACACCCTACTGAGTCTAAAGACAAATGCAGAGTTTTAGATAACTCTAGACAAGTTTCATATCATTTGATAAATAAACTTCTTCATGAAACAAACACCGTCCAAAAATGAATTCCCAAAGAACTGGGATAGCCCGAGTCTGCAAATATGACACATTTTAACTGATTATAGCCTATAGAAGAGAGTGAAATGTCAGGTGGAGTTGAAAAATTATTAATGAAAGCCATTTAATTTCCTTAGTGCAATCTTGGAAATCTAAACGACTACTGAAAGTACGAAAAATTTATTCAATGTCTTTTAACTTCCCTGATCATAATTTTTAACATTCTAAAAAAAGAAAATGCACCAAAAAAAAAAAAAAAAAAGAGAATGCACTAAATTGTGAAATGCTGAATGGTCTACAGGTAGCATCAGTTTTGTTATAGCCTTTCAGTATTACATTTATTCCAAGTAAATCATAAGTTGCCAAGTAGCTAAACTCTCAGAACCACGGATCTTAATTCCAAAACAAAGCCAAGTTAAATAAAATCTGAAGGGAATTCTCCAAGACAAAGTAAAATACTACTGTGTCACTCACCAAGTTGTTATTTCATACTTTAGTTGATTTTTCTCCATCTCAATAACTATTTGTGCTTAAATTATCACTAATAAACTTTACAGTTGGTATATTTGAGTACGTGGAATTTTTACACCTATTACATTTTTTCTTTTACAGTTTTTTTTAGTTATTTTCTTATTATGGCCGAAGGCTTACAATTTCATTGATTTGAAGAATTCAGATGTGAAGTGAATTACAATCCATAAGAAAAATTTCTATAGTCCAATAAGTTTGACTTGCAAAGAGGAAAAAAATTTAAAAAAGGAAAAAAAGACAAACTTCATGAATCACTCTCTATGAGGGTTATAAGTGATAAATTACTGGTAGCACTACTAAGGCCAGATCTTAGCAGATGTTTCTCATAGTACAAAACTGATAGGGATGTGCTTTACCAGAGTGAGTAGTAGTAACCATCCTTTCTATAAATATGTATCTGTTGGTAATGTTAAAGAGGCTTGAAATTTCAGCTGGAAAATAATTTGAATTTATTTATGAAGACTGTATGAACAAGTGTACAGCTGAGAAGAGGAATTCAGGAAGATGTGTTTTTAATTAGTGTTGGTGGTGTCTACTTAGCTTGTTTTATTACAGTAGATGTATTGAATGAAAAGAACATGCTAGTTAGACAACATCGTGACAATGGAGTCCCCTGGTGATCTGACACAAGATTCAACTTTAGTAGCTTCTTAAAGAAATGAGTTCATTTTTTATAGCGGGTGATTGGATGTAAATGCCATATATTTATCACGCCTACTTTCCTCTAGTTTGTTTGTAGCAGTTCTGTTTTGTTTGTGAGATCAGCATCAGAAAATTGTTATCTATTACAGAAGATGATCTTTAGCTGTGAATTCCCACGCTGTGTGATTAAAGCCATACAACCAAGAATTTCCAGAGAATATATATGTAAATATATAACTGGGCAGCATTTCAGCCACTTGCCATTCAAAATATCATCCAAAGATACCTTTCCATAATGAATTGTCCAGAATTTATGCTACTATTTTTATAATTTTTTACTATATTTATGATACTAAAACTACCCTGAATGCCCCTATAGGATCAATGTTGCAGTTATATATATATATATTTATATAAATATATAAATATATCTGATACTTTCGTATTTTGACATAACTAAAAAAACTTATATACATATATATATATGTACATACATATATACATATATATAATTTTTTTTAGGTACATGATCATGATTTTATCAGGTACATGATAATGAAAACAAGGACAGACATTTCCGGACTGAACTAGAGAAATTCTGCAAACATTTTTACCTCAGCTTCTTCATCTTTAAAAGGCATTGATAATATTTACATTTCATAAATATTGTGAAACTTAATTTGCCCTGTGTTTTGAACACATCGAGTTTTATAAAATTATTGCTATCTTTCATTCCTGTTCTAAACATTTTTTCCAGGTTCGGTTATCCAGATCATTCATCTTGTTTGTTTCCCTTCTCTGAACTACATTTATTTCTGTTACTAATTTTGGACTGCTGCATTCCTTACTTATTAAAGAACTGCAACTGATGTCTACCTACCAATAAACAGAAACACTTTTCAGATGCACATTTCCATCAGCTAGTGTTTAGATTTTGACTGTTACACCAGCACAGTGATAAAAGATTATCTTTTATCCATATTAGTTCCTATATCCTTCTCACTGCAAATCTATGTAAGCATAAGCATTGATGGAAGAGGACAAAAGGAAAAACTTGGAGAATAGGGAAGGCATAACTTCCCCTTTCAGAAGTACTTCTTCCTTGTAACAAATTAATGTGACCAGCTTTAATACCATTTCCTTCCATATTTCCTATTCTAAAGCATTCATGATTGTGTTTAATTTTCATTTTTTGAATTGGTTTTGATAGATGGAGTTTTATCAAATTCATTTATCTTTATTATTTCCATGTCAATTTTTTTCACAATTTTTTGTAGTTTTCTGCAATCTTTATGGTAATAGCTCAGAAATCTTAAAGGGAGTATTCTCCATCAAGAATGAAAGTGTTGTTAAATAAGGACAAGATCAGAGGTAAATATGATTTATCTGTATTCTTGCTCTATATTCCTGCTGGGTTTGAAAGTCAGTAGAATATGAGAGTCCTTGCTCTTCTCAGGGGAAAGATATTTCTAATCAGCTCTACCACATTCTATGGCAGTGGTTTCCAATTCATATTAGTTGTAAGCTCAGCGGGAACTGCAAAGCCCTACTTCTCAAAGAAACAATATTATTCCTTTGTACAATGCATATTCTTCAGAAGAAAGTAGAGAAACAAACTAGAGGTGAAAATGTGCCAGAATCTCATTCAAGATGCTGTTGACAAGACATTATTTGCACGTCAAGCGAAAGTCATGATCCCAGAATCTATTGAGTATCTTTCACTTGAATGAATTTGTATAGAAACAGGGTTTGAGCTTACTCCTCCTCTGTCCTATGAGCTGAAAAGTTCAGGAGTAGATTGTCAACAGAGTTTTCTACACTTATATAATAGAACATACTATTCTAAAAATTAAAACAAGAATATTGAAAATTAATAAGCATACATGAATATCATAGTAAAATGATCACTTCTTCTGTGTTTAGGAGCCAAAATTACCTACTCAAAGACCTTCATCTTGGTGGTCTTTGTTGATGGCATAGCAAGCAACGTTTGGTAGAAGTTTGAAACTGTTCACTTAGGCAGAGTTGGAACAACAGCAAGCCCTGACCTATCTAGTTGGAATGAATAGTCCTTTTGATACAAGTATTACAGCAGATGCAGAACACAGTTCTGGTCTTTTGAGTCATAAATTAAATGTACAAGAAACAAGGACAAAGAACAGTCATGGTGCAGTCCAGTTTCACTTAAATCTATCAAAGTATGCCAGGCAACAAGTAACAGAATCATTTTCTGTATGACAAAATGTTTTCCAATAAGGCACTAATAGGAATTTGAATATTCAGCACAAAAGTCACCACAATCTTTATCTCACAAAATACTCCACGGGGAGGGAAGGGGAGAGGAGAGGAGAGGAGAGGAGAGGAGAGGAGAGGAGAGGAGAGGAGAGGAGAGGAGAGGAGAGGAGAGGAGAGGAGAGGAGAGAAAAAGATGTTTTTCTACTTAGGCTTGAGATAACCTCCTATACCATTTGCATGCAGAAATATTTATTTGATGGCACATCATTACCTTTCATTGAGAAAGCTTAGAAAATTTCAAGACTTCACGCTTTATCTCTCATCTCTTCACATTCAAATACACCCTTTTTTAGCTTCAGCATATCAAACTCACAAGGTTCATTAAGCTATAACAATCTTCATAGAAAATTTTCCTCCTCACAGCCCTCTGTCAATTATGTTACAAGAAGCAAAGAAAGTTGACTGAATTACTGCATATATGCTCATTATTCAGATGTTTTTTTCCAGCTACATGACAACCAGTAAAAATACTTAAATCTTTGCCAAGCTAGGGAAAATATGGTGGTTTTGCAATAGATTGGTTTTGAGCTGGAAATGAAACTGATGACATGTTCTTGATTTTTCCTAATACTTTTTTTCCTTTTAGAAAATATATCCCAGTCTTAGGAAATAACAGACAAAGAGACAATGCTTCTGCTAGAAAATACGTAAAAATACCCTGCAATTCAAGAATTCAAGATATAAAAAAATCAAGCCTTTTTACTAGTATATAAAAGAATGAGAACAAGACAGAAAAAGTAACAGCCATTTTTCTCCTTTTCCGTAAAGGGAAACATTTTAAAAAGGTAAGAATAATTTCACAATTCATTTATTAAAAATCTATTTTTATTGAACAAGATTTTTCAGTGGCTGAGAAAGCAAAGCACAAGACTCATCTCAACTGGATACTTAACCAGATTGTAAAAGTTACCTAGTCACTTCAGTGTTGATGTAAATGGTATAACTAACAGACCTGTAAAGGAGCTATTTCCATAAGTCATCTGAAAAGCTCACATACATTATGAGAAGCAAGCAATATTTAAATGGAGAAGTAAAAAAAAAAAAAAATCTGAAGTGGAGTTTCCAAACAATGTCTTCGCTATGGACCTGATAATGATCCTCTTCAGAATTATGCTGGTAAAACTTCCAGGCACATAGACGATTCAGTAAGAGTAGGGGAAGAGAAACTAAGACTTCAGAGTGGTCTGTGGGGTTATTGCAGCTTCTGATTATTGCATGCTGAAATGAAAATGTGATCACTTAAAAAAGAATGGACATGACTTTCTTATTATGGAGACTAATTTCAATTTCTACATAAGGTAGCTCTGCATGAATTCTGTTTGAGTTGCATGTCATATTGCTATACCTTACATTCAGAACATTTTCCTTGTTGATACTCAGTTTGAAATTTTGTTCTAATTCAAATTAAAATTTGAAATTTTTTTATTTTCCATCCTTATTTCACATGACTTAAAATATTTATAAACATCACATCTTCTTTGATGTTCATTTTATCTGCCTATATATAAAGAATATTTATGTCCAGGAAAGGATTAGTTTCATAGAGTTGAGAAGTTATAGTGCATGAAAATAATATTCTGCAGCTTAAGACGAGGATTTAAAAGTCCCGGAGGGCACACCCTCCCTAGTGAGAAACACAAGCAGCCTTGCAAGAATGGACAAGTAGAAGGCTGAGCTATTCAACGATTTTTTTTGCCTCAATCTTCACTAGCGACTGTTTTACACACAGCCCTTGAGTAGATGGTTCAGAAGGTGGGATGTGAGGCAGTAATGCCCCTCTTGCTATAAGCAAGGATCAGGTTCGTGTCTATTCGAAGAACCTGAATGTCTAGAAGTCTATGGGTCTCACTGAAATACATGAGTCCTGATGAAATTGACTGATAATAGTCACCAGGACACTCCTGATGGTACTTGCGAAGTCATGGCAGTCAGGTGAAGTTTCTGGTGACTGGAAAAAAAAGCAATATCACTCTCATTTTTAACAAGGGTGGAAATGATGACCCAGGATACTACTGAGCTGTTAGCTCACCTGATTGCCAAGGAAGATCATGGAGCAGATCTTCCAGGAAGTTATATTAAAGCATATGGAAGAGAGGGAGATCATATGTGTTTATCAGCATGGTTTCACAAGGGCGGGTCCTCTCTGACCAACCTTGTTGCCTTTTATGATGGCATAACTGTGTCAGTGGACAAGAAAACAGCCCCTGATGTAATCTATCTGGAATTCATAAGGTCTTTGATATGGTCCCTCTTCATCCGTCCATACGGTCCACCCTTTTCTTCAAATTGGAAAGATTTGGATTTGATGAGTGAACTGTTCAATGGATGATGAACTGATTACGAGACTGTATCCAAATAATGGTGGTCAGTGGCTCAACATCCAGATGGACATCAGTTACAAGTGGTGTCCCTAAGTGTACCAGTACTCTTAAACATCTTTAAGAATGACATCAGTAGTGAGATTAATGCAAGGCTGCAGATGAGACAAAACTGTAGTGTAGTCAACTCACCTGAGGGATGGGATGCCATCTAGAGAGATCTAGAAAGGTTTGAGCAGTGGGCCCAGGTGACCTCCCAAGTTTCAATAAATGCAAGTGCAAGGTCTTGCACCTTGGTTGTGGCAACCCCCATTATCAGTACAAGATGAGAGATGTCAGGAAGGAGCAATGCCCTGCCAAAATATAACCTGGGGGTATTGATGGATGGGAACCTCGACATGAGCCAGCAATGTGCCCTCACAGCCCAGAAAGCCAACTGTATCCTGGGCTGCATCCAAAGAAGTATGGCCAGCAGGTCAAGAGAGGTGATTTTTCCCCTCTACTCTGTGCTGGTGAGACCTCAGCTGAAACACTGTGTTTGGATGTGGAATCTTCAGTACAGGAGAGTGTGGACTTATTGGTGTGTGTCCAGAGGAGGGCCACAAAAATGATCCAAGGGATGGAACATCTCTCCTACTAGGATACGCTGAGAGAACTGGGACCACTAAGCCTGGAAAAGAGAAGGCTCCAGGGAGACCTGATGCTGGATTTCAGGAACATTTTCACACATCTGTTGTTTACACTTGTGCAACACATACTTGAAATACAAAATATTGGTGCAGAAAAAAAAATGGCTACAAAGTAAGATGTTTTATTAAAAATATAAAAATCCTAACATTACACGAAGGACATTATAGTGGCAAAGGTTGCTCAACACAGCATGTAGAATAGAAGTAGTTGGGCTACATCATTGCATTCTTGTTCTGCATGATGCTCCTTTTGCTACAGCTGTCACTGAGAGGCAGAGCATGACCAACAGATTCTAACTAGCAGAGGAAAAGGCTGGAAAAATTCAGATTTTGACAACCATAACATCCTGGAAAACTCTTGGAAAATTGTTAAAAAAAAACTTCACAGTTTGTGCAATCAATAAATACACAGACATTATAATTAAGAAATATACAGGAAAGTCAGGCTTAACAGGCAATCACACTAAAGAAGAATGGATAGAAAGCTTATTCTTGTCCTGGGCTCATTGAGAAGACTCCAAAAGGAGCAATCTCCAAAAGAGATCCTTCTTCAGTTGTAATCAGCTCCTAAATGGGGTCTAGGAGAGGCTCCACCACATCTGATATCACATGAGAATGGTCTTCACCTGTGCTCCCAAGGCTGTCTCATTGCTCACCTCAGGTGGTCAATCAGAGGTGATTCAGCAGTTCCCATACACAGTTAAAGGATTATGTGAAGTGCAGTTACGGGAAAAGTCATTCTTCAGTTCGTATTTTGTTCTTTTCTCCAGCAAGTCAGAGAGTATGAGATTAAAGGCTCTTTCCCTATGTTTTCTTCACATGACAAAACTTCCTTCTGTCCTTTCTATTCTTCATAAGTGGCAAAATGACTCCTTGTGTTAAGCTGCACTTAGCCTCTTTGTCAACACAAACCTCAAGTTTGAACTAAATGTTTTCTCAGAGTGACTTGTAAGTGGATTCTTCAGACACATGTAAGAAGAAATATAAATGAAAAAGTGCAATAGAAGCATGATAGGTTTCATGCGTAGGCTGAAATATAGTAATCTGAAAAAAATATTTAAGACTTTTATGATGCGGTAATTAGAATTGCTAACTGTAATGCAGCCTATCCTGAAGTCAAAATTCCTCTGACTTTTAATTGAAGATCTAAAAGATTTGTTTTGGATCAGCAATATTCTGACTTCATCATTTTAAATAAGCTTCACTTTTACTATCCCTAACAATTTATATACTCACCTCCTTATTATGGATGAATTTGTATGTATTGTTCAGGATTTCAATCCTTAGTAATACTTTTTATAACCTAATTTAAAGCGTGTTCAACTTATTATTATTGTGAATGGATTTACATACTGCACTTCACTTATAGTTATCTTCACATTTTGGTAGGCTGCTAAGTGTTTTCCATGTTCTCTCCTGTCATGTTTGGACATCTTGGTGAACTGTGACTTTATAGAATTAAATAGCATACTCCAAACTTCATCACAACATATACCATCACAAGATTCCTTACCACTGTGCTTCAATTAAAAATATATGTATACCCCTAAAAAAATAAATGCAAATGTGTATAAGGGAAATAAATATATGTGGTTAAATATTACTTCTACTACAATAAAAGATCACAATCCCATTCCATTTCAGACATAGAGGATGTGTCCTGCTATTCTAGAGAATTTATAAAATAATTCCATTCATAGTCTTTTCAGTATTCACTTCTCTCATGTCACAATACATTCTTGTAACTGATAATCTAAATTTAGTCAGAAAGTTTGTCCAGGTTTGTTATTGTAAATGTTGCCTTTCAACTTTAAGTAATCCTATTCTCTGGCGTTTATTTCTAGAGAGCAAACATGTCCTCTCCCACGTTTCACTTTACTAAGCAGACAGTGAGCATGCAGTTTCCTTCCATAAAATAAGATTTCCATTTTTCTATTCATTTTTATCTACACTCTATTTTAAAAAATAACTAGAACTGTGTAAAAGTTTCTATATAAGATTTAACAAATGCCATGTAAAATGTCATTACTACTTTCTTTTCAGTAACAAAAATACCTTTTCTTATGTGTTTGCCTACCTCCACCCTTGGAAACTCTTAGTCATTATGTAATTCTTTTGAATATTAATTTCCTCAACTTCTGATGTTTTTGACTGGAAAATCTACTTTACAACAGACATTATTGTTATTAGTACTTAAATGTATGATCATCTATATTTCATTCCACTTCTAAGATCATCTAATACTATTTGTCATATATTCTGAACTTCTTCTATATTTATGATAACTTTCAATTTTCAATCATCAGAAAATTTCACAAACACCTTGTGGCTTTTGCTGAACATTAATGAAAATCAAATGACTTCCTCAATGATCCTTAAAGATAAAGGTAATCTCATGGATAAAGTCTGCTTACCTTTCCAAAAACTCTGAAAGGTATCTTACCAAATAATTATAAGGAAACTGAGCAGTACTGGCATAAAAAATATTTTCAAGATTAGATTATTGACAGAAAGATAGGAAATTAAGATAGGAAGAATCAGTTCAAAAAAAGGTCAGCTACTGGAGGCCTGCAGTGAGATGTTAGTAACAAGATATATGACCTGTGAAAAATTTCAAATACAGCTTAGCAGAAAGGTAAGAAGCAGAGTTTGTTCTAGACAGTAAGGATAAAATGTGATTGTAATTGCAGGAGGATCTCACAGAGAGTAGATAGTAAAACAGCTGATGAGGTTCAGTATGAATAAACACAAAAAAAGGATAGAAATTACACAGTTCTAACTTTTTTTACCAAATGATCACTCTTGATTGACAGTCCACTCACAAGGATTGTTTTCTGAAAGCAAGTATCACGAAAACATTAGCTCAGTACTCAATAACAGTCATAAAATCAAATCAGGTATTAGGAGTTAGGAAAAAAAAACCTCCTGGTTTTTCCACCTTACGTATCCAATATTCTCCTACATTTTGCGCACTGTGTAAACTAATGTTTCACTCTTCACTCTCTGAAGTTCAGAGAATGTTAACAAAAGTGATCAAAGATATAGAAAAGCATTCCTGTTTTACTATTCAAATTTTTAGTGTGGGCAAGAGGAGATGCATCATAAATATTGTATATACACATAGCAAACAATTTTATTGTTCATTAAAAGTGAATGATGTCATCAGAATAAAACAAGCAAAAATAATACCAGCAATCATAATCTAAATGAATACAGAAAGCCTCATTAATAATAGCAACATTAATGCCCGTACAGGAAAACTTAAAATTATCTTTCCTCTGCCATTACAGCCCTTTAATATCTCTCTGGGTGCTAAGGTCATTGTTGATAGGTCAGATTAATGGTTGAACTTGATGATCTTCAATTTCCTATTCAACCCATATGATTCTATGTTTCAATTCTATGACTTACCAGTCTTCCTCAAGAAGGAAATATGTGGGATCACAAGGAACTGTCAACACCATTCTTCTTCAATGTTGGAGTCAATTTGGATATTATTTTCTATGTTTTCCTATCACATCTTTCTTTTCTCAGGTTCTCGGCTAAAAGCTTAAATTTGCCCAGTATTTCATGGTACATTCACAAGTTACTGACAAATTGAGTTCTACCGTATCCCTGACCTGTCCTGTGAGCCAGCCTTAGCTGTGGGCTGACACCCCAGATTGGCCTCAGTTTTTTCTCTGCCTCCACATCCCTGTCTGTCATACAAAAGCTGTACCTTATCCTAGTTGCCCTCACCAGGCCTGATCATGACCCCAGCACTGGCCTCAGCCTTTCACCTCCCTGACAATGTCTCCTTCTAGTCCTGGTCACTATCACTAGATCTGATCCTAACTCATGTTCTTGGCACAACCTTGGATTTGCTTCAACATGACAGCAAGCTGGGCTTTGTACTCACTTTGGCTACTGCTTCTGTTTGTCACAAAGCAATCTCAAGAGAGGGAATTTCACTTAATTAAATTCATTGCCAATTATCAGAAACTTTACTCGTTTAGGTATGAAGAAACACGAAAGACAAATACTTAAGCAAACAACTTTTCTATTTCTTCCCCAGGCTCACACCTGTGCCAATACCTGTCCTCCTCCTTAAATATACATATTTCTTCATGGAAGAAATTGAACTCATTACAACAAGGTATTGCAAAGACCAGAATCTTATTAACTGTTAAGGGAAGAAGGCATTCAATGAGAGTGACAAATTAGATTTTATACATGGCCTGGGCTGCCCAGAGATGAAAAGAGAATCTGAGAAAGAGTTAGGATGAAGCATCTTATGTTGACTGTGCTCTTGTTCTTCCCTAGGTAACTATATGGTCACTGTTGAAGACAGTGGAAACAGGCCTTCAGTCACTACTACTATATATGTTCTTATATTCTTATATTTTTATATTCTGAGGCTACTAACTGCTAACCAGCTGATTCTCAACAACCATACTGAAATCACTACTTGAACACTACTTGAACTTGAAAGAATGGAATTTCCTTTCCTGGGACCAAAAATAGGCCATCTTTAATTCTACACCAACTCCATCTGAGAATATTTCTTTTTCAGTCCAGTTCTGCCCTGTGCATGGATGTCCTCTTCATTACTGTGCACAATTCAAAGTACCACAATAGTAAGAAGGAAATAAAACTATTAGACATGTCTAAACAAGGGAAACAGAGATGGTGACAGGTCTAGGGGGCAAGACTGATGAGTTTTTGATAGCAATTACAGGAGTAAGTTAATTTTATGATATTGATGATCTCTAATGTTTTCTCGTACTTTACTTTTTATTTCTGTAAGATTTCTCAGTGATGGAGTTAAACAGGGTCTATTTATAAAGTTTTAATGGTATAGTATAGCATGCATGACCTGTTCAGTCACTTTCTTTGCCTATATGTAGAATCCCCAAATTCCCAGATACTAACCTTGGAAACAGAAAGAAGGGCATACACAGCTGAATATTTGAGAGTAATTGGAACTAAGAGCACTGTTCATTGTCCCAGATTTCATTCATGTTTGGTCTTCTTAAACGTTTAAAGGATTATTTTGAAGAATTTTTTTATTTTACTTTCTGGTTAATGTAGCATAAACTGTCTGCATAAACACAAATCTCATAAATGAACTTCTTCTCTAATTCAAGGCAAAGTAAAAATGATCCCCATTAAGGGTTTTTACTTTGCACTTAAATGAACTGAAAAACTTTCAAATCATTAGTCATCATGTCTTAGATGATAGGCAGTAAATTAATGGGAGCAGCTGTCTATTATAATTCAATCCCAGCTGGAACATCTATATGTACTTTGATTTCCTACAGCTAAAGATCTAACTAGGAAAATATTAGATTTAAGCACAGTAAGAATGTATAATAAAATTTATGCAGTGGTGTGTGCATCTTGTTGTTACATTATAGCGTGCCTTTAGATACTGAAAGGCTGCTATCATTTCTTCTTGGAGCCTTCTCTTCTTCAAGCTAAATACCCCCAATTTTCTCTGCCTGTTCTTGTAAGGGAAGTGTTTCATTCATTGGATCATTTTTGTGGCCTCCTCTGGACAGGCTCCAGCAGGTCCATGTTTCTCCTTTACTAAGGATTCCACATCTGGACATAAGTGAGGTCTCACCAGCATAGAGGAAAGGGCACCCCCTCTCTCGATCTGCTGGCCACTTTTCTTTTGACGAAACCCAGGATATGACTGGCTGCTTCATGTCCAGTTTACCATCCACCAGTACCCCTAAATACTTTTTGTCAGCATTGTAATCAATCCTTTCATTCCTCAGCTTGTGTTGATAATGGGGGTTGCCACGGCCTAGGTGTAAGACCTTGCACCTACATTTATTGAATGTCATGATGTTCACCTTGACCTATTTTTTAAACCAGTCTAGCCTTCTGGGTGGTACCTCATCCATCAGGGACACCATCCATGAGGGACACCACTTGTCACTGACCTCCATCCAGAAGTTGAGCCATTGACCACTACTCTCTGAGTATGATACTGCAACCAGTTTCACATCCATTGAACTGTCCACCCACCAAATCCATATTTTTCCAATTTGGAAAGAAGGATGTTTTAGAGGACTGTGTCAAAGATGCTACTGAATTCCAGACAGATGACATCACTATCTCTTCCCTTGTTCAATGTAGTCACATCATCATAGCCAGTCACTAGATTGGTCAGGCAGAACTTGCCCTTTGTAAAGCTGTGCTTGTTGTCTCATGTCACCTCCTTCTCTTCCATGTCCCTTGGCATAGCTTCCAAGAGAATTTTTTCCTTGATCTGTGTGGCACATAGGTGAGGATGACAGGTAAGCAGTTCCCTAAGTTGTCCTTTCTACTCTTCTAAAAATGAATGTGATATTGCCTTTTTTCTACTCACCAGGGACTTCACCTGACTGCCATGATTTTTCTCACATCAGTGAGAGTGGCTTGATTGGCTACATCAACCAGATTCCTTAGGACTCTGGGACACATCTCATTAGGATCTATAGAAGATAAATGTTCAGGTTCTTCAAGTTGTTGATCTTCGTTTTTGTATGGTAAGATTTTCTTATTAACCTAGTGAAAGAGAAATGTAGATGATCAAAGAAAAGCAACATTTTTGCTCTTCTGTAGGCCACATTCTGCTACTAGTTTTTATTTTCGGTAGAAAAATAAAATTCCTTCGTATTGAGCAAGGCCAACTAAGTAAGATAGTTTGGCTATCAATAAGATGTCATTCTTCTGAAGAAGAAAAGTATTCTAAAAATCTATGTTGATTTCTTAATAATTGTTCATTAGAAAGGGATCAGTCTGTGGACTTCCACCAAAGGCAAAAAGATGATAATTTCATCCAAGCTCAAAATGCAGAACTATCCATCTCCTGGAATACAAGATACAGTTCAAATCTTGAATCCATTCTATAGAAATGTACCCAGTGGCTCTACAGTAATATTCAATCACTGATCTTCTTTGATCAATCCTCTTTAGATGTAGGGCCCTGCTTCTCTTTGACATAAGAATTTTTCAAACTTCTCTCATGCCTTGCTGACTCTGGACGAACAGGTTAAAAGCTAGTGGCTCAGAGAATCACTTCAAATAAGGAAACAGCATTTAGGAAAATATGTTGATTTGAGACATGTTGATTTAGAAAAGAGTCTCTAAATAGCTCTCAGAGATAGTCAGGTGTCTTGAATTAATGTGAAGTTGGAATATGAAGCCACCCCTGTTATGCAGAAAAAGCTAAATGGAACTCCAGTTGATTACAAAAAAGACATCTGACTCAGAATCTAGTTCAAAAATATTTTCCTAATTTTAGATTTTAACATTTAGATACATTTTTAGTATGCATCATTAAATAAAGTTCAGAAGGAATTCTAGCAGCAGAGTGAAGAACAGATTTCCTTCTTAACAAAATGTTCTAACTAGTGGGCTACAGAATCATACTTCCTTATGTTTGTTTTCTTTTTCTCACTTTATCTCCTTCTCTCGTTCTTTTCTCATGAGTCTTACGTATTATATCAACTATATAATGACAAATTAAATAAGAGAGTTGGAAAATGCACTCTCTTTTGTATTTCTCTTTCTACTTCCCTTTGTTCCAGACTACATGCTGTTGATTAAAGCAGTGAGTAGGGGATGAAAGTGAATCTGTATGTCTGAATTTTCTCACTCCAAAAAGGTAAGTAGGCTGACAGTAGCATGTTTGGAGACAGATTTCAATCCATCTGCATATTATATAAAAAGGCAGCCTTCTTTCTGGGGATTACCTTCCAAAAATAAAGTATATTTTAAAATAGAATATACAAGTTCTCTCTTCCAGTTAGTTGCTTGTGATATAAGACATACATAAAAATGCTTCCCACATTCATTCAATTGACTTAATGAAAGGAATATTTGAATCTTCAGTTTTCTTTAGATGTTAGCAAGCACTGAGGCATGTTCAGTATGGGGCAACCCTTGGCCTCTTCTCACAGATGCCGCTCCTGCAATTTTACTGCTGCCAATATCTTCTAGCATACATTCAGTACAATTGGATTTACTTTCCAGATAATAGTATTTACACCAGTGACTTATATTGTATCACATGATCCAGCACTGTGCTTTTGTGTCTAAAAGGCCAATGGTATCCTGGAATGCGTTAAAAAGAATGTGGACAGCCAGTTAAGGGGGCCTATCCTCACATTCTACTTTGCCATGATGGGGCCATATTCAATGTACTGTGTGCAGTTCTGGGCTCCTCAGATCAATAAAGACAGGAAACTTCTAGGGAGAGCACAGAAAACAGCTACAAAGATGATTAGGGGCCTGCTGCATCTCTCTTATGAGGATGATCTGAGACCTGGAACTGTTCAGTCTGGAGGAGACTGAGGGGGGATCTTATCAGTGTTTGTAAATATATAAAATGCAAAAGTCAAATGGGTCAGGATCTTTTCAGAGGTACCCAGCAACAGGGAAAAAGCGAAGGGCACAAACAAACACAAAAAGTTGCATACGAATATGAGGAAAAATATTTTTACCTTGAGGGTGACAGAGCTCTGGAAAAGGCTGCCTAGAGAGCTTGTAGTCAGCTTCTCTGGAGATAATAAAATTTGTCTGGATACTTTCCTGTGTAACCTACTTCAGAAAACCAGCTTTAGAAGGGGCTTGGATTAGGTGGTCTCCAGAGAACACTTGTAACCCCTATGATTTTGTGATTCTGTGTCCTATCATTGCCTTTGTCCATTCACCATACTCATTTGCATTTCACTTGTGTTGGACATTTCTGCTTTCTCTGACTTTAATACATAGATTAACACAGTAAAAATAGGATTTCCTTTTACAGCCCGTACAAGAAAACATAAAATTATTTTCATCCATTAAGCGTTAATTTAGGATTGTTTAAAAGATGTGGAATTGCGTTTTTGGTTGATGGTAAGTTAAGGGAAGCATGCCATGGCCACCAGAAGGACCAAAAAATACCCTGAGATGCATCAGGCACAGTGTATCTAGACAGCTGAAATAAGTCATTGTACCCCCTTATTCTGCCCTGGTGCAGCATTATGTGCAGTTCTGTGTGCCACAATAAAAGAGGGACATAAAACTATTAGAGAGCATCTGAAGGAGGGCAATCAAGATTGTGAAAGATCTAGGGGACAAGACGTATGAGAAGCAACTGAGTCATGTGGTTTTTCCAGCCCAGAGGAGATTAAAGGAGCCCTTACAGCAGCCTACAGCTTCCTCATAAGGGGAGTGGAGGGGCAGATTCTGAACTCTTCTTGATGGCATGAAGCCTACTAGAGTTCAAGAAACATTTCGACAATGCTTCTTGGACATACGGAATTGGACTTGGTGTTTTAGGTCCCTTCCACCTTGGGATATATTATGATTTTATAAACTATTTTAATAGAGTTTATATAATTTTACACAAGCATAAAGAAGATCTGAACAGAACTGCAGAGTGGAATTCACAGTGAGCTTGTATACAAAGCAAAATCATCTTTATTTACTGTATATTATATTTATTATTTTACTGTATATTTACTGTATATTTACTGTATATATACTCTGTATATATTATTATTAACTGTGGCCTTTCATTATCAGGCTCTTGAATGAAAGCGAACACAGCTCTGCAGTTCTCATACTGGAGATAGTATCCACTGTCTCTCATTGAATCTGGGGCACATCATCTTCTAGCCTGCAATAAGTGTGCAGTTTTTTAGAAGCTGTGCTGCCAAATGAAGAAACTGAGGGAAGTGATCAGCAGACTGCACAGCATCAGAGAAGATGAAAAAGAAAACTGCTACTTCTTCATTCAGATCTGCAGCTGTAAGAACCAGAATCTTTAGCTGGAGAGGAAAAGTAGATAGAGCTTGTGCATACCAAAATGGATTGTGATCTCATCATAATAAAGGCTAGAAACTGGTGAATTCTTTCACTGGCTGGAAGGTGCCCCACGCTATAACTTCCAGCTACAGAACTGGATCGATGCCTCATAGATTTTGAGCTGGGACTGCCTTCAAACAAAGCATCACTGCCAGTGCCACCTGAGCCACTAAGTATCATGAAGAGTAAGTGCGGTTATTGTGGAAAAAGACTATACCTGCAGGGTTTGGAGGCATCCATCTGACAGCTTGATTTGAGTACAGATCATTCAGGGATGAGTTTAGTTGAATCTGACAAGAGATGTAAAAGGAAACAAGAATAAATTAAGACAAAAAAGGAAGACCAGGCAAAATGCGGGCTTGCTGCTGAATGGGGCTGGAGCTCTGGTGACAAATGACACAAAAAAAGACTGAGGCACTTAATATCTTACTTCCCTCAGTCTCTAGTGAGAAGATTCCTTCAGTATTCCTAGCTACCCAAAACCAGGGAGAAAATGGAGCAAGGAAAACTTACTTTGGGGGACAAAAGTTAGGGGATGCTTAAACAAGATGGCCATATGTAGTTTTGTAGTTTAGTGCTTATACTTTTACTACACAGGATTGAGATCTGGATTTTTCATCCAGTGATAAAAAAGTAGAGTCAGATAAGACTAACACTGATCAGCAACTTCATTCAGAACAAGCAGAATCAATTACTGGCACTAGCCACATATTTCTGGAGAAAAACCTTAAATAATTTAAAATGGTCTCAATAACCTTCTATTTTTTCAGTACTACCAACATATGGAATTTACTGTGTCTGTACTTTATCTTTCCTAACCTATTTCAGCAGTAGGTCATGCTTTTTGTCACAAAATCTTTCCGTATCCAATTAAGTGTTTAATCTGAAGTTAATAAATATACTGATTTTTTACTTTATAAAAATTTATTTTCTTTAAATCCACTCAGTGATGCCATGTTAGAAAATTTTGTGTGGTCTTTTAGAAAGACTAGTGTAATGTTTCATTTCCTTTGCCCCACAGATGATCATTAATGAGCAGTAAAATAATTCTAACTGCCACAATTTCATAGAATACTTCTAAACCTTTCAAAGGCAAGCCACAAAATGCAGTTATTCTCTCTCTTACAAGTATCTGATTGCCAGTGTTCTCACATCTCTAGATCCCTATAATTATCTGCAATAATTTGTTATCTTATTTGATTATGAATCTGAGTGTTTTTCTCTCATGTAGAAATATATATAAAAATATGGACCTATTACCTCATCCAGTGTAATAATTACTAAATTTTATTTTGTGTAGCGGTGCAACAACATTTAAAGGTTCAGTGAAAAAATTACTCTACTTGTCCAAGATAGAATAATTGCTCTTACAAATTAACTAACCTCCTCCCTCATGAGTAAAAAATCTGTGTAATTGATTATCAGTTTATACACAAAAAATTAATATCATCTGCTCAACAATTATTCCAAGATGTTTGCAGTAGCTCATGTAATTTGTCTGAATTTTAAATGCGAAACAACATTAGTGAGACAGTAGCATATTGAGCATATCATTTAATAAATAACTATTTTTGAAAAGTACTGTCAGGAGTATTACCTCTAGTAAAAAATGCATATGATATATCACATAAAAATCATAGACATCACCTAATTACACACTGAAATACTGTTATGTTTTATTTCACTTGTTTCTTTTTTTAATTTATAAAATGTCCTATTTAGAAAATGTAAGCATGCAGTAAGTCTTAGTAATTCGATGTATGCATATATGCTGGAGTAAGTAATGAGTTTTTGAAAACTCATTTACATGAAAGAAATTAAGGGTTTGGTTACATGGAGTGTGATTCAAACAGAATTGAGATATTAAATTTCAAATTATACTTTCTAAATTCCATGTTTACATATTCATCTGTTAAGTAAAGTTGTTTTCCTTCCACTTGAGAAAATGAGGATTTTGGTGACATAGTTTTCCCTATTTCTGTGATAAGCAATTTTTAGAATGCTGCATCAGGAAGATTTTCTAAGTTTTCTAAGGTCTAAGAAAATTGAAACATATCTATTTCTCACTAGTGCTCCATCTACTGTTGTTCTTACAGTAAGAAATAAGGTTATAATTTTCTCTTTTTTTTTTTCTCTTTTTTTCTCAGAGGAGCATATAACAAAAAAGAAGATATGTATACATGAATACAAGCAGGTTCATGAATCTACAAGTTTAGTTTGGGTAATTTAGTTACAAGTGGAGAGCCAACATATGAGTTCCTATTCTTTATGTATTCAGCATTAAGTAATCATTGGACAAAAATCAGAAAGAGTCATGTCCTATCAGAACAGATGGGAGGTTTCCAGCCTTTTGACATTTTACGTTCATTTTTTATTTGGGAAGTGCCTTAAGGTAGATGGTGAATAGTCTAAAAAGAAGTTTAGAGACTCATACTTACTTTTCACCTTGTTCTGTGGAGTAATCAGTATTTAATTATTTCATGCAAGACAAGAAATGTGTCAGCTTTCCTTAAAGCTGCTAGTTAGTTATATTTAGTGCTAAGAGAATTCTGCTAGCACCAGATTTAATTCTTCAGAGGCAGAAGAACTTAAATTGTCTTACTTGTATTTGAAGTGTTCTAACTTGTGTACAAAAAGAAGGTAGTAAATTTATATATTATTTATCTGTGATCCAAAACTGCAATGACTGACTCTATAACACTACTCAAGTTTATGAAATTCAGCCACAAGCCCTATTTGGTTTGATAAGAAATATCAAGATTTTCTCTGTTCCTGTTTATACAACACAGTTAACCACGAAGAGATTTTCCATTCAGAGATAAAGAAAATAAAATTTCATTCTACGTAAAGAGATTTTTATTATTTTTTTAGTAAAAGACAGGAATATTTGATAATTACTACTGTTATTAATCATTTGTTTCACTTCATGTAGGAAATACATAAAGAAAAGAAATAAAGTCTACCAAAGCTTAACTAACATTACAAGAGTATGTAAGCACATATAAAAGCACACATAAATACATACAGAAACTATTTTGTAACAACTAAATTGCAGCTAGGTATATAAAAAGTGTATTAAGAAAAATCAGATTTTATCTTTCTCTATAGATCATTAGTTTAAAAATTAGTAAGTTTTTACTGTATTCCTCAAAACACAGAGTTGGAAATATGAGCTAAATTCCTTTAGTCATTATTGATGTTTGCCATCATGTCTGACCTTATCTGAGATATCTTGTGAGTGTAAACTATGAAGTTTGTATGTGATAAAATTTCACAGTTGGGTTTGAACATTTCCCAGTGAGGAATTGAACTAGGCCTCACAACAATTTAGTAACTTGTCAGCTAAACATAGACAGTCATTTACTATTTGTAATAAATCTTGTATTAAAATTGTCTATCCATTCATATTGTAAGTAGTAAATTTAGATCAAAAGACAGTAAGCTGTTCTGTAAATAATGCTAAATACCTTCTTTCTTATGTTAGGGAATAACAAATAAAGAAGAGAGAGTACATGATTATTAAGCAAACTAACTTCTAGAATGAGACATAAATTACAGACACATTAAGATCTGGAATCTTATGCGAAGGTTGAAGGACTGTGTAACTGATACTGTCGTCTTCTTCAAGTCCAGTGTTATGTATACCTGCCAGTTACAGGAAGCATACATGGAAATGTACATTCTGTATATAATTTATAGAACTTATGTGGCTAAATGTTAATTGGCTAAACCTTGAACATTCTCTGAGTAGATAATCCAAAATATTTTTGGGAGATAGGAGCTGGTATTCAAAAGACATAAAATATCATGTCTATGTTACAATGCTAAACAAAGCTGGGACTTTTTTTCTGCTGAGGTCAACTAGGGAAATATCTCACATTAACACTGTTCAATTCTCTTACTCTCCCAAACAGTTTAATGTCATTCAGGAATTTTCTCTGCCCTTCGTTATCTCCAGAACTGTGCCAGTGAACAGTCTGTACAGCTGATACATGTCAACTGCACAAGAGAAAAATCATATCAGAAATCATTCCAATAATATCAAAATCCAAAGAAAATTCTCTGAATCCAGAAATGTTCTTTGCCTGTTTGATTTTCTAGAATTTTCTTCTAGTGACCTTGCTTCATTAGCAAGAAAAATCCTTTGACACACATCAAGGTCATAGAAACTTAACCAGCACCCTGAAAGTGCTGAAAGGCATGCAAGATTTTTTGCTCTCTGCTTAACTTAGAACAAAGTGTTCTCTCATTGGGTGCTGAAATAGGTTTTTACCTAATTCACTAACTTTTCAATTCAAAGATTCAAAGGCCAAAATATAAGCTGTTTCTCAAAGGAAATAGATCTTGATAACTCTACAAAACCTCCAAGTGGAGAATGACTATTTTCATTTCTGTAGAAAGAAAATAAATATAAGGACAAAATTAGAAATGATGACTTAGTCTATGTTTTCTATGAATCTCAGATGTTTTCCTTTCCTTGGAATTCCATCAAAAATGAATAAATGAAATCACTTAGATTCATGGAATCATAGGGGTGGAAGGAACATCTAGAGATCACATAGTCCAACCCCCTGCTAAAGCTGGTTCCCTATAGTAGCTTACATGGGAAAGCATTCAGACAGACTTGAACATCTCCAGAGAAGGAGACTCTACAACCTCTCTGAGCAGCTTGTTCCAGTGCCTCAAAGAAAAATATATATTTTTAGGTGTCTATGGAACTTCCTGTGTTTGTTTGTGCCCTTTGTTTTTGTCCTGTTGCTCGGAACCACTGAGAAAAGCCTGATCCCACCCATTTGATGGGATTTCTGCACCTCATATATTTCTTTTCTCCAGGCTGAACAGTCCCAAATCTCTAAGATTTTCCTTACAAGGGAAGTGCAGCAGGCCCCTAATCATCTCTGTAGCTGTTTGCTGTACTGTCTATAGAAGTTCCCTATATTTCTTGATCTGATGAGCCCAGAACTGAACACAGTACTCCAGATGTGTCCTCACCATGGCAGAGTAGAGGGTGAGGAGAATATCCATCAACCAGCTGCCCACACTCTTTATAATGCATCCCAGGATACCACTGGCCTTCTTGGCCACAAGTGCAGACTTGGGCATAATGCTGGTTCAGAAAGAGTAAAAAATGATGTGTATCACCAAAGAAGCAAAACTCTTAAGGAGTGAGGGAATAATATGGAGATATAGCAGAGTTGCATTCTACTGGACGTTTATATGAGCTGTGTTTTCCGGCCTTGACTAGGGTCAGGTATTCCAGATGGAAAAATAAATCTCCAGTAGAGGGAGAAAAGAAATCTATGTCATAAGTCACAAGTTATCCCCCCCACTTCCTGAATCTTGACCAGTAGAAAGAGTAGTTCATCAAATTGGGCATACTCACATGTCTGTTTGCTTTCACCCTTCTCCTCAGGGAGTAGCCCCAGTCACAGCCTACAGCCTGAGAATGTAGTGGTCACATGAACTACTTGGAGCTCAGTCTGGGTGGTTGCATAAGTCCCACCAATTGTTGGAAGAGCAGAAGCACAAGGCATGGCTTTTTGTCCTCACTGCCATAAAGACAACTGTGGTTATAGGTGGTCAGCTGATTCTGGCCAACTCTCATACACCCCTCTTGTGAGAGTGGTAGCTGAACCTCCAGCACCTCCACATGCACAGCACACACAGAACACACGTGGTATACACAAAGTCATAGGGAGCTGAGGCCCAGAAATGCTCTGAAGCACTCCCAGTACTTCACAAGCCTCTGCTGCTGCCACTTCCCACTGCTCTTACCTCTACTACTTCTGAAATCCAGTATTGGCTCTGTTTTGTTACCCTGGAAATTAGGGACAGAGATGGAGGTTCAACAGTTGCAAAGAATCAAAAAGGAATTGTAAGGATAGCAATGGCTTAGCCACTAAAATATCCTGTACAACAAATTTTCTACATTCCTCTAACAATCTTTGCTTCTCTTTAAATGATAGAGTTAGTTTCCACACACCCAGAAATCCTCTGACAGTTCATCGTAAGAACAAGTCTTTACACTTTTATTGCTTTAAATTCATATAAGCATTCAATAATCTAAGTGTTCATACCAATATAAATTTTAATGAAAATATATTAGGTAGAGTTGCACTGACACAGGCTGGTAAGCCTTACTGCTTCCTTAGCTTGCTCTCACACTGTTAGAAGTTTTTCTAGCTACATTCAAGACAAACTGAGAGGACTGGGATTTCAGAAAGCATCAAATCCTCTTTTTCCCTATGTGTCTCTTCTGTTGGAACTGCTTTTAAACTGAGGCCTTTTGTATTCATCTTGAAGCAATGCCTCTGTGCCCAATGTGCTCAGATCCTAACCCTAATCCACGGACTCAATTTCTGGTTTGACATCACACCTATCTTATCTCTATTGGTATTTTCTGATGGTCTGGTTGCTGAGCTGCCTCCAGCTGCTTCCCAGATTGGTGTGCCCTGTTTCCTTGTGGGAATGCTGGGATGACCTTTTGCTGGTGAGGATTCTGCCCTGCTGCCCATCCAATACGGATTCCCAACAGCCTCCAATTCCACAGAGAGTTCCTAGCCCACACTGCATCCTGACATTCCAGATAACTGATCTGGAACTATAACTAAAGTCTGAATTATCATACACATATATATAAATTAATAGGTAATACATGTCATATATGTATACATTGCTCCAAAAGTAATGCCTTATTGCAGTCCTGCAGTACTTGAGGGAAGCTTATGAACACAGTGGAGTGACTTTTTACACAGCATGATAGATACAGGAGAAAGAGGAGCAATTTTATATTGAAAGAGGAGAGATTTAGATTAGATGTTAGGCAGAAATTCTTTACTCAGAGTGGTGTGGCACAGGAAAAGGTTGCCCATGGATGCTGTGGATGATCCATCCTCAGGCCAGGTTGTTTGGGGACTTGGGCAGACTGATCTGGTGGGTGGTAACCCTGCCCATGGCAGAGGAATGGAACTAGATGATCTTTAAGACCCCTTCCAATATAAGCCATTCTATGATTTCATAATCTACCTCAATAAATTTATTATGATTAGGGTAAATCAGCATGGCTTCTGCAAAGGAAATTTGAGCCCCCCAATCTATTGAAACAGTGGAGCAGGTTCATAACAGGTTCATAAGGTTTATTTTGACCTTTAGGAAGCCATGAAAAAAGTCCTTCATGGAATATTTTATGAAAGCTTCCTGATCACGTCATGAAAAATAAAATATTGTAATGGATTATAAACAGATTTAGATACAGAAAACAAAGGATAAGAATAAATATTATATTTTCAGCATGACAAAAAAAGTTAGTAACTGGATTCCCTAAAGATCCATACCAGGAATGTACATTCTTGATAGATTCTGATAGAGAAAAGAATTAGAAGTGGAAGGTGGTGCTGTTTGCTAGGAGTACAGTGTTATTTAGCCAAGCTTTTATAAGATTTCCAGAAAAACTGACATTTACTTCCACAATTAGAATTTGGATTTAATTCCAATATATTTAGGTTATTAAAAACGCAAAGGAATAATTTCACATACACAAGTAACTTGCAGTCTTGTATTGGTACAATTTATAAAGTTAAGTTATTGCTATGGACTATTAAAAGAAAACTCACACTTGCTCACAGTAAAATTGAAAAATGTGTAACTAATCAGAAAAGGGCACTTAAAATAATAAGTATTGTCTGACATGTGATATCAATTTAATTTCCTAACAAAAAGGTATGTTAAAAAAGTATTACATTTTTGAGTAAGTCTGTGGTTTGTATCCTGTGATTTCAAGGTAGAATTGGGAAAAATCTTTCCATATTGCTAAATTCATATGGTTTATATATTGTATAGAATAATAGGTATGTTTTATAAATGCACATATAAATATGGATATTTGATTTTTTTCATTATGAAATATGTATTTCTGCATTTTTGGTGAGAATAGTTGAAATTTCAAATGCTATTATTTCTGTGGGTATAATTTTTATTGTATTATTCCTAAGAGACAAAATAATGAGTGTTACTGACCAAACTTATTATATCAAGTTATGTACTTTACATCAATGTATATATTTAATTATCCTCAAGTTGAAAAAATATTATTTTAATAAGCTAAAAATGTAACAAAGAAATTTTGTCTTGCTCTCCACAGCAATAATGGCAAGTTTCTGGACTGAATTTCCTAAGTGAACTGTGAAATAGTAGTTCTTAAATTTACTGAAAGAAAAAAGTTGACTTAGCAATATCCAGTGATATTTCCTTAGAACAAAATATACACATTTATAGAAAATATTTTTAATGAAGTAATATTAATGGTCTTACTTACGGACTAAACATAAATTGGAGGTAAATTCATTTAATAGTTCACTATGCAACTGTCAATGGAAGGAGCTATTAGTTGTACAGCTGTTTGATCTCACTGGTTTTTATGGAAGACGTTAAAATATGAATAATTTCACATTGTAGATTCTGTTATAGTTAGTCATTAATATAGTCTGTTAACCTAATTCATCCACTGCTGACAGTTGAAGAATAACACAAAATTGTATCCAAAATATTACCATTAGTGAGAAATTGAGTTAGAAAATCAAGAATATTTTTCATGACTCCAGATAGACAGCTACACTGCATTTTTCTGATATATGCATCCAGTCTGCCTATGTTGTGCTTAGGGCAATAGGCTGAATGGCCGAGAGAGCTTTTTAGTCTAACAAATTGATGAATTGAAATATTTGTGAGTTGGTTTGATTATTTTGAGTTATTATCTCTCAGTGATACTCCTCTATTGCACCAGTCTAGGCCTCTTTTTTAATTTCCCTCACTTTACATCACAGGCTTGCAGAACTCTTCTTGTTCACAGAACATGAAATATTCCTTATCTATACATATCTTTTTGTGTCTACATTTGCTTTCCTTAAATTCATGATCCTGATTTCTAAGATCACCAATAATAATAAAAACTCCCCTACTCATCTCACACGCCACAAGTGAATATGTGTAAGAAGAAACTCATTTTGTGTAAGAGACAGAAAAGCAGGATGTTTTTTTTTTTTTAAAGTTGCAGAAGGCTGTAGAGAAGAGTGTCTTCACTAATATTTTGTCACTGTGTGCTCTGAATGCAATGCACATTGCATTGACATCAGTCAGAGAAATAAAGCTCATAAAACCTCTCATCACTAGTTTATTTCAGCAACAAAAACTGCAGAGAATCTGCCAACAAAAATTGAATTCATATGCTAATTCATAGGTCTAAATAGATTCTGGAGTAAGAATCCATAGAATATTTTTTATTAGAATAGTGATCCTTTTTCATGTTCTGCTCAGTTTACGTACTAGATACATGATGCAGAGGAGGATGTGTCAGTAAAGCTATTATTACAAGAAACCATAAATGACATCTTAAAAATAATAATTCAAGCATTTCTTGTCACTGGGCCATATTCATATCCAGGTGCCAATGTACATTCATGCATGTACATTTATACATAAACTTTTACTTATTGTTGTTCACCAGCTGCAGTATCAGTACCTGTTTTGTTTTCAGATGAAATTTTTTTCCCCAAAGAAGTATAGATATCTAATATGTGACAATATCTGGCTTTAAAATGTACTATTCATAGTGATTTCCTACAGGAAAAAGCCAAACTACCTATCAGATTCTAACAGGTAGAGGTCAGTGTAACGTCTGCACTATTTTCTACTTGTTTCTGAATTCATGCACAGCATTCCTCTATCCTCAGAATTGTTCAAGCATATAACTGCAGTTATGAGTTGAATCTTCTTTATTCCTTTTTTCTTTTCTTTTTTTTTTCAGCTGGTACTATAGCAAATTGCTTTTCAGCTACTGCAAGAGCAACCTTTTTGAGGTTGTGGGTTGGGTTTTTTTGTTGTTTTGGGTTGGTTTTTTTTTTTTTTGTTTTTTTTTTGTATTTTTTTTTCTAGCTCTGTTAAGATTGAGTGAAATGGAAAGAAACCGTGTGTATTACAGAGTTCTGGTTACAAAAAGTCAGTAATAATAAGCAGTTTGTGAAGCAAGATACCTATGTATGTTCTAGTACCAAATGTAATAATATCCAGTGAACTTTTAATTTGTACAGCAGCTTCTTTGCTCCTCTTTCAGTTTTATTTTTCGTTCGTGGCACTAGCTTTTGAAGCCACTCTCATTTTTAATCTTTCTTTTATAACAGTCATCAACTAGTACTCAGCTTGTATATCTGCTATAATACATTCCTGTAAGATAACCTTTGTGCAACATAAAGAACTTCAGACTCAGCAGAAGTTACTACTTCTGTTACTGGTATGGTTACTACTGAAAGCTGAGTTTTTATCTTAGTTTCTGTTCTGTAGACACTGGAATATGTTGTGTATAAATTGGAGCCAAGACTGAAAAGTGATAAAATAATTAATTTTATTTGATCAGTTTTTACATAAATAGTTTCCTACTTAGCATGTTTGGTCTTTTTTGTCTGATGTGATTTATTAGCACCTAAAAAGGGAAGAAAAAATGTAAGCGAAACAGCAGACTGAGCTGCTAAGAAAGACTAATCAACTGAACAGTTTTTTTAATGAGATGTAACAAAAATGCAGAAAAGTGAAATGAAATGACAGTGAGTTAGCACTATGCTCACAGAAACTTGACCTTTGGTTCATGATCAAAACCAGTATAGTTCAATAACTTCTAAGAAAACTATGGGCTTTATCTCAGCATATGCACATATCATACCACCAAGAACACTGCAATTTATCTTAATGGATTTTGTTCTTGTAGCTTGAATAAAGATGTCAAAGACTCAGTGAACTTGTAGATTGAATCAGCTGCTAATCACACCACATCAGAATTCACAATTATCCACAGAAAAGGAGAAAAAAAGAACAAGGAATTTTTTTTTATAATTGTTGATCTTTATGATACACATATGTGTATATATATAAAATCAAATGATACCATACTTAAGGTATCATTTCTTTGTATGGATATCCACTTTCTGCTATACACAATATTTTGGGAAAGGCACACATGTTAGAGGTATACGTAGCTAGTCTGAAAACAATGCCTTATAAAATATTACAGTCCACAAGTGTGGTATCATGCCTGAAAAGGTTGACTGATGCTGCCTTGTTCTGAAGGATAAGTACTGGATATGCAAAAAAAAAAAAAAAAAGGCTTATTATGGAAGGGTAGTTAGTAATTAGATGTAGTAGAAGTTAGACAGTAACACGTATGAAGTATGAGAGGTATGAGAGCAAACCATAGCACATAAAGAACAATAGGATATGAAAGATAAGCAGTGAATAAATAGAAGAAAAGTGATTGTGTCTGTGCAATATGTTGAAAATAAATACAGTATATGTAAATACATGCAACACGATATGATTATGTAATATGTGATGTATATACAGGACAATATTTTATACCCTGACTGAGAACTGGCACAAGATGCACACAGTGGTTGTGAAGTCTCCCTCTTTAGAGATATTCAAAAATCATATGGAAGTGATTTTGGACAACGTGTTCTTCTTGAACAAGGGAGATCCAAATATTTCCACAGGCCCCTTTCTATTTCAACCATTCAGAGCTTCTGTGATGGGATATTTAAGTGATACTATACAGTGCATAGCTGCAGGAAATGCTTTTGTTCCCTTCTGATATCTTCTGTCTTATGAGGTCTCAACCTTGACATAGGCTTCCAGACACTTACTGAAAATATCAGCTAATACATGTTTAGTCAGGCTATTACCTGCAAATATTAACTATCAATATTATTAAAGATCACTTTGCATATCATGTGAGCAAAGTCCTTTTGTTTCAGTGTAGCACATCTCAAAAGGAAGCAACTTTGTTATTTCAGAAACCTTTTAGTTATTAATACATGTAAAAATTAATTAATTAAAAAGATATTAAAATATTTACACAAAAAACACTCATTACATAACAACGTACAGATAGCTAGTGGCAAATTCATTTAGTATAAGCTTTTATTTTAAGAGCTAAGCCAAAAGCTATCCAAAAACAATTTTGGCATGATTAAAATTGGTGTCCTAAAATACATAAATGCAAATTTATCTGATCTGTCATCCCTTTGTGTTTGTCTCTAGTGACAGAATGAATAATATATGATAAAAACAACAAAAAAAAAAAATCAACCTACTATAAAATGTGAATCATAAAACTATATGATACTAGATAGAGGTGAAAAGTACTGAGGACAGCTTATGTCAGAAAATCAGTGTAGAATACTGAATGAGATAGAAAAGATAGAAAAGACAGACTCGGATCTTTTCTTTATTACTTGTTACACAATGCCTAAACAAATTCAAAAGTGGTAACATTAAAACCAGAATTTTCTGTCATTCAACACACATAAACACAAGATATATCAAGCTGTTCATCCAATACTTGATCCAAATCACAGAAAGAGTTTAGATATGTCTTGCTTTCAGTGGTGGCATTATTGCCCTCCATTGGCTGCAGAAGGAGTTTAAATGTGTGAACTTGATCAAATGAGCTGACTTTATTTATTACCTTACTGAAATATTGAAACACTGAACTCCAGTGAAAAGGAAGTTCTTCATCATGTCCCACTAGCTTACTGCATGTTTTAACATAGCAGTCTTTCTGGCCTCTTTCATCAAGCACTGTACTGATAACTGTAAGAGAACTGAGATTTCAATCTTAGAGGACGTCCCTTAGAACAGCTAGCCTTGACCATATATTGGATTTCGTGGAAGCTTCAAATAATTTTTTTTAAAAGAAGTTCAAACAATTGTCAGATTGGTGATTGTTCCAGCAAATATCTTAGTGTTGACTGTTTTTGTCTTTCTATAAAGATAGCATTAAAATATCCATAAATACTGGAAGGAGAAGTTCCACTTCCATGTGTTAACATTTTATTTCTTCAATTTGTTGTTCAACTTTATCTTACTAAAGGTAGAAACTTATAAAATCCAGTGGACTTCTGATCTGGGGTACTTTATTAGAAGCTCAAAGAGAAAAAATGAACACAGACTTAAAAACCACTTCTAGAAGGTACAGTTTAAAAATTACGGTAGAATTTTTTCTATAGAAAGAACAAGATACTGTCTCATAGCCACAGTAATTTTTGGTAACAAAAATTTAAATGTCAGCAAATTAGGACATTTAAAGAAGGCATCAGTGAACACATTGATGAGGTATTTTTTTTCCCTCAGATTTCTTCCTGAAAAGAAGTAATATTAAAAGTTGCTATAAACCTGTTGCAGCAACACATACCAATTCAGAAAACTGAATGAAAATTTTTGGAGCCAAAGGATTCAATTGCTTTATTGGCTTTATTTCTCCACCAATGGCAAGTGAATATAAATTTTACATCTGCAACAATAGTATAAGGGATGTTAAACATTAGAGTTGCATATAACAATATACTGCATCACTACTATACTCACTTTTTAAATAAGATTACATGACAATGAAATAATATTTAAAGGTAAAAATAGTTGTGCTTTATAATTCCTTTAGGAATATTTTAAAAGTAATAAGAATGAAATCAAAATCTTATATATTGTTCTATTTAATCCCAGTATCATTTATCATTCAAATGTTTTTCTATGCTCTTTATTACCTATCAAACTATCTTCCCCTCCTTTCCAATAGTTCTAGTGCATGACCTGTTCAGAGGAGAATCAGGAACACCTAAATCCTCAATGGCAAATAGATGGCTTTCATTCCAAGTAGCAGAAGTCACAATGTTTCTTTGCATATACATGCAAAGGGGGGAAAAAAAAGATTGCAGCCTTCACATATCTCCGTGGAGAAGCTAATGGTAATCAGTATAACTTTACCAGAAAAGTAATGTAGAAATAAATGCAGCTACATCTGAAAAGTTGCATTTCTTCTTAATTTTGTAAAATCACATTGTATTTTGAAAATGTAACATTTGTATATGTATATGTGATTGGTTTCACAGTTACTTTATATTGAGTTATCACAACTCGTCCACACTTTTCAATTTACTCCATTGTATATGTATTCTTCCAGAGTATGTATCTAGCTGAGATGTTTTACATAGATTCTCTGAGAACAGAAGCATGCATTCTCAGTGTTCTCAGTCTGTGTAACTGAGTCACATGCTGAGGTACAGCTGCACTGTGTTATTCTCATCATCAAATAACAAAGTCTGGAGGAAGTTCTGTTGAAACAATTGCTTCCATGAATACAGAAAATCATAAAGATTTTAAGCAGGACTGCTGGCACCACCTCTAAATAACGCTGGCAAGTGTTTCATATTTTCTATTGGTTATAACTTTGCTGAGGTTCAAGGATCTGAACTCAGATTTTTCATATTGAATCCACAGATGTATTTTCTTTTTTTCTTTTTTTTTTTTTTTTTGTTAGTCAAACAGATATGCTATTCCCAAGAAAGTATATAAGAATGCAAAATAAAGCAAAACACTGTTCCCATGTACTGAAAAATCTGTAATGCTACATATTCCAGAACTGAGATATTTGCAATGTCTATGAAGCATGTGCCTTTGCTTCTCCCGTTAAAATCTTTAATTTGCCTGAGGTATAAGCATCTGAAAAGCTTTCACATGGTCATCATAGCAGAGCTGCTAACATTGAAAGCCACGTGGAATCTACTGAATCTTTCTTCAGGTAACTACTATTACCTGGATCTTCTGACAGCCAAACTTAGTTCAAGAAGATCACTTTTTTTTGGGATACTTTAAAAGAAGACCACCCTTTTTCAGTGCAGAGAAGATAAAACTAAACTTGAAATAATACAGAAATAAGGACATAAAAAGGACTTAGGAAATGGAGTTAGGAACATGATGGACAAAGACAAAAAAAAAGAATTTTTTTTTGAGAAGGAGCATGAGACTAAAAGACTTAAAGAGAAAAGATCCATGGATGGGCAAAAAACTAAAACTAAAACACTGAACTTGTGATGGAAAACGGAAATTACAAGGAAAGATCTGAGAATAATCAGAATAAAAGAAGTGGTGGAAACTGGTGAGAAGTCAAAGTATTTGAGTAAGTCTGAGTGACGAACAGAGAGCCTAGATGAAAGAATAAAGGAGTGAAGCCAAATAAGATGAACTGGAGGAGAAAAGTGGAATAAACAGAAAGGCAACTTCACTAATGATGAAATTAGAGTGGGAGAAAATGTGACACTCCAGTCTTCAAAACAGCGCAGCAAACAAAACAGATTTTTATATATTATGCTGGTGAAGCATTCACTTTCAGACTGAAAAGACTGTCGTTTCTGTAGTTGTATGATGAACAGAATCATGTTCTTTTCATTTCATGTGTACCACATTGTACAGTGTTTATAGGTGTTGACTAGATGACAGTAAAATCCTGTTTCTCTGTACTGCTGCTTTCCTAGTCAAAAACAGTGCTTGTGGGGAAAGAAATACTGTTCTTCTGGGGGAACATCGCTTCATTTTAAAAAACACAGGGTGAGGCAGGCAGGCAGTGAGAGGGAGCTTACAGGATGAAGGTGATTGACACCTTGTGAGAAGCAAAGGGCCTACTGATAGGTAGAAACAAAAACAAGTCTGGAAGGGGAAAGATTTCTTAAATGCCAGAATGGAAACCATGGAGGTTTTATTAATCCAGAATGTAAGTTATCTGATGAAAAAGCAAAACTGAAAAAATTATATAATGAGAATAAAAGTTAATTGATTCAAATCTTCCCTTCTGCTATGTTATACAGACTAAATTTGAGCTTTACTGGGGAGGTTTGTTAACTTTTCTTTAAAAAGCATCATCTAGATTGAGTTTCTGTATTTTTATATTTTATATAATCTAGCTTTAAAGACTGGTACCCTTCAATGTTTTTTGATATGCTGATTTTAAAGACAGGAAAGTATAGACCAAATCCCCTTAAGGTTCTCCTCTTCTTGGGTTTCTGTCACATTCTAAGTATGGAAATTTTTTTTTAATGTCAAGCACACAGACTAAATCAAACCATTTGCACTGTACTTCTCATGCAACAGATTTAATTCCTCCTTTTCTGGATGTATAGGTAATACTATTAATGGCTAAACTGACAAACTGCAGGATGGCTACATCTGATGTTGAAAATGCTGGCAAAGTGCTACAAACTGGAAGGCTAAGTGCTCTAAAAATAAGTTCCTGGGTATTCAAAGCAATTTCAGATTTATCAGATAATGCATCTCAGTGTTCATTCATATAGTGAGGATAATTCTGTCTCTTCACCTCTCCAATCCATAATGAAAATAAATTCAATCCTACATTGTAAAGTAATCAAGTGCCATAAAAAATGGCTGTTTTAGAAGACCAAGTTAAAATTAACAAACTTATTAATAAATCCATTCATAGCAGGCTTTCACTAGCGTGAATTAAGATACAGGCCATATGTTGAACAGTCCTTTGTAATGAACAAGACTGGAGCTCTTTGGAAAATATAGCCAGTGTTCACATAGTTCAAAAGAAGATTGAGTGAAAGGACATTAGTAAGGGTGCAGAATAACTCACAAAAAAAGCAAGCATATTTACAAGTTTGTGAAATAAAACTTCACACCTGGTTTGTTGATGATAAGGGTTTTCTTCAGGTTCTTTTCAAACTTCCATTGACAAGTGCAGGTGCAAGTAGATTTTTCCCTTTATTCAAAAAGATAGAGGTTTGCTGTACTCCAATGCATCAGATATGGATGCTTTAGGCAAGAGTTTTCTCTTCCACTACTGATGTTTTTCGCTTATTTTTCTGAACCAATAAGCAGAAAGATTTTTAGAAATAAATTTCATTATTTAATTAGATGAAAATGTTTAGTTTTAAGATTTTGTAAGGTGTTAGATGACAGTAGTTTAGATTTATATAGTTTGAAATTTAGAAAAAATGTACTGATCCTATTTAGCTGAATAAAAGGTTTATTATCTTGAAGGGATAAATACTGATGGACTTGCCTTCGTTCAGCCTTGATACATTAATTTTCACTTGCAGTTTAAATCATATTTTCCCATATGCAAGACAAATATTAAAACGCCATTCTTCCCCATTCTTTCAGGCTCAGCTTCGCTCCCTCACTCACAGCTTTTCTATCCACCCTGAATGGCACTGAGGAGAAGGATGGGGGCTGTGATTCGTAATTAGCAATTTCTCCCTGCCAGTTCTTCCTCTTTACACTTTTCTTTTGCTTCAGCGTGGTTCATCCATGGGACGTAGTCCTTTGGGAATATCTCCCTGCTCCTTAGGCTGCAAAGGAAATAGTTGCTACAACATGGATTACCTCCTCTTCCTCTGACCTTGGTATTTCATCTGCTCATTCTCACTCTTTTGTTCCCTCCTTTTCTTCTATTCTACATTTGCTCCCTTTTTTTTTTTTTTTTTAATTTTTTTTTCCCAGATGTGCCATTAACTTGGCTGATTCATGCAGCAGTGTCCTCAGCTGGAATCCTCTGGAACAGTATTACTCCCTCATGGGGCAGCCCAGCCTCTCCTCGCAAGAACCTTTCCTGCAGCCCCTGCTGCCCGAATCCTGAACACCCACAGCCAGTATGCAAAGTTGATGTAGAAGAAGATTAGCACAAATCTTTAAGAATCGTTTAATGAAAACCAGAAAAAAAAAAAACAGGAGGGAACAACAAGGACAGGATCCCTAGTCTCTCCCTTTCTAACTGTTTGCATCACTAGATGGCAAAATCACACTCACATTTTCTATTCAGATTTGCAGAAGGTTGCTGAAGTTCCAGCTACCTAAAAATTACATTCATCACTGAGGCAGACTGCTTCCGTTTTAGATCTACACTCAACAGGCTTTTAGGAAGATATCTTCCTATCCTTGATCAGTGTGCTGAGTCAGAGCCATCATAATTTTCTGCTTCTGGTTGTTGTTTTTTTTTTCCTGTAAATGAAGTACAATTGGATCCTGTCTTTTGTGAGGAGATATTTCCTACAAACTTCAAAATTATTTAAAGCATTATTCAGTTCATAAGTCTTTGCTTAAAAAGTAGATATTTAAAATATTTCAAAATTTTAAAAGCTTAAGCAGATTTCCATGTGTTTTTAGAATGGACAAAAAGAACATTTATGGTATTTCATTCATATTGGACACTGCTAATGCTTGATCTGAACGCTGTAGTTATCAGGAATTTGTTTTTGTGCTGTAGTCCTGATGCTATATTGGGCATTGCTATTTTTCCCACTGCAAGTATATTATTGTTATATTTTAGAATTCAAAGGAAGACAAAAATATTCATTCTGTACTGTTCAGGTGACTTTACATACTCATCAAAGAGAGCAAACTGAACAGCTTTTCAGAACTGGCTTAAATAAGAAAAAATTGTTACTGTTGAATGTGATGGAGGGAGTGAAATTATATCACCAATAGCTGTTTATTTCTACATATTTTTGTTTGTGACAATAAGCTTATTTTAAGGCAAAGTGGGACATAAAGCAAAAATATATATGGCCTTTCTTTTCCCATCAACTTTTTTGAAAGCTTGTCTTAGGCAACATTTAAAAAGAAAATAGTTCTTTATAATTATTATCATTATTAAGGGACAAGGTTATAGATTATATTCATACCTTCGTTTCATGTTTCCATTCTATTTTCCAGATATCTGTAGAGGTTTTTCCTTTTTTCAAGGCGTTATATAGTTTGGATGAGTTATATTATTTTGCAATGGTTTCCTACATTAATTTCTGTTTAATTTCCCCTAGGCATATTTTTGTTGGTAAATATTTATCTCAGTGTTAAACAATATTCTAATGCAGCTTTCACTTGTCATTCTTCCTCCTAGTTACAATATTCTTTCTCAACCAGATGCAGTACACGTAATCCTGAAAGCTGCTTTGATCCCAGAAAGAAGCTTGCTGAAGCTTATCAGCATGGATTTGAAAGATACGTGTAACCAAATTTTGTACATGATTAGAATCTGGATCTAGTATTTACTTAACCACCTGATTCCACTCTCTTCAAGTAAATTTTAGCACTGTAACAGAATATGCAGCATCAGAGCCTTATTTAGAAAAAAATACTCTAGAATAATTTAAAACTTTTTTGTTTTTGATGTCATGTGTCTCTTCTTTTTTATATATCAGATATAATCATCTGCTTTTGGCCAATGAATTATAGCAATCATTAATAAGTTGTAGAGGTATAGAGCTCATTCTGTAATTTTAAAATAATTTGTCATTTTTGTAGCATCTTAAACTGCTGTCTGTAAGGAGTCATTATGAGTGATTTTTAAGATAGTATTAAACAAAGTATGTGGGATTTAGAATTAGAAAATATAGGAAGAATCTTCCTTCTTAGCTTTTCTCTCCTGTTGTACAGTGCCCAAAATAAATGCAACAGGTGTCTTCTCTGTAGATTCTTTTTCTGCCTTTCTGGCATTCAGATTGCTGAAAATCAAAAAGTAAAAATTTCATATGATATAAATTTTAATAATGTTAAAATGCAACTATACTTGTCAACAATATTTTTCCACTTGTGCTAACTTTTGCAAACAGAAAACAACTTCCACAGAGATGTAGCTAATTTGTTTTAGCTACTTGTTAGAAATTTTTCTGTACAAAGAATAAATAAGCATAAGTTGTCTATAACTAATTTATAATATGTACACAATGTCTATGTGAAGTCCATGATCAGTTTGTAAACCCCTGGATGTACAGAAAATATTTTAATGAACAATTCACAGTCCCTAGTAATGAAAGTAACTGATTACTGGGAGCAATTACTTAGAGATGTAAATATGTACTTCTTTATGAGTTTGCTTTCATAAATATTTGATCAGATAAACAAAGTCCTATCTGCAAGCTAACTTAAATGCATTAAAGGAAAAATCAGAACTGATCTGGAAACTGCTTGTGCTGTTTCACTGTTGTTGGATATTTTAGGCTGTCATGTAAAATACTATTTCTATAGGACAAGCAAAGGTAGAGCTCTGAATATGTTAATTCATTACTTGCATGATGTACCTTTTAGCTTTCTTTCAATATTTAGCTTTAATAACTTTCACTGAAACATTTTTTGGCAACCGCTACAACTAACTTAATGCATTGCATTCAGCAAAGCCTAAAAGCAGGAGATGTTAGATTTCTTTTATAACGTATTTTCACAGTGTGGTTTTGTCATTAAGGTGAACTGAATAGTAAAATAATATGAACTGTTAGAATTAAAGCTCTAGACCTGAAAATGAATTGACTGACAACTAACGAGCTAGACAGACAGATTTCAAAGAAGAAGGTAGTTTAAAAAAAAAAAAAAACAATTGGGTGTATTCTAATAAAGACAAAAAAGAATAATGCATTTTTCAATCTCAAAAGGCAATTTCTGTGAATAAATAAGGAATTAATGAACAAGAACATCCTCACTCTAGGTTTTGACACTTATTTGAGAAACAGCTCAAATCTGTACTTAGGTATGGAATCAGATACTTTTAGAGAATGTGGTTAAATATTGTCAGCATCTGGAACAAATAATTTGCATAGGATCCTGTATTATTTTTTAAAGCACGTTGTCTGCTGGTAAAATAGCAACAATGATAATTGTTAAATGCAGTAAAACACACACGCCAGATAAACACATTAATGATGAGATGATTTAACAAAGCACAGTCAAAACACTTTTTTTCTGGGCCTATCAGGAATTTGTCCATGATCCTGCCCTAGACATTTGATTTCTTTACATTTCCACACGATAGATGTCAAACATTGGATCAAAATATTCCTTAGCTTTTAATATTTTATGTATTCATAAATGCATGTGAGATGTGTAGAAGTAGAGCCAATGGAAATATTTAATTTGAGTAATATGTAAAAATTTTCTAAAAGATATTTTCACCCACATGAAATTCACTTCAAATGTAAATGACATTTCTATAATACGCTACTTACTGTTTCTTTTCACCTTTTATTCCTTTCCAAGCAAGTGACCATGTTGGTAAAGAAGCAAAAGATTAGAATATGTTGAGAGACCACATTGCAATTATTAACTTCCCTGGACATAGATATTCAGCCTCACTAACAGCAACTTGTCCACAGATACTTTCCAGTAATAACTCCGTCTGCAGTTAATGAAATATCCTACTTTGATAATGATAGCATATGTTTATTTTTCCTTATTTTCACTGTTACTGGGTTTATTCATTACCTATAACTTAGATCGGTTTACTTATGAAGGGAGATGAAAGAAACTCTCTTCTTCTGAGCCTGGTTCGAATAATTTATTTGATTCTCTATGAATTTATTTTACCCTTTGTATGTACTGTTTCATTCCTAATTTGAACTTTAGATGTAGTATCCTTTGGGAGCAGGCTGCTTTTTTTTTTTTTTCCCAATTCTTCTTTTAATATATTTTCTAACTTTCATTTTTTGCTTTCTGTTTTAGGCAGAGGAAGGAGGGATATGTCTGCCACCATTGCCATCAACTTTGAAAACTCTGTTTTCTGCTTTATTTTGCACTCAGCTTCATGAGAAGGGCTGAATACCTGGAAAAGTTGGAAGTTACACACTGCGCTTTGCATATCATGTTTTACACATTTCTCTACCTTTACTCATGATCACTTAAATTAATATTGAGGAATGCTCTCTTAAATCAAGAAATCTCAAAAACAACACCAGTCTAAATATTTGTATATAAAAATATGGAGCATATTCTTAATTTCCTTGCTGAAACAGTCATAATAAATGTCTTTCAGAGTAAAACTAAATTGAAAACATGCTATCAAAATTAGAGTTACATTTACTGAAAAAAATTGTTTTAAAAATCAGTGTTACTGTTTCCTTTTAGGTTTAATTTTATTGTAAGTACAACACTTAGTTAAAACACCTTAAATTTTAAATCTGTTCTTTTAAAATAAGGATTCATATTTAAAACCATGTAAGATGGAATTAGAAGCTGAAGTATGTTCATAAGAAGGGAAAACATTTTTGTTATTTGTAATTAAATGAAATTTTGCTGAGAAGTTAACTAATTATATAAACTAAAAAAAAAAATTATTTCCGTTGAAAGCCAACCTTAAGTTTGCTGACATATTTTTTTTTCATTTTGCGTGCTGGAGACAAACACTTGTCTCTGTGTGCAGCCCTAGAGCCAAAAGTAATGCACAGCTCATGTAATGCAGTAAATGTTATCTCCAGTCAGGAAGTGACTCCTGTGATATTTAAGTGCCAAAAAAAGATGATCTGTAAAGTGAAGACAAGTACATAGAATTCCTGAGCATCTAAAACTGCCAACAAGACAAATTGTTCTTGTAGTTAAGTGCCCGAGAAACCCATTAGTACCACTTCCACTCGGAAATCAAAATGAATACAACCTAAGAGCAGGATCTGTTTATAAAGTGAGCCTATGGCACACAATGTCATTGTTGGCACCTGCAGCATTTACAAGGAAACTGAGAAAAGTTGTCCTGGTTTTGAAGATAACTAACTCATTATTATTAAAGTGAACAGCAACTGCATCTGGATTCAGTTTACAAAGACTGAAGTCTTTGCAAAGAGGTCCTGAAAGAGGCACCAAATCCTGCAATCTGCACAGCAAGTGGCTGCTCAAGACAATATATTGTAAGCTTCTACCTTTTTCCTTATGCAACAGATTTTCAAATGAATTAATGTCAGCGTGTAATAAGCACATTCACCTTCACAGGGTAAATACCTTTGCCCTATGTCTGGTAATTAGGTCAGTCCAGATTCAACTAACACTGAAAAATGAAAATACTTTCTATTCTTCCTTAGCTTATGTTTCCTCTAGCTGTCGTAGTGATTTTATCTGTCACAAAAAAAAAAAAAAATCTAATATTTAGAAGTTAATTAGAAGTGAAAATTGAAGAAATTAGTTTGTAGATAACTTCCCACTATCTTCTGCTTTAACTGGATGTGAAATGCCCACACTCACATTGTTCTCTATTTGCTTATGTAACTTGTTGTACAGATCCTAGATCACTTGGATAGATAGCTTTTATATAAATCCAATTATCATCACTGCTGTTTCAGCTGGTTTTGCTGACAGCTAAGAAGGATGTGATATTGTGTGTATTTACAATGAAAAATTATCTTCAAGTCAGGAGGATAAGTAAATTCAAGTTTTTCACCCTACAGATTTTTACTCAATAAAACAACAACAAAGGAATCTGTTAAAGATCAGACCTTTTAGAGAGTTTTGTATTTTGTTTTGTTTTGTTTGTTTGTCTGGGTTGTTTGGTTTTGTTGTTTGGTTGTTTTTTTTTTTCATTTGTTTCATTTTTCTTGTAATAAGTTTATCAGCCTGATAGTTGTTAAGGAAGTGAAAATCATCATAGAAAAATCATCATCTTAATCTTCAAAGTCTGTAACTGTTAGTTTAACATTTCTGATGTGAAAAAAATCCAAGAGAATCTAGAAGGACACCAGAACAACAATATGAGCAAATATTTTTTTTTTCTTTTTCTTTATGAATCTCAACTATTTCTTTCAGCAATAGTTATAATTTTCTTTAAGTTAAAAAGTCTTAGGGTCCTAAAACATTTGAGTACTTTTTAATTAGTTTAGTTATCTACAGATTGAGAAGAAAGGAAGGAAATAACATTCTATTTCACAGTTTGTAAGGCTGACGCTAAGAAAATCATTGACCTACAAGTCATGGAACAAGTCTGAAAGAAAGGAAAAACACAGACTACTTGAAGTCTTGATATATACCTAGAATTTTTAGGTGAGATTTTTTCACATTCGTTATGTAATATATGTATTGTTTTATATACCTGTATATATTTGTAACAACTTCACTGCTAATTTAATACCATGCTTTAAAATCAATAAATGTTCATAGCTGCACACCTAATGGGTTCTCAAAGCGTTATTCACTCCCTGAACAAGAATGAAAACTAAAACATATAATCAGTCAATAGCATGCAGAGAAAGTCTGTTCTGCAAGTAGCATATTTGCCATGCTAGCTCCTTGCTTTTGCTGAATATCTGTCAAGAGAGGATAAGCTAGAAGGACCCACAGAACCACAACAGCACGCGCAGCTAGGGTTAGTTTTCTCAGGGATTTTCCTTTCTGCTTTGTCTGCCACCTAGTGTCAAGCAAGCGGATTGAGATTAGGCTTTTCATCTATCTATCTATCTATCTATCTATCTATTTATTTATTTATTTATTTATTAGTAAGACTTTCTCTTGTCCCTGTCAGTTTTCAGATTTTTTTTTTTCTTCTCATAAACTTGATGTTTGGGAAAGCCATGAAATGTCGAGGTAAGTGCAGCATTGCTAATCATAACATCACCTTAAGGTATGTTTTTAGAGGTCTTTTTCTGTAGCAGAGAGATGCAGAAATTGATACTGAATGATGTAAGTCATTCTGTTCTTCATCAGGTTATTCTGATAAGCTTAAGAAGAGGTAAATTGCACCCCTTGTCATGATCTCCAGTTAAACAACTCAAAATACATCATTCAGATTTTATGAAAGCATCCATTTCAGAGGACCAAACCTCCAAAGTATCCAAAGGTCAGAATGATTTATTTGCACATGCAGAGAGTATTCACCAGCAAAAGCAAACAAAAATGAATGTGAATGCTCCTCTGTCCATGCTTGGCATTTCCTCCACACCTAAATGAAGACACTGTTAACACTATCTCCATTTTGGTCTGCTTCTAGACTGACCAAAATGTAGCTTCTGTGCTACTCAGAAGACTTTGTTGTCTATCTGATTGATATTGAAGCCTTTAATCATTGTCCCACATCCCATCCCACAAGTCAGATGTTATCTGACTTACTCTTTTGTTTTGAACTGTATTTTTAACTGTTTTACAGTGATTAAATCAGAAGCTCAATTTCCACAGCTATTGTACTAGGTTTTATGTTCAGACGATTGTCAGTCTGCTCCTCAGTCGATCCTTCAGTGGTTTATATTTTCAGATTTTCTATATTGTATGTAAAATTCCATAGAAAAAAAAAACAAATTACAGTTCAATAAAATATTATTTAATGTTGCTGATAGTTTCCTTAGTGTGTGCTAATTGCCTCCACAGTAACTGTGAGTAGTAACATTCCTGAACTAAAACATTACACAATTTATCCTTTGTTAAGAAGGTTGGTTTATTTTCAAGGAAGAGTCATACAATATTTACTAGCATAATTAATTAGTTTCGACTGTAATTAAACATTGACGATTCGATATACCAAGAAGATAATTATATTTATAGATAAATACAACACAAAAATAAACTGATACAGCTGGAATAAATCTTACTTTGAGGGTACAGAACATTGTCTTACTAATAAATTAATATACGTATCCATATAGTCGGTAGCCCTCTTAAAAGAAAGAAATCTTTCTAGGAGATTTTGTAGCTAAGTCTTCAGTCATCAGTGGAAGATATAGGTATTTTGTGTTTAATAGTAAACTGTAGTGCTGAAGTAGTTTGAAAAGATCCTAGCCTACCATAGTCTTGGGGGGTTTGGGTTAGCTTAAAATAATTGTAATAACAGTAATTCACTGGTAATAACTGGCATGCACAACTAAGACAAAAATCAGGATGAGGCGAATGAGAAACTATTTCTGTTGAGTTCTAAAATAGGCAAAGCAATTCTTTTTGTTTTTTTGCTTGCTTTTTTTTCTGTTGCTTAAGTCAATATAACTAAATCCTGGATTAAACCACGCAGTCTTCACAGAAAGGAACACTTGTAAGCATGATTTCACTGATCTTTACCTGACTACTCACAGCATGTAGTGATGGTTCATATAAGTAAATTAATTTAGAGACTCACTCACAAAACTGCTTCATTAGCCCAGCAGAACCACAGCCATAACATTGCAGTTTTTGGTTTAGTTAGTTTGCATCTCTGCAAGTTCAAATTACATGTAAGGAGACCTTTGCAACACAAAACATACATTCTAAATTCTTCCCTCTGTGTCTTTTTTTTTCTTTTCATTTTAATTGCCATTATTAAAAGGAAATTATTATTATAAAAAGGAAATGCATAAATGTTGTTTTAATTCTTTGCCTTTAACGCACAGCAGTAAGAAAATTCAAAGATAAGGCTTCCAATTAATCTTTATCTTGTAACATAAAGGAATTGATTTCAAGCCTTAGCAACATTGCAATTATGAAGGCACAGGGGGGATGTACTGTGGACATAGTCAAAGTTTTAATTCTACATTTGTCTGGTTCTTGTGAATTTATTAGAGCTTAAAAATTTAACATATTTTCTGTGTGTGATATAAACATATGTGTTCTTGACCCACTTTGAAAAACAACCACTAGTGAAATACCATTTGCATTAATCATTCAAGAGCTTTGCAAAAATATTGCATCTCAAGAGATTTTTCCACTGAAGTTTGCACTTTCCAGCTTAGTTTTATTACTTTTTATATATACTGCTATGCAGAAGCTTGTTGTTTAGTGTTGGCTTTAGAACGTATTTCTATTTCATTCTGAAGGTATAAGTTGCCACTTAATATCCTAAGAAGAAAAGCTAATTTATATGTAATTAATTTTACCCCAACAACTCCAAAAATTTCTCTGTAATGTAATACCTCACAAAATGAGATTCTATTTTCACCCTTTAACCACTATGTAGTGAGACTGCAAAGGAAACGTCTGCACCATGTTCAAACAATAAGTAGATTACATACATTTTTCACATGATTTCACTAGATTTTTTATGGGAATAAGGATTTGCACTTTCTCCTTGTGAGACTAAAACCTAAGATTATTATGTATTTGTAGAAATTTCTTTCTCTATCCATGATATTATGTTACATAATGTCATGAATATTCTGTGGCTGTTACTGGCTCTAATAATACATTAGCATTTAAGAAATAATAACAAAGTAATCCTTGAAGCCATATATCTGGATATAGCAAATGCTTAGCAAAACTAAACATTGCTATACCCCAATTTCCTTGTGAATATGGATCTGAAATCCATTACTCATGAGGAGCAGATTAAATCAATGCAGAAGATTTTAAAATCCATACTTTATGTTTTATCCTTGCAAGAAAAAGTAAAAAGAAACTGAAAAATATTGATTGCCAAAAGTCTGTCTTCAACCTGAGGGAGTAACAGAAGACATGATACCTCAACACATATTTCAGATTTTAAAAAAAGGCATCTTTGGTTCTTGGACTGATTACTAATTACAGTTTTCTACTTTTTAGAAAATTAGATATAAATCTAAGATTTTAAGAGAAGGTAATGCAAAAAATTTTAAATTAACTAAGAAAGATGCAAATTGTCAGGCCTAAGACTTCACTATTTAACAAAGCTCAGTGACTTCAGAATGTTTCCAAAGAAAGACTACCTTGTAAAACCTACACCCAAAGATAGTTTTATGGTTAAGTGTCATGCCACACAGCATGGAATGTTCCTTTGGTCAGTTAGGATCAGCTTTCCCAGCTGTGTTTCCCTCCATCTTCTTGCCCATCCCTCAGCCAACTCCCTCTGAGGTCAGAGTAAGATACAGGGATGGCCTTGACACTGTGCAAGTACTGTTCAGCAGCTGTTAAAACACTAATTTGTAATCAGCACTGTTTTGGTCAGAAATTTAAAACATGGACCATACGAGTTGCTATGAAGAAATCAACTCTATTCTAACTAGATCTAGTACTGAGTTGTGCTAGAGTGACTGGAAACAGCAATAGAGAAAAGACAAAACCAGAGCACAGAGACTGGACCAGAAGCTGAACAAGAAGGCTCTTCAATGTAAAAAAGGAATACATTTCTATTTCAGTCAAATGACATAAAGATTTACTTACCCCAGAGTTGTTTTTTGTTTGTTTGTTTTTGTTTTTCAAAGGAAGAATTATTCATTTTTTTTCTGAATTATTGTTTGATATGCATATTTCAGTATAATTTCACAGCATCTCTGTGAAGAAATGGAAGGTCCAACCTGAATTTGAACATCTCCACAGGGATGAGGCTTTCTCAGCTCCACTGGGAATCCTGTTCCAGTGCCTCATCACCCACGCAATGAAGAATTTTCTCCTTAGATTTAATCTAAATCTCCTCTCTTTTTTAAAGCCATTCCCCCTAGTCCTATAGCTGTCTGCCTGTGTAAAAAGTCAGTCTAACTCTTGTTTATAAGTCCCCTTTAGTATTAAAAGGATACAGTGAAGTTTCCAAAACTTTCTCTTCTCCAGATTAAACAAGCTCAGAACCCTTAGCTTCTTATCTGCTGGGTTTTTTTCTTCATTTTTAAAGAAAATGAAACTCCTTGACTGAGCACCTTCCTCTCTAGTCAGCATCCCATTTTCTTATGTTACTAATGGAAACATCTGTGAAACTGTGGAATGGTATTAACAGAAAAAATAACAGTTACTTTTGAACTATTGTACTATTGGTACACTGTGAACACCATTTCTATCTTTTATTTTGATTTGCATCTCCTAAAAAAAAAAAAAAAAAAAAAAAAAAAAAAAAAAAAAAAAAAAAAGCTTGAGTAAAAAGAATTAGTTGTACTAAACCTGGAATTCACTTTTCCTGATATTATCAGCTAAGCCCTTGAAAGAACATTAGAAGAATCTGCATTTTGAGTTGCAGATGATAAAATAGCAAAGCTCTTGCTGGAGATAATGACTTAAAAGGGGATAACATCACAGCAGAATCAGACAATACAATTGTCCTATGATTTGTAAAGAAATGTGCTATTATTTCTTGATTTAGGATTATGAAGGACACTTCTCAGGTAACATTCACTTCTTGTGGAAAGCTTTGCATGGAGAGAATCAGATAAATAAGATGCTATCCTCTGAGGCTTCTGAAAACCAATTGAATACAACAAATTTCTTTCCTTCTTTCCTTTCCTTTCCTTTCCTTTCCTTTCCTTTCCTTTCCTTTCCTTTCCTTTCCTTTCCTTTCCTTTCCTTTCCTTTCCTTTCCTTTCCTTTCCTTTCCTTTCCTTTCCTTTCCTTTCCTTTCCTTTCCTTTCCTTTCCTTTCCTTTCCTTTCCTTTCCTTTCCTTTCCTTTCCTTTCCTTTCCTTTCCTTTCCTTTCCTTTCCTTTCCTTTCCTTTCCTTTCCTTTCCTTTCCCTTTCCCTTTCCCTTTCCCTTTCCCTTTCCCTTTCCCTTTCCCTTTCCCTTTCCCTTTCCCTTTCCCTTTCCCTTTCCCTTTCCCTTTCCCTTTCCCTTTCCCTTTCCCTTTCCCTTTCCCTTTCCCTTTCCCTTTCCCTTTCCCTTTCCCTTTCCCTTTCCCTTTCCCTTTCCCCTTTCCCTTTCCCTTCTCTTCTCTTCTCTTCTCTTCTCTTCTCTTCTCTTCTCTTCTCTTCTCTTCTCTTCTCTTCTCTTCTCTTCTCTTCTCTTCTCTTCTCTTCTCTTCTCTTCTCTTCTCTTCTCTTCTCTTCTCTTCTCTTCTCTTCTCTTCTCTTCTCTTCTCTTCTCTTTTCTCTTCTCAAGTCAAACAGCAAGCTTTCTCACTCTGTAAGCACCTTAGTATGCAATCCAGGATCCAAGGCATTAATATAGGTCTTGTTGAGTTTTAATAAGTCTGAAATAAGAAAGAATTTGCCTTGGGTTTTTAATGCTGAAACAGTACAAAATAAGGCAAACATACAACTTATTGAAAGGAGTTTGTTCATAACAAAGAAAAAAAGTAGCTGTCTGCTTTGAAGAAAATGGCCATGTAAGTAGTACAATTATTACACACTAATTTTGAAACTCTACATCCTCAGCCAGTAAATATAATCCTTTTCAATATATAGAGAACAGTTACACAGTCTATTTACAAAAGATGAATGTATTGATTTTTAAAGAAAAAAAGAAAAAAGAAAAAGAAAAATTAAATAAATTCCTTATTAAATCATTCAGGGAATATCATCCAGGCATGTGGTGTACCTCAATATATAAGATGTTTTGTTATGCTTATGCATGAATTGCAGTAGTGAAAATTCACTAGAGGATATAAAATAGAAAAGAAGAACTCAGACTTCAGCTTTAAGAATTTTTTTTTCTTGTGGTAAACAAAAAATAATGGCATGAAGTGGTATCCATTTTTTTAAATGTTCTTCAGAGGACTGGTAATCAAAACATGTTCGTATAATACTTTTTGCACACTACAGCTTGCTGAGTTCATTGCTATGAAAAACAATTGAAATGTAATGGAGATTTAATTTGACCCAGTCAATAGTACTTTTGTCTATTCAAGTAAACTTAAATAGAATATGTGATTTCTTTAAAGAGTTTTCTTCTAACCTTTGAGATATTTTATGCATGAATATAGAGAAATTTAAAAAATGCAAATTTGTCCTTCTCCCTGACAAAAAATTGTTTTGATTTTCATATGAAAGTCAGATAGTTGCACTTACTTCTCTTTGTTTTAAGAAAAGAAGAAATGTCACAAATAGACATCAGAGAAGTGTGTGGTATAATTATTTCAAAACATTGAAATATTGAGCTATTGTTTTAGTATTTATTTATTTATTTTTAATTAAGAAAAGAAATTTTATGCTATCATTAAATGTCTTATGCTGTATGTATGGAAGACAAAAGTATTATTGATCTCCAAGTTTACATTCAATTTACCTTCAAAAAGAAATAAGGAAAGAACAAAAGAAAATTTAAAAAAGAATAAAAAAGACTGGTACTGGGATGGTTACTTTTGACACATATAGATCTAAATTCTAGATGGCTAGCTCTGTTGGAGGGGTGAGGAGAAATCCAGGTCTCAAAAAACAACCCAATTCATCAATGAAGAAGGGGTGGTGTTTCTGAAAACTTCCATTAAACTTGGATTATGTTGCCAAAAAAATCTCAGTGTTGTGATTCACTGTATCTATGTTAGATGACAACCTGTTTCTTTGGACAATTTTTTCTGCTCAAGATCTAGATTGTCTCAGCAGATAAGATGTATACCTAACGCAGAATTTTTAAAGGAAATATGACAATAGTCTATTATCTTTTGCTTTGTATCTTGTGCACGAGCATTTTCCTAGGAAGATAGGAAGGTATGTTCTGAGCATAACTCAACTGCAAAGGAATTAAGCTTGTATATTAAGAAAACATTTCTAATCATCAAGTTGAAAGGAAAAGAAAGATTCTTCTTAAACTGTCTTCTTTTCTTTTTAAGCCATACATATTTGAATTGTATTAGACCAAAGCTGGGGGCGAGGTGGAGATAGGGGAAAGAAAGAACTATTTGCAGGATCAGACTAATCCAAATGAGAGTATTTGGGGAATAGTTAGAATCAAGCAGCCTCTACTTCTTTTGTTACGATATGCCACAGTTTCAGCAGAAATGCAAAGGTGACTCCTCAGAATTTAGAAGACATTATTTTTTTTCTCTCTCAAGATAATGAAATCTAAAGGAAATCTAAAGGAAACGTTCAGATTTCTCTGACAAGTACCAGGAAGCAAGTAATTGTGAAGTAGCTGAACAGTACTACAAGCTAAACCATCAGAATTGTGACTGGTTTTACAGAACTGTCTTGCATACTCACTGCCCGTTCAATTGTGCCTTATTCAGGTAGAGAAATATGTATGAAGTAGATAATTATATCACCAAAATAAACATTTCTAAAAATCTGTGAAAGTATTGAAAATGTCAGTTAATTCTTTTGGTGCCTTCAAGCTCAGGACTGGCTGCAAAGACGTACGTAAATATGGAATAGCTGTTCAAAAATAAGGTAAGACATCAGATGCCCTTGATAAGACTTCAGCAGAACTAGTGCCATTCACAAATTCACTGATTTGTATCAAAGATATTTTAGATCCAAGAAAATAGCTTGATGCAGGAGATGAGTATATCTAAACAGTGACTTCTAGTGAAAAGTTAGGAAAGCAAAGGAAGAAGAAAAAGAAGAAATAATGCAGCCATAGGAAAAATGAAAAAATATTTTATGCATACTAGAACAGATTTGAAGGGTAGCTGCTTTTTCATCAGTCTGTGACTCTCCACTATAATTGATTTTTTCTAAATTGATCATATTTTATTTCACCAAAAATTAACAAACACAACTCAAAATGTTTAAGACAATGGAAAATGGGATATGGTATTCCAGCGCTTATGGTTTCATTGAGTTAGTTAACAAAATGAATGACAAAAAATAATCTAAGGTATAAAACGTATTAAATCTACAGCTTTGTTGAAGGTATACCTTTTTGAGAAAAACAAAAATTAAACTGCCACAATTTTATACAATTTGTAAGTGTGTCTGAGGAGTGCATACACCAATGAATACACACATTCTCCATGTTCACCAACCAATTCAAGAGCCTAATACTCCTTAAGCACAGGTTTTATTAAAATCAGTGCAGGGTTGAAAACAGGTTTGGATGGACATAATCCAACTCTGAATATCACTATTAATCTCCCTTTGCAAAAATCACTCACCCATTTAAAAAATCCCAAATGCTAGAATGTCAAAATATGAAAAATGATGGAATTCTACTCATGCCTAACAAAGGTATAAATCTTCATTTCTTGTTAGCACATACCAGATGAATGCTCCCTCCTCCAACATGCAGATATTTAAAGACGCCCAAAAGTTAAAATAACAACTTTTAGAAGATTGCTTTGGATTGAGTCTATGATATTAAACAACGTTTTGTAATATATCTAGAGTACAAGTTTAAAATTCAGCCTGTATATTCAGAGCACCATTTAAAGGAGAAACAGTCTGAGGCTGACTACATCAGGATCAGTTTCTTCCACATTTCTGCTTTTACTCTTACAGCATATTTTGCTGTGTGCTAATAAGGATATCTTTCTGTGCTTGCCTGCTTTTAGGCAAGTGAGTGAGATAAGTAGTCTGCTGAAGGAAAATACTTTCATAGGTAACCTTGTTTCCTGCATTGGTACACAATAAAGTGAACTGTTATTAACATAAGGATTTGATTTTTCTGTGTGTGGTGACATTAGTATTTACACATTTTATGTCTTCATTAGCATCTGTTAGTATGAAAAGATCTTTCACACTCCAGAAAATGAGGCAAATAATTGTAATAAAATAAGGCTATGTTGTTTGTCTATGAATAAGGAAAATAAAGTAAGGGATATAACCTTTCTCTCCATTCCTTATCTGAACTCTAAGGTATCTGGAAGTTGAGAAAAAAGAGGACAACATTTCTGGAGAAAGGCAGTTTTGTTCATTAGACCAACTAATAAAATTAGCAAAGAAAAAGAAGTTTTCATGCTCAAAAGCCTTTATTCAGAGATATTCAGAGTACTGAAACACTTTTCCATGAATTGCTGGTTAGAAAATAAGATACGTGAAATGCTTCTTCTCTATACTCTGTTCCTGTTGCTGTGCTCAACATAAAAAAATTTGAATGTTTCAGTCACTTATTTCCATTAAAGATGTATTGTGTTATTGCAAAATTGCTAGATGGTGCCTTGCAGGTATTTGTTCTTTCTGCTGTGGTTCCACTAAACATTACCATGTCTCCTCTTGAGAATGGTAGCAAAAGCACAGTCAGTCACAGCTTATGTCCTCCTTTTCACTGTTGTGTGCTTGCTCCAATGCCTGAACATCTTGTCAAATTCAATTCTAGTCAAACGAGAGAAACAGAGCTGTTTTCCCTAACAACATCAGGAAGCAGGCTTGTTTTAGAAATGTATTTGATTTTGGTGACATTATAGATACAGTATGCACAATTTCTCTATGATGCACGTACATGACAGATTTTTTTTCACAGTATTTTTTAAATGGATATTTAACCATTATTTTAAAATCAAATATTCAAATATGGCTCTTAAATTTCTGCAGCACTGGGGCATCACATTCCAGTCGCTACAGAACTTGGAGTTCACCATGTTCCAGGATTCTAAGTATCAGGAGAATTATTCCAAGCAAATTTCTTCTACATGTGGGAAATTTATCTTTGAATTCCCAAGACCAGTTTCATACTGAAGTATGAACACGTTCTATTTTAGCATCTTTTATTATACTCCTTGTTTTCCACCCCTCATGCTATGTCATATCTTAATTCAGGGACATATGTTGCCTCTGCATTATAAAAAAAAATAAAATAAAAGATATAAATCAGATTACAGTGTTTCATGAAATTGTCAAGTCTTGAAGAGGCAGATTGTGATCCTGGCTTTGTGTCCACATGAGGAATTATGGGTCTGTTCAGCACTCACGCTACCCATACTTGCTGCCTATGTAACCACAACCAAGATTAGAAGGAAGGAGCTTCTGTAGGACCATGGATTCATGGTCTTCACAGGTCTGCAATGATCAGTAGGAAGAAAGTAAAGTATACATCTGGACTTTTGTCTCTGATACACTGGCTGAGCTGCCTCAGCTAAAAAGACTTGTACATACTGGCGCATTTCCATACTGTAAAAAGAAAGGAGAAATGTGTGAGAACATAGGATTCTGTGATTTTTTTTAGGTTTTTGTATTTTGTTCTTAACCAATGAGTTAATCCTAATTTAAACTGCAAAATTGTGAAAGAAATCACTCCTGGCTCCTAATATCTGGATTTCCACCGTTCCACCTGCTCTGGTAAATGAGAGATGGAGATTTCTGATGCACAATTCCTTTCATCTATACCTGCTTAACTGGTGTTTCTTTCTCTAGTTGTGTTTTGGACTGCTCCAAATATCTTTCTTCAAAACAAAGTTTGAGAAGGCTTTTGGAGACAATTTGCTTCATGAACTGACTGCAGACATCTACACAGATGAAATTGTGCCAGTTTTCCCTCCAAGTATTCTCCTAAGTCCTCCAAGACCATCCTCATAAACTAATCACCCAGATGCCTGCCACAGATTCTTATGTGACTGGCATCTCCAAACACCTAATACAAATTCCTCCTAGTTTCCTAATAAAAACACTTCTAGGAAAGTGTAGCATAGCCTTCACATTAGTTCAGGAATTATAATCTGTAAGATAATCCACCTGCCACAAAATCCCACACCTGTAATACAAAGGTGCTCTTAAATCCCTGAGTTTTACTAAAATATTCAAGTACTATGCAGTGTGGATCTAGTAAACTTCCAGTAGACTAGCTAGTTCTCAGCAGTGCAGAAGTGAGCTAGTACTTACCTCAGAAGCTGAGAGTTCTCAGAAACTCTTAGGTGTTTTTTGTTTTTACTTAGTATAACCAAAGCCTCATGTTGCTGTCCACTCACTGGTTGTTACTATGTCTCTTTCCCTAGCTATCTGCATATTCATTTCTTAAGAAAAAGATCAGTAATACAGTACTGCTCTGAGAAAACAAATAGGTAGGTGCAGCAGTCCACAAATACAAATCATAATTTTTAAAAGGAGATATTTATGTCATTTGGAGGTCTTTTGCATAGATACTGTTTATAATGCACTTCTTCAAATGCACTAACAGATGACGGTAACAACTTCTAGTGCTATTCTGAAAGCAGACCTCTCTTATAAACTGAACACTCCAGTTGTCTTCCCACTCATTACATCCTACATGTTGTCAATCCTGGTTTAAAAAACTGTCAGTCAGGAATGTAGAAGGAGGTATGTATAATATTTTTTTAACCACAGTAAGGTGGGTATTTCTTCGATTTTCCTTTATTCTCTTGATTGCAAAGTACAGTAAGTGTCTTACATGCACACAAGCAAACACAAAAGCGTATGAAAAACAGTATTTTTAAAACTGAAAACAAAACTTTAGTACAATAATTCTCAGAGATAATCAAAGTCTTATTGTTAATTATACATCATTCTGATTATTTAATACAGTGATTCCAGATATTATAATGTCATCTTTGGAATTAAGGTTATTGATTTACCAAGAACAATGATGGAATATTAACAAAGGAGAGAAAAAAGTCACCATAATTGGCTGAAACCAAACAGGATTTCCACAGTAACATTTTTGTTGGAATCTGGTATCAAGCTGCAAGGAGAAGGAGGAAAAGGAGACAGACAAAAAAAAAAGGAGAGGGAGAGGGAGAAGGAAGGAGACAGAGAGGGAGTCAGGGAAAGAGATAGAGAAAGCACAGGAGTGAAAGTAAAGACTAATTAAATGGGTAATTTATCTAGCTGGATACGGGGGTTTTTTTGTTTTAACTCTAATACAATAATTGCTACTACAGCTGTAGATGTTCAGATACCTTATATAGCACTATAAACTGAAGTAAAATCCTGTTTTCATTTTTTTCCACCTATGAATTTTCTTTGAAAAGAAAAAAAAGTATTTGAAGAACTACATTGCTGCAGTGTCCTTCAAACAGTCTTAAAAGCTTGAAAAACTCAAAAGTCAAAAATTACCACTGGTATTAGAAAACGACACTTTCTGTTGTTATGTTGGTGACATATAATTTAATTAACTTGCCAAACTTGTTGAGCTCATTTGCCTAAAAAGCAGTAAGGCTGACAAGCTGGTAAATGGGTAAGACAAGTACTGAAATTATTTTATTGGTAGGTAGGCAGAACAAATCTTCAACAGAAAAGAGAATAAATAAAAACAAAAGAGTACTTTCAATTCTGTCAAAAAAAAAAATAAAAAATTCTTCATGTTTTTTTTCTAGTAGATGAACCGTTTTAGTGATCATTCATAGAAAAACTTACTGAGCAACTTTGACATGAGGGTATTTTTTCTAGTTTGTATATGAATAATCATATAGATTTTGGGAGATAATAAAGAAATAAAGCACTGTTACTGGTTATCACATCTTTGAAAAGTACTCTTCTTACTCCATTTGAAATAGCTAAAGTCTTCATGTCTGACAAACACTGACTGCAATGAAAATATTTACATACTCCTAACCGCAATGACTGTCAGATGTTGCTAAAATTAGTAGTGTTGCTCAATACTAAAGACAATGTGACTAATTGTCTGCCACTTAAGGAAACTCGTTCTGTGCTCTAAAAAAGCCTTTTATATTCTAGCTTTTCAACTTTTCAAAACTTATTTCTGTTCTTCAAAAAGTACTAACTGACTTTAATGGGGTAGCATTATCACTTCTCTTTCAATCCCTGACACACAGAATACCAAGCGAATAGATTAATTTTCTATTTGTCTGTCTTCTGTTTTCTTCAATGACTCCTTGAACTGTAATCTATTTTATGGTTAATCCTTTAGTTTAATTCCCAATTTATTGGCAAAACCGACAAGGGAGAGCTAGTTAAATAACATTTTAAGCCCTTCACCCTATTCAGGGGCAAAAGAATATAAGTACCCAGAGAATGTAGAGAATGTAGATATCATACAGATGAGCTTTCACATCTCAGTATTTTTGACACAATTTTGGACTCTCTCAGCATTCTCATCCATAACTGTGTTTTGCCAAATGTCTTTGTATTCATTTCTAGGGAGAAGTAGATCTCTATTCCCTGTCTAGGGAAAATTCTCTTTCTAGGGAATAGTAGTTTCAGAAATCTCTGAGTTGTACTTGTGCCACTGCTTTTTTGTATGTCACATGCAGAAATGAGGGTCGACTCTACAAATGCAAAATCAATTCTAAAAATGCAGCTTCAGAATAGAAGTATCTCATGTGACCAGTCACAAAGTAGGAATTACTTTAAATGTGTTTTAAAAGGTAGAGAAAATTGAGGTAATTTCTGAGATACAGTTGATATTTTTTTCTATAGATGTTCTAAAATACTTGTAAACTCTGTTTGCCTTATCATATTTATCTCTGCAAAATACCTAGATATTTCTGGAAAAGTCACAATATAGGGGCTAAATTTTGAGTTCAGTGAGATGTCCATGCATTAGAATAAGGGAGACTTAAGATAAAAGAATACAAGCACATTCAAAATTTAGTGGATAAATGTCCTCTAAATCATTCCTTCTCCGGAAGACAAATAAATAAGCAGAGCATACATTACATCATCTTCACTTTCCTAGATCTAGTGAATCAAAGTAACTGTGGGAAGTATGATTTTTTTGTTCTTACTTGGCAGTAGCAATCAGCACAATCCTAGTGCCAAACTGGCAGAGTTGACTAAGAGCTCCTAGAACTGTACACATATTCTTGGGATGCTCAAATAGGAATAATTCCTGTTGTCATTCACTGAATGGTGTTTTGGAGTTTAAACTAGCCCTAAATTAGCAATGAAGAATACGATCTTTATTAAATAGAGAATAACCAGAAATACTAAGTACTAGAGAATGCTGTTGATCCACAAAAGTAAATCCTAAACTATATGTTAACTTCTTACTCTAGAACAGAGAAAAAAAAAGTGGAAAGACAAGACATTATTAGCAGTTTTGGAAAAAGAAAAAAAAACTCTTGACAATCAGCCCATTTGCTATGGGCTTATGATGTTATGTATGGTTCTTCATAGCTCAATTTCTTCCTGCATGTATTTCATTTAAAAACATATGTACAGGCATTCCATGAATTAACTGAAAACAACAAAGAGATTTTAGCATTGTAAAAGCCTACCAAAAAAAAAAAAAAAAAAAAAAGGTTTCAAAATGATCAAATCAAAAAGGTGATAAGCTGAATTCAGAAATTTTTATAAAATTTATTTCTGTTTATGGAAAAATTCTTCAGCATAAGCAATTTTAAATCCTTACCAAATCAATCAGCAGGGAGTAAACCATGAAAAGAGGATTTTATTAATATGGGACTATATGGTTTTCAGTATTTTTCACTCTAAAGAAAAGTATGAAGTAAAAGATGTTCCCTAAATTACTAAAATAGTCTACAGCAAAGAAATAGGCAAAAGAATGCAACATAACTTCAAACAGGTTGTGTTCTCATGTAACACTGGGAGGATGTCACTGTTCTAATCTTGACTGCAGTTCTGTACTGTCATGGTTTTATGATTTTTGGTTATCAGTATTACACATCAGAACATCATGTAGTGCACTGAGAGTTAAAGTCTTAATGCTCCAGTTCTGTGTACCTGTCCCAGAAGAGAAGAAGAACTACATTCCCGGAAGCACGGATCTTTCCCCCCGCTAGTCACAGAACCAGGCTGAACTGGGCCAAACTGTCAACAGGTACATAAAAGACACCAGGAATGCCACATACAGAAAAAAAAACATTCTACTGTGAATATCAATTTTAGAAGTCTCAATTAAAAAAAAATACTGGCTACATCGCAAATGTTTAAAGTGTTCATATTATAAAAACTAAACAGAAAAATCTACCTATGGCTATCTGAAATATTAAATGCAGTTTTCCATCAGAGGTTCCATTTCTTTTTCAAGATGTTGTGTCCTGTTCTTTCAACTGTGTCCTGTTCTCCCAGAGCAAACTTGGAAGTACTTTTTGGAAGTATTTATTAAGTGAAACAAAATTTGCCTTTAAAAAAAATATATAATTGCCTAGTATTGCACAGCAATAGATTCAGAAAGTCTGAAAAGAGCTCAGTTCATCAAAAGATATTCAAACCTGTGTCTCAGATCTATTCTTCCTATTGAAGTTCAGCTACAGTTCACCATGTATGCAGGTGTTCCCCAGCCTGAACAAGAGTATGTGATTTCTGTAGTACAGTAACACAAAGCACACAGCGTATGATCAGAATTTTGAATTCATTTGTTTCATATCAGATAGGCACTGAACTAAAAACCAAATAGGAAGAGAAGGCACTATGAAAATTTAGGACTGGACTCCCTTCTGTCTGTTCTGACCAAGACCTTCCCATTCATATTTAGTGTTGCAGAAACTGAGGATCACCTCAAATTTGATAATCTAAAATTTGAGTTTCTCCACTATGAAGCAATGTTAATACAAACATTCTGAATTGCTCCTTTAGGTGTAAGAGTTTATCTTCTCTAAGCTTGGTTTGTTCAAGTCTGTCAAGTCACTACCAATACTTTGCTTAAGTAACTGAAAGCCTGCATTATACTGCTAGTTAATATTCTGTCAATAGTATTTTAAAGAGTGGTTTTAAATGACAGACCTTTCCAAAATTAGGGAATACTTCAAATTAAATTTGATACACGTGTACCCTTATTTCTGGTTAAAGAAATTTAAAAGGAAAGAAATTTAAAAGCAAAGAAATGTTCTCAAATGTTCTCTGATTTTATTTTCTTCTGTCTAATCTATGCAAAGTGAAGCAAGAATATGCTTCTGTTTAAAAGACAGTTAGCGATCAGATGATACAAGAAAATGACTGATATTATCTACTATTTTTACTGAAGATATTTTATAAAAATTTCTTACAGTAACTTAGAGAAGGGGGAAATAAATCCTGAAATGCAGTTTCCTAGTAGCTGGATAAAATTAGACATCAGTAAGATATTTTAGTCCCCTAATTAGTGAAAAATACTTACAAATATGTTAAAACGGAATTGAGATATTAGAAATCACCAAGAGTAAATTTGTAATGTGTTATATCATATAAAAATGTTATTTCACATGAAGAGTGGTATTAGAAAATATGACTTTCTTGAATATTCATTTCTAATACAAGGAGATACTAATTTATTTTTTCTGTGTTGTATCAAAGATGTGTTGAAAATTGAAAAGTCAGGAGTATTTTGAACAAAAATACCTGACATCCAGATACCCTTTCCATGACCGTTCTGTGTAACTCTGTGAATAAATGTATAACAAGTGAAAGACAATGACACCAAATGCCATTAAAAGCAAAAGAAAATGGAGTGCATGTCTTTGTGTAGGAATCTTTGCAGAATTAACTCAAGATACGAGAATGGTGTTTCACGGTATGTCTCCTCAGGACATCAGTGCCATTCGGAAATAGTTGACAAGATACATGTTAGATACCTATGCATGCTGTCAAACAACTTAGCACTCCATTTCACTTCACTTTGCAGTTCACTGACTGTTCACACTGATTGTATGTCAGTTTGCTTCTGGGCTCCCTTTTGAACTGTCACAGGTAGTTTTCTTTCAGGAAAACTTCAGGTGTGAACCTGGGGATAATTTACTCCGAAGTAAATCTATAGGCAGTCTGAATGAGACTGCAGCAGAACTGTCTCAGCATCTGCACCACTGTACTCCAGCATGCATATACAAAAACATGTCTATACATAGCAAAGCCAGATCTCAGCTGCCTGCATATTCTTATGTCATACATCCACATAGACATGCAACATACACTTTTCATATCATTTTATTAAAAACACCACTAGCAGGCTACACAGAGGCTTTCCTGGCCCTTCCCTAGGTTCTGTGGGGGTAGATGACTGCAACAACATAGATCAACTTTTGTTGCTCCAGTATCCCTCTCTCTATTATGCTAAGTAGACATACTTTGAATATGCCATGCCTGAATTATTGCAGCAAGGTTCTTATAAGCCACTAATTGAAGGTAAGTTTTACTAGGTTTTGTCCTGAATACACATACTGCTAGTTTTTTTAAAACGAATGAGTAAAATAAAATGCAAGGGCTTCCAATCAATATTCAGTAGGTAAATGTTCCCAGGGTTGCAGATGTACTTGTTGGTGGAACACTGAAATATGATTCAGTTTGGAATACAAAACATTCAAGTATCATGCATTTAATATTGTATAACATGTTAATTACAACAGATCTTAAAACAATTTACAAAGGAAGATACTACCTTCCAAATACTAGCACAACTATGAGAAAACCTGATGAATGAGTGACCAGTTTGAATTTTTCCTGTTCACAGCACAGAAGGACATGGATTGAACTGTTTGAACACGCACTTCACATTTATTCAAAATTCAAAAAGTATGCAAAATAACAAAGGTTTGAGGGAATAAATAAATAAATAAATAAATATGGTAATGTATTAAAGACACCTCGATAGGGCTGCAAGATTCTGCAAACATTTCTCTGTATATGAGCACTTATCTTTCTAATTTAATCTTTTAGGATCAGTTTATATTTACTAACATATATCAGTCTTGTTATCAGTCTTCTCAATGAAGTGGATATACTTGAACTAAAAACTCATTTGTATAATCCCAGATATATTCTTCATGAGTATAAGATAATATCAGGATTAGCACCATGATAGCCGAAGATTTAATGTTATTTTAATTTTTTTTCAAAATTGTCCAGATGAAAAATTACACAACTTGAAACTAGTTAGATAACTTAAAAGCTACCATAAGGAACAGGATTTCAATACTGACATTATTATTTATCTTTTTTCCCCAGCTACAGGGAAAGTTTACAATGTATAAATAAATAAATAAATAAATAAATAAATAAATAAATAAATAAAACCCACATCAAAACAGAACAAATAAAAATACAGAAGAATACAAATCAAAATAGGTACTAATGCCCATGGAAACAAAGCCCATTTTGTTAAGGTAGGTTTGTCTATTTCCTTAGAGTGAGGAAAAAATAAAAAAATTCAAAAAAACAAAACAAACAAACAAAAAATAAAACATGGCTTCAGTCTTTATGGCTTTGACACCACGCTGGCTTTCCCCTAGCATTTCAGTAGAACAGTGTGTGGGGGCAAAATGTTCTGCCCTGCTTCTAGGACATACACTTTCCTTTGCCAAGTACATCTCAGTAACAATTGCACAGCCAACACATCTTTAGTGTTAAAAGTTTAATCTATAAAAATCTACACACTAAATTGTTGAATTGAGGAGAGATCAGTGTTCCCATTTTGAAGAAGATTTGTGTTAAATCTACTTCAATATAAGTAATTGGCTCAGAGAACTTAAAAATTTCTATTCTGTTTAAAGCAATATTCGACTCTCAGTGCCTGAAAGAACTGTTCCTTTTCCCTTCCTTCCTTCTTTTTAAAATCAGTTTCTTTTATTACAGAAAAAAAAAATGCTGTCAAATTGTTAAGGTGCAAAGAAATATTAAGTTAAGTTAGTGAAAGAGACGGGAAAGAAATCAGGAACTATGGACCTAATTCATGTGCCTAGAGGCTGAAAAAGAATTATATAATGTAAGGTTTCCAATGTCAGACACCCACTATTATAAATTACATGAGGAAATGCCTCTTAGAAATTTTTATGGTAATACTTTTTCCTTGGTTGGCAATGCCAAGATATCAGCATCATTTAAAAAAATAATAATAATAAAAAAAGAAACTACTTTATATTCCATGCATCTTAATGCTTCAATCTATATCAAGAATTCACTGAGTTTATTATATCATCTACTTGATTTGAAGGGGGAGGAATTCATGAAAAACCAAAATCTAGTGAGGCATGTCTCAAAAACTAGTACAACTGCTTACTAAATTACTTGTTCTGACACTTTTATGATGACATTTGAAAAAGTCTTTACTGCAATCAAAGAAATGAGTTGTCATCACAGTAATCTATCAGTGAGAAAAGTGAAGGATTTGCTATAATCTATATTCACTATACTCTTTTGCAACAAGAAAAGTAAAAAGAATCAATTTCAATAAAAGAATCATTTAAAAAACAGGAAAAGACAAGCAAGTTAGCCATTCTAAAGGCAGCAGCTGCTTCTAGTCATTCAGGCTCATCATAAAAATAATATTTAGGAGATTTTAGCACTGCTAAAAAGTCAAGAGCATATAATAGAAGGCTTAGTCAGCAGTATCTTTTTTCTTTTTTCCCTTCCTTTGTCATTATTAGGGTCATTTGTAGGGCCTTTGATGAGAAGATAAGGAGGTAGGGAGTTTTCTGCTGCCATCTGTTGATGAATTAGGGTTAGAATTTAAGACCATGGGATAAGCTTGCTCTCACTATCCTTTGGTGAACAGAAAGCTTTCCTGGGTTGCTCTTCAGGACTCACCAAAATTGCACACAAAATTCATATGCCCCTGAAAGAGAGGTTCTGCTTTGCAAGCATTCAAAGGTTCTCCCCAAAAGTCATGAGAACAATCCCATCCTGCAGCTCAGAATTTTTCTGTGAAATGATGTGTGTAATTGCAGAAAGGCATCTTTGCCTTAAAAGAGCATATTTCTTGAAGCGGCAGAGTGCAACAGCAGAAAAGCAAACATGGTTGCTAACTTCCACTTCCAAGCGCTGCTAAGATTTCAGAAGCTTACCAAACAGTACAATGTATCAAAACATAGTATTAAATATACGTAGTGTTTTGTGGTTACTGTGTTGCAAGAAGACAAATAGAAATCACATGCATACTCAGACCTCCACTGAAGGGACGGCAGTCCCAGTTGAGTAAGAGCATTGCTGCTTGCTAGGTGGTTTTAGAAAATGCACACTGAAGTCTAAATCAGAATTCATTAACAGTTTTGGACAAAATTATGGAAATACTGCTACTGTGATTACTTCTTAAATTTATTTTTATAGACATAGTCTTAATACATGATCTTGGCATAGAATTACAAAAATACTTTCTGTGTTAAAATCCATTTTGTAAGAAATTGTATTTATCAGAGGCAGTCTAAAAGACTGACTTTTTTCTCTTGCTTTTACTGGAAAGTTAGCTTCTGTGGCAATTTTTCTTCAGCATTTGCTATACCTTAACATTCATTAGCACTTCTAAATTTCTGAAAAGAATATATTTAATCTTTTTTTTTTTTTTTTTTAATCTTTTCTACATAAACAAAGAAACAAACAACTAACTGAAATGTTAACTAAAAACTTTTTTAAAATGAACTATAACTAGTAGAAATTTGATCAAATACCAGTTCAATAGCTGTAAGACAGTAGAAAAAGTAGCTTCTCCTGCTTATGAATAGGCAATGTTTATTAAATTATTTTTTGAGGGAGGTTCACAAGTTTTGTTCTGCTTTCTGCCTCACTGCGGATGTGACATATAACTCCAGCCTTATTAGATGTGGGCTGCTGATTTACAAAACTCATGATGTATAAGTGTTCTACAATCTGTTAATTTACTGTTGGAACACTTTATCACAGAATTGCATAATGTCAGAATTGAAAGGGACTCAAAAGGTGATCCAGTTCAATTCCCCTGCTGGTGCAGGAACACCTAGATTAGGCCACCCAGGAACACATCCAGGTGGGTTTCTAATGTCTCGAGAGGAGGAGATCCAACAACCATTCTGGTCAGCCTGTTCCAGTGTTCTGTTACCCTTAATGTGAAGAAGTTTTTTTCCTCATATTTATGTGGAACCTCCTATGTTTCAGCTTGCACACACTGTCCTTTGTCCTATTGTTGGACCATAGAATCACAGAATCACCAAGGTTGGAAAAGATCTACAAAATCAACCAATTCAACTGTCTACCTATCACCAGTAGTTCTCACTAAACCATGACCCTCAACACAATGTCTAAAGATTCCTTGAACACCTTCAGGGTCGGTGACTCCACCACCTCCCTGGACACACATTCCAGCACCTGATCACTCACCCTTTACATATTTATAAACATTAATGAGGTCACCTCTCAGTCTCCTACAAGCTAAAGAGACTCAGCTCCCTCAGCTTTTCCTCATAAGGGAGGTGCTCCACTCCCTTGATCTTCTTCGTGGCTCTGTGCTGGACTCTGTCAAGCAGTTGCCTGTCCCTGACCGGAGGGGCCCATAACAAGGTTCCAGATGCAATCGCACCATGGCAGAATAGAGGGGTAGGAGAATCACTCTCGATCTACCAACCACACCTCTTCTAATACACTCCAGGGTGCCACTGGCCTTCTTGGCCACAAGGGCACAGTGCTGCCTCATCATCATCCTACTGTCCACCAAGAGCCCCAGGCTGCTTTCCCATGCTCTGCTCTCCAACAGGTCAGTCCTCAACCTATACTGGTATCTGGGGTTGTTCTTGCCCAGATGCAAGACTCTACACATGCCTTTGTTGTATTTCCTTAAATTTCTCCCCATCCAATTCTCCAGCATGTCCTGATCTCGCTGGATGGCAACACGGCATTCTAGCAAGTCAGCCACTTCTCCCTGTTTTGAATCACCAGCAAAGTTGCTGACAGTGCACTCTATTCCCTCACCCAAGTAACTGATGAATATATTGAATTGTACTGGTCCCAGTACTGACCCTTGAGGAACTCCATTAGATGCAGGCCTCAAATTTCATAATTTAGTCAAAGCTTCTGGAGGCTTAAAGAAATCAAATTTTCTTCAGTTAAATTGAAAATTCTCAAATGAAAATTCAAGTTCTCCTGTTGAAACTTGAAACCCAAATAATTCAGACTGAATGCAAATGATTGAAATCGTGAATCTAAACAATCATTCATTCCTCACTGCAACAAAAAACTGCTCTGAGCAATCTGATCTAGCTGCAGATGTCCCTGTTCATTGCAGGGGAGTTGGACTAGAAGATGTTTAAGGATTCCTTCTAATTGAAATGAATCTGTGATTGTATGGTTTATACTCTGTTTTATGTCTCACCTTTAGTACTGGTACTTTTCACTAGAGAGAGCAGTCTCACTCACTGAGAAACACTGAACCCAAAGACTCAAGTACAACTGGTATTTTAATTAGTCATTAAACTAGAGGCTGATTAATCTTCCAGAGTTTTCCCCACATATACTGTCTTGTTCTTTTATGGGATTCTGAGATATTTTTCTTTATTTTATATCTCAGTTCAGTACTTGCATGTGAGTGAATCTTGTATGTTACGAAACTCAGTGAAGGCATTCAATTTTCTATGCACTTTAAAAGAAGGTTAAAATAACAGGTCCTTGACAAAAGCCAAGTGAATGTCCAAGATAATGAGTTCAGATAACTTGGTGGAAAGATTATAAGCAGAAGTTTTGGAATTTGAAGTCCAAACACAAATTCTATAGTACAAATTGACTGTTCACTCTGCTCTAGCTTTTTTCTTCATGAAGAATTTTCATCACACTGAAAATGAGTCTTTCTAAAACAGCAGTTAAATGCTCCTATAGGGTTTAATTCTTTATGGGACTAAGAACTGCAGCTAACAGCCCAAATTTGGTCATGCTTCCCCTTACTGTATGCAACTGGTATAGCCTTGTAACATTTTCCTTGCTTCCTCTCCCACTACATCCTACAACACAGTAACCTTCACACTAACTGAGAATAGCTGGATACGGCTTCCTTCATGGCTTCTCAATTGCTGGCAATTTACTTGGCCAGATGGGGTTTCTGTGGAGAAATGTGAAGGCTAAGTGTGCCCCTGCAGAGCTCTTGGCTCCTGCTGATTCAGCAAGTGAAGGGCACAATCAAATAGTATAACTTTCACCTCTTTTCTCATCTTCTTTTTATAACCTTCTATTTTGCGTCTGTCCCTTCATTGAGGACTATCTGTGCTGCTGTTTCAGGTGACTTTCTTTTTTTAAGTTAGGATCTGCAGTAACTTGAAATTAAGGGGATCTTACTCTAAGTTCCAACAGAGAAAATGTGAAGTCACAAAGACTAAAGCAAGGCTTGACGCTTTAGTAGAACCACCAAGCAGAAGTGCACAGAGGTAATGTGAAATGGTAGCTCAGAGTTCTTCTGCCAGGAATGGAGGATAGTGCAGTGTCTGCATATTGTCTCTGTAAGAGTAGGAGTGTGAGGCATCAGTTGGTTTCTGCTCTTACTCATACTAGGGAAGCATTAAGAGCAGGAGCAGCAGCTGAGATATAATTCTTTTCCGGAGAAGCCTTAAAAAAGACTAAGTGAGGGCAGATATTGAGGGAAATGAGATTTAATCACCATTATAAATGGGAATGTCTTCAAATAGAGTACTTTTGAAAATGTGCTGAGGCACCAGACCATTTAAGAGTCATGGGAACATATTCATTAACCACATTAAAGTGAAGGAAAGTCCCATAATACACGCTTACATTTACAACTGATTGACTTCAGAACGCCAGAAATTGGTATGTAGATATTTTTGTATAAAGAGTAGACAGCGCTGGGAAACAAAACACTGAAGAAAGCCAACCAGTCAACCAAAAAAATCTTCTCAAGAACAAGATGCAAACATGAGATTCTGACTGCATTATAATTGTGCATCAAATATGAGAGATTGGATCTCTTCTTTAAAATATAAATGTGCCATTTTTTAGAAAGATACACTTTTTTCTTCATAAATATGCCTCAAGTCACAATGAACTGAAGAAGATGAAGCATTTTTGCATCTCTTCAGTTTACAATGAGGTTTAATGGAGAGTCACTAGCACAAATTTTACTTGCATAAACAAAAACTTTATTTCTCCTTTATAATGAACAAAGTAGTAGTTTTAAAACACTATTTAATGACTAATTATTCTTCAGCTTGGCCCAGGGTCAGTTTTTCTGAATCAGCAAGTCAGATATTACAGGGGACTTGAATTGTGGTATTGACAGTTCTTGCGTGTTGAGAAAGCACTGACATTTGGGCTATTCTCAGACTCAGATCTTGAATTTCCAGCAAGACTGAGGAACACCAACGAAGTTTTCATTCTTCTACAGGTAATTAGCTGACATTTAATCCTTCTTACTATCTGAAAGCAAGATTATTTTCTAAAAGCTGCTATTTTTTCTTTTAAAATATATATAATGGAAAAAAAAGCAGTGTGTTATTAGTTCCAAGCCTTTCTGCAGATGAATATAGCTACAAAAAAAAAAAAAAAAAAAAAAAAAAAAAGACCATATTGTGTACATCATCGAGAAACAATTTTCATATCCTACTGACAAATCTAGAAGTTTATAGAATTTTACATCTGTCAGCAGCTGTTCCCCAAATAATTTGTTGCTATTGTCAGTTAACCAAATATACTTACTTTTATGTATGTGCAAATATTTCAAGGATAGGAATCTCTGAAATTGGACCTAGGTAAACCAGTTAGTCTGTTATGACTTTCTTCCATTTCCTTCAACAGGAAAACATTCTTGATTTCACTAACTTCTCAGAGTGTTTTCTTCTTGTCTGAGATTTAGCAGAGTGAACAAAAATTTGCCATACATGGGGGTGACTTCAAGTTTTCTGAATTTCTTTTATGTTTTTCAAAACAGAGATATTCCTGGATGAAGGAAAATGATCAAGGTATTCTCTTTTACATATAGATATTCCAACCTAATTTAACATATCCCAAACTGATCTAATCTCAGAAAAATAGCTTGTCATACAACCTTTTGTTTATAGAACTATACTTAGTTGCCATTACATCTATGTTGCCCCTCTGGATCTGACCCTTTCTAATTCCTTTCATGCAATAGATTTCATGCCTGAATCTTTCAAGTCTTTCCACTTAATTTTATTCTGTCTGTGAAACCTATACAGCCTTAATCATCCCTTCTAGCAAATGTTACCACACTTTTATAGCAAAAGATGCTCAGAGAGAAGACTACAGCATTTGAGAAGTCCTCCCATCTCTGCATCACCCTCTTATGCTTGTTCATGTGTCTTTCCCCCTATACCAGTTCTTTCTTCTCCTACGGTTCTGGTTCTACACCAAAAAGCATTTCCTTGTATAGATGGAGATCTTCACTATCCTGTCTGCAGTAAAGATCACTGTATGCCATACAATTATATTAGGAGGACTTTATTAGGGTCATAATATGAAATGCTCACTTCATAGTTAGAAAATTATGGAAATGATGTTGTAAGTGAAATCATAGTTCCACACACTTGCATAGTCTGACATAGCCTTTCATTTGAGCTATATTTTTCCACGATGCCCCTATTTTCTTTGTTGTACAGAAATGACCTTCTCTGAAGTGAAATCAAGGAGGAAAAGATCATTTAGTAGTGTTAGAACTGTGTACTTTAAATCCAGAGTCTGGCACTCACTTCTACCACAGAATTTCCCCATGATAAGAAAGTTACAGACAAAACACTTTGAATGTGACTTCATCGGAGTTCTTACATGAAATCCGGAGACCGGAACAGTGATCATCTCCAAATATACCTTATGTCAGAGAAAGCTTTTCTTTGCACATGTGAAAACTACAAAAATCTTAGCATTTTCCAAAATATGAACACAAATCAAATTAACTACCCTAAATCTGTGGACATTTTTGATATTCATTTCCATACTGGCTTCCCATTTTTAATGCTGTAATCATAACTACCATGAAGATAATACAGTTCTTCACAAATCAGTTACTCTTTTAATAGTTTAGACAATGCAGTGATGTACATCACAAAATATTAACTTTTATAATTCTGAGTCCATGATTTCATTTCAACAATGAACAGGAAATAAGACCTTGAGATAAACAGGGAATGTGATTAAATCAAGCTTATCAAATAGTTACTTATTAAAAGTAAAATAACACATTTGTCCTGTGGAATTAAATAAAAGTACACTTAAATGTTTTAACTTACTGAAAAGTATTTGCTTCATTGTTTAATATATATCTGTACTTAAAGTTATTTGTTTATATACTATTCCAAATTGCAATGCAAGGTCAGAAGAGCATGTGAATGTGTAGTAGGGTTGCTAGCAAACACTGTAATGTATGATGTGATGACATCTGAATCAGGGTCAGCTTTATTCTGGTATTTCCTACCTTGTGAATGTTTAATCTTGCAATAATAGTAATGTTAGAGAATCAGAATCATAAAGGCTGGAAGAGACTTCTGGAGTCATCTGGTCCAACACCAGTGCTCAGACAGGGCCAATTACCAAGGATGGCATGTAGATGGCTTGATGTTTCTGACAATAGTCTTTAGTTTTGGTATTAATTTTGGTTATAACATTTCCCAGTCAAAAACTACATTAAATGAAAAAAAAATTCAAAAATCATACGATCTTTTAGAGAAGCTTGCATGGTTCATCACCAAAACCATATGATTTTCTTCTGCTGAATAAGTGTTATATAAACAAATGTACCGTCCTTTGTGAAGAGGATGAATAGGATAATTTTACAATAAATTTCACAGTTAGTTTTTGACATCACTGAAATACAGGGCAGCCAATAATCCTTCTTTTCATCTCTATTTGGCTCTTTCAACCTTTTGTGTTTAAACCTGTCAGTTTCCCTCTCCACATTGTTATGTCCCAGAAGAGAGGTCACATAAAATCTGGAGAGAATACTTTCTGGGCAAAAAACAAAAACTATCAAGAAGTTATTAGTTAACCACATGTTGGACCACACCCAAAGTGAACAAAATCTTTGAGTAATTTCATTTCTAAAAATGTAGGAATTCTCCATTGATTTTATGTAAAATACAGTTTTTCAGTGGATGACAACTTGAATGAATCTGGGTGCATTTATTATCCAGATAAAATACAAAAGGTCACCTCTTGAAAAAGATTAAGTTCATAATGTAATGCATGAAAGTGCTGAAAGTGTTTAAATAAGATTTTTTGTAAATTTAATAGTGGGCAAAAAAATCTAGGTTAGTTATAACACATCATTGAATCCGTATTTTTTTGTTTTTTTTTTTTTTTAACTTAACCAGGGTTTCAGACCTGGAAGACAGAAGATATGTTCTAAAGCTCAGTAATGCAATAATTAACTTTAAAACAAAAAAAAAGGGGATATGCTGTAGGAACTGTCTCAAAGTCATAATAATTGAAGTTATCATTTTTATTTTTAATTTTCAGATTAGTCCTACTACTAAGTGAAGTCATTTATTTCTCCAGGAATATCATATTAAATGAAAACTAGAAAACTTCTCATTACTTTGTCTTCACTTTTTGAAACTGTAGTAAATTAAGTATATCTGCAATAAGTGTCATGGAGCATCCTCTGAGAAAAATAATGGTTTAGTACAAAAACTTCGAAATGGATTTTAAAGAAAAATAAAAGTCAATAAATAAAAGACAAATAACTTAGGTTTAAAAGTAGATTCTCCCTACTGTGCTGATGCATAATTTTAAAACGAGTATTGGAACTCCCTCAGCTTTCTGAAATCTGCATTTTCTCATTTCTCTCTTATAAAATTTTAATTGCATTTGTTCATAAAATTAAAAAAAAAACCCTTTCTTCTTCTTCTCTTTCTTTTTTTTCTCTCTAACCTTTTCTAAGGTGCTAAATGGAAGAATTTTCTTGGAACTATTTATTGCAGTGTCTGAATTTTGCTTGTTCATCAGGGCATATTTTAAAACTAAAAATCTCATCGCTTCCTGTATATTCATACTGATAACATCTAGCAACTGGCAACATTTCTCTCCATTTGGATTGACATCTGACATTCAGGACAGCTCTTTTCTCATAAAATGCCAAACCCTTGCATGTTTTCAGTTTCTTTTCACCTTGTTCTTCCAGCTATACATTACTCAGCTCTTTGAAAGTTTTAAATTCCTTTTTTGTCAGACATATTCTCTTTCGTCCTGGAGTGATCTAGTGTTTGTCGGTTATGTTTTCCCTCTCATTCCCCTTCTGTTACTATGATGCATTCAGATGTGCAAAATGAAGGACAGATAATACGTAGACAATACATAGACAGACAGGCACAAACACATACAGTGACAGAAGAACATAATATGCATATAGTGTATCTCCCTGTAGATTTTAACATAGCACAAAACATAAATCTTCAGATCTTATTTTAAATATTGCCAGGAGGGCAATGGCTTCATGTTTGCTGAATATCAGAACATGCAACAAATTAGCAAAAAGTAATGAATTTATAATTATTCACAAAGAGATGTCCAATTAAATGAATATATTGTTTCAGTTTTCAACTAGGATCATGATATTGATATGAGGAAAATAGTTAATGAAGTTAAGGATGTGGAAGAGAATCATAGAATCATGGAATCACAAGATTGGAAAAGACCTACAAGATCATGTAGTCCAATCGTCAAGAGGAATTATCACGTCGAAAAATAACTCAAAGACTACAAAATACTCAAATCACAGAACCTGGATAACCTTTACTGCAGAATCCTGAAGGAATTAATTCATGAAACTGAAGGATCTAGATAATGGATTCTTAGTAAGTGCTTCAGGATGAGCATTCAAGGAAAACTGCAAATGGTATTTGAGAACAGGTTTTGAAGATAGGAAGTAATCAGATCTTTCAATATGATTTTCAGATAGTTTTAAAACATAAAGCTTTAGAGTAAATTTTCTGGGAAGGAATGAATAGTAGCACAGAAGTACAAAGAAAACAACAAAACCCACCTAAACTTTTCAACAAGTAGATCACACTGTACACCCGGTATCTTTAATCGTTTATCTTCTAAACAAAACAAATGGAGATATTACCAAACTGGGTTTCAAAACAGCTAATTGCTGTCTCAGTGGGAAAACTGTTAGTTAAGATTGAGAAGTTAAGGAATTAGTTAACGGGGAGAGAACAATGAATTTTGTTATGTGTTTGTATTATCAGGTGGGAGATATCAGTGGGGCTCTTCAAAGAGAGTACTGCAAGAGGATTTTTTAAATATTTAAATCAAAGACTAGATCACAAAAGAAACATAAAAACAACCATATACAAAACTTGGAGTATATTGCCAATAACCCAATTTTGGGGATCATAAAAAAATCATAAAAAATACAGGAAGTATCAGATGACCTTGATGACCTTTATAATAGAAATAGCATTAAACTTAAAATGCTACAAAAAGCACTGCAACAAGATTTTTTTTACTGCAATCTCATCAGGCTGAAATGACAGTGAAAGAAGAAGATCGAGGCAAGCAACTAGAGGAGTATCAGCTACCAAAGTATTACGTAGCTATTAAAAATGAAAAATTAGAAAAGCAATTAGTAGAAAAGAAAGTAGTGTGTAATGTTATTTCATATATATCTTCTTTGGGAAAACCTTGAACAGGCCCTGTTCTCCGTATTAAACAAAGGTTCTTTAAAGATAGAGTGGAGTTAAGGGAAAGACTATCAGCTTGATGTCAGGAATACACAACTTATTTCATGAGACAAAATTGAAAAAATTTGCAAACAAAACTAACATGAGGGAAATGCTCTCTGTAAACACATGAATGAATAAACAGAGCTTGCAGGTGTTCATAGTCTGCTATTGATCTTTGAGATCAATGTCAACATAAGAATAGGTATGTAACTGCTAAAATAAATTTAAGATAAAAAAAGGAAAGCATTTTAGTCATGTGAGAAACATATTTCCTGAAGGACTTTATCTGCAGATTATAATGGCACTAACTGAATTTAAAAGTCACCTGCATATATATTGTTATATTCTAAACATATATGTATATCCACATTTCTACATAATCAAAGTGTTTACACTATCAAATTATAGGACATAGCACTGAGGGATCTACTTCCAGTTTATTCTGAATCATAAAAGTGAACTCAGCTCAGCCAAAACAACATTTATACCAAGTGGTTTAATAGCATTTATTTTGATTGGAATGTGCATCACTTTCTTCTTCCCTCATCTGACTAAAATCTGCACGAACACTTTAAACATCATTCACTCCCTAGGTGCCTAATGCAAAGCTTATTTAGTCAGAGTATTTCCATTGACTTCTGTGTGCTTTGGATTAGATTCTATATCCTTACCTATCAACCAGCTGCTGCTAGCTTCCAGTTTTATCAGAATATTACACTGCTTTTCTCTTTTTCCCATGATCTTGAAAGGCAAAGAAAGAGGTATGCTTTGGTTGCCCTGTCTGTTCTTTAATATGCTTAGATTGCAGTTATTTCCTGCTGAGCCCTGGATGAGGCTTAGTTTGTTGAGCAACTTTTTAATCATCTCACAGAATGAATGAGCTGGAAGATATGTCAGGCTTCTATCAGAAGATGAAAAATGTGGAAACTTATCAGTACCTCTCTTCCTGTAGATATATTGCAGGTCAAAAAACCCCACTCTGTACAGCACTTATTACTCTTACAAAGGAAGCTAGAATTGTAATTATGTGAATGATGATCTCAAAAAAAACAAAACAAAACAAAACAAAACAAAACTTTTCAAAATAGTTGAAGCAGGCTTAAATGTATGGCTTTCTGTACCAGACAAAAAGTGCAGAAATGGCAACAGGAGAACAAAGACAGGCTACATTTATGCAGCACCTTCCCTAGATTCAAATTCCTATTTTGTCCAAGCGTAAAAGCTCTTCAATGAAGCTGTGCAATACAGAGGAATGTTCATGAAATGCTGCAGGGGCCTCTGACTTTTCACACCGTTGCTTCCTCCTGCTCAGCATTAAAAGTAGATGGGAGCAAGTGAGCACCCCATACACATTTTGGTGAATAGTCACAGCTCTATTGTGGTCAAAAAGTATTAGGGTCAAAGGTATCAGGGAAAAAAATTACATACTGTTAATAAACAGAAACATCAAAGTTCAGAAATAAGTAAGCAAATATATGTCTAAACTTAAAAATAACATTTTGGGTACAGCCAACAACATATATTGTGGTTAATTTACAGAAGAGGATACACCTGTGCAGAATTCAATTATCCATCACAGCACTTGAATTTTAATATATGAATTTCTTTCTCTGAGCTCTGCAGAGCTGCCATTTTGCTCAGATATTTCTGTTTCCACCCAACAGAAAGATTACACCGGATAATAAATAAATAAATATATGTAGAGCATAGAAGTGAAAAATGAAATTAAGTTGAGAAAATTTCATCAGTATGTAGAAGCAAAATCACAAAAAAAAAAGGAAAAGCCTACATACAGTGCATACAGTTCTGTGTATAAGGATTAGCTGACAGAAGTAAGACAGAATAGGAACTTGAGGATAACTTTATTTCAGTATGACTCTTTTACTGGTACTCAACATGTTGCTTGATACAAGACTTTCCTTTGTATCTGTCATCTTCTGGTACACAAATTTGTTTTAAACTCTCTTTAGAATGAGCTGCCTTGACTTTCCAGCAGTCTATAAAATAAAGAGGAAACAACTGCCATGTATTAAAAGATGAACACTGAGCCAAATCCAGGACACATTCAAAAACTATAGAATTGCAAAGCTGTGGTCTGAGGAACCTGGAAAGAGCCATTTGTTAGTGGCTTACTGGGTGACTGAGCAGGTCACTGCAGTTCCTTCCATCTCACAGAGATAATTTACACAGTGCTTTGATACCTTAAATGTGCTCACTGTTGATACTAAATTTATATAAAAATATGCACTTTAAAATATAAGACATTGTAGAAAAAAAGTCCTACATTATTTCTAAAATTAACAGTGGTGTTCTGTGCTGGTGAATCCAGTATGTGTAAAAACTGTACACATTTAACATTACCAGTGACAATTAACACATTTTTCTGTCTTTGCCATGCTACTTGGTTTCCATACATTTCATTTAAATTAGATCCAGCCTTAATTATTTCCCCTGGATATCTCATTGTTTCTCCTTAGTATTAGATACTAATGATTCATAATATCCCTGTTTTTGCTATGAATTCATGCATACTACTTTTTTTTCCCTATAGTTTTTTTTGTTTTGTCTTGTTTTGTTTTTCATTTAAAGAAATGGAACAGTAGTTTAAATTAAAAAAAAAAAAAAATTAATTATATAAACTAATGGAGCAGTGTACAGCACTTATTTGTATTCCCACAAATCCAGAAAATCCAGTAGTTATCAATAAAGCGTAAGAATACCCCATATCTGCCTTCCCTCATGAAAATTTGTATTCTATTTAAAAACTTTTCAATTAATTTTCCTTCTGATTTCAAGCACTACATTCTGTCCCAACTAAGACAGCTGGAAACATTTCTGCATGATTTTGAATGCTTGGATATTTTGGCACCTGAAAAAGCAAACAAACAAGCAAACAAACAAACAAAAAAACCTGAACCACTGCCAAAAACACTGCTTGGAAAAGACCTTTCAGAGCTGATCCTATGGAATTATGACTTTTTTAAACAAACAAAAAAGAAAAAAAAAAAGAAAAGCCTCAAGGCCTCAAGCTCAATCATTGCAATTTGTAGAGACCATATACACTGAAAGAAATAAATAAATTTTAAAAATCAAGTGACTACCACTTTTACTTAATGTTACTTGGAAGAATTCTTTGTAAATGTAAGAACTCAGGTTGGTGGAATGATGTTGATGCAAGAAAACAACCTTTTATTTTGAACAGACTTCAAATACTGCTTTAAGAACAAGCACTTATAATTATGTAAGATTTAAACACTGTTTGCTCTGACAGTAACTGTGGTGTGTTATCCAGTTCAAACTGCTTACAGTGAGTAAAAGAGAGAGGATTTAAACAACATAACCAGTTCCACATTTAGCCAGCATTCAGTTCAACGAGCACATATGCAGTTATTATCAGCTTAAAAGTAAATCTTCAGTTTCCCTACTTAAACATTTAAGTTTTAATGTCCATCAGAAAGGCTGCAATGAATAATTTAATCACTTCTGTCCACTTCAGGCTGCTACACAGTGAGCATTTCTGCAAAGCTGTGGAAGGCACTGGGCAAGTGTCAGCCCTCCTTGTAATTCTACGACCTCCGCGCGCAAACACTGCGGCCAACTCGGGAGCTCGGAGGGAGGGGAGGAAGGTGAAGGGATCACAGCAGAACTGCACCAGAGCAGCGGAACACTTTAGAGAGATGAAAGGTCAACGCGGGCTTGACGCTGTTGAGGTGTCATTTCCTCTGTTTGTCCCTTGGTGGAGTTCTTGAGTTAGTTTCTCCCTTCAGTCAAACGGTTTAAACTGCTTTCTGCGGGGTTTTTGTCGTTGTTTTTCCCCCGCGTTCGAATTTGCTGTCATGTTTACTGTATTTAACCTTTTCCTCGTATTATTATGAATTATGTTAGTTCCTAGCTCACCTGTTTTTTTCCCCCCTTCTTTGATACGCGTGCTTGTGTGCGCACAAACTAATAATAATAAGCATTGATTAATGCACAAAGCTATATAGATGATTAAATAACCCGTCTCTTGAGGTTGGCTCCCACTGCAGAGCAGAGAGGTAAAGCTCTGGTCGGATGCACCGACATTCCCCACCTGCAGAACCGAACCGTCCCAGGCTGGGGGCGGAGGGAGCAGGGATGGCCGGAACACAGCCGAACAAACGCTAATGGCATCTGCATATCTCAGCCGTGAGCCCGTCTTTCCAATCACTGCCACAATAGGAAAGCCCCTCTGCAGAGCTTCCGAAAGCAGCGTTGGGGGTGCAGAGGAGCGGGGAAGCTCCCAGCCTGCTTTAGGATTCCCCACGTACAGCAGGCTGCGAATGTCAGCAAGACGGATTCCTTCCCACACGCACGATGCCACCTCCGTGGCCTTATCAGATGTTCCCTTTAAGGACACAAGCTCTTATTTCCCCTCTGTATATCTCCGGTATCTCGGGCTATTTTATTTATTACAGCCGATTACGCTGGCGATCCCGCTTCCCACTTGATCTCACCAGATCAGGAGGACAAACGTCTGAGCGCGTGTGGGCGTCTGTGTGCATCGGGTGGGCGGGGGGGGGCTGCGCTGCGCAACAGCTTTGCCCGGCGGACTGGGGTGGGGAAGTCCTCCCCCTTCCCGTAGCCGCTGGGACTGGCGCTCCGCGGCGCCAGGGGGTGGCTGGGCTTCCCTTCCCCCCCATCTCCCCAGCACGAAACGAAATAGCGGGATGAGGAGGGGGGGCCCAGGCCACTCCGGCCCCCTCCCGGCAGCCGGGACACGTGGAGCGAGAGCGGCGCTGCCATCCACCATGCAGCGCACGTCGGGCCCATTTCCCACGCCGTTTGCCTGCCCTAGGGGAAGAAAAGGAGGAGGGGGAGGAAGGGGGAATGATGGAGAAGGGGGGGGGGGGGGGCCGTTACCTCTGCTCCGAAAGAGGAACCAATCCACTGTGAAGGACGAAGCACTCCCGAGCAGAAAAGACATTGCACATTCAGAGGGAGATTGCATGTGAAGACACTGCAAAGGAGAGAGAAGGGGAGGGGGGCCGGGGCAGCCCGAGTGTGAAAGGCGCAGTGTGTGTACGGAGGCCGGGAACGGGGCGGGGGGCAAGAGGGGAGTGGGGGATGGGGAGGGGGACACTACACATGGCAAGAGAAAGAGATCACTCATTCGCTTGGAAAACGCACTCGCCTAGCAAACCGCGGTAGTAGATATAGGGGACAACGGGGAAGAAGCCGCGGCCAAGAGGAGTCCGCGCAGTGCAACAGCCTCGAATCCAATTAAAGTTTATGGCGGGGAGGTTACAAGCTCTCCCACCCCGCCCTTCCTCTGGCGAAGCCATTCAGTGTCCCGATCGCATTATAAAGCACAAAGGGATGGGAATAGTGGGATCTTCGGGTTGCGATAGTGTGGCTGGTGCGGGGAGCAGTGTGATGCAGCGTGCTGGCATTCCCTGCGTGCTGCTATGTCGGCATCTTACACTTCCTCCTCTCGGAGCTCCAGAACAGCGAGGGGGAATTTTGATAAATTCAAGTTGCTCGGTAAATATAATAGGGATTTGGTATTAATCCTACTTAACCCGCTGCGAAGATGCTGAGCTGCCGAGTCCCCCTCCTCCGGCCGGGACTGCGGCTATGAGCACTGAGCCTGCGCCGAGCCGCGCTTTCTCGCTGATGCTGCAGATATAAAGCCGAGAATCTCCGGCATTTGTGGGGGTGGGTTTGTGCGTCCTGGCGAGAGTGGCCGGGCCGGGAAGAAACCCCGCAGACCTCCGGAGCGGTTCCTCCCGCCCCCGCTCCACACAGCGTGGTTCTGCCCCTCGGGGCACCCCGGGGAAAGAGGTGGCAACCTTCCCTCCCTCCCACGTTCACTCACCGCCCCGAATGACAAAGGCACACTGCGAGCAGAGCTTTGAACCACTTCAATATCCGGCCACTTTCTCTCAAATGTCATCGCGGTGAATGAAAGACAATTCGCTATACTCGCCCTCGTGTGCTTTATTTTTTTTTTTTTTTTTTTTTTCTTTCCTTTTATTCACAATTACCATGTAATGCCAGAAGTCCTCACATACAGAACCCGCAGTAACTTGTTTTCCCACATGAGCACGAGGGGGAGGGGGAGCAGTTGGAGTCGTGCCCTCGCTGCTCACACACTGGGCTGCTTCCCACTGGAGGCCTCGCATCGCCCTTGCTCCCCTCTGCCCCCCGAGTTCCGAGAGGACAGTACAGCCGCGGGATTCACCAGAGGCGCGGGGGAAGGGGCACGTAGATGCCATCGACAATTAAATAGCACAAAGTCAAAAGGAGAAGCGAACAGGAGACGCAGGAATAAACAAAGTTGAGTGGAGAGGTTCCACGTTAAAGTTTATTTCCCTCTCACCCTGGTAGGTGACGCTACATTTTAGCAATCATCGAAGCAGAAATTCTCTGTTTGAAAATAAATCTGTGATGACTTGTACATGTGCTCGTTCTCCTGACCCTCTCAACCCCATTCCTGACTTTTTTCTTTTTCTTTTTTTTTTTTTCATGCTTGGAAACCCACAAACACGCTGAAAGAACACATTCGGATCATGGCAATCGGAAGTACACGAGCACAAAACCCGAAAGGCTTCAATAGCAATGGGAAACAGGACGAAAGTCTGAGGTCAGGGGCAGCTCCCTCCTCCCCGGGGTTATGAGCAGTTCCAGGGACTGCAGCTATGTCACAGCAGCACGGACGAGAAAGGGGGAGGTGGGAATCTGTGCTAAACGAGTTTCCTTACCAGCACGATTCCGCAAAACGCAGAGCCCCCAACGTGCAGCAGCTCTGCCTAAGAGAAAGGCGAGTAAACATTTGCTTAAAAAATCGTTGCTCGGTTCACAGTCTACAGCGGAGGTGGGGAGGGAGTGAGTAGGAAAGAATCGCTCCAGATGCCGGGTTGGAGCCGGCGGCAGCAGCAGCAAAGCTGGCTCTGAGAGCTGAGCTATCCCGCTCGCAGCGCAGCATAGAACAGCACAGCCGCGGCAGGCAGAGGGTAAGGCTGGGCTTGTGGAGCGCAGCGCTTGGCTCGTCCTCCTCCTCCCTCCTCCTCCTCCCTCCTCTCTCGCTCTCTCTCTCCCTCTCTCTGTGCATGTAGAGCAGGCGGCTGTGCTGCAGCGTCAGGGAAGAGCTGCCGAAAGAGACTCCAGCAGCTCCCACCACTTTGGGCAAACTTGCCGGTTTAACAGCTTTTTTTTTTTTTTTTTTTTTTTTTTTTTCCTTCCGAGTGGGAAGCTCCTCAGTTGCCATTCAGCATTTTAAAGCACAAGCTGCTCTGCCGTGAAAGCTCCCGAGCCACACTGCTCTGAAAGGCACAGGAGGGAATACACAATCGCAGATTTCACCCGCCGTAGCGGTGCAGACCCCAGGAAACAACTGACTGATTGCATTTTATTCGCAAATAGAACTCCGTGTGGTTTTTTAATCGCGTCGCAGCTCTCTTCCCCTCCCCTTTGCCATTCCGCTTATATGGATGTAATTCAGAATCCGTGTTAATTCACGTGGGGGATCCAGTTACATCTCGTTCCGCTCCGGGTATGTTAACGAGAGACCAATAATCGCCTTTGGACACATAGTTTTGTCGCTAACCTTTGAACTGAAAGGATCGAGTTCAGATCTGGTTACCTGCATTGGGACGGGAAGGAAGAGGCGAGAGAGAGAGAGGAGAGAGAGGGAGAGGGAGACTGCAATCTCATTTGTGAATCGCGCTCAGTGCTGCAGCTCCAGATTGCTATAACACATGCAGTGCAAATGCAGGTAAGGCACACACACAAACCGCGGATGCGAAAACAAACTTGGGACTGTGGTGTGTGTGTGCTCAGATCTACAGCCTTGCAAATTCCGGGCAAACGGCTTCTGCAGTTTCTGTCTCGTTGCTTTGTGACTAATGACCTTGCGCAGAGTTGGTAAAAAAAAATCCTCTCCGGAGAAAGAGCTGAACATTGTAGGCGATCTCTGAAGATGGATTTAGGTGCTTTTCTGCCAACCAAAGGGGATATTCCACGGACTGCTCTGTAATACACGGGGTGCTTCTGCTACCCATTGTGCAGCTACCGACATTATTGGGATTTTCATTTTTTTTTTTTTCTTTATCTTTTTAAATTATTATTAATATTTTTGAAGAGCTGCCTATGCTAAGAGGATCTGGAGTTCTCCCGGACATGAGCCCGTTGAATAAAGCAAATCACATTTTTTTCCTGTGTGTGCAGATAGGGGAGAGAATAAATCTAATGCGTTTGTCGTGAACGACTGAGAGGGCGAGAGAGAGAGAGAGAGAGAGAAGAGAGAGTGTGAATTGTAGTTAACTCCGGTGTCGAAGAAGACGACCTGGGGGGCTTCAGATAGCACGGTGCTGCTCCGGCTTTTATTGCAAACCTTGCAAAGTGATTACAGTAAAATCAGGAGGAGGAGGAGAAGGGGGAGGAGGAGGAAAATCCCATCCTATCTGCCGAGATGAATCTTTAAAAAGCAAAATACACTGTCCCGTGAACTGTAAGTATATCGCAGCTGGGAGGCAGGGCGAGCAGCGGAGGAGGCAGCAGCGGGGTTTTGCCCACCGATTGCACCAGCCATGAGACGCTAAGTTTCCGGGAGCAGAAGGATTCTATAATTGCTCGCTCGGCCGCTCTGTTGGCTCATCAAGGGAGTTTATCGGGGAGATAGAGGAGGGGGGGGGTCGGGGAGAAGAAGATGAGGAAAATGCGGACTCTTCTCGGCTTTGTGCACTGCTGCTGCTGCTGCTTCTTGCTCCTCCTGCCTCCGCCGCTCCGGGTCAGCCTGGCAGCGGCCAAGCAGCTGCTGAGGTACCGGCTGGCCGAGGAGGGACCCGCCGACATCCGCATCGGTAACGTGGCCGCCGACCTGGGCATCGTGACGGGCTCCGGAGAGGTGACATTCAGCCTGGAATCAGGCTCCGACTACCTCAAGATCGATAACATGACCGGGGAGCTGAGCACCACGGAGCGGCGCATCGACCGCGAGAAGCTGCCGCAGTGCCAGATGATCTTCGACGAGAACGAGTGCTTCTTGGACTTCGAGGTGTCGGTCATCGGCCCCTCGCAGAGCTGGGTGGACCTCTTCGAGGGCCGGGTCATCATCCTGGACATCAATGACAACACCCCCACCTTCCCTTCCCCCGTCCTCACGCTCACCGTGGAGGAGAACCGGCCCGTGGGGACCCTCTACCTGCTCCCCACCGCCACCGACAGGGACTTCGGCCGCAACGGCATCGAGCGCTACGAGCTGCTGCAGGAACCCGGAGGGGACGGGGGACGGCGCGGCGGCGGCGCTGGCGGCGGCGGCGGCGGCGGCGGGGGCGGCGGCGGCGGGGGCGGTGCTGCGGCGGCCGGCTCGGAGAGCGCCCTCTACCCCGGCGGCAGCAAGCGGAGGCAGGAGGCGGAGGCCCGCAGCAGCGTGTTTGAGCTGCAGGTGGCCGACACCCTGGACGGGGAGAAGCAGCCGCAGCTGATCGTCAAGGGGGCGCTAGACCGTGAGCAGCGGGACTCATACGAACTGAGCCTGCGCGTGCGCGACGGCGGCGAGCCCGCGCGTTCCTCACAGGCCATCCTGCGCGTGCTGATCACCGACGTGAACGACAACAGCCCCCGCTTCGAGAAGAGCGTCTACGAGGCCGACCTGGCGGAGAACAGCAGCCCCGGGACCCCCATCTTGCAGCTGCGAGCCACCGACCTGGACGTAGGGGTGAACGGGCAGATCGAGTACGTCTTTGGGGCAGCCACTGAGTCGGTGAGGCGGCTGCTGCGGCTGGATGAGACCTCAGGGTGGCTCAGCGTCCTGCACCGCATTGACCGTGAGGAGGTTAACCAGCTGCGCTTCACCGTGATGGCCCGTGACCGTGGGCAGCCCCCTAAGACGGACAAGGCCACGGTGGTGTTGAACATCCGTGATGAGAATGACAATGTGCCCACCATTGATATCCGGAAGATTGGGCGCATCCCACTGAGGGATGGAGTGGCCAGCGTGGCTGAGGACGTGCTGGTGGATACCCCCATTGCCCTGGTGCAGGTATCAGATCGGGACCAAGGCGAAAACGGTGTGGTGACCTGCACCGTGGTGGGGGATGTGCCCTTCCAGCTCAAGCCAGCCAGTGAAGGTGAAGGGGAGCCACAGAACAAGCGCAAGTACTTCCTCCACACCTCAGCCCCTCTGGACTATGAGGCTGTACGTGACTACAATGTGGTGATCGTTGCTGTGGACTCAGGCAGCCCCAGCTTGTCCAGTAACAACTCCTTGCTAGTGCGAGTCGCAGACACTAATGACAACCCTCCTGTGTTCGGCCAGGCTGTGCTGGAGGTTTCTTTCCCAGAGAACAATCTGCCTGGTGAGAGGGTGGCCACAGTTGTGGCCACAGATGCAGACAGTGGCAAGAATGCCGAGCTCACCTATTCCCTGGAGCCCTCACCCCTCTCCTCAGAGTCACCAAGCGGCATCTTCAGCATTGACCCCGACTCTGGGGATGTGTCTGTGCAAGTGGTGCTGGACCGTGAGCAGCGTGACACCTATGAGTTCCAAGTGACGGCCCGAGACAAAGGGGTGCCATCACTGCAGGGCTCCACCATGGTGGTGGTGCGGGTGGCAGATCGCAATGACAATGAGCCGCGCTTCATGCAGGATGTGTTCACTTTCTACGTGAAGGAGAACCTGCAGCCCAACAGTCCCGTGGGCATGGTGACTGTGATGGACTTTGACAAGGGGCGTAATGCTGAGCTCAGCCTCTCCATACAGCCCAGTGATCATGACCAGGCGACTGGCATCTTCTCCATTGAAAATGACACAGGAACCATCTACTCCACAGTCTCATTTGACCGGGAGCAGCAGACCAGCTACACCTTCAAAGTGAAGGCAGTGGATGGGGGTGAGCCGTCACGTTCGGCCACTGCTACTGTGTCCCTCTTCGTAATGGATGAGAATGACAATGCGCCCACTGTTACCTTCCCCAGCAACAGCTCCTACACTGTGTTGCCACCCTCCAGCAACATGCGCACTGTAGTGGCCACGGTGGTTGCAACTGATGCTGACACCGGACTCAATGCTGACCTCAACTACAGCATTGTCGGAGGAAACCCCTTCAAGCTCTTCGAGATTGATCCAGCCAGTGGAGTGGTATCACTGGTGGGCAAGCTGGCCCCTAAGCACTATGGCCTGCACCGCCTCGTTGTGCAAGTGAATGACAGTGGCCAGCCACCCCAGTCAACAACTGCCCTGCTCCACGTCTTTGTCAATGAGAGTTTGTCCAATGCCACCGTAGTGGAGGGCCAGGTGGCACGTAGCCTTCACACACCTCTGGCTCAGGACATTGCTGGTGATCCCAGCTATGAGCTGAGCAAACAGCGCCTCAGCATTGTCATTGGTGTGGTGGCTGGCATCATGACTGTCATCCTCCTCATCCTGGTGGTGGTCATGGCCCGCTACTGCCGCTCCAAGGGCAAGCATGGCTATGAGGCTGGCAAGAAGGACCATGAGGACTTCTTCACCCCACAGCAGCATGACAAGGCCAAGAAGCCCAAGAAGGACAAGAAAGGCAAGAAGGGCAAGCAGCCTCTCTACAGCAGCATCGTCACTGTCGAGGCCTCCAAGCCCAATGGGCAGCGCTATGACAGCGTGAATGAGAAGCTCTCGGACAGCCCTGGCATGGGCCGCTACCGCTCAGTCAATGGTGGCCCGGGCAGCCCCGACCTAGCCCGGCATTACAAGTCGAGCTCACCACTGCCCACCGTGCAGCTGCACCCGCAGTCCCCCACTGCTGGCAAAAAGCACCAGGCCGTGCAGGACCTGCCCCCTGCCAACACCTTCGTGGGCGCTGGTGACAACATTTCCATTGGCTCGGACCACTGCTCCGAGTACAGCTGCCAGGCCAGCAGCAAGTACAGCAAGCAGGTAAGGGCAGCGCCCCGCGTCGGGCACGCACACATGCGAGCACACGGTCATGCACACATATTGCATAAGGGTTGGCGGTGTCTGTCACCGTCAGATGCATCACCCCTTCAGTCTGGTGCCGGGAGCATACCTGGACACACACCAGGCAGGAAGGACGGTCAGGGATGGCTGTTTTTACTATTTCCGTTGTAAATCCCACTTTGCAGAGCCCACACCGACTCTGTGGTACCGCCCCTGGGAGGTGCCGGGCGTGGAGCCCCCCTCCCTCACAGCGCAGCCGGACTGGGGGCGGGCCGTTAACTCAGGCGGCGAGCTGCGCGCAGCCCGGGATGACCCTTTGTCGGCTCCCGCAGCCCGTTAGGTCCCGTTGTTGGGGAGGTGGGCAGGAGCACCGCCTGGGTTGTCCGGCGCAGCCCAGCAGTCTCACTCGGGGATGGGGAGGGTCTGAGTCCCAGGCGTGCGGTGAGCTCCGGCTGGGGACTGAAAGTTTCGCATTTAAGAGGGTCAGTGAGAGTGGGTGTGCAACCGCCGCTCTGAAACGCAAATGGCTGTAATTATCAGCTCGTTCATTAGGATTGCGGCGCTTTCACAATCTAGAAAGCCTATAAATGGTCTGATATAGATCACTGAGATTTTACTGATGTTCAGCAGTTGCTCTGAATACACACAAAGGTTAGTGAGCTTAGAATCGGACCTTAGCATGCTTCCGTTCCTCTTTTTTTCTTCCCCCGTTTTTTCTTCCCTTAATGCACATCACATGAAAGTCATTAACTCAAAGCGAGGGGCCGTAATTTTCCAGTCCAGCTTCTGCACGGCTCTGCTAGCAGAGCGGCTGCTTTCCCCGAGAGCAATGAGAGCGCACTGAGCCTTCCTCGAGCAGCGCTCTCAGTGCCCGGCTCTGATCTCGGCTGTGCCGTGCAGGTCGGTGCAGTGAGGCCCCAGCAGAGTAAAACTGCTAATGGCAGGAACTGCTTTACACAGAGGGCTAGCATAGCGGGGAAAGGAGATCCTAAATGAAAGGTTTGTTAATTTTATAAGGCACATATGTAGCCTGAACAGAAATGATTTTCTTTTTGGGCATACTTTTACGGATTGTGAAATGAGGTATTTTAAACGCTGGGTGATTCCCTTTGCATCCTTCCGTGTAAGATAATATTCGAAGTGTGTCCTCTCAGCTCCAGCGTGTGTTACACAAGAATCTAGAGATAAATGAATGCTGATTCATGTGAATAGAGAGCCAAGCCTGAAACAGGAACACACTGATTAGTTTGACAAAAATGCTTTATTTCCACCTTATTAACATGCAAATATGGTACAGTATGACATTTTTTATACTTTGAAATGTGTGTTAGACTACTACAATTGAAGTTTTACACTGTGTAACCAGTACTTGTATTCTGTGCAGGACAAAAAAACAAAAACAAAAACAAAAAAAAAAAAAAAAAAAAAAAAAAGAAAAGAAAAGAAAAGAAAAAAGATTTATAATGTAAAAGGAAATGAAGTCACACCGTCTTCCAGATCAACAATAGTTTGTGGCTGAAGTATTTTTGCCAGTATTTCTGCATATGTCACGCAGATGTTTTATAGAACATTTGATGTGGTAGTTTCTGGGTGATATATTTCATTACCTCTGGAGGTAATCTTATAATTTCAGTTTTAAAATACAGTCTTTGTAAAATACAAAGTACTGAAAAAGTTCCAGAGCTTCCATCTAGTAAGACTTATTAAGCACAAAGCAGATTGTGCCTTTTTAGTGAGTACTGGACCAGCGAAGTAGAAGTGAAACAAATGCTGATCAGATGCTACTTCTGTCTTGCTGCTGCAATTCATCTAAACACGAATTAAAAACTGTCAGAAGTGTAATTTATTTTCAGTGTAAAAGAATGACTTGCATGCTAAATTTGCCAGTGGTAAAGGATTGCAGCTTACTATTATGCTTGATTAATAACCTTATCAGAAGTTATGTTACAAAAATACTCTTTGGTTTACTTAATGTTCTGCAAGCATATATTTTTGATACATAATCTTTCTTCTTTGTAGAAGAAAATGGCTTTATTACACTTCCACTTGCAGCAGTCAAACTGAAAGAATGTATTCTTAGTTGCTCTGTTATTTACTTGCTTTTTACGTAGCTAGTTTCCCAGTGTTTGTGAGGTTCCCTGTGCTAAATGTGTAGCTTGTGAAAGTGAGTGTACCTGAATAGTTTATAGCAGATGGTCTAATGCCTTGTCCTTGAATTTTTAAATACGTGGAAAGTACTTGTATGCTTGTAAAGTGTGCTTCTTAGTTAAGGAAAGTTTCTTAATAAGAATTTAAAGCAGAGAATCTCGGGCATAAAACTTCTGCTAATGGTTTCTTATGAGTACTTACCAGCTTGATACTGAGTGATGTTTATGTAGTTTTGTTCTTGCTTTTGCTCTCATGAAGAGATATTTGCATTAATAAGATGTAGATCTTTCGCTTCTCAAACATTGATAATGGAGTATTTTATCTGTTTATCAGGAAAAAGTACACTAGCATTTTTAACGCTCAAACCAGGTGAAATACTTGTTTGGCATGTTCTTGAGAGAGTGATGTGAGACAATTGCAGATAAATGTGTATGATGTAGTGTATATTGGAGTGTTTCATAGTTCAGCTGTCCATATGAAATAGAGCCAATGGCATAGTAATGTGACCACGATAGGGAGATTAGGTGAAATGCCTCTGGTTGCCTTTATTTAATTATTGACAGTTTCCTTTGTTCTAAGGAGATTTTAAAGGATGTGTGAAGCTTTAAAATAAATAAGTGGACATAGCTGGATGTATTTGTTCTAAGTTATTAGAGATGAGAGCAATGCTCATTTTCCATTAATGTAGTTAGAACAGGTAATTGATACTTCCACATATTCACAGTATCACTGTCAGGAAAGTAAATCTCTACTTAGGTGACTGATTGGTGTTCCCCAGTGAATATAAGCTGTTTTCATTCTTATCATTTGACACTTCCTTTTTAAGGTAGTGTGTTACACATGCGTTCCCAAATACATCTTGTTTGATAAAATGCGTTATAGTAGAAATAAATGGGAGAAAGCTAAAAACAATTTGTAACTCCCCTCCTTTAAGTATTTTATATGAAGATTAAAGCTGAATTTTGCATTTGATACACTTTCTTTTCTGGAAGATGTTCTAGATGTTTTCTAGAAGGTGTCCAAATGCAATTTTTTTTTTAAACTTACCCTTGTCCTTTTCTGCATAGTAGTATTCTCTGAAATTTTCTTTTAGCCTCCCACTTTGCTGTTCTGTCCTATTCTGTAAAGCTCTTACACATCTGGCAAGCTAATGTTTAAATCCCTTAACGTTTCATCAATCTTAATAATTTGCTCAAAGTTAAACTTGTACAGAAGTATTGTGCTGTATCAGGATGCATCTAAGAAAATGTTTTTTGGATTGTAGATGTAAAATTTGAACCCTCCTGGTGCTGAACATTGCCAGTCATCGCCCAGGGTACTGTCAACTTCTAACAAAGACAGCAAAGAAAGCCCAGTGCATAGCAGCAATCGCTCAGTGATTTGGAGAATTGCATCCTTAAATATAATTCTAAATCTTACTTTACTATATTTCCTCAAATTAGTTATAAGTATTTTTTTTTTTAGTACATACTGTTTTCTGCACTTTCATTGCCATCAAACTAATAGCAGGTGAGTGGATTTATTTCACTGAAATTTCTCATAGTGACTATGAGATTAGCATGTTAATGACCTCTCTTTGAAGAATAAGCCTTTTTGAAGAAAAGCCTGTTTATATGTGTATTTATTTTTTATGTTCATCATTTTCTCTTAACTTCTCTCTTATTTTTTCCACTCAACAAAGAATGTTTTTTGATTACATGAAAGACTGTGCTTTTTACTTTATTTACGCATTTTTTACCTAAGAGCTGCAGGTCACCATCTTCAGCTAGAAGAACCAGTACAGGGATTTCTGAGCAGCATTATTACTTTTCTTGGAGTATATTCTTTTCTGATCAGTTCTTTGTGAATTGCTCCTATGCCTTTCCTCGTTTGAAATGTGCTATTGAGTGAAGAGAAACATTTAGGACATCAGAGTGTGCTGACACACTAATCAAGGCTGAATACGTGTCTTGATGTTACAAAAGCAACTTGGGATGTTCCATGACTAGGGAAGAAATGGAACTTGAAGTAAATTTACAAACATTTCACCAAAATTTAATTTCTGAGAAGGTAAAATATATAAAAATAATTTTTTGAAGAACTTTTTTTGTAAAGTAATTTAATAATCTGTTTCATAATCTTCCAAATGTTATCCAGTCTGTTGCACTGCAGGTGCGTTTTGGCTACTTGATTATTAGGCAGTTGAATTGTATCTATTCATATAAATTGGTTAGTTTCCTTATAAGCATGCACATGTAACAAGAGCCGTAATGGGAACCAAAATTGATATATTAAGGGATCAATCTGCTTAACAGTGCAGGAAAGCATGCTTTTTAATGTACAGACAGACACATACATGCGTAAACTTAGATCAAAGACTGCCATTTAAAATCACGTAGCACCTTTCAGTAGTAAAGTTTTTCAATAACTTTCACTTTAATAAACATTCTACAATGTAATAGAAACACTGGGTAATGTGCAGAAAAAAAATAAGAACTTGTTCTTAAATGCTTGCGTTATAAACACTTGCATTGGTAGCTTTTTAAAAATATCTTTTTAAAGATATTTAACTTCAAAACTGTTCAGAGCAAGGTGTCCAGAAATGTATTTCAGTTTTCTATTCTCAGTTTGCATTATATTAAATATTTTACAATGAGTTTTTAAAAGTGATCCACATTTGACCTTCAGTAACAAATTATGATGAAAGAGGGGCTAATTAAACATAAAATAGATAGATTGTTGATGCTTTCATTATCTGTATTTAACACAAAGTGTTCTGCTGATAAGTACAGTCTTTATTTTTTTTCCCCCTTTAGTAAAATAATCTTGTAGAGTGTGCAAATGACTAAGTTACCACTGAATCATACTGCACTCCCAGGAGATGTACAGAGCCAAAAGGGACAGGATCTGTGTAAAGGAGGATTCATGCTTTGAATAAGTAACGAACTGCACTATTATAGACAGGGGGAAGAAAGAAATGTTTTTAAAAAGATAGAATCTGATTTACCAACTCCCACAGTTCTCTGGCATCATACATGCAGATATGAACCTAGGTTAAACCCATGGACCCAAGGTTGGACCTGCACTTTATCAGTCTTTGTACTGTAGCAGTTTACATGTGTATCTTTATTTTTCTATATACACTGTTTGCCCTTGTTTCTGATTATTTGGGGTATTTGCTGGTTTGACAAACTGGCTGTGTTTCACCAAAATACCTGCCTTGAAGCTTCAGGCACATTTTCCTTCAAGGGTCTTTTTGTCAAAGATTTGGAATTTTTGCATAGTTAAATGTTGGGCTACTTTGAAGTGTAAAACTTGCCTAATGGGTTTTGTCTTTAAATTATAGTAGGGAATTAACACATTTCAAAAATAGTTGGCATTATGCTTTTGAGTTAATTAACTAAATTTTTCACAATTGCTGCAAGCTCTTTGTGGAAGTCTTTGTGGAATATTTGCAGAACATTTCAGTGTTAGTGTTTAATTACTTACCTTAACAGAAAACACAATCTTAAGAACACCTGTTCTTTACAGAACAAATGATTTTATTTTATTTTTTTAACTATAGATATATTGGTTTTGACTACAGAAATACTGATGCAGGCATGCGAGCAATTCATTACAGTTCTTAGCAGGTTGGTTTTCTGGTTGGTTTAACAACTGCTTCCAAAAATTATTTGTAAATTTTTAAAGCTACGAAATAATTTCATTTCTTTTCAGTCTTAGACTGTGTGTAATATAATCAATGCAATTTATTTTCTACTGTTGTCCATTTTGTAATGGTAGTTTTAGGTGTTTATATCCTGTGTGCTCAGGAGATGCTATTTTTCTATTTTCCCTTTCCTAGAAAAGGAGATTTGTTATCTTTGCTTTATCCGATTTTGGACTTCGCTAGCTTGTACTATATATTTATTTTCATCAGTAATTAAAATAACAACAACAACAAAAAATAGAGACCATCAGTTACTATCCAGAATCAAAAGAAAACCTTTTCTTATTATTCTTGTATATAAATTTGCATTATTTCTTCTTCTTTTTTTTTAAAATCAAGGTTATAAAAGAAAACTCTGACACTGAGATAGGTATGTGTCAACTTTATTGACTCTGCAATTTAATGACAAGTATTTGATAACAGGGATTGTGCAGTTCAAATTGTTTTAAAACAATGCCTTCTGCAAAGCCAAGTAGCACTGTAAGAAGAACATTTAAATAGTGTTATTAAAAATAATCTTAGTTATTGTCTTTCAGTTGGTTTCACAGAATTCAGTTCTAGTTTGCCTTAGCTTTCTATCCTACAAAACGTCAAGTAAATAGTAAAAACAAATAATTGCCTGCACCCTGTATTCTTTCACATTTTGCGCTATTTACACTACTACACAGTTTGAAATTTTTAAAGATTAGTTAAATGTAAGTAAAAATAATTTGCAAATATAAGGTCTGAATAAAACAGAATAAGAGAGAAAGTTATATGTAGAATCTGTCTGAGTGTTTTCTTCTGTTTAAACAAATCTCAGAAGAGAAGGAAGAGAATATGTACACAGTATGCCACAGCTGACTTACTGTCTTCCACATGCTTGGAGCAACAGAGACTTTCTGAGGTCACTTACTTTGCTATTGTGGATTACAAAATGTGTTAATACTGGAGATACTAAGTAACTAAGGTTAGTTGGGGCATCAAAAATGTGATTTGCAGCAATAGAAATGTCAAAGGACAGTTCAAATATTTAGCACTGGCATTAAAGAAAATAGAGAGAAAATTGCAGGTCATGAACAGATGACAAAATCTCAAAATACAGTTACAGTTAAGCACCAATTGGATAAGTTCCTAAGTGGTGTGTGCGTGTCCTATAAACTCTGCTTCACATGAATTCTTTGCTCACTTGTCTCTTGCTTGTTCAAGCTGCACAATCACAGTTAAAAGCAAATTTTGATTGTTTTCAAAAATAGGAGTAGGTTTAATAAATAAAATATATTAACAACCTGGAGAATCCACTCTACTTTTACTATTTTTTTTCGTGTAAAATTGAAGAGAAAATGTTCTGAGTTGTAGAAGTTTGAACAAAACCAGTATGCTCATTATGTTTGTAACTGACTGGTATATGAAGGGATATATATATATATATATAATATATATATAGTTTACTATACAATATATTGTTTACCTATACAACAGTCCTCTCATTTTGGCTACACAACATAGCAGTTTTGGAATTATTAACATATAAAGTGCTGCAGCATAACTCCAAAAGTATACTGAAGTATTCTAAATACTACAGTAAAACTAAAATTTACTCACAAATGGCACAAAGAATATTAGATGCTTTAAGAAAAGTATACAGCCTAGTAACTAAATAGTCACTGAATGAAGGAAATATATTTTTGTAAGTTGCGTTCCTGAAGTTTTAGGAAAAATGATATTTATCAAATCACTTGATTTAGAATTCGAAATACAACATCACATTTTTAGGGGGCCAAGTACAGAAGGTTACTACTAGATGACATGTTGAAAATCTTTCACAGAAGAAGTATGCAGAAGTGCTGATTCCAGTCTTTAAAAATTGTGAGAGAATTTTATCTTGCTGTTTTAGTTGATCCAATTCCTTTATGGTTTGATTGTGAGATTGTGAGTAGCAATACATTTGTTATTTGACAGGTTAAAAATTCATGTGTTAGTAGAATAATTACGGAGAAGCCTCTGTAAGCTCTCCGTAAAGTAGTTTCTTGACTTGAGGTTGTGGCTAGGATGCTAGGGGAATGTGTCTTTTGTGCAGTGTGCCAAATGTTTTCTGTGTGGTAGCACTCAAAAGAGCAGGGAGGGACCACCATAATTTATTCTGTCTCTCTATGTATAGCTGTGAAGGACTGTGCAGCCTTAGAGCAGTGTGAAATAGGAGAAGTGGCCCCTACTTCCTTTGGATACCAAATCCATGTGAAGCAGGATTGCTTATTTTCAGAGGCTTATCCTTTGGAAAAATGTGCTTTATCAGGACAATATTTTCACGGAGATGTACGAATGTTTTTCTGAGTTCAGTATTATGCTGAAAAATGAAATTTAGGAATTGATGGAGACTTTGCAGTGTTCTGGGTATGATTCGGGTATCAACATATGTGTCTCAGTGTAACTGAAGATATTTTGAAGCTTGAGAATAACTACACACAAGTGCACAGCTGCTATATGATTCAAGGCCTAGATACCTTCTTGTACACTTTCTGCAGCTACAGATTGAGGCCAATCAACAATTTATTGCATTTTTTATAAAAATTATTATTTAAAGAAACAAATAATTTAAACATTATTTGGTCTCCTTGTGAATGCAACGCATTTGGGCAAGGCTGAAAATATTTATACAATAAAGACTTAAGCACAGTTTTCATGTGTACTGTACACGTGCCTATTAGTAGAACATGCATGCATGTATACATGTTCATATGTACACTGCTGTTAGTTTAACAAATTATTTTGATTTAGGACAAACTTTGTTTTCACAGAAATCAAAAACTGACAGCAGTTAGCAATTAACTCACCTTCAGAGCATTTAGGCTGATGCTGATCTCACACTGGGTTAAAATGAGAGTTGCTAAGTGTCTTCGACTAGAGCCAGCAAAACAGCTAATATCAGCCTTTGCAAACAAAATATATAACATAATATTCTGAGACTGATTTACTTTAAAAGAAAGTACAGAAGACCATTATATCAATTTTTACATCATGTAACAAATCTCACTCATTTAACTTAATAGTGAGTGTGTATAAAGCAGAATGGCAAAATAGTGGACAACATACTTTGATGATACATTACATCCAAATAAAAAATTATCTTTCTCACATGGAAATGCTGTAACCTTAGTGAAATTTCAAAAAGTATAATGCTAGCATTAAACATGATCTTGCTTTAACTAATGGTACAGTAGGAGCATATCTGGTGAGATAACTTCGGTTATCTGGCTGGTTATGGTATGGATTCATGGAGCTGTGTGCTACCCCCTACTAGCAATGCAACACGTGAGAAAGGCTTGGCCTGAAAATTCATACCTGCTTTATACAGCAAACTTTGTGTTTCACATGAAATCTATCTGTTTTCTTATGCAGGTCAGTTTAATATATTTGTTAAACACTACTTAACAGGAGCAAATACTTTATAGTTTACGAGCTTTCTAATGATGAAAGACAGAAATGTAAATATAGATGATGGAAGAACAGGAAAGTAAAGTGTTTGTTACTTTACCTGCTCCTGAAATTTTCACAGTGATACTTTAAGCCTCTATTTTGCCACACATTTTGTTCACATTTCTGTGCTGATTTTGACATGTATTTGGTCTCATTCTCCATTGCATTACTCTTCTTCTGAGTTAAATTACGTTGTCATAAAATTTGAGTAATTAAATGGGGAATCCAATTCCTTATTTCCATCCACATGTTCTGAACTGGTTTTAATGACATACACGTGCCTTGTGTTATAGCAGGAGTGGATATCCATCATTCTGTTGAATCAGAAAAACATTCTTTTCCGTGAGCATATAATTATGTTACAGTTGTAGTGCAAGTTTGCAGAAGTACAGTAATTGATTTATTTGAAAGAAAAGTATTTATTCTTCTACATAAGGAATAATTGCTCTGAAAGCTTGATATCTTCTTCTAATACAGGTTACTAAATGCTTCTCCCTGCAGCCTCAGCCTAGATCTTGGATTAGATCTGTCATATAAACTTAGCGAAGTCATTCAAATGGCTTCTCTGACCACATATTGACAGTATTATTCTGGGTTGTGCAAATCAAGCACCTTAAACTATCACTGTATTTTAATGGAAAATTTTCTGAATATAAATAAAGCTCAACAGTTTCTAGAGCAAGTATTAATTCATTTCTATAAAAATGGTACTAATGGGTATGAAATAGAGAAATACTCATTTTCCTAGTGGCCTTCAACTATGACCATTTCTTCTGGAGATTTCAGCAAGTTGTTTGGGTCATGTAATTTACTCAGTTAATTACTCCATATATATAAAGTAGACTAGAATATCATATCTGAAATACCTAACAACTTCATATGAGTGACAGACAACTACCACTGAGATGCAGTAGTAGTTTCACCAGGATACAAGATTTCATTCTGTATCTCAGACTTCACACTAGCAGCTCCCTTGATCTGATTTCCCTGCTGAAATGGTATAATAGCTCATCCTGTTTAGATTCTATTAGGACTATATGTTTGACTGTATTTTACTGTAAAGAATAGTGCTTGTGTTGTTTGCATGTGTATTTTTTTTTCCCTTGTATATGAAAAATGGTTTAGTTTAGAAGTGAAAGAAACTTGGTTAGCTGTCTGCAGAACTGTTCAACCGTTGCTGTCCGTATTCTCCAGAACTCTCTCTCTCACTGAACACTTACATAATTTGTCCTATCTTTTTTGGGCAACATCCGCTCTTTAAATATTTATATATGAATTGTCGCTACCGTTCTGGATCTTTTTTATTTTTATTTTTATTTTTATTTTTATTTTTATTTTTATTTTTATTTTTATTTTTTTTTTTAATGTAGAGCAAAAGTTAAACAGCAGTGAAAATCCTCTGTGCAGAATAAGTTAAGAAGTTGCTGTCTTTTTTACTGCGAACTATTTTATTGTGAAATATTTTATCACTCATGATATTCAAGGCAATTGGAGGATGTTGTACTCAATTGGCCTTTCAGACACTGCTGAATGAATTGAATTGAATTTTGGTCTTTTTAATACTGAATATTAATGCACCTTTCTAGGAATTTTGAAAGCTAAATTTATGTATTTTTTCTTTACTAGTTCTTTATTAAATATAATATAGTGAACTCTTCAAATTGTACAGTAACCTTCCTGGAGAATTAATGTTATAAGCATATGAAAGGAATGGCTGAATCGTCTCTCTGTCAAATGTTTCTAAAAGGCTTTATGTATTTATAGAACTTCATGATCTACTATTGATGCAAATTAGTAAGGATAAAAGAAAATCCCATCTGTTATCAAAGAGAAAAAATAAATGAAATAAGTCCAAGGATTTGAAAGACTTAGCATTAAGAACTAAGAGTTCATACTTTGTGATGGGTTTATAGTAATTGACAGTAGAAAAGACTTTTCAGCCTTTTCAATGTTTTTTTTTAATCGAAAAAAATGACTTTGCAATAAAAAACTTCTCTTGTAACATATCCTGCTTCATTTAATAATGATTATGTATTCTTCACTGAAATGTCTCAATTAAAATATGACCTACACCATTTGATGTCACGTTGAGCATTACTGGTTTTGTTGTTATTACCCTTACATCTAATCAAATTGTCTGTAGCTAAATAAATAGCATTTCATCAAAAGCTGTTGGATTTCAATCAACTAGGAAACAGATTACTGGCACGAGAACAGATCTAAGGCTAGTGTCTCCAATCTGCAACTAATTGTGTGCTGATAACAGCATTGTCCGCAGGCAAATCTTACTTGCTATCCTGATACACGATAGATTTTTCTGTATATTAATATTAAATCAGATGGAGACATTTTGTAATACCGTTGCAGTTATTATCTTTAACCTTTCCTTTCTAATTTGAAATATATACTGTTTGGAGATGCTATCTCTGTATTTCATTTATAAAAATAAATTGATAAAATAACAAGAAAAATACAGTAGGCTTTTTTTTTTTTAATTTTCTCCTCCAAAAAGTTACTTCTATATCAGATTGAAATACTGCTGATACTTAATTCTTTGCCTGTAAAAATCTCATTCTCTTCTGTTTGGCTCAGAGGGGAGACGAATGTGTCTGACAACCCACGTCTTGCATAAGGAGCTGTGCTCTCCTATGCTATAGCTTGGTGTTTTGTTGTTTGTAGTGCATCAGGGAGTACCCTGTGGATCAGTCCACATAGTAACCATGTATCACAAACAAATTACTGTTTTAAAAAGAATTTATATTTTTCCAATCTAAAGATGAAGTTGACTGTTGAAGTAGATAGGATCCCTTGTACCGTATCAAGTCTCCATCATTTCAGGTTCCTCACAAATCTAGAGCATTCTGTAAGAAATGCTTTTACAAAAGGAAGCTATAATGTATTGTGTTGTCAGCACATTGTAGAGGTCTGAAAGTAAGCTGTCTGCTGATCTGTGTATGTTGTTCGTGTGAAGCGATTCCAACAGTTTGAAATCTATTTTTCACCTTGCTAGTTATGCAAACAGCTCTTCACTTTTTCACTAAAGCAAGTGGGAATTGTTCACTGTCACAAATAATAAATAACAAGAGTACCCAATCTGCACAGCATGGAAGTGATAAAAACACATGGTTACGAGTGCTTGAGATTTCACAGCTATTAATTTTGAACTTTTTGATTTCAGTTCTGCTTTACAAGAATAGATGCTGTTAGGGCAGCAGTGCAGTCTGACAATGAAAGATTATGACAACATCCATTTATCATAACGAACCTGATAAATTCAGTGTAAGAGATGGTCAGGAAATTCCCCTAAATTCATAAAAAGCATCTTGCTTTTTCTGATTATTTTTTTTTTCAGTTTCAAGGATCCTTAATACTAATTTAATACTAACACTTATTTGAGAACGTTTTTTTTTTGTGTATTATGAAATGTACAGTTTTAATCATTATTAGTGATTTCTTTAACTTGTACATTGAAGGACACTATGAATCTGTGCAGAACTATATATGAAATATGTAATCATATAAAGGTATGTCTTTTACAAAAAGATCAGCTGATACTATGGCACATTTGTGATTAAAAAAATGGAAGGATTCTTCAGTGTTTAGAGTCACCTTAGCATTTAAACTCTAGGTTAGAGGATTTGTCTAAAAGCATACTCCCCAGCTACCACTTTGTAAATGAAAATGTAGATATAGCATCCATTTTGATAGTGTAGTATTCAGTGTAGTATACAGTGTTTCAAATCAGCAAACTCATTTTTAGTTTATGGACTTAAACAGGGATTTCAGTTAATAATTAGGCGTCATTCTGAGGTTGTGCGTTGTAAGACAACAAAATACAAAGAAGCTGAGCACTGAATCTGTTCATGTTTCATGGACATACCACAGAAAAAAACCTCCTATATTTTACAGTGAAAAAATATCCCAAATAAAGGTAGTGACTGAATAAAAGCATGTCTAAAAATGTGAACATCACCATTTTTTAAATCTTTACTGTTCTAGAGAATCCATCTTTTCTAAAATTCTCACTGAGCTGGTAGTTTTTTGGTTTTTTTTCCCCCCACATTTTATGAATATCATCAAAGTCATTCTAATTTGTACTAAGGATGTGTCTCAGAGCCCTGGAATCTCTGAAGAAAACATTTTGCTGTCTTTCTTATTTTTGACATTATCATAGAGATTAATGTTCAGTTTTCTTATAGAGATAACAGTTTTGTTTATTTATGCAGCAGAGGTTTTAAAGTTTGCAATCAACATCTTCTGGTTCATCGCAATATTAATAAGAAATAATTGCAGATCCAAGGGATATGTGCTGCCAGTATGATGTCTAGTTCAATAAGTAGGCAATTGGACTATTGACTTCAATGCATTTCTGTTTAGTTTTGAGATGTATACCTTGTGTAAGGTGCAAGCATGTAATCTGGAGGATGAAGAAAGACTATATCTTGAGAAAAGGAAATTCAGGCTATAATAAGGACATTTTTATGCCTAGCACTTTTCTTCTTTTTTTTTTTTTTTTCCTATTTCTGTACTGGAAAACCAGATGTTTATTTTGTCTCCCGATGGAAAGATCTAACATTTAAGCAAGACTTTTCTCATAGAAAATGAGTGCAGTTAGAGTTCTTTTTTCTTTCTGTCTGTCTGTCTGTCTTTTTCCCCCTAGAATTTTGCTTGAACTCAGAAAGAAGAACTATTTTTTAAATCATGCTGGTATTGTAGTTTCTGGCTGAGTCTTTTATTAAATAATTGAAAACATGTTTTGAGAGAACTTTGTCAAGTAAAAATGCTGCTCTCTACCTCTGCTTTCCTCTTCATCAAAAGCAATGCACGTTTAAAACACTGGGGGATATGGATAGAAAAGCTCCATCTTTCTGTGCTTTTTTGATTGTCTACTTTTTTTCCCTAGTTTTATATTTGGATTGATTTTGTAGGGACTGTTACATGAGTCATGGGTTAGCTAGCTCATATTGAAAATTAAGAGACTGGAAAAAAGAAAACCTGAGATGAAAACTTATTATTATTATTATTTTTAATTTAAACTGAAAGATTCTAATGAATAAAATTCATCTGAGCTGTAAGAAAGTCACTTGCTTACTGGCTTCATTAAGAGCTATTCTGAGAGCCAAGTAAAGTGAATCTTCTATACTGTTTTAGGAGGGTGATGCTGTCTGGAATAGGAAGTAGAACAGAGATCAAAAGGAAAGTACCAACATACATGAGAATTTTATTCTTATATAGAATAGATCACTTGAAAGGGGCCTTCAAAGTTCATCTAACTAACTGTTAAAGCTAACCAAAAGTTAAAGTGTTTGAGAGGATTATTATCTGCCTTTTGAATACTAACAGACATGGGATGTCAAACACCTCTTTAGGAAGCCTGTTCCTGGTTTACCACTCTCATAGTAAAGAAATTTCTTATAATGTCAAATCTGGACCTCTCCTGGCACCAGGTCATGCTGTTCCTCTGCATCTTGTAACGGTTTTCCAGAAAGAAGAGACTGGCATCTCCCTCTCCCCTTCCCCTCTTCTGTAGTATTGTAATTTTAATTAACATGCCCTGAATTTTTAGCCTTACCTTTCATGTGACAGTGTAAAGAATTCTTGGTTTTAACTTCAGTTTCCCTTATTTCTGTAAAACCAGTTTAGTTTTCTCATAAGAAGTCACAAACTTCTGAGTGCTAGGGGTCAAATGTTAGCAAGATGTGAAGTCTAAGCATTCTTTAAATTTTAGTATTTCTGCTGCATTGTGGAAAGTGTTGAAGTTTTAGACATATGTTACTTTTAGCTTAGTTGTTTTTTTTTTAATTCTTCTGCAAAATTCTAAGTATATGAATGCCTGTGCACATAGGGTGACAGGTAAGACAGTGAAGACAGGAAAGAGCTTCATTTACAGAGTTTCTCTGTGACTTAGAATGGCTGTACATGTCCATATGCCATTTTGGATTCTATTCCTAAAGAAAGATCTTTTATTTGTTAAAATAGTGACCAAAAAATGCAACATTTCCAAATCAGTTTGATTTCTGTGGCCATGAATCATAATCAAGATAAACTGAGAAGCATTCATGCAAACACCTATGGCTGATCTAAACTATAAACAGAGGGCATGTTAGTTACCTCTGTCTTTCTTTCCAAAAAAGCACAAATGAAATAGTGCCCATCCTCTCTAATTTCGCAAAATTCAAGAGCTAGGAAGCTCGATTTTTGAGAAGCTTATTCTGTGACTGTGTATAATTGACAGTGAAGGGGGAAAATGAGGCAGTGTTACGCTTTTGCTAGCTCTTTGTAAAGGAAGGAATATATTTACTCATTAATGACCCAAGCTATGAATAGATTTATGGTTTCTAGCTCACAGTTGGAGGTGACTAAGAGAATTTAAGGTTTTATCATGCAAAACTTAAAGAGAATTTTAAAGAAAGAGATGTTCAGACTGAAAAATTCTGGGTAAACATTTACCTGTCTTCTTGGCAGTTCATTATTAAATTATCAGTTGACATTTTGCAGGCATAGAAAAAAAAGAAAGGTGCAGACAAAGAAAAACTGATGACCTATTGTTAGAATTTAAGCAAAATAAGTGGTTAGCATCTAAACTGTGGAGCAGAGGTAATAAAATCATTGCAAACTACTATCTATAGTGCATAGCATCCAGTAATACAATTTAGTTCATTACATAACTGTAGGATGCAGTATTATTATAGTCTCACTCTGTGTTGTGGGCTTATACAAGTACAAATTCTTGGACTAGTTATTAACAATAGAGGCTCCAAGATGGCCTGTAAATGAATCCACTCATATAATTGATGTGATTTCATTATTTTACAAAGTTGGTCTTTAAAAAAAGATAAAATAAAATAAAATATTCTTCTTTGCATTTAGTGGAGGGGGAAGGAGAAAATCTATGTGAGTGCAGGCTTTTTTTAATGGGCATTTGATATGCATTCTCATTCAAGATATATCCTCAGTATGATGCTGATATGTAAGAAGTGGATAATAGCATTTTTTGCAATTGAGGGATATTATGAGTTCAGACAGAATTCAGTGATGGGATCTGTGTTCTTACAGAGTACAGAATTTTGTAAAAACTCTGGACTTTAGGTGGGTAATCAGAGTCCCAGTGCCATAAGTATCAGATTCCATCATTTGGCTGTGCTGCCATAAATCCTGACAAGTGCAAGCAAACAAGGTTGCTATATTCAGCATTTAAAAGTGTTAGGGTAGCTTTTATAGAATACTTTGAAATAACACTGATAAGATGCTGATATCATGTAGAATTTATAGAAGCTTACATTACAATGTTGCATGACATGCTTAGTTTTCAGCTTTTTAAGAGAGATTTAAATTTGGTTTTCTTGCAAATATTGTATTAGTGCACTACCAAGTGTCTCACTCCAATTTATAGGAGGGAGAGGAGGTTCTTTTTAATATATGTATACCTGGTGTGAGATTAAGAAACAACAGTTCAAACGCTGGTCTGACCAGTTTATTATAAATCCTAATCAGGGAGACGGGGAAGGGAAGGATGGCAACTATTAAGAATTAGTCTGGGAGGAAGCAGCAGGACTCAGGTAGCAGGCCCAGGAGAGTCTGTCAGCATGCAGGAATTCCGCAGTGAGGAATCTGATGGCAGACACCTTTGTTTTTCTTCAACATGCTGGTAGAGTGCAGAGAAAGTCCAGGAGGGAGGAAGGCAGGTTGTGAGGCTTCTCATGTCAGAAACCTCTTCTTCTTCATGAGGAATCTGTTGCCAGAAAACCTCAACCTCATGGTTATAGGTCCCCTTTTTATCCTTCTTATTCTGCAAGCATGGCATTCCTGGGCGCTTGGGTAGGAGTCATGTGCAGCACCTCCTGAGATGGCCATCATCCTCAAAATAAACCCACACAAAAGACCGCTTCCTGGCCATTAATCTGCAGCTTATCTCTCTCTCTGGTTGCCTCTGGCCTTGTCCATCTGTGTCCCTCAGACAAAGGGACTCTCAACCCTTGCCCAGGACTTGTTCATCTGTGTCCCTATCAAGCTTTGAAATGATTATGTAAAATAATAATCTCTTACACCATGTTTCATACATATTGTTATCCCATTTTCTATTCAGAGTTAAATTTCTATCTAATGTTTTAGGTTGATAATGTCTAAGTTCATCCAAATAATCCTCTTTCTCAAACTACAAGGACTGCTCCAAAAGTAATGCCTCCTATTTTATTATATTGGCTCACAATGTCAGAGGTGGATGTTGGTGGTATGGCACTAGAGATTCAATCTTCCTGCCAATATTCTATTAAATTTTTTTGCTGTGTGACGGAACCTGAACAAACCATCAACTCTGACTGCTATGTCACAATGCTGGCTAAACTGAAGGCTTAAACTTCCAGAGTCAGGTCAGAGAAGAACTCAACCTTTCTCTTGCAACACAATAATGCTTGACCCCGTGCCAGTTTCAAGACCATGGAATACATTGCCAGTCCTGGCTGAACTGTTTTGCCACTCCTACTTTTATTGTCCAGATTTGGCATGCTCTGACTTCCATCTGTTCAGGCTGATGAGAGATGAACTACATGGGCAATATTTTCCTTGCAATTACACCATCATAGCAGCTGTGATACAGTGTGTCACCTCTGCTGGTGCAGATTTTTATAAGCAGAGTATGCAGGCTCTTGCTCATTGCTGAACTAATGTATAGTTAATGGCTGTGACTGTTAAAAATAGTGTTTTGTAGCTGAGAATTTTCTCTATCAAACAGTGTTATTGTTCCCTTTATATCTGATGTAGTTTCTGTGAAAATAAATAGGAGGTATTACTTTTGGAGCAACCTACATTTATTGTTTTAAAATGTAGTAAATTTTCGAGCCTAATATTATGGCATAAGAGTCTTGTTTTGCTCTAATGTAATATTTTCTGCACATGGATGATACGGGGGTAAAGTTTTCAGTTTTTTCATGCACTAGTTTAATTGTGTATTCCCTGAAAAAAATTCAATTCTTTGGACAAGAATTATGTTAACTCCTTTGGATGAGTGTATTCTGATTGACATAGTGTAACTATTATGTTATCCCTATGTCTACATTAGTTCTTAAGGTAAGAATGGGGTAGAAATACAAATCTAATGAAGAATCACATTTTTAAGAGATTAAAAAATTTAAAAAAATAAAAATTGTTATCAAACTTGCCTTTAGGCCACCTCAGCTTGGTTGTCATCTAGTGCAAGTTACTTATGTACTGTCACTTCAAAAAATGAGAGAAATGTGCTTTCCAAAATTAAGCTACTCCATCCTTATTAGGTATGTTTTGTCCCCTGTGGTCAAGTAAGATGACTAGCTTAGATGTCTTCTGATTACTAAATTTGGATGAGATTCCATATGTACTGAGATTTTCAGATGTCTGTTACAATTTGTCTAAGTGTGTTGTATTTCATCTGTAAAAATGACTGTGCAGACATATAAAAAGATATTTTTAGTTATTTCTGTACATTCTGACTATTGCAACATGGCTAAGTTGCATTTATGGTGGTATGGTAGTTAACTCTTTACCTTAGTTGTTTTGAATAAATAGTGATAGTGATGGAATTGATAGCTGTGATGTAGTGCTGTCCAGATATAAGAGGCTGTGAGTTCATCATCAGTATTTCTGGAGGTTTTGCTACTGTTATCTGCAAAGCATTTGCAGAGGGGTCTGATGCATAACTTTGTCCTCCTTATGCTAAACACTCCTTACAGTGAATAAACATCAGAGCTAATTAAGGAAAAAAAGAAGTCTTGTGTATTCCTTAGATTTCATAAATAATGTTCATGGCTTTGGCTGTTTCTGTTTTCAAGTGTAGCAAATAAAGTGCAAACTGAGATATTAGAAAGTTAGGAAAAACTAAACATGTATGAGCCACAACTGTTTTATGTTTTGCCCTCTGTTCAACAAATACGGTTTGAAGTCTTATAATCAATTCTGGGTAGCTTAATTTTATATCATGAAGTTTGCTTTGAAGTTGTATATAAATGTGCCAAAGAAACATTGTTGGCTTTTTGTTGTTTGGTAGCAACATCTAATTTGGTAATACAGCGATTCTTCTTTAATCATAATGTCAATGCTGAAGATTATGAAGGAAGTTTGAAAATGTTCTAAAATTGAACCTCTTCAGTAAGAAAAAAAGCAAACAAGAATGGGAAAGAAATATTCAGCAATGCTTTTACACCAAAAGTTAAAAATAAAAAGTGAAATTGTTAAGGTAATTTAGAGAAGTTCAAGGAAACAAAATTACTTTGCGTAAGATGAACACTGATTGTTTGCGATGTAATTTGTGATAAAAATTGTCTGATAAAAACAAGCTATCTTGGCTGTGTGATAAGGCGTTTTGTTAGAATTTCTGCAGTGTTTCTTATGTTGTGACTTTATAAAAACAGCTTATCTCATTGATCTTCATCCTTAAAATGCATAATTTGTAGAAATAGGAAATAAGGTGAAAACAGGAACACAATTGCTCTAGTGCATGAAGTTTTCACTTTGAAAACAGAAAAATGATAGTGTTCTGAAATCATGTTTCCAAAGCCTGTGCCTGTAAATTCAAAGTTATGTCCTATTCTCTCTTTTCTGAGCAACAACTGACAGTTTTGAGGTAGAAGAAATCATGGGCTAGATCAAGGAGATTCAACTGAGAAAATGACAAGAATACGCTTCCCAAGGGAAAAAGAAAAACTTGGAAATATTTGCACACAGGAATACAGTGGCTGTCTGAAAGGGGAGATAGAGGTGTACTGGGAATTGTAACAGAAATGGCTCAGTGGGAGTCCATCCAACTAATACAGACTCTTATGTCCTTGATAAACGTCTGCCTAGCTGCAGATGAGAGCTATGTGGGAGGTAATTGAATATATTTTTGTGAAGAATAGGATGCTGTGACAGAGAGGTCTTTACAGAGTCCTGTATTGGCTACAATGAGATGCAACTCAGTACCCTGAGTTTTTACAGCAGATGCTGTAACTGTCTTATTTCATGAACTGGTTGTATAGGAGATCAGCACGTCGTTACTATGACTGCTTATATGTGACATGTCAACTGTAGGTTTACTCTTTGTGCCAACACAACACAACATTTGGATTGCATGGACTTTAAGTAACCAGATTTAAAGCTATTAGTCATTATTTCTTCTAATACAGGTACATCTAGATATTTTTCACACATTATGTAAGTAAATCTCTTACTGGTCAGCTTTCACAAACTTTTTGGACATAGTCTGTGTATTTCTCGAGGTCTATAAATCTCAGACTGATACAAGTCATTTTATAAAATGTGCAGCTAGTTCCTGCAGTTGATTCTTCTAACATCACAGCCAATCTCATCAAAAACATTGTAAGCCACCACTTTGTTTTTCATCTATAAAACAGTAAAACAGGCAAGGAGCCAGACTGAACGCATAGTTAGAAGTTTTATCACTGTTACATTATTAGTCCTTGAGTTAGGGGATTTTGGGGAAGATTCATAAGATTTAGTAGTACCTGTCTCCAAGTTATTGCTCTAATGCAGGCTTGACTTCTCTTCTAACAAAAGACTATTTGGAGAGAAATGAATTGCTGAAATATAGCTGATTCTGTTGTTCAGGTTAGTGAGCTGATCTGTAAAGAGATTTAAAAACAAAAAAACAAAAAAAAAAAAAACAAAAAAAAAACCAAACAAAAAAACAATGGTCAAAGTGGTTAGAAAAAGGTTTTCCATACCTTTGTCTGATCTGGAAAAGAATATAGTTTGAAATAAAATATCCGTGTATCTGTTCTTCAGTATTTCCGTTTCCCATTTTTAAAACCAAATGGGAACAGATTTCATTTGAAAGACTTGATATAAAAGCAAATATGAGGAACAATCCTGCATATTCTGGTAAACATGATTTTTACAGTGCCTAAATTTATTATTTTTAATATACTGATTGTGCTCAAGTTTACCTGAACATTAGTTATTATTTTCAACAACCGAAAAGTCTGTTTTTTCAGTAATGGATGTATTTTATCCATTGCTAATTGAAAATCTTCATTTGCCAGCTCTGATAGTTTGATTCTTTCTGTTTACTTAAAAAATTATGATGCTGTAATGTTACATTTTAATGCTTTTTGCATTATTAATAATTATTGATATTAAATATGATTATAAGTAAGTACACTTAGTTAAATTAATCATTAAATAAATCATTACAATCATTTAATCATTTCAAAGAAAAAATGAATAAAAGATTAAAAATATGCAGCTCTAGATATTTTTTTCATTAGCTAACATATTAAGTTACTTTTGGAATTGAACACTTGCATATGCATGTGAACTAGTCTGCATTTGTTTTACTATAATCCTTCAACTGAAACTGTTGGCATTTTAGAAAAAAATCTGTATATGTATATGTTTATTATTGTGTCCTTTTATAGATTTACCTATCTATATACATATTGTATCCTATATTTTTTTAACTTTTAACATGATTTCTTTTTTTAAATATTAAAGTATTTTAAATCTTTTATTGTAAATAAAAATATTGATATGAAAACAGAATTTAAATTATTGTAGATTGAGAAGAGACATGAAAAATGTTTCAGAGGACAGAATGGGAACTGGAAAGGGTTTGTAGCATTATTGTTTTTATGACTGTATTTAACATCATTAATACAATAATATTTTATTGAAGTGATTTTTGCAGGTATACAATAGTCTGCAGAACCAACATATTTATGCCACTCACACTCCCTTTTTTAAAAAAAATTAAATTTGTTTTATTTTTAGGAAAGAGAACCTGCCACAGTATAAAATACAGAGCTACAAATTCTGCTGTGGATTTTATGCACTGACTGATTACTGCTTTTCATTCGTTGCTTGTAGCACAATCTCAGTGCCCTATAGATGGAGTGATCCTAGCAAATCCTGTAACTGTATAACCATTTCATTCATCTACTGTGAAAGTGATCTGGGACTAAGTACCTTATGCAAGCATCTGTCTACTGACTTTCGGAAGTGATTGAAATTCACTGTGATATACTCAGGAGTATCCCATTCTTCTCCCATAATCCCAATAGGCAAAGTTCAGTAGAGGAGAACAGCTAATTCAGTATCTGTGATAAGGAGTTACAAATGTCAGCAGAGTCTCCGTAAGTTATTGTGTTTCCAGAGAATGACAGAGAAGTCAGTATATTACTCATTGCAGTTTCAGCATTTATTCTCTCATAATGTCTACTTGTTCTGTGTCCTACAATACTGGATTAGAATTTTATTTTGATACTGTCAATCCATCACCAGCGTGCCTACTAAACACAAGTTTTATGAGGACTGTTCGAGGGAGCTAGGATTGCTTATTCTGGAGAAGAAGAGGCTCAGTGGAGACCAACTCTCTCTCTGCAACTGCCTGAGAGGAGGTTGTAATGACGTGGAGATTGACATCTTCTCCAACGTAACAGTGATATGGCAATGGCTTCAAGTTGCGCCATGGGAGTTTCAGGTTTGATAATAGGAAAAATTTCTTCTCAGAGTGATAAGGCATTGGAACAAGCTGCTCAGGGAAGTGATGGAGTCACTGTCTCTGGAAGTCTTCAAGAAAGGGATAGATGTAGAACTGAGTGACGTGGTCTAGAGGAGGCTTGTGGGAGACCTTATTGCTCTCTGCTACAACGTGAAAGGAGGCTGTGGTGAGGTGCGGGTTGGCTTCTTCTCCTTTGTAAGTAGTGATGGAATGAAATGATAGAAAGAATGGCCTCAAGTTGTGCTAGGGAAGGTTCAGGTTGAATGTTAGGAAAAATATCTTCTCTGAAAGAGGAGTCCAATGCTGGAATGGGCCAGCCACGGAAGTGATTGAGTCACCATCCCTGAAGGTGTTCAGGAAATCACAGAATCACAGAATCACAGAATCACCCGGGTTGGAAGGGACCTCAAGGATCATGTAGTTCCAACCCCCCTGCCTAGCAGGGCTACCAAACATACACATTCAGATCAGGTTGCCCAGGACCCCGTCCAACCTGGCCTTGAACACGTCCAAGGACGGGGCATCCACAACCTCCCTGGGCAGCCCATTCCAGGGCCTAACCACTCTCCTTGTAAAGAAATGCTTAGATGTGTTACTAAGGGACATGTTTTAGTGGGATTATATTGGCGATAGGTAGATATCTGGACTGGATGATCTTGGAGATCTTGTCCAACCTTGGCGGTTCTATGATTCTATGACATGTAGCTCAAAAAAGAAATACATTAAATATGGATTATTTTAGCTACATAAAACAGTCCAGCGAGACTACTGTGGCATTCCATTCCAAGGCCCATGTTGCTTATGTTCAAATACTTTTGGTATCAGTCTTTATTAACTATTTAAGTGTTTGGGACTGATCAAAACAGTTGACAATGCTTTTAAAAATATGTATCAAGTGTGTATGAGCTACTAGCTTTCCATATAGTTCATTAGAATATGTTTTGAAATCACAACAGGACGAACTTTTGTATTTATAAGTCATACTCAAAAGTCCGGGAAGATGGCTGCTGTATAGCAACTGCAGTGGTGATATGAGCACAGATTTATTACTTCATTCCTTCTCTTTTGGAAAATATGTAGTAACGTATTTCAGATTGTTTGGAATCTGAGAGGTTTTCTACTTTCTAGAATTATGAATTAAAGGTACTAAAATACAATCTCTTAACAAAAACAGAACTCCAATGCATTGTAGGAGCTGCTAGTGTTAAAAAATAAATCTTGGGAGACCAGGGTATTCTCTGGATATGAAGGATGAAGGTTACATGACAATACTGTTGTGTGAATTATGTAAGATTTTAAAAACAGTGATTTTTAGCAAGTATACGGACTGACATCAGAAACAGCCAAACACCCCCACTCTTACTCACTCACTCCCTTCTCTCACAGTAAGGGGAGAAAATGGAATGCAGAGACATGTGGATCAAGATAAAAAGAGTTTAAAGTTGAGGGAAACGTTGCTCACTCAAGCAAAACAAAATGTGGAGTTCCTTTACTACTTTCCATTGGTAAGCAACTGCCCAGCCACTTCCTGAAAAACAGGAGCTCATCATGCATAAAGGTCATTACGAAGACAAAGACCTAACCAGAAACTTACTCCCTCCTGACCTAATTTTCTTTAAACTTTTAGTGCCAAGTACACTGTCATGCAGTATGGAAAATATCCCATTGGTTAGTTTGGGTCAACTATCCATTCTTTGCCACATTCCAATTTCTCGCTCGTCCCCAAACTGCTTTCTGGCAGAGTTGGAAAAGAAACAGCTTAATTGCTGTGCAATCCCATCAGCCCAAAGTTTTTTTAGTGTGTTATCAGCACTATTTAACTTGTGTTGCAAGGCAGTGCAGAGCACAAGATACAGAATGATGAATCTGTCTCAGATCCTAATGTTGGCTGAATTATGAAGATGGTGGAAATCTTAATGTTGACCAGAAGCCATCTTACTGCACCTATTTAAATGTTACATGAACAGAGAGAAAATTAAGCAAAAGAAACTTAGCAAAATCTTTCTTTTTATTCTTTTTTTTTCCATTTGGATTAACTAGTATATTTTTTTCTGATGTACTCAGTGCTAGTAGTTATAATGTTATATTGAAAAACATTTGTAAATAGCTATTTCTGAAGTTACATCAAATGTCAAATCATATCAAACTTTGTGATATAATTTTTTATAACTGAGATCCTGAAGGCTTCTGGATAACATAAAGTTAGACAGAGAAAAATGTTACAATCATACAGAGAAAAATGTTACAATCATACAGAAGTATGATAAAGAAAAGGCTACAGCATACTCTACACTGTTCTAGACAGCCAGCATGATGATTTCTCAATATGTCAGGATGCTCTCCACAACCTTTGATGAGGCTAACTTTAGAAGACAGCATGGTATTTTGTAACATGAATATTTGATCTAGTAGAGAAGAAATAGGTTGTTTACCTTCAGATGTTCTCTTTTTCAGTTCTTGAAGATTAAGAGAGCCTGGGGAATCATTTGGGAAGCATAAATTGATTATCATTGCTTGTCATTGTAAACAGAAGCTTCTAATTCCCAAATTTAAAGATAAATGACATTTAAGATGCATTCTGACAAGCAGTTTCAGTTTAGCTGAAACACTTAAAAAAGAAATATATATACATATATTTAAACAAAGCCATTTTGACAGGACAGGGTTAAGAGTTAGTTGCATACATGGTTCTTTGACAAATGTGAGGAATTGCATACTTCCGATGGGAAAGAGTAGGGAGAACCATTTGGTAAGAATGGAGGGCAATAACCTTTTAGCCTAGAACAGCATCCTTCTTGTCCTAGGTAGAAATTTCAAAGTGATCTTTGATGTAGAAATTGGTCTGAAGAAAATGAAATAAGTGGTTAGGTTTTAGCTGAGTACTATGCTAGATGGTCACTGTTTTAACGGTTGTGAGAAATTGTGTGTTGTAGCATTGTTCTGATGACTGTAATGCCTGCCTTTGGAGGCTAATCAATATTAATTGTAAGTTGTTGCAATAAATTAAGTGTAAAAGTAATAGTCTAGTTATGCTTCACACAGGAGGGCTGTGGAAAGAACTGCTTATTTGAGGGTATGTATTCTTAAATGGCATGTTATGAATATTTAATATATTTGTAAAATAGATTTTCAAGCAAAATGGCTGGCTGAAAACTATATTGGTCACTGCAGCAAATCATAGGGCTAGTAGAGTAAATGGACATCTATATTGAAAGGGTAAAAAAGAAAAAAAATCGTAGTTGGACTGTTTTCCATCAGGCTATAATTATTACCTATGAGAGGTTTGCCAGTTAAACCAGTAACTTAAAGGAAGTCACAGGTGAGAAGAAACAAATATCCGTTCTGTTTATGTTGACATTACCTAAGATAAAGAAGAGGAAGAAGCTAGTCAAACAGATAATATTAAGAAAATGCGGAATGTTGGCTTTTTATGTTTGATTTCCTTAATTAATGTCTCCTCTACATTGTTTTAGCTCCACTTTTTTGTTAATTTAATTGAAGGTAATGAAAATTTTTTGCAAAACTTTTTCTGTGAAAAAGTTCATACATTGCTCTGACTGTGGAATTAGAGTGAGTCTGACAGGTACAGCACATTACTTGCTGGATATTTTTGTCTAAGTAAAGGTTGCAGACCTTGTGGTAGAAGAAAAAGATAGTATTAGAAGGGATTTCATACTTATCTTGCATGTAAAATTTTTAAAATCATTCAAAAAGGAACGTTCGCTGCTTACCCAGGTAGAAGTATTTTACAGTTACTATGAAAGTGGTTTTGTTGTTGTTGTTTGTTTGTTTGTTTTTTCCTAAAAGCTTTGGTACTGCTGTGATTCTTTGTGCTGTTTAAGAGTCCTTCACCCTTGTCCCTAACTGCTCAAGCCTCCTCTACATCTGGAGGACATCTCCACTTATTTTTATGTGCTTGAAGTACTTAAAAAAACAGAAGAAACTTTTCACAGAAACATTTGACTGAAAGAAATGAATTTGAGCATTGCAGAGCATTCAGCAGGCAGGAGAGAAATTAGGAAGTCAATGAGATGGTTTGAAGAAGGTGGTGACTACTGAAATCAGATCTGTTGAAATGGTAATGTTGAAGCAAGGCCTCAAGTGGTTTCATTTTGACTTATCCTAATGCGAATGGAAAAAAAAGTCTTTATCCTTTTATAACATTCCGGGAAACGTTATTAGTCCTTTTGATATTTTTGAATAAGCTAGCAGCAGGACAGCTGGTTAATGTTTCATGGACTTTTTTTGGTGGCTGTCCCCTGGATTCTTTCTGATTTATCATTGTATCTCAATTATTTTGCTTGAGCTTCTAGATGGGTATATGTACAGATTAGGAGAAAGGGATCTGGAGGTTTGGGTTGATGGCAAGTTTAATATGAGTCAGTGGCATGTGCTGGCAAGTAACTGGGCCAACTGGGTTGCATCAGGCCCAGCACTACCAGCTGGGCAAGGAGGGAGATTGTCCCACTTTGCTCTGTGCTGCTGTGGTCTAATCTTGAGAACTGTGTGCAGTTTTGAGCAACACAATAGAAGGAAGGACATTAAATTAGAGTACATTCACAGCAAGTTTGCTGATGATATGAAGCTGGGAGGAGTAGCTTACACACCTAAAGGCTTTGGTGCCATTCAGTGGGACCTGGACAGTTTGGAGAATTGTGTGGTGATTTTGCGATTCTGAGAAATATTTACCAGACGTAGAGACCATTACCACATGCTGAAGGCATTGGTAATGTTGTAGTCATACCATAAACAGGAAAATATCAAAATATCAAGTTATTATAGGTATTAAGAATAATATGGCATTCAAAAAAGTCGTAAAAGTATTTGACTCCTGGGTTATTGCAAAGGCACACAACCAAGCTTAGGTAACCAGTTTGCTATTGCTTGAAGTAAACTTGTTCCATTATCTGCTTGGTCCAGTCACACCTTAGCCCTACCTGTAAATCAGATACAGAGAAGCATTGATCTTTTGCCAGGTTTGGCAATCAAAGAGATTGGCCTGATGTTGCAGTCCAGAATGCTTACTGGTTCTATACAACATATTTTTATTACTTTATTACTTCAGACTTATTTTTTTCTGCCAATGCAACCTTTTTTTTTTTTTTATGAATTACCTTGAGGGCTTTTGTCTCTTGAAATACTAAGTCAATAGGAATGTTACTGTAGAGGATAGCTGATAGTTTGTGTAGCAGCTGTTAATTTAGTTGTCTAAACTTCCTAATTAAATACATATATTTTGTTCTGCTCTTCTTCCTGAAGTTAGGAAAACAGGAATGGAGTGAGTTAGCTGTAGCAATTCTATTTTCTTCCTGTGAAGGCAGACACATCATTGCTATTATCACAATTAGTGCAAGTCTTTCCTTTTTGTTTGACATTGTGTAGTGGAATGATTAATGATTTTTTTTTTTCCCCATGACTTGGGAGTTTTCTCACTCTGTTCTCACTTCTGGAGAAAAAAGAATATTTTTATATTATTTTTTCACTCCTAGCCTTCGCAATCTTTTGATTGGTTTTAAGGAGGGATCTTAATGAATTTGCAATTTTTTTAGTCTTTTACTGATAGAGAAAAGAGGAACAAGAGAGTTATACCATTTTATTCCCCCAACATTCTTGTTTTGTTGTTCAATCCATCATCTGCCTTTGTTATCCTTTAAAACTATTTGAAGCAGAAAATGGCAGTAGCAGTAAAAATGTGTCTGAAGCCACTTTAAAAAAGCTGTTCAAAGAAACAAAGGAAAAGATATTTCAAGATAAGGAGCAATGCTGTATTGACACTGTAGTCTTGTAGGTACATACTAGTGTGATCAGCATATTGGTTTACTTATCATGAGCTTGCTATTGGATTGAAACCTTTGGCAAAATGAGGTCTTAATTCGTGTGTGCATGAAAACTAAACATGAAAATGAAAAGAAATAGGAAAAACAATAAACCAACTCCTGTGGAAAAATCTGGCTTTAATTTTTTTGATCAACAATAGAAAAATTCTCGTTGAATATACTTAATTTTTCAAGTTCCACTTATATAATGTCTCTGGAAAAATAGCTTCAATTTGATATACAAAAATGAAAACTACTGTATTAATTTAGTCTGTATTTTTTTAACAGAGCTGAACTTTTGATTTTATATTTCATTACTTATTGAAATAATGCATAGATGGTTTGTTCAAAGAAACAAGAAAAATCCCTACTTTATTTCTTTAGGATAAAATACCCAAAGATTTTCTCATGTTTTTCATAATGAACATTTTCGATGTTATTTACCTTTTTCACTTTCTTTTTCTTATGCTTCTATCAGTGTTTACATAGAATACTTTTATTCCATTTGATTGCACAACCTGTTTGGTTTTATTATAATGGAATATTTGCAAATCAGGGAGTGGAGTTAAATTAAAATGGCCAGCCACTAGGAGAGATTCAAAGCCCAAAATAAATACTATTTTGAGAGAGAAAAAAATGTTCTTTTTGTTCTTTTCCTTATTGGCATCATTTACTTGTGTCTTTTTTATTTATTTATTTATTTTTTTTTTTCATATACGATAAAATTCAGAGCAAAAGTCAGATAATTAGGAAATAGAAGATAAATTTAAATTGCATGTCACAAAAAAAGTGTATGAAATGTATTCTGCCAAAGTGTTAGTAAAGACACCACAGTCAGTGAGAAATAATAAATGATTAGTGCCTCTAAAGATAACTCCTACAGGCTAGACCAGATCGTGTTAATTGTTTGAATGTGAGCACTGAAAAGAAAAAAATACTTGGAAGAAGAAATATTTACTCCAGAGGGCTGTACCACTCAGCCTCATTGTATCCCATGGGGAGACAATTTTCTTCCAGGAAATCTCACAGTGAATATTTTCTACCTACTAGAATGTATTTACAACATGAAATAAATAAATAAATAAATAAATAAATAAATAAATAAATAAATAAATAAATAAATAAATAAATCTGGGACACTATCTTAAATAAGGATTAGATTTTAAGGAATTTGCCTTATTGAACCTGGGATTAATTCAAATTTTCAGTCTGGGGATGTAAAAATTGCTTCTTTTTGTTAGATGGAAAAGCAGTTCAGTATGCTGGAGCTGTTTCTTTGGGAGTATAAAAAGGCAAGAGCAGTCTCCTGGCAGAAGCCCAGCTGCCTTTTAGAGTTCCAGAGCTTGTCCCAATTCACTTCTATTTGTTCCTCTCTCGCTTGTTTATTCATATGCCTTTCAATGAATCATGAAACAAGAAACTGTGAAATCTTTGGATCAGTGGATTTCAGTATACTTTTGGATCTCTGGATATTGCATGTTTGAGTATAATTGACAGTATTGTTACCATGATATTTCCTTAGAGTTTATTCTGATGCGCACAGCGGAAGATGTTGGAATTTTGTGTCTAGAAACAATGAATTGAAATGCCATCATTGAAATTATCAACAGTTTCACCAGAATGTTAGACCTAGAAGAGAATGAGTACATAAATATATGTACGTATTTTTTTCATTGAAGAATTATAAATAAATATTAAAAACAAATCTTTACAAATCTCTTTATTCTCTTTTGTAATATAAGTCTGATTTATTAGTCAGATGGTTGGACTAGATGATCTTATATGCCCTTTCCAACCTTATGATTCCATTCCATTCCATTCCATTCTATTCTATTCTATTCTATTCTATTCTATTCTATTCTATTCTATTCTATTCTATTCTATTCTATTCTATTCTATTCTATTCTATTCTATTCTATTCCATTCCATTCCATTCCATTCTAGTTCTGGTCCATTATTGAGTACATATCAATTTTTGTGGCGCAGAGTTATTTGGTTCTCTTTTTTTTGTGACAGTAGTCTACCTAATTTTGTCTGGTTTTAGTTATGGATGATAGACGGACATGTAGAACTTTAGACCTGACTAAATCATAAAGAATAAATCCTTAACATTATGACAAAAAAATTGAAATTAGCTCTGAAACTGAATACATGTTCTGAACAAGGAAGTACATAAGTTTGATCTCGTAGAATAAAGGGAAAAAAGGGTGTTTCTCAGTTTCCTGGCAGATTAAGGAAATATGACACTACCAAGAAAGAAAGATGAAGGAAGTTTGAATGGCTGATACTTTGAGCCCTAGCTCTAGCAAGTGCCAGAACTTCTGTTGTCATTCTGTTGGACTCTGTATGAAATTTAGAGGTGGCCAAATGCAGCCGAGTATAAGGGATATTAAAATAGGGTAATACTACTTCTACTTCCTCCAGACACAATAAATTGACAGCTACTTTATACCTGCTCAGTGTTAGAGATCTGATGAATGTCAGACTTTATGACACTACTCATGGCTATCTGTCCCTTTGCCATTTCTGTGCTATATGATTGCTCACACAGCAGTTATTGAATCAGTGCAAGTTGCAGCCTGAGTGCTGAAGAATCAGTGCTCTTTTGCCTTATTATACCAGACTGTAAACTGCAACAGTTTTCAGCTGCCTCCTAAAAAGTGTTGCTCTTCCAAGTGTGGAAGTAATTTGAGAGGACAGTAAGTTGGACAGCTTAAGCAAAGATTGCTTCTAGCTGTCTCAGGGAAATCAACACTTTGTCTTGCATCAGAAACCCTCAATTCAAACTCACATCAGTTCGATTCCTTTGCCTGTTACTTTTTAGTTTGGCCAGTTGATTTTAAGAAAACGCTCACGCAATACAATGCACAAAGTACTTCTGAATGAACAAAGAGGTGAAATGTTTGTGGCTGTAGAACGGGCATTTCTGTGTGCCTTGGCTGATAGGCAATCACTGCCTAGTTCAAGGAATTACCTTTTTTCTTGCCAGCTGTGTTAATTTACCTCTCATGTAATGACTAGTATGTAGATTGCAATGGTTTGCAAATCACTTTGAATTATATTGTAAGCATTTAGTTAGACCCTATAAGCCCATCCGGATCTGATGTATTCAAGCTGGAAGTGGAAACAGTTCTGCAGCCTTGATTTTGGACATATGTTTGAATATGTTGTCAAAATTATATAAAAAAAATAATAGTCTGATCTGAGGATTTTTTGAACCTCTGATTTTATGCAAACTTAAATGTAAGTGGGAAAAGTGTCTAAATTCTTTAGGCTTTGTGGTTTTTATTGATGGTTGTTTGGTTTTTTTTTTTCTTTGTTTTTGGTTTTTTTTTTGCCTTTTTCTTTGTTTTGTTTTGTTTATTTTTTCTGAGTGGGACAGCTATAAAATTCGAAGGGGTCTTGCAAAGTACTGGGGATTCTCTACAGAGTTCAAAGAATCCCTTGAGTGCTGAAAGAAACTATCCCTTTAGAAACATAAGGATGTTAATTAGTACTCCTTTCTTTGTTTGTGGTTTGCAGCAAAGATTCTTTGTCAGCTTAGGTTTAAACCATTAATGAAAAGAGTGTGTTAATTAAGCAACTTGCTTATTTCTAATTGACAAAAGTATCCTAGCTCCCCTGAGACTTAAAACTAAGCACAGTAATGTCTACTGAGACACACCAGTAAGTCGGTAAGAGACGTCATAGAAAATATTAAAGCAACCAGTGGAAGTGGCAGTAATGAAAATCTACTGTACAGAAGACTTCACAAGGGCAAAACACGGGGATCCATATTCTCAGGAGTCTTCCTGTGTTTTTTTTCCTTTCTTTTTCCCATCCCCCATCATATTATTTGCATGACTAGTTAAAGCTAAAGCTCGCTATTCAGAAGGAGATGGGCAAGTCTGTTTGAAATTTTCATTTTTTACTGCATCATGTAAAAACAGTATTCAGTGTTTTCCTCCCTCCCTTCCTTTCTTCTTTCTGTCTTTTTTTTTTCCTATTTTTCTTTATTTGTTCTGGATTTCTTTGATAGAAAGGAAAGGAGAGCAGGGTATGTATGATAACAACTTCTGAGGTGGAATGCATTGATTTCACAGGGTGAAATGGCAGTGTTGCCTCTTTCGAGCCAGCTTTTTTCATTGATAAATTTGCTAGTGTATTATTGTGATGGCCGGCTGATAATCCCCTCAATTTAGTTATGTTGGAAAGGAGTTGTCATTCTATCTTTGTATTTAATGTAGGTATAAGTGTAAATATCATGAGATGCTACATATTTTAGTTGAAATAATAATAAAAAAAAGAAGTGGAAACAAAGTATGTAGTTTGCCAGTATTTGTGAGAAACACTGTATGTACTACTACCTTAGGTCATTTTAAAGGTTTTTCATACAATTGTTTCTCTGCAAGAGGTTATAGCAACTTCAATATTGATAGTAATATTTTTTTCACACATATTTATGTCACAGGAGTGAAAAGTATTGAAGAATAATGTTTTTAAAGCAGTCATTTGCTGTAGTCTAAAAGAGACTATTCAATTAATAGAAAACTGAAACTTTTAACAATCCAGTCGTAATTCTGGTTTATCACTTATTTTTAGATTCTAATCTGTGTTGTCCATTTGCCTTTGAGTGAAGATAGTTCTGATTTTTGTTTGGATTTGTAAACATTTATTTTATGGATTTAAGTATTAATGTATTTTAAGGAAACATACTGTTTGTTTTTCTTCTTTGTATTCTTTGAAATACAATAAATTGCTTCTTTGTTTTCAATCCTAGAATTATCACTTTATTATTAAGAGGAAAATATATTCTATATAATTTTCTATAGAGATAGTTACAAATATAGGAAACTCATGAAAGTCACAAAAGATGAAAATGGAAACTAGATTTGGCATTAATACTTTGGCTGATTATTTTGATAACTCATAAGTCAACTTCAACTTATGCGTTTCTTTAATTTTAATAATTTTAATAATTTTAATTAATTTTAATTAATTTCAATTTAAATTAAATTAATGCTGCATCACAAAACTGAACTGATACCAACCTGTATATGATGTAGTTATGTTTTTCTTTAACAATACAGGCTTGCAAAAGGTTTTTAGAAGTCTAGGCTATAATGTGGGCTCCTTTTCTTGCAGGCAGCAGTTTTGTAGAACACCACCTTACCCATTTCTATTAGAATTACTGAAGTGATCAAGCTCAAATCTTAAATTCTATATACTGAAGCCTGGAGTACATTTTTCTGTCTGTGATTTTGGACATGCAAGATTTGAAAAGAAAGAAGAAAAAAAAAAAAAAAAAAAAAAAAAAGCAGACATGGTTTTGAAATCCAGAGATTAAAGAAGAAGGGTATTATGTATTCTGTTAGCTGAACACAACTCAGAGTTTTGGTTTTGTTGTTCTGTTGCTTTCTCTGCTAAACATACTGTTGAAATTGCATTGGCTACTATTGACTGTTCCATCTCCACAAGGCAATGGAGAAATAATACTTAATGTCTTGGATTCTAAAAATATTTTTGAATAATTAATTATGAGAATATTACTGATGGTTTGGTCTGGTCTTCAGATTGTCTTGAGCTTCTTGACTTCTTCAGCGTGTGCTACAGATGCATTTTAAAAATGCACAAAATTGTTATGAATTTCCTGTAGTGGAAATACTAAGTCCTGAATGACTTGAAACAGTGATTGAGTGCCTGGTAGGAAGGTAGGGCCAATCCAGGGGAATTCAGGTGCATGCATGACCAGAAGGGGTGGAGCCAGAATCCACACCTTCCCAGACCTCATTTAAGGGTTGGTAGTGGAGGTGAGGATATCTTGCTGGAGCTGTCTGTTTACCTTAGACTTTCTAAAGGTAATCACATTTTCTTCCTTTGTTTCTGTGTCTATGACTGCAGCATTTGAACTTGTTCTCATTTGCTGCAGCCTAGGATTGTGCCACTCTGCTATTATTGCTGTACTTATCATCAGTTTATAGCTATTGCACTGCACTTCCTTTTAATTGCACGCATGCTTAAATAGTCCTGTGAGATGAAGTAACCTTTAGAAGAGCTTTGTGTACTTAGGCTTTTGGATGTTACAGTTTCATTATACTAGAATATTTATGTTATTTCATATTTGTATTCTTCTTATACTTTCGTGAAACAAGGTCTCAACAAGGCCCTGGTGGGTGATGATCTCAGTAAGAAAGAACTGCCAAAACAAAGAAGATACTTTGAAAATGAGGGGTGGGATTTGTAACAGTATGTGCATACAAGTGTCCTGCCTTAGAAGATGTCTAAATTACTTTGACCTTCATTCTGTAGTTCCTGTGCTTGACTGAAAGTAATTTGAAAAAAAATATCTTTTATGTATCCAAGACTATTTTGTGCTTAGGAAGAAGCTGGAAATTGATTTTAACTTGACACATTTCTTCTCTGAAGTAATATGAAATCTTTGTCTAATAAATGTATACAGAAGCTCAGTAGCCCATCAGGGTACCATGACAATCCAGCGTATTGATTCTGCAGTGTTAAAAGGTGACATATTTGGTGTTAACGGGCCATCAGGGAATTGAGATTTGAATTGTACACAAAAAGAAGTACTGGCTTTCCTGTAACATGACAGGTTTTCTGAAGCAGTGGTAGTTGCTGCAGTCTTACATAATTCCACACGTAAATTTGCAAGATGCAAAAATTAAAATCTTACATAAAAAAAAAAAAAAAAATCATCATGTGAAAAAGAATATCTACTGACTTTTTACAACATCCTGCAGACTGTTGTCTGTAAAAGCTCTTGACATCCAGAACTTAAAATTAATTCAATGAGGATGGCTCTGAAAGTAATGCCTACTATATTATGATGGTGGCCCGTGATGTCAGAGGCAGATGTTGGTGGCATGGGAGTAGAAGCTGAGCTTTCCCAGCAGTATTCCATTACATTTTGATGCCATGCGACAGATGGCAGCAGAGGGGCAGTCTGACAAAATGGCATCTGACACGGTGGTGTGGATGAAACGAAAATGTGGAAACAAATTGCACCCACTGGTATTCATTAATGCTTGCTGAACGTTTATGGGGACAAAGCAAAAGATGCAAGCACAGTGAGGAGGTGGGAGGTGCATTTCAACAGGGGCAACAGTCACTGTCAGAGGTGATGATGGGTCACCTCTACTGGTGCAGATTGTTACAAGTGTAGAATGTGGGCTGTTCACTGCTGGAGAAAATGCACAGCTAATAGTGGTGGCTGTTTTGAAAAGCAGAGTTTTGTAGCTCAGAATTTCCTCTATTTAATCATGTTATTGTGCTCTTTGTATCTGTAGCACTTTCCATGGAAATAAATAGGAGGCATTACTTTCAGAGTGAAGTACATAAAGAGAAATATATATATATATATATTTTAATGCTTGCTTTTTTTTCCTCTTTCTGTAAAGTGTAACCGGTGTCCTAGGTTAAAATCTTAATTTTTATTGTTCACATCAGCTTACGGATTTTATTTATCTTTCATGTAATGTCTGTTCTCCTTTCAATTTGCATGCTAGCGTGTATATCTATCAGTGGAAAACTGTAGCAATTTGGTTTCACCTTGCAGGTCATCAGATGATGATGTGGGGGGAAGTATACTAACCAAACTTGTGGAAGAGGCGATTAGAAAAGATTATTTTACATTTTACTGTTGTTCAAGTGGAGTCTAGGTTTACTGACTTAATCACCTGGAGTAGTTTATATTAAAAAAATTTCTTATTGTTGTTTGATTGGATTGTGTCTATTATGATTTCTGGACAGAAAAAGTCAGCTTGGTCAAAGAAACAGTGTGTTAATTCTAGCCATTTGGAAACCAGTTGTGAGAGTGCTGGATTTATGGATTTATTAGAGTTTGCTAAATTCTACTTTCAGATTTTAATGTGTTCTTGCTTTTTTGTGTGCTTGAATCCAAATAATCCTGCAAAGAGGTATAGAAGTAATTTTATATTATGTTTTCTGTTTTCTGACACTTTGTTTTGCTTGAATAGATTTGCTAGGAAGTGACAGCTCTGAAAAATTGGATACAGTGGCTGGTGGAAGTATTTTAGTTCCAGACATTCTAAATAGTGTAGAAAGGAGAAAATGAAATATTACTGTATTTTAAAGATGACAGTTTTGTCAAAGATTCCTTTCCAGTCTTCAACTTAAAACAAATTGAGTAAATCAAATATATCTAAAATGTATGTACTCATTGAAGATGTACGAAGATGTACCTCTTTAGTTTTTTTTTTTTTCTTTTATTTAAAAGCACAAGGAAGAACACTGACTTAGTAAATGTAAGACATTGTGTTAGGAGCTTAATTCTGATTTCATTATCTCTAAAAAATTTTGCATCATAACAGGCTTTCATGAAACAGTTAGGTGAAAACCTAAATCTGATACAACAAGATAAAAATATTTTGTCACATCTGTGTTGGTGCTTAGGTGTTACGCTATTATATCTTTCAAATTAATTTCAGTAATGCAGAAATGATAACTTAAGAATAAAATCAGAATATTTTGGTCAGATTTGGGTTTCAAACGTTTGTTAATATTTTATTTGTCTGTTTTTCTTTTTAAATAACTATCAGTCTATTTAGAAGGGTAGTGTATGGGAACTGCTGAGTCACTGTCTGAACCTCTGATTGATCACCTGAGGTGAGCAATGAGTCAGCCAGAGGAGCACAGGTGAAGGCAATTCACCTGTGCTGCTGGAAGGGGGTGGAGCCTCCTAGACCTATTTAAGAGCTGGCTACCAGTGGGAAATGATCTCTTCTGGAGGTCTGCTCTGCTGGAGTTTTGTAAGTGAGCCCAGGATAGGGGTAAGCTTTCTATCTGTTCTCTTTTTGTTATCATAATCTGCTTTGCTAAACTCTCTTGTTTATTTTGTAATTATAGCATCTTAATATTTGTTACCACCTGTATAATAAACAGATCCTTGCCTTCTTTTAAGATACCCCAAACCTTCTAATGTAAGCCACAAATTAAAATAAATAAATTAAAAAATATATAGATAGAGACAATGTATATATTATATATGCATATGTATGTCTTTATTCTAATACCTAGCCATTGTTTTGGAGAAGACAGTTCTCTTCTGTCTGAAATCAGCAGATATTGTAGTTTTTCTCACTGCTTTTTATATGTTGTGTTTCAGTAACTTTTATTTCCTTTCCCCCCCCCCCCCCCCCCCCCCCCCCGCTTTCATGGGTTTCTGATTCTATGGGTCAAGAACCAGGTGACCTACCCTGTTTGTTTAAACCCCAAATTTAAATATACATCCTCTAAGGTATTTTATTTTAAAAGACCACCCTGGAGAGGGAGGACTGAACTTACTGAATATGGCTTTTCCTGCCTGAGTAGATATAATCTCTGAAGGTAAAAATTCTTCTTAATAACTGTGCGTTTATTTAAGTGCACTGTACTCAGGTTTATAACAGAGAAATAACTGACAGTGAAGTTCTGAGCTGCCACCACAGTTCAGAAGGATTTCAGAATAAGCTTTTAGCGTGATGTGATTTCTGGGTTGTCCTGTGTGAAGCCAGGAATTGGACTCCTTGCGGATCTCTTTTAGCTCAGAGTATTCTATGATTCACCACGTAAAAGTTACCAAAGTTACCTCGGTGTGGAACCTGCATTTTGTAGAGATACAGGCGAGGCAGGGCTGGTGTTTCTTTTTTTCTTTTTATCTCATGCTCTGAAAAGTATCAGTCTTATCTGCTAATCTACTCCAAAAGGATGTTAACTACTCAGTTGTATTAAAACCTGTCACAAATATTTGCCTTCCTTTTATTCCCCTTGTTACTCTGCTTCTAAGGGAGTCAAAATTTCAGTAGTAACTATCTGATGAACAGCTTGAAAACTTTAAGGGAAATAAGCATTACAAATGCCTTTCATTTTCTTGGAGGAACTAAACCATATCGTTGTCTTGAAAGTAATGAAGAAATGGTAACAAAAACAGGTAAGTAGTTTACAATTGTACTGAGTAGTTACACATTTTTTTTTCCAAATATTTTGCAAGCAAACTAAGAGTTTTGCTGTTATGCTTCTTATACAGAGGAACAAATTGTCAGCCTTTAAGTGAACCTTGATAGTCCTGGAGTGACTATGCTGTGACTAAGCATTTTCTGTGTACTTCTACCAAGTTTCTGTCTAGTTTACAGGGCTGATTTTTTTTTTTTTTTTTTTTTTTTTTTTCCCCTTCCTCCTTGCATATAGAAGAATGGGATGAAATGGTGTTTGGACTTTTTTCTTGCAAACAATGCTTGCTGACTATATTTCAGTATTTAATTACATCAGTTTAGAAATACAACATGTATTTCTAAATTATTTAAAACTTCTCCTCAAAGTTTTCTTTTTGTGGATGTTCTGAATACAGCAGAACATCTTCTACATGATGTTTCTGTGACTTAATAAATTGTCTTCAAGACATGCATATGCTGCATGTTAGTTATTATCTAGTAAAAAAGGAATTGAGACATACTTAAAACTGACTTTTTGATCCATAAAATAAGCATTTTTCTACTTCACTAATTTTTTTTACAGTGTTCAAAAAAGTGTTCATTGTCTATGCCTATGTACAAAATATGTGCATAAATTAATCTGTGTTGAGGAATTTATAGGATTAATGCCTACCAGATACCTGTAAGCATGCAGAATATGCTGTGTTTGTATCATTAGATTGCAGTACAGTGTGAAATAGTTCAGTTGATTCAGAAATACGTAGGTTCTCCAAAAGAATTGCCTCTCATTTCCTTCCATGGAAGGGGATACAACAGATACAGTGAGCACAATAACATAGTATATCATAGAGCAATTTCTCAGCTGCAGAGCAATATTTTCCAACATTATTACCATTAGCTGTACGCTTTTACCAGTGAGGAAAAAGAGCCTGCATGTAGCATGTGAAAATCTGCATGGCTGTTCAGAACAGGGCTTGTTTTTCAAGTCACTGTCAGCACTGCTGAAACACTCCACCCACTAGCTCACAGTGCTCACATCTACTGCTTGGTATCCATAAATGTTCAGCAAGCATTAATAAATGTCAATAGGTGCAGATTTTTTTTTTTTTTTTTTTTTAGAAGGAGTTGAATTCCACATCTTTTCTTCATACGCACTTCCATGTCAGATACAGTTTTGTCAGACTGTTCCTCTGCTGCCTTCTGTTGCATGGCAACAAAATGCAATGGAATATTGGTGGAAGATTCAACTTCTACTGCCATACCACCATCATCTATCTCTGATGTAGCTGGTCAGTATAGTTAAATAATAGGCATTACTGTCAGAGCAGCCCTCACACTTGAAGGTAACTTTCAGTGCGTTCTTCTGATCAGCTTCTTTAACATTACACAGATCTTAGTATCTGATGTTAGTCTGATTTGGATGTGTAATAAAAAGTGAATAGAGAAGAAAAAGCAATTATTTGCAGTATAATATCCTTATGATAACTTGGCAGACTTTAATTAAACCTACCAAACACAGTGTGCTCATAAGGCACTACAAAATAAGCTCTTATTTGTTAGAAAACACTGTATTGCTCACTTACAAAGAACAAAAGTTGTAACTTGTTTAGAAGTATGGAATTTATAATTCATTGGAAGAGAATCAATATGTTCAGAAAAATCTCATTTTTAATTTTATGAAAATGAACAGTTGACAATTCAAACAAGTTTGCGCTCTCAGTAGTCTAATAATAGTATTTTGCAAATGTGAAATATAATAAAGAGGGACCACTATATTGCTTATAAACTTGTAACTTAATTGAATATTCAGATTAATGTATGGGATAACTTTGAATTAAGAAACCATGCTAACCTTTTGATTACAGCTTGGAGGTATGTGGGAGAGGAATTCAGAAATCCTAATGCCAGTTTTTGTTTTCTGAAAAACTGGCTTTAAATACTGTCATTTTACGAGTCTGTCTCTTATATCCATGCTTTTTTGTGATCTGTTCAAATAGTGGTTTCAACCTACACATATATAAAAAGTACAGCCTGTCCCTTCTCTGAAGCTCTGGTATTTCTTACCAAATCAAAGATAGGTTGATAGCAGTGCTGCTTGTTGCCTGTTGGCATAATTTCTTTGTGTTCTTGATCCTTCTTTCTTTCCTCTTTTCTTTTTAAACTACAACATTCTTACATTCTCTTTTTTTCTTCTTTGCCTTGTATATTTTTCTCTTCCTTTTACAACATTTTTGTTTAGTGTTGGCCTCTCTGTATGGCTCCACCTTCCGAGCTCTAATGTGCCTTTGGCATAATCCTCTTTGCTGCCTGCTGGCTGCAGTTTTATCTACCGGGAAGGAGCAGCAGGTCTCCTGCTGCTCCAACAGCATTCCTTCCCCATGCAGCATTATTACATTTCTTCTCCTCTTCAGTCAATCTCTTGCTTTCCTTCTGAAGCAAGGGCAAGAAAAGCCTCTGAAGCCCTCTGTACCCCGTAAGGGTCTATACTGAACAGGGATTACTGGCCTAGTGTCTCCAAATGGCTCAAGTGTGAACTGATCTTGTGTTCCTGTGAGATAAAACATAACATTTCACATTGCAGAATAAATAATAAACATATCATCTCACTATTTCTGCCACATCAGATCAGGCTGTTTTAAATATATATATTTATATATATATATTTATATATATATATAGTATATATACTTATATATATATAGTATATATGTATATATAGTAAAGAACACAGATGTTTTGTCTTTAAACTGATTTATGCTGGCATTTGGGAAATTATATTCCACATTCAGTTTATGTGGTTTATTCTCTTCAGTATTGGCCATTGGTAGTAGGTATAGACAGTCATTTTAGTGTCACTGACAGATAGGAGAAAGGTTGGGAATTTAAAATGGAGGCACTTTTCATACATATATATTTGAGATATTGTATCTCAAAAAAAATACTTTTGTAGAAGCTCGTATACAAAGGTGTTAATTCTGTGTACAGATAAGATATGGGAAAATTCTGTTGTTTGTTTTTTCATAGAATAAAATATGTAATCAAGAATATTACAAAGAATAAGAAAAGAGGGGAGAAAGCAAGAGTCACATAAACTACAATATAAAGATGTGGTCAGTATAAAGAAGAAGGACTGCTAAATACCAACTGAAACAGGTATTAGAGGGATGATAAAAATAAAATTTAATTTAGCTATGTTAACCATAGTAAGAAAGAAGTTGGACAATAATTTCATTTAGAGGTGAAAAATAATGTAGATGTTATAAAGAAATGAAGTTAATTCTTAGCCGTACTTCTAAACAAAGGTGTTAATGTTATAGGCAGAAGCTGGAAGTCAGTCTGAGACAGGAACAAAACTTGGACTCTGATATATGTAAGTCAACTCAGATAAACATCTGAGTGATACAGAAAAAAGGCATTCTAGGTTGTCTTGTAGATAAACCTCTTAGGGCAAACACGGAGCTGTTTTGTTGGAGAATAACAAATACTCTATTTATATTTTAATAGTGGGGAAGATGAAGAAGAATGGATGAAGGTTTTATTTAACAGTTGAGCACAATTTATATGAAAAAAATCAAGATACTGACATAAAAGGGAAAAAAGATTGGCTAAAATGGAAATTGAAAATGACTTTACTGAACGGAGTTTGTGCAATCCAATCTGATACCATCCTCTGAAAGGATAACTAGTTTGCTAGATAAAGAAGATTTAGTCATCTCTTCTCTTTAGACTTCAGCAAGCAGTTGATACTTTGCCACATGGGAAATTATTTGTTCATCTAAGTAAGATGGGGATTACTAAACGAGTCAGTAAATGTGTGAGAAATTCACTAACGTGAGATTGGCAGTAGCTGTTGCAATGGTAAATGTTGTAAAAAGAAGGAAAGTTACTTGTTCAAGTCAAATGTCAATTTTAAGAATGATTTTGCTTTGTATTTTCATCTTGGTGTGCAGAATGCAAATGTAAGAATGAAAAATGATTATGAAAGAGATATAGCTATCTTCAGTTTGGGGGAGAATTAGACTGTAGTAGATTAATAACTAGAAAACACTATAGACTTTACATGAAAATAAGTCAACAGCAAGAACTGTTCTGTAACTTATAAATATGTTTAGAAATGCATGATTTGGAGCAACAGCAAGTTAGACACAGTTATTATGAGTACCACTGTGACACAGGCAAATTTGCTCCTACAACATCAGGACAGCATTAAGTTACATACTGCTGTATAACAATAGTCATGTCGTTTGGGGAGGAATTCATGAGACTATCTAGGGATTGTATATGTCTGACCAAAATAATGTAACAGGAAGAAATAAGCTAGCACTCTAAAAATTCAGAAAGAGCTCTTTTTGCAGAGTTAGCTGTGCAAGAAATGTCTGAAAGGGTTTTGCTCATTCAGAGTTAAGGCTCCGAGAGGCATGTTGACACAGGCTAAAATTGGATGACAGAAGTTATTACTGTCCTCAAGGCATAAATACCTGAACCTCCTTTGAATCATTATGTTAACCACTGCCTGGTATATTAGGGTAAATCAAAGCTGGAATTGTTTTGGTTTAATATACCCGGGTGAAGAAGACTGTAACAGAACATGAGTTCATTCATAAGCATATCAAATAGCCCTGTGCTAAAGGCTCTAAATTCCATCAGAGGGGTGGAACAGACAATTGAAGGTGGTACTGATTCCTATCATCTGGTTTTAAGCCACTGCTACGCAAACCTCAGAGCCTTTAGAAAATAACTAGTGAAAAGAGATTTTATTGCTCTTTATAAGTATGTTGGGAATAAATGCTAGTAAAAAATATTCAAAGGTTGTGCTGATATAATAGCAATCAATATATTACATATATGTTCAGGATTAAACAGTGGAGGAAAAAAAAGAATTCAACCCTTTGGAGATCTGAAGTAATGTAAAAATATATTTTCCTTCTAGTATGTTCTTGTACTCCTAAGAGTAGGAGAAAAGAATGCAACCAAAAATCGTGTTCCAGGCTACTCATCTATTTTTCACTGCTGGATTAAACTATTAGAAGCGTTATCTACACCAAGATCAAGTTATAGAACATAACTTGTTTAAAGAGCAGCCCAAACTTCTCAGTGTGCAATTTCAAGTATCAGAGGCATCAAAAGATATCAGTTCAGGTGTTCTATTTTTCTGTAAACCAATTTTGTTTCTTGGCATGACAGAATTATTGAGCTCTCAAAAAAAATCCAGAGTGCTGCTATATTGTTTCTAAAAAGTAACTCAAATATGTAACATTTTTATTATTTATTATTATACAATATTTTTATAAGATTATATTAATGTATTTGTTCAATGGGTTAAGATGTCAGAGTTTCAATCAATGTTTTATAGAAGTAATATTGTGGAAGGGACCCCAAGAATCATCAAGTTCCAAAGGCCTTTCCACAGCCAGGGCCACCAACCTCCAGATCTGAAAGTAAGCCAGGTTGCCCAGGGCCCCATCCAAACCTGGTCTTGAGCGCCCCCAGAGACAGAGCATCTCCAACATTTCTGGACATGTACAAATGGTATCACAATTTATGTTATTGAGGCTTTTTTGATACCTTCAAAAAAATGCTAGCAGATTGTAATCCCGGGAATAACATGGTGTCATAGCAAATGCTATTAAACATGCAGTATTTTTAATTACTATTACATGGAAGAAGTCAGGAGTAGCTGCAGTAATGCTGTGAAACTAAAGCCAGCTATGACAAGTAGTTAATAACATAGTCAGTTGTGCTGAAGTTTTTAATAATAATACTGTACTGTTAAGTAATAGCCAAGTGTCTTAGGTTTTAAATTTGTTCTCTTCTAACTTTTTCTTTTACCTTTCATCATCAGGAGTATTAATGGATTTTCTTATACCTTATTAGATTGTATCTATTACAGACACTGCTACCTAGGATCACAAAGAGATATATAGGTTTTAGTCATCAATCTCATTTCTTATCCAGAAAGTCTTTTTATCAGTTTGTTTGTATCTTTCGTTGAGTATCTTTTTTTTAACCTGTATGTGGCCTTTAATGATTCAGCAAATGTTGTACAAATAAACTAAAGCAAATAAATAGGTTAAATGTTATTTTTTATTTAGTAGTTCTCTTTTGTATAAGCGTTCCAGCCTTTGTGGAAGTTCCAGCCTAGATTTGTCTTCTCTGTCAACATGTATATTCTAAGGAAATGTACTAAATATGTTTCTGATAGTTGCCCATATTCTATTTTACTTTCTGTCACAAACTGAAAATGAAGCTGTGTGTGTAAAGAAGTTTAAAAATAGATTAGAAACATACTGTGAAATATAACAGGAAATCCATCAAGATGTATTTTTATCTGCTATTTGCCAGTGGACAAAACTGAGCATATTGCATTTTTTGTTTAAGGCACATTGAATGTTGCAGAAACTTGTAATTTCTTATGTTTTTAGTAATACATACACACAATCATTGATTGTACTATGAAATATTTGTAGACTCATTCAATGCTGAATGAATGAGTGACAAAAAATTAACGTTGCTTGCAGAAATTAATAATTCTGAGATTCCATCACTATGTGGTGGCTGGAAATCATACATCGTACTCCATACTCTTTTAAAGTGTTTCTTACTACTTATTTCATTTGGGGAAAAAAACAAACAAACAACAAAACTATGCTAAAAGTTCACTTTTGAACTTTGTGGAAACATATGCATATGGAAACATATGCAAGTCATGGAAAAAGAAGATAGACGTAAATACTTATGAATAAATTTGGATAGGATATTAGAGTAAATTTCAAATACTGTAGCAACAAGAATGTTTTAAGCCATCAAGGAAATACATGAGGTTATGCCTGTGAAAAATAGAAACCGGATGCAGAATTAAGAATTTTTCATATGAATTTGAATAATTGTTGAGGTACTCAATATCACAGAATTGAAGAATTGCAGCATCTTAGGCATTGGAAGGAACTTCTAGAGATCATTTAATCCAGCCCCCTGCTAAAGCAAGCTCATTAGAGTAGATTACACAGGAAAGCATTCAGGCATGCTTTGAATATTTCCACAGCCTCTCTGGGCAGCTTGTTCCAGTGCTATGTCACTCTCAAACTCAAAGCTTTCCTCATGTTCTTACGGAACTTCTTGTGTTCCAATTTGTGTTTACTGCCTCTTGTTCTGTTTTCCTGAAAAGAACATGGCCCATCCACTTGATTCCTGCCCTTTAGGTGTTTATAAGCATTGATAAGATCCCCTCCCTTAGTGTTCTCTTCTCCAGGCTGAACGATCCTCTTATCTATCTTTGTAGCTGAAGTTTTACCAATAACTCCATCTTTCTTGAACTGAGGAGTCCAGAACTGGATACAATACTCTAGATGATGTTTTATCTCTTTCCTAGTGTTGCAGGTGAAGCTGGTTGGCCAATGGTTTCTTGTCTCCTCCTCCTTGCTCTTTTTGAAGACTGGAAAGACATTGTTTTTCCTTCAGTCCTCAGGCAGCTCTTCTATTCTCTATTACCTCTAAAAGGCGATACAGTGTAGCTTGCCAATCACTTCTGTCAGCTCCCTAAACACTTTTGGGTGCTTCCCATTGGAGCCCATGCACTCGTGTGTTGACTTTTCCTCGATGATCCCTGATAAGATCATCCTCAGCCAGAGTAAAGTTTTCCATTCCCCAGACTATGTCTGTTATCTTAAAGATCTGGGATTCCTGTGAGGCAGTCTTAGCAGTAAAGTCAGAAGCAAAGAAGACATTCTGTAACACTACCTTCTCAGTGCCTTCTGTTACTAGGCACTTGCCTCTTTCAACAGCAGACCCTAGACTTCCTTTTGCTTACTTAAAGAAGTCTTTCTTGTCCTTAACCTACGTTGCCAGATTTAATTCCAAATGGGCCTTAGCCTTCCTTCTTGGATCCTTGCATGGCCTGACAGTGTTCCTATGTTTTCCCCGGTCACCAGACCACTTTTCAAGCTTCTGTAGACTTTCTTACTCCATTGGAAATTTTCAGCAATTCCTTGCTTATCCCTGTGGACCTCCTGCCACCTTTACTTGATTTTTTTTTTTTTTTTTTTTTTTTTTTTTTTTTTTTTTTACTCTTGGGGTGCAGCACTCTTGAGCTTGGAAGAAATGGTGCTTGAATGTCAACCAACTCTCTTGGGCCCCCTTCCAATGCTCTAACTTACGAAATACCTCCAAGTAGGTCCTTGAAGAGGACAAATTGGTTCTCCTGAAGTGCAGGGTTAGTATAGATAGATAAGTAGACTGACAGGCAGAGACAAATAGTTAGATAGATATACTTCTGTACTTTTGTCTTTTCTATCATTTTTGCTGTTTTGGCAAGCAAACATATCTTAAACGTATTTTAAAGAGATAAAAAGATTTGTGTGTAATTGGATTGATGATGATGAAGAATTTTTACTGAGGCATAAATATATTTCTTCTGCAACAAAAGCAGAATGTTCTGCTTACTTGTCCCAGATGGCTTCCTATAAGAAGATCATATTTAGATTGTTGAACAGACGTTACTTATTTGAGGACATTTGGGAGTCTTTTGTGGATTATGTTCATAGAGTAAAAGCTGCTTTGTAGAGATCCTTGACATTGCTTTTCTATGCTTGTGTAAATTGGTTTTAACTTTGTGTGTTTAATAGATTCGAATAAGTGATTCATTAAAATGTTTGAAAATAGGGAATTTGCAGTAAGTGATGTGAAAGAAATGTAGATTTAATAATATAAAAATAATAGAAAAGTAGTATCTGGTGAATGCTAAAGAAATGTGTTATGTAACTACCAAACATAAGGTTAGTGTTTTCTTGTGAAGATGATTTGTTTCTGAGTATTATTTTAAGAGACGTCTCAGAAGAATATATTGGACAGAACACTTACTATTTATCATTAGATGTGCATTTTGTCTCATTTCCTTGATAAACTTACTGATAGCAGTAGCACAAAGAAAGCCCTGCCCCTTATTCTCCAGTTTATTATTCTATAAAGTGGACAGAAAAAAAGAGTTGGTATCTGGCATTTTGGCTAATTTACATTTTCAGAATTGTCATTTTATATTGCGTGCTATCCTCTAAATCATGATCTCTCCCACTTTTTTTTTTTTTCTAAGAGATGGGTTGGAAGGACAGGGTGATGTACAAAAAAGGTACATTGCCTATCTTTATTTTTTTTTCAAAATTAATGTTTGTTGTTTCTTTCAGTTACCTAATATTTTTAGAGACATGCTGCACTGTTTGTTCCATCACTTAATGGAGAAGAAGTTATGTTCATCAATGATATCTGAAACGTTTACATTGCTTTTATCTGTCCACAGTAGTTAGTAGCAAGCTAGTAAGTAAGAAAAGGAGGGAAGTAAATCTTTGCTCAGTTTCTTTACTCCATGATCTAAAACCATTCTTTCTTGGATGTTGTTCAGTTACTTTCTTCAGTGTTATGTTAATCAATGTGTTATTCTATTCTAAGTGGCTTTACTGCCTAACATTATGTTATGGAATGTATATAAATATGTATAGGACATTAAAAAGAGGAATATTTTTACTCACAAAATCTATAGTGCAGGAATACATTAGCCAAGCCCTACTCATATCCTGGTAAGCAGACATATTTTTGTATTTCTTGTAGGTGGATACAGTACAGACTATGCAGCACCCTGACCACATTGAGGAATCATGTAAAATGAATGTATGTGCTCATAAGTCAATTGTTCATGAAAACTCCAACTCTAAGGAATGTTGGATCACAAAATAGAAGAACTCTCTTTATTCTTATATTAAGCAATCGATTCCCAGAGGGCAGGGTTACTGCAAAACAAACTGGACCTCAAAAACAAAGCTATTTAATAAACAAACATATAATAAATCTTTAAAAAAAAAAAAAAAAAAACACAACAAAACAGTAAAAACAGCGGAACAGCAAAACTGAAAGCAAGAGACGTGAGCAGTGTATATCAGAAAGACTTGGTAAGCAGAAATGATCATAAGTGAAGGAACAAGATCAAATACCATCTAATTTAGGAGAACAAGTAGGCTGAAAAAGCCTCACATTTTTCTACTTTGTTCTATATTTGAAAGGATGAAATTTGATTAGATGATTGTTTCAGTTAGTAACTGGTAGATGAGTGTGAACAAGATTGGGTATTCAGTATTTAAATCAAGGAAGTATTTGTGGGTTGCTGGAAAAAAAAAAGCAAACAATCTTGATAATGTAATAGAGATATATAATAGAGATATATAATTATATAATAGAGATTATAAAGAAAATATATCAGACCTCGGAAATGGATTTTTTTGGAAAATCATTGTTTAATCACTTTGTGCTTGTTTGGGGACAGAGAGGAGATGAAAAATTAGAAGTGTTCTTAGATCCTTCAGATTTTGCTGCAAATACAGCTCTACAAGGAAATTGAGGTGTATGCAGGGAAGAAACAAAAATGAGCTAAATGACTATACCAGTGAATAGGGAAGTTAACACTTACCTTCATGTATGTATATACAGGCACATACAATTTTGTTGTTAAACAAAAATATTGTACAATTGCCAGTATAAAAACCACGTGTAGGGAAAACTTCTTAAATTCTGCAGTAACTGTTAAGATGTATATACCATATACAGAAAAAAGCTATGCCTTGACTCCAATTTTATACGTTTATAACTTTTATATTTATATATACGTATATATGGATATTACAATATATATTATATCAGCTAGTATTTTAGAAAAAGGAGAGGCTGAGTATTTTCTCCTAAGTAATTATTTTATTCATATCATTCTTATTCATTGTGAGTAATGATAAAAATAATACATTTTAAGTGCAAACAATTCTTGAACAGTTTTTTTTCTTTTCTAATGAGTAAAGCCTAACTTTAATGTATTCAAACTCCTGGATATGCAAAGCTGGTATAAATGTTTGACAAAACTACTATAGCGTACACTTTTGTTTCAAATATGTATCGCTGTATGTCCTTCTTTATGGCTTTTTAACTATTTTAATAACCACTTTTTCTTTCCTGATTGTTATTCATTTATGTATGAATTACATTGCCCTATGTGTTTGTCTTCAAAACTGGTAGTCTGCCACTTTTTTTTTCCACTTGTGATAATTGGTTCCATGTAGAAGAATTTATGATACAATAGAGCCTTTGATCTTTTTATTGTACTGAGATATGTTATCAAAACTTTCAAGTCTGTATACTGCTACTATGCTGATATTGTTTTCTGTAAGTAAAATCAATGAGTAAAATTAAAATAAGAAATCAATCATTTCATTCCGATTTTCATGAAATGTGTTTATTTAAACTTAACTCCTGGTTTGAAACTCACTGATAGGAAAACACATTTAGATCTTTAGTAATTGTGCATAAAGAAGGCCAGTAGGTATTAACAGAATACAAAGAGAAAAGAAATGAAAACTGAAACATACAGGAATAAGAAGGAAAAAGATGTAAAATGAAATCAAGAAAAGCATCATTCTCAACTGGGATGCATTATTTAGAAATAATAGATAATCTGTAAAAATTAACACCAATAACTTTGTCAAAGTGATAATCATACAGATTGTTTCCTTTGCATTGTACCCCTTCCCTTTATCTCAATATGCCATTAGAAATGAGATCTGAGATACCTGTGGTCCTTAGATCTTATTTCAGAGCTGTTGTACATCATCTAAAGATGAGAAAAGTGGTAAGTAGTATTTAAATGTAACATTTCACAAAAAAAATAAGTGTTAAGTAATGTTTTTGTGAAATGTTAACTTTTTTCTAGATACAGATTTTATATTAGTGTAAGAAAAAAAAAAAGCTTAAGCTGGAAAACAAAAATGTTAAGAATATCTGGTCAGATTCTCATCTCAGATACAGCAATTTGATATTTCTACAAAATTATTCTGCAGCCAAAAGTGTATCTTTTGTGTTCATTGCAGTTTCATTCTTCTGTATTTAATTTTTCTGGTCAAAAGCAATTACCAGTAGAGGATTCTTGAAAAATACTTTAGTTTTCAGATTGCAAGTAGTTTAGCAGCCAAGCTAATTTGTATGGAATAAAGGCCCTTCTATATTGCCTCCTTCTTCACCACCAGCAGGGAAAGGTTAGCATAACAGTGGGAGACCAAATGAAGGATTTTTTCTTCTGTGACATCAACTTGCAAGACACTGGAAGTTTCAAAATTGCAAGTGGTGGTATAGATTTTTTTTTCATCTGTTTCTTTCATCTTTCCCTCCCATGGCTGTTTCATTGTTGAGCAAAGTCTTTTCTTCTGAATGAAGGAGAGAAAGCTCGTTTGTGAGAAGGGGCATTCTTCTTTCTTTTTTTTTTTTTTTGCTATTGTCGTGTATAGATGAGGAAGAAAATGACATCCTTATCTATCCTACCTTGTAGGAGCTTAAGAAGAGCTTTAAAGCCAAAAGTGACTTACCTTATTCATATGAACGGGTCAGACAAACCCATTGAGATGGCCTGTATTTAGTGTGTACAACTCTTTTGTTAGCATCAGTTTATCTTTCCTTCTTTTATAGAAGACAACTAGAGAACAAGAAATATCTGTAGCAAGCTGTAAGGAAAGCTGTGATATGCAATTGCTTTAGTTATTTAAACTGCAAATTAGCTAAATTATTAGCAGGAATTATATAGGAAGGGCAAGCAGTGGGAAATTGAGCTATGTGACACAGCTTTTCTGTTCCTATTGGCTATACTTCTTGGGACTCTGTATTGTCACTAATTATAGAGTCTGATAAAAACAGCGAATCTAAACATAGCTGAAGAATTAGGTATGGTCTCTTCAGCTGTTGTTGACTTACTAACCTATCTGTGAAACCTAAACTAATAGATCAAACTAAACAAACTTTTTGCTGCCTAGACTTCTATATATTCTAAGATAGAATAATATAATTGGATTCAAATGAAATGTTTTAATGAAGGTTCATTAAACAACTTAAAACTTTCTCTGAGGTTTATCAGGCTTATTAAAAACCTCTGTCACTTCTCTTCCTGCAATCTTCATTTAAGCAGTCATGGATTTAACCAACTAATATTAAAAAAAAAATAATAAAAAATTAAATCTGGTGTGATAACCCATATTTAGCCCATTATTCATTTTCATGTTTGAGGGTCACTAGGTTGACTGAATCTTGATTTACTAGTGAAAGACTTTTGTTCTCAAATGCAGTAGACAGATTTATATTCCCAATGTATGTTTATTATGAATACTTTTAAATTCAAGATTATCTCCGCATCATTGAGACCAAAACAAACTACTGTACTTGCAGATATTATATCTGACTTCTGCTGTTATATTTAGATCACACTGTAATGATGTGAAGAATGATTCCAGATTCTATGTGATTCTCAATATTTTATAGAAATCTACTTTAAGAGTGTAAAATGTGATGAATGCCATAAATAGCCCTTTCTAACACTATGAACATGCCTACACAATTTCATTTCTAAAATTAAGCCATTTATTTTAGTTAGACTGTGTCTCATACTCCTACAGACTATTTCAGCAGGGAATTTTCATTTGATCCATAGCTCCTACAAGTGACATCAGAGCTATCTATCAGAGAAAAGCAGTTTGTCACCCTTTCTGAGGGAGTTATGTTGCTAAGTTCATTATGTCCCCTGACATTTACAACAGAACACTTGATGGTCTTCAGAGGTAGAATTCAAGGAAGGCAGTAATGTTTTCAAATCTAGTTCAAAATTAATTTTCTTCCAAGTCAGATTACTTTTCACATTTAAATAGCTTAAAGTTTATCCCAGTAAAACTGTCTTGAATAGCAATAGCCAGCCTAACCTGTTTAGAAAATATTTGTATTATTTATATTTATGCATAGTTATATTGTGTTTAATTATTATCTTTGAGAAAGCTAGTATTGGAAGTGTGATGGAGAGAACTGTTCTGAAGGATATCAGAAAATCTAATAATGCTCTGTAGCCTATTGGTCTGTATCAGACTTAATGTCAGGCTTTACTAGGCTTAATTATCTGTTTAGATTGCATTTTCCAGTGTTGCTATGCAGAAAATAGAAGGATTTTAAATTAGCATTTGACAGAGAATAAACTTTTAACTGTGGAAAATGACAGCTTGATTCTCTCATTCACCTCTGTATTGTGAGAATTGCAGAGGTACACCCTACACAGAGCTAACTCAAATCTGATCTCAGCTTCCACATCTGAATAAATCAGCACATAACCAGTCTTACATGTGCATGAGTTTTAATAAACGAATATGATTATTACAAAACTTGTGTCTCTTCTAAGCTGTATAGGTTCACAAGTGGAAGATTTCATGGTGAGAAGTAGGCCCCTCTGGAATCCTGTTCATGTCTGCCTGAGCTGGTTTTGTAATATTTAAGATGATATCCTTTCTAGATCTCCCTGCCTGCGACTACACAAAGACCTTTGATCTAAGAGGATCTTTAAATGCATTCAAATTCAAAACCACTTCTGCATTTAACTGTTATGTCAGTTAACATTGAACACGTTTAAGTAGAAAATTCTCACCTCGCTTTCTCTGCTTTAACGTATATCTAATGATGGAAGATAGTACATTAGACTACTAACCTCAGAGTGCCTTTTTTATGGAAGTGGTGGAAGCTAGACTTATGTTAACTTTTGCATGGCTAGAAACCAGGAGATTCGGTTTTTGTTACTCGCTATGACAGTAAGGGTGGGTAATAGCTTTTTGTTTTCAGAACTGTTCATTTTGTTCCTTTTTGTTTTGAGAACTGTTCATAAGATGTGATGGTGAGATCTGTAGAAATGTCTATAAAGAGCGGTGTGGCGTTGTAGAAATACTTTAATACTCTATTTCATTGCAACTGGGAGAGGTGGCTTTCAGAGCAGAACCATTTTTGTTTAGTAACTATAAACTGCCGCCTGGACAAGGTTGTTTGAAATACATATTAATTTTCACTATTATGCGTGTAGGTCAGTTCTTTATATGTACATTTTGATGTGCTTTCATTAAAGAACGGTTTAGATTTAACCATGCTTCCTATAAGAGAGAATATTTTACAGATTGCTTATTTTCTAAAATATCAGAAAACTTGTTTTCTTTTAATTTCAAGTATAGATAGTATATGTGTTTTTATTTGAGGATTTTCAATGTGAAATTTGAATCTATTGAGATTGTTGACGTTGGAGAAAGACTTAATATAAATTGGGGGAAAAAAAAAAAGGCATAGTATAGAAGTATCAAAATAACGTTGTGCAACCATTGCAACCACTCAGTGCAGACAATGACATAGGTATATGTAAGATATTCTGTTAACATCTGTGTCTCAAAGTTTGCTGGGAACACAGATGGACTTGTTCAAGTCCAGGCAAGTCCTGGGCAAAGGTTGTGAAATCCTTTATCTGGAGAACTTGATTGGACAAGTCCTGGGCAAAGATTGTGAAATCCTTTGTCTGGGGGACACAGATGGACAAGGCCAGGGGCAAGGAGAGAGAGGAAAGCTGCAGCTAAATAGCTGTGAAGTGCTCTTCTGTGTGGGCTTATCTCGGGATGATGGCCATCTCAGGGGGTACTCAATGGCTCTTGCTCAAGGCCCATCCTTGTCACGCAGGCGGGAGAACAAGTAGGGTAAAAGAGGAATCGAAAACCATGAGGATAGGATTTCTGACAACAGATTCCTCACAAAGTGATGCCTGCATGATGAAGTAGAAGAGGTGTCTGACATCAGATTCCTCGCACTATCATCTCCCACCTACAAATTGGAGCGAGACAATGTATAGCACAGATAAATCAACTCTTCTTGCCCCAAGAACTTGGCACTGAAAGAACTGTTATGTTTTAACTTGGCCAGCAGTTAATCACCACACAACTGTTCACTCATTCTCCCCCAGTGGGATGGAGAAGAGATTCTGAAAAAGTGTGGCAATTTGTGGATCAAGATAAGGACAGTTTAATAAGAAAAGTTAAAACAACAAGAAACAACATACAAAAACAGTTGATGTGCAATTCAATTGCTTATCACCCACCAACCATTGCCCAGCCAATCCATGAGCAATGGCAGCCCTCACCCCAGCCTGAAGTTTTATTGTTCAGTGTGATACCAACATTTTGATCCATTTTGGTCAGCTGTGCTGGTTCTTTCCCTCCCAGCTTATTGTGTAGTTATAGCTCATCACTGGCAGGGCAATGTGAGCAGTTGAAAAGTCCTTGATTTAGTTTAAGCACTGTTCTGCAACAACTAGAATATTGCTGTGTTATCAACATTATTTTCCTCCTAAATCTGAACTATGGCACCATACCAGCCACTATGAAGAAAACTAACTCTATTCAAGCTCAAAGGAGAATAGTTTGTTTTGTCCTGAGAAGATTATAAGTGGGGAAACTGGATAGGCTGTAGTTGATGTGTTTTTCCTGGTTCACCTTCATCCTGATCAAATCCTTCATTTTGAAATGTTTTCTTTAGAGGTATTATGAAGTTGTGAATTAAAACTGTGGGGAGTCTGGAGTAAGCACCTATAGACAGTGTTGTGGAATAAAAAAGTTTATTTCACAATGCAATTAGTCAGGTGTTTTCATTGCAGAATGTAGAGATTGTAGCATAGAGAGAACGGTTAAAGGAGAAAGAGTTAAAGGAGAGTGAAAATTATACAGTTACATGTACCTGTAAAATTGATATCATGTTGTGATATCGTGCTGGGCTCACCTCTTTTTTCAGATGCTTAAAAGTATGAGAGGTTGGTCTGAGCATCTTGCAGCGATAAGGAGTTGATAATTACTTCACTGTGGAATTCACTCTATTGGCTTTCAAAGCTGACCTGTTAGGATACCTTTATGAATTTGGGCGTGGCTCTTAAACAAAACTTTTGCTTGGATTATTTGTAGACATAAGAGTATTCCCAAAGAACTTGGTGTGTGTGCAGGGAGCTACAAACATTCTCTTAGAGTAGGCTTTAGTTTTCTTTTATTTTTCTAATATTGAAGGTATCCGTTTCTGGCCTTAATACAAAAATTAGAAGTGACTCAATACTAAAAAGCTGTATTTAAAATTTTAATCTTCCATTTAAAAGTAGATTTTTATTTCTAAATATAGCATTCGATTTTAAATATAAAACAATTTAATTTCGTATTGTGCTAGGGAGCTTTTCCATGCAGCCTTCTGCACCTTGCTTTGAATCATTCTCACTGAAATTAGAACTGCCAGTGAGCAGCGCTACATGGATTTTGATTTCACTTAGAAGTTATTTCTAGTAGAATGACTCCTGACAAATGCATACTGTTTTTATCCTTGTTGTTAGTGTGATTTTTTTTTTTTTAATTAAATTTTTCATACCTATGGCTGAATTGGTGGCTTATTGCCATCTGTTCAGGGAAGAAACCACTTTCCGAAAATAGAACTATAGGAGGTCAGACAGTAATGTCAGGACCTCTGCTTTGCAGGATTCATTACTGTAAGTGATGTGAGTAGATAATACATTAGCAAGGCATAAAAGGAGATGGAAGATTTTTGAAATGCCATTTAGTCTATTAATTACCTAGAATTCTCTTGATATTTTCTAAGATTTCTGCATATATATATATATATATATATATATATAAAATACGTGCATACAGTAGGACTTATTTCTGTTCTACTGCTATTATCAGTAAAAATTAAACTTACAGCATGAGCTACCCTAAATTCAAATGGATCACCTATAAAATATTGTTCACTATCTAGGACTGAGAAGTGGAAATTGGAGATATTGCCTCATTCTTTCTGGTGACAGTGACCTGTTTTGGTGGGGTGGAAGAAGTCACCTTATCTTTCTGTGCCTGGGTTATCTGATATATTAAATGGATATAAAGCATCTTTCAGGTATAGTGAAGACTGCTTAAATGAATGCTTATCATGATTTGTGATTGACAACGGAAGTTTGCTGGTTGATGCACTGATATTTGAAAGTTTTGAGATACTTTTCCTCTACATCTGCGCTGTACTTCTGTGTATTACTAAAGAATTAAAATCTTAAATTCTGATATAATCACTTCAGCTCTGCCATTTTCAGAATGTTAATTTTTTTCCATTGTTACAGATTGATCAGGCACAATCTGTCCTTGGTGAAGCCATGCTTGCTGTCACAGATCACCTCCCTGTATTACGTGTGTCTTGACATATTTTCATAGAGGAGCTGTTCCACGATCCTCCAAGGCACACATGAAGGGCTTATCCAGCCTGTAATTTCCAAGGTGTTCCTTTTTCCCTTTCTTAAAAATATGAGCAGTATTTCCAGTTTTTCAATCACTGGGGATCTCACCTTAGCCACTTTCTTCAGGACCCTGGGATGCATGTCATCTGGTCCTATAGATTTGGTACACATTCTGTTTCAGGAAACTGTCTCTGACTTAGCTCTTCTCTTACAGTGGGAGAGATTTTGCTCCTCAGTGTACAGATGCTTTATCCAAATCTTGCAATAACCATTGTGAGTTCAGTAAGACAGCAAGTGGGAAAGTTCTGGAAATCTGTGCAATCTCTCAGGCTTGTGCATCTGTTTCTCAAGGCCTGTACAGTTGCAGCGACTGCTTCCCAAGAAGCCATAACCAGGAAAGAAAAAACATTTGAATGCTTGTCCTCAGGCACGGACACTGGTATCTGGCACCTGATACTGAATTCCTGTCTCACTACATGTGTTTTGTGTTTTCTTCATATCCACAGGTCTTTTCTTTGTGCATATATTGAACACCTCAATGTATGCTTCCAAGTCTTACAGAATTCTATTTTAGGACATAGAAATACTGCAACTTCTTTTTCTGTAGAAAACTATAGTGAATGGCGCTCAAAGAACTAATACTGTACTAAATATGAGAAGATCAGTTTATCACTAGATCTTTTAATACTCAATTTTAAAATCCATTGAAAATCTGTTGAATATGTTGTAATTTGTACATCTGGGATGGCTACTGATCATGCTTCTCTCATCTATTATCTTATTCAAAATAATGCTGGTAAGCTTGAAATATCGTAAGTTGCTTTAGTCTCTCTGTAATCTACTTTGAATAGGAAGAGTGAAATCTAGTCCATATGGTAACCTGGATGATCTCTCTTGAATTATTTCTGGGATAAAATCAAATAAATATGTGAGTCTTGGTTACATAAAAAATTTCAATCTATTTTCATTAAAAAACAAAATCTCCTTTAAATGCTCTCTGTCCAAAGCCATGTGGTGATTTCACACAATCTATGGATAGTCTTGGGTCTTGTTTGATGAACCTCTTCTAAACTAACCTATCATGGATATTAAAACTTCAGAAGACCCGGTTACAAAATGGGCTTGGTGTGCTGCGTGCTGGAATGAAAGTGTGAACAACATATAACTTCTTCCTAAAAGAACTTACTTCTGGCTCAAAAAAGTAAAAGAAAAAGGTTTCTTAATAGTTTCACTGGGTATGGGGTCAGGTCTCAGTATGGTAAAATGATAAATTATCAGATGATGAACACAGCCAGATGTGGATAAACATGGTACAATTCTGTACTTACATTTCCTTGTAAGTAATATCAGACTATGGGATAGTTTGATAACCTATTATAATAGGATAATAACACAGTATATGTTGCTACTAATTAAAAGAGCAGATAACTTCACAGAGGAAAAAAAAAAAAGTTTCTTCTGTTATTTCCTTGTTTGTTTTTATAGATTATTCATTTAAATCCCTAGGGGCCTCAGACTTCTGATTGAAACAATAATTTAATATTCCCATTTCCGACCTAGTCTTTTAGAAGAACATACATTAGAGTAGTCATGGTTTTGACTCCCATTTATAATTATTGATCCAGTTCTGTATTACTGAGTCAGACTACTATTGCTGTTTAAAAAGAAATGTGGCTTCTGCATTAACAAAGCAGGACATCATTCATTAAAGCTAACAGCAAGCATGCAAATCTGAAAATAATTTATCAGCAGGGTTGTGGAGGGTTTAAGAGTGGGCTGTAAAATGGGGTTCCAATCAAATCGTGCAGTCTGGAGTGATATAAAGCACTTTTGTTGTTTGAAGATACCGTGTTGCGATGTTGACTGTACATTTCAAAGCAATATGAAGTGTTGTGAATACACTAACTCTCAGTCCACGCAAACCATCCTCATATTCACTTTGTTATTTGTAGACTACAAGCAGTTGTATATACAAGAAGAGATTTACTCAATGCATTTGAGTAGAGTGAGTGGAATTCCCAAAGATATCTCTACCTGTCACTAAGATTTGTTAATGTGACTATTTTTTATTATGGTATAGCAATATCTCTTTCCGTAGAGTAATATGAGAGATTGGGATAGTGTAATGGACTTCCAAGGCTTTTCAGAAACACTATTATTTTGTCTGATTTTGTATTAAATAAGTACCAGCCTGTGTTTGTGGGTTAATATATGCATACCATTTGGAACATACTTAGTGATGTTATGTAATAGACAGATGTTTTATCACTCATAGTACTGTGCATTCATAGCCCTCAGTAGTCACTGCTGTGCGAAATCTAATGAGGGAGATTCTGTGCTGAGCTTTCAGACTTGTGAAACTCCCATTCAGTCAATTCAGACCACAAAAGAGAGATATGGTACCCTTTTCTGTTTTTTTATCTGTATGAAAAATAAATGGCTGGTGTGAAAAGGAACAAAACTATTGATTTCTTTTGATACATATATTTATATTTCCTGTTCTAGAAGTACAGAGGAAGACTTAAAAATGTTATCTCTTCACTTTATTTGAATTGTACTGTAACTTATTCCTATGCATTAGGAAAGAATTTTATACACACTTTTCACAGATGTAAATGAAATTACTCTCTCATAAATAGAAGTGCATCAAAACAAAATGAGGAAGCTCCTCTGTTTTTTGTTGCTTCTGTTCTTTTAAATTATATTAGGAATGCTTTCTCCGTCTAGTTTACCAATTCACTCTTGTTGATTTCATCATCTGATCAGCACCAGAACACTAGCTGATGAAAGAGAAAGTCAATGTTACTGATTGCAGTGGTATTCATCATTTCATATTAACATGAAAACCATGATCTCTTAGTGCTGTAGTACTACAGAGGAAATCATAAATCATAGGAATGAAATGATGTCTGAAAATCCTCACTGGAATCGGAATTTTAATTTAGAATTTTATTACCAGTTCTTCCTGATTAAAATCTGTTCTTTTTTACTCTTTTTTAAAAATAATTAGTTATCCCATTTATTTTTCCATGATTATTTCATTCTTTATCCCACATTTCTGAATAAGATTCTTACTGTTTTCATGTCAGCTTGGTTAATATTTTTTTGAACTGTGTAGACATAAACATTTTAATGCCAATTTTATTGCCATCACTGTATTTATCATTAATTTTTTGCACGTTATGTTATGCTTTAATTATTGCCATGAAATATAGTAATCCATCTGGTAAATTCACACTGGAGCTTTCAGTGTTTAGGTTTATCTTGTAGAATTTCTATATACACTGGCAAGTTCTTAAGATGACAGTTTTTTGTTTTGCTATTTCTGCATGGGGAAGTATTCTTATCATAAACATTTTTATCTTCCTCAATTTTTCTTAAATTAGGCTAAAGCTTTGTGCAAGTCTGTCATCTCAGACTGTCTGCCTTTGTGGAAAATTAAGGGGAAGTTCCACGTGTCTTGCGCTATACCTAACTGCAAAGACTTGCAGGAAAAGAAAAAGCAGTTTGCAATGTTCTAACTTTTTCTAGCGGTCTTGTTGCCTTCACTGAGTCTGGGATCAGTTTTAGAAAAGTGAATTCATTGAATAATGGATTTGTCAGTTTCCTAAATGTGATAATTTTCTGCTTATGTGTTTATGAAAGCGTGCTTTTGATTTATTTAATACTCAATCATTCACTTTGGTGTTCTGTTCACTCGTATGCTACTTCAGTAAGTAAACATGTAAATCTTCATAAACTTCAGTCAAAATGCCCATAAGAGAGTAATGACGAATCCAAGGAACATGGAAACTAATATATTATAAAATTTCTGAGATGTATGGAAAAGTTGAGGTTTCTGTCACATTTATGATGAGTTAGTGAAAGGAGCCTAGTGGGAAAGTGATTTTTTTTAATCTCCCACATCCAGTGAACTTCATTAATGTGAGATTTGCTCTTGAAAACATCCTTCCTTCTGTGCTGCCATTCTGTCTTCCTGGGGCTGTATCAGTGCTTGACAAGCTGTAGTCTTCACAGTAGATGAGCATATAATATTCCAGCTTGCTTTTCAGTGCAGTGTTATCTTTTGGTTGTTTTCAGTTAAGACTGATATTGTGAATGCTGAGCGTTCCAAAGAACACTCTCAGCATCTCTCAGTGGCCTTTAATCCACATATTTAGAAAGTTCTGGATTACTTTGTGAGCATAACAAAACAAAACAAACTTTCTTCTCTTCAACTTGCAAAATTTAATGAAATGGCAAACAAAAACTTCTGCAATAAAGCTTATGCAGTACCCCAAATTATAATAAGGATCTCAGTGAGTTTAAGTCAAAGCAGAACTCCTCTGTGTGCAGGCAATGTATTTCAATCCTATAATATACTCTGTTTCATTGTTGGCTTATGTTTATGCATATATGAAATATGAGTATGTGCACACATGCTCATATATCACCATAAACATGTAGCCTAGATAAGACTGATACCTCATATAGAACTAATATGGGAAATATCATGTTCTAGAGGAGATTGTAACAGGGCTAGTTTTTATCCCATAGATGTGAGAACGTGCAAAACAGACTCAAAAAAATGTTTCCTGAAATGACTTATGTCCAGCTTAGTTTCCTGTACTGTACTTGAAGTTTTGAACTCCCTACATTGATTGATGATTCATTAGTATTTACACCATAAGTTGATTGAAAGGAATGATTGGTATTTCCTTTCTTTTTGCTTAGTAAGCAGGAGATTATAGTTTGCCCCCATGTCCTACTCACATAATTATTTTTTTTTAACATTCAGAACACTTCTGCCAGTTTGTGACCACATGTTTTTTTTATTTTATTGTACTTATACATAAAAGAGATTTACATTTTGGATTTTGTCCGACATTTTATTGGGTAATATGTGAATAAAGGCATGTTAGTGTCTGGTTTCATCTGTGGGTAGTGTCTGTCTACAGTTTATTGTTGAAGGAGAAGAATTGTTTAAAATTAACTGGCCACTCTGCAGTGTTCTGTATACGCAAGTGAACTTTTAACAGAAACCTTTACTCCAAACTGCTTTTTAAATATAATAAAGGAATTCTAATCTCTTAATTTGAAGTTTTTATTGGCTACAAATATCAAGCAACTATCTTCATATTAAAATTAAAATGCATTTCAGGTAGTAGCTAATGACTTTTTTTTACATAATCAGATTTATGCAAAAACTACTTGAAAGAAACTTTCTATGTGCATTAATATTATGCCACACATAGAAGTACTTTTAAATTCATATTTTTCAGGGACATAGAAAATTGGGATGCGTATGACATCATTGATTTTGTCAGTAACAACTGAAGGCCACGATCCACGGTTTTTGTTGTCCTTTTGATTAGGTTTTGTTTTAATAATAACTTGTAGTAAGTGCACCCGAAAGAGGCAATGATTAATACCTTGCAGTATATATCATATTGTCTTCCACAATAAGCAATAGATGTTTTCAACTATTTAAATCTGAATTTGAGAAGTGATAAAGAATATTTTAACTCCTACTATTATCAAGATTTAGAGAGAGAACTGTTGGTACTTGGTACTTCCCATCCATTTAGTGCATTTGGTCTCATACCTGGACAGGAAACTGAATGGGCAGTGATAATCTCATGCAGAATTCATTCACTCTGTGAAAAGACACCAAGAAAATTTCTAGTAATGGAAACCATGGTAGTGTACACAGGAGCAACAAAGAAATTAGATTATTTTACGAGTTCCTTGCCAGAATGAAAATAATTTGCAGACTTAGGTCTGATATATGTAAATACATATTCTACACAGTATCTTAAATTCTCAGGGCAAACTATCTTCCATTTGGTTTTATTTGAAATAAAAGCATATGTAAAAAGCTGCACTTAGTTTCTTCCTAAAGTATGTTAATCCCCTTTCCCCACCCCAAGTTTCTTCCTCTTTCACTGTGCCCCCTTATTGGAAACTTTTTTGGATTTTTCTATTTCAGATGTTTTTTTTCTGTATGTAGAAAATAGTTTCAAGGAGTATCAAAGAAAATGGGTGAGACGAGATATCTTGAAGCAATGTTACTCACTCTAATGCCGAAGGAGAACAAGTGCAGAAAAGTACAAATAATGAACAAAATCCAGTGCAGTGTTTTCTGAAAGGGAACGTTTTGGTCTCTATGTAAATAGAGTTCCAATACTGAGATGTGAATCGAAAACAATATAATAATACCCCTTAAGAAGAGGATGAGGAAAGGAACTTTGCTGTTTCAAAATAGCAAATGAAGTCCTTCACATAAATACCCTGTTTACATCAATGCCTGAGAGAGGAATTTGGAAGATTTTCTAAGCTGGGGAAAAAAAAAAAAAATCATATAAAATGAAAGCTTAAAAAGTGAGCTAAAGAGATCTTTACATTTTAGAAAGTGAGTTTCACATTTCACCTTAGCATATGATACTGTTTAATTTTTGTGTCAAATGCTTTTAAGGTGTATTAAATTTAAAATATGAAGTACCAGTTACTCTGAAGCAAGCACAAAGTAGAATTCACTTGAATACATTGCAGGAAGGCAATGTATTCAAACCAATATTATATATATGTAAGATATGCATATATATAGTAACTGTTCTTAATGTGTTAGGAAGTAACAATCCTTGAACAAAATTGGGTAGGAGATTTAATTGGTTTGATATAGTTTACTTTCTCTGACATAGAAATAGAAATTTTTAATTAGATTGTTTGCTAATATACTTAGGGAGAACAAATATTTTGTGTAGTTATATTATCTGATAACAGTTTCATTCAAAGTATTTAGTGTTTTCTTGGTGTACAAAGACAAGCGATCTTTAATTTATTCATCTTTTTAATCCTAGTCTCTGATCCATTCAGGAGTTTTGCTCTCTCTATTTGAGAACTGTCCTTTCCTTCAGAGAAGTTCTGCTATAAACAGACTTTTTTTTACCTCAGAAATTTTCCCTCTTTTTTTTTTTTTTTTTTAAAGAACTAGTATGCTTTTGGGTTGTTTGAAGAACAACTACTGTCTATTCTTTGTCATATGCCAAAATTTATTTATTTTTTTACTGTTGAAGATTGTTTGCTGAAACTTTTCGTGAGAAAACTGCAAAACTCAATCATATATAGCATGTTGTAGAACAAGTATTTGGCTAAAATAAGGGACGTGCAATGGTAAATGCCATGTCTTCATATATAGCTCTGAAAGTGTTTGCTGATTTGATTTTTAGTCTAGCGTATACAGAAGCATCTCAGCATCATCATTTTTCCTTTGAATGGGAACGAATGATTATAGAAATAGCAAGTAAACTCTTAGCAGCCAGGAAAAAAAGTTCTCATTGCTTGCAGAGGTACTGGTTAGCTTGCAAGGACACCCAGCTCTCCCCTGTGCTCACCTTTAATGTGGTCTCTGTGGAATTAAGAGATTCTGGGGAGGTAGGAGGAAATGAAGTCTTACAATATGTATAGTGCAAACAAAGCAATGCTAAGTAATTGAAGAAAAGAAAGAAATTACCCCTGCACTCCCAACCCGGAGACAAATAAATAATTGCACCACTAGGTAAACAAATAGATAAAGTTTTGTAAAGCAAGTATGTAATAAAAAATGAAGAGTTTTTTTTTTTTTTTTTTGGTAGTTTCTAGTTGTAAATTTGTAGAAGAAAAGTTTCATTAACATTTGAACTGATAATGGAAACTGGGCAAACTAGCATGTCACAGTATCATCTCCTTTCAGGTTGTTAGTTAATGTTTGCTATTTGTTCACTCTGTATTTTAAACTGAAATTAAAGAAAGAAAAAAAAAATAGGTGTTAGTTGTGCTCAGAATGATAACAGTGAATTTTGAAACAGCCTCCCTCACTGTGATGGAGGTCCAAGAAAAGAAGACAAAAAATGGTTTAAAAAGTCTACAACTCTTGGAATGAAGGAAATAGTGTATTTGTTAGTGCTTCTCCTTAGCCCACCAAAACTATTCTGTATACATATCTTGTAATAAGGGTTTTATGTGCTTGCGAGGAGGTTACAGAGCCAGTGAGCAGCCTACTACCATGGCAACCTGATAGATTTCTAGCAGAAGCGAGTGTGGGATTTAATGCTGCAACTTCTTTGCAAAGTTAACTTGCTTTTGGAAAAAGAAGTGTGCACAGTTGCTGTGGATTTGTCAATGTAGTATAGTGAATTGTACACAGGTTGTCCTAAAAGTAATGCCTTCTACTTATTTCCATTGGAATCTACAGCAGACATGAAGAGTGTGATAACATTATTTGATAGAGTAAATTTTCATCTAATAATGCTGTTTTCAACAGTGATCACTATTACTATTATTCATGCATTTTCATCTGTGATGAACAAGAGCTTGCATGCTGTTCTTGTAAAAAAAAAAAAAAAAAAAAAAATCTGCACCAGTGAAGATGACCCAATATTTCACAGCTACTATGATGGCATAGTTGCTAGGAAAATGTTGCCCACATAGTCCAGCTTTCACAGTGGTAACACCCACTGTTTGGTCTCCATAAATGTTTGGAGATTGTCAATGAATGTCAATGGGTGCAATTTTTTTTCTACATGGAGGAATTCAATGACATATCTTTGTACATTATGTACAGCATGTCCAACATTTGTCAGACTGCTCCTCCACTGCTATTGGTCACACAGTAACAAAATGTAATGAAATATTTTTGGGAATGTTCAAACTCTACTTGCATACCGTCATCATCTGTGTTTGATGCTGTGGGCTGATATAATAAAATAGGAGGCATTACTTTCAGAGCAAGCTTCATATATGGCTATGTTAAACTTATTCAGTACTTTTAAACCATAGAGTAGAATACTGATCATGTGAGTACGCAAATGGTGAGAAATTATTTAGTGGTCTTGTGTGAAAGAATAGGGCTGTGGAGCAGACAATTTTCTGTATCTCTGACATGCTGTAGGCATTATCTGCATCTTGCATAATTTGATTTTGAGCTACTAAAGGAAAAATCTAGGCATGCAATTTCTGCTGTTTTCTTTCCCTAGAAGAAAGCACTGATGCATCAAACTCCACCTAATTGTCTAACATTTTTGTTACACAGCAGAATAAAAATACATGTGATAAAAAGTCAGTGTTTGTATACAGTGTCAATAACAAATTTTAAAATCATAAGATCTGTAAAAACCTTGATCTAAGCAATCAAATTTATTTGTAATGAAGAGACTTTCACCAAGGTACTTGAGTGCAAAACTTTAGAATTCACATGTACCAGAAAATTTAATTAAAATTCTCTTCACTGGTTTATTAGGAACAACAGTTGACAGCATCTAACTGAAAGTTTTATCTTTACTGTATGAGCATGTAAAATTTCAAAATGTGTTCCAGTTAGGACTCCTGAATTACTCCCTTAGATTTGCTAATCTAATCTTAGAGAAACTTGTTAAAGAAGATTTGCAGTTGATTTAACATAAAATTAAGATTATTTGTCCAAACCCTTTTTCTATGGTCTCATTCACTTGTCTTTCTTTTCTACCACTAGTTAAAATAGTAAGGGGATACAAGAACTGCACAAATCTCCATGTAGCTAATATGTGAAAGAAAAAAAAACAAAAACAAAAGAGGGGATGAAAAGTCATTGAGATGTACTGGTCTGGTGCAATGCATCCACTCCCTCCCCTCCCTTCCTCTCCCCTTTTCTCTCTTGAATGGGGCTATAAATATCATTTTAAGTATTTGATGTACACTTTAATAGCACAACCCAGAGCTGTAGTCAAAGCAAGAACTGATTTGAATCTCGTCACCTCATGGAAAAGTATGACACTAGAATACTCAATTTTTATTTTGCACTTTAGATATTTAAAATTAACATTTGAAGTAGTATTTTTACCTTGTCAATATGAATTTTTCATGAATATATTCTAAATGAAATTTATACTAGTAAAGGGAAGCCTTTCATCCTGATACACGAGGATATCAGGATGAATACTGTGGTATTTATCAGTAATAAATTGCTGTTCTTGTTCAAACCTTAATACAAACTTAATACAAGTATTAAGAACATAATTGTTCCTATTTAGACTAGTTCTGACCCTCCCACCCCCCCTTTTTTATTTTCTTAACTAGATGAGGAGAAATTTAGATTAGACATTAATGGGAAATTTTTCACTCTGAGTTATGAGGTGCTGGAACAGGATGCCCAGAGACGCTGTGAAGCTGTGGATGTCCCATCCCTGATGGCATTTAAGGTCAGGTTGGATGCGGCCCTTGGCAGTCTCATCTAGTGGGTGTCAACTCTGCTACAGCAGGGGGGTTAGAACTAGATGATCTTTGAAATTCTTTCCAACCCAAACCATTCTGTGTATTCTGTCATTTTATGATTCTATGAACATAATAAATGCAGAAAATATTCATCTCACATGACTGAATTCATTGGGCAATTAAATGTGGAAGATACAATTAATCTTTTTTCTCTCTATCATGACATATGTAACTGTGGAAGTTAATTTTCTTGTTTTCAAAATTAAGATAGATATTTCAATGATTCCATGTGTTTCTGAGCTGGAAACCTGCATATTTTTTCATGTTAGGATTTAAGCTTTCTGATCTCATAGCAATGAATATAAGCAATTTCTTTCCACCTCTTTTTATCATTATGTCTTTCACGGGTCAGCACTTGATGGAATTTAATATCTACATCCTTCTTTAGTAATTTGCTTTAGATTTTCTCACCATCTCAGTCTCCTTTCAATAAATACAGAAAAGAAAATTCCTGTTTAGCGAGAAGGTTTAATAGTCCTGCATTCTGTCTTGACATTTGTGCTTGCATGATGAGAGTATAGCAGTATATGCAGTGACCCTGAACTTAATTTTCCTTCATGTTCCTCTGTAGGCACAGCCAAATTTTCTCCAGATCTATCTCTCTGTTTCTGATATATATTCATAGGGCTGAGTCTTCTTCTCTTTCCTGGACTGTACTGTCTTAAGAAACTGATTTGGATCCAGCCTTTGATGAATGTTACTTCCTTGTTTTCACAAACACAGATAATGAATGCTAAGGTTCAATAATTACCACTATGGAAGTGTCATACTGATTCTCATACTTTTCCATTCAAATTCCAAACATTTTAAAAGCTTTTCAAACATTCATCTGTCTTCATTTGCTTTGCTTCGCATCCAGTTCATCTAACACCTGTCTCTTCCTTCCTATGACATGCCTGCTGTTGTGAAAATATGTTCTTCTGTGTAGTTGTGTGAGAAAGCCTACTTGCATTTCTCCTTCTGATCAAGCTTTAATTGCCTTTCTAAAATTTATTGTAAAACCTGTGTTGTTTTTTTAATTAAAAAAAAAAAGATTCAATGGCTTAAATTTGCATATATTTGCTTTCTGTAATGCTATTATGGAAGTATGTAACACTGCATACTTCTGTCTGCTTTGCAATTCTAATACATACATTTTGTAAGTACAGAAAATACAGAATTGATTGCTACTGTTTTGTCTTCAGCTCTTGAATGTGTTATTGAAGTGTGTATCAAATACTTACAATGATAGTTAGGCTTCTGTTTTGCGTTGGAACAGAAGTTTGCATGATATAGCAAATACCATATTTTGGCAGGAGTGCCTCCCTTGTAACAGCCCTGCTATGTACACTTTTACATTTGCTTATGTCTTTTCAAACATACCTTCTAAAAGTCAATATTGCAACAGGAGAAGAGATAAAGCATAGAGTTTGAGAGCACTTTAGGGCACTCAATAAATCAGTGGAGCACTGCAGCTAAGGGTGCTGATACAGCATAACAAGAATATGGGACTACCAAATTACAGTGTATGTGCACACAACATTTTTATGTAAGTGAGTCAATAGGAAATGGACTGAGAGGACTGTCTCAGATGAAGTTAGAAGCTGATCTGAAACACAGATTGAGTCTTTTTCTTCACTAGTCTTCAGTCTTGATATTTCTAAAGGGCCAAAAGCAAGAATAAGATCACATATATGGATTTAGAAAAAAGTCCTTATCTGCAGCAGAATTATGTAGAAATAATAAAAGTTAGATGAATCTAATTTGTAATTCTGTTGTATTCACCTACTAGAACGTTAGCCATGCATATATTGCTTTCCTGAAAGAATCACAAATACTTTTAGGCAGTTTCTTAGCAGGCATTTGCAGCAAACTCATTAGATTAATTGTAAGACTTGTTTTCTTTAAAGTTTGACTGGAGTCTCGCAACTCAGTCTTACTGAGATTTCTCAGAGTTCTGGCATCCTCCTTGTTTAGTTTATGTACATCCTGTCTTACATAGAATGGAGAACAGAGTATTCGTGTATAGGACAGCTGAAGTTTTCCATTCAATCTGCATTGCAAAACATCTTGTTCATTGTAGAGACCACCCTATTGTGCATCTTGCTACTTTACGTCCTTTACACCGTCAACATCAAAAGCATCACTTTTCAGTGTTGCAGAATTTTCAGAGTATGAAGAAACTGAATGAAACTCTCTCTTTTGTGGAGAAAAAAAAAAAAAAAAAAAAAAGGTAAAAAGGCTGGTAATGCTACTTGATTGGGGTTTGGGACAATCCAAGAAAAAGGCTTAATTAATTACATTTTCAAAAAGGAAAATAAGCTTTTTCCACCATTCTAATTAGAGCAGTAAAATATAGATGTATAGGCAGGTGTTTCCTATTTGGTCTATTTGACCCATTGTAAAGGCTCTCTTACAAAGCCTTTTTCAATTTTTCCCTTGAATTGACTTTCATTTCTTAAGAACCACTTGCCTCTTTCTTCAAGAAAGTGATATCAAAGCTGTTTTTCTGCTTTCTTAGACCCTGCTCTTTCTAGGTATTTCATTAGGTTTAAATCTGTGTACAGTTCCATTGGCTTCCATATGTTTGTTCACTTACTAAATTTAATGTACGTAAGTGATGGATTACCATTACTTGCTTTTATAAGTTTTCATAGATTTGTAAGGAGATGAGTTATCTGGCTTTTTTTTTTTTCCCCCCCTAATTTAGTAATCATTCCCATCCTAAATTCTCTAAGTACAATGAATTTAAACATAGCTTTGATTAGAAAATGAAAAAAGATGTCATATTTCCTGCATTTTAGGTAACTGCATTGTAAGCACTAAGGAAATATTTTATGGGGAATTATTTCTTTAGTTTATTTTCTGAGGATGACATATTAAAATGCAAGCTCATTTGAAATTCTGCTTAGTCTAAAAAGCAATTGATTTTTATTCAGCAAATGACAGATGGAAAATCTTTCCATGTCTGTCTGAAGAGAATAATAGAACCTGCATACTCACCTGTTACAGTAACTGTATGTTTCAATGCGATTTTTAATATTGCAGTTTTTTAGTGATAGGTATGCAGATTTATTTTTTTTAAAAGCTATGAAGTATAATGCTTAATGAGGTGGTAAGGCACATCTTGTTTTCAAAGAAATCATGAGTCACTGTAATGTCTCACAGGTTTCAACAAGGAACAAATAATTTATTTTACACATACTGAGAACTTGCTATGTTGAGCCTACATTAACTTTATTTTTGCAGCTTTCTTCCTCTTTCTCTTTTACATGAGGAATAAAAATCATTTTACCATACTAGTTTCTGCTTCCCGTTCTTTTAATATCTTTTAATTCATTTTATCCTTCACTGCCCTTTTAGTCTCTGAAACGCAGTTGGAGCTTCATCTAGTCTGTCTCTTCTCTGATAACAAAATGACAATTTTTTTTTTCCTCTTTACTCATTTAAGATTTTCTCTTTTCAGTTATTGGACTTTTATTTTAAATCAGGCAACTTTGCAGTTGAATATAATAATTATTGTTTTGCCAGTGACAAAAGCTTTATGGTGCGACTGACATCATGGAAGGACAGTATGCAATCCAGAGGTATCTTGATAAGCTTGAGCAGTTAAACTATGTGAACCTAAGTTCTTTGAGGCAAGGTGCAGGGTCCTGTAAATGAGTCAGGGAAATTCCAAGTCCAATTACTGGCTTACTGGCTGAGTGGAGAATGGACTGAGAGCAGCTCTCATGTGGAGCTGGGGGTGGTGGTTGATGAAATCTTGGACATGAACCAGCAGTGTGTGCTTGCAGCCTGGAAAGCCAACTGCATCCAGGACTACATCAAAAGTGACACCTACAGGTCAAGAGAAATTGTTCCCCTTTGCTCTGTTCTCCTGAGACCTCCACCTTGAATATTCCGTTCAGATCTAGTCTCCGACATAAGAAGCATATAGACTAGTTTAATAAAGTTCAGAGGAGGGCTGTGAGGCTTCTCGTACAGCTGGTGTACCTCTCTTAAGAAGACAAACTGATAGAGTTGGGGGTATTCAGTCTACAGAAGAGAAGATTCTGGGAAGACCTTATACCAGCCTTCCAGTATCTACAAGAAGCTACATGAAAGCTGAAGAGGAACTTTTTTTGCAAGGGCATAGGACAAGGACTTTAAACTGAAAGAAGGTTAATTTAGACTATATATGAAGATTCTTTATTATGAAGATCATAAGGCACTTGAACAGATTGCCCAGAAAAGCTGTGGCTGTCCCATCCCTGGAAGAATTCAAGGTCGGATTGGATTGGGCTTTGAGCAACATCTATCTAGTGGAAGGTGTTCTTGTCCATGGTGGGAAGAGTAGCACTAGAAGATCATTGAAGTCTTTTCAACCTATACCTTTATATGAATCTGTGATTCTATGTTCATAATAAAAATGGATATATTTTTTTACTGTGAAGATGAAGCATATACATTCAGCATACAGAAGTTATATTAAAAATAGAGCATTTTTCCTTGTTTTAATATATATCATTTATGAAACATTTTTATATAATTCTTCTTTGCCTACAATGTTTATTTCCCATTCCCATTTTCAAGGAAAAGTTTCAACAAGCTCTTTCAACATCTTATCATTGATTTTCATCAAAGTTGATTCACATGGGATAAAAAGTGTTTGGGGACTGGAGGAGTATTTAAGTAAATACCCATGCAGGCTTTATTTTCATCTCCTTAAGTGGGTGAGATGGCATTCACTAGTTTATGGATAGTTTTCTATCTGACAGAATTCTTCTAAGAAAATACAAGAGTATTTGTGAACATGGAATAATAATGCAGCACTCAAGTGTGCAAATAGAGTTATGACAGAATTTAATGTGAGATTAAAATAATACGATTCTTAATGTTTTTCAGCTTTAGTAAATTACATATGCATGATAGAAAATAGATAAAACAGTTGGAATAATGAAGATCTGTTATTTATTGATTAAAAAGGAACACTCGTACACAGCTAGAGAGAATTTTTAAAATTATGATATTCTGTGGATTTATCTGCTGTAGGCAGAGGGATTTATATATAATTATAACAGAACAGCTATTGTTTTACATTCTCTTACATACATTTAGAACACTTTTTAAAGATTTTTGTTTAAATTCCTGTTACTTCCTTATCCAGGCTAATTATTTTGTTCAGGGTAAAATTCAGTGACTTCATTTCTTGTTTTGGTATAGTCAGTCATAGACCAGGGGATATAGTTTTCATTTGAATATTACATGGATTAGAAAATTAAAAGAATCAAAACACAAAAGAATCTGTGCAACATTGCACAGATGTTTCAAGACAAACTACTGCCTTTAACAGATTATTTTTTTGTTATTATTTCCCATTTCCTTTGTGGTAACCTAACAACAGGCATTCTATACAGTCAATAATATTTATAAATGCATTTCCTGGGGAAAATATTCAACCAAACAGATATTTATTAATTCATTATTTTTGTGTATATATTTCCATTCAGTTTGAATTATCTAGATAGGTTTTGGTGGTTACAGTTAGTTCTTAATTAGTATGGTTTGTTTTATCACATATAAATGAAAACTGTATATGAACATATATGAGTAAGCTATAACTACTGAATACCCAGAAGAAAACAAAGCCACATATTCAAAATCTTTACAGCCAAATCCTGTAAGTTTGCTTGACAACAAACTTGGCCTTAAAATCTTTTATGTATAGAACTTCCAGTGGATCAGTGTAATTTCCAACAGCAGTATTTATCCGTTAGATCTGTATTTTGCCATAATGACTACTGATTTTTATGGAGTGATACATGAAGTATATTGTGAGGTTACTAAATCAGTGGTGTATATTTGGAATTGTCTTGTCCTGGTAATGATGTGAAAATGAGTGCATGAGGAATTACATTCTGTGTTTGACAGTTGTATGCAAGCTTGATATTGCTAAGATGAAATTTAGATAGGAAAGTAAAAATAGAATTCTATGCCTTTTTTCAGCAAGAATAAATTAAATTATTCATCTGCATATTGCATGTCCCCATAATAAGTGAATGAGGAAGTTATGTTCTGTGAATAAGGAGGGTTCAATGTGGGTTACAAAGTCTCTTTTTAAAAAAAGACTAATTGTTAAAATTTTAGAAAAATTTTCCTGATAAGTTGCTTAATAGCAAAATTCAGATTAGCATTTTGTAAAATAATTATTTGGGTTTTTTTTTTTTAAATTATTTACAAAGAATTTACTGATAATTACTGAAATAATTATTTACAGATACTTTTCATTTCAGCTTCACACCTCACTGTCCAATACATTAGAGAGTTTTCCTGGTTAGCTTTGTTCATCGGTGAATTCTTTATTCACACAGTCCCTGTAAAATACAAGCACCTACATTGAGCTGTGTAGATAGATATATCCTCCTTAAAGCTGTAGAAAAATATGCAAGAGTTCTTTACACTGGTACATTTTTCACAATGCAGCTTTAAAGATGATTGCATCCTAGTCAGCAATTTTATTATTTCAGTTACTTCCTCCTGCATTCATCACAACTGAATGGAAAATATTCATAGGCAACACAGGGATAGGGATATACAGAGACATATGTGCACAAAAGTGGAAAGCTAAGCATGCCTCTCCCTACCCTGTACTTTTATTATTTGCCAAGTTCATTTGTTGAAGATTCAGTTCTTATACCTTCTTAGGCCTTAAATGACACATCTTCATTTTGCTTTCATAGATCAGAGGGCCACATTGTCTTTTATATCTCAACTTCATTGTTATCCCTATCACTCCCTCTTTTCCATACTTGCCTATAAAACATGTTGATGACTGATCATTTTTGGATGAATACAGTCATACAGTTCTGATTTTGAAGGGTATCATGACTATAGTAACGAAGGCGGTTGGGATTTAAGCTATTTTAATATGTTAACTTTGAATGAACAGGAACAGAATAGCAGGAATATAATCAAAATATGTGTTTATCATAACTATTTAGTAGCTTTTCTGTTAGCAGTTACAAGCACTAGAAGTATTCTGATAGAGAATTTATTTCTATTATTTAATGTGACAGGGAAGATAATTGTTTCTAACTAATTCAATTAAGAACTATCTACCTGTAAAGCCATTTCATAGTGATGAGTGAGAACGTGTATGTATTTCTCTCATGACATTTGCTCTTGTGGCCCTTGTTCTGAAGTGCTTTTCTTCTTTCACGTAAAGACCAAGGTAAGCAGCTGTTTGCCACTCTTTAGCACTTGTGATTGAAACAGTATTTTACAGAAAAGCAGGAGGGACTATCTTGCCATGAAATGAAAAGTGAAGTTTGTACATTTTAACTGTCTTGTGGGACTTTTCCAGTTCGCTCTCATCTGCCTGACTGTAGTAACCATTTAATGTTATAACAACACAATACAGTATGACAACCATCAAATCTTAATGACAGATTTTATTGTTCGCAGCATTCTGTGGCTGAAAATTTGGAAAACAACTTTTGAAGATAAGGTTGGGAAAGCCTTATGTATATTTCAGTTTTTCATTGTGGCTGGACATTGAATAAGACTCAATATTATTCCTACTGAAATTATCATGAAACTAGTATTAATATGCTTACAGTTTTATCAGATTGGAATAGCTTCAGTGGTACTCATCAAAGGGTAATGTCCCTTTCCTGACAATTCTTGCAGCTGATTTCTAAAGCTGCTATATTTACATCTAAACTTAGCTAAATGTGAATTTCAGAATATATGTATTACTAAGGACATCAAGCTCTGCTTGTAAAGAGAACAAGATTCTTTCAGGAATCTTTCTTACATCTGAACGTATTACAATATTACAGCACTTCTCTGCCAGAAGTACTAACTCTGTGAAAATGGACCTCACAAGTGAGTAAATTCTACCTCCAGCATACCAGACAACTTTTTGGGTTCTGATGATTCTATATACCTTTTCACTCCCTACTAGCTAGAGTGGAGTGTAGTATATTTATAGTGTTCTCTGGCATTTATAGTTTTCCTTAGCTGAACCAAACTGAAGGAAATAGAAGAAACTAATGTTTCTTGTAACCATCTTTTTCTCTGATAACTGCTGTGTCAGAACCTTACTCAGCAAAACAAAATGTAGGTCAGACCTGCAGATGTGAGAAATAACAGTATTGATTAACAACAGTTTCATAAGCCCTTATTGTAATGAAAAATCTTTAAATGAAATTTCAAAATAAGAGAAAATAAGTGTAAACTGTCTGTTAATTACCATGTTATGATATTCATGTCTAGAGTGAAAAGCATCTACTGTTGTTAATACTGCTTAAGAGATTTAAAAACAAAATGTGAGTAAGAAATGGCATACTGTAGAGTTTTACTGTAAGTAATGCAAAATACAGTTACTGTACTGAAATAATGACTTAATATTACTAATGTGCACTCCCTCACTTAGCCATACATATGAAAGAACATAAAAAATAACATTCTCAGCACCAGTGTGTTTTGACATCAGTCTCTGTTCACATGAGTAGCCCCATTGACTTAATGGATGTATTCATGTCAAAAAAGATTTATCACGTGACAATGGTTTGCAGGGTTGCTCCCAGGTTCTAAAAGAGATCTTTATAGCTGTACAAATCACTAAATAAGAGAATTATATGTTATTTCTTACTACATAAGCCTTTGATTTCAGAGATTCAGTAATCTGTAGCAGGTTGGAGCTAATTACTTGAGGCTTACTTGGACAAAAATGTATAAGTAGTAAAGAATGCCCATGGATATGAGCTCTTTGAAAATGTGCATGCCTTCTTTTGTCTTATAAATGCAATTCATATGTAATTATTTTTTCCCAATACAATTAATCTTCATGACAAATGACATATTAATCACAGAGAATAATTAATAACTTCTTTCTTGTGTTGTTGGATTTCTTGAAAATTGAAGAGGGGCAGAAAGTACACAAAGTAAAAGCATCTAAGAATATTCCAGTGGAATTTCTTGAGAGAATAAAAATAACAGGAGAAAGAGAGATTATAAACTGTATATTTTAGAGGACTATGAGATTTCTTAGCTGTCTTCTGAAATTCATCTTCATTTGTAATGAATTAAGTTTTAAGAATATAAAATTAAAATTTCAAAAACACTGTAAATCTTGCTTTCCAAGACTCTTTGTTATGGATCACAAAGCAGCACTCCAATTTCAGAGTGTGGTGTTGATATTTATTTTTGTGTCTTGCATTTGTTAGTTTGCTTTTTTTTTTTTTTTTTTTTAAATGTAGTGGCTCAACTCAGAGTCCAGCTCATTATATTAAAAAAGAAAAAAGAGAGGGAGAGGGATCACAAGCAATAAATATTTATTCTCCCGTGGTACCAACAAATATATGTGTTATGTACTGTCTGATACATTAGTTTATGTTTTTGTGGGAAATTGAGAGTAACTCTTTGGCATTGAAAATTTAGGAAAAAATCAATTAAGATTTTTTTCTTTTCTATCGCTTACTTTATATTGTATGCCTAAAATATACATATACAATCATTTCCTCCTCTAAAATGTACTGGTAAAATTTTGGTGAACTGGTTTTAAAAATAACAGTACTAATTGAGATGAAATTTTTTATCTGTGCCATACTATGACCACCTAGAATGATCCTTACCCTAGCACAAGCATGCTATGAAGATTTCATAGTTTAAGTGTTTCTGGACAGATTCCCAGTTTTGCAAGGGAAGAAGCTGGCCAACACTTTTCTAGTTGTAACAGAAGCCTTTAATCTGAGTCTAGAAAATTATCTGAAAAAGCATCTGGATGTTTTTTCTGCTTTGTAGTCATCTTCATTGGTAGTACTTTGTGCTTTAGTTGTAGACTCTATCACGAGTTGAAATGGAAAAAAAATAAAAGCAAAAGCATAAGCAAACTTGCTACCATCAGCAGAAGACAACAGATGCCTTGGTGGGAAATGAGTTTTGAACTGAAAATTAATACAATGAATGGTAGAGCTACAACATGTGGAATACAGAGTGGATTAAAAAAGGGAAATTGCTCTTTCTACTGAGCAAGCTTTTTGGCATATTTTTATGCATGCATTTCATAACACTGTTATCCTAACATTGTTCTGCCTGTAAAGCTTTTCCAACCGTAATATGTGAGAGCTTTGTTTTTCCCTTCACTGTGATGACTCTGTCCTTTGGTATTTTTCATAGCTTGACATGAGGCAGTAATGGTTCTATTAGCTGCACTGTATCTGCTGAGCTTGCTGTTTTCAGGGAACATGTCATCACCAGTGCGTTTCTGCAGTTTCCTTATTAGCATGTGCCCTTTACTGACTCTGCAGGAGCTATCACCTAGAATTAAATATTTTCTGCTAGACCTGTCCTTACTCTGTGCGAAATGATTATAATCCATTATGCTATCCTCTTGCTGACAGTCAGATACCACTGAGATTACAATAAAATTGTTCCACATTTAAATATGATACTAGCCTTGCGTACTTACTATTGATAATAGGAAATGCTAGAAAAAAAAAATATATATATATATGTCCTTTCAGTTCAGTGACTGGTGATGAAGATTTGAGAAGAAAAATGTGGATACTTATTAAAGTGATCATATCAGCTGTGCTGGAATAGTTGTTATAATGGCACATTATATAATAATGGCAAATGTGAAGCATACCAATATCTTTTGCCTTCATTAAGATTAAGATAAGCAGTAGAATTTGCCAGTACAAGAGCTCTACTTGTCAAACCTATGTGCTGACTATTTTTAAATTTTGTTTTTCATTGAAGAAAAAGGAAGCACTGTAGTTTCTATTGTTAATTTGGACACAGATGTTCTTTCTCTTTGGTACATATTTGTCTTCCTTTCAAATTGTATTCCTACAGAGATACCATAAATTGCAATATTTTATACTTTGCTTCTGATTTCAAGGGGCTACTGAGACATTGCATCAGTTTTTCCTAGATGTTGGTTTCTTGATGAAACCACAGACATAGTAATCTCTTTATACTCTACAGACAAAACTAAATGGATAAATAAAAAAACAAATAAATGTTTTTTAGCTTAGACTTAAACTTCAGTTTCTCCCATCTATTCTTCTGTACACAGAGCGTTTTTCACAGCTCTCTATACATAGCTGTATTCATATTTAAATCATACTAAAATTAATCTGAAATCAAGTTACCCATGCTGAATGATTGAGTTGTGAAATAAAGCTTGACAGCAAGACTATTTGAACTGCAGTTGTGCCATATACTGCTTAAAGTAGCTTGATTGTGGCTTTCCTTCCCCATGGGACATACATAAATGGTGGAAGACCTGGACTGGAGCAAGGTAATCCACATCCTTATTAGCCAGAGAAAGCTGATCAGCAGCTGCTTATTAAATCAACATTAACAACAGCTCTGGGACCATCTTGAAGTTTAGAGATTTCTATTCTGCAAATGAAACCCTGTAAAATAGCCTAAAATAGCCCCAGGGGAATCATTGTTACCTCCTTCATGAGAAGTATACCCAGAGCTCCTCCTTGAGTGGCATATAGGTATGTAGTCTGTAATTTCCAGGTCCTATGGTATAGCATTAGAAATAGATTTGATTACTATTGAAGTACTTTAAAAATGCCATTAAATTAGTGGATAGTCTGTGTGAATGCTGTGTGTAACACACTTGGAAGGCCATTGTGTTAGAGCTAGAGTTGTGTGGCCTTTTCAAGAAATAATCCTGTGGATCTGAGGCTAGTGTGAATTAATCTTTTGTATGGCAATTAACATGAACAGCAATGGAGCTAACTCTGCCTACAGCCAGGCACTGACAGAAGTTGGTGGCTGCCTTCCTATTATGCTTTCTGGCACCTACCAGCACGTCTTCTAAGTCTGTGAGAATATACATTTATATGCGCACTTATTCATTAAACTGTACTTGTTTTATATATCATTTGTGGATGTCTATATCTATAGAGCAGACCTGGACTAAGGATATCTTAACAGAATGTGGTGGAAGTCCAAAAAGTAGACATGTGTTATTTATTGCCTGAAATTATTTCTTCTTCTGGGTAAGAAATGAAATATGTGTACCATATTGAGCCACTAGTGAGAAATGCATTATTGAGATATCCTGGGAACCAGCATTGATCCTGATGGCCCAAAACATTTGGGCTGTGTCCCCACTCAAGCGAGGATAAAATCTATACCAAAGAAAAAGGCTGAAGAAGAGGCTGGAATAAGGAATAGTGTTTGTCCCTTTCTCAAAGGGAACATGTGAGCACATTAGTCCAGCATTTTTTTATCCAAATGCAGATGAATGTCCAACTCAGGTAACTCAACCTGACTATGTAAATGACTCATTATTTCTGTCAATCTGCCAGTTTTTCCTACTTAAGAGATGCAAAAGATTTACTTGAAACTAATAGTTAACAAATCATGTATTCACAAGAAATTGAATTAGTTCTGAGTTTTTGCTATCAGTCACATATATGTTATATGTATATATATACACATGTTATACATATATATAACATATTATATATATGTGTGTGTGTAATCTTTTCAGATTCACAAAGCAAAGTGCTTCCTGGAGAAAAAGAATGCAATGGATATTCTCAAACATAATTATTAAGTGGTAACAAATCTTCTGTTTCCTTTGGTTATTTACTAAATCCCTCTTGCCTGAAAGAAACAGCAACAAAGTTCATCCACCATAAAACATATTTGAAAAAGTATTACTTTTATTTATTATTGATGATTTCTTCTGTTTCTTTTTCTTAAAAAAAAAAACAAACAAACAAACAAGAAAAACTCCAACTATATGAGTGATTTCATGTGCTTCCTTATGCCTATTAAAATAATTTCATTTAAATGAAAAATCTAAGCAAGCTGCTGTTGATTAAATAAGTTTTATCTCAAATATCTATGACAAATGATAAAAAGCAGAATTGTATTCCACTCAAGAAAAATTGCTTTGCTTTATGGTTTACTCTTTTGTTTAATATTCTTGCACTATTGCTTGTAGTAGTAGTAGTTACAAAGTAGGTACACAAAACTTTCATCTACAAGAACATTCTGCTTGCAAATACTGCTTACTGGCAAAATTTTCAGATGATGAACATCTACTACTATGTTTATAATTAGTAATACTGAATGCTGTTTTCCATTTAAATTTAGGTGTACTATTGAAGTTCAACTCATCAAACCATCAGTTTTAAAGTGTATTTTTAATTCTTTCTGTATTTAAGACTTTTAGCACACAGATAATGTCCTTCTGCCCCAGAAGCATGGAGCAGAAATTGTGATTGTATTTTTAGAGAACTTACAACAAGATCTAATCAGAAGGAACTTCTGTACATTACCCAAAATATTACATAATTTCTGTGGCAGATGAACAATGTTTCACAACTTTCTTTTCTCTGCATCATTTCCATTTGAAGCTTTTGAATTTTAAGTAGCTCATAACTACAAATCAGCTTGTAAATACTGCATATCCGATGTATATACAGTGTGTATACAACTTTCCTAATCCTGTTTAACAAATCTGAGCCCAACTTTGAGGATAGTTACTTACTGTTCAGAATTTCTCACATTTTACAAGTTGCTTTCTGATGAGCTGTACCTTTCGCTGAAAGTAATTTAACTGAGTTAAGTAAAAATGTTTTATGCTCTAATGTTCTAATGACTAGTGGAACTTGTCTTTCCCAGTGGTAGAGGGGTTTGCATCTAGGTGATCTTCAAAGTCCCTTCAAACCTATTCTATGATCCTATGACTGAAATCTAATAAAATCCTAATAAATCTAATAAAATCTAATCAATCAAATAAAATACTTTCTTTTGATAATGAGGTATTATTTGGAAAGAATTTGAATCCTGAATATTTGGGTTACTATTGTATATTTTAAAGTCTAAACCTTATGAAAAAGAAGCAGCTTTATTATCCTGATATTGAAGTTATTTTCATTCTGAAATGATGGATAGCCATAAGAGATGGAATTTCATTAGATAGTAAAATGAAACAAATGCATCAATATGTGTGTGTATAGTCTGCAAACTTAGATGCAATTGAATTTAAATTATGCCATTTAGTCTAGGTAACTTAAACAAAAACTTCTTGCTTTTCCATTTTCAGTTTTAATTGATTTGCAAGTTCAACAGAATAAACACAGGGCTATTTAGAAATCCAGGTTTTTGTAATGCTTTTTTTTAATTGGACACATTCTGCATCCTTAATTAGTTTCCAGTATCATGCTATATGAAAGAAAATGCAAGGGAAAGGAAATGCCAGTAATACAATCAGCGTGCCTATTGCCACGTGTTTAGCAGCAAAGTAGAAGCTTGGTGGCTGCAGCATATCTATGCCTGCCAGTATTGGATCTAGATTTGAGAACTCTAACGGGAGTCAGTAAAGCAAAACAGACAATGTATTAATATATTTTTCACTGTGTTTTGAAGTTACTCTTAACATGGGAAAGAGTAGTTTTAATAGCTCGTTTCTTCTTTTTTAAAGCGTATCAAATGCAAAACATTTAAACCAACCAATATAAAATATACGCAGTCATGCAAAAGGTGATTTGTGATTTCTGCATCGGCTTTGCATTTTCCATTTTAATATGTCTTTTTCCTCAGTAAATTCTGTTGATTTATAAAATATAATTGGCTATTATTTCAGCTATTCTTATTATTTTCAGCTTTTCTATCTGTGCTACTATTGTTGTCTTTGTATAATTTACTAGGAGGGACAGTGTTCTTTTAGTACATTTTAGTACATATTTACTTGTTGAGGTGATCTGTGTGTCTAATCTGTCCTTACGCTAATTGTATATATTTTTTTAAGTGGCATTCCAAAAAGTGATTTGAAAAGTGTAACCCTAATCCCAGACAGCATTCATTATTTCAGTATTACCTCAGTTGTAATATACTATTACTGCAAGTCTAGAGGTTTTTCTTGTGTACCTGTAACATGAATATTATAAAAAATACAGAAGGAACTGGACATACCACAGTTAAAGTGTGAACATTTTGTAATGATTTTGCTAATTCATAGCAAAAGTTTTCATTTTCTACTACATAAATTACGACAATAGCATAAATTCAGGATTTATGACTGAAAAGGTTCAAATTATCAGTGTTCTGTGAGAACTGCATCTTGTTTCTGCAGGTGGCAATAGTGGGGGTAGATTGTTGTGCTGTGACACTCACATATTGTTGGAGGATTGTATAATCTTCCAGTTTACACTACTGGTAATAAGACATCCTGATTAATGTGTCCATTTTTATGGTTCTCTTTTTGAATAAGGTTCAAAAGGTCTCAAAAGGTTTTACTTCAGTGCTTCTTGGAGCTGATTGTAGCTGACATACTTTAGGCACACTGGGTTCATTTGCCTTAACATACAGGGGACTTCTCAGCTATTTGACATAAATGTAAATATGCAGATAATAAAATTCAATGCAATCCATACTGCAGGGGCAAGCAATCAGAGAGGAAAGCCTTCTCTTTAAACATTTTGCAAATTTTCTGCACAAGCCTTCTGTATGTAGAGTGATCAATTTGTGGTATGAAATGAGCAGAAAGAAAATGAAAAAAAAAAGTCCCAGAGGAGACTTTGAATTCATCTTGATTAGGCGGATTTAGGTGTAACTGAAGTGCTCTTGTTAGTGATGGCTACCTGCAATGAAAAGTTATGATCCTATGGGTTCCTGCAAGGGCACTAGAGTCACTGTGGGAGCTGTCTAGTTTGATATTAGAGAGTATCAATAATATATAAGCATGTGGAGAAGGGAAGAGTAATTAAAGGGAGCTTTATCATCACTGAGCAATTTATTTTTTTTTTAATTGAAAATGTATTTAACATGAAAACTTCTAAAAAGCATACAAACTTGTGATTTTGTTTCACATGTAGGTGCTTGCTATTGAAAGAATATTCATTTAATATTAAAAAAATATATAGTGAAATATAGAAAAGTCAGGGTATGGCCGCAATTATCAATAGGAATAACTTTAGGAGAATGTAGTTAGGTTTTGTTTTTTTTTTGTTTACTTAAGAAGTCTTAAGTTTCCCCTGAGACTTTTTTTTTGCTCTGAAACTTACAAATGTTTCCAACTTTTCAAGATTTTGTTTCTAGATCTTTTATCTTTGTGTGTGTGTGACTGTTATATCTGGTCTCATACAGCAAAATTTTACATTCTGATCTGTCTAATGATCTGATAATGACCTGAAATTAGCAATTGTTTTTTTCCTGTGAATAGTTAAATGAAAATAAATTAAATTTTACACTTCTCTAAAAATTTCTCTTTGCATGATCTACCAGCTAATGTTTCCTTATACTCAAATCATTGTTATTAACTTTTTTTTTTTTAAATTTCATTTAGTTTCACCCAAAAACTTCTAGAAGTAAACATAATCAAATATGATCTAATTTCTCATCAAAAGAAGTTGTGGAATGGATAAATTCATCAAAAGTTGGGAGAGAAAGAAAGAAAAATATCACTCACATACTTTCACATCTCTTAAAAGTATTCTGTATCTTGTGACTTCTGAAGTAAAATATGTTCTCAGCATCTAAGCAGCTTCTCTGATGTATATTAGTTGACAATATGAACATGTACAAGAAATCAAAAGCTTTGTGACAGATAGAACATCTGTCTCTTTCTGAACTTTGTATAGTGAAAAATTGATACTATCCTCAAAATGTATATACCTCACAATGATAGTGTTCTGCATATAGTCTTAGTTTCTTCTCTTTCCTCTAAAACAACCAGTGTTATCTCTACAATACATTTTGCTTAACACAAGTGTTTTAACAACAACAACAACAAAAAAAACAACTTTTTGCAAAATATGACGCTCTTACTGTCAAAATCATTTGGGATGATTCTTGCATTCTTAGCCACTTCTCAAGCACTTTACTCTTTAAGAAATCTTATCTGTTTACTGTGGAAGGATTTTGAAAAATAATTCTGCCACTCAGATTTTAACGTATGAAAAACCTTTGAAAAATTTAGAAAATGAAATGAATCATTAACACTAGGCATTGAATTCATGTAGATTTTCATGAAAAATAAGCACAATACAGGACACTTAAGACTTTGAGCAACTTTGGCATGTATTTTAAAACATACTGCAGAGACTGCAGTAAATAAAACTTCCATAAAAAGCAACACTCTTCTGTCCTCCCACTCTCTAACACCCCATTTAATTTCTAGTCATAAGACCCATGCACCTCCATCACACCTTCCCACGAGATATCCTACCCGTTACTGCCTCAGTCAGCTTACACAGATGGACTTTGTAACATACCCGGAATGTCAACAGTTTATGGCTATTTTAGACCTTGGCAAGGAGCTGCATTCCAGAGGAAAAGTCCCTTGTGAAGAATGTTTTGCCAGCAGCTCTGCAGACTTTTATAAAGAGGAAAATTGAGTTTGAGGGCATCTGCTGGTGTCAACAACAGCAATGTAAATTGTCTAGACAAATGCTGACCACAACTAGGATCAGCATTTTTGCACAGAATTTGTCTACTATATCATTGACACAAGACACAACATATAACAGTTCGTTATATATTGAGAAAAACAGTCTCATTTTTTATAATGACCTTCTTTTACCCATGCTTTTATTACTACCAGCTGCTTTAGATTGCATTTAATGGATCATTCAGTTTTGCTTAGCATTTCCATGTATTATAATGTTGAGAACAAATTAATGATTAATTGATTAAAATAATAGACTCTTCTAGTCATTTAGATTTTCTCTAGATTGTAATTGTGTCCACTGATTAGTTTCATACTTTCTATTGTTTCCCCCATCATAATGCAATTTGTAGTAAAATTTTGCTAAATCATATTCCACAATATACTAATATTTTTAATTTGCAATTAAATAAAAAATGTACAATAGAATGAGGCTATGATCCTTCACAGATATGCATAAATCTTACTAAAAAAAATGAAAGTTTTGTTATTAAAAATGATCTCCTTACTCCACACATATAAGACCCAGTTATTTCTAATTCCTTCCAAAGGTTTCACTGAAAATCTTAAACACTCTAAGTTGTATCTACTGTATTTATACTGCCCACATATTGAATTATGAAATATACATTTTAAGATCAAAAGAGTAATTTGACAATAATTTGGTGTTGTATGCTTTTAAATGTTGGTCATTTATAGTGCAAAATAGCGCTTTGCATTTTGCACACACACAAAAATCATATGGTATTATAATGGACTATATGTTATTGAGAAGCAAAAATTATTCACATTATTTCACATTAAATATTAACATATAAATTGTATGCAGGTGTTCAAGGTTCAAAGAAGTGTATTTTGAATCATGAAATTCTTTACCTCTATTCTAATAAGATCAATTTGAGATTCTCCTAGATGGAAATGGACTCAAAGAAGGAAATCACTCAAATCACTCTACCTGATCCTTTGCAGAGAAAGCTAGGCTTTTGTTAGGCATCATATTCAGCAATTGGAAGTGAATCCGGACAAGTGCCACCCAGGTTATTAGTGGACTACATGGTGAGACAAACAGTGAGAGAGTGAAGGAACAAAATTTTCAGTCAAGATGAGATCCTGTGATACTATTTTAAACTATACAATAGTCAGGTAAGCTGGACTTTTCTCAAGGACAAACAGTGACAAGGAAAGGGACAATGCACATAAGCTTCTATGAGAGGAATTCCAATTAGATTGGGAAGAAAAATGTCACCACAGCAATGGTCAAGCAGTGCCACAAATTGCACAGAGAGGTTATAGAGTCTCTGTTCTTTGAAACATTACTGGGGAAGGCCTTGGGCCACCTTTTAAGCTTTTAAGTTGTCCCAGTCTGTGACAGGAGGATGAACTGAAGAGTTTCCAAGGGACAATCCTGGCTAAATCATGATATGATTTACTGTGCAATATAATTCATATTACAGTTAGTGTTCACAACAACACAGACACAAGCTCTCTGGAAAGATGAAATTTATAGATAAGCTTTTCAGCTCATATGGAATTGAGATAGCTTATTTGAAGTCATTGAAGCTTAACTAATTTAGTGTCGGTGAAAATCTGCTCTTGTATCCTTTAGAATTTAATTTGTGGGTCAAAATGCTTAATCCAAAGGCTTCAGAAATTTTCTGTTCCCATCATGCTGTGAAGTTATCATGCTGTTCCACATCTGTCTTTCAACTATAGAAGTTGGAATTTACCCATGAAGAAATATGCTAACTTCTTAATGGCTTCTCTTCAAAAACTCTCAATTTTTTAAAAGAATAAGGTCCTCAGATCTCACTGATGTTCTCTTTTGACATTTCCAGGTCGTACTTTCTCCTGACTTATAACTTATTGATTTAATTGGAAAAGAGTTTGACCCAGGGTTTCTCTACATCAGATGATTAAATAAATTTATTATCTCTTTTACCTTTTCCTTTCTTTTGTCTCAGTATAAACTTTTGTTTATTGCCTCTACAGTTGTACAAAACTCAGACTTGTGGTAAATCAAATTCTGACTTTTATGTTTTTTAAAAGAGGACTACTTCAGCTTTTCTGCTTCTCTGTTAGGGAGAATATATCAATCCAGGAAGAAAAAAACTACAAAGGAAAAATGCTTTTTCAATATTTTCTTTACCATTGTCACTGACAAGTAATGAGCAATACTAAGTTGCCTGGGCAAATGAATACTTAAGCTGGTAAAAGGTTTCATTTTTATTCTGTGTTAGAGCTCTGTGTTGATGCCAAACATTGAAAATAATTTAAGCACGCAAGCAATAATTAAATTATTTTAATCAACTCGGAGATTTTTCTTATTTGGTACCAAAGATCCATTCACGTTTTGGGAGGCTACCTTTGTGCAGGCCATTACCACTGAGTTACCAGACATTTGTGCACATAAGTGGATACATGTACTAATTAGCTCAGACAGTTTTACAAATGTATGGCTTGCCTGTGAGCCTGTAGAAGCACTCATGAAATTCAAGTCTTACAATACGAAGAGCAGATCATTAAGTTGTCAAGCATTAGGATTCACCCAACATAAAAGCAGAAGCACAAGTCTCATCCTTTTTATAGTAATAATTTCAATCTATCTACATAAAAAGTCATACAATAAGAAATTCAGCATAAGAAATATTTCAGTTTTCAAAACCTAATTAAAAATTAATAATAAATTCTGTGGAAACTGATGATACCAGAAAAATACTGGTACCATTTCACTCTAGTCACTGATATGGAATGACATGAATCTCTGGAGTGATAGTATCTTTCAGCTTCCTTCCTGACAAAGGAGAATTAAGGATGTCTGTAGAAGGTGCAAAGTATAAAAGAAAGCCAGAGTTTTCAAACAGAATTTTTTTGCTAACTTAAGAGTAGGGAGGAATTTGTTATGACAGTTCCTAGTTGTAAAAGGCAATTCACTGTATAAGAAATGACAATAGAAAAAAAAAAAATTCCTGTGTTATCAAGTCCATTTTCCTTTTTGAAGAAAACGTATAATCCCATTTGCCAAAGTCATCAAATAGCATCTTAAACTATTGTTTTTCTGACTATTCTGTGTGGAAATAATGTAATTTATTTGAACATTTATAAACTTCCTTTCTGATTTCTAAGTTATCTTCATGGTTAGTTTGCAACTATCTAGGGCTTTGGGGCAAACAGGTTTTTTTTGTGTGTGTGTGGTTGGTTGTTATTTAAAAAAAAAAAAGCTTTTCTGCTTTCCTGTTTTCCTTGATATTTACAGAACAGCCTGTGACAGTTTATATATTTTCAGATGTTATACAAAGCAACTCTTCTGACTCTGTTACACACAATTACATTGGAAAGATTGATTTGAATGACCCTGCAATATGCTTTTTATGCCTGATTTTGAAACAATCTGAGGTTTCTGTGATGTAGAAGTGGAATTTTTGATTTCTTAATTTGATTGCTTAATCTCTATTACATTTCTTAAAGTTTATGTAAATAGGACTCAAAAACCAGGCTGTAGTCATGAAAATAATGAATTCAGAAGACATTATTTTTAATCTCAGGATTGTATTTTAGCTGATTCAAAGTTTGCCACATGTCTATCCTTTTTCTCTTTAAGAAATGTTGGTTTGCTCATGGTCTACTGAAATACTGAAAGAAAATCTTTTGATTGAATTAGCATTAACTAAGGATGTAGCATTTAGCCATGCACTTAAGGGAAAAAAAAAAAAACATGCTATAGCTTATGAGCAACAAAGTCCAAAGCTCCTCTTCATCATTTTGCAAGTTATTATCAATTATACAGACAGGTGATTGCAACTTTGCTCCCTTTATTTATAGCAGGAACACCTGACAATAATTACACTATCAACAGCAATTTCTCTACTGAAATGATTTCACTTGTAGTAGCTCAGATAAAAGACTGCAATTTAGCACAATTGATTCAAGCGTTCTTGAGAATGAGAAATTGTATTAAAAATATATGACCAGATTTTCTATTCTGAGATTTTTCTTCACTTTAACTGAGACTATAGGCAGTTTCAATGTTGGTAACTTAGATAAAAATTAGTCCTTGTACTAGAATCAATTTATTTAGAATCTGTCTATAGTAAAGAGAGAGAGTTGGTGGTGGTACTGCTTGTTAATTGAGAACAAAACAATGCACGCTAAAGAGAGAAGCATTTAAACACTGATCCAAAAAGTTTTAAGAATGATTTTTATAATTGATGTTAGAGATGACCTTAGTGTTTATTGTAGCATGCATTCTATTTTACAAGTGAGGTCTTCTGTTTCCTTTTTTTCTAGGATTCTTTCTGCTACTCCTTTTCCTCCAGTTATTCCTATAGCAAAGTATGCTTGGATAAAAGTCCATAAAACAGTTTGTTATATCCATTTCTAGGTGAAATTTGGCATTCCATTTATCATAGGAGCATACTAGCTTTGTGATGCTGTTGATAGGTGGCTTCTGATTCCCTTATGAAACCAAACTATACCTTTCTTCTGTTGATAAATGTTCCACATGCTTCTGAGATTTATGACAAGCATTCGCTGTTTACGCAGTGTGATAACATGCTTTTAAAGATGAAACCAAAGGCAGTTTGATTGGGATGACTTTTGATCATTGACACCATCTTTTTTGACACTGCTTTTGTTCTTCTTTTGGAGCTCTTATTATTATTATGATATCGTAAATTAAATCATAATAATGATGTTTTAGAGTATTTTAGTTTGTTTTTTTTTTTTTCTTACTCCTTGGTATTTCTTGTGGCAAGCTGCTAAGCACCATTAGTACTACTACTGGCAATACTAATGATAATGCACATGCACAATAGAGTTGCTTAGTACTCAGTGTATGATGACTGGTCAGTTCTTGAGCAATGGCAGCACAACCAACTCCCCCCAGTTTTACTGGTCAGCATAACATTGTAGTCTGTCCAGTTTGGATCAGCTGTCTTGGCTGCGTCTTCTCCTAGTTCCTTGTGCACCCCCAGCCTCCTTGTTATCAGGACAGCACAAGGAGCTGAAAATCCTTGACTCAGTGTAAGCACTGCTCAGCAACAGCAAAATATCAGTATGTTATCAACATACAAACACAGCAGCATAGAAGCTACTATAAAGAAAGTTAACTCCATCTCTGCCAAAACCAGGAGAGTATTTTAGTATTTTCCTCCCCTACTTAGTTTTCCTTTTGTTCATTTCTATTTGGTTATTTTATCAAAAACAATATTTTGAATAACATTGGTTTATCTGAATAACAAGGCATCTGGTCAAAGTCAAGGAAAAGAAAAAATATTTTTCACACATTAGGCTTGGGATAGAATCCCTAGTCCTTATATTTTAGTAATCCAGTGTTTGTGAAGAAAGCTATTATCAATTGTAGTCAAAGAGAGAGAGAGTATTATCTTCAAATATGTTTGTATCTTTCATGAGTTTAGTTTTTGGAGTGGTACTTGAAAACTACAATTTTTTGTTGAAACTTTCCAGTTTCAAAAATTTAACAATTCAATTTTCAATGTACTAGTCACAATAAGCAATAAGCCAATTATGCCAAATTAATTCCTTCCCCCCAATTTCTTTAAGGACAATTAACTTTTATGTACCTGCCATTACTTCACAAATACCTTCTACCCTTTTTGGGAAAGCATCTCTGTGAGTAGAGTACAGTATATAATACTGCTGACTGTCTGTGTCTCTTTGTTGATGCCACAAATTCTAAAAAGCTTAAATCCTGTTCTAAGTAATGGACAAAAACATACCAGAATTTTGAATCTGTAGATAGCTTATTTTATCAGCTTAGTTCTGAGAAGAGTAAGTGTCTCACCATTATCACTGTAATGGTTTAAATGCATGGCATTCTAAAAATTCCTTTAATTATAGTCACTTTATAAGTAAGCTGTGAGTTTACAAAGTTGGTTTCTTTGTCCCACTGAAAAAAGCATGGACCTTACATTGGTAAGAATGAGAAATAATGGACCTCTACCTCTCTTCCTACACAGCTGTAACAGAGATAATATTTCTGTGCTTCATAAGAAGTTATTCAGAAAATAAAAAATTAAACAAACAAACAAACAAACAAACAAAAACATTTCTAAATGATTGCTGCAGGAGAAATTGTCAACCAGTCATCTGTAGCTAACAGATTTATGGAACCTTCTTCAGGAGTAAGAAAACTTTTGGTTTACTTACATCTATCTCATTTATCTTTTGTGAAACTGCATGAAAGCTTTGAATACTATTACTCAGTTAAGAAAATAAAAATAGTAATAGTCATAATATATTGATATTTTTATGGCACGTATTTGTGGAAAAATTGTAAATGTAGAAACAAATGGAGAGCAAAAAAAATGAAGATCATCATGAAAAAGAACAAAGTTTATGACATTTCCACATCTCACAGATAAATACATGTATTTGTTTCTATTGAGAAAGATGTATTTTTCCTTTACTTCCAGCGTTTTCATAGGATAACTATAAGGTAATAAAATAATCTACATGATTAAAGACCTAATTGTTTATACGTTTCTGATTTAATTTATGAGGCAAAACATGGATATTGCTTTAGAGAAAAAATGCCTTTTGTTTCAAAATCTTCAGTCATATGATCTCTTCAGGTCTCTTCCAACTCCTGTGATTCTGTGATTAATCCATTAATATGTTCACTAGTTGTTATATCATCCAGGTAGATGGATGTAATTGCAATAGTGTTTATAAATCATCTGAACATAGAGTGTAATAATGGCAGTTGTAATTCAGTCATGCATTTATGTAGTCTACTTACTCAGAACTTCTCTTCCCATCTCTTAATTAAGCTCAGCTGAACTTTGACAGAAAGTGAAAACAAGCAAAAAAACAGTGCAAACCTTTAATCAGTGAGCTATTTTTAATAGTTTTGCTAAAAGTTCATATTTAAAATTCTGTTATTTATATATTCTATTTATAAATATGTATTCTATATATTTTTACTTTAAATCTACATTTATACAATAGAAATTGTGTTTGTTAATATAAAACAATACAGGCAAATTAGGGATCTTAATAATGAATCATGACTGGCTTTATCAGAATTGTTTTTTCATGTTTGCAGGCTGCCTGCTGACGTTATCAGATTCTGTATCACTAATTTAACCATTTAGCTTATTTCTTGCTATTTAGTTTGTTTCTGTGGGAAATTTTGAAAAAAAAAAGAAAAACAGTCTCAGCATTACTCTTTGCATAATTCACCTGCAAAATAATAGGTAGCAACAAGAAAAATGGCCTTTCAGAAAATGCAGTGGAGATTTTACACATCACTTTGTGAAGATTTATAATTTCAACTGTAATGACAGAAGTTTAAGACCGTTTTTTAGAGTGCTGTGATTTCTCTGATGGATGTGAATAAAGTTAAGTACTAACAAGTGGCAAGCATAAAAGCCTTTCTTTTTTTATCTTTTGAAAGTAGAAGAAAAGAATTTGTAAAGCAGTGTTGAATTTCTAAATTTTTCAAAGTTTTAGTTGGAAAATACGCTTGTGCTCTGCATCCTTCTTTCTCCTATTCTTTTTCACTGAACATTCAGAAATGTGGGCTCAGAAAGTTCTGGCAGCAGCTAATTCTCTTCTGCTACAATTACATATACACATAGTTGTTGTTTTTCTTTTGTTGCTTTACCGAAGAAAACAGAAAAACCTACAGAAAATTGTTAAAGATGAAAGTCAATATTTGTGCTAGTGATCAGAGTACAAATACTCTATTCACTTTGGAAGAAGCTGAAACAGGAATGAAAGTTTTCTTTTTAGACCTGTGTTAAAATGTAACCGAGACGTTTTGAAGACACTGCAGATAGTGTCTGTCATTGGTTCCACTATCTTTGTCTCTCCACACTGTTGTAAAAGCTTGTTTTGAATTGTTTTTTGTTGCTTTAACAATAGCAAGTTTATCACTGGTTATGAATAACATATAGAAATAGAATTAAAATTTAATATAGTGGGTGATAAGTAGACAAAGACATTGAAATTGACAGAAAAAATTCTTTCCTTATTGAATACTAGTAACAGTTTCTTCTCAAGCAGCTGTACAGTAAGAGTTTACTAAGGCTGACAACAGACAGTTTATCTGAGTTCAAAGGTGGCTTAAGTAGCTCACGTATAAGTATGTTATATATGCATTTACCATAGACATCTCAGTCTTTTCCAGTGAAATTAAGGATAAATTTTATGTAAGGATCTCTTTGCCCTCAAGTAGTTTATTGAAGCCCTTGGGAAATAGAGGTGTTTATGACCCGTATCATACTATATTAAAAGGTCTCACATGACTAACTCTTCAAATTTGTCTAGGGAGCCAGATAGGATTTATGCATCTTTCAGCTTAGCTCTGAAGCAAAACAAAACATATTTTCTTAGATATGTCTGTGTCTGTGGACTCCTGTGGACTTTGGGATCCAATCATAAAACATCCCGACAGTGCTTCAAATGAAGGCATTCGATACTTTTTATTGATTTTAAACAGTGTCAGAAATTTTCTAGCTAATGCTAGAAAGTACTGGCTCAGTCTATAGGATGTGGTGATTTGAAGTCTGCCCAAAGGTCCATATTTGTTGCAGACTATCTGAAACGTGACAAGCCTCATTCTGGTATCCCGGTAAAACACAGGAGTAGAACTAACTTGATCTGTAAAACTTGTGTGATTATTTTAGTTGTTAGTGCCTGATTATAACGAGGGGCAAAGCTGTAGCAATTGTAAGTAACGCAGAAAGGATACAAATAAAGTACTTATCACTGAAAACTGTATTACATCTCTTAATCAGAATTTTGCTTTTCATGACAATGAATCACTTTATATAATAGTGCTTTAATGCAATGAGCCTGAACTGAACACAGAACAGTGAATTACCAGCTTAGAGAACTAACTAGAAAACACTTCCAAATCAAGTATTTGTTTAACATTTATTTTGTCTTTATGTTTAAAACTGCTGTATTTGTTGCAACAATGATGTTTAATGTAATCATTAATATATTATACCCTGAGAGTAACTAGCTTTTCTAGAACCATGGAATCATTTATGTTGGAAAAGACCTTTAGAATCATCAAATTCAGCCATCTGCTAAATTTGTGAAATTTTTGGGGGTGTTTGCTTGGCTGTTTTGTCTGTTGATTGATTGATTGATTGATTGATTTTGTGTATGTGGTTTTTGTTTTGTTTTGTTTTTCCAGATAATACTGTCAGTAAGACATGCTTTATGTTAAATATTAGTTCACTGGATTTTTCAGCAAACCTGCATGCAGTGTTTTTCAACAGGGCTTGTGAAATAGGGACAGAGGAAAACGTTTTGATGAAACTGATTTACACAAAACTTGTGAGAAAGTAGCTAATACAGAGGTAGGGAGACATTCCAAAGGATTAGTCAATCGCAGAACTTTGCTGGAGTGGAATATGTTCTCCAGTGTCACTGTTCTATCTAATCAGCTCTGACACATCTCTGAGTATACTTGAGATGCAGTAAACTTTTTGTGAATGCCACGCATGCAGAATGTACAGAAATAGTATGCTATCAGAAGAAGAAGAGGTGATCAGTCAGATAAATGCCATGAGAGAGAATGTAAAAAATCCCAAAGATTTGCTTGTAGCCATGAATATTTGAAGAGTTTTTTTGAGCTACTGTTCATGAAAAAGTAACATAAGGAAGGTCTGTAAATTATTAAAACTATGAACACAAACATTTATAGAGCAGACAGGGTTAAAGGATATACTACACTTTGTTAAGTTCATTCACGTTCAATATGTTCTTATTATTTCAATTCTTTTCTTTTAAAATAAGTATAAGAAAAAGTGTTTCCTTGAGAGGATTGTTATGTTGGTTTTTTTTTGTTTTTTTGTTTTTTTTTTTCAAGGTTAAAAGTTGTATTTCTTTTTAAATCTTTGGAGGAAAAAAATATTTCTGTCATTCAGTGCTGGTTTATCTGAAGATACAATATACAACAAAGATACAGAGGTACAAAATGATATACTCAATGTCCTCAGTTTTTGTGGATTATAACCAAAGTACATAGAACCAAATACTGTTAAACGAGGCAATTAATAACCATTGCTGGTACCTACATTCTGTTGTGCTCACTAAAAATTATATCTAACATATATCACTAAACATTATACATAATAAAACCAACATTTCTTTCTCTCCAAATATCCTTATAACTACATTGTCTAAGTACTTGGAGTTCTATATAGTTTACATCTACTGAAAGATTCAGATATTTCAATAAAAAGCACTGAAGTATTAATTGTTAGTACACTTGTAGTAATTGCAAAGCCTGACAGGTATCAAATTGAAACAATACCTCTAGGGAAAATCCAGAGAATGGGAAAATTTTAATGGCAAAATAAAATTAGTTGCTTTCTATTATCATGTTTTTAATGGTAAAATTCTGATTCATTTATCTGGAAATGATTCCCCAAGGTCTGCTTAAAATAACCTGATGTTTCTTTTTTTTTTTTTTTTTTAATGTTTCTTTTTTGAATGTACATTTCAGTATTATGAACTTTCTTGTTTTGTAGCTTAAAAATAAACACTTTAAAAACTGCCAGCCTAAATCAAGTTAAACAATTGTTTTAAAAACGAATATTCATTTTGTAAATGTATTTCTGATAATAGGCCAGCATTTATCACAATTAGGCATTTTAAATATCTAAGCAAAAAGCTTTATTTACCTGCTTCATTTTTTATTTCAGATTATTATTATTTTGTAAATAATTTCAATTTTTCAGTTTTTCATTCCAACTTGGAGAGGGAAAAATAATATTATAGAACTGATTAAGGAATAACTGAAGGAAGAACTAATTATCAACATCATGGTAGATTTTGGTCTGTGTACCTCTGGAGAAGTTTTACCACCTGATTATGTATACTATATATATTATATATTCTAAATGTGAAGAATAATCTTTATATTTTTAGTGTTCCACATCAGATAAAGTCTTAACAAAAAAAAAAAAGCAACCATAAATAAAAATCACTGATAAATTTTTAACTTAATATTTCATGATAAAGATGTTAAGTAACAGTTCAGTACAGATTTTCACTTTGCACATTTTCTGTAGAATTGCTTTAGTATTTTTTTTACTTCTTTATTTTATTTTATTATTATTATTATTATTTTTTACTATTTCTAAAATCTGATGACATCATTCAGAAGGACCTTTATATAATAAATGCAATTTATACATATTTCTGACATGATAGAACTCCTAATAGTGGCACACAAACACAATTTATTCAGGCATTTTGTTCTATCAGTAAATGCTGACTTGGTAGGATGCGTTTGGATTGCTCTCTGTGCTTATGCAGCAGTAATGGAGGATAATGCAAGCTTTTGAGTCAAACTGTCTTAACATAAAATGCAATACAAATCAAAATATATTGTGACTGAGAATACTTTCTAAAGGATTTTGAGATATTTTTGTCCTTCAAGCTGATTTGTTTCCCTGTGAAATCAATTACTTGCACTGTTTTTGTTGTTGCTGTTTGTTTTGTTGTTGTTCTTTCTTTTGTTGTTGTTGTTTGTTTTGTCTCTTATTCTCATTCCTCCTGCAAAGGGAAATTTGACTAAAACTTTTCCACCTTAACATGTAGAGTGCTTTTGTTGTTCACAGCTAGCACTGTCTCCTGAAAAATGGAGCCTTTAATTCTGCAATAGCTTTAATTACATGAGGAATAAATCCTTTAAGGAGGTTGGTTCATTTGTGACTAGTGGCTAACGCACCTTTGTGAAAAACCAAATGAGAGTACACTTTTAATTGCTTTTATCCTCTAAATAAAATGAGGTTTAGCTCCACAGTCTTTGAATTATATTGATAAACTTGGTTGTACATCAAAGTTAACATCAAAGATAGGAGTTCTTTACAAACTAATCCTAGTCTGTACATAAAGCAATGGGAAAGAAATTTGCTATTTGCACTTTTTGATTAGAAGCAAGAAGCTTCAGACTTTTTCAATTAAATGCATTAAGATTATGAAATCTATACTGTGTTTGGATCTGCTAGACAACCATAGTTTTAAGTAAAATATTTTATCTGTCAGTATTGTAGGTAGGTAGGTACATGGATCAGGTAATCAGCATCTGGAAGCAAAGATGTAACATTACTTCAATGTAAACTGAAAATAAAGGATTGTGTTTTTTTATTATATATATGCTTTTCCTTTGGTTCCCATTTTATAAAATTGTTTGTTATTTCTTCATATCAACTACAACTACAGAAGTCAAGCTAGAATTTGATATTTCTAAAGGTTTTTGTCAATTATATCTATCATCTTGATGCTATTGTAATAGTAGTTACAATGCAGATAAATGCATTTAAAAAAAGCATATATCGATCACTGATTGCTGTAATGACTGGTATTTTATGAACCATCAAAATACAAATAAATTCTCAAGAGATATAGTATTGATAATCATAGAATCATAGTATGGTTTAGGTTGAAAGAGACCTTTAAGATCATCTAGTTCCAACCCCCCTGCTATAGGCAGAGATACCTCCCCGTAGACTAGGTTGCTCAAAAGCTTCATCCAGCCTGGCCTTGAATGCTTCCAGGGAGAGGGCATCCACAGCTTCATTGAGCAATCTGTTCCAGTGTTTCACTACCCTCACAGTAAACAATTTCTTCCTAATATCTCATATAAATCTACTCTCTTCTGGTTTAAAATAATTTAATCTTGTCCTGTTGCTATATGCCCTTTTAAAAAGTCCTTCCTCAGCTTTTCTGTAGGCTTCCTTGAAGCACTGGAAGGTTCTCCCAGACCTTCTCTTCTGTAGGCTCAAGAGCCCCAGCTCTCTCTGTCTGTCCTCACAGGGGAGATGCTCCAGCCCTACGATCATCTTCATGGCACTCCTCTGGACCTGCTCCAACAGCTCAATGTCCTTCTTATGTTGGGAGCCCCAGAACTGGATGCACCTCTCCAGGTGGGGTCTCACAAAAGCAGAATAGAGGGGCAGAATCACCTCCCTTGACCTGCTGATCACACTTCTCTTGGTGCAACCCAGGATACAGTTGACCTTCTTAGCTGGTCATGAAATACCACTAAACTTTCTCGTCATAATTACTTTTTTATCTTAGATTTTTGTTACTGTTGTTTTTTAAGGCCATCTCAGAGTATAGAGGAGCAATATCAAAAAGTATGAGATCAAATGATATAAAGAGTCATTACTAACACTGGAGTGAGAGAAAACCAACAAATTTAAAACAGTTTAAAAACTGGATTTCAGAATGTTCCTGCCATCAGACATTCATTTGTGTATGAAGTGGTGCTTAATGAGAGTATTTCTATAGTTCTGACAACTATCTATGTCTACAAATCAAGCAAACTGATGACAAGAATATCTGATGAAGATCATACTTTCTATTACAGTAAGTAGGGAAAGTGTTCTAACTGGTTGCTGACTGGGTGGAGACAGCACTAGATTAAAAAAAATGAACATTTGTTTGGAATTTGGAAATATACCTGGCCTGAATGCCTTTTTTAAGAATTGGTCTTTCAAAAATAGTTTTTTTTTTCTTTAAGCACATAGATATTTCCAGAAGAAATTAGTCACTTTCTATTAGAACTTGAAATTATGAATATGAGCACATTGAAGATATTTCCAAAATACTTGTCAGGAATCTTTCAGATCTGTCTCTGATACAGAACCATAGTGAAGGGCCACTCTGCATGCAAGAGTGAAAGAGATTGGTGCTTACCATAATTAAATCAGATGTATTGGTTAATTCTTCCTCAGAGGTGAGATACAAAACAAGAAACACGCTAATGGTTCTGTTCCTTTCTTGAAAATGATGACACACAGTGGGGTGTGATTTTTGATTGATAAACAAGCCCCTACAATGCACGAAGAGTTGCAGGCTGGAGCTAAATGTTTTCAGACAGCCTTGCTGTCTATTTCATGTGGAATGTTGTGGCAGACATAACAAGGCTTTTGTTGTCGTTGTTCGTTTGTTTATTTACAATGTGAGTTGTGAAAGATGCACCTTGGAATTTTTTTCTCCCAAGGACTTGAAAATGGAGGGACGTCTGTTTCAAAGTTTGAATAGGGAATTGTTTTACTTCAGATCTGTGAAAAATCATATCCAAAGTTTTATGCAATGAGAGGGGCAAAGTCATCAGTGAAACTAAATCCTAAACACTAATTATATTGACAAAATATCCAAACAGCACTGAAGCGCATTATGAGAATGGTCTTACCATTAAGGCTAATTAATAATAATAAAAACACCTGCATTTATGTTATTCTTTTCTCCCTGTGAATGCTTCTTGAGGGTTGATGTCTATACATCAATAAACAAATGGTTCATAGGATTCAGTAGGTCTTCATATCGAGAAAAGTGAAGGACAGAAAAAAAAAAAAAAAAAAAAAAGGAATTACCATGATCTGATCATTGAGAACATGTGTTTGTTATAGCAACATCTGTACTGGCATAGTACTTTTGGAGACCATGCTGTTCATTCACAAGGGAGATAGGAACCTTCATCATGGAAGTCATTCGTACTGGAATGATGCCAAGCACTAGAAACGTGTTACAGACCTTACTAGTTAGAACTGTCTAAGCACCCTGAAGGCATAATGGCCTTCAAATGTGGGGCCCATTTGTTCTTCCAATGGGTTCACTAGTCCTGTTTCAGCACAGACCTGATTGTTCCTAAATTGTTTTAATGTCCTGGATTGACCTTCAACCTGGCTTGTTACCTTCTTTTATTTGGTGCTCACTAGGCTGCTGACAGAACCTGTTGGTGTCACTATTCTGATTTGCCTGCCCAGCTTTTGGTGCAGACATTGCCTCTCGTGAGCCACATGAAGCTGCTGGCTCACCTTCCTGTGAAGAACAGCCTAGCTTTTGCTCATTGTCTCGCAGATGCTAAGTGTCTTTTCTGGCATTGGACTGAGAGTTTTCCTTTGTAATGACTTCAGAGCTGTTCCAGAGTAGCTCCTGGGTATAGCTGGGTTGAGTGAAGTCATTTAACCTTAATTACTTTACATTTCCTAATGGACTTTTGCAAGCAATATAGGGAGTGGGAGGGGTTGCAGTATTTCACTCTGAAACATTGAGTCAGCATAGAAATAAATCACAACAGCTGACTGGCCATGATTACGATAATGTGCATTCAACACATCACTTTGTCTCTATTGATCCTACAGACAATGCTTATCCTACTGAGGAGATTTAGGATTTTTTTTCCTCTTTTTATTAAGCAGGAGAAGACCAGGCTACTTCACTCGTATTTAGATAATTGACAAGAAACTTGAGGCCCATAAAGGATGTCTGCAGTATGGTAACAATGGTAATTTTGACCAAAGCAGCTACTATTATTGTGCCCTAATTTGATACAATTAATAAAAGCCTCCTCTTGTGAAATGCAACAAATGGATTCTATATTTGACGTCATTTGAGTCAGATAATGTTGATATCACTGGAGTCCTTCCTTCTGAAAGATCAACAGAGTTCTAGAAATTTCTGTAGCAAGCAATGTATCCGATGACAAACTATGATCTCAGTGATAGAATTCAAGGAGGATGTGATATTATTATTTTTTTTCTCATTAGAAATAAACCAGGATTTCAAATCTTTTGTTCTAAGGATTAATCTAGATGTTTTATTCTTCATAATGGAATAAGACTGTGTCCCATCTTGATGTAATTATCAAGATTTATTGGTATAATAACCAAAGAAATTCATCTCAAAGATTAACTTCAGATATTTCTTCATGAGCTAATCATGCTTGTAGACAAATTTCTTGTTAAGACACATAGTAGCACTTGGTTTCACAGCTACTGAGGTATACTGAATGAAGAATTCTGTGGATTTTGTTACACGCTGAGAAGAACTCTACTAGAGTGAATATTTTTCAACTGGAAGAGGTTCTTGATTTCTCCTGAAATATAGACAATGTACATAGGCCTCGATACATAAATATTTGATAATGGTGGCGTTAGGAAAAAAGAAAGTCACAAATTTTAAGATCTGTGCTTTATTTTGTAACACTAGGTGTTGTGATTTTGCACCATATTTTCCTTTGTAAAGCTTGATGCAAAATTATCTAAATATTTAGTATCAAAGAATGACAGTATTGATAATGTGTTTCTCATTTCTGGGTTATCAGCTAGTTGGTACATGTTTCTCATTTATCTAACTTGCTCCACCAGAGTTCAGATGGCCACAACTGAATAGGACAGAAATTTGCTAATGATTTGTAGCCTTCAGAAAGTACTAGTCTTTAGGCTCAGTTTCAGTAATGTATAGAAGAAAGTATTACACCTTCTGTTTGCCTGAAGAATTCTTAATTCTACACTACTGACTCAAATTTCTGCCCAACTACAAATTGTTTAATATTTGACCTGAAATATATTCAAAAGAGAATAATTTACTTTACATTTAACTATTTCTGTTATAGCACATGCATTTAATATGAATCACATTATTAATCTGGTTAAGCATCCTCAGGTGCTGTGGTGTTTGAGCAGATATTGGACATCTTTAGAATGAATTGACTATGGAAAGTGCTCCTGTTCTCATCTGCCCATTTGTGTTTTCCTGCCAGACTGTACAGAAACACAAGATGTACATGCAGCTCTGACAGATTCTTTTGGAATAAATAAATTCATTAAAATTACTCTCAGTGAACAGCAGTATACTTATAGCATGAAAAAGAAATTTTATTGAATGCAGAGGTTCCAGAATTTTTCAGTTGGGACACTTTCCAGTTAGAAATACTGCATTAAAAAAGGGTGGCCAGCAGGGAGAGGGAGGTGATTGTCCCCCTCTACTCAGCTCTTGTGAGGCCCCATCTGGAGTACTGTGTCCAGGCCTGGGGCCCCCAGTATATGAAGGATGTGAGTCCAGAGGAGGGCCACTAGGATCAGAGGGCTGGAGCACATTTTCTATGAAGAAAAGTTGAGGGAACTGAGGTTGTTTACCTTGGAGAAGAGAAGGCTCCGGGGAGACCCCATTTTTTGTCCTTCTGATTTTTCTAATGAAGAACAGGTGTCAGGACTTACCTTTCTCTTTGCATCTGCTTTCTTCTCTCAGTTAATTGTTGTTTTTTTTTTTTTTTTTGTTTTGTTTTTTGGTGCTAGTTAATAATAATTAAATGTATATATTATTCTGCTACAGATTAGCATAAAAATCAATATTACCATAAAATGTGCATGAAGAAGAAAATAGAGCAGTATGAAAAATATAGGAAAAAAAAAAAAAAACACAATAAAATTGCAGCAAATAGAATTAGAATCAGAATCGTAGAATCATAGTCACCAAAGTTGGAAAAGACCTCTAAGATCATCCAGAAACAAATTAGTGCGAGTCTTGGTCACCTTTTTTAAAAATAAAGAGATCATTTCTGGAGCAGAGTGACTGAATATTCTTTCCATTAAATACTTTAAATTGCACCTCCTCAAGTACTACTTATCCAGAAGGCAAGGTTTTTCTTAAGGACTAGATCTAAGTACCTCAATAAATGCTGTATTATTTGTCTTTTCCTTCCTCTGGGAGTCAGCTCAGACACGAACCTACATTCAAGTGTTTTCTGTTCTTGTGAATTTTAAAGCATACATTCTAAATAGCAGAGACTTGAGCTAGCTGAGGTTAATAGTTAACCGTGCCCCTTAAGTCCCTAGGAAGCACTCACTAGCTCACTTGCTGGAGACCTACTATGCCCAAGAGACACGTGTTACTGTGCTTGCTCACTTCAAATTTAAGTGTTACTGTTTCTATCTGGCACAAATGTTAGAGAATAGGTTTGTACAAACTCAAGGCTTATTGATGCCAAGGGTTTACTTAAAATTTACAATTGCTTTAAGGGAGAGTTATCTGGAAAGAGCAAATACTCTTCTAACTTGCTACTGCACATGTGTTTCAAGGACTTGAAATTCAGCTCCTCCATTGTTTTGTGGTTTTGTGTTTGTTAGGGTTTTGTTCTTTTTCTTTTTAAAGAGCACTTAAATTTATATTGAGGTGTAGATGTAACAGCATGTGTATCAAACCCTTGTGATTGTCACGCTTGAAAACATGTAGATTGGCACACAAAATAATTTTTTTTTTAACACTTTCCTATTGTTGTTTAAACAAGCAGATATATATTTCTTTTTTTATTATTAATTTTGAAACTGAATATGATCAGTGCTAAGAAGTCTCAATCTCATAGTTCTCTGTGAATGTACGAAGTCCTTATCACTCCAAGGAGTCCAGCAGAGGGCCACGAAGATGATAAAGGGACTGAAGAATCTCCCATATAAGAAAGGGCTGAGTAACATTTTTCTGTTCAGCCTGGGGAAAAGAAGACGGAGAAGGAATCTGATTAATGTTTGTAAATATCTCAGGGGAGGTGGGAGGCGAATGGATGAGGTTCTTTCAGTGTTGTGTAGAGATAGGACAAGGAGTAATGACCTAAAACTTGAAAGTAAGAAGTTCCATACTAGCATGTGGAAAACCTTTATGGTTATGGTGACAGAGCACTGGAATGGGTTCCCCAGAGAGGTTGTGGTGTCTCCTTCTGTGGAGGTATTCAAGATGCCTACTACGTGGTCTGTTGTAGGGTACCTGCTTAGTGGGGGGGTTGGACTCAGTGATCTCTTATGGTCCCTTTCAATCCCTGCAATTCTGTGATCATAGCTTCTATGAAGTAAGGGATTTCAAGCTGCGCTGAATACTAGATTGCCTTTCTAAAACCATGACTGTGTTCCATTATAATCCAAAGGAACTTCTTTCCTTTGACAGAGCACTGGTACAAGCTTCCAAGGGAGGTTATGGAGTCTCCTCTGGAGATAATCAAGGCTTGTCTGGATGCCTTCCTGTAACCCTCTATAGGAAATTTGCTTTAGCAGGTAGTTGAAGCAGGTGATCTCCAGAAGTGTATTCCAACTCTTATGATTCTGTGATATAAATGTAAAATCACAAATTGATTTTTTATATTGATCTTAAATAAAGATATCACAGACTTAATAGGAAAAGGAATGTTATTGGTCATCTACAAAAGCCTACAGTAAGCTAAAGCTTGACTATTTCTCACCTGGCCTGAATAGAGTCAGTATAATACCCTTGTATGGCATGGGAATTGAATTAAAATATCACCACTGCTCTGAAGAAATTAATCTTGTGGTGTTAATTGCTTGATATTGCTAGTTACAAAAAAGAAACAGATCTCACTATTACTTATTTATAATCTGAATTACTTGTAAATTACAATGTCATACTCTTTAACTGGTTTCTCAGAAAAGTAAAAGACTGACAAATATTTGGTATCATTGAATATAATAACTTATTTACAGAAAAAGAACTGTCCAGTAGCACTGCCTTTATACTAAAACAATGAAAATGTTGGACAAACTTTAACATGAAATGATAAATGATTTTGCTAATGCTGAGTAAACACTTAACATTAAATAGTTGACAGAATTTTTGAAAGTACACAAGTGACTTAGAAATGTATATTCCAGGACAATGACGAGCAATTAAATGATAATGTTTGTTTGAACATAATTCCTACAAATCTTTTTGCTCTGATTATCTGATTAGCGTTTTTTAGCACTGTTGAGCATAAACATGACTAAGTTCTTTACTATGAGAATGGTGAGGTGCCAGAACAGGCTGCCTAGAGAGGTTGTGGATGCCCCATCCCTAGAGGTCTTCAAGGCCAGATTGGATGGGGCCCTGGGCAACCTGCTCTAATATTAAATGGGGAGGTTGGTGGCCCTGTAGGTGGAGTGGGAGATTCATGATCCTTGAGGTCTCTTCCAACCCTGGCCATTCTGTGATTCTGTGATGATTATCTGCATTGTTAATGCAAGCACCCATAATACTAAGTTTCTATTGTGGCTTTCCTTTCTTACCATTTTTTTTAAGTCTGAAACTAGTTGAATCTGCTACTTTCTTTTGAAGTCTACTTCTTCTTATATACTGAAAAGTTTGATATCTGGATTTGATTGTGAAATGTCACTAGAAATCCTTTTCCTATAGCATTTTCATGAACTTTAAAATCAACAATGCTAGTTCAGCTGTTAATCAGTCTTTCCATGTCTTTGCCTTTGATATTATACTACAAACTTCTGACAATTATGTCCATCTGTCAAAAGGGAAAAGGGCACCAGCTGGATTATGGCTATTGCTACCTCTAGTAATGTCCTATCTGCTGACCCAAAGATCAACAAATAAGGCACAAAGGGAAGGTTTCAGTTAAAAGAAAGAAGATGGGAAGTACAAGAATGGTAGATGTGAGAAAAAAAAAAAAACCACAAATGATTCTTTATTTAAACATATTTATGCCATATGGGTATGTAAAGATATATTAAATTTCCTGAAGGGCTATATGTGTACATTTTAGATAAATCTGTGTGAAAAATTATCTTCTGTAGGATTCAGTAGGGAAAGATTTCCTATTCAATAAAAAATCTCAATGTATTAGGTCTTTTTCAGATGGCTTGTGATGGCTCGTGTAATCACTGAAGTGTAATGGTTCTAGTACCTGTTGGATGCATATGGCTTTTACATTTATTGAGAATAGAGAGAAGAAAACTTTTTTTTTCCTCTCTCTCTGTAAGATGAAAATTTTATTTATGGCAGAAAAAAATTGAATTAAAAATGTTTTTGGAAATTGTTTATGTTTTATAAAAATGCCTTGCTCAATTCAGTTTAACATACAGTTAAATTCTGAATGAGAAAGGCAAAATATTTTATTTTGAAAATGTCAAAGAGAAATGTTTTGAAGTCTAAAAATATTTCCTTATTGTTTTACAAAAGTTGAATTCAACTTGTCTTGTATTACTTTACCCTGAAATGACATTTTAGGTATCACACCACTTGCAGGGAAAAGAATTCAAATCAGTTGTAATGTATTTAGAAATATCAGTGTTATTGAAAAATACATTGTTGAAACGGACGTACATTAAAATGTTTCATGGAAATATAAATCTATTGCAAGTGTTTTCATCTGTGTAGGAGAAATTTCAGATATTTGTATACCTAAAAGAACAGCTCTTTGTATTATTTAAAAAGGGATAGAAAAGCATGGGAACATAAAGAAAACCCCTTGCATATTTTTCTTGGGCTTCAACAAATTTAAACAAATGGGATAGTCTTTCAGCACACTAAATCTTGTTTTGATTTAGATATGACATATCAGATATTTAGATGGAAAAATTAATCTATAGTGCCAAAAAATGTTCTTCCTTCTTTCTTCTAGGACACAAGGAGAGATAAGAATAAATGTAGAATATATTCTTCAAGTTTCTGTAATGCCTCTAGTTTTGTACTTCTCACCTGTGAGGTTTTTTTTTACATACAGTTATACTTTGGAAACAATTGAAAGATCTTTTGCATTGGAGTATATTGCTGAGTTTCCTATGCAACACTTCTTCTGTAAACTTTTGATGTCTACTTACAAACTCAGGGTAACACAATATGGAAAGGTACAAGGTTAATCATTGTCTTGACTTGACAAAACTTGCAAAACAGCCAAAACAGTGTTTGAAGGCATGAAATCTAAAACAAACAAACAAACAAACAAAACCTCAGTCAATATAGTCCTGAATGAGTTATAAATTGAGTTATATACAGACCATAGTTTTCATAGTTTATCTCCGCTTTGGTGCAATAACCTATAATAATATAATAACAAAGAATCCAAGAAAGCATAGGATGAAGATAACAGGATGAAGTCAATTATAATAAACTCATTCAAATCTCCTTTAAAGCAGTGCAAGTATTGAACTCTTTTTCTACTTTAAAATTTTTGAAGTATTCATTTTTTTTTTGGAAGGGAGCTCAGCTCAAAATTTATTTCCCCTACATATGTCCAGGCTTACTCCCTTCCTAGTCCTGAAGTGAAAAGACAAACATCTTATTCTACCACTTATCTAGAAGAATTTGTGCAAATGTAAATGTTTGTCCTTTGAAAGGCATAGAAATAAAGCTGATACAGTGCTAAGTATTTTTCTTGTTCAGATGACCTAGCAGCAGCAATAAAACCAACCAATTGGAAGAGCTATATTTAATTCTGGATTTTACAACAGACCTCTCATTCATTCACATCAGAAAATTAAAAATGAATAATGAAGTTAATCATGAAAGTTGCAAAATTCAAAACGGAAGTTGCACATATTCATCTATATTGTGTAGTATGAAGGGGATGGAGAACATTTAAGCTTGAGAGCAGCCTTCTTCTGGAAATCTTTTTGAACTTGCTCAGGTGACATCACACTTCAGCATAGTTTGCAGTGTAGATATGAAGACAGGTGGTGATTTAAGCCCAGATACATTTTTTAGAAAGGCTATTTCTTCTGTGTTGGGAGAGGAAGCTTGAAGAGTTGTACTTTCCCTGGTGATTCATATAAGTGATTATCTCCTAGGAGAATCCCAGTGCTGGTTAAAAATGTGATTCATCAAAACATGCAGGACATTCTGACCCTTTGGGGAATGACCATTTCAGATTTGATGGAGAATTTTGATATTTTAATAATTCTTTTATGAATTATGTGACATTTTCATTATGTGATTCTCATTTCTTTCTAAATTATGATACTGCAAAAACTGGGTCTTTTAATGAAAAAGAAAATCTGATTTTAGCTAAGTTTTGACTAAATAATTTTGTTACTCCTTTCTGTAATTATCCCACCTGTATAATTCTGTAATTATCCAAAAGCCCAGATTTTGTTTCGCATGACTGTATATTGAAAGAATAAAATTACTTAAAGAAAGGTGGTTAGTCAAAATTTTAACTTGTCTATATGTGAAACCCTCTCCGGTGAATATTAATTTCAACTTGGCACCTTTTAATAGCATTTTAATATTTACAACCTCTTTGGAACTGATAGCAAGTGTTAAAGTAAGTCTCTTGGATTGAAGTCACTGCTTTAAACAAATTCTTAGCTGGGTATTTGAGAAAAAGAACAATGAGGATAAATTTGGCTCTCTGAAAAGACAGTCCTGACTACTTTGAATCATCCTTCACTCATGATATACTTCTCTTGGCCTATGTTTTCTTCTAGGAAATGCATCAGTCTGCTTTTTCCTTATGACCTTGAAAGCTATTGATTTAGTTAATAGCTCTAGAATAAAATAACACGAACTCCAGTTCTTGTTTTAGAACTTTGTGTCTTGAATAGCGTACTCAATGCACAATGTTGATTCCTGTAAATATGTGATTGGCAGGTTGCTGAGTGTCTACACAGAAGTTCAGGTTTTAATGAATTATAATTAGAAGCCATCCTTTATGAGACACATAACAGAATGTATCATAAATCCTTTGATTTCTGTTATATTTGAAATATGCATTGAAAACCAGCCATATATCAAGCCAAGGCCATATTCCTTTCTATTATTTTTGGGATGCTTAAAGAGACTAATGAAATATTAGTTCTTGTAAATACACATTCTTGATAATCAAAATTCATGCAACTTTCTTTCAGGCGAGAAAAAAAAAACAGATTTGGAAGTATTTTTACACAGCTTTTTTCTCTTTTGAAATAGTCTTGCAAGGGACTGGACTAGAATACCTCCAAGAGGCTCCTTCCAATCTCAGCTCTTCTCTGAATCATTTGACAGGGAATCCTTGTGCCATTCTGTAGTTATAATTACTGAAATGCATGCTCCATTTGTCAACAGTTCAAAATACTTTTTCATAATTGACATGTTGTTACATATTGATGGATATCACACTCAATATTTTAGTCCTCAATGTTGTTAAATTGGTCATAACCAATTTTACGTGTAACCACATTTTTACTGAAGAAGTGTACTTTTTCATGCTAATTAGCTCCAGAATGCTTCAACTTTCTTGATGATTATAGTTTAGTAGGGTTCTTATGAAAATAAAACTACAAAATTTTATCCATCTGCACTTTGTTTTTATTATGAGCCATAATTTTCTGTATTATTAGTATAGTATTTTATGCATAATAATTTTATTGTTATTCATATGCATAACTTCAAGGTTTTGTTAAGATTAGAATCTTAAGAAATGGCTTTCTAAAAGTTGTCTATTTTTGGGTCAAAGTTTGAAGTGAAAGGTAAAAATCATTTTGACTTGGGAAGTGAAAATGAAAATGAAATTGCACACATGGTAATCTATAATAAGGATAATAGAAGTATGTCCATTCAAGTAATTAGTAGAGTCCCCACTGTTGTTTTTCAGGCCTTTCCTCATAAACATACTTTTATTATTAACTGGCTGTAGCATGTATCAGTTAACACATACCAGATTTATTTAACATGAGTTAAAATTTGTTTTCGAAAAACTTCATCACAAGGCTTTTGAAAAAAAAAGTGTTGTTCTGTTACATTATACTGTTTTCTCATTCAGTGGTAATTATGTAAAAATTGGTTTCAAGCATCCACAAGTAAATATTCCAATACTTCTGAGTAGTTTATTTAAATCACCTTTACTGTATTAGATACATTCCCAAATAATTAAGTTGTGTAAGAAACAGCTTCCCATTTTAATGGCCTGTTGAAATTTTAAACTTGTGGCATGTTTATTATTATAAATTGTTTAGCTAAAGTGTTCAAGAACAGCATTTGTTTCATATAATTTTAGAGATCTAAAGGCTATGTAAGTAATTTAAATTTTCTCCTGTTAGTGAAGAATATTTTCATTCTTATAAATATTTTCCTGGATTGGGAAACATTTCTATAGTCCATCCTTCCAATTCTTACAGAGAAGTATTGTTGACTATGTCAGATTTTATGCCTTCTTAATTGCTCATTGTACAAAACGTGTCCTTAAGTTAACTCTTCAAAAAGCAATATGTTTTATATTTAATATGTTTATGTTTAGAGAATAATCTAGAGAGCCTAGCTTAGTGTATTGCAAACAGTAAACAGTAAAGTAATAATGAACAGCAACTTGAGGGCTACATGATGCATGAGACATGAGAACACTATAAAAATTGAGCCTATTACCTTATTTTGTAAAACGTTTTGATTACATATATTGGAGAATATGTCAGGTGATCACTATCAAAATACCTAAAAATGAAAATCTGTATTTACATATCTGAGCTTTTAAGACTTGAAGTGCTTGCTATATGTATTAATGTACATTTAGAATGTGATCCTATTGTTCTAAGAGTTATTACTGAGTTTTCCTTAAATGAAATACTTTGACTCTCCTCATTCATATAGGACTTGAGTCTCTTGCGAACAGTCACTGAAAATATATATTCTCAATATTAAAAATTAATCTTTTTTAATAATGACACCAGGTAAAGGCAATCAAAATGTGAGATTTAGGAACAAAAGATGTGATGTATGCATTAATAATTCAAATCTTTACTGATGGTTGTTTTTTCCTAATTTATCTAGAGTTCTATACAGAACTTTGTGGTCTAGTAGCAACGTATTAAAAATGTTTCATCTAATTTTAGCAGAAGAAATAGTTCTCATTATTTAGAAGTAGATGCATTGTGGAAAGCACTGGTTTTTATGTATTAGTGCTTTGTTAATATTAAAGCTTGATTTTTGAAAGAGTTTTATATGCTTTAGCAATCTGGACCTGTAATTTCAATGACATTCTGGAAGAGGTCCCCTTGCAGACTCACTTTGTGAAACAAAACATCAAGAAAATAATTTTAAAATGTCTATGCCTATATTAGCAAATAAGTAGACCACACACAAAAGTAATGCCTCCTATTTATTTTCAAGGAAACTGCAGCAGGAGAAAAGAATGCAATAACAGTGTTTGATAAAGCAAATTCTCAGCTACAAAACAATATTCTACAACAGTCACTACCATAAATTATGCATTTTTTACTGCAAAACTGCACCAGTGGGCAAGACCAAGTTTCACTGCTAATTATGTGGCTTCTAGGAAAATATTGGCTGTGAAGTCCATCTGAACAGGTAGAAATCAGAAGGTCCTAAATCTGGACTATTTGGTGTGTGTGGTAGGACAATCCAGACAAAATCATGATCTTTAAACTGGTATCAGCTGTGGCATTATCATGTTGCAAGAGAAAGATTGTCTTCTTCTCTGGCCTGACTGGAAGTTCAAGCCCTCAGTTTGGTGATACAGTGTTCAAGTTCAACCTGCTGAGGACTGCCTCTTGAACTTTTTCTCTGATGGGTAATTCACGTGTTATCACTCCATGGACATCTGTTTTCACTTCAGTTTCTAGTACCTATACCATGTCTTGTCACTGGTAATGATGCAATTGAGAAAACTGCCACCTTTAGGTGCAGTTCATATTGGTCTATAGGTCTTGACAAACTTGCATACATTGCCACCATCATTTCCAGTACACTGATGCTGATATTCAGCTCTGTACAGTTTTCTGGTCATAATCTGCCAATTCACATAGAGCTGATCAAGATACTGCATGCCTGTCTGGAATATGGCTTCTCTTCCACATCCACTGTTGCCACTGCGTAAAGAGACCACTCAGTGCCTCACTGTGCTCACATTCACTGTTTTGTCTCCATAAGCATCCAGCAAGTATTGATGAGTTTCAATGGATGCAATTTTTTCCACATAGAGAATTTCAATGACACACCTTTGCTTCATCCACACTTCCATGTCAGATTCCATTTTGTCAGATAACCCCTCTGCTGCCATCTGTCACACAGCAACAGAATGTAATATTGGTAGGAAGATTCAAACTGTATTATCATACCATGAATATTTGCTTCTTGCATCGTGAGCAATCATAATAAAATAAGAGGGATTACTTTTGGAGCAGGCCTCCTAGAATGATGGGGAAAGAATGATCTGTGTGGAAAAACAGTGGGCATTAAGGCTAACATTCTTAAATAAACTTTTTTTTTTTTTTTTTTTTTCTTTTTCTCCGTGGAGATTTCTTAGGGTTGGCCCTATTCTGATCCTGTAAACTGAGTTCCAATTAATTTAAGCTATCTCAGTATGCTCTTGGATCATATCTCTCATTTTAACTGTTCAAAAAGAGTCCAATTTATTTGCTTTAAGGTAGTTCTTCCAAAGATAGCCAAGTGCATTGTTTGGGAATGACAAGTAGATGAATTTCTATAGCTTATATCTAATATGAGCTAAAGTATTACAGAGAAGTTACCAAAAATACTGTATAGAGCATGAACCTATTGTAACTGTTTTGTAGTTCTAAATATGTATGTGTATATATGTAACTACATGAAATAAAATGTGTGCAGAACCTCAAGTGATAAATGTACATGGGTGAATAATGTTTAATTGGACTGTTTCTATCACGCCCATTTTGACTTACTTTGTAAAACAAACAAACAAACAAGCAAATGAACAAACAAGCAAACAAAAAAACACCTCCAAGAAAAGAGAAGCAGCCTTTCCAAATTTGTTAAGAAAAAAGAAAGATAGGGTCATGAAAGTGGAGAAAATTTAATATATTAGCCATTTAGAGGATGTAGGTAATCAGTGGTACAATATTGTACTTGAATGACACTTAGCTAAATGTTCTTGCATTTTATCAGTACATTTTGGTCAAACAAAAAGAAAATTCAGAAATGCCTAATAAACAATGTTAGAAAATCTGAAGTTGAATAATGAAATGTAATGCTCTTTGCATTGTTTCAGGAAAAAATAAAATAAAATCTAGACCACTGAAGATGTGCTTAATCTACATGAAAGATTTAGGAGAAACTCTTTTTAAGAAAACAGAAGGAAATAAGATAAAAATTTTATCATAGAACCATAGAATGGTTTGGGTTGGAATGGACCTTTACAATTATCTAGTTCCAAGCTCCCTCTTAATGGGCAGGAACACCACCCACTAGATCAGGTTGCTCAAAGCCCCATCCAGAAGGGCCTTGAATGCCTTCAGGGTGGGGGAATTCACAACTTCTCTGAACAACCTGTTTCAGTGTCTTACTTTACATTTTGATTGTTCTTGAGAAGACAGAGTATTTCTTCTTCCACCTTCTCATAGAATAAAAAAATAAAATAAAAGAGCAATTCAAGGTCATAGATGCTTAGTTCTTATGATTCACAAACAGTGTTTTACTTATGTGATAACAACAATAATTGTGTTTTCATAAGAAGGCAAAATAGCATAATGAAATTATTTTGACTCTATGTCACAAATTCTCACTTATTCTTGAGTTCTTTATGCTCATTTTTTAATAGCTACCAAGGAGAATTCTTCTGAAATTCTTAGAATATTGGCTTTCTTTAAAAGCAATGTAATTTAATCTTTGTAAATGAACTTTTGTCTTATATTTTTATATAAACATTATATCAGTAAAAAGTATTGGATCTTTGAGAAAGGGGTGCTTTTCATATTATTGATGTCTTCTCTGTTAATCTTCATGGAAACAGAAAGCATGCCTTTTGTTTGCTTACTTGTAAAAAGTGGTGAAAGTTATGAGGACACTACTTAGTGAACACAGACAGGATATTAGGCTGCTGAGAAATCTTTTTTTCTGATTCAGAAAGGCAAATTTGGATGAGGGGTGAGAGGTGATGTTTGAGAAAAAACATTGAATTTAAAAGGAAAAGTATATGTTTGAAGAAAGTAAAGATACCCATAATGGAAAATGCATCATGAACAAAATTTTAACATATTGCCTTGGGCTTAGGCAAATAGATATTAGTAGATTTGTGTTTCATTTTTATACAGAACAAACAAAATATGTTTCTGGTTCATGACCAGGAGCTCACAAGCTACTGAAACTCAGATTAATGAAAATGTTACCAATATAAAGGACAATAATAATGCAGAGTGTTCCTGTTGTTTGTAGAATTCTTGTTTGATATCTGAGCCCATCTCCCTTCATCACAGATGATACTTGCTAGAGAGCTTCTAATATCAGAATATTTCTGATTTTATTCAACTTCTGTCTGAAATTGCTCTTATTACTACCTTTTGCTAAGTTTATAAGAAAAAAGTTGGTTATTCTTGTGAGTGTTTCTTCTCATCTCCTCTCCTGTAGTAGTACTTGTCTCATGTGTTTCAGTCTTGTAATTGAAAAATAATGCCTGTTTAATTTTATTTCCTGTCAAGTTTATATTAACCACAATAATAGGAAGTTAGAACAGTAGAAATAGGTGATTTGAAGGGAAGAAAGAGTTGTGTGGGTTGAATCTATTAATGTAGAATAGTAATTGTTCATTAATATTTTGTTTGTCTTTCAACAAACTTCCATCAATAAAGAATGAATAGAAAGGATAATGACTTGTTTTATCAAAATTCAAGAGCTTAGAAAAACTCTTTGAACTTACATGAGTTGATTTAACTCTTCTGTCTTCTTTTTTTTAAGATCTACCTTATACGTACCTCAGAGTTGCTGTGTGAGTCTTGACATTGATTGACTCTGTGAAGCTAACAGGAATTATAACATTTTTTAGGTATGACTCATCACTGGTGCTTTCTGTTCTTTGGCACACACTCAAATACAAAATACAAAAAATAATAAAAAAATCAATTTAAAAATAAGGACAATCTTTACTGTGAGAGTGGAAGAACACTGGCAGAACAGAGTGCCCGGGGAGATTGTGGAGACCTCCATTCTCAGAGGTATTCAAAACTGACTAGACATGACCCAGTGCAAAGTGTTGCAGGTGATTCTGCTTTAAGCAAGGACATTGGACTTGATTACTTCTAATAGTGCCTTCCAGTGTAATCTGCTCTGTGCTTCTGTGAAAAATCTGAGCTAGACAGCTCCTTGGCTAACTTAAATCAAAACCTAAGATATCTTACGTGCTTCAAAGATGGAAGTCACCTAATTTGAGTGAAAAGAAAAACAAGAGCTTTAACTGCTGATCTTGCAGGGGTTTGGTTAATGCCCAAGCTAATGTTGAGTGAACTAGCAGAAGTATTCAAAATAAGAAAGCTTGATTTAGCTGAGTGTTCATCTTGCACTAATTTTTTATGCTTCTCAACTTATTAATTTGATTCCTGGATTATATTTTATAGTCGTTTAAAAATTTTCAAAATTCTGCAGCTGTTGAGGTGAAGGTGTGGCAAAAGCTGGGAGGCCTGATAGAAACTTGCAAATTTTATCTAAGTGCTTGGCAATGAAGACAGAAAATTGCCTACACTTGTTATACTTGTTGCACCTTGTTACAGTTTGGTGTGCCTACTTTGTATCCAGAGTCAATTGCCAGGCAGCTGGCTGAGGAAGGGTTGATGGTGGAAACCCTTGCTCTCAGTTAACCATAAAGGAACACTTCTATGCTGTCATTATAATCAGAATGAACCATCTAAGCCTCATTTGACTGCATGGATATATTGCTTTTCATTTAGTCTACCCATGGCCTGTCCCTGATGCCTATTTGTGAAATTAGGATTCTTCATGAATTTGAAGAAAAAAAAAAGTTAATATGGCATAATTGCAGTGATTTTTGTACCAAATCATAGAATCATAGCATGCTCTGAGTTGAAAAGGACCACAGTGATTATCTAGTTCCAACCCCCTGCTGTGTGCAGGGTCTGCAGCCACCAGACCAGGCTGCCCAGAGCCACATCCAGCCTGGCCTTAAATGCCTCCAGGGATGGGGCATCCACAACCTCCTTGGGCAACCTTTTCCATTGTGTCACCACCCTCTGTGTGAAAAAAAAACTTCCTCCTAATATCTAACCTAAACCTCCCCTGTCTCAGTTTAAAACCATTCCCCCTTGTCCTGTCACTTGTTAACAGCCATTCCCCTCCCTTCAAGTGCTCTAAAGCCTCAGTGAGGTCTCCCTGGTGCCTTCTTTTCTCCAAGCTAAACAACCCCAGTTCCCTCATCCTTTCTTCATAGAAAAGGTGCTCCAACCCTCTAGTCATCTTAGGGCCCTTCTCTGAACTTGTTCCAAGAGCTCTGCATCTTTCTTGTACTGGGGGCTCCAGGCCTGGATGCAGTACTGCAGATTGGGCCTCACAAGAACCGTGTAGAGAGGGACAATCACTTCCCTCTCCCTGCTGGCCACTCCTTTTTTAATGCATCCCAGAACACAGTTGGCCTTTTGGGCTGCAAGCACACACTGATGGCTCATGTCCAGCTTCTCGTTCACCAGGACCCCCAAGTCCTTTTCTGCAGGGCTGCTCTCAAGGAGATCTTCCCCCAGTTTGTATAAGTACCTGGGATTGCCCAACTCAAGTGCTGCATCCTGCATTTGGCCTTACTGAACCTCACTTGGCCTTATTCCTTACTGCTGGCAAGGGGAGAAGAAAATATCTGGTTCATGAAGTACAGCTGAATTAAAGAAGTAATGGTGATTCACCTTCAGGGTGTAATGCAAGGGTGCATCTTTCCTCTGTGATCTGATCATCTGCATGACAAGATGTAATTAGAAATAATTCTAAACTTTCAGAGGGATAAAATTAGCAGATCTCTTCTCTTTCTACTATACAGTATGTGCTGTGAATCCAGCACTAAGGACTATCCTAAGTAAAGATTGTTGTGGTACTAGTAAAGGCTAAGGATTGCCGTTTTCCTGGGAAAGGCAGGCTTATTTGGGTAAAGGCAATTTTACCACATTGATTCACAGTACTGGCAGATGGAGCTATGTTAATATTGTGCACTGAAAATAGACAAAGCTAAACATAACCCACATAACTCTCTCCTCTCTTCTTGTGGGCAAGTCCTTATTTTGTCAGCACTTGGAAATTTCCTGTGGCTGCTTTTCTGTGGAATGTTACTGACATAATGTTATCAATGGAAACACAAAATTAAGAATATAGTTTGTTACTCCTGGTTAAAGTGTGGGTTTCTATTTTTGCAATTATGATGAACATCTGTTTGAAATATTAGTCCTGATATCCAACTTCCATTTCTTTAGTTCATCTCATTAGTACACAGTTTTCTCAAAAGTTTTATGGACTGAGATCTAAATGATATAGAGGTTAGAATTGTAATATTTGTACTGGCAGTAGAAGTAAAATACAATTGATATGCATATCATTCATCAAGTAGTAAAGAGAACATAAATGCTTAGCTTTCTGAAAATTTCTTTTAATTCCAATTTTAAGTTGAATCTCAGTTTCTTGTAATAACTGTGGATGATGCAGAATGTTTGTGGCTCAGCATGCCTTGGCTACATGATGACCCCAGGCAAGTGATTGTATTTGGAAAAGGAGGTTTTTATCTCCTCCATTCAGATGTGTGGTATATGTGAATGATAGTCTTTGCATCCCACCTTTGAATTCTTGAAAGTCCCCAGGGTCTCTAAGTGTCACTCTCTAGTTATCTACAGATAGAGCTGAAGATGCATTTTCCTAGGAGTAACCTGAATAAAGGGCAGGATCTTCCTATTTTAAGAATGGGTTCCATTGAGTTTAGCTCTGTGTTACGGTGCATTGCTTTTACTATTTCACTGGTAATCTGTATAAAAAAGCCCTTAGCATCGTTTAAATAGTGACTGCTAAACTATTTCCTCTAGTTTACTGAGAGTGTGATAGTTATCAGATTACCATATGGCTATATATAGATAGATCTGTAGGGCCTTCCAAATAGATCCTTTAATGTTTTCTCAGAGAGGCTTGTTAACAGACAAACAAAGCAATCTGTGGGAAATTATGAAATCTGCCTCCTTAATTTGCAAGTTTTCTAATGAGTGCACAGTATCTCTAGCAATTAATTTATTGTCTGAGTTATAGTATGATATTCAGAAGTAACCTATGGGATAAGGAATAAGTATATCCAAATTGTGAGAAGTTCACAAAGTTTGTATCATTGGTTTAGAACTTAGTAGTAGTTGATGTGTAGCTACAGTATTCAGAGTTTCATTACATGAAGTTTTGGTCAATCAGAGAGTTTGTAGCCCATGGACTGAACAAAATAACAGCCACTAGGGTTATTTATCAAGTGATACTATCATATCTTGAACAAGTGGAAATTTAGAATTCATTTTAATATATATATTAGCTATCATGAATTTTCAGTAATAGAAATCTTCTTAAAATGGAACTTCAATAAAATGCTTAGAAATAGATGGTCTTTAACGTGTTTCTATCATGCTGAATTTGTTTCAAATTTTTCTGTAATGTGTATGTACTTACTAGTACGTATTACGTATGCTTACTACTATGTTATAGTAGACAATATGAGAAAGAACATACAAATTACTTTCGCTTGTATGAATGATTCCACAATATATTTTACCATTCCTTTTCAAAGATAAGAGGTGTGTTTTATACTAGAACTTGTTTAAAATAAAAATGCAATTTTCTGTCAAGAACAAGCATATGGATATTGCTTACATACTCAGCTGTTTTAAGTGAAAGCAGATTTCTACCACCAAGCATATGTATTTATTAGATATAAATACTATTATATTAATACAAATATAGTATGTATACCCATACATATATATCACCCATAGGGCCTGAATCCCTGACTTAACAGAAGGTATAAGAGCCAGTGTGCTCACTTGAGAGACTGCTAAGAAGGGGAAGACTGTAGATTTGTGACTTCTTGTAACACAGGGCAGATAACTCTTCATTTGCTTTTGGGGGTAAATGGGGTGAAAAATTTGCCTTATGAGGCATTAGAGAGAGAAGCCCTCTTGTGAGGAGTCCCATTTGCTGATCTGACCTGATATGTAGGCATGCGTGCAGTTTGCCAGGTGCTCAGATGCAGGATGTTTTGAAGAACCTCCTGAGGCTTATTCATCCCTCACACTATTATCCTTCTCATTCATCTAAGCATCAGTGGCAGTTTCTGAGGACATGTTGACTGTATCAAGGCTAGCCAGAAGAGGAAGAGCATGTGGATTAAATGGTGTCTCTTGAATCCTAACATAGATCATGTGGGTCAACAACTGGTCTTGTTGCAAAGAATTTTTGCTTTTAGATCCTTAAACTAGGAATGGCTGTGGAAGGAAAGTAAAACTCACAGTCAAATAAGGAAGTGATGGGCAGAGATGGACAGCAATGAGTGCAGGGCTGTGGTTCCAAGAGACACTACTATAATAATAAAACAAGATGAAAGCAGGGCTGCCTCAAGCATGCCATATGTGCATAATTTGATGCGGACTGGGAAACAAGCAGGAAGGACTTTAGCTCTGCGTGCAGTCACAGAACTGTAGTTCTGTGACTAATTGTCAGAATTAGTGGGCTGATAACAAAATAGTCATATTGGAAAAAAAAACAACAGAGCCTCTTGATACATATGAAATACTGTCTCTGTCCAGCACCTTTTAATGTACTTAGAAGTCCACTTTTGCAAAGTACGAGAAAAGAAATGACGGCTTCCATAATTAAAAGAACAACAAAAATGACAAAAGAAAGTCAGTTGCTCACCTCTAAAACCATGATGATACAGTATATTCATTTAGTTATTTCTCTGAGGTAATTTAGTGTGTGTAAATGGTCAATTATACAATACACAATCTATTAAAATATGAAAGCGCAATGCAAATGACAGTTATTCTGTAGTACAGACTGTTGCAAAATGGCTTCATGATTTAAAACCATTGTTAAAGGTTTTAGGTGAGCAAATGGCACCCTTCTGAATAATTGTGGAAGAGAAAGATCTTACTAAGAAACTATGGGGAAAAATATTCAAATTATGTGTTGTACATCTAGAATCTTAACATAGCAGTTGCAGTTGTCCTCTATGGTTTATACTATTTCCTCTTAGTTCAGTGAAAGGAGCAACAAGACGAAACTATTTTTAATGCGCTCTTTTAATATGCGTTATTTGTTCTCTCCATTCTTCTGTTTTACTGTGCTTCTCTATTGTCCTTGCATTTGATATAGCATGAAGCATTAAATAAAACTGCTGTGAAAGCACTTTCCATTTGAAGAATAGGGATCTTTAAAAGGTCAGAGACTTACCAGTAGAATAGTAGCACTCACATGTATAAGCTTCTGATCTACTTGTGTCAGGAAGGCTTAGTTTTTGTTATCTTTTTTTTTTTTTTGGTCCTAAATATTTGTCTTCAGCATTAAATATTACATTATATTTTCAAAAAAAAAAAAAAAAAAAGAAAAAAGTAACAAATATTAATTCCAAGTGAAACTCCAGCCCTCTACTTGTAAATCTAACATGATCTTCTGTTGTATAGGACTAGCATAAGTGTCTGTAATTAGTGTTTCCTCTCTTCTGGCCTGCATACATGTTTCTACCCTATAGTAACCAGAGGTGCCAGTGGGGATGATTAATAGCCAGGTCATTGTAACAGAGATCTGGAAACACATCTGAATATGATAGGAGGTTCTCTCAGACCTCACTTCCTATACATAGGAAACTCTACATAGTGTTCTGTAAAACAGATCTGTCAGTGTTTATTTTAGAACATGTGTTCTACAATATATATATACCAGCATGCACACATTTTTAATATATATATATATACATATAAATATATATATACGTATTTGGACATACAGATCTATACAGTAAAATTAGGTCCTGTATTAGAATATCAGATGCTTTTCTGTAATTTTCTAGTCTTTCTAGTCAGTAAATTATTTTAAATGTATCATAAAATTATTTCAAATGCATTATTACTGCTGTAATGCAAGTGCAGTTTAAATTGTAGGAGAATCCATAGATTTCTTAATGAAAATCCTACCTGCCTTCACTGTCCTCAGAAAAGTGAATGATCTACTCTCCCACTTTCTAGAATATTCACTGATTTTTGAATTCAGCATTTTGACTTCTTGAGCAACATTTGTATCTGTCATGTTAAATGAATACAAATCTATAATGATCTACATTTGCACAGTCCCAGTGTAAACAGGCTGTGTCAGCTGTGTTTGCAATACTTTAAAGTCTTCATTATAAAGTCATCTGGCAATCTGGCAACACCATCTATCTCCAGGCATGCTTTATGGAAGCTATGAAACCAAACTCCTCCTGACCCCTCTTCCCCCCCTCCATTTTGTTTTTGTTTTTGTTTTTACTTTCTGATTTCAATTAGCATCTCAAACTCAAGGAAGTGAATTTGGAAAATGCTTATGAGTGTGCTGCTATGTTGCTAAAAACAATATTGTTTATATGCATGTGAGCATTTATACACATCCCCAAACTCTCTTATATGTATGCATTCACACAATGTCGAGTACCTTTATGCAGTCTGATTGATCTCCATTCCAATTGTTACTACTGAGTAAAAGAAAAGCTGAATATAATTTATAAACAATTATAAAGTAGTTTGCCTAGCTCATGCAAATGTTTGAAAGGAGGCTGTTCAAAACTGCATGACGGTTCTGGACTGTCTATAACACTGAAAGTCCCCAGACGTTGTGTCCAGTGGCATTTTAAGGACTGTACTTACTGTTTGATTTAATTTAGACAAAATTGTTTAATAAGTAAATGTTTAAATATTAGTTTGCTTAAGTCATGTTTTGAGAATCAGTTGTTCATAGACTGAACGTTTCAGTGACATTCAGAATCTTTTCTCTTGCAGCCATTTCGTAGAGTGACGTTTTCTGTTGTGAGTCAGCCTCAGGACCCACATCAAGGGTCTTTGCAGAGTTGCTATGACAGCGGTCTGGAGGAGTCAGAAACACCAAGCAGTAAGAGTTCATCAGGGCCAAGACTGGGTGCCCTTCCACTCCCAGAGGACAACTACGAAAGGACTACGCCGGATGGCAGTGTTGGTGAGGCAGAGCATATGGAAAATGGTAGGGGCAAACACAACATTCACACACATAATCTCACTAGCAAGTGATTCTAAGTAGACTTTTGAAAGGTCAGTCCAATAAATAAATAAATATATTAAATAGTTAAAATTGTAATTATTTTAAAGATTGTTAAAATACAGATATACAAAATAATGGGACATAAGACTACTAATAAACCCAGAATCTTCTTCTCTTTATACGATTTAAAAACTATTCTGCAGAAGCAGTTAAAACATTTAAAAAGTACCCATAGAGATCTGGGGAAATGGTAATTGAATTAAATTCCTTATTTTCCATTTTAAATAAAAGAACTATATATCCTCTTTTCCTATTCTTTTTTTGTTTGTTTGTTTGTTTGTTTTTACTGTTGTTCAAAAACTACTTAGGAAACTTCCCAGAATGTAGAGCATCAGTAAAAATATAGTAGAATTTTAAAACTCCACTCAAGAGAATTGCCTTTCCCCCAAAATATTGTATAGCTTGTTTCCAAAACAACACTGAGTGAATGTCAAGTCCATTCTTAGTATTTAGTTAAGAAAGATATTCCTTCCCTTTTCTTCACACTTTATTTTATACAATACTTTTAGAACATCTAATTTAAATTTCAGCATCTATTTTTGTAGAAGGGGAAAATGTTGAAACCTTATATTACAGTCTATTAAATTAATATTAAATATTTAAGTCAATTACAAAATAAGTGTAATTTAATTCACAACTTCTGTTTTTCGTTTTATCTAAAAAAATCTAGACTTGAAAAAAATCTTTTGAATTTGAAATATATAAACACTAATTCATTTACTGCATTTAACTTATTGGCTGTAATCTAAAATTTGGTGAAGTCAGGCACTGACTTCATTGTGTTTCAATTTGCCCATAAACAATAACATAAATTATTGTATGTCAAAATATACAGATTTTTTACTAGCCAATGAAATAATGGGTTTGCTAATCCAGTTGGAATTGTTGGATATATGGAATAGGGGTGGTGTATTCACTGGTATAAATTGGATGAATGAATTTGGCTAAAAAAATTCAGTTTTTCAGAAGCTAGAGCACTGGTTAATTGTTATTTGCTTTTTCTCTTTACTGAGATAGACATATTGACCCAATAAAAGTATTTTGCTCTATGTGGTAAGGTATTACCAAGTCTAGTAAAAATGACTGAATAATGTCTGCAACATTATTATATTTTAGTATAATGCGAATTCCCCCAATAAATGAGTAAGTAATAAAAAAGTAAGATGGTATTATCCAGTGAAACATAAGATATGTTAGGTTATATATAAGTGTGTGTGTACACATTCTGTTTGGTTGTTTGTGTGAATATATATCTTTATATTTCCTTTTTATAGTTGAGTGATGGGGAAGAAAGCCATCATTACTAGAAAAATATCAGAATAAAGACTAATAGATGTTACATCTAAATTAGGGTTATTATCTTATTGTTTGGTTCATAGTTAGTTTTTGCAGTTAATAACTAAATAACTTTCTCATTCCCGTGGACATAAAACAGTGTAGTTCATTGGTGGACATTAAATTCAGAATTCAGAAAGCATGAAGTGCGTTTGAACCAAAAAACTGGATAGCCATAATTGAACATAATTTTTAATGTACTCTGTAGTCAATGAAAATAACCACATTTACTGAGTTGTAATTGAAAATGGAATTGCTTGAGTGATGTGAAAAACTAAAACAAACCAGTTTATTTAATATTTTTTAGTTGATGTTGAAACTGACATTGCATTCTAATAGTTGAAGTATTTAAAATAATACTTTAATTTTTTGAAAGATTATCATTATTTAGCTAAGATGAATTTGATTCAGTTTTAAAAATAATATGGTATAGATAAAAAACATGTAAACATGTATAATATTAAATGAATAAGCAATTGAAAACAAAAGTATCATGACGAAAATTGTATGGCAGGACTTGCTTATAATAGTCAAGGATTCCTTCTACTTGAATTGAGACCTTTGAAAGGTTGTTGACAGTTTGCTGAAGGTTATGCTCTATGGACTTCTGGATTTCTCTGTCACATTTTAAAAACTAGATTTCCACAGTGGCATGTAATCTGCCTCTAGAAATTTGTTACCAATAATCCATAAATAATGATGGAACAGGATAAAATTAATGTACTTTTGTTACTTCATATATGTAGTATCTGACATTGGAGTGAGAGTTTTCTGTGACTGGATTTTTAAGTCCACTTGTATTTTAACTATTTGAAGCAAAATTATATTGGTCAAATTCTGATAATATAATCTTCAACATTAATGGATAATTCTGACAGAAATAGAATTGGAATTGAAATCTATCTAGTGCTTATTCATCACATTTAATTGAAATCTAGGTAAGATACAGTGTTTAGCTTGATTAAGTTTTAATCAGAATTTATACTGGATTTTCCTTCAGATTATCCATGGAAAAGGCACTTTGAAAGCTATCTTAGTTTTTAATTGTTATTACTTCAGATATTTATAATTTAATTTCAGTTGGGATGAAAAACAATATAATTAGAACCATTGTTTTGTGTTTCATTTTAAAATTTGAAAAGATAATTTTCAGCACAGTATGATAACCCTCCTGATATGTTTGATACATTTTTGTACAAGATAAGTTAACAAAAAACCCCATAGTTTTTACAGTTAAGACAAATGTAAGAAGGTTGAGTTCACTACAAAAGTAAATATGAAATTCAATTTTCTGTTTGCTGTTAAGAGGCTTCTTTTTACTTGCTCAGGCAGGATAAAATGCTGTAATGAAACAGCCAGCAGAGGAGTTTTTTAGGAATACTCTGTATATTGCCTACCAGCCAACATGACTGTCAAATGTATATTGAAGTTTTGTTCTGATGATTAGCTATGGTGTCAGATGCAGGAGGAAAAGAAAAAAAAAAAAAAAAAAAAAACAAAAAAAACCAGAAGAAAAAAAGTGTTAGCAGATTGACTGTGAAAATTCAGAATGCAAAGATCTTGTTAATTAGTAAAATCTGCAGAACTATAAGTAACTTCTGAGTTAATTTATCCCCTGCCCTCGGAGCTTTCCTTACAAGGAATTCTGCTCATATGTGTAGCCTTTTTCTCTTATTATGCTTTTAAGATGGCATTATCTTAATGTGAATTTAACAATAATTTTCTCAAGGACATTCTTATTACATTCATATTTGTGTTTCAAGAGAAAATACATTACCATGGTAAATGAATTTGTCTTTTAGTCATAGTGTTCTTTTTATGACAGTGCCTAATGTCCCATATCTCGAAGGAAGAAAAAAACTCCAACACACTAACAAAAAACCCATGGGAGATCTATAGCAGATACTTATCCATGATTCTAACAGTTAATAGTTAGCATGTGCTTTAAAATGTGACTTTCTGAAAGGTAACAATAAAAAAGAATTTAAATTATTACAAGCCATAACCCTTCTTCATGGCCTGAGTAATATTTTTCAACAGGGAGTTCCTCTGATCGCTATCAAAATTGTTTTTATTTTGCTTTTTATACTTCTTTCTCATATTGAGCAGTTTTAGGAACTGTTCCTTTTTATCATTATAAGAAAGTAGATGGAAAGTAGGTTTCGTTTTAATCTTAAAATACTGTGAATGTTTATGTTTTCATATCATGTAACTTTTATCTGAAATATATATTGCTAGACTTTTCAGTTTTTGACTGTCACATGCATGTAAATTTTTTCTTTCCATTAGCTTCTGGTTTTTGTTCTAATGTAGGGGTATCTGGAGATGAATATATACCATTTGTGGAATGAATAATACAGGCTTTTATTATTAGTTTCTATTATAAATCACACATTATGTCTAAGCAAAAATTTTCATTCTTCTGTTTCATGTTCATCTATATAGTTTTGCCAAATCTTTCTCATTTTTTTGCAGCCTTCTTAGAAATATTTGATTATACTTCACTTTTTCAGATATCTGTATTCTTATTATTTATTTACACGTATAGTGGACTAATCAGTTTCATCCTCTGTTCCATTTAGCTGGAGTATCTATAGTGTAGAAACTGTAGCAGATTTGATTCATGTGCTCTTCCCTGGAGATTTATTTCCATGCAATCGTAATTAGACTGTTATCTAAGCCTGATATCTCCATCCATGCTACCTCAGGTATTTCTGCACAAACATACCTTCAGTGTGCAGTATAACATTCTTTGCAAGTCTGTATTTCAGTATCAGATATGTAAAGATGCTAGAACAGCAGTCATCTCTGTGAAAGAAAGAAAATAAGGGAATGGTTTACAGCTGATACTTTAAAAGAGAAAATGGAGTCAAGAAAGATTAAGGGATATGTCTGAAATCACACAGGAAATAAGGTGCTGAGTTTGAAGAAGAGCTCAGAATTTCAGTGATTCAGTTACTTGACTCCCACTAAGTCAGTGGATAAACTACGCTTCAGCTGACACATGAAGAACTAAAGGGCAAGAAAGAGAAGTGCATTATCTAGGTCTTACAGTTTGATAATATTCTATCTTCACAGTGATTATTTGAGATTTAGACTATAAGCACTAAAGTTTCAGTGTGTAGATAAGTAGTTCATGGTACGCGAGATAATGACTTGAAAATGTTAAAGAAGTTTTCATGATTAATAAATGTACTTTATTTGTAACAGCCATGTCTCACTTTTACTTGAAAGGTAGCATATTTATTCTCTGGATGAAATTGGTAACAGTGTGAAAGAAATAACCTACTAGTTTACAGAATCCATTTCACTTTAGGGTTTTACGGTGATAATAAAAATACAGGTTAATATTCTTGAAGAATTAAATGTCCTTGTTGACATTAATTGACTAGTCTGACAAAATTTTTTTGGAGTCCTGCTCCCTTTTCCAGTGTTCTGTTCCCTTGAAAAGTTGAACATGAATAATTGTTCTTTAAAACTGTTGTAAAACATTAATGTGAGTAGCACTTTTGAGGGGTTGAGTCAGTAAGGGTTTTCAATGCAGTAATTACATGCTAATCATTATTTTTATTTTTTTCTTTATTATTTCTTACATTTGCTGTTTCTTATATGTTAATCTGCATGTATGAACCCAAAATATCAGTGAGTATTTCATAAATTATATAATATACATAAATAATAATCATTATCCTTGTTTCTGGTAAACCCTAACCTATAATTATGCACAGAATGATCTCTGGATTCTGTAAACCTAGCAACATACATGGATAATATTTTGGAACACGTATTTTCTTTGATTTATTATCTCTTGAACCACTTTGTTTTGAGAATGAAGTATTTTGATAAGTTCTGCAACAGGCTGTTTTATAAGAGGAAAAGAAAGCAAACCAGTTTCTCAAGCAGAAGAATCACTGTGTAAAGATGTTATACTAGTGTAGTCTTATGTAAGAAAATGAATGTGCTTGGGAAGAACTTGACTGTTTTAGTCCTTGTTTTTTGTTTTTGTTTTTCTCCTCTTCCATCTTTTTCATTATTTCCCTGCTTTCCTCCAGAAAGAGGAAGAATTAGAATAAATGCTAAAGCTAATTTTTAATTTTGATTGAATTAAAAATTAACTATTTAGACATAAGGAAAAGGTTGTTTCTCTCAGCGAGTGGTCAGTCACGGGAATGGCCTGCCCAGGGAGGTGTTGGAGTCGCCATCCCTGTCAGTGTTTAAGGGACGTCTGGATGAGGAGCTATGAGATATGGTTTAGTGGCTTATGATAGCAATGGTAATGGGAGGACGGTGGGACTAGATGGTCTTGCAGGTTGTTTCCAACCTTGTAATTCTATGATTCTATGATTCCTTTAGATGATCATACTTCATATGTCAATAACTTCCCCGTCGATAAAGTGTATGCTTTATTAACTAATATGCATAGTAATACTTCAAAATTCAAAATTGTCTGATATTCTGTAAGAGTTCCTGTGCATTCTGAAAAGTTATATAAATATACTTGCATAGAAAACGAAGGAAATGTTTTAAATATTTTACAAATTGCAAGTGATTATATATGCTTTACATATATTTTAACTTTATTGGGTTAACAGAATAATGTAGAAGGTTAAACTATTCTTTTAAGTCTTGAATTACATGATATTCTTCTATATTTTATTTTATATAATATTCTCTGTTTACATTCTACTTCACATGCATAATGCTAATCAAAGGACCAAATATAGGCCAACTGTGAGCAAAAATAACAATCTGAATTAGCCAGAACAGTATATTATGTCCTCTGTCCTTACATTATTATCTTCTGTGGCCATGTGTCCATCCACAGAAATACGAACAAAATCAAAGAAGGAATGCATATCTTTGTGTTGGAAACCTCCCCCTATATGTTTATGGGAAAGCTAACAAAGAATTCTGCTTTTTCTTTTTTTTCTTTTTCCTTTCTTCCTTCCTTCCTTCCTTTCTTTCTTTCTTTCTTTCTTTCTTTCTTTCTTTCTTTCTTTCTTTCTTTCTTTCTTTCTTTCTTTCTTTCTTTCTTTCTTTCTTTCTTTCTTTCTTTCTTTCTTTCTTTCTTTCTTTCTTTCTTTCTTTCTTTCTTTCTTTCTTTCTTTCTTTCTTTCTTTCTTTCTTTCCTTCCTTCCTTCTTCTTTCTTTCTTTCTTTCTTTCCTTCCTTCCTTCCTTCCTTCCTTCTTTCTTCCTTCCTTCCTTCCTTCCTTCCTTCCTTCCTTCCTTCCTTCCTTCCTTCCTTCCTTCCTTCCTTCCTTCCTTCCTTCCTTCCTTCCTTCCTTCCTTCCTTCCTTCCTTTCCTTCCTTCCTTTCCTTCCTTCCTTCCTTCCTTCCTTCCTTCCTTCCTTCCTTCCTTCCTTCCTTCCTTCCTTCCTTCTTCTTCCTTCCTTCCTTCCTTCCTTCCTTCCTTCCTTCCTTCCTTCCTTCCTTCCTTCCTTCCTTCCTTCCTTCCTTCCTTCCTTCCTTCCTTCCTTCCTTCCTTCCTTCCTTCCTTCCTGTCTGTCTTTCTTTCTCTTCCTTTCTTTCTCTTCCTTTCTTTCTTTCTCTTCCTTTCTTCCTTTCTTCCTTTCTTCCTTTCTTCCTTTCTTCCTTTCTCTCTTTCTTTTCCTGAAGAACATTGTTCTTTCTCATGCTATTCCAATGTTATTTTCTCTATTTCCTTTTATACTTCACTGAAGAGCAGCATATGGCTCTTAAAAAAAAAAATAAATAAAATTACAAGGCTCGTTCTTCTAATCCCAATTTCAGCACTCTAAAAAGAAAATATGTAAAGCAAGAAGTGCACTCTGCTCTTAAAGACAGTGCATTGTTATCAGACACCTTGAACTGCTTTTTACTATAACTTGGCTTTCTTGTAATGCCTTTAAAAAATAAATTCATATTTAATGATTCGAAAATGGAGAAAGGCTTTATGGTCTTTAAGAAGTGTTCTGGCTGTTAGGGAGAAGCAGTGAAGAAAGGGTTTATACTCATGCTTGTGGGTGTGCATGAATGCATGTACCCATCTTGGTGAGTCAGATCTTTCTGCAAATACTCATGAGATCTAGACAGTTGTACTTACATAACCTACTCAATCTATGAATTTCAAATCCACTGAGGGACATGGAAAAGCACATATTAAAATGAGAAATGGAGAACGAAATAATCAGAAAGTAAGGTAGGGTCCAGTGTCATCTTGTGAATTGCTCTAAGAAGTAGAGCCCATAACTTCCAGTCCTTGAGGACACCTCTCCCAGTCTACAGTCAAGTTGATGAGAGTCTTGCAACTGACTTTGTGGAGTTAGGCTTTTATCCAAGTCTTCCATGCCAACTACTAACTCAGGTTACCTTCCACTGATGCAGACTGCAGAACCTTTTGATTCTGTTGGAGTCTTGAATGTGGATGCGGGAAAAAATGTATTCCAAAATTTAGACTCAAAGAAGAGACATCTGGTTTATGAATGGAATATTTAGCAACCTTTGCATAGAGCATAGCCTCTTTCCTGGAAAAAATCAAATGCAGATATTCTACATCTACATCAATCAAATATTAATTATTTTATTGCTCTCCAGAACAAAAATCTGACATTGTTTTTAAAATGTTTTACCTGGTCTGAAGGGACAAGACTGTATATAATTGGCTACAGAACTGAATTTAAATAAATCATAGCATTCACAAAGATTTGTGCTTAAAAATCTACATTCAAATTCAAATCTGAATGGAATGGGTTTATATATAAATTACATTATAAGCTAACCCTTGTTATATTAAGATTTCATTTCCGGTAATAGTGGAGAGCAAGTATGCAGAACAGATATGTGTGACCCTGATTTATTGATAAATATTTGTATAGCAGTTTCTTAGACAGCTTGATTTGCATATCTAAGATGCTTCTTACTCAGTTCTCTCTTAGATTTTTAATTAAATTATCTCTTAATCTGTGTTAAAGATCTGTAAAGTGACAAAAAATACAAAAATGTGTAGAAACAAATCAATTTTCTTTTCTTTTAAAATCCAGAACAGTGTGATATGTGGCATTTGGAGTTCTGAAATTCCTCTTTAACAGAAGGTAATTGCTTTTCAAGAAAAATATGCATTCTTTAAGGGCCAGAGGATTTCAGAGCCAGTATCATGTAAGTTTTGACATTTAGGTATGGCTGAATATTACTGTCACATCTTTGGTTGAAAATCTAGAAAAACAATGATAGCATATGCTAGAAGAAAATTAGTATTAGGAGCTTTGAGAAATTGTAGAAATTTATTAGTATTAAAATTTAAAATAAAATTCCAGAGGAGAATGATCTGATTTTGGCAAGTAGCAACAGCAACAGAAAGCAGTTTAGGTTTAAGCATAATTCAAACAACATTTGTTGTGTAATTTGTTTTGTTTTGTTTTTTTACTTTGAAATGGAGTATTAAATTCTAATAATACTAGTTGTAAACCTTATATTACTGTTAATTTGAAACATGCTGCTAGAAATAAATGAACGTTAATCACTGATCCATTGATGTTTAAAAGATCTGCCCGTTCTCATAGTGCTTTTAAGAATTCTGAAAAGGAAAACATATCTCAGTAAGTAATAACAAAAAAAATGTATACAGGGATAGATGATTCAAAACTATTTCTTTATGTGGTATAAAATGACTGAAATTAAGTCACATTTTCTGTTTGGATGAAAGAAGTAAAACGTAAAGGCAGTAACAGAAGAACTGTGTTTATTGAGTTAATTTATTTTGCTAGTTCTTTGGTTGCTCTTGCAGCTAAACATACTGGCTTTCCCAACTTGCTTGTCTTAACCTGTTTTTTGCTATATCTAAGGAACAAATCAACCCTAAAGAGCCCTGAGGGAGTGCTTGTTCTTTTACTAAGCAATCTGTATTATTTCATCAACAAGGAAAGGAAAATCAAAGTGCATCATATCTAAAATCACATGTAAACAAGCCATTGGACGAGCCTGTACCAAAGTGTTTTCTTTTCCTATGGGTTTACTTGTCCTATGGGTTTATGGCTGACTTATTTTTTCGATTTCTGCTGTATTTATTTTATTTTATTTTATTTTATTTTATTTTATTTTATTTTATTTTATTTTATACTTTTTGTACCAGACAGATTTGTCTTATAAAGCCCAGTAGTTTCCATAAAGGAAATCTTAAAAAAGGCTTTTTAAATAGAATCTGAACAAGCTGAAAATTGTCTGGTACTTTTGTCCTGTGATCGCACTACCTTTAAAGTGTTCCAAATGTACTGGATGTTAATTGTTTCATAATGTGGGGGCTATTTACTCAAGTTAACTCATATTGCTTTTGAAGGAGAGAAAGTGTCCCCTTTTGGGGCAGTGAAGTGGCATTTACATTATTTCAAGATGCTGAAGTAACATTTCAGTGGAATTTGACATTGCAAGCTTTTACTACAACTTGAAGGCAAAGATATCTGATGTAATTTCACATTCCACTGTTATCAGCTTATAGCAGTCTTCTTTTCTCTACATGGTGAATAGAAACGTTTTTTTTTTTACAGAATATTTGAAGAATAAACTTAAGCATCTATCATATACTATTTTATTAATATCTTTTAATGTTTAATTTTTTTTACCAGTGACAACCATTTCCTACTGCTGAATTACATAATCTGCGCTACCATAATTTTATATTTCATCTATTGCAATAGTAATGCAGGGATTATTGTGATATGCCAGTAGACTTGACAGCTCTGGGTATATGTGTTTGTTTCTCATAAATAGCCGCAGTTCAAATATATGAGAGTAATAAAATAGCTTTTTTTTTTTTTTTTTCATGATGAGGAGTAGAAAGCAGGAGAAAGAGGTGTAACCATGAGTGAGATTACATGAGCTGATTTTTAAAATGCAAGATATTTACATTATTTTTCAGGATGTCTGATTCATTGCCCCGTAACATGGTTATATTCAATGTCATTTTATTACTGCATTAAGATTTGTTTAAAAAAAAAAAATCAAAACCAAATGTTTTTGTGCTTAATGAAAATTTGTAATAGCATGATGATAAAATGTCATTATGGTTTGTAAATGTACAAGAAAATATTTAAACTATCCCCAAGTACTGGAACGAAACATTGATTAATCCATCTGACAGTATCCAAGGAGTCTTCATAGTGTGACTTGCAAATGTTACAAACTCTGGTGCAGTCCTGTTTCTAACATGTTTGTGTATAGAAGTATGGTGGACTGGCAGAGGAAAGATACGATGTGCACTTTGGTTCTACTATTAGAATGCTCTGACCAGCACTGAGGTTTAAACAATTGCCATAGGCTCAAATAAATCTGAAAACAAAACAAAACAAAACAAAACAAAACAAAAAAACAAAACAAAAAAAAAAAAACCCAAAAAAACAGCATTTAACAATTTTGCCATTTTCAGTTATCCCTGCTATTTCAAAAAAGAGAGATAAATAATCTACCTATAGTTCTCTATATAGATGATACCAAAGTTGGAGGAGAAATCAAATTTTAATCTGTACCAAAATATCTTCTGTGTATGGTTTGATTTGAGACAACAGTGTTCAAAGAACATCAGTAAGATTGATTCTTTCTTTACCCTATGTTTCCACCATATGGTCATATCTGCAGAATTAAACTTCAGGAAATACCAGTGGCATGAGGAGTTGGCTCATGGACAGACCCTTAGGAACCAAAGTAAGCTAAGATTAAAAGGGGAATACATGCTAAATTTTCAAAGGACAATTACAGAGGACAGGCTCTACTCCTGCCTCCTCAGGGGCATGGCTCACTTGCTAGGAGCACAGATGTGGAAACTTGAGACACAGCCAGATTTGATCTAAATAGTAATGGGAGAATACAGAAGAGCTTAAGATGCCCCCAAAGGTTCAGATAAGTGAATATTTTTCTCTTGCTTTTCTCTTCAGAAAGAACCAATTGCCTTTAGCTTTTACTAGGTAAAATCCCACATGCTATTGCTCATGCTATGAATTTTAAGTGGAAAAACTTTTCAAAATACAAAGGCCTTATCTTGAATTTTTTTTGATAAATGTTAACTGAGTAACTTAAGGAGGTTACAAAACTATTGTAACTGTTCTCTGCCTGGCACTGTTAGCTTTTTTTTCTACCACATGTAACTGACTTTAAGAAGGTGCTTTTTGAGAAGGATCTAAGAAAGAACCATACTGACAAGACTAATTCATTTATTGCAGTGAAGATAAATAGTAAGAGAATTGAATTAAACTCATGTCAGCAATGATGGAAAGTCATAAAAAGAAGATAGCAGTTAAGGGGCTTGTGTAAAAGAAGTTAACATTTGGAGGACATTGTCTACTTGACCAGTGCTTTTGGTCCCGGAAGCATTAACTTGCATTTTGGTTGAGACTGTATCCAGAACAGCTGGGAAAAAGAAGGGTAAGACCACTACTCTTTGAATAGCAATGGCTGTGAAATGATGGATAAAGTGTTCCGTCTGATAACAGCCTGACACTTCTCATCAAAATTAGGCTTATGCAGAAATAGAAAAATACATCAAGGACTAAACTTCAACAATGGATTGAAAAAGTAGTTCTGAAAAGAACAGTACATTTTATTGAAGGAGACTACTCAGGGCTTAAACTTAGAAACAGAACAAGTTCCTATATTTCGTAGTGCTTGTACAAATTAACGTTAAATGTTCTTACATGAAGGAACACCATCAAATTCAGATCAACTCAATATTTTTTGTAATGCTGCTGCAATTAAAAAAATGGTGTTGTCTTCTGGAAAATGATGATACTTTATAGTAATGTATTCTCCTCACTGAAAGTAAATTTATTCACTATTCAGAAAGTGTGAAACAATCAGAATGGAATAAATTTGGCTCAAGAATTTTAGCCAATTCTGCTCTCATATTGTAAGAAACATATTTCTAGATTTTACTGTATTGATTATTTTCTCTCACAACTATCTCTTAACATCTTTTTGTGTCGTGATTTTCCAAATGTCTTGACTATCTCTCTGATAAATGATCCAATCTTTATTTAATTGTATGCATATGTGTACAGCATAGTTCCCAAATAAATGTTGAGAGAACAATCACGTATGAGGAAACCCCTGTAGCTCACTGAGACTTGCAATAAAAGTACCTTTTTTAATGGTTCTGCTGTGTTCACTAGCATATTCTCAGAGAAGAGAGAATCCTCACCTAAAAATCTGGTCTCAAAATCTTCAGTATCTTGAGCATTGAGAGGGATTTCTGGGACTTGTCTTCCTCTACTAATCCTGAAAAGATTAATCATTTGCAGCAATTAAGCCAAAAACTCTTGTAGAGAGTCTAAATCTGAGTTATTTTTTACTTTTCCACATCCCATATAAGACTAAAATTTCCTTTACACAGTACTACAATAATCACTTCTTTTTCAGAGGGAACTATAGGCTGCACAAGGGATGAAGTATTTAAGCACACAGTATTTCTAAATTTCAACTGTAAGGAGTTAGATTAAAACTTCATCCACACTGCTGTAACAACTGTGTGAAGAAGGGAATTACACTTGCTAGAAATAGCTAAATGTAGTTCCATCCTTAAAGGCATACAGGCCTTACATTTTGCAGCAATTTTTCTCTTATACTTTATGCTGAGACAGTAAAATCAGCTTACGTAGAATCTATTCTATTAAGGTAGACATTATTGATGGGTAACAGGTCACTATGCTGTAACTAAAGCTGTCGGTGCCTATATAGAATTATAGGAAATAGCTAAAGCCGTTATTTTTTAATATTTATTTGTTTATGGACACTTTGATCCAAATACCAGCTGTGTGTTAGAACACATGAAGCAGCATCCTCCAGTTGCTGAGCTCCTCGTACATTATAGAATCTTAATGTCAGAGGCCATGGTAAGCCTCCATCTAAAATAAGCAACATCCAAACAAAAACAAACACTAAACCACAGACCAAAACAAAAACCAACAAAACATCAAGCAATAGATTGACCTCAGTAGAGCATATAAACAATATAAGGTTGTGTGTCTCATTCCTAATACATTTGTCATTAGTCCTGGAGCTGTGACTTCAGTAAAAATAACAATGTTTCTGTAAGGTGATGCTTCTGTAAGCCCCAGAAGACACTCATAGAAAGCATGGAAGAAGAATCTGTAGTTCATTGAAGTGACAAGTAAAAATTACTACATTTAGATATTGTCTTGCTATAAAACAAGGTCATGATCAATAGCAAAATATTATTTATATTTCTTTCTTCCAACAGCAATCGTAGTCTTAGCTATGTATACAACCAGTTCTGGAACAGCATGACTTCTTTTCTCATAGCATTACTCAAAATGCTCCTGAGCTCAGTGACAACTGTGATTAATTGCATTATGAAAAATCTGGCAAAAATGCAATGGATATGCCTTTAAGACTTGAGAAAAATAGATTTGTTAGGATACTCTCTATTATTTTGAAGGAAAACTTTGAGAGGACTGTTTATTTCATTTTTTTTCTCTCAGCTTTTCTGCTGTTCAGAGTTACATGAAAGTTGTAGTGCATTTTCTAGTTTCTGAAATCTGAACTTAGACTGAAATCTTTGCAATTACTACTCAAGTAAAGAAAATTATTTTTTATCACTTTAGTAGAGATTTCTTCCTACCTTCCTTTGATGAAGGTAGAAAATTAAAATAGAAATGATTTTACAACTTTTATTTGAATAATAAATGGTAAGCAGCTTTTTACAGAAAAAAGTTGGAAATTCATTAGAGGTAAATAAAATGATATTTTCATCCAAGTGATAAGGAAACCATTAATCAAGGATTAATCAGCAATTCAGGTAGCAAAGTAGTAATCTTTGCAATGTATTCAGTTGCATAGCTATGTTGCATCGGTGAGAAATAGGCATCTTTTACCTTTGAGTCCAACTTAAGATTTCATATCAGTTTGAATTGAAATAGATACCAGGAGACAGACTCCGGTGCAGTCAGTATGAATCGATGAAATAATTTGTTAATCAAAAACCTTTTTCAAAAAATTAATAGGAAATTCTTTATAAGTAAGGTTTTCAAAGGGAAGGCTAGCAAGGTCTGAATCTTTCAGGTGTGTTAGTTTCACGTGTTGCTTGGATGCTCTGTTTGTATTCTGACTATTCTCACTATTCAGAGAATCTCTATATTCATTGGGTTTTCCAAGCATGTAACTGCGAACAAAGGAAAAAAAAAAAAACCAAAACAACAACAAAAAAACAGAAGCTGAGGGAAAGGATATTCAGTGGCCTGATATGGCACCAAGTATTCATTTTCCTCAGTAAATATATTCCACCATAAATGAGAAAAGTGTATTAAATAAGCTAAACTGTGTGTGCCTATCATGTTGATTTTAGAATGGAAGTGGTGATGTTTGATTCAGGTGGAGTTGCTTTGACCCTTTCCAAGATTAGCTGTTTTCTTTTTATTGGTGTTGTTGTTGTTCTGTTTTGTTTTTCCCTCAAAAGTTTTAATATTAGCAAATATATCTACTGCCTGGGAGTATGTTGGAAATAGTGTGGAAAGTTTACAAACTTACGCTACTCTACTGGCTCTAGTGTGAAACGCCTTTTGTTCTTTTAACTCCAAACTTGCTCATAATGTAGTAGCTTTCAGGAGAATTTGGATGTTATCTTAGATATCTAAAAGATAGAGTTTTTGAACAGTAGCATTTTCTATTAAGGAATACTATAGGAATGCTATTGATTCCAATGTAACACGATCATTTTGCTGAATGATTTGGTACGCTTAAGGAATAATTACCTCTCTGTCACACATGAATAATAGCTAACACTAGTAACCTAATGCTAAATTATCCTTGTGTATGTTTAAAATTTTTTTTCAGCTTTCTGATTAAAAATGATAGTATATTCTATGGTAATTTTCAAGTTCAAAACAAGAAGCAATATGACAAATTGTGCATTTGTGAAGATGCCTGTTAGTAGTTCTGAAAAGCAGGTTCATACTTCAGTTTGGGTTTTCAAAAAGTTTAAAAATTCTATGTCTTCTGAAGACCTTTCAGAAACATATGAGCCAACACAGCTGCAGCTTCTTAATTTTTGTAATTGTAATAAGGAATGAAGAAACTTGCAGCAGATAATTATATGACAACAGAATAACCATTAATGTGAAAATAACTTCAACAAAAGTAACTTTCCAGCATTAATTATAATAAATGAGATTCTTTAGTTGGAGAGAATGAAAAGGGCATTTTATATTTATACTTAAAGTTTTTTTCTTCTTGCACTTCAAAGTGCAATAAATCAGGCTTTTTAAATTGTTTGTTGCATTCAATTAAAGGTTAAGTTCAACTAGCTAAGAATAATTATAATATAAATAGGAGAAAAATTGCATTAAATGTTTCATTATACAATTTTTAAAAGAAGATTGATTTTAATGGTTTCAAGTACATAGATAATTCAGTGTACATGACAGTGTTTCTCTATACTTTCTGATCTGTTGAATTGTTTTCCTTGAGTTGATTTGTTGTTTTCCTTTAGTGTCAGACAAGAATCTGATTCTAGAAGATCATGCACACTTTCCTTCTCAGTGCATCTTAACCTTTCAGTCGTAATTTCATTTTTATGCAACATTTCTTGTGCTTACAGACCTAGTGAAAGTCTTGGAACTGTTTTCTAGTAGATGAAATCTCAGTGATTTTTTTATGTATAAATATACATTTTTTTACTTTAAAACACTAGCTGAAAGGATTTTCCTGCGCTCAAGGTAATATTTTATTCCAGTCTATTCATAGGCTAATTTTTAATCTTACATCAGGAAGGTGGATATGAGGAGACAGAGGGAGAAGGACTTTCATTGCAAGAAACTTGAATTCTTAGGAAATATTTGCATTCTAAAAGTGTGTGTGTAGTCCTTTTTTTTTGCTGTGTTTTTTTTTTTTTCCCTTGGGAAAATTACAGAAGGTTTGTTTCAGTCAAACCTGATTTAAACCATAGGTTTCTTTATAAGTGAATTCTATGCATGAAACAGAATATTCCATCTTGATGTTGCAGTCAATAATATCCCCCAGCATATTTCTCTATAATCTTAGTTCATTTGTACATGCATACTGTTGAGATTGTAAGAGTTTCCAAATCTTCCCTTTTTTTCCATTCTTTTACATTCAGTTTCACTACTAATGGGAACTGTTTTTAGTGCTTTTATGTTCTTTATAATTTTTGGAGTTAATTTTACATTGCATAACGACTTTGAAAGTTTTTGTTTGTTTGTTTTCCTTTATTTTAAAATTATGTGCAAAAAATGGAGGGGTCATCCAATCAATTTATAATATATTGCTTTTCTTTGTAAAAACTTATTTTTTTAATTTCTAGTTACTCTTGATAGCTGTATAGGTTTAGAAATCCTTTGGGCTTTTTTTTTAATGCTTTTTCTATAAATGCTTTTTCTAGTCAAATGTTGATTATAGTAATATTAAAGGAAATTATTTGACTTTGAGTATAATAAATGGCAAAATTCTTATGTCTCTTGTGGGTGTTACCATCACCTTATGATGATAATATATCATATATCTTACTAACCTTGCCAGGATACAAATATAAAGCAGCAGAACATGCTGCAGGAGAAATATTATCACTACTTGGTGAATTTCTGTCTTATAGTACAATATCATGCAAACGACTAATACTAGATGTAGATATACGTAAAAATAAAATTCCAAGGTTGGTTTTTTTTTTTTTTTTCCCTAGTGTGCTCAGGGGGAAAAAAAAATCATAGCAAGAACTAATATAGGATAATAATTTTTCCTTTGTAATTATCCAAACAAAATCTACCATGAAAAGATTACACAAAAGGTCTAGTATATGACCTAATTCTTTGATTTCCCAGGTTATTCCCTGCAGTAGCATACGTGTAGCAGCATGCAAAACGAATACGGATATTCGCCACTTAGGTCTCCAAGCAATACAGGACCAGTTGTTACATGTACAAGGATCATATAAAAAAATAGGCTCCCCAGGGAGGTGGTTGAGTCCCCATCCCTGGATGTGTTTAAAAACTGTTTGAATGTGGTGCTCAGGGACAGCAGAGGATTTTAGAGACAGGGTAGTATGGTTAGGTTGTGGCTGGAACAGATGATCTTTAGGGTCTTTTCCAACCTGAGCAATTTTATGATTCTATGATTCCAGCAGTCTTGGTGCCTGAACCACCTCCGTACAGAGCCTGTTTTAGTGCCCATCCACCCTCTCAGCAAAGATCCTGTTCCTGACACAACGATCTGAGCCTCTTCTGATATGGCTCCATACTGTTCTCTGATCCTGTTGCTGTCACCGGAGTGCAGAGCTCAGATCTGCCCCTGCACTCCCTGTGGGGAGCTACAGCTGCCATGAGACCTTCGCTCAGTCTCCTCTGCTCTGAGCTGAATAAACCAAGTGACCTGAGTCACTCCTTATATATACTGCTTTCTAGGACCATCTTTCACAATCTTTATAGCCTTTCTTTGGATGCTCTCTAATAGTTTCATGTCCTCTTACATTGTGGCGTCCATACTATATGCAGTACTCACAAGCAGACAGTCATTACGGTATAACATTGCAGGGCTTATGCAAATAACTTATAATTTATCATCTTCATAAGTTTTCTTCATCTTTTTATTGTCCACGGTAAAAAAGTGGTTCACTCTTCATTTTACAAAGATTAATTTTGTTTTAAAATTTAATATGTATTCTTAATTTCAATAAATTTTTCTTTTTATATAGCACAAGGGAATTTATGAAGGAGAGAAAGGACAGGAAAACAGATCTCATTCTTGACTTTTTTTTTAATGTTTTATTCAAAGAGTGTTTTACAGGCCTATTTGTTCAAGAGATTTAGTTCAGAATATACTTGTAAAGGTCAGGGGATATTGTTGTTTGCCTCATTATATAGAGATATATGTATATACATTTGATTATATATGTATTTGTAATGAAATAATAGAGCTTACTCTAACATGACTAGTTTTTATTTTCAATATAATTCACAAGTCATGTTGGAATGAGTATTCCTGAAACATATAGAATGGATTTATTTTGTGCTGCATAGCTTTACTGAAGGGAAAACAACAACATTCTTCTAAAATGATTATCTCTGAGATTTATTTTTTCATAAAATACAGATTGTAGGGACAGGAAGAAGCCTCCCACTTATCACTCTCACAGGCAACTTTGTCATATATGTCCCTGTATAGATTGGTTTATCTCCAAGTTTACATTGCTAATATAAAAGGAAAACCATATTCTACATGCTTCACATGAGGTAGGTAGAAAGTAAAGGTATTAAGATGAAAACTGTGTAGCCACATCATTCTTTTTTGTCCTTATGACTTTAGTCCTTCCAATTTCTGGGATATGAAATGTAACAGATGTTTAAGTGCAAAATGTTTTGGTTGTTGTTGAGCAATGGGTGCACCCTGGAGCCAGACCAGGACGCCCAGAGGGGAAAAGCTGCTGCCATGATGGCACAAGGCAGGGGTCATCTGCAGATGGGCTGTGCCAGGCCACAAATTGGACATGTCTCACCTAGATGACCTCCCTTCAGATTACTACAATTCTGTGATTGTGTGAGAAGACTTCTAAAAGATGGGCAAATAGTCTTCCTACCAAAATATGAGTCAGATTTAAGACACATTGTACGATAGTAAGGAAAAGAATATGAAATTGAGATGGGTCTTCCTGAGTGTTAATACTGGATTTCTTAAAAGCCAGGCACTGCAAATAATATCTATGGGAACTGCTAAGTTGTGGCCTGAACCACTGATTGATCACCTGGGGAAAGGACCTGGTCAGCCTTGGGAGCACAGGCGAAGGTAATTCATCTGTGTGAGCAGGTGTGGAGCCTGGCTGCACCTTTCTTAAACCTCATTGAAGGGCTGACTATCACTGGGGAAGGATTTCTTTTGGTGATCTTGCCTTGGGGAAACTTTTTCTTGTGAATCTAGAATCTTCTGATACAGGTGAGCAATCTTTCCTTCATTTATAGTATCTTTCTGTCACACCAGTTCTTCTGTCATTATACCTCTGTTGTAATGCTTTTCCCATTGTATTGACCTGTCTAATTGCTGCATAATGACGTATACATTTAAGACAAGGAGGGTGAACAGCTTATAGGATGGGAACTAGAGCTAGTGGAAGTCTCAGGGAAATAGAGAGTTACCTATATAGTCTGCTTTTCAGGTTGAGAGAAGTGATTCTGCCCCTTTACTCTGTGCTGGTGAGGCTTCACCTGAAAGTGTCCAAATGTGGAGTCCTCAGTGCAGGAGCAACATAGACCTGTTAGAGTATCCAGAGGAGGACCACAGAAATGATCCATGGAATGAAACACCTTTCCTTTGAGGATAGGCTGAGAGAGGTGGGGCAGTTCATCCTGGAGAAGGCTGTGAGGTGACCTGATAGTGGCCTTTCAGTATCTAAAGGGGAGCTACAAGAAAGAAGGGAACAGGCTCTTCAGCAGAATTTGTGGCAATAGAACAAGGGGAAATGGCTTCAAGCTCAGGAAGGGTAGGTTTAGTGTAGATATATGGAAAAAATCTTTTCTAGTGAGGGTGGTGAAGTTACTTAGTATTGGGGCTGATGCCCTATCCCTGGAGACTTTCAAGGTGAGGCTGGGTAAGGCCTTGGGCAACCTGATCTAGCTGTGCTGTCCCTATTCATTGCAGGGGAATTGGACTAGATGGCCTTCAGAAGTCTCTTTCAACTAAGGATACTATAATTCTATAAATACATAAAGAATAGAGTTACCAACTGGAAGGAGAGATGACAGTACTACAGGTCTCTTTAGCATCTTCCTGAAGTAAATTAAATGATACTTGCATGGAGAAAGCTTCTGGCCTCATTCAGAGGACATCCGCTCCTTGCCCTGGTGACAAATTAGTTACCTTTATTCATTTTTTAAAATATCCCAAGCTAAGCATCTTTTCTAGTTTTTTCCTAATATTAAACTAAGATCAGTATGAATTACAAAGAAACAATGGCATTGCTATGAAGTATGAAACAGGTATTATGTTTCAAGACCATACAATACTAGCAGCTGTTTTTTCTACTTCCAGAAGACATTCAAAAGCACATAATATCCTGAATTTTTTTTGTTTTGCTCTCAAGCTACTTAATATGCTTTTATGGAAGTCTTTATATCTGTAAGCACATTAGATTTTTTTATTTTATTTTTTTTTTGCCTTCTGATGACTTTTATGTGGTGCGATATATTTACCATATATCACAAGTACATAAATTTTTAGTGTTTAGTAGTTAGTAATTATGAAAATATGAAGATAATCAATGATGGCCTATTACATAGGTGTTAGTTTTTTACAAGGCTGTTGCTTATATTGGAGAGTATTAGGTGAATTCTTTCGCCTGTAATTCGAACTGTTTGGGTCTCTTCCTAGCGTAAATAAGGTTCTAATTCTGTAGATATGTTTGTAAATTGTTTAGATATTCTCAAATTTACACTCAAGTCTTTATGAAAGAGTAATACAGACTTTGTTGTGCAGTTGCTGAAGGCTTTCTGTTCTGTAATTGCTTAAGTTTTGTCTGTTGGATGCATTACAGGGTGAGATAATACAGATAAGCTGTGTCAATCAATTTAAAATGAGTCTGAAAAGCTTCTATTCATACCAGTAATTTGACTGCTTTTTAGTCATACTGTTAGCAGTGCTTCAATCTCTTTTAAGACAGTCAATCTTTTTTAATCGTCAAGCAACTGTTCAGCCATACATAACTGTTCTCTTTGGACTTTTTATTGCTGTTTGTATTCACTGGTGTTAGACTTGTGTTCAAATTATTTAAATAAACTATTTAACGATTACAATAACAACAACTTAAATTTAACCAAGATATTACTGTACTGATAAGTGAAATTTGAATTCATTTCAGTATTAAATGGTAATTTTTATGTGGCTTAAACAACTTCTTTCCTCATTAGATTTATGCTGATTTAACAGTATCAGGTTGATGAGACTCAGAGTGATTCACCATTTCCTTTGGCTTTGTGCCTAAGTCTAGTCAGCCAAGACTAGACTTCGATGTTTAGAATGTCATGCCAAATGTGACTAAGCTTATAATGTGAGGCTAGAAGTCATTAAAGTTTTTTAAAGTTTTCATATCTTCAGTTTATACAGACAAGCTTAAAGATCTTTTTCTTCATCTGCATTTGCCTCCATTTACTGAAAGGAATCTGTTATTTACTGATGAAGATATCTGTTACTATTGTGGTTTTCTGAACTAACAGAAGCCAGTTAATTGATTGTGTGTTGTTTATAGGTTGCATATTGCTGCTGGCATCCCTCCCCATTCCCATACTCCTAGCAGTTCTTGTTTAATCAAGCTATACTTTTCTCTTGTCATACCCATGTTTGTATCTATATTGCCACAACAGAATATACTTAACCAATGTTGCCAAATAGAAAAGCAGAGATAAGAATGGCTGTTAGATTGTTTTCTTTCTTTTCTTCCTTTTCTTCCCTTTTTTTTTTTTTTTTTTAAATCCTAGGGAAAAACAACTTCAATTTGGCTCCAGGCAGCTTTAATTTCTGAGCTTACTCAGCAGATTGTTTAAGGTCTAACTGCCATTGGCATCAAATCAGCAATGACTTTTATGTGAATTAACTCTTTTGGGAAATGTATCTAGTATATGCTGAACTTCAAAAGAAACATGCATACATCTTTCTATGTCTCTGTTTCTTCAGCCAGTATGTTTATTTTAGCTACTGAGTGGAAAATGGGATTTTCACTGAATGCTGGAGTTTGCATGCCGAGTACTTAGTGTTACTGATGAAATAACTGATCATGTGCTGCATTTCTCTTGACTTTCTTCCAGCTGTCTCTTAAACTCTACTATTCAGGTGGTAGTGTACAGTATTTCTTCAGTGAGTTTGTTAATATCAGCATATTTCTTCATTGTTTGTGACTTTGCAAGTGTTGAAGCAATCCATAAAAAAAAGCCTGGCAGGTTTCCATAAACTTTGAATAATGATTTAGATGAAGCACAAACTCTTTATGCTCTTCCAGAGCATAAAGATGTTACTGTTAAGAGCATCATTGCAGAAAACTCCCAAGCTCCTTTAACAAACCTACTTTACTCTCTTTGAACTTCTGTTAAACATCTCTCTCACATGAATATATACAGTATATTTTGTAATGTGGTCAAAAGCATATCAGAGAATAATTTTTCTAAAAAATTACATCACTTAGTATTCATATCAATTGTTTTCACTTCTTCCACTCACATTGTTTTGTCTGATGTAATTGAGCAAGATGCAAAGTTTTTCTCCTTTTATTTTTCTGAAATATGGGTTATGGTTCAAAGTGTGGTGAAACTTTACAATCCATTCTGTACATAATGTAAAGGGATAAGTCTTAAATTGAAATTACTAGAAGAAATATAAAAATATACTATTTCTTTCTTAAACACAGGAAATATCTAGTAATGTAAGGACAATATGTTTGGGGAAAGGCATTTAAATCTGTGATGATTAGGACTTTTTTACTACTTAAAATGAGACAGAGTTTTCCAAAATACACTCCAGATATGATCCTTTAGCTTTGTAATTTATGCGGTTAGTACTTAAACTAGGCAATAACTTTGGGCAAGTGGCTCTCATGTTTGATATCTTCACAGTTATTTTTCTTTTCCCTTGTATCCAGTCAGATCTTTCCTGTTTCAAGGTATAAGTATTGCCTCTTGTTCTCCTACTATGTTTTTAGCAAAGACTGGCATGTCTGGTGCCTACTCTTAAGATCTGTTCCAGCAGTCTAACTTCTGTTTGAATAAATACAGTGTAATTCATTTAGCTGTTTATTATCTGCAAATAAAGGTTTCATTCTGAGTTTGAGGAAGGGAAAAGAGTTTCATCTGAGACCATCCTTATCTTCATTTGTTGAATAACTTACCTATTTTTTCAGCAACAGGGATTGAAGCTCAGATGAGAGGCTTAGCTTCCTTGTTTATTCCTAGCTTCTTGTGAATTGTTAAAGTGTTATCTGTAGCATATTAAACAGAAGGTAGGCTGTGCACTGAAATACATCATCAGATTTATGTAGTGAAGATTTCTCTTCATTGTTGGAGAAAACATAGATATCTGAGTTGCTCATCAAACCCACACACAGTTAATGAACCATATTTCAATTTTCATGGCCTTCACTGTGTTGATATCAGCTAATGGGATGCAGAAAATTACAGTCATGTTATTTGTTTTTCCAGTACTTCTACAATATAACTCTTATTGGCTTATCAGTAAGGTCAAAAGTACATTCGTGGTCTGATGTGTCCTCATTATATGAGGATCTGCTTTTAAAATATATATATTTTTTTTTTGTTAGCAACTCTTCATATTCTCCTAAGGTGTTATATCAGAACAAATGTAGTAGTGACCATTTCCTAGCTCATGTAATACATAATTAAGCAAAATGGATTTTTTTTTAATCTTTGTATGTTACTTTGTTTCTCCTACAGAGACTGTTACATTTGACTATTGAATTGCACTAGAAAAAAAAACCCTACACTTTATGATGGTTTCTATGATTTAGCAACTTCAGTCCTGCTACCATAAGACATGCTGTCTTTAATACTTGCAGTTAACAGTCAAAAAAAGGGAAGACAAAGAGTTATTTTTGTTTTTAAACTGTAGTACATGTTCACTTTCTGAAACTAACAGCAGAACTCACTTCAATGGAAATCATTTAGAGGTGTTTTCTTGATGAACGTTTTCAGCTCATATGCATAGTAAGATAAGCCTTTCAAGAAAGTACAGGATTGACCCAAGCTTGATCTAGTTAGGATTGTTGAATTTCACATTTTTTATAATCATTCTACTTCTTATTACAGAAACTTACCCATTTCCTGTTTTGTCTGTTTAATGAGCTGACAGTAAGTGACTTGAAATTAGGTATGGCAGATGCACAGTAAATGCTTGTAACTGTCTCTATATATATATGTATATGATCTTATTTGTAAGGGGGGAAAAAAAAAAAAAAAAAAAAAAAACATTCTTGAGGAAGAGGAGACAGAGGCCTTGTGAACATTAGTAACTGTAAAGAACAAATTTTGATTGAAGGCTACTCTGTTAAGCCAGTAGACATTTCTAGTTTTATGATGAATAGCCATATCTGTGAGCTACTGCTAAGAGTTTTCAATTATGTGTAGTTGTTTATCTCCTTTCTTTAACTACTCATCTGTCAATTAAGTACCTGTGATAGATTAAGCTGAGTTGCGTTAAGGCTAATCTTTGAAACATTCACACTCTTATTGGTGGATTTATGCAGTGATGTTTAAATGCTGCTGGCTTCTTACACCATGGAGCTCTGTGGTTTGATGAAATCCCAGAACTGTGAACATGGATTCTCAGGTTAGGTATTTTCTCCCCCCAGTCTTTCTCGAGTTTGCTGTAAGTTCTTCTAAAACCATCTCTATGGGTTTCTTTTATGCCGGCAGAGATCGAGAGTGAAAGGACTTAGCTGTACAGGCAAACTGGGATTTCAGTGTTTTTAGTTTTACTAGATTCTTGAAATTCATATTCCCCTCAGACCAAAGGACAGCTTTAACACCAAGCATTATCCAATAAGTGTCATGTGTAAAATGAATAAAAAGGGCTGCTGGGCTAGGTTGCAAATTTCTGCTTCTGACCGCTGTAATCACAGGAAGGAGTCTTGAATTGTAGTTTCTTTTCACAGAACTGGATCTGTAATACATGCTCATTAATGGTTAGATTAAATATGCAGAACTTCCAAAGAACACACATTCTGTCTTCGTAGCTGAGAGTCTGGCACTGGGGCGCAGATTTATGCGTTCTCACACTTGTTTTTCATCTTTAGCCCAGTGAAATGAGCATCCAGTGTGAAATCTTTTATGGCTTCTTCAGCTTAGCTTGTAACTTAGTAGTTAGTACAAGCTCTGGGATTGGGACGAAACTCATAATGACGCTTCTCTGAAAGGGATGAAATGTTAATAGTTAGTACTTGAGGCTTTTACTTCCATGGAGAGTCAATAGCTTTTCTCCTTTTACATACTATAATTCCTGTATATGAAAGAAAATAGTTATTTTACATAAGGTGCCACTTATGGAAAAAGTACTTTTTTTTTCCACTGTAAGAAGGTGCAAATTCTGCCCTTCACCATGATTTGACTGTTAATTAGATGCCTAATGTAGTAACTTTTTTTTTTTTTAAGATCACCAGAATAAGCCATATTTGTATTTCCTGATATCTTCAGATGTGAGTGAAACATCTTTCCTATATCTTCTTGTATACAGATTTTACTCCAAATGTAAAGAAATACTTGAATGTCATGTTTGGGATAAGAGTGAAAGAATAAATTGCATCTGAGAAGAGAGGATAAAAGAAAGGGAGAAGAAAAGCAAGCTTTCACCTTTAATATGTTTCCATAATGTGGCACAAACCTCAGGAGAGAATAATATTTCTTGTGCAATTCTTTAGTATTTTCTTTTCCATTTTATTTTCCTACAGTGATGTGTAGCTTTTATATAAAATGTGTTATTTTTTCTAATACTAGCATATAAAATTGAATTGGAAGTTACTAGTTGCTTTTCTTATCTTATGGACATGTCAGGTGTTCGGCTTCTCAGCTGGATAGCCAGGCTGAAGCCAATGGGATGAGGTTCAACAAGACCAAATGCTGGGTCCTGCACTTTGGCCACAACAACCCCAGGTAAGACTACACTCTTGGGGCAGAGTAGCTGGAAGACCGTGTAGAGGAGAGGGGAGATTTAAGCTGGAGATTTAGTACTAGGAAATGCTGCTTTTCTGAAAGAGTGGTCAGGCACTGGAATGGGCTGCCCAGAGAGGTGATGAAGTCACCAACCCTGGAGGTGTTCAAGGAATGTTTGGATTTTTTGTTGAGGGATATGGTTTAGTGAGAATTATTGGTGATAGATAGGTCGATGGTTGGATTGGATGATCTTGTAGGTCTTTTCCAACCTTGGTGTTTCTGTGATTCTCATTTGTCTTAGCAATGTTACTTTTGTTCATGGTAAATGAAGCTTTATGGTTGTGTTTTTTTTTTTGTTTTTTGTTTTTTTTTTTTTTTTTTTTTTTTTCTTCCTCTCCAGGAACATGTTGATGAAAGTACCATCTAAGCTGGGTATATTTTTGGTAACTGATATGTCCCTAATATAAGCAAATGCTTTACATGTTTGCTCTTAATGGATGTAGTTCTACATTAAAGGACTATCTGATCAAATGATTAGTGTACAGCATGAAATTATTTGTTAAATACAAATACTGAAAAATGAAAAATCTAAAATACTTAAATATATTCTGAAGTAGAACTTCACTTCAAATAAAGCAGGGAGTGAGCACCAATGGACTTTAGATGGTTGAGCATTGAGTTAGATACCTAATTTGATGAGAGAAAACAAAAGTCTATACTTATGCCCTTTATATTAAACAAAATAAATTTTCTAGTCGGAATAAAAGTTTAAACAAACAACAACAAAACAGCAAATCACCACTCAAGCTATTATTCAACTGCTAATTGTGGCCACCTGTTCTAGCACCCTGCAAAACCTTTATTGCTTTGAGTTTCTCATTATTAATCACATTGCGTTAGCTGGCCATTTGCAGCATTTCTTTGGTGACTGTTATTAACAAATTTCATACTTTGTATTTCACTTGCTGCTTCCAGCTGTATTATAACATTTTTCATCCCCAAAAGAAATATGGAGGAATGAGTAGAAATTCTTGATCTACTACTTCAGGAAGGCTAGCTTATGTGACTAAAGGAAAAAGATGCAAAGTGATTTATTCAAGAACATTTCTTTCCTGTGGCTTTATGGTCTGTTTTTAAACTTCCTTACCAGGACTGCCTTCAGTGACAGGAAAGAGGGAAAAGAGGAAAAAATTTACAAAAAATTAAGTATATTATTTACTCATTCTTTCTCATGTGTCTGTTCCCAAGGAATATATATATTGGGTAAATTATACAAGTGCCTTGGTATTTCTACAGGAGTATAACCTACTTTTTCAGATCTGCTGTGTGTTTTCTGGACAATAATAAAATGGTAGGTGCAGATGACTTGCAATTTCTTTTCATCACATTAATTCCCTCATGAAGAGCTCAGTGCACTGGAATACCTCTAGAATGAAACTAGCTGAATGTATAAATCACAGACCTCTGTAAAAGCAAATTTGGCTTTTTATTTGCAGGGTCTATTACAGGTTCCTCTAACGTACAACTAAAGTAGAGGCATAATCATCAAAATGGCTTTCAGGCTATTGCATTTGTTATTTCACCAGCATTTTCTTTACTTTGGGAAAAAAAATTGTATTAGATAATGGACATGAGCATGTGAAACATTAGCTTGTGTTAAGCATTTTATTTGTCTAATGCATCTTCCTTCCTAGCTCGGTCTAATTAAATAACAGGGTTGTAATATTTGTGGGGGAAAAAGAATCCTTCATGGCATTCATACAGCTGTGCTGTAGTTTCAACAGACAGTTTGTACTTGCCAGCTGGATAGCTAGCAGGCAGATTTTGGGGGCAGACCACCCAGTGTGGTTAAGTAGATAGAGAAAGCAGAATAATTTGCTAATCCTCTTTTACAATTCAGCTTTTTATTATCATCCTTTAGGGGTGTAAGGTGATTAAAAAATCTGGAATATTTTACAGATTTGTTATTATTGAAACGTGTGTACTTAGGGCTGGATAAACTAACAAAGATCCTTTAGGTCATCCTAATGTCTTAACAGCACCCTAAGATGTACATTGAGAATTTTTGCTACAAATGATAAACACAGATTAAAAATGTTTGGTTTTTGTTTATATTGGTGACATCATTTCTCCTCTGATTCATTACTGTGTTAAAAGATCCTTCCCTGATAAAAAAAATGTTTTGAAAATCCTATTGCTCAAGGTATTACTAGCATAAAGAAAAACCAGGTCATTGAGTTTGATCTGATTATGTTGGTTATTAAACTTATTTCATTGACTATCATAAGTTGGTTTGGAGCAGGGGATGGGCTTGGATTAGCCTTCAGATAAATGACATCGAAATCCAGCTCACTGAGTTTGCCAAGTCCTTTCTTCATGGTAACGTTATGAAATAAAAGTAACAATGTTTATGAGCAGCTCTGTACATGTATGTGGGAGGGAAATGTCTCAGATTCTGATCCCTGTTCCCAGGGTTATTTGTGTATACAGTTTTATTTCATGTTATCTTTCTGTATTTCCTAAAAATCTTACATTTCTTGCTTTACTGTACAGCCAGGTGTTCTAAACACTTATGGAGAGGTATGTTTTTTTTGTTTCCCATTTCTTGTGCTAAAATAGGCTTGACTTTACATAAATTATGTTGAAACTTCAGCACAAGGCAAAGGTCTCAGATGTAAACCTGCAGTGTTAGTGTATCATCACCTGGAAATCAAGATGTGGTATTTAACTCCTTCTATTTGAGAACTTAATCTTTTTCTCTTCATTGGAATGAGTGCTTTGAGAAGTCCTGTTTTCTCCTTGTAGGTAGAAAAACACCTGCTTTCATGAAATGAATGAAGCGCAGCTTGATGCCTAGCTTATACGTACTTATCCCTGTTAAGATCATTGTGGTTCTGTGTGTCACTGGAGATTTAGCGTGAAACTTACAGATTTTAAATTAAGGCCTTTCAGAAGGTGAAATCACTTGTGTTTTTCTTGTCACAATTTTGGACTTCAGGTGTATCTATATGAGTATTTTATTTTGATGCAAACATGCCATGAAGCAATGAGCTTTGCTTCCTACTGTGCAGCAGAATTGCAGTGGAGAGGATCAGAGTCACTTTGAGTGAAACTCAGCAGAAAGATACGTTCCAGGGGCAAACTTAACATGCTCCATCTGCCAATGGCCTTTTAGGACCAGCATAACTGGAAGTAAATTTCCTCAAATTGTACTGTATCACGGGGAATGTGTTATAACTTACACTTTTATGTGACAGCACTTAAATTTAGAACAAGCTTTGTTGATTTTGATCTGTCTCACGATTTTCTGATTCTTTTTTCTGCATTTTTTTCATTTTTAACCCTTATGCATTTTGATTAAATATTTAGTTAACAAAAATATCCAGGATTTAGTGTCATACAAGTATCATCTGACCCCTTGGTTATTGACTAACATACATAGAAAAATTCAATAACTCCAGGAGTTTTGTGCCAGATGTATAAAACTCATTATAACTACATGAAGAGGGGAAGCAAATAGGAAAGTGGTGATCTTTCCTCTCTGGTAGATAATGACAGGACAACATGCAGGAATGGCATAAAACTGTGCTAGGAGAGGTGCATCCTGGATGTTAGAAAAAAAAATATATATATATTTACTGAGTGTTTTCAAACACAAGCTTCATAGAGAGATGGCTGTCAGTTTTAGAAATATATTTGGATACTGCTCTTAATAATATGCTTTAACGTTTGGTTACCTCTGAAGTGGTCAGGCAGTTGGATTTGATCTTCGAATGTCTCTTCCGAATGAATTATTCTACATAATCAGCATATACGGCAATTTATGAGATGACTACGTCATGTTCGTATTCTAGTCATTTTAGTACATGTAAATAAATTTAGTTTTTCTGTACTTTAATTTATTAGTCATATATAAAAGGAAACAGTTCTGGTTGTTCTATAATGTGATGACTTTATACAATTCATTGCATATCATTCTGGTCTTTTATTTCATGAAGTAAATTACTGTAAACACACATCTAGTATATTGTGCTTTTGTTACCAATTTTTTTCTTATGTATTTTCCAATATTTTTATTCCTGCATAATTTTACTCTCTTTTAGTTTTCTATTATTTGCCCTTCAACAGTTTTCTGTTCAATGTGAATAAATGCTTCCAGATTTTCCCCTGTTCCACTGAGCATCTCAGTTATTTTGTTTAATGAAGACAATCTAAAAAAATTGAGCTGATTTTTTTTTTTTTTAAAGTACACTAATACCATCGATGTTGCTTCAGTTAAAATATTTTAGCTGAAAAGGGTCTGTACAATGACAAGTTGTAATCAGTGTATCTCTGTAACAAGATGTTATGTAGATGGAAAGACTGTATTGAAGTTTTTTTTTTTTCAAATAGTGAATGAGGGGCTGCATCCTCTTTCTTAAGAGAAGATACATTTTTGAATTCTGAGATTAGTGTGTTGAATCAATATCAAAATTTCTAATTTGAGTGCGTTGTAAGGAGTGCTGCGTACATCTGTGTGCTTCCTATTATTTTCTTAACAACAAAGCATTTGCTTCAAAATATAGTAAACCATGTGCAATGTTCAAACAAATGCGGAAAGCACAGTTGTTTTTTTTCTTTTGCCACAGAGCTTATTTCTTATTATAGGTAAAATGTTATTGTGAATGTTGGCAGTCAGTGGATAACTCCTTAGAACTGTGAGTATCAGTAGATCAAAACTCATCATCCCATTTCTTCTCTAATAATGGGTTATTTGTGGTGAACACCAGCAGTATCTAATTTAGTTTTTCTTACCTTTTAATATTCCACATGTGTAACAGTATTAATAACCTCAGTTTAACTCTGTAACACTAATAGGTATATAGATACATACGTTGCTTTTGAACAACAGTACTCACAAGGAATTAGGTAACTCAATACGCGTATTGAAGTTGATTTTTGAAATAGTTAGGAGTTTAGTCACTCTTCTTCCTGAGAGTCTGGCTGTAAAGGAATATTGTATGCTAGCTTCTCGTTTAATCTTTCTAAATATGTATTGCTTTTCATTTAGATCACAATATTTCATTTATTCTGTTGTCTGTGATGTGCGATTCCTTATTAGAAAAGAGAGCAGCAGCCAGCTACATAGCAGTTGACTCTACATCTGTCTGTAGTTTAAATACACTGAGATAGCACATAGAAGTAAAAGTATACTTATGAACATTAAATGTTTAAGTCCATCTATACAACAAATTTCACTAGGCTGTACAGAAACATGTACTTGTAAAATGGACTAGTAACAGATGCTAAAAATATGAATCATCAGTAGTGATTTAAATAATGAGTTGTTTTTTTTTTTTTTTTAAACTTACTAAACAAAGATGAGTGGAATGAATAAAGGAAAGAAGGATAAAGTAGAAGCTGCTGCTATTGGATTAAAAGAGGAATGTGTTGCCATTTTAGTTAATGCTAACTACTAAGTCTGCTTCTCATCAGAACCTAACAGCAACAAAGTCATGGTATAGATTTGGAATGGGGAAGGCAGCATAGAGAGAAAGACTGTGTTGGTTTTAGGCTCGCTATATGAAGACAGACAATAAATAAGGTCTGGAACCTAGATAGACATGCTGTATTTTACATTTTTTCAGTGGACTGACTCTACAAACCACTAGTTACAATAGCAGATTCACTGCTTCAGATAAATCCACTCATAAACAATAGGATATGTTTATGAGCATGTGTCAGTATGATTTGGCTGTAGGGGTATAGAAAGCTTTACATGACCTGTTTCAGTTTAAGCTTTGGTAAGAGTACAAGCACTGTATGGTCAGCTGCTCTATGAATTTCTATAAAGCAGCAGGCTGTGGAGGTCACTGTCCTGTGAATAGTCTAGCAAGGCCAGATGGAAACAAATCAGTCAACTGGCCATTTCTCATCTCTGGCACATGAGAAAATACATGAATGATTGTATCAAAGTCATCAGCACTACAAGTTTTAATACTGGAAAATATATCAGTGGAATTGCAGACCATGTGTTTTGTTGATCTGAATTCTGGCTAAAGATCTGATTGTAGCAGAGGACAGCTTTTATAATTCAAACCACAGGACTTCTTTCACTCTTGGAAACTTTTACACAATGTGCACGTGAAGGGCAGTAAAGAATAAGGCACCATTTTAGCAACTGAGTGATGAGATTGCATCACATATCTAAGGACTTTACTGAAAAGGTGTGAATTCCATGATAAAACATAATATGGTTTGTTACTTCCATCATGTAAGTTTGTTGTAATACTGTAATGAAATGTCATGAAAATATACAATATTTTTCAATCACTGGCACTCAGATATACCAGTTCCAGTTGATTCCACTTAGAGCTTGTATGACTTCCTTATTTCTAGTGGAAATACCATAATACATCTACAAGTTGCTAGTGAATATCAGATTGAATAAACTAATCTGTGTGTTTTCTTGTAGCACAAAATACTCACTGTTCTTATGTGCGGCTTGAGAAAATCAAAGGAAAAAGCCTTTTCTCTGCTGAATTAGTGTCATTACACACATGGAAAATACAAGCGATCTTATATAATACCTATTGCTTGGCCTTAAAAGACTGGTCCTCAATGTAAAACATTGTGGTGGGACAAAATAACTGCAAGTGAAAATATCCACCTCTACTGAATTTTTTTCATAATAGTATGCACTTCCTTTAGCTTTTTGTATATAGCTTCTTTAAGGATCTGAATCTTCTGAACTGCAACTAACAATCAGCCTTTTTCTTACCAAAATGCAAGTGTTAAATTAGGTAACACCTTGAGACCTGACTGAAGTAGTGCATAATTTTATATAAATATGAAAATAATTGTAACAACCTTCCCATTTTCAAAATGCTAGATATTGATGAATATGAACTTATGGACATAACTTCATCAGGGATCTGTTGTACACTATGACAGAGATTTTCAGTTTATGGGAAGGGGTGGTAAAAGATGACTGAGGGTTTGCATATGTGAAAACTTGATAGTGTTAAGACATTTCAATGATATTTCACAACATATCCTCTCTTATCAAGCTAATATTCTTCCCCTAGGCATTAAAAATTGCCATTCACAGTTCTCTTCTTACAAACCTTCCTGGAAAATAAGAATGTCCTTTTATACTGCTCTGCAATGAAATATAAAATGAATCTTAGTCCAAAAGTTGTATCAGTCAAAACTCTATTCAGAATTCTTCCCTTACTCTCTTAAATTATGTTTGTCAGTAAACATTTTGACAGAATTGGAGTGAAGATCAGGGAAAAAAAGTTATTTGCTAGGCATTTTAAAATAATAGAAGACTGCTTAAGTTTTGGAAATAGATGTCCAGGGTGTGGAAAAAGGAAGTGAGTTTATTTGGGATCACTAGCACGTTGTATTCATTTAAAATAATACTGAATAACAGTTCCACTATCTTGTTTTTAATCTAGATTGCAGAACTAGTAATATCTTATAGCTCACCTTTTTCCTTGTCAAGAAACACACCAATGGATATGCTGGATCTAAAGGAATTGATTTCAAAAAAAATCCCCTCACGGATATCACAAAAAATAGTTTTATTTTTAGACTTAAGACTGTGATCCATTAGATCTTTTTATTCTTGCAGCTGCTGAATTCTTCCACGTATACAGGATTTTTTCTTATTTGTCATACACAAAAACTAGTAGGTCATTTTCACACTATTCATTTATCCTTTTATATGTTTACTTTTATTGAATGCTGCCAAAAATCACAACTGTCAGTAGTATAATGTGATTTTCTTAATTTTTTTCACCTGTATTTCTGAAGTAACTATAATCAGCATGCATTCCATATGCAACTGTTGACAAAGCTGACGTTCTGAAATATGTAATTTCATATTCAAAAGTGTTACTGGATATGCCAGAGCTGGAATAAGATCACGAAACCAATTAATGTGATTTCATTTATCAAACATAGCAGAGTTGTTATAAACACTTCTAATAGAGTCATAATAGTAATAGATGTGAACCATTACGGAGTTATGCTGTACTGCTGTTGTAATGAAACTGTTCCTTCTTGTCATGATTTGAGCATAATCGCAGCTATTTTTGATGTTGAGGATGCTGTAATGTCCTCCAAATATTAAGATCATGACAGTCAAGGAAACCAATATGTAGCATAAATATAGTCCTGCATACTGTTAGTATCTTTGTTCCCTTACAAAATCATATGCTATGTAATGGCATAGGTTTAAGTGATCATGCTAAAGTTCTAGATATGTGAAATTTGTATTTTCAATAGCAAAGATCATTCACAAAACAGACAAGGAATAATAGAGATGTATAAAATTTTTATTTCCTAGGGAAATTGATTCCTTCTGAGCACTTAGCTTATACATAGAGTATATAGTCTAGTAACAAAATAATTAATTTTTATTATTTATCCCCTGGCATTATAAAATATACACACTTGTATTGCAATACAGGAATTTAACAGCTTCTGATTTTGATTTCTTTCATTACTGATACATATATATGTATATATTTAACCAATTTTAGACTTTCTTAGCATGAACTTCAGAAGTTTTAGGCGTTCCTGAGTACTCACTAGCTTACTGAAGGTTCTGAGAAATAGGAAAACATGAAATCAGTGTTCTCCCAGATCAACGAGAACAGGCTGCCCCAAAATTGAAAGTTCTTAAAAACAGAGACTGCTTAATAAAATTTCTTTTATGTGAATAATAATAACATAAGGTTACTATTCCCATTTTTTTTAAAGTAATACCCAATCACTTTAAAGGTGCCAGACTTTTTAAAAGATCTTCCTATAGATGAAATTGAGTTAAAATTATATTGAGTTATATTTAAAAATATACTTATGACACATAAATAAGTTTTTCTGCAATTACTGAACAAATAAAATAAAAATATAAATGTAATTGTTCAAACTATACAGTAGGTTAGTTCAGATACTCAATATGTATTAAAAAATCTGTCACTTTTCTAACTGCTCTACTAGAAATTTTAAAACACTAGTAAGAGTTAAGTTGAAACAGAGTTCCTATAAAAAAGGAAACCTAACATTTTCCATATGCACTGTCATATTCCATCCATTTTAATATTCATGTTTCATTAACATTCAGTATTGGATGAATATAGTCTCGAGGATACAAAAAATAAACCAAACTCAAGTATTTCTCACTTGGTTTGATTTTCTATTTCTACAGTATTTGCTCAGAATAAGCCATCTTGTTTTATGGGGAACAAAAAAAGTACAAATTCTGAGGGAAATAATCAAAATCTTGATTTATTATGCTATTGGATATTGAACTGCCACATAAGCATACCACATTGGCAAAACTGAGATTTGCAACACTAAACCCTTCTGCAGCTTTGATAATTTCAATGCTAGACCTTAGCGTTGGGAAATCCTTTCATTGGCGTTGGAAGTTAAAGATATCAGATGAGACTGGGAATGGAAGACCTCAGTTTGCCTGCAGGCTATCTACAGCAATGGTAGTGTTAATGCATGCTTTTCTGTGCTACACAAAAGCTAGCTCAGTCAAGTCACTATCTTTCCTAGAGAAAGTTTTGCAGAAAGTGAAGTGTATAAGGTGTCTTAAGAAATCAGTCATTGTTCTATATGCGTTTATGTATACATAAAAGAAAGTTATACTACAAAATTGTTTTTCTGTTTTTAGCTGAACCTGTAATGCTTTGAGTGCGATGTTCATTAATTTAAAACATATTTTGTAATGTTTGCTAGAAAGAATTTTTGTAAATGGCTGTATATACTTATATTTCACAATCTTTCATTACTTTTACTAGTATAACTCATGAAAATCTAACAATTGTAAAAACAAAACATGGCTAAGTACTTCAGAAGTACTGAGCTATACATTCTTCATATTTTGCCATTTCAGTGAGCAGAATATTTAGTAATTATCTAATGGAGTAGTTTATTTTCCTTTATGACTAAGAATTTCAGTTTATTGGAATGTTCAATTAGCAGTGGGTCAATTTATTATCTGCATAATGCTCATTAGTCATAGCTGCATACCTACCACCTGTAGTGTGCCTGCAGCAGTGCATGTCCTTTCTCTTTTATATGCAAGTACTGTATGTTTGTAGTGTCTACAACTTTCTGCAATATATCTGTAAGTGTATTTGCTAACTAACCTTCTGCAGATGCTGCCACCAGATTTACCAGCTCTCCTTATTTCATCACAAATCTTGTGGTATTTGGTGTGCTTTATTTTTTTATTTAATTTGGATTTTCTGTCCAGTTTCATGATTGTTGATACTGAACACATATTTGTTCTAATCCTTTGTGAATGTCTTCCATTTCTTCCATTTGTGCTAAATCACCAATTCACTGTTATCTTCATGACAAGTGAAATTGCCCTGACTTTATGTGCATGGCATATTCCATTTTTCTCAGACCCACTTTTGTATACTTCATTAAACATTTAGAGAAACAGGGATTGGAAACTGAATCTTCCAGAATGAAGGTGAGTGCTCTAAACATTTGTGTATATGGAAGATCAGACATTAAAAAAGCAGAAGCAGTCTCTCATGCCTATTATTGCTAGGCTAATGAGAGATTCTCCTTCAAAAGGACTTACCTCAGCACCAAAAGTTATATAGCAAGAGCAGCTTGAGTGAGTCATCATATGTGAAACACCCTGTATCCATCTTAAATGTGATCTTAATGCCCAGCTGGCCTTCCTAGCATTTACTTTTGGCTTGCTTTGTCTGTTTCCTGCTTAAATACATGTTCTCTTGAAATAATGTTCATAGTTAGATTACTCTACATTTATTGAATGGGTGTAGTAGTACCACTGTCATGACAGAGGCTGATAATGTGAATTCATCTTCTTCAGGTCTTTACTGCCCTTTCAATTGTTTAAGAAGTCCTATAGCTGACTGAGCTCATGAAGATGACTATGTTGGCACAGTTTCTCCAGTGTCAAAAATAGCTGATTCAGAATGCAGTCTTGCATAATATGAGGAATTCTCTGATCTCTCTCTTATTAGTATCCAAATGGTTGAAATATATTATCTGTGAGGTAACTATCATGTTGTCAGTTAGGTATGTAATGACCCTAGATTCATGAATTATGAGGGGTTACAGAGAAGGCACATAAAATCAAGCTCTTCAGGGCATGTTTCCAGTTTTTCTCTGTTTTACTGAGTATGCCTCACCAAGTATCAGTATATTATAAAACTAACGCTAATGTTTTCATTTTGTAACAATGGTAACAATGTTGTATAGAATGTAACAACTTGCCAGGAACCCAACCACTGTCTCCATGGAACATCAGCATAGACCTATTTTGACATTTGTGTGATTTTTTTTTTTTTTTTTTTTTTTTTTTTGCCCCAAACTGGAAAAACAAAAGCAAATAGAAATTTTTATGTTTTAAACTAGAGAGAATCTGAGTCAGTGATGAATTGAAATATATTATAGAAAATGCAAAAGCATAAAAGATAAGTGTTAGCATGCAAGTACAAAAACTGGTTACACTTGTATTGGGGAAGACATTTATGTGTATCGGTTAAATATGTTAAATTGTTTCCCATGACTGTCACAATGCTACACTAATATTTCATATTCCTAGATAAAAGTAAAACTCAGTATTCTGATCCCTTCCACCATATTTTTTTCTATTATGTTATTTAGAAAAAAAAAAAAATAAAGGGAGAGAATCTGAGAGGAGGACAAGGAGCTTCATAGAGTTATAAATTAGATGTGAAAATTATTTTTCTGAAATTGCCTGATTTTTATAGCTACAGTCATCTGTAGGGATCAAATATTTCTGAAAATTATCTGCAAGACTTTTCTCTAGCAAGTAATGAAAGTCTTAGAAGTAGTTTTCTCCTCAGTCCCTTCTTGTAGAAATTTCTGCCTCTTTTATTTTGTTGAACATACAGGGACTCAAATATGATCAGTTTTATGATTATATTCTTCTGATATTATGATAATACTAGAAAATAGTTGTTGGAAGGCATATTAAGTACAAAAAGTGTTACTTGAACAAGATATCTTTATTAGCAAGAACTTGTACAAAAGATATAGTGACTAATAGTTTGATCTGACAAATAATTGTCATGACAGCTTTGTTTTCCTGGCATGAGGAAGTATGTCACTGTGGTTACAGCTGAAAGAAAGGAATATCAATTAGTGTAGTCAAAAGAAAAATAAAAAGACGACAAAAAAAAAAAAAAAAAAAGAGAAAAGAAGTGTAGGTAGGTCTGCATAAATTGCCTTAAAAATTATCTTAGATTTAAATCTTGAAATACTTGTAAATATTTCAGTATTATAATATTTAAATATTTAAAAATGTCAATACTTGTGGTTGATCTGAAGGAAGAAAAATGTTTGTCCTTGTTCAAGCATTTCACAACTCTAAGAGATCAAGTTAAGAGACTTTATTTCCTAATTCTCAGTGTTGGAAGTATATTCATCCTATCTTTCTTTTCAATGAATTATCACCTGTAATAATATTTGTTCAGGGTGAAAAGCGCTTGGTGATGATGACTATAATTGGGGACCTGTTCATTCTTTCTGAAGCAACTTAGTGCTGGTATGTTTGTGTTGGAAGAAGAGGACAATGCACTGCTTAAGGCATGTGTAAAATACTTCAAAGAAAACTAAAAAACCTCACATAGTCTTTAAGTGAATCTGTTGCTTTGATTTAAGGCTACCTAAATAGGCCAGCATAATAATTCCAACCAGAAACTACAGATACAGCTTTCACATTAAAATTAAGTATTTCAATGATATACGAAGATGAGATTTTTGTTGAGATACAGTAATTTTTGTGTTCTATTATTTTCTTAATGACGAATACCTAGCTTTTTGTGGAAAATAAGGATTTGCTTTTTTTTTTTCTATTCTGTGATTCTGTTGTTTCAAAATCATTTTGCTGTGTTTTTAGACTTTTTTTTTATGTGAAACAAAAGTGCTTAGAACTGAATGAGATGCATAAACTTTCTTTCCTTCTCATTTAAAAAAAAAAGGTTTTTTTTTTTTTTTTTTTCCCTTAAAGTCTCATAAGATTTCAGATATAAAATCAATTAAAGAAAAATAAATGTCAAAGGAACATTAAGAAACTGAATTATTTCTTCTGGGGATACATTTAGGAGTGATGTAATCTAAGTGTTCTTACTAATGGAAAGTAAGATCTTGCTTCATAAAGCATATGGAAGAGAACCTAAAGAGTACATCGTAGAAGTAACTGTATTATGCTTTCATTAAAGCTGCTTCATACATTCTGTGGAAGCTGAAGCAATTCCAGAAATAAATGCGAGATTTAATGTTGTATCTCTGTTAATCTTAAACTACTATTGTTGCTATATATACTTAGAAATTTACAATCAAGAATGACGGATGGCAGTCTCCTTTCCAGTCAGGTGATATTTATTATTAGAGAACAGGATGTAATGTATTAAAACAAAATAAAGTCAAAAAGATTTATCTCAAGCTCTTGATTATTCACTGAGATTCTTTCAATATCTTTCTTGAAAGTAAGATTAATTTTTTGACGTTAGTTTATATTTCTCAGAGAATAAAGTGATAATCTTAAACCTTTCTATTTTACGCATAATAAAGTAATTTACTCTACACCATGAGGTCATGAAATACTTAGTTCCTAGTAGATGCATCTGCATAACACGTTTGCTTCTTTCCACTTGTGAGCTATTTTAAGTTATGCTTATTTAGTGCTTTCCATTCTCCTCCAGTAACTTCAGAAATCTCTCTTGAATCTTGATTTTTAATGAAACTGGCATCTTTGATCTGTGGTTTTCATATATTTTATCAATTGTCTGTTTAGAAGAGATATATTTGTCATGAAACAAGGCAGGATTTTTTTGTTTGTTTGTTTTTGTATCTGAAGTTTCTAAGATATAGAAGACATGAAGTAAGTAAGGTAATATCAGGGTGGGGAAACTTCTACACAATGTCTAGAAGATAAATAATCCCTTCCTGGTCTTGAACACTCCTGAGTTCTTTGCTCTCTCTGAAACTGTGCTACATACATTATCTTTTCCTTCTGCTTTGTGCTTCCTACAGTGGTGCTCAGAGTTTTCTTAAAGAAACTGGAGTTATTTAGTCTGGAGAAGTATGAGGGACACCTCAGTGCTTTGTACAACTACCTGAAAGGAAGCTGCAGTGAGAACTGTTGATCTTTTGTTTCAGTGATATTATGCAAGGAAATTGTCCCAGGTCACACCCGTGGAGATTTAGATTGGACATCAGGAAGAATCTCTTCTTAGAGAGAGTGGCAAAGTACTGGAAGGGACTGCCCAGGGGAATGATCGAATCCCCCTTCCTGGAGTTATTTAAGAGACATGCGGTTGTGGCAATAGGGATCATGATTTAGTGAAGTCTCAGTAGATCAGGTTGACAGTCAAACTTAGAATCATAGAATGTCCTGAGTGGAAAGGACTGATAATGATCATCCAGTAAAATTCCTGTCTCCATTATAGGACTATGCAAAAACCATGTTTCTAAGAACATAGTCCATATGCTTCTTCAGCTTTGCCAGGGTTGATGCCATGCCTTGCAGAGCGTGTTCCAGTACTTGATGACCCTCTTGGTGAAGAACTTTTTCCTAATCCTCATCCTGACCATGAACAGCAGCTCCATGCTGTTCCTGTTGCCCTCACCAGAGAGCAGAAAGTCTCCATTTCTCTGGGTTGAACAAACCAAGTGACCTCAGCCATTCATGTATCTTGCCCCTTTAGACCCTTCTCCATTTTTGTGTGCACTTCATGCCCTTCTTATATTATGGTGCCCAAAACTGCAAACAGTGCTCAAGGTGAGGCCTCAGCAGTGCAGTGCTAATTAGGACAATCTCTTCGTTTGACTAGCTAGCAGTGCTGTGCCTGATGCACCCCATTATATAGTTGGCATTTTTCGCTGCCAGGGCATGCTGCTGACTCATATACAATTTGCCATTAAACAGGACCTTCAGGGTCCTGATGGGCCACCCACCAGCCTTTCCTTCCCCATCTGTGCATATATCCAGAGTTGCCCTGCCTCAGGTACAGAATTTGGCGTTTACTTTTGTTAAATTTCATATGGTTGGTGATTTCCTGGCCCTGCAGTTTATGGAAATCTGTATCTTCGAAGGAGTCAGTAACTCCTCTCAATTCATCCACATACTTTAAATGACTTGATGATCTTGAATGTCTTTTACAACCTAAATGATTCAATAAAATGATGCAACAAAAACACATAAAAAAATGAGGTAAAGAAACACGCATGTGTATCCTGACAGATCATTGTTACTTTCCTCCACATGAGAAGGTGTTATATTTCAGTATTTTAGCTCTAATGAAGACTTCTAACAGCAGTAGGATAAAGATGTTTGCTTAAAATAAGTTGCATACTTTAAAATTGGAAAAATAAAGGCCGTACTCAAGGTTGTGGTATTTTATGATTTATTTTTTTTTTTATGCTACTAAGAAGTTTAGTGTAAAGATCTTTGAAAATCTGGTTGTATTGACAGAGAGACTTCCATAATTTTAATTGTTGTGGCTTTTGTTCTAAGCTAAGTAATGTAAAGTTTGCAGTTGGTTTATTTTTAAGTTATTTTTCATATGGTATAATTTTAGTTTCTACTGATACTGTTCAGGGAGATTTTATAATACAAACATTTGTGGAAATAAATTGGAGACATTATCAAAATATATTTGTGTGTGAGGATCATTCAGCATTGTTTGAATTATATTCTGTGTTGTTACCTTGAAAATGATTTAAATCAAAGCTGGGAAAACAGTTACATTAATTCATACTCTGGCTGTAACTGTCTGAACTCTTAATTGCCAGACAGAATTAAAGTAATAAAATTGGTGATCCCTAAATGCAATGCTATAAATAATGACATGGTATTTATTTGTTTCATCTTGAATACATTGAATTAAAAGTAGTGGGGTTTTTTTTTGTTTTTGTTTTTTTTTTTGTTTTTCTCCAGTACATTCTTTATCAGTTTTTTTCTGTGCAGCTCATATTTCTAAGGAAAGTATAGAATTTAGAGTTATATGTGCTTAAGTAAAATATATTTGTAAATACAAGGTCTGGAACAGAATGTATTTTCAGAATGCAACTTAAACTATTGGTTTTTAGTTAAAAACATTTTTTACAAAACATTTAAAGAATTCTTCATTGATAAGCTGAGATTTAGGCTGAAGGGCATGAAGTGTTAAAATTTATTTTAAGGTTAGGTAAACAGAGCTCAGGAATTCCACTGATGCAATCTAAACTCCGCATTAGTATTGAGAATGTGTTTGTCTTAAATAATGAGTAGCTGTCCAGGTAATTGCCAGTACTCAAAGTTTAAGAGGGTAGTAGCTGTATAAAAAGGAGACTAGCTCTCATATGTGTCCAAGGGCCAAAGAGACAAGAAGACAATTCAGTTTGTTTGAAGAAAAATAGTAAGGTCCAAGAGTGGGGAACAAAAGGCAATTTTCCAAACTTGTAGGATTAACAGTGCAGATATCTTTTTGTCCTTGCACAGATAGACGGAGGAAGGTATCTTCGGCAGGGTTTTAGAGCTACCTGTCTTTTGAAGGTACTCACATGACACAATATAGTTCCATAGATTCCTATTAAAGTTCTTAATGCTGATGTTAAGTAGCTATACACTGAACATTTTGCCGAATTTGGAGTTTAGTAGATGAATAGATAATGAATAGATAAAACTTGGTATGCTTTTTTTTTAAACTCAAGCATATTATTTCCACAAACAAAACTACTTTGACATACTACTTTTTCTCCTGCATAGGAGTAATCTACTAAAACAGATGCTAGGCGTACAGTAGTTAGATTGCACAGCAGAAATTTTCTTCTGCAAAGGAATTTAGGGACTTCTGCAACGTACTGGGGAAACACTGAAGAAAAAAAATTAAAAAAAAAAAAAAAAAGTTTAACAAGTAGAATTTTGTTGTACATAATACTGAGCAGTTGAAGATTTTAATTATTTTTTGTGTGGTTATTTTATTAGTTTTGTCTGAAACAAGAGTTTCCTCTCTAGAAGATGCTTTTCTGCATCTTAAGGTAGAACCTGAGATGGATTTTATGTTCTTCCATATAATAACATGCTAAATGAATGTTTTACTCTTCATGTTAATTAATGTGGACAAAGGTAATTGAAAGTAAATTCAAACAGTGATTATACTTTCTCATAATTATTTGAAAGAATTGACTCTTAAATATATTACATTGACAGGTGAGATGCTAATGATATATTGATGCAGTCTAAACTACTCAATTTAAATTCTAATTGTAAAAACAACTTGAATGCAGTGAAAGTTTATTTGGAGAAGAATCATGAGCAGAATGCTAGATAGTGACATACTGTCTTTATATGTGATCTGCAGAGTTTCATGCTTAATAAATTACCATAAATTTCAGTATGGAAACATCAAAAGATAGTTATGAATTTTTGAGGATTGTTAGTACAGATATATTTAGCATTTTGCACAAATTTTGTCAAGGGGAGTTAATTATTGATTGTGTGGCTTTGACAATAGCTGGTATAGGCTAAACTTGAAAAGTATTTTTACATAATCAGTGTACAGGCTAATAATCTGCTTTGTGATTGATATGTCTTTCCTCAGATTGAATCTTATATAAAAGACTTTCTACATAAAAAGTTGTAGTCCGTGAAGAGCTATGTAAATGATGTGTTTAAATGTAGTGTTCTATTTTAATGCATTGATTTTAAATAAAAGGTTTTATAGTATCTTTTCAGATAAGTGCAAGATGTTAAGATTAGCCTCAGTTTTTGTGAAACCTATGAAATTCATGTGAACCTAACTCAAAACTACCATTAGCAAACAGATTTGTATTAAATATGAAGTCTGAAAAGCAGAAATTCAGTACAAAATATGTAGAAATTCAAAAAACCTTAGTTTTTTTAGTTTTTCCTCTGTAATAGTGTTGTCAGGCCTGATTTGTGCTTTCATTTTGTTATGATCTAATTTGATACAGCAATTATATATATTTTTCACAGTTAAAAATGCCTGTTAAAGGATAGATATGATATGATTTGTCATGTTTACTCAGAGCTGGAATTTTGCAATAAAAATTAACAATGAAAAAACAGACATACATAAAAAGATGTCAGCAAATATGTAGGTTGCTCAAAAAGTAATGCCTCCTACTCATTTCCATGGAAACTGTGAAAAAGGGCACAATAACACTACTTCATAGTGCAAATTCTCAGCTACAAAACACTATTTTTCGACACTGAAACTACCATTCACCGGTGTTGAACAAAAGCTTGCTTGCCATGCTTGTTAAAATCTTCATGGCCATGTGAAACTGGCTTGACTTTCATGTCGCTGTTGCCACTGCTGAAACACACCACCCACTGCCTCACTGTTCTCACAATCACTCTTTGTTCTCTGTAAATGTTCTGCAAGCATCAATGAAAGTCAGTGGATGCAGTAAGGAATTCAGTGAAACCTTTTCTTCATATACAGTTCTGTGTCAGATGCCATTTTATCAGTGCCCCTCTGCTGCCATCTGACACACAGCAACAAGATTTAATGAAATATTGACACAAAACTTTGGCCTCTGCTACCATCCCACCAACATCACCTGTGACACTGCGGGCAAACAAAATGAAATAAGAGGCATTACTTTTGGAGCATCCCTTGTATTGATGAATTATGAGCATTTCTTTTTTTTTTTTTTTTTTTCTTTTTCCCTTTTTTTTTGAGCTTAACTAAATTGTACTTGGAGATCAAGTGCTACTGCAATAGTGCAGTAAAAATATTTTGTTTAGCTGGAAGGAATTCTTTTTAAATGTAATAGACATATAAAAACTGGTGTATGCCTAGGGTTTATGACAAGAGTTTTGGGGTATTATTGTTTTCTATTTTTCCTTTAGAGTCATCTTTACAAGAATAAAACCTTTTGTTTAAAGAGGGTAGGCTACAATTCAGAATAATGATATGATAATGCCATATATAATTTGCTGTTAAACAAAAAGTACTAGATATAAGAAACTCCAACGAGTGGAAGAGGCAGTGTTAATTTCAGGGTATAATGTGAATCATTCTGACTCACTCTTCAGACACCACCGTAGGAATAAAAGAATGTACAAGAAGCATCATGTTTTGATGAGAAGCCTATTTTACATCTATGAAGTTTCAAAACGTATGTTATCTTTAAAGCAGACATAGTTGGAGAGCGATGTAAACAACTACAAAGACATAACCTGTCTGGTCAAAGACCCATTAACACTGTGGGTGATATGGGATTCCCAGGGTGTAAAAGACTTTCATAAAAGCTTATCAGGAAAATAATTAAACTGATGGCAGAGTTTGTCAGCTTCAAGGAATTTAATTATTAAAAAGAGATGGAACTCAATAGCTCCGTGAGGAATGCAAAAAAGTTGCTAAAGGTATTTTAGCAAGTTGGCAGACGACCTGCACAAATACAGAACCCATTGCTATGTAGACTGCTTAGTGAGAGACACAAGAATGCATATACACCTATTTAGTTGTAGAGTGTGTGAAAGTGTGTGAAAGAGGTTAGCTGAAAAGTTGAAACCAGCTCCTGGTTGAACCAGACTGATTAACATCTACGTAAAATTTCTCAGGAACAGTAAATAGTTTTATCTTCTGAAATGAGATGTTTAGAACTTGTACCCATTTATTTATTTGGTTGGTTTTATTTTTAATTCTGAGAGTTTACTGTTTTTAAATTCCTCTTCTTTCTTTCACTTAAGCTGGATTTTTAATTTTTAATTTTTTTTTTTAATACATTACCAGTTTAGCATCAGGACAATGAATCAGGACAAAAGTGTTGCACTGGTTCAGAACACTGTCCTGACTCTGCTAATAGCTCTAGTCACAGACAGAAATATAATGGGAACTTAAATGTTAAAGAGGATGTGCATCAAATTACATGTGTTAAGAAATTGAGGATAAAATATAAAGTAGATCCTTCTGCATTCCGTGTGCTTTGACAAACAGTAAAATTTTCACATGCTGAACCACACTAGTTTGTAGCATTCTATGAAGCAAGTAACTCATTTGGTATCAAATTGGTTCTGAGTAACAGAAATGAAAATCGAATTCTGACTTCCAGTAGAGAGCTTATTAAAAGAAAAATATATATATATATATATATTTACCAATTGGCATAATTGTAGTCAATGGATTTATATAGTTATACTCAATGGATCTATAGGCACCATGTTGTGTTGTATATTGCAGTGAATACTAACATACTTCCTTAAGGGTATGATAGGGTCAGTTTCATACTTTTATTCTTAAATTAAAAGGATGTGAATGTTTAATGAGAGTTATACTTTTACTTAAAACATATGTCACTTATTTGAAATAAAAACTTCCACAATAATAACACTGAAATTGCTGTACTAATAGGTTTAAATAAATAGAGAGTTTTTGGTTTCTGACTTTTCAGAAATCAGACCTAATTTATCTGAGACTGTAAATGTAAATTATTTCCTGGTTTCCTGGAGATCTAGAATAATGTTTGTGTAGCAGCCTTGTCTGTAACTTTAATTAAAAAAAAAAAAATCTTGTGTATTTGTTCCTACTGCTTGTAAAGCAGTTTTCTGACTGAATTTCCTCCAGCAGTTATTTTCTTTAATTCCATTTTTTCCCCTTTATGCTTAAACTGCACATAATCTAAACATTTCTTGTTGAACTGATTAACACTTCTAGATCCAAAACAAAACACTGTACTCTTGGAACATAATTTGAGCTTAGGTGAAAATGTGAAAACTTTCACATTTCTCTCCTGGAACGTGGAATAAATGTAGAAGGCTGGCTTCTGATTGTACTGAGATGCCAGCAGTTTCATGGCACACTACAAATAAAATCTGTTTCTAAGAACTGAGGATAAATTTTGGGAAAAGCAAACTTGTTGATTGTAACATGAATTCTTAACTATTTCTTTTAGTTCTTACATCTTATCACCTTGAAAAGTTTGCCCTTTCTTTTGATATATTTCTTGTTGGAACTAAATCTTTGACAACTTTCTACAACAGTGGAATTTAACTGCTAGTGCCAGAGTGCTAAACTCATGAAGTCCAATTGAAGTACTAGAGGGCTGGTTGTTTTTGTCTTGCTCAGATAGTTTCATTTCCAATTTGTAAGTTTTCTGTAAGTTTTGCAAAACCTTATCTGGCATGATAAGAAAGCATTAAAAAAATAAAAATAAAACACCAACTAAAACCAAGTTTTAGTTCCCTTAGAACTATACAGCTTTTAGGTGTTTTATACAGCCTAGGAGTAGATCATAAATGTCACAGGCTTAAATGTGATGAAAGCAAAAACCTGTGTTAAATTAGCACCCAAGTGCTATTTACCTTTTCCAGGAAACCATCTTAAAGCAAGACGATGTTTTCTTTGCAGTTGTTTTACTTATGCCTACTTCCTCTTTCCCTTTGATTGAATAATGGTGTTAGAGATATTGATCGAAAGTAACTCTTTTGCTTTTGAGAACAGATGATTGCTACCTGCCTTTATCTTTTGTTGCAGCCTCTAAGGTGAGGAAATTATTCCTTTTATTGCCTTGTTATTATTTCTGTGGTCTAAGCACAGTTTGTAAGCTTAAACTTTGAACTTGAAGACTCATGGCTTATTTATTTATTTTTGCTCTACTTGAGTCTTGGTCTTATTTCTGCTTGAATAAAAGCTGATGATACCCTTTAACTTCTAGGTGACTTTAAACATAAAATTAAAAAAGAAAAGTCTACATAGCAGTGCATAGAGCAGCAGAACTAGCTAGTTTCTTCAGTGGTTAAATCCAAAACAACTTTTGAGAAGTGTTTTTTAAGTTTTTATCTGTTTTTAGTAATTGTGTTGTTGTTTCTTCCTAAACCTTATGAAATTGTGATTACATATGTTGAAAGTAAGAGAAACTACTTATGAACCTGCTGTGAAACCCCTGGTTATGTTTATGTGACTTTGAGATTTTGTTTTAAAATAGTTTAAAATACATTTGCTGGTATATTTTATGTAAACATTGCATATGTGATTTTTTTTTCTTCTGTAGGTTCACATTCTTCTGTTACTATTATATTTATTTTTAATTGTTGCCTTCAAATTCAGTGTGTAAAGTGTGTGCAGTATATGCAGTGTTGTGACTTAGTTTATAACTTTAATTTGTATTCACTTCAGATTCTAGCCTAATAGGGAAAATTATTGGTCCATTTTGTAAATTGTGACTGAAAAGCAAAATCTGTTAGTGGATTCCTTTGCATCAACTATCTAAACGGTCAGAGCTGTGGATTTGCTTATTAAAGTTCCTTTTGGTCACAGCAATGTCTTGGAGGGCAGGATGAACTAAGAGGGCAGTATGAAATAAGTTAACGTGGAATTTTTTATAAAATAACTGAAGAAGCTGAGAGAGGAAAAAACTTTTTTGCATAATAGTTCAATAGAACAACAACAACAAAGAATGTTATTTTGTTAAAAAGATGTCTGAGAAGTTTAGATTCTGTATGAGCATCAGTCAAAAATATTGCTACTCTTTTTCCCTTATTATGTATTAGTAGAAAGCTATTTTTTGTCATTCCCTGAATCTCTTGTATGGTACATAACCATTAGGGCTTTTTTCAAATTTACAAGTAGTACTGTACTGTATTTCTACCAACTGAGCCTTGCATGTGATCAGCTTAAGGGGAAAAAGCCCAAATTCTAAGTGTTTACACTGGTCTTGGTTCATTGCTGTGTATTTGTTGGAGGTCCTTGAGTATCAAGATGTTAAGACTTGAATCCTATTTTGGGAGAGGAAAATGAATTTCTGGTGCTGCTATGCTATCTTTGACCTTATTTACTGCCTGGGTTTTAAACTGCAGTAATTCTCGATAAATAAGCTGGCAAAGTATGCAAATTTTGTCTCAGCTGCCTGGCGGAGATTTGTTTCCTGATTGGCCCATTATATAAGCTTTAATGTATTATTTTTGCTCTATCTGCTTGTAATTCTTTCAGGGGTTTCTTCCCTCCCTCCCATGTTATATTGAACTGTTCTGTCTCAGTCTTGGATCCCCCCTCCTTAAGACTAGAGACAGAATATGGCAGATAATCTAATGGTCTAACACATACTGTCATTGGCTTACGTCAGACTTCGAAATTCCCTGTCATTCATTTAGAAAGTGAGTGTGGGTGGGGGGAAAAGAAATTATTTAATGTTATCAATAGAAAGATTTTCACCTGGATAATACGCATTTTTAGTGACGAAGTTAATAAACATGTTTTGACAGATCTAACCAAAGAAGCATACATTTCATGAACTTGAGGCCCAAGGTGAGAATATTGTTTTTGTATGCACTGTTACTGTAGAAAGACCACATGAATCAGGGAAATTTTTGCTCTGGTAGTTATCCAATATATGGAAGAAGGTTTCTGTATTTTGTTTTTTAATGGTTTGTGCAAATACAAAGACCCTGGGCTTTCATGTTGTGAAAAAGTGACCCAAAATATCTGAATTATAATATTAGCTGAAAGAGTTATATAATCCAAATGACATTCTGTCTGATCTAGCACAGTTTCTACCCACTGATGAAACCTGCAGCAGTTCAGAAAATAACTTCCTGTCTCATAGCACAGGTAGTACTTCTGTTTTCCTCACTACTATCCATTTCTCAAAAAATATCTTAAACCTGGTGACTAAAGCATACAAATGTGTATTGATGCACCACAGTTAAAGAGAGAGACATGATAAATGAATGTGTCCACCAGTACTGTAGTCAATAATTAATTTATTATGAGCCTCACTCCAAACTGTATCTAATATAGGTCACTTAAAGCCTCTCTTGAGAACTACACCTGAATATTTCAGTGACGGTGACTAAGTTATATTTATGCCAATGGTAAGTTTAAAAATTAAGTCTTAAACAAGGGTCAGGATCTTTTGCAAGCAGTCTGCATGTGAAATTGGTAGCCACACATTTGAAAAGAGGCCAAAACTGTTAAATGGCATATCTGCCGAACTCTATCCTGATAGACATGTTTTTGCATTAATATTAGGTGTGTTTGTAAAAGTCTATCTGGATCAACAATGTGTTATTTTACTTTAGTTATAAGAAACTATGAAGATTTCAGAAATCACTGTGGTCCTGGCAGTGAGAATAAAATACATCTAGACCCATCTTAATTTATTAACTTCTCTAATATTTTCTGTACGGAAATGTGCAACTGAAGAAGAAACATTTGGGAACAAAGAGAAGGCATTTGGAAAACACTTTGTGGTTCAAGCATATCTTAAAGTAACTTTTCAGCTGTGAAGCAGGCCATGTTAATGGAACAGTAAGTCAAATAAAATGACAATTTTCCATTATTAAGCTCCATCACTACATTATAAACCAGGGTCTGTGTAAAGATACACTGACAAATATTCTGCATGAGAATTTAATTAAGCAGTAAGAAGACACTTTGTGGAAAGTCAGTCATTTTTAACTGATGGTCTATCATTCAATATGTCATTTCATGTTTTCTCTCAGAAAACATACTGTTTTTCTTCTTTCTTCTTGGAAAAAATGATTCCATTCTTTAGTACTAGGTTGCAAGGTGGAACCTGACTAAGAAGTTCTGTGAGGCATTCCCTTCCCTGTCTGTTTTAATGGGAGGCAGATAACTTTCTTAGTTTCTTAATTGAGCTTAGTATGTCGATTAGGATACACCTACGCTGGAAGCAAACAAAAGGAATTAATAAAGTTGTTTGGATTGCAGTTCATCAGAGGCTTATTGCAGAGCGTCATTCTTAATCCTCTCATCATCTTCTGCTATATAGACTTTAGCCCTAATTAGATGTTATGGCTAGGTATAGAGTTGAGCATGGCTATATGAGGTGAACAAAATGAAATGAACAATGGGATACTTTGCAGAATAAATCATTCCTAAAACATAAGAAAAACTGATAAAGGTCCTAATTCTTAGGCAAAAAGTCTTGGATAAAAACCGTGTGTTTTGGAGGATGTTGTTACAGGATACGTCTAGAAGCGCAGTAAAAGGAAGGAGTTTTTTAAAGTGAATATGTCACACATTGTGTATTTCATCTATCTATTATTTATTTTTCACACTGAGTAGGATAAGCAATTTGTGGTAGAACAAAGATGACAGTAGAGAGTGGAGGGCTTAAGTTAATATTTTTATGGTTGTAAGTACAGTTTGATTTCTTCTGTTTGCCACCGAACTCTTCAAGTCTATCCAAAGATGAGCAAAGTAGTCTTTCTCACTGCGCCATCTAGTGTGAGATAAGAGCGTGTAGAGTGACTGAATATTTAATTAAACTATGGTTTCATGTGCATTTACTTGTACTTTAGAATTAAGTTCCTGTGATTGATGGTAGGGTCTCCAATACGTCTTATGGAAATTGACTGGATATTTTACAGAATTTAGTTCTTCTATGCAGAGTCCAGGTGAACTTGATTTGTATTTTGCTCTTCTTTCTAAGCAAGCAGCAATTAAAATAAAGTGAAGGCAAAAAGGAAATAGAACTGATACTGTTAATGAAGGATATTTCAAAGTAGCTTCATTTATTCACTGCTATGAAATAAAAAAAGGAAATATACTTTGAGGACCTAAATGATAGAACAGCAGTATCTACAGTTTACATTGAGTATGAGCAGGCAAATTAACAACTGCAATTCACACAGGGAATGGACCCTTTTTCCCACTCCCATGCTTGAAATGGAGATGGAAGGGAAGCTTTCTATTACTCTTTCTGTACTTTTTGTTTTAGGTTAATTCTATTCATGGTGTAACCTAATTTGCATGAAGAACAGTTTTCATTGAATCTATCAGTTGCATGGGAAAATGGATATTATTCATGTAAGTGTAGTTCAAACCTCCTGAGACTGAAGAATGTTTCTGTGCAACAAATAATACTTAATGTGAGCACTTGAAGTGAATGGGGATTGGGAGTAGCATGCTCCATTTAGAATGTGAATACAGTTTCTCATTCAATGAAGACTAGAACTTCATTTCATTTGTATATAACAGAAGAAAGAAAAATAGTTTGTCTTCTTTTGCAATAGCCTGATAGATCTAAAGTGAGCTTTTAGAATTCTTCATTGCTTCATTATAGTGGTGGGTGGGGCAATTAACTTTTCAAGTGTAATAATATACAATTCCCCCCCCTCCCCAGTGTTTTGTCTTTTACTTGTTTAAAGTGAGAAGTGAGATTGCCATCACTTCTCAGCACACATTGGAAGTGTTTAAAATTTGGAGAATCGTGATTTTTTTTTTTAACCGTTGATTTACTTAGATATTTAGCAAAGCAAGAAGACATACTTAAAGATGTGTGTGTGAAGTGTGAGTTCTGACTTAGATATATGCACATGGTTTCACATCAGAAATAACTGTTGCCCAACTAACTGGAATGAGAAGTTTCCCTTTTTAGGTGTCCCTCAGTGTTACAAATTATGGTTGATTTTGGATATATATTTTATGCTTAGGTTCGTACTTAGCTAAACTGTGAACAGATCTACATGATATTATGCAATATAGAAATTAATGGAAATATTAATCAGTAATATCTATTATAAGAAGATAATCGAAAATACTCTTTGCTTATATGAGGAGTTGTTATATTTAATGACTCAGTGAAGATGTTTGAAGCTCCAAATATCCAAATCTAATATTTAATTGAATGTATGACTTCAGCAGAGAAATGTAGGCACCCAGGCTTTCTTCAATCAGTGATTGTTGGCTTGCTTACAAGTATTCAGATTGAGGGAGACAATCCCTCAATCAGGACTCAAGATTTAGTTTTCTGTTTTCTTTGGAGTAGTTACTGGAAAAAATCACAGTGCAAAACAGCAACTGGGGATAATGTGAATTTTAATCACTGCTTGAAAGGAGAAGGCAGTTATATTAGGCAGAAAACTTATAGCCCTATTATATGATCTCTACTCTAGCTCTGTATTATTCTCTCTGCTCCTCATATACCAAGTTCATATATGCATAAGTAAAGCTGTAATATCTCAGTTTGGTAATTTATGAAGACCAGTTAGCAAACAAGAAAAAGAAAAGTGAACATTAATTGTATGTGTCTTAATGTACTTCAATGTTACTTCAGTTACTAGTGTAGTACTAGAAATGTGTCAGCTGTACTCTTTTTCAATAAAAGAATCTATAATACCGTGACTGGGAATTTTATATGTGTTCTGTTTGTGGCTGTTGAGACGTGTCAGGTTACATCAGTTGTACGTAGAGTAATAGTTTTCATTGAGAACTGTTTGCATGCTGTTCAAACCGAGTAACTTTTATTCTGCCTTTTGTCTTGCTTAATACAAATCTGAATATTATGCATCTCCAAAGTGAAGTATTCCTTTTCTGTTTTTTGTTTTTCTTCCCCTGCCAACCCCTCCTCTCCTCTCCCCCAGGAAATATTTGGCAAGTTAAACTTCAAAATTTCTTCATCTTTCCTTACCCTTCTTCAAACATTTTCTAGTATTATTCTGCAAGGCAACAGCTATGATGCAATATGGCTTACATATTAAGGATTGCAATATAGAGAGTACATGAAACATCTTAATAAAAATCTCTGCAAGAATAAATTCAATCCTGTGATAAAGAGGTTGAATTTAATTAAATGCAGTGATTTATTGACTGTTTGCAATAAAATGAGATTATACCACAGTGATCACAAATTGTTTCCAAAACTTATCTGAGCTCTCACAATAAACAAATGCATTTCACCAAGATTTCTAAATCAGATATTCATTTAGGTCTGAAATAAAAACAGACTGAAACCTCTCTGAAGGAAGAGCATTATGGCTTTTTTTTTTTTTTTTTTTTGCATCCCAGAAAAAGACCTGAGTTTAGAGAAGGCCCTGCTTTGACCTGTGTATAGATTGGTTGTGACAAAAATGACTTGGAGTCAGTTGCACGATAATGTGTAATGTTGCACACTGCAGAAAATACAATACGTAATGTAGTACTTCACAAATATTTCAAGTCAAATTCACTTAAAAACATAGTTGCTCATTGATCTTAAATCACTGATGGGATTAATGATTTTTAAAATTTATTTAATGCTTATGAAGCTTGTTGAACTAGGTCAATTTTCATTAGCATTCATAGATTGCATATTGAGACTGTTGATAATAGTACACAGAATGGAAAAGAGAACCTTCTGTGAACTTCCATAGGCTTTGAATTAGACTATTTTATACCCAAATCATTACAGAAATAAAAACAAAGTAAATGAAACAGAACAGAAAAAGGTTAGAGGACAGCAACATGGAAGTGGTATTTATGTTCAGTACTGTAAACCTATTTCCTAGTGAAATCAATGAAGTTAATGTCAGAATAAATTAATCTAAGGATTTGTGTTATTTTTGGTTCATATAACTTGTGTTTTGCTGCTACTTCTATAAAATGACAAAAAACGCTGTTACTTTTTTCATTTAGTAGATTACAACTATGCTGAAGTGTAAACCATCTTTGAGAAATGATTTGAAACACTGTTGCTTGTTTTTTTTTTGTTTTTAAGCTTGTCATCGAAAAAATGGGAGGGCATCTTTAATTTTGATTGTATGTCTCAGTGAATTGGATTTGATAGAGGTAGCACCATGTTCATAGCTTATCTGTGTAGTTCTTAGTACAGTCATCATTTTGAATGTAACTTTTTTTCAGAAAGAAAGATTTGAGATTTTGCTTAGGGATCTGGATCCCAAAGCATACTTAATTTAAAAACAAATAATAATTGAAAATTAATAATAATAGTTATAGTAAATAAAATTGATTTTAGATCTTTCTTCCATTGCAAATGTCCAAATATCTTTAAGTTGGGCACGAGGTTTGTTTCTCTTGTTTTTTCCTGATAATTTTGTGGTTCCTGAAATGTAAATATGTGTGAGCAAAGATGTTAAGTACCAGAATTTGCAACTCAAGCAGTCTTGGGATTTAGAAATGTGCATCTGGGTCTCTGGGCAAAGAAGGATTGTGGTAATCTACAATTTAATAATAGACGGATGTAAAGGACAGTATTTGTGTGACACCGTTCACTCCTTCATCAGTCCACAGTCATAGAGGCAAAGTGGGGTGAGCATTTATGTGCCTTTGTGTGTGAAGTGACCTTTTTTTAGGCTGTGACTAGAGCTGGTGATTGAAGCTGTTATGAAACTGTTGATAGCAATTTAGATCACAAATGAGACTTAATACAAAGTTTCAATTAAAGAAGATTTTGAATTCTTAAAATAAGATTTATTTTACAGTATATTATGGTTAGTCCTTCCACAGTTCCAGGTTTTACTTTCACCTGAAAAAGCTTTAAGCATCCTGGAAGCAAAGTAATGAATGATGTAAACTGTGTGGACATATGGTAACGAAAATCTTAAGGAATTTTTTAAAGCACTATGGGAGTGATGGGAAAATACCTACCTGAGTTTACAGCTGAATATATGAAATTTGCATTTTTAATTTCAGTGGATTATATTGACATGCAGAAATCAAACTCCATAGCCAGATTGAGGATACAGAGCAGTTATGTTTATTCTAGCAGTGTGCATACGCTGAATGCAAGGGGGATAGATCCGCCTAACTTGCACACTGATAGGAAAAAGTGCTACAGATATAGGTTGAACTAATACATAATCAGTTGTTTTCCAGGAATTCAGATACATATACTCCTCTACAACTTCCTGAAGGGAGGTTGTGGTGAAGAGGGATTTGGCCTCTTCTCCCAGGCAACAAGCAGGACACAGGGCAATGGCCACAAGTTGTATCAGAGGAGGTTTAGGTTGGACATAAGGAAGAACTATTTCTCTCAGAGAGTGGTCAGGCACTGGAATGGCTGCCCAGGGAGGTGGTGGAGTCGCTGTCCCTGGCAGTGTTCAAGAGGCATCTGGATGACGTGCTGCATGATATGGTTTAGTGCTTGTGGTGGCAATGGTGATGAGGAGACTGTTGGACTGGATGATCTTATAGGTTGTTTCCAACCTTGTAATTCTATGATTCTATGATATTCATTAAATTCCCAAGAGTTCATTAGCATGCAGACCCTCCCCTCCTCGCACGTGTGTAGTGGGGCACGGGATGAAGAATTGTAGTCTTCATCGTGAAGACTTGTGGTCTTCCTCACTGTAAACTTCGGACCCTGCAGGAGGGGCAGCCCCCAAAGCTGGTTTCTGCTTGCCCTCTGGACATCTAATCATCTCACTGCCAGATGTCCTCAGGCTGTTCTCAAACCTTTATCTTTATGGCCTTCATCCCCCTCGTTATCCCAGACCCAGTGTCTGCCATCCCTTGTTTTTCTAACAACCTCTACATTATTGCTTCTATAAACTGTCTCCAGCTACCTCTAGCCTCAGTCCCTGTGAAGCCCTTTTTTCACCTTTTACTCTCTTACTCTGGGGCCCTTCTCTCACTCTTCAATATGAATAATAAACACTCAGAGATACCTGCATTATTTTGGAAGTTTATTTAAGAGGATCCATGCTCTTAATGGCTTTGTATATGGAAAAAATACACATTAGGACTGTGAAGAAAGTAATGCTTTCTGCTTTATTATGTTGGTTCAAAATATTATAGGCAGGTGTTGGAGGTATGATACTTGAACCTTCCCACCGATATTCCATTACGTTTTGTTGGTATGTGACAAATAGCAGCAGAGAGGCATTCTGGCAAAGCAACATCTGACATGGAAGTGCATATGAAGGAAAGTTGTGTCATGAATTTCCTCCATGTAGAAAAAATTGCATCTGATGACATTCATCATTGCTTACTGAATGTTTATGGAAATTGAAGAGTATATCTGAGCACAGTGAGCTGGTGGGTGGTGCATTTCAGCAGTGACAAAAGCAGCAGAAAAGACGAGCTACATTCTGAATAGCCATGCACAGCTGTTACACCACGAAATGAAAAGCATCTCTTTGCGTCTTGGCAAATTATGATCAGGAAATTGTGTATGGAGCTGAATATCAGCTTCAATGTATTGGAAATGGTGGTAATGTTGTCCCAGGTATGTCCCATGAATGTTCACAAAGGAACAGAAAGAACATCGTACGCAAATTTGTCACGAGCTACGAACCAATAGATGATTAAAGGTGACAGCTTCCTAGGTCACAGTGTTACCAGTGACATGGCGTAGGTTCATCACTATGAGCCAGAGTAAAAAATGGCAGTCCATGAAGTTGTGAGTCATGAATTTCCCATGGAACCAAAACACACCATCAGCATGAATACTACATCATGGTGCTTACAAAGCTGAAAGCTCAAACTTCTGGAGTTAGGCCAGAGAAGAACACAGCCTTTTTCTTGAACAAGGGCAACAACAGGCCCCATACCAGTTTGAAGATCATGAAGGACGTTGCCAGTATTGACTGGACTGTCCTACTACATTCACCATACAGTTTTTGGATTTGGTGCCTCCTGTCTTCTGTTTGGGCTGATGAAAGATAGACCCATGTGGGCAAGATCTTTCTAGCAATTATGCCATTATAGCAGCTGTGAAACAGTGGGTCACCTCAGCTGGTGCAGAATTTTATGGGCATGGCATACAGGCTCTTGTTCATCACTGGCAAAAATGCATAGCTAATGATGATGACTATGTAAAAAATCGTTTTGCAGCTGAGAATTTACTCTATCAAACAGCGTTATTTTGCTCTTTTCACCTGTTGTAGTTACAATGAAAATAACTGGGAGGCTTTACTTTTGGAAAAATTAACTTATATTTTCACTGTTGTATGAGTAAACGGAAGATAAGCAGGACTCGTTCTATTTTAAAAGGTTTGGTTTGGCTTGACAGGAGTTGCACATATTGCATAAATTCTGCAGATCTTGAGTAACTAAAGAATTGTTTCAAGATTGCAGAGTGGAAATAATCTATAAGTTGCTAAAATGAGCTCCCATGCCCATAGACTCTTTTGTCCTTTTTAATTTTTCAGCTCATTATAAACTTTTGTTGGGAAGGAAGACTTTCTTGGTAGCTAAAATTCATATACAGCAGTAAGGGAGAATGATAAATCTTAAGTCATAGTATTGGTTTATTTCTGTAGATGAAAAATATACATGACTCTAAGCATTCTTCCAGATAATCTCCCTCTAAAGCAATATTTTTTATTTTAAAATTTTGTCATTGAATCTTTTTTGCTGTTCACAGAGGATGATTGTTACGGAAACATAGGTTATAATACTTTATAATCCTTTATGCAGGGAGAAAAAGCTACAAAGAAAAGGATTATGATCTCAGCTTTGACACTTCATGTTTTCAGATTCACTTCTGTAGTGAGAAATTAATAGAAAAACTTGTATCCAAATACTTTTTACTTTTTCTAGAGCAGCAGCATGAGATTTTTTCTTGCTAAACAGTTATGCTAATTTTGATTCTTAAACAACATTAAACAATTTTATGCCATAATTAAATGAGAAATATTGGAGCAGGAAAAATTGCCAGTTATGTTTTTGTTTTCCTCTCTTTTCTCTTTTTTCTTTTTCTTTTTTTTTTTTCCGTAGGATAACATTCTAATGGAATGTCAGATGTAGTTGAAGTTAGTAGAGACTGTTTCTCAGGAAAACGTGCATTTTGTTCATTCAAGGAATTCCTCCTTACCCTAGTAACAGCTGCTCTTCTGTTTCTATCAGGTTCTACTGGAGAACTAGCAATAGTCAGTTTTTGATCCATTGGGCATAAAGAATCTTCATAGTAGAATAGCTATTGTAGTTCACTGACCACAACTGTCAGCCGAAGTAAATTGTTTAACATAGTGTAAATATTTGGTGAGCTCTCTGTACAGCTGAGTGATTCTTTTTCTGTACCTATAGTTATATTTTATTCAGTGAATAACTTTTTTTTTTTTTTTTTTTTAAGAGTTTCACATAATGGTAGTTGAAACTCATTGGAGCTGTGCTTTGAGTGAAATGCATCCTGCAAGTTGTCAATTCTTAGCAACATTGCAAATATAGTACAGATACGTATTTGAATAATTTTCACATTAAGTTCTTAGAGATAACTTTAAGTTTTATCTGTATACAGTGATGCTGTATCAGCTACATCTGTTAAGTGTATTTGATAGCTCCCTCTTCAGTAGAATCTGAAGAAAACCTCACTGACTTCATTCTGTACATCTATTGTTACTCTAATGCTTCCTGGGTAACCACAGGAATTGAATAAAGAGAATCAGCGAAATTCAAGAATAGCTGCAGCAATTCTGATGTCATTTTAAAATGATTTTGCAATTACTGTTGAAGAATAAGTCATTCAGCACTATTGGTTTTCTACTGCTGTGAGGCTCTCTGATGCTGTTGTTTTGATGTGAGTTTAGATCGTTCATGCAGTGCTGAAGGGCTCAGAGAAGCTATGATAGAGAGTGCCCTGAAGTACTGGCATGGCTAATATCACAGCACCCTTTCTAGATCATGCTTTTCGCTTGAGAGTTGATGATTCTATTCTAAAGCTGTGTCATACAGTGGTTTCTTGAAGGAGCATACCGCATTTGGGAATTGCAGCCTGAATGAAATGTTTTTCCTGTTCTGGAAGCCTTGTGTCTCGCACTAGACATGAGAGAGAGCATTCTGGCTCCTTTAAATACATGCAGAGTCCTTCATGTTTTCTGTTTTGACTGTGTGCATACCTAACTTTGGAAACAGTCTTTTGTGGGAAAGAGGAGACCTGGAACTCTTGAGTTTGTAGCCCATTCACCACTCATCCCTGTATTCAGTACAATCAGTGAGAAAAAGACTTTGATTTCCAATAGCCAATCATACACAGAAATTTACATTTAAAATGATTGGTTTTTTTTTCTGCTTTTAATTAGCACACTAAAGCTGGATAAAGAAAGCAGTAACTGTATTTCATATAGTACCTAAAAGCCTTTCACTTGTCCAACTCAAACTAATTTTAAAGCCCAAACATTGATTCTTTAAATTGTAAAAGGAGAAAGTGAATGATTTTATTTTATTTTATTTTGCTTTTTTGGTTTTTTTTTTGTTTTTTTTTTTTTTGTTTTTTCAGGAAGTGGGAAAAAAATAACCAACCAACTAAAAACTTCCCTTGAAGGAAGTAAATCATTATGAAGTGAACAAGACAAATGATCTGATCTTACTATGAAGACTACTTATGACCTGATCTGTTTAGTTTATATGAAACAGTTCATAAATTCCTTTGGTTCTGCTGAACTTCTTGTTGGTTTTACTTTGCAAAGCACTTTCAGTTTTCCCCTCTAGTATTCCCTCCAGCTCCCAAACTCCCAGAAACACTTTTGAAACACTTTCTTAGGAAACCCACAAAAATCTTTCCTTTATTCTCATTCTTCTGTCTGAATCAGTTTTTATTTATTAATCTTGAGGTTCCTTCGGGGTGAAACTGCATGTTACTACTTTGATACTTTCTGCTTCCAGATGGGCTGATTTCAGTACTAGTTACACTTGAAATGTTCTATCTCCTCCCTTCCAGTGTACCTCACTTTGTGTCAAGTTTTCCATTAACAGAATGTGAAAGCGCACGCTTAAGAAAATTAGTCTTGCTGTTAATTTAGTTGCTACTTAAAAGCTAAAGTGAGAATTGTTGTAAATTCTAGTCTCCTTTTTCATGAACTCATGAGTTTATAAATGTCTGTAATTTTAAAATTAGTAATAGGAAGAAATAATGACTTTTAAAATATAAGTTACTCTTTTTCTGATCCTTGGAATCTGACATCAGTATTGGTCTTGCCAATATATCCTCTACTCTGTTCTTGGAAAAATAAATGAAATAAGCTATTCAGGAAGACTCTGTCGTTTTAAAAAATATTAATATAAATACCAGATATTCCACATATTTTTATCTTCACACACTGAGATGGCTTAGAAAATAGTAAGCAGGAATGCATGAAATCTGCAGTGCTAAAATAATAGGAAAACCTAAAATAAATATTTCTTAGGTTTTCAAAGTTATTAAAATTCTTGTTTACTTAGCAAAGAATGTATGGCTAATTTGTGCATTCAAACTATTTTTTTTGCTTTATTTTGAATTGTGTCCTGATGGGAGTAAGCCAGGCCAACCAGAACAGTGACAAATGTTCTTTAGCTGCTCCCATGACATAAGCTAGAGGGCCAGCCACCGCAAGGGTGCATATAGCTATAGGGGATCCTCTTGGATCCCTCTAGAGAAGCCTGCATCCTCTGCTCCTTCTTAATCTCTAAAGTACTTACATGCCAATGCATGCAACATAGATTGTGAGCAGGAAGAGTCTGTGTGTGGTTGCAGGGCTGTGATCTCGTTGTGATCGTAGAGACATGGTGGGACAGCTTGTGTGACTGGAATGCTGTCATAGATGTCTATGTACTTTTTAGGAATGACAGACCAGAAATACAAGGCAGTGGAGTTGCCCTTTATAATAAAATATATCTTATTATATATATAACAGTGGGAATGTGCTGAGTTCTGCCTGGGGGTGAATAATGAATCAGTGGAGATGTTATAGGCGAGAATTAAGGAGCAGACTAATACAGTTGGCACCACTGTGGGTATTTACTACAAGCCACCTGATCAGGAGGAGGAAGTTGACAAGGCCCTCTACAGACAGATTAAATTAGCTTCATGATCACAGGCTTTAGTTATTATGGGGAACTGCAGCTATTCTGGTTTTTGCTGGTAAAGCAACGTTACTGGGCACAGGAGGTTCCTGCAGTGCATGGAAGATAAATTTCTGATGCCAGTGGTGGAGCCTGGTAGTTCACCCTGGGAAAGGGAAGACCAAGTGGGATCAGTATATAATAGGCAGAAACTAAGTGGGTGGGGCCAGGCTTTTCAACAGGGTTTAACGACAGAACAAGGGGCAATGGGCATAAACTGGAATAGAGGAAGTTCCATCTGACCATGAGGAAAAACTTTCTTTTTGAGGGTGACAGAGCACTCGAACAGGCTGCCAAAAGAGGTTGTGGATTCTCCTTCTCTAGAGATGTTTAAAAACCAACTAGACACTTTCCTATGTAACCTGCTCTCAGGATCCTACTTTAGAAGGGGGGTTGGACTAGATCTTCAGAGAACCCTTCCAACCCCTACAGTTCTGTGATTCAAAATACAAGCAGAGATAAAATGACCAGATTTCACATGTTGCATTTCTATTCCACTGCTCTTCAGAGTTCGTGGAAATCGAATCTTTACCTGGAGGTAAAGAATGCCAGTAGCTGATGCTGTGGACCTCTTTCATCCAATATATAATTTGTTTGAAATACATTACCCACTATCTTGAAGGTATATAATATATTTCTTTGTAAGTTATATTTTAGGAGCAGGCTTGCTGGATTAAAAAGAAAAACAAAAAAGAAAAAAAATTAAAATATACTTGTGTATATATTATATGTACTATATACTACATATATAGTATATATGCATATATATTGTATATATAGTATTTATTTTATAAATATAATAGCATATAATATAATTGTATATATTGTATATATACTGCATGTATAGATGTTAATTCTTGCGTAGATATTATAAATTAATCTATTTTCTTAGAAGAGAAAGTGGTATTTTTTTCCCAGATTATAGCCTTTTTTTTTTTTTTTCATTTTATGTGCTTGTTTACTAGAAAGATAACATTCTGAGAATCCAAGATGATAGCTGAAGTAACTTTTTACTAAAAATTATTTTAACAGCATTAATAACTAAAGCAGCACAGATATACTCATGGTTTTGTCTGCTGTCCTTGTAAAAAAGATTCACCTACATACTTCTTTGTCAGTGAGATCCTTTACTCAGATACCATCATACCTTTGGATGAGTTCTTCAGTTTTGTTTTTGCATGAAGTAAAGAACTGTTTATTGTATTCAACCATTTGTGCTGTCAGGACGACTTGATTTCATTTGATGATGCTGTGTAGTTGTGCCTACTAAGCTCTTAGTTAAGACTGCAGCAGGTACTGACTTTCAAAGACCTTTAAGTGCAAAACCGTTGTCTTAATCATTTTATGTATGATATTTTGTGTAAATGAGATAGCAGACTTTAATGTATTTGTAGATAAACTAGTGTAATGTATCACTTTCAAATATCTTAGAAAAACAGGCTAGCTAACCTTCAATATGCCTCTCACAGGCAATCTTTGAGTCTGGTTAGGAAATGTCTGATGGAAGATGTTGTTTGTATTAGTGGTAAATGATGTTGTTAAAAACTTTCCTTAAGGATGATACTGCATATGCTTTTGCATAAAAATCTTGTTTACTATGAAAGGAAAATATTTTCTTTCAGAAACTGAAATTTATCAATAAAGACAATATAAAATCCCATTCTGACTTTTATTAAGGAGTGAGGATGCATTCATAAATCACTTAAAAACACTTCATAAATCATCGGTTAAAATTGACCAGTCACCAATCTCTTCAGGCTATGTTGTGACCACTTTTACATAAAGCTGGAAAAATTGAGTCTGCCTTTAAGTGATTTGTGAAACCACAGCCTGTGTAACTTTAACATTTTGCTTAATAACTTGTTCTAACCGTCCGTAAATTGAATTGTTATTGTAGATTATCTTGCCTAAGTCATGATTTTGCTGTCTGTAAAGGAAGTTAAATGCCAAATCTTGTTGAGCTTCTTACTCTAACCTGCTCCTTCAATTTCAAAACTTAAATCTGAGAGAAATGAGCAGCAGTTAATGTAGGTAAAGTGATTACCTGGTTAGGAAAAAGTATTGACACCAGCAGATGGTTCTGTTTAAAGATTTTTACTGATTAGTTACTAGAGAAATAATGTTTCTGTTCTTAGTATTTAGATACAATCTGATTCTATAAACAGAAAGGCTTGCCCATTAGTGATTTTTAGCGATGATATTCTAAAATTATTGTGCTAACTCCTTTAGCCCAATGTAGGAGATGCAAAACTGTGAATGCTGAGGATGCTGTTCAAATGTCCATTGGTATAATAGTGTTCTTTGTCTTTTTGCAAGTTCTTTCTAATTCTACTTGCTTTATATTTGATAATAAGTAGTGAGATGATTTATGATACGCTTAACATCTCAGTCCAGAATGCTCATCTTAAAGCCAATCACTTTAACATGAAAGTTATTATTTTATCCTGTGCTTTTCTCTCCATCTAGCTCATTTTTCTCAGGCATCTGCCTTGAGGAAAGGGTGAATGTACTGTGTTGCTGCATGTTTTTCACATGTGGCCACTTGCATTCAAAGTAATATATGGATCCAAGTTGAAGGAGGGAAGATTTAGGTTGGATGTTAGGGGGAAGTTCTTCACAAGGAGAGTAGTTAGGCCCTGGAACGGGCTGCCCAGGGAGGTTGTGGATGCCCCGTCCTTGGACGTGTTCAAGGCCAGGTTGGACGGGGTCCTGGGCAACCTGATCTGAATGTGTACGTTTGGTGGCCCTGCTAGGCAGGGGGGTTGGAACTACATGATCCTTGAGGTCCCTTCCAACCCGGGTGATTCTGTGATTCTGTAATTACTTTTAGAGTGTGTATGTATTATGTATTCGTATGGACACATATATACATATGCATTTATGAGCATGCATTATATAAATATGTATATTTCATGAAGAGTTTGGAAGTCTTTGAGTATTATTCCAAGGTACAGAATATGACAGGAAAAGCATGGCAGGTTACTTATCTTTAGAAAATCCATTTTGAATGAAATTGTAAGTAGATTTGGATATATATCTATAAACGTACTCTTACTAATAAGGTATACTAATATGACTGCTCACTGCCACATTCTGCTCATCAGTAATTTCAAAGAAGTTTATAATGAAAATATGTAAGTACATCACTGTAGTGCTTTTTCCTCTTTAACATAGGAGCCCTGAAAATGAACTTCTCTTTTTGCATGTTTGCTCACTAGAGTTATTTTTCTGCAATTAAATAAAACTATTGTTGATAAGTTTTATAATCATTATAAAAATTTAAGTTGTTTCTTAACATAGCTGGTGGAATGATTTGAAAACAAAACAAAACAAACTGAATAAAATACTTAGAAGAAAAGATATATTTTATAATTTTTCAGTTGTTTTGAAATACTTACATCCTTTCAGATGATGATCTCATTTGTCATTGTTCCTTTCCTGTTAGAAACTTGGCCTTAAGTCAATGAACTTTTGTGCATTATGATCTGAAAGGAGAATTCAAATGAGTTTAATCATTGTAAGGGAAAAGTCAGCTTTTCTTCTTGGATTTTTCTTCTTACAACATATGCAACAGATGGCAAGATTTGACAAATAAAACTATGATGTATGTGTTGTCTGCTTATGAATTAGTTATGCCTGATTATTGCTCAATTTCCATATAATTGCACTCCAGTTAAGGTCTGCTAGTTTTTACGCAACCACAGTTTATCCATGAAGATTGCTTAATGTGGGCAGGAAAACTCACCTAGAGTGCATCTTCTGAGTTGTTCTGGATGGTGCAATGATACTTGCACAGCAGGAAACTTATGCTTTTGCTGACTTTGGCAGTACTGTAGAGATAACTGCTTCCACAAGAGCGGAGTTGGTATGAAAGGATGTCTTGAATACATTAGCAATGACTGAGCTTGCCTTAGCCATCTGGAATGCGTGTTTGTTTGTACATGTTTCAGTGACCTAGTATAAGAAAACAGAAATTAAAGCAGAACCTTCTTCATTGTAGGCTACTTCTTGTCTCTTCCTACAGTCATCAGTATTTGAAAATGTTGTGTTCTGTTTCTTGTCTGTGATATTTGTTATGAAGCTCCAGTTCTGCTTGTTCATTTTGTTTTACTGACTTTTCACTAGGTTCTGAAAGTTCCGTCCATCCTATTTTAAGGTCATATCCTGAACTATATTCTATTTACTGGGCTTAATCTAATCAAGCCACCTCCTAACCCTCTGATTCAGTGGGAAAACTTGAAAAATCAAGATGTAGTCTGAAGTATCATTTTGTTAGTAGAAATGCTGTACATCATTTGAGGGGCAGCATTTGCCCAGTCAGTATGCATCCCATCCCTGCTCTCCTACATAGGAAATGCAGAAGACTCTTTCTCTGCAACTGACTCTACACTGACTATCAGCACCAGAAAGTAAAGAGGATCTGTAGGCTTGGCTGTTTCTTCTTGATGGCCACTTTGACATGATAAAATTTGAAACTATCTTAAGAATCATGATATACATTTACTTTTTTTTTTTCTCCACCAATTACTAATATTTGGGAAATTTGTGTTTTTAACTCTCTTGGCACCTATTTATATGAAAGTTCCATTTCTGCCTCAGCTTTTCTGATATGATTGATAAGGGGGAAATGCCAGCCTTTACTACTACTTTGAATCCGCATAACATAAAATAGTTGGAGTTAGACATACTCAAGCTTAGGCTGGGCAAGGCTCTGAGCAACATGACCTAGCTGTAGATCTGCTTGTTCATTGCAGGGGAGTTGGACTAGATGAGCTTTAAAGATCCCTTCTAACTCAGAAGTTTCTATAATTCTATGATGTAATAGCACAGCAGAAAAATGCTTTGGCTCAGCATCGTTAACTTAGAAGCTAACGTGTCCAGTAATTAACACTCTATTGCTGAAATAGATAACAAAATGGTATTGCAATATTCAACAGCAGCTACTTGTTTCAGTGTTTAAGGAAGTTGCTGTAAACAGCGTTTGTCTCCAGCATTTAGACTGATGAATATTAAATGTGGCTTGATCTTTGAGCAGCAGAACACAAGATCTGACAGGTTAAAATATATTCCATAGTGATGAAGACTATTAGAGACTAGGGGGTTTGGGTGCTGTAATTTTCTTTGTGGCTCTGATGTAGTCAAACTGTAGGTTGCTCCAAAAGTAATGCCTCATACATATCTCCATGGAAAACACAACCAATACAAAGGGCAGAGTATTAGCGTTTGATAAAACAAATTGTCACCTACAAAACACTATTTTTTTCAACAGTCACCACCATTAGCTACCGTTTTCACTAGCAAGATCCTGCATGCTGGACTTATAAAAATTTGTACCAGTGAAGGTGACTCCCTGTCACCACTGCTGAAATGTACCACCAACATCACTGTGTTCACATCCATAGTTTGGCCTGCATAAATGTTCAGATGTTCAGTAAGTGTCAATGAATGTCACTGGGTACCACTTTCACCATGTGGAGGAATTCAGTTCCACACCTTTGCTTCCCATGTGCTTTCATGTCAGATGCCATCTTGTCAGACTACCTCTCTGCTGCTATCCGTCATACGACAACAAAATGTACTGGAGTGTTGGCAAAAAGGTTCAGCCTCTACTGCCATACCTCCAACACCTGTGTATTATATTTTAGACCAATATGATGAAACAGGAGGCATGACTTGTGGAGCAGCTCTCATGGTATGACTCTTACAGCAGATTGTTTGTATGTATGTAATTAGAATCGCATGCAAATTAGAAGCCTAGGAAACATCCATTTTTTTCCCCTTTGTGTAGCTAACCAGAGCACAAAGTACTGCAAGTTGAGCCATTTATGTTCTTAATGAAATATTATTTAAAGATAAAATCTTTTTTCTTTATTGTTAGATTTTTTTTTCCCTCAGAGAAGAAAATTAGTAGCACTCTTGTCTTTGTGAAGATCTCTGTACTACGCTTAGAGCTGCTGTAATTTCACACTTTAATAACTTTTTTCTGCTGTATCTTTTAATAAGTATAACCGATGTTCACATGTAGTTTAGCAAAAGGATCTAACACTTAGTTCCAGTTACAGAGGGTCAAGCTACAGGTTATTTCTGTGTCTGTAAAGTCAAATTTTTGTTATTTATGGATGTGTAATCTGTTTTGTAATCTCGGTCCTGTTTGCAGTGGGTAACAAAGATGCAATGATAGTCTGATAGTTATTGAATTAGCTAAGAAATTGCAAGGCTATTACTAAGACTTTAATTTCAAACTCCTTTAGGAGCCTGACTTGCAAGGAGGAAATGCTTTTGTTAAGAGCTGCAGATTTGGATCCTTTGCAGGTGTTTAAGCTGGTAGTATTAGTTACCACTCACCAACATACAGCTGAAAGTTTCAGTTGTTGAAGTATTGTTAAGCCTATGCGAGTTACTTGGTATTGGCAACATCGACTTTTTATGTGCAAGATGGTGTACTGTGTGGAGATAATCTCACCTTTCCATGATGTATTTTCCCATACTAAGTTCCTACATGCTGAAAAAGTTTTCTAGTCATTGAAGATCACTGTTCTGAAAATATCAGTGTAAATTAAAAAATCCCAGTGCATCTCAGAAACGACATAAAAGAATATGAGCACTTGTGCTACAGGAGAATAAATAGGCATGGAAATGCCAGTGGTGATCTTCTCTACTCTTCTATCTATTTTAAATCAAAAACTTACTTCAACATTTCCTTAGCTCTTATATATAAAGTTGGGTGTTCTTTATATGTAAAAATAGCAGCTCCTTCCAAATACTATCTCCTTTTCTACTCGTCTGTGTTGCTTATTCTTACCATGCTAACTTTTATGGATGGGATTCTCTTATTCATGTGGGTGTACCAAAAATTTGGTTTGAATGATTGTGCTTTTAGCGTTTGTAATATGGATAAGTGGAGTGACAATGTTTTGTGATGAAGAAATGTATGTGTATGCATGTTTCACTTAATACAGTCTTTCAGAATGAGTTTTAAATACTAAGTGAGAAAATAGAAAGTGATGAGCAAGCACTGTTTTTTTTTTTTTCTAGTTATTGTTTTGTCCCAAAGACCCATTATCAGAAATTCTGTTTTTAATCCAATACTATCCATTACCACAAAAATTAAATTTTCAGGGCTTTCTTAGTATGGAACCAGATTTAGATGTTCATTTAATTGGTTCTGGAAATACATCTTGAAATGATGGAATTTTAACTAAAAGATTAGGAAAGTTGTGTTTGTTTGTTTATTTGTTTTTGTTGTTGTTTTAGGATCTGATGTTTTTGGAGATTCTGTTTCAGTTGTCCTAATTTCTTTAGAAAATACTAAGCACTTGCTCTCTAAAAATGGTTTTCTCTTGTGCGTGGTATCATAGATACCTCTTTAGATAACAGGCTGAGAATGGTTTTTGCTGTATATTTAATAGTTTGAGAATATCGTTCCTTCCTCTACAACAAAATGAACACAAGAAAAAACTCGGATTGAATTTAACCTTTCTTTCTACCAATCTCCTTCCTATCAACACTGCTATCTAAACGAGATTCCAAGTTACCTGTAGGCTAGTTTCTTCAAAGAAGCAATTCTATTGGGCAGGAAAAAAGTATCACAAAAAATATTGAACAACAGTGCCTGTAGGAGAATTCTCATACAGAAGTTTTCCCCAAAATATGTAGACTCTATGAGCTAATGACATATTTTCTGTGCAGGGTCCATCTGTCATATTTAGTCATGGCAAAAGTACACGAAAATTTTTAACTAATTGATCTCCTACACCAGTAGTAGTAGCTGGAAACAAAACCATCCTTCTGTTTTGTTTATTTGGAGTGACATTCTTTGATTAATTAGTTTATTACAAAGAACATTGATAAGAACTGTAGTGAACAGAAAACAAAACTGTGGGTAACTTTGCCATAGTGTAGTAATGTAGTGATGCCAGAATGCTTCTCAGTATTTCTTCCCCTCCTTCCAGGTTTCTATTTCAGCAATATAAGAAGCACTGTCATGCTTAGCATGTCAAAATCCAGTCACTGCTAATTACTGTGGTTGCAAATCCTAACTTGACAAGTGAATGAAACCACGTTCTTTGATATGCTATAGGCTACATAATAATCCCTTCTTGTAGAGAATACAGAGAATGATGCTTAGAGATTTTGCTCACTAATGTTGCTATTAACCTGGCACTAACTGTGTTTTTAAAATGCAAGTAACAGAAGTAGCAGCCTGAGATCATAATTTAGGTCTGTGCTTGTTTATATACTTGTGTATAAGCAATGGAGAGAATAAAAACAAAAAGCAACCCCACCCCTCCCCTCACCCCTCCCCCCCCAAAAAAAAACAACAAAAGCACACCAAACAAAAACACTAACTGGCAAATGACAAAAAACACCAAAAAGCCTACAGATATATATTTTTTTTCCAATCATGTAATTTGAAACTTAATAACTTTAAATTATGTGCAATCTCACCTTGAAAATACTTTTGGAAATCAGTAATTGAGGAAGGACAGAACATCTGAACTTAAGATACTAAACTATCATGAAGAGAATTGTTGCAAATTTACATTTTTCCCAGCCCAGGTTATCTGAAGTGTTTTTGTTAAATGAATGTATGAATATCTAACATTTAACATGCAAAGCAGCTTCATTACCTTTTGTGGAATAAGGCTTGATTGTATGTGTTACTTGTGTGCATTTCATCAGGATGTAAGAGTGGGAATAAGAAAGCTAATGTGAAGGCTGATCATTTTTACTTTTGCCAAAACACCAGGTTTTCTGATCATCCCCGCCCTTTCCACATGGGAGGGAAGGGTGCTAATGAGAATATCATCCATGCTTACCTACATACTATAAACATCCATGAGTTACTCAGGTAGGCATCTACCCCTGACTTGTAAAGTTGATTTTTTTTTTTTTTTTTTTTTAGCATTTTTTTCTCCGGTGTGGTTTCAATCTAGTTTATGAAATAAGAGACCAGAAGGCTTGATCAGGATTATGGCCTTTCTCTTAGTTAATTGCAACATTGATTATTTGTCGTCTTTTGGCATAACAAAGAATGATTGTATCTCTGCTACTTTGTTCTTAGCATGATAACACCGCTGGTAGCTTTAATAAAGAAGTTTTCTTCCAGAACAAGTCCTTGTTCACTAATCTTTTATGAATAATAAGAGCAAACAATATCTAAATTCCATGGGAAGATCATCAAAACCATTTTGCACTGGGAGTTTAATAAGCCACTTTTTCTCCTTCTCTGCTTCTAAAATGGAAGGCATGGTAGTGAGTTTTATTGATTTTTGGTTGTTTTTTTTAGTTACTAGGGAAAAACAGATATTGTACAATTATAACTGCACATCTTTCAGGAGACAAAACTTTCATTTCAAATATGTACTATTTGCATATTTTAAGAGTCTGTATGTTGGCTGTTGTTACAATATAATGTGATAATGAACTTTGTCATCTCATGTAGAATAGTAGTACCAATCAAAAATTATTCTCTGTTCCCGCTTTGTGGAAAGTAATTATTGAGTAAAATATGTGTTACGGATGAAGATATAAATAAACCATTACCAGTAGTAGTGCATTTTGCTGTTGTACAGAGTATATTAGATTTCTCTTTCTCCAAAGACACGGAAGACTCACTTTGATTTTTAAAGTTGTGCATATTCCATATTAGGACGTTTTTTGCACACTGACCTCTGCCTTTTATTGTCTCTAGTTGAGCAAAAAAAAACTCCCTTTGTTTCCTTTCTGTTTAACTAATGTTTTCCCTCTCTCCTTATACCACTGATGAAATTCTTTACCATTCTTTTATCATTGCATTCCTCAGTTTCATATTACTAAAGGAATTACTTGACACTGCACAGATATTCTAGTCTTCAAGTGCTTCCTAGTGTTCAAAACAGAACCTCTTGTATTCCAGTTTGTGTCCGTTGCCTCTTGTTCTGGCACTGGGCACCACAGGAAGACGAGATTCATCCTCTTTGCATCCTGTCTTTGGGAATCTGTAGAACTTGATAAGGTCCCACAGTAAGCCTCCTCTTCTCCAGGCTGAACAGCCTCAAATATCTTACTTCTCATTAGGAGAGATGCTCTAATCCCTTTAGTTTTCGTAAGGGAGCAACCCCAAGCATGAGAAAGGGACAAAACAGAGCAAATCCAAAACACCGTAGTTAGTTTCATCACGGGTAGTGGTAACAATATTGAGTACTCAAAATCTTACATTTATATAGTGAAGTAAGGAATATCATACTTCTCTAATAAATTATACTTCACCATGTATTTTTTTGAATGTTTTTCACCTGATCTGATACATCTAAGATCTCACATGTACAGATAAATGTACAGAAACTCAAACCAAAATTAGTAGTGCAATTGCAAAACATGTTGTAATATGCATTCAATTGCAATAGTAACTTGGCATGCCTCTCTTGTAATTATCTAATTTTTACTTACTTTACTTTTTACTTTAGTTTTTAAGTCTATTAATCAATACAACTTCCTATTGTCAAATTGACAGCTTCAAGACCCTTGTGCAAAATTGGAATGCTTCTATTACAAGTAATTTGTTTTGACTTTTACTTCTTGTTCCCTGACTTGGACTTTTTGCACTTCTCTCAGGCCCTTTTGCTCACTGCACTGAGTAACTTGTCATATCTGGATAGCAACTTAAGTTGTATATAATTCTGAGAAATCATATATTTGAAAACATTTCCAAATTCGCAATTGGTGAGTGTGATATGTTGTTGTTTTTTTTTTTTATTTCTATGCGCATCACCTCAGCAAGTTGTAGGTAAGCTTTCCAGTTGTAGATAAATAATAATTTTTTGATTAGTGTGCTCATACTGTGTTCATGTACACATTTTGGCAAACTGATTCTAAATCAGGATAAAAATGGGAAAAAAACTTTCTAAAGTTTTCCAATTTAATAGTACTATTTCACAATAAGAGATTTATGATTACTCCTCTGGCTTGATGCTAGTAAGAATCATTCTATCATTGGACTTCAAGACTAATTTGGTAAGATTATCTGGAAATTACTTTGTCAGACTTCCTGTTCACTATTGCAAAGACAGACCAGTTAATTCCAATTCATTTACTTTATATGGAATAAAAGATGAATTCAACAAAACTGAAGTGGTCATAAGCCTCGAGCTTTTACTAATAACAGTTGATATGGATTATACATACTGTACACATAGAATGAAGCATCACAGCTGTACTTTAAAAATGTCAGAATGCTTATATCATCAAACAAGGGCATTACTGAATGTCATCAAAGGAGATGTATTTACTGAAGTGCATGCTGAGATTTTCAGCCAAAAGATGCTACAGAAACATTAAATCAGAAGATTGTCTTAACAGAGTATATTCTAGTGATATCAATGCCAATGGACAGCGTGCTCACTTAGAATACTGAATGACAACAAAGCACATGATGTGTGTTGCAATCTCAAGATTTACAACCAGTGATTCTAAAACAGAGAAAACATGAAAATATTTTACAGAGCAAATATAAGTAAAATTAGGATATTTATTTTGTACTTTAGAGTTACCTAAAATGAATAATTGCCTCTTTCAAATACTGAGTGGGCTGAAGAAAAAGAGACGAGAGTATTCAATTTATAGCTTATTGAACTCATTCAGAAAATATTATATCACTAGTATATTTCCCCCACCCTATGCAGAGATGCGTGTTTTATAATGGCACAAGTAAACATTTCAGTTGACAATCACGTGTTTGAGCTTTAACACATAAATTAAGGAAGCTTTTAATTTAAATGCTTAATTATAATTCAGGTTAATATCTGTAAATAAAAATGAGAAATTAAAGCAAAATATTGATTATGGACCAGTTTTTTTTTTTTGTTTTGTTTTTTTTTCTGATTGTTGCACTCTTCGAAAATATTTACTATCATGAACAACATCAGATATTTTTATTCAAGTCTAATAGGTAGCAGACTAATTCACCTTATGACCTAATTGCTATCACAGAAACATGGGGGACGAATTACACAGTTGTAACATGACAGTTAAGGTATACAAGAAGAGATGGGCAAGGAAGGAGGGGATTGTGGGAGTTGCTTTCTATGTTAATAAATGTATAAATTACAAAGAGCTACCTCTGAGAAACAGCCATAATCAGGTCAAGTGCTTGTGAGTAAAAATCAGTTACTGTATCTCAAAAGATATTTGGTAATCAGGATCTGCTACTGGCTGCCTGGTCAAGGGGAGCCTCATGATGAGGCCTTCTTGCTTTAATTATATGATGGATCATGGTTGCTGGCTCTCATCCTCACAGGAGATTTCAACCACTTGTATGTCAGCAGGGAAAGCTACAGAGCAGGTTGCAAACAATGCAGGAAACTCATGGAGTCTGTTGAAGATAATTTTCTTGTCCAGGTATTAGATAAACCAATGCTATGGAGAATGACTTGGGTGGTCCTGTTGGCTGAAAAACTGGATGTGAACTATCAGGGGGGTGTTCACAGCTTGAAAAGTCGACAGTATCCTGGGCTGCATGAAAGGAAAAGTGGCCAGGGAAAAGTGATTATATCCCTCTACTTTATCTGCGTAAGGCCCCATCTGGAGTACTGCATCCAGACCTGGGTCCCTGCTGCAAAAACTATGGTGAACTGTTGGAGTGGGAACAAAGGAACAAAGAAGGTCCATCAAGATCATTGGACTACTGTAGGACCTGTCCAATGAAGAACAGATGAAGGAGCGGGGCTTTTTTAGCCTGGGGAGGAGAAGGCTCCAGAAGGACCTGATTGCAGCCTTCCAGTATTTAAAAGGAGCCTATAAACATGAGGAAAATAAACTTTTTTTTGTGGGTAGATAGTGGTAGAAAAAGGAGAAATGGTTTTAAATTTGAAGACAGGAGATTTTTCAGTGAGAGGGTGATTAGGTGCTAGAACAAGCTGTTTGGAAAACTTGTGAATGCCCCAACTCCGGAGGCATTCAAGACCAGGTTGGATGGAGCCATGGGCAGCCTTATTTGGTGGGTGGCAACACTGTTCACAGCAGGGGTGGTTGGAACTAGATGATCTTTAACATCCCTTCCAACCTGAACCATTCTATGATTCTATGTTCTGTTTAACTATGGTTAAACCCATCTATATAGCTTGCATTAACAAAGAGCACATGTTTAAGTAAACAATTCATTTTATCCTCTTTTTTGTTGTTCTTTTTAAACCTTTTTTTCTAAAGTGGTGGCTTTTTTTTCTTCATTTGTTTGGTTTGTTGTTTCTAAGATGTCATCATATTACATGCTGTCAGGGAGGGCAGGCAGAAAACACGTGCAAGTCTATTCTGAAGCAATGATACAAAACTAGTCATTATGTCAAAGTTACGTTCAGATAAAGTAGCAATAAGGTCAGAAAGATTATATTGTTTTGGTTGGGTTTTGTTTTTGTTTTTTTTTTCATGTGAAATCCTTGATGGATAGTTTAAAACAGCTCATTAAAATGTGTGACAACCCATCTCCTGTGACAAGGCAAAGCTCTAGTAAAGGCATGGATAACTTGGAGTGATTTGCTTACCACCATGTTCTGGCAAGTTTTAAGTGTATCCAATGATAGAAGTTTCACAACCTGTCTGATACTGTTTTCTAATATTGAACTGCCTCCATATTGAGTTTTTTTTCCCTAATAGGTAAATGAATTTTTCCCTTTCTGCAATTAGCATCCTTTGCTTCTCATCTTTTCTGTGTGCAACTTCAGGAAGATTCTAGACCTGCTGATAGATCTAAGTCTTATTATTCTTATACTTGGTGGTTGGCTGCACTTGGTCTTCTGTGTTTAAGAATAAAACAAATCTTTAAGTCTCTTGTTTCACATGCTATAGTCCCATAAGTATTTTGGTGTGTATTTTCTGGTAAATCTGTAAATTAATGTCTTTCTTACTAATGAGACAAAAACTAGACACACAAACATTTTTGTCCTACATACAGAATAGGGGGGAGTTGTTTATCTTACCCTGCTGGTGACACTTTTACTAGTCCAGCCAAGAATGTATTTTGTTTTCTTTGCCACAAGGTTATATATACTGCTGATCCTGCTCAACTTGTCCAGCGTATCTTTTCTTTTATAACATTATGTGCATGTCTTAAAAATAAAATGAGAAGAAGATTAATATTTTATTTTTAGAAGAATTGATATTCTGTAGATCAAAGCAGCTGTTATTGAAACTGTATATGGATGGAAAATTTCTGTACTGTTGAACACAGAACTGGTATGACCTTACCTGTGATGCTATGTGCTTGCCTAGTCATACATGACTGGGAAACATAATTGAAACAGTAAAAAGTGCAAGAAAATCTGGAAATATAAACAAAAGATTGCAAATAATATTTTACAGTAAGAGAAATAGAAGACAAGGAAAAGACAAAACAATGTTGTGAGTTGGAAGTACTTATATTGTAGAGTTTGTCAGGTATCCTCACGTAGTTGTGTGCTATATTAATTATCTTTTACCATTAGGTGGTAGTATACTAGCAGATATACTAAAAAAAAAAAAAAAAGGAATTTAAATACAGACATGTATTTTTAAAATGTTACATAATATATAATCTTTTTTACATTTTTTCTTTTAAATATCAATATTTTTAATTCATAATGCTATTAGTAAAATATAAGTTCTTTACTATAATCTCAAAAATCCTTTATAGTAAGGATTAAGTAAAAAAATGTTTTAGCAGTTCATAGACTTGAAAAATATTGAATATGGATAAACCTAAGTTGCCTAAAGAAAGATCTTAAAATATCATAACAATGAGTATTTGCAGGCTAGCTGCACTGTCAGCAGTGTCAGCTTATGCAAGTCCTGAATATCAAGAGTAAGTATTGAAGTAAAAAGGGAATGGGATGAATATACTAAAAAATTATTCTTTGTATCAAATATTACTGTATGAAAATACTTTCACAACATTGAATTTGTCTTAGGCTAATATGATATTCACCTGCATATTACAGTATAATAGACCTACACACTGGAGTAATACATTTGGTATTTTTCTTTTTTGATTTTTACCTTTGAATTCAATCTAGATGCAATCATTTGATTCTAGTATTTTTGCAAGCTCTCCACTCTTTATGTCACATCCATAAAATGTTGTAGGTGTGGGCTTGGAGGATAGTTGTTTATTTTTTATTTTCTCACATTTATTTGATGTCAGCTGCTGTATCATAGTCCTTTAGATGTTTCCGTTATGTACGAACAAGGTGCATTTGCAATGTTATTTCAGTGTCTTGGTTGTGTTTATCATCTCAGCTCTGTGCATAAGTTGTCTATTTTTAACTTCAGGAGCACTTTTCTTGATTTGTCATAATGTAGCTTTCTATTCTGTTTGCCTGCCTTTATATGTTTTCGGGCTTTTAGTGGGGTTTTATATCAGAGTAGAATTACTGGATGTTCTGGAACACTGTGGCTTAGTTTTTGACTTGCATGATTATTAGTACTTCGGTAGTGAATTAAATTCTCTATACCAATGTATCTGCTTTGTTTGTTTTTATGTATCACAATAGACTATTTTGCTATAGTTATGGTTTTATATTTATTTTTTTCTTTTTCTTAACCAGTTTATGGTTTTTTGTTTTATCACTTCAATTACTTGTGATATGTAAGAGCTTATGCCACATGCAATTGCACTTTGCCATTCTCAAGAATGTTTTGGGAGTCACTGCTTAACTCAGAATCTTGCTCTCTGATCCATGGTTTGAATCTGAGATGTCAAATGAAAATGAAGGTTTATCTCTGTTACAGTACAGAAAACAACCTTTAATGATGTTTCTATTATGTGGAAGTCAGCTGTGTCGTGTTCACTGTATAACTATATCAGAATATCCAGCTCCCAACCTCTATACAAGAGGAGTCAAAGAACAGCTATCTTCTCAGGCTATCTACTAGCTTCTGTGTATTAAGTGTATAACATAGAGCTGCAAAGATAGAGTGCAGTAAAAATAGAACCACCAGACTGGGCTTAGAACTTTGGTTGCCCATTCGGAAGGGGAAAAAAAAAAAAAGTAAGAAAAAGCACTGCGGTTTTTATTGCCACTAAATGTTTCTGATGACATAGACAAAAAAATAGCCAAAGAATTTGTTTAAAAACTATTAAAATATGCTGTTTATTGAACAGCAAGGAAACGTTTGATAGCATACAGTAATAGTCAGATAAAGATTAAAACACATTTAAAATGTTGGCTTCCTCAAAAGTGGCAGGATCAGATACTGTAGCATGCTTTTTATGCATGAATTTATATAATCTAAGTATTTGAGTGATACCTGATTTTTTGAACTGCAACGATTGTAGTCTTTGTTTCAGTACAATATAAATTGGTTTTGAAATTAAGGAGTTATTTCAGGTTATCTTCAGAGAATGTGTATTTCTTTTCTATATAAACAGTTATATTCCCAGAATTTTACACAGTTGATCTAGCATTTCCTGTCAGTTTCAGTCTTATCTCATCTGGTCGTCTTCCTGTCTTGAAAATCTTTAACTAATTGTAATTCTTCAAACACTTCTAGCATCAATATATGTGGCAATTTCATTAACGTTCATTAAGTTTTGCTACTTTCTCATTTAGTTTCTTATTCTTCATGCTATTGCAAAGTATTGCTGTGATTTGAAAAGCATTTTTTTTTTAATTTCTGTTATTAAAATTTGCTGAATTTCTGTGTCTTTTTTCAGCTTTGCTTTAAAATCATTTCCGCCTCCTACTTCCAACTTAAATCTATATAAACAGAAGTTGGAATAATGTACATGAAAACATTTTGTGATCCATTAAACGTTTCTGTTACATCTCCAACAAATCTTTAACTGGAGTTCCTGTCTCATATCACTTCCATTTTTGTTTTTGTTTCTTTAAAGGTAAAGCACTAACATCTGCAAACTTTTTCTTTCCCTTGTCTTATCTAAGCTAGGTGTGGTTCTTTTGTTTAACTCTTCAAGTGAAAATGAGGGTTTTATAAAAGTGGAATCCCAGGAATGATAATCTGTGCAAGGCAAATTGAATTCAATTTTCAAAATGCATTTAGTCAAACAAAATTATATGATTTTATACAAAGGTATTTTGTTCACAAAGATGTTTAAGTCCCTCTCCTTGGAGATATTCAAAAGCCATCTGGTTCATGTTCCTACATGCATTTGATATGTTAGTGGTCTTGGACTTCATTTTTGGTCACACAACTTTCACATCCTCTAAAGTGCTGGGGGTTTTTTGTTTGTTTTTTTTTGTTTGTTTGCTTGTTTGCTTTTCCCCAAGCACTGTGTGTAGTAGAGCAATATATCATCTCTGCATTTTTGAAAGTAGAGCACTGAAGTTGGACAAGATGATGCTAAGCATTACTGCAGCTGTGTGATATTTGGGAATGTGATTCCCAAATGGAATCTCATCAACTTAGAGAGAAGCAACATGTTCATTCTGTTTCCAGAATGCCACCTTAGCCCTAGATGAAAAAAATGTTCAATACACAGTTCAATCAAAACCTACTTTCAGAATTTTTAATGCTTATTTAATGCTTTTAATGAGGTGTAGTTTGCAATACTTCTTTCATGTTTGTCTATGTAATTCATTGATAGTCAAGGAACAAAGAACTGAGAGAGAACGTAGCTTTAATGTTGCAATTAGGAAATCAGGCAAGGTATGTTAGAAATAAAAAATATGCTTTGGTGTTAGGTAGAACTTCACCAGAAGTGTTCTCTTTTATTCCAATTATTTCTGGTGATAAAGCATACCGTTCTCTCCACTGACCCTAAGGTTTTCAGTTCCATTTCTTGTAAGCCTAAAAGGTAGTTTATTGTTTCTAAATAAATTTTTAAACTATTTTTTTTCCAGTGATGTATCTTTAAAACTTTAAAATTGTTGAAGCTTATTGGTTTGAATTCCCTACAAATCTGGGTACGTTATCTTTTTCCCAAAAATCTTTTATAACCCTGTTTTTTTTTGTTGTTGTTCTTTTGAGTTGTTTCTGTTTGTTTGTTTATTTTTTGTATCCTTTTTCTAAGGAAAAGTATAAAACCGATGCCATTTAATAATAAAGTAGAAAGGTAAAAGAAATAGAAAAAATAATGGAGACAGGAGACGAAGAAAAACACTGAGAAAAATGCTGTATCAAAACAAAGTAGATTATATATAGTGTATTATTATTGTGCATTTTAAATCGCTCCAATTCAACATGCTTTCTTGTAGATGAAGCAACTCATTAGATGAAAACTATGAATTTGTCTCACTTCACAAGTCAGCTCACACCAATTTTACTTCAGTAGGTTTCCACTGCCCTTTGTGGGATTATTCTCAATGTACAAAAATGTAAATGAGGATAAAGTCAGACCTTGTGACTGAGTCCTGATTTTGTAGAATGAAGCTATCTGCTTCACTTGAGAATACAAGGAGAATAATAATCGTCTACTGTGGATGACTGTTTTGTAATGTCTTAGGTTTAAATGAGGGATGATCTAACAGTCATTTCACTGTACTTTGATAAATCTGAAGGCACAGACATTATTGCAATCTATCAGCATGATACAACCTCAAACTGTTCTAGCAAGCGAGAAAAATATTACAGAGAATAAACAGCAAAAGATTCTGCTATCCTTTACAATGAAGAATTTTATAAAAACTGATGGTTATAAGAATAGCTTACATAATTTAATTGCTCAGAAATGCTGCACGTGGAGGCTTTGTATAAAGCTTAACACAATGGCACACCGATGCTACCTGAAAGCACAGTAACATGCTGGTAGTAATGCTGTACATTTTATATGGATGGGACAAGGGGGAGTAGCTTTAGACTAAAAGAGGGCAGATTTAGATCAGATGTTAGGATAAAATTTTTTGCTCAGAGGTAGTGATGCGCTGGAACAGGCTACTCTGAGAAGTTGTGGATGCCCCATCTCTACACTTGCTCAGGGTTAGACTGGATGGAGTCCTGGACAATCTGATCTAGTGCCTGACATAAGTGGTTGGCAATCCTGCCAGAGAGAGAAGATTGGAACCAGATAATGATTACTTTGAGGTCTCTTCCAACAGAAGCAATTCTATGACTCTGTTAGCACTGATTCCGTGAAGTACTAGTAACAAATGGGAGTTTATACCCCTAGTTTTGTTTTGCTATTCAGTTTGATAACTATATTTGGTAGGAACTTTTATTTTATAAAAAAACTATTTATTTTATTTTGTTATAAATATAGACACTAGAAAAATGATAGTAATTAAAAGATGAAAAAATGAGAAACAAAACTTGTCTGGGCTCTGTGTAGAGCTTCTTGATGAATCAGGATCAGCTTCTTATAAATAGAACCCTTGTGTTATGAGCTCCATTGCCAGTGAAAATCAATAAAAATAATTTCCATCTCTGCTCAAGATTCTCTCCTTATACTGATTTCTCATTGTTATATTCTGGATCCACTTTATCAAAATGTCACAGGATCCAGACAAAATAAAACAATTTGCTTATTCCTTTTTACCCTCTGACTGAATTAATGGCACCCAATTTCTGTTTTTGATTTCAAATGTTTTTGTGTTACTTTGTGTATGCAGCACAAAGAAAATATATATATTCCTTCATGGGCTGAGAGATTACAAATGTCAACAGCTGGTGCTCATCTTTGTGGTATAGATTTCAAGCTTTTGAGCTCTGGGTTATAAGAGTAAAAAAATAAGGTTAAGTCAGGGCCTGCATACTTAGGAGGTTAAGAGAGTACATTTGTGTGACTTTGTGAAGGGAGATAGATGTGCTATTATGGCAGATAAATAGATGCAAAAATCTGCATTAGCTGCAGATGTTTACGAGCTAACAGTAAAAGCTTGAAAATATATTCACAGGACTTGCTTGTAGGAAAATTGCTAAAAGCCTATTAAGAATTTTACATGGCTTTATTATTATTTGTAATAAATATGTGTGTCGAATTTAGAAATCTCTTTTTCCTGGCTACTTTCTTTTTCATCTAATTTGTTAATAGTGATTGTTAGGTATTTTTTTATGGAGCTCGTACGCTTCTTGAAATCAATGCATATAATGGAAAAATAATCAGTAAAACAACTTGAGGGAACAAGATGTGTATGTATGTTATATATACTTATATATATGCAGTATATATAGAAGTTATATGCATATGAAAATTATACTTGTACTAAAATAAGGCTGCTCACATGCTGAATCTGTCAAGTGTTGCTTCCCACAATCAGAATGTGAGGTAAGATAGGAATTGATGATTATTTCATCATTATCTGTTATCTTGTGTTTAAACACTAAAATGGCTGCATTCTACTCTTAAGTATTTTTATGCATGCCAGTTCCAATTGACTGTTTCTTGGTGAGACATGTTACCTATGAAAAATGGCTCTAGAGAAGAATTAACCTCAGTGCTATCACTGTGAGAATCTGGAAGAATACCTAATGTTTTATTTCAATGTGAAAAAATCTACCATGTGCTCACGCATGTAATTCCTCATCTCCCGTAGTACAGATGGTTTTTTTGTGACACGTAGGAATGCTTGGTAGGGTAGAAGAAATTGAAATAAAGAAGTCATATCAAATGAAGAGATTATGGAACATAGTGGGGGGGAAAACCAGGTGATTATATATGCTATTATAGTAACATGCATTGCGTTTTGTAAAAGGAAGTTTTCATGAACATTTTATTTGACTGTCCATTATAAAATGAATTTGAAAATAATATTAGAAAAAAACTAAAATAGCATTTTAATATTGAATTATTAAAAAAATAGCAATTGAAGTTAGCATCAAGAAAACAAAACAAAAAAAAGCTGTGCAGTTAAGACTTTTGCTTTCTGTGTTTCCTGAGTGTTTCCTGAGTGTTTATCTCAGCATCTTTTGAAAATGAAGAGTTTTCTCTTTAATCAGTCAGTTAAATATAGAGAGAAAATAATTGCCTTACATTGTAAGAGTTGTGTTTCTTGTTACAGAGTGAGACCTAAATAACAGAGGTCACATACTCTGGCAGTGTACTATGGAAACAGTAAGACACAAGTAGATTTCATTGACACCTCAGTGAGAAGCACTGCACAGGCTGTGAAGCTACCTAGATTTCTGTGGGGTTTGTTTACAGTAAATGTTGACTTTTTATTGACAGTCACATCAAATGTATAATGGAAGTGTAAACCTGCAGAGGAAAAAATGAAACTGTTCCTGAATCCTCAGTGCTACCTAGTTTGGATGAGAAATAAGTACTGGAATTCAGATCTAGGGATGAAAAGAGTTTTTTCGTCCTTTACATTGTCTGTTTACCAAAAATGAATTGCCATGTCTGCTGTTGCTTGATTACTGTCAGGTCCCCTAACCCACCTTCTCCATTTTTCTTTGCCCCTACTTTTTTTTCCACAGGGGAAAAAAAAAAAAAAAAAAAAAAAAAAAAAACAGCAAAAAAAACCAACAAAAAACAGCAACTCCTTTCCCGAGGTGGTGGAAAACCACTCCTAACACCAAAAAAGAGGAGGTTAGCTCATAGATCGAAGTCTTAACAATTTCGTAAGTGTTCTGTGAGCTCAGAGAATAGGGGTATGCCCCTTGGAAAGAAGTGATGTGTTACACAGGAGTAGTAACATCTGCTACCAAGCTGGGGTAACACTTACTGTCTGCTACATAATGACATGGTAGATTAAAACCTCCTTGTTTCTTTTGCCTCCTTTCTCCACCACCTCCTTTCTCCCTGGAGGTCCTGCTTGAACAAACATGGCACAACATGCTGCTGTTCCTGCTGTGTGCATGGTTCACCTCTTGCCCCAGAGTCTATTAACTCCTGATAATGACAAGCACAAGTGGAAGCTGATGATTGACGATACTCAGCACCTGCCCCATCTGCTAAGCAGATGGTCGCATGTATGAATTTATTACTGCGTTGGTAAAGGAGTTGCTCTGTAGGTAGGGAGCTACAGATGACAAGGTGGGGAAAAGGTGAAGGGACAACATCTGCACCAAGAGATTGCAATGTGTGATTTTCCCTTTCTTTTCCCTTTCCATTATAGTCTCTCTGGTGTGCCTTTATCTTTTTTTCCTTTTTTTCTTCTATTTTTTTTTTTTTTTTTCACAAAAACCTGTGCCTGTTTTATTGTTATTTTTTAATTTCTGTGCCGTATAATGCACTTCAGCTCCCTTACAGGATGTTTGAAATTAAAAAAAAGTAGTCACTCCTGCTTACTTTATTTATTTCATACCCTAACTTAGCATTTTAAGCAAGGAGAGAAGTCAGAACACTGGATAAACATTGTAAAAAAGGCCCATTGACTTTCATTTTTTATTACTTTGGAGATATGTAGATATTGTTTACAAAGTAAATAAGGAAGAAAACTTGGCAGAGGGACTGAGGTCATGCCATAGAGAGTAAAGGAAGTATTGTTTTTACTCCACGGAGCAGTACTTGAGCTGCTGGATCTGCATCTTACTGGAACATTGCAAAACAGACACGATAGGGGGGAAGAAACTAAGCATTATACAACTCCAAATGATTTACATACATGCAAAGCGGGAGATGCTGTGGCCTTTAATGAGATATTTGTTATTTAAAATTCCTTTCTTCATGAATTTACACTTTTGTGCATAACCATCCATGTTTTGTCCTCTTACTTATGCTGAAATAAATCAAGAAATGCATATTCATAATTCCCATGAAATTTCTTAACTAGAGTTGCCTTATGAAAAGAATTAGACTCTAAGAGGTGGAAACAGCAAAATATTTAAGATGCAGTTTTCAGAAATGTAGATTTTATTATTAAGATTTTAAAAATATTTAGTTAACATTTTTGGATAACCAAATGAGTGACTACATTTCTAAAAATGCCCAGAATACTGTGTGTTTTGGTTTTGTGCTGTTTATGTAGTAGAAGTTTATTAATGATCACAGTTTCTGCATGTCAGATTATGTTAACATTGTCAGAATATGCAAATCAGATAATTTGAAAAACAAAAATTAGTTTGCTAATTAGATGGTTAGTGAGAGTTTCATTTATGTGAAAACTTCCATTTCTCTGTAACATATTATTTACCAGTAGCATTTTATTTTTCTCCTTATATGTAAATGCTAAAAAACATAAACATTTATGCAGAAAGGAGATAGATGTGTTCAACAAAAGTAGCATCACGTATCTGAAGGAACAGTGTTGAAAATAGAGCAAGTGTGCTGTACTGCATGTTCCCTTTCTAATTCTGTTAGTACATGCAGCTGATGGCAGCATGCAAATATTCTATGATTTGGAACAACTGTGACCCTCCTCCAAGTAAGCTTCTTGCAAAGTCACATTGGTTTAGAGAGAAGTAGCTGCCAACTCAAAGCTGGAGATTTACTGCTCACTTAGCTTAAGAGTGATATTGTCTGTATGTAGCATGATGATTTTTCTGGTTGTTTTTTAAATATTATGATTTATAAAGTACCACTGAGAAAGTACAGTATGGAGTGTGTTTTGCCGAATGATTCATTTGTAAAATCTGAATTGCCATAGGATTACAAAATAATTGTAGAAGTATCAAAAACACAATGGACCCATGAATCACAAGGGCTCCTTTGTTTGTATTCATTTTGCAATTTCCTGGCAAAAGAAAGCTTTGACTATTTCATGGCTAATTTAAGTGCTGTACAAATGAACTACATTTCTACCTAATACCCAGTGTGTTTCTCTGGTGGTTCCAGATATGTTCCAACACATATTTGTCTGTCAGACTGAATTATTGATTTATCACGTTTAAAAAAAAAAAAAAAAAAAATTCTTCACCAGCACCACCAAAAAATAATCAGCAATGTAATATTTGAGCTGTTCTATTAAATTGAAATACTCCTACCTATTTAGACAGATGTCTGACAATTAATGCTTTCCAAACAGTTTGGGGAATGTTTCTTGTATTCATTGGTCTTATAAGATGCAATACACAGTCTGTGCTGTTTAAATTAGGGGTCAGTACAGAATATGATGCTCTTTTAGAGGAAGGGAAATTTTAAGGTTAGGCTTGTGCTTTCAAGGACTCTGCATGCAGAAATACTCATAGACATGCACATAATGTGACTGGTATATATTACACAAGAATAGAATTTCTACAGAATAAATAAATACTACTTTGTGTTTTGTGGCTAGCAATAATAAAATTTTAAATACCACTTGTAATAAATGAAAACTACTGAAAAAATAATTGGATACATTTCATATCCACATCATAAAATTGGAATCACTCTAGATGCTAGTCAGTAGAAAAACAAGCAAAAATTTCAACAACACCAAATCCAGTTGCCATTATTTCAACTCAAAAAAAAGAAAAAATAGGAATTACGCAGTGTTTAGCTGAACTTGTATTAAGTGTTACGGACGTCTTAAAACTCAGCCTTTGCCTCAGAGAGAAACCTAGTTCTGTTGAAGCCAGTTGAGAAGCTTTTCTTTGTATTTGCATTTAGATATATTCTGTTGGGATTTTAAATGGATTTGATAGAAGAGAAATAATTCAAAGCCTGTTTACAGGTAGAATTGTTTTAGGTACATACAGAGACAAAACAGTCCCCTATTTTTCTTGATAGAAAAGCATTAAAAAATCTTACTCTTAATCTATTTAAAGCAAATTATCTGTATGATCCTAAGAAGATTGTCGCTTCTCCTTGGAAATGTATTCAGTGGCATTAAGCAGTAGTAGATTTTGCTTATATAAGAACAGGATGATATATTGATCAACTGAAACAAAATTTGCATAGGCGAGAAGGGAAAGTCATTATTATTCAATGTGGTAAAAGACAAGCTTAATCAGAAAAAAAAAAAAAAAAAAAAAAAAAAAAAACAACCAAACAAACAAAAAAAACCCACCCTGCAACAACTCGGTTGTATAATATTTGCTGGTCATCATTGATTAGTTACTACTGGTCACGTTCACATCCATGACACTCTATAATCACTCTATAATCACTTTTAGGCACAGAAAATAGCTCTGACATTCCAGAAGTCTGCAGGTAAATCTTAGTATTTCATAGTACTTCATAGTCTGCAGCTGAACTGTGGGCAAGCAGTCTATTCTAAATTAAATAATATTATATAGATCTTGTGTCTTAATTCAGTTTACTATAACTGAATACTTTGTTCAGCTGAGGTCAAAATTTATCCACTTCTCAGTCTGTATCTTGTTCCAATTCACTTTAGCTTTAAAATTTATTCAGATTTTTCTTTTAACATTTTACTGTTCTTAGAAGGTTGCGGAATGCTTTTTCCAGATTATTATTTTTTTTGTACATTTATTTTTATTATTTTATATTATTATATACATATTATTTTTTTGTACATTTACAATTATGCATGTGCCAGCTGCTATTCAGTTTTGAGGTTTGAAAGAATTGTCTAGTAACAGGATATTTACAGAGCCTTTGATGTTTAGATTATTTTTTTTTCTTTAATCCACGGCGTTCTACGTATTTATTTAGCTAATTCAACAACTCAACTTTGCTGACAGGTTCCTGCCAGTGTGCTTTCCCAACTTATCTAAACTCACTGGAAGTTTGATTCACAGTGAATTTCCCTTTGATTTGTAGTGTTATTATTACAGAAGTGATACTTGATGCTGTAAGTCCCATGAGATAGTAATAGTGAATCTTGTCAGACAGGTTTGAAATGGGGGAATTAGATTAGCTTTTTTAAATAGTTGTGAATTTTCTTAATGTGGATTGAATTCCTCTTCTTAAATGCTCTCAGATGGCATGGTGACAGTAGCATATGTATTTGTAGATAATTTTAACCATGACCTGAAGAAATATCTGAAGCTGTTAGTGGAAGATCAGAAAGAATGGTGCAGTCTTCAGTAAATTGCTTAATAAGAATGTTGTTGAGTTTTTTGTTAAAGGATGTGCATATCCTTGTCTTACATTTTTAACTATCTGTTGTATAAGTTAATGTCAATAGATAATAATTTATACATTCAATTCTGAATATTAAACCAGAGTGACTTCACAATGATTTCAAAATACCCAGGTAGAAAGTCATCTGACTAAAGAAAGACCTTTAATCTAGCAGGATTAAGTTACACTGAAATGCAGCATTTGGATACTTAAGGAAAATACATTCAAACAAGAACATTCATATAGTCAAAAGAAGAAAAATATTCAAAATTATAAATAAATTTTCTTGTACAAAAGGTAAGATAACCATTATCCTGAACTTATTAAACAATTACTTCAGCTTTTTGCTTATAGGAGGAAGAACTGTCAAGGAAGATTTAGGTCTTGCTCTACTTTACTGCTGGCTGGGATAGTAACACTGTAGAATACCTTGTTGACTCTCACTTTCTTACTGCATGTCCTATATAAGTATTCCAGTAAGTTCATACTTGGTGCTTAGTTAATTTTTATCCCTCCCTCTCCCAGCTCCTGCCTTCATACATTTTGTCTTAATACCGTGCTGCCTTAAAGTTGAATTCTTAGTAGGGTGAAAAAGAGGTCAATATGTAAGCCATAAAAATGAGCAGAAATTGTTTGCTTATGTAAGATCAGGCCAAGCCCCATTTCTGTTTCCCTCGAAAGTCTGAGCATAAGCCATCTGACAAGATGAAGTGTCGCTTTTTTTGCTGATTTTATCTTACTAAATACCATTCTCAGATTGATTGTCATAGCTTCTGAAAGAGAGGTTTTGAAGCTAGCCACTCTTTGAACATGTATGTGTGGAGAAGATATTTCCTACCATCCCTTTAAAATTCCTCAGCTAGAACATGGAATACTAGACCTTCATATTTGTGATATCAAAAATGATGTGAGATTCTGACAGCAGTAATAGAGGTTTGAACCATATTCCACAGTCTATAAATAATCTGATCTTGGGAGTAAGTAGAGCAGTACTCTCTTCTAGTTAGTACCTGAGGCATGTGCCTTTTCTTTAGATTTATATTAGACGTCTGAACCTTCAAACATTGGTTGAAGCCCTCAACACTACGCACTATGAATTTGCTCATATTTTGTGTTCTAGTTTTTGCAACAAAATGCAAGTTTAGCCGCAGTAAAATAAGATGGAAAGTATTTGGGGGATTTTTTTAGTTAAAAAGTTCCTGGGGAAAAGCACATTTTTGGTGCAGTACCAAAATCTTGGAGATTAGGGAAAAAGTCTTATAATTAATAGTAACGGAAAAATCCTATTTTCTCTTACAGCAGAATAAACTGGGAGCACTATTGTTTATGCTGTTGAATATGCAACCTGAAATTTCTGGTTTTGTTTTTCATACAGATAGATATCTGAGTAATAAATGGTGAGGCACAGAAACTTTTTATTTTTTTTTTAAACGCACATAGATAAATTTCATTATATCAGTATCTCATTGCTGGAGCATTATACAAACCATTGTTTAATTTGTGAAGAATGTCATTGTGTTTACATTTGCAAAATGTAAGATAATGTATAATACATTGCAAAATTAAGCATTTTATTCTGAAATCAAACTATTCACTGATGTGAACAAAGTATACTTCTAATACTAAGATGTTTCATACTTTTTTTTTTTAATATCTAAAGCTTCAGTCTTTCACTAAAAACCTTTTAATCAGAGATGAAAATTTCACAGGAAACTACTTTGTGTTTTAGCTAATTTTGTTTAGAGTTTAGCATTTTCTTATACTCGCAAAGTGGCTATTAACAAAAGGAACAACATTCAGTAAATGAACCTTAAGAAATGTTCAGATACTGTAGAAAAATATCCCTATGTTGTTACGAGTTTTAACACAAAACTTTTTGGAGCTATCAAGCTGCTAAGTAAACATCCCTCTCAAATAACTCAGTAACGTTTAAGCTGAACTATTGTTGAAATTTCTGTGCGTATTGGGGAATTTTAGAACATTATTTGACAAAGCACAGAAAATATAGCAAACTTTTGTCCAGAGTATCTATAAATCTCTACGAATTAGTTCAGCACAAATAAAAACTAAATATTTTCATTCAATTTATGTTACCAATAAATTTGAAGCCTTCTTGAAGTTAAGAAAAATGTATTTTCCTCTTTCTCTTTTTCTTCTCTTTCTTTGAATTTTCTGACTTAATTGCAAAAAGAAATTGAAAGGCTAACATATAAAAATCATTCTAATGTTATTTTCCAAACAAAACTTTTTTCATACTGTAAATCAATGCCATGTAATGGTCTTAATTCAGAAGAAATTTGGGAGAGATTAATTCCAGCTTCTCAATTACCTTTTTTGAAAAAAAAAAAAAAAAAAAAAAAAACAAAACCACCCTCATTGATCTTGCAGCCCAGTTAAAGGAAAATTTCTTCCTTCAAACTACTTCAAATCATTCTAAGTAATAGTAATGAATTTAGTACGGAATGAATTTGCTCCACTCTCCAACTCCTCAGATAGCAGAAGGGCCTAAAAGGAGTCTGTTTCAATTACCGAGCTCACTCCTCATTTTCTCTCTCAAACTATTAATGATCTATAGTCAGTCTGAGTTAGACTTCTGTTTTTTCTTCCATTATTAAGCTGTGTTATGTAAAGTTTACTGCTATTGCTCTGAATTATTTTCTGTAATTCTAAATGAACAAAAGTTAGTGATTAAACAGTCTTTGTTTAAAATGGAATAGAATTTTTAAAATGGTTCTTAGAATACTGTTCTTATAAACTACTTCCTGCTCCAACATCTGTTTTTTATGTTGAGCTGAAAAAAAATTATTTAATAGATGAAGAGTCTGAATTACTGGAATATGAAGGCATGCCAAATTACAGTTTGCTTCCTGGTGATCAACCTAGTCAAGAGTTCTCTGGAGCTGATGTTCACTGCTATAACAGAAAAAAAGTATAGACCTGTTTTGCTTTGTTGTTTTTTTTTTTTTTAATGTGATTAAAAAAAGTTAGATGTATAATTTCTGCTATTATTCATGATTCCTTAACTCCTAATATTGTGGAACATTTTAATATAAGTTAGGACAATATTTTCTAAGCAACTAAATGTAATAAATCATGCCATTATCTCAGCAAGTTTCATTGACACTTGTTTCTAGAATGAGTCTAGTCTTTGTTGGAATAACTCAAATTACTTCATTATTTCTAAGGATAGAGAGAAATGAGCAGAAAGTAATAGAAAGGGACATTAGCTTTTTCGTCCAAGTGTTTTTATAATGTACACTAATGACAGTTTAGTATACACATTAATATTCCCAAATACAGTGATACTGCAAATTGCCTAACAAAATGATACGAAGGATCATCAACAATTTTATCACTGTTCAGACTACTATTTTTACCTGTTTGGTCTAGTGAGATAGTTTTCCAGCAAGTGAAGGTCATGTATGAGTATAAATATTCTTCATTTTTAATTATAGGATTGTACAGTAATTCTGTTTGGAAGGGACTTCAGGAGTTCTCTGCAACTAACTTCCTGCTCAAAGCAGAGTTAGTTATGATGTTAGATCAAGTTACTTAGGGTTTTATGGAGTCCAGACTTAAAAACCCTCAAAGATGGTGACTTTACAACCTATCCATACAGCTTGCCTCAGAATTTGACTTCTCTTGGGGTGAAAAATTTTCTACCTGGTACCATTATTCCTTATCTTCTTTCCATGCCCACCTGTGAGAACCTGGTTCTGTTGTCTTGCTGATCTTATCAGCAAGATCTTATCTATGCTAAGGCACTTCAGCATCCTACTGAAGATGGTGTCTCCTCACAGGGCAAGAATCCAGACCCTGACTGTCTTGGAGGCTCTCTGCTGACTTTGCTCTAATTTGATAGTGTCACTTGTATAGAACAGAAGACCTCAAAGTAGATGCAAGTGAGCAGATGCAATTTCATGAGCGCTTAGGATAGAGTTGTCCCAAATGGACCTTCTCTTCTGTAAGTCCACTGTAAATCTAGCCCAGGAGGCCTTTTGCCATTGTTGGTTTTTTTTTTTCCAGGACACACTGCTGGCTCTATACTTATAATCTACTACCACCTGCAGGTCCTTCTCAGCAAAGCTGCTCTGCAGCCAACCAGGTCCTTTTCTTTCTCAGGTGCTAGACTAAGAATTTGATCCTTAATTTTATAATGTTTCTATTGGCCAGTTTCTGGAGCTTTTATAGCTGGATGGGTACCCTGCCTTTGAACACATCAATTGGTTCCCTAGTTTGATGATATCTGCAAACTTGATAAGAGAGTACAAACTTGGTAAGTATGCAACCCAGTCACTTTATCCAGACTTTACTGATCAAAATGTTAAATAGGACTAGTTCCAGGAGAAGACCTAGTGCTGAATTTGTAGGTAGAATAAAACTCATTAATCCCCACCTTCTTTGCTTAGTCGTCCAAACATTTTTTTGACTTTTGTCCACCTGTCCGGATGGTGACATGCCAACTTGCATACAGAAGTAATGCCATAAGCATTGTTGAAAGACCTTCTAAATTTGAGGTAAATGACTTCTACTGCTTTTTTCTTAACTATAGCCTCATTTTATCATAGAAGGCAATCAGATCCGTCATGCATGATATGTTGCGGACAAATCCATGCACTCTGTTCCAAAACACTGTCTTCTCCCTCAGGTGCTGAGAAATTTGTTCCAGCAGGACTCTACATTGTCTTCCCAGGAACCAAAATGAGGCCTGTTTTTTCTAAGATTAATCATACAGCTTTTTAGATGTGTGATGATTTCCTTTCTCCGGTTTTGTACTTTCCTGGGTTAAGTTCTCATTGTAAACTCTGACTTAATCCTTATCCTCTGCTGGCAATTCTTGTCCTTGTCTGTAAACACAAGGGCATTGTCAATGAAAGCAAAGAAGACATTGAGTACCTTAACCTTATTTGTGTTCACTATCAACAGCTTACTAACTCCACTTACCACTGCACCTTTTTTTCGTTTTGCTACTAATGTAGCAATTAATGTAGCAATAAAAGCCATTCTAGGTGCCCTTTGTGTCCTCTGCAAGTTTCATCTCCAACTGAACTTTAGATTTCCTGGTGGTACCTCGACATTGTTGATTACGTGTTAATACCATTGCCAAAGAATTTAATGTTTGTTATGCATTGAACAATGAACTGTAAGGCAGCTTTCTAATATCCAGTGCTGCTTACAACCCATATTTTTATAGTAGTGTGTATCAACTTATAAGTTGATACACATATGAACAAAGTTGTATCCTTTTCTACTTAAACTCCTTCAACAGTCCTGAGCTATCCCAGACTGATTGGTTTGCTGTCAAAAGCTGTGGCATGTGAATCAGGTTTATTCTGGTAATCCTTGCTTTTGAGGTGGACCACTAAAATCTCGCAGATATTTTAGATAAGTATCCATAGTTGACGGAAGTTGATGGGAGATTATAAACTGGCTATATGTGGTCTGATAGCGATAGGACAAGGAAGAATGACTTTAAACTAAAAGAGGGGAGATTTAGTATAGATACTAGGATAACTTTTACTCAGAGTCTGGTGAGGTACTGGCACAGGCTGCCCTGAGAGGTGTGGGTGCTCTATCCCTGGAGACGTAAATGCCAGGATGGATGGAGCCCTGGGCAACCTGATCTTGCAGGTGGAAATCCTGTCTATGGAAGGGAATTGAAACTAGATGGTCTGTTACGTCCTTTCAACCTAAGCCATTCTATGATTTTATAATTGATGTTTCTCTATTTTCCCTTTTTGTCTGTATATAGCTTGTGATTTTGATAAATAGCTATTTTTTTCAGAAAGCAAAATTGCAAATTATTTATGATTTTATATTTTATGCTTGCTGTGGAATAACAAATTTCTGTGTTAAGAATTGAAGTACCAAGTAGTTCTGATCAAGGAGAAGTAGCATATAGATACTGGTTTAGAAGAGAACTGAAAGATCATCTTATGCTATGAAGAATATTAGCAGTATATCAGAAATGGGAGCTATGAAAATAATATTGATTGTATGCTTTCTTCTTCTCTCTTCAAGGATTTTAAAGATGCAAGTGTAAAAAGAAAGCGGAACAAAGAACACTGAGCCCTGCTTTAGTAGGACGTTTCACAGAGGGCTGAATATTCACTAGACATGGGACATTTGTTTCAACTGTGTACAAAACATGACTGTGAAACAATGTAGTATACTTCAAGTTCTGTTTTGAATTTTATTAGCTTACTACTTCTAATATTTGTGCTCTTTTTTTTTTAGCAAAACGTAAGAAGTAGATGACCTTATTAATCTTTTTTAAATTTTTTAACATTAGTAGAGTTATTTGATCCTTATTACAGCTCCATATCTGTCCACATTCTGAGAAGCCATAAATGTTCCAAAAAAGATTAAACAAACCTGCAGGTTGCTCAGTGTCTCTCTTCAATATGCTCATTTTTCAGTGGTAGAGAATTGTAGACTTTATTTGAAGTCAAAGTTCTAGATGTTTGTTGTCAGATGAAGCTGATCACAGGAATTCTATTCTGGTTATTCTCATTAGTCTGATATTTCAGCATATACAATGAGGCATTGCCTAAATATTTTTCTAATAATGAAACCAACAGTATATAACATTAGCACTGAGCAGAAGAGCCACCAGGTAAGCAAGAATGACAATGAAAAGACTCTGGGATTCTAGCTGAAAGGTCTAAAAATAGTACGACCACAGATTGTGTTCTGAAATGTTCTCTAAAGTGGAAAAATGAAAATAAAATGCCAAGGATTCTAATTGAGGTTGGTCATATCTTCAGTTTGAAAAGTTGTGCATTTTTTCATACCTGAGTTAACATGTGAAATGCCTCAGGGATGATGATGATGAAACTTTCCATCAATTCTGAATTACATGGCATGCAAGACAGTAAGAAAATAGACTCTTAAAGCAGCCCTCTGAATTTCTCTCAGGGAGAACACATGCGAGAAAGTTTGTCTGATGTAATCAGCATTTCAAACTGATAGTGGGAAAACAAAAAGGAAAGAAAAATAGTTAATGTAGAAATTTGTCTTCTATTGTATTGCCTATGGATTACTAGATTTGATATGATGAGATCTGTAGTGCCTTCTATGACCATGTTTTTTATTCCAGATTTGCATGGTCTATGGTGTGTATATATATACTATATATATACTATATACTATGTGTATATATATATATATATAGTTATATGTGTATGTATATATATATATATATACATTATATATATATATATATATATATATATAATTACCTTGGCAAATTTCCCCTTTAATCAGTCTATATAAATCATTTGGAGCAGACTTGTTTTGCACAGTTCCCAGAAAAGAAATTCATTAGGTGAAATTGGAGTATTGAAGAAAATACTCTAATTTTGTATGGACTATTGCTAGTTACTAATGACAGCAGTGTTCAAGCTATTGAACTGTAATGTTAAGTACTATAGGAGACCATCTTTGAAGAAGGATATACTACTCCATACATTATATAGATGCAAAACAAAAAGGAGTTCTGACTCTGTAGAGCAAGTTTGTGATTTCATAAACTCTCTCCATAATCCAATATTGTCTGATCAGAATTTGTAAGTTCATTTGATTCCTGCTTTTACTAAGCAGAAGTCATGGGTTTGGAGAATAAGGAAGAAGAAAAAGATCCAGGGAGACATTACAGTGTTATTATTTTTAATTAAACCACATTTTATCATTAAAGTGGCTAATAATTCCAAAATTTCAGTTACTAATATATATAAATAACTGGAGCCAGTAGTATTTTTTTTTTCTTATTTCACAAAAGTATACAAATAATCTGGCAAAATAGTTTACGATGTCATGAACCCATATCTGCTTGAAGTACCTTCTCAAGTATCATCTTTTTCACATACTTACATTCAGCCAATTCAGGAACCATCTATTTCTGCAAATGGCTGTTTTCTCTGGGACATTTTGAGATGTCCTTGCCTTATGGGTGACATTACCACTAATGACAATGCATTGACATTAATCACATACATAATTTTGGAAGTCTTAAAAGATATTTTTTTTTTCTTACATAAGGACTAAACACATTTTTATCGTTACCTTTCAACTTCCTGGATTAATTCTACTAATTGCATAAATTAAAACAAAACGAAACAAGAACAGGGAAAAAAAACGAAGAAGGAAAAAAAAACACAAAAAAGAGACCACCTGGTTCATGTTCATGAACATGAGCAAATTATGATTTGACGCAGCAGTTCCTATTTATATTTAAAAAAAAAGGGAGGGAATTATAACTTGTCATTTCTACTTTATTTAAAAATTAACTTCATTCAAAAACCTGAAAGAAAAGGCATATATTAATGCCAACAACAAATACAAATTTTGTCAACAGTTTTAAAGTTTGCAGTTGAAGAAAATTTTCTGGATAATCCAGAGTGGTGGTATTTATGGTGTATTTTAAAAGCACGTAATTCTATCTTTTCTTTTTCCAGCCATCTCCATCCCTTGAATAGGAAGAAAAAATATAAAAAATGAGAGCACCGTTTTAGCAAGATTGCAGTTTCATTCCTCTGTGCTCCTCAGATTTGGAAAATGAAGGAACAAAAATGTACAAATATGATTTAGTCTTTGGGTTTATAAAGTCAGTTGGTCGAGGTGTCAGCTTCTTAGCCAGTACAAGTGTAGGTGTATTGAACCTTTTTCTGATGAAGAAATAAATATTAATTCTGTATTAAATCAGCCCTCTATTCTCCCACACCCATATGTAGGATTAAACAACATTGTAATGGACTTGCTTTTTCTACTGAAGATCAAAAGTAAAGATCTCAGAATAATGTCTGAAGATGTCAGTTTTCACTAAAGGTGATGCCAAACACAGGGAAGAGTTCATGTCACATCAGGATTCATTTGCTAGTTAGGAAGTGATTGGCAGAGAAAGAGGTATTAAGCACTCAGGCTCAGAGAAACCAGAATGAATGTACAGCCAAGATCACCATCTGTTGAATATGAAATGCTTGGATCAAGACATTATAGCTACATTTCCCCAAACAGCAGGGACAGCAGTCTTTTTTGGAAACGGTATCACAACAGGGTAGGCAAGCATTAAGACAGAAGCAAAAAGCTGTTCACTGAATTTTGGAGAGCAAATGACTTTATTGGTGCAATTGAACTGTATTTAAATTGTGCTGGATCTGTGAAGGTCTTTAAACCAACCTCTAAATTAACATGTTGGATTTTTGACAGTTATTATAGAAGCATATTATTATTATTATTACTGCTAGCTTTTGGGGATCTAATCCCAAGTGGCCTCTTAGCTGTGGTATGTGACCTTTCAGCCTGAATATAGGCAGAGATGGATTTTTATCACATTCAAACCTCCATTTTCTGAACTAACTGATCTTTGGCAAAACTAATGCAGTAAAAGTGATTTCATTTCCATTTATTTTCAAATAGTAGTCTCAGAAGGTAAATGCAATCCCTAGCTCATGAGGGTAATGGCAGTTGTTTGTTTATGCAGTTACTTTTTTTTTTTTTTTTTCAATTTTATTTCCTTTTCTTCCATTGTAAAATTGGAATGTAAAAACCAGGACTAAATCTTCAGCATTCAAATAATCAGCAGTTCAGTTGGTGTCAGAATCATATTGAAATTCAAAAGGATTAGAAGATACATTTTGTCCCTTTCATTCCTACCCTATTTTACTTCAACAACTAAGTTATGCAATCATTACAGCTGCTCTTAGCAGAGCTGATAGGTTTAAAAAATAACTTGAAGCAACGTAAAGGTGTGGGGAATGACAGTGATAGATGCTATATATTTTTGTTTTTGAAGGGCTTTTTAACATTATGTGATACTCTCCTAAGAGAACAGGTTCATGACCAAAGAGGCTGGTATGAAAGAGGATGCACCTGTTTGAAAATGTTTTCTCAGAACAGTTGGACTTGTTTTACTGCAGTAATTAGAAAGATTTGTCCAAAATCTGAACTTTCTGAGTGTTTTCATTAATGAGAGTGATGATAGAATGATACTTTTATTATGCATTAATATTATTCTGGGAGGGACTTGGAATATTCTAGAATATAGGAACAGAAATCAAAGTGATATAGGAAAAAAAGGAAAAAGAAAAATCAAAAAGATACGTACAGAGCCAAGAGGATTCTCTATGAGGTGCGTGATGTAAACTTTCCTCTCAACATTGTACCAGTGAGAATCAAATAACAGTTAAGTAAAAATGAAGAGTGATGAGAGTGAGTGGTCATCTCCTCCAGCACAGCTCCTGTCTGAAGCTCAGGTCCAGGCTGGGGGTACCTGCACCCCTGTTCTGACTCCAGTGGCACCCAGTTCACTCACACTGGCTTCCTCTGTAGCTGGTGCTCTAGGCTCATAGTATGTTGGAGTCATAGGAGGCTGGGGTGCGGGTTCTCTGATTTGACTCCAGTATAGTTGGTCCTGATGTTCACTTACTCGCATTCAGGTCTTTCCGGTATACAGCACGTAATCTTTGTAGCTCACATTCAAATGGGAGAGAGAATGCAAATACAAAGCGAGATTGTTAAAAAACAGACTTAATAAGAAAAAATAGAGAAAGGTAGGACAAGCTGTAGCAATCAGAATTGTATTGACCAGCTTCGTTTTACACAACTGGCTCTTTTATATTCTTTATTATCTATGCCCCCTCCTTGTTCCTCCTTCTTCTTCCAAGTGAGCAACTCCACAGATTTGCTGCAGTTTCTGCAGCCTCCCAGTCTGGGCCTCCTTGGTTTACAGTTTTATCAGCTCAAGAAAAATCAAACCATTTTTTCCTCCCTACCTTCTTTCTTATTTCATTTGTGCACCTTTGCAGTATTCTTACCCTTTATTTTTTAATATTTGGAAAAAAATAAATCAGTTTAATTAATTTTTTTTCTGAAAGATAGAGTCAGAACAGAACTGTTCTGTGAGAATGCTTCCAATGGTGTCAATTTTGGCAGGTAAAACAACAGAGAAGAGCAGATGAGCAAGAACTACGGAAGAAAACCAAGCAAATGCTTTTAGTTTAAACCTCTAAAGCAAAGTAGTCAGGAAAATATTTCTCTTGACATCTTTATAGTTAAGGTTTGTTGTAGAAAACACTCTTCACTATACAAAGATGAGTTACTTTATGCTGCAGTTGAAGAGAGCTGAAATTGTGGCCAAAAAGCAGTGCTTTTCATATTTTGAAACTTAATTTTTTCAAAATAGTTTTTACTGTTTTTGATGCTTTCTCCAACATTTGGAATGACATTGTCACCTCAAGGCTGTTTAATTTCTTTTAAATATATTTCTAGTAAGATTTATAGATCTATTATATATATATTATAGATACTATATATAATATATAGTTTTTATATATATATAAAAAACTATATATATTATATATACTATATAATATAGATCTTTATATATATTATAGATCTAGTAAGATTCTAGTAAGATAGAAAGATTTCAGACTAATAATAATTGCAGCTGAATATTTTTTGTAGGATAGATGCCAAAAAAGTCTATAACACTCTACAGGATGTTGATGAGAAAGCCTTTAAAATCAGAAACTGTACGAGCTCTTCTACCTGGTGAAATGTGGAAGCCAGAAAATGCCAGTTCAACATGATACTTGTAGTATAGCTGCCAGAAGTTTAGCTGCATGGTAGGCAATAGTGAACCATGAGTTTGCTCACTGCGAGGCAGAGAACAGTTCTGTTCTGACTCCATCTTTCAGGATCTGCATCATTGTAGGGCCAACTCTAAGACAACATACCTTTCTCCTCAGCCTGGCTTCTTAGGACTTGTATTAGTCCTGCTTTTCAATTTCCTGTGAATTCAGAAGTGTTGACAGAGGGAAGACAACTTTCTGAATTGGAGAAAGTAGACACATTTGAAGACAGAAGGTTTATTTCATTTAGGTCACCAAATTTCCATGAGAGTCTTCAGGCTTTCAAAAAGCAAAATTTTGCTGACATAATTACTAGCAAATCAACTACTCATCTGATAATGTTGTGAAATATGTCATGGCTCATGTCTCTGTGTGTGCATAAGTTGTAATATTATGACAGCAGTGCTGTGTTTTTATGTTGTTGACATACTTAGCCCTGTTCAGTTTATATACAGATTTTTATTGTGAGCTTGTGATGTAATTCAAGTCTTTTGTTTTGTGAATTTAGAAAAATCCTTGTCTCATTTTCTGCCTTTAACAAAATATTGATTGTCAATCACAATGGATTGTTTCAAATCATTTTTCTTTTTAGGGAAGGAGCAGATAGTTGAATGGACATAGAATATTTTCATTATGCTAAAAAAAAACGTTTTTGCTTGGTAGCTTTCTATATTATAAATCATGGGATTCAATTATTTCTTCTCTGCTTTCCAATGGTTTTGTTTTTGTTTGTTCTTGTTTGTTTGTATTTTTAGCCATAAAAGGTATGTTACATAATTCTGAATTTCACATTGAAGAATGTGAAAATGAAAATACTTCATAGAGAGTATGTATATTCATCTATTATTCATCATGGGGTTTAAAACTAATCTAGTTCTCAAGTGTTTGATAGGTTAGTACTGTCAAAATCTTGGAAGCAAGCAGCTGTTTAGTTCGGGTACAGTAAATATTTTTCAATGAAATCCCAGAAGAAAACAAATAGTCCTGTTTATTAGGTGCAATATTTTGTACAGTTCTCTTTTACAGTAATGGTATATTTTTAGCCTGTTTTGTTAATTGTAAATAACCTGACTTGTTTCTCTTAATGACTTGTGCTATGCTCAGAAGAGGAAAAGGTGACAGTAATTGAGACACTGACAAATATAAAGTGAAATGGCCAAAGCTAACACTCTGTGAATTACTTAGACTATAATTAGAGTTGCGTGATGATAGTCTAAATGTTGTTCTACCACTCCTAATAAGGCTCAGCTTTTTAAAGGCAGAACCTGCAGACCTGCACAGGGCCTGCAAACTTGACCTGAGTATATACAGAAAGCTTAAGTCCTTCTCATTATTTCAGGGTGCTTTTCTCTACAGACCTCGTCTGTACATGTCCTCATTACATCATACTGCTGAGGTCTGCAGGCATTCATCCAACTTACAGATGGGTTATGGTTTTCTAGCTGCCGTCCCTGTTATATATCCACTGTATCTGTGAAAGGAATCAGTTGAGTGTGTATAATATTCTTTTTGTATATTTTCAATGTGTGTGTGTGCTTATGTATATATTCCTTTACAAAGCAAATATTTTAACTCATCATTTCAAGTAGATTCAGGCATCCCCTCCAAATAAAGAAAAATAAAGAGAATGCATTCCAAATTTATTTGTAGGAATTTTGGCTCAGAACTTAGATCTGACTAACAGATGTTACTACATCATTAGCTAGGAAGATGAAAATTAAAAAAAAAAAAAAAAAAAAAAAAAAAAAAAAAAAAAAAAAAGCGAAGTTAATGTAAACAAAAGCTAAAGATAATATCTAAAATAAAAAACAGGTGAGTACGACAAAATTATTATCTGATATTTAGTCTTATGGTAGATACCAGAAGATTTTTGATGAATCTGTACTTTTTCCTGAATGGGCACAAAAGAAACTAATATTTAAGCTGTGATATTTAACAGTACAAAAATGTTTTTTCTGTTCAGTATTTATTTTTGTCTCCCCATCCTGCTTCACTGTACTAAAATATTGCCATGTGATACATGGTCATTTTCAAACACTGTCCTTTGGAGGACAGATTAAGAATAAGTTTTGAAAGGCACTGACTAGTACAGATAAGAAAATATTCTAGTATGCAGACACTAAATTCACAGAAAAGCTTTCATAAATGCAGATTACAGAGGGTTTTTAATATGTTGTGAAGGAATGCAGAATTAATGAGATCAAAATTTAAAAGAACTTGCATTTTTGTGTTTTCCATTTAACATTTGAATGACTGCATAGCAGTCTTCTGGTGGCTGAGTGTTGGATATCATATATACCTTTGATTACTTCACCATTTTTAGACTTCTTTTATTGCTATCAAGGAAAATAAATATTTTGATCAGTAAAGCAGCATTGACAACTCTGGTACAAAGAGTAAATGAATTTACCTCTATACTAACCTCTTATCCTGCGCCTTATTTTGTGTATGCTGTGACATGATTATGACATTAGGAACCTGTTACCTGTGTCTGAGCTTTTAGTACTGCCATCATCTGTTTTCAAGTATGACTTGATTCTTTTCTAGGATTGTGGAAGAAGAAACAAGTATATCTGATCCATCTAAATAGCAAAGTGTCACGATGGCATCTCCATTAGCATCTCACTGACAATTCCTGAAAGCATGTGTATGCTCTTAATAGAGTATTTGAACTCAGAGCATATAACTGCATTATATTTCAAAACTATTTGATCATTTATATGCATGTTTTTTGGTATATGAGAATTGGCAGAACAGGAGGAAATGTTTTTAAGTTGAAGGAGGGAAGATTTAGGTTGGATGTAAGAGGAAGTTCTTTGCTATGAGAGTGATGAGATGCTGGAACAGGCTGCCCAGAGAAGTTGTGGATGCCCGGTCCCTGGAGGTGTTCAAGGCCAGATTGGATGGGGCCCTGGGCAGCCTGGTCTAGTATTAAGTGGGGAGGTTGGTGGCCCTGCATGTGGCAGGGGGGTTGGAGATTCATGATCCTTGAGGTCCATTCCAACCCTGGCCATTCTGTGATTCTATGTGAATTTCTGTTGACATATATAATGCTGACAGATTTCTAATAGGAAGAGAGATAATTTTTCAAGATGATGTATTTTTTTATTCCCTGTTGTCGTGGGGGCTTTTTTTGTTTGTTTGGTTTTTTATTTTTTTTTTTGTTTGTTTGTTTGTTGTTTTTCTTTTTTGTTGTTGTTGTTGTTTTTTTGTTTTTGTTCTTGTTTGTTTTTCCTGTTATTCTGTCCTAGTATGGTAGAAAAAAAATATCAATGAAATCAAGGTTAAGCTTCAGGAATGAAAGAAGCATGAGGTGCTACATGAAGTGCTATGAGGGTGTGTGCAGCTTTCCCATTTCCTGTGCTTGATTAACAGATACTGATACTCAGAAAAGCTCAGCATTTGCAATCTTCAGCATAGGAAGATTGGATAAGAAGTCCTGCATATAAACATTTTAATGAAGCATAGATCATTGTGTGCATCTGTTCCTTAAGATGCAATAATATTCACAGTATTGCTCAAGCCTCACATGTTTTTGTACATACTCCTCATTCAACTCAGGGTGAAGGCTTGTTCCCTCATGTTGCCATGTGACTTAAAAGTGCAAGCATGAGGCATGGTTATGCGTAGTCTTGATTTTTTTTTTTTGTTAGTTTTTTTTTTCCCCACGTATTCTTCCCCGCCTCACCCTCCAAATTAATACTGTCTTCTAACATGGAAAAACTCCTTTTTGAGACATGCCTGCAGTTCTTGCACCTGCTTTCCCTCTCTACCTCTTAAACACAAAATACTTTATTTTTAGAATTCTTAACATTCAAAGCTACCACTAAGCCACAATTAAGCAAATTCACTTTCTTATTAAACAAACCATGTTACAGGATTTAAACGAATACAAACACAATTGCAAAAACCCTGCTACTTTTTGTTTTGAAAGTTTGTGTTTTTTTAAAGTATTTTTAACATGTAATCAAGAAGGCCAAGTTAATCATATCAAATATGGGAAAAAAAGTCTAAAATTATGTGTCCTGGTAGTTCATAATTTCTAGTAATAAGAGTTGAACTTGCTTAGGGGCATTCTGAATCTCTTCTCAATCTTCAGTTCAGAAAAATGTACCCAGAATATTGTTGCAAAGCAGTATTTTGCTCTCCATCTCTATTTTATTTTATTCTAAGATACAAAGGATGTGGGAAAGAGATTAAGTTCTTGAGGGAAGTCTCCGGTGAAGACTGTGTTCTCTCCTAATCTAGCCTCTTGATAGTGAGATATAAGACACTGTCTGGGTAGATGTGGTGACTACTTACACAGTGATTATGGTGAAGGCAGAACTGGATTTATTATAATAAATACGCAATCTGTGAAAATTGATATCTTATTTAATTTTACGTCTGTGTTTCTGAGTGCACTTGTTATCAGTAGATAGAGAATGGGATTGGAGCCAGTTCAGGGTAGAGTTTATTTACATACCCCTAATGTGGGAGGGAATACACATTGGCAAGATCATTAACTAACTGTTAAAAGGGATTTCAGATGTCTTAGAGAAGTGTGAGTTTGTCTGATAGAGAACAGCAGATAAGATAGATGACTAAAGACAGAATAGATTTGCAGTTAGTGTATGAAATACTGAGAATGTTTTCACAGTTCTGTCCTTTCACACAGAATAACAGAAAGTGGAGATGGTGGAGGGTGAAGTATCCAACATCTGTGTGTTGCATAACCCAACAATGTACATGCATGCTGGCCAATTCAGGGAAAATTATGTTTTCTCAGAAAACTTTATAAAATGAATTTTGTCTCTGATATTTGTAAGTTTGTTAGCAATGTTGCTGCTTTTTCTGGGGGACACTCAGCAGAGTCTCCCCGAGAAAGCTAAAAAAAATTTTCTATAAAAAGGCTGCTACATCTGTTGTAACTGAAAGCCAGAAAAACGTGAGTGCACGCAAGGGGGATATGCTGCAATTAATTTGGAAAGATGACAAAACAAACTAAGTCAAGGTTGCACATCTGACTTTGTTTATGGGATCTTAATGTAAAATTTGTCCTTTCTTTGCTTTTTGTTGTTCCTTTCTGTGAATTCCATTGAAAATATTGTTTGTTTCTTTGTTTTAGCATGGGTGATCGTTTGAATTTCTAAGAGTTGTGATAGTTTTCTTTTTTGTCTCTTCTTTTGTCTATATGTACTGTAACATAAATCAGTTGAATGTACATAATTGCGGAGCACCAAAAACTAAGTACGGATTCAACTCAGCAAAATAGTGAATATGGGAAGCAATGTCTTTGTTCTTTTCTTGTTTGTTCAGCTATTAGAGTAATGCATTTTCTGCTAATTAAATGATATGTAGAAAATTACTATACAACAGAGTTAAAAACTGCTGTCCCGAGATGTGCTGGCAACATTGCAGCAAACTTGAAATCTTTTGACCACTAAGGCAAAAGGAGATGGCAATAAGGAAACTAGAGGGAAATACTTCAAAGGAATTAATGAGTTACTCTCCAAGAAAGTAACAAAGCCAACTGCCTAGCTGAAGTATCTCTACACCAATGCGTGCATCTCGGGAAATAAACAAGAGGAGTTGGAAACCACTGTGCTACAAGGAAACCATGACGTAGTTGCCGTCACTGAAACCTGGGGGGATGGCTCCCATGGCTGTAGTGTGGCTGCAAGGTGTTAAGAATGGATAAGCAAGGAATGAGTGAGGAGGTGAGGAGGCATTGGCCTCTACATCTAGAAAAGTGTGAAAAGCTCTGCTGAAGAATGGCCTGAGCAAGTAGAAGACATATGGTTGAGAGTTACAGAGAGACCAAGGCAAAAAAAGGCAGCCTTATGGCTGATGTCTAGTACGGGCCATCTGATCAAGTGAAGACTGCTGATGAAGCTTTCTTCTTCCAGCTACAGGAGGTGTCATGATAACAGGCTCTCATCTTTCTGGGGGCTTAAACCACCCTGACATCTGCTGGAAAAGTAGCACAGTGACTTGTAGGCAAGTCAGGAGGCTCCTGGAATACATCAAAGATAACTTCTTGAGCCAAGTAACAAATAGCCCTACCAGGGAGCATGCAACACTGGACCTATTATTGCTCACCGATGTAAGTGAACTAGTTGGTGATACCGGGATTGGGGGCTGCCTGGACTGTACCATGCAATGGTGGGGTTCACACTCATAAGGGATAAGGGACAGAAAAAATGTAAAATCAGTACACTATGATATGTAGTGCGGTCAACATGTCTGAAGGTTGGGATGCCATCCAGAGAGACCTAGACAGGTTTGAGTAGTGGATTTAAGAGAATCTCATAAGGTTCAACAAAACAAAGTGCAAGGCTTTTCACCTGGGTCACTGCAACCCCCACTATCAATACTAGCTGGGGGACAAAAGGATTGAGCACAGCCCTGTCAAAAAGAGCTTGTGAGTACTGGTGAATGGCAAGCTGGACAAAAGCTGGCAATGTGCCCTCACAGCCAAAAGCCAACCGTATCCTGGGCTGCATCAAAAGAAGTGTGGCCAGAAGGGTGAGGGAGGTGATCCTACTCCTCTGCTCTGCATAGGTGAGACCTTACATAGAGTACTGCCAGATATGGAGTCCTCAGCACAGGTGAGACATGGACCTGTTTTATTTCATCCAAAGGAGGACCATAAAAATGATCCAAGGGATTGAATGCCTTCCCTTTGAGCAAAGGCTGAGAGTTGTGGGTACTCATCCTGGAGAAGAGAAGGCTCCATGGACATCTGATAGCAACCTTTCAGTACCTAAATAGAGAGGGGCTACAAGAAAGAAGAGGACGGACTTTTTAGCAGAGTCTTTTGTGTTAGGACAGGGAGAAATGGTTTCAAAATAAGACAGGAACTTTAGATTGAGTATAAGAAAAAAGTTCGTTACTATAAGGATAGTGAAGCACAGGAACAGGTTGCTCAGAGAGGTGGTGGGTGCCCTGTCTTTGGAGACATTCAGGATCAGGCTGGATCAGGCTCTGAGCAGCCTGATATAGCTGCATATGTTGGTGTTCATTGCAGAAGTGTTGGACTAGATGATCTTTAAGTGTCCCTTCCAACTCTAAGAATTCTATGATTCTATATACATAACGTGGTCACTTATTTACATATAGTCCTAGCAGTATAGTGTCAGATTTGATCAGATTACTTTTCTGACTATTACTGTCCTGGTATTAACAGATCATTCTTTTGTATCATCAACTACTTACACATATGGCTGTAGCTGAAAGATAAAGGAAAATAAAAGTAAAACAACAGGAAAAAAAACAAACATACAAAAAACCAACATATAAAATCAGTCTTCTCCAGATGTTTTGATGTTGGCTATCAGGTATCACTAATTCTTTTTGGCAGGCATAATTCTAATTTGTATGAAAATCCAGATAGAAAGGAAAGTATAATGTATTAGCTGAATTGGAGAAAATGTTCAGTCAATTATACTCCTGCAAGATTTATAAGAACTAAAGTGAGCTCAAATTTGAATTGTCAGAGGAAATTCTACATGCATTAACTGCTCAGTAACATCCATCCCATGTATTTAATTATGTACTGGGTTCTAAACCACATCTCCAAAGCAGCGTAAAAAAGTTTTCCTAAACTGCCATTCATAGACATTGCTGTCAATTATACATGTAAAGGACTTGTAGTTTTGAAGATGAGGACTTGCCAAGAGAACAAACATAATGTTAATACACCTTTATACTCTCCTGGCAATTCATACTGCGGTAAGATAGAACTCCCTCTATTGCCTTGTGTGTATAGCTAGTCAAGTGTTTCAAGTCATTTGAGGTTAACAGCTTGCATATGCACATCCCTGGATATTTGATATTATTTTACTTTATTAAGATTTAAAAAACAAAGGAAAACACACACACAAAAAAAAACAAAAAATAAGAAAACATAGTTTAGTACAGAAGTTAGGAGTGCTGTCTCTGGCATGAATCTCATTTTGATTCACAATAATATTACATACTTTTGTAACATAACTCCCATCAATTAGGAATTGTTAATGTTATAAAAGTAATATCAATTACTAATTAAAAAAAAAAGTGGATCAAAATGCATTTAAAACTATAAAAAGACAATTTTAAAAATACAAAGTTGCATTTATCTTCAAGGATCAAAATTTTAACTTCCGTATTTAATCTTCTCATATGCCCTATCAGGGGTACATGTGCCAGGAATATTTCAATTTTCAAGGAAATAGTTTGCAGCTTAAACCAAATTTATCAAACCCATTCTGTAAGATTTTTCTGTTTGCTTGCCTGTATAAACCTTGCTCCCTAAGAATACAGTGAAATAGTAATTCTATTTGCAGTGTTCTGGACGCAATGGCAACAATACAAAATGTTTATTGGATTCAGAAGGCTGTGGCAGGGTCATACCTTTGCAGGATGTATATTTATGTCTATTTTAAATGAGTCCTCTTTGTTCAATGATGGCCTACAAAGGCAGAGTGGAGAGACTGCCACGATGTAAATATAAAATAGAGTAACTTTAGGTTTTCCTAGAGGTTATGTTATAGGTGCAGACATTTGAAGGTGAGTAGATTAAAGACAAAATAGAAAAATATTAAGGCATTTGTTCAGCATGTTCAAACTGTGAGCAAGTCCTCATGGTTTGAGGGAAAGAAGGACAGAGGACAGAAAGAAAACTGTCTACTCTTTGACACAGACCAGATGGGTTTGTCTGCAATTTTTGGGCTAGAAATAAAAATTAAAAAATATTAAAAATAAAAAATCAAATAAAAATTAAAAATGATAAAAAGAAAAAATAATTAAATAGAAATCTATTATACTATTTCTGGAGATTTGTTATTTTTGTTTTGTTTTGTTTTACATTCATCTGTGTGCTCACCATTTCCTACTGATATTACATTTAAACAATAAAAAACTTATTTTATTCTACTGTGGACAAATGGTGTAGCGGTAGCATTCGTTTGTCAAGTATATCTCACCAATTGCAGATACCGATCCATTTTATTTCATTTACAAACCTGTGTGTAAAAATATGTTACTGTGAATTCTGCCTTCCAAAGCATTTTAAGTAGCTACTTATTAAGGTTTAATTTGAGAGGCTCCTGTGCCTAATAAGGTTTCCATTTAGAATCTAAGCTTTGAGCTTTATAAAAGCTACGTGGTCTACATGTAAACACTTTGCAAATTGCATCTGAATAACAGGCAGGGACACACATTAGAAACTGCCAGAATTGTGTTTGTTGTGGCTGCCCTGCTAGCTGCTGCTTGAACAGCTGAAGCAGAAATATATTGATCGGCCAGTGCCAGCTGAAGCAAAAAATATGCCAACATAGAGAAAAGTTAGAAATAAACACTAAAAATGAGTTTCTAGGATGTGTGTGTATGTGCTGGTAGGGAGGCAAGACAGCCATTTAATTTGCGATCATGAAAAAAATGTTTGCTTGTGATTTGATACAGAAATACAATTCGGAGTGTTGGACTGAGGATCTGCCGGATAATAATACTCTGCGTTGTGTTACAGAATCACAGATTCTGGTACATCATTGTAAATACAACATTGCTTGAAAGTTCATTGCATTTGGACAATGTAATGTGTTGCTAAAGCATTATACTGCAACACAGATTGCTTCATATGAGATAATAGCGCAGGAAGGTGTATGTGGTTGTGTAATTGTTTTATTTAGAAAATATCCATGGGAACAATCATCTGAGACTGCAACGTCTGGCATACTATCTGAAGAATATCTATTTAAATGAGAAAAATTCTTAATGGCTATTTATGGATTGAAAACTTCTAGTAGCTTTTGTCCAACTGTTGAGTTTTGCTATTTGGTGGGAAACGGCATATTTGCCTTTACTTGATCTAAGCAGATTATGTTTTACTCAGATAAACTGAAAATAATCAAATATATGTTAATAATCACTAACAAATATTAGTGTGTTTTTTGGTAAAGTCTTAAGGAAATTAGAAGTAATAATAAAAAAACCCTTAGATTCTGTTGGTTTTTAATTAAGTATTTTATGGATCAATTTCTAAATAGGCTCATAACATGCCTTTCCTAAACAGAGATCTGGACATGGGATATTGATATTTGGATATGAGTATAGTAAAATTGTAATAGGGCTTTCAGGCTAAGCAGCAATCAAAGTGCCTTTCCCACTTGCTTTTCTGTTTTGTTTTTCCTTTGTTTTTGTTGTTGTTGTTGTTGTTTGTTTTGTACTAAGTAGTAGAGAAAAACATTAGAAAAAGATATACGATTCTATTGTCTGTTTCACGAACTATTTAAGTAGCACATCACACAATAAAAAAAAAAAAAGGCATAAAAACAGGGAAAAAAGCAATTAAAATTTGAAAGAAGAAATCAAGAAGATACTTGAAATGTTCTAAAGATCTTTTTTTTTTTTTCTTTTTTTTTTCTGGAAATGAAGCTGCACCTATCAGTTTAATCTTGTTTGAACTTACTGGTTAATTCAGGGAAATAAAGTACAGTTGATTCTTTTTCAGCTATGATAATTCTTTAGAAGAAAAAATCTTCATGAAGTAAAGACGACTATTAAGTGGGAAATGAGGATTCTTCAACATGTATACCTCTTTGATAATATAGGTTTTTCAGTTTTCTAAGTAATGGCAGAGCGAAGTTGTGATTTAAAATGCATTAGAAGATATCTGTTGGGTAAAATAGGCATCACAGATGTGGTAAAAATCTCTTAATGACAGCAGGAATTACATTTCCAAGCAGACATGAATGCTTATGACTCTATTACTCTTCTATTACAAGAAGGGAAATGGAATGTGTACCTCCAATGACCTTGTAGGAGTAAGGGAAGGAAGAGTAAGGTATTTAAAATATAAGTTTACTAGTATTTATAATAAACTCAATAACGTGTGAGCTTAAAATGTTTTCCAGAGATTTTAGCATTTTAATCTTGCTTCTAGCAGAAGAAAAATCTTCAACAAACACATTCAATAACTGTCTGGAAGATCGTAATGTTACCTTCTGGCCAGAGAAAGAGTCTGTTTTGTTGATCTGGTTTTTTAAAAAATTATTATTATTACTATTAAATAAATACTGATATTGCAATCCTTGCAGGTAAATGAATTAGTGATGGTTATGGATGCTTAAATGTGCATCATGACTCTTGTTATTAAATTCTTCCTGACAAATACTTTTCTCTGAAGAGCTGAAGTCACAAAACTCTTAATGTAATTTATGTAGCTAACTAATGGGAAATATTCAATGAGTATCAGCTTAGTCCAACTGCTTCTGAAACTCTTGTAACTCTTATTCAACCATAAAACATTGACTAGCTTCAGAGACTAGGGATAAGCTAACAAAAGTAGAGAGTGACGGGAATAGGGGAAGAACTGCTTTCGAGCCTTCGTGACTAATGTAGAGCCTCCAGGGGCCTTCAAAATATCAGACATGGTTCATGAAATAAAAAGTTGGCCAAACAAATGGCTACCGTTCATTGTATTACTTTTAGATCACGATAATAAGTGAATGACTGCACTTATTTCCTCATAGCAATCACATCTTAGAAAAATATGCAAGAGTTTCATTTGTGAAATTATGGAAACTAACCAATTCGAAATTCACATAGAAACAGTGTCAATATTCCTGCTCAGGCTGACAGATGTCTAATCAGTTGTCATCTTATCTTTACTTTAAAAGACTTTATTGCAGGATATTGAATATTTTGTAAGGGAAGGTGATGGCTATGGACTTAATGCTCTTAATCTGTTGAGAACAAGGTGGTAAAAAGCAAAGTTCTATGAGGGTCAAAGACTTTATTAATACACAGCTGAATTTAACCATCTCTTATTTTGATTTGTTACTGAAAGTGTCATACCAGTTAATTAATTTAAATAAGTACTTGATATTGAGCCCTAGAGAAATTGTTGATTGTTGTTGTAGCTCCAAATGCAGTGTTTGCTTTAGAGTTTAATTAACAGCATTATGATTTATGTCATAGAAGAGCTTCAGGCCTTGCCATTTTCAAACAAAAGAACTTAGCACTCCTTTGACAGTATTGGTGCCAGACAGAGCTTTTATGAGTAGTTCACACAGCCAAATAGAAGAAACCAAGAGTATTATTTTGGCTCTGAAAGTGGGATTTAGACATGTGTGCCTAGGAAACAGGTTCAGAAAGCTAATCTTTTAGTAGCTACCTTACTCTGATTTTATTTTGAGTCATCAATTTACCTATGAACCTAGGTTAAGATTCAGAATTACAAAATGATTTTGTCTAGAAATCCATGCTCCGTTAACATCCAGAAACAAGGAAAAAAGTGCCATTAAGTTCGGGATGCTCCTAGAACATATGAATTCAGCCCATAGCTTAAAAGTAGAATAGAAACGCAGATGTTTTTATTCAAATGCAGCCATTAGAAGTTGTTAAGTGCTGTACTGAACCTAAGGTGATTCACATCCAGAGCATTCATACTTTTCTGGTGAGATTCATCATCATCTCAATATCTGTGCACTGTGAAACCACTGTCATGAGCTAACAGAAAGGGGGAGGAGACTCTTGACTATACCCTGTTAGGCATTCAGTTGACACAGATATCTGCCATCTGAAATCTGACCACAGACCCTTTTCTCACCTTTCAGAAGAAAGCTTATCATTCAACTAGAGGGTCAGAGTAAAAAAAAGGTTGGTATTAAAATCTCTTTTTTGGGATACAAATTCTGTACTGAGATTAAGCTAAACCTACACATATTTTGCCTGAGCAGTTTCTATTTTAGTAGTCTTTACTGATAATTTGTATATCAGAATATTTTCATGATTGAACTATGATTTGTTTCAAATCTGGAATGATAAAATCAGAATCAGTACTGAAGATCATGGCAAATAGTATAATTAAAAAGGTAATATTAATGCAAACTAATGTCACAAATTTCTTGTTCCATAAGATATATGGATACAGCTTTAAAAATATGATATATAAGTTCTACTTAAAATTGGTATGCATAGAAGAGCTCAGAAGGCATGTACTTTTAGAACAAATTAAATATTTCCAATAATGTCTCTCTGACTTTTCACAGACAAATAAGCAAGTCTGAAAAGGTCTGCTTTTGTTTGAAACTGCTCTACTCTATATTTAAACATTTCCACACAAGCTCTTCTCTGTATGGGAAAAAAAAAAAAAAAGGAAAAGAATAGTTCTTTTCACTTCTTTGATCTCTGATCAATGTATTCATTTTTATAATATGGGAAATTCAAAACATGCATTTTAGTGAAATCGTACTTGGTCAGTGAAATAACTTTTTTTAATTAAATTTGTGCAGTTACTGATAGTAAATAATTCATTTGGGAAGTTAGTGTGAAGGGCTGTTTTCAAATTAGTCTCCGCTCATGTCAAGTTTATGTGTGTGTCTGTTACAAGCTACGAGATGTTAACATGTTCTGCATATCAAAATGTATGAGGTAGAATCCTTATGATGTTTCAATTATTTCAGTTCTCTTTAGAAAATTTTTTGTTGTTGTTTAATGGAGAACAGAATGGCAGTGCAAATGCTTTGCTGTATTGGATACCTGATAGATTTTCATGAAATAAGCTGATGTATAGTTATTATTAAAAATTCTCTTTTTAAACCAGATATACAGGACTATGTGGACTTAGGTTGTTTAGCATTTCATTTGATGAAAAACAAAATATTAAGCATGAAAGAGGTAATTATACTTTTTGAAATAACTGGCTTACTGTCTGGGAGAGCTATTCAAAGCATAATGTAAATTACGTTATAATTGCGTATCTCCTCTTAAGTTAAATTTGATTACCTCTAAACTTTTATTTTCTTCATCACTTTTTTAAAAATGCCCTTCTGATATTCATCAGTCCTGTTCCAAGAGCAAGTAGATATATATAACTTGCTGTTTGTATTCTTAACAGGATGGAATATAGTATACGTAAGCTAAAAAAAATTATAGCAGATATTTGTTTTCTTGAAAACTGATTTTGCTTACAGATTATAGACTGAGTTATCTGCAGTATTACTCCCTGATAAAGGGATTATTTTGCATTTGTATTACAGCCATCCTTTTGAACCCTGTATTAAAATCAACAAATAAATCACTACAATTTCAAAACTCAGTTTTGTGAATAAAACTAGAATTTATTTTGCTTCATCAGACTAGGTTTCTGGATTAGTGAGTTTTTAGGGATTTAGCCCCTTGGCTCCAGAGTTAGATTCGTATTTATTGATACTTGCATTGATATAATTTTCATAAATTAGTGCACCTTGTTTTCTTAATAATCATTTGCTTATATTTTTATTTGATAGAATTGTTTCAGTCTTGAAGTGCAGATCAAGAGATGACAAAATCATCCCATTTTTCAAAGTCATAATTTATTAAATCACTAAGTAATAAACTGAAGACATTTTTTAAATAGTGAAAACAAGTGCTACTGAGTGTGAGACAGAATACAAAGATCAGAAAATGCATCTTCCCAACTCTTTAACATCCTTTAGCTCCCGACTGTCTATTCGAGCAACCTGAAACAGCCTCTTCTCTATGAAATAAATTATGCTGTCTCAGTGTAGTCTCTACAAAAGTTTCTTTCTCTGCATCACCTATAATTCTGGTGTTTTGGAGGCAGGAACACTGTTTTCCCTCTGAGATAAACATACTTCTCTCAACTAAGCAAGTGTAGTTGCACTTAAGAAAGGAGAACTCTTCCTCTAAAGAGTTCCACTTGACCTATTGTTCACCAGCCAGAAGAGCACACATACTGAGCAGCTTTATACTGTTGAACTGAATATATACTATATGGTATTCATATAGCAAACTAGAAACAAGCACTTATATTTCTATTATGGTGTTTCATTGTCTCTGTCTTTGTAATGTTAATGGCATAGATGCAGTAAAATATAGTAACAATTTTGATATCATCTTTAATTTACTTGTGTGAGGAAGATCTCTTATCTTTTTCAACACAGAAATTATCTGTGATTTAGGTAGATTGTTGGTGTCAATGCCTTGCCAAGGGTGAATTGCATAAATCTTAATATCCTTTATTATATGTAACATGTAAAACACATAAATCTCAAGGGATGTAATCTTGCTTTCATGTTCAATTGAAATTGTCAGATGCTGTCTTTGCAACAGACCTAGATCACACAGAACATTCATTTCAGATTTCTGACATGCCATTATCTTTATTTTATTATTTTGAACTTCTTATTGATTGCAAATCCTAATTCAGATTAAACCAGCTGCGTGAACACAAATATTATAAACTAACTAGAAGAATTATTATTCCAAAGCATTGAATCAGAATTCTTTTTTGTTATTCCAGAAGAAGATATAATTATTTTCAAACAGTTTTGGCTAGAAACAAGGCATTTAGTTTTGAACAATCTGTAAAAAATATTAAATTCATGGAATCACCTGGAGACAGACATAGATATTATAATCTCTTGAAATTTAGTTGGTACAACATCTCTACAGTGACTTTTAAACGTGTGGTTTTATGATGTGATATCACTCATAAAAGTGGAGAAACATGTTTCTTTAATCTTTTTTGGATGGATTGACCATCTTTTTTTCATAAGAAGCAAATCAAATATATGCAGTTATTCTAATAAATGACTTTGATGCAGATTTATACATTTACTTAGAGATTTAGTTTTGAAATAGAAGAGTTTTGCAAGTCTTTATTATCCTTTGACAATTATTTGGCCAATAGTTGCACTTGTCTAATGTTATCTGTAGAGAAAGAGGGATATGTGTGCTTGAGACAATAAATCTGAGGGTGAGGAAAAACATTTATAGTAAGTACTGAACTGTGTAAAAAATGAGATAACAGATTTTATCTGGGAATGATTGACATGAGAATTAAAAGTGTAGAAAATATGATAAAAATTCAGCCTATTAAGTCTGATTCCTTAAAGTAAAATAAAGGAGACGTGTCTTTCACAGACATTTTTTGAAGCACAGAAATTGTTTAAAGGGCATCCTAATTTAGCCAGTTCACAAAGCTATCTGTGATGGCAGGAAAAGATTTTTTTCTTGAAATGCACGCTCTCTCTCCCAGTAGCCATTCAGAGCCTTTTGTCTATTTATATTCATTATTGTTGCTGTAAGAACAGTGCTGTTTTTCATTATTTCATTGGCATGAGAAGCCCTGATTCAGTTTTGCTGTCAATTTTGACCTCTTGTATCCTCTCTACTTTCACTAATGAAAAGCATTAGTAAACAGAAACAGAGAAAACCTCATAAAATATTTTTGCAGCTGCACAAAATCAGTTGTGCATCAGTTGTAATAAAACTCAGGACACAGGCATTTATACTTCATATCTATGTAGGATACAGCATGCACTGAGACTTTGTTCTGCTGTTTATTGCAATCCCACATATTTAGTCAGTTTTCACATACCTGATAAGAAAGGGATTTAAGAATATGCATAAATCTTAAAAAAAAAAAAAGTCTAACAAAAATTAGAATCTTCAAAATACCTTCATGCAAAAATAAGAGTGAAATTGATGTTAATTTTAATGTTGATAAGTATTTTGTGTTAAAATGTTCTGAGGAACATTAATTATTCCAGTTCCTTTCTTACCACTATAATTCAAATGTAAACAGATAATTTTTAGTTTTACCTAGTCAGTCACTCATTTGTGATTTCAAATAGAGTAAATCTGTGTGTGGCAATATAGGCTATGAGTCCAATTAAATTAACTAACTTTAATAAACTATTCATGAGTATTCACCACTGTGGACTGCAAGTTTATTCACTGTGTTTAATGGATCAAAATCAGAGGTACTATTTTTACCAAGGGACATCAAATATGACCATCAACACTCTTTTCACTCCTAGACCAAGAAATAACTAGATATGATTCCTAGTTTCTGGTAGGACTTCAGGAAGATTCCATTCTTTTTAATAATTCTCCTGAAATTATTATTTCATAAATCTACAAACAGTGGTTGTTCAGGGGCCTGATATTTGGACACAGTTTTTTTCATCTTGAAACTTACTTAAAATTTGGCCTAAGTAAAAGCCATTTAAACTATCTAATGGTCAATGTGTCACATGAAAAAATTAATAGTACTCTACTGAACAGTGCTTACATTCACAAGTACCACAGTCTCAACTGACATCTCTTTTATAATCTTGGAAAGAAATCAGAGATACAAAACACTGTGCAGGGAACCTTATTTTTCCTGAATATTTTCCTTTTTGGGAAACTATATTCTAAATGACCGAGAAGGAATGTTCCTGGGCAGAATATGCAATGTGTGATCTAATATGTTTGTACTCCCCATTGTGATGGCAATAGAAAGCAGTTTCATAAAAGAAAAACAGTACATTTGTTAAAAAATTGTTTGAAATAATCACCAAAGCCTCCAGTTTACTTCCTCATTTACATATTTGTCTATCAAGTTAGATAAGAACTGCAGACTGTGTAATATTCCTGTCTGATTCAGTCTGACAAATATCTTTTCATCCTTTAATTTTTTTGTTCTCTGCCCACTTCCTGTATTTGACACTTTAATTACTAGATTGCCATGTTTTGTTCAAATTTTCAGAGTAACCATTACTGGTTACTCTGGCCACCGCAGCTGATACTGAATAGATTAGCAGAAAGGAGACCATAGATTTATACTGAACATAATCAAGAAGATTGCATTATTTTCTGGTATTGTAATCAAGATATACATATAATATCCTAATCTCTTCAAAAGCTATGAAGCAGTAATCCAAAATATACGTATTGTGTTTCCTCAGAATTCTGGAGATGTCACACATTGAGAAATAACAATATTTTGTGAGACTTAAACTTATTTAATTTTAGGAATGAATGCATATACCAGCAGCTAGGCTAAGTGAAAACTTACTAATTTTAATGTTGTGCTGGAGAATGCAAAAGAGAAATTGCAATACTAAATGCTCTCAAACCAAGAGAATGGATTAATTAAAGAGTGCTTCCAGTAGAGTCACTCCTGATAGAAATGATTCCTTCTCTACTTTATGGCTAGGAAGTATCTCACATTTTAGAGGAATATCTCAAAGGATCTGTAGGGGAATAGAGTTCAACTGTCTAGTCAAGGGTTAAGGAATTCTGAAGAAAATCTTAGCTAGTATCTGGTGAAGCAACCAAAAACTTAGCAAGTTCATCTAAGGAATGAGTGAGTTCTTGGCTAATACACTGATTTAAATACTACAGTTCACCAAGACTCAATTCCACTTCTAAGCTAAAAATTTTACTTCACCTCCTCTAGCTGATGAATTAAATTCTGTAGATTACTCAAGGTCAAAGCAATGGTTCATATGCACTACAGGCTTCATTATATTCCCACTCCCACTAGAAGGATTGATTGAGATTGCTGTTTCTCAGAGCTCTAGGCCTACATTTGCAAGTAAAACTTGATTTTTTTCTTCCCTGTTTTTGTTACAGTCAGACCTTTTCTATCCATTAGCTAAATAATCCAAATAAAAATGCATGTTATGCTTTTCCATTCTATAGTGAAATAAAGTGATACTTCTCTCTAATTTTTTTTTTAGCATCACTATAATGCAAGTGTATGATTACAGTCCATCTACCGTACATGCATAAGGGGAATTAGTGCTGTGCTTAAATACTAATGGACTATAACCCAGATTAATCTGTCATAAGTGTGTAACCATTCTGAGCTGATGTTTGTAATTAATTCACTAGCAGTAATCTGCACACACAGCTCAAAAATCAATAAAAAATTAATGAAAATAAATCCCTTTGAGCAGGACATAAATCATATTGAGAGATTCATTATCTTTCTCTATTTGTCTCTCAATGTTTTGAGGTGTGAATATTTTTCCACATGCTTGCTATTAAGAAAGAAAGAGGGAAGAAAAGCTGCTCCCTCTCCCCTGCATCATCAGTGAGAAAAATTAGGACTTACAAAAAATATGAATTAATCAGTATTTATAAAAAAAAAATTCAGTCTTACTAAGGTGGGCATTATTTAGGAATGGATTTTACCCCTTCTTGGTTAAAAAATGTGAGTTACAGAATAATTGATATAAACATCAGAACGACACTGGCTCAGACCACTGAGATGCAATAAAAGCTATGACTCAATAACTAGTTAATCAGTAAAATATTTCATTTTTATGTGAAAGGCAAAAACATTACCATTTTCACCTAAATTGTACGACTTTGTACTGTGCTTTAGGAAGATTAGTTTAAGGAAGATAAAGCAGTACATGTTATGAAATTTATTTCATTTCTTCTTCATTTCTTTAGACAAAAAGAAAAATGTGCATTAATATAAATCTATTTTTATTTCTATTTTTGGCATTTATGCGGATCATGCATCTTTGATCTCTGCTAAAGTACTGAAAATACATTCTTTGAACTTTTCAATTCAATTGAATTTGGTTTGGTATCTTAGCTATTTTTAATATTATTGATTAAAATTACAAATTTGTTTATTTTTAAGAGAAATATGTATGGTATAAACAGATAAGTGAATATTTTTTTTCCATTGTGTGAGATAAGGTTCCGTTATTATGACATAAAAGCCTAAATAGAGCTTCCTGTGGCAGATGTTTTCTTCATTTTACAACACAACTTCTTTTTGATGGTTGCTAAAAAGACAAGTAGTCACAAGATATTTGTTTCTGCTTCATGCTGAGCTCTACATTATTTAGAGAATCATTTGCATGCAGAGCATTGAGAATTTTAAGTTCCCCCTCCTCGCTTTAGAAAATAATGCAATATAAATTAAAAGAGCTTTAGCTTTAACTTTGAGGGTCTGTGACTTACAAAAAAAGGAGTAATTCAATTTTTTATGAAAAAAGTCACTAATATTTAACATATGATATTATATAATGTTTTGCTCTGTATGTGCAGGAATTAAATAGGACTCAGAATATAGCAATGTATTTCTATAGGAAGCAGAACTGTATAAATTCAGGAATACAGTGGTCTTATTAAGACAATCAGTTCAAGTAAGTACCTTGTGCAGAACTGTATAAGACAAAAGGAACTCATTGAAAGTTATGAAAGTGTGAAAACATTGTATTCAAGCAAAACTTCATTTCAGTTTGAATTCTTGTCCACAGTCGTAACGGATTCAGTTTTGTCTTTCTTTCCTCTCATTTGTTATGATAAATAGTTATGCAGCCATGAGTGAAGATGTATATGTATGTTTCTTTTCAATTACTCAAGCTTTTAACCTATATATTCGTCTTTCAGTACAGATGCTGAGTATTCTCTGAGATAGCTGTGAAATATCCCTGAGATACAATAGTATTCAACATCTTTTGAGGTTTTTGAATGGATAAAATGCATTTGTTATTATCCTCTACAAACAGTAGTAAATCCCAAATGAAGTTTCCTTATGGATGGGCATAAATAGCAGTGACATGAAAAATCATGTATCCTTCCTTATCTCTCTTGTAGCAAAACCACTACAGGTTTTCCCTACCTGGTGTCCATTCCTAATAAAGAAAATGAAGTATAAAATAATACCAAGAAATAAAATGAAGTGGTGGCATATTATAAATGCTTAGATAAGGTAATAATGGCTGCTAGATAGGTACTCTTTCCTCCAAGCTCCTGCGGTCCCATCATTTCAGTATGATTATCAAGGAAATTATGTTGACTTTTGAGTGCTGATCAGACTTTTCTTGAGTCATCTTTAAAAGAGCTGACATTCTAATTGCTCTGTGAATTGTTTCAGCTCAAAGTTTGTTAAACACTGACATGTTTTACTGAAAAAAAATAAAGGTATGTAATTTGACATGGTGGCAGATTAATACTTCAGCATCAGATTGGCAGAACAATTAGACAGTTTACAAGTGTTCTACATCTTAATGTCTGTGCTACTTCAAGAAGCCATGCAAAATCCTACTTTTCTGAAAGATACATTGCCATTTCAATGATAGCAATAAGTCAGGCTATTAAAGACTTAAAGGGATTATGAGGCTTGCAACTATTACATGTAAATCAAGAAAATTAAAATCTAGGGAATTTAAGTTCAGAATGGTGTATTTTGTATACATAAGCTTGTACTTCTTAACTCTCATTCATTATACATAGGCTATTGGTCTTCTGAAACAAAAGGAAATAACAAAGCCACAACTATAAGATAAAAACAAATTAAATGAGAGAAGACAATGAGTTTCTGGTATGCTTTCTTTTGTTTTACCATGATATCAAGTAATGAAATTAGTATTTCTCTAGAATTCATTATTTTGAATTTGATTTCCATTACTGTATGCAACCTACATTATGATTCTATACTGACAACCAGTTGATTAATATGACTTTGGCCTGTAACAGAACAACTTGGGTTTTTCTGTAAAAAAAAGAAAAAAAGAAAAAAAGAAAAAAAAAAAAGGAAATCTTATAAGAAGAAAATGATCTTGAAATTTTCTGCTTTAGAGAGTCCCATTAAACCATTTTCAGGTTTAATGGGTGTCAGAACATTGTTGTTTTTGATTGTTCTTTTTGCTAACATTACTAACTTCATTACTAATTTTTTCATTCTGTATTCATTCAATTAACTCATATGTTAAATGGCAATTTATTCATTTCATTCATTCATTCAAATTTTGAGGAGAAACTACTATGGAGGTTGAGACCAAAGTAGATAAGTGGTAGTAATCACATTAACAGAACTGCAGTGCTGAAGGGAGCATTTAGAGGTCATTTTGTGTATTCATCCTTTCCCAAGGTAGGATTAGCTGATTAGGAGTTTATGCTACCCTTGGGAGAAGTTTGTCTAGCCATTCTTAAAACTCTCTCAATGGAGGAAAGTCTGTAACCTTCCATCACTATATTTATCCTCAAAGGTTTTTCATTTATTTATTTAAATATTATTTCCAACCTGATTTGTCACACAAAATAGATTTTTCCCAGTCTTACTTTACTGTATATGTCTTTTTGGTACATGAGAAGTGCTGTTTTCTCCTTAAAGCGCATTCTTACTCTGGCTAATTTTCTCTCATTCATTTAGAAGGAAGAATACAAATGTTAAATAATCAGTTACTTGTCTTCTAGTAATGCTTTATTTATTTATTTATTTAAATTTATTTAAGTGATAAAGGACAAAGAATTTCACATTTGTTTTGAAAATTCACCTATGCTCACTTAAAATCAGCTAAATACTTGGACTTTCGGAATGCTACTGCATTGAGTCTTGCTGGTCTTGGAACTGTTTATAGAGTACTTAGGGTATAAGATACACACCACATTTCAAGTAAAGGACTTTAAATTCTCATTTTCATTCCGCAATCCTTTTTCCTTACGTATCGAAAGAATAAAAAGGTTCAGAATTCACTTTGTATCCTATCATCGTACCTCCTCTCACTGTGGTACTCATTCAATTAATATACATTTAAACCTTTCTGGACTCTGAAATATTTCTTGAGGACTGAAAAGCATTTCAGAATTCTGCATAATATAGATGAAATTATTTTGTTCAAAAGCAATTAATATATTAATTACTTCAGTGCAATTGGCATGTTTCAAACAGTGGATCTATGTTTGACTTTATTCTGAAGGACTGTTCAGAGATAGCATGCGCTGTCTCTGCAGCACATGATAATGCCACATTCAGAATGACAGCAGTCCAAGCCTTGGGGCACTAAATGCTTCTTGAGATATGTTCAATTGTGTTTAACTGCATTTAGCCTAAGGTGCAGAGAAAGAAGTCATTGATGCCTTCAAACACGTTTAAGTGTTTTAATAGTGTCTTGGCTTGTCAGAATTTACCACAGCACTAACAGAGAGCAGTTCCTGAATTACTGCAATTAGGAGGCAGGAATTTCAAAGAGCCAGTACTGCAGTAGCTCTCTGTAGTTCAGTGCTTTTTTCTCCTTAAAACATGAATTCCTACAATGTGCACCTTCTCTTCTGCATCATTGTTCTCTGATCATGTAATCTATACTAGTGATGGTTTAAGAGCTCTATTGTTGCTCCAATCATGCATCTCATAAAACAAATAGCTATTTAACATAAAAGCTATGAAATGTAAATTCATAAATGAACTCTTGTTTAATTATAATAGCTTTAAAATAACTTTTAATTATGAAAGCTTTAAAATAGTTTTGGTGGTGTTCCACTTGAATTTTTTGTGTGGCACTCTGAATGTAATGTATTTGTGTACCTAGCCTAGGAATATGTGGGGTAAAAACTGACACATCCAAACTACAATGTCTGTTCTTTATAGTCAGTAGTTATTCCTTTTTTCACCGTAGATTCAAACTGAACAGGTATTCTTCATAGACCTTCAATAACTGGAAACATGCAGGGGAGTAGCAGCAAAAATCTGTGTGCAGCCATTGATTTGTAATAGATACAATTCAGCACACTATCTAACAGTGACTCTTCAGATCACATGGACCAAACTGTGTGGTTTTAAAGTACTTTAATTCTACTGTACAATTATGTAACCTTTCCCGTGATGTACTCCAGAAAAAGTCTACAACTAGGAACACTTTCTTGGTGCTTAGTTAGGGTCTTGGGAATGTTAGGGTTTTGTAGATGGATAGGGAGTGACTACTGCTCTGAAGAGATTTATATCTCCAGGGTCAGTAAATGGAACAGAACTTTAGACTACTTGGGTCGTACATTGGTGCCATAGCCAGTGTGAGTGTACAACTGACTAATTCTGCAGTATGTATATTGTCGTGGTTTTGTGTTTTTTGGTTTTCAGTATTCTACATCATAACATCATGTAGTGCACTGAGAGTTAAAGTGTTAGTGCTCCAATTCCAGATACCTGTCCCTGTACATTGCGGAAGTCATGGGATCTGGCCGCTCCAGGTGGGGCAGTCTTACTAGCAGTAGGTGCTGGAGGGTGCTTTCCTACCTGTAACAAGCTTTTCACGTTTGACCCAGTCTCAGGAAGTCTCTCTCTCTCCTATTCTATTTGATTTATTAGTCTCAATTTCAATTAGATTGTATTATATTGTGTTATCTTGCATTCTGATATCATAGTTAGTAAAATAAGTTTTCCTCTATAGATCGTTGCCCAGCCCCCATCTCCCTATCCCTTTTCCCTTTTCCTTCCCATTTTCTGGGGCAGGGGGGGGAAGGAAGGGGCAGGGGCCTACTGCCCCCCTGTCATGGGCATAGATTGATCTAGTATACATTAAATCACATAATTTATAACATTCTCAATGACTACTGTATTCATAATACTTTGTCCTTGTTCACATACATTGACCTTCTTCGGTATGGAATGGGAAGAGAGAAAATAATAGAAAATTGTTTGGGTGGAGTATTTTAGTTGTTAGTTTTTTGGGATTAAACTGTCAATGATCATTGTGTTTCAGCACTGCCATGCTAGATGCCTTCAATTTATTTTTTTTTTCTTTTAAAACAAGCAATCCTTCCAGTCCTTAAGCAACACCCAGATACAATCAATAGAAACATGATCATACATATAAATAACCCCTTTCATTTACATGCTTTCATACAGAGCTTTATGGAAAATTTCTCAGAAATTAGCAATTGATTTTTGAAGAGCTGTTGAATCAATAGTAAATTTTATTTTATTTTTAAATGATAATTATCATCTAACACTGCAAATTTTTTGGTGCAATCTTATATGAGATGCAATAAGGAAGTAAATTTTGGCCCTCCTCGTCTTTGGGACCCTGTAATCAATGTTCTCCATTCTTTTAAAGCTGAAGTCTGAACAGATACAAGTGAAATTTGATTTCTGTATACTCACTTTCAAAGGTAACTTTTTCTGTAGAGTGTTTAAATTTGAATATTCTATGTAAAACTGTTAAAAACTAAATTCAAAATCTGTAAATGTATATATGATGAGAAATACCATCCTTCCAGGTTTATTTTCTATAAAATTTCTTAATAACTGGCATTTAAACTGTGAATTTGAATCAGTTTCAAGATAGATAACTGTTTTAGAAATCTGTTATTCTCTTCTTTGCTGATTTGCCAACTCTGATAACAAGTTCTTTGCTGTATCTTATTCTGTTATATTTGTCAGCTAGCAGGGTGATTGCTACTAAAGTGTCTATCTTTTAAAATGATGAGTAATTAAAAATCACATTATTTAGAGATATGTTCAGATGCAATATATTCTAGAGGAGAAAACTTTTTTTTTCCTCTCAGACTCAGATTGCTCACGACCCTGTTTAGATAATATGAAAACAGACACTAAAGGTCACTAGTCTGCAAAAGGTCAATCTGTTCAGAGATTTAGTAAAAGTACATTTAATTACTTTGTAGTTAAAGTGGTGCGGTGTTTTATTCATAATGAAGGTTAAATCTCTGTTATCTACTGAAGTGCATAAGAGGTACCCTGGTCTTCATCTGACTAGTTGAGGTATTTCTAATAGTTTAGTCATGAAAGCAAAGACAGAAATGACAGAAAATATTTACTTCTACCGCACACTTCACCACCAAATGTTGAAGTTATATCCATCTTTTAAACAGAAGAGCAGACAAGTTTCATTAGCATGTTAGATTAAATGTGTGCTATCCTGAATTAAGCTCTTAAAACAGTGGACCAGAAGACTACGTTAACTGTATGTGCCAAATGCTAATTAAAGGATTTGTTAGAGGAAAATATATCTCACAGGATTCAGTAGTCCACAGGAGCCAAGCTGCAGCTTAATGTCTGCAGGTTCAACAAGTAGCAAAGCTGAGGATGTGTTCCCAGCAGGCATGTGCACAGAGCGCTGTATGCCACGTATAGACACAGCTAGACACACAGAGCAACTCTAAAACACATGGGACTAATGGACTTATCCTACTCCACTCTCTTGCTGGACAACATAGGAGATCAGTAGTGAGTAGGAGTGTGTACATGTGTAAATAATGCATCCATATATATTACACGTATATACACACATTCACTATAAAGATTCACTGTATTCAATCTGGAGAAGAGAAGGCTCCATGGACACTTTATAACAATCTTTCAGTTTCAAAAGGGGGCCTATAATAAAGAAGGGGGTATACTTTTTTGCAAAGTCTTGTAGTAGAACAAGGAAAAATGGTTTCAAAATAAAAGACAGGAGCTTTAGGCTGGGTATATGAAAAAAAATTGTTACAGTAAGGCATTAGAATAGGTTGCACAGAGAGGTGGTAGTTGACCTGATATTCAAGGTCAGGCTCTGAGCAACTTGATCTAACTGTAGGCTGTTGCTGGGAAGCTGGACTAGATGGCTTTTAGAGGTGCCTTCCAACTCAAACAATTCTATGACGCTCTGATTCTGTATACAATATACTGTAAATATAAATATATATACTATATATATATCCAACTTTATATATATATGTATTTAAATTTGGATTATATACATTTATATATTCTGGGATTATATGTATATATGCATATTTCTGCTTCTTCCTCCTTCCCTCAACCCCTTTTTCCACCTTTGTTCCTTCCCGTAAATATTCCATACAATCCCCAATTGCTTTTCTCCTGCATCCCATATTGTGTCCTAAATCCCATGACAGCAATCCTTCCTAGACTGAAAGGTGGTCAGGATATCAGCTGCTGATGACTCATGGCCATTGGCTTCATTCCCAGACAACAGGGCAGATGGCTCTGCTGGAACAGCCCTGGGAGGGGCCCTGACAAAGTGGTTGTTCCTCAGGAGTCCTTGATTTGGATTCCCATCTGCCACTGCATATCCCTGTGCTTCACTGAGCCTAGACAGTGGCCCCTGTTATGAATCTGGGAATATTCTGGGAGAGTATTTGTTTTCTTCCTCCTTCCAGTTTGTCTGAGGTCCTTTGTAGGTATGCAGATTAGCTTTATCTGAAAAAATAACAGGGTGAATGAGCCACATGCTGACTTACAGGTTATTGCTTGATGAAGCAGTGCATTGCACTGTAAAGCTGAATTTTACAAGATGTTTCATGCTTCACTTTACAATAAAGGATTCTGCATTTGTCCAGAAGTAAATATGGGATACAGTACAATGCAAGATGGTAAACTTTCATGTGTATGATTCAGTAGTGTGGGGTGGATTTTTAGCAACCTGAGTGTTGCTGGTTTAAGGCCTATTTGCCTTAAAAAAAGAAACCTTCAAATATTGTGAGACGTTACCAGTTTCAAGCTCAACCAACAAACAAAAAAGTAACAGCAACATTTTTCAATTAACACACGCTCATGTTTTAAATAAAGGTCAAACAATTCTCTTATGAAGTATTTGTTTATATTCTTCCAGAGCAATAACTTAATAGTGGTTGCAAGCATAATGTTTAATGGCTATTGTTCAGAAATAAAGTGTTAGTTGAAGACCTTATAGAGGTTTAGGTGGAAAGTTGTTTTGCTTTCTCTTAGATAGATCAGAAGAGTTTTCTTGTTTAAAAATCAAAGCACATTACATATAGTTTAGCAATTAATTATGCATTTTACCTTTAAGGCGTGACAGAATAGTATTAGATTTAGCAGACTGAATTCAGTGATGCATTGAAATATGAAATATCGCAGAGTGTTCAGCATGCTATAGAAATATTGTCTTCATAAAAAATAATAGGCCTTTTTTTTTTTTACAATTTTGCAACAAATTTTTAAATAAAGAAATAGCTAAATTCATGAATGAATTAGGAAGAGTTGAATGTAAATCCAACTTCCAAGAGCTGTTGGAGATTTATCAGGATTAAATCTGCAGATGCTGAAATGAAACATGACTTCTCTGCTAGCATCTAATGTAAATATTTTAAATCAAATGAAAGGGAAAGGATTTTATTTTTTTGAAATAAACCTCGGGAATGTTTTTTTTCTTTTTCTATAAACTAGGAATTTATACAATTGTCATACTTGGAATTGTCAGTGTTTCAGAGGGCTACTTGGCAGCAAAAATCAAAGAAAAAAATAGGCAAGCTTCAAGGAATAAAGTTAAGACTCAATATACTTTTGGTCGACTGTTAAAATTACAGTTCCCACAAATTTGGGTGGGGTATTGCGAAGGTAAAAAGTGGCTGCCTTCCATATGAAGTTCCTTATTATTTATTTCTATGAAGCTCCTTACTCCTTTTTGACTTTTTTTTTTTTTTTTTTAATATATAAAAGAAACCTAGAAATTGCAGCATATAAGTTTTAATATATGAAAGTCATATAAAATACACTGTAAAATTAAATTTACATTTTGATTTTTCTTCTTTGTTAACTTTATTCATCTTGTTACTTTGTAGGCAACTTTACTTATATCTCATAAATCATAAAGTAAGGTAAAGTGAAGAAAAGAAAAAATTTCAGCGTCCTATCCAGTCCTCAAAATAAGTCCACTGCAGATGCAGTGATCTAGGACAGGACACCTTTTAACACAGCACATCACATGAAAAATATCAGTGTAGTCTTTCAGGCAGCATTCAGATTCTCCCTACCTGTCTACATTGCATACTCAGCACATATAACAGCATTACCTGTATATGTTGGATTACACTTATAACCAACCACAGTTTCTTTGTATGCTCCTACTAATCACTGACTGTAGCACTCATCCTGTGTCCTAACAATAAATACCATGTTGTGAGAAATACATCCAGTGATTTACCTTGTGCTAAAATTGAGTCTTATTGTCAACAGCAGATCTGCTCACATGCCAAAAGTTAAGAATGTTCATAAGAGTTTGCAGGTTCTGGAGCTTTATTCTACTTTCATGCAAGTTACATAAAAATCAAAGAAAGCTATTTTTAATAATCGCAAAGAAATTGGCAGCACAGAATTAAGTGCTTGGTTGACTCTCCTAGACAGCAAAAATCAATCAGTAACTAATGCCAAATTTGACTTTGCTTTTGAGATTGATTGACAAACATAGGAACTGAGTTAATATTTTTACTTTTCAGTTCTTAATATTCAAGTTAAACTACCGATATTCTTTTGGCGTATGGGCACATGCAGTATAAAAGAAGATACTGCTAATGAACTTGTTACAACATTCTTATTAAGGCTTCTAAAAATAACTTTTTTAGATTTAAGGATTTTCAGTGTCACTGGAAGACATTGCAGTATTCATTTGTAAAGGCAATTCTATTTTACTTTCAGATTCAAGGCCTCTGCCAGATGTAGCCCTGACAGGGAAGTGTACCCGAGAATGTGATGAATATGGCCACTCGGACTCCTGCTGGATGCCAGTTCGCACTTCTCCTGAAAGAAAGCAGAAGAGCCAGCCAAAACTCTCCACTTTCATGCCTGTTGATGAACGGGGCAGTCAGGAAAAGCTGGCCAATGGAGAAGCTTCCCTCATGGGTGATCGCAACAGAAACCTCCTTAACAAAAAGTTGACCTCATCCTATGAGACCTTCAGCGCCGCTAGTTTCAGCAAGAAAGAAGAAGGCAATCCAGAAGATATCCCCCTTACACAGACAGGGGAATATAAGCCATCTCCTGTCAATACTCTAACTAGAAGAGAAGTTTACCTGTAAGCTAAAAAGCAGCAACAAATTTCTTTCATGTTGTGAGCAAGAAAAGGGGCAAAAGTCTTAAAAGCAAAACAATTTTAATAAAAATATGAAACAAAAAGAGGAGGCCACCAAAGAGACATAAGCTCTGCTTGCCACTTCTGCCTCCATAGCAGGCATTTAACTATATGGTCTGCCTGACTATACTGTACAATGTAGAAAATGTTGTTACTTGCATGTCAAATCCCCCCTCACCAATTTTTATTTTCCTAAATCTATGGTTGCAAACTCCTCCCATAGTAATGAGCTTGATTAAAAAGGACACAACATGTTGTTTCTCCTCTGCAGAAGCATGAGTTAAGCCACTCATTTTTTCGATGGTCATCTGGCTTGTTGAGGATAACAGGTCAGGGAAAATGTATTCAAAGCATATCATCTAAATATTGCTGATCCCCACCAGGGACAATCCTTCAGAAACCATACAGATATAAAGATAAATATAAAGGAATAATCATTAATAGGCACTTTGTGAAGACCACAGCTTTAATATTCTCACCTCTCATCTGACGCAGGATGCGACAGAGACACGTTCAGCTTGAGACTGCCGTCCAAAACATGGCAAACTTTCTTATGAATCATGAACTCTGGTTCTGTTTTATCCATAGAACAAATGTGTTCTAGCTGTGTCTCTTTCTCTCCTTCTCTCTCGTTCTCTGTAATGATTACTTCAATGTAAACACAATTAGTAACACATATACAGTAGCATAGTAATGATAAACTCTTGAAATCATTTTTTTGGACAAGACTAACATTTAACTGGGAAGATAGTAATAACAAAAAGGCCAAAGATCACACTATGGATCAGGGGAACTGCTAAGTATTGGGGCTTGGCATAGAAAACTAATATACTCATGCACATGTACTCATAACACACCTTCAGTTACATTTGCACAGCAGCACGTTCTACAAGCCCAGATGACAATATTTTTTCCAGTGCGGTTCAGTTGAATGCCTAAAGGAAATGATGTGGGTTTTTCTTTTTTTTGTGATGACATGATATGTTGCAGCAGATGTTTCATATATGATACTGCCAATTCCAGGGAATTTCTGAAGTCAAAATTAAAAAATAGTAGTATTGCTAGAAGGCTGTGTTAGTGAGAATGCTTGGTAGGATGAAGGTGGGCAGTGTGGTGATACAATGACAAGAGAATATTACAACTCAAATATAAAGCCTTCCTTTTGGAGTACAAGGAGTGATTGCTGAGTCTTTTGTCATTGGTGTTGCAGATTGATTTGTATCAAACATGTAAGGTTTTCTTGAAACACTAGTGCATTAAAGCCAAGTGAAGTGCAATGCTAAACAGTGTCAAGACTCAGAACATTTAGGATAGGTATTAAATAAACAGTATGATATGATACTCACCTAGGGGGTCAAGATGAGTCAAAACGAATCCAAACTGTCTACAATATGCAAGAGCTCTGGGCTATAATGATTCTCACAATGAGTACTTCAGGAAAGGAAGAGGAAATGAAACAGGTTTTTGTGCAATAAAAGCTACAAAATGTGCAGAACTTTAGCCAGTTTCTCTCTAGCTCATGCTGCAGTAATAATGACAAACAGCGCAGACATTCAGATGAAAGTGACAACTGAAGGACACAGCTGGAGAAGGGGAGAAGCGTTATAATCCCTGGCTGTTTCACCTGGCATTAAAGCATGGTTAGATGGCTCTCTAGATACTATAGTCATAATGTAGCTTTGAGTAGTTTTTTAAAAATAACCGTAAACAGTCTATAGTAGAGGTTGCTAAATCAATACAACTCATCACATTTATCTTTTGAATTCACTTGTCCATATAGTCGGTGATGCTGTTTCTGGCTGTTCCATTCTCTTCTCTTAAGTTTACTTTCTTCATGTAACATTAGTTTGTGTATAGCAGTAATGATGAATGGGCACATTTTAGAAAGAAAATCAAAGATTAATAATGATTGAACATTCTTATGTTTAATTATTTAAGTAATATGAAGACATGCAAACCAGTACTTTGTTATGAGACTGCATAGAGCAGTTACTGCTTTGTATAATCTGTAAGTATCTGTTTAAAAATGCTTCTAAAATGCTTATGTAATGTATACACATTTTTCTTGCACGTTTCAACAGAATACACAATTGCATAACAAATGCTGAACAGAATTTCTTTTGATAAATTTTTATTTAAAGTTACACATACAAAAGAAATAGGTAGCTTGGTTCAATATATTGTTAAACCCTTTGTCTACAATGCTAATAATACAGGTCATAGAAGACCTTCAGATTAAATGGATCAGCAGTCACTCACTGATTTTCGCACCACATTAAGACAGTCATTAAATACTTTACCTGTGAGCATCTCCTTAGAACTAAAATGGATGTGAAAGAATTTTTTTAAATACTGTAAGTATTCACAACAATTCTAGTAGAACTAGCCACTATTAACATGCTGATTACTCTTCTGACCTGGCATGACACACAAATATACTTTGTGTTTGTATTTCTCTTTTTATTTTAAATATGTTAAATCTGGTACCACTCCATAAATAGAGTGCTTTTGTATAAAAATAAATAAACTATAAAAAATAATTAGGGTGAATGCAAAATATGCAACTGTGCCTTTTATACCTGTTATTATGGTAGAGTGGTATTTGGGTTTGGACACTGAGGGATAAGGGGCTATTCCCAACCTTTTTGAACCTGTATATTTACCTGTTTATTTTCTGAGAAATTATAAATAATATATTTAAAAACAAGTCTTTTGCCAAACTCAGTTAATGGACCAGTCTTAAGCATTATTAACACAATGCTGTGGTTTCAATATGTCTTGAAGGTTGTTTTGTTTGTTCATTTTTTGTTGTTGTTTTTCTAATTAATCTTTGTGGGGGGGTTGGGATTGTCTTCATTTGGTTTTTAATTCTGCAGCTTGGAGAACAACGATCAGTCTATACTATAGTTGTTTGGCAAGGTGTCACCAGTTCATGTTGCCAGGAAAACTGACAATTTTTTTTTCAATTGCTTTTAGCTGCCATCACATTTCAGTTGTACAGTATAGAAATCAACATTTTATTTCTTTCCATGGTAAACTCGAATGAGCTTTGCATGTGTTTTATGTTAGGGCACCTTTATAGATTGATGCATTAATATATAACTTTATATGTATTAGAAAATTCAATAGCTTTGGTCTAAAATCTACTGCTCATTTTGGATCTCAGATCCAGTATGTTTATTCAATATGATTTCTGACTGGCCTGCTGCCTGAGTTTCAGGAAAAAAAAGGTAAACATTATTTTTATGTGGGGGAAGAATTTAAATGGGATTCAGATGATTGACTGAAAGGCTACCCTAGGAAGTTGTCAAGTAGGAAAGCAAGGAGTAGAGTTGAAGACTTGCCATAAGCACATCTATCACCAAAAGCTTGTAAGAACTTAAACAATGAAATATTTTTCCTTTTCTTTCATTGGTGATAAATGTACAGTGTTTCCTTAAGGAATGAAGCAGATGAAATAGCAATAGAAATGAAATTCCATCAGTTAAGTATTATTGACTGAAAAGCAAGAAAGAAGACAATATGTACCAGCTACCTGGGGTATGCTTTCAGACAACTTCTTCCTAAATTTTAAAGCACTTGCATTCAGTGTGGTACGATCTGTTTGTAATATTAATCATTGACTATTGTTCTGCAACTTGGATGTTAATAGTGAAGCAGAGAACAATTTATCATTGTTTATTATGAATCACTATGCACGCAACTATGCTAAACATGGCAAAATGTATTAAACGCTAGTCCACCTCTATTTATGAAATATTTACATAATTTAATTTGGTTTTGTACAGTTTTATGTAAATAAATTGCTTGTCATTTTTGTCTCTGCAAATTAAAATATAACATGATCAACTGGTTGCCCATTTGCCACTGTACTTTCTGTGACAGACTCTTCCATTTTTACTGGATTGAAACACTGGATTGAAATATGCAATCTTGCATATTCAACCTATATTTTGCCTGGCAAGGATGAAGACACTCTTGTAACTGGCCACTTCTTTAGCAGTTGATATATCTGAATTTACAGAGTGAAACTCAGTAGAGACTACTCACACTAAGCACTGCATACAGCCACTTTGAGAAATAAGGTACTTGTAATGACTGCAGTTGCTTCCCATTACTGCTCAGAATAGCTTCTTCTTGAGTCATGGTGAAAGCATTAATATGGAGAATAGTAACGTTTGAGTAAAAACTCAGCTATTTCCATTATGGAATAACAATTTTCCAGTGATCAGAAAGGTTGTTATTTTTTTCCCTTAGAAGTTTAGAACTCTTAATTCCTAAAGTGTCAGTGAAGCATCTATAATGAAAAGAGCAAAATAATTAACACTGTTTAAAAGCAAAATGGGAAATGAAAAACTACAGATCTTTTTAGATGTGAGTCAAATCATCCATCTCAGCATAACAACAGACTGAGAACAAACTATCCTCAAGAAGGAACATCTGAGAAGCGGAGTTTATCTCTTCGCTTTCTGCTTGTGAAGAGCAGACACTGCTTTCTTTGTTTAACATAAAGCAGGTTCCAAAAAAGCCATTTAGTTGGAATTTGCATCAGTTGTGATATGTGCAAAATATCCTGGGAGGGGAGGAAAGAAAAATTAAAACTTTAGTTCCCCTTATTGGTGCAACTGTTTTGTACTAAATACGGTACTGTTATAGAGACTTTGCAAATTATTGTATAGAATTCCCCACTGACAAACACAAAATGCTGTTTATAGCTATTTACATTAGTTGCAGATTGGGCTTTGATTTGTTGCAAATAAACATGGTCTGGCAGGACATCTTTTTTACTTCTATTTTTTTCCTTTTAAATAAGCTTGACATTGCAAATTTTTTTCTCTGACTATGCTTTCAGTTAACATTGTCTGGTCTTCTGTAATGAGTGTGTCAAGAAAGATTCCTCTTCCCATAAGCAGAAATCTAAATCTGCATGCTCATGGAGAGAACTTAACCCACCAACTGACCCCAAATCTTCCACGTCAGACTTGAATGAGACACCCCTCAACCTCTTTCAGTAGTAGCAGTATTTTAATGAGTAACTTCAATCAAGCTTTCATGTTTATTTTATACTAGATATAGTATGCAAGGCATGACCTTATGTTTGTTTATTTTGTCTTTTATCTTCATTCTTCTAGTTTACCAACTGCATTTAGGAACGTGATTACAAGGAAGATAAAATAAATTTCCTGAACTGCAGAATGGTAAGAGAGGATGATATAAACTGGTGAAAGCTAACAATTTATGCTCCCCTTTAACCCTGGCTCCATTTCTCCCTCTTGCACTGCAGTAAAAGGTAAATCTTATGCAGAGATTGAAATTAATAAATGTGACCTAGGCAGAAATAATTTCATGTCTTTATTAAGCCTCCCAAGGGGAGTGTATAGAAGATGGTTAATAGTTCATAAATGTGCAAATCATCTAATCTATGCCAAAGAAGAAAGCAACACCAGAGTTAGAGAGAGAAGTATATTTAGCATATTAGTCATATAATAGGATTCTAGTCAGTCAGTTCATACCACTGTTTCTTCTGAAGCAAGTATGGATGGTTTAAAAACTTAAATATATTTACCAAGAAACTATGAAAATAAATAAATAAGTGAAACGCGAAATATGCATTCTGCAGTGGCATGGGGTAGCCTCTGGGAGAAAGAAGAAAGAACAGCAAATAAGTACAGTTTAATTGGCACAGAAATGTTAGAAATAGATCTCTTTAGACTTTCAAACTTAAAGATCCTAGAATAAGGAGATATTAATGCATAATTTGTAGCTATCTACAGTATGATATTGTTAATTTCCAAGAAAGTATGGCTAATTATAAGGCAAATGATTCTATTTAAGGCGGTGTTTTAAAAGGCTTAATTTTTTGGTCAAAATATTTATATCTTATTATTTCTCTGTAAGCTTATTAAAGCAAAATTCAGCAGACTTCTAATGCATTCTCTGTAGGGCAAGCCAGAGTCGAAAAGACCAATGTATATTTTTCATAAAATTTTATTTCAGAATACCTTCTATTTTCAGGAATGTGACCAACTTCTTCACATTTACGCTGTAATCATGGTTCTGAAAAATAAAATAAAAAATCTGGACATCTGAACTATCACTGCTTTCCAGAACATAGCAGGAGGAACAAAGTAATTCCAGAACAGGGTCAGTAGACCATTTTGCAACTTTTCTCACCTTTGGTAAATCCTAAATTCAGCAATTCAGCAAATCGTGAAGTGCATCATGAGGAAAGCAATGTAACAGAATGAATCACTGTCTTTTTTCCCTAACCCTGTAGAGAATTAGAGAAGGAAAACAGTAACAGAGCAAGAGGAAAAGAAAAAAGTATTCTCTATTGCCTACTTCTTGTGGATTTCCAGCACCTATAGAAAATTCCATTACTGGAATCTGTAGCACTAGAGTCCATCTTCTCCCCATAAGTGTACATCTTCACATCTTCCAAAAAAACTTGCAAGTTCTTCTATGGTTGTGGTAGTCTGCTCTTATTTGAATATATAGTCAATGCAAATAGAAGTAAACAAATGAGAATTCTGAGATGAGAAGGATCCTATTGTTCTGAAGAGATCTACAAACTTTTGAACACAGAGTAATAATTTCAGTCTGAATAAAATCGTTGAAATAAAAAATTTAGAAACTAAACAGAGAAAGGAAGATTAAAAAAAAAAAAAAAAAAAACAACTTAGGGTGATGGAAACCTAGTATCAGCTAAGTGTGTGTTCACATAGATTTACTTAAGAACCCTCTCTCTTCTGGCTTTTGAAGCAGATTTGAAGATCCTCTTCAATATTCCAGAGAAGTTTCCACTTCTGTTATTATCCAGTGTCAGAGAGAGAATAGGTATGAGGACCTATATCTATTCAAAGGTAAGATAAAAAAAAGCATGTAAGTTAATGCCTATTTTAACATAGTAGGGTACAATGACTACATGCAGAACACTAGGTAATTACCAAAGTTCAGTTTCTCTCTAGTTTTCTATTTCATGTAAGTTGCTAAAACAGAAGTCAAAATTCTTCTTTCGCTTTTTTTTTATTATTATTATTATTTTATTTTTAGTATTAGTTCATCTCTTCTTGCTGACAGTTGCTGGAATCATCTTGGCACCTACTTGGCTTTTCCTTACCTTGTTCATACTCCTTTTCAGTCTGACCTCTGACCCTCTGGCAGGCCTCGTGTTGCCATCTTTATCATTAAAAGTATTAAAGCATGGCAGACCCCCTCACTCACAAATCTAAACATGAGTTTAAATATTTGAAATGTTTATACAGGTAGTAGAACAAGGAGTGTGCCTGGAATTTAGAATGATATAATGTTATGCTGATTAATAATACTGATCTTAAGTTCTGGGGAGAGCTAAAATACGGCTGTGTGTGGTAAAGAACAAACCACATGCTGGGTACAACCCTAGAATAACAAGAAGTGCATTTCTTCTTGCTCTAATTTGTACTTTTTGTAGAAATGAAAGGAAAATATACAAGCGCTCCAGGTCACTTTGAAATACAGTTACCCTCATTTCATTAATACAAGAAAGAAAGAACCATCTTTTACACAGCCCATGTTAAGCTTGTACTTTGGATGTTAAGCTTGTACACATTGGATGTCCTGACCGAACATTCTCATTGTTTCTGTACCATCACTACAGCAGTGGTGACTAATTAATGATATATCTCGAGTGACATGCTAAGTAAGAGCAGCATAAATCTGACCAAGAGAAACGATGATGCAAAAGTACTATCTACAGAACAAGACATTAAAATTACATTGCTTTGAAAATAATGCCTCCTATTTAATTCCATGGAAATTACAACAGATGCAAAGAGCACGATTTTTCTACATAGTTCACCACCATTAACTGATCTGTGCAGATGAGCTGATCAAGATTCCTCATTTCCTCCTATGACATGCCATCCAGCTATGCATGGCCATCGAGAATGTGGCTTATCTTTCTCAGCACTGCTGCCACTGCTGAACACAACACACATTGCCTCACTGTGCTCACATCCACTGTTCTATTTTCATAAACACTCAGCAAGTATCTCACCTTTGCTTCATAGGAACTTCCATATTAGATGCCATTTTATCAGACTGTCTTTCTGCTGCACCTGTCACATAGCAACAAAATATAATGGAATATTGGTGGGAAGTTTTAACCTCTACTGCCATAACATCAACATCCACCTCTGATGTCACTGGCCAAGATAATAAAAATAGGAGGCAATACTTTTGGAGCAGCTCCCAGATAACTCCTAAGGTGCTACCGTGTATCTAGGTGACACATTATTATACATTCATGTAAAGTTAAATAACTACTTTTCAGTTCCAAAGACAGCTACTCTAGTCAAAATAAGCTTTCAGAAAGAAATAAAGAGAGGTGACAGTTTTGTTAGTCATGGACTGAGAAGGTCACATTTAAGAGCTGCAGAATAATTTTGCTCTATTGAGTGACTGCAGATGAAATAAATTTAGCAACACTCAGAAATAATACATCTTGTCTTTCCTTATTCAGTGATGGGATCTGAAGCTTCCAAAAGTTTACTGCTCAACAGCACTCAGAAGCCAACAAATGCGTAAAATTGAGGAAATATTATCAAACAGAACAGATTATGTTTCCTATATCAAGATAACCATAAATACTTTTCACAGTTTTAACCCCCACTTCTCAGGATAAAAATATATATATATAAATGCTGGAAAACATGTAGAGTGATTACATTTATAGAATATATAAATAAGATAGGACTTTTAAGCCTAGGGAAGCGAACCAAGAGGTTTTACAGCATTCAGAATGAAGTAAAGAATAATGAAATAATTAAAAATTCAGAAATAATTGGTCAAAGCAGTTTATTGTTGTTTATTAATTGGACTTCATTTTGAAGTCATTAGAATCATTGCAGGTTAATCTTGAATATAGTAATCATGTAATACTATGTATCTTTAAAATTAAATTTAAAAACTAGATTTGTTCTCATGAAACTAACATGCATAACAAATATTTCAAATAATACATGTTCACATTTTACTTTGAATAATTTACAAGCATGCCACAGCTTTGAAAATCATGATGCAACACAACGGGAAAATACAAAACTAAAATGTGAATATGTCTTAGTGTCTTTTTTACTGTTTTTCTGTTTTAGACTATTTAGAATACTGACTGGAGGAGTTCCTTGTCTATGTAAAATCATCCTCTGTCAGTAGTGATACTACAGCCTCTTCCAGCTCCAGGTCTGGCTTTAAAACGAACTACTCCCCACAACATGTGCAGCAACACAAACTAAAGACCTGAGAAGTGTGTACTGTTTAAACTTAAGATAAATATATAAAAAGTTACTATTTACACAAACTTGCATAAGCCTTATGAAAAGTGCATTCCAGTCAAAGTTAAGAACCTAGATAATTTGGCGAGGCTTAAGTGACAAGACAGCTGGAAGGCTATTCAAACACAAAAGCAGTGATTTAAGTGACCAAAGTGAATTAATACTGAGCTCGCAAAAGGATAGAAATTTGACCTCATTTCTGCTCCTTACTGTTTTCCAAAATACAGTTGCTATCAGTGTTACAAGGAGCTTACTAGAGAAGTTCACCTTAATAATGAAACGAAGAAAGGCTTTTGCCCCCCAGCTCCCTCAGTGTCTCAGTTTTCTTGTATTACCATCGATAATGTTGCTAATAATCAAACCTGCAGTAACTCAGGAGAGACAAGTTCTGTCATTCTATTCAGCATGGAAATGAGCAGAACCTCTTCCCCCTCAAATAATGTTACTGCCTGCAGAAAGCAGGACTGGATAGTTACCAAATACCTGATGTGACTCACAACTTACAGAAATCATTTAGAACAAGTTCCTGTATCTTCTTGTCTCAGTATGGAGTTTGTTTGCAATACATGACACAAGGTCTGTTGCCCTATAGATTAGACAACAGAAACTGTTCTAACTTTTAAAGCATGAGCAACTTGAATCACACAACCTGACAGGGAGAAAATGCACTCTAACTCTGAAGATGTAGAACCACAGAATCGGAAATCATGCCTCATTGAGAGACTCCTGCCTCTGAGTGACAGAAACATAGCAGCCTTTGCTCACACACTATGACAGTGGAATGGGAAATAACTGGGTATGCCTGAGGACCTTACTTTATTTGTAATCTTGCTATTCATTTGTAAATAAGTCAAATTTAAACTGAAACCTTTTTGAAAGAGAAGGCTATCAGTGTAATAACTGAGAATTTATTAAAACTCTCATGCTCTGCTCCACAGAAAATTGCACCATCTCTAAAGAAAGAAAGTTCTGTTACTGGACCAGTACAACAGTACATACATGTTCAAGAATAACTATGTAAATTTGCTGTCAGTTTACCCATACAACAGGAACTAATCTTCAAAAGGATAAATCTGAACAGAGTTTGTATACTCAAATTAATAAGGAAGAGGGAAAAACAAGGTTTGCTAATATTCATATATATATAAATATTCCAATAAACTCTCTTGCTGGACAAAAAAGATGCCAGTGCACTCTGTAATACAGCCTTGTTTGGAATACTAGAATCAAACTCTCAAACCCTTATTCTTTATAAAAAGTCTCCCAAAACTATCAGAGTTTCAAAGTACTTGCTCATTGATACTGGTACCCCATTGGCCTACCAATACTTGAAGGAAGTGTAAATAGGAGGGGGAATGGCTGTTTATGAGGGTGGATAGTGGTAGGACAAGGGGTTTCAAACCAATACAGGGGAGAGTTAGGTTAGATATTAAGAGGAAGTTTTTCACACAGAGGGTGGTGACTGGGGGGGTTGGACTCGATGATCTCTGGAGGTCCCTTCCAACCCCTACAATTCTGTGATTCTGTGACTCACTGAAATAAGTTGCCCAAGGAGGTTGTGGATGCCCCATCCCTGGAGGCATTCAAGGCCAGGCTAGATGTGGCTCTGGGCACAGTCGTTGGCGACTCTGCCTGTGGCAGGGGGTTGAAACTAGATGACTATTATGGTCTTTTTCAACCCAGGACATTCTATGACTCCATGATTTTAAGAAAATATGCCTTTGCGCAGTAAGCAAAACAAAGCAATCTTCTTTAGACAGATTTTTGTCTTCTTTTCCCCAAAACTTTTCCAATAACTTCTCCTTTTGCCTGCTGTACTTAAAGTCATTACAGAACATTTACCCTTTTGTTCCCAACAGCATTTAAACATCTTAAAAACTTCTTCCTGGAGAGATAAAACAGCAGTCAGCATTGGATTAAGAGAAAGGAAAGGCAAGGTGTACATGACAGCAGTAACTCAAGTCCCCTCGATCTCTCTCTGCCTTCCTCAACCACAAAAAAGAAATATATGGCAACCTAACAGCAGCAGCAATTTAGTTCAAAAAGAGAATTTAGTAAGATTTAAAATCTATCCTCATAAATTATAGTAGCTTCCAATACCTTTTGCATCCAAAAATGCATATAGACTAGCTATTTTCAGATTTTGAAAGCATATACTTGTGATATAACTGGAGCAGCATGAAGATTTGTTGGCCAAAACCTCAGCTGCAATAAATCAACACATAGCCTGCTGAGACAGATGAGAAATCCATTACCTTTAGTGTTTCTTTCTGGTTTTGCACAATGATGTTGCCTATCTTCTTTTTTGAAGACTGAACACAAAGCTGCTGGGAGCTTTGCCAGAAACCCAGCCAACCTGGTGAGGACAAATTACTTCCACAGTAAAGTAGGGAAGTGGTGTACAGCAGTGGGTACAAGGTTGTGGGTACAAGAGATATCTCTACAATAATCAAAGAGGGTGAAAGAGGTGCCACTTCATGTCATATGTACATAAATACATATAGCTTGGAAAATAAACAGGAAGGGCAGTAACTCCATGTGCAGTCACTGATCTTCAGCATTGTTCAAACTATTTTAGCGATGGTGAGAGAATTCATGCAACTGGAGTGCTGCAATAGATGGATATCAGCTCTTCAGTGACAGACTGAGCAGAGGAGGAGTAAGAAAAGAAGGAAGTGAAAGACAAGATCACACCTATGTGAGCACTTCCATGAGACTGACAATGATTTGGCAGAAAGTTTGCTGTTCCTGATGGGATGCCAGTACGAGAGAACAGCAGTGGGAATTGTTGCCCTTCACAACTTTAAAAAGTTTCAAGAAAAGCTTCTACCACTGCATTAGTAATAAAAGGCTGAACTGAGAAAATCCAAGCACAGCATTAAAATGGGTGGGAGATTTAGTGACAACAGATATGCAAAGCTGAGGTATTCAATGCCTCAGCTTTTCTTCAGTCTTCACTGGAAACTTCTCTCAAGTATCTGTGGTCAGTGAAAGAATTCAGAGAGAACAGTCAGTGCTGGATAAGGATTGAGTCAGGGTTTGATTAAGACAGCTAAATACAAGCAAGTCCATGTGATCAGATCAGATACATCCAAGGATGCTGAGAGACAGTAAATGTCCTTGAAGACTGTTCTGTGTCAGTTTTTAAGGATCTTGACAACAGTAGTGAGGAATATATTGCAATCATCTTCAAAAAGACCAATAAATCACCTCTGGAGAACTGCAGGCTAATCTGCTTCACTTCTTTGCCAAGGAACGAATCCTCCTGAAGCACATTTCTAGGCACATGCTGGAAAATGTACTCAGCAAGTGTCAACACAGATAAACTGCAGACAGAAAGGATGGTGAGGCATTGAACAGGCTGTCCAGGGAAGTAATAACATTGCCATGCCTGGAGATATTTGACATGTGGGGATGTAGAATGCTAAGGGACATTATTTAATGGTAGAGTCCATAGCAGCAGGAGGATGGTTGGAATTGATGATTTTCCAAGTGTTTCTTCAACCTAAACTGGCAAAAGGGATATTCCCTATCATATGACATCACAGGGAAAAAGCTTGAAAACGGTGGAGAGTTTGCTGGGCTGGCAGCTGCTGCTTGGGGAACTGACTGTTGGGTACTGAGCAATCACTTCTGCACTTCTGCATCATATATATATATATACAGCATATATTTATTATTATGACCATTATTGTTATCCTTTTTTTTTTTTCTTCCTTTTTTCTGTTTTAGTAAATAGTCTTTATCTCAACCCATAAAATTCTGCTTTGCATTTTTTTTGGTTGTCTGCATCATCCCACTGGGATGTTGGAGGGAAAGCAAGAGAGAAGGGAGCAAACTGTGGGATTTAGCTATCTGCTGGGTTAAATCACAGCATTAACCTACAGGAGCAGACTGGTTCAGCCCTGCCCATCCACAGTGAGCAGCTTCCTCAGATCTCCTGCTGCACCAGAACTCTTTCCTTCCTCTCCTCTCCCCTTTCTTCCCCTCTCCAGCTTCATCTACAGCCCGTGGCTGCTCCTGCAGTGGCTCTCCATGGGCTGCAGCCTTCATGCCACATCCACTGCTGCATCTCGTGCTCCTCCATGGCTGCATTTGGAGATCTGCTCTGTGCAGTACCCATGGGTAGCAAGGGAGCAGCCTGCTTCATTATGGTCCTTTCCTGGGCTGGAGGGAGGGCTGTAAGAGGACTGGAGGGTTGTTTCTTGCAGTTTTTCACTCCTCTCTCCCAGGAGCTGTAGTGCAGCAGTTTTTCTCTTTCCTAGATCTGCTTTCCCAGGGGCATCACAGCATCAGACAGGGCTTAGCTCTGGCAGCAGTGGCAACAGGGACTGTTGGAGCAGCTGGAGCTGGCTGAGATCTGACATGGGGCAGTGCTGGGCTCTGTTCAGAGGCCATCCTTGCAGCCCCTCCTAAACCTAAACCTTGCAATATCAGCACAATACACTTTTGCAGCAAATCACACTTTAACACTTCTCCTTCCCACTTTGCTTATTTTTATCTTAAATCAAAACATCATTATATAGTTCAGAAGCAGAAAAAAAAAAAAAAAAAAAAAAAAAAAAAAAAAGGAGATAAAAAAGAAACCTGTCCTTCATTTTAGCTGATGGGATCTTAAGCCAAAATATTATGATCTTAATTCCAGTTTGAGAAAAAAGTACTGTTCTGAAGACAGGACTGCAGGCAATGTTACGTCTGATGAAAGAGTTACAACATTGCCAAAACTCTCACTATCACCTCTGCTTATCACCCCTCTGCTTTATGTAAGCAATCCAACTTGCTCAGAGCTGGCTCTTAGGCAGTTGCATTGTTTCAAATAAAAACACTGCTTTTCTATAACATGTTGTGCCAGGGAGCAGGAAAGCATAACACGACCAAGGCTTAAACTAAAGGAAGAATCAAGTGCTTTAGGGCAAGCTTAACTTTGTTTGGAATAAACTGCACCAAACAGCATAGCATAACTGTACTCTGTGTACTGCTGATCACTTCCTTGAGCACTGAATGCTTGGTTCCACGTTGCATACATGATTACCATTAGTCTGGAATCCAAAGATGTTGCATTACAGCGAATCAGTAACTTTCAAAAAAAAATCACTTGACTTTTCATTTGTGATTTATATACATGCATGCGGTTTGCATGTGTAACTATCAGTATCCAATGCAAATGTACAGTAAGTATACATACAAGTATGTAGCCAAGGAATCATTGATCAAAAGCAGTTTCCTTACAACTATAATGGTGAGCTACTCTAAGAATATCAACTTTCAGTACTAATTATGAAGCGCAGCTCTTGAAGTGTTACAAAGTGGCACATTGTTAATCATATTCTGTGCTTATACACTATATTCAACCCTACTTATTTTGTGCTGGGACTGCTTTTCAAGGAGTCCTACTGTTTGGTGGTGGCTTTTTTTTTCAGTAGTTGTTGCTGTATCAACAATGATGACATCGTTGACGCTTTTTTTGCCTGTTATCAGCATATTTTGCAGTATACTTAGTATTCTGCAGCAGCCCATATGTTGAAATCTTTGTTGCTCAGACTCTCAGTAGTATATTTATTTACAATTCTGCTTGTCCATACAAAAAATGTAATTACAGATTAATCGGTACATTATTGCCATTTGAAATTGCATTCCAGAAAGGTGTTTTCCTAATGTGGTTTGGATTTACTTTTCAAGATCAATTTGACATTTCTCGAGAATTAACCATTTCCAAATATCCCTCCCCTACCATTTTACCAGACAAACATTTTAAGTTTACAAAAGTTAAATCAAGTAGGATTGTCTTACTCTGTGAGATATCAAAGCATAATTATACATCCTGGAAGTCAGCTGAACTTTGTCCCTAATTTGCATCTCATCTTGAAGAATTTATTTTTCAATTTGTCATGAAACTTACGACTGAAGCTGATCTTTTATAGACCATTTGGCAAGAGAGAATAATTAGAAATGCAGTTCCATCTGCATTAGAATGTTTGTTGGTTCTTTTTTCTTTTCTTTTCTTTTTCTTTTTTTTTTTTTTTGTTTGTCTAAATTTTGGATGCAGGCCCTGCTGTATGCTTCCTTGAAATTCCTTAGTAGGAGTGCAAGAGATAAAACATCACAATGAATACAATTAACAACTGTCTTGGAAATTAGTAAGCCTCATCATTTTTAATATGGTATGAAATTATTTTCTTTTAATTTAGCACTGATTACTCTCCCTGGATCTTTCTGATCTTTTCTAGTTCTAAGGAAAAACATGTATTCCCATCATGATACATAAAACATTATATTCCTTGAGTAGAAGGCTTATGGTTTTGGTTTTATGTCACTCCAGCTAGACTTTGCTTAATAAAACAGATTTGAGAAAATAAATTACTTTCTTGTCCAGCATGGTAGACCTGCTGTTTTGAAGTAACATTATCAAGACACTTGGTATATTCAGGAAAGCAGATGTTAGAAATCTGTATTCATAGGTACACTTGTCCTAAATTCCAGTAGTACAGCAATCTGAAGGATATTCCGAGTTTCAGAAATGTGACAAGTTATGTAACAAGATTTGCCAAAGGACTTCATAATTAAAAATTAGGTCATATGAGTTGTAATTAAAATGCAGCTCTTCAACAGTATTATTTCTTTAATTAAAACTCAGTATACTGCTCAAAAAATGAAATTGGAAAAACTGCTGAGTTGCCAGAGACTCAAGTTTCTTGTGAGTCTAATTGGAAGGGAATGCACATTTTTCTAATCATTCTATGCAAACAATGATAATTTCGGTATCATCTTTCCTAAAACAGTTATGCCTTCCTACTGTTTCTCTGAGTCAGATCGTCAGAATACTGCAGGAAGCATGATGAAAAACCATAAAGTAAGAAATCTTCAAAAGTATAAAAGTAACCTAAGAATGTTCACTTCCAGCCACTCTGCATCCCTTGAGTCTGCAGTGGAGACAGCTTCACTACTCAAGGGGTGGTGTTGACTGTGTCAGTATAATTTTTTTGGCTTCAGTAGGAAACAGGAATGGCGTATTTGTATCTATCAAAGCTGTGTCAAAGATGTCTCAAACCTATTCAATCTTACAGTTTTATTTTTGAGATGTTCATCACACTGCAGCCTTTTGTTTATTTGAACTATCACTGAAAAGATAAAAGTGAAGTGTCCTAATTACACCTTGAACTCTGGAAGATTAATAAATACAGAAAAGACCAGTTTCTGTTTGTTTTTCCCCACTCATTTTCCTTTTCCCATCCCCACAAATTATAAAGCTTTATATATATATATATATATATTTTTTTTTAGAAGAATGGGAGGATGTGGTCACAGTGGTATCTCAAGAATAAAAAGGAAAAGTCAGTTTTCCTCTATTATAATATTGGGATAGAAATAGTGATACCAAGCAGGTGGGAATGTAAGACTTGAACAGATCTGAAATGAAGCTACCACAGGCATTTGAGGTCTATGGGGATGTCATTTACTGATGGCTTATAGCACTACTTCCTGACACCTCTGTTGTGGAATAAATTCAGATTTAAAAATGTTGCTTGAAGCAGTAGAACCAGTGCCAGAAAAAGCGTTGCCTCACTGTCTTGTATGTGAGGGAATCATAAACACTAAATCTCCCTTAAAAGAGGCAAAGAAAACTTGACTGTTGGACTCGATGATCTCTGGAGGTCCCTTCCAACCCCTACAATTCTGTGATTCTGTAAAAATAATTGACTAATCTTCAAACTTTGGTGAAGTTTTGAAAATTTAAATTTGCCTTAAGAACTTTGTGAGCACTATTAATATGTCCTAACATATTTAGCCCAGAATCATTCAGCAGACCTATCCCAAGTAAGAACAAAATATATGGACATTAGTGCAAACCCATGTAAACGTATCAGTTTCCAATATGATCTATGGGAATGTAGCAGCTGATTATTCGACCAAAGAATTTTCATCAACATTTCTCCAGGTGAAGCTTCAAAGCTTTCTTACATACAATTGTGATTACACATAGTTCAGATTGGTCTTCTAGATGTTACGTGGTTCCAACTCTTAGTGTGCTCTTCACTAAGTAAATTAGATCAGGTTGCTTAGGGGTTTACCCACTCAATTTTTGTGTACCTCCAAATATTGAGATTTCACAATATCTCTGGACAACCTATTCCAACGTTTGGACAATCTTAATATGAAAATAGAATGGAAAAGACCTTAAAGATCATTGAGTCCAACCATGACCTAATCATAACACCCTAATCAACAACCTTCTGCTAAATCATGTCCCTGGGCACCACATCCAAATAGATTTTAAACACATCCAGGGATGGTGACTCAGCCACCTCTATGGGGAGCCTTATTCCAGTGCTTTCTGTAAAGAAGTGTTTCCTAATATCCAACCTAAACTTACCCTGGCACAACTTGAGGCCATTTCCCCTCATCCTGTCACCTGTAACCAGTGACAAGAGACCAACCCCGCTCTCTCTGTAAGCACATTTCAGATATTGGAAGAGAGCAATAAGGTCTCCCCTCAGCCTCCTTTTTCCCAGATTGAAGATCCCCAGTTCCTTCAATCTCTCCTCAAATCTCTCCTCATAGGGCACATTCTCCAAGCCCTTCACAAGATTTGCTGCCTTTCTTAGGACCTGCTCCAGCACCTCAGTGTCCTTTCTGTACTGAGGTGCCCAAAATCAGAGCATCTCATATCCCAAATTGTGCTTATTATCTTTTGTCTTATCAGTGTGTATTTCAAGACAAATCTGACTCTGTCTTCTGCATGCTTCCCATTAAGTACTTACAAGTAACATAAGGTCTCTCAGTCTTCTAGTACTGAAACCCTCTTTACTCCCCTTCTGCTGGTATGTTTCATTTTTCAACTCCTTACGTGTCTGGAATGTCCTTCACTACATACACAATGTCTTTCTCATACTGAGAAGCCCCAGACCTGACTCAATACTTCTTACGAGTATATCCAGTCTGGTATATAATGGCTCCTTTTGCTGTAAGGGCATAATGCTGACTTATCTTTTTGTGCAATCAGACCAGTATAATCAGGTCTAATCTGCACTAGGCAATACTGTTGAATAGTACTCACCAGATTACTGGATTTGGGATCTGCTTTTGTTCTTACTGAACTTGACTAATGTCCTGTTCATTCATTCCTCCAAACTGTATATACCCTTAGAGTGGCAACCATATACTCTAAGAAAACTACTGCTTCCTCAAGAGTGACATTATTTATAAGCTGCTAAAATTGCATCACACAGGCCGTTAAAAGCAGTAATGACTCTCTTATCTATTTCTGAGGAACACAACTTGTAAGGGGCTACCACTAGGACTTCATATTGCTGCCTAGAACTCTCTGAACCCAGTGATGCAGCATCTTATTATCCATTTACATACTGCACATCTCCTCATCTTGGATAATGGGCTGCTAGGCCTGCTAATGAAATATCTTGCTTTCCTTACACTTCTTTTTGCTGCTGACCTAGTTACAGAAATCTCATACCTTTCACATCACTAGTTTTAAATCCAGATAATCTTTGACTTTTCTATCTCTATTCCTACGTGCTCAGGCAGTGTCTGTGTTTCCCTTAGGTAGTCCATCCCTGCTTCTAACTTTTGCACACTTCACTTTCATAACTGAACTTACTTAAAGAAAGTACTGCTCTTGATCTCTGAGAAAGTGCATAACAGCATGAGAATTTAAAATGTTTCTAACCTTACACATGCATCACAATGATCTGGGAAAGATGTTTGGGCTGCTATGTTCAGAAACTCGATACTTCTTACATTACGAGATCACACTAAATGAAGGAATTCATCCCACTTCACTTTGCAACTTAAATATTGATCAAGTGGCTGTCTTTGAAATTTCACACACTCACATGCATAAAAAATGACCTGCTTGTTCACTAAAATTACCTTACAAGAACCAAACATTTACCAACCTAAAGAAACTAGTGGAACATAAACTCGAAATAACAAACTGTGAGGAAACAATAAGAGCAGGCAAAATACTTTCAAGTGATACATAATGAAGAAAATTGTTTCACAGGCAGATTTCTAAAAATGTGAAAGATGTTGTGCCTGCTTTCTGTCATGGTTGTAATTATTTATTACATTAATGCCATGCCCAGAAGCACATTACAGTAATGATTGTGTAAAAGCGCAGTTGAAAGATGAATCCTAAAGCATGGAAGTGCATCAATGCAGAGTGCTGTTCAGTGCTGTTAAGGGGAACACTTCATGAACAATTACGATTCCTTCATTTACACACTGGTTTTCTGCTGCTCAGCAATATAAAATGTTTATAGCTCTGACGCAGTTCAGAAAGTAGTGCCTGCTATTTACTTCCATGGAAACTATAGCAGATACAAAACAACCAACAACACTATTTGATAGAGCACAGATTTGCATGGATGAGCTGTTCAAGATACTGCTCATTCAGGGGCTTGACAGCTCTGCATGCACATATGGATTGTGGCTTGCCTTTCATGGCACTGTCACCAACGCCGAAACACACCATTCACCACCTCATTGTGCTTATATCTACTATTTGATCTCCATAAATGTTTAGTGAGCATCAGTGAAATGTCAATGAGTGCACATTTTTCTGCACTGATCAGTTAAATGACATACCTTTGTTTTATACACACTTCCATATCACATGCCATTTTGTCTGAGTGTCCTTCTGCTGACATCTATCACAGGGCAACAAAAATATAACGGAATATTGGCAGGAAGGTTCAGTCTCTTCTGCCATACCACCAATATTTACCTCTTATATCATGGACTGAGATCATAAAATAGGCATTACTTTTGGAGTAGCACTTATACCAAAATGAAGAAAAGAGTTTTTGTGTGGGATCAAGACTTCACTGCTGAGGGTTCTGTACTGACAAATCTATCTATGTCTCAGAGATCCTAGGGTTGATACCTCTTATAGCTTTAAACATATTTGTTAGAAGAGAGGTCTCGTTACCACTGACATTCATTTGATCCTTTCAGTTCCATTAGTGAAATAATAAAAACAAGCAAGCAAACGAACAAACAAAAACAGGAAATGTTTCTCCAACAGATCAGCAAATCTGAATTGATTTATTCTAGAATAAGATAAACAGGCAGTTGAAAGAATGCAATTTAAACTTCCTCATTTCAACAGCCTTAGGGTACAAGTTCAGCTCAAGTTGTATCATATAATTTCATCTTTTAGCTGGATTTTAAGAAGTGTTTGGGCAGCTGAACTAACACATATCTTTCCAAACCCCTAGGCTTACGCTGAGGGTTAGGGCACTCACAGCCATTACTCTGCTAGCCAGATAAATAAGAACTCAGAAAATTAACTTAGAACACCTCCATCATACATTTCACATACGTATACACTTCCACTAAACACTGACAACGGTAAAAAAGATTATATTTTCACAGAATAGCAAAGACTCACACACCAGAATTATACTTCCTGTTTTGCTTTAAACACAGTACCTGTTCAGAATATGTACAAGCAGGGCAAGAGGAATTCTGTGATCATGATTTTTTTGTGTACCCTGGTGTACTATCTAATCCTCTTGATAACATTTATTCCACATTAATCTGGTAAAGTGAATTCAGATACCTTGGACAAAATTAAGACATCACTGGTTTGAGGTTAAATAGTCTTAAAATCATAGCACTCAAAGCATAGGAGAAGAAACAATGTATCATCACTACTGAAATAAATAAATAAACAAACAACTCCTGTGCATGAAGTTAACTGTGGAAAGCAAATCCCCAAGCACCTACCCTTTCAAGAGTTGAAGTTGTAGCTCCTACTAAGTGTAATTTTCCCTACTTCTACGACATCTGGAAGATGACCTTAAAAATTAGCTACACATTTTTAGTACCCAGCAGTGGGAAAAACCCTAAGAGCCTGATCTCATCTCATGCTGTATTGATGCAAGTTGCAAGCAGTAATATATTGGTCACTCTTGAAGTTTCACCTCCTATTTATTTTCATGGGAACTACAACAGATACGAAAAGCACAATGACACTGCTTTTCAGCATAGTCATCACCATTAGCTATGCATTTTTATCAGTAATGAACATGAGCCTGCAAGCCACACTCATAAAAATCTGCACCAGTACAGGTGACCTGCTGCTATGACAGTGTAGTCGGAAGGTGTCAAATCTGGACTACATAGTGGGTATGGGTGGACATTCTAGCCAAGATTCGCAATGTGATCTGCAGTCTTCAAACTGTTATGAGACCTGGTGTTATTGTGATGCAAGAAAAAGTTGGTCTTCTCTGGCTTGACTCTGGAAGTCAGAGCCTTCAGTTTACGCAGAGTCACAGTGTAAGAGTCAGAATTCATTTTTTGTCTGAAAAATTGCAGAAAATCCAGGAAGATCACTCCTGTTTTATCTCAAATGACAGTGTACCACTTTACCTGCTGAGGGCTGCATCTTGAAACTTCTTCCTCAATGGGGAATTCACATGTCACAACTCCATGGACTGTTCTTATGAATCTAGCTTGTAGTTTTGACAACGTCTCATCACAGGCAATGATGCAATCCAGGAAACTGTCACAGTCAGCCTCATATTGGTTCTGCATGTCCTGACAAACTTACGTAAGGTGTTCTTTCTGTTTCTGAAAGATCATGCATGGAACCCACCTGGTGCAAACTTTGCAATATTCCAACATTGTCACTGTCCTTTCCAATGCACAATACACAGTTCCCTGGTCATAATCCGCTAATCCGCATGGATGAGCTCTTCATTTAATGGTGTGACAGCTGAGCATACACATCTGCAATGTGGTTTGTCTTAATGCCATGGTTTTACAATTTTTTATAGCAACATCACTGTTGCTAGTGCTGTAACACACCACCCATAACCTCACTGTGCTCACATTCACTGATTAGCACCTAAGTGTTCAGCAAGTGTTGATGAATGTCAGTTGGCACAAATTTTTCTGCATGGAGCAATTCAGTGATACACCTTTGCTTTATATGCACTTCCAGGTCACATACCATTTTGTCAGACTGCCCCTCTCTGCCATCTGTAACATGGCAACAAAATGTAATAGAATATCGGCTTGAAAGTTTAATCTCAACTGCTATACCACCCATATAATAAAAGAAGAGGCATTAGTTTTGGAACATCCATCATAATTTTTTGGAAGAGGCATTCCATATATCAAATGGGATTACAGTTTTTGTTTCCTTCAAGACAATGCCTAAAGTGTACTCCTATATATTAGAGAAATAAAACGGGTGTCTAATAATCAGCATCTGTCCTATACCACTTAAGCATCACTTTTCTCCCCATCTATCCTGTTGCAAAACATTTCTGCTGTAAGATTCACTGACTTTGCTGAAATTTGCGAAATTGAACATTTACCAGGAGAGATAATCGTTATTCCTGTACTTAACTGCTGTACCCACTAAAATAGTATCACCCTTCCGCTGCCTTTTACATAAAGGACAGAGGAAGAAAAAACTGATCTCCTTTGGAAGAAAAGGAACAGAAAAATTTTCACTGGAGTCTTTTATAGCTTGAACAGAGTACTCTTTTACAAACCAATAAGTGTCTATTAAAATCCTGTCAGTAAGGATCAAATAGAATTGGAGTTACTAGCTCCTTTGGAAGTGCTCAGACTTGCAATTCCTTGAATACTTGCCTCCAATTCTATGATAGAGAGCAGCTGTCAGTACCAACTTGCTTGCATGCCAAAATGCAGTCAGACAAAATATCTTTTCCTGCAGTCTACTTCCCATTTCAAATGTCTCTGTCCCTCCATACATTGTATTAGGATTCATCAAAGGCAACTGCAGCACTAACAAGAAAATAGTTGTATTCTACTCGTTACTACAAATAAATAAAAAAGCAAGTCTTATAAACAAAGCAATTTTCTCTAAAGTTTATTTATATCATCTTTCAGTTTTGAGAATTTAGATGCCAACTTTCTCTCTGCTTTAATAAAAATGAAAAATGCAATAGCGAAAGCAAGGAGAGTAGACTATCAAAATCACGTGCTTACTTTTTAAGTTGTCATGCCAACTTAGTAAATATAATAACACAAAAGAAGTCCTTGGTAGTGGTTCAAAGAAATCGATGTGCAGAAACTTACAGCAAAGTTTTGTTACCATTAAGCATTTATTGGCAGTGCTGGGGTAGCATCGAGATAATTCACCAAGAGCGCTCCACCAGCTGATGGTTCGTTAACGGATTATATTTTCACATATATTACATATCCATTAAATTCCCAAATTCATTAACCTGTCTACTCCTAATGACTGCCTAACAAACATAGCATTATTCGTCTATCATCATGCCATCTAGCATCCTTCTAGAAACGTGATGTTCCATTCTTAGTCCTTGGGGGTCGTTTACTTTCTCCTAGTATTCCTTTTGTCTCAAAGATTGCTGTGGAATGCAAGGACAATCGAGAAGTCTCTGCATACACAGATAAGGAACACAAAGGGGAACATCTTGATGCTGTTTGTCACATTTTAGGCATTCCCTTGTTGTTTCTTTTGCCTTGTTAAAGCAGACTAGCCTTACATCCTGTCTCCCCATCTACAATACTACATAACAATTAACATTCTGTAATTAACATCATAGCAATATCTAAAGACTGCTGTGGTGTTGCACAGCACTAACAGAATGTTTTGTGTAATTACTTCTAATCACCTGATACACAATAAAAGCAGTAAATTTCAGTTTCATAGCAGCAGACTTACTTTTCTCTCAAATGTAACCCACCTTCACTTTTGCCCTCTTCCTTTAGGCTGGCTAAACACATTGCTAGGTACTTCAGCTGTCTTAATAAGGCTGAGGAGATTTAATATTTTGACAAACGGTAAAACAATCTCATTTTTTCTGTCTCCAGAAGGAACGTAGTCTTTAACCTATATAATGCCTAAATTCTTAGGAAGCCTCTAACTCAGAAACAACTATCTTCACACAGGAAACACCTTTTACAATGTATTAGATTCTACTAGGTATTAATCATTTATAGAAGTCCTCTTGCCTACACTTTTTTTTTTTTTTCTTTCCATAAGAATGCTTATTAAAGGCTTTAAAAGGCTCCTATAGCCCCTTAAGTATTTTGAGCATTCCAAATGATGTGAAACATGAGAGATAACAAAAATATGCAGAAAATATTTAAGGTCATTTAAGGAAAAACAAGAAGAAAACCACTCATTTATTTTGAGTAAGAGTTACCTAGGCACATAAAGTTATTTAAGCACATTAAATTAAATTATTGAGGTACCTAATGGCACAGTTGTACACATCTGAAATGATACATTCAATCATATATCAAATGATATAATGCTTTTCTCCCATCTGTCATCAATGCTCTGTGCTCATTCCTGTTTGTATAGAATAGTCTCATAACATAACAGAAGTACTGAGACATATGTGAAACATAATGGGCAAGAAAGACCATGAGATGAGTTACCTAAACACTTTACTGACCATTTGTAAAATAAACGCGCCAAATTTAGGCATGGCTAGTGTAACAGAGATGCTAAGTTGCAGTCTGAAACAGTGATTGAGCACCTGGTGGGAAGACAAGGTTAACGCAGGGGAGCTGAGGTGTATGCAGTGAACCTGAGTGACCTGAAGGGGTGGAGAGAGGATCTAGCCCTTCCCAGACCTCATTTAAGGGTTGGCAGTGGAGGCAAGAGTATCTCTTGCAGGAGGTCCCCTGCCTACTTGAGGCCTTCTAAATGTAAGCAGCTCATTTCCTTCATTTCTGCATCTGTTGTATTTGGGCTTGTTCTCATTTGCTGTAGCTGAAGGCTTTGCTACTCTGCTATTATTGTTGTACTTTCCATCTGTATGGGAACTACTAAGTCACGGCCTGAACCTCTGATTGATCACCTGAGGCAAGCCATGAGTCAGCCAGAGGAGCACAGGTGAAGGCTCCACCTCTCCTAGACCTATTTAAGAGCTGGCTACCATTGGGGAAGGATCTTGTCTGGAGATCCCTTCTTCTGGTGTTTCGTGGTGAGTCTAGCATAAGGGTAAGCCTTCCATTTTTTCTCTTTTGTTGTCATAGTCCACTTTGCCTAACTCTCTTGTTTATTTTGTGATTGTAACATCTTGGTATCCATTGATTATACACTATCCCATTATACTATTACTGCTAGCTATTGATATCTGACCTAACCCTCCTAATACATAGCTGTTAACAACTGTTCGAACTGTATGAAAATGATAAGCAAAACAAAGTTTGACTGCTTTATTCCTCAGTCTTTATTGGAGGCTGTACTGAGGAACCAGTCCCAGGAGGGCATGTATCATTTTGATTCATTAACTGACCCTGTAGTCCTCATGGGTTGTTTAGTATTTTTTTTTTTCCCATTTATTTTCTTGCTATTTTTGGTTCCTAAATGGTCAAAAAATTCTAGTTACTTTTGCATGTGAAATACTTTAATGTGAAGAATGAGTTTGCTCTGTATTTTCCTCATGAGCTAGGAATGCTTAATTTTCATTTTATGTATTAAAATACATAAATATTTGGGAATGCTGGCCTGGAAAACTCATGTCTGAAAAAGATATTGAAATTTTAGCATCAAATGGAGCTTAATATGTGTCAATGCTTGCTAAAATAAGAGGATGATAAATATACTACTTGAAAAATTGCCAGTGGCAAATATTTCCTAATGGAAGGATTGTAAATACATGGATTGACACCAGAATTTCTGCAAGAATACTCTTCTACTAAGTTATATTGGGAATGATGATACTGAAACTCTAGTGTTCTCACCTTTTACAACCCAAATTTATTTAAGAAATAGTGATCTTCTCAAAGATGATCCCTACTTTCTTACATTTGGAATTCCCAGTAAGACTTGTTTCTGTCACTTGCAAATGAAAAGCCATTTCAAACCTTCCTTACTTCTGTCATGCTGAATAATCTGTCTGCCACTTCTGGCCTGGATTAAGTTGTTGAAAACATATCTGTGTCACTGACTTTACTAGCAGTGTTGAATATGCCATAGAATGTCATCCCAGCGGGCATCATTTAGAAGTTCTCAATGACAACAGGTGTCCCAGACACACAAACTGTGGGGTAGAGATGATGAATTTTCAGAATTAATGAACATTGAAATAAGTTTCAAAAGACACTTTGTACTGAGGGTTGCAAAATGGGGTTAACAGAAAAGCAAGCCAATTAGTGCTACTTCATGTATGTAACACAGAAAAAAATAGTTTCAGACACAGTCTAGAATGTTTCTTGATTTCCATTTGGAAAACTGATTTCTAGGATCTTGATATTCTGGTAAAAGATTATAAGCACCTAGATTATAAAAAGCAGGCCATTACTATACACAGATAAGAGTTCAGGAACCTAACCTGAAGTACTGATTTTGGGTTTGTAAGCATCTTATTCAGAACAAGTCAGAAAAGCATATTTCTAAAAGTGTATTCCATCAATAAGTCAATTGGGGGTAAATAGAGTATGATAACTTATCTTAATGATCAGTATTTCTTAGCGTTTATCACTAATGACATGTTTTGCTGTATAGAATATGGCAATACTATATTCTCAGCAGGATAAATTTAAGAAATTAGTAACTGAGGTCTTTATCACACTGCCTTTTATTGTCCTTTTATTCTCTTATTGATACAATTATTCATAATTTTTTTTTTGAAATTTTGAATGAGAAAATAGCTTTGGGACAGGGAGTACACTTTATGCAAATAAATTAACATTAAAATCTGAAGTAAAACTTGGGGAGAGAATAGAACTTTAAAACTACAAGTGACAAAAAAAAGATAGAGGTATCACGGTACGAAATTAAGCCTGAGTTGTATAAGGTCATTAAGAAGATGGAGATACTATACCTACTGCACTGTAGAAAAAGGCTTCCATACTTGGGCTCTTTGCTAATGTGTAACAGAAAAAATGAGAGAGGAGAAATATAATTTTAGAAGCTGTAATTTGAATAAAGAACTAAAATTAGCGTAAGAGAGATTAAAGAAAAAGTTGCAGTAATCAACACAGAAGGTAACCTGCCACTCACATAACTAACAATGATATGAGAAGCTAAATACGTCAGTACATCTTTCAGCCTGTGTCACAAACTAAGCTTAATCATAAATGAGACAACAGCTTCCCAGGATTTGAGATGGCTGGATACACTTGAATTTAATTTTTCTGCACACAGATCCTTCCACTGAGTTTCAGAGTTGATCCCCTTGCTTTCTTAACTACCTGAACTATAGTAGTAAGAAGCATAGGAGTGCCTGAATCCACTTCAAAACTTGATCAATGGTTTTATGTTTGAAGGCTATGCACACAATCAATCTAAAATATAATCTTGGCAAGGTATAAAGCATCTGCACAGGCATAAACTCAATAGGTATCCTTGCTTGAGGGAAGATTCCATTCTTCAGCCAGCTGCAGTGCAGAGGAGCTCAAAGGGCTCTTGAGCTGATCACTATTTACTAGATAGGAAGGCTGACTCATTATTTAGCACATGCTCAAATGGTCCTCAGTTGTTAAACCAGGTGAAAACAGGTTTGAAATCAGTTCTTTCAGCCCTCCAGTTTGAGATGGATTTGTGTTCATTATTAGTTAAGGCAGTCCTGAGCAAGGCTTTGTGCATAACAGGCAGGCCTAAGGAGGGAGATAGGAGGGTAACACAATGTCACAGCATGTAATGTTGAATATTTTACTGTTACTCATCTTTAAGGGCATTTATTCACCTCTACTACCTCATTTATTATTCATGAGGCTATTGAAGAATGGCATCAACATTAATCAATGTATAACTGACTCACCTTGTATGTATATTCTAAAGAGAACATAAGCAACTGTAAAAATAGAATTATCACAACTGCAGGGCAAAATTTAAAAAATTACACTGTTTCCATGTAACAAAATATTTTTGTGATTACAATGCTAATGCCAGCTTGATTTATCTCTAAGTACCATAAATACCAACGGAGTCATCAGCTTAAGTTTCTGCTAATAACACTACCACAAACTTGCTTGACTATTTTAAAGGCCTCTCCATAGTATTCATATTACCTCTTTATTAGCTAACTTAAATTCATGTAGTTTTGTGGCATTTTTTAGTCATGCTGAATAAATGCTTACTGAATGATGTTCAGTTAAAAAAAATCATTGAATTTGCATCCTCTTTGTATCACTGACACATGCAGAAAGTGTACTGTGACTACATACTGATCTACGGAGACTGAAAGACATTGACAAAAGGGACCAGCTTTGTAGCGAGTGTGAACTGCAGCTGAGGTCTGTGCCTCTGCTCATCTCCTCCCTGCTGTTTGGTTGGAAGAAGTCTGAGCAACAATCTTTTGTTAAATTCTTCAGAACAAAGTGACAATACCAAGAGTAGCAATTTTAGCACAATAACAAAACAAACTCAATATTTATTGCTAATGCATTTATAATATGCACAGTCCTAACAAAATCTTTCTTTATGTTCAGTATGTTACAAATAATAAATTGATTTTCCATTTCAAAGTGTTTTATTGTATTTAATAAGGTATAGATTAGACTTATCCACAAAATTATTTTCTGCTGCTTAGAATCATAAGATGAATCTCTATTTATTACATTCTAACAACTCTAGACATCAAAATAAACAAATTTGGGAGAATTTGTTTATTGACAATGTACAGAAAAACTTTTTGATTACTAACATCCTCACAATTAATTTCATTAAATTAGCTAAGGCTCAGATTTGATACCAGCTGAACATAAGTAATTTTTATATATTTCTTTCACTGCAATTTTCTCTTTGTAGATTGTCCATCTTTGTTGGACAGTATATTTGGAACCTGGGATCAGATGCAATGTCAAGTATTTTATTGTCAGCATGATACTGACATGGATGAAATAAGATGCTTGTTACAAGCATAGAAAGGCTTTCTAACACAGGGCTCAAACAGTACAAATGCAGTTTTATAATGGTGTCTGTAAAGGCTCTTCTTAGCTTGATAGCAAAACTACATCAGTAAGGGATTGCATCTCTCACCACTCTTAGCTGCCTGAAGCTACAAAAAGGCACATCTGCTGGTGCTGATATACGAGTCCTGGTTATCTGTTTCTTTTTCTTCAGCTGGAGCTCAGTCCTTTCCACAGCTATGTTGGTAATGTCTTTCTGGTGAATTCTGTCTAATCCACGCCCAGAAGAAAGTCAGCTTTGCAAATGATACAGATTTTATACTAGACTGCTCATAACAGAGACTGCCAGAGAACTGGTACTGTCAGGTTAACAACTGAACTTAAACAATGTATACATAGGTCTCAACCAGTTTGTCTCAGAAATATTCCCACATCATCTATAACTTGCCTGGACTTTCTGAGAATGATATGGACTGCAGCACAGAAAGGATTAAGAACAATCACCAGCACAGCTAGATCTGAAAGAAGATCTCTTTCTACAGTCTCAAGCCAACTATTTAAATTGCTTATGCTTATCTGGGTGATTTTGCCTGACATGGACAAGGGATCACTGCTGGAGGTTACTGCCTTCCCAGTTCTGCTGGCAAAAGGGTAATAATAAGTAGCTGGAGGGTGTAACTGTAACAGGGGTCATCCACCTGCATACTAGTTGTAGCATGATGTCTGTCTACAATCTGTTTGACTGACATAACTACGCTAGATTTAGTTTGTGATGGAAAGCAACTTAAACCTAGTTTTATAAGTTATTTTGTATATAAATTCCTACTTTTTGTGTTTTTCTTTATCCATGTTTCCAGGTGAATGTTCCTTTATATTACATCAGATTTTAATAAATACTAATGGAGTATGATTTCTCCAATTCAATGTAAGTCTAGGTAAATGCACATTATTACCATAATATTTCTCCATTACTGTAAGACTTTGATCCTGTCAATAGTAAGAATTAAGACAAGAAAGGGGACGGGGAGAAGCCTGAATAGGAACTTGTGCTTGTCGTTTAATAATTTGTTCAGCTTTCCTAAGAAAAAGTGATTAAAATATCTCACTTCTTATGTAAATAGATTGCAAATGAGGCTCTGAAAGAAAAGCATACCTAATGATCATGGACAGCCCTCAAGCACAGTAATCAATTGCTTGTTTGTTGAGATTCAGAGACATCTTGTAAATGGATGTCATGAGTATTAATTATCATTTGGTGATAGGCAGGCAGAGTAAAACATGTAGTTTGTAATTTCGTGGTGTAGCTGAATAGTATGTGTCCAATTGAGTGGTAAGAAGTTAATCTCTTCACACACACACACAAAAAAAAAAAAAAAGCATGGAAGAGCAATGAAGCTTAAGAGAACCCTAAAAATACCCTCACCCAGCTGTTTGCTGTTAGCAGGGCTATCATAGCAAACTGATAAACCCACAAAAAGGCCATTGCAACAAGAACAAAAAAAAAAAAGTATACTGCAGAGGAAATTCATTAAACCTGTTGCAGAAACACAGACCTTGCACTTGCACTCCCTTGGCCATCCCAGTGGACCCTCAGTTCCAGTTTCCAAAGGGAGCAACTCCAGCTCAACTTTTGGTGAGGGAAGTTTCTGTCTACGGGGGGTGTGGACATAGTCCACAACTACAGGATGACTGGATGCAGTCACAAATTCTTTTAAGGACCAAAGTTGAGAAAAGTCTGTTTGAAATGTAGAAGGGAACAAGAGAGTCTGCTTGTAAAGAGGGCTGGTCAAATGATGAGCCTGGCCACGTCCTCCATATCTCATCATGACCCGATGTCCTGTCTTCTCATTAAGCTCTATTTTCCTGGTCAAGAGGACCCTTATGTATGCATGCATCTATAGAGTGGTCTATACATCAGTGACTGGAGTGAAGCTACAGACTAGAACAGTTACTGCCCAGGGGCCCTGGGCAGCCTGGTCTAGTATTAAATGGGGAAGTTGGTGGCCCTGCGTGTGGCAGGGGGGCTGGAGATTCATGATCCTTGAGGTCCCTTCCAACCCTGGCCATTCTGTGACTGTGCCTCGGTTGTCCATGATGATAGTGATTGAAGCACAGGTCAGTGCTTGACTCAATATTAAGTTAGATTTGACAGGGAGTTGCTTAAGTCTCTTGTTACCTGATATTTGAGCTTGTGCATGCAAGTGTGTATACGTATATACGAATAGCGTATCTACACATAAATGTGAACATGCAATGTATATGTGCATTTGTGTGGCTATGGCATGTAACATAGCATGCCATGTACATGCTAATGATTGGTCGGAGGAGCACAAAACTGTGGCAGCCTTGCCTCTGCTGGTATCAGATTTGGCAATTCCACGGAAAATGTAGCAAATGGCATAAAAAGATTTGAGATTTAAATATGCTGAAAGTGACTTATCTGCACAATTATTATGCAGGTTATTTTCTATGTATGTATTAAATTTTAAATTTGGGGAGGATAAGTAATTTATCTTTTAAATGAAATGATTTTATTACTTGCAAGTTTTTATTAAACTATTCTCAGCACAGAGCATTTGTAAGTAAATAGGCAAGCTGTGTAGACCTACTTCTGCAGAAATAAGCCTAGTACTTCCAATAGACATCAAAAAATTGATAGTGGTGAAAGGACAGGCAGACAAGATAAGGATGATCTCACCTGAAGTACTGTTGGCTTTATTGCTACTGGAATGTTCTCAAAATTATCACCACAAATTTTGCTCTTCTGGGAAATTGAAGTACACCTGAAATCATGGAATGTGCTTAGAGAGTTTCTCTGTATTCTTGATCCAAATCCATGTTCCCTTGGCTTGTGTGTGAGAGAGCATAATAATATCTCCATTAAGACGAAGAAAAAAAACTATATAAATTATATATAAATATATATAAAAGGCATAATTTCCCATTGAATAGGAGGAAAAATAGTATTTCAACACATCTTAGAATTCTTCTAGCACTCCTAAGATAATAAAACAGCTGACTAAGGTTTCTTAATTGTGAGCACCAAAAGCATTATTTTAAGGACAATTATCATGTTACAGCATTTTAACTTTGCTTAGAGATAGTTACTTAACTGTGGTTTTATTTATTATTATTTGCCCGTTTAACAAAGACCTTTGTACAGCACTATCAAACCTTGAAATGTTTAAATGTGATTAAATTGATTTAATATATGATATTCCCACCTGCTTGTCATTTCTGATGTACATCTGTTACATACAAAATTAAAAGCCAAGTAACAAGATTACAATCAAATTAGAGAGCTTATGCAAGTAAATAAGATTGAAAATCTGCGTGAGTGAAAACTGAACTTTCTAGTGAGATCATTTTGCATCCTGTTGGATAAAATGATTTTTAAACTTTCACATAAGGCTCTGACTAGAAAATCCAACCTTTGTAAATATACTGTATGAATTCAGAGAACTTTGCTTCTGCTGGTGAGCTACCTTCCCAGCCAGAACAATTTACTTGGCATTTATTTTAAAAATGAGTAACTCATGTAGATTAATTGTTTACCAAAACAGAAGAGCTAGGCTTTCAGGGGACAAAAGTGATTCAAGGAGAGTAAGGGAAGGAGAAGAGCTTTTTTTTCCACTATGTTTGTAGACCAGAGATAAATTAAAAAAAAACCAACATTTTACTGAAGAAATACTGTGTGTATATACATATACTTAAAACAAAAGCAACAACAACAACAAAAAACTCAAAAAAGTGCAGCAGCATGTGGATGAAGTAAAATAATGGATAATAATTATATAAAGAATATATATAATATATATGCACATATGAGAAGTTTTCCCATACCTCATGAAACTTCAAAACCCAAAGGAGCGTCCTAAGTTTTTCTGCACAGATGTCCTCCATAAAAGTCCTGCAGTAAAGATTGCTTTTAACCTCAGAGAATTTGTTGTTCAACAAAAATATATATTCTGATTATTTTCAAATTCAATTACAAAAGTTTTGTGCACAGTGCATTTAACAGCTTTAAATATCACTGCTCAGATTATTTTCTTTGAAAGATGAGCCTGGTTGTTCTTCAGTGACAAAGGATTTTGACACTAGCAACAGAAAAATGTAACTGGACAGAGCCTGAAGTTCTGACTAAGTAATTTCTGGAGATTTCAAAGTGGAGTTCAGATAAATTGCATTCTAAGCTTCATTAAGGAGTTGTAGAAAATGAATTGCATTTGTTTGTTATCAATCGTTCACTGCTTTGGTCTCAGTGAGATCCCCTTTTAACATTTAACATTTAAAGTTTTGGAGTAATAGAAATCTATTTTTATATCAATATGTATTTCTATTGAGAAATATGGTCTAACTAATATTGCGAGTTTGAGAGAGAAATTACTATGGAAAGAATTTTTCCTGAATATATTCAGGAAGCTATTTTTAAGTTGTGCATTTTTTAAAAGAGGCACTTAATTTATATTGAGTGATCACATCTCCAGAATGTTTTGATTTACCTAGTATAAATTAACAAATGTGTGCATACACCTATATATATATTTTATAGTGATATTTCGGTGGGAAAAATTCTCTTTGTTGCACTTTATGATGGATTTACAAATTTCACATACAGTGAGCATTTTATTTTTCTTCTCTTCTCCTTCTTAGTGTCATAAGAACAGCTTAGGATAGGAGCTATTAAGCCCACAAGAGGAATGGAATTAACTGCCATTGTAGGTTAACACGGTTTATTTATAAGGTTTTTGTCTTAGCCCAAGTAGATCAACTTATTAGTGAAGATTTTATTATTGATTACATACTGTATTCTATTCAAAACATTTAAATCAAAGGACAAGTGAAATCATAAAGCTTTTTAAAAAGCAAATTACTTCATACCAAAGATTTTTTTAAAAAAACTTTATTACATCTAGGGAAGATGCAGGTAGTTTTACCTCTTACCAATATCCATGCAAAAAGACAAACAAGAGAAGTATGAATTAAAATGTTCTGTCACATTTAGAAATCTTCTTTTTAAGGTCTCTGCTTCATTAAGATTACAGATCAGAACACAGGTTGAATCTCTTATAGTAAGAGTCAGTTTTATGAAGTAGAATAAAAGGGATGGCCTGCAAAGAACAGCCATTGCAAGCATCAAGATCGATTGCAAAATTTCATAGTTATTAAACTTAAAGGCAGGCTATATCTTTTCATAGACTTTTTTTATATGTAGACCTGATAAAGCTAGAACAAGCTAGATGGCCGTATACCTTAATTTATACAGTTTTTTATACATAAATCCTGCAGCTGTTCAAGTATTATTTTACAATTTTTGGCAGAGAGTACATAGAGATATATCAGTGTATCTAAAAATCAATATTATTCCAAGGCAGCTTCAGGTGGGCTTAGGAGCTTGGCCTTCTAAAGAGTTCTTCTAATTGTTTTTTTTTAAATTATTATTACAACTAGTTAAACAACAGTGTCTCTCAATTGCTTTACAAGCAGATTTACGTACTTGGAGTACACATCTGGACGCTCAGACTATTTCATCTGCCTGTAGTCAAGGTCAGAATATTCACACAGCTTCATTCCACTTTATGATAGGATGAGAATTACAGTTTGAATAAATAAATGAAGTAAAACATAAAAAGAGCCAACTGATGCAGGAGCTGCAAGTTCAAAAAAGCAATCTCACTCCAGGATTATCTAAGTATGATTTACTTTCAGCAAAAAATTTATGCTTAAGAATTCTATATGGTCATGTGTGTGGGAACTGCTGAATCATGTCCTGAACCTCTGATTGATCACCTGAGGTGAGCAATGAATCAGCCAAGGGAGCACAGGTGAAGGCAATTCACCTGTGCTGCCAGAAGGTGTGGAGCCTGTCTCCACCTCTCCTAGACATGTTTAAGAGCTGACTACCAGTGGGAAAGGATCTCTTCTGGAGATCACTCTCCTGGAGTTTTATAGCGAGCCCAGGATATTGGTAAGTATTCTATCTATTCTGTTTTAGTATAGTGACTGCATAGACAGGCTCTCTGGTATATTTCATAACTATAACATCTGTACATTCGTTGATTATACAGTCATGAATGCAACTCATATTAGTCTAAGAATCACTTACAATTTGCTTTTGGTATTTAAAGACTTGCAAGTTTCTTGTCACTCACAGTGGAGTATAATAGAAAGGGTCACTTTATTTTTTTTTTACCTATGTTTACCATAATTTGAGAATTGGTGATACTTGTAATAAGATGAAAAGAGATCAGGAAATGATTATAGCAAAATCAGAAATAGTAGAATTATGGTTTAAAAGAAAAATAGAGGGAACTTCTCAGGTGGATGTTCTTCACCTTCTTATGTGAAAATCATGGGGGAAATCTAAGAAGTGTGGCAAGCTTGATTTATTAAAAAAAACAGAGGAAGAAGAGACTCTTCAGAGTAAGTTACAATAATTGCAACAACTTAAGTTTGTTATTTTAATCTAAAAGATCTTTGTGATAATTTCCTGCTTTGTGTATGTCTATGAGAAACTCCCCTTGTGTTTTCAGTCTCATAGCATTTTATTGAGAATTCCCTAGGTATTAGAGCATAGGAATTAAAGGATGTATTTGTGGCTATCATGTCATATCCAGTAATCCTGCATAGCTTAGTTTGTTGAAGGATATATGAAAATTCTAAACTGCATTATCAGAAAATTTATGTTGGTAAGAACTATTTATATGTAGTAAGATACAGATCAAGGTTAAAAAAAGCAAATATTGCTTCTACAGGTGTGAAAGCTTAGGGCAGTTCAGGCACAGAAAACTCTTAGGCAAGTAGAACTTAAATTTGACACAGGCACCTACCTGGAGGGGTGAAAAAAAAACCAACCCCAAACCATTGAAATTACTGGCTTGTAACATGATGTGTAAGTACTAGAATACAGGGGTGTCAATTTGAGTTCATTGCTTGATGACAAATTGCCTGAAGCCTCTCAGAAAAACAATAAAGAAAGCAAAGTTCAAATGAGCTTATCAGGAATTTGGAGGAAGAATCAGTAGGATGCTGTGACCTGTTAAGATTAGGGAGCACTAAAAGAAAGGAAATAAGGCAGTAAGAGTACTTAGAAGTCACAGAAGCTGTTGTAAGATAGTACTAGGAAAATCACTATAAAAAAAAAGATAGCACTGAAGACTTAAATTCTTCAACACAACAGTGAATATCTTAGTTTTCTTCCTAAACATTGACTTGCATGTGCAGGTCTTCTGAGTTTTAGATTTAGTAGATGAGTAATATATATTATAGGCTGCAGTGTTTTGAGAAACTTATTCAGAATGATTTATATTTAAGCTTATAAGAGTTAAGTGAAACCATAACTAACGTTAAAATTTATCTTTGCTGGTTTTTTTTGAGTACTGAATAGTCTAAATAGCAGTGTGATGGATCAGAGAGGCCTCAGTCAGGTTAAAAATTAGAAGTTTTTTCCCAATCAAAAATAATTTTGATATGAATGTTAATGAAGGAGCAAAGGGAAATATGTGTGACTTAAGCAGGCAGAAAATACTTCTCTGAAGGTACAATTCTGCTCTTGATGGGTCTATGCAAATCTTACTTGGAACAGTGTAACCAAGGCTGAAGGTAACATGACCATCACTGTGTCTTGCTTCATGGACCTTTCATTTCACTTCTGTGTCCATCTTTTTTTTTTTAAATTACTTTTAGCTATAGTGATTCTGTATGGAAAATGGAAAACCACAGATTTTCTGTTCTGTAGAGTTTATGTACTACACTTAGTGCTTTTTTCAAACTTAAGATGTATCTTGAAACTGACTTTTCATCCTCTTTCATTCCTTATATAAGGTTGAAGTACAGCTGGGAGTTTTTGTTTTCTTCTGTTTGGTTTCCAGACTTATTTTTATTTCTAGAGCTCACTTTCTGCACAGACCTTTGGGCCTTATAGTTTACCTCTTACTAGTGCAGATGTGTTATGCTTCCCTTTTGGAAAAGCTTCTTAACAAGTTTAGAATACTTACAGATAGTTTCAACATTTGTGCTGCCTGGAATAAGATTAACTGGAGAAAAAATTAAAGCATAAAATCTTTATATGAATAGTATACTGAACTGATGTGTATACACCATGTTTTTAGCTCCAGCTTTGCTAGGTCTTGTCATCTCTTATCATGTCTCACGCTATTATTTTCTTGATAACCTCGTAATTCATATGCTTAAATAATTAAAGCTTGTTAAAAAAATCAGATTGCTGTTTCTAAGGGAAATAAATTATAGTTTGTTTTTAACTGAATGACTTAAATCAATTAATGTAGCCAATTTGAGAAATAAAGATACTAAAAGCTCTTGCTCAGCTAACAGTTAAAATAAGTTTTATTCTCCATTTTGGCTTAGCATTCAACTAACTCTTATGTCTATAAAACTAACAGCAAGGATAATGTTATTCCTACTCCTAGTCAGAAGGCAGATATTTCTTCTTCTGAGTTCCTTGTGGATATCAGTATTTCCCTCATACATTTGTCAGAGTACAAAACTCCTGAGAACTGCAGGTAGAACTACCGCTTTCTGCGTAAGTAGGGCAATTAGGGTACTGTCATTAGCCTTACTTTTATATTTACTGCACTTTTTTCACCAAAGAAAACAGAAACAATAAATTTTTCCCATTCCCATTAGTCAAATGAAAATGTGTTACTCTGCAGAAAAAGATTAAAATATGTTCTGTTAGAGAGGGAACCAGTGGTCCAACAACATGTGAAAATGAACAAATTCAAGATTTCTTTAAGAAATACACACCTAAATAAATACCTTATCTCCATTTACTAAGCAGAAGAAAATATGGGCTATGATGGGAAAGAGCATAATGGCATCTAATCAGTTTGCTTGCCTGACAGTAGGCTGGAGTTTGCTAGCTTATATCCAAAAAGGCATATTAAAAAATATGCAGGATAATATGATGCTTCCTGGGTAGTCTCCCAGCCTCTAGGAATTTGAAACTCAGAGGTAGTCTAGACAACAGAGTAAGTAGTTCTTGTAAACTTCTGTACTTTTTACACTCTTAGAATTCTACTGTAGTCACCACCAAAAGAATGACATGTAACAGAGTCGATTTGGAGACCAAAACCTCTGCATTCATTGTTCCTAAGCTTGTCCTCAAATTTACATGAAGCAGCCATTGGCATAAAATATAGATCAGTTATAGGCAGAGGCAGAAGAACAAAAAGGGAGGAAATGTTTCCTCTACGTTTTATTTCTGGCATAAGCAAAATTAATCAGCTCATGTTTCATATAGAACCTAGAGATGTATTAGCTTTAACTGGAAGATCGAAGAATGCATGTGTAGCCTTCAGATTATACTATAGCCAGAGAGCAAGCACTGTTTATTTTCACATTCGGAATACCATTAGGCTGAAAATTCTCTACCAGTATGAGGAATTCACATGAGTGCAGCTGAACATGTGAAGCAATCTGAGGAAACTATTGGTCCTTTTTCTTCTAGAAAGATTATGGTTGTAGCTAAAGGAAAGGTGAAAGTGTATCCCCAGTTAAAGTATTTGTATGGTCAGATCAAATCTTGCTTTTACTCATAGTGGTTTCTTACTAGTACGCTCTATGCAGCTATACACAGAGCTTTCCAGATACACTTTAGCCTTCACAAAGAATTAATGGAGCTGGACTTCCAGAACATGTTTCACCTCTCTAGAATACACGGGGTAAAACCCTTTTGGGGCAATATCTCATCTAGTTCTTTTGATTCAATGGTTTCTCTGAAATATTTAAACCTAAATATTAGTCACAACGCATTGGCTCGCATTCTGTGGAACACAAGCCTAGAATTAAGGAGTTTGTGGCGTAAATTCTTTATCACTTTGTTTTGCCTACAATTATGACATATCTGATAAGCAAGTGAACATTTCCAAAGGTGAATTTTATCCTCAACTATTTCCAATTTAGTCCCAATCAATATTAAACTCACTTTCATTAGAAATGTCTCTTTATACTTCTTTTACCTGAAGAAGTAAGGCAGTAACTATACTGTTTTGATTATTTTGATATATCTGTCCAGTTTTAAGGTAATCATGGTCTATTATGATCATCTTAGCTAACTTCCCCTAAGACATGGTCAGAGGTATTTAGCATATTAATTTGTTTTTTACTCTTATCTTGGGATTGAATCTAAACATATTCGCATATCTTTTAGAAGGCTTCAGTTAAAATCCCTCACATAATAGAAACTGTTGACTTAGTTTGAATGTTAACTTCTGATTGTTATTTTCTGTCTTCTATACAAATTACTTTTTACTATCTTGATCTGATATGTCTGAAAATTAAAAATTCAGAACACATCTTACACTCTCAAAAATATTAATTTCATACAGATGAAGCTTAAACAGAAACTCTCCCTACTCATACTCACAGATCTCTGTTCAGTGTTTACAGGCTTCATTGTATAATGTAAGATGCATATATTATTTTGGGAAGGTTATTACATAAAATAATTGGTGAGTTGGTATTCCTATTTATTCTGATTTCTTAGGTGATCAGTGGAATATTTTCATAATTTAGGATTAATTTGGGTATCACTGCATGCAGAGAAAGGCTACATGTGCATTACCTGTGAATTTGTCCTCTGAAGACAAAGATTAGTCACTGGGCTAATCTGCATGCATAAACAGACTGTTAAATTGAATATGACTCTTGTTTTATAACTGTTAGTACTGAATTTACAAGAGGAAGGGGTTTTCACTTAAACCAAAACTTTAAACTTTAGAGTTTACTAAGCAGCATTAGACAAAACATAATTTTCTTAACCTCATTTGCCTTTCTCTAACATGTCTGTAACATTAGAGATAACCTAAACCTCTCTGATTCTGCATCATGTGTACTATTTTCTTCCTTATTATAGAGAAAATAGTATAAAGGAGACAATAATATTGGAAGTAGAATTATGAGTTAATAAATCCTTGGTAATTTTAATGAGCTAAGAGGCTCATTTCAAATTACTGAAATTTGACTTATTCATTCAACTTCATTAACGTACAGAAAAATAAGATCTAGTAAAATAGTAGGCATAGGCAAAATAGCTTAGATTTTCTCATCAGAGTAAGTCCTATTCCTACTACAGCTAGGAAAAACAAAACCAAAACAGCTGAGATCTGTTGTGTATCAGAGAGATTTTGTTGTTGTCATAAATCCTCAGACCACAACTGTTCTTTATTTCTCTAACATCAATGACCTAAGATCTTTTCTCAACCATCATAACCTCAGTTTCAGAGGTTGCATATGTGAATAAAATCTGTGTTTTTATAGCTCCAATTGCCGAAGAAGCATTGTCATATCCATTTTTACTTTATATTTTGGTAACTGAACATTTACAAAGAAGGCTAAAATCTCTTTGTACATGCATGTTCTATATATAGCTTTGTTCTTTCAACTAGGCTGGTTAAAACCAGTCGGAAAACACTCAAAGGAAGCCTTGCAATATATAGAATATCCCTAGAGGGTGAGAACAAATGCTGTTTAAGATATTGAATTGTTGGCACAGAGCCAGTAATGCAATTCTTGTTCAGTTATGTTTTTAGATGACTCAACAGATCTCCTGCTAATCTCTGGCTCAAGATTTAGGGAGTATGGTATTTAAAATCTCCTCAATAAAAAAAGAATATCTCACTAAACTAAACAGAAATAATGAAGTAGTCTTTGGATGCCTTAATAATACTCAGGCATACACATATTGATCTATTTCCAAATGTGATACTGTATCTCGTACCAGTACTAAATCTAGAAAGATGAGTAAACCCTGTAATCCTATTTTTTGTTTTGTCATGGGAAGTGAAACAGAGAAATACAAAAACATGTATGTATCTGTAACTATTCTAAATGAAGTGGATCCTAGAACTGATTTTAAATAATTAATTTTGGGAAATGTAGGCCTAAATATAAAAAAAATATTAAAACCATAAAACATTATCCTTTGCAATGCTTATGTTTTTGCTTGTGCTTTTTCCATTCCTACCATTGTAGTTCCACACTAATGATTTCTCCTTTTTTTTGTATGTTCTTATCCATTGTCTTTCAAACTCATAGCTGAAAATCAAATAATATCTTCTCATTAACTGCCACTTAGCGTTTCAAACACTAAATGAAACACATCTGGCTTTACCAAAGTAATTTTCGGCAATACTGTCCTTTCTGTGTCGATGATTTTAGCTGTTAATAATATCAGATCAACTTTTTTTTTTCCCTTTCAGTTCTATTTTTAAGCAAACAAACTGTATAAACAATTCCATAGCATTAGACTTTACATGGAAAGAAATCAGTCTAGCCCACTAATGTTATGAACTCTGCAATGAAATGACAAATACAGGAAATTGGCTTCATTGGTTTAAAAAGAGAAAGAAGAAACATGATAGTAAAGAATGCTAATGGTCTCCAAGGAAATCTTGTGGATATTATTTTTTTAAATTACTCATGTTTCCACCTTAACAACAACATACAACCTGAAAAGTAATGTGAGCCTGATAATGTATGATGGCAAAGGCTAAGATGGAAGGTATCCCTAGGGAAGTTTTCCATTATTTTTGACATATTAAGTGCTTTCTGCTTTTATTCATGAGTAGTGGAGAAAAAGAAAAGCTTTGCCTGCTGAATTTAACTGCTAGTTCTTTGCAAGATGAAGATTTTCAGTTTTCTATGGTTGACATGCTGGGATTAAAAAAAAAAACAAAAAAAAAAAAAAACAAAAAAAAAAAAACTATGGGTCACAGACAGAGACAAGATGTTTCAGCAGACTGACTTCTAGTACTATGCAGACTCTGATTAGTAAATTAAGCATTAATTCACATAGTTAGACAGGTAGATGGTTAGAACATTGGTTCTTCTGCTATTTAAATGTTTCAAGATTGATTTCTTATAGAAAGATGGAATTTCAACTATAAAATTGATGAATTAAATGTTAGGTGAATTAAGTTTTAATTTAAATCTATTGTTCTTTTTCTAATTTGTCACTGTTTATTGCAGAAGTATATTAAAACAAAATAGAAATACTGCCTTGTCAGTAGAAATACATTTATATGACATTTCTCAGAATTGTATACATTTTGCATTTTTTAATGCAGTTTGCATTTCTTTAATGCAAATCCATAATCCATAGCTGCAATCAGATAGGAGTCTGCTGATACTCCTGTGATACTGTTGAAGTGGAAACAAAAAACATCTCAGTCATCTACACTAAATAGCACTAAAACAGTATCAAAGGGGAGCAGGAATGGGGCTGTTCATGGTGGAGTGGTGGTGGTTAACCAGAAGAAATTATACAAAATTGCTGTATTTCAGTATTTCTTAAATGGCAGTAAGATACTGGAGTCTCAGTTACCTATTTTCTTATTTTTAAGGTTGCAAGTTTTCTTATTTTTAAGGTTGCAAGTGATGAAATTATAGTAGTAGGCACAATATATATATATGAATATATGTGAATATAATGCAGAGAATATAGAAATCTGTAGTTAGATAATAATGTAACTGATTGACAGATCTGGTAGGATCAGAAAATTCAGTGTAAATGAATTTATTTGGAATTTCAAAAATTCATGTAGGAATAATTTTATAGAGTTATAGAATTTTGAGTTTGAAGGGACTCTTGAAGGTCGTTCTGTCCAATTTCCCTCTAATAAACAGGGACATCTACTGCTGGACTGTGTTGATCAGAGCCTCATCCATCCTGGCCTTGAGTGTCTCCGAGGATAGGGCATCCACCACATCCCTAGGCAATCTGTTCCAGTGCTTCAGTACCCTTACTTTTTTTTTAAAAAAAAAACAAAACAAAACAAAAAAAACCCCTTATATTCAATTTAAATCTCCCCTGTCCTACCCCGACAGATCCTGATGAAGAATCTGTCCCCTTCTTTCATATAGCCTCTCTGTAGATACTGAAAGGCCGCTATTAGGTCTCCCAGGAGACATCTCTGCATCAACTGAACAGCCCCAGCTCTTTTGCCCTGTCCCCACAGAGGAGGTATTCCATCTCTTGGATTATTTGAATTTTTTTAATTTTTTTAAGTTTTATTATTATTATTTTTAGCAATTTATAGCAGTTTCTGAAGTCCAAGCCATTCACTCATAGAATGTTTGAGGTTGGAAAGGACATCTGGAGGTCATCTGTCCAAATCCCTCTACTCAACTAGGGCAACCTAGAGCAGATTGTCCGGGACAAGAGTCTCCAGAGAGGGAGACTCCACAAACTGTGTGACAGACTTTTTCATTTTTTAGTGTCCTGCACAGTAAAGAAGTGCTTCCTGGCATTCAGAAAGAAATGTCTGTCTTTGACATCTCTCGTCCGGTCACTCAAAAGAGCCTGGTTCTCTGCTTTTTTGTACACTAGTGAGAACAACCCTGAGATTTCTGTTCTCTAGATTGAACAGTCCCAGCTCTTACTTTCCTCATAGGAAAGATGCTTCAGACCGTAACTCAATTATATGGTACTTCATTTAAGGACTTCTGGTAACTCCATGTTTCTGCTGTATTATGGATTCCAGAACTGCACACAGTAGGCCAAGCATAACCTCATCAGTGCTATGCAGATAACGATCACCTCCCTCAACTTACATGCAAGAATCCTAATGCATTACAGGATACTCTTCGCATTCTTTTCCATAAGGGCATGTTATTGGCTCACGTTCTTAATGTCGAACAGGACCCTCTTTTCTGCCAAGCTGCTTTCCAGTATGCTTGAAGTTTTTCCTTCTCAGAAGCAGGACTTCATATTTCTCCTTACTGAACTTCATGAGACTTCTGTTATCTCATTTCTCCAGACAAAACCATTCCCTTTTTCCTATCATGATCTGCACATGTAAAAAGTTTATCTCTATCTTGCTTATTCTCCCTCTAAGTACTGGAAATCTACAACGATGTCTGTCTGGAGCATCCTCCTCTCCAGACTGAATAAGCCCAACTCCCTTAGCCTTCCTTCACAGGAGAGGTGCTTCAGCCCTCTGGTCATCTTTGTGGCCCTTCTCTAGACTTCCTCCAACATCTCCGCATCTTTATTATCATCTTCCTGCAGTCAAAATGATTTACTGAGAATTTGTGGAATATCCTAATCTGTTTAAGATCCACAGTCAAGGATTTCTATGATACTCCTATTTTGGGGGGAAAAAATGGGGAAAAACACACTGCCTGTTTTAATTGCAAGGAGACAAGAGGTGATCACTATTAGTCTTTTATGCAGTGCCTAGTAGTTAGGTCACTTGCCCTGGAGAACGTTTGATTTTAGGGCCTCAGGGAGTTCAGTCCTTCATTTCTGGAATATAAAAGGGCATTATTATGTAACCACCTAGCCCATGTAGAAAAAATAGTCTATTCATTTTACAGAATTCCTACTGCACAAGAAATAAGACTAATAGGGAAACAGTAGAGCATAAACAGGAGTATGGTTCTGTAAACAAATGGTTAATATACTCACTGGGAATCGGAATTTTTGGTTTGGGGATCTTATGTATATGACATGTCTTATGAATGTCTTCATATTTTATCGAATATCTAAATCATATTTATATAATTAAAAATTATAACTATATAATTAAAAGCACAGCTCAGCTCAATCCGCCTGGTGTGTTTCGATATACCTGTTACTTATTATCTTACTTTGTTAAAATAAGCTAGACTTTTTAAGTAAAAGCCATATCTTGTACACTCTATCAAATCCAAGAACTAATAGATCACTTTGTATTTCTCAGTGCTGTTATTGGTTTAACTCTGATCTTGTCATTCTGGCAACAAGTAAAAATAACAAAATTTAATTGTGCTGAATTGAGAACTTTTAGTAATTTTAGTAATGTGCTCAGTGTCATCCGCACTTCATATGTAATATGAATGTGGTAGAAAGTAATATTGATTTAAGTTTGCAGATGAAAGCATCAAGTCAACATGGAAACAATTTTTTTTTCCAAATGTGATGATTTCAAAATATTTGCGAAGAAGTATTCAGTCACATTTCATAGATAGATTCAGATCATGCCAAGTTTACAGAAGGAGATGTTTATAACTGCCTCATGATACTGAAGGCCGAGAAAATTGAAATGTGGCTTTTATATTTTGAAAATCAGAAAAGCCTTTGAAAAAAATCAGTATCATTTTAATAGAGAGAAGCATTACTTATGCCAAACGCTTTTATAGTGAAAGAAGATATTGCCAAAGTTCAAAACCATTGCTTTTTTCTGCCAATTAAGATTGTTTTCAGTCCTCATTATTGAAAAAGTAGGTGGAATGGCTATTGATTCACCTTTTCAGTTAGCAGTGTATTATCTGAAATATTTCTTTCATCTACTTTAGCTCTATTGGATGGATTATTGTATGCCTTGGTCAATTTTTTTTCTCTGTGAAAAATTCTCTTTCTTTCTCTTACAGTTATGTTAAAATTAGTTTAGCCTCCATTGTGTTTAAATTGCTTTCAAATTGTACTATAATGATACCTGATTTAATCCATAATATGAATAAAGACCTACTTTGCCCAAGTTGATCTGAGGTATTTTACTACATTTATTTAGACATATGATACTGAGATAGTATTCTTTCTTAACTATCGTAAGCTGAAGAAACATGACCTGCAGTTTTGGCCGTGCTCTAGAACTCTAAATATATGTTTCTTGGCTCTTTCATATATCTTGTGTAGCTTCGAGCAAGACATCAATGGTGCTGTCATTTACATTATTCACTCTCTAAGGTTTTTCTATTAGATTTTTTTGTTAATTAGTTTATTTCTAATGGAAACAGTTTTAGTTACATTTACATGCTAATAAATACTGTGATGAAAGTCTAGACATTGAAGCAAATGGATATTTCTTTGAAAAATCTTCTGAAAAAAGGCATGTGTAAAGAAATAGCAAGGTAGACAAGAATAAAATCTGCAGTGGCAGTTATACAATAAAAACATCCTGAAATACTTTGTCTTAGACTGGACTTATGTGTCAGCGAATACGTTTTATAGAGTAAATAAAGGTTTTAAACATTTATCAGCTTCCTGATGTCTCACTCCATTTTATAGGAGGGAGATGAGGTTCTTTTAATATCTGTATACTTGACGTGAGATTAAGAAACAACTGTTCATATGTTAGTCCAAGCAGTTTATAATAAATCCTAATCAGGGAGATGGGGAAGAGAAGGAGGGTGATAGAAAATATAGGAAAGAAGAAAGAATTGAGTGAAGTGGGGACAGTCGCCACCAGGATCCTGCAGTGGTCCTGTTGCAAAACGTTTTGAAGGTCCGAGGCAAAAGCAGCAGGGGGGAGAGCAGCAGTGTGGCTAGCCTTGAGCAGCAAGCAGGTAGCAGGAGGCAGTCGCAGAGCCAATCCAGGAGGAAGCAGCAAGACTCAGGTAGCAGGCCCAGGAGAGTCCGTCAGCATGCAGGAATTCCATGGTGAGGAATCTGACGGCAGATGCTTTTGTTCTTCTTCAGCACTGTGGTAGAGCGCAGAGCAAGCCTAGGAAGGAGAGAGCACAGAACAAGTCCAGGAGGAGAGAGGCAGATCATGAAGTTTCTCATGGCACAAACCAGTGTTGTTTGTAATGAGGAATCTGTTACTAGAAAACCAGAACCTCATGGTTTTCAATTCCTCTACTTTTTCTCCTGCCTATGTGACATCCCTGGGTGCTTGAGAAAGAGCTCCTGCAATGGCCATCTTCCTTGATATAAGCCCACGCAAAAGACTGCTTCACGGCCATTAAGCTGCAGCTTATCTCTCTCTTGTTGCCCCTGGACTTGTTCATCTGTGTCCCCCAGACAAAGGATTTCACAACCCTTGCCCAGGACTTTTCCATGAAAGTTTTCAGAGAAAAGGTTTCTCAACCCCTGCCCAGGACTTGCTTGGACTTGTTCCTCTGTGTCCCCAGCAAGCTTTGAGACAATTATGTAAAATAATAATCTCTTACAATATGGAATTGCCTTTCCTTCTCTGATCTTTGTGTTTGCATTTGTGTTTCTCAGTCATAAAATCATAAAGGTTGGAAAAGACCTTTAAGTTCATCTAGTCCAACTGTTTACTCATTACCACCATGCCCTATAAACCTTGTCCCAAAGTACCACATCTACACATATGTTTCTTGAACGTCTCCAGGAATGGTGACTCTATCACCTCCCTGGGCAGCATGTTCCAATGCATCACCATTATTTCTGAGAAGAAATTTTTCTTGATAGCGAATATAAGTATCTTCCTCTCCCACTTCCACACCTTTTTTAGCTATTTTGTAAATATGTTATTTTAGACATGCCACCAGCTGTTCTGATGCACTCTGCTGTTCTCTGTGCTGCTTCCTTTGGAACTGGCTGGAATCAAATAGAAATTGCATGGGGCACACCCTGGCTTCTACTCACGTAGGCATCTCCAGCGGACACCTAGTGCCAACACCTGTGAATATACATCTATATGAATGGGCCTCTTTTAAGTTTCCTTGTATGCATGTTTCTTTTTGCCCTAAAAAAGACAAAATATAGGTAATGTTTTCATTCAAATATCAAACCTGTTTGGTTTTGACAGTCAAGTTGTATTTTTTTTTACACCTGATAGACCCCACAGTGATACTGTAGTATTCTGACATATGCCTGGAAAACAATGTTTATCTTACTGAGAATCAGTATTGGATTGTTTATTTGCTCTATTCCTGCTGCACAAAAGTTGTTGTAAGACTTCAGTACACACCAGAGATTTCTGAGCGTTGTCCCCCTTTACTCAGCTCTGGTGAGGCTGCACCTTGAGTACTGTGTCCAGTTTTGGGCACCTCACTGCAAGAATGACATTCAGGTCTTGAAGTGGTTTAAAGAAGAGTGAGGGGTCTGGAGCATAGGCCTTATAAGGGGCGGCTGAAGGAGCTGCGATTGTTCAATCTGGAAAAGAGGAGGCTCAGAGGAGACTTTGTTGCTCTCTATAACTGCCTGAAGGGAGGTTGTAGTGAGCTGGGGGATCAGCCTCTTCTCTCATGTAATTGGTGATAGGACTAGAGGGAATGGCTTCAAGCTGCTCCAGGGGAGATTTAGGCTGGTGATTAAGAGTAGGAAATACTGCTTTTCTGAAAGAGTAGTCAGGCAGTGGAATGGGCTGCCCAAGGAGGTGGTGGAGTCACCAACCCTGAAGGTGTTCAAGGAACATTTGGATTTTGTGTTGAGGGATATGGTTTAGTGAGAACTATTGGTGATAGGTGGATGGTTGTACTGGATGATCTTGTAGGCCTTTTCCAACCTTGGTGTTTGTGATTCTGTAAATTCAGAAAAATGCTGAAATTTAAAGGTAATTTTGAGTGTTCTATGGAAATATTGGGACATCCGATTTTTAAGCAAAAAATAATTTTAATTTAAAACAGAGTCTCTTTTAGTCAAATGGACTTTCAGCAAGAACAATTTTGACATCAAATTTTGTTATGTTTAAGTTTGGAAATAGAAAGCAGAAGTGTTCTTCGCATCCTTTGGTAAAATTTCTATATATTTCATGTAAAATGAGCTGTTTCTGTAGCACAGCATTTAGAGCACTTAGTTGGGAGATACAAGTACTAGATTCTCCACTTTCAAGTAGACTGGAAACTCTGCTTCATCAGAACAAGTAAACAGACTAAAATTCTGCAAGTGAGTTAGGAAAAAAAACACTTTTTTTTTTTTTTCTTTCTGCAAATAATATTAAAATATAGGCTTAAATTTACAACTGAATTTCTTGGTGTTTTTTAAATTCATAAATGTTGTGTACTTCCAATAGCTGTAAAGTCAGTATTCATTTAGATGCTCATGGATATATGGTTGTTTGTTTATTGGTCTATCTCTGAACTTAGATGTTAAGTATAGCAGTTAGGCGTTGGCATCTTACTTGTCAGTAGAAAACTTCAGTTATTTTTAATACCGGTAACCTTATCACATGTTCACTGAAAATAAAAGAATAAAGATTTCATAGCATTTGCTTCATAGTTTGTAACAGCTAGATTTTCTACCAATAGTTCTACTGATTGCATTTTTAACAACTTTTTTTCATAATTTCCATATAATATGAAACTAAATGCTATTCATTCATGCAGAAGTCAATATTACAGGAGGTATAACCTCCTAGAATTTTATTTAGTTCTTTTCTTTCTTTTCTTATGGATTAATCAATATCTGGCAGTCCAAAGGGAATCTTCACTGCACATAAGTACTGTTACTCAAATGAGCAAGAACTTTGAGAAAAAAGGGGAAAAAAATCAATCATTTCAGAATACTCAGTGTAATTTTTCAGTGTGTCAGAAAATAATGATTCCAAGGAGGTTGGAATGACTCCCTTGACCAACCTGTTGGAAGCATAAATTAAATCAAAACTGGGTGATTAAGTTACAATACTTGAGGACATGTCTGGGTGAACTTAAACCACCAACTTGAAATAGCTCCAACTTGAAATAGGTGAAGCATTTCAACAGGTATTTACAAGCTTTGTAAATACAGAACAGAAGCTACTACTTCTCAAAGCCATTCAAAAGGCTTTTCAGATATTGAGATCTATGCAAAGTAGTGCTATATCTTCATAAAAAATTTACTCTTACTGATGTCATTTTTTTTTCTATAAAACTTAACACTGAACAGACCTAGAACAAATGGAGAATTATTGGAAAATGCCTACTAATTAAAAGGATCTTAATTTTTTTGGTTGTTGTTTCCCTTAAAGCATACAAATTATTGTATAATAAACTGTTCATTACCATAAATTTGTTTACCTGTCTAGGCAATTTACAATGAGGATTAAGTCAAATAATTCTGTGGATGACAGTTTTACCATGAGCCAGCAGTGTGCCCTGGTGGCCAAGAAGGCCAATGGGATCCTGGGGTACATTAAAAGGATTGTGGTCAGCAGGTCAAGGGAGTTGATACTCCCCCTCTACTCTGCTCCAGTCAGGCCTCACCTGAAGTACTGTATCCGGTTCTGGGCTCCCTGGTACAAAAGAAGCGTAGGGATCACCTGGAGAGAGTCTGGTGGAGGGCCAGAAAGATGTAGTCAAATTATCACACTCATTTCATTTCCAGAAGAATGTCATGATCTTTGTTCTTTTATTCCAGTGATGGAAGGAGTAATAAATATTCACATAACTGTATTCTAACTGCTGTGAGGCTGTGCCAAAATATTTAGAAAGGCAGGGAAGGAATAATTCAAGCTTCACTTGTATCTCAGAGAGAGTCTAGAGCTCAGACAGCATGTTGTTCTGGCTGGTTGCACTTGAATCTACAGCTGTTCTGATACACACAAGGATCAAATTCTCAATTTGAGAAGCCTGCTTGGCACACGCTTAGCACTACTTACTGGCTTCATTGAGTTCAGGAATGTCAGAGATGTAAACAGAAACAGAATCTTTCCACACGTGGTTGTCGGGAAACATCAGAGGTTCAGTTCTTCATTTACATGAGGTGATCTGTAGCTCATCTATGCTGGGGTGCAGCATAAAAAAAGAAGATGGTTTTGTTTACCTCCTGCTTTTCTCTTTGGCTCTCAGCTATAAGACTCTGCCCTCTCCTTTTGCAATTGTGGCATTACTTGGAACTTCTGTGTGCACATGCAGCTTTTACTAGTCCAGTGGAAAACTAGCTTCTTTATGCCAGATTAGTTTTCTACCATTATCAAAGTTTAATTGATTTATGATGACATTGAGTTATTAATTCTGCATCCAAAGCAGAAGCCTGTAACAGTTGGATATAACCATTATATAATTAATAATAACACACCTTGAGCCTGAATATGTGCGCTAAAGATAGTGTAACCAGCAGCTGTCTTTAAGAATTTCCCAACAGAGTGATGGCATAGTCAAAACATGCTTATAAACTTCACATGCTTATTTTACCAATATGATCTCCAGAGTTCAGACTTTTTGCAGGTAGGAGGCATCCATGTTCTAAACGAAACAAAAGTAAGAACAAAGTGCTACAAGGAAGCAGGGCGTCCTTATTAGTATGCAATACAATGATATATATATGATGACTAGCAAAGTCAAAAAGATATTACATAATGTTAGGAGAAGGTAAAAACCCTTTCTGAAGGGAATTGTGGTGAGAAGTACAAAATAATGAGTACCAAAGAAAGACGAAAGTAAGAAGATAAGCCTTTTTTGGTTTCAGCTTCTCTCAAAAAGCTCTCAACTGTGACTTTTGCAAATAAAATCTTCGGGGCACCATCAGTATCAACTATATGAATTCAGTTCTAGGCTATTGTATTTTCATGAAAAAAGTACTGTAATATATATAACTGTTTAAAATTAAAATGTTAAAATTCCACATTTGTTGTAATTACGATTAATGATGTGTGAGAGCTAAACATTAGCACAAAATGTATCATTAATATATGGGCTTACTGAAGTCTGGTTTTAAATTTTGAAATTACTGTATTTTTTCATTCTAGTAAAAAAAGGTCAATTAAAGTTATTTTTTATAAGAATGTAAATATATTAATTTGCAATAGTTCTTATCATGGAATTGCATCCTAAGTATTTTATTTTGGAGTAGATTTTTCAGAATAATCCAGCACATTTTTGTTTGTTATATTTGTTTAAGACACCCAGTTCATGGTCCATACTTAAAGCTCTTAATATAATGTATCCCATTTAACTTAATTAGAGTGTCTATGCAAGAAGACCTAATTTGTCTCTGAAACCAAGGGAGATATCTTCAGAGAGCAATTCGAGACACCTATCTCTCCAGTGATTATAAAGATAGTGTAAGAGTATTCGATTTTCAGCTTATTGAAAAAATTATTGGGCTATATCCACAACTTAATACACATGAGAACACAGTTAACATATATTTCATACCTAAAGGTAAGCAATAAAATTATGAGGGGGAAGGGAGAGGGAGGAAAATATAAAAAATGAGGAGGGAAAAGTATAGGAAAAAAATAAGGATAAAGTAAGCTTGCTTATTCTTCAAAACAGACTTTAATTTAATTAATCTTACTCTTAACAATTATCAGCAAACACATATAAATATTTACATATTACATATATACATTTACATATTACAGAACATAGTTCTGTTTATGAAGAAACTATCTGAATCAGGGCAATGCCGTCACACCCTCTATGATTTTAACTGTGTGTCATGCATTTTTTTAATTTTCCTTTCAATTTCTTTTGTATATTGACTGACAGATTTTTTAGCTGACTAATTCATTCATTTCTATTTCGTACACTACAAATCCACGTTCTGGCATATTTTGATTCTGCTATTTTCTGAAAGTTGTAGAATGTTCTTTTTCCATATTGTGATCTGTTAGCCTAGCCTAACAGCCAAGTACTCAACCAGCTGATCAGTCAGTATGACAGGGGAAATAAGAAAAACAAGCTAACAGAATAGGAGCAAGAAAAACCAAGAGCTGAGATAAAGGCAAGATTGGTTACCAGTTACCATTACCGTATCATGATGTGCATCAGAAGTGTGGCCAGGAGGCCAAAGAAGGTGATTCTCCCCCCTTGCTCCTTTCATTGGAGTCTGCCTCTAGATCTGTTCCCCAGTCCTCCAGTACAAGAGAGACAGAAATCTTTAAGAGCAGGTCCAGAATAGGGCTGCAAAAAATTATCAGTGGGCTGGAGCACCACTCCTGTGAAGAAAAGCTGGAAGAACTGCTACTGTTTAGAGAAACATAAAGCTATGCAGCGACCTCATTGTGGCCTTCCACTGCTTAAAAAGGGATGAGAGGAAAGATGTGGAGACTCTTTGTTTAGGTATATCGTGGTCGGACAAGGAATACTGTTTTATACTAAAAAAGAGCAAGTTTAGATGAGAATTTTGGAGGAAATTCTTTACTATAAAAGTGTTTAAACACGGGAACAATTTGCACAGAAAAGTTGTTGTTGTCCCATTTCTGGAAGTTGTTCAAGGCCAAGTTGGATGGGGCTTTGGACAATGTGATTTTCTGGAAGGTGTTCTCTTCCCAAAGTAGTGGCATTGGAACTAGGTGATCTTCAATGTGTTTTTCCAACCTAAACCATTCTATGATTCCATTATTCTAAACCATTGTGCAGGCAAAGCACACTTTGAGAAAATAAACTCTTATTCATTTCTAATTAAAGCATTTTCAATAAATGATTCTGTGATTCTTTGGCAAGAAATAAAAAATCCAAGCATTGAACCAATACAGTTTCTCATCCTCCTCCTGGGCATAAGTTTACTTTTCCACTTATGAATAAGTGAAATTTTTCCTTCAATCCTCTACTCTTCTTCCTATCGCTGCTATCAAGCCATACACAGTGATTTATCTTGATACTTTTTCTCACATTTTGCCTCTGGCATGGGTCTTCCATGTGCTGCTTTACATATGTGCTCCACTGCCATGGAATACTTCCTCTCACTTCTCTCTTTTTAGCATTGTTATTTTCTGAGCTGTTTCTCATTCTTGTTCCATCCTTCTCTTTCCCTGTGGCCTTTTCTGCCCTTTCTTAAATAGATTTTCACAGACTCAATGTTACTGACTTGGATGATGGACTCAGATTTGGCCTTCAGTGGGTCCATTGTAGAGCTGTTTGGAGCTTGCTATGTACAAAACAAGACAGCTTCTGACCACTTGTCACCCTTGAAACCCCACTACTAAGTAAACTTTCCTAGATACGCTCAGTGTACCACGCTTTTTGAATGATGAAACCTTAAGGATGAAGTGGCATAACTGAATCAGGAGCTAGAGAGCATACAGGGTATTGAGTAGTCAGTAGGAAAACTTAAAAAGTTAAAAAGGGAAAAAAAAAAAAGAAAAGAAAAGAAAAGAAAAGAAAATAAGGTTACATAAGGTTACAGCACTGGTCTAAAGTCTGTCCAGGAATTGGGACTAAAGATGAGATACAAGATACTTTTTATATACACAGAATCAATCTAGGAGATCCATCCAAGAAGCAAGGTGAGAGGCACTATTGTAAAGTAGTACTGAAAATAGAGAAAAAGGAAGAGATCCCCTAAAATTCTTGTTTGGTGCAACTTTAGTATGCAATTGTAATATAGTATGGTGATTTAAAATATTTAGTTGCAATAGAAGCAGCATACACATTATGACAAGGCTTTCCCTGGCTTGTTGTCTTTGTTGATATCTGCACTATGGTACCACTGTAGACTAAAATTTGATCCTTCATTAAATTGTGAACACACAAGGAGGCGTAGAATCTTACTCTTGAGAAAGATATATTGAGAAGATTATTTGAAAAAAAACACCTTATAACTGGACTGTTAGAACTAGTAAAATATGATAGAGAAACATGAGGGGAACAGAACTGCATTGAATTTTAAATTTTACTTGCTAACATCATTGCTCGAGATAGAAACGTCTTCATTTTTAGAAACATTTTCTTTGCAGCTAGATGTGTGCACATGCTCCTACTGGTTACTGGCATTCAACAAAATGACCTTTAATGTAAGGATTTGGCTGATGGAGACTCTAAATCCAGAAAGGAAGAAGAGCAGAATATCTCAGTAGGAGATCACTGTTACTGCAGCCAACAAATTTAGTGACAGAAAATTTAGTGAAAGGCCTGTGAAAACAAGAGCTCAGTAACAGTTCTCATGGTAAGGGTGCTACAATAATTTCATTACTTTAACTGTGCATATATTAAAGAACCATTACTGAGCTACAATAAATAAAACAACAAATTGTACATGCAATGCAATGAAGTTTAAGAGTGATGGTAAAATTTAAACAGTTACCAATAAAGTAAGAAAGCAATAAACCAATACAACCCAAGGTAATGTATTTCCTGACTGAAAAGCAATTGGACTTTAAAATATAAGTGCTTCCAGAATATTAGCATGGATATATATGTTAATTTTTATTTTCTTAAATTCCTACTGCTGTTATTACTTTATATTTCAGAGAATATTTCCTGATAAATTCTCTTCCTCATTAGTTCTTCCAGTACAGTAAAAAACGTGACTCAGATCAGTGGGCAGAATTGCAACAGCTGTGTGATTTTTTTGTTTGTCCCTGGTTTTGTTTTATTTTCTCAGGAACATAGAAAGTATTGTTTCTTGCTAGTTATAGAAATATTAAGGTCCCAGCTGTAGGATGATATTTTGTTAGTAGGAGACTTTTAAGAATAATCAATGTGAACAAATAAAACATGTAAACAAAACATGTAACACAGTATTTATAAGACTTTGAAACTTGAATTTGGAATTACATCATTCTGGATAGCATTAAAAAATTAATGTATTATCCAATTGTATTCTTTTGGAAACCTAGTCTGTATCTTATGTTATGGGCAAGTATGCCACTCAACTTTATTAACATCCCTAGATGATGAAAGTTGTTTGGATAGGCATAGCTATTCACGAAACTATTCACTGCTCAACTCAATGAGATTTTCTGGAACTGGATCTTCTATTCTATTCTTCAGAGGGAAAAATAAAAAGCACTTAAAAACAAAAACAAAAAACAACAACCAAACACATATTTGCCTGAAAAGCAAGGAGCAAGGAACAACCTTTATGCTGCAGAATATTCCAGAATATCATCTGTGATACAGGTCTTACAAACTTTTATCATATGTTTACTTATTTTTTTCCTAACCATAAAATTGAGAGACAAAAAGATCTCGATTGATTCTGGACTCCTTGCAATTATTATTAGAAATGTAAAAGCAAACAAACAAAAAACAACAACAAAAAAAAAACAGGAACAAAAAAACCCACACACGCAAGGAATACTTATGTAAATTCCATGTAAATGAAGATATAATTTAATACTAAGTCATGACCCAAACACCTGAAAATAAATAGAGACATGTTTATGTCATAAGAACAGAATTACAATAATTATGCTGATGACAAAAGAAAATTTTGTAGATAGTATTAAGCTGTATGACTATATAAAAATTCTCAATCTTCACCAGAGAGTTTCATCTGAATTTTTCACAGAAAATCTTGTCATGGATTTATTCTGGTGGAGTTTCTGCTCACTCGGTATACTGTTAGTCTATTGTCAATACTGATAAGCATACTGCTTTCCGAATGCTGAATATTTCATTAATACCTCCCTTATTGCAAACAGGAGAAGCCTTTTAAAGTTTTCATTACTTTTATTATTATTTTTGACACATATAATAAAATATTTAAAACAAAATACTAATCATTAGTGCAAGGTAGCTTAAATCAAATGTCAGAAGTGGTGAACTGATTATTTCCTTGCTGATTGCTGGTAGTTTTCCAAAGTTCACTACTAAAAAAATTCCCTTCAGATGTATTGATTTGCAAAATACACCAATCAGTCATACTTGTAATTATTTATTTATTTGTTTGTTTATTTTCTGTAGATCTCTTGGTAGCAGTTTCATTTAACTAAAATTAGCTGTTCTTATACACGTTCCCAAATCCTATGGACAGTATGTATCCACAGATATCTCACTGACTTGCTCAAGGTTTGAATGAACCCAGGCATATTTGCAGGGCTTTTTTCCACTATTCCTGCCTCTAACATTTATTTAATTATCATCTTTCCATCTATTCATCTATCAATCTGCGTATTTTTACAAGTACCTTTGGTTTAGCTGTGACTTAGAATTTTCGTACCGAGGTAACCATGAAATCAAAACATCCTTCCCAAAAGCCAGAGGATATGACTTTTGCCTCTGACAATTGTACAAATCAGAAGAAAATTTACAAAATTCAGTAGCTTGTAACTATTACAGAGATCAAAATCATTTCCACGGTCTGAGACATGATGCTACATAATAATTTATATTTGTAATATATGCTACACAGACTTTCTCTCAATTTGTTATTTTTTCTATTTCACTGATAGATCCGTATATTTTGAGTTTGTCCTTGTTCAACTGTCTGATTTAAAAACCAACAATTCAAAAATAATCTCCCATTACAGAGATTCAACCTAAATATTAGCAGAGCTATGCTTTCAAAGAATTTAATTTCAAGTGACTTTTCATATTACTCAAAAACTAGATTTATTGTTGTAGTTAATAATACAGCATAACGGCATACTGAAGAGACTAATCTTCCAGTGTGATCTTTCTCACAATCATCATCTTCACCGTGTAAATAGCTTAGATGATTTCTGTGGGAATAATGACAAGTGACACTTCCCCTTGGACAGTTCTTATATTATTTCTTATTGGAGGATAAATGGAATTTATATAAATGGAATTATTATTATAAAATCATATCACATTCATGAACTGTTTAAACATTTATTTACTTTTCTTAGTAAATAAACTAGATCTTTTAGAAATTAACTTTTTAAAAGATTTATCTTGTATTAACTCTTTGCATGAAACTGTAGGACTGAGCATAAGGTTTTTCTACAGTTCGGTAAGTGAGTGATGTGTGTCAATATTTCTTTTATGTGTAATTTTTTGTAGCTTGATATTCTTATCAATAACTGATGACAAAAATGGGCTAAAACAAATGTCAGAGAATGGAAAAAGGTTTCAGTGGAGAATAACAGCCTTAAGGTATATAAATTCACCAGATAATTATTTAAGAGGTAAGAACCATACCGGCAAGAAGGATGAAAGTTGTTACTTCACTTGATTAAGAATGGTATTTGTGTTGACATATTGCCACATGCTCAACTGTATTGTGATTCATTTCTTCATGCCACCGGGGAATGTTTTCACTAGGGCTGAAGCAGGTCATTTTGAACGATAAAGCACTTATTAAGCAATTCAAAATATATAAGTTCATACATATATATTAACATCTTCATTCTTTGCCTCAATGTAAGTAGTGCTGGGCTAAAATATTCACGTTTCACAAAATATACCCAAAATATTGTAGCTTTCCTAAAACGATGCTAACTAATGACATTTTGAGATACTTTCTTTTGAAGCTTTGGGGGAATTCAAAAAGCCACTCTTCCTCAAAATGTCAAGCTGTGAAAAGCCATCTGCTCCTGAACTTGTGTTTAGGAGAGAATCCTGTCCCTAGCTGCATGCTTTTGCATTTGGTAGTTTTCCACATTTTTTCTATATCCATGTTGACCTCACTTTGTCCAGTCCAGCCCTGTGCTCTGCTGTATTTTAGATACACACACAAAACTTCTTGTATATGCAGTTGGAATCTTCTTTTTCTGTTCATCGGTAGGAAGTGTGTCATTAAAAGACCAAAGTGACTGGATGTAGGGTCAATCACAGTAAAAGTATAAGCTATCTGGAGTGCCGCATAACAAAAGAACTTCTTTTTGTCAAGGAGCTGTCTCCTCTCTATACAAAACTGTCTTGATAAGTTATAATAGGGGAGGCTTAGTCCAAATCTCTGTAATAATAGAAAATAATATCCTTGACTGTGCAATTGAAGAGAATAAATAGGGCAGATGGCATACAGTGAGTAACTGGTGACATAAAATACTACTGTAAAAGAAAAAAAATTATTTCAGGTAGTGTAAAATATCCTAAGTGTGGAGCAACCAAAACAAATTTTTAACACAAATTCTTCTCACAACTGAGAAGGGTTTTTTTTTGTTGTTGTTGTTGTTTTTGTTTTTTGTTTTTTGTTTTCTAGTATTTCTTTTTCTCTTTTTTGGGTGGAGCAGGGGGAGGGGTGGAGGGTGTTTTTTTTTCTCTTTCTTTTCTCCTTTCTTTTGCTTTTTTTTTTTTTAGGTTTTTTTTTTCTTCTGTCTTTTTTTCCTTTCTTTCTTTCCTTCTTTCCTTATCATCATAGAGTCACAGAATCATAGAAGGGCCTGGGCTGAAAAGTACTGTCTAATTTCAACCCCCCTGCCATGGGCAGGATTGCCAGCTACTAGACCAGGCTGCCCAGAGCAATATCCAGCCTGGCCTTGAATGCCTCCACGGATAGGGCAACAAAAACCTCCATGGGAAACATTTTCCAGTGTGTCACCACCCTCTGAGTGAAAAAATTCCTCCTAATATCCAACATAAACTTCCCCTATCTTAGTTTAAAAGCATTCCCCCTTGTCCTATCACTATCCACCTGCGTAAACGATTGTTTCCCCTCCTGTTTATATTGTCCCTTCAAGTAGTGGAAGGCCACAGTTAAGTCTCCCCAGAGTCTTCTCTTCTCCGGCCTAAAGAAGCCCAGTTCCCTCAACATTTCTGCCTTCTTTTTCCTTTTTTCCTTCTTTATTTCTATACTATTGATCAATCAGAGAAGTCTCTAGGACTCAAGTTGGAGTGTTAGAAAGCAGGCATTTATCATTCTCAGCTCCAGATGCACAAGGGAATCCCTCCACCTAATGCCTGATATAAAAGATCTTCAGTTTATATACATTACTTGAGCTACATATGCAAAGGTTTTCCCAGGTTATACATACATATTCAATACTTCCCCCAAAATTATTAACATAGGGTTCTGCCTGTTTGTGCATCCTCAGTAATTTTGTGTTGGTGGTCCTAGGACCTTCTGGATGAAGTCAGTACTCTTCCTCATGTCTTTGCTGGTTGATCCCAGTCTTTACATATGCTCAGTTAGATCCTTGCCCTGATCACACAGTGCTTGCCTTCTCAAAGAGAGCTGATTCAAGTAGATCTTTCTTGTCCATTTGGTACAAGGAGTTCTGTATATCATCATTATCTACTTGGTACAAGGACACAGATTCTTCCTGTCTTCTAAACAAACCACATGTCTATTCATCCATCAGTATGCATTAGCAAGCTTAACAATATTGCTACAAAGTCTGAAAAATTTTTTTTCAAATTTTCTGATATATTACTTTATTTTAATATCATGTTAGTCTGACTGAAAACAGATAAACTTGAATCAACAATATAGGATTAATAGAGTACATGTTCCAGACAGGAGAGTATCAGACTACTTTGTATTCATATTGTTGGCTGATTTTCCTTTTCCTTGTATTTCTTAAATCCTCCTTAGACACATTACAATTTTACTATTAAAATATTAAAGCAATTATTCTCCATCACTGCTTCTTGAGACAATTGGAATGAGTCATTCACGCAACTTCTCCCATATAGAGTTTGAGTCAGCTGTTGCTGAGCAATCAGGTTGTTCCCCCTGATCCATTCTCACTTACCAGAAAGGAATCCCACTAGAATTCAGTGTACATGCCCATAAATGGGGCAATAAATTGAGGGTTGGACTCAATGATCTCTGGAGGTCCCTTCCAACCCCTACAATTCTGTGATTCTGTGATTCTGTGATAAAGCACAAAGCCTCCAATGTCAGCTGGTAAGTTGTTATCACATTAATTAGTTAAAACTCAGCTCCATTCTCAGTAATGGCCAAAGGACACATAGTGACAGCTGAAAGGTGGAAAAGTAAGTGATTGCACACAAGAGACGTAAAGCTCAACTTTGTCATTACCTAATTCTAGAACACTGGGATATCTTCCAACCGATAAAATGGCTTTTTGAATTAATCCACATAATGGCTTCTCCACTGTCTTTTCCACTCCTTCAGTCTTGCTTACTTAGCTGTTCATTTCATGGAAAGTCCTAAGGAGACTTTAATCTATTTTTGTCCTTTCATTTACCAATACAAACACAGTAAAACCAGATGCAATCAATATATTATTTTGTATATTGCAGACAGCTTTTTGTTGACCTGCCACCAGGAGACATGTACATTTAAATGAATCATTTGTCTTTGAAAACACTATTGGCTTAACATTTTTTTACCACTGTTGATATTCCTTTTTTCATAAGCTAGAATCTTCATTGGAACTATTAAGGAATATGTGCCTTGACTTGCAGAACTGTATAAGATGTCACATATTAGAAAATCACAAATATGTTTTTTCTCTTAACTAGGATATCAAATTGTTTCCCTGAGAAAATGATTTAAAATTACTGCTAAGCACATGAATTAAACCAAGAAAAGAAATGGAGGGAATACTTGCTACCTTCATATGCATGAAATTCAATGTACCTTGAAATTAAGACACAGTACTGGATGCTGACATTTTAAGTATTAAATAAAACTGCACACAAACTTTAGGAATATGTTCAAGGGTAATTAGTAATTGAAAACACTGTTTTTCTGAAGAATTGTTATATGAAAATGTATTTCTTTATGTTAGTGTCTGGTAGAAGAAGGAAGATATAAAACATATAAGACAATAGACAAAAAAAGTACATCTAGCTTTGGTCATAAGAGATGAAAAGACAAAATTTGTATCAAAATATAATCATTTATAGACAGCTTTTTTCTTCTTCATATGACAAAGCATTATTTTTTGATTTTTTATTATAATAATTCTGAAAAGAGAGGAGTATTTGAGTCTCATGTACCAAACCCTGGAAATACCCACCTGTACATGAATGCTTATCCTAAAGTAGTGCTTCCTATTTTATTATATTGGCCCACAGTATCAGAGATGGGTGTTGGCAGTAGAGGTTGAACCTTTCCATTGATATTCCTTTACATTTTGTTGCCTTGTGACAGATGACAGCAGAGGGGGGTCTGACAAAATGGCAAACAGTATGGAAGTGCCTATGAAGCAAAGGCGTGTAATTAAATTTCTCCATGTGGACAAAATGGCACCTTTTGACATTCATTCGTGCTTGCTGAATGTTTATAGGGACCAAACAATGGATGTGAGCGCAGTGAGGTGATGGGTGGTGCATTTCAGCAGTGGCAACAGTGGCATTGGTTTGCCTCAACTGGTGTAGATTTTTTTGTGGCATGACATGCAGGCTCTTGTCCATCATTGGTGAGAATACCAAGCTAATGGTGGTGACTGTTGAAAAACAGTGTTTCGTAGCTGAACATTTTTCTATCAGTGAGTGTTACTGGGGTCTTCGTATCTGTTGTTTCCATGGAAATAAGTAGGAGGAATTACATTGGGAGCAACATACATAACTTACAAATTAAGACAATATCACATTTTATCAGACTGGTGATTGCTAAATAAGTACATTGGCACATTTCAAAATGAACAATTTTGTGTTTCCAAAAATGGGGATATATGATAACTTCTTATTCTGTTTCCCCTCCAGCTCCTTCTGGGATCTGTGTTTTATTTTGTGCTTCTGACAGGACTTTGCAGCTAAACAAGAAATTAGAAATGGGAGTATATCCATACTAAAAACACTGAAAAAAAGAACTATTAACCATCCATGTCAAATACAAAAGACCAAAAGCTAGTACATTTAGAGGTTATATACTTCAGATAGATGAAGTATGTAAAAAGAAATTTAAAAAAAAATCATTTTTATTGTGTGTTAAATCAAGTATATTAATTATTGTTATTTGTCTGTGTACCATTATGATCATAACGGTCCTTTCTGAGTTTGTTACTAGAGGAAATGTCATGCATAACTAAATATTTCCAGCATGAACTTGGAAAGGCATGTTATACACATATGGAATGTGAAACTTGCACAACATCTGAAAATCCCTAACCACATGCTGAGCATAATGGAGTGGCTGAACAATACTTAATCATGCAAGTAGAGGACCTAGCAGTTTGCAGCAACTGAATGAATAACAGTACTGCTGTCAGTTGTTAATGACAGCAAAAACTAATTGCTCTATATGGTTTCACACTAACAGAATGCATCATATGAACAACACTTGCAGAAGTAGGGTACTGTTTAACATAACTTACAAGAAACTGTGTGTAACAACTGAATGCTGATCAACTGGAAACTAATAAATAGCTCCAGTAAATGCACTGTTCATATAATAGCAATTAAGTTCATAGGAATAATAGCCAAATAGAAAACAAGCAGAATTTTTAATGAAGCACTTGAATAATGCTTAGCCTAAAGGTGAAGTTACTATGGCACAAGCCAAATTCTCTTCCCATTATATGCAATGAAAATTTAACACTATTTTTAGTGAAAGTAGAATTAGGTCATTATTATTTTTGAGATTCATCTGAAGATGCTTCCTAATATTACTTTTAGAAACTGTCACTGTTAGACTAGATATCAGTAGAGTTCAGAGAAGAAAAATATTTAAAACACAATCTTAATTCTATTTATTTAAGCTGTAGCATTTCATAATCTAGATTACTTTCTTGTTATTTATTTGTAACCTGTTCAATACTTACAGCTCATAAATTTGTAACCGAACAATCCAAATTCCGAAAAAGATGTCTGCTAGGTAAAGCTATTCAGAGGATGAAACTGTGAAATACAACATTGTTAAATATATGATACTTAACTCAAACCCCACTGCCTTAATTTCTATTTTATGATCAATCTGTCAGTAGAAGTCACTGTTGCTAATTTTTTTGTTGTTGTTCTCCACTGTTGTTACCACTGCCATCTCAGGAGCACCTTATATGTTATCTGTTTTTGAAATGCTGTGTTGCGCACTCAGGTTTTCTTTGTGAAGACTAGTACATCTTTATCACGTAATCACAGAATTGTAGGGGTTGGAAGGGACCTCTAGAGATCATCGAGACCAACCTCTGAAAGAAATGTATGTATATATGTATAAATAAATATATATATATAATAAATGTGATAATTGTGATCAGTAAGAAAAAAGGTCATTATGAAGAAATTCCCACTTCTTTAAATGATAAGCTTTATTTACCAACAAAAGAAAAAAAATATTTATTTATTTATTTAACAAACTGTTATTATATTGATTTTTATCTGAAAGCACCTCGGAAGGAAGAAGAACAAGAATAAGAAAAATAAGACCATTTTTCAAATAAGACTTTTTTGGCTTGCTGTTAACAAATCTTCATAATATTTCTTAACACACATCTGCCACTTTGACATTTCAAAATCAGAACTTCCTATTAATGGTTCTATTATTCCCGGCTGTTCACTGAAATTTGCTATAACAGGCCCTCTTCAGAAGAAAAAAAAAATCTTAATATGGGAAGAACAGTCTGTTTTACTATTTTCAAAAAATAGGAGTTAGCTCTTACTGAATGTATTGATGAAGTATGAATTATGCTTGAAGCAGCACAAAGTAGTCATTACTTATAAACTAGTTATTGAGTCAAGATGGGAGCTGTTACATGAATGTAAGTTATTTTTATGATCACTTGAATTATTTTTCTAATAATCTGTGTATCAATATCTGAAAAATTAGGAGCTACAACATAAGGACACTTTTTAAGAGAGTCATAAAGGGAAAAAAACCCTGAATTATACTATACATGGTGCTTTACATAGCTATTGTATAAATTAATTGAACTGTAATTGACAAACATCCATCTAATCCATAGGTATATTCTAAAATCCAGGTAATGTGTTTAGTTTTGGAGAGATATTTAGGACAGAAAATTAAGAGTTAGAGGTAATCTCCTTTAACAAGTTTTCAGACTCCAGTAAAACATTGCTATATAATTATCATTGGTAATTATGAATTCTTTTAATTATGTCAAACAGAAGACTTTTCAAACCCCAAACTGAAAAATGAAAGCTAAATATTAGTTAATATATTAATTAAAAAGATTACCTCCTCCTTAATTCTGCTTATATGAAGATTTAAATATCGTGTGTCTGTAACTTTTCCAAAGACAACTGTCGCTATTTCAACATGTAAAATCAATATAAATAATCCAGAATTCCTAATCTTGTTAAGAGCTTTGAAGCATCCAAACTGCTCTATCATTATGCTTTTTGTAAAGGAATGTATATCTTTAGAATCCAAGATCATAAGATAACAAATGGCAAAATAATTTTTGATATCTTCCCTTACTTGCTTTTTGATAGTTTACTGCCTTCTCTACTGATTAAGCTTCTATACTTGTTTGAAAACCATACTTCCTCTTAAATTTAACTGAAAAATTTCTAGTGCCACTAATTGCCAGACAACATGTCTCTTCCTTTGAAAGGTACATTCAGGTGAATGTTTTTTCTTCTTCTTTCACATTCTGACTCTAGTAAATAGGATTTCACATATTTGGGAATTATTATTAATCGTATTATTTTATTACAGGGAGAACATAGTTGATGCCTGGAATAGGTTACAATGAGATACACAAATAGTTTCTTCAATCATTAGGCAATTTAAATCTAAATTTCTAGATTTTATTTCAACATATGAAAATTAATGTCCATTCCCTCCATTTCAGGACCCTGAATGCACTAGTAGCATAATTTCCACTGGACTCTTGCCAAATGCCTGCTCCTCAGCCCATAGCTGTCTTTAAGTTCATGTTTAGTCCCTGCCTGAGATATGTTTCAGGGATGCTTATGCCTGGCCACTTACCCTGGTGATGTGACCTGTAATTGAGTTTTTCACCAGACCTCAGCCCTTCTCCATCACTGCAGACCTTCCTGGCAATCACTAGGCCATTTCTTACGCAGACCACTGTCACTGGGCTTGATCCAGACTTGTCTCATTACCTCAAACTTATATGGCTGTCTGGACTCTGCCCTGACCCTGTCTGCTTGCCCTGGGGCAGCTAATCTTGCCCTGCTCAAGTACAGAGCAATGCTGCTCTTGTTGGCAAGGCCCCTGCCCTACTGACCTTACGACGATGTTCAATTCCTGAATTATTCATCTCCATGGGAGAATAGCTAAAGAAGTGATTATTTCCTTCAACATAATACTCATACGACCATACCAAAACACAAATCCCAAGTTTAAGTTGTCAGTTACAAGAGAGACGTTGAATTTATTTATATGATATATGTGATAAGAATATGATCACAGAATTACAGAAACACCAAGGTTGGAAAAGATCTACAAGATCATCCAGTCCAACCATCCACCTATCACCAATAGTTCTCACTAAACCATATCCCTCAACACGAAATCCTAATGTCCCTTGAACATCTTCAGGGTTGGTGACTCCACCACCTCCTTGGGCAGCCCTTTCTACTGCCTGACTACTCTTTCAGAAAAGCAGTATTTCCTAATGTCCAGCCTAAATCTCCCCTGGCACAGCTTGAAACCATTCCCTCTCATTCTATCACCAGTTACACGAGAGAAGAGGCCAACACCCAGCTCACTACAACCTCCCTTCGGGTAGTTATAGAGCAATAAAGTCTCCTGTGAGTTTCCTCTTTTCCAGACTGAACATTCCCAGCTCCTTCAGCTGCTTCTCATAAGGCTTGTGCTCCAGACTCCTCACCAGTTTTGCCCTTCTTTGAACCTGCTTCATGGCCTCAATGTCTTTCTTGTAATGAGGTGCCCAAAACTAGACACAGTACTTGAGGTGTGGCCTAAACTTTATTGATGATAAACTTTATTCATCAATGAAGGAAAAATATATTAATCTGTTATTAATTCCTCATGAAAGGAAGCAGAGGGGCATGCGCTGTTCTCTTCTCTCTGGTTGCCAGTGACAGGATCTGAGGAAATGGCATGAATCTGCAACATGTCTTACTGAACATCATACATCTAGCCTCAGCCCACTAGTCCAGCATATCCAGATATCTCTGTAGAATATTCCTACTCTCAAGCAGATCAACACATCCTCCCAATTTGGTGGCATCTGCACTCAAACCCATCATCCAAATAATCAATAAAGATATTAAATCACCCATGACCACTGACCAGCTAGATATAATTCTGTTCACCCACCAGGCAGTTTTTTAACCACTGAGGAGTATACCTGTCCAAGCCATGGGCCAGCAGCTTCCAGGAGAATGCCATGGGAGACAGTGTCAAAGGCTTTACTAAAGTCTAGGTAGATTACATTCACAGCCTTTGCCTCATCCACTGGGGAGATGACCCAGTTACAGAAGGAGATCCAACTGGTCAAGCAAGACCTGCCTTTCATCTACCCTTGGCAAGACCTGATCCTTTGGTTGTAGTTTGCTGCCCACAATTTCTCTGCTCTGTTTTCTTGTCCTGTGTTAGCCACAACAGTTAGGATTTCTTTTTTTTTTTTAATTCATTTTGCTTAGGCATGTTTGTCCATTTCCTAGCTTGACATTACATGTCTTAAACAGACCAGAATTTAAGCAGCAGTATACTAGTACTTCTTGTAGAAACATGCTTGTCAAATTTATCAGGGGAATTTTCTCTTATCCCTTATACATGGCGAAGAGAAAAACTTCAAGAGCTGACATATGACAGGGTTTGTTGCAAGCATTAAGCACTGTCTTGACAATAACTATAATTAAAATTGCCACAGCTTTGACCTGATTAAACACTGAACAATACAACTGCCACTCTTTGACTACCTTAGGCCGGTGAGCATCTGATGATATATAATATCTTTTGGCAGCCAAGTTAATTATAACATAGCTGAATGCATTTCTTTAGAGGGGAAATATTTAAAGAAATTAAAGGGAGAGGAAACTGTAATGAAAGCTGTCAGAATAATTCTCAATATTGTCAACAAGCATATCTAATATCACTGAAGTATGCTAACTTTTCTCCTTTTGCCTATTATGATGCATTCTTGGCACTTTTTTGCAGATTAAATAAAGCATTTGCATCCTGTGTATGAACACTTAAACATACTGAACTTTTCAGTGTCAAAGTTCATACTGTTTCCTGAAAGATTCACGGGAAATGAGAACTGAGATAGTCATATACCTCGGGAATTCAGATGCCAATTAATCTGTGTGGGAACTGGACATTCAAATATCTTAGCTAGCAATAGTAATAATAACCAATGTGTTTCAGCCCTCTGTATCAAAATTCTGACACTGGTGTTCCAAACCCGTTTCTTATACTGATATAATATAACAGCTGAGTAGATGAAGTATGTACAAAGCAATTGTATGCACGTAGCACTAATCAGTATCATTGTAATGGTAGATTTTTCAGTGCAATATGTGATGCTTCTGCTAAGACACTGAAGTTAGGAAACATATTTTATAACTAAGTATAATCAGCAAATAATTTTTCTAAATGCTAATGAGCACCAGATAAAGAACGAATACTTTCTTGTCACTAAATCTATCACAGACAAGTAGATGCAGTACTTTATGAAATATAAAATATCTCCCGCACAGCTTTCGTAACCAAAAGTATTGCTGAAAGCTTCAAATATACTAAATAGAAAGCCCCCCTTGACATACTGACACCCTCCATGACTTTCTATAATTATGGGGAACATCAGTGGGCTATGCACAATTTTTATTAATCTACTTAAATTTGTATTTCTATGCCTGATTAAGTATTCTTTGTCTCAGACTAGAAATGAAAAACTTTAAACAATTATTTCTATCATCTTTCTTGAAAAATATTTTTAAAAAAAATTACAAGTGTTTTACAGTTTTGTCCAAAATCGTGTTCTGTTTCAGTTAGGTTGTGGTTGGACTTGATGATTTTTAAGGTCTTTTTCAACCTGAACAGTTCAATGATTCTATGATTCTACTATCTTATTTCATATATAGCAATATCAAAAAGTGCTACTTGATGCAATCCCAGCCAAAAATAAGTGAGTCTTTTGGTGTAACTGCACTTTACTTTGTACAGGTGTGAAGTGTAGTTACTCTAAATGGTAGTCCAAAGTCAGGTAATGGAGAATAAAGCTCATTACATTCATGTTTATTTCTTAGGGCACTTGATACTTTTGTCACTTTTCTTGTTGCTAGCTTACAGAGTTGTTGAGAGTTGATGCACATTTTTGATAACCTTTACGTTTTTGTACCTGAAACCTGTATGGAAGTGCTAAGAATAGTTGTTTTTGTATATTCATCCTGGACACAGGCATTCGAAGGAGACCAATACTACTGTTCTTCTATGCAAAACTATATGCAATGAAATGACTTAGAGAAGCATTTTACAGACTGTGGCCTTATAGAGTATTGGTCTGTGAGAGCATATGGTCCAAAATCCACAGCACTCTTTTGCCTTTGTAAGATAGTTCAAAGACGTGAAAACTGAAGTGTTTTCTGAAAGACATATAAAATTTGACCGATATCAATGCTTTAAAAATTCAGAAACTCTTATCTGCTTTTTATGATGTTTTGCTGATTAGAGGAGAGCAGTGGAGAGTTTGTTTACATTTTAGTGAGATTTTCAACACTGCCTTTCAATATTCTCAATAGAAAAGCTGACTGTATACTGACCAGATGCGCAGACATTGAGGTGAAATGAAAGCAAGTTGAATAGATGGATTCAAAGGACTGCAGTCATTTGCAAAAGTTCAGGTACAGGACAATCACTTGTCATGTACACTAGATACTTACACCGGATCTCATAGAATCATAGAATCACAAGTTTGGAAATGACCTATAAGAACATCTAGTCCAATCGTCTTCTCATTACCACTGCTACCACAAGCACTAAACTATATCTCACAGCTCCTCATCCAGATGACTCTTGAACACTGCCAGAGATGGCGACTCCGCCACCTTCCTGGGCAGGCCACCACTCTCTAAGAGAAAAAGTTTTTCCTCATGTCTGACCTAAACCTCCTCTGGTACAACTTGTGGCCATTTCCTCGGGTCCTATTCATTGCCTGGGAGAAGAGGACAAACCCCTCTTCACCACAACCTCCCTTCAGGAAGTTGTAGAGTGCAATGAGGTCTCCCCTGAGCCTCCTCTTCTTCAGACTAAACAAACCCAGCTCCTTCAGCCGCTCCTCATAAGACTTTTGCTCCAGACTCCTCACCAATTTCGTTGCCCTTCTCTGGACATGTTCCCAGGCCTCAATGTCTTGTAGTGTGGCGCAAAACTGAACACAGTACTCAAGGTGCGGCCTCATCAGTGCTGAGTAGAAGGGGATGATCACCTCTCTGCTCCTGCTGGCCACACTATTTCTAATGCAGGCCAGGATGCCGTGGCCCTCTTGGCCACCTGAGCACACTGTTGGCTCATGTTCAGCTGAGCATCAACCAACACCCCCAGGTCCCTTTCCTCTTCACAATCATCCAGCCACTCATTCCCAAGCCTATAATGCTACAATAGGGTTGTTGTGGCCAAAGTGCAGGATCAACAGTTGGCCTTGTTGAACCTCATCCCATTCACCTCAGCCCAGCAATCCAGCTTATCTAAATCCCTCTGAAGGGCCTCTCTACCCTCAGGCAGATCCACACCACCTCCCAACTCAGTGTCATCTGCAAACTTACTGAGGTTGCACTCAATCCCCTCATCTAGGTCATCAATAAAGTTATTAAACAAGATAGGCCTCAGTACTGACCTCTGGGGGACACCACTTGAAACGGGTCACCAGCTGGACTTAACTCCATTAACCACTACCCATTGGGCAAGGCCCTCTAGCCAGTTTCTTACCCAAAGAAGTGTATACCCATCCAGGCCACAGGCAGCCAGTTTACCCAGAAGAAGCCTGTGAGAGACTGTATCAAAGGCTTTGCTGAAGTCTAGGTTGACTATATCAACAGCCCTTCCCTCATCTACCAGTCTGGTCATCCAGTCATAGAAGGAGAAGAGGTTGGTCAAGCACGACCTGCCTTTCATGAACCATTAGTATTCAACATCCTCATTAACAAATGTTCTCCAAGACTGAATTAATTCAATATGCCAAAAGTCATATTGAAGCTGCAGCCACATTAGAGAATTGAGCATGGAAAGCCACTCAGATCATTCCAGCCCATGGATCAAATGAGTGGGAATCTCAAATTCTAGAAAGCTTCTCTATCTGATACAGGGTCAAAACCTTTCCCAACTCATCTTAAAAATCTTTGGCAGAGTAATCTAAAAAATGGATTCAAATATAGAAATTTCTCTTATATTTCACCAAGAATCAATTTATGACATCAGTACTCCTATTCACATTTTATGAAGAATTTCCTTTTCTTGTTATAATAAGAATCTGAGGCAATACTGCAGTATCACTGCAGTGGGCAGGGACATTTTGCAGAGATAAGTTCTATCACACCTTGGAAGTTAGCAGAAATAGAGCAGGTAAGCAGTTTCCTATATAGCAATCCTTAACAAAAAACTAGGAGATTTCTCTAAAATTATCCAGCAGGTTTTATCAACATTCAACTGAGCACTTTTGCTTAGTTTAACACTAAAAATTGGTTGAAAGATGGTAAGAAATGTCTGTAAGAAAGATTCATTGACTAAGGTCACCTGAGGCTGCAGACAGATTGAAAATATTAAGACACATTACACATTTGCAAAATGACAGTTTACTACAGTTTCTCAGTAGGGGAATACTGCATGTACGCCTCTAATAGAGAGGACAATCTGAAACCTCTCTTGAAGCTGAAGTAAAACATATTGATGTCCACTACGGGGAATGGAATTTCTGTTGGGATATTCTGAAAAGCAAAATAATGCTTTTGGCACTCAAGTTATTGAGAATTTGCAGTAGCTAGCTATAGTAATAAAACACATTTACTCCTGATATTTAATTGTTACAGCATAAGCCACAGCGATGACAGAATAATAATCTAAATGTAGTATAGAATTTGTCACTTTGGAGTTAAAGGCAAAAATACTTCAACCCTAAATTTTATAGCTGCTGTTTGGCTACTGATGTTCTTTGGCATTAGATTTTAGTTACATCTGGCAACAGGAAACAATACTTCAGTAGGAGAAAATACAGTTACAGAATGGAATTTTTAATTTTTACGTTCAAAAATATTAATCATCATTTTTTGTGGTATCACTAGTATTTTCACTATCTGTTTGTTTCTAATTTAAATGAAATTATTTTTTGCATTCCAATTGCTAAGTGCTATCCATAGAAATTTAAATATTATTTTGATATAACAAATCAATTATTTATACATCTTTTACAGTTTCACAAAAAAAAAAACATCAAGGAATGACAGAATTATAGAATCTCTTAAGTTGGAAGTGACTTTTAAAAGATCCTCTAGTCCAACTCCCTGGAAATGAACAGGAACATTTATTGCTAGATTATGTTGCTCAGAGGTCAGTAGTTCCCTTTGGTATCCTTTCTATTTTTCTTAAAAATGGGTGTTTTATTTCCTTTTTTTTTTTTTTCCAGTCAGGAGGAACTTCACATGACTACCATGATTTTTAAATATCACTATGGCTTAATGACTTGCATGAGTCAATTTCCTCAGGACTCTAGGATGCATCTAATTGGGACCCATAGATCATTAGGAATGTTCATCTTTCTCAAGTGGTCATGGACTTGATTTTTCAGGTGGCAGGGACATTGCGCCCCTGTCCTCAACTTTTGACCCATAAGCAGAAAGTGTGCATGAAGAGTTATCATTGAAGACTGAGGCAAAAAATCATGGAGTACTATACCCTTCTCTTTGTTCATTGTTACCAGCCTGCCTCTATTGCTCACTAGGAAAATATAACATGAGAATACTGTGTTGAGTGTGAAATTCAGCCTTTCATACATTTCATAATGCTTAATTTTTATATTCTATGTATCCAATTTTATTTGTGTTTTTGTCATTCCTTTGTTTCAGTGCCTAGAGTGATTCCAGGATATTTGAATTTCTTTACTGCCCTGGCTAGCGATAACACCAGGAGGTCAACTTCATTAACAAGACAATGATTCAGCTTATCATGACATTAATGCATACAATAAAACATTGCTCCTGTGCAGCCATATTGCCACAGGCTCTCATTGTCAAGTCCTATAAACAAAGTAAAACTGGATTGCCAGTATCTGGACTGGAGAATTCATAGAATAATGTAATGAAAAGAAAAAAAGTGACAGAAAATGAATATTTTTTGGTGTTTTGGACTGCATATGACATTTATTCCTGGAATTTGGGTTTCATAGGCTCTTTACTGCTTATTTCATTTTGCTTTCTTTCAGATGGTTAATAATAAATAAATCATAGAATCATAGAATCATAAGGTTGGAAAGGACCTTCAAGATCATCTAGTTCAGCCATCTTTCCATTACCACTGGTACCAAATCTACTAAAGCTACCAAGCTACTAAACTATATCTTGTAGCTCTTCATCCAGAAGAGCCTCTTGAATACTGCCAGGGATGGTAGCTCCACCACCTCCTTGGGCAGGCCATTCCAGTGGCTGACCACTCTGAGAGAAAAAAAGTTTTTCCTTATGTCTAAATAGTTAATTTTTAATTTAATTAAAACAAAAAATTAGCTTTAGTATTTATTTTAATTCTTCCTCATTCTGGAGGAAAACATAGGGAAATAATGATTGAATAATTAGAAGATGCCTGTAGATTGGAAGAATGTCATTAGTGCAGGAGAATTTAAAGTTGTTAGAGGATTATATTGAACTGCCTTTTATTATTCTTTAAGTAAAATGTTGACTACAAAATGAAAATCTAGGAGAACAGCTAGGCTGAAAATCTTTGGAGAGAGGTTTAAACTTTTTTAAGAATGTGGGTTTGGGTAGAATATTTTTCTGATAACAGGTAATATTTAGCACCTTTTCAACAATGGAAAACAGACAACTGTAAAGAGAATAAAAATAATAATAATCTGATTACATACAAAGTATTTGGCTCCTGTTGGAGTCTAATTCAACAATTTCAAATTAGAGTTAACAGTGCTTCAAAGCAACGTCTGAGTAGTACATTAAGGATAGTTCTTAGATTTAGTAGATAAGTGAACAGTATGTGCTAGCTGGGGTGACCTGAAGAAATGAGTTCATTAATCCTTTCATGGTTTTCACCATTCTATCTGGGCACATCAATTTTCTGGGGGGGAAAATTTATCAAATGCACAAAATAAATACAAAAAATGAAAGCATAAAATGTTAGATGGTGCTTCTGCATTAAGTTAATATTTCCCAATATTCAGAATAGCAGGCAATACAATTTCAAGTTTTGAATACTTCTGAAGGCAAAATATATCTTCAAAGTAAAGAAAGAATATTTGCTTATGAAAATCATCATTTGACTTCCTGTTTTCTTCATATAGCCAATGTTCACAAAATGTTACATATGTAATAATAATATTCCAAAAATGTAGCTATTAGTGAAGATAATTAAGAGTTTAGGTTTGTTTAATTTGGTATTGTTTGCTTGTTTGAGTATTAGCATTAGGTTCTTCTAATCCCATGGCATTGTTTAGCATATAAACTGTTTCTTTTTTTTGTTTTGGTTTGGTTTGTGTTTTTTTGCACATAAGTCGAATAAAGAAAACATTGTTTTTTTCATTTTCATTGTGTATTTGTTAATCCATTTCAAAAAGTATTATGCTAATTATAACAGTGTGCTTTGCATTTAGCATCTGAATTGCTCATTTTCAAGGTTTTTTTTTTTAATTGTAATCTGTTAATTACTTGTTTAATGGAGTGTGTAATTACCTACTTTAAGTTAGAAAACTGTTTCCATTTCAAAGCAAGAATCTTGTTCTCGAAATGAAAGTATGTAAATGCATTCCTTCCAGATAGTCTGTAAAACAATTTTGCTTCAATAGTTATTTCATTTTTGTCTGAAAACAAACTGTTGCCTAATCTCTGTCTCTAGGTATCATTGATGTTCTGTCCTAGGAAATTGAATCCTTATGTAAGAAGAAAATATTTCATGAGGATTAACATTGAAGGACTTTTATTTATTTATTTATTTATTTATTTATTTATTTTAATGGTCAAGAAACTGTTTTCTGATCGTAAGCATTTTTAATATATATACACAGAAGAGAAAATACTTCACCACATAAAACAGAATTAGAGCTCACTAAAAACAATTACAAAAATTCAATGTTTGCACATATAGCTCAGATATAGATTTGTCACTGCTACTATTATGTTGTATTTTTAGTGTCTATTGTCTTACTATAGACACAAAACATTATTAATGTTTTTCTTCTTATTACTATAGTCATCAAGTACCTTATTGGAGTCCAATGTTTGAGTGAAAATCTGGTTTATATAAATATATCACATAAAAATTTATCTTAGAATTATTTGCACGTTCTTTATTGTGTTTGTGTATATTTCAGGGTTTGTTCTAAGATACTTTATCTTCCTTGTTATTGCTTGTTATTTAAACAGTTGAATTTAAACATCAGTATCATGCTTCTGTCTCATTAAAGATGACTGCAGAAAGATAGTTCAGAGCTTAGGCTGTTTCCTGAATTTACAAAAAATATGATATCTATATGATGATGATGATGATGATCCATAAAGATACAAAGTATGAAAGATGGAAAGTGACCAAGTATGCTCGCTTTTTTTAGTGGCAGCAATACTAAGAGGCTGGGATTTTTGATCACAAAATGTTTTATAAAAATACAATTTAAAGAAACTATCTAATTAATGAGCAGGATTTTCATACTGGAAGCCTGCATTGAAATCCAGTTTAATTCACAAATGGGTGAGTTTTGTGATCTCTGTCTCATTGTGAACATCTGTGTCATTAAGCTGGGACACTAACCATGTCACACAGTTTAGCATGATTGGCATTTCCATCCAGAAGGGATTCAGACTATTACAGCTTGGGCACTTCAGATCAGGCTGAAGGTGCACTGAAGGTATGTGGAACTTACACGCAGTTTATCATTATTTTGCTCTGCTGCATTAAATCAAAAGCCTGCAACCTCCAAAAAAGGTTCCTTTTGCCTGATGTGACCATACAGTTTTCTTTCTTTAAAGGACAAACTCTTTGGAAAGAACTGCTGGAGGGAAGGGTAATGTTAAAAAGGCTAACTAATCCTTCTTTCAGTTTATGCATATTTTATAAAGTTCTAAATCTGTTTGAAAGGATTTGCCTGTGTGGGTATTTTGTTGCTCTTTTCAACCACGTCTCATTCTCTTGTTTCAGGAACAATTGTTGAACATTAATTCTTAAAATTTTCTAGCATGTTTCATATAGAAAAAAGAAATGCGTAGAAGAAAGAAAACAATCAAAATGAAACTTCACTTTAAATGTTATTATCAAAACATTTACCATCTGTCAAAAGTTAATAAAAATGTTCAGAAAAGCCAAATTAAGATCTTACTGGTGTATTTTATTTTCTTCATTCTCTTTTTCCAAAGGAAGAAATCAGAGGGTTCTTTGGGGATTTGACTCTTTGTTGCCCTTCAAAAAGATGAATGTTACCCTATATAACTAAGCAAGCAACCTGGCAAGAACAGTGTAACAATAAAGCTATATTTAAACAACACTGGTTTCAGGTACAGTTACCTTAGCCTCTTTTCTTCTTCTAGTTCATCCTCTCTGAAAAAGACAGCTTCTTGACCTAAGTGTTATACTTTAAAATAGCTTTTACTTCATATCAGGGGAATTCTGCTTATTGTTTATACTTTACCACCTCTATGAGAACTTTTATCTGGTGCAGTTTGGGTTTAGGTGCTCTATTTTGGAGAATTATTGTCTTTCTTGTGCAAGCAACCTATTTTTTTTTTTAATTATTTTTATTTTTATTTTTTTTTTTAATATTTGCAAGATATTATTTGTGTCAACTGAACAGCAGATTATAAAATACAGTTTTGTTTTTGACATCTTCATGGACCTCAAGATGCATATAGGCTCTGATTTTTCAAAAAAACTTAGCTAAATTAAGAGCTTAACTCCTGCTGACTTTTAAATACCATGCACGTTCATGATATACTAAGTCAGGTTAGAATCTAGTTTATTTATCTCACACATTTATTTTCAAGGAAGAAAAATTCTTCTAATGTTCTTTCCTGAACTTGAGTTTATATATGTAATATATATACACACTCATTGTTGCTCAATTCTTATATAGTACATATCTCTTCTTATAAATATATTCATGAGGAGAGGCTCTCTTCTGATATATGTTTTGCAATTCTATCTTCAAATATATTTAAATGATTTAAAGGTACAACTATGTTTTTATTTTCTTTAAATGCTTTATATATTCTGATGTGGCTTTGTTTGCTTTGCTCTGTATAAATTAATTACTATGAAAGACTATGCAAGCTTTGTCTGTACAAGAAAAATATTTATAGAACTACAGAAAACTAAAATCACATTCTTACTAGGATAATAAGAGCTTCATACTGACAAAAATAAGGTACCATCCACATGGGAGAAATATTATGTCACAGCCTGAACTGGTGACTCATCACTTGGTGAAATGGGTGGTTGGCCCAGGAAGCACAGCTGCAAACAATTTACCCATGCTTCCTGTATGACCCTGGGTCCACCTCTCCCTGGGCTCAGTTAAGGGCTAGCCTGTAGATGAAGAATGTCTCCTGGATGAAGGCTGCTTCTTCAGAAGAAGTGTTCTATAGCTAGAGTTTCTCATCATTGGTTGGGTATGTCAACTTTTTTCTGTATATGACTACTGATATTCCCAACGGTAGTTTGCCTGATATCACAAAAAACTTGTCAGAAGCAGTTTTGCTGCTTCTTAGGACCAACTATACAGTCCCCCTTTTTTCAATTATAAGAAGAATAGGGGACAAAATATTTAAAAGCATTTTTGTAGAATTTGAATAAAACTGAAAAAAAATCAAACTTTTAGTGACTACATTTTGTTTTGTTCTTTATGCCATTAAATATCTTTCTGTACCATGCTTTTATATTAAACAAAACAACAAAAACAACAAAAGGCCTTATCATTCAAGATTGAGTGAGAATGAATTCAAAATGAGTTATTTGTTAATTAAAGTATTCTTCATTATACCTTTGGATACATTAAAAGAACATTTGTATAATAAAATAGAAGGAAGATTTTATATAGCTTCTTTCGTTTCAGACCTAGAATGTAAAGGTTTAGAAGCAATGAAGTTTTCAAAGACAGTTTATGGACTCAAATTATTTTTAGCCTCTCAGCTTAAAAAAGTTTTGTGCTTTATAATCATTTCTAGATACTTTTCAATATTACATTTCTAGTTTAATGTAAATGTCACTACATTTCTCAAAAAAGCTATACCTGATACTACTTCCTGAAGACAAAATTGGACAAAATCTTTGAAGTTTGCCCTTTCTACTTGACTGCCCCTTAGAAGAACACCTTGTGTATAGATGATATGATTTTCCTCTCATACAGGGAAGAAAAATGCATATTCACCAAGAGATACTTTTTAAATTTTACATTTGTAAGCTATCTTTAAAAATAAAAGGGTCACATCACTCCTGTTTATAAGATAGGGAACAAGGAGGACCTGGGGAACTACAGGCTGGTAAGTCTCACCTCTGTGCCTGGGAAGATCATGGAACAGATCCTCCTTGATGATGTGCTTGAACACATTGAATGAGTGTGTGACCCAAGACAGCCAGCACGGTTTCACTGGGGAAGGTCATGCCTAGCCAATCTAGTGGCTTCCTATGATGGAGTGACAACATTGATGGGCACAAAATATCCAAAAGACATCTAGCATAAAAATGCTTGATTACTGTGAATGTACAGTAATCACTAAATTTTTAGAAGGAGAGACTTTCTGTCTGATTTGTAAATGTCTTTTAAAAACTCAGTGCCAACTACACAGCATAATCATCTTACTTCATTTCAAAGCATATAGACCATATAATATGGATTCTTGCCTATTTCTAATTAACATAAATTTGGATTTATACTACTGATGTGCATAATGGCTTCCTGGGTTTCATTTAAGATCCTAGCACTGTTTAGAAGCCCACAGGATTTACCTCTATCAGAGCTTTTCCTCTTCCTGTTTCACTTGTATCTTCACAATGCATGGAACAAGGAGAGGTTTGATTTCTAATGAAATAAGTTTAAAAAAAAAAGTGAAAATCACTGTCTTCATGTTATTTCTTTCTAATAATTATTTGTTTATGAATAGGAACATAAATATATGTCAAATAAAAAATCACAAAATCAAAAAGAATACAAGTTTAAATAAAACTTATTTTCAGCCTTAATTCTCACCATGGCCACAACTTGGCTTTGCAAGTTCTAAATCTTGTTTATGGGAAAACAAGAGGCACATCTTATATGCAAATACAACCAAGATTTTATTGCTAGTATAGTTTAGATCTTAGCAACATAATCACTTTTATTCTTGATCTCACTGTTACAGAAAGGGAAAGAATAATAATTCACTTTAAACTGTCACAAGCATGCTTAATTTATATTTATTTTCCTGTCATTATGCTACTCTTTCCACTATGCCATTAGGGCCCAGGATTGGTTGCCTCGTTTCCCAGTTGGGTAGGGATGTTATGGTAAGTTATCAAAATTTTTGATCCTTCACCAGGAGGAATATGATATTCATTGACATTTCTTCCTTGCTTCAGGTTCCTCTTGGGCTTGTGTTTATATGTTTGGTTTACATCTCTCTGTTTCTTCAGTGTTTTGCGGCTCTACCGTCTGAATTTTCTAATGTATGGTGTTTTTATATACGTTATATACTATCTTTGTTACTGTAAAAAGAAGTTTTATTCAGTTCCAGGCTTGCATTTCTAAAACAGACCATAGGTGAGTTATGTACGGCTGTGGAATCGTCAGTGTCAGGCCTGTGGCCGTGCATCCCTTATCATCTGAGGTCTCTGCTCTACACTTTGCCTCCTCAAGGCCTCTGCTACTGCACCAAGTTTGTATTTCTCTCTGCAACTGTTGGGATTCTAAATGCTTCATTCTGTGTAGAATAACTACTTGTTACTTTGTGTAAAGCTATGCTTGTATCAGTAAAAGGTAAACACAAGTAAGAGATTTTAGCCATAAACAGATGGTCAGATAGAGATTTTTTTTTTTTTTTTCCCACAGTTAAATTCTTACAGTATAAACTTATAAAGATGTATGACATTGCTCAGATGTCACAAAATATTTAAGTACTTAAAATAAAATTGTAGGTGGTCTGAAGGCTGGAAATGGATTTAGGGACTCAGAAGATCTTTTGCAGCAGCTGAAAACTGGTTTAGGTATCTTTAAATTACATATTTTTAACTGTGACATGCAATTAACTCCACTTTGCAGTATAGCATCATTGTTGATTTCAACATCTCGCTGTAAGTGCTTGAATTTTGTCATCAATAATTTGATTCTGTCTTTCATGGGATTCCAGATTATGTTTGTGACACTAGACAGTGAATCTAACTTTTATGGAAAGCAGACTTCTCTTCTGAAAATGGACTCTGTAACATATATATTCAATGTTTTCAGACCATTTGAGTTTTTGGCTCACTGCTTTTGAAGAAAAGCCATGAATCAACACCTGTCGCTCTGTGGGAAGGTATACTACTATCAGGCTACTGAGTAATCCATCACAAGTCTTGTGTAAAGATTGTTTACTCCTACTTGCAAATTATTTAAGGACTAAGTAGTCAGAAAACAGAAAATGACAATGAAGTTGTAACCTAGGCATCAGATATCTGGAAATTGGAATTTCAAGTCTATGTTTTGAGCATGGTTATTTATTATAATTAATTGTATAAAAAACATACTTAAAAAAAAAAAAAAAAAGAAGAAAAATAAAAAAGGAATAATTTCCAACTAGAAAGGTAGTCAGTCTTAACCTTTAACCTTTATAATACTGCTAAGGGAACCTGTTATGGAAGGCATTGCTGCCTGGGGACACTCGAACCTATCCACACTGCAGGGAGTTCTCTTGGATAGTGCAGAGAAAGAGTAACAGCAATCCTGTACCTTCTTCCTTGTCCTTCTCTCCCCCAGGATGTTCTGATGCTTGCTATTGAGAGTTTTGCCTTTTTCTTGGAATTTAGGACATACCTATGAGACTGAGAAAAAAATGCCTGATGCACAAAGGAACTATTATTCTCTGGAGCAATTAAAAAGATTAAAAAAAACAAAGTGTGGTCAGTATCTCTGTATTAGAAGATGATAATTATATACTTGAAGAACTTATTGTTACATTTTTAGATACATGACACCAATGTACTCATTGGTTAATTTTCTTTGAGCAAACAGAGAATATGTTACCCATTTCTAACCAGAATGGCATGGAAACCCTTTTACGACTGGGTTTTCTATGTGAGTGGTTGGCAATGAGAATGTCCAGTAATTTTTTACACTTACTACAACTAAGACTTCCTTTCCCCTTTTCCCCTTTTCCCCTTTTCCCCTTTTCCCCTTTTCCCCTTTTCCCCTTTTCCCCTTTTCCCCTTTTCCCCTTTTCCCCTTTTCCCCTTTTCCCCTTTTCCCCTTTTCCCCTTTTCCTCTTTTCCCCTTTTCCTCTTTTCCCCTTTCTCCTTTTTTCTAACTTGTTTGAAATCAGAAGCTGGAACTTTTCACAGAAATTTTGAGAAATCACTTCTTTCATGTAAGATAGTTGCCAGGATCCTGAAAACAAATTATGCTGGCATGAAAAAGCCACTTATCAGAATGTAAATGTAAACAACTTTGCATTTTTGAGATTGCATATATTAACTAATATTCCATCATCTAGGGATAACAGGCACTAATCCTAGATGTTTTCCAGTAGTTAAGTGTCCATATGTCTTCTTCCATGGATTTTTTTTACCTTGTGACTTTGTGCCATTCTTGACATTTTTCTTTCTGTTGCTACTTATTTTTAACCATTTCTGTTCCACATCTTATCTCTACAAGATTCTAGTCTTTTAATCTATATCCGTATAAAAAACCCAATTCCAGTGTAGTGAAGATGTATTTGAAAAAGATGTGCCTTTTTTGTTTTGGAATCAAATGATTTTTTTCCATTTTTTTCTGACTAAAGGGAGAATAATCTAATTTTGTCTCATCTGTTATAACCAGTACAGTCTGGTTTTAAAGATTTAATCAAGTCTTGTTCAGATTAAAGCAAACAGCAATAACAACAAAGAAGTGTTTCTCAATTAAGATTTTTAGGTGGGAAAAAACCAAAGCACATAGAAAGATACTTTGCAGGTACTCTTGCTTCTCGCTGTTGTTCATTTGCCTTGATACCTCTCAAAATAGAATTGAAAGTCTGAAAGTTTTACTTACTTTATGTCTCATAATAAGCTTCAGTCATTTACAGGAAGTCTCCAAGTTATTTCTGTAGTTTAGTGAAGTCCTTCCGTACTTCAACTAAGTAATGAGCTTATGTGGAGTATTTATGTTTACTGAACAACTCTTCATTTTTGTATTTTGTGCACTAAGTAGCATTTCTTTATTGGCATAGTCTTTATTTATTGAATGTGATCATGAAAAATATGCAGTTACCTCAAGCCACCGGAATTATTGGATAAGAACTGATTTTTATTGAATTACAGTAGAACTGGGCAATTCCCTTTCTTGGGGTGATAAGAAAATTAATAACCTAAAATTAACAAAATATCCCATGATTACTTTCTGGCACAATTTTCCTTGACTGGTTAGTTGTGCTGTTTTTAATTTGTATTTATTTTGCTTTCAACCAAAACCTTTCCATGGGACTGCTCTCCATTCTCTTGTGCCCTAGTCAGTACATATGTGCAGAAGTGCTCCATCCTAGGTGCGAAATCAGGCACTTGACCTTATAAGTCATTCTAATATCCACTGTGCGTTTGTACTGCTGACAGAATAAGCCAGCCTACTATATGATTCTTTTCCACTGTTCCATCTTCTGGATAGCTTCAATAGTAAACATTCAGCTAGAAGTTACTCCCCTTAAAGGAACAGAGCATAGTATATGATTTTCAGTCTGAGTTATTGAGTTGTCATTACAGAAGAGAGGAAGAAATACTGAATTATTTTTTCACATACTAGTTTTGTTTCTAGGGTTCCTCTACTGACAGCACAGTTAATTTTCCTAAGCACATCTCTGTGTCATTGTAAATACTGGAATTTTTTATCTATATGCATATAACTACAATCTGTTAAATTCCTGATGCCTCTAACTGGCTAAAATATGAATATTAGGATTTGAAAAATAGATTTATGAGCAGAATATGAATGAAAGTGGTGAGTCACATAAAATTGCAGAGGATTCGCAGCACTTTTCAATTTTCTTCTGTCTCTGAAGAACAAGAACAGTCAACAAAAGATTGATACCTGCATACTGCTTCTGAGACTTTATATTTGAGAGATTTGCGATCTTGCTCCAAAAGTTTCTCCTTGCCACTGTTCCCTTCACAAGTAAAAACAAAGCAAACATTGCTATTCTTTGTACAAAAAGGAAAATATGAGGAGCAGATGATGTTTGGACTATGTAACAGACAGGGCAATGATGGTAGAGAACAAAAAATTGGGAAAATTTTAAGATAGAAAGTGAAAATATATTGCTATTTTTGTCACCATGAAGAATTTATAATGCAAAGGAAAAGAAACAAACAATATTTTTACTAAATCTTTACAATTCTGAAACCAAAGTAAAATAAAAGGGTTTATTTGTCATAATTTTTATTTTGCTATAATTTTATTTAATTAATTTTTGTCCAATGATTTGGGAGTTAATTTGGGTTAAAACTTTCTTTTGGAAATTCTAGAAAGAACATCTAGTAAATAGAATTTATGGAGATCTAAAGTACTTGTTCGCAAGTAGATCTTCAACTACTAGCATCCCATTTATTAATCCAGTTATTTTCAGTGGTGGATGAAAGCCAGAGGAAAAAATTTCTCCTCTTTTTTTTATTCTGCTCCATAGGTTCTAACTGTGAAATTTTATGATGCCCTTTAATTACAATAGTTCTACTCAGTCATAGCACCTTTTTGATCTCTGGCGTTGCCAGACTATGGTTGTATAAAGCAACCAACAAAAGAGTCAAGAACAACAAAATAAATAAATAATAAAATAACTAGGAATTTTGTTAAAAGTTTTCTTCTCTTTTGTATGTCTCCTGAAGACGTTACACCATTCACTTTCTCGGATACTTCTCTTTCAAGAACTTTTCTTAATTAATCTTTACATACATATGAATAATTAAACATTCTTATAATTTTATATATATCTTTAAGATATTTCTAAACTCTTAGGAGTTTTGGAAGGACTAAATAATGCAATGTCTTTTGACATAGAAATATGTAGTAAATAATTTAAACTTGATTTTTATTTCCTGCAAGGTCCTTTAGATGATGGCGTGCAAATGTCTATACATGAAATTCTTTGTGGTTACTCATATTTATGTCTACTCCCACCAAAAAAACTGATTCCTGAAAGTTTCGAAGAATAGAAGGAAGCTGTCCACAGCCTGAAAAATGTGGATCTCAAAAGACTTGTAATCTTGGCAGAATTTGTAGTAAGTGTTAGACTTTCTAAGAAATAGTTTGGTTTTGTAAAGTACTAGCTAATATTCGTCACTAGATAATTAAAAAAAAAAAGTCAATGGCTTCAAAAAGTTTGTCTTGAACCTCAACTTATCTTAAAAGGTGCCTTTTATGCATGAAACACTTTATCACGTAGAATTTTACCTTTGGAAACAAATTACAAAAGTTAGTAAAACTACTGTAAGTGAAAGGTTCCATCCGCAAGGCCATAATAAATCATTTAGGAATTATTCTTTGAAAAAGATTTGTATAGGACTCACAACTTGAACACAGCAAGGACTCACTTCTGTTCTACAAAATGGATTGCCAAGAACTTTGGTGATCCTAATAAAGGAATGTGCTAGTATTGAAGTCATTCATAAGCACTGTAACAGCTCTCTCTCTGAGCTGTGTCTGCAAAACTTCCAGCTGAATGCAGTGATGAGCCCATTGACAAGAAGATATTCATTCAAGCAGCAGGCAGCAATAGATGGATAGATAAGTCAGACAGTCCCTTCAGCTGACACAGGCTAAATATGCAGTCGTAATCAGAATTTCAGAACAGAATTTCTAATTTGACACTGATGCAGAGAGGTTTCTATGAAGCTTTCTAAAAATGGGCTTTGTTGTCACATTGGTCTGTGTTTGTGTAAAACATTCTGTCACTCTCACAACCTCTAGTCCTGACTCTTGATGGAGATCATCTTATTTTCAAGGCATTTATGAATAGAAGAGAGAATGCAAAAAACACACACTTGCAAATTTGTCCTGAAGTGTCAAATTCAATGTATTTCTTTTATAGGAGCACAAAGAAGTTGAAGCAACCAGCAAAAGAAACACTAGTCCTTCAGATGCTGAATATTACAAGGAAAAATTTTTGACTACAAGCATTTTGTTAGCTTGTTTCCACTGAATTTCAGGAAAAGGTTTTGCAGGTAAGAGTGTGAGGAAATGTTGTTGTAAGCCCGAAAAAGCTAGGAGCATTTATAATGGAGCTAAGACCATGTTCTTTATAGAAAAGAATATTCAATTTTTTTTTGCCTTGGAAGCTTCCTCCCAGTATTTCATTAAAATTAAAAAGAGGGAATTTAACCAGTGGCTGGCCCACTTTCTCAAACAACAGTAATTTTTTATTTATTTATTTATTTTTTTAAGACAAGAGCATTGCAAAGAAAATCCACCAGAAAATATTTAACAGTTTTCACATATACTGTAGCTGTTAGCAAGTAATTTTTCATGTAGAATGTCAGCAAGTACTATTAATAAATTTGCTACTTATTTGTTCCAAAGTGACTGATTGCAATTATCAGATCACGCTGCCATTTTTACAGTTAAAGCACTTCTGTTTGTCATTTCTTCTGAACCACATAACACTGTTCTAATAATCTTTGTAAAGCTGATTTCTCTTTATCACTTGCATAGAAGCTTGTGCAAGGGACTCAAGTCTCCCTTTACCTCACTCATTTCACTGGAAGTCTCATAATTTGTGTATTAATGCGAATAACTTTTTTATCTTAATAAAATATCTGTGTGATATTAGGAATTATTTGAGTGGTCTTCAATATTGATCGATATTCTAACATAACTGAATTTTTTCCTGGACCTGTCCTAACTTCAAATGACATGGCAGCTTTAAGTCTATGAAATAGGCATTTTGTTTGTTTGCTTTATTTGAAAAAGGAAAGCATACGATAAAGTAAAAAGTAAGTTCTTAAAATAGGTCTTAAAATACTGTTGATCATGAATTCGTACTCATCAGAAAGCTAGTATCAGTAATAGTCAGAAGATTCTTTTTAAATTGGTAGACTGATTAAAAACACCAAAGTCTAAGGATTAATTCAAGTAAGTAGGACACACTCTTACTATAGAAAAACACATGGATTTATTGGTAAAGTTGTTAACAATCCAGTAATACTGGCCACCGTCAGGTTAAACCCAAGTCAACAATTGCCTGCATTAGGTAGCTTATGTCTTGAAAAAGAAGGGTGCAAGTAAGGATTTATAAAGCCATATAAAATATCTTCTATATGCAAACTCCGTCTAAAAACTAGGGGAAAGGATAGGTGGGTATGCTGAGGAAGAAGAGGGAAAGCTGTAGCAGTATATTTGTTATATTTACAATCATGTCTTGTTTCTGTACATGTAATAACTTCAGGAGATCAAAGACCTACAATAAGTTTTGGTATTCACACCTGGAAGATGTGAAGACATTAAAGAAGCACGTAAAAAAGATAAAAGAATTCAAACGTTTTGGCCTTATCTGTGGACTGAGGAGTTCAAATAAATCATCCTATTGAAGAGAAAGTTGAGAGAAAAATTGGTCTCTGCAAACAGATATGAACACCTGAAAAAGGTCAATGGGAGTGTTTTCAGCACTGTTGACTAAGGTATCAAAGGATGCAAGTTTTAGGACCAGCATCTTCATTCACTTTCTGCATAATTAAACAGAACAGTCTGCATGTGCTACATGGTTGTAATAGTGGCAGCTCTTACTCAAAACAAAAATTTGTACTTCAACACAGCAGCTACTTGCCTCTGGGTTATATATATTTCTTGCATGTGTGATGCATACAAAATTGCTCAGCTCATTGTTATACATTCTAGTCCTGTCTAATAAAGTGAAGAAAAGACAGATGATTAATAAAAGACAGTTCAGAAAATGTTTTTCTCGTCAATGAATACCTGGTGTTTCTTGCTCACCTTCTTAGGGACATGCTGTCAGTGAAAATTCGGTCTGAGCAGACATTTCACATAATTCCTGAAAAAATTTAAATCAATTCTTTTTAAAGCTTCCTCTCCATCTATTCTCTCTTCCATTTCTCCTCTCCACAGCACAGATGTGATTCAACTCCCAGAATCACCTGCCTGTGTTTCAGCCATCCAATCTCCTGACATTGCAAAGCCTTTGGAAATTTTAGTGTTACCTAGTGCTGAAATATTGCACATGGAAAAGTTTCCTAGGAGTGGCTTCATCTTTATTTGAAAATTAATCTGATTTTCAGGAAGAAAATAGCCAAATATTTATGTCTTGCATTTGATCATTAATATAATTTCTGGTAATGTATTTTCTACCTTTTCGACAAAAAATAAAGAAGGAAATAAGGTACAAAGACATACAGGAACATAAATCAACTTTTTTTGTTTGTTTGTTGGTTTTTTGAAAGGAAAATCTTTTAGTTAGCTGATACAATCTACTTCCTAAGTTTCAATCTATTTCTGGAACGCTTTGCAAAAAAAAAAAAAAAAAAAAAAAAAAAAAAAGAAAAGAAAGAAAGAAAGAAAGAAAGAAAGAAATAGCTTGTGTTTCACTAATTTAGTTCTTATGTGACTAAATAATGACCAGCAGCCCTTCTGGACTTCCCAGACAAAACAAAACTCCTGTTGCTAAGTGAGGATTTATCTTCAGATACATTTTTAGCCTTGAAGAAGGAGTTGACTTGCCTACCTTTAAAATAAAAACAGCAAGAGACAGCAAAGAAAAAAATAATAAAAAAAACACAGCCAGAAATATCTGATCTAATAATGTTAATATGTCAGTTTTGTGTACCTCAAAGTCTGTAAATCTAATCAATTATATTTGCACAGAAATCCTTTTCCATCGTTATGGTATGATGAAGGTAAGTGAAGTGCTATTTAAGTTCCTTCTTGCTATGTGTATATGATACCAGTAGAAAGTGAGTGAAAAGTTTGATATTCAAGACATTTAAATCGCTGTATAGATTCAGTAATAGAATAGCAAGGAATAAAGGGATAATTTATTTACCAAAATTAGAATAAAAATTTTATGATTTGTAGGGACAGGTTTGTCTTGTAAAACTATGATTCATTTAATTAGTAAAATAACTAGATCATAGAATCATAGAATGGCCACCCCCTTTTTAATGCAATGCATATGCAAGCACACATTGCTGGCTCATATCCAGCTTCTTGATGCTGAATTGAAGGTGAGAGCTGACTGATACAGTCATATAAAAACTGTATTTCTGAGGAAAAAGATTGGACAATATGCTGGAAATGGAGATATTCCATATACAAATTGCTGTTCTATAGCATTACAGAAGGTTTTGAAGGTCAGTAAAGTATTTTTCTTAATGTGGAAAATATCTGTATTCTCTCACATACTGAAAAATTCATTCCAAATATTAATAGACAAATCATTCACAAATATTTTTCAAGGAAAATATCAGGCTGCAATTGTTTCTTCTTGCATTTTACATCTAATACAACAAATACAACAATAAAGACAAAGCTTCACAGGAACTGAACTTAACTATCACATCAGCTAATTTAAAAACTTTTATTATTCCATTACTTTTTTACTTTAATTGAGTGCTATATTTTTTTTTTTATCTTGCTGAATGTAAAACAATATCAAAAAAGACCCAGATATACATTCTACTCTGCGCTAAATCAAAAGGTCATGAGGGTTTTTACTCAGTAAACAAACCTCAGTAGTGTAGTTCATTAGTATAATTAGATGAAGTATATTCTCCAGTTTCAAATGTCAATTTACTTGTAGGCACTTTCTGTTTTACTTAATCAAATTAGGATTTTTTTTCAACTACATAGCCAATATGATAATTAAATTGTAAAGAATCTTATAAAAAGAAGCTCAGTTATTTTAGTAGCTGAAATTTTCATATGGCTTAACTGCAGTGGTATTTATTCAAAGAAAAGGGTGAGTAGAACACAATTTGCTTAACACAGTCTTATTGTATTTTTCCCTCCCATAGTATTTCTACCATACTATTTCTAGTAATCCTGTTAAAAATAACTTAGTAAGTCTGTATTTTCATTTTGAGAGAGGAGGCTTATACTTACACTGTGGTACCACTATTTTAGTAGGAAGAAAAAAAGATACTTTAGTGTAAATGATAAACAGATAATTTAGTACTGCTAATGCCTTACATTTTGTGTTTCATTAATTGCATGTCCAATGTAGCTTACTTTGAATTATACGCATTTATGTCAAGCTCATTTTTCTAGTCATATGTGCTGGCACACTAAAGGGTTGCCATTTGTCTAATCAAAATCTGAAAACCATTTACTGTGTTCTTCAGCTTTCAATTTAGACTCAATTAAAATAGCTACTGTGTATGAAATTAAATCTGGGAAAAAAAAAAAAAAAGAGCATAAGAGGGCATTTTTCAACGAACTTCAAGAACAGTTCACTTACAGTTTATTTCAAGAACTGTTGAAGGTTAGTGATACGCACCATAAATGAACTATTGATCCAACACCCACACAGTCTCTATGGTGTAAATATGAGCAAATTCATTTACTACCATAAAAAGATGTTACTTTGCAGTCCTTTGTCTATGCAATGTATTTCCCTGAAGACAAATATCCTTCAGAGAAAATTTATGAAGCTTCCATTTAAATTTGTAGTTATATAATATAGTATTAGAGACAGATTCAAATTCCAGCACTGGTCCTGCTGGTGCTGGAGAAGGGGTCCTCAGTCTTCTTTTAAAGTCTCAGTGAACATGTCTGCTTGTGAATTTGCATAGTAGATACAAAGAGGTATTTTTACAAAGAATGTGTGCTACCTTTCTCTCCTTTTGTCTTCGTCCTTCTGAACAGCTCAACTGGGACATAACTCCTATGTTCCAAGGCTGGATCATGTTCTTTTCTCTACACATTTCATTTCTGCATCATTAGGGAGATGAACTAGCCATTTTATTCATTTTCATTATTCAGAAAACTTGTCAGCTTTCTGTAATTTGCCAACCAGCAGCATCTTATTCATATCTTAATTGGTCTTTGCCTTTAAATTACCCTGGCTTAGTGACTTGGAAGCTGAACAAAAGAATGCAAATTTATCAGTGTATTTTAAACCTTATGTCAGTTTGACAATCAGGTTTTGAAGTTTCGAACAGCAAAAAAAAAATCTCTGCTTCTGTTTCTAGAAAAATACACCTCACACAAACTTGTTCCTGTCTCCTTAGGTTTCGGAATGGAAGTCAAAAGTACAATGACAGATTCCAAAATACCTGTTTTCCAGGTCTGTGCTTCTGCATTGCTTCTGTAACTGACTACACCACCTCTTCTTATCATACTTTTTGTGTTAATAGCATGTATTCAGTGCCAGTTACACTTCAAATCAAGAGAATCCAAGATCCCTAACAGCCAGACGAGTTAGTTCCACAACAAAGCACAGAATTATCTGAATTCAGAATACCCTTCTGTTGAAAATATGAAATTATGTAATAGCAGTTTAACTACAAAAAGATAAAAGTAATAGGGTAGTGAAACACAACTCATTAATGAAGAATACAGACACTTGCTTGTGACAATGAAGCCCTAAATTCCAGTCAAAGAATATGTTATTAATCTGTTATTAAAATTACTCCTATCAAGTTCATATATCAGTTTGTGTTAGGAAGAGAGAAGCATTACCATAGTTAGTTAATGTTCTATGTTAAAAGTGTCAGGAGTGCTCCAAAAGCAATGTCTCATATTTTATTTTGTTGGCCCATTATGTCTGAGGTGGATACTGGTGGTAGGGCAGTAGAGGTTGAATATTCCCACAAATAGTTCATTGAATTTCAGAAAGTCATGAAGGATAGGTAGTGTGTTTCAGCAGTGGCAGCAGTGACAGTATGGTTACCTCTACTGGTGTAGATTTTTATGAGAGCAGCATATAGGCTCTTGTTCATCACTGGTAAAAATGCATAGCTAATGGTGGTGACTGTTGAAAAATAATGTTGTAGCTAAGAATTTGCTCTGTCAAATGGTGCTACTGTGCTCTTTGTACCTGTTGTATTTATCACGGAAATAAATAAGATGCATTACTTTCAGAACAATCTACACAATTCAGGAATCAGTAGTAGAGTGTTATCAAGAGCATCTAGGTGGTGCTACTGATCTCTTTCCAGATTATAGAAAGAAATAAGAAAACACTTCTCTGTATAACTTAGTCACCTGTGCTGTTAAATGCTAACTGAACAGCTCTTTTAAAGGTTTACATTTTTAATGTTTTGCTTAAATAGAACTGTCTCCCCAAGCATGTCTCCGTACAGCTAAATTTTCCTTTTGAAAATAAATGTATTTCTCATAGACAGAGAAAATATATTAGCAGATATTAGACTTAGTTATGACAGAGATTAAATGTTAGATAGTTTGTTTGAGGAGTGTGTCATTAATTAACCTCTGTCACTTTTCATCTCCTATTGACAAAGAGTATTCTGATCAGAGAAAAGTAAACATACACTCTACTTTTGGCTTGTTTTAGCTTGGCTGTCTTGTTTTTACTTCCCTGGGCATGCCATAATTTTGTTGCCAGAAACTTTGTTCAGGTAAATATTGAAATCATTTTACAAATAAATTCAAAATACACCTAGATTACTAGGTATAAGGATGGTTTGCTTGGAGGTAGGAGGCTGCCATATGTCTGAAAATCTCAGGAACTCTTTCACAATACTTTTTTTGTACATCTATCCCACTGATCAAAAAATTGGATGCATACACTGCATGAAATACTAATATAGACAGGAACAGCCTTTCAAGGAAATAATATGGAAAATTAAAAAAAAATCTGAAAATGTTCGAGAGGCATTAGCTATCAAATAACTTTTTCCTTTTTTTAAGTAAAAAATGTTTAATGAAAATTATTAAAAATTGGATAATTTGTGCATGAGAAAACATCCGTTTAGTTAGTTCTATCATCAGAGATCATAAATAAGTTTGTTATCACTTTATAGGTTAGTTCTTTACTCCTATTAATACCAGATAAGTCGTTTCTTTGAACTGTAGACAGTTTTTTTGTTTATTTCTTTCAAAACATCATTAGTTTCATCCTGACATATGTATTCTGCTAATGAACTTTCCATTTCAACTAATTTTTCAACAGTCTAATGACTAGTGACTAAATTTTGCGGCTGGCATCTGTTAAAATTAAACTGCAGTGAAAAAGAGATAAATCTGTAGTTGGTCTTTATTTACCTTTATTGCATGTTTGTTGTTTTAGATAGTGACTTAATTTTGTAACAGTCATTTCAAGTTCAAGTACAAATGTGATTGTGACAGTGGGGCCAGATTGATGGAAATTGTGAAGTCACACAATTTGTTCTATGAAAACACAAGAAGAGTGATGTAGTGTGTTTTCCTTCATGGGTAACAAAATACGTGACATTGCAAAGACATTTCAAGGGTGAAAACCTATCCAGAATTTGCAAAAATATTATAAAGAGAGGAAGGTTTTAAAATTTCAACATATTTGAGCTATTATCTAGGGTTTTTACTATTAAGAATGTGCTATAACCATTACAATAATTTCAAAGTTTTGGATTTTAGTTTCATAAAAATCACACAGAAAAATCAGTCCAGTAAAAACAAGTTTTCAAAATTGGGAAAAAAATAAACAAACATTGAAACAATAACCCCTATAACACTGTACAACACTGAATTTATTTATATGCTGTTTTGCTGAGTGCAAATTAATAGAAATGAAATAATATGGAATACAAAAAGCTTTTACATTTTGTTGTAATTTTCCTAATGTAGACACTTTTCCATAATTAATATTATCAACCATAACAACAATTTTAGATTCATGCTAAATTATTTGCTAAATTGTTTGTAATTAGAGCATATTTTTTGGCTATTAAAGAAAATGAAAATAAATCTTATAATATTTTTTTTGCCTATTTTGAAATTTATTATACTTATATTAGTTCTTATCCATACAAAAATAAAAGATCTCAGAAATTCCTTCCACAAAATTTAAGAGTAAACATCCCATAGAATTTTGAAAATAAGCATCCATATTTACATGAACATGAATGTCTGAGAGAGTTAACGATGTGTACTAGCATTATTTGTCACTTTTAATCTATTTCACCTGCGTTAGTGCATTAATTTGCAGCCCACTTATTTGATTTTTCCCAAATTTTCTATTCGAATCTTTTCTGCTTGAATCTAGAAGAGATTAAAATCTCTTGAAATCTCAGTTGCAGAATTATTCAGGTTTGCATCAAACTACTCTGTCCTAACAACCTCAGCCACCTCAGAGCATGGATTAAGCAAGCCTTTGAGAATAAGGTGTTGTGTAAACTAAGAATAATAACATCCTGAAATGATATGACTGTGAGGAGTTAGTGCATGCTAAGTAGTATGAGATTATGAGTTTCTTCATCAGAGGTCACTATAGAAATATGAAAAAGTATAACTCTTAGTTAATTTGTTAAAATCAAATATGGATGTACTGCGGGGTAATATAATTCATATTGTTTTCCTGCTGATGAACTCTTGCTTTTGTGTATTTTGGAGACTCACCAGTATCCATTAGTTATTTTATATTACCATATATGTCTACTAATCCTATAGTCAGCATTACTACAATTTCTTCCATGAAGTTCCAACTTAATATACATGCATTAGAATGCCTAGACAGTTACAGAATAGCAAGCATATTCCACAAGTAATGAGAACACCTCCTAATTCAGCTGAAGCCAAAACCACAAGTGAGTTATAAATGTATTTGTTCTCCAGTCAAATCGATTCCATGTAGTACTGCAAGTGCTTATTATGTATTCTGTTTATTCCACAAGGAGGAAAATAATAGTTCTTTTCCTATTCTGGTAGAATACCAGAGCATTTAGTTTTATTTTAACTATTCCAATTTCATTTCTGATTAGCTTTTGTGTAACGCTGATACTGATCTATAAATTGCTCCTTAATTATTGATTTCTCTCGAGAAATATGAAAGAAACATCAACACATGTTAATGACATATGATGTCATTAACACTCGTTTGTTATACAGGCAGTTTTTTCTTTTTTTTCTTCTTTTTTTTTTTTCTTTTGTTTATTTCTAAAAAGAAAATATGAACATGCATTTCTTGATAGCATGTACATTAGTCGGAGATATACATTACAGAGGCAAGTTTCAAGATTCTTTATAAAATGAATCTATTTTGTTAGTGTGATTCTCTGTTGATAATATACCATACTGTATGGGAACTACTGAATCACGGCCTGAACCTCTGATTGATCACCTGAGGTGAGCAATGAATCAGCCATGGGAGCACAGGTGAAGGCAATTTACCTGTGCTGCTGGAAGGGGTGGAGCCTGGCTATACCTCTCCTAGAACCATTTAAGAGCTGAGTACCTGTGGGGAAGGTTCTCTTCTGGAGATCTGCTCTGCTGGAGTTTTATAAGTGAGCCCAGTATATGGGTAAGCATCCTACCTTTTTTATTTTCTGCTTTGGTGTAATAACTCTGTAGCCAAGATCTCTGCTATACTATAACATCTGTGTGTTCATTGACTGTACACCATATTAATATATTGTATCCTTCTGCCAGAAGGGGTTTTAATAGGCTCCTGGACTGCTTATTGAGCCTATCTGGTAGATTGTTCGGGTAGTAGAAACAGCGTAAGAACAGCCTAATTCAATAATGATAAGAACCATGCATTTTGGTGCTCTTTTCTCAGAAGCAGATGAATTATAAACTACAGGGAAGTACCCTGATACAAAGAAACTGTATGATGATGTTTCACACAAAAAAAAAAACCAACACTGGTAGGAAAGTTACATATGCTATCTATAATACAAAAGATAAAAGAGAAACAAGTAATTTAAGATTTGTTTCTCCCTTTCTTCATATTCTACACATGCCTATCAGCTAATTAAATACCTTATTGTTGAAGTAAGGAAGCCTATCAGCTAATTAAATACCTTATGTGTTGAAGTAAGGAAGGATGGGAGAGAGAATGAAAGGAAGGAAGAGAAGAAGAAAGCAAGGAGGAAGCTGCATTTTATTTTTTAAATAGTGAATTTCAAGTGAAGCTGAATAAACTCAGACCTTCTAGCAAGCTTTGATATAAATAGAATTAAATATTAAAATACAAAATTTATATAGAATAAGCTTATAGACTAAGATGAACTTTATTTAGAAAAGCTAGTTTAAGATATTCTTAACTAGACATTCTCCGCATCATTATTTCCTGCCAGTATTTACCTTGAAAATTTATGAACAAGTTTCTGAAGTTGCAAAAAGAACTTTTGAAATCTTAGTAATCAATCAGTCTCAACATTTCTCAGCCCACTTTCTGCTGAATAACTTCTCATCATCTATCATGTCTGTCATCTCAAATGCTTTTCTACAACACTCAGCATATTTGACCACGAATAAAAAAATGATAGCAGTGGACAAATCTGTCAAATCTAGAGAGGATGAAGTCCCCTCTTAACAACTGTTCCTCTTGACAGATTTAGGTCTTTTTTTCAGAATTTTATTTTATTTTGCTCTTTGAGTAGGCAGCACTTTCTTATCAAATATCTAATGTTATATAATATTTACTGGTGTCCAGTTATTAGTTATAATTTTTTCAGAAATTTCTTATGGCATTTTACATGGCAAAATTGAATAGCTGTCTCTGTACTTTTGTAAGTACCAAGATAAATGGAATTTTCATCACATTTAGTGACAAAAATTAAAAAATCAAAGGCATAGTTAGAGGGAGAGTCAATACTTTTGAGAGGACAAATATATTCTTTTTATTTAGAGGTCAGTGAACAGATGAAATAAGCTCATATAATTTCTGAAAGTAAGGTCTAAACTACAAAGTTATGTTTTTCTATGAATAGAAATATTTCTACAAAAGACTACATTGCTGAGTGAATAATTCTTTCTTTTCCTTTGAGAAGTTTGGATTTTAATACCGTTTAAACAAATTACATCAACATATTTATATTTATTTACTATGAAGCCTTGAATAATAAAAAAATCTTAAGATTTTTTTTCAGAATTTAATGTTTAAAAATTATCGTTATTGAAGTGATACTTTAGTGTTTGTTGGCCTGTATGAACTCCAAATTACTTTTAGGAATTATTCATTAAATGTTTTTCATTGAAGGCCTGTACATAAATATTGATTGAAGTTTAATGGTTAGTTAAGAAACCACTGGTAAAACAAACAAACAAAAGCAATGGCAACAGCAGCAAAAAGGCACCCCAAACAACAATAGAAATAAATGAAACAGAATAAATTTTCTGTTGGAATTGGCTCAATGCATAATACATTAAATTTTATTAATTCAGAGTATAGGACAGACACCAAACATGCAATGTTCTTTTGTTAAGTGTTGGAAACAGTGGACTGTTTAGCAGCTCTGGAGATACTGGAGGGTATATGGGTGTATGGAACCTGTTTCAGGAAGAAACAAAGGCATGACCACTTCTAGTAGTTCATGATTAATTTACTATTAAGAAGGAAAAAAAAAATTGCTAAGGAAGTTTACTGTCTGTATTATTTCTTTCTGGTCTTCTGTTTTTATTTTTCTCTCTCTCCAACCACAATCCATCTCCCCTGTTTGTTTGTTTTTTTTTTTTATTTTTTATTCCAGGAGGGGGGGTGCTAGGTTAAAGTCTGTTGTGATTTATCTATGATTTGTGACATGACATATTTAGTCTCCAGTACTACTTAAACTTGGCATTGCAACAAAAGAAGGCAGCCATTGGCTGACAGGTTACTCCTTTGGGAATGTTTTTTTCTTTGTCTTTATTCTGATAGTGAATAAGAAAAGGTCCTTTTCTGAAAAATATGACTTGATTTTCTTTCTCTCATTTTTCCCCTTTTCTCTTTCCCCTTCCCCTTTCCCTTTCCATTTCCACTACCTTATGCTTTAATTTCATATTTATTGCCGGAGAGGAGTATTGTATGAAGAAATTCTTACAAAGCAGTCAATTTTTATGGTGTATGTTTCTGAATCATTGTACAAAATCTGATAAAATATTCTCAGATTGCTTTTGCAATATATCTTACTCATTACCTAAGATACCCATTTGTGAATCACTATTGCGTACATGGTTTTTGTAAATCTACTGGTATAAAGAAGGTAGAAATTAACATATCTGCTATGCAATGACTTAACCAACAATTATCCTAAATTATTAAGGGCACTTTAATCAATAAACAGTAATTCAGCTAATTAGTAAACAATATTTATTAAAAAGTTTAAAAGTATAAATTAAACAAGAAAAAAACCCACAACTTTAAATTCAGGGAGATAATACAGAGGAGGTTTGTTTTATAATTACAGCATTCTAGCAGTAGATATTTTAACGTAAAATAACAACAATAATACTGATAATAATAGGCATCTGGAGAAAGAAAAAGTACTCATAAATATGCCAATACTAAAGGTTAAGTTACTGACCTACTTTGAAGATTGTCAGCTCTTTTGTGTATGTGATTGCATGGTTATCTTCCTTTCTAAATTAGTCATGTACACAGCTGTTATAAAGCAGTGTGATTTTGAGAAGTCCTTTTCAAATCAGGCCAATGTGTACCAGACAAAGATTTAAGTACAGGTAAAAAAAAAAAAAAAAAAAAAAAAAGCCAAACAAAATTAAGATCAGTATCACCTTGGCATCTATAATATACCAGTACTCATTCTTGAGTGCTTACTCACCATTTAACTACCAAATTTCTCTGGAGTGTTGTATTGAAACAGTTTACTTCAGCAGTAATTTTCAGCAGACAATCCCTCCCAGATAATTTAAAATTGCAGTAAGTTGCAAGTAAATGAGAGAGAAAAAGTGAAAGGAAAAAAGGAAACATTGTTAGATGTGGATTTTGCTGTCTAAGACATTCAGAGGTTATACGAGGAAACTTTGATTAGGAATTCTTTTCATGTTTACTATCAATTAGTAAAATATTAATTGGAATATTAACTGTGGTTCCCTGCTATAAATTCTTGAGTCATGCTTGCCTTTTCCTGATTAAGATGACGATATCATGACAGATTAAATAACAATAACTATATTGTATTATTACTTTCTTTACATTGCCTTGTACTTGCTAAAATCTGATTGTCTTCAGCATCTGTGTTATTTTACAGGTATGTGTGGATTTCTCATTCTTATCTTTCTCCCTAGTGGGTACAGGCTAATTTCTCTTTCACATTGGTTCAGCTAAACAAACTAAATATTATGGAGTATGTGGTAAGAGAATTTTACCCTCTGTTGTCGCTTAGTATCTTCATAAATCTTCTGTACTGTTTTAGCTCTCATTACTGAGCAAAAGAGATAATATATTACTTTAGGAGATTTTAAGAGCATTTGTGTCCTCATCCACCTAATTTAAAGTGACTATACTGGGGAAAATGTGTAAGCAAATCCCTTCTGTTACACTAAGCACTATAGACAGTGGTACACAACAAAAATGGTAAAATAATCAGATCACAATCTGAAGAGTCAACAGTCACTGTAGTTTCTTTGAAATACTTGCTTCTTTTTAACTGAGAAGTAACTCTGGTTATGTGGCAACCTCCATTGTTTTAATGATGACCTCTGTGACCGCAAAAATGTCTCAAATAAAATGTTCAAAAAGGACTACTGACTACCCAGTTCACTTTAATGAGCACCATAATAATACTATAAACTTCAACTCTTCTTAAGCAGTTTTGTGTTTAATGTCATATTCATGAAAAAGAAATTCAGTAGTTCCTATTAAGTACATTTTCTTTGGCTCATGAAGGCTGCATTCATTAAATACTTGCCTTAATCTTTTATGTTCTCTAGACAACTGATATGAGCTATTAGGAGACAAGATACTTCCAAGCCAGATGGATTCAGTGGTTATGCATACATTAGTGAGAAGGTCAATGGAAATGTATCTATGGATTAAAGGAGCTGAGGCTTGTGACCTGAAGTGCAAACTATGCATACTGCAGGCACTTCTGACTTTGGATTATCTCTAGTTGGATGCCATAGGTGCAATGCATATTTAAATCAAGAGTTCACCAGTTCAGCTCCTGAAGCATGTATAATAGTCTAATTTAATCTAAAAGGGATCCAGTTCATGCACACTGGAGCCAAAACACAATGCAAAGACAAGCACAGAAAGTGGGGGCTACTGGGAGATTTGAAAGTGCAGTGCTGGTTATTCATCTAAATAGAAATATCTGTGAAAGCCATTCCTATATTTCTGAGTAATGTTTACTTTTATGTGTTATAAGCTCTAAAAGCTGTGACTAGCACCTCTGTGCAACTGCTCTGCAAGTACTTAAATGTAATTTTAAACATTATAACAATGTGTTTGTTCTTTTACTGCTTTGTGTGTCATGACACCATTTACATCTGAACAAACAAGATGCGAACTGTTGAATCATACCATCACAATGAAAACAACCTCTTCCTCTTCTCATCCTTACAACAAGGCTGAGGAAGTATGGGATAGATAAGTGGACAGTGAGGTGGATTGAGAACTGGCTGACTGGCAGAGCACAGAGGGTTGCTGTTGGTGGTGCAGTCTGGTTGGAGACCTGTAAGTAGTGGTGTTCCTCAGGGGTTGGTGCTGGGTCTGGTCTTGTTCAACATCTTCATCAATGATCTTGATGAGGGGGTAGTGGCCACCCTCAGCAAGTTTGCTGATGATACGAAGCTGGGAGGATTGGCTGACACGCCTGAAGGCTGTGCTGCTGTTCAGTGAGACCTGAACAGGCTGGAGAGATGGGCAGTAAGAAACCAGATGAGGTTTAACAAAAGCAAGTGTAGAGTCTTGCATCTAGGGAGGAATAATTACGTGCACCGGTACAGGTTGGGGGATGATCTGCTGGAGAGGAGCTCTGTGGAGAGGGAATTGGGTATCATGGTGGACAACAGGTTGGCCATGAGCCAGCAGTGTGTCCTTGTGGCCAAAAAAGAACATTGGCATTCTGGGGTGCATTAAAAAGATCATGACCTGCAGCTCGAGGGAGGTGATCCTCCCCCTCTACTCTGCCCTGGTGAGGCCTCATCTGGAGTACTGTGTCCAGTTCTGGGCTCCCCAGTACAAGAAAGACAGGGACCTCTTGGAAAGATTCCAGCAGAGGGCCAGAAGAATGAAGGGCTTGGAGCATCTCCCCTGTGAAGAAAGGCTGAGTGAACTGGGTCTGTTCAGCCTTGAGAGAAGAAGACTGAGAGGGGACCTGATCCAGGTCTGTACATATCTACCGTGTGGGGGGCAGAGTGGCAAGGCCAGACTCTTTTCAGCAGTGTTTGGAGGCAAGACAAGGGGAAATAGCCAGAAACTGAAGCATGGGAAATTCTGCACAAATGTGCTCAGGAACTTCTTTACAGTGAGGGTGACGGAGCACTGGAACAGGCTGCCCAAGGAGGTGGTGGAGTCTCCTTCTGTGGAGATGTTCAAGACCTGCCTGGACTCCTACTCGTGTGACCTGGTGTAGGGAACCTGCTTTGGCAGGGGGGTTGGACTTGATCTCTGGATGTCCCTTCCCTTCCAATGCCTAAGATTCTGTGATTCTCTTCCCCTTTTGCTTTGATTCTGTAACTAGAGCAAAAAAAAAAAAAAAAAAGGCTGGTAGAATCTCCGAATATTCTTGTACAGACTTGCTTTGCTCTGTAACTTGGAGTATGGCCAGGGCAACTTTTCTAAGAGAATGAAAGAATATGTCAAAGTTACAAGATTGGAGTTTTCATCTGAGGTGTGAGATTTGTTGGCTCTTCAAAGTGCCTTTTATTCAGTAGATCTTCAAAGTCTATCTGATACATTTAATATTCTAGGAGCACAATGTGGTCCATACATCGCAACAACTGTTTCATAATAACTTCTCAAGCAGTTTTGAAAGTGTTATATACAGGTGACAAGTTCATTTGATCCAGTGAGAGCATGTAAATATCCAAAGAGTTGTCTACAAGTATTTAACTTCTATGTCCAAGATTATATTAGTTCAATTTTTTTTAAATTATTATGTAAACACATTCAGTACGGATCTCATATGTATTACAGAGGTTTTAGCTTAGTCCTTATAATCTGTGGGAAGGACAACAACAGTGAGCCTTGGAGTAGATTGTTTTAATTGTAGCATTATAATGTTTTATTAATGACCTAGTAAGAATAACAGCTAAGCTTGTTATACATGAGGTTCTACTATACAAATATATGATAAAGATGACTCTTACCTGCAAAATCTATATACAATTAAAAATATATAGCAAACATGTGAGAACAAATATTTAACAACAAACACTCTACAGTGATGTGAGATAAGGTGAGCACTACCCAGTATTCTAACCAGAAAGTCTTGCACATTTTGTAACACTGCAATGGCTCAGCCATGAAATTTGCATATGACAGTGGCAGACAAAGTTATGCTTAGTGTCACATAAGAAGCATATGAGTAATAAAGAAGGTATGGTATAGAAAGAATATATACATGTGTGTGAATAACACAGATATGTCCATTTGCAATGCTTGTACTAACAGATACAGTAACCATGGCAATACTTTAAGTGCTATTGAATGTCAATACCTAGTATTTTGAAGTAGTAATGAGCCAGAGAAAGACTGTACTGTGCAAAGTCCAACATATCTTACTACCATTTTGCTTCTGACAATTCATTCCTTATGGTCAGTGTTAGAGATGTAGAAGTATCTATAAAGGAATGTTATATTTTGAAAGGAAAAGTCTTTTCTGTTCATACACAGCTTGTCATCTTGCTTCACATGATACATTGTGAATCATGCAGGTCAAGAGTCTGGATATTCATTGCCAGATGATAGAAGTAATAGTTGTCTCATCTCAGGTGCTGAAAAATGCTTTTGTTCAACTTCATGCGTATGGTGATTGCCCAGTTCTCTAGTTTCATAGAATCACAGAATGGCCAGGGTTGGAAGTTATCTTAAAGATATGACTCTCCAACCCCACCACATGCAGGTCCCCCAATCTCCTCATTTAATACTAGACCAAGCTGCCTAGGGCCCCATCCAATATGGCCTTGAACACCTCCAGGGATGGGGCATCTGTGACCTCTCTGGGCAACTTGTCAAAATCTCTCTGCAATGCCTTTCTACCTTCTGTGGAGTCAGTGGCTCCTCCAATTTATAATGGCTGCTCCAAGAGCTGTGTGTCCTATTCCAACTTGTTAAATGAAACTCTGTTAGACTTTGTTGCTAGATGTCAGCAGAGGGGCAGTCTGCCATGGAAGTGCATATGAATGTGGGGTGACTGCTACAGCAGTCTTTCAGAAATAGTATGTACTTAATTTGTAAATTGTACTGAAAGTAATGCCTCCTATTTATTTCCATGGAAGCTACAATAGATACAATGAGCGCAGTAACTCCATTTGGTATAACAAATTCTCAGCTACAAAACATTATTTTTCAACATTCATCACCACTAGTTATGCATTTTCTCCAGTGATGAGCAAAAGCTTGCATGCTGTTCTCATAAATATTTGCATCAGTGCAGGTGATGAATTTCACTATCACCACTGCTTAAATGCACCACCCACTACCTTACACTGTCCACATCCTATGTTTGGTCTCCATAAATGTTCAGCAAGCATCAATGAATGTCAGTGTGTGCAATTTTTCTGAATGGAGGAATTAAATCCTGCCCCTTTGCTTCAAACGCACTTCTGTGTCAGATGTCATTTTCTCAGCTGTTCCTCTGCTGCAGTCTACCAAATGGCAACAGAATGTACTGGAATATTGGTGGGAGGGTTCAGCCTCTACTGCCGTACCATGAACATCCACCTCTGACATCATGAAATGACCTCATAAAATGGGAAGCATTACTTTTAGAGCTTCCTGCATATATGTACTTCCTAAATAAAGAATGCAAAGACACAAACAGAAAAGGAGTAAGGACATTGAATCATATTTCTGTAACTTCTGAGAGACTTGAATGTAAAATATGGCACAGATGATTACCTCTGGCAAAGATTACACTGCAGACAAAGAAAAAAATTGCTTATTCTTCCTGAGTATGAATATACCTCTCATAGAAATCTCTGCTATTGTAGAAAAACAGAAACAGTATGAATTTATACTGTATCTGAAGACTCAAAATTCTTAGGACAAATGAAATAATAAAGATTCAGTGGTTTTCTTACTTTATTCTGAAGTGTAGCAAATTACACTTATCATTCAGCCAACAATGCTGTAAAAAAAAAAAAAAAGACTTTTGTTTTATACTACTCACTATGCATTTCTAATACTTGAATTTTTTTTTTTTTTTGCTTTGTATCAACTATGGATTTACTTTTTTAAAGATAGTCTTAGCAAGGAGCAACCTACTTAATTATATGTGCAACAGGAATGATACACGATGATAAAACAATGTTCTAGTTTGATTAAAAACTTGAAACCAACAAACACTAAATTATTCCTGGAGGTGTTCAAGATGTGCTTAGATGTTGTACTAAGGAACATGGTTTAGTGGGAAAATACTGGTGACAGGTGGATGGTTGGACTGGATGATCTTAGAGGTTTTCTCTGACCTCAGTGATTCTGTGATTCTATACTCCTGATATTGGACTGCTTGAAAATATTAACCCTACTTGAATAGGTTCAGAAAACACGCATTTGGAAAACTACCATTTTGTCAAATTCTGTCACAGAGCACAATAGAGCATTAGTTGGAGAAGTGCGAAAATGACTTAAAGGGGAGGTTCCAAATGATACACAGGCAGTTTGGTACAAAACTGTTCCAGGAAAATGATGCAAGAAGAACTAAAAACAAATTTGGAAGTTTAAACTGTGTTGCAGAACAGAAATATCATCTTTCAATCTTCTGTTTTATTAAGCAAATAACTAGGAGATGAGATGTAACTATTTGCCTGATATGAAGTGATGGAAGTGATACAGGAAGAACTGAAAGAACCTATGTAGTCTTCATGGCCCACATTTGAATATGTGTATGATTTTGTGTGTGAATCCATTCTGACTGCATTCTAATGTAATTTTAATCTACTTATCCATTTCAAATATTAGGAAAAAATCCACCATAACTCTTTTATTCCTATAAAGTATGTATATTTTTTAAAATATATATTGAATTCTTATTTTGTGTCTTAGAGAGAATGAGATCTTTGTCCTTGATATAGGCAACAAGCCATGTCTGAGCAGATTCATTTACATTAATGATAATGTTGTTTCATCACAATATCAATTGTTTTTTTTTTATTGCTCTAGCTGTTATTTAGGAGATTTATTATGTCCTTGCTAGATTTGTTATTCATCCAGGACATAAGGGATAGAAAACCTATTTGAACTATACCTCATACTCCTCACCTAGCTAAGAAGGTCATTAACCCCCTGTGGCTCACAGAGAGCAACTCTGTCACTACCAGCAGATCACAGTTATCACTCTGATGTAGACTTCAATAATATAGTGTAAGAGATAGCTCTCTATGCTAAGAAAAATAGTTCCTAAAATCACAGGGTAAAGTCTCAATACAACTTGTGAGCATGATGGTTACGCTTTCAAACTGGCACTTACTAGAGATACTTTTTAATTAGAATAGTGATTAACATCTGCTTCAGAATCTTTTGAACTGAGAAGATAATTCCTATTTTAAACTCTGATTTATTAATTTTTGCACTTTCTATTAAGTCACAGTGTGGCTGTATTTTGCTCAGTAATAAGATATGTGACAAAAAACTGTATGAACTACAAATCTCAGATTTAAGGACAGTGAAACTGATTTCTGGGACATATTTCTGTTTAGCAGAAACCCTGGTGTTTCTCAAATATTTAGGAATTCCATCAAAGATTTCTGTTCCATATTCTGCAACAGATTATTTTGAAATCATTGGAACCAGAAGAAATGAATTTATGGAAATGGTACAGAGAAACCAGTTAAGCTTCACAAAATTTTTTACTTAAACCACTAGTTATTAGCAAAGAGAATATTAAGTTTACATCCCAAACTACAACAAGTAAAAGGAAAAAGATATTTTCTAGATTATTAAAGGCAATTGTAATGCAAATCCAATTTCTGAGTGAGAAAAAGTGAGCTGAAGATAGAAGATATAACACTATTAAATGGAATTAGATACTTCTGTATTAGAGCAGAACTCTGTGAAGTCATTCTTGGTGTCTGTCTATGTTACTGGAAAGTCTATTTTCTCTCTTACCAAAATTTTACATGAGTAGGTGAGCATAATTAATTAAGCTAGATCCCACAGGATGAATAGTAATCCAGTGTTCAGTTGGTTGTATTTCTGAAACTGTATTCCTGGATTTTGCATGTTTATTCAAATGCTAACATCTATAACTGTTTTTCAATATACAGTTTGCACTATATATTTTCAAGCATATATCCTTGCTGATTTTTGCAAGAGCATTCGGGCATGAAAACAATAATGCATATATATAAGTTCAGTAGACATATTAGCAACTGATAATGAAAATATTTTTGAGAACTTTCTTATCTAGAAGCTCATTGGTTGGTAGGTGAAAATAACAGGATTTCTCCCGTTTGTTTTTCTCCAAGACTTCTTAATTTTGTAGTAGAAATTTAATAGGCTGTTTAGAATCTCAGGAAACAGATTTGACAAAACTAGTGAGCAAAATGGATATTAAATATTTTAGAATTATATAGCAATTAAGATTATATGGGGAAGAATCCAACTGAGGTACTATGTTAACTATACCAACTGAATTATATAAACATTGTAATGTTTAAGGAAGACTAAGGGAAGATTTATAACTTAAAAAAAAAAAAAAAGAAAAAGAGAATATTATTTTTATATTTCTTTCCCAGCCAATAAGAAACGTGACTTAGAATGTATAACAAAGACAGATTTCTTTCTATATATATATTTGTCTCCTCTCCAAATCCCAGACAGACATAAAGCTCAAAATTACATAATACAATGTTGTGTGATCAACATTTAATCTGTGTCAAACTCGAGTGATATATCTTTACTAGAACTTTCTTTATGTCTGATCATTTTAACTATTAAATTTCCTTTTGTCATGCAGCTGTAATACTGGAATATTCATGATGGTAAATTACAAACCTTACAAATCTTGGACAGACATAGACTATACAATAAGCTATCCTATAATTAAAAAGGGACTAGATATTTACTAGAACAAATTCAGCTATTACATACTTGATTGTCTGCTTGAAAAATTTTCCTTTTATTCTTTTTTTTTTTCCTATATTGATAATTTGTTAGAGAGAACAGAGTTCACAAGTCAGCAGTCTCATATTTAACTTTTAACATGTTTTTAACATTTCAAAATACTATCTTATTATCTCAGCGCTGTATTTTTTCAAACTCATATCCAGTCGTTTTGCTAAATAGTATCGATCCAAACGATATAACTTGATTCTGTCTCATGTCAGTTTTTCACACAAATTGAAATTCTACTCCCCAAAAACCTAAATGATAGGAAAAATGTTTCCAATTTTATGTCATTATATACTTTATCTGTATATTATTATACATATATATATAACATTAGAGGTGTTTTGATTTTTTGTTGTTAATTTCATCCTAACTATATAAAAGAAAATGATAAAACACCTCTGATCACTGCACAGAAATTTAAAAGAAAGCTGAAAGCACATTCTAGCACTCCAACAAAACAAATTCTAGATAATGTTAGTGAAGGGAAAGCCTGTGACAGACAATTGTTTGTGTGTCAAACTATATGTATGAGGAATGTATAGCCACAGGCAAGGCAGTGGCACCTGAGGGCAACAATGAATCACAAAGGGAGGAATCTGAATGTGAGGAAGGCCCGAACTGTGTACTTGTGGCTCAGAGCCAGCAGTCAGCCAATGGTAGTATTATATTTAATTCCTTTCCACAAGGGAAAAAGGATAAAAGACACTGCTGCAGCTTTCCTTCTGGAAGAATCCATGATAACAGAGTGGAAAAGCCAGAAAAAAAGAAAAAAGATGTATTTTAACAATACTCAACGCATTTGTGTGTGTGTGTTAATATACAGGGCTCAGGCTATCAGTAGTGTGACTCTCGGTAGGCATAATAATTCTTTCTGAAAGAATATGTAAAAATTGTAATGCTATGCAGGTTCATCTTTATAGAATCACTGAATCCTCAGAGTTGGAAGGGACTTTTAAAGGTCACCCAATCCAACTCCCCTGCAATGAACAGACACACACAGCTAGATTATGTTGCTCAGAGCCCCATCTAGCCAGATCTTGAACGTCTCCAGGTACAGGGCATGCACCACATCTCTGAATGGTGCATGCCCATCAACTTCTTGCAGTGCCTCAACAACCTCACTGCAAAAGACTTTTTCCTTATGTCTAACCTAAGACCTCCAAGATCATCCAGTCCAACAGTCTGCCTATTACCAGTATTTCCCCACTAAACCATGTACCTTAGTACAACACTTAGATATTTTTTGAATACCTTCAGGGATGCAACTCAACCACCTCACTGGGCAGCCCATTCTAGCACCTGGCTACTCTTTTGGAGAAGAAATTTTTCCAAACATCCAATTCAAATCTCCCCTGGCACAACTTGAAGCCATCCTTCTAGTCCTATCAGTAGCTAAGTGAGAGAAGAGGCCAACACCCTCTCACCATAACCTCTTTCTGATGGTTGTAGAGAGTGATAAGCTCTCTTCTGAGCCTTCTCTTCTCCAGACTAAAGAATGCCAGTTCGGTCAGCTGCTTCTCCTCAGACTTGCACTCCAGAACCTCCACCAGTTTCACTGACTTTCTCTGGACACATTCTAGAGCCTTGATGTCTCTCTTCTTGTGAGAGGTTCAAAACTGAACACAGTACTTGAGGTGTGGCTTCACCAGCGCTGAGTATAGAGGTATGATTGTTTCCATGATCCTGCTGGCAACACTATTTCTGATATAAGGCAAGATACTATTGGCCTTCTTGGCCACCTGGGCACGCTGCTGGCTCACTGAGCTGAGCATCAACCAACACCCCTAGGTCCATTTGTCCATTTCTTCCACACGGTCTTCCAGACACTCTGCCCAAGACTCTAGCGTTGCCTGTGGTTGTTGTGGCCGAGGTGCAGGATTTGGCACTTGGTCTTGTTGATCTTTACTCCATTGACCTCAGCCCAGCAATCCAGCACAATCAGACTTAATAGGAAAAAAAAAAAAAAACAAAACCCAACAAACTTTGTTATTTTTGCATCAGCTCTGTTTTAACCTTTTCAGAAAGTCAAATCAAAATTATAATTCAATAATTTAAAATACTTAGGGTATAAAATACATATGCAAGTTTCATTTTAGTGACTTAGAATTAGTGTTTTCAAATATGAGTTTCAAGGTAGCGAAGTCATACACATTTCACTTCAAAGGCATAATAGGAATAACCTTATGATTCCAGTTTTGATATTTCAAAATATGATTTGTACTAACTTGAGCATTTGTGTTCATTGGTAAGAAATATATTTTAAAACTGTTGTAGAATTTTCTTGATTTCTCCATTAATAGCACAACATAATATTCTGAACTGTTACATGTCAGTTACTTAAAGAATACTGGATTCTTTAACATTAATATATTTTAAAAAATATATCTGAATAGCTATGAATCAAGCAAGTCAAAAATCAAGATGCATTCTGAAAGCCTGTGTGTTCTCCTTTATCCCTTCCATAACTGTGAGACGAACAATGGGAAATGTAAAGGTGGTTATTTAGGATCATTTATAATTTCGGCAATAATTGGCAATATATTTACTTCCCCCATAAATAGATTTTGATTGTCTAGAATTATGCACTTTATGAGAGCAGTTGCAATGGGTAAATTAAAAATTGTATTCTTTAAGTGTTGTGACATTTATATACAAAAACAGAAAGAAAAAACAAAAAGAACAAAAACCTCTCAGTTCCCTTGTGATTGTTACTCCCCAGTTGTTCACAAAGAAACTGAAGAAACCCCTACAATTTAATCATATCCTATTACAGTAGATAATCTATAAATAGAATAGTCCCTTCCTCAAGGAATTCATAAGTACTACAGATAAACTGATACATTTCTGTAGCAGAAATGCTAAGTCATAGACTGAAACAGTGATTGAGCACCTGGTGGAAAGGCAGGGCTAGTCCACGGGAGATCAGGTGCATGCAATGTACCTGAGTAACCAGAAGGGGTGGGAATAGGAGTCACCACTTCCCATACCCAGTTTATGGGCTGGCAGTGGAGCTAAGGTTTCTTTTGCTGCAGATCCCTGTGTTTCTGATGCCTTCCAATGGTAAGCTGCATTTTTTTTCTTTTTTTTTTTCTTCTCCCCTTTCCTTCCTTTGTGTCTGCATTTGGGCTTGTTCTCATTTGCTGTAGACGAAGACTTTGCTTCCTCACTATTATCGTGGTACTTTCCATCCCATTATAGCACAGCAATCTTAAATAAACTATGTAATCTGATAGTATCTTTCATTAGATGGGCAACCATCACAACACAGTCATTATCAATCTCTTTAAAGTTTTCCTTTTTTTCTGTAGGATCAGTAATGAGAAGTATTTTCAAATGTGGTAACAATGGAGGAATAATGAGTTCTGGGGATTATAAGGAGCATGAGTGGAACTGGCATTGTGGACATGTTCATGGAAGTTACTGTTTTGATAGAAAGAATTAATTGGATAAAGGAAAACCAGAGAAGAGAACCTTAAAACTGACCATTTCAATTTCTTTTTAAGATGGAAAAAAAAGGGAGGAAAAAAAGAGAAATCAGCAAACAAGCTGAAGGAAATAGCTAGCATGAAAAGAGCACAAAATTAATAACAATATTTACAGAGCACAAATGTCTGTTGCTAAAACAAACTGCCTTTTCCAAGCAAAAAATATTACTGCAGCAAATATCAGTGAATGTCAGTATCTAAGGCAGTTTTAACTGTCTGATACAGAAACTAGTTCATAGTCTACCTTGATTATGCTAAACTGGACAAGAATAATTCATCAAAGGTTAAAAGAAAACTACTACAGATACTGTATGAGGAGACAGATTAGGCTGTAGTTGAAGGCAAGTTGGATTGAAGATGTTTTTTTCATTATTTTTCTGAAAAAATGAACATATTGAATAATAAAAGAAAATTTATAAGAGTTCTATGTGTTATTATGCTCAGTGATGTTCCCACACTTACTTGCGTAAAGAAAAGCCCTTTTCTTGATGTCCTTCCTATCCCTTTGAATCATATAAACTTATAGTAACCTAGAACTGGACAAAGTAATCATACAGTTTCAAAGGGTTTCCAAATTGTTTTTATTTATTCTTAAAGCAGGTCATAGTGAAAATTTAACAATATATCATATCCTCTAGATGTTTTCTTATAATTAGTGTTTAGTTTAATAGAGTTCAGTAAGTTCCTGTATTTGCAGTTGCTATTGCACTCTTCTAGGTGATGTTTAATCTGGTGGTATAACTGTTAATAGTTCTGTTCTACAATGTGGCTTCACTGATATGTTTAATATTTCATCTTTGTTTTTTTTGTTTGTTTGTTTGTTTGAATTTGTCTTCAGTGGAAGATAATTTTAAAAGTCTAAAAGAGTCTCGCAGTTGCTTTATATTTCCTAGCAACATCATTTGTACTACGTGAGTCATAGGAAATACTTTAAATGTGCAAGGGAACCTCATGTATTTTGATTAAAAGTTAAAATCTATTATTTTAATATATATGTTTTCATAATCACATCACCAACATGCACATACCACTGGCAGCCAACTTATTATAAAACCTGGTTTTCAATAACTTAATAAAAAGACAAGGGGTATTTTTGTACAGTCCCAGATGTGCCTTAGCCTCAGTAATGTTAAGTATGGGCTTGGCGCTTAGAATTCTGCATCTTTTCATTGCTACAGTAGTGCAACGGTTTCCACTACAATGGTGTCTTCCAGAGCCTGTGTAGCTGTATTCTCATGTTATTATTTTGGTATTGTTGGTCTTGGGATACACACCTTCAAAAGCTTAATCTTCATCACTGCCACCTACTGAAGTGCAGGGACCTTCACAAGAGTGGTCGCTTGTCTGGATCTCCTTTCTCTCATCAGTCTTCCATGTTTTCCTCTCCTTTCTCCATGGTAACCTTTACAGTTACACTTGAGTTGGCTTTGTCTATTACACTCCTAGAGCAATAAATCATTCAGTTTCTTTAACTACCCTTCTTGTCACCTGAGAATTTGTACAGAAATATTAGGAACACCCACACCTTTTGATCAGATCAAAGGATCCTCTAGAAGCTTGTATACTGATTTATCATCAGAGAGACTTGTTTTCCTGTGCTCTATAAGTTATTTAGCTCTTCAACTTTTTGCATCTTTCAGGAGTTCTTTACCTTCTTTAGTGTCTATTGAGACAACAAGTTTTAACATGGAAAAAAGCTGTTCTAAAAATAAACATTGCATAACTGATGAACTGAATCTCAAGTTACTGCACTTTATTGAGGTACATTTGTCTATTGCTTCAAAAACAAAATTCCATAGTTGACTTGTGCAACCATGAAACCCTAATGATGAGGCATATTATCTACTAATTCTGATAGGGGAAAGATTTGATTGCTTGGCTGTCAGCATTAATTTTCACAGGACCTTTGCTTCAAAATATGTACTGACCTGTAATAAGTGTTTTTATATATATATATATATATATATATATATATATAGGATATGTTTTTTTCACTCTTAATTCAGAATAAAACAATAAAATAGTCTGAGATACAATCACTTTATTCTTGTTCAGTGCTAAGCAATTTAGCACTTGTTTCCATAACTGCATTTTTCTGAAAGCTAACTTCCCTCTTGTGTAAAGGTCAAAGAATATTTTTGTCAATGTTTTTTCGAGGAGGAACTCTCACTCTGATACTCTCCCATAGATTGGATGTTGTGGAGAATACACATGATGTATTCTGTCTGCTCAGAAAATGAACAGCAAAGCTGCTTTTCTGATGTTCGGGGGGGGAGGGGGGGGGGTGAGAGGGGGGAAAGCAGCACTACTAAAATTAAAAAGGAAACAATAGAAATAAACTAACTTGCATAGTAGGACTGTAGTTTGGTTGAATGTAAGCCAAGAAGGATAGAAAATATTGTTATAAACAGGTATGAAAATACACAGAAGTAGACATGAAGATTGCTTATACAATTTAAGAAAGCAGATGGATGGTGTTTTTCTCAATATGCAATGCAGGAGAGAAAGAACAATAAAGAATCCACATCTTAAGGCAATAAACATAACAAACTCTCATTTTATGTGATTCTCTAATTTTTTTCTTTTTTCCTTATGCTATGTTGTTTATAATTTTAAAGGATCAAACTATGTAATCATTAACATGTTAAGGAAACAATCAAAAATGCTAAATACTGATTTGCTCTTATGTAATAATATAGTAACTACTTCTATTGTCATCTAATTAGTTGTTTTTCTGGGTAGCTAAAAGCTTTAATTTCCCTGAGTATTGCTTTTCTTTCTCCAAGTATTTTCCCTGCTCCCTCAGGTTGCTGCCAGGATATACTGCCACTAAAATGAAGATAAGCAGGCATCAATGGGGAGCCTCAAATTTATAGGAAGGAGAGTTGGTCCTTTTAGTGTATGCATACCTCATGGTGCAATTAAGACACAATGGGTCAAATGTTTGCTTGACCAGTTTATTACAACTCCTAGTTGCTTAAGAGTATGGGGAAGGAAAGACAAATGATAGAAAAGAGATAGGAAATAAAAGTGAGGAGTCACCGTAGAAAGCAAGAGAGAGAGTGTCATCACTATTGGTCCAGCTTGGTTTGTAGTATGTTCATCAAGAACTCTGTAATCACTGTGGGGGATGGGAGAAAGCCAGGAAGTTTTGCAGCAAGCAGGTCCTGGAAGGAGTTGTTCCTAAGAGGTTTTTTTCTTCTCAGGGAATTCCTCTGTCAAAGGTTTCTTTTCTTTGGGAGTTTTTTTCCTCCAAAGTCCTTGGTTTAGTCAGGACCTTTTATCCCCCTCTCTTCAGTTTATTTTCTTCTTTTCTCTGTTAGTTTGACAGCAGGGGGTGGTGCCTTTGTTGTGATGCACATTATTATCTTTTGCAGTAGTCAGATTCTTCAAGCTCCATGCCTGAAAAAGTCTGCTTGTCTCACTTCTGCACATTTTTACAATCGTAAGCAGAAGTACTGTGGCATGCTGTGAAGCAAGATGTGAGCCGAAAAAAAACCCAGTTGTCTTTCACAGGACCCCAGCACTAGTTTGTGCAACAAGGACATAGTCTCATGGTACCTTACTAGAGAAGGGCTGGAAGCAAAGAAGTTTTTCATAAGCAGTATCAGATGAATCAAGGGATTTGGGTCCTATCTTTCCAGAAATTGAAGTAGGACCAGCAAAGGAGAGACAAGGCTATTCAGAGCACAAGATGAAGGGCTATTTGAGACACACAATTGGAAATAGAACTGGAGATAAGACTAAATATAAAGTAGGTCTATATGTCAAAAATAAAAACTAGTAAGCCAAACAAGAGACCAGACAGCCTTGCAGCCTAGACTTGAGCTTAACTGGGCCTACAGACAGAATGCAATTGAATACCTCAGGTGAAGTCGGCTGTGATCCGAAAGTACAACTCCACAAGGGAAGTAGAAGCTGAGCAGTTGAACGACTTTTGTATGCTTGTGAAAGACTGCAGAGAGTGACTGATTATTTCTGCTGCAATAACAACAACAACAACAAAGTGAGTTTATCTCAGCACAACAATGGACTAGGGGATGACCTTTGTTTTAGGTAAAATATTGTTTCAGTTGGGTAGATGAAGTGGTTTTCTAAATGTCCGTGAGTTTAAAAGAATAAAGTAAAAAGAGTTATTCTCTTCTTACAGTAGCCAGACCAGGATAGGGGAGTTGCAGGGAGGAAGAATGCCGCATGTGTTTCAACTACTCAGTGTAAAAACTGAAAAATCAACTGAAAATTTTGAAGAGAGCAACAAGTTCGGACTGGTTTTCATGCGTGTATTCCTTGGGATGTTTAGCATTGTGATGAAGAGAATGGTATAAAATCTGGGTTGGAAAAGACCTTCAAGATCATAAAATCTGATTGTGATCTGCTCTCATCACCAGTCCATGTCTCATGTATGTAGAAAACACTATTGTCCCATATTTACGGGTCAGAAATGAGAGCCATATTTGCACTGTGGTTCAAGATTGTGTTGCAATAGTTACACTCTGCTGAGTGCATTTTATTTTGTGACTTAAAAATGCTGTTAATATCAGTCTTCTAAACAAAAATTCTGTGAAAGATGAAAAAAATCTATTTAGCATTATGTGTTAATTCCTTGTCATGTGACACACATAAATGAACATAGAGGTTATTGGACTCTTGGCACCAGACAGGGCCGTTAATATTTATTTATTATTGGTGGTGGTGAAGGCACCATCCACCTCTCCACTGATTGTCTAACTTTAGAGAAAGTAGGACTTGCAGGCTCTGAAGAATCTGAAGAGATATTTTGAAAGTTTTTGAAGAGATGTGTAAAAGGAAAAACAGTGATTCCCACCTTTAGCCTATAGTTGCCCAAGTAAAATTTCACCATAACTAATGAAATGCTACTGGCTTTGTAATATTCTGACTTTGGACTTGTATAATTTTCCCCTGTTCTGAGTTAATTTTAATTCATTTGAACAACAGTGGTGGATCTGATTCACAGATCTTAAACTGAAAGCTTTTTGAGATAAATGAGTGATGAAGATAGCTGCTCTATAAATAAATAACTGCTTGCTGAAATATTGAGAAAAAACAGTGTGACTTTCAAACTTGAATTGAGATCCAACAAGAAAAAAACATTCTGTAATGAGGACTGAACATGGTGGTCTCACCCGTACTGAAGAGGGCTGTCCTTCACTATCGCAAGAACACAGAACTGGTTTGCGTTGTCCTAACTTATCAACTGCTGGGATCCACAGGGTCTCTCCTGTAAAATTTCTTCTACACACAGAGCGAGAGGCAGTCTATACTGTTGCATGTTATTATTTCATCCAAAATGCAGAAATTTGAGCTTCACTTTGATGTACTTCATGCCTTTCTATCTGTCCACTGAGCATCCTACCCTGATACCTGTTTTTTTCTTCAAATGAATCACTGCCATTTAAAAGCCAAGTAATTACACACAATAGCACTGAATCATTATTAATCGTTTATTTCTCCCATTGAAATAATAACCTGGCTGTGAATGTTTTCGATGAAAATAAAATCAAATGTACTTACTATTGGGATTACATGTCCATTTTTATTCCTAAAAGTATAAGCTCTTGCAAAAAAATATATTGTTCGAAGCCCTTCAACACAGTGAATTTTGTGATACAGGAACTAAACTTTTGCATTAAAACAAAGTATTTTCTGTTTTAACACAAATTTTTATAATATAATTAAGGGAAGAACATTAGGAAGTAAGAGAAGGCAGACAAGTTTGATTTTCTTTTTTCCTTACAAGCAAGTAATCATCATTTTATAAAGCTAGTATTACAGATATTTGAGTTTATAGTAATTCAAATTATGGAGTAATTAAACTTGACAAAAACATAAACACTGTCATTTTCTGATTTATCTCTCAGTCATTTAAACTTGAATGAATATTCAGTGTAACTTTTTCACTACATGTTTTCAGTCAGCTTACTAAATATCTGATTATAGAAGACAAAAAATGAATATGCAAATACAACAAAACACTTCTTTCATTTCACTTCTTTCACAGACATGTTTAAATAATTCTTTTTGTGATATCAACTTTTCATGTGGCTGAATGACTCAGTTGTATATTTAATCAGGAAACATCTCTGAGACTTTAGCGAACACAAGATCAAGTGATTTATTTCCCATTTTTTCTGTCACTAGGCAGTGTATATCACAAAGGAAAGTTCATTTAAATGCAGTCAATATGTACATCTATACCACAAAAGATAATGGAAATGTTTTTTTCCTTTGAACTCATTACAAATGACAAGTTTGCATGAAGCTTGTTCCAAATATCGATATATTGGTATGCATAAAAAATAATAGTAAAGGTAAATAATTTCATTTAGAGAAATGATGCATGTCTATAATACGAATGTATGTTATGAAAGGTTTTTAAGAAGAATATAATCAGAAGACGTGTGTAAGAAATGAAAGATACTGGTAAGTTCGGAACACTCTTCAAGTTGTGTGTAATGGTGATTATCTCAACAGTATTTCAATTATGCACTATTTATGTACAGTTACTGCAATAATGTTCACTCAGGTAGTTTTCATTACTGTAGCTTCTTCTGGTCATTTGATTATCATCTGTTAAATCAGCTGAGTTTGGAAAAAAGCTGTATGTAGTAAATTTAATTTGTTTATAAGTAGTGGCAAGACTCTGCTTGATCTCCTTCAGGACTATGTATGAAGAACACTGCAAATTTAATTTTATATCTCAGATCTTCCAAATGAACAAAATAAAAGACTCAAGATTATATTTCAAAAACATTTTGAAATACTGATTTATTTATTTTCCCTCTACATGAATGCATCTTTCCTCTAATGCAATTTTGAAGTTTCTCCCACTTTCATTATAAGAAAATTCACTTCTTGGTAATCCCCCGTGATTCCTTAAAAGGTTGTTTTACGTAGTATACTTTTTTCCTATGATTGCAAACTGAGTTTATTTTGGATACTATATAAATTGGCATGCACTAAAACACTGGATAAGGGAAGCAAATCAGGAGTATTTCTCATTATTCTCCTTCTCTTCCCAATGAAAAGAACAAAAATGCTTAGAATGTTCAAGGAAGTAACTTCTTTAGCAAGTTAAGCTCTGTAAAGATGAAGGTTATGTGACTTTTTTTTTCCTGTTTTTATATTTGATTATACTCACAATAACTATAATTTCCTGTTATTTAATTTAAAAAAATATTTAGGAGAATTCCTAAATCTTTGATTTCCTCATCTTTGATGAATTGTGCACCTTTTAACATTTTTATTAGGATTTTTTGAAAAGATTAATCTAAAAAGATTTAGCAGTATTCAAAATAGTACAGAAGCCAATGATGTGTTTATATAGAATTTATTTCTATTAAAGATGTAATATCTCTAAGCATTTATGAAAATAATAGTAGTATACAGTAAAAGTATACATAAGATCAGTGTACAAAAGAGTATTTCAGAAATATTTTGAGCAATATTATTAACAGCCTATTAACTTGGAGTTGAAGTTGCTGGAATATCACTGAGACTGTGCTCTTAATTCTAGAATTGGAATGTGTCTACAATGGGATGTAAAGGTTTGTAAAATCAAATATCCAGATGCGTTAGTCTCATATAATAAAATGAATCAAAACACACATCAATTCGAAGTTGACTTCTCAAGTTTACAATACATTCTGGAGAATACATATACATAGATCCTAGAATTAACACAGTTTTGTTTTTTTTTTTTTCAAAAGTCTAGTTGGGTGCTGTGATTCAATCTTTACAATGTAAAGAAAACCTATTAGCAGCCTCCTAATACCTGAAGAGGGCCTACATGAAAGCAGAGGATGGATTTTTTCTGAGCCTGTAGTGACAGGACGAGGAGAAATGGTTTTAAGATGGAAGAAGGTAGATTTACACTAGATATTAGGATGAAATTCTTTACTGTGAGGGTGGTAAGACACTGGAACAGACTGCCCAGCGAAGTTGTGAATGCCACCTCCCTGGAAACATCCAAAGCCAGGCTGGACAGGCCTTTGAGCAACCTAGTCTAGAGGAATATGTCCCTGCCTATAGCAGTGAGGTTGAAACTAGCTGATCTTTAAGGTCCCTTCCAAACCAAACCGTTCTATGATTCTGTGATTCTATGGAACAAAGCCATTAATATTTGACATTTTACTGCTATCAATCCTGAAGTGTACACAATTATGCACATTGATATAGATCTTTATCTATATATTTTGTAAATAGACTACAAACATTTATAATGCACATATATAATAAATACACTCTTTTGGCAGTGTTACGATAAAAATCACTTGAGGAATTAAATATGTTTCTTCTGAAAAACTCCTGAAAGTAACACTTCACTCGAGAATGAACTAAAACAGGCATATCATAGAGAGAAATATAGTAAGAATGAATACTGAAATGAGATACTAATATGTGTATTTTCAGTGTGATAGTAAGTAATTTAGTCATAGAACAATAGTTCAATGAAATAATGGATGAAACTATTCTCTTACATCCTGCTTCAGTGCCTGAATCTGTAAACATATGGTTACTTGGCTATTTTTTGGAGGGGTTTTTTCTTCAAGTGTTCATTTTGTTTGCTTGTTTTTCTCTTTTTTTTATTTCTTTCAATGTATATTTGCTTTGTATTTTCAAGACTTCAAGAAGTCTCTCTTCTGTAGCTTTCTGACATTTCACTCTGTCTTCAAGTTATAACCTGCTTCTCACCAATTTATGACCTGCCATGACTGCATCTTTACCCTCCATTTGTCTTCAAGATTGGTTTTTCTTAAACACTGACATAGGACTGAAAACTTTAACTTCTATAGAAAATGATTTGAATGTGAGAGTGGCCAATCTTCAGTTCACAGACATAATTTATTGTTAGTTCAATTAATGTTTTAACAGACTAGTAATTCAAATTCAACAACTAAACAGAAAAGCTTTATTCATATTCTTTAAAATGTTATACTAAAATTCTTCCTAATATTGCAGTAAAGATAGACGGTGGAGCCAGACTTGAATATGCCCAGCAAAATGATGAAGGACAAAACCAACATTTCTAACACAGGAGAAACTGATTAGATGCTAGAGAAAAATTCACAACAGGAATAGTCAAACACAGGCTGCCCAGAGATTCCTGAAGGTCATGGGCAAAGTGATCTATGTCATTCCCAATTTGATGGATTGGAGAAGATGACCTTCAGCAGTCTTTTGCAAATAAATTACTCTCCACAGTATACTGTGTTCATTACCATAGGACATAAACTCAGAAGAACAACACATTTCAGTTGCAAAATCTCTTTCATGTATCTATATTTATATTTTGACGTATCAGACAACCTAAAGAACTGTTAATAAGGTACAAGACATTTTACTTTCAGAGAATTTTGTGCTTAAAAAAAAAAACTTTCAATCTATATATCTTACTCCTTTATTTCACAATCACACTTTGAAGACATAAATTTTTATTTCTTCCAAGTGGATGTTTTCAGAAATAATTTAAGTGAGCCTAAATCTAACTTTTTAAAATAATATCTAGAATGTTAAGAAAGTATTAGTCTCTACTTAAATAATCATACATTACAATCAATATATTTAAATAATTACATATTATATCAATAATGATAAATTTACAGTGCAAGATTAGTAGGTCTGAAAGTCTTAGAAGTTTGTATTTCATTTAGTTATTTGAGATCACTTATGCAGGAAATATAGAATAACTGGATCATCAAGGTAAGAAAAGAAATCCAATCACCAATCAGACATATTCAGTCCCATCAATAAACCACGTCAGTACCACGTCCACACATTTCTTAAATACATTCAGGGATGACAATTTCACACTCAACTAGCCAGATCATTCCAGGGTTTAACAACCCTATCTGTGAAGAATTTTTTCTTGTTGTCCTGTACAAACCTCCTCTGGTGCAACTTGAGACCATTTTCTCACATTTTATCACTTGTCACCTGAGAAAAGAGGCCTGCAAATTCCTCGCTGTTACCCTATTTCAGGAAGCTGTATAGAGCAATGTCTCTCCTGTCTCCTCCACGATAAACAATCCTGATTCCTTCAGTTGCTTCTTGTAACACTTTCCTTCTATATTTTCCTTAATATTATAGTGATTGTATTGACAAATAGTTGTGTCACAAAATGGAGTGAAAGGAGTAACTAACTTCACAGTAAGATATCATCTATGTACTTAGAAAACAAGTTTTATGCTTCCTTGTTGAAAAAGTAAAGAGATAACAGAGAAATGTAAGAAGAAACTAAGAAGCTCCCTTAACAAAATAAATTGGTTTGAAATCTAATTTGTAAGATGTCCATAAAATGACTGCAATTCACATTCAGATGCTTCTCTTGTTATTGTTGTTAGAGACTGATCACTTTTTGCATTTATAAAAAAAAGTTATCACTGTTTTCTAGTGATCTAGAAAACGTAATAATATAAAAGAATTTAAAACTGTGAATTCAAACATTCCTTAGAAGTAAGGCTGAAGACCTTTCCTAACCTGTGCTATTTCTGTAAACAGCGCATGCCAGACATCTGGCACCCCAACAGGCGTGTACAAATCCCATCTGCAGACACAAATGCTTCTCTGCTTGCAAATGGCAATGCACAACTAACTGTGCTTTAAACCCATAGGTGGGTATTGCCATCTATGATAAGACATGAATTAGTATGCCCCATTTCCTCTCTACCTGTAACCTACCCTGTAATCTTATTTACTTTCATAGGCTGTTATGTTTTCTTCTTGAGTCTTGCAAAGCACTGTTAATACCTGCAAATATTTCATGCTGAAAACAGAGCTTTGTAGACAGAATATAAATAAATAAATAAATAAGATAGATAGACTCACTGTTCTTGATTGTTAAATATGAGTTTCTGCTAAGTAGCTTATTCCAAAAGTAATGACTTCTATTTATTTTTATAGAAACAACAACAAAGAGCACAATAACACAAGTTGATTGAAAAATTTCTCAGCTACAAAACACTTTTTCAACAGATTTACCACTATTAGCTATACATTTTCTCCAGTGATGATGAACAAGAGTCTGCATGCATAAAAGTCTGCACCAGTAGAAGTACAATAGAATATTGTGTGAAGATTCAGCGTTTACTGCCATCCCAACAACATTCACTTCTGACATTGTGGACCTAGATAATAAAATAGGAGACTTTGCTTTCAGAGCAGCCCTTATACATTATATATGATGAATACCTTAATATATACATTCATAAAGGGATCTTATGAAGTAACGTATGTTTATTCAGTACCTATTCACATAAGCTAAAAGGATATATTGTAGAAGCACCATTTTAAGTTTGTTTTGCTCTTTGAATTAGGAAATTGTTCTTTTATGATAAACACATAATTAAATTAAATTTACAGAGCATTAGCAAAACTGGAAAATGCTTTTGCCTTCAAAAAAGTGTTTAAAACTACTTGTACTTCATATTCCGTATATCTCTCAGATCTTATTAATAAAAGTTATCTTATTATCTTAAAGATTTTATTATTAAAAATATTAAAATTTTGAAACACTTTCTGCTGCTCTGGAAATACAATTTTTCTCCAAATTTACAACTCTTTTTGTTAATTCCAAGTAGCTAAGTTGTGTGAAGTAAAACAACAAATGGACAATCTGTCAATAAAGCTTTTCCACTGAAAGCAAATAATTGAAAATGGATTACAGGAAAAAAAGAAAATAAAAACAAAATAATCAGTTAGCACAGATCTCCTGTTATTTTCTCTGTTCTTCAGAGAACATCATTTTGAACTTCATTTTGAAGTTTTTTCAGGTGAATAACTGTATATAAGTTTTGCCCAAGGCCTACTGGAGAGGTGACTTATGTCAGAATTGAATACATAATTCAGCAATCTTATTATCATGTTTGAACATAATCATATCAAATTTAATGATTCAAAACCTGAGTGTTATGACAATATCTAAGTAGTTTTAAAATCAGTTAAATATTTTTAAAATATCAGTTCACCTATTGTCACCATTCCATGATGACAGAAGTTTATATGAAAGTATCTGTAAAGAAAATGACTGGTTATATCCTGTTATGAGAGTAGTGGTGATAAATGAAATAAGATCTGACAGTTTAAATATAATCATTGTGTCACAGTTTTGTTTTAATAGAGGAAAATTGTTCTGTGTTGAGTGTTTAATTTACTATCAGCACTAACAGGAATAATGAAAGCAGAATTCCATCAATAGTTCTGTACAGAGAGTTTGGTAATTAGGACAGCAAATAACAATTGAAATTGGATTTGAGTAGTTGTAAGCCTTATTAATATAGAAGAGTACAGACTTGCAAAACACTGTAGCCTCAAAATAAAGGATTCAGTACTGACTATACTGAATACCATATTTTCTTTATTCTGTACTTTTTCTGCTATCAGTGACTGCTCCTTTTCATGCCTGTAATATGTTAAATATAAAGTGTATATACTGCAATTTCCAGGGAAGAAGCATGCGATTGATGGGACTCAGCTTTTTTATTTTTATTTTTATTTTTTCCCCATAGTTTATTTGTTGGTAGATATGATTATTACCATCATTATTTTCTTTCATGTTTTTCTCCCAGAATTTCACATTTTGATGTTATGTTTTAATTTTTATATGAAATGATTCCATCAAAACATCTAATCATTCAGTACATAATTAAGAATATATTTTTGCTTATGGAACTGGCCATGTGCTTCATTTGTTTGCTTGCTTATTTGTATTACAGTAGTACAGTTTACCTTATTTGAGGTAATCAGTAGGAATAAAGTTTATTCTGTTGGTATTAACGGTATCCTGTTTTATCTGACTGCTAGAAAAGAATGCCGTAAATCTTAGACAACAAGTAGTACATAGTCACGCACAAAATGAAGTAGCTTCAGAAGTATATTTTGTCATCATTAGGGCCAATCCTACTGTAACTGAAGTGAAGTCAGGATTTTTTTCCCCTTACAATGAATGATGAGCTACGACTGGCTGATAACAAAACTGTGAGGATCAAGAAAGGAGCAATAAAATAAAGCCTTCAATATATCCATTTCTGAAAGAAAAGAATCATGTAATAATTCAGCAAAATTTCTTTTTGATGGTGTCAAGCTAACGGTAATCCATTTAGGGAGTCACATTTTTCAAAGACTGTTAAATGCATCATGATATTTCTGGACTAAGTCAATGTGTAAATTTTCTGTAATACTTTCGTGAAGATGTTAGGTTTTGTCATCTCTAACAGTAAGTATAGTACTGACTGGAGTAAATGCCTTCAAAAGCAGTTTGCCAAGGGGCCTTACTAACTAGTTCCCTGAGCAGCCTAGAATCTACACTTCCTATATTCAGGGCTGAGGTTTTGGTGGCACTTTTTCTCCTAGAACCAAAGATGTTAAATTCAATTACTTTGTGGTCACTCTGAGCAAGACGTATGTATTTAATGGAGTTCTATGGCAGGTTTGCATCTGGCAGGGAATATTTCAACTCTAAATACCACATAAACTCAATCCATTTCTCTATCATCTCATATGGACTGAATTCTGATTTATCTCTCTCTTCATTCCATACATAATGATTTATAACATCTATAAAATGTAGTTTGGGGACAATTGCAGAAGGAATCTGAAGATATAGTCTAGTGATCTATTTGTTTAATCGAGATGAGGAAGACTAAGATCCACATCTTTTTATCAACAAATATTTTCTTATAGAAAAAGGACTAAGAAGCTTCAAAATCTGATATAAAAAACAGAGAATTCATGTAGGGAAAATCAGACTTCATCTGTATTCAGATTAAGTGATATGAATGCTAATGCAAGTTACTTCTTTCCTCAGTACTAGCTGAACACTAGTTAGTCTACACTGACTTTTGGTCTGTCATGGTACAACATCCGCTTCCAGCACCTTTGATAACTCTTTCCTAAGGTCTAGGTGACTGTCACCCAGGCTTCAGTCAGCCATACAGAAGTTCTTCATCATAAACAAAACCATCTCCCATGGTTTTGAAAGCCATTTCTAGATTGTAGAGATTCAGCCTCTTAGCAATGCTTTTAAAAAAAAAAAAAAAAATGCAAGGTGGGCCAGATGCACCAAGGAAGAGATATAGTGAGACAGTTTCATTTCCTTCCCTGCGATATTCTGTGAGCTTGTAGTTTTAATTATTTATTTATGTGAGACAAGAGCATTGCCCCAGTGATAGTCTTGAGTCACTAGCTGACAGTACTGTCTGAAATTTAACTGTTGGATGTAAGTGTCTAATAAGACAAATAGATGTTGACATCTTACCTATTTTTTAGACACCATTCTCTTACTGTCTCACTTGTTCTTTCTCAATTACACATCGCATCTTGGTTATCTTTCTGTCTTTTGTCAGCTGTCTGCTTTTATGAGTTTATTGCAATTTTATGAAGTTATTGGAAATTGTGGTTTTTTAAAAATGCATTTTTTTACAGTAAATAAATTATTTAATAATTGAATTTATAATTGGATTTTCATGAAATTTTATGCTTATCTTCACCATTTAAAGTAGTAGTAGTAGTAATAGTGAAGCAGAATCACATATGACTTCATTTCATCGTCAATAACAGGGAGTTCCATAGTCATCTACTGATCATGCAGAATATTTTGCCAATCTCTCCTTTTTCAGGATTAGTTTCTGCCAACTCTTTTTTATGCCAGCTTTCTCACAGTGTGCAGTCACTTATTGAATTACTGTGAAGGAAATGATCTATAAGAACTTTTTACAGATATTTTCCTAGATAAAAATCACTGAATTGTGACAGTGATGAATAAAGGACTAAATGTATGACATGCTATCAGTGGCTTGGTAATATTTATATAAATTTGGATTTTTTCTGGAATACTCTTAGTCAACATGGGAAATAGTGTTCTATAGTAGTTTCTTAGAGTAGAAAAATATATGCATAGAATAAATCAATAATTCTTTTAAAGAAAAAAGAGTCTTGAATGGAAGCAGAAGCAGGAAGAAACTTTGCACTCACTGGGAGTGATGATGACAGTGGTGTCTTTGATAGGAAATGGAATTTGTATTTCTGCTAATACCTTGTAGTTTTTCTTCTCAGCTTTCTTTTCTTTATGCTTCTCTATATGTATTTTGACCTTATTGAGAGGATACTTATACTTCACATAACTACAGTCTTTGCCATGTTGATGGAAGAAGAATAATTTGGAAGTTCAGAAGCTTTCTGTAAGTCTTCCTGCTTTGCTGAGTGTTCCATAAGTCAGTGTTTCAATATTCTGTATGTGTAGAACCCAAGGAAAAATAATATACCATTGCCTTTCATTTACTTCAGGGAGTCTGTCAATGGAGAAAAAGCATTTAAATATAGCATAGATGTAGACATCATATTGTTAGACAGCTACATTTCTGAAGTTGAACGCTACCCGAAAACCATAAGCTTAATTTGATAGATTTGAGTAGATTGAGTAGAGTCATGACATATTAATACAAAATTTTACTTTTTTTTTGTTTTAAAGGAGAATGCAACCCTGAATGATATTACTCAGAGACAGATTATTCTATTCAAAGGTGTCAACCCATTCCAACTAAGCATGCATAAAATGTTAACTGCTAAGGCAGTATTTTCACTGTTGGGTACCAGACACTACAGAGAACAATGTTCATTCTGATATACTAAGAATATATCTTTAAAGAAAAAAAAAAAAAAAAAGCAATGAATGAAGAAAAAAAGGGAGATGAAGGAATGATTGCTCCTAAATATTTTTGTTTCTATAGTCCTGTATTTCCTTTGCAGGTATATTCACCAGACCCACATCATTTATATTTCAGTTCAGATTAGAGAACTGGATTAAAGATTTTTAGTTTAAAATAGACAATTTCCATTTTAGAATTCTTTCTGGCAAAATGTTGATGTGTTTTAGAAATGCATTTGATATTTTGATAATTCTGTGGAATAGAACTTAAAATCAACTATGACATTATAAAATAAATGCAATATATTCATTCTACTCTTTCAAAAATCAGAATTATTTTGGCAAGCTACACTAAGTTGTATAGGAAGACAAGCTCAGCAAACTCTTTCTCTTTGAAAGACAATATTCAAAAATACTGTTTTCTTTAAAGTTATGTAATTCATACTCCCTTAGTTTAACTATCTTTCTGTTAAAACAGCAGGAGTTGATGAAGCCTTAATGTTCCCATATATGTATTTATTTATTCATTATTCAGAGCACACGTGATTCCTTTTATATGCACTCACAATGTTAGCACTCCTCTTTGTAAAATACAAGCCAGCTGGGCTTTAAAATGTGTTATAATCTAATTTAGACTGACTTTATTCAATTACTTTGTGAATCAAACTTTGGATCATATTTCTTCAGGACTAAAAAGCTAATTAAGGATAAGTTTTTTTAACTCTTAACAAATTTAACTCTTAACAAATCTGATATTTTTGGGGTTTGTGTATAACTACTAGGATGTTAATTATTTTTGCTTGAATTCTCAGATTTTTAAAACATAACTGTATATATTATGGATATAGTTAAAAAATAGAGACAAACTATAATCCATCTCCATCTACATGTTTCTTACATTAGGAATTCTTACATTACTCCACACTGTCAGACTCACCTTTGTACTGGGAAAGGTCATGGAGCAGATCCTCCTAGAAGGTATGCTAAGGAACATGGAAGACAGAGAGGTGATACAGAAGAAACAGCATAGCTTCACCAAGGCCAAGTCCTATGTGACCAATCTAGTGTCCTTTTATGATGGTGTCACTACATCAATGGACAAAAGAAGTGCTACTGATGTCATCTATCTTGACTTCAGTAAGGCCTTTGACATGGTACCCCATAACATCCCTCTCTCTAAATTGGAAAGATATTGATTTGATGGGTGGACAGTTTTATGGATGAAGAAGTGGCTGCAGGATTGAGTCCAGAGATTGGTGGTCAATGGCTCAATGTCTGGATGGAGATTTGTGACGAGTTGTGTCCCCCAGGGTTTGGCGCTCGGGCTCATTCATCAGTGGCATCAACAGTGGGGTCAAGTGCACCCACATCAAGGTTGCTGATGACACCAAGATGTGCGGTTCAGTTGACACATAAGAGGGCAGGATTCCATTCATAGGGACCTAGACAGAGTTAAGAAGTAGGCCCAGATAACCCTCATGACATTCAACAAATTCAAGTGCAAGATCTTGCACCTTGTTCAAGGGAATCCCTATTATCAGTACAAGCTGGGGAATGGAAGGATCAAGAGTAGCCCTGCTGAAAAAGACTTGGGTGTAATATACCTTCCATATGGGAGGGCATATTACTCATATTGCTCATATGCCCATATGCACAATGACCCTCCCAGCTGAGAAAGACTATTGCATCTTGGGCTGCATCAAAAGGCCAGCAAGTCAAGGGAAGAGATCCTGCTCCTTTACTCTCCACTGGTGAGGCCTCATCTGGAGTATTGTGTTCAGATGTGGAGTCCTTAGTACAGGAAAGACATGGACCTGTTGGAGTGCATTCATAGGAGTGCCACAAAAATTACATGAGAGCTGGGACTCTTCAGCCAAGAGAAAGAAGGGGACATACTCTTTAATAGGGTGGTAAGGCATTGGAACAGGTTACCTAGATGGTGGATGACCCATCCTGGGAGACTTTCAAGGTGAGTTTGCATAGTGCCCTGGGCAACATATTCTAGCTGTGTATGACCCTGTTCGTTGTATGGGAGATGGACTAGATAGCTCTGAGAAGTTCCTTCCAACTGTAAGGATTCTGTAATTCTGTAATAGCATGAATGGGAACTGCTGAGTCACAGCCTGAACCTCTGATTGATCACCTGAGGCAAGCAATGAGTCAGCCAAAGGAGCACAGGTGAAAACAATTCACCTGTGCTGCTGGAAGGGGTGGAGCCAGGGTCCACCTCTCCTAGACCTGTTTAAGAGCTGGCTACCAGTAGGGAAGGATCTTTTCTGGAGATCTGCTCTGCTGGAGTTTTGTAAACGAGCCCAGGATAGGGGTAAGCTTTCTATCTGTTCTCTTTTTGTTATCGTTATCTGTTTTGCTAAACTCTCTTGTTTATTTTGTAGTTATAACATCTTAATATTTGTTGATTATACATAGTACAATAAGAAATTTTTGTTGTTGGACTTATTGCATACACCAAAGCAAATATAGCTCAACGTATATAACAAAATATATTTTGTCAGGAGCTCTGAGTATGTTTATTAAATGCCATATAATTTTGAGTAAGCTGTTATCTATTTCTATTTTATGTAACGACGTTTTCCATTTCAATAAGATATCAAAATACTTTTCAGTGGTACGCAGTAACTGCAGAAAGGAAGTCATCTCAGGTGTGCTGTGAAGCAAACCAAAATTTCAGTGGGAATACATCAAGCTTCACAATGGTAAAACCAAGGCGTAGTCTTAAGTACGTAATTATTTGCATGCTATTTCTTAATCTGTAACATGAATTATACTGTATAATGGATACTGACTACTAACATATTTCTTCAGAAGTTTCTGGAGCGCATATGAAGAAAGACATTTTGCTTTCAAAGAGAAAAACTAAAGAAAATATATTCCTCTTCATGTAGAATGGAGGAGTTTTGAATCTGTGAATAAAAGGGAAATACTACTTCCTTGTTGTAAACTATAGTAGTTTAGCAGTGTGCTCTACTACCAGGCATTATGCACACACACTGATTCATTATAATATACAATATTATACATCATAATAATATATGCTGAAGTGCTCTACTACAGTAAATAGTTTTAGTGTACATTTATTTCTATTTCCGCTTACTGTAGTCTTCAGTATCCTCCTCTGTTCAGTCACTGTATACTCTCTGGATATTATAAATCTATGCCTCAGCTTGCATACAGAGTTCTACTTGCTTTTCTATCCTTTAAATAAGAAATTAGAGCTATTTTTAATGATTGATGCTTCATATTAGTTCAGAGTGATTCTATCTTGATTCTATTTATTCGCAGTCAAGAACATTTTGAAAATGTTAAATCATAAAAGCAACTGTAAAATACAAGTTATAACAGTATACTGGGGGTAAATAACTGAGAGCCATTATTGACTTTCAGAACTTGCTAATGAAGATGGAAGGTTAAAAAAAAACCTACAAAACAACAATACATGTATTCTGTCAGATCACAGGCTGAGTTCACAGAATACCAATAACAGTAAGTAACAATGGGAAACACCTGCTTTCTGTCCATTTATTTATTCCACATAATTCAATATCATTTTTTTGAAAAGGAACCACAGATTCTCTGAGGGGGGGAAAAAAAAAATGCAGTGTTTGAACCAAGTAGAATACTTCATCTTCTCTTTTTTTCCTTACATAATTAAGATTTTAGTTTTTCAGAACTATTTGGAGACTGCAGACATTTACAAGTCCATGGACCCTGACAGAATGCACCCACAAGTGCCGTGCACAAGATCCTCACAGTGAAGCTGTTTACGTGTGAATTAGAAAAGCAAACAATGAAGTGGTCAGTAGTGCAAATTTCACTTGGTCTAAAAAGTTGAGTAACTCAGAGGTTAACAGCTGAAGGGAGAATGGAGCCACACTATCTTTAATCATGGCCAGTGCCAGGACGGGAGGCTATGGACATAAACTGGAACTCAAAATGTTCCACCAGGAAGCATTTTATAATATGGGTGATGGAACATTGGAAAAGCTTATCCAATTTGTCTGGGACCTCCTTTACTGGAGATCTTGTGGATGTGGTCCTGGCAAAACTTATTTATGTGTCCTTGCTTGAGCAGAGATCTCCAGAGGTTCCTTAACCACTCTTCTATACTCTGATTTGGTTAGAATACTTTCTTAACATGTCAACTAACAAGAGGAGACTAAATACATAATAACAAAGTGATTTTGAAATAGAAACCTTTCATTTTTCAAACTTCAGTACCTGGACTTGTCTGGAATAGTACTGAAACCTGACACAGCTTTCAAAGAACTGGAGAACACTTACTGATTAGAGTTATTAATCATTCTGTTCAAATCCATATTTATACTTTTTTTTTTACTTAATTGATCTTTGTGTATCTATTTGCATTTATCTCATCACTGTTAAGTTCAAACCAATCTTGAACTTGAAAATAGAGCTGAAACAAACTTTGTACTTCCCAGAAATTTCTAGAGGAATTATGAATGCTTGAGACCTGGACAAATCTCTGCATTGTATGTGATCCAGAAATTATATATTTTTATCACATGACAAGTAAATGCATATGCATAAGCAATTTTCTTTATTTAGAGTGTTCAGTGTTTGTATTTATACATAAACATTTCCTTAGAAAAATAATTGCTGTTTACTAAATCCCTTCATGACAGAACATAGACAATGCTTTCAGATCTGTATATTTCTAATATGGACACCATATGCTACTTTATCTAACACAGTACATATTACCATATCTTTAAAAAAAGTCTTGGAAAGTTTCTAAACTATTTATGATATTATTAGTGGTTTTAATGAACAGGATGATATACTGTCAGAATTTACTTTAAGATTGTACTGTAAATTCTTGGCCTCACTTAGATTTTTTTCTTTGTCCATAATGAGAGCAGTTGTTTACCATCTAACACAAATACAAGAATGCTGATATTATCTTCTTTAGATTAAACAGTGAAAAGGTGCAACTTAAGTTTTTTGGGGTTTTTTGCCTTTTTTTTGGTGGTGGTGGTGAATAGTGGTAATGGGCTGCAACAGTTCTGGCTGCTCTGTGGAGGCAGAAGGGAAACCATTCTTTTTCCAATAGCTGACATGTCTATTCTAAAGGAAGAAAGCCAGTGTCCACTTGGAACAGTTTGGCATTTGGCTTACTCGCAAATCTCAGTGTGATGTCTGGGCTTTGCCTCTGTTGGATGTGTCAGTCAGCTGAAGGGGTTTTTTTTGTTGTTGTTGTTATTTGTGTGTTTCTTTTTTTTTTTTTTTTTTTTTTTTGCAGTACCAGGTAATTCTTAATGAATTACTTATTCTAACCCATTGTTAGTAGATGGGGAATAATATTTGCCAAAAAAATATATCCATTTCTGGGAACAGTTCTCTAGCATGCTCTTCATTTGGACACTGAGGTCAATGTGATATTAATGAAGAAACAGTGTTCTCTGCTTTTTTTTTTTTTTGTTTTTGTTTTACTGTAATGGGATATTCACAGTTTGGAGCTTTACCTCTGTGTGCTTTTGCCCCTTTCAGTTTTCAAAAATGTTTATAATGCTTTAAGTATTGGTGTTAAACTGGATCAAAATATAAACGTATTCACCCCTCACACTGTTAAATTTAAGCTACTCCCTGACATTTGCAAGAGCTGTTCAAGAAAACTTATTAATTCTAACTGAATTTGTTTGTGAATTCTACAGCAGCTTTAGTGACATTTGAACATCTCAAGGAAATGGACATTCAGGATATTAAAAGCAGAGAATGAAAGAAATGTCACATGTGAAAGTTTTGGAAAGAAGAAATATTAAGAGATTCCATTAAAGAGAAGGAGGTTCCAAGAGAGACATAAAACCATATTTTTAAACAAAAACTAGAAAATGGGCTGCCAGCTTTGCCAGCTGATCATTTGCACCTGGCTGAAAACATGTTGCTGCAGATGGTTGTTAATGCAACATTTGGCCATGTTATACATTGGCTGCAATAAAATATATTTCTTCATGACATCAAGTTAATAGCTTCATTGCATTTGAGATAAGACCCATAATGCTAAAGACATTCATTTGCATAAAATAACTATCTCTGTACATTCTTCTCTTAACTGGAGTTCAAAAGATTCATCAGTCAACAAAATGCAAACATTCGATTAAGGCTACGAAGGCTACTTCACATATCAGGAAAACCACTGTTTTCTGTGCAATCAATTTATTACATCATTTGTAAAATAGATTAAAAAACAGCATAGCTTTATTTTTTTTCTGATTGTATAGGATCTGGTTGGGATGGAGATAATTTTCTTCACAGCAGCCCACACTGTGCTATATTTTAGACTTGTGATCAAAATAGTATCAATAACGTGCCAGTGTTTTATTGCATTTGTTGAACGCTGCTTGCAGTGTCAAGGTTGTCTGTTTTTCATTTCAAGGAAATAGGCTGGGGCCAGATAGGATGCTGGGAGTTAACATAACTGGGGCATGTGACTCAAACTCCCCAAAGGTATATTCTATACCATGTGATGCCATACTCAGTAATAAAATTTTGGATTTGCTCTTCCAAGGTAGTCTTCATTTGGACACTAGCTGTCCATCAGTCTGCTGTTGGCAGGTGGTGGTTACCTTTGCAGATCTTGTTTGTCTACTACTTGTGTGTGTGTGTGTGTATTTTTCCTTTTCCTCCACTTACTAAAATGTCTGTATCCTGACCTATGGCTCTTCCTTGATTTTTGCTTCACTGATTATCTCCTCCCATTCTGCTGGTGAAAGGGATTCAGTCAATGGTTAGTAGATACTTAATTGTCAACCCACAACATGAATAAATTATTCATATTTTATAATTTTTGTACATAGATTTTAAGTTATTTTTATTTTTTTAATATTTCAATTTTATTTAATATTTTTCTACTTTTTAATAAGGCTAAGTATGCAAAGATCAAGAGGTTTATAATTTCTTTTTGTTTCTATACAAACAAATGAAAAAAAAATATGAAATACATGTTATTTACACTAGAAAGTGTGAAATGTTAACTTTTATATAATGAGAAATACAGAGCATATTTCTCCCCAGCAGGGAGAAATATACAGATACAGTGTGGCAAAGACTTGTATCAACAATTTTATCCATTGCAGTGAGTCATAATGTGGTATGTGCTAATTAAAAGATACCATATATCTTGTTTTTTCAACTTTATTCCCTCATCTGTTGCTATTGTTGTCTCAGCCAAAATTTTAAATGTGAAGAGGAAAATGCTATCTAAAGCGGAATTGAAAGTTGCTACTTTGTATTTTGTTTTCAAACTCTGATGCAGTGTATAAGAAAATGCTTTGTTAATTGCATGTCTTAAAGTTGATTTTATCACTGTAGTAGAGCTCAACACAACATATTCAGCAGCCTATAAGGAACAATACAAGTTGAACAATTTTGTGAAGAATTCCACTCATAATTAAATCAAAGAGAAGTACAAAAATACTTTTCTCTTGTATTAACCTAGGTATTTTGCTGATTTGTTTTACTACTTGACTTCCTAAATCCTGATCCATAAATCACTAAATCTGTGATGTTTTTAAAAAAATATTTGAACAGTTGTATGCTATAGACTCGCAAGAAATCAATACTTATTGCTAACCACAAAAAATCATATTTATATAAACTGTGAATTTTAAAGGTAAGAAATAAATTTAGAAGTTGAGATGAGGATTAGCAAAATGGTCCCTAGAAGTTTTTATGCTGTAATCTGCACTCAGATCACTTTAGAAAAATTTCCTGTCAGTAAACTTCATCTATGCAACTGATCCATTTCTTTGAAGGCTTAAATACAGTGTAAAAACTGCCTGTCATTTACCACATAGTGAAAAGTCTGAAACTTCTATAACATTATCTACATAAGGTAACATCTTAGTGATCCTACTGCAAGATGATTTATTCTTCTCTACCTTATGTAACTTCTTTCCCTGAAGTTAACCTAGTGGATGCATAACATACAATGTCAATTGTTTGATATGTTTCATTTATTATATGTAAGATGAGTCTTTATTACACGTGGTTTCCCATATCAACAGACAAGAACATCAGTAAATCAAGTCTCCATTTTGCAATAAATAAAATCAACAGAAAGTGCTAATTTTCTTGAGAATGTGGGGCTCGCTTATTCTAATTTGATAGTAGTTTGATAGTCAAGCTACTGTTAATTAATAACTGGATGAAAAGTTTGAATATACAAACGAAAGCAATAGATTCTCAATCTATTTATGGATAATTCTTTGTTTATTTTTTCCCTTGAAGAAAATGTGTTTTGATAAGAAAATGAAGCTAAATTCACTCAAACTTTTCAGGAAAATTCAAATAAGTTTTAAATAAGATTGTTTCAAAGTGGTAAAGATGAGTAGGTAAATTTATAGTTAAAACAATAAAATAAATATGCAGAAGCAGTAAGAATTTGATTTAAATATGCATTTTTCCCCTATCTTATTTAATAAATCAAATCTTTCTGTAACTGGTGATATTATAGTGAGCCTGTTTCATAATTTCTGAGAATCTTAGGACCTGCTCTTTCCTTGATGTAGAACAGCTGTGAACTCCCTGAAACTTTTGAGTGGGAAAAAAAAGTAATTTCTTAATAAATTATATTAAATGCTTCCAAATAGACTTTGTGCCTCTGGTAACTGTGCTCTAAGCCTGACCATTCAGCCAATTTTCAAACCACAAACCACTTCACTGTTCACTTATCTAAGTCATACTCATGTCAGTTCGTGAATGAAGATGTTATGGGAACACATTGCTGAATACTTTACTATACCAAGGTAAATAACATTAGCTACTTTCCTCTTGTTTGCTAAGCTAGTCACCCCAAAAAGCTAACAGGTTGGTTAAAAAGGTTTTCCCTTTTCTTCATAAATCCATGCTGACAACTCCCAAACACTCATCTTTCATATATTTGGAAATACTTCCTAGGATGATTACCTCCAACGCCTTTTCATGAGCTGAGATTGACTGGCTTGCCATTCTATGCATCTTTCTTTGTGCATAGGGGGAAGGAAGGTGGGACTTATATTTGTTCTCTTCCAAGTCTTCTGGAAACTCTCTCAGTCATGATGACCTCATCAAGTTGATTGGCAGTAATTTTATGACATCTGCTGGCTTCTTCAATGTCTATGTGTACAACTTCAGGTGCATCAGGCCCCTTGGACTTACATACACCCGATTAGCCTAAGTATTCCCTGATTTGGTTCTCCACCAAGGGTAGAGATTCTGTAGTTACTTTAAAAGTGAGAGTACTGTACTGAATGCCTAGCCATAAAATATCCTGGAGAATATAGTCAAAATGATGTTACAGAAGATGATTTGGGCTGTGCTATCCTTTTGGTTCAGAACTGAAAAAACACGAGGGATTAGTGGTCCTAGCTACTATGAATTTATTGACTTTTAGAGACTTTTCTTGCTTTGAACTTAGCAGAAATGCAATATGCAAGGTGAATGTTTTTGGTAGCAGATGTTTGTAGTAGGTTTCCTACTGTGTTCCATGCTATTTATAAATTATTTAATCAAAAATGAGATTGGTGAAACCATAGTTTTGGTCACTGTTTCTTGAGAGCTTGTCAGTATTTTGTAGCATTTACATGTCATCTTGTGAAAGATACCTGCAATTTATCAATGAATGTGAATTTTACGTCAGACATTTTTTTTCTAGCTTTGAAAACTGCAGAAAAGTTTATAGTTCTTGAAAGATCACAGTGACTACTTTTTATTTTTTACTGCCTCTCAAGTACTACATAGAAAAAATAATTCCATTTCCAATGTAAAAAAACAAAACAAAACAAAAAAAACACCCAACTGGATTATGAAAAAATAAAAGATAAAATACTTGTGGTTACTTATAAAGAAAGGAGTTGAGCGAGGTTCAACTTGTTAAAAGTGCGAGGACCTTTTTAGGAGAGAACAAACTAAATATAGTTGTATCAACAGACTGAGACTGAGAGTCAAGGCTAGAGGGAATGACAAATGGGAACATGGGAGAAAATGAGTAGCACTGAGACGGATTCTTGAGAAAGAACACAGATATTGACAATATTGCATAACATCCTTCTGAAGCTGAAGTTACACACCTTAGGAAACAGAGGAGTCATGGAAAACTAATACTATACCCATAAAGAAGGGATTAGAACCTCAGATATACTTTATAAAAATTTTACTGAGATTATTACTATTAATGTGACTTTGTGTGGAAATGTTTTTTTTCTCTATAATATCTCTACTGATAATGATTATAGGATTAAGAAACTGTAATATGTAGTCAGTAATGATATTATTAATTTATTAGTTATGTGCAAATATTCAAGCTTTTTTTTTTGTCTATGAGATTCGTTTTCCCTTGTCCATAGGAAAGATTTGGAGCACACCACATTGACTGAAAATATTGCTACAAAACTGTTGCACCAATATATGTACTTGTGCATGAAGGACTCTTGAAAAATAGGCTAATAATTTTTAGCTCATTATCTCTTTATTGTTAGTTTGCTCTTGTTTGTTTTGTTTTGTTTTGTTTTCCTGTGACTTGCATTGAAAAGTACACAGACTCATTCACAAATGGACTCTTTGGAAATTAAATGTTATTGTGTTTTTGTTTGTTTGTATTCCTGTGTGGAAAATGTTAATAAGATCATAATACTGAGGCTTTATATGCATATGTAAATCACTTATCTTTTCTACCGCTCACCTTTGTAGTACTGATGTACTCTAGCTACTCCTATCTAAAAGACTATTTATGTTTTAAAGCTAGATATACTCTAAATCATTCTAGATACTTCACTAGATCATTCTGGAAACTGAGTGAGAGATGAAAAGATTTGTGAACTCTTCCCTTTAAATTTAGTTAGTCCTTCCACTGTGGACCTAAATGCCAAGCTAAATGCATTATTAATTAGAAAACTGAAGAAGTCTGCAGACACATTTAGTATTCATATCTATTTCAGGATGTTTCAGGAGTTGACAATTAAAGCTACTAAAATTAGAAAGAAATTTGGCAAAAAACAAGATTAGTTTCTAACATTCATGAGAATTTCAAAGAAGTTGTGTGCTCGGATGTATTCCAACAGGAAGAATCAAAATTTTGTTTTTCAGTTTCTTTATGTAATATATTGGCTGATTGAAGCAGTTGTGTATCAGAAGTAAGCTACTCCTCTTTGAACACAATCAGTGCAACAGCTAACACAGGAGTTGTTCTTCATTTTTACTGGATGCAATTTTAAAATGTCTAGGTATTTGTAACAATTACAAGAGATTTATAGGGTTCATAACTTTTTTACTTTTGACAAATTACAGCTTTCCTTTCTTTCCACCACTTTAATTGACAAAAATGAATATTCCCAAATTGGAGAGAAAATGAGTACTTTTCTTTACCTACCCCTCTTCTCCTCAGGTGACAGTAGCAAACCACTTATGCTGTGTTTAATGAGCTCCATCATATGCTAGCTTTCGTAAACATACCACAGCTTTTCATGCTGGGAGGGGATGAACCAACAAATTTACTTGGAAAGATAAAGTGTAAGATCTGTTATACATGAGATATGGGAGTGTATCTTTTCAACGACTTTAGAAAGGTTTCCATGAGGCCTAATAAAGGATGAGGTTAATTACAAAGGAACAACTTCTGTCCTGATATAAATTAGTGCAATTATAATGATTTCAATGGAGCTGCATTCACAACTGAAATTTTACCTGCATATGGCAGGATCCCACAAAAAAAAAAAATTATCTAAGCTAAAATCTACACAGAATTTAAATTGCTCAGCAAAAAAAAGTTCAGGGCACAGATAATTCCTAATGTAGTTTGATTGATATAATCCTGTTCTGAAGAATAGCATGGATAAAGCCTATTCTTTTTTGTTTGTTTGTTTGTTTGTTTTTTGCTTTTTATCCTTTTTTTACTAGACAGATATTCTGGAACTGTTTATCAGACATACATTCTATAATCTGTTTACATGTGGATCCTATATGTTACTCTCTAAATACATCATCTTCATTCTTTTCTGCTAGTTTATACCAGATATGTATATAATCATATATACAATATATGCATATAACCAGTACAATCAAAATTCAATTGTATTTTAATTTGAAATAAGAAGAATTGATTTTACCATATATATTGAAGATATATGCAGGTCTAGAAAAATGTATTTTAAAAACATCTGTGAGAATTCATCTCGAAATAGATCAAATTAATGTAGGTGCATGATTGTGATAAAATTATCGATTTCTCCTCAATGTTTTATGATTAGTAAGTCTCAGTAGAAGACGTTTGATTCAGTTTGTAGATGTAACATTTGAGATATCTAGAGGTATTTTAGGCATCTGTGCTGGAATGACTAATATGACACAAAGTCTGTAGGAGACCCTTGCCCTTTCGTACCATTAGATAGTTACAGGATATTGTACAGCATCTCAGATGGTACTAGATGTCTGCATTTCAGTAACTGAACTGTGCCTTTCAAAGATATAATCACTAGAGTACCTTTGAGTTGATCTGATATTTGTTTCTACTTAGTGGAATATCTCCTCAGATCCCATTAATCGTTCTGACAAGCAGATCATGATAGGAGTTTGGATGCCACATAGAGACGTCTAATAGCAGTGTATTTGTCTGGAGTCAAATGACAGTTGTTGTCAATCAGATAAACTGCTTAACTTTTTCCAGCGTATGTTGTTGGCTCAGTGAATTCAAGCTAATGTGGTTTCTCCTATGGTAAAATTATAAATTTTAAAGTTATGTGACCTTACATTTTCTGTGTGTGCCTGTGCAAGGAGGGATTTCAGAAAACAGAAATACTTCTCACTTTCATAACGAAACAATTTATTCAAGAATCTTAGCTGAAAATGATATTTGATTAATCTTCCAGTTCTTGCACTCTTTTTATCTAACCACTAGCCAATATTAGTCAGTACTCTGTCCTGAACCAAGTAATTTGGGAATTTATTAAAAATCCGAGTGTCCATTACAGGATTGCAAGGACAGCTATTCAGATACAGGGATTTCATTGATAATTGTACTTTTATTTGTTCATTTAATGGCTCATCTGTGTGCTTTTGACTTTATGCTGAGCAAATAAAATATGGAAAATACAGAGTCACATCATGGCAGTCCACACAGTGCAGCTGCAATGCATAAAAAGCTAAGTTACTAACATGAATTGTTTTTATGAAGAAAGAACCCTGTCCTGTGACAGCCATATTGATATATTACTTAGACACAGATACAGGCAAAAGAGAAACTGAATTTTAAAAAAATCTTCCTGAGCCAAACTACTTGAAGCCAGTCAATTAAGATTTACTCTCCTTTTATAAAATCACAGAATCACAGAAAGTCCAAGGTTAGAAGGGACCTCAAGGATCATGAATCTCCAACCCCCCTGCCACATGCAGGGCCACCAACCTCCACATTTAATACTAGACCAGGCTGCCCAGGACCCCATCCAATCTGGCCTTGAACACCCCTAGGGATGAGGCATCCACAACCTCTCTGGGCAGCCTGTTCCAGCAGTTCACCATTCTCATATTAATGAACTTCCCCCTGAAATCCAAGCTAAATCTTCCCTCCTTCAACTTCAAACCATTTCCCCTTGTCCTGCTGTTATCTACCCTTTCAAAGAGTTGATTCCCCTCCTGTTTGTAGGCTCCCTTTAGGTATTGAAAGGCTGCAATGAGGTCACCCTGCAGCCTTCTTTTCTCCAGGCTGAACAAGCCCAGCTCTCTCAGCCTGTCTTCATAGGGGAGGTGCTCCAGTCCCCTGATCATCTTTGTGACTCTCCTCTGGACCCTCACCAACACCTCTCTGTCTTTCTTGTACTGGGGGCTCCAGGCCTGGACACAGTACTCCAGATGGGGCCTCACAAGAGCAGAGTAGACATGGACAATCACCTCCCTGTCCCTGCTGGCCACCACTCTTCTGATGGTGCCCAGGATGCCATTTGCTTTTCAAGCTGCAAGAGCACACTGCTGTCTTACGTTTTCATCCATCAGGACCCCCAGGGCTGTTCTCAAGGACTACTCCTTTCAGTTTGTATAGACGCCTAGGATTCCACCAGCCCAAGTGTGAAACATTGCACTTTGCTGTGTTGAACCTCATTAGGTTTACCTGGGCCCACTTTTCTAGCCTGTTGAGGTCCCTCTGAATGGCATTCCTTCCATGCCACTCAGCCTGGTGTCATCAGCAAACTTGCTGAGGGTGCACTCGATTCCGTCATTGATGTCATTGATAGATATGAAGATATTAAAGAGCACCAGTCCCAAGACAGACCTCTGGGGGACACAGCTCGTTACCAGCCTCCACCCGGACATAGAACCATTAATGATTATCCTCTGTCTGTGGCCTTTCAACTAATTTCTTATCCATTGAGTGGTCCACCCATCAAATCCACATCCTTCCAATTTGGAGATAAGGATGTGGTGGGGAACCATAACGAAGAGCTTGCTCAAATCCAGGCAAATAACATCAGTTGCCTTTTCCTTGTCCACCAATGTCGTCACTCCATCATAGAAGCCACCAGATTGGTTAAGCATGACCTTCCCCTGGTGAAGCCATGCTGGCTGTCTTGGATCACACACTCATTCCTCATGTGAACAAACATGTTGTCCGGGAGGATCTGTTCCATGATGTTCCCAGACACAAAGGTGAGATTCACTGGCCTCTAGTTCACAAGGTCCTCCTCAATCCCTTTCTTGTAAATGAGAGTGACGTGACCCTTCCTCCAATCATCCGAGACCTCACAGCCATGACTTTTCAAATATGATGGAGACCAGCTTGGCAACGACCTCAGCCAGCTCCTTCAGAACCCTGGGATGTACGCCAACCAGCCCATAGACCTGTATGCATTCAGTCTCATGAAGAAGTCTTGGACTTGCTCTTCTCTTACAGTGGGGGGGAGAGATTTATTACCCGCGTCCCCACCTAGAGGTTTAGGGATGTAGGGCTTAGAAACGTGAGAAATAGTGGAATACTGGCCACCAGTGAAGACTGGGGCAAAGAACTCATTAAGTACCTCAGTGTTCTCTTCATCTGTTGAAGCCAGTTCTCCTTTTACATTTACCAAAGGAGGTACACTTTCTTTGGCCTGTCTCTTCTGGACGATGTATACCTGTAGAATGTCTTCCTATTGTTTTTTATGTCCCTTGCTATGTTCAGTTCTGCCTGCGTCTTGGCTTTCCTGATCTCACATCTGCAAGTCCGGATGGCATCCCTGTATTCTTCCCAGCTGACACGCCTTGTTTCCAGAGCTTGTATACACCTTTCTTCACCCTCAGCATGCCCAGCAGGTCCTTACTGAGCCACACCAATTTCCTACCTCCTCTGCCCACTTTCTTATTCAGAGAGAAAGAAAGCTCTTGTGCTCTCAGGAGGGCATCCTAGAAGAGTAGCCCACTCTCCTTAACATCTTTTTTTTAAGACAGCATCCCAGGGGTTCTTGGCCAACGGTCCATTGAACAGCTTAAAGTTTGCTCTTCCAAAGTTCAGGGCCCTGACGCCACTCTTTGCCAGGCCCACATCCCTCGAGATCATGAACTCACCCAGGGCGTGGTCACTGCAGCCCAGGCTGCCCCCAACCTTAACACATTTAATGATCTTCTCCACAGTGGTGAGCAGCAGGTCCAGTAATGCTTCACCTCTGGTCAGTCTGTCCAATACCTTGACTAGAAATTTATTATCAGTGAATTCCAGGAGCCTCCTGGACCTCTTGCAGCTCACTGTTTGGTCTTTCCAACAGATATCTGGATGGTTGAAGCCCCCCATCAGGACAAGAGCCCATAAGCACGACTCCTCCTGCATCTGAAGCAAGAAAGCCTCATCAGTGGTCTCCTCTTGATCAGCTGGCCTGTAGTATACAACTATCACCAGGTGGCCTTTGTTAGACCCATCCCTAATTCTAACCCACAAGCCAACCCTCCAGACTCTCACTCACCTCTCCCTTGAGTTCCAGGGCCTCAAATCTGCTGCGCAGAGGCACTGGGGGAGCTGAAGATGGTTGGGATGGGGGATGCCCACTTCGCCAAGCCAGTATCCATTTCCACTCCTCCTTTCTCAAACTGCTGCTAGAGGACAGGCAGCTCACTGCAGCACAGTCTGTCTGTTGGTTCCTCTCTCCCACCTGTTTGCAAGGCAGCAGGATGTGACGTGCTATATGTGGAGCCTTAGCTGTGTGCCAAGATCTCAGGACCGACAGGGACTGGCACCACCATACAATCTCTCTCTCACACTACTTTATGGTCCTCAGTGTCTCCACCTCCTTCTTCAGGTTAACCATAAGGCTGAGTAAGTCATTGAGCTGGTCACATCTTATACAAGTGCTGCCTCCATCGCCCGGCACTGAAAAGGCCAGGCTCCGGCATTCATGACAGCCAGTGACCTGTGTACTAGAATCTTGTTTTGGGGCCTCAGTCTGAGTCTCCACACTTTTTTAGCATCAGGTATCCTTTCAAGGATGCAGAGGACCTCAGTCTGGGTCTCCACATTCTTTATGGCTGCAGTCTTCCTTCTGTATGAGCATGAGACCTCTGGCTGTGTCTCCGCAATTTTTGTGATGGTAGCCTTCCACCGGGATGCAGCCATTGCTAACCGGCAGGCACACTAACAGTAATAGATAGCCTTAATGGGATGTGACTAATCATCCCCACCCTGCTGCCGGTAATGCTGGCTTTGCCCTCGCCCCATTGCCGAGTCATTAACAGGAGCCTCCGCACTTACCACTCACTTGACAGTGATAGCAACCCTTCTTGCTGTGTAGTCCCATAAATGCTTCTATAAGGATTTGCATAATCTACAGAATTAGGGTCTTGCATTTCACTGTGTTTTCATCATGTGAGAACAGGTTTTCAGATTTTTGGCCATATTTTCAGAACACTGGTAGAACTGGACACTAGATACTTATGCCAAGACAGACTTATAAGTGGGGTCGACTTTTATTGTTATGACTTCTCAAAGAAAAGTGGCTTGATTTAAACAAATTTTATCCTAAATAGAGAGCTGAATAGGAAAGAAAAATGACTACTTGACGGGAAATATAACACATCACCACATTAATTAATTTAGGTCTCCAGAATTAGAAGTTTGCAGATACAAAGAAAAGAAAACAAAGAAGTGAAAAGAGAAAAAAGGGAAGGGAAGAGAAAAAGCTTTCCAGAGAAGGATCTGAGTGTTCTTGTGCACAACAGCTTGGCCCTGAGCAAGCAGTATGCATCTATGGCCAACAAAGCCAGTGGTATCCTGGGGTACATTAAATAGAGCGTGGTAGGCAGGGTGAGGGATGTGACCCTCCCTCTCTACTCTGCTCTGGTGAGACTACATTAGAATTCTAAATTGTCCAGTTCTGGGCTCCTTAGTTCAGAAATTTACAGGGATCTCCTAGAAAGATTCTAGCCAAGAACCACAAAGATGATAAAATACTTGGAGCATCCCCCTGTGAGGAAAGGCTGAGTAACCTGAGTCTGTTCAGCCTGCGGAAAAGAATACTGAGGGGGAAATAGCTTAAAACTGCGATTTTAGGATTACAACTTTTAGTATAAACCTACATGAACATTCGATGTGTGATGTCTTTACCTATATATACAACTACTACAAAGATGAAATTTATTCTCTTTTGTCTTTCTGTCAGCTCAAAATTTCTCCCAGCTTTAAATGTTTTAGGCTCTTAAGCTCCATAAGCTGCAGCAAAGATTGCAGAAATTTCCTTTTGCTATGAATGTCCTCTCATATTTTTCAGGACTGATCATTTTGGAATCTGATAAACAAGTTTCCAGTGTGGTAAACTATGTCACATATTTTTAAAGCCAAAGAAATTGAAGGTTTCAAATAAACCTCTACCTGTATAAATGTGAATTAAGGTTATGTGCTATCCTGAACTCTCTTGCACAATCTGAAGCAGTGACTGGGACCTGCATACTGTCACCTGCTCAAATATCTCCTTTATAACTCCAATCCTGTTTCTATCAGCTCCCATAAATGAAAATGTTTCAAAGAGTGTCCAGTTAAGAAGTCTTTCATTTGTACTCATTAGTGCTTTTGCCATAAAATGTATTCCCAGTTCAGTGAATGGGCATTTAGAATCTCTTTATGTAGTAAGAATTAGGACACAGAATCTTTTTCCTATTACTAACTTAGTTAGTGTGTACCACTTGTCCATTAAAAAAAAAAAAAAAAAAAAAAAAAAAAGTATATGTGTACACAAAATTACTTCTTGAATAATTAAAAAAAAATTACCTTTCATTACCTCTCTATTGTAGAAGTTAATTTTTTTTTTTTTTTTTGTATGGATATGGAGGTGAAAACATTACTCATGAGGCATTAAAAGCTATCATTTATCTTGTCAAATCATCATCAGAATGGATTACAGAAATGAGTATTCAAGTACCATAAAAGAGAATAATTTTAGATCTATTAATTGAATTGAATATCCTGTTGCATTACCAGCCAAAACTTCAAGCCAGAATACTCTCAAACACATATGGATAAGCAACTGAGCCTGCAGCATGGAAAAAGGAAAAAAAATCATTTTTACCCTTCACCTTATTCTGTTCTGATAACACATGCTACCAGATCAGTCGATGCTATTGACAACATTACAGAACTTTTTTACAGAATAAGATGCTCTGAATGATACAAATAATTGTTTCATTTCATCATGAATGAGGAAGAAATTGTTTTTAAATAAGCTGAGGAAAAGAGTAAGTTTTTAATGCAAAATGATAAAAATGGAACAAAGCAAACTTCATAAATGTTGGGACAGGATTGATTAAAAAGCTAAGGAAGCAAAGGGAGAAGGGAATGGAGCCACTGAGAGAAACAAGTCGTTACAAGAAAAAATATAAGCAGAGAAAGAATTGAGAAACAAAATAATGGAAAGACTTTGAAATGTGGATGAAAAGAACATAGAATGAAGTATTTGTTAGATATGAACCACAGTGGCAATTGTAAGAATTTGTTGTTTTATTTTATTTAATGCAAGAATAGTTAGGAACATTTGACCAAAATATTTAGAACATCCGAGAAGACTTCCTTGGACCTGCAAGTGGATGGACTAAATGTCCTTGGAGGCCTATTCCAAACTACATGATTTTGTGATCTAGTGCAAATGTTATTTCTGTGCTTCTTTTGTTAATGAGTTCTTAAAACAATTATTCTGCTTTGCTTATTTTATTAAAAGATTAATATTTAAAATATATTTCCTAAAAAGAGGGAAAAATAAATTCTTTTTCCCCTTTTCATTAACTTTTCACTTCTTCAGGTGTTAATTAAAGGTCAAGTGTTTCCACCTTTATTTATCACTGACCTATAATAGTTGTTTCATGTTCCCTAGTGATACTGGGGGTTTTTATAGTGAGAAATATTTCCCTGAAAATTTCCTGTTATATATATATATATTGGAAACTGAATTCCCCTCAATTTGAAAGTGAAAGCTGTTAAGCCCCGAGAAAACACTAATATATTTTAATACTAACATGCTAATAATCACAGAATATTTTTAATAACTCTACTTTAAAGATGCTCCATTTACAATTTACAATAGTGTTAGATATGTTTTATGAGAATATTTGATTTGTTGTGATTCATGAAAAGTAGTACGAACTTTTTAATTCATTAGGTACTTGATGTGTTTTGTGTACTTGTATTGTGTTTTCATTCTTGTGATGTAAAATGTATTTCTAAAGCTAGTAGTAGACCATCCTTATTTTCATAGTAACAGTCATTCTCAATCAAGCTGCATGAAGAATGGTAAACAAAAACGTTCATGCAAATCTGCTAGACTCTTTCCAAATATTTCGGACTGAAAGGGCTTATTAGGAATAAATCATGTTCCCATTCATACTGTAGCAAGAAAAAGAATTAAGCAGCAGTATAAAAAAGCAGAGGTACACATCTGATATAATATACCCTGTATTAAGATTAAAGATCTTTCAACTTAAGCATCTATAGCAACTGTCCCACAAGAGCAATAAAAATATAAGTCTCATGCATAAAATGTCTTAAATTCAAATTCACCATGGATATAAAGAACTGTCATGTGAAACAATTGTGATTTGAGCATTTTTCCCATTTTTTATTTTTTGAACGCTAAGTAAATAAGGCTTGACAAGGAATGTACAAACTGACTGCAGTTCAGAAACTACAATTTTGAACAGGAATAAAGTAACAATGAAAAGAAAAAAGAAAGCTTTCCATTATGTCCTACAATATTTTAATCAAATTGTAATTGCTTTGTGCTCTACATGGTTCTGTGAAAGTATTCATTCTTCATAAAAATTTGTAATCCATGTGAAACTGATGTAACTTCCACCACATTTTAATTGATTGGGAAGATATGCATGAGTGCGTCAATAATCACCTCAGATTTCAAAAAGATTACTCAAGGAGCTGTCAAGGTAGAGGACTCATGCCAGGGGCATACAGGCTCATACTTAAGACAGTGAAAGATTAATAAATGAAAACAGTTTATTCTAGTAATTTAGAAATATGTATTTCAAAACAAACAAATAAAAAAAATGATACCTGTATATAGTTTTGTAACAGCATATCTTTTACAACACCTAAGCACGTTTGTTTGGGAATACTTTGTTTCTTCATTTGATCCAACTAAAATCTGTAATTTATAATTTCATACAGAGTTTTTGCAACCAAATCTGAATGTGTATCTCCAATGTGTTATTTATAAAATAAGTTGTTATAAAAAATAAATAAATACTTGATTCTAACATTCTTGGGATTTATGAACAATATATAGCCCCTTCATACATTTTCAAAATCTATTTGAAATATACTAGAATGACTTTCACATAAGTGTGTTCATGCATGAAATAGAATCATGCATTTTTAAGAAAACTGATTTCTAACAAATTTGTTTCAGAATATGCACATAATTAGAGTCACATCTCTGCATAGTAGTCAATATTATATCATTATTTGCCAAATAGCACTTTGTAAACAAAATGTGCCACCTCAGGATATCCATTCCTTTTCAAAATTTTACTTGTGCTCATTCAAAGAGAAGAGGTATTTCACAGAGACATATTTATTGACTAGCATGATGTCAGACTGATCAAAGAATCAAATTGATTACTTTTCTCCATATAGTTTGATTTAAAAAATAGAATTTTAGAAACAACTGGAAGTGTGTCTTTGCATATCAGACAGATATATTTGACTTGTTCTTGTAATGTGAGCTTATCAAGAGTTCAGTGTATTTTTTTTTCCTGAAGCTCTGTTACACAGCAGATGGGATGTCTAACATCCTTTTCTATTTAAAACATGCAAGTTCTAATCAACAAGAGGGTTTAGAATGTTAAACCAGCCAGCCATAAGAAATGTGTCACACAGTTTGCTGTCATCCTAATTAATTAGATTGCATTATTTGTTGTCCCCAGTGAATTCAGATGAGCTCAATGACTGATAATAGCCTCATTTTTTTTAGGGATTTTCTTTTAATTTTATTCACTTTGATTTAGGAGAGAATGTGTAGAAGGATAAGCAACCTATCACTAAGTCAGGTTATTCAGAAATACACACTTGTGACCTATTAATATGAGCAAACATTTACCCTGTTACTAAGGTCATTTTAATTTTAAATCTTTCAGGCTAATGTTTCTTGAATAATTACTATTTCAGTAATTATTCTGCACTTTTATAGCACATTTCCAGACATGTTTTGTAATAGAGTTCTTGCCCTCCTGACATAGGAACTCTCAATAATATTATGCGAATGTTTATAGTACAGGACAAATGAAATCTAAGGGTTAACGTAATACAAGTCAATATTAAATAAGTTAAAAAAAAATCAGCTCTTCTCAGTCAAGAAAACATAGTTAACTGCTTTTTGTTGCTTTAATTTTTGGATTTACATACAAATGATCTTGATAAATACAACATTGAATGATGCATTATTGACAACTGACATAATATAGAGGAATAATCTTGCAGCATTTGTCTTTCTCTTGGTGAAGAAAATTCAAAGTAGGCCAATGAAAAATATCTCTGGATGGTGGAGGAATTAATGAGACTTTAATAAAGAAAACTGCAGTTTTTCTACTGGTCATGATTAATTATAATTTCTTTGTTTCTGGTAGAAATATTGAACTTTAGTAAGGGATTAATTTTGTCAGCGGAAGAAGGGACAGAAAATTAAAGAAGCTGCTACTGGAAAAGTGTGTTTGGACATGTATTTTCCTCAAAACAAATGCATCATTTATGAATTTCTAGATGATTTGATTTTATTATATAGTGTATATATTACTTCTGCCTGTACACATATTTAACTGGTTTGAATTTATGGAATAATTTCGTATAAGAATACAAAAGGCAGCAACATTTACATTTATAATTGCCTACTGTTTTTGATTAAAATTGCATTTTGGTACACCTGTGAATACTGAAATACTAGTGAATCAATGGTGAACTAGTGAATATTATTGAAATACTTGCACAAAACATCAGAATATCAAGACAGGGTTAAATCAATAATTATAATCTCTGGTGACAATTTCCACTTCTATTCAGTAAATGTGAAGAAAAGCGAGTAAAATGCAAATAATTCTTTGTGTGAGGCTGCTTTGAAATACTCATACTTCATGTTCTTTAATGCATCCCTCTTTAAAGAAACTTTAGCCTTATACATTGTGTTACAGCAACACATTCATAAAGCATCCTTGAAGAAATATTTATTCTTATTAAACATTCTTGGCTTTCCTTGAGTGTCACTGACAGGAGAAATGCCTAATTCTCAAATTTCCATGAGTAGAATTTTAGTTATCTTTTTTTTTTGATTGAAGAATCATAGTCATTTTCATATGTTCTCTTAGAGAAGGAATTCCATTCTTCAGGCATCCACCCATCCTTCACTGTACTCTTATGTCCCTTTTGAAGTCACGTACTAAAAATTTTACACACAATTCAACATGTAGCCATACTCATATTTAATAAAGTTATTGTAAAATGTATCTGAGAGATGGTTTCTGCAGGAAGTGTGTTGTTGCTGAAGAGCTTTGTCACCAAGTGGAGGAGTAACATGAGGAAGTCATCAGTCTATGAAGCATCAGAGATGAGAGGTGAGGACCAAATCTTTCCAGAGGCACGAGATCTTCAGGAACTCCTCAACTGACCTCAACTGCAGACCTCAATTGCAATGGAGACATAGAAGGTACCCAAATCTAGCAAAGTAGTTAAGTACAAACATCTGTGAAGGTGAAGGATGTAAGGCGGTACTTTCTGGCACCAAGAGGAATGATCCTGCAGAAACCTTGCAGCTATTGCACAGGTTCACTGCCCTCAAAGCTGAGAAGGAATTGGGTGTGTTTTCAAGAGATTCAGAATCATGGAGGAGCCACAGGAGTAGTGACAGTAATGGATGGTTCCCTGCTGCAGGGGAAGGATCCATTTGCCAAGCTCACCTGTCATCTAGAGGAGTTTGCTTCTTGCTGTGGTCGTAGATACAGTATGTTTACTTTTTGATGTTCTTTCAGTGGTACTACCAGTGGATAGATGGATATCTGATAGAAAATCCTACGAGGAGAGATGCTCTTCTGAACTTCCTACTCATGAACAAGCTCAGAAGAAACCTTATTTCTTCCTTTCTATGATCTGACAGAATTACTTTAGGACTAAAATCTAACTTACTACAGCATTCTAAAATGCCCTTTTTTCAATGAAGAAAAAAAGCAGTAAACATAACTAACTCTTTTATAATCCATTCTAAATAAAAAGTTAAGATTTTTTCAACTATAATACTTTGGGTTCATTCTTTCACAACTTGGGAAGAAGGAGAAATTCACTCACTAAATGTATGAAAATATTTTGAAACGACTGATATCCTCCAAGAAGTTGACATATGAAATATCTTCTAAAGTCAAGCAGATACAAAGGATTCACTGTAATAATTATAGGGAAGCATGCACTGAATTTCAGGCAGGATTCTTAATAACATTTATAGGACATAGTAAAATTTTCTCTGTTAGAATTAATGTATTTCCTTCTTTAATTTAGTCAAATTATTGATGTCGTTTATTCTGTTTGTTTGTTTTCAAGCATTCTCCATACTTGGGATCCATTTTAGTACTTATTTAATGGAATTTTTTTTTCAAGTTAAATTGATTTCAAACTTCTTTATTTCATTAATGTGATATAGGAGTCATGAGTCAATTGTGTGTAGGTTCAGTGTAGGCTGCGCAGGTAACAGTGGAATGCTACGGAGGGGAAAACACAGTGCAATGCTAACTCCACCTCTCACTGATTTTCTCTGCAGTCAACGTACCCCAGATAAGCCAAAAGTTTTGAGACTGATGATATAGAGAACAAGAATTCTTTTCCTTAAGTCTTTCTTCTTCAGTTTTCCTGTCTTGATTGAATCAGTGATGTATGGATGTGCACAGAAGAATATTGCACCTCAGCTTCTCTAAATTCTCAACTGACACACAGTGTAGGGTCTTTTCTTTGAATATTACAAATTTGTAAGTAAAACTTTGCTTTGAACTAGAATGTAGAAAGATGTTAATATTTTCTTATTCAAATGAAATTTTGTATCCATATTCTGCTTTGAAAACTTTCAAGATTTTCTAGAATTTTCTAGATTTCTAAAGACCTCTCCAGGCATTTTACATTGAATTTTTGAACTATTGTCTCGAATTTTTGCTGTAGGACTAGAGCTACCTATTTCTTTAATTCCTAATTTAATACCTAATAATTGATACCTAATTTCTTTAAAATTGCGACTTAACCTAAATCTTAACTTCAGGCTACTACTGTTGCACTAACCATCTGCTAGGTAGCAGAAAACAACAGAAACTCTTAAAGTAGGGATTCAGGATCAAGGAGAAATGCTTTGAATCAGGTTTTTACTACTGAATGTAACTTTTATGAAGAGTTCTGCTTAGTATAGTCAGATCCCTCTGATCTCAGTATGTGATATTTCTCAGATGAGTGTGCTATTCATCCTTTGACATTAACCAAAGGGGGAAAGAAAAAAAATTGAGAAATTGTTTCTGAAACATAGTTGTCTCTGCTATTATATCAATATAAGTTAAATATATCTTTTTGTAAGTAAAACTGTCTCAGCCTACTGTACTCAGATTTGTACTGTTTTCAGAGAACGCAAACGTGAAGTCCATTTTAATGGCTAGTTTGGAATAGGATTACAAGCATGAAGATAACTATGATTTTATAAGTTTTTTTTTTAGCAATTTCCCCCCATTTTCTCTGAGCAAAAGCGTTATATCAGCATGTGTAATGATGTATTTAAAATATAATTACATTCGACATTCAGCAACAGGGACTTTTTTCAGTTTATCCTATAAGTCCTAAGACACTCTGCTAAAACTATGCCTAAAACAGAGAGGATCAAATAAATAAATAGAAAAACATTCAGCTGTCATTGAAAATTCAGGTCAAAGCTTCCAGACACATAGATTATTTTTGAAGGATATGCAGTTAAGATCAATATAGTGCCATTAGAAAATACATTTTTGCAGAGTCATCCACAAGCATCTTGGAGCCTTCAGTTTTAGCAAACATTAACTGTAGTATCTGGATAAACTCAGTGATCTGTGAAGGTAAATAAATATCCATAAAAATGATGCACTGAATTTCTTCTATCTAGTCACCGAATATTAACAGGAATTTTCAAATGGAACTAAATTGTCCACATTATTACAAAAATATTACTCACTGTAAACTTCTATCTGTGGGTCAATGAATGTACTCTTAATGATTTCTATAAGCTACTCACGCTTCCTGTTGATGTCCTTACTATGTATTTTCCCATTTGAAATTATTCAGTGCTAGATTTTGAGTTTTTTTTTTTTAATCAATGATGGCAGTATTTTTGCAAACTTCTAGCTACTAGCTGCCAGTCTCATTATTTAGTTAATACCAAGCTTTTTAACCATAACAGATATAAATTTAATTTACATATATTTATGCAAACACATGCATACATATTGTGCAATATAGTTCATATAAAAATATATATTATACATGTAGGTTGCTCCAAAAATAATGCCTCCTATTTATTTCCATGGAAACTGCAACAGATGCAGGATACAGAATGTTTTCTCATCAGAATTTAGGTGACTAACCAGCAATTCTTATAGCATATCTCTAGCCATTAATTCAAAAGAAAACAAATCTGTGCTGTTGACTGTGCAATAGTTAGTTATTAGTAGTTACAAGATATAGATTTGAGGTGTTCTTCTATGAAAAATGCTCAAATCTTTCTTGAGGTCTGTAGAAGAAATGCTGAGTCACCACCTGAAACAATGACTGAGCACGGTGGGAAGGCAGGGCCAACCCAGAGGAGCTCAGGTGTATCCACCCCTTCCCAGACCTTATTTAAGGTTTGATAGTGGAGGCAAGGGTATCTTGTTAGTTATCCCTGTGTACCTGAGGCCTTCCAAAGGTAAGCAATTTTTCTTCCTTTGTGTCTGTGTCTATGGCTGCTGTATTAGGTCTTGTTGTCATTTGCTGCAGGCTAGAGTTGTGCCACCCCACTATTATCATGAAACTTTCCACTGCATTATAGTGTTACAACCTATAGCACTGTAATTTATACACATGTCTAGAAAGCTGTTCTCTATCTTTCTCTTTTGAAAGGTTGTGGTAAATAGGGGATATTTGTTAAAAAGTTAAGTATTGAGTGTTTTAAAAAAAATAGGTGAATCTTGTAAACTCTACATTGATCACCCTCAGCTCAGTTGCTTATATACGTAGGCACATGAAGAAAAGTAGGTTATTGTGAGCAACCATAATAGATTTATTAAGGAAATATTGTGCTTGACAAACTTTCTGTGATAAAATCTATGCCTTAGTGAAGGAAGAGAGAGTACTACCGTTATTTTTGGAAGGCTTTCAACATAGTTGATTAGGCCAGATGGTCTTGTAGGTCCTTTCCAACCTTGCACTTCTATGATTCTAGCCTTCCATAATATCATTACAGCCAAATCACGTGAGGTGAGAACCAACTGAACAGAATACAAGTCCAATGACTGAATCTTTTACAGAAATCTCTTCTGTGCTATCTGTAAATTATATTGATCTTTCCAAGGATTTTAAGTTTCAAGTTTCTTAAAAATGGCCTCCCTTATCACAATTTTTTTCTTAAATTATTTTTAATCATGTTTTTAAATGACCATTAAATTTAGTTGATTTTAGAAGTCTGTAAATATGTGACTTAGTATTCAGGAAGCAAACCTTTTTGGCACCAATTGTACCAAAAAGACTTCACAACTGTGTGTGACTTCACAAACAGCTGAAACCACTTAATGAATTGATAGTGAATAAATATTTATTAATTCTGAATATGACGTAAAGATTTGGTCTAAATTTTTGTTTGCAGCATACAGCCTATTCTTTCTCTATTATCTCCTCAGACTGGTAGTCCAGAAAGTGGATCGAGAGAAACTAATATTATCAGGAAAAAAAAGGAAATCTTTGTGCAGCTTTTTCTTTCTTTTTTTTTTTTTTTTTTCCCACTTTCCCTGGAATTGTAGTAGTGAAAAATAAGGGGAAAACAAAATAGAGCAACACAATGCAAAAACAAAACAAAAAAAAGCTTCTCAGTAATAGTATTTTTTTTTTTTTTAAAAAAAGCGAATTTACACACCGCAGACTTCAAACTCTCTAATACTTTTCTTTAAAGGTTCCTTTTCTTTCCCCTTACAGTGTGAGAAGTCACTTCCAAATAGCTGTGGAAAATACGATAACACAAATTATCAAGTATAAAATAGTGTTTAATGCACACATAGGAACATATTATAGACGTGCAGATTTATTCCAGTGGTGACACTGATTTTTCATCTACTACAGTCAATGTGTGGTCACTATTCTTGAGCCTAAGATTAGTTTCTATTGTAATTTAAAGTACTTCAACTGAAATGAAAATGAATTTATTTTTGAATCAACATTGTCTTTTTTAATTTCTTTAATTTGAATGTGTTAGAAAGCTTTGGAGACAACTCATATTGTACAGACTGATAACTTTTGTCTCATAGCCAAAAGCATTCTCCTACTCCATTATTTGATTAATATATCTAATCCACATAATTAGTTCAGTAATATTATTTGTCACACCAATTCTTACTCCTGTTGGGGTGGGTCTAGAGGAGATAATCAGAGGGCTGGAGTTTCTCTCTTATAAAAAAAGGTTTAGTGAGCTGGACTTCTTGGAGAATAGAAGAATCTGGGAAGACCTCGTTGCAGCCTTCTAGTATGAAAGAGGAACCTTTCATACTAACAAAATGTCTTTTTGCACAGTTGGATGGTAATGAGACAACGGAAAATAGTTTCAAACTAGAATAGGGAAATTCAGGTTAGATGTTTTCTGCTCAGGAAAGTTCTGAATGCCTGGTTCCTAGAGTTGGACAGGTTGGATAGGGCCCTGGGCAGCCTGACTTAGTGGTGGAAACTGTGTTCACAGCAAAGGGGTTAGAACTATACAATATTTAAAGTACATTCCAACCCAGGCCTTTCACCGTTCTGTGACAGTTCTATGAATTATGAAATAACTGTCATTAAAACATTTTATAAGAATCATGAGGTTGTCATCATTTTATGTCCTGAATGCAGAGAAAAGCCATGACCAATTTCCAAAACTTTCAAGGGTGCAAGAAATAATCATCAGCCATAATTCCACTTGCATAACACTGAGTATTCCCGGCTCTCAGGTATAAAATATTTTTAGTGAATATATTATTCCAGTAATCAAGAAAGCTGACTTCTGTGGGTCTGCAATTTCATAGAGCTTGTAAGAGCAAATAGCCACTTAACAAACTGAACTGCAGATGAAACCTTCTGCCATTTTGATACTAAAAGGAGTTTTGCCACAGAGTTTAGAAGCGATATCATTTTCAAATCTGGAGAAAGGGTGCAATGCTCTGCTGCAGAAGGCTAACATTAAGAGGAAAAAACAAATTTAGTTTATATTTAAGATCTAATGCAAACTGTCAAAAGGAACTGAAGAATAGTCTCTCTTTTTTTTTTTTTTTTTTTTTTTTTTTTAAAGACCTGGAACCTGTTCCTTTTTCTAACAACTTTCATCAGGTATACTAGCTACTACAGGGGTTGCTACTCACACTGGCAAGGAAAGGGACAGATAACTTAGACCCTTTCACTCTGTTGTCTTTTAGAGCAGAGTGCTCCAGAACCAAGCTGGCCCGATTCAGGGAAGTTCAATGACTCTCAGTACAGAAGCATATGCTTGCCTTGACATCACAGGGTCATGCAATTAAAAAAATTTGCAAATCTGTTCCTCGCAAATCTATTGATTGAATGAGTTAAGTCATTCATATAGATGCTTTTCTTTTTTCCTGAAATGTGTCTGACAAAAACAATGTTAAAAATATATACACATATGTGCATAATCAAATTAAAATATTGAGTGTACGGCAGTGCTATTATGTTTTCCACCTATTACTGTTGTGCATTAGCAGATTTTTGCCAATAAACAATAAACAATAAAGGAGGGAGATTGTAGTATATTTAAAGAAGAACCATGTTTTGATGAACAAATTGTTACTGAGACTTTTTTTTTTTTTTTTTTAGAGAGAGCTTTCAAATAGCTTTGTAGAAATCTCTTTCCATTATCTAGAATCAGGGGTTGGGGCAAGGTGAATAAATAAGGATCAATGATTTTTCCAGTTATTACCTTTGAAAGGCTAAACAAGCAGTTGGACCAGGCAATGAATAAATGCTAGGCATGCAAAATCTAAGTGGAGTTATTTTATTTTTTATTATGGAGCACACTTGATTGTGGAAAAACAAGTTTCCAGTAGTGTGTAAGTGCAGAGTATATGAGCCATCTGGTCAAACTTTAGAAATAGTTTCTGTAAGAAGTTAAATTAGAGAAAATTGTGTTCAGTAGAAGTTAGTACATTGGGGGAAAAAAAAAAAATTGTAAAACATTCAAAAATTTCAACGTACTTTTTTTTTTTTTAATAGAACAAGAAAAGATATTTTAATAATGGTGTTTTGGGTTTGTTTGTTTGTTTCTTTAAAATATACCAGTGAATTTGAAAGAGGTCTGTTGTGTTTTTTTTTTTTTTCTCCAAGAAAGCTTCAAGGTCAGTCAGACCTTACTAAAGCAAGAGACACTGGCAAAGTCGAAGGATTTGAAATGTTGTTTCAAAGTGAAACATGAAACATTTTCCTGTTGCTATTTGTATTTACAATCATATCTGAAATCCAATGTAACTGCCATTTAACAGAAGATACTTCAATTTCCATTTGGGTTACTCTTATTCTTCATGTTATGTTATTTGTCAGACAGTAGAACAAGGAATGAAAGAAGCTAAACACTTGAATACAGTAGTGTTCTTATACGCTTTCTTATGAAAATTACTTTCTGTTTTGTTGTTATAGTAACACATTTATGAAATATGTCATGTACTATTCTTGTTCTTATGATACGACTGAAGTCTTAAAATTGTGGAGACAAGATAGGAGACTTTTTTCTTGCTTGGTGATCAAAGCACAAAAATCTAATGCTCAATTTCATGAGTTCTTTGCACTCAAACTCTTGTTCCTTCTTATTATAGACTGAAAAGTACTAATGATATGAACAGCTATAAATAATAGGGTACATGAATATCACAGTGACTGGCAGATTTTAAATGGTGATCACCTGCATGCATAGTTAAATCAGAGATTGTCGAGACAAAAAGGTTATGCCAGTTGATGAAGCAGTATGGAATGACACAAAACACTGGTATTATACAATACTGATTGTAATATTTTAGATAAACACCTGCATTCATAATTAAATCAGGCAGTGCCAAGAAAAAATGTCAAACTGAATATGCAGTCCAGAGCACTCCTTATAGATAAAAATAGTATTTTAAATATAGGCTAATAGTTGAGATATTGAAAGCTATGTTTACAATATGCAGTACGAAGTACACATTTTTTTTCAATAAAGTTTGTTTTAGTTAAAAAGTGTGAGTTGCACTGTGCATAGTAATCCATACAATCATGCCACCTATTTTGTGCAGTAAATCCTCAAATGCATGTAACAATTGAACAATCAAAATTAATTGTTGTTCCAAATGATGCTGTGTTTCTTTTTTCTGGTTCAACAAGTTTTAGAAGCTTTGCTGCTGATTCGAGTGAGACATTTAATGATATAGTTGAAAATAGTGTGCTTTTACCAAGCTACCAGAGCAGAGATATGTTAACTTATTACATTTTACTATTTTTACTATTTCACTTTGCAGCAGTGTTCTTAATGACTTTCATATACTGCTGAGGAGAATCTCTCTCTGCCTTTCAGCAAAAGGAATATGTTTTTAGCCATCTTTGGATCACAGAGCTGGTGATATGGAAAAGAACAGACACGTTGTTTTAGGATGACACAGAAAAAATATATTTTCATTTCTAATACAAAATGATTTTGCAGTGACAGTCAAATGTTGACCTGACAGTCTAATAAAAATTAAACACCATTTTAGATCTTCTTGATTAAAGCAATAACAAAAGTGGTGAAACCGAGTCTTATGAATCTGCTAAAATGTTTGTTTTTCTGTATCGTGTTGAAGTAGCACTCATTGAATGCCTAAGATAAAAAGCACGGTTTTGACCTTCTCCAGTCCTGAAATCTGAAAAATTCACTCCTATTAACACACCACAACAATATAGTGAATAATAATTCAAGACTCTGGTATACTACGTGTCTTTTTTCATGGCACCTTATGAAGGGAAGCTTAAACTCAGTCTGGGTTTTCTGCTGATGGAAAGATTAGTTGAAATGAAAAGTACTTTTTTTTTTTTTGTTTTTTTTTTTCCTTTTTTAATAGGGGGAGAAATTAAAGGATGTGAAATGAATACAACCATAAGAAATATATTTTAGGAATTCTTAAACTTTTGTGAATCAGTAGCACCTCAGCTGTACTTTACATGATGATTATTAGACAATGTATTATTTTTCTGGTTACTGGACCAGAATGTATTGTGTATTTTTTTTGCCATATTACTGAAGTTCTACACAGAACATACTTTTTACTGTACTTTTCATCTTTAGATACCTCTTCTGCTCCCACGCTTTACCAGTGTTTTTCTTCAAATGCACTATGCAATGCTTATGTCACTCTCAGTATTTCAATGTGAATTTCTCAGAATATGGAGACTTATGAGGCATTAACACTTAAAGCCACTGCTAATCCCCACATCTTCTTTTATTCTTTTTTTACCTGTATATTGTATGAGCTACAGGAAACAATAAAACTGAATAAGCACCTTAAAGAGAAAGTCTGTGTGTGAAACATGATAATTATAGGGGTGTTATTTGAATAACTGAATCAAAGACTCTTTCAACAATGAAACATTTTCAGTCAGATGATTGACAGTAGTAAAAAAAAAAAAACAGCTTGCTGTCAAAGTTTGCCTTGAGGTATTCTGTTATCCAGGGGTTAATTCTGACACAATATATAGTGTCGCTTCAAAACCCAGAATATATAGATTTCCAACATATTCACATCTCAGTTTGAATTAACAACACAGGATAAAGATTTATACAATATGCTGGTGTTTTTTTGTTTGTTTGTTTGTTTTGTTTTTTCCTGAATCCTGCAACTCCAAAGCACCCTTGCATTTCCAGCAGTGGCAAAACAAAATTAGAAGATTTTTCATTCATAATAAACAGTAGAACTTAATATGTATTTTTTCATAAAAAAAAAGCCACCATGTATTTCAATAATTCTAATCTATTGAGGCATCAAATACAGCCTATTGAGGATATGTATACAGAAATTACATACTTCTCTTATCTTGCTCCTTTCTTTCTATTTTGATGCGCAGATCTTCAGATTTTGTTAAATGTTTAGAGAATTGGCATTGCAGAGTTTTCATACTCTAGAGTCACTCTTCTTACATTAGTGGCTAGAGATTATATTGCTAAGCAGAAATAAACAGCTACATGTAATAAAAATGCCTCAAGAACAAAGCAACACAGTGGCTTTCCATTATTGTCCTGTTGTTCCATTATTCAGTGGTTTATTATAATTTTCACTGTAATTCAGGTAGGTTCAAATTCAGTGCTATTTGCATAGCTGAAATGCTTTCTAATAAATTTTGAAATAAGTGGATTTATATCATTTTTGTGACAGATGTGTAAATTGACATGTATTGGGCACATAAATCTACAATCTTAATGTGTATTTCATAGTGCACTAAAAAGGTTTTGAACTCTGTTTTTATTGTTTCAAATGAAAAACTCATAAACTTAAAGCAAAATTGATTTTGTTTCATGCAAAATAAATACTTGCCTAGTTATAAAGAAGAAAACCTATGTAAGCAAATAAATACCATGTCTGATAAAGGATGTATATTTGCAATGGACATTTGTTACATGTTCCTAGTTTAGCCTTATCCTTGAAAAGAGAGGAAAGAATGTACAGAAGTCTGATTTCTGGAGAGAGGACCTTTCCTGCTGTAAGCAGAATTCAAAACAAAATTAAAATCAGCAAAGAAAAGAAAATGGAGAGTTAAAGCAAGGAAGCACTTTAGAATGGATAAACAAAAGGAAATTATTCTGCAAAGAAATTACAGAACTGAGATGAGACAACTTTAAAGCATTAACTTTTTTTCCTTCCACTTTCTAAGTACTAAGCAAGTAAAACTAGTCCTATTTAAAATGTTTCCCTGCTAAAGTAGTTGTAAAAGCAAAAGGAAAAAAGCTAATGTACTACTTTAAAGAAAGCTTTTTATGATTCTTTGGTTTCTTCACAGAAAAACTTATATTTGTACATGTATTCTTCAGAGCAGATATATAATCACCAGCTTAAACTGTAAAATCCATCCTAACAGTGCAGATCTCAAGTAACAATGCAAAGAACAGATGAGAAGAGAAAACCAAATGAATGCTATAGAAGTTCCTCATAGATGGGCGTTCAGTATACAGTCTCACAGTAAGTACTTTCATTTGAACGCAAGATACTACAGATTAGTGAAGAAACAAGCTCTAAGCCAATTATTTGTGAATAATTTACATTAAGTGTTTAATACCTTTGGGTGGAAGGCATATGTTGTGATGAGATCTCTCCTCAGTCTCCTCTTCTCTAGGCTGAGCAAGTCAAAGGGCTTCAGCCACTTCTCTTATGCCTTCACCAAGTTTGTAGCCTTCCACTGGACACTCTTTGGAGGACATGACTGGCCTTTTTGGCTGACTGGACACGCTATTGTCTTGTGTTCATGTTGTCTGTGTCATACCTGCAACAAAATTCAGCACTTCAGATCTATGTTTAGTATATCCTGACTTGCTTTATAAAAACTTTCATCATTTTGTGTGCTTTCTTGGTTAGTTTCCTAAGTGAGATGACTGTGAAATGGAGATAACTGCTATTTTTTAGATCCTCCTGACTGACAAGAACTTGGATTTTGGGAAGATGTAGCAGCTACTTCTAAAGGTACCTAAATTAGATCTGGCTTTTAATTTATTTTCCTATTTCATCACTTCTAGTTTACACATTTTGTACTTTTTTTTTTTTTTTTTGCCTTCAGGTGTCCCCAAAACAACTTAACAAAATTATTTGTTGTTATAAACAGCAGATATGTTTTTCAATACATTGTTGGAGTGATAGTATCATTTGAGATTTGATAGTTTTCTGTAATGCTATCTTCACAGTTTCTGTAATGAAGGCAGAAGAAAATATTTTGATTGGCTGGCTCATCAGGTGTGAGCTAGAAGTGATTCCTGTACTGTTTTTTAAGCTAAAAATGACAAAGAATGGAGTAGTACCCTCTAAATTGATCTTTGAGGAAAGAAAACCCTTCTGTTTTGTGGAAAAAATGTTCTTTGAATACTCTAGTAGGTACTCTAATTTAAAATGATAGTATTTTAGCAGCCACAATCTATTTCATATTAACTGCATGTAAAACTAGCATATTTCATCAATTTAAGCATTTGAGAATATAGGGTAAAAACATGACTAACTTTTCAGTGTTGTTATTTGTGTGTAGAATTACCACAAAACTTTCTGATTTGAATGTTATTAATTCATCACTGCGTTACTTGCAAGAATAAAAATGTGGAAAGGTCTTAATATTCAAAGGATTTTACTCATTTTTTTACTCCACTAAGACATCTGAATAAAGTTTTCTGAAATACCATTGTCAATGACAAATGTAAACACTGATGAAATTTCAGGACTATCCCTCTGACGAAACAAGATACCTTTTCACTTTGGGTAGGGTCCATATACACTGGAATAAACACATCTCCATTTCCTGTTCTATTGCATGCCTTCATTTCTTTCTTTCTTTCTTTGTTTTTCCTTTTTTTATTTTTATTTTTTCCTGAGATGGAAATTAATGCTGTCTTATGAATGGGTGTTTCAAATAGTAATATAGTACAGCAAGTTAAACAGAGTGGTAGACAAGTACCACTCCTGTTGCTGAAAGCAAATTAATTGAAAGTCACTAACAGTATCTCCACCACCAGCTTGTGACATTTTAGTGGAAAAAAAAAAAATCTTGAATTTCATCTAGACTTTCATTTCTTTCATCTCCATTCAAAGCTACTAATGAAATAAATGATATTTCTATTTTTGCTTATCCAGATATGAATGTGGAATTCCATTCAAGTTATTTGAAACTGACTTTTAAAACAAGCTAATTTTTTAGTTTCTAAGTAATTTATTTATTATTTTTTTAATTCTCCTTGAGTTTGCAGAATAAGTCAGAGTGGAACTCTGATTAATTTCAAGTTGTATTATAAATCTGACTTCAACATTACCTTGCATTTTTCATAAAAAAAAATAAAATAAAATAAAAATAAGTTTAAAAAAAAAAAACCAAAAACTTAAAAATAACGGACTGTGATAATTACAGAGCTTATAGTAAGATACTAGTTGGATATATGAGGGCTGCTCCTAAAACAATGCCTTCTATTTTATTGTATTGACCCACAATGCCAGAAACAGATGTTGGTGTTATGGAAGTAGAGATTGAAACTTCCCACCAATATTCTATTACATTTTTTGCCACGTGACAGATGACAACATAGGGACAGTTTAATAAAATGGGTCTGCTATGGGAATAGATATGAAGGGTGGAATTGAATTCATCCACATGGAAAAAATTGTACCCATAGACATTCAACAATGTTTGCTGAACATTTATAGAGACCAAACAGTAGATGTGAGCACAGTGAAGTGGTGGGTGATGTAAACAGTGGTAACAGGGAAATGAAGGAAAAGCCACATTCTGGATTGCTATGCAGATTTTTACAAGCACAGCACGCAGTCTTGTTCATCGCTGGTAAAATGCTGAGCTAATGGTGGTGATCACACTGAAAAAAAGTGCTTTGCAGCTGAGAATTTTGTCAATAAAATAGTGTTACTGTGCTCTATATATTTATTGTTATTTCCATGGAAATAAATAGGAGAGGCTATTTTCAGAGCAACCTATGTATCTCTGAATCAAAATGCAAAGCTGTATGGGGCTGCTGAATCACAGCCTCTGATTAATTACCTGAGGTGAGCAATGAGTCAGCCACAGCAGCACAGGTGAAGCACCTGTGCTGCAGGACGGGGTAGAGCCTGGCTCCACCTCTCCTAGATCCATTTAAGAGTTGACTGCCAGGGGGGAAGGTTCTCTTCTGGAGATCCACTGCACCAGAGTTTCCTACGTGAGCCCAGGATAGGGTGAGTGTCCTTTTCTGCTCTAGTGTAATAATTACATAAGCTAAGCTCTCGTATATCCTATGTTATATTCATTGATTGTACAAAAGCATGGACTGAGTTTTAGTTGGGTTTTGATGTCTTATTGTAATCTTAGTATGAAATAAAATACTAAGGTCTATTTGCATTAATATAAATGTTGAAAGTCAGAAACAAGTCCCTCTTGTGCCCATATTATTTTTTCTTGTGCTTCATTATTTTCAGCAGTTTTCTTGATTGAAGCAACCTCCCCTCATCTATCTCTAGAAAATCCATTTTGTTCACTCAAGTCCTAGCTCTGAGCCTATTTCTTGTTTTAGTCAGACAGATTCCCTCTTTTGCTTGCCATCTACCAATGTTTACGTGCACTATATGTTTCTCTTCACTTCTCATCACAGACCAAGAATGATTATTTGCTACCAAAGAGGAAGCCATATTCTTCTCAATAAACATCATGAAATTAGCAGCTTTTTTGCTGACTTTTGCTGAAGTTTTGCTACAAATCTACAGATACTTCCTCCTTAATAGCAGAAACACACGTAATTTATACAGCAAGTGAAACATAAATTACACTCAAAGGTGTAAGGGAAAGGGACATGAATTTAATATCAGTATAAATAGGAAAGTCAGTTTGCTTGATCAGCGTGGTAAGACCAGTTACTGGAACAGTAGTACCTGTAAGTGACTAAGCATTACCATGTTGAAATTATCACGATATACTCTCTTTGAACATGAACAATTTATACCTCATTAAGTTTACTATTGCTTAATGAGCTCTTTAAACAGAGAAATTCAGGATTAGAAAAGGTTTAGAGGTTTATGTCTCACATCTTAAATTCATTCACAGTATGGTATAGTTTAACTGTCAGAAAGCATTATTGCTTTTATATTTTATACTTTTTCACAATTATTGTTACAAGAAAGAAGATTGAATATATATATTTTCCAGTATCTTCTGGAAAAGTATACTGGAAAGTATTTTCCAGTATTTTCTAGTTCAGTAACTAAGACTAGAAATTGCATATTTCTAACTAAAATGGCCAGTACTGTAAGTGGCAGAAAATATCAATTCAGTTCACTTTTTGTTCCCACAAAAAGAAATCCATTGTGAAACTGATACTTTCTAAAACTTCAGTAGACTTTCAAGTTTGAAATGCATTTTGAAATAGAAAAAACAGTATAATACAATGATTTTTTTTTATTATTATTTTTTTTTTTATGGTAACCTAACAGCTGTCTCTGACTATTCCCTAGCTTATTTGAAAAATGCCTACTCACCAACATGAGCACAGAGATGAAGGATTTGCTTATCAGGAAGAAATTTAGTTGGACAAAAGTAGAAAATACTGGATGACTGTACCAGCTCCTTTCTGAATGGAATCACCCCAAAAAAGGGAGAGGTTAGTAACATATTTCTTTTTTTTTTTCTGTCTTTGCAAGTGGTCAAAATATTGTCTATCCATTGAATTGTTAGTAACAGTCTGAAAGCTATTTCAAGAAATAGCAACCATCTAAGTCATAAAATGATAATTAAGAAGGGATTCAGAGTCTAGATTATAAATTATTTGCATTATTTACATTACTTGTAATTTTTCTGTAATGCGAAACGTACACCTATGGTCTAAAAGATAACCAAACCAGAGAGATGTTTACGAAGAGAGAGACTGATTTTAAGAAGTCCCAATGCTTAGTCAGCTAGTTAGAACATATATTTTACTATCGATTACATGAAACAATTAGCGAAAACTTCTAGTTTAAGGTTTAAACTACTGATAGCTTTGGCAGCAGTACTGTGCAATTTAGATAGATAATGCTTCACATTAGAAGGAAAATCCTCAGGTCATTCATTAATCTTTTTCAGCGAAGAAAAAAAAGTAATTTTTGAATTGAGCTTTTGGAAAATAAGAAGGGAAGATTTTTATTACATAGTTCTAGTGTGACACTGATTCAAAAACTTCCCATTCTGACAGCTTTCTTATGCGTTGTTTTCTTTCCTCTTTCTGGAATATAATCCTCAAATTTCTGACTTTCCAAGACAAATAAATAAAAGCCGTTATTACACTATTAATTAATTAGTTTTTAATGCCCATTACTTGTACGTACAGGTCTGGCATTCCAGTCTCCTTGTGCAATTACATGAAAAGTTGCAATAGATTAAAATCACTATTTAGTATGTGTGTTTGTCAAGTTAATTAAAAGAAAATCATTTCAGCAATCCTTCTGTTATTTTATAATGAAGTACCTTCCCAAGTCATTTAGCCATTTTTTATTTGGTTTGAATATAAGATATTTGATTTGAATATAAGGGGAGAAGAAAAGCTGTTACTTAAGCAGATATTAAAATGTGGACAAGCAATTTTTTTTCTATTCTCAATTCCAATCACAATATATGAGAATATAGATAAGAAACACATACCATAATTTCTGATAGTGAGAGGATTGTTTGCTTCTCGTTTCTGTTAAAAGTTTTATTTCTGGGCCACTTAACAAATACGTAAATTTCACTCTCTGTTAATAGAATTACACAGATGGATGTTAACAGAGAATGTGAATAACGGTTTTGCAAGCATGAATACTATAAGTATGGTGACTGTAAGTGTTAATATGCATAGCGAGTCTGTTAGTTTTCTAAATATGTCTTCCTCTGCTGTAACTTATGGTTAGTAAACAAATGCAATCCTTGTTTCGTACGTAAATAAACTTTTTTTGTCCATGAATGAATAGGTTTAACTTGCAGGTAAGGTTTCAGGCTACTTTGCAGCAAAATTCCAGATGAGAGTGTAAGACAGATCTCTACAAAACTCACTCTAAACATAACAACCTCTTTTGTTCCAACAATAACGTTTGTAACTTGCAGTTACATTACCATACAACATACAATAACTGAGTTATAACTGCCGAAAACATCAAAATTAATCCATATGGTAATTAACTTTGATATTAAATTTTATTGATACAATATTTAATATGCAACTTGGAGAATAACTAAGAAATTACTAATTTTTTTTGCTGTTATAGAGCTTTCATATTCATAAAAGTGGTTATCAAAAACAGCAGAATAAAGTATAGTTTGTGTTCACTCAATGACCTAAGTTAACACCAGGAATAGAACAAAGAGAGAGTATGAATCTGTAATACTCCACAAGCAGGAGAGTTCTACCAATACGGAAGCTTACTAAAAATTTATTTAAAAAATGAAAAGGTATTTTTAAATTCATAGAATTGTAGAATCATAGAATGGCCTGGGTTGAAAAGGACCTCAAAGACCATCTAGTTTCTGCACCCCTGCCAGCATGATTGCTGGCCACTAGACCACTCTGCCCAAAGCCACATCCAGCCTGGCCTTGAATGCCTCCTGGGATCGGGCATCCACCGTGTTGCTGAGCAGCTACATATAATTCATATAGAGTTATGACACAGTTTACAGAATTGTAAATTAGAGAGATTTAATTATTTGATTGTTGAATTTTTTTCTTCCTGATTTTCTGAGTCGCTTCTATTGGATTTTTGACTAGGTACATTCTGTTCAGGTCTTCAAGCTCTTTTACAAGGACTCAATATTTGCTTTTAACAAAATGTTTTTCATGTAGCTTGTTTTTTTTGTTTTTTTTTTTTCCAAGTACTAGACTTTGGCAGAAGACATCAAATATTGTTATGTTTGTGAAAAATTGCTGAGAATCAACAAATTTGGGAGTATTCCTCTTCTCTTTGTTTTATCTCAGCTGAATTGGAACAATTAAAAAAAAAAAAAAGTGAGCATAGTATCCTATTTTTAGCTGACACAACCTTTCTAAAATTTATGCACTCGGACAGAAAAACTATTTCAGCAATTTATCTATAAATTCCTATAGGCTTGAGAGTATTGTAATCCTGGTCAGTGCGAGAGTGATGCTGAAAAGCTTTAGTTAACTTGGGCTCAAAAAATATCCTTCTTGGAGCTAGACAGGTTGTGTATGGCTTTTTGAGAAACAAAATAAAGCATCAAATAAGATGCAAAGTGCTGCTGCCACTATGCTCTATGCTGTGCCTAAACAAACTGATTAGAAGTAGTTTGCAGTTTCTACATTAGAGTACAACCAGAGGCATGTTTTTACTATGTTTTCTATTCATGTCTTGGAGAAAAAAAAAAAAAAGCTAAAATAGTGTAAAGGTAAAATACTTTGAATATGCCTCATATATATCACCCAGCGTGCATCAGAAATTCAGAGCATATAAATGTGAATTTTTTATGAATCTTAGTGAATATAATGGCTTATTGGAAAATGGGAGTCTGAGAATTATCTTTCTCAAATTGTGTGAAAAAATACAGATGAGGAAAAAAAAAATCATTTATCTTCATGGGGATTTTTGTTTTTTTTCTTTTATAATTTGATAGAGATCCCAAGAATTTTGAGCTTCCAGTACCATCTGACAGATAATATTTTAGGCCAATATGTTGGCTGCTTTTTCCCCAAAGACAATGGCTAATCTGACTACACGTGAAGGTGCATGTCTGTATACCTGTTTTCACTGTTTGGAAACTACTCCCAGATATGTGTTTTCCTGCTCTCTTGACTCAGAAACTTCTCTGTTCTGCTCACACTCACAGGTGGTTTACGATTCTCCTGTTATTTAAAATCTTATCAGATAACCTGTTAGGATTTTGTGTGTGTCTGTTGCAAGGTATTACAGATACACAGAAATTTCAAATTAGATAGGCAGATTTTAGCTATGTTCTAAATTCTTGATTCATTGTGTAGAGTTGTTTAAAAAACAATACAAACAAAAAAAACCCACTCTATATTCTTTCCATTCTCATTTTTGCTTTTAAACCTTGAGGTCAAGTAATTATTAATGTGTAAGGGTACCTTACGTAGTAAAAAGTACCTTACGCTGTCAAAAATACTGTACTAGCTTTATCTGCTATTGTCCTATCTCAGCACCAGAATGTTTACAATACTTATTTATATTTACATATATTTACAATATTTATATGCTATTGATTTGCTGATTGTTATAAGCTTAATAGTATGAACATTTTTGTGCATTACTGTGCATAACTGTGCTTTTGGTTGCTAATAAACTTTCTTGAATTCGCGTTGCCATTTTCATTTAGGACAGCACTTATTACTATATGGCTTGTACAAGTAACTACAGTGAAGTTTTTTTAAATGGTTCTTATTTTATGAGATTTAGTTGCCATCAACTTGCAAGAGATTTAATGTTATCATTGCTGTTGATGCTACTATTATATTTATCAACTCAGGAAAATGACAGATCTTCAGTTAGAATCAACTTTGTCATCGCTTGTTACATGTCTAGTTAACCCTACTAACTAGCTTTTGCACTATGTAAAAGTAATGTCATGGAACATGCAAATCATTTCTCTATCTGTTCATTACTATATAATTCATTCATCTTTAATTTTATGGAATAACGTGAATTATGTTACAAGCTAAACATCAATAATGAAACACTTTTCCTTAATACTTCTGCATATATTTTTATAACACCATAATGTGTCACTGGAGTGAATTTTAATGCAAACAAGCACTTTCAAGTTAATTTTCATTCATTTTGAAAGAGAAAAAATGCAGTTATGAGCGGTATCTGTTAAAAGGTGACTAAACTCTAAATGCTTCGCTAAAATAGCATATGATAGATGACATCCTGCAGAAGAGTAATACTGAAGATCAAGGCATTATTTACAAAACACTTTGATTTCACCATTTCATTTTAACTTAGACCTTATTATCTCCTTTAAGCAATAGCCATAGGAAATCAAAGCTTCAATTTGAATACAAATATATCAAAATTAATGTAAAAAAGTTGTTTAAAATATTTACAACTTTTTTAAAACATAAATGGTTATCCTTAGCCTTGCAGATCTCTCAGATCTGTAATACAAACTTGCCTTATTCTCCAGATGAAACAATCGTATCCCCAGGTATACTAATGTACTTCAAATCCTAAATTTATGCAACAGTCGTGTGTAATAAAATAACTTTTTTTAAAAAAAAAAAAGAAGGAAAGCATACGATTAAGCGAATCACTGATCCAATCAGATCTTTTATTTTTGAATCTCTAAGAAGAAAGTGTAGGTGCCTAATTATACAGTTCTTTCAATATACAATTTTTCAAATCAAGGCACAAGTAATTATCCACAATCAACAATTGAATTAGAGGGTGAGATTTTGAAGAACAATGTAAAAGACTGTTTCACGAATGATTTCATGATTTAGGGCTTGTTTTTCTTGTTTATTCACTGTTAAAGTTTCTTGTACTGTACATCTTCCCAACTGTTTGTAAGCAAACAAACAGCATAGCCACTGTTGAAATGTGGTGTTATTCTCAGGTCTGACCATCCCCAGCCAGCCCTCACCCTCTAAAATCTTTTAGTTTTCTCTTGCATTCTGTCACTTGAGCTACCTGAATGGTGTTATTAGCATGGCAGAAAAAGAACAGCATCCTTTAGAAGTCTGGGAAAGAAGCAGAACCAACACTCCTACTAGCAGCTGGCTATTTATGGATGTAATCCTTGGAACTGAGTTATGAAAGTCTAATTCATATTGTTTCTTACTCAGAAATTTAGTGCTGATGACTAATCCAGTGATTACCATGAATAGTAATTGTTATACATGTATTTTCAAACCAAAACAAAAACAAGTAAATAAACAATAGCAACCTTACTGCCCCAAACCATAACGTATATATAATATACATTATATAAGAGTATATAGTATTATATAGTGTAATAATATACTAACGTAGTATGGCTTCTTTTCTTCCACAGAAACTGCAGATGCATGAGAAGTTGTGCAGTTTTAACAGCATAGGTTATAGAACAATCTACACTTAAAATGACACAAATCTTATGCATGCCTTAAAAATGTTCAGTTTAGTAACACTGTTACATACACTCCATTCTCCATATTGCATTTTCTCATAAGTAGTTTAATTTTCAGGAGACACAGAAAGGTTTTTGAAGGCTACAACAGCCAAATAGGACTTTCTTAAGCTGTCAGCTAGCACCTGCTAGCTGCCCTCCCTTCAATGGCCAGCTTCCACTCATGATCTTGAGAAATTTGGTCAGTGTGATTCCAGGCCACTTCCATTCTTTTCAGCCCATTCCATTGATTGTCAGATACTATGTAAACATACACACATCTCTGAGAATTATGGTGTAGAGTGGTGGAGTTTTCGAGTTTTCACATGTCAACCATGACATCAACATAACTTCCTAATTGTTGCCAGATAAGTGGGAAAATCACTAAGGTCTTTTTTTTTTTTTTTTTTTTTTTTTTTTTTTGTTAGGATCATTCTCTCTACTTTGTCTAATCTCACGATACACTTGGGAAGAGATAAAAAAAAAAGAAAAAAAAGTGGCAGAAATGGACATAGCCAAACCTTTTCTCTACTTGTATTCACATTTCTTTAAATCACTGTGATTCTGTCGTGAAATGACAAGATGCACTCCTATGCAGAAAAGTGGAAGAAAGAATACACAAAAGTGGCATGTAAGCTGAGAAAATATTCGCTGTTGTAGCTGAACTTTACATTTGGCTTCTTTTCCTTTGGTCTGTGCTACAATGTGCAGATAAAACATTATTTTTTTTAATCAAAGCAATTCATTTTGTTCAGTTTTTTCATGATATATAGCACTGTGGGGTGTTGGCTTGTGACATCAGCTGTTAGGCAGCCCATAACACAGTATGTAGAAAGACCTTTGTGTTTAATTATGAATATCAGGAGGCAATAGTCTTTGCTTCTCTGAAATAAAATCTATTGTGAGCCTGAGGAGGAACTCAAGCCGCAAAGACGAATAAGAACAGCTGTTTCTGCCAGCCTTTTGCCCGAATTTTTATAGAGAGCTGCCAGACTAGAAGTAATATTCATTTTCTTTCAAGATCTATGGGTTTAACATAAACAGAGAACAGTAAGTAGCGTAAAAAAGTTTCTTCTATCACTGGTCAACAGTGCAAATATGAGTCAGCACCACTGGGATTTTTGAGTGTTTCAGCTTCGAGAGAGTGATCGCTCCCTCCTACGTTCAAGTGGGAGCCTACCAGAGTCTAGACAGACACTGCTTTTTGGCCTTCTTGGGAATATAGTACTTTTACAATGTTTTTTTGCACATGGATCACAAATATGCAGAACTGGATAATAGTTCTTTTTCATGTCTAATAGTACATGTCTTTGCAAGTACTAGGCTGTGGCTTTTCAGTAGCAGTGAAGGATGGTGATGCAGAAAGCAGAAACAGATCACCTAATGAGAGCTCTGGTGCACAATTCTAATCATCCCTAATACCTCAGGGTCTGCTGTGGGGATTGCACACAGTAATTAGTTTCAAGGCACTTCACTGGAGGGACATAGTGCGGGAGCCAAGAATTAACATCACTACAGAGGCATTTGGCTTCATTTTTCTATTCATCAGTTGGAAGTAGTGCTCCTAACAACTAGTTCATCAGAGGAAAATCTTTTCTGATTAAGCAATTGCAGTACTGGATTTAAACAGAGCTAAAGCATTTTCCTTTCTGTGAGATGAAAATACAAAATGTTACATTAGCATGCACCTTTATGTGCAGTGGCACCCTTTAGATGTGCAATGACAGAGGAGGTAGATAAGAATTTGCTCCAATCCAAGAAGAAATTGTGCCATAAGAATGAAGGTAAGCAACTCCACAAAATCATATATTCACTTCAGTGTTTCAGGTAGTATTTATATAATCTGCTCTGGCCGTTGTTTCAGTGTCACAATAGAGTTCATGGTGTTCTACAAACCCTTTCTAATCTGATAGATTTATTTTAGCTTTGCATTAATATTGTCTTGTCCAACCCATTTTTTTTCTTCCTAACACTCAGTCCTCTAATCTAGCAAAAAGCTGTTTCATGACCTTGGCTCATTTGTCTTTTCTACTCCCCCTCTCAGTTCACTTTTTCCCTTTTTGCTAGAAGGGCATTATTGAAAGTTCTGCAAATGATCTGTTTATATAATAATATTTTTATACTGTCTCGATTTATCAGTATCTGGATTGCTAGCTACTGAGGACTCCTCCTAGTTATTTAAGGGATAATTTCGTATGATACGCATCTCTACATGTGATCTGAGAGTCCTTGAGTGTGGGGTGAAGGAAGCAGAAATAAAAAGCTTTGCTATTCACAGTCACACTGAGTCAAAAAGGCTTTTGACACCTTCTTAGAGGTGCAAGGTCAGAACCTATAGGTGTGGTGGAGCATTTCTTAAATGATCCTCTTTTCATTTAAAAGGTTTCGAGTCTTTATTATACTTTCCAGAAGGCAGTGACAACTTGGTTTCAAGTTGTCAAGACTGGTTTCAAAACAGCAGTTGCTTTAAATTCAAACAATCTATTCCAGAATTATAGCTCTTTGCTCTTATACTTCACAGTCAAATACCAGTAGTTTTTTGCACATAATAACTTAAATAATTTTAAAGTTTTCTCTCAGTGTGAATATATTTCTAAGTATTTTATTTTTGGGTACTATGAAGCAACATGCAACAAATGGAATGACCATTCTTGTTACTTCCTTGCTTTCCCTCTTGTTCTCTTACAAGCTTTTATTAAGATAATGTGCTGAACAGCTCCTAATGGAACTATTACAGAAGAAAAAAAGTTAATTCTGATCAGTTTCCTGCTCCGATAAAAGACAGTATAGGCAAAGTTATGATGGAATGCAGGAAGCAGAGATCTGCTTCACTTTGATGCAGAGCTGGCCTACAGTGTTTGTGGAACTATGATTTCAGACAGAAAATCAGTTATGTACAATGAGCTAGACATAAATATTTGCAGAAGGAACTACACACTATTATGAACTTATGATATGCAATAAAACTATGTCTCCTCCTGTGCCTATCTCTAGCATCAAAGATTGTAATCTTATTTTAAAATAATATAATAGTATATTAACCATTTTCAGTGGGAAACAAGTCCATCACTCTTTGTTCTGTCAGGCAAACAAGATTTACAAACAGGTGCTATTCTAGCATTTCCTGCCGTGTATCTGAAAGATAAGTTTGCTTAACCAGATCTTCTCAGCCTCCATTTATCAGCCTTATCTTATTTTGCAAGGGCATCTTATCCTTCATTCAATTCATGTCTCGTAAGCAAAGAAAAATACCATTGATTATTCAGAGTATGAATGAAACTAGGAAAGTGTCTATAATTATGTATTTAATCTGCTAAAATACTCAGGAGTTTTGAATTTGGAAAAGAATCTGTAGAAGAATGTTTCCCAGGAGGGCAAACATACACAAAAATATCCTTTTACAAATATCATACAGAAACAAAGTATTGGATGTAGAAAGACTGCTTTAGTTTTCTCGAGAAAATTGAAAGTCATACTCTCAGGAAGTATATCTTAGTTTCAGCTTATGCTTTAAAAATTATATTGAATATAGACTTTGTAGTGAAAACTTGGTGAAGGAAAGACTATGATGAATTATTATTTCACATGTTACTGAAAAGATTCATACTGAGAAATAGATTTAATACTGTGCTGGAAGGAATATAATAACATAAATGTATGAAAAACTCACAACCCATTAGACATTCTAGCAACTAACACACAGCTGCCAGTATTCTCAACCCACATCATCTGTTATCTTCCACAGCTGTTTCTTAAGTGGAGAGTATTGAGATACTGATAACAAACTTTTTTTTTTCTTTGTCATCAAGTAATGGATGCAATTCAGTATTTTATTATTTTACATTATCATGTTACTTGATGTCACCAGTCTTCAGCTCCCCCACCCCAATCTATTCAAAATATTATCCCTGAAATTTTGGTAACATCTATATTTTATTGGCTTTCAAAAGACTATGTTCATGGAGAAATGTACATTGTTGTTTACTATGTGAAGTACAACTGAAATTGTAAGAAGGTATCTGAACTGTTTCCTACATGAAGCCATTTACAAACTTTGAATAAACATGCTATTTATTTGTATGGAAATGAATGCTATAGGCATGGTATCATTTAGAAAAAATGTCACAATTCATCTCATCTACTGAGCTTGCAATATTTTAATATAACTTTGCTGTACATTGGGTATTTTTCTTGATACATAGGATTTGGTGTTGCTTTCCCTTATAGGTGAACTGTCTTCTGTTTCTTTAGTTTTTTACTTCCCACATAAAAGATGCGTCAACTATAAGGAACAAGCCCAAATGTGTAACGGACAAGCCCAGGTTATGCCCTGAGAGATGTCTAAATTCCTGAAGAACCCAGAATAATGCCTGAGAAACAATCATATAGAAATTCTGGTGTCACTTTTTTGGTTTGGCTGGTGTCCAGTGTCTCAGTCAGTCCCAGGACTAGGGCCAACTACAGTTCCAGGTAGGGGGTGGGGGGTACTGTCCCTTCCCTTTTTGCTCAAGGTATCATTTCACCTTAATCTAACCAGAAGTATCTGTGAATCTGGACATCTTTCCCTTTCTTCACTGTTGGGACAGGAGAACAAGCCATAGAGAAGAAAATTTTTGAAGGCTCTAGCTGTGATTTAAAGAGATCCTTTACACTAAAGCAACAGTATGTATCATACTTTACTGTAGTTTAGCTCTGCGGGTCACAGTGTTGCAATTATTGTGAATGAAAAGGAAAGTGTACATCACCACTGCACTACTAAAACCCTAACTTACATTGTGCATTGTGTTTCCTTTTCACATTTATGTGGTGATCAGTAGACCTTGTACAATTTCCTTTTATTTAAATACCATCATTTGTCCCATTTAGTGCACACAGTTCTTCTGAAATTTTTAATTTAGATACCTCTTATTTATTTATTTCCTATTCTTTGCAATCCAGTCTAGTGAAGAAATGTATTTGAAATCATATTTTTCCCTTTCCCTTCTGTAGAGATTCCATTCTTCTGTATGGCTGAACTTACACAGTTTATATAAAATATAACCCTGTCAGGTTAGCTCCTTGCATACTTACATCTGTAGGCATCCAAATTCTGTTAATTTTTGCTTATTTGTTTCCAAACACTTTATTGAGTTTGTGAAAAGGGCAATACCAGCATTTTTATTCTGGACAGATATAGCTCATATTCACAGAATGTTATAACCAATGACCCTCAATTTTGGAAACAGAATGACTGTTTTTTGAATGTCTTTTGAGATGCAACACTAGCTTTCCTTTACACTTGTGCTATCCTCTAAATCATGAGCTGCACATAGCTTTTACAGTTCCTGTTTTTATATGTAGTTAAGCAGCAACTTAATTACATCAGATACCTCTGAAATACAGGCCATTGTTGTCTTTTATAAAATTTTATGGATACTGAGCTTTTCTCCATGAATTAACTTGCTGTTATGTGCAACAGTTTCAGAATGCTAATCATAGAATCACAGAATGTTTTGGATTGGAATGGACCTTTAAGATCATGTAGTTCCAACTCCCTTGCTATAGACAGGGACAACTCCCTCTACACCAGGTTGCTCAAAGTTCCACCCAGTCTGGCAGTAAATGCTTCCTGAGAGGGTGCAATCACAGCCTCTCTGGGCAACTTGTTCTAATACATCACAACCGATGCAGTAAAGAATTTCTTTCAAATATCTAGCCAAAACTTACCCTCTACCAGGTTAAAACCATTTCCCCTTGTCCTGTCACTACATGCCATTATAAAAAAGGTATCATTTTACTCAGGTGAATTAATCCATGTTGTGCTAATGTGGCTGGGACATGCTCTTTACAAGGATTAAGATCCTCAGTTGGCATGCAGGGTAAGCTGAGAACAAGCTGGTAAGCAAATGGAAGTGATTTTGCATCTACAGGGACACTGGATCTAAGTATCTGAGAATTGTCAGGGGATACTGTGGACAGATAAAGGCCTTTGATGAGTTTCAGCCTGTTTTCCACTTTTTGTATGTTAAAAAATTGCTCTTACCTTACCTTATTCCCATTTAACCTTGAACAACAACACATTACTTGGGCTTTATTATGAATGTTCCTGATTCTTCTTGTTCTTGTTAAATCAAACCTTGTTCTCTCCCTACTTTTTTTTTTTTTTTTTTTTTTTTTTTTTTTAAACTTTTTCACTTAGCAGTTGTTTTGTTTGTTTCTTATCTCTTTGCAGAGGATACTTGTCCTGACTGTGAGGTACCTGGAGATGATCAGGACCTAAGTTTTCCATTTGCTTTACTATAGATACTTTTTCTTCCTTTGTACATTCGTAGAATGAAATAAGGCATGAAATGCTTCTTTGAAAAATCCCTTCTATTCTCCTGAGTGCTTATATTCCATTCTCTCACATAGCACATGAATTTCTTAGCTGTTACATGTTTAGCACAATTAAATTTGTTCCCAGATGTCAAGATGTTATTAATTAGATCTGGAAAATTTGAACTATTGTCTTTTCAGTGAAGAATTAAGGCACTTAAAGATTTTTGGTTGAAAAAAGGTAAAAGCATAAAGCTTTATAGAACCTGTAATTTGTTCAGTTTTGGCCTAAATATTGTAAACATCTTAAAATGAAAATCTAGTAAAACAGAAGTAACTCTCAGAGTTTAGAGATTTTTAATACAAGCGGGTATAAATGTTTTCTATTAAACTGGATGGAAAATTTCATTGTATATTACTTTAGGGAGGAAATGAATTCATAGACTGGAAGCTATTATGAACAAGGAACTCTCTGATGGGTCAGGAAGATTTCATGAAGATCTCTGTGGGGTTAACTGTGTCAGGTCTGTCTTTCATTTTCTCCCATCATTTTTTTAATCCACCTTAAAAGCCAGTGATTTTTTTTGTTGCCTACTGAACTAGACACCAAATAAATAGCATGCTAACACCATTCATAAAGGATCTGTGCATCTAAGGAGGCTATCTAAAGTCTGCTAATGGAAGAAGTAAAAAATTCTAATTCTTTGTGTTGCGGTTTTACCCAGCAGGCAACTTAGCATCACAGAGCCTTTCACTCATTCCTCCCTCCCAGTGGGGTGAGGGAGAGAACTGGAGAGAGAGAGAAAAAAAAAAAAAAAAATAATAATAATAATAATAATAATAATTGTGGGCTGAGATAAAACACTGCTTACTAGGTAAAGGGAAAGAAAAAAATAGTAATGATAGTAGTATAAGTATTTATATTTGCAAAACAAGTAATGTACAATGCAGTTGTTCACCAACTGCAAAAAGATGCTCAGCCAGTCCCTGAGCAGTGGTTTTCTCCTTCAACCAACTCCTGCCAGTTTTATAGCTTTCACACGATGTCATGTGGTACAGAATATCCCTTTGACATGTTTAGGTCAGCTGTTCTGGTTCTGACCCCTCAGATCCTCGTGCCTCCCAAGTTCTCTTACTGGCAGGACAGTACAGAGTACAGGGAGCTGAATCTGAATCTTGTTCTGCACTGTTTGGCAACATCAGTATGTTATTGTTTTTTACCTGAAGCCAAAATAGCATCATAACAGACACTATGAAGAAAATCAATTCTGTACCAGATGAAATCAGGGCACTTTGTTTAACCTGGCGTGCTCTCTAGTAGTTGCCATGTATCTTAAACAGGAAGAAGCACTTTTATGAACTGAATTTTGTGAGACAATTACTTTCAAGGCTTTGGGGGGGTCACTGTTACCGTGAGAGCAGACTACTGATCACTCTACTTATGATAAGGAATAATTTTCTTTTCCAGCACAGCTGTCAAGACTGTCAGTCTTTGTTTTCTCTCCTTCCAAAGATGATCCACTGGGAATAATATGTTGCAGACTGTTGCTCTTGTATGATCTTCTAGTAGTTTAATGGAGAAACATAAAGCCGTGGAAAGTGGAAAAAAATAGGTTAGGATCCTTCTCACTGTGCACGAAGTGTTTTTAATAAAATTCAGTACAATATACAAGAATTGTTTCTGATTCAAATGACAATGCATTTATACAATATCATATATATATATATGTATATATATATATATATATATATATATAAAAGGTGAAAAAAGGAATCATATGTGTATTACATATAGACCTAGTTAGCAAGTCACTGAGAGAGATCTCATTCTTTCTTAATGCAGATTTGGTGTGGAAGGTAAATTGGTGAATCACATTTCCCTGGTGTCTAACACATGAAGTGGACATTTTTAACTACAAAAGCTTATGGCTACAGGTTGATTTGTAGCATATCAGCGTGAGTCAGATATGTGACTTATCATTTGTGCATTTGAGCTGTATTTTCTTAACTCAGAACTGACTAGCAAAGAACTTGCCATACTACCCACAATTACTTTCTGTGAGTTCAAAAGCTGAAGTGCTTATGATTAAGTACAGCAAAAATTAACTGTTCAAGACACATTTCTTGTGACACCATCTTTGTGTCTATTATTTCAGGCAGTGATGCTAGATCAAGCAACTTTGTAGACATACAAAGGTAAGTTGTTTTTAAGAGTTTCACAATATGGGCTAGTATATTAGTAATGCAAGATAAGCACTGTTCGTATAAGAATTTGATTCATTTCACAATCATTTGATTAATTGAACCTATATTCTTTGTAAACTTGGAATTTCCTTAAAGCATAAAAGAAGATATGAAAATAGTATTTACATCTCATTCTATTCCATGACATATTATTATAGTAAACACATTATAAGTCAGTTCAATTCTTGACCATAATATTGGTGTACTATTAACAGCTCTTGTCATCTACATTTCAAGACTTCACATTTTTAATATCCTTTCACCTCTATCACTTTTACAATCTTGCCCTGCTCCTTCCTTAATATTATACAGTTGTCCCTTTTTCCAGTATCTGTATCAAGTCTTAATCATATACATTTGAAAATTGTTTACTGCAGCTAAATTTAGATTATCATACATACAATACTGATAGTGGAAATGCAGGTACATAAGGATTGCTGTTACTCATTGTTATGTGTGCATTTCTGTGCATGTATAAAATAATTTTAAGGTATACAGTGGTGTGTATACACACGGTTCCTGCTCAAGGATTCTTTCCTTTCTTATCAGAGTCACAAGTTACTGGAAAATACATAACTTTAGCAGGATGGAATTAAGATTTTTTATGTGTAAGAAGAAAATTCTAATATGTTTTCATTTTACTTCTTATGCTTCTAGATCATTTCTTATTTTTTTTTCCTCATAGAAAAATTAAGTGTTGCACATAGAATAAAAAACCCCCCACCATTTAGGTTAAAATGGACCTTTGGAGATAAACTAATCCAAACCTCTACTCAAATAAGGAATATTAGTTTGGTTCCTCAAGGATTTGTTCAGCTGAGTCTGAAACATAATGAAAGACATAGAATACAGAATGTCTCTGTGCAACCTCTTCCAGAATTTGGCTGTCTTTCTAGTTGAAAGGAAAAAAAAAAAAAAAAAAAAAAAAAAAAAAAAAACCAACAGACCAACAAAACAAAACAAAAAACCAAGCAAACAAACAAAAACACCTGCTTACCATAGTAACAGTAGAGCACAAGATAACAATGTTGATTTCTCTAAGAAATCTGTCTCAGTGAGTACATAGTTTCTTTTTCCGAGACTAGTGCTTTAAAGTTAGGAAAAAAAAAAAAAAAGTGTTTTCCCACCAAAACCATGTGGAAAGTGTTCTTAATATAGAAGTGAATAAGGCTACTTATTGTTGCCAATTGTGCCAGAATAGGATGAATTTAGATGTAAAATTAGTGTGTGAATTAGTAGGTCTAAATGGCATGTCTAGTTTGGTAGCATTTTATATCCATTTTGCACTGGGAGGGAAAGACATATGAATTGAAAGCCAAGAATGAGTTGAGGCTAGTATATCTAAACAACTTTAGTTGAAGCTTAGAGAAAATTTCATCTGTAGTTCTTAGAAGTCTTTTTAAAAAGTTTAAATCCCTATTCCCCAATCTTTTATGCACTCCACTTGAAAGACAGATTGATTTGTATTATGAAGACTGTATGAAAGCAGTATTGTAATTTCTTCTCTTTCTTATCTGAAATAAGAGAATTCTTCATTTCGTTCCCCAAGTGCATTATAAAGAACACAGCATAACAAGAAGTGAATCCATTTCCCCATTTTATAGAATCTGTTCCTATTTTACTTTGCACTGTGAGTTACGCAAGAGTTAGGGAATAGACCTATTTTTGAGAAGTAAATTCTAACTAGGTCAACAGGAGAGAGTGACTTTGTCCTCTGAAGCAGCCTCCTTCCTCCCACCCCCTGCTCACCTTGGCTTAATCTCAAAGGACTCGTTATCTTTGCCCAAACCAACAAAAGGAAACGGTGATATTTACAAGGAACATTTCAAATCCATTCCATTATTAGTATTTGCTGATCACTCTGGATATAGATATTGTATAGATATTGCTTTATGAAATGTTGTAGGATTACTTATTTTAAATTATTTTCTGAGTATTTACAATAACAGATGCTAAATCTATTATTTTTTGTTTGTTTTGTTTTAAATAAGTGGATACCAGTGCTTGGAATTAATCTTAAATTTTTCTTAGAATTCTTGGCAGTATTTGCTATCTCAAAAGCTGAATTTTATGATAGCTACCATAATAGTTATCAATCTATCTAGTGCTATTGTTGTATTGTCTATTTGAGGGACATTTAAGCTTTATATTTGAAGACCAATTAATGTAAAAAATTTGAAAAATTAATTCATTAGGAGATCACAGTAAACATTTAAAGAGAATAGATCAACAGAAGTATAAGCATTTTGGCTTCCAAATGGGGTGTACCCATTTTTTTAATATTTTGTCTTTACTTGTTTTATCTTTCCTGCTATAAAAACAACAGAACAATTGATCCATTTTAGAGCACAGTCAAAATGTTTACAGTAGGATCAAGATGTTTTACATAACTTTTCTCATCCAGTACTTGGGTTTAAGACAGAAAATATCCAGTCATGCTGTCTCTTCTGCTTGTTGAATTTACTTAGAACTCTTGTTTTGAAATTAAAAAGAACTTTGGAATTAAAAAGAAGCCAGGAAACTGGGATTCTGTAAAAGAAATTGTCATAGTTCTGATTCTCTGTAGCTTATGACCAAATCTTGGGAGAAATCATACTTTTTTATATAGTGAAACTCACCTCCTTTTGACTGAGTAAGTTTGTGTGAATGGTTTACTGGCTGGTTTGGCCCAGTTCCATGACTAATGGGGCCAGGGAACACACAGACCCATTCTGTAGGAAAGGGAAAAAGATTAAAAAGGGGAATACTGTAGAGAGATGGACCTAAAAACAGAACATTGGCAATGATCTGAAGAGAAATAAACTAATTTACTAAATACTGTATCAGAATGCAAGATAATACACTATAATATAGTACCATATAATTGGAATTGAAGATAATAAATCATATAAAGTGAGAAAGGGTGTCCAAAACCCAAAGGCCTTATTCTAATGCTGAGGTGAGATGATTTGGGGAGCTCACACGCTGCCAAGATCCAAAAAAAAGGGGGAAGTTCAAGTGATCTATGAACAGCTTTTATCTTTTGCTCTGAGCAGAAATGGTAACAACAGCAAACAGTCCTCTGGGGTATGTAGTAGTTCTTTTTTTCTGGGACAGGTACCCAGAACTGGAGCATTAACTCTTTAAATCCCAGTGTGCTACATGTTATCCTGTGGAATACCGATTACCAAAATTCATAAAAACCATGACAGTTTGTTTTGTTCTACCACTGGTGGTCAGGGGATCAGTAGTGTCACATCAAAGTAAGAAAAATACTATTGCTTATTACAAGATAAATGGCAAGAAAATTAAAAATAAGAAAAACAAAAAAACCTGTGAACACTAATACTGTAGATTTTCTGGTAACTGACATAGCAGTCAAACTATGGAAATTTTATGGTACGTGAAGTATATTTCCAGTTAAAAAATCGCATTATAAAAAGCACTGTCTTATATTGTTGCTAAATACTGTATATTTGTTTTTTAAAAACAACATTTATTTTCACCCTCAGTGTAAGAAACCACCTGTCATTCCATATTGCAAGTTGCTTTGTATGAATAATTATCAGAATTTTGCTGTGTGATAATGGATCATCATCTCAGAGGGAAGGTGATGTACATTAAAAAAAGGAAAAAAAAAAAAAAGAAGAAACAAAAATCTACACTGTGCTAAAATGACAAATTTCAGAGCCACTGATTTCTGAAAAATAGGTTTTTCCTGTTATGGGAAAGGTGTCAGAACTTCTCACCAGACTATTCTCAGACCTTTCTGATCATCTTTTTTTTCTTGCAGTCCTCCTGTGTAGTATTCAGAAGACTAGAGGGAGGCTGGTAGCATGGCACTTGAATAGTTACATCAACACTAATGCAAACAACTTCTTCACTTTTCCTACAAGCACGTTAATTTTTTATGACTGTATTATCTGAAGTAAATATCTGTTATTCAAAAGAACAAACAAACAATGCAACCAAGCAACTAACAGAAGAGGAGATCAGTGTAGCTGCCAGAATTGCTATTCTGGTCCCAACAGAAGCCAATGAACTATTTCTACTTCCCCTGTGAGTGGTCCTCCTTGTTCAGCTGGAAGAGGAAGACTGAATAGCATATTTTCCACTCTTCATCAAGGATTACTAGATTACGAAAGCATTAGTATGAAGCAGCGATTGAAATAATTCAAAGGTGCCACGGGTCTCACATAACAGAAAAAGAAATCTCAGGTAGAGTGCAACAGGTCTGAACATAATTCCAAGGAGTAAGAAGTGCATGAATTACAAAAGTATTAAGTAGGAGCTTCACAAATTAGTAGTAGGAAGGAGCTCTATTGATGACAGGTGTAACTCTTTCTCTCACTCAAACTACCATTGCAGCCCACTTCACTACCTAAACCTTGCCATACAAGAAATGTCTAATACCAAAAGAACAAAAAATATCCCATGATGTTGGTAACTCTAAGTCAGAAAAGAAGGGACCTGGAGTTGTTTAGAGTTACACACACAAAAAAAATTGCATCTTAATTCTTGATGTTTTCATGAAATGAAACTGGAAATAGGAGGAAAAACTGTTTTGGTATCTGCAGTTTCCTGATTAAATTAAAGTCCCATACAGACTAGAAAGCACAGATGTTTTCACAAATCCAAACACTTGTTTACAAACAAAATGAGGTTGCTAAGAACATTTATTCTATCTGAATGATTTTGATCATCTTTCTTATTTTATATTTGTTAATGATACTACAGGAAAATCATTCTGCAGCAGAAAACAAAACCTTTTCATTTTTGTTCCACAGGGGAGACAATATGTGTGCCCTCCAAGCAACAGATTAATCAATCACAGTTGAGATTTCATTTTTCTTTCTTTAGTTTTGACTTTGATCAATACCATACGTTCCAACAATACTTTCTCAAGACTGAGTGATTGTTCGTCGAGACACTTTTTGGAAAAGTCTAACAAAATCCCTTAAAGATCTCAACAATGTATGTGATTAGGTTATCAAAAATAAATGGGAATTAATTACATTAAATAAATATAACGATGTACCTTTAGATCTGAAGTATACAAAGCTGATTAAAACGTTTTGGAATATTATTGCTTTTAGATGAAAAGTATTTTTTAAATTATAATATGCTTTGAATCAGCATAATAAACTGTACATACTTTTTTCATTTTGAGTGAAAGAATTCTGCTCTGAAATTGAGAAAAATAGAAAAACCTTTCATTTACTTAAAAGGTGTAAATTAATTTTCCTGCAAATATCTAGTAATATATTTTGAAAGAAGGGCTATCTTTGACTGTTTAACAGGTAAAACAAAAGTTGCATGTGTAAGTAAAATAAAATAAAGAACTGATTCCCATTTGCAGGCAGATGTTCCAGGAAAGCAAGGTTTTACCATGCATAATAGTTTTTTGGGAAGACATAAATCCATATGTCCCCACTTACACCTTTCCCCCAGCTGAGAATTACATTGCAAGTTATGGAATATCTTTTTGGTCAGCTAGGATCCCATCTGTCCCAGCCATGTCCCTCCCAGGCTCTTATTATTCTCACAAGCGTGGCAGTTGAGAAGCAGAAAAGTCCTTAACTCTCTGTCATTGCTTCTCAGCAACAACTAAACATGAGTTTGTTACTGACACTGTTTTTCATCACAAATCTGAAAAATAACACCACGTAATCTATGAAAAAGAATGAACTCTATTCCAGCCCATCTTGTACAGGTATCCTCCAGGTTAAGCTTTAGATTCTCTAGCAAGCTTCGCTTATGCCTGTGCACATCTTCAGATTTACAGAGCCCAATTAATTTAAAGTTGTTCTTGCACTTAAGACTCCAGACATATACAGAAAATAGAGATTCCTTCACTGATACCTCTTGAAATGGTACAGCTCATAGAATGCTTCAGAATGTTATATTAAGATAACTTATCTTGTAATAAACTATTACTAAACACTAAGCTATTGATTGTCATGTACTAATTCTTTAGCTCTCTGGAAGAGTCTTTGAGGTGTACACAGGTGATCTAGCTGCTAAATTTTTGTATCAAATATACTGGCTGAGCTCATTTCACTGAGTTAAAACACATACACTGAGAAGACTGCACAATAATAAGAACATGATTACTTCATCAGAATTTCAGTGAAATATCCTCACTATGGGAAGAGAGTATTTTGCATCCTACCCTATCCTCAATCTCTGCCAATTAGCAAACTGTCTTACTCTCATTTTGATTTGTCACGCTGATTCTATTCTGTTACCATTAGCTGCTGCAGGTTCTTGATATCCTTCTGAAAACAGAAGTGTATAATTTTTAGGAACCTAAATAATGTATTGAGTGTTTCCCTTCAGTATTTTTTAACTGCTGTTAGCATGAGGAAATAACCTGAGATTTTGTTGTTCACTATGAAAAATGGTATCTGATCATCTTTCAGGGCTTAGGCTTATTGAGAAGGATGGTTGTTGAATTAAATTATTTTTTTGATGATCATAGAACAATGAGTCAAATATATAAATGAAAAAATAATTTCATTAAATTCTCATATTTCATATTTCATATTTTACTGCAGTAAAACTGCAAGTTTCTTGATTCTATCAGTAAACTACTACTGCCAGGAATAGCCTAGCTGAGCTCGACAAACAAAAATCAGATCTATAACATTAGGAACTTCAGAGCATAACAGAACAGTTTATTCAACAAACAAACAAACAAACAAACAAACTTGCACAGTTTTGTCACTCTGCGATAATAGAAAAAGATTTCTAACTCTACATTAAATGAGCCCTTACAGCACTTTTTCACCAGAGAGCCCATACAAAGCCATCTTAGCTTTTATTTACATGTTCAAACAAAGGCAAGTTTTGAGCTTACACAGCTCTTTTAAAGGACTAATTCCAGATTCAAGTCCAAGATTTTAGAGCTTGCAAAGCTCTGATCAATATCTTGTTTTACTCTCTGAGGGATCCTTAATTTTTCTTGCCTTACTGTGACAAGAAGAATGATAAATGTCAGTTGCAGATGACACTGAAACTGCCACACTCTTTATTTTATCCTTGTTCCACTCACAGTTATTCTTAGTTATTTAATCTTCAGAAGTTTGAGTCTTAAGAGGTTCTGGTTCAAGCTCCCTCTTTTTTTTTTTTTTCCTCCTCCTGTTTTCCCCCCCCCCCCCCCCCCACACACTTTTAGAGTCAAATAGATGATGCAGTGATATTTACTTTGGAGAGAAGGGCAATCAATTGAATACACAATGTTCTCAATAATTTTAATTAAAAACAGAATAATTTCCCCCAAAAGATCAATTATCTTGAATTGTCTTAAGCAAAGATGAAACAGAGTTCTCATTCAGCTATTTTTTTCCACACTCAAAAAGGTGTCCAAGAAACGCAAACATTGTTCTATAAGAAGTGGAGCAAAGTCTGGACATTCACAGATGGGATCAGGAATTTCAAGGTGCAGGTGGAACTAAACTTGGTTTTCCTCATATTCGCCTACTCCCACTCCCTTTTTATGTGGCCCAGGATACAGCTGGCCTTCCAGAATGCCTGGGCACACTGTCAGGTCGTGTTCAACTGAGCATCAATCAATACCCTCAGGTCCATTTCCTCTACACATTCTTCCAGCCACTCTGCCCCAAGCCTATAACATTGCCTGGGGTTGTTGTAGCCAAAGTGCAGGACCTGGCATTTGGCATTCTTGAACCTCATCCCATTGGCTTCAGCCCAGCTATCCAGCCTGTCCAGATCCCTCTGTTGGGCCTTGTTATCCCCCAGACACTTCCAGCCAACTTGGTGTCATCTGCAAACTTACTGAGGTGCACTCAATGCCTTCATCGAGGTCATCAATAAAGATATTGAAGAGGACAGGCCCCAGCACCAACACCTGGGGAATGCCACTAATGATTGGTCGCAAGTTGGATTTAGCTCCATTCACTACCACTCTCTGGGCTCTGCCTTCCAGCCAGTTCCTTATCCAGCCAAAAGTGCACCTGTCCAAGCCATGGGCTGCCAAGTTCAATAGCCGATTAAATATACAGTCCTGCTTTTTTATGTATAAGAAAGTTATAGAATAGCATCAATATTTATATCTGAACTTAGCATTTAATATTTATACCTGAACCTAGCATTAGTTGTTGCTGCTGCTGTTGTTGTGTTTTTTGTTTTGTTTTGTTTTGTTTTTCCCATGCAAGAAATACTCACAGCATTTTATTACAGAAAAATAGACATCATTCTTGCTGGTCTGTTTTATTAGGTGAGAAGTGTTGTGGAGCTTCAGGAATTATATCCTGGAACTGTTTTGCTAATGGAGAGAAAGACAGGAGGATAGGAAAGAAAAAGAAGGAGATTCTGTAAGTCTTAATAGAAGTTACTGTGACAGAATGATCTTGTTTCTCATCCTGAAAATATAATCACAAGATCTTGAAGAAAATCAATGAATAAAATGATGAAAAAAAAATTGGCAGTGGACTGTTTTCATGAGTGTGTCTAAACACAACAGAAAATGTTGTTTGTAAGTGACTGCCTGGGCATGTAAGAACATCATCATTACTCCCTCGTTCTTCCCAGCAGAGAGAACAGTGCTGCATACCAGAAAGCTAAGATAGATCATGAAAGAAGAAATCTTGAACTAGGTTTTCAGCAGTATTATCCTTCCCTGTCTTGCTTTGCTTCTAGTTAAAACAGTTCTATCGCCCTTTATTGCATCAGAAATAGTGTTGCTTGTATCAGAAATAGTATTGCTAACAGGAACAAGAAATAAATTGTCCCTCTGTACTCAGCACTGGTGAGACTGCATCTTGAGTACTGTGTTCAGTTTTGAACTCTTCACTGCAAAAAATATAAAGGCCACGGATTGGGTCCAGAGAAGGGCAACTAAGCTGATGAAGGATCTGGAGCACAATTCTTATGAGGAGTGACTGAGAAAGCTGGAGTGTTTTGTCTGGAGAAGAGAAGGCTCAGGGGAGACCTTACTGCTTTCTATAACGACCTGAAGGAAGGTAGTAGTTGGCTGGGAGTCAGCGTCTTCTTTTGTGTAACTAGTGATAGGACTAGAGCAAATGGCCTCCATTTGTGCCAGGGGAGATTCAGGTTGGACATTAGGGAATTCTACTTTTCTGAAAGAATCATGGAATCATAAAATAGCCTGGGTTGAAAAGGACCTCAAAAATCATCTAGTTTCAACCCCACTGCTGTGGGCAGGGTCACCAACCACTAGGCCAGGTTGCCCAGAGCCACATCCAGCCTGGGAAAGACTGGTCAGGCACTAGAACAAGCCACCCAGGGAGGTGGTGGATTCACAGATTCTGAAGGTGTTAGAGGTATGTTTAGACACTGTGTTGAGGGATGTGGTTTAATGAGAACTATAGGTGATAGATGAATGGCTGGACTGGATGATCTTGTAGGTCTTTCCAGCCTCGGTGGTTCTGAAATTCTATGATTCCATGACTCTTTATCAAACATAATAAGATTCAAGTCTTGCCAGAGTCTAACAAGTGAATGGTGGTCAGTGTGTAATCTATTCTGAAAGAGGCTGTGAAGACATTTATTTTTTTGAAGTGAAGATTTGTTCCACAAATAAAGATCATATATTGCTCCAGTTCTTACATTAGGTAGGGTAATTTTTGTTTTTATTTATTTATTTTTTTTGCTGACTGCTAATAGGTTTATACTGAGTTGTTGAGAATAATTAAAAGAATATTAATAATATTCTTAATTAAAATAATATTAGGTTGGAAAACCTAATAAAGACCCTGTATTAACTAGTGCTTTTATGAGATCTTCATTTTAAAACCTTAACTGCCATACATCTAGATGTTCACTTTTACCAACATAAATAATGTTGCTTTATAATGCTGGGATGTTAATTTTTATTATGGATGTAGATGTAATTACCTTTTTTCTATAATCAAAGAGATAATTTACAGTAACTTTTAAAAACAATATTTGAAAGCAGCAAAATAAAAGTTATTTTGCAAGTCTATTCTTGAAAATGAGTAATAAACAAAATCTGTTAATGGTAAGAATATTACTTATCTGTAAGATCAAACCTGAAAAGGGAAGATAACAGAAATCACAGAATCACATAACCACAGAATTACACCACAGAATTATATTTCAGAGAAAGTAAAACACAATGTCAAGCCACTTCAAATGAATTTTTGTCAAATAGGAAAATAAATAGAAAATATTTGGCTTATTTTCACTGTATTTTCATGAACAATCACAGTTACGTTGCTCTACTTATGTAGGGAATTGTAGCTTGTATTTATAACTTCAATTTTAAACATAACAAATGTTTATGACTATTATCTTAAGGAATTAATTATAATATTTTTAAGATCAGTCCCAATATTTAAAATTTATGTTAGATGTTATATAATAAAATGTGTCTTGTATAAGTTGATTATTTTCATTTCCTGACCTTGAATATAACATGCTAATTATTGTTAGCTTCTTAAGCTATTGAAACACATACAAGGAAACCACAATAGTGAATTCACTTGTTGAGATTTTTGATATTGGCAATTCTTATTAACCTCAGATGCACTCAACACTCCTGTACACTGAATAATAGTATATATCAAGGTCACAGATGAATACTTAGAAGAAATGGAATTGGCTATTTACTATTCTATTACCAAAGTTTTTCACTTTTACCAGGATCATTTATTAGTTGTGCTGCTGAAACGTAACCCATTTTATAACTCCTATGTTGTTTTGTGTGAGAAAAACATCACAATCTTTATACACCTAACATGTTGCATTAAAGCTCTAATGCATGACCAGCAAGTGGTCAAAGAAAAGGTTTATAGTGAGTTCTTTAACTCTTTGTGGTATCTTGTGTCCTAGCAAGGAGTAGAAATGTATATTTGGGAGATAGAAGGACACATAAAAGGCTGCTCTTTCTGCAACATTTAGCTTAACTTTTTGGATAGCAAAAGCACATGAAACAGGAATGATAAGTGATAAGCAATATAATGATTGTAATATTCCATCAATTGTAAGATACAGATATACTAAGAGCAGTATCCTGTAAATTCACAGACTTATTTTATTATTTTATTTTCCACTGAGTTACAACAAGTAGTCTTATGAAAAGTAAGACACATCTTGTAAAGCTACTGATTCATGCTAACATGATCTTCCTGCTGGAATCCTGATGATGTGGAAAACTTTTATTTTCATAAGATATTTATGTTACAGAATAGATTTGTAATGGAAATAAAAAGATGTCCCATTCATTCTTCAAACAGAAGGCCACGTAAGATTGTATCAGAAACCACTAAGCCTGAAACCTGTCAGAATCAGAAACCTGTCTAATGAGATTTTTTTCTTCTTCTTCAGATATGAATTATCAGTTCAAATCAGAAAAATAAATAAATAAATAAATAAATTATTATCTTATAAAAACTTTAAAAACTTTTAACCACCAAATTAAGAATTAACAAGTGGGAAATGTTTTATGGAAAATGCTGATTAATTCAGCATGACTGAAGTTTCTTTGATTATTGCTTAAAACTTTGATATGGGTGTGAATCTTCTCATTAAAATAATTTCAGCAAAAATAATGGGCTATTATATTGAGCTCTAAGAATTCTGTACCCAGTATCTTAACTTCATCATTTTCTCAAAGCTAGTCATAGTTCTGATTCTGTTTAGGTTTTCTGTTTCAAATAAACTTGCCACAGAAATAAGTGTGCTTGGATTTTCCAATAGGCTAGTCTGGGAGTGATGAGATTCAATCCGGATATTCAGAGTAGAGAATTCTTTTGGAGATTTGTAAGCCTGGTAAATTCACCCTCATTCTTACCTCATTCTTAGCTCCTGTAACAGGAATCCTGAAGAATGTCAGGTAGTTGGGTTTGCTTCCATATAAATTAGTATATGAACCCAACTCTTATGATTATAAAATTACTAATACATTAAGAATATACTTAATGGTATGTAAAAAGAACTAATTTATTTTGAAAGTTTATTTTGCAAACGGAGGGAATGCATGTTTTGTAGAGTAAAAATATGTGAATTATATTAAAAGAAAACCATTTGCTAAAAGTGAATTAACATTTTATAAAAAGCCGATTAAAAAAATTCTAACTTTTAAATATTCAGTGGACTTTTGGCCACAAAGTCAAAATCAGTACAACAGTTAAGTTCAGAAAAATATAACTGTGTACATACTACTCATGATCTGAAGCTGTTAACTACAACAGGATGACAAAAAAAGCAGTGAGAAAGAGACAGTAGCACATTCAAAATAAGTCTTTAGACAAGGGCTTTCTAAGAAATGGGGAGATAGAGGGTAATACAAACTTTTTGAAAAGTGAATGCAATTTACATTACTGTCAACATTGTTGTCAACATTCCAGTTCACCTGGGCTTCACAGCTTTGGCTTCACAACCTAATTTGCCAGGTCTGGTTGTCCCAGCTGAAACCAGGACAATTCATTAAAAGATGGCATGTTTTTATGTAAATTATCTGACCACATTCTCAATTTTCTGAGTCACTACTTAGAATCAACAGCCTGTTGCTTCCTATACTTACTAAAATTTTTTTGCAGTTCAAAACATTTCTTTGGAATGCTTGAAGATGCCAGAATTTAAAATGCCACACAAAGACCAAGTGAACAGCTGAACTGTAAACAACATTAAGCAGAGCTCCTGTAGCCTGATGTCATGAACTAACCACAGCAGATTTTTTCCAATATTGCTCCTTTACTTTGTGGCTCACATGTGCTTTTAAACAAGAAATACGGATCAAGACTTCCAATTCAGTTTTTAAAGAACCAACTTCAAATACAAGAATATCCAGATAAGTACCTACAATTACATACATTTCTAGTAGCAGCAAAATACTTTGCCATATCACTTTAGAATTTGTATTGCTACATAATAGTTATTATTTGAAAAAAGAATATTCAAATCTCTTCAAACTCATTGAATACTGAAAGGATTGCTGTTTTTTGTTCTGTTTTGAACCTGAGAGGCTCTTCTTACTGTTTCCCCTTAAGTAAAAATCAAAAACAAAAAATGATGTGAAAAATATACTATACAGGTACAAGCCAAGTCAGATATTTATAACAGGCACACCTCAAGTTCATTCCTGAAGTCATCTGCAGCTAGAATCTAGGTCTCTATATATTTTTAATGATCATTTGGACCAGTCTTGAATGTAGTAAATAATTTATTCTCTTTGAACTTCCTGTGAAAATGGTGTTAAGAGGTAGTCATTGTCTACAAAATGTTTTTGCTTTATCATTAAGAGAGCTGCTTTATGCAATGCTATTTATGGGATAAAATTAAGTTCCAGACATGTAAAGGCTTTTGAGGTTTTGTAGAAGACTCAAAAGTGGGGGAAAGAAGCAGATAGTTATGGTACTGTATGCAGAGTGCAACAGTATAATCTGATGGCAGAAAAATGAAAACAAATTCCTAATCACATGCTTTAGGTTTCAATATCCCTTCAGTGCAAAATAAAAGTCTTAATTAAACTTTAGAAATGATCTAAGAATTAAAAAAAAAATAAAATAAAATCCAATTAGCATTCTGTTTTCTGACATATATGAAAAGACATGTTGGTATGGAAGCAAAACTTACAGAGATATTAAAAGAGTGTCAGAAAGAATGAGGACAGATACATGTTCAGGGAAAGTTGTGTACTGCAATAACACTGATCAAAGTGATTTCAACTTCTGCTTTAGCACACTTCATGTTCCCCAGAAATCTGCACTGTGGAAGATAGGTGGAGACGGATTAAAGATTAATGTGACATCATGGAAATTATAAAGAGAAAAAATTGCTTATCCTATGCTTCTTCTAAACATAAAATATTTATGGAAAAAAACAGGAGACCCACAAGTAAACAGCTCAGAAACTATATTCAATTATATAAAAGAGGTAACTTGTAAAAGAGAGAAATAAGAATAAAATATCAAAAGTAAAATAAATAAAGTAACTGTGCTGTATAGGATGTCATCTCAGATTAATATTTTTTCCTGTTACATTTTGAAACGTGTTGTACAGAATAAATACTCCACTTTTTGATCGTGTGGCACTGCTCCTTAGCGAGTAGCAGGAAAGGAGAAGTGTCTTTTGCCCCATTTCTTACATGGAGCAACAGCTGTACTCCAGCAGCACACTGCAGGCTACCCTTCATATTGTCACCATATCTGAGAAGATAAATTTCATGCTTTTGTAGCTGGTCCTCATGGATCTGAAAGGGGTCACATGTAAACCAGCTCTAAATCGTTCAGTGATTTTTAAAATTGGAACGTATGTAGCCTGCATAATACTATACAGACAATATGTACATGTTTCTTGACATTGTTTATCTAGAAAACTATGATAGTTTAGCTGAACTAACAGCTGAAGTTCCAGCTTAAGTTTGATATTAACATCAAGTTGGAGGAAAAATAGAGAAAAAATATTTCTAACTCAAATGTTAATTAGCATGTATATCATTTTATAAAATTATAATGTGAAATAATATTTAATATTTTGTATTATAAAATGGATACTTTATAAAACGTATATAACATATATTGTATAATATATAAAAGTTATATAAAGTGCAATTTAAAATTTTAAATATTTGATGTTGTCCTGTAACTCTGCAATGTGATACTGCCATTTCTAATAGCAGATCAGAGGCTTTATACATAGTTTGCAAAGCCTCAGGATTGAGGCTTGTCAAGTTCACTTTGTCTAAGTATTTCTTGACCTGTCTGCAGTTATGCTTCAACTAGTTTGGATCTAACAGCTTTTTTTTCTTCTTCTTTTCCTCTGAGTGGTTACAGATAATTTTTAAACTTTTGTTATCTTTGTATGCTATCAGAACAGTTTCGCAATTATAGCAAAATACAGGCACAGAGTAGAGGCTGTGGGAATTTGAGACACTGATAAGAGAGAAGTGCACAGACATGGGATAATAATGGATGTGGCCTAGAGCTGGCACTGGGCACCAGAGAACTATCTAGTCTGGAGAATACCTTCAAGATCATCAAGTCCAATAAGCAGCTCATTGATTAAGAAAATGCAGACCTGGGTCTGGATGGAAAAGGTTTTAGTGGCAGGAAAGACAAAGACCTGGGGGGGGGAGAGGGGTGAGGGGTGTCAGAATAGAGGCTACAAACAAGTTTGACAGGGTGTGGAAGAAGACTCTGAAAACAAAGGCAGTCTCCAGGAGACAAGAGCAGAAGTCAAGTGGGGCGTGTACTCTCCGTGTGATGATGATCCTGGAGGGAGAAGAAGCACGTGAATTGAAGCAATTTGTGGCTCTGACTGGATGAGCGCTAGCACATGCACTTTGTGTCTAGACATGAAGGAGGTTTGTTAAGTGTTCTGTTGACATGCCGGGAGGATGGAATGTTACTAAAAGGAACTTGGAAATGTATGTAACGGAAATTAGATCCTGCATCATTCACACATCTGAATCCATGCCTTCAGACTCTGCATATAATTATGTAAAAGGCATTATATGAAGCACATTCGGCTTCAACGTGGATCTACATATCAGTGTAAAAAAGAATATTCAAAGGAGGTTAGCACATATACAAAAATGATCCCAAGTAGACTAAGAGGGAGGAGGAGGAAATCTTCACTGAACACCATGCTCCTCCTGACAAATGACTGCAGATGCTGATGGTCTGCTGTAAATGTCCCCACATCCTGATCACCAGAATGAAGTCTCCAATCTGAGGACCTAAAGGCTCAAGGAAAGAGAGAGCACACCACCAGGAAAAGGGATGAAAAGTAAGTGTGTATAACTATTTTTACTCTATTATTTGTGTTTCTTTATACATATAGTAATTGGACCTGGACCAATAATGATTAGAAAAATAAAGATTTGAGTTACACTATCAAGATCTTTATGCTTTTATGTAACTAGATAGTGTTTTCTCTTTGCCTGTAAAGTAGATTTTGAGTGCAACAGCAGATAGGAAAATGTTTTCCTGTGATCATATGCTGAGAAAACTTATCTATGAAAAATGCTTGATGTAAATGATTGATATACATTAGAAGGAACTCTCAGACACTAATATCAGGAACTAATATAGAATTTATATAGACTGGAACAGAAACAGCTGAGGATTGAATGCATAGTTTTCTGCTGTACATTTAACATTGTGAGTCAGTTAGTATTTTTAGTGTTGTGTTTTCCATTCCTTCTGGTCTGAAAGTTGAAGCTGGATTACAAATTATTGGTTCTTTCTCTGTTGAAAGAACAATACAGTTTACTTAATATGAACGACAAAATGTGTTTACATTTTCTCCTGAAAATTTTATCTCAAGATAAAATGTAATATCTTTTGTCTTGAAGATTCATGCTTTATTGGAAATAAACTATGCCAGTTGAGAAACAAGAACAGCTTACTTAGAATTGGTATACAATGGCTCTTGACAGATAGCTGACTCAGGGAGTCATCAGTCTAATGATTGCTGCAAAACTACTGGAGGGTGGTTTCCTTATACTTAAAATGATTCTGGCAGGTTTTTTTTTAAGCATTATTTTTCTGGGCTCTTCTGATAAAGGATACTGGACTGGTTGAACTCTTCAATCTGACACAATAAGACAGGTCTTATGAGCTGCTTCTTTTGAACAAACATCTTCTTAATGGAACTAATAGAAATAGAAAGTTTAATAATGTTTTTTTATTAACTTGCTTATTATTAGTTTAATTATCATCATGCCCAAAAACAGTCATTCTACAAAATAATATTTATTAACCACTTTAAATAATTATCTCTGATTATCAAGTAAAATTGAAAACTTGCATTCATTCTGGGAACTTTTTAAACTTGGCTGTGGTTAAGATATTGTGTTTCAAAATAATTATAAAAAAATATGTTAGTTGTAAACTCATTTGAGAATCACAGAATCATTTAGGTTGAAAAAGACCTTTAAGATTCTATCATCTAAGTCCAGCCATCCAGCTAACACTACTAGTCCACCACTAAACTGTGACCTGAAGTGCCACATCCATGCTTCTCTGAAATATATCTAGAGATAGTAAACAGAGAAGACTGTACCTGTGCCTTTCCATGAAGAAGTTATTCATGATATCTAGTCTAAACCTCTCCTGTCATAAATTGAGGCCTATCACTTGTCACTTCAGAAAAGAGACCAGCAACCTACTCACTGCATCCTGCTTTCAGGCAGTTTTCTCCAGACTAAGTAGCTCCAGTTCCCTTAGCCTCTCGTTGTAACACCAACTTTGTTGCTCTTCTCTGGACATACTAAAGCAACTCAATATACTTCTTGTAGCAAGGACCCAAAACTTAATATAGTACTCAAGGTGTGATCCCACCATAGCCAAAAACAATGGTACAATCACTTCCCGGGTCCTGCTTTCTTGGCCACTGGGAAGTACTACCGGCTCATGTTGAGCCGGCTATTGGCAAGCACCCCCAGGTTCTTTTCTTCTCTGCAGTTTTCCAAAAACACCTTCCCCAAGCCTCTTTAGGTATTAAGACACAAATACATGATCTGGCACTTGCTCAGTACCTCATAAGTGGATGTGACCCCTAGACCTATCTTATCCAGGTCATTCTGCAGAGCTTTCATACTCTCAAATTGATGTATAGTTTCACCTATGGCATCATCTTGGCATCATCTGCCAACATACTGAAGGTAAATTCAATCCCCTCATCAATATAATAATTAAAAATATTAAACAAAACTGGAGGAAGATCTTCAGACAACTCTCAAACAATCGCAGAATCACAGAGTCACAGAATGGCCAGGGATGGAAGGGACGTCAAGGATCATGAATCTCCAACCCCCCTGCCACATGCAAGGCCCCAACCTTTACATTTAATACTAGGCCAGGCTGCCCAGGGCCCCATCCAATCTGGCCTTGAACACCTCTAGGGATTGGGCATCCACAACCTCTCTGAGCAGCCTGTTCCACCACCTCGCCACTCTCTTGGTAAAGAACATTCCCCTGCTATCCAACATAAATCTTCCCTCCTTCAATTTCAAATCATTTCCCCTTGTTCTGCTGTTATCTACCCTTTCAAAGAGTTGATTCCCCTCCTGTTTGTAGGCTCCCTTTAGGTATTGAAAGGTTGCTATGAGGTCACCCTGCAGCCTTCTTTTCTCCAGGCTGAACAAGCCTAACTCCCTCAGCCTCTCTTCGTACAGGGGGTACCCCAGTCCCCTGATCATCTTTGTGGCTCTCCTCTGGACCTTCTCCAACACCTCTCTGTCTTTCTTGTACTGGGGGCTCCAGGCCTGGACACAGTACTCCAGATGGGGCCTCACAAGAGCAGAGTAGACATGGACAATCACCTCCCTGTCCCTGCTGGCCACTACTCTTCTGATGGAGCCCAGGATGCCATTTGCTTTTCAAGCTGCAAGAGCACACTGCTGGCTCATGTTAAGCCATGAGCTTTTTGAATATTGAGACCCCCAGGTCCTTCTCTGCAGGGCTGCTCTCAAGGACCGCTCCTTCTAGTCTGTATAGATGCCTGGGATCCCTCCAGCCCAAGTGCGAAACGTTGCACTTTGCTGTGTTGAACCTCATTAGGTTCACCCTTTCAAGCCAGTTCAAGGGTCCACCTTTCATTGAGATCCCTCTGAATGGCATTGCTTCCTTCCACTGTGTTTCAACTGCACCACTCAGCTTGGTGTCATCAGCAAACTTGTTGAGGGTGCACTCGATTCCATCATCGATGTCATTGATAAAAATGTTAAAGAGCACCAGTCCCAAGACAGACCCCTGGGGGACGCCACTCATTACCGGTCTCCACCTGGACATAGAACCATTGATGACTGCCTTCTGTCTGTGGCGTTTCAAACAATTTCTTATCCATTGAGTGATCCACCCATCAAATCCACATCTCTCCAATTTGGAGATAAGGATGTGGTGGGGGACCATACCGAAGGCCTTGGTCAAGTCCAGATAAATGGCATCGGTCGCCTTTCCCTTGTCCACCAATGTCGTCACTCCATCATAGAAGCCACCAGATTGGTTAAGCATGACCTTCTCCTGGTGAAGTCATACTGGCTGTCTTGGATCACACGCTCGTTCCTCATGTGATCAAATATGTCATCCAGGAAGATCTCTTCCATTATCTTACCAGGTACAGAGGTGAGACTCACCGGCCTCTAGTTCCCGAGATCCTCCTTGCTCTCTTTCTTGTAAATGGGAGTGACGTGACCCTTTCTCCAGTCATCCGAGACCTCACCTGACACCTACGACTTTTCAAATGTGCCAGAGACCAACTCAGCAACCACCTCAGCCAGATCCTTCAGAACCTTTGGGTGCTCTGCTCTTACAGTTGCGGGGGGGGGGGGGGCAGGGATTTACCGCCCCAGTCCCCATGTAGAGGTTTAGGGATGCAGGGCTTACGGATGTGAGAAGTATTGGAATCCTGGCTACCAGTGAAGACTGATGCAAAGAACTCTTTAAGTATCTCAGCCTTCTCTTCATCTGTTGAAGCCAGTTCTCCTTTTACATTTACCAAAGGAGGTACACTTTCTTTGGCCTGTCTCTTCTGGACGATGTATACCCGTAGAATGTCTTCCTATTGTTTTTTATGTCCCTTGCTATGTTCAGTTCTGCCTGCGTCTTAGCTTTCCTGATCTCACATCTGCAAGTCTGGATGGCATCCCTGTATTCTTCCCAGCTGACACGGCCTTGTTTCCAGAGCTTGTACATACCTTTCTTCACCCTCAGCATGCTCAGCAGATCCTTGCCAAGCTATACAGGTTTCCTACCCTCTCTGCCCGCTTTCTTATTCAGAGAGACAGAGAGCTCTTGTGCTCTCAGGAGGGCATCCTTGAAAAGTAGCCCACTCTCCTTAACATCTTTTTTTTAAGACAGCGTCCCAGGGGTTCCTGGCCAACAGTCCATTGAACAGCTTAAAGTTTGCTCTTCCAAAGTTCAGGGTCCTGACGCCACTCTTTGCCAGGCCCACATCCCTCGAGATCATGAACTCACTCAGGGTGTGGTCACTGCAGACAAGGCTGCCTCCAACCTTAACACCTTCAGTGATCTCCTCCACATTGGTGAGCAGCAGGTCCAGCAACAAAAAGGAGAAATGCAAGAGCTGAAAGCAATATTTGTTTTTATTAATATTTAATGTATATCACAGTTGTTACTATGATTACAGAACTTGTATTATATCATAGAAAGGCTTAGGTTGGAAGTGACATTTAAGGTCAGATTATTCCAACCCCCTGCCCTGGGCAGGATTGCCAGCCATTAGATCATGTGTAATAACAAATTTACTGTCGTGATGGAATAACCTGATTCTATTGCTGCCATTCGGTTACATCAAATTAATATATGACATGCATATCTTTAAAGTGAAGCTATGTTTTGCTGATAGAACAATTTCTTTTTTTTTTTTTTTTCCCTGGTTTTAGATAAATGACAGTGGATATGAATAAATTTGTGGAAGCTGAAGGATACACCCAAAAATAATTAATTCTTATTTCTGGATATACAGAGTTCCTGAGACAAATTTTATAAATCATAAATTTGCTTTATCAGATACCAAGCAAAAATAGTGGGAAATTTGTTGAAGGAAAATCTTAAGAACTGTCTTTAAGACTGGCAAACATCTAGTTATGTATTTCCTGCTGTTGTTGCCAGTAGCATTGTAATGAACAGCTTGTCTTATCAGAGACTCGTTCTTTATTATAACCATAAATGGTGCCATACAAGACATCATTTTTCTCAGCAATAAGCATTAGGATAATATATTCCATTTGTTCAGAATCTGCAGGGAGAAGGAATTCTTTTCTTCTTTTATATTTTAATCTATGGTTGTTGACTATGCATAGAAGACTGTAACAGCTTTTAATGAAAGCTTCCTTGAATAAAAGAAAGAATCCTATAAATTCTAAAGCCGAGATATGCCAGCAGCATAACACCTGCCACTGACTTCTTCCGATAGATAACAGTAAAAGACTCACTCCTTGCAGGTAATAACCCACTGGCAGTGACTGTTCAAAAACAACTTTTGAATTTGATAGCTTTGTGCAACATGACCTGATACAGCAAGCTACCTGCATTATAAATAAGAATTTTTGGCATATCACGGCTTGATATAGATATAAAAATCCAGTAATATCATACTAATGCCCAATATCGATTCAAAATGGAAAATGTTTGATAAAGACCAAACACACTGCAGTATTTCTTTAATTATTTGAATTCCCAGATTATCATACTTCCTAATTTTATTGAATCATTTGTGATTCTGATTATGTTTTGCTGATGATTTTACTCTTCACCTTTCCATTTCACAGCAGTATTTTGCAGCGCCTTTCTGTAGTGTACCTAATGTGTGTAAGACGGCCACTTAAATGAAAAAGATGTATACACACTGCCTCAGCACACTAAAGATCTTCCATTTTTCCTTTTTAAAGTTTATCAAGTTCCTACAAATCTGACCACATAAATTATCTCCAAAATATAACTGTATCCACACACACTCCCCTTGCTGAAAAGGTAAGAAAGACATAATCAGCACAACGCCTAGAGAGAAAATACAATTTTTAAAAAATTATAATTATTATTATTTTTCCTAAGTAGAACCAGCTGATTAGATAAAAAACTAAAATAAGTATTTATGAAACAAATGATGAGCCACTGAATTATGAGGTCATAATAGGTTGGGACTGTTTAGTGATAAAAATCATGAAAGTTAAACTAAAACGACTGCAGTTCAGAAATTTCTATAGAATTTCCCATATTAGCTCCATAACATAGTGAAGATTCCCATTTGGATCTATATTACATGACCAGTCGTATGGGAACTGCTGAATCATGGCCTGAACCTCTGATTGATCACCTGAGGTGAGCAATGAGTCAGCCATGGAAGTACAGGTGAGAGAAATTCACCTGTACTGCAGGAAGGTGTGGAATCTGGCTCCACATCTCCTAGACCCATTTAAGAGCTGGTACCAGTAGGGAAGAATCTCTTCTGGAGATCCCCTCTGCTGGAGTTTCCTAAGGATTTGGGTAAGCTTTCTATCTATTCTCTTTTGTTATTATAATTTGCTTCGCCTAACTCTCTTGTTTATTTCATAATTATAACATCTTAATATTCATTGATTATACACCAGTACATTCTGCTCAGTCTGCTCCAATGTTTAACAACATTCAGTTGCAGCCTTTTCTCTCAGCTATGAATATCATTATATTTTTCCCCTTTTGATCTTTCTGCTTGGCAACTGGCTTCTTAGGACCATTGAATTTCATCTTTCCATCCAATTTCCTTTGGTAAATTAAATTTTCCTTTCCTTTAGGTTACCCTACTTCCAACATTTTAACTTTTTTATTCTGTTTTATTATTTCCTCCTTCTTGGTTATTCCTAAGTACTGTACCTCCGGTTATTATTCTTCTGTAAAAACAGTTTTGGCGTTTGTCTAGCTGTGTTTTTTAGTGGAAGATTTAAAGGCAGCAAAACTGCTGCAGATTATTTTACAAGAAAGGATCACATCCAAATAATAATTCCTAGAGAAAGTATAATTCCAAATCAGAAGTGAATGAACTGTAGAGCTTCTACTATTGAGTGGATGTATGTTGGAGTATCTTTGCCAGTGCATAGAGCTTAGTTGAGTCATAGCCAAGTTCCATCACAATACTGTCTAAGTCTGTTGGAGGAACTTTGATTGTTTTTGCACTGTGCTTCTTTTGCACATTTAGATGAATCACAGCTTTTCTCTTTTTCTATGACAATCAGGTTTTAAAGTCCCATTAATGAATGTGTCAAAGCTAACCATAACTTGTCCCCAAACTTGGAGAACAAAAAAAAAGTTAATTATGTCAAACTGAATGAATAGCATCTGTGAATGTGCTACAGATTACTTTCCACTGAATATCATGTTCTGTATTTGAGATAAAGAATCTTGAAGATCTCACTATGAGAGCTGTTGAAGATGACTAAACTTCCAGGGATGATATTGATGCTGTTCATCACTCAGACAGTAACAATAAAGAAGGAAGGCTGGTGGTGGGTCTTTCTCTTGGAGAGCTATCAGATACTCCTTTGTAAGGGTTAGAGATAGGCAGGCAACTAATTCAGGAATTGGTAAATAAAAAAATATTTTAAAAATTAGCATTCATTTTTAAACAGCAATGATTGACTGACTGGTCAGAAAAAAAAATCACAGGGAAAAATAAAATTTCTTTGAAAATTCCAAATAAAAATATACAATTTTCCTGAATTAAATTCAAGAATTTTTGATGTAATCCTCAATATCAGAACTCCCAGACAAGCTGTTGTTCTGCTGGAGAACAGGACGCAATACCTCAGTCTGGAAGAACTTTAAAGGTTTGTAAATTGTTTCTTTACTATATCTGTTTTTTCTTAATAAATTGAAAATAAAGCAATATTGCAAGCTTGAGAAAATAGAAATACAGATTTTCTTTCAATAGTACACAATTTAATGCAGATTATTGTATTTATAATAAGTTTTTGTAGTAAGTTTTAATAAAGGAGATAAAGGTAAAATATTTAATATAAATATTTATCAGAGTTTATTCTGGAATAAGAGTTCTGCTGGCAAGTTATTGAGATTTGTTACTGTAGTGGATATGCAAGTCATAGCTTGAAACAGTGATTGAGCACCTTGTGGGAAGGCAGGACCAACCCAGAGGAGCTCAGGTGCATGCAATTCAGTTGAGTGACCAGAAGGTGTGCGTCCTGGCTCCACCCCTTCCCTCATTTAAGGGTTGGCAGTGGAGGTGTGGGTATCTTGCTGGGAGGGGGGAGGAGGAGTGGGGTGGGTCTCTGTGTGCTTGATGCCTTCTAAGGGTAAGTAGGTTTTTGTTTTGTTTTGTTTTGTTTTGTTTTGTTTTGTTTTGTTTTGTTTTGTTTTGTTTTGTTTTGTTTTGTTTTGTTTTGTTTTGTTTTGTTTTGTTTTGTTTTGTTTTGTTTTGTTTTGTTTTGTTTTGTTTTGTTTTGTTTTGTTTTGTTTTGTTTTGTTTTGTTTTGTTTTGTTTTGTTTTGTTTTGTTTTGTTTTGTTTTGTTTTGTTTTGTTTTGTTTTGTTTTGTTTTGTTTTGTTTTGTTGACCGTAGCTGTTGCATTTGAACACACCCTTGCTTGCTGTGGCTTTGTTACTCTGCTATAGTTGCTGTGCTTTCCCATCATTTTATGTTATGTAATTCTGTTTTGACTGTTGAAACTTTTAGTTTAATCCAGTTTGGCATCTCTTCGTGGTGACTATTTTGTGATACAGAGGAAAACTGGTAGGTGAGTTTCTGCAGTGTAGGCTGAACTGGTCCAGCACAACTTTGTGTTACATGAACGTATTCCTAAAAGATTGCTACTTGTCCAACATAGCTGTTTTTCCTACCTGACTAAGCAGTTTTCCTAGTTTTTCAATATATCATCTTTCTCACATGATTTGAGACTTAATCTAGCTCCCTGCTTATGAAAATGGTGGTGACATTGTTGAAAAATTGTTTTATACCTGAGTATGAGATCTGTCAAATATTGTTATTGTGCTCATTGTATTGTTGTAATTTACATGGAAATAAATAGGAGATATTACATCTGGAGAGCTGTGTATTTACCAAAGAAAGCCTTAAGTATGGATCGTGAACCTAAGGACTGAATCACCATGAAATCAACTGTTATATGACAGGTTTGTCACTAGATTAAAAAAAAAACAAAAACCAACAAAACAATATAATTAAAAAGAATGGAGTCCAAAAATGTTGGAGAGATCCAGACTTCTATTATTACAAGAAAGCTGAGTTCTTATCCTTAAACTTCTCATTTAAATCCTGCGTTGCTCATGGAAACGCAAATTGTTAGTTTCCTCAGAACTGAGTACTCTGAAGTGAATTCTTGCATAAGCACATGAAACCATATAAGAGAAGAGGGAAATAGTATGTATGCGTATATTTTTGTGATGTGTTTAAATAACAAAACTACCAATATCTTTTTTTGTTTTAGTCCAAAATTAACAGTCACATAATAGTCATATTAAGGGAAGACCTATTGTCAATCTTCACAGGGACTGCTGTATTTGGGAATGTTTGGATAGAATCTGTGAAAATCTCACAACATAAGCAAATACACAGGTGTTCTTTTTCTTTTTAAATATTATTTTTATCCTCTCAGTAGAGGAATGATGATGCCCAGGCTCATTCTGGTTATCATATCTGCCGTACGTTTTCACATACATGTACAGTCAGGTTATACTGAACTTTCAAGCAGTGCACATTTCAAAGTACAGCCTTCTGCTCACTGAAATGATTTGTTAGCTAATATTACAATACGAAATTTTGGGAAGCATTTCCCTATGAAAGTGGACCCTATTTAATGAGCAACTTCACAGTTTGTGTCATTGCCTATATTTTATATTAGTATGTTCTCTCACCGCTCATCCTCAGTCTTTTCAAGCACAGGAGTATTAATTAAAAATCCATGCCAAATTTTTTTATTGATATTTCTTTCAGTAGCAGCATAGCTTATTAAATTACTTCTCAGTTTTAAACAGTCATGAAGTCCCATGTCATATACATGCCTGGCAGCATTCCTCCTAAAAATGATTTTCCCAACAATGTCATACTAGTAATCTAGCCTTCTGTACAAGTTACATGTCTTATGAAGCACTGAAATAAAAACTAGCTTGTTTCTTTTTCTCTTCAGGGGTATAGAATCACAGAGAAATTATTAATCCTGTTATTTCAGGAATTTCTACCAGAAATACAATCAAGAAAGTTTTAGTTGTTGAAAAGATAGTAACTACCACGGAACAGCCATCAGCATACTAAATAAAATGCTCAGTAAGAGTGTGTTACTCATCCCAGAGGATCATGTAAAAGCCATGTTACTACAAAACACCCAGATTGCTGTGAGCTCATTAATGTGCCTGGACAACCCATTATTACTGACAAATAATGACTGCTAAACCTGAACTATACATAGAGAAAGGAAATGCAACTATGCAATAAATGATTTAAAGAACTTAAGAAAAATAATTTTCATAAGATTTTGCTACTGCTTTCAAAGCAAAATTATGCCAACATGCTGGAATGCTTCTTTCCAGTCAGTGTTGTGTTAGTGTATATAACCCTACTAAAATAGTCACTAATAACATTACGTAATGATTGATACCAGAGACTACTTTCAGGAAGCTATAGACTAATAGGTACTAGTCTTACACATGCCATATGATTTTATCTCCAGAGTCCACTTTCTCTGCAAAACTGTTAAGCAAGAAGCAAGAATACCCTAATTAGAAGGTTATTCGAAGTTAACTTTATTATTTCTTCTCAGAAAAGAAAGACTTATAAACTATGACTCTTTTTTTTCTACTAGAGATGAAATCACAAAGGGGAAACAGGAAATAGAGCAAATTCAAATTAGTATTAGAAATATGACACAATTCTAGAGGTTTGGTTTTATGAGTTCATATGAAAAGGAAAATATGGGACTCAAGATATTCTTTTTTTCCACTCTTTAAGTCAGAGTAAATGGTTCATTGGAAATAGTTCAATTCTAGAAGTATTATACTTACAGTCTCTATTTCTGATCTGGGATGATTCTCAGTGGCACAGAAGTATAGGTGTCAGTAGTTCCAGTGTTTCATGTGTAGGTTTTCTCAATAAAATTATGTTCAGGAATGCTGTTTTAGTAGATTAAAAGAGCAGGATTGAAATATGATTTCCAGTATGACCAGCAAAGCTATCCATTGTTTCTCAGTGCAACAGTTTACCAACTTTCAGTTATGCAGTGTAAGTGCAAGCATGGTAACTGGCAACTAACTTTAATCAGGGAGGAACAAAATCAAGACAATGAGCACTCTTGAACGCAAACAATGGCAAGAATTCCTTAAATGGAGAAGTAATTAACTTTCTTGTTGGCAGTAATCTCTTCTGAACACCTGGATGTTTTTTTTTTTTCAACATGACTCTCCTGTTAGCATCTTTTAGCAAAATGTGTTGGAGTGTGTCTGCTGAGTAGAGGTGATTTATCGATTTTTTTTTTTTTTTTTTTTTTTTTTTTTTACTGTCATTTCTTCATTCACTTATATCATTTTTCTATTTTTAATCTTCCATTAAACAAACAGCAACAGTAAATAGTTGTCATAAAACTCTATAAAGAAGCATAATTCAACATTACGTTAATAGTTTCAGGCTTATAGCACAGTGACGAATTGCTTGAACTTAACAAGAGCTGAAAGCACTACTCTGTCCAGTGACTTCTATAACATATTTAATATCAAATTTTGCCACAACATACACCATGCACACTTTTAATGATCTGAAAAATGTGTTGCACAAAATCATGAACACCTGTAGTCCTTAACTGCTTTCAGTTTAAACATGTTTACTCTGGACTCTAAAGCCAAAACTTAAGGGAAACAACTTTGCTTTTTTGGATTCATGTACGGTTGCTGAAGATGTCCTGGTGGACTACCTGTGAAAATATTTCATCAAAATATTTTAGCACTGGGTGAGATTTTTTGTTGATAATCCAGAGATGATGATAATGAAGTGAAAATATTATGAAACAAAGCTAGATGGATTAATTTCTTTCCAAATAAATTTTCTGTTGATACCATATAATCAAATAATTGCCAGCGATGTCTGAAAATTGCAGTCTTTTCCATTTTTTGTTCCCTCTGGAAGACTTGTATTTGTCTGGTTACAGGCCATTATTCTATTTTCCCACGGCTGATCTTTTTTTTGATATTGTCTTTTCTTTTCATGGCAATTATACCATCACGGGTACAAATTTGTTATGCAGTCACTGTTTTTATTACATGCCTCTAGGGATAAGCTATGCTCTTAGATATAAATGGCAGCTGTTGTCTGTGATGCTATGAAAATAAAATGGTGGAAAGGTCATGTCCTTCATTTCTAGAAATCCATTTATTTTAGCTAGAGGTTTGTGGTAATCTTAAAACTAAATACTGTCATATAAGTACTACATCTATAGTAATGAAGCTGTGTGGGAAACCTTCAGGTTTGTTTATTTGCTTTCTATTGTGGTTTAACCAATCAGGCAACTAAGTACCACACAGCCATTTGCTCACTCCTCACTCCCAAAGGGAATGAGAAAAGAATTGGAAGCAAATTAGAACTCACAAGTTGAGATAAAAGCAATTCACTAAGACAAAAAAAGAAAAGGAAAGAAAATGATAATGATATAGATACATAAGTAACCACAATGCAATTACTTCCAGATAAATGATAACCAGCAACTCAGCCTGTGACAGACTCCCCACAGCTTTATAGCTGCCTGCATGATGTCATGTGGTATGAAATAACTCTTAGACTAATTCAGGGTACCTGTTCTGGCTCTGCCTTGCCCCATGCTGCTGTATCATAAAAGCAGTCTTTTCTCTTCCAAGTGATCTGGTTAGTTATGGGTGTGTTTTTAGTTGTTCTTATTAAGTGATGAAAGGTCAATGTGCTGTTAATATAGTCTTAACTGAAGCCAAGCCATTAACCAAATTTTTTGCTATTTGTAGGAAATTAAGTTTTCACATTCTTTAAACAAGTTCTCAAAGTTTGATTCCTCCCTTTGGCTTTCTATGGCAAGCTTATGCTTCAAAATACAGTATAGAGAAAGAGATTTTTTTTGTGATTTAATGATAGTGGGATCAAGTGCACTCAGCAATTTTGTGTGTGATGCCAAACTGCATGGTGCAGTTGTCATCCTTGAGGAACATACCCAGTTTTGAACAGTAAGCTCAGAAAAAACTCAGGATGTTCAACAAATCATAGAATTGTAGAATGGCTTGGTTTGAAAGAGATCCCAAGGATTGTGAAGTTATAACTCCCTGCCACAAGTAGGGCCATCAACCTCCAGATCTAATACTAGTCCAGGTTGCCGAGAGTCCCATACAACCTGATCTCAAGCACCTCCAGGGATGGGGCATCTACAACATCTCTGGGCAGCCTGTTCCAGCACTTTGCCACTCTCTTGGTTAAGAACTTTTCCCTGTTATCCAATCCAAATCTTCCCTCCTTCAACTTAAAACCACTTCCCCTTGTTCTATCACTGTCTACACTTGTAAGAAGTTGATTCTGCTCCTGTTAATAATTGCCTTTTAAAAACTGGAAAGCTGCAATGAGGTCTCCATGTAGCCTTCTCCAGGCTGAGCAGCCTGTCTTTGTAGGGGAGATGCTCCAGCCCTCTGATTGTCTTTGTGGCCCTCCTCTTGGCCCTCTCCAGCAGCTCCACATTTTGCAGTGCACCAGTTGGGGGCTCATGAGGGCAGAGTAGAGAGGGACAATCACCTCCCTTTCTCTGCTGGCCCTCTCTCTCCTGAAGGAGAAATTCAAGTGCAAGGTCTTGCATTTGGGTTGTGGAAATTCCCACTGCCAGTACAAGTTTCAGTATAAAAGGTTTGAATGCAGCCCTGCCACAAAAGATCTTGGGGGTACTAGTAGATGGTAAGCTGGATGTGAATAAGCAATGGGCTATTGCAGCCCAGAAAACTAGTTGTATCCAGGGCTGCATAAAAGAAGCATGGTCAGCAGGTCAAGAGATGTGATCCCACCCCTCTACTCTGCTGGTGAGATATCACCTGGAGTGCTGTGGGGTCCTCAGTGTGTATTCACACACCTCAGGAGTGTGTCCAGTGCAGAAGTGATCCAAGGAATGGAACACCATCTCTAAGAGAACAGGTGGAGAGAGTTGGGGCTGATCAGCCTGGAGATGAGAATGCTCTGGGGAGACATGACAGCAGCCTTTCAATATCTAAAAGAGGGCTATAAAAATCAAGGGAACAGATTATTTGCAAGGTCTGTTGTGATAGAAGAAGGTGAAATGGTTACAAATTAAAAAGAGGGGAGATTTAATTGGATTTAAAAAAATAAAAGTTTTTTACAGTGAGTAGCTGAGAAATGGAATAGGTTGATCAGAGAGGTAGTAGATGCCCTATTCCCAGAGACATTCAAGGCAAGGATGGACTGGGTTCTGTGCAACCTGATCTAGCTCCTCTTTGTTGCCGGGGAGTTGGAAGAGACCTTTAAAGGTCATCTAGTCCAACTCAAAATAATTTTATGACTTTATTATAACAAAAAAATCTAGTATGTCATAATGTTACATGTTGAAATTTACTTTTAACTGACATTCATTGAAAGTATGTGCATTTTAATCTGTTGAACAAATAACTGTTATGAGATATTTATTATTTTGCTTTTATGCTGTGCTTTATGCATCTTTATTTCTTTGAGGGGAACTTGATCTTCATTAATACTATCATCAATAAAATTAGGAAGCTCCTACAGGAATTCCAAACCATAAAGTAGTGAAGGTTTTAATTAAAATAATTAACTAGGGAAAATTAATTTAAATTTAAGAAAGATGTTATGGTCTGCTATGTCATCCACACTGAATTCTGAGAACTTGGAATTATTAGAAGCAGAATAATGGTAATATTATTCATAATAATGGTTTCCATAGGAAAGACCTCTTTTCCAATCAGGAAAAGCTTAATCAGATGCTAAGAACTAACTCCAGCTTTTAGCATTAAATCAGTTTGGAAAGAGCAAAGAAGTAACTGAAAGGTACTTGGATTTACTTGTATGACCACTAAGCTGAAGTGTTTAATTATTAGAATTCTATGAAAAAGTCATTTTTAAAGTCACTGCTTCTCAGCCCACTTCTGAACCTTCTGTATATAACTAGCTAAATCACTGAAATCATTGCATTCTTAGAGTAACTTTAAATGCTATGAAAACTGCAACAAGATCACGTGCTTCAGTGTTTACACATATGATTGATTAATTTATGTCTTTACATCGCTAAAAGAAAAATTCTTTAAGGTTTTGATGGATTTATACCAATGACTTTTTGTAAATTTTATAGTGTTAAAAACAGGAGAATGCTTCATGTCTAATTCAATGCTATATTCCTTAGGGAGATTTGTGGAGAATCTCCTTTTGTGAGTTCTATTTGATTAAGAATATGAAGAGTAACAAAAGTTGCTGCCTTCTTCAAGTGAGTTTAAGCAAAGAAAGACTCAAATTGCCATAGATATTGACATGTATTTATTTTCTTAATCTTGCCATTCTACATTGAGTACTTTGACCTTAATTGATTACAAAAGTGTAAAAGATGGATAATATATATGTGAGCTAAATGTGCTAAGGATATGGAATGTAAAATGACTGTTTAAAAAAAAAGAAAGACAAACAACAACAACAAAACCAAACGACAACACAACAAAACACCCCACAATTATTATGTCCTAAATAAATCAAGTCACTCGGTCTTGCTAAATGTTGCAGAAGTAAATATTAATTCCATTTGAATGTGAGAGTGCATGTATGTATATAATAAATACGTTTGCAGTGAAATTTATATAATGCAGTTTAAAATATTAATTAAATCACAGGCAAAGTTACAGTAGCATATTGTCTGAATAATAGCTCCAGGAACAGAGATCGAACAGACATTTCATGGTGACCAGCTGGGATTATGGCCTTTAAAAACATATTACATCCACATAAATGTTTTTTTGGCTTCCAGAATCCAGGACCATCTGTCTGGATGGCTGCATGCCTATGCAAAAGTTGGTAGAACCCTTGCCATTACACTGAAAAGTCAGGTATCAATGAGATTGAGATAGGAAGGCCTCCAGAACACTGTGAAGGACATCTGCTCTGCAGGAAAAGAGGAGGGAAGTCCATATACTGTGACAGCCTCACTACACTGACGCCACATGCCTGCTTCCACCTTATGACACCTGTTCGTAGATACAAGCCAAAGTAAAAAGGAAAAAATATCTATTCTCTTTTGTCCAAGGATGGTATAGATTTTTAAAGCCTTCAGTGTCTGCCAAGAAAATAGGTTTCGCTGTGGTAGGTACTTGGGAAACCAAGGATATATGGGCTATCAGAATGAAAGTCCAGGCATTTTGTATACCAACAAGACCTTGGAAAACAATGTTCTTGGAAGGCAACTAAAGTGACAAAAAGGAACAAACTTTGAAGATCTAGATATACCTTTTTGCATAAACTGTTAATAGAAGGAATAAATTGAAAGCAGTAACCAATGAGTAACAATGTTCTTCTCATGCCTTATAAAGAAATAGTAAAATTTGTAACTGTCTCTGCTCTTGAAAATTCTGGATTACATATTACAAACTAAGTAAATACAATGTAAACTTCTGTTTTAGCTTGGCACGCTGTCAGAGTATTCTTGTAGCTGGCCAAATTAATTCTCCTTTCAGGTGAAATGGCAACACAATACAAAAGGGGAAAGTGAAGTTGTTGTATAGCCTTATAGAAAATTCATGTTACAAATAAAATGTATATATAAATGAAATCTGGAGTTTTGATTCATTTGTGACCTCAAAGAATGCTCATTCAAATTTGTTGGAAGTTTTGTCACCCAGAGGACAAAGTCTATTTGAGACTAAGCAGTCAGGAATATTATTTGCCTACATACACTGACATTTTAATTAAAAATAAATAAATAAAAAGGTGTTGTTTCTAGTCCAGTGTCCAAATCCTGACAGTTTGCAGGAGAACAGTGACTTATGGGAAGTATGAGTGGTTCTCCTGTGAAGTTGTATATGTAAAGCAAAAATTAGGTCTTTGATGTTTTTCTCTATATACTGATGGAAATCATACACATATGATAGCATGAGAACATCTTGAATGTATAATAAATCATTTAATAACATATTTAGAATCTTCATTTTAAAAACAGGTATATATTCATTTTAAAGCTAGGCTGGAGCAGATAATTGAGGAGCCAACTAGAAAAAAATGTTTTAATGGAATTTGTATTAAGAATAGGAAGGAATCGAGAGTGTGAAAGTTGGAGACATTCTTCACTGCAGTGATCACAAAATGGTTGGGTGTGTTCTAGGAGAAGAGGGCAAAAACAATACAGCACCAGGGCATTGGATTTGGGGATCTCCTTGGAAGAATACATTTGGATATAGACCTGGGGAGAAATGGAGTCACAGAATCAGTGAGTCATAGAATGTCTTGGGTGGGAGAGGACATCAAAGATCATCTAGTTCCAACCCCTCTGCCATGAGCAGAGTTGTCACCCTCTAGAGGTCCATTTTGCTCAGAGTCCCAGCCAATCTGGTCTTGAATGTCTGCATGGTCAGGGTGTAGAAAACTTCTCCTGCAAACTTCTTTCAGCTTGTTCCAGTGCCTCATGATCCTCTGGATACAGCATGTCCTCCTAAAATTTGACTTAAAACTTTTCTCTTTTAGTTTAAAATAATTCCTTCTTGCCCTATTGCTATCAGACAATGTAAAATGTAAAAAGAGGATTTCTTTTTCTTTTTTTTTTTTTTTTAAAGCACTGAAAGGTTGCAACAAGATCATCCCAACTCTGAACAGAGAAGATATTCTAAGGACTGGGTGATATTCAAAGATAATTTCCTCCAAACTCAAGAAGTGTTCGTACCACAAGCAGGAAATCAGCCAATAGTGGGAGGAGGCTGACATAGGTAAGCAAGTAGCTTGCAGTTGAACTCAAATATAGAAAGAAGTATGCAAGAACTGGAAGAAGGAGCACAGTTTCTGTTCAGCCATGGGGGCAGGTGCTTTTTACTCTACAAATAAAATTCTAAAAATTCTACAAATAAAAGAAGAAGAGTAGAAAAATTAAAAAAAGAAAAAGTAAAAATAATAAATAAATGTAATACTATGGAAAACATGAGCCTGCTTTTGAATGGGATGGGGTGCTCAGTGACAAAGAAAATAGAAATTGACACATTTCTCAATGTTTTCTTGGCCAAGGTCAGTTGGAGGCGAGTCACTGGCAGTGTATTCCAGGGTCAGAAATGGAGCCAGTGCTATTCAATATACTCATTAATGAGCTGAATGATGGGACAGAGAGCCCTCAGCAATTTTGCAGATGATAGAAAACTGGAAGGAGTAGATTAATGTTAGTTGTTAGGAGGGAATTCTTTGATCAGAGGGTGGTGAGGCACTGGAATGTGTTGTCCAGAGAAGCTGTGGATGCTCCATCCTTGGAGACATTCAAGTCCAGGTTGGACAGGGCCTTGGTCAGCCTGATCTAGAGGATGGCAACACTGCTGCTGGCATGGGTTAGAATTAGATAATCTTTAAGGTCCCTCTTAATCCAAGGATTTCTGTGATTGCTTTAGATAATCTCAAGAAGTCACTTTCAACCAAAACTTTTTGTTTGTTTGTTTCTGTGATTATTATATTTGTGGGTATTATAAATGGAGGTGTATTATTAAAAAACAATGAGTAACCATAAGACTTTACATCTATAATTTTATCTTTATAAGTTGTCCATTTCACTTGAAATGCTTGATTTATTATTTCATATCTGTCTGAAAAGTTTTACATTCTTAATTTTGATTATTCATTAACATGTTCATAGTCCTTAGCTGGAAAGTTAAGTGGAATACTTTTTTAAATCTACCAGTATGACAGAGATTTCCAAGTATATTTGTAAAACTTATTAAAAAGAAAGCTACTGAAAGGCAGATAATGTTCTGGAACAGATTCCCAGGTGGATTTTATTTTGTGTTGTTACTTCTAAAATATGAATTATGGAAAAAAATTATAAATGCCCTGCTCTGTATCCCTCACCTGTGAACAAGTAACAAGGTGGTTCTTCTTGGAATATAAAAAATGTCAGTTTCCATAAGCAAATATTACTTAGTAATACACAAACTGTTTGCATGTATTATAATGAAGTGTCAATATTGATAATTTTGTAATACATATTAAATGAATATGGCTTTCTTTAAAGTATGTGAAAATAAGTTTTTACTAAAAACTCTTAAGTTTTCTGCAGAAGTGCAGAAATCACTACTAACTTTGAAATAATGAAGTTGCCAAACAGAGTTTAGATCTTCTATGCATGTGGTTATTATGCTCCAGTGAGTCCTGACTTGATCAGACTGGACAAACTTCCACATCAGAGCAAAGAATGGTGTCTTGTTGTGACTGTCAGTAGAATTAGTGTAAAGTGTTGGTTTTTTTTTTAATCACTGCTATTTTCTTTGCGTTATCTTCCAAACTGACAGAAGCGCTTTCGTAAACTGTAGACTTTTATTCATATTGGTTATGTGTAAATTAGTTCAAATGTTATTCATTCAGCAATTTAATTTGATAGTCTATGGTCTATCTTGATTCCAGTTTACATCCCAAAAGCAAATTACCTCTAAAGAATCCCTGTAAAAGATTCAAGATAACAGGCAATGTGGTAAAAACATTTTTAACTAGCTGAAAAACAGAGAGATTTCTCATTCCAATGAGTTTCCATACAGTACTTGTACCTCTCAACTGAAAAGGTAAATTTGGCACATAGTGCAACTATAGTAAGTTTTTATGTTTTATTCCACAAAATTCAGATGAAAGTGTAAGTTTTTTAAGCACCATTAATGTCACTCTTGTAAGTAAAGTGTTGGAGGTTTTTTTGCTGTCAATAGCATTTAGAATGTAAATATTAGTGAACGCTACTTCTAAAAGAAGTTTATTTACTTAATAAAAGAAGTGCTGCTATTTTCATATAATGATTCTTTAAAATGATTACATTTTGCATTTATGCATTACTTAATATCTTTTTTTTCTCTTGAAGCAAAAGACCTATACCTTGAAAAAAAATTAAAACACAAGCATCTCTAGTGATAAAGAAGTCCATATATGTGAAATATGAATAATCTAGGATAAACACAAAAAGCACCAAAACTTCTGAACCTTTTTCTTATCAAAATAATGTTAAAAGTAAATATAATTAGTAGAATAATTCTGGATTTTTATTACAAAAACTGCAAATGACTATTGCATTTACCCATACATTCCTGAAACCTTTCCCATGCTTTATTGCAAAGAAAGAAACAAATGACTAGGGAAAGAAAAGTAAATTAGCTATTCAATCTTCTCTATCTCACCAGAGGAGTGTTTAAGAGTAGTAAATGATGGAGAAGACGGTATGGTAAGAAAACATAGATTGATCTGACAAAGCAGAGAGTAGCAAAGCAAAAAATGAAACATTGCAATTGTTTTGAGAAGAACGGAATCCCCTTTCTGAAAAAAAAAAAAAAAATCATTGAGATATCAGAAAAAATATAATGACAATTAATAGAATAAATGCTTTCCTCATTATGTCCCAGAACTTAGTGAGAATTTAGTAGACTGAGCCTTGGGGAATAAAATTTATTACTAACATGAAAAATGTTACAGTTCTGATGCATTTTTTAGATGACAGCATAATATGTTATGGATCATTTGATTTTTTTATATGAAAATGCTATTCAGTGCCCAAAAAGGCATATGCTGCTAACGGCATGTGTTGTAGTCTTTCTTAGGACAGCTGGCAGCTAACAAATGCCAGTCAAAACACAAAATGTCAAGCAGAATTTTTTCCCAGTAGTAGTATTATTTTGGATAATAGAACATACGAGGGCAATTCCAAAAGTAATGCCCCCTGTATTATTATGTTGGCCCACAGTGTCAGAGACAGATATTGGTGGTATGTCAATAGAGTTTGAACCTTCCCACCAATATTCAGTTACGCTTTGTTGCTATGTGACAGATGGCAGCTGAGAAGCAGTCTGACAAAATGGCATCTGACATAGAAGCGTGCATGAAGCAAAGGTGTGCCACTGAATTCTTCCGTGCAGAAAAAAATGGCAGCCACTGACATTCAATGATGTTTGCTGAATGCTTATGGAGAGCACAATGCGATGATGGGCAGTGAGTTTTAGCTGTGGTGACAGAGATAGTGGGTAAACTTGGCTGGTGCAGATTGTTTCGAGCACAGAATGCAGGCTTTTGGTGGTTACTCTTGAAAATCTGAAAAAACCATTGTGTTTTGTATCTGAATTTTCTCCATCAATTATTGTTTATTGCTGTTTGTATCTGTTGTAGTTTACATGGAAATAAATAGGAGGCATAACTTTCAGAGTGACTGACATATAATAGAGTTTTAGAAGCGTTTAATATCACACATCATAAACTCATAGAATATCTTGGGTTGGAAGGGACATTAAAGGTAATCTAGTTCCAGCCCCTTCCATACCTTTAATATTCAAATAATATTAAGTCCTGTAGGTAAAAAAAAAAAAAAAACAAAAAAAAAAAAACCATAAAAATCACCAAACAACTTCCAGGAGATCAATTAATAAAATTGTAGTAACTTTCAGAAAGTAGCGTTCAAATGTTTCAGTGAATTTGGAGAAATGATCCAGGCAGTGTAATAGAGGCCAAAAAAAATAATCTCTGTATACATAAAGGCATTTATATACATTTGATGCTGTTGCAAATGAATTATATCCTTCATTTACAAGAGAAAATAAAAAATACATTTATTTATAAATCTAGTGATTTAACAAAGCTTAATCATAAATAAGAGAGTGACTTAATGAGATTTGAGATAGCAGTATACACTTCATTATTGACTGCATGCAAGATAAATGTACTCAGCTAGGAGACCCTCACAAAGCTCAGAGTAGATGCCTTTGCTTTCTCAGCTCTTTCTCAGAGGAACCTAGTGTGGCTGGATCAAAACTTTGTCTGAAACATGGTCAATGGTTTATATCTGAAGGACTGTATGACACAGTCAATCTAAGATACAATTTTAGAAAAGTTCAGGAATCTTAAATTAGTGGTCACTTACTGAGGATCTCTATAGGCAAGGCATATCTTGACGTCGAGGTGCAAGTAATCTCTGCTCACGTATAACCTTGAGAAGCAACCCTACTCAAGGAGGATTGTCCTGCAGCCGGCTGTCAAGAAGGGAGAGCTTAAGTGGCTTCTGGGTGTCTCATCATTTATGAAGTCAGATGATTAACTGATATTTTCTGGTGCATGCTCAATTGTCCTCAGCTGTTGAACAGGACATCTGTCTACCAGTTCTTCCAACACTCAGTTTGAACATGTATTGTGGTTGTAATTCTGTATGTTATCTGTAGGCTTTGAATGCAATAGCCAGTAATTGCACAAGGCAATGGCTAGACTGGAGGGGGTGGTGTTGGGAGCACATCATCAAAGAAGATAGTATGTTCATTTTTAGAGTGCATTTAGAGAACCAAAGTGTGAGGAGGTAAGTTTTATAACAATCAGAAAGGGGGAGTGGCCAGTTTAATACCTCTGATTATGTGTGAAAAAGTTTCTGCCAATACATTCAACTGAAATTTCTAGTAGTTTTTCATAACACAACATCTGTTGGCAACCTGTTCCACTGGCTCACCACTCTCACAGTAATTCTTACTAGGTCCTGGGAGAAATCTTTAAAACTCTGTTAGGAATAGAATAAGGAAAGTCTATGTGTTGTGTTCATGTCCCCCACGACTGCCTGTAAAAATTTCTGTGAAATACCAGTTTGAACTTACTTAACTGTAAGCTAAAATGTCTATTGTATTGATGGAACAGCAAATATTCCTTTTATAATTTCCTCACCACACTTTAGTAGTGAATAGGGAACTTATATTCCAGTTCTGATCACCCTAAGGGTAATAAGGGAGTTTGACTTGTAGCGTAGTGATTACAGAACAAAGGTGTTAGAATTAGATTCTAACAAAGTAAATATTATGGAAGAAATTCTGGCTGATTTGAACTGATGAGTCAGTTTTACAATGTTAAAATCCCTAAATGGATCAAATCCCTAAAATGAGCATGGCGTGAAACAAAAAATTCAATTCAGGAAGGGCTAAATTGAGCTGTGATGAAGATCTTAAATTTTTCTAAGCAGAGGTCACCTGGTCCAGTGAGAATCTGATGGAAAGTTTTGGCACAGATAACAGGACTGAGAATAGAAAGCTGATGGATAATGGCAATGTACAAAAAATCATTCAAATCAGATATGGAAAGCTTCACATATTAATTAGTAGACTATATGCAATATGAAAAAAGGTCTGAGAATATAAGCAATTAAATAATATTGTAAGAATCATCAAAAAGTGACAATGCAGTAATTTTCTTTCTAGCTAGTTTATAGATGATCTCTGACTGCTGAGTAAATCTGGCTGGTGTTTAGATGGCTTCCATTTAATAAGTACCTTTAATCTCACATGCTTTCAGCACACAACCTGGCAGTGCAGTGAGCTAGTTTGCAGCCACATCCTTCGTCTGATATGAATGGCCTTACTGCTCAAGCAATTCTGTTTAAATTGACTTGTTATTATGGCATTTCAATCTTGTTTACTTGAAGCAAGCACATCAACCGCCTTGGTGCTAAACCAAGTGTGAGCAAAAGTGTCTTCAAAGTGTCTTTATGGGCAGATGTGTGGTATTATTTCTATACCCTATTTCAACACATAAGAATTGCCTGGGCATTTATATACCATTTATGTTAACCATTTATCCAGCCCGTCACAGCAGAGCATTCATTATTAATGCATTGATAGTCATCCAGTCAGCAGATCATAAGAAATGGTCAGCTTGCTACCTGATCTCACACAGAGATGAGCACAGCAGAATGAATATAGCATTTACAAAGCTGGATTATTTGTTAGAGAAATAGACAACTGTTACACAAGATGAATGCAGTATCTTAATAAAAGCAAATGGAGCAAAATCAAGTACTTCTAACTTGGGTGCCCATGCACAAACTAATGTATTGCCAGAAATACTGAAAAGCCACGGGTTAGAGAAGGTAAATGAACGAATCTTGGGGATTATAATCATTAACTTTTATTCCTGCTACAGGAATATACAAAACTGATGGCCTGAGAATGTATTTTGTTTAGCTGCTTGAGAGAATAATCTGAAAGTGCTTTCATGCAAAAATTTACAATGTATAAGAAAATTTAAAAGCTCAGTTTAAGAAACTTTGAAGAGCCTAGTCCTGTGACTGCAGAGAGGCAACATAGAATTAATTCGTCTCTGTTGCCTTCAAGCACTGTATTCTTCCTAAGAAAAGAACAAACATGGGAACTAATAACATGGGCTTTCAGGAAAACAGGATATGTGTGTGTGTCTGTATATGTAAGCAAAACAAAAGAAAACAACAACAAAAAAGTGCTACTGAGTAATGAAACTTACCACAAATGTCTATTATCAAAGGCGAAAGAGCTTTACTGGTTTTAGCTAGGGGTTTAAATATTTTATATCACACACTATACACATTGTAGCAAAGTGGCCTTCTATCTTCTTTTGTGTAGAAATGTTTATTTTTACAGTTGCTGTTTATCACAAGGTACTTCATACAGATATGAAAACATGAACTAAGGCAAATCTCTGGAAAGCTTTCTATACTAGAATAATTACTGAAATGACTGTGTTGCACCATTTAATCTAAGTGGTGAAATTTGCATTAATTTAGACTACTGAAGGCAGAATCAACCCTATATAGCATATTTGAAGCATGCCAAATTCCTTCAAAAACATAATTGTATTGGCTGTAGTCTTCTAATTTTCAGTGCTTATCTGTTTTACTTTCTTTGTTTATAGGCATTTATCAGTAAAAAATTTAGTAAAAAAAAACAACAAAAAAAAAAAAAAAAAAAAAAAAAAACCCAAAAGATTGGACCATGTCTTCTTTTTACTCATTTGTTCTTTATTAATAATTATTGTAATGACTGATAAAATATACATTATGTTGCAAAATATTCCACCGAATATATACAACAGATTTGATCCTGTCTTGATAGAACACCTTCCTCTCATGCTCATCCCACATTAAATTCAAGGATACCTCTTAAGTATATAACATTGTGACTTCAAGTCATAGTTTTTGTCTTAAATTAACCTGCTTATTGTGTTAGAATTGCTATCATTTCACTATTTTATTATATTGCATATAATTCAACAATTCATGTTGAATTATCAAGGCAGAGTTATATAAAATAGTATTTTAAATTGTTTCTGTTATAGTTTAAAGATGATGTTTCAAATATGGCATTGAATTATTTTATATTGACTGAGTGTGGATTGCCTTTGAAAATTACCTGGAAGAGCTGAAAAGAGATCATCTTGCATTGAAAAGTTGAACACAGTGTTCTTGCATTCATATTTTCTTACTGAAATATTTCAAAACTAGTAGAAAAAAATGAAATCAAAGCTGTAGTTTACATAGGTCTGGTGGATATATGCCTTTAAATTTCTTGCCTTTAAATTTCTGAAAGCCATCCTACTACCTAGTAGTAGTTCTCTCCAGTATTTGTAGACATTACTACAGACAGTAAAGGTCATTAGGAAGCTAAATTTTTCATTATTCATGTATGTTTTACTTGTAGGTAGTGTCAAGTAAAGGCAAGGACTGACTTTTCCACAAGGAAAAGCCATGTGAGCCAGCAGCTGGGAGTCACATAAAGGCAGGCTGGCCTTAGCTTCAAGGAGCCAACATGATCATGTCCAGAAAAATGTAACCAAGGTCAGCAATAATCCTACGGCTATCCTGCAAGTCTGTATTGATAAGCAGTTTAAAAATCAAGTTCCGAAGTCATATCAGCAGATTAGGGCCAGTCCTACATAAGACTGGGTACAAACATAGCCACAGTTCAGCAGTAATGAATGCATCTTAGGCAGACACCAAGGATGTGAATACAAACTAAAAAATGGCAACTGTGTGAAGGAGAAGGGAAATCCCACTTGGAAGCTGTTTTGAGCTCTGTCTACACAACAGCTATTTTTGTGACTTGCTTATTTTGAATACAGGCAAATTGCCAAATGTCTGGGGGAGCTGATTCAGGTTACTGGCAAACACAGCTCTGAAAAATATTCCTTCAGCTGGGAAACATGTTCATAGGAAACTGTCAAGGACAGACAAAACCTGTCAGTGGGTCGTATGGAAGCCTTATGGCTTCCTTGGTTGTCCTTGAAGCAGTTATTCAATATTTTCACTGGTAGTGTAAAAAGAATGTATAAAAGCTGAACATATTAATGACAGAAATTGGAAATGCTTTCAATATGGGAAAGGATTATTAGTGTACTATTCTAAGAACTGAATGACTATAATGATGGAAAAGTAGCAGTAGCTTTGACGCTTATCAAAAGAACCACATAAAAGGTGACAAAAAAGTAGCAAAATAGAGTTGAATAAAATCTTTGAAAATTAATTAAATGAAAAAGGAGAGTATCATAAATAAGAACTATTTATTTTGAAGGTTAATCTAAGTGTAAAAGTAAATGAATGATACAAGATGCTGTGAAATTTCCCACGTAAGGGAAATTATTTTGTAAGAGAAAGAAGAACCAACAGCAGTAGCAGGTGTAGAAACATGAATTATTTTTAAAATACATTGTGTACACTAAAATTTGGTTACCTGAGAGAGCTGGGGGCTCACAAGACTATTTCTGTACCGCTGTTTTCTCAACTCATGTATAAATATTATGTAAACTGCAAATGCATAAGAATTAGATCTTCAGTCTCAATTTCTTGATTTAATTTCTGCTTATATTCTACACATTATTTTGTGCAAACTGCACATTGCTTGGGCATCTTGCAAAGTGAGTATTAGTATTTTTCATACGCAAATTATGTACTTTCTATTTGCCTAGGTTTAGATCTTATGGTAATTCTTATTTGTGTCACTAGTAATCGGATGACATATATAATTTGTTAGTGTGAATTATGAGTTGAAAACACTGGATTCTAAATGTGTCATTCATAACATAAAAGTCTTTTTGATGAATTATACAGTGCTAACAATTCTTGGTAATCTTTTGGTCAATCTGAAGAAAAGGAAAAATAATTTCAGTGATTCTATCTCGTTACTCTTATATATTTCCATAGAGCCTTGTAATGATTTCTTTTGATGGTAAAGCCAAATTTGGTCTTAGTTTTCCCACAGAAATGAAATCACAGCAATACATCAATTTTGGCCCTTAACCAGAACAGTCTATTGGAATCTTCTGCTATTAGTTCATAGGCTCAAATGACTCCAGAGCCTGTTTTTCCATTTTAATTAAATTAATTGTGTGAAAGCTGTACAAGTTTCCAGAAACAAAACTTCCTTTGGAACTGAAAAAAAAGGGCTTATTCAGTGTATGTGAATTCTGTTTAATTTTTTGTGGCATGTAGCATCTGTCTCTTTTTCTTCAATAAATGGTAATTCTATAAGACATGGAGGAAAAAAAAAAAAAAAAAAAGGTTAAGAATCATTGCCATTTCCCTTGTGTGTCAATTTTATTTTGTCTCTTGTATTTTTTATCCATCTCTTAATTGCTCCCTAAACATCAAAGTTCTGTGATAAACTGGGTAAAATATCTGGAATATATTAGTGCTCCCTACCTCCTAAATCTTCTTCTTTGTAGTTTTGAAGGCATATAGGTAAAGTATCTGTCAGAATGTAGTCAAAGTTGAAGTTATTGCAGTAGGCAAAATTTGCATTTTTTTTCCATTCTGAGGCTGATACTGTACTGATCATACTGATCAGTCATACTGATACTGTATGACTGCATGCCTTTAAGGATACTAAAATGAAGTAAATACATGAAGTGATGCAGTCTAATGCTTCTGCATGGTATTTTAACAGCTGGAAGCCTCATCTTTGAGCCACTGTTACTAAAGATACATACATATTATTACTTTTTAGGTCTTTCTGCATTCTATTGGCATCCCCTGGATTTTTTAAAATAAAAATATTTAATTGCACTTTTTGATTTTTAGATATTTCCATAGTTTGCATTTGGAAAAAAAGAAAGGCTTTTTACACCGCATTTTTACACCGTACTCAAGCATAGATTACTTTCTAAGCAGTATTATCTTGTTGGATTACATCATGTCACTTATTTTTCACTTGGCTTGTCCCATTTTTATTTTCTCTAATGTTGGCATTTTTTGTGGGTAGACATAGCAGTTCTTAAAAGTATGTGCCAAATTCCTAGTTGAATATGTAGATGAGCTGTACATCTGCCACAGCAGTTTCCTCTAGTGTACCTTTGAATAAAACAAGCCAAAAATATCTTGTTTAATTTGGCTAGAAACAAATTGAACAACAACAACAAAAAAAAAGTTAAAATGTGCATTTCCACTGATTATTAAAGGAGCAGGGACTCATATTTGAGTATACCTCAAATATTGGGAAAATATCTTTAAAACACTGACAGACCTGCTTCAATTACTTTGCAAGGCACAGTTAGTAATGACGGTTTCCATGATGCATACCATTCTTACTGTAATATTGTTAAATTGAGTTCTAATCAGTCTTTGTTAAGACACCTTCTTCCAGTACCTTTACTGTAGAGGATTATAGTATTATAACAGATCAATATTTGCCAGTTCTTGAGAAAAAAAAGTAATTAGAAATACTAAATTTGTGCCTCTGGCTCACCAAATTCATAACTATATCAAACTAAAAGAAGAATGCATTTATTTAGTATTATTATTAAGCATACTGCCAATTCACAGGTTCTAATGCCCAGTAGTATTTCTGGTTTTGTTTTCCATATTTATTCTGATTACATATACAACCACTCAATTATTAAACTGGACAGTTAGTTGCTCTCTTCATGAGGCCAGCACAAAAAGACGCTCAGCAACAGCAGCTGAAAGGCAGTTAGAAGACGAAGAAAAGGCAAAGGGAAGTAAAAAAATCTTGAGTAAAAAATACAAATAAAAATTTAAAAATCCCAGAACTACGCAGTCTTCTAACATGAACCACACAGTCTTTGTGACAAATAGTATCAGAGGCAATTGTAAATTTTCCAAGCACTTGATGATGGAGAAACTAAAGTCTCCAGAAGAACTTCATTTTGTTGAACATCGTATATAAACATATTTGCCTCCATTGGGGATGTAAGAGTGGAGCACAGCTTTTGCCAAAAAGGACTAGGAGGTACTGGTGGATGGCAAGCTAGACATGAGCTGTGGTTGTGGTTAGTAGGTCCAGAGAGGTAATTCTTCCCCTCTACTCTGTGCTGGTGAGGCTTCACTGGGAGTGCTGAGTCCAGGTGTGCAGTTCTCAGGACAGGAGAGATTTCAACCTGCTAGTGTGTGTCCAGAGGAGAGCCTCAAAAAGGATACAAGGGGTGGAATACATCCCCTTTGAGAACAGGCTGAGAGAGCTCTTTAGTAGGGTCTGTGGTAATAGGACAAGGAGAAATGGTTCCAAACTAAAAGAGGGGAGATTTGTATTGGACATAAGGAAAACGTTTTTTAGAACAAGGGTAGTGAGGCATTGAAACGAGTTGCCCAGAGAGGTGGTGGAATCCCTTGTCCTTGGAGACATTCAAAGACAGGATAGATGGGGCTCTGAGCAACCTGATCTAGATGTTGTAGATGTCTCTGTTCATTGCAGGGGAGTCAGACTATATGACTTTTATAGGTTTCTTCCAACTCAAATGATTCTGATTCTGAGAATAGTCAGATGAAAAATGTTGTGGTGGGATGTAAACCCTTTAAGAAGCCATGGTTGGCATAAAATATGGGAGGGGAGGCTGTAGACTAATCTTGAAATCCTCACTGTACAAATGGACAAAATTATATCCATATAGATGAGCTTAAAATGTTGAAACAGCCAGAATAGAATGCTTTAAGTGAATGACGAAATGCAGTGTTAACTTGTTAATGTACGGCAGAGCATTCAGAGCATTAGGATAGACCTATAAATATTTTTGAAAGGTATTAGTTCCTTGTGAAAACACGTCAGCTTGATCTAGGCTTACAGTAGAACAGATTGACTACTATGTTATCACTATACAAACCGCAAGTTGAAGTACTTATTTCCTGTTAGGGATTACTAGATCATGTATGATGTAACATGATGAGGAGGAGAGCTACCTTGTTTTCCATCCAGCAAGAGGAAGACAGAACAAGCAGTTATTTGTCCTTCATAAAACTGGGTATGTGTGAACATACCCATGAAAGATCTCAGAACCTGTTGATAAATCTCAACTGCTGCTGAAGGGATCTAACCACTGTTTGAAATTTCTAAACTAAATACAGAAAAATAGACATTCATTTTCTATCTTCTATTAAACGTTGACAGTTTCATAGATCACTACTTTCAAGATCCAAGCCTGATATAAAATATTTTGGCTGTGGTGGGTTTTCTTGTTTTATGGATATGTTAAATTATAGCCTTCAGTGAAAATTAACACCATTACTCTTACTTGATATTGTTGGCAGATAACATAAGGGAATTGACTTTGGGGGTCCATTGTTAGTAAATAGTACCTGAACATTTACACATTTGGATTTAATTAAATAATACAAGTAAAATCTGAAAGTAGGGAGTTTTGCAGTACAAATATAGAAAGCAAACAAATAAACAAGCAACAAAGGGAAAAACATTGCAGAATGTCTTAATTTATTGAAACAAAGTTGCTTTGTTTGCTGAATCAGAAATTATCAAATGGTCTCCAAGACAGAATCAAAAGTTCAAGAAAGATCCTAAGAATATCTACTTAAATGAAAGTGTGGACTCACAGGCAGGGATTTGCTCTTATTGTCCTGTTCCCCAACATATTTTCAAGAGCTAAACTATTATTGAAATAAATAATTCTTATATATTGTCTTATATAGAAGACAGTAAAGAAGGACAGCATTTCTTTTATGCAGTCTTCTTGTGTATACCCATATTTATGACATCCACAGCTGAGCTAGATTGCTCTCATCCTACCTTCATGCCTGAAGCTAACGATCTCTGTCTATAAAGGCTATAAAAATAAAATTCCATGAAGTAATGAACAGAGATGCTATGAGATGGCTGTGGTTTCATTCCCCTCCTCCCCACCCCCAGAATAGCTTTACATACTCAGTTTTCAGTGGCCTGAGGAATATTTCTTGTATGCACAGATCACTTCACAGCATACTAAATTAATATGCAAAAACAGCGCCAAGGGGATGGCCCTTCCCCTTTATTAATTTAAACATTTTAATATTTTCTATATGCAAAACATAATTAGAATTAATGGACTTCAGTGCTAATGTAGTGCTGGAAGCTACCTAATGCATCTATCTTCTGCATATGATAAACATGATTTTTGAATCCCTTACCACCAGCAAGGCTGGAAGCTCGGCTCAGTCTGCTGATGTAGTCTGTGTCCAGATAAAGATCATATCAAGTGACAGACAGAGGGAATTATCATCCTTTTGATGAGATAAGCAAATGATCCTCCAGGGAGGAAGTAGAACATGACTGAGTTGCACTGTTTTTTAAGCAAGATCTCACTATTAATCAGTAAAGACAGTTTAGTTAGGATACAGTAAAATATATCAGACATGGAAGAAATGTCATATTTTGGTCTGTTGTGTCCAAACTGTTGAAACTTTCCTTATGTTAAAAGTCACATTCCACATGTGATAGTGGAGAAAATGTAATTTATGTGCTAGTATGTCACACATGCCTTAGGTTCAAATCTGGTTGTGTTGTCCAACATATCATATATCTTTGCAATGTGAGGTGAAAAAAAAGACCAACATACACAAAAAGGAGGAAAGAAAAGGGACATCTTACTGAATTACTGCAGATTTGGTAGTCTTGCAGCAAATAATCTTAACTGGTGAGATTTTCTTACTTCTCAAATAGAGGCATTAGAGACACAAGAAAATACTCAAAATTAAAAACCCTTTGTGCAGATCCTGAAAATAAAACTTGGTCATTAGTGGTTACAGGTACTTATTGCATTTTTATAAGTACTTTTATTTTATATTGCTTTTAGAAGTACTTATTGTACTTGTAACTTCAAAGAAAACCCAAGATTCTCTTGAAATAAAATGTAAATACTTTTTAAAACTCTAAGTTCTGGAACTCTAGAATTTTTCATTATTTCAATGTTGAAAATGCCAAAACATTTCAATATTTAATTTGTCATAATAAGTAAAAGGGCAATGCAGTATGTTAAATGAAAGTTACTTTATTATTTTCATTAGTTCTATTTTAGCTTTACTAAGTGTATTATAATTAGTAGGGGATACGCCTGCAGTGCTTTTGTGACAAGCCTTTGTTGAGTTTTGTCAAATATCATCCTGCATACCATGTAATCTTCAGTATTTTTCAAGTACCCTAGACAATACAGGAATTACTTTTACTCCTTTTCATGTCTTCAAAACAATATTTCTTTCTATAATTTGAATTTTGGCACTGACTTTTTAAATGTCATTATCCTCAAATCCTTAAAGAGTATGCACTCATGAACTTATTTTATGCCAGTATCAAACACGTAGACTGATTTTTCCACATGAAAATCCAGGCTAGCAACATACTTGATAAAACAGTGATTTGAAATAATTACACTGTTTTCCTTTAAACTTCGATGTGCAACGATATGCAAATATTTCCCAGACTACAGAAAAGACATTTTACTGATATCTTATAAAGAGCTGTCAAGAGCCCCTGTCAGACATGTACAGCAGCATGAGTAAATAACACTGCTGAGTATTGCTAAGCTTTATAGACTACCCAAAAATTATGTGATTGAAAGGATTTATCAGCAAGGTAGCATCCCAGAATTGGAAGAATTGTTTTGTTGGTCTGGAAATCAAAGAATTGTAGAATCATGCATTCATAGAATGGCTTGGGTTGGAAGGGACCTTAAGATTCATCAAGGTTCAACCCCCCTGCCTCAGGCAGGGCCACCAACCTCCACATTTAGTACTAGACCAGGCTGCCCAGGGTCCCATCCAACCTGGCCTCTAGGGATGGGGTATCCACAACCTCTCTGGGCAGCCTGTTCCAGCACCTCACCACTCTCTTGATAGAGAACTTCCCCCTGATATCCAACCTAAATCTTCTCTCCTTCAACTTAAAACCATTTTCCCTTGTCCTGCAGTTATCTACCCTTTCAAAGAGTTGATTCCGCTCCTGTTTATAGGCTCCCTTTAGGTACTGGAAGGCTGTAATGAGATCACTCCACAGCCTTCTCTTCTCCAGGCTGAACAAGCTCAGCTCCTTCAGCCTCTCTTCATAGGGGGGGAGGTGCTCTAGCCCTCTAATCATCTTTGTGTCTCTCCACTGGACCCTCTCTAACAATTTCCTGCCTTTCTTGTATTCAGAACCCCAGACCTGGACACAGTACTCCAGACGGGGCCTCACAAGGGCAGAGTAGAGGAGGACATTCACCTCCCTGTCCCTGCTGGCCTCCCCTCTTCTGATGAAGCCCAGGATACCATTTGCTTTCTGAGCTGCAAGAGCACACTGCTGTTAAGTTTTTCATCCACTAGGACCCCCACGTCCTTCTCCGCTACTCTGAGGGATTGCTCCTCCCAGTCAGTATATATGCCTGGGATTCCTCTGGCCCAGCTTCAAAACCTTGCACTTTGCTGTGTTGAAACTCATTAGGTTCACCCAGGCCCACCTTTTGGGTCTGTTGAAGTCCCTCCCTGTCTGTTGAATGCCATCCCTTCATTCCATTTTGTCAACCACACCACTCAGCTATTATCTCCAGCCTGTCCTCATCTTTTTTGAACTGCATGAATCAGAATTGCACACAGTGCTTCAGGTGCATTCTAAAGAGAACAGAGTAGAGAGGGATAATCACATCTCTACCTCTGCTGATGATACTTCTGTGAATGGGGTCTACGATCCAATTTGATTTGTTGCACAGGTGCACAGCTGACTCATGTTCAGATCATTGTTCACAAGCACCTATAGGTACCTTTCAGTAATGCTGCTCCTCAGTCACAGATCCTAGGCTGCACTGGACTCTTTGGTTGGGTTGTCATAGGTGTTGAACCTAGCAATTAGCTTTGTTAAACTTCATAGAGTTCTTACTTGCCACTCTCCCCGTCTGTTCAAAAGGTAGGCCATCTTACAGAGACCTGATGTGTTTGACTCACTGCTCAGTTTAATGTCACCTGCAAACTTGCTTTTGTAGGTACTATTTTCAATCAGAATTCACTTTTCAGTATTACTCAGTCTTGTGTTCTTTCTCATTGGATGAACCTCTTCACAAAACAGATGCTACCAGAAAGTAACATCTACAATAATCTTGGATACTAGGATACTTTTACAAAATTTTTCCATTGCAGTGGCTAAAATGCTGAATTTCCAACTTTGTGTTCATCTATATTCTGGTGATTAACTGAACCTTTTCACAAGATTCTAAATAGTTTTCATCTAGATATATAAATACATTTTTAATCTCAGATGGCATATTCCTGGATCTTCTCCTGTTTTAATGCCAATTTACATCAGTAACCAACCTCTAAAACTTGAAAGGTGTTTTCCAAAAGCAGCAATCCAGATCCAATTTTAGCTCTGAGGACCCTTTTCCTTGCAAATATTCATGCCCCTCCAACACTAAGTTGCAACTAGGCTAAATTATGTTTATCTTATGGCCACAACATTTTGTCTGTCTATCAGAATTTTTTATCTTTGCCTATGCTATGACTAAGGCTAACAGCTTTCTTCCTCAAAATAAAGTAGTTGCCTATCCTTCCAGAACACTTGATTTCCAGAACACTTTAGCATCACTGTCCAATCTTGAATTAATTAGCATTCTGAATCTCAGGATTGCCTAGGAATGCACATTCTTTAATACTATTATAGTTGGAAATGTCTTAAATGTTTTGGCTTAAATTTTTTGTACTTTGCACCAGAGACCACTACATTCCAAAAGCCTATTTAATCTTTTTTTTTTTTTTAATGAATGAATGAATATTACCTTCTAAATAGCAATTCTACCATAGACTTTAGTGTCATGTTATATGACTTTCATTCTGGTCTTACAAAGTGGTGCCTAACTTTCTTTGCATATCTGTATGTATTTTTATGTAGTAATTGTTTTGCATATCTCCCCTATTGCTCATTTTTGTTTCTGCAACTAGTGTCTACCATGTATACAGGAAAGTTCTTCTGTACAGTCTTATTCTTATTGCCTTTGGTCTAGTAAGTATGTGTGTCCCCAGTGAACCTCTGTCAACCACAATGTATGAATATAGCACTCCATGTTTTCCATAGAATTACACTAGCTGAAGATTTGCACAGTACTCAGTTTCACTTTTTGATTTTAATTAAGACTTTGGTAATAAATTGAGGAAGAAGGTAGCAGACAAATAGCTGTCAAATTTCCGCTCTAAAACTGAAGACTTTGAATTTCATGAAAAGTTGTTATTCCCCAGCTCTTCTGATGAGGCCCGAATTGGCTCATAATCCTGCTGGTTTATTAACAGTAATTTGTGATCTAATGTCATGCTTACGCATTTTAGAGATGAAAATGGGGATCTTACCATTTTGATTCATTGGTAGTACCCCTAACACATCATCCCCCTTGCAACAAATAGGTCTATATTTTCTCAAATAAACCTGTGCAATGAAGGAAATTGTGTATAAGTGGCCCTTTACCTGCGAAGACAATCTTAATAAAATACGTGCTATTAGGTAGGACATTCATAATGATGAAGTGCAAAATGTATATGAGGTCTAACATTTTCTGATGCTGCAGACAGAGAAAATGCTGCCTTTTAAATGCAAAAAAAAAAAACACCCAGATCTTCCTTAAGCTATTCAAAAATCAATTTTGCCAGCTGTCTCTACATGCTCAAAGAATATTAGAGAACAAAAGGTATATTTTTAAGTTAATGACATCAAGTAATTGCAATTTCAGCTGTTATAGGATATGTTGTAAGCAATAGACAAACATACCTGGACACACTTTGATGAGATCCAATTTTTTTTTCCCTAGGACTTTGAATGATTCAGTTTTTTATTTTAAATATGGAAAGCAGGTGCTTAGAAAATTCACATACTTCTAATGCTACTGAAAGTATTTTCTGGTTTGGCTTTTTTGTTTGTTTTTTTCCAAATGTGGTGGGAAAAAAAATCACATTCATCAATGCTTGCTCACTGTTTATGGATACCAAACCATACCAGTGGATGAGAGCATAATAAGTTAGTGGATGGTGCACTGGTGCACATTTTTATGAGGGCAGCATCCAGGTCATCACTGGTGAAAATACATAGCTACTTATGCTGGCTGTGTTGAGAAATAGTGTTATATTCTTGAGAATTTTCTCTGTCAAATAATGTTCTTGTGCTCTTTGTATCTGTTGTAGTTTCCAAAGAAATAAATAGGAGGCATTACCTTTAGAGCAACCTCTGTACAACAGAGCTTTAGAAGTTTTTAAGTCACAGTGTCACAGAACCATAAAACACCTCAGATTGAAAAGCGCCTTAAAGATCTTGATTTCATTCTTTGAATTTGTCTGGTGCATAACTTTATTTACTATGATCAGATTAAAGTAAGATATGATTGCATTTAATAATGGAGACTTTGTTAACATAGATGCAAAAGACGTGATGTAGAAAAATAGAAGAAATACTTTTTTAAAATTTAAAGCCAATTTTATTTATCATAAATATTTATATATATATATATAATTTCTTGTAGGTATTTCAAAAAGATGTTATAAATATTTATTTATTTATTATATTTATATAATATATATTGTATATATTATATATATTTATTTATTATCATTATTTATTTATATATATATTATTATTATTTATTTACTTAGAAATATTTACGTATAACATCTTTTTGAAATACCTACAAGAAAATTTAGTTCTTCGTATCATTGTTTAACATGTCCATGTAAGTGGTTTAATGTTAAAGAAGAATTATGATGGAATTATACATAGAACATCTGGACAATTTTTGAGAAACAGTGGATACACTTCAAAATTTATTGTATTTTTGAATGTCAACATCAATTTAAATTCTAATGTTCTGAGGAAATTTGATTTTTATACATGGTGAGTTCAAGTTGTTTTACAAAAATGTGGTTATTTTAGAACTGCTTTTTAATCTTTTCCTTTCTCATGCATGATTTTGGTATCTTAATAAATTTCAGAAGTTATCAATTTACATCAGAATCTGAAATTCTAGATTTTATTTTGCTTTTTTTTTTTTTTTTTTTTTTTTTTTTTGGTGCATGCATAACTACCTATAAATTACTGCAGGCATACATTATTTCATCTCTTAGAGCATATGGGAACTGCTGAATCACAGCCTGAACCTCTGACTGATCACCTGAGGCGAGCAATGAGTCAGCCCTGGGAGCACAGGTGAAGGCAATTCACCTGTGCTGCCGGAAGGGTAGAGCCTGGCTGCACCTCTCCTAGAGCCATTTAAGAGCTGACTGCAATTGGGGAAGGATCTCTTTTGGAGACCCCTCGGAGACCCCTCCTTTTGGAGTTTTCCAGTGAGGCCCAGGACAAGGGTAAGTTCCCTATTTATCCTTTTTTGGTGTAATAACTTTCTTAGCCAAACTCTTGTGTATGTTCATTGATTATATACACAGTCACAATATATTTAATTTCCTTGCTTAAATCAAGTGAATTATTTCCTAAATCATGTGAAAATTATATTTTTAAGTCAACTAAATATCTTATACTTGGTCAACATTTTACTACGTGTGGGTGATAATATCAAACCAATTAACTCATTTCTTCAGCTGTTAATTAAGAGTGCATCTGATTCAAAGTGGCAATTGAAAACAAATATTCTATGAAAGGTCCCATTGCTCTGTCTTCCTGTCGTGACTTAAAATGACTAAAAAAATTACAATTTGTTAGTACTACGTGGATTATTTTTTTTTTAGGTGTAAGTCATTACAATAAATGGAAGAGCTAACGTATGTCTAAGCAAGCACAGTCTAACAATGTGACACTGTGAGGAATGTATGGGAAGTAGTGTTAGATTTGTAAGATTGAGAGCATATGAACATGCACGAAATGATAATCTATCTTACCTTATTACTAGTAATAGCAGCTATGGTGTATAGCTAGCAGATGGAAACTTAAAATCCCATATAATGTGTTGCAGGAATCAACTAGAATGCTAGGGTGATATAGCAAGAATTGCTTTAGTCTGATTTGAGTGAAAGAGAAAAAAAAATGAAGTAAATAAGACTATGGAAAGAATGGTGTAATCATTAGGATATGTTTGGGAAGCCCTTATTGCAGAAAGGGGTGTGTATTTCTTTCTGATTCTTAGGAATGCACATTATCAGATGACTTTTTTTGTTGTTGCTGCTACAGTAGTAGTACAGTAGTGCAACAGTAGCAGTAAATGTAGACTACTTGCAGATCTTAGATATTTTCTCCTGATAATAATCTAAGCGAGCCTTAAAAATATTTAAGTTATTACATTTCCAGCACCCTAAATAGGTCCTTAGTAACTAAATTCTTATTCCAATAAAAAATCTTTTCATTTATCCAAAAATCTAGCGATGCTCTTTCCCTCCTTGAGCATTCTAATTAGTAGATGAAGGAAATATGTTTAAATTCTTCACAGTCATTGACTGTTGCTTGTAAAAATTTCCAAATATTATCATTATAGAATAGGGCCAAAAAAATCACTTAGGTTAGAAAAAATCAGATCATTGAGTCCAGCTGCTAACCTGGCGCTAAGTCTACCACTAAACCAAGTCCCTAAGCACTGCATTACACATATTCAATAGGCCCAGGTTATACAACATCAACAGCTTTGTTAGTTGGAATTCTCCATCTCACTGGAATCACATTCACCTTCAGGATTTGTGGCTTCCCTGTAATCTCGCTGTATAGTATCTTCTTGTGTTTCTACTTCAAAAATCCTCAATAACCTGATCGACATAAAGTGCCAATAAATCATTATTAAAAAATTCGCATCTGTCATGGAAGAAATGAGTAAATGTTTTCACAGGATATTATATATGTTTTTCAAGTTAGTCTTATCTGCCTCTTCCTTTACCTGTTCATTCTTCAGTGTTCGTAGGACATTTACTTCAGACAATTATTGATTTTACTAGGAAAGTTTTTTGTGATGTTCTAGCAGATTTCTCAAGTAAAGGAGGAGTGATGTGAATAATACATATCTATATTATTGTTGATTTTTATCTGTAAAATCTGTTGAAAGTGATCTACTGACTAATCAAGTGACTTTTACTTTCTGTATTTAAATATTATTTCACAAAAACAAACAAACAACAACAACAACAGAAAAAAAAAAAAAACGCAAAAACAACATAATACAGATATAGGAAGAAAAAAGTCCGAATCCTAATGACATTTCAATAGTACATCTTAAAATGCAAAAAAAGTCATGTTCTGAAATGCCAGCTAAATTGTAGTGGCTTTGCCAATATTATATCATGTATATATCAAGTATTCATGAAGACAATTTAATCTGATATAATAGAGTCCTGTGAAGTGTGAAGTTGTCTTTTTAATATACTGTTTCAGTCTATTAGACATGACTATGTCAGAGGCTTTTTTTTTTTTTAAGGGCATCATGTGGGAGCAGGGGAGGGTATAGGTAAGTAAAGAACTAATTATCTAAAAAGATCTAAATATCTAACTAAGCAGGTCAGATAAGAAAAAGGACATATGATGGAGGAGGTCTAGGTAACTTCTAAAACAGACTCATTAATTGTTTGAAAGATCAGTTGTTCTCTGCACATTTAAGGACACCCTGACAAATATTGCCATGACTTTTCTCATTTAGGGCAGTGACATGAATAAAATTACCAACTGTGAAAAATGAGAGACTGAGAGACAAATTCTATATTGGCATTTTGGTATTTTTTATTCCCTTTACCAAAAGATCTGAATGGCTACATTTGAGCAAAATAACATTTCAGTAACACTGGAAGTGTGTACTTTATACGAAGGTGTAATTTATGATATGTTTTAGAGAACAGCTCTGTTCCAGTGCTGACACTGAAGTGCAATTGAAAGATATTGAACTATCACAAATGTTGTTTCTTTTCTTCCAGTAGGTCTTTTAACTTCCAGGAAACATTTTGTAGGGAATAAATAAGATGTCCTAATAATATTGCCACCTAGAAACATGATGATTTTATTAACAGATTCTTCTGCCATTTTCATCTACTTTTGGTTAAATGAAATATTGTAATAAGATCTTATTTCTACTCTGATTGTAGTCACTGGCTGAATAATAAGACACAATATCAGAAAAAAAAAATAAAATTAATACATAAGATGGAGATAACTGGGAAGAAGACTGAGAAAGCACCAGTTGTATTTATGAAATCAGACAGTTTGACTGTTGGCAAGAAGTCCTGAACCCAGTCTCATTTTAAGAGATACTGGATTCCATGAGCTTTACTGCACATCCTACATAAGGCACGTATAAATTAACAATCCTCATAAAATTGTTACCTTTATTTTTGACATTTCTGTCATAATGAATGAGGATTTTTATCTAAATGATGACTTGGGAATAAAAGTTATGTATTTAAACTTATGAACTTTAAGGCAATCACCGTAATAGCTTTTTACTGGAATTGCATCAGAAGCAAATTGCTCCCGATTCCCTCTGAACTAAATCCAAGAACAAATTCATTTTCTGTTGTATTCCAAACAATCAGGCCCTCTGCAGGGTATAGTACAGTATGTGAAACTGTATTACAGGTCTTATACATTTTTTTTTGGTAATCATTTTTTTTATTTAGAAAATTGATTTTTTTCCTAATTGTCTCTCCTTATCTCATACATTGTCTTAATTTCTCAAGCTGTACAGTTTTTTGCTTTTTCCATACTACAGACCAAAGGATTTTGTGACCTCTTAAAAAAAATAAAGCAACAATTTTCAGTCTTCTCTAATCTTCTTGGTTTTATAAGTTTTATGCAACTTTCTAAGTAATATGTTCTCTGTTAATTCTGAAACTGCTTTAAAGATAGACTTATAGATGCAACTCAACAATTTTGCTTAATTAAAAGCAGTCAAATGAAAAGTATTTATATACTTCTTAATTTGTAGAGTAGTTTTATGATTACAGCAAAAAAAAACCAAACAAACCAAACAAACAAACAAACAAAAAAACAACCCGGTGATGATTAACTAGGATGTGCAAAATTCAAGCAAACTTGCCAGTTTATCACACTGAAAATAAATCAGGAATTGTCCTATATAACAAGGAACCAAATCAATTTCATTGAAGTATATTATAACCAGTACCAGTAATTCAAAGAAATAGATCTTTTTTTTTTTTTCATTGATACTTGTCTATGCAATATACAAAGAGATACAGCCAGATTTTTCAAACAACCTAGCTCTGACAGAATCAAGACTTCTGCTGTTACATTTACAGCATTTTGTGCCCATTCTCCCCCCCCCCCCCCCCAAGCCATTTGAGACCCACCCCACTTATAACCTTTCCAGTTCAGGACTCTTGTAGGACCCAGGAATGGAAGACTTGTCAAAGAAAGTTTAAAGATTTGATCTCTTATCTGCTTTCCTCTTCTTTTTATTTTTATTTTTTTTTTTTTTAAATTGATTTAGAATTGTGCTGCTCTATTTAGGGTTTTTTATTTATTTATTTTTAATGGGTAATTAATTATTGTCTTCACAAATTGAGAATCTGGATCAAAGGCTGTCTTGATATTATTTCCACTTTGTCTAAAAATGTTAAATATAGATAGCTTCTGACAATTAAATTTAAAAGATTTTTGCTTTGAACTTTATTGTACATATGTAATGATTTATACATAAGCAAAGCTAGTTAAATTAGGTGTGAAATATACTCAGATAAAGAATTCATTTTTATATCTTATGAACACTGGGGAGGATTAATGAAGTTCTGTTTTTACTCATGGATAATAATGTCCCCTTTTAATTGGGACAAAGTATTTAGCAGATTTTGGAAGACTAGATTTTGAACCAGGTAGAAGTGCTCATTCCGGCAGTCTATTATACAAAGCAAGCACAGAATTTCTTACAATAACAGAAGTATGGAATTTAGTCAGTTTTGGAGGAATTTTCAGACTGAGATTGCTAAGTAAGCTAATTATAGCAAGAGTAATTTTTAAATATTTCAGTAGCTAGTAACTGTTTGTTCTTAAATATGCAATAGTTTCTTCCTGACATAAATCCTTCAACAGTGTTGTTACCAATTATATTTATTTATCAACTGTCTTGCATCCCAAAGAGGTGGTAAATAAGAGTGGAAAACTGGTAGGTTGGAGTCCCACATAAAACTTATATAACTGCAGAAGAATAAAAGCATGATCTTTTTGAATAATCCAATGAATTAAATGTCAGATAATGCATAGGTGTGAGAATCCTTCTTTGTTTTTTTTTTTTTTTTTTGGCTCAAAGCTTGCTTCCTGAGGTAGTTTGTTGAGGAGGCAAGTGATGGGTGTTGTGTGGCAATCAACATTGCTGTGTGGACAATTTTACATCTTTGGAGCTGTTTGCCTTCGGAAGATAGTGCTCAGGACTGTTTACTGGCGGAAGAACTAGCCTGTGACCAAATAACTCTTGTTTGCTATGGGAGGCTGGGGGATGATACCATTGTATCCTGAGAAGGCAAGATGCAAGTTGGTGCCTCCCTGCTTCCTCTTATCTGCTGGCAAGGCCAGGAAGATAAGAACAAAGGAGTTTCCTGCTGAGGCCCCAGAGCCAGAAGCTGCCACTCAAAAGAGAGCTGACTCAACCACTTTGGATTTGAGGTGTCACTCCAAAGACAGCTGACTCGACCACTCTGAAACTATTGAAAAGGGGCCATCATCACCATGGTCATCTCTCATCGTGCTTTGTCGTTGTTGGCAACACGACAACTCTGCCTGACGACCCACCGCTACTGAAGATCAAAGACTGAACTATGAACCAAGCTGGATCCATGGTGGTGACTATGTCCCTCTTGCTTCCTATAAAGACTCCTTGCCTCTTCTTTTCTATCTTTCCTATCACCCTCCTTCCCTTCCCCCATTACCCTAATTCACAATAGTGTCCGTTCCCCCCTTGCCCATTTCCCTAATTAACATTTGTAATAAACTGGTTGGACCAACATTTGAACCGTTGCTTCTTAATCTCACGCCGGGTATATAGATAATAAAAGAACCTCCTCTCTCTCCTATAAATTGGAGCGACACAGGCAGACAAATACATAACTCTGAAATGGCAAATAGCTGGAGGTCTTGCCTCTAAATTTATTTATTGCTCAAAGGAAGAGCTTTCAGAATGTGTCAAGGGTTTCCTTCCAGTATTTTTTCTGTCCAGAATTATTTAACCAATTTTTGCTCAATATTAGTGTAGCAAATGCATAATTTCTGTGATCATATGCACAGCATTCATTCCAGGTCATTGCTGCTGAAAATACATAATGCAGGTGGCAGCGATTATGCAGTTTCAATCAGAATTATTTCTTAATATATAAGTTACATTAAAAGTAGTGTCCTATCCTGAAGATTCTGTTGTTTTCCTAGAACAAACAACTTCTTGCTTGTCTTGGATACTGAGTACTGTTTTTGGCTAGTGAGGGAAATGTATTTGTTCAATTTAAGGGAATAATGGGAACTAATTACAGTATTCAGGTATCTAAAATCCATTCAAGAAGAAGGCACTATCTTCACAGTACTGTAGCTGAGAGGTCAAGAGGCAATGGACAGAAGTTGCTTCAAGAACAAATCTGCTTGGATACGAACTTTTTACTATAGGAACAACCAAACATTGGAAAAGTCTGTCCATAGATGTGGTGGAAATGTGGAAGACTCAGCAGTGGTAAGGCTCTGTGTATTGTGGCCTAGGAATGTCCTTTCAATAGATACTTTGATCAGATTACATACAAAAGTTCCCTCTAGCCCAGACAATTCTATGATTTCTAGAATTGTCCACAAGGAAAGGACAATTCCACAAAGGAAAACAAAATAGTTACTGTGTTTTATTATTATATTATTTATAATAAATTATAGTTATTATACTGTCTTATAGTATTAGAAGTGTGTTAAAAATAGTGTTAAAACAAAACAAACAAGAATCAAAAACAAAAGCCACAGAACAACAAAACACATTTCAGCTGTATTATTGATCCTTTATAAATTTACAACCTTGATGCCCTAGCAAGAACAGGTCCTCCCAATGCCAGACCCAACTCAAATATAGTAGAAGGGCCATTTCCATACTCAGTTACTTTAAATGCATTTTATTTTGTAAGCGTAAATACTACTTTTCTTATTTTTTTTACCATGTTTAAGTACAAGTAGATATTTACCATTAAATTACATATATCATGTGTAAATGTATTCAAACAATTTAACCTTCCTTTATTTTGTCTCAAATTTTTGTTCTTTTCTGAATGTCTTTCAGTTCCTCTAAATCATTTGTATATTAATGCTGTTCTCACTGTGCTTCACAAAAAAAAAAAAGAATCTCAAAAAATAAAAAATAGCCATGATTTTCACTGAAGTGTTTCACTAGTTCAATACCCACTTTCTTTTATTGGAAGAGTTTTGACTTGCTAGTCCTACTTGATAAAATATTCTATTTATAAGAGGACTCACTATGAAAATAATTTAAAAAAGAGATCTTGACTAAGGAGAGAACTTGTTCGAGATAATGAGGCTTCACATATTACCATGGGTTGAAAAAGTTGGCAGAATTGAGGAGGCTCAAGTGAAAACAATTCCTTCCTTTACGACTGCTTTTTTTTTTTTTTTTTTTTGGCTCTAAGAATTCTGCAAATGCATAAAAGAAGCAAGAGTTTTAGGGAAATCGCTTCAGTTACTAGAATTTAGCATTAGTGTTCATATGAATTTTTTGTCTGACATAGGGCAATTTAAAGATATTGGTTATTCCCAATACAGTTACAATTTCAAAGTAAATAAATCTGAATAGGGCAGAATTCCTGTTGAACTGGTTAAGAATAATATTTTCATTTCAGTGTTATAGGAAACCTGGGACTGTATATGTACTGCTATAATTGCATAATTTTAGAAATGAAAATCATTAGAACCAGAAATTTTGGGGTTTTTGGGGTCAATGTTTCCTGATGGAAGCACATAAAAAGCAATTTTTGCAAACCATTTTGGCAATTTCAGTAATTATATAAGTTACCATTGTAGTTGATGGGGGGGGAAAAAAAAAGGTAAAGATTTTACAGTTATTGCCTCTAGAAATGGTGCCGATGTAGTTACTGTTTTACCAGTCTTTTGTATTTTGGAGCATTCTAAGCCATTTGCAATCTGTTTCATTATGTGTACTTAACTTTCTGAGAAGAAATAAGAGAGAGTAGCCTAGCCTGTGGTGTTTTATTTGGTATTTATTTGCTTACACTTGGTGTGTTAGGGAAGGAATATAATTTCAGTTATTCCCCAGAAACATGGATCAAGCATTGTTGTCAGCACATATTCTATCTTTAAAAATACCGTGTTTTTTCCTATGTCTGTAGAAAGTATGAAAAAGGGGCTTCTGCCGAAGTTGGTACACCAGTGTCTCATGGCTTTAAGTTATTTTTACTTTTGTTCAGACCTGATGTGCAGATATCTTTAATTGACTACACCTAGACTAACTTGCATCACTAATGTTGCTCATGAGGGAGAAATTGAACAGTGTTCAAAATATGGCCATCCTAAGTGGTAGGCGAATTCCTATCTGTAGCTGGAGATTTCCTGTCTGAACCTTATTAATATTGTAATCTCATTATTTTAAAGACTCTCAGGCATCTAGAAGAAAGGAAAATAATATTTTTATGAACAGAAAGTCTTCCATGTTGAAGCATCTTTAAATACTTTTTAAATAGGGGGCCTTGTTTTTGGAATAACCTATGTATTAAAATCGTTATAGACTGTCATGTGAAAGTGCAAGTCTCTGGAAGACAAGATGTCACATGTTGACACACTAAGTTTGAATAGGATACTAGGTTAAGAGCGAACACCAATATTAAAAATAATACTATGGAAGAGCTAATGTTAAATTATTCAATATAATCCCTAGGATTTAAAAGTTGAATGTGAAAGTGAATTTAAATCCTTCACAGCACCTGGTTAATCACTTTTTTTTCCTGGGATTCTGTCTTTTTTTTTTTTTTTAATTCTTTCACTGCATGAAAGATACATGTAATGAGTTTTGCTGATGTCTGGACAATCTGATATCTGATTATGTACTTATATGACCTTTGTTATGAATTGCTGCACATACATTACAGTGTTAGTACTGACTTTTGCAGAGTCATTTCTTCATAATGGTGGTAAGACTGACAGTTTAATTTTATATACCTTGTAAATCTTTTCTTTTAAATTCACTAGCTATATTTCTATTTTACTTTTTTTTTTTACTGATTTTTTTTATTATTTATTTAAAGGAATATCAGTATCTGAAACGTCCAAACTTGAAGTTTATGCCCTAGGATTCTTAGGATAAATGTTGTCATGTATCGGATCAAGGCTTGTGCCTCTGATCTAGTTTCACAGCAAGAGTAAATTTGTGAACAAAAAGAAATATTACTATGTTACAGATATCCTAAAAAGTAATCTTGAATTGAACTCAGTATTTGTTGGAAATGCCAATTAAAGTTAAAATGTTACTCTCTAGGTAGATCTGTAATGTGTTATTTGAATAAATACATGTTGCAGCGTAATGATTCAGTTATTATTCTTTCTCAATACATAATTTCAAAGAAGAAAAGGTAGCTTTAATGTCCATGATTTCTAAGATCTTTTGCAGCTGGTTGTTTTTTGACCAGAAAATCCTAGTCAGGCAAGATGTGGGGATGTTGATTCAGGTAAGGTTGTATGAGTAAAGATTTCAGCATCAGCTTGGTAAGAAGTAAAGAAAAGAGAATGATAAGCGAATATTTAGAATTTTAAAACTACTGATTAAAGTATTCATCTATGGAGTTTAATTTTTTTTAAGAATCTCATGAAAGGAAATTGCAAAATTTTCATACATGTGAGAATATCATTCATGTTGCAGTGAACATTGTATTTTTTTCTTCAGCTGAAATTTTCTGAGTTCGAATGATTTTAAGGTGAAGGAAATATATCTTAAAATTTAAATCTTGATACATATATTGCTGTCCTTTTCTATTTTTATTTTTTACTTTAGAATAGAAATATCAACATATAAAAGGAATGAATAATAGTAAAATGTCAAACTAATGCTTTTTAATTCCGAAGTCAAGAAAACAACATCCCTGCAGTAGTGAAAGCATTTTAATTTAGTTCACAGATTACACATGAAAAGAAATAAACTCGACATTCTATTTTACAGAAATACTAAATGTTAACATAGTAAAGTTTCCATGTGCTGAATATAGTACAGCCTTATGATATAATATGGTAATTAATGCTATAGTCTTAGTACCTAGTAGCTGAAAACACTGCACCAAATTAATTGTTAAGAATAAGTGGTAGCATACCTGGAAGGCCAATCTGAAATATCTGAGTTTTCCATTAAAAGGCTTTTAATCAGTATGATATAGAATATATCAACTCTTTATTGGACTAAATTCAAATTAAAGAAAATGCTTGGTTGTTAATGGTTTGTGGGCTGGTCAGGGCAGAGGGATTTTGCAAAATCCAAGCCTCTGGAAAAGGGAAACAGGGGACTCCAAAATAATTAAAAAACAGCAGCAACAAATTGAGGAGAAACAAACTAATTTACTAAATATGGTGTTGGAATGCAAGGTAACACACTATAATACAATATAATTAGAATTGAAGCTAATAAATCAAATACAATGAGAGTGTCTGAATGGTGGATAGGCCTCACCATAATGCTGAGGTGAGATGCTCAGTCTGGTTGAGCAGCAGGGAGGAGAGCCTGATGAAGAAGAGTGCATCAGGTGACCTTGCCAGGGGTTATATCTTCTCCTTGACTGCAAAGCCCCCTGGGATACGTAGTTCTTCTCTTCTGGGCAGGTACCAGAACTGGAGCATTAACAGCTGAACTCCCAGTGCACTACATGATGTTATGATGTGGAATACCAATAACCAGAAATCATAAAACCATGACATTGGTATTAGCCACTAAAAAAATTCCTTTTTCTTGAAATTTCTGAAATTGTCTGGGTGCAGCTGTTGATTATTCTAAAAGGGATACACTTGTATTAACTGAGACAGCAATGTTTTTTACATGTAAAAATATTGTTTTAGTATAAGAAAGATGTAGGAGTGAGATGTTAAGGAAAGGAAGCAAAAAAAAATGAAAGCAGGTTTACTGAACTTTTAAATAGTTCTACTATTAATTACACATTAATAGTTCTTTGTATCTTTTTACTGCCTGTCTCTTCTCAGGTCAGAGGTTAGAAAGAATACTGCTTGAAGGAAAAGGGGTTTGAAAAAATATGCTCATCAACTGTAAATCTTCTTGAATAGCTGTTTTTCTTGAATCAAAAAGAAAGGTAAAAGCTGTTTTGAAGTCCTTGCTGAATCAAAATCAGAAATCAGCTGAACATAACATACACATATGTCCTGTTACTGATTCAACTAAAAACTGACATCTCCTGGCAGGATATGAATCAGCATGAAGCCTCTGCATTTGCTGAAGCCTGCGGAGCAGCCTCATGTTACGCTTGCTTTTTCATCCTGAACATCATTCTCTCTCTTTCATTGTCAGCTTTGTCATCATACATAGTATGAGCCTTTTCTTTCTTCACCTCAACCTGATATTGTGATGTATTTTGTCTAAGATCTTTAGGTAAAATATTCCTGTTGAGTTCTTACTCTTCTGTAGTGGACAGCTATGTTTGTTCCTGTCAGAAGATTCCGTAAGATTCCTATCTATATAAGGTCTTTCCTAGCTTCACAATGGAGAGCATCCCAATATATGTGTATGTATTTTACCACATTCATATAGTAAAGAAAGTGCAGTGTGAAAAGAAATCTCCTCTGCTCCCATTGTTGATCATTATTATGGCACTAGTAGACACAGCACTGCAGTTCATCTTTTACATTACTAACTCCCTGTGCTGAATTTGATAAACCATAGAGGGGTTGAAACATTCTGAGAAAAAAGTGACTGCATTCCAGCACTGGTGTTTCACATACTTTGTGATGTGGCAAAACCCCAAAAGGGGCTTAACAAAGCAATTAATATTAATGTTACTAACACAAAATAGGACTCGCTCAGACTTGTTTCAGTCGGAACAAAGAGTACACAAAACTGACATGCAAAGCTGTATCAATTCAAACATTTGAAATAAATGCCTAAAACTCACTGCAAATGAGGATGAGTTTTGTCTGGGAAATGCGCTTTGAATGGAAGTCAACTGTTTGTACTGTTAGTGAGCCAGCTGTGCATCTGCTATAGATTGCCTAGAGTATACCTGAAAATTTATATTAATCTGTTGTGTGAAAAGGGCACAGAAGTTTAGTAGAGAAGAAATTCCTTTACTTTCAACCTTGTCCTCAGATATCAGAGGGGCTGACAGCAGCCACACTTAGATTCTGAGTGATGCCCAATTTGGAGCTATAGTTGTATTCAGTATATAAACTACCGTAATTATAGATTCACAAATAGCATTCTGCCCAATTAGTCTAATTGCTTTGAATGGGCACTCATGACCAATATTAAGGAATGTGGCTGCAGCCAGTGAAAACTCTCTTCGCTAGATTAGCACAGTTTATCAAAGCAACACATTACAGATTATTTTGGATTGCTGATCATAGATACATTGTCTGTAAAGTATGTGGACTTAACCAAGAATGTGAGTAATATGGCCAACCACAAACCATTAAATCATGAAATAATTCTATAGGGATTTCTAAGTTTTCTGGGGGAAGAACTAGGTATTACCAAGTGTGTGAATCTCACCCAGTAGACACCCCTATGGGGGAAGAAAAGAGGCACAGCCCATCAACTAGTCCCAGAAGCCAGTGTTGTTTTCCCAATTTGTCTTCGATTTTATCTTCCCCAAAATTTCTTCTTTGTTAGGCTATTTTTATGCTATTGCCTTACTCTCAGGTGGAGCTTGAGTGACCCCAGTACAATATATATTTGTTGTGCAAAGTTTACTCAGAGAACAAGTTTTTGACAGAAAACTGCTGTCTCAGGACTGCCTCAGAAAAGCAAGGTATGTTATCAATTCTGATAATATCATCAAGTCCCCATCCCTGTAGGTTAATCACAGAATTTGGCATGTCCACCCCCAAACAGCTCCACTCCTTATACTGGTTTGTTTGTTTTTACTTAGAGACAGCATACTAGGCTCCCTGGTGTTTGCTAAGATAACAAGTCATGTAAGTTGCTTAGGGAACTATAATGAAATAGATATCCACTGCATTCCATCATAGAGGTTTACCTTCTCTTGAGAGATGAATGTTTCCATAAGTCACCTCCAGTAAATAGACTCATAATGCACACTGAGACTATAGTCACTGAAGCTTCACTATATTTAAAAGGAATTGGAGAGGTTACATGCAGTCTTCTTAGGAACTCAGATGGCTTTTGTGCTGCTTACTATTTATGAAGTAAGAAGATGGATACAGTTATAATATTTGGCAAGACTGTGTTATCAGTCCTGAACAAGGCCTTAGGCTTAACTGTCTAGCCAAAGGAGGAGGTTGCAGGCAGTGGAGAGCATACTGTTATAACACCCAGAGGTGATGCAGTTATCTAATGCTCTCTTGAAACCCAAAGAAATATATCAGAATTATTTAACAGGATTCACTAATTTCGAATCCATTAGATAGACTACTTAAACTTATATTTTCTGAGATTTTCAGGTAACATATATGTTTTGAGCAGTTGGTTCTTCAGACTAGATTTTCACTGTAGAGCAAGCTTGGACAGATAGTTCCCTAAATTCTAACTATCTAGGAAAGTTTTAAAAAGACATTGATAAAACTAGCCTTCTTGGTCAAGAAATATCACCTGGAGAAAAATGCTCAGGACTATGTCCACACATTTTCAAAGATCTCCAAGGAAGGAGACTCCACAACCTCCTTGGGCAAACAGTTCCAGTACCCATTCATACAGTAAAAAGTCAAGATCAAACAAAGATAATAACTGATATTATTGTGACAAAAGCATACAAAATACAGTGGCTTCTAATTTCTTTTTATGAAAAATGAGAAATGAAGCGTTCACCAAGTAAATCAATTATAGAGGCAGGATTTCATTGAATTTAATTTGATAGAGAAGTAGTAACTGTCGATTTCACAAGTGTCATTTTAAGAACTTTTAACCAATTCTAATACAGTAATCTCATTTCTGTACAGAACATACTGTACTAACAGTTGGTGAGTGATCCTTTTGGACATACAATTCACTTGGCATGACTAACTTCAGAAAGTTACTGTCTTTATATGTAATTCTGCAGGATAAATCAGTAGAAAGTTCAGAAAAGCTGATGTTTTCACTTTTTTTTTTTTTTTTTGCTGAAGTTTAGAGTAATTCCTATATTCTCTCTCTCAAACATATTTCAAAGATCTAGGCTTGGAGAAGACCTCCAAGATCATACAGTTCTACTGTCTGCCTATCACTAATACTACCCACTAAACCATGTTCTTTAGTACAACATGTAAATATTTCTTGAATGTCTCCAGCAGCAGTGACTTCACCATCTCACTGGGCAACCCATTCTAGTGCATGACAACTCTTTCTGAGATGTTTTTCCCAACAACTAACCTGAACTTCCCCTGGTATGATGTAAGGCCATTCTCTGTAGTCTATTGCTTGTTACATGAAAGAAGAGGCCAAATCCCACCTTGCCACAGCCTCCTTTCAAGTAGTTGTAGAGAGTTACAAGATCTCCTCTGGTCTTTCTCTTCTCCAAGCTACTTAATCCCAGTTCCCTCAGCAGCTCCTCATGAGACTTGTGCTCTTGAACCCTCACCAGCTTCTCTGTCATTCTCTGAACATGCTCCAGGGCCTCACTGTCTGTCTTGTAGTGAGGAGCCCAGAACTGAATGCAGTGCTTGGAGTCTGGCTTTACCAGTGCTGAGTTTAGAGAGATGGTCATTTCCTTGCTCCTGCTGACTATGCTACTTCTGGTATAAGCCAGCATACCATTTGCCCTCTTAGCTGTGTGGGTACACTTGTGGCTCGTGGTCAGCCAAGAGTCACGCAACACCCCCAGGTCTGTTTTTTCTGTATAGTCCTCCTGTCACTCTGCCCCAAACCTGTAATATTTCCTGTGGTTGCTATGGATAAAGTGCCAGACCTGGCAACTGGTCTCATTGAACTTTGTCCCACTGGCCTCAACCTAGCAAACTTACTGTGGATACACTAAATGCTCTCATCCAGGTCATTAATAAAAAAATTGAACAGGATGGAACCCAATAATGACAGCTGGGAAACGCCACTCATAACTAGGTGGATTTAACTCCATTTACCACCACTCTGGGCCCAGCCATCCAGTCCTTTACCTAGCAAAGACTGCATCTGTCTAAGCCATGGGCTACCAGTTTCCCTAGGATGATATTGAGGGAGACAGTACTAAAGAATTTGCTGAAATCTAGGTGAAGTATGTTTACGGTCTTTCCCTTATCCAGCAAGTGGGTCACTCGATCATAGAAAGAGATCATATTGGTTAAGCAGAATCTGGCTTTCATGAATACATGCTGGTTAGGCCCGATCCCCTCCAGCTGTCCTGCACACACTGTATGATCTTTCTCAAGATTTGCTCCGTAACATTTTCTGGCACCAAGTCATGCTGATAGGCTTGAAGTTCCTCAGATCCTCCTTACAGTTCTTGTAAATGTTTTTTTGAGTTTCTTTCAGTTTCTCTGGTTTCCAATTGATTTCATCATTAAAAAAAATCTCTATACAGTGTTTCTAGTAGCAAATGTACTGTTTTTGGTTAAAGCTTTTGAACACTCAAATTTATTACTAGATATTAGTTTTCTTTTTGCCAGTGGTTTAATTTAAACTCTCAAATGGCTCATTAGCCTAAGTATCTTATAAAAATATTCCACATAAACAAAGGGAACATTTTCTAATGACGTTCCATTAGTGTTCCTGACAAATTATCATTCTACTAAATCTTGTCTTTTAGAGATGCATATAAAGGGGACTGTGAATTTAGGTTTCTATTTCTCTCACAGAATTACAAAAGTTACTCACTTTCACCATTTCTAATTCTTTCTTAAGAATATGTCTGGATGTATCTGTTCTCCGAATATACCAACAAATGTCTGGACATGAACAAGATAAGGGGCAGAAGCTAGAATTATGAAACAATATCATTTCAACATCACCATTGCATTCAGTTGAAATATATTAAAATTTAGTATCTACTAGTATATTTACTATTAGATTCTAGTCAGTTTTTTACAAGTGAGAATTACATTACAGATACAGGTCGTCTCCACCTGGTCAGAGACCTGGAATTTGGTCTTCAAAGCCTGCAATACATATAGTTTGCTTCTGAACAGTATATTTTGTCTTTTTTTTTTTTTTTTTTTTTTTTTTTTTTTTTTTTTTTTTTAAGTAAAGTGTAAACAAGGAATTTTTATTGATTTTTTTTTAAGGGTTAGCATTTTTAGTGTGTTGAACTGTATCAAAGATTAATTTAGTAATTCAAAGTCTTTAGCTTGAAAAATTGGCAAATAAGTCTGTAAAGGTTAGAATATACCCTTGTAACAGTCTAGTGATTACAGTTACGAAGTAGAAAATAGAAGAAAGCATATTAAATAAACCCAATACTATTCAGCTACAAAGTATTTTTTCAGTATATTCTTAAAATAATGGATATTGCACTATGATGATTCCTCTCTGCCTTCAAATCATTTTTTTTAGGAATTGCTTTTGTTCCCCCCTCACCACTCCTAAAATAACTTGTGAGCAAAGCCGTGAAACAGAAGATGGTATTGAAATAGCTGGGTGATAATTTATTAGCTGGAAGATTGAATCAGATTGAATCTGATCTGCATGAGTAAAATTTCACTTCTATTTTCTCCCAAAATTTTCTATATTCACGTTTTTCTCAGGGCAGATCAAACCAGTACAGTTTCACTAGAATTGTGTGTAATTTACAGTAATGCATAATAAAACTACAAACAGTATAGACAGGTTGAACGAACGCTGAAACATGAATACACGTCCCCACTGAAAGACAAAATTTACTGAGACTGTTTTTTCTCATCTTCATATGCTGCAATACAGCCACTTAATAATTGATAAGAACTTTGGATCATAAGAAATTCATATTCATTCATTTGATCGTATCATATAAATATTATTTGATTTATATTATTGTGCTTGCAAGAAAGCTAACATATCTATTGAGATATGTAATTAATAATAAAGCTATTACTACTTTCCATTTAATTTTATTTGGATGACAAATCCAATCTCATTCACTCTGATTTTTTATTTTTCTGAAAACAAAAGAATTTTTCAGGATTGAGATTTAATTTTTTTGGCTTCTGCTGAATACCATTTCTCATGTTATCTACATTTCTGAGTATGTGAGTAATACAATTCTGCTCCATGAAATCGCTGTCACAAATATTTTGGACTCAGTTTCAGCAACAAAGCTCTAATTTTCATAAAATAACCAGTGGAATTCTTAACTCCTTGTCGTCTTCTCAGATATATATTTGTTGGTTTGGGTTTGTGGTGGGTTTTTTTTTTGTTTGTTTGTTTGTTCTTTTTTTTATTTTTTGTCCTAGAATCCACTCCACTCTATTTAGTCTTATTATATAGACTTGTTCCGTTCCTCAGAGAATTCAGAAAAATTATTCTGCGTTGGTAACAATTAATGTGCTATAAATGCTGTGGGAAGGACCCATAGGGAACATTATCTATTTGCATTAAAATTCCTGTCAGAATATTATGAATTAAAATAAAAAAAATCCTCATACTGGTGTGCTAGTTGTAAACATTGCATGAGTACCCAGTATAGGAGTACCACCCTTCAAACTCACTATGCTTAGGGCACAGTGGAAGAATGAAGCTGCTCCTAGCCATAGTTGCAAGAATTTACTCTGTGGATGAATTTAAAAAAAATTTCCAATTGTATAACACCAATAACCCTGCATATTTTATAAGAAATTAATGAGCAGCTTTGCCTCAAGCAACTAACTCTCCCAAGTGGTGATTGGTTCATTAATCTCCAGGATATGCCCTGGGCAGTATTTCTTACTGTATAAGTATTTTTAACTGACATCAGGAGCAAAAAATGTCTCACTTTATAGGGTTAATATAATTGATAGTATTGATAATCTATTGTTGCTTAAAACAAGTGTGTACTTGTATATAATCCTAATGCTCTTTCACAGTATTTCCATACAGGAAAAAAAAAAAAAAAAAGACTACATTAAAAATAGAAAATATTTAAAATATATAATAGTGCTGCTAACCCTTATTTTACATCTTTAGAACAATCAGTATGAGCAAAGTCCTGGTGATACTGGTGATAGAAGTGAGGTTTAGTCAAATACAGTTTCATTTGAAAAATAATTGTTGTACAAACATAAGTGGTTCTCTCACCAAAGACTTATCTGCAGAACCAACATTATACTGTTTTGTTTCTTTTTTTCAGAACATAAGAGTAATTTCTAAGAAGTACTATACTTTTAAGCTGTCTCTATTCTCATTGTTGCCTCTTGGCATATATGTCCAATTTAATGCTATTTAAAAGAAAAATCCCAATGAGAAGCTTCCAGGAGGACCTGTTGGACTATACAGATCATACCTATTCAGAATTTCTCAGCTCAGAGAAGAACTGATAAACAATTAACACAGTTTCCATATCTACTTTACATGCAGAAATGTGACATTCAGGACATACATTCTATATGTCTTCCTATAGTATTTTTCTGTTGTAAGTTCTTTTGAATTCACTTATAGATACAGTTTTAATATTCTATACTGTGAAATGCCCTCTGTATAATAATCTACCATGGATTTGGGTTTAAAGCATTGAGGTGAAGAGCTTTGCCTCTTTCTAGTTCCATGGAGAATGTTTTTACTCCTAGAGATTCCTTATTCAAATTCATTTTGTTTGCCAAGGGACAGCTATTGTGTGTGAGCAGACTATCTTTCTGACCAGATTCAGATAAGTAAGAGACATCTCAGATGATATTGGATTTGAGGCATGGCAGTAATCATACTAGTGGGAATTTGGTCATGAAACTGTAAGAAAATAATTTATATGAAATATTCACCATGTCTCATTTGGGGGTCTGCAAAATATGCAGAATTTATTTCAATCTTATTTCTGTACAATTATTCCATATGCTTCAAATCAGCAGCAGATCTTTGCTTCTACCCCATGCTGATTATCTGTCTCTGCACTTGTTTTCTCCTTGGATTGCAAAACTTGTTTGATTGTTGGCCTATTAATCCAGCCATTTTTAAAGCTTGAAACTTCTGAACTTCTGCCAAGTTTAAGCTTTATTCTCTTGATGCTTTTTGCCAGCAGAAGAAAGAAAAGCCCTAATCTCTGCTCTCAAAGCTGGATTGAGAATGTGGGCTGTCAGAAATTAAAGATGACAAGCCAGAGGGGAGTTTTCTCTGAACAGTCCTGCTGAAACGAATGGTATAAGCATCAAAAGATGAATCGTTCTGTTCTCTCATTTAATAAGTTGAGAAAATTCATAATATAAATAGTATGGTATACAATATAAACTGATCACATCCTCCTGTGACTTGAATTTTGTGCTGTATTTAAATTTAAAATCAACAACTCATAAGGAAAAATACATATAATTTTGTCTATATGTATAAACTATTGTAGCAGACAATGAAAAACACTTCATCTGTGGTATGCCTGGAACTGTCTCAAACACTTGGAAGAGAAGACCATTGTCAAATCTCAGGATCAGAGAATCATGGAATGGGCAGGGTTTGAAGGGACCTCAAGGATCATGAATCTCCAACTCCCCTGCCACATGCAGAGCCACCAACCTCCACATTTAATACTAGACCAGGCTGCCCAGGGCCCCATCCAACCTCTCCTTGAACACCTCTAGGGATGGGGCATCCACAACCTCTCTGGGCAGCCTGTTCCACCACCTCGCCACTCTCTTGGTAAAGAGCTTCCCCCTGACATCCAAACTAAATCTTTCCTCCCTCAACTTCAAATCATTTTCCCTTGTCCTGCTGTTATCTACACTTTCAAAGAGTTGATTCCCCTCCTGTTTGTAGGCTCCCTTTAGGTACTGGAAGGCTGCAATAAGGTCACCCCGCAGCCTGCTTTCCTCCAAGCCCAGCTCCCTCAGCCTCTCTTCATAGGGGGATGCTCCAGCCCTCTAATCATCTTCATGGCTCTCCTCTGGACCCTCACCAACACCTCTCTGTCTTTCTTTTACTGAGGGCTCCAGACCTGAACAGAGTACTCCAGATGGGGCCTCACAAGAGCAGACAGGGACAATCATCTCCCTGTCCCTGCTGGCCACTCCTCTTCTGATGGAGCCCAGGATACCATTTGCATTCTGAGCTGCAAGAGCACACTGCTGGCTCTTGTTAAGCTTTTTGTCTATCAAGACCCCCACGTCCTTCTCCGCAGGACTACTGCTGAATGGAATACATTGTTCTAAAAGAATACAAAAACAGAACATAGGCAGAAAACATAATCTGGATGAAAACTGACATTTTTTAACTTTGTACTTTTTCAATAACTACTGTTTAACAGTAAATTGCCATGAATCACAGTGCTGCTGATTCGCTTGTGAGAAATTTGGAGACATTTCTTTCTTTTTTCAGACAATGTGCAATTTTATTTTTTTTATTGTAAACCATTAAGCAAAATTCTCAGAATCCACAGTGTGGAGGCTGATAAGAGTAAATTCGCCTGTCAATTATTCTAGAATATATCCAGAGTAATTTCAGTATAACTTAAAGCAGAAAATAGTCTTGAAATCCCATGGCTGTGAGTAGCATTATTTTTTTTATTATTTTTTGAGTGGTTGAATAGGTTTTACAAATATCCCTGAATATTCTGAAAGTGCTAGTTTTAGAAACAGTTTTCAGATGACCATTAGAAGTCACTACCAACAAAAACAGTATGAATTGTGATGAATTATAACACATTACATAATGATAAATGGTCTCATAAATGAAACCACACGCTATCAAGTAATATAATAGAATAAATGAAATCAGAGTGCTTGTATGGGTTCATTTTATTTCCTTGAACCTAACAAAGAGTTGCTATTATCTTCCCTGACAGAAAATGTTGATGAGAAAAGGTTTGCATTTTCTTGTGCTGAGCTACACAGACAAATTTGAATGCCAACATATATATTTTTTAGAGAGATGGAGCATCATGTTGCTTTTCTTGTGCGTGGCTCAAGGCTGTGACTAGAGACCACAGAATATACCCTCAGTTGGAGAACTCAAAGGCACATATTCTGAAATGAAGCTTCAGTTCAAGCAGTAAGCTTTTATTCATAGAAAAGTAACAGTCACTTTAGAGTGAGAAAAGAGTAAAGAAAAATGTTAAGAACAGAAAAATCAAATAAACAATAACATATTATTTTTTCCTTGCACAAATAAACAAATTGCTACAGAAGTGTAATGGTTCTAGGAAGAAGCCTGTTAAACCCCTTTATTAGTGAGCAGCATTTTAAATGCTGCAGGATCTCAATAATAGTGCAACTGGAAAAGGTGGCTATTGAAAACTTTCTACATTCATTTCTTTCTGGAATCAGAACAGATGTACTGTCTGAATTCTATATTTTTAAATGTTCTTAGAAGAAGCATGCAGCAATATCAGCATAGAGGGTTGTTTACCCTTGTGGAGAAAAAAGTTAGTGATCATAAAAGACGTATTCTGGTGCACGTTAAGTAAACTCTAATGCCTCACATTACTGATTGTGTTTTTTATACATATTTTGATATTTCACAATGAATTATGTCAAATTTTCTACATGACCTCACTTTATAATTTATTGCATAAAATTAAATAACAATAGTTCATAAAAAGTATGTTTGATAAGGTAATTCCCTGCGCCAGGGTCTCCCCTGGGTAGCAAGGCAGAGGTTGGTAGTCAGGACTCATTCCACCATTCCAATCAGAAGAGTAGGATGAGGGCGACAGATATAAACAGGGTGCAGGCATCAAAATGCAGGCCAGAATATAAAAATGCAGATGCACTGTATTATTTTAATAGTGGTATATATTTCTAACAAATACTGTAGTGCAGCACAGTTGCTAAAGATTGTTTTCTAAAGGATAGAATGATCTACAGCATATTTTGCAATTAGGGGAACTGTAGGGCCAGTTCTGTAAGCTCACATTGCAATTCTCTTTGCTGTATACCATGCTTTCTTCCATGGCGGAAGAAGGTCATTATCAACAGAGCTATTTTTCACACAGCAGAAACTGACAGATGTAGCTAAAGAAAATAACAGCCCCGGTAAACTGTCCCTGGATGGAAGGATGGAACTGCTATTGTGATTTGGTTTGATGGAGATAGTGTCTCAGAAGAGGATGCAGGAAGATAACTATGCTGAGAATAAGAAAGCGGTTGCTAAGAACTGGATAGGCTAAGAATAAAGATTTTCATCACTTGAGTTCTGGGAATGTTAATTGTGAGGAAGAGATCCTACAAGGCCTGCTTGCCCTGAATATTCTATATGGCTAAAAGAACATCTGCTCATGACGCTATGTTTCTTTGCACACTCAAGTCAGAAATCTGTTCTGTCACTACAAAACTAAATTGCTCCATTCTGACAATATTGACAATAAAAGTCCTGTAAGATGAAGAAATTAAATTATTTTACAGTATTAAGGATCCCTGAATTGATTCATCCTGTCAAAATGCATTGCTTTTGTTTACTGTTTGATTGCTAAGTGCAGAGAGACATTAAACTTGTAGATCTGAATAGAGGACAACTATCTGTGAAGGTGAAGAAAACTACTATTTCTACAAGGATTATTTCATAAAATGGGGACACATCCAAAATGCAATGATGTTTAAAGTAGAAGTTTTCAGTAGGAAAATTCTGGGGTTTCTGGAAGGTATAAATAATAAAATAAGAAGAGAACAGGGTGCTTAAATTTAGGTAGCTTCTGCTGGAACTGCAGAAGTAGGCAAGAATGGGATATATTCGAAAGTAAGGAAATACCTCCTTACTGTCTATACTGTTGCTCTTTTTAGAAGTACAGAGTAGACTTTGTATTTAGATACATACTAATAGCATAGTACTTTTCTGTTCAGATAAAACTGATGAATGATAAATATTCTGATTTTGATCTTTAGAATGGTTTGTTCTCTTTAGGGCTCTGCAGAACGTACTGATCCCTAACGGGTTCTTATGGAATAATCAGTTCTTTTAACAACTGTCTTCTTGGCTTGAGCACTCTCAAGCAGCAGCTACTAAATGCTGGACATTCAGGACATTGTCTTAATCTGAAAAGGAATCACAATGCATCCATACTAATACTGCAGTCTCACTGTTCTCATTGCTATGTATGCAGAGGGGATGTACTGCTCATGTAGGAGTAGACAGTAGTTTGAAATTAAATCGATCTTGTTTTAGAATATAATTGTCTATATCCACAGAATAAAGAAACTTTAGGGTTCATGTTACATACTAGACTCCTAAAGGCTTTGCAAAATCTAATTTATTGGTATTTTTATGTCAAAATTAATCTAAACCCACAAAAAAATTGCAAGACTCGTGAAGGTAGAAAGATTATTAAGAATTTCATATTATTCAGGCCCAAATCTCTGTTAAATCCAGTTGCATGGAGATTTTCTCCTTGGTCACTTCTAGTATTTGACAGTGTCCTCTTCCAGCAGCAAATGTAGTTTCCTTGGATATGACTTTTTTTTCCAGTCAGCCATGATCTGTTCTCATCTTCACTTGCAAACTGAATTAATTGTGATTTGGCTGTCCCATCTAACTTGGGAAAAATTTGGTTTCTTTAATTATTTTTTTTATCACTGGAAATTAACACCTGATTTTATTTATTTATGTTTTGCAAACCTTCAAATCCAAGCCCACAAACTACTCACACGAAGCATCCCATCTAAGGACTGTGGAATCATAAATCACATGGATATCTTAATGTTTAGGTCCTTGCTTCTTAAACCATGTTGGAAATACATCTTGGGAAAAGATGCTATCTAGTAGACCACAGTTGCATTTTCTTGCAAAGTTTGACATATTTAGAAAAAAAAAAAAAAAAAAACCCACAAAAAAATACAAGTTGCAAGAGAAAATGTTATGATAAATGCAGTTCATCTGCATTGTCTTCATAATCCCCAAAATCAGACAGTCAGAATGACCTGTAAGATGTTGAAAAGAGTTAAATTTTTGTAGAGCCTATTCAGTCATATAATGTGAAGCTCTACCTATAAAAATTGTGTATAATTGCACAAACACATGCACATCCATACAGACGTGAAACAAAAAAATCTGCTTAGTATGAGTTAAATTCTGTAAACTACTTTTTAAAATGAATATCATGTTTGGACATTTCTAGAATATAAAAACAAGTGAAAAAATAAAAAATCTGTTTTACCAAAAACAAACAAACAAACAAAACCCAACAACAGCAGTTTTTCATTTGGTACATGAATATGGAGGTTAAAACTAAGTCTTCTTTACTCATCTCCTTCATGAATGAATATGAGCAATATTTGTCTTTATCTTCCCAGTTTTAGAGTAAAGACTAAGAATGTTTATTAGCCACAGCAGTTTGTATGCTGACTTTAAATTTTAACATCTGATTAGATCTCTGGAACAAACTGAAGAAGCATATGGCAGTCTCTGAAAGGGAGATTAAGTCATTCATTAATTTTGTTTTCAAAGAGTGGGTGTCTACGTTTTGTAATCTTCTTAAGAATAAAGAAACCAAAGTCCAGTTTTAGAAATGCTATGTTTATTTGTGAGATAGGCATTTTTTTCTTGATGTACTTCCATTTATATAGCAGGGAAGAATTTTTCACTAAGTAACAAAAAAATTGTTCAACTCTCTGAACAAAGGAAGTGTTCAGCTCTCTGAATATTTATTTACTTTTTTCATATTGAAGGGTATTTGTAACTAATAAAAATAGTATAAATAAAAATTGTAAATAATTGTAGATAAATAATAATAATTGTAAGTAAATAAAAATTGTAACTAATAAAAGCTTTGAATTCAATTTGACAAATGTAACCTTTCCCAGGAAATTCATATAATATAGAGGATGGAGGACTTTGACTCAACAAGAATTTTCTATAAAGAAAAGTGATATACCAAATCTTTGAACATTTTTAATAAAACCATACATTAAAACTAAAATATTATCAATAATAATGATTTCTAAACTTTAGAGAGTTGCAAACATAGATATTACAACCATGCCAGATGTAAACTGGCATGGAAATATCTAATACTTAATGATCTATGAAAACTTAAAATTCTTCCTCCCAGATATTTTAACATTGATTTTTCATAGCTATTATACTGTGATAAAATCATACATTCAAGTGTCAAAGTGCTTTTGAAGTGCCATTTTCACTTTCTCACATACTACCTAGGAGCCTTGTTCTGGCAACAACAGACTGCGCTACTGAAGAGAAAACCACCTTTCTGTTACTATATATTTTTTAAATGTTCCTCTTTCTTTATTTGCTCATACACTATTCACATTTTCTGTTCTATGTGCAGAGTGCTTTGTTGTCACTGACCAGACCACACAAGGTGTAAGAAAATGAGGTCTTCAAAACTCTGTCAGAACATAATTGTGATAAATGGTTATACATATTATAAGAAATGCCTGCTGTTATCTTTCACCTGTCAGTCACTTAAGTAATCTTGCATACTAAAAAGATAATTTAAAAATAGTAAAATCCTTCCAATAAACAGCGAATATTATCATTTTTTTTTCTCAATTATGATCATGAAGTGGAAGTATTAAATAGTAAACTTGTACAGGAAGCAGTACATCTGCAAATTCTTGGGATTATTTATTGAAAAAACTAGAGAGAAATTTTCAGCCTGCATTTCCTGGATTGTATTCTGCAGTTTTCCTTTGCCTCACAACATTTCTTCCTTATTCTTTTCATATGTGCAGCTGCACATGGAGTTGTTCTTTCAATAGACACATTTCTTGCACACTCATATTTTCACAATGTTTGGTAATACCATGAAAATATTACTTCATACTGTTGTTAATTACACCATGTTAGTGTATTTAGTATCATAATTTCATTTAAGACAAACTGATATTAGCATTGCATTAATTAACATTTTAATTTGAATATCTTTATAATATGAAGTTGTCAGAAGGCTCTGCTTTGACAATACTCCACATAGGAAGCAGAGAGACAAAAAGACTTCTAACTATGCTACATAATAAATGGGGAAAAAAAAAAAAAGCATTGTAACCAGGACTCAAGTTCAGAAATAATTTACTTCACCTTTCTAAAATACATCATTTCATTTGAGTTATAAATTATAATTTGAAATTATGAAAGCTTTTTATTTATTTTTTTAATTAGGCATTTAAAGCAATTACACTTAGTGATTGCTAAAAGAATGGTAATTTATGAAATATTTGAAGTCATTTGAGACATTAATATCAGCAGACAATCAGCCTTTTGGTTTCATTGTGACCCAAATTCATACCTACAGTAGATTATCCAAAGTCATGCTGTGTTAACACAATTCTTTGTCTGTCCTGGGACTGTGGGTTTCATACTCCAGTTTCTATCACTAGGGGTACTATGTGATGCCTTGATCCACAAGAACATATAATTAAAAGGAGTCACCCACCTCTGTCACATATGCCATGTTGAATTTCACAATTCCATAGTGTACTTAGGCACACAGCAGGGATTATTCTTCAGAATCCCATCCTCTATGTTATTGCTTATCTAATAAGTAATATCAGTGCTGAATTCTGCTCCAGGCAGCTTTATATTGGAGATCTGACATTTCAACACAAAGCCAAAGTATTGTAATTTTAAAGTTAAAAGTAATTATTTGTAAGCAAGGTAACTCTTTCCTCCTGTTCTTCTTATGCAAGCACAATATATGATGTGATGGTACTGTTATTAGTGATCTTTGTGGTGCTGTAAAAATATGTGGATACTAACACAAAAAATGTTGAAACATAAATAATAATTTTAAAAAGTGCATTAACATCCTTCCATTTATCAAAACAAAACTTGAAGCTCCAAACTTCATGTGTCCCTTGACAGTAACACTCTATTTATTTGACAAAATCTTTTAGATATAATGAGAAAGAAAATATGATAATTTTAATACAGCAAAAGGTATTTTGATATTGAGCGTAGGGGTTGCACAGTTCTTTTCCAGAAATTCACTGTGTGCATTTCAGAATGAAACATTGGATTAAATTCTGAAAGATATCAAAGGTTTAGATAAATGAAATGTTTTCTTTCTTATTTATCACCGATCTCATACTATTTCCATGTTTATCAAAGCTCTCTTTTAATATTAGACTCATGATTTTATGAATCCAGTGAGTTTTGAAAAGTCATCTAGGATTAGAGCTACAAAAGGATATTTCAAGTTTAAAATCCCTGATAAAGTTTTTGCTTACTTTGAGAATATAAATTTGATTAATAGTAATCAATTATAAATAATCCTGAAAGGAATTTCACTGTTGCTGTTTCCTGGAAAACCAGAGAGCAACTTTGAGACACAAATAGAATTCCAAAGCTTTAAAGAACTTTAATCATGACTGGGTACAAATGAAGTTGTGAAAACTCTTGCATGGATTGCGGTCAACTTACACAAAAGTTGTTCTGATTTAATCTTTGTGTACTTAACAGGTTGATTTTTATTAGAGCTGAAAAAAAAAGCAGAGTAACTGAGACTTTTCCATTAACCTTATAACTAGGTCCCTTTCTCAGCCAAAGACTGAGCCCACAACATTCCCAGCCCTCTTTCTCCTGATAGTCTAAAGAAATCATTTTTTACTGTTCTTCAATTCTCTTGCTAGCTTCAGCTTTAGCTGAGCTTTAGCCTTCCTCGCTCTATTCCTATGTAAGCAGTCAGTGTGCCTGTACTCCTGCCATCTAGTCTGTACTCACTTCTGCCGTTTGTGTACTTCTTTTTCTGTGGAATCGAGCCCACTGCTGACCTTTTCCCACTTGTGCTTGAGAAGAATGGATCATTCATATGCCCTGAGGAGGTTGTCTTTGAAGATAGCCATTTGCTAACAATGCATCTAAAAACTACATTATTTTCACCTCAAAAATGTAATGTTAATGTACTAGGGTATCTCAGAAAGTCTCCTTTTGCCTCCTGTTTTCCTATTTTGGCCTATGATGCCAGAAGCACAGGATGTTTTTAGGATGGCAGTAGAGGTGGAAACTTCCCACCAGTATTCCAGTACCTTCTGTTGCCACATGGCAGATGGCAGAAGATGGGCAGTGTGACAAAATGGCATCTGACATAGAAGTGCTGTGTCACTGAATATTTTTATGCAGAAAAGATTGCACCCATTGACATTTGTCATTGCTTGCTGAACATTTATGAAGATTAAACAATGGATGTGAGAACTGTGAGGTGATGGGTGGCACATTTCAGCAGTGATGACAGTGACAATGGGTTACCTCTGCTGGTACAGATTGCAGAAAGCACAGCATGCAGTCCCTTCTCATCACTGGTGAAAGTGCATAGCTAATGGTGGTGACTATATGGAGAAACAACATTCTGTGGCTGTGAATTTTCTATATCAAATAGTGCTGTCTTGCTCTTTCTATCTGTTGCAATTTCCATGAAAATTCCATTACTTCTAGAGCAATGTCAATAATTTACCTTTTTTCTGTGGCAGTGCTCTCCTTTATGCTGGAAGATTGGTACCTAAATTTTTAAACAGAATTTAATCTTCCAAATTTTCATTGGATAACTAAATACTTGTAGATCTGGATTCTTACAGGTCTTATTTCCCAAGGAAAGACTGTAAGATAATTTTTTTTTCCAATAATGGGGCACCTGCAAATACCGCCAGATAGATTATGCAAGTACTTATGTGCTGTTTCATGCACATCTTTTACAGTCTGTTAAGTGGAAACTGTATCCACAGTCAAACCAAAACTGAAGCATTATTTGTTGTGCAAAGTAAAGCAGTAATCTTTCTGAAAACTGATGATATTTGTATTAGAGTACACTCTAGGATCCTAGCTTTCTATCTCAGTTGCTTTTTTTATGTGAAAATCAAACTTCAAAAATTCATCTTCCCAAGGGAAAAACAGAGATATAACAAAAACTGTGTAACTTTCTTAAGATTAAAAACCAATTAAAAATTCTTATCCTGCTAAACTGATAATAAAGTTATGGAAAGTTTTGGAATCACAGTAGCAAGCTGTGAATGATATATGAAACAAAACAGTCCTGCTGATTATGCTGCTGTGCTGTTTGCTTTGTCCTGTAGATATTCAGACACACAATATTCATACTGCAGACAGAAGAATAGCAATGCTAATGCAAAATTTCAAAAGCAGAATAAACCATATGTTTGTGATGGCTACGCTTAGGATTTTAAGGTGTACTCAATTTTCTTACTGTCAATCTTTTCCTGGGATCATCAACTTGCTTCCATACTAGAGCCTATGAAGCAAAGAGAAGGAATTATCCTCTAAAATAGATTTCTTAGCATTTTAAAAATGCCCAATGTTAAAAAATCTTTCTTCTTCTCATCACTGGCCGAGACACAATATTTTGTCTCATGCATGAAAATGAACTAAAGCAAATTCCAAAAGAGAACAAATTAAGAAAGCAATTTTAAAATAGGTTCCTTTCCTTGAGTCTAAAGGCTTTTTCCACAAAGATCCTATGAACTCAAGAGAGTTACCTTTCTTTAGCCATTTTGATGGACTTTGGTGTAATGCTATGTGAACAAACAGTTACATTCTGATTATGCAGAATTAAAGAAATAAGATTTTAGATAGTTGATGCTTATTAGTAAAGAAATGAAATTATGAAATATATATTGATTCTACTTGTGGTACAAATTAATAATTTTTCATGATTTTTTTTCTCTTCATGTTTAATGAATAACTTATCTTTAAGTTACTTTAAAACAAAATGTCTTCATTTAAGACTTTCTGGATTAGTGCAGGTATATGTTTTGGTGAGGAAGGTCTATCTTCCCTTAATCTCTAAATCCATAAAATAACTGTACTGTAATAGCAATATTACTTTCAGTGGAAAGGTAGTTTTACTTTTGTGGGGGGTCTTGTATAAAAGTGTTAAGCCTATTAAGATCTTTTATTCTGTTGTCAGAGCATGTACTGGTTCTGACAGCAGTGCTGTGACATAACATCCCTGACAGAGCTCAAAGTGCCATGCTGACTGTGAAGAGCCACTAAAACTGAAGTGGTTAGGGAGGCAGCCAGTACGGATTGCTGATATTGTTTTCAGTCCAGTGAAGATTTGTGGATCTTCAAGAGGGATAAACTATTAGTGTGAAAATGGGTTAAAAGAGCAGTTGGATTCAGAAAAATTCTGAAAACAGAAACAGAAAAATTCTGCAAGATGTACGGAGATTTAAAGATATACTTTAATACAAACTTTTTATCTTTTCTTTGCTAAAAGCTAGATATATACATAATTCATCACTGCTTGTTAATATCTTCATGGAGATGCTGATTAAAAGAAAATTCCCCTATTCCAGTGATTTCTGCAGTAGATTATGTGGTAATCTTCATGAGAGGTAATATAAGTAGCAGTAGCTACAAAAAGATTAAAGTGACTTTATGACTGGGGAAGATCATGGTTGAGTTTACTTTTTTTCTTTCAGGATTCCCAAATCCCCTATAGTAATAGTAGAGAATTTGGCTTCACTTTTAACCAAAAATTAAAGAACAGGTACTTGCTCTTTTAGCATGTGTGAAAACAGTTACTGGAAAAAAGTCTTTCATGTGATTGCAGAAATCTTTGAAGAGTGATGGCAATTCATTCTCAGTGTCAGGGCTTAGTTGGACTGAAAGTTCCCTGGAGCTGGAACACTGGGAACAGCAGGGCCTAACCCCAGGATACCAAGGCAGGAACTGGCAACCAGGTCTATCCCACTACCCTGAATGGGAAGTGGAGTAGGCTAAGAAACAGCTGGGACAACTCTGGGCATCATGCACCTCTCAGGGGACAGAGCTGTGCTGGGCCATCATCCAGGGCCATTAACCCATGGGTGGAGGACAGGATGAGACCTGGTACCAAGGCCAGATATAGCCCTAGTATGGCTTGATAGGGCCATGGAAACAGAATTAAATGTGGTTGGGTTAGGACATCAGTTGTGCCTGGACATGGATAAATGGGCCAAGTGCAAGCACAACTGTGGTACTGTTGATTACAGATCAAGCAGTGGCTCAGGATGAGAGCCACAGCTTAATATCACATCCCAAGAGAATGAAGGGTCACCATTCTCTGAGGCCTTCCAATGTAGCTGTCTGGCAGCCTCCCCCCACAGGCATCAGCTATACCTTGGTTGTGAGTCCAGGCCACTAAACCCTCAGGGTGAAGGGAAGATTCATTCATGGCCTGGAATGTAATTTTCAAGAAGAACATTTCCTATAATTATAATATTGCTACAATGCATTTGAAAAACATGTAAAAAGCATGTAAGAAACATTGTGTATATATATATATATGTATATATATATGTATGTATGTATGTATGCTACTTTTATTTGTGAGATATTTTACTGAATCCATGTATTTTGGTTTATCTATGTGGTATGTTTGTGTATTTGAGAATATATTTTGCATCTGTACCTCTTGCTAATAAGTTAGTGTGAATCTTGTCACCCATGAATCTGTAATGAACTCGTTTAATTATCACACATTTAACTAAATCGCCATAATAATACCAAATTCGTTAATGATTAAGAGCTGTTAGAATTGAATATTTTGATCTACTTAATTCTATCAATAAATCTTAATTTGCTTCATAACATAACTGACAAATATATTTGTTGTTTCCTGTGATCACAGTTGTAAATAATTTTTTTCAGATATTCAGAAAAATTTGCATTAAAAATTGATGATCATAATTACAAAATTTGCGAACTCTGGTCCAATTTATCCGGTAAAATCAATAGAAACTTCTTCTGTGGAAGAAATAGACTGGGTTTAGATTATTCCTTTATTTCCTGAACACTCCACTGCCTAATGATATAATGGTATATAGCAAAAAGAAAAAAAAAAAAAAAAATCTCTTTTTTTGTGTGACTTATGGATGCATGAAAAATGTTAAATACATACACATACATAATATAAATAAATAATATATATACATATATTTTATATATGTAAAAAATGTATATAAATGTATAAACACAGCTTTGCATCATTATAGTCCTAAACTCAAAACAGTATCAAGAGCTGGTAAAAAGATTTTGTTCTATCACTAAAACAAAACTATATGTATAGTTCTGGCCTGGTTACAGTATCTGTTACTGGTCATTCTGCTTGGAAAAGATACAAATCCAGTTCAGTGAGAAGAACTATGATATATATGTATGGCTTCTGTTCAAAGACAGTCTATGTTTCTTTAACTCAGAGCACAGTAGGTTTGTGTCTGCTCACAGTCAAGCTTGTGGAACATCTCTGACACAGCTGTGAACTTATGAAGGAGTCTGTGATGTTACACAGGGAGCACTGAGGACTCTTTAAAGGTTTGCTTCTTTGAAGAGATGCTGTGTCTCCTGGGGAAACTGAAGGGTGCCTCTGTATTAGTGTCTTAGTTTTGTTGAGAAGTGTGCTTTTGAAGTGACTTTTCTGATCATTTCTACTTATAAAACTTTGATTCCATCATGGGGTAGTTTCAGTTCTCTTACTGGGTTTCTTTTGAATGAAACTAAACATGAAGATGCTCTCTAGGAGCACAATGTGCTCTGACTGCTGTTGGATATTGTGTTCAAGGGACCAAAGTAGAATTAGTCCAAAGTAAAATTTTCTTCATTCTCAGAACGAGTATTTCACTTAATGAAAACTATGCTTTTTTGCTATGTATTACTTGTAATACAGAGATAGGCTTAGCCAGTTCTAGTATCCTGGGAATATGGCTCTCCACAGATCAGTGTAGAATCAGCAAACTGAATAAAACATATTTTCCTGTCATCAGTTTTACTATTAAATTATTTCCTTTGGCACTGTTGACGAAAAAAGCAAACAGTTAGGTGTTCAATTTTTGTTTTTGTTTTAATAATGTGCTGTTGGGGATTACTTCTGTCCTGTTTTTAGTACTTTCAGATAAATACATTTTTAGGGGACCAGAGATAAAGTATCAATTATTGTGAGAATTCTCATCTATCTAATAATCTAATTGGTTTTGCTCCTAACCAGATGTAAAGAATCCAAAATTTTCTCGAGTTTTTTACCTGAAAACGTAGTCCTTTTTATTTATTTATAGCAGCCTTCCTGTACGTGAAGGAGGCCTATAGAAAACTAGGAAGGGATTTTTTTATAAGGCCATGTAGTGACAGGATGAAGGGAAATGGATCTAAACTGGAAGAGGGTAGATTTAGACTAGATATTGGGAATAATTTCTTTACTGTGAGGATAGTAAGACAATGCAACAGATTTCCCAGAGAGGATGTTACTCCCTGCGGGCATTCAGGGCCAGGCTGGATGGGGCTTTCAGTAACTGGGAGGTGTCCCTGCTTATAGCAGGGTGGTTGTAACTAGATGGAAGCCAGAGGGACTTAGGACCTGGCACAGATGACATTAATATGAACAGTGTCAGAAAGCATTACTGAAATACAGAGTCATTGGCAGACTTACTTAGATGTTTTTATTACCTTACATTAGTGCCAGAACCCTTCAAAGAAGCAAGATTTGAATTTTTTTTTTAGTGATATTTACTGCACATTTTCACAGGTACCCTGAAAGACACGTGAAAAAAGGAACAACCCAAGCAGCTATGTAATAATCATAATCATATTAGATTTGCATATTAATGTGGAATGATAAGCACAGAAAGTGACAGATTTGTTTATTTTTGTTAGTATTTTTTAATGTAACATAGAGTTTAGCATTATTAAGACTGAATTTACTGGATTAAAAGGTATATATGGAGTAGTATATGTAGCACTTGTAGCTACTTGATTGCTACAGTGTATTTCTATTATCATGCTTGACTAGGTAGTCTTCCATTGTCATGATCTACTGACAGGTGCAACTTCTCTGTTTAAGAAGTAGTTTGATTTACTTTATCTTCCACGTTTTGATAATATAGCAAGTACATAAAGAGAAATAGCTATTTTAAGTGATGACTTCAAAACAATTTTTGTGATCTATACACTGCTTCCCAGTTCTTTTTGCAACAAATCTCAATTATTAGGGCAATTGGTTGTTCTGTAATACATGATGTTCTAACACTAGTTAGCTTTAACTCAGTGATTTTCACTATTTGTTAAGTCATGTAATGAAAACCTCTTCAATTATATATTTTTTTTTCAGTTGTTTTTTTTTTTTTTTTTCAGCAGTGGTTAGATAATGTGTTTAATGTGGATTCCAGATTTTATCAGGAGTGTCACATGCCAAATATAAACCTAAAATATTTCTAATAACAATAATGCATTTGTCTTTGAGGTCTAGTTTCTGTTGCCAGTGCTCAAGGCCACTAAAATTTATGTTCAGTGGTTTCAGTGGTACAACAGAAATATGAAAAAAGACTGAGTTGTCAGGTAGAATAAATTACCTCAGTTACATATATCTTGTTGTATTATGCAACTCTATAATGTCTAGAGAGAGGCAACATGGCATAGAAGTATGTGTGAAGAAAAGGTGTGTGATTGAATTCCTTTATGTTTATTTAAATTTTTCCATATATCTTCACCTTATTAATGCATAGGATTTATGATGATCACCTAATAACCTGTACTTGAATAATTCAAATGTGTTATTCAGTGTATAGCCCTGGATCTTATTTACTTTTTCTCTAAAGAAGACGTTCTATAGCATTCAATATCAGTGTAGTTTCTAATTGTTTTGAAACCGTAACAGAAGAATTTTCTCTGCCATAGCATGGAAGAGGTAATATTACATGCTTTGCAGAGGATATCTGAATCATAGACAAGTAAATATCTAAAGCATATCTTCTTATCTTGGATACTGAATTTGGAATGTATGGAACTAAAGTGTTTCATAACTTCAAAGCATAGTGCTTATTAAGCTACACTGCACCTGCTACTCGCTTAGTACAGCTGTAAATTTGGCATTCAGAATGTGAAATCAGAGGCCCAGAAAAACAGAAAATCAAACAGCTGATGTCATAGGAAAATTCTGTTGAGTATCTCAGCAGTTACGGACAGAACTGCTCATAAGGACAATTTTTCTTTGTTTAAATACTGAGGGGTTTTTGTTTGTTTGTTTGTTTTTGTTTTGATTGTTGTTGTTGCTGTTTTAAATTCTTTGTCACTTAGGAAGCCTTCTGCCCAAACATACAATGTGTAGACAAAATATTCTCTTCTGTAATCAATGAATTTATTCCCAAATAAATACCTTATATGCATTCAAACATAACATTTTTGTGTAAGACAATAAAACATAAACAAATATATCTTAAAATGTATTGAATTATTTATTAATATATTAGAAGTTGAGATAGCAAATTTAACTTCCATTTTAAAGACTGAAAGTGAATGAGTCTGCTTCTGTGCATGTAATCCATTAATTAAATCTGTGTATGGGTACTGTTGAGTCATGGCCTGAACCACTGATTAATCACCTGAGAAAAGGACTTAGTCAGCTGTGGGAGCACAGGTGGAGGCAATTTACCTCCTAGACCCCATTTAAGGGCTGACTGCCACTGAAGAAGGATCTCTTTTTGGAGATCCTACTCTGAGGGAGTTTTTCCTGCAAACCTAGATCTTTGGGTACAGAGTATTTCTTCCCTATTTGTTTCTTGCCCTATTTTCACCATAATAATCTTTCCAGCTGTAAGACCAACTGCAACAATCTGCTTCTATTTTAGCTCTAAAATATAGAAGATGGACTCTTCTCTGAGAATTTTTAGTGATACTGGCTCTGGGAAGAGAAATGATGAGTTTCAGGAATCTTTTGTCCTATTCTGGGATGTAGGAAGCAATTGTAGGATGTAGCAGATGTAGGAAAACGCGCCATTTTGTGCACTGACTTGATTACTTATTCCTTATCAACAGCTCATCATTAGTCCTCTCTTGTTTCCGCTTTATATATACTACACTGTTTCTTAATAGCATGCAGTTTTGTTTCTGTCAACTCTCTAATTTTTGAAGTTATCGTTTTGCTTCCTGTTTCCCCATTTTGCTCAAGAAAATGGTTTATTTTTCGTATTACCTTAGCTGGAGAGGGTAAAAGAAAACCAAAGTTCATTAAGTTATTTTAATTTCTAATTTTGATTTCAGCTGAACTGAAAAACAAATTGTCCATGGACTTGCTTAACCACCTGCATGCTCTTTCTTTAGCGGCTACAGATGAGTTCCCAGTACTCCCAACTCTCATAAACTTTTTATGCTATTAAATGACACTTGTGGGGGCCTTAGCTACTTGAGTACTCCTGGCTAGTGTTTCAGAATTTTGGTGGCACCAATTCTGGGGCAATCAGTCTGGACTCCAAGAAATGGTTCCTTTAAAATTACCGGAGATACGTGAGAAGTTTAGTTACATGCAGTGCAAAATGTATTTTCACTGAGTATTTTCTGACGATGCTTTCTTGTTGGAACAATTCCAGTATGTTCTACATAAAAATCAGAAGATAGTAGCTCAGCTTGAGAACTGTGCTGAAACAGCTATTTAGTATACAGATTTATATTCAAATCACTTGGAATATGCACTAAGGAACTGAGAGATATATTAATAAGGATCCCTATGAAGCAGTGCTGATTATATTCTAATGTAGCCTGGTTACTAATTCAACCAGATATATTTGGAGATAATTGCAGTTTCTGTTACTTTAAAGAAAAAAGAACAAATACAACAAAACAACAACTTTTATGATGTAAAAGATTTTGTCCAAAAAACATATGCTTGAACAGACATGTATTAGTATAGGATGACTCATGCTAGTGATCATCAAGTACTTGTGAAGATTGGTAAAATTCCTGATATCTCAAGAAATTGTGTTTTTTTTTTTTTTTTTTTTTGTTTTTTTTTTTTTTTTTTTTATCTAGCTAACAAATGCTCAAAGTTTCTGTTCTTAATTTCAGATTTCCTTTTTTTTTTCCTGTATACCTTTTTCATCCTAATTTTGGCTCTAATCTGAATATCCTTTCTTTTTTTTCCTTTTAATTCCAGAATTGCTTAGAAATTGAGCCATTACAAAATGACTGAAAGCATACCATAATCTCTGAAAATGCTTAACATTTTTTTTTTTCTCTTCCTATACAGTATCCTAATCACAAAGAGCAAATTGTTGTTCTCTTGGTTGTATTTTTTTTTAAATTTCTGATTCAATATCTTTCTCCTACTTCAATGAATTAACATCACTGTGAGATCCCCTTACGTATAACAGGACTATATGAGTAAATTACTTTTAAAAACTAACTTTTCCTTTAAATAAACAGGCCTTTGTAGTAACACTAATTGCAACAATTATGATGACACTTTTCTTAATTGAGCCTTTCTCAGATATGTGTGAATAAGTTTAGACATCTACTGTGAGATGAAGTTCCTTAGGCAAATCTTGAGATGTTAGGCATACATTAATATTAGCAAATGCGTGTGTAAATTTTCAGTGCTCACTGTGCTTATGAAAGATATGTTTGTTATATAAATGAAACACAGTTTTATTTAATTTTCATCTGTTAATGACAGAAATAAAAATACAGAATTATAAAAGTACATAGGCATTCAGATTTGAATTTTTTGGCATTTAAATAATCTAACAGCAAATGAAATATAGATTTTTAAAATATCTGTAAGCTGGCTTTGAATAAATCCTGTTAGATACCTTTTGGCTTATGATAGCAAAATTAAGAGCTTTTCAGTATTTAAGAAAAAAAAAATCTGAGTGAGGATGAAATTCTTATTTGCAAAACAAGGATGTTTCTGTTACAGTAGTTCTATATATCACATACTTGATGTGTAAAATTACCTTTAGGAATTTACCTGAGGGGCAAGGAAGCCTATAATAATGTTACAAATTTTAATGTTCTCCTGGAGTAATATTTACACTACTGGAGACAGATATTTAATATGAGTTTATTTGTATGATACGTATATTTGGATGTGTTCCTTCATCATCTTATTTTAGCAGTTTAAATTTTTTCACCTCCACTTTCTTTTTATGCCATTTGGAGAGCAATTTACCTGTTTTAATCAGCTAATTCATTTAAAAATATCAGCAGTATAAAGCTTCTCAAGAACTCAAAAACTTTTAAACTTCGGAAAAAAAAAAAAAAAAAGGAAAAAAAAAAAAGGGAAAAAAAACCCCAAAAAACAGTAGTGAACAACTCCTTTTAAATATCAACAGTAGTGAGAAGTAGTTGTAGGCCTGACAGCATGTGGGAACTCTTAAGATGCTCAGATTAGACTTTATTTTGACCAAAACAAACAAACAAACAAAACCAGCCAGAACTATATTTACTATTTTGTCCCTGGGAACAGTTCTTTTGAAATCAGTATTAGTTCTCAAAAGAAAAGGAAATGAAATATAGTTAAACAATATATCTTGTCATTTTTTACAAGAGAATGTAACTGCAGCTTAACAAAAATAGTTGTTCCATTTATATTATGTACATATGTCTGTAACCTGAAGCTTTCAGTTACTTTTGGAGATACTTTTGACGGATTTTATACATTCAATATGTCATCAGTCTTTGAATTATGATCCTGTGAAGATTTAAGTATTCCATGAAATGATTTTTAAAAGAATGTTTTCAAAAGAATAAAACAAATTTATTTTTATTTTTGATTCTCCCCAGTTGTCCTTGATGACTCTTCTAACGCTACCCATCAATTTCCTCACTTCCTCATTATTATTTAAACAACATTTGCACCTAAAGTTACAGAGGTTTTAAATACAAAGATAGTCAGAACTCTCAGGATACTTTCCTGTGAAGTAAATGAATGGCAGGTATGAACACTGATGAGGAGTTCTCACTTAAATAAAAAATCCCACATAATCAAGGAAAGAAATGTAACTGGATATTTTCAGATTATCACAGATTATCACATCATCGGGACATTGATTCTTAAAATGTTTACAAAAAGGATTGTGTAATGGTTTGGTTTCCCATCTGTGAAATGGAAAAAAATCTGAAATGTTGAGAAGTTAGCAAATCTAGGAAAAATACAGCATTTGTTTTTATTTTTAATTGGTTAAAATTAAAGTGTGATTAAACAAATCCTATTACTGAATGACTAATATACAAACTTTAAAAAAAAAAAAAAAAAAAAAAAAAAGAGAGAGAACAGATACTGCTTGCATTTCATTTCTGCTCCAAAATGATTCTTGATGAGAATTTCTCATGCAATTCACCTGCTCTTATAATTTTCATTTAAATATAAATATGATGGTTTATCACACCACTTGTTAAATTGATAATTGTTTAGCCAGCCCGATAATCAGAGATCACAGTGTATTGTAAATATAAAAGTTAAAAAGGAAAACAAAAGCCAACTTTGATATTTATTTCACTCAAGATATTAACTCTGAGTTATTAAAGAGATATTGGTTATCAAAAAACTTATATTAAGATATAAAAAAAATTGTTTCTCCTTATGAGTTCCTGAGAAGAGTAAAGGCACTAACATGAGAAGCTGAAAAGAATTGTAGTGTGATTTGAAATATTAAGGAAATTTAATATTTAGTTGAAACTTCACCATTCTTTTTTCTTGTTTTATGCTGTTCTGTTGTAATTGGGACAAAAAAAAGACGTGGAATGATATTTTTTTCTTTCATCATAGGTCCTCTTTGATTCTGTAGAATAATGACAAATTTCACTTGACTTATCTCATTGCAGTCCATTTTATTGATCAGGCCCTTCAACTCCTTACACTTCTGAACTTATTAAAAAAAAAAAAAAAAAGCTATGCTTCACCCTTTGTATCATTTGCTGAGAAACAGAAGATACCTGAAGATGATGACTTCCTATTCCACCGCCTGCTTTCTGTAGAATTATGTAGAATTATTTCATAATTCTAGAAGTCATTTAATAATATTATCCTGTTTTTCTGTGACCATGTGGCAATAGTTTCTCTATTTTTTCTGTTCTACACTAACATCGGAGTGATTTGAGCTTTACCTTTATTCCCTATATAAAACACTAAACAATCTACCTGTTGCTTTGGAATGAAGTTCACGGTCAGCTGAAGCACCCCACATTAAAAGCAAGTAATATATGCTCTCAAGGTGTAGACCAAGGTTTATCTGCAATTTCCTAGTTGGGTTTATGTACAACTGTCATTAAAATCTGCATTCATAAAAACTTTTCTTAGAGAATAGAACTGTACTGGAGCTAACTGATATAAACAGATAAGTAGTTAAGCAGTTATCATCTGTTGGTATCATAAGCCAGTAATTATGCCAGCTTATTTCTTAGAGCACACTCTGGCTGGATCTGATGACCTAGTAGGATGGGGTTGCGGGAGAACTGGAACAAAATTGAGCTTGTGAATTGAGATAGAAATGATTTACTAATGTAAAAAAAGGAAGGGGGGGGGGGAGGGGGGGGGGGGTAAGGGGGAAGATAACTTTCTCTATATAAATCCACACTGCAACTGCTCACCACCCTTCAACTAACACTCAACTAGTAATTCATCAGCTCACCAAACATGCAGCCTACCTATGCTCAGTGGGCAACCCCTGCTTTTGGCCTATTCCCTGCAGGTTTATGCATGGTATGTTGCATAGTATGGAATAACCTCTTGGCCAGTCCAAAGCAGCTGTCCTAACTCTTGCCACTGCACCATAAGGTTGCTCTTCCTCATTGCCTGACGTGGTCCAGCTCTGGACATGCACTCATCACTCAGCAGCAACCAAAACATCACTTTGCTATAGTACAGTCTCATCTGAAAACAGGGTTGTACTAAAAACTCGTGTTTAGAGAAGTATAGAGTTATAGAATATCCTGAGTGGGAAGAGACACACAGGGATCATGAGGTCCAAACATGAATCAACAGAGGACTCTCTAGTCACCAGAGAGATCAGTGCCTGCCTTTCCTGCTTGCGAGGAACCTATAAACTGCCATGAGACCTCCCTGCAATCTCCTCTTCCCCAGGCTAAACAAACCAAGGGACCTCAGCTGCTCCTTATAGGAAAGTCTGTGGATGCCCCATCCCTGGAAGTATTTAAAACCAGTTTGAGTGGGTCCCTGGGCAGCCTGATTGATGGTTGGCAACCCTGATCATGGCAAGAGGGTAGGAGCTAGCTGATCTTTACTATCCCTTCCAAATTATGCTATTCTGTGATTTCATGATAGCATATCTCTAGAAGAAAACCTTAATATGCTTGCTTTCTTTTATTTGTATTGCAGGATTAAAAATGGTCCTAGTCCTTCCACTGTCCTTATATAGTCTTTATGGACTAGAATTTCCTTCCAGTTAATTCCATAATTCCTCTAGGAATCCTATTCTAGTGCTCAGTCACTGGAACAGTAAAGTGCTTAAAGTGTCATGAAACAGTTTCATTTAAAATTCTGAAAAATGAAGATAAAAAAATCTTAATAAGAGTTATTAATCTGCCTTATATTGTCCATTCAATTACCAAACAGGACAGATAATAATTACTCTCATTTTTGTATAAAATCACTTTTCTTTCCCCAAATATGAACTTCTAGTTCCTAATTTACCATGTAGCATTTGAATAAGAAATTCTAATATGACCTTTATGAGCCATAAATACCTCATACCCTATTTGGAAAGAGCTATATAACAGAAGACAATGAACTGATTCTTCACAGTTGAGAAATGTTTTACCACTCCCCAAATCTGCTGTATTGAAGAAATTTAGAAATCAAGTTCTTAATTTTTTTTACTAGTGTATGATTAGGAAGAATTTCTAATGTTAATATCATGCCTGTATAATAAACATTTACAGAAAGCAAGACATTTTTGAAATTCTTCACAAGGAGAAGAACTCCTTAAGAGTAGCCCTGCTGAGAAAGATATAGGGATCCTGGTTGAAGAAAAACTTAACATGAGCCAGTAGAGTGTGCTTGCAGCCCAGAAGGTCAATGGTATCCTCAGTCTCATCAGAAGAGGTGTGGCCAGCAGGGTTAGGGAAGTGATTGTTCCCTTCTATTCTGCACTCTTGAGGTCCCAGCTGGAGCTCTGCACCCAAACCTGGGGCCCTCAACATGGGACAGATGTAGAACTTTTAGAGAGGATCCAGAGGACGACTATGTAAATGATCCAAGGGCTTGTTAAGCCTCAAAAAAAAGGTCTGTGAGGAGACCTCACTGCAGCCTTCCAGTGTTCAAAGGGAATTTGTAAACCTGAGGGAAATCAACTTTTACATGGGTAGATAGTGATAGGACAAGGGGGAATGATTTTAAACTAAAGGAAAGGAACCCAGAGAGGCTGTGGATGCTCCATCCCTGGAAGTATTTAAATTGAGTTTGGATAGGGTTCTGGGAATCTGATCAAGTACTTGATCTAGGGGCTGGCAGCCCTGCCTGTGGCAGGGGCTTGGAACTTGATGATCCTTGAGGTCCCTTCCACTCAAGCCAGTTTGTGATTCTATGATACATACAATTTATAAATCTTCTGCATTATTTTATTAGACATATATTTCTGACATACGAACCATACCTTCTCATTTTTTATTATTTTCTATTGTTTTCATTCAAATGCTTTCAAGTTTATTAAAATATAAAATGACGTATATTGTCACTTGCTTTTTAAATTCAAATTAACTCAATTAATTATGTTGCAAAGTCAATTTGCAATACATATACTTTTCTTGATATCTTACCATATCCTATTATTGTGCATGTTTGTTTTTTTCTTCTGTACTAATAGACAGAGGAGACTGAGGAAAAGCTGAATTATTAAGAAAAAAACTATGACAGATTTGGCCTTCAATATATGTAATAATCTGAAAATATACCAAAACCTTTCAAAGTTACAGAAAAGAGAAAAAACAAAATTTTGTAAGGTTGAAATAAAAATATATAAAATAAAATAATAAAGGAAGTCTTTCAAACCTTTTCTGGGTTTGTTTGTTTGTTTGTTTGTTTCCCCCGTATTGCATTTCAGAACAAAGATGACCATGTACAATAGTTTTATTCAGGCTGAAATTATAAATTTCCATATGCCCCTCAGGAAAAGTAATACTTTTTTCTTCTTTAAATGCCTGAATGCTTTATTCTGTACTGAATATGTGAGACAGTCATTTAAATATAATTCTATTACTGAAACACTTAAACAAGTGATATTATGCCCTGGATAGGATGGGATAATCTAAGCAGTGGGGACTGTCATTTAGAATATTTTTTCTAGCTTCAACTTTCACCAACTTTTTCGGATATATTTTTTTTCTGACTATGAAATAGCTCATAAAATCTCATGGGTTTGGTTGGCATATGGTTGACTTTCTTCGAAGAGGTTGAAATCAAACTACGTTTTGAATTTTTATTAAAACAGTAATGATAACATATTGTTTCTAGTTGTTGCAGATTAGTTTTTACACAGAGTCAAGGACTTTTCTGCTTCTCATATTGACTTATCACTGCTGAGGCTAGGAGTGCACAGCATGATGGAAGGACACAGAGCCAGGACAGTTGATGCAAAATGATCATCAGGCTGTTTCCCTCAAGTTCAGCAATAAGAACTGGGGCAAAGAAAGAGGAATGAAGAGATGTTCCAAATTATGGCCTTATTCCCAAGAATATTCCCAGGAAACAGTTATGCACAATGACCTTGGCTTTCCTCAAAGTACGTGAACAATCTGCTTGGCAATGAGAAACAGCAAATGAATTTCTCGTTTTGTGTTGTGTGCACACCTCTTGCTCTACCTAGTAAGCTGTTCTTGCATTTTTTCCTTTCTGATTTTCTTGCCCTCCCTCTTGAGGAGAGTGAGCAGCTGAATGGTTCTTACTTCTTGCTCATGTTATACCACAACATTAATTGAAAACTCTTTTTGTGACAATGTCAACACACACACACACACACACACACACACAAAGAAATATTTTAGGAAAAAAAAACCTGCTTATAATTTTTTTTTTGCCTCATTCTCGTAATTTATCATCATGTTTCACCTACTATATACCACTGTTTTTTTTTCTCTGCTTTTGAGAGATGATTTAATTTTCTTAATATCGAAAACTGCTTGTCCTTTGTAAAGTAATTTGCAATAACAGGAAGCATAATGAAGATATAAACACAGAGAGGATTCCTTTTTTTTGCAGCCTTTTATTTTTCAGAATTTTTACTATATTCCTTAATTTTTATATTATTATATTTTCCAGAATATTTAGTATATTACTGTTTTTACTATTTACTATACTTACTAATAGTAAGAAACAAATAAAAAAATCAAAACAGGCTTATCCTTAAAATCTATTCAGGTAGCTTTTTCCATTCATTTGTGCTAGCCAGCTATCTTCTTTTTTTCTTTCCAGTTAAAACCACTTATATCGCAAATACCCTAAGGTCTGGCTCATACAGAGATGCTGTTCCAGAATACTTAAGTACCTCTCTATGAAAATTGGGTCTTGTGGCTTAATGTTAGCACTTTCAGTGTTTGGTTTCAACAGTGAAACAGATATTTGGTTTGGAAAAATCCTTAAGGAAGTATCATGCTAATGAGTTCACACACAGATCCAGCAGATGGAAGAAAATATACACATTAATACAAAAAATACTGTGGATTCAAATTTGTATTTGCAATAGATGACTATATTAACAGAATGATTCTTTTGTCATTCAGTGCATACTGTTCCTTACCAAGTTCTACCAAAAGGATGATTCTTAGACTTTATCACTTTAGATACAGAAAGGGAGTGGATTCCAGTGAATAATGAGGTGATTTACAGCTGATCTCATCCTAAACAGTTAGGCTAGCACACTTCATGGTGTGTGGTAATTCTAGATTCAAGCTTCCCTATGTTCTGGGAATATCCTCACAAAAAATTTCATAATTCCGTTGCTGTCCTGTAGTGTTCAGAAGGAAAATCAGTAGAAAGACATTCAGATATATTATAATAGTTGATATATTAAGTAGGGAAAATAAAACAAGAAATGGAAGAAGCAAAAGGTGAGTGGCATGTGATGGCACAACACAATATGTAGATGAAAATGCTCTTCTATTTATCAACACAATTTTCTTCAACGAAAGCACATTTGTGTTTGTTAGCAATAGATTTTTTTTTCTTTGATCTTTCTTTCTAGGGAGCTATCTGAAGTTGTTCTTTTGCTGGAGTAGTATTCCCTAATCTTGAGCTCTGAATTTCATGACTAGAGTGAAAAGCTGCGTTTTGTCTACTTCTGAGTAGATGCACATTGCCAAAGAATCTCTCTGCTGATTCACCAGTGTCCACCTCAGCACTTCCAGCCACCAGGGCAAACTGTTGGTCTTAATCATAAATTGAATACATGGGGAAGAATAATTAAAGATCAAAATGTAATTATGAGCAACATCCAAAGGCAGTAAAAACTAACATTGAAAATATTGGCCTGAAGTTTCCTATTAGTGCATTTAGGATTAACTATAAACTGTCTTGTTAAACTCAATTAAATAGTTAATTATATGGATTTTTCTATATTAGAACAGGGTAAGAGGCTTAACTTTTAGAACCATACTGTTTGTTGAGGTTCACTTTTTTCTTAATTGTTTCTATGTATACTTGAACTGATTTCCTCTTCCTGGGAAATTATTTGAGGAAAGACAGAGAAAAAGAATCCTTAGCACAGCCTCAGAGATCTAATTTCTTTTTCTTTTCCTTTCTTCTTTAAATTCTTTTACTCACAATTTCTCTTACGCCTCCAAAAAAATTAGTTGATACAGAAAATTCTGTATGATCTGGAAATGTGTTCTTGCAGCCCAGAAAGCCAATCATACCTAAACTGCATTAAAAGAATCATCAAGGAAGTGATTCTGTCACTCTCTTGTGGGACCCTGCCTGGAGTACTGCAGTCAGCTCTTTGGCCTCCAATATAAGAAAGACATAGATCTTCAAGATGCCAAAAGAAGGACTATAAAGATGATCAGAGAGATAGAGACCTTATAGTAGCCTTCCAATATCTAAAAATAAACTATAGGAAAGATAGAAAGGGACTCTTTGTCAGGGACTGCGCTTTTAGGACAAAGGACAATAGCTTCAAACTAAAAAAGAATAGGTTTGTTTTCAAAATTCTTCATCGTGAGGGTGGTGAGGCACTGGAAAAGGTTGCTCAGGGAAGTTGTGGACCTCTAGTCTGTTAGAACCTTGCTTAGACATTCAGTTTCACAATGACATTAAAAAGTTAAATATACAAATGTACTTCTAGATGAAACTTAACCCCCTCTTGTTGCTGTTAAAGTAATTTTGTGTAATTTTATCTCCAGATGCCACACATGATTTTACATTTGTTCTCCTAATTTTTACAGTCTTTTCAGACTGTTTTCAGAGTTTTTTAACAGCATTAAATAACTTTGATTATCCCATCCTATATTGTGCACTCTAGACTTTTCTAAAAAATGATCTATTCATGAAATAGAAGACGGACAACGGTTAATGACCTGGCCTAGATGCAGAGATTTAAACTAAATACATATGACATACAGAACTTAATTTCAAACCCCAGATGCACCTTGCTTTCTACTGTGCTTATAATTCTATTGTGTAAGATCATTTGCAGGACTTACTTCAAATCCACCTAATAAGAGAGCTATCTTGTGATTCTCCTGAAAAAGAAATATTTCGAGTCATACGATTGCGTGACTTGGAAGGGACCCTTAAAAGTCATCTTGTCCAATTCCCCGGAAATTAACAGCAAAATTTATTTTTAGTATATTTTAGCACCTTTAAGCTTACATGAATATTTTAGAGATATATACTGTGAGCAGTATGGATAGAGTTACTTTATTTGTTTATTCTATCCACTATGCATTCAAATGTGAAGTTTCTAACTAAGATTGAAGGAGAATGAGAAGCAAACACTTAGCAAAAGTATAAGAAGAGACCACCACAATAATAAGATAAGGAGCAATTGGAGGAAGGTTCCTCAAAAAGACAAGGTATTCCTCCCAGCTGATTTTCTTATCTTGTGAAAACTGCTGAGCAGTTAAATTCCAACAGGCAAACTTAGTGGAGAAGGGAGAGATCTTGCAAACTAAGCCTGCATTTCAGCAAGTGAAGAATGAGACCTCCTGAAGCTCCTCTGATCTACTGACTCATGTCCAGAGTATTGTATAGTTTGAGCTATACTTGTGCCATATCTCAATCACAGTATTGGGGGAGACCTGATGATCACCCGAGACTCCATACAAATTTCTGGAACATTCTACAGAAGGACTGAGTTCCTTCTTGGGAAGGGGGCACATAAAATGTAATGGAGTGCCGTTTGGGTGTATGCACTCTCTCTTTTCTAATTTTCTCTCTCTCTTCCTCTATTTACCTCTCTTTTTAAGTTATATTAGAACATATTGCAAGATGTATCATCATAGCTTATAGCTAATAAAGCATTTCATCAATAATTTTTCTCCCCAGGCAATTTTGAAACTATTTCTTGTTTGAATTAAATCTTTAACCAGTCATTTAGTGCTGTTTCATCTTCATTTACCCCAAGGAGATCTTGAACCTTGCAGCCTCTACATTAGCCAGTGTAGATCAGAGTTAAGTTGTAACAAAGGCTTATTAGACAATTGTATCAGTCTATATTTAATTTAAATCCAGGAATGAAGAAAATGATTTGATTTTAATTCTATTTATGATCTTACTATATGAACACCACGTAAAGTGTATGGCACCAGTTTCAAACTCCGTGTGATTTGTCAGAAATTGCTCTACATTGCAAAATGCATTTTATCTACATTCCCATGTGATGTCTTGTACAAGCATGTAGATCACTTCATACTCTTATTATGAAAAAGAAATGTTTTAAAGAGCTTTAAAAGTCCTGGGCAATTTATGGTTCATAAATCTTAAGGAGAATGAAATTATGTCATTTCTCCATCAGGAAGGCCTAAGTCCCAATGACACCAAGCAGCTCTGCAGATAGGATTCTACAACCTAATTAAATAGAAACACTTTCCAATTCTGCAGACAACAGAGAAAAAATGAACGTGGGAGATTGACAATAAGGGAAAAACAAGTTTTGAGGATTAACTCAAGACTTAACTAGCAGAATTACATCATTACTTTTGTTTCTTAAATTACATCAGCTGTGTACAAATTGTTTTCTATCCTTCGTACTTTTTCAGAATTTCAAAAGTCACTCTCCTCTGATTTTTATATCAATTCTGGCAAAATTATCTGCTTTTTGTTTTACATAATCTACTTTTCATGTCTTGGGGATGATCTAGTCTGTACCAGTATCAATATCTCTCTGAGTTTTTGAATGACAGAATGGGTAGGGTTGGAAGGACCTCTGAAGGTCATCTGGCCAAAGTCCATTGCTCAAACATAGTTTGCCTAAGGCGAATTTTCAAGAACTATTTGGATTTTGAAGATCACCAAGGAATAAACTTGTCATCAGTAAACTTGCTTGAGTGCACATTCAGCAATTTTGCAGATGATATCAACCTGTGGGCTGTGATTGACACACCAGAGAAACAGGATGCCATTCAGAAGGACCTAGACAGGCTTGAGCAATGGGCCCAGGTGAATCTTGCTGAGAGTCAACAAATCAAGTGTAACATCTTGCACCTGGAGTCAAGGCAGCTCACATTATCAATACAAAGTGGGGAATGAAAGATTTCAGCAACCCTGCTGAAACAGACTTGGGTGTAAAGGTGGGTGTAAAGGTGGATGTGGGCTAATAGTGTGCCCTTGCAACCTAGGGAGCCAATTGTATTCTGAGCTGCATCAAAAGAAGCGTGGCCAGCAGGTCAAGGGAAGTGATCCTGCTGTTCCACTCTGCACTGGTGAGGTCTCACCTGGAGGACTGTGTCTAGATGTGGAATCTTCAGTACAGGGGAGACACAGACCAAAGTCAATGCCCAGAGAAGGGCCACAAAAATGATCAGTAGAATGGAGCTCTTCTTTTATGAGAACAGGCTAACAGAACTGGGGCTCTCCCACCTGCAGAAGAGCAGGCTGTGAAGTAGCCTGATAGCAGCCTTTCAGTATTAAAAGGGCAGCTACAAGAAAGAAGGGTACAGATTCTTTAGCAGGGTCTGCGGTGGTAGAACAAGAGGAAATGGTTTCAGGCTCAGGAATGGTAGACTGGTAGATGGTAAACTCTGGAGACTTCCAAGGTGAGACTGGACCAGGTCCTGTGCAACATGATCCAGCTGTGCATGTCCCTGTTCGTTGCAGGGGAGTTGAACTAGATTGTTCTCAGGGATCCCTTTCAACTGTTAGGATTCTATGATCTCATGGCTCTACAAAGGAGATTTCAATGTTCAGCTTTCCTGTGCGCCATCATCTGTACAGTAAAAGAATGTTATTTTGTCTTGCAGATGTGAAATGAATGCTATTTCAACTTGGGAACTTTAATGAATGCTACTATTGTCTTACACTTTTCTTGATAGTTCATTGTAATTCTGGAAGATTTAAGAAGAAGGAAGCAATATTTTTCACTGGCAGCTTTCAATTGTTTGCCTCACACAGGTGTAATATAATTTGAGCTGGATTTATCCTCTATTTCATTTCAAATGTCCTGGTGCATTTTAAAAAGCCTTTTACTTTCAAACTGAGCAGTAGCTGCCTTTCAATGCTAAATGAGTTGATTCTTCTGTCAGGAATCTTTAGCTTGCTTGTATACTTTTCAAAGTGCTTTGATTACACAGTATCAGTTATTTTTATGTTTTTGTTATCAATCATTCTCCTTATTATATTTATGTACCAATAGAAATAATTACTCTGAAATATTGATATCAACCCTGAAATGTTGATGACATCTGGGAGAAGTGGGTGACAGACTGGAAGGCTGTGCTACCTTTCAACAAGACCTGGGCAGACTGGAGAGTTGGGCAGGCAGGTACCTCAAAAATACTATAAAATATGTTGTTCCCTTTTGTTTTAAATTTTGATGTGTCTGAAATATTCTACATCCTTCTTAATAGTTATGTGATGCCCATAGATATGGGTATATATAAATGATCAGTTTAGTGCTGGGGAGCGTCTCTTTCTTTCTTTCTTTTCTCTTTTTTGCAATGTGAATTTGATTTGTTTCACTGTTTTGGGTCTTTCAGTTCATTCTCAAGTGTACCCATTTCTATCCTGTTAGAACAAAAGCAAAAAGATGACAGAAAATCAATCAGAATTGACTACTTTTGTGTCACCTGTAGACACAGTGTGCATCTAGTAGAAGGAACTCATTCTGATTTCATTTCCTGTGGAGATGTGATGTAGATGTATAGCCCTAGAGCTATGCAAAGAGCAGTAAAGGAAAACCTACTCCTTTTCACTACATCAGTCAGTAGTACAGACAAGATGTTAAAGTATTCTTAGCCGTTCTCAAGTTTCATAAAGGCTGTGATATGGAATCTTCCATTCCACTTTGAGGGAGAAAAGAGAGGATGAATTATATACAATTTAATTCAATTTCTTTGAAACTAACATCTGAACTTGCCATTGGAATAAAAGAAATTGTTTTTTTTCTTTTTTTTTTTTTTTTTTACAGTGCGCTATGAGGAGTGAGAGGACAGTCAAATGCCAAAACAAGCTGCGCTGTCCTTGGAGATATTCAAAACCTACCTTGACACAGCCCTGGGCAACCTCCTGTGTCTGACTCTACTTGGGTAAATGATCTGAACTAGATGACAAAAAATAAAAACCATAAAATCTTCCTTCATCTACCTAGCTTATCACAGTCAATTATCTTAGTGTTTTGTAAAGCAATCAGTAGATTGTAAGAGTAAACTGGTCAGTAAACTGGTCAAAGTAGAACTAGAGAATACTAAATCAATGGCTTTTTTTTTTTTTTTTTTTTTTTTTTTTTTTTTTTTAAAATTCTGGAAGTTCAATTTAAAGATATGTCCATAATTATGCACTTAACCTGTTTTCTCCCAGGTACAACAGAAAAATAACAAGAGGACTTATTTTTCAGATCAATTGTTTTATTGTACAATTTTAAAAGTATCTGTCATCTCGCTGTTCTTTTTAGCTTGCATTCTTTGAAATGCAAACTAATTGCACAGATTACTTGAAGCCTCACTTTCAGTTCAAAATACCTGCAAGAATCAGAAAGCATTATTGCCCAATATATAAGGGAAATGTAAAAATTACAGACTTTAAAGTTAGTTACTGGAAACTTCTGTATTTTGAAAGCAAAACTATTAATTCATGGTACTGATAATGTTTCTGATGTCATAATATCTTCCTTGTACAGAATAGCTGAAACTCTAGTGTAGTCATAATGGCTTTAGTGTAATTTGGCAATGCGTGATGTAGTTCATTTGCAATGTTATCATATTATTCTTTGAAGGAATTTGCCTTTTTTGAAATAATTTCTTCTAATTGAAGGTTTCATGGTTTTACGATTTTTGATTATTGGTCTTCTGGACAGGTGCCTGGAACTGGACCATTAACTCTTTAACTTACAGTGCACTACATGATGTTACGTTGTGATACGTTACATGATGTGGAATACCAATAACCAAAAATCATACAACCATGAAAGAAGGGGAAAATGTGTATGTAAGGCAGGAAAACATTTGGATCCTTTTCAGTCTTCGTTACATCAATAGCACTATGTTTTAAACTACTTTTACTACTTTAAACTTTTATGTAAGTTAACTGTAAGTTGTAGTATGTTGAATTTCTCCAAAAAGCGTGAAATCAAGGTCCAGTTTTGCAACTAACATTTTTCCTCTTGAGCAGAAAATGCAGTGTAGAGGATGCGTGGTCAGCACACCAATAAATTTATTTATTTATTTATTTTTAACAAGCAAGGAAGTTAAACACAAAAGACTAAAATATGATTGTTTATGGCCAGAAGATAATTCTGTGTTGTCACTAAAAGCAAAGTGAAGCCATGGTACATTATTTCACTATTCTATTACTGCTGGTGCTGTTTACTCTTCCCTTACTGCAGTACAAGAGGGCTATTTTAATGTTACTTAATGAATTACTTAATGAAAGCTGTTCTCAGTTTTCATTTGTCTCATCTTGCTTTGTTGTAACATTTCTGTGCACAGAACTCTGATTCATTTACTCCACATCTATGCACAGAACTGACATAAGTTCCAACTTAAAAGTCTCAAATAAAGAATGTAGATAATTTAAAATATTTTCCATGTCAAAATCCTCTTTATACATTCAGCTGCAACGATTTTGGGCTTCTACAACAATATGACATTATGTACTTTCATCTTGTAATTGACTGTAATCATCTCACTGTTGCAACATATAGAACCACTCCTTGTAAAATGAATTCCTTTTAATAGCTGACTTCTCAGAAGAATGCTCAACAATTCTATAAAAATAATAAAAAGATAGTAATTATATGCCGTTTTGTGAAATAAATTTTGCTGGATATCTCTGTAAACTTATTCTGTTCTAAGCAGTTATGGATTGTTTAAATACATTAATTGGCCTGGGGCTGAGGATTGCCAAGAAATAGTAAATAGTGTTTTACTATTCCCTAGAGCTAACCCCCTTCATTCCATTTTCGTTCCACCTAATTGCAAGGACTTATCTGAGACTTCTGAGTTAGAAGTTAAAACATGGTGTCTCCTGAATCACAAAACTGGTTTCAGCTGTTGTCCAGCTTCAGTAATTAGGATATTTTTCCAGCATCACATGGAACTGAATATTTTTCTGTGTTTATGATCTACTGAATTCTTGTTTTCCAGAAATAAATACAGTATTTAAACCTCCCTTTAGCACCAAGGATGATCTTGGTTTATAGTCTCTGTCCATTTTTATGGTGGTATTTTTGTTCTTGTCTTCTTTTCACTTCAACCAGTCATGGACTGTATTATTATTATACCATGGATAATAATGTAATGTATTGTCCTTGATACATCTATCTTCTTTTACTGAAAATAATCTGATTTATGTATTGGAATTGTATTCAATCACACACTAAGATTTAAAGCTTTTATATTCAATGAACTTGATTATTATTTTAAACATGGAGGGAGGTTACTGATTCAGTGAAAGAGAAAACAGAATTTTTTCCTGATCTAAAGACTGGGGAGAGTTTTGTATATGAATGATTTCCAAGGACCATGACTGATTGAGGATTTACAATGCTAATTCCTGTTCTGACAAAGCAACCTGAGAATGTAAAATTGCATGTTTAGACTGGTAGTTGTGGAATGTCTGACAGTCCATCAAAGAAACCTTTGCAACAAATTTTGTGCTAGATAGCTATATACATCATTGCTATCATTTTTATGTACACTTATTTGACTTTATATGCTTTCGGAGCTGTGTAATCCACTTTAGATTTTGTTAAAATAATCTTACCTTTGACTGAGCTTGGCGCAAAAAAAAAAAAAAAAAGCCAAAAAACCACGGATTTTTTTTTTTTTTTTTTTAAGCCGCTCACTTAAATCAGGCTATCCTCCCCTGATGTTTTTCTACAAATAGCATACTGGAATACTCTAACACATGGATTCAGGTTATTTAGTGAATAACAGCATCACTCACTGAACTTCAGAGGCCACTTTGAGGTCTGGAATAGAAAAGATTTGCATGGCAGGGAAGTTTTCTTATAACAAGCACTAGCCGGAAAAACACAATCATGCTGTAGAAGAACTGAAAATTCAAGAATTTTCAAGTAGCTTCTGACATTGAACATTTTGTTGAAAGCCTTGACTTCAAAATAGGACTATTTGTGTTTTCTAAATATCCAATTTACTCCCATTACTACAAAAAATACTGCCTTTCTGATTTTACCTTCAGTTAAATTATATGCTCAGTTTGGCACTTTAACTATATCTTCACATCATGTTAGATTCAGTCTTTTTACATACCTCCTCAGCTACATCGTTTTCTGTCTCTCATTATCCCACAATTTGACTATAGCAACTTCTGTCTTTACTGTTTGTATTACATACTAATATTAAATCAGAACAGTGTTCCTAGAATATCTGTTTGGTATTCCAGTCATCCTTACCACTAACTTTTTTTAAATGTTCAAACCTCAGTATTTTGTTTTTCGTATTGAAATCTTTCATGATTTGTTTGCTCCTCTGGCACTGTTACGCTGTTGATTGAAACCTCTGCTCTACCCCCTATCATTGATTTTTGTTAATACTTTTTTTTACGTTTCTTTTATATGTTTCTTCAAGGTGTGTTTCTATACCAGAGAAGCTCTGGTAATTCTCCTTTTCTGGGATGCTTGCAAAAGTGATTAATACATCAGTAAACTGGGACTGCTGTTTTCATGCTAAGTCAGTCCTAGTTCCTTGCTTGCTTGTTTGTTATCTATGGTTATGTATTGATTTTGTATGCTATGCTTGTGAGTTGCGTGGATTATCTTTTTCCTTTGTATTTACAGTGAATTCAATCAAATCTTTGACTGAGATCACTTGGCACAGTTATGATAGAAAAGATATAATCATCATAACCATTGTCCTCCTTTTTCCAATTACCAGACATGGAGATGAGCATCCTCCACCCTCTTTTACTTTCATGAATAAATTCTGAACAATTGCTCCTTATTTATAACAATCAGTGATCACACTCCTTTGATCATATTAAGATGGACTTCAGTTTCTAAGTATGGTATGTGGAAGAAAGATGTCTGCTGCTTTGGAAGTATCTGGTTGAAGACTTTTATTGATACAACAAGGGATAGGAGCAAAGAACATATAGGGACATAAATCTGACAGACAAGTGACAACAGGTAGTGATGTGAACCAAACCTGGTCAGTCTCAGTAACTGATGATGTTATAAGGGGCTGTGTAAATATTTAGGAGATTGGGGAACTAAGCAAAAAGGGGCAAACAAGAAAAAAAATATTCCAAGACACAGACCAGACAAAGCAAATATAGAGACAATGAAAGAAAAATGACCTTTCAGTCACTGAGTTGATGAGCTATCAAACTACAGGTACCACTTCCAGGAAGGTCCCTTAGTGGAATATCTAAAAGTTTCTTGAACATCTCCAGGGATGCTGACTCAACTACATCCCTGGGCAGCCCATTCTAGTGCCTAATTCAGAGCCATATACATTGTCTTATGACCTCATCAAAGTTAAAAGGAAAAAACCTTAGCAATATTGAAAGATATTCTTCACTGACATGACAAATAAAGTTAATTAAACTAAAGTAGCAGGTAATGCATGCAATTATAGACTACATCTTGTGTATATTTGAAGATATTTTCAGATGCATATTATGGCTTGCTTATTTGAGAGATACATTTAGAAATGATAGTAAATTCCTTACAGTTAAATTATTTAAAAAACTGTTAGATTCCACAGATCATAGTGTTACAGATAACACTAAAAACACATGTACCACAGATCTTTAAATGTTTATACACTTTACATCAGTTATTTTCATTGAGCTTCAAATTTGATAATTTGCATTAAGAGATTTTTTTTCTTCTGAAAAACAGAGTGAAAAATTGCATTTAATTTAATGAAAACAAAAACCAAAAAGCAAGTACGGTCACTGCGATCAAAGCAAATATTTTATACATTGAATATTTAGATCAGCCTAAAAAAAAAAAGAGGTAGTTGTACAGAAAAGGCAAATAAAATGGAGTTTACTAAGTGAAAGAACTCAGAAGGCTGTTTACTTTATAATGTGTGTAAGAAAAAGGGTCACACAGGTTGTTTTGTGTTCTTCTGGAATGTTTTAAGGTAAAGTCAATTTCTAGACATTCATCTTGGTAAGATTTGTAGTGTCCTTAGAGACTGTACACAAGAGACATAACTGAAAAAATACTATTGTAGTTCTTTTTGCTATAGAGAACTGGAACTGAGAAGGACAGCTAAGGTCACGTAGTGAATCTTCTAAAAAGTAATTTAAGATCAAATCTCAATAAATATTATAGTCACCAAAATAAAATACATGTAAAAGAACTGACATATTGTATATTTATTCACAGGAAAGGTAAATGAAAAAAAAAAAAAGTTATTCAGATAATGGTGAATAACACAATTACAAATCTTATCATTTGCAGTCTCTTAAGATATCTCTTTTTTGAAGATATTTTTTTCTTTTGGGTTTGAAATACCCAGTAATCAAAACACTCTCATGAACTCTCATTGTATATTTCACTACTTTTGGCAATGTATATTCTGCATAATGAGAGAATAAGAAAAGGTCAGCATTTCTGGTTTGTTAGAAGTTTTAATATATTTAAAGAGCGTATGTTCTGTATTTCTATTTTCTTCAAATTAAAGGCTAAAGCATTCAGGCAAGTTTTGAATATACAATCATAGAATTATCTGTGTTGGAAGGGACATTTAAAGGACACTTAGTCTAACTCCCCTACTATGAAAAGGGAGTTCTATAGCTAGATCAGGTGGCTCAGAGCTTGGTCCAGCCTGACCTTGAATGTCTCCAAAGACAGGGTACCCACTACAGAATCACAGAATCACAGAATCACCTGGGTTGGAAGGGACCTCAAGGATCATGTAGTTCCAACCCCCCTGCCTAGCAGGGCCACCAAACACACACATTCAGATCAGGTTGCCCAGGACCCCGTCCAACCTGGCCTTGAACACGTCCAAGGACGGGGCATCCACAACCTCCCTGGGCAGCCTGTTCCAGGGCCTAACCACTCTCCTTGTGAAGAACTTCCCCCTAACATCCAACCTAAATCTTTCCTCCTTCAACTTTGATCCATTTCCCCTAGTCCTGCTGTTGTCAGCCCTTCTGAAGAGTTTACTCCCCTCCTGGGTGTAGGTTCCCTTCAGGTATTGATAGGCTGCAATGAGGTCGCCCCGCAGCCTTCTCTTCTCCAGGCTGAACAAGCCCAACTCCCTCAGCCTGTCCTCATAGGGGAGGTGCTCCAGCCCCCTGATCATCTTAGTCGCCCTCCTCTGGACCCTTTCCAAGATCTCTATGTCTTTCTTGTACTGAGGGCTCCACACCTGGACACAGTACTCCAGGTGGGGCCTCACAAGAGCCGAGTAGAGAGGGACAATCACCTCCCTCTCCCTGCTGACCACCCCTCTCCTGATGGAGCCCAGGATCCCATTTGCCTTTCGAGCTGCCAGAGCGCACTGCTGGCTCATGTTAAGTCTCTCGTCCATCAGGACCCCGAGGTCCTTCTCTGCCGAGCTGCTCTCAAGGCCCACTCCTCCCAGCCTGTACGGGTGCCTGGGGTTCTTCCGGCCCAAATGCAAAACCTTGCACTTTGCCGTGTTGAACCTCATTAGGTTCACCCGAGCCCAGCCCTCAAGCCTGTCGAGGTCCCTCTGAATGGCATCCCTTCCTTCCGCCGTATCAACCGCACCACTCAGCTTGGTGTCGTCAGCAAACTTGCTGAGGGTGCACTCAATTCCCTCATCGATGTCATTAATAAAGATGTTAAAGAGCACCGGTCCCAAGACAGACCCTTGGGGGACACCACTTGTTACCGGCCTCCACCTGGACATAGAGCCATTGACCACCACCCTCTGTCTGCGGCCTTTCAACCAATTGCTTATCCATCGGGTCGTCCACCCATCAAATCCACTTCCCTCCAATTTGGAGATGAGGATGTGGTGGGGGACCATGTCAAAGGCCTTGCTCAGGTCCAGGTAAATGACATCGGTCGCCTTCCCTTCGTCCACCAATGCCGTCACTCCATCATAGAAGGCCACAAGATTAGTCAGGCATGACCTTCCCTTGGTGAAGCCGTGCTGGCTGTCCCGGATCACATGCTCATTCTTTATGTGATCGAGCATGTTGTCCAGGAGGATCTGTTCCATGATCTTCCCAGGCACGGAGGTGAGACTCACCGGCCTGTAGTTCCCCGGGTCCTCCCTGCTCCCTGCTGCGTCAGCAGCCCATTCCCCTGAAGTCTTTCTTGATAGACCTCAGGCTTTCCTTATCAACTTTCAGGCTTTCCTTATCAACTTATCCTTATCACTACCTCTCTGGGCAACCTCTTCCACTTCCTCACCACTCTTATTGTATAAAACTTCTTCTTTATGTCCAATATAAATCTCACCTCCTTTAGTTTGAAACCATTTTTCGTTGTCCTGTCACAACAGACCCTGCTAATGAGATTGTACTCTTCTTTCTGTCAGCCCACTCTTAGATATTGAAATGTGACTGTCAGGTCTCCCCGGAGCCTCAATTGTGAAATATTCTGTTTATGAAAGAATAAATTAAATACAGTTATGTAAGTTTGGAATGAGAGGTATTGTTGTAAAATTGTATTTATAAAAAGGCAGAGGAGTTAATGAATGAATAATTGAATACCAGCTCAGTACAATGCTGTTGAAGTACAAAGGAGAGTCTCATGTGTGATTTACTAATAGAAAGTAATTACAGTAATTATATTTGTAAAACCTCAGTGAGTACTGTGTCCTTCCTTTGGTATCTGATGTAAAATAATACATAGACAAACAGAAGAAAAGTCAGAAAATATGACCATGTTTAGAAAAGGCTCTATCATAAGGTGACAAATAAGTAATGTCGTAATAAACAGAACTGTCGTCATTTGTGCTTCCCCTTCACTGTTAGTAGGAAAAGAAATGCACTCTATGAAATGGTAGAGAAGGATGTTAGTGAAAATATTTTATTTTTTGAAAAGTGTTTAACTGTTTGCATAGTTGCTTAACTGAGTTTTAGAAGGTTTTTTTTTTTTTGTACTGAAGATTTTTTATAAAGAATTTGAAAAAATGTCTTCCATGGTTTTACTATTTGTGAATTTCTCCTGTAATGAAGGTCAGTGAAATTAACTTATTACCTGTGACTCAGATTTTCTTTACTTTGTACATGAAAAACTGGATCGGTGATAATAAAAAACTACTGGATCTATAATACACTTAATACTTGGAAAGAGTAAGTTCTTGGCACTTACCCCAAAAATGCAACCCCGTAAATCCATTACAGATTACAGATTCACAAGAATAAGTCTATTCTTGTGAGGTATTATTTTAGACTTCAAACAGTATATTTCTAAGTTTTTCTATTTGATAAATAGCAGTGGAAAATGAAGAGTCTGTTATGAAGCTTTATGTATTTTGTGAGCAACTTATTTACACTTTAATTCCTGGAAGACTCAGGAAAGCTTCCTACATTGAGAAGATGATTACTTTAACCAAATAAGCGCAGTTCTGTATGTTACATATTACACTGAAATATTTCCATAATTAGTATTCTAAGGGGTAATTTCGTAAATTTATGGGACTCATTACTATTTCATGGACATTTTAATTTACTATTTGAAATAGTGGTCTACATTAGTGACATTAAAAAAACAGTACAAACAACTATAAACACTAAATGGGATTGAGTAAGCTTTTTCGCTAGCCCCAAAGCTATCCTGACAGTTTTATTGTCTTAATCAACTTAGTCAACTCATTTTATAGCTCTTTTGAGGTAGATGTTGTGGACACATGCTGGGGTACTAGTTCACTTCTGCCAAATTAAAAATGATATTTCTCATGCGTGAAATAACCTCATGGACTAATGACCAAATCTCTGTATAATTTGAACAGAAGCCTCAGCAGGTGGCAAACAATTAAACATATAAGATAATTTAATATACTCTTTTTTTATATAATAAAGGAGAAGAGGGAAATAAGAGAAGAAAGATTCTTTTCATTCTCTTCAGAGTTAAAAAATCCTAAAATGAAGTCAAAGGAGGAAAAAAAAAAGAAAAAAAAAGAAAAAAAAAGAAGGAAGTAAAAAAATGCACAAGAAAATCATCTAATAACAGGTCTCTGGGACTCCTGTAATATTAAATTCTGAGTACTTTTTTCTTGGAAAAATTGAGATATGACTCTATTCTCACAGAAACAATACCAAACCAAAAGATTTCTTTTATGGCACAACAATAAACCTTGAGAAGCACTATGGCATTTCCTAAAATTTGGAAATTATCCTGAATCACACTGAGAACTAAATTTGTAGTAAGTTAAGTGAGAACAAAAACAAAAGGCGCTGCTATCCAATTTTTCCTCATTTTTATAATGGGATACTTATTCATATGTCTTTCAGAATTCTGATATATAAGTATGGAGCATGTACCTCTTTCTGATAACTATTCAAATGGTGAAAAGTTGCTTTTTCTATAACATGTCATGTTTTTAGACATTTTCTTCTATACCTACCAACAGTCAAAAATCCGAAACCTAAATCATAATTTCAATATAAACCATATTCACTCAGAAATATTCATAATATGTTTCATATTACATAATGCAAATTAACGTTTCATTGAGAAATTTGGGCTTGTTTTTTTGAGTTTAGTGTCTGGCTTCCTTAAGGTATGATGTGAAGTATGCTAAAACTGAAATTGATAACAGCTTCAACAGAAAGACACTTTGGGATCATATTGAGTTCTTGGTATCTTGGCACAAAGAAGCAGGGTGGCCACTAGCTTCTGGAACAAGGCCACCTGCAAAGCAAGAAGGATTGATGATATTTTAATAGTTCTAAAACTCAGTATGAATTTATATGACCCTTGATTTTTAAATTAGATAATACAGAAATTTTTAACTGTTAAACAATAGAAACAATAGAAATTATTTTAAAAATGAACATAACAGAATAAAAACCACCTTGGAATCAGCAAAAGACTCCATTATGGTTAAGCTGAATTAGAATTTAGTTACTGAGGAGCTAGTGCTTGCATTGGAAAGGGAGTGGTGAAGTTTGCAGTTGTTCTTTGGTTGGTTGGTTAGTTGCTTGCTTGCCTGATTTCATTCTCAAGCTTCTATAATAGCTTTAGTAAATAAACCCATTTTTTAAGGTATCCCAATGTTTAATTTTTCTGATCCTCTCATCTCTGCTCTTCTTTTGTCTGTAGTCTTCTCTAGTCAAATCAGCATTTTACAAAATAAATAAATAAATAAAAATCATATAATTGTGCAAGAAGAACACAAAAATATCATTTACCAACACCATTTTGTCTCAAGTCCAGAATTACATTAATATCACCAAAGACTTAGCTTAGCATTGATACAACTGCAGCCTTACTACATCTTCTACTTTTAATTTAGTACTAATGCATACATAAAAGTGTATTTTGAAGCATCTCTTTCTTCTTCTAAGAGAAGATAGCTCTTGGTATTACTACATCCTTCTTTTTTGCCAGTTGAATGGCATTACCCATGAAGAAAAAGCCACAAGGGAATATGTTATTTTCTGCACCACCATCAGATTCAGTTATCTCCTGCAGTGATTCACTCTTTCAATTTTATCTGAGCTCAAAGTGATTTCCCTCATGAAGCCTGAATTTTGCTATTGGCGAGAAAAAGAGGAATGAAGAGACAGGAAAAAAAATCTTCCACCTTTTTACATAGCCATTAGTAGGGCAACACTGCTTTTGTTTGGTGTGAAACTTCTGCATACAGAGTAAGATAAGTCACGATTTACTTCTAGTATGCTTTGCGGCTATACAAAGATATAATAGTCTTCCCAGAGGTTTAATGAAGGGAATATGTGCAATACTATCCGAAATCTACACCTACGTGAACTCATTAGCATGGATTTTCTTAATTTTTTATTACATATTGCAATTATTTTTAATAAGATCCTTAGCACGAAGCCCACAGCACAAAAAAAATAAAAAAAAAAATTAAAAAAAACTACACTCTACAAGACATTCCTGTTAAGTTAGTGTTGTAGATGTTCAACAGAAGTGTTCAGCCGCTTACATTTCCACATAAATGTAAGAATGAGAGCCTGAGGCTATCTGAATACAGTCTTTTCAAACTTCAAAGGAGCAGTGAATGATTTTTGCCCTGCTTTTGCCATCTAGAATTGGCCTAAGCTTGGGGAGCAATTAAAATTAAATAGCCGCTGAACTGCAGAAAGTGAAGATCGGCAGCTCTGGGCATGAGCAGACTTTTATGAAGTCCCCTGACTAATTCATATCTTGGTGTTGGTAAAGCGAGGAATGAAGTCAGAATGAGAATAGTTTATGTAGAAAGAGAGCAAAAGGCAGCAGTATTATCCTTAAATATACTGAGATAAATCTTTATATCAAATCAACTTTCAAATTCTTGTTTCCTCTCGCATGAGGAACCTTCTGCAAAAAACCTTCACCCTCCTGAGTTCTGAGCATCTCCTCTTAAGCAATAATCTCTTATCTTGTAAATTTCAGGACAGTAGAATATTCCAGACCTGTGTATGTGGTATGAGATGAAAATCTTATTTCAAAAATGGGATGTTATTTTCTTAAAAAGATTTATTTGTTCCATAAGAGTCAGGAATTTGTTGAGATAAACGTAATTAAAAATAATAATAGTATTTAATAATATAAACATGGGGGCTGAATTAAAGTATACAAAAATACATTTCCTGGCACAGCTCTGAATTTTCAAATTATGGGATACATAGATTGTGATAATCTGATAAGGTAGTAGCAGGTTATTTTGGTACAATTTCTTCTTGCATCTTTGATTCAGAACACAGAACAAAACAAAAGCACAAACTAAACTAAAGAAAGAAACAAAAAACACTGCATTTTTAGTACAAGTTTAGAAAAAATGCAACAAAATAATATATATTTAAACCAGCAATGAAAGGCACACATGAACTCCAGTGTATTTAACTATCTTTGAAAGAAAATGCATAGTAATATGATATATATGTCATTGCCAATTTCCATATTTCGTAAGTAATTATTTATATAATTTTCCAAGCCATATTTTGAGTATTCAGTCTAGGGATTATTTTGTGAGGGTAAGTGGAAAATCAAAAAGCTTGTTCTCCCTTATACCTCCTCGTACGTAAAGGAGGTTTTCAAGTATATTTTTGTTAAATACTCAGAAATAAGTATTCTGTTAGGATTACAGCTTTCTGGTCATTTAGTTCCTTGATGAAGCCAGGAAAAGACAAAATGACTCCATCAGAAAATGTAAACTGCGTGATAACCTGTGTTTCCTGACAACACCTCTTTATAACTGTACAATTAACACCTATCAGCCCTGCATACCTGACGTACAATAATCATTTTCGTTTCCAATTCATGTTAAACATTCTCATGTCAGTTATCCTTTTTGCTGACTACAGACCTCTGATATGGGGTAATATACTCTCAGAAATTATTTTAACAGTTTTTAATTTTTGTTTATCACATATTTTCAGAATAATACAGGCTTGTATAGACTCTCCTTCGCTTTGCAAGAGCTGCAAATATATTTCAAATATATTTTGATTTGCCCATCTTGTTCCTGAGCATATAGACTAATAATAGTAGCTGAATAGCTCTGCAGTGCAGAATTACTGTTGCTAGTAACAAGTAATTAGCTCTGTACTCATTTTACAAAGCTTCAAGAGTAGGACTTCTAAAGCTTCCTCTATCTAAAATTTCTAGTTGCCTCTAGTTATGTTTTACATGGATTACTTCTAGAAGTTTTTTGTTTGTTTGTTTGTTTGTTTTTAAGTTGTCTACATCTTTATGGTGAATATTTTTACCTTTGCTCATCTTTTTACGGTCCAACTATGGGTTTGCAACTCTAACAAAATGACATGATGTGGAAAAATATGTACCTGGTATGGCAGCAGAGGCCTAGAGAGGAAGAGACTGTTGCAAATCCAAGGTTCATGCCTTGGATGATAAGGGCTGGGGAATAAGCCTGATGCTGGAAACCACATAGCCAGCAAAAACGCACATATGGTCTCTTAAGGGAATGCAGAGATGGTTTTACAAGCAAAAAGTAAGAAAAACTATCCACGAATTGTGGAAGGAATGGAATATAGTAAGTATGGACATAATATGGAATTCAAGGGCAATACATAAATTTGTAACATTTTTCTAGGAATCATAAATAGTGACCTCAAGTAGACCCTAGCTTGAGGAAAAAGAAACCATCAACATGAACATCATATTCCTTCTAGCAGAGGACTTCAGGACTTCAGATGCTGACGAATTATTGTGACAGCAGAATGAAGACACCAGCCTCAGGATCTAGAAGAGCAGAAGCATGAGGATAACAGAAGGAGAAGAGACAAAGAAATGTATGTATAATAATTTTAGTTATCATACTACTACCAAAACTTTTTTTCTACATAAACATTTTCTCTTTCTGAAATAATTAGATATGCATTATTAATGATTTTGTTATTAGGCTCTTAAAACTTCAATTATAATAACAATAAATTTTTGATTTTGCATGTGAGGGTGCTGGCTCACCCTTAGCTTGTAAGCAAGATTTTGAGAATAACATACTGTAAATTCCTACTTCCAAAAATGTAGTCTAAGACTGTATTTCTTGTTATCTAAAAGACAGTGGTATCTCTCAAGAGAGGTTGAAGCAGGTTACTTTGTTGCTGTTGTTGTCATCTGTCCTTGAGCATTATTTTTGGAGACAGAAACACGTTTATTCTGCTCTCTTGTCAGCTGTGTCATATTTTTCTTGCTAGGCTGTATATTTCTGTGATTATTTTCATCATTTTCTCATGATTATACTGCTTACAGAAACATTTTCCTGTATTGTGGTTCCTATTTATTTGACACAGTATTCTATAATGTAATTGTATTCTCGAGCTGGTAATAAGCATTTTTGTTTAAATTAATATTTTGACATACATTTGATAAGATATCTGTACTTTCTTTTTGTAATTTATTTCAATTATCTTTTTTACTTTAGAGGATGAGAATCAAGAGTAATCGTTAAGTTTTCATCAGAGATACTTACATTCGAAGAATTTGCTGCTGTTGCTATTCGGGAAAGCCAAGTCATAGACAAGTGAATTGCACACTTTGCACTTCACCAGCATTGTGACTGTGTAGTCACAATTAATTACTTTAATCAGATGAAGACATTAACTGATAGAGATACTCTTAGTGAAACTTAGGTATGCTGCACATTATATTAACTTTATTACATATCAGGTAAATGCATTCAATCCAAATAATGGAAAAAAAAAAAATTGACAACATGTGTCTTTCTTATCTAACTTATAATTCTATAGCTGTTATCTCAGTAGTTGAGTACATATAGGTGGTGTGGAATCCCCACAGATCTCTCTTTTAAATAAAATTGTTTACTAATTTTATAAATATTAGTGGTAAAAATGGCATTAAAGATTTCATTGAGTACAACAAATAAATTTATTGTCTATTTCATGCAGGCACAAAAAAAAACCCTCAAAACTGATAAAAGCCAACCAAACTAACAACTTGTATCTTGTGGATTAGAAGTACTGCATGTTTTAACACAGAAATAGAATACTCTTAAAAGAACTGCTCCAGAATTACCAAAGCAGTTAATGACTGCAAATCTTAAGTCCTATGGAAATGGAAATATATATAACCATTGCTGTAATCCAGTATCCACAGAATCCAAATACACTGTTTAGTAGGAATGTCTTTTGATTGTACAGAATGATTCCATGCCCTGAATGCATTTCATACTGAAAGAAATCAAGCAGAGAATTCTGCTGGCATGGATATTTCATATTAGACACCAGATTGTCTAAAACAAGTATATTTTACTCAGTAGAACTATAGCCTTATATCTCAAATATTAAGATTATAGAGCCAGGAGAAATTGGATTATGAATGCACACAGCTCAGTTTTAACTTAAAAAGCATATATGAATTAAAAATATATAGCACTCACATAGTATATGGAGTGAAGTCATAGGAGAGAGTTAAAATAAAAACAGACTGATCTGATCAAGCACAAGGCTCAGACAAGTGTGCTGAATAGTCCCCATTTTAGATGTAACTGATCCCTTTTATATCTCTTTCTGTCCATTCCTCCTTTTTTCCTTCCTGACTCTTCCTGAACATTCTTCTATTAGTTTATGTAACTCTAAGACACAACAAAACTAATCCTCCACTCCACACACCCAATATACAAGAACCTAAAACTCACATACTCATCACTTGCTAAATCTACATATCTACGTATCTACTCCCTAAATTGATGCCTGCAGTTTCTTGACAACCCAACAGTTAGTGTGATTAACTAGGCTGATGTCCTATCATTGTCTCTTACTGCTTGATAAGGTCCTGACTCAGATAATCTGATGAAAATAGAAATTCCCATATATTACTACTGCGTATATTGTTTCAACTATAATCAAATGAAATGCCATTTAATTGCTTTCTTATTTAGCCTAAATTAAAGATATTTATTCTCTGAAATCCATTGGTATACACAGGTTCAAGACATGATTCTGAGCAACCAGCTCAGTTGCACATTTACCTGCTAGAAGGTTTTCAAGGCAGAAAGCAAATTTTTTTTCTGTTTTCTGATGTATCTGCATCTGTACAAAATAGATATTGTCTTTTTTCAATTGGACTGAATTTGCATTATATTTTTTCTTATTACTAGGGAAGTGCAAGCACCCTGTCAGCTGTCCAGAAAGCAAAACTATGCTATGCCACTCCTAAAGAGCTATGGGCAAAGCAATATTTAAGGGTTTATAAAATCTTTTTATACAGAAAGAAAAAGGTATTTTGACAGCAAAACATAGGTGAATATATTTCTTGGTATAAAGATGTAAATATAATCTAATAAAATATAATCTAATCTAATAATATAAAATACTGTTAAATAGATGGACTACTCAATTTTAAAAATAATTTTAATATGCATATTTTGACTTATTTTGTGTTTTTTTAGCTCTCGAATTGTGAGAGTTAACACAAAATTCAACAAAATGCAGTTTACACACACACACACACACACATACTGCATTTTGTTATGAGAACGACCTTTGAGAGGAAAAAATTAATTTGTATCTTCACAGCCCATTGGATGTCTGTGTGAATTTTCACATTCATAGTAATTTATAGTTAACTTGCAGATCAGCGTAATAAAACTTTCAAGTAAATTGCATGTAACATAAAGTCACTACTGATTTTATCTTGCTTATTTTCTCATGAAATATGTTTAATGTTAAATTAAGAGGAAGAGAGAAAAGAACTAGAACCACTCTAACAGCAGTGACTACTGGTTCTCAAAAGTAGAATTATTGAAGTGTTGCAAATTTGCTTCCAAAAAATACAGTGAAATTGTAAAAAGCAAAATAACTGTAGGCACCTTTTATGAAGAATCAAAATCAAACGTGATGTAAACGTTAATGTTCCCATTCAGTGTAAATGAGCAGATGTTATTCGGTCTTCTTGAAGTATCCAGTGTAAGTCACTTTTCCTTTGCCTGACTAATCCCTGACTGCACAGTGAAACACACATGACCAAATTCATTGTGGAAATTCAGTGATTTCAGCTGCTTTAATTTTTTAAAGAAGTTAATCTAAGGAAAAAAGTGCATTCAACAGCAAAAAGGTAAGATTTTTTAAAACATACATTACAGACAGAGTGATGAGGTGCTGGAACAGGCTGCCCAGAGAAGTTGTGGATGCCCCTGGAGTGTTCAAGGCCAGATTGGATGGGGCACTGGGCAGCCTGGTCTAGTATTAAATGGGGAGGTTGGTGGCCCTGCATGTGGCAGGGGGGTTGGAGATTCATGATCCTTGAGGTCCCTTCCAACCCTGGCCATTCTGTGATTCTCTGATTCTATGATTCTGTGACATATTTTTAATATTAAGAAAAAATGTTTTTTCTGTTTTCAGAATCCACAGAAATGACATCGGGTTTAGACATTAATTATAAACTGTACTGAAAACAGTAATTACTTATCTATGTTTTTATTATTATCTTAGTCTCTGTATTAAACTCAAAATATAGTTTTTCTCAATCAAATATGTTATAGTATGGACAGGTTAGCATGCTATAGAATGTTCATTTATAATCTTTGTTTATGAGCATTGCTTAAGAGAATAAAGTGCTATGACAATTCTTACATCTAATCTAGTTAAACATGTTGGGTCAGGCATACAGACTGATTTAAGTTTTGAAGTATAACTTGACTTTTCTTCTAGAATCCATAGTATCCACAGTAAAAAAGGATAAAATATCACAAATGAGCATGCCATTTGAGACCAAATTGTAAGTGTGACAGCGTGGGAGAGAATTACAGTAGCTGGGAGAACTGTGTAGTATTCATTTCTATTGACCGAGCTATTCTTTCAGTCTTTTTGTGGCTGTGTTGGTTCAAGTTCTTCATCAAGAACATCTTCATGCTCAAGATTCAAGTATTTTCATCAATGACACCAGCAGTGGGATCAAATGCGCCCTCTGCCAGTTTGTGGATGACACAAAGCTGTGTGGTGTAGTTGGCACACCTGAGGGATGAGATGCTATCCAGAGAGACCTAGACAGTTATTGCACCTGGGTCACAGACACCCCCACTATTAATATTAGCTGGGAGATGAAAGGATAGATCATGGGCCTATCAAAAAGAACTTGAGGGCACTGGTGAAAACAGAAGGGAAATCAACCTTTTTACATGGATAAATAATGATAGGTAAGGGGGAACTGTTATAAACCAAGGGAAAATTTAGATCACATGTTGAGGAAATTTTTTTAAGAGGGCAGTGAGATGTGGAAACAGGCTGCCCAGGGAAATTGTGGATGTCCCAGTCCTGGACCCGTTCAAGACTGAATGGGCCCTGGGTGACCTGATCTATTGCATAATTTAGTGGTTGTCAACCTTTTGTTGCAGGGGGAATGGAACTAGATGATCTTTCAGGACCTTTCCAACCTAAGCCATTCTATGAGTCTAGGATGTTCTCATTTAAAAGATTTAATTATTAGGCACACATTGATTTTGCATGTCATAAAAATAATTTAATAGTAAATCAAACAGCATGCTTAATTTTTCCAGAAACACTATTTCTGCTTACTGTGGCTGTGCAGAATTTTTGGAATTTATTTCAGTACTGATATGTTTTAGAAGGAAAAACAATGAAATGCATAGTTTTATGTTTTGCGAAGATTCTAGTTAAATAATTTTGAGAAATACGAGAATGACAAGAAAAAAAAAAAAAGGAGAACATAATTTCACGGAGGAAAAAAGCTATTCACTATTTTTGTGTTAATTAATCCTTGAAATTAAAATGAATCATGAATTTTTATAAAATAGGAAGAAGTGTATTAAATAAATGTAAAAAATGTTTTTGTATACTTCAGATTTTCATCCTAGGCAAATATCTGCCATGGACAAAAATCCTCATTCATACATGATAGTATTTGCTTTTCATTCCCCCTCAAAAAAAAAAAAAAAATCAAAACAGAAGATATTGGCAAGATCAGAGCAACACGAAAATGCAGCCCCTCTTTCTTTCAATCTCACAATAAATATTAGCATGAAACTCTAGTGTTTTAGGATAGAGGTAAATTCTGACAGATGTTGTGAGTTGATTCAAGTTAGAACTTTCTGAAATATAGGTAAGATGACAGAGGCATCATTGAGAATGTCACAGAGAGAGATATCATGCTTATCTTAATGAACAGTGAATGCATCCTTAAACTTTTGAGGCAGTTCCCTTTATTCCAGATTTAAATGAGTGATGAAAGAGAAAATTACAGAGTGTAAAAATTTGGTGAGAAGACTAAAGTGAAAAAGTTACACTTCAGAGCAGAATAGGCATTAATTTTACCTAGTGAAAGAAAAGCATTAAGAAATTAAACATGGAAATTTACATCAGAAAAATTCAAAACAAATATCTATGGAGAGGTCAAAATGAAGGTTTGAGGCTGATTCCTAAAGTAACGTAGAGGGCAGTAATGGCCTGTGAATTATAAATTACACTGCATCACTTAACAATTCTCAATCTTCTTGAACTTTGACGACTTTAATCTATTTCAAGGTCAGTGTTTTAGCTATCTGCACATATTTTTCATATTAGCAAAATCACTGAAATGGTGAAGTACTTAATGGCTGTGAGCCCAAGGCTTTTTTTTTTTTTTTCTTTCCTCTAGAGGGTCATGAAACTACTAAACTACTAAACTACTACACTGCACAAGCATATTTGCTCTTTGCTTAGCTAGTCTAGTTTTGAAAGAACCAGGAAGAAAAGGTAGGTGTGCTTTTACTGCTATGTCCTTCAAGACAAAATATTTTTATCTTAGCTGAAAAGCTTTTATTTATCTAACATCATTCAAAATGTACAGTGGTGAAGAAATAGATATGATTCATCTTTTCTCCTGCAAGATTCACTAGCTTATGCAATTACAATATTCTCATACCATTTGCAATGTTCATGTGTTATTGAAGTTTAATGTATCAGAACTCTTTGCTAGTAGGAAAAGAAGTTAATGAAGTTTTTAGTCAATTACAAATAAAGTATTTGTTAAAGAGAAAAAAATATGTGAATGAGAGAGTTAAAATCCCAATTATCTTTCTAATCTCAGTACTGTTAAAATATTCTTTATTTTAACAGATATATAAAGAATATAAAATATTCTTTATTCACACAAGAAAAGAAACAAAAATCTAAATTAATGGGCTTAGCCATAAGAAAAAGTACTTGAGATGCTTGAGAAATATTTACTGTTATAAAACAGGTTTATCAAAGGTCAAAGACTGCTTTGGATGAAAATCACATGCGGCTAAAATAGTTATGACCACACAGTAGCTCTTATTAATTTTTAATTTTACCTGGTTTGACTATTCTATATATGCTACCTTTGGGAATTTAATTATGAGAAAGCTGTTTACTGTATTCCCCCTCCTTTTGCTGTCCAACAGTTCCTTAAACCGATCCCTCACCACAGCAACTGTTCACCAATACTTCTAATTTCACTAATTTCATTTCCAGCTTTGGTGATTTTGGAAAGGGAAGTTAAAGAAGTTTTTAAACTAATTGACTTTCTTCTATCCTTTCTTTCAATGTTCCACCCAACCATGACAATAACATCTTCTCCTGTTTTTGCTAAAGAGATTGTATCCAGCTACATTAACCACTGCTTCTGCTCCCTTTCTATGTTCTAACGAATCCTTGCATGAACTTGAGTAACTTTCATATCTTTTTTGGAGGTCTTATCTATTTAAAATGTGTGTTTTTAAGCCAGGGCACAACTCAAGAATATGTGCATATGCATATATGTGCAGATATCTATATATATAACTTGTTTATGATGCAACCAAGGATATGGTTGGCCTTCTGGACTGCAAGTTCACATTGCCAGCTTTCAACAACCAACATCCCCAAATCCTTCTCTTTCAGAGCTGCTCTCAAGTCATTCTTCATCCAAAATGTATCTGTGCTTTGGATTGCTTTGAGCCAGGTCCAGGACTTACACTCGGCTTTGTTGAACTTTGTGAAATTGGTATGGGCCTGCTTCTCAAGACTGTTTAGCTCCCTCTGTGTAGCATCTCTTCTCTCTGGAATGTCATCTGCACCACTCAGCTTGATGTTGTCTGCAAACTTGCTGAGGGTGCACTCAATCCCACTGTCCATTTTGCCTACAGAGATGTTAAATAGCACTGGTTCCAGCACCAATTCTTGAGGAACACCAACACAATTGGAGGCACTGAGATTTAGAAAAAAATGCTCATGCACAGACTGAGATTTTATGACTGACAGAATTTCATACTACTTTTAAAGTACCCCACATTCCATAACATACAAGTACTATAAATGATGGACATTTAGGTTCCCACATTCCATATTTAGAGATTGAAAATCCTGCCCTACGAGATCGCAGCTAAACTTTTTTCTATACCACTTATATATATAGACAATATATATAAATATATATATGTAATAATAATATTACATATTATATATAATGTAATGTATAATATATATAATATAATATATATAATATATATATAATGTATATAATATATATACATATACACAATATACATAGAATCCAACCATTTCAGTAAAATTTTAAAATCCCAAAGGTACTAAATAGAAATGGCTCTTTGTTTCAAAGAACAGATTTTCTATTTGGTGCTATATCTTTTTTCTCAATCATGTTTTTTTTTTTTTTAATTTCTCTTGGACAATCATCTTTTGTTTCTAGTGAGATAAATATTACATAATGATGATTTTGTTTTGTTTTCTTTCAAGTTGCTAATTAATGACACATGTTGGCAAACACCTGCCTCTTTCTCAATTACTCAGTTGAGCCTGAATTACTTATTTCAAATTATTCTTTTATTTATTTTTGTCTAGTACTTTTCCAGTTAATTATTATTTAATTTTCTGTCATGTATGGAGGGTACTCTAAAGGATTTAAACCTCAGCTAGTGTTAAATACATGGTTTATTTTTTTGGCTCAAATATGAACATCTATGATTTTCACTGTCTTGAGGTACATAGAATTTATCTCGGTTATTTTTCAGTTCCTAACTTGAATAAATGGAGACAGAAAAAAAAAAAAAAGCAGGAACATCCAGGGAGCAATTTGCCCTGTACTAATTAATGACCATAGATAGGAAAGATAAATTATGCATTAAGATTTCTATCTAAACAAAAGAAAATAAGCATGTGAAGCATAGTAGGGATACTATGTAAAATTATATTAGATATTAGAAAATGCCAGTAAGGGTTTTCAGTTGCACTTCAATTCAAAGACCATGTACAAAATTTTCTTCTCTAAATAGTAGGAGAATATTCTAGTCTTTTATAAAAACTAAGTACATCATCTTTGTGCATCTGGAATTTCAATGTCTGCTAAAATTGTTTTTCTTGTTGTTCTGTCAGTTTTTAAAGAAAATTATCCTTCAATAAGTAAAGCTACTGCTAGGCAACAAATTTAATAACTGATTATAAATGTAACCCCATCACTTCTGCAGATATACCTAGATGTAGGTGTTATTAAAGAGATATACAAGATTATGCATTAGTGAACTGCAAGGTAATGTGGAATGTGGGCGTCTGCTTCATTTAGGTTAGCAGATCAAGTATTTTTCTATTTCAAATGGATGCAAAGTGATAAATGAAAGACACAGACACAAATAAGGGAGATAAGCAATGAGTGGGAAAACTATAAATGCCAAAACTTTTGAAATGGTAATTGCTGGTCCCTTAAGAAACTCTAGGCAACTCTAGGAAAGAATCAACCTGGACTATATAGTTGGCAAGAAGGAAGAGCACAAATATTAAGGATATTGGAGGGAGTCTATGGGACTGTGCAATCTTCTTGAGGAGTGTTTAGGAAATGAGTGAAAGAGAGAATTAAAAAGAGGTGACTGACTATTGAGGGAGGAGAGACTGGAACAGGGGACAAGTGTGTGCAAAGGCCAGATGGTATGTTTCATATTAGATTCTTTATTAATTCTCCTTGTGATAATATGATCGTTTGTACTATTTATGAGTGCTCACACAGAAATTGGAGAGACTGTGCTAAGTGAATTTGGGGCTAATAAAAGGAAGGAGGCCAGAGATGACAATCTGTGCATCCCTGGTGCCAGTAACTGGACAGATCAAAGAATATACGTGCCTGGGTGCTAGCAGGTCAGGAAGAAGAATTTTTCCCAGACGTGTGTGTCTAATTTTCTAGCAAATTCAAGCTGGATAAGTCTTGTGCAGAAGTACTAGTGCTTCTGTGAATGGTCTATCAATCCTGAAGAAAGTACTTTGAGGCAAGTTAATACTCATCTATATAATAGAGAGGTACTCACGTTAACAGGGGAGGCCAGCCACTAGAATATCCACACTACACCCACAGTGCCATGTCTATTTAAGTAGCATCAAGAGACAATAAAGCACTGCGTACCAAAATAAGCAAGGTCATTCATGTAAATTGAGGACCCTTGGTTCACCTGTGGAGCCGTCTTCCCAAAGCCATTCCTCACGTGCCAGTAGCTCACTCAGGCTGTGACCTCTATTTTCCCACAGCTGACATAGGAGGTCCCTATTCTGAGCAAGCGTGTCAGCTGGGAAAGAATGGATAATGGCACCTGCGGAGCTGTGCAAACATGAAGTGTTTTTGTGAGTGTGCAAACACGTGTATGGTTGAATTTGTTTGCTAGTGGGCCAGTGTGTAGTAGACTGATGAAATGAGTAAGGAAACTCAGTATCCAGTCAAACAGCGGGACTGCTGGTAACCCAAGTGTCCACATGCGTGGGTATGCTTGTGAATCTAGAGAGCATGTGTGTGCATATTTTCACTTGTGAGCTTCAATTATGATAAGCTGGAGAAGAGAAAGGGAACTTGGCTCTCTATACTTACATTTTCTGTGCTGCTATATATGAGGATTATTAAAGTCAGTGTCCTGGCTGTGACTGTCCTTTTAGACAGCCATGTCAGTGTCCTCTGCCTGTGTGTGATTCTGGGATACATGTACTGCCTTTCTAATAGCTAAACCTCCAACCAGTAAAGTAGCTGCTGCATCTGTCAGCCTTGATAGAGCCTCCTGAGAATGAAGCTGACCTGCAGTGTCTGGGATAGAGCAATCCAGGGCCCCAGATTCTTATGGAGTTGGAGGTCTTGTAACAACCCTTATCAGAAGCATGTCTCAGGTTCAAATCTATTACAAAAGCCTAAGTTATTCCTGTATGATAGAGACACTGTGTTTTGATTTCATGATTGATGTTCTAAGCAAATATTCACCCGTCCCCTTATATAACTGAAACCCATTCATACAAATTTTTAAAAAGTTTTACATAAATGATTAAGTCATTTACATTCTCTTATGACAATCTTCACACTTGATAGAAGACAGAAGCTGAATAAGCATTATCTTTTTTAATAATTTCCATGTGGTCTGCTAAATCTTAGAGAGCTAGTAATTGTGATTAAATTGTACACAGTCTCTAACATTTTGTGAAGGCATATTGTAAAAGTGAGGATTGCTCTGGAATAAATTATTGAGAGATGTATGTCATTATATATTCACCATGAATTAAGGAAGTGTTTCTAGGCATCATGTTAATCCATGTCAAGGAAGGACAATGAAGGTCAAGGAGGAAGAGCCTTGAAAGCTTCTTAGAATATGAATTATTATAGTGGGGTCAATATGATTAGCAAAATGAGCAATGATAGTAAGTAGAGTGTTTCCTGAACAAGAGGCAATCATAAGATCTTTGTGGAAAGAAAGCTAAATTATTCTTCACAGGCATAAATCATTGTAGTATTCTTGACAATTCTTATTATAATTACCATATTGCACTTGCTGCTTTCTCTGTAAAGCAGCAAGAAAGAATATTCAGTAGCGGTTTTGGAATGAAGCACTAATATCACTCTAAAAGAACATAGAAAGTAGAAAATGAATACTCTGAAGAGCTATGGAAAAAGCAGAACTGAGAGCATATATTTCCATAACCAAAAGAGATTAATATTATTTTCTCCTCTGACATTTTTTTCTTTTTCTGTTTTTTTTTTTTTTTTTTTGACTGCATATTTTAAGCTAAGATTTGTTTCGTATTCTATGCAAGAATTTTGAACTGTGAAGAACAAGATTTAAAAATCATCAAGAGAAACAGATCACTTATAATGTATTTTAACACCATACTATTTTCAAATAATATAAACAAAGATTTAACACATAAACTGAGGGAAATAATTTTGTGATTAACTGTCAATGGTTTATGGGCTGAAAAATGTACTTAAAATATCATAGATTTGATAGGTTATTTAATAGGTGATAGTGAATAAAATAAAAATCTCAGAATCACAGAATCTTGTCATATTTCTATGATTAAGTACAAAATACACAAGAGATAAGGCACAAAGACAACCTCTCTGTCCTTCTAAGGACATGCAAAATACTTACAGTTTTACCATCTTTTATTTATAAATTATAGTGTCAAAACTATTAATATTTTAAAGGTATAACTGTAATAAAAAATTGCAATTGTTATTTTGGACAGCATGATTTATTAGTTATAATGAGGCAAAATATTATTCATTTTTATCTACATTATTGTGTATTTTTGCTAGGTAAAACTAGGTAATAACTGTGAGTGATTTTGTAAAGTAAAAAACAGTTACTGGTCACAGGAATTTTAAAAACTCTTTCCTTTGCAGATATTTATATTTTGCCTTACTTACAGGAAGCTTTGAAAGTATTGTATCAAGAATGCATGTAGATCTTAATAAACTATGACTGAGTGCAACAGTATCAATTTAAAAAGGAAATACCATTCTGTTCATTAGGGAAATAAAACTGAATTTTCTGATGCAATAATGAATGCATTGCTTCTTCACTGACAAATTTTGCAGTTGATGTAGTTGATGGTTATCTGCAAAGATAGGTGTTATCATAGATGTGTCTCTTTTCCAGTAATACATTTTTATTGCTCTCTTCGCTAACATTCCTAACAAATGTAGCAAATAAATTGTCAATTCATTATTTAGTAGTAATTTAATAACCGACAGATAAAGTGATAATATGTTGATTAACTCATTTACATATAACAATTTAAGTGCAATTTTAGATTTTCTTATTAAATTTAAGGCAGAAGTATTATTTCCTAAGTGACGAGTTTTACTTAAAAAGAAAATACATACACGATTTTATCATAGTTCTAATCATGAACTTGTTTCATTTAGTACACTGAGCACTTGAGAATACAGATTGACCAAACGTCTTTTTATTCATTTATTTCTCTTATGAATCTTAGTTTCCACTCCATTCCGTTTACTCACTGTATTTTCCATTTTGCCCTTCCACTTCTTTTCAAGTTCCTTGTTTTCTATCAGCAGGCCAGAGCAATTATATTGAACAGTTTCTGATCGGAAGAAGTGACTAATCATAAGAAGAGGTGGATTTAGTTGCTTAAAAGAGGCACTGAGGATATTCTGTATTACCATCAGGTACCACTCCAAGGTTTCCAGTGGCCTATCAAAGCAGTGAGGATCTCTCAGATTGAGGCATCTCAAATGAAACTAGATGCTTATTTTTAAGCAACTAAATTATTAATTAATTATTATTCAGAGATGACAGAATTTCAAGTGCTTATTTTTTTCCCCTGAAATTCTTGAAAACCTACACAGTTATTACAATGCAATTCCCTTTTAAACTAAAAATTCTATGCTTGCAAACAGTTGTTTTTGTTTTGAAAGGACACTCTTGTTCTACCTTGACTAGTACTAATATTCCATTCCTATGAACTGTTTTGACAAATCAGAGCCTAGATAAGAAATTGTATGAGTAAGCTGTAGACAGTGATAGGACAAGGGGGAATGGTTATACACTCGAGGAGGGAAGGTTTAGATTGGATGTTGGGGGAAGTTCTTTGTGGAAAGAGTGGTGAGGTGCTGGAACAGGCTGCCCAGAGATGTTATGGATGCCCTGTCTCTGGAGCTGTTCAAGGCCAGGTTGGGTGGGGCCCTGGGAAACCTGGTCTACTACCAGATTTGGAGGTTAGTTGACAGTTGATGTTAGCTAATTGGAATTTGATGATTCTCGGAGCCCCTGCCAACACAAGCCATTCTATGATTCTATGATACTAGCTTCTTTCTTGCCATTTTCTTCCACTAAAATAGTCAGGAATTCCATTCCCATTTTTGTTTTTGTGTCCAGCCTTTTTTATGCATCTAGTCATTTCCTTGGTCAGCCAAATACTTGATGTACAAGAGATTCAGGCTCATTTTGTGTATCTTACACGATTCTGAATTTCAACCAAAAATCCTGCCATTAAACCCAAAAAATTATTTTTACCCAAGCAAAGTTTCTAAAAATAGATTTGAATGTGTTACTTTTTTTTGTTGTTCGTTGGTTGGTTCTTTTATGTTTTAGATCTCATGCTAGTTATAAACCTTAGGTACTTTTTCAGGATGACTATTTTCTTAGAATAGTAAATATGACATTCACTTGTGCTCCAGGTCCACAAGATCCATAAATCTTATCAGTTTTGTTTCCTTTCTTTACTTCAAGAATAATATGATAATAATTAAAATTCAGTGTCACTTACTTTTACTCTCTAGATTTACTTGTAGTTGCTCTTTAATTTTTCCCACTGTTGTTTAGAGGATATACATATGTAGCCCAAAAAGTAATGCCTCCTAAATCTTGTAAATATTTTTATTAAGTAAATATTCACAATCATTGTAAAATTACTGTTTTTTCTGACATTTCACTACCTGGAATAACTTTGGATCCTTGTGCGCTTTCCATAAATTGTCTCTTTCCTTATACAAAATTCTAGTTTATTTTTTCCAATTTACATTCTCTTTTTTGAAACGTATTTCATTGTCTTTCTTTTCTGGTAAAGCTTTTTTTAATAACTTTCCCAGGTCCTCTTTGATTTAACTGATTATTTTTACAACAGAAAAGTAATTCAATTGCACTCCTCCAAACAGAAAAGTGTGATCTCTTAACATCATCTGATCACTAGTGTCATCTTTCTTTCATAACATGCTATTTCTGTTTTTCTTAAGATATAGATATTAAATACAGAGTTTACAAAGCAAAATAATTAGTTCTTTAGCCAGTGAATAAACACAAAAAAAAAAAACCCACTCTATACACGGTAAATAGATGTTAAATTAGATATATTTTCAACATAGAGTAAATATTTAACTCAAGAATAGTGATTAGAACTTGTACGTTCTATGAATGCTTACCTATTTTTTTTATTCTCTGTCCTTTGAACTGATAACTGTTGCTAGTCACACTGAATTAGTTAATTATCACACACATGTTTCTGTTTAAACACATTCGCTTTCAAGGGAATTGTGAAAGAAATATTCTTATGCTACTGTATTGATTGGTGAGCTATTAAGGTTCCAATTCAAGAAACATCTGCTAGTTACTCAGCCTCAGGTGTCTTGCTTGATTAAGTATTAATTCTTAAATTGATGCCAGATTCTCATTAACGCTCACATGAATAAAGATAGAGACTAACTGCATTAGTTCTCTAAAACAACTCCTTAAATGAGTAATAGCTGCTTTGTTTTCATGAGATAAAGCCTTATGTAGTTCTGGAAAAATGAAGGGATACATTAGGAATTATACCTGAATCAGTACAGTGGTAACAAAGACGTGAAATTCATAACTTCAGCTTCTTAATCTCTGTCTGACTAGATCTGTAGACAGCATAAGAGATTGGTACAAGGTATGTGTAGGGGAACTGCTGGATTACAGCCTGAACCTCTGATTGACCACTGGAGGCAAGCACTGAATCAGCCACGGGAGCACAGGTGAAGGCAATTCATCTGTGCGATTGGAAGGGGTGGAGCCTGGCTCCACCTCTCCTAGACCCCATTTAAGGGCTGACTGCCACTGAGAAAGGATCTCTCTCTAGAGGTTGTTTCATTGTGGAGTTTCTTGTGAGCTTACAGCCTGGTGAGTAGTTTCCACTTATCTCTGATTATCATTTCCAACATGATAATCTTAATGCCCTAACTTCTTTGTATACTTATCAGTCATCCAATGCTTTACAACATCTGTATACTAATTGATCTTACAGTATTACTATTGAAGACTGCAAGAACTAAATGCGTTTTGCAATTGAGAAACATGTTCTCTACATAATGCTGAGATAAAGGATAGCTTGTTTTTATATAATCATATTTGGATGTTAGAGATCTAGTTCCAGTTAATTTTGGGTAAACTGTCTCTGTTCTTGAATTCAGATGAAAGATGATAGAATGTCTTAGTCTTTCTTTAAAAGATCTTTAATTCAGTTCTCCATACCTACACCTCCATGTTTAAAAAGAGAAGAAAAAGCAAAATCAATTAACACTTTGATTTTAGGTACTTTGATTTTATGTACTATGTAAAAAGCTCATGGATTAACAGAGAAACAGGTGTTACATTGTTTTTCAGACAGAATGATTTAAGTATTAAATTTTATTTTAATAATAAATACTGCTAAAAGACAAAGTTTTGCAAAGCAGAATTGGTGATTTTTGGTGATCAGTTCAAAGCTATAACCTCAAAATCATGCTTGTTTTCTGTCAACAATGTAAATATTCAAACTATTTCAAACAGTAATGATGTGACAAATTAGATATCAAACATTTGACAGTAACAGAAATGCGAAGTCACGGCCTGAAACAGTGATTTAATATGTGGTAGAAAGGCAGGACGAACTCGGGAGCTCAGGTGCACGCAGTGCAGCTGTGTGACCAGAAAAGGTGGAGATAGGATCCACCTCTTCCTAGATCTCATTTAAGGGCTGGCAGTAAAAGTAAGGGTATCTTGTAGAAGGTCCCTGTGTACTTGAGGCCTTCTGGGAGTAAGAAGGCTTTTCTGTTGTCTTTTCCCCGCTTTGTTTCTGCTCCTACAGACCACATCCTTACTTGCTGTAGTCTAGGACTTTGCCACCCTACTCTTGTTGTGCTTTCCATCACACTATAGCATTATAGTAACACAACTGTTTTTTCTGATTTTTTTTTTTTTTAAAAGTAACAAGCACAAGAAAAATATGGAATGCCTGAATGTGGGAGCCTGCTTTTCTTTTCTGAAAGGTAAGCTGTGAGTTGATTTTTCTATGTGACTACTGCATTACAATTATATGAAAAAATACTGAAAATATTACAATTAAATCAATACCCTTTCTCTTAGTTAATGAACTGTTAAAGACTGGGGAAGGCAAAAATGCACAAACAGAAAAATAACCTCAATGCTTAATTCATCTTTGTTTTATCTATATTATTTTTCTTAACAGCTATGGAAATGTCATTTGGATAAAATTCTTCTCAATTTAAGTAGCAATACATTTACAAAATTTGCTTTTATTTTTAATGGTAATATAAAAGTACTCACCTGCAAAGAAAATGCAGTTAATCTTATTGAATTAATGTAAATTTATTCAATAGCTAATCCGTTATCTATAAGGGTAGGCCTTTTTTATTCAAAGAAGTAAAAATATAAATGAATGTAATAAGGCATTATTTCATTTATTCTATCACTTTCAATATACTTATTGTTTCCTGAAACTGTAATATTAAAATTGAACCAACTGTCCAGAAGTGCTCTTGTGTACTCAACTTTTCAGTTAAGAAAAAGAGTATATTGGTGTTGTGCTTCTTCAGTTTGGTTTGTGTCAGAAGAATTAATACAAATTGGCTGAAGAAACTAATGTCAGGTCTTTCTTCTCTGCCCAGTAACAATGACAGTTAAGTTTAAATCTTTGTTTAAATGTTTACTAATAACATCATATTCACAAACTGGTTTTCATTGGTAGGTTTCTGCTCTGCTGTTTTATCAGGTCCGTACATACAGAGATCTGTAGATTGATGTTTCCTCTCTTTAGTCTGAGAAATTAAGGTGAAGATGAAGACTTAAGGGAAATGGAGGCTTCTTAGGACTAGACAGGCAAAATACCAGTCTAAGAAGACAGAACTGATTTTAATACAGAAGTTACATAACTTAATAAATATGCATCTTTATGAATGCTAATCTCTTACAATCAATATTATCAGTCATCTCACTGTATCCAAAAGTGTGATTGATTTAACTGGTTGGTGTGTGTGTGTGTCACACATACACAGAGCTTACTTCATGGGTTGTAGCTCCTGTCAGGAAATATCTAGCTTATCAAACATGGAATCTTACATCAGAAATGTGAAATACTTGCTGCACATATTGTGGCCTCCACAGAGTACTTGGGAATATCTGCTCTGTAACACCTGGAACGCCTTCTCTGATTTTGTGATCATTAGATTTTTGACACTTCTTCTCATTACGCATTTAGCAGTTTCTGCACTTCCTTAAATGTGTTTCCACAGAGGTGCCACTGATTTGATTGGTAGGCTTAAGTAGAACCGACTGTGTCTTCTCACAGAAGCAATCCATGCAGCCCCCTAGTGGCAACACCTTGCCCCCAGACTCCCAAAGCGGTATTATATCAGGCAGTCTTAGTGCAGCAACAGCTGTTTTTACAGAAAGATAAGTGCATTTGAAAACTGGAAGCATCTTTAGAAACTTTTACAAAGTGTTTACTAATGCCATTAATAATGTCAGTATCTTGTCACTGATAAAGTCTTTTGTATGTTGGTTAAGGTTTCTAGTAGTAATCAAGAGTAACTTGAGCAGAAAATGATGACGTGAAGTACAAGAGTCTTAAAAGAGATAATAGGGAACTTCTTTGATTTAAGAAGGAAAAAGTATGCAAAAATATTTCTTCTTTGTCAAAGATATTCTTTGATTTTCAAAAATGTCTAATTCTTTCCAATCATTAGCAAACTTGTGCAACATTTATTCTACCTTATTGCTGAGTTTCAAAATTCCTTGGGCCTCATGAAACAGATAGGATAGCACAGGTAACAAAACACATGCAACAATCTGCTTTACAGAAACTTCCTAGGAGTCTTCTACCTTTCCTGCTGTTAAAGATTATGAAAAGTCTGAATTTCTGAGCCTTATAGTTATTTGGAAGAAAATGGCAGTTGCTAAAGTGTTTTTAAAGTTTCTTCATGCTAAGAGGTTTTGTTTTGAGCATATGAAAAATATAATTCATGTAATTCCCTAATAAGGTTTCATTACAATTACTGGAAGACAATGATAAGTGTTAAGATTTCAATAAAAATAGTGTGAGTAACGTGACAGAATTAAAGTTGTCTGGAAAAACACCTCACAGTTGATTTCTTTAAAGTTGTAGCATAATAAGTATTTAAATAAAGCAGTGCAAATAGTTGCAAATACTTTACAGTCACTTTGTTATTTTTCTTGTTATCAGCCATGTGGAACTCAGTATGCTTTGAAGACAAAAATGGTTATTTAAAAAATTCACTTTAATGTCTATCAGAAAAAGCTTGAGAGAGGAAGGATGCGTGGAGCAATGTAAGGACTGAGTGGAAAATATTTTCATGAATATTTCTTATTCCAGAGAAATTTAAATATATCCCTTATTCAATGAAAAAAATTAAGTATTCTTATTTCCTACTTTTCAAAAACAAAAGTCAGGTTCACTCAGTATTTCTGCATCTTAAGATTGTCTAATGATATATTCCATCTCTGATCATCACCGTACTTATAGTATACTAAAGTACCTGTGAAGGCTGAGAACCTAATAGCAATTTGTTATTACTAATGGATCCTTTTATCTACTTCTCACTCCATTTTATACAATCTAGGATGTTCGTCTAATATAAAATGTTGAGTCAGTGAAATGCATGTATTCAGTTGTGCTGACCCAAAGATAAAGGGTTGAGGCAAAGAATATTCAAGGGTTTACAGATCAAACTCCAAACTTGTGAGTGTAGGATGAAATCTGTAACCGTTATTTAGAGTGACTGTGTGTTTAATCCTTACAGTGACCAATAATTAAGAGTCTTAATGGATTTTTTCACTTTTTTTTAAGCAGCCAGGTTGCAACTCCTCCTATCCAGACCAAATCTCACTTTGTGTATTGATGTATCTTCCACTTGACTGCATGATAATGTTTATCATTACAGTAGAGATTTATGGTTAGAATCTATCTTAATTCTTATTTACAGTAAATTAAAACAATCTCCACTAGACTAGTGGCTGAAACACCCAACATACACTCCAATGCTTATCGAATCTCTGTACAACTTTATGAGATGGGTTGAACTTATTTCTGAAGACTATTTATTAGTTCTCCAGACAAATTAAAGGACCTTGATAATTGTAAGTCCAATTTATGTTTTAATGTGGCTCCATTAGGGACTTTTATGGCTATAATATCATTACTGGTGTACATTTATTTAATACAAACAGTGGCTATCAATTAAAATGAGATTGAAGTGGAGCTTGGGGCAAATAAATTTTCCTTTTAGTATGCATCTGTAACGAGATTGTATGAGGATATAGGTGCATTGTAATGGCTTATTCTTTGAAGTTAAATGGATCCAAATCTGGGACCCTTTCTGCCTGCATTAAAGAAGTTCTAGCATAATACAATTCTGGAAGCATCTGAACTGTTCCTTTGAGAGATCACTTACACAAGCATAATCTCCAGGGATATGGGACCTCAACATCAGTTCTAAGAAATTCCTTTTCTCTCTGTGAGCCAAAGGGGGGGGGAGTGTGACCTGGCTTCCCAAATGCCATGGATATCTCCTGCTGCTTACTTTGCCAGCTGATGGATGTTACCACTGCATGAAAAATCTACAAAATATTTCACTTAATTCACTTAAGTGAAGGAAGTTGAAGAGAGGTACAGGAAGAAGAGATCTATTTTACAGAAAAAACAAGCAGCTAATAAAACTTTCAGATGCAGCTGGAAGATCTTGGCTTGATTTCATCATAAAGACACAATAACTAGAATTTATTAAGTATGCTTTTTCTGATGTATGCTTTAATTTTTGTAGGAATGCCATTTAACAATAGGTGGTAACAACATAATTTTTAATCATGTGTATTCCTACCAAACCTTTTTTTTATTTTTTCCTACAGTGAAAATACTACTTACACAGATTATATCTGAGAAACATTGCAGAAAGGTATTTTGTATTAGATTCCTTTATTCACATTAAATTTGACTTGGAATCTGCTAAACAAGAGATAAGCATTAAAAATGACTGTTTGTAAGGATGGATAGTGATAGGACAAGGGGGAATGGTTTTAAACTAAAATAGGGAGGTTTAGGTTAGATTTTAGGAGGAAGTTTTTCGCACAGAGTGGTGATGAACTGGAAAGGGTTGCCAAGGGAGGTTGTGGATGCCCCATCCCTTGAGGCATTCAAGACTTGGCTGGGCTAGTGGTTCTGGAAAGCTTGGTCTAGTGGTTGGTGACCCTGCACATAGCAGGGGGGTTGAAACTAGGTGGTTATTGTGGTCCTTTTCAACCTAGTATTTTCTATGATTCTATAAATGTTTTTGCTGAGGGGATGAAATATTTAAATATGAATAACTTATGTTGGACTACTTGTTATTATCTTCACATAATTTTCATATGGCCTTAATTTATTTTAATAAGCTCAATATTTTGATGTAAGTTTGTATTACACTACACTGCTACATTTCAAAGTTTGCTATTTGATTTTGTTTCTTCTGAACTCATAGTTTTAGTATGTACATCTGTGTTCTCTGCTCTTGTCCCGATAATTCCATATTTAACTCTGTTTTGCTGTAATGACACCTAAAGTAAAATTTACAGAGTTAAAAGTAAAGTCAACATTGATCACAGGACTTGGATACTGAAAATCAAAACATTTGAAGTGTTGAAATAAATGAGGAACTAAGGTAAAATAAGCCAGGAACTGTCCGTAATTCTGAGTCTTCATCAAGTTTAGTTCCAAAAATGCATAATTTCAAAGTTCAAAATAGTACCAGTTTGTTGTGAAAGGAGAACTCTTTAGAATGTGAACTTTCCCATTTGTGTGTCTTCATATGAAGAGTATGTATTAGCAGTATTAATTTCAAAAGCATTGTTAGAATTGCCCTGAGTTATGAGATTTGTGCTCTGAAGTGATCTTGAGGTAACAGTGAAAAGAGTTGTGGGGAAAAATTTAACTCATAAAGCTTCTAATAATCTGAAGCAAAAGTTATTTTTCATGAATGAAGAATTAGGACCTCTATTACTCTTTAAAATAAAATGCCAAAGTATTTTTAATAAATAGTCACGATTTTCAGTTATATCTGGAAATACATATCTGGCTTAGACTGAATACATTATGTAATAATGTTGTCCAGTTATTAAAAAATTGAATCTATTATATTTAAGCTTAAAAATTACTATGGAATATATTTATTTTTCATATTAATACAAGAAATTTTCTAGAATGTTCTGCTATCTCCTTATGGACTCTAATTTATCTGTTGTAAGTATTTCTATAAATTACTTCATTATTAGTAATTTTGGTTTTTATTTACAGTTTGTAGAAAGCTATTTCAAGCAAGGTGAAGATCACTTAAGTTTCTAAGCTGTCTAACCAAACTGACTTATTTATATACTTAAATCTTAATATCCTTTGAACACTTGAAACAGAAGTGAAAGGTTTTTTTTTGTCCTTGAGTAAAAATTTTGGGTTAGAAAGAGCCTTACATATGGACTACTGTTCCAGGATAAGATGTCTATTTGCATTTATGCAATTCTTTGCGTTTCCTTTTTGGTTCTGATGCCTAAAGAAATTATGATTAACTAAACCATGAATTACTGATATTAGCTATCTCTAGAAATGGATGCATGACACTAGGGGAGAAAGAGTCTGGGTAGGATAAAAATAAAAATGCACATTTCATGTTCCTGGTAGAAATTGCATTAATTTAGACCATAATACTAGGAAATCATAAAAATATCTACAATCTTTCAAGCTTCAAACACTCAGTATGTACACACATAAATGGAGATGGCAAAGAGGATGGAGTCAGGCTGTATTTAGTGTTGCTTGGGGACAGGACAAAAGACAAAAACTGGAATACTGTAGGTATTTCCTGAACATCAGGGAAGATTCTACACTCACGGAGAAATGGCACTTGTTGCTGTATCGCCTGCAGCCTCTCTGGACTACATCTTTCTTGAAGCAGTAAGTCCATCACTCACAGGACAATCTGTTCTAATAACTTACCTCTTTCTGTGAGGAAGTCATCCTTACATCTATTGTAATCTTCCCCTGATGGGACTTGAGATTGTTATTCCTATTCCTTCCTTTTACTTGTCACCTGAGAAAAGGATGAGACACAGGAAAAAAAAAACGCATTAGAAATATACAAGAATGGGTGATTGTTAATTAGAGGAATTTTTCTACCTGTGTAGGTGGAGAGAAGCTTATTCCTTTGCTGTATCTGATATTGTCTTTGAAATATACTGTACTTGAGTATGCCTAAGTTTAGAATTGCTTTATATTTCTGAGAAACTGTAAAGCATTTATATACTTGGAATATTGAGTCTTTCTTTACCCTTCCTCTGGAATGTACCTATGTAATGGGTGAGAAAGTTAGCAATTCAGTGGTTGCTTGTCCAAGAGTTAATGTGGTGTCTCATTTGTTCTGTATTGACAGTAGAGAGCCTGAAGCACCTTACAAACATTTGAAATGCGACTGAACAATTGTAGTAAGCAAGTTGCAGTCTGGGTTCCTTTCCTCCTGTAGCATTATAAAATCCTACTGTACTTCTCCTTTTACATAAATAAATGACTATTGACAGTCACCTTGAAAATCAGACCATTATGGTTAAACTAATATGTATATAAAATTAATATATCTATAAAATAAGAATTTTTTTATATTAGAATCTGTAGCAGAAAAAATTTCGCTCTAGCAGCCTTTACAGTATGAAACATATTCCAAGAGATCTAACGTTTTCTTTATTTAAAATGTCGATATGAAAAGATGTGATACATCGTTTTTGAAGATTGCTTTTGGCTAAAAAAATCATTGAGACAATTATGTCTGGATCTAGGGAACTAAAGATTTTATATTGTTCTTCATATTTCAGGCTTCAATTGTAAATCTTGGAGAACAGATAACTTCACATTATGAAACTATCTTTTCAGCCTGTTCTTTTTAGCATTATCTGTAGATCACCTATAAATTATTTGGTTTATGTAAGAAATTTTCATTTGTTTATGTTTGAGATAATAGTGTTTTGAAAAATGAAGATTCTTAAAGTTGTTTTTAGGTAGATTTTCTAGGTAGATAGAAGTGGTGTTTCTCTGAGAGGGTAAGTTTGTGTCATACTGATATCCAGAATTTAATATTGAAAGGTATAATTTGTTGAATGATACCACTGTATCAACTGTGAAGATAAATGTTTTCCTGAATTAGGAATGTTATTTTAAATAAATACAGGATTATTCCATAAAAAGTAAAGGAAACATTAATTGAAGATTCATTAGTCTACATCAAAGTACTGACAAAAAAGAATGAATGCAATTAGATAATGCAGCTAGAGTACCTGCAAAGAAGAAATAGTCTCAATTTCAATAATAGAATTAAAATAATAACATATTTGTCTTCTGGTTGTTTCTCCGTCTACTCTACATCTTGAAATCAGGCTGCTGGAGAGAGTAACAGCATAAATTTCTAGCTTCTGTTGTCTTTTGGGAGGAATTTGCTGTTCGTGCTTGTAGTTTCTTCATCCCTCCAGGTTTCACTTGAGTCATTTTACGTAGTTACTAACATGATTTTATACCCTTCCCTTTCTCTATTGCTCTATAGCTGCATGTTAAATCCAAGTTTACTACATATGGTGCCCTTCTCATGTGTGTACTGTTTCAAAATCAATTTTATCTATCTCAGGTTTACTGTTTTTTTTAATAAGCCACACATTTGCTGTTTATAACCAGCCTTCAGTGTGAGGCCTGACACATGCCTCTTATCTTATACTGTGATTATCTATACTCCATCAGATATCTTCATTTCTGATAGAATCTGCTAGTGTACCAGGCCTGTATTTCTTAATGTTGTTCTGTTAGTCCTAAATATCTCACTTGATCTAAAATATCTGCTTCTCATACATACATAGATAAAGGTATGACTGTATCACATGAGACAAAAAAGTCAAAAAACTAGAACAAATTACTTATAAGCAACTGATCTATTAAAGAAATTGCTGATAAAGCTAAACGACCATAAATAGATCAAGTAAAGTTCAGACAGAGAAAGCTTGATAAGCCTCAGACTTGAGGCCTTGCAACACTGGAACTAAGCTGTTGACAATGGCACTGCAATGTTGTGCAGCTTCATGCTTGAAGTTTCTTTATACAGAATAGATATTATGCCATAATTATGTAATATATTTTGTCATAGTATTTCTTAGTCATTTTTCTTTTCTTCAAGATGGACATAGAACTATTATATAATACAAAATTAAATGTGACTAGAACTTCTCTTTCTAAGTCTATGATTCATGTAAGCCTGAATAAGCAAAATTTTTCCTGCACATCTTCAAATTACTTGAGCACTTCCACCCCTAAGACTTTACAGAATTCCTGCTAGCTTGAAGCCTATTTAATTTTCATTAAAACAAAGAAATTCCTAAATATTTAGTAATCTTTTCCAAATCAATACTTCTAATCTCTTTTGCCTCTTCCTGCTTAAGCAGGACCACTTACAGCAAATGGAAGCAACAACAGGGAAGAAAACTGCTTTTTTATTAGGTTTTCACATTAAAACCCAATCTGAGTTGGCAAGAATCTACCTTTGTAGAAGTATTTCAAAGATAGCTTCACTAAAATCATTACTTTTTTTCCCTTTGTGGCTGAAACAGTGCTAATAACATACACAAATGTTTCAGTTATTGCTGAGTCAAAGTCTGTATTTCTCACACTGCCTCAACAGCAAGTGGGCTGGGGATGCATAAGAAGCTGAAAAGGACATAGCTGGAATAACTGACTCAAGCTGGCTTCAGGGATTTTCTGCAGCATATGACACTGTTCACCAAAAAAGTCTTAGGGAAAGAAGGGAAGGCATTTGAGATTATGGTATTTATCTTCATACATGTGAAGTCCTGTTCTCTAGGAAGCAGCTGAACATCTGCCTGCCTATGGGGAGTAGGTGGGAAAAAAAATCGTATTTTGTTTTGCTTACATGGCTTTTGCTTTATATATTAACCTGCCTCTAGCTCAACCCATGCATTCTTTTCCTACTGTCTCACTCATCTTGCCATGGGGAAGTAAGCAAGCAAGCAGCATTATGGATATTTGGCTGCTGGCTGTGGTCAACCCCCAGTAACTGTTTATTCCACCCCCTTGGTATCAAATTCTATTTCCATCCCCAGGTTCCTAAGTTAAAACTTTATGTTAATCTTTTTCAAGGTTACTCATGAACTACCTGACATTCAAATACTTCTGTGAAAAATGTAAGGTGAAAATCCAGGTCATATCAAGTATGTACAGTGCTTTTCCAGCGCAAGAAAACAGTTCTGTACTTTTTAAAGTATATTGCAAGTGTAAGGGATGGATCCTCAGTTGGCATAAATCAGTATAGCTCCGGTCAACAAAGTCATGAAACATTAAGTAGCACTCATACATCTTTTTATTACTGATGTATTATTTAAAAAAATATTTTGGTCTGTTGCACAATCTTAGAAATACTGATGATCTTAGCAGATCCTTATGAGGAACACATTAATTCTGAGTGTTATTATAAAATGAACAGTTTGAATTATTTCTGATCTCTCTACTGTTTATCGAGCTTGTGTTTTTTTTTTTATATTTGCCTGCTTGACTTTTTGTCTGTTTACCACGTTTTAGTAAAGAAAGGCTGCTCTGTTAGAGGAATTAACCACAAAAACTTTAGCAAGGTGTATTAATGATCTTCTGAATGTGGGCATCTTTGAAGTAAACATATACTGAATCTAATTGTAATTTAAGTATTTAATTGTTAGTTTCAATTTCACATTGCTCAGATCTCCTTGTAAATGTCATCTTCATATATTAGTGAGAGAACAACACTGCCTGTTAGCTACTGTCCACCAGCCATTTATTTTAAATACTCCTTGTAGGTTAGACACACCTTTTAATTTTTCAGAGCAACTAAGGATGTTACTGTAATAGCTTAAGTGTATTCAGTGCTTTCTGAGGGGAAACTAGCTTTCGCTTCTATTAAGTCTTCAGAAGTTAATCTTTTGAACGCTACTGAAAAACAAATTATAGAGATGGAAGGCACTATCTGTGAACATGTAACTTGCATAATCACCTTATTTGTACAGGGGGAATATAGGCAACATTTAATGTTGCAGAAAATAACACATTGAAAAAATGACTAAAATACTTACAGATACTTAAAGCTGGATTCAAATTCCAGACATCGTCCATGTGTATATGTTTTTAATAGTTAGACTGTAATTTATAAGCATTAATGGCATTATTCTGGGTGGATAAATAGGTAAACAGATTCCCGTCAGGTAAAAATAAAGTGGTTACCTCATTCTTACATACTGTTTCTAAATTTCCATGCTAATTCTAGAAGATTGGTATATTTAAAGACACAGAAAACTCCAATGAACCTTTTTGAAAGTGACTCTGTCTTTGACTCCTCCAAAATCCATCCAGATACTTGCTCATGTTTACGTGACTTTAGAATATGATTCTGAGTTCAGCTGAGTAGGGCAAATAGAATCAAGATTTCTAGTATTAATCACTAGGTTTCTAAAATTCAGGTTCCCTGCATGTCTAAAACAGAGCTCCCCAAACCATCAAAAATACCTGAATAGTAAACATAGTGAGCAGGAAAAAGTTCATCCTTTTGCTTATGTGTTGCTTAGACTTTCCATTTCTACTAAAAAAATATTCTTGTTTTCTCTTGTAATAATTGGATCCCTTCGTGTGGTGAGCTTGTGAAAGAGCATCCCTAACAGAAATGTGAGAATTCTCCAGTACAACTTCAATGACACCCTGGAACACCACAAAGATTTCTTGTTTCCTTCCATACCAGCTCAATAAGTACAAAACAATCTCCCCACATTAGTAAAATTATTCTTGCTGTGTACTGTATTCACATCTTTTTTTCAGCACTGAGATGTGCTGAAGAAGTGTGATGACAAATATTTAATTTTTCCAGCAGTGAGGGAAAAAATCTATACAAATACTATATCAGTTCATAAAATCTTTAAAAGAGCTGTTTACACATTGATGCAAGGACAAATTTCTCATCATCAAATTAGACAGAAAATCATGCAGAAAGCTTAGATCACAAGGAGTCTTTCAGATACAACCCCTTACTTTGAGCACCCTGATCTGATGTATAATTGTACTATAATGAAGTTGTTGTTTTAAAACAGAATTACTCCTGAAACTGCCCATTGCTTCTTGCTCTGTCATGTTGCAGCCTTGTGAGGATTCTACTTTCTAAGTTCTCTCTAACTCACTTTTAGGTACTCAAAGCACACCATTAATAGTTTCTTTTCAAGCTTTCTCTTCTCTAGTCTGAATAAATCCGGTTTCTTCAAACTTTATTCCTGTGCCAAGGCATTCAACCGTCTAATCATGTTGGCAGTCTTTCACTGGACACTCTCCAGTTGTGCAGTAAGGGATCAAAATAGTCAATCATGCATAACAATTATTTCAAAAATTCATGCTGAGTGATGCCAACTTACTGTCTCTACAACAACTAACAAAGATGGCCCTGAGAGGTTTTGAAATTATACCTTTTCCAAAAGCATTGTAATCCTTCAATTCCAGTGGTATAATGTTTTGTTGATAATTTTTATTTCTTAGTAATTTGGGGGAAAAACTTTGACATTAAAAAAAAGGAAAACAATCTGAGTTTAATTCTGATAATTGTACTTCTAAATATATGGCATAGTTTCTCAACATTTATTGATTGTGGTGGTTGCAAAATAGCTTAGCAGCTTAAAGCAACTTAAAAGAAATAACTGTCATGTTTAAAATCATTACAGGTATTCATTAAATCAGCATCACTTTTTGAAAAAAAGTCTAATGAATCAATAGTAGTGATAAATATTATTTTATTTCTGTATAAGCTACAGTATTTATATCTACAAGAGTGGAAGTAGCTGTGTCTGTCAACTTCAATAAGAACACTGTTTTCATGCTGCTAAAGAGAAAGATCTATCCAGCAATTAAGAAAGCAATACAGAAAAAGAAACTAGCAGAGAAAATTTAAGAGCCATCAGCTATCATCTTTCAGGCAACAAAGCTGAATCGTGCTTCTGTCTATTGCGACTGGAGGGCAAGTCAGTTAATCATTTATAACTTGTATTTTAGATGACTTTAATGTATAGAGACAAATATGCCACAGTATTCCGTTATCCCTTAAGAATTTACATTAAGTATGTAATCTGTTACATACATTTCTGTATGTAAAAACTAAAGACTTCTATTTCTGTAACCAAGCCAAAGATAGTTTGGTATTTTTCCCTGAGTCTTCAACTGAAAGATGGGGAAAAACAAAAAGTTAAGCATCTTATTTGCTAGTTTCTGGTATAATACAAAGCCTATAACATAGAATTAAGGATCAAGTAACCTGCGAAACACCTATAAATGTAATCTCTGTTCTGCTTGCCTCCATCCTTTTTAACTGACACTCGTGCTAGTTTTTAATGGATGTTGGAATATTGTGTCTACTATGAACCTGGTATAATGATGTGTTACTAATAATGAATAGAACAGAAAGATTGTTTTACTTCCTATATAAATAAAAACAGCATTTTATTAACTTATTTCCAACATAACTATAACAATGTTTAGATTACTTTGCAATAGAGCATCTATTTAGATGGTCTTCCTACCTGTATGCAGACTACCAGTTATTTCTGCTTAAATGTAGTACTTTGAAAAAGGAAAATCTACACCCTTCTTATGAATGAACATCACCACATTGCCCTTAAGTTATAACTGGGGATAGAAGTCTAACTTTTGTCCATACTTGCCAAATTGCATGCCACAAAGCAATCTAAGCTTTCATTTCCATTTCATTTCCCAGTTATTATTAAATAACTAAATCACCTTTATTATTCACAAGTGGCCCTGAATAGAAATTATGTCACATTTTAGAAATGCTATCTATAGTTTGAGAATCAGGAAGATTCTGTTCTGCCTGTGTTTTCATAAATAAATTTCTACATTGAAAATGTTACTGATATTGCATGAAGTCCTGGAAACTCAGTTGAATGTCTTGTATATGATACTAAAATCATATAACATTTGTGTAAGCATAAAAGTATAGTATGTGTATTTGAGTGGGTCTAGTGTTGTAACATATACTAGGTATTGCATGAAAATAGCGTGTATTCACAGCCTTTTCTCACTACAAAATTACATAGTTCAGAATGATTTATTGAATTTTAATCCCATTTAATCCAACATTTTTTTGCTGTTAACATGAATTAGAATTAGGTCTGCATCCACAGATACATTATTATTTTCCAGTTACTTTATGTTTTAATTCTTTTGTGCAACTAGACTGTGTCAGATATGTCACCATAAGACATAAGATATTCTAAAAGCAAACTTCTCTTTCAGACTGAATAGAAACTAGGACATTTTGAGTGGTAAATAAAGAAAAGAAGAGCAGGGATGGGGAAAGATTGAAGGAAGGAAGGTCTACAGGAAAGATATTCCCTGTTTAAGCGTTCTTGACAGACATAATACAGCAGATGTACACCAATTAGCTGCAGCTCTCAAACTACCCATCCTAATGATGCAGTTGACCTGAAAACTACATCTGATCCACTTGTGAATCAGCTCCAGGATCACCTTAGGTTCTAGACTGTTATACTGAAGTTAGACAAAACTGTAGTCGGTTTAACTTAAGGTAGGGGAATGGCAATAATAATTATTCACAAACAAATGAGACGCTTTCACCCCAAGGGACATGCAGTGGTCAGGAAGGCAAGGAAGTATGCTAAGGGCAGCAACAATTTCAGCTGTTTGATTTTAATCCACTGATGTCTGTCAGAGGTCTCAGTCTGATCAAATGGAGTATATTCTTAGTGTGATTGTCAGCAGCCTCCAGTCAAAAGCATCCCTGTTTCTGCAAGTTTCTCTTACAGGTATTATGTACCTCAGGAAATAGAGAAAAAAACATTTTGCTTTTTCTTATATTAAGCAGAAGATTGTGAGAACAGATGTGTGTTTACATGCATATGCATTCTTAGTATTTTTTTCTTCAGTCCTTTCACAGAGTAAGAAACATATTTTCTTAGGATTTCAGCAGCCTATATTATGAAGGATGGTTATACTTAAGAAACTATCTACAGTATTTTATGTTGGACAGCTAACAATGTATAAAGTTTCCAACTGGAATTAATAAATAGGCTTTGCTTGAGAAATTTTGTTAATTACATTTTTAAAAGCATTAGTGTTCAAGGCTACAACAAAGGCCTGGCTTGTATTTTTTTCATTTTTTCTTTCCCTTCCATAGGAGTGATATGATTAGGTTCCACTCATTTGTTAGGCAACTGAAAATGTCCTGCAAAATTGTATTGACATAAAATGTAGGATTTGGTAGCAAAGACTGGTAGGTACTCTGTGTAGTAGGAGACCGTGAGCCAACATGTGCTGTCTCTATGGGGGAGGAAGGATGCCTTTGAGAACTGCTGCCTGTAGGCAGTCCATACTGTGATAAAGGCAAGCCTTAGGGGATGTGGCCCATGGCAACTCACACTGGAGCAGTAAAGTGCAAGGAGAAATAAAGGAAACAAGAAGTAACAGATGCTGCTGTTCTCCAGCCTCAGTGTCTGCAATGCCTGTCTGCTCACCAAGGTAGCTGTCTACTACAGGGCTGTCTACTACTGTGAAAGCAAGGAATTGACATGATGAAGCAAGGAGGAGTTTCACTTTTTTTGTTCCAAGTTATTAATACAAAAAAAAAAAAAAGCCAATACCATAAGGTGGTAACAACAACTTAGAAAAAAAGTCTAGGCTTCTGGATGTATTTATTTATCTGGGCTTACTAGGATCAGTAGTAGAAGTCGCTTTTGTTTCACTAAGATCAATTTTTCCACAATTAAACTGATCCTTTTGTAAACTTGCAAAAAGAGTCTTGTTGCTTCAATTTACAGATTTTTTTCTGTAGACTTAATTTATTTCCTTTATTTGTAGCAGGTGTTTATAGTACCTATGCAAAGAAATCAGCTAAAGTAAGGAAAAGAAATGATTATATACGTATTTTTATTACAGATGTTAATTATATATATCTTTATCTTCTTGTCTAGAGAAATAGGCTTAGGTAATCAATCAACTGAATTTTGGAAACTTATATGGAATAAATAGTCCAATTTAAAACATAGGACAGTGACAGTCTCCCATTGTCAATATTAAAATGAAAATTTCTTACACATAATTAAAGTGAACAAGAATTGCTCAAAATTCATTGAAGTCCTCATCTAGTGAAGAGATTAGGAAGTAAAGAATAAATTTAGAAGATTTGGAAAGATTACTTAAAGTGTATATTTCATTGCTGAAAAAATGTGTGTTAAGTGGCAATGCCTGAAAAAGTGATAGGATTATCTGTGAAGGTTTTTGTATATACAGTAAGTATTCTTTAGCAAATGGTTGATTATGAAACAGAGTATCTGTACAGTTTTCTTAGTGGATGAAGAAAATATTACCCATCATGCTGTAGCTTGGCAGCAGTGGAAATTTAACACTGGGATTGCAGTGCTAGGTCACACTGTGTTGTTTTACCTAAATCTACTCTAAGTGAATCTCAAACCTTATAGAAGTCTGAGTAGATATCATTGGTTGGTCTTACCTTGTCAAATGATGTAGTCACTCCATCACAGATGGCATCAGGTCTGTCGAGATCAGTTTATCCTTGCTGAAGCCCTGCTGGCTGCACAGAATCACTGATGTGTCACTTAATCTGTTCCATGATCATCCCAGGCACAGAGATGAAGAGCACCAGCCTGTATTTCCGGTGTCTTTCTGTTCTTATGGGAGTGATGTTTCCCTTTTCCCAGTCACCTGTGAAATCAGTGCAGTAAGTAGAAAGCATTTCCTTGATTTTATTCTGTATTTTGGTGTTTCTGGAAGTGTTGAAATTAGGAATCTGGCCTGTCATTGGGATTGGTTGCATTTCTTGTGTGGGCTGTTGTCCTTCTAAGAGTCCTCAAAGCTTCGCTAAGTCTGTTCGTGACCTCAGTTGTGTACTGATGAGAGTCTAAGTATGTAATTACAAGAATGATATAACTGGATGAAAACTTTTTTTCTAATGCTCTTTGGAATTAGTTTTTCATCATTTACCCTTGAGACAAAAGCAAAGATGAGATAATATTAAATAATATTTACTTTTATTGCATAACAGAACATATGGTATTCAAGACTGTTGCTTGTTTCAATTTGTTACGTTAGTATAATTTAGTAAGACTGCATATAATTACATATAAAACTTCATTTTACTTTTCAAGTCTGTGTTAATTCTACCGTGTAGCTGACTGTATTTTCCTGGATTTTGTTATACACATAGTGGATTCTTTAGAATAGTAGGTTCTATAAATTCAAGATTAAGACTTACAGTCTTCCTTAATATAAATTCAGTGCAACACTTGTTATGCATGCACATTAAGATAAGTGTAAGGAACAGTAGAATAGTTGTATTTTTGAAGTGCTGAGCATAAATGATTACTTGCATGGTCCAATGCCTAAGATAAAACTGTTTAGAGGCACAAGCAAAGACTCAAAAACACATTCTAAAAGATTGAAATTGCAGCTTGTAGTCTGAATTGACTCTCCTGTCCTCATTTGTCTGCACAGGTTAGGACTGTGAACATCAATGTGTAAGTTCTACTTGTCAGCCCCATTTCACATTAGAGTATAGCCAGCTAGAAAATAGAAAAGATGATTCATTACTTTTTCCATCTTTTGAGGGACGAATACCAATTTATTAGAAATAGAAAAATTCATGACAGTTTGATAAGCTGTTTTGAAGTACAGGAAGATTATATTGGTTCATCCATCCGTTTGTCCATCCATCCGGGTATAGTTATATACAGGTATACATACAATGCATATACTTCTATTTAAACTTAGTCTATATTTGAACATGTATATTTGTATTTAGTGTAAATACACATAGCATCTACAAATACATCTGCATAAGTTTTTGTTGCCAGTATGTCACATTTTTGGTATTTTATTGCACCTGAACTTGATTGTCAGAGGCAAGGACAAAAGTGAACAATGAAATTCTGTGCTCCTCAGCTGAGCTGCTAATAAGAAATGTTCTGTTTGCTCATCTTTCAAAAAGTTCAGCTATATCAGAATCAAAATATGCCATTTTCCATGCTTTTTTATAGTTAAAAAACAAACAAACAAAAAAAAAAAAAAAACAGAAAAACCTACAAAACTACTAGAAAAAATTCTTAATACCTGGTGATGAAATTTCTCTTCAATTCAATTACACTTCAATTATAATTGTGTATAAAAGTGTGGATAGTGACTCCAAGTTCATATGTGAATATGCTTGGTGAGATCTGCTGTTGAAGATCTCTTTTTCATGTTGAAGACATCTGGTAATCTGGTAATATAGTGTAGAACCCTGAAACTGTGGAGAGGATTGCACCTTGAACAAAATGAAAAATCAGTTAGTGTAGCATCTGGCATAGGTCAAAACTGCAGTGTAGCATTTGAGGATCATTTAGTCCTACAAGATTCAGAGATAGATTAGTTACAAGTACAGAGATGTACCTTGAGTGCAAAGAAGAGGAAGAGGAGGAGGAGGACAAACAGGAAAGAAGATGATTCAGATTTTAAACAGATTTATGTTATTTCTTACATATTTTATGACAAAGCACATTAACTTCAATTGCCATATGCATAAGTACAAAAATTTGGAGCATTTAGAATTTCAGTTATATAACATTAGTTATGTAACCATATGTATATGGCGTATGTATATATAATATACATGCACTACAACTCTGATAGCAGGAGATTAAGTGAAGAGTAAACTAAATGCTTTGTCAGAAAATTTAACATGCAATTTAAGAATCTTAAGAAACGATATTTTATTGGCAAAATGTGTATTCTCTAAATTATGTTTTTAATTTTCAGTGTATGACTTAAAGATGAAGGGGAATAAAAAAAAAAGGAAGAAAGGACTAGTTAGCAACATGAGATGGTAATTCACAAAAACACCATAGAAAGATACTAATGTGGAACAGAATGTGCAGTACTTTCTGGACTAGAGCCAAATTTAATCTTAAATTTTACCACCAAGTAAAAGCTCCAGAGGCTATGAAAGGAAGAAAAATGCTGCAACTTAACTCCAATGTCTTTAAAAGTAATCACAATCTGTTATCTGATGTTTCATTTTTCTTACAAATAATTTTAGAAAATGGTACAACAAGGTCATGGTGTTGCCTAATCCGATAAAATATTTAAAATTAATTTCATTTGTCCACTTCCATTTCTTTAATAATTAATTAGGAATCACTTCCTTGACTTTACTGTGTCTCTCTTGTGTTTGTATGTCTCTATAATGATTGTATCGCTTTAGCACTTTTGCTCTGCAGGGTTAAAGGGAGGCTCTCTTTTTTTTTATTAAGATACTATTGATTTAATACATTCGTTAGACTGTAGAAGAGTATCACTATAAAAACAACAACAACAAAAAAGTTAAGAATTCATACCTGCCATCAAATACTAAGAAATTCAAGACTGCTGCATAAAAGCGTATAACTCAAGCTAAACTTTTTCATTAGTGAGAATATATGAGTTTGTTACACTTGTGTATGAAAATGTGGCTTAAAATATTAAATATAAAAAATGTATATTTTTTAAAAAATGTCTTGTTCTCAAGAAGAATACTGGCAAAATTGATGATCTTTATAACCATCCTTTTTACCGTTCAGGATGTGTACAATTCCATGTGGGTCTTGTAGGTTGTTATATGGATCCTCATTTAAAACAGAATATTCACAAATTGTAATAATTTGTATTTCTAGGGGGAAACTTTCTTATTTAAAGCCATGCAGCATAAGGTATTTGTGTTTTAGCTAACAGACAGGTGACATGCACTGTATACACATAAATGCACTCCAAGACATAAATACATTTATCTGCATATGTACATACACTTAACTGATCACAGTGCTGAACAGATAAATATAGTTTCACGGAATACAGATTGTTTGATATTTGGTCATTTGCCTACAAATAAAAGGAAATCAATCATTTCATTCCAAGTAGGAATAAGGATATGTTTTTTCTTAAATTGATTTTTCTTTGATGCATCTCTCAGGAAATACAGCGCAGTAACTGCTCTCCACTTTTGCTTTATTATTGTCATTACAAGTTCAAATATTTGGTTATATTCATATCTATTTTAGCAACAGTTTTTCATAAATAAATAATTATGTACATACATATGCATGTCTGTCCCTTTTAGAATAAATCTTTGATTAGTAAGAGTCAGAATTAACTTCACAAAAAAATTATTTTGAGGCTTGTTGTAAATATTATACATGAAATATATGCTACTGTATAGATACATACTTCCCCAGCACAGATTCCCTTCATATATATTAAAAAAAAAAAAAAAAAAGCCAGTGCAGTTTTTTTTTCACAATTAGCAACTTTCCTCATGATAGCAATACAAAGAACATTTCATAAGTGACGTGCTTCAGATAATTTTAAGCTAATTTAAGAGATTTATTGTGGTTACCTTTAGGACATTTAAATGTAAGCAACTAAGAGCAATTGGAGAAGAGTTTTGTGCATTCATAAAGGTAGTGCTGCTACAGTTCAATTAAAACAGAACAGAAAAAAAAATAGCTTATGTTAGATGACTACTTAAATGTAAAATTGAGGAGCTGGGATATGAAGAGTAATGCTTGTTCCTCATTCCTTATCAGAATCAAGAAGCATCAGAATTATGGCTTTTTCTCTTTTTTTCTTTTTTCTCACACTTACATTATGAGTATCTTCACTTGCTTTCTCTGTTCATTAACATTTTGTTCTTACGATTTTAATTTACTTATATACTTCTCTTCAGTCTCAATAATTCTGATGTAGTGTACTGATTTTAGAATACTTTGACCTCCGTATACCATAGTTCATAAATAAAAGGCAAATGTTCCTGTAGGGCAAAAGTGCCTGTTCAGGACCAAGGAGAAAATGCTGCAAGGCTGGTGAAAAGTCTTGCTGAATTAATTACACTGAAAACAAGTGTATGTTCTACAAGGCATAGTTATTTTTTGAGGCTGAGAATTTCTGTAGTTGCTTTAGAAAAAACTTGCTCCTAAGCAGATAAGGATTTCACCTCACCATGGCTCTCTTTTGTTTTAAGTATACTGTAGCACAGTCACAGCTCTGGGATACTGGTATCATTTTGCTGTCTAAATCATGTGTTTATTAGCTCAAAGTTTTTTGTCAAACTGGTTCACGAAATACCATAAATTGAAAAAACACTGTATTATCTAGGATATGAGGCAAAATTTGTTTTCCTTTGCTTGTGAAATTCAACTCGGACAAACACCAAATCCTTCACTAGAAAAGGATGATCCCTTGAAGCAAAAAAAACTGGGAAACTTCTCTGGTGAGAAATACTGAGAGGTGCTGGTAGATGACAGTATGCCTAGACAGCACAGCAGACTAAGAACATCCTGAGTTGTACCAATGGAGGAGGAGGTCAGAAGAGAGTGATTATAACCCTATAGCACTTAGGAGACTATGTTTAGAATCCTGTGTCTAGTTTTGCCTCCTGCCTCACATCACAATTAATCAAAGGTATAAGTTAATTGGAGTAAGTTCATCCAGCTTCCAGGGTGGCCAGAACCTGGAGGACTTGGCTGAAGAGAATGAGGAATATGAGATTGTTTGGTCTGGAGAAGTTATGTTTTAACATCCTGAAGGCACTGATGAAGATGTCATCAGTATACTAGAGCCAGGCTGTGCACATCGCTTCTTGGTGGGAGGACAAGGAAAAAAAGACATACATTGAAATAATATATATATTTATTTTTTCTGCAAAAGGGAAGTCAAGCAGTGGAACAGGCTGCCCAGAGACATTGTCTTTGCCATTTTTAAGATTCAATTGGATTAAGATCTAAACCTGATCTGACCTCAAAGTTGACCCTGTCATGTGTAGAAAGCTAGACTTGAGACATCTTGGGTTCCCTGCTAAACTGAATTATTCTGTGATCTTAAGGGTATTAATATTATCACATAGCAAAAAAGAATGAAAACCTGTGCCCTACATGTCAGACAAGGCTCATAGATTCTATTCATTAATAATCTTATTTCAATTCTCGTAATGAAAAGAATTTGGAAAATAGTATTTGAAATTTAGGTAATCAAAATCTTCACTGGGATATTGCATAGAATACAAAGTATGTAAATTTCTAAGACACTCTAGGTTCTATCTATATCAAAAATCTTGCTACTGTTCACTTGTGGAAGAAAGTTGTACAGTATAGACATCACTATCTTCTTTACCAGCCTCAAGGCTTTCACTAGGCTGACGCTGAATATGTATGGTACAGAATGTATACATAAGCTAGACTGAAATTGCATTTCAACACACACTGTTGAGAATAAATAAGCTTATAAGAGAAGAACTGTTTTATACTAAGGCTAGAACTAGGCTTATCTATTTTATGAAGGTTTTTGGTTTGAAGGAAAAAAGCAGTGTAAGAAACTTTATATCTTCATGTATACATGATGCCAAAAAATCATTGTTATGAGTTCTGTGTAATAATTTGTAGTTTTAGGATACTGCTCATCATTTCATTGGTTGTAATCTTAGGAGGTTTTGTTAGGAGTTGAAAGTCAGCAAAATGCTTCTACTTCTTCCTTTGTTTCCTTCCCCTTTGACTCTTTCATTTCCTCATATTTTTCCCTTTAGTTTTCTCTTTCACTTTTCTTTTCCTAATCACTTTCTCTTCCCTTTTCCAGGTCCCTTTCTCTTCCCTTTTACCTTTTCTAGATAAACTAAATGCAATGAGCAGAAATAGATCTTTCCTGTAAAGAATGAAAGATCATTCTGTATGCTTCAAATGACCTTTCTTTCTGAAACTCATTAAGCTAAAATTCATAAAATTTTATTAATAGAAAAGGCTTTTCACTGATTAGTAAACACAACTAACTGCCCTAATATAATCTATAAAAGCAAAATCCAAAAGACATAAGAAAGAAAATATTAGTAACTAAAAATGTTCCAAGCATTACTAATTAGATATCTGAGTGACATCATCCATTCATACATATGGGGAAAAGAAGGAAATAAAGAAGATGGATTTTACAAGGTTTCTTTTTCTAAAAGTAGTCTAGTTTCATTCGAAGTGCTTCTAAAACTGTTGTGACAGAGGACAACTATTTGTAAATTTATTCATTTATTTAAGCAATCAGAAAAATCTCTTTTAAAATAGATTTCTGCTTTTATAAAGGATGGGTAGAATACACATAAAAGCAATATTGTCTTTCTACATTGTGAAATATTGCCCTAATTATTTGAGAAATGGAGGAGTATTTGAAGTATGTAATTATTGTATATATGATTACATAACAGACCAATTACAAAAAAAAAAAAAAAAAAAAAAAAAAAAAAAAAAAAAAAAAAACCACAAAACTACGTAATTTTGTAAAGGTTTGGAAGAAATGAAAAAGAGCCATCAATTTACATTTTAGGAATTGGACTTTGCAAAAGAAATAATGTATTTTCTCTCTTTTTTGTTTGTTTTGGTTTTGTCTTGTTAATAGAGAGGACATGCAGAGAAAACTCAGTAATACATTCCATTCAGTAACAGTATTTTTACATGGTGGTGTTTACATGTCCTACAAGAATGTTTGATACACATATTGGTAATCCAGAATTGTTATCAGCAATCTTTTATCAGTGGCTATTTCTAAAATTATGCTTATTATTATGAAAAGAGATGTGTTCCTTACTGAGGTTAGTCAATTCCTTCTATTTCTGTTAAAGCCAGGATAAATTTGTTGTACGGAACTGTGCTTACCTGCCTGCTTATCCGTGATAAATTCATAAATTCGTCTGAATTTACCTGAGACACAGGGAATAAAGAAAGAAAAAAAGAAAAAAGGTGGAAGAAAAGAGGATAAAAGACAAAATATTTCCTCAGAAGGCTTGAGTGAAAATATGTCAGAATAAGGTCAGAGAATGTTTTGGCTTTGTACCTTTTGGATATTTATTTTCCTTTAAAATACTTCAGAGCTTTTGTGAACTCATGGCAATCTGTCCAGGATTTTCTCTTCTGCTGTTACTCCATCATTCTTCTCATTTCCTTCATTAATTTGAAACATGATGAGGTAAGTGAGTTGTCTCACGCACTTGAATATTCACATAAATTTACAGCATTTACTGAAATCTTTCTTAAATATTTAAAGCAAGGACACCTATGTCCATCTTCCAGAAATACCAAATTATTGCTTCATTGTCTCCCTGACTGCATTGACTTATTGTAGATATTAGCTTTTACTTAGTTTTAATCCAAGGAATTCACTTCTCCAATGTTATAACATAATTTTATAATTATAGATCCTTGTAATCTAATTTGCAAAGTTAAATTCAGGACTTTGGATGTGAAGATAATTAGTAATTTTACTATGAAGCATTTAGAATAATATTTACGTTAATAAAGCTAAATTTATTGCTAACTGGAATTTAGATTAGGGTAAATTTATACCTATCTAGCCCAATTTCTTTCCCTTTGACAAACAAGAACTATTTTAAATAATTTTTTACCTAGAAGCTAACCCTCAAGTATTAGACTAAAAATAAAATCTCTAGAATTTTTATGTTTTATTTTTCTCCCAGCTAAAATTCAGCCTGCTGCATGCACTCAGACACGTAGGCTAAACTAGTAGAAGAACATCCATCATGTCTTTTGCCTAAAGCAGTGGTTTCCAACCTTCAGGCTATGCTGAACCAAATCAATTCTTCCCTGAGTTTGGAAAAGTCTGGAAGCAATTATGGGACTCTCCCATGAATACCTTTACACAGATTTTTTAACATTATAATTTATATACACTCCAATCTGAAATCCATTCTACAATTTCTAAGACAAAGCCAACATTTTATTTCAAGTATACATAATTTGAATTTGGGCATAAATTTAAAAGAGTTGCTGTTAATAAATGATTGATGTCGTTATATCCACAATTAAACGCCTGAGATGTGTATATTAAAACCACATCTTTTAACCAGTGTTTTGTTTTTTTTTTTTTTGTTATTTTTTGTTCTCTACTGTTTTCTTTCCACTTTCCTTCTTTCTCTCTTTCTTCCTTCCTTTCTTTCTTTCTTCTTTTTGTCTTGGCATATTTTTCTTCCCACTGCGCTCAGCAGCTTCAGGTTCCATTAAACCAAAATGAGGTTTGGGGTACTTATTACCTCAAACCATAACATTTGTCAACCCTTTTTAAAGAAAGTCAGTATCATTAGGAAAGTTCAAGCAGTAGCCTTCTACTTTTAAAATTTGAATGAATTTTATGTTTCATATTCTTTCCTTAGGAAAGAGCCTGGGCTGCAGTGACCACGCACTGGTTGAGTTCATGATCTTGAGGGATGTGGGCCTAGCAAAGAGTGGCGTCAGGACCCTGAACTTTGGAAGAGCAAACTTTAAGCTGTTCAATGGACTGTTGGTCGAGATCCCCTGGGATGCTGTCTTTAAAAACAAAGATGTTGAGGAGAGCTGGCTACTCTTCAAGGATGCCTTCCTGAGTGCACAAGAGCTCTCTCTCCCTCTGAATAAGAAAGCAGGCAGAGGAGATAGGAAGTTGGCATGGCTTGGTAAGGACCTGGTGGGCATGCTAAGGATGAGGAAAGGTACGTACAAGCTCTGGAAACAAGGCCGTGTCAGCTGGGAAGAATACAGGGATGCCATCCAGACTTGCAGATGTGGGATCAGGAAAGCCAAAACGCAGGCGGAACTGAACTTCGGGACATGAAAAACAATAGGAAGACTTTCTACATGTACATTGGCCAGAAGACACAGGTCAAAGTGAGTTACCTCCTTTGGTAAATGTAAAAGGAGAACTGGCTTCAACAGACAAAGAGAAGGCTGAGATTCTAAATGAGTTCTTTGCCTTGGTCTTCATAGGTGGCTGGGATTCCAGTACTTCTCACATCCCTGAGCCCTGCATCCCTAAACCTCTAGGTGTGGACTGGGGCAGTAAATCCCCCCCACACACTGTGAGGACAGAGCAAGTCTGAGACTGCCTCATGAGACTGAATGTGTACAAGTCTATGGGGCCAGATGGCGTGCATCCCAGGGTTCTGAATGAGCTGACTAAGGTGGTTGCTGAGCTTGTCTCTGTCACATCTGAAAAGTCATGGCTGTCAGGTGAGGTCCCAGATGACTGGAGGAAGGTTAACGTCACTCCCATTTACAAGAAAGGGAGCAAGGAGGACCTTGGAAACTACAGGCTGGTGAGTTTCACATCTGTGCCTGGGAAGATCATGGAACAGATCGTCCTGGATGACATGTTTGATCACATGAGGAATGAGCATGTAATCTGAGATAGCCACCACGGCTTTACCAGGGGAAGGTCATGCTTGACCAATCTGGTGGCCTTCTATGATGGAGTGATGGCATTGGTGGACGAGGGGAAGGTGACCGATGTCATTTACCTGGACTTGAGCAAGATCTTTGATATGGTCCCCCATCACATCCTTATCTCCAGATTGGAAGGATGTGGATTTGATGGGTGGACTACTTGATGGATAAGAAACTGGTTGAAAGGCTCAGACAGAGGGTGGTCATCAAGGTTCTATGTCCAGGTGGAGGCTGGTAACAAGTGGCATCCCTCAGGGGTCTGTCTTGGGACCGGTGCTCTTTAACATCTTTATCAGTGACAGAATCAAGTGCACCCTCAGCAAATTTGCTGATGACACCAAGCGGAGTGGATGCCATTCAGAGGGACCTCGACAGGCTAGAAAATTGGGCCCTGTGGAGAAGCGTCTGGGGGTTCTGGTGGATGAAAAACGTAACATGAGCCAGCAATGTGCCCTTGTGGCTTGGAAGGCAAATGGTATCCTGGGCTCCATCAGTAGAGGGGTGGCCAACAGGGACAGGGAGGTGATTGTTCCCATCTACTCTGCTCTTGTGAGGCCCCATCTGGATTACTGTGTCCAGGTTTGGAGCCCCCAATACAAGAAAGACAGAGAGGTGTTGGAGAGGGTTCAGAGGAGGGCCATGAAGATGATCAGGGGACTGGAGCACCTCCCCTATGAGGGCAGGCTGAGGGAGCTGGGCTTGTTCAGCCTGGAGAAAAGAAGGCTGCAGGGTGACCTCATTGCAGCCTTTCAATACCTAAAGTGAGCCTACAAACAGGAGGGCTGTTTTAGGCTCCCTTTAGATATTGTAAAGGTATTGATTGTTTGTACAATCAACTCTTTGAAAGATTGGGTAACTGCAGGGCAAGGGGAAATGGTTTGAAGTTGAGGGAGGGAAGATTTAGGTTGAATGTCAGGGGGAAGTTCTTTACCGAGAGTGTGGTGAGGTACTGGAAAAAGCTGCCCAGAGAGGTTGTGGATATCCCATCCCTGGAGGTGTTCAAGATCAGACTGGATGGGACCCTGGGCAGCCTGGTCTTGTATTAAAGGTGGAGATTGGTGGTCCTGCATTTGGCAGGAGGGTTGGAGATTCATGATCCTTGACGTCCCTTCCATCCCTGGCCATTCTGTGATTCTTGGACTTGCCTAGTGCACAATCATTGCTTGATTTATTACAAGTGGGAGGAAGTAACTGACTTGTGCCTACTCTTTTGTGGACATAATTGTTTATCTCTTTGCTAATCCTTAAGAGTTGTCCAAGGTCTGTTGAGAAGAAGTTTACTCAAAGAATTCCTGAAGATCAAATGACTTCTGCGATACAAATCAGACCAGGGACAATAGGTGCACACTGTTAATATCTCAGGTGATTTGGTAGGACATGAAAGTAGAAACATGAGTTTGAAGATGGGATAAGGGAAAGGATTTCTTGTAGATGAACTTTGTTCTTGTTTGTGACAACAGTTCCTGATTATTAAAGCGTTTTAGTGCTTTAAACAAAGATGCTGTCTTCTGGGTTTGCAGATAGTCATTGCATCTCATCTATCTAAAATCCCATTCTTACTCCTATTGATTCCCATGGCATTCTTCTCTGACCTGAAATGAAAAGTCATTAAAACCATTACGTAAATGTAGATGCAAATCACAAATTTATTAATTGATCTGTGAATTAGCCCTTTTGTGTCTCAGAAATCAGACACAATAACATTATAATTTATATGAAGTTGTTCTTCATTTAAGGTTTTTTTTTCATCCATCCCACTTCATGCTATCTTTGTAAATGTTTTTGTTTGATCTTTGTTTTTTGTTTTTTGTTTTGTTTTGTTTTGTTTGTTTTTGTTTTTTAATGTGTGGTTTTGTACTTTATGTACATGACAACATGTCTTTCCCATGTTGCTGTCTCTCTTACCTTCCACACATTCTGAACTCCAGAATGGTTCCATGGAGACTTATCCGTTCAATTAGCATTTTATCGGGCCTAAGATTGAAGTTCTGACCTATATTAGAGAAGGGATCTTCCAGCTCTGTAAGTGGAGGACTTGAGCCTGTATTGCATAGAGAACAGAAATTCTGTTCAAATCTTTAAGCATCAACACTGACAGTGAAGCTGTGCCTCTTCAGGACAAACAGTGATTCCATATTTTTTTAATTTCCTTTCCTTTCCCTGGAAAGGAAATTTTCCTCTGTGAAAAAATGGTTAAGAAGGACTCAGTTTTATTTATTAATCAGTGCCAAAATGACTGTTGATGCCTTATTCTTTCTTCTGAAACTGAAATTCAGAGGTTGGGACCATACTTGAAGCAGTGCTTATAGGTAAGATTACCACCAACTAATCATTTCACTTTTATTTTCTAAGGTGAATGCCTGTCTGAAGTTTTGTTTCTTTGTATCTTTCTTCTAGCTAGTGCATGATAGGATTTGCAGTATCTATTCTAAACAATTGTTTTGCAGCTGTGATAACAATTATTGCTTTTTTTCCTGAAATCCAGATACATAGTAAAATGCTTTTAAATAGATACAAAATATTTTATTTATTCTACCTGTAACTTTTTTTGCAAAAAATAAAAGACTGCTTCTGAACAGCAGTTCATATTCTTATATTAGTAACAAATGAAAAGGAAACACACAAAAAAAGCCCAGTTCATATATTTATGAAATTATGCCAGTAGCTCAATTTTATTTTGAAATTCGCTGGTGTTCACTTACATCATTTACTTTTATACTTATAATAACACTGATGTACAATATAGGAAATCTAGATTAATTTTTTGTCTTCGGGGACATCAGTCTATATCTCTCAAAATAACACCCTCGCTGCAAAGCTACATCCCAATGCTTGAAGCAGAGATATGCTACTTATATTTATGGTTCTGTATTTTATACAGAGTAAAGATATTTCTTGGCATCTAATATCTATTGGCTTTAGTGGCCTGGTTTCCACATGGGTAGCCTCATTCGACAGGTATAAATTACACTTCTGTCTCTCTGCAAGGCAGTGACTTTCAGCTCCTACTGAAATCAGAATGAAAAAATCAAAATTCCTATCTTTATACTGAGGCAAGTGGCATATAATCAGGTGAATTTCTGCCCTGTGAAACAGCTTCGAATCCTTGCTGTATTCTAACCAAAACAAAACATCTCTCTGCAGTGAGGTCAACATTTTCCGCTTCTTCTGAATCTGTAATCCATCTGGAGATGAGTGTTTGGAATCCTCACACTGGAGAAAGATGAAGTGCCACAGAATTGCTGATCTTTTCTGGAAGAAACAGTATTTCCTGAGACAACTCTTTCAGAGAGCAGATAATAACAGATGATCACCTGAGGTTTATTTCAGAGTCTATCAATAACTCTAACTAGATTCCTGTACTAATTGTGAGTACAATTATTTCTCTACCTGAAGAGAATCTCTGTGACAATGTTCCAAGAAGAAAATAGGGATTATATGCATAACGGTCATATATTGTCCATAACCATAAGTACATCTGAAGACAGAAATTATGTCTTTGTGTAAAATATGAAAAGTCATTAAGGCAGACTGTATAGCCTTTCTGTTCAATAGCTACATTGTACGCATTCACATCACAGTTGCAGTCAGCTTAAGCCAGCATTGATTTAAGAAGCAGAGTTATAAAATCAGGATGATTGGAGTTGAAATACATCCTAAAGATCATTTAGTTCCAAACCTCTTGCTATAGGCCAGAACACCTTCTACAAGAGCAGGTGGCCCAAAGTCCCTTATAACTTGGCCTTGAACACTTCCAATACTGAAGCATCCACAGTTTCTCTAGGCGGACTTTTCCAGTGCCTCACCTCTCTCTCTGTTAAGAATTTCTTCCTTATATCTAATTTAAACCTTTAGGTCAAAACTGTTACACCTTGTCACTACTTTTTTTTTTTCTTTTTTTTTCTTTTTTTTTCATTTTTACTTCTTTTTTTCTCTAAGGTTTCTAGCTTTCAATCTTTGAGGTTTTATTCTTTTTCTCAAAAATGTGTAGTTGTTTAAAATATATATATATTTTTCTTTCAATCACTCATTTTCTGTTTTATTTTTCTCTCCAACTTCCTGTTTCTTTTTTTTTAATTATTTTTATTTTTTATTTTTATTTTTATTATTTTTATTTTTATACAACTTTGACAATTAGTGTTGAAGATTCTTTAAAAAGATTTTTTTTTTTTAATTCAGCAAACCAAAAGAAAATCTATGTTTTGCAGATCATTTACTCTACCTACACTATCTGAACGTAGAACAATTATAGAATAATTCATTGTGATTGAGCAAATGGTGAACAGTATAATGCAATCTTAACAAAAACTGACATTTATTAATGTATTGTCTTTAGTGCATTGAACTGATTACTCAGTTTGATTTAACAGGAATGTGTAGAAACCTGAACAGCTGAATTTTCAATAGCAGATATTTAGTCTAAAATAAGAATTTTGATTTTCTTAATAACTTTCTAAAAATTGAACTCTTTTCATGCAAGTATATTTAACAATCACAAAAGAATGGAGAGTTTTCAGGAAGAAGCTTAATTTGTAATCAGATGCAGAGAGAAATTTGGTGAACAGGGAATTATTGTCAGGTATAAATGGCAACTTTGGTAGATTTGGAAACCTTCCTTGCAAGAATAATAATAATGACTAAAAACAGTGTTTTAGCAGCTAAAATATTGAAAGAAAAAAAAAAAAAGAAAAGTTTAATAATGTCTTTTTTTTCCTTAAAAGATAACTATAGAATCCTTAGAGCTGCAAGGAATCTCTGTAAACCATCTAGTCCAACTATCCTGCAATGAACAAGGACATGCACAGCTAGATCATGTTGCACAGGGCCTGATACAGCCTCACCCTGAAAGTCTCCAGGGATGGGGCATCCACTACATCTCTGGGCAACTTGTTACAGTGAGGGTGGTGAGACACTAGAAAAGATTTTTTTCCTCATATCTAACCTAAATCTACCTTCTTTGAGCTCAAAATTATTTATCCTGTTCTATCACCACAGACCCTGCTAAATTGTCTGTCTCCTTCTTTTATGTAGCTCCCCTTTAGATACTGAAAGGCCACTATCAGGTCACCTTGCAGCCTCAACTTCTCCAGGACGAAGACCCCCAGCTCTGTCAGCCTGTTCTCATAGAAGAGATATGTCAAGGATCATTTTTGTGATCCTTCTTTGGATGCACTCCAACAGGTCTGTCTCTCCTGTGCTGAGGACTCCACATCTGGACACTACGCTCTAAGTGAGACCTCATCAGCACAGAGTAGAGACGCAGGATCACCTCCCTCAACCTGTCGGCCACATTTCTTTTGATGTAGCAATTCACCTGTGTGACCAGAAGGGGTGGATCGTATTTTCACCCCTCCCTAACCTCATTTAAGGGCTGGCAACCAGAAGGAAAGCATCTCTGCGTGGAGGTCAACTCCTTTGTTGTGTTCAGTGAGCCTTGATCCTCAGAAAGTGGTAACAATTCTTTCTTTATTACCAGACTTCAACCTTTCTTGGGTGATCTGAAACTGGTTTAAAGCAGCTAAAACAGCTCTTACTGTTTATCGTTACAAAGATCTAATTTTAGAAGACAAGAAAACAAAACAAAACAAAAAAAAAGAAACCCACAAACTTAAAATGATGATCTTAAAAATATACTTTAAACATTCATGTTAAGTTCAAAATGTTCTTCTTAAATCATGGTGATTAAATAAGCTCTTATTCCTGTCAAATTACAGGAGAACATCTGTATGCAGTGAAGATTCGAGCAAACTCTTTACAGACCTGATTTTATGTCAAAAGCTTCTGTACAATCTAAGCCTGGACTTGGTGTTCAAATGTGGCTATTTTACAAAAGCTGAGGAACACTTGACTAATTAGATTCCCAGTAAAACTAGATTCAAGTTCAGATCCTGGGTTTATGTGGCTCTTAGGATTTTATACAGCTGATCATGGAAGATAATGATAACTAAAGATAGTTTGGAAATGCTTTTATGTACTTTTTTTTTTTTGCTCTTCTCATGCATCACATTATCGATATGACTTCAATTTTTTTCTATGGGTCTTATGTTTCTCATAGGGGTATTGACAAATATTTCAGAGTATGTGCTGGAAGGTAAAGCATTACTTTCTAAATTGTTCTATTCAAATGCAGTTTGTGATTGCCTAATGTGGAACTTAATGAACTCAGTGATGTCCAGTTAGTCTGGCCTTGGTTAGCATTTCTTAATTTCTGAAAGCTGCCATGTGCTATATGTTCAAAATACAAGTAGATCTGTGTCTAGACTACAAAAGCTTAAGAATAACAACACGACAAGTTCTACAGCAGTTCTAAATGCTAGATTATTTGTTACTGAATATCAATCTACAGTGATACAGTTTTGTAGTATATTTATTTTTTAAATATCTTATTTATTTTTAAATATCTAATTGTCTCCACAGAAAGCATTCATGTGAATGTAAGCAAACCTCCAGTAATGTTCATAGTTTATTTGTTTTAAATTCTTTTTCATTATTTTCTTTCTGTCATGATGATAAAAGAAAGCAGTGTTGAGAAGATGTACATTCATCTTCTCTTTAATAAATGAAGATATAATTCTTTCTTCAATTTTTTTTTAGAGAGAAAGACAAACAGATTTCATCTCTGTTAGAAACACAGCTTATTAGCAGCATAACACACAGACATCCTAATGTGGAAAGCATAATGTACATGAACTATTAGACAATGTAAAAATAGTATATGAGGAGAGAACACAGTTAACAAGACACATCAAGTTTCTTTAGTCTGTTTATCAGAGTGGTAAAATAGCTAATGACAAATGTGGAAGAGGCAAGTTATAATGAGAGAAAGAACTGTGCTTCAGACATTATCTCCTTATGATGCTTTTCTTCTGGGACCGTTTACCTAGTTGTTTAAATCATAAGCTGTCAGAGTTTCGCAATGTCTTGTTGAGAGGCTCTTTTCCAAAATATTTTGTGTTGCATGTCTAGATTTCCTAACTGAAGGAAATGAATTTGGACACTCAGAGCAGAGTCCCTGGGGAATGTGTGAGGGCAGCAGGATAAATGAGAACATCTTGAAATTGATGATTATCGCATTTGTAGTTCATGAATTTCATTGTGTCACAAACTTGAAGTTCTACTACAATTTTACTTCAAAAAGAAATGTCAGACTGTAATCTTAATGTCTTAATATAGCTCTAAATAAATACATTCATGACATAATATCTAAATCACCTAATTAAACCTTATTAACACACATTGATGCATTCTGCAATAATACCTTTTTAATAATATGTTATGACATTTATTTAATATGGAACAAATAATAATATAGTCTCACAATTTCTCACAGTGCAAGAATTATAGAATATTCAGTGACTTTATTTTTATAAAAAGCCTATTTTTACCATTCTAACGTCTTGGAACAGAAGCAAATGGAATCAGTCAAACTGTTTAATATCAGTAGTATATTAAGTATAGAGAGTGAATTAAATTGTTAGGATTATCCATCCTAGGAGAAATAATCAGTAGTTGTATACAGAATGTGTTGTTGCATATCCATTAATACAAATCTATTTTGTATTTTCTGTATTCTTTCTGAGCCCTTGCAAACCACATGTTATGAAGAAAAATAAAGCAATAAACATAAAACTGTTTCATAAAAATATTCTTGTAAGACTTCTAAAATATTTTTGAAAAATATTATGATAAATTTGCAGCTATTTTATAAGATATATAAATTCTAAAAATTGATTAAATGTACTTTTACTTCTCAACTTTGTTTTAGGATTTTTTAGTGGAATAAGATATCATATTTCTCATTATAAAAGCAGCAACGTCTAAGTCACTCTTACAAATATTTTTAACTTTTTCTTTTTTAAATCAGAAAGATTACTGGAAAAGTTAAACCTGACCAAACTAGTCATCTTCTCTAACTGTTCCAGCGGTGCAAGGTTGTCTCGGGATGGTTGCCCAGGACCAGCCATGTTTAAAATATTTCTCATTAGGGACACACCAGGACCTCACTGATCAACTTGTATTGGGAACCTCATGTGTTCCCAATCTGCTCATGGCCTCTAATCCTGGCACTGCATGCCACTGAAAAGAGTCTGACTCCATTCTCCTTGCATCCTCCATTTGGTTATTTATAGATACTGATAAGATCCTCCTTGAGCCTCCTCAAAGCTGATTTTTTTTTCAGTTCTCTCAGCCTCTCCTCATAGGAGAGATGCTTGTGCTTTTATCTTATTCTTTGTCTTTGTGTCTGTCTTTTGTTTTCTTTTCAGCATGTCATTTTCTCTCTCGTCTTTTTGTTTTTCCTATCATTTAGCTTCTCAGTACAAACGCAGCTACACTGGGCTTCTGAGACAACTTTATTCTGCTCCACTTATTGCAATTTATCCAACTTAAATCCTAAAAAAAAAAGTGGAGGAGTTTAGTATGAGTCTTGAAATGAAATTTTCTGCAGTCAGTATATCTCCAATAAAGCTATATCTCTGGTTTATGTAAATTATATGGCTAATACAGTGCATTACAGTAATATATAAAGATATTCATACTCAATCAAAATAGAAGCATTAATTACCACTACAGTTGTTACTTTAAGGTATAAAATGTGATCTCTGAGTGTCATAACTTCAAACAGACCAGCTCCAGAACTTAAAGTGGGAGGGATGGTGGTGTCGGAGAAGAGAAGAACATGAAGATCAAGCATGTAGATATACAGATATAGGTATTCTAAAGAATCAGTGCCATAATGTTAGTGCAGTTTTGGGTGTCAAATGCTTAAACTCAAATTGTGCATAATAAATGCGATTAATGCTTCGAAATGATGAATCTCAATGAAATCTAAATACTTCTAATGACTTTTCCTAACCTTAACTGTGTATATGTATTTCTGACTCCATAGGAATCTATTGAATACTTCAGTAACAACTTCCTTAAATCTTTATCAACAAATTACACCAGTAGCACACTTTAATATATCAGGACTTACATGTTAATTTCCATCTTCAGACCTCACAAAACTGATTTTACTGCTTACACTGAAAAGCCAAGAAAAGACATATAATTTTAATAACCTTGCAATTAATCTCTTATCATTCTAATAATGATGGAATTAATTTATTTATTAATTTTTTGAAGTGGATACTTTTTCCCCTTTATGCTACTTACTCTATTGGTACAATACAACTAGAAATCTAATTAGATACTGATTTGAGTTGAGAAATGGGTCAGGCTAAAATGTTAGCATTTCAAATGAAGTTTACAAGGTACTACACAAATCTTTTGTGAACAGCTTTTAATCTGAGCATGAGGGCAAAACACAACTGATAAAATATCTAGCAGCCGCTCCTATATAAAAGGGACAGTACTTATGCTAAACATGTGCTGCTACAGAGATGGTGGTAGTGAGCTGAAATAACAAAAATAGATAATGGAAAATTAAACCAGATTATTTGCTTCATTCTTTGTTTACAGTGTCATAACAACAAACATGCTATTTTCTAAGATAGGAGAAAATTCTCTGGAACCATTAGGGTTGCTTTTACAGGGATTTCACTTTAAAAATAGGCTTATCTTAATTTTAATTATTGTAAAAGAATAAACAATACATTACTTTTTACTGTTTAGAAGTTCATCCGCTGTGTAATGTAGATCATTGCTCTTGCTGTGCATTGATCTTGGCTGGCTAGTAGGTGTTCACCCATCCATTCTCATTCCCCCTCATCAACAAGATGGGGAGAAAGAATAACATGGAAAAGCCTACTCATTAAGACAGAGCAATCACTTATCAATTACCGTCCAGTTGGGGGAAAATTATTCTAATTCATTTTCAATTAAAATAGACTTAGATGGTGAAAAACAAACAAACAATAAAAACACCTTCTGCCCATGCTCAAATTTATTATTGCATTCCCACCCCCTCTTTCTCCCATACTAGAGGAAATGTAGCTTATGGACAGTTCACAAAAGCTGCTTTGTGGTACACCTTCTACCTCATGATTTCTCCCAGTGTGGGTCTTCTGCATGTGTTCCTTCAGGAAATATCCATTTGATCCTTTATGGAGACCTTCCAGAGCTGTCCAAGGTCACCCTTTCCTCTCTGTTCCAGTTTCTCATGCTATTTTTCCTCACTCCTCATAATTATCTGACATTTAGACATTTCTTAAATATTTTCCTAGAGGCACCACCATTTTGGCAGACATGCATCACTATGTCACAGAATCATAGGAGTTGAAAGGGACTTCAAGAGAATGAGTCCAACTCCCCTGCTAAAGAAGGTGCCCTACAATAGTTCATACAGGTAGGTGACCACACAGATCTTGAATATCTCTGTAAAAGATGACTCCACAGTGTTGTGGGGCAACCTGTTCCAGTTCCCTGTCACATTTACAATGAAGAAGGTTCCTCAGGTTACAGAACTTCCTGTGTTCAAGTTTAAGACTGTTACTCCTTGTCCTATCACTACACAACACTGAGAAAAGCCTGGCCTCATCCATTTGCTTCCCACCTTCCTTTAGGTATTTCATAGAATCATAGAATCACAAGGTTGGAAACAACCTATAAGATCATCCAGTCCAACAGTCTCCTCATCACCATTGCCACCACTAGTACTAAACCGTATCACTCAACACGTCATCCAGACGCCTCTTGAACACTGCCAGGGATGGCGACTCCACCACCTCCCTGGCAGCCATTCCAGTGCCTGACCACACTCCAAGAGAAGAAGTTCTCCCTTATGTCCAACCTAAACCTCCTCTGATACAACTTGTGGCCATTGCCCCGTGTCCTGCTCGTTGCCTGGGAGAAGAGGCCAAATCCCTCTTCACCACAACCTCCCTTCAGGCTAGGATCCTTTTACCCCTTGCAGACAGGTGAGCTCCATCTGCAACAGAATCACAGAATTGTAGGGGTTGGAAGGGACCTCCAGAAATCATCGAGTCCATCAAGTCCAACCTTTCGGGAGGTTGTAGAGTGCAATGAGGTCTCCCCTGAGCCTCCTCTTCCCTAGACTGAACAATCCCAGCTCCCTCAGCTGCTCCTCATAAGACTTGTGCTCCAGACCCCTCACCAGTTTTATAAACATTTATAAACATTTATAAACATTTATCAGATCTCCTCTCAGTCTTCTTATCCCCAGGCTGATCAGACTGAAGTTACTCAATCTTTCATTTTATGAGAGATACTCTAGGCCCTTTATAATCTTTGTAGCCCTCTGGTGGACTCACAGAAGGCCTCATCAACCTCCTCCTCCTGATCAGGGGGCCTATAGCACGCTCCCACAACAGTGTCAGCCATACCAGCCCGCCCCTTGATTCTCACCCACAAGCTCTCCACTGCTACACCGCTCTCCCCCAGATGGAGTTCAATACATTCTAGCAGCTTTTTTACATAAAGAGTACCTCTACTACCCTGCCTCGCCAGCCAATCTTTCCTAAAAACCACATAGCCCTCCATGACAACATTCCAATCATGCAAGATGTCCCACCACGTCTCCATGATCACAATAAGATCGTAGCTGTGCAACCGCACACAGATCTCCAACTCTTCCTGTTATTTCCCATACTGCGCACATTAGTGTATAGACACTTCAGGGAAGCAGCATTCCCCTGTCACACTCCATCCCTTCGAACTCCACCCTCATCACCCATCAAGTTCACTTTTGAACCTCGAACTACCCGCACAGCCTCAGCAGCCCTCATTTTGTCCCCTTCTCCCATCATACCTAGTTTAAAGACTTTTCAACGATGCCTGCCAGCTCCTGGGCTAGGATCCTTTTACCCCTTGCAGACAGGTGAGCTCCATCTGCAACAGAATCACAGAATTGTAGGGGTTGGAAGGGACCTCCAGAAATCATCGAGTCCAACCCTCCTGCCAAAGCAGGTTCCCTACACCAGGTCGCACAGGTAGGCATCCAGGCAGGTCTTGAATATCTCCAGAGAAGGAGACTCCACGACCTCCATGGGCAGCCTGTTCCAGTGCTCCGCCACCCTCACTGTAAAGAAGTTTTTGCGCACATTTGTGCAGAACTTCCTATGCTGCAGTTTCTGGCCGTTTCCCCTTGTCCTGTCACCATTCACCATTGAAAAGAGTCTGGCCTCGCCACTCTGCCCCCCACACCTTAGATACTTATAGACCTGGATCAGGTCCCCTCTCAGTCTTCTTTTCTCAAGGCTGAACAGACCCAACTCACTCAGCCTTTCTTCATAAGAGAGATGCTCCAGGTCCTTCACCATCTTCATGGCCCTCTGCTGGACTCTTTCCAAGAGATCCATCTTTTTTGTACTGGGGAGCCCAGAATTGGATGCAGTACTCCAGATGAGGCCTCACCAGGGCAGAGCAGAGGGGGAGGATCACTTCCCTCGACCTGCTAGCCACACTCTTTTTAATGCATCCCAGGATGCCAATGGCCCTGTTGGCCACAAGGGCACACTGCTGGCTCATGGCCAACCTGTCGTCCATCAGGACACCCAGTTCCCTCTCTGCAGAGCTCCCTCCAGCAGCTCATCCACCAGCCTGTACTTGTGCATGCAATTATTCCTCCCCAGATGCAAGACTCTACACTTGCTTCTGTTAAACCTCATCTGTTTTTTTTCTGCCTAGCTCTCCAGCCTGTCCAGGTCTTGCTGAATGGCAGCACAGCCTTCAGGCGTGTCAGCCAATCCTCCCAACTTCATATCATCAGCAAACTTGCTGAGGGTGGCCACTATCCCCTCATCAAGGTCACTGATGAAGATGTTGAACAAGACTGGACCCAGCACTGACCCCTGAGGAACACCGCTGCTTACAGCCTCCAATCGGACTCTGCACTGCCAACAACGACCCTCTGCGACCCTCAAGCTCTTCAACATCAAAACAGTCTTGAAAATAAAGGCCACACCACCATCCTCCCTTCTGAAGAGCTTGTAGCCATTCATCACAACTCTCCAGTCATGGGAGTGGTCCCACGTTTCAATAATAGCAACTAGATCATAGCCTGATTAGAGAGAAAGCTCATGCGCACATGCTACAAACTTCTCAGCCTGCACTTTCATACAGCCTCAAATCACAGCTTTCCCAATGAGGCAATCAATCAGCTGTGTCCAGTAAGAACTGGGAAATCCTCTTTCAGAATCCTTTGACCCAGAAACTATTGATAATTTTCCTGAAGCTGCTTCCACTTCAAATCTTCCTAGAGTCAAGGGCAAACAGTTAAGCAATAAGCAGTGAATTACCTGTTTTTAAATATTTTGTAAATCTACTTCAAGATTAAGAAAATTTAAGCAACAGAGAATACATTTCTTATAAGATCAGTTATTTCATTTTTCATTATTTAAATTATTTCATGACTGAAGAAATAACAGTAAACAATAAGGTAAACTTTCGGTTTTACACTAGTGATTACTAACATAAACTACTGATTTCTCAACTTTAACGGTGATATGAATAAATTAATTTTTACAAGTTAGTGTTACTGCATGATACAATATTAGTGCAAAATGTTACATACCGTTCAAAAACACGTGATATATGTGATCCTGCAATACTGTAAAAAATTCTTGTAATAGCATCAATTGTTTTTCTTTTTCTAGCAATAATGCATGTTAAAGTTTCCTGGCTAGCCAAGTAGAGAAACACAGCTTTCAGCAAGCCATTCAAAAGATGCATGTATCTAGAAAGATATTTGACTTAGGGTTTGAGTAATCAGTTCTTAAATTGCAATAATAATTATACTAGATAAGTACAATGTTAATCCGTAGATGGACAGATGGGTTTTAGCTGACCTGCTTATAGGGAATAAAACAGGATAATTGCTAATGTTATAAAATATTGACCTGATTAAAGGTTGGTTGGGTTTTTTTTTGTTTGTTTGTTTTTATCGTCTGAGAACAAAAACTGAGAATTTGCATTACTCTATTAGTAATTTTATATCTAAGACATATACATATATCAATCTGCTGTAAATATATTATTATTTGATCTTCACTTCTGAATCTACATTGCTGTATTCAAAGGTGTTGGTCTCTGGATGACTGTTATCACAATATTCTAATTGCTTTGAGGATAGGATCCAATCCATTTATCTTGGTTTTATTTGTCTCTCAAGTATGAAGAGAAGGGAAATTATTTCAGAGTTCTCAAATGGGGCTCTTTATTCTGAAGATAGGGTCTTTGTAATTTGGTAATCACATAGCATATATAGCTTCTAAAGTATCTTCTAGCATAGATAGTATAACATTTTGCCCTATAGCTAGACTCCTACTACGTTACTTGCTAAAGTGGGTGCAGCCATAATCACAGAATCATTTAGTTTGCAAGGGATCATAAATGTCATCTAGTTCAATTCCTCTGCAGTGAACAGGGATATCTACAATGAGATCAAGTTGCTCAGAGCCCTCTCCAGCCTCACCTTGAATGTCTCCAAGGACAGGGCATCCACCAGCTCTCTGAGCAGCCTATTCCAGTGCTTCGCATTCCTAATAGCACAAGATTTTTCCTTACATTCAGTATAAATTTGCACACTTTTAGTTGGAAAGCTAAAATTTCCTCGTCCTATCACAATAGATTCTGCTAAAAGTCTGTCCCTTTCTTTTTTATAGCACTTATTTCTCCCTAGTGCTTTCTTTTACCCAGAGAAAAGAAAGAACAGCCTCTTCTTTCCCAGTTTGCCCTCTTAGGAGAGGTGTTTCATCCCTTGGATTATTTTTGTGCCCCTCCTCTAGATGAACTCTAACAAGTTTGTGTCTCTTCTGTACTGAGGACTCCACATTCAGTTGCAGTGCTCCAGGTTTGGTCTCACCAACACAGAGTAGAGGGGTTGGATCTATCCCCTAAATCTGCTGACCATGTCTTTTTTTTGATGCAGAACAGGATACAGTAGGTTTTCTGGGCTGTGAGGCCACACTGCTGGCTCATGTTCAGCTTACTATCCACCAGTATGTCAAGTCCTTTTCTTTGCAGGGCTATACTCAATCTTGTGCTGATGCTGCCTTTTTTCCAGTCACCAGGAACTTCACTTGACTGCTATGACTTCTCAATTACCAAGATTAGCTGGGTGCCTACGTCAGCCATTTCCCTCAGGACTCTGGGACACATCTTAGGTTGTTCAGGTTCTTCAAGTGGTTGCAAACCTGATCTTTGCTTACAGTGGGAGGCACATTGTTCCCTCTGTCCTCACCTTCTGACTCTTCTCCTCAAGCAGTGTGTGAAGAGCGTTTGCTAGTGAATACTGAGGCAAAAACTTAAGTGCCTCAGCCCTGTCTGCCTCTACCCACCTGACTGTACTGTTCTCTAGGGGAGTAATGCCTCTGACTTTCCTTTTCCAGATGATGTACCTGTAGAAACCTCTCCTGTTCTTCGACTCATTGTCAAGTCCAATTCCACTTGGGCCTTTGCCTTCCTGATCCCATCCCTAGGCAGCCTAGCATCATCTCTATTCTCCTCAGCATTTACCTGTCTCTGCTTCCACTGCCTGTGTGTTTTCTTCTTGTTTTCCAGCTTGACTAGCAATTCCTGGTTCAGCTATGCTGGTCTCATGCCTTTCTTTCCCAATTTCCTGCACCCAGGGATGGAGAATTTTTGTGCTCTAAGGGAAGCTTCCTTAAAGATGAGCCAGCTTATTTTCCCTCTCATCCTCGAGGACAGTTTCTACTTTTCCAGAAGGTGTCAGGCAATTGAAGTTGCCCAGCAGGGTGAGAGCAGTTGATTGCAATGTGATGCTTTCTGTAGCTCAAAGAAGAAGGCTTCATCCAGCTACAGGATGTTTCAGAATATCTACTTATACTCCCAGTGCAGAGAGTTTTAAATTCTTTCATTAAAAAGTAATGGTTGATTTGAATTGTTGACCTATGGTGAAGGTGCATATTTTAATCCTTCTCAGATATGAAGTCAATTTTGGATTTAGAAAGACAAAAGGTACTACAGTGTCAATGACTATAAAGAAATAAAATAGATAAAAGTTGTTTCTATGTCTGCATTTTACTAGGCTACATTTGAAGATTTATAACTCTGGGCAATTCTCCTTGGATTTTTATGTGGCTGGCTGCACATATCTTTCTCTGAGTAAGCTAAACCATAGAGACTTTCACTGTCCATATGAACTAGATTAAGAAACAATACTGACAATCTGAGAACAGTCTGGGAAAAGAAAATGAATCAATGAATGCCTCCAGAGGTGAAGCGGGTTATAATGTCAGCCACTATGAGCAGAACAAGTTCACTCATGTAGGCAGAACACCAGTGGAGAATCACAATGTGATAGTTTCACATACCAAATTAATAGCTAAAAGAGACACAAAGCTATGGGTTAGAAACAAAGATTTGCAGCATTTATGAACAGATAGAATTCATACAATCATACATTCAAAAATTATAAGAATTCTTTTGTAAATTATAAGCTTTTTTTTTTTTTAAACTGTGAAACTATCTGAGCTAAGATGAATAAGAAACTGAATCATTTCAACTGAATTTAGTCATTAGTCTATTTGCAGACATTAAGTTACAGAACATGAGAATAAAATAGTAATAAACTAGTTTGGTACCCATATTACAGTAGTATCAGAACAAGTTGGGGAAAGTTGAACCTGAAGATATTATATAATTGAAATTGATGCATTAGCATTATCAATCTTATTTCCCAAGTACTCACAGAATCATAGAAATTAGGATCTCCATAAGTCCTTTACAGTTGTTAACCAGAACAACTTTCTACTTAAATCACAACTATTACTAGGACTAAATTAATTAAGCCTAATTAAATCTTAATTAAGATTTAAGCAGCCAAATCTTGAAGAAAAGAAAGAAAAAGAAAAAAAGAAAAAAAAAAAAAAAAAAAGAAGAAGAAAGCAGATTACATTACCATTACTTCATTTGTCTCATGGCTAAAATATCATTTAATGAAGATTCTTCCACAAGTTCTATCTGATCCTCCTAAGCCTCAAATTGTTACCATTACTACTACTTCTCATACTCCACACCACTTCTAAGAACTTGACATACATTTCTTCAAGTGATTTTTTTCAAGTAAATTTCTTCAAGCTACTATCACTGATTCAGTCTTCTCTTTCCCAGTCCTTCAATTTTTGTAGATCTTGCTGGAGATCCTACACAAAGTTGGTAGCTCACTGCTGTTGTTTTAGTTATTTCTTATATTTTTTACCTTTTTTTTTTTTTTTTTTTTTTTTTTAAGTGAAGTCTATAAAATATAATTCAATTGTAGTTTTTCATGCCTTTGCACCTCATTTTCAAAACAACAAAGAAGGAAAACGTTCTTCAGGAATAAATCTGATTTATTGTCAAGGTAGCAGCTGAATAAAGACTCAGAAATCAAGTTGAAAACATTTTGATATGGGTTCATTGAACACCAGATAGATTAAAGGAGTAGGAAACGAAGACTTCTCCAGGTTTTTTTTTTTTAAATCTATGCAGAAATACTGTTCAGTGTGATCCAATGCAATCTACTGTGCATCTGTTTCTGTTCCCATATGTTCCTGTAATCGCCCTTGCTCAGGATCTTGATATAGATTGAAATATGCTCTATTTAAGAAACACATGGCATTTCATAGGTTTCCTGTTTAGAATCATTCTGTACAGCAACTACAGTAATGTAGTGCTATTTAGATGAACCCAAATTAGGTCTAAACAACCTCTGTTAGCTGCAAGGGCAATCTAATCTCAGATGCACAGTTCTTAGTGCAGGCTCATTTACTTCTATTCTTGATGACGTGTAATGCCAGTGTTAGTAAAGTATCCATGCCTGAGGTAACTTGGCTACTTTTTCACTTCTAGACAGTCCTGTTGTCACATGTAAAGCTTCAGAAAGATTGTAAATATACAGTTTATCATTAGCAACACAAGCTAGGGAATTTCAAGGGGTTTAACATATATATTTATATATATAGAACATTTTTATAGAACTGAAGGGATATGCTGATCATAACTTGCACTTCTAAAAGAGCTCTCAGTAATGCTTACTGTGAAATTTTATGATATTTGAAGCAATTATCAGAGCCAATTTCAAATAACTTTCAAACATTAATGAGTAAAATATAATTTTCTAAATTATGGTGACAATCTATATTACAAAGAAATACAACTAAAATATACAGATACTAGATCTTCCTGTTCTGTCTATCCAACCTCCTAAATGTTTTGTACAAAATACTGCCTAGCTGATATTGTAGATGTTATTAAACACAATTACTAAAGAAGTACTTTGTGCACACTTCAGAGCTTTGACAATGAAGGAAATAAAACGGGGGGAAAAAAAGAGGATGTCATACTGCCTTCTCTATTTTTTTCTCCTTTTTCTTGATTGTGTGTGACAAATCTTCATAATATCTTGGTATTTTGTTGTGCTTATCATAACGAAATATCTGTAAAATAATACTGAAAATAAGGGGTGAGCTGTGTAGAAGACATACGGAGTGCGTTTCAGGGATGATTATTTTAAAAACAGACAAGTAAATTAAAATATTTCAAGGACTTTTTTTTTAACCTTCTTTTTATTGAGACACTGATTGGTATTTATACTTATGTTTGTTAATATAAGCCCTGGTTAGATCACAGAAATTTTACAAATGATAGTATTTGTTGGACAGGATATTATCTAGAAAGATACGAAGCATTTTGTCTTAATTTTATGAAATAAATTAAGAAGGTTTTGAAAAAGCTTCAGAAATATTTTATGAAGTAAATTCATGCTCACTCAATTTTTATCTGAAAAGATTTTAAAAGGAAAATCTCAAATATAAGCCATATTGTTTATTTGTCAAATACTTAATTCTGAAAATATTAATATGAACATCTCAATAAAAAAAAAGAATATTGATGTTTAATAAATACACAGGAGAAGGAAGAATTATAGAAAGAAGTGGTATTTAGAGAACAATTTTGGAGGCATGATATGGAAGATTTTGGCCTCAGTGACAGGTTTCACAGAAAGACCAGAGTGTAGAAAACAAGATCATAGGCATGGCAGAATTACTGTCTTCTTGCATCTTATTAAGAGCCAAGAAGGCCACATCTCCTCTTCCTTAATTCTATCAGCTTTTCACAATTGCATTATCTTTCTGAGTTCTTTTGTTGTGGAGCAAATGAGGAAAAGTAGCAAGAGGAAGATACTGGTATTATACCAGATTCCACACTAGGCTGCCGTACAAACATGAATTCCACTAATAAAATCCCAGATTTAATGTATAATAAGTTTATTGATTCTGAAAATAAGATTATTACATTTTTCAGTGTGAATTTTCATAAAAAAATCCTAACTTTTAAACTTTTAATTATTCCTAATATTATTCCCAATAATATTAATATTCCTAACTTTTCTAACTTTTCCTACTTTTCCTAACTTTTCATTCAGACAGTAAAGAATGAACACTACTACCAAGCTTTAGAATTAAAGATCTGCAGTAATTCTATTTAGATATTAATTCTTCGAGGAAGAGAAATAAAAGGAAGCATTATGATACTTGTATCTTTTAAGACTCCCTGGTTAAAATTTCATTAAGAAGGAAATAATTATTTTCCACAAAGAGAGTTTTTTTTATATAATTCATGAATTTTACAGTTTTAAAATTTGCCTGTAATATTGTTTGAATTTAATAGTGATTTTCTCATTCCTTCTGAGTCATAATAAATTTTCTTCTTCACTTAAGGATAGTGCTCAGGTAAAAAAAAAAAAAAAAAAAAAAAGAAGAGGAAATAATACCTGAGTGTAAAAATGAGTTTTAATGCATACACTGCTGAAGCAAATTACTCCTAGTAAGAGGGATTTTTAGGTTGAGCGTGTGCAGAAGGGAAAAACCTACTTATGTTTTTAGGAGATACTGTACTGGTATAAAATTAGTTAAAATTTTTGACTAAACTTTCAGGTATGTGTTTAAAATAACTACCTAAGCAAAGAGCACCTCTATGAAGTTTCTCTAATGAAGAGAGGGGCATTTCAAGAAGAAAAATGTTCAAGAATTAAACCTGAACTTGAAGGGTATTCTGAATCTTTGATCCACAGTAGAATAGTCTGCTGTCATCACATTGCATATTTATTAGAATTATTAAAATTCATGAACTTAAGATGTCCTGATATCATCCATAAAAGCGTTGAACCAATGAAGGGATGATAATTAATTAAATCCATGCAGCAAAAATCCATCTGGAGCACCCAGAAAGGTAGTCTTACATGTCTGGTGATACTGTGGAAAGAATATTGTAAGATGTTTCTTGCGAAGAAAGCAGCAACATTCTGATGTCACCTCCTTATTGCAATGGATGCCCTTTCTCTTACTTTCATCTTGTGTCAGCTATTCTCTTTTGAGCAAGTAAAGAAGACAAGGAACAAAGAATTCACTACAGAGCTTTCAGAATAGAACTCATTATTACACAGAACTTCTTCTGTTGCTTCAAATCATCATCAAGACATGGTGACAGAAAGTCTAGCAAAGTTTATTACCCTGTAAGAATTATATATTTCTGTTGTTTATGTTCCTCAATAACTTGAAAGCAAAAAATTATACTGTATAATAAGGAAAGTTTTTCTCTCACGCGTTAGAAATTATACACTAGAAGTAAACTAAACAAAAAGATCTAGTGAGTCCTTCAATCTGACATCAACTGATAAATAAAAATTATCCTTTTTAATACGTTTCTAAAATCTATTTTATTTGTTTCCTAAGATTTGGTGATTTTTCTCACATTGTCTACTTGCAGAACCTTTAAATTCTTATCAGTTTATATAGAATAAGCTATTGAACTACTTTCTTCATTTACAATCTATATGATTGTAAATTACACATAAAAACAACTAATTTAAAATTCTGGTACTGGTCTTGACTTATCTAGAAGGGTTTCACATAAGAAGTGTTTTATAATAAGCAGTAATTTCATAATCAGAGGTCTGTTTAAAGATTTCCACAAAAATGTCCATTATAGTCTATTCTATAAATGTACATCATTCTTCCATAGTATTTTTTGGTGTATTTTTTTCCCCTCGGTAGGTCACACTTTTTAATTTTTATTTTTAAACTTATCTCAATAATTTTACTTCTTATCGTGTCCTCTGGGTTATCATGATGAATAATGATTGTAGATGAGAGAACTTACAGGAGTTGTAACTATAAATTAGCACTGAAACTCAAAACGAGTGTTGGGTCCTCCATTGCCTGAATTAGGATCTTTAGCTGTATTTGTTAATTCTTGCCAATCTTTTACTTTTCATTATCTTTAATTTAGAGGGTTTTTTTTTTTAGCAGATTTTAATCCCAAACATTAGAAATACACAAATCTTCTATACTACATGCTATGTAATGTTGTAAAATATGGCATAAAAAAATATATTCAGGTAACTACTATGTAATTACAGCATTTAAGTTTCTTGGTATTATTGATAGATTTATGTTTCATTTCTTACCAAAAGAGGTTTTTCATTACTAAATTTACAGATTGATTTTGTGTATTTTTTTTTTTTGCCAGAGTTTTTCAATTGCAGGATGATTTCTTGATCTTAACCACAAAAAGCTTGCATTTCTGTAGAAAGGAAGAGTTCCATGCTCTGGAAAGCTGAACTGCTTATGTGTGTTGAGGACCAGCAGCAAAGCAATCTCTGCTTTGTGGGTGTGAGTCATATCCTTCTGGGTAGGGGTTAGACTTCACACCTATCAAGATGTGGGAGACTGAACCCAGCATCTTGAGGACAGAACTTCTTAGAGTCAGTAATTTCTGAGCACATACTCTGCCTCAACTTCAGCTGAGTAATGACATTTAAATAGATGTGCAGATGGTAAATAAACACATGTGATGTTGTGATAATGAAAAATGCAAAACTTTCCTTTCTACTACAAGAACAAACTTGCAAGCCATAAAATTGGAAGTTCTGACTTCAGCTCAGGATCACAGCTCTATTTAGTGACAGGATATCTAAATTTTGTTTATGACATAAAAGATGGGTTGAAAAATAATCTAGAAGTGATGAAATTTTTATTTTATTTATTTTTTGCCAGTGTCACATAGCTTAGTCTTCTAAAGAATTTAATTACCTTACTCCTTAATTTTGATACAGGATTGAAACATAGTAGACTGCATTAAGCAAAAACGTAAGGCCAGATAATCTAATCATCAATTTTGGCATTAGGAACAGGAAGCCAGATTGACTTGGAAGCCTCTATAAACTGCTGAAGTCATCAAGTTTTTGAATAAATTCTTATACATATGAAATTTAGTTCAATTTCTTTTGGAGCCAGAGATTAGCTCATATTCTGAATTATAAGGTCTCATTTTTTTTCTTGGGTATTAGTTCTTTTAAGCCATATTCACCTTAATTTTAAAAAAGAATCAGTTAATGTCTGTCTCAATTCAAACACAGACTTGTAGCTCTTCAATTAAAAGAAGAAATTCAGAAAATTAAATTAATTAATATTCAATTAATTATTAAAATAATTAATATTCAAACATTAAATTGCAGATGAGTTTTACATCTCTTATTACTGTGTCAGCTTTGCTGCTGTTCTCCCTCACAGGATACTGCATTCTGCCTCGATGCAAACTCTAAAGCCAGTCCTGAATTTTTGAGCTGTTTCAATAGTGCTGCTAAATATTTAAAAACTTGTCATAAGAAAAAAATTTTGTTGTCTTACAGTTTGAAATAGAAACCAAAAATTTTCTTAGTTTATTCTTAAAGGTAACAATGTTCCCTGCCCAGATATTATTTTCTTCCTCACCAGCTATGTGCTACTATCAAGTTATGCTTTCTTTCTCCCTTCTTCATCTTCTCCTTAGGTTCCCTTTAACCCTACTGCTTAAGAAGGACAAAGACAACTTCTTAAAATTCTGCTTATGTTCCTGGAAAATGTCATTTGTTTGGCAGTGATCCTAAACAGTAGCACAGCTTGATCCCCTTGCACAGCCCAACATGCAGCCAGAACTGACATCAGGAAGCTTCTTTCATGACAAACATAAATTAAGCTGAAACACAGTTATAGAATAACAAATGATGATTTATAGAATTGACATTCTGAAAAGCATATTCTGATGTCTCTTTAACAGGTCAGTTTCCTGATCTAAACTCTTACTAAAAAACTATGGTAAAAGCAGGTTTTTTTGAAAGGATTTTTTTTAATAGGGTTTGATTTGTTTGTTTTAGAGGGACTGAATGTTTTGTTCTGTTTTCCTAAGAGAGGAGGATTTACCATGGAATTGTTTATCCAAAGCCCTAAATTGCTTTCTTTGCAAGTAACCAAACATTTTTGGCAGTTCTACACTTACAGAGTCTGAGATCAGCCTTCACACATTTTTAGTAACTGTACCGAATAGATTTATTGTGAAAGTTCATAATAAAAAGATGAAGATCCTCTCTGCTCAGGCAGAACTGAGCAAGGTTATATTAAAAGAAACTTTTTTGCCCCCAGTCTATATCTCTTTGCTGACATCAAACTTGCGAATTAAGTTGTTTCTTAAGTAGAAAACAGTATGCCAGGAAATAGTGTTTAGGAAGGCACTCATAAAGCAGCAAGCTTTGTAGGACAGTATGATGAGTCTATACTGTTTGGCAGTATTTCCCATGATATAATCAAAAGTTGTTCATTGGAAAAAAAAATACACAAAACAAAGAAGCATACAACAAAACAAGGAGAAAAAAAAAAAAATTGATTCTAGACAGAAACAATACAGGATGTATTTTGTGTACTACAGAGAAATATGCTTTGTATAGCAGTGTGTCACTCAGTTTAAATATAAAACATCACACAAATATTTTTGATATACCAGTCAATTTTAACAAAAATAATGATTTTGTTATTTTTTCATATAAAGGAAGGACTGTGTGTGACCTGTGATTCATGCTGATTATGATGCTGAATAAAAAAACTCTTCAATTTTATTTTGTTACTATCTACACATTTTAACATAACTACACAGAATCACAAGGTTGGAAACGACCTGCAAGATCATCTAGTCCAACCACCGTCCCATTCCTATCAGTACCACAAGCTACTAAACTATGAAAAAAAGGTTTAGGATAAAATTTGCCTTGCTGGTATTTTCTCTCATTCCTCAGATGCCATTTGAAGAAGTGTCAGTAAGAGCTGAAAAACTTATATTTAAGCACTCTCGTGTTTCTTATTACTATTTTCTTTTCTAGCCCACACCATGCTTAAAATTGAAAAGTTTCTGTCATCCAAAATGATGGCTATGTACTTTCTGTACTTGTGAGGACAATAAACATATAAATATGATGTATATTACAGAGGTTATAGATTGACTTTGTTTAAGTAGCTCATATGTGTTTAGGAGATGAAGACGGTGGAAGGAGTAGTTTATAAACACCGTACCAGATTCCTGCACCTCCTGAGCATACTATAGAAAGTTAGGATGAGCAATACTGGTAATTAGATCATTCTCTATTTTGTTGAATTAACATACTTACAGTATAAGCCTCTTTGCTGCTTTGATATGGTTTTCAACAAATTAGTAGGCCATTTTAAATTTTTTTAAGTTATTATTTTAACTTGGGATTTGAGCGGGAAGCTTTTAATATTTGGTGGTAAGTATGTAATTCCACAGAAGCTAATTAAGTACTTGCAAGACATCTTAAAGACAAATAAATCACTCAAAATTTGATTGGGGGAGGGGAGAAGTCAAGAAGAAATAACAGAGAAAGGAACAAACTCAGTGCCAATACCTTCAATTTTTTCTTTTTTTGTCTGTGTCATGATCAACTGCTTTACACTACTTAGAGATTAGACCATTTAAAGTTAAATGTTTCATTCACATCTACAACTCATTGTTCAGCAATATTAAGCAATTTCTTTGTCAGGTTTTTTGCTGTTTTTTTTGTTGTTGTTGCTGTTCATTTGTTTATTTTAAACCAGAGCCTATAGAGATGAAACACAAATTTGCACATGATCTGGCTAGGAAACACAGATGAAATAGCCTAACAGAACCACGCTTATATTAGCTAAGGTTTTGGTTTCAAAGTTCTATGTAGCATAATTTTTCATTTTGGAGTTTAAGTATGTTCACAGCCATGTTTAAACAGAGACACAATGAATGACTTTTCTACTTCTTAGAAACAGTGAAAATTAAAAACCAAACAAATAAAAGAAGAAAAAGGAGGCAACAGGAGAAAACAAACATAAAAAAAAAAAAAAAACAAAAAAAAAAAAACAGCCCCCCAACATACTCTCCCTATCAAAAGCAATCCAGAAGAAATAGATGGTCATTAATTACTTTTTCATTTTTTTTAGAAAAATAAGGTTTTCAGCTAGACAAGGACTTAGGCATCATGGCTGTACCCTTCATGCACTCTCCAGTGAAGCTGGGCAGTACATAGATTAGCCGAGGGTAAAGAGGCATGATATTTGTATTTCCAGGAAATGCAAAAGTATATATTGAAAGGACTCTATCTGTAAAGCATACTCTGTGCTTCTTACACTTAGAAGAAAAGAATCACTTAACAAGAAGCATATAAACTTAAATCAAAATATAGGAAATACCACTGGGAAGGAGTCATAATAGTGTAGACAAGTATGATGTCATACATGAATAGAGAAAAGAAAAGCAATTTGGAAGATAATTTTATTCATACATTTGATTTACTTTAAAGGAAAATATATACTGAAAGTAATTAGTATATGTAACAGATGATACAGCTTTAAAGAGCAGACTAGGAATGCATTTGTGTAATATTAAGCTGATACACATCCTTTTGCAACAACTCACCTGTGGCACTATAACACAATGGAAAATAACAAGGTGGTAATCTCTTCAGCTGCAGAGAATAAGGATGAACCTGAATACAGAAACTGTAAATAAAGAAATGAAGAAAAAGAACTGCTTACCTCTAGAAGGCCATAGGTAGGCAAGGATCTCCAGCGAGGTACTATCCCCTCCCCTGCCAACCACTAAATGAAGTCTGGAAAGGATCATGGCTCCACCCCTCATACTCACTCAGGTATGCTGAATACACCTGAGCTCCCCTGGGTTGATCCTGCCTTTCTACTATGTGCTCAATTACTTTTTCAAGCTGTGACTTAGCATTTCTATTACATCCCCAAAAGCAAATAAACTGAGAGAGTTCAGAATGGACAGAAGATATGTGCTTAGAGTAATATTTCAGATCTAAGTCTCTACTTCGTCCAATTCAAAAAAGTTTCTCAATTTGTTACAGCTTCAATGGATGTCACTAACACAAACAATTTTGGAAGTTTTTTCTTTTTCACCTTTACATCGCTATTGTTATTAATGTACAGAAAAACAAAACAAACACATCCCATGAATAAACTATTCACTTTTATTCTTTTCCATACTAAATTCAAATTTAACAACCTGAAAGTTTATGAAATGCAATTCTGTTTCCAGCATGTCCTTCTCAAAATAATTTAACTTCTTTGCTAAGTCATTTTTAATCAGAAAGCATTTCTTTTGTTTATGGATCATGATTATTTAGAAAGACAAAAGAAAAATACAAGCTAGCCCTTTTCTTGGTGGAAATTTGTGTTGCCTTGACGTCATGCTTCATTGTACCTCCTGTTTATATACATTTTATTTATTTATTTGCTGTGAATTTGGTGCACAGAAAGGATGAAGAATACTTTCCACTTAGTCTATTGTAAAATTGAATAATTAGTTAAATCAAAGAAAGAATGAAACTCTTTTTATTTTTGGATGTTCTTATGCAATTAAAAGAAAATAGATGAGATATAGGTGGGTTCCCTGCATGACAACATTTAGTTAAATAAGAACACAATACCTTCTTTTGAATTTCTAATGTCTTAGAGGTTAGAATCTTTACAGAAAATCTAAAAATACATAATATTAGAGTAAAAATATTCCATCTAAACAGCACGTGAACAGAAATGGAGAAGACCATTCAAACTCAAGTAGTTCTCCTCAAGTAGAATGCAGCTGCACAGAATGTTATTGAATTTATATTGTCCAAGATGTCAGTGTTTCTCTTTACCCATATACATATTCTCTGTACATATAAATAATCTGTTGCCTTAACAATATAATTTAATTAATTTAAAATATTTATAATGTAAAATATGTATTTTGCATATAAATTGTATTCATAGTCACAGAAAATACATGGCATGTTCATTCCATGACATACATGTCCCTGCACATACTACAATGGCGTTATCTTTGCAAATTGTGCAAAAGTTAACTTAGTGGCTTCTCTGACAAAGGAAGAAGATAAAAGGCTGCTGTGTATCCAGTACAAACAGATGGAGTTCCTAAGCCCTCTCTCTACTCTGCTCTCATGACACCCCCGCCTTAAGTACTTTGTTCACCTCTGGGGCACCCGACATAAAAAAGGTATGAACCTGTTCAAGCAGGGCCACAAAAATGATCAGAAGTCTGGAGTACCTCTCCTATGAAAACAGGCTGAGAAAGTGCCTGGAGAAGAGAAGGCTCTGTGGAGATCTTAAAGCACCTAAAGGGAGCTGAAGTGATATTGCAAGAGGTATTAATTTTAAAATAAAAAGTTAGGTTTGTTTTGATTATATATAAGAAAGAAATTCTTTTCTGTGAGAGTGGTGAGGCACTCACGCAGGTTGTCCAGAAGAGCTGTGGATGCTCTGTCTCTGGAAATGTTCGAGGCCAGATTAGATGGCGCTTGGAGCAAAATCTGATCTAGTGGAAGGTGTCCCTGCCTATGGCAGGAGGTTTGGAACTAGGTGATATTTAAAGTCCCTCTTAGCCCAAACTATTCTATGATTCACTCTATGGTTTTACGAATTAAATCTTCAAACTCTGAATACTGTCCTCCAAGAAATTATTTTTAAAAATTCAAGATTTGCAATACTCTCTTTCCAGTGTCCATTTTCTACAAGCAGTAAGAAAATAAATCAACTATCCAAATTCAAAGATGCATTACCTAAAACAAATAAAGACTTCTTTATATAAAACAAAGCTTTCATTGGTGATGGATGTTCCTTGTTATTATGTAAGCTTCTATACTTGCTAACAATTTTTTTTTTAAGTATTTGAAGTATTGCTCTAGAAAGAATTTAAATGGCAAAATTTTTCCTAATAAAAACTCTATCAAAGATATGATACCTTCAAGTAGCAAGAAGCTGAGAAAGATTATCTATGAATATCAAAATTAGAAGAAGTTACAAATCACCAATTTGTACAGAAGCAATTATTAAAGGCTTACTAACAACAACAACAACAAAGAACTACTAAAGAGAGTAGTGGATGTGAGAGATGTTGGCAAGCATAAGATTGATGCTTTCATTTATGGAATAGTATGTCTCAAGCCAAGAAACTAGAAAACTATTCCATGTACACCACACTGTATATAAAAATAGACAGCATAGCCGGGAAGGCAAATAGCAATAAAAAGGAAAGCAATATTTTTCTATTTTAGGTCTGAAATATCTTATTTTTTATTTATAGTTCTTTGTGTAGTAACACTTCAGTTTCTTAGCAACCTAACCTTCTGAAACCTTGACCTTGAAAAGGGGCAGCATCTGGAAAAGGATGCAATTTAATCTGAACTCAAATTATGGAGTTAGGAAACTGGTCAGTAAATGACTGCCAAATAAATGAATACTAAAATGTTCTTTTTCAGCAAACAAGCTAGGCAAAGCTCCCAAGCTCAATAACACTTGTTTTCTAGCTTACTTTTATCAGAAGACTGAATATATTACTAGTTTCATGATGATAAATATGACAAGGAAAGGAAGACAAAAATTACACAACTGAAACTGTCAAAAATATTGACAAAAAATCATAAATATATGTACATATATTAAATATAAAGGAAGGCTTTTAAAAGAATATTATATCATGAATGTATTGCAGTTTTTTATTTTTGTACAACACAGAAAGAGACTGGCAATCGCAGCTTTTTTGCATCTTCTTGAAACAGCCGCTGCTAAGAAGTGCTTAGAAAGTCTTTTGTTCTGGACAAGTGTGCCTCAAGATAGTCAGGCACTTCAATGGAAGTTGGATTAGGACCTTATAACCTGTTTAGATAACAGGCTCTGAATCAAGTTTTGTTTTCCTCTAAATGTGTTTCTCCAAGTCTTATGTTTACCGTATTCTATTTATTTGAATTTATAGAAGACTCCATCAATGAATATTTCCTTCTTTTTCAAGATTTTTAAATTAATGAAAAAGTGAATACATTTTCAAATAAGCTTAAAAATATGTTTGCAGAATCATGCAGAATCACAGAATCATAGGGGATGGAAAGGACCTCTAGACTTCTAGTCTGAAAGCCTTAGAGTAGGTTGTGCAGGAAATTGTCCAGACAGGTTTTGAATATTTCCAGAAAAAGATACTCCACATCCTCCCTGGGCACTTCATTACAGTGTTCTGTAATCTTCACCATAAAAAAGTTTTTCCTAATGTTTGCATGCAAATTCCTCTGTTCCAGTTTGTACCTGTTACCCCTTGTCCTGTTGCTGGGCATCACCAAAAAGAGCACGAAGCTGAATATATTAAGTCTTTTGAACAGATCCAGGTCAATGTAAGTGGTCAATCTGAGAAGATTTTAAACACAACATACTTATGGCTATGTCAATATTTCATGGGCTGGTTCAGCCAGTTCCATGACTAATGGGGTGGGGAGACTCACAGACCCATGCCCTGGGAAAGGGAAAAGGGGAAAAGGGGAAAGGATAGAGAGATGGGCCTAAAAACAGAATGCTGGCAATGATCTGAGGAAGAAAACTAATTTACTAGAAAAGACATTGGAATGCAAGATAACACAATATAATTCAATATAATTGGAATTGAAGCTTATAAATCAAATAGAATGAGAGAAGGCCTTACCCTAATACTGTAGGCGAGATATCTAGCTGGGATGAGCAAAAAATAAAGGGTGTCTCATGATCTGCAGATAGTTTTTTATCTTTCCCTCTGAATGAAAAATGGAAACGAAACAACACAAAGTTTTCTGAGGTGTGCAGTTCTTGTCTTCTGAGAACCAGTTACCCAGAAAAATCATCAGTACATGGAACTGGAACATTAACTCTTTCACTCCCAGTGCACTACATGGTGTTATGATGTGGAATACGATAACAAAAAATCATACAATCATGGCAGGCTGTCTACCTGTCAGAAACATAGATTTAGAGTACAATATTTGAGAGTATCAGTCTGCTTATCTTGCTTGAGTTCATACTATTATTAGTGTTATTACTGTTATTTGGACTGTTTTTGGCTGTTAAACTTAATAACAATACGCATTATCCAAATCCCTACATTAAATATTCAGTGTGTAAGAGAAACAATTCATTTGTTGTAGTGGTAGCAGATAATGCACAAAGCTATACAACTTTGTAGTATTTTTGATCCATAAAGAGACTAAATAGCAATGGAAAGATAAAAAGTTTTACCTAATTGTAATGATTCTCATTTTGAGTCAGAGTTACAGTTGTGCAGCAGAATAGTAAACATAGAGGAGTTCTTCGTATTAAATATGTGAAATTTACTCAATGTCTTAAGAAAGATCAGCTGAAAGATTTAAACCAGAAAGGAAATGGAGCTAGGAAACAATAATGAAAGCATTTGAATTAAAGCTTTCTGAGATATTTTATATATTTAATATTTTATATTCTCAATATTTTGGGGTAAAAATCTTCACTTTCCTATTGTCAGAGAATTAGCATAAAGTGAATTAGAAGAGAAATTATGTAAGAAGGCTTTGTTAGTAGTTGCCAAATCGTATATTTAAGCATGTCTTGTTTCTTTAGATTATTCAGCTAAAAGATAATTCTGCAAAGTGAGGTAGCAACATTAACATATGATTTGCTGTTGCACTGACTAGAAAGCAGTCTTTATTAGAAAACAGGACATCATTCAGTGGTATTCGGAGGCAAACAAAATTAATGATTAAAAGGTTTCTTAAGACCATAAACAAATGACCTTGTACTATGCTTTGTTTACTCCACGAAAGCAAACATCTAGCTTGAAATTATTTTCTTTATCCACAGAAGCTTATACTGGACCAAAAATCTGTTGGGTTTTTTTGGTATAATTTTCTGCTGATGTCTTTGGTTGTCTAATTGTTATGCAATTAATTTTTCTGTAAAGCTAATTGGCCATGAACGTCAATGACTATCATTTGTGAATGATGTTAATATGCTTTTCACTCTCCAATTAAGATCATTAATAAGGCATTACAAAAGGCACATTGGCTACAGTGTTTCTTTACTAGACAAATACCTCCAGTTCTAAGTTCGAGTTTACTAATACCATGTTTACTTCAGTTTTTAATCTTTAAAACAGTGCTAACATCTAAGAAAATAAATCCTTTTAATGTATAAATCTACTTTTCTTGTTTTCTAAGAGGTTTAATAGGAACTGTTTATAATGAGAGGAAATTGAATTCTTAATTGATATGGAAATTCTTAAATTATGATAAATTATAAAAATACATTTGAGTTAGTTTAATTTGGAGAAATAATAAGTAAGATTGGAACACAGAATTTTGCAACAATGACTATTAATATATATACTTTTCCTTTTTCTTTAATATTGCCTATACTCTACCACTTCTAGCTCTTCACAGTTATTTCTATTTAAAACTCCAGGGCAGTAAGATAAGTAGATTCTGAATCTGAAGAGCATAAGATAAACTTAGGAATGTCTTTCATGGTAACAACATACTTCTTTGGGGGATGTACAATTAATAATTTCAATATCTAGAAGAAAAACGAAGGATGTTACAAGTGATTATTTGTATTTTGCTGTTATTTTGGATTTTTCTGTCAGAGATAAAATTCATAAGCCACTATATACCTATAATAAGATAATAATGAGATTGCTACAACTTAAGATATTCTCTTTCATTATTACTATTTTATTTTTTTTTTTTAAGAATAATTTGCTGTGAGTGAAAATAAAATTGGAATTTTTATTTTAAGTGTTTAATCAAAGGATTACATTTCAGGAGACACCTTTTACTACATAATCCTCACACTCACACATTATTTTTGAATGTCTGTGTAAATCTACCATAGCTAACCTCAGAAAAAATAATTAGTATGCAATTTGTCATTTAAAAGGTAAAAAGGTAATATCAGGGACACAAATGGTTGAGTTGAGAATCATTTTGTCCAGACTATTTTATCCTGAACTGTCAGAGTCACAGCAGTGCATAAGGGACTTTGAATTTAGACTGAAGTATTGCAGTTTAACTACTTACTGATATACCAGCTGTTTTAAAAAAGTGGAGGAAAAAAATGTCAAATATAGAATCCACCTTCTATGGTGAGAGATCTTGACTCATCAACAACGCTATTTTTTTCCAAAAAAGGAGCAAAATGAGAGCAAACATAGCTCAGGTTTTCCTGCTGAAGTGTGCTTGTGAAATGAAATACAAAATGAAACTGACTTGAAATGGTTTGTATTTGCTCTGAATGCAAATATGTTTAATTTATTTATTTCAGTCTACGTGGAATCAAGCACAGCCATCATATTTCTCTTTTAGCTTTTCTTACTTGAGATTTTAAAGTGAAAGTTAAATTTCTATGAGATTAATTTTGATGAAATGTAATGCTACTTTAGTCAGCTGAAAAGTATTGCTTCAAATGCTTAGACGTAAGGAAGAACTTTTTCTCTCAGAGTGGTCAGGGACTGGAATGGCCTGCCCGGAGAGGTGGTGGAGTCGCCATCCCTGGCAGTGTTCAAGAAGCGTCTGGACGACGTGCTGCATGATATGGTTTAGTGCTTGTGGTGGCAATGGTGATGTGGAGAGGGTTGGACTAGATGATCTTATAGGTAGTTTCCAACCTTGTGATTCTATGATTCTGTGATTCTATGAAATATAGACATGAGACTAAGTAAAGAGAATAATTCCTGTACTTTGCTATTAACTTGTATATATACTACTATGTATAGTAGTATATAGACATTATTATAGACAGGCTTATAATTACCTGTGTCTTCCTTCTTGCCCTTTTTGAAAACTGGATTTCCTCAGGACTCTGGGATGCATACCTAGGCAAGATTCAAAATTCAGGCAGACAACAACATGGTTGACTTATATCAGTTGTTATTGTCCGGCATTGAGTCAGCTGGACTTGGGACCTCCAGATATCCTTTCAAGCAATATTTATGTGCTTATTTTTAATTTGTGTGGTGCAATATTTATGTGATTCTCCACTCCACTATCATCTGCCTTACAGATGACACAGGTTGGAAAGTTTGGCTTAATTCTGTAACTGTGCTCTCTGAGGAATTTGCTGCCTGCTGGGATTAAACTCAAATATCTTAACTGGCTGTTATTAAATCACGTGGCCCCCACTGACATGTTTAAGTAATCCGTAGAAAAAAGCCAGACAATTTTTCTGAAGAAATATGTAGGAATTTTCTCTGGCAGTGACTCAAAATTTTTCCTGTTAGGTGAACTAATCCATCTTCACATATCACTAGAGGCTAGAAGTCATCATTTACTGATCACTGTAATGTTTGTTAAATGAATTGCTGGGCTAGTTCCAGCACAAGGTTTCAAATGTCTAAAGAATAATTGGCAGAAGTAAACAGACGCAGTTGCAATATGGCTAATAGTTTAGTCAGGGTGACTATGTAATCTACTATGTCTTCGATAATTCTCAGGGATAGATGCTGCTTACTATAACAGTGTTGCAGTGTAGAAAATCCTGTTTAAACTTAGGTATTCAGAGAAGGAAAATTTTAAAAAAGACAAAATAGACAGTTTAACTGGTTCAACAATAACACTCTTTGATAGAGAAAATTATCATCTACAAAACACTATATTTCAGCCTAGTCACTATCTTTAGCTATCAGTTCACACTTCAGTGAACAAGAGCCTGCATTTCTCACGCACACTCATAAATATCTGCACCGCTGGAGGTGGCACATTGTTGCTGCCACTGTTGAAATGTATTTCAGCTACTACTTACTGCCTCACTGTGCTCACATCCACTCTTTAGTATCCACGTTCAACATGCATCTGTTGGGTGCCATTTTTTCTGCATGGAGGAATTCAGTGACACACCTTTGCTTCATATGCACTGTTGCAATCCGTTGCACAGCAACAAAATGTAGTAGAATATTGTCAGGACAACCTCCACTATCATACCACCAGCATTTGCCTTTGATATCATAGGCCAACATAATAAAATAGGAGGCATTACATTTGGAGCAACCCTCGTATATAGAAGTCAAGCAAATTAAATGACTTTCTTTGCAAACATAGACAGATAAAATAAAGCTGAAGTATTTTCTCAGATAACTGAAAACATGTGGAATTTCTACATGAAACTCCTCTGCTAAACATGAAAGAAGAACTGGCTACAGCAGATATGGAGAAGGCTGAGGTACTCAGTGAGTTCTTTGCCTCAGTTTTAACACACAGTCAGGATTCTCACATCCCTGAACTTTACATCCCTGAACCTGAACATCTAAGTGGGAACTGGGGGGAGCAAACTCTCCACCACTGTAATGGCAGAGCAAGTTCGAGACTGATTCATGTGACTGAATGTGTACAATGTGTCCATGAGGCTAGATGCAATGCATCCTAAGGGATCCTATGAATCCGAAGGGAGCTGGCTGATGTGGTTCCTGAGCTTCTCTCTGTCATATTTGAAAAATCGTGGCTGTCAAGTGAAGTCCCCAGGAACTGGAAAAAATAAAACATCACTACCATTTACAAGAAAGGGAGAAAGAAGGACCCAGGATACTACAGGCCAGTGAGCTTTACCTCTGTGCTGAGGTGGTCATGGAACAGATCCTCCAAGAAGACATGTTAAAGTGCATAAGGAATGAGCGAGTGATCTGAGACAGCCAGCGTGGTTTCTCCAATGGAAGGTTGTGCTTGACCAATTTTGTGGCTGCTTACAATGGAGTGACAGTATTGAAGGACGAAGAGAAGGCAAATGATGTAATTACCTGGACATCTGCAAGGTCTTTGACATGGTCCTCCATCACATCCTTATTCCTAAATTAAAGAGATATGAAGACTGGACTATTCGATGGATAAGGAATTGTTTAGAAGGTTGCAGTCAGAGAGTTGCGGTCAGTGGCTCTAAGTCCAGATGGTATGGTGTTCCCCAGCAGTCCATCTTGGGCCTGGTGCTCTATAACATCAATGACACAGATGATAGGATTGAGTACACCCTCACGAAGTTTGCTGATGACACCAAAGCTGATCAGTGCAGTTGATACAGCAGAAGGAAGGGACGCCATCCAGAGGGACCTTGATAAACTTGAAAGGTGGGCCCTTGAAAACCTAGTGAGGTTCAACAAAGCAAGGTGGAAGGTTTTGGACTTAGGTGAAGGTAATCCCATATATGTATACAAACTGGAAGAGGAACTCCTTGAGAGTAGCCCTGCTGAAAAGGACTTAGAGGTTCTAGTTGATGAAAAACTTAGCAGGAGACATCAGCATGAGCTTGCAGCCTTGAAAATCAAAGGTATCCATGGTTCCATAAAAGAAAGGCTGCCAGCAGGGCGAGGGAGGTGTTTGTCTCTTTCTATTCTGCCCTGGTAGGGCCTCAGATGCAGTACTGCATCCAAGTCTAGGGCACTCAACACAGGAAAGATGTGGAGTTTTTGCCCAAGGTCCAAAGGAGGGTCACAGAGATGATCCAGGGGCTGGTGCACCTCTCCTGTGAAGATAGGAGGAAGGAACAGGGCTTGTTCAATGCGGAAAAAAGAAGGCTGTGGGGAAACCTCATTGCAGCCTTCCAATATTTTAAGGGAATTTATAAATATAAGGGAAATCAACTTTTTACATGGGTAGTTATTGATAGGAAAAGGGGGAATGGTTTTAAACTAAAGGAAGGAAGATTTCGATTAGATGTCAGGGGGAATTTTTTATTGAGAGACTGATAAGATGCTGGAGCAGGATGCCCACAGAAGCTGTGGATGCCCTGTCCCTGGAGGCGTTTAAGGCCAGGTTGGATAGGGCAATCTGATCTAGTACTTGATATACTGGCTTGCAACCCTGCCTGTGGCAACAGGGTTGGATGATCCTTGAGGTCCTTACCAAACCAAGCTATTCTATGATTCTGCGATGACCAACTCAGTATTTGCTGAGTTCTGTGTACTTACAAAACTACAGTCTTTTTCTGTATATCAGTCCAAAAGAGATGTCTTTATAAAAATGTTTAAGTTTCTCCCACACAAATAACTACTGATATTGAAACGTCTGGTCTTGCTTTATTTTTTTTTTCTTTCAGTAGATATTCCATATGCTAGTCTGCCATTCAGATGGAAAATGGCATCTGTTCAAATGAGAAAATCATGAATAGAAGTGTTAAAACAGTCTGTCAAGAGGATTTGCTTTAGAGAACATCAGTACTTTTTAACAGTTTTCAGTGTTACACGGCACCTTCTTAGTACTATTTATAACAAGTAGAACCTTGGGGAACTTTCTTATTTGAATTTGCATTTCCTCTTTTAACTTTTAAATAAAGCTTTCATTATTTACAATACATCTACAATTTACTCTTGTGAAACAGTTGTCCTGGTTTCATCTGCAACACAGTTGTTTTTCCTCATAGTGCCTGGTATGAGGGGATATTCCCTGTCATATAACATTGTGTGAAAAACCTATACAGCTGAGGAGAGTTGGTCAGGGAGAGAGGCATGTATGCACTGTATATCACTTGTTTCATAAATTTATAGATACATATTATTTTATTATAATTATTGCTAATGTTATTTCTCAGTTTTCTGTTTTAGTAGATAGCTTTTATTATAACCTGTAAGCTCTACTTTTTCTTTCTTTTTTTCTGGTTCTTTAACCTATCTCACTAGCAGGAGCAGGAAGCGAGCAAAAAGCAGCATGGTACTTAGCATTTGTTCTACATTTTCAGATATTCAGAGAACTTGTCAGCTAAAATCTTCTAAAAACTGTGCAAATGGCATAATTCTACACAATAAGAATAGGTGATATATGCTTCTTTTGTCATCAACACCTGCAGTATGATTGATGAGGAGATTTTGAGATGTACAAATGAGAGTAATAACTACAAAAATAGCACAAATGTAATTTTTATAAACTCACACATTTAGGACAGCACTAAGAAATAAAGGTTTGATTGAAAGTACTGCTGCCTAACCTCTACAAAGCACAACAAAATTCTAAAAATGAATATTTCATTTAGAAGCGCTATGGTTTCCAAGTGGGAAAAAAATACAAGCGTTGCAGTAATGTGGGAAAAGAACAGTGCATTTAATCAGTTCTTTTCCCTTCTGGATAATCATTTTTAAAACTTCAAGGATTAACAGCATCCCTTAAGATTTTCTGAAATCCTTATATTCTATTGACAGCTAGAAATATAGAACAAAAATGAAACCCCAAGAGGTGGTTTAATTCTTCATATTTATCAAAGTCACCTTTTACTACCTCAGAGTCTTCCATAATTATGTCTCATGTGTAATGTGTGTACTGTCTTTTTCCAAAGAATTCAGAAAATAAAATAATTGCATGATTTTTAAAATATTTTTCTCCTTGAGAACCTTGAATTGTTTTAATTATTATTTCTATTTGTTTTGATTTTCTGTCAAAACTTTCTGGGAATGTTTTAATTATTTTTTTTTAATTGTTCTGGATGCAGAAAATATACTATACTTTTATTTCTTGGAAATTCAGATCAAATTAGTCACCATTTTTACACTAAGCCTCTCCAGGGTTAATAAACAACAAAGAAGATAAAAAATGAGGAGGTTCCAAAACTGTTAATTTAATCTTACAAGTGAGTAGGCATGTACCTAACTCCAATTCTAGTGCAGAAAAGTAAAAAAAAAAAAAAAAAAAAAAAACACACCAAAACAACAAACAATATCAAATCAATATGATTAATGATATTTTAGTTTAGCTGCAAATATTTTAAGTCAACTGGAATCACCTTGTTTTATTAGTTAATACTATCTGTTTAGTAAAATTTGAAAAACACTAGCTTTATATAAAGGAAATTATCTAAACTTAACTCCAATTAACTCGGAATATTAGTTTATACATTTCTTATAAAAACACTGTTAAAATAAACCTAAGAGTTATTCCAAAACTGGCATATTTTTTTCCTTACTCACTATACACAGCAAAATATGACTGGAAAAATATGCAATAAGGACTGTCCAAGTATATAAAAGTAGTATAGGAATGGATGGCCAATTCCAGAAGATGAATACATTTTAAAATACAGAAGACATCTGACAGTGAATTAAGAATTAACACAAATGTGTGTGCAAGAGAGGGAAGTGTTTGATGTATGAGTGAGGTCAAATGATCTTGAAAAGAAATCCACATTTAAAAGATATCAAAAAAAGGACATGAGTAATATACATGGCATGCATTTTTCCAGCCATTTCTTGTCTTTCTGAAATCACCTTGACTTGAAGGTAAACAGCAGTGGAAGATACATTATGTCTTGTTGCTTCTCTATTTTTTATGTCTACATCAATCTTTCTCTTGAAGCTGGAAGTCAGAACTTTATTAGTAATTTTTTTCCCTTTTTTTTTTTTTTACTTAATGGCTTGATAAAGTAAAATTTAAAGAGGTGACTCTTACCCATAAAATCTCTTTAAAAATACACAATTTTTTTATTTCTTAGGCCACAGAAATGACACCCTCTAGTGACTGACCACCTCATTTTGTACTTCAAAAATTTACAAAGAAAGTGGACTGGAAACAGTTGTAAGTAGATCTTTTATATCAACAGGGCATATTTTTGACTATAATGTGCATTGTTAAACTTTTTCAGCATTTATTTACCCACTGATTAACTTGATTCTAAAATTATCTGACTCTTCTTCCCTCAGTCTTAGCATAGTTTGTTAAAACCTGAGAAAGAATGATAAAATATGATTATTATTTTTTTTTTAAATTTGAAATTAAAACCATTTCTTCTTCAAAGGTTGAGAGAACTGGAGAACTGGCTATGGCACCTGTCATACTAGCAGACTCTGCAGCCCATGAAAGAATACATCTACTGTACACTAGCAAGCATATTATAACTGAATATGAAAGCCCATAATTCCTTCTGTCCTTTGCAGATTTTTTTCAAATACACACTGATGCAATATATACCACTGATACCTTAAATGCCTCTTCTGTTACGATGTTATCCAGCACCTTCAGTTGACTGAACAAGATAATTTTTTATAAATTATTTCAGCTATGTGGGAGTGATGGATTTTTTGTACAGTAGGATTTCTTTGTAATTTTTACAGATTTAACAGATTTTTTTCTTGCAAATTTGGTTGGAATCATCAGCATATTACATTGCTTAGCCTATAAGTACATCCTCCTGATAATTCTTTAACAGAGTTAAATTAGAACTTGGTTTTACAATGGTTGGGAAGGTAAGTTTAACCTGTAATTGATATAAAATTTGCTAGAGAACTATTTAAAAAGCAAAGGCAGTGTTGACTTCTGTGCAGAATGTGACAGATGTTTTTATAATGCTAGAGACATAAGAAACTATCTGTGAATAATTTGAATAACTGGTGAAGCAAGTTATAGCTGACAAAATCAGAACATTATGTTCATGAAGAGCTGCATAGTGTGACTCCTTCAGCTAAGTAAGAGAGAAGATTCTGCACTGTACTGTTCTATTAAGTTGAAAGCCTAAAATATGTTCTAAAGAATGTGCATTATATGTTTGCATATAAAAAAGTTTTATATGATTTCACAATTGTCATGAGGAAAGATCTCAAAGAAATGGAAAAAAGTATAGAATACAAATAACTTGTCAGTTTTTATTCCTGTTCTCATAGCTTCTTCAGAACTGATACTAACCATAGCTTAAAACAACATGGGATCTTTTCAATATTAGGCTGACTGAAGTACTGAAGCAGCCTAAGTTAGAGCAGTTTGTCGCCTAGGCTATTCTGGAAGTTATGAGTCTATGGCAGCATCTAAAATATGAAAAACTACCTTATTTGGAAATTAACATTTTTCTAACTGTGCGCTAGAATGGCACATGTCCCACTTTGCCTTTATACTGAACTTATGGGGTAGCCCCGCAGAGCATGGTAGTTTGCTAAACTGCTCCAGGAAACACAGCCAGAATTCATCTAATAGAACTTCCAGCTATGTAAAACCAGTACAGTGGTAATTCAGAAGAGAATTATTTCTGTACTTTTAAAGGGCTCATATTTCTTCCATACTTCATAGAAAAATTGTCTATACATTTTTTCATTTTCTATACATTAGAAAATATTTTTGTGAAATACTTTTAGTATACAACAGAGAGACAAAACTGTACTTACCTTTTTTATTAAAAGTTGAGAAATTAGAACAACCTTCCTTGAAGATGTGTGATAGATTTCTGCCACAGTAGGCAGGAACAAAGCAGCTTTAAGCAAAACAGTGTTGTCATATGCTCAAGGCAGCAGAGAGCAGATGACAGCAGAATCAGGTAATGTTATGTGGAGATGCATGTATTTTAGTAAAACAAAAAACAGCAACAACAGTGGCAGAAATCATGAATAGAAAAAAAATTAAAGGAAGAAAAGAAATGGAACCAATAAATCAATGCCTCCTGGTCAGTTGCTATTGTTGTATTTGTTCATATATTTGATCATTATCTTTTTTAGGGCTTTGGAAGCAAGATTTTTTTTTTTTTTAAATATCCAAGTAGAATACTCAAATTCTTAGAAGAAAGCAGTCCCTATTTCATGTCCTACTATTGAGTTATATATTATTTCTCAAGGTTATGGATAATTTTCGTCTTCGAGTTTTGTTAATAATTTTTCAGTATTTTTTTAAGGAATAAAACATTTCATGATTAAAATTTAAACTTTATATCCTAAAACTGGTTATGGCACTTTTGGCTGTGTACCATGAATCACCAGTCTTCTTCCAATAAGATAACACAATATAGCATCAGTCTGTAATTATTCAATCTTTCAAGAACTCTGTGTTAAAAACCATTCAACAACAGTATAGTAATATTGATTGCTCTATAATATACAATTAGTGTCATAAATATAAAATATAATATAAAGTCACAATGTCCTTTACTTGCAGATAAAGTATTTTATTGAAAACAAAACAAAAAACAAATAAACTTGATTCAGAAAAAACTGTAGTCCCTTCAAAACCTCTCAGAAGTATTCCTATTTTCTTCAAAGCTATGTAAATTTTATGAAAGATTGAAACCAAAAATATTGAGCTCTAGATAATTATTTCCAAGAGAAGTAAGAGAATGCTTTTATTCATTGTATCAATTCACGTTAAATCATTTCCACGAACAGGAATAAAGGTCTCTAACGTGCTCCATGCATCACTAATCAATGTAGTGATCAATTAGTAATCAATGACATTCAAATAATGTAATAATATCTATTAATATAGCTAGCATCATCCTAAATTTTCAGCTTTAAACTGAACTAATTCACCTTCTCTTGGCTTATATCAGTGTAGGACACTGGTCACTGCAGTGCATATAATCTGTCTGATTAATATTTCCACTTTGCAATTTACCATCTATCAGATGCCATATGTTATTAATACATCTGTTAGTCTTCAGGTAGCAGTCTCCAGTACATGCTAATGACTCAGAGAGATGTGATGCAGAAATTAACAGATACACTTTTATAGAAAGGTGACACGGTAAAATAAACGCTGATAACTAGTTCTGAGAGCAATGATTATATTCATTTCATATGATTAATTCTGCTTCTACTGCCTGTCTATCAACATATAAGAATGAAATTTGAGATGATCAAAATTATTCAGAAATTTTCAGGCAAACTCACTGAAGATAGCTTCCATGTAATGATGTACATAGCTCTCAAGTAATTATGTTTACCCTGTGTGATAAAACATTTTTTATACCAATCTACTTTGTTGTTCATGGAGAATGTTAACCTTAACCATCAGTTTAGTGTTTGTTTTGTTTGTTTGTTTTCCCCTCTTTGCTCTTAACCTTTCCCTTTAAAGCAAAATAAACAAAACAACACCTTCACAAGCTTCTGATTAGTTCAGTGAAAGTGATATCTTTGTCAGAATTGTCTCTCAAGTTACAATGAAGCGTTCTCAGAAATCTTCACTAAAAAGCTACTTAGATTTTAAATCCAAACACTAACTGCATATAATCAAAGAATATTAGGATGTTATAATCACAAAATAAACAAGAGAGTTAGGCAAAGCAGACTATGATAACAAAAGAGAATAAATAGAAGGCTTACCCCTATCCTGGGCTCACTCACAAAACACCAGCAGAGCAAATCTCCAGAAGAAATCCTTCTGCACTGGTAGCCAGCTCTTAAATAGGTCTAGGAGGGGTGGAGCCTTCACCTGTGCTCCTCTGGCTGACTCATTGCTCACCTCAGGTGATCAATCAGAGGTTCAGGCCATGACTCAGCAGTTCCCATACACTCCACCCCTTCACAGCGTGAACCAATGATCAGGTTAACTAAAGGGTAAGCTTTCCCTAATGCAGAGATCCAGTATATCGCAACATGTGTTGGTACAGTTCAAGACGAGTGATTATCAGTGAATGTCCATGTTCTTCCGTGGGCCAGTGCTCGATGATGTAACTGGAGGCATGAGGTCCTGAGGTGCAGGTTTTCTCCAATCAGCCAGGTCACGCACCACTAGATTGTGACAATACGTTGGTGAATGCACATACCCCTGTGGCAGGACCTGGAAGGTCCACTGCCTGCCTCCCCACATAAACACAAGTTGATCTTGCGATTCCTCAGCAATTGGGATACTAAAGAATGCATTTGCTAGATCTAGGACACAATGATAGGTTTTTATCTCCCTACTTAATGTGTCCATTAGGGAGGCAATATTGGGTACGACTGCATGAATAGGTGGTGTGACCTCATTTAATTCTTCGTAATCTACTGTCATTCTCCATGTGCCATCTGACTTTTGCACTGGCCATATGGGGGAATTATATGGGCTGTATGCAGGTCTTATAATGCCCCCTTTTTCTAATTCCTGCACAGTTCTTGATATTTCATCTTGCCCACCCGGGAGTCTATACTGTCTCACATTAGTAATCTGGCGCGGTTTCGGCAGCCAAATAGGCCCATGTTTCGCATGGCCTCTTAATATTGCCTGCACCGCCCAGATACTGATACATCTCTGTCTAAGTCTGAACTCTCCCACAGTTGTCTGGAGAGCCAGACCCCATAGAATTTCTATGCCCAGGACGTATTCTTGAACTGGGACAATAGACACCTTGTACTCCCGGGGTGGGAGACATCCAACCCCCAATTTTAATCATGTTTGGGTGACAGGAATAGTCTGTCCCCCAAAACCATCAATCATCACTCTGTTCCCATCAAATTTTGTCAGATCTCCACAAATAGTTGATGTTTCTGCTCCGGTGTCCACTAACGCCATAGCACTCAATATTTTTTCGGGACCAATAAGTCATTAATTCTACATAGGGCCTCCGGTCCCATCTGGAGGCCCTAGGGGGACTAACATCCCTTGTCACACTATGAATTGTGCTATGGCCAATTCTTTTGCTTCTGGTGGCTCAGGTATTGTGACCCCAAATACCTGAGGCAGCTTTTTTCTTTCTTTTTTTCCTATTTGGAAAAACAAAATCTTCTAGGTTCCATGTCATTGTTGGTACTCTCTCTATAACCCTTACCCTTGATTTCTTAGGGTAGTTCTGGAATTTTTGATTGTTCATTAATTGTCTCCAGAGCTGGAGAAGAACATGGTTGGGCTGGCAGTCAATCTTAGCAAATTGGACCCTAGCCCAAATTAAAATCATTAAACATTTGTTTTCAGGAGACCCTTTTGGATCCCGATTGAGGAGCTAGAGTAGCCAGCATTTTGGTTTTACTTACCAGCAGGACCTCTGCTTCTTCCAACATCCGAATGTTGTGCCCAGTCCACAGGCGTTCTGCTTCTCCCAGGTTGGCCACTAACTGGGCAGCCTGCTGGACTACAGCTTCTGTGGCCACCAGAGGATTTAATATAGAGACTAGGGTACCATAAAGATGAGAGGGAGCTTGCTGTAAAAATCAAATCTCTCATCCCTGCTGAAAATTTGACCATATCAGGGCCATCAAATGTGTCTTCACAGACAGCCTCTCAATGCCCAGTTCACGGATATAATTCTGAAGGACCACATCCCTGTATGTAGAGGTATGTCCGATTTATTCCACAATACCATACAGCTGGCCACTGTTAACCGTTCTAATATAGCATGGTTTTCATCAAGGTATTGATTACCCGCATATATCCTCTGCCTGAGAGCAGGATGAACAGTCATGGTGGCCAACTTGGCTATTTCTAGGCCATTCACCAAAACACTTTCTGCCCCAGAATCCCACAGTCTTAACCAAGCTGGCACACTTTCTCTAGGCTTCTGCCAAAATCGTTGTACTAAATCCATCAATTCTGTTGCCGTGTATGGCCAAGCTGTTACATTTAAATGAGTCTGGCAGGGGGGCCACTGATCAGGCAGCACCCCTGCCGGTCTGTCCTGCACTTTTTTTGTTTTCTGAGTTGTGACAGGATGGACTTCTGGTGGATCAGTCAGAATTGGATATTCGAGATCTAATTTGGATTTTTTATTTTCCTGATCAACGAAGTCTGTTGATTTAGGGGTCTGATCATCATTTATTAAAATGTTACGAACTTGCTCTATGGGAAGACGTAGAATTGGCTTCTTCCCTGTTAACACACCAAGTTCTTGTTCTAGTTTTTCAATACGGTCTTTCAAAACTTGATTTTCATTTTCTAAAATATTATTTCTTATTTCCACATGATTTAAGGCACTTAATAGTGGTCATGCCACCATGGAGGCAGCCAGTTGTCTTTCTTTAATGATCAGCACAACTTTGCTAAGTCCCTGATAGTAATCCGCCATGCAATATGGGGAGATATTGCCCATAATGCATAAGGGACCCCATTTTTCAATGATAACTGCTAGCTTATAATAGGGTGATCCCAAAAAACCTGGGATCTGCCCTGGAATCATTTTCTCTAGAGTATTGTTCTCCCCCTTGACCCATTTATAGAAATTCCAAAGAAAAGACATGATGTAAATTTTAGTATATTTGCCCTGCCTGGCTCACCAAGTGTATAATCAAAGAATATTAGGATGCTATAATCACAAAATAAACAAGAGAGTTAGGCAAAGCAGACTATGATAGCAAAAGAGAACAAATAGAAGGCTTACCCCTATCCTGGGCTCACTCACAAAACACCAGCAGAGGCAGTCTCCAGAAGAGATCCTTCTGCACTGGTAGCCAGCTCTTAATTAGGTCTAGGAGGGGGGGGGAGCCCGGCTCCACCCCTTCCGGCAGCACAGGTGAATTGCCTTCACCTGTGCTCCTCTGGCTGACTCATTGCTTGCTTCAGGTGATCAATCAGAGGTTCAGGCTGTGACTCAGCAGTTCCCATACAAACTGCTTGCACACTATTTTTAAAATAGAAGATGACATAAAAAATCATAATCATTCTATATATTTAAATTCCATTTAGTTATCTGCTACCTTTCAAGATTTTCATTGTACTTAATTAAGTCAGCTCACTTAGATTTGTTAGTATTATTAAAAGTAAGGACTAAACAAATTAAATGAAGAAATAGAAAAGAAAAAATTGTAAAAGCCAAAAAGCCAATGTTTGCAGCTACCTGTGAAAAATCTGCAAATGAGCTCCTCTAACACACATCCTCAGTAGCTCTACTTTTGATTTTGACAAGAGGACAGTATTCTCAAAAATTAGCACACTCGTTCTATCCTGTACCAGCTTCTCCCCTACGTTATATAATTACCTTACCTAGTGCCTATGCCAGTTCTACCTTGGCCAGAACGCACCAGTCTCAACTTTACTCTGTTCAGGAGCTTTCTTTGTGAAAGGCAAAGATCCTAAGCTACATACAGAAATACTGGAAATTTCCACTGCAGAAATGCGATGTACCTCTCACACCTTCATCCTGTCACTACATGCCCTTTTAAAAAGTCCCTACCCATCTTTCCTGTAGGCCTCCTTCAGGTACTGGAAGGCCACTATAAGCTCCCACTGGAGACTGCTCTTCTTGAGGCTGAAAAGTCCCAACTCTCTCAGCCTATCCTCACAGGGCAGATGCTTCAGCCCTCTGATCATCTTCATGGTCGTTTTCTGAACCCTTTCGAACAGCTTGATGTCATTCTTGTGTTAGACGCAGTACTTTCAGTATTTGTTGTTATCATCTCTCCCTCCCAGTGCATTTCAGTAGAGAAGAGAAAGTATATGTACTACTCAGGAAAAGAGATACTGCCTGCTTGTGTCATAAATGTGATAGGCAAACTATTAGTAAATATTTATCAAATGAAAAGAAACATTTTTAGTTTATAGGAATAATGTATATACACAGATATGCACAGAACTGTACAGCGCAGCTATATTTACTCAGTCTTCTTTCTGCCAAAGTTCTTTGCAAACTGTTTGACAAGTAACTTCTTTGCTATTACTTAATATATCATTACATTCTGCTCCAGACCCCATGCAATGATTCTGAATTTTCGGCAACACTTGAAGTTCATTCACCCAAAAATGGCTTAATACATAAACACAAACTTCTCTAATTCTTGAAGCTTTTCATTAGCCTTATCACTACAAAATAAAAACTTCTAGCTAGAAGTAATAAAAATGTATAAGATGTGGATGCCAGTATCAAATAGTATGTTTTTCATCCCTGTAGGCCTGCTCAGATCTCGAACATGTGTATGAATAGAGTTGAAGCATATGTTGACTTTGCTGACTACAATTGACAAGAAAGTATAATTTCTCAGACTGAGCAAAGCACGAAGCTAACTCAGATTCCTCCATTGTTTCTAGAAAAAAATAACACAGTGCAGCAAAATAATTAATTCTTCTCCTTCTGTGCTATTTTACTCTCAGAAAACAATGGCTTTCTTTTCTTTGCACTCATTTCATTATAATTTTTCATCACATTGATTAATTTCAAAAAAAAACCCACCATGAAATAGACTTCATCCACCCTCAAACATTTTAAAATGTTGCTAGCAGTATCTTTCCATTTTAATTATCTATCTTCTGACTGTTAAAAAAGTCCATATCATAATTATATATTTTTTGCTATTCCTCCCCCCCCCCCATAAGAAAAATACAGTAATTAAAATGTTGTTTTATAAAAGAAGTGAGTCAGGTCAGTGGAAATAAAGTCATTTTGGCTGCACTGCTCTCAATGAGGACAGGATCCCACAGAGGACTCAGCTATCCTATTGCCCTTCTCTATAACTTTTCATCAGTAACAATATGTTGTTCTCTATTCATATAGATAATGGAAGCTGTTTAAATCTTGAATTGCCTCATTTCAAATCAATCCTTTAGTTAATCAAATATTCTATTTTTCTCCTGTTTAAAGTTAAGTTCGCGTTCTGATTTAGGCCTACATTGACAAACAGTCAGCTTTAAGCACTTTGAGAACTATATTGAGCAATAAAACAGAGTATGAAGCCGTACTGTGCTTGCAGGCTGTGGGGGGTTTCATTCAAAAGAAATGTCAATTAGCAACTCTGATGTAATAGTAACTTCTATTCAGTGTGCATTCAAAAAAAAAAAAAAAAAAGAGAAGATTAAAAAGAAAAAGAAGAAAAAGAAAAAAAAGAAAAAAGAAACGAAAAGAAAAAGAAGACGAAAAAGAAGACGAAAAAGAAGATGAAAAAGAAGAAGAAAAAGAAAAAGAAAAAGAAAAAGAAAAAGAAAAAGAAGACGAAAAAGAAGATGAAAAAGAAGAAGAAAAAGAAAAAGAAAAAGAAAAAGAAAAAGAAAAAGAAAAAGAAGAACAAGGCCAGTAAATGATGAACAGCTTGGGAAATGATAACTTCTGCAGCTTCAGAAAGAGAAGTACATATGAATTCTCCCTCAGTATTTAAATATATATTTCCACAACTAAATAATCACTATCATTGTGTGGTTGAACAAAATAAAAAGAACTTGACTTCCTTTATCATTGTGGAATTAAATAATTTTTTTAAAAAGGGAATTTAGTAAAGCAAGTTTCTATAGCAATCAAATATTGAATAACTATATGGAATTTAAAAAAGAAGTTTCATTACTCATATACACCAAAAACATTGTGTATTTTATATGTGGCCCAAGACAGTTTGTCTTCCCTCGTTGTAGCCTAGGCAAGTCAAAAGATTTGACCCACCCATGAATTAATGGAAGATATCAATTACATACTAATTTGTGATTATAATTATACAAATTATACTAATTTGTGATGTAAAACTATTATTTACAGCATATTCATTGTGCTAGATGCTAGATCTGGTGATTTTTTTATTTTTTTTTTTTTTTTCTGGTTGGTTGGTGGTTTTTTTTTTAACAAGTTTAATTGAGAAAAAGACTGAATAGAATTGAATCATTGTTTTGAAACGTGAAGACTTTGTCAAAAACACTGATGAAAATCGGAAAGGCTGATAGACTGACCAGACAGCCAGCTGCTAGCATATCTGATTTTCTGCCAGTCTGCTCACCAGCTATCTTGCCAATTGGACTCCAGGCTGGTAGGCTGGCTACAAACCAGAAGGCTGCTTGGCTTCTGAGCTTGCCTACTACCCAGATGTCCTTGCTTGGCTGGTGAGAAACTTGGCCAACTCCTCAAGTTGCCCCCTATCCAGCTGGCTTTCTTGAGCAGTCCAGAAAGCTCCTTAAGTTGTTCTGCTGTTCAAGATGCCTAGCTATCCAAACTCCTTGTTATTAACTGAGTTATTTTGCTGACTATGTGAAAACCATCTACTCTTCATGTGCCTTAAAAGTGTCTGCTTGCAGAAAGTTTGCACTTATTTCTGGTTAACTCAATAATCTTACCCCATAAAGAGCACCTTTTGAGAGTTCTTACAACTAGCTGGCTGCACACCAGAATCTCCCCTTGAGTAGGGGCAGCTCCAAGATTACTTAACACCTGCAGAGAGAATGACCCAGGATATGGTGGCGTTCTGCCCACGGATCCTTAGTAACTGATATATTGCTTTTTAAGCTATACTATACTTCTGGCTTCTCTAAGATTTAATCTTAGACTGATTGTTATTAGCAAATAGTCAAGGATATTTAGTCATTTAAAATCTTGTTAAATCGCTGTCATCATTGTTCTAATTATCATATTATGTTTTTATATCAACGAATATCTTTCTGCCTCTCTCTTACAACTGAGTTGTGCAGTGTTTTAATCTCCATCCATGACAGTTTTATGAACAGTTCTGTACAGCTGACATCTTTCCTAAACAAGAAAATAAATCAATGAAATCAAGAACTTCCTGTAAAACAGATGCAAATTGCATGTACATATTTAAAGTAAGTAAAATAATAAAAATAAAATGTATTTATTTATTACAGTATTTATTTATTTATTTATTTATTTATTTATTTATTTATTACAGTGTTTGTTCATAATTTATTTATTACAGTAAGATATATATAAAATGTGTGGACAAACCATGTGGTCATATGAATAAAAAATGAAACCTTCTGTAAACAACATTTTTTCATTATTAAATAGCAGAGTCAGTTGTAATCATGAGATCTTCTCAATGACATGCTATCAATTTCTTATCAAAAAGAGCATAATCAGCTATGTCAACAGTATAAGCATGATGTTGGAAAGAGTACTCAAGTATTCCTGTAGTTGATTTTGTATCCAATAAAAAATTATGCTGTTTATTAAGATCAAATGCTATTTGAAAAAGAAGAGTTAACTTTGGAGATAAAAAACTTTGTCTATTCAATGGAATTTTTCTATTCATTTTGCAATTTCTAATAATAATATTGTTCTTCAAATATATATATCTAAATATATAATATCTAAATATATTATATATACATATATAAAGGGTAGAAAATAGATGCTGCATTTTATGCTGTATTCACTATATTCCATTTATCTGTTACTAAGATAGTAAAACTAGAGCATATATTTTGTATGATGTGTTATGAATACCATTGTCACTAACGAATCCCTACTGCTTGAAGTTCTACTGCTTTCATTTCTCTTTCATTCTTCCTCATTCCTCTCAAAAGGGTCAGTGTTACGGTTACAGGGTCAGTGTTCAGTACAGAAACAGAGTGCATTGCACTATAGTACAGATTTCGAAATAATGCCTTTCAAAACCAGAGGGATGTAAAAAAATCAGCACAATTAACTTCATATAACACTTTGAAAATTTTATTTAATGACTTGGAGAATTAAATACATAGATTGTGCTATAATTCGTTGAAAAGTATGCTACAGGCCTTCTGTACAAAATAAAAATTAAACCAAAGCAAAGTCTTCCAAAATAAAATTATTCTTCCTTCTTTTTCTAAACATATGTAACTTCCAAATCCGTGTTTTCTAAGGGGTTTGTTGCTATGATATTTATTTGCAAGTATTGCGCATCTATTCCTAAAATTATAGGAACTTTTACTAAGAAATTACATTCCTAGAGGAATTTTGCATATTATTGCTTAAAATGAAAAATACAGTATGATGCTGCAGAATTTTAGTCAATGGATGTTTGCTGATTCTTAAAAGAAGGTAATTCACACTAGTATCTTACAACTAATTCATACCTAAGAAAGGTTTGTAGATATGAAATACTCTTATGTGATAGAAAATTGAAAATGTAAATTTGAGAAAATTACATTTTAAAAAATCATGAAAAAAAAAGCAGGATAAAGATACTTTGAGTTATATGCTAAAAGAACTATTAAGTGAAATCTTACGTATTACAATAACACAAAAGAAAGAAATGTGTGGTTTGTTCTAACTCCACTGGAGAAACTGAACTGTTCTGTGTTTTGAGCTTTATCTTTGAATGAAACTGAAAATGAAGTGTTTTTATAAACCTACTTTTAGATCCTAGGAATAATGACCATCTGAGATATAATCCTTTCCTGTATAATGCAATCCTAACCAATTTACTTTCCAAAGCTAGTTTGACTTTCCCCTTACGGTAGTGCTATCAGATAGCAATGCGCTCTCTGAGGACTCCATTCATGCTGAGGTTGCACCAAACATTGATTGTACTGCTGAATCAAGTCTGTAATCAATCTTGTATCCTACAGATCTCCTTTAGTACTTTTTCTTTGATCACTGTCTAATGGGAAACATAATATGTTAAAGAATAAATTAATCTAGTTGTATCATTGCTGCCTCTAAAGAGATAGTTCATAATAGTCTGTGTTTATGCATGTGGTCTAGAGAAAGGCTTTATGGTAAATAAGGTATCTCTTTATAGCAAGCATATATTAATTTCAATACATTGTTTAAAACCCTTTTCAGTCTTTGTGAAGTTACTTCTCTGATTTCTACTATCTTCATAATTTCTAATTAACAGTTATGTCACTTGTTTTTAATGGGAGAAGCTTCCACTTTCTTTATGGCTGCTCAGGGAGTCAATCACAGTTTGCCTTCGGAGTACCTTAACGATGTAAAGTAAACAATAATTCTTAACATACTCTAAGAAAAGAGAGGTGTTTTGTTTGTTTGTTTGTTTTTGTATTAGAACTTTTCAATGAACCATTTACATTTTTATTCCCATAATTAATTATTTTTTTATGTCTAATGAAGACTTGAGATATCCAGGTGCCCACTAAGTCTTTCACTACTCCTCCTGAACAGGATAAGGAGAGCAGCAGGACAAAATAGCTTATGTCTTGAGAAGAGAAAAAGTAGTTTGCTTTCTATTTATTGTTATAAAAAAAGCAGACGGAGAACATTAATGGCATTTATTTCAAATTAGAATAGTTTTTGATACTGGAATACAAAAAGAAAAATACCTTCCATCCAGGTCCTCATTTTGCTAGACTTTATTTCATTTCTTCATTCCTGACTTCTCTACGCTTCCCCTAGCCAGTTGCTCCTGGTGTAGAGTAGTCTGATTGGTCTTTCTCTGAGTAACCTCCCTGCAGCAATTGTATCAGTAAATAGGGATCACATGAAGAATGATAACATGAGCTGAATCAAGACTAAAAATTTGTGCTCAAAGTTCCAGTTTTACTGTTTGATTAGTAGATTAAGAGGAATATTATTTGTTATTCAGGATCAAAAATACATGTAAACAAGATATATTAGATGAACATAATTATTTGAAAGAAATAGGAGACATAACTCTGAGGTCACAGATTTTAGTTATCTTCTTTGCTAGCTGAAGATATGATAAAAATAATATAGTACTTTTCAATAACTTGCTCTCATATTCTCTCCCTCATTTTACTGCAAAGTCTGCTCTGATGTTATATACAGAATTTCCTCAATTTGAGTAGTAACAGTAATCTCCATAGATGAAAGCCTTATTTCAAAAAGCTTTCCATATTTTTTTAATTACTGAAATAAGAGATTTAATTTTTTTCTGCTTTATTAGGAAAAAATACGTTTGTTCTTCTATGTTACTGTGTTGTGTGTTTTGGAAAAAAAATAAAAAACAATCTAGTTTAAAATGAACCAACTGAAAGTACTCTTATTAATTTGTGATATGTAACTTGTTATGTAATTTTAATGTGCAGGCCATTAGTCTGAAAACATTATTTTTATACCCAGAATTGTATCTAAAAATGTCTTTCTTTCCTTTTTCCTTTCCTTCTTTTTGACCAGTTTTATCATGATATTTTCTTAGTAGACTTTTATAAATATATTGTCCAGAATTTATTCTAGAAGAAATGTGAACCATGTACTAAGAAAGTATGAGTTCAATTTTTCAGTGCACTAAAATTTCTATAGACTCATGTGAGACCAGATCACACAAGAGTTTCTTTTCCCACCTCTTTTTCTTACCTCCTTTCTACATTTCTTTTCCTACTTTTTCCTGCCTTGGCATATCCATAATATCCATAGCACACATTGCTAGTTTTAATTTTCATTTCATTTTTTTTCTCCTGTCTGTTGTAATAAAATGTGGTATGTGGGAAAAGAAAGCACTCCAGAAATTCTTTTGGCTTAAATTAAATTCCTGCTTTATCATACTGGGTACAAAACACTCACTTTGAAACCTGGCGGTGGTTTTATTCACAGTGGAGCCTTGTCTCATAAAATTAATTGCTCAGACATGTTCTGTAGTGCACTAAGCAAATCCTTGATGGCTTCTAGAAGCTTTACAATAGCCCGGGAAATGTCACGCTCTGCTGTGGTATATTACGCTTGCAATAGTAGCTTTAGTGGTAATAGAACTATAGCTCTAGTCATTATAATCAAACTGTAATGATAATGACACTCTGGAAATATATATCTTTGTCCCCATGGTTAGTTTTAGAGTGCTGTTCTACAGAGGACTCTGTGGACATATCTGAAATGACAGGTGAGCTTATTCATATAAAATATTATGGATAGAAGAAAAGTAGCTATACACGATGTGTATATATCAAGGAGTTTTGGAACAGGCTTTGTTAAGGTAAGTCTTCATAAAAAGGCAGAAATTCAAAGGTAACATTACTTAAGGGAAGAGTCAAGGCAAATTGCTGAAAGAGGAAGCTCACAGAAACATGATTCTAATCTGTGCCCACACAAGCTGGTAATTAAAACACTGAGAAATTTAGCTTACCAAAACACAGAGGAAACTCATTCTAACATGCAACCTGAATCAAGAAATTATCTCTCATTTTAACCATAATCTTTGAAGCAACCTCCTTACAGAAAGTTAATCTAAATAATTTCATGCTTTGTCTTCCAAATCTTTATTTCTATTGTCCATATTTGTTGTTGTTGTTGTTTCATTTTGGTTTTTACTCTTCCAAAAAGTCAGGATGGAGGATTTAAATACAGATAAGTGACTTTGTGAAAGGCTATGAGATGAAGTTCACTGAAGTCCACTCCTACGCATGAAAATGATCACTCATAATGATTTAATTCTCTATCTGTGAATTCTCAAATACAGTTATAGACACTTGGGTTTCCAACTCCCACAGAAATATTATTTTTCTTTGTGATTAACAGCTTTATTTTTTTTTCTTTTTCAGGAGTTGTGCACTGATATCATTCAAACTGAAAAGAAACTCATAGTTCATACTGCTGAGTAAATAGCTATTGATTTAACATAATTCAAACATTCCAACCCTTTTTCATTGATGCCCTGGAAGCAAATAAATATGTATTTTTGCAGGATATGCTTGGCATGGCTTGACCACTTGTTTTTTTGTTTTTTTGTTTTTTTGTTGCTGTTGTTTTTTGTTTGGTTGGGTTTTTTTGTATTGTTTTGTTTTGTTTTTTTTTAAACTAGTATATCTTAACTGGCTTTAGAGTACAGATCTGAAACTGCCCAAATCTGGCAAAATGACTGCAAAAAATGACAAAGTTTTCAATGTTTAAGCAAACATATTCTTAAAGTATGCAGGCAGATCTTCAGGACTGCTATTGATTTTTAAATGGAGCTTAACTTCCAGCAGCACCGAGAGCACTGATGTGTCCATTTTGATCTGACTCACACATTAGCTGAGGACTCAATGGTGGAAATAGGTAAGATTTTAATACAAAATTATTCATGTATGAAAAAATAAAACACAGACAATAGTGCTTTTGATTTATGTTTCCCAAAGTACCAAGAGGGAAAATAACAAAATGAAATAAGATAGAAAAATGAAATAAATAAATAAAAGAAAAACACTACATGCAAATTTAAGACAAAAAAAAAAAAACACGCCTGGTTTTTAAACTGAATATTTCTCTCTGTACTGAAACACATAGCAGGTGGAAGAAGAAGTTTCCTATAAGAGGAGGAAACTCTCTAATAAAGTAGTCATATACAATACTAATGCATTTTTACAAGTTTACCCAATAGAAATATGATGATAAACTAGAAGATATTCTTTCTGGACATTATATGCAACACAGAATGCAAAATAAAAAATAATGCAAGAATTTATTACAGAAGTGCAAAAAATTGCTCAAACCAAAATTTTTTGCAGCTGAGGAACCTTGAATATATGCCATATAAATGTGCATTTCCAAAGCAGGTAAATTCACTAATCAATTGTTATCAATTATTCAGGCAACGTGTTTTTCCCTAGCATATAGAATATTCAAAAATAACGAAAAATACCCGAGAACAGTAAGGCTGAAATTATTTTGCCATTTTATGTTTTTTAGTGTTCTTTGCATTGTAAGTATAACTTTAAGTTTGTGGTCTTAAATACAGATTTAAAAAAATAAGTAAATAAATGTAAGTTCTGTAAGGAGACTCTTTCCTTATTAGTAAACTGGTAGAAGTTAGTTAATGTTACCTACAGATACCGAAAAGAAAGTAGGTGCAAATAATTTTCTTTGGGTTATACTAATAACCAATTAAAGAAGTTTGATGAGAATCATTCTTTGTGCAAGCAGGAATTTGCCATTTCTTTCAGCCTGTCAACCAATATAACATTGCAGCAAATTGTTTTCCATGGTTTTGATGCTGCTGTGTGCAATTGACTTTTAAAGAAAAAATAAAACACTGATTTTTTACTTTTAAGGACAGTTGATGTGCCCTTAAGTACATACATGTTGCCTCAACATAGATTTACAAAATGTGTCTGTGTGATTAATACTCTAAATTTCTGCAAAGAACTAATACTGACTGGTACTTGAAAAATGTGTTTCTCAACAAAGGGCATTTTACACTAATGGGCAGCTTGCACTAGAATCATCAGCATCACTGTCAATAGCTACTGTGGACTACAAAGCAGCCACATATGCATGCTTTTTTCAGTGCAACCAGTGTATATTGAAGAGAGTTTTGAAACAAAGGAGAAGAAATATAAAAGAAACGTGATAATCAGTAACATGGGAGTAGACAACATGTTGAGAAAAAAGTAGTATGGAGAGGTTTGTTACTGCCAGAACTGCTGTCCAGGCTGCTGTCCAGTAGGCTGTGATGATCAGATGTTGAGCCTGTGCTGGCTCCTCAAGCATAGTGTTGGGGAGGTAGGAGAGGGACTCACATGTTGGGAGGATTTTATGTATCCTTACTGGGAGCTTTGTCAATGGCATAAACACTAGCAAGGTATAGGGAGTGGCACAGGATTTTTAAGATTGAAAGAGGCGTTTTGTTCCATCTCATCCAGCCCCTACTCAAGCAGGGACATTGAGAGAACAAGTTGCCCATGAACACAGCTGGCAACATTTGAAGATCTCCAAGAGGGAAACTTCACAGTCCTTCCAGACAGCCTATTCCAGTGCTCCATCACCTGAATAGCATGAGTACACATAAGGCAGGAATTCTTAAATCTCCAACAGAGGTGCATGCAACTAGCTGGTCATGCAGTACCAGGAAGAGAGGGAGCACATGTAGTCAAAAAGTATTTTTATGAGATTAGAATTTCCTGGGATTATCTGTTGAAATTTGTAGATGTTTATTATCATTTTGCAAGTGGCTGGCACTGGTTTTTTTTCTGTTATATTGCTGATACTTACACTTGACACTGATTGCTGATTAATAGCATAATGATAACAAAATACATAAATTATTTTGACACAAGCAACTAGTAGGAATGTGGCAAAAATAACATCATGTTACTTCCATAGTTGAAAGGAAGTAGATGGAATTGAGAGTATAGTAAAACGGTTGCTGATTTCCCCTATTTTCCCACTGTAGTGCACAATTAAAGCAAATTTATTATTTTAATTCTTGCAGATCCAGTTTGTGCTCCCTTATACTCTCTTTATTTTCAGCAGAATTAAATTTAATACAGGAAAATGAGAAATAAATTATGTACAAAATTTTGAATATTGCTGAGTTTTCCAGCTCATTTAAAGTTGTCAAGGTTTTACAGGCTCTTCAAAGACTCTGCTCATATTATTATGTATTAATTACACTATGTATATGTAGATTTTTAGTATAACAAATGTAGCCCACCAACATCTTAAAATAAATACATTCTCAAGATTTCACTTTTGAATGTGTTAATTTCAGATCTGCTCTCAAATTTAAAGATACTGTCAAGCTTTCTGAGTTTCTACAATTATTTTCAGCAGTATTTTAAGTATTTGAGAATATTTCATCAAATGAGTGCTGATAACTGAGGGACTTGATGACCTAAAGACATACAAATATTTCTTGTAGATCTTTAAATATGAGTTGACATGTGTTGAGTACTTAAATCCTAAAACTAAGATAATCTGAAGTCTGTTGTTTTTGCTTATTCACCTAAAACTGAAACCACAGTGCAATTTTTAGCAAGTTTTTATATTTGGAAACTCCCTCAGATGAAATAATGGCAACATTTTCTTCTCTTATCATCTTCATAGCCCTTCCCTACTTCCAGACTGTAGTGGTGGGACTGGCAAGGCAGGTGAGGCTAACCCGAGCCATTTCTAGGGTGAACATCTCACAGTTTATGGACTTCAGGGAGCCCTGGCAAAAATTTTCTATATCTTTTCCTGTAAGTCCTGCTATAAATGGTGATCTCATTAAATGAGAGACAGCAATGCCTCATTCTGCAGTTCCACTTGCATTAATAATCATATTCTGACATGCCTTTGACTTTATGAGGTGCCCTTCAGAAAGTTAATATGAATCTCCAAAGCCTCTCTAGGTTTAAGTCCAAAACCTGGGATTATCTAAATCAAAGCTGTGGATTAATGAACATAATTTAAATTTATTCATTTAATTGCAATATTCTGGCATCTGTTCTGTTTGAATTAAAGTTTATGATATTAAAAAAACTTAGTTTTTATATTTGGTAAATTTAAGTGTTATATATATATGTAAAAATAACCATATATATGGTTATAGGGTGGAGTATTTGAACAGCTTGCATGATCTTTCCAGCACTGTTTTCATTCATTTAATGTACTGAGGTTTAAGATATAACCAAAGTAGCATTTCTGTTTTTCTTGGCATCTTAGGAAGAGTTTCTTTGCAAATGCAATTTAAGATTCACATTTCTCAAAATTAAGATACAATTTAGATATATTTGATTTCTCATCTTGAATTATACCGTGGAATGTTATACAGAAGTGGGGCACATCATATTCTCTCTGACATTTTAAGAGAGATAGTTTAAAAAATCCTTTTTTTTCTTTAAATAAACCTATAAAAGCTGAGGCATACACTGTAGACAGCTGAACGTTGTTTGTTATATCAATTCACTACTTGCACAAAAATAATTTTTAAAAAAATATTTATTTAAATGACCAAAAGCAATGAATTGAAAAAAATGGATTTTTAACTTTTAAAAATTATGTAAAAAACAAGTGTGTTGAATTTCAGAAGTCAACTTCAAATTATTAAATTTTAGGAAACTTTTACTTATTTGTTCTCCAAGAAATTCAGAATGTACATTCAAAAATGTAAAATGAAATCAGACAAAATCTCTGAGTTTCATCAGGTTGACTGGCAAACTGTGAAGTTGGTACTTAAAAGTCCTGTATTTCATGTATCCTTCTAAAACAGTACTTTAAGACTGATGCACATTTAGAACTATGTGACAAACATTGATCATTTGCTTTTGTTTGTTTGTTTGTTTGCTTTGGTTTTTCATCCAGAGATAAAAAAAAATCAGTGAATAAAATGTCAGGTGCATAGCAAATGCTAACACAAAGAGATTTTAATACCCCACCAATTTTATCAGTGCCAGCTCTGAAAAATTCTGTTGTAGGCAATGAACATTTGAAAAGCTCACTCAGTTTCTTGGATAATTTTCACCTGAGCTCAATGTGAGTCGACTAGACATTGCTTTTTTTGTTCTATATTTGTTTTGAAGCAGTGATCATCTTACTTATTCTACTCCCTGTTTAAACAGTGTATCAAAAATGAAAAAAAAAAGCATATAGAAAAGGCAAATTTTATTGGGATTAAACACATAAATCAACAACTTCTTTAAATAGTATATGCATTGTTTTATTAGCAGTAAGTTGCAAAGTTCTCTAGAGTATTTTGCTTTATTATAGCAGTAAGGGGGCTTTGATGTATTACATCTTACAGAGCATGATTTCAAATTGAAATTACCAGTGTGAGGTTTGGAGCAAACTGAAAAAAAAACCTGTCAGGTTGCAATCAATTTGTTCTTACCTTCGATTACCTTCAATTTGTTTTCTTCTCATTCCTTACAATGGTTTGTCTTGAATATACATGTTTTCTAGTTTATTAGATACAACAATAGTTGCTGTGATTTGCTAATCTGTCCTCCTATCTATCACAGATGACGTTTATAGAAACTGATTATTATATGTAATTAAAATAAAATTGCAGCTATTATTTTTCCTGTGGAATATAGATTTTCCAAAGGTATACACTTTTCTTTATTTAGCTGGAACTCAACAGTGTTGTGATGAAAAATTCAGTATATAAGATTTGTTGTAATGGAAATACCTGTAAAAGATTTTATTTAGCAAGCAGATAATCAAAGATTCAAGATTGCTGGGATAGACAGGGCTCAAATATCTACCAGCCGCCTGCAAGAAACCACTGGATATTATAAATGGTATATTATAAATCAACTGATAAAGACCACATTTGATTTCAATATCAAGCACATACAAACATAAACCAAGAGTTAATTTTATTCCCCTCACACGAAAACTCAAAACAAATACTGTAGATAACAGACTGAATGCTACATAAATAGAATTTTAAAGATTGGTGAGAAAGAGCTTTCTCATCAAGAAGGGTCAAATACTTGTCACAGCAATCATCACCAGAGTCCTGAGTTTTGTGATTTTCCTGAGATTTTCTTTTTATAGCCATGACTTCTGACATTCTGTGATTTTTGCTTCAGTGGGTGGAATGAGCTACCATACAGTTGTAGACTTCAAGTTTTACAAGGAGCTTTAGGATAATAATACTTAAGGTAGAAATAAAAGTGATCAAAGAGCAGAGTATCAGCATTAATGGCAATACTATATATACATGAAAGGTTGAGTCAGCTGTTTTATGAGACAGGTTCAACAATAGCAGGCAACTTTAGTAAACTAGGATAACTAAACAATATAATGGAGGTAGGCACATATCTCATTCTAAAATCCAGAAATGTCATTTACTATTAAAACATTAAAAAGTAGATAATCCTACCTCATAATTACCCATGTAAAAGAAAGAAATACAAAGCTTGTTAAGTCAGTAGATTAAAGAAACATTTTAAAGCTCGGAGTTCTAATGCTTTAGCTGTGATTGCCATGATATTTTTACTACTGATCTAAATTATAATCACAGACTTTCACCTTCATATGTAATTTATTTTCTTTTTTGCTTGTCTGTGTTGATGAATATTCTAGCTCTATGCTTTTTTAAAATTAATAGACTTGAAGATATATGACCACCCTGAAGTTTAAGAAAATGAACATATTTTCTTTTTGAATAAATGCATTCAACACACTAGATCATGTTTTAAGAAGCCTCTAAAATCTAGAGGTTTTGAAATTCTGTATATTACTGCCTTAAGTAAAATGTGAGTATTCTAGTGCTTCTGGTCAGATATGTGATTTGATTTCCTTAAAGTTGTCTTTATCCAGCTTTTTATTAACAAAAGCAACAATTATACTTTTAAATCCTTTTAACTCTTACCAGTTGGCAAATTGTGAATTTTAAATATAAGAATTATGTTAGCACTATCACATATCTGATATTAAACATTATCAAATAATCTGACAAACAGCTATCTGTTCTAAGTTTAAAACTATAATGTACGTCTCACACCATACTGAACAATGGTATGTAAGTGATATCAGGATACCTCAAGATGGTGGATGTGGTGTTGTTTTAATATTTTACTGTGTTTTAATAACAGATATTCAGTAGGAAACTATCTTACATGTAGCAAGGCAATACACTGGAATTCAATAGTGCAATGAAAGTATTCTAAGCACAAGCTTGGGAAATAAGTCCTATTTCTGTCCAAAATATTTGATAATATCAAACATGGAGGATCACCTTTATTTATCTGGTGCTTGTAGGCTGAAATATTAAACTTCTATTGTAAAAGCAGAGCCAATGTTATAGACTAATAAACTCAGTATGTCCAGTTTTTCAATGAGTTGAAAGTAGATCGTTGTGCAATTTATTTGCTTTTCAGTTATTTTTTTCTTTTCAAATCAAATGCAGTTAATTTTTTTAAGTTGTGCTGTGAGAAACTCCAACAAAAGGTATCATCATATGCAGTTAATGGTTGAGCAGCCTATAATAAATGAAAATGCCATCATGGTTTAGCAATTAATTAATGTATGGATAATCTTAAAAAACTTTTCTGTCTGCGGGATTTAACTTTCTGATTTAAACTGCATTCAGAGTGAATGGCAATGTTCAATTATTGTAGTAGTGTGTTATGGGAAATTGTCAAAATTGTGATTAATAGCCCCTATGGAAAACAATTAATTTCATGTCCTGTTGCTAGGTCAAGTATAAAAGCTAATTTTCTGGAAGAAAGAAATATGTTTATCAGCATATTTTTTTGATGTTTTAATCTGTAACACTAAGCGCTCCATTCACCATAAAAAAAAATAATAATAATTCTTGCATATATTAAAAACGTTTTTATGATATTAAAAAGTGATTGTAAAGGGATTGTCATTCAGAGCACATATGTGAGGAGGACAAGAAGGATAAGTATTAAAAAAGTTCAAATTTTATCATGGGAAACTTTGCAAACACATTGACAGTGATGGCACTACTCAAAACTGATTGAAGTACACAATTTTAGTGCAACAGAAGGGCAGTTATGTATTCAGATAGTGACATCAGAAATATCAGACCTCCTTCCCTTAACACATGCTAAAATAAAGATCTTTGCTCTGAGATCAAGCATGAAAAAGAAGGGATTATTTCCAGTCATAAATAGTGAAATAGGAAGAAGGAACATTCATTCTTTACTACTATTCTACACTGCCACACTCTAACTTGCTGTCTTTAATTTGTTTCTTTATTCTGATATTCATTCCTTCCTGAAGGAAGAGTTTCTTCCTGTAGTTTATCCCTAGATGTCATATTAAGCCAATAATCTCAGTATACATTTTCAAATGGTTAATTAGATCTGTATTATCTCCAAGTTAAAATACTCAGAGTTTCTCTAGATATATTAATTAGTTAAATATATTATCTATTTTGTTTCCTGTGATGTTGATAAGTCATTTGTTCTAAAAATACAAAGATGCAGGATGACATGTTTAGAGGATGAATATATTCATGAATATTTATACCACATAATTTAAGGAATCTCAATTATGTGCCTGAATTAGAAGAGTTCCCCAACAATTCCCTTTTAATCAGTTGAACAGAGCAGGGCCAATTATAAACACGCAATATCTTTTACATCTGTCTCCCTCTCTCTCTCCTTTTTCATCTCCATCTACCTCTTCCTTTTTGTTGTATATATAAGTACTCTAAAAAAGAGCCTCCTAGTCCAAATTACATCTCCGAATTTATTAGTACTAATCATTCATCAGAAGTTTTTGTTGAAATCTTATTCTTTCCGTACTTTATTCTTGAAAATAGTTGTTCAAAAATGTACCTACTGCCAGAAAGAGATGACATGGTGCTCTAGGTGAGGTCTCAGTGATACTGAATAGAGAGGAAGGATCATCTCACTGGAACTACTGTTGATACTTTGCCTAATGCAGTCAAGAGAACACTCAATTGGCAACTCCTCTAGGTTTTTTTGTCAGACAGAAATTTTCTGAGCATGCTCTCTATCCCATCATCCAGATTGTTAACAAAGATGTTAAAAAAAGACCTGGTATTGACCTTTGCATCTTGTAAGTTTCAAAGAAACTGCACGATTTTCTCAAGAGAAATAAAAAAAAAAAAAAAAAAAAAAAAAAAAGATTTATTGTAGTTTTACAAAGTGTTGAGTATAGAAATGTCTTTGCTTCATGCTTATTTTTGAACAGAGAACTACTTTAACAGATTTTATTACTATGTAACCATATTAAAAAGTAGGAACCTGTAACAGGATAATATTAAAAGTTTAGATGCAATAAAATCATATAGTAATCTTTTTTCCTTATCCTTGTATCTATTTATGAAAAAAAAAAAAGTAATATACATTAAAAAAATGTTTGCAGGTATTTATTATAGAAATATTAAATTCTAAACTGATATTCATTGTAAATGTAGCTACTGCAATAGAACATTGTAATTAGGCTTATCCTATGTTAGCAGAAAAGAACCATGATGAATAATGTATTCTTTATGTACAGCGATGCTAGAAGGCCTCAGAAAATATGTAACTATTTTATTATTATTCATTTCTGCATACAATTAATGATAAACTACAAAGAATTGTTAGTTTTGAACCCTTGAGCAGAATTTATGAGGTCAATTTTTAAAGAATTATTCCTATGGGTTGTAATTACTGTTTGGTAGCACACACAACCTGATGTTATTTTAGAAGGCAATTTGAACATCTGGATGTATTAATTGAAAGATTTAATTCCAAAGAACCTTCTTACTTTATTATGTTAGTGTGCATATTAAACAAAACAAAACAAAACAAAAAACTGAATAAAGCAGGACTACTTATCACCTCTTCGAATGCTGAGAAATACACAATTGCTTTGCTTGTTAGAATACTTGAGTACATAAAACCATAGATATGGGCTCTGAAATGAAACATCATTTGTTACAGATGCCACTTCAGATATTTCTTGACTACATCAGAGTTGTAGAAAGATACAATATATAGATTTTTAAAACAGGCAAATATATCCCATAGAACTTTGTGCAAATATACACATATTCACTTTACATTTGGCATTCACTATATTATACACTGGAACCATAAAACACAGGATGTCTGTTTATACTGGTCTATTTGAAATGGATGTGGAAGCAGGAATGGGTTACCTAAGAGGACTACAAATAAGTTCAATATACTTCAATAGAATTGTTTTCAAAAGACTTCAGTACAAAGGAGAGGTACCAACGTCATCTCGTGGACTTGAAAGAACTCAGAATTCTTTTAGCTGTGACAAAATAGTACTTAATTTCCATTTACATTAACAATATTTACAACTTCAAACTCTTATTGAATTATGATGTACACTGATTTTAATTTCATAGCTTATTAAAAGTGTTAGAAATTTTTGTTTTAGTTGAAGAAGTATAAATCAAGACAGTTCATGTGAACTTTTTACTTTATGTAACATTCAAACTACCAAAAAAAGAAACAACACAAACAAACAAACAAAAAAAGAACAAAGAAAAGTGAATGAAGACTGGTGGTAAGGAGGATTTTGTTAACTGTAAAATGCCATGAGCCTACATTAGATCCAATGAGGTCCTGAGATTACAGATTATTCTGTGAGTGATGAAGGTCACCAGATGTTTTTCTCAATTCCCTAATCTAACCTTTTTTTTCTTTTTTTCTTTTTTTTTTTCTCTTTTTGGACTGTTTTTGTTTTAATTACTAGGAATACTGGCTTGCTTTGGAATCTTTTAAAGTCAGCTGCTTAATGAGACCAAATGTTTATTCCGGTACCCATTACCCATTACCACTTCTCCACAAATTTTTTACCTCCCCTTGCCATATAACTTAGCAAAATGTTGCTGTCTGGAGTCTCATCTGAGGTAAATGTTATGATATGATATGTATACATTGTAACATGTACATAAGCACACAAATCTATATGCGTACACAGAAAGAGATGTTTATGTATGCATGGTAAATAAGAATCTTGTATGGTATCGAGTCTTAGGTCAAATATTCACTTGATAGGCTGCAAATATTCGATTTTTTTTTAGAATGTACTGACTATTGAGTGCCAGGTGACAACAACAAGAAGATACTACTTATATCCTTCTATGATCTTTCAACCATACGCACTTGAATTTCCTAGGCTAGATTCTAGAGGACTGTTATGTAAGTCCTCCTAAAGAGCCAAGACACATTTTTCAATGAAAGCTGCTCATTCTTGTGTGTAAGATCTGTTTCTTTCTGTATGTATGTATGTCCTCTTCTTTACCTAGGAAAGTGTTGTTTTTACAGCAAACAACTTTACAATTTTACAACTTTACAACTTTATCTGTTAAAATACGTAAACTAAGTGCAAAAAATTCAGGTTCAGAAATATAGAATTTAATTACTGTCCAGATTTTCTCAGAGAGATCTTTAGATATCCAGTCACAAAATATCTCCACCTATCTAATAGAAATAACAGACATATATAATGAAAATTCACATATTTTCTGCTTAGTTATGAAAATTGAGAATTTAATTTCAGCTACTATATTTTAATCAGATATATGATTTCATTTGATTGATTCTTGTTTTGTTGGGTCTTTTTTCCAGCTGAATCTAAGTGGAACAGAGTTATCAGCTGACATGATTGCAGATAGTATCTCTATTGTACTTGTTATAGAATAAAATGTCAAAAATTACCTAGGGAGTCCCTGATTTGTGAATCATTGACAAAATTGTCCATAATAGTACTTTGAAGTGTTGAGCTATTATATGAAGCAGCAATCTTTATTCTTAGCAGACAATACAGAGGACTAAAGGTCAAACTGCTTTTCAAGATTTCCAGTAGGGACTGCAACAAAATGTATTTCTTTTTGCTGTTAAGTAAATTTTTGTTATGTAAGTTTTTCAAAATATTTAAAATTACAGCATGAATAAAAGTTCAGTAAGGAATTATCAGGACAATTTAGAAAAGAATACAAGGCAAAGATAATTTACGAGCTATTTGGAAATTTATTACAATGCTAAGTACCATATGTAGCAATGACCATTGAAGGTAGACTGAATTTGAATTTGCTCACTCTACAAACTGTTAACAAGGGACGGAGAATGAATTTTCCAATAATATTTTCTAAGTGTTCTGATTTTCTAGAGTGTTTTGGGGTTGAAATATATGTATAAATCTGTCTAAATCTTTGTCAGAATGATACGTCTGTCTTACGTCGAATACTGATTGCAATTGCTTTTTTTCGGAGAAATTATTCAAAAATAAGGTTAAAGTTAAAATATTTCAGAACGTTTTTGTGTGGTATTTTGCTTACTGTCTTTCTGATGTTGTTTGTTTAATTTTACAAATATCAAGTAGTTCTACATCAACTCGTTATTGCAAGATATCTCTGAAATATGATAGGGAAGGTTTAGCCCAGTTATTCCAACTACTATTTGCTGAATTACGTTGAAGGATGACTGAAATGGTGATTTCTAGCATGAGCATATTCAGTTCAAGAGCTCATGTTCTATACAGTTTTTCTCCATGACATAATGAATAATATTAGTGATTCCTTTCTTAAAAAATAGATTTCATTTTTTTTGGTCCCTGGTTGCATATGAATTGTTTTGTCAGCAACAAAATGTTGTCTGGGGAAAGTAGAAACAAAAAGCAAAGGGAAGTTGGGAAAAGGGGAAATGGAGAGTGAAAACAAATTAATGCCTAAGTGATAAGAATTGACCTAATAATGCAACCCCCTGCTGAAACCAATTTAAGGCCTCTGTGGTGTTCTTAGAATTTAGTTGTAAATACTTGGGGGACAGTATCAAAAATAGAAGGGAAACCTGTTCTTAATGAGTAACACTTCATTGACAGAGAAAGAAGTATGTATATCATATATTTGAAATGTTTGTGTTCATTAAGGTCCAGAAAAAGATCAAATGTTATGAATGAGTTCTTTTAGTTTTCAGTCTTACTGACAAAGGCAAATATCTTTACTTTTTTTTTTTTTTGTTTTTGAAAACAAACAAAAAAATCTTTCAGAAAGGGATTTCATGCATGCATGGCTGGAGTTGTAAATCAAACCTAAATTTCAGACAACAGCATCTAACTCGAAAGTTACCTTCAGGCTACTGCAAATAGTGTTGTAGTGCATATGGTCCAAAATATGGATACATTTTAATAGCTATGCTGATAAAAAATGCTTGCTAAAAAAGCTATGAAAGACTAAACGCATCCAAAAAAAAAAAAAAAAAAAAGATACAAATGTATCTACGATAGAGTTTACAGTGCTGAATTTGTTAGCAACATGAATTCTTTGTTAGTACACTGATACACTGGCTGACTGAATGCAATGCCTCCTATTTTTATCATATTGCCCCATAACATCAGAGGGTAATAAAAGTTGAACATTCTCACCAATATTCTGTTACATTTTGTTGCCACCTGACAGAGGGGCACTCTGACAAAATGGCTTCCCACTTCGTGTGGAAAAAATGGCACCTACTGATATTCACTGATGCTTGCTGAAAGTTTATGGAGACTAAAAAGTGGATGTCAGTACAGTGAGGCTCTGTGTGGTGCATTTCAGCGGTGGCAACAGTGACATGAAAGACAAGTCAAGCTCCAGACAGTGATGCAGGGCTGTCATACAATGAAATGAAGTGTCTCAGTCAGCTCATCCATGCAAGTTGACTAATCGTCGTGACTGGTGAAAAATAGTGTTTTCAAGCTAAGAATTTGCTCTGTCTATGTTATTACGCTCCTTATGTCTGTTGCAGTTTCAGTTAGCAGGCATATTACTTTCCAAGGTGGCATTACTTCAAGAGCAAACTACTATTTTTACAAACTATTTATACAAACTATTATTTATTATATTTATTATATTTATTTATTATATTTATATTATTTATTTATACTATTTATACAAACTATTAATTTTGCATAGGATTATTTAAATTTTAGAAATATATTTTTCCATGTATCAAATTCTTTGTCCATTTGTATGTGAATAAGTTTTAAAGGACATGTTTATGAAGACAGTAATTTTTCTTCTCTTGAAAATTTTACAATTTTACTTTGAAGATTTATTTTATATTTCATTATTTATTTTAAGTATGGTGATGTTCACATGCATTCTTTGACTCAGGGCAAAATATATAAAATATGTAAATTTATACTTTTACCTTCCTTGGAGAACTCTTAGCATCTAACAGTCTACAGACTGAGCAATTGAATAGTGTTACAGCAGGCTTTGTGCCTACCAAACTCTTTTTAATGTTCAAGGTCTACTTCCTTATTTCTCTGAAGGCTGATTATTTCATTTATTTTGTTTTTGTTTGTTGTCGTTGCTGTTTATTTTTTATTCTGTCTTTTTTCTAAATCCAAGCCATTATTATAACGTAGAATTTAAAGCTACAGCTACACTGGGTCACACAATAACAACTTAATATGGCAAGCTACTACCCTCCTCCCGTTAGTAATGAATGGTAATGAACTCAATAACTTACACACCTTACTACAGTGCAGCTTTCAGAAAAATGCTCCCTTTGTCCTTAACTATATGAAACAGTGTGATTACACTTTGAATACCCTTTTTTGGTATATATTTGGTATATATTTATATATTTGTTTTTTATTTATTTATTCTTTGATACTTGACATGTGTGCTTGTAACAAAATTAGTTTGTGTTCTTTTGTAAATGACAGATGTGCTAGATTTTAATTTTTTCCTTCTATTTTTTTCTTTATCATCATATACAGTGCGTTTTCTTTACCATATTACTATTTTTTACACTTCTGATAAGTTAAACATTTTGGTCTCTTTTTTTTAATCTCTTTACTTTTAATCTCAATTTTTTTAATCTCTTACTGTTTTTTTCATCAGGTGAGTCACTTTTGGTGGGTATTTAATTTTCCTGCCTTTCAAAATACTGAAAAATCAATATTTCCTTCCCACCTCTTGACTGCTGACTGCCACAGAACTCTGCTTAAATCATAGTTCTTACCTTTTGATTCTGAATTAATAAATATCTTAAAGAAAAGTCTGTCAATTTATTATTAATCTTTTTAATATATTTTGAAAAAGAAAACCAAATAGCATTCATCAAGTGTTTTTCTTATATCTATACTTACCACTACGAACCTAACCAAACTTAAGCTTTGATGAGATGTATTTTCTTCAGACTTGTTACTTGTAAATTTATGATTTTTTTCTGTTATTCTTCTGCATTAACATAATCTGAAAAGAAAAAAAAAAGAGAATGCCTTGTTTTTTTCTATTTTTTTTCAAGATGAGTTCTTGAAACTGATCATACAGCAGTAGTATGAAATGTTTGTTTTCTTAAAACTAAGTATATGAACAGGAACAGCTAGATCACCTTGCTCAGAGAACTATCCAGCCTTGAATGTTTCCAGCAATGGAGCATCCACTACCTTTCTGGGAACCTGTTCCAGTGTATCACTGTGCTTATTGTGAAAAAAATGTTTCCTTTTAATTAAGTCTAAATCTCTCCTCTTTTACTTTGAATCCATTTCCCCTTGTCTTATCATAATAGACCCTGCTGAAGAGTCTGTCCCCTTGTTCTTTATTGCCCCTCTTTAGGTATTGAAATGTCATTATCCTTGGTCTCCCCAGTGCTTTTGCTTCTTCAGGCTGAACAGCCCCAGCTCTTTCAGCCTGTCCTCACAAGTGAGGTGTTCCATCCTTTGGACTGATTTTGTGTCCTTCTCTGGGCACAAGAGCTTTTACTGGACCATGTCTCTCCTGTACTGAGGACACCATCTTGATGCAGTACTCCAGGTGAGATCTTACCAGAGAAGAGTAGAGGGGCAGAATTATCTGCCTTGCCCTGCTGGCCACTCTTTTTTTTTTTTTTTTTTTTTTTTTTGTAATGCAATCCAGGATACAGTTGGTTTTCTGGACTGCAAGGCTACATTTCTAATTCACATCCATTTTGCCATTCACCAGTATTCGTCTTTTTCAGCAGGGCTGTGCTTAATCCTTTTGTTTCCCAACTTGTGAGACTCTCTGGCTTTTACCTCTATTAGTAAGAAGGGGAAAAAGTTGGGTGATTTTTCATAGCTAAATTATCCATGATCAGCTTGAAGACCTCCGACTTCAACAATTTGTAGTCTTACAATAAGAAATGACAAAAGCCAAGTAGAGTGCTGTAAGGACCTGTTTAGAGATATTTTCTCCTTTTTTTTTTATACTGTTTATAAAAATAAACTACTTTTTTGGAGTGTTGTTCTTGGATCAGACTAATTCTCTGTAGGGAAGAAGCTAACCAAGACCTTTTACTTTTATAGAAAGCAGGTAAACTTTTATTCAGGTGATGAGATCTCTAATGTTAAAAAGCTTTGTTTTTTGAAAGGAGAATCAATTTAATTTGAGAGTAGTGGCAAACAAGCTGAAACAAATAAAGATCTGTGAAAATTACCTGGACTTAAACTGACTTGGAATAAATAAGCATACCTAGAATAGTGTTTTTGTAAACAGCGGTAAATTTTCTTCTTTAAGTGTCAGCAGCCATAAAGGAGAAAAATAAAAAGGCTTCTGTAAAATATGTCCCTTTATGCATTGTTACATGACGTATAACAGGTATGAATGGCTACAGCATTCAGCAAACTTTCTCATGGGAGATTTTTACTCACATTCTACTTAAATGCCAAGTGTGCACATGTTAGTTCTTAATTAGTGAGATAAAGCTTAAATCTTTGAGGGGTAAGGATGTTGATAATAATGAAATATTTTAAAATTCTGAACAAAGGTATAAATATGTATCTGTATATAATAGATTCAGTCTCTACCTTTTTGCCTAGAAATGTTTATACACAGAAAAGTGTAATTTATTATAACTATTCATTGACCACTAGGGCAATAGGCATTCTCTTCACTAGTTATATTGCCATTAAACATTAATTTATTTACATTAAATTTACCTTTTATTTTTTACCATTTTGTTAATATTAAATTTACCTGAGAAACTCCTGTTTTTCCATTTAATTCTTTCAAAAATAATATAGATCTCCTTAATTGCTAAGATGCCTTGGAAAATGTTTTAAGAAATCATATCTTTTAAACTGGTAATTTTGCAGTAAAACATTTCAACCAAACCAAGTTATTCAGTGTCTGAGCACCATTCTTAGTGATCCAATAAAATCCAGACAAAGATTTCTCTACAGATTATGCTTTCAAATATCGTATTTGACAGATTTCAATTTCAAATTTGTCTGAAATGAGAAACTTCACAATTTTTAAGTATAAAACCGTAAAGAAAAGTATAAAATTTTGAGGCCTTCTGACTGTACAACACTCCAGAATAAATTAGGATTGCTGGAATGATGACCAAACATATGATATGCCATATTAATGATATGTAGTATTTTAACTAATAGCATCACATTAGAAGTTAATACTCAAGGCTTTGTTCTTCACCATGTACTCACCTCTCTGTCCTTGACCACCTTCTCTGTGCCTACTGTCATCATATTATTAAATTTTTCCTCATAAAGAGAAAAATAATTTATTTTGTTTACTGGGATCTCAAGACTGAAAAATTAAATGTATATGTACAGACAATGCATACTAGCCGTGTTTTCTTGTCTGCATTTTGAGATACAAGATTCTTAGATGTTAAGACATAGATCAACCCCTTCCACTTCCCTTAGATAAAATCTAGTTTTGAAATATTCAAAATTTTAACCTTTTTTAAAGTAGCATTCATCAGTATTCAGTTGTTTGAAGAAAAAATCGTATGAGTGAAATTAACAGGAAAAAAAAATAGTACCATCAGAAAACACAATATAAAATACAATTTCTTGATGGTATAGAATACAGTACACACATAAAACTAGATAAAGATCTTCAACTGAGTAATTGCCTTACCATTTTCAATACAGTATATCAATTTTGTGTTTAGGATTTTTGAAGAGCAGAACTCAAATGAAATTTGGAGAGTCAGACTTACAAAACGTTGCTGGATAGGGCTCTATTTAAATATAGTGGATTATAATTTAATATATTTAAAATGAGAAAACTGTCTGAAAAAATATATAAAAAGTAGAACTAATAACATAAGAAGTATTCTTTGTTTTGCAAATTGATTTTAAAAAATTATTCTGACTGAAAAAGTATGTTAAATGCCACAGATGCTGCTTCTTTAACATACTACGCCTCCATTTTGTAGTTCATGAGTACAACATAGAGTCGTATTTTTCAAATGCTCTCTGAGTAATGGTGCACTAACTTTACTATAACAGATGGTCTTTAGCTGTAGTTTCCCACTGGTGGAACTGGTACCACACAGCTGAATGTTTGCCTTGATCAAGTCCTTCTAGCATTTTACTGGTGTACCTGTCAGTCATCCATGGTGCTTTTAATGGGCATACAAAACAGCTTAAGGCATTCATGTTGTTCATCATATGTACCAGATGTCCAGAGCAATAAAGCTGAGACTGCAGGAATACTGTAACACTGAAAATTTGATACTGATGTAAGATAACAGTACCCCAAATTGAAAAATAATTCAGACTAAAGCTATTAGATAAATCATCAGCCACTTTCTCTTTTTCTCAACAAGACAAATTTAACATTTTAAATTAAGAATTCATATAAATATATATCCATACTTAATTATTTTGATTTTGAGAAATTGAATTATTTGTATAATATTAGATATTCCATACACGCTTTTATTCAAATATTTATTTCTAGCAATAAGAGGCAACATATATTTGATGCAGTTAATGCAACTGTAAGATTATTCACTGATAAACATATTGACTTTGTTTTATATACTAGCCTATATTTTAAGTGTTTTTAACAATACTCCAATTTTCCTGAATGACACAGCTTAAAACATTTGTATTTCAATATTCCTATTCAAAACTGATATTATAATTCCAATTTTCTTCTACTTCAACTGTTAGGCAGTTGTGCCAGCAACAGTGCATTATCCTATTGATTTATTATCTCTGTCTTGGGAATTTTAAGGGCTTAAAACCTTGATGTAGTTGGAAAAAAGGCAATGCCTAATGTGATTTAATAAATGGATAAAACAGATTTCTGCATGTGACCATGTGTTCAGCACAAGCAGAGTAGGAGAAGTCTTTCCAGACCTCAATAAGGAAAGCATAACAGTAAGTAATATAAGCAAGTTGTTTTAATGGGATTATAATTATAATAAAAATAAAGATTCAAAACATTTCTGGTAAGGAGATAGCAGTATATCTTAGTGAGCAATACTTTAGGCTGTTTTAAAATTTTTGAAAATAAAAGTTTAAAATTATTCTATCAGAACAGAAAAATAATCCTGTTATTTCTCTTCCTCATTTCTCTATATACCTAGATTCATTCTGGACTTAGACATTAACAACTCCATCTTGGATCCTATAGAAATATTTAATTATTACTTATAATACTTAATTAAAAATACTTATCGAATTTGCCTTCTAGCCATTAAGGTCCCCTTAATGCATATCATACCCGATAGTATCTTCTGAAATTTCTTGGGAACATGTACAGTTGTTGTTTCATGATGCAAGGACACTGTTTTTAGACTCTGGTATTGGAAGACAGGGAGAAGTGTTCACAAAATGAAGCAAACTGCAGGACCACCTTTTAATCACTTTTATAATTCTGTTACAAATTTAACCATAAAGCATGCTTTTTTTTTTTTTTATAGAGGAGAGTGGAAAATTGTGTGTCACAGTTTTTAAACAACGGAAGGCAGACTGCCAGCAAGAACTGTGATTAGAAATGTTTGACAGGCTGTGTGGTAAGGTAATGTTTGCTAAACTGTGCTTGCTTCCCTCAGAGTTATGTCTCAGTAATCACAAAGTGATGATGCAGAGGTGGCTGTGGGGGAGAGAAAAAAAAATGGCAAAAAAAAAAAAGTGGGTTTTAACAACACAAACACTTGTTTCTAGTCCAAAGAACTATAGGAGCTCTTTGAAAATTCAAGTTTATACAGGTTTTGGGGCTTTTTTTTTCTGTAACTGTAAACTTTTGCTCCGTAAACTGTGTAAAGAAGCTGTCAGTAAATTAGCTAAATATTTCAGATGATCTAGCAAAAAAACTGCTTTCTCATGATAGCTTACATTTATAGAGAAAACAATAAATAAAATCATTTTTAATGTTATTGATCTGTATGTGAGATGAATGAAAACTTTAGTGGCAGACCACTAATACTGGGAAAAGGCAATATAACACACTTCTGTACTTTTATGCTGTGGTACATATGTCACTTTACTTGGAGGTATTACATTACATAATGCTATTGCATAATACATTTTATTAATATATTACTAATTAGATTTATGAAAATTATAATCACTTGTTTTCAGTTTCTTTCTATAAAGTTCAAGAAGCTTTTGACCCCCTTTACTTCCCAGTCATTAACTGACAGTAGTCACCTGGCAACTATGTTGTCTTCTATTGCAGAGTAGGACAGAAAGTAATCATTGCCATACTGGGTTTGGTGTTATACTTCAGGTAGTCAAATAGTAAAGTAAAATAACATGATTAACATTTAAATGATGTATTTTAAAGGCATCCACATTGTGATGTGCTAAAACAGTACTTCACTTATTTATTGCTGTAACATACTCAATTTCTTTTCAGTACCCTTTTGTTTCATCCTAACCAAAGAAGGAGAAAGGTTGTTAACATCCACTGCCTCCCTCATTATGAAGTTATATCTTATTCTTTGAAGGAGAATGATGCGTTTAAGTGGAATCTAAAAGTTTTGGTCAAATATCCAATTTGGTCTAGACTTAGGCAGACTTAAACAACTCATGATGGAAAGACACAACATCCACACTTGGTAGTGGGTTTCCTCTTACACATTAAGGACAATTAAATGTAAATTAAGCTGCTAAAAACTAGAAATCTATTTGAGGTAGAGCTACGTGGCATTAGGAAAGCCAAAGTGTAGGCAGAATTGATCAAGGCGAGGGATGTTAAAACAGTAGGAGGCTCTACAGGCTCCTTGGACAGAAGAGGCAGGCCAAGGTGAGTATACCACCTTTGGTAAATGAGAAAGACAACTGGCTTCAACAGATGAGGAGAAGGCTGAGGTACTGAATGAACTCCTTTCCTTGGTCTTCACATGCAGCCAGGATTCTCAAGTTCCTGAACCCTGCATCCCTAAACCACTAGGTTGGGACTAAGGAAGTAAATACCCCCCCACTGTAAGGGCAGATCAGGTATGAGACTGCCTCATGGGACTGAATGCTTACAAGTCTATGGGGCTGGATGACATGTATCCTTGAATTCTGAAGGAGTTGCCCAGCATGGGTGCTGAGCTGCTCTCCATCACATTTGAAAAGTTGTGGCTGTCAGATGAGGCCACAGGTGACTGGAAAAAAGGGTCATGTCACTCCCATTTATAAAAAAAGATAGCAAAGAGGGAGCAAGGGGGACTGGGAGGAGCAATCCTTCAGAGTAGCCCTGCAGAGAAGGATGTGGGAGTCTTGATGGATGAAAAACTTAACATGAGCCAGCAATGTGCTTTTGCAGCTCTGAAAGCAAATGGTATCCTGAGCTCCATCAGAAGAAGGTAGGCCATCAGGGATGGAGGTGACTGTCCCTCTCTACTCTGCTCTTGTGAGGCCCCATCTGGAGTACTGTGTCCAGGTCTGGGGCCCCCAGTACAAGAAAGACATTGAGCTGTTGGAGAGGGTCCAGAGGAGGGCCACAAAGATGATTAGAGGGCTGGAGCACCTCTCCTATGAAGACAGGTGGAGGGAGCTGGGCTTGTTCAGCCTGGAAAAGAGAAGGTTGCAGGGTGACCTCACTGCAGCCTTTCAGAACCTAAAGGGAGACTACAAACAGGAGAAGAGTCAACTCTTTGAAAGAGTAGATAAAGGCAGGACAAGGAGAAATGGTTTCAAGTTGGAGGGAAGATTTTCGTTAGATAGCAGGTGAATGTTCTTTACAGAGAGTGTGGTGAGGTGCCAGCACAGGATGCCCAGAGAGGCTGTGGATGCCCCATCCCTGGAAGTGTTCAAGGCCAGGTTGGGTGGGGCCCTGGGCAACCACTTAAAGGTGGAAGTTGTGGCCCTGCATGTGTCATGGGTGTTGGAGCTTGATGATCCTTGAGGTCCCTTCCAACCCAAGCCATTCTATGATTTTGTGTCCTATATTTGGTGACAGAAGAAAGCTGAGTCTAGACTTACAAAGTAAACTGCGTCTGCATGTAAAGTTGGTAGTAAGCCTGTGCGTTATATTCAGTCTCAGTAGAGCTTGTCATTTTAAGCTTAGATTTACACCGATCACAATTATACTGTGCTGATGCACCCTGAGGCTTCAAAGTTTCAGACTCTTGTCCTTTTAGAATTCATAGCATAGACTGGTCTCCTGAGAATGTCTTCAAATTAATTGTTAGCATGTATCAGGTTGTTTTGATCAATTTGCCTTCAGATATTGTTAAAATGAGAAGGTTGACTAGCTTTTTGCCAGGTAGGAATATGTCCTCATTTGAAAAATGCCCTGCTTTTTATAGTACTATTTTGCTGTAGAGAAAAAAAAAGGAAGAAAGAAAAAGAGACGATAAATAGTCTTAGATGTGAGTACTTCAATGAGTAGAAACCTAAAAAAAAGTTAAGGAAAACAAATGAAATGGAATCAGGAGCTGTAAAAAGTGAACAAAGTTAAAGCCACTAGTTTCACTTTCTTTGGTAACCTGAAATAGACCGCAGTAATTATCTTTTCATATGAAGTTCTTAAGATAGCTAGTATTGTTTGATATAATTATTAATATATGTGGCAAACACACGAATTCAATTCTACATTAAAGCAGACAAGATGAGAAAGCTATTAAATGAACAACAAAATCTTATATGTGTTTTTCCAGCACTTTTTTCAGTCCCTGAATTTCAAGTTTTGAAAGACAAAGAAATATCTCTGCAAAACTTCCTCAGGTATTGGCTTGTTTAGCTTCTGTATTGAATGGCATGTGTTATCTCTGGGATACTCAATATAAATTTTGTAAGAATTTTATAAACCTCCTTGGTTATATGTTTGTTCAAGGATAAATTGTACAATAAACTGTAATACTTTCTGTACATTATACTGTTTTTCTCATGACATAAAATTCAGTGTTAATTTGATACATAAGGTTTAATAGTATCTTTGCTTTTTTAACTTTTCTTTCAACCATTCTTCTAAATATCTTTATCCCTGTCTACAGCATGATGTCACAAGGATCTTTTCTTTCTCCTTGTTTCATCTCATAAGATGCAAAATAATGTAAGAACTTTGATGGAGTGTACAATAAGAAGAAATATGGATAATATATCTCTCATTTAATAACAGTAGTAGATTAACTCATTATCAGAACAGATATGTAATTATTCAATCTAAAATCATAACTTTTATAGAGAATTCAGATTTTATTTAGAGAAAAAAGATTTGATAACAATTCACATGTAAGTAGTAGTTTATCTGTATTTCATTTTGTGGGGAGAGGGGGCACATTTTTAGTGCTTCTGTGTGATATTTAGCAAGACATTCTCCTTTTACCTTGAATAAAATAATACAATAATAAAATATTAATTTTCAGACAATTGTATTTGTGAATGCTATCATTACATAGCCAAGAATGTTAAATTCTTAGCATTAGAACTGTATTTATGACTTCTAACATTTTTCTTTATCATGTGAAGAAGGAAGAACTGTCGCTCACCAAACATAATAAATGAGTCTTGTCATAAGATTGTGTACAATCCAAACAGCAAGGCAAGACAGGACAGACCTAGGTTAAGGCCTAGACTGAAAGACAAAGGATTAAAAAAATGAGCTTATTAATCATGAGTGACTGTTTTAAAGAGTCAGATTTCTATTTTCACAAGAATAATTATTAAAAATGATATAACAATACCCTTTAAATATAAACATTAAAATCTGAAAACCTTTCTTAAAAAAATATTTTCTAAATTAAATTTCTATTAACATTAAAACAAGTCAAATTGAATTTTCCCTTTTGTCTCATACTGTCAATTAAATAGCAATTAAACAGCAAATATTTTCATTACTATGCCTGTAATGAAATGTAGTGAGATGTAAGTAGGTTGATAGACAGATCATGCTTCACAGTGGGAAAATCTGTTTTCAGTTTAGGTAATGTACCACATATTTACAGGAATCATAATACAGATAAATACTTTTAAGATGTACTGAAAAATTCAATATTGTTTTCTGAAGTAATAAAAACAGCAGACCTGCAATTCCTAGATTATGCTGCATTGTCCGTTCCTGTTTCTATTACATCTTTCTTTCAAAGCAAAATATAAAAGTCTTGGAAATATCAAGTTAAGTTGAATATATCAAAAATCTGAAATTGATCTTTTTTGTAACTAGAAATTATTATTTATTTTAATATTAATATATCATGTTTATACACTAAGATATATAATCATGAAAAAGTGCATCTTTCTTGTCATAGTTATGCCTCATCTGAGTAATATCATTTTTTTCATAAAAAGATGTCTTTTGCAGATGGAGCATGCTGTATGGTGTTTTTGGACTGTGTTTTACTCACCCACGAGCTTAGCCTTGATTGAACACAATCACTCTTGTTGACATGGACTGGGGCCAGGGAGCATCAGAGGCTAACCAAATTTGTCCATTTTAGGAGAAATGATTTGATTTAACTAGCAGTTGTTACCTTTCTGTTCTTTCTCTTGACAGGCAGATTTAGAGCCTTATAAAATACACAGGCTGGAAGCCAAGCATCACTGAACCACACAGCGCTGGATTACCTGGTGAAACCCTGTCAAGACAAATAAATTAGCATTTAATAGTCAAAATGCTCAGCCCATGAATAACTTTAAGGGACAGACATCAGATAAGTATGCTCTTTCCAAAGTAGAATAATAATGTATCTGACCTAAATGCGTACAAATTTCTTTTTCAAAGATATTGACTAGAAGCTAATTAACAAAACATGACTATGATTACCTTTAAACATTTTGAAAGTGGGCACAGTTAAAGCATCAGAATAAGGAACAGAAAAACTCCTAGAATATATACATATACAGTATAAAATAGCTTAATACCACAGTAAAATTGCATTTTCATCAAGGTGACGTGAAAGCTTGAAGCTGCCTTGAAAGCATTTGGTGGCTGTAAAATTACATGTGTCATGAATGCTACTCCTGTTAACAAAGGCATTGGTCATCTAACTAACTATGCAACCAAAATAATAATCCTTAATATCTTCATAAACTAGCCTAGAAGGAATGGAATGGAATGGAATGGAATGGAATGGAATGGAATGGAATGGAATGGAATGGAATGGAATGGAATGGAAAAATAGCCTGAGCTGGAAGGGACCCACGATGAGCATTAAGTCTCACTTGTGACTCCACCCATGACCACCCCATTTACAGCAGAAGAGATGATGAGCACAAAGTGGAACACAGGAAGTTCTATTCTTTGAGCACTAGAATAAGATGCTTAGAGAGAAGTTTTGGAGTTCCCTGGACACTTTCCTGTGCTAACTACTCTGGAGAACTGCTCTTGTAGAAAGAGTTGGACTAGATGATCTCTAGAGATCCCTTCCACCTCCTACGACTCTGATTCTGTGATACTGCAACTTATCTAAGAGCATTATTCAAGTACTTCTTGAAGACTGCCAGTTTTGGTTCCATGATCACTGCCTTGGGGAGACTGTTCTTATGCTCTATAGCCCTCTTGGCTAATGGAAGTACCCAAAATCAGGAAAACTTTAAACTGAGCTTTGATTTGACCTTTGAACAATGGCCTTAAGATATCATATCTGATCCAGTAATCCAAAGGATGTTACCAAGTAATCAATTTGGTATCTTTCTGCACTTCAATCAGAAGTAAATGAGAAAGCATGAAAGATACAAAAGCTTCTGAAAACATGTATATTATCTATAGCTGGAAAAAAATGATATACCTGAGGTTAAACGAATAAAAGTTAGTTGGAAGAAACATGTTACAGTTATTTTCAAGAGAGTTAAAGATAGGACTTTTGCAGCATTATGAACATTTCAAGATTCTATTAGGGCATCTTTTTTATCCAGTGTTGTTTTTTTTGTTGTTTCTTTTGCACAACAGGACAACATTGATATGTAAACCAGAAAAATACAGTCTAGTGCTAATTTCATAAAAGCAAACAATTTTGGTTCTGTTTTGTTCTTCTTCATTGCTGTAAAATTAAAATGCTCAGGAAATTCCACTGAGGAAAAGTTAGAAGAAGGTTAGCAACTGATAATAAAAAAGGAATGTATAAACTCTATATATTCTACTAATATAAATTTCTTTCATAACATCTGTTTGAATACAGTCATGGAATCACAGAATGATTTGGAAGGGATCTTTAAAGTCATGAAGTTCCAACTCCTCTGCTACAGGCAAGGACACCTCCCACTAGGCCATGTTGCTCTAAGTTCCATCTAGCCTAATATTGAAAACCTCCAGGTTGCTCACAAGAATTTGATTTACTGAAATAGAATCATAGAATAGCTCAGGTTGGAAAAACCTTAAAGATCATCAAGTCCAACCACAACATAACCATCCTACCCTATTTCTAACAATCCTGCACTAAATCATGTCCCTGGGCACGGCATCCAGATGGCTTTTAAACACATTCAGGGATGGTGACTCAACCAGCTCCCTGGAGATCCTATTCCAGTGTTTCTGTAAAGAAGATTTTCTAATATGTAACCTAAACCTCCCCTGGCACAACCTAAGGCCATTTCCTTTGTCCTATCACCTGTCACCGGTGAGAAGAGACAAACACCGATCTCACTGTACTCACCTTTCAGGTATTGGAAGAGAGCAATAAGGTCTCCCTACAACCTCCTCTTTCCCAGACTAAGCAGCCCCAGTTCCTTCAGTCGCTCCTCATAGGGCATATTCTTCAAGCTCTTCACAAGCCTTGTTGCCCTTCTTTGGATCTGCTCCAGCACCTGCTCCTCGAGGTGTGGCCTCATCAGTGCCAAATACAGGATTACTTCCCTGTCTTGCTCACCACACCATTCCTGATACAAGCCAGGATGCCATTGTCTTTCTTAGCCACCTGGGCACACTGCTGGCTCATACTCAGCCAAGTGTCCATCAGTACACCAAGGGATTTCCATCAGGCAGCTTTCCAGACTCTCCTCCACAAGCCTGTATGGTTTGCCTGGGGTTGTTGTGACCATAGTTCAGGACCTGACTCTTGGATCTATTGAAACTCATACAGTTTACCTGGACCCATTGATCCAGTCTATGCAGGTCCTTCTGTAGAGCCTTTCTCCCCTCAGGCAGATCAACACTTCCAACTCGGTGTCATCTGCAAACTTACTAAGGGTGCACTCAATCCCCTCATCAAGATCACGAATAAAGATGTTGAATAGGAACGGGAAGTATATAGTACTGGGAGTGGTCCCAGTACTGAGCCCTGGGGGACATCACTTGTGACTGGCCACCAACTGGATTTAACTCCATTGATCACAACTCTGTAGGCTTTGCCATCCAGCCAGTGTTTCACCCAGCAGAGCGTAGGCCTATCCAAACCATGGACAGCCAGCTTCTCCATGAAAATCTGTGTTTCTTCATGCATATACTGCATGTAAAAAGTGGCAGAAACTGTATCTTTAACCCAAAGCCTCTAAATATTCCACTTATAAAAAACACGGGTTTTTAATATGTAATATTTCTAAAAGTATATTAGTGGACTTCTGAAGGGAAAACAAACAAACAAAAACACTAAATGAGCTGAAAATCCAGTTTGGCTTTTTATGTGTGCGTGTTTTTTTTATTGTTTTTATTCTTTCTCTATTGATCTGCATTATTAAGTATGTATCTGAGAGTATGAAAGTACATTAACTTGATTAGTGTGCTTTCTTAATTATAATCCTGACTGAAAACAAAGAAAATTTCATTATCTTCTCTGAATAGTGAATAAAAGAAAGTTGCCAGGAAAAAAAATATACTAAAAGTTCTTATCAAGGGATTTTTGTTGTCTTTGAAGCTGGGGGTTTTTATTTGCATGTCTGTTTTGCATTGTATTAATTTCAACAAAAGACAAACCAAACAAAAATACAGCAGATATCAGGGAACTATGTGGTTTTGTTTTTTTCCCCCCTCAGTGACATACTATTGCCTAATATAAAAAAAAAATGGAATCCTAGATCACAAATTAGACTGCTCTTTTTGTTTAAGCCTCATGAAATCTGAATCAATGACATACATTCTAGAAAGATTAAAGCTCTTATGTGTCAGTCTGGAAAAGTGATGTCAAGATGGTATTACTGCATAATTTATGAGAAAAAGTGCAAGAAAGGTTTTTGTGTATATGCATAAATAAATAGTTAGCTCAATCCATCAAAACCATTGTATTCCCATTCATCAGCTCTACTCTGTAGCATGGCTTTGCTGGTCATGATTTTAAATACCTAAAATACCATTGATGTACTGGCAGAAACATTTTATATAAATGCAGTTAATGTAGAAAGATATTTTCTGCACTTGCATGAGAAAGTATTTGGGAGAAATGAGACAAACTATTTGACTTAATAAACAAAACTTGTCCATTGAACAACATAAGCTACTGTAAGTGCAAACGCTCAGAATCAACAGTCCTATTAAAAAAAATTAGAATAAAATGTTAAAAAAGGAACGACTATCTATCAGCAAGGGCTGCATGTATACTTATCTTTCTGTCTTGCTTTATAAAAGATATATTGTAGGAATGCCCTCAAAGCTTGAAGTTACCCTTTTTTTCTCTTTGTCTGGTAAGCCCTTGCCAACAGAAGATTAATTAGGGAATCTGATGTAATACTTCAGGTTGTCCATGAACGTGATTTTTTATGCAGTGGGTACAGCAATAACGAGGTTTCTATTTACTAGCTATTTTACACATGATATTTGATTCCTCCTCTTTTATGTTTCCTCTGTATCAAAAGTATCTTTGATAGTATAGACTGTATTATTCAATCTACTTACTACATAGCCATCATTCCCTTTACAAGGGAAATACCAATGTGGGAGTTTTGTAAAATCAGATAAGAAAAATAGGAGCAACAACAAAAAACAGAGACCTTTAAGCAGACCAGTCTGTTATTCTGTTATTTAAAATGGTCTTTAGTACACACTCAGAGAAGTCATGGAGTACTGGCCAGGTTTGAGTCTTTTGAGTTCTCTTTGTTTTGTTTTATTGTTGTGACTGTTTCTTAGCCTCTACCTTCCACCTCCCATGCTCAATACTCTACATTTTTGTTGTTGATGATGATATGAGGGTTACATCTCTCGTATCATATTGCAGCTTCTTATGAGTTCCATGATCTAAAGTTCTATGATGTACAAGTAGTACAAAGTCAAGTAGGGAAATATGCAGAAATTGTAGGACATGATAGACATCAGATCTCAAAATGCTTCATAATGCTAAGATATGTAATCTGCTCCATCCATTATCCAGTCTTAGTAGACTAATAGATAAATATTTAACTTCTAGGTGACTTTTCCAAAACACATAAAGCTGTAAAGCACACCAACACCTCCATACTACTATAAATGCATCAAGTATTTGTGTGAGTTACGGAAATCTTTTATGCTACTGAAAGTTATATCCATTTCTCAGCAGTGCATCTTTCATCTGTATTTGCACAGGCAAAATATTATAGTACACAAGATATGATTTGTCATTTTTAGAGAAAAGTTAAAGATTTATGTGGCTCTCACAGTGTCGAGCCTAAAGTCAGATCTGGGTTTGTCTTGATCTGAGCTTGTTCTAGATTGTTTAAACCATTTTATGAGCTATAGCTGAAACTGAGAATTCCTTCCATCATTTTAAGTCTGACTAACTGGCAATCACAGCATAAGAAACTGTTTTATTCTCTTTCTGTCAATAGAGGCTGGAGGACATATTTTTGAAACTTTTAAAGTTGAGTTGATAATCCCTCAAAAGAAAGCAGAGAGTAATAACAAAGAAAAAATATATATATGTATAGCCCTAAACTAATGACTGAGAATAAATGGACTCTTACAACTAGCAATGAAGTATGGAAGTATGGATGACTTACCATGACCTCTCACCATCCCTAAGATCAAGGAAGACTTGTGTCTTCTACTTTAGGATCCAGAAGACACTAAATTGGTGAAAACAGCATCAGGTGAGAAGGAAGGTAGTAGGCAATATGAGTAAGCAAATAACAATTTTAAGGTTATTGCTTATGTAGTATATTGGTTTTGCTGTTTTATTAGTCTTGACTTTCTCTTTCATGCATCTTAATTTTCCCTCATGTCTCCTCCTCATCCAAAGGATTCTAAATTTTTTACTGTATTGGTTGTAGATGTCAAAGAGTTGGCAGCAGGAAAGCCACAGGTGTAAATTGTGTGAGAAGAGGCCAGGGACTGATCCATGTCAGTTGCAGTCAGTATCAGTGGGCCTACTGCAGGACATAGTTAAGCATGTCAGCCAAGTTGATGGTACTTCTCTGAAAATACAGTTAAGAAGGGGGTAAAAATGCTGTGTGAGAGTGAGGGTAGGGTAAAAAATAAATAAATAAGTGATAAACAACCTTCCAGACACCAAAGAAGCATAGTTGAATTCTAGTTTTCAGAATGAGTTGCGCTCACTGACATTCATCAATGCTTGCTGAATATTTATGCAGACCAAACAGTGAATATTAGCACTTAGCAATGTTAGGTGGGTGGTGAGTTTCAGCACTTCTGACAGTGAGTCACTTCTGCTGGTGCAGATTTTTAGGAATGCAGGTGGTCAAGCACTGGAAAAGGCTTCCAAGAGAGGTGATTCATGCCCTCATGCCCCATGCCTATCAGTGTTCAAGAGACTTTTGGATAATGCCCTTGTTAACACACTTTAACTTTTGGTTATCTGTAAAGAGGTCAAACAGTTGGAATCAATGTGGATCTACTCTATTCTTGCTCTTTTGATTTAAAGTGTGGAAAAAATTGCAAAAAAAACTTTTTATACAAGAAGTTATAGGAGTTGTTCAGTCAAATATAAAGGAAATTTAATCAATATGCATTAACATAACAATTAGAAATCTAGGACTTCCATATTTCTTTTTCATAATGTACTTACTTTGCAGAATTTTAACTGTCTCCTTTATTTTCCTGAAAATAAAATTATCAGTCATTAGGTGAATTAAAAATGATAGTATCATAAATTCTAACCCAGATAGTTCCTTGTATTTTCCAAGTATTTTTTAAAGTCAAACATTCATTTGTTGAACATTCAAGTCCAGCTTCTATCTTCTTAAGCAGTTTAGGAATTGTGAGCCTACTCAAACTCATTATAGAATCATAGAATGGTTTGGGTTGGAAGGAACCTTGAAGATCATCTAGTTTCAGCTCTTATTCTATAGTCAAGGGCACCTCCATCTAGACCAGGTTGCTCAAAACCCCATCCAGCCTGGCCTTGAATGCTTCCAGGGAGGCAACATTCACAATCTCACTGGGCAACCTGTTTCAGTGTCACTATCCTCACAGTGAAGAATTTCTTCCTAATATCTAGTCTAAACCCACCCTCTTTCTGTTTAAAACTATTTCCCTCTTGTCCTGTCACTACATGGCATATGTCACTACATGCACTTATGTGTGTATATGGTACTCTTAAATCTCACCTTTGCAATCTTCATTCATTTGCCTGTGGTCTAAAAAGTAAAAGCTGAAGCCAAAATAATAACTATGATGGGATGACCAAGTGTTAAAAGATGACTGTTTTAAAATCTTTTTCTTAATGGCTAATGAAAAGAGTTTTTAAAAGAAAATTGATTTGCAGCTATAGCCACAGGAAATTACTTGTGTCCAGGTGAGAATGCAAATGAAAATTAAATATTCAAAACACATGTAAGCAATCAGCAGTGCTTTCCTGGAAATTTTTAAAAAATTATCTAAAAAATAGCTAAAAACATGAGATTGGCTTTTGTTTTTAATAGTCTTTTAGTTTTTCATCACCAAAACTATTTCCCAGAACACTGCCTCCAGAAATAGAATTTTTCCCTGTAAGAAAACCTTGAGATAAATCTTATAAAATTTCTTCAACTCCAATAAGAGAGAGACTCCTGCTTAAAGAGGAACATCTCTGCATATATTGATAATGGAGATCATTATGACTTTGAAACTGTTTTGAGTAACTTTTGAATAATAAAGTATGTGTGTTTTAAATTTCAGATTTAAAAATACTGTCAAAATTGACTGACATTTTCTCACTGTGTTTTGCTAAGATATTATGTCTTATTACTGTCCCTTATGAACTGAAAAAGCACAATAAAACACAAAAAGTGGAGCCTATTTGAACATTGCCCTTCATCTTTTCTTTTGAAATACTCTTAAAAATAAACATAATAAACAATAAACATCTGTTTCTTCAGATTCTTCAAGAGAACTCCAAGTTCACAGTCTGCAATTTCTAGCTGGATAATAAGACCTCATCATGAACAGAATCAGTTATCAGACTTCTCGCTAGAAATTCAAGCACCTGGAAAAGTGTGCCAGAAAGAACAACCTACTGAATAACTATCACTGATAAAGGAGTTCAGCATTTCTGTTGACTTATTTTTTTTTATAATATTTCTTCCTCATAATAATTGAAATTTAATCTGGCATTAAATCTCATGTTTCTTTAGTGTTCTATCTGCCATTTTCTCTTGTGTGTACATTTATGCAAAGGAGTATATAGTAGAAAGAGATTAATCTCTCTAGAAAGACAATGCTAACATTCAGCTCTTATTTATAACAGCTCTGAATTTTATTTCAGGCATCTTACCTGATAGTAAGTGAGATACTATCTGTATGCTGATAGAGAGAGAGAATGATCTACCCTTTCCTAAATTTTGAGTTTGGATCTTAGGAATGTATACTGCTAAACTTTAAATGGTACATTGAATGATGCCATCTATCTCACAGTGTTACATTGTAGAAATTACATCGTATTCTACATTATCTAACTCTTGCACAAATTTCATGGAAACAAAAAGAAGTGATTTCCACCAGCACATTTCATGTGAAGTTCTCAACCAGTTTTAAGTGATCAGTCAGAAGAAAGTTCAAGGTTCGCTGTTCTTGAATGAGGGTAGGAATGACATTAAAATAAAAAGAAAGAAATCTAAATGAAATGAAATGAATATACACAAATATTGGTGGAGGTTTTGCTCTATCAAATAGCTAAAGTGCTGTAACTATCTGTTGTAATCTCTGCTGAAATTAATGATAGACATGAGTTTTGGCACAACCTGCATACAAGAATTACAGTGGGGCAGTTCGTCACTTTACATATGTGATATATTATGTATTTCTCTTCAAGCCAATGTAGTTATAAAGGTGTTAAATGAATATATTACAGAATTAATTTCACAGAAGAGCAGTTTAAGAGAATTAGAATTGTGTTTCTTTCGCTATTATTCATGGAAGAGGAAAATTAAATTTGCTAAAAATAAAGGTGATTTTTAACTTACTTAACTTTAACTTAAGTTAAAACTTAATAAATAAATAAAAGTGAGATTTTTTTTTTGCTGCTATTAAGCAGCACAAGTCTCTATAAGCTTTCCTAAGAAGAATACAGGAAAATTTATTTATTTATTTTATTATTATTATTATTTAAAAAAAAAAAAAAAAAAAAAAAAAACAAAAAAAAAAACATTCATATAGCATTGGGAATGAAGTGAAACTTGATAATATTGTATTTGGTAACCTCAAAAAATATTCAGATTAGTAATAACATTTTGAATGCTCAAGTTCAATGCAGAAGGCCTTCAGCTTCTATATTAAAAATTAAAAGAAAATTATTTGTAGAAAACACATTCTCACCACTCTTGTTTGAGTAGACTAAATATGAAAATTTGAATTTTTTAGGCACACTACTTCCTTAATTTTTGTAAATTATTTGTTAACACACACACAAAAAATCTTTTAATGAGTTTACAATGTGTTTGTTTAAGGTGAAAAATTACCAGTATTGTTCATCTCAGATAGTATAATGCTGCGATGTCTGAAATATTGGAGTATGACATTTGGAAATGGAATTTTGCATTGAATTTGTGGCAGATATAATTTGTTGTCTTATTTCTTCTGACATTTCCTTGTTCACCTGAAAAGTGCAGTAAATATAGATATGTTATAGTACTGTCAGGAATATACAACATGAAATACTAAGATCAAGAGAATCTTACACATAATGTGGAAAAAAAATGTAATGTTTAATATATTAATATCTGTAATAGATAAATCATCTTTTGAAAGTTATTTAAAAATTATCGATCACAGGAGATGGTCTTGAATCAAAAATGTCACACATATCCATTATTTTTCTTATTGAAACATTTGTGCTGACTATCAGAACATATATTACATGTATCCATGCATGTCCTGCTCAAGCCTGTTCAGATGTAGAAATATTGGCTATTCTGTATATATTGTCTCTAAAATTAGATGCATTGTTTCTTGGAGGGAAAAAAAAAAAAAAAAAAAAAAAAAAAAGCAGAAGAAAAATGCATTGTATTTCCATTTCATATCTTTAACAAATTGTATCCTGGAAAAGGAATATGGGTCTGAATTCTCTCTCTGACCATCTAAATAGATATATCATACCATACAAAGAGAACAAATGACATTTGTTGTATCAGATGTAATTTTCTGTCCTAAGCTTACAGCTACAGTTTCAAAAAGTCACATACTAGGGATAAATCAAGCCCAACTTCTATCATTTTCAAGAACATGACTATATTTTTAATCATTAATGCCAATGTGCTAGATACCTTTTGAGTTACTGGTGGACATGAATCAAAGCCCATTTAAATAAATATCTGACTTTCACATGACAGTAAACTGAGAATAATTATATTACACATTTGTTCTGACTGAAAATAAATTAATAACAGTAAAGTTCCATCCGCTGGCATCAAAACGAACTTGAAAATACCACCCTAGATGCTGAATATTTTATTCAGTATTCCAAACTAATTGTCTCCATCACACGGTTGTTTTATTTGATTGTTTGTTGATTTGTATGTTTTAATATTTTTTACTAGTCCAGATAAGCACAGTCTTAAATATTTGTCTTTCAGAATTTTTTGATAAACATTCCCAGCTGTGTACTATGAAGTAATAATAAAGAGCTGCTGGATTACTTACATTTAATGTTTCTCTATTTATAGACCAATATTTATAATTTTTTGATTGATTCTTCTTGTAATTCTGCAAACCCAAACATTTTTGTTTAGTAAAGTATGTAAGAAGAAATAATAAATATATTTTTAAACTTATTAATGCATTTTTTATTTCATAGCTTTTCACAGTATCTTTTCTTTGTAGGAAGCTGAAATTGAAGAGCAGTACAGTGGTGGACTGAATGTCCAGGAGCTAAGCACACTCACCCACACACTGTCTCATTCCTCTCTCATGGCAAAAAGGGTGACAACAGAAAGAACAAGACGAGAAAGTTTGCAGTTCAAAATAAAGTCATCACTTATGTTATTGCCATGGGTAAAATAGACGAAGAAAAATGACTTCATCTATTGCTTGTTGACATAATCATAGAATCATAGAATGCTTGGAGTTGGAGGGGAACTTTAAGATCACCTAGTTACAAGCCCCGTTTTGTGTGAGGGACACCTCTTACTAGATACAAATATACATTCAGACATATTAAATCTATAAATATAGTTCTTTATAATATATAAAATATAAGCTTTATAGTAAATGGAGTTACATAAGACTGGCATCCAGTCAGTAGTAGGGTTTTCCAGGAGTATTTTAGGGGCCAGTTCTCTTCAGTAATTTTTATAAAAGTGTTCTGTATGTACGACTAAAATGCATACTAAGTTTGCAGATAATACTACAGTGGGAGGAGCTGTTGACTCCTTCAAGAGTAGAGAAGGCTTGCAGAGAGATCTTGACAAATTGGAGGGCAGGACAATCAAAAATCACATGAAGTTTAGCAAAAGCAAGTGACAGATTATGCACCTGAGGCAACCCTGGATACATGAACAGATTGGAATACAAAAGACTGGAGAGCAGCCCTGTGGAAAAAGGTGTGTGGGTTCTAATTCACAGCAAGTTGAGTATGAGTCAACACTGTGCCCTGGTAGTCACAACAGCCAGCCATATGCTGGGGTTTATCAGGCACAGCCCTGTCATTTCACCCTTGATGCAGCCTCACCTGAAGTATTGAGTGCAATTTGGACATCATGATAAGAAGGTTATAAAACTATTGAAGAGCACTCAAAGAAGTTCTACAGAAGTGATGAAAGGTCTATAAGAGAGGAGCACAGGAACAGCTGAGGTCACTTCCTTTGTTTAGCCTAGAGAAGAGTTTGAGGGGAGACTTCATGACAGCCTACATCTTCATCACAAGAGCCAGTCAGACTTCTTCTCTCTGGTGACCAAAAATAAGACCCGTGGAAATTGACTCAAGCTTTCAGACATACGGTTCAATTTTTAGGTTAGTCCTAAGTGTAGGCGGGACAATCTTTGTGGGTCACTTCCATCTAAGGATAGTCTGATTCTCTGAAGGCAATTTGTTTTGTATTTTGTTTAAATTTGTATTTGTTTACACTTAAAATAAATGATATAGTTCAGATAAATTGTAATCAGGATCAAATTTCTCTGCCTTTAAAAAACACCTATTTTCTTTTAAGATATCTCTTTCCACTATAAAAAAAAAAAAAAAAGGAATTGTTAAAAACAGTTCATATCTGATAAAATTAATCAGCTTATTTCTGTACTGCAAGATTTCTTTTTTATTATTATTTGAGAGCAATTACAGATCATAGAGTCATAGAATGGCCTGGGTTGAAATGGAACTCAAAGATCACCTTGTTTTAACTCCCCTGCAGTGTGCAGGGTCACTAACCACTAGATCAGGCTGCCTAGAGCCACATGGTGCTGAAGGCCTCCAGGGATGGGGTATCCGCAACCTTCCTGGGCAACCTGTTCCAGTGCATCACCACCCTCTGGGTGAAAAACTTCATTCTAATATCTAACCTAAATCTCCTGCCTTAGTTTAAAACCCTTCCCCCTTGTTCTACCACCATCCAGCCAGGTAAACAGCCATTCCCCCTCCTGTTTATGTGTTCCCTTCAAGTACTGGAAGGCCACAATGAGGTCTCCCTGGAGCCTTCTCTTTTTCAAGTTAAACAAACCCAGTTCCCTCCATCTTTCCTTATAGGAGAGGTGCTCCAGCCTTCTGATCATCTTATCAACCCTCCTCTGGACCTGCTCCAAGAGTTGCACGTCCTTCTTGTGCTGGAGGTCCACAGCCTGGATGCAAATACTTCAGATGGGGGCTTCACAAGAGCCAAATGGAGGTGGACATTCACCTACGTCTCTCTGCTGGCCACTCCTCTTTTAATGCAGCCCAGGATGTAGTTAGTCTTCTGGGCTGCAAAAGTGCGCACTGCTGGCTCATGTCTAGCTTCTCATCCACTAGGACCTCCAAGTCCTTCTTCACAGGGCTCCTCTCAAGGAGTTCTTCCACCACTCTGTATAAATACCTGGGATTGCTCTAGACCAAGTGCACCACCTTCCACTTGGCCTTGTTTAACCGCATTAGGTTCACATGGGCCCACTTCTCCAGCCTGTCCAGGTCCCACTGGATGGCTTCCCTTTCCTCTCGTGTATTGACCGCACTGCTCTTCTTGGTGTCATCTGCAAACTTGGTGAGAGAGCACTCGATGCAATAATCTATGTCATTGATAAAGATGTTGAAGAGCACAAATCACCACTTGTGACCAGTCTCTTCCCAGACAAAACTGTTGATCACAACCCATTGGCTTTGACCAACAAATCAGTTCTTAATCCATTGAACAGTTCATCTTCCAAAATCCATAGATTTGAGATATATGAGATATAATTCTTGGATTTTTTTTTCATTTGAACAAACTTCATTTTGTTGTTGTTGTTTTTTTTTTTTTTTATTAGTTGGTTGATTTGGTTTGTTGTGCTGTTTTTTGTTTTTGTTTTTCTAAAAATTGTATCAAAAATCATTTGTATACTAAAGTTGTAGCAAACTAGAATATTTGAGATCAACAACATTACCTTTGATTTAAAAAACAAAGCTTTTATTAGCTTTCATGTCTCTTCCATTAGATGAACAAAATCTTGGAGTACAGTGTACTTCTATGTCTTCAAATTTCATTTTTTAAAACTCATTCAATAAAAATAGAAATACAGGGTCCTGGTCTTTTGCTACTTTGTGTCAGCTGAGATATTACCTCTTGAAAGTTTTTTTTCTACAGAGACTGTCTCTTGAAGAGAGAGTCCATTACCTCCTTTGGTCTCTGTAATCTCACTTCTATTTTCCATTCACTTATAAATAATAATAATAATAATGCAGTGACGTTCCTCGTATCAATCTTTTTATTTTAGTTTTATGGTATCTCCATCTAGTCTTGACCTATTTTAAGCTAGCCTATTCAAAAACTAGTACTCAGATATCCGAACAAATCCTATACAAGTATTAAATCATGGACACTGACTTTTACATTGTCTTCAGAGTTTTGAAGAAGACTGCACTTCCATGGTCAGATGTCATTTTGTCAGACTGCCCCTCTGCTTCCAAATGTCACAAGGCAACAAAATTAAATGGAATATTGGAAGAAAGGTTCAAACTCTACTGCCTTTCACAGTAGATGTGTTCTTTAGAGCTCAATAACATTAATGAATTATTAGATATGCTTCTGCACACTCAAAAAAATCCAAACAAACTTCGGTCATCAGATACATTCTGGATGTTGACTACATGGGGAATGATCTGGGGACCTGGGAGTGGTGAATATAAACCACTAGCAAGTCAAGGAAGGTGACTTTTCCTCTTTACTGAGCACTACTAAAACCAAACCTGGAGTGTTTTATGTAGTTTTGGTCATGCTTGCAGGAGTTCAGTGAAGGAAAAGGTAGTAATGCTTCTCTGATATGAAGGGAAACTGAGAGAGATTAGGCTATTTACTCTGTAGAAAAGGCAGCTCAGGAGACTTCACTTCTTTGAGTGGGGAAGTTCAACCATATGTATCAAGCGGTTTCTTCCTGTCACGACAATCTTGTAGTTCCATGATACTGCATTAAGAAAAGCAAGTAAAACAGAGACATAAAGTCACTTATGTGATACTAAGTTATTATAACCTAACTTATGTTAGGATACAAATATAACTGTATCCTAACATTGAATTAAGTTCCACAAATTTGAAACTAAACAATCATGCAAATGTACAGTGTACTTCATATTTGTTCAAGACATTCAGCCAGTTGTGTTTAGATATATAAATTATATATTTAGTACGTAATCTCCTTAACTGCTTAATATGTTTCAATAATCTATTTTTTAGTAAGCCTTTAAGGAAGATATTCATTCAAGACTTGATGGAAATCGTTTAGCATGATCTTTTCTGATTATTTTTTTTAGAATAAAAAACGCATAATATGTCATGCATTTGACTGCATGAATCAAACCAGCCCTTATATTCTTAATCATTGTAGTGCCTTTAGGCATTCTTATAGATAATATAGATTAACAGTTACCTAGTATCTAGCAGAAATAATTCCAGCTTCAGTAAGCTGAAGCTTATTTTGTTTAGAAGAGAAATTAAGAAAGGAGTTACACCAAGCAGCCCTGAATTAATTCTGGCAACTTGAAAGTTTCAGAAATTCCATTGCTGAGTTCTCATTCATACAGATATTTATTCAATATTCTCCTGTTGGAACATCCAGATGCTATTTCTATCATTTGAAATGGAGAGTAGCTTGTTAGTATTTACATTTATTTTTCTATTTGGTGTAAAATGCTGTTGGGATTTTTTGCTCTTTTAGAAATGCTAATCCTTTCTTATACTTCTACACTATATTTTCATTTTACTTGTTCAAAATAAATACAATAAGCAAAAATATAGCATATGCATAAAATGTAGCATGTAAACATGGCAGAAAAATGGGCCAAGGATCTAACCATTCATAGACTACATTTTATAATTTATATGGCTAAGATACATAAGGCCCTACAATGCTCTTATTTTTACACTATTTAAATCTTGAGCTCCTTTTAACCTGTGGGACATATCCATGTAGTTGAGATTCATTTTTTTTTAAAATTTATTCCTATTAATACAGTTAAAAGTTAAGGATTTCTGTTAAAGCTTACACTTTTAAAAGCCCAGGGTATTATTTTTGGTTACTGGCATTAAGAGAGATATAAATATACACATGTTCTTAAATAGAATATGAACATTTACCTAAAAATCCATGAATATTGTATATTATTTCTGTAAATTATCTTTCCATATTACTTTCAATGTTTAAATGTTTTAATGTTTCATTTAAAAAATCACACTGTGAATATAAAGTATGGAGATATGAACAATCCTGCTAGTATTCAGATGGTAAAATATAACCCAACAAGAAATTAGTTAAAATTCTTAGAAAGAAAGTTCTGCTTTTGAGTTCATCTGTAAATATGCTATGATCTCTGAACAGATGATGATACAGTCTTGCTACACCAGCACATTTAAGAATATGGTCCGTATTTAAAAGTTTTACAAAATCACATTCATTAGTAATTTCCTTCTAGGTAGGAGCATTTTACAACATCATTACAGTCAATGTGCAAGTATGTCACCCAGACTTTGTAAGTGTGTCACTCATGCTTTCCAGGTGTGTCACACACACTTTGCAGTAAACTGAATAGGTGAAGTAAAAGATCTGCACACTAACATCTCTGCTGCCATTTCAACTCTAAATACAAAGGAGAGGTAAAAAGTCTGGGCCACATCTGATTCAATAGAAGCAACATAACTCTATTTCTAAAAGTGAATTAGGCAACCGATTACATGCACAGATAATTAGGTGACATGAGAAATAAGTTTCTTCTTTTCAGAAGAAAAAAATTTGAGTTTCTTGTATAGTCACTAATTAACTCATTTGACATGTGAAAAATAATTAATGTGAACTACTGAAAATCTTTTAAACGTAACAGTATAAGTGAGTTTGGAATTCGAGATATTACAGAAAAGAATGTAAGTTAGTGGTTAATTTATCTTCCATTTAACTACAGAAATGTGGAAAATTTTTCATTTTAGTAACACAGTAAAACATAATGCATGCTATCATGAAAGGAAAAAAAATCAATAATTTCACTATTTCTCACTGGTAAACAAGATAAATTATGAAATATTTATACAGCTCTATCTCAGCTTTCCATAATAATATGAACCTCACAGAACTCAAAATATTTAGTAACTAAATAGTGTTTTCTCACTAACTATTCTAACAGAAAGATCTAGTGGATAGTGGGGAATTGTTACTTACCTGTACAGTATAGGTATAAACACTTTTCAGAAAAGTGTGCAGTTTTTGGCAGTGCTGAGTTACAAAAGAAATGCTAGTCTGTTCTTAGCTTTACCATTAAATTAGGGGTGAATGGTTTTCTCTTATTTATTCTCTGGGGCTTCTTTTAACAAACTGAAATATTCTCCCATAAAAGAGGGGACAATAAACTGCAGTACCGAAATAGCCTCAGAGAGTGAATTTAGATCATACTGTGTGTGCAAGTATACTGGAGTATAAAATTTCCACTTTTTTTCTTTAGAAATCTCATGGATGAGTTAGATGAGGAGTATTGGGGGTAGGGGGGGGAGAAGAAGACAAAGAGACAGAGGTAAGGAGGGCAATGGAATGTGATAAAATAACCCTTTTCTCAACTGAGGCTGCAGACTTCAGAAGGAAAATGCACATGATATAAAATACTTATGCTGTGATGACACTACAATTATCTATAATAATTTAGGTTAGAATGTTAACTTCCTGAGGCAATAGGCTGTTTTTACCAGCTCTTGTCAGAAATCAGAATCCATTTGTACATTTTTGATTAGTGACATGTATTAAGGTTTTATTTTATTCTTTGTACTTCAATTGCATTTTGCCCAAGGCAGTCATTTAAAATAGAGTTCATTAAAGTGTGTTATTCCATTTTCATTTTTGTGTAGAGAGCAAAGAGGGAAAAAAATCCTATGCTGAGAAGTGAAAGACTTTGAGATGTAATTTATTTTGACAACTATACTGTTACAGAAGCAAGGTAAGAAAAAATATCCTAACAGGAGATACAAGTTTTTAGTTTATTCTTCCATTCACTTTTAAACAAAGCAGAAAAATCTGTAAATGTTTTGTTCTCACATAAACAAAACAATTAATATGACGTGTGGGCTTTAAAGCATACAGTAAAATCACTTCAACTGGATACTCTTTCAATTCACATTACTTTTAAATATTCAGTTAAAATTTTCAAACATCAAGAAATTAAGAGATAAAGTTACTTATTCTCCTAAGAAATGAAGTTTATTAAATGTGGTCAAAAACTGATGTTCCATGCAACTAGAATGTCTGAAGGAAGTAAATATTGAAAGTAAATATGAAAGAGCTCTGAAGTGCAGAAAACTGATGACTGTGAATATTTAAACTGCAAAATCTCCTCCAGCTCATATACTTTTATTCTTAATGATATAAACAACTATTGTGAAGTTACACTTCATTCACCACACTGAAACATAAGGTTAAGTGCCAGTATTCAGAGCTTCAATGAAAAATTTCTTTTGAGAATTCAGGAATGTGAATATATATATACTGTGAAATATATTTCAAGATTACTTAATTACATAGGGGTCTCATATGGAGATTCGAATTCAATTTTGTTGATGTTATTTTACCTGCTGCTTTGCTTGATATCTCTAAACTGATAAACTGGTAGACAATTTGTCGGACTGGACTAGCATCATATTGGAGCAAAACAGGAAGACTAAAATTCTAGCTATCATAATTTCAAATGAGAGACATAAGAAAGACCCCAGTAGAAGAAATAACTCTACATTACCTATCAGGCCTAATTTGAAGTGTTTGAGTTCAAGAACTGTTCTGAAACTGTGACCATAATATACACAGATGAGCAATTTGACATCATTAGAAAAGTAACAGTAAAAGATCAAATCCAAATGATTAGGAATCTTCAACATGATTTAAAAATAGAGAACAGAAGAAGATGAAGTTAGTGACTAAACTGTTAGCAGCCTATAGCAATGTGAAAATGCTCTACTCAGCATTGGTAAGGTCGCACCTGGAATGCTATGTGCAGTTCTGTTCTGTCCAGTACAAGAGGGACCTGAATGTACTGGAAAAAGCACAGAAGAGGCCAATAGGTTGTCCAAAGGACTAGATAACCTTTTGCATGAGGAGATGCTGAGAGCTGAGACTGTTCAGCCTGGTGAAGAGAAAAATCAGGAGTATCTGATCAATGCGTATAAATACCCGAAGGGAAGATTCAAAGAAGATAGGCTTTCTTTGGCAGGAGGTTCCATCTAAACATCAGGAAAAACATCTTTACTGTACAGCTAATGGAACATTGGGCACAGGTTGCCCAGAGAGGAAAACTGCTGTTGAAAAGATTAGACAAAAACTTAGGAAAGTATATATTCTTACAATAATGTTAGTTCAATGAATTTACATTTGTAAAATCCTATAAATTTATTTAGCTGAAATCAGAAAGACCAGATCTCATGCTTGCAACAATCTCTCTTCAGACTGGACCATACACTAACTGAATTATGGAAATTTACTATGGTTCTGTGAATGAAATCCAACAAACTAACTAAAAAACAAAACAAAACAAACAAACAAAAAAAACACAAAACTGAAAACCAAACAACAAAAAATAACAGAACAAAGCAACTGAGCAACTTAACAGCCAAAGAAAACCAAAAGAAACAGCAGCAACAAAACATGGAAAGGCAGATTAGATGTAACTCAAAAGAAAAGAGTTCTCCCTTCCAGCACCTGCTCTCTTCTACCAGTACCCCCAGCTACTTGTCCAAATGAAATTTCAGGAACAACTTCTAGAAGCCACTTACAATGAAAAGATTGCAGCCCTGTAATATCATTTTTGATGTTACCAGTAAAAACTTGTTGTCCTTGTACTGAGAGCAGATTCTCAGGGCTGGTCTGGGCTTGCTTTGGTCTGAGTTGGTTTCATCTTTTAGCAGCTGGCTGCTGGTCAAGTAACCAGTAACGCCATCATATTCAACATTCAGCATATAAGTTCCTTATGCTACTTCCTGTCACTGTGAAAAGAGGTGATAAAGAAAAGCAAGTTAAACCTGCATCTGTTCTGTAGGTGTCAATCTCATCTTTTCTGTATTACTGGTTTCAGAATGCACCATCGTGTATCACTATCATTAAATTGATTAACTTCTATACTATATACCAATATTACTTTTTTAACAGGTTTCATTTTTTCTTGAGAATTTGGCACCAGCCATTGCATCATTCTTCACTGTTTAGAAGGTTAATATTACAAAGGTAAGAAAAACTCTATTGTAGTTACATTTGCTTCTCCCTTAACTACTTACTGAGGAACTTGCTTACTCATAGGACAATTTTTACTAAGATTTAATTAACATGTACCAAAGACATAAAAAATAAGCGTGCACTTTTTAATTCTTCCCTTACTTACGAAGATATAAAAGTGTTGAAGGACTATATTCACATCTTGTTGCCAGAAGATGATAACTTTGGTTTTGACAGGGAAGAAAGATGAGTTTACTGAATTATCCAGCAATGATTAGCTGAAATATGAATTCTGGAAGGGATCTTGTTTGATCCTATTAAAAAGAGAAAAAACACAGCATGAGCTGAAAAGGAAAAAAACTCCAAGGTCTGAAGCTAACTATGAACTTACATGAATATTGCTCTTCAAAGGTTTTTTAATATTAATGAAGTCAATATAATTAAGCAAAAACTAGATACTGAAGACAAAGTCTGAATTCACCACTGATCTTAAAAATCTTTATGTTCCTTTTCAACAAGACACAGTAGTGTAAGCCATTTAATTAGAAGCAAAGGACAGAATCTTAATTAGGCCAAATGAGAAAATCTTTTTGTCATTATCACCATCTCTGTTTCAGATTTCAGATGAAGTTTTGTAGCCCAAAAAATTAGAGGTTGACAAATTTAAATATGTAGAAAATGCTTATTTTAGGGAGGACTCTATTGGCAATATCTCTCAAGCAGCACACATTTTATCAAAACTTACAACAAGACATGTGCAATCTTACTTGGAATTTATGTGGATTTTTTTTTTTTTTTTTTTACACCTTAAAGGGTCATTTATACCTTAAGACGTATTCAAAACAACTTTCTGTGACTTTCTGTTAAATTTATCGAGAAACTTGCATTTTGACACTCTCTTTCTTCTTTCCATGCATTTTGAGATCTTGTGTACACAATTTCACACACAAAAAAACAATGGTACATTCTCAGAGGGAAGAAAAATACACACAAAAAAAAAAAAAAAAAAAAAAGAGAGAGGATATTTATTTCCAGAAAAGGAAAAATAAAATGAAAGAAAGTAAAGTCACAGTATTCTGATAAATATGCACATTGTTTATGTAAATATGCATATATGGAATATTTTCAGAAATCTAATATTCTACCTATTTAGCTATCTGCCTATCTATAAAATAAATTTCAATATTTGTTTGAAAACAAATCAAGAAGCACTGGTCATAAGCTATTCCATTAGTAACAAGAAAAGTTGAATATAATACATGAAAAATTTTATTCCAAACACAAGACATACCAGCTCATGGTATTTTAGAGAAAACATTCCTGATTAAGTATTACCATATCAATCTTTTCAACTGTGTGGAAGCATTAAAAAATAATTCTTACCTCCCCCCTCAAGGAATATATTTTAACATGTTTTTATAAGGATAAAATCCCTCTATTTGCTAGTGCTTGAAATATTGGGAAAAATAACAAATAAATATTGATGAAGTTAATGCAAAGAAAGGAAGCTATGCAATGACTTTTTTTTGTTGCTGACATACAGAAGCAAATATCAATCTGTTATGACTTGACATAAAATAAAATTAACTTTTCAACTGACAGTGTTATCGAACAGTATAATTACAAAGTATTATTTATTAGCTCTGTGAAGATTCCTAAGATAAGTGAGAAATTAATATACATATCTGCTAAAAAAAGCAGAATTATTTGCATAACTATGTGAGTTCTGTGACCAATAAATGCAAGCAAAAATGTTCTGAAAAAAACATACCTCCAAAGGAAAAACTATCTTAGTATTTTAGTATTAGTATCTTAGTATTTTAAGAGCTTTTTAATCTATATAGCCATTAATTCAAAATAAAAGATTTTAATAGAAGTTTCTCCACAATTAACGAGTTTACAATTACTTAAGTTATTGTGTTCAGAACCTCATTGTTCATACAGTTTTAAATGGTATGTAACTAAGGGACATGTCAAATAATACTTTCCTATTTCTTTTGGAGGACATGGTTAAAGACAATTGTTCGCAGCTTTTCATAGTAGGATATACTAGGTATTTCCTTTCATTCTTTGCTTACTTTAGTCCATTTAATGAATATCATTTACACTTTCAGATGTACATTATTCATACAAAAAAACCTGGATAATGTTTTGACATACATTACTTTTAAATATTTAGTTAAAACTTTTCAGTCTCAGAAGTCAATGTTAATGACTTCTTTTTCAAACTGTACAATTTCTTAAAGCTCTATTTAAATAGCAAGGCCTCAAGTGAAAGGAGCTGAATTAAAATGTTCTCCATTGACTGTAAGTAAATCATATTCTCAAAGGATACAATTGCTCTCAATTTTCAGGAAAATCTTCATCCTTACAGATCTTCATCCATGTTTGAATTGTCGCTGCTAGAAGATACTACCATTCCATATCCCTTCTTTTATCCATTTAAAGTTGGGGTCTGATACAGAAAATAGACTGAAGGAAGACGTTATAGAATCATAAAAACATAGACTGGCTTAGATTGGAAGGGAGTCATCTAACCTAAATCTCCCTTCCTTTAGTTTAAAACTACTCCCCCTTGTTCTATCACAATTTTACCATGTAAAAAGTTGTCCCTTATGTTTATAAATTCCCTTAAAATATTGGAAGGCTGCAATGAGGTTTCCCCACAGCCTTCTTTTTTCCACATCGAACAAGCCCTTCCTTCCACCTATCTTCACAGGAGAGGTGTATCAGCCCCTGGATCATCTCTGTGACCCTCCTTTGGACCCTGTGCAAAAACTCCACATCTTTCCTGTGTTGAGTGCCCTAGACTTGGATGCAGTACTCCATTTGAGGCCCCTCCAGGACAGAATAGGAGACAAACACCTCCCTCGCCCTGCTAGCAGCCTTTCTTTTATGGAACCATGGATACCTTTGATTTTCAAGGCTGCAAGCTCATGCTGATATCTCCTGCTAAGTTTTTCATCAACTAGAACCTCTAAGTCCTTTTCAGCAGGGCTACTCTCAAGGAGTTCCTCTTCCAGTTTGTGTACATATATGGGATTACCTTGACCCAAGTCCAAAACCTTCCACCTTGCTTTGTTGAACCTCACTAGGTTTTCAAGGGCCCACCTTTCAAGTTTATCAAGGTCCCTCTGGATGGCGTCCTTTCCTTCTTCTGTATCAACTACGCTGATCAGCTTGGTGTCATCAGCAAACTTGGTAAGGGTGTACTCAATCTCATCATCTATGTCACTGATAAAGATGTTAAAGAGTACTGGCCCCAAGACAGACTCCTGGATGACACTGCTCATTTTAGCCTCCATCTGGAAATAGAGCCACTCACCACAACTCTCTGACTGCAACCTCCCGACCAATTCCTTATCCACCAAATAGCTCACTCTTCAAATCCATCTTTCTCCAATTTAGAGAAAAAGATACAATGGGGGGACCATGTCAAAAGCCTTGGAAATATGGAGGTAGATGACATCAATTGCCTTCCCTTTGTCCTACAATGCCATCACTCCTTCACAGAAGGACATCAGACTGGTCAGGCATGACCTTCCCTTGGTGAAGCCATACTTCATCAGCAGATCTCTGGATGACAAATTTATTTCCCAACAGAATAGTCTTGAGGAAATTGTTTAGTGCAGTTTTCTTTCTATCTGTCATCTTTTGTTACAGCAAACAAAAAATATCATAAAGACTGTATGATTTATTGAGCCATAAAACCGTGTTAAGGTTATACAAACACTTTACAAAGCACTGTCATTTTCCTAACCTAGAAATTTGCATTTGTTAATTTCCTTATCATTCAACTGATCAAAGAAAAATAGAAGTGAAAAAGAAATGAATAAACTATATAATAAACTATATAAAATCAGAAAATAAAAAAGTGATGAAAATGTCTATGCTTAGATGACTTAAGGAATAATCAAAATAAATAATATATTAGAACAATTACTATATGAAATATATCATACATAATCAGCAATTATAAAGCTAAAGTAATAAAGATAACCTGCATAGTCAAATCCTCATATGTTTTAAATGAGATAAATGTTGAAATTTTACTGGGTTAGATCAGAGGTACAGGATAATTTAAATTATGGTTTAAATAATTTCATTCTTGATTTAGAGGTAGTTGATACTCAGGGGTTACACTGTTATTCTAAATCTTATTTAAAGAAGTCATTTGTAATGAAGGCAAAAGGTCATTTTCAGTAATTTTTAATTCAAGGAATAAATGAGACAATAAATGGATGCCTGGAGTTTGCATGGTTCACCAGATACAGGTTATAGTTATTAAGGTTATCTTTAGTGGAAATGAGCCAAAGTAATAGTGTAATCATTTGCTATTTCAGGGAGAAAAAGACAATAATTAAATGTTTTTTTTCATACATCTCTGACAAGTGTATTGATTACCTACTGATATTAAACTACACTGCTTTATACCAATTGTATAATAGAAGGAAAATGTTTGTTTTTTCCTGCTTTCTATTCCAGAAAATGATTCACTGGGATTTCAGATAAAATATTCAGCAGCAGATATTTAGCCCTCAGTCACTACTGATGTTTACACTTCAAAATTTAAAGTAAAATGCATTTTAAGAGTGTTTGGTAATGTTTTCTACAGGTTTAAATTCTGCCTGCAAAATAATGGAAACCCAGTGAATGAACTAATAACAAAGTTTTGTAATTAATATTCTACAATGAAATTTCTACAGGTTACTGTGAAAATGTACATATAAGAATAGAGTCACTAGATCACGGAAAAAAACTACCCTATAAAAATCTCACACTTCTATTATCTACAGAGCTTTATGTTATAATTTGGTCCCCACTACGCTGACTATGACAAATGAACAGTACTAGGGATTCTAACTAGGTTTATAGTCAGAATACAATTCTTCAAGGAAAAGCATTTGTAAGCTTATATTCTGATGCTTACAGACAATTAAAGAAATCGTAAAGACATTTCCATATCACAGTGATCTAGGTATTGATTTTACTTTTTAAACTATTGTTAAGTATAAACTTTTTCCTTCCACAGATCCAACTAATTTAGAGAATTAAAAGTTAATTGCCAAAAAAAAAAGCATTTTTATCTTCTGCATACATCAACATATAATGCTTACAATTAGCATACTTTTCTTCTGTTTTTCCCCTGCAGGATATTATGAAGTCCTGATATCAAATAATTTAAAGTTTTTGTAATGTTTTTCTCAGTATTAGGAAACGTCATATTTTAAAACTCAATAAGAACTATGTAACATTCATTTTATAAATGTAACATTAAATATTTATGGTATAATATTTATCGTAAAACACCTGAACACAATTCTACTACTGAAATTTGGACAAAGTCAAGAGCAGTTACACTTCCTGTTTAGGCAGTCTTGAAATGTTTCTGATTTCCTGTAGCCACTGTCTTCTGATATAGAATTTCAGTGCAAGATATTATGAATAAGCACTATATTTCATGGTTGCCCAGATGTTTAGATAAGCTGCAGATCCTCTCGCTTTTCACTGATTCAAATTTTTTATCATCTACTTTTACTATAAACAGGTGAATTAAAATTGACACATCTAAATGATTGCAGATGCATTCTTTGTATCACAAAAATATAGGCCTAGAATACTTTATTTGATACATTTTTTGAAAAAAAAATTCAAGAATAGAAAGAAGGAACATTGCCAACTGAGTAATATTTCACATTTTTATTAAAATTGTTTGGCATATACTAGAAGATTTTATAAAACTGCAGCAGAAGTCATATTTTAGTGGCAATGATAATACTCAAGCATAACTGTCAAGAAACAGACAAAGCAAATGTCATAACTACATTTTCATTCAAAGAATTAGGAGTTATAACAAATCATAAGACTATATTAAATGCTACTGCAGCCATAAAAATTGGTCAGATGTCTCACTGTTAGAAAAAGCTTTACAAATGGATTCATTTTCCTTTATCTGGAGAGCTACTTAGACTTAAGCACCATTTCCTAGATTTTTCCGATTCCAAATCATAAGGTTCCTTATTTGTTTTCACTGGGTATTATGACAGGAGCAGCTCATGAGAGCTAACACTGTAGCAAATTTCATTTCATTCTCTTGTTGCATTATGATACAATACACGTACGTCAAATGAAAATGTGATAATTATAGACTAGTCTGTAGCCTTAGATCAGTATTATTTTACCAAATCACAAAAGTTTAACACGACATTTCGAAAGTACCATCCATTGTACTATTAGAATAATGATTAATAAAATCACTCAAACATTAACAAAAATCCATCATTCCGATATTGTACGGTATTGTACTACTGTAATACCTACATGTTGTACAGTGGTACAGTAAGTGATATCATTATCAAGATTGATTAAACTTCTTGATTAATACAAAGGAGTTAGAAGAAAACATCAGTAAATTCAAGACACTTAAATTTTTGAAAGCTGAATACAGAAAGAAAGAGGTGAAAATAAATATTTGTTCATTATTCAGATACTTTTTCCTTGATAACTTCTTTGTAATTAATGTCTTAAAGCCCCAGATTTCTGAAAATATAAAGTTCCTGCAGCAATAAACAGCACATAATGTTCTTAATTTTATTTACTCCTTAGGATTATGGGCTCAAAAAAGACTTTGTTTTAGATTATTTATAACTCTATATATTCAAATCAAAGGTTAAGAAATTTTCAAGCTCGTAAATCTCTGCTTTTCAGAGTTAAGGGCAGTAGTTAAATATGTATTTTATTGGGAATTTTATATTATGAGTATCAATATCATTTTTCTCATAAAGACAATGTTGCATCATACCAGACACTATGAAGAAAGTCAGCTCTGTCCCAGATGAAACTAGGACAATATTTATTACAATACTTACTTACAGTGAGGATACAGTGTTGGCTCATATGGAGCTCAGTGTCTCTTCAGTCATATTCATCAGGGCTAACTCGGCTGGTTTGTTCCAACGGATGGAGTTATTTCACTTTGAATACAAACATTTGCAATTTTCGTTTTTAAACTGAAATAGCAATAAGGAATTGTTTGTTTTTACATGGATACTTTTAATATCATTACCTGCTCTGGACAAAAAATGAAATATTTATCTCTCATTCTGTTTTCTTACCTGAACATAGCTCATGAAGAAAATTTCTTCCACTTTTAAATCTCCCAACTAAAATCTTAGGTACTTCGTAAACATTCTCACCTTAGACAAATAAAGCCAGAATTTTCTGGTACTATGGAAAAGAGATCATTAGTGGCTGAGCATTAACGAACATTACTGCACTGAACAATCTTCAGAAATTTCACAAGATTTTGAAATATGTTCTAAAGGACTTAATATTAACACACAACCTTAATATCGAAGCAAAGTTATTCAATTTAACTATTATTTTCATATAGATTTTTTACTGTTGTACAGATCTGTAAGTATCAAATAAATGTGATCTACTTTTTTTTTTTTTATATGTATATCTGAGCTTAGTAAATGCTTTATGTATTTTAGAGTTGCTAAACAAAGCAAATGTCTTTTCTACTGTTGTTTTAATCAAGAAACTGTTCAGTTTTCTCCTGTGCCCATGAGAAGTATGATAAAAAAAGAGCATCTGTGTAGTTATTCTTGTATAATTTGTCTGCATTTTGAATTTGAATTTCCAGTCTTTACAATATGTTTGCACTGTTTCTGTGGGAAAAAAAAAAAAAAAAAAAAAAAAGTTAGTAGAGTTGCTTTATATGTTGATCACAAAAAATATAAGGTACTCTCATAATACTTTATACTTGACTGTAATCCCTTAGCCGTTCTTATCATATGGAAGAAAAGTGATGGAAGAGAGCAAAACTTTCAGAGCTTGCTCCAGAACCAAATGCGGTCATATTGAAATAATTAATGGATGTGAAAATGTACCAGTAATTAAAGTTTCCTTGAAGTCTGGCTTTCCACTAAGTCCAAGTTCTTCAGTTTTGTACATCAAGAAAAATATGGTCAGATCATATAGTATTACTGTGTACTGTGTAGTGCACAGTAACACTTTGCTTAAATAGAAAAAAAAAGGAAGACATCTCCCTTTTTTCACCTGAGTCACTATGAGCATTTGTAAAACTATTTTTTCAATATATACTGCAGTCCAGACTTATACAGGTTATTATTAGAAACATTCAAAAAATTTTATACTGCTACTTTCTAGTAGGAAGTCTAATAAGCCTTAAAAATAATGCAATAATATGAAAAATCATCCAATTTTCTGGAGAATAGAAGAAATCTACACTGGTCTGTTAAAAACTTTGCCTGCTGTAACTTATCTTGTCTTGCCTCAGCGTCTGCAGTGACAAGCTCTGTTTTATTGATCTGACATCATCATTGCTGTAGAGTTGCCTAGAGGACTGAACTGTGCTCATTCAGTTCTCACAATACCTGACATTCAGCAGTATTTTAAGTGGAACTTTGCAGTGAATAGATAGATAAAAACACCCATTTCTCCCCATGCATTCTCATGTCCAGGTCTCTCTCTACTAGACAAAACAATTTAAGATGCTCTGGTCCCTATATTTAAAATAATTTCTACTTTCATTATTAAACTGCTCTGGTGAGTTGTCCCCATGCAGGCAGCAAAACACATACATAAGCACTGACTCATTCCCATCTCCTGTGGGTTGAAGAGAACATAGAAAAAAAACAAGAACATTCATCAATCAAAGCAAGCAATTTAAAATTTGAAACAAAAGTGGCAAAGAAGGAATTTATTCACTTCTCCCTTCAATAGACAGCTGTTTACCCTCATCCTGGAAAGCAGGGCCTCTGTACGTGGACATACCATAGGTGTGAGCAGTACAGATTCCTCGTTGTTTCTTCAAGCTTCATATATCCTAAAATGAAAAAAGTCCTGCCCCAGCTAGATCCAGTGCAAAATCCTTTCTTTATTCCCTATCTTTTTCAGTATTCTTAGATTCTACTTTATCCAGTACAGGAATCACCACTTCCTTCTCTGTCCATTCATATGTCCATCACCTCACACTATAGGCCACTCTCATTAAATGAATGCCCACGCATGTTGCGATTGTCACTCAGTACAGGAAAGACAACATATTATTCCATGGTACCTGATGTCAAAGACAGTTCAGGGTGAGTCACCATTCCATTAGCCTGGTCTTTTGCAAGTCTCACTCTCCTTTGTTTTGGGTGAATCCTGCTTTAGGGCTTCCTATAACATACAGCTTCAGTTGTGAGTTATCACAGTTTAAATGTTTGTCTATTGCAACCACAACTGATAAAAAGATGTGAGATACCAGAACAAACTACAGTTGTAAAAAATTGGAGAAGATGGATTAAAGCTGTACAGAGTATAGCTATACAGAGTAGCAGCTTGTCATAGGAGTTCTGAATATAAACTTAAGCTCTTAATTCTACTGTCAGTTTATCCTCTCACGGTAGTTTGTTATCAGAAATTGCACAATGCTGACTTTCATCTGCTTTAAGCCCGTTTAGTTTACCAAATTCAAGGTAGGTAGTTTTTATTTGAGCTTTTGTTTTTGTCACTTTTGCCACTGTTTTTGTCATTGTTTGGTTTGGATAGCTTTGTATTCTTTCATACTTATAATCAATTAACCTATACTGAAAAATGGGGTCCACATTTTCCCTCAATTCAATGTCTTCAATCTATAATGGTTTAATATCTACATCTTAGTATAATTCAAACCTTGATTTTTTTCCTTTGTATTTTTGTTTCTGCATAGTTATATCTGTATTTACTGTATATTCTACCTTTTGTAAGAAAACATTGCAAGACACTGGTCAAGAACTGCTTCATTTTCTGAAATAACTTTGTTTAGAGACAGTTTAGTGACAGAAACATTTAGCTGCTCCCCTCATCAGTTTCTTCTTTTTGCAGACTTAACAGCTATGCAAGTGGAAGAAACAAAATAACAGCTGTACTGACAAAACTGTAACACTTTATCTTTCATTATTATAGATCTCAATCACTCAGAATGTAAAATAATAGTTACTGGTGCAGAGCCTTTCAAAGGAAATGAATTTTAAGGAATAAACTAGTATACCCTATGTATATTTGTTTGTTTTGTTTTCTTAATTAATGCTGTGAATAACAGCTACTAATGAGGCATTTTATTGGATTTAAAGTCATGTTACTGCTGTGCTACATTTGTTACAGAATAGCAGAAATTTAACCAAGAGAATCTATTGGGGTTTTTCGGTAGGTTGGTTGGTTGGTTTTTGTTGTTGTTTTTGGTTTTAATAGCACAAGGGGGAAAAAACAAAACAAAACAAAACAAAAAAAAAACAACAACAACTTTGAACTATACATCACATTTATGTTTCTAAGAATGTTTGCTGAGTTGTTTTGCAATTTGTTTTTGGAGTCAATTACATTTTACATTCATTCCTTCGGGATAAAAAAGTGCTCATAAACATTCCCTCTAGAGAGCTGAAATACTTCAGTTTTACATAGTTCAGTGACTGAGGTCAATAGTGTAGAGACCTAGTCTTGGACAGGATTCAACCACTTAATGCCAGCTTGAAGTTTTCTGAACTATTGAAGTCCACTGCATTTGAAATGCTGCATATGGCATTCTGATCAATGGTAAAAGAAAACCCTTTTCTATTCTGTGTAGTGTGATATGAAAGACATACTGGAGCAGTGACAGTTGTAGGAAAACTGTCTCAGTACACCCTTTAAGTTACTCCTTACTGAACAACTGTCATTTGATCACTTTCAGTCTTTTCTACAAAGTAAGGTCATAGGTAAGTTTTTGCAATTCTCTACTACATAAATTCTTCATAGGCCTGAAGGACAAGATACATAGTAGCTTGCTGCGAGAAGACAAAAAGGACAATATGAACTATTGGGGGGGGGGGGGAGGGGGGGGAAGTAACTTGGCAGCTAGTAAACAAGGAAACACCTTTTTGGAAACCATAGTGGTATGCCTAGTATAATAAGTAAAAAATACAGAAGGTTGTGAAAAGGAATAGAATAATTTAACATTTCTGAAGCCTTTCAAAGTTATCCTACTGTTTTTCTCTTTACGCATTGTCCTATTATTTTGTCACAGTTCTAAGTGATAATATATATTTTGATAAAAACAAATATCTGACATTTTATTTCATTTTACCCCTATGAAAGTAGTTTTCTTCAACTGTGTGCAGATCTCAGACTAGTTTGATATTTTTAAGTGGTACAAATGATTATTCTGATATACTTTCTTCTTCCAGTTAACGACTTTGTTGTGTTGAATGTAAAAGAACAAAATCGTATCATGGAAAAGTATTCTTCAGGTTTAAATCAAAGAACATATTCCTTTTTCTTTCAATATCAGTATAAAATGAAAAACTGCTACCTAGCCATGAGCTTATCTATGAATCTGCAGAGATTGAAAACCTCCCCTCACTTGCAGGTTGCACAGACATATGATAAATAATTATTTGATTGTTTGACTATAGTAATTAAAAAGAAGAAATGGTAATGCCAAATAAAGTCAAAGTAAAGTAACATGATTGATATGGATATATACTTAAGCATACCCTCAAGAAACAAATAAAATTAGCTTCCAGTTAAAATCAGTAAGGAGTTAAATTTCTTCCGCAAATTGATTTTTTATTTATCCACCTAATAGCTGCTCTGGATTTTCAGAATTTCTACCTCTGGGATATGACAATTGTAATGGCAATGAATAAATCATTTCTTTATCGTGAGCATAGAATCACAGAGTCATTGAATTGTTTAGGTTAGAAAAGACCTCTAAAATCATCAAGTCCAACTCTTAGCACCTCCAACTCTACCACTATATCACATCCCTAATCACCACATCTACGTGTCTTTTAATACCATCAGTGATGGTGATACAACTACTTCCTTGGGCAATCCGTTCCAGTTCTTCACGATCCTTTCAGTGAATATATTTTCTTCCCAAATATCCAACCTAAACCTCCCAGTACAGTAGTAATCCATACTGCAAAAATTGCGTACACAATTCCATGAATATATTTCCATGCTGTTCAATCAGGAGCCACTGGAGCTGTTTATGTTTGTATGGAATACCTTCTTTTCTACATGAGTTGATTTGTGTGGCTGTTTGCAGGCATATGGTATGTATGTATTGTGTGTATATGTGCACATATGACAATTCTGCTCAGACAGTTTTTTGCTGGATCAGGAAATATTCCACCATAGCAGCAGCACATTTTTTGGGCCATTTGGATTTGAGCTGCTAATAACCATTTAATAAATATTTCCTCTTTTTAAAAATGATAACAGCACTGCAAATTTATATGAATATAGTCAGTAATTATTAAGAGTATCGCAGTCTTGAAGTCCCACCCATTTCTCTTTCATGGAATTTGCTACCTGACAGAGTGATTGCTTAGAATTATGTTGAGCACATGTTGAAAATATCTTTTTAGACCTGTAAGTAATGCCTGTAAGAGAAATTGAAAGAATACAATTTCAGCATATGCTGCCGTTTTACTGCTAGTATTAGAAATGGAAACCTGAACTCTATTTGGATGTTTCTTGGATGAACATTGCATTTGCAATCTAATTTATGTCTAACCTTAGGTATTCACAGTTTAATCTCTTGCTACCCAAATGTTCTGAAATGATAACAGATGCACAACATTTAAAAGAGTTAAAGCAGTTTAAAAACAGTTAAAAAGTAGAAAATATTTTCCTCAAGATCTTTTAGCTTGTGTAAACAATACACTGTGGCATTTAAAATTCAGTAAGTACCAGTGTACGTGTTCATATACGCACAGGTGTCCGTCAAAAATAAAGTCTGTTGTTAGAAATAGTTCAGAATAGAATTGTACTTTTAGTAAGATGAAGTCAGACAATTTGAGGTTTATAAAAAGTTCTTATACAGAAACTAATAATTAGGTGCTTCAGAGTGCAGTAGGACATTACTGAACTCAGTGAAGCACTATCAATATTCAGTATTGAGATTGTTGCCATCTATACAAAACACAAACTTCAAGAGTTTTACCAAGGCTTACTCACACAGCAGAGGAAACAGATATGATGTATTGAGATTACTCCCCTTTGCATCCAACAGTTGCATGAGTATCAGCCTGAAACTTAAAATAACATAGACATCATTTCTCTGTCAAAACTATAATTTTATGCCTTCTTGAACCACATACATGAGTTGCATGAGGATAACATAAAGTACCCTAATGAATGGGTAGATGGCAATGGAGCAAGAAAAATAACAAGAGTCCTTTCAGTTTTAAATCTTCCTGTTCTTTATAAAGGCCTTTGACACTGTCCCGCATGAAGAAACTATCAAAAAATGTCTTGAATGTGCAGATAGTGAGGTGGATTGAGAACTTGCTGCGAAGTTTATTTGGAGTTTACTAATAAGTGTGGTGCCCTAGAGGTCAATACTGAGTCCAGCAGGTGAAGAGAGATGGCCCTTCTCATATGAAGAGAGTTTAAAAATTAATGTGTTTCCTCAGAATTAGGATTCAATGGAACTGCAGCCACAGACTTATAATTTAAACTTTTCAGGATAAATATACAAATGTTAGCAGGAGTGTAAAACAAGAATCTAACAAACTGATTCATTTTAGAATACAACATTTGGCAAGAATATTGCTATTAATTTAAGGATAAAAATTGACAGTGAAAGTCAATTTTTATAGAATCAGAATACTGAGATTTTGCATATATGAGCATAATAATAGTGTAAATTACAATTTAATAGCAGTAAAGATAAATTACAAAGTTCAAAAATAGAATAGAAAACAATTTCAGTCATAAAAAGATATCTGTATTATTATCAAGATAAAAAAAGTATACCCATTATTTTATTATAGGGTAAACATCTGAGGAAATTGAGATAGCTCTTTTTGAGTACATTTGTCTTCTCTCCAATTTTTACTAGATACAGACAGAAGTGAGAACAGTTGGCTAAACTGGATGCATACCTCGTAGGGAGTTATCTTTAATATTTATTATATTAACTATTTATATTATTAACTAATTTATAAACATCATTTGTTAAAGTTCGGAAAATATTCACTTGCATTCTACAACTAGTTCTTTACATGAACAGAAGTGCAATTTATAATACTGATGTTGGACATTTTGTCCAGAAGGATATTGTGAAAAACAGCACTGAAAGCTTCACTGAAATCAAAAAAGAGAACATCAGCTGGCTTAACCTTGGTCAACTAAATGAATGACCTTGTCATAAAAGAAGATTAAGTTAGTTAAATAGCACCTTCCCCTTGTGAACCGATACTGACCGTGGCTAATGACCACATTGCCCTTCATGTGCTTTTCAGTAACTCCCACCACAACTTTTTCCATAATTTTACCTGGCACTGTAGTGAGAATGACAGGCCAGTAATTACCAGGGTCTTCTTTCTTGCCCTTCTCGAAAACTGGAACAGCATTTGCTAACTTTCAGTTAACTTGGACCTCCTCAGATTTCCAAGATCATTGCAAAGTAATTGAGAGAGTTCTCACAATGATTATCGGGCAGCTCTGAGTTGAATCACATCAGGTTGCATGGATCTGTATACACCCAAGTGAAGCAACAAATCCAGCACAAGTTCAGCTTTGCCTTGGAAATGATTGTTACCTCAGTCACAGTACTCCAACTCATGCCAGCTCGGATCCCAGAGCCCATCACTTTTGTTGAAGACAGAGGCAAAGAAGATATCAAACATTTTTGCTTTATCTATGTCCATATTTATAAATCAAGTAATGGATCAGTGTACTCCCTGGTCCTGTTTTTATCACTAGCATTTAAAAATGTATTTTTTTTCTGCCCCCCACAGTACTGACCAGCCTCAACTCTGAGTTTTGTCCATACAAATTTTATCCCTACAGAAATGAACATCATCCCTGTAGTTCTCCTGTGGTGCCCAACCTTGCTTTTAGAGGCCACAGATTTTCTTTATCTGCCTAAGCTCTAGAAGAAAACCAAGCTGGCATTATGCTCTGTTTGACATTCAGTGTTTTGGAATAGTTTGTTCCTGTTCTCTCAAGAGGTAATACTTAAATAGTGACTGGCACTGATGTACCCTTATGCGTTCAAAAGTAGTTTCCCAGGACATCTTACTAACTTGTTCCCTGAGCAGGTTAAAATCTCTCTCTATATCCAGGGTTGAGGATTTTTTGGCACTTCTATCACCAAAGGTTTTAAATTCTTCATGGTCTCTATAGCCAGGACAGCCACCACTTTTCACTTAACCCAGGAGATCTTTCCAGTTCACAAGTGACAGAGCAGGGATGGAATCTTTACTCATCTACTCGCTAAGTACTTGTACCAGGAAGCTGTCATCAAGGACTTTTAGGAGTGTCCTGGACCTGTTTGCATCAACTGTATGGTGTTCCCAGTCCGGCAAGTTAAAGTCCCTCATAAGGACAAGGGCAATTGATCTAGAGATCTTTTAGTTTCTCAAAGAATAATTTTTGATGTCATCATCTTACCTGTGTGGTTTATAGTATACTTCCACAGTGACATTCCCTTTCTTTTCTTGTCCTTAATCCTAAGCCACAGTCTCTCAACCACATCATCATCAGTTGACAGCTCCCTACAGTCCAGCCCCACCATTACATAAAGTGCTGCTCCCCAAAATAATACATGAAATTTTAAATATGGACTGTGACAAAAAAAGAACTATTGCAATAAGAGCCCAAGCATGTGAAGGATTTAGCCATGAAAGAAAAATTTATCATGATTTGAATTAATCTTTAGTATGTATTTTTGATACATAAAATCAATTTTACAACTTACTATTTTATTTAACTAATAGGAAAGTTCACTATGGTAAAAACATACGTAGTTCTTAATAAAATTACTAGAATACTGTTGGGAAGATTATATATAGTTACCTTTATATAAATATAACGGTAATTAATGCATGCCATTTTTTGAATTTACTTAAGTGTATCGAGAATTATACACCTGTATATCATAATTTACAATTTGAATGCTGTTAAAAATACAAAACTTACCATATACTACATACATATTTCTAACTAGGAATTTCTTGCAAGAAAGTCAACAAACCTAGTTTTCTGCTCAGTTACTCTACTGTTATTCATCTTTCTGTGATTATCTGTACATATTTTTCTATGGGAAAAAAAATCTGTTTAATAATATTTGATTTTTAGATTAGGGTTATCGGTAGATGAAAGATAAACAACATAAAAAATTCTGTTGAAGAACACAATCATTTTGTGAATCTTTTCATCTTGTTCAGTGGTAGCACATTCAGAATTCTGCTCTTATTTAGTAAATTCTTTTAATTCTCTAAGAGCTACATTCAGTAATCTATTGTACCTTCTTACATTTAACAAAACTTTACACTCAGCTCACAACTTAGTGTTTTTAATGATTTTGTTGAAATGAAGACCTCTACCTTCTAGGATAGTTTGATGGATGAGTAAACTGTCGTTGTTCCACACTCATTTCAATAGAGCTCTGCACACGCTGATGCACACTTATTGTTTTGCTTGATAATACAGAAAATCATGTGTGACCTAGTCAACAATTATAAAATTACATTACAATCATAAAAAATAGACCAAAATATTGAATTTTTCATACAAGCAAGAAAGGATAATACAACTAAGATACCTGCTGTCCAGAAAGTCATTTTTTAGCACTTTTTATATTCTTCACATATTATCTGATGTGAAAATCATGTTGTCTTACAGCTACGCAATACTGAGATTTTTCTCGTTCTCTTTATTGGGATTGGTCTAATTAATTCCTCCAAAAGTTTGGTTATACACTGCTTATGATAGAAATGCAATGAGCAGTGACTTAATACATACTATTCATCTCATGGCTCAGTTCCAATTACTATAAAAATATACTACCAATTCAAAAACTGCTTATCTCTAAATAAATATATAAACTGACTGGATGTTGCCTTGGACAACCTGCTCTAGGTGACCCTGGCTGAGCAGGACAAATTTCTGTGTGGTTTTGTGAAATAATTCAGATTAAAATTGTGAAATTCTGTGAATATTTCAAAAAAATGAAACATTAATAGTATGCAGAAGGGAACTGTCTGGTCTTTCATGTTAAGGACCTGTTCTGATGCAACAAAAGAAGTGACAGTTCTGGCAACCAAGCTCAATAATAAATGAGAGCATGTGAGAATGTAGGAATGCTTATTCTAGCGGGTTATCTGATTGAATAATTCTAAGATGGGAGATAATTCCAAGAAACAGACCACCGAGGAATACCTCATTTTTGGGCTAACACAATGCAGGTACCATTTCCTGGAAGGATGAACTTTGCAGCTATTAAGACTGCAAATCAAAGAGCCCTGGATGGGAAGGGAGAAGAAACTGTAGAGCTCTGATAAGGACCTCTACAATGTAATCATTAATCTGACTGCTAATCTTAAAACATAAGCTCCTGATAAATACCAAAGCTGGACTTCATGCATTCCAACTATTGTCTCACAAAAAAAGTAGCACTCCCTCTTGATCTAATGAACTTGCATTCTTTCATTGCAGCATTCCATCCATGTGAGCTATGCTACCTTGTCTCTTTGATACGGTCATAGCTCTGTAACTGCACTGATTTCTAACATCTAACATCTATTTCTTCTCTATTTATTCTGTGGTTATTAGTGGAGGGACAAAGATGGAGGTAAGTGTTCTCATTTCTCATAGTAAGCATGAGAGATGTTTCTGTGGGACTGCCCCATGTGTGCTTCATTTATTTACCTATGTTTGAGATTGAAAGCTTTGCTGAAATCAAGAAAGATTACATTAACTGATGGTCCTTATTGTAGCTCATATGCTTCTTTTAAAAATCAGAATACCTTATGAGTTCTAACTGCAGAAAACTCTTCAGAAGTTGAGAAGATTTCACATTTTGCTAAGAAAGAAAAAATTATGTCTTATTTTTAAACAACTATACTATTTAAATTTAAAGCAGTATAAACAGTTGATGAAATAATTTAGCAGTAATATGAAGAGAAAGAAACTTTACAAACGAAATTGCAAAATACTTTTCATACACCTGCTGTGATGAACAAAAATACCAGTCTACCATATGTATTAGTATTCCAAAACGTATCAGTATTAGCAGAGGAATTCTACATACTGTGAACTTCATGAGCCCCATGGTGTGATAAAGATTTGTTTTCTTCTAATTTAATGGTTCTATTTCCTAAATATTTGCATAATTCTTATGCATTTTGGATTATGAAAAATGCGATAATTTGTAAGATAAAAGTAACGTAGGCTTTCAAATTTTATATTTTTTCTTATTTACATATGCTATTAAAATAACACGCTAAAAAATACAATTTTGTGCAGCTTGACATTCAGAAGATACAGTATGAAAAAAATGAAGTTGCATGTGCCAGCTTTATGTCACTATCTTCATGACTGATAAATTGGATGCTTTTTGTACTCAAATAATGGAATATAATATTCCATCCTTATTTCATAGAATCTGAGAATCTTTAAAGTTGAAAGAGATTTCTGAAGGCCATCTAGTCTAACTCCCCTGCAATGAACAGGAACATCTACAGTTAGATCAGCTTGCCCAGGGCCTTATCCAGTTGTTTAATTTATTTTTATTCCATCTCATTTTAAATTTTTCACATGGCCAATTTATATTTTATAGAGGACTAATCTTTAAGACTGATATTACATACAAATATCTTGACCCATTAGTAAGAAACTACATCATCTATTTGTCTGTTATGTTTTCCAATACTAGATAGGGAAATAAATGTGTAGAATAGAAGAATGAAGGCTGCAGCTCCTATTAATTTATATTTCCATGTAAGTTCAGAGTTTGTGTATGCATGGATAATTTTTTAAATATAAGAAGTATCATAATAAAAATGAATGCTATTGTTAAAATACATTGATAAAATCATTCTTCAATAATTGTTGGAGTTGTTAAAATAAACCTCATTAAGTTTTCTCATGCTCCAGTACTATGATTAATCATTACCTTGTATTTGGATTTGTTAAACCATGTGAGGTTCACCAGGGCCCACTGTTCAAGCTTTTCTAGGTCCCTCTGGAAGTCCAGAGTAGCAAGCTTGCACGTTACTCACCACCCTCTCCTCACTGGTGAGGACAAGGTCCAACACAGCACATTTGCTTGTGGGTTTCTGTATCACTTGGTAGAGGAACTTATCATCAGCACATTCCAGGAATCTCTTTGATTTCTGGAGTCTTGTTATGTTGTCCTTCCAACAGATAATGGGATGGTTGAAGTCCCCCATGAAAACCATGTTTTGTGAACATGAAGCTCTGTTTATAGAGGGTCTCACCCACTCAGTAGTGGACAACTCATAAAAAAAGGAAAATCTGCATAAAAAAATCAAAAATACATTCAATTTTTATCTTTTAATCATTTCAATTTTTATGTTAGTGTATTTGTATGTTAGTATATATTCTTGCTATTATATTTTGATTTTTAGTTTGCATACTATCTTTCATTGAGGTTGTAACCATGTCATCCCTGACAGATTTTAAAGCTAGAACACTTTGTACAATATGAAAAGTAGAAAAGCATGTTTATTCTCTTGGACTGAGACATTGTGAATTCTAGAAATATAATCCTTTATCTGAAATTTTGCATTAGATACCATTCCTCAAATAGTCCATACTCCATAGTTCAATATTTAGAAAAATGGTGGGGATTGGAAATTTTCTCTACAAATCATATGAAAAATTCTGTCCAATTTATGGTTTCTTCTTTTTTTATTTGTCTTGTTTTTGTTTTATTTTGTTCTGTTTCTCATTGATCTAGTAGTATCTGATGTATTTTAAATGGCTAAGTCCTTGCTTGATGCATTTCTGCTGATATTCAAACAAGATTGTTTTGTTACATCCAAACTCAGTTAATTAGTAAATGTTGCAATCTTCTCACTTGCACTGTTACATTATTTCTTAGCATTGTTAGAAGGGCTCTATGACTCCATACGTGCACTCCAGAAAACAAGGGGAAAAAAGGTGATAAATTTCACAAAAGTGAAATTCCAAGGCCTGATCACGGTGCTGAGTGAGGACAGGGACAGTATGGTGGGCAATAAATAAATAAGTAAATGGAAAAAAAAGAAAAAGAATGCAAATAACCTATAACATGGACATAAGAACTTAGTAAAGCAATTGTACATAATATTTTTAACTGTAGATTAGTACACTCTCTTCTGCATCAGTATTCAACTTCTTAAAGTTCAATAAACTTTCAGATTAATGCTCCAATCATAATATGTAGATCAAGCACTCAGAGATTTACTCATCAGATTATCAGATGTGGAAAAATTAGTGGTAGTTCTTCCAATATTCATTTAGAATATTGTCTAACAGAAGTTATTGTTTGTCTTTACGAAAAATCTTACTATTCAGAGAAGCGCAGAAATCTCACTTTTAATATAATTAAATGTAAATGCAATTTTAGAGACAGTTCTTCACAATATGAAATATATATATATTTTAACTGCATGTCATTTCTGGACTGGAATGTTCAGTGTCTGTGAGTTCTACACAATTATGTTTAAACCTTTCACTGCTTACTCAGTATTTTGTAAGTGAGGAGGGAGAGCTGTTTCTCTTGAGTTTATTCTCCAGTCTTTGCTTCTTCAAAATGTGCAGATGAGTAATCTATATTTCAAAGAAAGATGACCTTTAGTGGATTTAAATGGAATCTTTCTTTCAATATCTGAAATGAGAAAGTGATTAAAGTTTTGCTTGATAGGTAAGATGTATTTTAGGAACAGATAAGCTTAAAGGTCAGACACTGTCAAATGAATGATTCTGACTTTTTAATATTTAAATACTTTCGTAAGAATCATGCATGCCTGGCACTCTTTTTTAAGTTCTAAAAAAACCTGTTCTTCATTTTCATAAGATTCACCTTTCAGTGTTAGTTATACTGCGGTGGTATTGGGTGGACAATTACTTTGCAGCATTTCTTTTCTTCCACCTTTACTTGAGGCAGGAAGTTCTCCTGGCTTTTCTATAGAACACTGTTAAAATAGCATATCAAAATAATAGTAAGACCTAAAGTAAAATATCAGCTGTTTTCACAGATTCATTCCTTTTGTATCTAGTGATGACTTAAGCTAAGGTCTTTTTAATGTGACTAATAAATTACTGTCAAGTATAAAGTGCAACTTCATTTCACAGAGAGTAATGTTTTGAGTATAGTTGCTTGTACAGGTTTTTCACGTATTCAGGTTTTTTAAAAGAAAAATATGGGATTAGTAATGTCCAGGTGAGTTATGAAACCATGTTGTGTGGAATTATAATCAAATTACTAATAATTCTCAATCTAAGTAACACAAACTATTCAGAACCATAACTCACGGGGACACATTCTGAAGGTAAAAGAACAAAAATAATTGTACACATCAGAGGAAGAAGATATGCATTTTTAAAGAAACTAATCAAATAATTAAAATGGAAAGAACAGTGAGAAATAGCAAGTTTTTAAAAACTAAGATCTGCAACAAATTATCTTATTCAAATGAATACTAGCAGTATTTATCCTCAATATTTTTGAATTTTATGTTGATGGTTTTCCATGCTTATTTGCAGGTTATTTTAATACACATACAAGAGTTCATTTAGATATTATTTTTATAATTGTTGTTTATTTTTAATATAGTTGCTTTCACCTACTGAGAAATTAATGCAGTAATTAATCTACCTGTGAAATATGATTGTGAAGTAAAAAAGTAATTATTCAAATTTTTAAATAGGAAAGTTGATTGTATAAATCTGTCATTGTGTAAGGCCTGTCCATGACTTTTTTGTTTTAATCCAAGCATCATGATATGAAGAAATAGAAATCTTTCAAGAAATAAAATAAGAGAAGTTCAAACAAATCTACTTTAAGAAACCTCAAGAAAAAAAAAAAAAAAGACAACTAGTTTAAATTTACAACATGGAACAATAATCTCATGCTATCTTTGTGCTCCTCTTTACAAATAGAACTATCAAATCAACAAGAAAGGGGAAAAGTCATCTTTTTTTCTACAAAGGTTAAAGGCCAGGACTGTGAATTATTAATTTCTTTATCTTTTTATGTAACACTAGATTTTTGTAACTTCAGACATCTGAGGATTGGCTTCAATAGCCTATATTAATAAATTAATATGGTGCAAGGAATCTTAAGTTTGACAGCAGGAAGATCAAGGTTTGGACTAACAGGAAATGCTATTCACATAAAAATTATTTTTGGTAAGGTGTATAAGAAATAGCATACCCTTTGTTACAAACAAATACGTTTCTCTCAGAAATACAACAAAGTATGACAATTCGGAAGACAGAATATATTTGCACATATATATTTCTAGAATTAAGTTATCTGAAGATCTTAATTCTTTACTAGTCATCACCTTACATCTACTACTAGGGAGAAATTTGTATGAAATACTTCATATTTAAAAGCGTTCAGTTTTACTCTACTTTAATAACAATGATGATGAATAATAATAATGATGAACTGGTCTAATTGGGTACAGTTTATCTAGCTGAATATTAAGCACAAATATCCCACAGTTACTGAAAGTAATAATAATAATTAAAATTGCAAAAAATTAGGTAGCTACATAAACAAAGTGCTGCATATAGTGTCTAAGGTTTAATGATCACTGTCATTCCTAGGGGCAGCCTTTGTACATGTGGAGCGGTTATACTGTCACTCCTGGCTCTGCCCACTCTGTGTAAGAACATACATTTAAGAATACAGGTGTTCATGTTACTCATTATTTTAGTGCTTATTTTGAGAACCGTTAGAGACACTTGCTTTTTAGGTTCATTAGGCACTAATACAGTAATCAGTTAATGAGATGTTCTGCACAAAGGGGAGGGGAAGAGTATGAGAGGAAGGGTTTCTTTGAGATACCAGTAAGTCCTCACAACAAATGAAGAAATAAAGCAAGTGTTTTGATAAGGTAGAATAATAGTGAGTAAAAAAATCCTACATTTCATCAAATGCTGTAAATCATGCATTTGTGCTCTATGAATTTTCTCATAGAATGCTGTAGAGACTCTGTCAGTGACAAGGTTCCTATTTCCTCCTGCAACATGCTGCCCTGTATTTTGGATAATGAAGACAATCAGCTATGTTCTGACAGGCTGAAACATTATTTGTCACAGTATCCAACTGGATCCATCTGCACATAGTGCATCCCTAGAGACACTCCAGCAAATTCCCTTACAGTGACTAGTCATTTCTACTGTAAGGACTTCTCCCATACCTCTCCTTAAGAGGCCTCATAGAGCAGTCTCAGCTTGACCAAGATCATTGACTCCTCAAACACAATGTCTTCCACAAGACTTCCTAAACATCTGGCCACTTAAAAAGTTAGAGCTTTTATGCTTCAAGCTGTTGCAAGCTCAGGTTACTAGTCATTTTGGAAATCTGCTTAAGGTCCAATTCTTGTATTTCCTTACATAATGAGTAGTACTGTTTAATATGTCACCTTGCTCATCAGGTACCATTTTTTCCCTTGGACTCTTCATTAATATTACATTTGCAATTCTGTGTGTGTTCTATTATTTTAAAAATATATAATATACAATATACTTCACAAATATGTTTAAAATGAAATTGCTGTTACTCATCTTCTCAGAATTCTAAGCCAGATTTTCACTGTAATTTCGGCATAGCATATTCATATTTTTAGATTGGTCTCAAGATATATATAGAAGAAAATAATGACATTGTCTCGATTTAAATTTTAAATTTTAATCAGAAAATCTGATTTTAAAACAAATGCAAATAAATTTCTTCCAAAAAAGTCATTGTCGACCCAATTGGCAAGCAAGCATAGAAAATTTTCTGTTTTATTATCTATGCAAATACATTCTATGTGGGTTTTTTTTTTTTTTTTTCAGGAAATAAGTACACTATTTTATTCTCTTGTCCAACAAGTTTAAATCTTTCAAATTACCATAGCTTTTAATTAGTAGATAAAATTTTTTCTGTAAATATGTATTAGTTTGTAGTTATCTGTCATGTCATACAAGAAATATCTTGAAGAACAGAAATAAGCAGGCATCCAACTTATTTATCCAAATAATATACCTAATTTATGTATGATTCTATGATTATATGAATTTCTATTAATTCTCATTTTAATCTTTGACAGTAGTCATAAAACGAGGAGAGAGTCTGAATTATTTGAACTGAGGAGGATGGAAAGAGACTGGGATACTTGTAATGATTAGCAGAAAGCTTTTTCCTTCACTGATAAAACTTAATTTAAAAAGAAATAAATTAAAAGACAAGATACAGCAGTGAAGTATTTACATTTCCTGGAGGGTTATGGTTTAGCATTATGAGAATCTGTCTTGAAGTCTTTAGCGTCCCTGGGGCCTCTAAGTACAACTGAATCCTTCATCTTTTTACCTTTTACTAGTAACCTTATAGTGCAGGCTCAAGGCATACTTTGGGCTACGTGAGTAAAATAACTACTGGTGGCTAAGTAACTAATGCATCATCTGTTTTATCTGAAGCCCCCCTGTGGTAGACTGAGATAGTAGCAAACAGTAGCCTGCCCTCATGAGGCCCCATCTGGAGTACTGTGTCCGAGGCCACCAATACCAAAGAGGGTACAGAGGAGGGCTACAGAGATGATCAGAGAGCTGGAGCACTGTCTCTACAAAGGCAGGTTGAGGGAGCTGGGTTTGTTTGGCCTGGAAGAGAAGGCTATGAGGACATCTCATTGCAGCCTTCCAGTATTTAAAAGGGGGTTATAAAAAGGAGGGAAATCAAGTTTATTACTCTGGTAGGCAGTGATAGGACAAGGGGAAATGGTTTTAATTTGCAGGAAGGAAGATTTAGATTAGATGTCAGGGGGAAATCCTTTGCATAAAGAGTGGTGAGGTGCTGGAACAGGCTGCCCAGAAAGGCAGTGGATGTCCCATCCCTGACCAGGTTGGATGGGGCTTTGGGCAACCTGGTCTAGTATCAGATTTGGAGGTTGGGATCCCTGCCTGTGGCAGGGGGGTTGGAATTGGATGATCCTTGGAGTCCCTTCCAACCCAAGCCATTCTATGATCCTATGTCATGCGAGGCTGAACATCATACAGAATTACCTTCATTTCCTTACGTGCATCTCCTTGCACTTAAGCAGCAGGCTTCTGCTCCAAAATCTTAGGAAACATTAAGAAATGTCCACAAATACAGTTAAGAGACTTTCTCACATGCTTGTACAACACCATGCTGTCCTCATAGTAGGTGTGTGAATGGCTGAAATCCATAATGAATGACAGGCCCAGCATAGACATTTTTCTATAGAACTTCACACACTTCATCTGCTTGACAAAGCATTCTGTATGATAATTTCCTTACAGTGTCCCCCAAAATAAGTTCCCTTTGGCATTAACCCACAGATGTTGACAGGCATGTCTAGGGCTCATGCTGAAAACTTCGCAGTCTAGTACCTCCCTAGCATACAGGACGAGTAGAAGAGTTCTCATTTTCTTGCCTGTACTCCCTGACTTAATAACCTGTGATGCAGTTTTTGTAATCTGCACTATTTCATCATGGTTCTCTAACAATGTCAAAGTCTTGTGCACTTATCCAGTTCTCATGCATCGCTGTATAGACAATCCTTTTAATACCTGCCCTTCTAAGCAGACATGTCAAAGTCTCCCTGTAACTTTCATCATCTTCTTTGTACAATTTATATGTACAGTTACATATGACATTCTTTTCTCATCTGTAGATGAGCCGAGGTAAAAATATATTTTTTTTAGACATTAAGTCTGCTTGCTGGCCCTTCAGTACAGTCATTGAGCCAATTTTGAAGTAAATATTTTACACAATTGCAGAATTCATGACACAGCAAAAGTACCTTCTGCTAAAACAACACTTGTCAGTTAAGTATTAACTTCATAACACTAAGCAACTTCCGTACTGGGAAAATTCAGACATGCGTGCGTTTTTCATCTTTGCCAGAAAAATGAATTAATTTCACAAACACCTGAAAGCATCTGCAGCATTGAAGGTTAATAGAGCCTTGTGAATACTCGAAATGATATTTATTTTCTTCAGCCTGATACATATTCAGAGGCTTACTACTGCTGTAAGCATGATTTACTCTTCACAATATTAAGTATGTTTCAACATTCTGGATATACCACTGTACGATCAATGAATGTACAATCAATAGAGATACAGAGGTTAGGCTTAGTAAGATTATCACAGTGGAAAAATAATCAAAATAAATAGAAATGCTCACCAGTGTTGTAGGCTTGCAATAAAACAGCACAAAAAGCAATCTCCAGAAAGAAACCCTTTCTCTGTGGCAGTCAGCATTTAAATGGCATCTAGGAGAGGTGGAGCCAGGTGCCACCCCTTCCAGTAGCACAGGTGAATTGCCTTCACCTGTGCTCCCATATTTGGCTCATTGCTTGCCTCAGGTGGTCAATCAGAGGTTCAGGCTGCTATCAACAGTTCTTGTACATACTACTTTATTTGGAACATTACAAACTTTTATGTTTTCTGGTTTATGTCTTTTTTATAGAAGCTAACCCTAAATCTAACCATCTGAATTCAAAATACACTTACTGTACTAAAGATTTATTGTGAGCTTATAACTACTGCCATTCACTTTGGAATCCCTCTCACAACTCATTGATTCTGTAGGTCAACTCACATTCTTTTATTATTATGTATCGTATTATCAATAATCTAACATATCTTATATACTTATGTAATAATATACATACTGTTATTACCTATTATGTACACATTTACTACTCCCATCTGTGTGACTAGTGTTTGTGAGAATATAAGTAACAAATCAGAGACTCCAGAAATTATGGAATCATTGCACTACACTGTTCATACTCTTTATTCTGCATAGGAAAAAAAAAAAAAAAAGATAGTAAAAAGAAAAAAAAAAAAAGAGAGGAAACTCTTGATCAGAAAGGTATTAAGGAACTCCAAATATTAATAGTGGCCAATAGCTTTAGCTATATGGGCATTAAATAAAGCACAGATTTCTGGCAGGATTTTGTGGGTATTTTATCATTTACAACAAATATTTGTTCCTTGCACACAAAGACAGCTCTGCACATTGTTACTAGGGTGTGCAGTGCTTCATCACTGAAACATATGCTACTAAAAGGATGTAATGATTTGGAATAATCTGTCTTCTGATGTAAAGCTAAAATGTCTTCTGATTGTAAATTTCCTTTTTAAGTCCTTTGAAGTGGAGTGAGAATTTTTTAAATTTTAACTTGTTATTTAAATACCTTTAAAACTGTACTGTTCAGTTTCCATAAGTCATTACGTCTTCTGATCTGCTTTACAAAACCATCTTAAGAGGACTTTCCTCCAGGAATGAAAAAAGATACTATGTGTATATACGGAATAATGCACCTATTTTGTCTTGATTTTTATTTGTGCCTGATGTTTTATTTGTGCCTAAAATGTCCATTGTTAAATAATTTTGTAATAATTAAAAGAGTGTGCATGCTAATTTCATAATATATATGATGAAAAAGACTTCAAAATTGCCATCTTCTTAACAGTAATTATTTCTATTCATATCTTAAATGCTCTTTTTTTCCCAAATTTTCTTTCTCACCAATTATAACTTTGAGTATCACTTTAGTTGCAAATAACAAAATACTGTTGCACATACCAGCTTCATTATTATGTTTTCACAACACATTTAGTCATTTTAATACTTCCAATTCTTTCTTACCCAGTTGCAAAGATTTTCTATACAAAATTTCCTAGCAATGCTATGCAGGTCTGAAGTTCAGCTGAAGAGTATACACCTTACTCCAGTACACATTTTTGCTTATATATTCCTACCTTCTCTCTTCACATCTTTCTGATGCTTACAAATTTATATTGCTATGAATTATCTAAAACTTGAATTTCATTCTGTGAAATTATCACATAAAGTCTTATGAAGGATTTTTTCACAATGATTAATTAATTTCAAAATGTGTTTAAAGATTAAATAGCTGTGTTGCTTTTGCTTCATTGTTTTACTTTTCTCAGATCCAGAATTTTCTGCTATACATAATGTTACATTTATCTATGCAAACGCTGACTTATGTTTGAATTTTAAAAAAGGGAGAAACATGAAAAAAATTTTCCATTTAAAATCTGAAGCATCACTTCCAAATTTTTCAACAAATGGATGAAATAATTTGGTACTGACACAGCACTGAATCAAACATTTAAACATTACTGAAAGCTAGAGATTCAAAGTGAAAGAAGAAAAATAGTGCAGTAATGTTCCAAATATGGAGTAATACTTCAGGCTCACTTGAGAAAGTTAATCCAGCTTTTCTTTATGAATAGTATACAGACTATATAGCATAATCTAGTCAAGTAGTTCCAACATTCCCCTACATGCCTGGCTGTCCTCACCTGATCTCAGTATGGATTTCTGGGGATGTTCAGTGTGAGCTGGAGTTAAATGGGGCTTGTTTGGGGACCTGTTCAGCACAGGTGGAGCTGTGTCTAGACACTCAATGTTAAGACTTTGAATAACATCAACAGACACTGGAGGCATGTAGACAAAATATGTATTTAGGACTGAAAGGCAGATGTCAGCTTTGAAGGTGTTTTATGTGACCTGCACCAAAAGTGATCATAAAACTTTGTTTTTCAATATATTCATGTACGTGACACTAAGTTATTTCACTGTATATAACTAAGCATTAGCTGTACACTTCTGCTGTGGTTTAACCTGGAAGGCAGCTAAACACCACACAACTGTTTGCTTTTCACCCCTTATCCCATCCTGCCTGCAGTGTGATGAGGGATAGAATCAGAAAAAAAAGATAAAATTAATTAGTTGAGATAAAGACAGTTTGGTTGGACAGAAAATGAAGGGATGATAATAATGATAAACGAGTATATAAAATAAATGATGCACAGTGCAATTTCTCATCACTCATTGGCTGAGTGTACGTTTGGTGGCCCTGCTAGGCAGGGGGTTTGGAACTACATGATCCTTGAGGTCCCTTCCAATCCGGGTGATTCTGTGATTCTGTGTGATTCTGTGATACTCACAGTGTTTCAGAGCTGTGGTTCTCCTCACTCCAGTTCTACATAGTTATATTATTCAGTGTGTCATCATCGGGTATGGAACAACCTTCTGGATGGTTTGAGCCTCCTCCTGACTTCTTTTGAACCTCTAGTCTTCACACTGACTGGATAGTATAAGAAATAGAAAAGTCCTTGGCTCTCTGTAAGCACTGCTCAGCAACAAGTAAAATATTGATGTGATATCATTATTCTCATCCTAAATCTAAAACACAGATAGCAGATATTAGGAAGAAAATTGACTGTTTACCAGCCAAAATCAGACAACATCATAACTTTTCTTTTTCTCATTCTCTGTTTAATTCCAGCACAAATTAACCATACAATGTATTCATAAAATTCATTATTCTGTTTTGGTAAGTCATTTTTTGTAGTTTCTGACTTTTTTTTTTCATCCAAAAATCACAGTTTTGGACAGTGCATAAAGTTCACCTCATATACCAATATATCATGGAAAAAAATGCATTGAATAGTAAAAGAAATGTTGAATTCAGTTGTATACCTACTATTCTTCTATAACTTCTATACTATTCTACTATTGCTCTAATCATACATAATATCTATCATATTTATATTCAGATATGTTTAATATTAGATTAATACTGAATAAAAAATAGTATGTTGTGGCAGCTTTCATGATTTATATAAATAATCTCTATTCCACCATTGATAAACAAAGATGTGTGTCCACAGCTTCAAAAGAGTCCTTGCAATTCAAAAATCAGTTGCTCTCAGAAAAATAAAATGTTTTATTAGACATATAAGATTTTCTGTTCCTGGACATGGTCTGAAGATGAAAAGATGAAATTCAAGCTACTTTATTCCAAACCGTCATCTACTGACAAGGGAATTATAGTAAAATCTTCAAATGTTGATCTTCCAAAGAAAATTTTTATTTACAAATACTACTTTACAACTGATCCAGTAGCCAAACATCCGTTCTACCTTTCACTTACTCCCTTCTCTGTGGCCATGGAGAGAAAAATGAAACGAAAACATTTGTGCATAAAGATAAAGAGAACATCTTAAGAAAAACAAAACCTGTACATGTAAATAAAGCAAAAATTGGAATTAATTCACTACTTTCCATTGGCAGAAAGCCATTCCATGTCCTGAGATACTAGGCCTCAGTGCATATAAATTATTTTGTAAGACAACTGTCATAATCATAAATCCCTCTCCTTTCTTTCTTGAGTTATATTATTCATTTCATTAGGCAATGTCATATAATATGGAACAGTCCTTTTTGTCAGTTTGGGTCAGCTATCTTGCCTGAGTCAGTGCCTGCCCATTCACAGTCTACTAACATTGTAAAGGCAAGGAAGAAAGAAGGCCTTCCACTGCACAAACACTGTTTGACTGTACTCAAAATGTCTGTGTTATCAACACTTCTTTAACCTTAAATGCAAAATACAGCATCATGCAGGCAAGAAAGCTGACTTCATTACTTCATTCTTGCCAGGACAAATACTTCTCATTAAGCCTACATCTGATTGCAGCTAATAATAACTTGACAGATTATAGGTAGTAGTGACATTTTTTTTTCCACCTGAATACTCTACTTTAGAATGATGTCATTGTCTTTTATAAGAATTTCAAGTATTCATCTACTGATTTGAAGGTGTAATTTCACCACTCTGCAATTACGTGTGAAGTGACATGTTAGACTACCACAAAAATGAAGTTACTGTGACAGAATTATATGTGCAGCTAAAAAAAACATGGCAACAGCAGATTTATTTAGACTGCCTAGAATTTAGACTAATCTAAACTCACTGATGTCCAGAGACAGTGACCTAGTGAAAAGACTTGCATGTAGGCATAATGCCATATGAACAGATGGACATAGAATCATACATGAGTACAAATATCTAAGACACCATCTATAATCACAAAATGCATTTGTGAAGAGCAGAAGTTTAGCCAGGAAATACCAGATGGTTCTCTATCCTGAGGTTATAGGAATACAGCTATGGGAATGTACCACTCTAAACCTATCTTTTGGTGAGACAAAATTTTTAGAAGAGATAAAATGTCACCATGACTGATGAAAAACTATTTTATTTTATTTCTTTTTAGGAAACATTTTCATCTATACATTAAAAAAAAAATAGATTCACTATTACATATGTTAAAATTAAATATGTAGACAATGGAAAGAGGTAGTTCTATGATATTCCTCATAAAATTTAACAAAGGTTGCTTTTTTTGTTTTTACAACATGTGAACTCTAATTTTAAACAGAACTAATGTCTATGATAGTGGCCTTTAGTGAACAGGAAAGACATTCTGCTCTTTTATGTTTCAGATGCAGACAACTCCTGCAAAATATTTTTAAAATATTCTTCTGTGTCTGAGGCATGGACTCAGATGTGAATGATCCAAATCATTTACTACAGGTTCTAACATCATCTTCTTTGCATCTGCCTTTAATAGTTAGATCAGTTATCCTCAGGGCACTTTACACTCTGACCCAGAAGTCTGAGATGAAACGCAGAGTATACCTCTGATGATTCAGATAGAGACAGTTAGAGAGCTCCTCCTCCATCTAGACTGTCACAAGTCTATGAGAATAAATGGGCTCCAACCTAGGGTGCTGAGGGAGCTGGCTTTCTCTTGTTAAAAGTGACTAGAAGCACTCAATACCCTTGAGTATGTTCATGGCAGCAGGATTGGAACTAAATGATCTTTAATATCTCTTCCAACTCAAACCATTCTATGATTCTATTGTATGAATGTATGTTGGGAACATTCTAAACATTGTATTATTTCCATTAGGTTTCTGCTCCTTTTAAACTGACTTGAACTAAATTAGGGTATACTTCACCTGTGTAAAATTTTAAGTAACACTCCAGAAAGAACGGGAATCTCTTCTTTCCCTATCTTTACCTATATACGTTATGGATATCTCCACCTATGCTTGTCCTCATACATGAAGATGTTCTTGTAAATAAAATATATAATGATCTGGAATACATAATTTTCAGGTAATATTTTTATAGTCAGTGAAAATTTAAGTTAAGAAACTTATTGTCTTAGATTCTCTGTCCTCTGTTGTAGGCTCTGGTTCCAACAGCAAATTATATTATAGAATATAATATATATATTATAGAATAAGACACATCATTTCCTTCTGACTAATGTGCAAACCAACGTTTATGAAAAGAAAGTGAAGATTTTAACATTCACTTATGTATTTTCATATTGTGCTATTGATTTAGTGTTTCTTTGCAGAAAGTGATTTTGTATCTTTAAAATATTAATAATTATGTGATATCTGAATTTTTATCAGTATGTCAGAAATTTCTGCCTTTTCTACTGCGGTCTTTAGCACAATAATTTGTGCTGAAAGTTTTGTCTTTTTGATCACTAGTTCATCTCTAATTTTAATTGCACCCTTAAAAAAGCAATCATCCCAAGACCAACCTGGCATACCTATTATGTACTTTTTCTGTGACATCTTTAAAAGGCCTCTCTCACTTCAGTGCTCTTAGATTTATACACATGCTTAGGCTTTACAAAACTTAGCTGACAAATTCTATGTTCAACAATATAATACACTCCCATATTACTTTTACTACTTCAAAAGCACTGAAAAAGCATACAAAAAAACTGCTGATCTGAAACACGTGATGATATATTCCGTTCACTTGTGTATGTTAGGGAATGATTCTATACTATCAATCAATACACATTATACTGTGAATCTATCAAGCTTTAACCTTGAAGAATAAATTTGTAAAACTTAGAATCTTAGATTTTTACGCTGGACAAATGCTTTTTGTGCTATTCTACATCCCTCAAAATGATTTTAAATTCTTGCAAGTTTTACAAATACTCTGCCACTCTGTCAAAATATTCTTGAAAGATTTTCCTAGTCTGCATCATCAAGGTCTGATAGAACTGACAAGATAATGTCAGGGGCAATTTTAATCCATTAAAGATCTTGCTTTATTAGATCCTGGTCTGTGCTGACTGTGGCAGAAACGGAGAAAAGATGTTCATTATGTCAGGGAAAAATGTTAAACAGAAAACATGATGCCAGTTTCTTCACCTTCATAACATAACCTTCTCTAAAATGACAGAAACATGTCAAATTGTGAGAAGAGGAAAAGTAATAAAACCATGTAAGTAGATCAGAAACTAGGTAAAAAAAAAGTCAGATTTTTAAAATTATCTGAGGAAAAATTAAAAAAAAAAACATCTTGATACCTTCTTCTTTCTTCATCCTTTTCTATCAATACATTTAAAATACTGCAGTTTATGAAAGAACAATAGCCAAGATGCAGTGTGCATTAACTTCATCTTTTGCTTATCACATTATTTATATATTTCTGTGAATTGGAGATAAAAATGTGAAATCAAGGATATGTCATCACCTATTTGTAATCCTCATTCATATCAGTATGTTTCAAATTTGGAACAAAATTGTAAAAATAAAACCAAACAAATAAAAGATAATTCGAAATGAGGTGTTCTATAATCATTAGAAATTGTGGATACAAATCCATTGTAATGTTTGTTTTGCTTAAATCAATACCAAACCCTAAGAAGGTGGCATCTCCCTGGTTATACTTATCTCTGCCTTTTTAAATTTACAAGATCTGGAAGAAAGAAACAAAAGAATTCCTGCTGAGATTAGAGTCAATTTATCACCACAACCTTGGATAATCCAACACTACTAGAGATCGGCACCTCTTGATGCCAAGACATCACTGGATCAAGGAGTGTAAACTGCTTTGCTTTGCTGTGTTTCTGTATCTGTATGTCTGTCTCCCCCTTTATCTTCTTTTACTCTTTCACTCTTTGTAGTTACAGTTGCCTAATATTGTAATACTTATTCTTCATTACTAGCAAATTAACCAGTTTTATCTCCAAACAGAGTATTAGCTGTTAAGAGCAACCCTTGCTGACTAGGGGAGGAGCAACTCGGGAGGTTGAATAAGTTTCACCTTCCACAAAACCCCACTGAGTGGGATGAGATAATCACACAGTAGAAGTCTGTTAATCTGTGAACACAAAGTTAGATCTATTTCATCAAGCAGTGAAGATCTAAAAGCCAGTATATTTTCAGAATTTTTGGAACTATCTTTCTAGTATTGTTGCAAAACATATTACTTCATTACTCATATGCTAGTACTGAAGAAATAAATATGTTCTGCTCCGTCTCTAGTCACAAAACTATGCTTTTTCCTAAACTGACTTAAAACCCATGCTAATACCAACCAATTAAAAAAAAAAAAAAAAAAAAAGATTATTTAACAGTACATAACAGTACATACGATATAAACTTTGATTTTGAATCAGAAAAATAGGCACATCGTTTATGAAGAAATAATAAACACATTCTCTGCTTACATCGTCTCATGCTCATGCAACAAAGCTCTGTTGTAAAAGCCTGTTCAGTAGTAGTAGGTTAAAAATAGTAGGAGTATAAAAATAATGTGCTATTATTTTTAATAGAAATAAAGCTGCTAGGAAAGAATATTTCTGGCTTTAGAAATAATTAAACTCTATTTGATGGAAGTCTTGTTGCCAAGTTCATATTTTTAATGTAAATATTTGACTATATTAGGCTTGCCATTGTCTTCAAGAAAAACAATACAACAGTTTCCATTATTGTCTAGTTATTATTTCATACAAAGTAGTGAAAAGTACTTAATGATATCTGTCTATAGTAATAGACATGTTCATTTTTGATTATGTTTTCCCACATCTGTTATGCTGAATAGTAAGGCTGAATTACTTTTTTTTTCCCAACATGTCAGACTACAGCATAATTCTCCCTACTACCTATTTTTGTAATTGCTTCTGTATCAGAAATAAAGTCAGAATTCTTATCTTTCATAGCATGACACAATAGTTGCAGTCGTTTTTATTCAAGACAGACACAGCAGAACTGTAACTTAGATCTGGTTTTATGTTACTCAAAAACTATAAAGTAATTCTTCAGTCAAGAACAAACATATTGTATCCAGAAGAGAACTAATACCATTGAAGATTTTTCTGTGATAATTTTAACATAACTACTCTTTTTTTCTTTGATTTTTATGTTATGTTTTATGGCTTGGTGATGAGAGGTTTATATTTTCCCCATTAACCTAAAGATATCCTTGAGTTTCTCATTTTTTGAGAACATACATGCAACATCAAATATCAACCTAAATACTTTTATACAGTACTGTTTATCTTACAGTAGGACATGAAGTTCAGAGGAACAGGCCAAAGGGTTGCAGAAATACTTACTTTTCATGAAGCAATAGGCTAATGTTCTGCTTGAGGTTCAGAGCTGTCATATTTTATTTCTTGGCTCTAAGAGTTACTGTGGGAAATGTCAGTTTCCCTACAGAGGGATCTGGACAGACTGGATAGCTGGGCTGAAGCCAATGGGATGAAGTTCAACAAGGCCAAATGCCAGGTCCTGCACTTTGGCCGCAACAACCCGAGGCAAATCTACATGCTTGGGGTGGAGTGGCTGGAAGACTGCATAGAGGAAATGGACCTGGGGTTGTTGATTGATGCTCGGCTGAACATGAGCCAGCAGTGTGCCTGGGTGGTCAAGAAAGCCAATGGCATTTCAGCTTGCATCAGGAATGGTGCTGCCAGCAGGAACAAGGAAGAGATTGTCCCCCTGTACTCGGCTCTGGTGAGGCTGCATCTTGAGTACTGTGTCCAGTTTTGGGCCCCTCACTGCAAGAAAGACATTGAGGCCCTGGGGCGGGTTCAAAGAAGGGCGATAAAGCTGGAGTACAGGCCTTATGAGGAGAGGCTGAAGGAGCTTGGATTGCTCAGTCTGGAGAAGAGGAGGCTTAAGAGAGACCCCATTGCTCTCTATAGCTGCATGAAGGGAGATTGCAGTGAGCTGGAGGTCAGCCTCTTCTCTCATGTAACTGGTGATAGAGCTAGAGGGAATGGCTTCAAGCTGTGCCAGGAGAAATTTAAGCTGGATGTTAGGAAATACTACTTTTCTGAAAGAGTGGTCAAGCACTGGAATGGGCTGCTCAGGGAGGTGGTGGAATCACTGACCCTGGAGGTGTTCAAGGAACATTTGGATTTTGTGTTGAGGAACATGGTTTAGTGAGAACTATTCTTGATAGGAGGATGGTTGGAGAGGATGATCTTGAAGGTCTTTTCCAACCTTGGTGATTCTGTGATTATAATGGGGTACCAATATTAAAAAAAAGAAAAAATATACACTATGCATTTCATTTTTTAACTATTATTAATTTTTCCAATGATTTCATCTGTAATCATTTACTTCTTTCTGTAATAACGTAAAGCTTATTTACAGGATTTCCATTTTCTGCAATCACATATTCATTTCCATTCAGACCTTAAGCTAGCTGAATCACTCCAGCTGGAGACACATAGGTTTCTCCTTTGTTTGTAGAGAGTCTTGAGAAGCGTATTACATAGCTTTGTTAAGTGTCACAAGTTAGACAGGGATGAAACACTTCTTTTCCACACTGTGCAAGGCATTCTCGTATTTACTGTGTCAGCTATTGTCAACAAATTATTTGTACTAATTTAGTGGTATCAGTAGTTCACAATTAGGCATAAAATCACATTGACTTTTCAGGAACACTAGGAGCTTGAGGAAGAATTTTTGTACACTTGAACTGATTATATCATCACCACAATTTAGTGAATGGCTATACAACAGATACCTAGAGCTTGATTTTCTCTAGGCATGTTGCAACCATGAGCATCTTGTTACTATTCCAAACTGGGTGTGCTTCTTTAGAGTGCTATATTTAAGAATTTTTCAGCCATTTATGAAAGCACTGGGGAAGACCAAGGTAGATTTGTTTGTTTTTGTAGGTGTTATTTATTTTTGTTTTTATTTCTTCTGCCCCAGAAGCCTTGATCACTAACAGAACCTCATCTGGTCAGGAATTCAGAAAATGTATTTACAGTCCACCAAGGTTTGAGTGCTTCACTGACGAGAAACACTGCTTGTGATGTGTCCCATACACGCATTTTCATTTAAACCTGAAAGTTTTCTAGGCACTAGGACAGCTTGATTCCTTAATTTTTGTAAAATAAAAATGAAATGTAAGAATCCAAAGAATGTGCTAATGTGGGAATTGGAAATGTGAATGCAATGAATGCAACATAAATGACTGAAATATGAAATGCATTTCACAAGAAGAAATACGGACCTGGCAAATTTTTTTTAGTAAGTTAAAAGTCCTTCTTAAATGGATAGAATTAAGAATTAAATATTTATTACTCATAAAACTTAAAAACAAAAGTAAATACTTTCATAATTTGAGATAAGAAACAGTTGAAAAGAACATCATAGGGATAAATGCATCATTTATCTCCTTAATACAATTCGCTAGTCCCTTAATCATGGTACTAAATAGATTCTATACTTTCTTTTTATTTGAAATTTATTTATATATGAAAGATATTTTGATCATGGACTTACCCTAATTGTAAACTTAATAAAGGAATTAAGATCTTAAATATATACAGAAACAGCAGCCTCCTTTAGATCTACTGCAGTCATTTGAGCATTACTAGCTTCCCTAAAATGTTAAATTTAATATATATTTATTTTCATAAGTGTAGAGAAAATGAAGATTTCTATACAAGATATTTTAATATTTTATTCCCCCTTGAATTATTCAGGAATCTCTCGGGCACAGATGAGAAACACGATATTCTGATATATGTATATATATCAGAATTCATATATATATATATGAACTTGCATAAAACACAGTACTCATTTTTTCAACATTATATACTGCTGTTCTGTCTATTGTTAAAATGTGAAACTTTTTTTTGAGGAATTTGCCCCATTTTTTCAAGATTTTGAAATCTTAAGGGAAGAGACTGCATATCGTTTGTGAAAAAAAAGTTCATGAAAGTTTCACTAGCCCTTTAAGCTGAAAAATGTGTAGAAACATAAATAAGATGCTGATTTTTATATTATTTTCTACACATTTTTGACTTTCATACTATCTAGAAATTATGAGTCATGTTTTCGCTAGGACATAATTAACATAAATATTGCACAGTTAATTTCTGACAGAAAATTACAATATTAAAAAATAAAAGTGAACAAAGATAAATATGTTTTTCTCCATTTGAAGCATATAAGATTCAATTACTAGGCTTTGAACTTGGAAAGGCAAATTTTGTTGGTGGTGGTTGGTTGGTTTGGTTTGGTTTTTATTTACTTATTTATTGAACTTGAATCTGCATTAAGTCCTTAAAAACCTGACCTTCTATTTCCCCAAAAGACCTGAAAATCTTCTAAAACCACTTTTACTCTTCAAAAATGCATTTGGAGGGCTTGTTGTTCTTGCAGATTATTGATATATGTTTGTGACAGAAAAATTAACCAGTTGGAAAACTAGGAAAAAATCATATTCTCAGTTAATAACAAGGAAAATCAATCACTGATTAAGACATTCACATTGATAAGGAACAGATAAATAACCATATGGAAGGTAAAACACAAACAAACAAGATGTTCCAGATAATATATAATTATCCACTTTTTAAAAGCCATTATATCATGAACAGTTATTATTTTAGAATTGTTTTAGGTTTTCAAAATTAGAAAATTAGATTTTTTTCGAATTAGTGAATTGGGGAAAAATGAAATAATACATGTCTTAAGCTAGAAAATGCTATATTGAGAGTTACTGTTCTATTGTTCATGCTAAGGCCAATAATTTAACAATGAAAATATTAGTAAGAGGGAACTAATTGTATTTTGGCCACAATCAGAATAATTGTGTATATTGCCCAAGTTAATCTGAGTTGATAACGTCGAATTTTTTTTGTTTTATTTTAGGATGATAGCATTATTCTGGTAGTAATAAAGATGTTAAAGAAAACCGCAATGACTTTTTACTGTGCATATTAAAAAGATCTGCAACAAAGTTTAAAAAATAAAAATAAAAAAAAAAAAAAGAGGATGTTAAAAGACTATGAAACTAGAGTATGTTTTTCTATCCATGTGTGCATACAGTATCAAGAGCACAGATAGAAGCCATGGGAGAGTTTTACTTCTTAGGAGAAATGGATCAAAGCCATGAATGCTTTTCCCTGCACTGAGAAAGCTTTCTAACACTTTTACAAACACAAAAGCATTTTGCTTCCTATCAGAGTGCCTGAGTGTGTGATTAACTGTCTAGTCCAACTGGGAATCACTTTGACTGCTTTTTAAGTTTTTGTGTATTTTTAAAAGATGGAATGAAACAAACTAAGAAATAAATGTTTAATATAATCCCATCTTTCTCATAACATGATTTATTTTCTCTTGAGTAACCTTTATGGCTTATTTGGTACCTCAGTACTTTAGTGTTTCCAAATTAGCTCTTTCAAATCTTTGTGCCCAGTTTTTGGTTACAGAGGATGTAACTGTGCTCAGAGTAACACTGAGCCAGAATCAAGTAAGGGGTTAAAAGCCTTTCTAGATCAGCTCAAGCTTTGCACAGTGCTAAACATTCTGAGGCTTAAAACTAGATCCTTGTGATGAATTTGCTATAATAACAGCAATATGTATTTAGATTAATATCTTTGCTCTGTTATAGATACTTTTATCTACTTCATTTTGTTTTTCAGTATTTTCTATGGAAAATATGTTGATTGCAATGATATACTTTCTGCATAAGAACAACTACTTCCTTTGAAACATACAACCTAATCACTGTTGAGAAGAATCACATCAATATTTCTTTTGTGTAGCCATATTTGCTGATTTGTCATTTTTTGGCAAAAATCGAAATTGTAAATTCCTAGAGATGTATATACACTTTCTTGGACTCCAAATACTCCTACTTAGCATTCAAAGTTCTAGATTTTAATTGTCTGAGGGGAAATTCCAGTAGAAAGTTAGTAAAAAAAAAAATAAAAAAAATAAAAATAAAAAAACCTATTTAGTTGAATGTAGTTCAACCTAGATTAATTTTTCTGTGTTAAGAAACCATAAATATTCATTTCAAGATCAGTATTGGAAAAATACCTTTTCTTCTACAAAAATAAGTTTAAGATGAAATAAAATGATCACAACATGGTGCACAGGACTTTTGACAGCTTCTTTTGCTTTGAGGGTGTCTTTACCAAAACTAAAATTTGAGATAATCCCAAAATCAAAATGACTGACTATAAGAAAAAGACTGACTATAAGAAGAAAAATAAATCTAACCTTGTTTCTAGCAACAACACAAATACCTACATCGTAGAAAGAAAAATGTTCACGGCATTAAAACAGGTTACAGAATCTTTTTCAGAACACAGAATAAATTTGCATATACAGTTTAAAATAGCAATATAACAATTCAAAAATATTTCATAATTTAATTCCTCCACTGAGATATGTAGATTGCTCTAAAAATAATGCCTCAATTTTTTCCCAAGGAAACTGCAACAGATACAGAGAACACAATAATATTGTTTGTTAAGCTACAAAACAATTTTTCAACACAGTCAACACCATTAGTTGCACATCTTTACTAGCAATGAATAACAGCCTGTATGTAACTCTTGTAAATATCTGCACAAGCGGAGGTTGTCCACTGTTACTGTTGAGACAAACCACCCACTGCCTTACTGTGCTCACATCCATTGTTTGGTCTCTACAAACATCCATCAGGAATCTATGAATATATGAATATCAACGAATGCAATTCTTTCTATGTGGAAGAATTCAGAAGCACATCTTTGCTTTGTAAACACTTTCATTTCAGATGTCACTTTGTTAGACTGCCCCTCAGCTGCCATCTGTTGCATGGTATCAACATGAAGTTAAATACTGAAGAGAAGGTTCAATCTCTACTGCCATGCCTCCAACACTCACTTCCAGTGTCAAGGGTCAACATTATTTTCAAAACAGCCTTCTTAGATATTGTTCCTTCTTTCCATCATTCCTTTCCTCCTTTTTTCCTTCATTCATGAATTTTGACTGGATTGCAGAACAAATGCTTATAAAGTTGTATCATATTTTGAAAACCACTTAAGCAGACCAAGCATTTGATATTCATGTTCATCTCCATAGTTTTATAAAGTTAATGTTACTATGCAGCAATTGATTAACCAATAAAAATAAGTAGGAACAGGAAAGCTTTTTTTCCACTCAAAAAGGAATGAGAAATATAATAAAAATCAATAAGCATTTAGATTCTATTTGTGAAGCAATGTGCTTTGCCTGAAAAATAAGATGTTAAAAGTCATGCATCAGTAAATAATCAACCTCACAAGACAGCCCCAGGTCTGAACTATTTACAGTTGCCTGTAAGTATTAGCTGGCATCTTAGATGGCCCTGCTCTGGACTCCCTCCAGCACTCTTCATAACAGCACTACAGCACTAAAGCGATGCATGAACCCATGAACAGTTCCACTGTCTGGTTCCAAAAGCAATTTCAAAAACTATCATCAGACATTAAACAGATAAGAATAGGCTCTATAGTTAATCTACATCTGTTTATTTATATTCCAGATTTAACTTTATACATTGCAGACCCCAGTGATAATTTTCCAAGGAATTGCTTTAAAAATCTTAGAAAATATGCTTAAAATGAAGAAAAATGTATGAAAACATGGACTATGAAAATAATAAAATATCAAGCATTTAGTACATTTGAATTTAAATACTCTTAAAAATATATAAATATATATAATAATTCACATCCTTCACCAAGCCTGTTCTAACTCTGTTACCTACAAACAACTACTAATGTTGGATGAGAATCATTATCAGATTACTGTATCACTCAAATAAGTAATCACTGATTTACTTTTTAAAGAAAGCACTTCAGATTTTTCAACAACTTATTTTAATAAATTTAAAATACATCTATTCACATACTAAAAAACAGTATACATATGCGTATATATATATATATATACACATACACACACGTATGACTTACATTAAATAGGTTTAATTCTATTATATTATGTTGGCTCATAATTTTAGAAGCAGATGTTGGTGCTACAGCAGCAGAGGATATAAACCTTTTCTGCGACATTCCATTGAGTTTTGTTTCTGACCAACAGATGGCAGCAGAAGGGCATTCTGACACAAAGGTTTCTGACACAGGAGTGCATATGAAGCAAAAGTGTGGAACTGAACTTTGTCATGTGGGAAAAATGGCACCCATTAACATTCATTTTCACTTACTGAACATTTATGAAGACCAACAGTGAGTATGAGCACAAAGAGATAGTGGATGGTGCATTTCAGCAGTGGTGACAGTGGATCACCTCCACTTGTGCAGATACTTACAAGTGTGGCATGCAGGCTCTTGTTCTTTGCTAGTGCATAAATGCATAGCTAATGGTGGTGGCTATGTTGAAAAAAAGTGTTTTGTCACTGAGAAATTGCTATTTAAATCAGAGTATTACTGCCCTCTTTGTTGTAGTTTCCACCGAAATAAATAGGAGGCATTACTTTTGGAGTGACTTAAGTATATAACCTACATCTTTGTTTTCCTTTCCAAATTGTTTTATAAATGCTAGTTCCTGGATACTTCATGGGCGATGAAGGGGCCTAAATATCAATTTTGATGTCTGATCCACTTAATACTTTTAACCAACTGTCTATTTGCATTGAACATTGTTGGCAGGTATAAATCTTAAATAGTCCCACTCACAGGACAATTGATATGGGAACAGGCTCATAAACAAAATTATGCAAGATAGGTATTGGAAAAGGCAGAAATAATGTGATAACAATGTCTTACTGTCACGTCTCTTATTATACCAAAAGTGCACAATCTTTTTTCATAACATGATTACTTCTTGCTCAGTTTCACAGCATATTGACAACTACCCATTATAGCAGAATAATTTACTTGAAAACTCTTGATTTTCAAACAAAAAAAAAAAAAAAAAAAAAAGAAATCACCTACAATGCAAGTGCAGTTTATGTTTGTTTGTGTCTGTTCTTATGTCTGCAATTATGTGTTTATGACTGATTTGCCTTTTTTTCTCCTAAGAAGAAGGCATTTCTGTGTTTCTTATTGCTGCTTATGACAGCACCATGCTACAATTTTAACTGAAGAGATTTAAAGCAACATTCCTTATTGCTTGGACTGATTCTGTGGTTCACGCCTTTCTAAATGATTACCAGATTTGAGCTTTTCAGAAATACTGTATGAAGAAATGAACATCTTCAGCTTAGCATTCCTTCAGCAGATAATGATAATGCATCTTTCTCAGCGAACTTTACAATCTGTTTTACTACAAGATGCAATTTTTAACGAGATTTTGTTTTTCATATCTTGTTTCAAAAATCCTCTAGAGATCTGATCACATCAGAAGATTAAACAACCACTGGGATCTCAGAAGTATAAACTGCCTCATCAAAATACCATTGGGTATTCTCACATATTTATGTTAAAAGCATTGGATTGAAACAAATACAGGTCTTGAGAATGCCAGGAGGTACTGTGGCACTTTAGAAGTAAAAATGCTAAAGATCTATCCAAAAAATTCCTTACTACACAAATACCATCACTTTTATATAATATCCTAATGTTCTTTAGACATTTTCCATAAACTTTACACATCTTTTCATGGCCATATTTCTCTACAGAATCTTTAGTCTTTTTATTAAATCAATAGGTATTTGCTTTTATAATCAACAATTATAGAATCTGTAGAACTATAATGAAGAGAAAAAAAAAATTTAAACACTCTCTATAAAACTTCTATAAGAAGTTCCCTTGACATTCCTATCTGCAACTATGAATTAATTTCCTAAAAATTATAATCCAGAACTATGCTTCAAAACTGAAAAATTTCATGAAATGTCAGAACAGTATTTTTTAAAAAGCAAAAAATAGCTAAAATGATTTATTTGATATTATTTGTTAATTTTTATTGTTACTCATCTTTTCTGACAAAAAAAAAAAAAAGCCATTGTTTCTTCTTTGTGATATTTCAGGAAATTCTCATTCAATGAGATGAAAGCATTTAAGAAAAAGCTAGAAATATCATGAAGTTTTATGTAAAAGAAACACAAACATAAAAGTGTATATCATAAACTGCTTCAATGCCTTACAATTTTGAAAAAACTTGGGCTGTCCTAAAGAAAGGCATAAACTTTAATAAAGAATATGCCAGTCTTTATGACTGTTTCAATTGATTGCATTTGAGCAGAGGAAAATGAGAAATCATTATGTTCATCAGTAGAAGCCTCCTTTTATGTGGCAGTTTAGTTTAATTCATGTCACCTTAGTCATGACAGCAATAACAAATAAAGAAATGGAGAATAGATTCCTAGGGATAATTAACCAGTGTTGATGTTGGGAAAGTTGTCTTTTCAATGAAACACTGATTGCATTGTTCATAATGCTTTGTTCAAAACTACCTCAGCATGACAGAACTAATTAGTGACCATCTGAACTTACTTAGTCAAATGAAAACAAAAAAAGAATTAAAAATGCCATAATTGCTGAATCTATCACTGAACAGCTGGTTACACTGATAAGCAATATAGCAAGTTAAATCTAGTTTGGAACGTAACAGAACTTAATCTGCTTGCTAAGTAGCAATTAGAAAGCAAAAGGAGTATATGAGGTTACTTTTCAGCAGCAGTTATTATGATGAAAACAGTTTTCAAAACTTTGTTTGATTCCTTTTCACTCTAGAAAATTTTTGTATTAAAAAAGTGGATGAAAATGATATTGCTTTAAGCCTTTTTTAAGGGGAGAACAAATCTCAAAAAAAGTAACAGAGAAAAAAGGATGTGTAAACATCAGATTAGATAGATCAAGTGCACATTGTTAATGCCTTTGAAAAACAACAGGTTTTTTAGCTTAGCATAAAGACAAAAGCAATCTTAAACTGAACTCTGTCCTTTAACCTCAAAACCATTTGAGTGCTTAATAATTATAGTTCTAATTTTTCCATACCTGATAAGGCAGTTGTGTAGGCTGATTTGTCTGGAGAAAGATAAGCCTCTTCAATAGATAAACAAACTTTTCAAATAGGCCAACTGTCTTACACTTCTAAATAAAATTTCATATGCTATTTCACCAGTTATTCCAGATAAGCTATATTTTGAATATTGGTTTTTGTTGCACTTTTATCCTGACCCGCCCACCCTACTTTTTTATGCCTTCATTCTGCCCCTCATTCTCTTTAGTTTTATTTCCTCATTCTCTTCATCATCCCTAATGTTTAACTTATCTTTTGTTTTTGTGGGTGTTTTCTTTTGTTTTATTTATTTATTTTGACCACAGTGCAAAAACAGTGTGTATATAGGCGCTTTATTAAAGGTTTACAAGAGTCAAAAGAAACCCTCAAAAAACAGAGTAAAAAAAATTATCGAAACAGTGTTGAAAGATAAGGACCAGCACATAATCTCTTAGATTACCAGTGTCAAGTTGTGGTCCCTAGTGTTGGTGAAGACAGGGCCCTTATTCAAGTTTAGTACGGATTATCAGGGCAATTATTTCAATTCAATAAAAAGTAATGGATTTCAACTCTTTCACTGACATTAGTCAGACATGTCTAGAACAGTAGGATGAATTCCCTGGCAAAAGACAAGGAGAGGGACGAGGGACAAGGCAAGAAATAATATTTTGTAAAATGTGGTCAACAGTCCAGATACTAAGGAGAAAAAGTTTTAAAAATTCTCATCATTGTCAGGAATCCACTTTTCAGAATTCAAAATTGTTGCCTCCATATGCATATATATAAATTAACATGGTGAAAACAATAATCTTTTCATATTCATGACATGTGAATACTGTATGGATTAAAATATTCACCTGCAGAGGTAAATCACATAGCAGTGGTAGAATAACCCTTTTTTTTTTTTTTTTTTTTTTTTCCCGAATAGTCCCTGTGAAAGTTAAATCAATATGTTGTCTCAATAGCTCTGGCATTTAGGTATGCCTATGTTCAGTGATGCTTTTCCTTCCTTGAGTTTGTTTTTGTTTCTGTAAATATTTTTCTGCTTTCATTTATATTATGAAACCATTAGAAGTCTTGCAGTCAGGTTCCTTTCCCCTAGAATTATACCAACAGCAATAATTTAATTTCATCTTTCAACTAATGTCAGGTGGATAATTTCTATACATTTTTTTCTACCAAATTTAATTTACAATCTACAAATAATTGGAAAGAAATGTCTTGTGGAGACTTCATTGTAGTTGGATTGAATTTATTTTAGTTTGAATTAAATCTTCAGTTTGCTAATGATATAAAACTGCATAGTTTTTCATTTCATTTTGAAAATGAGATACTTCTGTCATTTAACTTTAGAAGTGTTGTATTCATTCTCTTTTATTTAGAATATCTTACACAAAAAATGATATTATTTGCCTACTTGAAGAAAAATGTTCTGTTCACCACTTCATACTCACAGGTTCAGTGGTGAAATATGTCTCTTCATAACATAAAAACCAATCTGTCTAGAAGCAGATATCTATTTCCAAAATCTAGTTAGTATACTCTCTAACAGATGTTATTTTTGAAAAATGCGTTTAAGTATTGGAACCTTTGACTAGAAACCTTCCACAAATGCCCACAAAGTGAGAAGTCATTTGGGCCAAAACAAAGTAAAAATTTACTGTTTGTGTAATGGATTTTCTGATGCCACTTCTCATTAAGTTAATACCAGTAATAACAAGACATTATTGTTGATGTACACTTCATCAGAATTGCCATTTATTTTAGTGGCTTCTAATTTAACTACCTACTGACATCAGGAAGGAGCAACCTTCACATAAAAAGCTGTAGTATAGAAGAAAATAGTTGAGAGAAAAAAGAAACAATAATGATTAGCATATTTGCTTTGGTAATCTTTGCTTCCACTTCTGTTACTGATTTCATAATTCTATAAATATATTTTAATATTATCCTTTATGACAAATTTTAGATGTGAGAAAGTTATATTTTTAAAAAATCACGTTAATTTTCCCTACTGGCAACAGATTTTTTTAATGTGTATTTAATAGTATTATTAAATATTTGCAATAATTTCCAATCTATGGAATAGATAATATCTCAGTAAGAGTCAGCAAAGCTTCTTATACTGAAGAACAGCATCACATGACCTAGATAATCAATTTGATGTTACAAATAAAAATGAATAGTCTAGAAAAAAATCTTTAAATTGAAACAGAATTTACAAGTGTATTCAAAAGCTTGCATGGTTTATTAATGAATCAGAAACAATTAAATGCAGAAAAAAAAATTACTGCAGCAACAACCACTTGTTTACATCCAGAGTTTTTCACATTATTAGAAAATGAATGGTTTCCAGGATGAAGAATAAATTTTAAAGTCTATGGTGGCAGATTTTCTAACCAAATCATATTAAATTATGTTCATGCAAAATGCTTTGCTTTGATCATCTGAAAAACACTGAGCATCTCCAAAAACATTGCATCAGAGAAATACAAATTGAAATTTGTACTTTTTTCTCTCTTTTTTTTTTTTTTTTTTAACAAAATACTATCAAAAGAAAACAATTATCATGCTCTAGGAAGAATATATATAACTAGAAAAGTATATCAATTATAATAGAATTCTATAGACAGAAAACTGAAATGTGCTAGTATCTTAACCATTTTAATAGTTTTAAAGATATATTTTTATTATATTTTTTACAATTTATAATATATTTCTTCTAACTATATATGTATTTCATTACCTATTTTTAATCAATAATCAATTTTCTTAGAACAAATGTAAGTTAAGACAAACTATTAAATGGTTAGCTAAACAAGGAATTTCCTGATCCAGTGATCTCCTCATGTTTTCTCTGAGTTTTCATCATGATAATCTATTTTTGAAGTATATTTAAGATTAAGAGCAAGCAGTTTTCAAAGATTCCTTTTCAATGCATGAAATAATTTGGAAGTTCATCTCTGCTATTGATGTGCAGCAGAAATTCCAGAATTGTGTGTGTTGCTAACTTTGCTGCTTCCTTATTTCAACCCATTTATTCATTTACATAATATTTTCCTCAGTGTTTCCTGCTTTTTTTCCTTCCACATCCTTGAATTATTTCTATCTAGCCAGTCTCCATTTCAAACAATATCACATAATTTCTTTCTTTACATATGTTTATAAAGCTCCTTCTCATAAGAAATTTCTACAAAAATAATTTAGTTATATTCTCTATCCAAGAATACTTTAGTATATTGTAAAAAGTAGAATTCTGTGTAGCTTGCACTACCATTTTGCTAACATCCCTACATAGCCATTTAGAGCTTTTTGAGTTACTAGCTATTCATCCATACTGTTATTCATGAAATACAAAATGTATAAATCCATACATATAATCGTTGGTTATCTTCATCTAGTAAGATTCTTAGGTAAACTTCCAAGTTTAAAAACATTGTCTGAAGGGATTATAAAAAAGTTTATCTGACACATATTAAACATTCATGCACAATTAAAACAGTAGTAATGTTGCTGGTAAAGCAAGACTGAAGTTAGTAAGATTGCTTAAACATCTTTCACAATAGTTCTTCATAAAGTAATTGAAGTCAGACCTCTGTATGTCATCTAGGAGTATTGTCCAATTAATGACATATGGAGAACTTGTCCAGCTGAATTTTGAAAATCTCCTCATAGTAGGATAATAGAATCCATCACAGAATCACATAATAGTAGGGATTGGAAGGCACCTTTGGAGGTCCCTTAGTCACCTAGTCTAACCCCCCTGCTGAAGTAGGTTCCTTACAGCACACTGCACAATAAAGTGTGCAAGTGGGTCTTGACTATCTACAGAGAACAAAGCCCCACAACCTTTCTGGACAGCCTGCTCCTGTTCTGTGGGCCTCAAAGTTCTTCATATCTGTATCACATGAAGTTTTGCCCCTTAGCACTTGTCCTGATACTGCACACCACTGAAACAAAGAGCCAAGACCCATTCATTCAGATCTGATATTTCAGATATTTATAAACAGTGATGAGATCCCCTCTCAGTCAACTCCTCTCCAGGTAGTAGTCCCAGAAGTAGCTTTGAAGAATGTCATTAATACAGTCTGTAGGTCACTGTATTTTAGCATGATTAAATCCAAATCTCATAAGAGAAAGCAATGCCTTATCAGCAACTGCTTGGAAAAAAGCCATAAAATCTTTGTCTTGATTTTCTTCTTCCTCTTCAATAACAGAAGTGCTATAGAATAATATTATTTAAGTTTTAAAATATAAAACATCCTAAAATTCCATATACTGAAATAAAAATACTTTAAATAGAGCGCTTAGCTGGTGATGGGTGGATAGGTTCCACTGAAGCCAGTGGTTTAAACCAGAAAGATGTTGTTATTAGCTGAAGAGATTGTAAGTTATAAAATTTATTCAAAAATGCAATATATAAATATGATAAGCACAACATGACATATTACAGTAAAATAAAGATCAGGAAGAAGATGTTTCTTTACCCCAACAGATTTATTTTATTTTTTTAAGGATTTTAGAATGTTCTCTCTTCAGAACAATACAACTAGAACGTTAACAGATACAATTGCCATTTTAAAAGATGGTTGAGATTTTTCTATACTCTCATGAAGACTATGAATGAACATAATATGTGTTTGCTAAGAGCATAAGTCCTAGTCAGAAACACCCAAACATTTGTCTGTCCTAAGGTTATCAACCTATGTTTGAAGAGATGTGCCATCACTAATATATTTCTTCAGCAGAGATTGTTCTATGTAAACTTTATTCACTATAATATTAAATATTTGGCCCTTGTTTTTTCACAGCATGAATTGTCAGAAATGATTGAAATACAGTCATTGATTGTCAGTTAAGGAGTTGACTGACTCTCCATGGAAAATTACATTACATTTAGCAATTATTTATCAAGATTTCTACTTACAACTAGTATTTTGTATTTTTTAATATTATTAGAACACAGGAGGCTAGTCTTCACCTCTTAAAATAACTAAATGTACATATATTTCTAAGTCTTAATTGATTTGTGTGGGTAGCATGACTGACTGCTTGGAACACTGAGTTTACTGCCAGGTGCTGTTCTCACGCAAGTATGAGTTTCAAACTTTCAGAATAATTATTTATTTGGGGGCAAAGTCAGGTCTTCAAGACGCCTTTTTAAATTATTTCTTAGGTTTAATTTAAAATAATATGGATTGGTTATAAGTTTTAAATGTATTAGTTACACCTTCAAAAAATGTCATGGAATTCAAACATTATTTATCAAGAAATAGCTAAATATGATATCATTCAACAGTGATACAATCAGTTACGGAGCTACGCTCAACTCTATATTATTACTCAAAATATATATTCAGTAACACATTACTATCATAATTCATTGTACACTTCAAGGGAACAACCTGAATTATCAGCTGATAGAATTCAGTTCTTGTATTTCAAATATTTCCTTCACTTCTCATCTATCAATTCAACAACTAAGTCAAAAATATTCTACAAGGAAGTAAATTATTGACAAATCTAAATTTTGCTTTATAAAATTTGACCTGGTAAATAGAGTGGAGCTAATGGCTCTGTCTTTCTACAGATTACTGACTTAGATATTTCAGAGCAGCTTATAGGCACTAAGCCACAAACTGTAAGTTCAAAATACTGCTGTGTTCTTCCTCCAAGGAGTTCTGATCAGCTCATTTTCTGTCCATTTAAAAATGCTTTCAGCTACAATAAATAAGAAGCTTTTCTCAGAGGTCAGACAGCACAAGATATAGAAACGGGGACAGACTCTTGCCACAGGAAAGTATTTATTTTAAAACAAGTTATATTTGTATATTTGTAATATGTATTTTTTTTTCATCTAATTCAATATTCTCTAACATCTTTGATTCCACCAAGGTTTTTTTCAATATAATTAAACAGTAGAAAAAGCTATTTTTCTAATCAGTATACAAGATGATCGCCATACTAAGCTGTTTTTCATTAGAAAATTAATTTCAGCACAGCAAATATTTTATCTTGATATTCTGTTGATCCATATGTATCTCATATTAAGATTTTCATTTGTTTTTTGAGACCTGTCATTAAATAATGCACCTGGTAATAAATAAATTTTATTTAATAATTTTTTTACAAATATCTGTTATTTTGTATCATGTTAAATACCTAATATAATTTTTTTCCTATTAATATCAAAGATTAATATATTCCTGTGAGTTCTGTGCAGACCCTGTATTCAAAGACGGTGAAATCTAGCTAATCTGTAACTGTTACTATAAGTCACTTCATGGGGACAAGCCTAAAACCACTCAGAACAGATTTAACCTTTCCATGTAATTGAAATTACATATAATGTTTACATTTACTGAGATGAAAAAAACTGTCCAAGATATATTCAAATCTTACAGTGCAAACAGCAGACTTTCTGGTTGTTACCCTCATTCTTACTTCTCTTTGACAATACTACTCATTCAGAGTACCTCAGGTTTAAAAATCAATTTTAAAATTAATGTAATAAACATGTAAAACCGGATGTTTATATGAGATTATTGTTATACAAAAAGTAGATTAAAGCTGTATATATGCCTTTTGTTTCAAAAGTACTTTCAAAGATAAGTCTTAAGACTAGAATTTTCAGTGTTAGTGAGTATGTACTATCATTACAATTGTTGGAAAGTAGTCTAAAAAGGATTTGGTTATACATTTCACAATTCAATGGAATAAAGAGTCAGAGAAAGGATCTAAATAGACCTGAAGGAGGTTTTTCAAATAATCAAAACTGAAAACCAGACAACAGAGCCAAAGACAATATTCTGAATCTCTCTTCAAATCAACAAGAGCATAGGTACTGCAGAGACAGGTGGGAAAAATTGCAATGAAAACAGTGTTCCAATTTTAGTCAAATTACAGATATCCAGCCTAATAATAAGAGGCAAGCAAATTTACTTTGTAAACATACATACATACATCATCATGCATATAAAAAATACAGTTATTCTTTCATGTGAAACTCCTGTCAAATCGAAAGAAAATATATTATAAATGCCTTTTTAAAAAAAAAACTTGCTCACAGAAAATGTTTTATATGTAGTCACAGAAATAACACCTTCGTGAGTTTGCTTTGGAAGTTTTTGTGAAATTTCACTTTTCTGTACACGAGAAAGGAGATTGCAGCTTATAAGACAGGTAAAAAATATAACAACATTCTCATACAATTTAATAGAATTCTTATGTTTCTCAGATTAATTTTCATGCCCCATATGAAATCTGATTCACTATTCTAGGAAACCACAATATAATTATGAAATACAGTATTTTCCTAATTATTTAATAATGGACTTAAAAATACTTCATTACTGATTTCTAAAATAAGGCCTTTTTATTCAGTATAAAAGTAGTTATTTTTATAACTATGATTTTGAGGATAAGATACAGAGCAATGTTTCTTTTTCCCTTTCTTGTAACCAAATTAATTTTGTCTTGTTTACCTCTTTGACCTTCCTTAGGCTTTTTTACTGTGAGCTGAATAGAGCTACTGGACATTATAAATATTGACAATGACCTCAAATTTTCCAAGTCCTTGGAGACAATAAGAACATGCAATACTATGAATAGCAAATGTGTTCCCCATGGGGAACAAGATTTTTGTTTAGTTTAAGTAGAAAACTAATAGGGGAAAAAAAAAAAAAAAGCCCAAAAAGTAAAGGATTTGAAATACTCTCATATTCTGTTGAAAATACAAGAACTCCCATAAAAAAGATATATATTGTAGCATCACAATTTATGATCCAGGGAGTAACCACAATTTACATGACAGTAAAGCTCAAATAAAAGCATGAAAATCAATAGCATTACTTGTGAGTGTCTATTTAGAATTTGGGATAGATAATAGTAAGAAGAATAATAGAATTGTACTTAAATATTTTTGGGGAGATTTTCTTTGTCTGTGAAGCTGTTTTTAAATTTTGGGTAACTAGAAGTTTTTCTTTGAAATGGGCTTATGATATTACGCAAAATTCAAACAGTAAGTGATTTTCAGCTGTAGGTTTACTCTTTAGGAAGAACAGCTGTATAGAAAAGAAAGCAACGTCAGTACCTTTGAACTGGATACAAGCACTCTGGAGCAATAGTAGGTTAAAAAAAAGAAAATTAGCCTACCCCTTCCAATGATCAGTGATAGCTCAAGAGGAATATTTCTCTACCCAGAAATATGCTGTGCCCTCAGCTGCTAACCCTTACATGAGGATGAGGAGGGCTGGTTCCAGGATCCACCCCCTTCCAATCACCCAATCACTCATGTACGTTACTTGCACCTGAGCTCTGGCGGGCAGAGGGGGTGGTTAGTCACTCCTTCTCGTCTGGTGCTGAACCATTGGTTCAGTCACTGACCTGGCATTTCCACTGTAATGATGGTACATGTTCTGCTCAGACTGGCATTGGAAAAGAAAAACCATCAAATTGCCATTGTAATAATTCAAGCAATAATTAAGAAATGGACATCTGAAATTGTGACTCCAACTCCTGTTTCAACAAGGTTCAAAAAAAGGAAACAAATCTAAAAAAAAAATTCTTTTTCTATGTCGTTACACTGGAAACCCACCAATACAGAAAACATGATTAAGGGTTTCTATTTCCCTTGGGAGTGTTTCTTGTTATTACTCTAATATAAGTCATCCTTTCTTGATATATCACTGATAGGGTAAGTTTCCCTGAAGGCTTGTCTCGCTCCTGTTTATAGGAGGGAGATGAGATTCTTTTAATATCTGTACATCCAGTGTGAGATTAAGAAATAACAGTTCAAATGTTGGTCCGACCAGTTTATTACAAATCTTAATTAGGGAGATGGGGAAAGGGAGGATGGACACTATTATGAATTAGGGTAATGGGGAAGGCAAGGAGGGCGATAGAAAAGATAAGAAAGAAGAAACAAGGAGTCTTTATAGGAAGCAAAAGGGAGATAATTAGCACCATGGATCCAGAGTGGTTTCTAGTTCAGTCATTGATCTTCAGTAGTGGTGGGTCATCAAGCATTGTTGTTCTGTTAACAATGACCACAGCAATGGTGACCATGGCGATGATAGCACCTTTTCAACGCTTTCAAAGTGGTTGAGTCAGCTCTCCTTTGAGTGGCAGCTTCTGGCTCTGGGATCTCAGCAGAAACTTCTTTTTTCCCACCTTCTGAGCCTTGCCAGCAGATAAGAGGGAGAAGGGATGCCCATCTGCATTCTGTTTTTCACAGGACACGATGGTATCATTCCGCAGTTTTCCCATATCTATCTGGAGGTGTTTAGTCACAGGCCAGATCTTCTGCCAATAAACACTCCTGAGCACTCTCTTCCAAAGGCAAGCAGCTCTGGAGGAAGGGGCTTTCACATGTTCCCAAAGTGATGTTGATTGTCACACGGTAGCACCTATCACTTGCCTCCTCAACAAATTAGAGTCTTATCACAAGAAATACCTCAGGAAGCAAGCTTTGAGCCCAAAAAAAAAACAAAGAAAGATTCTCACAAGGCTATTTTTATTTCACCATTTAAATGTCAAAACCTTGTCACTGTTATGGCATTGGTGGTGGATTTTGTTTTAAATCTATTCGAGGACATTTCAGCAAACCAATATGAAAAATTTGAAATAGAAATATTTTAAATACCTATTCAAGAAATGGCAATATTTGCTCTTTCATGGTGGCTTAGAATAGAAAAAAAAATCAAAACTCGGAGTCAATCAAGAAACAGATTTAAGCAATTTTGCTTAACTCTAATATTAACGTGTGAACATCAGCAACAGTGATGATGACTGATTTTAAGCTGCATATACAGCCTTATCCAAACACCAGCATATTAAGCATCTTAACTATGCTTTAAATAACTGATTTCAACAGGATTGCATATTTTAAGATTTATTTTTTTATAAAAGAGTTAATAATTCTATACATCTGTCTAAATATATCACACATGTTTTAGTATATTTAAACTGGAAGTTTTCCATGTTATTTTTGTAAGAATGCTGCTGGCTAATCTCTAATGTAACTAAAATCTCTGTTAATGTTCTAATCATGGGTAATACTTCAGCTATGCTACCTAACTACAAGAGGAGGAAAAACTATTATTGCCTGAAATTGAATTTGCTTTTTCCAGGTCATCATTTTTGCATTATAAAATTGGACTCCAGAAACAGAAGCTGCAGTTCCTATTTGACCAATAAAGGAAAATTCAATCAGAAGTTTGACCGATCTGACAATTCCTAGTAGTACTCAATGACACTGAACTAGAAATACATGCACATACAGCCATAAGATAGACAAGAAACCAAGCAGGACAGAGAATGCATAAAATAATATTAGAAATGGGGATGGACAAGAAAATATTATGTGGCTTTAAAATATTTAATTTAATAATTAAACGAAATATAGTGGAATACCATTAATTATTAAAGAAAAACATGTTTGCATTTACTGAAAAGCAGTCTTAAACTTAGTAAATTAAACATGTTATTCGTTACTGAACTATCATAAAAACACATTTCAACAATACATTTAAATAGTGCAGATGCCAAAAATTTCTTTTAGCCACAATTACCTCCCAGCAGGCATGTGTCCTTGTCAGTAAACAACTGCTTTTGAACTGATTCCCTGTAGCTCATGACAAAGAAGCCAGATAAAGCGCTTCCACCTTTTGCTTTTTTAATTTTCCTTGATGGATTATAAGCTGTCCTGTGTCAGTGCCCAATTTCTTTTCTTTCTCTGTAATAATGAAGTTTATAAGTGGATATTCCTTCACTCCTCCCTAAGCCCCATCTCCCCTCCTCACTCCCCCCAAAAAAATAAAATTCTGCAAAACAATGCCCAATTTCAAATTCAGAGTAACTCAAATGCATTTCCCTGATTTGTTTTGAAGCATGAACTACCTTCTGAACTTTTGTCATTGACATGTAACTTCCTAGCCTCTTTGAAAATGCAGTTTTTATATACCCTTAATACTATATTGATTGCAAAGTGCTTTTATTTTATTCATAGTCTCAATCATTCTTTTGACGCTTTTTCATCATTCCTAACCATTCCTGTTAAATTTTGCTATCCTTAAAAGCAATCTTAACAGGATTAGCAGTGGTAAAATTGGAGTCCCATACGATTTTATTCTTTCCTCCAAAATTGCTGGTAGTTAACTTGATTCATTATTATCTTCCCCTTACAGTAAAAAATAAAATAGAATTAAATGTGAAATATCTTTGTTGGTTTTAATCTAATAATGCCTTCACAGCAAACAGTTGTTTTGGTATGATCTAGATAGTGATTTAAATTCACAGTTGATGAAAACATATGGAATAATTACGTAATATGTCTGTTTATTCCCTGACATAATCAGGTCATTCCTGCAAGATTTTCAGAATAAATTAATTCATGGGGAGGCTATCAAATTGTTTTTTTAAGAGGAAAATACATTGTATAAGCCTGGAAATAAATATAGAATACTTACTCTCTTTCATATTATGGTGATAATCCACACATGTTCCAGGTAGAAAGCCACACAACAAACTATTTAAATTTCCCTGTGCAGCTTCAGAATATGAAACGTAGGGAGATCATTTTAGCAATCAAATGAAGGATATAAATCTAGTTTGGAAGAGCCCTGTGGCAGATCATCTCCATTATTGTGCTTTCTCAGAAATCTCCTAGGCCCTTTCTACACAAGCAGACCCCAAAGTGCATGGATGTCCAAACTTTTTATTTGTTTGGGCCATACTGAGCAAAGAGAAATTGTCTTGAGCTGCATCCATAGTATAATGCAGTTAATGTATGTAAGTAATAAAAGTTTTTAAAATATATTTTTTATTAAAACATTAAAAAATGAACAACAAAATCTTAAAACTAGAGGAAAATCTGAACTTATTTTTGTGAAATAATGCATCAGTTTGATTTGATGAAAGAAGTTGCAATTCTTGGTTCTCAAAGTGTTCATTAGAGGTTTTTGATGAATTTTTACTATTCCTGTACCTGAAAATAATTGTTGACAAATATATATACTGCCAAAAACAATGACATGAATAAGGTGTGATTGTAAAGCAACGGTTATATTTATTTTGCAGTATAGGTCTTTTGAAATTCTATTAAAGAGCCAAGATCAAATTTTTGAGTTGAATATGTGACTATAACTCTATATATTCAATTTGAAAATTTGTAGGTAATGCTTTCATGTTAATTGAAAATGGAATCACAAATACACCAAATAATCAATGACTTTTTTGCACTCTTGAAACATACACGAATTCCTTTCTCAAAACAGAAAGAAAAGCTGCATATTTTTTGCTTTTTATGGGACTATGTTTAGCCAATATGAACAAGAAGGCAAATGGCATCTTGGCTTGCATTAGGACTAGCATAGCCAGCAGGATCAGAGAAGCGATCATTTCCCTGTACACAGCTTTGGTGAGGCTGCACTTCAAGTACTGTGTTCAGTTTTGGGTCCCCAGTACAAGAAAGACATTGAGGCCCTAGAGTATTTACAAAGAAGGACAACAAAGCTGATGAAGGGTATGGAGAATAAGTCTCACAAGGAGCATCTAAGGGAACTGGGTTTGATCAGTCTGGAGAAGAGGTGGTTCAGGGAAAACCTTATCACACTCTAGAACCACCCTCTGAAAGGAAGTTGTAGAAAAGTGGGAGTTGGCCTTTTCTCTCAGGTAATTAGGGATAGGACAAGACAGAATGACCTTAAGTTGCACGGGGGAAGTTCCGGTTGGATATTAGGAAGAATTTCTTCTTAGCATAGAAGACTGGGACAATCACCCAGCTGGTCACTCCTCTTCTGATTCAGCCCAGGATACTGTTGACTTTCTGGGCTACGAGTGCATGCTGCTAGCTCATATCCACCTTTTCATCCATCTGGACCGCTGACTCCTTCATCACTGGGCTGTTCTTCTCCCAGTCTGAACATACATCTTCAGATTCCTCTGATTCAAGTGTGACACTTTGTACTTGGCCTTTGTGAACTTCATTGGATTCTCTTGGGCCCACATTTGAAGCTTGTCCAGATCTTGATATCTTCCATTCCTTTCACTGTATCACCGACAAGTGCTATATTTGCATATATCTTGATGAATGTTTCTAGAATTGATTCATTTCACCTTTATCACAAAGTGTACCCTCAAAATATGGTTCCTACTGATACAGCTGTGGGACATCTCCTTAGCTTGCTTGAGAAAATAAACATTTGATTTGAAACAATAGATTTCCTTTAAAGCTAAGTGTATTAAGAGAATAGAAAGTTTGATAATGTAAGTACTCAGAACATCAGAAATGTCAAAATAGGTTTCTTGCATGACTTTGGTTTGTCCTGACAAGTCTCTGCACTTTAATTCGGTAATAAATTACCAAATCACAATGTGCTTCTACATATTGGTCCTTAATCACTTAATACACTAATTTACAGTTCTTTGACATTTTCTTTAAAATTAATTGTTCATTAAAAGTTTGTTTAAGAGTTTAATACACATAAAAATACACACAAAATTTTTTTTGTGTGTACATAAAAATATTACACACAAAAATAGTGAATGTAACTGTAATTTTCATTTATGTACAGTATCATTTTTTTATTTTTCAAAATTTAATTGGAGATAAAGTATTTTAATTTCATGTGTATGCTTTGGAACTGAGAATAATAGTTTGAAATAAAATCAAACAATTCAATTTAGGTTTTCAATCTACCAATTTTAAAAGGAGAACATTTCTGGTCACTTCTGATTTGTGAAAGTGTGCGAAGAAACCCACATATGAAAGCAGCCTTACCATGACTACACTTCATTTAAGTACTTAGAATTATTATTTCAGCTTTGCTGAATAAAAAATAATCTTAAAAAATCCAAAGCTGTCACAAATTATACTCCAAATTACAACTTGTACTGTGACAAAATAGAGAAATACAGAAGTGAAAAAGAAAGTGCACTAGAGATTTTTTTAAAGTATACTCATTTCTAAAGAATATTCCATCTCTGGGGCTGGTAAACTGATACTGGTAAACTGTAAAAGTGTAGCATCTCAGTAAAAGTGAAGCATTACCTGAACCTTTTCTTGCACATTCTTGCACACAACAGGAAGAGCCTTATGATATATTAAAACTGCTGCATTTAGAAAGTTAAAAGGCCCTAGGCCTGCCTAGACCTTGTAATAACATAGACACACCTGTAGAACAATCACAGTATTTCTAGAACTCAGAACTGTGAAGAATTTTTTCCAAATGTTAAATGACTGCAAAATAACGTTATACCGGGTCAGTTGCAGACTGAGAGCCTGAGGCTTGGTTTATATTACACAGTTCTGGTGGGAGAACTACATCAGCCTGCATTTCAGCAACAACAAGAAAAGAAATAACAAAAACTCTGCTATACTTCTATGCTGGAAATCCCTTCCATATAGATGTAACTGTGCCCACAGAAGAGCATTTACTGCTGCCCATACTAATGTTAGAACAACATGTGAGGAAAAGATAAATAGTATGTAGCTTAGTGATACAAATGTACAAGCAGTTGTATCAGTGTAAAAATACTTTTAAAAGTAGACAAAAAAATCCTAGAACCTAGTCTCACCTATGACTGACTATGGAGTCACATTTTTATATTCATTCCTTTTGTAGTTGTTTCCCTCTCCAATTCATACAAAAACTTTACTTCTAGGGACAACTTTGTTATACATTTATTACAAAATCTTTGTCAGAGAACCAAAACTGACATGGTAGATGAGGATACTAAATATTAACTTTTCCATGTAAACACTTCATACAATATATTTTCGTATTAAATATTATGCATTTTTTAAATTATTAGGGATAATTTATAGTAGCACCCCTCTTAAGTCCAGTTTTAGGTTTCTTTTTTAAGAAGAGAGATACATACTGAATCACTGATACACAGAATTGCCTGAAGAGCATGAAAGTGCTCAGTGTTTTCCATTGCCTTCTCGAAAGCTTTTGAATGTCAGTTATTGCTCTGTGGACAGTCTAAGCACTTATATCATTGCATTTAGTTAGTCCAGAGATGATTACAGGAAAAACATGGTTTCTATGCTTTTTTTCAGTACATCATTAGCTTAATTGCAGGTGTCACTTTAGCTATTAGCTGTTTTACAGTAACTATAGATGTAAGGTAATCAGAGTCCTTGACTCCACGATTGCTTCCACTTAAAAAAAATTTAAACACTTCTAATACAGCTTAATTTTTTTTAAAAATAAAGCAAATAACAGAGAAAAAAAAAAGGCTACTTCTAAGCAAAAAATATTCAGTTACGTTCTTTTCTTTGATTGCTAGATGGTCAACTGTCATTATCTATTATCATATGAAATAAATACTATATTAAATAAAATCTATATAGTGAGGAAAGATTTTGAAAAGTACAACTGATATTTGTGTTTTTGAAGTTTAGATATGGGATTTTTTTTTTATCTTTTGATGGAAATTGTGTGGATAAATCAGAATTTTCTAGAATTTACTGTCTGGATTGAAATGTTTCTTCCCATATAGCAGTCATCCTAACTAGAAGACTGTTGTACATCAAGGAGTTAGTGACTCATATAAGTTATCCTGGATATGTGCAGACCTTTGATGTGCTGTGCACTCACGTAGCTTGACCACCAGACTTGTGCTGTGCTGCGAGTTATCCCTGATGTAAGCAGCTTCCATTGCATACTAGTGATTATGCCATCTGTGTGTCTTTATCTCAAAGAAAAGCCATCAGTTTATCCTGTGAATATGACTGTTGATAGAAATGCTAAATAGAGTTGTTTTCAGCTAATATAATCCAGGCTGAATAACAAAAATGTGAGTGTATTTCTTGCTTGAGAGTTGATCAGGGTATGCCTTGCCGTCATCAGAGGTTTCTTGCTACCAGATGATGCACAGCTAAAGGCTCCATGTCTGAAGTCTAATCTATCCTCTTTTTCATTCTAGCATTAGCTTCAGGAAGTCAAATTTGTTTCAGAGTCTGAAGTCTGGTGGCAATTTTATTGGGATCATAAGAAACACTAGCCCCAGTGCATTACAACAGCCACAGAGAATTAATGATAATACATATTTCTACGCAACAGAAAGAAATAAGAAAATATGGTTAGACATTTTACTGTACAAACAAATATATACTAGAAATAACAGCCATAATATAATATTGCAGATTGCATTTCTAAGTTTCGATTCATGTACCTTATATTATTTAAATTATATTGCTAGTGAACAGGCCAATAACATTCTCAATTTCTACAATAATTAAGTGGAGAGAAATAGCGTAATTCTTAGGTAAAGAACAATGGACAATTTCCTACTCCTCAAATGAATGTGTTCATGTTGTATTCACTTTCCTAAGAACTCGATTTCAGTACCACTTCAAGGCACATAAAAAGTTATTTTTCATACTGTCTTCCAGGCTCCAGGCAGAACGTACTTTTTCAGTCTTATTTTTCATGACATAACAAACACAAAAAGTTATCTCAAACACAGTTAAGTTTTCAAAGGGCTACTTGTGAAATTTCTGGTGAGGAGATCATGTTGCTTTAGCTTTAATCTTCACAGAACAACATAAATAACATCAATTTGAACATATAGTGAAGAAAAAGCCCTCATATACAAATAAACAAAAATTCCTTACTGGGATTGAAAATTATTAATTTCCATCAATTCTACTTTGGCAGTTGTGCCTTCAAGAAAATCAACCAAAATCAAGGAAATTTTTTCAGCATAAATTAGATTCCCTCAGATATCTAGATAACACTGTCTCTAGATGTGTCTAAAATGCAGAAAAAAACATGCCATCTTTTTTCCCCCTTATTTAGTGTGAATGCTTTGTAATCCACCTATTGTTATTAGATTATTAAAAATAAAAAATACAATAAACCTGCATTTGTCTAGGAAGTTCAAAATAAATGTGCCATACTTGTTCATTACAATAATCAACTTACGACTGTTTTCATCTGAAAAAATACAAGATAAACTCAGCAATCATCATACCCTGTTTGAGTAAAAAGGTTATTATTTAATTTTAGTTACATACAATAGCATAAAAACAACAATCTCAAGTCCTTTATTATTCAAGGATAAAGCTCCTTAAAACTTGTATAAAATTAGACAAACCTCTGTCTAAGATCTTGTGAAAAATCAAAGAGAAAGCATAGTCAGAATGTGGAAGTTATGCTAAGATACATTGGATACAGGGAGGTGATGAAAGATAACCAGCATGGCTTTACCAATGGCAAGTCGTGCCTGACCAACCTATGATAGCATAACTGCACCGACAAGGAAGGAGCCACTGATATCATCTATCTGGACTTCAGTAAGGCCCTTGAGACTGTCCTCCAAAACATCCTTCTCTCCAAACTGAAAATACATGGATTTTATGGGTGAACTGTTTGATAGAATCATTTTAAAGTAATTTATTTCCTTCTTGTAAAGATCTATTAAAATTGATGACTCCATCAATGTTCTCTGTTGGATCTGTAACTAGACAGGAAGTAACTCTCCAAAACAAGTAAATTTGCATTTTCTTTGTCACTTGGAGGAACTCTCTTACTTCAGGTTTTAGTAAATAAGCTCCAGCTTTACTATCTGACAAACAGTAGAGACCTACACCCTCATGAAATAATAAAAATTGATAAAAGCCTAGGTTTATGCAGGAGACTATCTCAGTAGACTTCAATGCAGAATCACATCTGACATGCCTTTAAATTATAAAAACCACAAAAGAATGAAAAGAAGCATTTTCACATCATTCTGCTGAATATAGCAATTCATCGTTTGAATTGTCGCATTGCTGCATTCTAATTATATGTAACATTGTCTAAACAAAAAGCAGCGGATCACAAACCCCTTCTATACTTCAGATAGATCAACAGAACTGTATACGATAAAATGATACAAACTTGAAAAGAGATGAAGTCAAATTCTCTGTATATATAGTAGAGAAATTTCTTTCTCTATGAGTTAGTATGCCATAGTTGCATTCCTGAAATTGAAAGACTATGATGTTTATCAACATGCAATGGTGTTTGTTCACTACATTGATTTTTATTACAGGTTTCCACAATTTGAAATAATTACAAAAGAAACAACAGAAACAGATTTTTGATTGTTCATTGTTTGTGGCATCTGTAGGAAATGTGTTGGCTTGACATCAACCATTAACAGGCTCCACTTAAATTTAAGGGAAAAACAGTTGCTAATTATAAACATTGTCTATAATGGAGCTTTGTAGTTTACATAATTACATTTTGTGAAAGAAAGGAGGCAAGCTTGGTCTGACTTCATTTTTCCATTAGAAAAGATTCAACTGTCTTCATCCCATGGTACCAGCTGCACTGTGCTTTGTATGAGATCACTGTGCTTAATTTCAATAGCCTGCAGAGAGAGTTTATTTTTTAAGTGCTGTCTCTTGCAGATGTGCCAAGGGAAAGATAATTTTGGTCTCTCTAATCATATGCAGAAAGCTAGTCCTGTTCTGAATCCTTACTTCACATGGTGCTTATAGAATGGCCTTGTATCAGAAATGGTAGTTTCAAATTAAAGAATGTTTTAAGTCAGCCTGTTTCCCATAAGGATTCTCCAAAAAATACTTATTAAAAATGCATACTTCACTACTCAAGAGTAGTATTCATTTGCTACTAAATGCGATCTGAAGTACTCATTTGCTACTAAATGCTATTTGAAGAGAAAATATGTATAAAAATTCTGTAAATATAAGACTGATATTAAAAATAAACTGTATTAAAAATGACACCGGGAACATAAAATTCACCTCAACAAAACTTTTAGATTCAAAAGCTCTTGTACCCTTGAAAAAGAATTTTGGGCACCAAGCTCAGCTCTATAGTGAATGTGGAAGAACAAATTTTCCTTTTCCAAGGTGTGTTGCTGTTTTAAGTCAGGCTAAGTACCTATGGGATAAAGTCCACAAATGTATAAACTTGTTTTTAAAATCCCTGCTTTTCTGGACAACCAGTACATACAACAGAATAAATTTCTTTGCCTGATCACAGATATTCAGCAATAAGTCTAGATCTTGCAGTGTCAAATAATGTCTTGTGGAAATGACATTCTACCCTGTGAATTCTAGATGTAGGAGGTTTTAAACTTCTTTGGCAATACAGATACTCAGCAAAGTAACTTTTACTCCCCAAATTTATGCATTTTTACATTTACAACCTCCTTGCTAAACTCAAAAGAAATATTTAGCTGAGTTATTTTACAAAAATGGGAAAACATTTATGATTTAAATTGCCTTTTCAGTGATTTTTTTCCTAATTCTAATTAATATTTTTGAAAGTATCTTCCTTTTCTGAGGGCATATTAACTAGTATTTTGCTAGTTAATTTTTACAGAGTGTGTATGAGTATGCATGGAAAGGAACTGAAATGATCTGGTTAAAATAATGGAAATAGATTCAGTACAGAAACTGACAATGGAAGACTCATTCAGTGTTACTGCATGGATCAGCCAGTAGGACAGAGCTGGACCTAATCACAAAACCTATAAAGTCACACAAAAGTAAAAATAACAGAAGTGAGAGTGACCATACATAATCATAAAATTACTATGCGAAAAGACAATGCTTGCTTGTGCAATAGTAATGGTAGGAGACAAAGTAAGCTTTCTAATCTTCAAATATTATTTATGCCTTGAAATGAAGGAGCAGAGAAATAATGAGACTATTTTTTTATGTTAATCCCTTCTTAGAGGATTAGGAAGTAAAACTAGCAGAGCAGATCCTGACTATTTCTTAAAGCAAGCCTTTAATCACATTATAATATAACTGAATGTAGCTTGGTGTGGTGATTGTTTAATTATAATTAAATAGTTGCAACATGTATCAGTGACAATATCCCTATTGCTAGGCATCTACACTGGGGTATATTTGTAATGATGATTTGAGACTAAAGCTAGTTGAAAGTGTTCTGAACATGGGTAATATCTGGGAAAAAAAAAAAAAAAAAACGTATTGCAGAGAGGGAAAAAAAAAGACAGAATAATATTTTATTATCTATAATTGAAAAAAGTCACATACTGAGACACCTACTGACTATAATGACACATAGATCTACTGTTGAGAATTTTTCTGGGAAAACAAGGATTTTTTGGTCTAGAAATCTTTGATTATAATTTACTAACCTTATAACAATAGATAAGTAATCAGGTCGATCATGACAATTAAAAGGCTTTCAGTTCAAAGCTCTACCTCAGTTCAGGAAGAACAGCTATTTTCAACCTGAATCCTATGCAGATCACAGAATCACAGAATCGTAGGGGTTGGAAGGGACCTCCACAGATCATTGAGTCCAACCCCCCCTGCCAAAGCAGGTTCCCTACACCAGGTCACACAAGTAGGCATCCAGGCAGGTCTTGAACATCTCCAGAGGAGACTTCACAACCTCCCTGGGCAGCCTGTTCCAGTGCTCCGTCACCCTCACTGAAAAGAAGTTCTTGAGCATGTTTGTGCGGAACTTCCTATGCTGCAGTTTCCGGCCATTTCCCCTTGTCCTGTCTCCACACACTGCTGAAAACAGCCTGGCCTCACCATTCTGCCCCCCACACCTTAGATATTTATAGACCTGGATCAGGTCCCCTCTCAGTCTTCTTTTCTTAAGGCTAAACAGACCCAGTTCACTCAGCCTTTCCTCATAGGAGAGATGCTCCAGGTCCTTCACCATCTTTGTGGTCCTCTGCTGGACTCTTTCCAAGAGATCCCTGTCTTTTTTGTATTGGGGAGCCCAGAACTGGACGCAGTACTCCAGATGAGGCCTTACCAGGGCAGAGTAGAGGGGGAGGATCACCTCCCTCGACCTGCAGGTCACACTCTTTTTAATGCAGCCCAGGATGCCATTGGCGCTTTTTGGCCATGAGAGCACACTGCTGGCTCGTGGCCAACCTGTCGTCCACCAGGAAACCCAGGTCCCTCTCTGCAGAGCTCCCCTCCAGCAGGTCATCCCCCAACCTGTACTGGTGCATGAAATTCCTCCCTAAATGCAAGACTCTACAATTTTTTTAAATTTCAGAACGTCACCATTATTATCAAGTTATCAACCATCCTGTGGTATAACTTCCTTAATAATTATTCATAAAACATTTGAAATATCTTAATTTTATCTAAGTGTTAAACATGAATATTTGAAGTCTTGCAAATGGTTCCCTTGCAACTTCTCTCAAAAACTGCAGATATTTAGCTGACCTAATGTCCTCTCAAAAGGAAGAAGAACCCTCCAAAAATGGATAAATAAATAAATAAATAAAAAGATAAGGAAGAGTGTCCAGTGAAAAAAAAGAGAGATTAGCAGTTTCATGTCAAAATAAATAATATAGTACTATATTTAAATTGTAAGAACACAGTGTCAATTTTCAAGGATTACAATTTGCAAAGACATTATCTGCAAAAACATGCTGCAAAATTCCATGTTTATCAAAGAAGTTTTCATAAATACAAAATACAAGAAGTGAAAACAGCCTGTCATTTTTTAAAACAATAAAGTTACACCTGAAACAGTGTATTATAACCACTAGATACATGGTAGCACATAATATAGACTTTTTAATTTTTGTAATTTATTATTATATGCCCATATCTTGAGAATTTTATATTTTTTAAACATGAAAATACAGAAATTAAGTATTTAAAAAGTAGAATATGAAATTAAAGTTGTAAATAAATTAAGTAGGTCACTTCTACTGTGAATTTTAAAGTAGTTCATTACTAGCAATGAAGTGGAAATCAAGCGTATTCATCAAAAAATCCCATTTTGGTATGTAAGCAGAACTGCTCATTTTTCATTCCTGCCCAATTAATAAAAATTAATTGTTTCTGACTGATGAATGATTCAGTGAAATTTACTGTCAAAATATCCCCAAAAAATGTCCCTTCAAAAAATAAACCTTTCTGTCCTAGTCTCCCATTCAGCACTACACCCGTTAGAGGAAAACCTGTTTCAGCTATTTCTAGATCTGATAGCTCCATGTGCTGGCACCACATCCTCTGTTTCTATTATATATTACGTATTCTATTCTCCATTTCATTTATGCATTTGACATGAGCATTTTGACTTCAAAATAAGTTATGGGAAGGAATTTAAGATGTCTGTAAGGGTTTAGAATTCTCTGAATTTAAGCTGCTTTCTGACATGCCAGTCTTTAAGACTTCAAGTTAGGCACATCCTCTTTATATACAGCAAGTCAGGTAGCAAGTTGTTAAGTGCCTTTTATATTAATGTAAGCTTTCTTAAGATTTCTTATTTCTCTGGAAGCATCAACAACTGTGAGTAATTTAAATGATTTCCCATTAGATACTTACTTTATTGAAATAACTGCTGAAAAGTAAACAGTATTTTAGTTTTGGCAAAAGATTTTCCCCTTTGGGTTAAAGTAAGGAAATCATGGTTGAAACCTGCGTGGAATTGTCTTCACAGCAGAAAAGAGTTAGAGTAAATAACTATTTGTTATGTTTTGGAATTGAAATATTCCTCTTGTGATGTCCCCACAGGGTATGAAAGATAAAGTTAAAAGTCTAAGGGTGAGTAGATTTTCTCAAAGGTTGCTGCCTATGTGAAGAATGGCATCTAGGTGGTATGATTTTTTTGTTTGTTTGTTTTAAAGAAAATCCACTCCTTTTCACTACCTGAGTAAAGATGTTGTTAGTGTAACTATTTTGTTGCTGTATCAGACTCACACTTTGTTGCATACTTCCTCCAGTCTGGTTTCTATTTTCAGTCATTTACACATCCCCTGGAGAGAGAAAAAGAACATGCTTGACATATGCTGAACAAAGGTAATATCCAGATATTTGAAGTGAGCATCTGGGTTACAAGGAATGGCAGAGAGCGTGACTTTTAACATTTGGCCTTCTTGTTTATCAAAATTCTTAAAGGCAAAGGACAATTATTCATTCAAAAGGAAAAAGGGAGAAGAGTCAAAATAAAAAATAGATATTGTTATTTTCACTTTAACATACTGAATTTTCTCAGATTTTTCAGGCAGATTTTTTATTCTTAGGTAGATAAAAAAAATTTGGATGTATATAGCCCATTTTGATGAAATAAAATGAAGAAATTTTTCATAGGGAAGGTAGCTGAGTCTTTTTAAAACAAAAATAGAATATCTAGATGATCATTTAAAGTTATCACAGAAATAAAGTGTAAGAGTCTGTTTGTTTTTCCTTTAGTACTAGCTCATTTTCCTTTTTGCTACAGAGTACCAGTGTACACCTAACTCCAGTATAAAACCCATTCTAATTCCTGTATTTTAATATTAAACCATCACACACGATCTCAGTGTATTTAAATCACAGCCAGTGCAGGGTATGAAAGAAAATTGTTACATTAACTTCCCTCTAAAGCATTTGTAGAGTCATCCAAATACTTGGAAAGCTTTTTAAAAAATACTCTAAGACTACCTTGTACGTATCTAGTAACAGTGTTTTCTGTTTTTAATGCTGGCTGGATATCAACTCAATCTCTCAGTGTAATTTCTCAAACTCTTTGACTACTTATGTTGTGCATTTTTACTTTCATCTTCCTTTCTGTGTTAATAGCACTAGACAGAAGTATTGGAATCACAATGCAGAAAAAAAAACAAGCAAACAAAACAAACTTCACCAACACCTCCAAATTGAGAGTCTGTTTATAGAAGGGCTGCTATGAAAGTAATGCAGTAAGGCAGTGGGTAGTGCATTTCACTGGCAACAATGCATCACTTCCACAGATGCAGATATTTACAAATGCAGTACGAAGACTCTTGTTCATTGCTGGTGAAAATACATAGCTACGGGTGGTATATTGAAAAAGTAGTCTCATAGCAAGAATTTTACTCTATTAAATAATGTTATTGCACTCTTTGTATCTGATGTAATTTCCATGGAAATAAATAGGAGGCATCTCTTTCAGAACAACCTACATAGTATTATCACTTACATGAATTTGTATCATTTGTTTGTTTAAAGTTGTCTTGTGTAATTCCAGTCATCTACTTAATGCAAATTGCTTGGTTGAACTTGCTGGCAAGAAGAAATAGGAGGAAAAAAAAAAAAAAAAAAAAAAAGACAAGATATGATTTAGTCACTGCAAACAGTAGTCACAATAAGTCAGAGATTTTTTCAGCTTCTCACACTGCGCTGCCATTGAGAATGCTAAGGGTGCTCAAAAATCTAGGAACAATACAGTCAAGATAGATGACTCAAACTGGCAAAGGGATGTGGTGCTTAGCTGCCTGCCATACTAAGCCACAACAATATCTAATAAGAAATTAGATATCTACAAAAGACTGGAAGAGTTCTCTTATAGATTTGACACGTTTCACCTGCTAACTATGAAGAAAACAGATAAATAAACTTCACAGGATATATACCAGTGAATTTTAAGTGATACAAATGCTATCTAATGTGTCTTCAGCTAGTCTATTTTTCTCTAGGATCAATACAGAACAACATATTAAGAAAAGATAATTATGTCTTCTCTAAGGGATATATCTAAAATAGGTGACATGAATAATCTTAACAGAAACCTTAGAGAAAACCAACATGAAGAGATTTCGATTTTTCTTTAATTTTTAGATTACTAAAGTTAGCTGAGATGAATCTCTGCCTGTTAAGTACTTAACAAAATGTGATGACCACCTTCATAACATAATTTGTCTCAAAAACATGCATCTACATGGATACGTGTTAGAATTGCATCTTTAAATAAATATTTCTGGGTGAAGACAACATAAAGAATATATTCTGGTAAACAAGGTATCTTATAGGATAATTCTGCTTTCTTGCTCATAATTCTGGATCTTAAAAAAAAAAAATAATCACCACAGTTATCTGGATGAATTCATATTCAAACTGTTTTACTTGAAGATATTTTATGAGGTCACAGAAGACACAAAAAGTAAAAACAGCATTCATTTCAGAAAAGTACAAATAAGAAATACTCTAATCCATAACTTTTTCTATCTATGATTACCATGTAGAAAAGGTGAAAATTGTTAGTGTTCTTGTCCTTATTACTGGCGTATGTCATTCTGTTTAGTTTTGCACTAGATGCCTTTAGGTTTAAATTTACTGTAAATCCAAGCTGCTGAAGTAGGCATTGACTGTTTCTCTGAAAACTTACCTACAGGGATCTATGCACACCCTCAGTGCTTACAAGATTGATTTGTAGCTTCAAGCATAAGACACTTAAGGGGATCTGAAAGTAGGATGGCCGCATGGCTGATGCGTTACAGTCTTGGCTGACTGAACAGAGGATCTGTATGCTCTTTTAGTGCCCCCTGACGGCCAACTCATGAAACTTAGGTAGACGTTTCAGATAATACATGAATCAATTACATGTGCAAGCACTTAGGATGACAATAAAAGGTTGTTCTTTTTTTTTTTTTTTTTTTTTTTTAAGAACCTTGAAAATAGGATTGACTTCTTTCATTTAAAAAAAATAATTGTGTGTGAAAAATGAACAAATAATAAGAATTTGGACTGATATTTCTAGTTAAAAAGGGGAAAAAAATCATATATATATATATTTAACAACAACAACAACAATATATATATATGCAAGTGCAAGGAAAACAAAAGGATAAGTTCACCAAACTGGGAGGCAGGAGAAGAGGAAGATATCTCATCAGGTCATGTTCACTCAAAATATGGAAAAATCTGATTAGAATTCCTGGATTTACAATAGCAGTACCATTTTCCTTTGCTTAGCTGTTTAGCTGTTTGATTTCCATCAACATTTATTGGGAAAAGGTGATCTGTATATCACTTCTGTTGAAACGCCACTATATCATATATGAAATTAAACGGTTCCCTGAGAAGGAACACTCTGGCAAACTTTCATTAAGACACTTTGAATATTTTGTGCAAAGAGGAAAGACTTTCAACAGATGCAATTTACCACATAATACCTTTTAAACCAAAAGAATTTTTTTTTTTTCCCAAAATAGATTATGTAAAGGAATATTATTATTTACATTATTGTCTCTTTAGTGTTCGATACACTTCAAGTCTGAATAGCTGCTTTGCTAAGGGCCCAATTCTGCAAATATTATTGCACTGGATTCATTTTGCTTTCATGTTCATTTTCTTTGAAGTCAAATGCATCAGAAAGATGAATGCAAGTAATCATATTATAGACATTTGGAGAATCAGGTCTTGAATTTAAATACAGTGAAGCATGTTGATCTAGTCCATCTAGAAAATATTAATTTCTACTTGAAAACCCTAATTTGAAACTCCAAAATTGTGTAGAGCTAGGGGAAATGAAATAAATGGCAAACAGTAAGGCAAATATTTTTTCAGCTCCATGAGAAATGTTCAGCAGACACTGAAGTATTAAAGACTCAAATATCTTCTCCAGCTTTCTTTGACATGAAGTAGAGTTAGGTACATTCCCTAAGAGAACAATGCCAATCCAATCACCCAGAGTTTGATGTTCCTTTATTTTTCATTTTGAGACACAGAAAAGAATGCTGACTTTTGCACTTCTTGATGGCATCTGATAATTTCTCATTTAATGAGAAATTAAAGTCAATAGAATTTAATGCTATTTCCTGGAATGATACATTCTTTTTCCTTATTGTCTTCACAGATCTCTTCAAGATATTTAGAGGCTTATTGTTCCATAGCATACCTTATTAGAGGACAACATAAATGTAGATATTCCTTTGCTACTTTAGTCACAGTAATCATACAATATCTCCTGTTAAAAATTTCCAATTTTGTTTCTATCTCACCTTCTACTAATTCATTAAAGTTCTCTAAACTCTTTTTAAAAATTGAGAAAAAGTATATGATTTATTGTTTCAATTTATTTTTGCTTTAAGTACTACATACTCATTAAATCCCTCCAAAAATTGTAATTTGTACTGCATTTTATATGTATATATTCGTGTACATATGTTCATAAAACATACATATATAACTTCTAGGTTTCTTACAACTCCTAAGGAATTCCTAGGAAGTACTGTGGAAAAAATGCAAACATAAATTACATACTGACTTCATCCTTATATTTTTTATAAATTTTCTTTTGTTTCTTTTAATTAAAAGGAAAAAAAGGTATTTACTGTATAATTCTATTTTCATCTTGTTCTTCCTGTAATTCCTTTTTAGGAAGTGTATGCCTCACAGTTCTTAGCAATTGTAGCTTATCTGTAACAGCTGACTTTGGGAAGCACCTTACAGCACTGTACCAAGCAATCAGGTAGTGAGAGAACTCTGAATTAAACTCTGACTAACCTGCTGCACCCATTTAGTAATACACAGGAATAGATGCATATTATATATATATCTGAGCTCTGATGCCTCTGCAGAACATCACATCAGTTAATGAAATTTCACAGGTGATACAAAACTTGGGAAAGTGTTGGATTTAGAATAACTATGGTTATTCTAAGCATGGCCAGGAAGCCGAGGGAAATGGTGAGTTCCCTTTATAAGGCATTCACTTCACCTAATCTACAGTCTTGTCTTTGGTCCTTCCATTCATAAAAGACATTAGCAGACTGGGACAAGCTCAGCAGAGGACCCGTAAGCTGGCTATTGCTGGGGCATTTGCACTGTGAAGAAAGATTGAGTAAAATGTGGTTGTTGAGCCTACCCAAGCGATTGCTTTTGGGCACCTAATTACAGACACTGCCAAGCATTTACAGAGAGCTCATCAAGAAGCCAGAGCCAAACTCTCAATGGTGCAAGGCAGGAAGATGAGAGATGATAAGCACAGATATCCAGGTTGATTATATAGGTTGACTATATCTAAGAAAAAAATTTTCTTCCAAGACAACAGACAGTGGAACAAGGTAACCAGAGAAGTTGTGAAGTATTCATTTTCGATGCTTTTCCCATACCTGCTGCACCAATCCCTAAGCCACCTGGTCTGACTTTTGAGTTGAGAATCAAACACTGGATTTAGATAATGTCCTGAGGTTTCTTCCAGTATTCATTTTACTATCATCCTGTATGCCTATGGTTTTTATAGCATAATTTTCCTTTCATGAGTCCTTTCAGAACTGTTTAAGAATGGACATATGTAGAACAAAAAAGATGAAATAAAATATTATTTTCAGAAATATCTTCTGATATATAAGCTCCATGCTGTTTTTTGGTTATTTTTTTGTCTTTTTTTTTTTTTTTTGTCAAGCGATCCCATTGCTTTTTGCTGTTTGAGAATGTTATTCCTTATTCTTTTCTTTATGTCTTCTTTGAAGACAAGTAGAGAGGTTTTAGTCCTTCAAAAGGCTTCCTAGCATCGCAGTCATCTTTTTGTAATTACTATACTCATCATGTAAGGCTTATGCTGGAAATAGAATAGAATATTAACCCCTCTGAGCTGTAGGGATAAACTGATATATTCCGTAAGAAATGTGGGTAAACTTATGCGGGAGTTAGTATGTGTGCTGCAAGGATAATGTCAATTTACAAATGTATAGCTTTGCTAGAAAAGTATCTACTTTCAGGGAAAGAACTATCAGTGAAATAAATAAATTTCACTATAAATAAGCATTTTGAAAAAATATAACTAATTACAGTTTATCAAAATTTTAAAACAGAACAATAGGGCATTATTTCCTTCAAAACTACTTTCAAATTATTAATCTAGATAAATTTTATAGCAGCCTGGGCCAGGTGGAAGAATTTGAGCAAAAGTTATAAATAATTGATTGAACATTGTGTTGAGCAAAAGCAAGCTTCTATCAACGAAGTTCTAAGAGATTTCATCTATGCAAATATTCTTAAAAGGATTACAGTAACAAGAAAGATAAAGTGAGCTCCTTATCATTTTATCAGCATTATATTTTTATGACAGCAAATGACTGAGTAGCTGATAGAAAATGGAACAGATTATACAAATTATTTGAGAACTGTAGAAAGGAACAAAGAGAGCATTTGTATGTTGAATTTTATTTGTATTTATTTCTGAGTTTAAAATATGCATAAGTTCATAGACAATGCAGATTAAAAAAGAACAGATAAAAATAACAACTTAGGAACAGATTCATGAGTTATACAGCTAAATCCCAAGGCATCTTCATTTTGATTTCTTAACAAAATTATTTATCTAACATTGTCATCCATAATGTATTGAGGTCAAATAAAAATTAAACCACGGATACTTTGTGAATTTCTAAGATTAGTAAACAATTTATATTCTGGCATGGGGAAATGTTTCCATTATTTATTTACACAAACTGCATTTCTAAGACCCCTATCTTAGAAAGCACTAACAGTGCTTACTCTTATATATGCAGATACAGAAACAATCTTTTATTATTAATAGGAAATGTACTTTTAATTTCTGTGTTCTTGCATTAATTGTCAACCTTCTATTTGAGTTGAATTTCTAATGAAGAGATGAAAATTGATGAAAGCAATCCAAAGATCTGTTATTCAACCAAGAAGTACACACAAAAGAAAATGTCTAGAAATTTAAGTTTAAAAAAAAAAAAAAAAAAAAAAAAAAAAAAAAAAACAGCTAAATGCATATCCTTAATTACTGTTAATGTTTTACAACATATCAGTTTGTTAATATTACAATGAAAATACAAGGCTTTCATGGTGGCACAGCAGGATAGACAAGTACCATTGAACAATGCAGGTTGAGGGAAGAGAATCAGGGAGAAACAGAAGAGAAATAAAGAGAAATGGGTGCAAAATGGACAAGCCACATATAAAACGGAGCTCATCAGAACTTTTGCCTGTCTCCTTTTGTCTTACCTTTTTAAATACTTCTTTAACCATATCTCTTTGTAATCATACTCTTTGTCTTGTGTTGGAGTACTGCAGTGATGAGGTGCCAGCTACAGATGAGACCAGTGTGACTAAATTTAGTGACAACTCCTAGAGCCTACAGTGTAGGCATCTCTGGCCCACAGTGCCAGTGATTGAAGTCAGTGGGGTCTCACTATCAGCTACCAGAATAAGTAGGACCTTTGAGCTCCTGCCACTGGGACAAAAGTGTTATGCATCCTCAAAATCAACTTCTGGGTTCTAGGCAAGTGTGTCAGAAGGAGAGAGTGTGGGTAATTACTGAGGGGATCTGTGAATTGGAGTGCCTGTCAGATGAATGTGTATCTGTGTGCAAGTAAGAACCAAAACCAGACATTTATCAAGGCACTTAATGATATGCCATTCTTTCCAATTGTTTGAACTTTCCAAGAGTTCAAAATCACAATACCTGCCATGACAACTGTCTCAAGGCCTGTGGGGAAATGATGAACAAAATCAAGACAATTCATTTGCTGAAAATTAAGGAGGTAGTCAAATACTTTCATAACCTCAGATCTGACACTAGATCTCTCTGGTGTTTATTAGTACTTAAGTGAAGTCAGTGAAATCAAGATGATTACATCAGCAGAGAACAAGAAGAGAGATTTCCCCAGTTTTTCAAAAGAAGGATAATTACTCAAGTCTTCTAATGGTAATTTACTAGCTAGTTAAATGGACTCTCATGTATTACTTATGAAGCTTTGTACATGCAAAATTACATCTTGGATTTTTATATGCTAATGCAGTAAATAAAACTTGTTAGTATTATTATGAGAGAAGAAACTGTTGATATTACTAAAGATTTATTTGTAATGAATAAAATGTTCTCTCGGCTTTGTCAGTGATGTTTTACAAAGTACATCAACTCTTTATTTATTTGTTTGTTTTCAGTCATTAATTTAGAAATTATACAAAAACTTTGGAGGATCCTATGTAAAAGCATCTGACCTAACTTATAAGTCATAATCCTGGAATATCTACTCCATATTTACAGATATTGAAAATTTATACAGAGGCCTTTTTTGTCCCAAAACTTAAGGTGGAGAAAAAAAAAAAAAAAAAAAAATAGCATGTGCAATGTGCAATGTTTGGATTTCTCTCCATCTGAAAGTGTGTTTTTTTTGGTTTTTTTTTTTAATATTTTGTGATAGGGTATTCACTTTCTCTGTTCTATTGCCTTCTGCAAAGAACTGGAGACTGTATTTCATCTCTAATTTAAACTGTACTTTCTTTCTTGCTTTTGAGAAGGATAATTTCACATACTTTGACAAGTTCTTGCTTTAGTATCTACTTTAAAACAAAACAATTTCCTAAGAACATGCAACTTTTAGCTTTTGTTGTGCTATTTCTTCATGTCCTCTACACTTTTGTTTGGGATCTTGATAATATAGCTGTTCAACAAACACTTTCTTACTCATGTAGAATGTATTTATCCCAATACTCCTGGAACTCCACCCTTCCTTGTGTTTCTGTTTTCTAAGGAAACTATTGTATTCATCACCTTCAATGAGTCTTTAAAATCGGAGATCTTTTTTATCTTCTTCTCACGTGGCTTTCTTTTCAGTACTCTTAGCATTTATTTTTCTAATACATTGACTAGTGAACTACTACTGAGTATTTGTCATATTAGTTATGCTGAAATCCTTTTTTTTTTTTTTTTCTAAACATTTACTGTTACTTTTGCAAAAAGCATCCTTGAACAGTCTCCATTCCTCCTCAAACCATTCACAAGGCAATCAGATCTTTACAGTTTTTGTGTCCTTCGTTTGGCAAACTGTATACTTTGCATTCACTTACATCAACCAGTGGTATATTTTCCCTCCCTTACTTTGGAAAATTTAAAAAAAAAAAAAAAAAAAAAAAAAAAACCACCACAAGTAAGGGGAAAGTACTCTAAAGTTCATTGGTAGTACTCTGACTCCTTATTTCAGATGTATTTTCTGATCTTATTTCATGTAAAGACTGCAAAGGTATCTTTCAAGTTACACAGAATTCAGACAAGCTGTTGATTTGCTACGAATTTATACCCGTTAATTTAATTTCAAGTCTAATAATAAGTCTGTACAGACTTTTTCTGATCACAGTCATGAATCTGTCTTTCAAAATGAGTAGAGTTATTGTAATGCTGTAATGTGATGGAAACTGCAGCAATAATAACTGAGTAGCACAAGCCTAGACTGCAGCAAATGAGAATAAGCCCAAAGGCAGCAGCCATGGATACAGAAACAAAAGAAGAAAAACTTCTTACCTTTGGAAGGCCTCTAGGAGGCACAAACCTCCAGCAAGATACCTCCAGCTGCCTCTACTGCCAACCCTTAAATGAGATCTGGGAAGGGGTGCATTGCATTGCACGCACCTGCATTGCTCTGAGTTGGCCCTGCCTTCCTGCAAGGTGCTCAATCACTGTTTCAGGCACCGTCTTAGCATTTCCACTACAGTTTGTTCTTTCTCCAGTTGCCAGCTCATTACGCATACATATAGGCACAGATTCACAATTATTTTATGTAAAAGTTCCTAGGTCATGAAAAACAAGACCTAAACAGAAACAAACAAGCACTATCAACTTAACAGAAATAATATTGTTCCTGTACTTATGATTCTCCATTTCTAATCTTTAATTCTGTTGTTTCTCTCCTCAGCTCTCATGGAAAGGAGAAACAAAACACTATTTTTAAACCTTGCAGTTTAGGTTCTTAAAATATTCTGATCTATAATTCCTACTGCCACATGTGTTTACACATATCAATTGATTATTTCCTTTTGTTAATATCCAGAACTGCCAGGAGAAAAAAAAATCATATTTTTTCTCCCTTATGGTTTGTTGAAACCAACATCCTTGTTCAGGGGTCTTAAAATTTAAATTTAAATTTTAAAGATGATTTTTTTACTTAAGTCAAAAATTTACGTGCAGAGTAGTAATTCCTTCCATTGTGGAAGGAAGATTTGTTTCAAAAAAGCTGAAAACCCCTTGTCAAACATTTTCTTTCTACTTTAGAACAAAATTATTATCATGATTTTTCATTATTCCAAAGTGATATTTCATAAGTCCAAAAGGCTTTCTTTTTTCTTCATACAATATTGCACGTTATTTCGAAAACTGAATAAGGATTTGCACTCCAAGGATATACAATAATCACTATGTTTAGGATAGTGAATACAGAATCCTTGCTACTTTAAAACTGTTGCTTGGAATTGTGCCTTATTGGTTTGGAGGACTATATTAATAAATATTTAAACGAGTGTTTAAATATTTTAATAATATTGAAATCATTTTTACAAGACATAGAAAGATGAAAGAAAGCTGCTGAAATTTCCTCTGATATGATAATTGCTTTACAATTTCCTCATTCACATGGGATCATCATGATCATTTATTTTCACCTTTTGCACAGAACTACTCACAGAAATCCAGTCTTATCTTACAGATTGCAAGTAGTGACTAACTTCAACTATCCTTTATGAAATTGTAAAAATTCTTAAAGAAACACACAACCTTCTGAAATAGATATATTCTATGATTCTACTATTGTTTCAGATGAAAAATACTATAGTTCTGCTTATCTGACCATGTACTTAAATTATTTGCAAAAGAAAAGCAAACAAAACTTGGAAAGAAAATATTTTATAGATTAATTGAAATTCTTACTTTTTCATTAGGGATACAATTGCTTCTTTCGCTTGGAAAACTACTAGTAGGAAGGGAAAAGATATTTATCTCAATTCAACCAAAACCATTACTGACATCACAGTGAACGCCCCTCCTGGAATAAACTGGGCAGCATATCCTTAATCACAACTAATAAGTTTTTACTTCCTTCATTGCTCTGTTAATCCTTTTTTTTTCCTTTTTTTTTTTTTTTAAAAAAAATTTAAAATTTAAAATTACTTCTTTTAAAAAAAAGAAGTTTTTTAAAAAAACTTCTTATTTGTGAAGTTTCTCACCACTATTTGACTGCTCATCCACTCTATGCTACTTTCAAGGTATACACCCATGTACTGCATCCTTTTTGGCAAGCTTATTTCCTCCATTTCAATGGCTCTCCCTCAGCTAATAGAATTCAGTTCAGTGCAAATAGAAAAATGTATTTCTAATTTTGTTGGTCCTTTACAAATTCATTGAAACGTTTGTATGTTCTGTAATGCTGGTGGACAGACTCCTTGCTGACTGTTTTCTCTCTACCTTCATGTTGGGGACAGCCCAGTGCAATCCAATCTAACTCTTGCATTGTAATATTGTTCATCAGCTACCACAAGCTCTTTCAGCTCATCAACATTTTACATTTGCCTACATCCTCAGAGTTGTTTTTACAGTACATTATTTTCACAGTTTTGCCTCTCCAGTTTATGCCACTGTTGGTCAACATTGTTGAGAATCCATTGCAGTTCACCCCAGCATGGTCTTGAAATAGAAGAAATGAATTATTTCATTATAATGATCAGTATGAAAGATGAAAAATAGAGATTTTTTTTGAGTCTTTACAATAGTGATTACTTTTATTAGCTTAAATTGTTGAGGATAGCTCCAAAGAAATTCTGGTAGTTAAAAACTACTCCTTTTGTCACTCTCTGCAGTGATTTTTTCAAAGGGTTAATAAAAGTCACACAACATCAGACAACAGCTCTTCACATGGCACAGCCTTCAGCACTGCGTATCACTTACTAAACATCCTGTAAACAACCTATAAATTGAGACATGGAGAGTTGAAGTAGATTTATTTTTTCCTTTTCCACCACTGCCCAGAAGGATTACTTCATTTTTCTAGCTTTATGTTATCTCCCTCTCTGAAACTCTTGGATCAATTACTTTTATCTTAATTCCTGAGCTCCTTCAGCTTGAATCATTATTTGTTCCATCAGTACATATATATGACTCTTTAATTAGACCACTCAGTTGCTTTTTTTTACTGAGGGTTGTTTTTCCTTTCTGTTTTGTTTTCTTTTTGTCTTGCTGTTCCTTCTTTAAATAGGAATCACAGACTTCAGCTATTAAATTTTAATGGGAAATTTTTATAATATTAGTACTATATTTGAGTAAAAAGTTTTCATGTGAGCCAATTGCCTACATATTTTATTTCTTAGTTTTGCTTTAAAATATTTGCTTTTGTTGTGCTTATAATCACAGAGAACACTTAACAGAAGCCTTAGCATTGTTTTAGTACTTGGATCACTACAGCAATAATTTATCTTCCTTTATCTCTGGTGACACTGTATAAAAGAACTTCACATCTGCATTCATTTTTCTCTTACTTTTATCCCACATCTTGTTTCAACTACCTCTGTATGGCCACCAAGATTTTGCCTGGAAATCTTATATTCTCAGAAGTCATGCTTCCATATGTTGAATTATTTTCTTGTATAGCCTACATGAAATCTCTACTTTCCCCCCAAAATCCCCTCAGCCCCCCAAGAGTCACACTTTCTTACTTGCTTTGGACTTTTTATATTGCCCTGCTAGTACTTCTTTGATGTTATTAAATATCCAGAGAAAAGTCCTGTGAAAAATAAGCAGATCTTTTATGAAAATACCTGTTTACAGATGGGAAAAAATACCTCTTTACAGATGGCTCCAGCTGTATGCATGCAAATCAGCATTCTGCAGCCCTCTCCGAGCTCTTCTCCTACATCTGTTTGACTGCATCTGCCAGTCTCTCTATGATAAGTAAAGACATGTGTTAGCCAGCACTTAATATTCAGGCATGGGGTCTGAAAACAATAATAACTCGATTAATACATATCTCAATGTGAAACTGTCATTAGCCTGCAGCGAAATCTGTGCTGTTGTAACTAACACATTTGCAGTAGATGGAATTAGACATTACATTGTACAGGACTGTGAACGCTCATGGTAGGAAGGAAAAAAAAAAAAAAAGATTTCTAGCTGCATGGATGTATCAGGAGATGAGGTGACAAAAATCTCTGGCGATAGGGAAATCCCCTCACAGATCTAATGCTGTTCTTCAGAATGTCTTCATGTTCTTAACAGGAGGCTGAATCCTACTATTGTTGCTTATATGAGTCAGATACAAATTAACTGAGAGAACAAAGTTCAGTCATTCTTCGAGCCTTATTTAGCCTTACTTCTTTTATTTATGCCTGCAATTGCAACAACGGTCAGCTGAAGAAATGTTTTATAGTCACCAGTATCTTATGAGAGTATGCTAAGTGGTAGAATGGTCTGAAAAAGCCAGAAGACATGCATCTCTCTAGTTTGCTGAATGTCTGTGCCCTTAACACACAACCTGCTAAAGACGATGTATGACTCTTCAATTTCTGGAACAACAAAAATAGGTCTACATTGTTACATGAAAAAGACATGTTACTACTACACTACAACCTCTTCTGTTCCTATCCTATCCGTATCTGTTTTTCATTTATGCCAGCAGGAATGCAGTTCAAATGATGATAATATGTGGTTCATCTGTTCTAAGAGTCTTTAAAAAGTGAACAATTTTTTGTCTGCTCTCTGACCAACCATTCCAATCAGCTCTCTTCTTTCTTCCTTGGCCAAAAACTCTTATCCTGAGTTTCCTGTTTTACCCTCTCTCCCTGCATGGAAACTTGCAGCATGATAATTTACTCACCCAGTTCTTGCAGTCACTGAAGTCCAATATCTTTTCCATCTAGCTTTGATTCATGTATTTTTGTCTCTACATCCTACCAGGAAGTGTAAATACAGAGACCCTCATCATTTCACCTGGTGGAATGCTTACCTGTTGCTGTCAGGAGTAGAAATTGAAATAAATTGTAAGCACATGTAGAAGGAGAATGCCTGATCATCTAAGAGTAGATGGTTAAGGACTCCTTGCAAGGTAAAAAAGGGGAGAAGTTTAAGTGATCAAATCTGGTCAGCTACAAATCTGATTTATGAGAGCATTTCAGAATGTAAGAATGTTTATTCCAGCAGGGTTATCTGACTGAGGACTTCTTAGGTGGGAGATAAACACAAGAAACAAAACCTATCAGTCACACTAATTAGTAGGCTAACAAGATACAGGCATCACTTCCAGGATAAATGAACCTTGCAACTGATAAGATTGTGAGCTGGGAGGATGCAGAAAAAGCAGAGCACTGTGAATCTGTGGTATGTACAGTCAAAGAGGAGCAGAGGAACAAAGAGGGAAAAGTAGAAAAAGCTAGAATAGGGCCAGACACACATAAAAAAAAGCCAGTCAGTAAAGCCTGATCACTGCAGATTGTCCTATCTTCTTACATCTTTCTCTCATTAAATCCTTTTCCTAATTATCTCTCTGTATTTTCACTCTCTCCTGTGTGTATGTAAGCTGCAAGGATAAAGTGCTGGCTACTGGATAGACCTGGATGTGGGTGAATGAAAGTACCAGCTACTTGAGTCAGGCTGGGGCAGTGCTCCAGTCTGTGATGAAAGTTACTGGAGTGAGTGTAAAGATCTCAGCATCAGGTGCTGGTGGTATCTGTGTTTGTGTGAGTGGAACTGGTGACAACTACAGAAGTGAAGCTGGGGGTGTAGTCTTGAAGGATTTGATGCCAGCTACGAAGCTGATGAGGATTCTAGAGACACTACTCAGAGGAGATGTAACTGTGTATCCAGAAGAGTCTTAAGGACTTTGAGCTTGGTTTTCTGGGAAGAGCAACATCAGCAAACTGGATGCTAGGTACTGGAGTTAGATCAGGGGTGTAGGTGCCCCTAAACTGTGGTGTTAGATACTGGAGTACATTAAGCTCCCTACTCCCATCACCAGAGCAGGAGTGGAATGCTCCTAAACCAGTCACTGGAGTGGAATTGGTGTGACCATAGGCATGCACATGCAAGACTTGGAAGTATAAATGTCAGCTGCTAAGCAGGGGGCACTGTGAGTGAATTTAGTGCCACTTACTGAAGTCAGATCAAGTATGCAGGTACCTATGGACTGTGGTGTCACCTACTACAGGGAGTGTCTTAGCAGTATTAGTTGGAATGGCCATAATCCTCCACATCCAAACATGGCTCTATATACTTTGAGTCTGGAGTCCCAGCTACTGTGGGAGCAAGCACAAGTGAAATGAATGATAGATACTAGAGTCAGAACTGGAGTGGAGGCGGTTCCAATCTCTGACAACAGATCCTGGAATGAGTGCAGGTCCTAGTATATATTTTTGGGGATTTCTACTGGACTTATAGAAAGCCTCAAGACTCTGAGAGACCACTCCTGTTCTGATCAGGGTGAGCAAACTGAGTGCCAGCTACTGGAGTTAAACAAGGAGTGTAGGTGCCCTGTCCTGTGATTTCTATCTGCTGATGTGAGTGAGGAAATTCTCCCAGTCACTGACGCAGGAACAGTTTGCTTTTCCAAACCAGTTTCTAGGGAACTCCAGCATGATTGAGGCAAGCATGAGTCTTTTCAGCAAGAGTTCTTGTACCTTATGGTGGCTGTGGGAAAGGCAGCAAGTATCTGGATGTTCCCTAATTTGATGTGGCTGTAGGGCATGCATGCATACAGTATAGCAAACTTAAAGCTGGACCACCTGATGAGTAGCAGTGGCCTCAGGACCAGGGCATGGTATTAATTGGGCAGTAAGCCTGTGATAGTATACTCAGGGGGAGATGTGAATGTGGTGTGCACAAGGGACAAATGGGTATACTTGCAGCAAGATTCAAGCTGGACCAGTGGGCAAACAGGTGGTAGGTAAGAGGATGCAGGATGCAAGCAAGCATTCAGGGCAGACAAGAAAGTAGTTGAAGGAGCTGGAGAAACAGAAGGACCATGCCATGAAAATTCACAGATATGAGTTTGCTTATGACCTTGAAGAGTATTGTGTGCATGGTTTCACTATTTAACTTAATCTACTAGTCAGAGAGGAGGAAGAGGTCTTGGCTGTATCTATTTACATGAGTACTATAAGTGTTGCTGTATACAGCCTTTGGCTCAGGCAGCCTTCAAGACTGGTCATGTCAGCATCCTGTCTTCAATTATTTGTGTATCTCAGGGTTACTTGATCATACTTGCTACTGGGTTAATCTCCAAAGGGGAAAGCAGCTATATCCTCTAGTCAGGCAGAGACCCTGGATTCCTTGGCTGGGTCACAGTGGTTGGACAAGAACAGCTGGTGCTACAAAGAAGTTAGCTGCATGCTCTTGTTACATTTTATTTCCACAGAAATACTCTGTTCAATCCTGAAAAATTCTTACAAAGATAAGTTCTTCTAGAACTTAGCTGAAAGTATTTGCAAAAACATCTTTTGAAGATGTCAAATGTGAAATATCTTCAAAATTGAGAAATTATTGTCTGCAGAAAAAGGAAAAAGTCAATCCTTAGTAGTTTTTATCTTTCTTATGTGAGGGACTTACCACATTATTGTAGCTGTCAGATCAAAATAAGTTTTTGTAAGCAACAAGCCAGAACCAAGAGAGGAAGCAAAGTCAAAACTTCAAAGAGTGATGAAGAGTTTTTTTTCCAGGAAAGTTCTATGTCAACACTGTAACCACTAAATAATGGTATCTAAGACAAGACATAGTGCAGAAAGGCTTTATGCTAATAAAAAATATCCATTTAGTTAAGCTGTACTCTGTTACATAAGAAGTTATAATTAGTGTTATTAAACGCAGTCCACCACACAGCTGTAGAAGAACATTACTACTCACCAGTAGATAGTGAAATTCACCCTTAGGGTGGTATTGGTTTATTACCATGATTTTTTGTAGTCAAGGGAACAAACATTTATAGTTCTAGAAATAATAAAATCAAGTTTTTTAACCCTGGAATACATAACATTTTCCTCCTAGAAATATATTTGAAATTTATGTTTGATAATCTTTGAAAGATAGAGTAACTTAGGACTACTGGCTGCTAACACTAGAAATCTGATAGCTAAGTAACAAAAAGTGTATTTTAATTACTTTAGTATTTGAGAGACCCAATTAAGAATATCGTAAGACTGTGCCAACCAGCATTTGGATTATGAATTTAACTGAACAAGAGAAAATGTGCTGGGTTATCAAGCTCCTGAACTGAATCATAGATTTACTCACAAATACTGTTCATATATTTGTTTCTTCTATCACTGGAGAATGAGTATACATTTCAATCCTTTCTCATGACTTGAGAAACATAAGCATTACAATAAAGTTAATAGAATGAAGAGGTGAACAAAGTTATATTAATTAGTGCTAATAAATATGAAGTGGCTATTTAAAGATATGAAGGCCTGGTGTGAAGGTGGCTGGAAAAGAGCTGCTCTGCTTCAAAGGCACAGACTTTTCGTACCTTAAGGAAACAGAACAATCAATTGTTCTATGTTGTGGATTGAGGACATAATCCTCTGCTTTTAAAGGACTTTGGCTACTTAGTATTGTCACAAAATCTTTACACTGGTTTCCATTCTGATTAAAGAGACACATACAGATATATACAAAAGAGTTACAACCTGACATCTGAAAAAATAATCAAGTTCCTATCTATTAGCAGCCATCCTATGATTCATTCAATTCAATTGAGATTTTAAAAGCAGTTTGGTTTTCTTGAAGAGATAACACATGATTTTTGGTGATATAATTTCTGTGAAGGATCAGCTACTCACAGTAGTTTTGTCATTATGTTAGAAAGAAAAAATACAATAGATTGATACACTAAACTGTTGGGAAACAGCCAGGCTTGTTTGCTTTTTTAATACTTGGCTTAAAAATCACTCAAGGTTTTGGGTTGTGGTTTTTTTTTTTTTGTTTTTGTTTTTTTTTTGTCTTTCTTGAATAAATTTTCCTATAATAAAATTAAAAGAAATAAAAAATAAGCAGTATTTGAAATATTTAGATGCAGACAACCACTGTAAAAAACTGAAATCATTAAAATCCATTCCTGGGCACAATGAACCATGAACATGTGTGTTGGGTTTTTTTTGTTTGTTTGTTTTAAATTTACTTTTTATTGAACTAATGAACATTTTCCACAAGATATTGCAATAACTCATAATAATTAAAGTTGTTCCTGTTTAAATATTTACTTAAATTTTAAAAATCAATTCAAAGTCTTTGAGAGGTTTTGAGTACATTAGCTTTTACTGTCAAACAATACATTACAGAAAACACAAATGAGCGAGCAAACAACAGACTCTTTTGTGTCAACAAGAACCACCTTTCATAAACACTAATGATGGAGATAGTATTTTCCATTCTGTATGCACTGAGGCATAATGAATTTAGGGCCCAAAACTGAAATATATTTTCCTCTGGAAACATAGTCATTTATACAACCATTGATTTGTTACCTGGTGTATTGACACTTCACAATGAGTTTCTTCAGAGCCAACTCATTTTTCAGATAATAAATGCGCAGACAAAAAATTACACAAAGTGACACATCAATTTCTTTTAATGGAACATTATTCTTACTGAATTTTGAGATTTGATAGGTGATGAACAAGAATCAGAAAAATACATTAATTTGCTGTTCAAGAACTACAAATTATACTAATGCATGTACTTATTAATTTTTAAAACTATTTTAATTTTATTTCTTTATAAAGAATAAATAGCTTTCTACATTTAGATATATAAAATACATAAAATTAGCACATTGATATATGTTGTATTCCTTCCAATTTTAGGAATATGTGCATTTCTTAAGTATATCTCATTATCAAAAGTATCAAAGGACAAAAGTATCCAGGGATAATTCAGAATCTGATTTTCCTTTCACTTGTTTTCACTACTACTTTGTACATCAGATTACACTGAAAGACAATAAGACTAAGGAAAATGAGCCTCCACCTTAAAGCACATGGGAAACAACTCAAGATCTCAAAATATTTACAAGTTTTCCTTGAATCAAAATACGGTTGTAGCCTGACCTCAACACACATGCAATGAACTCACTATTATCTAGAATTGAAATCTAAAAAAAAAAAAAAAAAAAAAAAAAAGCGCATAAGCAAATACACAAACTTTCATCTAACATATGGGAATGCACACAAGCTCAAATTATATTTGGCTTTAGAAGCAACTGTTTGCTGCCACTTTTAGAGATTTCCAGGTAAAATTAGTGCAACTCACATGTTACTCTATACATTACTAAAAAACCGACAACTCAGACTGCTCTGGAGGAAGGGATCTTCGAGTCTATGAAGCAGCTTGCCTAAAGCTCAAACTAAGTTCATACTTGCACATACTTGCAAGTTTGAGTACAGATTTCAGGAAATGCTTTTTTCTGAGATGAAAAAAGCATTCGAAACAGGATAAGGAGATACTTCAAGCTATTACATCTTTCCTAATTCAAGTTTCTTCCTATCTTTTTGCATTTTTATCTGTTCTCCAAAGATTTTTCTTTCTCTTCCTAAAATCTTGTGCTGTTCCTTTCTTTCTTCTTCTTTCTAGATACTCTTCTGAGTGTTCTCTCTTTGGCTGTGCATTCTGCTCTGCTGCTACATCTTTTGAAGTCAGTTGCAAATCTCTTATTGATTTCAATGTGTGAAAGATCAGCTTTCACTCTTTAGCTTCTCTCCACTTTACCATCCCTAATAGCTGGTAGCAAAATCCCACTGACTGCAGCTCTGATCTCTGAAGCACTGGTACACTGTGCTTTTGAGTTTTGATCCCAGTCAGATCACTTTTTTTCTGACAGCCAGAACTGTATCAAAATAGAAGCACTAGTGTATTAGAACAACAACAACAACAACAAAAAGAAAGAAATAAAGAAACAAAGAAACAAAAAACACCATAGGAAGAAAAAGGGATAAGCTGTTTCAGAATTTTCAGTTAATGCTCACTATTAATATTTATTGTGTCATGTGATCTCTCTTCTCATCTGCTTACCTTCTTTCAGGCACCATGATCCTGGCATTCACCAATTCCATCCAGTCAGTAAGACAAGCTGAAAAGGAGGCAGAATAAGCATCTCTTCCGCTTAGCACATGGAATTTCTTCACCAATTATCTTCGTAAAATGCAGGTGTATAATTTGCAGATATTTAAATTTATATGATTTATGTGAACAGAAAATATAAAAGCCACTTCACTGGTAACAATTTATTTTCAAAAATATTAAAGAAAACATATTACATTGTGCTTGATACCTTCCTTAAACTTAGTTATCACAAGGAAAAACTTTATCATTAAATGTATTTTTCACCTTAGCTTAACGACAGATGGGCTAGTTTTGTCATATGCATGAGACTTGAATGCCTTAGGTTTAAACCTAAATTTGATTTTATTTGCTTGCAGTTCTATATGCTTGTGTATAAAGGTACACAAAACTACAAATATATATGCACACAGAAATATAAGAAAGAAACCACAGACAAATATCCATGTTGCCGATCATCACCTGAAAGGTAAAATAATGTGACAGATTGTGACACTATTGAAAACTAAAACCAACATATATATGAAATTTAAGTATGTTAGATTAGTATGCATTTGTCACAGAGAAAATGTTTCTCTTATGTAGGCATCATTATTATACAAGACAGGAAAACATACAAAACATTTTCAAAAAGATAAAAATAGACATTTAAAATACTCTCACATTAAGATTACTGATTAATAATCAAGAGCAATTTCAACTGTTGCATCTATTACTATGGATTAAATAATGTCAACTGTTGAACTGAATCATCTATTAAAACCAATCTTGTTCTACAAAGTCATACTGCTATGATTAGTAAGAAAATAGGCTCTCAAGTCAATCTGTTAGACTGATACTTTTTTTTTTTTTTTTTCACCCAGTACTAATGACACTCATCTTAGATCTGATTTTTTATGACAACTTCCGTTCAGGAGCAATTTATTTACAATGCACTGTAAATAAAAGAATCTCAAAGTATTTACACATCATTCAAGGAAATATTTCCACTTAAAGTGATAGTTGAAATGCAGATGAAGAAAATTTACATTTTCTTTTATTACAGACAGAAGTATAACAAAATCCAGTAGAAGATGACATGCAAAAAATCAGCTGAAAGATGAATTTTATTGTAAGACTGAACTTGAGCCACTTTGCAGAAGAACATAACACTAGCTAAAATGTCCCATTGCTAAAGGTAAGAGTGTGTATTTCAAGAGGTTTTAAATCTAAGTTAATGGAATTTATCCAAGAAATCCTAAAGCTCTAGAGTATTCAGCACATTACATTAAACAAACATATATTATGCCATTTTTATTAATAGAGTAGAAAGCCATGACCAATAAACAGTGATTGCTGACAGTTTGTTATACCTTCTGTCCTAACTGAATTCACTTTTCTGTCAAATGATAGAAATACTCTTTCATGCATCTTCAGATGATTTAATTATGCACGGCCTTCATACACATGCTATTATTAATGTTAGCTTTTCCAAGACACAGAAAGGGGGAAAAAAAAACAATTGTTACTTTAAGAGCAGCAAATTATGTAATTCACCCCAGAAGTAATGTCTTTATTTCTTTCCATGGAATCTACAAGGAATCTACAACAAATACAAAGAGGACAAGTGCTCTCTATTTGACAGGGCAAATTCTCAGCTACAATACACTCTTTTAACATAGTTACACAATTAGCTATGCTTTTTCATGAGCAAATAGCAAAAGACTGCATGCCATACAAAAATCTGCACCAGTGGAGGTTGCCTACTGTTACTTCTGTAACACATCTCCCACCAACTCACTGCACTCAAATCCAGTTTGGTCTCTGCAAACATGCAGCAAGCATCCATTAAGTGTCAATGGGTGCCATATTTTCCACATGGGGGGGGATTAAATTCCATCCCTCTTCTTCATACATACTTTCCTATGAGACAGTTTTGTCATACCACCCCTCTGCTGCCATCTGTCACATAGCAACAAATCATAATGGAACACCGGCAGGAAAGTTTAGCTTCTACTGCTGTATCACCAACATCCTCCTCTGACATTGTGGACCAACATAAAGTAGGAGGCATTGCTTTCAGAGCAACTCTTGTACAATAGCTCATTTATTGATTGATACTTCACCAAATATAGTCTTTATTGGCAAAGAATTAGTATACAGAAAAAGCCAAGACAAAAAGGCTATTAACTTTAAGAAAAGTCTTTGTTTTGAAAGCTTCTGTAAGAGAACACAAGATAGTTTATTAATGTTCTATGTTTATACTATATGCCATCTGTGGGAAATAATTCTGAAATGAAAAACTTATGAATTCTTATTATATCCCTGTGTATGGTATATAGTACCTCATTATCTTGAATTTCACAGTATAATCTATGTGTTACAACACTAAAACAACATAGACTGCTAAGAAGTTTACTTATTTTAAGTCAAGGTTAAATAAACAGGTTATTTTGGTAGAAGTGTAAAAAACTGAACAGTTAATCAAGATTATAGCACTGTGGTTCAAGGCTAGTAGAATAAGCTAAATAAGTGACGTTCTATTTAAGAATCAAGTTGATAACTGAATTGTCAAGTATGCTTTTTGAATAAAATCTGATATTATCACTTATGAACAGATTTACCTAAACACTTTGTTTGTTTTTACTCACTACTGCCTATTGTTCCTTAACTTATTATCATGACATTCCAAATGATATTCCTACAGGCAAGACTTAGAATTTTGTGTCTAGGAGAGAGTTAGATTTTTCTTCAACTCCTGCCACAGTTAGAGGAACAAAACTATAAATACTATAAAAACTAAAAATAAAGCACCAGATTTTTTTTTTTCTTTAAGAGAATTTCTTTGGTATCTAATTGATTAGATTTTCAGAACTGAAAATTAGCACAAAGTAGTAGATGTTAGTTGATCAGTTCTTCACAATTAACCATAGCTGCTATGTATAATATACATACATTTTTCTTCCTTAGTTTTAGGGATGAATGCTGTCTGAATCTAAACACTATGATACATATTAGAGTAATACACACAGTTGTAAAGAACTTAACATCAGGTGATTAACCTTTTGCTTTTATCACTGCAGCTCTATTAAAATTACTAATACTCATATGCTATCTCAGAAGAGGACATTTCACCAGGTTTCAAATAAAAAAAATATTCATAGCATAGAAAAATTTGTAGGAAGCAAATTCTAATATGTTGGGCAAGATTCTTAAATATGCACACTATTCACATTTCCATTGAAATCAATCAGGCATGCAGGCATTTGTAACTAAAAAGTATCTAATTATTTGCAAGTCTAAATAAGTAAAACTAGTTTAGAGCTTAATTTTAGTATTTATATCCATACCAGCAAGAGGGAGATGTAATTTTCAGCTTGTATAATAGTTCATCTACACATGACTGTATTGTGCTCCTGGTACTACAGTATGTATCTTTAATATTTTAAGTCATATTACAAGGTCATTCTGCAGGCAGCTTAACTCCTGAGAATAGCTTCCACACAATATCTAACTGTTATAACTCTCAGCTTTAGAGTTATAACAATATGTAACTGTATATAGTGGATAACTAACACCAATCTGATCTGTACTTTATTCAAAATTCAAAAGGAAAGATTCTCAATATATGTTTATAAATTGTTTTAATTCTTATTTGTAGGTGAGGTAAAATGGAAGTACATAAAATAACTTCATACTCTTCTCTCACCTGTTTCTGAATGAACAGCAATTTTTATCCTCCATCAAGTAGGAGGATACAAAATTGATAATACATTAAAGTAAGTGCATTTGCTTACTTTTTAATCATCATTATTATTGACTAGAAGCTCATATCATGGAAGATTATTATACTGTAGACTTAAAGACATCTGATCTGAAGGGAATAATATTCTCCTGTCAAAGACATTTGATTATAATCCCAGATATGAAAGACCAGAAACTAATCATTCAAGTTCATTGTTTAAGTTCACTTTTTCTTTTTTTTAACCATTAGAAGAGGAACAGTATGGCATAAAAGTAATATCAAGAATGAAGGACAGTTGGAATATTTTTGTATCAACACTTGAAAAGAAAAATGTATTCTGATAAATCAAAGAGGCTTTTACGTACTCACTGATAAAATATGCTAAAGTGCTGTTAGTAGCAGGTTTAAACTAAGTTTTTCTTTATGGTGATCAAACACTGCAGGTGTTTGTTTTACAAACAGTGTCTAGATCTTTTTGTGTATAGTTTCTGGAGGTACATAATACATTTGCTATTGCAAAGAAGCGCAAGAGCTTTGGTATCTTTCATAGAATCATAGAATCACCAAGGTTGGAAAAGACCTAAAAGATCATCCAGTCCAACCGTTCACCTATTCGCAATAGCTCCCACTAAATCATGTCCCTCAACACAACATCCAGTCTTTCCTTGAACACCCCCAGGGTTGGTGACTCCACCACCTCCCTGGGGTGGAGTCACATAACACCACTTTTAGGAGAGGCTTATAATGGAAGTTTCATCTGACTGACTGTACCTATTAGAGTGAGGACAGACTACTGTGAACTGTTGTTCTCCAGTCTCTGAAGCACTCCAACATTCCAATAGTAATAATGAATTAGATTTAAAATATATAATAAAGCCTTTTCAAATTTAAAATTAAATAAATATGGGTTTTGTGGGACAAGTTCTAACCCCTTTTTTTCTTCCTGTTGTATTTATAATGAACAAGTAGAAATAAGCAAGTAACACAGTAATTTATTCAGTTCCTACATAGTTTTTTTTTTTTTTCTGCTTATTTTCAGCATTAGCAATAAAAAGTTATTACCAAAGTGAAGTGCTTGTAGCACAGGCATAATGGACACTCTTAATAAAATAAGCAAACAAATAAAATGGATTCCCAAAAATGGATCTTAAAAGTAGGCTTATTAGTTGTTTGTAATTTGCTGTCCTATAATTTCATTATATGTGAGACTTTCTCTGCTTGACTGCAGATTATTTGTTTCATATCCAATGTGCGCATTACAGCCTATAGTGACTTTTCTCCCAGATTGTGCTTCTTATGGACTTTTTCTTCTAACCTGAAGCGTATGCTATGAAATAAAAACATACATAGTAAGAGAAGATCTGCATTGCATATTAAATATTTGGATGTTATCTGTTAATCCATGTTATTTAATTATTAAAAACATTCTAAATGATCTAGTTCAGATTAATGATAGATACTATATATTCTATTTGCTTCTTCCAAAGAACAGGGCACTAATGCATGCTTCAGGGGTTCAGAGCAGGGATTCACATTTACTATGTTAGTGCATTAGTCTCCTGTCTGCAACAGTTGCATTCATTTGTTTCAGTGGCATATGTGCTCACTCACTAATCATTTGGAGAAAACAAATCAGATTGTTAATTCTGTTTCTGGAATTCTACCCTTTTAATTCTGTGCATCCTTTCTATTAACACAGGCATTGAGAAACTTTGTGGCAAGATGAATATCAAGAACAAATAAAAGGTAGTACTGCAGTTCATTAAACAGGCAATAAAAGGCAGACTGTGGTAGGCAATAATGAGACACAAACTAAGCAGACAGTTCTTGTCTTGGTGGAGTACTAGCTGATACTACAATCTTTATACAGCCTTTCAAATTTGTCATGATAAAATTTGTCATACAGATCTCAAAAATCAAATCTACGTTTAAAAAAAATTGAATACTGCTCCCAACATGCTCAATAGCCATAGATGACAAGAAAGTAACTATCCAATTGTCTCGCTCCCATTTATAGGAGGGAGATGACGTTCTTTTAATATAACATACCCAGCGTGAGATTAAGAAACAACGGTTCAAATGTTGGTCCAACCAATTTATTATAAATCCTAATCAAGGAGTCAGGGAAGGGAAGGAGGGCAATAGAAAAGATAGGAAAGAAGCAAGAATCACATAAAGCGGGGACAGTCACCACCAGGATCCAGCAGAGGTCCCGTCCAAGGCAAAAGCAGCAGGGGGGGAGAGCAGCAGCAGTGTGGCCAGCCTTGGGCAGCAAGAAGTCATCACAGAGCCAATCTGGGAGGAAGCAGCAGGACCAGCAGGACTAAGGTAACAGGCCCAGGAGAGTCCATCAGCATGCAGGAATTCTGTAGTGAGGAATCTTAGGGCAGACACCTTTGTTCTTCTGCAGCATTGTGGTAGAGCACAGAGCAAGTCCAGGAGGGAAGAGAGCACAGGTCATGAGGCTTCTCATGGCAGAAAGTCATGTTCACTGACTAAGATCACCTACTCAAAGGGCAACTGATAGGCAGGAGTTAAGCCACAGGCTTGAGAAGTACTTGGAAAGGCTGCATCCATCGTAGAGATTGCTGGCTACGTTACAATTTGCATTTTATAATTAGGGAAAAAGGGGAACACACCTCCTACACTAAGTCAGGAACATACTGTAACATAATATTAAGTCTATAATAAATATTATAATTAGTCTGGCACAGTAACACTGACATTCACAAAACAGCCAATCAGAACAAAGCAAAAGTATTATTAGTACAATTAAAAACTAAAGCAAAAGTTTTCTAGAGTGTTATGTCTACTGCCTAGACCAACACCACTAGTAGTCCTGAAGAAGAAAGGATGATGTTTGCAGTAAGTTGTAAACAACCAAAGTTTTTCATCAGTAGAAGTGTTAGTTTAACAGCAGCACTTTCTTTTTCCTCAGTCTAGAATTCACTAGGATGCATTTTCTAATACAGTTTTAAAACTTTTTTCACATTCATTACTATACAGGTCCACTCTATAGCTGAAGCCACTATACTACTACTTATAATGTATTTTTGTTAGATATCTGTCTTCGTTCTGTACTCCCTATACACTGATTTAAAGCCAATAGCTACCTCTGCTGTGGAGAAAACATGCCTAAATGGAAAATTTCAGAACATCTCTTTGAATTCTGAAATGTAAGTCATAAAATCATAAAACATGTATGCCAAAAGGAATATTCTAGAAGTTCAAGATTTAACAGAAGAAATCAAAACTATTAAAATATATTAATACTGAAGAACTAATGCTATCATATGACCATTATAAACAGCCCAGTATGCAATGTAATGCAATATTCACAGCTGTATAAATCAAATCACCACATTAAAAAGATAAATAGTTTGTGTACCCACTCTACAGAAGGAAACTGATGAGCATGTTTGTACCATTCAAACAGTGAAATAAACAGACAAGAACAGTAGAAATGTATTCCTCCTCCCCCTCCCCCCCCCCAGAAAAAAATATGACTAACACCACTTCTACACTTAAGCTTCAAAAAAAGGATAGAAAAGAGAAGGGCAGGAAGGGAGCATCTGCTCAATCCATGACTGATGCTAAGGAACTCTTTTTATTACCCCAGCTGTGGAGATGCTATGACATATCATCTTACACCTCTGGGAAAAAGCATACTACCCTTCTACGTATCATTTTTAAGCAAGGAAAATTAGACAGGTGCAATCATACAATCAAGACCAGTCTAGAAATACGCCTCTTCATATATGCTAGTGACTGTAATTACAAATTAAATCACAAAGGAAAAAAATAAAACAAAAATTTTAAAATAGCTTTTTTAGAACATGTTGAAGCAAATAAACATTAACAAGAATGCCTCTAAGAAGACTAAGAAAGTAGAATTCAAAAGATGAAATAATTTTGCATTTGGAATACTCACTTTGAAATTTAATGACTTTCTACAAAAGGTAACATCTGGTTCTGTGCAAAAGCAGATTAATGTGTATCCCTTGACATCCTCAGAGCAGGTGCAACAAAATTGAAGGGAACTATCAAGGCCAGATTCTTACTGGTTGGTATTCAATTGTGCCTGAAACTGAAATTAGGTCTGCTTGATGGTTAATGAATTCCTGATGATGTCTGGAGACATAAAATAGAAGATTAGTTTCAGAGTAATTATCTCACATTTCAGTTTCTTGGTAGTATTGCAGGAATCCATACACGGGTGTATGTCACCTGCTATCTCCATTTTAACCTACCATCCATTAACCTTTGATTCTCAACATACATTTCTGGGGAAGCAAATGAAGGGGAGATAGGTGCTATCACATTTGTTAACGCATCTGAAATTATAACCAAGAACAAAGGTTCTCCAGGAAAAAAGAATCTAAAAACAGCTATACTTTTCAATGTTGGCAATGCCTTGCCTAAAGCACCTGCTCATCATCCATAGTTACCAGATGCCCTTACTGTGATTAGCCTTGTAGATAACCATAGAAAGTGAAGAATATAACTATTTAAATACTACTGAAATTCACTTTATGAACACACAAGCAGAATTGGATGCTAGGATAGTAAGATGCTCTTTTTTTGTTGTTGTTAAAAAAAAAAGTCAGAAAAAAAGCCACATTTCAAAGGCTTGCAATCAGCCATACAAAGGTAGAAAAGAGCATTGTACTGTTCTTTTTATCCTTTTAGAAATGAAGAGTCATGGCAATAATATAACATGAAGTACTGCAAGCAACTATAAAGAAAAGTCAATATTATAATTGAAAGGGAAGAGACTTAGCACAGAACCAATATCAAAGACATAAGGCTCTAAATTATTAGTGCTCGAAACACAGAACCGATGCCCACCTGCACAGAAGTCTGTAGTTGAAGAGCACATTTCTCAGAATGCAATGGAAAGCAGATCTGAAGAGTATTTGAGAGAAAATGAATATGTTCAACTATAGCTTTTATTGTATGTCACCTAATCCTCAAACCACTAACAGTTTTTTGCTTTATTTTTGTCTATCTTCTGTCATAAGTTCAAAGAATTGAAAATGTATGCTCCTATGGATGGCTGCCAGAAGTTATACTTTTTTTTAGTTATTATTGCTTTCTAAAGCTGATCTCAACTCATAAGCTGATCTGAAAATGATGTTCTAAGTCACACAAATATTGCACTTCACAATCAACAAAAATTCCCACTTCAAAAAAGTCAATAAACAACAACATTCATTAAAGTATTATGATGAATACACACTGTATAATTAGCATCTACAAGTTCTAAGTAAAGACACTTGGAAGAAAAAATAAACATCAATTTCCTAAAAAGACAGAAGGAAACTTCTGCTACTTACAGAAAGACAGCAAACAAATAGCAGTTAAAACCACATAAACTTCAGTGGTGTCATAATTTTGTCTAAGATAAAAGTACTTTTCTCTGTAGAGACTCATATGATACTTTGTTCCGGATTTTTGATGAAAACTATAGTGCACAGACACAAACTGATGATTTAATTGCTGCTGAACACAGCATACACAGAGTCAAGGACTTCCCTACTCCTGCTGCTGCCCTGCCTAGAGAAGAGTAGAGAGTACCCAAAATGGCCAAATGGATATCCCAGATCATATGTTATCACGCTCTTATTTAATCAGCAAGCAACTAAACACCTTTAACAAAAAAGAAGGCACAACAATGATAGCAGAACAGCAAGATCCCATTCTGTAGCAAACAAGGATTTGCTCAAACACAACAACCATGGGCACAGAAACACAGAAAAGAAGATGCTTATCATCAGAAGGTTTCAGGTATGCAGGGATCTCCAGATAGAAGGCCTTTCCTCCCCTACCAACCTTGAAATGTGGTATAGTATGGGGCAGATCCTGGTCCTACATGCACCTGAGCTCCCTTGGATTGACCCTACCTTCCTACCAATGGCTCAGTCACTGCTTTGAACCCTGTCTTTGCATTTCTACTACAGCATCACATGGCCATTGCTCAAGGTGGAATGAGTGAAAGAATTAGAAACAAAATAGAACACAGGAGCCGAGATAAAAAGCTATTTACTAAGACAGAAGAGGAAAATGTAAACAAAAATGCAATTATAACTGTTTACATATAGACAAAATTCACCTACTTACCAACCAACACACAGCAATAAGTACAATTGCTCTTCAACTGATGCCCTGCCAGCAGCATTTCCCACCAACCAACATGCAGCAACCCCTGAGCAGCAGCAGCTGCTTACTGGCTAATTCTTGTTCAGCTTTATGGCCTTCCATGGCTCAGAATAAGGGTTGGCCATTCACACAACCAATAACTCAGATCACCTGTCCTGGCTCCAAACCACAACCTGCGGCATGGCCCCAGGTGTGCCTCCATCATCACACTGTCAGAAACAACCAAGACATTACTGTGCTACTAATGCTTTTTTGGCTGAAAACAAGACTCAGGTTCAGCAATAAGACTGGGTGAAGGTGTTTGTCTTTCTAAGAAACTGTAATGTGATGAAAATACCATTCTGCACTTACAACATGTCTGGAGCTTTTTCATGAATTTTGAAAGAATATTACTTGTGTATTTATCATTGAGGAAGAGATTCTCCAGTTAGTATTGTAAGCAAAACTTTCAAATTAGAATGCCTAATTTGATTTAACTTCGGGTTGTAGTCATTTTGTTTTTTGACACTTGTGCACTGATCTATTACATCTGGACACTGTTCATTTCTGAAAACTGTAGAATGTATTTCAGATTCTTTCAGTGTTCAGAGCTATTAACCGTACACATAGTTTTATATTTTCACGATAAATATTCACTCTTACACACGGACAACATTTCCAGTTTACTGTGAGTGAGCCAAAACAGTGAACCATTTCTTCTTGCATATCTTTCCCTATCTGGATTCAAATTCCCATAGTGAAACTATATCACATACTTTAAAAGAAAAAGTTCAAACACGAAACACCCATCACTTTTTCGTTTTTTGTTTTGTTTTTGTTTTGTTTTTGTTTTTTTTTAATGCAAATGACTAATGCTAGCACTCCATTAGAAAAACACAGAAGGATAAGTTCATGGCATGGTGGATCACTTTTGCAAGGCAAGCTGAAAAACTCTAATTGACAACAAGTATTGCCATGCAAATAATTAAAATATTTTTCTTTAAATAAAAGAAGCTTGGGAGTTAATGTTGTATTATATGGGGTGGAAGTTTATTTTCATTTGGAACTTTCCTAATTGATGACTCTTCATATTCTAGGTTAGGATGTCAATTCTCTTTTTGCTGATCTTTTAGTGGTGGCAGAAAAAGAACACCAGATCTATCCTAAAAAGTTAGCCATAGAAATGATCAGATCAACAATAAATACATTTTTTGCTCCAAGTTGGTCTGATCAGTAAAAGAACAGCTTGAGAGGAAGTGCTGAGCAGCCCTAACTATACATTTTGCTTTACCTTATATATTCTCTTCCCTCAAATCTAAACAATCAGTAACTGCTGATTATGTTTTGTTTCTTGCTCCTTAAACCAAGAAAAGAAGTATTTCAATTACATATATATCTTCTTTTTTTTTTTTTTTTTTTTTTTTTTTTTTTTTTTTTCCATTACCAATTCATGGTTTTATCTACATAGCCTTCAGAATTCAGCTAGTTCTTTTACTCATCTAATACACATGCCATACTGCGTGCTGACTCTTTCCTTGCACCTGCCACAGTTTCTCCTCATTCTCTTTCCACATGGAATTCCACTTGGAATTCCAAATCTCTGAGGAACTCTTCAGAAGTTTTTTCTTCTTCCCCCAGTGGCAGTGGTCTCTGCAAGGCTACATTTTTTATCTGGAAAGATGTTTTTCTTTGCTGGTTAGTTAGTTTTTAAAATTACTGCCAGAATGGACTCAGCATAAGCTAATTCTTATGTCTTTTCCATCTGTATTGTTTATCACTTATTATATTTTCAATATGTGGTCAAACTATTTAAGGCTGAGGGCTTATTTTCTGAATGGGAATTATCAAAAGTAGTTTGATATTTAGTACTTCTTCATTTTTGGTATCAGATGTGGCTCTTCAAAGGCCAAATTTTTCTTCATCCTTAATTTCATATCTCAGAAGATCAAGTCTGTTAAGATATCTCAACTATAAAGACTAAATTTTTTTTCAGTAGCTTCTTAAAGATTGAAGTTATTGAAGGACTTCGGAAACCTTGTCATACGTGGGCCTTAGGATCTTATTTAACTAATTGATCTTTAGTTACTATAACTATAGTTACAAGGAGTTATGTTTTAAATTTTTGAGCAATGAAAAGACATTGTTTCATTCCATGAAAAATTATCAGCACTGTTGGTAACTTGTTTCATCTTTCATATTTCATATTGGACACAGCTGCAACATGTGACTGGGTCAAAATCAAGTATTATTATTGATTTCTGAGGACGAGAGATTGTAAAATAAAAAAGCAAAAAGCATAAAATTTCAGCAGAAAATTTTAACTCTTCCTAAGTTATTACCCATTTACTGAAGAAGACTGTTTTGCAACTCACAATGATAAATAAATTAAGAAAAACAGCTAATTGTGATCAGGCATTCTCTAGAAATGCCATTATATCTCTATATTAAAACACTGACTGAAAAATGTATTTAGTAATCCTCCAGGAGACCCAGTATGAATCATTTAATCCATTAATCAATAAGCTACTATCAAATTGTGTGATCTTTTTTAAAGTTCTTGCCACAGTGTTCAATGACATTTACATCTCCCTCCTCCCTTTAAATATTTTTTCTTGTTGATAAACACAATTTACAGGCAGGGAAGGAGAAAGAAAATATATATATATATTTAAATTAACAAGGAAAAATGAACTTTAAAAGTACATTTCAAGTTTAAATAGCTTGAAGGAATAGACTCAGAGATAAATTTTACAGCTGTAAACATGTGTATAAAATACATAAGTGGGCTGCAAAGTAATCTTTCTTACTGATAAGAAAAGACCTTAGCATTTTTTCAAGATAACTTGATATAAGTACAGAAGCTATTCACCCACCACAGCACAGCTGGTTGAAGATTAATGAGTTGTTTCTTTGGGTTCAAGCATTCCACTTGTTTCAGGTACACATAAGTGGTGCAATAATTTTACAACACTTGCATTTTGTCATCCAGCACTTCCTATGAAATTCTGCTATGATGAGTATTCTTTAATTAAACCTTTAAAAATGTCACCAATGTTGCACACCGCAGCTGAAATACAAAAATACCTCTGAGGTCCACAATAGCTTTAGTGTTCAGTGAGGGAAGTATTACCATATGTTTAAGACTGTTTAGCTTGTAAATGGTGAAAATATTCTTTTTTTTTTTTTTTTTTTTTTACATTCTGACTATGAAAGCTTAGATTTATAGGGATTATCAAGGTGAAATACAATAGCTATCTATGCAACCCAGAATATAATCTCATATACTCAGAACATCACATTCTTTGTGTTGGCCACTGTCAGGTAACTCTGATTTTAGCTGAAAGTCTAAGCAAATGTCTATTCCTGCATATACCACTGTATTCCATAGTGGTAAAGAAGGAAATGAATACCCCAGCACACTGTGCTCTATTTCTGTATATTGCATATAATATTCCTACATAGACAAACATAAAATCTCATATGTACATCTATATATCAAAGACTGAGATTTTACCTTTGATGATACAATTAATTTCTTTTTCACCCAGACAAGGAAAAGTGAGAATACTGTCAGTTCTCCTTTCTTTTTCTACTTCAGGATCTGACTGAACATTTAAAATAATGAGTATCTTCCAGTCTGGATGTGGCTCTCCAGGTTGGACGTGGCTCTGGACAGCTTGGTCTAGTGATTGGCGACCCTGCACATAGCAGCGGAGTTGAAACTAAATGATCAATGTGGTCCTTTTCAACCCAGGACGTCCTATGATTCTATGATTTTATTAAAATACTTAATTTATTAATTTCTATTTAGTTTTTTTTCTGTCTTAATGATATTTTTCATCCATCATAATGATATATGAACATCATAACGTTATGATGATTATAATGTTATTTCAAAAAGTAGTTAAATTCATTCTTGTTTTAAGAACCATCTACTTATATGTTTAGTTACATATCAATGATGGGAAAGTGACCATGAGTGATAAATTTTATTAATTCATTTTGCACTCAAAACAAGTTTGAGTATGTTTTGCATGATGGAATAAAGGTCTTTTCTCATTCACCTTCACAAAATGTTTCTAATTCACCTCTATGTGATGTCTGGAAGAGTGATAGAGTAGGGTGGGGTGTTTGGAAATCACAGAATCACAGAATTGTAGGGATTGGAAGGGACCAGCAGAGATCATCTAGTCCAATCCCCTGCCAAAGCAGGCTTCCTACAGCAGGCTGTGCAGGTAGGCATCCAGACAGGTCTTGAATATCTACAGAAAAGGAGATTCTACAACTTCTCTGGACAGCCTATTCCAGTGCTCCATCACTCTCACTGTGAATAAGCTCTTTTTTATATTGGTGTAGAACTTCCTATGCTCCAGTTTATGGCCATTTCCCCTTGGTCTTGTCCCCACATACCACTGAAAAGAAGTTGTCCATGCCCCTTTGTCTCCCACAGTTAAGGTATTTATAAACATTAATAAGATCTCCTCTCAGTCTTTTTTTTTTTTTTGTCAAGGCTGAACATACCCAGGTCACCCAGCCTTTTCTCATGGGGAGATACTGCAGGCCCCTTATCTTTGTGGCCCTCCACTGGACTCTTTCCAGGAGAAAGCTGCATAGGGGAAAAGGATTTGGGGGTATTAGTTAACAGCCAGCTGAACATGAGCTAGCAGTATGCCAAGGTGGCTTAGAAGGCCAGTGGCATCCTGGCTTGTATCAGAAATTGTGCAGCATGTCTAGGGAGGTGACTGTCCCTCTGTAGTAGACACTGCTGAGACTGTATCTCAAGTACTCTGTTCAGTTTTGGGTCCCTCACTACAAAAAAGACAGATTGAGGCCCTGGAGCATGTCCAAAAAGGAGGCAACAAAGCTGGTGAGGGGTCTGAAGAACAAATATAAGACGGATTGTTTAGATTGGAGGAAGCTCAGGGAAAAACTTATCAAACTCTATAGTTACCTGAAAGTAGATTGTAGAGGTGTGGGGGTCGGCCTCTTTTCCCAGGTAACAAATGATAGGATTGTAACAAATGATAGGATAAGTAATGGCCTTAAGTTGCACCAGGGGATGTTTAGATTGGACATTAGAAAAAAATATTCTCAGAAAAGTGGTGTAGCATTGGAAGAGGGTACACAGGGAGGTGGTAGAGTCACTGTCGCTAGAGACTTTCAAAGAAAAGGTACAAATGGCACTTAGGAACATGGTTTAGTGGATATGGTGGTGATCGGTAGATGCTTGGACTACGTGATATTAGTGGTCTTTTCCAATCTAAGTGATTCTATGATTTTATGGTTCTATGATTGTTTATCCCATGCAAGAGAGAAACTATATCAGTCCATTAATCCACATTAGCCAACTCATGGAACCCCTCTGACTTCAACTGTAGGCTCTTTATAACTATTATTTTCTCAGTTCCAAAGTACTAAAGTATCAAAAAATTCTTTGGAAAACTCTTTGAGATAACTAGAATAACAAAGTTTGAGATAGTTAGTTAGTCACTGAAGAGAGCAAAGTGGTCACCTTTTATTTCTTATGCCTTCCTTCTCTTTAGTTAATATTTCAAAGATTGAAATACTGTTCTTTTTGTAACTTACTGAGTGAAACATTTGTGGCTTTCCTTTGAACGATATCATTAGTGATACAAGAAAAGAGTGACTAAGACAAAAAGAGAGAAAGTTTCATGGGGAATAAAAAGTCATTGTAGTCATAAACTTTTCTAATCCAAAAGAGTACCTATAGTACCCTACAGAAATGCTTGTGAAGTGCTCAGGTCAATCAAATTTCCCCATGGTTCTCCTTTGAATTCTTTATTTCTTGCTTCTACTGCATACATGTTTAATCATATTCCTCACTTTTTTACATGCAAAGGAAATTTTGAATAAAACATGTTCTACAGAAAGGAAAAGACCCATTAGTTCACTTCCAAAGCAGATGATTAAAAATTCAGAAAATACCTCATCTGGAGTTAATAGTGTCCTGTAATAAGGATTCACTACCACCACCTTATTTTGCAGAGCGACTCAAAGCAACATATTGCACCTTGTAGCTAACTGCTTTTCTACAGTAATTATTAAGTAATATTTTACACACTTTTAATGCATCCTTGTTATCTTCTGAATTTTATTCTTTACTATTTGAAACTGGCTTAAAAATATTGTTATAAATAATACAGAATGTATAAACTTCGCCTTTAACATAAAAAAAAAGAGTTAAAAAGAACTATCCGTTCATCCCTAAGTTGTTCTGTGGATCTGAACTAAATCTGTAGCATATAAATCTTAGGATAATATTCCTTTCCCTATAGTGTTTGAATCAAATATCTTTCACAGAAAAATGACTAGACCACAGGGTCTGGAGCACTGTCCATCAGTTTCTCTTTTTCACATCTGCACTGAAAAAGGCTTTCCAAGTCCTGTCATGTATCATCTTGTATCAAATCATGACTGCTCTTAATGGGTGCTGGAGGGTGATAAAATGGTGCTGTTCATCCTGGTTTCTCAACAATTTTCCTTTTAGCTGTATAGCTAAAGATCAGAAAAGAAGTCTTCTACTGGTTACTGCCTGGATTTTCCTCTCTAATAAGAGCTTAGAAAGTTCATGTTGAGAGGATAGAGCCATAGCTAATACTTCTCTGATCATGCCGTCACAAATGTAAGAGCAAGTATCCATGAAAGACTCCTGTTGCACATCACTGAATATCACCTACATTTAAAAATGAAAGAGACTAGGTCTTTGTTATATGAAGGTAGAAATATTTCCTTTTTATGCATGGAGTGAAGTACTCTTCATGACCTTCACACTTCTAGACATGAAAATAATATTAACTTCCTTGGAGTTGACACATTCTACGGCTACAGAAAAAAAAAAAAAAAGGAATGGGGCAAAGGCATGATTATATTTTCAAGTAGAATAACCTTTACAGCAAAGGTTTGCTGACATTGGACCATTTTGCAATACTTCAGCTATTTTTGTAAAATTATAAACTTGTAGAATCATAGAATTGTTTAAGATACAAGGGGCCTCAAAGATCATTTAGTCCAAATCTCAGCACCACATACAGGGACATCTTTCACTAGATCAAGTTGCTCAAAACTGTTTCAGCCTGATTTTGAATGCATCTAATGGGAAGACATCTCCAGGCAACCTGTTTCAATGTCTCACCATCCTATTTTAATATAAACCGTTCTGTTTGAAACTGCGTTCCTTATCCTGTCAAAAGGCCCTGATGAAAAGTCTTTCACCATCTTTCCTCATTAGCACTGAAAGGCTGCAGTAAGTTTTCTCCAGAACCTCTTCTTCTCTGAGCACTCTGAAACTTTCTTCACATGAGAGGTGCTCCAGCTCTCTGATCATTTTTGTGGTTGTTCTCAGGATGAAGTTTGTCAGGTCCATGTCTGTATAGTGCTGGAGACTCCAGGACTGAAAACAATATTCCATTTGACCAGCAGTGAGGATTTTCACCCTCAATTTCGCTCTCACAAGATCCCACCTTCAGTATTGCAATCAGTTCTGGAGTTCCCATCATAAGAAAAACATGGACCTGTTGGAGTGAGTCCAGAGAAAAGCCATGAGGATGACCAAAGGGCTGAAGATCCTCTCTTGTAAACACAGGTTGAAAGAGCTGGATATGTTCAACCTGAAGCAGAGAAGGCTCATGGGAGACCCCACAGCAGTCTTCCAGTGCCTTAAGAGGTCATACATAAAAGCTGGGGTGGGACTTTTTATAAGGGCATGTAGCAATGGAAGAAAAGGTAATGGTTTAAACTAACAGAGGGTAGGTTTAGATTAGATAATAGGAAGATATTCCTTAGTATGAAGGTGGTTAGGCACAAAAACAGTCTGCCCAGAAAAGTTGCTGATGCCCTGTCCCTAGAAGTGATCAAGAATAGGCTGGATGAAACTTTGAGCAACCTGATTTTGTTTAAACATCTAAATTATTATTACAGTTAACAATATATTACACAAAACAATTTAATACTCTTTCACAATTCTAAAATGTTATGGAAATGTTATGGTTTGCTTTTTTCTGCGCTTTTTTTTTTTTTTTTTGTGAGGAGGAAAGGCAAACGAAGCATTCTCAAATCTCTGTTGTGGTTTAACCAACAAGTGGCTAAGCACTATACAGTTGTTCACTCACTCACCCCCTTTTCAGTGGAATGGGAGAGAGAACTGAAAAAGAAACTAAGTACTTGTGGGTTGAGATATAACTACTTACTATTTACTAAGATAGAGAAAAGAAAAAATATAATAGTAATTACTATATATATATATATTTATGTACATTTATATAACAAGTGATGCACAAGCAATTGTTTATCACTCACTGACTGATGCCCAGCTCTTCCCCAAGTGAGCGGAAGGGACTAAGATAAAGTATAATCTCTTTCACAACTCTCCTTCCATATGATGTCATATCCTATAGAATATCCCTTTGGTTAGTTTGAGTCAGCTGTCATGATGCATTTTTTTCTAAGCCTCATGTCAGTATCAATTAGTTCTTCATATTTAGGAATATCATCCTTTCTTTTAGGCAAGAAATGTAACTCAGATCCACCGCATATTATGGCTGGGATCTATTCTCAACCTCCGGATTACACTGCAACTCTGTTAATAAGAGTTTGTTCACTGTCTGCTTAGCTCTGGTGGTTGCAACCTATGTATTTCTTAAGGAGAAAAGCATGTACTAACTGGAATAGTTTTAATAAGAGAAGGAAGTCTAATGAATTTTGCGCAGAAGCCTTTGATATATTGATCATATTGATATATTGATATAGATATTGAATTCACATACTAAAATCCATTTATCTTTATTTTCTTAACAACATTGGTTGTTGGTTTTGTTTTGTTTTGTTTTGTTTTTAAGTAATAAGCAAGACAGTTGTGTAAAGCATTCCTTTATATCAAATTATCTTTATAATTCATGATTCTTTTGTATTTTACAGGGGAAGACAGTGCTAACTATTCTATCAGACATTTCAAAATATTTCAAAACACTCTTGTTGTTGCATAGATGTATATTAATGTCATACAATAGAACAAAAGTTGTTTTCTGTGTATACACAAAAATAAAATTATATTTAATTTATAAATAAAATTCATTATTAAATAATTATACCAGAGCCAGAATGTATACACTTCTTAAAGAACTATTTCTCTTTCTTTATTCATTTTTTAAATACACACATATATATATATAAAGATTCTCTTGCACAACTAGATAAACTCTATCACCCACTATCATCTGCAGGAAAAAAAAAAAAAAAATTGCTTATGTCTATATGTACTTTGTACTACATTGAACTACTAGTTTCAAAGGCTGACCTGAAAATTCACTGTAAAGACTTATTCTGAGGAACAAAAGCTATGAGTAACATGCTATTCAGGTTAAAGTTTTATGTCAGCTTTCTGCCTCAGGCTAAATCTTCCTAGAATAATTTTACCAAAATGCTGAAATGCTTCTAGGGAAAAGGTTAGTGAATTTAATATAGGGCGTTAGGCTCAAAATCCTGTTACTGACAAAGATGGAACACATTTTGCATGTAGAGGCAAGAATTATTTATTGTGAGTTTAACTCAAAATCTAATCAAAATACAGCAAAGAGTTATGTTTAATCCAGTGAAGTATATAATAATCCAAGTATTTGTAACATAAATTACTACAAAAAAGTCACACACCTCCCAAAAACAAAACACAAACATATAAAACCTTTATGAGAGCAATACCGTTAAAATTATCATACAAGATTTAATAATATCTACCCCTTTTCTCTTAATTTGTGCTCTCCCATTCTGTTGTCCCCCAGGATCTAAGGCCAATGGAGGTAGCTGCTCCTAGACAGAACAGGCAGCAGGACTCAACAAGTTGTCAGCAGTCTCAGGACTCAACATGAGGTGGTCAGTGTTCATGGCAGGAGGTCCCTTCTTTAGTCTGTAGGCCCCAGTGCAAAGTCATTTCTACATTCTTTCTCATCACTCTGTTTCCTGCTCACTGGTTTACAGGTCAAGTTTGAGGCAGTTGAACAGCTATCCTCAATAGGATGAAAGAGCAATCGCTTGCCAAGGCATGGCTCCCACGACTGATGAGAGTTGACCATGGAAAGCATACTCAGAACTTCAGTTCAAGCTCATGAGGTAGTCACTTGGCTTCCAGCTCATTACTCAAAGCTCAGACCAAGATGTCATGGGATGAAGTTAATTTTTTTTATAGAGGTACACATGATAGTGCGTTTTAGATGTTTGTTGAAGATTATACACTGTGATAATACACTGATGTTTTAGTTGTTGCTGAGCAATGCTAAGTCAAAGACTTTTTCACTTCTCTGCTGCTCTACCAGTGAGGAGGTGCAGGTGCATAAGGAGCTGGAAAAGAAGACAGGACAACTGACCCAAACTGGACAAAGGGATATTCCATACAATGGTCTGGTCAGCAATGAGGCAATAAAATCTGGGGTAAAGAAGGAAAAGGGGGTGGGTGGAATATTCAAAGTGCTGGTGTTAATCATCCTCTGAAACTGTAATGCATGATGAGCCCTGTTTTCCTGTGAGTGGCCAATCATCTGCCTGCCGATATGAAGTAGCTGAGAAATTTCTTGTTTTGTTGTGCACACAGCTTTTACTCTATTTAGTAAACTGTCTTTATCTCTGTCCATGAGTTCTCACACTTTTACCTTTTTAATTCTCTCCTGGGAAGGATGAGCAAGTGGCTGTGTAGTGTTGAGCTGCCTGCTAGGATTAAACAAAGCAAGTCCAGACTAGCCTCAAGAGCCTGTTATGTCAGGTTTGTAAAAAGTCTGTAGGCTTTGATTAGTAATGACAGCAATAATATTCACTAGAGTGCATCTATGCTACTTTTTTTTTTTCTACTGTAAGCTATTAAAATTAGAGTGAGCTAGTGGTGAGACATTTTTCAGGGGAGAAACAATATATATATATATATATATAGTGTGTGTGTGTTTATGTGTAAACTTTCCAGTCCTTCTCAAATTGATTCTTGAATATGCCAATATTAGCACAGCCTTATTTTTGGAAAATCTTCTCTTTAATGTTTTAATTTATTACATGCACTAGAATTTTTGATGCATTACATATTTAAAATTATATTGAAAATTAATCATTTCACACAATGAAATACTTTCACACACGATTATTCATATCTCTGCATTATTTCTATTGGATAATTATTAAATTATTATCCATTGGATAATTATTAAAACATTAATGGGCACTTGAATATGGCAATTGCTCTGAGGTGGAGAGGGAAAATAAACTGGAGTTTTATGAAAATACGGACCCACATTTAAAAAAAAATCTGATTTTCTGGTATACAGAAAATAAATAAAATAAAATGAAGGAAACACAGTACTTTTTTTCTTCTATTTATTTTAAAATACTTACTTTTTGTACTGCAATTATTATCCTCAATATCATTTCCCATATTTTGTAGATGTCAAAGGGTGTAGGGTATTCCAAACAACACAATTACAGTACAAACAGTCCAGGATTCTGCAAACACTTTAATACTTGGATATTTCTGTTGACTTCAGTAAGTCAGCTGTATGTGGTGAATCAGAAGCATAACTATTTTTAAGAACACATTATATCTTTAAATGTATGAATAAATACTTCTGCTGCAACATGCCTAATGACTGAAGTATCTCAGGAATTCTCTTAAGCAGTAAAACTTGCAGATACAAAGAGAGTCAACAACGAGATCTAGTGTGGAGTATGATTTTACGCACTTAGTTGAAGAACCCAGATTAGAAATGTAACTGTTAATTTATTATTATTATTACTATTATTATTATTATTGCACAAATAGTCCCTTACAAGACTATACATATACACATCTTATTCTAAAGTCCCACTATTTCTTTAGTGCTCTAGAACCATTTAAGAATAAGTAAATAAACAAAGTAGGCCATATCATTCAGTGATGTCATGAACATCGTCCTTTTTAGGTGGAACTCAAAGGTTTTTTTAAAAAAAGACTTTACAAATATGGACAACTTACAGTCTGTTTTTGTCTTTACAATTCTAAGACAAATGCACGAGTTGAATTTCTACTCCCTTCTAGTAACATTTCTGTAGAGTGTAGGTAGTGTTCTTATCATATACTCAAAGACAAATAGATAATTGCATCCATTGACCAGTCTACAAGAAACTCACATTTAAGCATGTCTTTGTTAAAGCAAATTGTCTCTGAAGACTGCTTAAATCATATTCAACACAGATTATATTTCTCTTTTTATTTCCCCTGAACAAAAACTACACTGATTGAAATTACAAGGAAAATTTAAAATATTGTTACTATATGAAAAGCAATTATCTGAACTATTTTTTTTTCAGTGTTCTGTCGTGAAAAAATTCTTCTCTATGGTAAAGGCTTTAAGACACGTTTGAATCTAGAGTTGCATGAGCATGCAGGTTACAGGCAATCTAAAATGTATTTTGATCTTAAATGGAGAATGAAACATGAAGACAGCTGAGATATGCTTCACATCTCTGAGACTCATTCAATTCCTGCCTATAATAGTATCTCTGAGAACCATAGCTCTTAAAATTTAAATATTTATCTCCATAGAGTAACACTCATTTATTATGATAGTATTTCACAAATCTCATTTTTTGGGCATGGATTTAACCTAATATTGCTCTTTCATTCAGTAGCACTGCTGATTATATAGGAACAGCTTCTATTCCATTTGTTAGATACAACTGAGGAAAAAATACGTATATACTGTTGCCGTGCAAGTTCTCTTACTCCAGAGTTCAACATTTACTCTAATGGGAGTTTGAATTTCAACCTAGCAATAAATCAATAAGTAAATGAATAAAGTAATAAAAAAAACCTTTGTCATTTTAAAAATGGAATGTTAAAACCTACCATATTAACATAATCCTCTAATATTCAAACCTTAAACGGCTGTAGCAAATTTTAAATATGCTGAATAGAAGATGTAATAGAGACCAGGTAGGCTTCCAGCATCAGGAGGAAATACAGGAGAAAAACAAGTACAGTTAAGTTTTCTACTGAGATTTTTTTACAACTCTCTGAAGTCAGCACCTGCAGTTTTATCCTTTTCAGCACTTACTGAAACTTCTGCAGAGATAGTAAAGGTAATTATTTTATTTGAAATTATTCGACAATCTCAAGCACTGTTATCGTTATGTAGACACTTTTGCCACACTCAGCTCTGCACTACACAGTCTCTTGCTTATTAGGCAGAAAGATATCTCTTCTAAAGGTACAGCTAAGAACATACTTCCTATGGTACTGCAGTAAATATATGTTTCTTCCCTCTTTTTAAAGTGACTTTGTTTTTGTACTCCTATTTATTGTGTATTTAGAGATATGAATGTTACCAAATTTATCACAACATGAACATCACGGAAAATGGAGAAGGGCCTGTCAGTAAGAAGTTATAAACCTTTACAGGGTATTATGTGGCTATAATGATTTGATAACAGTTTTGCTTTTCTCCAGTTGCATAAAGAAAAGGAAACAAAACTGCCATAGATGTCAAAAAATCTTTTCTTGGTGGTGAAAATAGGATCAACTTCTTCCAAATGGAAATGGTGTAGTGGACAAAAAAGGGGAATAATCTTAACTGTGGCCTCTAAAAACCCTAAAATGTATTAGTCTAGAGATGTAAGGATAGTGTCAAACACATCAAAACAAACCCCTACGGCATTCATCAGTGTTCATCAGTGAAATGCTCCTTTTTTGGAGGTGAAGAAGCATGTAATGTCAGATTTGAAAAAATTCAAACTTTACAGTAAGAAATATCCAATACTAACAGAATCCCCAAATGGATTTTTTCTACTGCATTCCTTTCTGAAATAACCATTATTTGGCTGAGAGTCTCCAGAGCTTTGTGAAAATAAGTTTAATACTGTTAAAGTTGCAAGAACTTAAGAAAAACAAAACTAAAAACAACAACAACAAAAAAGCTAGGGTATGTTTCCAATTTTGAAGTTTTTTAGTTTAAATACTTATCTCTAGGCACTCTTTTCTTCCTCATTAGGATAAAATATTTTTTGGAAAGGAGAGGCTGAGAAAATAAAAGTGAAGACTTCTGTTTTGCTCTTTTATCTTCATGCAGCTATCGCATTGGACTTCTATATGGGAATTCATATACTTAAAATTACTTATTCTCCACAATTTATCTGCTATCCTTTGCATCATCTGTGGTATTCTGTCACTTCGATACTTTTTCCATTTTTATAATTCAGTTTAGTTGTTATGGTAATGAAGTTGACCAAAACACAATTTTGCCTTTCTTTTAATGTAAATTGATAAGACCTGTCAGGTTTTGACTCTCAGAATATCTTCTTTTCATTCATCTTTTCTTTCTGTGACAATTGTATAAAATAATTTGTGTAAATTTACTATTAAAGCACTTTCAGCTTGGTTATAAAGATATGGCAAAAAGAAAAGAAATTAGGTTACAGTCCTTGTAAATAATTTATTTCCTAGTTTGATTAGATTTTTTAGATACTAATGTTATGACAGTCTGCCTTCCTTTTTCTTCTGTATCAACTCCCACTATTTCACAGGTGTTCTGTGAAATCAAAGGATTTCACGGTCTCAGGTGAAGAATCATAGAAAGGTTGATAATTAAAAATTTCTGTGACTACCCCAGCTTTAATCTTTCCTACGATTTCTTCAATTTATAATGAAAATGATGCAAAACAAGGTATGGATGAAGCAATGGACAATAATACAAACATGTAAAATTTTACCTAAATATGCTGACTAAATGTAAGGTATTCATTTTAAATCATTTTTATTTTGTTTTTAAGTGTCATATGACATCATAAAAATTCTTTTTATCATCTTTTAGAAAACTTACCATAATAACTTTTTTTTCACAGGACACCTTCAGTTCTTTTATTATAAACTATAAATTATGAATGCAGACCCCAATTACTTCATTTCCAACTGGCTATTCATGATTAAATCTGCACTTGAATTAGAAAATATTTGATAATGCATGAGGAAAACCACAGTTACTTCCATGTTTAATATAAATAACATATAGAAAGACAATAATCTTTTCCTTTTGCTTAAAAAAAGCTTATTTTTCTTTTTTCTTTTTTTTTCTTAGGAACAACTTATAAATTTCCTTTCCTACCTAAGTTAATGCCCTATTCCCTGTAAGTATGTAAGTCTACATAGAAATAATCTATAGGCATAAGCATTATGCACATTAGCATCGGTCATGATCAATTTCTGCTGTAACATGAGTCAGTAGATATGCTTTGGTAAAACAAAAAAATATATATTCTTGAACCACAAACACAATAGCTTCACACTATTTCCCTATTATGAGGAAATATTATTACACTTGGATATTCCTGGAAGTGGAAAATGTTTTCACATAAAAAAAAAAAATTCTTACTCCACAAAAATAAAAGATTTTCATTTCAACAATCTCAGTTACTAAAGAGGTACCTGTTTCTCAGCATTTTTCCTTACTATTTTAAACACTGGACTGAGCTGATAAAATATTATAAATTAAGCAAAAAATTACAATTACAGTGTAAGATTTAAAGCATCTCAAGTACAATGAAAATCAATCTTTTGACTACATTAATCATAGTACTCTTTTTAAACAAATTTTCAAAAGCTTCAGAATAGTTAGGTGTAAAGCTCTTAACTTTAAGTAAAACTTAAAATGTTCTTAAGTTGTTATTGGTGCTCTTTTACCACTTCAGCTATCTGTGAAACACAACACAATGAAAAAGGGTCTATTTTCTTTTCCTTTCCTTTGGAGACCGAAGTTCAAGTCTTTGTGTTTGAACTATATGAGCAAAACTAGACAAATTTAATAAATATATAAACTGAGTTTTCTAGTTCTCATTTTTTTATATTCACATTTAAAAAAAATCAAAGATAATAAGAAGGAGGATAAATAAGTAATATAGGGAACTAAGTATAGACTTCCTTACAGACATTTTCTTGGAAGATAACTTGACAATATTTATATTATCTTCTGTTTCATCAGCAGGAGGTAATAGAAGGGGAAAATTGTTGGCATTATCTGAGCTATAAGCACAAACTACACCAGCTGGTAGAGTCTGTTGGGAAGTGATATGTGGGTCAGCACATTGCATCATCAGCACTTCTTCTCTTCAGCAAATCCACCTGCTTGAGTAAACACACAATATGGGACCCCAGTGTAACAAATTACAATATTAAAGAAACAACTTTCTGTATTTCTGGCCTACCTAGCCCTTTCTTCCATATATCTTCAACTCTTCTTGAATAAAAGCCTTTCCTCATAGCTCCAGTAAGCACAAAGGTTTTTTAAATATAGTATAAAGGCAAAATACAAATGATTAAACAAGCAAACAAACAAAAAAAGACGGCTGTATTTGCTAAAATGGCTACAGTGCAGTAAAAAAAAATGTAGAGTATAAAACTTCTGAATTTGATTTACCTATGTGTTACTTTCTATTGAGGTAACTGACAATTTTTTTATCCTCCTAAACACAGTCCAGATCAGACGTTGAAAACCTAGTAAAAAGTTCTTTGACAAATAAGCCTTTTAATGCAGTATGTCCAGTTTAATTCAGTGCATAGAGACAAACACCTGAGATTTAATTCATATTAACATGCTGGAAATAATTATGCATTTAGTTTTCCTGCTCTACCTTGGAATATGTTTGATTTCAGGGGAATAAACTCTTCTTCATCTGAAAGGACAGGCCTACAAAAAACAGAGAACCACACCAAAATAAAAACAATAACAAAACATATGCAGTAATTGGAAGCAGACGGGATAAGATAAATACAGCATAAACATCAATAAAAACTAAAAGACCACATGAAAATCTGAAAGTCAAATCTTGTCTCTTTGGAATAAGCTGCTACGAATTGGCCTTCAGTGAAAGCTCTTGATGTTTAGAAGGGTAGTTCAAGATCTGTGTCTTGTGAATTAATCAGCATATTCATATTTCGGAAAGGTTATAAAAGGCATAATGTTGGCTGAACATTGATTTCTGAAAAAAAATGTCACTACTTTTTTCTGGGAAATGAACTGTTTCATTTTGAAACAAAAAACATTTTTAACATTGATGAACAATTTAAAAGCTATTGAAAATATTTTAGGAGTACTTGTGTTTTATTTTTCATATAATTTTTTTTTTTTGCATTTGAATTTGCATGTCTAAAATGCATGTTGATTGATGCTGTAAATATTCAGCAGTCTAGAAAATGTTTAAAAATGATTTTCAGTTATACTACAATATATAATTTTAGTCAAATGAAAATATTAACTGTCAGTTTTCCGGAGGTAATTTGGGAGAAGTGTAGCCTTGTAGATCCTGCTGATTAGCATACTATATATAAAATAAGTAGGTATTATGCATTCTTTTCAGAGGAAATTGGAGAGAAATTGCTTTTAAATTATACTCACACATGTGTGCACACTCACACGTGCTGTCAGGAAACACGTTACCTTTGAATTCATTCACCAAGATTGTTGGGCTTTTTAAACCTAAAATGTCAGCAAATAAACTCTTATTGGAACTGGAAGTGAAAGTCAGACAAAGACTGAATAGAAGTGAGCTTTCATTACTTAGAACTGGCCATCTACATATCAGAAATGAGAGCAAGAAAACTGTACTAGACAAATACCTCTTAAAAGCTATAAAGGTAAAGTAAAATAACATTCAAAGACACTATGAAATGTTTTTGGTGGTTGCTTTTTTTTGTTTGTTTGTTTTTGCAAAATTTGACAATACTGTGTTTGATAGATATGTTTATGCCTGATATATATATATATATATATATATATATATATCAAAATAATCAAATTGTTAACAGTCAGCTGGATTTGAGACTTGGAGAGATATAGATCCCCATACTTCTTTTGTGTAGGTTTGGCAGACAGAATTCTTTCATTGTTTCTTCTTATGTCAGTTTCTCTTCATCTCCAGTCATATCTGTTGCCTTTGAGAACCCTGTCCAATTTTTCAATGTCCCCCAGAACAGAAAGTATCAAAACTGGACATAATAAGGTAAAAAAAAGGTGTCATTTTGAATACCACACTGAAGACCTTATTTTAATTCAGAGGACACTGTGTATTGAAATACCTATGTAAGAAAAAATAAAAAATTCACATGTTAAGGAAGAGCAACCTGTGGAATTTGCTGTTTGACAATAAAAATTCTTTCTTTTGATTTGCTTTTTAAATTAAGATAACAGCCCTGAATATAATATCTAAATATCTCCTAACATTAACTGGCCAAAGTTTTCATGAACCAATTTTTAAAACAGATGCATAAAGGAAATTATGGTGCAACAAGACTCCTGAAGGCTTGCATAGAATTGCCATTGCTGTTGTATTGCTGGATCCTGTTAAAGGATGAAGGACATCAACTGCTTTTATCTTTGATGAATTCTACAAATTTTAGATACTTTGTCTTGATTTCTTTCATATAGCTACTGGCATCTTGCTATAAATGAAAAATGTAAATTTCATCTTTGGTAAACAATGGTTTTGTGTCATATATATACTGTTATCAGATTTTCAATGGAATTTAAGGTTTATCTGTGATTTGTAAGGATTTTGAATGCTTTCTGGAAAAAAAGAAAAAGAATAAAATGAAGACAGACACAATTTTAAAAACTTGCCAAAGCATATTTAAAATCAAGTTCAGATTTCTAAACTCATGAGTTTGGAAACTCATTGATTCATAGTCAATGATTTTCAGATTTTAAGTTGAGCTTCCTCAGTTTATAACTATGTAAATAATTAGAGGCATTGAAAAGCAAGAACTTTCTGGGACATTGTACTTTCTGGTTTTAATGTCAGAGTTCACAGTTTTTTAATGTTATCTAGTGCAATGAGGCACTTGTACTGATCCCACTTATTATCTGGATGCTTATGCCTAAAAAACTGTATGTAAATAAATATCATAAATGAATAGTAATGCTCATTTATGTGAAGTGGAACCAAGACTGGACTAAAAGCTTTTGTGTCAGGTATAAAAAATATATTTCTTGACACGTTGTTTCACTTGTCAATTCAAGAATTCTGAGTTGAGGGAAGAAATTAATAACTCCTGAGTCTTTATGTGCATGTCTATTTCTAAGCATTATTGTATAAAACATTTCTGAGTATTTACATGTTATTACCTGTATTTCTAAAACAATAAAATATAGCTCAACCTTATTTTGAGGCTAAAGAATAACTTGCTCCTGGAGAAATAACACAGAAAAGAGAATATAATTAGATACACTCCAATAAGTAATGTTAACAATTAATATTTTGAGATTAACATTATCTAAGGAAAAAAACTCTAGGTTGTACCTAAGAGGCAATTTATATCTACAAAGTTGTAATATTCATATAGGCAGATGAATTGTTATTATATCCCTCTGTTTTTTTCCTACTGTTCTTCTGCAGTTACCTCAATGATTGTATTAGAATATAAATATATTTCATATATTAATTTATGCATTGCATAAATTAGAGAAGTACAAGAAATATTAAATTTATGTGAGAATAACATTTTAATCTCCATACACACAAAGCAAGAATGTCATCAGAAAATGTGTTTGGATTGGAAAGTGTATCAAATAGTAACTTCAGATGTACACTAATATACTAATATCTTCAGATGTATACAATTGGCTATAAATGTGATGGACTTTGATAGAGCTGGATATCAAATAGAAAAAAAAGTAAACAGTCTTGAAGGTTTGGAGTTACCTGGTGACATAATGGTTTCAGTGCAATTTTTAAAAATCGTTGCTCTTATTATTAGCAGGAAAACAATTAAAATTTACACCAGTTCACAGAAAAGTAGCAAAAATGCTTATGGAAATTTTTCATTAGAATAGAAATATAGAACTTTAATAATAAACACATATGGGTTTGGAAAAACTCCTTACTAAACAGTGGAAATTGGACAAAGCAAATACACTTTATGTTTAAGTGTTCAATCTGTCAGATAGCTGAATCAAATTTGTTAATTTATCTCTTCATCTAGACTTCATAGGAGAGCATGCAGTTTTGATGTATTTGATTTGTGTTCTTATGTATGCTGTATACATTAACAAAATCTACATATCCTTTGTGATTTGTCATCTATATACCCTCTACTACAGTACCACTGAAGTTTAATGACTATGAAAAGTAAAGCCATGTGCCTGTATATATATATATATATACATAAATATACATACAGATATATATGTTCATGTATATATATATATATATACATAAATATACATACAGATATATATATATTCAACTGACAATTGTCAAGTATAATGAAAGAAAAGTAAAAAAAAAATAAATAAGGGACTTATAAACAATACAAATTAGGCTAAAATATATACAATTTTGTTTTACTACACTCCTGAAGATACTTTTTCAAAAATAATTTAAAATTAACTTGTTCATTAAAGAAAATTAAACATTTTAGTGCATTTCTCCATTTAAAATTATTTCAAATTCATACTTTATTTCTTTTTCCTAGTCTGTTTCTTCCCCATTTTACAAATCTTGTGGCCTGAAGGAATGCAGTTCTACAAGTCCTGAACTTTCTTTTGAAATACAAGGATGTCTACATTTAACATATAACATCATTAGTACAATTTCTGATCTTTAGTTATTCTGTGTTTAGTACTGCTGTTGTTCTGTTCTCAAGAAAGTACAGGCCAAGGCATTCTCCTGTTTCTCCTGAAATAACTTTGTTTAGTAGACTAGCAATCTGCCACTGCATTCAAATGAGAAACAAGACTTTGCAATCCTTCACTACCTCAACATGATTATCAGATTGACGAGTGCAACACTCAAAGAAACTTATGCAAGTATTTTGTGGCAAAATATCCTGTCTGACTCATAAAAAATCATTAATTCACCAAATTGGACTTATTCAGATGTGTTAGCATTTTTAGGAGGTATAGGTGGAATAAGAGCTCTGCATTTCTGTTCATCCCTTCGTAATAGGAAACAGAATGGGAAAACAAAGTGAATTGGAAAGCTTTAACCCTAGGGTGATTTCCAGCCTAAACAGTATCAAAGTTACTTCAATTTGGTACATATGTCTTGTCAATCTAGATATCTACTGACTTAAATGGAGAGAGCTCTCTTGACCTTTTGATATAAATTTAATAGTGTGAACATCATACTCTAATCAGTTTTTTGACAATGACTTAATCTTGATTATTTTCACAAGGTGAAATATGTATTTTTTAAACATACTGTAAACCACAAAGGATTTATTTGAGAAATAGTGTGTGTATATATATATATATATATATATAAATAATATATATATAATCTTTCTTGAATAATTTATCCAATATTTTCCATTGCTTAATTTTCAGTATTCTGTAAAAAAAAAAAAAAAAAAAAAATTCATTATTTTTTAAAAAACAATAAAGGTACCTCTATTTATTTATCTTACAAAAGTCCACCCCTAGTAAAACTGTACAGGTTTTTAAAAATAGTTCCATAATAGTTCCATTTTTGATTTATCATAAAAACATATCTTATATAGCCAGCTCAGAACATAAAATGCTCTATAAGCATTTTATATAAGGAGGATAAGGAGGATCAGGGTAAGATCAATAAAACAGGAAAACAATTTCTGGAAAACAGTAAAAGCCAAGAAACTATTATATACGAATTTCCAAGTTTCCAACATCAGACATTAGAAAGTACGTTTTCCTTGTGCTGCTAAAGGCAGATAATTTTCCATTCAGTTGCTGCCACAGCTAACTCAAAAGGATCTGTTCTCATCAACTCATACAAATACATTTAAACCCACGAAAAAAAAAAAAGATGCTAAAATTGCTGCTGATGAAAGGGTGCCTCTTTTGCACTGAGCAGTAACATGCTATTTGCAGTTTTCTCGCTTTCTTTGGGTATAAGCATCGCAAAAGTATCATTACTAAAGAATAAATTTACATTTTTTCCAATTTTGAACACATTGGTACTTCCCAGCTTTCAAAGCAGCCTGATCTTTTTTTGAGTAGTAGCTGTTGGGCTTCAATAACAAATTCCACTCTTAGCAAAGTAAATAAGGTATAGTATCTTTACAGGAAGTTACTTCTGCTACTTCATTGATATTTATTACAGTGATATTACATAATGGGAAAAAATGTACTGCACTACCTACATGTAAAGTCTTACATTCTCCTGCTAGCCAATTTCCTATGAATGACACCCGCACCTTAATTATGATGCACTGCTCACCCTTGTTTAACATTCTGCTCCATATAAAGAAAGAGAAAGAGAGGAACTGAATGTGAAAAAAGTTTAAATTTATTCTTGACAACCAAGGGTTTAGGGAATTTTTAGCTACCTAGTTAAGGAAGGTTAAAGAAGCACTGTGGCAGCTGATTTGCCTTTGCAGATGTTGAGCAGTCACACAAAATCAAAGGATCTTCAATGAAAGAGAAATAAGAGCTTTCAGAGAAGAAGGAATTGAGGGGTTGGAGGAAACATCTGTGAACATGAAGAATTCACAAGTCTGTAGGAAAGTGAGTTTCAAATCACAAATACCATTGATGCTATTCCAGATCTGGAAAAAAAAATATTCTGGAAGTTGAAAAATGCATTAGAAATAGGTGCAACATCTGCACTGAGGTTTGTACCTCCCAGATAAAAATGAACTACTGAAAGAACAGGGAAAATAGTATTAAAAGTAAGGTGCTAAACTGACAGCCCGATATCCTATTCAGAAAGGAGGTGGAGTTTTCGAGAAAACTGTTTCTCTGTGACCTTTCCAACTTTCTATTCTGCAGATGCCAGCCTGTGAAAAAATGCAGTGTTATTTCTGCGTGCATACTTCTTCAGGAAGTAAAACTGCAACATTTTTTGCCTTCTGAAACCTCACTGCTTTTCTATTTAGCTGAAAATTAACAGTCTCTCAGAACTTTTCCAATTCACTGTACAATAATGACCTTGAGGTGAAAAATCTTAGGAAGATGTGAAGTTTATCTGGTGGATATATTTTATTATCTTCTGTACAGAGGTCAGGCAAATAAAAACTTTTCTTTCTTGTTGTGACTTTGTTAGCAAAACAAATCACAACAGTTTGTAAAACTCTTAAGACCTATAGAAATGAAGTTCCATAAGTTCACCAAAACTATGAGACAGAGGGAAAAAAAGGATGTCAGAAAAGAAATCTAAGAATACTATTATATTCTAGAAAGGTAAAACCACATATTAATCCTATTTAGCCCTTTAAATATACATAACACGTGTCAGCTCAACAGATAAGGGTTATAACAAGTCGTTTTTTTTTTTCCTTGAGTCCATACATTGAACTACATTTCACTTCTAAAATTAATTTTTCAGTGAATGACTTGCCATCTCATAATTTCCATAAGGGAAACTGGAATGCAGGGCATATTTAGCCACTGCCCATACTAAGATAACCTTTTATAAACTGTTCAATTCCTTCTTCATTTCTTCATTTTTCTATATTCTGCAAAGTCTACATTTTCTAGGTTGTCATGACAGAAGGATCCCAGCAATACTTCAGACAGAAAGGCAAAAGTGCAGACAGTTACCTCTCTTTCACCCGGATCCTTCAGTAACTTTCCAAGAACATAAATCTTCACATTGTCAACACTTTGCAGATGTATACATTCTTACATTCCATTGTAGCATTTATCACACATTTCATATTCTTGTTTTGCATACTGATGGATGTCTAGTAGATACACTGCCATAAGATTTCTGGACACTCAAAGACCTGCATATTACTGGAATATATGAGTTGATCAAGATAAGCTTGGTCTGACAGAATAGATGTTATTATTAAATGTGACAGAGAAACTTCACAGAACTCAGATTCATTTATTTATTAATTTTAATGTCTCTGTCTACTAGCTGGGTATCCAGATCTAAATCACTATTCTTATTCCAGTCAGAACAGTGATAACTTAACTTCAATATTTTAAGTGTTTAACTTCCCCATCCATCCTGGTAAAGTCTGTAGTAATTGCCCTCTAAATCAATGAGCACAGAAACTTCATGTAGAGCATGAGCAGAGCATGTTCTGAGGGATGGTCAAAGCAGAGGAGCAGAAGTGAGTGTCTCTGCACTTTTGACCAAGTCAGAGACAAAGTTCAGGCAGCTCAAAAAAAAAAAAGAAAAAAAAAAGTAAATCAGGAATTGAAGATGTTGAAGACAGTGTACGAAGGGAGAAAAAAAACAAACAAACAGGAAATCATTCCAGTTGCATATATGAATCAAGCTAGACAGGCAGTAACAACTGATACGTTCCTCTTATGTAACTCATAAAGTGGAAAATCAAGTTGACTTACAAGTCAGTCCTCAGAGCTTATACTATCTTCAATCTTCAAACTGATTGTAGCCAAACTATAGAGACTAATTGTCCCCAAATAAGGCCTCAAATCAGAAAATGAAAATGAGAGGACATTAGGAATTAATTTGTTGGCTTGTAAGATAAGGCAAGATTTGATTTGATTTAATCAGCTGTATCAACAGTCCCGATCATATTTAGAAAAAGGACAGTATTAGTTTACTTGTATTAGAGAATAATAATGATTTTGCAAGCTACTTTGGTTCTCTAAAATGAGAAATGGGATTAGCTATGTCCGAAGTTATCAGGCAGTTCTGAGAAAGAATAAAGGTCATTATAACCAACTGTGCACATAAAATTACGAAAAATCTCCTTGAACTCAGAATAGACAGTGGCATATTCATTTGAAATACTTTTATTTTTCTTAATCTCTTTTAGAAATTCTTTTGTTGGTGGAAGAACATTTTGTTTTCCTATCATAAATCTTTTTTAACAATGCAGAGTTAAAAAGAAAGCCTATTATCTTGCACTTTTTCTACTGCAAGCATAACTGACCTAGAATTATTCTGAGAGCAATGAGATCAGATCAGAGCTTCTTATTCACTTTCTTGAGTTTTATCTCATTCATTTAAAGTAGAAAGAAAATAAATCCCATTCAAAGACATAAATAGTTGTATTACTGAACATATTTTTGATTTTGAGGAATTTATAAAGAAATTAAATCTATGGGTCAAAACTATATTCATCTATTCATGAAAGTACAGCATACTACTGTATGAAATTCATACTACTTACTACTGTAGAAAATGAAGAAAAGTTTAGCTGTTATTTCCTAAGCAAGAAGAAAGTAGGAGTGCCAAACTCTTAAAATCTCCAGGTGACATAAATCAGCGCAGCTGAAATGAAACACACTAGAAATAAGAAGACTTACATATGCACATAATCTGGATGATGTAAGCTTTGCAAAAGATAAAAAATAAAAAATGTTTTCTAAATTGCCTTCTATTTCATAACAGATTAGGCGATGTTAAAAGGAATCTTAAGAAAAGAACAGTGGAGCCTTTAGTTATGCAGACAACTTGAGTTTGTATGGGGAAAAAAAAATACATTTCCTCATGTAGGACTAAAACTTGAAACATCACTAGTGTACAGTTCATTTAAGAATAAGAAGGAAACAAACAAACAAGACTGTAGGCTCAGAAAGATGATGAAGGGACTGGAGCATCTATCTCCCTTATAAGGAAAAGCTGACAGACCTGGGACTGTTCAGTTTGGAATGATTATAAATACACAATAAACAGGAGTGAAGTCAACGGGATGGGCTCTTTTCAGTGGTGTGCAGTAATAGAACAAGGGGCAATGGACAGAAATTTTTGTACCCTTATATTAACTTTTTCTGAATGAATGGCAGGTGCAGAATCCAGCAGGTCAAGGGAGGTGATCCTGCCCTGCTACTCTGCACTTACCTGGAGTACTGCATCCAAACGTGCAGTCCTTAGTACAGGAGAGACATAGGACTGTTGGAGCATGTCCAGAGAAGAGCCACAAAGATGATCCATGGAATGGAACACCTCTCCTATGAGGACAGGCTGAGAGAGCTGGGACTCTTCAGCCAAGAGAAGAGAACGCACTGAGGTGACCTGATAGCAGCCTTTCAGTATCTAAAGGAGAATTAAAGGGGAAAGAAGAGGACAGACTCTTTATCAGGGTCTGTGCTGACAGATAAGGGAAAGTGGCTTCAAGCTTAGGGAGGGTAGATTTAAGTTAGGTATAAGGAAAATATCTTTTACAGTGATGGTGGTGAGTCACTGAAACAGGGTTAGCTGGTGTTGTGGTTGATGTCCCGTCACTGGAGACTTTCAGGGCAAGGCTGGATAAGGCCCTGGGCAACCTGATCTAGCTGTGCATGTCCCTGTTCATTGCAGGGGAACTGGATTAGATGGTCCTCAGAAATCTCTTCCAACTCTAAGGACTCTGTGATTCTATGAAAAAGAAGGAAGTGCTGCTACATTAAAAAATGAAGAACAAAATAATTTTTTTTGTTTCTTTTATAATGTCTTGGGGTTTTTTTGTTTGTTTTTGCTGTTGTCATTTGTGTTTTGCCTTTTTATTGTTTTTTAAATAAATACAGCTGACATGCATTTTAACATTTAAAATGACTTCTCCATATTTAATGAGCTAACTGTGTGTGCGCTGTAAATGAACGTGTCCAAAATACTGACCCAATATTAAAAAAAATCAACTACAAGGCCCAGGTGCCATATATTACATGCATAAAGTGCTTCAGGTACAAAGGTTGTATATAATAACATTGGCTAAACTCAGATGATATTTTCAAAATACGAACATTTTGAGAAGTATACGAGGGCTGGCAACCCTGTCCATGGCAAGGTTGGAATTAGGTGATCATTAAGGTCCCTCCCAACCTAAGATATTCTCTGATTCTATGACTCTAACAAATAATTCAGGAACACAGTCTTTCTGTCAAAGACCTTTGGTCAAAGATCTTTCTAAGGAATTAATTAAGGAATTAATCTCCATTTGTACCTAATTTAATTGATGTATGGCTAACTAAACCGTAATCGATGGTTTTCAACTTCTGTATCAGTTTGAAAGCTGATGCTATTCTTCAGTAAGCTTTCCTTTCAGATCTGAAGAAAGGCCCGCAAGTCTGAAAGTTTGTCTGATTTTTCTGTCACAACAAAAAACATTATCCCCAACTAAAAACATGTCATGTCATTCTGTTAGAACATCATACTTGTAACTTGACTTGTTACAATTCATGCACGTCTGCAATTCTTTCTTTGCATTGTAGATAAATGTAATTTTTTACCTTGAAAACGAAGAGTAATGTATAGCTTCTAAGATTTAAAGAGAGAAATAAATATTTGTAACTAGAAAATAAAAGCCCCATTTTATATCTTCATTATTTAAAAAGAGTATATCTAGCTTTGATTCTGTAGAATAGTACTGGCAGAAGACATGAATTTTGCATAGCTATAAAATGGAATACTACTTGTAAAAATCATTTTCTATTTGGTTATAGAACAAATAGAAATGGAGTTTTTATAAATCTGAAACAGACCATTACTGGAACTATCATTCACTATAATTTGGGAAAAATTAAAAAAAAAAAAAGTAAGATCTTCCAAGTACTTTCCTCCTGCTACTCAAGTTATGTTAATTACGATTGCATGCAAATGGATAGATAATTTGCCTGGTTTGTTGGTTCTGCAGTTTCAGTTCACAAAATTCTGAAGTGAAGCTAAAAAATGCTGAAGTTGTTCAATATCTGAAAGTATGACTCTTAAACAATTTTCGTAATCTAGGTCTACGGACATGCAAGCATATTACTAGTACAGGCAACACAACCTATAGCCAAGACACTCTGCATCTTTACATTGCCTCATAAATTCAACAGGCTGTTCTGACTACAATTTATAGCTGATGACTAGATGTACTATGGAATTTCTTTACTGATATCTCACTGACTCAAGAGCAGAGTATGGCTGCTGATTTTTCTCCTTTTTCCTAATTGTTTTTGAACAAATATACTTTTCACATTATATTTCCTCTCTTTTTAAAAAAAAAAAAATTATGCTTTTGCTAAAACCTTTTATATTGTCACATCTGTCTGACTTAAAGCCTCTGAATTTTTTCCCCATACAGTAACTCTTTAAGTCTATTGTAGAAGCATGAAAAAAGAGCTTCAATACTAATTACATTATTTTAGATAGAGGCAGAAACATCGTTTACCAGTCTTGTTTTCCCCTAGCAACTTCTCACCATACTGAGAAACACATGTTTTAGCTAAACTAAAAATGGACAAAATTAGTCGTTAACAGAAACAGAGAGATCTTGTTCCCCAAAAGATGTACTTTTGAGTTCAAACTCAAATTTATAATACAGTTTTATGACACTGCATTACAGCTGCCTCTGCCCATCTGTTGTCTCCACAGTGTCTCCAATTGCTACTACTAACAATTGAGAACTTTTTAGCAACAGTTCTGTGGAGGGTATGTTAAAGCGTTCTTTCCTTTTCCAAAAATTTTTTAAAAGAATAAAGAATCATTATATTTCTTAGTGAGTGAATAATTAAATGTACATATCCAAATGTGTCAACTTAACTCTGTAATCATTAAACTACCATAGACAACAGATGGTAGATGGAGAATAAATGGAAGAACATATATGATTATATTATAAATGCACTCAGGTTTGTAAGTTTTTAAATTTAGCTATAAAAACAAATATTTCTCAGCACAACTTCTTGTATTCAAATACTTCAAGCTCTGATATTATTATCAACAGTTTTCAGAGGTCTTTCATCAACAATATCAAATGAGAACTAGCTCATTTTAAGTGTCCAGTTAAGAGACCTCTTTCTGTTAAATGAACAGTACAGTACTCATGAATGCCAGATCAGTTACATTTCTCTTCACACTCTGTATAATGGTACATTAAAGAATTGAAAAGGAGTACAATAGACTCCACTATTTCTGAAGTCAAGAAGGACAAGATATTTTTTTTTTTAAAGTGGAAGAATAGAACGAGAGATCTTCTGGTAAGAAGTATTTTACAGGGTAGGGATGTTTTTTATGTTTTTTTTTTTTCTTTTTTTTCAGATATTTTTTAATTTGGACACAATTGAAACAATTGAAATGAAACTCTTTTTATAATGAGCCACAAAAAACTATAAATTCATATTGTGTTGAGGTTACCACTTGATTTAAATTTAAATTCAATTTAAATTTTAATTCAATTTAAATTGAATTAAAAATAAATGTTGATACCTGCACTGTATGATTATATATTGTCAACTGTATCAACTTTTAAAACAGCATGTTCACTAACGTATTCTGTGTACACAGCTTGCTTTCTACATAATTTTTAAGCTTACTTCACATATCCATGCAGCTATCTTGAGCCATTCCTTCTGTTGTTGAAAATTTATTCTAACACTATGACTGAGAAGAACTTTCACAATTGTGGGATATTACTTAACACTGGGAAAGGCTAAACTGATAGCTTGGGCAAAATGAAAACCATTGAGAAATTTGTGATAGAACTGAGTGTAAACAGATGGTTTGGAATGAGATGAAGTACTGTTGAATTTCTAAGTTAGGATGATGGAAGAACTCCTGCTTAAGATTTTTTTTTTCAAATGGAAAACTTCAAAAAGTCTTCAGCATGCTAGACCATAGGAGATGAATGAGCATTTCTAAGGTTTCACAAGAAGCACGTTGCTAAGATCCTGCAGCTGGTCATGAAAGCCTGAGTCTTTGCATCTGCACACACTACTCAAGAGGTTTTTTATAAATCTGGATGAAAGTACCATGTTTCTGGAGGAGAATAAGAGTAAAATCACCTAATTTTTGCTACTGCCCTCAAATACATTATCTCTAAATGTTTTCAATAAACATTCACTTGAACTTGGAAGTCTTTTTACATTCCTTGCAAACTTCAAAATGTTTAGCATAAACATTTGTACTGTTTATAAAAATCATTTCAGTAAGATTGGATTTTACAGAACATTATACATATCAAACATGTTTCTACTGAAGGTTGTAACACTTTGTTACAATTGTGTTCAATATAATATTGCTATGGTGATGTTCTAATTTTGTGTAATTTTGTAGAAAATTGCTTAACATGCATGTACAGTCAATTCCATAGAAATTATACTCAATTCAGCAACCAATTTCTTTTGGGAGTCTAAGTGTACAGACCAATCTGAGACATAATAGCCCTTCATTTACTGTATTGTAATGTACTAATGTTTCACAGAACTAGAAGAATTTCTTTGCATTTTTCCACTCTGAATAATTGACTAGTAAATAAATCGAGGGAAGTAGGACACTAACTGGTGATGTATATCTAAAATGTAAGCTGATTAGAATAATGCAATTGATCCTTAACACTAAAGAAATAGAGAAGGAAAAAAAAATCAACTTGTGATTATACTTAGACTAACAATAATGTTAATCAAGATGTAGCTGCACAGCTGAATATAGCTAAAATTGCATTAAATTAGAGTTCACTTAAAGTGTTATTAGAACTCTTGTGTTAAAAAAAAATCAGTTCACAATACTACTTAGATCTATTTTAAATGTAAGAGTTTAACTTCAGAGTTGAGTTAGGTAGTCTGATGTGAAGTTAACATGACATGAAACAATCATTATGTTTGTTTCTCTTTTTAGGTTAGGTTATTATTTATTAAAAATAACTTTACATGAATTTTCAAATCTTTCTGAAAGTTCTGAATAGGTATTCATCCCTGACCCAAATGAGTTGGGAGAATAAGTGGAGAAACTTATGCAGTAACTTTGTAGGAATAATAGACATTATGTCTTACATTTTAGAAGTACGTCTACCTCACAAATATTTCTCTTCAAAGAGTATCTTCAGGGAAGGACACTGATTTCTTTCGCATTGTAAATATTCTTCTAAATATCCTTTCCTGATTTAAAGTAGGGCAATACAGAAAACAATGGAAAAACAAACGGTAAATGCCAGAGAATCATCAAATTACCAAGGTTGGAAAAGACCTACAATATGATCCAGTCCAACCATCCCCTTATCACCAATAGTTCTCACTAAACCATGCCCCTCAAGACAATGTCTAAACATTGCTTGAATACTTGCAGGGTCAGTGACTCCACCACCTCCCTGGGCAGACCATTCCAGCACCTGACTACTCTTTCAGAAAAGTAGTATTTCCTAACATCTAATCTGAATCTCCATTGGTGCAACTTGAGGCCATTCCCTCTAGTTCTATCACTAGTTACACAGAGAAGAGGCTGACCCCAGGCAACTGCAACCTCCCTTCAAGTAGATATAGAGATGTCACCACCAATGGAGCTTCCACAAACCATCAGTTCTCCTTCAAAGATGTCACAAGTCAAGGACAGAAAAAGTAGCATCTAAATAGTGTAAGAGTACAAGAGTCTACTGGTTTCACTGGTTCTTAACATTAAGACTTTTAGTTTTGATATCCTGATTATTATGTTTTGTGAAATACATTAGTACCTAGTCCCACAGACAGTGAATCTAAGAAATGGTGAGTTATCATGTGCAAAGTTTAGTTAATTCCAATATTACAAAACAATACCAAAACAATTCTCATTTCTACATATTTTTTTCTAGAGATATTGAATTAGGAAATAAAACAACATGATTACAAGCATGAAACAATTAAGCTTGTTAAAAAAAAAATGTTTAATTATCTAGTCCATAGGATAGTAAGCTTTGGGAGTTCATCAGAGTGCCCAGTGGAACTGAGGTTATACACATCTACAGTTGGACCTTCAAATTAAGTTAATATAATACAATGACCTTCATGCTTTAAACCGAATTTGAATAGAAACTCATTCATTGAATTATTTCCATCATAATATTTCTCTGAAGATAATTAAGCATTTCAGTCCCCAGTGGATCCACTGAAATGTTATGAGACTCTTAAAGTACTTACTAATCAATCTTTTCAACAGAGATGAATTCTGAGAGATGACAGTAGACAATAAAACTTCAGGATATCAGACATCTTAACTCTTTAAGCAACAACACATCAATGTATATAAGAGACTATTTTAGCTAGCAAAAAGTGTTGAAGCTTATATTTTTCATATACAGACCACAATTTTAAACATAATTACAACCAACGGACAGTTGCATCTTTGTAATTAAAGTTACTCTGCAAAGATTGAAATCAAGCATTTATAAGTCAAACCAAAGCAAAGCATTGGAGACCATGAAATTAAGAGCAACATGCTTATTTTTTATTTTTTCCTTCTTATTCTTGCTAGTATACTAATAATATTTGTATCAAAGTATGATTTCTGTTTCTCCAGTTGATCCACATTATAATTCCTCTTGAGGATACATCCTCAAACCTTTATTTGTAGTATCACAGATGACTACCACAAGAACATTTGCATAATCAGAAAAGACTAAGCAATGAATGATGAGGCAAGAAAATCCCTCAGATTCCATATTGCTTCATTTACTTCACCAAATCCCGGAATGGATGAGGTTGGAAAAGATGTGTGGAGGTCATTTAGCCCAACGTTCCTGCTCAACCATGGCCAACCAGAGCCAAAAATAACAAAATGATGTCCAGATGGTTGAGAGAATACTTTTCTCTAGTGGGAGAAACTCCACAACCTCTCTAGGCAATCTGTGCTCAGTCACCTTTACCCTGTAGGGTAAAGTGTTTCCTGATGTTCAGAGGGAACCTTCTGCATTTCAGGTTTCTGTTCACTTTCCTTACAGCACAGGTAATCTAGTCCCTTCATCACCTTTGTAGCTCTTCACTGAACTTTCTCCAGTTTGCTCACATCTCTCTTGTCATGGGGAGCTCAGAACTGGACTCCATGCCCCATGTGCTACCTCATTGTTGATGAAATAGAGGAAAGGTGTCTAGTCCCTCAACCTTGATAGATGTTAAGAAGATATTAACCTATTTTACAGTATGTCCTATACTTTCTTTCCTGCTTCTCCTACTTTCTTTCGTGTGTGCGTTTTGTGATAATCTTAACTATTCACTTTGTATTAAAGAATTCTGATGAGTTTTAACCGATCTACCGCACACCTACCATTAATTTGCAAATTAATTTTAGACAAAAGTTGAACTAAACCTATAGAAATAAATAAACAATACATCTTCATAATCAGAACACACAGAGGTAGTTTCCCTTCTCTTAGTGCATGATAAATTAGTTATAAAAAACTATCCAGATGAGATGGATAAGTTGTGATAAAATATACAATAGACCAACGTCTATATCTGGAAATTCACTCTATTGCACAAGGCACAAAATACACGAGTGCATAAAGAGATTAAATCTTTGGAAAGATTTAAGAAAGGGAGGACAGAAAAAAGAGTAAACATTGTGAAGTACAATGCTATGACAGTGGAATGAGAGCAAAATACAGCTATAGTTGTGATATTACAGCATGCTGTCTTTCTCCTTCCATTAAAATGATTATTTTGTTTACGTAAAGAAAACCTGAGAAAGGGAATCTGAGTATTCATTTCACTTGATTGATCCTTCCTGTCCTGGAAGAAAGATCCTACTGGGAGGATGAAAATAAACATTCTATTACTATCTTAACCATTTTTTTGTCTCATTCACTCAACCGTCTATTAAACATTAAGTTCTAAAATTATATACTATGTTTTTGAATGTTTCTTTGCTTGCTTGTTTTTGTTACTCCAATAACAGCCATCACAGAAATTTTCCTCCTGAATTATAACTGTTGTTATCGACATTTTTAAAAACTAACAGGTATTTCATTAATTAGTTGCTTATTTAAAAAATTTCTGTTTACATAAGATCACATTTCTTGCACTTTTTGTTTATGAATTGAGAACTACCCAAACTCTGGTGTGTAATTCATCATACTGCAGTCATCTTATTCATTATGAGCTGCTACAGAAATTCACAGAGTGATTAGTGTTCAGAATAGCTATGGAAACATAACTGATAGAAAAGCCTGACACTGCAGATTTCTTAGGGGAAAAAGGAGTGGAGAAGGAACGAAATGTAGCAGAATAAAATGAGCTAAATGTAACTTAAAAAAAAATCAATGTATTGATAGATTTGTATATCATCGTATATTAAAATGTAGTATTTCATAATTGCATACTAAGTAGAAGAGTTATATACAAAAGTAAATAAATTTGTATCTGAAGTTTTGCCAGTTCTTTTAAGTAGCAAGAACTAGGCTCAATATAAAAGTAAAGCAAAGGGAACAAATATTCAAAATTTCAAATATTAAAGTCTTCTGGCATGAGTAGCTTTGTTATCTTGTAGAAACTTATTGCGAATTAAAAAGTTACCCTTTAACTATTCAAATATTCAAATTGCTATATTTTGAGGGGATGAAATGAGAATAAAGACTATGTACTTTTCCAGAAGATCCAGTTCTAATTCACACTGAAATAGATTCAGAGAAAGACTGTTATTTGCATTATTTAGATTAGCAGCATAAATACGAAGGGTTTAAAATTCTCTGAAACTGCAATACATAAAAAGACATTTTAAGGTAACTTCTAGTGATTATTGTTGTTTTGATATTAACCTTATAGGACTGCAATTATGAAGAAGATCTATTTGTGCACACAAATATCTGTAATCACTCTTGTCTGTAGCATGGAAACACAAAATCCAAGTGACTTTTATATATCAAAACTATCAAAACTATTAATTTGCTTTTTTTCTACTGGGATATTATACAACCCCCTTACTTCACATTTTTGGCACACACACTAAATACTTCGTCAACCAGGTTGTTTTTTTTTTCAAGTGAAAAGAAGAATGACTGAACACATGCAAATACCTATCAGCTCAGTGGGGAAAGGGACATCACTGTCAATCCATTATTGCTTACACTTCTAGAGAAAATACTTACAGGAATAATTTTCTCTTTATCAAGAACATCTGTATAAATCAGTTCTCACCCTTGGATAGCCGAAAACGATGGGGTGTCTTTTTGCAGATGACTGAACATTAGCAGGAGGTTGTCTTAAAAGGAAATAGAGACGCAAAATGACAGAAGGGATCTTCATAAGTTGTACACTTATACCTCCTTCCTACAACAAAACATAAACTGCTAACATGAGTTTGCTTTTGACAGAGCTATATCACAGCTATGGTAGTTCAAGTCTTTAATAGGGATAACATTCTAAAGAGCAGAACTATAATGCTAAACCAAACCAAACCAAAACAAAATCTCCTAAGTATGCAAATCATTAGTTTGTACTTCCCCCTCCCAAATGAATAAGGCACTGCTATATCTTGTTAGTTAAGCTTCTGCCTACAGCTTTTGGAGCAAGCACACCAGCTACTCAATTAAAACTTTGAAGTGTTTCATCACAGTTTGACATAATGCAGTACTGTAAAAGCTTTAATCATAAAATGCCACTTCCAGTCAAGAACTCAGTTTACACATTTATTTGATAATCTAATTGTGATGTCAGTCATCTAAAAGCATTAAACAAGAAAATAACATTTTTATTATTTCAGAATGATTAGTGTAATGCATTCAGGTTCATTTGAGCTCCAGTATATTATATTCATATACCGTCAACATTTCTCACAGATATTCTGATCTATAGTGCTGACCATTTTACTTTTGCTACACAGATATTCACACAAACTTCTAAAGCATTGCTCCTTTCACCTGGGAAATACCAAGACAGAATTCATCAGTGCCTTGATGGCCCTGACCAGTCTCATGCAGGCCTACTCCAAGCCCTATCTATGGTCCCAGTCTGCCTGTGCACTGCCTCTCTTCAGACACATCACAGCCTGAGCTAGAACTCACTGGTCCTGCTATGGACCCCAGCCTACAAACTGATGTTCTGGCTTGATTTTGGCCCATCCCTGTCCCTCTGGACAAAATCACAGGGTTTGTGATAAAAAATGTGTCTTCACAAAGACCAATTAGTACAGAAGAACAATGGTAGGGACAAAATCAAAAGAATCCCCAGACTTGATAATCCAAGGCCCATCACAGGAATGTATTCAGTTCATGAAATGCTCGCCTCCATTAGCACAAAAGAGTCAAGAGGCACAAAGGCAGGTAGGGGAGACACACTTACCCCATCAGAAGCACAAGCCCTAACCCAGACACTCAAAGTGTGTCACAGAGGGTGACAGCAGCTGGATACATCAAGGGAGCAATCCTCCAGATCTTCCTAGAAACACAGAGGTGTCAATGCCTGGAGTGATAGGACTCGTTAGAGGATGCAGGAGAGAAGAATTGTGGGATTGCTCAAGACTCATGGGATATTTATTGGAAGAACCAAAGATGGTAAAAAGAAGGGAGCAGTGATTTGGAGAAAAACAGAAATGGGGAAAAGGAGAGATAAGGCAATAAAAGTCATGTGTAAAGAGGTGACTGGTCAGCACATTTGTCCAGACATGTTCTGTGCCACCTCTCCTGGGGTGCTTTAATCACATTTTGGTCTCATATTGTTTTATCTGAAGTTATTACATAAAGTATTAAAGTTTTAATAGTTGCAGTCACTTCAGAGATTTCCAAGTGTCTTCCAAACATAATCTATGTGATATTTCAAAGCACTCATCACATGAGTCTCGTCCTCTGTAGGAATTTAATCCCATGAAATGAAAAATATACACCAATTTCAAAACCCAATTCATGCATATTTGCTATTTTATCTGTCAGAAAAGTCTTACTTTATTTAATTTATGACTATGCTTCAGCAGAACAGATCAGTTATGCAATCTTTGAATAATCCTGAAAACAAACTTGCCACATCTAATACATAAGCATTCAAAACGTAATAGTTCTATCCATATTGTTATTTACATTATAGGTCATTGAATCCATTTTTTTTCTAAGACAAAACATTTACTGTAAAAGTGACATTTAAAAAGCAATCTAAGTGGTAAATTGAAAGACATTAATAAGAGGAAGACATTATATCATGTCATTTTCTCCTCAGGATTATCATCAAAAGAAAAATGATAGACAATAAGAAGTGTAAAATCAACAAGATGTCTTCTTAATTTCTTCCTAGTAGCAATGAAAGGCCTACAGTAGAACAGAACATATAGCATTCTGCAGAAATGGAAACTTCTTACCAGTCAGAGAATGAAAAGAGAAAACGGGAAGTTCGAGGAAAGGAGAAGAAAAACAGCCAAACTCACTTTTCCTGTTATCCAGTAATTTAAAAATAAAGTAATTTAGAAACTGAGATCAGTTTTTATTGCCATATACAATATAGTTTATAGACACTAAGCCCTAACCCATCATTAACGTGCAATACTGAAGAAACTAGGGTTACAGCTATACTAACTATGGAAATACAGGCATGTCTTCCTTCGGGTTGTCACTGGATAGTTGCTAAATGAAAAATAACTAGCATAAACTAGTGCAATGAATATATGGCAAACGGAGAAACAAATAATTAGAGCATTGAAATATATCGGTTTTGCAGTATTATTTAGTACTAATGTCAAGTAGAAATTAATAAGGTATACAATTGCTGGTAATGCTATTTATTGGATATTTTTAAGGAGAAAGAAGAATTGATTTTCTGTAAGAAATTACAGTGCGCTTCGGTAGCACACATTTAAACAGACAACACTTACTTATCTTATTACATCATTTTCTGCTTTTTATAAATGTAGCATAGATTTAATGAAATATACTTGGAAACTGCAGGATATGTTCACTCACAACTCCCAAATATGCAGATCAAATTTTTATTTATACATCATTGAAAAGCAGTCGTTAATTCTCTGAAGTTCTACTGTCTCAGAGAAAGTTGGAGATGTTTTAAGCCTCTCCATATTTACAGTTCTGCCATCGCCCTTCATGCCATAGAGGTTTCATTCTCTTGGCTTCTTTAATTGCAGTGCATGTTTCACATTCATGAATAACTTGCACAACAGTATCCATGGTTAAGTCCATCCCTCAAGCCCATTTATATGTCACATCTCTTCCCTGATGGCCTGGGGTGTCATGGGCCCACCAAGGTAGAAATAACTCACTCTCATGTTATCAGACTAAATCTATCAAAGCCACTTCAAATCTAGTGCCCTGATCTACCTGATGGTTATTTTTAAGTACTCCAGTGAAACAGCTCATGAGTACATGAACATCAACCCAATGCACCTCTATGGCCATATTCTTTACTGGTGTAGTAATGTCCTTCCGGCATAGCACTTGGCTGCCTTTGATTCCAGTTTATACTGAAGTTCCAGCACATCAGGTTAAGCAGCACTTGACATTGGTGTTACTTCATTAAAGTCACAACAAAAAACTTACTACGTTCAGAAAGGAGAGGAGAGCTTAAGAACTTTATCAAATTATTTACGTACAGACAGACTCACCCTTCTATCTTCCAGTCAACTAGTGCCATCTAATTTGTTCTTTCCAGGGACAGTCCTGCATATAGTTGCAAATTTCTGTCCTGAATTTCCAGAAATGTGACATCTTATTAAACAAACTTCTTCAGAAGGACATATCACATGGTGATTTGGAGAGAGCAATTTTTAGCCAAAATTAATATTGCCTTTGACTTAGAAAGCATTTTTTAAGCAACAATACTCATTTGATATTTTATTTTGCCCAATTGAAAATAAAGATACTGAATACAGTACTAAATATATACATACAATATAGGACTAAAGTTTCAATTAAGTAACATTAATTCCTATGGGAACTTAACTGTGTCAATGTAGACTGACTATGGTGTCTTTGTCTCTGCCATTCATTCCTGGAACCAAGTATCTTTTTTCTAATATTTTTCCTTAGTGCAACAACTTAACATAGCATAGCACTACACAGTACAGCATAGAGTAACATAACGTAACATAACATAAACATCTGTTATAATGTAACAGTTTTCATTACTGGGCATTGCCAGAAGGTGCTATGCCTTCATCAGAGCAATGACACTTTGATAAAGCACTGGTGCAATACATCATCAAGGAGCTGCACAGGTTGATGTATTGGTGTAATACATCAAAATGCCACTGCTGATGAGAGGTTTGATCCTGCTCCTGTTGAAGTCTGTAGAATACTATCATTAAGTAAAATGAAAAAGGAGCAGGATCATAACGTGCTTTAGAAAGAAATGAGTATTTTAAACATTTTCTCCTATTTTAAAAATCTTTTTAAATTTGTCAACTTTAGTATTTTAATTTAGTATTTCAGTGAAGATTTGTATTACAGAATTTAAGAGAGAAATACATAGGAGATGATCAAATGTGCACATGTTATTCTTCCTCTCTAAAGTCAACAGGGATTTATGGGATAATAAACTGGAGGGGTTTTGAGTTCATGTGGCTTGCACTGCTAGTTGCAGAGTTTGTTGCTGTAGGAATAAAACCTTAAGCACTGGCAACGTAAAAAATATCCGTTGTTAGAAATGCCATAAGAATAGAAGACTATAAAAACAATAATAATGGTCTAGGCCACAGATCATGTATATTACCAGTATCCTACCTCTGACAATAACTAAATGTCACTTGCTTATATATAAAAACAAACAAACAAACAAAAACAGAAAAAGCATATTGTTTTACCTAGTACGGTTTTACCTAGTGGCACATTCAGTGTTTTTGCTCTTTTCTGGGTACCTGTCAGATTTGTGCCCTGGTGCACATGCTTTCAATCTACCTTTTCACTGACTCTCAAGATATACCAGACTGTCCTGGGGCAGACACTCGTGGCATGTGCAAAGCTTTGAAATTATCTGTGAATCCAAATTATTGTTATGGTTTTTATGATTAAACACCCTGCTCACCTGTCTGCCTGATTGCCGTAACTTTTGAAATATCATTGAGAGTGGTTTGGTGACCACATCAATCAATTCCCTCAGGACTCTGGAATTCACCTCACCGGACCCACAGACTTGTCCTCAGGTTCCTCAAGTGGTTACAAACCTGATCTTCACTGGAAAGACACTGCTTTTCTCATCCCTCCTACCAAACTAAATATTTGAGGGCTGTGTGGCAGAGAAGACTGAGGAAAAAAAATTGTCAAGTAGCTCAGCCTTCTCCCTGTACATTGTTACCAGCTTGTTGGTGTCAGTCATTGAGGGGGGAAGCTGGTGTGGGGGGTGGTGGTGGTTGGATACTGAATTCCTGGATAATAAACAAAATTAATAGAAAATTAATAAGGAAGACAACCATCTCAAAATCAAATAAAAATAATTATAAAAACAAAACAAAACACAAGAAAAAAAAAAAAAAAAAAAAAAAAAAAAAAAAACCAAAGATGTTTGACAATCAATTCCCAAGAATGTAGAGAAAAGGGCCTCTCAAGAACTTTGAAACAATGAAAGTTATTTTGATGTATTCTCCATACATCTCTCATTTCAGATGAAAATAATGCTAAGTAAAATATGAGTTTTCTTTATTATATAGCATTAAGGGGGGGATTTTTCAAAGAACAGTGACTTAATTCAGCTTGTACTGAAGTCAGTAGGAGATTTGCCATTGATATCAGTGAGAACACAGGCCACAGTGAACACCTTCAAATGTCATAATCTACAGTTTCATGGTAGTGATGACAGAGCTTAAAAATTACAAATTAGAGTTTTAAAGTCAGTAATTAAAACAATGTGTAAACCTATTCTCATATGGCTTTTGTTTGCCTACATTTTACAATAACATCACAGGTGTCCAAGTACATATGTATTATATATTAAAAGATGTATAATATTTTATACACAAGTGTACTTTAAGTAAAGAATAAAATCAATAATCACTGAAGATTTTAACATAACTAATATTAAAGAAACTCTCTGTTGCTCAACCTTGGGAAATTCTTACAACTGAAGTGACCTCAAAGAACAACACAATAAGAAAATTCTTCACATAAAAGTTACAAAAGAATAGGAATGGTCCTTGAATTCAGCTCTTCTGCACTTGGGAAAGTGTATCCTCTACCAAGAAAATAACATAGCAATTTTTACAGCATAAGCAGATCGCAAATTAAAGCTTCAAAGAAAACTGTAATTACAGTTTTGCTCCATGTTTTAGATTGAATTAATAGAGTAAGTAGAAAAATGTAAAAAGTGTAAGTTTCCATTCCACCTGAATTAGAGAATCAAAAAACCGAACAATAAAACAAGGATTTAAGGAAGATGGGGGAAGAGGAAATTAAAAAAAAAAAAAAAAGTACAAAATGAAAATGCAACCCATACAAAAGTAGTAGTTTTGATTCTTCTCTAATCAGAAATTTATTTTCTGCATTATGTGCTACATATGTGTAATGTGCAACATTCGATGGCACAAAATTTTGTTGGAATCTTTCTAGTTTCATTATTACATTCTGTAACTGATAAGTGTATCAATGTAAAAGTATATTGCCAAATCTAATGAAAACTTAATTCATTTTACAGAATGACCACAAAATGCCTTGCTTGATATTGTTATTCTTTTCATTCCTAATTGTATCAAATCGAAATTACTGAAAGTGACAGGTCTTGCCAATTAATAGCAGCAGGTTCCAACTTTAGGGGTACTAAAGTAAAGGATTTTATAGGAGCTTAAAAACATTTTAGGTTTCCAAAGAATATTAGTATCTTTTAATTCTATTGAAATATAACCCACAATCCATGCTATTTTTGAAAATTTCAGATACTAATTTAGTATTAATGTATGTAGCATAGAGGCGAATCACCATGTCTTCTTAAATAATTATACTTTGCAGTAATATTACACTACAGAATCATTACTATTTATATAATAGACTATGCCCTCAAATTGAGTTCATACTGGAAAAAAACTTACTTATTTCTCTCTGATTGCAGATTTTAGCTCAATGAATGACTCTCTCTCTTATTGTACCATCCCTTCCAGAGCACAGTCACTTGTCTCCCACCCACATTTAAAAATCATATTTTTAAAGAGTAACAAGAATACAGAAACAAAAGGAATATAATTTACACAAAAAGATCTCATGGCATACATGTTACTAACCTAAAAGCAGCAAAGTAAAAATCAGTGGAAAATTCATCTTAGTTTCTAGTTGATTGATAATGAAAAAATCACCTAAATACTATAATTTAGAAACAATTTTTGATCTATGATTTAATTTAAAAGATGCATCTGAGCATAAAACCTTGTTTGAAATTTCAACATTAGAATTAATTTAGTGTAAAATAAAAAGCCTGACAAACTTCCTTCCTGTTTGTTAAAACATTGCTAGACTTTGATACCAGTTTTGGATTTACAATATCAAATCAATTCATATGTATACATATTATTTTAGGATGTTTGCACAATACAATAATTGTCACGGTATATATAATTGGAGATGAAAAAAAAGATTGCAAACTGATACAACAGTTAATACAAAATAAGTACTGTGAAAAAAATATCTTATTCAGGAAAGCTATAAAAAAATCCAACTAAATAACTCTTTTTGCTCAGTTACAATATTTTGATAATTTTCACCACTAGAAAATACTAAACAATGAATCAATAACATGGAAGGGAAAGTAACAAGGAATTAATTGAACAAAAAAATCACATTGCCTTTTCAAATGCTCATTTGATGAGCTTAATGAGTTATAGAGACCAAAATTATTTACTTTCTGGCACGTGAAGTTCAGGCATTTCTGCATACTGACTTTTTAAAACCATTTATGTGTAAGTGGTGTTGCACCTGAAATCAGGAGGCAACAATTCAGAGATTCAAAGCTGATCCCTGAATTACAATTACTGATGAATTACTGATTACTTTAAAAGCAGAAGAAACTGCCAAGTCAATATCTATGATTTTTTAACAATCAATTTCTCATCTTTGAAGAAGTATTGTTTCCATGTAGTGGCCTAAAAATTTTAGTATTTCTCCCAGAAGCAAGCTCAATATAAAATCATTATTAGGATATGTTTTCAATTTGGTGATAGTGTTTTTTTTTTGTTTTTTTTTTTTTTTTTTATATTACAATGTATGTGTATGCATCACACAGACATGCAGTTCAAGCCACATAATCCTTGTCACAGGATCACTTTCATGTGGTAAACTACAGTACACAGAAAATACGTGGTTATTTTCAGACTGCCTCTGTGGTGACTGATTCTGGTTCAGACATCAGACAATTACAGTTCTGAAATGCAGCCCCTGAGGATTTTCAGGCCAACAAGGTAAATTATATACTTTGTACAATTATTGCAGGTACTTTTCTTTCCTTTCTTAGATAATGAGAAATCAAGTATCTGGATAAAATCAGGAGAAATTAATTAACCTGCAAAATAAGTTCAGTGCATAAGCTAAAAAGACTGCTTATAGCTGTCCACCCACACTATGTTTTACAATGGGAACAGAATAAAATGGATTCTAAAAGCAAATTTACATAGAATGTAAGACATGATCATTAGTAATAAGGTGGACCTCTGCTCCTTGTTCCCATTTAACATCTTACTTTTCATAATTATATCTTGGTATATTTTTGAGCTATGTAACAATCACTTTCCATTGTGTCAGCTGTAATCATTTATGTGCTTGACTCAGTCCATGATAGAACATTATACATTCTTCTTTTTTTTTTTTTTTCAAATACACATGAGTTCAAATAGAAATCTATTTCATAAAGCCCAGAATTCTACATCTATAGCTTCGTCCTTTTTTTTTTTTTTTTTTTTTTTTTTTTTTTTTTTTTTTTTTTTTTTTAAGTAGCATAAATGAAGCTAAACACACACAAAGTAAAAACTTCTGTCATGGAAGAAAACACATGTTTTTATAAGTGGGATAGAGGAATACTCACTACAAAAGTGCTATCTCAGGACTACTTCTATTAATTGTATTACCCCAAAATATCTTTGCTGACTGAGAAGGTGGCATTTAGCTGTATGAACTAATATTCTAAGTCTTTTAAAATGTAGTTGTCAAATTCAAGTCCTATTCAAAGTCCTACTATAAACGTTAAGTGATTACCATAAGAAAAAAAATAAAAGCCAATACTTCAGTCAGATATATGCAGCTTCCATTGCTCAATGATAGATATCTCCTGAAGACATTGTTGACTGTAATTGTCTGAATGACATGTTCTAATTTGTCTGATGAGGAAAGCAAATGACTGGAATCACAGATGATACTCAAGTGGAAAAAAAGAAGAAAAAAAAAAAAAAGAATGGTTTTGCTAAACAACTAATAAAATAATTAAAATAATTATTCTAGAGATTTTGAAACTGATTTTACACTGCAGGCTGCGTATAGATGTTGAAAGTTCTGATTCACTAACAATGAAACAATTCAATATTGAAGTGTTAAAGTATCTTCCCTTTCAAATTATGCTGTTTTCATGAGATGCCATGAATCTGGGAAGCAATCTTTTGAAGAAATGGGACAAATATAGTTTTCATTGTTTGTTTGTTTGTTTTTAAATACCACTGTGGGTCTCATCATGAGGTTTCTAAAAACACTTTACTAAAGGAAAACAAGATTTTGTATATTAAGTGCATATTTCTAGATGTATGTTAATATTTTAATGTTTTCCATTGATAAAGAGATGCCTGTTACTTTCAGTATATTGAAATTTATATGTATACTGAACAGTGAACTGAAATGTAATTAATACTTTTTCTCCTATTTTAAAGAATATTTTTTTGCACACACACACAGTATTGTTTCATTGTTAGTAAACAGTTCCTAACACAAACCACGTTAAAGGTATTGGCTTTACTATGTCTTTAATGGAACACTTCCACATAATTTTTCAATTAAAAATTTTTTAAACTCTATTGTTAAAACATTATGAATGGAGAACTACTGATTTAGAGAATGCTATAAGAAGATTGGTAAAAGTTTGCAGAATATAAGAACACGTGATAATTTAGAATGAAAAATAAAATTGTCCCTGAACTTCAACAATAAAAATCCCTGAAGACAGGCATAACTTTAGAATTGAAGTTACACCACAATTCCTCTAAAAATGATAATACAAGTGTCTCAAAAGACTGATCGGTAAGAATAAAATACACTAGCAGTAAGTAATTCATAACACAGCTGCTGAAGCTATAAGAACTCTATTAGTCTCTTCATGAAATATCTATTAATAAAAAATTACATTAAATACTGTGCATCTGTTGAGCAAGATGATTCCTAAGACTGATATGATGTGGAATCAAACCACACATCAAAAGTCAAGTAGCAGAATAACAAATGGGGTTTTGTGCCAGGGAGGAACAATCAAGCAGATGTTTATTCTAAGACAAGAAACTAACTGAGAAATTCCTTGAGCATATAGACAGGGAACTATATAATGTTTTTATTGATTTTTAAAAGGCACTTGATAGAGTGTGTCAAAATAATTATTCTGCATCTTAGAGCATTACACTATCCCAGAAAGCTAAAAGCAATTACCCCTGACTTAAGAATATGGAAAACACAAAGAAAGTTAACGGTTCACTCACCAATTTTCTCTCCTCAGACATTTCTTTTCACCTCATTTTGTCAACCATTCTTTATGACTACATCTGAGATGACAACTTAAAAAGAAGTGTCAGAGCTGATCTCTGTTTTCTTGACTGTATTAACCCAGTAACTTGAGCTTCTGGAGACATCATAAAATCCTTGAAGAAAATTTAAGATTTAGAATTCAGATTTTGAGAAGAAAGAAAATACAGTGGAAAAAAAAAAAAAAAAAAAAAAAAAAAAAAAAAAAAAAGAATGATAGACAACAGTACACTTTAGAGCTAGATATACTAATCTAAGAGAAAAGGTACAAGTAATCACTGAATGTTTACATGGTCTGTCTTGAAGACTGTCCATTACAAACATTGCAATAGCTGCAGTCTGGTCCTAAGAAATGACACAGTAGCTGATGAAGGTCATTGTTTTGCAAAAAAATTATCTACTAAGAGAGAAAGTGCTTAGATTTGCAATTGCATTTATGTAGTGCAGTACTTACTCTGCATTTATGCAAGAGAGTGAGACATCTGTGATACAGAATGATCATCTGCTTAGGGGAACAAACCTAGTATCTCTTCAGAAAATATTTGCATTCTTCAAGTTATAGACTGGGCAGGATGTAAACCATTGTCATTCCTCATGTTGGCATCTGTATATTACCGTTTGTTTATCAAAAAGAATGGGACTTGAAGGAGAACAATAGGGAGCTGAAATCTACACATTGATAGTCTGCCTCCCTTCTTCCACAGTGACAAGACTTTTAGATTGAGTTTATATTACGTAACTATTGAATCTAATACCAGAAACTAATAAACATAGAAAAAAAAAAATGAATGGGCACAGTCTTCTGTGCAGATCTGTTTCCTCTACAACTTGTCTATGGTGCCAGGAGAATTTGGACCAAGCAGCAATCTATTCATTTTCTATCTTCTTGCTATTCTAGAAATCAGTGTGAATCAGACCTTTGAGAAACTGGAAAATTCTACACTACTGTGAGCATTTGTGCTGCCTGGATTACCACGCCTTGCATATTTTGACCTTGGATTGTGTACCTAGAATGGCAAATAGAGGATGAGATATAACTTTTTAGCTCTCCTTGTATCAACCAGTCACCCATCATTGTCCATGACTCCCATCCAAGATAAAACTGGGGAATGTGTGCTTAATTAAGTACACATTCAGCAAAATATATCATTTTTTGAAATTAAAACTGGATTTGGATAAGAAAAGCAGATCCTTGTGACAATCATGCATAAGCTAAATGCAAGAGAAGTGGAGCAGAAAATTTATGTAATTCCATAACCAATACTGTTATAGTAGGGCTTTAATTTCCAGATGGGAAACATGCAACACTGAAAGGACTAGGTAGGCAATTAAATGAGATTCTACCTGCAGAACCTTAGGCTATTCTTAAAGACAAGAGACTGAGGGAAGGGAGAAATATATATATATATATATATATATACACATATATATAAGAAAAAAAAAGGTAAGATACTGATTAAAGATAATCTAGGTGTAGATCATAAACTGGAAAAAAAAAAAAAAAAAAAACATTATTTCAATTTTTGGTTAGAAGAAGGTTAATTGATTGGAATGAAGATGCAGAAGTAAGCAGATCTCACCTTACTTCTTTTTGGCAATAACAGTCTTTGTTTTACTGTAACAGTCTTTGTTTTACTGTAACGTGAGTGTAAATCTAAGAGAAAATGTACGTTTTCTAACAATTCTGCATAACTAATGATAATTGCACATGATATCTGTATTATGTACGAAGTACTATGAAGAAAGGAAAACATCATCAAATAAAGGCCAAATGAATGACCCTATATTATCATTTCTCCTAATTCTGTGTCTCTAAACTCAGAAACCATAATTTCAGGAAAAAAAAAAAAAGAAATCTGATTTTTATGGCTAGAGATGTTTCATTATATGCACAGGAAGGATCACTAAGAGCAGACATTTCTGTAATACTGGATATTGCTTATATTATACATATTGTGTATGTTATTTTAAAAATGATACCATAAAATAAAGCTTTCTAATAGAAAATTGTCTAGACCAGAACTCAGCAGATATTAATTGCATTCTTGTGGTTCTAATCTTTTCTTATTGTCCTCAAATTGAATGAACTGAACACTTTGCGAGAGTTATTTTGCCTTGGTAGGACACATACAGTAGATGTACAATAACAGTACAATAGACATTAAGAGACCTGGTGTTACAGTAAGCTTCCATTAAACTCATTCAGCCTAAAAAATAATCTTGTGGCTGTGTGATAAACTATAGAATCACAGAACCATCTAATGGCCTGGGTTGAAAAGGACCACAATGATCTCCTAGTTTCAACCCCCTGCTATGTGCAGGGTCGCCAACCACCAGACCAGGCTGCCCAGAGCCACATCCAGCCTGGCCTTGAATGCCTCCAGGGATGGGGCATCCACAACCTCCTTGGGCAACCTGTTCCAGTGTGTCACCACCCTCTCTGTGAAAAACTTCCTCCTAATATCTAATCTGTCCTATCACTATCCACCCTTTTAAACAGCAATTCTCCCTCCTGTTTATATGCTTCCTTCAAGTATTGGAAGGCAACAATGAGGTTTCCCCAGAGCCTTCTCTTTTCCAAGCTAAACAAGTCCAGTTCCCTCAACCTTTCCTCATAGGAGAGGTGCTCCAGTCCTCTGACCATCTTAGTGATTCTCCTCTGGACTTGTTCCCAGAGCTCCACATCCTTCCTGTACTGGGGGCCCAGCACAAAATACGATGGGGCAATTTACAGTTCTACAATTATGCAAGCAGAATACTTTGTAGAGGTTGAACGGAGACACTGGGAATGTGTGAGCCAACTTGTTCCATTTATTATACATATTTGTATTTGTTTATACCAAATACACACAATTTTAAAATATATGAACAGATCTAGGAAGTATGGAATATGATAAATAATGTAACAGAACATCTATTTTTTTTTCTACTTTAAAACTGTATGTCTGTGTCATGTGATAAAACTAGCAATGAATATTGTTCATCCTTTCATTATTTATTTTTTGCTGTTCCTTGTAAACTCTTACTTGTAATTAGACAAAGAAAACAAGAAAAATGGAAACTGCTATTTTTAAAGTAGAAATTGGTTGGTTATAGGATGGTTATTATTATATACAAATTGAGTCCCTCACACTATGAAGGCCTCACATGACAACAAAACACTACAGAAAAAAAAAATAGTCTGGTTGCTAGGCAATTAGGTTGCCACTGGGCAAAAGGAAAAATGCACAAGCACGCAGTCAACAAATACTTTTAGTACAAATTGTCTCATGGCAAAGTCCTGTATCCAAGGGAACCAACGTGAAAGATTTCATGGAATCTGAAGACATTTCATTCTAATCTGAGGTGAGAATTAAATTTGTTCTTCATACTTCTGACCAAATGCCACAATCAGCAGAGGAGTAATTGTTTATACAAATATTTAGCTAGAAAGAAGAAAGTAAGAACCTTCTAAATGTCACAACTGGAATACTAGTTCACTATTGCTTCCTGCCTGTTAACTTCCTGCCTGTTTTTAACAAGAATTGAACAGTATAACTACACTAATGGGGTAGAAAATAAATACCAAATACAAGAGATGGCACGAGCAATGCTTTGTGATTCTTTCAAGAATGGGAAGCTACAAACAACATACAGCTAATATAAGGAAATGTTTGCATTCAGACCTTTGCCAGGAGACAGTGTAAACAGAAACTGCAGTGCATGTGAGACAAAATTAAAAGAATAAAAGGCAGTGTATCCTTATTTTGGTATCTCCGAAACCTTTCAACATGAACAGCATACTATGCAAACAAATTAAATTTGATTTCCTTAAAAACTAACAAATATCTTCTCTCCTCTTTAGGATGCAAATAGACCAACCTGCACAATTAACCATAATCTGAGTAAGCTAAGTCTAAAGAGCATTTTATGTTTAAAATGCATTAAGATAATAACATGAAGCATGCACAGGAGAAGGCAGCTTGTTATTTAAAATCTGTAGAAAACCACCAGAGTTGACTGTAGCAGTAGGTGGAGTCTGTGCTCAAAGGAACCACAATTTTGCTTTATAACAGTAATAATTTTGAAGTGCTCAGTAATGGAAATGGCTTAAAACGTATTTAGTTAACAGGGAAGATCGCTACTGCAAAGGACAAGAGTTCTTCAGAGCATGTTTTATACTAGGACACTGTTTCTGAGTCCTGAAACAATGTGAGATCTGTAGCAAGGAGATACTTTCTGTGCCATAGCTTAAAATAAATAAATAAAAAATAAATAAAAATAAAAAAATCAAACTTTCAGATGTTGGGTAATTTTCTCCAACTTCTACAGAAAATTTTACTAATGATGACAACTGACAAAAGACAAAAAACTTATTTGCAAGCATCAGTGATACTATGCAAAAAAAAAAAAAAAAAAAAAAAAAAAAAAAAAGTATCAGGAAGGATAAAAAACATTTAGAAAAGTGTTGTAAAGTCAAAATTATACAATTGTGACAGGGACAAAGCAATGAAGCAATAATATTAAGGAAGAAACTTTTATGGCTTAAGAAAAATTATAAAATTTCAATGGAAATTCTGAAAAATGAAAAATTCCAAAATGATATCAAAATATAATTTTGATTATATTACTCTATTTAAATTTAAATTACTTTAAGTTCATGATAAGAACATTGGCAGGATATCTCAAATCTCTTCCTTGTATTCAATATTCTTCAATTAAATTTAGGTTGACGTATTTAATTGAGGGAAAAAAAAAAAGATTTTAGGAAAAGATACTGCAACACTGTGTGGCTCATACACTCTTGTAGATATCAACAGCCCTTTTGGACAGTCTTCTGTTAGCCAAGTCAGAAAATGCTAGAATTAACTCTCTGTCCTCAGAGAAAAAGATGTCAAGGTAAACTAATGCTATTAAGGAAATGTGTCCACATAGGCGAACGAATTCTGAAAGAACTTCAAATGAAACTTGAACAGCAAAATAAACCATCCACATCAAAGCAAAATACCAGAATTTCAGACAAACTATCAGAATATTTAATTTTAAACTAAAAATAAATTGAAATAAGAGAATTATTTTTTACAATGTTCAAAAGGAAGTCCGATCTATCGCAATTATATTTAGTTACTGCTTCCTTTTGAAGCATTATATTCTTATCCAGACTTACACTTTGTAAAACCAAGAGTGCTGGATTTATACTGAAGGATCTTTCACCAACAATGTTTAAGTTAGTATCTCTGATTCTCAGGTCTCAGGTCAGTAAGAACTGCAGAAGGACATTTATCCAAACATATTATTGATAAAAATTATACTTTATACTAAAGATTATTTCCATCACTCATTTGAAACTCCTATTAAGAAGTTAAAAATACTAAATTTTCCTATAGCTGTGCACTATCAGCTTTGACTGTCTGCACACTCTTTTGCTCCCCCTATCCTGTCCATACTCCAGATCCCATTTTAGCCCCAGATCCATCAACCCCTGCCTCAACATGACACACAAAGGCCTGTCTCCAGCCCCTCAGAGCTCTGCCCTTCTTGGACATAGGAGCTGTCAAGGAGGCCCACTTGCAAGCCTATATCCTAACCTGGCCCTAGCGAGGTACCTGGTCCCCAGGACAGCAGTTGCCTCTTAACAGTGGGACATAATCCCATGCTTCTCTTTGGCAAATTGTTTACAATTTCAGCAAGTCAAATAAATAAACAAACCCTTTACCCTAACATTCAAGCCAAACTTAACGTGGAAGTAATAGGGTACTCTGCAAATATAAAAAAATAATGAAAAATGTTATGTATGTTTATGAACTGTAATTCTCTCTGGAGAGAACCTGCTATATTTGTGTTTGTTAATTCATCTAACACAAAGAGGCATATTTTCTTTAATGCAATTCTAAAGAAACAACGCAGCAACAGTTTGAATGGTTTTAAAAGGAAACATACACAAAAGCTCAATAATTTCCTTTATGCAGCTCAACTGATGTTAAACACTTTGGATTCCTCTTTTCAAAAGAACTATATATGTTTATATTCATTCTAACCTAGATGCCACCTTACTATACCAGCCTCCAATTTATTTAAAACACAGTTATCCTCAATACTCTTTCCAAAATGATTATAATTGGAATAGAAAAGACATAAGTGGCAGTCATTTCACTCTTCTATTTCTAGTCGCTTCACTGCTTATTTAACTAATAATTTTTTATTTTTTTTTTAAATCGTGTTTTTAAAAACATATTACCTTCTGCAAGTCTCTGTAGGGTTTACAGGATACAGTCTAACACTGCATTGGTATTAGAAACTGATTACAGATCCCATTTTAATTCATTTGTTTCAGAACACACAATCACGGAGTGTTTTTACTTTCAATATAAAAACAACGAGAAAACATGCCCAGTCCATTGGTGAACATTATCAGATAGCATTAAGCTCTTCTCCTTCCTTTTATCCAGGCAGGTGCATCCTTTATGGAGTCACAAACAGGAACGATAACAGATACCACGACAATAGCATGTAACCAGCAGTTAAACCCATAAATAACACAGGAATCACCTTCACATAAAGCTGTTTATCTAACGTAGCCTCATAGTAAAGTTATATCACAAGTATAAAGACATGATTTGAACTCAAATTCAGATAGAAATCTCTAAGAAAAATGAAAAGAGAATAATAAAGCTGTCATCGATTCTCGACTATTTTTGTAAAGAGTTAGGGGTTTGGAAGTTAATGGCTGGGGGGAGAGTTATTTTTGGTTTTTTTTTGTTGTTTGATTTATTGGTTTGGTTTGGTTTCTGTAGTATCTCTAAATGAAATATATTTCTGCATTTTCCTCATTTGAATAGGAGTAAAATTATTTTAGCATTGCTATTTACATTGCTTTAATGTAAGGGATCTGTATTTATATATCTTTTTCTTGAAGTTATGAAAGAAAACACTAATAAGAAAAGAAATTACAACTACTGCAAAAATGCACTAAAATAATATATCAGAAGATTTATCTAAACACAGAAAGATACCGGTTGTCTAGGAAAACACTGCTCGTTTCACTGTGGCCCTTAGGAAAACATACCTCATGAGACTGAGAGTGAATGACATGAATAGGAACAATTTAGCCGTCTAAGAAATTTATCAGTGTTGCAAATGACAGCTTTTAATCAATTTGAAAAATTGCAGAGGTTCTCCAAATTGTGTAAAAGAACTGAAAATGACAAATAATTTGTCAGCTATGATTACTGTAGCATTTGTAATACAATCGTAAAACAGGAATATCTCATTGGTGGTATTTTCTAAACCTGGTAAGGTAATGCAACATCTTGTTAGCATATGAGCAAACCTAATCTTTGATGCAGTATTTGCACAGTACAATAATATTAATGCAATAAAATAAATTAACAATCTGTAGCTGAGAGTTTTTGTTGTGCTCTTTATAACTTTAGTAGTTTCAATGGAAATGAATAGGTAGGAGGCATTACTTTTGGAGAAACCTATGTATTTCATATCTTAACTATCTGTCAAGCATGTTTACATTTACATATTCTAATTGATGTGTTCCTTTGGTCACCTGGTCATCAATAGAGTTCTGATTTCAATCCTCACAGCCTGCTTTGTGTACAGAGGATGCTACTTGTACTTGTAAAGATTTCCTTTATGTGAATACAGATTCATCATAATATTTAGTAAAATAAACATCACCTTAATAATGCTTATGATAATCTTTTCTGTTCTTATACAATCTTACTTACGAAAATAATATGTAGAAAAACATACATTCTTTACTATATATTATTAATATTACTAGTTAAATAAAAAACAGTAAATACAACTTTTTTTTTTTTTTCTTTTTTTCTTTTTTTTTTTTTTCCCCTGGACATTATCAACAGTTTGGGTGAATAATAATATCTGAAATACCTCCAGGAACCTGATTTTCACTGAATGTCATAATATAATGAGTGTTTTAATGTTTCTATGACCCTAAAAATCAACAAAAAGTAAAAGATATATTGCGGAGTAGATTTCTGATAGATGTGTTATGTGCACAAATCTGCCTCTTCTGGTTACCTGGAAACTGTCAAGAGATTACTCAAGAGATTCATTAACATACAGTAGAATTTCTTATATACTGGAAGCATATAAGAAGGAATAGTAGATTAACACTGATAATGTCTCATGGGTAGAGTTAGGAAATACCTTATACTTACTAACAAAATAAATTATGAGTGACTGAGCTTTCATTGCTTAGAGACTTCTGGTTTCAAATAATTAACAGCACAAGCAATAAACAAGGTATGTGTACTGAGGATACATTTTAAACTAGTAATGGGATAAAAAAAAAAAAAACAGACTTCTTTCACAATAGATCATTTCATACAGCTAGTCATTATGTAGAGCTTATTTTATGAACTAGACATAAATTTTGTCATAAATGTTGAAAAAATTATATTGGTTTATCCTTGAAAAGTTTTATTAGAAATGGTTATCTCCCAACATTTTTATATTTTATCCCCTATTTAACAATTATCTTAACAAGACTATGCTGTTCTGAATTGAAAGAAATACTGGTGAAAAGGAAGAAAATTATAAAAATCTAAAATTAAACCGTCTGTGCTTTCCCACATCTCTCTTGCTCCTCTTGATTTCACTGGGAATTAGACCGTCAGGATGTCTGAACATTAGGGCATGTACATTGAGGTGTTTAATATATGTTTAAAAGCTTAGTGCAAGGATTCCATTTATAACTTTTTTGGCCAATCTAATTCGGAAGAACAGATATCTTAAGAAAGTCATTTCCCTGTGTACAGCTCTGAAGAAGCAAAATATGAAAATTTACACCTTTCCTCATTGTCTTAAAGTTTGTTTTAAGGACATATGCCACATGAATACCGATGGCTGCATTAAATGCATTTGTATGTATACAATATGTAAAGGATATTTATGAAATTAAATAGAAACATGAGGTCACTGTTCCTTAGACCCTCAATTCACACAGAAAAGAAAGTATGTACTTGTAGATAAATTCTATTCAAATGCTGTCATTGTTTAGAACTTTCCTCAAGTAAGACTACAAAATACCAAAGAAAAGGACTACAAAATACCTAAGAAATAATTAAGTACTTTTAATGACAACTTACTGGTTTATTTGTATGCATACAAGTATGTTACCAACAGTTTGTATCAATTCCAGGATGATTAATACCACATATCTACCTACACTCACAAACACATAAATTGTATCATAAAGTAATAACAAGTTCTTTTTTATGCTATTTCACTCTAAAATGAAACTACATTTGTAAGGATACATGACCAATTAGAATTTTACATCAGAAAAAATAATAAAAAGTTACTTTTGTGTACGGTGCAGGGACTAAATAAATTTTAAGATAATGAAGACAAGAGCTAGAATATTTGATTTCCTATTTTCTTGATACATCTACATGGAAGATGTACAAAAGACAAGAACATTTGGCTTCATGGCACATTTATTTTCATTCTAGATGCAGGAAATGGCCATAAGCATAGCCAAAAGCAAGCAAGCAAACAAACAAAAAAACCCAAATACATAAAAAAATGCTACTTATCTTTAAATTTGTATTTGTCTCTGTAAAAAAAGAATTGCAAAAGTGCTACTAAAATTATTGTGAAACATTCTGTAGAGTGCAGAAACTCATGACTACCTCAAAAATTTGGAAGCTATTTAATTTCAATTTACTTTCATTCTAATATTATTAATCAGTAAACAAAATGTAACAAATCAGATGACTAAACCTCTCCTCATCATTTTTTACATAGGTTGCATCAAAAGTAGTAATGCCTTCTATTTATTTCCATGGAAACTACGTAATCATTCAAATCTGATAGCTTTTTACTTATAGTAAACACATAGTAATTAATAATGTCTGAGAACTAAATGTATGTTGCTAATAAAAGCAATTACTAAAGTTTTGTTCTAAATTTAACACTGGTCTGAATTAATGTATTAACCACACCCATCAGAGACCTATAATTCCCTGATATGCATATAGATATAGGTATACATTTATTTGCAACATGTTTACTTCTGACACTCAATTTCCTGAAATAGAATGTCAAAAATTTGATCCAAATATCTAAAGATTGAATCATCAAGTTTAAAAGATGTTTTTCTCTTAAAGATATAATACTACTGCATAGTTTTCTGTGTTTATAAAATTATATTTTGTCAAATATAAAAATACTTACTAAACTTCATATCAAAATAAAGCTTGGCAAACTCAGCCTTACTAGACAGCCAGCTTTGCTACACCATTTTCCATACAAGAAGTAGGAAGAATTGTACTCAAGTCAGTCAAAACTATGAGTTCCTCATATAGTCACATACACACAAACACTAACAATCAGAGGTAATCTTCACTTCTACCCTGAGTAGTCAGCTTTTTCTCTGAGTATTAAACATAAATTGAAAAGCTAACAACATCCATTCTCAACAAGTTGGCAATAAGTCATCTCTATCTGCTATGAACTTCTTACTGGTTTTCATGTATCAGTGATGTATCACTCACCTGGTCAAGTTTGAGTGAACTGTACAAGACTCACAGAAGAATCAAAATCAATAATTTTGGCACCTGGATTAGAAAAACAACTTTTTTTTTTTTTTTTTTTTTTTTTTTTTTTAATGATTGCAGCGGTACAATTATTGTAAATCAATAAAGCTGAACAGCAATATCTCTCTTATTATGTTAACTAAATGTTTTTTAAGGTACTTAATCTGAACTGTTGTAAATATTTATTAAGCCCTCTTTATCAAAAACTTATTCAAAACTCAAGAGAGCAGCCTAAGTGTCTATCTCTCAAAGGTAATTGGAGAGTTAGAATAATAGTTTCATTATGAATGTCAAGTGAGAGAAATCTAAAAGGTGGCTAAGATGTTGTTCAACATAAATATAACAGGTTTTTCTTTTTAACCATAAATATTCTCTATGTTGATAAATACTTTAAACACAACATTAATTTAAAATTATTATTCTGCAAGTATGGGACACAGATTGTACCTTAAATCCTAGTAAATTTCTGCATTGATTTATTTATAATTTGTTAAACACATTACTTTAATTCTAATAACTGCTGAGTCTGTAGTTTCTCTGGTGTCAGTAAAGACACTGTTCATAGGAAAGGAAAAATCCTAGAGACATCTATACCCACATGAATTTAAGTTTATCCACATTTGTAAAAAATTCAAATTAACATTCAATCTTTCATGCTTCTCTGACATTCTGATGTTCTTTTTATCACAGAAATGCAAAGACCAATAGAATAATTTAAGTGGATTGAAATACGGATAAAGTTTCCCAGTAATTCTTATACTGTAAAGAGCAAATATATATATTTTTTTCTTTTTAGAATTTACATCAAACTAAATCTTTATTGGATTTCTTTTTCAATCATGTGCTAAATATTTGCACTGACTGAGTAAGAAATGCAATGAAACTTTAAAAAGTATAAGTAGGTTTCAGAAAGTTTTACCCAGCATAATTTATGCTTTTAGAAATTGTGGGTTTGGAATGGCTGTGGATGTCATGGGGATGATGGCTGTCAAAGAACTTTCAGAACATATTGGTGCAAAAAAGGTCATAATGAGCTTTGAAAGCCCAATGTAAGTGCTGAGAAAGTAAAATATTGCTGATGCCAGGAGGGGCATAGTTACCTTTCTCCAGCTTGTCAGATTTGCTGTTAACTCAATTGGGCTGAAATTCAGATCAATTCAATAAATTAAAAACTTTTCTAAACTCCGTTTTCAAACTTTATGATGACAAATCATTTTAATCTCTGAAGGCGTTAGAAATATTTGGAAAAAAAAAAAAAAAAAAAGAAAAAAAGAAAAGAAAAGAAAAAAAAAAGAAAAAGAAAAAAGCAGAACTAGCCAGGCAACTGTTGCAAGGATAAACAATAATTATTTTAGAGTTCCAGACAACAACTCTTGAAATATGTTAAAATTAATTGAGGTTACTGTCTTTCTCTTAAATAAAAAAAAAAAAAAAAAAAAAAAAAAAGAAAAAAGAAAAAAAAAGCAACTCTAATAAATCTATGAGACATTTTTTGAAAAGCTAACAGTTCATAAGATCTAAAAATTTTAGTTAAATAAGGCATTTTTTTCTAAAAACAAACAAAAATGTACCAGTGCTGTATCTTTCAAAAAGATGTTTTCTCATGGTAATTGTCTCTATAAGTAATCCTATCAAATGATAAGGTCAGCCTCCTAATATCAATCCAGAAAGATGCATATAACCTTTGAAACAAATAAGTAAAAGTATCTATCACAGAATCACAGAATGGCCTGGGTTGGAAGAGACCACAAGGATCATAAATCTCCAACCCCCCCCAAGTCTATACTACAATGATTTTGACTTGAACAAGTTCATGTAAGTCTAAGGACTAGAATTTGTACCTATATCTGTTCATTCTCATCCTAGTGTTTTAAACACAGAAACAAATATTTTCATGGTAGTCAAACATTATATGTATTGTATTATGTAAACTAAAAATGTATCTGTGTAATCCATGCTAAATCTTAAGACAGAAATAGGTAATAGTGCATTAATATTTCACAGTCATCTTATTTTCAGGCAATCATTGTGCTTTCTAAAATGTCTTATTGACTGCCCTCAGAATGAATATAATGAAATAGTTTAAATGAATATCGTAGGCTGTTTTCTGTAAAGACTGTGCAGTGATTTTTCAAGCAAGATATTTTTAGAGTTGATTATTTTACAGGGACAGCCATGCCACCTTGCTTTTTTGTCAAATTTGGATTTGAAGAATTGTTAAAAATAAAAGTTCAGATAATTTAAACCTACTCTAGTTGCATCTAATTAATGTCTATTTCACACAGCGTGTGTGGGATCATGGGTTCATGGCAATGAATTTGATGAGGGCCCTGGAGCATAAGTCTTATGAGGAGTGTTGTAGGGAGTTGGGACTTTTCAGACTGGAGAAGAGGAGGCTCAGTCACTCTACAATTACTTGAAGGGAGGCTGTGGTGAGGTGGGGGTCAGGCTCTTGTATACATTCTGTATCTATTCAGACTTGAATACACTACTTCAAAAGAGCTGCTCTTCTGTCCTAATAAGCATTAAGTTATTTGAAGGTAAACTGTGCAAAAAATATTTTTCTAGCAAAATAATTCTTCTGAAATAATTATTGTTCTTTACTTTCCTCACTGGTATTAACAATTAATTGCCACTTAGAAAGTTTATCAATACATATAAAGCTCATCTCTAAACCAAAGATTATTTATTCTGTATCATTGAACTGTGAAAAGGTTATAATCTTGTGCAATTGCATGAATGTTTTTATCCCACAGAACAGACAAAACCAGAACAGTTTGCCCTCAAATACAGAAAATTCACTTCAGTAAAAAAATACTTTCTCCCTCTGTCTGATATAGTTTACATAGTGGTACTTTGGGTCATAGTAACTCAGATGGCTTGTACTAACTCATGATATTGTGAGGAGACTGTCCTGCCTTTTTAACTTTACACTTTTAGTCAACTGCCTTAGTAGCAGTTTGATAAATGGTCTTGACACAGAAGCTCTTTAGAGTACTCATCCAGGCTATGAAACAATCAGTGAAGTGATACTGGATTTCTTTATTTTTTGTTGAATGGATACTTGTTTATTTGTGCAAAGCTGAACCAAATAAGATGCTAGTAGGACTGCCCTACAGTAAAGTCAATTGCTCCTTACTGACAAGCAGGCAAGAAACTAAAATTCATAAATCAAATCGAAGATAATAGGGGTTTGAATTTCTGGGTAGTTCAGTAATTACTACAAGGAGAAATATCTTCTGCTTTAGCCATGTATGTACTCTATTTAAAAACTAAGAAAAGATATTTTTCTTGAGCTTGTCCCCAAAAGTTTTCATTTTCAGAATCATACATCCTTCAGCTAGCATTTCTATGAACTTGAAACATCATTCTATCATGCCACATGGAATTATTTTTAGTCCAGAACTAGCACTCCTGAATTGATGAGTGTCTAAGAAAGTTCTAAAACTTACCGCAGATGGGATAAAATTCACATTTTCTTTTATAATGCCAGACTAATCATTCAGACAGAAAAGCAATTCCTTATGGTAATTAATTGATTGCATAACTTATCATAACACTATTTTCTTTTTCTTGTATTCACTAATATATCTAGAAATGTAACATTGTAACTCTTTGTCACAGAATATAAAAATTAATGACCTTCTAAAACACCTATGAGCTTAGCATACTGAAAGCAGAGTATAATTAACAGTGTTATATCAATTGAAGTTTCAGCAATTATTTTTTCTACGGCATAGAGTTCAAAGCAAATTAATGGTGTAGAGTTGAAAAGACAATTACATTTCAAATTTGGAAATAGTAGTTCTGTCCATTAAATATTGACTGTCTTTAAACTGTTTTCTTGCTGGAGCTATGAGTTTATCCTCTGAACAAACACGATGAAGACATCGAGGACCTGGAGTGTGTCCAGAGAGGAGTAATGAAGCTGATGAGGGGTCTGGAGCACAAGTCTTAGGACTTCCTCAGCTTTGGAGTGGCTGACAGAACTGGGATTGCTTAGTCTAGAAAAAAGCAGTCTCAGGAAAGACCTTATTGCTCTCTACAACTGCCTGAAAGGAGGCTGTGGTGAGGCTGGGGACGGCTTCTTCTGCATAACTATTGATAGGACTAGAGGAAATTGCCTGAAGTTGTGTGTAAGATATTATTCTGTTACACCATTGTCTCAAAGTTTGCTGGGGACACAGATGAACAAGTCCAAGCAAGTCCTGGGCAGGAGTTGAGAAACCCTTTGTCTGGAGAACATTGATGGACAAGTCCTAGGCAAGGGTTGTGAAATCCTTTGTCTGAAGGACACAGATGGACAAGGCCAGGGGCAACAAGAGAGAGATAAGCTGCAGCTTAATGCCCGTGAAGTGGTCTTTTGCGTGGACATATCTTAAGGAAGGTGGTCATCTAATGGGGTACTCACACGACTCTTGCTCAAGTGCCCAGGGATGTCATGCAGGCAGGAGAAAAAGTAGGATAAAAGAGGAATTGGAAACCAGATAGGTGTCTGACATCAGATTCCTAACTATGGAATTCTTGCATGCTGACAGATTCTCCTGGGCCTGCTGAGTCCTACTGCTTCCTCCCGGATTGGCTCTGCGACTTCCTCCTGCTACCTGCTTGCTGCCCAAGGCCAACCATGCTGCTGCTTTCTCCCCCCTCCCCCCCCACTTCTGCCTCGGACCTTCAAACATTGTGCAATGGGACCGCTGCTGGATCCTGGTGGTGACTATCCCCGCTTTATGCAATTCTTGCTTCTTTCCTATCTTTTCTATCACCCTCCTTCCCTTCCCTGTCTCCCTGATTAGGATTTATAATAAACTGGTTGGACTAACATATGAAATGTTGTTTCTTAATCTCACACTGCGTATACAGATATTAAAAGAACCTCATCTCCCTCCTGTAAATTGGAGCCAGACATTGTGCCAGGGGAGATTCAGGTTGGAAATTAGGAAAAATTTCTTCTCTGAAAGAGTGGTCAGGCACTGGAACAGGCTGCCAAGGGGGATGGCTGAGTCACCATCCCTGGAGGTGTTCGAGAAATGTTTAGATGGTATAGTAAGGGATGTGGTTTAGCAGGGAAATATTGGCGGTATGAGGATAGTTGGAATGGATGACCTTGGAGGTCTTTTCCAGTCTTGGAGATTCTATGATTTTATGAAGATTAAGTCTTCCTTCTACTGCCAGAAATCACAAACTTCCAGCTGCCATTCTTCTCTGCTGCTCCTGTCCAAAATTCGCCATACAATACAGGCCAGCAGTCTTAAGATTCTTGCTACCAAAGTCTTTATGAATTTCCGTTTATTTTCTTGTGTGTCATTCCAGCTGCAAAGAAAACTGTTCTCTTTTTCACACATCTTCCTCACCTTGCACTGCACTACATCTATCGGACTACATCTTCTCAAGCACCAGACACCTTCACCATTTCCATCCTCAACAAGAATTATCAAGCCTTTCTTGCTAAGAAAGACCTAGATAGTAGGATCCATCTTAGAAGTTACATTTGGACAGAGACTACTGCAATATCAGAAGAGATGTTTGCAGCAGTTGGGGCCGAGGAGTTCATCCTGCAGATTGCTATTGTTATTTGTTGCTAATTTTCTCACAAACGCCATATCTGGTCTTCCAGTATGTACATGTTTTGCTCCTATTCAGCCTATTCACAAAGCATATCATGCTCTAAGGGAGCCAAATACAAATCTAGTTCCCACCTTTACATAAGCAGAACCTGACAGGGAATATCTCACACTGTAAGCGAGATTCTGCTCACGTCTCACTTAACATATAAGCGGTAGGTACATTGCCTTCTCCCATGCCTTAGCATGAAGAAGTGTGAGATTTTTGTGTTGTTTTTTTTCTTTCTTTCTTTTTTTCTCCCCTTCTGCCTCCACATGCAAGCAAACACACAGACACACACACAATCCCCTTCAGCTTTCTTTTACATACCGCATAGATAATCATTCTTGTTAATATTCATTCTTCCCTTCAGCTTCTAAAAAGATGCAGTGTTTCAATACTGAAACTACTAGACTCTAACTGAAAAAGTAGATATATAATTAGTTACATTCAAGAAATAATACTACATACTTTTTCCGACTGTGTAAATAGTATGGCTGCTCCTATAAACACAGTAACAAGCAGTTCAAAGACAAATAGATAAAATACCTAATAGGATATATAGTGGCTACAGGTGCTCAACTTCTTGAAGAACTACAAAATATTTTAAGTTTATTTTGCAGATTTGAACTGTGACATTAAAAGCTGAGATTCTCTGCTCAACTACAGCTACAAAAATGTGCTGTCTCACACCACAGAACTAGTTCTGAACTCAGAAGATTCTAGAATCAGAAAAGAGAATGCTCTACTTCCTGGGGTAATGTCACTTTAGTACATCTGGAATATAGTAACCCGTTTTCGTTATGCGAAGAAGATTTAAAAAAAAAAAAAAAAAAAAAATTGAGAAAAATATGAAACATTTAGTTTTCAACGGCTAAAGGTAGATAACTTTAAAAAAACATACTTTATTCAGATATCAGCCAAGAATCCATAAGAAGCCTGGAGTATTCTCTAGATCCAGATAAATTCCTAGAATTTTACCTTTAAAAATGAATTCTTCAGATTTTACTACGAGCTTTGTGTGATTCCTAGAACTACCAGTTATGTTTGCTGCTTAACACCCAATGCTCATTGCTGAAAAGAACTTTTTCCAGTTTAAGAATGACAAACAAAAAGAAAATAATTAGAATGCTAACACATTATCTGGCAAATTTTACATATTTGCATGTTAATTTTATAATGTATTTATAACACAAGAAGAAATGACAGAAACTATAAAATATATTAGTATGGTACAAAAAAATACCTACTAATATGTAAACTCACTGTTACTCACTAGGACAGATGAGATTATTTTCCATAAAAGGAAATTCTAGATTAAAAGTGTGTCTTCTGCTGAGGAACTGAGATGTTATCTGAAAAGAACATTGAACTTAGTGATTAATAGCATTGTAGCTAGTAACTGCTGTGCCACCTCCTTAAGCTTTTCATAACTGATATGGAGAGAAATATTTCCTGAAATGCAATTACAGATGATTAATAATAATAATGAAATGAAATAGCAATGCTGTCTAGCTTCAATTACTTGTAAGTGTAACATTACTTAGATTTGCCGCCACAATTTTAAAATAAGGTGGTACTTCTTTTATGTAGCTCATAAACTTTTTCCTGAATTACTTACTGGATGTGTATATGCTTACGTTTTTAGAATCCTTTCAGCTGTTTCTCTTCTTTGCTGTATCCTTCTTCCCTGTTCATTTTTGAATCTGCACAGTCTTGTTTTCTCATTCTGTTCTGACAGATTGAGTGCTTCTCTGTTGTCTAATTTTGTCTCCTTTAAATTCTTCATTTCTCACTTAACACTTTCAAGTGACCTATCAGCAACTCTTAATGTACATTTAAATTAGGCTGTTTTGAATAACATTTACACACAGAATTTGAGATTTTTTCTTTTTTTTAATTTCAATTTCTTGGCTGGAAATTATGTTATGGTCCTCTCAGGCCACTTTCACTAGCTCAGTCAGCACAGAAATAGCAATCTATGTATTGCAGGTCATCTGTTCTTTGTCAAGAAACTCCTCTTTGTGATTCATCTGCACTCTGAAACTGTTAGAATGATATATAAATTACATGGAACTGAATATATCCTAGGAACATACTGAAACAAGAGAAAGATTTTAAAAGCTCCTATAATTGCTAATTTAGATTAAAAAAAAACCTAAATACTTTAATTCATTTCAACATTGCTTTTATCTTCAGAATGAATATCTTATTAAGATTATACCAATATTAAGGAAGTTGTAATTATGAAAATATGTATCAAAGAACTGCGCAACAGGGAAAAATCAACTTGTGGTTGAACCCAGCAGGCAGCTAAGCAACATAAAGCCCTCACTTCCCCTCAGTGGGATAGCAGACAGAATAAAAAACTGGTTGGTTAAGGACATTTAATAAGGGAAGAAAACAAGAATAAATAAAAACAAGTGATGCACAGTGCAATAGCTTGCCATCAGCTGATCAATACACATACAGTCCTTGAGCAACAGCAGCCCCTCTGGTAAACTACCTCCAGTACCTCCTTCTACTTTTCAGCATGATGTCATCTGCTATGGAATACTTCTTCGGTCAGTTCAAAGTACCTAATGCCTGTTTTACACCATATCAACTGTCAACGTTTTCAATAAATTCCCTACAGCAAAGAAATAGATATAAAAACTGAAAAATAAAATGAACAAGAACTTTATGAAAGGTAACTTTAAATTTCAATCAAACTTTAAACTTCACAAGTTATTAGATAAATTTATCACATTAGCTTTTGAATACAATTGAATAGCTTATTAGAATTAGAAGAGGTACAAACTTTTTTTTGGTGGAAAATAAAACAGATGGTCACCAAAATAGTTTGTAAGAAATACAGATGACCACAACCTCTTCTAGTGAGAGAGTACATATTTGATATGTTCAAGTGAAAGCTTACCAGTTGTTCAATTTGGATTTTGCCAAATTTTTCTGTGTATACATGTTCAATTAGCATGCAACGTTAAAGAATGCCTGTACTGGCTTTATCATTCAAGGACAATAGACAATATTTCACTAAGTAAAACAGATTTAATTGCCAAACAAGATTTCAAGAAATAGAACTTGATTTTAATCACAAAGAAGCTGCAAGGCAATTTTCAATTACAGCTAGCTTTTTATTTTTATCCAGCTGTGTATCCCTGCTGATTCCTGAAATTACATGTAAATTGTCCCAGATTTTGAAGTGTTACACCTACTGAGGTTTTTCTTTTGTCAGCTGATGAAGTATCTGTGATTAGAAACTCACTAAATTGGCATTTTTAAGATTCATTACCCCACCCTGCATATTTTTGGACTACAAGATGGAATACGAAGAAGGCTTTGTTGTCCCAAGGGAGATTATTCTTCCTAATTAGGCTGTTGGCAGTGCAAACTGCACACCTATCCTACAACTTCAAAAGGTAATACAGAAGAAGCCTTCGAGAAGAGCCCATAGGGTATTATTGAATCAGGTCAATAACATTCTTCTTCTTTGGAAAAAAAAAATAAAATAAAATAAAATAAATCAGATAAATTCACTCTAGAACAGTTCGCATAATGATACTGCATATAAACTTTTACAATTATTCTACTAATTTTCCCATACCTGAAACTACACACCTGTGTTTATAATATTTAACTCAATTATTCACATTTACAATGCATGTGTGCTAATGTGAAGAGTATTTGAACTCACAAGGTTGCCTTTTTACATACCATAATTATGCACGATGTTAACAGAGAATCACAGTCACAGAAATGCAGCAGTTGGAAGAAACCTCAAAAGATCACGAAGCCCAGACTCCCTGCTCAAGCAGGTACTCTATAATAGGTCTCACATGTAGGTGTCCAGGCAGATCTTCAATATCTTCATAGACAGAGACTCTATAACCTCTCTAGACAATCTGTTCCCGTGCTCAATTACCCATATTGTAAACTTCTGTATGTTTGTATGGAACTTAGTATGTTCAAGATTTAGGTCATTACTCTTTCTCCTATTGCTACATACCACCAAGCAGAGCCTGGCCTCATCCACCTGCTTCCCATCTCTCTTTAGATATTTATCAACATTAATCAGATCCCCTCTCAGCCTTCTTCTCCCCAGGCTGAACAGACCCAGGTTACTCAGCCTTTTTTCATACAGGAGATGCTCCAGGCCTTTTATAATCTTTGTGGCCTTTTGCTGGACTCCTCCTAGGAGATCCCTGTCTTTTTTGAACTAGGAAGCCCAGAACTGGAAACAGTATTCTAAATATGGCCTGATGAGGGCTGAGTGAAGGGGGAGAATCACTTCCCTTGACCTGCTGGCCATGTTCTTTTTAACACATCCCAGTATACTTCTGAATTTCTCGGCCACAAAGGCACACTGCTGGCTCATGGCCAACCAGTTGTCCACAAGGACATGCATGTTCTCTGCAGAGCTCCTTTCCAGCAGGTAATCTCTTAACCTGTACTGGAAATGGAAGAAACAAAGGTATCATTTTTATGCACAGTTAACCCACATGTATTTCAAACACAAATGAAATACTTTTGGAAACTACAGACCTACGTATATCACAGACCCAAATATACTGCAACAGAATAATAGCTCCATGTAGCGTGAGTATTAAAACAGGCTTGCAGCCATTCAGTATCTTTGACAGGTACAGCATAACAGACAATGATCGTTTGTAAACTTGCTATCAAGAAATGAAAGGATTTTTCTCAGTATTTGGTAAATATAGTGGAAAGATTGGCAAAGTAGTGAATTAGAGATAGTTTGTAGTTAAAACAAATAGAAGCTCATTCCAAGGAAGACAGACACTGACTAAATCAAACTATGGCCTCTCACGAGACACTAAAATAACTGAGATATCGCAGATGAAAACTGCACTATACTGCACTCATAGAAAAGAAGCCAGAATATATTTATTGATATAATACAGATACAGTATAATGATTTAACAAAGCTTACTTGTAACTAAAGCAGCAACTTAACAAGATTCAAGATGGCTGGATACACTTGATTATTTACTGCATAGAGGGTAGCGTTAAACACACATCAGTCAAAGATATGATCTTAGTGAGGCTAACAAAGCCTAAAACAACAAATTAGTCACCAGGATCCGTATCAGCAAGGTGTAAGGGATCTCTGCACAGTGTAACCTTGAGAAGCATTCCTACTCAAGGAGAGATGTTGTGCAGCCAGCTGATATACAGGAGAGTTAAAAAGTGCTCTTGGGTCGCTCATCCTTTATGGGGGTAAATGCATGTACTCCCACCTCTTGCCTGAGAGGTCACTACAGAGCGCTTTTGGTTTTGGGCAGGATAAACATGTAGATGTCAAGGTTTTCCTGGCATAGAGTTACTTATCACCATAGATGCTTGTATAGAATCAAGGAATCATAGGAAGGAACCCAGAATGATCACTGAGTCGAACATCAGGATGATTATGTATTTTCAATTTTTGATGAAAACAGAGGTTGTAACAAAATGGTGCGTTTAGCTGTTACAGAGCAGTGCTTACAGTAAGTTGAAGACTCTGCACAAGAGATGCACAAGAAGGTGAGAGGAGACACAGCCAGGATAGCTGACCTAAACTGGCCAAAGGGATATTCCATATGACATGATGTCATGCCCAGCAACAAAAGCTGTAGTAAGGACAGAGGAATGGGGTTTGGAGTGATGTCTTTTGTCTCCCCAAGAAACAGCTGTGTGTGATGAGACCTGATTTCCTGGAAATGGCTGAGCATCTGCCTACTGATGGGAAAGAGTGAACAAATTTCTTGTTTTGCTTCGCTAGAACACACAGCTTTTATTTTACTTATTACCTGCCTTTCTCAACTCACTAATTCTTCTACATTAACCTTTCATATTTTCTCCACCATTCATCCTGGGGGAGTGAGCAAGCAGCTGTGTGGTGCTTAGCTCCATGGAGTGGCTGAACCACAACAATAGCAAATTAATTTTTTCATTTTTTGATACCATCAAATTCAGAAGTGTATTACTATAGAAGCTTAATGCTGCTAAGATTAGCTGTCTTTCAACTAAATTTTCAATTAAATTAGTAATTAAAGGTATATTAATATTAATTTATGTTATGAAATAAAGATACAAATTTGGCTGTTACACTCCATAATGGTAAGAAAAGTTTATTGTTAGTCATTTGAGGTTTTTAAATTCCTAACCAAAATTTTCTTCTTTCTTAAGATTTTATTATTCTAAATTTTCAATAGTATGTCACACAAAAAAAGAAAAAAATAATAATACTTATCTTCATTTGCCTATTAACTGAACTCATATGATTCAAGATTTTTCAGTACTCAGAACAATTCATCACTTCATAGGACTTAGTATCAGACACTTTTTTTAAAAAACAGGAGGAAAAAACCCTGCTCTCCCAGAGCCAGTATTTACATACTTGATAATCAAACACACAATTACAACAGCAACTTCCAGTTTTCTCTTTGAATAATTATGCTGTGGAGCCAAGTCTTGAAAGCATATGTAAATGGGAGTGCAATACTGTACTGATATATGCCAATACTTACATTTTTATTTGCTTAAGGTGTCATAGCATGCCAAACATAATCCAATTGAAAGTTATATATATTTGCTAGATTGTAGCAAGAAAAGAAAAGCAAACCATTTTGTCTTTCCCGTTATTTTTATAATTTTTATACTCCTCTGTTAATATCAACTCACTACTGCAATTGAACACAGAGGGCATTAAAAAAAAAAAAAAAAAAAAAATCCTCTCCAAAAGTAATTTTAAACTGGTAGTGATTTATCCTACAGCATACGATTGACAACATATTTTATTACAACAAAACAGAACTCTAGAACTTTTGACAATTTTGAAACAAGGCAACTGCATTGAAATTGTGCCCTAAGGAGAAAAAATATAATGAAGTTGAATGTATTCACTTTCAGCTTGCAAAATACCTTTTTTTTTTCTCTCCTGTTTCTTCTTTTCCTTCTGGTAGGGTTTGTTGTTTTTTTTTCTTTTATTTTGCTTCTTGACTTGATCAAGGTAAGTCTGCTGCTAAGAGAATACTGCAAGCGATAATCAGATATTCTTTTACAGAAATACTTTTGAATGCCATGTTAAAATATAACACTCAAAAAAGGAACCATAGCCACACTCGGTTCTCATCTCTGAAGTTAGCTGATGTATGAATCTAGCATTAACAAGTTGTATGCTTTTTTTCCGTTACATATGTCAATTTTCACTTTCATTTAAAGTGAAAATAAGAAGAGATTTTTTGGAGCAGGCTAATAGTTAACAGTACCTCTGATGTTCAACAGCGTAAATTTAAATCTAATTTTGTATCTTATTTCATCTCAGAAATGCTTTTATGAAACTCTCAAAGTACACAAAAGATATCAGTTACAATAGTAGTCAACCTCATGACTCAAACGGTAGAGAAGATTTTGTATATATCATCTCTGGTTAACGACATCCCATAAAAATATAAAATACACTGTTTTCCTCAGAGTTATTCCCAGAACTCACCACAGCTGCTTTAATACACCAGTCACAATCTAGATCCCTGTAAGCGAGGTGGGAGTGTGGGCATATGCCTGCTAGGCAAACATGAAGGAAAGAAATACAGACAAGAAGTCTGAAAATGCAACAACTGAGTTGACAAAGACTTTAGACAGCAAGAGACAGAATGCTCAAGTGTTTTCAAAAACATGAAGGTTTTTTCTGTATGTGTGAATGACCCTGCCAGAATGAAAACAGCTTTAAGCAAGGATTTTTGTTGTTTATTCCATGGTGCAGTTAGACAAATGTAAAACTACACAAGAGCCTGTAAGCAATTTAGAGCTCAACTCACAGTTGCCTTTCTCTATCTGTAATAGTAGCAGATTAGATTTTCCATTACACTCTGATTGAAAATGTGAACTCTGAATTTTCCTTTAGCACTGTCTAATATTAAGTGTTACACAGCTTGAATTGTGGAGATGAAAATTAATAAAGGGATTGTTACATAACTTAGTACTGCTTTAGAAAAACAGAACGTTGCTAATGTACTCTTGAATGCATGAGCATAAGTTAAAAAAATAAACTTCTATCAATTTTCAAGAAATGAAAGAGGTTCTGCTTCAGCTAGAAGCATTTATTTTGATAGCAATAAGGATACTAAATTACTCTAAACAGAGCTTTGGAAAGGGTTATGCTAAAATAAAACTTTATTGGGATTTCTAGACAGAAGTAAGGAAAGTTTTAACTTCTCCCTCTAGACCAAAAATAAAAACGAGCACTTAACAATCTAAAGGGCAAAGTTCTAAAGCGGGAAATGTTATCCTTTGCTTCATACCTTGAAATGGCAAATGTGTGGCCTGGCCTTTTGTTACTTAAGAAGTTCTCTTCCTGCTTTGTCATGACGGATTAAATAATTTTGTGCCTCAAACCTCACCCCTTATACTCAGCTCAACAAGTATTAAAAGAATTCACTCATAACTCTAAACCATTAGCATACTAATTTAGGCCCACTGCACACTTCCTTATTTTTATGAGCAAGACTTTGCCTAATTGAAAATAAGTTTCATATTCATTTACAGTCCCAGAATTTGGTGTTATATTTTTACTGGTATTACTTCTTCCCCCTCATAACTTAATCATGAGTCACAGCTGTAAGAAACCATCATCAAACCAATCTAAGTGCTGGAAGGTCTGGCAGCACTTTTTCAGCTTTTACACACTGTGAATGCTAAGACAATGTTGATGTGGTAGTTGCTGCAGCTTATGATGTTGTAAACTATTTTTGCAGTAGATTTATTATATCCTACTCAATTTTAATCTCTTTATTTTGTAGATTTTGAGCCCATTATTTGTAACTTAACAAAACTCTCATCAGTATAGTTACATCAACAAATAGAAACAACTAAACAGAACAGTCTCAAAGAACTAGTTTTGTAAACTTGCAAAAAGTATACTTGTTTGTTAAGAGCTGAGGGTTGAACACAACTCAGAAATTGCAATGTAGGATAAACTTTGGTAAAACCTTCATCGCTTACCACATAATCTACACCTACTTTAAAAGTGTTTAAAGGAAAGTCATTGTAGAAATTTGAAAGAAAAACATTTAGATACTTTGACTAGTTGATTAGAGGTTTCTGTTCAATATGATCTGCCATAAATGTAAAAAACATTGTAATGCAACTCAAATAACATATGTAATAGATACTTAACCACATTTGGCCTTTTAAAAACAGAATAAAGGGAATGCAGTATATTAACTGCTTTTCAAAAGTATAGGAGATTAGGGGTCTTTTCTTTCCTAAATACTCTCTGAAAAGAAAAACCCACATTTTCCTCTGAACTGTATCAGATCCAAAATAAATATGGGACAAAACTGAATTGATTTCAAAGTGATTTTGTTGTATATTTGTTTGTTTGCTTATTTCCTAGTTTTAAGCTGGTGAAAGTGTATAGCTGTCTCAGCTTGCCTCAGGCACGATGATCTGAAGGGAAAGACTACTGGATTTGCCTGGTTTTAACCAAGCTCTTGGGACATATAAGCTGGTAAAAAGCTAATAAAACAAACAAACAAACAAACAAACATTACCAGCTTTCCCAGCTCAGTCAACAGTTTTTACATTAATGTGCATGCAAAGATTTAAATGATTGAAATAAAAATAAAATACCTTACCCAATTATCTGCTTTTTTTTTTTTTTCTAATGTATTGTAAGTTCACTCAATCTTTTCCCATGCTTGAGATTTTTATTAAGCAATTAAGTAATCTTACTGAGATACTCAGGCTTCAAATAAGATTGCACTTGCTGGCTTTAGTTATTTCTTTTTTAAACATCAGTATTGACCTTTCTGTTACACTTGAAAATGTATTCCCATGTCCTTTTTCTTATCTAAATACTGTTTTCCTTTATAATAATTAAAAACAAATTGGGTCAGGACAAAGATAAAGGCAAATTTCACGTGATATTTACATGGCATTTATCCTCATATTGGATGCTTTTCGCACACACATAAAAATTATTTCAACTCGTCTCTAAAAGTGATAGCACCAAATTTAAAAGTTTTCCAAAATTTTCAAACCATATTTTTTCTCAGTTAATAATATATCAGAGTGGATGAATGCTCAGCTTAAGGATAACATAACATGAAATGAAAACACATCATAAAGATCACCTACAGACTTGAGAAAAACATTTCTACAACTTCACACTTTAAAGCTAGCTACCTCATTTGCAACTTAATCTCTAGCAGCCAATCTTTTCTTTATTCAATAGTGCCTAATATTAAAAATCAAATAGATAATATTTCTTCCATCATTCTAAACTAAAAAAAAAAAAAATAATTAAAAACGGAAATAGAAAATGGATGAATGACTTTTTGAGTCTTGTTAATATAAATAAATTATGTACATTATGGAAGTAATGCCTCCTATTTATTTCCATAGAAACTGCAACAGATATTGAGTGAACAAAACTATGTGATAGAGCAAATTCTCAGCTACAAAACACTGGTTTTCAACACAGTCACCACCATTAGCCAATTCACGTGAATGAGCTGATAAAGAATCTCTTCATTTTGTGGTGTGACAGTTGTGCATGGACATCCAGCATCACAGAGTAGCCTACATTGTAAGGAATCTCAAAGATCATCTAGTTCCAACCCATGCAACGGACTGGGCTATTACATCAAGCTGCCTAAGGCCCCACCCAACCTAGCCTTGAACACCTCCAAAGATGGGACATTCACAGTTTCTTTGGGCAAGCTTTTCCAGTGTCTCTCCACTCCTGAGTAAAGAATTTCATCCTTACATCTAATGTAAATCTCCCCTCTTTTAGCTTAAAATCATTCCCCCTTGTCCTATCACTATCAGACCACATTAAAAAAAAAATAAAAATATTACAAGCTCCCTTCAAGTACTGGAAGGCCACAGTGAGGTCTCCCCAGAATCTTCTCCAAGCTAAATAAGCCCAGCTCCCTCAAACTTTAATCAGAAGAGAAGTGCTTCAGCTCTCTGATCACCTTCAGGGCCCTCCAACAGCTCAACATCTTTCTTATGAAATAAGACAATAAAAGTTTATATATATGCACTCCATTTGTCCCTACCTTTTCTGTTTTTCTCATCTGGTGGAATTTGTTTTACTTTTGAATTTATTTCACGTGGATGTGTTCTGTGCACACTTTTGTGAGGTCAAAGAAAATATTTTAACATTTTGTCTTGCCCTCTTGTAAAATCAAGCTACAAAGATAATTAACAATTGTAACAAAAAATATAAAGAAAAGAAAAAAGTGAGCAGTGAAAGCTAACAACATTTTAAAAAACAACACAATATTGTTGTTACAAGTAAGATTCTTAGGATAAATTTTTGTCAGCTAAGTCAGGCTTTTTTCTTACTGCATTCTGCAAGAACAACGTAGGTTCAATGAGATAATAGTTTGAGCAGTTGAGTACCACATATGGTGTGTTTCTTGCTGACAGCATGAATTCTTGGCTTGGAAACACTAATATATTAAACTACATGTTTTGATCAAAACAGTACTTTCTTGCAAGCACTTTGTAATCTGTACACATACAGTTCCAGCTCTATGCAGACTTCATATAATCTGAACTAATGAAAGGACTTCAATACTTAAGGAAGGTCATCTACAAGAGTGATTTGATACACTCAGAGTTCATTCTGATGTTCAGTAATGTTCTAATATTGAGTCACAGACATGGTTTTTGAGGCTAGCATCAGGAAATTGCAAGCAGTGACTATTCAGTCAGGATGAGAATTCAAACATTTATAGTTATAAATTTATTTGAACTCTAGGAATCTAAATTTTGGAAGATTAGGATTTTCGTGTCAAATTAATCATAATTTTAGTTTTCTTTTTAAACTGTTAAATTTTATTAACTGAACTGACTGTTAAACTGCCACTGCTGAAACGTACTACCCACCACTTCACTGTGCTCACATCTGCTGTTTGGTCCCCATAAATGTTCAGTAAGCACCAATGAATGTCAATAGATGACATTTTTTCTGCACAGAGGAATTCAATTTCACACTTTTGCTTCATCTACACTTCCATGTCAGACACCATTCTGTCAGACTGCCCCTCTGCTACCATCTGTCATATGCCAACAAAACATAATGGAATCTAAAAGGCCCACAAAATAATACCAGTATCAGAGACCGATTAATGCCTGTAGATGTTAGTTGCTGCAATTGGTTACCATTTTTGAGTAGGTATAATTTATAATCAGTATAATCTGGGTGGATTTGCATTCTTTCTGAATTTTACCAATTCTGAAATAAAAACAATTATGATTTTTAATTTTCATGAAAATTGAGCATGAAATACAAAGATGAAATGTGTAATGATATACAAAATGTAACGCAATGATATACAAAACAACTGTACTAACCTACATATTGTAGGAAACTTCTGAAAAATCACATTCAAGTCTGATGCATTTGTCACTTGCATGATTTCCTTTTCCTTTTTTTTCTTAATCATAAGAAATGTACAGTATTCATTAGCTTAAATCTCAAAACTGAACACACAGCCTCACATTTTTGTAACACAGCAATAACCAAGAGCACTTGTAATTACATGGTGCAAGGCAGCACAAGCACTATATCTATCTTGTTATCCGGTAATGATAAATAAAGCAATTCCACTACAAACATGAAAATAACTCTTACTTGTAAGAGAATCTGAAACACGCCTTTATTGCCTTACATGTTTGCAGAAGAATAACTTCTAGCGGGTGTTGGGAACCTACCACCTTTCCCTGTCTCCTCACAGAAAACTTTTTATTTAGAAAAAAAAAAAAAAAAAGGAAAATAAACAAATAAAAATAAAAGTATACCATGGCAGCACTGAAAATTTAAGGGAAAACATATGTATTTTAATTGTTTAATCTTACTTTTTGACTAGAAGTTGAGGAAGGATCTGCTGTGAACCTTAAAAATGCATAGAGGGATATATGGAAATTAATAAATAGGATAATTATAAAAACAATGTCAGCACACTTGTCACAGATCAAATTGACAAGACATTTGGCCTTTCTTACTATGATTTGACAGGGTTATTACTGACTTAACATGATAGGCATTGAGTAGCTTTTAAAATTATTTTCTTTAATAATGTACACAATAAATCAAGATAGACCCTTTTGTGTCCTGCAATACAGAAGGTTAAGTACGTGTAAAAACAACTAAATTCTTAAGCAAAAAGCTTAACTCTTTATATCAGAAACTATTTTGTAGAATAATCCTAATGTTCTGAAATGTTAGGGGTGAATCTGTTAAAAGAAAGACAAGCTAATTAAAAAGAAAAAAGATTGTTTTAACCTTCTTTTTAACTCTATTCACTGAGCTCTCTTGTTCATGTTATGAAGGTTATGAAACATTTGTCCTTTTTTCTTGCAAAGATTTTAATGCAGGAATCTTCCTTAGCTTCTGCACAATATCTATTAATACAAAGAATTAAATTAATTTTTCTGCTATTGCTTTGTCCTTTCTGAGCACTACTTTGAAATGCAAAGAGGATCCAATTATCTTTCTCTCCATTTCCAGTACTCTGGATGGCACTTCTTTCATGATAGTTTTGAAATTCTTCTTATTTAGTGTTATTTATCATCAGCTTCAACAGTTGGTTCCTGGCTATTTCAATCTTCCTACTCTATTATGGATAAGCATATAATTTCTATGTCAAACTAAACATAAATATATCACGTGCACTGCAGAAACTTTTCAGATGATAATACCACTATCATTCTGAATCACTAAATACTCATAGCTTATTCCCTAACAGTAAACACATTGACATAAATACATACATATGTATCATTATATATATGTGTATATAATGTATATATAAATATATATATATATATAAATATATATATATATATATAAAGAAAAACTATATATTTTCTTTTATTTAAAAACATGTCTGGTATGCTAAGTCAATGAAAACACTCAGGGAAATAAAGAGGTTTATTGTAATATAAATTAGTGACTCTAGTCACACAAAAGTAGAAGGGAAGTTTGCATTGAGCTTCTCTTGAACATTCACTTAACAATAAAATAAGGTATAGAGTTCTAAAACTAAAGTAAAGAGTGCATCCCACTGATAGTAAAGCATTCATACTGATAATTACTAACTCTCCCAAACTAGGACAAATTTTACTTGCCTGTTTATTGCAGTTTTAAGTGCACTTCTTGAGACAAAAGTACATAGGAGACAATCCTTGATGTTACTGCTCTATAAAAGTTAATGAAGTAAAAGTTAAGCTATATATATTAAATTCCAGAATAGTCACACCATTAAGGAAAGAGTTTAAGACAAAAGTTGATGTTTAATCACATAAGCAAATGTCTGAAAAAAAAAAAGAAAAAAAAATTGTCTATTAATCTGAAGTGTATAATAGGCAGAGGCAATGAATGAAATACAATTTGTAATAAAATCCTCTGTACTATTTACCATAATTACTTAGTTACATATGAGTTTCTGTGCATAATAGCTAGAGATTTGCTTAGGAAATATATAGTTTCATAGTAGAATGGTATAAATAAATGGTTTTGGCTGAGGATATTGGAGGGAGAAATAAATTGAATAATGCATTTAAAAATGTTTATGATCAAAAAGTACCTACTTGTTTTCTGATATGCATTGTTTTCCAAATAATAATGATCTTGTGACTGTAGAAAGGAAAAGAATGGGCTTACAGGTTAGAATTCCTGTAAATTCTTTCATTACTTTTTCTGTTTGCTAGTTAATTGTGTGTGAAAAATCAGAGGTCACCCTGAAACAATCCTCTTAAGGCCAACTTACTGAACTATGAATCATTACTCTCTACATTTTCTTTTTTGTTTTGTTCAACAACAATCATTTTCAAGTGCCTGTCTGAGCTGAAGGTTTAGTATTATGAAACAACAAATATAAAACACGATTTTCAAAGGCAAACAATATTTGTTGCCAAGTTTTTACTGAAGTAAATGTTATCACACAATATTTTTATGACATTACTTGAAATTCGTTGTCAACACCTTATCAATAAGCTCTTAATAAAGGCATTAATTTATATGAATAGCTAATAAACAATTCTGACAATGATGTAATATTACAAAGTACTGTAAGATGAGGAAGAAAAGGATAGAAAAGTTTGGAGAAGACAGGATGTTTGGAATAGTATCTTTCTTGTGCTGGTAGACCCAGAACTGGATCCAGATCACCAGATGGGATTTCACAAGAGTGAAGTAGAAGGGGGAGAATCATCACTCTCAGAGTGCTGCCTACATTTATATACTCATATACACTTATATATACATATGTACACATGATAAGAAGAACTATGTTCTAAGTATTTGAAGGTAACAAAAACATGCTGGAATAGAAATCTGAACTGCACTGTTTAGAATTGCAGTTTTTTGCAATTTGGCTGAGATACCTTTGGCTGAGATAAAGTTCATTTTCTTCATAGTAGCTGGTATGATACTATGTTTTGGGTTTGCAATCAGACTAGTGTCGATAACATATCCAGTGTTTTAGCTACTGCTGAACCATGCTGACACAGTCTCACAGCCAATCCTGCTTCTCGTGATGTCCCATCAGTGAATGGGCTGAGGGTGCAAAAAAAGTTGGAAGTTAACTGTTCTGGCTTCAGCTGGTATGTTTCGATTTTTGGAGAAAAACAAATAACACATCACTGTTCTGGTTTTTGCTGAGTAGGGGTGTATAGAACCAAGGACATTTTAGTTTCTCAGCTTCTCATACTGCCCTGTCAGTGGTGGGGGAGAGGGCTGAAGTGGAGAAATAAGGGGCGGGGGGTGGGAGGGCTCCAGGAACTGTGAGGGGACAGAACCAGCACAGTTAACCTAAACTGACCAAATGAATATCCCATATACCATATGGTATCAGGCAGAATAAAGTTTGTAAACAAGTGAAACTTGTCACGCAGCCTGCTACTACTTGGAGACGGGGGGGGGGGGGGGGGCATTGGTCAGTGGGTGGTGAGCAATTGCTAGTACATCACCTACTTATATACATATATAATTTATGTATGTATGATTATATATTGTCATTGGTTCTATTTTGTATTTTTTCCCTAATTCACTTCTCCATCCCGCTGATAAGAAGGGGAGTGAGTGAATAACTGTGTGGAGTGGACCTGCTTGCTGAGTTAAACCACAACAGATCACAGCAAAAAACAGCTGACTTCAACTAACCAAAGGGATATCCCATACCATGTGATGTAATGTTCAGCAATAAAAGCTCAGGGAGAGAAGGAGGAAGTGTGTAGCCGGTGGCATGGTGGCAAGGGCTTGGGAATTGTGGCAGCTTTCTTCCCCCATAATCATTACACATGTGAAGGCCTGCTTCTCAGAAATGCCTAAACATTTACCTTCCAACAAGAACTAGTAAGTGAATTCCTTATTCTGTTTTGTGTGTACAGCTGTTGTGTTGCCTTAACACGACTCCTCTTACTTTTGCCCTTTCCCATCTGCTGTGTGGGGGTAAGCAAATGGCGGTGAGAGACTTAGCCACCTTCCAGGTTTGAACTACAACCGTAGACAACCTAGAGATACTGTTGAGGCAAGACAGAAATAAAGGCAAATGTAGTGATCAAAAACATGGTTATTAAGATTACATATATTAAAGAAATGATAATATATCACGGAAAAAATGAAACTGTTTTAAACTATGTGAGAACAAATTGGTATTTCATGATTTCTCTTCATATATACTTTGTCATACTGTTCAGTCTTTAGTTTGAACATCTAGTGTTCATACCCTAAGAAAGTAAATGACTGTGAGTGGAATAATTCCATTTTCAGAAGCAGAGTAGATTTTCTACAACTCTACCTGACCACTTCCTCAAACAAAACTTCATTATCATCAAATTAAGACATTAGACATCTTTCTTCACTCAGTTTTAGTCAGCAGCTTCACAGAGCTATGGGACAAGCTTTAATGAAGCTGATCTCTCTTTCCTGTAGGACAGAGACATTACATAAAAGTAAGGGATTTCTGTGTCCAAACTGATACTAGCCTTCCCAAGTAGTGTAATTTAGAGTTCACTTACTTAGAGTTAGGAATGCATATATCATGTTTTATTGCATTTCTCTCTTTCATGGAACCTTTTAGAAGGAAAGAACAGATAAATCAATTTTCCCTCTTCAGTTTCTTCCATTCCCATTTTTGGGATTTCAGACAGAGATTTTCTTTTTACACATGAAACCAAATCATGAAAGGGATTATCACATATATACTTTTTAAAAATATATACTGTCAAAGTACAGATATATAGTATATTTTTGAATGCTCAGAGGGGTGTTCTGGATTTTTATTCCCCACTGAAGTTCCTACACCAAAATTAAGTTAAATTGTATTTATGTACAGTTTAGTATTGTGAGTTAAATTCACAGGAACACAAATAGAAATGTACAGAGAAAAACACTGTTAGTTGCTCATATTTGTAACCAACTTAATATAGCATCATTACATTCCTAGAAATCTCACCATAGTTCACTGACTTAGCATGAATTATTTCCAATAATGACTCATCTAAATTCACAGTTCTGTGGTTGCAGGGTATGTCACCATTTTTCTCATTTGCATTAACCTATAACGAAAACAAAAAAGATGAAATTTCAAGCATTATATATTTAAGCCTTTGCTTAGAACAAATGAAAATATTCTGAAATTTTCAGGCTTTTATACTTTCACAGATGATTCTAAATGTATTATTATTTTTATTTGACACTTTTGTCCCTGAAGAAACTTATTTTCCACATCAGCTGATAATACATACTAAAATATAGCAACCAAATATTTCTAACGTTTCTCTTAATGTACTGACTTTCTTGAGAATTGTATAGAGGCAGAGGTTATTAATTTGTCATCTTAGCAATGCAGGTCTTTTTAATTGTTTGTGCATTTTCTCTGCAGAGGCAATATAGAAAATAGGTATGATGTTTTAAAATAGACATGGTCCACAGAGTGGGGCAGAAGAAATGCTGCAATCTGTTTGTTCTTTTTCCCTTAAGTTTTCATCCAGTATTTCTCCTGATCATCCTGTTGCATCATTGCAATTAGTATATCTGGATTCAGGTACCCAAGCTTTTCCAGCCAGCTGTGACAGCAAAGCTTTTATTACAACACAGGCATAGGGGTAAGCCCAGAGCAAGTTTGAGCACTAACTGTGTGAACATATCCACTTACATTACACTAATTTTGTCCAAATAGGAAAGGTTATCAGAAAAAGGTTAAACAGAGGCATATACCTGGCAGTCTACTGTAAAAACAGTTAGGGATGTGACAAAATAGTTGTGGCTGTTGCACCTGACATCTGGATTGTATTTGCTTTTACCTTTTTTCTTTTTTTTTTTTAATCACGAAATGGGAATAGTTCATTGAAAGTAGATGACAAATGTTTTATCTCTCTCAATATAAAACAACCATCAGAGGAGTTATAAATCATTAAAAATATATTTGTATCTGAAGCATTTGACTTTAGAAGCTTAATTTTTATCAAAGTATACTGTAAAGATTAAAATTAGTCTCTTTCAATGAAAGCAAATAAAGATGAACAGCTGAAATCCTCATGATCACCAGATTTTTTTTTTTTCCCTGCAGAGAAGGTCATCCTTGTTCCTCGACAACATGACTTAAGTATAGGATGATATTCAGATGTTTTGGTTATGATTTAATGTAATTTCAGTTATTTTATTGCAGGCACAACAGTGTATAAGTGCTAAAAAGCTTGCATTAACGTTATCTATGTATTGCTACTGAAAGATTATAAATTAATTGGGTGAGCAGTGAAACAAAAGTTTTGATGAAATGTGTAGACTTTACATTAAATAGTACATGAGTATGACATATAACGGGTACACAACTACCAAAATAGAACTGGGATGAGATTAACAGAGCATGAAGGAGAAAAGGAAGAATTGTAGGAGAAAATACAGTGATGCACAGAAAAGCCAGAGGTAAGACTTTGTTATAAAAGACTCACATACATTAAGTAGAATTGAAAAATAGAACCTAGCACACCTGCATCAAGTGTACATAAATTCATCTTATGGTGCTGAGTAGAACTCTGAAAAAAATACATATATTTCCTAAGAAGTTTTCAGTCCTGGCAATCTACGTCTGCCTGATATGTGTCTTAACCGTATGTCTTGTGTAGAAACAGACAATAAAAGACTCAAATGACACAAAAAAACTTAATATAGCACCATGTGTAAGCCTGATTTACTACACTAAGACATCTCTTTGAGTCTTTTCACTTTTCCTCACAATGCTAAGAGATCACTCAATACTATATATTTTATGGCATCAATACAATAACAGTAAAATATATTTACAGTATGTTAGATATCTGTTTCATTTATCCTCTTTAAATACTATTTTCTAGTATTTTCTAGCATTTTCTAGTATTACACGATCAAATAATTTTGTTGATATTTCTCAAGGTCTGTTTCTGACCAAGATTTCATTTATCTCATTCCTGGGAAACACAATCTATACAGAAAAAATACAGGCATTTTTTGATATGTTGGAAAAATGAAGGATAGAATTCCAATAAAAGAGCATTTTTACGTTTATGAATGAGCCTAATGCTTCCAGTATCTAATACTAACCATAGTAAGTGATTTCAGTTTTAACTAAATTATTTAGTGATATAGCTTGAGCAGAATAATGAGATCACATTCTACGTTGATTGCATATAAGAGAATGCTTAAATACAATTACAACACATACATAATTTTAAACTTATTGTATTACCCTGTATATTTTTTCTTATTATTGCATATTACTCATAGATACCTCTAAAATACATAGAAATCAACCACATATTCCATTCAGCTTATTCGCATTCTTATATTAGTGTTAACTACCATAGACAATTTTCTTCACTTTTGTCTCATACTAAAAGCTGACATCTTTACAACTGCAGATAAAGATAAATTCAATAGTAATTCTTTACAAGAATCTTGTGAACTTTTGCTTACTAAGCACTAGGAAAACTTTCATTAAAATTATTAAGTTGGTAAAGTTAAATAATCAAAAGAAAGAATATATAGGATTAATCTTGTTGTCGTACATATGCATTGAAACATATACTTCTGTAAATGCTTTCCTAGCACATGGAAAACATGGTGCTTATGGAGTAGACAGTTATTTATTTTTTTCCTACAAACAGCATTTTTCTGTAGTGCTCCAAACCTTCTCTGAGTACAAAGTAATTGTTCACAAGTAATTGTTCCATCTACTGATATGTGGCATATCAACATAATAGCATTATGATGACAAATTTTTAACATAGTGACTTGATGCATCTGTTAGTCTTCTGCATTTTGCTATTTTAATGCACTGACAGCATAGAACCATGCAGCGTAGTTTGGTCTGGGCTTTCTCAATTCTTTCCCACTTTCCCCTCCTGGCACTGCCACTGCCATTCATACCTGGTATAGAGTGAAAAGTGTACTTGAAAAAAATTTGTTTCCCTCCTGTTAATAGAGAACCTCACTAGAACAGAAGAGTTGTGTAAAATGAGACAGACCATAACCAGCTCTTGAGGAGAAAAATCGACTTTCACGGCATCTTCAGAAAGGGGAATCCCTCAAATACAACATAAATAGCATTTGCTGTATTAAGAAATAAAGCATAAGGAAGGATATGTGAAGAATGCTCTTATTCTATTTCATCATATCACAAAATGTTTTGCTTTGATATCAGTAATACAGGAAATTTCAAACAGTATTGTGAACAATAACTGGAAGCTTCCTCCCGAACAAACCAATTCCTGTAGTACCACTATATAAAGAAGAGTATTGCCATTAGTTACACTCTATTATCATATAGGAAACACAGGTTGAGAACCAAGATGCAGAGACAACAAGGTAAAAAAGAGCCAGTAAATTTATGTGTCAAATTTCACATAACCTAAGCCTCATTTTTAGATAACAATATATTACACTTAATAAATTCAAGCACTGCTCTAAATTGCTAATGATGCAGTTACAAGTGCCTAGTTGTTCTGTAAATCATACCATAGGGAACAAAGTCAGTCACCCGGAAAATAAAGAATACACAATTACTGTCCACCTGTGAAAGTGTTTTTTAAATGACTCACCCAGAATTACATGGGGATGTTGAAGCAGAGATCTGGATCCAGATCACTGCCCTGGAAACTTCTCTGTTGGCTTCAACATGACTCCATCCTCCTTCCTGCAAGTCTCTGCCTCATTTACTTGATGTATTTCAATCTTAGTGACAATTGAAGGAGTCCTACACACATCCCTCTCCCTTAGTTCACTCTTTTAAGGTGGTAAAGGCTAATCTGCACACCCACAAAGGAGCCCAGACAGACAATAGTGGAACAAGGGAGGGGAGCAAATAACCCTGCTTGGTGGCTGGAATGCACATCACAGGAGAGCCTTCAGCCCACCAAGGGCCCATCTCCCTAAAGACATAGAAGCACATGGCATTACGAGAGATAAGAATCCAAATTTAAAGACCCAGAGGAAAAAATGCTCCATTTCAGTCCCTTCCAAGAGAGTCATTAGCCCTGTTGTCCAGACAGAAAACCAATAAAGATTAAGAAAATGATAACAACTCTACAGATCACATTGTAGACTCAGGAGAGTTGTTGCCCAGGAGGTAGGAAATCTTATGAAATGCAGGGGAAATTTTTTTGTTGCTTGTTTGCCTTTAAAAAAAAAAAAAAAAATAAGGTTACACATGATGTATTACAAGATATTGAAGGGATGAAGCAAAAGTAGAAAAAGAGGAAAGTTCAGGTGATGTGGGGAGGAAGCAGCTTAGGAAGCATAACTATCCACTGATGTGGACTCAGAGAGAGTTGGCCAGTAGCTTCACTACTCATGCCCTGCACCAGATCACTTTGGTATGTCCTATCTTTTTACTAAACTCCACATTCAATTAAGGGTAAAGGTCTTTTTTTCTTGATGTGCTCGTGTGTGTATGTGTGTGCATAGAAACTGGAGTACAGCAACTGGAGTGGCCATGGGTATGGAAGCATGTATGCAACCACTAGCAAAGATCATGCCTAGACATCGAATAATTAGAGTGGCCTGGGTGCAAGGGAGTGAATGGATTTCTGAAGGCCAGCACTGGGTGAGAAGGCATCTATATTTCTCTAAGGGTAAGTGCACATGCAGGATATCCTTTGTATGGGATCAGTTAACTCCTGGATATATCTGTATGTACATGTGTGTAAAGTGTGAGATGGTCTGCACCACCAGCTAGAGCAGGCAACAGCTGCAATGATTGGCACTGCACATAGGTACATACTTTTACTAACAGGATAGCCTTTGCTATCTGTGATTGTGAATGCTCTATGTCTCTGTCTCTTATTTGTGTGGCTAGCCATATATGTATGTGTATACAAGTAGTTTACATGTGCTCTCTGTATTTACTGGGAATGCATAATGGGAATACATTTTCAGCCTTGCTACAGATTGGAGCTGGGGGCATGGATCTATAGTAACGTCACCTCTGTCAGGCTGTCACATCATGACATGATATATTTTCCTCTATCAACTGAGATTTACATTCTGAAAAGTAGGTTGTGTAAAATTAATGGAACAAGGAATCCTCTCAGTAAATGTTGTGTCTTAAGTAAAACAGAAGGTATGCACATGAACTGGTTCACAAATTAACGTCAGTATGTCAGTCACACTTTTTTCTAACCTTCAAATTTTTGGTTTTGTAACCCCTTACTATTCTTTTGTTAATACTCTTTTTTTAAAAATTTATTTACCTTCAGTAAAACTTCAGTAAAATTTCCAGTATTAAAAAATAAATTGAACTCAAAAACATGCTGAAATCCCATCAAAACACGTTGAACGTGTAAAATCATACATCTCAACTGAAAGACTAGAATATTTAACACTGACAAAATTTTAGGAATGCTGGAAGGATAGCAGGACTCTGCCAGTACATGAGGGATCTGTGACTGTGTGTATGCTCATGAAGCTGTGCATAGGTCTGGGCCAACGTAACCTGATGTCTATCCCAGTGGAAGTGGACAAAGGACAAAGCCTGTCTGTCTTCATGTTTTCTATGAGCCTGGTCCACTCATAAATTTTCATACATGTCAGAAACTTACATGTGTTTTCTAATCTTTATATGGCACCAGCACATAGTGACCTTTGCAGTTTGTGTCTGACTGGTATGTTCTCTTTTGTTCTTGAACAGCAAATGAAAATCTGGTAATCAAAATGAGCCACTGGCTACAAGAATTTGGAAACAGTTTCCTTTTAAAATTACTAATAAATATAAATTGCATCAGACTGCACATTCTGAATCTGCTTAGAAAGGTTAAATATTTTCAAGCTAACCTTCCGGAGCCTCCATAAGTCCTGCATCAGCAAAATATGAAGTATTCAAGTATTAACAACAAGGTTTAAAGGGGGAATAAAGAATTGAAGATGGAAGCAGACTTTCTCTGCTCATGTAAAACAACAAAAAAAAAAAGCTTGTCTTTTTTTCTTAAAATTCCCTTAACTATTATTTGCTTTTTTTCTCCACACCTTGATTTCTGATGGCGTTCGGATTGCAGTGTAATTATTGTTAGATTCTGTGTATTGTTGACAAATGCACTGACAAATGCATTTACTTTGTAATAGAAAAAAAAATACTGCAACTAGAATTGTGCCAAGAGAACTGCAATACATTGACTGTCTTTACTGGTACTCAAAAGGATTAATACAAGTTTAGTTTACAGCTAATGGTGACTCAAAGTCATAATTTTGTTAACATCAAACTGATCTAGTGATAACAAAACTTAATACACTTTTGAATTTATTTTATTTTAAAAGTAGATGGGCAGGTTTAGGCTAGATGTTAAGAAAAGAATCTTTACTTTGAGGGTGAAAAGATACTGAAGCAGGTTACCCAGTGAGGCTGTGGATGTTCCCACCGTGTAAGCATTCAAGGCCAGGCTGGACAAGGCTTTGAGCAACCTGGTCTAGTGGGCAGTGTTCCTGCCTATATTATGGGAGTTGGAACTAGATGATCTTAAAGGTCATTTCCAACTCAAACCTTTCAATGAATATGGGAACCTTTTGGCAACCCTGCCCATGGCAGTAAGTTGGAACTAGGTATCTTAATAGTTATTGACTTTTTTAACAACTATTAAAAAATGCAAGGTAACAAGATAGGAATCTCAGATTTCTGCCCATATCTTCTTCTCTACCAGATAACAAGAATCTCTAACTTGTCCCATGTAAGTCCCATTACTGCTAACGTACCATACAGTGGCACTTTGCATGCATAAGTGACTGTGATAAAGCAGGATTGGCCCAAAACATGAAATATGTACTGAGTTACTCATGTTTTACAAAATCTGAAGCAGCTCGTACAATCCCAGAATTTCCCAAGGTTTTTTTGATAATTTGGAAAAACCAATCCAGTGAGATAGATAAGTGAGCGAAACGTGGTAAAATCATTAAATTTGTAGAATTTTCTGTCCCAGAAAATTTCTACTATATTCCCTGACACTTTAGATGCTTTAAGCTCTTTAATATTGAGGGCCTTCCTCTTTCAGCTCTGTAGCATGCTGTTCACTTGTGCCCTTGCAACCTTTCATTACATGTCCTGCAGGTGCCTTTACCCAGCATGTCAAGTGCAGCCATCCACAGACCTTGCAGTGGCAAACTCTGAAGTATAGTCATGTCTTTTGTATGAGGTTTCTTGTTGAAAGTGATTGTCATTAATGTTTAACACACTCTTTCCTTCCTCCTCACTCCTGCCTTGTAGCTATTATTTTTAACTCCATACTATTATTTCATCAACCACAGTCCTGAATTTTCATCATACTTGACCAGGGCTATATATTTTAGTAATTAGTAAGCAGTCAACAGCTCCAAGCAAGTAGAGCATTCAAAACTTACCTTCTCCTGTTCTGAGAACCTATTTCTGATATAAGTACTTACATGAAGTAAACACTTTTTTTTTAACAAAAAATTCTTCTAGGAGCTATAAACCCAAAGATAACAATCCACTTCTAAATACAGAAAAATCCTTCTCAAGACCTTAGTAAGGTACAGACATACTTGGTTGTGATCCAAGTGTTTTTAATCACCATTAATTGATATCATGGATATGCACTGGACCTAGTAGCAGCTCTTAAACCCAAACTCCAGTGTTTGATTGTGTATTCAATACTGGCTTATCTCACCATTTCAACACATTGGTAGAACCAGTAATCCTAGCAAGTAATTTCCTTTGTTTATAGCAAATTTTTAGTTTCTGTAAAATTGGTTGTTTTATAGTGCTCTCTGTTCCTTTAAATTTAGGTCTATTTGTCTTTTCTAATGGCTTTGATCCTTACATTGAAAAATTTGTGTGGCTGACAGTATTTATCACTATTCCGTATTAATTCTGTCACACCATAAAACTTAGTTTTCTTATTCCATATCTTATATATTTTCTCAATATGTGTAATCCTGAAAGCACAGTAGTCCTTTCCTCCTAGCATAGCACTATGACGAGTGATTCAGAATTTATTCCTTTTTTTTTTTTTAAAGACCATATCAGAACATCATTCAAATTTCATCTGATCTTTTTTACCCAATAAATTCAAAATATTCACAAATATTAATTCTGAAACTGCTGAGGTGCATTGCTTTTGTTTTTCCATTCTTCTCCTTCATCAGGAAACTGTTTCAGATCACCTATTTCTGATATAATGAACCGCTACATTTTCCATATTTAAGGAAGAAATTTAAATGGATTCGTTATTTCGCTTTGTTCTTCTTTTTGTGTGTTTGGGTACAAATTTCTACCTTATATGAAAAAGAAATCTGTAGAGGTATTATCTTCAACTAGAACAATTGACATAAGTGATGAAAAGTAATATTAATCAATGAGGTCATCTAAAAAGATGGTATTGGAGGTAGAAAAGGGCAATATCACATACAGGAAAAAGCAGGTAATCTGACACCTTGATATGATGATACAAGAAATACTGTAACTGCAGATGTAAATTTCTTAATTATAATAACAATAATATAGAGTCTTACTTCAAGAACAATCTAACCAGCAGTGCAGACAACAATATAACACAAGCTATGGTAATACGCAATGTTACAGAGATCCAACATGGAGGATCACCACATACAGTGATTCACCTATCTACAGTTTTGTATATACAACTGACTGTATTCTTGCATTGTTTCAGTCTTCAACTATTAACTCAGCTCCATGAATAGGTCTTACCTCTGCTAACCACTGAAAAAGAGACCGCAAATCACAAATACAGAGTTGATGATAACAAAATAGAATTAAATGTCTTTTCATAACACTGTAATCTGAAACACCTCCAAATTTGTCCCAGTAGAACACCACAAGAAACATAACAAGATTGAGACATGCATTTAGAAACTCCGGAGCATAAAAGTGTAACAGATGGAAAAGTCTACCTGAGAATTTAGCTCACAATTCAACAACAGAATCGTTCCTACTTTTAGTACCTATTACTGGATAATATCTCAGTAACACTGAAAAAATAATTATCATTCTCCAATACTATTAACTCTGCTCCACTATCTAAACTGAATGATACTTCTAATTTATTTGTAATCAAAATATTAAAATATACATCTCTTTCTTTTTTGGGTTTGAATAAATATTAAATATTATACATCTCATAATTCTCATTTGCTTTTCTTCTATATGCAATTATTATTTACCCTTTTGGGTGGAATGCTTTGATCACTACTTAGAGTTACATTGTCAAAGAATTTAGAATGCAGGAATAATATACCTTTTAGGATACTGTGTGTAGCAGTATTTACAGAATAGTCTTAATAGTCCATAAGATGACAACTTAGTGAAGAATTTTTTCTTTTTTTCTTTTTTTTTTTTTTAATGTAAACTCTACAATGACAAGAATATTAAAGGAAAAAAGGAAAGCATGCCTTCACACATTGTATGTATGTTACATGCATTTTAATAGAAATTCAAATTCCCGCAAGAGTAAATAACACAGTAATAACGTACATACTGGTTGTTAATTTGAGAGAACATTTCAAGGACAAGTTAGCAATGAAATGGAGAAAACAAGCAATGGCTAGTATCAGTCTCAAATATCTGAATGCCTTCTAAATATTATCCAACTGGACATGTTCATAATATTCTAAGTTAAAAAGTCAAACATTAATATTCACAGTATGCTTATTGGAAGCATTTATCCTTTCATATGTCAGGCATTTACTTGTGTAGAGCACAGTCTCATCAAAAAAAAGTCGGCTAATGCAGCACGTCTTTCTCTTCAGAAGAGAAATTTGAATTTGTAAAGTTCTCTTTACACTTAACAGCTTCAATTGTTTTAGGTGAGAAAACAACTTTTAGTGTCACACCCTGTCAAAAATGCTGACAGTAATAATGCTGGCAATGCAAAAGGCACTTTTCAGATAAAGCCTATGCAGACACATATCAAATTATAACTCACATGGAGAGCTCTACCATCTCAGTATTTCCAAACTGTTCCTTTTTAAACTACGAATACTGAAACAAAACAAACAAAACAACAACAACAACAAAAAGCCAATAAACTTTAGAAATGATAGTTTCTTTGCTATTAATTTCCTTGTTCCAGCTTATTCTCAAAGAATTAACAGCTACTTTAAATTGTTTCATTGTTACTTCAGTTACAAAGAAAGTTTCTTTAAACTTGCTCTCTTACCAGAGATCTGTTTCTGACAAAAAGTATTTTCAGGATTAAGATTTACAGAATGTATTTATATGAATACAATGCAAAATACATAATTTAAAAATTTCCCATTTTTTTTTCATATTGAACTACTTTTCCCCAGAGTATTTGACTATAGTAATAGCAATACTATCTTAGATGCTGTATAAGTCCACTGGTAATAAGCTGCTACAGGTTTTGTTAACTACCCATGAATGTATCTGCAAGCAAATGTAAGTGACTTATTTTCATCCAACCTGATGCAGATTTAAGCAGATTTATAGTAAAAATTACTATGCATTCAGACAAAACCATTAATAGAGATTATTCCTTGAAAATCTGTGAATACTTGCTGAGAATGTAGTCCTATATAAAGAAATAGCTCATGAATTCTTAAATATAGCCTGCCTTAGGAAACAAAAGACTTGTGCCACTGTGTAAATGCACGGAGATATGACAAAGTCCTTGAAACTTGTGACTACATATTGCTCAAATCTAGTGAAGTATCCCAATATCATTGCTTTGTTTTTCACCCTAACTGAACAGCTTTAATTTCAGAAAGGTTAATGCTGTTGTAAACAAAATATTAATTGTAATTATAGATTATGCAGTCTTTTATCCACATGGTTAGAATAATATTTACACACTGCTTTGGTTAAATGCAATTTTCACTCCTACTTGGTGAATATTATTTTTGTTTGAACAGGAAAAATGGCTCCTTCATGAGCCTTTTTTTTTTTTTTTTTTTTTTTGCTTCTCCTTTTCTGTCACAAAAACAGTAGTTACTGCCTTAATTTTCTTGTAATTGTACTCGCTCCAAAGTTGCTATTAATTTCCTTGCTTATGGCATATAAATACAATACACAGAAATTCAGACCTTTCTTCCACTCTGATTTCTCTAAATTTTCTGGCTGCTTCTTAGTAAAGAAGACCTTCCAAATGGACCTTTTATCTTCCTTGTCTCTTTCCTGTAGTAAAAATGCATACATACAGTACAGTTCTGATTAGTACTGGGTCATAATAAGCTTAGCACTGAATGTAGAAGTGTCAGGACACCTATGTGAACTTTTGTAAATTTTTCTGTAGTGGTTTTTTTTTTTTTTTTTTTTTCCCCCTACTTGGTTTAGCTCTAATAACAATACCTCTAATAGACCAGATGTCTACAGCTAATTTGTTCTACTTCTATTTATCTATGTGTGGCAAAACGTAAGTTTTATACACACAACAGTAGCCTCCAGGTGCAGAAAAGCACAGTAAGCAAATTCACAGAAACAACTGAAATAACACCAGAAGACAGAAATAAAAGGCTTTTAACCATATTAACTGTGTTCTTATACTTTCTTTTTCTATATGGTTGGGTTGCCCCCAGCTGAGAAGTAAGCCCTCCCTCTCAGCTGCTCACTCACTCATTCTCTCAACCAGGATAGTGGAGAGAATTGGAAGGGCAGAGAGAAAAAACTAAGTTGATTGAGATAAAGACAGTCCAGTGAGTGAAAGGAAAATAAACAATTTTAAAAATAACAACAACAACAAAATCCAAACAAAGAACTAACATGTAGTTTCCTTATTTAGCAGAAACTCCCTTGAAAATTAGACTTGCCACTCATAACGATATCCTCCAGGTTACTCACATGATAGGAGAAATATTAGAAGTTTTAACTATTGCACTGATAAAACTATGGCTTCAAATTTTTATATTTATAATCCTTGAGAACAATAATCATTTACAGGAATTTGTTACATGAGTTAAAAGAACCAGCATCTGGTTGACAGAATAAAAGTTTAGACTATCAGTGGCCAAATGCTTTACCTAACTCATTTTTCTAATCTTAATAACCTTTTCCCGAAATGAGTGAGAACAGAAAGTAATGCCAAGTTCATTTGTGACTTGCTTTTTGGTAATGCACTTATATGGTTGATAAATTATTATTCACAGTATTTCTACTAAAATAAATTTGGAAAATAAGTCATCTGTGTCATTTCCAAATGAGCTGTATCTCAAGCCAACAACTTTTACCTAGTTTTTCTTATCATACTTTCTTAGCAACAGCACAATGTACAGTTCATTCAATTATTTTGGTTTCTACTTTCCCAGAGTCCCCAGTAATAAGTATGGGATTCTCTGGTACTTTCAATATCTTCTCTTTTAATTGTAGGGCTATTTGAAAATTGGAATTAAATGTTCCAGTTTGTTACTGATAATAAAGCCTAATATTACCTTACATGATAGATATTATTCATAAAAACAGAGACAGAAGCACACGTGAACAGGTAAAGCTAGGAAATAGGATCCAGAATTAAATTACAGAGTTAGTCCAAGTATTCTTATTCACCTTCTGTATTGGTAGGGATTTCACCCATGTGAAGACTGCCAAAAGGAAACTACATAAAATTTAAAACGATGTGCTATTTTACATAAAGTAATAAAAAAAGGATACACTACCTTGAATGCAGTCACTCTAGATATAGAGCAGAGAAAAATCAAATGAAATTGCACCATTGCTCATGCTTAATAAGGGAATCAAAGAATTATCATCTGTAATATTACCCTTTTTACAATATATAATTGATGAAGCATCCTATACTGGGTACTAATAATGCATTATGATACTAATACAGCTTTCAGCTAAGAAACCACATTGACTATCCAGAATGTGTGCAGTACAGTATTTTAAATCTGATCTTTTTTTTTTTTTTTTTTTTTTTTTTAATATTTACTTGATGTCAGGAGCGTGCTCCCTGCTTTTTGCATATATTTATGATTGTGGTTAAGAATAATATTTTACACCTTTATGGTTCTTTCTGCTTCAGTGTGCCTCGGTGAGGAAATTCTTTCTGAAGACATCCTTCTAGAGGATAGAAATGATACACATAGCAGCACATTCTTTCTGAGTAATTTTGTGGAAGCACAGCTTTTAATGCTGTGTAAACTTTCCATAAAGACAGCTGAAGCCAAAGTATATAATGGAAATTTTTTTCTTTGTTTCTACAACCTTTTATGCAAACAGGAGTTTCAGTTTTGTTTGCTCATTTTCCCCCCCCCCATGCTTGTTTTATATTTTGAGAGAATCAGTATTCATACATAGAGGACATCTCATATTACAGGATACTTCCCTAAACTTTCATAGAATGGTTTGGGTTTGAAGGGACTTTTAAGATCTTCTAGTTCCAACCCCCCTGCTACAGGCAGGAACACTGCCCACTAGACCAGGTTGTTCAAAGCCCCATCCAGCCCAACCATGATCTCCTCCTCACAAAGGACGCATCCACAACCTCTCCTGGCAGCCTGTTCCAGCATCTCCCCACTGTCACAACAAAAAATTTCTTCCTAATATCTAGTGTAGAACTACCCTTTTCCAGTTTAAAACCTTTTCATCCCCTAATTCTTGCAATAAAACAAGCTAATATTTTAAATTAAACTTTCCTCCAATTATTTTACCATTTTCTGTATTTTTCTGAAATTTCACAAGTTTGATATTTCTATTATTTCTTCTAATGAATTGTTTTGAATCATTTTCTTCTGTTTACCAACAGATGCTTGTTTATAACTGTTATCCTACCATCTCCTGGTATTAAAAGGAACAGAACCTCAAACTGTTGGAAAGGCTGACAGCCCCAGTTCTAACAGGATACTTTCTTTAGAAAGAAAAGATTTTTCTTATCTTTTCAAAGGGAACTTTTTGAGAGTCCATCTAGATATGATTTCATTAAAAGCATACCACATCCACGAGAAAATAATTAGAAGCAGTTCTGCATCATTAAAATTTCTACATTGTTTTCCTAATGAAAAGAATAAAAGGAATGAAAGAAGCCTGGAGAATCTGACTTGCTGCTGAAAAGAAAGAAATGACATCTGTAGTCTCTCCTAACAAAATTTTATTTTTAATAATTTTATTAATTACACAAGTTATACGAGGACTTCATGCAACAGGAGTTTATATATTTTGCCTGACCAACGTGCAGTTGCTAAACAGATGACTAAGTAGCAACTGAAGATGGGCAGTAAGACAGACAAAAACATGCTATAATAGAATTTACTGCTTCAGGAAATAAAGAGTTATCAGACAGATTAGATAACTTTGGCACAGATAAAGTAAATAAAAAGTTTGGAGATCAAAATATTATTATTAAGTCTCAGAGTCTTATTCTGTCTCTTGAGTGCTTAGCTGATTGACTTCTTTTAACGTAAACAAATAAGTAAAAAAAACTACTCAATCTTGGTTTGTATTTGGATGCACTGAAACTAAGAAAACTGCACAGCAGGGAACTAGAATTTCATTTTCTCAACACATGAATAAGACTGGAAAGAAAGTCTTTGATTTGATCCATGGAATCCATTTAATATCTGAAAAAATAAGATAAACACTTTCTCTCCATTTTGCAATAGCTCTGTTACTGCAGACATAGTTTAATTTTCAGTACTGTTTTGGCCATTTTGCCCTGATGTGTAGATTAGTGCAACAGTATCCTGAGGTGCCAGATTTTTCACCTCAAAGCATTCCATCTGAGAGCCTAATAATTAAAATATTATTTAATATTAAATTGTTCATCCCTGAGTCTTCCTAGAAAAAATGTTTGTACTTAGCTGTAGAGCATTTATTAGATTGAATTTTGCACCTTTCTATCACATGCAAAAACAAGAAGATAACATGCAAAAGTATACCAGAAAGAATGCTTTTGATCACATTATGAACATTAGCTATACTTCCAGACAAACAATTGCTTAAGGTTATTTCTTCACTGCATAACTACTTACTTTCCCCTCTAAAAGTCCCTGAAATATTTAGAAAAATGCCTGCAGTACAACAATCGTGTGCAGACACAGCTTGTCAGACACACATGAATTAAACCCGGCCAGAAGACTTCCATCTAAATTGAATTTCCACATAGTTTGCTAGTGCTTCAAAACAGAAATTATTCATGGTGCAGTACCACTGTCTGTCACCAGTCACTACTGTAACAGAAGCTTGAAAGGAAAGATCCTAGTGAGTTCAGTACTGTCCTGGAATACTTTTCTATTAATTACAGTTGTTACCATAAGGAATGGAACCAAATTAGAAAACTCCAGTAATAAGAAACTAAGTGTTATCTTCCATTCATTAATACCTAAATATGACTGTAATCATATTCTTTCGATTCTATTTCTTGAGAGAGTGGATTTGTTTGTTTTGTTTTTCCCCTTTAAATTCCCTTTAAGGAAATTCCATGATCTAGATGTCATCTGAAGATGTTGTAGCTTTTTTTTTCCCCCTTTCATCTAGTTTGTTAATAAAAATATATATATATATATGCTGACTACAGTTTTTGTGATTTAGTCCTGTTCCACTGCATGATGTCCTCAATAAACATTGAATTCAATGTGCACAGTTAAAGAAATGCAATCTTCCTTGTGTAACAAATGGCATATGCTGTTCTGTAACAGCTGAGTAAGGACAATTTGTTATTTAGAAAGGTAAACTTCTTTCAGGTGTTCAGTTTACCAAGAAATGTTCAAACACTTGGTACAGTTTGCTCTGCCTGTTCTTAGTGCTCAAGTAGTGTTAAACAAATATTTTCAACACTAATCACACAGATGGAAATCCCAGTCAGAAAATGGCTGAGAATTTCATTTTGAAGCAACAGAAAAACAATTAAACCAAAAGTTTAAAAAATAAGAAGGCTCAAAGACAGGAAAAATAAAATGAATAAAGTCATATGTGCTGAAAAAACAACAAAAAAAAATGCTTCTTGTTCTTTAGCTAAAGACACTTCTATCCTAGGTTATTATTCTAACTACTACAAGTTAGATCCTCAAGTTTGACCTCCCACTCTCACCTCACTGGTATACTACAATATTAGGGATGTTAAAGTACTTACACCACATTTTGTATAAGCTATGAAAACACAAGGGAATTTTCTTGCATGATCAGCACTCCTTTCTTCATTCCGTACACTTACATTCAGAAGAAAAGTATAGCAGCGATGCCAGAATCCTGACATCCTTCAGGTCTCATCAACTAATGGATAAAAGAAGGCTAAAAGACAAGCAATGAATTCAGAATCAAAAACTGCAATGAACACAGCAATGCTAAAAATGAGTGCATAGAGAAAAATTATAATAGGAAATGCATGTCCTTCTCAGACCAAACAAATATTAAAACTGAATTCCTTTAAATTTGAGTGAAGTCAATAAAACCTAACACCTAGGTCCTTTTACTTAATACTGCTAAGCATAGGAAGAAATAGAAATTACATTATCTCAGCTCAGTTTTCCAGCAATCCTTTAGTTACTGTATATAAGCACAGAAAACAAACAGACAAATAGAAAATGTAGAATAAAGGCATGTATAATTCACTTTTAAGTCTCAAGTTCCACATTTACACTGTCAAATGAAATACATCTAACTGCTGACACTCAAGAAACAACTGAAGCATTACAAAGGCTTACATTATAATACATTTCCATCCCTATATATATGTAGATAAAAGAGTTTTCTGCCTAGCCATTTGATTACTGACATTTCTGTGTGATTTGACTCTACAGGTTACATAAAAAATAAAGCAGTCTTAAATCTCATAAATGGAAGAATATTCATGAAGCTAATGGATCTTTCAGAAAAAGATTTCAAAATACAAATGGTGTCATAAGCACGAATAAGTAGTTTCTATAACTACTAATGTTCATTTATAACAAAAAAATTGTTCTATTCCACAGAATATCTGGAAACGTACAAGATACTTTCAATCAATCAATGAGAAAGAAAATAGAATAGGATAAAAAATTTGGACAAGCTATGGATATAAGTTTTGATTCAAAGTCCATGGAGGAAGGAAGCTTTCTTCTTAGTTTCTTCACTTGGTCTGTTAACTAAGAAAAAACAATATAGAACAAATACCTTGGCAATATGAATATCTCTCTGAGATAAATAAAACCCAGTGTTTTATCAATGTATTCATTTGACACAACAGCTTTTCTATGGATAGTCAAAAATTCCATTTATTATCCACTACTTTCCTGTGTTTTCTTACACTGATGAAAAAGCAGAAATGAATTACTATGGAAAAAATCCATATATTTACTGTTTATTAGATAAAAAATAGCTCAATACTGTAAATTCCTCTTTTTCCTGGAACTGCGGAAATATTATATTCTGGGGAAATCTTAATCCCATAGAGATGATAAATATGTTCCTTTCAGTACACAAATGAGGCAATCTATACCCAAATAAAATTAAAGGCACAACATAAGTAATCCAAATAATTTAATTTAAAGTAGCAATATCCACAACTATAAGCTACTTCACAACGTAGGTTATCTTTGCATACAGTCTATTTTAGTGCATGATACGTTTGACAGTTATTCAGATTTTAATAGGTTTTTTGGCATGAACAACATATATAATGACAAAATTAACTACTGGTCCATATATATAATGTGTTAAAATTTCATGACAGTTAATTGGAGCACACAGCATAAAATACACACTAGAAGTACTTAGTACTTTAGAAGTTCTTTCATTACTGAAGTACTTTAGAAATACTGAAGTACTATTAACTGTTGCAAAATATTTTAGAGTTTATGAAGTTCACATAGTACTTACATCTGATATTAAAATAAATGAAGCCTGTTTTTATTTTCCTGTTTCCTTAAATTTGTTTAAATACAACTTCATTGCCACAATTATTCTGTTTAAATCACTATGTATTATGGTATAAACCTAATTTGACCCACCACAACAAAATCAAAAAACAATCTCTTTCTGATCTATAGGATGATTTTATTTATTTCACTATTATTAAGATGTCAGTTCTGGCCAAATAAGCTCTTAAGCACATAACTTCAGTATCTCCTCCCTCGGCCTCAACCTCAAATTACAACCAGTGGTTGGAGAGAATATCTGCAACACCTTTCACACCACTTGTGAATCATACTTGTCTTCATTTGGTCATCTGGTGAAATGCATTTCTATCACAAGTTGGAACTGTCTGATAATCTTTTCCACCTGTAAGACCTACGATATTTGATCAGGTAACATACTATGAGACTACAGTAACAGGAAAACCAGAAAAAATTTGGGAAAATATAAACATAAATACTATGCCTGAAAAATGAAAGCTAGAATAAATGCAATTTATATTTGGTCTGACTCCTTTGCCTTTGTTTTGAGGTTCAGCTCTGCTCAACACGTACCTCAGCTTGTATTTATTTTGGTTTATTTATTACAAGCCTGAGAAATGAATTAAACATTTTACTGCTCTAACGGCATGGTAAAAGAATCGTACCAGCAGATTAAAAAAAATTGTTAGCAATGGAAACAAAATATGACACTGCAATATAACTGCTGTAATGAATGATTAGTATAGGAGATTAGCATAGCATTTCTTTTACAGATGTTTTTCTACTGTGTCCCCATCTTTTAGTCAGAACGTACTATTTAATTTTCTCTATCTTCTTCAAGATAGTTTTTATAAGGATCTGAGGACACCCAAAGGCCATTCTTCAGGACTCCATTGTAGCACCTGCTGCCATCACCATAGCCCCATCAATCCTGCAACAGGAGTGGGCTGGCTCCAGTTCCCCACAGCACTAACATGGTCAGGGTATTTGCCCAAATCCTGGCCTAGCATCATCCCCAGGGAGGTGTTTGATCCCCTAGGCGGGGACTGTCCTCACCAACAGGGTGTGGAGTGGAGTGTGTTCTGAACCCCTACCCAGGTGCCCCTGTAGCCTCTGAGTCCTGGCCCTAGGCAGTCTGGATATGTGAGGCATGCTTATGAGCAGCAGTTGTTAACATCTTTCATCACAATGGTTTCATTGGAAATGTGCTATCTAACTCACTGATACACTAACAACTTCTCAGCACTATTTTTCAGGCTCTACAGATATGGACATTGTTTTTTTTTTGTTTGTTCTTTTGTGGTGGTTTTTTTTGTTTTGTTTTGTTTTAAAGTCTTTAAGTTTCACAGTAAAAATGACTATGCAAACTATATATTGTCTTAAAAGTTGTCATGTAAAAAGGGCAGAGAAGTTTGACAGACAAAAAGCTCCCCTTACATTTCAGATTAGATTACAAGAGCTGCCCATTTAGGTACTTCAAATCTGGTCACCTTTAATATATGAGCTTTCATGATTACAGATTCAGTAATACCATACCACCCAATACATCTAATCATTTGAACAGGCTCTCAGGACAACTCTTAAAGAGTTTGGCCATGCTCACTGAGAACTTTCACAACTAGATTAGTGAATAGTGCAGTTTATCAAAGCAACAGAACACAGATTGTATTTGACTGTCAGCAATAAATGCATCATCCGCAAAGCATGTGAGATTAACCAAGAACAGTCCAACAGATTACAATCATATTAAGTCATAGAATAACTCTATTGAGATTTTTAAGTTTACCAGGGAGACACTCAGCATAACCAAGCGTGCAAATCTTACCCAATCGGTGTACCTATGGACAGGTGGGGAAACAGAGGTTCAGCTCATCAACTGGTCCTGGATTGCCTGCAACAGTACCCTTCTACACCCCATGTTTTCCTTCTCTCTTAAGTCATTCAGTACTATTTTCTTACTTTCAGTGGAACTTGAGTGACTGTAGACAAACATACTTATCTTGAAAAGTTTACTTGAAACCATGTTCTTGACGCAAAGGTGGGAAACTGCTGGCTCAGGAAGCCAGATAGTTTATCAGCTCCAACAGTATCTTCAAGACTTCGCCTCTGGAAGATGATCACAGAATTTGGCCATGGGACCTCCACCCCAGTCCACACTCCATGTTGGTTTTTCTTACATTCAGCGTACCAGGCTCCCCTAGTGTCTACTAACAGCTGAAGTTGCAGGTCACATTCCTAACGGAATTATCATGGAATGGACAATCCACCACATTCCATCCTGGAAGTTTTCCTTCCCTCAAGAGGTGAACATTTCAATAAGTTATCTCCAATAAATATTTCACAAAAGTAAAACTACTTTTCCTAGTAATATCTATTGCCACTGCACACATCTAGAACTGAATTCAGAAGATGGACATAACTTTTCGTCTCATTTTAAGACATTGTTTTAAGCTGCAGAACTTACAGGGGTCTCACAAAGAAAGTTTCTTGTCTGAGTTTGAAATAAAAAGATTTACCAGTTCAAGTAATCTTTAAAAAGCCTAAGGCTTTTTTTTTTTTATTGCTCGTTTAAGAAGTTACTCTGAATTTTAAAATACTAGTTTAATAGTTTTCCATAAAAATACTGAGAAAAACAAAAACAAAGAACTACTTAAAACTACTTCACACATTGACACAGAAATTGAGAAACAAATAGGAAGATCTAAAACTGGCTTGATTTCAGTTTTTAACAAGAACTCGATTCTTCCCCCATATTACAAATACATCAGTTTTCAGTTACTTCTTCAGTGTCTCAAAACTGATTTACAACAGATTACCAAACAACCACTACTTCTTATAAACGGGGCTTGATCCTCTGGATACTGGTAGATAACTGCTTCTCACAGCAGACTGCACGATCATTAGCATTTCTATTATTTCAAGACCTGCTATATTTATGTTCCTCTTCAGACTCACACCATCTATTTCTTCATTATGAAAACCACACCATATAATTCACCTTCATAGTAACTGCATGGTACAGAAAATTACTATATGGCTTGAGAAGGAAGGACACATTTGAAAATAATCCAGTTAAACATCACTTAACTGCACAAATGCAAAACAGAGACCTTGAAAGCACTTTTTCAGATGATACTTAAAGAAAAGCACAAATGGCTATAATTGTTTCTTATTTTTATCTCAAAGTACTCAGTGACTAAAATTCTACTGCACATCTTGCAGGTTTCATTCTTAACGGGGTTAAAAAGTTATCTCATGCTGACTAGTTATTTTTCCTCTATAGTCTGTCTGTACCAGTCACTATGCATAGGTGTGACACTCAGCCAGACACTGTAAAATACAGCTATATAAAATACAGCCATATATATTAATATATTACTATATTAATATACATAATATATATATATATATAATATTATTATATATAACGTAATTATATAAAATATATAAATATATTTTATATTTATATAAATATAATTATATATATTATATGTATATAAATATCTATATAATATAATTTATATATATATATATAATAAATTTAGTGACACCTCATTTCTTTTTGATATTGTAATTAAAAAATATACAGCGTTAATTTAAAGAGGACATAATTAAAACTGGCCAAGCAACTTAAATGCAATTTCATGTTATTTCCAAGCCTTTGATTGGAAATACAATCTATAAACTCTTATGGTCTATAATCTCCATTTCACTTTTACACAAATCTTCAACTTCATAATCTTTTTACATTCACATCCAAACACATCTAAAGTTAATTATAAAATAATATTGCAAAATAAAATTAAAAGATTTTTCTTATGGAAGTAACAGTCAAAATTTAACATGGATTAATTATTATTATTTTTTTTAAGTGTTAACAAACTCGGGTACAACATTTTAGTACTATAAATATTTTTGATCTATTTCCTTAGCTGATCATAAAACATCATGTTTTGTAAGAATCGTCATTGTTGGTATGCATCTCCTCTACATAGGCTAATATAACTTGTTTTATCTAGTTACGCCACCCTTGTTTGTACTTATTTTTGGTTAGTATTCAAAGTGAAAAAACAGTCACCTTTATTTCCTAAGTTATGTTTCAGTGAAGTGAAATAGGAGAGGTGGGGGAAGGGCTGGGTGGAAAGTAAGTCAGAGATGGCAGAAATGAGCAGAGAGTAGGTGCCACACCTAGAAATACAGGAACAACAATGCTCTTCCAACAATTTTAGTATCACATATATTTAAAATTGCAGTAACACTAAAGCAACACTAATTTCACACATTTTTCCATTTGCCACATATATTTTTGTCTCCTACTTACAAGCTATAGCTAACAGAGCTTTAAGTGGTGCATTATTTTAAACAACAAATTGATGGCCCACTAATTCAGAAGAAAATGCAAAGCAGGGAAAAATCCCATCCTTTCCATACACCGAAGATGGAACTGAAAATTTAAATCACTACAAATGTTGCATCATTATTCATGATTTGCCTGAACTTCTAAGTTCATGTTCAATGGAATATTTATGAAATGTTTGAACTAACACTACTCCTTTTAAGATCAATTTAGTATTCACTATTAAGAAACAGAAACAGTTCTAGAGCAATGCTGAGATCCTTAGAAATTCCTATATGAATAGCTGTAGAGGGAAGCTGCTGGTAGGGTTTAACAACCTACTGATACAAATGAAGCAGCACTTAGAATAAGACAATTTAGAATCATGTACACACTAAGACAATGTAGAACGACGGGTGAAACAAAGTGCCTTTCTTACTCAACTTTTAAAAGGACAAGAGGATTTTGTTTTGACATTTTAGTTCAAACAAACTTTTGAATTGTAAACCACACAGTCAGAGTTACAAAGACATTTCCTAAAAAAAAAAAAAAAGTGGCATACTCTCTGCAAAGTTAAGCCATTTAAGTTCTAAATAGCAACTGTAAATATTTCACTGGTGAAAAAGTCAGCATTAATCGTAACAATCACACACATTACGTACATAGAAGTTCATATGTAAGACATCACAGAACACTTAGATTGTGGCTTTTTTTGTACACTACTATAAAATCACTAAGTGCATTCACCGTGGTTAAAGCATTCGCCACAGAAATTACACTGAAATATCTTTTGTTCACTAATAAGCTGAGTCCTTAATGCACAGCAACAAAACAAAACATAGCTTTGAACCTTGGCCTGTATTCAGACAACTGAATATCCTTTGGCATCTACATGAGATATGTCACAACTAAAAGAAAAAATAGTTCAGACATTGACTGCATTAGTTAAAATTATTGAATGGAACAGGTTTCTTTCTAGTGGATCACAAGAATATGCATTTACAGATGGATTTTTCTGCTGGGTTCTGTCTCTTCCTTCGGGCACCAGATGCAACAGCATGCACACAGAAGAGCAGGAGTCCATCTCCTGCCTGCAATAACAATACACAGTAAACTGCACAATGTATGTGAACAGCTGGTGAAAGACATTAAGCATCCTTGAGTGCTTAATTATTAGAAAGTTCTAAATACCATACTATCTTCCCTCTCTTCAATTAATCATAGGTTTCCCTATCTACATTTTGTTCATTATTAGGAAAAGCTAAATACTTTATAGCAAACATTTTCATTTTTATCTAATTTTCTCCTTCTGTTTTGTTACCATGTTTTTTCTAGATTAAAACTTAATTTGTAACTATCTCTAGTACTTCTAGATAAGGATTTGGTGATTAATTTTCAGATTAATGACCTCCAGATATATATAAAATTTAAAAACTTTTACAGGGAAAGGAACTATCAAGTGGATAACAAAAAGAAAGTGATGCATTCTGTTTAAAAGTTCTGAAGCTGAACTTATTCTATAAATTGTCAGAACTGATCATCAACCATTTTAGTTACTGGCTGCAAAAATAATGACATAATATGATATCTATATATCAAGAAGTCCTAACTAACAAGGGGATTTCTGTAACTTAATTAACTTTCTATACTATATGGCAGAGAAATAAGTCATCTGAAAGTAACTTACACTTGATTTCAAGCCTTTTGCTTCACAAAAGAGTTAAAATATTAAAGATATTCTTTTTATAATATTTCAGTAATGAGGATTCTAGTATTTGTCAACTGAAAACAAACCTTTAGTGTGCCCTTCAAATTTCCTACATCTTAGGCTTCTGAATAGTTGCTATTGTTACTAGTTTTATTTGGTTTTGGAGATTTCTATACATAGATTTACAGTGTACCCAATCATCAGTTATGATGTTTGTACTTCTTTAACAAATGACAGATTTTTTGAGTCACGTTGATATTGTAGTTTTAATTCCTACCTCAGATACAATTAATGCAGTATGCTCCAATTCTATAAAAATCTTTGCAGAATTTTACACAAAAGAGACACCATAACATAAGAACAAGCAGCCTACCATATCAATCCTGCCTATTAACTTGCTGCTCACAACACTATCTCACATCATTAGACTCTTTCAGTAGTATAGGAACTTTACTTTTGAGTTATATTACATTTCTCTATAATTTGAAGAATGAATCAGAATATGAGCATAATAGTAAATACAGGATAAAATTTGTCAAAATGTTTATATTCATCTTGTAAAACAAAACCAATAAATAAATATTTTAAAAATATGAAAAGCTTTGTCTTTCATACTGCTATCCATCTCTGACATTGCTGTGAAAGAAATTAACGGTGTATTTAGAAAGAAACATCTCAAATTCCCTAAGGTGGAGGCTATGTTTATATAAGATCTGAGTCTTCAATAGCTTTTCAGCTACAGCAGAAATATGGTAGCAACATTACAACTGCAGAATATATACATATATACAATTTTTATAGTAAATTTAATTCACAAGGGTAATATGTATGTGATGCCAGTAATACAGAGATATCTCAAATTATCATTTCACTTTTCTTTCATATTGGTGATACGCAGTCATTTTAAGCTATCATTCAACAACTATTTATAAAGAGGCATTTCAGCATCACAAACTGTCAGAGGGACAGAGATGACAGAAAGTGGAAGTGAAATTGATTGTAATTGCCCTCATTCAGAAAAAGGGGTGAAATATCTGCTTTGTTCTAAAGAGGGTCTTATATCTTCATTAAATATACATGTGAAGATCCTTTTTGATTAGTCTGAAAAGAATCAAAGTTCAAAAAAGAATTAAGATTAGAGAACAGTTCAGAAGTATGTGAAATGACACATGCACTGTTAAAGCTTTATCGAGTTATATCTTAAATCTTTCAAATCTATTAACATTTTGTAACCTTTTATTCAATGAAAATAAACGCAATATACATTTCCTGAGGAATTGCCAAAGAAGCTCCTTCTTGCCAAGGCAAGACCTCTCACTAGGACCTCTCTTGTTGCTTTTATAAATACTTGTAGCAGATATGATTAGTAACTTTGTAATACAACAGAGCTGTGTTATAGCTTGCATCTTCTCAGATAATATTGCAACTAATCAACACAATTTGCACCTCTACTTTGGTACTCTACTTACTTGCATTGGTAATAAGTACAACTGCAGGTGCAGAGATGTTTCCTGCACAGTGTTCTATCTTAAACATATCATTTTGATCAAAAGGAAATATGAAACCTTCCCATTTACACTAATATTAGGAGAAGCTATGTAAGGTTAAAATTCCCTATTTCTCTACACAATTTTTAATTAAAGAGCTCCAGAATCAACTTATTGTAACACACACAAAATAGACAAAGTTACTGAATTAATTTCTAAATATACAGGCATGAATCACAGATACTACAACTTCTACTAAGTAGCTTATATTATGCTATTTCATAACATGAAGATATAAAGTGTAAGGAGTTGTACTTTAGAGAAACTGCTAGAGAAAAAAGTAAGAGACTTATGTCTTAAAAAAACATTTCACTTACACAAGAGACTGACAGGAAGTTTTTATTGTATAATGACAGCCTTTCTATTCTAAGTAATGCAGAATACATTCAGGATCCAATTCAGTATTACTTGATGTCAAAACACATTTTTATGAATTGGTGCAAAAAGTCTTCAGAAAATATTTACTATAAGAAAATTACTTTTATAACTTCACCAGTTTTTCTGACACAGTCACATACCCTCTAAAGTTAGAGGCAAGGAAACTCAAATGGTTGAGACTACTATATCAAGTGACCTATTTTTCAAAGAGGCCAAGCAAAAAAAAATACATAGATTTACATCACTTAGATGCTTGAATAACGACACTAGAAAGTTGCATCCAGGTAAGGTGTAAGAAAACAATACAATACAATTGGAACTGAAGCTAATAAATCAAGCAAAATGAAAGAGTGTCCATTACCAAAGGCCTTACTCTTTTGCTGAAGGCAAGATGGCTAGGCAGAACACACTGCAAATGAGCAGAGAGGGAAGGGGGACGTCTCATGACCTGCAGTTTTATCTTTCCCTCTGAACAGAAAATGGAAACAGAACAGTGAAAAGTCCTCTGGGATATGTAGCTGTTGTTCTTTTCTGAAACAGATATACCTGGAACAATCCACAGAACCGGAGCATTAATTATCTCCCAGCACACTACGTGATGTTGTGATTTGGAGTACAACAAAAATCATGAAACCATGACATTAGGTCATACCTGAAGAATAGGACTATGCAGTGTTACTTCCATCAACTGTATTTCTTTCATGTACATTTCAGAAAAAGACCTCTATATTACTCAGTTCATCTACATCAACATTATCAATTAGTACAACATAATACAAACAGAACATGTTGTTTCTCAGGAGCTAATGTGCAGAGCATGCGATTTTAATGCAGGATAGTTTGAAGAGGAATAATCCATTTAGTTAAATTTAATCTAAAAAAAGTCCAGATCCAGGGTTCTGTGTTCAGTCTGTGGCTAACTGGAGGTCAGACTATGAGAATAATTAGGAGACATTTTTTAAAAGCATACTTCAAATCATTCTGCTCACGTGGGCATAACCAGATACTTGCCTTCTGGAGGCTGATGTTGTCCTTAACTGATCAGGGCAAGGGAGAAGACAAGGAAACTATGCAGATGTGTTTACACCTAGTAATGCTTATGAGATAAAGTGCACAGTCAAGTTCAAAATGCAGATTTGTCACTGCACTTCTCGTAACACTCTCAGCAACATCTAGAGTCTTTGTAATGAAATATTTTGTATTTTAGTATTTTAGTATTTAAAAAAATACTAAAGTAATTAAAGGCAATTTCTGTGAATATAAAAAAGAAGGAAAAGTTGCACAAATGTGAATATGCAATAGAGATTTATCAGGAGTATTTCAATAACTAGCAGATTGTTTCCACTAAATACAAGGCAACTAAATGCAGGCTTTTATCTTCTAGATGTAACATCCAATAGAATACAAGTAATAATCATGGTAAGTGAATAATTTTGCATAAATCATAGCAAGATAAGAAATATGAATAAATTTTTCATTCTATAATAGATGTTTGATCATCAAAAGAATATGTAAAATCCTTCTATCATTCTGTTCATTAACAAATGTAGAACATGCAACAGGTAAATATGTGACTTGTTACTACCAAAGCATGAAAATGAAATGATGAAAATTATCTTTCCTTCCTCCTCAATCTCAAGATAACATATAAGCGGAAGACAGAGGAAATAGTACAACAGATTTGCATAGAGAAGAAAAAAATGTATGTATTTGAATGATTATCTTCCTGTGATTCTGAGCATCAGTCTACTTTATTCTTATAAACATTCACCATATGTTTAGAGCAAAACAGCAGAAATACATCAGACAAGGAGGACTTCATAGGATACCTCTGCCGTAGAAACAATTTGAGTCAGCTACAGATATCATAAAACACTGGGAAAAAAAAATGTGAGAAAAACATTAAATCCATCACAAAATGTTATTGTTCCCTATTTGTAGTTCTCTAGGGCTGTATATTATTACTGGGAGTTCTGTGGTGTGGATACTATACAAGCATAAAAGAAAAGCAACTTTTGCCCCTACAAATATAAAGTCTAATAAAAAAACAATATATTTGATCACATAGATGGGACAAAAGAAAAGATGAAACAGTACTTTTCCTCTGATACAACATCAAGTTGAACAGTTGTAAAGCTCCTGAAAATAGCATGTCAAAGAAAAATCTTGAGAAGGAAGTTGTAAGAAATGGATAGATGTGTTTATGTATTAATTTAAAAGAAAAATATCTTAAACTATTGACTGTTAAAGAAAAACACTCATGGTTATAAAATTCATTTTTCATATGCTCATTTCATAAGACTTGTAGAGAGATTAACCTAACTTAAACAGCAGCAGTATAGTCATAGCAAAGAAAGTCACAAAGTGAAAGGGATATTAATCATATAAATCACAATGTGTCTTAATTATCAAGATCATCTTAAGTATTTAAGATCTATCTTGTACTGATACGTTTAATTTTTTCACCTACTAAACACATTTCATTAGTCTACTATTTTTCTGTATTCCTGAATTTCACTAACCATTACAAACAACCATGAAACATAGTAGCAAAGAAAAGTGGTTTTCATTTGGATTGTGTATAATTCTCATTACAAATCTATCCACTATCTCTAATTATCACTTAGAGCAAATTAATAGAAAAAAAAGGAATGCTGAGACTCTTCCACAGAGGTAAATTTTTCAAAACAAAGCATTCCTGCCAAGAGTATTTCTGAGCAATTTTTGTATGGCTCTTTTCCAAGTGTGTTTGATTACAGCCATGATCAATTCTGCCGAGCAAGCAAAACCAACAAAATATTCGTTCACTAATTTTACTCAAAGGCAATCTTTTAACCTGCATTTTACAAATATGAATTCAAGAGGCTTTCTCCAAGAGAAAAGTTGCTTTTTCCTTTGGTAAAATACTACTATTTGCTTCGCAAAATTATTAGCTTTGATTGCTAGCAACCACCAGTACTAGTTAGACCACTGGAAAACAAAATCAGCAATCAGTTGGCATTTAAGGAACATATGATGTTACGAAATTTCTGCTTCCTATGCCACAATTAAAGATGCACAGGTTAATTCACTTATGCAATTTGTTAAAACTCTACTGAAATACAGCTGATTGCTTTTCTTTTTCCTTTTTAAACAGATAATCATTATAAAGATATCTTTATAAAGATCCTGGTCAGAAGACTAAGCTTCATATTTCCATTCTGAAATTTTCAACAACTCTTTCTTCAGATAAAGACCTGATTGGCCATCTTTGAAAATCAAAACGATTGACAAGAGGTAGGAGCATATATTCCAATGAATCTTGGCATAGAAGTCTAATAGCAAAAGCTTGATGACATGAACTTCAGTGCCACAGTTTCCCTTCAAATTTAAGAGAAATATGACCTCTTAGTATCTAAAATGGTTTTCAGGATTTAAACTCTGAAATCTCATTGCTTTTAAAGTTTTTATTTTAGTTTAGGGTACCTGTTGTGTTATGCACCATAGAAATTATGCTCAATTGAAAAAGAAAGTACAGTTGATTTTGCATAATGAGTTTTCAAAACTAATTTTAGGATATCTATATTATTATATATTCTATTATACTATATATTTATTGGTTCTCTTGGTAGCTGAATAACTCAGAACAGTCTGTAACTTGTTTGGCTTAAATATACCGTACTATTTCCTTTATGTCTTCAACACTGTTTTTCAGATTCTAAATACAGCAGAAAGATTTCAGAAACTTCAATTTCATAGCATGTTTACCTTTACCAAGAAATTCTATTGGCTACATCCTTGTCAATTTTTAAGTCAATTTTCAATTCCAAGCTAGGAAAAATATTACCGAATTGCACAGTTATTCAAATGAAGGCAGAACTGAGGACAGAACACTACATTTAAGAAAGAAGATGGAGAAGTAAAGTCTAAGAAATTAGGACAGGATGATAGGCAAGGAGATAATTAGGAGTCTGCAATTCAGAGACAGAAGACGATACAAAGGTCAAAACATAAAATACTATGACAGGTGAGGTATGAGCAGGATGTTTATATATACAAAACAGGAGATGCAGAAAGGTGAAATTGCATGACTATTTGCTGACTCAATAAATGTGGTAGCACTCTCAGCAGGCCTGAACTAGATGAAAGTGAAATACACACATTAAAAAGTTTTTTGCTTTTGTTTTTTTCCTTTGGGTTTGTCTTCATAAAATGGAAAATATAGTAGAAAAAGAAGAAAGTTTAACTTCCTTGTTTTTCTTTTGCATGCTGAATACTTTTCATTTAATAATGTAATTGTTTGTAACTTTGTAATGTAACTTTTTTTTCTTAACTGTAATTTATGTGATATTTATTTAGTAAACATACATATTCTTCATTGTTGATGAGACATAACAAGCACATTTTTGCAGTCTTTTCTGCTAGTACTGTTAATTAGTGCACTAGAAGAGATTAGTTTTATTCTGAACTTTATGAAAATCTCCAGAGTCTTTTTAATAGATGTAGTAGGTGCACATGAGTCTAAAATTATTTAGATCCAATTACCTGTGTTTGAGAGCCACCTACTTTAAATTAGGAGATTGTTTCATTATATCCCTGATATACTGAAAAATAAACAAACAAGCAAACAAGAAAAAACCTACACTGGCAAGATCAAAGACTTAGAAAGTTAGATATGAAGTAACTCAAATAATGAGCAAAGCTAAGAGCTTCAATGTTCCATACTCCAAAATTGACCGAAATAAAAATCAAGCCTCTCTTTTAATAAATTTTTAAGGTCAAAGGGTATGTTTACTTCATAGAAAAGTATCAGAAGTTTTGATTATCAGAAACTGCAATACTTCAGACACTGAGTAACAAGCTTTGCTCCAGAAATGCAACAATTTATAACATAATGTGGATATAAATTACACATATAAATGGATATTCCAGATTCATGATGTGTTCATATCATACAGCACATGACTATCACCAAAGCTTACTGCATTGAAGAGACATTAAACAAAATATCATTATGGTTGACTTGAATCCAAACATAATCAAAGTAATAGTCATTATGTAAGTCCAATAGGGCTTCCACAACCTCCAGTAAGCAACACAGGCAGGCCGGTAGTAACAGACAAGGACAAGCCTGAGGTACTCAATGACATTTTTGCATAAGTCTTCACTGGCAACTGGTCTTCACATACTTCTTGATATCCACCATCTGGATATCCACTAGACATCAAAAGCCTGAACTATTTTTTTTCCTCAAGAAAAAGTCCATCACTGGCTACTTAAACAGAAAGCTAGTAACTTCCTCTACAGAAATTATAAGACGCAAATTGTGCAAACCTAGAACTCACCCAGTATGAGGGTGAGTATTCACCTGCACTTCTATCTTTTCCCTTGAGTGCCTATATTCTCAGAAGAGTAAGACTCTGAGATCCTCCAGCTAATATTTAATGACACTTCCCATTCTAGAGGGGCACTGATTTTATATCTATCTTTATATCACTGATTCTTTATACACAAAAGACATCTACAGTTGATATAATGAGGTTTATGCATGCTTTGGTAAGCAACAAAGATCAGGTTTTGTAAAAATATTACAGAAGCCCTACACAGAGATAGCTGAAATAACAGCATTAAAGTGACAAAGGCAGGATTTGGCAGTAAAACTGACATTTAAAAGATACTGCTTTAAGGCTTTTAATCTTTAAAAGATAAAGAGAGCAAATATTTTAATGACCTACAGTGAAATTCTGTATTATATGTATTACCTAGATGGTAGCAGGCTGCAGATAGTTTATACAATGCAAATGTGCTTTAGGCATTAAGTTACTTAACTTAGATGTTCTATGTTCATCTTCCTATATGCAAGAGTGAGAGCATGTTTATACTCTTCAGTCTCGATCAGTCAGATGAAAGCCAGGCTGGTCAGTTTGTACTTATATTTTGTATGAATTTTGGTGATGTGTTGCACTAACATAAGTAATCCTTTTTTGAGCATTATCAAGTTAGTTGTCAAAACCTTTTAGCAAGTTCTATAACCTAAAAGTCATGGGAAGAAATACATTTGATGTCTTTAATACAATACTTCCCTTATGCTGTCATGCAAATAGAATAATTTTTCTCTAGTATTACCTACTTTTTATCCTGTCTTTCTATTTTAAACAGATTACTGTTATGCTATTTGGATAAATACATACTATTAATGACCTTCTGCAACAGTTTTTCTCTTACTGAACACTAGAGACCATCTCCAAAAGAATATGCATATTCTGTTCAAAAAAATGGTTTTGTATATTATCACGTAGGCTGGAAATACCTTTTTTTCCCCCCCTCAAGCAAAACTATGTTTCTCTTCAGGCAGGAAAGTGAAAATATGGGACATAACTGATTTTTTCTTAGAGCTTTTCCAGCTGAAAAAAGAAAGAAAAAAAAGAAAAAAGAAAAAGGAGAGGAGAAATACATTTTGCATAACAAAACTGCGTTGTTCTGCAAGTTATTACACTTCATGTTTTTTATCGAAGAGTCTGTCATGTTATAAGTTCAGGAAATTTCTACTATGTTAGGCAGAGCAAATATTGAAATGTCCTCAAAAGTAAAGAAAGTAAATTACAGGTATGACAGAAAAGATGTTTATGGAGCTGAAAAGCAGTGCACTCTGAAACAGTTTTTTTCTTGATCTTAGTGCAATCAGATACATGACAAAAGCTTTCCTATAAAGTTTTCAATTCTCTGCAGATTTAATTATTCTAAATGACTACCTATTGTTTTCAAATTAGTCACCATGACCATTAGTCATGGTGACTAATGCAGTCTTCTAGTCCAAGTAGATACCTTGCATAAATACTGCATAATTGAGCTGTTAATTATACTTGCAGTGATTATTATTGATGAAATACTATTAAAGTGCAGGACAGAGTCAAATAAGGATCATTATATTTAAATAAGTCTATCTGACAATAATTGGTAACTGCAATAAAATGGTTTTAAAGTTGATATAATTTCAAATTTATGCTCTTATACACAGATGAAAAACTATACTTGTCTCAAGAGAAAAACAGATATGCTGTTTTTATCATCATTTAATCAAATGCAGGTGTAAAACATTTGTTCAGAAGAATTAAAAACAGTAAATTCACATTCTGTTATTTGCAACATCTGCAATTTAACTAGATAGCTTCACATCTAAAAGCAAGAATTTTTTGTTTTCAAAATTATGGTCTAATAAATGCCTGTCTTTTTCCCTGTTGTGATTCTTTTTGAACTGTTACTGTGAATTTTTATTCAGTTGCTATCAAATTCAGTGCCAAGTGGTTAAGAAATTGAAGCAGAATAACCTTCTTTTGCTGATTCAATATATCGTGTATAGCTTCAGTGCTCAAGTATGCAAATAAAAAAAATTCCACAAGGTTGCCTACAGGACACTATGCATACAACTTCTGAAGATTTTTTCAGTTTCCGAACTCCAGTACATCAATTTGAATTTTGACCCTTCTGTAAACCTTACAGAAATTACTGGAGGCTGTGTCAGAATTAACTGCCACACTTCTGCTACAGAAAGTTGTGTTTGGGTGATTTTGGTTTTTTTTTGTGTGCTTGTTTGTTCATTTTTAAATTTAATCTTAAAAATTAAAACATGAAAAGCTACATTTATTTAAAATCCACTATTCAATATTCAGCATAAAAGTGAAACAAAGTACTGTTTCTAACCCCTAAATAGTATTTTCTTCTCCATTTATAAAATGAGAATACTTTAGAAGTATCTTCAAAAGCAGAAGAAAGTAGGTGGTTTGCAATTATAGAAATCACATTGAAAGTGTTCAAACATTTACTGTGAAAAAAACTGCCATTGCAAATTTTTTCAACAAGTCAACAATAATTGAACAATTGTTGTAACGCTTAAAAATTAAAGGCATTTCCAATATTATCCTCATTTCTCCTTGAAGGAATACAGAAGAAGTTTTAGTCGCAGTACAAAACCTAAACTCCTTTTTTATTTGCACATCCCTAGCTCAAATATCTGCAGTTATAATGTATTTATATATATATATATATATATATATATACACATACATGCACATAGATACAACTAGATACACAAATCATATTTGTCAATAGGAAAAAAACCATAATCAGCAACAGAGAACAGAAAATCAAACTTGTTACTTGAGGGCACATGCATGATACATAAATGCAATTTATGAAGAAAATTCAATACTAATAAGCCTGGTAACATTTTATTTTGTAATCTCTACTGCTAAAAATAATACACTGCATTTTTCAGTAAAAAAAAGCAGATGTTATAACTTTGCACAGAAACTAAATAGTTTTACAGTTTATACAAGTAGGAATGAATACTGAAGGTCTAGCCTGATTTCACAGGCATGAGTGCTCTTCTTTGCATGATCAATTCCTTCACCAGTAACACAGATTTTTACGGAAGACCAGGATTAAAAAAAAAAAAAAAAAAAAAAAAAAAAACCAACAACAAAAAAACCTATTTGTCAGAAAAATCAATGTCAGTTTTCTCATAAAACAAATGGTTGTTGAGAAATATCACTGAGTGTTTTTCACCTTGTTCCTGAATTGAAATAGTGAGATAACAGAATAGCTAGATAATTTTACACCTTATTCTCTGCTTTAATGTATTAACTTAAAGCAAGAAGCATACGTGACTGATTAAAAGTTACAAAGCAACATTTTGGGTATACTGACTGCAGTTAGGTTGCTTCTTACAATATTAATAGTGACAGAAAAAAATACAGCCAGATCTGACTTAGTATCTTACAACACAGCAGCTCTCTCTCTTGGAAGAGTTTATAAGTTATTCAAAACATAGCCTACATTACAGATTACAGATGTATATAGAATTACCAAACAAATAAACGATTGTATAAATATTTTAAATGCATTCTAACCTTCACAATTTCTTCATCATTTTAATCACTGTCTCTTATTCTTTGTGTTCCCCCTTTAACTGTGCTCATATACGCATATTTACAAGAAATGCTCTAGCACTGGTCTCAGAAAAGCTCCAGCCCTCCTCTGTTATTAGAGCTCATTTGGATTCCCTGACACCACTGCAGTATAGGACACACATTATGAAAAAGCATCAACAGACACCAGCTAGAGCACAAGAAATTCTGAGTAGATATTCAGATAAACTGTGCCATATGGAGACCGAACTGCAGAAGGAAACTCAAGAGAACTGGGAGGCTTTAGGATCTCCATTTTTGGAGGTGCACAGAACTCACTTATACAAAGCCTCAAGCAACCTGCTTCACTTCATGCCTGAGGATGAGGTTAGGCCAGATAACCTCTACATCTTAGTGATTAAAAAAAAAAAAAAAGTATTCTTACTCCACTTTCGGTCATCTCTTTTCCTTATTTCAAGCTTCTGTTTAAATGTCTATACCGCACTTAGTAAAAATCACTGCTTTTGTCACTATTACAAAACATGATCTTTTGCTACTCAAATTATTAGATTTTCCTGATTTCAGCTACAGTTTCCTCACTGTACATATCTACATGGTAACACTTCACTCTGATACTTTCCTAGACAGTGTATTTCAAACAGAAGTTATCCGTTCTGAGCTTATCAGCTCCTACAAGACAACATTCATTCTTCACTTCAAAATGTCTCTTGAAAATCCAGCTGTGTTCCAGTGAGATTCCTATCAGCACTCACAAGCATGAAGAATAATTCAGGAACAAAGTGATGGCAAACTGTTTAAAGCAATTAAAAAGAGAGAAAGAGAGAGAGAGAGAGAGAGAGAATGAAAGAAGAAAACAAAATTATGAGAGAGAGAAAAATTTTTGACATTTAATTCACAGGTTGGATACAAGGAATAAGTCGTTTTTACAGCACAGGAACAGGTTGCCCAGAGAGATGGTGGTTACTCTGTCCTTGGAAACTTTGAAAACCAGGATGGACCTGATCAGGCAGACTGATCAAGCTGTGGATGTCCCCGTTCATTGCAGAGGAGTTGGACTAGGTGACCTTTAAGTGTCCCTTCCAACACTAAGGATTTTATCATACAAAAAAGGGTGTAAGAAAGCCATCTGATAAATGTTTTCATTGTCTCCTAAAAAAGCACTAATGAAATTTATGCTAAGGCGGTTTAGATTCACATGCAAATTGTTTAACACAAACGTATGTGGAGGTGGATTCCATTATTAAAGTAAACGTGTTCTCTCAGTTTAATATCTTTTTCCAATCTAATTGTAAGGGACACAGAAAATACAAGGCCAATATTATTGTAGTAAACAATAGTAATTTAGGTTATTAGCTACATAAGAACACAGTTCTATTATAGCTATTTGGTTACACTGGATAAAACACATTAATTATTCTCTCATGAGACACTCGAATTGGGAATACACAAGCAGAGAATGCACAAAATTCTTAAACTATTGGTCACAGAATTGAAAATGCTATCGAGGCCACATGTTAAACAGATGGAACAACCTTCAGTAACTAATCCACAAAAAACTTTAACTACATACACAAGATTCAAAGTGACAAGATTCTTTTATATATCAGCAATGAAATAGTTCTTTATTTTAAATAGGTAAGAGCTATTTAAATCCTAATGTCATAATATTTTATGTGAATAATTATTTTACAAGACCTTCATGTATACCAGTAGACAAGCATCAGAGGACTATTCCTATACTATGCAGACAATCAGCTAACAGAAATGAGGACATATCTCAAATTCTGGCACAAAAATCCACTCTGACTATTGCAAACTTTTGTTCATCTAGACATTCTACCATCATTCGCTTTGCTACTGTAGAATAAAGTAGGAAAAGGAGAAACAGGATAAGCACCATGTAGAAGGAAGAAACTGAGGAAAGCTGGAAATTTATACTCATATTTACACACACTATTAGTAAAGACTTCAGCAAACCTGCAAATTATCTTCTTCTAAGTCAAAAGAACAAATAAATTGCATTCAGTCATTGGTTTCATGCAACACTACCTCAAGATGGTATGACGACACTGATATGTTCCTATCTTACCCATTTATATCTCAGCTTTTTAGTTAACAGAATAAAGAAGAAAATGGTCTCAGCATATATATATCTAATAAAGTTTTCTAGCAAATTATCTTTGAAAATATTAGCTTATTTTAGAGCAGGCAGGTTCAGAATAGTAAATTTTGTAATTAGATCTACTTATCTTCTCCAGATCAAGCTCATTATCTTCTTTCATGATTTGAAAGTATTTTGGAATTATGGGAAAAACAGAAATTGCTCTCAGATATGAGGGACTAATACTACTGAATTATAATACAACACCAAAACTGTAACAAGAGACCTGGAAAGGTAGTACACAGACCTCTCTTTCATGAATTTAAAGACAACATTAACTTTGGCTGAGCCATCTGTATGTTTTATTCCTTTGATAACAAAAAGGATGGAAAGTTTCCAGGACTTGTTTACAGTGATACTAAACAAAGCCAATAATTGTAGACAAATCTCTTTCGTCACCTCCACTCCCCTGTCACAAATATTTCCCCTTCTACTTTTAGAAACAGATTTCTCACATTAGCACTCTACAAGCATGTAAACACCCAAGAAAGGGCAACATAAGCAAGAATTTCAATCAGTTTCAAATTCTTTTACTGAAGAACAGACTGAGCGACTTCAAACAGAGTTAAGTATAGGAAAAATCTAGAGAACTAGTAATAATCACTTTTCAATCACTGAGAAGACAAAGAACCATTGACATAAGTCAGCAATTCAAAATAGGCTACATTTTTTGGTCTGCAATACAAATACTGTTTAATAAGTTGCCAGACTTTAACCGTTGTGTTTTCCTGCTTAAGAATATTTAGGAAAAATAAAGTCACTAAAAGTTTTTGAATGAGGTAGGCTTATAATAAGGCTGGCTGTATGTAACCAATTCAAAATTTAACACGCAGAAAACACCTTTTTATAAGAACATACTGCACAGTAATTCAGACTTACACTTGTTCACAATGAAGCTGTTCGCTGCATTTTTACACTGCAGTCTTTCTTCATGTATTCTTAACTGATGTGGTTGATGAATATTGTTAATAATTCCCACTTTGATATAAGACTCTACATGTGGAAAGAAATCTACGTTCTACTCAATCTAGTACTGCAGAAAGCTTTGTGATATTAAAATTCATATTTTTTTCTAAGACTAAGTAGCATCACTGACTAGTGCAAAGCATTTTAATTTTGAATAAATTAAATTTATTTCATTTTTAAATAGTTTTTAGGTTCATGGTCTGCTACTACCTTATTAGTATATTGTCAGAGGAATACACTGACATTAGTCAAGCCAACATGAGCTGGAAAATGCAAATTAAGCGCTTGTCTGTGTATATGCATGACAAGAATAAATAGAATGAAGGAATCAAAGCCAGGGAGCAAAATGAAAAACAAGATCTATCATCTAGTGGAACTATATCCTCATTCTCAAATTCTTAAGAGCACGTGGATACTTATTTTACTCAGTAGACGGACCACTAAACTCTCCTGCAGTGGGTGAGGAACTCACTGTACTTTTTGGAAAACTGTTCCCTATATTGTTCTAATGTGTATTTGTAAATCATAAACATATCACTAGTTAGAAACAACCAAAGTGTCTAAGACAAATATTTTATGAATAAAATAATAAAATAATTCCTGTTCCCGAATTTTCATAATCAATTTTCAATGAACACAAAACTTTTACAAATGCAAAAAAAAAAAAAAAAAAAAAAAAAAAAAAAAAAAAAAAAAAAAAATTTTAATAGGATAAAGTAAATATTGTTTGCCATTTCTTTTCAGAAAGCTGCCTAACTACCAGAAGTACCAATACTAATTTAGCATAACAGTAAGCTGTTTAGGAAAGTCAGTTTTGGAGGTCAAGTGGAAACTGGCATACAACATACTAAAAGATAATTTAGAAGAAAAAAAAATAATCATATTTTGAAACTTCAGTGAGAGAATCCACAACCTCTCTGCATAACAGGTTCTATTACTCAATCACTCTGACAGTATAGAAACAACTGGCTTTCTTGTGCTCAGCTGGAATTAACCATTTCTAAAGTAGTACCCTTTGTTTCATTTCCTGTTTGCATGCTATTCAGAAGAATTTGGCTCCCTATTTTTCACTCCCTCCTGTCAGATAATATTTACTGAAATCATTATATCTATCAATACCTGTCATCAATATATCAACATACTGATGGAATCATCCCAGAGCCTACTCTTCTGCAAGCTGAAGAGTTTCACTCTCTCAGCTTCTCTACACTTGGAAGATGCCCCACTTCCTCAACTACCTTTATGGCCTGGCACTGGTCTCACTCTAGCAAGTCCACAAACTTCCTATACTGGGAAGCACAGAATTAGACACAGAAATCTAGCACCGCAGAGAAAAGCAGAGCTAAACACACATAGACATACACTAGCATTCAATAGTCTACCCAGTGAATAAATGCTACATAAGAAACTTCCAAGTTTGTTTAACTGTATATTTTATTTCGTGAGTCAAAAGTTCCTAGTCCTTTCACTCTTTCACCAACTTATATTTGCACATCTCACAGCAGTGTCCTTTGCACATAACATCTTTCTAAAAGTCTGCTCTATCAAGAAAAATCACTGCAGTAATACAATTTAAAAATAACTCTCCATTAAGGGTGGAGAGAGACAGTACTCACACAATATGAAATATCACCATGTGGCTTGGCAAGTAGTTCAGCATACAGTGCAAAAAGGGAGTCAAATCCTCATGCCAAGTTTGGAATGTTTACAGAGGCTGACAGGAGCCTCTTTGATGCTCTCTGTGCCTTGGAACAATGCTCTAAGGAATTTTTTCTTTGGAGAAGGACTATGCCTGTAGGCCTAGCTTTCCTATTTGTGTTCCAATTCTAACAAAATAAAAAATAATGTTTCCTTTAAACTACTTGCCTTAAACAGATCATATTATCCTACTTGCCTGTGTTTCTACTTTTAAATCTAGTAAACAGGTTATTAGCAGAACCTTAGTGACTATGTAAAATTGTTCTGCAATTTTTCCTGATGTGATGTCTGGTAGTAAGGACGCTGTGAGGTAAGCTAATGTATTTGTCAGGAATATTAGATCAGCCTACTGGAAGAATCTCTAAGGATTTCTCAAACTCGGTCTCAAAAGCCACTCTGCCACTAAGCTGGCAGCCATGAGAACTACTCTGGCCCTTGACAGATGTTAGAAAGAAGTTGTCTGACAGAGCATGAGAGGCATCCTAAACTTACAGTTTCATCTAACCTGAAGGTTGCATGTACTCTAGCAAAGGATAAGAATGCTAAAAATGTTAGTAGGAACCAGAAACTCTGCTCAGAAGAAACTTCACTTCTCTCAGTGGAAAACAGAAGCCTAAACTAGTGTTTTCCAGGATGAGTGAAGCAAAATCAGAATTCAGGATCTAGAATGTAGTAGCGACTATAGCTTTGCAGTTACTGAATCAGCAAAATAGTTACTTGCTTAGGCAAGGTGGAAGAAAAAAAGGAAAGATTCATTCAAGAGCTAATGTAAAATTTATATTGTTTTAAAAACAAATGGGATCAAATAAAAGAAGAACAAAACTCTCCCAGATAAATAAAATAATGTCAAGACGTATACCATTTCATCTGTGATAAAAATGTGTCTCAGATTATCCTAATGTATCCAACTAACACTTGCTAGTTAGAGCAACCTCTCCTACCTAGGGCAACTATCACTGAACTGACTCTTATATCAGATATATTTAATCATTTTGAAGTGGGACTAACAGAAATCAGCATGGCTCTAATCACTTTTGTGGGATATAGATTTTAAATACATGACAAAAATTCAGGTAAATTCACACTAAGCATTTTCTTATGTGTTACAACTCACTCTGTGGTATTAGTCAGAAAATACTAGTTGCTAAATTAAATTCAGTAGCTATTAAGATTGCTTTTTATGCAACAACTGTTGTAAATATCAGACTTTTTAACAACACCTTACAGTCCATGTAGAACTTGCAACCATGGCTATGTAAGCACCACAAGGTATATAATTTCTGGAGGCAATACATACCAATTTGTAACTCATCTGCTTTATCAAGTCCTCTGACTGATTATGTTGTAAAGTCTTTATCTCTTTTACTTCAGTTTTAAATAAATTTAAAGTTCTGGAAGAAATTATGAGAATTGTCTCACATAGAATTACAAATAATACGCTTGCTAAATAGACAATTTTTTCTTAATGTGATCAGAAGTCGCAATCACAAACTTACCATATAGATTACCTGAAAAATAAATGTTCAGAGTTCTTATAAAAGTTTAATTCTAGGTATATAAAATGATATCACAATTTTCTTTCAAGTGGAAAAAAAATAAAATCAGTGTGACACTCTCATACAGCACTTTTTTCAAACTCAAAGTTGAAATAAAATCTCATTTGTAATCTATAGATGCTAACATATATACCAGATAGATAAATTAACATCTGTTTTATGATATACAGTGTAGAAACTTGTTCCAAGTACTATCTAGCAGCTTTTGTTGCTATTTGGCATATCTAACTCAAAATATGAGACAAGTACTTGGGCCACTTATATAAAGTCACTTAGCTGCTTCTGCATTTCCTACGCATTTTTCTTCTTTTTTCATGACCTCTAAACAAATCTGCCTGCTTCACTTATGGTGAATAACAGCCAGGTCCCTCCCCTATTCCAAATCTAGACTCCAAGTTCTCTTTCAGTAATAGAATTTGTAATCTTCTTTCAGAAGTTTCTCAGTTTACTCCAGGTTGTCTTAGAGCTCCCCTTGCTGTTAGATACTGTTATGAGGCAGTGAAGCTTGCACTAAAGCTAATGCATGTTTTTAGGCAGCATTCACAAAACCATTTATATTACTGTGATGTAACAGTGTTACGTAAACCAGAATTCCATACTTAATTGGGCAAATTTTATAACATGCAGTAACAGCTACAGTAATGCAATGTTTGCTTTTTCCAAAGATTTGCAGATTACATAAACAACTGTTTATAATGTAGGATTATTTCTATCCAAATATCATAAACGGTGAGAAATATTACTTTTAATTTCAAAATAACTATGTTCCTACCATGGAAAAATACTCATGTTACCTATGTGGAATTAAGCTGCTACTGGAATAAAAAGGTATCAGTTGATAAACGATAAAATATAAAAACATTTGTGGAATAACACACCTGTAAATATAATTTTATTCTAGTCTTTTAATAAGTTCTTCTCAGTTTTTAAAGATCAAAGTTATTTTTCAAACAGTGAATTGTTTTGTTTTTTAATCATTCAAGTGCCATTCTTAAACAAAAGATTACTAAGATATAAGATTTTGCTCTTACAGTACTTTTTAAAATGGAAAACCAATTTTATTCCACAAAGGCTATTATTTAGCTTTACAAAGACATTATAAAAGCCATTCTTAAATCTTTTTTTTTTTTTTTTCTTTAAACAATAGGTTTAAAAATATCATAATAACCTGTGACTGGATGCCATTTATTGTTGCTGCTGGTAATTGTAACTATTGTAACTATCAAGTCAAGAATATCTCTTAGAAAAGACAAAATACATTTTAAATATATTACTTTTAGAAGTATTAGTCATATCTGACATTACTGAAACTCAAAGTTTCAGTATTGCCTATTGCTTATATAACTACTGTCATATACTGGTTTTGAAAGTACCAAAGGAGGTATATGATTTTACTAACCACTGTTACACTAGTTACAGAAGGAATTTAAACTTGTGCCTCCTTGTAATCAAGAATTTACATTCACATTTAGAGTACAAAATACAGAGACTGAATATTTTAATGGAAACATAGAAGTTCATTATGATTTAATGGAGAACATTGTGAAGAAAAGCTTTCAATTTGGTTATCTTTGAATATAGAGCCATTTAAAAGCATGGCTTTTCACTTAAAACAGAAATTGAGTTCTCCTCTGTCAGAGTTGGGGAAAAAGAAACCCAATTCCTAAAACATTGAAAATTCAGAACACAGAAAAATCATGCTTATCTGAAGATCTGGGGAGACAGAATATAGTGTATAGTATAGATAATATAATATATAGCCAGTAGATCAGTTTATGGTTCTGATTATGTTTAAGGTACTGAACTTACATTTAAAGCAATGCTTTCAATTTGCTTGGTCTTTTCTACTTCTCCATTACTGCACGAATGCCGAATAAAAAGTAACACAAAAAAAACCCCTCCTCTTTAATCCATAGAGGTATCTAACCCCAAAAAGAAACACCAGAAGAAAACATACGGTAAGAGCAATTGTCGCATTTCATCCAGATATCGTGCTGTCACGATATAACAGTATTTTAATTTTTGTGATGCACAATCACTTTCAAAAGATGTTTTGCTCTTGGTATCCAGCACAACAGTAAAGAAGCATAAATAGAAAGGCCTTGTGGTATGAAATGATCTGACCTTTATAGAAAGGAGATTAAAAAAAAAACACAAAAAACTAATGCACACAAAAAAACCTCACTGAGACAACCGAGAAATTCCAAACTGTTCTGTATTACTCAGACAAGTCCCAAGTTTTATTGTACTTGGAAAACAAAAAGTCCTAGGACTGTAATGACAAGTAACCTCTGTCTCAAAGAATCTACTCAGTCATGCAATTGTATGATGACTAAACTTACGACATTTGTTTCAATAGTAAGAAGTTTATCTTCCTTTGTAAAGGAAGATATTCTGATATTTGGCTTTACTTTATCATTTTCAGCTGAGTTCCTAGCCAGTCTGAAGATAAACATTTTGAAATACTTAACATTGACAGATCTTTTTAGGGAACATGAATTTCGAAGTTTCCTGGGGCAGCATTGCCATTATTAGTTTGCTTTGTTGCTCTTGTTAAATCATTTGAAGACATCGCTGGTTGTCTTTTTGTCTTTTACTCCTAGCTGTTTATTTGAGCCAGTTCTCTGTGGTTCAGGCCTTCATAACAAAGGACAAAATTACAAGCTGTTCTCAGAAATTCCAGTTTCATTCAAGCAAGTGAACAAAGAGATCAGCTAACTCAATCCTTCAGTTGGTTTAAATAGTAAGTGTTTAAATGCATCAGCACAGATTAATAAACAGTCTTACAGACAGGTAAAGAGATTTTTTAAGAGTTTAGTTCCTATTATTCAAATCATTATTTATGTCTCTGGGCTTACTTAATGTACTTGCCCTAGTTCAGAACACATTCTTTTCAAGACCAAGAGAGTAACAAGGACTAACAGTGAAGTGAAAAATGTACCCATGGAATTTATTATGATGTTACTTACTAAGAACTGCAGAAGGCCAAAGACAAGAAGCAATACTACATAGAACACATTCTAACAGCAGGAGGACAGGATGAGTTCCTTGACCTAATCCTTTGCAGAAAACTAGATAATACTGAAATACTGAGTTGACTACGTTGTTCCTACTTCAGAATCTTATTATATGCTTGGGATCCCTTGCTCTACTGAAACAAGACAAAAAGGGAAAACAAAAGACCCTGTTCAAAAGTCCAGGAGACACAGAGGCATTTTCTACCTTTACACACAAGGAGGGGAAAAAAAAAAGAAAAAAGAAAAAAAAAAAAAGAGAAGAATCAATTTAATTAATGGGTAATGCATTACCCTGCTGTCTAACAAGATAGATTAGGAAATACTAGTAGTACAACTATAAAACTTTTTATTCATGTTTTCAGAAAGTGATCAAAATGAATAAAGGATTTCTTCAAAAGTATTTTTTCATTTTGATTTTAATATCAAAAGCTCCATTTTTCTGTGATGAAGATCAATTTATCTACAGAAAATTAACAAAATGCTCAAGAAGAAATCATTATATTTCTTTTTTTTCCCCATCAGTTATTTCAACATATGACCTCTAATCTACAAATCTTTTGGAAAGTTAGTCATTGCAAAAAGGATCAAGTCTAAAAAGATTTAAATTACATATATATAATATATCTATTATAAAGGCATATCACATTCTTGTAACATCGCTGCTTGATTTTGTTTTTTAACTCATTGAACATCCATTATTTCCATAACTAGTTTCGTTATCTAATTACTGCTTCACACTCACAAAAAGTATATATTTTTTTTAATGGTAGCACATAGGATGGATTCTTTGCAATGTTCTGTCTCAACTCTGTAAGAATTCATCACTCAGCATAGGATGATTCAAAATACAAAAAGGAAGATTCTTGTGTAGGCTTTCTTTAGACAAGAGCGTTGACATGTACTGAAAACATCAAGGTACTCACACACCTCCTCTTAGTATTGCATTTTAACACAGAGGAAATACATCAGTGGTATCATATTAGGATAACTTTACTTTTCTCCCCAGCAGCCACTCTGAGTGTACAAAGTTGGCAAATACAATGTAGAATGAGCAGCAACTTAAAAATAGACCTTCAAAAAAATCTAAGTTTTCAGATACAACTTATCCTAGAGTCATACAGCTAACTTCATCATTCCTATGTACTTCAAGAGAAAAAGGAACAATATTGATCTACTTGAGCTTTCTGGAGAAGAAAAAAAAAATTTTTTTTGAAATCTCACATAAGAAACTTCATATAATCCCTACATTGAGAACTCTTGAGACTCTTTTGATTAATTTAATTTTAAAAATCCATCTATGTGTAGTGGTCCAAAACAACATTGTTGTCTACACAGAAATAAACACCACTCCAATTAAAAAAAAAAAAAAAAATGCATTTTTGTTTGGAGACAGTTTCTGAATACTCATATTAAAAAATAATCTAAATGATCATTGTAAACAGCCTTTATTTACTGACACTTACTTTTTGAACTGCAAGTCCAAATTCATTAATAACTAGAAAAGAAAAAAAAGAAATAGCTTTTAGTGTTTTAAACTCATATTGATTTGTTATGAGAACACAATAAGAGTTTGCCAAAATACATATACATCCTTTTCATTGCAGGTGGTGGCTTTTGCTCCTGCCTTCCCACTCCCACAGAAAAAAAGATAGTCGTTCTGTCTTAAAAAGCCCTCTGAATTTTTTTTAATATATATATATATATATATATTTTAATGCAGGCAATTTCACATAGAAGAGGCCAAAATTAACAAGTCATGCATTCTCTGTAGTACACCTAATGAGATCATTATCAGTTTGGAACCAGAGAGGGAGCGCAGGTTTCCCCAGTGCTGCCTTTTAAGTCCCCAGGGCATCAGTCACACGTGCCTGACATTGAAACTGATGAACCTTTTGCTCCTCTAACACATGCACCAAGTAATAGCCGAAGACGCCATGTGAGAAACAGGATTTCATCTGCCAAGATGATGTAAGTTGAGATATTAATTATTCCTTTGGGAACCAGCTACGGTGAAATGCACTCTTTAAATGCTACCATGAATATATCAACTTGAATTTTTAAGATCCAAAGCTAGCAGAATCCACAAAGCTTGCATAAGTAATCACAAAGCTATGGGCAAATTAACTTCAATATATATTTTTAGCTCTCTGGCTATACTAAATTCATAAGATCATATGGTAATCATTAAAATAGTAGTTAACTTCACAACCCTGATATCTCTAATTGCTTCCTAAGTGCATCATAATGGAAAAAATAAAAATAATTTATTAAGTGAAAGAAGTTGTAAATACAACATTCTTCCAAAAATAATTTTCAAAATTGCTTGTTATCACGAATCAAGCTAGCAACCAGAAGATTGTGTACGGTCATATAGAGAAGCATATCTCATAATATAGAGAAGCTCTGTTGACATTTAGAGCAGAACTGTACACTCGTGCTTCATCTAGTAAAATTGTTTTGTTTTAGATAAAGGAAACTGATCTGTGAAATAGGCAGTCTTGGGATGTTAATCCTTCACAGGAAATACTTAAAAAAAAAAAAAAAAAACAAAACACAGAACACTTCCAAATATTTTAAAATACGAAGCCTAGTGAACATATTAATTTCACCTCTGCCTCATGTCACATATTTCTTCAGACTTTGATGACATGTGTTCTAATAAATGCATAATCAAGTAGAAAATAGAGTTTTTATTGCACTCTGAAAAACAAAATTGCAAATGGAATAATTAACAGAAAGTTTTTGGTTTTTTTTTTTTTTTTTCTTTAAAAAAGATAACCAAACTAAAAGAATTCATTTATTTTAAAAGCTTCATATTTACACATATGTAAATTAACATTACAAACGCTAGCAGAGATGTGAAAAGATGGAATTATGGAAAGATTTTTTAAAATGGTAGTTTACATTGTAACAAATTCTATGATTTGATATTTTTCTTAAGAACAAAAAACAGCTTTGAAATACCTGAACACTGTGTCCCTCTTAATTAAATATGCTTTTGGAACATCCAAACTGCCCATTTCAAATATATTAAGGACTCATTGTGGGTGCGTATCTGTGTTTATTTGGAAGAGCGTATTCAGTTTATGCTGACAGATATGGTCAGTGCTGTAAAGACAAGAGAAACACTAAGTAGTTTAATATCTTAAGTTAAAGGCAACCATATAAGTTGGCCATTTTCAGAAAATATAGCTGCGTAAAGGGAAAACAGTCAATGAGAAAAAAATATAGGCATAATGAGAAAAAAATATAGGCATAACTTATCCTGATGAACAGTTGTCTTAATGAACAATGCCTCCCTCACCTTGAAACAGACCAAGGAAAAGTTACTCTATAGTTATATAATAATAGTTAATATACAGTAATAAATTGTTAATAATTTAAATATTTATTTTAATTCTCCAGTCATTAATTTTGTAGTGGTAAACTATTAGTTACATTCTGACTGATGTGTAGTTTCTTCTTTGAAGAATACTAGAGAATTCTTGTATTATCTCTAAGCAATTTTTTAAGGCCTCCCTCTCATTTTGTTTCACTTGCAGAAACTATATACAACTACAAGTATTCCCATTTGTTATAACAAAATCTGCTGTTTACTATTGATTTTATTCATAGCTTCTGCATGCAACAGCAGCCTTACTTCAAGAAGAATATACATTTTTAATGGCTTCAAAAAGAAGATTCACAGATTCAATGCTTAAATCTATTTCAAGAGACTTCTGCTCATCTTTTAATATTTAAAGGTCAAGCAACAAATATAATTCAGAACAGTCTGTATAGACAGAAGACTCTCCATTTCTTTAAAGTCTCAGAAAAAGTAATTAAATTAAAGTGAGAAGAGTCAATACAAAATATTGAATAGCCTGAGGAGATGCAACTTCAAAGAATAACAAGCAGCTGCAAAGAAAAGAAGCAGGGTTAATAAAGTATTCCTAAAAATGAAGAAATAAGAGGAATATTCAACCCTTTTTATTTATACGGCAGAACAACTGAAAACAAAAAACAGAACTAGAAATAGAAACTCTAAAATGATAATTTGTTTTATTGTAAGAAACTTTATTAATATTAAAGGCTTTCTAAACTTACATTACAGTTTATTCTTGTTGGTTGTTAAGTAAACACTCTAAATTTATATCTAATCATTTATTACAGCAGTGATGACAATAAAGTTTAGTGCAGTCTGAGCTTTACAAGTGATAGAGTTTATTCTTTTTCTTAAATCTGATAAACAATACATGCTAGCTATCATTCCTGAGGAGATTTTTCCTTAGATCTTACATACATGAAGAGGGTGCTTCAACTTCAGTCATAATAATGCAAGGAGGGTAATGTCAATAGATCACATATCCAAAAAGCCTTTCATAAATTCTGTTGCCTTAAGTTCACACATTTATTCACTACTTTCCAATATTCATTGTTTACTGTAAAGTATTTCTGCTTCTTTCAAGTAGACCGCACAGCTCTGTTGAAACAATCTCTATGGAGAATATACTAAGAAATCAGAGCTCTGTATCACTCATGTTTTGTATCTATTACACTGTTATATTACTAATACATTGAGATCTACCAGTTGCTACACACCATCCTTGACTTAAACCAACAGCAGACCAAATAAATGTAAAAATTTATTACTCAAAAAAAGAACAGCAACGTCAGACAGAAATATGTAAAAGAAAAGGAAATTAAGCCAACGTAAATATTCTTCCCCAAAATCTGATGGCTTGCTCTGGATTCTTTTTTAGTCACATTAATCTGTAATTCTATCTCAGTGAAGATGTTTTATATCATCACACAATTCAAAGACAACTTCCGTTAAACACGCTATCTTATCATCAGCATCATTCAGCTATGATCTAGATCCTGTTTTCTAATCCAAATCTCCTCCTCCCTCCCAGAAAGGATTATTTATCTTCAGGTTTATTTAGGATGGTCCCAATAACCAAACTAAAATAAAGAATTTATTTTAAGTCAACAAGAATTGCTTTGTCAGATGTCACCTTATCATAGGATCATTTGAATCACAGAATCATAGAATTGCCCAGGTTGGAAAAGACCTTCAAGAGCATCAAGTCTAATTGCAACCTAACCGTACTACCCTAACTCTAATAAACCACTACTAAAACTCATCCCTGAGCATCTGAGTTGGAAAGTACCCTTAAAGGTCACCTAGTCCAACTACCCAGAAACAAACCAGGACATCCACAGCTAGAACATGTTGCTCAGAGCTGGCCCAGCATCGCCTTGAAAATAACACTCCCATGGGTAATTTGTTCCAGTACCTTCCCTTCTCTAGTTGTCCTCTTCTTTCTTAAATACCCCACCCACCCTCCCCCTCTCCACCTCCCTTTTAGATACAGAAAAGCCACTACCAGGTCTTTTCTTTTCCTGGCAGAACAGCCCCAGCTCTTTCAGTCTGTCCTCACAAGGGTTGTGTTCCATCTCTCTGGATGAGCTGTAACAGGTCCATAGTGAGGTTTAGGGGCTGTAACTCCCTGCAAAGTATCCTTACCAGTTACTGAAGTTACAATGAAATACATATGCTAAAATCCAGATGTCAGCTGACAGTTCTGAAACTGTAATGTTATAAGAGTAAAAAAATAGTCCTATAGCTTTACAACATCCCCAAAAAAGCAATGAAGTAGTATTTCAAAAGCTTGCAACTGGATCACTTTAGAAATCTCTTGTTCCTACTTCTTGTTTCCACAAGCTCAAATACTCAGCAAATCAAAGATGTCTGGGAAAAAGGAAACATGATAGGAAGCACTTTGACAGAATGAGTTCCTAAGAAGCAGATGTGCTAGTGAATTAGCATAGAAGTTGACTTAAATTAACTTCTTCTGCTTAATTACTTGTATTATAGGTCCTCATGATATGCTGTTAATATTCAGAAGTAATTACATACAGGCTAATCAGTTTTGATAAGTCTGCACAGTCCTTATCAGAAAACTTTGGAAAAGTCTTAACTTTGCTGTTTGACACTGTTTTGGCAAATCATCCATACATTAGGCTCTGTATATTAATGGGCAAGTAACAAATAAGAAGTAGGAACAAAACAGAAGACAAAATCAGATTTGAATAATCAAAATTGTAATTCATACAATTTCTTTTCTAATTATTTGAGTGAAGTTCTTGCAGTGACTGAGACAAAGGTAACAGGCTTCATTCTAAAGAACAAACCTGATGGTTTTTAAAACACCTGGATTAACCTTTTCTTTCTGACATTTACCCTTATTGTTAAAAATACAAAACTGTCTACAAGAAGAGCAAGTAAGAAATCATTACATTAAGAAGGGTAAAGCTTTCTATGGCAGTGTTCTATAGTTAAAAAAAAAAAAAAAAAAAATTAAAAAAAAAAATAATTAAACCATCAGCAAGTATAACCTTTCTCAAAAAAAGCCGGAGATAGGCACCGTTTCTGAGAAAGCTCTGCATGTCTATCACTCCTATTTATTGAAGTCTTTTTTCCTCCCTGTTTCTGTGATGTACTGACACAATAATTATTTTAACATAGCCTCAAAAGTTTACCCTCATTTCTCAACAAAGTGCCGTACCCATATGTAAGAGATTATTCTGTTAACTTCTGTGTCTCAAAACTTGCTGGATGAATTGTTTCTTAATCTCACACCGGCTATACAGATATTAAAAGAACCTCATCTCCCTCCTATAAATTGGAGCGAGACACCATATTGATGAAACTCACAGAAAGAATCCGTGTTATTATGTGTCTCGCTCCAATTTATAAGAGGGAGTGGACGTTCTTTGATATCTGTATACCTGGCATGAGATTATGAAGCAACAGTTCAAATGTTGGTCCAACCAGTTTATTACAAATCTTAATCAGGGAGACAGGGAAGGAGAGAACGGACACTATTACAAATTAGGGTGATGGGGAATGGAAGAAGGGCGATAGAAAAGACAGGAAAGAAACAAGGAGTCTTTATAGGAAGCAAGAGGGAGATAGTCACCACCATGAATCCAGTGTGGTTTGTAGCTCAGTCTTCAGTAGTGATGGGTCATCAGGCATTGTTGTTCCATTGACAACGACAACAACTTTTCAGCAGTAAGTACCAACTTATAAATAAGTCCAAAGTGATTGAGTCAGCTCTCCTTGGAGTGGCAGCTTCTGGCTCTGGGATCTCAGCACAAACTCCTTTGTTCCCACCTTCTGGGCCTTGCCAGCAGATAACAGGGAGCAGGGATGCCCACCTGCATCCTGTTTTTCACAGGACACGGTGGTATCATTTCCCAGTTTTCCCATACCAAGCTGGAGCTGTTTAGTCACAAGCCAGATTTTCCACCAGTAAACACTCCTGAGTGCAGCTCTGGAAGAAGGCACTTTCAAATGTCCACAAAGTGATGTTGATTGTCACATGATGGTACACATCACTTGCCTCCTCAATAAAGCAGAGGCTTCTCACAAGAAATACCTCAGGAAGCAAGCTTTGAGCCAGAAAACAAAGAAGGATTCTCACGCTATGGAAGAGGGATGAAGAACTTAGCAATGACATCTGGAAACACTTTTTTGACCTAGCACTCAAAGGGAAAGCTTTTCCTAATCCAAGCAATTGTTACTATCTTGAGTTGTTTTGCTTTTTTCATCTTATAGAAGAAAGTCTCAACCAACATTAATACTAAAATTTTCTAATGATGTTGCCCTCTGGTGACAAAACAAAATTAGTCTATTATACTTATTTGACTGTCACATTTATTGATCTAACTTTAATTTTGACATCTGATTACTGTAGTGTTCCATCTGTAATCTGCATAAAGAAAGGTGGTATACTGCCTGAACAGATGCCTGCTAAAGGAAATATTTACTCTCAATTTTTTATTATATTTTATTTTGCGTGCTACCTTCTTTGTAATATTGCAATATGGGTCATTAGTTCTGATAGAGTACATAATTTGGAAGTTCTTTTCAGTGCTTAACAAAGTAAGCCTTTCACAAAAAGAAAACACTTTCCTAAATTTCCTAAAACTATTTTAATCAACTAGTGCACAAAGTAAGCTACATATGTACTTATAATTTCAAGCCACTGATAGCTCAATACTTTTTTCAACCGTAGAAAGGAAAAAAAATATAAAAAAAAGTTACTCAATTTGTTCAGTAATGGTTATGTGAAGTCTTTGGATTAAACTGAATCCATAGAGGAAATAACCTGAAGTCATGCTTTCCAAATATAAAACAAAACCTTTGAAGGCTATCACTTCTCATTTGTCTTAATAAAGCAGAACTTAAAGTATGGTCTGTAACCCAAGACTATTCCTTTCCATGGAAGTTTTTTCTAATTACTAATAAACAGAGTAATACTTTCATGTTTTCTCTATAGAAAAAAAAAGGTCTAATTCTTGCATGAAAAACTGAACTTATTCAATAAAACCATTTCTCCAACACCAAACTAATCCATAATACACTAATTGCTTTAATGCAGGCAATTTGTTGTTGCAAAGTCCACAGAAAACAGAGTATCACATTTGTTAAGACTATATTTGTATGATATTTATTGATTTTGATATTTCAAAAAAAGTGAATTAGAAACATGAGTATCAGTGATTTTAAAAAGAAAACGGTTATTTTCTAAAAATATATTTTCCTTGAAAGCACAGAAACTTAAACCCACAGAGACTGCAGGAATATTTCCTTTTCATGCTGATGAGACTAATTTACAGAGCTGAAAAAGCAACATACGCTTCATTTCCATCACTTTCTCTCTCACTTTGATGTTGTTTCCACTTTCCTCCTCTAATATATTCACGCTCACAGGAAGAGTGCAGGACTATAAAAGCCTGCTGCTGTTATTTATGGTCTTACCTTATAAGCAACATTTTGCCATTGGTCACTCCTGAAACAAGTTATTAGACTTCTTTCTATTAAATAAAGAAAATTTCCCCTCAGTTTGCATCTCCTCTCCCCCATAATCCGGTTAAATGACTTCATGTGAAATACTACAGCGTAAAATTACGATAAATGATGCCTGTAAATAAGAATATTTCTTCAGTTATCAATGCCTGCATTCCAAAGTACTAATATTTAATTTTCCCTGTGCAATAAATTTAATGTAGTGCTGTCAAAGAATTTTCCCTGTCAAGTATTAGCCAGTCTAGCTTCTTCAGAGCCTCACTGCTAAACATTATATAATTCCTAAATCATTTCACTGCTTTAAAAAAAAAAAAAAAAAAAAAAAAAAAAACCACAAAATGGAACTAATCTTATTAGAAAACAACCAATTTACACACCTTCAGAGCTATTTTTAAATTGGCACAGAAAAAAAAATAAATATGAAATTGTAGCATGCAGAAGGCAGACTAGGCTTCACTTAGCTTATCTTATACATGCCTGCATAATTATGTGCTAGACTGTTTGGTCACACAAGCATAGAGTAAGCTTACACTCAATGAGCTGAAACCTCTTGATTCAGGTAATGTTTGCCTATGTAATTTTCCTATTAGAGCACAATGATGTTTTTCATTTCTGAAAGAACCGGGGAACAGTTCTTACTGTATGAGTGTTTGTTCAGTTCTCCAGAATCTAATTCATTATTTCATCTTAGCTTAAAGTAAGCGTCAGATAAACTGCGCCGATGTATGGATTCAGTTACATGATGACTATACACACAAACACAGCCAGGGTGGGAAGGACAGTAGCCCAGAGGGAAAAAAAAAAAAAAAAAAAAAAAAAAAAAAAAAAAAGCAGATGAAAAAATTTCTTATCTAAGTTACTGATAACCATTCATACTTTTTAATTTTTTTTTAAAGGACAAAGAAAAGAACAATTACACAGAATTGCATGGCATGATCTAAAAGCATTTGTCCACAAAAAATACAAAAGCATTTGCTTTGTCTTTGTCTGAAGGTATCCAAAACCAGATCACGCAAGAGTGTCTCAAAACTGCTACAGATTTCTGCTGATTTCAGTCTGCCACAGTGCAAGAAGAAGTTTCTGCTAACATGCATTACAATGTCAAGATTGGGACTGCAATTTAGATACTTGCACTTCTGGGAAGGCCTCCAGAAGACACAAACAAAATAATGAAGACGCAAACCAAACTAATGAACACTAGAAGAAAATGATGATTGTTTTGTCCCAGCAGACCCAGGTTTTATAATCAAGTTCACGTTAGACTTCGAAGTTAGAGAAATAGTACTTCAGGTCTGTCTCAGACACTCAAAATAATAGTGCTGCCTGGATGCTGCCAAGCTATTTCTGCATCAATTAACTACTTTCATTAAATTAAAACACCAAAGGAGACAACTCAGCTGATATAAAAATCTAAGAATCAGAGTAGCTTTTCCCCACTGTGATTTATCTATTACAATTAGTGTAAGCTGTTTCTGTTATAGCAAGCTCAAGAAAACAGCCATTACAAAAATTACAGCTCTGAAATCTTCTTCTACTTGCCTAGAAGGCTCACTGTAAAAAGAGAAACCTTCCCCTCCTCTCTCCCAAACAAACCAACTCCACACTATTTGAGAGTCATAGGAAAAAGAAAAAAAGACGTGCAAGTATGAAATCCATAAAGAAATGAGAATACTGAGAAGAAAATGTTACACATAACTATGAATAAGAAAATAACATCACAGAACAGGCTTCTGAAGATTATTGTAGGTAAAATGCAACAGGAATGATACTTCATTCTCTCAGAGACAGCATGTTGAATACGTTGATAAAAAGGAAAAACAGTAGAAATCAGCATAGAATACACTAAATGTATTTGAATCTCATTTGAAGGTTTACACTTTTAGCTTTTAATATGACATCAGAACTTAATGTTATACTTTCAGCTTTGGCACTGAGAAAACATTTGATGAGTTAAATAAAAACAAGAACACCTCTGGCTTTTGCATGTCTACATTTTAAAAATACTGAACATTAAGTCAGTTAATATAGATAATGCTAAAAATCCATGAGATGCCTGCAATTCTTTCGTGCAAATATGTGGCGTTCATGTTGTCCAAGCAGCTAACTAGAGCAGCTTCACTATATCTAGAAGATGAATTAATGTCATACTGAGCTCCTGTCTTCTACTGCCATCATGTATTTCTTCACGGTCCAAGACACATACCACTTCCCATGGAACTGACGCACATGAACATGAAAAGCCTTTTGTACACCTCAATAATTATAGTGTTGTGGAAACAGAGACCTTTCTGCTTCAGTTAGCCTTCTAATTAACATTTATCATATACCTGATCTTGCTTCACTGAAGAAATATCTCAATAGAACAGATGATTAAGTGATCTAAACATGGATAGAAAGATGTCTGTATTCTTTTTGCTCTTCCTTTCTATTCTTTCCTCTTTCAAGAAGTTCTTACTGTTCAGTAAACACAAAACTGAACACTGTCACATTTTGGGTTTGATTTGTTTGCCAAAGATAAGTATTTGCTACTAGTTTGCACTTAACCAATAATAACTACTATTTTACCCAGCTCCATTTGCTGATCTACAGTCATGGGATATTTGCCAACTGCATGTTTCAGCCACTCTTTACTACATCAACTGATATTAGACAGACGTACAGAGAGCTGGACAGTTTATTGATGAGAGAGGAGATTATAAAACCATCAACACAGCAAAAAGCACTAAGTGGTTTACAATTCCCAGGCAGTCACTATTCCTACAGCAAAGCATATCATGAGATGTCTTGTTTCTAGTGGTTCATGGCTTAGATGTGCAAGAACTTTAAAAAATGCATTATAGTAGATATGCAGTAAGTATAGTATTATGAGATACTAGTTTGGCAGTTCATATTAAGACATTAAAAGAAAAAACCACATAAGGCAGTAAGCCAAGAACAGTAGTTTCTGAAGTAGCAACTTCCCAGCAAATACGGTAGACCTGAAGTAGTCTTTATAGAATAGAGAACATCACCATTTATAATGGTCTAATCTGCTTTTTCTTGTGAACAACATGGGTAAGGCAGTTGATAAAGCCAGAGTTTGACTCATAAGTTTAAGCTTATGTTTTTCAGGGAAAAAAAAAGAATCTATATTGTGCATTCTATCACTCTAGAGCACACATACTGATGGAGGGTAACAGTGACAGATTGTTTTTATAAGTCTTGTCAGCTTACATTGGTAGTTATTCCGATAAAAATAAACATTAAGGTCATGCAAAAAAAAAAAAAAAAAACAAACCCACATCTGACTGTAATACCTGCACCTGCAAAATATATATTCAGTAAGTAAGTTAACTACTTACTTTTTCTTAATTAGATAGTCAACTAAAATATTTATTTATTAATTGTCCTCTGGGGAAAAAAATTATAAAGAGAATATGGAATTTTTGTTTTAAAATTAAATCCTTCCTAGAGAAGTAACAGTCATGCAGGCTGTTGCTTACAATATAAGTAATGCACTACTGTTAAAAAACAAAAACAAAAAAACCCTGTCTTTTCCATCATCTAAATGCCCACTTGTTTTCATAGCAGATTTCTAAGTTACCCAAAGACACTGAAGCCCTAATTCTAGTCTCACCTGAATATAGCAAACAGAAAATTAAGTAAATTCTACTTTACTGACTTAAAAGAGATAAAGTCAAAAGGATTACTTTCAAACTTCAATTTCTTAAGGTCAGACCAAAAACAGCTGACCTGTAATGTAGAACAGGCTTTCAGCTAAAGGCACTTTTCCATGTTAGAAACAACAAGAACTTCATTAAAGTGCAACAAGTAAATTTCATGGCTTTTTGTCCTGTATTAGTGATTCACATGTGTACATACTATATATAAATGGAAACTTCATCACCTTTTCCCTGTACTTTAAGGCTTAATAACACAGGTGTCCCCGTAGATTATTTACTGGATCATACATTGTGTAGAAATAAGTCCACAGTTTTCATGTATTTAAATGTATGCTTAGCAATGCACATTAGTGTACTGAGAATACATTATAGGGTGCTGGAAGCAAAGGGGACTACTATTAGTGGCCTCTGTGAAAAGGAGCCACATTTCATACAAAGACCATTCCAGCCAGTTCCAGAAAAGTCTACAGACAGTACTCTGCACAGCTGAGGCAGTCAACCAAGCAATAACTGCAGAAAAAGTACTTTTATAAAAAATAAAACACATCAGATAGAAAGGGGAGAATGGAATAGAAAGAATGAGAAACAGAGGGAACAGCAAGGACTAGGACAGGAGATGTTTCTGACATCATAGTAGACATTCACACTTAGAGATGAAAAGCAATATATTTAATGATACAATCTAATTATTAACAAAGTTTAATCATAAGTGAGACAGCACCTTACGATTCAAGACAGCAAAATATATTTTATCATTTACTACAAAGTTAAACGCACTCATACTGTACATTGATTCACAATGTACAGAGCAGATCCCTTGGCTTCCTAAACTCCTTCAACCATAGAAACAACGAGCATAGATACAAATTAACTTATAATCCCAGACTCAGTCAATAACTTACACGCAAAGGATTATATGATTACAACCAAACTAAGAAACAAACTTTGCAAAACTTAACAAAGCTTCAACAAACTACAGATGACTTACCAAGGACCAACCAACCTCCTGACATTAAGATGTAAGGGATCTCAGCAGCATAGCCTCAATAGGCAACCTACTTGAAAGGAGCTCCGTCTCACATTCAGACTCACTGCAAATGAAGAGGTGAATGAGCTTTTCGGGCTGCTTGCTCTTTGTGATGTAAAGTGGCTAACTCACAGTCCTGGTTTTTGTGCATGCTCAATTGGCTTTCAGCTGTTGGACCAGGTGTCTGCCATCAGCTCTCTGAGCATGCAGTTTGAGAGAGATCTGTGGTCATTATCTGCCTTAGCAAGGCAGTAAATGTTATGTACTGTTATCATTCTCTGCATGTAAATGTACTGTTATCATTCTCTGCCTCAGCAAGGCTTTGGATACAAAGGCCACATTGAAAGAGGAATTGTAGAGAAGCGTCTTGAGACCCAACACTAAAGTAGAGGAAAGGTGAAAAGAGGAAAGACTGGCAAACTGAAATCACTGTATACTGATCAACTTCATCCACCCAATCCTCCATTATTTGTACTGCTTGAGGATGGAGAGGGGGGAAGCAAAGCTGCGTCTCTGAAGGAGAGGAGGGAAGATGTTTGAGTGCTTGCTGTCGTGTTTCTAAATGACCCAATAATTTAATATCTATTTTAATTGACAATGAGTTAATTTTCCCCACGTTTAGTCTGTTTTATCCACAACGGTAAATGAAGACTGATCTGGTCTTTTCCACAACTGCATGATTTTTGTTCCCACTGTTTCTTTCTATTTTCTCCCTGATTCCACTGAGATCGAGCAGTGTGCAAAAGGCTGGATGATAACCCACCACAAATAGAAATTAGCAAGCTTGAGGCACATCAAGACTACAGATATGCAATAAACAATCTCCAGAAAAATTGGAAAGTAGAGGCCTCATTGTGTTTGTGGAAATTCAAAACTTGTGTGGCTCTGTGGTACAGTATAAAAACAGCTGTACTTTATATGAAATGTAAGTAAACATGAAGTATCTAGATCTTCCATAAGCATAATTTTTTAAAAATATGTATTGAGAGACATGGCAATGTCACACACAAACACTTTTATATCTAGTATCGCCTAGATGGAGGAAGAAATTCATTAGAACATAGTCCAGATTTTAAGTAATATGAGTCACTACAAATACAGCTATTTTAATACATAGGAAAATAAATACACTGTTTTTATCATATTGACTATTGTTTGAATTCACGTGATACATCCTTAAAAATTGATTTTGTTATTTTACGTGTCTTTTAATAAATCTGCATCCAGAGGAAAAAAATTACAGTTTTAATTGAACCAATTATGATACAGACTTAAGACAATGTCAGCGCTATCAAGGCTTGCCATTGAAACTTTCAGTTGATTTAGTCTTGCTGTAAATTATACCTAACTTTACAGAAGTGCTGTTTTGCTGTCCGCACGCTCACACTTTGAGCTGCCATTACAGTCAGGGTCGGGACTATATTATATAATACTGTAAGGTCACTTACTCTTGGGAAATTGTACAAGATGCAACAAAGGAAAATGAACAGAATGTCACATAATTCATTCTGCTACACCATCACAATTAGGTATCTGCATCAATGCCAAATGAATCATATTTTGATTACATTTATAGGTGTTCTGTCACATGTCAGTGATACACATATCCTTGCTTCCAGACCCTGTTGCTGTTCCTCAAGTTGTGCTGCTATACCTGCAACTAGAAGGGTGGCACAACAGAGGCAGATAAACTTGTTTATGCAACATATTAATTAAACTTTTCAGCTGAATCACATCATAGCACATTCCTCCTTATTCATTTGCCTTTACATTGCTGGCAAGACAAAGCAATCTTAAATCAAAACCTAACAGCAATTACATGAAATGTATTGTACAGTTTCCTAAATTACTTAAAATCATACGGCATTTTCTGATTCTGCCTCAGCTTTATAGGGGACAGTGCTGTTATAAAAGATTTTATTTCTTTCAAGAATGCTTAAATTGAATCATTTAAATTGAGATGTATATGTTAAGGAACTGATAAAAAGTTCAAATCTCGAAAGCAAACAGAAAGAACAAAGTTTAAGGAATCCATCTATATAATAAAATATATATTATGAAAATATTGATCTTGTGATAGATTAACTAGACATTGCAAATTTATAATTAACTGTCAATAAGTTACTAGAATTCAATTCTTAACGTCTTGACCAGGGAACTAATCTATAAAGAAATGTGATTCTTCATTTACTTTGAAAAGTTATTTCATAAAGATCAAGTAGATTTCGTAGATTTCATAAATTTCATAAAGATCACCAAGAACATGCAGATCTCACTTCAGCTGAGGTAGAATAGCAGCGATTTTTAAAGAGACAAGAGGATTATTACTGCCATGGAACTATGGAAGGGGTTAAACTTAACATTCCTCCAACATTTTATATATTCTTTTGCTGTACGTTGGAAGTGCAAATTTCTATAACAAGAAAATTGTTGAGCTTAAACGTTAAAAAATATTTTTAAATGCCTTGATTATTCAAAAGCTTATATTATTATATTTTGTTGCCTGTCAGCAAACAAAACCCTTCTGCAAGTCTTAGATCATTCTGTCTAGCAAGGAGTTTATAATCACCTTTGGCACTAATGGCCAAGTCACAAAGAATATAAAAGATCTTCATCTCAGCCATAGTCGTTTAATATTTCATATCTGGCTCAGCAAGAATACATTTTAATATCTGAAGACCTTCCTTTAATAGAAAATCTTTATATTTGACTCAACAACAGTTATTCTTCATCATTCCACCTTCACAGAAATGTTCTATTTACGCTCCTCTTTGCCAGGTTACCAGACAATACAGCTGTTCACATGAGAGAAGATTTCATTTTCCACACTGGCTTTTGTCAACTGAAACTTCTGTTCCTCTTTTGTTCTCATGCTCCATAATACTGATTATTTTGCATCACAACCCTTTTAAAATAACTCAGTGAACCAGAGGTATATATAACTTCGACTTATTATTAAATGCTGAATATAATTGTCCAAAGTCAGCAACAAATACTAAATTTGTTCAAGTGTTCAGAATCTCAGCTGAAGCATCCTGTTTGCACTTGTATTAATAACATATTCAAGTAAATACATGGAAGCATACATCTGGATTACATTCTAACTATTTGGTCAAGGGAACAACTTAAGAAATGCATTTAATTTCCAACATTTTAATTTTATTCTCACCTGAATACTTTACTTAGTTCTATAAAAGTAATTAAAAGGAATCCTTTTCCTATGTGCCTAGTAGTCCTGACATTACTTAAAAAACAAAATATAAATGAAAATACATCAATAATAACTCCTAGACCAGTTTTGTTTAACCAGAAGTCTGCCACATTCAGCACAAGCCTCAGTTTGCACATTTGTTTATTTTATGGCATTGTAGTGTTGATGAAGTAGTATTCAAAAGCAGAATTCCCATTTTTCAAGATCACTCTATTTATGGGAGGCAGCTCAAAAGGTCTGTTCTTGTGGCTATGACCTTTTTATGAGCCTCTGCGTGCAAGAACACAGTATTAACCTTTCCATAGAAAAAAGCACATTATCAGTTCCGCATCATACTAGCGATATCTCCACTTCCACAAACTGATTACTTACATCAAGCCTTTTAAAATGAAACTTACTTTTGCCAGGTATGTTTAAATATTCTTTTTGATTCAGGCAATATCACCTTCAGAAGAGACTGAATCATTCATGTTCTCACCATTTCTAATTTGCAAGCTCTAACAAATTTCACTGTAAGGAATTTTTAGATTTTATGTCCTATTTAGTAACATGGAAAATCAGATGCAGTGTGGAAACAGACAGGATTGTTTCCAAACATTTGATACAAATCCAAAACCCCTCAAGCCTGAATTTATTTGGCAGGACAGACAATAGAAGAATAACATTGCCAAGACCCTGCTGTCTATTCCCTTGTGCGGTTAATTATTTTTGGTAGTTGATTGCTGTTGGGATTTTTTGTTTAGTCTGTTTGTGAGTATTTTTTTTGTGTTTGTTTGGTGTTTTTTTTCAAGGGCAAATTCACCAAAACAACTGCTTGTCAGATCACAGAAAGCTATGGATTTCTAATACTCAAATCATATTAGGTGGAAGTCAACAGTAATGTGCCATTTGGCAATTTAAGGTGTTATTTTCATATTTCACATAAAAAACTTCATTAAGAAAATAAAGTGATCATTTTTCTCTTGTAGTCTTTCAATGTAGAAGAGTGGAGAACTTGATTCTAAGATTTCTATGAATTGTTTTCAGCAGCTTAGAATTCCTTTCAGAACCCATTGTTAGGTGGACTAATAGAAATGGCGATGGAAGAAAATCTTTGATTATGAAGTGACAAGAACTCAATACTTAACAAAAACAATTCAGGTTACACTATAATGAATAGCACATACCTTTGTAGTTATTATGAGTCTTTGTAACGGAAATGCTAGACTCTGAAACATCACCATCTAAAAAGAAAGACATCATTAACTGTAGTGAGACACTCATCTTTTTGTTAATACAAAACCACTTTCAACACTGCCTATCAGCTGCATCTCTTTTGTCATATTCTGAACAGTCTAAACAAGATCCTTCCTAATGTAGCTGCCTCTGCTAGTATTAGGGCCTCTCAGAAATGCTAATTTGACATGGGAAGAAATGACATTGACACTTAACATAGGATTTACCTTCAGAAATTAGGAGATCTGAATATAGACACTTTTTTTTTTTTTTTTCTGTGATAGTTGTCTTGATATTGATAACTACGCTGACAGGAGTTGAAAAGAAGAAAAAGCACTAAGGCAATGTAATTAAATCTGCAGAGTGATATAACAGCAGTAAGATTGACAACTGGCTAGGGAAACACAAAGGCAGATGCAATTCTCAAAATGCTTTCCGGTCTGGAAAACTTTAGATGGACTTAGAGAGCACTGTTTTGAGAACACTGTGAGTTCCCAATCTGTGGGAACTCACACATTATGGGGAAGTTCTAGAACTGTTGTTAGCCATTCCATATGTGAATTATGAGTAAGACCTGTCTGTTAGTTTGTCCAGTTAGTTTGTCTGACTTCCTTCATATTAGATGAGGAAAAAGACTGCTGCAGGTGCTGCTGTGGCCAGTAATGGAGGTGCATGATGAAGGACGGATTGCTCTGGTAGAATTGAAATACTATAATTTTGAAATTGCTCTGCTGTCATGGTAAGCATGACCTGAAGCCAACTAAGGCAGATTATCATTATTCTTTAAAAGATAAAAAGGGCATTTGGACAGTGCTTCTAATGAAGTTTATTTCTGCTAAAATGTAGCGTGGACTGTAAGATCCAGTTATTTTCTAATTGTTTTCAAAAGATTCGTCTCTTTGTGGGACACATAAATCTCTTGCTGTTTTAGAAGGAAAAAAGTAAAAGCTCACACATTTTATTTAAAACATCACATAAAATTATTCCATGTGGAAAAAAATGGTACCCATAAACATTCTTTAACACTTGCTGAATGTTTATGGAGACCAGCAGTGGATGTCAGCGAAGTGAAGTGGTTGGTGGCTTGTTTCAGCAGTGGCAACAGCTATGTGAAAAATTAACTGTCACAAAGCAAAATGAAGAGCATCTCAGTTATCTGATTCAAACAAACAGGCTAATGGTGGTGACTGTTGAAAAACAGTCTTCTGTAGTTAAGACTTCGCTCTATCAAATAATGTTATTGCGCTCTTTGTATCTGTTGTAGTTTCCATGGAAATAAAGAGGCAGTATTAGTTTCAGAATGACTTACACAGTTTTCTATAACAAGATTTGTAGGTAACATTGCCACATTTTTAGAAATTTATATTTTAAATATTCATATTATATAATTAGAAAGTACATGAATTTGACATTAAAAGATTTTATCTAATACGAAATCTTTTAAGTCTATGAGTTGTTTCTCATATTTTTTCAGGGTTTTTTTTTTTTAGGCATTATCTATAACAGCTTTGCCTATGTAAGTGTATGCGTGGAAAAATAGCAGTTTGTGGAATGGTTTAATCTGAGAGGAAATAATGACAGAAACTGAAAAAAATATTACATAAAAGTTATATTTCTGTTAAGTCTTTAGATAATTTATATTAATTCTATCAAGTGATACAAATAGGAAGCAGATAGGAAATAGTTGAAAAATAATCTGCCTTATTTAAATGATTATCTCTTCATGCTGATTTTTAACATATTAATTTCTAGACTGCAAAGACAGTATGTTCAAAGCATTTCATACAAGCATTTAAAAAAAAATAAATGTGCTGAAACAAAACTGAGTTGCCCAAACCAGTAATGTAACTATTACAAATTTACTAATTTATAAAATTTTAGATACAGAAATATAAAAAGACATAGAAACAATCTGAATAAAGCATTTACATGAAAGCTGTTCTAATATGAATAAACTTCTATCACCTCCATTTTTCTCTTTTCATATGTGAACAGCCCACAGAATGCTTGCTTCCATTTGATGGAGGATTATCCCCTGTATACACTTTTCTTTCTAAAAAGCATAGAGGTATTTTTGAGAAATAAATGTGAATGAGCAGAACAACAGGGATGCAATCTACAGTTATGTAGAAATTCCCCATAGAATACTAGATTTATAATCCCTTGGACTGCTTTATCTTCGAGCAGACTGCCCTAAATGACTGTGAAATCTTGAAAATATCTATACTTTATGCTAGCTCTGATCCTCCCTCCTCTGCAGAAGCATTTTTATCTTATTTCAGCACGATTCTTTTAGCAGATGTCAATCTATTGTAAGGGTCAGTGAACAGTGTGTTCTAATTTTGTACCTACAGCATGACTGTATTTTAGTCCTTGCGATTTCCTGCCTCAGATAGGCATTTACCTGCAGATTACATAAAATGACCTAACCTGTTAAAGTATTAACAAATGATTTTAAAGTAGCTTTTATATAGTTTTTAAGTGGTCATTAACCTAATTCCACAACTATATAAAACAAAATATTAATTTTCTTTCACTTTTACTCTAGAAATTTTACAGAGAGATGTATAACTACCAACATTTGATTTCACTTTGAAGAAATTATTCTGTCTACATTAAAACCTGTCAGTCTTCGAAGGCATGGTCCAGATTAAGCTCCTCCTTACTGAAACTGAAATTTGAGTCGTCTTTAAAGCAAGGTATAAACCAAGTATTCCATTGATCTTACAAGTTTTACTTCAGAAAGCTCAGTGCAAATACTTGGAACATCAAAATTTTTGTGTGTTGCACAACTAGTAAATTTTAAGGCGGTAGAACTTCCTGGAGCTACTTTTTCAACAATTCTTCATTAGTTACAGTCTTTCAGTGAGGCATATTTTATGATTTTTTTTTTATAGGTTTTGTCCTATTTTTCCCCATTTACATTTTGACTGACTTGCCAGAAAGAAAGAAAAATAAATAAATAGTAGAATCATAGATTGACTTGGGGTGGAAAGGACCTTATATCATTCCAACCTGCCTGCTGTGGACCTGGCCTTGAATGCCTCCAGAGAGATTAGGCATCCAGAGCTTCTCTGGACAACCTGTTCCTGCTGTTCCAGCCTATGATTAAAAACTTTCCTCCTAATATTTAATCTAAATCTCCTTTTAGTTTAAAACCATTCTCCCTTATCCTAATGCTATCAGATCACGTAAAAAATCGGTCTCTCTCCTGTTTATAATCTACCTCTAAGTTCTAAAAGGCTGCAAAAGAGGTCTCCCTGGAGCCTTCTCCAGGCTAAATAACCTCCCTCAACCCTTCTTCAAAGGAAAGGTGCTCCAATCTCTGATCATCTCTGTAGCCCTTCTCTGGACCTACTGTAACAGCTCCACATCCTTCCTGTACTGGGCAACTCAAGTCTGGACCCAGCACTCCAGATGGGGCCTTGTGAGGGGAAAGCACAGAGGGGTAATCACCACCTCCCTTGTCCTGCTCACCAGACTTCTTAATTTTTTACAGTGCCTGCAGTAGCTAAATGAAGTTTTAAACAATAAAATGGTTATGATATTTCAGCATTTCACATGTATTTCATTAAGACTGCAGTGTTTTATATTCAATTTTCCACTGCCAGATAATATAAATTACCTCTCCTTCTTTATCACTGATTACTTGCAGACAAACAGAACAGTTTCCTCTAAACTCTCTCTTAAACTTTGAATCAGAAGGCCCTTTTACTTGTTGTAAATTAGATGAGTATGTCAAATGGCAGATACATTTAGATTTTAGGTACAGAGCTCACAGTCATGCCATTTACAGAAAAAGCTATTTGAAAAGATACAGAATTTAGCTGGGAGTGGAAGGCTGAAAGATGCATGTTATCAAACTCAGTGAAAATTCTGAGCAATAATTATTTGTCTGGAAATGCCTGTGTGAGTGTTATTTTCAAGAACTATATACACTGTAGAAAGAAATTAGTCCAATATTCATATGTGGCTATAATACTTCTAAAGTCTTAGACAAGGCTAATCAGAAACAAAATATAATTTTCATTATCTCTTTCGAAATTTGAAGCCAAAATCTGAAAAAATCAGGGTAGTAAGGACAACTGATGTTAGAAAAATTAATGAATGTTGCATAGTAAATATAATTAAATATTTACTGGAACTTTTTGAACTCGCATGCTGTCTTAATACATCACCTTAATACAAACTGTCTTAGTATTTGTCTTAATATACTGAAGATAAATATGATCTGAATATTTCAGTACTTCTGCGTATTATAGATGAGAATGAGTGCTAACATCCACCATTTTAAGAGTGTATATTCTGGCTTCTTATTTACAGGCCACAGATGTGTAGCTTAACTGTGAAGTTTAAACTAATGACAAAGAATAAGATACATGAATATACTCTCAAAATATAGAATACTTCACAGAACTGTCTAAATATAAATTATGAGCATGTGCTTACCAAGAATCAGATGGAAATGAATTCATCAGAATAAGTCAGAAAGTCAGAAAAAATATGTGACAAACCAGATTATTGGCAAAGAATACTTTTTTCCCATCTTTGCTTGTGTATTCACTAAATTTCCTAATGTATCTAATACAATTTCATCGTCTGTGTGTCAAGTTTTACATATAACAGAATAAACTGTGAAAGAACTGTTAAATTCTATATACACAAGATATTTTTCTGTAGTCTTTTCAGACATACTATTTTTGGGAAGAACGAGTATTTACCAAGTGTAGGCCAAGAATTCAAACATTTACAGACAGTGAAACTAAGAAATGTTTTTCACTGCATTTATCAAACGTGGATGTTCAGTTATATCAGAAATATTATATATCAGGTATATCAGAAATATTATAGGAAAAAAAACAACAACAACAACAACAAAAACCCAGAACAATAACAACAACAAAAAAAAGAGCTCACACTCAGCATATGCAATAAAATAAATAGAACATTTTAACTTACCCTCACTCTCCTGTCAGACAGGTGACAAAATTTTAACCACATTTCCACCAGCACCTTGTACTTTGATAGGATGACGAAGCCGTTTGACCAATAGGCTTTGTGATGTTCTTGTTAAATAGCTTCAATTAATGTGCTATGTTATTTTCCCTAGGGTAATTCAGAAAATAACTTTTTAGATTGTTTCCAATTATTTAGCAAGTAATAATAATAGCAAACAAAAAAGTATTTATAAGTGACACAGAAATGTGCAGTAGTAATCTCTGCAAAGCACTTACAGAGAGTGGCTATGAAAGGCTTTGTGGAAATAAAGGTACTAATTGATCTTAATGGATTCTTACAGAACAGAGAGACAGCATGTACTGTAATGCAAAAAAAAAAAACCTGCTGTTTTGCAATCTGTGTTGCATCAGAGTGGATGGATAAGCCCTTAGTGGAAACCAAGTTAAATATCATTACTTGATTAACTATCAGGAGACAGCACAATTATTTTATTTCAGAGAAATATTCTTCAGTGGCAACAATACAGGTTTTCTGATCTTCATAAAAAATATTGGCAAATTAGAGCAGTAGTAACTGCTCTATTTGAGTATACTCAATTTGAGAATATCACAGGAAAAGCTATAGCTATAAAGAGAGGGAGGGAGGATATTTGTCCAATAAACATGCTAACAACTGTTCAACCGAAAAACTTTTCTGAAGTTTTTATTATCTTGGCTGATACATAATTTCTCATGTGCCATCCTTCTTGGAAAGAATGTTTGAAAACATTACAGAGAGCTTCTTACCCTTCTCTATGTTGCTATTGTATCCCAGATAGCCATTTCAGGTATTCTCTTTTTTTTTTTTTTTTTTAAATTTCCACAGATTTCACACAGGCTTTAAATATTCATGGAATCATAAAATGGCTTGGATGATAGCTTAAAGATTACCTAGTTCAGACCCTCCTGTCAAAGGCAGGGTTGCTAACCACTAGGATCAGGCTGCTCAAGCCCCACCCAGTCTCACCTTGAACACCTCCAGGGATGGCTCATCCACAGCCTCTGGGCAACCTTTTTCAACTTTTTCCCTGTAAGCAAAGGTTTTCCTTCTGCCACCTAATCTCTTTTTGTTTAAAAACATTCCCCTTTGTCCTGTCAGTATCAGACCATTCAAAGTGTCATCTCCCTCTGTTTTATAAGCACTCTCTAAATACGGGGAGACACAGATTTGGTAATCATTAGTTTCACTGGGCAGTAAAAAAGTATAAGCATCTTTCCTCCTTGTAGTAATCCAGAGGCCCTGTAATTTCTAAGATCTTATGGACATAACATGTGTAGGACCAGCTTTAAAAGGCAGAAAACTGAAAACATTTATTTATCTCAAGTGAGATAATTTGGATTTAGAAAGGTTGTTTTATAAAAAACAATGTGTTGATTTTTTGGAGGGAGGATCTGTATGGAAATGTATTCTATACTAATTTACATTTATTTCTATTTGGAAGGATTAGAGTTTTCTGTCCCATATGCAATGTAACTTCATTCAGCAAAATGTTTATTTATTTATTTTATGTAGAGCATATTTCTAAAGGAGGTGTCACTTCTAAGACACAGAAGACTCCATGTTATAATAAATTAAACAGGTAGATACCACATTATTAAACATAACTTTGCTTAGCATTAACAAACTGGTTTATCTTCTAGACTTTATGTTGGAATAAATCTTTAAATGGTTAGGTGGAAAAGGTAACATTATGTATATTCTCTCTACCTAAAATTTTGTTATACATTTAAAAGTTAGTGAAGAGCTATTATATCTTTTACTATTTTTAAAATAATAATTCCATATTCAACAAGCTGACATCAAAAGACATTATAAGAAGACAGAGGAAACAGAACTAAGAGCACGGATGGCCTTACCAGGTTCCAAAATAATTTTTCTCAAGGACCAAACACTTAACCTGAAGGAAAAGATTCTTTTCTGATGAGCAGTGAAGACCACTACCCTGCTGTTTCACAAAATGTATTTTTTGGTTGGCTTACAAAAAATAGTTTACAGTTTCCGTAGCAGTTTCCCTTGTAAACAAAGTTTTAGGAACAGTGCTGGACTTATTGAAAAGGTCTGATCTACGAGAATAGGAAATTCTGGACTTCCTGAAGCCTGATGTTTGAAACATTCCCAGTTTTTCTAGAATTTAGATTGTTTCATTTGTTTGAAGGTTAGATGTCTCTCCTTCATATATGAGTTCTACTTGCAATCAAGGAACATCTAACAATATTTTTAGAAGCTATTATATTATATATCAAGGCAGTTCTGCCTGTGTTTTGTTCACAATTTCAAGTTGGATTTCATCTAATTTTGGTTTGACTAGCAAGAGAAAGTATCTTCCAGTTTTAATTACCCTTCAAAAACACAGTGACACAAAGACATCTTAACTGTTTCAAGATTGTACTTGTTACAAAAATACACTGATGCTCCTGATCTCTGCTCTTTAGTGGTAATTTCCTACTGAATCTTATGAAAACAAAACACCTATTTTCCAGAAAAAACATGGCATAATTACAAATGAAAATGAAGAAGTCTGTTTAAAAAAATAATGGCAGATGACATTCCTAAGCAATTTGAAAAATGAATTGAGACTGTAAAACATAAATATTGTCCTTCCATGAAACAAGACTATGAATTTATCAATAATTTCCACATTATAATTACTGTAACTATAACTATTACAAATATGTCTGGCTTAATGGAAGCGAAAGTAAATATTTTCTACTATCAAATTGTGAGTTTAAACATCTGCTTGACATTAAAAAAATAAACCTCAGGGCTACAATTTACAAGTAAAAATGCATTTTAGCAAAGTTTTATGTGTCTTGAGATTGACTGATTTGCTAAAAGCTTCTCCTGTAGATAGAACATAAAGTACATGTTCGTGTTTGCAAATATATTTCTGTATTGCATGATTTTTCTCATAGCTCTATTTGTTTAGAGATATGTTGAAGTCAAATCCCTTACTTATAATACAATCTTACAGTATAAGCTTCTTTGAGGATCACCTGCATATGAGAATAGATGTTATATCAGATCCTCTGGATTTTTAAATATGCCATTTAATTTCCCTTAGCTTTAAATCCAGTCTAAATAATATGAATTAAATTCTATATGCCTCAAGAAAAACAAACAAACAACAACAACAAAAAAAAGGAACATTTCTTCTATTAGCAATCTGAAAAAATACACAGTGAGTATGGCTGAGAACTAGAACAGCGTATCCAGGTAGTTTCCATTTTTGAAGATACACAAAACCTGACCCTTTTTTAGCAGGGAGTTGGACCAGATATTTCCAGAAATGTTTTCCAGCTTCAGCCATTCTGTAATTGTACACTTGCTTGTACACTGTTTCTAAGGGGGAACTGTTTGCTAAGGAACTGTTTGTACACTGTTTGCTAAGGGGAAGATGAGAAAAAAACTTCTTTACTTTGCTGGTGACAGAGCACTGGAACAGGCAGCCCAGAGAGACTGTGGAGTCTCCCTCTGGAGATATTCTAAATCCACCTGGATGTTTTCCTGTACAGCCTGCTCTAAGGAACCTGCGTCAGCAGGACGTTAGACTAGGTGATCTCCAGAGGTCACTTCCAACCCCTATGATTCTGTGATTCTGAAGAGAAGATTTTGAGACTCTAAGTCTAAGACTATGTGGAAAGAGAAAGCATCTGCTCTATCCTTCATTTCTGTAGCTTATCAATGGCATTGAGAGCATTTTTAATTCAAAGGAGATAATAAGAAAAGAGAAAAGTCATAAGCAAGACAGAAACACAAATCTGACCAACAATAAGGGAAGCAAAAAAGGAAAGCAAACCTTGATGAAGTTTATTTTTGGAAGATATGATTAAAGATATCCTTATTTGTTGAATAAGAATAAGTAAAAAGAAACATGTAGAAGCACAGACTGAACAGACAAATTGAAACAATAAGCAGAAGCAAACGTGGTCAGTCATGCTACTTGTGGGTCTAATTGCAGATAAACAGGGACTTTAAAACCTGAGAGTACAAAATGCCTTTTTGCATAATCTCACTCTCTTTTTCATATGTTTTAGAAGCCTTATTATTTAATTTTTAGACAATGTTTCCAGTGTAATGTACAAGTACTGCAAAGAATTAAGGGACTTCTCAAAAGCTAGAATTTCAACCACTGATGGTTAACCTTTTAAACAGAATTTATTAGGCCAGGTATATATTGATCACTTATTGTCATTTATAATTAGCCATTATAGTCTTCATGAAATTAAATACAATTCCTGCTGTTCATATGAATATCGCAGAGGAGGAAGAAGCTCACATGGCATCAGTGAGGAAAATTCATCCCACCACTTATGAAGCACCTGCAAAGAGATCTGCTATTTCCTTATTATGTTCCATTTGTTCTCTATAAATCTCATGCAAAGCAAAACATAAAATACTTTTATTTTATTTAAGATTTTTTTAATATTATTTATGATTTCCACTCACCACTTAAAATCAAATAATTTATAGGCAAATCTCCATTTTCTAGACTCCTCTGTTTCTAATACTGTTTATTTTTCTGAGTTTATTATTTCACTGTATGGTAACTCTGAACAGCTTGAAACTACTGCCCACCTGACTTAAAATCAGAAGCTGTAGGTTTATTGGCGTTGTGTATGACCAACTGAAATATGAAATATTTCATCCATATTCCTAATAAACCAAGCCTAGATTCCCTTCTTGAACAATGGCGTAGGAATTTCATTAAAACTTCGGGCTTTCATAGTGACAAAGTATAAAGAATAAAGTAGGATGGTTACACTAATACAGAAACTAATACAGTTTTACTGAAACCAAAAGTGATGTTTCATAAACAACCCAAAATAATCTGTAGGACAAAGTCATATGGAGCACACCATTTCATCAAGAACAAATAGAACATTTCTTACCAAATGCACGGTCAGATGCCCACTTCACTATCACACAAGGGAAAACATGCACAGGAGTTAGGAGAGAGCCATCTTATGTTTCACAGATGAACCAAAATTTTCTGACTGTAAGAAGTACTGTCCTCCCAAATTGGATTAGCTTCAGTGAATCTTCAGCAAAGGGACTGCAGAAAAAAACTTCAGTTACAAGCCTTTAACTTAAAATGCTGTGGTGCCTGGAAAAGACCAGAACTGTAAACTGTTACAGAAGTTTTTTACTTTTTTATTAAAGAAATAAACAAATGAAATAATCTTCACTGGAACTAACAGAAGCTAATTCATGGTCCCAAAATGACAGAGCTGTTGAGAATTTGTATGAGAGCTTCTCAGAAAGCAGTGTCTCCTATTTTATTATTTTGGCCAATATCAGGAGAGGACGTTGGTGATGTGGCAGTAGAGGCTGAACCCTTCCACCAGTATTCCCTTACATTTTGTTTCCATATGACAGATGGCAGCAGAGGGGCACTCTGACAGAAAGGCATCTGACATGGAAGTGCTTATGAAGCAAAGGTGTGTCCCTAATTCCTCCATGCGGAAAAAATTAAACAAACTCAAGTTACATGTTTGTATTTTGACGTTCTACTGAAAAGGCTTTTTTTTTCTTCCCTTATGAAATCAGGTTAAAGTCCACCAAAAGTGGTACTCAAAAGATATTTTAGGATTTCAGAATTAACTTTAAATATTCAGCGAGTCTGGAAAAGATTCTGTAACAGTTTTAAAAAAACATCATTTTATTACAGAACTTCTGCTTATTATTACGCTTTCATTAATCTCAGAGGTATTCTATAAGATTTCACACATTTGTTTACGTATGTACAGGTATTTATGTAAAGGAATATCCTTGATTGAAATGGAAAATTAAATTAGTACTTGTAAGTATTGTACTACATTGCATTTTTATTGAAAAGGTAAGAAAAGAATCCTAACTTACAGAAAAAGAAAAAAGGAACAAAATCTCTATGTCTATATACACCCATACACAACTTCTATAGTGAATAAACAATTAAGAGAAAGCAAAACATTTCCATATTCAGCATAGTAGACTGAAATTTTGCAAAGGTATGTATGTGAAAGAGAAGAAAATGCAAAGAAGGAATAATTCAAAGCACAAGGAATAGTGTGGGAAATTAGGGTAAACTGCAAACGCTGACCTTGGGGAATAACGACTAAGCCGCACCGTATCACTAAGAAAAGAAAATCCTACTTGAAGTTGAATAACTGCAAAAACAACAAACTGAACAGATCCACAAAAGGATGTTTAGTACAGAGAAAAAGTTTCTTGACCTGGAAAATTGTTGCACTGCTATGAACATAAAAAAAGCATCCAAAACTATGTTATGCATAAAATTATGACAAAACAATATAGTACTGCTCCCTATTTCTTTACAATCCATTAGAGTAACAGTAATAGTACTTTTTGTGCATTTTGTCTTGTATTTCACTTGTGCTACCTATCCCTTATTCAACCTTTTAGACAAAGAAATATACATGCCTGTAAGGAACGTCTGGCATTAACCTTACCACTTAGTTCTCTTGTTAACATGTTTCATTTTCTGCCCTTTTGCCTTCTACCCTTACCATTGCTAAGTAAACATTGATTTGGTAAAATGTATTTTTCCTTGGAAATATAGGAAATATAGAAGATTTAATAATTGTGTATATGCTTGACACCACTCCATAGGATACAGAGAGTATCTTCTGCATACATCACTAAGTTCAGACCTAGTACACATTTGGACAAATATACAGTCCATAGGAACTGCAAGAAAATGTGGAAATCAGGAAAAAAACAGGTAAAAATAATTACCTGTCCTTGATGGGGCTGCCAGGAGTACTACTCTGAAGTGCAGGTTAACCTTCATCCTTAGCAAAAAGAATTCTTGGAGTATAGGGAGTTTCTGACAGAATTTCCCATTTCCAACTGAGAATAAAAATTCCAAAGCTAAAATTAAGATGTTAATTACCAAATAACTGCATAAAATGTTAAGTCTCTTTAACACACTTTACTAACTATCCACTCATAAAATCCAGCTTTAATGAAACAAAGTATATCACCTTTCTCTGAGAGGTAAGAGTTTAATAGATGTAACAAGCGAATGTAAAAGTATTATGTTGGTTTTCAGCATTCCTGTTGGGCTTAAGAGTCCAATATTAGGATAGAATATTAGCACAGATACAGTTATATTATAAAGATAACCAGAAGGCAATGCCCTGGGCAAAAATATCTTACTTCGTTTACTAGTGGATCTATGTTATAACTATTTCTCTTAGTGTAACAAATAATTAATCGATTAAATAAACAAATAAATAGAGATTTGCCATAGTCAAAAGTATCCCAAACAAAAGAACAAAGAAGAAGTTTTAAGTTCATTAATTTTGCAGAAAAAACATTAGCTTTTCATCCTCCTGGCTTTTGCACATTGAATCACTGATGTATTTATATTAGATATTTAACTGAGTACTTGTATTTCTCCAGGCAACACTGCAATAGAAAATTAATATCTCTTTCTTTTTTCATGTAAGAAAAGACTTTTACATTTTTAAGTCAGTTGATTGTATTTCAAATACAAGAATATGGATATTCTTCCCATTTTTATTTCTGTATTAGAAATAAAAATACCAATAGAGCTAATTATAAAAATATAATATACTGACATTTCTTCTTGAGAAATACACACCACAAAATTGAATGTGAATCAAATATATTATAGTCAGTCCTTTAGGTGCTTTGGAACATTTGTATCAAACATATTCTTCCTATCACTTCCAGTCTCTAATTTCTACATAGATGTTCCATTCTTTTTTCCACATCCCTCCACTTTTAGAATCTTCAACCATCAAAAGTTACAGTAAGAGAGAGCAGAAGCAATAGGTTTTTCTCTAATATATGAATTATAGACAATCCACTTTCATTTTCAGAAGGAATGTATATATGCAAAACATCTCTGGCATAAATTTGAATAAAAAATGGGAGCTCCAGGCCATGGAGACAGGTATTTATTCCTACTGCCTAATTATTAGCTTGATGAGATAGCTCCTGGTACACCCAAAAATATATGGATATAATGCTGTTCCAAGCAATACAGATTTAAAAAAATAATGTAATACACATTTATATATTTATGTTCATATAATAGCATAACTAAAAAATTGCACATGATTAATAATTTTTTCATGTAGTTGTTTAAATTATACAAACTGAGATGTACATAATATGACGCTGATGAATAAAATTTCTAAAGATATTTTTAACAACTGAGCCAGCCTCAAATGATAAAATCTGAGCAAAATGTTAATACAGAACAGAAACATGAACAGTGAATAAAGATAATAAGAGAATCCATTCAACATCAGAATAGTATACATAGAGTTCTGCTCTGTTATTTTAGAAGAACAAAGAGGAAGGAAACTGTATCAAAAAATGAAGGCTACCATTTTCCTAGATAATATGATCACAGGTAGAAAAGCCAATAAAATAAATCATTTTAAATGTCTGTGAATGTATCAAGCAGAAAGATTTTAAAAACTCTCAATAAAAATTAGCAGCATAACATTTAAGTACGTGAATGTGTCTCTCTACTGTAGAGCTGGTCCAGAAACGCTGTAACTTATCTGAGAACACATAATTTGGACTTTGTTCCTCATGGAAAGGGCAGTTCAGTTTCTCCACTCAGATATTCCACCTTGATACCAAAAGTACTGAAGTTTATCTTCTTTTCCTGCAATAGGAGATATTTGCTGTTGCTGAAGAATAACCAAAAATTCTGCTCATCAAGGATTTAAGCAGTATGCTGTAAGCTGAAGTGCACAGATGATGGAAACATGGACAGGCTACAAGGGAGAAATGTAAAGACATTCTCTACTCATGTAGTAATGGAATGAGGAAAACAAACACTCAGCTGGAGCTGATGACAGCAAAGAAAGTGAACATGACAGTGACTGTGTAGGAAGCAGTTCTGCAAAAACACACCTGGTTGTCTTGATGAAGAACAAATTAAACATAAATCAGCAGCATGCCTTTGTAGCAGTGGCAGTCCAATGCATCATGGACTGTGTTAGCATGAGTGTAGCCAGCAGAACCAGTTATCCTTCCCTCCATTAGGCACTTATGAGAAAATATATAGAGTACTACATTCAAAATATACATGAAAAAAAAGAAAAAAAAAAAAAAAAAAAAAAAGATATTTGCATGCTGGAGTGAGTCCAGAAGAGGTCACCAAGATAGGTGAGGGCTGAAGCACAGGGCATGTTGGAGAGGCTGGAAAACTGGGTTTGTTCAGCCTCAGAGAGGGAAGCTAAGAGGAGACTTCACTGCTGCTTATAACCAGCTTCCTGGAAGATTCACAGAAGATGGAGACAGACTCTTCTCAGAAGAGCACACTGACAGAAAGATAGGAAAGGGTAAACCTTTCTTTCTCTCTATATATAACATATACTTAGAAAATTCTTACAAAAATATATGGCTGAACTTTCAACACTGTAGTGGTACACTGCAGTATCATGTGCCTCCTTTTTTTTTTTTTTTTTCTTTCTTTCTTTTTTTTTTTTTTTCTGCACACTTGCTCTGTAGCTGGTTATCACCAGCGGGTGTGAAAACAGGTGGAAATTTCTGAATTTGTTGACATGATACTTTGTTTCCTGACTGATTTCAAAATGCTGGATCTCACCCAGTATCCTGAAAGCAAGGACGAGAGGAAACAAAACTGTGCAAAAATGCTATCAAATGCACAATTAAATAAGTAACACATCCTGCATGTTTATCAGTATATGCCTAAACTTTGCTTATCCAAAAGTACGTAGTAAATATAAAATACGTAGTAAATATAAAATCTGAATTTCAGTTCAAGTACATATCACTGGTGATTCAAATATGGCTCAAACAGATGTTCCCCTTTTCTACAGTACTTTTAAGATTCAAAAGCATGCGCAAGCTGGGTAAATTTCACAAGCATTTTCCTCAATTAGCAAATTAAATCATATTAAAATCACTGGCAAACCGCCTTTATAATATTTTTGCTATCTTGGCTTTTTTCCCTTTTCTCTGTAATGTTTTCAGTGTGAAGCTATGTTGTTATGTGCCAGCACAGTAGTTCCCTCAATACTCAAAAAAGTATGCACACGCTGGCACCTATCCATCTGTACGTTAGTCAGAGTGCTTATTTTCCCTTACAGTGTTCCAGTGTTCTTCCTGGCACAGATCTTTGCCAGTAACTGACAAAATAGCAAACAAACAAAACAAACAAACAACTCTACAATAAACAAACAAAAAAAAAAAAAAATGGAAAGGAAAAAAAATCTACTTTCAGGGTCAATCCCTGTGAAGCGGCGATACTTGATTATGATCTTCGTGAGAGTTTGCTTCTGCTGCCTACAGACATCTACATGGGAAACCTGTTTCTTCTGTTTGTTGCTGCCATTTATCACAGGGTCCTATTCACCCTCTAAAGAATCTTCCAGAGCCAGATGTATTAAATTACTCTAAGAAAGCAGTACTGCAATAAAAATGGTTTTTACTTCATTTTCAAAGTTTCGTGCAGGTATGTGAACTGATATTTTATATGTAGTACAAAAGTTTGAAAAATATAATTACAGAAAAAGATTATGAAGTATCCATGTATCCAGACCTGAGAAATAGGCTTCACATTCTATTGTATTCTTCTATCAAATGCAAAGCTACCAGGATGTCCCATGAGTTGACTGTTCATAACGATGTTCTGCTCTAACAAGATTTTTCCAGTTTTCATTTGAAACAGATGTATTTTAGCTATTCAGACAGTATTTATGTCAATTTTATGCTTAATCATTCTTCCGAGTTTGGAGTCAGCTTATACTTTTAAGCTAACATTTTAAGAAATAGAAATTAAAGTACATTAAAGGGTTTAATTTTCAGCAGCAAAATACAGTAATTTATTCTGGTCTCTTAACTGAGGTACAGTTGAATAATATGTCACATCCTTTGGAGTGCAAATAAATGGTCTTGAACTTGGGGAAACAGTCTTATATTCAACAATCTGAAATATTCTGAATAACAAAGGCTTTTTTATACATATTTTATTATTAAAAGGTTTTATCTACACTGGCATTAGTCATTGTTACCTATGATTTCCCTTAATTTAAAATGTAAATAAAGCAAAAAACAAAATAGAGTTGAAGTGAACAATAGTAAAAATATCTTCCTTTTAGCCTAAATGATATAACATATGCTGCCTAAATACAAAGCATTCATTTTAAATATAAAATCTCTCATTATAAATTCAATTGTCAAATAACACAACACAAAATAATTAAATAGAATCAAGTTAATCTTATGAATTTCTAATAATTTGCACTTTTATTTTGGCAGCTAGAATCACAGCATCACCTGTCATGATCTTATATTACGAAACAAGCCATTTATATGAGGTGGTGATACTTATATAAAATCCAGTGAAGTTGCGTGGTGCTTATGCAGATTCATAGTATGTTTTCTCTTCCTGAACATTTCCCTATTTGTACTAGGCAATCAAAGAATATTTTAAGTACACATCTTACCTGCATAAACAGTGATAACTATGTCACCATATTTTAAATGTCCATCTACAAACACCTTTTAGAATAAAATCTGCTTAGCAATATCACTAGCCACTATCTGTTTCTACCTGTCAGAGAACCACAGAATGGTTGAGGTTGGTTTTGAGTAAAAGGAAAATATACATGTGTTTATACTTAAAATAAAATCTGAGTTATAATTTGCATAACAGCATCAGAATAAATAACATTCTGCTTTTCAGTTGCAATCAGTCAAGGATTAAAAAAGAACAAGTATGAGAGCACTATGAGACACATGATGTCATACTTTCAAAACTCAACAAAAGTAGCAATTTTGCATGCCAGTGCTCTTAGTCATATATAGCCCTTATTCTCAAGTTGTCTATCCAGGCTTAATCATTTTGAAAACTTAGAAAGACTTCAACTTTCTTTTTGATATTCAAACTTAGTCAGAACATAGCATAGATTATGTAGTTAAATAGTACACAGCCTTTCAATTTCTTCTTTGATGGCACTGTTTTTGATTTGGGCATCCTGGTCATTACATTCTCATCAGATACAAAAAACTTAAAATAGTACCATTTTGTTCAGAACTGCTTAAGACATCATACCTCCAAAAAGATGTAATTTGTAATGTTCCCAAATAGAACGCTCTCTACGGGTGTTTTATTAATTTCACATGTATTTTATAATATCATAAAATAATATATAATACATATGTTTCATACTTTTCATGGTGTTCTGATTTTTTTTTCCAATTTTGCTAATCCAAAACAAAAATCAAGATTTTGGATTTTCTTTTAAGATTCATTTGCATATCTGCACCATGTACATTAATTGAAAAAAGTTTTATATTGTTTGTGTGATTTGAAATCACTGCAATTCTTACATACTTCTAGAAGTAGGATTTCAATTTAACCTTCTTTTACATATGGTACTTCGAGATTGCTAATTCTTAAGCTTTCTTCAAAAATAAATCATAAAAGATCTATTTTTTTCCCATTTGGTATTTATAATAGATCTCCTCCTTAAGTAATTGAACTTTCTCAGAAGAAGAGCAGCTTGTGTCCAAATGCAGTGTTATTTTAGAGCCATCTGTGCTTTGATTTCATTTAAAATACCAAAATAGCGTTCCAAAGTAATCAGAATTTACACCGCAGTTAAGTCACCATCTAGCCCCAAAAAGCAGAATTAGCTACGCATAAAACATTCTTGCTAAAAGATTAGCTTAAATGAATGTTGCATAGCTTTTTTTCATGTTTAAATCACTTTGATATAGGTTAATCTTTTCCCCGCAAACTTTTAAGCTTATTTTTTTTTCTTTTTTCATGAACAAAATGTCAGAAGTAATGCACCGTCTCTCCTTGTATAAACAGTGAAATGAACCATTTAAAGAACTTATTTTATGAAAGTTCTAGTTTTCTATTCCAAATAGATGACGAAGCTCACTCTTTCTCTTCCACAACAATCTAATGAATAAAGGATGATCTCTCAAAAGAGTATGTTATAAAAACTCAAAATACTTTTTTCTGTCTCCAGAACATGAAAAATACTAATTTTTGGTGATGACTGCATTTTATCTGTTTCTACAGCTGAACTCAAGTAGCAGTTTCAAGTAGCAGTTACAGAATCTAAAGAAGCTTCCTCCTAATATACTTTATTTCCAATAGTGGAAACAAACACTAGAGATGATCCAGATCCCAAAAGCAAAAGAAAGCAAAATCTCTTCTCAGTGGATGGAATATCTTTGCAACAGTAAGAAAATAGACAGAATTTGAAGTGAAAAACATTAAAATGAGATTAAGCCAGCTCTCTTATGGATGGACCAGACAACCTCATGTTTGTCATCTCTATAATGAAGGTAGGAAAATGATGATGTACAAGAATAAGCAATTTGGGTTCAAATCACTACAAAGGAATAACAGAAATAAATGGCAGTACTCATCACTCATTTCTAACAGAGTGTCCCCTAGAACATTTTCTGTCTAATATAATAAATATGAAAGTTCTATGTATATCAGTTAAGGACCATGGTATGGTAAAATAATAATTGGGGGGAAAAAAAAGTGAAACTTTAGATCTACACTTTTCTCTCAAAGCCCTAAGTCTTTACCTGTTAAAGACTTCTTCAAGCATACTTCAAAGTTTGTCAGCCCGCTGCATAATATTTCCTACACAAAAAAAATTTCCTGACATGCTGGACATATTCACAATAGTAATATCTGCACCACAGACATTAAATTCCTCTAGTTCTTTCATCTTTGCTCTTATTTGAGCCTTGGAAAATATTCATGCTTTGAAAGATGCTAAGCCTTTATGGCCATCAACAATAACAAATCTAGAGAATTTTTTCCTTCTAAAATATATAGCTGGGAACCATCAAACACCTAATTAATTCTATTTTATTGATCCATGTAGCAGCAGCTAGTCTCACTTGATTTTTAGTTCTAGGCAGAAATTACTGAATCTCATGAACTGTAAAAGCACCAAAATCACTTCTTGCTTGTTCTTCTAGCTTACTGAATGCTCTCCTAGACTATCCACAAATCATTCTTCCAAAGAAAAAAACTGTCTTCACATGCTAACCTGCAAACAATCAAGAGGAGAAACGCATGAATGTCACTTGACAAGATATTAAACCCTTGTGAATGTAGAAAGCGTATGCATCATACACTGTCTGTATAGAAATACATTAGAAATATACATACAGTATACCTCTCTTTTGTCTGGGACTGTAGTGCATAACAGAATGACTATTAGTTTGTTTGGCATCTCAGGGACATGCAGGTGTAGTAATTTTTGCTGATGAATAGGTGTCCCTACGTATTTTTTTGTAAAGAATGTGTGATTATTTGACTTTGTGCATTAACAATTTAACTTCTGGGTTTTTTTTTGTTTGTTTGTTTTTTGTTTTTTGTTTTTTGTTTTTTGTTTTCTTCCTGGAATTGTTAGTAGCTTGTCTGTTTTAACTGCAGTTATTGTTTCCTCTGAACACTGCAGTAGATGGTATTTGTATTTCTTTTTATTTGCTACAAATTAACAGGAATGAAGGAGCATTTTTCTCCCTTAAAAAAAATAATAATAATAAAAAAACCTATATTATTTGTACATGAATCCTATTTGTTTCATTTGAATATTTCACTGTAGAAAGATTTATTTGGATTTATTAAATAACAGATGATCATAACATTTGCATATGCAGCAAAAAAAATGTATCCTTGGAAACTGTAATAAGCATAAATTAAACATAGCTGAAAGCAAAAGACAACTACTTTATATAATTCCTGTAGTACTTTAAAATGATAGCACAGTTAATCAGTGCTAAGTTACAGTGCAAATATTATTCTAATCCTTTTGATGTACATTAATAGCTAATTGGAAAATTGTGATGAATGTTACAAGATATAAGTACCGTGAATTAATGAGTAGGACATTATTTTTTTGACCAAATGATGGATTCTATCGATTAAATAATCTATCAGTCTTTCAGTGTCATGTACTATCATGCAGAGTTAATGCTATTTCCAAAGTATAATGTTTATCCATGGTTTTGGCATAATTGCTATTAGTCAATAAATGTTTTCTTGTTTCAACTGGTTCTTTCTCACATATGGAAAGAGCAAGTAACAAAGGGAAAAGAAAAGAGAAAGAAAACAGAGGAAAAGAAGAAAAGGAAACAAAAGGTAAGAAAGGAAAAGGAGAAAAGAGGAAGGGAAAAGGAGGAAAGGAAAATGAGAGAGGAGCAAAAAAAAAGTAAGAAAGACAAAGGAGCAAGGAAAATAAGTTGTTTTTCCTAACAATTTCAAGAGAACTTTACTAAAGAACTCAGTTTAAAACTCAGGATTGTATTTCCTAAATAAAATAAATCTAAGCTTATACCAAACTTCACTTTCTTCTGATATGAATATATTATAACAACAATTTTAGTCTCTAATTTACACATTCATCTCAGAATGACAGATTGGAAATATTTTAAGTAGTACAATCTGAAACTGTTTCTACATGACAAGGTGGCAGACAGCATCCTAAATAATAAACGGTAGAAACTGTAAGGCATGGTCATAAACGATGGAGCATATTCCTGGCCCTGTCTTCTAAAAAGAAATGTAAGATATTGCTAGTATTGCTGAGACTTTACTTAATTTTGTGAGTTACAGGACTTGAAATTTGCAGGGTTATATGCTATAAAAGTGAGAATATCTCCTTTACCTACAGTACATAAAGGCATGCCAATTAATACCTGGACATTTGTTGTGAAATGTAGGCCTATTTCTATAGGCTAATGTTTAGATTTTTGCAAGGTTATGTAACATGACAAAAGTAAAAACTCTACTATTTAAACAAATTACTCTAAAAACATTTAAGAAAACACTAAAAGTTTTTTTTGTTTTGTTTTGTTTTTTTTTTGCTTTTTATTTATTTTTTATTTGTTGTTAAGGGTATATGTAAATTGAAATTTTTAAAAATGTAAAATTAAACAGAAAAAAAGAGTATTATAAATGAAATATTAGGATACTGAAACATTTTTAAATATCTAATAAAGAAATACAGGCATTTCATCAAATTTGTCTTACATCCACAACTCTTAAGTTAAAACTGATTGATTAGACAGCATAGGTGAACACAGAAGTTTAAAGTCATTGCCAGTGACAAAGATCCTGAGTGTATAACACTAGCCTTTATTTAGGCTTGCGCCACGGAGAAACAATCTGAAACTGAGGTTTCCATCCCTGAGATATCATAATATCCTTATTTATGAGCACATCAACTTCACAAATTCATTTATAGGTTTTGATTTTACATATTTAGTATTTTTCTGTACAAAATGTCTGTTTGGTTCTAAAATGCAACATATTGATTTTTTAGATAATTATCACATTGCCTAATTGGGATCTTTATGTGTGCTTATGTTTATTTTTTACCTAATTTTCTAGCAAGGTAAAAGATAATAAGTAATTTTTTTTTTTTTCTTAGGAAAGGTTAATTTATACAAGAAAAAAAAAACCACATGAAAACAGAATAGAACAGAATAGAATGGAATGGAAGCATATTAATCAGTGGATTGTCTAAATCCCTCTTGATAGGCATGGGAGCTACCAACCACCACACTAGGAAGCCTCTTCCAGGGTTTGATCACACAGTAAAAAAAAAATTCCCTAACGTTCAGTCTGAACCTTCCCCAGCGTAGCTTTAGCACAGTCGGATTAAGGAATAGACTTAGAACCATTCCTGTTCCATGGGACATATTTGTGTCATACCCTTGGCTCTGTATAGAAGTGCATGGGTCCATTTTTACACTAAACACATGAGAACTGACAACAATCGCCATTGAAAATGTTGAGATGGCCACTCATTTCAGGATGATTTTTGAAAATAAATCATTTCTGTACCCAAGCAAAAGATGCATGAGATGTGGAAACTGTTGAACATTGAACATTGAGAGGTCAATGACATTTTTCCCTGAATTGTTTGTGGAAACCAAGTTCTTTGTCAAATTCACCTAGTCACCACAGCAGCCAGTAATGGGTGATGGCCAGACAGCCACTTGAAAACAGCTGCCTTGTTCCATGCAATGCTTCTGCACTGAACAACTGATTTTATTAGGGAGGTTTTGCTGTAGTCTGTAGTGGATGATGTAAAACCAGTAATGAAATCTTCATTAGTTACTACCTGCCAACTACTCCAAATTTGTATATATATTAAAGGCTGTATTTCCCTTTTTAGTAACAGAAATGCATACGTAAAAGATATACAAATACTAATTTACTCTTCTAAGCTCCAGATTTCACTGATTTGTTTAACATTTATTACTTAGCCATCGACATGCAGTTTTTCAGGTTTGGTACAGTTTTTCCATCTCAGAGATGGAGAAAGAGAACTATAATCACTACCATACTCTGTCAAAATCTCAAAAGTGAAAGATCATCTTAGAAACAGTTTTTCTTAACTGTTTTTCTTACAGAACAATAATGTTTTTCTCTTTGCTTCCATATACTGATATCACATACCTGAGTACAGATTATTTGGAAAGAAATTTCTAGGCAAGCAGAAAAATGATGTAAATAGAAGGAAAATGAAAAAAAACTTTCAGTTTATGTAGTGCAAATAGTTGCTAATCAAAACCAGCTTATCCTAATAAAAAGAGCAAAAATAAAATGTACCAGTAGAAAAATATGATTATAATGACCCATAATAAAGCACTAAAGCACAGCTGTCAGTTTTTACTGAACTGTTACAGAATTTGAAGAGGACTTTGGCAATGACTAAACAATTTTATTTTCTTCTTTCTGAGATTTTATGTAACTAAACACTATGTTCCTCAAAATTGTGTAGATTTGGGACAATTATTTATGAAAAAGATTACAGAAAGAATTAAATTTCACAAAAGGTTCAAATTTCAATATCACCTCATTACTTTTGTAACTTGCTTCTAATTTTTACCTTTCACTTTCTGCACTCATACAAAAACTACATGCTGAGCTATCATAATAACTACATTCATGTATTAGCATAAGATGCAAATTGCTTTTCAAATAGAGAGTAATAATGGAACTAGACATGGTGACAATATATTGCAGATTGTGAAAAATTGGAGAAATTTATAAATTCCTTTTCTAAGGAAGCCTTTGCCTATTACTCCTTTTGATTTAAGGAGATCTCTTACAGTATTCACATGCAAATTCATGTAAAATTATTTACTGCATGAATGACCAAGCAAAGATTACTCTTAGAAAGTTCCTTGAAATTCTTGCACACTGCACTAGCAAAAATCAATACGGAAATGAAGTTAAACAGACATGATTATCTGCAGCTTGATTTCTGCATATTAGAGCTCTATAGTGTCCATTACTAGCAAGGTCTCATAAAACACTACTGGTAAACATTATTTACCAATAGTAATATGGAATTTTTCAAAGTAAATACATAATACTTGTTTGGTTTTTTTTTACTGGAGTATTTTTAAGTTTGAAGTTTTATTTATCAATATGTTAATCACTGTACACACGACATCCAGCCTGCAAGAATAAAAAATTTAACTCCATTAAAAAGAATCTCTACACAAATATTCACCATTTTGATTGAAGAACAATATAAATCAAAAACCATTAAAAGCAGAAGTGAGATATTTGAAAAGCTTCTACTGTTGGTTGTTTGGTTACTCAATGATCAGAGATAAGAAATCCCGAACATACTTGAAAATTTTAACCAAATGGATACACACAGAGCAGAAACAAAGTAGGTATCTGCCAAAAGACTCCTTAGCCTGGAAATGTAATAGAGAAGTTCACTCATTCTTAGCCACTAAGATAAATAGCACCTTTGAGAAAGAAAGTCCCATCCTTATTTCACAGGTTCACAGAATCACTGGATTGCTGGGGTGGAAGGACCTCATGAGATCTTTGAGTCCAACCCCTTTGCTAAAAAAGGTACTCTATATCAGTTTGCACAGCTCAGTGTCCACACAGATCAGAGTCACAGGTGCAAGACTCTACACTCGGTTTTGTTAAATCTCATCAGGTTCTTCCCTGCCCAGCTCTCCAGTCTGACCAGGTCTTGTTGAATGTTAACATAGCATTAGTACTTGTAGGTTTACACTCTCAGTTGAATTTAACCTTTCAAAAAAGAAAGTCAATTTTAGGATTCACCAGAAGAGATTTTTTAATAGGAAAGCACAAGTACAGATGACAGCTGGTTGCTTTAATGCTGTTACTAAAACTGGCTCTAATGTGTGTCTTATGTTATTCAGCTGCACATTATCATAAGCCCTATTGCAAACAGTTACCTGTTCACCTGCACTATAATTCATTTCCTTGCACAGAAGAAATAGATTTTAATGATGGGCCATATCTGGTAGAATTAATTTAATCTCATCTTCAAATGCAAAGTCAACAACAACCAAAAAAAAGCATCAATGAAGAAAATAGGCTTGTTAGCTTTATATTACACTTCTCTTAGCCTTAAATAGATTTGCAAAAAAAAAAAAAAAAGTTATTGGAAGATGAATGCTATAACAAATTAGGGTGATCTGTATGCATGACTATTTTTTGTGCATGTCATTTTGTACTGTATTATTCCTTGTCCAAACAACACTGTTTTATCCTGATCCTTGTAAGAATGATTCAATCTCTTAGGAGAGGAGACTCATTTATTGTAATTCGTTCCTCACAGGACTTTTGAATTGCTTGTGGCTTGCTCAGAATGCACTACCAGAGTTGCCACTGTTTGGAACTGGCATTGTGCTTGCTGTGCATTCTTTACATTGCTACCTACAGTCTGATGGATTGATTTGAAAACGCCACAGGCAGTTTTAAAATCCCTTACTGAGATTGGCCTGGGACTAGTCTCAGCAAGATCTGAGGCTTACTGACTGAAACTTGTGCTGATGCCTATCAGCACTTAAATATAACTATTTAGTGTTCCAGTTGCATGCCCAAAGTCAGCAGGCAATCACACTTTTGCTGCATTGGACCATATGCTACAAAAGACAGTGCCCTCTAAAAATCCATTTAATTTGTCCTTCTTCCCTTTCTACAGGAATCTAAAATATTTTCCTCTATTCAAATTCAATCCTTCTCCTTCTACCCCTCCTCCCCAGCATGGATCAGCCTCTTAAAACCTCTCTGCTAAGTCTGCTGCTATCTCTAGTTCTGAATTTTTTCAGTGATCCCATTTCTACCCGTACTGTTTTTGTTAACCTTGGCTAGCACATCTTCTGCTGCTCCTTCTCTTTTTGTGCCTTTCTGCTATTTTCGGAAGCGTGAGAAGTTTTATATTTCACCATATGTAAAGAAAATCAAGTGAGTACAGCTGTTAATAGTGAAATCTGGTTTAGCATGATCTGGTGACCTCATATATTCTCACTCCTGTTTACTTAAATAGTTGATGCTTGGGCATGTCATACGTTGTTACAATTTTATCACACTGTGTGTCTGTAGACATACTCACTTGTAATAATGCCATTTATAAGCAAAAAAACAAAAACAAAAACAAAAAAACAAAAAAAAAACCTACAGCACTAAAATAATTGCTAACCAGAGTTAGTAATAAGGATATAACACAGCAAATTGTCATTCCTGTATTAATAGCATTGTTACCATGCAGTCTTATTGACAAGTATCTCACATCCAGCAGAATAAACTCAAGTTTAGTGGCATCTTTCTTATAGGGAATACCTTCACAGGGTTTTTTGAAATGAAGCAAGATTTCTGCAAATACTTGGTTTGATCTGAGCTAACAGATTTGCCTCTAAGCCTTAATCTTGCTAAGGACATAGGATTGCATTAGACCTCTTTTATCAGAAAAGCTGAAGCCACCTGGGATATCCTGAAGGATCATTCCATCTCCATTTTGCCAGCTGCCACCATATGCTACAAGGTCTTTCTCTCATTCACTCAGTGAAAGGACTGAGTGAAGGACTAGAAGGACTCCAGCAAAGGAAGGTGTTCTTCATCTAGTTTTCACCTTCAGAGTGTGACAAGGTGTTATTACCAGGGAAAAAGAACTTCTATTCTAGAAAGCCTAGCCTACTTAGAATAACTAGATCTTCTTACAGATTAAGGACATACCAGATCAAACAATCAAACAAGGAACTACTGTTCATTTTCAGTTACTGTCTTGGTTTTAAGAACAAACAAGGACACTGAGATCAGTTTTATAAACACAACACTCTAAAATATTAGCTTGCCCACTCAATACATTACAACAGGTTTCATAAATCTGAATTCTTGGCAGCTTCATTTCATGGTGTTGCAACATTCGAGTCCCCAGAGGATGCTGAAAGTAAAACTTAGTAATTTCAACATATTCTAAGGTCAAAACACCTACCCACTCCCAGAAGGCAACAGAATAGTAAATGCAACCACAAGTACTAATATGGTACAAATAGCACCAACAGAAAGAAATGTGTTACACAAACAGGGACTATGCATTAAGCTCTGCTATGTTCTTTTCACACAAAGAACAGCTGATACACTGCTGACAGTGTGTTTTATGTTTTAACATGCACATTTCTCACAAGTAATGAGGCTTCAGTTTAGGTTCTTTATGTTTTTGGTTTTTTTTTTCCTATTTTGAAGTTTCAGCAGTCACAGCAAAAGCAGTTGTTAGATTCTTAATAGTGTTTGCTTAGACTCTTCAGTATTTGTTTAACTGACTACAAAGCAGTGACACCACATAAACAGAACAAAAGCTCCCTCTAATCTGTTTTATTGGGTGTTTTTTGTTTTGGTTTTTTTTCTGATAATCACCCAATGCATTATAGAGAAAATAAGCAGACAATGTGAAGGCATCTAATATCATCCTGAAATACAAAAAAAAAAAAAAAAAAAAAAAAAAAAAAAAAAAAAAATTGGTGATGTCATGTATATTAAATGCTAGATCCCCATGCAGAGAAAACAGACAACTCTCAAGAATAACTGCTCTTTTCCTTCAGGGGTCTCAGTCCATGGCCCACGCCATTTCCTGCAGTGACCGTAGATTAAGCTGTCTTCCTAAAGATAAAATTATTTCAACCTGTGGAATCTAGATAGTTTAGATATAAATGAAAAGAGTCAGCGTAACATTAAATTTCTTAAAAGTCACCATCATATTTAGGTGCATAATGATGATGCTATAGCTCAACTTAGTAAAGTTGAGGAAGTATCACAAAGTTATACTGTTTCATAACATTAACTTGAATACAAAGAAAAATACTATGAAATGTAAAATAATGTTCAATGATCTATCTCTAAACAAACAAACAAACAAAACCTGAAAATAATCATTATTCCTGGTATTATTCATTATACCAAAGAAAAAAATAATCTCATTCAGCAAATAACAGAGGAAGTGTTTGAATATAATGTAGGGAAACCAAAATGATTCAAAGATTCTTATAAAAATCAGAAAAAAATGTAATCCAAAGTTAGGAAAAGTTGCTCAGTACAACTCATCAAGAAAATAATTTCATACGGTTTCTAAGTTTACCTACTATTTTTTAATTTAAACCTGTGTAAAGCATGGAAATAACTGGAGACAGATGCCCAGAATTTTAGAAAAAAATCTGCATAATGAACCTCTGTGGAAGACTTGTGGAAGTGTCTATTTATTTTTCCCTAAATACGATTTTTTTCCTCTAGCTATTCATATAGACCATTAATGTTAAAAGTGTGAAACAAAATAACAATCTGCTAGAAAATTTCTGTAAATAACTCAGAAACAAGACAAGCACATATACGTCTTAAATGTTTATTCTGTGTGAGTATTTATCTTTTTAATATTTAATTTCCTGGAAGTCCAGCTACTACTCTCAAGAGTCCTTGCTATGAGATAAAAATTAAATTTGCAAGATATTTAGAATTGCAAGATATGTAAAATTTTATTTCTATTTTTTCATACCTCCTTCAACTATGGACACATATTTGAATAATTAGACTAAAGGTCCAAGCTGAAAAGTTTTTAATTTTAATGTCTATCACTACACTGCTAAAACCAAGTGGCCTATATTTTATTTATGCAATTTATTATTGAGTACTACCGTTAGTAGTAAGTTTTTCAGGAATGGCTTTTGGTCAGCTAACATATTGCATATGAACATAAAAGCATTTGAAATTCAACCCTTTGGCCCTGATTCAGGCATATAGTGCAGCTACAGCTATTATAATATATTGTTGCATACAAAAACACAAGAAAAAGGCCAGAAAACTACTCTCCAGGGCATCAAAGTCAATCTCCTGAATAAATTTTACAATATTTTCAGAAGTTATGTATTGTCTCACATTGTGATCTAAAATATTGTTTCTACCCACACTGATATTCCCGTACGTCTACTGGAGATAGGTATACTATAAGACTATGTCTGTTCTTTTCACATCTTTATAGCATCAGTGGGTTATAGTCACTTTACTGACTGAATGTCAACCAGATACCGTTTCCATTACACAACTCTGAACACTGTAATCACATCAACAATTTATTAGCACTTCTATATTGTCAAGACTGAAAAATTTATCTGTAAGGATAAAACTTCTAAGTTCAAATTAAGGAACTAAAATGTCCCAGTAAACCTGAATCAGTAATTTTTAGCAGCAACATTTTTTCTTCACATCAGTTTATAATTGTCATTTTCTGTTCCTCATCAAAGCTCCACAGCTAATAGTCACATCTCCAAAAACACGTTATCATCTCTTATCTAAGAAAATTTTAGAAGAACCATGTAAAAAGGCATTTTCCCATTAAGGATTTACATTGACCTTCATCAGGATTCTCATTGGAAAATACCAGCCCAATATCCAAAAATACTTTTGTTGATACAGTGAAAATACACAGAAATAGTCTTTTTGAGCATAATCATTATTAATAATGAGTTGCAAACCAATGTTTCTGTTACAAAAAATAACGTATAACACTTTCAGCTTTCTGATTGCAAAGGAAACATTATCATGTTAGCTTAAAGTTTGAGTATGTCAACGTGAAAACTTGCTTTTATTCCTTAGGCTTACAAAGTTATAATTAATGAAATTCTAATGTTCTGATCAGAAACAACTTCCTTCTTGAATTAGACTGCTCTATAAAAATGTCCTCTTTGTGTGCAAACTTGTTTGGGAAATGCAGGAAATCTACATGATTTTTGGCCCTTAAAGTCACATGCTTCAATATTCTCTTCATGTACAGAAAGACTGCAGGAAGATCAAAAGTAAAACCCTGGTCCTATGAAGTCAACTACAGGGAAGCCAAATGAGCAATTCTGGTGATGCTTCAGCTCATTAAAGATGTAAATTAAAAGTACTAACAACATAGAGATTTGCTCAACCTTTTACCAGTATGCAAATCCCTAATCTGATCCTTATACAAGGTTGGTTGATTTATTACAAAGTTCAATAAAGAAGTCTCTTGAGGCATTAAAACTGAAACTTCACTGTCAGATACATTACTTCAGTACCATAGATTAGGATTAGTTTCAGTCCTGGTTGTCAAAAAAAAAATCTACTTTCAGAACAAATATATTGAATATGTTCTTAGATGGTTCTGCGCAATCTTTATATGTATTTATTTGTAGAATTTAACCTTGAGTAAAATGTCTCTTCAAAAGTAGATTCTCTGTCAGGGACTCTATTACAACTTCATACTCCAACTTCATAACTCCAAAGGGCCTGCTTTGAAAGTCAATTCACATTTTGGATGCATCTCTTTCCTGTTCTCTTCAAAATATAGGAAAACACCAAATTTTCAGAAGAAATTTCCAAAGAAAAAAGGATGCGTTTCTAGTTCTGGTGATTCTACTCAAGGTCTTACCGCATTTAGACCACTGTGTAAATATTTTTATTTCTATACAGAGCTGTCTGCTGTAACTGCAAGTATGAATAAAATCTTCAAATGACATTCACTCTATCATGCACATTTTTGATACCTACATCCTTTAAATAAAAAAGTCTGTTCTTCATGGCTGCTGAAAAAAAAAAAAACCTACCAACAGTGCAAAATTTAACTTGAATGTACTTACACGGAAAATGTACTATGCATCTTCCCCAAATACTTAAAAAAAAATTTAAAAAAAAAAAATTAAAGATTTTAAAGATTAAGAGAACTAGTCAGGGTTGTACAACACAAAATTGGCTACATAATCAGTCTGAGGTAGTGTACTGGCTTCATTAATGTAATTAACACAGAAGCTGAGGTTTAGTATTTATTTTATAGAAGCTCTCTCAATATTTGTTTATTAGCATAATGGAAAAAGCTGAACATATGGCTGGGGATAGGAATGTCTCTCATATCTTACACTAACATTCTGTTCCAATCTCAACTTCAAAACCTGTGAGTAACAATTGCTGATCCTAGGTTTTCCTTCCATTTTTTACCAGAAACTGTCTACATTATAACATATCCCTGATAGCCTGTGATAAGGTATGCAAAATCATATACTGCAAGGTAAATACTGAACGTTAGTAAAAAACAAACAAACAACAAAAAAAAACTGTATTGTATTACATCCAATTCACTAGGATTTGTTTGTTTGTTTGTTTGTTTTTGTTTGCTTTGTTTTTGTTTTTACAGACACAGCCAGTATGGCAACACCATCATACACAGAGCAGAACAAAGATCACTCACTACTTCTCTGGGTTTATCTTTATAGCTTCCATTGAAATTCAGCTAACACACACTGTGATTACTCCAGCCTTGGTGCAGTTGAAGTAACTCAGAGAGTACAGTTTGGAATCACTTTGTCACATGCCAAACAGCAGGCAATAAATCTCTGACAACATAAATTAGTCACTCACTGAAATAAGGAGTAATAATTAATCACCTCAGGGAATACCTGGCAGAATTGCTAGCCCCTGAGACTACTATTACTGACAAACACTGTACCATAATTCCAGCAGATGCTGCATCACCTCACATAGCCAAAGACGTAACCCATATGTAATGAAAAAAGGTCAATTATCTGTAAACTTCACCTTGATTATACCATGAGAGATAAAATCCCCTGCTAATGTACGTCCATGAAAATAAAGTTTTAGTTTCATTCATGATATACAGCATATGTGAGTAGCCTGATCAAATAATACTAGATTTTATTTATACAGATGATGCAAAAGTATAATTCTCAGTATTTTTTATTCTTTTTTTTTCCCACACAAATTTTGTTACATTTTATGGTCACTATTTTCTTTAATTAAATTTCTGATTCCTTATATGTAAATTTTTTACTATTTTCTTTACCTATGTATCTACAGAGCATTTTATAATCCACAGTCATAAAATATCCCACTGTGAAGAATATGACATGTACGGATGCATATCAGAATGTCAGGAATCTCAGCTGTAAATCTGTTGCACTAGGAGAGCACAATTTCGTAAGTATTCATCCAGTATAAAAAAAGAACCAATATTTTTTACCTTGTTACTCTGCAGGAGAAAAGGAATGTAAATCTATTATTATGTGCATTTTAAATTTTGCTACTTACACCAAACCTAAAACTGTATGTCCAGAAGTTGAAGTGATAGGAAAAAAAAAGAAAAAAAAAAAAAACTTACTTAAAAGAGTAACTGATCTGTAATCTAAATCATATCTCTGAACAAACTCAGCCTTCATACAGTGTGTGGATGTGCCCAGTGCTGCCTTGACCCTATGTGCAGAACGTGAACACAACTGATGTCTCAAGCGCAGTTCTACTCTCCCCAGTGCTTTCATCCCATTGATCTTCATCCATGAAACCCACGGTTTTTCCAAGTTGTGAGTGCCATAATTTCCTCACTGTCTGAAGATACTCCTTACTGACAATCTGCATGCTTTGTTCAAATTTCAGGCTCAATTGTGTATATTTTCATCACAGTTTTGTTGTTGTTGTTTTTAATGGAATTTTTCCACCATAGTATTATACATTAGAGTACATTAGAGTATTATAATGAAATAAGAATACTTATTTTTTGCAATTAAATGCTCATGATAGTGTGAGAACTGTTTCTGATTTGCCTATTGAGGGGAAAAAAGGTACTTGTGTACTTACAGTGAGCTTACTGGAAATCTTCTCCGTTAAACTGATACGTAAATTCTGTGCCTAGTATGTATGCAAACTTTATTTTCAATCAAAATATACATTATGAAATTTGTATAATGTTTAATAAAAATTCTACAATTCCATTACCAATTTGAATTCCAAATTGATTCCCACACTAATAGAGGTTATGTTCTGTTATGTTCTATAACTACATCTGAAAGGAGACATCTTAGGTTTTTTTCTGTAACAGTTAATTTTTACAGACCTCAGTCACCTTTTGTCATTTTTTACTTCCATTGCTTAAATACACAGAATTACTGTTTTCATTTTAAAAACAGGAAAAAAAAAAAAAAAAACGGGAGATAACAGCATTGAATGTGGGATTGAGAAGTTGCATTTTACAAGTCTCTTGAATAAATGCTTTGTCCAAAGACTCACATAATGTAGATCAGTCTGAACTCATACAGCTGTTCAAAAATATTGCCAATTTCTATTTTCCATTTATACTTGAAACAAATCTACACCTCTGTATCTACACCTCTTTCTAATGACTAACTAATAATGAAATTCCCACTGGTGTAGCTTAGCCATACAGATCTCCATCAAATGTGACACTGAAACCTTAATCTGTTTCACAATTTCATCTTCACAATTGTGTTTCCATGACCCTTGACACAAACAACAACAGACTGGTTCTTCAGAAGTCAGTTACAAGATACGAATTAAATATATACAAATGCTTAAAAAACAACAACAACAACCTAAAAGGATTTAGAATGGAAAGCCCAGGCCAGGCAAAAGCTGCTACATCCTTAAACATACTACAGATGTCCACGTATTAAAATACTGTTTTTCCCTTATCAACCAGATAATAAAAAGAACAAGCACACACAAAAAAAATACTTCGGGCTTTGTCACGTCTCATTACAGCAAAAGAGAATGAGATAAACACTGATAGACTACTCTTTTTACTTTGTGCCTTTGGAGATTTTTTTTCCCATTGATGCAAAATATTGAGCCTCTCCCCACTCCTGTGCAATAAAAACACAGCCAAATTTTCCTTTGATTTTCAAAAATGTAATTCCACAGTAGGTCCACTAATTTTAACTGAAATGCATCAAAACAAGTACCAGTAAGGATAAAACTGGATTTTATGGATTAATCACTGCAGAATATCCATACTGGTTTTACTTTGAAAACAGAAGCCAATGGAGGCCACTTCAGTGATTGGAACACTGGGTGTTGTGGGTCAGTGGTATCTGGGAAAATAGTAAATAAACTGTTGAAATGCATAATTAGTACCTATTTTTTTTTTTTTTTTTTTTTTTCACACTAACACAGGTGGTTTTGAGTAATAAGCATTTATTTCAGATGCATCTAGTTTCACTAAACCTATTGAGTTACTGTTAATACATATACCGTTACAGAAACTCAGTTATCAGTTCACCAGTAAAAAGTTCAAAAAGTTAGAAAAAAATGCTATCTAAAAATAGTTATTATCAAAGAAGATCACTACGCAATGCACTGCATGCCCTTATTAATTAAGACTATGGGAAGCAAAAATATTTAGCATTTTGCAGATTTAAGGTTGTCCTTAGTCAGTTGATAGAACACCTTTAGCCATCTTTTTTCATGTATTGCAATTACAACAGTAACATAGTTCTCCACTGTAATTCAGCATAAATTACCTGAACCACTGTAGTAACATGTTACTTGTTTTCTACCGCATCAGTGAAATCTGGTAGCCAGAATTACTAAGTAAATATTTGGCCAGCCCGGTAAGTAATACTTTTTATTACCAAAATTTATAATCATAGTTCTTTTCCTATTCAATAATTGAATATATCCAATTGCTCATCCTTTTAACATTGATGTTAGGTTTCAAACTGGTGAATGGACAGGAAAGCAACATTAGAGACATTATTCTACTGTTGCTTTCCCTCCTCTACAATGATTTCAACTCAAGCAATAAAGTTAAATGGAAAAGGCACTATACTAGATTTTCAATTACGACAGAGGCAGGGAGCCACAATTATCCCTTTCATTACTGAAATACTTCTCATAGCTACACAGGCAGCATCCCTGCTGCTGCTGCTTCTGCTGTTCCTGTCGCTGTTACTGCTGCTCTTAAAGTAAAGTGCCCTTGAAAAGAGATGAGGTTACAGGTCACCAAGTAGAATTTAAAATTGCGAAAAATGTATATTTAAAGGAAAATAGAAAAAAAATAATGGAGCTGGAACACGGAGATGTTCGGATATTTTTTCCGTTATCTCTGCTGCAAAGATATGATGTTTCTACAGATCTGTAATAAATTACAGTAGTACTAACTGCACCATTGGGTTGTTTGTGCACAAGAAATATGAGCATGAACCCTATCTTTTAAAAATGTTTCAATTCAGAGATATTTTGTACCAAGTATTCACAGTCAGTGAACAAGTGAAAGCGCTCCATCTTAAGCCAATCCATTTTTAATGTATTACATATTACCGAGAAGAAATTATAATGTTTTTAATTGTTTTGAGCATCTTTGTATGGAGGATGCCATTTAGGAGCAATTTTTTTATTTTCCCTGTCCACTTCACTTTGGAAGTGGATACTCTTTCCACCCAGTACACAGAACTAACCAAGGCTGGAGTTGCAAATCACAAATATTTGCATACTCTTGAAATTGGTTTACCTTACTCATTCATGAGGTGGACAGGAATTTATGCCCTGCCTATCAGCTTCCTGGGTGATTCACAATTGACTCCTCAGCAGATCGTAAGAAATAATGAGATAAAAAATACCAAGAAAAACTCCTGTGTCATCTTTTCACAAGAAAAGTAGAAAATTATGACCTATCCTATTAATATTGATGAAGATAGCAAGAATAGTATTAAAACTGAAATTCAGTAAAGCTTCTGCTTTGGATTAGACAAAATATGTGTCAGGAAGCCTACAAAGTGTACGTGGAAGAAAAGAAAAACTGTCTATGCAAGACTTCCCAAAACAAAATATTCATACCTGTATTTCAGAATTAAAATAGCAGAACAATTTTATAAAAACAGTCCCTGACAAATAACAAAACCCCTTCATCATCAAGCAAGAGACTCAGAAATTGTCAGTTAACATACATGTTAAAAGTATGTTGCATGGAATATGTTGCATATCAGTGTATCATAATAGAGTTGCTATCATGTATAAGTCTTGGTGAAAATTCCAGTCACTAAGAAATAGCTGTCCATTCATGAAGATTTGCAGATGAATGAATAAGTCTAGAGATGGTGTTGGATACAAGAATCATCTGCTCACTTCAAAAGACCATTATACATTTTTTTAAGGAAAATAAAGAAAAAACTTGTCTATCCTGTTACAGTATAGTTTTCAAAATACCATGCCATACTTCAACAAGAAATAAATTTAAAACAAAACTTTATGAAATATCCAAATACCTTTTTTTTCCTTCCTTCATCCAGTACTGGATCAAGAAAAGGTTGTTTTTTTTCTTTTTTTCTTTTTTTTAATCAAGTGAAATAATTTGCTTCTTCAAGCTCGTGATGATTGCACAAATAAAATCACATGTATGTTAATAAATTATATCTCATAAATGCCTGAAATGGCTTACTGTTCAGATTTTATATATATATGTATAAGGTGAGGGAGGGGAAAACGCAGAAGATAGAAGGCTAGAGTGTCAAAGTCTTTCTTATGATGTCTTACGATAATGGCAACCATTATTGTATGATCCTTTTCTGACTTTCTGACTATCAGATATAGATACTGCAGCTCAGAATCGCAGGCCTTTGTGTCTGAGGTGAGTCATCTTTCTTAACTCTAAAAATCTTTCTTGATATCTTGGCAATTTACACTCTTGCCGAACTATTATTTTGCAGTAGAGTGCAAGTCACTCCTTCTTTCACTGTGTGACCCAGAATTTTCTGTGGCAAAATAATTGCCTATTATTACAGAAGTAGAACGAAAAAGTATTCAGATCTACCACAAAGTCTGCATCTTCCTGTGCAAGTAATCAAATGCTGCCCACCTAGGGAAAAGAATTATGTGCAATTTTAATAACTACATAATCACAGTTTGTGCAGGTTTTATAGAAAATTAAGAACTCAATTTCTATTCTTTTGTTTACTGTTCCTCAAATCTCATTCAGCTTCATCAAATTGAATATTAAACGCAATGAGTATTAAGTATCATTTATTCAGTATAACAAGAACCATTAGTACCTTTGTTAGGAAAGATCTGTTCTTTTGTTTTTGTAGTTGTGTTATAGTGCTCCCTATATCTCACAGACACTATCTTGGAAATAAAATAAGCACAAAGGGGGCAACTAATATGGTAAAGAGCATCTCGTCATCTTCAGTTCTCAAATGAGAAAAATGAGGAAGAAGATGGCTTCAAGTTTACTAATGGAGTAGCTAAGGAACATGGGGAATGTTAGCGACCTAATTCCCTAACCCTATACTCACTACACTATTTTTTTAAAATAGTGGCCAGAAAAACTGTAATTAGATGAATTCAGAAACGATAGGCTTGCAAATACTAAATGCTGAAGTGAACAGTTAGGATAATTAATCGCATGACTGTGGGGAAGTATGATGAAAATGAATATCAAATATTAGCCTGATTTGTGTGCCTTCTCTAAACATTATTTATCACTGTCACTGAACTTGATGGACCATTTGATTTGATCCAGAAGAGCATCTCTTATATTTTTCACGCTATTTCAACATGCTAAGCATAAGAATTATTCTTAATCATACCAAATGGATTAATTTCAGCATTTGCTTTAAATACTTTTCTACCCTCCTACCCTTAATACATACATCAGGATTCAAAACTAAGGACAATGCAGAAATGTTTGTAACACATACAATGCATTCATAAAGAAATTTATAGAAAAATATTCCAGTCCAGGCATTTGGTAGTCAAGTGTTCCTGTAAATCATCCAGGAAAAAGACCTTAAGAAGCATAAATACATGATTGTATGTTACTCATTATTCAAATATTCCCTTCTATAATCAATGCTACTTAGTAGATTCCACACATTTCAGAGCTGAAACAATATCCCTGGATTCATTTCTCTGAAGTATAACCTAAGGGGTAAATGATACATCCAAAGGCAATAAAAAAAAGAAATTAAATATGCTTACGTTACAGTCAAAGACAAATAAAAGAAACACACTAGATTTCTTATTAGAAAACAGCACAAATTGCTAAGACATGCTAAGATACTCCCTTCTCTTCCCATTTAGGAGATTCACTGAGTAGATTTGCTGCTTGTACGCTAAATATTAATGCAAACTGAAACAAGAGAGTATCATCATTGCATTCATAGATATTAATTAAAGAAGATAATAAATATAAAAAAACAACATCTAAGACTCCTTTTCAAGTAAATCCATTCTCCTTCACCATGACATCCATAAGAAGATCTTTACAGAGAGGAATTCTCTTCCTCTGAAGGTATCACGCAGAGTCCTGGTAACTCCTGGGATTTTAGAAACATCAATCTCTTTATCACACCCTCTTTGGTTTCTACCTCTCTAATTACTACTTGCTCTCTCCTTCTTTGCTCTTTCTCCAGCATTTCAGATTATCTCAACTTTTCCCATGTATGTAACTGTTGCCTAACACACTGAGTTATTGCAGACCTAGAGAAAGATGCAAATATGTCTTTGAGCCAGCTGCCTCTTATCAACTCAGCCAAAGTAAGGCTGAATGCCAGGAAAACAAGAAACAGGAGGTAGGTAGGATAAAAGACTGAAGTATGGACAGAACGCCTAATATCTGCAGCCAGGAATGAGAAGAGAAACTATTACTGCCCACGCTATCTTCACTTTTCCTATGCAATCTTCTCACAACTATTGGGATGATTTTTTTTCCTAATTTTTATTTCTAAACAATGAAAGGTGATAAGCCAAGAATTGATCTTGAAAAAATATTGTCGATCTGTAAGACTGCAGGTTTCAAGAGATAAATTGCTTTACTTTTTCTTTTTTTTTTTTCATTCTTCTATTAGCCATGGGTCAGAAAAGAAAATATTATAATCTGTGATGAAGGGCAAAAAGAAACTTAACTATATCACTTAGGAGCAAAACCAATAGCCCACAGTTTAAGGACAGAGGATCTAAAACCTTTGTCTAAAAGTGGTGCTATAGTTCTTCCATTTTACTGCCTCTTCAGAATTGCACTGCACAACTTAAAGAGTCTGTGGATAGAATCTAATCTTAATTTTGAACAAACTTAATCCAGCTTGAATTAATGCTGAAATGAAAATCAAATGTTCTCTAGCTCCTGACATCAACTGTTAGTTATTCAGAAAAATAGAGCTATCTGTCAGTAGGAGCAATGATCCACAGCATATGGTCACATTGCAAGGATTCATTCCTAAAGTTAATTCTGACCTTTTCTGCAGTAGACAGCACAGCACAACATGCTGTATTCAGCTATTGATGTGAAACTTAATAGTAAAAAAAATACTTATGGTTAGGCTTGTCCTAAGATACTTAAGGAACATACATAAATTGCAAATTGACATATCTAGAAAATGGCAGACTATGCTCAGTTATATTTGTCACAAAAATTCCCTAACATATCACTGAAGTAGACCTACACACTTCTAAATATCAACCACACATTTGACCAAAAAAGCAAATATAGTGATGTTTTTCCCTGCGTGTTTCCTTTGCTATTATAGTAAACAACACTTTAAGGACTAACAAATGCACCTTTTGAAGGACTTCACTGTCCATAATTAAATTTTCATGTAAGTATGGCACCCAGAAATACAGAAAACTGGAGAAAAATTATTTTTCATATAAGTTGACAAACTATTTTCTGAAAGAGTAACTTTCATTCTGTTCAAAAATAATGAACATGAATTTTATATATATTTACATAGTTGTTTATTAAATTAAAAGCATACGTATGAAAATTTGATTGAGTGACCATCATTTTTTCCCAACTTAGTAATGATTTGCCTTCAGGATCTAATAGATCTACCAGAGGAGAATCCCTGATCTTCAGTTATTGGCATACTGAAATTCTGAGTTACAACAGTGTGCTGGATGTGTTTACAAATAAAAAATACATGAAAAGTGAGAATTTGGGGTATTGCAGAGTTAACACATCACTTTCACAAGATGCAATAAAAAGTTTCAAGAATAGAATTAGGACAAAGGGAAGTCATTTATCAGGAATTATTAATTTCTCATAGCTTATTGTTACACTCATCTGGTTATCCCTCTTACATGTGCTCTATATTACTTCTTTTAATGTTTTTAGAGTTTAATACTCTATAACATTACCATATACATTGCCTTGCCAACAGCTGTTGTCCATTTTTCAGGCTCTTCAATATTACATGGCATTTTAAATAAATGAAAATCTCTCGGTGCCTTGAACAACCTTGTTGTTGACTCTCAGGAATCAAAATACAAAAATGCAAAGGAAAAAAAAAAAAATTCACTGTAGCTCAATTTCAAAGGTCCATCTCTCAACTGTTTTCAAGTTTCTAGATAACTATCAGTCCCTTTGTTTTATTTGACACAGAAGAGGTTTTCAAATGCAAATGTTTGTGATAGAGGTAACAGCGGTAACACTTAGCTATCCATTTTTCCTAGTCCTGATGAAAGATAGACAGCACTTTTTTTTCCCCTTAAAACTCAGGCTTGAGTCCTTCAAAATATTTTTCACCTGATCTCTGAAAAGAGACTTTACCCACAGCTGATGTTCAAGGTAACATAAATAGTCTAGTGCTTGTATTAGTATTATCTTCAATTAATTCTTTACATTGGTCCTGTTTGAATCTTCAGGTCACATTCTTATCAGCAGGAATACCTGTAAGTATTCCTTCTAATGATTTTCCAGTATTTCTTTTCATGCATGTTTCTATTAAAAAAGTAGTTTTAAGGAATAAAATACTTTATTGCAGATTCTCAACACTGTCAATTAGTAATTTTCCTAGCCTATAATGAGTAACACTTTGTGCCCACACTCTGGGTAACTACTCTCAGTCTTTTGCTCTTGATGTTCTACTTTCTTCTTCTTTGTTCAATTTTATTTTTTTCATTTGTCTCCATAACAGCATATCAGTATTTTACAGACAAAGAAGAAAAACATCAAAATCTTGCAAATTTTACTGGCAAAAGAAAACCATTCCTTGCCAACTCAAACACTTAAAAAGCTGTTAATATTTTCTCCCTTACTACAACCATACATCAACATAGCTTTGAAAGAATCATTTAGATCTAGAATAAAAACAAGCTAGAAGAAGTCAAGTAGGCTCAAATAAATATTCACACTCTGTATGTTTACATAAATCAAACCTCCAAAGTCTTTCAAATTTGTTCACACAAACCTGTAAAGCCTCCTTAACAGATATTTAAGATCTCCTCAGATCATTTTGGTAATTCAAGACATTTTGTGCAATAAATAAAATATCATATAAGGAGACTGAAGACTGACACACACATACACACAAACTGACTTATTTATTAAGTAACTCCTATTCCAGTCAGTCATAGTCACAGTAATTCACGCTATCAAAATCTATAATTTCTGGCACATTTTATCAACTTATATATTTTGTCATTTGATTTCTCAACTTAGATATATTTATGCATTATTCCAGTCTTCCAAAAGCTGACTTCAGAGTAAAAGCTGCCTTTACAGAACATACAATTTTCTGAGTTTTTACTAAGGTAAGTCACTTTTTCATCTGTATTCATTAACAGTTACAAGAGCCATCCTTAATTTTAGCCCTATGTTTTTGGATGTAGAGCAACATTTGGAGCATTCATAATGCTTTTCCTCAGCTCTCTCCCTAGGGACATAGACACACACTGAAAATGTGAAATATTTATTTTGTTACCTTAAAATTCATGGAATCCCATCTGTAGCACTACATTTAGCTCTGGGATCTCCAACATAAGAATGGGCTTATTGGAGCAAGTCCAGAAGAGGGCCACGAGGATGATCAGAGGTTGGAGAACTTCTCCCATAAAGGCTGAGAGCTGCAGTTGTTCAGCCTGCAGAAGGTACCAGGGAGACATCATAGCAGCCTTCAGGTAACAACATGGCCTCTACGGGAAAACTGAAGAGGAATTCTTTATCAGGGACTATATTGACAGGAAAAGGGGAAAGGACTTTAAACCATAAGAGGGTAGATTTAGATTAGATATCAGGAAGAATTAATTCACCATGACTGTGGTGAGACATTGGAATAGGTTACCCAGATAACTTGCTGATGCCCTATCCCGGGAAGCGATCAAGGTGAGACTGGATGGGGCTTTGAGCAATCTAGTCCAGTGAAAGATGTCCTGGCTTCTAGCAGTGGAGTTGGAATACATGACATTTAAGAACCCTTCCAAGCCAAACTATTATATGATTGTATGATTCTATGACTCTCTGAAGATGTCCTCTGGAGGTCCCTTAAACCTCAACCATTCTGTTGTTTTATGATTACGGACTCACAAATGTCATACAGCAAATACTTCAAGTAGAGGGAAAGAAGATGAAGGTACTCCTCCATGTGGGCAAAAGTACCCTACTCTTCCCTATCTTTCCTGTTTATTACTTTAAGCAGCTTTTGTTAATGAGCTTTTAGAGAATTTCATTGTTGAAGTCCAAACTGGCTCCCTACATCATATCAAGGCTATTGAATCTGTCAAGAGATATACATTATATCTTTTTGAGATCAGCTCTTTTTTTTCATACTGTTTGTCTTCATTTCTTTCTCCTCTCTCAGTTTTAATATCTTTTATGAGTGCAGCACTTTGTCTTGAAATAAAGCAATAATAAGTTTGCAGTAAGTTTCCTTTTTAGCCTGAGTACAACAGGAACTAAAAGATTCACCTATCTGCTAAACTTAACAATTTAAAATGAGAATGAGTGACATATCTATATGCCACTAATTTTATTAATTTGCATGTGTGTATTGGCTCTGATGACATAGGAACTGTTTCTGAAATCTACATTTCTAGGTTTATTTCCCATGAGTAACAACTGTCAGGATAAAAATTCCCTCCATCATTTGGAGTTATTAAATTATATTTTTAGATAGGTAATCACATTATGCATTAATATTTTCAAGCAACATCCCATTTATCCTATTTGGAAAATAATTGCTGAACTATGGTTCTTTAAAGAAATCACAACAGAAGTGGTGCTATCCAATTTACTTAAAACAGCTTCTGCTTAGCAATAACAAAATAAGCAATGATAATGCAAAAAAAAAAAAAAAATTTAAATAGATTTTTTTTCAGCTATAGCTGATTTTGCATTTTTTTCCTCCTTGGAGTGTTAAAAATCAAAAGGCTAAGTCTTCTCCAAATGGTTGATTTTGTACCAAAGGATGTAGATAAAAGGACACTACAATTTACTAGCATTTCTAGATACAGAAGAACAACTCTGAGTCAGTGATTCAAGTCATTAATCTGACTAAAAAGAGTTCCACCAATTTCTCCAGTAAGAATCACCTTTCTTGTCACCTTCTCAAGATTCACCTTTATCCAGATGCTTTTTGGTATAAGAGCAAAGTGAAAATATAACCTTAGGAGTGAAAGACAAGTTCCAGTGGTTCTACAACCACTGCAAAATAAATAGCTCAAGGCCACTTTTCAAAAGAGGTAGTTAATTATATTGAGTTTAAGCTTACTTAATTATATTATATTTCTTTGTTTAACACTTTCATTATTTCCTTATGAAAGGAAAAAATAATTTAAATATAGAAAGATAACTTTTTGTTCTTCTTCATAATAATAAAAGTCATAGCAAAATAACAGAAGACATATTCATATAGGCGGAAGAAAAAATGCAAGAATGTTAGCTATCTTAGTTTGGTACTTAGGGAATTACATCTGTTTTCTCCTGCTACTCCTTCCAATTATAGTATCTTCACTCACAATTATGATGCCTGTCATTACCAAAATAACATTAGCAGTGGTAATAAAAGCAAAACAAGGATATAGAAGGAATTTATGAGGACTGCTCCGAAAGCAATTCCTCCTATTTTATTATGTTGGATAACAATATCAGAGGCAGATATTGGTGGTATGGCAGCAGAGGCTTCCAAACAGTACTCTGCTACATTTTGTTGCCATGCAATAGATAGCAGCAAATGGACAATCTGACAAATTGGTGTATGACATGGAAGTGTGTATGAAGCAAAGGTGGGATCTGGTGACATTCATCAGCGCTTGCTGAACGTTTATGAAAACCAAAACGTGGATGTCACAGTGAGGCTGTGGGTGGTGTGTGGCAGCAGCACCCACAGCCTCACTGTGACATCCACGTTTTGGATGTCACAGTGACAATGGGTCACCTCCACTAGTACAGATTTTTACAAGCATGCCATGCAGGCTCTTCTTCTTTATTGGTGGAAATGTATAGCTAATGGTGGTGACTTTATTAAAAAGAAAGTTTTTTCAGTGAGAAATTGCACTATCAAATAGTGTTACTGTGCTCTTTGTTGTTATTTCCACAGAAATAAATAGGATACATTACTTTCAGAGAGACCTTCGTATTATTATCATGACCTTTGCTCTAATATCAACAATAGTTGGGGAGAAATCATTCAGAACTTTTTTTCAATAAAAGCTTAAACAGTAGAGAAGATTTAGTAATAAGATTATTTATATATATACATATATATATATATATTTTTTTTTTGCAGTATGGTCAAATGCACTATTTCAATTAATGTTTAAAAACTAAAAATTTTTATTTGTGATGTGAGACAGCTTGTTGAAATCTCTTTCATTTTATTTACTTTTAAATGCTATAAACATAATCAGCACTGAAAAAAAATTGTTTCTTAAGCAATACCAGAGTTACTGAGCAGACAGGAGAGAACCTTTGACAAAACTTCACTATCTGTATAGCGACAGCCCTACAAATAGCAAATGTCCTTTTCGACAATTTTTTTCTGCTTTGGTTGTTAAATGAGTACTTAGGGAGTTACATCTGTTTTCTCCTGCTTCTGATTGAGAACCCGCTTCTAATTGAAAGCCCACTTCTGATTGTTTCTATTTGCAAAAACTTGGTAGAGCAATCAATGAGGAAAAAATCATCAAAAAAAAAAAGGTAAGTCCTTGGGGAACTGAGGTTACCTTACAGGCTCCTTCCATAACCTACCAGAAATCAGTTGCATATATATGGTGCACAGACAAATACAGACATAAAGACATTCTGCTCACCCCTCTTATCACTTCTGTTGTCACAAAATAACCACTTGTCTGTTCACCTCTGCAGCAGGAATTCATGTGTATCTGAGAACGTAATGTGGTTGTCAACATGACAACAATCTTGCATTTGGCGCTTCAACATCTGAACAAAGAGCTAGCAGAAAATGTGTGAAATATGTTTAAAAAAAGATCTTTGGATGTTAAAGTAAAATTCCCTCTGGACTTTAAAGAACAGCAGGAGGTCAGTCAGGAAAAAATATTGGTGTTGCAAGGCTTTTGAATAAATATCAGTAACATCAGATGCAATCTGTTGACTTGAATTTGATATTACAGCCTACATGCCGGACAAATCAGTTCTATTTGAACTAAAATTAAATGAGGCACTTGCTGCAAAACATCAGTGCATACTGCAAAGAGCTTTCTTATCAGTGATACTAGTCCAAATCCTCACCAGGCATAAATTGAAACAGCTAAAATGTAATTTAGTCAGCAAAAATCTGCCAATAACAGGAACATTGCTTGCCTACCATTTTCATTTTATCATCCTCACTCTACGGTTTATAGTAAACCAAGGATTTTTTTAAAGTTTTTATTTTCTTTCCAATCTTTTTACAGAAAGATTTATAGAAGTTTCTGTATAACTCCCCTATTGATAATTTAGTTCTGAGAGACAGAATACATTCCCAGGACAACTCTGAATTGCTTAAACAAATGTCAACTGCAAAAATACCTAGCTTAGAGGCAAGGCATCCAGGTGAAGAAAATCTGTGAAGTAGGGAATATGGGACAACAGTTTTCTTATTGATACAACATGACTACACTGATGATAGCTTGTTAGAAGTCTCAATCCACCTGCTATAGGTCTTCTGCCAACTATGAACTGTAATGGCAGGAAGAGTCATTACAACCTGATTAGCTAAAATGATGATTGCTCTTTTGGGTCAATACAATAACAACTAACACCAGTTTTTGGCAAGTATCACTTTGTCACCCGCTAAGCCTGTGTATGATACTGAGAACTGAAAGGAAATGCATTTAGAATCATGTTGGCTCTGTATCTTTTGATGTTTCTGGGTAAGATACAAAAACATGGATGCTTATAACTTGAATGTTATTAATTCAGTTCATTAAGCACTTCCTACCATACTATAATAGGTAGTCTGTTGTTAAATAATGACTTCCATTTTCCCTCTTCTGAAGTGCCTGCATTTAAACAGTTAGGGAAGTGCTCTCTTGTCCTGGGCCAAATGATTCTCTTGTGGAACTACACTGATAACTTATAAAATCTCCTTTGCAGAGCAGTAGGAATGTCATCCAAGTAATTAAATGCAGCAGTTATGAAAGGATAGTAAAATGTAATCTACAACAGTTCCCTTAGCATTGCAGCAGGCTGCATTACTTTTGTCTATTACCATAATGGCAGGAACTGCAGTCATTTTTATACATCTGTTTCTGTGGTCAAAGCGAACCATAACATAAGAGACTTGCTGTTAAAGGATTTCCATTCAGCCAGAAGATTAGGCTATTCCACTTCGATTATACAGCACTACAATGTAAGGAAAGGGAAATAAACCAATTGTAAAGCATAAGGTGAAAAGCACTGAAGGTACTGATAAAATACATTCCAATGCTTTGGGTTTATTTTTAACTTTTTGCTTGGACGGCATGCAAAAACAGGTAACATTAGCATACTTTGCTTCAGACATTACCATATGCGTTACTAGCACTTGCACTATATCCACATTTAGGGAGTTTTGTTCCATGCAGCCTATAGAGAACCAAGCAAATCAAATTCTTTCCATAATTTTACTCATTTTACTACAAAAATGCTTTAGTTTGTGAATCTGATGGAAGTGTAGCCCTTTCTCATCATTATTTGAAAGCTCCCAGCCTATAAAGGGCACTATCATAAACATGCTGATAACAGAAAGAAGAACAAGAAATAAAAGCAGACCCTGAAGGTTGTTATCAGAAGACAAAGCACTGGTAGCCTTTCTTTGGTGAGATTTGTCAATGCATTTTCTACACATGAAATCTTTTGTTATTATCTTATCACTTCAGCTTACATATTTATCTTCTGTAGAACATTCTAATGAATTTGAAGGTGAGTGATCCTTCCTACAAACTACTCCAATTATAACTATTCAGTTGTTAGCATAAGCCTACTAGCCTATAGGCATAAGCCTACTAGCAAATACAAAGGAATCCAGAACTTCCTACATCATGAATTCAAGTATGCCATTTTCCTCTGCTGCTCTTGGACTCAGAGCTAGGATGACAGCCACTACTTAATCCAGAAGCACAGTGTCCAAAACTAGTCTCAACACACTTGGTAGAATTACTTGAACAAGTGAATTGACCTTGCCAGTAATATGAATTCATTGTCATGCTCTTTTTATATCCTTTTTTTTTTTTTTAATCTCATAGACCTTGCTGCATATGTTTTCAATTTTTCCTGTATGTATTGCCTCCAACACATATGTGTAACTTTCCAAGTGCAGACATATTTTCCTTTCTTTCTGATTCTTCTAATGCACATATCCAGCCATTTTCTCACATTGCTATAGAAATATAAGACAGCTACCTTGCTGCTAATTCAACTATACCTTTTATTTGGATGAACATAAATGACTCTAGTCTCTAGGGTCCTAGTCAGACCAGAATATTTCATAAGCAATACATTCATTCAGGGATTTTGTTTGTTTTTAATAAATTCCACCTTCTGAAAAATTTTTCAAGGCTTTGATCTACTCAATGTTAGCTCACCAGGACTTAGAGAACTCTGTTCATTACACAGAACTTCAACGGACTCTGGTGGGTTGATAGTCTAATTTTAAATTTCTTCTCATCCCAAAGAAGTCTGTTTATTCAAGTACACGAGAAAGGTATCACAAAGAAATGACTTGATATTTTGAGAGCTGAACTGATTAAAATGTACATTTTTCCCTTAATGAAAGCTGCAGCTGTTTTCATGTCCTAGAATTACACAAAATCTGCTTAAAATAGGAATGAAAGCTTCTGAGTTCCTTTTCATTAATCTACACATAACAGTTAAATGACTGACCTTCTGGTAGGTGGCCAGCTCCGCTTGGAATGTTATTGCACCTCAACTCTTACAGTACAACAGATAAGTAAGATAAAAAGGAAAAGAAACAGGGAGTGAAAGGACATATTTATTTTGAGTTCTGGCTTAGAACACCATTGGATAAATGTATCATGAAAAGGAAATGCATTTTGAAAGTGTAGTGACAGAAGAATTTTAAAGAAAAACTTATCTGTAAAGTCTTTCTAATTTCTTTGATAGGCAATACAAAATAGGAAATGGAAAGTCTATGTATGTTTTGTTATTTCTCAACACATGTCCAGGAAATGCATTTTTTGAAAACCAGACAGTTGGTATGAAAAGTGCAAAAAATCAAGTATTGCAATGGAATTAATCAGATGAAATCTAAATTTTCCAGTTGATAACATGTTGAAATTCAACTTCAAGTAACTACTACTTTTCTCAGACATAATTAGGATATCTGAATTTTGGGTGCTCCACCAATTGTCTATCTAGTAACAGTAGCTTTTCCATGAGGCATTTGGTCATTCTGTTTGTTGAAAATTTGGAGTGGAAATTTGACTTAAAATCAAGTACTCTCAAAAGCAATTTGGGAATGCATCTGTAATCCTTTGCTTTGTGAGACAGGGAAAACAAAGTAACAACAACAACAAAAAAGACTTTCAGGAAAAAGGAATTTAGCAGCAGAAGTTTGTATTCTCCATGAAGCTCCAATCCCTTCCATCAGGTTGGAATTATTAAGAAAGGAATCATGAACTTCACTAAATATGAGATTACTGCAAGATGTTCCCACAAGAATTATCTTAATATAGCTGCTGCCTAATTAGATAGCATATCTTGCACCTTCTATTTTTTTTCCAAAGAGCTGGTAAGAAATATTACTCATATACAAGAGATATGTTTTTATTTTTTTGCATCTGGTATTTGTTTCCATTGAATGCACACACATAAAGATTTTACTCTGACTACTATGCCCTGAGGTGAGTTATGCTGAATCTCTTTATCCCTTGATCTGTGGAAAAGTCTGTCTAAAGTGTATTTTTTTTTCTTGGAGAACAATCTGTCTGTTACCTATTGTTTGGTTTTGTTGATTGTTTAAGAACAAGTGTGTATTCATATGATACCATAAGAAAAAGTAGTGATATATTTTAAATGTGCCGATTCCACAAAGAAACCAGTAGCTAAAATCTTATGTACTTATCCACAGAATATAAAGCAAGGAAAGTATCCTAATTTTCAATATTTATATACTAAATCAAAACTAAATCAAAAATAAAGTAGGAATAATGAAAATTCAACTTAATTTTTCAACTGAACTGCTATTTGTGACCAAATAATTTCTATCCAAGTAAACTTATTTGAAATGAACTTTAAATTTTATATTTTCCATGTTTCATTAAACTATTACCATACTCTAGTTTTCTGATACTGTGAGCGATCATTATATTTTTCCTGCAGTTATTAGCATGACATGAAAGTGACAGGGTGAAATTTAGAGTGCATCACTAATCTGAGAATTACTCTGCTAAAACACTGTATTGTATTAGTATTGTTGTTTTAGCAATCGGAAATTCTAAAGCTCAATGACCTGACATCCCCAAGATGTTTTAGAAAGCATCACTGTATTGTTTTTATCACTAAGTTATTCATTCTAAAATTATTTACAGCCACTGTTGTACATAAAACAATGGATTTGGTGACTCTTCACTACAATTCAGCTACTCCTAAGTTAGGATTTCTCATGGATATATAGCCATATCTATAGTTCAAAGGTAAAACACATCTTTACAAAATATAAAACCATATGTTCTTCTTAATAGCTCATTAACTCTATAGATGTTTTTTTTTAAATTTTAAAATTAAAATGAGATTAAAAATTATTTCAAGAATATTTAATTTATGCAGGACAAAACTTAAGCTAGTGGACTAACATGTAAAACAGCTATGCTATCATAAAAGCTCTTCAAAGAACATGATATTATTAGTAAACTAGAACAAAACAATACAACAATTCAAAAATTCAGGTCAGGTCTGATTTTCAAACATAGGTTTTTTTTTACAGATATTTCCCTCTCTTAGAGGCTCCAGATCCTCTCAAACAAAAACTGCACCATCTTCTTTTACATATTGCCTATATTTTCTAATTTTTCAGAGGTTCGCAGTAAGAATCCATCAAAAATTGGTAGCATAGGCATTTTGTTAAAGCAGAGAAGGAAAGGAAAGCATTGCTTAAAAATAAAATAAAAATAAACAGGCAAAAAAAGAAAAACAACCCAACAAAAACATTTGGTACTGACCAGCAGCTTAGACCTTGTATAATTAAGTCATAAAAAGATAGGTGCGATAACAACTGGGGAATAATGCATTGTAGGATATTGTTATCCACTACCACACAATCTGTGACTTTGCAATATGGATGAGAGTAGCTTGTACACCATACATCCACCCCACGTGCTCCTCACCTCTGCCATGAAAACTCTCTTCTTAAAGTTGACTCCTGTAGTTATGATTAAGATAAAAGCAGTATCTTATACACAACTACAATTGTGTATTGCAATTGAAATATGGTCTAATGCCTCCACCTACAGACCTGTCTCCCTAAAAAATGTATTCCATGTCAGTGTCCATTTCTTTCTTCTTTGGAAAAAGAACACTTCTCAATTAACATAATCACATCTATCACAAACTGAAGATAAATTATAGAATATTCACACTTAAGACTTGCCTAACAGCATGTTGTAAATTTGGATTTTCATTATGAACAAAAAAAGCAGTACTGGCCGCTGCCTCTTTTAAATTGCATCTTAGGAGGAGAGAGATCAAAAAGTGTTGCAATAATTAGTAACTGTTTCCTGGCAGACCTTGTAGCAAATGAGTATGTGCTAACCATATTTCATACATGATAAACTGCAGTATTTTAAGTGTGAGTGATATGCAAAAAAAAATAATAATAATAAAAAATGGGGAAGTAGAATGCAACATTTTGTGGCCTGACAAGATTTCTCGTGCTTCCCTTTGCTTAACTTCATACTTGAATTACACGCGTAAACTTAACAGCAGTCATTTTATCTGAGATTTACTGTTCCAATTTTTTGAAAATAAAGCACATACAATCCCATTTTCTTTAAATAAACCTAAATTTTTACTAAGTAACTGATGATTCTATACCTGACTGTTCTGAGGTACAGAGTTCAGCTTCTTCACTGCCTGTAATTCTGCCTCATTCAGCTAGAAATCCAAACAAATGGGCAGAGTGCAAGGAGTGTAGAACCTCCCTTTTCTGCTTGCCATGTTCTTTTTAAAACACCTATGATACCATCAGTCTTCTTTATCACAAGGACACACTACTGACTCCTAGTCAACCTGCTCTCCACCAGGACACCCAGATCTTTCTCAGTAGAGCTTTTTTTCCCATCAGAACACCTATACTGATGCATGCAGTTATTCCTCCCCAGGCACAGGACTCTTCACTTGCCCTTGTTAAATCTCATAAGATTCCTCTCCACCCAACTCTCCAGCCTGATGACAGCTCCGAAGCTGATATTCAAGAAATGAGGTGCAACACAATGCAGAAAACATTTCCCCTCCACATATCACCAGAGATATGCTCAGCATTTGATCACTTAGCTAAGAAAGTTATGAGTTGTTCATTTGCCTTCTTAACATTTGCCTTCCTACTCCTTGGGGCGGAGGTGCCTGCTTTCTTATCTTTTCCTATAAAATCAAGTCTTGGAATGTTCTTGGTTTAAGCTCTTGTGAAATTTATTTCAGTTAAATCTACAATTGTCATAAAAACTTGCAGAACAAAAATTATACGTTCAAATCATATCATCCATGGACAAAAAGCAACAGAAGTAAATTGTAGCAAGTAGAGCAAATGCAGTTTTAAGTTATCAGTTATCTAACCCTATTTTTTTTCCAGCCAGTTAAATAAAATCATGTCCTTTATATCATGTTCACCATGCTGTTTCTGTCACTTAAAGGCAGTTTCCAGTGTTATACATAAACTGGATGAGGACTACAAAATATAAAATATAAATGCTATAGACAAAATGAGATTTCCTTAAAGCCAATCAAAATATACAAGTAATAACAATTGTTGGATACTCTTTCAGTCTTCAATTACATGGGATACTGAAGCATCTTTTTGGCTAAACATAAAACCAACAATAAACTAATAATTTAGGAGCTAAATTAGAGAAAATGACAGCTGGAATTTTCATTGTCTTACTTCTTCAGCCAACATTTGAAGCATCCTAGAAAACTGAAGCTTTCTTTTAAGGATTGTCCTTGATATATTTTCTTATATTGCGTGGAAACTAGGAATAATGTCAGGGAGAATACTTTTTTCCAAACCTAACAGTCAGATTTATTTTATAATGTCACAGACCTACTTGGGGTTAACATGAAGCAGTCAAGTTATTTTATGCACATCTCAATAGCTTTAATTGAAACATTTATCATTCAAAAGCTGAAGCTGGCAGGAGAGCATTGACATTAAGAGAATATATGCAGATTCCCACAGGGATTTTATTATCCAACATCACGGAACACCTGCCATACAGTGGTCACTGTCACTACAAGCATCTCTGAATGACATAATAACAAGTATGCAAGGGGCAAAGAGAGAAATTTCTGTGTATTATGTGCACATTTGCTGTAGAGCACAAGTGCTGCACTAAATTTTTATGAAAGCTTTCCAGAATAAAAGCTATTGTGAATCAAAATGAGGTCTCAAATTACTGTTATTACTTTAAGTAAGAATGCTTTTAAGAGAATATATTAAAGAGAACAAGAGAAATAGGGGGGAAAGAACAGTGGTATTCCATATACACTGTAAATAACTTGAAACTTGGTAACCATCAGGTGTTAATGTAGCATTGTACTTCTGCTTCACTATTTTTGACCTCAGATCTTTGCAAGGGGGACAGTGAGGAATGTGGGTCATACAAAATCTGTAAAGTAGTTTAAAAAAAACCTCGAATGAAACTCAATGCTACAACCATTGTGTTTGGCAGATGAATGGCTTCGCCTGAAGATAAGGGTTACACCTTAGAGATACCACATAAATCTAGCCCTTAAGGATCTGAAACTCAGAAGCAGAAAATATTGCAAATCATACAACAGGGAAAATAAAAATAAATCATGACTAAGGAAAAATTCAAATGTGGTTCCTTGCATCTATTGTTTATCTGTAAGCAAATGAGGGGAAAATTATGGAATACTTTATGTAAAGAAAACTTCATTATCAAAAAAGACCCAAAATAACAAAAAGCCAAAGAAACAGAATGTTTTCTTCTGCTACACAGCTTTTGATGATAACAATCTTAAAAATAGTTGTTTATCTTACAGAAATACTGAAGCTACACTGTGCAAACATGTGCCATTTTTAATGCAGATTTCAAGTGCAACACTTAGAATAATGAAAGGATTTATATATACTACTCATGGGAGAACAGGTCAGAGAGGAGATACACAGACGTGGTCCTCCACTCAGAATCTATATGGCCTACAAATGACCATGACATGACTGCAGTATTTCAGCCTGCAGTGTGCCCCTTGGAGTATGTGATATTGAGCAACCAGAAAGAATCCAAGGCAACATTTCTACATGATTGCTACAGATTACTGCAGGAAATCAAACTCAGGTACAGTAGACTCAGCAGACATAAGTACATTTATCTCTATCTTGTGCATATTGCAGAATACAGTACTTTTCGTCCTAACTGAAGATCAAATTTTTTCTCCCGTTTTGTCTTCAAAGATTACACAAAATCTTCTGAGTAAAAGACTAAGTTCACATAGATTGAATGCTAAGCAAGTCTGATACATTCACAGTATTTTATCTATATTTATTGTAAAATAGCAATTTAATTCATATTTCTTAAAATATATGTTTATATTTTATATTTTGTATTTATATTTTAACGTGCATTCATATTTTATTAAAATATATTTTATTACACTAATTATTGACAGCTACTCTAAAACTAACATTTCCCTTTATATCAGATTTCTGTTTTTGTTTTAACAAAGAAGTCAAATTATGTTTTAACACCTATGGCATATCATAAGTTTTGTTTATCATTGCTGCTGTTTTGTTTTTAGGTGCATCTCCCTAACCTTTCCCCTTTTCCCTTTCCTGGGTTGTAGGTCCTCCCCCATCCCACTAGTCATGGAGCTGGGCTGAACCAGTCCACAAGCCATTGAGAATGTTAGATCTAGAAAGCTTTAAATTTTATTTGTACATTTTGCCTATATAAATAAAAATACCAATTGCCATGAGATAATGCCATATTAAAAATATATCCATTAATTCCAAGCTTTCTTGTTTATTTTTCAAAAATTCTTTTCTTTTTGAATGACAAAAAACTGATCAAACTGTTGTATTCAGGATGCAACGTAGAATAGATAGGTGAAAAGCCATTTTGTTTATCCATTACCAGGTGAAGAGACCAGGGGTCTTTTCTGACTGCAGCAAGCTTTGGTACGATTTGGGAAGATGATCTGCTTACAGTATAAAAATATAAACCGTATTTCTGTGCATGCTACTGACAACATACTTTAAATATCAAAGTAAACAAATTAATAAAAGACTGGATTATCTGACTCCAGGAAATATTTGCATATGTCACAATTACAGTCTGAATATACCCCATCCCTGGAGGTGTTCCAGGCCAGACTGGATGAGGCCCTGAGCAGCCTGGGCTAGTACTAAATGTAGAGGTTGGTGGCCCTGCATGTGGCAGGGGCATTAGAGATTCATGATGCTTGAGGTCCTTTCCAACCCTGGCCATTCTGTGATTCTGTGAGTATTCCAAGAATACTGTCCATCAGTTTTGATGCAGCTGTTTAATTATGCACTGTGAGTATTTAGTTGTCTAGCTGGTTTGTAGTGCTTGAAAATATGCATCAAAGAAATGGAAACTGAAAACACTTGCAAGTCTTCACTTAATACTTGCACGGTTCTTCAAAGCGTAACATTTTAAAAATGCTGAGCGTTACCAAAAAAAAAAGAGGTGTTTAATCCAATTATTGTTACTGAGATTATAGCATGTGCCTCTCTCCCTTCCACATGATTTAGCACATAGAAAAAAGAATTGCATAGCAAATGAAAAAATGACAGCACAGTGGTTCTGAAGATTATTTGATCAATTCATTTCCAGTGTTTGTAAAAGTCACTGAGCTCAAGACTCTCAAAAGCATTCCACAGAAAAGAGACAGAATAACTTTTTTTTAATTATGCAGATAGTTACAGAGTCACACATTACTCTGTAAGCCTACAAATCCATATGACAGTGTATAATGCATATCCTTAAAACTCTTTATCCAAAACTAGATGTACTATTTTTTCCTGAGAAAATCTGAATTCATGCTAATTTTATTCTATTCAGGTTTTCCAGTATCTACCTCAGAGAATAAGATATAGGCTCCTCCAGCTGCATGGAAGCACCAGGTTTTTCAAGTATCTTAATGCTTTTTGTGTGGCATTTTTATTGCTGAAAATTAAGCTCCATTTGTATTCACAAATGAATGTTGATTATCTTAGACTGCCTTGCAGTGATTTTTACACATCCAAATTTGCAAATCTGTATTTAAACATATACAAAAAAAAGGCAGTAAATTTGCAAAAGATTTCCTTTGTTTCCTTGTGCTATCAGTCTGCACAGACACCACCGTGTAATATTTTAATGGGACAAATTGTTTTATACTACTTTTAATTATTTGCCCATACATAACCAACCAACAAATTACAAGTTTGTTACACCTATATAAAGAGTGACACTATCTTTGACTCTCTGGCTCTTTTCAATTACCCTTCTTAGATTTTTAGGTCTCTCGTAGTTCTAATGAACTCAACTTCATCTGGCTTTTCTAAAACAAAAACTGGGGGAATGGAGTAAAAACTCCCTATTCTTGCTGTTGACAGAAAAATTATTAAAACACTCCAAGATGAATCTTACCTTACATTTTTGCAGTATACAGAACAGTCCTATGCAGATACACCAGTGTCCTGACAGCTGCTCCAGCAGCTTCATACTTCTTCACGTATAATTAGAATAATTTTTCATCTCTGGTAAAAATGAAAGCAGAAGGAATACATAAATGAAAGCCCATTAATGGGAGATATGTCCAGTCTCATAAAGTTGAGGAATGATTTTCACCCAGAAGCTTTTCATGAGTGACTAACATTTCATTGTATAAAGAATTAACACAAGTAGATCATGAAGTTATATTCGGTCCTACTCCTTTTCCTGCTTATACACACATGGGTATTTGTCAGTAAATATCTCAAGCAAAACATGTCGTATGAAAGTCTGATCTAGACTTATACGTTTTGCAGCATACCTCTTTGTTGATACATTTATTTTGATATTTTAATTTTTAATTCAGAAGTTATAGCATTTAGAAAAAAGCAAAACTAATTGAAAATAAGCGAAGTGGCTTCAATTCTTCCTTTTTAGTAGAATACTCTAGGTATTCCAATATCCCTAGCGATCTTTGCTTTCTACCATTCAGTACAATAACATAAAATTAAATTAAATTTAAAAATTATAATAAGAAAATCCTTTAAAAAAAAAAAAAAAAAAAAACAACCAAGAAGGTGCTTTTGTGATCTGATTTATTTTTGGTGCTAACTGTTGATTAAAGCCATCATTTATCTTTCTGTTTAGAAAAATAAGTGGGCTATCACTCTAATTTTAGAGCACCTTTGATATAAAATTATTGCTTTGAAGGAAAGTAGTTTGAATTTTTTGTTCCTGTGCTGATTACAAAGCACTCATCTTACAGATCATTTCTATACTAATTCTCTTCCTGAAGCTCACGTTAAGAGAAAATTGCCTTAAGAATCTCTTTGAGTTATAAATACTGAGATTGATATCCCTTAGTGGTACTGCTTATCAGTGCAAAAGAAAAATAATTTCTTAAATATTCAAGCATTATTATGAAAACATTTACACCATTACCTTACTGAAAGAAGAGAAAGAAAACAGGGAAGAAGGAAAAGTGCTGTCATGCAATTCTTCGTCAACCTTCAGAGAATCACAGACCACTATCTTTCCAAAGCATATAGTCTATTTAATTCAAATTAAATAAATGCATATCATTCAGGTACCTAGAGAACTTCAATTGTTAAAGACAAAAATACAGGCACATATCATAAGACCTATTCCATTTTAGAGTCCATGAGGCAGAATATGAAATTATATTTGTGTGCAAACTATCATATTTTTCTGGTTCATTTTCAAGATCTGTGGTATTTACATATGACCTTTCCATTTTTATTAACAGTTTATTGGATTTTTGCATTCCAGCCAGCAGAAGAGAAAGGTAATTTACACAGAGATTTGACAGTTATACACACAGCTATAAACTTCAGTCCATTAACTTATTTCTCATGTAACCTTTACCTCATTCTACCCAAACACCCAAATAAGCAGTATATCTTGCTTTTCTTTATGTTGAAAAGCCCTCATTGTAAGTTCCTATTTATAGAACATCAAGTGGAAAGAAAAGCTCTGCACAAGCTTTTATTAGAGCTTTCTTTGGCTTTCAGTATGTCTATATCTCAATTTAAATGATACAATTCAACATCAAAGATGTTTGTAACTGCTGTTGTTGTCTTGCATTAGTACACCATGGTGAAATATTCCCCCCAACCTTTTCTTTTCTTTTCTTTTCTTTTCTTTTCTTTTCTTTTCTTTTCTTTTCTTTTCTTTTCTTTTCTTTTCTTTTCTTTTCTTTTCTTTTCTTTTCAATCCAGGTAAAGATGTTAAAAGAGCTATCCCATTGTAGAGATATTTAATTTTTTGTGATTTAAACAGATTTGTATTTTCCATGCATACAGTCAGATATTACATAAGTATATGCATAAACAATATGCAGACAGAAAGAGCAACTGGTTCCCTGGAATATTTTAGTGTTATATACAGAGGCTCTATGCAAGATTTTCTGAATTGATCTCCATGATACCATTGTCTTTTTGTAAAGCAGCCCTATGGCTTAATTACCTCTAATACAGAATGAGTTCTTGTGGAATAAATCTACAAAGAATTAAGAATTTGGGGCTGCCAGTGCAATTGCAAGGCAGTTCAAATGAAATAATCCAACATTTATTTTCTCATTTATTCTTTACATTTTTAGTATTTGTATTAAGCTTCCTCATAGTGTACTTAAAAATGTAAAGATGGAATCTTGCATGGAATTGCTTCTTCCATAGAATAAAAGGTGTTCTAAGCAGTTAATGGCTTCAAAGATAATCATATATATATATATATATAATCATATATTAATCAATAGCTAAGTTCTCATTAGGTTTCAGTTGGCAGAATTTTTCCCTAATTTGTCATGTCAAAGTTATCTCTTAGCATTTGTAAATTCATAGCTTGTAAGAAGAATTCAGATACTGCATCATTTTCTCCGATTCCTGGATATATCAATAATTTAGCATGACCAAAACCAGCAGTTAAACTGTGGTTGGCAGTTCTTTTAAACAAAATATCCAATTCAATTACAAATACACCAAGACATCAAAAATACTAGACTTCTCAAGAAAAAAAATGTAAGTTATTATTTACCTTTTACAGAATTAGTACCAATTTCTAACCAACAGTCACTTTAATTTGATTTCATCAGTCAAAAATCAAAATGATTATTCCAGTGGAAATAATTTTAAAAAATAATTAACCTGCCCTTCATTGAATCTGTTAAATAGGCAAAGCTAGAAACAAAACAGCACAAAAATACTATTGGAGTTACTCATTACTGAATTTTTTTAATTTTATTCAACACGTTGTTCTGTAAGAAAAAAAAAAAAGAGAGAGAGAAGGCTGGTTCAGGGATGATTAGCTAAGAAAAGAGATGCAGTGAAGCCCAATACAATTCCTCAATTTGCAATTACTTTCACTTATTCACTTATTTTTGCAAGCAATTCAATCAAGATTCGTTTTTTACTGTTAATATAAGACCACTGTTTTGTCCTCTCTTCCAACCTTAATTTAGTCTTACCAGTTAGTTTCAAATGTGACATTTTACATAACTTAGTGAAGACACTCCAATCTTGATCAAGTACAAATAATTTTATGATAATTCTTAAAAGAATCACTATGGAAACGTTGCTAGCTATTTGTTTCTCTATCTGTTTAGCTCTTGAATCCCAGAGACTGAGGTTCCTGTTACATTATTAGCTAGAATTAAACTTTAATATATTTTAAAATAGATTTTCATTTAATAAAAAAGTTGATATATAAAGTAAAGTAAACTATAACATCTGATTTTATATACTACTTTAAGTATAATCAGTATATAATTTTTGCACATAATAGTTAATACGTGATAAATATTTTAGTTTTCTTTATATTCATCCATTGAGGAAACACTGATGTTAGACAAATTCATTGGCAGCAAAAAAAAGTGAATTTTAGGATATTCCTAAAATATAACAATCAAACTGAATGCAAATTAATAACTCAAAAAAATATTTAAACACAGGAAGTATTCCAAAGCTGACTGAGATTCAAATCTTTCCATGATCAAGAGAAACACTGTATCTACTTCCTTCTTGATTTGACAGATAAAGGTGACACGTAAGAGTTCTTTAATCCTTAGAGAGTGCAATGAGTACAACAGGGACAGGGTGGAGGCAGAACAAATGTTCAAATTCAGTTCAAAACTTTAAAGAAAGTGCACTTTTCTGCAACTGCTCCTCATCCCGAGAGTGTAAAATGAAATTACACAAACCTATAGGCATTATACTTCTCTAACTTTTAGCTCATTCTTTATGGTGTCAAATTCATTATCCTCATTAAGTTAAGTAACAAAGTCAAAGAGTGCTTTAATTGGATGTATGCAAGACATTATTCAATAAAATTATATGTATCAGAAGAAACCACTTGAAGCAGAACAGTAATTGTAAGCGGGAATTAAGTAATATAAATATTATGAGGCCACCTTTTAGGTGACATAATCAGTCACTGAATGGAAAAGAAAATTACAGTTAGGACTAAAAATTCTGAGTTTTCACACTCAATTTCACACTCTGTGAAGGCACAAACTGAACAGACTAGCTCATATGCTCTGCTTTATCTAAACCTCAATAAATATGTTTTGTCTTTGTAATAGCTATGTTAAATTCATCCTTAGTAAAGCAAAATGAAGAATGAAAAAGATATATATTTTAGAGAGAAGGTCCAAAAAAGCATACTTGATTTCTGGAAAGTTCTAAGAATAATATTCAAAGATGCGAATTAAATTGCTCCAAAGGAAAAATCAGGATTCAGAATACTTTACTTCAAATTATAAATCTCAAAAGTAGATGGAGGAGGAGACTATCCCATCATTATTGTCATCTGATAATTAAAATTCTTGTTTATGCTACTTTGGATGCATTTGTCAACAACTGATCAATGATTCTAAAACAGCAAATGGATCCTGTGACAAGGAAGATAAATATAACTAGTTTATTAAATATAACTAATTCTTAGAGGGTTTCAGTCAACAGAATGCAATCAAACTCCTAAGCCAACTCTTGCTAAATGAGCTAGCATATTTGTGCAGAAGCACTGATTGATGCCTTGTGAAACAAGATAAATAAATTGTACCTGGAATTGTTAATCCAAAGCCCTCCAAATCAAAAATAAATGAAATGAATGTTTTGGATCCACAAGATAGTACAAATTACTACTGTGAACTTCTTGTAAAATGTAATTTGTTGGAAAAAAGAATAATAATAAAACATTAAAAAAAAAAAAAAAAAAAAGTCTTTCAGGGAAGTGGATGGTCATTCTATCCTCATATGAGCTGGTCCAGCTCCACAGCAAAATGCACTGCCAGAAGAGATACCAACTCCAGCCTTGGAAACACTTTAACCATGTTAAATCTGTCTCTCTCGATAGCTTATTAAGAACATTGCATTGGACATTTCTGTAAAGCACCAAACTGAATAGAGACATATATGAAAGTTCACATATTAATTGTTGATCTACAGTCACAGGTGCATTAATGGAGAACTCAGGCTCTCCTATCGTATTCAGTTCTGCTTAGTCACTATGTCTTACTGTTTGGACAGAATGTTTTCAGATCAATATGAAATGAGAAGGATTCCTAACATGTTTAGAATGATCTCATACCTACTTCTGAAGGACTATACTAATTCTGTGTCTTATTTTTCAACACACTTCTGCTTATTTCTGAATTTTTTCCTATTCACACATTTGTTCCAGAAAAAAAAGAAGAAGAAAAAAAAAAAAAAAGAATGAGCATGAACTCTGATTCATACTCCCCTATAAGTAGGTAGTTCCTGGGAATGCACACATCTATGTTCCTCTATGACAAATACATTAGAGGTGAGCACTATGGATTCACTGTGGGAATGCAGGTGCTGAAAACCAAGCTGAGAAATTTCTAGTTCATCTCTCAGCATGGGAGAAACAAAACTGTATCCTTACAAGCTTAGAAACCAGAAGATGGAGATCAATTTTCTTGCATGGTCTGATAGTGATAGAAAAAGAGGAAGTTTTAAACTAAAAGAAGGGAGAATTAGATTAGATAATGGGAAGGAATTCTATACTTGGAGAATGGTGAGATATCAAAAAAGACTGCCCAGAGAAGTTGTGGATACCCCATCCCTGGAAGCGTTTAAGGCCAGGCTGGATGAGGTGGATGAGGTGCTGGGCAGCCTGGTCAAGAGAAAACCCATTGAAATCATAGAATAACAATCTTTTCAGTTGGAAGGGACCTTCAAAGGTCATCTACACCAACTCTCCTGCAATGAACAGAAATATCCTATAGCTTAGTCAGGTTACTTAGAACCACGTCCATCTTGACCTTGAAAGTATCTAAGGATGGGGCATCCACTGCCTTTCTGGGCAACTTGTTCCAGTTCCTTACCATCTATACTGTAATAAACCTTTTCCTTATATCTAATCTAAATCTCTCTTGTTCTATTGGAAACCATTTCCCTTTTTCCTGTAACAGCAGATCCTGCTGGAGATTCTGTCCCCTTCCTCCCTATAGCTTCCTTTTAGATACTGAAAGCCTGCTATCAGGTCTTCCCTGAGCCTTCTCCATGCTAGAGTGCCAGCACTCTCAGCTTGTCCTCACAGGGGAGGTGTTCCATGCCTTGGATCAATTTTGTGGCCTTCCTGTGGATGCTGCTCAACAGGTCCTGTACTGAGGACTCTATATCTGGACACAGTACTCCAGGTGAGGAGTACTCTACCAGCGCAGAGCAGAGAGGAAGGATCACCTGCACTTTTGGCACAGACCAATTGGTTTTCTGGGCTGTCAGGGCACATTGCTAGCTCATATTCAGCTTGCCATCCACCAGTACCCCAGGTCCTTTTTGCCAGGACTGTGCTGTCAAAAAAAGTCTCTTTCTCTCTACAGTTTCACTCTAAAACCACACTTCCCCTCAGACTCCCAAAGGAATGATTCTGGAAATATGACAGCAAATACCTTTTTCACTGTCTTCCACAGCTGAAAGTTATGAAGACAGTCCCAAACTTAATGGATATATACTGCTCGGCTTTCAGAGGTAGTAGAAAGTGTGAACTAAAGGAACAGGAGTAACCAAACCTACACTCAAAGTAGCAATCTTCTTCCCATTTCCGCTCTTTTGCAGCATTCCTTATTACTTCTACAAGTATGCCTTTCTTTACTGCATATCCTCGTATTTTTGTCAAGAAAATAGAGAAAGAATATCCCAAAGCATAATAAGCTGGAAACTTAGATAGAAATTACTAACTTTAGAAATTGTTACCACATGTGAATAGGATATTCAACTCCCCTCAACTCCCAGTTGGATGGGGGAAAGAGCGGAAACAAATAGAACTTGTGGGTTGAGATAAAGACTGTTTACTTAGATGGAAAAGGAAAATAGGAGAAAAAAAAATTGAAAGAAAATTGCAATGGTAATTATTGCAGATCCACGGCAAAACTACTTACCACCTGATGCTGCTCAAGCAATGTAACAACTCACCACCTGCTGACCAATGCCCAGCCAATCCCCCAAGCAGTGGCCAGATTCCCAGCCACCTCTCCACAACTTTATAGCCTTCTGCATAACGTCACGTGGTATGGAATAATCTCTTGGCCACCTTTGTCATAGACCTGCCCTGAGTGCACGCACATCATTCAACAACAGCCACCAACAATGCACTATCAACACTGCTTTTCTCCTCAAAACCAAAACATAACATCATACTAGACACTACAAAAAAAAAATTCCATTCTGTCTCAACTGAAACCAGAACACAGAGTTATGAATAAGGGGTGTAATTTTGGAGTATAAGATGTAGGCAAGATAGACAAAAGTAAACAGTATTGGAAGCATCATAAGGACTCATTAAAGCTAAAAATGTGTGATGGGAGCAATATCTTTCCATCCTTAGAAGCAAGTAGGTGTTATCAGTGATTTCAAATAAGAATTCTATCCACTTTAATTAATGAGACATCTAAAGAGAATCACAAAATAGAGCATTCCTGCAGTAATAGAAAGCACAGTGACAAATGGGAAAGGTTGTGATTGCTGAAGAAGTTTGAAAGTATTAAGGAAACAGTACATATTATGCCCATCAAAATGGGGAGAAAATCATCAAAATTTCATCATATCCATGGAATTTCCACTAAAAATATATAATATGGAAGGTTCTTGTAGGAATAAAACTTGTGTAGTAATGAATGAGTATTCACTCAGGATTTATAATCTTTAGGAAGGCTACAGTCTAATCTTCAGCTAAATTGAAGCTTAAGCTGAAGTTTTGATCATCAATTTTGTCTTGCATTTTTCCATTGGTTCAGGAATTTGATATTTATAAATAACTCTGCTATCCAAAATGAGCTTAAGAGATTGAGTCCATTAATAAAATAAGACAAACAATTAACATTATCAACTTGGCAAGAAATAATACAGCTTCAGAGGCATTTTGTTGTCCATGAGCATTTAACGTTACAGAGCAGAGTTCAGTAAGCTTGAATCACACAATAAAACTTTGTATGCTACTGTAGTATCACCTGAAGATCAGTCAACTGATAATGTCTGCCTAAGATGAATATTATTAAGTAAACAGAAAACAAGTTTGAAAATGGTTAGCAGAGGTAACTGAACACATTGGATATGAGGTCAAAAACATTTCACATAGATTTGTGGCAATACATGTGTTTCACAGAGCGCATTACACAACATGACTAGAATGACTACTTGGGAAAGCACAAAATAGTACACAAAAACAGGAGAATTATCAGAATTAAAGCAGGAAAGATGATACGCAACAAGAAACAAGGAAGTACGTCCAAAGATTGTATGCTGATAGTTTGAGAAGAATCAAGAAAAATATCAACTAGAGGCTTGCTAGTACGTATTTAAAACAAAGGATACTTAAAAGAAAAATGAAATTTTTTTTAAAAAAGCAGCTAAAAGATTAAATAAATAATAATAATAAAAAAAAACTGAATTCAAAATAAAGCTTTCTCCTGCAAGACAACTGCTGAGCAATATTTTTCAAATCCGAGGTAGTTCTTTACGAGGACCTAGTAAATGGAGATGATTCCATAAATTCTCTGCGAAATGAAAAATAGTCCTGAGACTGATATTACTTCAAAGCCTCATTTTATTTTGTGTTTGCTCAAGATCTTTTTCTGCACTACACGAATGATCCAAACTGCCAAGCTAAACAGCCATCTTAAAGGCACCAAGCAAAACAGACATAACTGCTTCCGAAGTCTAGTATGGAATATAAAGAAACTTAAAAATGCAAATAATCAAAGATCAAGCATAAGCAAAGAAAAATTAATACAGACAGCTTGTTAAACAGCATATGGAAAAGGACTCTGGGATTAACAATTTAGTAAAATAAGTATATCTGCCTTATGATTAATAAATTACGTCTAACCTGTGCCAACTCATAGAGAACAGAGAATTCAGGACTAATAAGTAGCAAGAGTAAAAGAAGGCAGGAAAAATTTAGGCTGTAGCATTTACACTAAAAAGGCTGAGCATGCAAAAAAAACAGAAAACAATTTTCTGTAAATTTCTTAGCATAGTCCAGGTAAGTATAAATGCTGCTACTTTCAGTGGAAGGGCACCTACTGAACTAGCATGACAGCACAGGATAGTGGGCTTGCCTTGGCTTGTGTTGGCTTCAGCTTGTTTGAACAACAAGCTCGTCTTGGCTAACTAGCTTAGCTAGCTTACCAGCTTCAGCTGTAGATTTGTGAATTCATCCTGACCATAAAGTCAGATAAAAACTTTTATAAAGAATTACTCATGGTAGAACAAAATACGTAACTAAGACCAATAAACTGAAATTAAACAAGGGAAACTTTAAATTAAACTTCAGGATAGATTATTACTGCCATATTTTAGTTTTAGTAGTATTAGTATTTGGTTTGCAGAATAATAACCTAATTGGTTGTTTTCCTGCCATATTCTGCTTCTTTAATCTTGATTCTTTGATCTTCTAGTTAAGTCAATATTTTTTTGTCAATATGTCTTTTTTCATATAGATAACTAAGCTAACTACCTAACACTGCAGTGATTGGAAATCAAATTAAAAAGAACAGTTCTATTCTTAAACACTTTATAGTTCTTCAAAAGAGATCACATTAAAACTGCTAACTCCCTCATAAAAATAACATCCATTTGTGTAACATCAGCACATGCTTTTTACCAGATTTGTTTTCCAGCTTCGATTTCATTTTACTGAGGAGAAACTATAGTCATTTTACATGATTAATTAGATGTATCTTAAAGAATTTGGAACTAGGACTTTAAAAATCAGTTCTCATATGTTTGAGTTTTATACTACAAAAGAAAATTAGTTAACATTGAAAACAGTCTTCAAAGGATTTAATTCTTTCAGCCTTTGTTCCTACCTTTTTCGTTCCTAATGAAAAAAAGAATTCTTAACGTACTATTTGAATAGAGAGCAGTTAATTAAATCACGCTGCGGCTGAGAATGAGATGTTATGATGGAGACATTTCTTGAAACACAAAAGCCAGTTTCCCATCTCAGTATTCTAAACACTGGTGCTATCTGTTTGACAGTAAATGTGTACAGTAAACTTTAATAAAAGCTAGAAGCTATATCTTTCATTTCTATCAGGTTCATGCACATCCTAAACTTTGTTCTGGTCTCCAGTCAGGGAAGTTTGGTTGAGAAAGAGATTTTTTGTCATCATTTCTCTATCATTGATTCCTTCAGTATGATTTATCTACCTTTTCTCCATCATATGATTTCCATATTAAAAGATATGAACAAAACTAATGAACTACATCATATTAAGAATCGCACTAGCCTTAGCCATAATCAATCTCCTTTTCCATTTACCAATTTTTAATTTGCTCTCTAATTTGCTTTAAATATTTCTTATTCTTACTTTTTCATACATATTCTCTAGAATCTCAGTGTCATAGAACATCATGTTTCACTGGAAGGATGCGTGCAACAATTCCCTTGAGGAAAAGCACTGATTATGGTAACATACAGCATTTTTCCAAGTCTCTTAAGTAAACCTATAAAAATGTAGAGGACAGCTTATTTCGCACATTCCAGTCCATCCTCCATATTTAATTTATTTCCATGCCTGCTTAAACTGGATGTGACTAAAGAACGTATCCATTTCTCTCTATGAATTTGTCAGATATATCATAAGAAAGCTAACTCATTTGAGATGTGATGGAGTACAAATGACCGGGAAGGAATCCAGCTACATGATAGGAATAGATCCAGAAAAATTCCAGCTGTTTATGCAAATGCTGATCCTGAGTGGCTGGCACCTAATCAAGAGCCAGATGATCAGTGGCATATTTGTGTATTCTTTTAATGTATAATGTATGTTTACCACATCAAACAGGAACCACCAACAAAATTTCCCTGCAACATTCAAAGGATTTGTTAAACTGGGGTATGCAATAGTATCTTATCTACTCATACCCAATTAATCTTGCCAGATTGAGGTTATATCTCAAAATTTCTATCCGGACCTCTTCAAACTTTAAGCACTATCTTTCCCTTAAAGCAACTTGTGAAAAAAACAGCCACTTACGAGGTACACATTGCCAACAGATCTCTCATTTTAGCTTTTCTTCAGTTAAAATACTTATTAAATATTTTTAAAATATTTTTCTGAGCATCTCTCAATCTTTTTACTGAGCTTCCTTTTTTTGCTGAAGTGAAGAATAAATGAAATTCACTACATAAAGACACCAAATATGTAAGCATTAACTTTTGTATTACCAGTTCAAACGCTACAAACATCGACCTGTCTTGAAACATACAGTACATGGTCCAAGTGGAAGCAATATTGTGTACATAACTGTATTGTGCACTGTATTTTGAATCCCATTTTTCTTTTTCAAAGAATTCTGGGTGTAACTTTCAGTAATGGCTATATATAACATTATATGTCTTACATGAATGAGTGAAGTAATAGCTAGAGTTATCTATCCCTATATTTATTAGAAGAAAACTCAGAAAACAGAGCGTTCATTAAAAAAAGGAATATTTTAAAAAATATACATTTTTATAACAAAAATGTTTCATCCAATCTTAGTTTCTATTGATTTGTATTACATGTATTTATCATATGTTTACAATATTTGAATACCAGTTTATATAACATAGGTAATACAATTTTATTTTACACATCTGCTATTAGTAGTAAAAATATTTTAACATGCTTCCAAATTATTTACATATTAGTTATCTTGACATCTTTATCTCTCTACTGCATATTGACATGTAGAAGGTGAATTGCTGAATTTTTTTCCTTCACTCAGAGCACTTAAACACCAAGCATGGGCTGTTGGAAATGTTCATGCTATCTTAAATGATTAAAATATTTCCAAAATATTTACAGGTGCATATGCAGTTGATACTTGCATAATAGATCAACAAAGCACACTTGCTTGTAATTACAAAATGTTAACATGTGAAAAAGCTGCCAATTTTATTTTGAAATGATTATCAGATGAGATTATAGTTCTAAATATAAAAACAATCAAGAGATCAATTATTAAGTCAAATTTTAAAAGAAATATCTTACATTTCATTGTAACTGAAAAGCCAATAAAGAATATTCATATAATTCTTTAATAAATATATTCTGTGTTAATCAGGTTGATCACGCTCTCAGAAAATTCAAAATAAAAACATATATGCTGAGCACTAAAACACAAGAATATCCCATTGCTGTGAAACCAGTTTCTTTACAATTTTGGAAAAAAACTGAACTTCTATACTGATAAAGCCTTTTCAGCTTACAGTTTCTCTCTCAGCACAGTTTTTTGCTGTAGTCTTCCTATATTTTATAACTTTATAACGTCAGCTTTACTCAAAGCATTTTTCACACAGCTGCTATTGGTCCCATATCATATGGGACTATATTCTTCTACTATGTTCTTCTACTGACAACGCTGCTCAACGTCCACTGAAAAATCTAGAAGCAGAAAAATCTCTGCTGCTAGAAAGAAAAAATTCTGACCTGCTGCTTATGATCTGTAGCAAGTAAAGGGGAAGCAAAATTAATTTCTTCATGAAATTGGAAGAATTTTACTAAAATACTTCTTTTTCTTTGTAAAGAATATATTAATTTTCTGAAATTAATCAGATCCAATTAAATCAAATACAACTACATTATTCCTTTCATCCAAAACAATGCATCTTCCTTTCTCTGTTCATTCTGAAAGTCCTACAATCTTACAATTAATACAGAAATGTATTAATTTATATCAGCTGTGGAAGACAAAAGTAAATAGCCTATTTGTTTTGTGAGGGTTTTTGTTTGTTTGTTTGTTTTTCCTCCAGTAAGTGTGAATCATAATCACTTCTGAATCACTTGCTTTTACATTTTGAAAATATTGGAAGTAGTACCTACAGTCACAATGCACAGCATATGCAACATCGTACCCTGATAAGAAAACTTAAGGTTTACATTATCATAGCTACTTGAATTGGAAATTTCATCTCAAAAGCATGTACTTCTCACCCAAAGATTTTTAATGCAAATTTCAGTTCAGTGCAGAACAGCTGTCTTGTTGGCTTAGTTTTACAGAGGAAATCATTGCAAAGGTGTGAGAAAGTACAGAAGGTAAAGTCATGCAAGGCAGGAAAAAAAAAAATGATATGCAGTTGTTGAAAGAACAGCAGAGAAGGCTGGGGGTAGGATGCAGAACACTCAGTAGATATAATATAAAACAAATACGAACATGTTACATATGTACAGAGCGTTCAGAGAAATTGAGTCCAAGCAATACTCCAGCCTGATCATACAGCAGCTGACTACAGAATGCCTGGCCAGCAAATACTCATCTGTTGACTCCTTGGATGTGATAAGCACATTGATTAACAGTCTAGTAGCTTGCTAGTGCTAGATATCTACTGGCTGTATTAGCCAATATATAACTTATTTGTATTCATAAACTGTGTATATCCTTGCACAAGTCTCTTCATACAAGGCAAAAAGTATCTAAAGTCCAGATAGAGACAGCTGCAGGCGTGGCAGAGGAAGGCATATATAAAATCTCTGTTGAAAACTTCTTGTGATAAATCATCATGCATTCTAACAAAGATAAAAAAATCTTATATTCAAGCAACTGAAAACTAATTAACATTGATTCTGTAATATTATCCTACTTATCTGTAAGAACAGAAAAGGACCTCAAAAATAAGCAAATGAAACAACCACCACCTGAAAATGAAATTTTTCTAGCACAAAAAGTAGCTCATAAAGCACGCACTAATTGGCAAAGTATTTAGTGCTTACCCAAAGGCATCAAAACCAAGACAGTAACACCTGTAGAATGACAATGTTCTTTCTAAGTACCTCAGATGTGCATTGTTACACCGATACTTCTCAGCAGCAAACAATACTGAGTTTCAAATAAGGAACTACAAAGAATGCTGCTATCATTTTGAGCCATACTGCAAAATAAGAAGTGTTCGAGCAGATATCACCCTTTTCTGAAGAGATAAAGTCATATGAAGGACTTTATTTGCTGTAGAAATGAGGATCTGATTTCCTTCAAATGTCCCCGCTCATGCCAGTGATATATACCTAGTAATATAAACACTCAGATAACTTTCACAATGTGTCATTTCATCACAGCCCTTTGGGCACTTATTTACTTTAAACTTGACTTATTAATGTTGGGTATCTAAAAACTCATGAATCTAAAATGGTCTCGATATTTTTTAAAAAATCTGACTACTAAAATAATAACCTAGTTTTTGAAATAAATTTGCAAATAAAATAAAAATTGCAGGATTCAAACTACCCATCAGCAGCTGCTTGCTCGTCTATTATATTTAGACCCCAGTTCCACACGAAGATTAAGATGCACTCTTTCATCTGGTAGAAAAACAAGGAAGAGAACAGAAACGCTTCTTTTTCATGTCAGTTTAAGACATTCTTGAGTTGGCCTTGTATGTGATCAAAATCAAACTTGTAATGTGTTTTTCATATTCCAGAGGAACGTGACAGCTTTTGCTTTCAAAGACTCATTTTCCAAGAGGAAAACATAGTTCTCATGTTCAGTTCCATTGTTTAGTTTTTGCTTTGTTGATGTTATTTTATTTGGTCTGATTTTTCAAAGTTTCTTTGTTTTATACAGCTTCCAGTATGTTTCCTGGCACATAGGTCAGAAAATGAGTAGGAGACATGGAAATTGTCAATAGTTTCTGTTTAATGCTCTTATAAGTTGCCAGGCCTTCAGTGTGTCTTAAGGGATGGGCACAAGAAAAAAGTAATGGAAAGAACCAAATTGGGTGACAAAGAAGAACAATTACAAGATTTCACTCACATAGCACACAGCTCTCATAATTTCCCTCAGGAAAAATAAAATATATATATTTTTCAGTAGTGTGCTTAGCACAATAAAATCTTTGACTATTAAGTGTGTTATGTATAAATATTGCTATAAAGGAATAAAAATTAGTATTTGCCTTGAGACACTCCTATAATACAGAGAAAAAAAATCATCAGTTGCTACAGTAATTACTACAATAATGTTCTCAAAAAGAGAAAAATACATCAATATGTGAAAGAATGAATTAAAAGAATTTGCATACTTCTGAAACATTTTTCCTTTTTATTCCTTCTTGCTACTGTATAATCACCGTATGGGGGTCAAACTTGTAGAGTATAGAGCTTGTATTCATACAATACTTACATGAACACTTTTAGCTACATGTAATTATGTAAAAAAAAAAAAAAAAAAAAAGTATAAGGTGTGTTCTAAATTCTACCTGATTTCCCCTCAAGAAATGAGTACTTTTTTTCAGTCTTAGTAAATTGCTTTTGCTCTTGCAAAGCCTTGCAAAGATCTTGGCTTATCTTTCTGACTTTTTTATTTCATGGGTGACTAGCTATGAATTCAAGTTTAATATGTACAAAAAATGAATCTCAGCGTTTTCACCTCTTGAGCCCACTCTACTCCCTCATCCTCTAATTACTGTGTAAATCAGAAATCTCTCATACCTGTAATCAGGCTATCATCCTCCAGTCAGACTTTTCATTCATATCAAAGACCCAAGCTACACCATTTTCATTATATTCCTATAATACCTTCCCTATTGATACAATGGCAAAAACTGTGGCCTAAGTTTTTATTCTTCTAGATCTCAGTTATGCAGTCAATATTCTTTACATCATTGAGAAATACATTCTCCCCTTTTACATGTCTGTTCAAATTTATTAACAGATATCTCACTAACAGTGATTCTTAAACAAATTATCTCCCTCAGAGGCAACTACAAATGGTTCCATAGTTTCGTATTAAATGAAATATAAGTTGCTTATCTGCAGCATGAAAGCTTCACCCTGTCTTAATTATCATATGATATTTATTATCTTGAGGTCAGGTCTTTTTGCAATTTGGCATCTTAAGCCTATCAACTCCAAAATAAATAAGAAATAAATAAAAATCCTTTCATCTTTCCAGGCTCAGAAAGAGCTTGATAAGCGTCTGTAAAGCTGCATCATTACCCTTCTCCCAGTCCATTCTTAACAGCCTATTAAATCTCTCTTCTTTGTCCAAGAAAAACTTCATAATAGGAACACTACGTATCTGCTATGACTACTGCTTGTGAGGCAGGTTATCAGTTGTATCTCCCTTTCACTATGTTTGGTATCTATCCATTCTGATTTCCCTTCATGGTAAGTTATTTTGCAGCATTAGCTCTATCTTTTTTTTACTATTTGCCACCAGTAATTCACCTGTTACTAAAAGAGTTACTATTAAATAATCAGATGAATACATATATAAAAAAATTGCTTAACTTGTTTTCTCTAAACAACTACTGTGAACATCCTTTACAATCTGTATCTATTAGGGAAGGGTGTGGGCTCCTTATTTGTGATTTTCTACTAGAATATCAAAAACTTGGATTAAAAACTATTTGGCTTCAATGCAGCATTGTGCTATCCGTGCAATAAGGTTCAATAGTCATGTTGAGTATGTCTTCAGCTGTCACCATATTTTAAACCTGAAATCAAGCAAGTAGAAATAACAGACATGAATGCAGTAATTATTTATCTATAAAGCTTAGCTACTAGTTCTCATGATTTAGGACCACAAATGCCATTTTCAATAGTCTATGACAGAAGACTAATTCCTTGACTATTGAATAGATAAATGAAAATAAAAACAATAACGAATCAAGTCATGACCTAAGAAGTTTCTCTATTTCTTCTCCTAGTGCAATACTTGAATTTCATAACTATGAAGCTGACCACCACTTCCTTTTCACTACAGGGCATCCGTTTATCAATCAGCTACACCTAGCCTTGCACAATTTCTGAGTGAGAGCTCTGCTCTGCATAAAACACTAAATGTACCAGCTGGCTGACAATTTGTCAGCCAAAGGAGGTACTTCAGTGTTTCACTAGGATAAAATGTCCAGGGGGAAAAAAAAAAAAAAAAAAAAAGAGAAAAAAAGTGTTGTCAGAAGATACAATACTACTTCAGAGAACCCCAAGTTGTATTTACATTGGTTTAAATTCCTAAGTAAATCCATTGATTTTAAGCTAGAAAAAAGCACACTGTTCCTCTTACCCTGACTCTCAACCCCCCCCCCTCAAAAAATATAGCAAACAAAAATCCTAAACAAGCAGAATTTTACAGTCATTTTTTTGCCATGATTTTTCACACAACTCAGCAGTACCTCTCCATACTTTCTGGGTTTTTCGTGTGATTTTTTTCCCCCCACTTTGAGCTATATTCATTTCAGAAGCCTAACTGAAAAGAACTCATACGTATATGCTCTGAAGTACAGAAATTAAGGAATATATCATAACGACCAATGAAAAGCGTGGAAAATGTAACAATACAAAATGCTTAAATTCCACATGATGAGAATTCATTCATGAATATACCCTGTGCTCTATTTTTAATGGATCATTGCAAAAAACAGAGTGCTAATAGGACATCTTTGCCCAAAATTAATGAGGATAAATGTAGAAATAAAAAAAGGTTATGATCATAATCTATCTGCTCCCAGAACAAGGTTCAAAATGAGGTGTTCTGTGTTTTAGAAAAATTTCTCTCAAAATTATTATATTCTTACAGAAAAGAGAGAAGTAGAATAATGCCTTTGTTTATAAACCTTCCCAAACTTTCTCTGTGATGACTTCATTTTAAGCTTAATGATCAAAAAGAATCCTAGGTTATTGTTCAAAAACAAAACAAAAAAAATGTGCATTAATAATTTACAGATGTTTTAAGGGTTGTTCGAGGGTAAAGAATGGACAGTATTTCTTTTGTTTGGTTTCAATTCACATTTCTTATTTCTTCCGTTCAGAAGAATCCAGGCATCTAATTTTGGATAAAACTGATATTAAATAGAAGATCACCGCAATATATAACACACTCTCAAGGCTGAATTTGAAAAGGCTTAATAGAACAGGAGTACTTATGTTCTAACATCCTTAAATATTTGGGATATTTCTATCTTATTTTTTTTCCGTTTTTGAATACTCACAACTACTGGATCAGTTCAAACTATATTTCTAAGGCTCAAACTTTGCTGCAAGTACCACGTTTTGGTATTAGAAACTAAAATCTATTACTGACTCAAATAAATATTGAAAGGTTAACCATGGCTAGGAATTTCAAATCATGATTATATTAAGCTGGTTAAACTGCTGGCACATTGTTGAATGACACAATCCTATTTAGTAGTTTGTATTGAAGCAACAGAATAGCTTGACCTTTCAGTAGGTAAGATATCGACCTGCCACTGGGCTCCACATAAGTCTTGTGAACTGCCTAATTTCTATTTAAGTCTTTGACAAAGATTTCCATCCATCTCAAGAGATAAATTTCGTTCTTACTGAATATATAGAAAGCTTTTCCTTAGTCCTTTGGAAGTGAAGGACATGATAAAAGACAACTTTTTGTACAAAGATGAGAGTCCCTAACATAATTCTCTTCGATTGTTTGATTTCTTTAGAACAGGATGCTCTTTCTTCAGTGAGTATAAGTGAGAGCAATTAAAGTAAATGGTATTTCTTTTTCTCCCTTTCTGTCTAAATACCTAAATTATTCTACTGTGTATTATTTGGTTTATCTGTTCCTATCAGGAAACTGCTCAATAAAGTTGATGGAGATGCTGAGCTTTGAAGCCTGCAAAATGGAAATGAAAAGCTTGCAAGAACAGACTTATAGTGTTGCCCTGGCCACACCAATTAGAAACAAACAACAACAACAACAGAATAGAATTTTGTTTCCATGTGCCAGCAGTTCTGATTCAAAGAAATCATAGCTTTAACATCAAGGCCAGCAAAAAGATATTCTACAAGCAAACCAAATACATAAATGCATTCCTATTTAATGTTCAAATTCCATTAATAATCAAGCAAATTCCATTAATAATCAAGCAAATGCTTAAAAATCTTTCCTAAGAAGGATGTTGCTAAATTACCTCATCTGTTTTCTTTTCACAAAGATATAATCTATTTCCACAATCTATGTTTTGCATGAACTCGTTTGACTTAGCTTGCTTTTTACAGGGGCTATTTTTAAGAAAAATGCACGTGTGTGTGCATGCATTAGAAGCCAGACATGTATTTAATGCAGCCGTGGACCTTAGGAACATGTTTTCAACTGTAAGTGTTGCAGAAAGGCTATCGAGTTTACCAAATACACATCAGGACACAAAATGCACTCCAGGAATTCACATACTGTAATGCAGAAGGAAAGAAGGAAACTAATTGCTTCAGCGATATCCACAGCAGCAGGCAACAACAACAATGGAGGAATCAGCAGAAAAAAAGAAAACACTTTTTTTTTTTTTCCCCCACTGTTTATAAATGAGATGCAGCATATGGATAATTAAGGCTATTTCACTAGATCAGACTACAGCTCTCCAAGCAATCACAAAAAGAAAGGTTTTCGGTGCATAATGGTCTATTTTAAGATTCTTAAAGCCATTAACACATCAAAAAGCATAGACTCATCTTGAAAGAACAGTTTTATACCTGCGGGTTTTGCATGATATTATATACATATAGATAGATAGATTCAAGATCAGAATTACTTTCATTATTTAATATACATTATTTGATGTACATTACTGTTCTATCTTATTCTCTTCTATTATTCAGCTTTGAACTTCCATTCTTCTCAGTTTCTGAACAATCAACTGCTTACGACCTTTTCAGTGTTGACTGAGTGGGCATGATTTCCTTTCAGCTCTTTTTCAGTCAAGAGTGTCCAACCAATTCAACTCTCATGAAGGTGCCTAACTTTTATCACTTGTAGCCTCAGAGTTACGCTAGACTCTCATGTATGTCACTAGAAACAATCACACTTCAAAAACAAAATTTCATGAGTGAAACATAGAAATCTTCTTAAGAAGTGGTGTCCCATGAAATATAAATCCCAAAGCATAAAACAAGTTTGCTATCTAAAGGACTTCATAATGTTTTTAATAGCTTGTATCTTGCTACTGATATATGAAGAAAAATATTAATTGTGGAAGACTATGAGCTACCACATGTAGAAAGCATCTTTTAATTTCAATTATCTCATTGTACAGAAAGTCACACCACAAGAAGAGGTAGGTTCTATGCTGTGTGTTACATTCTCCAGATACATGATTACTTTATTTCTAAAGGAAACAATGTATATGTAATAGGATCAGTGCAACATTTTTAAAGAATCTCTCAAATTAGAGTTTTATTTGAAAAAATACATATATATCTGTAATATGGGCTTCTTGAAATCACAGAAAATGAATTAATCATATCAATTAGCCATAAGGACTGAATAAGCAATGAAAATACCACAAGATGCTAATATAAGAGAAAATACATTTAGTAGAGAAAAAGACCAGAAGCAAAAATGGTAACACTGGTTTTAATATTAGTTAATTGGTAAAATATAAGTTTATCCATATATATGTGCACTATCCCCTAAAACTTCAGTAAATTATAAAGGAGTACTTAAGCAATGACTGATTTAATAACTTATTCTCCCTACTACCCAGTATTAGTTTTTATATTGACAGCTTTCCGTTCAGCTCAGTGCAGGAGCTAGGGGGAAAAATGTAGTGATAAATAAAAGTCTGAAATTATAGGCAGGCTTCTGTTTAAAATTGAATTTGTGAATTCTCAACTGAAGTACAAAGTTTTGTCTTTGAAGGACCATACTAAAGTTCATGTTCTTAAGCATACTCATTTTCCAGAACTATCCAGACTTCTGAAGAAACATTAATGAGCAAGTTGGTTATTTCCTCAGATGATCTGCAGTAGAATCAGTAACTTTGGAGTGGCAGAAAATGGTCTCTGTTGTTGTGTTACTTCCCTTCATGATGCAGTTAAAACAAACCATGCTAGCTAAAACAAAGCATCACCTACTGTCAAATAAACACGAATTTTGAGCTGAAGAGTTTCATACTACTTCATGCTCAAAAGAAATGAATGAGTGGCTCTAGTGTTCTGATCAGTCTGGGAATGCATATTCCCACAACTGAGCATATTCACAAACAGAGAAAAGAAAATTCTGACACATATCTCAAGTCTAACTTGAAAAAAGACTGAAAAGAAAGAAAAAAGAAAAAAAAAAAAACAAACACCCAAACTCATAAATTTCTAAAAATTTCTCTCAAAACATTAATGAAGTTTTGGCTTTGTGTCTACAAAATTTCAAAGGCTGTTTTGTCTTTGGCCTGGTTTATTCAAGGTAATCAGGTATAACGAAATAAGCTGATACTATAACCTTATTCCTTTACTGGTAAAGCAAGAGAATTAACACATTTTGTTCTTCTTTTATGCCTGAGAAACGAAAAGGAAAAACATATTCAGCAAAAGTTGGTTCTCTCCAAGCTCCATAGAGAAGTACATTAATAAAACAAATACACTGCTATTTTAGTTTTAGTTCTCCTTTAATTACAGTTCATCAATCACTGAAGAAGCTAAGAAGCTTACAAGGCTGCTCTCTTCAACTGCTGCTGAATGAGAATCTAAGAATCATTTGAGTCAGAAGGGAAAGCAGATGACCTTTAAAGGTCATCTACACCAACTGCCCTGCAACGAACAGGGACATCTACAGCTTGATCGCGTTGCTCAGAGCCCCATGCAGCCTAACCTTGAAAGTCACCAAGGAAGGAGCACCACCTCTCTAAGCAGCCTGCTCCATTGTGCCACCATCCTTATCACAAAACACTTTTTCAATATCCAGCCTAAATCTCTCATAATATAGTTTGAAACCATTTCCCCTTGTCCTATCACCACAGATTCTGCTAAAGGCTAAAATACTTTTTCTAGATACAGATAGGTCACTGTCAGGTCACTTCACAGCCTTCTCCAGGCTCAACAGACCCAGCTCTTTCAGCCTGTCCTCATAGGAGAGGTGTTCCATCCCTTGTATCATTTTTGTGGCCCTCCTCTGGATGCAGTCTAACAGGTCCACATCTCTCCTGTACTAAGGACTGCACATCTGGACACAGTAATCCATGTGATACCTCACCAGTGCAGAGCAGAGGGGCAGGATCAGTTCCCTCAACCTGCTGGCCACACTTTTGACACAGCCCAGGATATGGTTGGCTTTCTGGGCTATGAGGGCATATTTGCTGGCTCATACCCAGCTTTACATCCAAGAGTACCCTCAGGTCCTTTATGGCAGAGCTGTGCCCAGTCCTTTTGTCCCTCAAATTGTATTGTTCATGGGGGTTGCTGTGACCAAGGTTCAAGACCTTGCACTCAAATTTTTTTGAACCTCATGAGGATCATCTGTGCTCACTGCTGAATCTGAGGAGGTCTCTAGGTCTCTCTAGGATGGCATCCCATTCCTCAGGCATGTCAACCACACCACACAGTGAACTAGTGAGGTACGACCTGTGTCTGCAACTAAAAAAGGAAAGATATTTGGAATCAAATGAAATCTTGATTTTCCCAGTTCCTGCTCCCTATTCTGTTTTAACTCTGTCATTTCTAAATGGACTGGTAGTCTTGAAAATGTGATCATTCATTTCACCACCCAAGATTACATATATATTTGATGCATAAATTCTGGACAATGTGAAGATTTCACTTTAATAACTTCTTATTTTAGTGACTGTTCCCTTAGTATAGATAAGGAATTACATATAGAAAGATTCTTTATAGCAACACCCGATGACAGGTCAAAATCTCACAAGAATTAGAGAACATCTCAGCCTCTGAGGTTGCAGACATTTAATCATTTCTTCACTAGTCTGGGCAGCTGCACACTGACCTTCTTACCATCACCTGCTTCTGGGCTGTCAGTCCCAGTACACTGTGATATAAGGGCTGCTTTGCATGCAGCTTTACTAAAAAGAAATGCCGCTAACTGTGACAACAATCCTAATTAGATGTTGAAATACTATTGTAAAGATCTGTCACCAATGATTACTCATCTCTTTAATGGTTCCTTCACACAGAGCACTGTTTCAGCTATTTAGAAAATGGCCAATATTATTATCATTCCCTCAGGGGCTTATCTAAGCACTCTGAAGGATTACTGTCCAATTTTACTTATAAGCAAGGTTGCAAAAGTCATGAAATAGACACTTTTCAAGGGGAAAATAAAATGTCTTTGCAGCAAGAATTTCAGCCGCAGGAAGCTGGGAGCGTTCACATACCTCTAGGCAATCTGTAACACAGCAATTATAAGGAAAACATCCTCTTGAGAGGGAACAAGATTTTAAGAGAATGAGACCAATAAGGGATAAGAAGTAAGGAAAGGATTAGATTCAAGACTGGAAATAACACTTTTGAATCCCCAACCTTCCTATATGTATCACAAGATAAAACTACATCACTAGACAAAAATGGCATGACCTAATTTCCACCAACAGGATAACTGCATGCTGTTATAGACAAACCAACAAACAGACATTTGTGTTCACAAATAATTTTTACTAAATGTAATATTAACAACTTGGTCAAAAATAGAATAACTGGGATTAGTTTTTCAACATATCTTTCTTTGAGTCTTCTGTCACTCCCTTCCAACGCCTAAAAAATCTGTTCCATTCTGCTTAGAGAAATGATTATTTAGCTCTAGCCAAACAGCTACCCTAAAATTCCTAAGCCCAGACAGACCTCTATTCTAACTAGTACTGTAATGCTTAGAGGATGAACAAGGTACTAATTTATCATTTATGCTCCTTCACTAACAATTTAACTTGAACACCTGCAGAGCTTCTATTCAGTCATAAGAACACTAGTTGAAGCATATCATCCAAATAATAAGCCAAATTTTATATTACAGTTGTTGTCTGAAAGCCAATTGTTCTGCACTGTCAACAAGAGAATCTAGGAGTACTGTCCATTAGAAACAAATATACTTTTTTTTTTTTCCCTTTGGGTCCCTAACTTCAGCTTGCTCTTGAACTACAAGCTATGGATTTTTGCTTTTTAGTCTATTTGCGTATTTCACCCTGCAGAAGTTTGCCATTAACACAGATAAGCACTGCCTGAGGGTGACTTTTAGAATTTAGCATTGCCATCTAACAGGACTAGCATCTGACTGAACAAGCACTTCTTTTGAAATTAGTGACAGAAGAAATTATTCTATGTGATCAAGTTAGTAAGAGACAAATCCATGAGATCTTATTCCCTGTGGATAATGGAATAACTTAGAGATTACTTTTCTATGTAATTGTATTAGCAATAATAAATAAAATACTGCTAAAGTATTTAATCAGAAATTATTGGCAGAGACTAGGAGGAAGGAAGGAAGGAAAGAAAGGGAAGGAAAACAGGCAGAAAAAAAAAAAAAAAGTGAAATAAATTTATATTTAAAAAAAGCTCATGGTCTGTTGTAGAAACATCTATATTTTCTTTGATTCTGTGACTGACAAACATGTTTATGTAGTAGTGTTAACAGTGATCTGGAGTGATCAGTAGCAAATGTTTTAGAAGATGTCATTAACATACACAGATTAATACATAAATAAAATCCTGACCAAATTATGTCTAACTCAGTCAGAGAACAGTGTTTCTGATGTAAGAGTGTTTCACAGAATTACTAGTTCTTTAAAACCTTGAAACTGAAGCTTTATGTTCAAGGAATACAATGAACATACTGACCTTTGAATTCCTTTGTTCAGTTCTTTTTACTAAAATTACTTACTTCTATAAAATACTTTCCTATCAGTAATGGAACTTTTATAGAGAAGAATATTAAAGAAACTTTGTTCTGATTCTGAAACATTTTGAATTATATTTATCATCAGCAGTTGTAAGAGGAACGTAACGTATCAGGAATGTCAAGCACGAGCAGGATCAGAGCTATTCCAAAGAAAGTAACAGCTATATTCAAGAAAGTCACAGAATCACAGAACTGTAGGGGTTGGAAGGGACCTCCAGAGATCATCGAGTCCAACCCCCTGCCAAAGCAGGTTCCCTACACCAGGTCACACAAGTAGGCATCCAGGCAGGTCTTGAACATCTCCAGAGAAGGAGACTCCACAACCTCCCTGGGCAACCTGTTCCAGTGCTCAAGTCCAAGTATTTATTCATTTAGAAGTCAAATATATTGCAGATATATGAAAATGATAGTATTCATAGCCTTTTACATTGTATTTAATTTCTTAGAATTCTTTCACATTAGATTACAAAAGCGTGTATAAATCAGCCTCCATTATGTATATTGTTGAATTTTGACATTTACTTCTACGCATTTATCATTTGTAGTTTCAAATTTTTGTTATTTTAAAGTTGTCATCCACTGTACAGACCAAGTGAATCTATAGGTACTTTTTTGCTAGGCTGGAATAAAAAAAAGACAGGAGACTGTAGAAGTTGATACACATGCTTAGATTTCATGTTACACACACATTCCCCATTAGCATCCCTGACTCATACAAAAAAAACACAACAGCAAAACTAACTACTAATGCTACGTCATTCTTTGAGTTCAGCAGGTTTTCCTATGAACACAGCAAAATTGCTGTTGCTCTGAGCAGAATTCAGACCTCTTGATTCCTTTTGCAAAAACAATTTGTTTGAGTTTGCAATTACATGTTTGAAAAGCATATTACATAGCTCCTCTTATTCTCTTCAGCTATTACAGGTGGATTTCCACGCACAATATTATTATTTTCCCAACTCTGTTTACTTCACCAGACTTCTCAATCAGTCTGTTCTTTGTTTCTCTGACTCACTTTTATAACTTCTAAATCCTTACCACCTGTTACCAGTTCTTGTCTTTGCTTGCGTTATCTCTCATCTAGGTTTCCACTTGCCTATCTCATTCTCTCTCCCAGGCCACACTTCCAGTTCAAAGTAACCTTCTGACCTCTCCCAGTCAGCTTCTCTCCTGCTGTCTTTAATTGGCCAACATCAGTTCTTCACAATTTCTCTTCCTCTTCACCTCCGTGATGGGTCTCAGTCCTAAGTAGTCTGTGTCTCTTGCACACAGCTTCCAGCTCCCCTATACTGAAGGATTGTTCTGGTTTCTCCTTTCTCAAAACACTCTTCCACAAGGTACCTCTTTGTCCACCCTCCAGTTCTTACTCCTAAAATAGCAGCTGGAGTTTTGCAACTCAAAAGGTACAGTTACAAGGAAAAAAGATCACAGAAGACATGAGGTATCTAATCTAGTTTCAGTGTGGCCTGTAGCACACAGATGTTGGAGTTGTAATCCCTGTGTCACCACCAGCATTCATCCCTGTGCTAGCAAATGTGCAATGCCACTGAATCCTGTAGTACAGTCAAGCAAAACAGACAACCATGTTTGGCCAGATCTGGAAAAGTAGAGCCGGGACAAAGATTGTCTCTTGTAAGAATTTCAGATCCTTTCTCAAAGCAGGGAAGTTGCACAGCTCACTCACCTGCACTAAATAACACATTTATCCATTGCCCAACTTTTAGAAGCTGCACTGTTCCGATTAAATATTTTTTGTGTAAATTCTCTACAACTGTTAGAATGTATTAGCACATATCTTAATAGACTGAGGACAGAAAACAAAAATGGGCTACTTCACATTTCCATGTTACTGCTAGTCTTGATTTCTGAAAGCTAATAAGCAAAAAAATAGTTACATAAATAATAGCTATATTTAATCAGGAAATAAATAAACAAATGAACCTGTTAAAACAAACCAACAGGTTAACTGTAGCTGCCTTCCCTGACTCATTTGAACAGCAAGGAATTCAAAGGCAACCTATCCAAACATCAATACCTGATATCAGCAAAAAGCTCTCCAGTTCCTGGCATGCAGGAAGTAAAATAAATAGTGGCATAGCAGAAGGTAGCAACTCAGAAACTGCTGTAATTATGTAAGCCTGGTGGCAACCAATTGAAGTGTTGTCTTCTAACCATCTAGCATATGAGTGCTATCTGCCCCCAGAAACTTAGTAAGCCCAGCATTAGTTCATATCTTTCTTAGAACAGCATTCCAGTGTTACTGGTTTAAAGACAATGACTTGGTTTTATTTTTGTTTTTGGTTGCTGTTTTTTTTTTTTTTTTAAACAACATTTATTATGCTTCACTGGTTTTCCCTGAAGTGATTTATGGCTCCTTAGTACAATGACCAAGCACTACAATGACCAGTACACATACAATATCCAGCCAACACTGATGCATGGTAGGTTCTAAGGGATTGCCAGGATTGAGCTTGATGAGAAAATATTTTTCTTCATGGTACCAAGAAAAAAATTAACCAAACCGTCATATAAAACCTCAAGCCACAGAACTTGACCTGAAGTAAAATAACTCTAGTTTTTTTTTCCTTACACAAACAACTCCCTCGCTACATGAGAAGGAAAATCCAAATAATCATACTTTCAGAGCCCTTGCTACCTGTAGCTTTTTTTTTTTTTTTTTTGTCTGATATTTGTCAGGTTTGAACTCTTTGTGGGCTTATGCCTTCAAATCCATGCCTTTACATAGTCCAAAAAGAATATTTTGACTAATGTGCTACAATATCTTTTTCTGCGGTGTTCTCCACTTCATTAATTACAGAAAACTCATTTAGCTGCCTTCTGGTGAACAACACATAGCATTAATTTAGTCATTACAAAATAGCACTCTTTTTTGAAGGAAAGCAGAGAAAAAAAATAAGTTCTTTCATTATTAATGTATGTTCTGTGGATATTTTTCTGTGAAAAAAACCTCAAAGCAATCACGAAGGGAAAAGATACCTTTACTTTTAAAAACAAGTTGTGAAGGATAAGACAACATAAAATGAAAACACCTACTCTTACCCAGAAATCTCAATCAGAAACCCCTTAGGGTTGTGAAATAGGGGGTTCTGATCAGAGTGGCATAGACTGAAATATCTGAGGAGTGTATCAGAGACTGATTAAATCTGATACACTCCTCAGGTATTTCAGCCTATGCCACTTCAGACTTAAATCTAAATGAAAAGAGGCAGGCAGCAGGTTTGTTTGTTTGTGAGTAGTTGCTTGCCTCCCATTCCAAGATATCCCACTCATGCAATTTGTAAATCCAGTTGTCAGGGCATAAAAAATGTTGAGACTTCTGAAGCAGAAGTTACTTAGCCACATGGCTGGCAGGAATGAATGCTGAAGAATCAAGCTTCTCCATTTCATTTCAATAATATGTTATATAAAACAAGTGAGTAGGGACACCTTGGCATGTAAAGCAGTGAGTTTAGAAAAAAATCATATAATTTAGTAAGTATATGAGGAGCAGCTCATTTCACCCAATGAAAGCTACAACAAAAGAATAATCCTGTAATGGCTCTTTGACAGTTTATTTTCCATGCATATGCTTAGGCAGTACATACTGTTTATTTTCTAAGCAGCTTAGCAGATGGGAAGTAAGTAGGATGATGATTATAATTCAATATAAAATACATTTAAATAAAGTTGGAGGTCTGACTTAACTTACATATTTTGACTTCTAAGGGCTTAAGTCTTCAGCAACATCCTTTGCTCAGCTGTTATTCTTATTTCCTGAATGTGGAACAGTCTCTTATCACAGGCTGCCACACTGCTGGACAATGTAGAATTGGTATAAGGGAAGAATTAGTTCCAGTAGCTCCAGAAGAACAAGATTCTACACTACAGGCAATTTGACACAACCTCCACCATGCTGATTTTTTTTATTATTATTTTTTTTTTAGTTGAAACTTGAGTTGATATTTTCACTTCTTTTTCTAATATCTTTTCTCTGATAACTACCTGATCCAACTTACTATTGTTTTTGGTGAGTTTTTATCTCAGCAAAACACTCTTATCTCTAGTTTTAGATAGGTGAGGAACAGAAGCGTTATGTAGTTTGTTCAATTTTGCCCAAAAAAACTCACTGAGACAGTATAGTCCTTGAATCCAAGATAAAACCTCCTAAACACTTAAATTTTTTTGATGTTACAAAAAAAAAAAAAAATTATTCAAGGAATACGTCTAATTGGTGAACTTAAAGGAAAGGTAAAAGACCTAATGCTAAAGATAAAGCTGGAAGATATTTCTCAGTATCACTGACAAATTACTATACTGGATTGAATATCTGCCACTGCAAATATTAATTTAGAAATGAAATGTCTCAGTCAGTCATCTAAGACACCTGCAGATTACTGTTTATTACCCACTGCAGCAATAGGAAAAAAAGGTAGGCAAGTTAAACGCAGCAAATTAATGTTTGTGAGTTTTTTTGTTTTTTTTTTTTTAATAGATTTTTAATTGCTTAGTTAATTACGGGCAAGAATGCCTTCAAGTATGCACCTTAGAGATAAAAGGATTGGGGAAGTCTTAAAAGTGGGATACAAAATACAGATATGGAGAAGATTGGATTTTGCAAGGTTTATGTATGGTTTGTAGAATAAATGATCATTTCCAAGAACATGGACTACAAATAACAGTGCCTGAAAAAAAAAAAAAAATTCAATGACATCTTCTGCCTGTCTATAGAAAGAACATTCACAGAACACTCATTTTGATAAGTTAATGGGAAATTTGATAAATGCATGGAAGAAAATTCTATCTTAAACATAGGAAACTCAGGCTAAGGGAGCATTTGAGCTGCATATTCTGTGCACTGGTGAAATATCCGCAAGTTTGCAAAGCTCTTGTCATGCAAATTTCCTTCTGAGTGGATGGCTAGTGAACTTACTAGTCTTCATGTCCAACCAACTGCTAATACATTGTTTTTCTCTAATATGCCATAACCTGATGTTTCACAACAAATTAGAAAAAAATAAACAGGACATCACAAAATTACAAAAAAGACTAATGCTTGCATTTCTCTTCCAAAGACCGTAAATTCAATGTCTGTATGACATGGACTTTAAGTTTTTTCCAGAGAATTCAAGTTAATTGAACATTTTTGTCTTCCTGCCATTCTTCCCCTCCCCCCCCCCCAGCAGTACGTTGATTTGTTAAAACCTGTCTTATTACAAACTCAAGGTTAAGGCCACCATGTCACTATGACATCCATATATGATACTAAGATATAAACTGCTATTAAGACATACAATACTATTCAGCACAAATAAATAAGGAATAAAAAAATAAAGGAAGTATAGATACCAGTGAGGTACTGTACTGTATTTTCTTACTGTCCTTGTGAAAACTACTCACACTGATGGACCTACCACTGAGTATATTTCTCAAACAGTATAATGAAAAACATAAAAAAGGAAAAATAAAATGCTGTAACAAAATAGCCAGTTATTATTAACTCTTTACTGAGAGTGTCCAAGCAGGGCCACAAGGATGATCCGAGGACTGGAGCGCCTCTCTTAGGAAAACAGGCTGAAGGAGCTGGGCTTCTTCAGTCTGGAAAACAGAAGACAGTGGGGAAACCTCAGTACAGCCTTCCAATTTTAAAGGGAGATTATAAAAAGACAAATCAGCTTTTTATATGAGTAGGTAGTGATAGGACAAGGAGGAAAGGCTTCAAACTAAAGGAAGGGAGATTTAGATTGGATGTCAGAGGGAAATTTTTAACTGAGAGGGTGATGAGACACTGGCACAGGCTTCCCAGAGGGGCTGTGGATGCCCCAATCCCTGGAAGCATTCAAAGCCAGGTTGGATGGAGCCATTAGTAGCCTGATCTAGTCGTTGGCAGTCCTGTTCACAGCAGGAGGATGGAACCTGATGATCTTTGAGGTCCCTTCCAACCCAAGCCATTCTATGATTCTATGATTGATAAAGGCACTATTTACTGAGTGGATTATCTCATGTCATTAAGCAACAATAGACTTTTAACATTTATGAATCAGGAAAAATTATTATAGCCTGAAAGCAAAACACTGAACTCTTATTACTTATGTCAGACTAGAATTTTCACCCAGCCTAGGGCACACACTTCCACTCTTAATACTATGGGATCAGCATCAAAATTTTCCTGTGCAGCTGAACTGTATTTAGCAAGACAGTTACTCTAAATATATGCCTAGAGTATGTACAGCTACCAGCTTCTGACTAAAGCAGACCCACTTAACTGAAAAATTCATGTATCTGTTTCTCTTTAAGATAAAACTTAAATTTGAAATACCTGTATCATCTTATTATTAGAGGGGCTGGAAAAAAAATAAATAAATCAGATTAAAGGAGAAAATTGAAGGAACCAATTTAAACTGATTTAAACCAACAGAACTGAGCCACTAGTTACCAATACAAAAGAATGCACCAATTTAAGTTGACTGATGTCTTGACACATTTGTGTTAAATATATATATACACAAATATGTATAAATATATTTATATACATATTTTATATATATATATATATATATATATATATAATAAATAAAACAGAAGATCAAGAGGAACTATGAAATCCCATTAGCCATTCAACATGATAACTACTACAAAAAAGTTTCCTTTCATTCTTTCCAATTATTTCATATCTCCTACCCCAGCAGATCACCAGCTAGATCTTTCAATTACAGAAATTTAAACTGAGGCTACCTGGAAGTGCAAGAAGTGGAACAGTCATAACTCATATCAGCAAACATGGATTAAAATCACGACGCTTTCCTTAAGACACTTGAAATTAAATTTGGTCAGGCATACTCACTCAGAGTGAAATGATTAGTCACAGCTAACTCAGTGCAGAGAAGCCTTGCCAACAGCAACCACTTCTACAGTCCTTGTCTCTCCTCCTCTAAAAATCATAGATACATGAAATGCAGCTACACGATGGTGCTCACTCCCTGCAACCAGAATCTACAAAGGCATATGGAGCATAAGTCAAGCTGGCTAAACATCTGCTAAAAGAGCTCTTGGATGAAAACTAGCCATGTTGACTGAGGAATGCACCTGATATAGAGATCCGCTGGCTCACTAAGCCATTCAAGGTGATAATGTGACACAGCTATCCTTTTCTGGGCCACAGCAAAAATGCTGCTGTGTTTTGTCGGTAAGCCTAACCAGGGTTCTCCAGGGTTCTCCTTCCACAGACATATTCATGCCCTATTTCACATGTTGGTTTGTCAGCACCGACTCAGCTTGTTATTTGAAGGAATTTTTACTCACAATTTAGATGTTTTTTTATGATGACTTACAATCCTTTGATTGCCACTTCACACATATTGTAAACTATAAATTCAATCTAATATGTGTTGAGCTGAATATAAGCATGGTTTAATATATTTTGTATATATTATATACATACGGCTACACTTACTCACTTACATGAATATATTTCCCTTAATGAAATATAACATTTCTTAAGACCTGAAAAAAAAAGTCAAATATTTCGTTCTGCTATATAATTCAGCCAAAAGTATTGCAGTGACCATATTCAACCAACCGACCAAGCTATTCTGAGGATCTAAAACACAGTAGAAAAACAGATAATGATTTCCAACAAGATACAACTAAACTGTGTAGAAAATATAAGGAAAGCATTCAACAAAGGTTGTAGTTTGCTCTTAATCTGATACTAAAGAACTTGGTGTAAACAGGACAAGCAGTATTCCTGGAAAAATAGAAAATCTTGGAAATAATAATTAGGCTGGTCTATCCTAAGTAAGTCCATTGTACAAACTTAGCTAAGGTTCAGACTGAAAAACGTTTTCTGTGAAGAAAATCATTGAATAATGCCCTGTAATGCCATCTTGCATTTCAGCAAGAAAGTGGAATAATGGTTGTTCCTTCTGACCCCATCTGTCTTGCTGCACCTGATGCAGACTGACAGCACTGTAATCTGTACCATACTGCTTTTGGCATACATTCCTCACTTCCCTTTCACAGAAGTGTATCAAGATTGAAGTTTCCTTCACTAGACAATACCCAGACAGACCCCTGCTCAAGTTCAGTGTGGATCTACTACCATCCTAGGAAAAAACTGGAAATGATTTTTCTCAGAAATGACACTTTCAGTGTCCTCGAGCACAGAAGCAAAAATAGACCATATAAAATATTTCAAAAGGGATGAAAACTATTTCCTTTGATATAATTCTTTAGTTACATCTGTTTTCTTTTCCTTCCTGAAATTCTTTCACACTTTTTGAAGTAATTTTCATCTTAGCAGTCTTAGGACCAACAAAATACAAAACGTCAAGTATTCATGCATTTTTTGCTTTCTCTAAAAGCTTTTAGTAGGTGTACACGTGCTTAAGAAAGTAAGTTCTCCTTCATGATTTGATACCAATTCAATGAAGAAATAAGATTTTATCTAAAGATATTCCAATAGCAAGGCTCTAAAAACCTCAAGTAAGCATAGTTCACCTAAATCCTCTTCACAATTCTGAAAGTCTTTCCCTAATAATTTGTAGATCTTTATACAGCAGACAGCTGATAGCTTCAATGTAATTTTCCTTATATTAAACTTTTCTCTGTTCATCAGCTTTAGTATTTTTTAGTAATTCTGATAAATTCAGTTTGATGTAAGTGAATGCAGCTCCATCAACTGACAGATTTCACCACAGGTGATTATGACCGTTGGGATTTTACTAAGCTGACTGCTTTACAGCTTTTTTGTTTCTTTGTTTATTAATATAAAATTATATAGCTTTCTTCACCTAAAAAACTGTCATGAGTTAGATAGACAAATTCTTAAATGTCCTAAAAGATAACATAACTCGATATGGAAACAGAGTCCATTTTAACTACTCACAATCCATTCAAAACAACTTTCCAGAAGAAAGGGTTGAAACAACAAGTTATTGACAATGAAGCACAATTTACACACTTCGGAAGCATCAAAATAAGCTGCAGATGTCTGAAAAAATTAAAAACTATAACTTGAAGCATCATTATTAGATTTTTCTGCTGTAGAAAACCCACTTTTCATACTGTTCTTGATGGCTTCTGTTGGAATAAGTACTCTTAGCATATGTTCATTTTAAATGCAAATATTAGGGAAATGAAAAGCCATAGTATCTTGATGAATTTTGGATGCCTCCCAGGAACTAAAGTGGTTTGATAATGTGACAAAATCATGTTAGTTGCCCAAACATAAATTTGCCTTGTCCATCCAAATATCAGTATGCATTTGGTCAAATAAACTGAAATACAGAGACTTGTGAGTGAAACTGTTCTCACTGTCCCTAGAGGAGGAAAGAGAATGAAGTATAGTGGACAAGTTACAAATGATAAATGGAATGACACAAGAAAACCTACTAATGGCATGTTCCACCAATCATTTTTGAAAGAAAAAAAATTAGAAATAATCCAGAAAGTTTCTCCGGTTATGAATAATGAAACCTGGTTTGGCTAAGTAGGAAAAAAAAAAAGCAAAAAAAAACAAAAAAAACACAATTCAACAGACCTGAAGGGAAAAACATATATATGCCAGAGATTTTCCATTGCATTTGATGAAACCGAAAAGACAAAACTAATTGAATGACAGAAAGGAGGATTACAATAAAAAGGCCGAATACAGTAACTATACTGTAACTGAGTAACTGAGATGAGAACTTTAAAAGAGATAAAGACAAAAAACACTAAATCTTACAGTAAGGGAAAGTACGATTTGTATGATTTGGGCAGGTTTTTTTGTTTGTTTTTGTAGAGCCCAAAGAAAGTACATCATAAAAGATTGCTAGAGAAAAATGTGTCAGATCCGAAAACAGACACCATCTAATGAATCTCTAGAATAGTCAAACTCCCTGTCCACCTCAGGTTGCCTTCAGGCCCAGAGAGAGAATTACCTAGCTATACCTAAATTGCTCCCAAGCTCCTGGACCTGTAACTATTCCCCATCTGCACACAGAATTCATCTTTAAGTCCTTGGGAATGCACAAAGGCTTACATCTCAAGGCTCACATCTCTCTGTGCAAAACTTTCTATGTGAAGAGAAAAAAGAAATCCTTTCAGCCTGACAGCAGGAAAGAGGAGTGGGAAGGGAAGAGGTAAGAAGCTGATGGGTTTGTTTTTGGAGGGGAATAAGCAGTTTTGTTCCAAATAGTCTTTTTAAATGTAGCATTATAAACATGACTCAGAGTGACATGGATCCTATAACTCATTTAATTATTATAAAGGTAGATGTTTTCCTTTTTTTTTTTTTTTTTTTGGTCTCCTTATAAAAATCTTCCCATTAAATTTTAACACTTTTGCAGTGCTGGAATTACATACGGATACGAAAACAAAAAAAAAAAAGCTAATTTATACATTTCATTCTGCACTGCTTTGTTCTGCTGTTTTTTTGTTTGTTTGTTTTTGGTTTTTTTTTGTTGTTGTTGTTGCTGTTTTATCTTTTTTTCCCCCCTTTAATTCTTTGTGGTTTTGTCCTTAAAAAGTGTTGTTTTCTTTCTAATAAGAATTGCGATTATTTTAGCATACTTGAAAATTGTATTTCTGTAAATAAAAAATGACTATCAACTGTAAAAAAAAAAAAAATAAAAGGTTACTTCAAATTTAAAAACACCTCCTGAAGATATCTACGTTTTGACTTTCTTAGTTTAGTCTTTGTCGAAAATATGTTACAAAATGATGCATCAGGACATAATTACATTTTCTACCCTGTTTCAAGATTCCAAACCTCACACATATGCTATAAATCAAGATTGGATTTCTATATACTAAATTTCTGAGCTTTTCTTTTGAAGTTTTTTAAATATCAACTTTTAAACACAGACTTACTGTCCACAGAAAATCATTTCTTGAAGGCTGTCACAATCCAAAATATTTTAAAATCAAAGGAATACTTCAAAACATACATATATGCATGTGTGTATGTAAATGAATACACTAAAAAAATGTATGTGGATGAATGAGAAAATTTCTTTTGGACTTTAAAAACATTCATGTATACAACAACATGACTTTCATGTTTTTTGCGTCTTGAGCTTTTATGATACATTTAAATCATATTTTCATTATTTTCATACATAAGCAGAAGCATTCTACCCTTTACCAATTAAGGAGCTTTCAGGTTCAGGTATCTCAGACACATGAAAAGATTTTTTGCTTTTCACTGCCAAATTTTTGCTGAGGAATTATAATATTTGCACAAAGATTGAGAACAAATTTGTATAAGGGAAGAAAATAAATCTTAAAAAAAAAAAAAATCTTCAGGAGTTCTTACCTACTGCATGTTAGAGAACTTAGAGAATGGGTGTAGGTTATGACGTAGCACATGCAGATGTTCCATGACTAAAGTTTTTTGATCATTTCTAATGTCCACTTCATTCTGACCACCATAAATGCTTGTCAGGCTGGTTTTTCTTTCTTTGGCTGTCTTTGATACAACAAAATGATATGATGTAGGCTAATTTGAATTGATTTAGTTTTGAATGATTTGAATTGAAATAGTACTGTATTGATCCATCCTTAAAGATATCCTTTTCCTCTGCCTGTCAGTGTTATGATGTTTAGCATGATCAGCACGTATAGGTGCACTTGATAGTTGTAAAATTATACTTTATTTAATAAATCCCTTGTATTACGTTATAATACAGTATATGTTGTTCAATTGGATATGCGTTATTTGCTAGTAGAATTTGAAGCCTCTGAATTGTTTCTCCTATTAGCACATCACTAAAGCTATGATGTTTCGTCTTGTTTTTTAATAAGAGCCATCTGGGAGGGATGAAGGAACAAAGGGAGAATGTTAATAAATCATAGGGTGGCCTGAGTCGAAAGGGACCTCACCAAATATCTAGCACCAACATTCATGATGTGGGCAGGGTTACCACCCATTAGATAAGATTTCTGAAATTTTAAGATGAACTAAGAACATTAGAGGTAAAGGGCTACACCAAAGAGAGAACAACTGAAAGCTAATGATGCAGGTGCATCGATGCAAAAGACAGAAATACATGAAGTATTAACAGATTTAACTGAAAACAGAATTAACTCATATCCATATATTTCAGATAAGAATCAAGTCCAAAATATTGAATGCTAGGAGACAATTAAGGCTTTAATTAGGAATAAAACAGTAAAGGACTATGGGAGTCACACATTACTGATGTTTTCAAAGCTCAAAGTTAGATTTTTCAGGGAGGTCTTCATTCCACATTAGAGAAAAAAAAAAAAAAAAAAAAAACAGAACTATGTTGAAACATTCCTCTCATGGTAGGAGCTGTTTGTCAATTTAATGAAGAAATTACGCTAAAAAATACACAAAGACAAGTTTTTCTTACTTTTCCACTTGTCTGAAAACCAGAACTAGACAAAATTAGATAAAAGTGAAAGGAAACTTTCACCTGAGAAAATCACTGCCTTCCATTAAGGATTTCATCAATGCACATTTTAGCAGATTTAAAAAAAATTCTGTTAGCCAGGGGGACAAAGAGACTACATACTAATTATTCCTTTTGATCTTCACTTGCAGGAAGACATCTGACAACTGTCAGAGATAAAGCTTACAATTAGGCAGCTTTTTTAAATAATTAAGTACAGGAACTGAAGCTTTCCCTAGACTTCCCTTCTTTCTTCTACCTCCGGCTGTACTACTGCCTAGCCAGCTGAGAAGTCATATCCAGTCACTTTTCCTCACTCTAAATAAATACTAAGTAAAAGTCAGCTCTAGTCCACCCAAATCACTCAGGTGACTAAGTTACCACCACGCTACTAGTAGAAATTTAGTAGAAATTAATAATCAGTGGCCTTTCTAATTATGCGCTAAAGTAAAGTTCACTTGATTTTTATTTTTTTTTTTCAGAAAAAAAATCATCATCTAGCTACTCAGTCATTAAAGTCTCTCCTGAAGATGTTTACAACTCAAACATAAAAAAAAAAAAAATAATCCTCATGAGCAAAAGATGAAATGGAAATACCAAAGATGAAAATGTGCAAGGTCTATGATGACTTTGAGGAAGTATTTTATTGCTTGGTGAACCTCAGCACTCAGAAGCACAGTTCCACCTGTATTTGTTCTGTTTTGCATACTCTATAATTAATAAATACTTCACTTTTATCTTGCTCATAGAAAAAAGTTAATAAGCACTAGAAGTTAAGCAATAGCAATTTCAGGAGCTGTCTTAATGAAAAAAAAAAAAAAAAAAAAAAAAAAAGAGGATTTGTAGGGGAAAGTCAGGAGAATTCTATCACAGCAACTTCCTATGCTGAAGAGCACTTCTAGCACTAACCTTGGCTTCTGCTCCCCGGACTTACTGATGTCAACACAAATCAAGAATGATTGGATATTACAAAACCTAATTATCTTCCGAGATTTTTTTTACTGACTAGTATAAATTCCTTTTTAAAGATGTAGATTTCTTTTTTAATCTAATTCTAGAAACAGATATATCACTATACTTGCTCTATGTTTTTTCTTATTTTTCAAAATATTCACTGTGCTCCTATACAGAAGTCCACCTCAGTGAGATATCCAGATGCATCCATACACTAATGTTAATCATAAAAACAAATAAATAAGCAAATAGTAAAGCTCTTAAAAACTGCCTGTTGCATACTCTTGAAAGTAAAAATGGGATATATACTGAATGGGAAGTTCCTTGCAAGTTATTGAAACAGATTGTCAGAATAGGGAGGGTCAAGAATCATTAGTGATACACAGCATTTTGAACTAGCATGCTAAAAAGGGACACTACTTTCTTAACCAGTGTAACTCTGTAAACTCACAATACTAACCAAGTCATTAAAAAACTGTGAAAAACAGGTCTGATACAAAACTACCAGAAATAGTTGAACATTTCTGCCCATTTCAATAGTGTTAGACCACATCCCTGAAGTATTAGCTTAGTTTGATGGTGTTGTGAGAGAAAGTAAGAAATAATATTAAAAGGTTTAAAATTGAGAGGCTTAAAGAGGAATAAATCTATATGAAATTATTCCTTTCCTACCCCTTTTTTTTTTTTTTTTTTTAAAGGAGAAACATGGATGGATAACAGTAAGCTAGCAGTAAATCTGATTTTAATAGTGTACACTACATACCCTGTGCTTATATTTGCTTTAGGGATAAAGTGTTGTTTGCTTGAATGTCTACTGCTTTGAGAAGGTTCTCCAAATCTTGATGGTTGTTGAAGTTACTTTGGCTTAAATAATTTAAGCACTTTAAGTGCCATTTAAGCACTGCTTCTTCACCATGTTTCACTGTTGCAACAATAAAAGACACAGTAAGTTGTTTCCAGGTAACAAAACTTTTTGTGCTGTAATAATACATGAACATGGTACAAGTTCTTCGCTTTTACATTGAGTGGAGGGGTTTTACAGATTTGCAAAATATTAAAATTTTAAATTTCAAGGCAGCAGATACAAATGTCCACTACAGAGATCCCCACTTTTCACTTGCAAATATTACTCTTATTTGGATTACTGCAACAAAATTATGAGACAAACTTGTATGAGAAAAAGCCACAGCTGATTTTTTGAACCTTGATTTCTCACAGAACACTCTAGAGTAGTGCTGATGATGTTTTGTATTACCAGAAACTTGAAAAAAAAAAAAAAAAAAAAAAAGTAGTATTACATTTTCATATTATTTCCCCATGTGCTGGCACAAATGATACCGAATTCCTCATACCTCCACTTTCCTCTCAAAATAGGGCAGCCTAATCTGATCTGATTAATGTTCATAAATATCTAAAGGAACAAATGGATGAGGCCAGGCTCTTCTTCATGGAGTGCAGTGATAGAATAAGGAGCAATGGCCTAAAACACAAACATAAGTAGTTCCATACAAAAAAATAAGCTGCTGCTTTTTATGGTTAGGGTGATGAAGCACTGTGGAGTCTCCTTCTATGGAGATATTCAAGACCAGTCTGGACACCTACCTATGTGACATATTGTAGAGAATCTGATTTAGTAGAGGGGCTGGACTCTTGATTTCTTGGGGCCCCTTCCTACCTCTGCAATTTGGTGATTCTATGATTCTATTATCTATACCAGTACCTAGAAACAACTTTTTGCTCATGGTATATCTGAGAGAATACAGATTGCCATGGACCTAAACCATGCCAGAAACACCCACATGCTGCTTTTCATGCTTGTGCCATGGTCTTCTTCATTAACATAGCAGATCTGTTATGTTTCAAAAACTGCATTGTAACAATTAATTATAATACAGTACTCAAAGGAATGCTCCAGATTTACTTTTTTCTTGGCTTGTCCTGGTGATTTATAATTTTCAGCATTCTCAAAAAAAAATCTCAGGCAGCTTTTATGGTTATTTTCTCCCCAGCGGCACCACCGAGGGAAACGAATCACATGAATTGTAGTGTCTTCCCCATCGTGCCCTGTGCACTCTCCCTCAAGGATATATTGCAAAGTCAAAATTACTGCAGCACTTATAAGGTACACAGTGTTCTTTGATTTATGCCAAAAAAAAAAAAAAAAAAAAAAAAAAAAAAAAGACGAAGTATATTATCACTATACACTTTCATGTTCCTGGGAGGTGGAAATAAAAAAAAAGGCGTCAATCAGAGGCTTCTGTGCTTAAGTATCTCGCAGGCTTTAGTTCAATGACTTTAATCACTTCACACTTTTGAAGAAATTCCTCAGCTTTTTGTCACTGACTTTAAAGCAAAGACATGTAGCCTCCTTCCATCTAGAACAAAAAATAGTTTCCCTTATTAAGTTTAGCTTTACTAGTTTCATCATCTCTACAAAATTACCAGATTCTGCGTCACAAATAAAAAAATACTGTAACAGTTGAAGGAAAAATTATTCGATATTTTTCTGCTTTCAGTGAGTTTGTGCTTTCTCCCAAGCACATCTTTAATTGCTTAAGAAGGATTATTAATTGCTATTCCAAACTGCTCAGCAATTCTAACAACTTATTGATGAAATGCTATCTTCCTGAGGCTCTACACTTTGCTTTCATTTACTGTGCTATCACTAAGGTTCATTCATTATATTCAATATCAATATTATGCCAACCTAATCAAATAATTACTGCCTTTTTCAAATTATTCTCTTCTATACAAACTAAACATATTACTCCCTTCCTAAGTACTTTAAAAACTACAACAGCAATTTGGCCCTATGACATCAACATGCCATGTTACTTCTTTCAATCTTATTTATTTTGCCTTCTACTTTGTGTCAGGGAAGGCTGTCTGTCCACTTCACTATCTGCCTATATGTCTTCACAACTTCCTGTAGCTGGGGCCTGAGCACCATCTGTGTTCAGAGAACTTTTTTCATGACCGAAAGCACTAATGTTAGTAAAGCCAGCATGGATCCAAAGATGCTTTTCTGAAAGTGAATCTGTGCCTCAATTCCTAAGCACAGACACAGTACAAAGAGTCCTTGCTGACTCCTCGTTACTTCTGGTTTTGTTCTATTCCTCAGTCTTCACTGGACTACTTTTTTTTTTCCTAAACATTTTTCCATACAAAGTAAAGCTTTGATTCCATAAAATACTTCCTGTAGCAAACTACACATCCAATAGATTCCATCTAAAGCCTACAAAGAATTGCTTCCACTATCTTCAGTTCTCAGTCTTTAAAATATTTTAATTGCAGCTAGGATATATGAAGTTCAGCTTAAATTAGGCGAAATACCATAAAGGAAGGACAAAACAACAGAAATATGTAAAAATAGCATGGAAAATAATCAGAAACACAGTGCTTTAAGCAAAATAAAAATTGCCCTTAACATTCAGAAAGCTAGAGCATGAAGAGATGTACTTTATGAAAAACAAATTTGTGAATAATTAGTATTTTCACATCTCAGTGGAATAGTGTGAGATTCTTATGATATACATAATATACAAGTTTCAATAATAAAAGGATGAAGAAACAGCAATACAATTATGAGAACATAAAAATCCACTAGATCAGATATTCAAGACAAGAATAGAATTTTGTCTATCTACATCACGTACATTAGCAACAACAACAACATGGTTCTTGTTAAATTCTGGGATAAGTGTCCTGGAGCACTGTAATATAGCAACTGAAGGAGAATGGGGCTGATAGCATGGAATTAATCTACTGAATGGTAAAAAGAATGGCATCAGAATTTTCACGCAACCTACTTGTTTTTCAAAAAGAATCTGAACATATAGAAGTTGAGATTTGGGATTAAAAAAAAAAAAAAAAAGGAGGATTTAAGTCATAAGGATGATTTCTGAGCATCTGATACCTTGTAGCAGCACTTTTGACCATCAGAAATTGCTACAAATATTTACCTGACTGAATTAATAGAACAATTTATTTCCACAAGAAATTATACACTTTCACCAGTTCCTCCTTCACTGTCTGTTCAGTTCCTTCTTAAAGATAAGTTTTTTAAAAATAAAGAAAAAATAGCCAAGGTAAATCTGTTAAATATATATATTTTAAAAATATATATTATAAAAAATATATATTTTTTTTTAATTAAAAAAAAAAAAAAACACTGTTGATACAGGTTTGTCCAGATACCAAAAAAAAAAAACAAAAAACCACAAATACTTGGCAAAAAAGATATACAAGCCAAATTAAAACTTCAAAAACACAGAAAGTAAATTTGCCGGGGAAATGGAAGAGCTAAGTTGTGGGGCCTTTTAACCTTTCCATCTTTCCTTTTTTTCCACCTTTTCAACTGTTAACCCAAAAAAACAGTGGGAGTGACAACAAAAGATAAAACTGAATGAAGGATCCCTGTTTTAACTTGAAAGTTGCTAAACTTCATGGAAATTCAGAAGAAATAATGTGTCTAGAAAGGATATCCTTTTTTTTCCCCTTCTAAAATGAATGTTCTTACATCAGAGAGGTATTCATCCCTTATGTATTAAAAAGATAAGCATTATTATCTGGTTAATAAAAAGTGAAGTTGACAACATCAGCAGCTTTCAAAATAATTGTACGTGAATTTGATCAGCAGAATGTTATTAACACTGCAAGATGAAAAACAAACAGGATGGAAATTTTCACATTTGGAGACATCATTATATTCTATTTTTGAGAAACAGAAGCAAACAAACCCTTGCTTAAAATGCTAATCACGCTGAGTTCACCACTATTATGCTAGAGCACTGTTAATTCTCTGCAAATATACAAGATGATGGAAATCTCCTAGAGGTATGTAAGGTTACAGAGCTCACACTTCAATCATTTAATTCATTTGGATTTGCTGGAATTTCATATATAGGAAATTCATTCTCCCCAAGTATAGGAAACTTCACTAATTGTCAGAAAGTACAGACAAAAAATGTTGATACTGTTGTACATATGTGTTTCACTTAGTATCTGTCTCCTTCTATAATAACTGCAGGAAAATTTAAATTCAGACATCTCATTTGAAAGCTTACGCTGAACATTTACTTGGTTGTATTCTAGCAGGGGTCAGTAATGGCTTTTATGACAATTTTCTATTTTCTTGATCAGCCTTCAAGAAAAATAAAAGGCAGAAAGAGAGACAACATGCTTCTGTTGAAATTTCCTGAAACTGAATTTTGTGTACATGTGTGTGTATTCACAACAGAGAAATAATATGCTTAATTTCCTTCCCCACTTCCCCCCAGCCCTGACCTGACTTAAACTCCTTTTTCAAGATTTTTGTTATGCCAACTTCATCCATGCCCAAAGTCATAACACCACCTCAGGGCTTAGATTCCAGCTATTTCTGAAATCTCTTCCAATTCAGTAGTAGAAGAGTTCTATAGAAAAAAGGAAAAAAGAAAAAAAAAAAAAAAAAAAAAAAAAAAAGAATATTAAGATTTGAGAAAATTAAAGGCACAAATAGCCTGAAAACTTCAATACAGATTCTTCAAGTGGAGATGGGAATCATCCCCACTTCAAATGGGAGAGCTTTCTTCTGTACCCAGTGAGTCACTTGTAAATGGGATTTATAAAATCAACTAACAAACTGTTTCAGGACTGATATTCAATAATGTACAGCATTTGAAAAACATAAGAAAACCAAAGAATACATTTTTGTTATTTCGCTGGTCTACTTCAAAAGAAAGAATAATAGAAAGTGGTCCAGAAATCTAAAATTATTTGAATACGAAAAAATGAGTAGCGAGCAGTTCAAAGCTGAAAAATTTTTCCATCAAATAATAAGCCTGGGCTGAAAGCACCACATTTAAATGGTAATCTGCAAAAATATTTTAAGTAATAAATATTTCAGCATCAGACAAAACATACATGTAGATTCAAATTTCCTTATACATATATAAGAAAATTTGAGTCTACGTATATATATATTCAACTTTCTTATATAAGCACAAACACCTTCTTATTTCATGTATATGAAGTGGTTGATGCCAACTCTTTGGATAGTTTTCCACAGAATCTCAAGATTTGTGCCAAAGGGAAGCTGCAGACTTGCCAGAGTTCAATATTCAAACAAGGAAAAAATTCCAAGTTTATTTGTAATATTTCCTTTCGCATCTGTGTGCCTGTCATTTACTGTCAAGATATATTGTAAGGGTATGTATAAGGAGAGAGCAATTTCTCCTTTAAGGTTATCTGGTTACACACAGCTAGCAAACGTTAAACAATATCAAGAACAGAATATATCACTACACCACTGATCAATTCCAAAGTGCATTCACCTTCACTGCTGTTCCATATGAAACAAAATAGACTTCAAACTCATGAGATTCAGATATCTCGAAAATAGAATACACATTCACTTCAAATACCCAAAGTATCTGATGTTTGCACTAGGCTGGCAGACGTGAAGAGACCTATACCCTCTTGGAGAGCTGTCTGACAATCAGATGACTATACTGGCATCTAAAGCAGTACCAGATGCCTATATTTCTTCTGAATACCATTCATCATGCCTATAAAGCCATAAAAACAGCAGGTAGGGAATAATTACTCACAATTTCTCAAATACAAGATATGGACATTAGCAGGAGCAGATTTAAAAGCAAATATTAACCAATACATTTTCACACCTGTGTCTGCATGTAGAGCATAGGGCTGCTGACCAAAATGTCTCCAAGTACACATCAGCTGTACATACTTCTCATCATCTTCACTGTACATTCACTCTAAAAATGCAAATGGCACCATTAAGAAGCTGCAACGTTGCTACCGCTGCTTAGTCAGAAGAAGACTGGAGGGTGCCTTATAAGAAGGAAAAGAGTTTGAGCTTAGAATATTGATAATGCTAAACTTACATTTCTTACTGGTATGCTGGGATTGAAAAACTGAAGTGAGAACTTAAAGGATAGATGACCTTTCCTAAATTAGCAAAAAAAAAAAAAAAAAAAAAGTTGAAATTCAACTATCAAACAGAAATACAAACAGGTTACTCTGAAAGTAATCCCTTCTGTTTTATTCTGTTAGACAACATCAAAGGCAGATGTTAGTGATATGGTAATAGAGGTTGAACCTTCCCACCAACATCCCATTTCATTTTGTTGCGGTGTGACAGATGACAACAGAGGGGCACTCTGACAAAATGGCACCAGACATGGAATGGTGTATGAAGCAAAGGTGTGTCACTGAATTCCTCTATGAGGAAAAAAATGACACTCACTGACATTCATTGACACTTGCAGAGTGTTTTTGGGGACTTAATAAAGGAGGTCAGCACAGTGAGGTGGCAGGTGGTATGTTTCAGCAGCAATGACATTAACTGTGGGTCACCTTTGCTGGTGCAGATACTCATAAGCATGGCATGCAGGCTTTTGTTGATGGCTAACAAAAATGCTAATGGTGGCAACTTAGCAAATCTGTTGAAAAATACTGTTTTGAAGCTGAAATTTACACAATCAATTAGTGTTATTGTGCACTTTTATCTATTGTAGTTCTATGGAAATAAATAGGAGGCATTTCTTTTGGAGCAACCTACATAAACAACAAACTTCCACCATCTTCTGACAGTGTATTAATTAGCCAATAAAAAGGCACTACAAGTGTACAGGAATGAGCAGTAAAATTCCCAAGGGCAACAGATAATTTTGATGTGAAATATCTTTTTTCAAATGCAGCTCAGGAATGTGACTGAATAAATAAGAGAAGAACAACCTAAAAGTGAACTTCCTATCTTTAAAAATGGGACATTTGGGATATTTTTGAAGCATCTGTTGACTTCAGAACTTTGAAATTGAAAATACTGATACCTAATTAACACCACATCAGTGGTAGGGAAAGAAAAGTAATCACACCTATCATTTGAAAGTATTTCCAGGAAGTCTTAGCTGCATGCTGATCCTGATGATTTCATTCTCTGCATTGAGTCTAACTCCTTATCCACTATCCTCAAATAAAACTTTGACTTTTGCTGATAAAACTTTTCAACGTGAAAACGTTGGATAGCATCTGAAACATTTGTCCTATGGGAAAGTTCCTGGCCTTCAGCAGTGGAACAGGTCAGATTAACTGCCTTGCAAATTAAATAAAAAAAATCTACTTATAAATCAGTTATTTATTTTTTAACTTTAATCTATACCATCATGATGCATGAACTGTATTTTTCTATAACAAATGGATCACTTTGGAATCACATTAAGGTTATGTCACTATACAGAAAGCAACTACAGTGCTAAATTATTAATGATCAGATTCTAAACAAGTGTGATGAATTGCAACACTTTGACTGTGACTTTCAGTTAGATTTCATTTTTTATTAATTCACTAGAAGCACTATATTTACTTATCTTTATATACATAATCTGTTTGTTCTGTTCTAATAAAACAAGCTTGCTCTTTCCTTTAACTAAAAAGCACATAAAAACAACACAGCAATACTAACGTAACAAAGTCAGTAAAAATAACTGTAGATCACATGCCCTAAAAGGAAACACTGTCCTTGAATTCTGATATTTATTTTTTTTTCAAAACCTCATAGATGTGAGTTATAATCTTTCATTCCCTTTTGAAGTATACTCAGCCACAGAAGTCAATGGTGTTTACAAATTGAATTTTCTGAAATGCTTCAGGTTGTTTTGGTGGAGAAGCATTTTTCAGAGTGTGACTGATTCCAGCAGGTTCTCTATTACTAGCAGGTACCAGACACTATGAAAGACACAAGGACCTGAGTTTCCCCTACTGTACAATTTAAGGTGCTTTTCATGAGCGCCTTGTATGTTCCACATATAACTGATTTGCTTATTTTGAAGTACTGCAGTCTTAGCCACACTCAAACTTAAAGCTGGAAATCAAGAGCAGAGGTTGACACACCAAAGGATCAGTCACACAGCCATCCAGAGGGACAGATGCTGGGTAGGTAGCTGACGGAAACTTCAAGGTGTTCAATAGGGAGAAGTGCAGAGTGCTGCACCTGGGGAGGAACAGCCCCAGCACCAGGACATTTTGGTGGCACCAAGCTGGAAAGCAGCTCTGCAGAAAAGGACGTGGAAGTCCTGATGGGCAAACTGAGTAGAAGTCAGCAGTGTATCCTTGCTGCAAAGAAGGCTAATGGGATTCTTGACTGCATCAGGCAAAGTATCATCAGTTGGTCAAGAGAGGCAATCCTTCCTCTCTACCCAACATTCGTGCAGTAGCACCTGCAAATCTGGCTCCAGATCTGGGCTCCCCATCACAAGAGAAAGCTGGACATATTAGAGTCCAGAGGATGGCTCTCATGATTATCAATGCAGACAAATAATTCTAAAGTTATTTTCAAATTAAAGTACATATCCATGGATGATTTACTTTCACAACTCTACTTCTGAATTACATTTATACACCTCAATTATAAAATAATGCTGTTTCTGTTTCTCCCCTTGATTTTTGACACTGGAAGAAATCTACTATGCTTTTATTTTCTCTATGTTCTTATCAAGGTAGATGTTTGAATTTATTATCATGAAAGTACAGATTGATTATATCAAGTTAAAAAGACATTTTTTATTAGCTCACAGAATGTCAAGGAGTAAAACTTGTGAATAAACATTGCAGCATCATCACACAACAAACACGATTTGACATTAGTGAGAAAATACTGAGTATCTTTTAAATGGGATACGGGATTTAACGTAATAGTTTTTGCATTCATTTTCTAAAAGTATGAGATCAGTTCTCATCTATACTAAATGCTACCTTAAATGAGAGGTAGCCCAAAAAATAATCATCTTTTCAATTAACCTGAAAAGGACGGTTGAATTAACAGCAATAGATGGAAATATAATTTCAGTACAATAAAGGTGCATTAGCTTAAATGAAAAGCATCACCTTTGTTTTCCTTAATAGGACTGGAGCATCAAGGGAGAAAAAGTCAAAATTAAAATTCACCATTTGATACTTAATGAAGTGCAAAGCGGGAAGAAGATAATGTGTGAAGATACAAGTTGCTATTGTACTTTCACAATGTATTTTCTAGGACTTATGAGTACGGCTAGAGTCCCACTCCCTGCAGGTATTCAAAAGACCTACAAATGTGGCACTAAGAGACATGGAGAGTGAAGGGACATCATGCTGACAGTTGGAATTAATTGCCTTAAAGACTTTTTCTATCCTAGATTATTCCATTATTTTTTAGACATAGTAAACCAATAAGCTTATAATCATATCTACAAGAATTTTCATTATTTTGTCAACACAGAACAGACAATTATTCCATATTTAAAGTAATTCTTTGCTCTCTATGACAACTATCATTCACATTTCAGATGTATAAACAAGAAGCAGCTTCCACAATGGCAAAATCCATGGACCATCACAGACTTAATAAATGAGTATTCAAAGGAAATGAAAATTTGAAAACAAATTCTGATTTTCTAACACTGATCTGAGACATCAAAAAAAATGAATATTCATAGCACTGGCACTATTTCTGACTGGCCCTTCCTCTCAAGATTTTCATTAATACTGAAGCTGTAGCTTTTTCTAAAATTAAACAAAAATCAAGGTGAATGACAACAGTTGTCTGATAATAACACAGTCCATCTCTAGAAGTCAACAGAATTTCAAAATATAAGCTAGTCTAAAAGAAAATTAGCCAGTTTATTCAAGGTAAATGGTTGCACTGTTAGCAACAGATGAACATGGACTCCCACGTAATCTAAAAACATTTCTCCTAGCTTCATCTCCCAAATTTAGTTTCGAACAGAGCTGTCACAAACAAGTAGTCAATTTAAAAGAATCAACTGTGAGATAATTTCCAGAAAACATTTTAAGAAAATAAATTTTCAAAACATAGGATGGAAACCATATATTTATCAAAATTTTCATAAATCAAAGATTTATGAAAACTTACTCCCAAGCAATTCTCCAAGTTTAAATCTTCGCGACTGCATTTTATAACCCCATCTGTCTCAATAACGCTGCACTCTGAGATGATCCGTTATCCATGCAGAACTAATACTCCCAGCCACCCTGTCACCATAATTTAATTTCTTACTTGATTTATTGGCTTTTTATATAATTTCTATTAGGAAAATCTTGGAAATAACACAGGAAAGCAGTATAAAACAAGATTTGAGTAAGAATTTAGGAAGTATCTACCCAGAGATTATTTACAACGGAGGGTTCCACTTCCTACAAAGAAAGAAGTGTGTGTAGGAAGACAAACGCAGGTCCACAGGAAAAGCCTGCAAGCCAAATACAGCAGAACATTCATGAAGAAACTGTAGACATTTGTACTGACGGAGGAAGGAAAAAGCAGCAGGATGTAATTTTGAGAAGGAATAGAGAAAGATTTGATTTGAAAACTAAATCAGTACTAGTTATCTGACTGAACTATATTGGAACACCCTACCTGCTGGGAATTGCCACTGGCAGAAACAGGCTGCAGATACATGGGCAGTGAGGGAGAAAATTTCCTGGCAAGATTAAAACTACCTGCATCTCATTTCACCCAGACATTGGAAACTTACAGAGACAGATGTCTGGCTAGGCTCCTGGCAGAATTCTGTAACCCAAATAATTTGTAACAAATAGTAGGAGTACAATACAATATACAAATGTAATACATATGACTACTAATACAAGAGTCTGGCCAGTGTAAAGCAAACTGACTTGTCTTTTATTTCCACCTCTTAAGTATGCAAAAGCATGAGTCCACAAGAATTGTTAAGTTTTAGAGGGTACTTTCCCCTTCCATAAGATCTCACACTGAGATTAGTGATTTTCCACAAAATCAAACTAATACTCTGCTTATTGGCTCAGTTTAGAAGAACGTTCATTTTCAGTCAATTTGGAATAGGCCTGAATGGATGCAGAATAAAATAAACCAACCTAACTCTCCAGTTGAGCAACCTGTATAGATAGATGTAGTTCAACAAAGAATCACAGAATCCCAGAATACTATCAAGTTGGAAGGGACCCAAATGAATCACTGAGTCCAACTCCTAGATCCATACAGAATCACACAATTCGAAGTCTATGAGAGCACTGTCTAAACACTTCCTGAACTCTGGCAGCTTAAGACTGTGACCATTGCCCTGGCGGAGCCTCTTCCAGTGCCTGACCATTCTCTGGTGAAGAACCTCTTCCTAATCACCAAGCTGACCCTCCCATGAAACAGCTCCATGCCATTACCTCAGGTCCTAATATATAATACACATTACACACATATATGCACACACAGTATATATAAAAAATATACATACACAGAAGGAAACTTTAACACAGAAACAGTTTTAAAGTTACCTTAGGGGAAGTGAGCTCTAATTAACATATTAAGAACAGAACTGGATACATTCCAAAGAGGTAACAGCATAATTAAATACAAAATAAGGCTATGCTTAGAAACCAATATAGGGTTATTTCATCTTCCTGCATGGATATTGGTTTAACAAATGTCTTCATTCATACTTCTTCTTAATAGGATTACTCTAACTATGGTGTGTTTGCTGTTGCAGCGCAATCCTTCTAACTCAAAAGTCATTCTGCTATACAATTTCTTCTTACTGGCATTATATCATTTATTGCGTCAATGAAAGAAGACAGAGCTGTTTTATTAATTTTCAGCATTGAAGGTTCAAAAGTTCATTTCTAATTTTAACATGATTGAGTATTTTTTCTTCTATTATTAAAGGACTGGGGGTCATAGAAAGGACAAGAGAAGAATAATGGAAATATATCTGTTAATTGTAATAGGTGAATGTCATATGTATTGTTTTGTGTTTGTTTGTTTTTTTTTTTTTCCCCATCCAAAAGATAACTCGTTAGCTGCAAAAAAAAAAAAAAAAAAAAAAAAAAAAAAAAAAAGTTTCTCCTAAACACACTCTACCTAGGAAACTGACTTCAAAGTGCAAAGAAACAAATTTCAAACAAATTGTTAAGGGCAAAGAATTAATAACCCCAAAATATAGCACGAGAGTACAAAATCCAGATTTAAACCTTTCTTAATCCCTGTTTCAACATAGAACAAATTGTCTATCATAGAGTTACTCAGTTTAAGTTAGCTGATTGGCATGATAAAGATTAAATCCTGAGCTGTACTGAAGAACCACAAAACATGCCGTCTCCAGGTAATTACTCCAGGTGTGACTTTTGCTGAAGTCTTGCCTGGAATATTTACTTTCCTGTGCTATCCCCATATGGAGTGCTCATTCATACTCTCATTCTGAAGATGTCCTGCTGTCATGCATACATGTGCTAGAGACCTAAAAAGGCTGAACATCACAGCAGGTACCTGATACCTCTTCTCTTGGTGTAGCAGCTGCACATTTGCTTTTCCCTCTCCCTCTGACTCCCCGGATGCACTGATGATTCCTGCTGCTTCAGCTGTTGCTAAATTAGCTTAGGCCACCCTCTGAGCAGGTAGGTGTTCTTACTATGGTTAGGAATAAATAAATTACAAAAATAAAATTCTCAAACAAATGGTAATAATACATCTAGGAACTTTCCAATATTGCATATTTAGACAAAGATGTTTTTGAAGAAGTACAGAAGTAAACACACTGGCTCACTTCCCATGATTTCAGAAGTTTTAAATTCTATTCAACTTTGGTATAAAAAAAACTTGGAATAAACATAATAAGTTGTCCCCAGTTCTCATTAAAATCTATGCCCAGTGGATTTCTCACACAGACCTTCATGAATATTATCTTTTTTCTAAACACAGATAAATCACAAAACTTCTTTAGCTATCACCTGCCATTCAGTACAGATGATGCTTATTTAGCTTCATGATTACTTTCAAAATTCTTGCTGCTCCACTGTCAAAATATTCTAGCAGCTCTTTAACTGCTGTTTCATAACTGAAGCAGCATCACATAATTTAAAAAACACTGCTTTGCCTCCTTAAAGATTTAGCATAGTAAGTAACCATTACTAAAGGTAATGAATATCATCAGAAGTAGTACAGAAGGCTGCATTTCTCCAGTCCTCCCCACGCTGGAGACTCTCATAAGGTAATCTGGAGTTGTACTGCAAAAAACAGGAACACTGACTTCTATATTTCTAACTTCTATATTTTGTAATACAGATAAGTACTCTTGCTATGAAAAGTCACACAACAAGTTTTAATATATCCAACATGGCCTCAAAACTCTTTCAGATAAAAGAATAAATCATCACAAGAGCCCCAGTAATTTTACATTCACTTCAGCATTGCCTGTTGCCTTTTTAATTTGGATCATCTCAAAATACAATTATAGAATGCCATAACTGAGAGTTTCTTGCAGAACAAAAGCAACAACTCTGTCCTTGCATGGAAAAAAATGGAGTTCTTTACGAATGAGAGAAAAAGGTCTTTGTCATACACTTCAAAAATAATGGCAGTGTAGAGCCTCTTATAATCCTTTATGTAGCGTTTTCTCTAAGTCAATGCATTCCCTTAGCAATGCATTCCCCCAACTAAAAGTCCCACTTTTTATCCCTTCAGCAATAAGAATTATTTTACATTTCAATTAGAGGGCTGAAAAAATTTGTACAACTGACTTTCCTTTCTCTTTAAGAAAGGTGACAAGAGTCACAGCCTATGAGCTAGCGAGACATCATAGAATTCCAAGAACCCTCCATGGTACAATCACCAGAGTCAGATGTAGATTTCAGCTAAGCAAAAAGTGCTTACTATTTTGTCCTTTGTGTTAAAAACAGAACAGCATAACTGCTCATTTTGAACCCACTAAAAATAAAATGAGAAAATGACATTACAGAATATTCAAAGAAACATCACACCATATTTTGTGAGAAACACATTATCCCATCTAATTGCTACGAAATTACAGTTAATTATTTCTGATGCACTCTCCATGCTTCATTTATGTTGAAGAAATCATGAAGTGTTGAATTACATACACCTTCTGAGAATCAGGAAATAGTCAGAATAAACATCTCAGGCATAGGTTGTGGTTTATTTTGTTATTTTTTACGCTGTTGTATTGTGTGTGTGTGTGTGTGTGTGTGTGTGTGTGTGTGTGTATTATTTCTGCAAATCATTGGAGTCACGAACTTTGCAGGCACCATTGCAGTATCAGGAAATTATCCCGAATCTGTGATGCAACAGTGGTTCTTGAGCATTTCATGGCTGAATGCTACTTCTTCACAGTGTATTACTCGTGTTGCACATGTATTCAGGACTCAATTCTTCTAGGTCCCCCTTCAACACAAGGCATTTAGTGATTTTTTTTTTTTTTTTTTTTTTTTTTTTTTTTTGTGATCTTAAAAAAAAAAAAAAAAAAAATCACTGATTGTAGAATTAGGAGTCATTAAGAGATTTCTGGCTGACGAAACGCATCCAAAACTTCAATGATCTTTTCAGGATCAGCAGTGATCCTTTATCTTCTTTCTAATTCACAAGTTTTTTGGTTGTTTTCTCAAGAATTTATTTTTTTTTTTAAATTATAAAGAGTGCTTTCTCATGCTTTGGAAAAGCTTTTCAAAATAAAGAAAGGAAAATTAGGAACTCTTCCCTTTATTCGCAATTGTGCTTTTCAAAAGTACAAATACGACAGGGAGAGTATATTAATCTTCAATTAATCACAGCTTGTTTGTAAATTAAATAGAAAAGGTCATTATACCTAATTGTGGAACACACAGCATTTAAAGTGGTAAACATGCACAATAAGGATTATTTTTCATAAAATATATTGACATTTTGGGGAATGCCTCTTAGGATTACTTGTTCCATATTCCAAAGCCTGTCAGTATGAGACCACATACATACACAAAAGAATAAGGGCAATAAGGCATCATCTGAAGGTGTTCCTTGTGCATGTATGGTAAGTTGCTCCAAAAGCAGTACTTCCTATTTTATTATGTTGGACCACAGTGTCAGAAGTGGTATGGCAGTAAAGGTCAAAACTTTCTGTCAATATTTTGTTATATTTGTTGTCATAAGACAGATGGCAGCAGAGGCGTAGACTCACAGAACTGTGCCGGACATGAAATTGGATATGAAGAAGTATCACTGTATCATTGAAATATCAGTGAAATCAGAAATATCAGTGTATCATTGAATTCCTTCATGAGAAAAAATTACACCCACTGACATTCATTGACACTTGCTGAATGTTTCTGGAGACCAAACAGTGAATGTCAGCACAGTGACATGGTGGGTGGTGCATTTCAGCAGTGGCAACAGCAACATGAAAGACATGCCCTGTTCCACACAGCCACGCACAGCTGTCACACAACAAAATGAAGTACATCTCATTTAGCCCATCTGAGCAAATTGGCTAACAGTAGTGACTCTTGGAGGAGAAAAAAAAAAAAAAAAAAAAAAAAAAAAAAAAAAAAAGTGTTTAGGAAAGCTTCTGGACCCACTAAAGTCACTTATTCTAGCATAGCATACAGAATATTTCACTTCACTTTGAAATATCTGTTCATAGTCAGGAAACACAAATTTTTAGTTTGCAAGGAGAGTTCAGACTGAAATACTCATATAACGTAAATCACTACCAACTCTTTTATGTGGCAGTATGCAGTCTTCAAATAGTAGGCCTACTCCATCTTTATTATCTTAAATTATATTCTCTGGACCCTTGGGCTGGATGCCCATCATCTCTCCATCACTAGCAATCTTTCTGTACCACAGAACATTTTGTGACTTCACGATCCTTGCCATGGAGAAATATTCCTCCAAAAACTTGCATTAATGAATCACTGGTTTCTTTCCCCCTTTGCTCCTTTAAAAAATCAACTGCACTAGCAAAGCTTCTTCAGTCTAGAGCACTTTGAAATCTGTTGGTAACTTTTATGATGACATTTTTACTGAGATAGTGAGGATGCGCTTTACTCAGCTAGTCCTGACACTTGCTACAGAACACCTAATGAGGATGGACAAAATTTACAACATATTCTATTCCATGACAGATCACCACAAAAAACGCCACTGACAGCTATACTTCTTACACATAGAAAACGTATAGTAACATTTCCACAGATATTTCTGCAGTACTCAACAAATGCAAAGCAAAACTCCACCCTCAGAATTCACTTCACAGCACAGGAGATCCTACTTCAGTGATCAACAATTCTCTGTTTTTGCAGACATGTTGTGTGCAGTTGCACTGGAATTACAACATAACCCATACAACTACCTAGGGAACAGTGACCATTAAAAATCATAGAAATGTTGACCATCCCATCTGTGTTAACGCAGGGCTTACAGAGATCACATTGGCAACTGTCTGTTCAGAAAATAGAATGCTTAAATATGTCAGTAAATGCGATGTATTTATTTTTCACCACTACTAGTATAAGTACAAAGGCTTTGAACTGGTTTCACTGTTACGGGCTCTGGATTTTTCTGACTCAATTTATGTTGCTTAGTCAAGATAGAAAGTATTAAGAAATCAGATTACTATTGCTTTTTTTTTTTTTTTTTCTTAGCTACAATTTATAGTGAGAACAAGTAGCTATTCAATGTAGCTAGAATTGACTGAAACTCTAGAATAAAATAGTGAGGTAAAGAACATATATTATGGAACCAGATACTCTATAGACTGTGAACAAAAACAGTGCTCAGTCACTACAGGGATTCCATAATTCAATTAAAACCAGTTTTTTAAAAAAAAAAAGAACAGAAAAAAAACGAGTAATTGCACTAGCAATGTACTATTGACCACATTTTAGCTGTATTCCCTTGTTCCTCTTTTTGGACATTGAAAGGTTCTAAGTATACCCAGGGTCCTTTCCCAGCAGTTCTACTCAAAACCCTTTTCCATTTAACCTACCACACTGTAAACATAACCTTTGAGAAGGCATAAAACATTTTCACATTGTGTCACTGAGGTGGAGTTGGGAGGGACATTTTCTTAAAACAAAGGCCATTCTGTTAGAGAATGAGGAATGCCTTTGTAACTTCAGTCTCAAGCAGCTGCCTCCCTCATAACACAAATACAGAATATACATCTATATACTTGCATTTATAGGTAAATATTTCTGCATTGGTTAGTATTTCCCATGTGAATATGCAACAGAAAAAAAAAAAAAAAAAAAAAAAAAAAAACCAGCATAACTTCTTCCTAATGTAAATATTCACATCACTACACAACAATAAAATAAAGAAAAAAAGCTCTTCACAGTAACTGACATATCGCTTTGAAAAGTGATAACATGCTTAGACTGCAGCACACAGACTGCATTTATAACAGTTTGAAAAACTATATTTTATGTGATACACCTACGGAAATGAAGCAACTCCTATAGACTTTTCAACTTAAATTAAAAGTATCTCAGCTGAACAAGACATAGACAAGTCTACTGTGTTGAACGCAGGCTTATTCAAACACACATATATCCAAACAGAACAGATAGCATAACGAGCACAGGTGTTTCAGGCCTTTTAAGCAGCCTTTGAATGCTGTGCCTGAAAGGACATCTCCCTGACTTACAACACAGCTGCTATGAAAGAATTCACATGGTTTCAGTCAGGTTAGAAACATCTGAGCTTTGTTCAGTTGTCTGATCCAGGAGTGGCCAATGCCACCCCCAAAACATTAAGAAACTGTCATTTTGTGGAACCCAGAAATAGCCCAACCTGATAAAATTTCACAGAAGTTTGGTAACCATCAGTTCAATATTAGCAAATAATTTCCAAACCATTCTCAACCTGCTCTAAAATTATTTTATTGCACAGTGAATATTGCTGTTTACTTCAAATATTAGCAGTCTATCAGCCTTATAGAAGAAGAGAGATAAGGTTATAACAAATATTCTTGAGTAAGTCTTTCAATATCTTCAGTTGGTAGTACTTCATATAGCATTAACAGTTCTACTGGAATATAGGTTGAATCCAAATTCAGATACCCTGAGTACAGAAAAAAACTCTCAGCCATGCAAAACTACATTTTGCAAAAAGTAGAGGCTAAAACACCTTCTACAGTAAGAACGTTTAAAACAAGAAAAATGATTCGCCAAGCCTTCTCTGCCTAAGATCTCGGAACTGTTTAATACTATGCTAAAAGACAACACAGACTGTAATATTGCAGGTACAGGTGTGGTGGTTTTCTGTGATGGGAAGATAAACTACATATCTGTTTTCTAACTCCTCCTCAAGAGAAAAGGGGGAGAATGATGATGAAAAAGAGCTCTAAGACTGAGATAAAGACAAGTGGATTGCTCACTGATTATCAACACAGACATAGACTCAGCATAGGGAGATTAACGTACCTCATTGCCTGTTTACTGAGAAACTCAAAGCAAAGAAAAAACAGCTTCCCCCTTCTACTCTCTCCTGCCTCCTCCCCCGGAGTAGTGCAGAAGAACACAACTCCATGGTCCCTCCCATTGCCTGCCATCCTTCCCAAACTGACCTGTGTCGGCGTCCCAAGGGCGCAGCTCTTCGAGCACTGCTTCAATATGGCTCCCTTTCACGAAGCCCACTGCTCCACGGGCAGCAGTGCCTCCTGTCCTACTACGGCTCCTCCCCAGGGGACGCAGCTCCAGCCCGAGGTTGCTCCTGCGGGGGCTCTTCATAGGCTGCGGCCTTTATGCCACATCTGCTGCTGCACTGCGTGCACGGCTGCACTAAGAGATCTGCTCCACGCGGTGTGCGTGCGCTGCAGGAGACAGTGCGCTCCACCTGGCAGGCACCTCCTGGGCTGCAGAGAGCATCTGCTGCTTACCTAGAGCACCTCCTGCAGGGCACTTTGGTGCTGGCAGGGCTGTTCCTCTGGTTCTCAACCTCTCTCCCAGCTGCTGTTACGCAGTACTTCTTCCGTTTCCTAAATCTGCTTTCCCAGAGGAACCCAGTGTGCTCGTGGCTCAGATCTAGCAACGGTGGGTCTCTTTTGGAGCATCTGGAGCTGGCTGTTGTTCACAGAGACCACACCTTTAGTCCCCTGCAACCAAAACCTTGTTATGAAAACTCTGTACAACAGGAAGTAATTTTGTTTTTTTAAAATGTGTTTTGCAGTAAAAGAATGCAGTATTGGCTACCCTATTTCTTTGCATTTTCTTAGCTATCAAAGTGATACTGAAACAGACTGGGTACCTGAGCTAACTCCCCAGTGCAAATTTCTGTAGAGCCTCAAGCGAATCCAAGAATTCCCTGTGGTGGAAAGCCCAAACTGGTTGTCATCTCTTTCAGTCAAACTCAGTGTTGAATAAAGAGCTTTAGGGGCTCAAGGTAGAAAATAAAATTATGTCAGTGAGGCTGAGTGCAAGGCTGAGGCTGAAAAATGCCAGGGACTATATAACATTGCTCTTTTTGTATTGAAAAAGTTGTTCATCCTCACTATTCCTAAGTTTACATTCTCATGAAAACTGTAGAAAATACATAATTAAATTTCTTTTGGATGCGTTTTTGGAAGGCGAACAGAAAGAAGTAGAATTGCTTCCTTTGAATTTTCATCTTTGTACTTTTTCAGTCTTCGCCCTTTGGATGCACTCAGAGAAGAGATTTTGGAAATAAACAATTTCAGCATGATACTGTGACAAGAATCAGGTGAGACAGTAAATAAGCTGTCAGAAAAAGCCTTCCTCATGTGGCAAATATTTTATTTTAGTCAGACATGCAGCGCCTGCACAAGAATGAGAGATGCCTTAAAAAATGTTGTGTAGTGTGAGCATGCAAAGGAAGACGGAGGAGTATAGCTCATCATGCTGCTTCTCCATTTCAACTGCTTCATAGAGTTAATATGACTACTCAGGAGAATACAGGCTGAGGAACAGGTTGCAAAATGAAAAATATGACATTTTTATCACAGGGGAATGGAGAAGGCAAAATATCCATCAATACTTGTAATTGAACAACAAATGTGGAAAAAATAAGAAAGAAGAAAATAATTTCTGAAGAAGAAAGCTGACATTAAATAATTTACTGACTAATTTAGTCCACAAATTACCCTATCCCAAAATGTGAGGTTTTTTATACAATAGGCTTATTTGTAAAAAATAACAAGAAATTAAGTGATTAAAGTTGTTTAAATGTGACTTGAAATGTATATATTTTTCGTAACTTTAAAACTAAATTGTTCCTATCCATATATCATTTTCTGACTAGACTTTTTGTATTTTTGAATTTTGCAGTATATTACAAAGTTCTCCTTTCTGCTCTCTCATCAAAACCAAAATATACTTGCCACCTCTTCATTTGGGATGGAGGGAAATACTTGTTTATCAGACAGAAAGCAGTAAGGTAGCAATTAGTGCCTAAGTATCCTGTGAGTTAAGCTATATGTCTTCCATGTAAGCATATTATTTAGCGTACAAAAACCAGTTATTTATGTGCTGCCAAAACTGTTACAAAGAAAAATGCAAACAAAATGGCATTGTCACAGAATGTTTAATATTTTATAATGGTTTTGCATATTGCTAAATTGGTTGCACATATAGTTGATCTCTGTTCAGGCCTCAGGAAACTTCTGTAATAAAAGTAAGAAGGCTGCGCTTACAAATAGCATGCGTCTGTTCTCACTTCTTTCCCAATGTATTTTTCTACAACATATGCACAAAAGATTCTTCCCTTTCTTATTTATCATTCTTAAGAGCTACTCTACTTTTAGAAAATTAGAGTTAGCAATTACACTATGTTGTACTATTAGTAATATTATTGAATCTCTGTAATGAAATAATAAATAATGCTACATGAGAGATTCATTTGGAAATGAATAATCCAATATTGCCTAGCAGACGTACATCTAGCTCCATCTTCAATTAATGCAGATTTACATAACTGCTGTTTTCTTATAGAAGTCTTGAACAAGCAGTTGTGTTCAAGCTTGTCTTTTTCTGCCCATCTGAATAATTTATGTATGCTACCTGTATGCTATACCCATTAAGGTAAAAATAAAATTAGATGCATGTATCTGTCAGAAAGATATGTACTATGGCAAAAAATAGTAACTCAACTTTATTTTATAACATGTTTTCGGCTCAATGGATTAACAGCTGCTACTTAATACCTTTTTGCCAGCCATATGGTACAGTATACTTCTGGAATTGTAGCTATAAAGTAATGACTTAATAAAACTTTTTCTTTTTTTTTTTTTTTTAATTTCAAATCTATTATGCAGACATTCTGTCTCTAGCCAAAACTTGTTTGTGAAATTAAAACAATTATATTTCTATTAATATTATTTTTTAGAAATGAAATTTCAGTTGTGATTCCAACTACCAAGGCAACATCAGTTAGGAATTTCGTGTTATAATTTTACTCTAAAATTTGTAGATAATAACTAGGAAACATTAAATCAATGCATATAAATGACTTACTAAAAAACTTAATGTAATATTGTAACAAGGCATTAATGAAAATAGGGGTGGGAGGAAAAAGGAGTGCAAAATATATGATTTAACATGAATAAGAAGTTGGGTGTCATTAACTGCATAACAGATTTAGACTAAAAATAAATTTACTGTTAAAAATGCAAGAGGGCCCACATTTATTCAGATATTTAGAAATAAAGATTCAAACATTGACAATTTAATAAATTTTAGTGGTTATCAAATTTGTATATACATCCTTATCCAGATACTTCTATTGTCCTTTTCTTCTTAATTTTTTTTTTTAATCTAAAACTATTGCCCAAGAAACCTGCAAAATCACATACAGAACTAAATAACTGCTGGGAAAGGGGCATCATTTAACTTTAATTTCCTGTCAAGTGCTTATCCATCTATCACAGATAGGTGGAATGCAAATTTAATTAAAAAGACTGCAGCTGTGGGAATTATTATCATTTTTTCTGTCTTGTAAATATGCTTCAGATCATAATAAAATCCAAATGCAGATAGAGTTCAGATGTAAGAATTCGCTGTTTTCAAATTCATGTAAAATTATTTTCCTATATGGCATACATTTTCATTTCTGCTCTCGTATTTGTTACTGAATTATTTTTCCTTGAAACAAAGAGCTCTGTAAACACATTGCTTGACTCAATAAATTTTAGACAGATTGAATTTTAATTTCAATTTTGATATAACTTTATCTTCAGAAGCCATTATTATTATTCTTATTATTGTTGTTATGAGGACAACATTTTCAGTTAAGTGTTCCTATGGGGAATTTTTTCATTTATTCAGTGTGTCTAGAATCCACTCATTAATCACTTTTAAAGGCAGATGAATCAAGTTAAAATTAATGGATGGATATGTAAATGGGATATTAAAATCTTTACTACTTCTTTAAGACTCACACCAATGTTTTGAATAATGCAGTAATTTCCAATACTTAAAAAATAATAACCTACTTAATATAGAGTGTCTTTGTATTTTTAATCCCAATCCCCAAGTTAAATTAAACTATGATGACATAGTACATAGTAGATTCAATTCTGTCATCTTCCATTAAACTTATATACTCATTAAATAATTTTAAATTCTTTTTTTAAATTATATTTTTTGCAAAGACCTGCAGCTCTCTGAGGTACTATATGCTAAAATAACCTTGCCTAAGCCATAAGTAGGGGTAAATTTATTTTTGCCTTGTAATTTCTATTGTGCAACTACATGAATATGGGGACATGTTGTTATCATTACGTGTTGAAAAATAAAGTTTTTACTGTTTTCTAGTTGCATAAACTTAATATGCTATGAAGATTAAATACATTTTCTTTGTGCTGAAGATTATTTGCTTTGTAGTCATAGGAAGTTTAACTAATCTTTATTTCAGCAGTATTTACAAAAAGAGCAAAGAGACTTATTTAATCTTTTCTTAAAAAGATCTTAAATTTTATCCATTTTCTGATACAATAGACATAAAATCTTTGATAAAGAGTGACTGAAAATAAATCCACACAACCTCCTTTTCCACAGTTCTAGCTGCATAGTCCTGTTTATAGCTTTACAATGTTTGTGTAACCTTTATCCAACTGTTACTGAAACTACCATTCAGCACTGAGCAGAGCAGAAACTTTTACAGTCCTTATTCGATGTGTCACAGCAGACCTTTAACATCACTCTTCTATTTTCTCTGACATCTCCTTGTGGTTTATTCTCTTTTTATCTCTCCTTTCTATTGCTGTTGCAATTCTAATATGACACAGAAAACTGATAACATGCTTCCTCTTACCTGTTTATACTGCTAGATGTTTTCAGTATATGAACTATGTTTTAAAGTATATTTTTATTACATTTTTATTATTACATACTTCATATAACTATATAACTATATTTTTTACTACACACACACACACTCATATATATATAAAACCTTTTTTTTTTTAGTATCTATTTTGAGTGGAATAAGGACATATGTGCACCTGTGTATTCTAGTTTATCTAGAAACATTGATCTGTTATGAGATCTAAACTACTATCTAGTTTATTTCGTACATTTATCTGAAGTTAGACATTGCTGAATATCAAAACCTTGAGAACAAAATTATTGTGAAAAAGAAAATATGTTTCTGGAATAGTTTGTTTGCTGTTTTCTTTGTTCATTTCTTTTGGTTTCAGTTTTTCATATTCACTCAGTTGTTCTGAAGGACATTTGCTGTAATACGCAAGCATAAGTAACATTTCTGGAATTTTCTGAAGTTAAAAATATTAATCAAATAGCAAGCTAAATGTTTTCAGCTGTCTTTTTTCTGTGTTTTATTATTATTATTTAGATCTTATTTTCTAGGTTTGACTTCAGGGAGATGCAACAACTGCAAAGCACATCTTCTGTCACTTTTGTTGTGACTCTGTTTTTTAAGTAGGTACATAAACTGAAAGCCTGTGGTATGAGTAGGCTAGGCATTATGTTCAGATGCATTGAAATTTATTACATCTGACAAGTATCTGGATTTGGGTATTAAGTTTCTTAAAAGAAAACATTCAGAATATTTTTTTAAAAGTTTTTTTTTTTGTTGGTTTATTTTGAAGGACAGAGAAAACAGTGTATGATTCTTAAAGAACAACTTTTGTTCTCCCATGGCAATGCTAGAAGAGGCCTTAATAGCATGAATCTAGACTATTTCTGAAAGAGTTTATACTAAATGTAAGAAAGTGTTTGAAAGGAACAAAAGATTATCTTAAAATCCTTGAGAATGCCTGATACGTCCTATCCAGAAGACAAAACTTGCAGAGCAAACAGAAGTCATGTTATCTTTATCAGGACCACTGGTAAAGAGTACCACAGGAAGCAATTCAAAGAAGAAACAAAAATAAACATTAGTTGAGGTAAAAACAAAAATGAAAACATTTTATAAAATAAAAAAGTTATAGAAGGAATGTCTTTTAATTACCACCTCTCATCCTTTTATTGCCTTAGTTAAATTCAATACTTTTTCTACCTGAGAGTCTTTTTCTTCAAAATAATAGAAACTGTATAAAACTATGAAAACTAAAGACGCAGAGACTTAAGAGAAAGAAGAAATACCAAATAATGGAACCCTTTTTATTTTGTTTTGTGTGAATGGTTGTTGTTTTGTGGGTTTTTTGTTGTTTGGTTTTCTTTAATTGTAGTTGTTATTTTAAGTCAACACTGCTTTAAAACATTTTTTAATATTCCTAATTTACATTGGTGTGATTGCAGCATAACCATGTAGAGTCAGTGCATTCAAATAGTATAAGATGAGAAGAGTAAGGAAAGACAAGGGCATTTTTTTAGTATGATAGTGCTTAAAATTTTGCTTGATGTAGCATTGGCTTTCATTATTAAAGTGCCAATTTTTCCATACTATTTAAAAATGGAAATATTCTGCCAAGTTGTATAATAATTATTGCAGGGGACTTATTGAGATGTACCCCTCTTACAAGAAAGTATAACGCTGAGGAAACTTTGAAGGCAGAGTACAGTAAATTTGTAACGAATCTTCTTGATGACAGTTCCCTAGGCAACATGAACTACAGCCTTGAGACTGGCAACACCTGGAGAGCCTGGTGTATTGACTCTAAGAGAAGCAGCACGGAGGGTGGAATGAACTATAAACTGCATAGTCAGTCTCTATGAAAACATTGCAGGAATGGGAACTTGATGGCACTATGGGACTGATTAACTGTGTTGCGTTACTGTAGGGTAACAATAGTTTTGCCTTTTTCATATTTTTTTTTTTTTTGTCAAAAACACATCCTTGGGTGAATTTTGCTCATAATAACCTCATAATATAAAAAACATATCTCCACCCAAAGGATACTTGTCACTAAGGTGTGACTACCCCTCAATGAGCACATCTTCTCAATTTCTTAGCCTATACTTTTAAAAGCAAAGCAAGAAGATTTTATGCCAATCACAACAAAAGTATGTATGACTAAAGTCACTCAAGCGCTACCTGAAAGTTAGAAAGTAATGTAAAAATGGCCTAAAAGGTATGGAATTTTAGGGAATATACTGTCTCAGACAAGTCTGGAGGACCTCACTGGCTTCTGGGATCAGTTGACGGGCTGAGCCTTTCTTTCCCCTGCCTGTGGGAAAACCTGCTGGTTGAAATTCCCACACTCGGCTATAGCAGAAGTGTTCTTCCAGGAAACTCAGAAATCTCTATTGATTATTCCACGACTTAACACATTTGCAGTCAGCTGTGTAATTCATATTCTTGGTACCCCAAACAACTGAAAGTTGCATCTATTCAGAATATTGGTTTTTTTCAGAATAAACATGTAAGCGCAAATGAATTCTGCCTCCAAAGTATTTTTCTGGAGTTAAAGAGTTAGTCAGTGCAAACAACACCTCTTTCACAAAAAGAATCTGAAGCCTTAGAGGCAAGGGCTTTCTACAACCCCAAAGAGCAGAGAATTTAAATAACCATTATTTTGAATCATAATTACTTTTGTGAATTGTTTCAAATGTTAGGGTCCCCATTTTTAGCACGACCCTTACCATTTAGAGGCTTTATTCAAGTGTATCAAAAGGATAACTGTGTCTGGATTATGTCTTTCAAAGAGAGCATCTACAAAGAGTTATTTTTCTGAATGAGTTTTCCAGAGAAATTGTGCCAAACCTATCAGATATCTTTGTTAACTATACTCACTTGGACTGACACAAAATAAAAGAAAAGCACTTAAGTAATCATATCTGGCACATTTAGCAAGAATAACAGCAAGTCTAAATGTAATTATGCGGACAAATTTTATTTTGTATTTTGATATTGAATGGAACAGAAATCTATACTGATATTTACTGCTATTTATTGTGTTCTTTCTTAATTTAAGTTTAGAAGTGTTGCACTTTTTTGCCAAAATATTTATATAAATATTGAAATGAATATCAATGTGTAAACTTCATGCATGAAACAGTTTTATACCTAGAGAAGGCATTCATTCAAATTAGCTCAAAAGCACATGAAATCACTGTGGATTCTAATGGGTCCCAGTTTGGCAAGACACTAAATTTAAGCACTACTAGACTACATGAAATGATCCGAGACAGACGAATTTCATGATTATTCAGAGAGAGCAATTCAGTAGTTGTTAATTGCTATCTGGGGACATAGACACCATGCCTCTCTGATGGGCAAGCTCTCCCAGGGCGAAATACTGCTAGCATAAGGCCTTTTCTGCACACACACTGATTAAATGAACCAATTAATTAAGTGCTCACGTGTGAATTACAATGCACTTGAGTTTGGGGGAGCATTCAGCTTGAGTAGCAAACTAAGGAGACAGAAGTTGGGGAAGGAACTATGGCAGGTGTTAGAGCCTTCTGCCATGAGGATAGCTAATTTCTGCCTTCATACACTTTTGCTCTTCTGACCAAATGCAAAGATAATAAGCCTGCTGTTCTTTATATTACATATAAGTAAGTAGCAAATACATATGCCTGTTTGAGTGATTTCATGGTAATAATCAAAATGTAATTGATAATTATTCAGTTATAAAATCAGAAATAAACTCCTGAAACTGTTTTTGAATAGTTTTGCATTTCTGAAAAACTCTTATTTCACCCTATCTTTTTTCATTTCTACTCACTTGTGAAAATTTCTTAAAAATACAATGTCCATAGCCTATCTACGCATCAAAATTGCTCTCTGAATCATTTGTTTCTAAATGTCACTCAGCTTCTACTTTTTCCTTCACCATAGACATGTTCATGGTTGTTTATGAATATCAAAATATTAGTTTCATATTCTTAATCTTGATGAAGATCATACAGAAGTCAAGGCCAAATCCTTGGTTGATTTCATATTCCACACATTAATCAGGAATTAGAAGAGTCACAAAGCTAACTAGAAAATGGTTTTTCCTGTACAGCCTGTAGTGTTATGGGTAACTAAATCCCAAAACATCTAAAATTGATAAAGCCACACTTTACTTCTGTAGTTTATTTTTACTAGTACCAGTACTAGTATAGAATTTCCAAAACTACTTCTGTGGAACAAGCCATACCACTTCTCAGCTTTTATTTAACAGGTTAAAAAGTCAATAAACTTCAGTAGTATATTTGTGCACTTATAAATGATTTAGAAATCTACTTCAGAAACAAGATGTCCAAAATTATGCAAAATATTACGAGTAAGGTCTCTATATTATTTTGTGGATTTCCTCATTTCTCCTAGAAATATACTAGCTATCATACCCTTGGATTGTATTATATCAGAAACTTACAACTATCCTGTGATTGACTGCTGCACCTCAGCTGATCAGTTCCTAGCTCACTGCAGAAAGTCTCAGTTTTCGTCCTCCAGTGTATGACCTTCCATGCTGTGCTATTGAATTTCATCCCATTTCTATTACATGAGTCCTCAGGGTCATCCAATATACCTCTGGGCTATTTCACTCAACTAATGATTCCTGCCAAATACATCCTTCAAGTCTTTTTCTTATTCCCATTTCTGTGACTTTCTTCTTCCTGCCCAGAAACTCTTAAAGACTGAATTTCCAAGTCAGTTCTTATGCCATAAGATCCCCAGAAGATAGAATGATATCTCTCAAGCATTTTGGTCCTAATTTATTCTTTTTCTGGAAAAAATACCCTTAAAAATATGCATATATTTCTAATAAATTACAAAAGAATTAGTTTGTTTTCTACTTTCAAATAAATAGGTTTGAGAAATAGAAGATAAGCTATCAGAAAGTGGCAATCCATTTGTCAATATCAATTTAAAAATAATCCCAGATTATAACTAATATTTTTTAAAAGCTACAATATTTCATAGTGCTATTACACTGTGAAATGAAGAGCATAAACATAAGACATGCACAGATGCCATCTTATGTTTATTTATCTGTCAGGAAAAAAGACAATTAAAAAATTATGATTTTTGTGTTTCTTTACCCAAATTGATGTCAGGTATTCGTGCATATTTATGTATCGAATTTTCCTAATCATTTTCTTAATTTCTTAATTACAGAATACCAATGCAGTTAGGCACTTTATAATAATCTATGCAATTCTACTCAAAAAGCTGCACAATATGTGATGAACAGCTTCTCTTTCAACTAAGGATATTGTTATTTTTTTTCTTCTGAAGATACAATCTTCCAAAATTTAGAAAACACTACAAACTAACTATTTTCATCAGAGATAAAGTTATATGTTCAAATTTATTTAGAAAATAAATAACAATAATCAATGTAGAATGTTTTTACAACTATCAAAAATATTCCAGCTAGTGTAAGAAAATGACAAATGTCTAGCATACAAATATTAATTTCCTGAAATGCTCAGTACAACATTATTATACTTAATGGGCAATCAGTTTAAGTGAAGTTAATGACATAGATTGCAGCAAAACTGTAACGATTAAAGTTCGGTTAAAGACGGATAAGACATAGAGGCATCAGATCAGCCCTGAGTCAAAGCAATTGCTATTTAATATTAATTCTTTCCCACTGTTAAATAAACCAGAACAGCAACAGTGCCTAGCAGTCCTGATCTTGTGTCAAAGCTTATTGTTCCCTGAATAAGTGTAATGAGAAAGAAGCTGCTCGTCTAGAAATCTTTAAGTTGCTGCCATTTTCTCTTGGGAGTAGAGATAGCTTCTTATTTTTGCATCACCTCTTTCAGGATTCATCCTAACATTACTGCATTTCAAACAATATATAAAGAAGGAATGTCTCTGTTTAATAAGAGCATACAGAAGCCCTAATAATCCCATATCTACTTAAGATTTTGTGTGTTTCAGTTCAGATTAAGTTTGTTTTCCAAAACAACTTTGTTTCACTTAAGCCTTGTTTCATACTGCATGCATAAACATACTACAATCCAGTGAATGCATACTAAATTTTAAAGTTCAACACAAAATTTTGTGGGATCTCCACATAGATCTCAGAGAGGATATAGGGGCAATGTCTTGCACATGGGTCAAAGCAACCTCCATTACCAATAGAAGCTGGGAGATGAAAGGACTGATTACAGCCCTGCCAACTACACTATCTAGGTGTATAGGCATTCATGAAACAGACTATTGTTTACTGAAGTTTCACCTTTCAAACAAAAGTGGGCACATAAATCTCATTTTCAGATGTAGCTTCATAATTTGTAAATTACCCCCTCCCCAACCTAGAAAAAAATAAAAATAACAATAACAATAAATATGTAATGTTAATATAGGAGACTAATAAGTCTCCTTTCTTTTCTCACTGAAGAAATTGACACTTCCCAGAAGAATTACATATATGGCATTTAGTACTACAAGGTATCTATCCAAAATCTAATCTGCCTATGACAGTAATTGGTGGGTGATCTGCCTGTCTGTACCTCAACTCATGAGGTTTTTCATTGTATGTTTTCCCTGTGTTCTCTTGAAGAGAAGAAGGTATAGAGAGGCCATGTGGTTGCTTGATAACTACTGGTGTTAAACCACAGCAATCCGGCATGTGAATTTACATGCAAGATGAATTTGGAGAATACTTTATCTCAAGGAAAATACATATTTTGGCCATTCCTGAAATAACACTACGCATCCCTTAAATGCAGCTTTTACACAAACAAGTTAAATACACTAAAGTCACTAATTCAAGACAAAGTCTAAATACATCCTTTTTGAAATAGCAATACTAGTGGGTTCTTTTGATTTAACGGCAAAACTAATGCTGCCATTACTGCTACAGCATATTTATTATGGCATGTAGTTGTCTATTATATATTCAGTAATAGCCTGTGATGAATTGGATGTTCATTGTGATAAGACAGAAGGTTAATTTTTTTGTTGTTATTGATGTTAAGATTAGTAAATAACAAAGCCAAATTTGCAACTCGCACAAGTCAAAACCTGCAAAAGATGTGTATTAGAACATCCATTCTTTTTTTCATAAGCTATTCCCACATCTCTCCTGTAAAAATTCTATTTAAACAACACAGCAACTCCTTATCTTCTGCATTTTCTTGCTTTTCATCCTAGCCAAGTTGTTTATTTCCCTCTCACAAAATAAAAATAAAAAATAAAATAAAAAAATATATTGTTGAAATACTACTGTATTAGTGCAAAGGAAAGTAAAAAGGACTATAACCTTAGAAATTTATAATTACTTAAGCACAAAAAGGCTAGATGCAGACGAGTGATATTGCTATCCCAGAACAAATGAACTGAAATGAAATGCATCCCTCCAGGTGCTTTGGAAGATGTCACAATCTCTTCAACATGATGAAGCTAACAGGCTTACAGAGATCAGGGTAAAAGTCAGTTAACAGGGTTAAAAGATACAGTCATCACAGTTTGAACTTTTAACCTTGAAGAAGTTATGATTTTCTCTACTAATGGCTACCATAGGGACGTTTGAATGCAGGTTTCACATTATTCAAGTTAAACTAGTGATAATGTCACTTGATAACAATAGGAGCCATTTTGCAAAATGAGGAAGTTTAGTCATTCAGTGCCTTCTAATGCTGATATCTGAGATCTGGAGTTTCAGAGATCTAAGTATTCCAAGCGAAAGCTCTCCATCACAAAGAGAAGGGCAATTCTCATTCTTCTGGATCTAATGAGAATAAAACATTATAATACTACCACACCCAATGTCAGGTACATACAAGGCATTTATCTAAAATGTCAGTGTGAAACTCCACCTGCACATCATGGCACAGATGAAATCACATGTGAAATTCAGTCTCATTTAATGGGTCCTTTTAAATCCCTTCCTGGTCAGTTTTTTCCTCTAGGTAGGGATGGAGAGAATCACTTTACTCAAAAAGCATCCACCCTCTGCTCTATTTTAGCTTAAAAAATAAAATAAAATAAAATAAAATAATAAATAAATAAATAAATAATAAAATGACATATGCAAAAATCTACGAACAATAAAAACACACTGCTACTCTTGCAGTTAGCTACTTGCTACTAGTTCTTGGAAAACTGTTTACAAAAACATTTCCTGCTACCATTCTTCCAATAAATAACAATTGGTTTTGCCATTAATGGATGTTCCAGACCTCTCTGTTCCTAATGTGTTCTATGTTGCTACTGGGGCTTGCAACTATTACTCCAAGTCATAGCTGCCACAGCTGCAAGCAGCCATAGAACCCATGTTGTTTAACATCCTGACACTTAGTCCTCCAGTGGGCTGTGTCCTCTTCTTTTCTCCTTCTCCTATTCAAATCTTAAGAAGGGAGACACCTAAATCAATTTACCTCTGTATCCACATAGACACAGCCAATCATCTATGCCTTACGGAACAACTGTGTGTAAGGTCAGTCTCTTTCTGAATGAAACACATGTCAAAGTGACAGCCCTGGGAAGCCAAATCTTTTTGAGCCTTTTCTTGTTGCCATGAATGTTAATTCAAATATGAGAAAGCTATCAGGCATCACTGACATTGTTCTGTAATTGAATGATACTAATCATGATTACATTCTGACAAAGTAATGTTTTTATCCAGGACAGCTGTTTTGACAGTTTCTCACTGTATTACGTGGAGCAAGCTGGAACATAAAATGAACGAAAGACAGAATCCTATTCAATACATGCTCTTTTACCACACCTTTAACCTTGAATATGAAGCTAAAGGGCATCTTTAGATAAGGTCATCATAATGGTTTGTATTATGAAAGGTTCACCAAAAGGTTCATATTCATGCAACATAGAGTGACATCCAGTTTATATAAAAAACAGCACAAGCCTGGCTGTGTAGTGTCTGGAAAAAAATGAATATACCTTGTGTAAATCAAGAGTCTCACATTGGTGATAAATCAGCTGTTTGGAAGATAAAGGTAGTTACAAGTGAGTGAAAGACTAGCAGTGAGTGAATTTAGCTGCTGGAAGAGTAATAACCTAGGAAAAAAGCTGAAGAAAAAACACATATATAAGGTCAGACAACTGTGTGGACATTTAACATCATACTTGCAAGCTGAGATAGGCATCAAAGTTGACATTCTGAAGTTAACACTACTTTACCAGAGAATAGCCTTGTGAAAACAGTTAAACACTGTTATTTCTCCAAAAGGACGGAGAATACATGTCAAGCAATGACCCAGAATAGCACACTGCCTTGACTATGACTCTGCTTTTCAAAGGCAGGCTGAATATGCAAATCATCATGAACAATGGCCACAAAAGCACTTCTCATTCTACAAGGAAGTTATGCATACTCTGTCCACTGAGTTGTGTATGCTAAATATTTCCAGACTAGATCACTGTTATTCCTGAATCTGAAACAGAACTGTACCTCAGTTCTTTCATGTACTGGTGATACTGCTCTGGTTTCCTCCACTCACTAATATTGCAAACTTGCAGCTGTAAGGGGCTAAGGCAACTCTCACTTTTCCTTCCCAGATCTGTGTGGTAGATAAAATTTCCCAGAAAATTAAGGATTAAGAAATCCTGAAATAGGCTTCCAAGATCAAGAAATAGTACAAGAATACTATGCAAGACTGTGTTCAAAGTTTTCTATATAGAGAGAGATGCTTTGGATTTTTCCTCTAAACAATGCGGTCAGCGTAGCTTTCATGAAGTATCTAGAAAACCTCACTTTTCAAAAGTCCTGAAGTCACACTGTCAGAAAGGTATCCTTAAAGAGTAGCAAGTTCTATTACTGTTCATGAAAAATATCTGATTATTTTATGTAGTATTTGAATCATTTTATACCAATCACATTTGTAAATTTTGTCAGAAATCCTATGATAAATAGTACTGATAGCATCTTAGCATAAATGGAAGGATAAAATCATGTGTGCTAGGCTGGAATCTCTAAAACCTTTGAAAATTAACATATTTTTATGGCCTTACTTCTTCCTCCTGTGCATATTGTATGAAGACTAATACCAGTAAAAGAATCAGCTTTTTAGTAGTTACCTGATCCACTTCAGTCCATTAACTGTTAAAATCACATTCTTCTACAGAGAGGCTGTTTATCCTAGAGAAGACTCTAAGGAGGTCTTATAACAGCTTTCCTGTACTCAAAGGGAGCCTTCAAAAAAATGGGAGAGACTCTTTGCCAATATGATAGTACAAAGAGTAATAACTTTAAACTTAAAAAGGGGAGATTTAAATTGGACATGAGGAAGAAGTTCTTAACCAAGTGGATGGTGAGGCACTGGACCAGGCTGCCAGAGAATTTGTGGATGGCCCATCCCTGGTTGTGCTCAAGGCCAGGATGGATGGGGCTTTGGTCAGCTTTGTATAGTGGAAGGTGTCCTCACCCATGGTAAGCAAGTTCAAACTGATAATTTTTAAGTTTTCTTCCAACTCAAGACATTCTCTCACTAACACCAACATCCCACAAAGATTTTTCCCAACCAGCTTTCCATGTCTCTTTGCTATTTGGTATCTCTGCATGTCAGGCAGTGTCTCAAGGTCTTCTAGTTCCCCAACTCCAGGCTTGTACATCTCAAATACCTGGCTGAAACACAGTGCTGACTGTGATGCTCAGAAGTACACTTACTTTCAAAATCTACTGATTCCAACAAGAGTTTATTTCCAACTTTGATTTTAACTCTCGAATCTTGATCACACAGCTTAAGTAAATCAAATAGTAGGTAAGTCATATGTGACAAATGTAATTTAAAGTGAAATAAAAAATGTGTTTAAGTGGTTTGTTGGGTTGTGGCCTAAATGTATTCCCACTGAATCCAATAACTTAAAATAAAACTAGTGGAGAGAAAAGAAAAATATTAAATTTGATTTATTTGACTTTACTTTACTGATACAATTTGTGCATTACGTCTTAGATAGCTCAGTTTATATGAAAGAAATTTTGTGACATTTTGAAGCAGGGGCACAGAAAAATTTGACAAGTCAATCCATTTTAGAGTAATATTTTTAATGATTTAAACTCAGCCATAGTTTAGATAGTTTTCCTTAAGCTCTGATGAACCATATTTCCTGCAGCTTCAGGGTTTATCTGCCAATTTGTAAGCCAACATAAATTAATTTTCCCACCAGAAGCTGGAAAGAATCTAAAATATGGTTTATAGTTGAATTTTTTTCTGCTTCAACATAGTGATTATGCATATCTCAAATAAAATAGGAATACAGTCATATATATTTGATGAAGATATCTTATATTTTGTCTGCATATCTTCACACACATTCACACATTAAAAAGTAGTTGTAAAGTATTGTGCTTTTTTTAAAGACACTTGAAAGTATGTTACTTCTTTCTCTCTCTACTCCAAGTCATAGAATAAAAGGAGAGTTAAAAAAAAGCTCACAGTGAAGCCTACATAAAGGCTTATGTGAGACATATTACAAAAATCTATGCATTTAAAAAAAATAATAATTCTTTTATAAGGTTGTGAGAGGTACGTCCATGTTTAAACATAAAAAGAGCAACTGCAGAGGAAAAGATAGGACTAGAGTAATTTCTTTATCAATACCCATTCAACTGAATGTAGGATGGCTCCTCTGAAAGTAATGCCTCCTTGCCGGGGAAGATGTAACTGTGAGTGAGTTTAGCCTCTTTGGAAGACCCTATCACTGTGAAACCTTGGGAGACTGGACTGTAAAACAGAGAACAAATGATGTCTGTTTGTATCTAACGGTAAACAGGAGTTTTTCTGTATGCTTTGTTAACCTTGTCACACTTGAGAAACCTTTCATCCTTTATCACTGTTGTCTGGGAGAAGCTAGGCCAATTAACTGATTAGTGGAACCTAGAGGGACAGGAATTTCTTGTTTGTAAGTGAATGGTATATAAGATGCCTACTGAACACAGTAAGGTAGAACTATTCTGATGCTACAAGAAACAGATAGTTCTCTAACTCAACTAAGCACTGACACCTCCTATTTTATTATGTTGGCCCACAGCATCAGGCATGGATGTTGATGGCATGGCAGTAGAAGAAATTGAGCCGTCCCACCAATATTCCATTACACTTGATTGCCATGTGACAGATATCAGTAGAGGGGCAGTCTGACAAAATGGCATCTGGTATAGAAGTGTCTATGAAGCAAGGGTGTGTCACTGAATTTCTGCACAAGGAAAGAACTGCATCCATTGACATTCATCAGTACTTGCTGAATGCTTATGAAGATCAAACAGTGGATGTCAGAACTGCATTGGGTTATGCTTTTCAGCAGTTGTGACAGCAGATCACCTCCATTGATACAGATTTTTTACAAGTACAGCATGCAGGTTCTTGTTCATCACTGGTGAAAATACATAGCTAACAGTAGTGACTATGTTGAAAAACAGCATTTTGTAGCTGAGAAATTGCTCTATGAACTACTGTGTTATTGTGGTCTTTGAATCTGCTGTCATTTCCATGGAAATAAATAGGAGGCACTACTTTTAGAGCAAGCTATGTACATTTCCTTTCATTTCCACATAATACAGAAAAAGTCTGAATGAGCAAACACATTATCAGTAAGGAGCAGCTATGAAAGAACGCAACTGAGCAGGACCACCAGGCCTGACCCAGCTGTTTTACTCCAGCATTCCCACATCAATGCTGTTCCCTGTGCCAAGACCCTACTTTTGCCATAAAACCTACATACAAAAGCCCATCTTTTTTTCAGAACTTCACATCCTCAGTGGGACTGTCTGTGAAGTGGGGAAACAATTATCTGAATGAAGTCTGTAGATGCTTCTTTTCTGATAATGTGTCTCACAAATTAACAAGCCCCTGGAGTAAGAGAGAATATGAAGTTGTCCATGAGGATAAATGCTTCTCCAAAATATTTCCAGTAAGTTGTCATTATTTAGTGAATGCAAGAAGTATGAAAGTACGTCCTACTTATGTCAGAGTATTACACAGAATCACAGTAGTTGGAAGGGATCTCTAGAGATGATTGAGTCCAACCCCACTGCTAAAGCAGGTAACCTAGGAGCAGGTCATACAGGTAGGCATCCAGACAGGTGTCAAATATCTTCATAGAAGGAGACTCTACAACCTCTGTGGGTAACCTGCTCCAGTGCTCCATCATCCTAACTGTAAAGAAGTTCTTCCACATGTTAGTACAGAACTTCTTATGTTCAAGTTTTAGGCCACTACTCCTTGTCCTACTGCTGCATACTGCTGAGAAGAGCCTGATCTCATTCATTCATCCTCTATCTCCATTCAGATATTTATAAACATTTATCAGATCACCTTTCAGTCTTCTTTTCCCCAGGCTGAACAAATCCAGGTTACTCAGCCTTCTCTCATACAGGAGATGCTCCAGGCCCTTTATCATACTTGTGGCCCCTCCCTGGACTCCTTCTAGGAGATCCCTGTCTTTTTTGAACTGGGAAGCCTAGAACTGGACACAGTAAGTCTAAATGAGTACGGCCTCACCAGGGCAGAGTAGAGGGGGAGGATCACCTCCCTTGACCTGCTGGCCATGCTCTTTTTAATGCATCTCAGGATATCACTGGTCTTTTTGGCCACAAGAGCACACTGCTGGCTGATAATCAACCAGCTGTCCATCAGGACTCCCAGGTCCTTCTCTCCAAAGCTCATCTGCTGAGAAGAACTAGATCAGTGTCATGGTTTTATGATTTTTGGTCACCAGTATTCCACACCATAACATCATGTAATGCACTGGGGGGCGGGGGAGTATGATTTCTGCCGAATGTTCGCCCGAAGGAGAAGAACTGCATTTCCCCAGGAGGCTTTGCGGTCAGCAAGGAGATAGAACTCTGTGCAAGGTCACCTGATCCTTCTTCTTCACCTGCTCTTCGCTGTCTGCGCTTCGCCATCTGCTTTTCTTCAGTCACTCATCTGGACTGCACTTCTCACCTCAGCATTGTGGTGAGGTCTATCTACCATCCAGACAGACTCTCTCTCTTTCTCTCATTGTATTTTTTGCTAATACTCTATTTAGTAAATCATTTGTTCCACCTCAGATTATTGCTGTTGTTTTCAAGTATTTTGGGGTCCCCTGTTTCCCCTTTCTCGGAGGTGCAGATCCACAGATCCCTCCGCCCTGCTGGTCATGGAACCAGGCCAAACCAGCCCGTAAACCATTGACAATCAGCTTCAGATCCTTTACATACTCTTCTTTAATTCCAAAGAGATTGTATTCAGACACTGCATTTTTAAGACATTATTTTATGCTCTATTGAATCTGGTCTAGGTATTGTAAGCACTAGGTTCAAGCTGAAGCTTAGTTAGCAGAAATCTGAAGTTAGCAGAAAACTGAAATGATCTTGTTGATTTTTAAGAGAGTGTAGACAGCAACTACCAAGAACTCCAGAGTAGTAAACATAGTTATCTAAGTAGTTAAAATTAAATCTTTCATGCAGAAAAATGAAGCAGTTGCTCTGTAAATAATTCAGAGAAATGGAAATATGATGATACTGACCTCAGGTTCTGTTGATTTTATTTCATTTTAATTGCTATTATATTTAAGTATTTTAAGTATGTCTGCAGGGCTTTTCTAGAACTATCATGATGATTTAGTGTGTCAAATTACAAACAGGACCGTTCCTGAAATGATAGCTCAGTTTTATAATTGGTTGTAAAAGACTGCAATAATTTCACTTTTTCTATAGGCAATTTTTCTCCCTATTAAATATTTCTTTTCAATTTGATAAAATATCACAACAACAAGGAACCTTGGAAAGGCTATTCTTTATGGTGCAGGGAAAAATTAAAATGAAAGAAAATTCCTACAAAAAAAAAAAAATCTTTATGCATTTCCATAAATTCAGAAGATGGGACAATACAGTCATGCCTAAAAGAACCCTTTTAATGCAACAATAGCTACTGAACCAAGTATTATATATGCTTAATTACAAACAACATTTTGCACAACTAGCTCTTTATTTTATTTTCATTTACCCAAAACAAATTCATTCACCTTTTATTCTGTTAGTACTTTATTTCGTAGTTTATTTCTACCAATAAAAGTTTTAGAAATTTTAGAAGTTTCGAAAGCTAACAATGAACACACAAAGTTTGGCTCCTTCACGGATGTTGAAGCAAATCCCATGACAATAACTACATCCTATGAAATCATTGCATTGCTGCCATTAGCATTCATGACAACCACAACTCTGTGATTTTAACTCCCTTCCTGACTTTGTTATTAGCACAAGGCAACTGTCAAAAATGTAACCTCCAGACTAGTATACTGACAGATAAAGGAAGGAGAATGGATGAAAGGGGGAGACATACTAACTGCAGGTAGATGGAATTTCTCTGTTTCAAGAGGAAGAATTCAAGAAATTGTTGTTTAACGAAAGATAGACAAATTAATTACACTTTCTTTTCCCTTTATTTAAGAATCTAATCTAAGCAATAGCTCAACTTCAGCAAAACTTCAGTACCCCTTGAGCTGGGGCTTCCAACTCTACCATAAATGATATTGAACACAACCGAGTGCTTCTGCTCCCTCTGCAACTCTTTAGCCAATAGAAAACTTTATATAAAGATACATTTAAGAAAATTGCGTGTTCATAGTTACCTGCAGAAGTGGATTCTTGAGATCAAATGAAAGAAATGTCTGCCTGGAGTCTTAAATCAGGTGGAAAACTTTAGAGAGCACTTCAGAAGTAACTTAGTATCGACTTTATTTATTTTGCTCTGTCTTAAGCTTGGTTTTTCTTATCCCACTTGAAGGGACCATTCAGCAAGACCTGGATAGGCTGGAGAGCTGGGCAGAAAAAAAACCGGATGAGGTTTAACAAAAGCAAGTGTAGAGTCTTGCATTTGGGGAGGAATAATTCCATGCATCAGCACAGGTTGGGGGATGACCTGCTGGAGGGGAGCTCTGCGGAAAGGGACCTGGGTGTCCTGGTGGACGACAGGTTGGCCATGAGCCAGCAGTGTGCCCTTGTGGCCAAAAAGGCCAATGGCATCCTGGGGTGAATTAAAAAGAGCGTGTCCAGCAGGTCAAAGGAGGTGATCTTCCCCCTCTACGCTGCCCTGGTAAGACCTCATCTGGAGTACTGCATCCAGTTCTGGGCTCCCCAGTACAGAAAAGACAAGGATCTCTTGGAAAGAGTCCAGCGGAGGACCACAAAGATGGTGAAGGGCCTGGAGCATCTCCCCTATGAGGAAAGGCTGAGTGAACTGGGTCTGTTCAGCCTTGAGAAAAGAAGACTGAGAGGGGACCTGATCCAGGTCTATAAATATCTAAGGTGTGGGGGGCAGAATGGCAAGGCCAGACTCTTTTCAGTGGTGAGTGGAGACAGGACAAGGGGAAACGGCTGGAAATTGCAGCATAGGAAGTTCCGCACAAATGTGTGCAAGAACTTCTTTACAGTGAGGGTGACAGAGCAGTGGAACAGGCTGCCCAGGGAGGTGGTGGAGTCTCCTTCTCTGGAGATGTTCAAGACCTGCCTGGATGCCTACCTGTGCGACCTGATGTAGGGAACCTGCTTTGGCAGGGGGGTTGGACTCGATGATCTCTGGAGGTCTCTTCCAACCCCTACAATTCTGTGATTCTGTGATTCAATTCTGTGATCTTTCCCTATTTCACCATATGTGTAATCTTTAGTACATATGTCCAGGCTCTATTGAGAAAGCTTGACAGAGAAAGCTAAGTCCAGCTGCACTCTAGTCTCTTATCAGACTAACATGGATATGACATTTAGACCCCCCGTCTTTCCATTCTTTCCATTTTTATCCCAGCTTCCGGAAGTCTTGCTTATTTATTTGCTCTTAGAAGAAAGGTCTTTGTTTTATGAAATGCTTACATACTGCCTACTATGCAAAACATGAAAAAGATCATAAATAACGAGGAAAAAACACTTATCACAAAAAAAAAAAAAACCAACAACAACAAAAAAAAACCCAAAGCACAGAACCAAAGTAACAGAATATATATATTTTTTAAAACTTTGCTTTTCTCTCTGAGTGAAAGCCAGATGCACACCTACCTTTAGTTCTGTCAAAGGGAATAATTTTTTCATCCTGCACAAAGACAGCAAAGACTGAATAGAGTTTTCTCCAACATTCTTCAGTGTTCAGGCTGAGAGTTTGTTCAGTGTGCTGTATAACTGTACAAGCAACCATCCCACTAATATTGAGACGTAGTTTAAATCATTTGGTTAATTACTGTAAACAAAGAAAGCTACTTATCCAGCCTGTCCTTCTTGTTCCCAGTATATCATGTTGTACATGAGAATATAGATGACACTGACAGTAAGATTTAACTTTTCCTATGAATACATTGCCACATGTTTGCTGAAATGCACAAAGTTGTGATTCCTGCGACTGCAAGAACAGAAATGTGGTTTCAAATATTTGCAACAGTAATATTTCTTTTCAGCATTTGTGACATTTCATTTTCACATATGAAGAGGAGACCTCATTAGTTGTTTGGTTTTTTTTTTAGTTTTTTTTGTTTGTTTGTTTGTTTAACTTCCTGACATAACATGCCAATATATACTTTGCCTAATTGCTAATTTAATGAATAGCCAAGCTTTGCCTCTTTGTGTTCTAGGGATCTTTTTAGTAGATCAGTTCTGAAGCACTTAAGTGTGAAAGAATTGATCTTTATATCCAGGAAAGACTATGCTTACAACTCAACCTAAATTCCTTCTATAATTAATACATTCCATCTGCAAATTATTCTTCCAATTTGTGATTGCATTTGCTTCCCTCTGATCTCACACACATGGGGTTTACATTTGCCTCAGGGAAAAGATCTATCAGGCAAATGTTCCAAGAAAAAAAGTTGACAAATATTATATCAGTGAATCACATGTGATTCCTTGCTTTTTGCAAGCAGTGAGATTTGCTGTTGCAAACAAAAGATGGCAGTGAAGTGGAAATGGACTGATGTATTACAAACTTGAAGCTTTTTCCCAAATGGAGATGAATTTAAGAGCAGACAATGAGAACAGCTGCGTGGAAAATAGTCAAAAGGCAATGAGAAAGACTGGAAGGACAGAAAAGAATGATAGACACTAAGTGATCACCCTAACACGGAGAAAGATGTTTTCAGGAGAAGCCTGAGGCAGCGTGTGTCAGAAAAAATGTATTTCTGGAATAACTCACAGCAATTATTAGGATGTTATGCAGGGTGGCTGAATATGTGGCTGCATGGATGGAAGACAAATCAAAGGTGAAAAAAGGCCTACAAGAGGAACAAGAAGACTGAATTAATAACAGGCAATAAATTGACTTCAGCTTTTCTTTTTCTTTGCTTTTTTTTTTTTTCTTTTAATTTAGTGTCTTGCATTTTTATCTTATCCTGTACGATCTAGGAATGTAAGAATTCCTAGATAATTGGTTTATGCGTTTCTATCTTTTTTTTTTTTCCTGTGGCCAAAAAAAAAAGTAATCTGAAAAGAAGAAAAAGCAGATCAGTAATACTGAAATAATTCATCTCATGTTGTTCTTTTTGTTCTCATAAATTAAACAACAGAAACCACTTCTCAGTTGACTACCTCACTAAAGTAACTCAAAAAGACCAATTAGATATATGAAAGTCTATTATTATTTTTTTAACAGATATTTCCTAATTGTATTTCCAAAGCATTTATGGTTTTAATACATTTATCCTTTTAAAAAAAAGGTAAGAAAATATGAAGTCTTTACAGAGTGTAGACAAGAAATCACACCAAATAAGTGGCTTCTAGTAAGACAAATTGATTTCTCACACACCTCCCCTACCTTTTTTTTTTTTTTTTTTCTTCTTGATAAATCTTTTTGGTACCACATTCTACAAACTGTAAAAAGCTTCCACTCTTCCACACTGCAAATACTTATTCTTCTTTACATAGTTCCTCACTGTATAATTCCCTTATTGTAACTCTAACTAAAACTACTGAATCTACATGGCCCATTTCTAAATCATTCTAAATCAGTACAGCTACGTTGCCTTTAGAGGAATTACATCAACCAAAGGTCTGTGTCTGATGGGCTATTGGGCAAGGCTTTGAACACTCAGCTACAACCTGCACATCCTCTAAAAGGTTCATAACGCAGAGAGCAAACAGATCCTGGCCTGGAAGAGAAATGTGTTCAGCCATCTTCTTGCCAAATCATCTCTCAATGGATTTTTAAGCTATTCAGTGTTACCATACGGAATGCTACTGCATACACACAGTTTTAGAGAAAATCTTCAGAAGAAAGGCAAGTCCCTTGATGACATATTTGGGTGGCCCTGACTGTTCTGGTTTCCCAGGCAGGAGTTTAAAAAGATATGAAAAGGGCAGAGCTGTGCTTGGCATGCACTTTTATAGGAAGAGGAGTGCTAGAGTTACTCTGGGGAAAAAAAAAAAAAAAAAAAAAAAAAGGAAGGAAAGAGAAAGTGATAATCCAGGACAAACCCTTGAAAATAAACTTTCTTCTGTCCCTCTACAACTCTATTTCATTTTTAGCTCATTAGCAGCAGAACTAAACAATAAAGAACTCAAAATAACCATACAGTGCCTTAATAATAAATCCACCTTGCCTTTTTTTGGACAGATGTTTGAATCTGGAATTTGCTGTTGAATGCTTCAGGCAAACCCTCAGACTGCACACTGTCATTCCAGAACTCTTTTTTTTCCCTGTGATATTTCTAGCTAACATTCAGTGTATGTCAAAATAAAGTTATAATCTCTACTTCAAATTAATACCCTTATACCACATCAGTCTTCACGAGTGTTCTTTTTATTAACTGAAGTAATCCAAATTGCCTCAGACTGTGTCCAAACCCAATTTGACGTATATATTTGACATATATATACTGTTCTATTTTTATTTTTATTTTTCATTTCCACACAGTTACTTAAATGTAAATCATAAGAAGCCTCTGGATATCATGAGCAGTTTGGAAGACTGACTGCTTGGCTATACTGAAACAATATGTGCTGTAATGACAAAAGTACTTTGTAATTTGAAACATAGTAATGCAACTTGTATTCCCACTAAAAACAGTGTAAGAGTCAAGCTATTCTAAGAGATAGATACAGTTTCAGATGCAAACACTTGTAATTCCTGATGCAGCAGAGACCAAAAATAAATTATTCCCTGATTTGAAATGGGTTCTTTAAGTCCAACTTTTAAAATAAGCACCTATAAATAAATCCTCAATGTTTGCAAGGTTTTCCCTTGTGTAGATAAATATGTAATTTCACATGTCATTTTGTCATTGAATCAAAAACCTCCAAAATTTCTCACAAGTTTCATGCAAGAGACTGACATTAGTCTATTCCCATTGTAGCTATAAAGGAGTTTCATAATTAGAAATATATAAAAGAGCCTGAATTCCCCAAAAATTCTGCAGGCGTATTTGTGAAGAAACAGCAAAACGCAGCCCTTAGTGAGAAATATAAGCAGCTGTTTACTTGATAATCTCTCTCTTAGCTGTGAATCCTGTGCAAAATCAATAAGGAAAATTTTGATGATTTACTGAGATCTGAAAGACTCATTTTTCCAATTTTTCCCCCTTTACAAATAACATAAGGGGGGGGGGGAAAGTAAAGGAATCTGAAGGAGTACCTGGCTTTTATGGGATATAGCCTCTTTATAAGAAGCTATGAGCACTTTTTATCATATAAATACAGAGACAGATGCAATAGAATTCAGTAAAACCAGCATTAGATGTAGATTAAAATTAGTAAGTTTGCTATGACCAGTATGTATGTGTGTATATATATACATATATATATATGTATATATATATACATGTATATATACATACATGTATATATACATATATATATATATACATATATATATATATACATATATATATATATATATGTATATATATATATATATATATGTATACATACACACACACAGGATGGAGAAATTTGACATGCTACCTAACTGCCATTGCAGAAAACAAGGTGAATTTGCCATCTAAATTCCATACCATTAAGATGCAGCTATAAGAAACCATTATAACTATGTGACAATAAATTGTGGCAAGAAGTCCCTTTACCAATATTTAAGATGTTTTATTATCATGGTCATGTTTTTCGTTCATTTGTTTGTTTTGGTGAGAGGTAAAAGAACAAATTAAAGAGTACATACTAAGCATTTCCTGAGTTTGAAGGAAAGGAAACAGACATCATTTTTTACAATGCCAAACAAATAAGCAAATAAGAACAAAACTAACACGCTCAAACAAAAACAGGACAGCAGTTCACAGAACAGACCTGAAGGGAACAGTTACTGCCCAAAGGATCTCTGATTGTATAATTAAATGCCTGTAAGAAATCCAGAAGTCTATATTCAAAAAGCAAATGTCTTCAAACTTGCCACTTCCTCAGCTAGGTGATAAAAGTAACATCTGAATAGACATTTAGCAGCAGAGTTGCTAAGAGGAAAAAGTTGCAAATATTGTATTATTTTAACTCAAAAAGTGGAAGACAATGTGCACAAAATCTAATGAGAAAAGTCTTCTCTATCATAAGATATAAGACTTATGCAGCTCTAACCTGTATTTGAACACCTGTCCAAAACTGTAATGTGTTATTACTCCTGTATTTCCTCATCATTAATTCAAATGTAATTTAACGTATGCACTATTGCTTACACATCATTATCTGGATACGTTGTCACAGCCTGGGGCTGTAAAGGAAATTTTTTTATTTGGAATAGGAGCTTATAGCAAATCACTGTGTGAAAGAGATGCCAAATTCCTGGGGTCCCTCTCCCTGATCTCCAGTACCTTACTGCAACCCCTATCCTTCCCTCATTAAAAACCAAACAAATCTGTGAAGCAAGCAGCACCAAGCAGTTCTGACTATGTTGAAGAAAAGCTAGATTTCTGGCATGTAAGAGTAATTATCCAGATGTATTTCTCTCTGCAAGGAGAAGCCCACAACTACATTCCTGCTCTGGTTAATTTAAGAACTGCACTTACTAACTGCCTCACACTCTGTTCAAGCAAACAATAGGATTTAAACCAGCCTGTACAGCATCCTCCCATCAACTCTGCAAAGAAACATAGAGTAAGGCTAGAGAAAGAATTAAATAGATATTTGTTAAAGACAGAGTATATTCTGTAATATATTATAATCAGATATTTAACATCCATGCAGTAGAACTACAATTATAGAATCACCAAGGTTACAAAAGACCTAAAAGATCATCCAGTCCAACCGTTCACCTATTCCCAATAGCTCCTACTAAATCACGTCCCTCAACACAACATCCAGCCTTTCCTTGAACACCCCCATGGTCGATGACTCCACCACCTTCCTGGGCAGTCCGTTCCAGTGCCTGACTACCCTTTCTGAAAAGTAATACTTCCTAATGTCCAGCCTGAATCTCCCCTGCCGTAGCTTGAAACCATTCCCCCTGGTCCTATCACTAATGACACGAGAGAAGAGGCCGACCCCCAGCTTATTACAACCTCCCTTCAGGAAGTTATAGAGAGCAATGAGGTCTCCCCTGAGCCTCCTCTTCTCCAGGCTGAACATTCCCAGCTCCTTCAGCCTCTCCTCGTATGCCCTGTGTTCCAGACCCCTCACCAATCAGTACTAATTGCACCCAAGCACATTAGTTTTATATGTCGCTAATAGAAATGTATTGAAATTTGATAACTTTTTAAGGTTTTAAAATCATATTTTAAAACTTGGCTTCAAAATTTTCTTCATGAACAACTTCAGACTTAAAGCCCTTGGGACAAATAACAGCCTTGAGTGTTTTTTCAGATTTCAGATAAAAATATGATGCTGTATATATTATTATTATTATTACTCAAAACTCATCTATTCAACTTATTAAGGCTCTAAAAAAAAAAAAAAAAAAAAAAAAAAAGATTTGAAAGTTTATATAAAATGACTTTTATTTACGTTGGTCAATAAAAACTATTTTTTGCATATTTTTCAGAGAAATTCTCATTGGAGAAAAAACAAACAAAACAAGTTAAACTATCTGCTCCATTGAAAGTTATCCTCTAATAGCTCTCTTAATTTTCTCCTACGATAGTTCTGTTCCACACAAGAGTCAACCCATTATATGTATGTATAATCAATGAATATTAAGATGTTATAATTATGAAATAAACAAGAGAGCTAGGCAAAGCAGATTATAATAACAAAAAGAGAATAGATAGAAAGCTTACCCATATCCCGAGCTCGCTTATGAACCTCCAGCAGAGGGGATCTCCAGAAAAGATCCTTCCCCACTGGTAGCCAGCTCTTAAATGGGTCTAGGAGAGGTGCAGCCAGGCTCCACCCCTTCCGGCAGCACAGGTGAATTGCCTTCAGCTGTGCTCCCATGGCTGATTCATTGCTCACCTCAGGTGATCAATCAGAGGTTCAGGCCATGATTCAGCAGTTCCCATACAACGTACCAGTGAGAACACTGAACCATGAAAAAGAAACAAATACTGACTACTTCAAGAGCCCCAGTGCTGCAGAGTTCTGTAACTGATCAAACAGAACAAAATATTTAAGCACTATAATACTGTTACTCTTGGGAAAATGCGTCCCTATGCATTTGTACTTACATGCCATTCACTGTATATATTCTAACAGATTTGGGAAGATAACTATGGAGAAAGCTATAATTATGTTTACAGAGGAAAGCCAATTTTTATATTTACTTAGAGAAGGCCACTAGCTAAGCTGTAATTACCTTTCATGGGGTGGTATTTTCATTGCTGTTAATTTTGTCTACTTAGATGTGTAAAGCAATAAGATTTACACTAGGTATAAAGAATGGGGCTAGAAAAGCATAATTTTTTGAAATGGTATTACAAATATCTAGATCATATTACAGTAGAATATTTTTGGGAAAATGTAAATCAAGTAAACCAAATTCCACAACTTACACACTGATGTGGTATTAATAAATAATACAAATTCTATCACTGTTTTAACAATAATGATCTGCTCCACATTTTACTCAAATTATTCACTCATTCCAGGATTGTTTCTGATCATCTAACTTCATGCACTATTAACAGCTCTATTTTTCAATGGTATGCTTTTGCAATAGCCAAAACAGTTCAGTAGAATCACAGACAGAAGGAGGCTAAGGAACCAGGTCAAAATACTACATAATGAAAAACAATTATAAGCAATTGTTGTTTCTTAGCTCACTTTTGCACTTTAAAATCTTTCTCTAAAACATACCCAGAAAACTGAAGAGAAAATAAATCTATCGTCAATTGAAAGTCTCCTTTTAAATAATTTTCAGCACTTAAGAAGCAACTAAAACTACTCTTCTAAGACAGAAGAAAATATAGAAGAAATGCAAGGTGCAAACAAACCTTGAAAATATTTAAATACTCACTATAAAGAAGCCTTTTAAGCTGTTTTTAAAGTTGCATTTTGAGACCCCTGTTGATTTCTTCTGTGTTAAGCATTCCCATAATACAGAAAATGGTATCCCCCCCCATCTTGCTTAAAAACAAAAAAAAAGAAAAACAAAAACAAAACAAAGAACAACTTCTTTGTTTCTTCCTTTTTCATGAGAACACCTGGCCTATGAAATTCAGTGACAGAACCTTCCCTGGGGTGCCGTTTTTGTAGAAAGATAACAAAACTTTAAAAAGTATATATTTCTTGCCTCATTGGAGCTTACACAGCTTTATTTCAAACTTTTTCCATCTGTTTGCCTGGCTCAACTGTGGGTACCAATATGTTTAAAGCAAGCTATATTATTTGTCCAACAGAAGCTTGCAGTCAGCAGGCTTCATTCTATTTCTAGCTAACAGTAAAGCCAAAAAGTTCCTCTGGGAAGAAGACAGGAGGGGAGACAGGGGTGGGGAAGGAAGAGAACATTTCTCTTTTCTTCTACAAAGAACTGCACTTGTAAAAACTGGATCAAAGCTTCTTTATGGATTAATGAGAAAATAGGAGTCATTCATTTCTTTAAAGGCAGTGGAGGGAGCATGAATTAATGAAAAAAACACTCAGGAATACTTGTAAAGGCTTTTTAGTTAGGACGACAGCTGGCCTGAGATCTTGCTCTGCCTCCCATTTATATCAAGTTCTGCTTCTGTTTACTCTCTTCCACCACCACTCACATGCCTTGTTTGGCCTGCAGAAAGCAAAGAAGCAAAAAAAGTCACCAAACCCATCAGCACCATTAAGGAGTGGCAAACAAACTCTTCAAAAAGATTTGCGTCACCAGTATTTAAAGTTAGCCATCTTTCTTAATGTTTCATGATTTAAAATGAAAAAGGAAAAAATGAATTCAAATATTATAGATGATTGGTTTGAAGATATTTATCTTCTCAATTCAACAGCTTGCACACAGTGCATATTGCAGGGACAAAGGGAGAGAGCATGTGAATATCATCTTCAGACTTCCAGCCATTACATGGCATTTTGCTCAAGCTAAATAAGAAAATGGCAACTGTAGACGCTAACTCCTGTCTACAGGCATAATATACAGCCAAAGTAATGTGAAATCCACACAAGTACCTGATAGATAGATAATAAGCTCCATTTCTTTGGGATTTTGATACCACCCTTTCCAGTACCTGCCTACGCTGCATTAAGCAAAACAAAACCCCACCAGCTGTCATGTGCAACTCATTCTTCCTCTCATTCCATCCCTGAGGGGACAATCGTGTGCACTGGAGTGTTTTCTTTTGATAGGCACTGCTCCTTTTTACAGTGTACATGTTTTTCTCCATTTATACTGGAGAAAACAAAGCCAAAGGAGAGTACATTTTGAAAGAGGTAAAGGGCAGAGAAGCTAGGGCTATTCTTGATTCTTATAAGCCTGTTGCTAAGAACTTTTGAATATGATAAGCCTTTGCAAAAGTAATCAGAGCTGATCACACACAGACTCCCTCATTTTACTAAATAGGCTCCATAAATCAACACCAAAATATTCTTAATAATACCTATGGAACTGTAAACATCTCGACTCACAGAAATCTTTTTAGAAAGTAGTTGATAAAAACAGTTACATGTTCTTTTCTGTTGAATTGAAAGGACGGTGTGAGAATAAAGTGATGCTTTTCTCTAGGTTACTTTGCAATACTGGATTGGTGCAATGCTTACTGCAGCTTCAGAATCATGTCAAAAGCTTGTTTTTACATTGGTTGAAAAACTAAAGAAAAAGGGATGCACATTCAGGGGCTTTTTTTTAATTTTCAGTGCATCTTCAGTGAAGAGAAAAATAATGAAGACAATCCAGTGCTTTAAGCTTGGTCTGCTCACTGGAGTAGGCATGATTGTACAGTGGAATCAAGGTATGGTTGTTCAATAATTTGTTAAAAGTATGTGATGAGTACACGAGGAACTTTGAAATCCAGGTGGATTTTCAACATTCTGAAACGTATGAAATTTTCTATTGGTGTAGATGAATGTATGTGTTTGTGAGCTTATTTGTATTATTATATACAAAATTCCCACCTAGTCAGTGGAAGCTGAAGTTCCTTTCTATCTTACATTTTTTAATTGTGAAAATACTATTTCAAATGCTTTGAAAATTGACCACAGCTATTTCCTTGGTCCCTCAATACTGCAGCTGTAAAACAAAATGCCTTCATTTTCCCCTATATCTGCACACTGCACAAAAATTATATACATCAGTTGAGTATCAAGAATTTTTTTTTTTAAATTCCCACCTGTGTGATTTTCTTCATCAGCATAGCATCTATAAGGCACATCAGATTTACTGATATGTGATGTCAAATTTGTTTCTAAATGTGTCTTTCTTTTAAAAAAAAATCTAGTGTTTTTACTTATCTGATTAATGTTCAAAGCACTGTTGTATTCTCATGAATTCCCAGTCTGCAGAAGCTTCTTGACAGAAATATATTAAGCATTAAATATATCGATAAGGTAGAATAGTAAAAAAGCACATATGCAGGCTGTACTAGGTGTATAAACTATGTATGAGTGTATACTAATATACTATCATTTCTGCTATTATTAACCTTGTCTAGGATTGAGTTGTTTTTCATCAACATTATATTCATATTTTTTAGAAAAGACTGGCATGTAATCAATTTCTGTTAGTTTTCATATAATTCTATGTTAGGAAATCAATCAGAATGAAACATTCTACAAAAGTTATAGGGCTTCCACTATCTTCTTCAGAAGTAGTCCTAAGAAAACTGATTAATTGGAATAAGACATTCCAAATTCTGCTAAGAACTTCACATATTACAAAAGTTCAAAAGCATTTAAATGAAAGCATCTTCAATTTGGATTTAAATTTTACTCAAAATATAAAGAGAGCAGTGACTGCAAAACATGTTACCCATATTCTATATATGGAATAATAATGTTATACATACGGAATATGGTTATCAATATGTAATATAAGGTATCCCATTTCAATTCCCTACTTACTAAGTTTTGTAACTCTATGCTACTTCTTATTTTATTCTGTTGATTTGAATTCATAAACAAATACTTTCAGAGACCTTGCAGACTTCTCAGTCTCACCCTTGTGGAAAATAAAACCAGCTTTCCACTCAAATCCATCAGAATCACACTGCTGTTTTTCAGCTAGTCTGACTAACAGGTACAGGTCAGAGCCTTGGAATCTTCTTACCTAAAAAAAGAGCAAAGCACCACTGCTTCTCTGCTGTGTCACAGAGGACATCTCATTCCAATAAATATGTCTATCATAACAAGCTATTGCTGATTTCTGTGGCTAGTCATGAACTTCTTCCATCTTCATTTCTTTTTATGCTATTCCACATTCTACTTTTCAAAAAACAGGAACAATAAGGCTTTTGACAGTTCAGTGCACGTTTTTACCTTTGCTTGTATCACACCATCTGCTTTTTTTAGAGCTTTTATGAAATCACAGCATCTCTCACGTTATACTCCTATCTCCTGCAAGACTAATATTTACCACATCTGTCCGAGACTCTCAGCATATGATTTATTTGAATCACTCAGAGAGCAGAAGGTCAAATGCATACAGCAGCATTAATATTACTTCCTAAGCCCAAGCCACAGTTCTCAACAAGATGATATGTGGCAGTGACAAATGTAAGAAGACAACCTCCCTGAAATGTTAAAAACTACCTTTTATGTTGTTTGCATTAACTGTCCTTTATCAATGACCACTAGGCTAGTACAGAAAAAAAAATGTAGTTCATCCTAATTACTGCAAGGCAAAGCTTTCCTTGTGCTACCTAAAGCATCTCAGCAGTGTTACCATAAGGAGAATAATATTATGCTCAAAGAGCCAGTTTTCTTCCCTCCCAGTCCCATTTCTACTTAGCTGAGTTTGTGTATTCCATTTCTAACATTTGTATCTCTTTTTCATTGCCTGAAAAATGAGAATTTTTGTATTTTTATTTTTACAGTATTTTGAAATCTAACGTTATGCCATGCAAAAGCAGCTAAATCTTATGTATTGCTTTCTTTATATTACTCACAAATTGTGTGAGAAATACCCTGTATGTTTCAATAAAAAAACACCTCTCACTCTTAGCATTCAAACCAGGCATAAGAAAAGATCCTACAGAGACTGATAATGCACAGATTGTCAGAGCCTCTTGTTCCCATTTTCCTCATTGTTAACAATAGTGATTCCTGCATCGATGTATTTATCATAATCATACAATCATTTCTAAGTATTGATACCCATCATTTACTCCCCTTTCTTGCTAAGCCGGTCAGTATTCTTTAGGAAAGGAGAGTGAATGTGGAGAAGTAAATCTGGTTCAAAACAAAAATATTAAACATTCAGTTTGCTGAGACTGTAATTCTGTGTAATAGGCAAATACATTGTCATAACATTTATGTTATGATGCTTGTTAGTGTTTCAGATACAAGTGATGTTAAAATTCTATTCTACATCTCAGTTGTCAGGACTTATTACAATTCTGAAAATCTGGGGAAGGGGAAAGGAAGAGAAAAAGGAACGGGAACATGAGTGGGGAGAAAAGGAAATAGAGAAGGAAGGGAATGGAAGAAGAAAGAAGAAAGAGAAGGGGAATGAGAAAGTTGTGTCTTAGGATTTTCCGCTCATTACCTTACTGAGTCAACACATAGACAATTCACATAAGATTAGATGTTGACATAGGGGTGCTTTCATAAAATACTGGCTTCCCTACTGAAGGTGATATTGATATGCCTAATCAAAGAAAACATAATCCAACAGTAAAGTAGAACATCTGAAATACACTCAAAGCAAGTTAACATATCACATTTTGAAATGTGCAGTCTCACATGAATTTAACTACACATAATGAATTTCACTACAGACTCTTTCTGTAAGCACAGAGGAATATAAGAGAAAAATATTTTTTCATCCTAGACTGATCTTTGACCAGTTATTCCTGTACTGCAGGAAAAAAAAATAGGCTTAAGAACAGAAGCCTAATAAACAAATAAAAAACAAATAAGCAGCTCAGCTAACCAGAAAAACAGGCTAAGCTTGTAATAGGAACCATCTCCAAATTTGTTTTACAGAGCTGGAATGTTTTATATTATAAGCAGATTTGGCAAAATCAAAAATCATACCAGGAATTTTAGTATAAGTGAACACATAGCTTACTCTGCTCTTTTATGTGCCATAAAATGGGATATTATCAAAATATGAATGGTGTCTAAGCATGAAGAAACAACAGAAGAAATACAAAGTTGCAAGTAATTAGCCAATCTACTTGTTTCATTTTCAAACTTCTAATTAAACAGAAAGGGATGTGGGGGACACATAAAACAACTCCTGCAGTACTGCTTAAAACTGTCTGTAGTTACAGAGGACTATCAATACAGCTAACCTAACAAGCTACATAGATGACTCCCATCAGACACTTCAAAGCAAGATGCAAAACCACTTTAAATCACAATTAAGTAGACTCTAAAAATAAACTTTCTGCCAAAGTCAGCTAAGAAGTGAATAACTATTAACTGTTAAACTTCAAGGATATCTACCTTGCACATTTCATGTTCTATTTATTACAACTGTATTAGTTTAATATAATTCATCTAATGATGTTGTATATAGATAGGATCTCATTGCAAAGAATACAAATAAATAAATAAATAAATGAGAGCTCCTCCGAAAATAACATCTTCTATTTTATTATGTTGGACCACAGCATCAGAGGCAGATAGTGGTAAGCAATAGAGGCTGAACCTTCCCACCAATACTCTGTTATCATTTTTTTGCCATGACACAGATGGCAGCAGAGAGCTGGTCTGACAAAATGGCAGGCTTCTCTGTGCTATGTAACAATGGGGAAACATCTTCATCAATCTTATTTGTTTTGGTATCATATTTTTACCATTCTTTTATACCCTGTTTTGTAGTGCATCAGACAGCCAAATTTATGAACTAACAAGACTATTTGCTTTCCAAAAGGTTTTGTGTTCATCCACTGTACCCACTCCCCCAACACACACACACACACACACGTATGAAGTTACAGTTAAGCAGTGAACATTTCAGATTGAGGCAATAGATATTTTAACCTTTTCAAGGAGATGTATCAAGAACTTGCATGTTTCAGACTTGGATTATTATCAAATTTCTAATCAAAGATATTCAATCTACAAACAGAATTTGAGATTACATTTTATCTATTTATATTTTTGATTTTTTGATAGATTTCAACTTGTAAAAATAAATCGAAAAGACACTTTTTCAAGAGAAATTCACCTACTGAAATGTGTAACTAACCCCCTGTTAGGGAAACACAATGTTTTTATCTGATGTAATGTTTCACTGAGGGTTTGAACATGGGAACATTGAATTTTCTTGTGGAGTTTTCTCAAATTTTAAATTGCTATAAGTGTAATTATGTAATTACAAAATTACATTTGGTTAGAAATCTTTTTTTTTTAATGCTCCCTTGAAGATTCTATGCACAGAACCAGATTGATCTGAATGTTTATCACTTGCTTATTACCCACAAACATATCTGTGAGAAAAATAAAGATTAATTCTGAACAAACATTTTAAAGCATATTTTGTTTATTGTCCCAAACATAACATTTTATTTGTAAGTGTGAAACTGAAGTTTTTAGCTTCAGTTGTATTTTCTACTTCACTTGCATCTTTATAGGCACTGACAGTATAAAGATCCGTGCTTGGGGACTGAACACGGTAGCTTGCAAAAAGCAACTGATTAATACTGAAACTGGATGTAAATTCTACATGATTTTTATCTTTTTTTTTCTTTTTTCCCCAGTCAAATTACTATCTAATTAATTTGGTGGAAAATTAATAGGCTCAAATATATATCATAATATAAATAAAAAAAGAAAAAGCATGATTCAGCCAGTTATCTAACTCAGCATTCAGTATTATAAGGAATAATAATAATTAAGAAAAAACATGAATTCTCATCTACATTTTGCAAAACTATGTAAATCGATAGAAGTAAAGAAAAATCATTCTGTAAATACAGTTCAAAACTTATAAAGAAAATTAAATTGCTATGTAATCCTCAGTAAAAAAAAATGGGACATGAGATAATTAGAAATGCTAATGTTAAGAAAGTTTAGACTTCATTAATATTTTTAACTGCTAATTGCTGCAATTAAAAAATGAGGAATTCATTTTAATTTTCTTAACAAAGATTTCAGAATTGCAGTATACTTTGAAGCTGTCAGTGTTCGGAAAATGAATGCTGAATCACACCTTTGGAAGTGCAACTACTTAATCAGAAATACAGTTAGTTTCATTAATATGCTTGGTATTTAAAGAGGTAACACTCCTTCTGGACAAAAAAACCCCCTATACCTTCTTCATTTGGAGAAATTAAATTACAGGTGACTAAGTGATTTACCAAAATTCACAATTACAATGCAATACATTTTGTATCATTTTATTATATGAACAAATACAAAATGAAACTTGATCAGTACTGAGTGTGTCATGAGATGGAGAATGTTACATCTTTGGGGGTCTGATTTATAGGAAAAAAGGTAAGGTAAAACTGTTTTGTAGATCTAGAATAACCTCCATGTACCACATATTACTTCTGGATGGCCAAATACAAATAATAAAAATTACAAATTATCAGAACTCATGCAAAAATTATTGTGCTGTTTCCAATGAACTCATGCAAAAAGATTTTTTAAGCTGTTATCACAAAAACATTATTTGTATCAAACTATCAATGAACTACAGTAAGAATTAGGAATACCATTAAAAAAAAAAAAAAAGCAACAAAAAAAACCCAGTTTTCTATATCTTCTGTTAAAGAGTTTTAAAAAATTAGTTAAAGAGATTATAAATAAAAAGTACACATCACATTTTTCATTTTTTCTTTTCCTTTCAACAGGGCTTGACATAAAGCATCATATCATTTTGCAGTAATTAGCTGGTGCTATTATCAAGAAATGAAGTTAATAATACAGATCCTTAAGGTACTGCATTACACAGAAGCTGATCTGATAAATAATTTTGAGAGGTTATTTCCATAGATTTTCTTGTGGCATAATGAAGGAGAAAAAATAGGAAAAATTTGGGTTGAGTCAGTTGGAATTGCTTTATTTCACTCAGAAGTGTAAATTTGTTTTAATTTCATATTACTGAACAATAATCTCAAAAACATTCATTGAAAGATTAAAATGTTCAGGGCAAAAATAAGTCTTATCAAAGCCAATAATGACTTTTTGGCTAAGCATTCTAATAACAGCTAAAAGCTGAATTTGTTAATGATTGAAAGAGAAAAATATCTTGGACTTTTCAATCTGTAGGTCTAAATCTGTTCTTTTTTATTGTCTATGTACTTGCATGGTTAACTTGAAGCTTTGCTCTCTACAAGACTTATTTTGTCATAGAAAGTCAAATTTCCAGAAAAGATCATACTTATATTAACTATAGTACTGTAAAGCAGATTTTAAGACATAAGGTGCTATTTTAACCAAGAAAAACCGATAGGCCTCCAAATATTTACAAATATTTGTATTTTTATAATATCAACAGATGATAAAATGCTTCAAAATAATATTGATTTTATGTTAAATATTTTTTGACAAAGAATTATTATGCTGCAGTATACATTTATTTTTGAATTTACTTTCCACCTGCCCCTTAGAAGTCAGGTTTATCTAGCAAAAAGAACAGATTGATATCAAAGGATTGTTTTTCCACTAATCAGATCTAAGCTGCTTTTGATTGTTTGAAGGAATTATTTAAGAGATCCAACATTAAACTTCAATCAGATTCACAGATTCTGGTTCGTTGACTGGCTGCTCCTTCTGTTGAGTAAAGGTAACAGAAGTTCTTCTTAAATCTCTTCTCAGAAAAAGGCTGCAATCGTTAAACCACTCTTCATAATAATGTAGGGCCAACGAGTCCTTACCCATCCAGAGTCTCTGCTATTCTATATCGCAAAACATTTTCACTCAACTGTTTAAGACCTGAAATGTGCAGTAAAGCATATTTGCAAGTAAAGCTTATCAAGAGATAGAGCCTTGCAAATTTATCTGTAACCCTCTTTGAGATGACTGTCTCAAAATCCTTTAAATCATCAATAAGAAACGTGGCTTTGCAAACTGCAGCTCTTTTGACTTCAGTAATCTTTGTTTCTGGGGTATTTGTGCATGTTTCATTTCTGAACTTCTTTATTTGATCCTTGTTAAGATATATACCAAGAGATAAAGATTCCATCAATCTGTAGTTTTCGTCTTCCTTGTAAACACAGAAATCCATATGGAAGCACTCCTTGAAAGGATTAATAACGCACTGAGTCAACTCACATATGCAGCTGCAGTGTGGAATGCCAGCTTGAACATTTGCTAATGACTTAAATTTACTCCCTATATATAATATGTGATGCATCCTTAAATTAATGTTTCAGCTTCTTAGTTATTCACCATCTTGATGCTTTACATTTAGTGTAAATCTGAAAAAATATATATGTATCAATAAAATGTTGTAGTATGCTATTCAATTCCGTATTGCTAATAGTGTTACGCCAAACCAGACTTGTGAATGTGTAAAGAAATTTCACAACTCAACTGTTTCTAAAGCCTGTCATAATCAGAACAAGGAATACTTTCCCATCCTCATTAAAATGGATGTGAAAATTGGATCCACAGATCTTACTAAGAAAGTTTCCTCTTTAATGTAAGAAGTTTCTCATTTTTGGGTCAGCAAAAGTTTCCATAAAAGCTTCTGTTTCCTAAATCAAATTTTAAAAAAAAAAAACAAAACAAAACAAAAAACAACTATAGATAGACACAGAACAATCTCTGCCATAAATTCTCTAGCAAATTTATCAAAACCATAAGATACCTGACATGCTCCAGAGCATATTGAGAACACAACTGGAGGAACAGAATATCTAAGGCTCATTAGAAATCAATCTCAGCAACAAGAAACTTTCCAGGCCAAACTGCAAAATGTGACAGATCCATCACCATCACACAGGGCATTGTATCTTGCAGGCCTCTATGTATTGCCAGTTTCTCCAAGGTACATGTTGTACCTTATCCTCGTGTTAAAGGTTTCTTCTATTTAGAACCAAAGTTTGACATTACTTAAACAAGAGAGATACTTCATAGCTTTTAGGATTTACAAAGAATCTTACATAACTCCCCCTTTTAACCCACACTATGTATCAAATTCTTAGAAGGAAAATAGAAAGTTCTCAATTTTCTACCACAAAATGATGTGGTTGAAAGATGTAAGGCTGGAAGGTAAACAGGGGTTGGAACTGATGATCTTTAAGATCACTTCCAACCTAAAGCACCCTATTATTCTAGGTTATGTGAATCAACTGTGCAACTATAAAGTTGGATATACCACAAGTTAGTCTCGGAAGCCTATTAAGAAGAACTATGTTCTCTTGTATAAAGGCTTGGGAGATTTTAATTAATTTCTAACTCAAAAATTAATGATATAAAATACCTTTTTGGTTACATAAATTTCCAAAGACTGGGCACACAGGAAGATTGACTGCTTACACCCTCCAGTGTCATGTGCAAGTTTAAGGCTATAACAGGCACTGCAGTTAATATATATACACATCATCATCTGAGCAGGGCTATATACAGATTGACAAGTCTTCACAGCCTTCTGCTGTTGAAGGAGTGAAAGGAAAAAGATCTCAAGACTTCTGTTTCATTTATCTCCAGTTCTTCTAATGGCATCAGCAAAGTTAGAGATCAACAAAACTAATGTCAGACATTTCAGTAGAAGTAGTCAATAAAACTCTTCACTAACTAGAAACTAGACAGTTTGGGTTGTTATTGGTTGTTTTGCTTTATTTTTCCAGTTCTAGAAGTAATGGAAGTCAATAAATTAAATAAAGGCACAGAATCCTCATCCAGCATTTTCAAGATATTGGTTCTTTATATATTCAAAGTTGTCTTGCACTTTAATGCTAACATTCTTAGCTAAGTACTCATTTTAAAGCCATTTTGCTCCAGTAACTATATGAAAACTAATATAAATTTCCATATGTGCCTGTAGGAACTACTACTACATGGAAGTTCCCAGCCTATGCTTCTCTGTTGCGGAAATGACATGATTTTACTGCTCTACTGAACACGTATGTAGTAACTGAAAAACAGCAGTGAATGTGTAAGCCCAACAGGTCATGGTTCCCAGGGGTACTAGATAAGTGGAAATCTAAATGGAGGGAAGAACAAGAAATAAGTGCCTCATTAGCTTAAAATGGTGACTGCTTCGCATTCAGTTAAATTCAAGTCAAGCGTGTCATAACTACATGATGTGATCTTGTAGACAGATTCTGCAAGTACATGTATAAGCACCATATTATTTTTTAATGAAAGGTTTGTTACTAAAACATTCACTCAAGACATACTAAAGCCAAGTAATTACAGTAAGTGTGAAGTGTAGAATTTGCTTTCACAAGTAACACCCACTGTAAATATAAAAGATCAAAAAAAAAAAGCTTGTCATATTTTATGTAGGACAATGGTATCAAGTATTCAATATAACATAATCATTTACTTAATTTTTCATCTCAGTGAGATCTTCTACCTTTAAGTCAAAGTAACTTCCGAACAGTTTAAAAGAAAATTCAAAGTTGGGCCTCTGTCTGACATGTTTTTACCACACAGACATTGCTAGAGTAAGAATTAAAACTTCAGTCCTTGATTTGTTTCCATATTTGTAGTACATGTAACTCTCATTTTCTTGGATAAGGCTTCAACGAATGACAAAAACACTTCAAATGTCACATAATTTACACTTTCTGCATTTTATTAATTCCCTCTTTTTTTCCCCACTTTTTTTTTTGTTTTGTTTTTAAAAGCATACGTTCCTTCCAACATGAAAATTCAGGTTCTCGTTAACCAGGAATAATTAAAAAGGATTTAATGATGTGTTTACACCAGGCTAAAAAGAACCATCTCTGTCTTTCTGAGTCTTCCAGATGGAAATAACTTGTATTCTTACATCGCTGACAAATATTTTTGAATTAATATGAACAAATGTCCAGAACGCCCTAGAGAGTCTCAAATGGCCCTGGATACCTTAAAGCAACTGTGTACTATTAGTTGCAAATACACTAAATAATTTAGAACAACCAGCTGATAATGTTCGTCTCCTTTATTCCCTGTTCTGTCATTACAAAGCCAGCTTTATATTTAAAATGGCACTTTAAAAGAAATGGAAAGCTTTACAGTACTTAAGAGTAAAAATTATGTATTTCTGTTTTATGAACTCACATATACAAATCCAAGTTTTGCTAGAAAATTTTCATTCTCAATCTAGAATTTCATTTGCTGTTGCCAATGGTATTTTAATTTGGCATTTCCTCTGGAAACAGGGTTTTTCTGCTATTAAGTATCCTTACATTTTGTTCCTGTTTCCTGTGAAAAATATTACTGCCTGTTTTTATTTGAAATCAGTGAGTTAGTCTGGGATTTTTGGAAACATGAAGAAACTTCTTGGAAGTACCAGTAACCCTGTGCTTATCCAACTGTACTGAAGGATCAACTCCTTCTTGCATTTTTACCCCATCCGTCCTTGGTTGATCTCTTTTATCTTGCAGTCTAAGCTAAGGCTACAACAGAATCATATGCCACTAGCACTTACCTACCACTTCACTAATGCTTGTGATGAGGAGCTCCTAATGCGGAATTTTCCACCAAGCATTCTTCCTAGTTCAGTCTTTCAAAATAACAGATAAAGCCCAAGCATTCCTGTGCTAAACTGCGAATGCACAATTGGTTGTGGCAAATTTCTCAGAAATCTAAGGAGAGCAATCAGGACACTGAAGACAGCCAGGCTTATGTTGCTTCTACAAGTACTTTAGATTGGGAAACCTGTGGGATACCTCACAGATCACAGAATCACAGAATCACTCGGGTTGGAAGGGACCTCAAGGATCATGTAGATCCAACCCCCCTGCCTAGCAGGGCCACCAAACATACACCAAACATACACATTCAGATCAGGTTGCCCAGGACCCTGTCCAACCTAGCCTTAAACACGTCCAAAGACGGGGCATCCACAACCTCCCTGGGCAGCCTGTTCCAGGGCCTAACCACTCTCCTTGTAAAGACAATCAAGACAATACTCCTTTAAGACAATCAAGATCCTGAACAACCTAAGCAGGAATCATAACTTGAAAAAATCTCTGTGTCTTTAAGAGGTGGGACAGGTTGCGGGAATTATTTTTGTTCACAGGGACGTGACAGCAGTTGTGCTCGTAAGATGGAAATCAGAAAAGGACATGCAAAGAAAAGAAATTGGAAAATAATCATAGAATCTTTAAAATTGGAAGGAAAATTTTGAATGTCATCTAGTCCAACTACTCTGTAAGGAATGTCTGCAGCTTGGTCAGGTTACACAGAGCCTTGAAAAGTCTCCAGGGTCAGGACAACCACCATATCTCTGGGCAACCTGTTCCAGTGTGTCACCATACTCACTGTAAGAGACTTCTTCCTTATGTCTAACCTAAACGTATTTTCTTGAAGATTGAAACAATTTCCCCTTGTCCTATTACCAACCGTGCTAAAGAGTCTGTCCCCTTCTTTCCTATAAATCCAGTACCAGTACCCCCACGTCCTTTTCTCCAGGGCTGTGGTCAATCTTTTCGTTCTCCAGTATGTATTGGTATTGTATTGGTAACAGGGGTTGCCACCTTGAACCTACTGGTTAAGCCTGTCTAGGTCCCTCTAGTATGTCAACCTCACCCCGTAACTTGATGTCATCACACTCAACTTCACTGTCAATCTCACTGATAAAGACTAAACAGAATCAGTTCCAGTACTGACCCCTGAGGGACACCTCTTGTCACTGATCTCCATCCAGACATTGAACCACTGACCACCTGTACAATTAACAAATGTATAGTTTGAAGAGTGGCATGGTTAGAATTGTATGTTACAGGTTTATAGTTTGGAAGATTATCATGGCAAAAAGAGACAATCAAAAATGAAATGCTCACCCATGTCCTAGGCTTGCAGTAGAAAAATCAAAAATGAAGTATCTCCAGAAAGAGAGCCAGGGGCAGTCAGCCCTTAAATGGGATTTAGGAGAGGTGGAGCCAGGCTCCATCTCTTCCGGTCACACAGGTAAATTGCCTTCACCTGTTCTCCCATGCCTGGCTCAGTCTTTGCCTCAGGTGATCAATCAGGCCATGACTCAATAGTTTCCATACACTGCTACTCTCTGGAGTCAATCCTGCAGCCAGTTCTTCATCCATTGAACAATCTACGTATCAAATCCATGTTTTTCCAACTTGGAGAGAAAGATGCTGTGATGTACAATGTCAAAGGCATTACTGAAGTCCACACAGATGACATCAGTGACTCTTCCCTTGTCCACTGATGAAGTGATGCCATCATAAAAGACCACTAGCACAATTTGTCCTTAGTGAAGCCATGTCGGTTTTCCTGGTTCTCCATATGCCTTAGCATAGCTTCCAGGAGGATCTGCTCCACGATCTTTCCTGGCAGAGGTGAGACTGACAGGTTGGTAGTTCCCAGGGTCACCCTTTTTATCCTTCTTAAAAATGGGTGTGAAGGAGGTAAGTCTATCAGATGCTCACCCACACCACTACCAAGAGCACTGCAGATCACAGAATCATAGAATCGCGAAGGTTGAAAAAGACCTACAAAATCATCCAGTCCAACCATCCACATGTCACCAGTAGTACTCACTAAACGATGTCCCTCAACACAATGTATAAACGTTCCTTGAACATCTCCAGGATTGGTGACTCCACCAACTCCCTGGGCAGCCCATTCCAGCATCTGACCACTACTCTCTTGAAGAAGTAGTATTTCCTATTATCTAGTCTGAATCTCCCCTTGTGCAACTTGAGGCCATTCCCCCTAGTCCTATCGTAGTTACATGGGAGAAGAGGTCGACCCCCAGCTCACTACAACCTCCCTTCAGATAGTTATAGAGAGTAATAATATCTCTCCTGAACTTCCTCCTCTCCAGACTGAACAATCCCAGCTCCCTTAGTCTCTCATCTTAAGACCTGCACTCCAGACCCCGCCAGATGTAATCTGAGTGACTAGTATAGGTTGAAGAGATCTCTGAGCCACCAGATTCTTATCAAATCTTAAAATATTGAGTAGATGCATTCTTTCAAATGTCTGTTTATGCACTTCACAAAAGACTAATCAAGGCAAGAAGATGTGTCAAATTCTGCATCTCTCTTCATACTGTGAGAAACGGACACACGTTTTGCTATCAAGTGGTGGCTGGAGTTCTCAAAGATCTACTGACTGAAAAGATTAATAAGTCACTTTCAACTCATTCATTTTACCAATTGCACTTCATTATTTCTATACCTCAATTATGGTTTGAAGTTTATCCACAGTAGTATCCTTTTAGTTTAAACAAACTAATCACCTAAAGTTTAGGGAAAGTTCAAGTACAGTCAATTAACATCACTGACACTAGAGATAGCATTACTTTTGTGTCGAGAAAATTGTCCTACTTTTCCTTTTAAGTCTCATGTGCTTTCATACTTTCAAATAATCTAAGTTTACAATCATATGTCAGTTTTTCACTGCTAAAGGAATACACAAAAACAGACTTCAAAGCCATCTTTGTTCTGCACATACATATCAAAGAAAACATCTATTTTATTTTGCTGCATCAAAGGCTATTAAGTACTATTTTAACATTAGGGAAATAACACAATTTGACATTCAGTGAACTTGATGTTCATCAATGTGCCTTCATTAATTCCTTTTCTGAATTTTAACTTTTTGAAGTCACATCAAAAGTTCAGGAATTATATAGGCAAAGATGTATATATAAGTACATGTATTTATATATCTACATACATGCACACACAGACTTGCCAGACTGATGATTTTATTCAGAAAGAGATTAAAAGCTTATAATTATGATTGCCATTATATAAGAATTCTTTAACCAATGACAGTTCTATTAATAGTTTTTTTAATTCACACAATCACTCCACAGCTTCTATAGTTTTCTGACTTTTTTCCTCCCTTGATTCATTTATGGAAATCTTAAGCCTTCTTAAATTCTGACATTGAAATATTTTTAAGCTCTTGTTGAGGTTAATCAAAGTCACTTAAAAGCAATCACTAAAAGCTCCTTCACTACACAACAAATGAATATTTCTTCACAAACAGACTTTAGAATAATGACATGGATTTAGAATCCCAAGTGAAGTGTGACCCTGGTACATATTAGTGGGGAGATAATTTATACTTGTGAAGCTGCCTGTGATATTTAGGACAGAAAGTGCTATGTTTCTAAAATGAACTTCTCTGCTTATGTGGAACTGGACTCTTCACACAGCAGTTCCACACAACATTAAGAATTCTTATTTGTTTAGTTTTATTTTCTCTGTTCCATGGAATAACTGAAGTTACATTTTGCATAATTTTGATTATACTTGTTCTATAAAGAGTCAAGATGTACAGTTCAACTTTTTTACTTGGATACCCAAAATAAGGCTTGAACAAGTTATTGTTTAAAACAATCTCACACAGAATCACAGAATCACAGAATCACCCGGGTTGGAAGGGACCTCAAGGATCATGTAGTTCCAACCCCCCTGCCTAGCAGGGCCACCAAACATACACATTTAGATCAGGTTGCCCAGGACAGTATGAGAAAAGATAATTAGCCCATGATCTACTCAACACAGGACTTAATCAACTCACAAGTTATTATTGAGACTTTCCATGTTGCTAAAAATGTACACTGCTAGGTAGAGGCATTCAACAATGTTACCGCTGCATGGGGTTATTCCATTCTAGGTGTAGGACTTTGCATTTTTTTTCCATGAATCTCCAAAGTTCACCTCAGCCACTTCAGGTTTCTCCAGAGAGCTCCTCTCCATCTCATATTGTCCACAAACATGCTGAGTGCAAACTCCATCCTGTTACCCTAGATTTGTTTTTGATAAACTCTTTCTCCCAATCTCCTTCCTATTGCACAAAAGTTGATATCTTCTTTTCAGTTGGAGTATAGTGCTCTACAGATCCCCTGTGTCCTCAGCTCCAAAATCCAAGAGGTCAGCCTTGAGTCTCCTCAGATGTTCTTTGTCAAGAAATCCACATGGAGTCCTTTTCCCCTGCTGCAGTGAAAATTCTTTACATCTGGTCCTATCTGGGCTGGTCCCAGGGCTACTGCACAGGCTATTTCCTTTTTAATTTGTTCAAAATCTTATTCTTGCCCAGGTGATGGCAAGAATATTCTTACCACATAAAATCATTCCTTTTTTTTTTTTTTTTTTTTTTTTCCATCTTTTGGCTGATTATATGAAGCCCCTTAAAGAGCACTGTTAAACAGAAAAACAGAATTATTTTCATCTTTTAGGTGGAAAATAACAAATTTCCATGATGTCAAAACCTCTTGGAAAATTGGCAGGGGGCCATAAACTTTAATAAAAGTTCTAATTCAGTACCAGCAGATCTCTTATCTAAATCAGATCACTGTTGTGCCCCATGTTGGACATCACTAACTGTCTCAGTTTCAAGAATGACAGGACAAAGGGGCCCCTTTTTCCCCTTTTGGGGAGAGGAAAAACAACCCCATTAAGATAAGCAGAGATAACAAATTTACTACAAATGGTGAAAATGTAAAATAATAATAAAAAAATGAGTTACAATTAATAACTCAAATGGAAAAGAGAGGAAGGCTACAACTGTGCTGCTTCTGCTTGCCACACTGCCAGAACCCAGAAGCCACCTCACCCCCATTACCTGGAATTGTAGATCACGTGGAGGCCCTTGGGAATGCTACACATCTCAGTGTACTACAGAGAGAAACAGAATTCACATGAGACTGCTAAGGAGCACAAGACTAGGAAATACAGCTTCACAGTATGCTGTGTCTCTACACCCAACAGCCTATCACGTGATGTCATGTCATGGAATACTGATATAACCAGGACACTTCCTGACATCATAAATAAATTCTCTCTCTCTCTTCAAACCACTGAATCAGTTTTTGCATAGCTGAGACGCAGGCGATAGCCCCATTCAATCACTAACCTTCCTTCTCCTAACAAGGTGTTAGAAAAAATGTTATATCTCACTTACAGTGCGCTAGAGTCAGCTCCAACTAAGCATTTGCTTTCCTTGATCTATTCCTACAGGAATAGCCGATGTCTTTGCATATTCCTTATTCCACCATTTGTGTACTTACTTTTCATGTTCGATCTCAGTCAGGAGCTTCTTGTTCTGCCAGGCTCAACTTCTGCTAAGCTAACGTGGCAGGAATTGACTATTCTTGTGCCTTGAAAAGGCTGTACTTAAAGATCAGCCAGCTCTCCTGGGCCCCTTTTCCACCCAAGGTAGCTTTCCATGGGATCATCGTAAGCAGGTTCCTAAGCAGGTTGAAATACGGTCTTTCGAAGTCCAGAGTTGTTATTATGGTATTGTCTCACTCTCTCCTCTCTGGTTCTTCAATTGCATGGTCTCAGTCATGAAAACTGCATAAGTAATACATTTGCAGACACTATTCACTCTGCTTCCCATGGAGCACCAAAACTGCAAAAGGCAACTGCATTCAGATGTCTGCCACTTTGGAGTGAGGCACACCTCATCAGGTCTCCTGAGACTGCAAGCCCATCAGAACAGAACAACACTCAGCTTGTGGCTGTTGTCATCACCACATGTTCCTACCACCCACTCTGCCCTCACAGCAAATTAAAGCTGCACACAGGTGTCTGCACAGGCAGACAGCAAAGCATGGTTCACTGCCTGACTCAGGAGAAAACTGCTCGACCTTCATGCTTTTAACAAAATCAGGACTAAAGCAGTTAATTATACAAGCAGTTAATAACACATGTAGGATGAATATCAGCAAAGCAACAAACAGACTACAATACTGGACACCTTCAGTTCCCAAATTTATACACATTCCTCTATTGCAAATCAGAAAATGATGTAATCTTCCTCCTCACATAGGCACTCAAACATAGAATTATTCACACACAGTTTGTTACAGGACATGTGAAGAGCAAGCAAACCCCCTCGCTTGCCACTGCAAATCTAAATATATATTTCAATATGACAGAAATATATAATTTGTATCAACAGATATATAAAAATTTGATTATTTCTTATTACTGACAGACATAACATTATTTTCAAAAGGATTAGCAGCCCCTTCTACTGTCAATTACATCATTATCGAGTTTATTTTCATAACATTTATGTTCCTCACATATCTAGCACACAGTTATCAAATGTGATTACATTATCAACGTCTGCCAAACTAGCAAGTACAGTTGAATGAAAGTCTGCGAGGTTTGAAAGAAGTATTTGTTTTGACTAACATGGGAAATAAAGATGTGATGCAAATATCAGTGTGGCAAGAAAGCTATAGCTTCATACTGCCAAGCATCAGCTCAATAACATTTCAGAATAGTTGGAAAAAGAACAAAAATATCTCACATTACATACGAATTCATAGGAAAAGAGAATGTGTAAGTAGATTTTAAAAAATGGCACATTTCTTTGGATTTGTTTGTCCTCTCCCAGCATTACACATTGCTTCACACCTCCAAATATACTGTCAGATCTGATTAGCAATGTGCGTGGGATTATATTTGACCCTAGCCTGCAACAGACTAGAAATTTAAATATTATTACAACAGTATGACTACCTTATGAGCTGCTAATAAACTGATATATTTGAAAACCAGTAGAATTCCATAGGCTTCTGAAACAGTATCATGCTTTTACTCAGAAGTTTCAGTTCAGCCTAATCCATGTGGCACCACTCCAGTGAAGCCTTTCAAGGAGCTGCACAGAAAGTAGTGCCTACTCTGAAGTAAGGGAAATAAAGATGAATCTGAGGGGAAAAAAAAAAAAAAAACCCTCAGTTTTTTTTCACTTAAAGCAGAATTTACCATTAATTGTCTGACTACTGTCAAAACATGTCTTTTTTGCCAGTACAGTTAAACGGAAAGACAAGACATTCAATAGCCTGAGTTACTAATCTTAATTCCTTTCAGAGGCAGGATTTTGAAAGCATGGCAAAGTAATCATTAAATTCCATAATTAGTAGAATGTGACACATATTTGCTCTTGGGAAATACTTTGTATAATGTCTTTAGCCTGAAATGTTTAGCTCTATTTTAATGACAATGTTGCCTCAATTTACAAAGAGCATCTCTCTCTGGACTGTTAGAACATTACTTGGATTAACAATAAAATTATAAAACTTTTATCCATAGCTATTCTAAAGAGGGGTGGGGGGGGAGGGAGGGCTCTGTGAATCTGTGTATTTGAACACAAGTCCCTCCATTTCACATCATAAATGAAGATGCCCTACTTTAAGTGAGATCTTAGATTTAATATGAATTTTCAGAGAGGCTTCTACTGAAAATTAATACTTAAATGTGAATTCACAGGAAAATTATATGAGATCAACCTTCAGTTAACATTACATAAATATCCCTGTTTGCTGTCTGGGAGAAGAGGCCAAACCCCTCTCTCAACCTCCTTTCAAGAAGTTGTAGAGTGCAATAATGTCTCCCCTGAGTCTTCTCCAGACTAAACAATCCCAGCTCCCTCAGCCTCTCCATAAGACTTGTGCTCCAGACCCCTCATCAGTTTTATTGCCCTTCTCTGGACACGTTCCACGACCTCAATGTCTTTCTTGTAGTGAGTGGCCCAAAACTGAACACAGTACTTGAGGTGAGGCTTCACCAGTGCTGAGTACAAAGGGATGATTACCTCCCTGCTCCTGCTGGCCACACTATTTCTAATGCAGGCCAGGATGCTGTTGGCCCCCTTGGCCAGCTGGGCACACTGTTGGCTCATGTTCAGCCGAGCATCAACCAACACCCCTCAGGTCCCTTTCCTCTTCACAGTCATTCAGCCACTCATCCCCAAGCCTATCGCAATGCATGGGATTATTGTGGTCAAAGTGCAGGACCTGGCACTTGGCCTTGTTGAATCTCATCCCATTCACCTCAGCCAAGCAATCCAGTTTATCTAGATCCCTCTGACAAAGGTATCCTACCTCCCTACCCTCAGGCAGATCGACACCACCTCCCAGCATAGTGTCATCTGCAAACCTACTGGGGGTAACAAACTTACACTCAATTCCTTCATCTAGGTCATCAGTAAAAATATTAAACAAGATGGGCCCCAGTACCGATCCCTGGGAGGCACCACTTGTAACAGGCCATCAGCTGGACTTAACTCCACTAACCACTACTTGCTGGGCAGAGCTCTCTTGCCAGTCCCTTACCCAAAGAAGGGTCCAGGCCACGGGCAGCCAGTTTCGCCAGAATACTGTGAGAGACCATGTCAAAAACTTTGCTGGAGTCTAGGTAAACTACATCAACAGCCTTTCCCTTGTTTATCTGTCTCATCATCCAGTCATAAAAAGAGATGAAGTTGGTCAAACATGACCTGCCTTTCATGAACCCATGCTGGCTGGGCCTGATCCCTGGACACCATGCACATGCTGTATGATCTCACCCAAGATGAACTTTCCCTGGTACTGAGGTCAGGCTGACAGGCCTGTAGTTTCCCAGATCATCATTATAGCCCTTCTTGTAGATGGGAGTCACGTTGGCAAGCCTTCAATCCTCTGGGACCTCTCCAGATAAACAGGAGTGCTAGTAGACAGCCAAGAGTGGCTTAGCAATCACCCCTGCCAGCTCTCTCAGCACTCTAGGATGCAGCCCATCCATCCCATGGATTTGTGACAGTCCAGATAAAGCAGGAGCTCTCCAACTGTTTCCACCCCAATCACTGTGGGTGTATTCTGCGTAGCATCCCAGACTTCCAGATTAGGGTGTTAAGTGATCTGAGGATAATTTATCTGGCTATTAAAGGCAGATGTAAAGAAGGTGTTGAGGACCTCAACCTTCTCCTTATCCTCAGTGGTCACATTCCCCACAGCACCAAGTTAAGAATGGAAATTCTTCCTGGTTCTTCTCTTACCACTGTTATATTTATAAAAGGATTTCTTATTCTCTTTTACTGCAATGGTCAATCAGAGTTCAAGTTGGGCTTTTGCCTTCCTAACTTCCTCCCTGCATACTTTAGCTACTTCTTTGTAATCTTCCCAAGTAGCCTGTCCCTTCTTCCAGAGGACATAGACACTCTTTTTCTCCCTGAGTCTCAACAGTACTTCCGGTTCATCCACACCAATCTTCTTCCCCTATGGTTCACCTTACGTCATTCACGGACAGCCTGTTCTTGTGCCTTTAAGATTTCCATCTTGAGGAGCATCTAGGTTTCCTGGACCCTTTACCCTTACAGAGCACCTCCCAAGGGACCCGTGCTACAAGCGTCCTGAACAGGTCAAAGTCCAGCCTCTTGAAGTTCAAGATAGCAGTTTTGCTAGCCACCCTTCTGACATCTCCAAGAATAGAGAATTCTGCCATTTCATAGTCACTCCGCCCAAGACAGTCCCCAGTCTTCACGTCTCCTGCCAGTCCTTCACTGTTAGTGAAGACCAGGTCTAGCAGGGTGTGAGAATCCTCCTTTAGTTTTTTTTTGGCTCAAAGCTTGCTTCCTGAGGTTTTTCTTGTGATAAGACTCTGAGTGACTTGTCAAGGAGGCAACTGATGGGTGCTAACTGTGTGACAATCGATATCGCTTTGGGAACATTTGCAAGCCCCTTCCCCCAGAGCTGCTTGCTCTGTAGAAGAGCGGAAGAGAGTGCTCAGCAGTGTTCACTGGCGGAAGATCTGGCCTGTGGCCAAACCGCTCCAGCTAAGTATGGAAGGCTGGGGGATGATACCATTGTATCTTGCGAAGGCAAGATGCAAGTTGGTGCCTCCCTGCTTCCTCTTATCTGCTGGCAAGGCCAGAAAGATAAGAACAAAGGAGGTTCCTGCTGAGATCCCAGAGCCAGAAGCTGCCACCGCAAGGAGAACTGACTCAACCACCTTGGGTTTGATCTGTCACTCAAAGGGGAGCTGATTCGACCACTTTGGATTTGAGCTGTCACTCCAAAAACAGCTGACTCAACCACTCTGAAATTATTGAAAAAGGGCCATCATCACCATGGTCGTCGTCGTCGTTGGCAACAGGACAACTCTGCCTGACGACCCACCGCTACTGAAGATCAAAGACTAAACTACGAACCTCGCTGGATCCATGGTGGTGACTATCTCCCTCTTGCTGCCTATAAAGACCCCTTGCTTCCTCTTTCCTATCTTTTCTATCGCCCCCCCTTCCCTTCCCTTCCTCCATTACCCTAATTCATAATAGTGTCCATTCTCCCTTCCCCATTTCCCCTGATTAAGATTTGTAATAAACTGGTTGGACCAACATTTGAACCGTTGCTTCTTAATCTCACACCGGGTATATAGATAATAAAAGAACCTCTTCTCCCTCCTATTAATTGGAGCGAGACACAGGGCACCACCCCTGGTAGGCTCTTGTACCAGCTGCGTAAGGAAGCTATCTTTCACACACTCAAGAAAACTCTTGGACTGTTTCCTCTGCGCTGTATTATATTTCCAACACATATCAGGGAAATTGAAGTCTCCCATGAGAACAAGTGCTACCAACTGCGCAACTTCCACAAGTTGCTCAAAGAATGCCTTGTCCATCTCTTGAATGCTTCATCAATCTCTTGAAAAAAATCAACCACCTACGTACAGTGGGGAGTAAACCAGCTAGTCAGCAGTAGTTCAAGGGCCAACTGGGAAATTAGTAAATATAAACTGAAGTTGAAATGTCATCTTGCACAAAATTGAGATCTTATACTACATTTATGACTTAAAAGTAATCTTTTACTCTCAACTTAGTAAGCTTCATTTAGAGTGCTGCATTCATTTTCAGACATCAGCTGGAAGTAGTCAGGAGTAAAATGAGTGATCAGAGACAACATCTTTTGAAGAAAGATTGAATGAACTATGTTTGCTAAGCTTAGGAAAAACAATGAACAAAGAATACAATAAAATCTGAAGTGTTATTGGATAAATTGCTTCTGAGCCCATAGAGAGTGAAAAAGGCTTAATACCAGTAAGAAAAAGAACACATAAACACATATACTATGAAAGCCAAGACTTTCCAGAACCATAAAAACTGTCTTTCAAAATGTCTAAATGTGTCCTATCTTGTGCTAAGGAAGATACAATTGGTTGGTTCTACCTTAGGGCATGCAAATGGCTGGAAGAAACCCTATTCTTGGTTCATTTTTTATGCTTGGACACCAGAACAGACATTTAAAAACTAAGTGCTTGCATAATGGAGAAAGTAAATAAAAAATTGCAAGTACTACTTGCAAGAAGTCTAAGAATTCATTCCTTGCCAGTGACTTGAAACATTCAGTTTACACTGATTAATTGTTTTCATTATGTGGAAAAAACTTGTGGAACTAATGATAATCCTAATTTTTGCATTTCAATGCTTCGGAATGACAATAGCGCGATAAAGATGAGCCTCATTACTTTCTACATTTTATGCAAGCCATAGAATATGTGCATAGCAGAATTCTGAGCCAGAAAATAAAGTTACCCCCTATGCAAAACATTTGCTTTGGTCCATTTATGTATATTTGAGTCTGTTTTTAAGCCAGTAATGCCAAATGCAGAGAGAGGTAGCTCAATAAAATCAAAAGTGTAAATCCATGTTCAACTCAGAACAAACTCATGAAAAAAATACATATTTCATAAATAAATTTTACTGATTCATTTTTCTCTAAAGATTATGGATCTGCAAGTTAAAAAAAAAAAAAAAAAAAAAAAAAAAAAAAAAAAAAAAAGCCTCAAGGAGCTGAATATTTCCCTTGCAGTAAATTTGGATCTATACCTTTCTATGCATATTTTTGTGTAACTTTGAAAAGTAATAGGTCTGAGCCTATTCAATAGTGGCTAAAGTCATCAGACAAAATTTGTTTATGTAGGCACTTACTGCTGTGAGCATGTGAAATAAACTGGAATAAAATGTGAATGGAAATGGAATATATAGAGTTGCAGATATTCAAAAATCTGATCATGCGTCTTTACTGGACTTTCATAAACCCTATCTTTTGCAGAGAAAAACATCCTTCACTTCACAATCACACCTTATTCATGTCATCACTTTTTGGCACACATTTTAAACAATTATTTTCAAGGATGAAGTACAGGCTCAGTACAGTAAAATTTCATCACAAATCTCTGATGAACACCTTGAGACCTCACTAAGAATTGCAACTGCTGCCATCAATCAGACTGATGCATTAGTTTCACAAAAACAAGGTCAAATATCCCATTGACCACTGATGCAGATTGTTACTAGCAAGGTATATAGGCTCCTGCTCATCACTTGTGAAAATTCATAGCTAATGGTGGTAACTATGTTGAAAAAGTATTTTGTAGCTGAGAATTTTATCTATCAACTAGTGTTACTGCATTTGCTTTGTATCTGTTGTAGTTTCCATGGAAATAAGTAAGAGGCCTTAGTTTTGAAGCAATCTATGTATATGAGGCCCAAGACAATTTCTATTCACTAAGTGTGACTCAGGCAAACTGTGAGAATCAAGTGTTGTTTCTGCATTAGAATTGTATATTATTATTTTTATTTTATGATCTCCACTCTCATAGTTCTTTTTGGGAGTCCCTCTACTTAACTTGGGGAAGATCTCTGATAAGTTTACATCACTTATCGTATAGACGAACCTTCCCAGGAACGCATACTCTGTATATAGGTGTATACATGTATATTTTGCCACATACACTGCAAGAATATCCTTCATGAGAACAAGCCATGACATGCCCGAGGAAGAGCCTGAAGAAACATTGGGAAGGCCTGACATCATCCCCCAGTGCTCTTTGTTTAACGATGATGACTTTAAAGAAAATCACCATATCAATAGGACAAGGAGAGCACCGAGACATCTTGGATGATTACTGACTGGCACCAGATAACAAATAAATTAACAAGTAAATAGCAAATGTAAATTCTTCTGATAAGATTGTGAACCTGGAGTACCCAGCCATTGGGGAAACAGGGGAGGGGGAGGCAAAGGGGAGAAAACAGGGTATAAAGGCTGTCATGTTGTGTCCATAGGCGCGCTCCTACTTGCAGGACGCCCGCCATTGCAATCGCGAATAAATTCTGCTTTTATCAGAGATACCGTCCTGACAAAAATTATTTGGATTATTTCCAACAAAACCAAAGAGTTGGACACTCGTGCTCTAAACTATTCCAAAGTGTAGATTAAATGTATCAAGCAGGTTCAGTATCTGCTTACCGCTTAGTTCCATGATGATCTGGCTTCTCTAACCACAGCAGGTTTCTGTCTGCAGGGCTGATAGCATCGTCAACACGCTTGCAGTGGGCTAGCTTTAGCTAACAGCATGATGCCCACCCAGAGAAAACATCACATAAAGATAAGAACAGCACATACCGCTACAGAGGCTGGCAAATGAGGCTCAACCTTGAGAGAATTACCGTAATTTATCACCAGTTAGTATAGATTTGAGTAGTGAGAAACAAAAAGATAACCACTGTTCCTTCCCCTTTCTCAGGTTCAGCATCACTCCTTTGCCCCCAGCAAAATCTATCTGAGCCTTAAGCTGTACAGGGCAGATAGGAGGTTAATGGTAAGTACACAGTAGTTCCTTTCTGTCACTCCTTCTTCTTTACTTTTATTCCCTGCTCCAACATGGGCTCTCCACAGGCCACAGATCCATCAGGAGTATCCATCTGTTCCAGCATGGACTGCACCACAGGCTGATAAGGAATACCTGCTCAATGCCTGCAGCACCTGCCCTTCCTGACCTTGGTGTATGAGCTGCTGATTCTAAATCTTTTTTGTTTCCTTCTCCTCTATACCTAGCCATACAACGCTACTGGAGGCATTTGGAAGAATTTGTGTCCTGTACATATGGGGCAGCCCGGCCTCTTTTTGCAGAAGCCTTTCAGCTCATGCTGTAAGCACTTGGACACCCATAGTCAATACCATGCTGAAGAGGAATATGCATAACCAAATTCAGTATCTTTCCCTTCCTTTTTGTGAAACAATGAGAAATCATTCTCTTTTATAACCTCAGCAAACTTCAATCTGTTTTGAGCACTTCTATTTCAACATTCAACAGCCACTACCAGCAAAAATTAATTCCGCTTAATTCTGTTGTTTTAATGTTTGACTTCCAGTCCTCATTTCTGAGTCTATTTTAACTGGTAGCAAATAAAATTATTTTTCCCCAAGTTGAATCTGTTTTACCTGCTGTAGTCTTAAACAGCTGAAATCAAGGCACAAAACACACTGGTTTGTAAGATTCAGAATTTATTCAGACTGAACATGGAGGCAGATTATGGATTATGGTAATGTGAACAGTTTAACCTGATCCACAGAATGAGAGAATTGTAATACTGTGGATCATTAACAAGTTATCCAGAGACAAAGCCAGGATTCTCACGTTAGTGAGCTCTGATTCCAGAAGTCTAAGGTATTATCAGAACACTACTCGATACAATGAATTCCTACACAGAAAACAAGCAGGAAATAGAAAGGTCTTGTAAATAAAACTCCAATTGAACCACATTTATCCTTAAAAAGCAGAACCTCTTCCTTAGATATCTCTTCCTTAACAATACCTTTTGGTGAAATCTTGGCGTAACCTGCTTAAAGCTGATCATACAACAGGATCTCTTTTCTTTTATCCTTGCAGATTCTTTTCTCTTTATCATAGAAAATTTCCCTTACTGAGGATAGGCAATAGTTTTCAAAAATTGAACTATCTCTGCATGCAGAAGAGATCCCACAGTAGGGTTGCTCACCTTTCTCACAGTACAATTTTTAGTGGAAGATACCCATAACAATCTCAGAAAGGCACGAAGAAAATATAGAGATGATGACTTAGAAAGTAAAAAAAAAATGACTAGAAAGTAGAAAAGATCTTCACCATGACAGCACATAGGCAAGGCTCTACAATGTCTTTTTAGGGAGTTTCTGAGCATAGAACTCATTAGAAGATAGAATTAAAATTTAAAAAAAAAATATTATTAAAAAAAAAATGGTGGGAAAGCCAAAGAAAACTTCAGCAAAGGCCCTGTTAGAAAGTTCAAGAAGACTGTCTACTGGAACAGAAAAAAGTTAAAATGCCACAATCTGCTACAAATGCAATAATTACTAAAAATGTCATCAAGATTAACAAAATGTTGAAGCACAAGACAGCAAGAGTCAGATTATTGTCCTTATCAGAACAAAAACTATTTAAATGGGAAATGTAGTCTATTTATTCAGAAACACGCAGAATGAATACAAGAACAGATGCAGCAAGCTGATAGTGTCTATTTATTGCCCATGTACTCCTTAAAGGAGGAACATGTTGATCTTTGTTTTGATTGTCTAATTAAAATTCGTTTTGCCTTTAGCTCTTTTTGAAGCTTTGTTTTTTGTTGTTGGTGGTGGTTATTTATTTATTTATTTTAACTCATGACAAGGCTTTCTCATGATTTCTTAAGGATAGAGGGTAGGAATGAGAAACAGTTCTTTCGTCATTAGTGCATTTGCTCCACTGTACGTGGAACTTCTCTGTCTGATTCTTTCAGTGATACACCTCTTTTACCAAAAATAATTTGACTTATATTCAGCAATTAAAACACACTTAAAATTGTCACAGTCCATTCTGTACATATGTCTTAAAATATGCTTTACTTTAAGGAATAATTAATTTTTAACACTAAATGTTATTAAAATAAATACTTAAATTCATTGCAGTTATAAAATTTCCAGGGTTTTTTGTTGCCTATTAGCTGGCAATAATTTGCTTCAATATTTCATAATAAATTTTCACTTAAATATATATTCAAATTAGTGCACAATTTCACATTTAGAAGTTCTATTCTTTCAGTATGAATGTAGTCTCAAACGTCAGACATATTTTCTTGATTGTCCTTCACAGAATGATTTTTTTCTTACTTTGCATTCTTACTCAATTACTAGTTATTGAGTTTGAAAGTGACAGTGGAAGTTCGTGGCCTACTCTATAAAGGAAACAGGAACAGATGAGCAGGATGGCCCCTCTTATAAAAAAATCTCTGAATCTATGAAGTGATATTTCAACAAGAAATTAACAGTGATTATGGTTTGATTGCTTTTTTAAAACAGTTTGATGAAAGAGTGAAATAACTAAAATTATTTAAAAATCATTAAACTCACTAATGCATGTGTAGTAGATTTATTAAACTGTATGTAATACATAATGAAAGCACAGTAACCGATTTCTCTCCCCTTATGGTGTAAATTTAATTCAGCATTTTTCAATGAGGAAGAGAAGCTGTACTTCTTCAGCTTTTATCCCATTTTCTCCACTGTCTGGCTAATCTTCTTTTAAACTCTAGCTATTGTAAGGAGAGGGCTAATTAATAGACAGCTGTGCTTCTCATTTACTATTTACTGTCTCTCTTACACCAAGTAGAAACATTAGGCATGCTCCACTGTATCAGACAAAGGAAGGACATTATTATCAAGCCATCACCGTCTGTGATGGATCTTCAACTGCATTTCCTTCCCTTCCAGATGTTTGCTAAACAGTCTGAAGAAATCTTTAACATTACCCTTTAGTAATTCTTGGTAGGCAGCAAAGTGTAACACAGTTTGGGACTTTGGTGAAGTGTAAGCTATCTTGCTATGAGATACTGTGTTTGCGCATATACTGTTAGTATTAACTGACCTTTTGTTATAAACAGTAATATGGAGTTCTCCATAAATTTTAGATATGTTTGTATTGAGATTTTGGACAAATATATCAACAATAATCTAGTAGTAAAACAATGTACAGGAAGTATGTTGGATTTTTTTAAATTATTTTTTCTAATACTTGGGAAATTTCATAGTCTGTACTGGATGCATGCTGTTATTAAAATTCTGAACCAGACCAGAAAGTTTCTGAAGTGCAGTTCATGAGAACAAATGAAAATCCATCAGTATGTTCTTTTCCTTACTGCTGGCTGTAGATTTGCCTATGCCTCAATTACATAACTGCAGTAATATAATCACACTATATAACTTGCTGGTATGTGTCCAGATAAGTAAGATCAGTTAAGAGCTTATTCCAAAGTAAGTCTGGAAGAGCCACAGAAAAGATCGCATTGAGAATCTGACATTTCACTTAGCTATAGCCCACAGAAATGTGTTAATTTTTTGTCAATTTTTGATGAAAAAATATTTTACAAAATGCAGACATGGATCACACCTTTTAGCAAACTAAATGTTCCACAAAACATCACTCTAATTTTGGAGAAAGGCTGATAATTTGGAGAGTTGTCAGCTCGAGCAGAATACTAAACATGTAAACCTTTGTGCCCTCATCATTTCTCGATTATCTGGATACCATTCAGTTTTTGGTACAGTCCAATCAGTGCACCAAAAAGCTATCAGAGAATAGCCCTTAATATAACAGTATTCAGCTTTGTTTTTTAAAGAATAAATGTCATGAGGTGGAAAAACACAATGGCTGACATTTATCAAAAACAATCTTTCGTCTGATACTTGTGGAAATCATAGCAAAACAGCTCCTATTTTTAAGGTCTTTAAAAGACTCGTGCTGTCTTTTAACCTAACTTCAACACTCAATGGTATTTTAATAGAACTTCTAAAATCAAGACTTTAACTATGGGGTTTTTTTGCAATGCATTTTTATTTCTTACCTTCCCTAGTAAGGTAATTTGAAGTATTTGCATGAGAGTAAATCACCATCCCTGAAAAATGAGATACTTTACTCCACCTCATTTGTGTAAACAGAAAGTGAACAGGAGCAGGGAGAGAAATTTCTGAGATTAGTGCTGCTTTGAAATTTTGTGTACTCTGTTGCCTTACGTAGCTGAGATCTGTACAGGCAAAAGGTAACAACGCAGGCTGTTCAGGCTAGATAGACTAATTGTCATAATATGCGGTAGAAAAGATCTTGCTGTTCTCTGAAGGCTGTCATCCCAGTCAACTGCTTATTTTGCAAGTGCTCTGAAGTTGATTTACTTGCAGAAAAGTTTCTCAAGGCAATTATACCTAACATCACCACACTGTCTAGACCTTATCAGTGCAAAATTAGAAAAATAAGGAATTAGAAAAGTATGCCTGTAGCAAAATGTGTTCATTTAGAGTATAAATATCTTTACAATTTTCATAGAGATTATTGACCTTAGAATAGTAGTCAAACAAAATACAGGTAACAGTTACATCCCTACTAAATACACTCTCCTCAAACTAAATTTTGCTTCTTAAGTCTTGTCAGCCTGGAGTAGATCTCTGACAAGATTTGACAGTGGACTTTCAGTATATAAAAGGGAGGTAAAAGAAAGATGGGGATAGGGTAACGGTTTCAAACTAGAAGAGGGATATAAGTTTTCTACACCAGGGGTAGTAAAGTACTAAAACAGGTTGCCCAGAAATGTAGTAGATGCCTGGAGACACTCAAAATCGGGTTGGATGGGGCTCTGAACAACCTGATCTAATTGTAGATGTCCCCGTTCACTGCAGGGGAGTTGGACTACATGACCTGTAAAGGGCCCTTCTAATTTAAACAATTCCATGATTCTATTTGCCAGTAATTAATTTCTAATGCAGACAGATGTGTTTAAGAATATATTTATTTTGTTCCACTGCCATAGTAATTCTGACACTCTATTCATCAATGCTTGCAAAATTCACTGAGATACTTAGCTGAAATGATGACTTCACTATAGAAATTTGTAATATCTGTTCTTATTCTGATACATGAAAGTAGAAGAATAAAGTAATCCAGCAGTGAAACAAAAAGTATTTGATAATGTCTTTACTGTAAAATTTTGGGTGTGTTTTGGTTTCTTGCTTAGTTATTTTTTCACAGTAATTGGAATTTAAGTGTGCAGTGAACTAATTCTCCTGAGTTTACTTAGCAAAATTTCTGTTCACAGCCATATACTGTAGTTTTCATTAAAAGGATAATGACAAAAGTCATATGTTATCTTGAGTTATAAATTTTGCATATAATAGAGTGGTGCAAATCCCATTACTCAGGCAACATCTGCCCTTGGTGCGTTAATCAAAATCTCCCATATCATTCTCTTCCTTTAAATCTTCAAAGCACAACAGCTTGTGACTGCTCCAGGGGGAAACAGTATTTCCCTCAGGCAGCCAGATAATTTGAGGCCTCTTCATAATCAATTAATTGCCAAATGTCTTCTGTTTAACTGTATCTATCCCACCTGAATCAAAAATTTGCATCAGGGTTCTCAAGTAGTGAGAGGTCACCAAAGAGAAAAGACAAGATAGAAAATCCAGAAATCAAAATGGGACTTACTTGCGAAATGATAAACCAAATAATTTTCCAGAGGAATTAGCTGGTGCCGAACAACAAACATTCAAAATGTTAGCTAGCAGCAGACAAGTACCTGGAGGAAGGAGAACTTGTAGCACCTCATTAACTGGCAGATTCATATGAATAACTGCCAACAAAGGAGATAACCAGGAGTTAAAGCACACAAACATATCCTTTTGTATGCACAATGCCTGCAAGAGTCTTTTATGAATGACAGGTGATGCTAAAAAATACTAAAAATACTGTCTTTTGTTTGTTTGTTATTTCTGTTTTAATGGAATGTCGATATTGTGCTAAGCATTAAAAAAAATCAGTGGGGAGACACTTCTAATTAAACAATGCATTTAGGATTTTTATACATGTACACAAAATAGGTTTCATTAGGAATAAGATATAGTCTAAGCATTCAGTGTCATAAGTTTATATCCAGCTTATCATGCAGGGCTACAAATATGTCTAATTTTAACATGTATTTCTTCAAATACTTGTTCAATCTAATCTAATTAGCATGAATATTAATAAAAATGAATGTGTGGCTTTTGAATGTATATGCTAAAAATTTATGTTAAAACATTCCATAAATTATGATACATACAAGGCTGACTATTACATAATGAAGATAGTAGTACCGTATCCACAATGCTTTCATGCTTGCACTTTAAATAATCACATATTTATGAAGGGAGGAGACCCATTCTAAGCTGTGCTAGCGCTGAGGAACTAGCCAGTGTTATAGTCTAGTTTGGGCTTGTATATCTAAGCGTGAACTGTGTTATGGGTGATTTTTTCTCCCATTTTGCAGGAAAAAAAAAATCACAAGGGTGATTTGCATATCCAGAAAAGGTTATGCAAAACAGTTGCAGTATTTGCATTCTTGGAAATATTCAAAACTTGACTGAATATGACCCCTGAGAAGCCCATCTATGTTGACTCAGCTTTTATCAAGATGATGTGTGAGTCCCTTCCAACTCAAGTGATTCCATCACTCTCTAAGAAGCTTGAAGCGTGTTCAAATCAATTAATCCTTTTCTGTATTTGTTACCTGCTACATTCATGTCAATTTCTCATTTAATTAAGGAAGGTGAAAATTGGTGCTTGCTACAAAATGCCCAAGAATATTCACCCATTTTTCACTATAAATTGCACGGATTCTAAGAACAGCATAACATCTCTTTACAGCATTATGTTAAATTTTCTTCTAGGATGGTTTGATCAAACTGTGACAAAGATGTCACACTCGATTCCTCATTTGTGTTCATGCACTAACATTGTTAATAACAATATGAAATAACATTGGAAACTACTGTTGCTTAGCCTACTCTGCTACAAAATAGATCTTAGCTTAGTTTCTACCTTTCCATATGAGGAACATCAACAGCATACTGTGGAAAGCACTGCAAAGACATACAAGCTTATTCCAGAGCCTGATTTATTCACTGTTAGATGTATACTAACCTAGACGTGTGGAAGAATAACCCCATGTTATAGGGACTACTGAGCTGGGAAACAGCTTTGCAGAAGAGCACCTGGGAGTCCTGGTGGACATCAAGGTGAGCATGGGTCAGCAATATGCCTTTTCAAAAAAGAAGGCTAAGGGTATCCCAGCTACATTAAGAGGAGGCTAAGGATGGTAATCGTGTTATTTTCTTAGCATTTGTGAGCTAGAAACCTGGATTAACTTTGGGCTGCCCACAAGGTAGACACCGACATACTGGAAAAAGTCCTGTAATGGGTCACAAAAATGATTAGGAGCCAAGAATATCCATTCTGTGAAAAAAAAGCTGAGAGCTAGACTGCTCAGAAGAACAGGAACTAGCTTGGGGAGGGTGGTTGTCTTATAGATGAAGGGAGAGTGTAAAGAAGATGAAGCCAGGCTTTTTTCAATACTATCCAGAGAAAGGACTGTGTTTTGTTTACATGGTAAGGTTCTGATAGCAGGGGGGACATGGGTGGTACCTGTGAGCAGAGCCCAGCACTATTCTCTGTCAAATCAGAGCCGGGTCCAGCTGCTCCAAAAGGGACATGCTGCAGAGCTGAGACATGAGACATGGTGGGTGCTTCTGAAACAGCAGATTTAAGGAAAAACAAGAGTAGTTGGACAAGAAGAGTGAGAAAAATAGAGAAACTTTGAAAAAGCCTTAGAGGGAAAAACGGCCATAGATTCAGGCAAGCATTTGTTAGAAATTACAATCTGTTGTCTGGCATATAACTTGCTGGCCTAAACTTTTTGGAACCACTTGGAACTTGATGAATTTGGTACAGTTCACTTAGTTCCATGTCCCACTGAAGTAAAGCGATCACAATTCTCTTCAACTATGTTTGTCATGATATTCATATTTTCGTTTTAAGTTTTGTTTGTAAAATAAAAAATCTAAATTCTGCTTTGTCTGCCTTGTCAACACATATTTTGGAGCAAAAAAAATTTAGCCCAATCAATAATATCAGAAATCAGAACTCTGTCTTACATAATGTTTTCCAAGATAATGTAGTGTTTCTACACACTTGTCATAGCCCTGGTCTACTCATATCCTGCCTGCAGTTTCACTCTTCTATGCATTTTCACATTCTCCAATTTCAAACCATCTTGGAATTATGCCAGTAACCATCTATTCTGAGTGTTACTTCTTCCAAGAATTCATCAAAATATGTATTGTGAGACGTCAGACTGAATCAAACTGGACCCTGTAGATTTTGCAGTTGAATTTGTTTCGACTTTTCCCTCTACTAATTCCTCTGACAGAATATAGCACATTTCTGAATGAGTGTGTGGGTAAGCACGCAAATGTAAGTACAGCTATTCAACTTTAAATTCTTTCATCTTCATCATTTATCTTCAATTTTTTGTTTGTTTGTTTCTACTCTCAATCTGCTTTACATACAGTTTCTTGTAAAATAAATATATATATATCCCTCATATTCATCAGTCTTGTTTCTAGATGTACTCTATCATCATAGCATAACAATATCCAAAAGCTCAAATACTAATCTTTTCCTCTATTCTTCTTAACAATACACTGCTTACTAATTTGAGCTGGCTCTAATTTCCACAGGTATTTAATAATCTCTGGCGATCAAATGAAGTTATCCATAACATCACAGTTCTTTTGCTGCATAGCACACAAGAATTATTTCTTTTTTAATGAAATTGCATTGAAAATTTTGAAAAAAAATGAAACATAACAAGAATGGCAATGTAATACACACACTGCAATAGGTTTGCCCTATACTTAGTGAAAAGTGATATAACAATAACAATAACAATAACACAAAATGCTGGATCTACTGCTCTGGTTAGCACTTGTGCACTACACTACACTTCAGCTTCTTTCCTTCTGAAAACCATAGAGAGGAACCATGCAGGGATCGTTTTTACCTGAGTATTTGTATTAATTTCCACAAATAACATTTGAAGATCCTTGGAAGTCAACTTTTTCAGTTAGTATTCTCTGAAAAATCAGAAGCATGATGCATGCATGCACTCGATTTAAGCACAAGAATGCTCATAAATATTTTCAGTTCTATTATAACTACTTAGGACTACACGCAACTTCAGTGTACTGCTACTACAGATAGAATACTTTGGCTTCAGAAGTACCATGCAATAAAACTTTAGCATGATATATAGATTAAAAAGAACAACTCAATCTTTAATGTGGGAACTAAGTAATGTAACAATGAATCCGTGGTGACTATTCAAAATGAATTTCAAGAAAAAGAGCAGTTGAGATGCTTAATAAAAACCTGTGAAGCATTCAGATTGAATAACGTAAGCAGAATGCTGCAATATAAATCTCCTTAATTTACATCCAGGGCTTCATTATGCATATTTTATAGCACTCCACAGAACTTTAATTTACAGATTTTTGGAACGTCACCAACCCCAAAAGAAGTGCTAAACATTCCTGTTGGAACATTTAACCAAAGTAAGTCACTAGAGATTTCATTAATGAGTGCAGAATTATCATTTATTTGCATTCTTAGTAGATTTAAAGCAGTAAGGCCTATTAACAAGATAATGGTAAATGCTATTTGAATGTTAGTCTTCAGCAAACTATTCACTAAAATGAATAACTCAATGTACAAATTTCATAGTATGTAACTAAATTGAGCAAGCATTTGCTCTGCTCATTTAAATAGGTAATTTGACTCAAAATAGCTGGTTACTGAACAACGTGCAGTTGAACAGACTCAGTCAAATTACTTCAATAGAAACTGATGTCCTTGTCAACTTTATCTGATAATTTTCCTAAATAGTAAGCAGCATATACAAAAAGAAATAGAAACTTGATATTATAAGCTCAGTATAGAACTAAGAAAATTTTACTGGTGAAAGCACAATGCATGCATTTTAATTATTTTCACTCTTCATTTAAAAAAAAATGTGGACTAACTGTGCATTACACTACAGATTGGAAATGCTTTGTCTTCCTTTCAGCTCTGGAAGCTATAGTGATTTTTAAGGGCCTAGAAAAAGGACAAACTTGATTTAAGAACACAAATGTGACATCTGTTGATCAGACAAGAGTTACTTCTATGACAGTATACAATTCTAGTACCCTTAGTGAAATAAACAACCATTCCAACCATGCAAGCATTGGAGTGACTAGCGTGTCTCATGCCACAGATGGCTGAACAACTGATTTCCATTATGAGCTATAGAATGCATTTATCATAGCAAAAGAGCAGTTGCCTAATAAACTACTAAAATTAGGTTGAACTGGACAGCATTATATTATACATGAAATTATCCTGATCCCTGGACCTCACCAAAAGTTAACTTTGGCAAACTTCCTTTCTCCAAAGCATAAGTTCTCATAATTTAACCATTTAATGAAGTTTAATGCATTATTTTTTTAATTTCCTTTATCAGAATAAGTTTTGAATAACATGGAAATAGGAGACACAGACTGTACAGCAGTCCCATCTCAGCATCCACAACAGCACCAAGACAAAAAAATGCAGTTGGTTGGTTTGCATCTTTTTAGCTTCTGTTATATTTTAAATTATTTTGTTATATTTTTCAGGCAAAAAATTTTGCAACATTGAAATATTTGGTTCTCAAACTCTTTACAGAGCAAATGCAGATGATAAGATTAGGAAATCAAGAAATATAGGAGTTTGGTGCATTTTTCTACAGGGCTTCCAATTAGGCAACCAAGATTGCACAGATTCATTCATTAATAGTGATGCACTAATTCAAGAAGCATCTTGGAAGGAAAATGTAAGCATCTACGTCTCAGTCTTAGACCAGGCCGGGACAAAGCAAGCAGCTGGTTATTAGAGTGGTAAAGGCTCAACTAAGTATACTTGCCATTCAGGTACACTGAAACACTGCACTAAATATACAGGTCCCACATCAACATTTAAGCTATTAGATTCCCAAACAGAGCACTTTTTAAAAAATTATGAATGTGACTGCATCATTCGTGTAACCAAATCTGAATACCTAAAACCCACAAAGGGTGATGCAATAAGATTCACTAGCTAATTTTGGAATATTTGGCTTTTGATATGTTTTAATTTTAGTTGAAAATAACTTTTTTCATCAATGTAGACTAATTTGAAAGCAGTGATCCTTAGAGCTTCTATTATAACACACACTGCTGGACCACGCTGTGAAAATATGTTGTGTAGAGGTTATAATTTACATAAACATATAGATAGCTTTTTGGAAAAAAACAAGCATTAAACTAGATTGGCTACATTAGATAGTGAACATTTAGAATTTCTTTTCAGACTATCTGTAAACAGTGGGGAATTTATGAAGTATTTATAGTATGCATAATGAGTGACCTCTAAAACTGCTGATTATCATTTTGCCGCTCAATAACCCTATTAACATCTCCAAAGACAAATGCTGAAATGTGATCACATGCTGAAAGCTTCAGGATACATTTAGTTATAGGGTTTGCATATTAATATGAAAATTAAGTCAAAGCACAGAGCATCAAAATTGGTGAAATGTACTGAACTCCCAGTACCGTAGACTGGAACTAGCATATACAATCTAGAAGTAAGCAAGGACATGGCATATAAAAAATAAAACAAATGAAAATAAATACTCATTAAAAAGCACACCTTTGTTAGCTCGTCCGTAACTGTAATCACTATAAACTATAAAGTGTTTTTAAATTGTGACCAGGAGAAATGAGAGAATGTATGGAGATACAGACAGTCCTGTGAGGTCTAAATTCATTCCAGCAATGTGCAGATGCCAAAATTCTATACCAGCAATTTTTTTATTATTATTTTTTAAAAAATTGACAGACATGCCAAAATCTTGACTAACAAATCATTATGATACAACATCAGGTTTTTTTTAATTTTATTTTCTCTGTCCCAAGAAATATAAACAATCCAGCTCATCTTGTATAGTACAGGAAATGTACAATTGTAGATTAATACAAAAACCAGGGATTATTTAAATTTTAAACAAAACAAACAAACAAAAAACCCCCCACCAAGATCTACTGGTATCATGATTGCTTTTAGTACAGATCAGGAAAAAAAAAAAAAAAAAAAAAAAAAATGAAAAATAGTTAGGAATAGAAGAAAAGGTTTTAAGGCTTGTAGTATTAGCAGAATATCTGGCAACATGGATGGGGATTACAATTCTCTCGATACCTGTTTCATATGTGTGTGTGTGTGAGCACATGTATATGTACTATCTATCTACTTACAAAATTTTTACTGCTTTGTCGCTTATGACTGCACTTCTGTACTGGATCAATGGATTGAACATTTTTCAGCTTTATACTAAATTCATGATATTAGCTTAGTGTTTTATACTTCTCTACAAAGCAATTACTGTTTATCCTTCTTGCTAGCTATGCTTTTGGAAGCCAAGGTATTCCAGTATAATCAGGGGTTTAGGTGAGTTCTTTACATGAAGGTTCTTGTCAAAGTTTATTGTAACATGCACTTTCATGCTTATCTTACACTGTCAGAGGCAGCAGCAGGCAGCAAGATTTACTTATCACTAGAAAATAAGAATGCTACTGCTTTATTTTGATCTGTCATTTTATAAGGAGCAACAATTCTGTCAATAGAGGACTTCCAAGCATGCACAGCCATCAAATAAGTCCAAGCTATCAATAACTATTATGCTAATGCTGCTATAGACAGATTCAAACATACACTAGTAGGTCCCTGAATCAACATTAATAACTTCGGCAGCCTTCCAAACTTTGTTACTAGTCTGATAAAATTTTAATTACCCAACATCAATCACACACTATGGCAGTGTTGCCGGTCTTAGTGGCTCTACTAAGATTACTGAAGAGAGCTGTGATATGAGATCCACAGGAATGCTAATAGTCTTTTTCAAGACAATTTTTAACCAAATGAAAGATTTGCCATTAGTTCAGAAGGATCCATCTATGTGGTGCGTTTATTGATGTGATGGCTGATATGTCCTTCAGGTAAAATCAGTCCTATGCAAGAGACTAGCAGAAAATATAAATTACTAACTTATTATTCTCACTAGACTATCATCCTTTATATAAGGATGCATTACACAACACAGAGTTTCTTGAACTCAATATTTTGCTTAAGAAACACAGGTCCAATGACCCTGAAAGACACTGTTTTTTTTTCTACTGGTATTGAAAAGAATATTTTAACATGAAATTAACTTTTAAAAAAAAAAAAGTTATGTTTTGCAAAGTCTCAATTTTAAGTCAGTAGTGGTAGCATGTTGACAGCTTTCTAATTCTACCTTAGCTGTGACTCTGTGAGAGTACTGACTGCTAATAGCATTTTTCATCCATGTGAAAGCTAAGACGACTAGAAATTTCTAGTAATATCTTGTAGAATCTCTCCTTTCCAGAAGGCAATACTGATTTAGTTTATGAAATAATGTCTGGGGTTTTGCTTGTTTTTTTGTTGTTGTTTTGTTGGGTTTTTTTCTTTAAACACAGCATTTTCCATACATAAGTGTATATGTAAGTGGATATACATAAATAGAGACTCAAAATATATCTATATATAAGTATGATATAGAAAATAGAAAGATGAATGGATAGATAGATAATGTTTCAGTACTAGAAAGTAGTTTGAGTTTTCATTATTACCATAATAAGTAACTGTGTTACTAGCCACATAAATGTTATATTAAATCTCTTTTTGCAGTTCATAAATAACACATTTCTCTCTGTGAAATAAAAAAAAAAAAAACACCAAAGACCAGTATCTGGAATTATCTAATAAACTTCAACAGCTTTTTAAATTTATTATTATTTTTTAGATATTTTCTGCTTTTATTGATGTGTTCTGAATTTTCTTAGGAGCAAATTGCTATTTGAAACATTTTTAATTTGTTTTTCTTTCTCCCAGAAATATTACTTGCACCATGTCTATGGGACAGCAATTATTAAATATTAATATATTTTTTTCATATATTTATATATATATGTGTGTATATATATATATATATATAATTTCAGCTATTACCTTAAAAGCCTGCATTAAAATTATCTTAATGTAGTAAATTAATGCTGAATTTGGTGGTAAACAAGGCCCAAAGCATTCTTTTAAAGACACCCACAGCTCTGATAAAATCAGACCCTAACAGATTCATATAATGGCTTAGGTTAGAAGGATCCTTAAAATCATCTAGTTCCAACCACCTGTCCTGGCCAGGGCTGCTGCCTACTAGCTAGATCAGCCTACCAAAGGCCCCATTCAATCTGGCCTTGAATGCAGGGATGAAGCACCTACAACTTCTCTAGGCATCCAGTTTCAGTGCTTCATTATTCTCTGAGTGAAAAGTTTCCTCCTAATATTTAATCTAAACCTCCTTTCTTTTATATAGATCTTTATAAGTAACAGCTCTTATTTATTTCCGTAGAAACTACAGTAGATACAAAGAGCACAATAATCAATAATCTGATCTGCTATCTAGTAGAGCAAATGTTCAGGTACAAAGCACAGTCACTACCATTGGCTATGCAATTCCAGCAACAGCACATACTGAGTTTGTAAAAAATCTGCACCAACAGAGGTGACCCATAGTTTCACAGCTGCTCAATGTGCTCACATAGACTTATCAGTCTCCATAAACATTCATCAAGTCTAGATAGATGTCAGTGGGTACCATTTTTTCTGCATGGAGGAATTGAATTACACACCTTTGTTTCACACACACCAGATACTATGTAACATGTCCAGCTCCCTCAACCTTTCTTCAAAGGAGAGATGCTCCAGCCCCCTGATCATCTTTGTGGGCATTCTCTGGACCCACTCTACCAGCTCCACATCTTTCTAGTGCTGGTGAGCTCAGGCCAGAACACGGTATTCTAGATAAAGCTTCACTAGAACAACATAGAAGGGAACAGTAACCTCCTTTAACATGATGGCCTTTCTTTTGATGCAGCTAAAGATACTGTTGACCTTCTGGGCTGCATACTTCTGGCTCACGTCAAGATTTTCAACCACTGGAACACCTTTCATCCTCCTCCCTAGGGCTGCTCTCAATGAATTCTTTTACTAGTCTGTAGACCTTGCACTTGACCTTATCGAGCATTATTTAAGCTCATATTGGCCAATTTTTCAAGCTTGTTCAGGTCTCAGTGATGAACATTTCTTCTACCATGTCTCACACTATTCAGCTAGGTGCCTCTGATAAAGATGTTAAAGACCATCAGTCCCAGGACAAACTTCTGGGGGATACTACTCAATGAGATATGAGTTTATGAATCAAGACTGGACCTGGGGATCCTTTAGGCACATATTCAGATATTTTTAACTGATAATTTACACAAAAGTCCATAAGTGGATGCACATCCTTGGATGCCGCAGATATTTTGGTGAGACATAAAACTTTGCTGCTTTATTCATCTGTTCCTTATGGTAATCATACAAGCCTGCAACATTATGGAGTACATGAGTAGATTTAATCTCCCATTCCATAACACAAAGTTTGCATATCAACTTAAGAAAGTAAGATTTCCAAGAGTAGTAAAGATCTTAAACCTATTATTCCTGCATTCTAAAATGGTATTTAGAAATTCGGTATTGATGGTTAGAAATAATTTCTTGAATGTAAAGATGTAACTACTTCTTAATATTTAACTATTTGCATTTTAAGATGAACTGACATGAACAGCAGTAAGAAATCCAGTAAGGATGGATTTATGTAATAATGGAATTAACTTTTCCAGCCATGGATATGAAATTCTTGCAATTCTTCAAGATTCTACATTTCAGAAATGTCTATTTAAAGACCTATGGCTTTTAAGTAATAATTAATAATCAAAATTGCAGCATTAAGACTTTTTTAAAAAATCTGACTAGTCAACCACAAAATTTTCCAGTTACCCAGCTCAACCTGGGCTGCAAAACTTGTGATGCCACACTCTGATGTCAGTCAAAATCATATCAGATTACCTTGGTCCCATGTAAACACAGCTACCATATTTCTAAGTCATAATTAGCTTGGTGTTCTTAACTCTGTCCTTGTTTTATGGGAGATAATTGTATAATGACTCACAATTTAGAATTGTAAGCTCTCATGGATATTTCTTTAATGGATAGTGTGTAATGGCATTTATTTTGACAATGGTGAAAGAGTGAAGATCTGTCTTCATTATCCATGACAATCTCTAGAACCATTGTTTCCATTGTTGGAACACTCAAAAAAACAAGGAAGAGAATCTTATTACCAAGTTTGATTTTAACCAATGTTTCGTGGACCTCACTGTTTGAAGTTGCATAAACTTTATTTCTTATTAATGTGGTACTGATACGCAACACAGCCATGTTGATTTTTTTACTGCCATAATTTTCTTTTTTTAAAAGGTGAATTTATTTTATTTCAGTTGAATTGTGGGAGTCTTTAAAAAACTACATTCTGATAAAAATTATCCCATTTTCATTTTTTATATTTTGTAATAGTTATAATTTTGAGGCAATACTCGCCCTGTTTCTGTTTTACAGAAAAACTAATTTCGTTATAGTGGGATGCATCTGTAAAGATGTATGAAGGAAAAGGATCTCAAGCCAACTAAGCATGAGCAGTGGGCTCAGCTGGCCAAGAGGTCCAGTGGTATCCTGGCTTGTATCAGAGATAGCGTAGCCAACAGCAGTACGGATGTGATCATCATTTTGTACTCAGAACAGGTGAGGCCACACCTTGGAGCGCTGTGTTCACTGCAAGGAAGACATTGAGGATCTAGAGCGTGTCCAAAGAAGGACAACAAAGATAGTGAAGAGTCAGGAGCATAAGACTTATAAGGAGCAGCTGAGGGAACTGAGATTGTTCCATGTGGAAAAGAGGAGGCTTAGGGGTAGACCTTATCACTCTCTACAGCTACCTAAAAGGCGATTCTAGGGAGGCAGGGGTGGGCAGGTTCTTCTCCAAGGTAACTAACAAGACAAGAGGTAATGGCTTTAAGTTGTGCCAGGGGAAGTTTACATTGGATATAAGGAAAAATTTCTTCTCAAAAAGAGTAGTAAGGTTTAGGAATAGGCTGCCCAGAGAAGTGGTGGAGTGACTGCCACTGGAGGCGTTCAAGAAAAGGGTAGATGTGGCACTGAGGGACATGGTTTAATGAGCACAATGTTGGTGGGTTAATGAGTGGACTAGAAGATCTTAATAGTCCTTCCAACCTTAATGATTCTATGATCTGACCAGCTTTAACAATTTCTTAGGGCAAAGCAAAGATACTATCCAAGCTTTTCCTTCAAGGTTTCTGGAAAAAAAAAAAAAAAAAAAAAAAAAAAAAAAAAAAAAAAAGGAGCAATAAAGTCTTGCTAATGCTATTGATACTAGGATAGTAAGTTGCCATCCATGCACTCGACTGCTATGACAATAGTATCCTAATTTTTCCCTGCTCAGTATTAATATATAAGCTTGCAGATGGTGGAAGCACTAAGACAAGAATCTGATAATCTTTCTGGATTCAAAGGATGCAGCTTTACTAAAAATATCCTCATTCAGCTCTCTCTATATCTGATAATATTCCCATCTTCACATTAAAAACTATAATTAATTTTAATGTATTTAAATATGCTACTATTATAATATGCATGTGTTACAACTGGTAACCTGAATACACAACTGCTACTCACCAACTCCCTCATTAAAATACTCCAGGGGCACTCAATGCTAGTAGAAGTTCTCTTAAAGATAAATAAAGGGAGTATTTTACACAGCATTGTCAGCAGTGCTGATGCAGGAGATTACTGTGGAGACAAATACCAATGGGTTTACAAAGAAAACTCCTTCACAAAAACTCCATAAATGCATGCTGAAATAATTAGCTATAAATGTACTCTCTAATATCATAGTACAAGATTTAAGAGAAAAAGGGGAATGGTCCACAAAATGTGTTTAAGCTCCCTTGTTCATCCAAAACAATGAATAGTGTCAACCCTTAGCACTATCGGATCATAAGCTGGATGGATCACCAATCTGACCTACCAGGGCATTTTACACTTTTACGTTCTAATGCACAATCTCTTCAGATTTCCCTCTATTGTAATCACTTTTCCCCCAGAATCTACATACCATTTCTGTGTCCCATTTATAGGCTGGAGTCACCTCTTTTTATTTCCCTTTAAGTACAGTCCCAAACTGTTCACTGTTAACTTACAGTGATACCAAGGTCAGGCTTTTGTTATGGATTATATTAGGGAAAGCCTTCTCACTACATTGGATTACTTGATATTATGCAGTTATCAATGAAAAGGCTATTGCTTAAGACTGTGTAGCCCGCAAAAGAAGTCACAACTGAATCCAGGAACTGGATTTCTCTGCATTATGTCACAAATGGCTAATTTCCCATGACCCTACTTTCTGTAAATGAGAGCGTAAAGCCTTCAATTCTAGCTAGAAGCAAGGGAGGAGTGACTTAAATATTTTTGTCAGAATACAGGGAATGCTGTTTAAACTGGATCACAGCACCACAAGTAACTCAAATTAAAAGGAGCCTCAGGAAGCCTTCTGCTCAATGTGTGCTGAGCTATGAGATCAGATCAGGTTGCTCTAGGCTTGATCCAGTCCTGTCCTAAAAGCTTCAAAGGACAAAGATGGAAAAAACTGCACTTGAAAATCTGTTCCACTGCTTGTTCTCATAAGAAGAAAGATTTTCCTTATAATCAGATTGCCTCTCTCTTGTTAACGTTTATGTCTGTTGACTCCTATCCTCTGTCATAGGTTCTAGGCCTTGTTTAGCCTGGTTCCATGACTAAATAGGACAGGGTGGAGACTCATAGATCCACATCCCGAAATTAAGGGGAAGGGGGAAAAGAGGAAAGGTAGGGAGATGGGCCTAGAAACAAAACAGAAGCAACGAGGTAAGGGAGAGAACTAATTTGCAGAATACAATAACAGAATGTGAGATAACACAATATCATAAAATATAATTGGAATTGAAACTAATTAATCAAATAAAATGACAGTATCAAAACTGAAGGCCTTACTGTAATGCTGAAGGTGAGACAGCTACTTTCCTAGTACCGTACGGGATGCTCTCAACCTGCTATTCTGCCCAGTTTGCCAGCTACCAGAAACTCCAGCATCCTCAACAGAGCTACTCCCCAGTTTGCACCACTATGGGGGCTCTTTCTTCTCAGAGTAGGGCCTGGCATTTCTCACTGTAATCCTGTAATCCTTGCTGGATTTCATAAGGTCCCTAGTATCCCATTCTTTCAGCCTGTCTAGGTCCCTCTGGATCGTGGCCCTCCACTCAAGAATATCAGCAATTCATCCTCCTCTTGACATACATACACACACACACGCACACACTCTGGAGTGCCATCTCTAAACTTGATGAAAGTACAGTCCATTCACCTCCTCCAGGTGAGTGATAAAGATGACAAATAGGACAACTCTTATTAGACACTACTCTGAGGATGATCATCCAGACATATTTTTAATGTCGTTTTATACTCGTATTTAGAAAGTTCTAGCTTTGAAATAAAAATATTGTGACAATTCTGTTCAAATCCTTGTTAAAGCTGAGGTTAATGACATCCGCTGCTCTCCTGTCATACACAAGTCTATCATTTCATTACAGAAGGCAGTTGTGTTGGTCAGGCATGATTTGCCCTCAGTAAATCCTTGCTGACTGTTCCAAATCACTTTCTTCTCCTTCATGTGCGCAGAAACATGTTCCAGGAGGACTCACTCCATGATTTTCCCAGCTGCATCAGCAAAATCAGGACATCTGGTCATTTCAACCTAATTCCACTTTCAAATTAAGCTCATTGTACCAGTCATAATAAAGCGAAGCCAAACGTTCACCTTCAAACAATAGCATCTGTCTCACTGATGAAAGCAGGATGATTTCAGCAAGTTGGATTGTGTATACCCAAGCATGTAAGTGCTAATTAAAGTTACCTTAAATAACAAAAAGGTATTCTTTGAAACCAAATTCAGTGACTGAGAAGGGAGCATGAACACTGGGGAAAAGGTGTAGACATTTATCAGGAAGCGCACAAAGCATTTCTAGTTTTCTGAAGTGTGGAAAGTGCCATATGCAGTTCTTTAAGATCTACAGCTTAGGTTTCATTACTCTCTACCTATAACCATTTGCTGAAAGCATGTAATATCATAAATGTTAAAAACAGAGAAATTACATGCTGTCTGGGAACAGCTAGGGTAGTCACACTGGGTACTGGGGTGGCTCTCCATGGTCAGGTCTAGGCTACTTTAGCACATCAGGAGGTAGAGGCCAGGACCAGGACTGGCGATGAGAACAAGGGACAGCTGAGCAGGCTGAGGCCAGGCCAGAATGTCAGACCCCGTAGGTCTGGGCCCAAAGCATCATAGAATCACAAGGTTGGAAACGACCTATAAGATCATCTAGTCCAATCGTCTTCTCATTATCTCTGCCACCACAAGCTACTAAACCACATCTTACAGCTCCTCATCCAGACATCTCTTGAACATTGCCAGGGACAGCAACTCCACCACCTCCTGGACAGCCATTCCAGTGCCTGACCACTCTCTGAGAGAAAAGGTTTTCCTCATGTCTAACCTAAATCTCCTCTGGTAAAGGATGCCAGACACAGGCAGCAGTACCATGGAACAAGTGCTGATATCTTGGCTGAAAGCAGCACCCATGGATGCTGCAAAAATTCCCAGCAGTAAGCAGTACTGCAATCCATTAGTCAGGGCTGCCACATACTGATGTTTTGGGTTACTTGGCTGAAGGCAGCAACCATAGGCATTGCTCAACCCTAATTATGGTCACCTCACAGCCAGCAGCATGATGGGGCTGCCCTTGGCTGCACTCACCCTCAGCCCTAGTAAACAAAGCTTGGTCAGCACATGCATTTTGACAGGAAAACTATACTGGCACTTACTCCTGAGTCTGATAAGAATTAGTGGATTTTATACGGCAGAAGAATTGCTCACATCTTCTCAACTGCTTTATAACTTCAGTGTTTGTAATTAACAATCTGAAGCATCACTGCCTGAACTCCATTAACTTGTTAAAAATGTATGTGTACTTATGCTTACATTCTCCACACTGTTCACTCATTTTGCAGACAGAAATTCAAGTTTATATCTTCAAAAAACAAGTTTCATGTTAGCATTTTAGAATATTATTTGCTGTTTGCAATGTCAAACAATTACTATAGCAACTATATCAACTTCTAGCATTTTGCCCTTCCCCGCATTCTCATTCTCCTTCTACAGCGGACAAAAAAGGTAATGAAGTTGCATTCATTTATCCTGGATGATTATACAAGTTCATCTATATTACAGTTCAATATTATTTCCTCATAGTACTTCAAGACTGAAATACTTTTTATTTTCATAAAAAATGTACGTTCTTATTCATACTTTGATGCCAGCAGTAAAACACTGATAATCCATGTGTACAGTGTTGGTCAGACGCTATCATTGGTTGGAACTGCAGGACTACAAATTAACAGTTCAGGCCTATAGTTTTTATCAGTGACTAGATAAGATTATCACACTTATCTTTATCTTTGATGATTTTTAACTGTAAGTTATTGCTAAAGATACTATTAATTTAAATAAAAAAATTTTAAAAAAAAAAGTAACCAACAGGAAAAGCCTACTGAAGCATTTAGATGCCCGGGTGCTAATATGAGAAAGTCAATGTTCATTTGTGTTTCTTTGCAGTGCTCTGGGGTTTTGGTAGCAAGGCACTGGTTTATCAGCCTACATTTTCAGATGCACAATATCCAAAGTGTCAACCTGTCAGTTTCTAATGGATGAACCTAGAATACAGCATGAAAGCCTTAGGGGAAGAAAAGACAAGAAAAGTTTTAAAGATGCTTGAAATGAAAAATTAAGATACTTGTATAAGCTATTATTTTAGTAGTTTATTAAAAAAATGACTTCAAACCAGAAATTGGGAGAGTGGGCTGTGCATACCCTAAGATTACCCTGATTTTGAAATACACATCATGAAAGCATTTCATAACTGTTCTCTTTTTACTGTATTGTTGCTCATGATTAAAAGTCTCAACTTCTTAATCAATTTTCCTACTAACTTAGAATGTATTTATGGATGTTTACTGCTCTGAAAAGCAGATTCCACCGGTTATGTGTCAGAATTTGTTTTGAGTACTAATTTCCATTGATTCTACAGCACGGAGTCCTGATTACTTCTTCATTCTTATATCTGAAACACACATTACAGCTTGTAGACAGCTCCCAACTTGCATGAAGGAAGCGATGATTTTAAAGAAAAGGCATAATCATAGAATCCCTCGTTGGAAAAGGTTGGAAAAGGTTGGAAAAGATGACCTTAAAGATCATCTAGTTCAACCACAACTTAACCATACTACCCTAACTAACAATCTTCCACTAAATCACGTCCCTGAGCACCACATCCAAATGTTTTTTAAACACATCCAGGAATAATGACACAACCACCTCCCTGGGGAGTTATTCCAGTGTTTAACAACCCTTTCTGTAAAGCAGTTTAGCAGTTTTTCATGATATCCAACCTAAACTTACTGTGGCACAACTTGAGGCCATTTCCCCTTATCCTGTCACCTGTCACCAGTGAGAAGAGACCAACCCTGCTCTCGCTATAAGCACCTTTCTGATATTGTAAGAGAGCAATAACGTCTCCCCTCACTAGACTACAACACTGCATAGTGCTGATGAATCCAGCCTAGAAAAATAACTACAATGGAGACACCATCTCACATATAAGTCTTTCTTGCTTACCATATGTCATGCACTTATACTATAATACTTGTCTGTTGTATATTTTAATAGCTCATCTCTAAGTTTTGAAGAGTATTTAAATGAGACAAATCATACATTTTTGTTGCTTTTTTTTTTGTTGTTGTTTTAACCATCAGATGAAGTTAATAAATATGATAGTCTATCAATCTATGGGCCAATTGAGACTTTACCACATTTTCTTACAGTTTTTTCCAAGTATCTAATACTTCTGTGGCACATGTTGCATTTAAGTTTTACACATAGTTTTACATGGAGTAATAAAGTAGAGTGATCATCACAGCAAAGAACTCAATGTATATCCTCAATGAGTAAGTCTCAATCACAAATTCATTTTGGATAATTTATTTCTGGATTTGATAACAAAGGAAAGTAAAAGGTTTCCTACTTTGTGATGAAATTATTATATTATTATTATATTATCATAATTATTATAATAATTAATATAATAATTATATAATAAATATAATATATAATTATATAAATAATGTTTATTATATTGTATTATTACATAAATAATATATAATTATATAAATAAATAAAATGATAATTATAATTATTATATTTTATGAAGTTATTTTTAAAGGTGCTCACATGTCATTACATTCTATCCATAGCACTATGATAGAGCTCAATGAACTTCATTATGGATTCTAAAACTACAGAGGTTTTGGTTAAATACCTTCAATTAATTTTCCTAGAGTTACAGTTATTGTATATCTTAAGAGCATGAAGTCTTGGTTTCAAACAGTTTACGTGGCCAGCAGTTCTAGGCAATTATCTGAAATCCCAAATCTGGCAGTGGTTTAAAAATAGAGACATCTCCATGTAGTAGTTTATGCTTCTCTGCTGTGCTTCTCTCCTTGTCTGCTGTGCATATCCAGACAAGAAGAGGATAACTGAAATGGGATTTCTGATGTCTCAGTAACTTAAGAGATATTTCAATAATAGAAACGCTTTTATCCAAAGCAATAACTTTAAACCACTTCAAAGCACTTTATAAGCACAGTAAAATAAGAAGACTGAGTATTGAGAGTGTAACAGATTAGATAAAAAGAATAACTGAAGTTTTTGCTAGTGGTTTAACAAATCTTCATGAATAATAACCAAAGATTTCATATATGTCTAATGAATTTGGATGTCTCTATTATATATAGCAAATACATTAAAAATGTTACTGGATTTGATTTTTAGAGGAAGCATAATTAACATATTTTCCCTGACATTAGACATTTAAGCTATTTAGTCACTTTGAGGAAAATCCTGTCAGTTAACAGGACACTACTTGCTGTGCCTCATTAATGTAAGCATATGCTCCTCTTACTCACAAGGATAATTTCATACAGGACCATTTTACTTCTTTATGTGAAAACATGGAAAATTTATATGCCTGCAAAAACTAGGAAAACTCTAGCACTCTATATTTTTGTGTATATATGAATGCCAGTTGTACTTGAAGGTACAATTGAAATATTTACTTTTTTTGTTTGCTATATATTGTGATTTACCTTATTTAACTTAATAGAAAACTGTGATTGATATTTTTCCCCAAATATAACAGCATTTTGACTGCAGCACCTAAATATTAGAAAGTTATGTCTTAATTTTTTATGTCTTAATGTTAGAAAAAAGATAAAACAAATAGAATGCTTTGAAAATAAATATCATAAATGCTTGGGTGTTTTGTTTGTTTGTTTGTTTTTCCCCAAAAGAGAAACATTAGGATAACAATTCTGCAGTTATTTTACCATAGATCAAAATACAAAGGAAGCTGTTCTTGGTGATAAGCTAGTAACACAAGGTCTCGTACACTGATGTACATTAGACTACTCAGACCATACACTTTATTATTACAGCAAGGATATTTGCTGAATTCCCTTTAAGTGTGTTGTAAACCCATGTAATTGCATTCACATTGTTGGTTCTGGAAGTCAGTAATGATGCTTAGTCCTTACCTTGAGGTAAATGTCAGGACAAGAAAATAAAGAGGTTTTTAAATTAAGATTTCCCTTGAATACACAAAGAAGTCTTGAGGTGGATTTAAGGGATTTAGGAAGACAAAGAAAGCCTGGAATCCCAATATTAACTCCATCTATTTCACTGTTAACTATTATGATTACATTAAATATTCCTGAGTGATTCATTATATTACTAGAGGACTGCATTGGACAGTCTGCTCATTGTTAAAAAACTCAGATGCCCATAAACCTGAACCTGAAATCTGCTAATTGTTTACAGGTTTTCCTTATTAAAACTAGAATGTTTACAAAACAGTAAGGAAAATATATTTCCACTATATTTCCCCTCTGTATTGCATGATGGTAGGAATTTCTGGCAGTTTCAATTTTCTGGTTACCCACTTTCCCTTGACTTTTAATAAATTCCCTTATCACAGCTGAAAGTATTTGCACAAGTTGCAGAATTCTTCAACACCAAAACTATCCCAGAGGCATTTCAGAATTAATTTTAATAGATTTTCTTTGCTGGAGAAATCATTCTATATTTCAACACTCACCATCAAATGACAATGCTGCACACAGATATCTTTAATATTCTGTCCAGGTACACTCCTGTGGTTACTACGGCAAAGACTCCTTGCTCTACAACTGCTCCTGCTGGGGAAAAGGTGTTGCTATAGCTGCAGGCTAATAGTAACTGCCATGGCTGATTTGATGCCATTTAGTCTGTATCCATTCAAATTTAAAAAAAAAAAAAAAAAAAAAAAACCTGTCTTCCCCTTACGTCTATGGAGATAATCACTTTTCATCACCAATATTTTTTTTTCTTTTTTTGTTTCTTTATACTTAATACTTAAATATCAGACATTCACAACTAAATATGCTAATGGTAAAATGTAGATTTGTAACTCATATGTAATGAAGAGGAAAGCACAACAGTATATAGAGATCTGGTCTAATTCATCCCTAAAAAGCATCTTAGGGATGCTTTATTAAGAACAATGTAGTTTTTAAAGCTTAGAGAAGGATGAGGTCAAGAGGTATGTTAGCCTCAAAACACAATGCAATATTTCGTTTTATTCATTCTGAATTTCTGAATTTGGCCACTGACTGAAGAAAGCAGAATCAGGTTCTCCTGTATAAAGCCATGTCACAATCAACATGCATGTCATACAGCACTACAAATTTTCTTTCACTTCAACACTTACAATCTGCTGTGCTGAAAATAAATAGAATCATGTGTTGCCTGGCTGTTTTTTATGGGGGTTTTTTTGGTGGTTTTTTTTTTTTTGTTTGTTTGTTTGTTTTTGATCAGGACTCATGACTCAATGCAAATTGCTGGTATTTTCAACCTCCAACTGTTGCACAGGGAATGTGTAGCATTACAGTGTTTACTGAACTTTCACTCTTCCTTTTCCTCCTGGTAAGAAAGTTGTTCTTCACATCTCGGGATAATAATAAATTATCATGAAGAGCAAAATAGCCAGGAGGGAAAAAACTTCAGTTACCAGGAGCAAGGTCACTAAGGTGAACTCTGTGCTATCACCTGGGGTTCAACTCCAAGTTCAGCTTAAAAAACACACAAAGACCACATCGGTTTTTGCTCCAATGAGGGGGGATGCTGAAGTTGGTTTGTGTCTTTTTTCCCTTGTGTAGTTTGCTCGCTTGCAAGCTCTCAATGTATCTTATTTATGTTCAGATTAAAATCCCAGCCTTTCTAGGAATTAAATCCTGAAAAGCTATAAAACTGTGACTCAGGTTATCTGCAGCTTTGTGCAAAGGCTCACTGTCCGCAGCACTGTTGTAGAAACCATTGATAAACACAGTATTTCTCTGGTGCAGTCAGGTAAAAGTTAAATTAAAAAAATTTCAGTTAACATGACTTCATAGCAGAATTAGGATATGGACATGTTGCAGAGACCTCCAAAATGTTGTTTTCAGGCATCATAGAATCATACAGAAACCCCTCTAACTCTTCAGGCAGTCTATTCATAATTATGATGCAGCAATCCTGTCTAGTGTTAGTCCTAAGTCACAAACAGCCAAACACTCTACTTGATACTTCAGTTCCAGAACTAGCTTAAACAGAATTGGCTTAGGTCTTCAATATTACTGAGTGTCTAGAATTACAGACTGTAAATGAAATTCCCATATTTGAAATAACTACATTGTTTGAAATACTCAAAACATCCTAAAAACTTGCTTTAGGGCATTTCTTTTGCTTGTCTTTTTTATATTCTCATAATTAAAGATTAAATAATGACTTTTAAACTACTTAGTTGATCCACTGCCTAGCATTTTTGTAACAGAGGGAAAAAATGTTCTTAACATCCATATAACTCCTCATCAAAAGAAATTGGAAAGAAATTTTTAAAAGTACACAAGTTTGACATGTCACAGATGTTAAAGTGTAGAGGAGACACTGCATGCAATTTGATAGTATCTGTAGTTGCAATACAGCACTACAAAAACATTTATCAGTATAAATCATTATTCACTGTTATGTGATATATTTTTAGTACTTATAGAATGACAGCTTTAACTAAATATAGCTGGTGAAAATGCAAAATAATGGATTTCATCTCTGATACTAGATAACCAAAGAACTGAAGTAGTGAAGGAGAAAACAAGAAAAGAAATTCGTGCATTAGCAAGGTATAAAAGGTTTCCTCTTAAAAGGGGCTACAATACATCTTTATTCCTAGGTATAAGCGTGAAAGGTAGCTCATGCTCAAAACCAAAATTATTCTGAAGGCAGAACATCATTATGTTCTAAAGTATACGAACTCCTCAAAGCCACAATAGGAATTCCAGCATTTTTTTCTTATAAATGGAACTCAAAAGCTGAATATATTTCCATTGACTCTTATCCTCTCACATTGACTGCTGTGAAAACTGCGTTGGCGACTTCTGGGTAAATACAGATGATATTGTGTCCCCAAATGCATCTCTTCCTCAAGGTGAACCAGCCCAGCTCCCTCAGCCTCTGAAAGAGCAGGCATCTACTCCCTGATAAACTTAAGAGCTGTCTGTTAAACTCATTACAGATTACGCATTTTTCCCCTACAGGGTGACCCAAAACTGGATGCAGGTGTCTAGATTTGGTCTTACAAGAGCTGGAGACAGGAGAATAATCACTCCTAAGAACTTGTTGACCATGCTCCTATATGACAGACCTGGATGACCTAGGCCTTCTTACTTGACAAGTTGCACTGGTGACCCATGCCTGGCTTGCCACCTATCAGGATTTTCTTACTCATTTTTAGCACAGAGGCTCTTCCTTCCCTGGATTAAGTCTTAGCACTGTCCTAGTTAAATTCCTGAGAATGGTCCAGTCATTCTACCCGCCTAAGTCCTATGGATAGCAACCCTGCTCTGCTACTCTCTCCCAAGTCCCACTTGGGTCCCATTTGCAAACCACAATTAGATGCTATTTAGCCCTCTGAAGTTGATTATAATCTAGGTGGTCTTTTTTTCTGTAAAATATTAAAAACATCATGAAATTAGTAGTGATTGCAAGGTCATGAAATCTTTGTTAAAAACAGAACAGTGTGGAAAATAAGAAGAGTTTTGTAACACATGACCATAACTAAATATCAGCATTTCTTTTCCATCACAGTTCAACTAAAAACCCCATTGTTCTGCATTGTTCTGTCTTCTACCAAAAAGACATAGTAAACCAAAAAAGATTCCTCCTAGATAACAACTAACCATAACATAGATTGGCCTGACATTCTTACACAAGTGAACTGCTAATTCACCTGAATACTTCAAGGACAGAAGGAACGGCATTGCTTAATATTACACTAGTATTCAGTCTTCAAGATATATTCTCAAGATGCAAATCTAGTAGGAGAATTAAGAAGCCCTCCAACAATGTTTCAAAGCTGCAACTAAGCTGAATTTCTCAATTAAATGATTGGAGAAAAGATGACTATGAGGGTAATATAACATCCCAGCAGGGAATGAAAGAGGTTATTCAGCTTGTCCATGTTGATCCATTCTTAGTACTCTACACCCCTGCAGAATGTAACTTATTTTTCCTCATATGACCCCTGTGATTTTGCCTGAGCAACTACATCTGACAACCTGTTTCACACATTTATCATTTTAAGCATGAAAAATGTGGTCCTGACATCTATCTTGAATATGATTATTTTTCTTTAATCTTTACTGTATTTTCTTGCTTTTCTTCTTTTTTCTCCTTTTGAAAATAGTAAACCACATTTTACCTAAGTTATTTAAATTTCTTATCCTTTTCATTAAAGCTTTCATTAGCTATTGTTTTCAATCTAATATACAGATTCTAACTTAAGATTGTCCTTTTTTCTGCATTTGAACATCAAGTTTATAGATTTGATATTATATTGCCTCAGTCCTCAATGAGTTTCCTTCAACATAAAAGAAGTCTAAGTCTACTAATTTCTAAAATTATTATTTCACATAAGAAAACCACAGAGATATGGATGCAAATTTCACAGCTAAGATGAACTTAAGAACTTCATGAATTTTAGTCATGATAATTTAGTTCTGCCAAAATATATGTGGAAATGCAAAGAGCCCTTTTTCTGATTTGTATGCCTGCATAATTTAAACACTTTTAGTGCATATAACAATGTTTATGAAAAAAAATGGATTGAATAGCTCTGTTTCTTTTTGGCTTCAAATCTGTAACTGTTGTCCTAATACACCTTCCTTTTCTAGGAGGAGTTTCAAATTTATATTCCCAAATCTTTTAAAAAACTTTGTCCTGAGTGGCTGCTGGAACTGTCTACCTATTTCAGTTTAATTTCTTTATACATGCGTATGCCTCTTCAAACCACTAATCAGCATGTAAATTTACTATAGACTGGAAAGCATTGTAAACATTTCCTTTACTGTAGCAAAGAGAAAAGACAACAAAGTTCCTCTGAGACGTGTTTTCCTACCATACTGCTTTCAAGATAGTGTCCTACATATTAGAATGAGAGGAAGAAGCATAGTTTTTCAGTAAAATGTCTGGATTTTCTACATTCAGATAATTCCAGGACATCTGAATATCAAAAAAGTGGCTGTGGTGCAGAATCTCTTAGTGCTGGATAGTTGCCCTTGAAAGTGTTTCTAAAATATTAAAGAATGTATTGTAACCATCCATGGTTTAAAAAAAAAAAAAAAAAAAAAAAAAACAGTAAACAGTGGAATTCATATGTCTTGGAAAACCTGTTATCTGAATGTATGCACCGTTGATCACTGCCTTACTAAAACAATGTTTCCTAATATTTATAAAATGCTTTAATTTTTTATATTTGTATTGGTTATAGTGTAATGTATGCTGTGATGTCATAGATTCATAGGTTTAGGTTGGAAAAAACCTCAAAATTATCAAGCTCCAAACCTCACCAGCATGAGAAGGGAACTGTCCACTTGACCAAGGATGGAGCTTGTATTGGCAACCTGTTCAGTGTGTCACCACTCCAAGAATATCTACATAATATCTAATCTAAAACCTAATCTCTTTTATTTGAAAGCCATTATATCTTGTTCTGTCACTCACTACCTTGTAAAAAGCATCTCTCTAGTTTTCCAATATCCCTTTAGGTACTAGAAGACTGCAAAAAGACCTCCTGGAGCCTTCTCTACTCCAGGCTGAACAACTGTGGCTCTCTCATCCTATTGTAATAGAAGTGCTCCAGTCATCTGATCATCTTCATGTTCTTCCTCTGGACTTTCTTTAACAGGTCTACGTCCTTCTTATGCTGAGGGCCTCAAAACTGAACACTCTACCCAAAGCACATTCTCATAAGAGCAACTGCCATGACTTCTCAAGAAAAATAGATACTTGTTTATCAACTTCATCTATCAATTCCCTTAAAATTCACAGATACATCTCATCAGGCCCCATGTTTACTTTCAGTGTTCTCCAGGTGGTCTCAAATAATCTTCTCCTACTGTGGTTGGCTCTTCATTATTGCAGTCCCTGCCTTTGCCATCTGTGACATGGGCAATTTGGCTAGAGCACTTGACAGTGGAGACTGAGGTAAAGAATTCACTGAGTACTTTTCTTCTCCATACCCTTGATAACAAGACCTCCTGTTTCCTACCAGAAAGGGCTCACATTTTAACAATAAAAGCAAGACTAGTTAATGTACTTGTAGAAATCTTGTTGTCCAGATTTACTTCTGTCTGGGGATTAGGTTTCCAAACCAGATCCCTGGCTACTCAGACAGCACCTCTATTCTTAACAGGTTACTTGTCCTTGCTTTGACCCACTGAAGTCCTCCTTTTTGATTTTGAGTTTGTCCTGGAGCTTTATGATCATCCTTGCAAGCTTCCTGTCACCTTTGTCTGACTTCCCTTTTGCTGGACTGCATGCAGCAGATCACTAACATAAGAAATTACACCCACTGCATGTCTTCTCTATCCATCTCCCTCCATTCTATCACTCCAATCATGAGAATCTCAATGATGTCAATAAGATCCCATTTGTCTATTTGATAAATTTTCTGAATTAATACTTGGCGAATTTGCTTCATCTTAATAGCTGAACTTCTAATTCCTTTGTGTTGTATCACATATATAAGATCATTCAAAGATGTTCTAGTAACTTCAAAGTGCAAACATATCACTTACTGCTTTCATAGCTGTCTGACTAACAGCAAGTAGAACTTTTGGAGTAACTGGACTAATTAAGAAATTTGACCCTCGAGTTGTTAGTACACACTTATTAGTGAAATGAGTTACTGTCTTCAGCCTACCAGGTTAAATTTCAAGTTCTGGAACAAGGGATGGACGTTCAGTTTTTCCAATTTTAAAATTCTCCTCAAGCCTCAGAAGAAGCACTTTTAAGTGTTAACTTGGGAAAACATTAGAAAACCTTTTGAAGCAGAGAAAATCCTCTTCCTTCTATTTTTCCAAGGACTGACTCATGTTGAAAAAAAACTTCAAAATTTACCCCCATGGACTCACAGAGAAAAGAATAAAACTTTTTTTTTCTTTTTTTTTTTTTAAAAAAAACCCTTCCACTGTTTACTGTTTTTTTATCCTCTGCTTCAGTAATTCCCATGGATGGTTACAATACATTCTTTAATATTTTAGAAACACTTTCAAGGGCAACTATCCAGCACTAAGAGATTCTGCACCACAGCCACTGTTCTGACAGGTTGGCTAGTTAGGTTAAGGGTCTTCTTATTTACATTTGCTCTTGAGCTTTAGAGCCTCAGATATTCTGCTTCCACAGCTAGCATCACTAAATCTAATGCACAGGACATTCCAGAAGCTTTTTTCATTTAAATTCTCATTTATCTCACAAAAATTCCATTTGAAAATTATCTTTTTGAGAATATGTACTGAACAATAAAAACATAAGATTTAAATAATATTTTGTTGTTAACTCTAAAAGTGAAGTCACAACAGAGTTCGATTTAATGAAGTGCACTCCATCTAACTTTTTCATGTTTCCCTTATTCACTTATTTTTTCATTCATTAAAGTAACTTCAATATACTTTTTAGAGAAAAAAAATATTAAATTAGAATGTGAATAAACTTCTAAGAAGTGTAAGTAATTTTAGTACAGCATGTGTCATCAGCTGAAATCAATCCTCAAAGATCAGATACTTTAAATATTCACATCATGTAACAATCAATTCCTAGTTAGCTAGGAAAGGTTGAATTTGCCACAAAGTAGAGAATTACAAAATCTGCTCATAAAAAAAAAAAAAAAAAAAAAAAAAAAGCGACTCATAAAAAACGGCCTAGAATTCAGGACGCCTTTTCTCTCCACCACCAGTCTGACCAAAAGCTTGCTTTACATACTGTGGGGAAATTTCAAGAAGTATAGCTGATCACTTTCAGAAGTTGCAGTAAGACAAAATTAATCTAGCTCATTTACTACAAGGAAAGGTAATACATGTGTAGTAATCAGAAGAGACTTTCTAGAAGTTTAAAATCTTGGTACACACTCTCCCAATATCCTCATTTAGGAATATGCTCATCATCATTTAAAATAGAGTGAATAAAGTCTATGGTACAACAGTATGACCCTGCCTCTAATCTTCTAAAATACATTTCCTTAGAGGATGATTTAAAAATGTTTATCAGTAGTTCATTCATGTCATCAATAGTATTCTAAGATTAGTTCTCGTCCTTTCAAATCAGTTTTTTCTCTTGCTAGATTCACAGAAAAAAAATGCTTCACAACCACCAATGCAAATTAATATCAGACAAATCTCTTGATGTATTACTAGAAAAGGAAGTTCCAGACAACACAGCATTAACATGAGCAATCACCTAGTCAAAGTCACTGTGAAGCTGACCTGTCATATGCAAGTGTGATACAGAAGCTTTTGGTGCAAAAGATGCCATTTTTTTAATCTTCACAATGTCTCAAAGGAATACATGGATATTTTCAGTAAAAACAGAGTTTATCATTGTACCAGATATGCTGATAGAATGACAAAGTATTTCAATCAGCCCCGATTGCCTGCAAAGATCAATTTTACAATTTTCTAGATTGGTAGAACTCTGTTCTGATTCAGCAGACTTTTTTGTTTTTCTGTGCACCCTTTTTTCATTATTTTTTAGCATCCCTTTTCTAGATTCTCTTTACCACTATGTTTCCACACTTTGCAATGCAAATGTACTGCATGGCTTTCAGTGCACGCAATGACTTTCTCAGTGATTTAGCATTCAAGGTTTCACATTTCTTGGGTATGAGACTGAACAACGGCCTTCTGCTGACTTTCATCAGTTTACACAACAGTAAGTGATAAAATCCATCTAATATGAATCATTAAACAGAACTGAGAGTAACAGCAGATACTGTTGTCCTCTATGTTCAAAAGTCTCTTACAAAATGTGAAAGCTCAAATCATACCCTGACATAGCAACTCGTGCCTGCAAGACTTTTTTTTTGTCTCAATATCATCTTTACTTTCTTTTTTCCTGATACTTATACAATAGAACAAAAGTTAGTTTTTCCTCATGCTCAATTATCATATTTTCTATCTTCATAAAGTAATATATATATACATATATATATATATACACACACACACACAGAGACAAATACATAAATAAGTTTGAGCCATAGGTGGCAGCTTTCTAGGTGAAAAAATTGTAGACTCATGAGCACAGCTTCCCTTGACCCATTGGCCACACTCTTTTCAATGCACCATTGTCCTTCCTGGCCACAAGGACACACTGCTGGCTCATGGTCAGTCTGTTGTCTTGTTGTCTACCAGAACAGGACAGATCCTTCTTTGTAGAGCCCCTTTCCAACAGTTCAGCACTTAATCTGTGCTGATGTGTGCTGTTATTTTTCCCAGGTTTAGGACTCTACATCATCAGGTTCCTCTCTGCCCAGCTCACTAGCCTGTCCAGGTTTTCTTGAATGATAGTACAACCTTCTGGTGTGTCAGCCACTCCTCCCAGCTTTGTATCAGCAGATTCTCTGAGATCCCTTCATCCAAACCATTGATGAAGATGTTAAACAAGACTGGACACAGCATGAACCCCCAGGAAACACTGCTAGCTAGGAGTCCACAGTCTGAGGACTGTAAACAGGATGCAAAGCAGTGGGCACAAACTGAAGCACAGGAAGTTTGATTTGAACAGGAGGGAAAACTTCCTTACTCTGAGGGTGACCAGGTTGTCCAGAGAGGTTATGGAATCTCTTCCCTGGAGATATTTAAAAGCTTCCTGGCCAGTCTTGAGTAATCTGCTCTAGGGGTCCCCATTTCAGAAGGGAAGTTGGAACAGATGACTCCTAGAGCTCCCTTCTAACCTCAACCACTCTGCAATCCTGTGATTTTGTGAAAATATACTTGCAAAAAAACATGCAATTCTTCCAGTTATGCTGATGAAATATGTAGCTACAGATTTAAAAAAAAAAAAAAAAAAAAAGACACTGATCCTCTGACTTTGTACGTGTGTAGCAAAGGACTGTCAAATGACTTCCTGACTTTCAACAGATATGGATTATATCTACATCGTTAACATAACTTGAATGACATCTAGACAATTCTGTCTAGAATTGTAGGATTCTTGAAGTCAGTGGAAGTACAAGTTGAGAATTTCTCTTAAAAATGAATTTTTAAGATACAAAGTTTAGTACAGAAGTCTGTATGCCAAGAATTAATTTGAAATAGATACTTTTCTAACATGACAGAATGAAGCATTTTGGATTTTATGTGATTGTAAACACTTCATTAAAACTTGTACTTTTTTAAAAAAGGAAGAAATCCACTGATAGCAATAAGCTTGTGTGCAAATTGTCTATTCTTTCTACTCAAATTGTCTATTCTTTCTACTCTATCAAACAATCAGTTGTAATACAAAGTGTACTAATGGTGTGTTGCATATGCCTGCATATACAAATGCAGTGCTTTCTGTTAGAGAGCAACGAAGTGCTGAAAATGGCTACCCAGTTTAACAGCGCAGGCTTTGTTATGAGAGACACTTTTCCAGTACACACTTGTCTACAACTCATGGTATTATATTGTGAATTTGGAAAACAGAAATTCCAAATCTATCACTTAAACATTTTTATATCAGATTCACTGATACATAATCTGTCTACTGATAATCAGTAGAGATTATCCAATAATGGATGCTATCTGTTGATTAAAACTTTTAGATAATTGTGACAGTTCAAGTACAGATAAATCAGATAAGACATGTTTCCACCACAGTACTCAGAATTTATTATTACTCTCCTTCACTAACCTTTACTAGTTTATACTCTGAATGTGTTTTGGAAAGTTTGATTTTGCTTCTTTTCAAAAAGGAAATTGACAACACTAAAGTTTATTTAGCACAAGAAAATACCTCTTCTCAGGTCTCTTCTGGAGCATGCCACTCAACAGTGACATGAATTGCTGACTTTCTTGTCAGCAGAAACATAGGAAATGTTGGAAATAACAGCTCTAGCAGCTGCTCCTTTCTTAATCTGTCCCACTCTCCAATTTAGGTAATAGTAACTCTGTCAGCTCACAAGTAGAACATTACAAAATTTCTGGAATAGCCATTGATTTGTTACTTGTAGTTGTAGCAATAATCTGCAAAAGTATATGATTTAAATATTTCCTTTACAATGAGATGTTCTTAATTTAAATAACATTAGCTGAAACACCTATTTGAAATGATTATTGTAACTTTCCTTAGATGGTTCAGGTTGGATCAAGACTAACCGTCACTCTCGCATCTCATATATATCATGTACCTGTAAAACTTAACCTCCCCTTAAAGATATTGATTTGAGTGCACTAGTGTTGATTTTATTTGATTTTAAAATGTCAAGACAAATAACAGGTTTTGCAAGTATTGATAAATATAATGGATATTCTCCCTAAACTCCAGCATCTCAGAAAGACAGTCTTTATCTCAATTTTCACTAACAAGAATACATTCTTTTTACTTTCAGGTTCTGAAACTTTCCTGAAATTCCACTTACTGTACAAGAATGTAAACAATAATATGGACTCATTAGAATGACACTCTCTTCTTTCACAGTAGTTGTTCTCAACATGAATTTAATTGGCTGAATGACAGAAGCAACAAACACTAGAATTATAAGATATATGAAAAGTGAAGGTAGAAAATTTCAACTGATATGACAGTCAAATAACAGAGCTAAAATTTGTTTTACTGTTGTAAAAATAGGCATTTTTGTCACTCATGGTGTACTTGTCAAGGCTTCTAATGAAATACTCTGGTACTTAATCAGAAGTAAATACACAGGGGAAAATATGCACAGTAAATATGCAGGGGGAAAAAGTGGAAGATATGTAGAAATGCATTCATTCATCTGTAAAGCAAAAACGTTGGATTTCAAGAAACGATGTAATGTATCCTCTAAAAGAGATTTTTCTTCTTATTGATTTCATGTAAAGTGCAATATGAATGCATATGTCTGTGAGGAAATATAGGATCTATATAAGAGTCTGATTAATAGAATTGTGGTGGAAACATCTATTGTAGAAAAGAACTAAATATGGAGGACTTAAGCACTGTGTTAGCCTCCAATACATGTATTCTTTGTCCTTAGATAATAAGATTCAATGTTTGCCTGACAGACTTGAAATACTAGACGATCTCAAAACCAAGCACACGGCTTCTACTTACATCACTGGCCCTCCAGTCCACAGATGTTGTTCCCACAGCTGCTGTCATACATGTGTGAGCTAGTAGGATTGCATAACAATGCATTCAGGAGAGCTCTTTTCTTTAATTGTCAATACTAGCAGGTAGCGAAGATGCATAATGTTATAAAGTTGCAGATTTGTGAGACCTTGACAACTGTCCAGTTCAGTCAAGTTCAAACTTGAAAACAAACTTGCTAACTCCACTCTTCAATGACAAGTTTGCATTGGGAGACCAGAAAGTGTGGAAAACTCAAAATAAATAAATAAATAAATAAATAAATAAATAAATAAATAAATAAATAAATAAATAAATAAATAAATAAATAAATAAAAAATTGACCTTAGATACAGAGTATGCCAGAGATTGGTCTGGCAGTACATGACTAGCCCAGCTGTTACCTATTTATGCCAAAAGTCTAATTTAGAAAGCAACAAGTATCTAAAAAGCCCAGCCTTTTCACTGTGTCCAAGGCTCTGCAGAAAGCTGTGCTACAGGTACAAGTGCTATGCATAGATTCTAGCCCCCAGCCAGGACACCAGCACAGCGAGCAGCCAGAGCACATTTTCTGCTCCCTAGTGCAAGGTGTTGGATGGAACTGGAGAAGAAATGCTGAGGTTTTGGTTTGGATGAGAGTACTGTTTGTCTGCCACTGAATTTCCATTTTGGGGCAGAAAGTACAATACACTCACTACTCTCATTATTCCTACAATGATTCTGTTGCTGCCTATGCCCTACCTAGCTTTCCTGCGACAGGTAACTTTTTTTTTTTTTTTTTTTTTTTTTTTAAGTTTTTAGAACTTCAGATTTGTAAAATAATAAGTCAGTAAGAGTTGGAGGAAACAATCAGAGTGAGACTGGAAGTAGCTGAGCTTTTCTCTAATGAGACAGAAGGTATCAACAGCAAAGAAGATGTAAAGCAAGGAAGATGTAAAGCTTGTGAGCCAAGAAGTTTGCTTCAGGAATTGTCATTCAGCCAAGAGCAGGAGGAACTTCTATATTCACCTCAGATGCTTATTACTGCACTGTCACTAATTCACAGCTCATTATTGTCAGAATTTGCAGTGAGCTTATCAACTTAGCAAATCTCTTTTTAACAAGTTTCTGCAACTACATTTTCTTGTATGTGCTACATATTTGAACAATTTTATAAAAGTCAATATAAATATAACTAATCCAATTGCTATATTCAGATAAGAAGTAGTCAACCCTTAAAAAAAAAAAAAAAAAAAATCAAAGATATCCTTGGGCTGAGTTTAGCAAGATGATCTTCTCTAATTAATTGCACTTAATATTAAGATCTGCTCTTTAGGAAATTATAGCCAACTGAATATGGCCACATGTGATTAAAGAACATGCCATGAAGACACCATAAGAAAGCTGAACATTTAATTATTCCAGTCAATTGGTAAAAAAAAATCAAATGCTTGAATTATCTATTTAAACTTTCTTTATCTGTGGTTAGATACTTTAAATCAGAATATGGTTAGCTAAGCGCAGTGTTCCGTGTCTCCATTGTCATGCAAGTCAAGCACATGATGATTCTAAGGTCACAAAGTCAATTTTCTATGGAGTTCATAAAGCAGGTTACTCTGGTTTACAAATTATCCACTGTTATAGAATGAAGTTCTTTGGTCAAGGTTATAGGATAAAAGCATGTCTTAATATGAGGAAAATACCACTTCTGCTTCACGCTACTGCTGATTTAATTCTATGACTCTGCCTTATAACTACAAAAACACTCAGTTTTTGAAGATGTTTATGTTGTTTCTGAGGTATTCTATTTCTCATGTGTTATGCACTGCCCCTCATCTCCATATCCCAGTAATTCTAACTATTATAAGAACAGCCATGTAAAATAATGTACATTTTAATCATTGTTTGGAGAAATTAATCCAACATCTATATCATTGATTTTTAATAGCTGTAATGCTCAAGGATCAGTCAAAAACTACATTCCATTTTTAAGCACTACAAAAAAATTCATAATCCTTAAAAAGCTTATACTGCTTTTATATATTTTATGTGGTCTTACCTCACACTGTGGTCTCCCAAACTCTATCAGTTTTACATAGGTCTTAACAGCATTTTGATTTATATTTTTTTCCCAGTTATATTCCACATTTAATAGTGTTTTTCACTATTTTGTTTAATGCTAACACTTGTTCACTTCTCTCTATTTTGCTTTTTTTTTATACATGCTTATTTAGACTACATGTGTAATGTCTATGCAATTAAGTATTTACTATAACAAATTATGTTTATAATAAAATGATTTTATATGCATATTATATACATAAATATTTTTACATTACAGTTACTGTTTGTAATTACACAGTTGCAATTATTGTTCGTAATTACATTCCTATAATTTATTTAAAATCGTTTCATATCTGTAAACAGTTATTGTGACACTTTCAAGTATTTTCTCCTTGTTCCTTAATGGTCCTTCCTCCCTAATCTAGTCCTAGCTAGATTCTTAACTTCATCTGTAGATATTTTGATTTTATAAGTTCAGCTATTTTTAACTCTTAAAAGAAAAGGGTTTTCTCTCAAACATACTCTCATCACTAAAACAGTATTCCACATAGCTATGCTTTTAAGCTACTCCTAGTACATTAATTAAAAAAAAAAAAAAAAAAAAAAAGCTTTAAAGATTAATCTATATCAGTGATCATGATAGCCATTATGTTTTATACTGGATCCTAGTCTTTTTGTTTCATGACTTTCTCATATTCTTCAACATTTGTCTCTTCACCTTTCCAAGCATGTTACTAGCGATTGTCAGCAGATTGCATTCCAGTACAGTTTGACATTGTGCATTTGACATTGTATCAAATCAAAACTAGTTTTTATTCTGACTATACGGATAAATCTGAAGAGAGAATTAAATCAAATGCGCATAAGCTATTAAACTATTTACAGGAATAAAACTGTTGAAGTCTGACAAATTCTAGTTGTTACGGTTACTAGACCTTCCTTTGAAGTGTTTTAATATTGTAGCTAAAAGAAAATAAAGTGTAAATATGGATTAATGTGGAATAAGGCCCCCATTCTTTAAACTGCCAGTGAATGACCTCAGTATCTATTAACTTCGAAGTACAATAAATATATACAACACTAATACAAAAAAGGGTCTTGAGTTATTTATATGATAGATATGCTTCATTTCTCCCTATCCTTCATTTACTTATACTTATATAAAGGCAGACTTAACTGTTTAAAATAGAAGCATCAGTTAAAACTGACCTTATATGGCAGCTAGTTCCCATAATTACTGCAGTTGCTTCTTAAAAGTTATAATTTTATGATCTCTGCTTCTCTGGTCTGGTAGTTTGAGTTTCCTATATGCCAAATCATATTTAATTGTATTTCCCTTCCTGTTATTACAATCTCATCAAATAATAATTTATTTGATGGGCTAGCAATTTAAGGACTTTGGGTATTTTGATTTTAGCATATGTCTACATTTAGCATATGTCTACATTTATAATTACCAGAAATTCAGGATTAGTGATTCGGACCTCACTATTTTGGGAAGAATTCTGTATTTTATTTTAATCACAAGATGTCAAAAGGAATAGTTATAAGAATCATATTTCAGGAACAAGCAAGGCATGGATATACTCAAATTCATTGAAAAGCCAGGAAGAAGAATGGAGTTTGGAATACTGATGTAAGAGGGAGAGATAGAGTTAGGGTTGTTTAGCCTTGAGAAGAGGAGGCTCAGCAGGGGTATTATCAGTATGCATAAATAACCAAAATAGAGGCATGAGGTAAAAGTAGCCAGGCTCTGCTCAGTACTATCAAGGGAGAAGAGACAGGGAACAAACTGAAATACAGGAAATTCTGTGTTAATATAAGAAAAAAACAACTTTTCTGCACTAACAGCTATATGACATTGAAATGCTTCCCAAAGAGGTTGTCTCTTCATTGGAGACACTCAAAACTTGAGTGGAAGCTGCACTGCACAGCATGCTCAGTTGACTATGCCTGAATAAAGGATTGGATCAGGTGACATTCAGAGGCACCTTCCAACCTCTACCGTTCTGTGATTCATTTACTTAAGGCTTTTTTTTTTTACTTTTCCTACCAAGAATGTTTTTCATCCACATAATTAATTAGTGCATATATATATAAACACATAGCATTGTATGTATGCAAACACACTCTGAACGCCAAAATAAGCATGAAAGTTCTTTAAACTAAGGAGTATAAGAATGCTTGAAAATTGTCACTACTTATTTCTTACTGTAGGTTCCCATGTTATAATTCTCCTGTTCACTGAAACAAAAGAAAAAAATACAATGAAAACAAGAAAAGCAAAAATATGTCAACTAAGCTAGGTGTGAGGGCAGATGTATTCATGCTTACCAGCATCAGGCACGTGGGCTGTGACTACAGCCCCCATCATAGCATGCCTCACTTGTCTCTCACAACAGTCCCACCCAGCATCCTAAGTAGCAGCTCTTCAGAACATACAATAATCCTCCCCATCGGTCCTCAAAAGCAGTGAAATTAATTCTGTTAAATTCTTTGCAATACCTAACAAATTATCATTAAGAACATCAATAATCACATATAGGAAAAAATTGACTCACCCAGCTAGCAATAGGATTTCTAGCTACAGAACACTTCATTTCCTGGATAAAGGCTACTGAGTTCCCCCTTTGAAGGCTAGCCCTTAAATGAGCTCAGGGAGAGGTGGGTCACTTGGGAAGCACAAGTGAATTGCTTGCACCTGTATTTACCAGGCCAGTCACAACCTCCCCCAACCCTTCACCAGGTGCTCAATCATCAGTTCAGGCCATGACATAACACATAACAGTTTCTCAACACAGCCCTTGTAGCTGGTGGCCAGGATCCCAATGGGATGGTCCATGCTGCAGTGGCTGCTGGTTAGGCCCCCCAACTTGCTCCACTAGCTGGCATAACAGGCCAGGGGCACAGACATCCCTGGTCAGACTCCAGAACCTGGCCCCAAATCCACTTGCAATTGGCTCTGAGGAGATTGCATTTAGCTCTTACAGCACTTCGTGTATGTGAAAGACAGCAAGATTACATGGACAGACAGTTGAAGATCCAAAAAAAAGGCAGACAGTAGTGATCAGGCAGACAGCTGTAGGACTTGTCCTGTTTTTGTCTGCCTGTTATCCTCTTTGTTCTTTTCCAATCTCCTTTCCCTGAAGGTTCTACATTGTTCCACAGGTCTCTTTAAGATATGCACATTTTTGTGTTCCTCTTGTTTCCCATTTCTTAACAGTTATACAATCCAGGAAGTCCTCCTTACTTGATGCTGTACCTGTAGGTTAATGGTTGATCAATTTGTCCCTAGAGACTTCAGCTGTTTACCATATATATTTTTTACCCCTTTTCTACCACATTCTTGTCTGGCTGTTCTTTTTGCCTTCTCCTCTCCTTGTTAGTGCTTTTTGAAATTAAAAGGTTCTTTATCAGACTGCTATAAAGAAAGCATCTGCTTTCACCTTCTACATACCTTTATGCATTTAAATGCACATCACTTCTGAAAAACAGTCAGGTAAACACTGTAAACAGCAAAGAATAATTTAGAAAGTTAATATTCTGTGCTGCATTGTATTCCAGTGTACATCAGGGAAGTTGAAGAACAAGGGCTGGTGACCATGCAACTTTTGCCAGCTGTTTGTAGAATACCTCATCTGTCTCTTCCTCCTGGTTAGGCAGTCTGTAATAGACCCCCACCTGGGATGCCTTCCTTGTTGGCCCTCCCCCGATCCTTTCCCTTTACTCAACTTTATTCCCAGCCCCAAGCTCAACAACATCAAAGCACTCTCTAACACAGAGAACCATGCCACCACCCCTCACAGAATCACAGAATCTTAGGGGTTGGAAGAGACCTCCAGAGATCATCGAGTCCAACCCCCCTGCCAAAGCAGGTTCCCTACACCAGGTCGCACAGGTAGGCATCCAGGCAGGTCTTGAACATCTCCAGAGAAGGAGACTCCACCACCTCCCTGGGCAGCCTGTTCCACTGCTCTGTCACCCTCACTGTAAAGAAGTTCTTGCACACATTTGTGCGGAACTTCCTATGCTGCAGTTTCCGTCCGTTTCCCCTTGTCCTGTCTCCACTCACCACTGAAGAGTCCAGCCTTGCCATTCTGCCCCCCACACCGTAGATATTTATAGACCTGGATCAGGTCCCCTCTCAGTCTTCTTTTCTCAAGGCTGAACAGACCCAGTTCACTCAGCCTTTCCTCATAGGGGAGATGCTCCAGGCCCTTCACCATCTTTGTGGTCCTCCACTGGACTCTTTCCAAGAGATCCCCGTCTTTTCTGTACTGGGGAGCCCAGAACTGGATGCAGTATTCCAGATGGGGCCTTTCTTGCTTGTCCCATCTGAAGATCTTATAGCCATCCACTGCATCAGTCCTGTTGTGGGAGCAATCCCGCCATGTTTTCATAATGGCAACGAAGTCACAGTTTGTCTGCTGCACAATGGTTTCCAGCTCCTGTTTGTTGCCCATGCTATGTGCATTAGTGTAGATGCAATACAGCTGAGACTCTTCCCTTACCTGCAGTCCCATCATTATTCCCCTAGGCTCAGCTGTAACAGACCTCGTTTTACCTTCTTCCTCCTTCATACCTAGTTTAAAGCCCTGACAATGAGCCCTACCATCTTCTGGGCTAGGATTTGTTTCATCCTTTGAGATAGGCAAGACCCATCTACAGCCATCAGGCAGGTGCTGAGTAAACTGCCCCATGGCCAAAAAAACAAAATTCTCACATTTGCATCAGCCTCTCATGTATTTATGAGAAGGGTTTTCCCAGTCATTTCAGTAACTTTTACTGTCACCAAAGGGATGGAGGAAAATATAACCTGTACATCTGCTCCAGCCAGTAACCACCCCAGTCCCCTGAAGTCCTTTTTGATAATCCTCATGCTTTTCTCAATGACATCATCACTGCCGGCCTGAATTATCAATAAAGGATAATAGTCAGAGCAGTGAATCAGACTAGGAATTTTCCTAGAAATATCCCTTACCTGGGCCCCAGGAAGGTAGCACACTTCCCTACAGGTAGGGTCAGGCCCTCTGTTCCTCTCAGCAGAGAATCACCTACAACAATCACCATTCTGTCTTTCTTGATAGAGGCAGAGCTGATGTGGAGTTGATCACCTCACCCTAGACAACCTCAAGGGTGGATGTCCCACTACATCCTTACTGATCTCTCCCTCAGGTTCCAAAGCCTCAAACCTATTATCTAGGGAACCAAGGTAGGTCAGGACAGGGACTGCCTGGGTGCCAAGCTGGAATCTATTTTACCCCTCCTTTTCTCTTAAATTGCCTCCCTCTGCTTGACAATGGCTGGGGAAGGGGGTCCATCACTGTTTGGGGGATATCACCCCAATGTCTTTCTTGAAAGTTCAACAGTGAGTTTCTCCACTAATTTATCTCCTGCTTGCTCTCTCTGATACTCCTCAATCACTCCACCTCCTCCTTGAGCTTCACCACCATACTGAGCAGATCATCCACCTGCTCCCACCTCACACAGGTGGAATCCCTGCCATCTTCACCAGCAGCAATAGGCTCAGGCACTCATTGCAGCCAGAGACTCAAACCATCACATTTTTAGGCAGGCACTCTGTCTGAGTCACCACATTCTGTCTTCCCATATCATCATATCTAGTAGTGACCATGGCTAGATTTGTTGTTTGGGAGGAAGCTAATAGGTTAGTCAGTATCCTGAGAGGAGATAGATACTCTGCCCCCTCTGTTCACCTGCCCTGCATGAACCGCACCCTGTTTGCCCATCGTCTTCATGCTGCTCCTTATCACTCTGCTCCCTAGTGACTGATTTTTTGCAGAGGGGTGGGTGATTCCCTCGCTGATTCTAGCTCCCCCCTTCGACAGAAGAATGTCACTGCTACGCGGGGAACAGCGGTGCCCGGCAGTTGCTCTCTGACTCAACCGCCAAGGCAATTCCCTTCTTCAGTATGGAATGTGTCCAATCCAGAGTAGAATACCTTGCCAAAAATGAAGCATTACTGACACATTTTGTGACTTAACATGGAAATAAAATAAAAAATAAAAAAATAAAAAATAAAATATAAAATATATAAAAATATAAAAAATAAAACATAAAATAAAACATAAAAAAAATAAAATAAAACAAAACATGAAATAAAATAAAAATAGTGAAGTAAAATACTTTTTAAATATTTCCACACATCTATTTACCTTGCTCAGTACTAGAGTGGAGGGAAGTTTACTCAACTAAGAGTGGGGTGAGAGCAAAATATACTATAAAACATATTTTAATAATCCCTTAAGACACTATTTTAATTAGGCAGCTATTTCTAGGATGTTACACTGTATTATTGCAGGTTATGTAATAGTGCTGAAGATCTCAGAAAAGTAGTGATGATATGTCAATGACTGATAGCTCTTTAGCAATCAATCATAACTACATTTCACCTGTGTCTAAATTTTGCTAGATCAATAGTAGTAATTTCACAATTTATTAAGATCCCCGAACTGAAAGAATGGGGTTAGAGGCTGTTTAGCAAAACAGAAAAGAAAAAAAATGTGAAACAGCAGTTGTTTCATTATTTACAACCTCTGTGTATAAAAAAAAGGTAATAAAGTTGATGAGTGATTCTAGCCTGCCATATTTTTTTCTTGATATATGTGACAAGTGTTTACATTTCTATTTTACTCTTTGTATTTTTAAGGTGTTATACAAAAATTGCCCATTTAATCCTCATAAGACAAACATTAAAGTTACAGAAAGCAAAGCTGAGTATAAAACATCTTCTTGACTAGTGAATTAAAGATTTAATCATAATTAAAAAAAAAAAAAGTTGTTATTTATTCCTAGCTTCTAATCAAAATCCCTTGAGTCCTGTGGCAATCAACATGATATGTTATGGCAGTTTTGCTTTGTTCAGTCTTTACGTCCTATAGTCTTTGGAATGAACACTGTAGATCTAAGCATTTAGTTTGTATACTATAGAATTCTCTTACGAAAAAATTTCACATGTATATCCTTTTACAAATTGACATGTATTTTGCTCACAGACATTCTAATATGAAATCAGACATCAGACTCATTATTAATTTACTACAAAAAGCATGTATCTACTCTGATGGTAAGGCCTCACATGTAGTGCTGTGTCCACATGTGGAGACCTCAGTACGGGAGAGACACAGCCCTGTAGGAGCACATCTGGAGAGGGACCACAAAAATTATCCAAGGGTTCTCCCCTACAAGGACAGGCTGAAAGAGTTGGAGCTGTTCAGGCTGGAGAAGAGAAGAATCCAAGGTAATCTGATAGCAACCTTTCAGTATCTAAAGGGGAGATACAGGAAAGAAGTGGACAGAGTTTTCAGCAAGGTGTGTGGTAATAGGACAAGGGGAAATGATTTTGAGCTTCAAGAGGGTAGATTTAGGTAGGATATAAGAAAAAATCTTTTACAGTGGGGCTGGTGAGGAAAAGGTTGACAGAAATGTGGTGAATGCTCCCACCCTAAAAGCTTTCAAGACAGGCTAAACCAGACTCTGAGCAACCTGATTGAGCTGTGGATATCCCTCTTCATTGTAGGGGAGTTGGACTAGATGACATTTAAAGGTCTTTTCCAACTTTGAGGATTCTATGATTCTACGATTAAAATATCGATATATGAAAGATCAACAAGGAAGTTTAAATCACTTCCAGATCAGTTTTGTGAAGTTCTGAAACTGAGACATCCAGTGTTTCCACTGTTCCAAGAAATAAGTAAAAAGCAGTTCAATAATTCAAAATGACATCCTGAAATTTTGAATGGAGAATAGACAAGACTCACTTCCCTAAGCTTTCCACAGGTGTTAGATTCTTTCTTAATAATTAACGTTGATACACATTTGACCATGTTAAAAATGTTCACATTTTCTTTCCTCTCATATAAATAAAATCAAATGAACCAACAAACTCTTTGCCAAGTTTTAATCTAAGATTGTATGTAGACATCAGATTAGCATTGCTCATGTTCCCTTCCTTATTGTTATCTCTCAGTTCCCTGATTCTGCAATCACAGTGTTAGTTTTGGACAGAAGTGAACTTAATGCAGTAAATCTGAGTGTTCAAACCAGGACCTAAATTCTGTAACACCTTAACTTGCCCTGCTCTTCCAATGTATGACTTCCCTTAGACTTTTGAATTTATAGTAAACAAAGAATGATTATTTTTCACAAGCCTAAGCAAAGAATCAGTAACTTTTTACCAGAGAAATAAATAATTAGACAAAGAACTTGCAAAATAATGTCAGCCTGCTCTAATCCAATACACAGACAAATCAGAAAAGATGCCCTACTCAAATCTCTGAAACAGCGGACATGTGGTTGTTCCTTACAAGTTAAGAGAACTGTTACATTTTGCATGCATCTGGAAAACTAGAACAGAAAGAATTCTACAGTTTACCATGCTGAGTATATTCCACTCAATATTAAGAAGCCATAGAAGTATTTTGTTCCAAGTGTAATGTCTTATTTATAGAAAATAAATACATAAATATTATCCCAGAAGGTATATGTTAAATCTAGATTTGATAAATGTGTCCAAATTAAGATATCATTCAGGCAAATTACAGAGAAAAATAAAACTCTTCCAAAATGCCTACAGGGAGCAGCAGATTTTTTTATTCCTATAAATCAAGGCTGGATTGCATTCTGGAAGGTATTTTTCTTCAGACTGCTGGGTTAAATGATGAAATCTTGTGGTCTGTGCTATTGCAGCAGTCAGATTGGATGATCTAGCAGTTTCTTGTTATCTGAACCTGTCAGCTATACTAAAATGAGTATGCTCTTCATATGGTCCTTCTATAACTGGATGTGGTTGAGGATTGCCGCAGACTACCCTAAAAGCAAGATTAGGTTGTATTTACATGAATACTTTCTTTATGTGATCCTTCTATAATTGAATTTGGTTGACTATTTTTTTAGACTACCCCAAGAGTACCCCTAGCATAAGTAAAAGCAAATTTTAAAACTTTCATGAAGATAATAAGGATGCCTAACACACTTTCTGGCCTTCTGAGCAGGAATAAAATCAACAGAGCTAAGTGTATACTACTTCATAGGGAAAAGCTATTGCTGCTCCTAGCAGATGTCAGAAGAGTAGCCATAATTGAATGAGTTTCCAAAGATTTGTTATCTTTGTAATATGAAATAGTATGCTGACCTTTGAATGGCTTATAAAAATAATGTCATGTTTGTTTTTTCCATTAAAGAAAGGAGAATCATTAACAGATGTGATAAATGGCAAGAGATTTGAATCCTCCAACATATGTGATGGTGTGCTACCTCCCATCCATTCTTTCTCCCATATTCCAAGGTCTCATACTGATAACACTCTTGCTAAAACAGATTAATGACCACAAATCTGTTTCAGAGTAGGGGGGAGCTGGAATTACTGACAGCTGACACCGGGTTCAACAGCTGAGGACCAAGTGAGAATGCGCCTAAAAAGCAAACTATGACTACAAGCCTATCATTTTACTCCATAAATAGTGAGCTTCCCAAGAGCCCTTATGAGCTCTTCTGCAAGGCATTAGACTGTATGATTGGATCTCTCCTCAAGCAAGGATGCTTATTGAGGTTTATGCCTGCGCAAAGATCCCTGACACCCTGATGCCAAAAACACTTGTAAATACAGATCCTCTATAAGTAAGCTTGTTTTAAGCTTCATTAGCTTTTCTAAGATCATATCTTAGATCGACTGTATACATATAATCTCGTAGACATAAACCATTGACTAAGTTTGTGACTAGGACTGGATCCAGCCATGTCTAGGCTCTTTAATAAATAAATACGTTCTCGTTTCCTTTCCCACCCCCTTCCTCCCCCCCCCCAAAAAAGGTATAGTGTTGGTTTTTTTTCCATCCATGTCAGCATATTACACATTAGTCCTAAATCAGCTAGACTTCTCAGACCTTCCTGAATCTCTGAAGAATTACTTAAAATAAGCAGTTTGTCAATTAGAATATTGGAAAGATGGTAATTGTCAGAGGGCAAGGCTCACGCACATTAAATTTTGTCATTTTTGGTGAGTAGTCCCATTAAGTTTATCAGCTACCTCTTCAGACCATCAGTTTACTGTTCTAAAATAAAGCCGGGTTTATCATTTTACTTCAAATGTATGTTTTAGCACTGAAGAGAATTCAGTTTGCAGTGTTTCTCAAGAAGAAAGTTATAGTTTTGTTTCTCAGTCACTAGCTCTTCTATATATCTATATAATTATCCAATGAAACAAAGAACATAAAATGTCTTTGTAAAAATATCAATCTCCATTTAAAATATCCTTAGTCATAAGAAATTATGTTGCTGAAAGACTATTTATTTTTCCCTTACTCTTCAGATATCTTAAGAAAAAATAGTTCTAATTACAGAGCTTCTGTTCTTTTAATTACATCACAGATTATAAATCTATTTATATATAAATATCTACAAACTATTTATAAATATATTAAAATAGCCCCTCTATATAAATAATCAGTCCTCCTAAAAAAATTGACAAATCCACCTGCAACTTTATATTCACTAATTCTTTGCTTAGATCCCCTCCATAATGTTGTACTTTGACAGTAATGCATTGAATGCTTTTAGTTTCACAAAATACAGTACTGATATTATATTAGTCATCGATAGAGATTTTGTGTGAGATCAGTAAATGCCCAAGATTGGTGAAGGGTTGATAAGCAACCTGAAAGTGAAATTCATTAGTAACAGTTTTAGTGTAAAAACTCAGCATGGTGTATCATGAAATTGTACTATGTAGTTATTCAACTAAAAATCAGAATTAATTTAGACTGCTTTTGTTGGAAATGAACAGCTTGACAAAGTATTTTATCTCCCACTGTGTACTTAAAAACATCATTGTACAAAGAACAGAACTTTGATATTTTTATTTTTAAGATAGCTAGCCAGTAAAATATGTAGAATGCTAACAGCATCACAAAAGACTTTCAACGAACAAAAATGACTAATATACTCTTGACTATGGCATAGGTCTGCTGAGGAATACTTTTGAAAATTATATGTAGTCCACGTTATCTATTTTCTAGATCTCTTTCAGCCCCTTTTCTTTCTTAAATGAAAATATATGTATTCAGAGGATCTGTGAAAGTTGATATCTGAAAGTACTTTCAATTTCTACAAATGCAGAAGGAACATGATTTTAACATTTAAAACCAAGAATCTAACTCTATTAATTCTCTGATTTCAATTTGCATCTAAAATTGATTCATCTTTCAAAACTTAATCCATTTTAAAAGCAGTTCTGTAGTCTAAGCCAGTCCTCTAGCCTCATTCTACAGTTAATGAAGACAGATAAATATCTATAGTGGCCTTTTGCACCCATAGACAGAAATGAAGATGAATAGGATAAATCTTTCTTTCTAAGTTCTCCATTAAAGATAGTCTAGATAAATGCCTGACTATATAAGCATGATATTTACATATCTGGAGGTTGGCAGGATGAATTAACGTGTAATTTATTCCTCATATGGAAGATCTAAATACTGTCATATGCTAAACATTAACTGTACAAAAAAAGATAGCAAACTATGTTTCAGTGCTAATCTACAAAGGTACAGATTCACAAACAAAAGGGAACTGTAGGCAAATCTCTACACAGCTACATTCACATCTGTTAATGACTGACACTGTTCACAGGGTTCACACTTACACAGCATTCACATCTGTTTGTTGCACTGTCATGAAATAGGCTGCCTCATCTCTTCTAGCCCCAAATTATACATCTGCATTCCAGTTTATAAAGAAAGAAAGAAAAAAAAGGTTAAATCTGTTTGTCAAGAGTGCAGAAAATAATTATATACTTTCAAACAGCAGTAGAATGCAAAGCCTAGATCACACAGGATTCCAGTGGGGCTCCAAGATTTTATGCCTCAGATCTGCAATGCTTAGAAGCCTCAGGCAAATCAGAAGAGAAAGCATGAGTCCTCCTTGACATTCAGTGCATTCTCAGGCATACATTAACCAGTGGATGGAAGAATGGATGATCTGGACACACTGAATGGTTTCTAAGACCATAATTTCAACAAAAACTTCCAACCATCAACTCTGTACAATGATATTTACCTGCATAATAAATCCAACTCCTTTCAGGAGGACTAATTTCCAAAATTACCACATGATTTTATAAAACAAGTAGTTTTAAACTGTAAATTTTCATGCTTCAGAAAAGACTCTATTTTTCTTAGTTGGCCTTTGATTCAACTAATGCATGCTTATAAAGACACAGTGCATTTCCTAAATAGAATTAAAATAAGTACAGAATTAAGCAGTAGTGCTAGACAGTGCACAATGCAAATATATTCAATATTTATGGATTGTGTGGGTTGTGCTTGTAGCTTTAAAGTTCCTCTTAAAGTTCATTTAATTTAATCCACTCAGTAGTCTCATGAGATAAAGTTCCTCATTTAATGTCATGTCAAGACTTGGCCGAGCCATTGCACAGTCATTGTTTTTGACATATTGCTGAGATAGAACCTTTGCTTCCTGAGGCTGACAAGTAGAAACTTATAGCTGAAATGATTAATCAAATTATTTGGAATAAGGAAATGTTCATGGTCTTCTCTGAAAGAGACATGGAGCAAGAAAATTAAGCAGTGGCTAAATTTATGATGTAATGCATGCAATTTCTTGACAAATGTATGCAAAAATACTATTAGCAATGTACTTTGCCATTTTATTAGATATGCTAACTGGCTTATTTATACAGGAAATAATTTATCAACCTAGAGAGTATCAGAAATAATTGTGACATGCTACAGCCTTTTGAAATGGGTAGTTCAGAGAGATTATTTTTATTGGTGCAGAGTCTAACACAACAAATCTTGGTTTATGACTATAAGACTTTTGCACTGCTAGCAATGCAAAGACATCATATATGACTGTGAAAGAGATACTGTTAGATCTCCGTGCACTAATACAAAAATTGAAAGACAAGTGGGTTGAAATTGTTCTCACTGACAGCACAGTAAATTATCATAATCAATATGTAAAAAGAATCTGATATCAGCAAAATAGAGATCAATACATATTAGACCAATAGCCAACTTGTGACTATACTGAATGTGTATTTGCAACTTACTATGCAGCATATCAGATTCTAAGAAACTGATTTTTTTGCTGTTGTTGATAAATTACTGTATCACATTACAACTTATATTATAGTATGGCATGCATAGCATTTTGGTTTGATACGTTTACATATTAAAAGGAAGCCAAGCAGCACTGATTGTGCAGGCATTATTTAGTAGAATATTTTGGTGTGAAACATTATTCAAACAAATGAACAAAACCACAAAAACAACAACAAAATCCAACCTATAGAACAGAGGGAAAAAAGCATTGCAAATAACTGTCAGCTTTTAATTTTATCTGTAGTTAAGAGTAAGTTTTGGATACACTTAGAAGTGTATTTTAAAATTGATATATATCTTTGTTAAGATAAATCTATCATAAAAAAATTCCAATGAAAAATAATTATAAAGCTTCTGTATTTTTATGCTGCATAGAGGCTATTGTCTGAAAAAAGCACCCTGTAAAATTGTACAAATATTGGACATGTTTAGACTATCAAATCAACTGACATTTTTCATTAATTAAAACAAGCAGCCTAATAAGAACATTTCTTGTTATGCTTGTTTTACTCCACTTAACAATAACACTGTAATTCTGAGACTGAAATTTAAGTGCTACATCTATTTGTTATGTTTTGGAGTTCAGAGTCTTTATACTCACACTTTCAGAAAGTCTGGACTTCTTCACTTACATTTTAATGTGACATTTAATACAAATACAACATATATTTGTTTTTATTTTCTTTCCAGTTGTATTTACAAAAAACTAGGAAAATTTGTTAGATTAAACAAGATCAGATCATGCATATTTCTTTTTTTTTTTCTTGTGTTAATTTTATCTGTGGAATAGAACTACCAAATACATACTCCATATTTTCTTTGTTTCTTTAAATGCTTTGCTAAATAAAATTATACTTTCCATAACGAAAAGCAAAATTATTTTCCTACTGGCTTAGTTAGAGAGTAGACACAGATCATATTTCAATAGTGCGCATATATATATTTGATACATGAATATATGTATGTTATGTACATACCTGTGTTCTTCTCTAGTCTTAGAAGTGTTTTATGTCACATGTAACTATTTGAGGAAAGATGCAACTTACTTGGCCCACCAGACCCGAGACTAGGACCTCTCCAAAAGATTCAATATTAAGAACTTTCTATTTCTCCCTGGGACTGTGGCTTCAGATAGAAGCTTTTTAACACATATTTTACCTTTGAAGTCAGTTCTTACATGCTAACTCATATCAAATGCAGTTATTTGAAGTAACATACATCATTTGATGAGGCTATTAAATACCTTGCTAAAATATTATTCTTCACCTGCTTCAAAACTAGGACTAGATAATCTTGCAGGTCATTTCCAACCTTGTGATTCTATGATTCTAAAATAGATACTGACAGCTCTGTGATTTCTCTATGAACTGTGCCTGTATAAGCAAATACTGCTTATGTCAATCTCTATAACCACATTAAGATTTTGCTTTCTCTCATTCTACAGTAACGTGCACCATATTCTTTCCTTTCTGGTACAGGAAACTTAGAGCCATATCTACCTTAGCAGCTGTGATGAGCAATACTGAAAATTGTCTTTAATTTTACTAGTTTATTTTCTTTCGTTGTTCTCACCAAGCAGACTGGGATTATCTTAAATGGCTACTCCGCAATGTTCATTGAATTGCAGGGTGGCCCATGTTGGAAGGGACCTCAAAGAGTTAATGTAGGATGTCTTGACAACTATCTTTTCTCTTGAGGAGAAGTTGCACGAGTTAAATCTTCATCAGTCCAGCTGCTAATCGAGCTGATAAAAATAATCTCTTTGGAAAGACTATGTGCCAAGAAAACATTGAAGTTCAAATTTCTCAGAAGCTAAAGATCATTAACTGCATGAACAGAAACATGACATGAATACTTAAAAAAATTAAAAACTTATTTGTCCCGGGAATTAAAACAAAAGTGTTTGGGCTTATCTAATCTCTAGACCACTTGAACCATAAGCTTTTGTATATATTGATTAACTCTGACTGAGTAAGCTTGCTGGAAGCTGACAGCAAAAGAACATCAGCTACACTTTTGGTTCAGATATATCTTCTACTGAAAACTGAAACAGATTATCTCCTAGTTACTCAACAAATGCTGTTAAAATACCCGTTAAAGGACTGCCTTCTTTGCGAAACTACTAGTATCAGTAATTTTCTGAATTTCAGAATATAAAGATATCTGACAGCAAGCTAGTGCCTACCATCTTAGGCTCAGCATTTCAGAGTTCACTAGTACCTGTGTACTAAGTAAACCCATAATTTATGTCAAAACCTAGCTGATCATAACAGTGAATGCTGCTCACATCTTCTAAAAAGGTGCAGGTCCTCCACATACAATTAGCTGTATTTCTGAAATTCAGGTATGTATACTGAATTTTTTTCAAATAAAATAAGCGTTACACAAAGATCACTGGTGCTCTGGGATTTTTCCCTCTGTCATTTTGAAAGAACAGAAAAGCAGCTGCTAAGCCATTACCTATTCCCAGTACATTTTCCACCCAGAACAGGATGTTGTACCATAAAAAATAAAGTACAAAAGCCCTTACCATCCTAAGGACTCACGGGACATTTGCCATCTGTTTTTTTGTCATGTGGGCCACAGACTGATTGTCACATACACAGAAATGAATTTAGCTGTTAGCAGACTTATGCTATATTGTTGCTGCCATTAGAAAGGGGAGAAAAGTTATGGCCCTCATAACACAATTCTATTTTTCTCTTTATGTAGTGTGTCTGCAGCATAAAATATCTTACACAGCACTCAGCCTGTACTCATTTAAGTACCAAAAAACCTCCATGGTTATTTTGCATATATAAATGTCAGTTTGCAATTGCTGGGACAACTAAGAAGTACACTTCTGCACAAAGTTTTTCTCTTTGCTTTTTTCAGTATCCTCATTACCACTTTGAATGGAGGTTAAAAAACACTTTCTTCCACTCAAAATCTTCCTGAAATAACAGAGGATGAGCCATGTAAGGAATCCTAATTTCTCACATAAAATTCAGATTTCAATAATAAGTTGAAGCTTTTCTTCTATTGTTTGTTGTTAAAACATTACTCCTTTATTGTCTATTAAACCATAGAACCATAAGTGAAGGTAAGTATAACACGAAAAATGAACTGCTTAGCACAAAGAAACACTACTCTCAGAACTTAAAACCATACAGACCAATGTCATAAGCCTGCATGAACAAAATGCAATTTAGCAAGCTCCACATTAAAGCCAGAATTTCTGACTGCTGTCATGGCTAAATACTGCAATGGATGAGGCTGCAATTACACCAGGTGTTCCTCAAGATAAAACAGGCAATAAATAACCTCATAAAAAGTTTCACCTTTTGAGCATGAGATACAGGATAAAAACATACAGAATCCTAGAATTTACTGAACAAGCCAGTAGCCCTCCTTTAGGTCACTACATCCCCTACTTTTTTTTTTTTTTAATTATTATTATTATCACCCAATCAACTTGCAATTAAAATTCAGATTTACTAAGTAAACCCATAATTTATGTCAAAACCTAGCTGATCATAATAGTGAATGCTGCTCACATCTTCTAAAAAGGTGCCGGTCCTCCACATACAATTAGCTGTATTTCTGAAACACAATTTCTACGGAGAAATGCAATTACCGCAATTCTCACTTGCTTAATTTTACACAGCTGTATTCCTTGACAATCAGTGGTCAAATAAAGTATTTCCCCTTCCTCCAGTGAGATCAGCTTCCCTTAACACAAGTGGTCATCTTTGCTTACGTTTAAAGAAGCAGACAGATGGTGAGAAGAACAATTACAGGCACAAAGTTTTAGCATTTCTTACTGTTTGGAGAGAGAACCTCTGAGCTCATGGAAAAAAAGACTCCTAAGGAAAAATGAAAACTGAAAAGTGAGTCTTCTAAAATATGACTGATTCGCTGAAGATTTTTGATGTAAAACCCGAAAAAGATAATCTAAGCCACAGAGTTATTAAATGCAGTATCTCCCTTCACAGGTTTTTTCCTTTTGCTACATTAATTGTTACAAGATCTTATTTGGTTTAGAAATATATGGTCACAAAGAGGGGATTATATTTCTTCATTAAAAAAGAACGCAAAGGATAAAAGATATAAATATGAAGTATGGGTTAATCATTGTCCATTTACTTGCAGCAAATGCACAGTGACAGTGCAACATATCTTTTTTTTTTCTCGTTTTCTTTCTCAAAAGTACTAAAATATCATTGACAAAATATCACATAAGTCACATTCAATTTTGTAATTGCTTACTCTTCCCCATCAGCAGTGTAACTGCAAAAAGGCAATGCAAACCCAAGCAACCTCAGGTTGAAGGATCTTCTTTTAAATTAAAATGAACATTCAGGGAGACCTCATACTCCATGTGCTGGATCCTATCTCCTCTATGCAGAAACTCCCAGTTGGAACTGTGCTGCACTCTCCCAGCCAGTAAACCAGCTGGCCATTTGCCGGCATCTCTCTTCTATGCTAATTCCCAGCTCCCAGAAGTACATGCTGCAGCTTCAATTCACTTTACTTTGCAATTGGCTGTATCATGTTAAGGAGTTATTTGGCTGGTATGGATACCTTTTTTTTTTTTTTAGAATACTGGAGAATACAAGGGTCTGTTCTTTAAACAAATATAAATCATTGAAAGTAGCCAAAGACTTCATTACACACAACTCTAAAAAAAAAAAAAAAAAAAAAAAAGTAGTGCAACAGTTCTAAGAATGAGAACGTATCTGATTTGGCTGACACAGGTTGGGCCACTGGCCCAGCACAATGCCTCACCTGCTAGTAGATGTTTCAAAGGAGAAATAGCAAGCACATAGAGAAAACCATGTTTTGCTCCGTGCTTTGTTACAAAGGAGACCTATTTCCCTCTGTTGGTTAAAATTCAGGGGGGAAGGTTATCTTCCCTCTGCAAATAGATTGTTCTTTGTTCACTTAATTGGTCTGGTGAGCTATCAGGGAAATATTTCCCATATACATTTTTCTTCTTCAGAGTACAGTAGCCAATTGATATAATTACTATACTGTTACTGATTGAAGTAAATTCTAAAATACCCACTATTACTAGAAAATACACAAAAATATACATGAGTCAGATAAGGCTCATATTTCTGTGCTCTCAGACATTGAAAAGGGCCTATAGGTTCGTAGATATTTTGTTAATGTGAATTTGTTTTGGTCGCCCAAGTTAATTTCTGTTTTCTTATTGGCTCCCGTGTTTGTTGTGATTCAAATTCTGGGAACTATTGAAGTACCTTGTATCGTAATCTTGAGACTTGAAAGCAGAGGCTAAGCAGCTTTAGTCACTTCAAGAGTTAAAAACTCATATAAATCCCATTAGAAGTTGTAATTTGCAGTATGCATGCATATAAGAAGAAATATAATGATTGCATTTCTTCTGAATACAACACTGACTATTAGTCTGCCTAAATCTTCAAAAAAAATTCAAAACATTGGAAAAGGTTCTGACAAGCTTCATAAGACTGATTCAGGGTCTGGAGTCTGAGATTTAAAAAGCTCTCTTCATTTATCTTTTCAAAGACAAGATTCTTTAATCTACTAAACAAAGGCATAACAATATCCAGTGACTGCAAGCTGAAATTAGATAAATTTCCTGCCAGAAATAAGGCATCATTTTTAATAGTAAATATAATTGGCCATAAGAAACCAGTTTGTAAAAGGCCTGAAGAATACCCTTCCTAGTCTGAACACGCATGGAAAAAAATTATCATTCTCTAGTAGGAATATCAAGGACAAGTGGAAGGAGGGATATTAAAAAAAAGATATTTCTTGAATAGCCACTTTCAAGAGTTTTTATTTCCACAATGTGCTTGATAAAATTTTCTTTTAAATGGCAGTCAGTCTTACTGTCTGTATTGGAATTCTTCTCTGCAAGTTGAAGCATGCACTGCAAATATCCCCAGTCTATACTACTTTGTTAAGATTTTTCTATTTCTGTTTTAGTTTCCTAAAGAAATTTGAAATTCACATTTAATTTTATAATTAGTATAAGTGTATTATTGCAATATTAAAAAGTCATGTACAATTCTGAAAGAGAAGGTCCATCCAGATGCTGCATATTTTATAATACAGAAGTTCAGAACACACAAAGCATATTCTGAGTGGTCGGGCACTGGAACAGGCGTAGTAGGCAATATTTAAGACAGGTGGACAGTTGGACTCGATGATCTTAGAGGTCTTCTCCAGTCTTCATCATTCTGTGACAGGAAGATTTTTTTAATTCTTCCCTTGAAGGGGAACAACATATGTGATGGTACCCAGCTGTGCAATAACAGATTTCTAATACTGCTTGCTTACACTTTTTTTTTTTTTTTTTTTTTTTTTTTTAAATCACAACACTGTAGCTTTCTTGAAAATCCCATCTTACCACACAATTCCATTAACTCCTGCTAGTCATAAACAAATTAAATAACAGCCCATGACATTTTGACTGTGCTGAAGAATTTGTAGGCAATTTTAATGATGGAAAACCTACCTCATCACACTTATCAGAGTTTTGGATTGATCTTTGGCAGTGAGGCTGATAATTTGATGGCTCTGTAATGTACAAATGCATAATTTCAAAACCAGAAATCATTTTACAGAGAAACTAATTAAATGCAAATGAAGTCCTTGTACAAGATGCTAAAGCAATAAAGTGATATATACAGCTATAATTTAATAAGAATAATAATGAATATAGCTCATCTAAATATCCAATTAAAATACAGCTCTTTAAATTCTGACCTTTGCACCAAAGAATCCATAGTGGCACGGTACAAACCATTGAATCATTAAACAGAAATATTACATATTAAGTAAGTCTTTCTTTCCCTTTTGCCATCTTTCTACTCCCTCCTAATTGTAGGTTCAAACAATCTCCTAAATTTGCTGTGCTTATTGGCAGCGCTAATAAAACAGAATTAAAACTCATTCTATCACATAGGTAGACTGCACAAAGAAATGGAATGCTGGATGGCAGGCTATAAACCTCATTTTAACGTCTCACTTCTAATTACCAGGGACTAACTAGTATTCATTTTACTTTGTCTCTTATAGACAGATAAATTTTAAATTTCCCTTCCAAAATAATACATTCTTTCATGCATATAAATATTTCTGCATAGGTCAGCAGTATTAACCCAGCTTAACAAAGTTCACTGCCAAACAGATAAAAATATTGCCCCCAAGATAAATACAACATCCACTGTGCAAAATAATGACTAACAAGGCAAATCTTCTGCACGCACCAGCTATCTAGCCTTTACAATGCCGTATTGCTCCATATTTTAAGAGCACTATGCATGAAGGATGTCTAATTAGAAACAGTACAAGGTACAAAATTACCAGAGGCCCTAACTATTTTGAGGAAGTAGAATTTAGAATCATCCTATGGCATTTCCTAAAAAGCAGAAAAGTACTTGCCTTCCAGTTTCGGTCAGGGCTCAGCAGGAACAGCAGGTCCCAGAGGACCAGGACCAGTGGGGCTGGATATGGATGCAGGCCAATTAGGGCCTTGCAGACAAAACCTACATCTCCCTACAAAGGCAGCCTCTGCTGGGCCAGGCTCAGCAGCCAAACCGCCATGCAGATAAGGACACAGCCCATGCCCTGAAGGCCTCTTGCTGCCCAGCTTCAGGCAGGGGATTCTACTGGGACTCGGCAACCTGGAATTACCTACGGCTTAGCTCTTCATTGGAAGAAATAGAGACTTATTAGCTCCCTTAAGGCTATTCTGCACCTAAGGTGGCTATAGAGTAATCCTCCATGGTAAGTTGAGTATTGCCCAGAGTTTGGACAGCAAACCTTCTGCTATAACATTTTTGTAATTGTGTCTGATGCTATTGAGTTGAATTTTATTTGCTATGTTTTGTTATCTCAGCATTTTGACTGTTACTGGGGCTTTTTTATTTTATCACTGATTCAACGTCTAACTTAAGGCATTAAAGAAAATCTCTGCTACGAAGGGCATGAATTATCCTTAATAATCTTAGTGCTCCTCTAGTCAATCCAGGCAAAACCCTAACAAAGGGAATATGATTACCCTCATGTGTAATCTGCAACAAAGTGTAATCCAGATCTAACTAATCACAAGAAGAGAAAACACTGAAGCAAGAAAGAGTAAACATACCAAAGCAGAGACAAAACTGGAGAATTTACTGGCATGCATCCTTGACTGTTTAAAAATGCAAAGATAACTGAAATTCTGGATGAATTTAGTCAAGAACAACCAGTATACACTGACTTCAAGTATTTATTTTTTTTTTTCTGATTAATTGCAGTAAGTGTGCTTAAACAGGATCACCTTATAAATGCTTAATGTGCTTAAACAGGATCACCTTATAAAGTGCATTATATATTAACATGTTCTATTGAATCTCATTTGATACAACAGGATAATCTAGTCTCCAGAAACACTTTCCAAGCAGGACATTTTTTTTCCCATATACTTCTTCTAAATAGTAACTCTTAAATTTTTTAAGGATTCCTTTATTGAGCTAATTGCTATAGACTGCAAAAATCATTCATTTACATTGAAATTAGATCAGTACCTACTGTAAAGAGTAGGTACTCGTTACTACTTAACTACTTACAAAAGTTCTAAAAAACCACTTAGGCTAATTTGTCAAAAATGTGATATAATGAGAATTATTCAACATTTAATTTTACAATAGAGTTTTTTGTACATGTATTTCAAACTACTCACTATTTAACTGTCAAAGTTTGTCTGTAAAATGTTTTCTAAGTTTTCCCTCTTCAAATTCTACAAAGCTAAAAATATACTAGGAGGTCAGCTTAATACAAGAACTAATAACGTTACTCTGACATAGATAATTAGAAAATAGAAAGAAGCAACTGCATTTTTACAGACTTTGGATACATGTGTAATCTACCAGGTACCAAAATGTTACTTAGGAATATATTTAATTCTGTTGAATATATTGAGAAGGGCTTTGAAAAGAAATTATTCATTAAAGTATTTTCTCCTTCTTAAAAGGAAGAAGTGCTGAGAATCCACCACAGGATTCTGAATAGCAGATAGGCAACATGTAGATTACAAGTCATTATTAATAAAGTGACATATATTTATCAAGAAATACAGGCTGTATTAGTAAGTAATAATGATTCCTATTCAGATAAGATATGCTTAAAGATTCTAGCGCAGAGTATGTAAACCAAAATCAGAGCAAGTAAGAATCATCACAATATCTCACAGGCTTGTAAAAAACAGAAGATGATAAAATGTGGCATCTTTGCAACAAATGAATTTAAAAATCAGAGGTTTGACAGACGTAGGAAAAATACAGACGTTTAAAAGCAAGACTTCATTCTTCGTGACTGATTCATTTATATCACAACACTACCTTCAGTCATATCAAGCATTGAATTATGTTGGTAAAAGATGTTTTAAAACGTAAAAAGTGAACGTCTCTAGATATTGGAAATAAATGAGCTACAAAAGAATTGAAGGTATTTTTTCCTGATTATATTTTTTTATTTAACAGAACTCTTGTTAATATCCTAACTTTCTTGATAATCATTGTACTTAGATTTGCTTACACAGCTAACCATCTCTGCGCAGGCCTTGAATGAGGGAATTATACTAGTAATTTAATAGCCAAGAATTTTCTTTAATCTTGCTGATGTGTGCCCAATATTTAACAATCTGTGAACAGCTGTGTTGCTGAATATCTAAGCAGACTGTACCAAAAATGATCATTTATACACTCTGGGCTTAGTGGACAAAATAAAAAAGCTTTTTTTTTTTATCAATAGTTACACTTTTTTGTACATATTAGGAGTTAATAGGGTTCAATTAATATTGCCAAGTTGTGTGCTTCTTGCACACGTCTCCGGGGTTTTACAAAGTTGAGAAGAAAGCTTAATGAATGGTTGAACAGTTATATTGGTACCCTAGTAATTACAGAACAGGTAATTAGTGTGCATCTGTGGCAGACTCTGGGGTACTGTCAACGACCCTGCAGTGTGGTAGAAAAAGGAAATTATGAGCTTGTCAAGGGAATACAGCTTTCCTTATTTTCTTAAATTTTAGATCTACATCTGTGTTTAATTAGAAGAAAAAATGAATTACCATTAAAACTATTAGGCAACAAGCTACGATTGGTTAAGTCCACATGGACTTTAAAACCAATGAAAATTCAGGAGAACAGATTATATTTGCTTTGTGGGTTTTTTTTTATTTTTATGTCTAAAGAACTTCTTATGGAATGTACCAGATACTTAGAAAACCAGAAAATTCCACTGTCTGGAAAACCAATTAGTGAAATACATCCATATATTCCTATGAATTTTATTGCTACCAGCTATTTTTAAATTGGGGTGTGGGTGCCTAACTGCTGACAGTGGGCACTGTAGGGGTCTCTGAGGAGATGTTGGGCTGTCCTCAATGGATACAGATGATTCCAGTTAACTTCAGTGGCCCCATACCTGGCACAACTGGTCCCCATAGCCAACATAGCTGTGCCTTGGGGAAATATTTTTGAGAAAGGACAGGAAATAAGACAGTATAGAAAGAACCAGACTGAGGAGAGCAATGTGGGCTTTTGTGTTAGTTTATTTTATTTATTTTATAGTCTGTGGAGACCTTATGCAGGGAAAGAGAATGAGTAACAGAGATGAACTGTTAAGAAAGCACTGTTTGAGTCTTGTGGAAATTTAATGTTGTTTTAATGTTTCTTTTTCTCTCTCACTATACAAATTCATTATTAGAATTTTCTTTTAATTAGTGGTCAATTAAGTTAATTTTTCCCAAGTCAAGACTGTCATGCCTATATGATGATAATTAGTAATTACTGATCTCTGCATCTTTATGACAACCTTACATTTTTCCCTTTTTTCCCCCCCCTATTTTTTCCCCATCCTGCTGAGTGACTCAGTGGGAATCTGCTGCTATCCAGTGCTAACCTACAACAAGATGTTACTGTTTTAAATCCAGTGAGGTAAGGTTCATTCACAAGAGCTACAGCATCTTACTTAACTTTGGAAAAAATACAGGAAGCATCTTCCATCTGAAACATCTAATAGGTAAAAATCTCACAGAAATTAATAATACTGAAGAATACTTATTGAAAGATAGCCATTGCAGATGCTACAGATGATTAGGTAAGTTGATGCACTAGTTTCTAGAAGGGCTCAGATGAAATTGCTTTTATCTCCTGAAGCAAAGTAATATTCCATACATCTCATGATGATAAAAATGCATCTTCAGGGTGTAAAACAAGTTATCTGTACTTGAAAAAAATATCACAATCAATTAGTATGCATGAAGGAAGGACTGCATTTTAAAAGAAAAAGTAACTCACCTCAGCTTACTGTTTTAGGAGACTCCACTATCATTTGTAACAGTATGTTAGCTGCAAATTAATTCTGGTTGGCCATAACTAACCAAATAAAATTCAAAGTTTCAAGCATTAACTGATAGTTAAAATCACAGAGTGCAATTAACAGATTTTCTTCTAGAAGGCATTTTTTTCATATCCAAAGTAGTGCTGATCCCAAAATAAGCTCTGCCTCATCAGAAAACTTCAAGCAAAGAAAGGCTGCTTGTGTCTACCTACATCTGTAATATATTTCTCAAATTCTAGTTTTCCACTGCACTACAATGCAGAGTATTTCCAACATCAAAGTTTCAAAATTACTATATAAATGGGATATGTAAATACCTTGAGCTGATGAACATTTTAAGCAAAATCCAAGCTACATCCAGGGCTGGGGAAATCTATACTCTAAAACTGAATAATGTCCAAGTAGGCTACATAACAGGTAGATCTAATAAAGAATGTAGACGCCTTTAAAGCAAAATTTATTAAATGCTAGAATTAGCATGTAAACCAGACTTTGCAATTACAGATTCAAAGTTCTTGAGAGTTTCTGAAAACTACAGAGAAACTGATATATTTGAAAACTGCTACAACACAGAATCAACAACACTAAGGCTGGAAAATACCCCCAAGATCATCCAGTTCAACAGTTCACCTACCACCAATATGTCCCCCCAATAAACCCTTAGTACAACATCTAAACATTTCTTGAACATCTCCAGGGACAGAGAGTCCACCACCTCACTCGGCAGTTCGTTCCAGCACCTGAGTGGTACTCTTTCGGAGAAATTTTTCCTAACATCCAATTTGAATCTCCCCTGTATTTCTTTCATTTTATATTTTTGTGTAATTCAAGAACAAGTGACTGTGCTTCCTTTCCCGTTTCCATACAATGATTTCTAATTTTGTTGTTGTTTTAAACAGTACTACTTCATCAGGTATTCAAATTACACAGGAACGAACTCTAGCTAAGAATCACCTAGTTGGCATTATCTTTCTGGAAAACAGTACAGAGTAAGTATTAGACTGATCTTACATGTTCAGCATAACAGTTAAGTTTTATTTATATATTACACACACTAGTTAAATTTACCTGACATACAGATATATTGTAGGTCTAGATGAAACTTCTTATAATGAAATAATATCAAGAAAATGCAGCTTCACATTAATTCTCTACTAATTTATTAAGTTCCCACCTAGTAAAAAAATAAATGTACTACTAATAGGAGGGGAAAATAAACTTGTAAATGAAAAAAGACTATATTATATAGTCCAGGTAGGGTATTTTGTTGTGAATAAAAGCAACATTTTATTTCAACACAAAGAATGTTGACATTATGACTAGTTTGGGAGAAACTACTTGGGGAAGTTTTCTGTTACATAATAGCTGATAGCATAAAACTGAAGATAAATTGATAGTTTATTTATTTTTCAAGGAGAAGCAAAGTGAGCAACATATTTAGACTAACCTATAGCACAGAAATACTATTAAAATATAATATTTGTTGAGGGGAGGCCATCTACTCAGAACACTTGGATTTCTATCTCTGAATAAACATTTGCAAAAGTCAATTTTGCTGGGCCTTGAAATTCAAGAAGTTGCAAAACTGCCAAGAAATGTCCTCCTAGATTATAAAAAAAAAAAAGAAGAAACATTACACATCCAATCTGTGACATAATTAAATGTGATGTTGCACCTGTAGGCCAGAATGAAAAACAGAGAAGTGTTTGTCTTCCTAAGAAAACCAGTGGAAACTGAAGACTAACACCTATGCACCTAAAGTGCCATCGACAAATTTAAGGAGGAGCAGAAAGCCAAGCTTGGGTCTTGTATATCTTGGTAAGGCACAAAGAAGAACATGTTTGGGGAGCAAGAAGCAGGTTCACCTAATGACAGTAGTCTGAAGAGATAGTCTGCCTACCAGAGATGTTGAGTAATCTGAGATGCCCTGAGAACTTCTGTCACCAACTGCTACTTCTCTTGTCACATCAAAAGTAGCTTTGGACTAATAATTGGAAATATAAACACACTACATACATTCTAAATAACGTCTAGAAACTCCTTTTCCTATTGGCATCCCTAGCTGCTTAGTAGTCAGGGAGCAAGGCTCACTCCCATGGTCATAGGAGTGCATCTCAGCCATTTTCCAGTTTTTGTCTTTTTTTTTTTTTTTTTTTAAACATGTTTTCTAGAGTAGCTGGCAAGCATAGTCACTCCCTTCACCTGAAAGCCTATAAGTGTTCTAGTATGCTGACCACACAAACTGAAGTTCACTCATAATGGGCTTGAAATGCATACTACTATAGTGATTTAGGAGCAACTCAGGAATACTGCTTACCTTTCACCACCATAACTCTGACAGTCAGAGATCATTTTATGTAGAAACTTATGATTTAGTACTCTAGGTAGAAGTCCCAACAGAAATATTTCAGGTTAGTGTAGTTTTACACACAAATGCTATCAACTGCTACTATTGTCAAACCATTACTTCAGTCACCAGAGCCAACATAAGTAACCTAAATGCAAGTTGAAAAAGCAATTTCATTACATATAATAGAAAAAGAATGCATGTGATTTTCTGGAAAGTGGGTATGTAATCAGTGAATATACAGATGTTGTAAGTAAGAAATATAGAGGAAAGTTAGGCTAAGGAAGATTAATGCAACAGGAAGATAATAAATGGAAAATACTTACCAATGTAAGGCTTACAATATTCTCCCCAAGGAGTAATCACTAGGAAGAGATCCTTCCTCACTGGCAATCAGCACTTAAATGAGTCTAGGAGAGGTGGAGCCAGGCTCCACCCTTCCAGTAGCACAGGTGAGTTACCTTCACCTGTGCGCCTGTGGTTGATTCATTGCTTGCCTCAGGTGGTCAATCAGAGGCTCAGGCCACAATTCAGTAGTTCCCATAAGTGGGATTACTGGAAAATGAAAGACTGTGGGAGGAACAGGTGCATCCAAGAACAGGTGTCATCTTTGGAGATCTTTGAGTGTGGCGAATAGTGAAATAACAACAATTATCTGGTTCTTTTGAGTGACTTTTCAGTAGCACAAGAAGAAAAGCACTGATAGTATGAAAGAAAACCTGCACTTTATTTTCATCCCGAAAAGCAAAAAATATACCCCTAAAATACCACATACAGGTTTTAAAAGAAAACCACAAGCAGCTTCCTTTGGTAAATTAAATTAAAATAAATATCTTAAAGTACTTTTATAAAGCATAAGTTAAAGCTGGTACTTACGAAGGAGGAAGAGAACACTAAAGAAAATAGTGAGAAGAAATGAGAAAAAGAGAAACAGAGGTAATGTAAATATTGAAATAATCATTTTGTTAATTAAAAATTATAATGGATTTCTTCAGTCTCTGAAATTGTACTTTTTAAACTAAGTATTTTACCACCATGATCTCTGTCATCAAGATTTATATCTTATATTTTTCCTCCTTGATCAGCATGTTACAGCTTTTGTGTATGGAATAATCAATTGTATATAGTGCTCTGAATTTCATTGTAATATTAAAATCAAGAGACATAGAAAAGTAAAACAACCTTGATGAAATACAAGAAATACTTAAAATTCACCAGATATAATCTAATATAAATAGGGAAATATTTATGGTAATTTATGGTAATTTATGGTAATTCAATGTTGATATCACTATCTCCATGGTGGATTTTATTTTTTTTAATGATAAACATTATTTTGTTTTACTTCTTAATATCTTTTTTAAGCAGCTACTCAAAGGACATAAATAGAAAGCATATAAAAGAGAACAAGGAAAAAAAGGGTTAATCATTCCCTGGCATGTACTTTTTTTTTCTACCTTAACCATTATTTACTTTACGTATCCATAAATGCCAACTTGAGAGAACATGTAATTTTACTGATGCACCTGCTTTCTGACCTTTTAATGCTAGTGCTGAATTTAGCACAAGAATACTCTAAAGACTTTTAAATAATGAAAATCCTTCAGAGAAAAAAGTCCAGAAAACAGCATATAAACATGTTACTTACTTACGTCCAGATTCCCATGTCCTGTAAACGAGGATAACTGAATGTTCATAGCTTTCAGATACTCTAATGCTGAAGGCAAGACAGCTAGGGAGCACACACCACTAAAACAAGCAGAAAAAGAAGGGGAAAACTGATGGAATAATAGAAATGATGGAATAATTAATTGACAGGTACATTGTTTAACAGTGTGTTTATCTTGCAATAATTTCATGAATATTTATCTTACAAGACCACTCATAATAGCTTAATTACACACACACAGTTAACTTGAATCACTGAGTATTCCTTGAATATTTTTCAAAATTAACAAGAGTTACTACCAAGTTCTGAAGAGCAATTTAGTCAATATGATTAAATGATAAAGCAATGCCTTATCATTTAAAATGTTATATTGCAGCACACATAATCATTTGTTGCACAAGCTTCCATTAGAGTATTAAAATACATAGAAACAGAAAGTAGGTAAAAGCTATTGATTTAACATCCTTTCAGACTATTTCAGGCTCCCTGAATTCCACTGTAAAATCTTGAAATGGAAATTTCAGTAATTCCAGTAATTTAAGCAATTAAAGCAGAAGCATACATTACCTTTTTACTATTTTTATTATTATTTTTGTTGATTTAATAGTATACATTATATTAGTGGATGTGAAACTGGAAATGTTGCATTGAAGTTAGCAGTATGGAAAGCCTAGAGAAAGAACCTTGGCCCCAAATCCACAATATTTAATTATCTATCTATCTAATGATAGTATCTTTACATGAACTTTGTAGAATATATAAAGCCATAAAAGCTAAATAGGAATTACTTTTTCCCAGAGTGAATTTTGGTATATTAATAACATGGAATTTTTGTTGATCTGCATTCTCTGAAGTTATTCATAACTTTCATACCACCCATGTTAGGCTATATTAAGCAAGGGTAAAGGCCATCATCTTTTGACACATAACACCGTTACAGCATTGAACCACAGATTTTATGTTCATTCAATACAAATACCTGGCCTTCCCAACACATAAGGACTCATTTTTACTGTCAGGCTTAGCAAAGGTAGGCCTATAAACCACTTTCTTGTTTTGAGGAAAACTTGTACAAAAGCTTTATTGACTGATTATTTATCAGCCGATGGAGAGTACCTGCAGGAGAAGCTTTGGGTCAGAGCTGTAACCCATGAAGGGGAGCCATGGTATGGCAGGGAGGCTGGGGAAGCTGCTGCCCGTGAAGACCAGAGCTGGAGCAATCTGCTCCTAAAGAATGTGTCTCCACGGTACAGACTCATGTGGAAGAAGAACTTGAAGAGCTGCATCCTGTGGGAAGCCACAGAGGATCAGTTTGGGGAGTATTGTATCCCATGGAGGGACCCCACTCTGGAGCAGAGGCAGAGAGTGACTATAAAGGAGCAGTAGAGACAAAGTATAATGGATTGACTGCAGCAGCTCCCATTCCACATTCTTTTGCATTGCTCAGGAGGAGGTAGAAGGGAATGCATAAGCTCCCATTGCTTCATTGCTTTTTCTTTCTTCTTCTTCTTTTTTTTTTTTTTTTTTTTTTTTACCAGTAGGCAATACCTTACATTACTCTCCCTATGCTGAGTGTGTGCATGTAATTTTTTGTGTAATTGTTTTTGTGACAGTAATTGCTGAATGATTTCCCTGTTCTTATGGGAAACACATGGATTTAATAGGTGGACCATTTAATGAGTGGGGAACTGGTTGCAAAATTATACCCAGATAGTAGTGATCAGTAGTTCTATCTGCAGATGGAGACTGGTGAAGAATGGTGTCCCTGAGGGTTCAGTACTGGGACCAGCACTCTTTAATATCTTCATTAGTGACACTGACAGTAGGATCAAGTGAACCCTCAGCAAATTTATGAATGACACAAAGATGCGTGGTGTGGTTGGCACACAAGAGGGATGGGATGCCATCCAGAGGGACCTAGACACAAGCAGTGGGCCCAGGTGAACATCATGAGGTTCAACAAAGCCAACTGCAAAGTCTCACAACTCACACCTGCTCACACCCACTATCAAAAAAAGCTGAGGAATGAAAAGATTGCTCACAGCCCTGCTAAAAAGGACTTGGTGGTACTGGTAGATGGCAGACTGGCCATGAGCCAACAGTGTACTCTTGCAGCCCAGAAAGCCAACTGTTTCCTGAGCTGCACCAAAAGAAGGATGGCCAGCGGAGTGAGGGAGGTGATACTCCCCTATAATACTATAATACATTAATGCTAAATATATTATTTTATTTTGATAAAAGCTGGTCTTCCTCATAAAAATATTTATTTCTGGTTTTATTCTGATGTGAAATTGTTGTTTGACCTGAGTTTTAGTTACACATTAAATTTCTTTACACGGAAATAAAGCCCTCCAGATGCCTTAAACTAGAACTATTCCGAAAGATGGTGTTTGGCTGACTTGTTATTTTACAAAATGTATCAATTGCAGCTCAATTCAAAGAAATCTTGCTTCTTTTTCCTGTTGGGTATCTTAAGCTACTAGCATCTGCAACTACAGATTTTGTTCTCATTTCTTTGTTGTTTTTTTTTTGTTTGTTTGTTTGTTTTTGGTTTTATTGCTTTTGTTCTTTATTTGTGTTTTTAAATCATTCTTTGCATGTTGTCATACTGGGGGCATGAGAATTTAGTTCTGTGTAATTCTATTTTCCTTTTTTAATTGAAAATGCAACTTAATTTCTTCATTTCCCAAGAAAAAAAAATCACGTCAAATTCAAAACCTTGCTGGAGGAACTTTTAGAATTTTATTAAACTATCCTATCCGTTCCTTATCTTTTTCAGTACTAAACATAGAGAAGTGAAAGTAACATAGATTATTTTACTCAGGATTTAGATGATCAGTGAATGTTTGTTTCATACTTCAATTTATCTCACTTTAAACACTTTTTATGACAAACATTCTGCATTACTTTGATCATGTTCAATGCTGTTGTGCATCTTTACCCATTTTGGAAGCTAAAATAAATCAAATAATAGAAGAGCTACACAGCAGAAATTAAACGACCTTCCTCTTTTTTTCCTTTCAAATTTCACTTTAGGACAGAATTTTCCTTACGTTTTAAAATGAGGATGTTAGGTCAGTGCCGGTCTTTCCATAATAAACAATATTTCAGTCTTTATCTCCTACACCAGGCTTTCTTCTATCAACTTTTACAGATTGTTAATATGGTCCCTTGCCAATGTACTAATAACAATTCTAAATAATGATTTGAGTACAAAGTGGCTCATTGACCACTGCCAAGTAATACACAGAAGTGTCAGGATAAAATAAGAGTGTGATTTATGTATGTTAATCTAGCATAATTTTAATTAATTCTTTGGGCAATCTGATTTTCAGAGACTCTGAGAGCCCCAACTCCCAACGACTTCAAATGAAGTTCTCAGTACTTCATATGTCATCATGCTACCTACTTTGTTATTTCTTTTGGATGTAATACATTCCTTAGAGACAAGTTCTACTACTTTCCTACTTTTTTTTGACACCTAGTGTCAGAAAATGATGCTGGCTGAAAACAGATGGTGTTTTTCCTCTTATGCAATGTCCATAACTAAAATGCCCAGAGCGAGTGTGTTGCAGTTAACTCTTACTTCAGATGTCACTTTTCTCCACAGCCTACAGTAAATTCTAACAAATTTCTCTTTCCAGGGAAGGTTATATTCCGTTGTTACAACCTTTAAATAAAAAGAATTTGGCAGTACATTTAGCTTCATTGCGGTGTGCAAATTATTTCCCATTGTTAATGTCTGAAGGAAATTAATATTAGAAGTTTGGCCTCAAATATACTCTCTTGCTTTTCCAGTATATATCCAGGTATGTGTTTTTTTCCTTCTGCCAAGAGAATAGTAATCCTCTTTGAATACAAAGTTTTGTGTTAATTCAAAAGAGCCCAGAAAACACTGATTTTTGGTTCCAACTCTAAGATTACTGATTGGAACATATACAATTTCAAGATCAGTTTGCCAGTTTTCTCCATTTTATTTATGAGGCAGAAATGTCACACAAGCTAAAATAAGTAAGGAATCAGGAGTAAATAACTGTAATACAAATGGTTCTGAGATAATTCTGCAATATTTCATTGTAAAGAGATGAAAGGGCACATTTGTCAGCTTGTGGAACATTTGCTGAAAGGTCATGAAGAATATCAAGGACTGCTATATATGCTTAAACACAAATACGCTCAACGCTCCTAAAAAATGATTAAGTTTCACAAAAGCTGAAAGCACTTATTGTGTGATTTTGATTGCTTATAGAAAATCCCATGCATCCATGCAATCAAAGAATCTTCACACATCTGTAGTAAGTGGACAGTACAACAGTTCCTTCATAGATAAAGTTCTTTATTATCATTTCTAGATTTAAAGACTATGTCGTTTTATTAATAAGTAATTTCATTTTTAAAAGGCCCTCCATAAAAACAACTATTATGAGTTTAATTAAGTATCTCGTGGAGGAGAAAAAATAAGTAGAAAATCCTTGAACACAGAGGTTCTCTGTATATAAGTCAAGAACAATAAACTTCAAGTTGATTACAAGTTGCAAACTATTTTCTCTTAACATTCAGTGCTAATAATTACATTAATATGCAATTATCACTGCACAGGTTAAGTAAAAGAATTTTGAGTTTTGTGTCCTGTATTACCATTTAGCACATATTACATTTAGCACATAAATAGATGAGTTTTGAAAAAGTTGGCTTTTCAGTGTGAGATGGTTATGGCAAAGAAGTTTTATGATTATGACAGTCTGGATTACAATGAGGTTTGAAATCCCAGACTATGCTGGGAGAAACTGATTTTCCTTTGTGAAAACAGAATCTTAATTTTTTATTCCACGTTAGCTTTTAAGAACTATATCAGTGCAATATTTACACCAAGACAGAGTAATAAATAGATTATACAATCTCAGTAAGAAATTCAAATTGTTCAAAAGATTTTTTCTGATGACTGCATGTTAAGGAATTGTGTATCCGAAAAAGAAATGAAGAATGGACCTCTTATGAAATGCTATTCAAGGGTTATGGAGAAAACAAAAGAGCAAACAGTTAAGCGTAAACTTAAACTCTCAATTTTTAATTAATCATTTATTTTAAAAGTCTGCCAAGTTTTATTTTGATCAGTGTTTACTAATATCATATTTCATATATCATACTTCAAACAGACTTTGAAGATTACAGATTATGTGTCAGCAAAAAAGTAACACTTGAAGTCTGCTTGGAGCCCTCAGGATTTGCATAATTCCTGGCAACTTCCCTTTCTGAGGAAGAAATTGAAATTTTTCAATCTAAGTCTTCCAATTTTTTTATTTTGCAATAATGTTTGTAAATAATTACACCAAGATTCCCAAGAAAAAAGAAATACATAGATACAAATTAAATGTCACTTTTCTTGTCAACAGAAATATGGAATGCATTTGCACAGAGACTCTGAACAGAGCTATATTACTGCCTGGTTCACATCACGATTTCCTACAAACCATTATATAGAGAATTTTATGTAATTAAGATCAATTCAATATTTAAAAAATGTTTAATGTGGCATAAGTTAAGATGTTGCCTTTTTCAATCATATGATATCTTGTAATTTTTTTAAGACAACAAAAGTAATCAAATTTATTTTGTTCCTTAAACATAGACAAGACTAAAAAGGCGGGAAGACTTCAGTATGTTAGATTTTTTCCCACTTATTTTATAATAGTGGAAAGAAAATGGCTTTTTGCATTTTGGGAAGAAAAGTCAGCAATTTGTATCTGGGGTTAATGACTGTTGTTATGAGCATAGCTATCACAACAAAGAAATTATAGAGTCTTTTCTTTCACCTTTTTGGTTGAGAAAGTATTTTTAGCTAATAAACTTTTTAAATTAGTGCTGACTTACTGTAACTCATGCAAACAATTTTTCAAAGAACTGTGACATATCTCATTGCAATTTAGACAGTTATGTAAACATTAGAGAATATTCATGACCAAAACAATATGATGCTTTCATACTGACTTTTGAGGGTTTACATTAGCTTTTGTTGTTTCCATTTCCTCCAAAGTCATTTTTGTGGGGAACTTCATTAAGAAAACTGCCATGCTTTCAGGAATATCATAGAATCATAGCCCTTCCCTAGCTTTCCTACAGGCTTCCTTCAGGTACTGAAAGGCAGATATAAGATAATAAGGTACCCCCAGAACATTCTCTTCTCCAGGCTGAAGATCTCCAGCTCTCAGCCTGTCCCTATAGTGGAGGTGCTCTAGCCCTCAGATCATCTTCGTGGCCCTCATCTGGACCCACTCCAACAGCTCAATATCCTGATGTTGAAGGCCCGAAAACTGGATGCAGTGGAGTCTCAAAAAAGCAGAGTAAAGAGGCTGAATCACCTCCCTCAACCTGCTGGTCACCCTTCTCTTGGTGCAACCCAAGATACCATTGGCCTTCTGGGATGGAAGAGCACATTGCCAGCTCATGTTGAATCTTCCATCAACCAACACTCCGAAATCCTTCCTCTCAGGGCTGCTCTCAAGCCATTCTCCACCCAACCTATATCTGTACATGCTATTACCCTGACCCAGGTTCAGGACTTTTCACTTGGCCTTGTTGAACTTCATGAGGTTCATATCAGCGCACCTCTCAAGCCTGTCAAGGTTCTTCTGGATAACATCCCTTTCCTCTAGCACGTAAACTGCGCCACTCAGTTTGGTGTCTGCAAATTTGCTGAGAGTGAACTCAATCCCATTGTCCATGTCACCTACAAAGATGTTAAATAGCACTGGTTCCAGTATCAATCCTGGAGGGATGCCACTCATCACTGATCTCCACTTGGACACTGAGCCATTGATTGCAACCCATAGAGTAAGCAGTGTATCCATCAGATCCATTTTTCCCCAATTTGGTGACATGGATGCCATGTGGAAAAGTGTCAAACACTTTGCACAAGTCTAGATGGATAACACCAGTTGCTCTTCCTTCACCCACCGACACTGTAACTCCACCATAAAAGGCCACCAATTTTGCGAGGCATGACTTGTCCCTGGTGAAGCCATGTTAGTTGCCACCAACAGCCTCATCTTTATATTCCAAGTCAATTTCCATTATAATATATATGCAAGCAGAAGAGTCTTTGATGCAAGAATTTGGCTTTACTCGATATCAAGGCAGGCATCTGTCCCACTTAAGATACAGAACTATACTAGCTGTGAGGAATATCAAAACAACTGGATCCATGTAATTACAGATTCATCTCCTGGGCTCACACCTACTTTAATAACAACCTAGAAAAGAACAGCCCAGGAGGTGAATGAGCAGCACTTCTGCATGACTGATTACCCATATTTAATGGTTTTAACAATTTAAAACTTACAAGCAGAGGTTATATATCGACCCTGAGAGCTGATCAGTTTTGTTCATTTTCCTACAACGCTGAATAAAATAGACATATTATTCAGCAGATTGGAAAACAAATTTCATGAAGGAATAAATAAAAGTAACAAATCTTCTTAGGATTCTTCTTTGAATCAGTTTCAAACTCTGAAGTTAATGAGAGTTTTCTCCACTGACTTTAATGATTCTTTTCATTCAGTTCAGTGTATAAGTATTTTCCTGCTAGACAATTTGAATACTTAAAAAGAAAAAAGAACTAAAGACTGAAAGCCAAGGTTTTTACAGATTCTACATGTGAAAAGAAGCACATTCATTTTTACTAAGAGGTTATTAACCTTTAGTGTAAGTAATGTGGATTCTTTTTTTACTTGGAAGAAGTAGCCTGGAAGACAGATTTTGACTGTGTGTTATTATGAGGCTCTTTATATGTTAAAGTTAATAAGCAGAAGGAATTATTTTACTGTTGCCAGTCTTACAGGGGTTCTCCCTGCAACATCCTGTTTGATAAATAAAATATCCTACTAGAGAAAATGTTAATGTATTGTATCATAATACAGTTCCAAAGTATATTAAAATTTATTTCACAGCAGCACATCAATGGCAAATTAGGACTCTCTTTTGGAGAGTTAATGACAGGAGTCAGCAGCCAATCATTTCACATTCTAATTCATTCCACATTTATTTCCCCACATAGACAAGCCCTAAGACAAACAGCTGTTAATTTATTTTATATATGGACATATTACTTAGATTACTTCAGCCTGTGATAAACAGAAAATTAGACAGATAGTGGCATCTAGCCTTGAGCACCTTGAACATAAGCAATTGCTGGCAAAGAAACCCTGTCAGAGGATTTGTATTTTTTAGTAGCAACAATATTTTTCTATCTTAGTGAGTTCCTACTTTTTTTTTTTTTTTTTTTTTTTTTTTTTTTTTTTTTTGTTAACACTGCTCCTGAAATACTGACTTAGCAGTCCACATTGCAAGGTATTGCAAGAAAAATGCTGCTTTGCTATCATTCTTTACACATTTGTTTGCAAGTGTTTGCATTGTAACAACATACTGTGGCTACTCTCTTCAATACTGGCATGGCTTCTACTGGCTACTGCAGAGAAAGCCTTTATCTTGGGACTTTCTTCTGTGTTTTTGTTTATCATCGGTACATCCTCAAATACTGCTACTCTAAGACATCTAATCTGTGTTTTTGTATGATGTAACTTTTTTTTTTCCTGATGTGACCAGGCATTCTGTGGCTTTTAAACCAATATTCCTGGTTGAGAACATTCATCTACAACAAACCCCTTGGAAATATACTGATATTACATTGTAACTGCAAAGTATCTTCATGCCAAACTAGCTACTAATTTAACCCTCATAATTGATCTGATGACTTTTGTGTTCCACAAAACTCAGCTGCCTGAAGCTCTCTCTTTGTACAGAAATATTGGGTTCCCAGTCTTTCTCCTTGAAAATCTAATTAACAGTATTCTTTTAAATAAGAAGATTACTTTCTGTGAGCAATTAACTGAAATTCAGTCTCCTTTAAACTTTTCAATATATCAATGAATATTTATAAATGTAATAGAACTTCACCCTAGTAGGCAATCCCTTTAATCTTATTTGAAGCAGTGTGGGGCCCAAGTCTCACTGAATTAACAACATATTTTCTTTCAGCACACACAGGCACACAAAATAATTTCCTTGAAATGAAATATTTGACCAACTGATATCCAAACCTATGACAGTTCAAAGTCTGTTTCAGTAAAGTTAGAGTGTATATATCCATATTATCTGTGGCTCCATGCTATAACTCAGCAATGATCATTCAAGCTCGTATACTACTTTCTGCAACATTAGCACCTGCTGGCTTCCAAATATCAGCCATAGAACAAAAGATACAGTAACTTTGATCTTAAAACGTGAGCCAAATAGGATAAAGACCTGCTACAGAGCAACAAAAGATGGGAAAAAAAAAAAAAAGAAAAGAAAAAAAAAAAAGAAAGAAAGAAAAAGAATCAGACATTCAAGAAGTAGAGAAACATCCTGAAACGGAACAAAAAATATTTTCTGTATTACATCTCCTGACTAATTTTTCTTTACCTCCTTGATGTGAAAAGTCATTATTATGAAATTGCTTTTGAAGTGAAATCTGGTTTACCTTCTTAAAACAAATGGATACTGAAAGCAATTTTCTGGTAATTTCTATTTTATTGACATTTGTTGGGCAAAATACATGAGAAAATGAGAGCAGTTTTTAGTGCTTTTTTTTTTTTCTCATTAACTTTGACATTTCATTTGTGCTTGAAGAACTGTCTTGACTAATTTTACTAGCTGTTTTTGATATGTTTACCAGTGAATTCCTTTTGTTATACTTCTCCTCTATGTTTCTCACTTGTCTGAGCTTATTCCTCAACATTTTCTTTTCATATGTCCTTTTATTCTACAGTCTTTGCTTTGTGCTTGCACTGGGGTAAAGAAATCCTTGAGAAAAAAATGTGTTCTTTTTTAATGAACATCTCTTTTTCAGGTCTTTTAACAGTAGGTGCCTGCCAAAAAGATGGGTGGGCTGCTGCTTGATCATCTAATGTAAAAAAGACAAAAGTAGGGTCCAGATGTTTAGGATCATATAGTTGCCTTTAGTGTAAGAGATTATTTTGATGTAAAGGACTTCTCAAGAGTCACACAAAGCAGAAGTACAGCAGTCATTCACCACTGAGAAGGAGTTGCTTTAGTTAATACATACTCCCAATGGATCTGCATATATTATGCATATCTGATGCATACAAAAATATTAGGCATGGTGCACAATCTGACCCTGTTTCAGAGCTACAGCAGAATCAATTACCTCACTAACATCCAGTCTGAAACAATAAGAAATACCAAAGTAATGGTGAGATGATATAGCTTTGCTCAATACCTTGTAAACTCAAACAAAGTAGGGAAGAGTAGTGCACAAAAACATAATTGATGAGAACAGGGTAACCAGGCTGGAAATGGATGGATACAAAACCAGGAAGAATTCTATTTAAGATAGAAAGTGGATGTAGCACTTATACTCTACAGGATCTTATGAAATATTCATTATCAAAAATAGACACCACTCAACACCAGTTAGGGACATGTATGGGTAACACAGTATGGCACCACTGTATACGTTATATTGACAGTCACCATGCTTTCCTCATTCCATTGAATTGCAGTCATCAGAAGGCTAGACAAGCTGTTATTTTGTTTTGGACTTCAAGGAGATTTTGTGATGAGTTCCTGTCAAGGGCATATATACTTTTTCAGGTAGTACAGTGTCACTACGAAGGTGGCAGTTCACACAGGAAAACAAGTTAACTGAAACTTCTAACTTCATACCTATTCTATTGAAAAGCCAAATTCTCTCCTGAACAGCCCAAGCTCAGTAATTTTTCAGTAAATGAAGAAATCCCTTAACAAAGAAATCTGGCAAGTAGAATCACAGTTACTACCTTTGCAACTGTTAAATAATGGTCAGCACTAAAACCATATAATACAAATTCTGCATTGTACGACAAGTAGTCAATTTTAACTTGCAAAACAACTTCATGAAATGCAAACTCAGACAGACCTAGTCAGCATATAGAATACAGAATGCCTACCTCATTTCTGCACACAGTTGAGTGGAGATGTACAAGAAAATATACAAGGACAAGAACAAAGTACTCATATTAGTGAAATTATTCCAAATTTACCCTAATCACAATCAAACTTTCTGATTTTAGCCTTAAATTATTGCTTTCTAATTGAGCAAGTTTCCTATTAAAACAAAACACCAGACACCTTTTCTCATAGAGCAAATCTCTATGTCTGTATACTGCATTTGTTTTCTCCATTTCTACTAATACCTTCATGTGTGCTAATTAAAAATTAGGTAATTGCTTGAGTACACTGGCAATACCATAACTTCTGGTACCAATTCTAATTTTTAAACATACCTCCTTATTTCTTTTTATATACTAGTCAAATATTTTTTGTTGCTTTAAAGGACAAAGAGGATAAATTTTCTTTTTTTAGTAACATCTAATGTAATACTTTCATTACTGAATTGTTTTAAATTGATTGCATAGACAAAGTCCCAAAAATCTGCATTTTTTCACCTTTAATGCAATTCTGCTGTTATCTTCAGTAGTCCTTATCCAATTCCAGCCATAGTGCTGACAAGACTATGATATTGACTGATGTTTGATTTCGATAGCAACCCACTGTATCGTGCTATTACCAAAAAACTGCACTTTTTATTTCCTCTCTATTCTCTATTGATGTTCACTAGCTTATTTCAGATGCCACAGTGTTTTAAAACCGCCCAAAGGGATGGCTGTCCTTATTATCAAACGTCTTTTAAAAGGAAAAAGAATTCAGTATGGGGTCACTCTGTTAGCTGAATGCATTTCCTTTTTTTTATTTTATGTAGCAGAACAAGCAAATTTATCATTCCAAGATAATTCTGGGAATCTTACAATTGCAACACATAGTTTCTAGAGGCTTCATTCATCATTATTATGTTTTCAGTTGCCAACACATTCTCTCAAATTTTATTTATACTTGTTATTCCAGTTTTCATTGTTGACCTGTGAATAAGATCAAATATACAGAATTTCAGCTTTTTTCAGTATCATACTACTAAATTTTTTTTTTTTTAAATCACATAATTATAGTACCTACTGTATTAAGAATGATTTTTTCTTACTATAAATTTAACAATTTTTTGAGTAATAATGGCTTTACAATGTTCTATCAGAAAATTGATAATTACTTGTTTTTCATCTTTATTTTACTGTAAGTATTAATTGCTTTTGTAGGTGTCCTGACAAAGAGCTTGGAGAGAAAGAAAAACTGTTCAGAAAATCTGAATCCAGTTCATGCATAATAATAAAAGTCCTGTATGTGCTAGCCACTTAATTCCTCTTAAAAATAGAAACAAAGTATGTCTGATTGCAGAGTAGTATGAAAAATTAAAAAGTCTGCCTTCTGTCCTTTGAATCTAGCATAATTTGTGATTATAATACAAAGTAAGAGATCATTGTCACAGGAAATAATGTGCAAAACTAGATATTGTCATTCCCAAATGAAATTTATTTTAAATAATTGTATAATCAATAATTGATCACTGGGCTGAATTTTTTTGTTTGTTTGTAAAAGCAAAACTAAGGGTATATTTAAGTGTTTATGGTATGTTTTGCAAAAATATGAAGGAATTTGTACTTGAAGATTCCTGACAAAGGTAACACCAAAGGTAACAGACATTATCAAAAACATTTGAGAATTTAAGTGCTATTATGAAGATATTCAGCACAACAGGAAGAGTTGAAATATCAGGTATTCTAGTCAGGCTCAAAATCACAGAAAAGCCAGGGTTGGAAGGGATCTCAAGGATCATGAATCTCCAACTTCCCTGCCACATGCAGGGCCACCAACCTCCCCATTTAACACCAGCTCAGCATTGCTTTTCTTCAATTTAACTCAAATGACAGTACTGAAATAATGCTTTTGATGTGGCATCATTACATACCAGCTTCTGATATTTCCATATTTTAAAAATGGTTTTCTCCTTAGTAATGCCATCAATATCCTAGCAGATAAATTTTTGCCTGAGAAGCACATTTAGAGGTGCAGGTTAGACTTCCATCACTCCTGGGCTTAGATCCAAAAAGTAGCATGAGTTTTGCTTTCTTTAGTGCAGTTATTTGCAGTTCTATAATACAGCATTGTTCGTGGCTATCATAATTCTTCTGACCCTTGAGTAAGTGAATCACGGAGCAACAAATCTGCTGAGGTTGGAAGGTCCTTTCTGGGGGTCATCTGGTAAAACCTACTGTTTAAAGCGGATTCAGCTTGAACAGGTTGTGCAGGATCACGTCCAGTTAGACTTTGAATATCTTCAAGAATGGAGACTTCATAGCTTCTGCAATCTTATTTAGCATTCAACCAACCTCACAGTGAATTAGCGTTTTCTTATTTACAGAGGCAATATCCTGCCTTCCATTTAGCTCCTATTGCTTCTTGTCATTTCATTAGGCACCACCAAGACAACTCAGTCTTCCTCTTCACTCTCTCATCAGGTATTTATACACATTGACAAGACTCTCCTTGGGCCTTCTCTTCTTCATTTCTACAGTGCTAGTTATCTGGGATGGAAGAATTATCATGATCTCTACATGAATACTCTTTATTCCAGTGTAAACTCTTTACAGGCTGGTTTGGCCCAGTTCAGCCTCCAGAAAAGGAAAACAGTGGACCCCAAAATAATTAAAAACAGCAGCAATAATCAGAGGAGAACAACTAATTTACTGAATATAGTATCGGAATGCAACATAACACTATAGTACAATGTAATTAGAATTGAAGCTTATAATCAAATACAATGAGAGAGAGCACCCAAAAGGTGGATAGGTCTCACCGTAACACTGAGGTGAGATGTGCAGGTTCAGTTGAGCAGCAGGGAGACGAAGAAGAGTGTATCAGGTGATCTTGCCAGGGTTATATCTCCTCTCTGACTTCAAAGCCTCCTGGGGTATGTAGTTGTTCTCTTCCAGACAGGTGCCCAGAACTTGAGCATTAACACTTCAACTCTCAGTGCACTACATGATGTTATGATGTACTAATATGAATTAAAGAACATGTCTGTCTGGAATCAATAATTATGAAAAACTGAGTTACAATTTTTGACTACAGAAGAGAAGCAGAAGTTGATAGAAAAGATTGAAAAATAATAAAATTCAGAGCTAACAAAAATTAGAATTCTGGAGACTGCATTAAAAATTAAGTTGTAAGTACTTTTCTTACTCGCCTACTAGCACTTGCTAGTGAAATAGTATTGACAAAAATAAAAGTAATACAGGAAAGTATACAGCACTGATAAACTGGAGTTAGATAAAACATAACTGTATATTTTACAAACACTATAGTAAAAGCTCTCCATTGGAAACAAGAACATTTAACTTGAAGAACATAAGACAACAATTTATTAAAAATTACATCTGTCTTTCAAATAATTTAAAAAGTGCTAGGAATATTTAGAAATTACTGTAGAAAACACTATTTCAAACAGAAGATGGTAGAATTAGAAAAACGAATAAGAACAAAGGAAAAAATTTGCAGTGCTTTGCATGTGAAAACAATTTCACATTGAAAAGTCTTATTGACAAGCACTTTTAATAAACAGACTCATGAACAGTTGATGTAGGCAAACAAAGTATTTACAAGTTTCTACAAGGTGTAATTTCAGTGAGTGCTGCCCCAGCAGAGTAAGAGTCTAAAATTTATTATACAAAATACATAATGATAACCCAGACACATTGCTGATTTTTAGAAGCCAAAATGATATATTTGGTAAAATATCTCTCTCTACTTCTCTTGTCTGCTATTTTCCTAAATACCTGTTGCTGACTTCTGTCAGAGATAAAAGATTAAGGAGAGAATGCCCTTCAATTGCAACATTTTAATAAATCTCTATATGTATGTTGCTCTGGGAAATAAAAATAATGCACTGTTACTGATAAGAACTTGATTCATTGAAGTAAAATAGCTGGTAGTCATGTATTACAGTGACTAAATTTACCATCTTCATAAGATTTCTGAGAATTTTCATTGAGACCATAGTCAGGTATTCCTATGGAGTCAAAAGTATATGATGGGATTTGAACTTTCATATTGAAAAACTATAGGAAATATCTGCCTAAGTCATTTGATGTTGTTTATATACTCTGTCCATTGTTTCAACATATATTTTTCAATAGCATGATAAGGTTGCTTGATATATGCAGTATTTTCAGAAACAATGAGGACAAAGGTGAAGACGGTTCTAAAAGACAGTTCTAAGTTCTAAAAAAAGCAATCAGTAAGTTTTACCCGAACCTGTCAAGCTTACAACATTATTTCAGAAATGTCATGGACGGTTTCTCTCAAGAAGCATAGTTGGAGGGAGAGGAAAAGAGATGAATCTGTTAAATACATCTTCTAAAATATATTTTATCCTGACCAGTGTATTCATGTGAACAAGTAGCAATTTCTAATTATGAATTAACTATAAACCAAATATCAAAACCAGTTTCATAAAAAAAAATAGTGAAGACTTTGCTGAAGAGGCAGGAGTACACACACAATTGACCATGCTTTATTCTGATTTATTTTGCTGAATGTAATCCAACAACCAATATACTTGCTTCAATAAAAGCATTTTTTTTCCCCAACTGAATAATCAGTTGTCTCTTTTTCTTCCATTCAGCCACATATCCAAAAGAAAACAGTTCTTTTTTAGCCCTTCTTATAAATTGATGTATTATGTTTATATTTCAGCAAGATATTAAAAGATTATTATTAGTCTGTGTTTCAGTGTCACTTTTTACAGTCAGGTGTTCTGACTTATTGCATATTTTTAGGTTTTATGAGTAAGACCTTTATAATTATTCTTAGACTTCAGCCAGCACTCTGACAAATCCACTTGTATCTTTCAATTGTAAAGCTGTAGCCTGTAATTTAGCAAGTAGTTAGATGTAATTTGTTGTGTCCAGTATTAGTTGCCCTCATAACATCATTCTGTCTATTAAATGCTTCTTGTAGGCACACTACAAATACAACATTATACCTTTACTGAAATGCTGCATATTTGCTATGATTCCTTCCTCATTAGAGAGTTATTTAACATCTAGTTAAAGGCCATTGGCTGCAGCTCTTTTTCACCTCAGGCTATTTCATATTTATGCGATGCTGAGAATATGCTTCTCTTCTGTAACCTGTATAATACATTTAAAGTACTATGTGTCCTTCCTACTTCAAGAGCTAAAATAATCTGGGCAGTTTGCCTTGAAGTATTCTGGTCTGCCTTCAAGTTGATAACGCTTACATTTACAGTTACAAGTTCCTGAGACATTTAAAGTGGTTACAGTTATCCAGTGTCCTTGTCCTTCATGATTATGTTTTGAAAGTCACATTTGTTTCATCTTTTCTGATGAAAAGCGTTATCAGCAAAATGAAATTGGTACACAACTTAAACATCTCTTTCTAGTGCCCCTACAGGGATGTGGTGGATGTCATTATGCCGATCCAAAATGTGCATTCTCTGCATTTTTTTCCTGATGCTTCCACAGACTGCTTTTAATAGACAGAAAACTGCTTTTTTACATCCTGCTGGGTTTCCAATTGCTAGGTAAAATGTAAGCTGTTTGAAATAATAACTCCAGTACTTTTTAATTAAAGCATTTAATCCCTCTCTGTTGAAAATAGACTTTCTTTTATATGATTCCTTTCCTGTATATTTCATTTATTGATTTATTTAGCACTTTGGACTCTCCTCCCTGATGCTTATTGGACTGAAGAACATTCCTGTTATGCTAAGGTATTTTTTTCTATTTCTGTTTTAGTTGCTCTCAGTAAAATCAGCTGTTTCAATTTGTTTTGTCTGTGCATAAAAAGGAAATAATATTAAAGGAACAACTTTGCTGCAGAAGATGATGTCCAATTATTGTCATTCTCTTCAGCTCAAATGTCAGATTTTCAAGGTTGATGTGATCTTACCTTCTAAAAATAAGTGAATAATTTTTGAAGTGCTATGTAGATAAGCAGTTAACCATGATGACCTTAGAATATTTCTCATGATGAATATCTCAAGAAGAGTCACCTTGACTTTACAAAGGCTTCATATGTTACAAGCCAAGTAGGCTTAAGTACATCACAATTTAGCAGTAATACTAGATTTGGCTTTCTGTACTGGAGCCAAAATAGCAACTATTTTCTTTATCGGTCCACAAAACAGCTCAACAGAAACCTTATGGCATAAATTAGATCACCATTTATAATCATGTTATCTGTAGTACAGCTTATACATAAAAGCAATTTGTTATTCTAATCTACTGTTATTCAAGGCAATTCTTCAGAATCTATTCATATAAACTCAAATTACATTTTGGCAGACTACTGGTTCATTATCAGTTTGAGTGCAACTAGCAGGTGCCATAGTACCTTATTAAAACAAGATGAGTTTAATTATCAGATTATGCTTCTCCTTGTTTATCAAACACCTTCAATAATTCAAAGTTTCTTTAGATTTGGAATCCCTTAATGCTTATAATACCATTATATCATAGTATCCTATGTTGATGACATCATAATATCATGTCACTCAGCTAGAGACCAGACTATTTTGAGGTACATGTGTTGGTAGGCAAAGGGCTCAGACTGTGAGTGTTATCAAATGACATAAAATAGGAAGATAATTTTCTTGTTATTATGTTGTAATAAATGAACACCAGGGTACACCAAATACCCAGCCATAGTTGGAAGTCTTATCCAGTCTTGATGTACTGCATATGTCACTATTTGCTTTCTCTGGTTTCTCAGAACTTCTCTTCTGGGAAATATTTGCTTCTTGTATTCTCCAAGAAACTGCGTGATTAGATCTCTCATTATTTCATTACTTTTTCCCCTTTTACCTACAACTTCTTCCTCCATTCCCCCCCCCCCCCAGTTTCCCTTCCAAATTACTTTATACTCCTCTTTCTCTTCCTCTGTACTGCATTCCTTAAACATTCTTTGCAACTGGATTATTTTCCTTTAAAGTATGTACATGCGTTTATATCTATTACTTTTTAAAAGCCCCTTTAGAAAGTCTGAAAAAACTGAAACAAAACAAACTGAACAAGAAAATATATTCTTAACTCCTCTGCCATACTTTCACTGTTAACACTCTGGAAAGATCAAGTCTTCCATTTATCTTTACTATTCTACAATAATTTGTGAGTAGAAAATTATGATTTAATGATTGATATAACCCTAATAAAACAGTTTGGGGTGAAAGAAACCTTCAAAAATCTTGCAATTCTAACTCCTTTGCCACAAGTAGGGACCTCTCCCACTAGATAAGGTTTCCCAGGGCCCCATCAGTATAATCAAAGAATGCACAGATGTTATAGTCATGAGGTATACCAGAGAGCTTGGCTATGTAATTATTACACCAAAGCAGAAAAGATAGAACACTTACCTATATCCTGAGCTCACTTAGGAAACTCTAACAGAGTGAATCTCCAGACAAGATCCTTTCTCACTGGCAGTCAGCTCTTAAATGGGTCTAGGAGAGGTGGAGCCAGGCTCCACCCCTTCCAGCAGCACAGGTGAATTGCCTTCACCTGTGCTCCCATGGCTGATTCATTGCTCACTGCAGGTGATCAATCAGAGGTTCAGGCCATGACTCAGCAGTTCCCATGCACCATCCATCCTGGCCTTGAACATTTTTGGTGACATGGCATTCATAGCTTCTCTGAGCAAACTGTACGAGGGCCTCACCATATTCTAAATAATTTCTTCCTTGTACCTAATCTAAATCTCCTATCTTTTAGCTTAGGGCTTTGCCCTATCACTTAGTCTTGTGAACTCTGTCCAACTGATTCTCTTCAGGTTTTAAATTTTTAATCCTGGTTAGTGGTAGAGACATCTTTAGCCATGACATCAGTAGAAGGACAGAACTGTAAAAAAAAAAGTACTCTTCATATTCAGCACAAAAAATATCTTCACATATATATGAGGACTGCTCTGAAAGTACATTTCCTGTTTTACCACATCAGTCCACAGCGTCATAGGCAGATGGTGAATGTATACCAGTAGAGGCTGAACATCCCTGCCTTATTCTGTCACATAATATTATTGTGCTCTTTGTATCTGTTGTATTTCATATATAAATAAATAGGAGGCATTACTTTCAGAGCAACCTACACAGCTCCATAGTCATTTGGCCTGGTTTCCAGACAAAGGAAGTGTAGACTTGTTTTTCTAGTAATTCAGTTATGCTGAAGTTGTTTCACAATGGGAACAGTGGCACACAATAATGTGAGTCACTGCTTTTTGACAAATGTTGATTGAAATGGGATTCACATTCATGAAAAAATGGAAAAAATCCTAGTGGCACATACAAATATAAGTAAACATGCAATGTATCAGGTGAAAACATTACTTGTGTCAAAAATTTCCCACCACTGTTATAGCGGCGACTACTATCTTTTAGTGTTATACTTAACGCTTTGTTAAAATTACTAGTTTTGGAGAAACATTATGAAAAAAATGTAAAATTGCTTTTATTAAATCATCTTACTTGCAAAATACTCATTTCTTGTGCAGTGTCCCAACACTGCCTACATTAATCCTATAATGCAAAAATGTATAATTAGAAAAAAATGTGATAAGCAGCCTGTTATCTGCATTAAACATGTGTCATCATTCTTTGTACAAGTAAACCTATTATTTCTAAATGAAATCAGAGTCATTAGATCAGAAAGGCTTACTGAAATAGAACTTTCTTCATTACTAAGCAAAATTGAGGATTTCTTTTCAGAAGCAAGCATACCTATCATTTCAAAGTAAATGACAGTAATAGACATAATTAGCACTATAAAGTCTTCAAGAGTCTTGAGAAAATTAGTATGTGTTGAGTTTGAACGCACTGGATTACTTCTTAGGTATTGCAAATAGGTATTAAGCATATTAGTGTTTTAAAAAGGCTTATGGAGAAATACTCTGAGAAGCAACACCCTGGAAAATGAATCTGAATAGATTGTGGAACTCTTTAAATGATTAGAAACTACTTAAAATTAAGTTTCTTCACTGGATATCTCCTCATTGTGGAACAGTATTAATTGATAGTGGGAAAATCGGTTAAAAAAAAAAGGGCTCAGCAATACTGTTACTAAATGAATGTTTATGCAACACCCTTTATGTGACAGACACTGTTTAATGATCTTTTAAAATGGCTTCATTCACACATTTGTAATTCTTTTTTGTGGTTGGAAGATTTTGGATATTCACAAATGTTAATGATTTCTGTGGAATAGTGATTTCATCAAAACATATGCTGTCATTTTTCATGATCAAGAATTTAATGTCCAATGCATCTATGGAAATATTAATCAGCTTAAATATATCTGCTATGTTTCTAATCTTTATTTGAGTAACTATATTATATTTGCAATAAGCCTCATATAAACCTTTATTAAGTCAGATGACAAAGCTTGGAATTCAGCAAATTCTTACCCACAATTTTTTTATTTTTATTTTTTAATGTGTATATATATATATATTTAATGAAATATCTAGAGAGAGGCAAAGCAAGGAGCTGTCTTGGATGCTAGATCAGCCTTGACCAGTTCTATTCCATATAGGCAAAAGAGAAGTCTTTGATTTTCAGTCAGTGAGCATGCTTCTTATTTGGTTGAAGGAAAGTATGCACTCATCCTTATCTCATTAGGATGTGAAAGGAACAAAGATGTATTTAAGGTTTTTTACTTCTCAACTTTTGTAGGAGGCCAGGCAGCCCCATATTTAAGCAGCATAAATAGGGGCATAGGTGATGAACGCCAGTTATGATAATGTGTACAAGTAATACCTTAATGTAATACATTATCCTTTTAAGTTAGACTAAGATAAAACTGTACTTGCAGAAAGGCAGAATTAATATACAAATGAAACATTAATCATCTCTCAGAGAAAAAAAATCAGAAACAAACAAAAAAGGCATGGCCTGTGTTTCAGAGACAGCACTAATCCCTGTCAGAGACTAAATGTGGCTTTAATTCACATAATCAGGTTTTTCTTAAATAGAATGCTCTTTGTAGGCACTCAGCCATATCCTTTTTTTTTTTTTCCCTGACAGGCTGTCTTGCTTAGACTGAAACAATTTAATTTTTTTAACAGTAAATAAATAAATAAATAAATAATCATTTTCTTCTCTCACTTCTCAGTTCAATTAAATTACTGTTTAATTTCAAGATTCTACTATATTTTTGTGTCAGCGATCTGAAAAACATACTTATTCCTTACAATAGCTGGGGGAAAAATGGTAGAATGATTTAAGTGCATGTGCTTAAGTTAAAGTTTCAGTAGGCATGTATGTATCAGATTGACATTTGAAAAGAAGATCCATTCTGTATACATTTTTCTCATATCAAAATAGAATTTTCCTCCTACAGTATGTTTGCAAAATTTAAGTATTTAGTGCTTGTGCAAGTCTAGGAGCAGGTTTTATGGAGTTTTCATATAATTTGTCAGGAGGTATATTGAACTTACTGCTATCTATATTTACTTCCTCAAGCATTTTATCTCTGACTTCTGAGTTCTCTATGAAAATTTATTTCTTATTTTGTTTCTAGGCATTTATAAATAAAATCATTTACAACACAACATATTTACTGCTACATATATTTATGAACATTTATAGTATTCTAGGTGAGATTTGTGGAGAAGTAGCCTCTCATTTTCACAACTGTTTTGCTATTATGGATTTGTATTATCCCATTTTAAAGATCTAGGTATCGTTTTGCCACGTTTATAATGCCTTCTTATTTAATTACTTTGTTTACTTTGCATAGCAAAACAAAGTAATAAGATATATAGCAATAGGTGTTCAGACTCCAGTTTAGTTTGCTAGAAAACAAAGTATGCACAAACTACACAAGTCAAATTGTGGTTAGAGTTCAGTCCTCTGAATTGATAAATATTTGTTTGTTCTTTTGTATGCTCTTGTAATGCAATGCAAAGTGCAGCAATGACAGCAGAATAGCAAGGTCCTAAGCTGCAGCAAATGAGGATTTACTCAAATTTGTCATGGTTTTATGTTTTTTGCTGTTCAGTATTCCACATCATAACATCATGTAATGCACTGGGAGTTAAAGTGTTAATGCTCCAATTCCAGGTACCTATTCCCCTATACATTTATGGAAGTCATGAAATCTGACCCTTCTTGGTGGGGTGGTCTCTTACTGCCTGGCAGTGGGTGCTGGAGGGTGCTCTCCTAGCTTTTCCAAGCTTTTCAGGTTTGACTCGGCCTCAGGAACTCTCTCTCTCTCCTATCTTATTTGATTTATTAGTCTCAATTTCAATTAGATTGTATTATATGTGTTATCTTGCATTCTGATATCACAGTTAGTAAAAGAAGTTTTCCTCCACAGATCGTTGCCACTGTTTTTTTCTTTTCCCTTCCTTGAGCCCAGCTCCCATCTCCCTGTCCCCTTCCCATTTTGTTGGGCCGGGGAGGGAGTCCAGGGTCCTACTGCCCCTCTGTCACGGGCATAGATTGATTTAGTTAATTCTAGTGACACAAATGCAACAGCTGCAGGCACAGAAATAAAGGAAAGAAGCTGCTTACTTTCCGAAGACCTCAGATACACTGGGTTCTCTAGAAAGATACCCTTGCATCCACTGTCAATGCTTAAACAAGGTCTGTGAAGCATTGCATGCACCTGAGCTCCCCTGGATTGGCCCTGCGTTCCCACCAAGTTCTCAATGACAGTTTCAAGCCATGACATAGCATTTCCACTACAACTCTAGACACACTGAAAATCAATTTACAGACTTTGAGCTGTTCCTATTCTACAGAATTTCTTTATTAATTCCTTCCAAAATTTTTTAGTAGTAGCATTTTTTGTCTAAACTTATTTATCGGGAGTAACCTAACCACATTTTATCACACCTCTTAGTTTCATTTCCTAAAAGCACGGAGCAACATCATCTTCCTTTCTATTTATGTAGATGTATTCCTTCCCAGTAAAAAGAAAATTTGCCCCTCACTTAACATAATAATGTTATAACTAACAGAAATTCAGTTTGTTTATTCAGAAGTTAGAACCATTTTCACATTTATCTTCAACTCAGTGGTGATGAACAGTGAAACATTTATAGAAAGAAAAGCCTCAGAGTATTTTTATAAACTGGAAGTTTTATTTTGCAGTTTCAGTCAAAGCTAGGGGAAAAAAAAGAATTTCTGAAGTGAATTGCGTGAATCAAATTAACAGAGCAAAACGTTTTCTTTTATTAAAGTTTATTCTGTAATTCCTCTTACAAAATGTATAGTTGGGGCATAGTCAGCATCAGCGCAAGGGCACATTCAGACATCATGTTTGGGAATACCACCTTACCTAAGCTAACAGTGATACTTCTTTCTCACAGTCCCAAGGCTAAGAATCTTCTGCTGGGTGTCTCTGAACTATTAAGCAGTTTTGGGCCCTTCTGACTCCATCTTCGTCTGACTACAGCGACTACTTGCCATCTTTCCCCACTGATAACTTCTACTTAATATATTCTGGCAAAACTGTTCTGCTGTAATCCATCTCATTCTACATGAGCTGCTAACAAAAAAATTGTTGTTTAAGTTAAACTAAGTCACTTTACCTAAAAGTTAGGAAACATTTGTCTGCTCCACGTGTGCACAATTTTTGCTTTTTTCTTCCTCGCTCACTCCTTCTTTCTCTAGAAGACACGTAGCATTGCAGGCTGTATATACTGAGGGGACACAGAGGCAGTGCACTTCTACTTGGATTTTATTAATGAGTGCTGTGTTTGTTTTGCACTGATTATTCTAATGAATAAATTAACCTGTTAATATGCCAGTTGACATTTACTTACATTTCATACAGAGTTCTTACAACAAACCACCTTTTGCAATTAAACTAAGGTCAAAGATATGCCTGGTGCACAGTTGCTTATGCAACAGCAGTGTTAAGTCCAGGCCTTTAGAGAATCCTCTGAGGATCTACAATCTTGTTCCTAATTCAGTCTTTGGCCAACAATTGAAAACTGCAGGATTAGATAATGAATTTCAGAGCAATTATCTTGCAGAAACTGTTACAATCAAGAAGTTGGAGAAAAGAAATATTTCAGAAGTATCAGAGAGTTTTGCTCTTTTCATGATTTCACTGAAATGTATGAAATAATCTCCACATACTGAGAGATGGTGCATTGGAATAATGCTCTTATAAAATACAGTCATATTAGAAATGAGCAGTCTTTAAAAACCCCAAGACTGTGACACTTTTCATGAACTAACATAAGTGTAATAAACCATTAATGTTAATTAAAAACTATTTCTTTCTATTGAGGTCTGACTAAAGAAAACTAAAAAAATTGTATAAGTGTCATGACTACTATGCAGACATCATCATTAGAAGAATCAACATGTACCAGCACTTAATACTAAAATCTATTAATAATCATGAGCCAACAATCAAGGCGTATGGCAGCTATATAATATCAGAGGATATATTCTTATTTTAATCTAATCTTGGCGCATGGTAATTGATCTGGTGATATATAATTTGCTGAAGAATATTTGTATCATTGCAAAATTATTTCTTAAATAATCTCAGAATCTGCTTGTGTTTGTGTATGCTGTGCAACTATAATATTCCAAAGCCAAATAAAATATTTTGAGTAAAATGTTTAAGAATCTTGTCACTCCTTCCTTCCCCTTATGGGTGGGATATGACAATTTGAATCCTTGTTTGGCTCAATTATAATTTCATGAAACTTGACTGAATTTAAATATTGAGAGTTAGATTTCCTAGGAATAGTTTTTAACACTGGCACAGTAAAAAGACTTTTTACTTGCCATTGCACTAGCAATGAATATTCCTCATAAGTGCAAAAGGGAGATCTAATGCACAACTTATGTGCTTTTCCTGTGCAGTAGGAAAAATGTGTGATACAGATATGACAGGTTTCAAGATATTAGTATTGCTAATATCTTGACACTGCAGAAAGCCTGCTGTCACATGCCACACTTACACAGGTTAAGCCTTCTTCAAACTGCCAATTAGTGGATGTCTAGCTTTATAATATCCATTTTCTTTTAATGAAATGTGTTGATTCACAGGTTTACTCAGAACCACCAGTAATCCACTAGTTTCTCAAGTGGGAAGAACTCTCCAATCACGTGATCTGATATTATTAATGGATTCAAAAAAATGAAGAAGAAAGTTGCAGATTTAATCCATCCTCTATCTAGACTGTTCCATTTTTTACAAGTAATTCATCAAGATAAAACTAAATGTTCAGAATGTATGACAGATAATGTTTAGCATATTGTCCTCTAGCGTAAGAAGAAAGGCACAGGTTATTCAAATATACAAGAAATGAAACTTCCATATATCATGGATTTAACTTCTATGGAAAAAAAAATACTCCTTCCTCACCTACGGCTTTCCTAATGTCTAGTCCAATATCATTACAGCACATGGAATACAAACACGTTCAATAATGAGTAGAGAGGGAACTCAAGGCAACATATCTAATCCATCTTTCTCCTCAAGGCAGGACCAAGATAATTGTATTTCCTCTAAGTCAAGTCTGCTATTCTAGTAAATCAACCCTACATCTGAGATGGACTCATTTGTGGATCAGCTTGAGCTGGAGAAAGTGGTAGTATAGCACAAAACAGAGAAGCCAGTATCATGGCACTAGAAAAATTACCCATCTTCGGCTGTACAAGATAGTTACTCAGAGTTTCAAAAAGAAAATCAAATCTGCATAAATGTTACTGTCATGTTCTGGAAACCTAATAGAGATGTGAGTTTCTCCTAAATGCTGATGAAACATTTTGCTTGTTTCTGTTCACTGGAGTTGTAGTGGTAAACAATACAAAAACTTCAGATGCCCAATTTTCTGGCTGCAGGTAAGCTTTAAGGAAAGCTTTAGCTGTAGCTTTCTGCTTTAGTTCAGCTACAGTGAATAAAACTGATTCAGCTGGTGCGCATGAGCTGCTTCTTATCCATCCTGGCATCACCCTGTCAGTGGGTCCAATACTGAAAAAAAAAAAAAAAAAAGAAAAAACCTTTGTTAAAAGTTGTTACATATGTCTAAAACTGAAGTGGAATAAAAGAGTTTACAGATAGCAGCAACAACCGTGGATAACTGCTGTTGCAGAACCAGGCTGTTATGCCCTGTGAATGACAAAGCAGTTCTAGGGATGTCCATGAAAAATTTAAAATCTTTGCCCATGCGTATTGTAGGAGACTCTAGAATTAAAAGGCAGAAGCACAAATGTTTAGAGGCATTTTAAATCAATATGCCTAAAACTGCTGTTTGAGTCCTAATATCTTTTGTAGATTTAGCCACTACTTGAAGCACAGAGCTAATTTCAACTCTGAGATAAACAGCAATCCGATCGGAGTAACAGAAAAAAATGCATTTGCTAGATATATTTGACATATAAGCTTTAATGATAAGAGCTATACAAAGTACAAGTGCCTACCTTTTTTTTTTTTTTTTTACTGAGAATAGTTATCCCTCTCAAAAACATTTAAATAGACAAATGCAACAGTAAATTGCAGTTCTCTTTTATGAAACGTATCAAAGCTTCATTTAGAAAATCTGTTGAAGTAAATCTAAATTGCCTAACCTGAAATTGTGATACAGTTGATGGCTTTCTTTCAATTTTACTCAGCCTTTTATTTTCCCCTGAATGTATCCACTAATCTAAAACTATTAATTATTCAGGTTCATGACTGTATGAAAAGAATTTTTCGCAGAAGAAAGTGTTTCTCCACTTAAATCAGTTGTACTCAGATTATTATTACTCGACCTCCGCACATATGATCATTGCTTCCAAGAAGTATTCATCCCATTAATTAAATCATTAACACTGTTACCTATATTTCATTTGACATATTTACATTTTAATGAAATCACCACCTTTCTTTGACTTCATTTTACAAAAAGGAAAATACCCCATATAATTCTTGTTATTGCTACTAAATACATTAAGCAAAATATTTTTATTAAAAACAAAACCAAAAAGAACCTAGGGCTCAAGCGACAAACAACAGACAACGAATAAAGGTCACTCTCTTAGCCTTCTTTTGTTACACAGTACAATTTCCAAGTTCCAAGCCATGCCTATGAATTCTAAATTTCTTATATTTGCAGTTACTGATTAAACTAGCAGATGTAAATAAACATAAGGAAGAACTATTTCTCTCAGAGAGTGGTCAGGCACTGGAATGGCTGCCCAGAGAGGTGGTGGAGTCACTGTCCCTGGCGATTCTTGAACTCTTGAACTCTTGACTCTTGACGAGGCGTGATATGGTTTAGTGTTTGTGGTGGCAATGGTGATGAGGAGATGGCTGGACTAGATGATCTTATAGGTCGTTTCCAACCTTGTGATTCTATGATTCTATGATCATCATCTAAAGTGAAGATCAAAATACTGGGCAAAGAAAAACATACTGAGAAAAGTATTTTGATGCTTAAAAAGAATTTGACTAGAATTTCTTCTGGATCTAAAACTATGGAACATATAGCAAGGTGAGGCAATCATAGTGTTTTGTGTGTATGAAAAATAGAAAAGAAAATGCAATTAAATTTAAAAGGAAACTTCTTGTACCTCTGTACGTTTCACTTTGAATCAAATATTAGAGTAATTTGAAAATTTCTGTAGATATAATCATAGAATTGCTCAGGTTGGAAAAGATACTCATCCAAACACAACCTAACCATACTACCCTAACTCTAAACCCACCATTAAATCATTTCCCTGAACACCACGTCCAAACTGTTTTTAAACACATTCAAGGATGGTGACTCAACCACCTCCCTGGGGAGCCTATTCCAATGCTTAACCACTCTTTCTGTAAAGAAGGCTTTCCTGGTATCCAACCTTAATCTCCCCTGGCACAACTTGAAGCCATTTCTCCTTGTCACCAGCGAGAAGTGACCAACCCCACTGCAATCACCTTTCAGGTATTGGAAGAGAGCAATAAGTCTTCCCCTCAGCATTCTCCTCCCAGTTCTGAACACCCCCATTCCTTTAGTTGCTGCTCATAGGGCACATCCTCCAAGCTCTTCACAAGCCTTGGTGCCCCTCTAGAGGCCTATTCTAGCACTTCAATGTCATCTCTGTATTGAGGTGCCCAAAACTGAACACAGTAGTTGAAGTCAGGCCTCATCAGAGCTGAGTACAAGATGGAGGGCAATACTTTCCTTGCCCTGCTCATCACACCATTCCTGATACAAGACAGGACACCACTGACCATCCACCCGGGCACGCTACCGGCTTATATTTAGCAAACTGTCCACCATAACTACACTTCATTTTCTGTTAAATTTTGATGAATGTGGCTTGCAATTATTGTTTAGGGCAAAAGAATTTGCATGCAAATATATGTACCCAATATCCAGTAGTGCTCAGAAGCTGGAATACATTAAACTAATAAGAATTTTGGTTTCACTTGATGGATCTGAAATTCAATCACTTTTTTTTTCCTGATTTAGTAACTTCGTTATATACTATCAGAGTTAACTTCACATAATTTCATTAACTGTCCATCAAAACACTACCAAAAAGAAGTCATCAACTGAATAAACACAATTCAAATAGTTTGTGTTAATTTATACAAGCACCTTATACATTTAATGTAATTGCAAGAACTAGCCTTTGTTCACATCTGATAGTCTTCCATGAATAATTTCACCAAGATTTAACAGACTCCCAACTCAATCTGGAGCCTATCCAAGATGGACTGAAAAGAATAACTAGACTTCTCCATTAACTTTGAACAGTATCACTGTGTCATTGACTAATGTCTGAATTGAAAATGGAGTTGCGCAAGTGTTGACCTCTTCAACACTGGAACCAGTATTACAAATAAATTTGTCTTTTGTCATTATGCTATGAGAAATATAACTGAACGACCCCCAGTGCAAGCTAAGGAAGGAGCTTTGTTTAATTTCTTTTTAGGTGGGTAACATAGCTCACATTGACATTTATGCACATTCTCACCTTTTTATTTGCATACGTATGAAGTTAAATATTACTCATTAGGGGAAAAGTTCTAATATTATTGCTGAAAGAATAAAAAAGTTTTACATAAACATATTGAATAGACAAGGGAATATGCCATAATTAATCACACAGTTTTAGTTTCCTATGGCAATGGTTGTCCCTGTATGCTACTTATCTTTTAAGCTCTCCAATTAACAGCAACAATATTCAGGATATGGTGTTTTGGTCAAAGGTTAAAAATGCAAAATAATTCACTGGATCTTTGATCTGTTTCTAAGCACTTGTTCTAAGTTTATTGTGCCCTTGAGGTTGAGCCACAGCATAGCACATCCAGCAATCATTGTCAAACCCTTTTCATCTTTCTGGGCTTATTTCATGAGCAAAAAACATAACAGATGTCAGAGGTTTTTATTTTTTCCCCCCACATTTCCCCAGACATTGTATTTCCTTTGCTGGCAAAACACTTAAAAATTCGAAAGTATATTGTTTTAGTAAACAGAGATTGTTGTTAACCTTGTAATTTCCCTCAATGTAATGCATGATACACATTCACTGTGGCATTTACATGTCCTTATGTTTCAGTGTTCTCTCTTCACAGTTCTGTTGCATTATTCACAGGGAAAAAAAAAATTGTAATTTTTAAATTAATCGTGGTATTGATAATGTTTTGGGTTTTTTTTTCCAATCCTTTCTATTAGCTCAACTATTATAACTGGGAAAAAAAATGCAATTCTATGTCATCATCAATAACCAGAGAAAATGTTTGCAGAAAGAAACACAAACAGGAAGTGCATAAGTGCTTTGGCTTTCTCTATGAACATACATGCAAATGTTGCTTTTTTTTTTCCTTTTTAAAAAATATTTTTAAACAGTTGTATACTCATATCTTTTTCTCTTACCCTCATGTTCTCACCCTTTGTGTACTTCTTTGAAATATTTTTCCCATTTACCATTTCTCAGTTCAGATATAGTTTGTTTATTGGTCATTTACAGAAAAACAAATCTCTTCCACTGACCTTCTCTCTCTCACACACACAAAACTACATATATAGCACTATCAGTGCACACAGCTGGGTAAAGTCTCAGATACATGCCAGCCTTTTGAGACCTCCAAAGGACAACACTCTAAATGAAATCCTACATCAGCATAATTTCCTAAACTCTTGAATATTCAAGGGATTTCCAACTGCTTATCAAGTCTCAGTACACTCAGATCTATAATAATACAGAACAAGGGTAAAAGGGAAAAAAATAATCAATTTTTCTTAGAACGTTAATAGCTCAATACATAGAATCCAGTAAATACTGCATCTAAATGATAAAGAGAAAAATCAATTTTTAAAAAGTTCTAGAAGTTTAGTTAAGACATCCTTTTATGTGACATTTAATTGTGTTTACAGAAAACATTCTCTACTTTTCAGTATTTTTTAAAAACACATTTCATCTCTGTTAATTTACTACTACTTATTTAACATCAGGCATTCTCTAAATTACAGAATATTTCCCATTTACTAGAATTTAGAATTTATTTTTTACCAACCCAAATGAAACAAAAATTCCAACTCTGTTTTCTTGAATACTCATCTTACTAAAGTATCCTTTCATAGCAGATCAAGCTTCTATTCATTTAAGTCAACCAACATATGTCAATGAGGTCCCAGTTTCTCCATCCTTTTCTCACTTAAGGTGTGATGATATTAAGGAAAGCAGAGAAAACTTCACCCTTATAAGCATTCAGCTAAATCAAGTCCTTAGCATGAGGTCCTTCAGAAGAAAAAATCCCTTATATGATGGTCTGTCTGTCTACCACATTGTTGAGGAGCAGGAAAACATGGCAGCTGCAATGGGATGTTGGACTGACATTAATACTGCAGGAGGAACTGTAGAACTAAAAAGAATCTTGCATCATCCCTCATCTACATTGTCATCCCACATCATTCTCTAGGCGTTGTCCATTCCGGTTTAATAGATTGATCTGGAGCTAAAAGTAGTATCAATGTTTTTAGTAACACACCAATCTAAGTAACACACAAGTTTTAACTAAGTTAAGTAACACACAAGCTTTATATGTCATTTGCAACAACATGGGATAACATAATACAACAAATGTTAGAGACTTGATCAAGTTAAAATTATAATGTCCTTCATCCTTCCATGGCAGATATGAAAATCTTATGGAAAATAGTTTCAGTGTGAGGCTGGCTCTTATCAATCAGTTCCAGGATTTTCCATATTTTTCTCGACTCTTTATATCCTTGCCTCTGTACAATGAGAGGTGTTAATACATGAATTTACACATCTATGTTTAAGTATGCAATAAACATGGAATAAATCAAGGCAGGATCCAGAATATTCATGATCTTTTGAAAATCATAACCTGAGCATGCTTCATTTTATTTCTTACAATCTCCATGGAAGTCCTCCTGAATGACACAGAAACAGAATAAGAAACATCAAAGTAGCTCTGTAGAAAAAATTAATCCTGAGCATTCTGAGGGGGCATCTGTTTAGTAAGGCTCCTTGTTGTATGGGAATGAAGCAGATGTTTTAATTCCATATATAAGTTTTCAATTCAGTTTCAGAAGTGTTACTTCTGGTAGGGAACATGAACTACATAAGAATTTCATGTGTCTGGAGTTCACTTCCAGCTAGTAAATATCCGCACATTTTGCATTAAGTTTTCAGAAGTGTCAGAAAACATTTTAAGACTTCTATTAAACAAGTTTTTACAACTTTGGTATTCATGGCAAAAGACACAATGAATTCAAGGGTTCTTTTGGTTTTTGTTTTTAATTTCAATGCTGCAAAATAGACTGGGGAATCCAACTATAGCTCTATTTATTTTAGATAGTGTATTATTTTTCAAGACAGCTAGATAGAAAGCTGAAATTGATTTGGAAAGCCTTATGCAATACCATAAAGATTCAGTAAAGCTCTTAACAAATGCAGTTCTTCAACTTTTTATATAGGGATATTGTTGTACCTCACTTCTTTTTTTCCAGTAGCATAAGGAGGTAGTTTCTCAGTCTGTTGGGAGATTTTTGTAAGCGAATATGCCAGCATATGCATGGAGTATGAATAAAATAAAATAAAGAAAAATGCCACTGATGTTTTAAATATTTTTGCCTTCATCATATTGTGTTCATCATGTAGTGTGCCACCTACACTAACTTGCATTTCATAACTTTTAGCATGTCAGATTTTCTTCAGAAATTGTTACAAACCTCCATTTCCTGACAAAAACTGCACATTAATCGCCCCACTGCTGTGCTAAGAAATTCTCTCAAAATAAGATACTTACTTGGAACAGAGTTTGTTTACTGATGAATAAGCTATATTTTCATTCTTTAAATATTGCAAAGTTCCTGTAACCTTGCAACCTTGCATTTTCTCTCTTTTCTACTCTGGCAAAGAGACTCCATGGATCAGCTGCCCATTCTAATCCCAGTACACCTCTCAGTTGTATGTATTGTGAGGGTTGATCCCCTCCTCACTACTTGTGAACAGAACTGAGACTGACACTTGGATGTATACCATGCACAAATTTGGACTTCTTCTACCAGCTACAGCCTTTGGACTAGAACGCGTAACCTTTTGAGAAGCTTCAGTGACATTCACAAGAATTTGCTCTAGCAGTTTTGCATTTTATCATAATCAACTACTTTGCTGACGGATCAGTATATCTCCGTATTTCCAAGCTAATTCATTCATTTTTGTAATCTAAGTATTTCAAAACAGCAGGTGCTGATCTCTATATTTATGAACCTATTCACAAGCATAGTGACATCTTGTCATTTTTCAGTCTGACAAAATCTGACAGAGGTCTCCTTCAGTCAGTCAAAGTGCTGCTTTTTTGTCTTGTTTTACTGGCACCCATTGCTTGTAAGTATCAAATAAATTCACTATCTGCAACTCTTGCCACTGTTAACATTTCAGCGTAGTGGGACTTCTCCACTTAGGATATTTTCTCACTGGGATTCAGCCTTGTTACTTCACTGGGCTCAAGATTTGCCTAGAATTGTGACAGAGATTTCACTGATTCACTATTTGAGTTCGAACAAAATAGCGTGACCATCTCAACAGCCAAACAGTGCAAGCTGATTCATGCAAGAAATGCTGAAAAGTGCAGTTCCTTCTCACGCAAAGAGTTTCTTTCAGTAAATACTGTGCACACATTCAATTAAAAGATAACCTTTGCATCAAAGAACGTTAACATCTTCAAGAAGTTTAAATATGAATATGGTGTTTTAGCAAATGTTATAGAATGAAGTTTCTTACAAAATCCTTAACATTTTTCAGGGAAATTCAGGGAAAACCTCTTAAGCAGACCTCTCCTCCCCAAATTACCCTTATTTTAGGAATTGATTACTTAGTTACGTATTTTTTATGTATTCTCTTCATGCGTAACTATTTTCACAGATATTCCAAGAATGTTCTGTCAGTAAAATCTCAAAGCTTTTTAATAATCTGCATCCCTAATTCTCATGCATTCCCCTGCAGCCTCAAATGAGTGCTTTGAAGGACCCCCTTGTTCTAAGAGTAGAAAGATTAAGGAACTATCCTCAGTGTTAAGTGTTAAGTTAGTGTTAAGTGGATGGGCTGAGAAAGAGCAGAAGCACAGGTGAGTTCCACCACACAATGCTTCTACTCACCCTCACCAGCTATTCAGGGAAGATCATTGCAAGATCAGCTATGTAAGGAAGTGGCCCTAATGATCACAAGTTACCAACCCATCTGATCTTTTCTGCATTGCCTCAGGAGCAGGTTTCTCAGCAGCTGGGGACTTCAGCATCACTCAGCTGTGCATCAGAACTCAGGTTCAGGCTCCTTCAGGCTTTTAGCAGCAGCAGGGCAGAATCTAATAGCTGTGTTAAGAGTATGGCAAGCTTAATCTCTGAAAGTGCTTTCTGTGGTCTGACTTAAAAGATTTCTTGCTGGAAATATCTGGCCTATAAATCTTCAATACACTATAAGACGAATTACAAATATTTTATCAAGGTGAAAATGCCACTGTCTGGGTGAATCAGGCTGTGAGGCTGATGGCAGTCAGACTGCACAGTACTTCAGTATTATCTTAGTCACATGCACTTCACCAAGCAATGCTATAAATGCTCTTTAGCCTTTAGTTTCTCCCTGCCTTATTTTGTGTCAAGCAACAACGCAAATATTGAGATATCTGTAAACAACAAAATTTAACATATTCAGATGTAGAACAAGGAACTACTGAGGAATTGATAAGAATGAGTCATTACATTTCACTGTGTCAACAGTTAATAGGCTGGGTCAGCCTGGTTCCATTACTAGAAGGGCAAGGGGACGCATGCCCCAGGAAAGGGAAAAGGTAAGGAGATGGGCCTAAAAACAAAGCAGCAGCAATGATCTGAGGAGAAACAAACTAATTTACTAAATAACATATCAGAACATAGAGTAACACACTATAACACAATATAATCAGGCCAAACAGAAGAGAAAGGAGAGCATGCTTCATGATATGCAAGCAGTTTTATCTTTCACTCTAAGCAGAAACAGTAGCAGAACAGCAAACATTCCGCTAGGGTATGTAGTTTTTCTCTTCTAGGACAGGTACCCAGAACTGGAATATTAACTCTTTAACTCTCAATGCACTACATGATGTTATGATGTGGAATACCGATAACCAAAAATCGTAAAACCATGACACACTACTAGCAAATGTGGGCATTAAGAATGTATAGGTATGAAAATATTATCTGTTCTTCATTAAACCTGTACAAGTCACACTGTTCTCCAAGTCTGCCATCAGCATTTTTAATTCAGCTTCAGTTCAAGAATGTCTGCAGCACAGAATTTTTTAGTATCTTAAACTTTTTAACATCTCTGTTGATCTGCATAGTCACTTTTTTAATTATTGTGAGAAAAAAATTGTGTGACATTTCATTCTGATAGCTACCATATCAACTATTTCCTAGAACAAATGGTATAATAATAAAAAAACTCTGAAAGAAATACCTGTTTCATAAAATTGCCCCAGAAATTAAGAACTTACCTCCACAAACTGAAAGTGGCTAAGAGCATACAAACCAAAATCAAGAATAGCTGTTGCTGTTCTGAAGAAATTCACCTTAAATTGCTTTAAAGTATCTCCAGGAATGCTATTCCACACATCCGAAAATAGGGTTCAAAATATGATATAAATTTCTACCAGAAAATGCTTATGTATCTCTGTCTATATGACTTAAAGTAGTTCCAAACCAGTCTTGTAAGATCAGCTTAATTCTTATGCTAAGTGCAACTTGCTTAAGTGCAGAAAAAAAACCCACACATCTCAACTGAGAAGAAAAAATTAAGATGTCAGTGCAATTACCAGGAAAAATCATATGAAAATAAAGTCATTTAACATGAGATTGTGTTCCAAAACTTTCAGAGGTCTTAAAAAGGCTTTAATTTATTAAGCAGTTAACTCTTAACTAATAATCTTACAGAGCAATCTACACTTCAGTTTTTTCAGAAGGAAAAAAAAAAAAAAAACACATTACAAACGTAATGAAAACAAACCTGTGAATACAAATATAAAATGAATGAAGAATGTAGAAAAACCAGCAAGCCCCTGGAAAACACTAGAAAATCTGTCTAATAAAAACAAGCTGAGCCTGACCTTAAATAAAGTAGGCAAACAAAAACACTGAGAGACAAAGAAGAGATCAGAGGAGCGAGTACTGCTTTAGCAGTACACTGGCTTTTGAAGCTTCTTTAGAACTGTGTTGACGGGGAGACTGAAGACAAACAGACCACATTTGAAATTATAATACAATCTGATCAATACAATAAGAATAATACAACCAAAATTTCATCACCTGAGGAGCATTTTGTCACTGAGATATTGAAGTGCGGGACTAGGAGCACTCAAAGCCACTACTGCCTCCATAAACGAATTATTTTTTGTTGTTCTGCTAAAATAAAAATAAAAACTGTGAATGTTTATAAAGCAAGTTTTCTCTCACTTCAAAAGTTATTTGTCAATTAGAAGGGAGATTTGCCTTAACTGCTACTCAGATTTTGGTCCCAAATACTGTTGACAGGTAGTGGGGAAAAAATCATTGCCTCGAATACACATGGAATCACACATTGCATCTTATCCAAGTACGACAGGGAAAAGCTGTCTTCATTCCTTGTTATTTTTAATGCAGGAATTTACACTACTAATGGTAAAACTTAAATACATCTTAAAGCGATGTTTTTTTCCAATTTGTGCCCACCATTACACTAAGAGAACCTCAGACAACTGAGATGGGAAACAGTTGAATCACTTCCACTCGATTGTAGCCATGAGTAAATATGAGACGTTACAATGTCCTCAAAAAAATAAAATCAAGAAGATTAATCTATACAGAAATAAAAATCAAGGGATTTGTTTGTCCATGCTGTGATATAGGCAATATATATATATGATGTTTTGAATACCCAGAAAGTCCCGTAACATTCAGCTACTGCTTGGGAACATTTCCTGGCTAAAATGAAGACTCCCGAGACAAAATTTTCATAGGGAATCTAAATGTCAATACAGGAGTGCTCTGGGAGAACAGACTGACCTTGAGTTAGAGCAGTGTCTACTTAAACACAGACATTTCTTTTCCTTACTGACATTTCCAAATGAAGTTACCTGACCTATCTTTTCACAGTGCCTTTGCAGAATAACTCTCTTCAGATTTATTTTGTTAAGAGAAGAATTAACGTGAAGTCTTTCTCCTGCCATTTCATGGCATGATAGAATTTACATAGTAAACCTTATGGATATTGTATCTTGCTTATTTTTCTTGAAATTTTCAGAAGTGATGATTAGTGCTAGAATACAGAAACACAAACAACAGTAAAAGAGTTACAGGGCTGAAAAAGCCTATGTTTTCTTACCTTTATTTTTATCTTAAGGTTTATTTAGTAAATACTCTAGGTATAAAAGAAGTAATGTAGTGCGGTAATCATGGCTGCAGCACGCTTTTCAAAACTTTGCCCCACTTTCCAGCAAATACAGATTTCCTTGCATCTCTTCCAGCACATTTTAAGATATATGGTGTTTTATGTAGTCCATTGAAAAGACACCAAAGCTCAGTAAATATTATGAAAAATAACTCATAACTGTGACCTATATACACACTTTCTGCCCAATGTTTCAAAATATATATAGTCAGCAAGCCATAGGGTTTTTGTCCAATAAATTAATTAACAAAAGAAGAATGCAGCTGAAAGGCAGAATTATGGGTACTGCCATATGCTTAAGAATAAAATTCTCATTTTTTTTCCATGCTGTTGGTATTTCACAATTTAGGAGTACCCACACTGTAAAACTGTTCCACTGAAAATAAGTCAGAAGTAATATGCACATAAAAAGATCAAAACAGAGCCTTCAGACGTTTCACAGAATATTTTTTTCTTGAAACTGAGGTGCTTTTAAAGTTCAGAGTTTCATGAAAAGCAATCTTTGGCTAAAATCAATGTACCAGCAAGATAAAAGGTGCAACAATATGACTGCAGTGATCAAAGCCTTTCAAAAGAATGATCCACTCTTTTTAAACCATATCCCAGGAAACAAGTCCTTTAAATGCAATATGGCTTGTACCAAAGGTAGAACTGATGAAACTCTAAGTCCAAAAGAAACATAGCAGTTATGTTTTACTACATTGGTTGCTTTAGAAGTGACAATGACTTGATGAAAAAATAGGTTGTTTTATATACGCTGTAAAAAACAGGCAATAATGAGTACAGCTAGTAGTAATAAATAAATAAATAAAGCTTTATAAAATGGGTCTGTTGCAAAGTTCTGTGTATAAATTCCAGCCTTCTGTTATAAATGGGAAAAAAACCTTCAAGTAGGTAGGTTGATATGCACACTTCTTAGAAACAAACATGTTTTGCCCCTTCCTGAAGTAACAAAAGCTCAAAGCTGTCATGCAACTGCAGAAAACCATAACGGTGAAAAAAGCTTATTTATACTTACTTGCCATAATGAGTAGAAAAGAGGGCAATGACCAATCGTAGCACATATTTAACGTGAATATTCTTACTATCTTTGTGTTTGCCTCACAGGTCAGTATCACCTCAGGCTTCCTCCATGCGCTAGGAGATTCTGTGAACTATATGGAATGATGTGATATAGATCCCTTTCTTTGTGGATAGGCATATACTTCTGTACCTCAGAAAACTCAAAAGAATCAATAACTGGCCCCTTTGTTGCAAGGCTCAGCAATGAGAAAAATTAAACGACACAAATGTAAAAATAGGGAGCATAGATTCCCAGAGTTTTTCTCCAAGCAAAAGGATCAACTCACATTTGCACAGAAACATCAGAAAGCTTCATCAGTTCTGGTTAAGGCTCTTTACTGTTTAGAGGGTTTTTAAACAAAGATTTATCAGTCTAAAGATGAGTGGTATCACGCTCACGTGCATCAGTTCATCAGACAGAGTGAAGGAGAGCGATGAGAGTGAATCAGCTTTCTCTCATTTCTGCAGACTGAATGGACAGAGTAGCTATATTGTTCAGAGCAAGAGAGAAGAGAATTGCATTCCTACACCACAGTTTATTTCCTACTACCAGCCTTGTGGAGGTACACTGTATATCAAAATGAAACCAAGGTCACAGAGCTGATGACAGACCAAATAGAAAGCACTTAGAAGGGTGACTTCAAAAACGTAATTACAGAACATCTCAGTGAACAAAGCAAAAAGCAGCTAGACTAAGTTAAGCATTGCAGAATGGTTTGGTCTACAGAACCTACCTCTTCTGAATGCTCCTGACCAACCCAGCAGGGCCAGGAACTGCGGATGACAGAAGCCAGAAACCTTGGCATTAAAAAACATTCTGGACCGCAGGGAAAGGCCGATTCTTAGGAAATGCCATAACTGTTTACTTGTCCTTGTGCATTTATTAACCGGCTGCAAAGTCATGATAAATAAATTTGAATACTAGAAATACTATATTATAGCTAGAGAAGTGGAAAAACTTTCCTTCAGCATGTCATCTTAACATTAATACCTGTTAAAGGCTCAGGGTTTACATGAAAGTTTTGATTTATTTCAAGAGCATTGATATTGTATCAAACATTCGTGGATTTACTTACTGCTCACCCAAAGGGTATTAGTACTGCACAAGAGCACAATGAACATGTAAATAATTTCTGAGGCCTGCTTAAAAGTTCATAGTGATGAACCTAACCCGTCACATAAATATTAAAAGGAAGAAGAACAGCGATTTCTCTTTAAATTACTGGCATTGCTTGTTCAAGATGAATTAATGATATCTTTCTGAGAGCAATATCACTGCATTTTCTTGTTTCTGTTTTCTTCCCTGTCCCCCCCATAATCATATAAAAGACAACCTTGAGACCAATCAACATGTACTTACATTTTTATCCACAAGTTAGTTGTAGGAAATAGAGAAATCTCACATTGAAATGAATTCTCTGAAGTCTCAGATTACATGTATGAACTTCTCAGAGCCAAAACACCTAACAGTGATTACAGAACTCAATAAATTTATCCAGAAGTTTAGAAAAACAATTAGAAACCCTTAAAAGATCTTTTGTTTATAGAATACTATCTGTGTAATAGAATGTCTATCACATAAATGAACTTCACAAATATAACTGCACTCCCTATAGTTTAACATGTAGAAATTGCTTAAAATTGTTAAGCTTCCATTCATTTCATGCAGTTCATTTGTTTCCTGCATATATATTTATATAAAAAAAGACCTATTAAAAAAAAAAAGATTGAAAATGTGTAATTTAATCATGTAATTCATGAGTGAATCAAGTGGGGCTTTTTTTCTTTGTTTTTTGTTTTTTTTTTTAAAATCTCTGAACCCTTCTGTTAAGATCAAGGCTTACAAAACATAGTATAGAAGTGATCATAATATTTTAGACAGCTGAACATTAAGTAATGCACTAAGTGGGATCAATTCACTCTCTCTGAGGGCATTTGATCCAGCATCATCTAAGTCCTGAACAAATATGCTTCTAATCTCCTTCAACTTCTATTGCTTAATTGTCAGCATATAGCAAATAACTATTCAGTGAACAAAAGGAAGGGAGGATGCCTAATTATTTTAAGAGGTTACAACATGCTTTCACTAGAAGATTTAACAGTCTGGATGTGAAGAGAAAACCAAAAGATGCACCCTCACTTTTGCAATAAAGCAGTTATCAGGACATTTCAGATCAGAAAAGTGGACCCACGGGATGAAGAAACAGGTAAAATAGTAGGTCTAGCTATCATTGGAAACTTACTTGAGCCTATCACTTCTGCAGCACGCAGTTGGAAAGCACATAAGTTCTGCAGAAATACTCCCTGTTCAAATGAAAGATACATTGTTCTTTTAGGGAAGAATGATGTGGAAGAACAAACTTCCCTTTGGTACTCCTATCAATATCTGCCTGCCTAAGTTCTAGTCTATGCTCTCCACCTGACATCCTTACAAACTATTTACATTTCTGTGTTTATTAAAAGAAGAGTTTAAAGAAAAGAATAGCCAGGTTAATTACTAACAAAATATCTTATCAAGACAAAATATGTGTAACTGTTGGTCAGTGAAGAATCTAGAGTGCACAAAAACTCACAAAATCCAGGTGTTTGGCACTAAAAAAAAAAATGCATACAGAACTGATACTGCTTACAAATTATTTTTTTAATTAATTATAGGTTGGAAGCTTTTAGATGTGCTATTTTGCCTCTCAGAGACATAACTCATTTATCTTTTTTTTTTTTTTTTTTTTTTTTAAAGACCTGAAAAAACATCCTCTTATAGCATATTCTCTAAGGATACATTTCTGTTTCATTATTCTTTCTCCTTGGACATGCTACTTTACTTTCTTCTTTCACATCATCTCTGAGAAGGCTTAACAGCTTCAGCATACAGGAATTTTCACCTAACACCCCTGTGAGATAGACAAAAAAACCTTCATTTCTGCCCCATAAATATTGTATGTAAATTTACTCTTCATAAGCACTTACCATATATTTTTCCTACCCCAAAAATAAAGATTAACAAGCCTATTTTAAGCCAAGAACAACTTACTTTATTTAAAAATTCTTTAACTCTATCTTACTGCATTTTTTTCTGGGAGGTCTGTTACATTTCTTTAGCTTTACCATATCTCAAACAAAAGTTTCTCTTTGCTATTTATTGCTGCCAGCCCTGATAAAAGCCATTTCAAATTTATTACTTCAATTCATTACTTAATATATTTACTTCTATGCTAGAATTGTCTAAGGCTTTTACCATTCTAATATTATACTGCATACATTTGAGATATGAAAAAAATATATAAATTTCAATAAATTGTCAAGCCCATGGAGGGAACCTTTCCAACAAGACTTGACTATAAGGTGCTCTTCATTTCTAATTCCCTTGCCAAAACAGGCAGACTTTAGCCCTCTTTGTTGTTTCCTGTGTTTTAATATAATTAGCATTACTTATGCTGAAATATGAATCTTGGGGACTATAATATTTTGTGCGTTCAGGGAATGAATTGCAAGATTTCTGCATAGTTAATTGTGTCTTTTTGTTTGTGCCTCTATACGTTCAAGCTGTGTATGTTAAAGCTCAGTGTTAGGCAGCCTGTCTTGGAGGACTGGATGCTGCAGTATGGATATTGTTTTCCTCTTACTTCATGAAATTATTTTTATTGTTTTTCTTGAAGTATGCACTTTTTGTTACCAAAACTACTACTCATAAAAATATAACCAGAGTCTTGTGCTTCCCACACAGATGGGTGAAAAAGGAAAGCTCACTAAGGACTACTTTAAATTTTCTTTTTAAGGAAAAAAAAAAAAAAAAAGTAGCATTTTAGCTCTGAAAACAGTGCAAGAATAATGCTGGTAACAAAAATCCAGAGCACCTTTTAAGCATTTTGTAAGGACATCAATGGGAAAAATAGCAACCTGTAGAGTAGAAGTTTCCAGGTAATAAACAATTGTTTGGTTGAACACATAATGCTTTTATGCACAAGACTTATTTGGAGCTATGATTCAGCATTTCAACTATTACTAGACTGTATCAAACTGATAGCCTTTTTTATTTCTCATAAACACTTTTTAAGGGCAGTATGATAGTGAGAGTTAAGCATATGCAGTGATAGAGTGCTCTCATCATATTACTTCAAGCTGCTATGGTTTATCGCTTTGCCTGAGAGAGCATGCAAAATACAGCAAATCAAATCTGCTTTTAAATGCCTGTCTACCTCAGATTTGCTCTACAGTTCAGGGAAAAAATTATTATTGACATATTATATTGCAGGCACAGTGCCAAAATGAAAAACAGTGGTACATGTGTATGCAGGCAATACATTGTGGTACATATTCAGGATATCTTAGATTAAATTAGGAATGAGAAGTTATTACATTATTAATATGAATATTATATTCATAATTAGTATATTTTATGTTAATTATTGTTATCGTTAATATGAACTCTCCATATTTTGAATATACATTGCTTAGAAAAATCTTATTTTCCAAGATTCTTGAGATGACTGTCTGCTGCGAGTCTTGTATGATAAAAATGAACAGCAGATTTCAGTTTAGGTTGACAAAAAATAAGTATCATCTATTCAGGGTAAAACTTCATCATGTAGACAATTAGCATACCTACCAAAGAAAAAAAGATCTGCATTTTGAAAAGAAGAACAATGTATCACCTGATCCATGTCTATGCTATGAAATGCTATATCGAAATCACATTAATATTAAGTTCTTCTAACATAGGTGTACAAATGTTTAAAACCACTTAATAGCAAAGTTCATATACTTCGAAGGAGGTTATCAGGAAGACAGACACCTTGCAAAGCTGTATGCTGAGATTGAGAGACAGTGGATATTAATCAAAGCAAGAGAGGTTGTAAATGCATACAAGGAAAACCTTTTTCAGCATGAGGACAGTCAAGCACTGGAGCAGGCTTCCTCAAGTTACGAGTGCTACCACTCTCCCTAACAGAGAGCTCTATAGCAAAAATACTTTATCATACCAAGAGGTAGAAAAAACTTGCAGGCCAGAGTCTGGTGACTGCACAGCAAGTCAATTACAGCATTTATAATATTGAAGAGTTGAGTGGAATAAATAAATAGATACCTGGTTTCTTAAATTTAACACACATACATTCCTATTTTAAAATAATCATGTTTTAGAGGTAATTCTGTTTAAAGAAAATGTTTGCATTTATATTTAATCCAGAAGATGTGCAAGGATGGAGTGGAAAAGTAATGAGGGAAAATAAAAAAACACAAAGAAAAAAAAATCAAGATCAGTTCACACGGTTAGTTAAACTGAGCACTAACCATAACAACTTCAGTGAATCTACTTTTGATCAGTCTTCCAAAAATCAGTCTTTCTGATCTCTTTCTCAGAATTAAAAGTACCTTCTAAAGGTTGTATTCCTATAGCCCATAAACATAACACTACCACTGATAGGTACAGTCTGCAGGTTACTGAACATGTAAGAACTGAGACTTGTCAGATTTGCTCTCTCATCTTATCTTGACCTGCCTGCAGCTTTGCTTTTACTTGTTTAGTTCTACCAAACTTATATTTTAATGTTCACATTCCTGTACATACTTCTATGTCTGTTTAACTTCTTATGTTACAACCAAGGATAGTAGCAACAAATTGTTATCCTGTGTAGAATTATGTATTTATGATTGCGAAGTGGTAATGCAGTAGGCAGAAATACAGGCCTGGTAGAGGTCTTCAGAAATAGAAACTCTGGATATGGTGTGGATGACCAGAAGCATGGAGTGATGAGAGATGGAGCAGACTGAGTTAACAAGGAGACTCCAAGGGGGGGGAGAGTGAAGTGGGCAGTTAAAAAAAACAATGCAAAACAAAAAAAGTTTAGGAATAACAGAGAAAAAAAGGACAAGAGACAGTACACATAAAAATGACGACACATGGATAATTGCATAAGGAATAAGCTATCAACACATTTCTCCCAACAAAGGACGCACTGCTAACTATTGAACATACTCCTCTTACACTTACTGATATCACTGACCTTAGGACTCTGAAAAGTGATACTGGTGCAATGCCCATACCACCAAGACAAGGGGTACATAGTACCAAGTGTATGTATGTATAAGAGTTTTAAAAGGATTAATACTACAAAAAATTTCTTTCCATTACCATTCTTCCCAATTTTTTTAACAACGTTTAAATACGGACTAGTAATGATTATTTTATTAGAGACTTTTAAGATTTCAATTATACTAAATTTGTTCTTTATGTATGTTTTCCTTTTCTGCTTGTAAAAGGATCTCGAACATAACAAGTTATATGAGTTTCTATTGCATTCTTCATAGTAGCAAAGCCAGAAGCAGCTTAGTTATTCTGTACACAAAGCAAATTCAGTACAACAATTAGCACAGCTTTCATCTTATTCCAATAAGTATGAATTAGAGATTAAAAAAAAAAAACATATCCCAATTAAAGGAATAATGCTTTGCTCCTCCAATTCCTCTGCAGATGAATGCGATTTTACTCAGCTGACCTCCAATGTTTTTGCAGTGAAACTATGATTAATATGCTGCCTGTATCATTTTAACATGCTGTGGAAAAGAACTAGTATATAGTTACACATTCTTTCATCTATGCCTTCACCACTGTGCTGGTGAAGCTTTATATCAGTTACTAGAAATAACATGGAACTCATAATTTTATTTTATAAATATGAACAGAGGTTAGTCAGTTTCTTACTGTATCACAGATGAAAATGAACCATACTAAATAATAAATACTTCACACACTTTCTATCTTGGATTACAAATTCAATTTAAATAAAACACTTATGTAGTCACTTTCCAACAGTGAAATATAATCAATATTAATAATATAGCACCTAACCACAAGGATTTTTTAATTTAAGATATACTCATATCCAAAGTCATCAATGAGAAAGTGTTAAGCTGATTTCCTGAACCCATTATTTAGATTTGCTTCATTGAAGCAGTTCTACTTTACATTCAGTTTTGGTGAGAAAGGATACAACTTCCACTAATATTTAAGACAGAATTTAAAGAACAGAATTTTCTGGGAAGAAAACAGGTTAGGAGTTCTTCAGATACCAAACAGAAACGTCATAAGCTTGTGTCTTGTCTCTTGGTTTACCACAAAAACACTTCAAAATCTGAAATAAAACAAGCATTTCTAAAAGATGCATGTCAATGTAAGTTCTCCACTCAGCACTATGTAGGGCGTGAAAACAATAATAATCAGTATGTCAGCCATAAAGTCTCTGATGCTTATCGTGTTCTAATTTAAATATCATTCACTAACTTCCCCAAGACCAGCCCCTTCATTTACCAACAGCATCTTCAAGAACATAATAAAAGCTTCACTGGTTTCAGTCAGTGTCCTTTTTCCTGCCTCAGGACACTATTTAAAGACGTCAGAGTCTGACTTCTACTGTTTCCCCTCATACTCTCTAGCAGCCACAGTGTTACAGGGTACATTGCTACATATTCAGTTTAGTAAGCTCTACTTATGAATCTGTTGTTCATGAATATGCAATGTCATTTTGAACTTCTTGATGAAAACCACTAGTATCTAAATACTATTCTACAAATAAACTTCCTCTATTTGTGAAGTACTAAACATTACTCCCCTTTCTCACACCTTTTTTTTTTTTTTCTAACTTCATTCTTCTGATTAAGTTCCAAATTTCTCCTTCTCAGGGGCTTCTCAAATGCAGCCCTATATTTCTGCTCAGTATTCTGTAGAAAACAAACAATTATAAAATCCAGTCAAGATACCAACCTCAAAGCAAGTATGAGTTGGTTACTCTGAATCTGACAATATATCTAACATACTTCTCACAAAACAGCTTTCAGAGATCCTTTATACAAAGACAACAGAAATGACAAAGTATATATTCGGATTTCACCTCTATCCTGAGTAGTGTGATTTTATTTTTTTTTAATCATGTTTAATTTCTTCAAGAGGAAGGGAATTTAACATGTTAGGTCTCCTCTGAGGATGGCATTCTCAGCAAAGGGAAATTCATAATGAATGTTCATTAATGTTCTTTATCAGTTCATTAAAGCTGCTTGTGCACTAGGTTTATGAACATCTTTGATAAACATTTGGATTTGTTGTGCATGAACTGCTCATGAATAGTCATTAAACTGTCCCTAAGTTTATTCATTATGAGTGCTTATTAATTTCTCATGAATTATTTTCAAATTCAGGCTGCTCTAGGATTCATCCATTAACAAAGAGCACACTATGTATTACTTACTAGAAATAAATTTTAAAAATCATATTTCTAATGATTAATGCATAGGAAACATACTTTGCTTTTCAACTTAAGTCTAACAGAATTTCAGAGAACTACAGAAAACAACACCATAGTTTGGGAATACACATTCATTTATGAATAAACTGACAGCTAAATTCAACCCATATTGCTGCAGAGTAACAGTAAACTCCTGCATTACATGTGTAAGAATATCCAGATTTATTTAATACATTGAATATCTTCTGTCTCCATAGTAGGGGGAATACTTTATGCTCTGAGTAAAGATATGTAACACACACACTGCACACACTCACAGGGCCTATCTAAAGCAAAACCTTGCGCTCAAAAAAAATCCAAAACATACCAGAATTACACAATTTGATTTCCTTCATCTCTGCATAGCTGCCACTACTTGATTAAGTTAGTTTTTTTCCCTGCCAATTTCTAAAGCCTCCAGAGTCAAGTGGCATTATATTAAATTGACTATAGGACAGATCAGAAATTTATGAATTATATTTATATTATTTACTTTACAGAGGGGCAAGAATTTAGTCCTTGCAAAGCCCTGTGCTGTCACAGATAATGGTTAGCACCTGGATAGTTCAGACGAATTTACACTACACTTGCATGGCTTGTGTAGTCACCTCCATTGCACTGCTGCCACACCCATTATAAAGCTACTTTCATTAAAATTTTATTGTATTAGTGAAGCAATAAATATTGAATATTGAAAATATTTATTAATGGAAATTAAGACAGTCTTCTATCTTAACTTGTTATTTTGACTGGAGAGCAGAGAGCATTTACCATAAATATTACTAACAGACTTTTTGTACTGTTTCCATTCAATGAAAGAAAGAATTAACAGAAAGAGTGAAATTAAAAGAATGTAGTAACCCATTGTATCAGCGTAACACAACGGAAAGCACAGCATTAACAGCAGAGCAACAAGGTCCCAGCTACATTTAAATGAGGATTTGCTGAAACGTAACCACTGTAGGGAGAGAAAGGAAAGAAACTTCTTACCCTCAGAAGGCCTCAGGTATAAAGCCTTAAAGCCATAAAGCCTTTCCTCCCCTACCAACCCTTGAAGTCTAGGAAAGGGTGGATCCTTGCTCCACCCCTTCTGGTCACACAGGTGCATTGGATGCACCTGAGCTCCCCTGGTTTGGCCCTGCCTTCGCACCAGGTGCTCAATCACTGCTTCAAGCCCTGACTTTCCTAGCATTTCTGCTACAATCAGTCTCACAGCAACGGGAAAAAAAATCAAGTAGGTTACTCGTGATAAATGCTATAAGGAAAACCAGGAAGGTTAAAATGTTGTGCAAGTGTCTATTAAAAAATGCATTTGAACATTGAAGAGTTTCTGAATAACTGGACAGAAGCAAGAATTATGCCAAAGAACACAATCAACATAAAGAGATCAGAAACAGAAAATGGTTTGCAGTTGCCCCATCCCTGGAGGTATTAATTCCAGGCTGGATGGGGCCCTGGACTATCTGATTTAGTATTTGATCTAGAAGCTGGCAACCCTACCCATGGCAGGGTGGCTGGAACTTGATGATCCTTGAGGTCCCTTCCAACCCAAGGCACTGCAGAAGATTCATGAAATTCACTGCAACAAAACTCAAAGTGAGAAGAAACCTTTCAGGCCTCTTTGTCAGTTTACTGTAAGTACAATATTTCTTCTGACTTCAATCTTAACTTCTGATGTCTTAAGTTCTTACATTTGTATAAGTAAATACTGTCTACACTAATAAATTTTCATCTATTCAGTAACATCGTTTTTTATTTCTTAATAAATTTCTCAGAAGTCATTTAAAATAAATTAGCCACAAAACATGAGCATACTGGCAGTTAGTGTTCCCTTTCCTCTTTCTAAGGTCCCAACTCATACACTTAGAAAGGTTGTAGAAAATTTTAGATAGGCCCTTCTGTGACCTGTCCAGAGCCACATACATCTCAGATCTGATGCACAGGATATGCATTACAAATACTGACATTCAAAATCACACCATTAGTGTCCCATAAGATTAAGTAAAATGCAAGAAATTAAAAATATAGTTTGAGTTTATGTAGTTTAGCATCTAGTCAATAATACAGGAAAAAGGGGTATTTACTCTCAGTATTTGAAGCAAAATTTGCCTTACTGTTAACAGGCAATAAGCTTGTATGTTAAAAGGCAGTATGAGTTAAAACTACTTAATTTAATAAATTAAGCATTTTGTCAACAGTTATCTAAGAGTAATCAAAAGCGATAACTGCATTTTCATATGGAAGGAAGTAATTCAAGAAATAGGGCTCACTGAGCAAGAATTCCTCACAGATTATTTTTCTGGAATAAGCTCATTTGGAAGAACAAATTATTACAATGTACACATGTGGAAGTAGTGACTCTCTAACAGCTGTGAAAGAAGACTTAACAAATCAGATTAAATACTTATAAAGGAAGAAAGTAGTACAATTTTTAATGCCTGAAGACTGTCAGAGCCAAGCCCTTTTGCATTTGTGATCTTTTTCCCCTGCATTTCAAAATAAATTGGAGCATCGGGCAAGGTTCATAACACATTGTTTTTATGTGTTTCTGTCAAAAACTTACATTGATTTAAAAGAAACTTAAACCTGATGAAGTCAGTACTCTTCCATGAGACTTTTTATTCTCTTGGTAAGACTATAAGAAGAGGAATTCAAATAAACTCAAAAGAAACCAAATATTACACTTAGCAGAAGTTGCTAAAACATAAACGCTAGTATCTGAAAACATCAGAAATACCTTCTGTACATACAATAAAAACTGATGTTTGCTTGACTGTATTAGTGAGTATTCAGTTTGTCCTTGCCTATTTATAAAGTACTTCAGACTCCTCAGCTTCAGGCACTGAACATTCTCCAAATTCTTCCGAAATTTAGAATTGTATCCTTTTCCATATTTTTAATCCTCCATCCTGGGAGACATTGTACCCCCCACATGCATTCTGTGGCATGTAAAGATAATTACAGTAACAAAAGAAGCCTGCTAGGAGAGGTATGTTGTCATACTGGGCATTACCAGAATAACGAAGCTCAGAAACAAATATTTTGGAGGAACACACTGGTTCTAATAACTTGACTGCTAGGAGACACCTTCTTGAGACCACAGGGGAGGAGGAGAGTAGCACTCCTAAACAAATGTCTCTTTAGTGTCCCTAAATGCACTCAGAAATGTCCAGAGCAACATGCATTTGTTGCCCACCACACTGGAGTAGCAGCCCTAACAGAGTCCATCATAAAGCATGATTGCTCTCTGCACTTTCTACAAGCACATGAAGAAAAGCCATTCTTGGTAACAGTAGCTCCATTGTTAATAGTATCATCTTTAGTTAATTTCTATAGTCTGAAATTAATTTTTCTCTCCTGCAGTGTTTGTTTTCAGGTTTTAAGAGCCTAATCTTGAGGACTGAATCACAATTATGACCTTATCTCAGAAACTGACACCACGTTATTAGAAAGCAAATAACTAGAAAATTATCTGGATGATAGAAATGAACATTTTGGCCCTTTTCTTTTTGAACAAAAAAATTATCTCAGTGACCAAATACGGATAACATCATCCACACTGGCAATATGAGTTCAGATACTGCAGTGATTTCCTCAAAAAAAGAAAAAAGCAAACCTGTTGACACCTCAGTTAGCAGGTCATCCAGCTGAGATGGGAAGAAATAAAGGTTAACCTTCTGCTATATATGAGCAGATTGATGTACAGTGAGAGAAGCCTCCCTTTTTTCCCCCAAACACCATTACTTAAATTTATAAAAATCATGACTCTGAAGTGAGATAGCTTTAGTACTTGAATACCAAATGAATGGAAATCTATCAAATAAATAGCTTGTTTATTAGATATTAATTTAAAATTGATACTTTCCAGCATATACCATTTACTATCAAAAGAAAACTTATTATCCTAATTGCTCTTTATAAAGAAATATTGAGCACTCCTCAAACTCTCCACATAGTCGAAATTAATTGACAAATTATCAGCAATACATAAAAGAATTAATTAAACTATTAATAAAATAACTGTTGCACATGCATTTTCCATTTTTCAGAGTACAAGAAACTGTTCATGTTCTCCAGACAATGGGAACATATGTATTACTCCTGCTTCCAGATCTGGAATGCATTTAGTTCCAGGAGAATGTATTAATTCTCCAGCAATATGCTAAAATTTTCACCCCTTTGAGGATCTGAATATAGGCATTTAGACTTTTCGGATTTACTACTCTTCCAGATGCTCTATATACTGGTCCAAATCAACCAGGATTTCTCTTCATGCTGAGAATTAAGCTTAACAGATCACTCAAAAATCAAAGTTAATTGTTTCAAGAACAAAAAGAAAAACCACAAATACTACCCATTTAACTACCAATGTTCTAGAACAGCCACAAAGACCTACATTTATCTACTCCAACAGTGTTGTTATCTAATATAAAATTTCATATCTGAAATGTCAGTTAAGCATGAGGAAGATGTGGGAAAACTAAGGAAGGATTTCAGAGTGGAAAAGAAGCAATAAAATGCATCTTATTGGGATCTGTTACAAAAATCAGGGACATGAAGAAAGATAGGCAATAAACCACAGAATCACACAATCATAGGGGTTAGAAAGGATTTTGGAAGATCATCTAATCCAACTCCCCTGCTAAAGCATGTTCCCTAAAGTAGGCTGCAGAGGAAAGCGTCCAGGCAGGTTTTGAATACGTCCAGAGGAGGAGACTCCACAACCTCAATAGGTAGCCTGTCCCAGTGCTCTGTCAGTAAATACCTAAAAGTATTTTCTTATGTTTAGATCAAACTTTTTCTTCCAGTCTGTGCCCATTGCCCCGTTGTCCAGCCACTTGGCACCACTGTAAAGAGCTTGCTCTATCCTTTTGACACCCACCCCAACTTTTAATCATTTCTTAAGGGATTGCTCTCATTAAATGTTTAAATGTATTGTTTGATCCAAAACTCATTAAAGTAAGACAGAAAACAGAAACCCAACGTGCAATTTAACAGTTGCAATACAGAGTACAATCACTGTCATTGGTATCAAAAGTTCATGCTTGGCTGAGAAATGCAGATGTTGGTGGGTGCTCATGTATAAGAGCATATGCTTTTGCTCACCAATACAACTGTCAAGTATCACCAATCCACCACAAACAAGGGTTGTAATACTTAGCCTTTAATGAGTTTCAAGTTAATGATGCTTATGTATTGTCCAGATACAATATACAGACTTACTTATGTAGTCACTCTAATAAAGATTAAAGCCCCAAAACATCAAGATTATATTCACTGCAATGAAGTTTTAAAAAAAAAGTAAAACAGAAGTAGTCAGTTGTCAAAGCACAAAGCTAAAGCTTCACCTCATAGTAAAATCTTTTCACATAGTTCATATTTACTATTCTAACAAATATCATTTATTTAAAGGAGCAAGAAAGAAAAGTTTTGTTGTTTTTTTTTTTTTTTTGCATATACTGTCAATAATCTCTTCCAATAATCTTATACGAGATCAGAACAAAACACAGTACATCAGCTAGAAGATTAAGTGAACTCAGGCTTCTAAAAATGTGCATAAAATGACTGTTGGATTAGAGATAACATTATATGAGGGTTGGACTGAATTAGCTTTAGAGGTCCCTTCAACCTCTTCTGCGATTCTGTAATAGATATCTGAGATACCTATGATATCTTAGAAATACTTTTAAAATATCAAGATTTCCTGATTCTGATAACTTTTGCCAGACACTTTGGATGGCAGGTTCTGTGAAAGGGAGTAAAAACAAGTACAACTTCAATATATTTTATGTTTATTAATATACAAAAACAGTCTTCTGGCGTTACTACTGCTAATATGTCCACAGCAAAGCTAACATAGCCCTTAAGCAAGGTGGACTCGCATCAAGAAAGCAGGCTGCTTCTCCAGCCTGCTTTGGTGCCTTAGAGTCTCTCTATCCTTTCATCTCAGTGAACATTGGTGAAACTTCTTTAGCGAAGGAACTGTCATACATCAACACTCTGATATCTGTTGATTCATAAGATGCGGTCCAACTTTAACAGAGACTATTTGGTGAAAGTTGAGAGGGGACAGAGAGAACGCAACAGTCATTTAAATTCTTAGTAACTGCCAAATTTTACATTAAACGCATAACTGCATAATAAAAGTACTCTTTTTATTTTTGGTTTGAGTATCCCGATGATTCCCGTGACAGTAGAGACACTGGTCCGACATGTCTGTCTGTAAGTCCAACTCTTAAGTGATTCCTTTCTCCTCAACTACATATTAGGTAAGCTGGAAATTAAAGATTTCTAGATGACTCCTAACATCAACATCAAAGATGTTTTGCTGATGCCAAGAACTTACAGAGATCTATAAGCACAGGGAGGGAAAGAATGGTTTATTTTGATGTTTGATCAGATGCTGATGCCTTCAGAAATCCTAGATGATTACAGAAGGCTAGTGTTCAGAAATGCCTTGCAAGTTCACAACCCAAAATCCATTAAAAGGTGAAAAACTTCTAAAGAACAGTTTTAGAATATTTTCCTTTTAAAAGCCAATGAAAAAGACTTCTAGGTTTTCAGAATGTTGCTCTTTAAACTACTCCAGAAACTTCAGTATCCAGACACATTAGTCCACATTCTACAGTGAGAAACTTAAGGTAAGTTAACATTTATTTTAAAACAAGTCATAAAGGCATAGATAAAGTAATTAGCACACAGTCATCCTGCAGCTGAACTTAGAATCAAAACTGTACCAATATAAGTACCTAGTTCTCATCTTTGTTAGTAATATGTCCTATTTCTCTCTCAAATGCCATCTTTAAAATAAATTCAAACTCCTGTTTCCATCTTAATGGAAACTTACATGTTAAAAGTAAGATTCATTCTTTAGCCAATGGCCTGTCTTAGCAATTAGCTGATCTTCCAGCCACACTCTTTGCATTAGAGGCGACCTACCAGAATTCAAGAAGCATTTAAACAGTGCTTTCAGAAATACGATTTGAACTTTGGATAGTCCTGTGTGAAGCCAGGAATTGGACTCAAAGTTCTTGTGAGTCTCTTCCAGCTGGGGATATTTATGATTTTACCTATTTCTTTGCTTTGCCAATCTTAGACATTACCTGCACACAACTTTATGTTAGATCAGGTGAAAAAAAAAAAAAAAAAAAAAAAAAAACAGGTTGCTTCTTCTTTCTTATTCCTGTAACTCCAGCTTACTAAGACTCAAAGGATCACATTCACAGGTGAGGATGAGTTATCAGCTCAGAAGCATGGTGGAAACACTGATTACACTGTAAGCACATATAGGGCCTCTTCTCCCTTTTGTGAGTTCTTTGATGGATAACGAGGCTAGATTTGCAAGTAAAACGATCACCACAATCTGAACACTCAAATGATACTTTCTGCCTCTGGTGCATCTTTTGGTGCTGAATCAGAGCCGAGTTACAGTTGAAGACCTTGTTACACTGTGTGCATTTGTGAAGTTTTTTTGCAGTCTGGGTACACAGATGATTCAAGAGGCTTGAGCTGCGGCTGAAACATCTTTTGCACACGGTGCACTCATAAGAACTCTGTCCTGGTGAAGATCTCTCTGAGATCACGTTGTCTTGGAAGTTTTCCACATTACAGCATCTCTTCTTGGATACCGCTGTCTGTTTCTCCTCAAAGGCTGTTTGCAAACTGGCATTTTGAGACTTTTCGCCCTTCTGACAACCTTGGTCATTGTTCTGGAAGATGTTTTCTCTTTGGCTTCCTGATGACACCCTGTGCTTTTCTGCATTTTCCAGTCCCTCCTGTTCATGATTCTCCCCTTCCTTCTCAAGTCTATCAGCCACTGAAGATTTAAAAAAACAAACAAACAAAACACACTTTGCTATTGTCTACAAACAGCAGATATTACTCCTTGCCACCTGTAATTTGGAGCTAAGACTTCTATCAGAGTAGTATAAAAATATGAAATAAGTAAGTTTTAACATTTTAGTGATAGTGAATCATTTACCCTCAGCTTTGAGAATTTACAATTGCAGTGGAAAAAATTTAAATATGCTTACATATATAAAATCCTAAACTGAATCCAAACTGTACAACTAAGACCTCAAGTTTCATTGTGTTCAGTATTACAAAAGGGGTAGAAATCCATTGTGCATGATGTTTTCAAAGGCATTGATACTATTTTGTATTATCAAAGAAAGAACATCAATCTTATCAATCTTTAAAAGACACAAGAGGACATTGTAACCATTGATTTGACCTCTTGCAATTGAGAGGCTTCGAAGGTTGAATTGAACTCTAATAAACATGTTCTGTTTCAAATAATAATTAAAAATTCAGCACATGGATTACTTATATACCTATATATCTGAGATACGTAGGAAAGCAGGAAGCTTTCTACATTCTACTCTATAAAAATAACATGACTTACAACCATCACGTCTGTTCCTTGAAAAGTCTTGACAATCTTGCTTGGTAATCCCTTAGGACAAACACAAGGAAGAAAGTGGATTTTATCCAGTTATGTATTCAAATCTCCAGATTAATGCATTAATGCAGATTAATCTTTTATCCTTGTTTAAATCAAAAGCCTTTTGCTTTAAAGACTAAGATGGAAATCTGTCTCCATAATTTCTATTTTCATGTTCTTTTTTAGTAAGGTACCAGATGTGAAGTGGATTTTCTGGTATGAAGACCTGAACCAAGGTTATTAGAACTTCCAGACTCAGGAATGTTAAAGATGAGACAACTGATGAGGTCACATTATTGCTAAATCCTGCACCTGTAGAATTTCTGGCCAACCCTCAACATTTTTCTCCCTGTTCTCCTGTATAAAAACCTGCATGCTACCACATCTTATGTGCGTATTACCTAGCTCCTTAAGGTCGTCTTCTGTAACAACTGTTAGCAGATAGTATTTGATCTTTGATTCTTTTCTTTCTTCTTCCTCTTTATGGAATGGTTCTTCAGGCTGTGGCCAGTTAAGCTGAGAGCTAGAAGACTCACATAATTTCACAGGATCGACCATCTTTCACACAAGTCACTCTTCAATCTTGAAATGCTCTGTAACCTGGAAATGAATCAAACACATTACTGTAGAAGAAAGACTTTCAAATCAGAAGAAGTCAGAACAGGCAGAACACTGTTTCATCCCAACACAAGGAATACATACTGCTTGATCCTATGTAGGATTTCTTCAACTGAATCAACACTAGAAAATATGTCTTGAAGTCTGCTGAATCAAATTTGAATTCAGTTTTTAGATTTTGATTCTAGCTCCTAGACCTACTGTGAGTAATGCTAAATAGTTTTAGAGAGTCTATGTAAAGGTTTCTCAGCCATTTCTTCCCTTCTCTGTCAGCTTCATCCACATGCGCTCTTGGGTGAATCGAGATTTTATTTCCAAATACTTCAAAGTTCCAGTGGAAGTTACTCTTTAAAGTGTCCTTTGTCTTTTTTTGTGCCTTCAAATTCTACTTGTATAAAGGAGAAAACAATCCTTTTATAATAACATTGAACTAAATGCATAAATAGTCACAAACAGTATAATATGACATAAATAAATCCACAGATTATGGGTCAGTTATCTATCTTGGAAATTTTAGGGGAAAAAAAAAGAGCTTCATTTCAATTTTCTCATCATTTGTTTCTTCAGTGGAAGAAGTAGAATAAGTCACATTACATTTAAATTTTCATCAAAGCGCACTTGGTAAATTTTAATTACCTAATTTCCTACTTTGTGACTTTATGCCAGAACCTCAAGCCTTTCCATTTTTCCATGGGACTTTTTCCACATTTCAGCATAATTCATGGCATGCTCAGAACCTCCAAGTTCCCAACTGGCACAAAAGAGGTCCTCTTGTAGGTATTAAGTTGCCCGACTTTACTCTTTATAACATGGGATCCTGATATGTCCAATGGCTCATTGAATTTTCAGACGCTAAAGCTCTAAGCTGTCCACATGAAAAGATGATTGCACTCTGGGAAAACCTAAGATGGCAAATCTTTAAAAGCCTACTACAGACAAATTATTATCATGGGAAAATGGGAGTCACAAAGGCATAACAGCTCCAGTTTCATTCTAATTAGATGGAAATGTTAAGTCAGAACAGTTGCTTAGTTGGACGACTACCTGGACGACTTTCCCAGACCCAGCTCTTATAGCAAGATATGAAGGAACTGTTACAAGATATTCATGCCCATAATTTGCTCCTTTTCTAAATCTCCAGTTTCAGCTTATAATTCCAATCATCTTTAAGGCTCAAAGGTACCCTTAGCCTCCAAGCAGCATAATTTTCTGAACAGCTAGTACTGCTTCTCTGTGCTGATACTTACCTCTTGCAGAACAGCTATTTTGACTGCCATTATCTCCCCTGTCTTCCAGTCTTACTACACACCTCTCAGCCATTTCTGGTGAAAAGCAGATTTCTGTAGGTGACCCGTAGGTTACAGACCCATTCAAAGTCAGACAAATAACCTTCACAGCTTAAACTGTGGCAGGTAAATTTTCCTAGTCTGAGAATAAAGGAGACTGCAAGGTATGAAAAACCTGCTGGCACCAAGAATCTTGACATTTTGCCATGCCAGCAAAGAATGATAAACTACTCCATTGAAATGGATCCTGCTTTCCTCATTAATTAATGACTCTGCCTTACCAACCCACAAGATTTACAAGTTTATGTCAGTCTCTTCCAAATTTCAGAGCTAATCCTGTCTGTTCCTCATAACACGTATATTGCTCCAAAAGTAATGCCTCCAATTTTTTTTTTTTCAATAGAAGGTACAAAGAGCACAATAAGTATTTGATAAAGCAAATTCTCAGCTACAAAACACTATTGTTAACACAGTCACCATCATTAGCTATGCATTCTCACTAGCAATATACAGGAGCCTAAATGCAAAGTTCACAAAAATCTTCAGCAGCAGAGGTGACCATTGTTCACAGCTGCTATTATAGCATCATTGTTGAGATGCACCCACCACATATCCACCATCTGATCTCCATAAACATTAAGCAAGAGTCAGTGAACATCAATGGTTGCCATTTTTTTTCCACACTGAGAAATTCAACCACACACATGCTTCATATGTATTTCCATGTCAGACACCATTTCATCAGATTGCCCTTCCACTGTCATCTATCACAAAGGAACAACATGTAATGGAATATTGTCAGGAAGGTTCAACCTCTACTGCCGCACCACCAACACCCACCTCTGATGTTGTGAGCCAACACAATAAAATAAAAGACATTACTTCTGAAGGGTGGAGCACCCTTCATACTATATTAAATCATAAAGTAAGTGACATTCCAGTAATGGCATCTAGTTCTAACACATCTGTCTGTGTCTTGTAGGCAGTCTTTTTCTCCCCTACATCAAATTTGTGCAAAAATTGCTAAGCCTTAGTAATTTATATCTGATGAAAGCTAATCAAATCTACTTCCACAACTTAGAGTCTGCAAAAGCATGAAAAAATGTGGATGGAATGGCCAGGGCAAGAAAGCATACATACAACTGAGAAATGTCATCTGAATGGATCACAATAAATAAATAAATAAATAAATACATGAGATCCTACTCTTATTTTCCACAAGATTAAAAAAAGTCAGAAATAAACAAGAACTCTTCCATACAAGGCTCTGAAACAGAGATCATAAAATTTCAATAAAAATTGGTTATCTAGAATTTCTGGCTTCTTTGGATGCAATCTAAACATAACGAATGTGATAATTAACATTTCTGTATTTTACAAAGCATCATTTAAAAGTTACATTGCATGAATTTTCATATAAAAAGCTATAAAGCATACAGTTTTTAAAGCTCATTCAATATTCAGAGCATTTCTAAAAGCAATTATCTATGGAATTCCAAAAATATATTTTCACTTTATAAAATTAAAATTTAGCCCTGATTATTTCGGACAGAAGCTTTCAAATGGAATCTAAGTATATACTGATAGAAAAGGACAATACATAAGCAAAATAAAAATATAATTTTATTATCTCACCACTGATAATCCAAGTTTACGGTGTTGGGACACCTCTTCCATGAACCCTTAGAGGTGTAACACTGTTTACATATGTCAAGATAGAGAAACATAAATGTAAACAATAATAATATTTAAATAATGTATTTTTCCCCGTTATTTATAATTTGTGCTTGCAAAGAAGTGCGTTTATCTCTGTGACAGCTAGAAATCTACTCGTACCAAACTGTCATGGAAAGTGAGATGGTAGATCTTGGTCTCAGCCAGAATGGGAGTTTCCTTAGGAGCTCAACTTTAGAAGATACATAAAATGATGTCACCTGCACTATCTATAGACTCCTCTATTACCAACTGCAAGCTGTATTTAGAAATACAGAGCTATGTTGTCTCAGTCTTTAAAAGAAAAACTACTCCAAGAGCTATCTCAAGATAAATGCATGAGAGTTCTGTAGTGGAAAGAAGAGCGCAGAGGTGCAGTAGCAGAATGAAACAGAAGAACTTGCAACTTTCAAAGTAATTAATAAGGAGGGCCTTTCAATCTGATTTTACCAATCATTTATTGTCTTTTTCTAGATGGTGTTAACGTACATACACCATATGTCCTTTTAACAATTTGACTTACAGTAAATTTTAAGTACCATACTTTTAAAACTACATCGTTTAAAACAAGCAGAGACCAGTACAATCTATTATGTACATACATGAGAGCCCAGATTCCCAGACTCTGGCTGCAATCTGAGGACGCCAAGACGGGGTGCGTAGGGATGCGGCCCAGTGAGAGCATGGGACTCTCTGGGGCTCTCTGGGTTGGCTCGAGCAACCTCCTCCTAGGGAGATAACCCAGCTCCTCAAGCCAGGGGCGGCGTGACTGAAGAGATAGCCCTGAACCCCTACTCCATGTGTTAAGAGCTGGGGCCACCAGGGGAGGGCGATATCTCATCGAAATTGGTGTCCCTCCTACTGGGGATAGGAAGATGAGCCAGCTCCACCCAGGCCAGTGGAATTATCTCCTTTCAAAGCATTGGCAGAAGGCCAGATTTATGCTCTTGATCATGTGGGACTGAGTCATGCGTGCCTACAGGCAATTTAACAAGGCTTGTGTTAATTAGGGGGGATTGGGAGCAATCTTCGATTCAGAGACTACATTGCCCTCCCAGCTTTTCTGAAACGACATCTTCCTTGGAACATCAGGCTGTGAGGCCCCCACCCCAGGCGCCATTCAGTCTTTCAAACCCCCGGACTTTGGGTGCTTTAGGAAGCTAAGCAAGTTTCTTAGCTCCGTCTTTGTTCAAGACCGCTGCAAAATAAATACGTTGATCAAATAACATTCTTGCTTAAACTGTAGTTCTCTGCTGCTTTATGGTCATCCCGTGTTTGACACAGGAAGGCTGATGACTACAGTGCCTGGCAGGGAGCTGGGCGCATTGCCTGCCTCTTCGGGAGAGGTTCGCAGTGCCAATGAGAGCTGCTATGTCCCCCTCCAGGTTACGGCTGAAGCGGAGTTCGTATGTCTGGAAACACAGCTCAGATACTAAGTGCCATAGGGTGACTGTAAGGGGAATGCAGGAAGCTCCAAGCAGCCCTGCATGTTACCACACGAAAGAATAATTCTACAAACTGCTCGGCTGCTTAACACTTTCATCACGTTTTCAATTTTGCTGAGATTCTCTCTTAGAAGGACCTGTTCTGTGTCCCAGATAGAAAATGTAAGACCATGACAGGCGTTTCAAAAGAATACGGAGAGCTAATTATAAATCCACCGCGAACTCTGAGTCCAGGATATTTCAAGAATTTTCTCTTGTTGCAGCATGTTGCTGCATTGCCTCTCCAGTTCTCCCTCTCCCCATGCACTTTGGGGAAGCAGATCTGAAACAATCCAAAGCCAAAAAAAAAAAAAAAAAGCTTGACGTCAAGCCGATCTTGACGTCCCAGCCCAGCTGCTTAAGCACGCACCGCAGCTCCCCAGGACACAGGAGCACAGGAGGGCAGGAGCTCCTTGTTTCCACCCGGGCAGGCTGTGCAGCCTGCTCCTCACCAGCCTGCAGCATTCTGCCAACCAGCAGGAAAATCGATGAGGCAGGCTTATCTGAAGACCGAGATTACTTCTTCCAAATAGGATGAAGCACTTAATACTTGAGGGTCTGATGAGGACTGGTGATAGCTGAGTCTGCAGCTAGAACGCAAAATCCATTTCTAAGCCTAGTCAACCTACTCAGGCCCCGGCTCCTCTCTGTTCAGCAGCTGCCTGGACAAAGCTTTTCTTTCTCACTTCATTAGAGATTTCACCTCAGTAAGAAAGAATCAAATCCAGGCCTTGATAACAAACATTCCTCCCCCTCCCCTTCCCCCCCCTCCCCTTCCCCCCCCTCCCCAACCCCCCCATCCTACCCCACCTCTTCCCCGAATCCAGGTAAAGCAGTCAAGGGTTACTTAAGCTAGAAAAATTCTAGCTTTTTTTTGTCCTGAAACTCAGTGCAGCTGAACATTCAGTGCCCCCTGTTGCAGGCTTTTCTCTAAGCAGCCAAAGCTGAGGGATTTTTGTATATGGCAATCTGCACACAAGAATTTTCCTAAAAGATGTCTTAACTCTGATAGAAAAACTACAAACGGAAATGAAAAAAGAGAGAAACAACTTCCATGGACAGAGCATAATAAACGCAGTATTTACGAAAAAAAATCGCAAAATGTGTAATACCATCTCTTAGAGTTCTATTCACGCATCCTCAAAACGTTAACGAATCCTCACATCTCGTGCTGCATTTGGGAAAGAAACCATGGAGGTGTTAACTCTTCAAATGTTGCTGCAAACAAATTTCACACACGTATACATATATATATATATATCAGTTAAAGAAATTGTGAGACCTGAGTGTTAATACTGACAAAGGTGGTCAGTTTTAGACTTAAAGTCAAACCTTACTGAATCCATCCACTCCGACGACACTTACTGTTGGAGATCAGTTCTCACCCTCTATTGAAGACCAGCACCACGAGCACCGACCTTTGCGTTTTCTGCGGCTGCTGAAGCACAGGCAAAGAGCCTCAAAGACCTTCCTGCCCCACTCTCCACTCCCTCAGTTTAGGCTTTACTTTCGATTTCAAGTTCCGGATCCTCTCCTGCTGCTCCGCCCCGGTTCCGTTTGAGTCCTTTGTCTCACCAGTCTTCTTCCTGCATATCGCTGCTGGCAGCCCCTGGGGCTCGCATTGTTCTGGCCTGGCGACCTGGGCTACCTGAGCACTCTCCTGCCGTGGCCGCATTGCTGGCATGCCTGTGCTCAGTGTCGCAGAGGGCTTGCTCGTTGCTTATGCTGGTGTAGAAGGCTTATATTCAGGTTAAAAGCAAACCAGTATACTCAACGCATTTTTAATAAGGAGATGTTACTGGCTCTGTCTTGGCTGCTGTGCATACCTTCCTGCAGTTTATGTAATTTTCTGTTAATATCTTTACTATTAATTAACACGAAACACTGAATGTATGTATTTGTTAACACTTCATATAAGTGGTTTCCTCACATGTACAGAAAAAAGCAAATGTGCTACTACAGATTGGAAGATAAATAGTCCTGGTGTCAATACATCACATTACATCTTATGTTCTGAAACATCAAGAGTAGTCTTATGATCCTCTTCTGTGTGAAGAAAGTAGAAAAATTAAAATATTATTGGTTTACAGCAGTTACGTTGTTTCTATACTAGCAGCAGAAAGTAGCAGGAGGAAATATCCTGAGTCAAATACGTGTACAGAATTTCATTAGGCTTCAGCTTGACATGCTTTTTAACGAATACCAGTATAGAGGATCTTCAATTGCAAATTTATGGAGCAAAGTTTTCTATAGAGCTATAGAATCTGAAAATATCATTGGAACCAAAAATAACATAGACCTACTCTGTGCAGATTATTTAGGGTTTAGGCCTGAAATTATTAATCAGTGGAGCTAGTAATGGGTTTCTCTGAATAGACAGTCAAAAACTACAAAGGCAAGAAGTATCTCCTTGTTATTCCTCTGATCCAGCTTAAGTTTTCTATTTTTTCTATATTCTATTTTCTATTTTCTGCACGGAATAGTAGCAAGTGTCATTATCTTTCATACACATTCAAATAATCTATTTTCTTTTAGTGTAGCACGCATGTATGTGTCTTCTTTCAGTTCATAGGGATTGTTCCTCCCCTGTCCATTGTTTCTACTTCTCATGTATTACCTAGGAAGGCTGGAATGGCAATTACATTCTTTCTGTAAGTGTTCATTGAATTCTTAATCTACAGTCTTCAGAAAATTTTTGAAGGTCAGGGAGTGTATGGGAATATTGACTTTATGAATATATTCATGAGCTTCTTGTGACAAAGTTACATTTAAAAATCATTTCTCTTCTTACTGTATGATACAGTAGAATATCTGATTTGAGAGAATGTGCTTTCAATTGTGTCCATACAGACAAATGGCAAAGCAAAATGCAGAGTATGCCTAAAATGCAAAAGGTGAGGAAACTGCATATGAATATAGCTCATGACAATAGCACTTGAAAATATAACAGGTATTAGCTATACCATCCCACTAGAGTTTCTGTTGCTAAAAATTTATATTATCTTCAAGGCAAGTGAAGACATCTCATTTGTAATACACTGCAACACCAACTTTTTTTTTTTTTTTTTTTTTTTCCTGAAGGCAGGAAATTCATCATTTATTTTTATTCTTGTTAAGCCAAGAGCTCTGCTAGTCTGAGAAACAAAACAGATGCAATCCTGCTTTCTTTCTTTCTCTTTTTCTTTCTTCCTTTCTTTCTTTTTTTTTTTAGAATAGTTCCCCTGCTGTCATTTTCAACTTACAGACTAATTAGACTTACAGACATATAGCCAGGAAGATGAACATAAAATGTAAGGACCTGATCCTGAAAGAAAACCTGCAAACTTCCAGTGCCAATGAAACCAATGCCAATTATAGAGGATTTTACTTATTTATTTTTTCCCTCTGGGCTCAATTTCATCTTCCCTATAATGGGACCCATGCTGGGACAAAAGAAAATGAAAGAGCAAATATAATCTGTTAAATATTGGAAAGTTCCAGGCAGGTTGAAGTCCTTCATTTCCTTGCAAGCATATGGCCTCTTTTCTTTTCCTTTTTTTTCCAAAACAGCAGGATTTATTCAATAACCTGCAAACAGTTCTTTTATGTTCTATAAATTATGATTGACATAGTCTATCATCACAAAATATACCACGGCTGCTTCAAATGTAATGCCTGCTATTAAAATAGGAGGCCCACAGTGTTACAGGCAGATAGTGATGGTACATCAGTAGAGACTGAACCTTCCCACCAGAGTTCCATTACATTTTGTTTCTGTGACAGATGGCAGCAGAGGGACACTCTGACAAAATGGCATCTGACATGGAAGTGCATATGAAGCAAAGGTGTGTCACTGAACTACTCCATGCAGAAAAAATGGCTCCCATTGACATTCATGAATGCTTACTGAACATTTATGGGTACAAAACAGTAGATACAAGAACAGTGGGGTGATGGAATGTGCATTTCAGTGAAACAGTGGGTCACCTCTACCAGTGAAAATTTTTATGAATTAGGCACACATAGCAGGTGAAAATGTATTGCTAATGTTAGTGACTAAGATGAAAAATAGTGTTTTAGAGATGAGAATTTATTTTTTCAAATAGTTATTTTGCTCTTTGTATCTGTTGTAGTGGAAATAAATAAGAGGCATTACTTTCAGAGCAACCTATGTAGAACTTATCAGATTGTACTATATATTTCTATTATTTTTTGTCTATTCCTAGAAGGAAATTAGCATATGAAGTGGTAGATATCGCTATAGTCATAAAAGACATCAGAAAATTAAAACTTAAACCCAACAAAGAATTTCAGAGAAGGAAAAGGGTTTTACAGATTGAGTAGCACTTAAACTGAAAAGATAACATTGGATAATCAAATCTGAAATCCATCATACCAAAATGTATGCATTTCTTCACTTGTGCATCATATCTTTCCCAAAAGCACATCTTTCAGAAAGGTTTCTGCTTTATAACCCTCGTGTGGGTTTTTGCTAGTTTGCCTCAGTGGTTGACATCTTGTTAACACTTTGGCATTATTTCCAGCGTGAACTTGTTCAGCCTCTAATTAGTGATCCTTTCATTGTTGCTGTATTTCTCTACTTATCTAAGAAGGTTTCAGAACTAACATTTTCTTTAGAAGTACTTTTCATCTTCAGTGCAATAATCAAGATACTTTTCAACTTCTCTTGAGAAAAGTAACGTAAGTTCTTTTAAATGAACTAAAACATGACTTTTTCAACATCAAGTTTCCTGTTTTTCTGTATTTTCTGCTATATTACAATATCCTACCAGAACTGTATGTTTTATTCACATAATTCTAAAATTCATGACATCCATACAAAACAGGGCTGGAAAGATATTAGGCAGTCATCCAGTTCATCCAGTGCTCCAGGGCAGGATCAGGTATATACATTTTTTATCCAGGTTTACCTAACCAGTTTTTAAAGACTTCCATCACTGGAGAGTCTCTCACCTCCCTAGGTAATACTTAGCTATCCTTACCACTAGAAACTAAATCTCCTAGCTAAAATAGGACACAATACTTCTGTTAGGACCTGTTAAGACCTTCCTAACACTTAACAGAGCATAAGAATTACTGCCCATTCTTGTTATCCCTTATGGTAACATATTTGATTTTTGCTGCGGCACAGCACTTCACACAGTTTTAGATTAAAATTCACAGTAGATTCTGGAGCTCTTTTCTGTAAAATTTATATTCAGCCAGTTGTTTCCATTCTTGCATTTGTTCAGATGACTATCCTATGATATCCTCTCCAGCATTGTCTAAAGAGGTAAAATTACATATAAAATCCTGCATATCTTGCGCATTTCTGCACCTCAGCAGCTCCTTTAGGTTGCAACACAGCGTTTAGACTGAGTCTGATTCTTGGCATTATGAATCCTCAACTCTCCCCAGTGGTTCAGGTTTTTAGGAATGTATGTAATCTTTCACTAAAGCATCTATAACTCCTACAGATGCAAGTCAGTTTCTGTAGTGGGGTGTTGTTGAATCTAGTCAATAGTAATGGGTCTTAAATTCTGCCCCTCTGAAGCATTTAGGTGCATTATTCAGAATTATCACATCTGTGCTTTTCTTAGAACTATCATATTCTCAGATTACTCAAATACTGAGAGCTTGGTTGATGGTAGGTGCTACATTCTTTCTTTGAGAAATCAAGGAGAGATATTGCACTCAGTAAAATATTTATGTACGTGCTGTGGATTTTTTATATGGTAGAGCAGTGTAATTGAGAGTGAACTATCACTTAGCATTTTGGGAACATAAAAAAAAGTGAGGTCTGATGCTATAAATAAACTGACACAGAAAATCTCCTCTGATGTCTTCATAGAGTAATTTGCAATATCAGGTGCCAAGTTAACTACTGGAAAGAATCGTATCTAGTTTCTGTACAGGTTCCTTGAAGAATAAATGTGTCATCCACCACTCCTGTAATTTACTGTAAAACTATTTAAAATCAGATGAATTAATCTACAAGTATACTAAAAATCTATGTTGAAAAAACAGTTAAATTGCCATATATCACATATTTGCAAATTCAGCACACATTTTATTTACTAAAAACATATTAGAAATAACATTCCTGACATGAAACATATGTCCTAAGACATGATGGACATGGTTGATCTAAAAATGTTAACAGCCTACAAAATAGAAACAGTTATCTTAGCAAATAGAGTGAATATGTTAGAAATGCAGGTAGAAGAGGATAATTTTGGATCATGTGGTCATGAACAAATTCAGATCTTGCTAAATAGTGGAATAATGAAATATTCATCAGGAACCAACCTCTTGTATTTTGGAAAAGCTATGTTTGAGAATCCAAAAATTGGTGGTCAGCAACTTTTGCACTGAAGACAGAATACAGATGAGGCAAGAATTACATTTATTCAAAAGATCAAATACAATTTATCAGGCTTCCACTCTTACTAAGCATGGAACAAATGGTTAGAAAGTACTTTCTTGAATTTATAAACCCACTTAATAAACAGAGTACTTAAAATGAGAAGAGAAACGGAGAAGGATGGAAATAAAATTGGTTAACAGATATGTTCTGTACTGTAGAAAAATTTCAACATGTAAGAGATTTAATTTAGACATTATTCATAAAATTAAAACAAATAGCAAAGGATTGAGGTTTTTGTTTGTTTGCTTGTTTGTTTGTTTTCCAATAAAGACAAATGCAGTGTTACAGAACTATTGGTATTATGTATTGAAGGCAAGACTTTCATTTCAGTCTTGGTTAAAGATTACAAAGTTCATGAAACAACAAGTAATAAGAATGTCAGGACAAAAGAACACTGTAACAGATTCCAGGTTGCTCGCAAAACTTTGCTTACTCTGAAAATACAAGGGACCCTGAATGTTTTTAAGCTGTTGATATTGAAGTAATTTGTGAATGAAACTTGAGTTGAATGGATAATGCCATAAACAAATACAAACAGTTTTGGTGAATGCTGTTTTATACATTCACCTAAATGCTTTTTACAGCTTTCCAATTATTACAGTGGAAATTTCATATTCCCAAACAATGAATGTATGAATTTTTTTTGGAAGCTAACATTACCATGTGGTGGGAATATGTTTACATTGTGTCATCTATTATTTCAATGTTGGAACATATGAGAACAATACTTACATCCTGGGTGCAAGAGAAATCTTGAATCACCTGTTACAGATTCTAAAAGTTTACTAGAGATGTCCAAAAGAAGGAAGTGAATGAGACTTTCTGAATTCAAAGCATCCTTTTCTTTCTTCCTTCCTTCCTGTCTGCCTGCCTGCCTGCCAGGAGAGGATACTAGAAAATCTGGAGGTATAAACTGAAACAGCACTACCATATGGTTCTTGTATGAACATCATGTATGGTAACATCTCTTCTAGAGACCAAATTTCTGTTGGTTTATGTTATCAGTTCTGTAGTTCTATCAAACAGACAAAATTTGCTATGCCTAGCTAAACTTCTTTTTAACTGTCATCACGATTCCAGCTGTATTATACATGAATAATACAACTCTGAAAATTCTGTTGGATTTTTGGTTTTCTTTTCTTTTTTTTTTTCTTCTCTTGTAAAGCTAAAGTTTCTTCAAAACCCAGCTAGAGTAGAATCACTGTTGAAAGTATCTTTTCCCTTGAGAACCAGGGAGAGATTAAACAACCTTTTGTTCAGCTAGAGTCTATGTCAGAATGCTTTGTTTTACTACAAGAGGAAACTTTGTTCAACATGTAGGTTTTAACAAGTTTTTAAGTTTGAAAAAATATTTCTGGAAGTATAGGATTCTTTTCTTTAGCTCTTAAAAAGAGCCAAAAATGTTCTTTTCATTATTGGGGGTAACTTCAGACACCTTTTCTATGAAATAGCTCTCTCATATACTCATACATATACATTTTACTGATAATTCTGAATTTATTTTATCAAAAACTTCTTGGGATGCCTTTGTAATATTTTTATGTACTATGTGTTACTCAATATCATGCATTTTCAGTAGTGAAACCTAAGGTTGTTTCTTCAGTATGTATTTACAGATCTACATGAACCATTTCATCACAGAATTGCAGGGGTTGGAAGGGAAGAGATCACTGAGTCCAACTCCTGTACTAAAGCAAGTACTCTACAATAGGTCTCACAAGCAGGTATCCTGATGGGTCTTGAATATTTCCGTAGAAGGAGGCTCCACATTTCTGTGCAAACTGTTCTGGTGCTCCATCACCCTTTCCATAAAGTTTTTCCGCATGTTTGTATGGAAGTGCTTAAGGTAAAATTTTAGGCCATTGGTCCTTGTCCTATCACTACACACCACTGGGAAGAGTTTGGCCTCATCCATTTGCCTTGCATCTCCCTTCAGATATTTATAAACATTAATCAGATCCTCCCTCAGTCTTCTTTTCCTCGAAGCTGAGCAGACCCAGGTTACTCAGCTTTTCCCCAGAAAGGGAAATGCTCCAGTAGTTGTCCCTGCCTATAGTAGGAGGAGTTGAACTAGATGATCTTAAAGGTCTCTTCCAACCCAAACCATTCTATGATTCACTATCCATTATTTATTTTATGTTTCTGGTACACATTAAATTATAGTACAGATTCCAATGATAGTCATGGCAAACTATCTTTCATTTATACCTGTGAATGAATGCTCCAAGGAAATGCATTCTGCATTCTAGTTCACCATGCTGCAATTTATGTATGTAGCCTGAAACAAGAGATCCAAATTCTGATATACACGCTGAAATTCATATCTAATTTGTTATTTACTGTCAGACTACTTACAGTAAAAATCTGGAGACTCTAATCCTGCAGATAACTTTTGACTTGCTTATAAATCCATCCCTGATAATAACTGCCTCAGGACAAATGAAACTCATCAAAATTGAGAATTCACACCCTCCTCCAAAAATAAAAATCTTTCAAATTTTGAAAAAAAAGAAAGAAAAAAGTCTCCCGGCTATTGTATCACCTACTGAAAAATGCATCATACAAGGAATTTGAGGGATTAGCAGATCTTAGACAAAGGAATGATACTGCATTCCATGATTAATAGGAGAACAGGCATACCACTGGTTAGAGAAAATAGAGTGTATGAGGGAAAGACAAACTGAAGTAAAATGCAAATCCTATGGGGAAAAAATATATCTCAAGTTTGTCCCAAAATAATAGCTGAAATTAAAGAAGTATTTTGTGCATAGGCAGATATTTTAGGCCAGCACACTCAGATTTCAGAAGTTGATCATATTTTTTCTAGTAAACTTCATAGTCTATTTAGGCTCTTAAAACTGGGTTTCAAAGAACTGCTACAATGAAGAATGAAGAAAAACCTAATGATTTCTATCAGCAGTGGAAGAGGAAAACACTGAATTGTATCACTCAGAAAAAGAATACAGGAGTGCAAATGCATTTAAGCAAGAGAGAATATTTCATTGTTCCTTTCACCACTTAAAACCTATAGAAAATAAATTGTATATAAATTTCAAAAGACATACATTTAAGAGGGAATGCTTCAAGACATCTGTTACAGAAATTCATCCCTGACTTTCTAACCCTTCTTGCTTTGCTGCTGCTGAACAGCCCACTTACTACATACTCCAGATTTCATATTCTGGGTTGTGACTTGGTAGTGTATGTGCTAGAAATGTAGAGACAACAGTGACTTGATTCAATGTTGCAATGAAAGTGAGGCATCCTGGGATACATTCATACCTCAATCAGTAAGAGTTAAATCAAAAGATAGTTAAAGAGTAATTTTTAAGTAAATACGTAGACAACACTTTTGGTGAAGTCAATAAGAACAATCATATACATCTCATATAAATTGTTTTTCGAATTTATGGATAGATTTGAAATGACTAAGAAAAGCATAATACAATCTATATGTTAAATCTCAATTCCTTATGTAAATATTTATTATTGTTAACAAAAACGACTGTATCATCTAATTTACGTTTAGATCTAGTCTTGGAAATAAATGTGTTTTTTTTTTTTTTTAAATCATCTTTATTTATGATTAAGCAGCACGATAGTACCCAGCCCAAGTGGTGATTCACTCATGGCCTCATTAAATTACTTGCATTCAGAATGTCCAATTTCGCATTTCACATCTTGTTCAGAATATATTTGTGTATTTTCTTCTAGTTAAAATATATTTTTGTAAACACAAACAAAAAGCTCTTGTGCTTATTTTAGTCTTGTCCTACTTAAAGATTATTTTCTTGCAGAATCATTAAATTGCATAGATTATTTTCTCTTTTGTTACATGATCATCATTGATACTAACAAGTACATTAGCAGTGCAATTCGATATACAGTGATTATCACAGCATTTTTTACTATTGCCACTTGCTAATTAACATCATTTTGTGGTTGTTCCAACACAGAAATGGAATTTATTTACAGGTCTCAAGAAGCTTAAAGAACCTCTTCATTCTGATTTGTATGGATTTGAAGAAAAATGGAATTTTTCCTTAGTGAATAGCAGTTCCTGTCACAAGCCCACTGGCTGCTAAAGTAGCAGATTATCTCATTCAAGCATTGCAAAGAAATTGAAGAACTAGGGACATGTAAAATTCCAGGAGAGTGGCCCTTTCAGCAATATAAGTCCTTTCAAGTCAGACATACAGGTTACAGAAGTTCTTGTACTTCTCTAACTCATTCACAGGGTAGAGCAAATGTTTCTTCTTGTGACAACTCTGCACAGGAGAAAATCTAAATCCTGAGATAGTATCTAGGCAAAGATGTTGCCACAGTCCACTGGCTTCCTCATCTATATATACCTCCAGAGATTTTATACCTCCAGAGAATAATCTTCAGAGATTGGCAGGGCCATCTGAGCCTGAATCTACAAATTCTCTGAGACCATGGGATGATACTAGAACAAAGTCTGGGACTTACTATCTATGCACGCTGTGGTAACTCTGCCATAGACATATCTAATAAGCTCAGTTATGTTGAAATGCTGAAGCTGGTTTTTAAGAGGACATTTTAAGAAGACTGTCATTTGGCCATTTGTCTGCTAACTTAAGCTGTCCTCAATCAGCAAGTACACTATAACTGCTCCTGCTGTCTGTATTTCCTGGTCTTTTCTCAAGATATTTTGGTTTGGTTTGGTTTTTGTTTTGTGTGCGTGTGTGTTTGCTGTCCTACAGACCTGAGTCCCTTGCCTCAATGCTCACAACACAGTAGCTTGTTTTGCTCCTGAGAACTTCCATCACTAATGTTGCAAATCATACAAGAATGATCTGACATGAGATGAACTAGCAGGTTTCAAACACAGGAATTGAGATAGTTTTTAGTTCTTTACAATTATTGAACTGCAGTACTTTTTGCATCAGGATACATGTCTCAAAACCTGTATGCCAATTTGTTAAAGAACAATGCAAGTGACTCTTCATGACTTAAAATTCTGTATGTGCTGCTGGTGGACAAGAGTGGAATTCTGGTGGGATTGTGTCCTTCCAAAAGTAGTTCTCCAGAATGGCAGAGGATTTAGAATCAGCCGCAGTAATGCCAACAATGATATAAGCACATTCGCTGATGGTCTTCTAAAGAGAAAAGCAGTAGCATGAATTCTATGCAGCTATGATTCTATGAATTTGTGGGTCTATACTTTGTCTGGATAGTTTCAGGCAAATACCTCATTAACTGATCTCAAATTCAGCTAATCAATAATTCATGTTACGCTACTTCGGTTTTGTGCTTGTACAAAAGTTTTAATCCAAAAACCAACTTGGCTGCACTGTAGAATGTATTAATAAAATCATAGCCAGCAGGTCCAGGATCCTTCCCATTTTTGACACTTGCATAGTCACATTTAGAATACTATATACTCCAAAAATGTAAGATATTAATATGCTGGAGCAAGAGCATCACAATGGTCAGGATACAGAGTACGTATGTACATACGTACGTACATATAAGAAGAGGGTAAGAAGCTTAGTCTTTTCATTTTAGAGAGGAGAAGGCTCAAAGGAGACCTTGATATGTATAGATATCTAATCAAGAGAGAAGCCAGAGCAAGACTCTTCTCAGAAATGCATGGTAATACAATGACACATACAGGGCACAAGCTGGAACACAGAAAGTAGAATTAGATATAACAATGAAAACCTATAACATATGTAAGCAGAACTATATGGAGCAAGCAGGTTTGAGTTCCTGTAAGCATTATCTTCTAGATCCTTCTAAATTTAAATTTACAAAAAACAAAACAAAACAAAACAAAACTGTAGTTCATTTTTCTGTATCATGCTCGGTGTTAGTCTAAAGAAAAGATGTATTATTTTCATTAATGCTCTTGTGAAGAACATTTCATGAAGGAGCCTCTTTTATGCTCTGTTCAGTGCCATTCGTTACCTTCAATTTGATCAAGTGGCTCATCAAACTAGACAGAAGAGTGGAGTTTTTTTATTTATCCCTGATCTAGTATGTGATAAGAGTAGTAATCTTACTTGCTTCATTTTTCCAAGGGGAAGCAGAATGAAGGGGTCATTAAAAAGAAGAAATGTGAGCAGGAAGTGGTAAAGGGAAAAAAAAATAAAATAAAAACAAAAATTTTCTTTCTCCTTTTTCACATCACTGAAAGTAGCTGTCATGTGAGATACATAATGAAAGCTTCTTGGTTATTCTTTTATTATTAAGGATAGTAGAAACATTGATTCTGGGTTTTATGTAGTCTTTTAGAAAACAGCGTTTTTATAAATAGCATGTAGACAGCCATGAAAAAATACCTTGGAGTCTATCACAGTGTCATCTGAGCTTGCCAGTAAAGTTAGGACTGTATGTTGATGGTGGCAGTACCAAAACCAACAACAGGTCCTCTGTTGCACCACACACTGTAGAATGATCACACCTTCGCCATTAAACGTGATATACATACAGTGTTATAGCTGGATAGTTTAAGGTGTAAATTGAAACTTGAAATGTTATGTCAGGAAAACGTTGGAACATTTGCAGGTCCTTATTGTTATGTGTAGAATTTCTTTTGTGCTCCAAGTTCATCTAATAAATGACATTCTCTATGCAAATAATTAAAAACAAATCTAACCAAAATCCTTTTGGATTATAAATACTCAAGTAATCATAAAAACCTTGGGCAGACTCCAGAACTAACACTCTTAGGTGAACCAAGTCAGGCTCTTTGATGGCCACCTAAGAACAATATTTTGTTTGATTGGGCAACAACTTTAGTACAATGGTAGGACTGTCCTACTAGAAGCTGTCAATTTGGACAATATCAATTTGATCCCATAAAGCCGAGGCAAAAAATAAATTTGAAATTTTTCAAGTCATTATTTCAGTGCATTCATAGCAAAGCAATTTCTGAAATTACCTCACAGAGTGAAACCCATTCTGCATTGAATTGTATCTGTAGAAGGGACTCAGAACTCAAATTCTAAAAATTGGCATCCAAGTGAGGGTCCTTTTCAGTGCTGGGTATTCTGCGTTTCTGTGTATGACCAACAGCATTTTAACTCATTCTAAGGATACAGTAGTCATCAGTAACAATTACCATGATTTGGCAAGAATTCATTTCTATTCTACTGCACAATTTAACCCTCTTGAGCATCTTCCCTGTATGCTAAATCTTGCTGAAATCTTTTAACCTGTGTGATGCCTTTCCCCCACTGTTCAAAGGTAATTCATTACTTTTTTACTTTAAAATTCTAAGAATTGAAACAAGCTTACAGACTTTACCTTTGAGGTCTGATTCATTTCCCTTTTTATCCTTTATTTTTTTAATAGCCTTCTTGGCAACACAGTAATCTTTCCTGAAGGATTTTTTTGGCCTTCTAATCCTTTTTATACTCACATTCTTTTTGTAACTGGTGAACTAGTTCAGGTAAAAGACATTTTTTGTACCATTAGAAATCAAAGTATTAATCTCAAAATCCTTACTATCTAAGTTTAGCTTCTTTTCCTATGTTAATTTATGAACTGCATACCTTAATGTCCTTAGAAATTAGCTACATTCTTCCTTTCTGCCTGTTCTCAACAGAAGGGAAAGTACAAGTAGCGATAATCCAGAAAAGCCCAAACATTTAGGGACAGTACTTCACACTTTACTTTGGAGGGTGGTATTAGGGGCAGTAATCCTTAACTTACTATTCAACTTGCAATTATTCCTCTTTTTACCTGTTCCATCCACTATTCTTCCTGCATTTAAGACACAAATAGGGCATATGAAAAGATCTGTGGAACAAACATAACATAGATCTGTTAGAAAGGTATTTTCCCTAATGAAGGTATGAAAGAAATGCTTCTGTGATCTTTCGGAAATAGAAAGCTACAGTTTTATAACTGTGTTCTTGATCATGCTGTTGATAAAATTCAGCTAAAATGAATGCCTACCAGCACTTCTTGCTATTCACTTTCTTTCCTGCAAGTCTTACAAAGCATCTGATTCTTTTTTTTCAGTCATTAATCTGAAAGTTAAGGTAAACTTTAGTTTTAAAATCATAGCATTTCCAACCATTGCTTGGAAGCAAGACAAACTTTGGAAGCATTTCTAAGAGTTATTCTCTAAAATAAATCCTAAGAATGAAAGGAAACTTCATGCAATGCATGTCTTCATTCATGGCATATATTTTAAGTCTACAGCTCATTCATGATCTAATTACAATACCTTTTCTATGAACAATAAGAATGGATGTTTCTGTGTAATACGATGTACTTTCTTATAATTACAGTATTTAACTATGTTTATACATTGCTGGTAGCGTGGACTGTTTTTAAGCTTTTATAACTCACTCTAGAATACTGAATGGGAACTCAATACAAAATCAATTTTCCAAGTTCCTTGAGCACTTCAAACACAGACATATACAGACTGGGTAACTTCAGATGGAAAATAATTTTTAATTACTTGCCTAGACACAGCTCCCAGTGCTCATCTGGGAGTTTTGTTTCAGCAAGGGGAACAATATCAGGGGAATGTTTGTACATGCATAGTCCAGAAATGAGCTAACATATGTTGTAATTTGTACAGATTGCAGAATCATCTTTATTTTTCTGTTCTACGTCGCACATTTCTCTTTATCTACACTATATATGACTGGAATACTTACCCTCAAAATAGTTACTTTATTTGGCAAGGGTCACCATAGAAAGTAGCTCCCAAAGGCACAATCAAGGCTTTACAGATAGGAAATTTCCTCTGAGCTCATTAATCCGTTACACAAATGGGAAAGATAATGAGCTGTAGTCTCTCAGCTTTGCTGAAAGAAAGTAGAACATGCTCTCACTCTTCATTACTAGCCAGCAACACCAAGAAGCTTTAACTGGACTTCACACTCGAAGTATAATTCAGCACATTAATTTTATCTCAACATATAAAATTAGCTTACAACCAGCATGCTTTATATACCAAGAGTTCATATTATAATATACATCCTTTTTTATACTATCCTCCTCTTTTGTGAAGCATGAATTAGTGTGTCACGAGTCAGCAGTCTCGTGCAATATTCAAGTGAAGAGAATTTGTTTATATCCGCTGTCTTTCTCTCCAGCTCATTTATTACACATCCTACCCTGAAGATGTTTTTAATTAGTTGATAAGAATGGCAAATAATAAACTTCATGAACATTTTATTACAGTGTATGAGTATTAATTGTTGCCAATTCATCAACCCTAAAGCACATTAGTCCTGCAAAAAGATTTTATCTACTCTATATTTATGAGTACAAACTAACTTTTTAAATATTAGTAAACAAAAATATCTTTTGAATATTAATTTCAGTTCTTTCATTCTCTCATCTCAAAATGTCCTTAAATCCTGTCCTATGAAATGATTTGTTTGTTAGTAATTGAGCTAAAATTATGCCTATATTGTTTAGCTTGCTTTTGACCTTTTCAATTACTCTACTGGTAATTCCTAGGACTCTCATCAATATTCCAACTGAAATTCCATAATTCATCCCAAAATTTCATCTTTACCTCCTCTATTCCTCTTTTTTTTTTTTTTCCTTAAACCAGTGCTGTAGACATTATCTTGTACCCAGTTAGTTACGTCCATTCTAAATTTACTCTATTAGACCTGTGTGCATTATATTATGTATAGGGGCAGATGAATGGAACCCTGTGTCCACTGAAGAAAAAGCCATGATCTGGAAAGCACATGCTATATATACATAGTAGAATGGGAAACTGTATATAACCATCACTCCAGTTCTTCACTTAATCCATTCTGCACTAGCCTGAAAAGTGAGAATCACTGACACTGGGAGAAGGAACTAAAAGTAGATGCAAATGCAGGATTTAAACCCCAGCTAGAAATAATTAATAAACAAGTTAATTTAAAAGAACTTCATGTTAACAGTAGGGAACAATACTGAAGAGAGGGTTTTCTTCTTTTAACTTGAATCTTTCAGTAAACAACATTGTTTTGATTACAGTGGAAACCTTGTATAAAGCATGAAGCACTTCACATTGTGTTAAGCCTCAAGCTGCAGATATTAGAATAATAAACTCATAGGTGGCCCGATGAGGGGACAATTTTTATGCAGTTTTCAAAACAGACGATAGCATTTACCAACAGTAGGTCACATCATGCAAAGAGAAAGGAGGGACTGTTGACAGCAATCTAAACTGATTTCCTAGATGAATTGGACCTTTACTTTCATCTTGTTACCTCTTTAGCAAACCCAATAGCTACTGTGACAAAACTGTGTTTTCATAGAATCATAGAATAGCTTAAGTTGGAAAAGACATTAAAGATAATCTAGTTTTAACCTCTCATCACAGGGTAGGGTCACCAACAACTAGTTCAGGCATCTAGCCATCCACACTTCTAAGTGAATGCAAAATGTTTCCACAATATAAAGTAGTCCAATTTTGTTTATGTTTTACTTTTTTTTCCTAAAACATCCACCTAAGTTGTTAGTTGTATAATGACTTGACTTTCCAGAACAATGCTTTTGGGGGGAAATTTTGGCTTTGAAGCTTTACAAAAAAAGAACATGGAAACCAACTCACAGTGTGACTTTTTTCTCTTCAGAGGATATTAAACAGGCTGACTTTTGTCTACAACAGTGCTTAGTGCACTTATATAAAACTCAGCTGAGAAGTATCATTTTATTTTTCCTTGTGTTTTCAAATCCTCCATACTGTGCACAGGAAGAACTCCAAAACAGATGCTTAGTCATCTCAGCCTAGATTATGCTGTGTTCCTCCCAGATGGTTTCTCAACTCATCTTTTATAATGACAAAAAAAAAAAAAAAAAAAAAAAAAAAAAAAAAAAAATTAAGCTTCTAACCAGATCTTTACAGCACTTCAAGCAGCAGAAAAAGTTAGCAACATAAATATTTGCTGTCCATGAAAAGCATTGCGGAGTTTTTCCACAAGACAATAATCATTCTACAGTAAAGGTAACTGTCTTCAAGAAATGTATTTACCAAGGAGGAATGTTATGCCTGACAAAGCAATAATGTTTTCTTGAATAAGTATGGTTTTTCCAAAATAACTTTCTGGTGTTCCCTGAAATAACTTCATTAGAAATATAACACATCCTTTATTGATAGCCTTACTAAGTTAACTGCTCATACAACTGAAATTACTGCAATATTTATGTTTGAAATTTCTTTCTAATGTACAGCAATTTTTAAATGTTTGAAGTCTTCCAATCTCCTTTGGGTACATATACTTGAGAACAAGTTCTGTGCCTCAGTCTTCCTCCTCTTCTTTGAAAGAAAATCCTGTGTTGTTATTTGTATCTGTGCAAGAGGCTGGGAGCAGAAGGTTCTGATAATGCCCTGATCTTGTTTTTTCAGCAGTGCAAGCAGAAACTCAGCAAGCTATTCTCCCTCCAGCAATGTGGCATAATTAACCCACACTTTATCCATGGGTCCTTGCTTTTCTAATCTTACACAACTGTAAGGGCATGTCACAGCCCTTCCATTTACACCTTATACTAACTTTGGAAGAAATCCGAGCATAATTTATTGCTGTTGAAAACACTGTGTGATACTTTACCCAATGAGTCTGTTCGTAGGCTTCTCTATCATTATATACCAGTTCTAGAACGAGTTTACATTCCAGTAAGCAGTAAGTAATTTGTCTGATCTATTTTGAGCTACAATAATGCTCAAAAATATTCATCCAGGACAATACTTTCCTCTGAGTAATTCTAATTAATACGTAAAAAGTCTGGCAACTAATGTTACAAACACATAATAAGTATCTTTGTGCACAGCTGTTGGGATTTTTAATTTTAGGTATTTCAAAGTCATCAGCATCAGTGCACAGTAAATACTCTTAATACTGAATTGAAAAATAGATTAAAACAATGAATGACATTCTTAAAATAGTCATGATCCTTCTAATTAGTGCACAGATCATTTAATGACATTTACGTATCTTCCTTTGTGTTAACAGTCTATAAGTTCAATTATACCAACACGTTAATATGTATTTCACTAAATCTTATAAACTGGTCTTATAATGGAAATCCATCACAGATCACACAGGATTGAACAGGAGTGTCTCAAAGTGCAGTACCTCATCTGCATAACTGCAGACAACTTACATATTAACAAGCTTACTGAAGTCTGGAATAATGATTTTGCATAGTAAACAACGTCTTGTATACATTACTATTCCACTGTTCTTAGTTATGTCATGAACTATATACGTGTACTCTAATGAAGGTGAAGTAGTTTAAAAGGCTACTGAGAAAAGAAGAAACAAATAGAATCTCTAGTTTGACTAATTATTTTGCATAAAAGTACAACTAAGTGTAGAAAGAAGCTCACAAAGTGCCTTAGCCTCAGTTAAAGGAAAAAGCAAAGTGACTAGCAGTAACTTACAGATCTGTTTGGTTACAAAGCAGTCACACTTTTGTTTCTTTTGCAGAAGTGGTATATTTTATTGGACCATCTGTTGGAGTTAGAAAGAAATGAACTTTTAGCAGAGGTCTGAAATAGATGCAAACAGCTAAAGTATATCATTTTTAATTGCATTTAGTTAAGTAACCAGACAGTTTTAGAAAATAGGATTGTTACTGCGGGAGAATGGCAGCAAGGGGTGATAAAATCTCTTGCTCTGTGAGAAAAAGGCAGAGACAGGCTGTTAATCACTCTGAGACCAAATTTTTTTTTTTTTTTTAAACTCTCCCCAAAAACTATTTCCTAATCATTCTATTAAAAATATTACATCCCTCTGGAAACTTACCTCACTTATATCCTTTGACTATTACAGCTTCACAACAATACACTTCTGATTGATAGTTTAGTCCACAGAAGAACCATCTATCATTCACTCTTTGGTAGATATTAAAAACCAGTAAAGCTATAGAAATATTCTTCTGAATCTGTATACCACATAAACCCTAAAATAAATCAGAGCTCAGAACCTAAGATATTACCAAGCATTATGATTTCCTACAAGAATAACCCTACTCTTTCAGCTGCAGGGAAAATAGAGCATGCTCAGATATAAAACAGAAAATTTGTGTTATTTCAGAACAAAATATATTAACTAGCGGATTTGGCATAAACTCTATGAATATATAACATTAGGCCCTGAAGAACAGAATCAGTGAAGGACTTCATTACCTAAATTGGTGCTGAAATAAAAAATAAATGCATCCATCTGTCACAGACTTAACTAGATCAATCTATGCCCGTGACAGGGTGGCAGTAGGCCCCTGGCTCCCCCCCGGCCCCACACAATTGGAAGGAAAGAAGGAAAAAAAAAAAAAAACAGCAGCAACAATCTATGGAGAAAAACCTATTTTACTAACCATGATATTGGAATACAAGATAACTCAATATAATTCAATGTAATTGAAATTGAGACTAATAAATCTAATAAGATAGGAGAGAGAGTTCCTGAGACCGAGTCAAATCTGAAAAACTTGGAACAGCTAGGAAAGCACCCTCCAGCACCCATTGCAAGGCAGTAAGATACCACCCAACCAGGAAGGGCCAGATCCCATGACTTCCATAAATGTATAGGGATAGGTACCTGGAATTGGAGCATTAACGCTTTGCCTCCCAGTGCACTACATGATGTTATGATGCAGAATACTGAAAACCAAAAAGCATAAAATCATGACACCATCCAAAAATAAATTCCAAAATCTTTTTTGGAACAGGACATTTTGCTGGAACAGGAACTCAGCCTGGATTTTTCATTTCTAGGTGCGTGTTCCAGTCACTAGTATATTGAGTAGAGTACCACTATTGCAGGCTTTATATCTCTACCGTTAAGATAAGTTTCCTAACTGTATATTTCTCTCTTACCAAAACCCTGAAGGAAATCAGCATTTTAGACACATTCCTGTACTTGATGTTTCTTTATACTTTGATCTAAATCACTGCTAGTTAGTTCTACTAGAGCTTGCCCACTTTGCCCTTATAAATTGCCTTTCACTGCTTCGCTTTTGCTTTCTGTTCACTTGAAGACCAACAGTCTATGAGATGTAGCACACTTTATTCTCTCAGTATATATTTTAAAACAGTACTTCTATAATACAGTTTAAAAAATTTTAAGGGCTCTATAGGTATTCACTGTAGTTCTGATGCTTTGCTGATTCAAGTCAGACAGTTCCTATTGATTTTATAGTACCGTCCAAGAATAATATGCCATCTCACTGGATGCATCTACAGCATTGGTGTAGATTTTGAATATGATGTTAGCAGCAGAGAAGGACTAAAGCAAGAGATTTAGGTTAAAGTCTTATTTCAAATGCGGAAAACAGTGGCTAGCTCAGATCTTGGTCCAGCCTGATCTTGAATGTCTCCAAGGACTGGGCGTCCACTTTTTCTCTGGCAACCTGCTCCAGTGCCTCACCACCCTTACTGTACAACTTCTTTATGTCCAATCTAAATCTCCCCTCTTTTAGTTTGAAATCATTTCCCCTTTCCCTATTGATACTAGTGATCCTGCTAAAGAAACTGTCCCCTTCATTCTTATATCCTCTCTTTAGATACAGTAAGGCCTCTCCCCAGAGCCTTCTCTTCACCAGACTGAACAGCCCAATCTCTCTCAGTTGGTCCTGATAGGAAAGGTATTCCATTCCTTGGATCATTTTTGTGGCCCTCCTCTGGATGCACGTCAGCAGGCCAACTCTCCTGTACTGAGGTCTCTACGTCTGGACACAGTACTCCATATGAACTCTCACCAGCCAGCCAAGAATAGAGAGGCAGGATCATCTCCCTCTACCTGCTGACCATGCTTTTTTTTTTTGTTTTTGTTTTTGTTTTGTTTGTTTGTTTGTTTTTTTAAATGCAGCTCAGATACAATTGGTTTTCTAGGCTGTGAGGTCCATTGCTGGCCAATGCCCAGCTTGCTACTCACCAGTACCCCCAAGTTCTTTTCAGCAGGAGTGTACTTTAGCCTTACAACCCCCAGCTTGTACTGATAGCAAGGTTACCATAACCCAGGTACAAGACCTTGCACTTGAATTTGTTAAACCTCTTAGGGTTTACATGAGACCACTGCTCAAGCCTATCTAGGTCTCTCTGAACGGCATCTCATCTCTCAAGCATTTGACTGCACCACACAGCTTGATGTCCTATACAAATACCTTAGCATGCACTTGATCCCACTATCAGTGTCACTAATGAAGATGTTAAAGAGCTCTGGTCCCAGTACTGATTCCCGAGTGACAATATTTGTTACCCATCTCCATCCAGACACTGAGTCATTGACCACCACTCTCTGTGTATAACTAACAACCAGTTCCTCATCCATCAAACAGTCTACCCATCAAATGTTTACCTTTCCAATTTGGAGAGGATATTACGGGGAAATGTGTCAGAGGTCTCACAGCCGTGTCTCTTCTTTTTTCCACTGATGCAGTTATGTCACCAAAAAAAGAAACAAGGTCAGTCAGGTAGGACTTGCCTTTCGTGAAACCATGATGGTTATCCCATATCACCTCCTTAAATAATTCAATGATCTCTTAATGTTTGGTTCTAGTACAGGCAATCCATATTTCCCAGAAGCAAGCAAGAACAGCAATAACAAAAACATAGTAAAGGTTTAGCTTTTTCATTTTGTCTCAATGCACCTACATAACTCATTGCAAATATCAACTTCTCCATTTAAACTTTCAAAGACTTAACATTCTCAGTCCTGAAGCAGCTGAGTTCTACAGTAACCAGACGAATATTGGAATTCCTTTCAGCTGATGTGGATTCTGTAGATCATTCCAGACTAGTGATATCTGATATAGTCAATTAGTCAAGCTGCTTGGGCAATGTGCTTCATTCCATCAATGCCATATTTTGCCTATTCCACTGTCATCATTGAAGACATTTGTCTTCTCAGTACAGCCCAAAATAATGACTATCATGATTCATTTTAAAGATCCCTATCATATTTTGCAGTTTGTACATGTCAGTCCTGAATATTTAATATTGTGATGCATAATTCATGTAATTGAAGTCTGTTTGATAAGCTATTCACAATTGTACTTCTGTTGTTTTCCATGCATTTTGGTACAACAAACTTCAAACTATGCACAATACAAAAATTTGCTAATAGAAAAGATTTGGTAAACACAACAAAAATGCATATTTGCTGAATGCTGTATGCTAGACATTTCTGTTGCATGGTCAAATTCAGAATGAGAAATGTATTTAAGGTATTGTCTTCACCTATCCAATATACACTTCATAAAGAGATATCATCATTCCTATGTCCTGCACATATGATAGTACTCAGCTTTTCATTACAAATTTGGTGAAGGACTACTTCAGAAATGAAGATTAGAAATATAATATGATGTGCAACCTAGTTCAATAAGAGGTTTTTTTAACGCTTAAAAAGTGGTTGAATCAGGCTTTTCATTGCAATACTGTTGTTTTTTTTTTTTTTGCAAACTTGCAAACTGTTTCCTCCTAATTCTTATCTTGTGTCATAAAAATAATTACACTTTAACACAGATATCTTTAAAACTCAGAGCACCATACAGTGTGCATTTTTTACTTTGTTTATAAGCTGATTTCATCTTAGATTACTTTAGGTACAAAATCAGTGAGAAAGCAGAAACCTTTTCTCATGTTTTCAGAAAAAGTTCAATCCACACAACTTCCACAGAAAACCTGTCTATTACAAATAGCAATTTACTTATTTTGATTACTGTCATGATTAAAATTGAGGATAATAAAAATTCAAGATATAAAAAAAACCAAATTAAAATCAAACAGGGCGTTGTCCTTTACCATTACTTGGGAATTCTCCTCTTCAACTACCTTCTATAATTAATTTGAGATGTTAGTTCACAGGCTAAAAATTAAAACATTAAAATATACTGTTGTTCAAGAATTATTAGACATGCCTTTATTAATAAAAACAGAACATATTTTAAACAAATCTTTTAAGTGTGTTATTGTATAGACTGAATGCTTACAGTTGTATATAGGAGAAAATTTACTTGCCAATGATATTTGTTGTAAATCTTGCATCTATCTGATATGATACACCCTAAAATTATTAGCTGCAGCTTTGCTGATTCAGAATTACTATTTTCCATAAATTGCACATCATTAACAGTGATGGGCAGGTACAAGAAGTCATTCTGTTAAAGTGAAGAATTTACTTCATAAGAAGCTTCATGGCCTTCAAGCTCTTGACATCAAGAGTCTAGATGCATGATGGTTCACACTATCCACCTCCAAACTGTCAGAAGGGATACTAAGGTGGGAGTAAATTAGAGAAGTACCACACTTAAAAAAAAAAAAAAAAGAGACTTTACATAATATATGCCTAAAAACCTCCTCATTTCACCCATTCAAGAAATTTTATTGATGACCTTGGATCCAGTGAGCATTATGGGACCAAGTTCTACATGTTGCAACAAATAAAACCTTCGCATATGTTTTCAAACAAAATAGACAAAGTTAAAGATTACACATAGCACATATTTATAGAATTACCTTAGCTCATCATCTATGACATTTTATAGATTTATAGTCAATGACCCAATTAAAGTTCATCTTGAATAACTGCAATTAAAATTGTAATTAATCTCACATCTATCTCTTTCTCTATTGTTTTGTTGAGTTTTCCAGAATGTTACTAAGGTGAATTATGAGTTCACAAGTTCTTCACCAAATGGTGTATGGTTTTGTTGGAGAATTGTTTCTCATTGCTCCTGGACCTGGGTCCATTTTCATACAGGCTTTAGTTTTCTCCATTTGCCACCTATTTACTCAGTGCATGTTACATTTCAGTTTTACTTATATGTATTTATGTATAATGGAAATTGCCCTTTGATCTCTTTGTTACCCTAAGATCAGTTCTACCCAATTCCCAAAATTTCATTCCTTAACTGACCACTAACTGATCATTTGGGACTTAATTTATACCTCTGGAATCTCTGCTTGTGCTTTGAAGGTCTTTGCTAGTGTGCCACACTTGCACTTCATTACGTTTTTATTCTGGTTCACTCTACACAGGGAACAAATGACTATCTATTATTAACAGATAGTTATTATAAGGCATTACACCATACAAACTACACAAAACTAAGCTAGAAGCAAATAAAACAATAGTCACCTTGTCATTAGAAAGCTATTGCTAGTAAATCAGTTCCAGAAGACCCAGGCAAGTCCAGACAAAGCCTGACAAGTCCTGAGGGCTTTAGTCTAAGTTAACACAAAGCCTTTGACTTGTTAATAACAAAGGCAAGACAGTACTTCCAGGGCTTCAGGCTACACTTGCTCAGTGGTAGAGACATTAACTTAAGAAAGTAGCCTAGATTTCTGGGATTCAAACAACTTCAGTTACAGGAAGTCTTGAAAAGGACAGTTTCAAAGGAAAAACATCATTGATTTGAGGAGTTTGACTTGCTCAGGCAAACAATGATACTTCACACATAGAGTAAGTCCAAGTGGCTTGGACAAGCTGAAAATACATGCCATACATTTAGCAGCTAATTCACTTTGATTGAAAAGTCTTTGTGGAACTGATACCATTGCTGGGCATAATTGCAGTAGCGTGATTGAGTAGGATTGCTCTGCTGATGTGATGATTTATCTGAAAAGAGATGCAGTGTTATCAGCACTTTTTTCTGAAATAAAGTAAAAAATGTTGGTCCCTGTATTTTCTCTTTCTATTGATATTGTCTACTTTGGTCACGTTTACCATATCAAACTTGTTAAAGAATTTTTATAAAAAGTATTTCGTTTAATGCAACTTGCAACACATGCAAGGCAGATTGAGCTGAAACAGATCTCTGGGATCTGAAAAAGGACTCATGACTTTAAAACTAAGTTTTAAGTTATAAGAAGTTTTTAGAAGTATAAATTACAGGAAACGCCTTCTCAGATAGTTCTGCCTTTGAGAATTTAATCTTCTGTTTTGATTTCATTACATGTTAGTTTTATATCTACTTTTCACTCATTGTAAAGAGGCAAACAGTAAACACATCTGCTTCCTTAGGGCCATTTCACCACTGTAATTTATTGTTATTTTAATTGAAACTGAAATATAATTTCTTTCTTTCTAACTACTTTGCAAGTATGTATCTACAAGGACAAAGTAGAGATGTGGAGTTCACATTTCTTCTTATCATACCAAATTCTTCAAGCTTATTTCTGAATTGTGTTTTTTAACTGTTTGTTTGAACAGTGAACAAATCTAGAACTTGAAAATACACTTCTGCATCATTACATTAAAAATGAGTTTTATCAAGAGCTTTAAGCAGAGATGAAAAATCAGGATGAACATACCTCTCCTTCCTGACCCTTTCATTTCCTCTCTTTTTTTGGTCTATTGCTGCTTCCAGTTTGCAACAAAATTTGCAATTTCCTACTTCAATTTCTAAATTTCTCCATACATTTAAACCCGTAAGTGTATACCTATGCTTCTTATATTCCATTTTTCAAAATGAAAATTTAAGAGTAGTATATGGAAAAGCCCTACAATTTGTAATTATCTGGGAGATCTTAAAAAAATAATAGTAAATTATTGTCCTGAAAATAAATAATGCGTGTGAACAAGCTGAATGGAAATTTCTTACTGATATACATATTTAAGAATACATTTCATTTCTACATTCAACTGAGGAAAATAGTAAAGGTTTGAGAATTTCAGTGTTGGAGGAAATAAAACTGTGGTGATCATAAAAATCTGCCAATGTCTTCATAAAGCAAAGTAAAATTTAGTTAATAAACATGTATTTCCCTATGGACTTCAATCTTAAATGAAGTAGTTTATCTTTCTTCCTCGTCAGCATATCTTTTTAGGACAGTTATATGTAAATTAGAGACATTTTATGATGCTGATGAGTTGCATGCACAAACAAAAGGTATGATATTCTGCCCCATCAGCCAATATTTTGCATTACAGATTTTGGTTTATGGGGTTATGTTTTTTGAGGACTGAAGAACACTGAAAGTTGTTTCATGTCAGGAGAATAATATTTGAAGGTCATTGGTATCTTTGGACATTACCACTTAATAAGAAAAACAATTTACTTAAATCCCTTTTCTCATTACTTTTGTTCATTTTTTAAAATCACAAGCAAATAAACGGAAAGATCTTAACTCTGCTCTGCAGGAAGTACTACTAAATTTGTTCATTTAGAATCTAGTGTAATTGATTGGCCCACGTGGAAATTAACCATATCAACTGTAGCACAAAAGAGAGCTGGTCAATTACAGTTCTGCACATTCTTCAAAGATACAATCTAAATTTAAAGGGATCTATAAGTAATATTGATTCATTACAACACCCATGGTAAATTTGATACAGATGATATTATCATACTGTGCTCCAGCAAAGAGATAGACTAATGCTCATCATTTCTGCATGAGCATTTCTGCATTACTCCAGGAAAAAAAGCTTATTCTTCTCAAAAAGGTACCAGAATTCTTTTAGAAATAGTTCTTCTCACAGAACAGAGAAAGAATTTTGTGGAATTTTATGAAGAATTTTATCAGTGGTTAAACATCCTACAGAAGTCTGTTTGAATCAGTGATAATTCAAAGCTCATCAAAATAATGGACTGTTATTTTTCATATAAACAACTTTTTTCTTGTCCTCTTTAAAAACAACTTTGCAGTTGAAGATTAAAGCTGATTATATTCTAACAGTCATACATAAATAACTGAAACTGAAACAAAACTTTTAACTAAGAGCTGAAGAAACACATCTCAAAGACTGTTGGTTTGGGTTCTTTGTTTTTTTTTTTTTTTTTAATTTTTGTTCTTAACTGACTTTTCATACAGTTTTCAAAAGAAGAAAGATCTCCATATCTTGAAAATTTAGCTAGTTGGAAATCTGAAAACTCTTTGCAATAATCCATGGGATGAATATCACATACAGGAATAACATTCTTGTACTTTATATCTACTGTAAGATTAGCTTTCTTTTATAAAAGTTTGATATAACTGTAAATTAGCAAGAATGAATTTTGCAGTGTATTATGCTAATACAGCAGGATAATGGGTGATCAGACTTAGTACAAACTTCTGTATATATAGTTCCTGCAACAGTTAGGATGAAAATGGGTCTTCTGTAATTCCAAAGCATTCACAAAATGCTCTACGGCTGATATGGAAAAAGAACAATGCAGATAGCCATTAAAATGTTTTTCATATAGCTGACTGTGAAGATATATTGTTATAGGAAGTGTTCTGGCTGGAAATCTGTCATGCAAAGCATTTCCCATTTTGCAAAGAGCTTGGTACACAAAAAAAAAAAAAGTGAAGACAGAAAATTAGATCATGTTCCTGTAGTATCTTCACAGAAATCCAGCTGCATCATTTCATTTGCTAGCTGTGAAGGATTTAATGGTTTCCCATGACATGGTCAAATAATGGGACATCATTATATAGAAAAGGTCACAAGCAGTTTTTCTGAATTGTAAAACATGAAAATATTGTGATGCCTGGGGATGCAATTTTCCTGAACACCAGGTGCTAAAAGCTATTTGTTTTCCAAACCACCATAGCTACTTCTAATGTGGTGCCACTAAACTGATCTTAACTGTACATCTAGCATGAACATATAAAATGTAGATGTTTATCAATCATTAGAGCCAAGTAAACTAACAAATGTTAATTACCTTGTACAGCTAGGTGTGGATAATAATAATAAATTGCTATCAATCAAGCTTCTGAACTAGTTTGTCTAGATCTGACCTTGCAATGAACTTCTGATTACTATACAGCATAACAAGTACCTGTGCAACAAATATTCATTCATATTCTACTTAACCTCTGAATTTCCTAATAGATCCATTCAATGTGGAATCATTCTAACTAGCAGATCTATAAACTTACAGAGATGTAACAAGTGCTGTTAAAATAAGAATCTGAACAGCAATGATTGATAACACATCCAGGAAATGCAAGTCAGTAGAGTTATATAAATTAAAAAATTACAGCCATTTTATAACAAGGCTAAACATGTGGATGAGTCAGCAATACAGCTTAATTTTCAATTACCTTGCTTATTTATGCCTGCCATTGAAAATCCTTTTTATCCCTTTAGGCAACTAGCAAAAGTACAAACTTCTATGTGCTTACATACATGCTTTAGACCTTTGAACACAGTATGTATAATTGCATTACATTATTCACAGTAGTGAGGAATCATCTCATACTAGGTGAAAGGAAACAGAAATCTCACTAAAATCCACAAGAGCTTTCTGCCAACAATGAGCTTGATCAGTTTCTAAAGCAAAACCAGGCACTTCGTTTTGCTCATCATTTACATTTTCCCAAAACTTGTACAAACAAGTTATAGACTTTCCAGTTTGACTGGATTGTTTAGTCTGATGAAATGTAGATTATCAGATGCAGAGCAGCAGTATGTTAATAGAATTCTTGTACTAATATTAGACATGAATTCAATTTTATCAAGTTTTGTCCCCTGTGCAGCTCCATGCCATTCCCTTGGGTCCTGTCACTGTCAAGAGATCAGCACTGCCCCTGCACTCTCTTCATGAGGAGCAGTAGGCTGCGGTTAAGCATTCCCTCAGTCTGCTGTTTTCTGGTCTGAACAACACAGAGGACTTCAGCCACTCCTCATGCACCTTGTCCTCCAGACTCTTCACCACCTTTATTACTCTTCCTTGGACACTAGTAGTTTTCTGTTCTTATATTGTGGTGCCCAAAACTACACACAACACTCAAGCTGAGAGCACACAGTGCAGAGCAGAGCGTGATAACCTTTTCCCTCCCCAGATGGCAGTGCTGGGCCTGGTGCACCTGAGGGTACAAGTTGGGGGACCTTTCAGCTGCCAGGATGCACATCTGACTGATGTTCAACTTGCCATCAACTAGAACTCCAAATCCCTTTCCATAGGGCTGTTCTCCAGTTTCTCATATATCCTCTACATAGATCCAAGGTTGCTCCATCCTAGGTACAAAATTCCAGCACTTTTACTGAACTAAATGCAGTCAGTGATTTCCCTAACCTATAAGGTTTCAAGATCTCTTTGAAAACTTTGCAAATACTCTTGCATGTGATTGGAGTAATTGAAAACACTCAGAGTAATACAAGAAGTTTTCAGCCAGATTTCTATTTTAGAAGAAAAATTTACCAGCTGTCAGCTGATTGAAGATAATGTATGCATACTCCTATTTTCTTTTAGTGCGAAGTAGAGGAGGTTCCCTTACAATAGTCATGGCTTAAGGGAAGCTATTTCATCCACTATAGGAACTGAAAGCGAACATTCAATTATTAAGATAGTACAATTGGACAGGGAATATTGAAATCCTTCACTAAACAATTTGACTTAAATTAAAAGCAATGAAATATCATCATCTGAACACATCTTTCTTCAACTTTAAGCAGTATAGCATATGTGTATTCCTAATACAAGTATCTTAAAGGAGATAGACATTCTCCAAAATATATTTCAAAATTACTTTTTCTTTCCCCTCAGTTAGTTAAGTTAGCCTACAGCTATGATCCAAGTAAAAGTTAAACCATGTAATTACCAAATGCACCTTTCAGATCATAGTAGTAGCATCAAGATTTTTCAGAGGTCTTATTTCATGCCGTTCTTCCTGGTCCAATATTTTCTCTGAATTTGAAACAAATCTATGAAAGGCTTTTTCAGAAAGGAAAAATTCCAATTTCTGTTTAGCTCTACTAATTAATTTTGTTCCAGATGAATAAAATGTATTTTTCTTGCAGGTGTTTCATTCAGCAGAAAAGACTTAGATGAACTGCCTTAAATACAACCAGTTGTATTCTGTGTTGTAGGAAAAGAGTAAACAAGTGAACTTTAAAGTAACATTTGCAATTCCTTAGGGAACAAGTGAATTTCCATGCATGTTTTTACTGTATTTTTAAAGAACTGCTTGTGAATTCATATTACTCAAATCAGGGGAGGGGGTTATTTAAACCCTGAACAATGCTTTGCTAAATTAAAAGGTACAAATTTTGTGAATATTCTCCTTGAAATACATTTTCAGGCAGAAATTTTTATTACTTTACCTCATGGCAATGAAACAGAATTACAGATAAGATGAAAACTAAATAAAGGCTTTTTTTTTTTTTTTTTTTTTTTTTTAAAAGACAGAGTGAAAAAAACTCTTTCAATTCAATGAAAGTACAGATAATCTGAAAAGAAGTCATACAGTACATAAAAATGTATGCTTTTCTTACCTTACTTAGTTGCTGACACATTTTTCCAGTTTGGAACATCACTATTGCTGACTACTTCAAAACCAATGAAGCCTGCTGTTTTTCCCATTTCTTATGTACCGCTCTGTTCAGTAATCACTGTCTTTCAGAGAAGAAATAAGCTGATATGAAATTACACAACTCTCTAAAGAAATTATTTTGATACAGTGAGAAGATCCTCAATGCTTCTTCACTGGGCATATCTATGTCAGAAAGTTAAATAAAAATACGCTGTCTCCCATCATTTCTCAGTATGCATCTTTTTCTATGCATTCTGCCTTTGAGAAATCTAAGGGTGGGTATAAAGTAGGTAAGCACTTTTGAAGGGGTCTCTTAAATACTAGAAAAATACCAGTACTATTATCAATGCTGTACAGATTACTAAATATGTACAGTGCATATGTGATGCATCAGTCAATATATTTTCTGAAGGAACCTTAATAATAAAATATGTGACTAAAAGATGGTCAATAGCCATCTTGCTGAATAGTGACAGTGAGTCCCATCCTTTGTGGGACAAAGATTCCAAGCAAAAGTTCCATTTCAAACAACTTTTTGTGCACTTCACACCAATGCTGACTAACCATGTAATCATTCTGCTGGTAAGTCTGGACACACTAGCTCCAACAGTCAAATTTTACAAGTCCTGGACCTTACACATTAGATACTTGATCTGGAAGTATCACATCTCCCACCATTAGGACAATGAGTAAATTAAATTAGGACAACAAATAACTTATGCTAGGCACATAGTTATGAGCCTAGCATAAGTTATTTACTATATTTTGTGCATATACTCCATGAGGAGTACATAAGAGATGAGGAACCAGGCAAAATTCAAGACACTTTCTTCTTACTCCTTTTCTCAGTGAGTTATTGCAATTGGCTTCTTGAGTGGAGTGTTAGTCCTGATATCTCTAAGACATTTAACATTCCTTAAACTCTACATTGTCAGTGAATTCAGGGTCTGTAGATTCTGTTTTATTCAGCTGTTTTTGATTGGTATTGAAACTAACTTTTGATTGCAGCACAAATTATAGTGCTAGGTTTATCTTAAGATTGACCTTGTGAGTTAAACAGAAATATTATTTTCCACTTTAGAGATGGAAGCAGAATTACAGTAAATACAAAGCCCAGCTCTTTATACTTGAGAGAATTAATCCATTGTACGTATTGAAGATCAGTCCTGCCACTTTAGGAAGAATCAAAACCTCTGCTAGATGGTATTTGCAGAAGTCAAGCCACATGCAATGGTAACAAAATCTGTCAGGATATCTCCTGTTTGTTACAGCAATTGACATGAAACAGTGAACATTCCTTCTCCGTATCAAGCAGAGTTGGCTTTGAAAGTAAATCCCATATGTCATAGCTACTATAACTGGCTATAATATCACTATTTAGGGAATAGTGCACCTGCTCTGGCTTCACACACAGTAAAATCAAGTTTAGAGTCAGAAAACCAGGATGTTGCACAGATGGAAAATCCTGAATGGAGGTAAACAGGTGCCTTCCTCTCTCCAGTAAGTCTCTTAAATCTGCCCAACTCTCTTCTTTGTAATGAATACTTAGCTAACTTACACAGCTTCCTATCAAACTGAAGGTTATACTTCCATGTGATGGAGCATTAGCACCATTAACTATGAAATATGTACAGATCTGGCACCCAACTCAGGTTGGAGAGTTCCAATAAACCACTTTTTTCCATTCTGGCAGCCCTCTCCCCAGTCAGCCCTTATTAACAGAAACAACAAATGCTTTCTGGATTTGAATTTTTTCTACTTTAGACACAAATAATGTATTTATTTTTTACCACAGAACATGATGGGAAGTGGGCAAGAGGCAGTAAAGGGAAGGAGCAGACTCATGTGTTTAAGTTTTCTTCAGAGATTTATAAAATTTGAGCTAGCCTATATCTTTTCAGAAGTACTGAGACTTCAGTTCATATTTTTACCTGCAAAAATTAGTACAAAAATTTGTTTATGATAAACGCTCATTATTCTGACCAAAAGCTTATTATCATCATGACATCCTCCCTGATTTCAGAATTAAAAACAGCTGTCCTTCTGGTGTGAAAAATACAAGACAAAGTGATGTTACAGAAAGACTAAAACCAAACTACTGGGTTAATTTAAGGCAAATGCTTTAGAATTCCCTAGTTATTATTTGGCTAAATTCAGAGAATATCTTTAATGCCTCCTTCAGTTTTAGATACTATTTCAGGGACTACATTCATTGCAATATGCACAACTTCATTTTCTCTAAATGATTTTCAGTTTCTAACATTTAAAAAACAAAATTTTTAATTCCTCTTGAGTTGTTGTATTAAGTATCTTGTCATTTGGGAAATGCAGCAACGTGGTAAGAAACTGAAGAGCTGCATATTCAGTAATATTTATCATTTAAACTGGTAAGATTTAGAACCAAACCAAATTGTACATGTAATGGGGTAAAGATACCTTATTTGCTGCAAGCAATGTAATGACATCTTAAAATTTGTAGTTCAGTTCTAAATGTAATACTGTTTCCAACACTTTCTCCAATAGATTATTTTTGCAGAGAAAGCTATTTCATTTATTGTGCCTCTCAGATATCTACCTCTATGATCTAGAAGCAGCTATATTAATTTACATCTCACAATCAGCACTCTAAAGTACTGACTTTGAGTGACATTTTCTGCAGCTCCTTTCAGAGATGACAAACACTGGCACTATTAGATGAAGCCTTAGTACATTGCCTAAGAGTAAGTCTTGGGTCTGTAGGTCATTCAGCAATTCTGCTGTTACAAATTATGATATCTCTTGTATTAGATGATTTCCTTGCTTGTCAGAAATTATTCTTGTCACTGGGCTAAGATGCAGCTTGCAATGAAAGTGATAGGGTAGCATATGGCCTTTGCTGTAGGATAGCAGACACATATTCACTCACTCAGAGGCTATTAATCAGCTCTTGATGCAGTGCCCTTAACTCAGCAACCTCACTTCTGCATTTTGCAGTAGAGAAGCCATTTAAACAAAGACTTTAAAAAAAAAAAAAAAACAAAACAAGCTCTGCTTTGTATTTTAAATTTCAGGGACATAGACCATCCTACAATTTCTAATTTCACCTTCCTACTGGAGGCTAAACATCATCTGACCACAACAATAATTTACTACAGCATAAGCTGTGGTATCATGGTTGACTAATTTGTAATAACTGATTCTACAGTAACAACTTTTGTAAAGCTGCTTTTCTTTAATATACTCTGCATAAGGAAAATGAATCAACAGTACACAGCATATTTTCCATTCATATTATTTTTTCTCCCTTTAGTTATTTAGACAGTGTAGATCTTAGAATTGCATTTCTAAAGATGGAGCTATTCCTTGGACAGTTATTAGATGTGTGCATATCAAATAATTACATATCACATATCTATCTAAAACAGATAAATTATCCTAAACTAATATTTTACTTCATTTCATCAAAAAGCCATTAGCATTTGAATCTTCAGAAAGAAAAAGAACTAAAGCTAATTTTCAGTGTCCATAACCAAAGAATGAAAACATGCTTTCCAATTAGGACAATATATTCCAATTAGGATAAATAAATTAAAACAATTTCACAGCTCAACTATGTTTAATCAAATTAAAATGAATCCTATGGAAGGATATATATTCAGACAATTGCAGTATGATAACCAGATTTAATTCACTGCTTTCTAACACAGCTTCTGCTAACAATAATAACCTCACAGAACAGGTATGCACTACGGATTAAGTTTGTTCTCAGTCAAATATGTTTTTCTGAAATTACATGTCTGCAAGTTCAGTTTTTAGCTTGGTACAGCACTGTATTTATTTATTCACGTCATGTGAAGTCTGCAATGAGAACTGCAATGTACTCATACATGGTTTCATTTAGGGCATGCAGTCAATCTATATATAATGACACATATAATTGGCTGACACAGAACTGTATCTTTGTTTTTGCACCTGCATTAGGTACTTTCCTAAGTAGCCATCTTTTCTAGTTGAGTTGTTTGGGGAGATGTTTTGTTTTCATTTTCATAAAATACCAGTGACCTAATTTCTATACTTCGAGCAAGAATACTCTTACCTGAATATAGTTATACACAGTTCTTCACAAGACTGACACCAGTCTAAGAACAAATTGATTTAGTTTCCAATAAGAAGAAACCTAGCTTCACTGTACAATGTCTTTTCCTTATGGAATGCTTTCACAACATTTTGCACGGTTCTACAGAAGTAGTAGCTTTGAAGGCCGTCCCAAGTAACACTTTACACATTTCTCAACAACTTTTCAGAAGCCAGCCTCAACCTCAAAACCTAATTCAGTCTATAAAGTTACTCACTTTGAACTATTTCTGTTATCAGTTACATAGAGTGATATAGTCCCAATAACACACAATTATTATCATCAGTTCTGAAAGTTGACTGTATGATAAAAAAAAAATCTACCATAGGTGAATGTGAGGAAAATATGGGACGCTTTAGGTCCTGGAATACAACCCAGAAACTCCCTGTTAAACTCTATTTGATATGAATAATACTGCTGGCATTCACTAACGTTTGGTAAAGGTTGCTAACAGAGATTGCTGTAAAATCTGCTATATCCAATGATAGGTTGATCCTCTGAGGAAGAAAAGGAGAGGTCCTATACTGGGAAGCTCACTGGGGGTGGATGGAAGTAAAAAGTGAACTAACCAATTAAGTGAAACACAGGGAAGATTCAGATGTAAAAGAGTAGAATGGAGATGGTATACAGATCAGGACCAGAAGTCAGTGAGTAGATCTAGATTTTTTTTTTTTTAATTTAATTTTATTTTTTTTTATAGTGGACCCTAGGTCTTTGAATAGGCTTAACACCTTCTAGAAATCATGTGTTCCTCTGTTTTGATTTGCCAGTTGCTGCATACATTCATATCAGGGAGATACCTAAATGATGCAGCATTATATACATAGGCAAAAATGCTGATTAACATTCATTTAACAAAAATATGCTCAATTGTTAGGATGTGGTTGGCAGCTAATGATGCCATTACATACATCAGGAACAGGCACCACCATAGTAATAACAAAATGCTAGCTCCTTCTCTCCAAAGGTTAACTTACTACTCCTTGTACCTTCCTTTCTTGATCAGAATCTTTTTTTCTTGTTGATCCCAGTTTTATGACATCCATACCCACATATAGCATTACTGTGCAATGTGCACTATGGCTGCATAGGTTGTATTTGCCTTGCAATACTGTGTTTCTCCAAAGGTTTCCAGTATTCCCTTCCAACAGCCTGTGGAGCTTGGCAGTTTCCCCACGTAACTCCTTTGTCACCACATTTGAGATCCAGCCATCTTTCCTGGAGTTATACAGCTTCTGTCAGCCTTTCACATCAGTATTGTTTATATTCAACAGTTTCTCATGTCTAATAGTTTCCTCCAATTAGATTAACCCCAAGCCTATCAATGGCCAAAACACTTGCCAGCAGTCCAACACTAACTCCAAGGAAAGCACATTTCCCACTGATAGCTTGCTACCAAAATCTTCTCTCAAGTGACATGAAATAGACAGCCCTTCTTCTTAACGCTGTGAAACAGGGAAAGAAGTAGCTTCAGAATCCAAATTACACAGTGCTTGCTCTGCCCTCTCAATTATATAGAAGGTCTGTCTGGAAACAAACGTGAGAGATCCAACTTCCTCAGTCATGTTTTCACTGCAAAGCTAGACAATACTCTCCTCACCTTAGCCTTTTCTATTGAGTCACTTGACTATTTGTAAATAGTATTTAAGTTCCCATTGAAGCAGTTATTGGGGTCCTAGTCTCCCTAACAGGTAGATGTCCTAGGACTGGAGAATCTTTTATTCCTTTTGAGGCCAAAATATAGCTCCATAGGATTAGCTCTGATTAAAACACCTACTGAGGTTTTTTTTTCCCCCCCCTAAGTCTTTATTGGTTAATAGTGCTAGTGATGCACAAATATAAATGCATTTAGGAAGTTTAACATAGAGGATTTCAGCAGTAAAGACATTTTGCAGCCAGAGCAAGTTATATTTCTCATTACTGGGGGAAACATACAGTTAAAAGCTACGGCACAGAAAGAGCTTACACTGGAATAAAGAAAATGCGTTGTTGAAGATATTCAGAATACTTATGGAATTTGATACATTTTCATACTCAATCTTTGCTTTTCTTCTTCCTCTTAGATATTTCACTTTAAAATCCTCAGATGACACCAATTAGGCTTCTTAGGTCTCAACAATTTCAGTAGCATAAGAGAGATGTCCATAGGATTTGACCTAAGCTTAATAAATTCCATTGTCAAGTTGCTATAGCTTGACAAAATGAACCGTAAACACTGTAGTTTCATTTGCTGTTATGGCTTGCTACATAATTTACATGTTTTATTATGTAAATCACATCTATGAAAAATATATCTTTTTTGTGATATTAAATTATGGAAGGAATACTTAGAATGTAACATTAATTAGCAAAGCTATTTGAAGAAAAGAACTATTAACAAAAATTTTAATAATCCATTGTGTTTTTTTTTTTTTTAAATTTATTTCCCTAATTCTTTTTTTCTAAGCCAGTGAATCTTTTTATCCTGCACTGTTCATAACTGTATGAGGTTTCAATTCTTCACAATTATCTTCCACTTACAAAGTTATCATTCATGATGAAATGAAGAACAATATATCATAAATTTAATTTAAATATTGACTTGTAATGATATTGCAGCATTGATGAATCCTTTGTAGGTGGGATAAAGGACCAGGCAGTGTTCCTTGAACCACCTCATTTTTTCCTACATCATCTCTGCTGCTCTATTCCTGACTTTATCTACTTGCATGTATTTTATTATATAAGCATAATCCTCTATATGTTCCCAGTATGCTTCACAAGATGAGTGCTATTTTTATCTTGACAATAAAACATTAATGTTGGTCTTGAGAAGAGGAGATGCAGGAAGAAACAATTGCAGGTAGAGAATTAAGAACAAAAGGTATCAAAACATAAAAGAAGATCCTGATTTCAAATACTTTTATACTGATAAGTCACATGGAAAAGAGAAATATATTTCACTAGGAGCACTCCACAAAAATCAATTTCAACTCCTTCCCTGCAAGTAACTGTTTCTTAGCTAGCTATGCTCGCATTACTGAAACAGGGCAGAGCATATAAATTCATGATAAGGAGGGGTCTACAGATGTTATAGATCTACTAAAGTTTATATCTGGAAAAGTTTCTATTTCTAGGAACATCTACCAAAAAATGAAGAGTATGATAAGATCAAAGTTTGAGATAACTACTGAGAGCTGGAAGAGGACACTAGCTGAATCCATATGCCCTTCACTGAGAAGGCCCTGAGCAGAAACTGCTCAGTAATCGCTAAACTATTGATGTACCATCAACACTGCTTTGGTCACAAATCAAAAACAAATCACCATACGGGTTGCTATGAAGAGAATTAACTCTCATTCAACCAGACCCGTACACTAGGATGCATTCTCTTGTATGAATGGAGCAGAAGTTGCTGCTGCTTTTGTATGCTGTGGTGAAGAGTGGTTTAAATCTATGATAAGAAACAAAAGATTAATGTTAACATTAGTAAAGTGCTAACATTAGATAAGATACTGTAAATGTTTCCAAAAATGATAAAAAACAAAATCATCCTGCAGAGCAGAACGTTACACTAATATTCATCAAGATAGAAACTAAGTTGTTTATTATTATTGTACCTCAAACATTTTCATTAAAATTAAATAGTTCTGAAGGGAAATAATATTTTCCTTCTATGTCGAAGCAATAGAAAAGAAAAAATTTAGGCCAAGTTGTTGTAAAGAAGAAAAAAGTCATTTTCAATGTTCTAATTACTCATTAGAATGTTATATGATACAATCAATGCATGGAGCTTGTATTTCAGGTGCTCAAAATTACACTGAGCTCTTCTACGTCTACTGTGCTTTCCCTGCAAAGCTGACATACATTTACCTGACTGACTTGTTCCATACTTGATGCCTATTATGTACCATCTTTAATTGAATTAGAGTATATCCATACCATTATGACAAAAATAGAATATCCATCAGATATTTTATATATATATATACACACACACAGTGATATATCAACAATGGTCATTTACTATATTTCATTTTTAAAAACAAAATAATAGTTATTAATCTACCTTTTTATTATACTATACTACAAGTATTTTTTCTCTTTTGTTCCCATAAAAAAAAAAAAAAACACACACACACACACTGACTTCACTGGGTATTTGACTTTCCAAGGTATGTTTTGATGAACACATCTGTTTGAAGAAAGAGCTAAATTACAGTACATTTTTTGGCTATCTTATTTGTTCTATAGAGTTTAATTCCTGAGTAACCTATCAGAAAAAGCTCTCATAGCACAAGTGCAGATAAAAAAACATGATTTATCTTCCTACTGATATTTATACAGTGAAGGTATTTTTACAGAAGATTGTGTGAGAAAGATGACACTTCAAGAAAAATCAATCATTCGCATTACTACAAGAAATATGATCTCTCAAATTCTTGCAATAAAACCTCATTGGGACACTTTGCTTTCACATTCCAAACTTCCAGTTCTGCTAAAGATTGATACTAAAGTAAGTGATTGCAGCTGAGTAGATGACATCATCTGCCACAGATTCAAATTAGACACAGTGAAATTAATTCACTAATATGCATGCTTATTTTTATAAAAAAATTAAATTAATTCCCCTTTAATACCTGATATTATTTACCTGGGCTTCTATTGAAAAATGTGAATATAGTTTTACCTTCTTGCATATAGATTTAGAAAACTTAAAATTTAATTCTGGGTATTTTTGTTGCCCTTTCTGTATGTGTGTAATTTTAAATTGAGCACAGGAGTCTGCATATGCAATATGAGTTCAGTACAGAAGACTATAGTATGGAATATAGCTTAATTTCAATGGTTTTTATAGAAGAGACATGAATGTTCAGTAAAGCTGTGTAACCATTTTTACACAGAAAAGTTTTTTCTTATGCACCTCAGCACAACTGAGACACAGTAGATAAAGTTAGAAAAGACAAGACAAAAATATGAAAATCAGAAAGACATTAACGTGTTTATGAATTGATCTCTGGTACCTATTAAAACTCAGACAAAGGGCAATCATAGTCTCGATTTAATAAGAAGTATATCCATCCATGAGACTGCCTTCTGCCATGAGACTGACTTCTTTTGTTGAAACCTTCCCTAGAAAGATCAACTACAATACTGGCCACTATTGTGCTACTGCCTGCATGTAAAAGTTCATATAATGCCTCAGAAATTTTAAGTTAGTAATTCATAGACCTTTCAAATCGGTTACCCATTCTCTCAAAGACCTGTCTGAAATGTCTTGAAATCTCTGGTATTTTTTCTAAATTTATGTCAAGATACACTTTTCTTCCCCATGATTATGAATATTAGTTTGCTGCCAGAAGTAAGGGATTTTTATTAAGGACCTGAGAGATAACAGTAGATTTTTTTAAATGATTTTATATGTGCAGAATAAGAAGATAAGCAGACATGCTAGAATATGAAAAAATACATGTATTAAAATTGTTTTCTTGTGTCAGCAGTTTCAGAAGTGTTCTGAAAAAATCCTAAGATGAATAGGTTCAACATATTAGTGGAATTAATTTTGTATTTTGAGGACAAGAAAGGTGAGCTGGTCACAGACTAGAAAAGAACAAGGACATTATCATGCTTCAGTGTTTGATAGTCCTTCTATCAAATAAGCTTTTCTTATGTTCAGATGGAATTTCATGTATTTCAGCTTGTGCCTATTTCGTCTTGTACCATCAGAAACCACTGAGAAGAGTCCAGCTCCATCTTCTTTAATCCCATTTCCCACCAGAGAAGGCTTGTCTGCACATTCTGGTAATTTTAATTCACTACATGGTGACCATCTAAATGATAATAAACAATAACAAACCTGATGGATGTTAGCAGTACTAGATTTGACAATAGGGCTGCTAATTAATTTAATGCACCTTCGACCTCTCCTCCACAAATCCTGTGTTCTGTGTTCTCAGTTTGCAGAGGCAAATTATAACACTGAGTCAAAACAAGTCAAATAAAATGGCTATTACCTGCTCACGCTACATTAGATACAAGGATATGGAAACAAGATGGGCTCATCATCTAAATAGGTGACTCTTGGTATTTCTCAGTGCTCAGCAGACCCTGACGCCAGCAAAAAACTGAAATGTGAGTTTATTGCCTCAATCATTCTAACACTACTATGTGTTCTAACAAAAGATCATTACTGCAGAGAAAAAAGAAATTTTAACAATCCAGATTTCTGCTATAAATGACAATGAAAATTTTAACATATAATTTGACAAATTCACTTCATGAAACAGGTATGCAAACAGTTATTTACTTTTTTTTTTTTTTTTTTGTTCTGAGGAAAGGTACAGCACATTAACGGCTTATTTCATTAATGGTTTTCAGAAGAGGAGGTGCGTTTTTAAACCGACGACTCAACTCAGAATAGCATTTAACTACCACTGATAACGTAGAGATCTCTCTGTCTACCTTAGAGTTTGATGATTAGGCACTTGCTGGGCTGCAGGAGCCTCCAATTCAAATTTCAGTTTTACTTTATTCAGAACTGCGAGTGAACTGCAGACTCTCAGCTCCATAAAGAACAGCCTAATCAGTGGCTGTTACAGCTGCTATCAGCTAGGGCTTTCCTTCCTTACAGGGCCCCCAGGTGTGTTTCTCAAACACGAGCTATACCCAACCTGCAGAGGGTTATTACTACGTGCTATTTAAGCCAACGACGAGTCATTTATTAAAATGGAACAGCTGCATCAAGACAGAGTATTTCCCCTTAAATTCAGAAGCCTCAGTCTGACTGCATCTGAACTCATTCTGCTGATGGGAGGTATTTCCATGTAACCTGGTTGAATGGAGATGAGAATACTTAAGCAAAGAAAACAGACATTTTATGATAATCACCCTTTCTCCTGTTATCTCTAGCACTTGGCATTCAGCTACGGGGTGCTAATCTGTTTCACATCATGCCAGTACTTAGCTGGTACTTAGCTGAAAGTGGCTCATATGCTCTGAATTTTCTTTTAAGATAAACTGCTATGCAGCAAAACGAGAGGCCTGTGGCACCTGTATAATTAACAGTAGCTTGCTTTTAACATGAGTTTAAAGACTTCTAAATAGTGTGAGCATTGTCCAAGCCAGGAAAACGCGAGCCCTAGGGCTGCCAGCAGGCTGGGCACCCCAATACACAGGAAGGGGACAAAGGAGATCAAAACAGACCGCACCGGGGCGGGGCGATCCACGTACACACCTGGCATACTGTGCATGAGATTCTATCTTAGATGAAGATAATTTTCTGTTAAAATATTGGAGTTACACTGGGCAAACATCCAGAATGAATATGAACCTTAATATTGTTTGACTTCTTCCTTTTATTATATTTGATCCCTTTTGAAAGGTCAAGATAAAAAAAAATAATCAATATAGATGAAGAATGTGAAGTGAGTATCTTGCATACTACTAGAAAAAAATTGTTCACGTTGATCTATCTGTTAAAAATAAAACTACAGCCATCATCAAAACAGTAAGCCTTAATATCTGAAAGTGTAGTTGTTAGCTTGGAGTGATCTCACTTTTATACTGTGCAGCTATATAATGAATTTGTTCCCTTTAGGTACAATATACCCAAGAGTCTTTTCCAATGCAATAAGTAAAGAGCATCCCTTCTATTCTGGTGTAAAGAAAGCTAGCAATATTGAGTGACTTGCTAATGAAAAATTACACATCTATGCCAGCAACATAATGTATTGGTAGTTAGAAAGCTATGCTGTGTATTATGCCAACAGAAGCTTTATAGGAGAAAATTGAGTTCACAGAATCCATATGAGGACTTTTGAAGTTGCAAATATTGATTGATATGCTTTAGATGGTCTCCAAAGTCCTGACTTTTCTCCCCAGTGTACAATAAGAGAACACAAATTCAGTTACACTGAATTAAATGAGTGCAAAGGAATGATATCTAGGGGCAGAATATCTGCAGAATTGCTGTCAGAGTATTCCCCCCCCCCCCACTATATTCTTCATTTTCATTTCATTTTTACTTTACCATCTCCATAGGCCTAATTTCAAATGAAAAAAATAGTAATAATAATAAAAAAAAATTGTTCACAGTTCTATCAGGAAAGAAGCAAATTAAAAAATAATTGAATGGCTGTGACACGAAGTGCATGCAGTGCAGCATACAGTTTACAGTGCTGTGGAGGAGCTATTCAAAGTGCAAATTACATGGTTACAATGGTGTCAGTGAGTGTGGTTGTTATCTTGTGTAACTCCATATCCCAGGTGCACAAGGACAAATCAGTAACAGGAAAAGCAGTCTACAAAAAGGTTATGTTGTTTACACTGTGCCTTTACACCAGGGCAGAACTCAGCCATTAATACCAGATATTGTTGTGCAATCCACCTTCTACAGACTTCTGTGTTTAGTTTATAGAGTTCATCTGGTAGTTTAAGGAATAAATCTGGATGAAAGGAATCTGCTTTTCCTTAGATTTCAAAGTCTTTTCAGTTCTTTTGAGCTTTAAGTGCATGGATAGTAAATGCACAGTTTCTAAAGGTGTATTTTCTCAATAGTAATTGGTACACCAGTGCACAGCAAGCAGAACCTGGCTGTGAAAGTTCCTCTCTTATTTAAACACACATATGCATATGGGTATATGTATTCCAGCATTAGAATATCACAAGACACCAGTAAGTTAATGGAAGATAAAAGCAAGGACATAAGTGATACTGAGTATATAAAATTATGTAAAACAACAGTTAAAAAAGGAGATCATATTCTAGCATCTCTATTCTTAGGGAGTTTAATTACTCCAAATAGGCAACAATGTTTCAGCACTGAATTTTTTAGAGCTTGATATAGAATTTCTTTGCTGGAGCTTTTTTCCATTTTTATTTTTGAACTGGATTTAGGGTTTTATCTTTATGCTATGGAATCCAGTGTATTTTTTTTCCCTCTCCTCTAGAACTCCTCCATCTTCCCCCGCCCTGTGTTTTGCTGCTGGCTAAAAGTTGGTGTTAGTGCTATGTGTTTGTCTGACCCACATTCTTCTGTGAACTACAGGCCACTTACTGCCTGTGGTGGATGTTAGTGCCTCAAGACTCACAGCTAAGATACTTAGAAATAATTTTAAGTATTGAATAGTTCTTCAGTATGGTCTTTCTAAAGACATATACAACTCTTAAGTTATATCTTTCAGAATCTTTTTCTCTATAAAAAAATTTCCTCTGTAACAGGATGGTCAAATATACACCAAAAGGGAGGTATGGGACTGAACAGAGTAGAAAACAAGTCAATGTATTATCTTTTCTCTGTTTTTTCCTTTATATCTTTTGTTAGGAAACTGGCTAGAGGCTTTTTAAAAACGGTGTGCAAGTTCACTGAACCAGTTAATCCTATTAAGATGTTCTGAGCACAGATGGGGCTCCGTGATCTTCAGTTACCTACAACCCTGTAAAATATTGGAAAACCCCAACTGGCTGCATGAGTCATTGAAAAGTCCATTGTTCAAATAGCTGGAAGCCCCCGCCTTTAAAATGTAAGTTGCTTTCTGCAAAGCAATGCAGTCACCTCTCTCAACTGCTCAGTCAGACCCTGTCCTGGGCATGGAGCAGCACTAATCTCTCAGAAAGATGCATGCATAGGACAATTTCAACTGCGTGCTTCTATAGCCTACCCTGCCAGGCACAGATCTCCAGCTGCCCACGTACTTATAGATAAGTCATGCTTACTGAGCCAGTTTCCTCCACCTGCTCTTGAAGCAGTCCAGAGCTCAGTAATCTGTGTCTCGCACTCAGGGTTCATGAAAACACCTGGTGATTCTAGTGCCATTTACATAGTGCTAAGAACAATCCACTGCCCTGTGAAGGGACCGTGTAATTCTGGAGCAGTCTCCAGAAGCTCTTTATCAGTGTTATATACAACAGACACAATAATTCTATAATTAAAGCATGTAACACTATAATGGGATAGAAAGTACAGTGATAATAACAGGGTGGCAAAGTCATTGGCTGCAGCAAATAAGGATAAGCTCAAACACAGTAGCTACAGAAACAAAGGGAAAAAAAGCTGCTTACCTTCAGAAGCCCTCAGATATACGTGGATCTCCAGTAAGATGCTCTAGTTCCCCCTGCCAATTCTTAAGTAAGGTCTCAGAAGGGGTGGATCCTGGCTGCACCCCTTCCAGTCACTCAGGTGCACTGCATACACCTGTGTACTCCTGGGTTGGCCCTGCCCCCCCCACCAGGTGCTCATTGTTTCAGGCCTTGACTTAGAGTTTTTTGCTACAAAGGTCAAACCAAATGGTGTTATCAATATTTTAAAATTACTGTCTAACAAAATTATCAGCGATGGCAAAATGCAAGAAAAGGCTGTTTTTCTTCTGGGAGTTTACACAAAATACATCCTCAGGAAGCATTGTTCTTCACAGAAGCTGGACCATAATAAATTCTTTGTTGCATCCATTCAGTTGTACTCCATAGTACATGTCAGGTGTGTACAGGAAATAATAAACTCATCCCTGCAGAGTCAGCAAATAAGCATCTATATTTAGGAACTCCAAAGAATACTAAGGAATTGCAAGTTAAAAATACTATTTTCTAGTCTGTAAATTCTCTCTCAATTTAGGCCTAAAGTGAAATACTAAAAATATTATCCCAAACCATACAAAACCAGAAATAAAATCTACAAATATATGCATACAAGAATTACACAGAATCATGGGGGTTGGAGGAGGCCTCAAGATATCATCAAGTGTGACCCCCCTGCTAAAGCAGGTACCCTACAACATGTTGAACAGATAGACATCCAGATGGATCTTGAATATCTCTGTAGAAGGAGACTCCACAATCTCTCTGGGTAACCTGAGTGCTTAGTCATGCTTACCATAAGAAAATTCTTCTGAATGTTAGTATAGAACTTCCTATGTACAAGTTTTAGGCCACTACTGCGTGTCCTGTCTCTGCACACTTCTGAGAAGAGTCTGGCCTCATCCATTTGCCTCCCACCTTCCTTGAGATATTTATTAACATTAATCAGAACCCTTCTCAGTCTTCTTTTCCCCGGGCTGAACAGATACAGGTTTTTCAGTCTTTCCTCACACAGGAGATGCTCCAGGCCCTTTATCATCTTTCTGGTCCTCTGCTGGACTCTTCTGTCTTTCTTGAACTGGGGAGCTCAGAACTGGACACAATATTCTAAATGTGGCTTCAGCAGGACAGAGGGGGAGGATAACCTTCCTCAACCTGCTGGCCAAGCTCTTTTTAATGCACCCCAGGATATCATTTGCCTCCTCGGCCACAAAGGCACACTGTTGGCTCATGGCCAACTATGATTTCTCAAATCCATTTTAACTGAACTTTGATTCTTTTAGTCAGAATTTCATTTTACTTTTTAAAATTACTTTTGTTTGTTTTACATAAATAGGTTGTTGTTAATGTCTACTGATCTTTGTAATTCCTTGGAAATGTTTCTTAATTTTTCCCTACTGTAAATGTCCACTTCTGTAGCTCACTGTTGCATGGTACACTGCCACCTCTTTCACATAAATGAAGTGACAGGATGATGTACTGAATCCATATGCAAGTGTGTTATGAAGCAATTATGTTTGATGGTGCAGATGTGTTCAAATTAACTTTCTTCCCTGACTACAGAAAATCTGTATCGGAGACTTAGGGGAGCATTTCTTGTATTATTAAAAATAAATTACTTGCAAAATAGGGCAGAGATTGATCCGATTCTAACGGTTTAAAGCAGTGAAAGGGAAAACAAGTCTGCTTTGCACAGTTAGCAATATATTACACCCTAGTTTTAGCCCAGGATTGCAGTTAATAAGAAAAGTATTTTAAAGTAATACATATTAATCACTCACTAAGGCTTACTATATGATGAATTAACTAGATCAGATTTGCTATCCACCTAAATTTCTGTAACAATTAGAATCATGGAATTATAGAATTAGTTTGAAAAGCTTGAGCTATGTATGGTAAAGCATCATATGCTGAAGTGATGATCTTAAAACAGGATACTGAAGTACTGGAAAAATATGTCATAACTGCTTTTTAAAGAGAAAGCTAGTATTAAAAATTGGGTTAAAGAAGACACCCATCCTCTAACAGGATCAGTAATTTTGTCAGATCTATTTGTTTTGATGTGTCATGAATCACAATTAAATTTAGCTCTCCTATATATTTGTGGTAAGAAGACATTCTGCATAGTATATTCAAGTAGACTAAAAACAATCTACGTAAGGACATAAGCAGTATTGTCTCAATTCAAGTGGCCTAGTCTTCAAATATATACAGAAATATTAATTCCCAGTTTGAATGTGGAATATATTCCCTTTGAGATGTAGTGATCACAAAATACATAAGCTTACATCTATTGAAATCAATGAAAAATCTTCTTCTGAACTCACTACAATCAGAAGTACAGCTACATTTTCTTCAGGTAATTATTTTTCAAAAGGTTGAGTTAGCTATTAGGTCACTTGACTTTAGTGCCTAAAGCTAAAGCTTTTGTAAGTGACTGGAGATTTATTTTGCAAGCGAGATTCTTAAGGAAGGATAATTCCAATATATTAAATTCAGTGCTTACCTGAAAGTAAGTACCTTACATTAACTTCCTGAAGGATATATACATGCATGCCATCAAAGACAAGCTGTCAAAATAAGATCAAGTGCTGCTTAAGTTCACTTAGAAGCTAACTTTCATTCCAAGGTTATGTGCTTCTTCAAGGTGAAGTGTGTGGAACTGCATACAGCTCTGTTGCAGCTCTGATTCTGCCTGTTAGCAAATGTCACGGATGTTCCTGTGATTTGCCAAAGCTAGCTGGACTTAACTGGTTGAATGTATGTCTTAAAGTAAACTCTGTAGATCGTTTATTCTTCAAGGGTTAATTAGGCACAGTCAAAATAAAACAGACAAAAAAATAAGCATGCAGAACAAATCTTTAAGTCTTTTGTCAGCGCTCTAAGTGAAAAAAACATTATCACCATGGTGTTCTCATTTTCTAAATACTTATACCAAATATTCGACCAAATATATCTATTTTAAGGGGAAATCTTCAACAGCTAAACAATTAAAATTGCTACTAGGTGAAATTTAGGGAGATAATTAGATATATAATTAAACAAACATGAAAGATAGCTGTTGATTTTCAATTTGGATGCAGTATATTCTATGGATAGTCCCAGTGAAATTAGTGAAACATTTACATTCAATGAATGTAAACTCTTTTTTTACAGACTCTTTTTTATAATGAAAATGTACGTTTGAAATGAGAACTATGTGTCCTTTCTTATTAAAAAAAATAACTAAGCAAAACAGTGGTATCAAGAATTTTACTTTTATGTTTAAACTACAGAACTCAGGAGCAAGAAGGATTTTTTTGTATTTCTTCATGAACTGGTAGATGTTATTCTAGAGAGTATTTATTATGAATATAGGTCGTTAACTAAGTAATGAATAACATTTATTATTCCCTTGCTCTTCCTTAAAAAATTTTTTTTTTTAAATATTTTTTTAACATGTATTTTTACCTGTGATTACCCATGATTAACTAATTTTGACTTCAAATTGTGCATCGGCATGAATATACACATTGCTTGCTACGCACATTGTACTTTTCATGTAATCACTGGGAAATGCTGGTTCCAACCCAGCCAAGATGAGTTTTTGTCTTGACTTCAAAGGGACAGGATTTTACCTTTTGCCATTTTTTTTTTTTCCTTTGGCTATTCAGTAAAACAGATTTGCACCTAGTTATGATGAGTTCAAGAGATTTCTTCTTTACAGATTAAAGATTGCAAGTATTGATTCTCAAACTTCTACAATTAATTATCAAGTATTCAGTTCAGATTTTTGTGGAATTACAGATTTTCACAAATGTCTGTCAGTGGCGTGGATATTTATGGAGAATGAACTATGTAATTATTTATAAACTACAAAGTTCTTGAATTGTAATCATGCATTTGTCAACATTTCGGACAATGGCTGGTTTCCATGCTGTGTAGAGTGGACTGATATCCTCTTCCAATGTTTCAGTCTGGCATCTACCTTGCATGTATAAATTTAAGCACATTCTTAATTCTTAGTTACTTAGTCAGTCATCAGATTCATTGTAATCTCTTTTCTCCTATACCCAACAGATTTCATCATCTTACAGTATTACTATATTCCACATTTTTTTTTCTTGTTGAGAACATTTAAAACATTTTCTGAGCCCTATGACCGAAGTCTTGTTTTATGGCTCTCTTTTTTTTTTTTTTTTTTAGATACTGAAACTCATCTGTGTTTACCAGTGAAGCTAGGTCGGCATTCCCAATTCTTTTAAATGCTGTACAACAACAATATGAGCTTCTATTTACTCAAGCTTTTCTTTTTCTGTTAGTGGATATACATCAGGCATTTGTTCAGTGACTGACTTAAAACCCAGTGCTATCCTTATTAGAGAAAAACAATTATGCAACAGTATGATTTACTTCCCTCTTCAGCATCTCATGTATAATCATGCTAATAAGTCTGACAACAGCTAGTGTATTTTCTAAGTGATAATTGGGGATTTAGATATGTGGATGCAATGACGTTAAAGGAGGTAACCAAATCCTAGGACTCTGTTTTGAAAACCATCACCCTGCAGCAGATTTAATGAATTTTCATTTGGTCGCTTACATAGTTTTGATGAATGGAAAGACAGATTTCATTTTCAGAAAACAGCAGTGTAACAATAATGTCATCTATGAAAACAGTAATCTGCACCAAATGAAGTTTCAGCTAGGTAAGCACTTTTACTAAAATAGCAACAATTCGGGCTCATTGACACCTAATAGTATCATTTATTTTAAACTCTATATAAAAGGAATACCTATGCTCAACACATTTGCTTCTGAAAATAATACCCATTGTTTCCTTTGTTTTCTTTTAACTGCAGTTCCCTTTTTTTGACTACAGGGGACAAAGTGTGCTGGAAAACTGCATTTCAGATTTGCTATTTGTTTATGTTACTCCTCCCTATTACTTCCCTTGCTGGCCCTTCCTTTCTCCTTCTCCACTACTGAGAATGTTTACTGTGGAGAACCTTCTAACTGATTTACCAAAAACAACCCCAAACTTTGCAACTAAGAAAAACCTATAAAGGGAAAATAAACTGGAGTAAATATTTGAGTACAGGAAAGAAAATACAGAGGGGGAATGCTGTGCAAAAGGAAAGCAGAAAAAGGGAAGTGAGTTCAATGCAAAAAAAAAAAAAAAATTATCAGAGATGATAGAGCACCAGTCCCAGCATTCCCATTCTCGAGTTGATGAGACAATGACAAAGTAATGTAAATGCTGCAGTTAAAGTCAGTGTCAGTCAAAAATAAAGTCAAGAATAAGGTGTAATGTAGTCACCTCCTATTGCATCCCTCACCATCTGCTAAATCTTGACACATAATATTTCACAGAATGAAGTGTAAAGTGCAAGGTCAAGATCCAAGGTATTTCACTCATCAGGGAACTCCGGATATAAAGTCTTTATTGATCACTCACAGCTATCTAACAGCACCTTTGTAACTCTGTAATAGGTGCTGAAAGATTTTATGCTTTTATACCATTCAGCTTGTGATACTATCCAGTGTGGCAAGGACATGCAAATGGTACAGTGGCTTGCAGGCTGATTTAATATTGAAAGGCAAGGTATAGATCAAGGAAAGGAATTAAGCAATGCTTCAGCATGATTTAATCTCAAAGCTGGGCTATGAAATATCTGAGCAAATAGTATATAGTATTAGTTATGAGATTGATAAAAGGGAAGTGAATGTTTTAAAAAATGGTTTGCCTCACAAAAATCACTTTTCAAATGATGGCAATTATACCAAACACAAATTGCTTCCATAGTGTCATACTTTCAGACAGAATTAATGAGTGAGTTAATAACTCCTGTATTAACATAATAGGCTAGTTAGACTAATTCACTGGAAAAGCTGAAGTATCGTTATATGTTTTAACATAGCATTGTTATGTGAGGGTATTTTATTAAGTGACAGGGAAATTAGTTAAATCACAGGTAAAAAAGATTAATCATGCAATCTACCTCTAAAGATCTACATTTAGCCAACATTTAGCCAAAGGGATATGAATGATGAACCGCTAAGCATATCTGCCATCACTAAGTCATATAATTTGGCAAATAAGAGGACACTTTTGCCTTAAGTGCATACATGAATCTGAAAAGAAGCATAAAGTTTTACAACAGCAGCAGCATTTACTCCACTGTCATTAAGCTTCTCCCACCAGTTTTATAAAGGGTTTTATTACTTGGCCATTTCACCTTAAGGTAATATTTGCCATGAATGGAGGCATTCAAGGCCAGGCTGGATGTGGCTCTGGGCAGCCTGGTCTAGTGGTTGGTGACCCTGCACATAATAGAAGAATTGAAACTAGAGGTCCCTTTCAACCCACACCATTCCATGATTCTATGACTAATCCAAACTGGTGCTGAACACCTGCAACTTCTGCTGAATTCTTCAGTGAAGTTTACAGGTACTATCACCAGCTCAGAAATTAAATTTAGGCTCTCTCACTAAGTCTTTGAAAACATTTCCACTGTTCTTTTCAGAACGGGGTAGATCAAAACTAGGCAGATAAATAAATGTAAGAATAAAATATTCCGTAAGTCCCAAGTAAGTTAATTTTCTTTCTTTTTTTTTTTTTCTTTTCATTTCCATTCTCCCTATCCTCTGAAAATAAGGTTTATTTGAAAATAAACAACATAGAGATTCCAAAATGTGCAAAGGAGTGCACACACGTTAGATAAACAATAGCTCAGGAAAGATTTCAGTGCAAAAAATATTCTCAGTTTTCATCTCCCTGTAGTCATTCAGTGTGAGCAGAATGTGTTATTGGTTGCTTCTGCTGCAGGTACTTTTAGGCCCAAGTGAGGCTAAAATCCTACTCCCACAGACCATTCTTACTAACGAAAGTTTAAACTCTAAATGAGGATATTCACTACAAGAAGTGTGAAAATGTGTAAATATCATTACTTTTGAAGAGACTGTATCCCATTTGGGAAAGTGAGCAAACTGCAAACTATCTGGGAATGGGACCTGGGTGACTTCTTTACTTTTGTGCATATAGGATTGTCATTCATTTCTACAGTTCCAAAGACTACCTTAGGTTAAAATATTCTTATTTTTAAGTATTCCCTATGCTTACTAGTCTGACGTTGATATTATTATATTTATGAAAAGTGTCAGGTAGACTATGACTTATTTTCCAGTATTAAAGTCTTTTTTATTTAGCTGCACTTGATTCTTATCATCATGATTCTTCCAAATTATTTAGGTAGGCACAAGATGTTAGATTGTTTAAAGTTGTGATGGATTTAGTCAGATTTACTTCAGGGAATCTAGATTTACTTCAGGGAATACAAAAAGAATTTTCCCCTTATCATGTCAAGATGAAACAACAACAACAATAACAAACCATAGAGCATCTGGTTCAACCTACATTTATATCCCAGAGAATAAGACTGATCTGTGAAAAGTCCATCTGAAGGCTAAGCTGGAACATGTGCTGTAAGACTGTCCATGCAGTGTGTTACTTTTTCCCCAAAGACAAACAAATTCAAAGAAAGACGTGGTACAATAACTAAAGCATCACTTATGATGACGTTTTTTTTTGTAGTGAATGAGAATTGTGATGTTCTACTACGGTAAAGCTTTCTTTACTCATCCCATAATAAAGGCAAGCAGATCTGATATCTCTTGCAAAAAAAAAAATGTAATTACTATTTGCAGTCGTCCTGTCACTAGATTCTATTTCTCATGGAAAAAAAAAAAAAAAAGACATAATATTACAGTGGAAACTAAAGAAAACATGGATCTGTGTTTCAGTAAAGCTGCAAGAGTGCATCACATGCATCAAATCATACTGCAAGAAACAGTACCTATAAATAACAAATAGCCTCAAAAATAACTGGGCTGTAAAACTTGGAAAAAGAACCACTGCAGTATGCTACTATTTGCTCTTGATTCCAGCAATCTCTTCATTTATCTAAGGCAGCTGCTGACACATATTACTTTTTGTACTCTTCCAAATGGCTTTAGCGTATGTCCAAGCTGCATAGAGAATAAAAATGTATGATGCTGAACATTATGCTATTCTGCATCCTTAAAAGAAAAGACCTGGAAGAACAGTCAATGATATTTTCTTCTGGTATAGGTAAGAGCTGAAATGAAGAGCTGAAATTCCACATTCTAGCTGACCATCTATGGAGGCAGTATCTATATCATCAGAGAACATGCATACTAAGAAGCAGTCAGAACAACAACAACAACAATAAAACCAGAAAAAGCTGAATTTATTTTAATTATGAATGAATTACCACAACTGACATGAAAAGCAACATGAGTCTTATAGAACAGTAGAACTGTAGAACTACAGAATCACAAAATGGCTTGGGTTAGAAGAGACCTTGAAAATCATCTACTTCCAACCACTGTGCCATGGCAGGCTTGCCACTCACGAGGTCAAGCTTATTATTGACTTTCCATTCTTACAGCATACTTCCTACACTTCAAATGGGTTCCTCTTGCATTCCCTGGAATTACAAACAAACAAACAAACAAACAAACAAATAAAAAACACAACCAGTCAAATGGAATGAAATAGGGACTAATGAATAGTAGGTACTCATTTAATGTTCTGAGATAATGCTTGGTTAAGATTTCTTCCAAGAATCTTCACATTGCTTGCTCAAATGGTGGCAAAGAGGGTACCTTAAAATCTTTGTCTAGACAATAAGATAATCTGTCTTCCAGAGCCTGAGTTCATTTTTGGAAGAAAATCTTTCTTCATATCTAGTACACTATTGCATATATATGCTGAATGCTTTAAAATATTTTTTTATTCTATTCCCAAGACATGGTATTTTGAGATACATCTACTCTTATGTTACTCAAACCCTCAGGATGATATTAGGAAGAACATCATTCAAGTTTTCACAGAAATACATATATTTTGGAGCCAGACACATAGTGACACACTTTAGGCTGTTTAATAAACACTATTAATGATTAAAATGAAAACTTCATTTCCAGAAAAACCATCTTCTTTTAGATTCTGAACAACAATTTGTCACTTTATGTAACATGTAAATGACATAACATTTCACAGAACATGGTCATTAAATTCCCATTTCTAATCAAAATGTTCTATATGTACCTTAGAGAAAATTTGCAAGTCTCCTGACTTCATTTTGCATGTGAGTGCTGAGTTGCATCAAGATTAGATTAATCTATTATTCTCTTTTCTATCTTACAGTTATGATCAAGACATTTCTCACCCCCTCATGGCCACTTTTCCTTACAGTTTCAGCAAATATTAGCAGTATATTTTGCATTATTTTCTAGTGTGACCTCTGAGACTCTAGTTGAGCTAATTTTGCTGGTCTGCATCACCAATTATATGAATAATTTCAGTCTTTGAGCATCCAAAACAGAATTCTAACTAACTTAGATAGTTTGCCAGTGCAGTTATATAATTTACTTTAAAATCACAACATATGGCTCAAGTTAATAGAATTTCATTGCCAACATTCTTCTCAACTAGCCCTCACTGCATCCTGTAGTAAGATATCCATTCACAATCAGAATATATATAATAGAAAGTGTCAAAATTAATTTCCCATAGAACATTAATAAAGCTAATGGAAATACACAGGGGCAACAAACAGATCAAATGTAACTGCAACTGCAATATTACTCTGGATTATGCTCCAGTATGAGATAATCTCTCAAGACTATTTTTGGTAACTGTTACTGAAATCAACAAATAACAGCATTTTTTTCTTTCCCCTTCCCTTTCCTTCCCTTCCCTTCCCTTTCTATTTTCTGTACAGAATTAGAGATGTTTAGTGTAAGAATGCCTGCTTCTTGCAATCTAAATAGAGCAGAAGTGCTTCAAAATCTGTAATGTGATTGCTTAAAAACAGTAAAAATCAAGATTTGTTCATAAAGAAAACTCCTTTACTACTTCTATGTCAGTGTAACACATTCTGTGTCTTCTTAAAGATTTCTACACTGTAAGAGGATTTTAATGTACAACTTTTGAGTTGTGTATGGGACTTAGGAACAATAGTCCATATACTGGCTGAATGCAGTTCATGGCTTATGTACACTAACAATTTATCATATAGCAGTTTACGAATTGTATTTCAATGTATGGAATCTCAATCCATCATGAAAAACAGTTATTGTTCATATACTTTACCTCATTCTACAAGGAAATATTTCAATGATCTTGAATTGCTTACCACAACTCTCTGGCACATAGATACTACCGTGGCCCAGCTACTGTGTAACAGTGCTTTACACAGATTGCATTTAACTGTTACATTTAACTGTTCTTCTAAACCTTTGAAAACTTAGATGTATCAGAAAATGTGTCTATTTAGCTGATGAAATACAGAAAGGTTTTTCACACTGTTAGACATTATGTATTGTTTATTTGGTACTGAGTGGAGTATCTCCCATAGCTCATAGTGTTTCTAAATAAACAAACCACGGAATTTATCTGTCAGCAAGAAAGCAGGTGTTACATTAATAACGTCTTTTATTAGAAGCATGCTAGTGGTACCATATTTTGATGAGTAAGTAATTCTTTTTAAAATATGGATATAGATTGTTCACAGTGTCAGTATAACTAATTTTACTGCATCCTACCAAGAAATGTTTAAAAATAGATGCTTCTGAAGAACTGGGTATTTAATGAAATGTGGAGTGGAGTGAAGTGTTTGTCATCTGGGGATTTCTGACTGGAAAAGAGGGAACTCTGAGGGAATTTGTTAGGAATCAACAAAAGAATGAAAATGTCAGTAGTGACTCCAGTCATGGGATCGGTACTAACTTATACTTGGTGATTTTTAAGTCATTTGAAAAATGCTATATATTTTTTTCAGAGATTTTCCCCAGAATTTGCTGTGTATAATACCATAATTACTATGAATTTAAAGTAATTTTAGCATACTATTACTAGAAAGAGCTAAAAACCTCATTTAGCTCTTTTAGGAATATGTGGAAAGAATTCTGTTAGTAGGATGTGTCTCCAAGATGGAAAACAAAGAACAGTGCAATCTTTTCCTCCGTTTGCAAAGTATTTCCCGTGTAGATAATAAGGTTAATGTAACATTCAGATAACTGCATTACAAATTCACAAACAGTACATGTTAACAAATCAATTTTTTTTCCTTGTTTTGAATTCCCTGCTGTCCTTCAGCATAAAGAGGTATCTCCTTTTCTTCTCTCCTTCATTCCCTCCCCTCTCTGAAGTGTATATGCAGTATAAATAAAATATTAATATATAATAATACAGAGTATAAATTCCACATATATTGCAAAAGCAATAAGGCTTAATGAAGATGGGTAATATGATCACTAAACTCATAAGCACTTTAAGCTGTTGCTTAAAAAGTCCTCAATCATTTGGTCAACCAATCAATAATATTTCATGTCTTCAAAATAATAAGATGTTATGGATCTGTTAATTTCCATGAAAAAGAATTTTTGCATAAAACAAAGTGATTTTTGTACTTCTTGCTCCTTAAATCACATTATTTCCTTAAGGAGTAATGCTTTTCATCACATACACAATGGATTTGTGCATAACATAGGTTAATTTCCTCAGTGGTTTGTTCCCACTTGTGAAGATAATTAAACACTATAACAAGTGACTTTGGGATGTGATATCTGTCCTTCAGCTTAAGTCATTAAAACCAAAGTTGTCTTTTTAGAAAATATTCCTTATCACAATGTGTCAAATCGTGAGTTTCAGCAAAATATCATAGCCCAGGATATGCAAAAAAAAAATGTATCAGTAAAACTTTCTGAAATGATGACAGGCATCAATTACAGCTTCAAAATTTCATTAAGATTAGCACACATGGAATAAATACTTATTACAGCCTCACAGACTCCTCACTGGTACACACACAGCATTTTCAGAATGATCAGTAAAGGCAACTTTAGCCTTCTATGCCATAAAAACAGGCGAATGCCCTGCCTATTTGCTATATATATCTCTGCAAATAATTTTTAGCTATATTTGCAGTATGCATCAGCACAGCTCTGTTGGAATTGGTTATTTAATGCTGATTTACATTGGCTCAATATCTGGTCTTTCTTTTTAGTTTAAATTCCCTAAGATTTCCCCCCCTAATTTGCATAAAACCCTCAAAGACTAAAGCATTCTTGATTTTTCATCTATACATGCATATTTTCTTTAAAAAATGCATATATGCCTTTTAATCTTTTCTCTTATTTTAATCTCCTGATTGTTCTGTTTATTATTAAGATAACTTTTCCGATATTAATGAAGATGTAATTAGTATTAGATCGTCTATGTGACTTGCTTCATGCATAAAAATGAAACAAGACAGGAAAGGGAGTAAGATATGCCATGAGAGCAAAGAAAAAGAAAGGCAGCCCACAATACAGGGCAAACAATACCTCCTCTAAAGCTAATGTGTGACAATAACAGAACACGAGTCACCATTATTCAAATCATATTAATAATTAATAGACCTGTATGTTACAGAGTGTTCTCCCACCATTTTCTCCCAATTCTCTTGATTCTAAACAGTTTCTACTGATTTCACCTGATGTAAAATACAGCACACTAAGGCTGCTATTATTTTGCCTAGGATTTAATTGATGTTCTATTGCATTTATATGATTTTAATGTAACTTACTTATTTACAGATTAGAGGAGGAACTTTCCACGCAGCTTATACCTTGATCTAAAAGCTGAGAACCAGATTTGAGAATCACATCTCTTCCAGAATAGCAATGGAAGGTTCCAATTTCAGTCAACACTGAACAGTCAGAGTTTATCTTGGTTGCTAGGTTATTGTGAATGTGTGCATGTTAAAAATAAAGAATTTGAGGGAGTGGCACAGAACTGCACCAGAGGAGAGTCAGATTAGGCACGTATGTCAGTGTTCAGAGGGCATTTGCGATAATGTCCTCAATAATATGCTTGGACTTTTGGTTGGCCCTGAAGTGGCCAGGCATTGAGCAATTCCATTCTAACAAACAAACAAAAAGCCCTCAGCAAGTTCTGCCTCACTGAGATAAATCCATACAACTTTTACCAGCTGATATTGTAATCTGAAGGTTTTTGTTTGTTTGCTTGTTTGTTTGTTTGTTTGTTTTTAACTAGTCTACCATTAAATATATACTGAGAAGAGTGCATCCTTGGAACAATTTTTTTTTTGTGGAGAGCAATGCTGCTCAACAACAGCTTGCAGTGCTCCAAATGGCAAAAGATATTGCCAAAGTATTATATCATGCAAGCAGTTGTGGAGTGTAGGAAATGACACCTACTATAGGCTATATTTAAGAGTGTAAGTCTGTAAAAGCAGTCACTGAAGGAATATAACAGCTGCAAATGTATCAGCATAACTTCTTGTATTCAAAGGAGGTGGAGAGTTAAGATGAATACCAATACCTTGCAAGCTGAAGCTACATGAGGAGAAAGAAGCAAGAAGCAACAAGTAACAAGGAGATGAAAGGCCCGGCCAGCTGCGATGGGGTGAGTATGTTATTGGTACAAATGGCTGCTTTGGGGAAAGAAAAGAGTAGGCACAGAAATGGGAGATTGCTGTCAAACTGATAATTAATTTCTTCAAGTATTCTTGTGAACACAAGAAAAGATAGTCTTTACCAAATGGCCTTATTTTTTTTTCTATAGAGAAAAATATTTTCCTCTGTTTTGTTTTGTTTCTAAATCTACCTTCTATAGAGAGGTAGACAAAACAGAGGAAAATCACAATACCTGTGTTTATTAAAATAATGGCAGAAGCTTCCCCTTCTGCTGTTAACGCATTTTTTGAATAATACCCTCACATGTTGCCAGCTTTTTCTTCATGATGTCATACTAAGAGGCACACAAACATTTTTTATACAAAGTGCTAACAGAGACATACCCTTTACATAAATAAAAGTCACCTAATCTAAAAGCAGTAGCATCATGGAAAAACTCTTCAGATCCTGTTACAAAGTATAGTCAATTCTAAGCTGTTAATGGTGCAAGACAGATTGAGAGTTCTTGATCCACAGCCAGAATCCAATTAATGTCAGGAATTATCACTACTCTATAGTTCTCATTCATCCACAAACTACAGCTATGGCAATTCTCCTGAGTCGTGAAGACAACTAATCACCACTGTCAGAAGAATACTGAAATCATCATCAGGTGAAGATGAAATTTCACAGAGTAATTTTACCTTTTTCTGACCAGAGTGCTCGGTCAAAGCTCAGGGCATTGTGTATTGATTCCATTAGGAGGAAGGTGGTGATGGAGTCAGATGTCTTTGTTGTAATCTATTTACTTAGAAAGAATGAGAAAGCTTCTGAACCACTGCAGAAAGCAAACAACTGTTCCCACATCATTCCTCCAAAAGTCTTTCAAGCTGGCATCTGGAGCAAATTTTCCCTTTCTTAGATTTTAGACAAACATTTATCAGATGAAAAAGGGTAAACAACATCTTGAGATCCTTGGCCCTAGTTTCTGTGATTCTTTTGGCTCTCAGAGTCATACACTCCTGTGTTCCAGCACCTTACTGGCTGTGCACAGTATATATGGCATATGTTTTCCCCAGGCATCCATTTCTACATTTAAGGCTTCATATAATACTGGCACATGAATGCCCAGTTGAACACAGGAGGTGGAAGCTGTTATTGTTTCACCTGCATAGTTTAAAGAAGAAGCCTGAATACTTTTTTAACTGATCTAAACAAAGAATGATGGTTCTTTTTTACAGTTTCCAAAAGACTACCTTAAGCTCCAAACATCCTGACTAGTGGTAGCCCACAGAAAATGACTATGATTGCTAAAGGAATACATTCCTAAATCAATATCAATGTTCAGTTCTGATGTTAAATTATATATATATATATATATATATAAAATAGAGCATCATATTTAGTTTGGGATAAGAGATGGTAATAGTTTCTGTTGTTGTCTAGCACACAGTAAGAACTCAGGCTCTCTGCTGTAATTGTAGGTGAGTGCTCTAAAATTTTTGATCTGTGCATTGTGAGATGGTGTGTCTAAGGAACTGGGGTGACAGATCTCTGTACATCTCAGTGTGGGACAGTGTTTTGCACAGAAGCCTTCCCCAGGCAGTACAGTTAAATCAGGTGATCCAAAAGCTAACAGACTGTGGGAAATGTGGGTGACAGAAGATATGTAAAGGGAAGGTAGGTTGGGTGAAATTTAGACTTTTATTTTAATCTGTACTGTTACAGTTCAGCACTCTTCTACGTTTTGTGCTCTTTTGACTTTACTGATCTCAATAAAGAGGATTGTACAGAGGTGCTCGAGAGCCGTGAGTACTTAACATCCATTCTTTGCAACGCAATGTATTTGAATTAAGCATGAAAATACCCGAATCAGATGTGGAGTGGAATGTGCTGCATGATAAGTCCACTGTACATATTGAGTTCCCCATCTGTGAGACAAACTTAGAAAGAAATTAAAGCAGTTGGTATTAAAGTAAATTAGAAGAAACTTGCATCCCCAGGAATTCTGTATCCTTACAGTCTTTGACTGCATTTAGACACCAGTAAATATGCAGCAGCATTTTTCAGATGTGTACATTTACCCATTATTTGAAAGGACAGAATATCTGGAACAGCAATTACATTTCAGGGGTACAGTAGGAAGTAATTTGCAAGTACATCATTTACTTTCATGGGTAATGGGTGAAATACATCTAAAGCTTGGTGGGTTTTTTTGTTGTTGTTGTTTTAAGAAAAGCTCATACTAATCCATCACTCGCATTAATGTACAGCATTTCATACTTACTTTGATGATGTCTTAAGATAGAACCGCAAGTGGTAGACCCACTCAAATGCCCTTATAGAAAGATACTGTTCTGTACTCTCCTCCAAATTCACAGTGCACTCCATGCCGTAGAGAAAACAAACAGCTAAAAAGGCACATAAAACCCCTAAGATATAAATAAATCAGCAGACAAAGCCAGTTTCAATCTGTGTCCTACGATTTGAGAAAAGTTTGTACCATTTTAATGCACACTATAGAAGTGGCTACAATAAGTGCCTTCAATTTAATTCTACCTTTTACATTAGAGCAAGAGTGAGCAATGTGAGAAAGGGAGAGCTATATAATACACTGGAAAGCCGATTCTCGAAAAGTACGGATTTTAGAGTGCATCTTTTCAAGCTCCTGGCATTATAGGGTAAGAAATCAAATGTACTGGGGGCCTGCATGCCATAACGTGCAGAAAGCAGGCCGGCAGATCGCCGCATGGCGCGGTTAACTCTCCCGCTGCGGGAGCGCCGTGTGGAGCAGCGGAGCGCCGAGCGCCATCCGCGGGGCTGCGGCGCCGCCTGGAGCACACCCGGGGCCGCACCGCTCCCGCTTCCCTCGGAGCCCGAGGCAGTGGTGTGAGGGACATATCGCTGCTCTGTTCATTTTTACTCCCACCCTCCAGCCCGAGGTAAAGCCTTTTGGAAAGGATAAAGTTAAAGCGCTCAGATAATTTTAATTGCTGCGGGTATTTTTGTTTGTTTGTTGTTTTTGTTTTAAATTATAAAAAGTAAAGAAGGTGGGTTTCTTAAATGTATGCTTTGAGCCATGGACTTGTCTCCCTGATCCTCCTTGGCATGAATTTTTGTGATAGCTGATTAGCTCCTGTGGATGGTCCAATTACAAGCCTTAGAAAGTCATCCAAAGCAGCAAATTAATGCTTTAGAGGACACTGTGGAAAAGAAAAAATGTTAATCTTTTAGAAGTTGTGAATGAACAAAATGCTGCAAATTTTGCAGGCAGGATGACAACAGAAATGCTCTCTAATATCCTAACCCCTTTTCAGAGCTCACCACATCTGTAGTAAATGCATTAAATACGTACTAGACTCAGGAAGAGACTGACACTTTTTTGATTGTTGTCCACGGCATAACTCCGAGGAAACCATTTCTTTGAAATTTCAGATGCTAAGATGTTACACACTGTTTACTCAATATGTGTAAAACACCCTGTTTCTGCAACAAAATGATTTGCTCTAGTTCTCATTTTAAATGTAAAATGACATTTCAGACATTTCATTTTGAGTTACAACTTTTGAAAAGTCAAAGAAACGTTTCAGCTATCTTGAAGAGTACTATCCTGAGACTTAAAGATCTTTTTTGTCTTATGCAGAGAATAAAAGATATAAAGCTCTTTTCTCTGCACTTGGGATTTTGAATGTACACTACTCTGGTTTTTCATTTCATCTTTTTCTTACCCACTCTCTGGCCGTGTGTTAAGCTGTTAGAAAATCTCAGTCCAACACTGGTGGGTTTTGTCTAAAATGAGACATTTGCACTGATGACTACATCAATTTCATTGATTTATATGAGCCATATTATGATGAACAGTAAATTAAGAACCATATTATTGCCAGTGATAACATGATTATTACTGTGTTACATAACAAGTGAAGCGTGACCAGGGCTGGAGATGTCTCAGGAGGTCTCTGTTCCAACCTCTCACTCACAGCAGGGTCAGCTCTGAGACTGCTTGGAGCAATCTTGGAAACTGCTGGGGATGGAACACACACAGCATGGCTTGGCTGTCCGCACCAAGGACAAGGTTTTCCTTCTGTCTGACCTCAATCTCTCCAGTTTCGTTTTTGTGCCTGTTGTCTTTCAGCCTCCTATAGGGCTCTTCTGGTAAGAGCCTCATTCTGTCTAACTGCCTGCAGATGCTGGATGGTTGTTAGCTCCCCCAAACCCACATTTGTGCTGTGCTAAGGAGCCCCATTTCCCATCCAATGCTCAGAGCAGCTGCTTCAGCCCCTCGGCCATCCTAGGAGCCTTTTGCTGAGCTCACTGAGCATTAACCCTGCACAAGACACCCCGAGACTGGCTGCAGTATTCCCCAAATCACAAATAGTTCAGGTATATGTGGCCACTGCCTCTTCAGCTGACACCTCCTCTTCCATATTTTTTAATTTGTTTTTTCTTTAAATAAGTGTCTCATATATTGTGAAATTGCAATGTTACAGCATTCAGAAAACTTTCCTACTGTGGAGTTTTGCATCAAATATTCATGTCACATAATGATATGACATGACAAATTCAGGCAATATTCTGTGATTCCTGAAGATTCTCTCAAAAAGAATTTGCATTCCTTGCTGACGGATGTTTTAAATCCTACTGAAATATCAGGATCTTTTCTTTAAAATTCACTGTTCTGAAACTGGATTTTTGCATTTTGTATATATGTATCGACATGAGAGATCCAATTCAAAATTAACTCCATCTCTTAAAATAAAAAAGAATGCTGTCTCACAGAATCCATGGAACTGTGTAAACTATTTCTATATTTAGTTGCAAGAGACTACAAAAGACACTGGTATATCAGAATGTAGCAGATATTTAACTTAATCTAAATTAGAGTGAATTCAGCCTCATAGCACAGCATGTCAGTAGGCTGCTTCTTTCTAAACAGTTCTCTGCCATGCTTTAAATGCTGTCAGGATGCAGTAGGAGCAGGGCTGCTACACAAGGGAGGACCCTCTGGGATCTTGGGTTGGCTGGGATCAGGGGCCAGGTCCAGGGTGCTTGCAGAGAGTCCAGTTCAGGAACAGCAGGAGGCAGGACTATGACAGGTCTAGAGACACAGGACGAGTGGTAACAACTTTAAGTTGCATTGGGAAGATTCAGGTTGAATATTGGGGGAAAATGTATTCTCAAAAAGAATGTTGAGGCATTAGAACAGGCTGCTTAGGGAGGTGGTGGACTCATTGACCCTGGAAGTGTTCAAGAAATGTGTAAGTATGGCACTGAGGCACGTTGGTTAGTGGGATAATGCTTGTACTAGATGATCTCATTCATCTTTTTCAACCATAATAATTCTGTGAGAGGCCAGGGTAAAGGCAAGGCTGGAGGCTGAACTATGGCTGAGATTGGGCAGAGTGTGGGTGGGGATCCTAGTTCAGCTGGTCAGGTAAAAACCTTTCAGGGGATTCAGGGCCCCCAACAATGGTTTTTGTAACTATATGAGTTAATTCCGGTTTTATTCTTGAATGGAGAATTATGAAAGGTGATAACAGGAAAAATGACACAGTTGATGGGAAAAAAGTTACAATATTTCACAGAATCATAGAATATTCTGAGTTGGAAGGGATTCACAATGTTCCTCGAGTCCCGCTCCTGGCTCCACATAGGACTACGCAAAATTCAACCCTAAGTCTGAAAATGCTTAGTGGCCGGCAGCTCAGGGCCATGACTATTGTCCTAGGAAGCCTGTTCCATGCTCACCTCTTTCTGGTAAAGAACGGACAGTAATTCACAAATTTCTGGTTGTTTGCTTTTCTATTTATATATGGGGGCAAGACTGAATTAAAACATTCTGAAAAATATCTTGAAAGGGTAGAAATATTTTTATTAGGGCAACTTTGAAGTGTTATGTTAGGAACCTGGAAAACTGAAATAAAAACTTATCTTTCTCTAGACTGCAAGAAAAATTCCCAGTATTCATTAAAGATTGATGCATCAGATAAGTTCTTCAACTACCTCCAGAGCAATACTCAGGGATGTATCAAAAACCACATACCTGTCAAGGCAGTGAGATACTGAGAGTGATGCAAGCCCAGGGACTCCTTTACATAGACCTGTGGCCATTGTCATCATCACTGATCACCCTGACAGCTATCAGTTTCAGCCTCAAAGAGCTAGGATTCACCAGCATAATTCCTTCTTTACTGCCCATATTTCATTGCTGCATCTTTCTGTTGAGTTAACCATTTTCATAGAGAGCCTTCTAGCCTCCCGAAGGATATGTACTTCTTCCTAATAGTACAAAGGAAAGTCAGGCTTTTGACAGGACTGTAAATATCTTAGTCATAAAGTCAAATCCTATTCTTCCAGCTAATGCATTCAGAGATACAAGGATGCCTGCAGTGAGTGTACTGAATCATGGAGCGGTGGCTGGGGAGAAGTGCATCTGTACAGCAGGGCTGATCTCTGTGCAACCAGCTGCAGAGGACTGCAGACAAAGCTGTTCCTCACAGTGCTGGTGCTTTCCCTTTGTTCAGCAGCCGGCTGCAGCTGAAGCATCCTTTTCTCCAGCCAGAGTCCTGTCAGGTTTCCATCCAACTCACATTGTTGTCATTCCAGTGACTTGAAAATAGCATTGTGATTGAATCCACTCCATAAAAATGACACTTTTTTTTTTTTTTTTTTGTCATCTCCACATTTTGTTTGATTTCCTTAGAAATGTATTTGTTTTTAAGCAGTTAGCTGGTTACTGGTTCTCAGGCCATATGATTGAACATATGAAAATATGCTTGCCTTGCTGCAGTGACATTTGCATTTTTGTGGTCAAGCCTGAGCCCCTATTTTAGAATACAGAGATTCCTAACTATATCCTTCTCTCTGCTTTGTTCTGAGGTATTTTTCTTCTGCTATCTAGTCTCTCTTTATCTTGTGCTATGCTGTTTTGCACAGATTTTCTGTCAAGGAAGAAGGAAAAGGTAGGATTTTTTATTTTATCCAGCTTTGCTCTTTATCTCTTCTTGCAACTCTTTTTTTTTTTCTTTTTTCTTTTTTTTTTTTTTTTTCCAAGGGACTCCCTCATTAGAAAGCCACATGCTGTCCAAGTGCGGGAATGAAAGCTGCAAGTGCAGAGCTGGGAGGTCAGCAATTCTGCCAACGAGCTCATCAGGGTCAGCGTGGATTCTTCATACACCCCAGCAGGCACACATATTCATGGCCAGACACAAATATTTTAAATACTTGACTCTAAGTGTCACAGAAGTGGAAAGCAGAAGCTAGTCAAATTGTATTCTCAACTTGTAGCTTTCTAGCTTTTTGGCTGGCTGTAGGAAAAGGAGGCAAGTTCCTGAGTGAACAACTTAGTAATTTAGCTGTGCTCTTTTAAGAACCTTTCTGATCTATTCTGAAGTCCCATTTCCTCACTTTTTCCACCATTGCACAGGAGGTCTATAACCATACATGGAACAAGCAATCACCAGACTTGAAAAATTCCACAACATTTCACAATTTCTTTTTCCATAGTCATTGTCCCTAAAATGTCAGAATTTATGCACAGTTAAATCATACTAACTTGACATACCATCCACGCAGAATAAAGAATAAATGAAACATTTCAGATTCAATTATGTGCTGACTATCCAGAAATACTGACTTTTAGGAGTTGACCAGTGTGCCTAGTTACTCAGCTTTCCAAAACTGAGTTAATGCTAGTGTTACCAGAAGAATGACTGCATTTGTTGAATTTTATGGCCTAAGGCTCAAAATCTCTACCGGTTCCTATTATACTTTATTCTAAATGTAGCCAATACATATTAGATTTTTGCACAGAATTTTCCACTTAATGACCTTGGCTGCTTGTAGAAATAGACTTTCAATGAGATGTGGCATCATAGTTATGAACTTTCTGGGTAAAATATATTTAATAAATATGCAAATTGTTCTATCTTCTACAGTGGAAAATCATATTTAAAATAACAAAGATTGACTTTAAGCTTCTATTTTCTACAAAAGAAAAAGTGGGCACTTGTATACATATGCATAAACACAAAATAAAGTTGATTTATGTAATTCCTATACTAATGAAATAAATTTCTATGTCACTAATATGACATTTTTTCCTTCAGTTTTTCACACATGCAGAAATTCAAAAAAATCTATGCATTCTTCTGGAAAGACATATATGCATATATATAAAGTATATAAGTATATGTATGTCTAAAAATATATACACATACCTTGCAGTCAAGCCAAGGTAACTTTAAAAAAAAAAAAAAAAAAAACAAGATAAAGTTTTGCCAATTGTATTATACCTTAAGGTACTCAATGTATTTCAGTCATGTTGGAGTTATTTTCACTTCAGAACGTAGTTAAGGTTCTCAAACAAAAGTTGCAAACAAAAGTGCTGGTCATTATTCCTATCACTACTCTGAATGTGTCAAATGTGGAGGATCTGGCTCTCCACACTGCAAGTAACAGCCTCCCTACATCTTCTCTAAATACTTTGTTTCTAATTACTTTATTTATGTAATGTGAAGCTGAAAAAAGTGTTCATGTTTAGGCATTAGGCTGAGAGCTAGGGATCAGGAACCCATCCTCATTCTGCCAGAAATAACCTTAGGTGAGTCATTCTGTGTCTTCCAAATAATGGAATTAATAATATTCTTCTCCGCACAAAAAGATTATTTTAAGGGGTTATATATTATGTATTCATAGATATTCATTTATAAGAATAACTTATGTGACCTATACAAAAGTTTTCATTCTAATTTACTATCCAGATGTAGTTAAAGCTAGCGGTCAGTCACTACGCATAGAGATTCAGGCAGCAGAAAAGTGAGTTGCATATTTTATATGATGGAAAAAACCAAAATATGCTTATTTGAAATGAACTTTCTTAAGTAAATGAAAAATGAAGTAATGGAGGAAACATTGATAAAATAACCTCATCAGCATCATCAGTTTATTGGTGATTGTATAACATATATCAGCAATTCACATTTCAGATACGAATATGTAGGTCACTCTGAAACTAATGCCTCCTATTTGCTTCCATGGAAACTACAACAGATACCAGGAGCACAGTAACAGAGCAAATTCCCAGTTACAAAAGACTATTTTTCACCATTCACTGTGCATTTTTGCAGTGATGACCAAGAGCCTGCATGCCATGCTTGTGAAAATCTGCACCAGTGGAGGTAACCCACTGTCATTTTTTTCATCAGCTGAAAATTAAGAATATCTTGATCAGTTTATTCACACAAATCATCAGATATTGACTAGGGAACTAGGTATGGAGTTGAATATTGGCCTCAAAGAATTGGAAATTGATGGAAACATTGGAATATTGCAAAGTTTGTGTCAGGTGTGTTCCATGACCAGGAACCATATGCAAGTTTGTCAGGACCTATTGAACTGGCTGAAGCTGATGGTTTCCTAGATTGTATCATTATAAGTGATGAGATATTTTGTCACCACTAGGAGGCAAAGTCAAAACAATAGAGTGAAAAGATGTGAATTCCTCATCGAATAAAAAGTTCAAGATGCAGCCCTCAGCAGGTAAAGTGATGTGACTGTCTTTTGGTATAGGAAAGAGGTAATCCCTCTGGATTTCCTGGAACTCTGACCACTGTATCACGATGCTGACTAAACTGAAAGCTCAAGCTTTCAGAGTCAGGCCAGAATTGCAGCACAATAACATCAGGCCTCATACTAGTTTGAAGACATTGCACATGGCCAATCTTGGCTGGACTTTCATGCTACATCCCCTATGTAGTTCAGATTTTGTGCCTTCTAATTTCCATCTGTTTGGGTCAATGAAAGGTGGACTGCATGTGCAATGTTTTCCTGGCAATTATGCCATTATAGCAGCTGTGAAACTGTGCAACCTCCTCTGGTGCAGACATTTATGAGCATGTCATACAGGTTTCTGTTCTTCGCTGGTGAAAATACATAGCTAATGGTGATTGACTGTACCAAAAATAGTGCTTTGTAGCTGAGAATTTGCTCTATCAAACAGCATTATTGTGCTCATTGTGTCTGTTGTAGCTTCCAAGTTCCCATGGAAATAAATAGGAAGTTTTACTCGTGCAGAAACCTAGGCAAATCAACATTTTATTATGATTACAAGCCTCTTAAAACTTGAACACAAATAACATAAAGCATATTTTTTGCAACATTCTACTACTGTTGCTCACTGACAAAAGTGAGTAAGAGAGAGCAAGGACAGAGAGGTCCCATTGCCCTATTAGCCCACAGAGAATTGAATTTGTTACAGGAGAATCTAATCTGACTTTGTCAGTTTTAAGACAGAAATAGTTTTCTGAAGGTATGGAATGGTGACAGATGTGCTGAGGTAATAGTATAACTGATAACAAAGTATGAAGTGACTACAAGGCTGATAAAGTATGAAATGATTCCTATTATCTGCTTTTGATATTCTCTTATGGCCTGAGTTTAAAGCCTATGGTTATGGGAATATCAGCAATAGTAGTGTGGTTGAAAAGAATATATAAGTTTTATTCTACAACTCTATTTCCATGCTCTATAGATTTTTGGTGCTCTGTATCTTTTAACACTATTAACAGTAGCTTCTGTTCCACCTCACATATCTTTGTCACTGCATCTCATCTTCAAAGGTCCTTTCTCTTGCTCTGTGTCCACAGACATTTGACAAATTGTTATCCATAACACAAAAAATTCTACTTAACATCCTACCTCAAAAAGTATTACTCACCATTTGTCCTGTTTTGGGAGATCACCAGCAGGCCCACCCCAAAAATTTCCACTCTAACTGAATAGCAGAGTGAACTTTACATGCTGAGACAAATATTTTGTGTTCTAAGTAACAAAATGAAGTTCTCTGGATGAAGGCAGATTCTTCTGGAGTGGCTGATGTGATGTGTCATTATTATAGCGTGTCTAAAGAGAGTTCTTCTGGCAGTTTTCCCTGATTTTACAAACATGTGTGGGCAGATTTCCCACTGAGGCAGCTATGCTGTCTAATGAGGTTCTTTATGCTGTAAATTGTATCTATGGAACAGCTGTGCTACCTGTCGTAACCTAAGAGAGACGTAGAGTGTGTGGTTTTAATTCATATCCATTTTGAAATTCAAGAGGAGGGTTTAAAATCTTTGTATCTTTCTTATTCTGTTGTTTTTTCCTAATAAATTATTTTGCCTTCAGGATGAATATCAACTAGGAAAGTTGTTTTCTAAATAATTATTAAAACTAAGCAATACTACCCTTTGTGTTATTTTAAAAAATAAAAAAATAACACATGTACTTATGGCCTTTTCTTGTAAGTTCCATTTTTCACAATAATGTCATTGCATCTATTTCTCTTTTTACTATCATTCACAGAAAAAAAGGTGATAATATTTTAAAGTAAAAGGTAACAAAACATGGAAATTGCATCATACATAGTCTCACACCTAGCATTACAGTGTAAGTGGCAAAGGCAGATTTGGGAAAACTTTGTAGCACTTTGCATTCTTGTTATCATGACAGGTGACATGAACCACAATCATTTGTGCTGGACAAAAACAAGGCTAAGCACATTTAACCTCTTCTAATATTGCTAGGCTACCTCTCTTACTTTCTGTCTTCCTCAATAGGATAATATTAAGATCATGCCTGCTCTAGTGATAACCATTGTTCAGTTCAGGGTCTGACCTGGAAGCACTGAAAGTTGAAAGAATTTTATTCTAGGACAACATGTAAGGAATTCTACTTCCCCGTAACCTCATTCATGTCCCTCAGACTGAGTAAGTAAAAAAATTTCACATGTTCAGGTAGCACATCATGAGACTCAAATAACAGCATGAAATTGAGACATTTTCAGCAGTCTGCCAGGATCTGTTTGCAGATATTGTAAAGTACTCTATGGCTTAGGTCTCAGAGGAGATATCGGTTTCAAAACTGCAAGATACAAGATAATGACATAGTGCAAAAAGAAGTAGAGGTACTGCAAGAAACTAAAAATGGTAACACACTATTGTGTTAATTCAGCTGTTGAGGAATTTCCCTTAAAATTTATCTAATTTATTGTTATGTTGGAGTAGTAAAACTTTTATTGCATTGAAAATATTTGTTCTAGAAAATAAATGTAAAGATTTTCTGTGATAGCAGAGGTTCCTAAATCAAGGAGAAATAGATTACAAATGGGTGACAGCGGGTTACAAATTGGTGACAGCAGGTATGCTATCCCAACAGTGTAGATTTAACAAATTACATTTTATGTTCACTTTTCTGAAGCAAGCACTACCATCACAGAAGAGATAAATGAATCATCCTCTTGTCCCATAGATGTTAAATTGTATTATTTAGCTTGGAAATGATCCACTCCCAGGGAGTATTTTTTCTGGTCAGTGCTCAATTCATATGCCCTCTTGTTTCTTACAATTCTGACAAGAATATTAGGGTGTAAGTTTATAAGCTAACTACCTTAAAAATATTATTAATATGAAAACACAATTATGTCATTTACTAGGGAGCAAGCTTTAAATAATTTTGGCTTTGAAAAATCATTTAAATTAAGAACACAAGCATTACTTGATGCATACCTTAATTCATAATTTGGTTGGTTTAATGCTTATGAAAATAGTTAGGTGAGAAGAAATCGAAAAGTAAATCTCATCCACAGACTGTATATAGCTCAATGTCCCCCAGAATTATCCTTCAGACTATCAATCTGTAAAAAATAACTTTAAGAAGGTGACATGCAATTTTGTCTTATTTACGTACAAAGGTTTTTGGCTTCGGTAGAATCCTGTGATTCTATGATTCAATATGCATTAACATCTTCAAAAATTAAGGAATGATACTGCACCTTGTAGTAAGCAATTAATCTTTATATATCTGATGAGTTGCACTCCTAATTGTATACTGACTGGAATAGTCTTACTGATGAATCATTCCCTGTTTTTACCCTGAATCTGTATGAATAAATTTTTCAATAAAGTTTTCAGAATTTTATGATAGCATCTTCTATGTGCTAGATCATATTTCCTCTCTTGAAAAAGAAAATACTTTCAAAACAAGCAAATAAAAAGCCAGTACAGAATTCATCTCAGGATGAAAAAACTGGCTGATGGCCACTCTGAAAAGACTGCTTCTGTACTGGATCACTGGATTCTTCACTTGTTACTGCTATTGTAGATTGAGACAGCTGTTATTAGAAATATGTTACTCTCATCTTTCACTGAGAAAAAAAGCAGATCCTTCCATAGGTAGGGGTTTCAGGGAGTGTTACACTATACAAATGTGAGGCAGCAAGTCTAAGCAGTTTCTGGTACAAAAGGACGGTGTTACTGTGAGAACAGTGTTTAAACTGTTTTTTTTTGTTGTTGTTGTTTGTTTGTTTGTTTGCAAACTACAACGTAGACAACCCTGCAAAATGCCAGTTATTGAAGGAAAGGACTATTTTCTCCTCTCATCTTGTGTACTTATGCAAAACACAGAAATGCCTTTAAATAGCTTTAGACTGTGCTAAAGTAGAATTTATAAACATTTTCACTTCTGTAGATACATTTACCTAAATGTTTCTGTTTCAGATATGTCTTCATACTGGTCTTACTGATAAAGGAACAAGAAAAAACAATACTTCAGCCCTTGTAATGTTATCATCACCAGACACATAGAACCTTTAGAGATTTCAGGATTTACAGAAGGATCTTCTAGCAAAGGAAAAACCATTAAATCATGAGATTTTTACAGAGATGACTGAGATTCTTCACTATTTAAGCACTTTCCAAGAGAATTACATGGTGGCTTAATTGTAGCTGTTACATGCAAAGCAATTAATCAGATAACCATGCTAGAATTGGAAGTATAAGATGATTTAATTTTAGTGATCTAAAAAGAAAATTGCTTTGTTATTTTGTGAGCCATTTTCCATTATAACTTAAACTTTGAATGCACCTTCCGAACAGTATGCAAGGTTGCTTTTAAATTACAGTCAAGGTATTTTTTATTGTTGTTGCTGTTGTTTACCAGTTTTCAAAGTACTTGGAAAATGTATTCCAGGGGAAATGCAACCATTTCTGTTCACATCATACGCATCCTATTCACTGTATTTGGCACCTATCTACTTGGCAGGCCAAACAAGTCTTATTAGCCAAGATAAATGTGAAAAGCTGTGTAAGAGCTTTGTAAATTTTTAAAGGCATTACTTAAGTTAATCTAGATCAGTACTCCTACTATCATATGATTCACACTAAAAATGGACTTCTTACTCTGCAAATGCATGCTAATGTATGTTAATGTCTAGGTAAGACTGTTGTAGGAAGTGTTAAAACTTATAACAGAAATATTTCTATGTACTTTTTAGTTTACCCTGCCATTTGACATTCCAGAGAGTAGTTCTCAGAGGCAATACATGAGCATATTTTGTATTCTTACTGTGCGTTTACCTTTTGAATTAAAAAAAAAAAAAAAAAAACCAACAAACAACAAACCATGCTTTATGGAAAGATAACTGTAATCACAGTCAAGCATTCTGTGCCTAGTTGTGTTTATGCTTACAAACATAATTTGGACCTCTTCTACATAAGGTTTCTGAACTGTTCAGTCGTCTGGGGACAGAAGGATTTGAGTCCTCATGACTACACAGAAAGCTATCATTTCTTGAAGAACCAGAATAATATTTGTAAAAGTAAGTCTGACTATATTATCACACTTAAAATAATTGTAAAGTGTGCATGAGGTAACTAGCAAGGAAAAAGAAACACCAAGAGTTTTGACAACTGTATGTGAGGTTTCTGAGTTCGTGAACCCAGTAACTGCATTTTTGAAGTTTCTGTACACAAATTATATGATCAGAAGAGATAATGGTAAACTCCATAGTTTTCCTGAAAAGAAAAAAATACTTCCATAATTTTTCTCTAATTCTTATCAAGTAAACCAAAGAAATCTAAAAAATATAAAGTATAGTAATGCATAATCAATAAATACAGAGATGTTATAATTATGAAATAAACAAGAGAGTTTGGTTAAGCAGGTGATAATAATAATTTAAAAAAAAAAAAAAAAGATAAAATGCTTACCCACATCCTGTGCTCACCACAAAACTCCAGAGGAGGGATCTCCAGACAAGATCCTTCCCCCCCCCCGCAGCTCTTAAATGGGTCTGGGAGAGATGGAGCCAGGCTCCACCCTTTCCGGCAGCACAGGTGAATTGCCTTCCATAGATGACTCACTGCTTGCCTCAGGTGATCAACCAGAGGTTCAGGCTGTGATTCAGTAGTTCCCATACAGGTAAATTCAAAACTGAGCCACTTATTCTTTCTTATTTGCAGAACACAGCTAGCTGCAAGTGTTGCAAATAGGGAAGACAAATAAGAGTCAGTCTTCAACTTTTCAGAAAGATCTAACCTTAAGGTAGCATTAAGGAAACAAAGTATTACAGGGTAAAATTGTAAAGTGAAACAGAATAATTTTCAGTCTTGACAATGAGGAGTTCCAATCAGTGAAAACTAGGTAGAAGAGCAAAGTGACAGATTTATGACAATGTAGACAACTGCAGTGCAAAATACTTTTGAAAGATTTTGCCCTTCAAAACGTGTCTCTCTCTATGAGTTATTCCATTCAGGATAGAAATTCCATACAGAGATTCTTGACAATAATTTCAAAAAGACACTAAGAATACCATAACTGTCCAAATAAGAAAAAAATTATTCAAAATGAAATACCTGCAAACATTAAGCTGAATATAAAAAATATGGTATTCTGGTGTTCTTTTGTTTATCTTGTGTTAAACCTACGCATATCTCCCATAACTCTACATGAAAAGCTAAATAAAACAAAAGAGAAATATCTATTTTTTAAGTATATGCTTATAAAAAAATTGCTGTAAGTATGGAGCAATAAAATCTGTAGAAGACATAACATTAATAAGCATTACATTAGTTTATTTTGTATTATTCTAACATGTTCCTGAAATAATAAACGCCATTAAGAATATCAATGGATAGATCTGTCTACTTTTTTTGCCCTAAAGAACTAGTTAGCAAAATTGGCAAGTTACCAATTGCAACTGATAACTGTAAGAAATCTTTTACACACAAATAACATTGTGGGCCGCTGTGTTAAGGTGTTAGAATGTTTAGATGTTCAGTGTTCTTCAAGAAGAAAGAACAATATACGATTAATGGATAAGACTGTGGTGAGGCCTCGGGAGTTCAGAGTGAAGGCTGAGACTGAAGGCATTAGGAAGCAATTATAATACAGTGAATCAATGACACTATCTATCTTCTCAAATTGGGTGGCAGAAGGGACAAGCAAAACTGCAGGAGCTCTGCCACTATTGGCCCTGGTAATAACAGCATGCCCACACGTTAGTAAACCAGTGTTAAACTAATGGCTTTCAATACTCTCTCTGTCAGATTCTATTTTAGACCTTAACTCAGTGGTTCAAATAGAAAAATAGATGAAGTAACACGAAAGATAACATTAATGCTAAGGAAAATATGCTGCAGTTGCCAAACATTTACTCTTGCCTTTCAGCTAAAGGTTAAAAAAAAACACTCTAACCACTTTCCTCTTGCGTGTGAACTCATATGATATTCAGGTATTCTTTTCTTTCCAACTGTATCCTCTTGTCTCTCTCCTCATCACTCCTCTCCATCAGCTGCTTTCTATAAGGATTAGGGACTCCTCACTATGCAGCTACAGTAAAAACTGCTGTAATGACAACACAAGAGATACCAGTCAAAATGCTCTCAAAGCCAAAACCATAAGCCATTTCACCTCTACAAGGATCTACCTGACCTTGGGTAGTTTATTGGGAAATAATTTATATTTCAGAGTTCTCTTCTGCACAAAGAAAATTCTGAGGAAAACTGTATTAACACAGTTTGAATGAAAAAAACCCCAAAATTTTGCAAATATTACATGAAAGATAAATTCATATGCTTTTAATAGAAACCAGTTGTTCCTGGTAAGTATATCCTTACTGAATTCCATAAAATTTATTGTAATGCTCTGCCTCTAGAGAAATTATGTGTGCTTTGCTTGTAAAAAATAGACACAGAGATGTCTAATGTAACTGAGACAAATTCTTTGTCTCAGTCTTCACTGACAACTGCTCTTCACACATCCTTTGAATGGATGGGTCAGAAGGTGAGGACCTGGGGAGCAATGTCCCTTCCACTGTGAGTGAAAATCAGGTTCAGCGACACCTGAAGAACCCAAACATCCCTAAGTTATGGATTCCAATGAGATGTGTTCCAGAGTCCTGAGGGAATTTGCTGTTGGAGACACCAAGCCACTCTCAATGGTGTTTAAAAAGTCATGACAGTCAGGTGAAGATCCATCCAATCTGGCCTTGAACTGCTCTAGGGATGGGGCATCCAGAACCTCTCTGGGCAGCCTGTTCCAGCACCTCATCACTCTCATACTAAAGAACTTTCCCCTGACATCCAGCCTAAATCTTACAGAATCACAGAATCTAATGGCCTTCTGTGGTTTTGTAACTGCATGAGAGGACAAGGCAAGAGCTACTGATGTCATCTGTCTGAACTTCAGTAAGGTCTTTACATGGTCCCCTGTGACATCTTTCTCTTCAAATTGAAAAGATATGGATTTGATGGATGGACTGTTTAATGAATGAGGAACTGGTTGAGAGTACCCAGAGAATAGTGGTCAATGGCTCAATGTCCAGCTGAAGATCAGTGTGTGGTGTCCCTCAGAGATCGATACTGGGACTGCTGCTCTTCAATATCTTTGTCAGTGACATTGCCAGTGGGATTGAGTGCAAGTTTGCAGATGACACCAAGGTGTGGAGACATTCAGGGTCTGGCTGGATAAAACTCTGAGCAACCTGACTTAGCTGTAGAGGCCTCCATTCCTTGCAGGGGGGTTAGATTAGATGCCCTTTAAAGATTTTTCCTGTCTGAAATGATTCTATGATACTTTTTCTATACACCTTCTTCTCTTTGAAATGGAACTCCTCATGAAGAGGAGATATGCTCTGCAATACCTACCAATCAAGTCAGCACTCCTGACAAGCCCACACCAGGTAATTTGTGACTCCACATGGTTCTAATTCCCTTCATCTGACTCGTATCACTTGCCAGATGCAATCACCGTCCTCAGCTGAGGTAAAGAGAAAGCCCAAGGCAAGATACTAGGTAAACAGCTCAGAAGGGAAGAGCTGTAGGTGTATTACCTATGAGTAGGAAGGACTGCTTCTAGAAGGGGATACTTTTTGGTTGAATACTAAGAACACATGAACCAATCAAGGGATCAGATGAATAAGAGAGAGGTTTAAACAAATGAAGATAATGTGTGGTAAAGGACTTACTGTACAATACTGAAGCACGTTGGATATTTAGCAGGAACAAAGTAAAGCAAGAAGGCAACAGATGGTACTGGAGAAAGGAAAGAATAGTGAAACAGAAACTCAGTGTTATAAGATTGTACTAAGGGGGAAGATAGCAATATCATGATTGAAAAGGGCAAGGAATATCTACTAGAAAGCTGAGTTAAGCAGAAAAAAAGAAAAAGAAAAAGAAAATAGGACAGTGGTTATTATCAAAAAAGAAATTAGTTTTCATCTTCCTAACTAGTCATTTATTGGTCTCTGCAGCAAATCTCCTGCAAAGAGGAGATCACAGCTTGATTTTTCAATTATATGTTTTGCTTGGAATGCAGGTCAAATTACACAATTCATAAAACCTTAAGCTCTGTAGTACTTGATGAATCACTAACTATCCCTGCGATTCCACTACTTCTCTTCTGTACGTCCTTGATAATAAAAGAAATAAAAATCTAGATGTTGCCTCTTTTTCAGGTAGTGCTATTGAACTTTTCACTGTATTTTAAAGGATAAGCTTTTGTACCTGCTTTTTCAGTGTGTTAAAATTGCAATAAAGTACATAAAAATGATGCTATTGGCAATTCATAAACATATTGCACTGAAAAATAGATTCACAATGACAGTGTGAATAATAAATAAATATACTTTTACATTTGAAAATCCAAAGCCTATTTAATATAATGTTGATATAAAAAGTGAATTGCAATAAAAACATGTAAGTGAAGATGCAATCCAAAAAAGAAACCATAATAAACTCAGTGGCCAGGATATCTAGATCTCTCTGTTCCTATGAGATAATTACCACAGCTTTGTTTGTTAAAAATATTTATTACAATAGCTACTATTTCTTTTTTCAGACATCTTTTATTTCATGTCGTTTATAATACATCATCTGACTAAAGAAAATTGCAGAAATGCTCCTTTTCTTTCACCTATTCTCATTGCTTCTTTTCTTTGATGCAACTCACGATTGTCATAGATATCACTCTTACATTCTTATAATTATGAAATCACATTGAAATGCATAAATAAAAGTTTCTTTTTCATTAATCACAAAGACAACTGCTTTTTCCAGACATCTGAATCATTCCCATTTCTGCATCTCTCCTCTCCCCATACAGTAACTGCCACCTATGAATAGGTTATGAATGGTCTCTCACTTGCAGAGAAAAAGAAAAATTGGTTTTGCTTAAATGCATGGGTCTTATTATGTACTTATCTGAGATAAAGTCAACCTCTAAAACTGTTCTACATTCAACTATCACTTCTGTCTTTATTTAGAGTTCAGCAATTTTAAGAAAAAACTTACTGTACACATACATTTCAAGATGTAAATAGGTCATGAGCAATCCCTAGTCTTTGTGCTGCATCTCACTCAGTGATGAATAAACAGGAAGAGGACAGAAGAGATCATGAAAAATTTTCAATGCTTAACTCTAACAGATAGAAGGTATATGCCAACATTACCTCAAATCTTAACATAAATGTGAGGAAAAAAGCATTCCTTTTTTTTTTCTGGCTTTTTATTTATATTTTTTTTCCAGAAGGACAGATAAATGTTGATAAACATAAACATATAATGCTTTCTAGAGCTAGATGTGAACCAGTAAGTTAATGAATCTTTTCTCCTTACAATAATAGTAACAACAAAAATATTTTGTTCTGGGTTTTCCCTTCTGTTTATTTCTGTGTTGGCCCTAAGCATCTATCAGGACACCAAGTTATTTCACCATTCCTTAGGGGAAAGTGATTCAGGAGGTGATTGATGGAGTTAATGGAATCTCGCTTCTCCTCAGATGCCTGAAAACAAGTTATCCACAAAATTGATTTGCTGTTTCTTGTAGCCATAGATCACTGAAAGTAGCACTGAAACAGAGCAGTACACTAATGTTTAAACAAGTCAAATCTTAGTGGTAAATCCACTAAGCTGCATGCAAATGTTACCATCACTATTAAATTTAGTTTAACCATGCTAGTGAAAAGAAAGGTATTTTTAAATCTGGCATTAGCTGAAAACTGCTACACAGTGTTTACTTGGGTCTTGAGTAACTACTGCCTCAGCATCATGTGCCATTCCAGACTAGAGATATACCAAGCAAAATCAGTAGCTCCAGTGAAAAACCTGAGACAAAAATCTTTGGATGCACGTAGTGTAAAGGAGGAAGACAGAGAGAATGCAGTAGTTAACTTCTTGTGCAAAAAGAAGGGGTATCAGTATTTTTTGGAGAGTTTGATGATCCAAGAATATTTTTTATGATCCAAATTCATTAAAGACCTGGAAATTCTTATGTGTTTTAAGTCAGTCAAGAACGCTGTATGAGTATTCCTTGTTTAAATACAGTCTTCTCGGTTCCTATAGGAGTTTATGGCATAAAATTCATTCTTAGTTTTGGAGTTGATACAGTTTTTAAGATTACACATTCCTGTGTTGCTTGTGCTGATTATTGTATATTAATTTTATGGAGGAAAATATGTAAATGCAATTACTCTGGGACTGGCTTTCAAGACTATGGAAGTTCATTCTAAAAATACTACTTTCCTGCTGCTTTAGGGTTTCAGCTTCTAAATAGTCATACAGAGTATTCCTTTCTTATCTCAAATGTAAGTTAACTAAACAACGAGAAAAAAAAAAAAAGTGTATTAAAATATACTATATATATTTAAAAATCAATAGGTCTACTAGAAATCTACAAATATATCTGGTAGTAATATCCTGTAATTAAGTATTACACTAAGAAGATTTTCTGAAACTGTTTACATCCTAATTTTTCCCCTTAATGTCTATCAGTTTTACTTTTCCTCTTGAAGATTCAGGATATAGACAAGGCCTTTTAGCTTCTAGGTTTCTGCTACCTAGTTCATAAATGAGCTACTGAAGTTGTCTCAGATTCACCAAATTTTAATAAATAGATTGGAAGAGGTTAATACAGAATCACTTTTCTTATCACATCCAGACAGTGAGTCATCACAAAAATATCTGATTTAGGTTCATGGAGTTATTGGAATGGAGTCTTTTTAATGCATAAACTAGAAAAAGAAATGGCATGTGCAGAATAAACTGATTAATTAATTAATTAACTAATGAGAAATTAATTCTATGCATATCGCAGCAATTGATCTTTTTTCCTTCCCATTTTCTGTACTCTACTAGCCATTTTGATGTATATCCATTAGTACTCTTTCCGATTTTAAGTCCTTTATTAATAGAGCTACCCACCAAGACTCAGCTGAGTATATTCTATGGAGGTGTGCATGTGTGCTTTGGTTAGCAACAGCTTAACCACAACATGTGGCTGATTTTTTCAATAATAAATGTAAAATAATTCTATGTTGCACCAGTATTGTATTGTTGCAGTTTTTTAAAACAGCTAAGAAAAGATGCTTGAAGTTGTCTGATGAAAATAGAAATTAAAGAAAATGGAATAAATGAAAACTAAGCTCTATGTGAAAAAATGCTGAGCAATAGGAGGAAACTGAAATTAGTTTATTCACCGAGGAATTAAAGAATAAAAGTAATTTAGGCACTGTTGAGTCTCTTTGAATTCTTTTTCTGTGAAAGAGATGGTGAAAAATGACTCAGCAATCTGAAAGTATTCTCATAAAAATGTGATGTTTATCTATATGAGTGCATTTGCCTACCACTTCCATGAAAGTACTAAGGAAAAATGTTTGGGATTTAGCTCCTTGACTAGCTTGACAAACCTGTGAATTTTGAGGGACTGGCTTTAAAATACTAATCAAACAGACTTGACTCATTCTCAAACCTTCAAACTGCCGAAGTTCAAAAATGCAGCTAACAGAAAACACTCTAAAAAGCCATCTTGTAACACTAATATTGGAAAGCAATTCTTATGTGTCATTAAAAGATAATTACAAGCTTTAAGATGACAAACAGGTCAAGAAAGAGAATAGTTTACTACTCAGTGGGAAGAGAAAAAAGAAGCTTGAATATGAACAAATTGGTACATAAATATCTGAACCACTAAATACTCAGTGGACAACTTTGTATATGAAGTTGCTATGAATGCTATATAATGGCAGCAGACATTTATCACTTATACAGCTTTTTCATTTGGGAGTATGGGACTTTATGCTAGTTCTACCATCTATCTTCTATGAAAATGTTATCCTTAATTACCACAACCCACTGAAAGAAAGGAATAGTGTAAAACTCGGAGAATTCTTTTTTCTTTCCTGTAGGTTTAATTATTTGTTTGTTTTCAGGAGGTCCCTTTGAACTACTCACAGCTACTTAATATCAGTACAGCTCTAAATGAGATCAACAGTCAGAAGACATAGGCACTGCAGCAATACGTATCACTGAAGTGTCCATGCTTCCAGATTTGAAACAAAGCAAAAAATAAAAATAATAATAAAAAAAAATTATATTTGCAGGTTTGCATTCTGTTTTCATGGAGTTAGGCAACTAGAGCAACACAGAAACAGACTCTTTCTCAGCTTCTTATTCTTCAAACTTTTGTATAAAATTGGTATTTTTTGTACTAAATAGATACTTGAAACTTAATGCTTCCCATTCACTAACCTGAAATACTTTATCCTGTACCCTGCAGGGAAACCAATTCATTAGCAAAGCTTTAAGAAGGAAGCATTCATAATGCAAGTTTACCCTCTTTAGTTGTAATTCCAGACACCTTACAAATAATTTGAGGCACTCAGATGTTTGACAATCAGAAAGAATGAAACTTCAGCAGTCAGAAAAGAAAATAAAAAGAAATATTTTAATCAATATATTTTAAATTCTATTAAGCTTCAAAGACAATGTCCAAATTTCTCACTCCAAGAAGTGAAGCTGTGCGTTTTCAGTGATGTTCCTTATTACTTCGGTAAGGTGAACATTTTTGGCTTCACTAAACGAAGTTAATCTAATTCTTACTGCTTGATTTTACAACCCAGCAAAAGCGATGATCCACATATTAACTTGGAAGGATTCATTTTATTTTTTGGTATGCTGTATTAGAATTCCACAAGCATTTCTTCATGCTTAGATCAACAGAATCCTTACATGAGAGAATCACAATGCTCAATTTCTGAAACTTTGAAGTAATCAAAAGCTAATGTGCAGTATATGAAAATCCTAAAAAATTATAATACAACATCCAGCATGCAAATAGCAACTTTTGGCAAGATATGTTTGTGTCTCTCAGAGATTCTCAAGTCAGCTCTGATAAGATAATTAGAGAACTGGAAATCTGAAACTATAATTGTGAAAGTGAAACTGAACGTTGAAACAGACAGTTTATTTTCACTGTTATGCAATGAGGATTATTTTGTACAATGTACAAGAAGCTAAGTTGAGAGAAAATACTGGCAGGATAAGGAAAAGAACCTGGCAAAGACTATTTGGGCTAATCTTGAAGAGAAGCGGTTCTAAATCTAGATTTAACCTGGATTATTAGTTATTCTAACACACAGCAGAGAACACATAAAAGATGAAGTAGTCTTAAAAGATGACACCTTTCTCCTTGTGTTCTAACTTCCTGGAAAATCACTTTCCATAGTTTCTAGGGAAGAGGATTTCATAAATGTGGATGAAGCATGTCTTCAGTAAATCCCTTCCTACCAAAACAGATGTAAGAAGTAGATCTTCAAAAAAGCAAGAATTTCAACTCTATAGCTGGAGAATACTTTTAATTTTTTTTAATGGATCTTTCTCTACATTAGACCTCCAGAAAGGCTAGCTAATTCTAAGATACAATTTTAATAACATTCCCATTTGGGGAAAAACTTTCATGCTGTTATCTTTAGAGGGCAGTTGGAAAGTTATCCCACTGTATCTTCAAGTGAGATAAAGCCACAGGTGACAATGGAAAAAAAGGAAATGATTCTTGCTTTTCAGGCTTTGTGCTCTCAGAAATTATTAGGAAATTAAACTTTGCAGCAAACTTGAACATGGGTTATCAAACAAGCAATATTATCTTGCATGAATATAATAAAGCATCAGAAGGAGACAGGAGAATGTTTACTTTCCAATAATTTTTATCATATCTTGAAAGAATATTAAATTCTTTTTCAGGTGTTGCACATTTGTCATTGCAAAAAGTAAGACTGTTTACAGACAGGAAGCTTTTCTGGTATGGCAACAACCATGCTATGTTATGCACTAAAAACCCTACCCTCAATGTTTCAAAGAAAGGGACTTGCAGAAGCTATGCCTACATATAGGTATGATAGACTCCTTATTCTGGAGACTCTTAGTTACTTCAGGAGAGAAAAGTCTCATACTAATTCCTTCAGAGGAAAAAGAACTCAGTAGCTATTCAAACTTAAGCAACCAGAAGGAGGTTCTTACACGGCTAAGCGCTGTGATGTCCATAAGTAACCATCAATTGCAGTAAAAATTCTGCAAGTTTTTTATAGGGAAAATGCAGCTGAACCAACCTATTGGCTTCTCTTTTTCCTTCTTTCCGGGGTCTCCTTCTCCATTATTTTGTATGATTTAAACAAAGATCAACTATAACAATTTTCCTATTTGAAATCACCAGGATCGGAATGTACATTCCTGTTCATAAAGTACATTCACAGAAGATAACATTAAATTATAGTAACAACTATGTCACAGAGTTTCTCTAGATCTATCTGTGTCTATGGCAGAGGCATAGCAGCCCACAGGTCTACCAGCCCAAGAATAGAGGGGAGGAGGTGTCAACGGTTTTCGGGCCCATTCAGGCCCAGGTTTGGCCCATTAATGGGGTAGGGGGACACATGGACCCATGCTCCAGGAAAAGGGGAAGGGTAGGGAGATGGGAGATAGGCCTAAAAACAAAACAGTGCCATCGATCTGAGGAGGAAAGTTAATTTACTAAAAATGATATCAGAATGCAAGATAACACCATATAATATGATATAATTGGAAGGTGAAAACAGCTGGGGACCATGCACTGCAAGAGGAAGAGCAAAAAAAAAAAAAAAAAAAAAGTCAGTTTGTGACTTGTGAGGAGTCTTATCTTTCTCTCTGAATGCAAAGTCCCCTGGGGGTATGTAGTTCTCTTCTGAGAAGCAGGTACCCAGAAAAAAATGGCAGTCCACAGAACTGGAACACTAAGTTTTTAACTCCCAGTGCTTTATGTGATGTTACGGTATTGAATACTGATAACAAAAATTATAAAACCATGACAGGCTACAGCTTTAGTTCACAGATCAAATGGACCAATATATTTCCTTCCATACTTAATTCTTATGTTTCTGATTACAAAAGGAATGTCTACATTCTAACCTTTAATGAGAGAAGCTCTATTGAATTTTTTATTTGAGCATTTATCCTCAAAAAGCAAGCATTAATTTAATGTAAAACATTTATGTATGTGGCAATCAACTGTGACAAATGAATGAGAAGCTTTCTTATTTCTCATTGCTTTGTTTCTTTTTTTTTTTTTTTTTTTTTTTAATTAGTTTTCCATATCCTGTTATACTAAATACTCATTAGATTTCTTAAAACCATGTAGAATTTAGAGGCTGCAAGATTTATATGAGCCCAGGGGTTTCTGGTTATATCTGTAGATAGAAAGCAACAGATCCTTTTTGTGTTTTATATTGATCAGCTGTATGGGAAGCATTAGATCACAGTCCGAACCAGTGACTGAGCACCTGATGAAGGGGCATGGCCAGCCCTGGGAGCACAGATGCCAGCAATTCACCTGTGCATCCAGACAGGTCCTGGGTCCACACCTCCCTCACCACATTTAAGTGACAACAGAAAGGGAAGTATCTCTACTTCGAGACTGCTTCCTTTGGAGTATTCAGCAATCCCTGATTCTCAAAAAGGGATAAGCAATTCCTTCTTTATTACTGAATTGTGACCGCTACATTTCTTGGGTGATCTGAAACTGATTAACAGTAACTGCATCTGCTCCTGCCCATTCTTACATCACTTAAATATATATATCTTGTGCATAATGGATAGATTGCAATAATTTGCAAGCAAATAACTTCACTGAGGGATTTGGGGCTCATGGTATCATATAACATGTGAAAAAAGTCTGATTGGTTTATGATTTCATAGGGAGTCTGAGAGGAAATAAATTCTATTTAACTCACTACTTGTCAGCTCCTTTCTTGTTGTTAGTAATATATGGACACAACACTAGATTTTAATTCTGGAGATATTTCAAGCTACTAAAACATTTATTAGTTTAATAATAATGTTAGAAATGATTGAAAAGCTATAAATGTTTAAATTGGAATATAGAAACTCTTGGATTTGGTGTTCAAACTAAAGTTATTTTGACTGCATTTCCTAGGACCTACAGGCAACTTTGCGGCTTAAGTAACTTACTGCTCCATAAGAAAAGTCGCCATGCTGAAGTTCCCTTGATATGTTTGGACTTTTTGATATCAGAAAAATGAATTACAATATAAAATCCAGCAAAGATTATTGCAAAATCAGTGTACTGTCCAGATATCACACTTCTGAAAATGTGCACAAAATACAAACCCAACAACAGAAATTAAAGAGCAACAGAATGCTTAGGATAAGAAAACATGGGAAGGTCTATGGCTACAGCAAGTATTTGCCCATTATATCTATACATCACATAACTGTGGTAGGTCAAGTAATTACTTCTTAACCCAATGCTTTCTAATCCTGAGTGGAAATAAGATATCATGACTTGCATAACATTCCTTGTACCCAGAACAGCACTGCAGTTCTTAAGTGAGAGACTACTTCTTTCTTTACTTGCCCGAATGCTGAAAGCTGACCTCCTCTCCAGGTAGCTCAGATTAGCACTTTACACTCTTCATAAAGACATTTACAGATTCCTTAGATCACAGAATTTAGTTAATAACCAGATTTTAGTGCCTTTGTTGTCACAAAAAGAAAATGAGGAGTTGACTGCTGTGGCCACAGCTGCTCTATTTGAAATCTTTCATTTGAGCATGGATGTACATTCCAGCAGCTTATCCAAAGCCTTTGAGAAGGGTATTAACCAAAGTAAGTGCAAACATCTAGCAGTTTATAAGCCTCCAGGTTATAAGAAAATCTATGAGAGATTGTCTTGCTTGTATGATAATATCACTTTCTATGCTCAGACCTTCAGAACACACGCCACCAACACATTCTCATAGAATCATTGAGATTTCTTGCAGGTTTCCTTTCACTTCATATAAATGGTCATCTTTTCACAGCAGTACAAGTCTGAATTAACCAATGTGTTTAAATTCTATTGCTCTAAATATTTAAAATATCATTACTGCAAAATAATTTTGTAGGAAGTCTGCAAGCTTTATGATATCTTAAAATTGTTTCTCCAATATAGTAGTAAAATAGAGTTTAATAGCAATCCAGCATGTGTTACTAGAAAGTTCTAAATGTTCATTCAGATCTTTAACTGAAAATGAAATTTAAAAATATACTGAGTTTACATTTTGAGCTATTCATTAGTACTGTTTCAGTTTCAGCCACAATGGGATCCTGCCAGCTCTTAATCCAGGGATAGTTATCAATAAAATAGGCAGAGGTGGAAGAGAGTAATGCTTCAAACTGGGAAAAACTGCCATCCAGATTGATTTATTGTATCCACAAAAGTCATAACAAGTCTGAACGATCTTTCTGAGTGGCAAAGTATCTTATATCAGTATTGAATAATAGAGAAGTTCAGATAAAATCCTTGTATTAGAGCAAAAAATAACGGTAGAGATTTAGATACCACATACACACGTAGAAAAATAAAACACAATGGATTTCCACATGAGAATGAAATCTTACATATTCATTTAAAAGACAGAGGGAATTGCCTCGCAAACAGAAAGATAACCCATTCATGAAGGAAAAGTAATCCCTTGCTTCTCAGTACTGAGTAATATAGTCATGTACAAATGTTTCAAAGATGAGAATGATGGAAAGTTTAAATTTTTTTAAGCTATCACTGGGTAGTCCAACATATAGAGGAAAAAATGGATGAAGCGTATTAAATTTTAATAACTGCAATAACACTGCCTTGCAAATGACAGTAATTTAATATAATTCAAAATAAAGCATTCGGGTTTTCAGCTGAAATAACCATCCAAACCACAGTTTAGAAGATACTGACAGGCACAAAATCCAAAAATTCTAGGCAGTATCTTTTGCTCATCAGATCTGAGGATGTACCCTTCCAAATATTCTGCTAAGCACTTCATCTCTACTTTCTATCAATAGGCAAACTCCTTCTGTCCATTGTCTTTCTGGGAAAACAAATTTCAGCAGCTGCATTGTATTGCTTTGCAACTCAAAGGTAATTGAATCCTTTTGACACATTGCAAACAAATTGTAATTTGTCCCTTTGAAAAAGCACAGGCATTTTTAATTGTCAAAATATGCAGATATAGTATCACTGGGACAGTTTTATACTTTCCTACCTCTGGTGTCCCTCACTTTGAAATTTCCTATTTTATAAATGAAACATGTTCTGTACCATTGGAAAATGATACCTGGGGCCTCACATTTTACTAAAGTAGTCTTTTTTTAAAAATATCAATCCTTTTGGAAATTTCTACAGATTGATTCAATCTCTAGGAAAGACAACATGGATTTCTTTAGGCCAGTGGATAATTTTGTTAATTAGTTATTTATTTTAATTTAAATTTTGTGAAGTAATTATTCCAAGCATTTGTTTATAGCTTCTGATTCAGATTTCTTTTGACAGAATGAAGCATAAAATAACATAAAGGGGCTGAAAGTCAGACTCTTTCATGAAAGTCACATAGAACTGCTCCCACAGACTGTGCTGGAATGAACTGCTCAGCTTTTTCACAGTATTATATGCTGTAACAGCAAAATAAAATGACTAGAACGGAGCAATTTAGAATAAGAACAGAATAAAGTTGATACGGAAAAATGCTCACCTAAAGATAAATAGCAGAAAAAAACTATTTTTTTCACTGGCTGGCCAAATGCCTTAGGGAAGCTGACTTGTTACACAGAATAAAAAAAAAAAAAAAGTAGAGATGGTAAAATAGAGCTGATAAACTACTGCTTTCAACAAAAGATAAATGAGTACAATGGTTTGGATTCCACGTTTATGAGCAGGTTATTATTTTTTTTTTTTTTTTAATTTAATCTTAATGAGGAATGTAGTTTTTATGTTTCTCCTTTCAGTCTTCTTTTTTAGAACTTAATTTTTCCTTTGAACATTTAAGGCTTAGGCAAAAGTAAAACAAAAAGGGTTCATTTCCAGAAGACTTTAATTTTTTTTCCCAGTAATCCATAGTACATTATATTGCATAACATTTAATTGGAACAGCCATATTATTCATTGTAATTCAGAATAAATAGGATAATAGAACTTAGTTTTTTTGTTTTGTTTTGTTTTTAATTGCAGCCTCCTATAATACTTCTTGATTTGTAGGACCAGTTTCAGAAAACATAATTCAAAAATTGAACCCAAAATATAGAGTTTCCCAGCAAGGAATCATACCATGAAAAAAGTTTAGAGTGAACAAGAAGAGTTAGATAGTAGTCTAGAAGTCAGTGCTGGCACTGTTCAATTAGCAGCCACTTCCATTTCTGGAGTAGCTTCCACTACAAAACAGTAACAAGGGAATCCCTGACAGCCCAGGCTCCATTTCATGTTCATTTGCATCTCCCTCCAGTCACCACTAGGATTAATTTCTGAAGAGCTTAAATCTATCCACAACTTTTCTTTTTTAAGATAGTCCATTTTGACTTGTGGCTTTGTTCCAGAAATGACTTTTGAAAACCAAACAGCTCCAAGGTAGGCTGTAAGAGAGTGGACTTAAATATCTGAATCCACTTTCCATGGTCTCTGTGTTCTTTTCTGACTATTTTAGGAATTCAGAATATCGATAGTAAAGCTAAGGAGTTCTATGGGCTTGTGTTTGTTTGGCTCTTTGTTGGTTTTTTTTTTTGTGTGTGTGTTTTTTTTTTTTTTTTTTTTGTGTGTGTGTGTGTGTGTGTGTTTGTTTTTTTTGCTCCAGAAATGGAAAGATGGAGTAGCTTGAAGTGAAGCAAGCTGCACAAAAGCTGCTCTTAAAACAAAAGGAAACAAAAGGAAACAAAAAGAAAAAAAAAGTAATAAGCTACCAGAAGAATGATCACATTAAATTCCTAAACACTCATTTTTCAGACTTTCACAGAAGAAGAGTTTAAAAAATAAACTCCAACCAACAACAAAAAAACAAGCACACCTGGATCCAATCTGTAACATTTAAAACAGAGCTTAAGATATGCTTCTATCATTTATTAGATCATATTATAAAGCTCTTTCAGGAACTACACACAGTATCAGTTGATTCTGGCCAGTAATCTCTGAGGGGTATCTCCACTATCTAATTCAGGTTCCATTTCCCAGTTTGAAAAAATGCATAAAAGATTATAGCTCTTTTTCAGTTTTCAAAAGAAGTTCAACCTGCTGGATTTCCTTCATGTACTTATTGTTAAGAATTGTATACACTTCTGTAATTCTTAAATAATTAGAGAAGACAAATAGTGTATACAAGGTGAAATACTTACTGACTTCCAGAATTATAAAGCTGAATTTACAATTTGTGAGTAAGAATCAAATTTTTGTTATTAGTGCTAGGTAACTGAGTACACTGGGGTTAAGATAAATGACAGTTTATATTTATTGCCGAGTTTCATACTAACATGATTATAGTTAGGACCACCTTATTGTAACCATATCAGTATCTTCTCAGGGTAGGACAGCTCTTTCAACTTAAAATTATCAGTTACAGCTTGCATGAAATATGAGTAAATTCAGTATTCTTGTATGATCTCTAGGCTCTAAGGTATTTATGTACTTGAATTTTCTCTGGTACGGGACAGCTGATTTTTCTTCTTACTTTTACATCTCTATAATTGAATGCAGATTACACAAAAACTCACTTCTATCTAGTTGAACACAACAGCAAATTGCTTTCTAGTCATGTTCTTCAACAAGAATGGCTTGAAATAAGGATGTGATTTATCTGCAGTAGATACCTGTAGGCATCTTCCAAGTACTTTCCTTCACTTAGGTGATATTTTTATATCAATCATAGTGACATTGCCATTACGAAGTAAATCCCTTCAGTTAGCATGCTAACAGGGCTACCCACACTACCTGATATTTGCCGATGTGTTGTCTTCAGGGTACTTTTAGAAAAGATGCCAGTCAGGACAGTAAGCAATACGTATACTGATTCAGAAGCAGAATAAATAGGGAAGAAGTACTTGACTTACCTACAGGCTTCTGTCTATTACCTTGTTTGGGAAATCTTTCTTTGTCACTAGTATTGTGTCCCTAAGCAACTTTCCACAAGAAAATAAAGGAAAGAAAAAAAGAAAAACAGATAGGTACGATTCATCTAGTGCAAAACGCTTTTAATGAAAGTATTGTGCCTCTAAATGAGTGCTATCTATTATCTACTTTTTAAAATGGATGAAAAATCCTCTTGCTCTCAACCAACATGTGCCAAACAAAAGGCACAATAAAAATGGCACTGAAATATATGAGCTCTTTGACAATAGTATTAGTCACATCTTATAGCCTGACCTTTCTGCTGGCAGGGACATTCAGTAAGGTGTTTTAAGAGGGTAAGTATTTTCAGTAGTAAGAAAATTCTCTACATCAGTCATTGTCTAAACAAGCATCATTCTCTTTCCTAACTTACAACTGTTTTTTCACCCTGAATTAGCTTCAGTGCTCATATTACCTCCCAAACATTAGAGATTATTCCAAAGTATGTCTATAGAGCTGAAGGAATTGCCAAGATGAATGCAAATTTGTAATTATACCACAGCCACTTGTGGGCAGATCACCACGAGTCCCTGTGTGCATATGCAAGAACAAACAGAAAGAAGTTGACATTTAAAAAAAGTATTAACATTCAGGTATTAATTCTGGGAGTCACTGGATTTAAGAAAAATGCTTCATGAACACAAACCTCTTATGATGCTAAGATGACTGGATCAGCCACAGTTTGTTGATTGACCAACATTACCTCCAGATAAGTGTTTCTAAACGGACTTAATGGATTTGTTGCTGCAAAGAATCCAGGCTCTAGTGAAGCCAAGATGATCTATGAGAGGAAAAAAAGTAGTATGGAAATGTTCACCTGTCCTTGAATTTTTAATACGGAGTTAACATGTTTTGCAAACAGTAGATGCTGGAGGTTCATGTTGTGTTTATATGTGTTGACGTGAATTTATAAGAGTGAAAGAGAAAACAGAAGTAGGGAGGAGTACACTGATATATGGAATACAGAAAAAGGAATCCTCCTTGTTCAGAGGCGATGACTAAAGACAAAGATCAGCTTCCATGTTTCATGTTCCATATTGTGCTATCTATCATCAAGGTCACTATAGTCACTATAATTTTTTTCCATGACAAGGAGAAAACTGAATAGTACAAGGCTTAGATCCTTCCCTCTTGGTTCTTAAAATCTCTCCTAAAATGCCCTTGATATTGTAACTTCATTTTATTTGAGCTAGGTTTTAATCAAATAACATTTTCCTATTTTGTGAGAGTGAAATTTTGGTGTACTCTAACAAACATATCATAACGGTGCTTCTTTGAGGAATAGAATAGAATCAAAATTCCTCTCCTGGTAGTATTAAGAAGGGAGAAGAGAGCCCCACACACTTATGTTTTTTCAAAGAAAGAGCTTATTTTTCAAAAATAAAATCAGTAGTGTAATTCATTGGAAAGTAAACATACATTTGAAAAGAAAAGATAGTTTTACGTATTTATTGATAAGAAAGAGGATGACTGCTAGTAAAAGCCCAGTCTAAGGAAGAAATGAAATGAAAGCAATATTATATAATTTTAACATATGAAAACAGAAGTAGCCAGCAACAGAAAGCATGGGAAATTCACAGGGATGAAAAAAGCAACTGGAAAGCGAAAAAAAAAATAAATTGATGACTGACAGTATTAATACCCCATGAAAGAGTCTATATGAGAGGAATACAATTTTCTTAAAATAACTACAGAGAAACAGGTATTAAACTTGTTAATAGCCATACGAAGGAAGGTTTTCAGTAAGTTGTTTTGTTTGTGTTGCAATTACTATCCTTTCCAAATCATACACTATGTCTTTTGAGCACTCCAACAGACATCTGTTTCCATATAGCAGTCTTTCACAACTTAAACTTCAGAGTCCCTGTACACTAATACATTTGAGTACTCACCTCACTGGAGTCAGTTTTAGTACGTTAAAGATGACAGTGAAATTCTAGAATAATTGAAGGATGAAGAAGTTGTAAACACAGATTTATGGAAAGGAAAAGGGGAGGGTGAAAAACAAAAGATAAGGATGTATATGTTCAGCTATGTTTCAAGCCATAGCACTACCTGCAATGGCACATGCCCTTTATCAAGTGAGCTAATCCAGCCACATCATAGCGATATTCAGGGTTGAGATTCTTTTCTTGAATATTATAGAAATAGTATAAATAAAGGAAAAACTAAATTAGTCTGACATCAGTTGAGTAACACATAGCCACCAATTCATAGCACTCTTTCTTTGACAAATGACAATCAACTACTTCGCAAGGTCTTGTCAAAAAAGCCTAATTTTCTTCTTAGAGGATATTAACAAGGGCTTAGCTGTGCAGTGGGTAATTTCAACATCAGTCATGGTATTCTGTGACAGTATGTTTCCTTGGTAGCAAATCTCTGCATGAACTTGAATACTGTTAGTTGTAATAACCAGATGGACGTGGATAGAATATTCTATAAATAGATTACTACATAAAACTAAAATAATTTGCTACATGAACAACTTGATTAATGAAAATCATGGCAGTCATGCATCAGGACACAAAGAGATCCACAAGGAGCAAGTTTTCAGAATAGTCAAGTTACGTTACGTTCTTTAGGCTTGGAGATAACACTGCTTACCTAAGAGAAACATTTGATTTAAACATGCTACTGCATAACTTTAGAAATTTTCCTTAAGCTACAAGGAAGGCTGATGTACATTACAGAGTTAAACTCAGAGAATTTGTAACAATTTTATACTGTAGGAGGTGGTTTATTATGGTAGATGCGTATCAAAAAGAGCAGAGATCAATATGCACATATTTCCTCTCTGTACTTTGGGAGCTCTCTATCTGTACAGCTTAGTTCACAGCTGAAGTACAACGACTTAAATGAAACAAAGGGATGGTCATAATATCAGGCTGGAAAAAAAAAAAAAAAAAAAAAAGAGCTTCAGATGTGTTTTTTTTATGTGACAGATCCAAGTAAAACAGATAAATTTCAGTGTGTCCCCAGTGTAATTCAGGTTGGCTTTTTTTATGCTTTGAATAAACATATCAGTATTCCTGCAGGTGGTTAAAATTATTTTGTGAGAGGTATCACTACGTGCTATTATAATTCATAACATTCTTAAAGTTGTTTATTCTGTCAGTATTTTTTTTTTTTCTTTTTTCTCCCTCTTTGTCTTATCATTTAATGCAAATTTGACAAGCATCAGTGTACCTGTACGAACAGATTCTATTGTACATGCATGCTAAAATCATCTCAAACACTTAATTGCATGGTACTAATTTTGAGATATATTGAGTCTTTTGAGAAAGGCTGAAATATTACCTAGTAAACTGACTTGACTGCAAGCCAATATGGCTTCTGCAGGCCCAACTAGAGCGTGTTAATGAAAAACAGCATCTGCTTAACCAAACTGATCTCCTTCTATGATCGAGTGATCTGTCTGGTGGATGAGGGAAAGGCTGTTGATGTAATCTACCTAAACTTCAGCAAAACCTTTGATGCTGTCTCCCACAGTACTCTCCTGGCAGCCCAGGCACACTCTTTGCTGGTTAAAGAACTGGCTGTAGGGCCGGGCCCGGAGAGTACTAGTGAATTGAGTTAGATCCATTTTCTCTTCCCATTAGCATTTCAAACTCCGATGGATTTCTCTGCATATTTTGATCCAGAGGAAGCCATTAGCTGACATATACTGATCTGTGCCACTTATAGGCATATGCATATATAAACAGGTATGAGAATGAATTAAAAATTCACCTCAAAAAAAAGAAAAGTAAAAAATGAAGAGTTTCTTCTCAAAATGTACTATGAATTGAGGCCTTTATAATAAAAAATAATTAGTAAATTGCTAATACAGTTTGATAATACAGTATATCTTTTGGGAGAGACTTTTCATAAGGGCATGTAGAAACAGGATAAGGGGAAATGATTTTAAACTGGAAGAGCATAGATTTAGACTAGATCTCAGGAAGGAATTCTTTGCTACGAGGGTGGTGATACACTGGTTGCCCAGAGAGGGTTGCCCAGACTGTGGATGCCACCTCCCCAGAAGCATTCAAGGCCAGGCTGTTTGGGACTTTGAGCAACCTGGTCTAGAGAGAGTTGTCCCTGCCTATAGCAGGGGGGCGGGGGAAAATTAGGTGATCTTGAAAATCCCTTGCAACTCAAACTCTTCTATGCTTCTATTAGAACTGTAAGATGAAAGGCATTAACACAGAAGATAGTAAAATTTGATACATGCTACTCACAGTATTATTTATTGATCAGTTAGTTAACACTTTCCTTTCTCAAAAAAATCCCACACTGCTCTTTTCTTGTTTTGAGAACAAGAAAAATATGAATCCATATTAACACTTCACTAAGTGCTCTTTATTCCCTTGCACATCACACTCTTGACTTGACAATAATTATAGCAACTGTGACACTGTACCAAATAAAATCCACAGAACACACTTTGTAATACATCTAGAAATAGATATATATTTCTTGAAAATCTTAAATATGTGCTGGGGCTTAAAGATACGTGACAGTCGAGAACTGATTTCTGTGTGCAGCCATATGTGTGCAAATCTGTCATTTGCACATCCTCTTCAGAAACAGTGTGAAATATACAAGAAGAAGCTTCAAGAAAATGAGTCAGTCCTAGTGATCAAAATTATTTCAATGAACACTTGATTTGTGTATTACAGAATATATTACTACTCTGAACTCACCTGATATGATCACATAAACATAAAAAAAACTTCATTTACTAATAGACTTGTTGGAAAAGGTGAGGAACCTTGGGCTGTTGCTGAGTAGGATTTCCCTAAATTCCTCATTCAGCAACCACACCTTCTCTCATTACTTTAATCAAGATCTTCAGATATTTGAAACAGTTCTCAAAGTCATGTCTTCTTGTACCAAGTGCCTTTAAAAGAATCTAAATGGAGAAACAAAAAGCATCATGGCATTTCACATAGTGCCATAGCATTTAAAATGAGATCCTTCTAACACAACTGCAGAGCAGTTGGTTTAAAATTGTTATGATTTTGAAGTAATGTAATGAGCATCCAAGATTCAAAATCTGTGAATACATATGGCATGATGCTACCTCTGAGATCCTGTGGTCAGTATCAAGGTTTACATATGAGCAGCATCTCCCAACATTCATGGTTGTAGTAAGATGAAAAAAAAAAAAAAAAAATCTATCAATTTAATGGGAGAGTGCATACTTAGAAAATGTTCAAAATACACAAACAGTATCAAACTTCTGAAAATTTGGAAAAAAATTAGAGAGTCAGAAGTGAACTTTTTTGTGTGAAATAAAAATGAAAGCAGAAGGACCGAAGTATGAGACCTTGAGAATATTTTTTCAGTTATTCAGTTAATTCAACAGAGCATTGTTTAATAAGAATTAAAAAACTGCTGTTATTGGCAAGCAATGAAAATGTTCAGATAAATACTCAAACTCAAATTCTCCAAATTGTCCTGTTGGAAGATACAAATTATGGTAATTCATCACTATGCAAGATTAGTGATTTCTAATTCACTATTTAACTTAGTGCAGATTTCTTTGTCAAAGGCTACCTAATTTCTATCCAGCTTTTTAGTTATCTAAATTACTTGTATTAATTGTGACTAAAACATATATTTCAGAAGATAAATCAGTCTTTGTTCTTGAAGACTTCAAGGTAACTGAGAATTGTCAAATTATTCAAACGATTAATAATCTTTACCTGTTTCCCTTAGCTGAAGAAAACATTTGGTTCCGATTGACTTAAGTATAGTACAGATAGAATTAGCACTCTAAAGTCAGAAAACACATCAGCTACTGTATTCTAGGGTTGTCTATGGAATAAAACAGGAATGGTTGGAGTTCAATTCAAAAAGAAGAAAGTTAAACCTATGAGAAAAGAAAAAGTGTTGAAATATCTATTTGAAAAAAGAAAGCTCATTTTTATGCACCACTGAAATCTTCAGTAAATTCATTCTTGCATAAAAAAACTCTCAAGAAATGAATGCTATTTTATCCAGTTATCCATGTATTACCAAAATTCAGTCTTTGAATAATCAGCTTTGAAGCAGATAGGTTACTTTGGTACTGATACCAAAGGAGAAAAAAAAAAAAAAAAAAATCGCTTAGTTTTCATACTAGCAGCAACTTGACATTCAAAGGAAAAGTACTGTTAGCAAGTTGCCATTACTAGTCTCACTGCTAAGACTAAATCACAACTATCAGCCCAGGAACATAAAGTACACTGCTTGTGATGAAATATCACAAAAATCTCACACAGCCTTCTACACTGTTTTCTGTGTTACTCAGATTCTATTTTTAATGCAGAACACTTCTTTGCCTTTTCCTGAAGAATGTAACAGCATCTCCAGAAATGAACAAACTGAAGGACTCTGAATTCCAAAAGGAGAGGGGGGAAAAAAAAAAAAAAAAAAAAAAAGAAAGGAAAAGAAGTAAAAAATGAGACTGTTAAAAATCTTTCCGTAGTGGGTTACTTTTGGCCACCAGCTGATCTAGTAATTGACCTCTTTAGCAAAACAGAAGACGATGATAATGTTATGTATATGCCTTTCCCCTGTTTTTCCATTTATCTTCATGTAACTCTTAGGTATGTATATAAGGATCTTCCTGAAAAAGAAAATTTTCACTAAAAAAAGTTCTTCTTAGTCTTAAAATGACTGCTAGAGTCCTGTGTAGTCAATAGGACAGTCTAACAGCAGTGTTTCACATACAGGTTTTACATGATATCCTGATGCATTTCTTTAATAGGCTTATATTGTCTGAAATTGCTCTGGCAATCTGTAATCTTTCTGGGCTGTAATACAAGAATCTTACCTACAAGGGCCAGATGTGCCTTGAACATATTGCCTACATGTAGATAGCATGTGTCTTAGACTGTATGCTTAGTAAAATACTTGGTTTTGTAACGCTTCCAGTGCTCACCATCTTGCCTAAGGTTTCTATAGAATGAATCTAGGAAATCCATAAGGTCATTTTTGCCAGTTCTTTTGCCAGCACTTCTTATTGCCATTGTCCTGTAATTAAACTCAGTACTAACCTAGCATTCTTTCTAAATTACTGTTTCAGAGAGGCCTTTCCACTACTTTATAGATTTTTGTCACATACTGACTTAAAAGCTTCTATTACTTCTTTACTTCCAGGTTCAGCAGTTCTGTAAAATAGTGTAGCTTTCTTGTCGATATGATTATCCAGTCTAGGTCATGCTGAATGCCAATCTAGCCCCAGGAAACCATCAGATCTATTAGGTTTGAAACTGTGTAATTAACAGCGTTCTTAATGCACTTTTTAATTTAGAATAGAGTAGGCAAGTCTCAGGTAATACATTTGGTATTGCTTTTTGTTAATTGAAGAACAGTTATGACAAATATGAAAGCTATAAAAAAAAAAAAAGCAGGTGATTTTTAAAAATGACAGTGATAAACACCAGGAGCACTTATTCATATTCACTACAGGCAGCTGAAAGTGCATGACTTTAAATCCCTTGAAAACAAAAGAAAAAGAGATGACAGTTTGTACGGTAACGCTTATAGTTCTTGTTTACACAAATCTGTCAAAGTGAAAAAAATGAAACTTGAGTGCGATGTCAATGTTTTTCCATTAAAAGTATGGTCTCCAAGTATCTTTCATTACACCAAAGAATTCGCCAAGAACAGTATATAACAGTAATGCAATTATTCCTTGAGACTGATCTCTGCAAGTCTCACAGAGTTTTACAATGACAGAAACAAAAAAAAATACAGCTTTCTCAAGTATTTCATCTATGTTTCATCCTCAATGTTCAGTAGAGAAAACATTGTTACCTTTCCTTTGTGCACTTAACTCTAGAGTGAGCCCAGGTGCAAGCTGTACTTCTGCAGTATTGCTCAGTTTTCTTCTGCCATCACATGCACCGTGTTTGCCTCTCAGACCTTCTCAAGTAAGAAACTTGTGCAAAAGTCTCTCCACTGCATTTAAAAAATTCTGTGACAACCTTTTCTCAGCACTGGCTGAAGGATAACAGCCGCAGCATCAGACACAACGAAGGTCAGATCAAGATAGCCAGAAGGGCCTCCTGCATCTACATCACTGACTTTATTCTTTCAGTCATAATTTCAGGATCACCAAAGGCCACGTCTAAACAATTTCACTGCCCAAGACTGGAGCTGCATAACTAAATTTGGACAAGGTTCAGTAGATAAGCTTAAGGGTCCTTTATCAGCTTCCACTAATACTAAGGGATGAACTTGATACTAGCTGTCTGTTTTGAATATCCTCAAGGAAAGAAAAGATAAATAATCTGTCCCATTTTTTCAGACAAATCTTGTCACTGCGTAGCTGGGCAGTACTCCACCAGCCATACCTATATTGCACAGAGCATTAATCCTGTGGATAGTTGCAGTTCTTGTGAGTTTCAGATTTGTGGTTCTCTACAAAACATGATAACAGCTACCATTTTCTGTTTAACCCAGTAAAAAGGGAGTGCTGACACAGCAATTACGTCAGTCATGCTTCAGATCAGCTAGTAGTAAGCTAGTGTTGTTAGTATTAATTAAATTTAATATGAACCTAGCATAAAATTGAATGACTGCTTTTGTAAATTTTAGTGCCAGTAAGTTAACAGTGAAGGTTTTCCCGGAATGACTTTTTTTTCCTTCACAATTTTAAGAAAGAATCTAACAGTGAGAACAAAAAATAGAAACGTTTACCCAGTGAGCTAGACTCTGTGTACATCTTCATGTTTATAATAAAATATGTGAAACTACTGTCAAAAATGCCATGACTCACAAGATATCAGCATTATACGGAATTAACATACAGCTTCTAGCCTGTCATGTGTGACCCTTGCAAGGTAAATCCTAGCACTGCATCAGCACAAGGCTATACACATCCAGTCACCCAGTGCAACTTCAGGCGTACAAAGAAATATACATGTGTCAAAAAATACTACATCCAGAAACTACTTTGCCCAGAAATATCACCACAGTACTCTTTACAGAAGAGACTATTACCAACCAATGTCCTGCTATGTGCTACAGAAAAACTTAAAAACTCACTTCCCCCAGTAATAATGAACCCACATCTGTAGTAAATACAGATAAACTCAAAACATTTACTTGAAGCTTGCGGTACTGTGAGACAGAAAATTTAACAGACTTTCACTAATATGCTGAAAACAATACACAATGTGGAACGCAATAAGAATGAGCCATACAAGCAGATACTTTCCTGTCACCCAGGGGAAGAATGAGTATTTGAATGTGCTTGATAACTTTAAAGTGGAAATGATGGCCAAATACAGTTGTCACTGACTCTCTCTGAATGATGAGTAGGAAACTGAAAAGGTTTTTTACATATTTTCTAAAAAAGACACGTATATCCTGCAGGAAAAAATGCAATGTCTGAGAGATTTTACTGTTCCGTTCTCACAGAAAACACAAAAAACTTGACAGTTGCAGACAAATAGCATGAAAATTTGATTGATTCTCAGATTCAGTCATTAATTAATCCTATTTAATATATAAACTTCATACTCATAATCTAGAGACACATTAAAAAAATGAAGGCATGTTTTAACAAACATAACATAGGTTACCACAAGGGACATAAGCACAGCATTATAAGCACTAGCATAGAATGCAAAAAGCTTAGAATCACAGAATAACCTATGTTGGAAAAAATCTCCAAGATCACTGAGTCCAACTGTTCAACTCCCATCAATGTTTCCCACTAAACCATGTCCCTCAGTACAATGTCTACATGTTCCTTGAACACCTCAGGATTGGTGACTCCGTCACCACCCTGAGCAGTCCATTCCAGTGCTTGACCACTCTTTTGGAAAAGTATTTTCTAACATCCAACCTGAATCTCCCCTGGCACAACTTGAGACCATTCCCTATAGTCCTACTGCTAGTTACAGGAGAAGAGGCCAAAACCCATCTCACCACATCTGCCATCTCTTTGGGTAGTTGTAGAAAATTTAGCAGCCTTCAAAATAAATTTAATGTCATAACACTGAATATAATAGAAGTAAAATACAGACACACAGTATAATGTGTGTCTGTATTATCTCATATGGATGTATTTTAAACAGTTGCAAATGATAAAGTAATGAAGGCATTACATATACTACACTAGAGACTATATATATATATATATACACATATAGAGAGAGAGAGAGAGAGAGAGAGAGAGACATAGTGTTTAATATGACAGTTTGTATTTCTGTTACTCACGTGTGCAACAGAAAACCTGTCTGAATTGAAGGAAACTCCAAATTCTAGATGGAATTTAACTTAAATTCTTTCATACAATTATGACCTAAACAATGCAGAGTACTAACTGGGCCAAAAAAAGACCAGAAAGTAAACATACAGAAAATGTACAGAAAATCTCTCAATAGTGCTCTCTTGTCTGTTTGCTAATATTGATTAGGATATTTATTTTAAATTTTTTATTTATTCCTTCTTTTCCTATATGGGATTAACCTCTGGAGCTCTTCTTACCAAGAATTTGCAGTTAAAGCAAATAGCATTGTACTTATCTACACTAATTCTGAGAACAATGCTGATTGATGACTAAGTGTATTGGTTTGTATTTATTCCTATCTACTTATATACATCTTTATGTTCTCTTTTTTTCCTTTCTGTATATCTTTTTGATAGTTCCCTTGGGAGATGCAATTTCCATCTATTTTGGCTTGAACATGCTAAGAATCCTTTTCAACAGAACAAGTCTTGATTTATAGAAACACAAGAAGGTAATCAAGTCTACAGAAAAAGGTATTACCACTAAAAAAAGAAATAAAGGATTGGTTTCTAATTCTTACATGGAAGTGTCTCACTGCATTTTGAAGTAAGATCAATTAATCCTGTTATAGTCTAGTATACCTTACACCTTAAATTTTATAACTTAATTGATTATAGTTAACAAAAAACACTTATTCAATTTAGTCATCTTAAACAATCTTTGTTCCACCACAGAAGGATGCATAAGTATACAAGTACTTTAAATATAAATAAGTCTTTCCAGATAAAAACTATCAAAACAATGTCTGCACAGTTTACCTCCTGTTACGTATTTTATTACATAGCTTTTTCATTATTATCAATGACATTTAATAACTTCTGTAACTCTTAAAACTCGAATTTTAATTTTTTTTTGCAAGACATTATTTCAACAGAATAGTCATGGTCAGATTATTACTTGACATTCATGACAAAATGCATGAGTCTGCTTTTCATCCAGCTAAATCTTTCTAAACGTAAATACAGACAATTGCATTATTGTCCCCAAACAAGCTACAGCTGATTCTAGCAACTTTCTGTCTTTACATTCAGTCTTCAGTTAGCTTGTATAGTAAAGATACTTAAATACGACCACAGAAGTAAACATTCCTGAATGTTAACAAAGTGATACCTTTAAGGGATTTTTTTTTTTTTTCTTTCCCACACTGAACATTCAGAGGGGAAAAGTAGAAACTTCTAATTTATACTTCTATGCACCTTACTATTGAACTAGCTTAGAGATTGTTCTTACTTCTCTTTCATCCATTGATGCTTTTTTTTTTTTCCCCCCAGGATGTACACAACCTATTCCACGTGTACTCTTCATAGCAAAGTGAGAATGATTCAGAAATTATTTCATCTGGTGAAACCATTGCAAACATTCTTAATGAAAGCCACAAACAAGATTTCCATCTCCATAGTTAACAATATCTGAGATGTGATTTTATGTCATGCTTACTCATCAAAATTAAAAAGGAAAATAAGTCGCTACATGCTGCTCTGAGCCATTTTTCCTGTAGCAATGAATTTCAGAGCCCTTTTTCCTTCTGTCTACCCAGCCTACTCTGAGCAGAACTTGGCTTAAAACATAGCTGAAGATTATGGAAATGTGATTTATATGACCATTAATTGTTATTACAATCTGGCTGTTGGGCAAAACTATTTACTATTATGTCTCTCAATACTGTGAAAGAAAGTAGTGAAGAAGAAAAACAGAATCCCAGTGTATCATTCAAAATATACACGCACTTTACATGTCAGCAACATTCTCATCAAAAAATGCCAATGTATCCAAAATATTTATACGAAATAATGACAATATCCAATAGAATTTTGGGGAGTTTTCTTTCCCTTTAGTTATTGTCATGACTATCTTTATGTCAGGCATTTAGAAAAAAACTTTCCAGTGACCCTCTTCCAAAATTATAAGGTTACAAACCACAGTCTCATTTGACATCTTTGGATTTAAGAACAACTAACAGTATGTTATAACCTGCAGTCATTAAATGGATCATCAAGGTAATGGTGCACCATTTCAGGAACTGATTGGTTATTGTGTTACTGGGCAAGTTTAGGAGCAATCTGTGAGCAATTTCTGCACAGGTTGAGGTTTCGGATTTTGTACTCTGCTGGTTAAACACCGTTGCTGCTGTGAAACTCTATGAAGGCTAAGCAAGTAGAGTCTGCTGATCTACTAGTTATTCCAGAAGATTGTACTCCTGGTGTGAGGATACTTTTACCCTTTATGCATGATTGACCTTCTAGTAGGATCCTGGTGTGAGGAGTGAATGTGGGCATTGAGAATTGATTGCCAGTGTAATTCTAAACAATGGATTCAGTAGACAAGCTTCCACAATTATGGGAAAAGCTGTTGAATTATGTAGTCAATTTTAAATTGCCCATACTGTTTTAAATAAACAAACAAAAAACCCACCAATAAACAAATAACAAACAAAAAAACAAACAAAAAAAAAAAACACAAAACCAGATATCGACAATAACTATTTGGCTAAGAAAGCAGATATCAAAACGCTCTCAATAGTCAAATCTGTTTATGGAAAAGAAAATTTATACAGTTCACATAAAGTCCACACTAGCCATTGCAGTAATAATTCCAGAAATCTGTCAGATTTTTTTTTTTTTTTTCACTGAAAACTCATTTTCTGAGTGTTTCATGTGAAAACATACAACTAACTTGTTCTTTCTTTTTCTAATAGCAAAAAACTCTAATTCTTTTTTTTTTTTTTTTTGTTAAACATAAAAATTTAATTCTACTAAAGCACAATATTAGTAAATACATTGCTTTCATAATAACTCCTCTGTCTGTAGATACCCTAGCTACAAAGCGTGACAACATCTTATTCCATTCAATATACAGAGATAGCATGGGGGACCTGCTACTCGACATACCCAAAGACAAAATTTTATTCTGAAGCTTGCAGCAAATTCCATGCATATAACACAATTTGATTGTTAAATAGATAGGAGCACAAGATAAATAGATTAAATAGATAGGAGCATAAGATTGATAAATTGTATTTATCTCTTTTTCTGGCCTATTAGGATTAGGAAATCCATCTTTTTCAGAAAGGAAAGTCATAGGGAACAAGGATCTATCAAATATTTTTTTATATATTTTGATAGTTTGTTGTACATTTTCAGATATTGTATTTTCTGTTTATATTTGTCATGTGAATACTAAACTACAAAACTTCAAGTTTTGTCATTAGTTCTCCTGAATCGGATTGAACTATTTCATACTTTAAATTAACAGAATGACGTCAACACCTTTGATTTTCAGGGCCCATTTAGTCTAGTTAAGTTAGCAGAAGAGGTATGGTTTTTCCAGCTCCCATGGTGAAATTCTGAGCTTTGATAACGAGAATCAGTATAATGACATCTTTTAAAAAGCAAGACTATGGATAACTATTTTCAAACATACTATTGTATTCTCTTGAGTTTGGGTAACACTGTCATTAAACCTGCTGCTACGCTGCTATGGTACTTTTCTTTAAAATTGAGGTTCAGGGATAACTGGAAAATCTTTTAAAGCTGCAATACTATGCCTGTCAGTTTCAAAAGTGAATATTTCAATAGTGTTCAAAATGAACATTAAAATCTTACGAACCTAAATAGAGAGTATTAATTTTACCGAGGCAGACTAAATTCAACATTTCATTTTAAAAACAGTCTGTTTTCTTCTTTCAATTCATAGTTTATCATTGTCGTTTCTTACACACACACACCTGTGCTGGGAGTTGCTTCCTTTAATTAATTCAATGAATCTATCTTTAGTTATTTCTCTCTTGAAGCCAAGCACTGTGCTAATGACTCTTCTAGAGCTACGTGTCAATTTTTAAAGTCCATTAACTTCCTATGACTTTCTGCACACTAACACTCATTATTACATTATTTCCCCCGATCTTGAAATCCAATTTAAATTCCAACCATGAAAACTCAGTGATGGAACATGTTTTTTAATTGCTCTATCTTTCTATACTCAGCAGAGAACTGAGATAAGAAGTTGCAAGTTTTTTTGTTTGTTTGTTTTGTTTTTTGTTTTTTTTAAATAAGATCTTTCACACATTTTCAATGACAAATGATCAACATGAGACAAATGTGGTAGTTATGACACAAAGCTTTCAGAAAAAAAAAAAAAAAAAAAGGGGTTCTTGTAGAATTTCTTATTATTTCAAATATATTGCTTCTGACATCTTCTTACAATTGCTTCTTTAAAATCTGTTCCAGTTCCATAGGCTATCAGTTTTAAGTTCAACAGATCTTCCAAAATTATTCCCTTATGTCATATTTTGTCTTTGGTCAATAGAGAATAAATGTCATCTTCCTTTTCAAACTTTCTTGAAGAATGCCACTTTTATTCTTGTCACGTCAGAAATGCAAGTGCATATCATAAGCTTTATCATGCAAAGGGAAGAAGGAATCTCTAAATTAGCTTTAGAACCTTACTTCAAGATCTAGCTAATGATGGCTTTGATAAGTTCCAGCTTGTGTAACAAAACGTGGTCTGGTCATGAAACAACTCCTAGGTTTTGACTAAAAAAAAAAAAAAAAAAAAAAAAAAATGTGATCCAGAGAAGAGACAAAGTGTGACAAAATAGGTCCTACAGTCTGTTTTGACTGATGACAAGAATGCAGGCTATTTATGTGCAACAAATAATCTGCATTTACTGGCTGCAAAAAGGAAAGAATTTCTATACAGATCAATTAGTTATGGAAACTTCTGCAAAGCGTGCCTATGACTTCATTCTACCACATTTCTAGTTTTCAAGAGAGGTAGTCTAGACAAATTCCATGGATTCCACTCAAAATTCAAATAAAGTTCTTATGATGTAAACTAGCCTCTAGGAAATACCTAGGCATGTGGAAGTCTCATTCCCAGTGATCTTAATTATAGCAGAACTGATTAATATATTCTCAGACTTTTGTGCTACAGATTTGCTATTTATCTTCATTTCCTAATAGTCACCACAGTTTAACAAGATTTCAAAGCTTAGCAACAATTGGATCTTTGTAAAATGAGTCAGTTAATGTATTTCCAGAGTTCATACTTCTAATATGAAAGAACAGTTTGAGGAAAAAAACAAAAAACAAAAAAACATCGTATTTTCAGTGATTATATAATGTAAAGCTGAATTGAAGTGGTTGTGGATCTAGCTGTAGGGGATACCTCTTGTCAATTGTCTTCTATGTGTTGAGGACCTTTATCTTATTTCTTTGAAAGTGAACCTTATGCAAAGATAGATACACTTTGAAGCTAGTGGCCAAAGCTCCCCCTGTGAGGAATAGTAAATTTCCCCTTTGGGTCATGTAGCAGTGACAGATTACTCATTTATGTTATATCATGTGACAGTGACTATGAAGGAATGTCGCGTAATGTCACTGTACCAGTAAGAAGTGCCATGGCTTTTCTCTTTGCCATAGGAAGTGAGTTAAAATATCATAAGATAATCAAAATGGGTGTGTTCACAGCATTTCACTAGCTAAATTGTTCCTGTTACATTCACTTTCATATCATCTCTCAATCAAGTGCAGATATGTTGCCCAAGTTGTCTCCACTTTCATTCAGAACTAGTTTTATTATGCTAATGTGCCAGGAGCAATATTTTCTGCCAAAACAGTGCTCTCAGTTAAATCTATACTTTAACTACAATTGCCCTGAAATTAAAACTGGAAAACAAAAACAACGCTCTAATTAATATGTCATGTCTTGTTAGATCTCAAAAATTGGCTGTTCTTCATTTCAAGGCTGGCAAAAATGATGAGAATTACCTGTGTGTAACTAAATACCCATGACACTTTTGTTTCTCATACAGTTTCAGTATAATGAAACATTTGACTTTTTGCCAAGGATATAGGCAGGACAACTAATCAGATTTGGCATCAGTCTGTAAGTCAGTTTCATACACTTTTTTTTTTTTTTTTTTAAACAGAACTCTCCATTCCATTTAAATCATTGCAGCATATATGGCTTTTCTTCTATTTAGAAGATATGAGCTCAGCATTTTGTTTATACACTAGTTCTGCAGCTTCTTTAATAAAAGTGATAGTGCAGGCTACCAAGTGCAGGTATTCGTGCTACCAATAGCAGTCAACTTATCATTGACTACTACTTAAGTTTTCCAGAAATTATCAGCTACCTTTATTTGTCATGAAATGGACAACATGATCTATTTTAATTTAGTTTAGTCTATTGGTTCTACCTTCTCTTTAAAAGCATGCTATCACTTTCTCAGTTTAATTTCAATGGGTTCAATTTCCATGGCACATCAGTTTTAAATTTGCCTTCATCAGAATCTGAAGAAAGCTTCTGCACTTGTGTCACTTTTTCATGCTGAGAGTCTGAGGAACAACAGTGCATCTTCTCAACATCTCTGAATAACCCTGCGCCTCTGGTTTTCAACTCAAAGATCCTTCAGTTATATTTATTTTCAGTTTATTATTTTTCTTTCTTTCCTATTTATATTTTTAGCCAACCTGTACTGATTCAAATAAACTTAGGGAATTTCATGGACTTTCATGAAATTCTAAAAATCATGGAGTCACTGGGGCAGTATCATCTAGTTCCCCATACAAGAAGAAAAGATGTTTGTGGTTTTTGTTTTGCATTCAGTATTAGCATATTACAAACACTTTGCCTATACAGAAACTTTTCATCTTTTCCCATTGAATGAGCCCTTAAATAATATCAATAAAGATAGTAAAATCTGTGTAACCTTTAAGCCATTTTCTTTTCTATTTTGAGAAAACTTATTTCATCTACTAAGAATTATCCCACTGTGATTCTTCTACAGCAATACTGCCATGACTGAGAGGCTATAGGTTCTTTCAAGAAACTCAGCCGTTTCTCAGCAGATGACATTTGAAACTGGGAAGAGAGCTGATTTTTGGAAGAGACAGTTGGAAGACCTATCCAATACCAGCTTATTTCTAATGAAGGCTTCTAATACTACAGTACCAGTGCAGTCCATTTCTATGTTGCTATACTTAGCCATTTTTCTGCTGGACAGATAAAAACATCACAGAATCATTTATCCACCTATTGCGAATTTGGAGACTGCTCCTTGCTCTATTAAATATGTACAATAATACCATAAAGACTTCCAAACGACTATTCAAATAGGCTGCAATCAGATAAACACACCTCTGAAAGAATATAGTGCATTCCTTTGCTCAGAACTAAGCAGCCTGTTCCTTATGCAAAGCACAAATAAAATAACAAAAATCAATTTCTAATATTTTCATCTGCCAAATATTTGTTTTGCTAATCTTTTAAGAGCTGTTTTATGGGATTCTTCAGAATTACTTTGTCCCTCTCTATCTTGTGCCCTAGACATTTTGTGCCATAAAAGAGAGATCTAGATTATGTCTGAAATTTGTTATTTTGTTACAAGAACTCTTGTAACTTCCCTTAGTACCAGGAAAATTGAAAATATAATGAAATTACATTCATTTAGGACAATTTCTATTAGAAAGTTCAATACCTTGCTAATATTTAGGGTCTCAAAATTCAAAGGTTATAAGTTTTGTGAAGTCATTTCCAAAAAAAGCTGTGTCACTTGAGACATGTAAGTTGTAAGCAGTGATGTGAAAGCCTCACCTCATCTGGAAATGATATTTCACTTCCAAAAAGTCATGATGTGATATGAGGTGACAAGGCATAGCCTTCACTTCACTGACATGCATACCATATGGCACAAAATGCCACAACCTGTTCAGGTTTAGGATATAACTCTCATGAAGCCACATAACCATATTTTTTTCATGTAAGCACGAACTTTAAACAGTTACGTAGGGAAGAAATAGGTCTCAGCTCAATTAGGAAAGTGTTTCAATGACACTTGCATTCTCTGATGACTCATTTCTACCTGTAAACATACTACAAGAATAAAACCAAAATACTTATCCCTACTGAAAAGCCTGCAATATTGTGAATGGAAAGATGCATTGTAATAAAGAGGAAAATATCTCTGCAAGCTCTTTTCTGATGATAAAAATGAGTTAAAATTAGCTAAAAATAAAGTATCTTCTGTCCACAGATTGGAGATGGTACATGTCTGTCTGTTATATGTCTACATTCTTTTCATACTGGGCAATCTCTGCCTTGCACAGCCTTTTGAGCAGCAAAATATGACAGTCAAAAATGGTAGGCAGCACTATGTGTTTACTGCATTTAAAGGATATCTTTATGACAGAGAGGGATTGCATATAGTAAGTCAAAATAAAAATTAGTTGAACTATGCACAGACAAGAATTTCTGCATCTTGATTACAGAAGTATCAAAGTCATAAATTCTACAAATCCTAGTGTCTTACTTACTAACTTCACTGGAAACTATGCAACTATCCTCAATTATCCCTTGAGGATATCAGTCATAGCACTGTTTAATACCTCTGGTTGTAGCTGAAACGCTGGCTGCTGTAACACAGGTAAAGAAAGCTGGCCCATACATGGTTTAAAGCCTTTTCATTCCAATCATGTTTAAAAGAGAAAATCAAAGGCTCATTTTCTTGTTTTTAATCAAATTTTTGCATTTATCCCTAATAAAAAAGCTGGTCCTTTTTCCATGAATTAGAAGAAAGAGTTATCCCCTATTTTTCATTTATTTGGACTGTCTTAACAACGGAATTGCTTTCTCTGAGTGCAGGCAAGAACAATGACTTGCTCCATAGAATCAACTGGAAGCAAATCAACTGCAGTTTGACTATAACATTGAAGCTCTGTTATAGTCAGAGTCACAGTATTGCTCCACTATCGATAGTCCGTAACAATGAGTTGTCCTCCATTCCTAATGAAGGTTCATCAGAACAATTGGCCTTACAATAAACCTATAAAGCATGAATTACAAATTTGTTTTTCCACACAGACATAATCTCTCTGTATTATGCTTTTTCAAAACAGACAAATATGTACCTCCTTGCAGCAGTCTCATTAAGAGAGAAGAAAAGAGAGGAGGTTTCAGTAATGGTACTTAAGTCTAGGGTGAATGTATCAATTATTGAAATTCATTAATTAAGCAAAATATTTACTGAAAGTTGCTGCACACCTACCTCAGTTTGAAGATTTTTCTATCAAAACACATCTCATTAAAATTTTACATGCTAATCAGTGTGTTTACAATTTCATTTTATGAGACTATAATTTTGCACTGTGGTTTTGCATTCTTTTCATTATAATTTTATGCCAATTAACTCAGAGAGGAAAAATGTAATTTACAGGTTTGCATAATTGCCCAGATGTTAAGATGTAGCACAAGTTGAGAACAAAACCAAAGACTTTTTAAGCTTATGATTTCGAACAGAGAAAAGCTAACTTTACTTTCTTCGTGGCTGCTAATTTTGCAGCTCCATGTTTGGAGGTAATGCACAGCATTCTGACTTGGATGAAAATCCAGAAACTGTTTTTAATATTCTAGTTTTCAGCACAACAGCTTTAAAAGGAAGGCTTTATGCAAGAGTGGATATCCAGACTTTTAAAAACACATAGAATATTGACCTTTCTTCCAAAAGCAGGTAAAAATGATTATGATCCATGGAGAATCTTGATGGGTAAGAAATTTCTCTATTCAAGGCTTGTTACTTCTATATTCTGATTACTATTCCTACATCTCTTAAAGTCTCTTTGTAGTCTGTTTATCATATAATTTTTCTTCCTTTTTCCTGATATCACTTGATTTTCCTGGTTTCACTTGATCCTCTGACAGAGTCTCTGGAATAATTTGATTTGTTTTATTCACATGTGGGTTTTGGGCTTCATGTAAAAGATTAGTGATGAAGGATAGCATATATTGTATATATTGTAAGAGGATGACTCAGAAATCCATTAATTTAGCTCAGAAGCTGATACACAGTGATAAAGGCATCTGTTTAGATCATTCAACACTTAATTTTCCACACATAGTATCAACTTTGTATATTATTTCTCCATTTGTCTAGTAAAAATGGAAGTGGCAGAAATTTAAGGTAATGTGGATTTTTTTTCCCTCAAGGTAGGTGGACAAGTCATCACTGCGCTATGTAGGTTAATTATTCAGTGCTCTATGACATACATGCAATCTAGAGAAAATTAATTATAAAATGGTTTAAAAGTCTCATGTTTCAGGCTTCAAAAAACTGTGAGAAATGCGTGAGGAACTGGGTGAATACATTCCCTTTTTTGAGAAGAGGCAGCAGATCACTTAAAAGCTTGTTTTTATCAAAAACCAAGTGCTCATCTTTCTTGAGGACAACATGCTGGAATACATGGACTACCATAAAGGAGTCTCTCTAGTAAGAGGCAGAAGGAAAAGTAAAATTATAGCTCAGATAAGATTGGAGAGACAAGGCTGACAAAAACTTTTTCCACAGCTAACAGCTCCTTACATATCACTCATATAAAAAGATGTTGCGATTTATACCAGAAGAAACAAATTTGGTAGATATCTACAAATCAGTCCTCAGATAAGTACATTTTCTCCTAAAATACATTTTGCTCTTACTTGACTTACTATTGGGCAACAAAAGTTCCTATGGAATTTTCCAATTTATGTATCCTCTGCATCATTCTCAGGAAAAAAAAAAAAAAAAAAAAAAAAAAAGTGCTTCCACAATCAGTTTGTCTATCTTCCTTTACTTTAGCTACTATACACATTTGACACGGAGGTGCATGTGAAGCAAAGCTGTGCCACTAAATTCCTCCATGAGGAATAAAATGACACTCTGATACTTATTGATGCATGCTAAAGTGTTACAGAGATCAAGGAGTGAGTGTTAACACAGTGAAAACAGGACTGCATGGGCAACATTTTTCTAGCAATAATGCTATGACAACAGTTGTGAAGTAGTGGGTTGCTTCCACTTGTACAGATTTTTTCAAGTGTGGCATGCTTGCTCTTGTTCATAAGTGGTAAAAATGCATACTAATAGAGGTGGTTATGTTGAAAAAACAATGCTTTGTTGCTGAGAATTTGCTCTATCAAATAGCATTATTGTGTTCTTTGTACTTGCTGGTGCTTCCATGGAAATAAGTAAGCATTATTTTCAGGGCAACCTATGTAACATACAAACTATATATATAATTAATGAATATATGGATGCTATAATTAAGAAATATAGAGAAAAGTTAGGCTAAACAGGTTATCATGCTAAAGAAGAATGGATGGAAAGCTTACCTTTGTCCTAGGCTCACTGAGAAGACTCCAAGGAGAGTAATCTCCAAAACAGATCCTTCCTCAGTGATAGTCAGCTCTTAAATAGGGTCTAGGAGAGGTGGAGCCAGCTCCACCCCTTCTGATAGCACAGGAGAATTGTCTTCACCCTTGCTCCCAAGGCTGACTCATTGCTCACCTCAGGTGGTCAATCAGAGGTTCAGGCCATGATTCAGCAGTTCCAATACACAATATATATTTGGACACACATGTAACTTGGGAAGTGGACAGTCTGCAGGTTGTCACGGAGTTGACCAGATCAATCTATGTCCGACAGGCCTCTGCCTTCCCCCCCCCCCCCAGTCCCACAAAAATGGGAAGGAAGGAAGGAAGGGAGGAAAAGAACAGCGGCAACAATCTATGGAGGAAAACTTATTTTACTATAATATCGGAATTCAAGATAACACAATATATACAATTTAATTGAAATTGAGATGAATAAATCAGACAAGATGAGAGAGAGTTCCCGTGACCGAGTCAAACCTGAAAAGCTTGGAACAGCTAGGAAAGCACCCTCCAGCACCCACTGCAAGGCAGCAAGAGAGCGCCCCTCCACCCGGAAGGGCCAGATCCTGAGACTTCTGTAATGTGCAGGGATAGGTACCTGGAATTGGGGCAGTGACACTTTAATGCCCCGTACACTACATGATGTTTTGATGTGGAATACTGAAACCCAAAACCAAAAAAAAACATAGAACCATGACAGCAGTTGTAATTGGAAGCACTGCTACTTGTTCTATATCACTGAAGTATCAGCACTGTTCATGGAGCTTTTGAAAATCCATTTACATTCAGTGCAAATTTTATTAATGTAATAAAAAAGAAATTAAGTGGATTCTCTGATGATCTTTGTAAGGTGCAATGGAAACATGAAAAAGTGCTAATGGATTTATCCCAATATTTATACAAGTTATGTTTCATGTAATAGCTTTCACTAAAGGCAAGGGAGCATGTCCAAAGATTGGCGATGAAGCTGGTAAGGGGTCTAGAGCACAAGTCTTATGAGGAGATGCTGAGGGAACTGGGCTTGTTTATTTTGGAGAAAAGAGGCTCAGGGGAAACATTATCACTATCTACAACTGCCTGAAAAGAAGTTGTACTGAAGTAGTGGTCAACCTCTTCTTCCAGGTAAGTAGTGATAGAACTAGAGGGAATGGACTCAAGTTGTGCCAGGGGAGGTTCAGTTTGGGTACTGGGAAAAATTTCTTCTTAGAATGAGTGGTAAGTCATTGAAACAGACTGCTGAGGGATGTGGTGGATTCCTTGGAGGTGTTCAAGAAAAAGGTAGATGTTGTAGTAAGGAACATATTTTAGTGGGCATAGTGGAGACGAGTTGACAGTTGGACTTGAGGTTCTCAGAGATCTTTTTCAACCTTAATGATTCTATGATTCTTACTACACTTAAACTGGCTTATGTCTTCATAATGAGACTATCACTGACTATGCTGTGTGCAATGGGTAAATAATTCTCATCTGCAGAAATATTGGGGTATAAGGTTAGACAATGTGATTGAATATTTCAAGGGAAAATATATAACTAAGATATGGAAAAGTGTATTTAAATATCATGACATACTATCTGTATATTATAGCAATAGAAATGCAAGAGTTCTAATTCTTCATTCTTGACCTTAGTATGTGTGGGGAAGGGTGAGAGAAACAGGGTTTTCTTGTATGGAAAGAATTTGTATATCAGCTTTTAGGAAGCCCGTTTGAATGCTTGAAAACAAAAGCTGCAATGTCATAATATTGGAAATTTTTTATCAACTTCTCTGAGATGCTGCATAATGCTGTAAGTTTAATGCTAAAGTAATTTTATACAGACTTCTTTAAAAGAACAAGATAAATACGCTCACTGAGGGAAAATTTTGCAGGGCAGCAGTTAAAAGTCATTTGAAGTACTTCAAGGAAGACAAGAAGAAGATTTTAGCTTGGATCTGGATTTTTATCTTCATGTTTGGAACTGGAAAAAAATAGCCATTGTAAATATAGTTGCTCAAGTAAAAGGAAATATGTAGTAAAAATCAGGACACAAATATCAATAGTAAGGCTCAATTTAAATGAAAATAATAATAAAAATAGAAGTTATATGCGTGGAGTCCTAGTCCTCAGAATGTAATTAATTTTGTTATAAAAGCATGTCTACCCATGTTCAAGTCATATGGCTTACACTAAAAACAAATACCTTCTGCTTGCAAATCATATCTGCTTCTATTTTTTTTATCTAGCATTCTCACAGACAAAAGCACAGATTACTACAAATATGAAACAATTTCTGTTGTTTTTTAGCTTTCTTTCTTCATCTATCTGGCAGCACCCTGCTGGACATTGTTTCTTTGGTTTCTCTTGCAGTCAAACCACCTCTCCCCACTGTTTATGTAATTCTTTCACACACAAAAAGGAAAAAAAAAAAAAAGAAAATGTCATAAACTAAATCAATATTACACTTGTTATAATTTCACAGAACGCATTCAGTTGATTGATTTACCAGGATACCTATTTAATCAAATACATTATTATCCTGGAATCCTTAAGCATGCAGTAAAAGAGACCAGGGGGAGTGATAGGTTTGCAGTGGGAGTATGAAATGAGGGAATGCTGTAGAGATCTAATGTTTAGATTAGATCTAGGAGGCTAGATTTGAACAGAACTAATGAAATGATGACAGCAAAAATAAGAGATCAGGAATACAATGGAGAATGTAGCATTACTACAGAAACAGTGGAAGCAAGGAACTAGGGCAGGAGAGAAAGGACCTGATTGGTAAAGGCATAAGGAAAAAATTTTAAAAAAAGGAGGGGTAACAGAAAATGAAACTCAGTTGAACTTAACTGATTTTGTACTGTAGATTCATCCAGACAGGCAGCAGTGAAAAATAATTTTCCAATGATTCTCATCAATGGATGAATACTTTGGTTTGATACATTATGGTGACTTTGTCTTGAATCTTCAATGCTAGAAGCCCTCTGCAACTGCAGATTTCTTTTCCCTTACCTTTTTACTTTTCCTCATAAAATGGTACATTATGGAAATATTTTCTTTCCCTGAGGAAATTTTTAACATGGTTGTCACTGTATGCTTCATTCCCAGTGGCTCAAAGGCCAATCTGAACTATCCCTACATATCTATCTACAGCTGGATATGTTATACTGATACGAGTAAAGTTCCTGCTGCTCAGTCGTATTGCTGTCTTATAGAAAAAGCTGGCTGGGGAATTATTTGGATTTGTGATATCAACATGAAAAAGGAAATGAGATGGAAAATATTAATAAAACAATAGCTCTAAAAGGCCAATCTAATGATGAACTGTCAACACAGACTGCTCCCACTCTTAAAGTCTATGTGACAATTTCAGTATGATGAAACAGGGTAAGGCGGGAGAGCAAACAAATAAAATAATTCTTCCAGAAATATGATTTGAAAATAATCCTCCTGGGACACCATCCAAATATAAACAAAATATTTATTTTTTTCATTGTTCTTCATAGTAGCAGTGCAGGTATCCAATTTAACTCAATGAATTTCCCTGTCTTTCAGAAAACCTGTTTTTCCTGTCTATCTACTCCCATAAATGTCTTTTTAATTCATTCCATATTGGTACTTTTTTCCAAATATTTTAACAGAAAGTTACATTTAGGACCTTATCACAGATTCTAAGAAAATTCAGGCAATTTTATATTGAAAACTTATTCAGGTAAAAGTAATCTCTATCAGAGCTGGAGGTAGTCTTTCGAAATGGGCCTGGGAATTTCAAAGTAAACTCTTCGAACATATAATTCTGTTTCTTTTGCCTGATTTTTAGGTTACTCTCCTTCTAGAGGGGTATTTTTGACAGCCTTCTTACAGAACTGTTCGAGTGACTAAGTTTTGCAGTTCAAACATAAAATTACGTGCTCATATTTAATTTTTGAAAAATCAAAAAAAAAACAAACTAAAAACCCCATTCTGAAGTATTTTTTGTTCCATTAAAAATAATTGCATTTTATTGAAAAGATAAAAAAAAACATTGTTTTATTTGTTAATATTGAGCTGATTTCCAAAAACCTTTCCTCAAACACTCACAAGTAAAATAAAAAAAAAAGTACTTTTAAATGGATGCACGCTGATGTGTTTAGAGATCAGGCATATCTCCCTCCCTAAGAGCAAGTATGGTGCATAGACTATGCCCAATAGTAAATAAAATAAATAATGGGTAAATAAAAAGTAATGTAAAATATCAGTTTTAAAGCTGTGTTCTTATATTTTATCAAGATTTTACGTCCATTAATTCCAGTCACCTCTGAACAAGATGATCAAGTGAAAGGCATCTTCAAAGAAGAATTACATCAGGAATTACTCTCTTTCCAATAGAAGGACGCTTCTTTACATTAAAAAAAAATAAAAATAGGAGTTGCATCAAAATAGAAATATGTGGTACATAGCTTATGTATGTGCATATCAAAATTATTCAGATGTCTCTTTTTTTAACTTGAAATTTATACTTTTGTAATTAAAAACTGCTTGTAATTTTTATTTCTGAAGTTTGTAGATGTTCTGAACTAACCAAAATATAATCCTAATTTTGCTGAATTTACAGTTATTTTTCCTTTTTTATTCCTTTAGAAAGTAACCAATTGGAGTGGCATAAAGTAAGTCAGAATACATTAAATGAATTGATATTAACTCCAAAGTGTAAACAACTTGATTGAAGTTCTGGTATTTTCATTTCCAAATTGTATTGAAGGAGTCTATGAAATTAGACTATGTTTCAGATAAATCTCCCATTTGGACTGTGACTTAGAAGCAAGCACTATTATTGATTAACTTCAGTGAAGGAAAACTGTGGAGTTTATAAGAAAAGTTGTACTTCCAGATCAATCTTACTTCATGTTTATTCTAAAACAATGGACAACTACTTTGGCTGTCTAAGTAATTTCCTGATTAACTATTTTTATTTGTATTTTTGCACTTACAGAATAAAACCTGATGTTTACTGCATGCACATGTTGCAAAAATGACATTTAATTGCACTGAAATACATGGGTCAAATTTATTAGCAGTAGCCATTAAAGCACTGAAGAGATGAGTGAGACTCAATTTGCTTTTACGATGAACATTTCATTAAATTTTTTTTTTTAATAGAAGGGTCAAATTATATTCTCAAATCTTTTATTTGCAAGTTAACTAAAACAACAACAAAGTGCTTTTTTTGAAACCTGAATATTTCTGTTGGATCTATTCAAACTTTGGAAAATGTACAATTTAATAAAATAGCAGATATGTCTACAGACAAGTAAATCAGACAAATGCAACTAAATCATGATCTGGATCCATTTTAACAGTCCAAGCAGTCAGAACTGAACAACTGAAGAACATTTATGACTAGTAGAAAAATGGTGAATTCAGCTCATTTTTGTAAATGACAGACTGAATCTTGAAATTACTAACAAAACAAGGAGTGAATTATGAAATGTACAACAGAGATAGGTTTCATTTTAAGCTCTGGAAATATTTCTCCTAATAGACATAAAGCAGTTGTACTCCTACTACCTCTTTGAATCTGTTCCATCACCAAGAATGCATTTTATTATAAGCTTCTCAGAATTGACTGTTAGGAAGCTGATAATGCAACTCTCAGACATCTTTTATTATTAGGAACCTGCAATTCAACCCATGTCTTCTTCTCTCTCATAGTCTTTCTCCTTTCCTGTAAAACCACAATACCGTTTATATAATGCCTTGATGACAGCGTCATCCTCACATTAGTACATCCCACTAGATTCCTGAAACATTGACATTCTAAAAGCAGTGTCCTCTTTCCACCAGATCTCTCAGATGTCTATTATTACTAGATGGTCTTTTTGTGCCTGTACTATGTGTAGGTAGCAGAAGGAAGTCTGCAGGGTCAGACTTCAGTGAGAAGAATAGGAGAATCACTAGACTCACACATCTCAAGTAGTCAGGCAGTATCCAGAGCAGTCAAGAAAAGACTAATAACAACCAAAATGCTTTATCATTATTTATAAGCCATAGGCATACTGAGATAAGCATGAACACAAAAAACAGCAGGTGGAAGTTATGTATCATTAGACAGACCTTGGTGGTTCTTGTCCCATTGAAGACCTTCTACTCTAACTCTTATCTTGGACCTATTATGCTTGACAGAGTCATACTTACTACTGAAGAGGAGCAAAAACTTTTCAAAGAAATAAAATCAAAACTTGGGGAAAGTTTAGGAAGAGGCAATTTGAGGTAGATGAAAGTCAGACCAGATCAGAAGATACTTTTGCTGATTTTCAGTGGAAATTTAAGTGTTTTTCTTTTCATAGAACTCAAATACTAGTAGGGTGCATAAACAACAACAAAAAAAATCAAATAATTATCAACAGATTTTATAGTTAATGTAAAATGAAAGTAAAAGAGTTTGTGTTGAGGTGGGTGTCAGCATCTTCTCCCATGTAACTAGCAATAGGACTAGAGGAAATGGCCTCAAGTTGCACCAGAGGAGATTCAGATTGGATGTTAAATACTTCTGCAAGAGAGCAGTCAAATGCTGGAATGGGCTGCTTAGGGAGCTGGTGGAGATGCCTTCCCTGGAGGTGTTCAAGAAATGTTTAGATATTGTACTGAGGGAAATGATTTAGTGGGAAATACTGGTGGTATTTAGATAGTTGGAGTAGATGATCTTGGAGGTCTATCCCAACCTTGGTGATTTTCTATGATTCTATATATTGTGGAAGTGGAAAGAACATAAAGGGTTTTGTAAGTGGTATTGGACACTCCAAAACTGCAGATATCTGAAAAAGTATGTTTTTAAAAGTCAAGACCAATACTGTCCTTCTCTTGATGCCAACTTTATTACTCTTTTCCACTTTATAACTTCTATTTATACTGAGTCCTTTGAGTCTTAAACTGCTTTTTCTGCATGTCTAGCTTCTTGTTATAAAACCTTCCTCCCTCAGTACTTTGACAGCACATCAACCAACAAATCTCACTTGTGACAAACTCTAATGATTGAAGCACATATCTTGATTCCTCTCAGTACCTCAACACATTCCTGATTCAATACAGACTTTACTGTTATTAGCTCATCTTGCCTTTTACTGTCTCTTTTCATCCATCAAGCATAAAATACATGTCACTCCTACAGTCATCAGATTTGAAAGGCCAGAAGGGGACAAGAATAGCAATATTAACTGTAGTTTCTAGACTACTTTTTAACTATTCTGGCTTGGGAAATACTAATTTATTTCAAATTGGTCAGAAAATTGCACCAGAAAATCTTCAGACTAGTTTTAGTAACATACTTGAGAAAAAAGTGAAGCAACTATTTGCTTAAAAATGTACCCATCAGGAGCTAGAGCTATCCCTTAGCCATATATTGCAACAATTAGCATAACATTTGTTACAGACAGTAACAGTGCTCAGAAACACTTTTGTGATGGTTGTTAGAACTCACTGGGTTCAACACTGCTTGTACAGTATAACCATGACAAACATGGTTATACTGGCCATTATCATAACTCAAAGAAGGCCAGATTTAGAATATTTTCAGTGCAAGTAATTTAACTAGGCATTTAAACACTATATTCTTGGTGGTTGGGGTGTTTTTTCTGTTTTAGTATTATATTGACACAAAAGTTTGTGTAAGAAGGTTAGTCCTGTACCATGCATGTAAGCATTGAGGAAATTCTAACAGTGAATGGGTTTTGGACAGAAAGAAAATTTCCATCTGATTGATTTTTTTTTTTTTTAAAGGAAATAATAGATGATGAAGGATGGTTGACAGTTTATGCTTGTAACAAATATTTGTAATCTATTTGATTTGAATAGTTGAAATGGACAAAAAACAGTGCTAGTGGATCTACCAGGAAAAACCTAGTAAATTATAAATATTCTTATCAGAAACTGAATGTAAGAGAGAAAAAAAAAACTGTAAGGAATACATTAAACTGAAGTTTTGGCTTACAGATGAAGTGACAGCTGGAAAGATATGTTGAAACTATGATCCATGTCTCTAAATTATGTGAAGAAATTAATGAATTTTATACACTCATTATCTATATGTCCAGTCTGAGAAATATGAATTTTGTTATTAGAGACAGAATTATTTAAAGAGAAACTTTGTATTGTTCTATTTGGTTCAGAGCCATGGTTAAACAAAGGTGTCTTTATTCACAGTTGTAGATCCTGTTAACTGTAGTGGCACTTTGTTTAAAATGCACCCTTGAGGCAAAGCAGATAACAGCTTGCTTTTGGAGCAGCACTGCCAATGGGTCTAGGAATGTGACCGCTCCCCTCAGCACAAATAAGATACCTCTGGCTGTGTCCAGGTCTGGACTCCCCTGACACAAGAGAACAACACATGTAACTTAGTAACAGGGGCAACAAATGGATAGAGAGTTGATTAGAAGATTGGAACATCTTCCGTGCAGGAAAAAGCTGAGAAAATGTGACTGTGTAATCTGGAGAAGAGAGGGATAAGGGGAGCCTCCTCAGTGTGTATAAATACCTGAGCAACCCGTCCTACCAAGCTGACACCTCTTCAGGCACAGAGGTTGGACTAGGTGATCTCCAGAGGGCCCTTCCAAACTCAGCCACTCTGCAATTCTGTGATTCAGACATCATCTTCCAAATATAGTTGAGAGTTAAAAATAATATGGATTTGAAATAAGTTTTTCTACGTACAGTGAGTTGATAGTTGTTTAGGTCTACCATTGAATCTTTGAAAATAATTACCTCCCAAATTATATTAATTATATAAAAGTGGATGAGTGGAAAACAAAAAATGTGTTAATCTATTTTTGTCACAAGACCTCCTTTGTACAAAACACATGGGCAGTCAGATAATGTTAGGGACAATATGCTTCACATTCAAAGGAAAAGCAAATTGAATAACATTTTTTGTAGTGCTGAGCAGGTCATTTAAACACCACAGATGAATTTTAGCTTTTGCTTGCAAAGTTCAGGATCAACACTATCATTTATTTGTCTGACATTCTAATAGGACTTTGTTTGGGGGAATTCTTCAAGCTAATGCATCATGTGCACTCTAAAGCATTAAGTTTGCAATAGTTTTCTAGGACAGACCTCTGTATACGACAAAACAGTAGCAATCCATTAACATCAGTTGTGTGCTGCACACATGCAGGATTCTGCACTGAAGAAAAAGTAAATACTGGGCCAGAGCCATAAGATTTCTTATTCTACAACTTTTAGAAGAAATGCTGTTCACATATTTTAAATGTGGCTTATGTTTAATTTTCTCTTACAGCTTTTACATTTCTTCTATCCAAACCTTTAAAACTGTTTATGCAGAAATCATAACGTATATAAAGAGAAGCAGAGTTTACACTCCTGGACTTTATACTGTTAAAGAAAGGAAGCATTCTATTTGTAGTGATTTAACTGTCTACAATAAAGTAATTTTTCAACTCTGTTTCAATGAACAAAAAGATACTGATCTGTCTGGAAATAAGCCACTGTCTTTCCAGCAATTTCTCTCAGCTAGAATTCTTCAGTCTTCAAGTTGTCATTTATTTAGTTAAATTTTTTAAGGATGAGGCTGAAAATGGTTATGAGAAAGCATCCTCTCATGTATACACTGGTTTGTATCTACACTACAGAATGACACTTACTTTACATTTGCCTCAGTGTTAAGTTACAGTCTGTCAACAGCAAGCTCACAGCCTAGCACACTGTAGAAGATGGAAATGTGGCTTCTTTGAAGTTGCTCATAGTTTCCATCAGGATCAGCAAAGTTTTAAGCTTATGACATGATAGCAGCATTCCCTCAGAGAAAGTAATGGATATCTGCAAAAAACAGATGAAGCTTACTCATGAGGAAAGATACAAAGAAAGGGATGTTCCGCTATTTTCACTGAGTAGCAATACTAAAAGCACCAGTTTGCATAGCCAAACTTCAAGAAGATAACAGGCTAGGAAGAAGAATCTATTATTAATTCTATTAACTCAAAAACACAGGACAGATGATAATTCATTCTAAATCAATTGACTACTCTAGACCATTGTGAAAAGACTTTCAGAGAGAATCTCTAAAGAAAAGTGCAGACAGGTATAAAAACAAGATTGAGATCTGCAGTAATTGTATCATGAGGATTATTTCAAATTGTAACAGAATGTGGGACTTGGTTCTTTATATCTGCTGCCCTAAATGCATTTGTCCCTGAGGTAAAACAGGAAGGCATTCATGCCAAATGCTGAAATAAAAGTATGCTTGTGTATAAAATATGAGCCAAATAATTCCATGGGAGGACAACCTTTTTGCAAGGATTTTCAAGTCATGTTGGCAGGGTCAAGATCTGCAGAATGTAAGTTACTACTCTTCATTTTGAGTCATTAAGTTGTGGGTAGATTTAAAATATATGATGAATACTTTCTCAAATATTTCATACTTTTTAATATGGAAAAAAGCAAGAGAGATTATTTAGTTTGTGATATCACTACCAACATCTTTACCTTATCTTGTTCTCAATATAAACTATAAAAAGAAGTATTTTTAAAAATATGTATGTATCAACTGATTCCATTTTAAAGTACTTATCTACATCTTTGGTCCAAGAGTTCTCAAATCATCACAAGCAGTTGGATGCATCACTTAAAAGTTAATAAAGAAGTTATTTCAAAAATGTGCTTGATTTATTTTCATTCTTTGAGCTAATTTACTTGTTTTCATCACAAGGAGCCGCTGATTCTCTTCGATTTCATCTGAACACTAACATATTAGATAGCATACATACATTTAGAAATACCTTTGGTTCTATATAGAATATCAGATGTTTGTGCATGTACTTATAAACATATGGGAGAAAGACACATCATATTTCTCTTAGTAAAGTATGTGGAAATACACTTTGTGATCAGCATGTCCCACATTCAAATAGAAAGCTGACTGGTCTTGAAGCGTGCATCTTTATTAGGTAAGAGGGAAATAAGGATCAGAATACTGTTGCTATTTCTATGGTTGTTTCAAAGGATGGCCTTGAACTCATTTGTTAATGACTATGCAAGCATTCAACATATTTGTAATGATTTAAATTATTTTTTTTCTCATGAATATTTATGTATGCATATGTATTTTGGAATTCATTAAAGCAGATCATAAAAGATTCTATAACAAGCTCCACATTCCATCATTGCCCTGGAATTATTTTACTAAGGGCAAAATTTGTGAAAGGTACTTAGATATTCTTAGCTTTAATCGTATGAACAACTTTTACTTCTTACCTCCATCCTGGACTAACATGCTTTAAATCAGACTTGGATTTGTGTGTTTTTCTGGATTTTTACACACTTTCTCACTTTATAAAACTGAAGCTGAAATTTCATATTGCAAAAAACGTAGACAAGATGCTGTGGGTTGATTCACATAATTGCTCACTCACACTTTGCCACCTCAGTAGGATGGAGGAGAAAACAAGAAGAGGAAAAACTGAAGGGAAAAGGAAAGAAATTATATATAAGAATTGTAGGGAGATCTAATATATAATGAGTAGATCTGTTGAAGACTGTGTTACTAACTCCATTATAGAGTGCTGCACAGCATGACCAGGAGGTAGTGATAAATTACACATAAAAGACAGAACTGAAAAATGTAGTGCATTTCAACAGTTAGCTTTCAGCACTATTCTCTTACAAAAGCCCTGCTAAATTATAGAAGCAGCAGTTCTTAGAAGGAGTGCACATTTTTTCTTCATGAAATATTTGAGCACCAGAAATTGCTACTAAACATGGGTATGTAGCATTTTTTATTTTGACTCAGATGTTCCACAGTGACACCAATACTGTCGATTAATCTCAACTTCCTATTCAAAGCATTTAATGACATTGACAGTATGATTGAGCACACCCTAAGTAAGTCTGCAGACAACACCAAGCTGTGTGATGAGATTGACACACTTGAGGGATGGGATGCCATTCAGAGAGACTCATTCAGGCTTGAGCAGTGGCCCCTGAATAAATAAACCTCATGAGGTTCAGTAATTCCAAGTTTTGCACCTGGAACATGGCAATCAAGATCAAGCAGCAACAGGCTCTGAGCAACGTGACCTCTGAAGATGCAGATGTCCCTGTACGTTGCAGATTAGTTTGACAAGCAAGATGACCTGTAAGGTCCCTTCTAACTCCAATGATTCTATGATTATAAAAATCATAAACTTTTAATGTTAATAGTCCTATGAATCTATGAATGGATATCTTATTGCTTCACGGATATATAGTCTTACCTTAAAAAAAAAAAATCCCATGAAATCTAACCAGCTGTTTTTGTAACAATATTAATTGAAATCATCTTGAAAAACCTATGAATTGGAATTGCTTCAGTGACGAATTACAGTGGTGCCTATCATCTGCTGATCAAGATATTTTCTTTCTAAATCAGCTCTTGATTTAGAGCAGACATTTAAGATTATTTCTAAATGTAGTATGTTTTCTTTGTCCTAGCATTATTTTATTATGCTCCTTCCTGTGTTATGCACTTTCAGTCCTCCTTTGCTAAAATGCCAAACAGCTTTGCATCATGAACATTAACACATTTCTATTTTTAAAACTAATGTGATAACACAGGATAGATTCACTTTGTCTTTAACAAGCTCATTCTTCAATAGTAGCACTTCATGCTACTGTTTGGTTCTCATTACCACTGTTCACTTGCTCAAAGATAGCATTTATCTTCTGAAAAATGTCATCATCTAGAAAAGCACATGCAGACAGGGCCCTTTTTAGTTAAGTTATGCTTTGTTTACCAGTTTAAATGGTTTTTAAGAAATATTTTTATTACACTGCTCTTTGAACTATCATGTGACACTTGCAAATTCAGTTTGAGGGTTCAAGTCACATTTTACTTCTTTTTTAAAATAGAATTAGGATGATGAAAAGCTTCTTTTTCATCCTTAAGTATTCTGAACTGTACTTTCCTAATAAGTTAATGTTAAAATATAAACAAAAGAAAAAGTTTTCATGAAGATAGCTATGCTTTCCTATATTCATAATGCATTCAAAAGGAGTAGACGCACATTTCTAATTATTATATATTCTAATTATTATAACGATTTAAGCAGAAAGCTAAATTATGGTGCAGCTAGTCTCAAAGGAGCAGCCTAGTTTACTCACACTATTTCAATTCCTTTAGAAAAACAAATGGATCAGCCTTTTTTGTTAACTTAGACAACTTCTTCCACAAATATATTTAAATAACATGCAGAAAGACAGAGATAAGTAAGATAAAACATCCTGAAGATCACAACACCAACTGGCTGTTTAAAACTTTGGATTACATTTGAAACAAATAATGTAATTGATCTGATCCTTTAGAACACTTCTGATTAAAAGACTCTCCCTAAAAGTATTGTATTTCCAATGATACACTCACAATAGCAAAGGGATCTAGTAAGTACGATGATGCCCCATTAGTTGGCTTTTTTTGGTTTGTTTTTTTTTTTTTTTTTTTGAACACCTAATTACTTTTCAACCCAGATACATGATCTAAAAAGTATTACAAAACAAAATTATTGATTTTGTATAGGAACAATAGATATAATAAAAGTGCCAAAGTCGGAAATACACCTTTTCCCCCCCACTCAGAAATCTTGTATTAGTGGCACTGAGATTGATAGTGTTTTATCTGACTGAAAGAAAGGCAGCTCAGATCTCAGGTAAGTATTATATTCCAAACATCCCATGCTGAGCCTCAGCCTGTTCTGAGCAAGCACTTTTTCCTTAGATGAATCCCGTTCCTCCTGCTTACTTACTGTTTCAGTTTATGCCTGTTGTTTTTCACTCTCCCAGCAAACACCACTGCAAAGAGCTTTGCTCTGTGTTGACAACCATGCCTGATTGCTAGGAGGCTGCAGTTATGTTCCAGGCTGAACCAGTTCAAGTTCCCTCAGTCTCTCCTCACAAGACAAATACTCCACACCCCAGTAGCCTGGAGACTCTTCCCTGTACTTGCTGCAATTTATCTGTATCTTTCCATTAGGAAGTGATCCCAAACTGTTTGCAAGATGCTAGATGGAGCCTCACAAGTGCTGAGGAGATGGGGATAATTATTCCCCTGGATTTGTTGTGATCCTGTTTTTAAAGACACTATTGGTCTTTGCTGCCAGGGTACACTATTGGTTTGTGCTCGGCTTACCATCTTCCAGTACCCCCAGGTTATTCTTAGCAGACTTATTTCCCTGCCAGATAAACCTCAGTTTTTATCATTATTTCAGAGATTTTGCAGGGCTGTAACCACTTACACAGCTCTAGTTTCTCCTGATTGTTTCACAGGCTGCATGAATTTGAGCACGTATTCTTTTCACCCTCTGTTAACATTCTTGAGGCCCTGAACCCATCATTATGAAACATTAATGTTTTCCCCAAGGGAATCATGTGGATGAACAGCAGAAGGCAATGGTCCAAAGACTCGACAAGTTTTGGCAGTCTCTATAAAAATTCTTGAATCTGTGTGTCTGGCAAGCACATAACTTCCTAAAAAACATGTCAGCTGGGACCACAGGATACCAATCCTCCTGAGAAATGAATAACTCTCTACTATTATTTCCTGGTGCTGAAATGTCCCAGGCTTAGCTAGCTGTGGTGCCCCCCTAGACAGAGCTTTCTCCTCAGGGCAGTGAACTTCTTCTGTGGTGGTTGATTTGCAGATGGAGAAGGAACCTGCTTCACAGTGCAAGAATTCACAAGCTTCCAGCCTTCCCCAACCTGAGATTGCCCATTTACCACTAAATTAAGAACAGTCTCTGGTTGTTCCTCCATCCTCTGCACAGTTAGAGAACTCTGCCTTTTGCCTCTTCAGAGTCTCAGTGGCTGTTAATTGTGAAAGTCTTTTATTGTCATTTTCCCCAAAGCTATGCAGCCTGCTGACCTCTTCCTACACCACCTCTACTCAGCCATACAAATCTGCAACCAGTTCATAACATCCACAAGCAAAGATCCCACCTCCCCTGACCCTAGCAAGATTGAACTCTACAGCCCGAGACATGGAAAGCTGCATCATCTCTCCTCTGCTCTGCACTAAGGTCCATGCTGCACCAAGGGCCTTTTTTATGTGAATTTTTTCTTTTGCCTAGGTTTTAGCATATGGATATAGAATCTCTGATTTCAACTCTCTTCTATTTGAAAAGGAAAGCTACTGGGTCACAAAAACATCCTCTATAAAATGTAGAGTACTGTGCATTTGTGTTTAACAAATCCAGCAGGACTTTCATGACCAGATATTTATCCCCATTGAGTATTCTTTTGATGTGGCTTTCACTGCAACCTGATATTTTCTGGAAGAAGAAATGCGTTTTTAAAATTGGATTAAAAGGCAAAGCCTACAGTGTTTGCCACCATCCCTTCTAGACCCATTGTACCAGCTCATTATGAGGTCAGATGAAACAGATTCTTACTACAATGCATTTTCTGATTGGATAAGTGTTAAATCACTACTGGGAAGAAAATGTCTCCTGTCATATACTATGATGTAATTTGTTCAATTACTGATATTTTCATCATTTTCTCTCTTGCATATTCTTGTATAGTAGTTGCTGTACAGGCATACAAACTGCATTTGTCAGACTGCACAGCACATTTCCTAATAACTGGCTAGTGGCAACAAAGAGGAACAAATTCTATCAGCCAGGGAATCATAGAATGGTTTGAGTTGGAAAGGATGCTTACAGGCTATCAATTTCAAAACTCTGTCATTGGCATGGATATCTGTCACCAGATTAGGCTGCCCAAAACCCCATCCAACCTAGCCTCGAGCATTTCCAGAGATGGGGCATCTACAGCTTCTCTGCACAACACATTCCACCCTCATTATAAAAAATGTCTTCCTTATATCCAACCTAATTCCACCCTCTTTCAGCTAAAAACAATTATGCTTTGTTCTATCACTACAGGCCCTAGTAAAATGCCTTTCTCCTTCTTTCATGTACGCATTTATGCACTGAAATGTCAATGTTTCTCTGGAACTTTAGCTTTCCAGGCTAAATAAACCTTGATACTTAATAATACAGTAGCAGTTCAGTGTTAATTCTTATGTTCTATCTGTTTTTTAATAGCTGATCTATTTCTATGTAACTATAAATACAGAAGATATATTTTAAAACATATAATGCAAATGAAGACCTAAACTTTCATATGGTAATTTTCTAATAAACTTAATTATTGAAGTTTTTTGTGAAAACATCCTCATTCCTAACACAGATTTGGCCACTCAGTAACTTTACTCAGCATACTTGGCAGCTTCTCCAAGCACCCATGTGCTGAAAAGTACTTTGATAGACAGTACAGAATACATAGGTAGATACCAGTTCTTTGTCTTTTCTTACCTAATAGTGGACACAGACAGCTAGAAGAACACACATTTAAACAGAGAAAGCAGTCAACTCATTGGACATTTCAGAGAATAGGATGCTTTTCTACTTATTTGAAACAAAAAAAGGAAAAATATAAAAAATAAAAAGACATGCATAGTGCTTTCATGTAATTCATGAGTCTATATTTGTTAATATTTGTTAGGTACTGTATACAATATAGTTATACTTTGTGCATGTATTAATAATCAGAAAGATAATCCAAATGAATGTAATGCTATATGTGTTTTCATAATAACCATCATAACACATTTCTATTCTCAAAAATTTGCTGTTGAAATTCAGTATTACACTGGAACATATTTATTCATATTTAGATAAAATACTAATTTCTAGGCATTTTAAATATCTGCACGTTATTCAACACAGAAATTTTTCTGCTAATTCCACCCCCAAAGCTCTAACTTTCAGTTCAGTTTGAAAATATCTTTCACAAGAACATCAAAAGGGACTTTTCTCCCTCACCAAAGCTAACAGAAGCTTTGGAAGCTGCCCCCAGGGAACAAAAAATACTCTTCCTCCCTGTTGATATAGTCTAACCGTATTAAATAAATTTTCTGATGCTGGCTTACTTTTATTCATGCTAGAATAAATCTAGTGTCATTCCAATTAAGTCGAACTAAAACTGACTAAATCTGTAAAGGCATGAAAAATAGTGTCTCTTACCTTTAACATATCTTAAATAGCAGTAGAAGACCTTATTTTCCTATCTACTGAAGGTTTGCACTGAAATTGAAACAGGTCTGTTTCCATGAGTTTCAACACAGTTGTCTGGAGAGAAATTAGACCAATAGAAATCAATGTGATATTACACTATTGAAAATAAAGGACATAAGTGCATGCCATGTAGGAAGAAATTCTAATAGTTAAGAACCAACATTATTGAACAATGATTTATTCAAACTGAACAGGAAAATGAAGTATCAGCATTTCTATCCGCAGAGTTATCTAATCAAAAGGAAGTTTTCAATTCCAGCCTTATAGTAAGGTCACTTTCCCATTGACATTGAAACAGAGTCAAAGCCATTTTTTCATGTTCATGCACTAAAACACTGGACTGTATAGAAGTATCACTGTTACACTTAAAATTAATTTACCCAGTAGTTTTTATGGATGCTCAGAGTGGTACATCCCAGAATCTTTAGCATTAAAAAATATATTTAACCCCCACATGCATTAAAAAGCCAAATTTATTTTGTGAAAAAAAGGGATTAGATCAGTAATATCATGAGTTTTCATGCAGCCGATAGTTAAGCAAGATTTGTTAACACTGGACAGCAGATATATTGTATATTGTTCCGTCTTTGTGACAAGAGACAAAAGAGTCTTGGAAATACACCACAGATCTACGCCATTTTATCAATTGAAGGAGAATTAATTATTCAGTTCAATTTGCCAAAATTCTTACCAAACACAATCTGTGCTTTAATCATGTCCCAGTTCTTTCAATTACATGAGGATTAACAGGAACCTGAGCAGCCTTCTCAGTCTATTACTCTAATTTCATTTCTTTTATGCCAATAAATAACCAATCAGGCATTCTTGTAACTGATCTCCTTAATTTGTGATTTGTAATGCACAGCTCAAAGTATCTTGCAACTTCATAGATGCTTCTTTCCTCAAAGGTCTTAAGAAAAGTTAACCCTAGCCCTACCCCTAAACTCCTATAAAAGAGATCAGTTTAGATTCAGTCTTTCAGTGTATTTTATTATTCTTTCCCACTACTGTTCCACTCATTTAGAGAATTAGAATGAAAACTTTATTTTAGTGTCATTTTCTTAAAAGGATTATCTAGTGTTCAACTATAGCAAGTTATTCCATGGGCAAATTAACTCATCGCTTGGACTGCTGCTGGCACTTCAACTAAAATACTTTAAGTCTAGTTAGGATATTTCTACAGCGTAGCTGCAGTCACTTCAGATGTACTTCAGATGCTTCAAAATTATCATAAAACAAATACACATGAATGTGTGTCCACATTTCCAAATACAATCTATTTGTTTATAAAATTTTGAACTAAAAAACTTAATATCTTCACAGATAAAAAAAGTTTTCATTCTATTTGCAGTGAAGTTTGTCAAAATTAGAATAATCATCAACACTAATCAGAAGGAAGCTAGTAATCAAATCTTTTTAGAACTTTATTTTAAGCTGCTTCAAATTTTCCCGATCTTTACCACTTGCAGGGGATCTTTTTCATGGCTGATATTGGCTTACCGTGTGCGTTTTCAGAAAGCTTCAGTTAAAATTGTTCATCTATCTCTGAAATGTGAGTAAAGGGAAAATCTATTGTTTGGTTAATATGATAAAATTGACTTTTTAAAACTATGTATAATTTCAATGCCCTTCAGATTTGGAGCACAACACGGACTTTGGGTGTGGTGGCTTCCATATTTGACATCTTTTTTCTTACATCTTCATGAACATGTCCAAAAGATCGTGAAGTTGCAAGAACTTGAAATGTTGAAGACTGCACATACTTGAGAATTATTTCACTGACATTACTAACTGGTGTGTCTGCATGTCTAATCTTACAAATCATAGAAACTTCTAAACTGGATCTGCCCTTTCTTCAAGTGGAGCATAATCCAGCCTTCAATTGAAAGTACCAGGAATCTGATTTATTTTTAAGATCTACCCAGTTCTAGGATCCCTGCATCAGAACTGAATCTTTGATGTATATATAACTAACCTTTCTTTTTAATGGTACAGAAGAAATGTTATGATTTGAAGGAAACAGATAAACACGAAACCAGGTTTCGGGTATAAATCAGCAAAGAGAATGTGAGAATGAAAGCAAGAAAATAAGACTACAAGAGCACATTCTTGAAAAGAAAACTGAAGTATGAGCTGATGAAAAGTAGAACATGAGCTTGGCAAAGCACAAAGTTCAGTCATGGATAGGTTTTAGGAATTCCTGAATGGCAGGAAATTATCTGAAAGTACAGACTTGCACTCACTGTATTACCTAAACTTTACACTAAGATCTGTAAATTCATTGCAATAGGGACCCATAAACCTGAATTTAAAATTTTTTTAAATTGCTATTTTCTATTCTATTTCCTTTTTTTCCCCCCACTCTGTGACGCATAGAGGTGACCCCATTAGTAGTAGGTTATTGAATAAATTCCCAATCTTAAATCATAACAGCTGAGAGGAAGTTAACACAAAATGGCTTCTCTCATAGTTGGATCCTCTGCTTTCCAGATCACAAAGATATCCTTTAGCTAATTACAGAATCTCTTTGACGATATGCACTTTCCCATATTTGTTACTCACCAGGTGTCCAGTTCATTTTAGCAAATCACTTTGTAGTTCTGAGATCATGATACATGACCCAGTGTTTTTTGTTTTACTTTTTCTCTCCTCAACACTCAGGATCTCTAGCAGATGCTTAATACAGTTTCTCACACATCTTAACTATTATTCTGCATGTATGTGAAATAATTTGCTGACATTTCACACATCTGGAATTCTGAAGAATGATGAGTGAAAAAATACCAGGATGAGGTAACTGGGAAAAAGCAGCCATTAGCATCTGCACAACAAGTTAGAATCAGAAAAGACACACCAATTGCCCCAGAGAGAAAAAATACAATTTTCTTCATTTTAGAATGTGACACTGGCATACATTTCCCACCAGATATTTTCTTTTTATTGCTAAAAAACAGTCCATTTTTAAAATTTATTTTGAACCCAATTCTTCTACATTTATTCTTATCAACTACTAAGTGGCAGCTGCACTCCCATAGCAAGTATTAAGCTGAAAGAATGTATCAGTAAAACTGTGTACCTGCTGCTCAGTAAATGAAAAGGTTTCACAGGTAATTCTCTTGAATATACCAAAACTCATATGCAGTTTGAAAAAATATAATGGTAGGACAAAGCTTTCCTTCTTGAGTCATCTTTAGTCATTAGAAACTAGCTATACTTTACCTAACCTCCTAGAAATGTGTAATTGCATTAATAACAATTTTATTGACAAACTCAGTAAGTAATGTGATGCTTCATTCTCTCACTGTTCAATGCAGTAACACTCCTAGGAGGGATCTCAGTCTACAATGGATCTTATAAAGGAAAAGGAGCCAAGTACAAGAGTACCATCCATTGAAAGACCTGTTCAAACAAAAAGAACGCTTTTTCTCCCCTTTATTCTGACTCCCAATAAGCAGAAACATTCTGCACCCTCCCTACAAAGTATAAGCTGTATAATCTCTATAAAATGATCCAAACAAAAAATGTGATCCTCATTTCAGAATGTCTCAGGCATTTCATAATACATTAAAAAATGCTATGTATTCTTTACACAGCTGGGTAGGTATGCTGGACAGAAGACTGGAGGTCAGGTTATAGGTTAATCTCTTTTTTTTCTTAACCTCTCAGAACTGCTGCACTTCTACAAAGGAGAAAGAGAAATACTCCTGCTAAATCATTGGTTCTCATTCTGGCTTATCTTTAGAAACAACCTAGATACAGTATCTAAAATATGAATAATCCTTAGGCCGTCATACTGATGCATCTGAAAACTGACAGGCTATTTACACCATGACTAACTCTTCCGTATCTGACTGTATTTGTGTAATATTTTAGAAAGAATCCTATATTATACTTACAAGGAAAAAGTATTTAGGTCATACAAAGCTGCCCCCCAAAAGAATATGCATGAATTGGCAGAATGATCAGCAATGTAAGGCCTGACTACTTTTGGCAGCAGATCTTAGTTTATGCAACTTTCTCTGTATAGCAGTAAATCTTGCCTGTTCATATGGAGAAATACCAGTTGTTCTCATGCTCACTATTAATGCACACCTTTAAAAATCACATGATATTCATTGACTCTCTAGTACAGAAGACAGGTTTGAGAACAGGCTTTGGTTTCTCAATCACAAATGGGTGATTTATCTCAAATAACTACCTATTCAGAAGTTAAGCGTTTGACTTAGTCAAAATCATTGAAGAAGGAACATAGTTAACTCGCAAGGAAACAACCCTGTTAATGAGTCTTTTCCAGGATAGATGAATATGTACCTGCTTAATTCTCTTGACTCACTATAGAATGACTGTTTTCAGTAGTCACTGATGATCCAAACATCTGGATTAGGTTAAATGCATCACCCCACCACTAAGTCCAGCTGAAAATCTAAAGGTTAGCACAAAAACTCTGTACACACTAAGAAATTGTTAAGCATGGGGATTTCTGTATTTGTATACACTTATAGTTCTGTACAATTTTAAAAGAATACTTTTGAAAAAAAAAAAAAAGAATCTTCTTCACTCTCCTAGGAAAATCTATGCAAAGAAACTACAGTAAATACTGATTTTGATGAACAAGATTTCCCACTACGAAAAGAAAAAAAGAAAAGAAAAAAATAAGAGCATGTTTCACTCCTTGAAAAGGTTAGCAAGCTATTTTGTAAAGTGGTTTCCTTGGGGCTCTCCAAAACAACAGGGCCGTTCTATACAGAAACAATGCAGTGAAGATATAAGGGGACCACAGTCTTTTGAACCAGCAGCTGTGCTACCTGCGGCTCTCCATAACAAGCAGACAAATTCCATGTGGAAATAGAATGAGCACAAGATATAAAAAGATCAAAATTGTTTGAACCAGCAGCTGTGCTACCTGCAGCAGTTAATCTTTCCTGGCAATCTGTTAGAGACATGCATTCCTCAGGCTAAGAGGACTAAGAAGCATTTGCTGACTGTTGTTCCTCTGAGGGAAGCCAAGCCCAATTCTCCATTCATATTACTGGAACACTTACATTGTAGGCTAATATATATTCTGAGGAAAAAAAGTAACCTTCATTCAGCCTTGTTGGGAAGGACATTTCTGATCAGTCGCCTTGGATAAGAGTACATTGGTAGTTTATTTCTAACCAGATGATAGCTTAACTACTTCCTAAAATCTTCTACTGTGAAGAACTGAATACAATATCAGTTAAGCTGTGTTATATAAATAAAAATATTACATAGGGAAAAAAGAATTATTCTCAGATAGACATAATGCTTTCAAAGACTTTTTTTTTTTTTTTTTTTTTTTCTCTATAAGGAACTATTTCTCTGTAACTCTTAACGACAAGAAATCTGAATAGAACAGAATTTCATGCTTCAAAACCTGCTCTCTCCCCTTGAAAGATTTTTATTTCTAAGTATGCCCCTTCTCACACTATGTAGCATCCTTTACTTATGGACAATGATATAATAGCTCAGAACATTTTCAATTTATAGTTTTATTCTTTTCCACTGCTCCAATTTTTTTTTAAATTGTTTTCTTAGGAAAAGAATATTAAATGTTTTGGCCACATTTAAGAAGTTATTTTCCAGTGAAATTGTGAACATATTTAGTGATATTTCCTTCAACAGTTTTTGAGAAGTGGAATAGATCTTTTTCATCAGTCTTAAGACAAATTTGTATATGTAAATGTCAAACAGGGCATAAACATGAAAACGTGAGGGCTTTGGCTATTGTATGGGCAAGCTCTCAGAATTTATAAGGTAGAAGACCAACCTTTGCTCAAGGAAGAAACTTGATTGAGAGATGGCTTTCAATCCTTTCAACCTTGAAAGAATTCGCTTTCACTTTTTGTCTTAATGTTCTATGCAATTCCAGTCTAAATTAAGATTATTACACATCCTGAATTTACTAGAGCATGAGGTTCAGATGTGCTCCATATACTGGAAAGAGCCAGAAGATAAAGTAGAATTGTGTATGATGTGGAAGTATACCAAAAGGCTGTTTCATGACACTTTCATTCCTCTCTGCTGAAAATAGAGATGTGTTTGGTATTTAGAAATAACATTATAATTGAAGTGCCTTGGGGTATTTTTCATTGGGTTGGATTAAGCATAAAAATTGAATTAAATTATTCATAGGATGTGAAGAAAACCATTTTTCAGAACCTCAACCAGTGCACATGAATTCAGGTAAACTCTCACACACTGTGAGACTTCTCTTTCTTCTAATTAATTGTATTGAATAACTCAGATTTATCATCTTTTCTTCAGAATATGTCTTTTCACATTACTCAGTGTACATTGCCAATGTTTATATTCCAATCCCACAGTAATGACCATTTTGGAAAACAGAACCCTTCTCAAAATTAACAAACTAACACCTTCTAAAGGATTCTGAAAAGAGATCAAAGAAGATGAAGCCAGATGCTTCTCAGTGGTGCTAAGCATTCTCAAGATCTAGACAAAATCCTAATTTCTGATACAAGTATAGGCCTAACCACAGAAAGCAAAATTGCTGTTCTCACTCTGTTAGCTTTTTTCCAGTCATATAACTTTTTATGTTCCCCAAATGCCAAGAATGTTTAATATGCTCAGCACATGATATTTTGTGAATTTACAAAGCTCTAACCGTTATGTTTTTGGATCAGACAATAAAACAGCATTTAGATGAAATGAACATTTTCTTCGGAAAACATAAGCTTTTGTTGAGCGTATTCACTGTCCTGGGAATGGAGACTGGTCTGTTTTGGAATCAATTTCTGTTTCACATCCTTAGTAAACATATGTCATCAATGTAGCTTTGCAAGCTTACTACACTAAAAAAAAATGTATGATTTCTTTACAACAAAGTAAGCACCAATGCTCTAGGGGAACCCCAAATCCAGAGTATTTTCTGAGCTCAGAGTTTTATTTTATTCCATCAGAATAAAATGCCTGACATGCTACAGTCCAATTACTCCTTTAGGGTCACGTATCTATATCAGTGTGCTCAGGATGTCAGTGTTGGCAAAGATAGAAATTTCACAGTGTCTCTGGGTAACCTGTGATGATGCTCAACCACCCTTATAATGACATGTACATAAATGTATATAATTTACTATAATTTCTATCCCACTTAAAAAAATATAAACTACATCAATTATTTTATAAAAGTTAACAAGATTCCCTTGTGTATTCTCCAGGCTAGAAAAGTCAAGCTTTCATACATATACATATATGTATATTTGTGCATATCTATCCCCACAGAGTAATTACTTGCCACCCTCCAACTGATGCCCAGGTAGCAGTAGAATTGTTGACAAACAGATTCCCCACTAACAATGCAACATTTGACCTTACATCACCCAACAGTCTCAGAGCAGTAGCCAGTTCCAGCTTTATAGCCTTCCACATGGTGTCACATGGTACAGAATAACCCCCCATCACTTTCAGACCACATGCCCTGGCTCCACCTCATTCCCTTTGAAAAAGGTAGGGGCTCTTCCCTACTGAGCAGCTTGACCTGGTCTTGCCTCAGCTGTGCTCCCATCACTTAACAACAACCAAAGCATCAGTGAATTAATTATCAATACCGTCTCAAACAAAAAAAATCAGAACACATGTGAACATTCTGGATATTTATAATATTGTATGTTGGAGGAAAAAAACATTAAATAATTAGATAGTTAAATATACTATCTCCTAGAATTATTGACTAAGGAAATATATTTGATTTTTATTTGGAAAGAATAAAATTGAATTTTGTTTAGAATTCATATTTGATGTTTACACTGAAAAAATGTAATATTCAGTAAGTTGATTATCAACTGTGAATAATCACACACATTAGAGATGTAGTTTATTAATGTGTTTGCAAAAGGCAGTCATTTCTCTACACAAAACACATTAAATTCAAACTAATAATCTTTCCTTAGTATGAGAACAAAGTCTTCATCCTGGCAGGCATAGAGATACAAGAGATACATATATTTACTTCAGCATTTTATTTGATAAAAGTATGCTTCCTCTGATGTAGATTCTCTTAAAACTTTCAAATCAGTCCTTTATCTTCCAGTCACTTTTATGTTTTCATTAGCTTTACATGCTCTTTATTTTGGGCTGGAGAGTAGGAAGAGAAACACAGTTATGGGATATGAACCAACGATCAGCTATGCAGAGTCTAATCTTCTACAGATAATCTCTTTATCTCTCACATACAGCAGCAACACTAGTCTCTGCTGCAGTTTTTACCTTGTGCTGAACAAGACATTTCAAGTTTTCAGATTCAGTACAACTTGCTGTGCAAGGAAGTCTGACAGGCTTAAAAGGTATAAAATGAACAAATATTTGAAGGCATAGCTGAACCATCCACATTTATTAAGAACTAATCAAAATCTCTGTTCAAAAATTGAATAACTTTATTTTCCTATTGTTACTTCTTCCTGGGATTAGAGGTGAGAAAGTAGATTCATGCATGACAATAAGTTTCCAGTATGCTCTTTGAAATACCGTTAAAAATAACAATGTACTAAAAATACTATGAAAGTAAACTTCACAGTGTAAATAATTAAGACTGAATTCCACAGAAATGATATCTAAATTAATTTTGAAAACATAGAAAACAGTGCATTGAACAATAGATTTATAATCCACATCTTTATGAAACTATTATTGTACTAATAACTTTTCTGAAACTATTATTGTAATAACTTCTCTGAATATGTATCAGCAAAAAAAAAAAAAAAAAAAAAAAAATCAAAACAATATATGCTTGGTCCTTCAAGGAAATTAATTTACTAAAAATAAATTGTGTGGAAGGCATACTAGCAAAGGCATACTAGATGTTGTTTGGTTTTTTTTTTTCCCCCGTCCACAAGATCTTTGTTGCTGCAATAAACTATGAATTCAAACTGTGAAGATATTTCCAAAAGATTTGTCTCAGTCAGACTATAAGTTAATGTGTTCAGCAGAGGAAAATGTGAATAAAATGTAATGGTGTGAGAAGAAAGGAAAAAAGAAGGGTAAGTTTAATAGTTATTTTTGGCCTTCCAAGTTACACTGTAGGGTTTTAAACAATAAAACAGTATATAAAAAAAAAAAATGAAAAAAAAAAGTAAAAAAAAAATACGACATCCAAAGGCTTTCAAAGCTTAATTTCTATTTTAAACAGAAGTAAAATCATAAATTATTAAAAAACAACCAACCAAAGAAAAAACCAACCACACCAAAACAACAACAAAACCCAAGAACCACATAAGTGATAGATACTCCAGGAAAAAAAAAAAAACAAAACAAAAAGAAAATTTTTTTGGATCTGTATCTTAAGATCAGTTTCGGCAAAACCTTATTTTAATAGTGTATGAATTAATATGTATGCCAGACATCCAAGCATTTCTCACTACGAAATAATAATGACGTATTTCGTTTGAATAGACTGTGACAAAGGTTTGCCATTTCCTTATTTATAAAGTCCTCGAGACCATTTGCAGAATAAAAACTAAATTGGTTAATATCCATATCTGTAATAGTAGAATATTCACATGAATAGAAACAACGTTTTCTTATGAGGCTGAACCCTATCACGGCCTCTCAAAAACAGCGCATGCAGAAGGCTCAAAAGTGTTTTAGAGAGATCTGCACAGAAAGCCTTAACTGTCTATGACAGCAAAAGACAGGTGTTAGTCAGGAGGGCAGTAGTTCTGTATTCTTCCAAGCAATAAAATTTAAGTCTGTTTAGTCTAATACACAAATAGAATAGAAAAGAAACTTATGACAAAGTATTATCTTTAGAAGGGATATTCATGACAATTTTGACCTGCAGCAAGATAGTCACTATTCTCATCCAGATAGTCCAAATTCACCAAAGCAAATGAATAATTCAAAGTCTTCAGTATCTTGGTTTATTTATCTCACTCTTCCTCATCCTCAATAGCAGAAATTCCCTTGTATGTCATGCAGGAACACAACCTTTTAGGAAAACGTTGACAATTTAGTAGAAGAGAAGAGTCAAGCAGAATTTAAATTGAACTCAGAATCCATGGAGAAGAAACCATCTGAGTGCAAAAGATAGTGAAAAGCTGAGGTATTATTTTGAGTAGTTTAATTTCTGATGAGTACTGCTGTGCTTTTAGGAACCCTTGAAATCCTTCTAAAGGGGATTTAATAATTAGTTTCTTATTTACTTTGAGTAACACTCATTATTTCTTTAATTACTACCATTAAATTACTAGCGCATTGGTATAGAAGTAAAGAAGGTATTAACATATTATACTTTATTATAACAAAATCATAGTACATACTATTTCAAGAAAATTTGGTGTTTTAACTCAGTCACTTTAAAAGTAACTCATGCAGATTAAAAAGTGATTTTAACTTAACAACTAACTTCACAAACAAAAAAGAAAACGTCTTTACTGCTACAGATATTTTACCCAAAATATTTTTAATTCCACAGTTCCACAAAATGCAGTTTCATAAAAATGTGGCAGATTCTTCTAAAAATTTAAAGATATGCATATATACATACACCTGTTTTATGTATATATACATATATTTAAATCAGCTGCATTTTAGTCTGCCTGTTGCAAATAAACTACTATTCTTGTGTATTTGTCCTTTTTTTTTTCCTGAGCTATTAATATCAGCAGGAGGTTTCTTAAGGTAGTTAAAACTACTTTCATACACTTGTGAACAAATACACAAGTGCTGTCTCTGGTGCCATACTTTCTGTTCCATAAGGAGTTGAGCACATTATTGACACTAGGAATGAGGGAAAGAAGAATAAATCGGAGGAAAATGACAGAGGGCATACATCCAAGGAAACAACAACAAGATAAGGCATCATGAATAGTAAAGACAACATAACCTATGAATGAGAAGATTATCATAGAAGATAATTATCTAAGAAAATGCACACTACAGCAGTCCACAGCTGATCAAGAGCATTAAATATGCATTATGAGATTGACATTTTATTACACATGATGCAATATGTAAAGTATTTAATATAATTTAAAGAAGCATCCATATAGTAAAAGGCTTTAAATCTGTCATTACCTTTCTTCCCACATGAAAACACTGTAAAGATTTTATAGCCACTTTTACCACTGCTAATTTTTCCTACGATTGAAGATATGTTCCCTATGTTTTCTGTTGCAATTAGTAGCCCAGAGTACTGCAAAGGTAGGTAAAGCAGTAACCTTGATGTTACTGTGCATTGCGACAATGATAAACCTATAGGACTAGCTCTGCTCCTATTGATATAGTATCTATTTCACCATTAACTGCAGCAGAACTAGGGAACAAAGCTTGAAATTCAGAAAAAAGCAGATGGCATATATAAATTTTGCCATGCCCAGAAGAACTTTAAGAGATGCAGCAACAGGAATCCATTATATAGCTATTATATGCTGTTCACGTTATCCCTGGATCAACAGCACTGGTGATTCTTCCTTTTCTTTTTGGAACAGTTCCCACGTTTATCTAAAGCACTATGAGCCACTTTACTGCAAGCACATTAGTAATAATAATCATATCCAGTCTGGTTCTCAGCACAGCGATTTAAGCATGTTAACTTTATTGTGCAAACTATTATACTCCCGAATCATTCTTGCAGGTAGTGATGACTGATTTGTAAGGAATTATTTAAACAGGAGTAATATTTGCCTGTCACACTCTAAAATAGTTATTAATAAATTTATAAAGCACACAGTAGCTTTGCATTGATATCTTTCTCTTTTGTAGGAAACTGTGTTGTTAAATAACCTTACAGTGGAAAATCTATTGGATCTGTTTATAAACTGTATCAGCTTACTAGTCCTCAAAATAGATATATATCAATGTAGATAAACAAAGCAGGTTTGAGCTACTTGTTATGGAACAGCTTCCTAAAAACTTACTGTCTAACTAGCTTACCTACATAAATCTTATACATTAATACATATATGCAAAATAGCCTGCATAATGTGGTTAAAATGGTGAGTAGATTATTTCAGTCTATGAGACAAGCAAAGCAAAATGTATGACAGTAATCTTACTGTTCAACTGATTTTTTTCATGTTGACACTCATTCTATCCTGTTTGAAGGACAAATATTGTGCTTTGGTTCTAGATTATATACAACTGACTTAAAAGTATTCTGATGACTAATTTGTTTCCTGAAATTATCTTACAAAATTAAAGTGTTGCACTATTACTTACGTGCCTTAACTTTACAATCAGCATTTTATGCATTTTAAGGTTGAATAATTTAATCAGATCTGGTAACTTCACTGAACAGCATATAGTTTTAGGTTCTTTTGAGTTGCATACTTCAGTATTTACCCATGTTTCTTTAACTGCTGATATATCTAAATAATCCAACTGTTGCCAGCACTTTGTTGCAGCTGCTGCACAAAGATAATAAGTTGCTGCCTTTTTTTCCAAATGTCTGACAGAGAAGAAAGCCACTTGAGGAAGTGAAAATGCATACCAGGGCTCAGAACAAGAATTCAGAAGCAATGTATATAAAAATCTAAACCAGTGTTTGAAATGAGTGTAGGCTGTTTACATATTCACATTAGATCATCTTGATTAATTGAACCTGGAACTGTTATCAAAACAAGAGATATTTAGATGACTACAGAAACTAAATATTCTCTTACTGAATATAACTGAATTGAAATTATTGTAATAAATGAAGAAATTGAATATAATTTTTTCATCCCCAATAATTCAGTACTAATTGTATGCTTGTGAGTTATGTTGCATTTTTACAGAAGAAGAATAGTATTTTGATAAGTTACTTGAAGCAGAAGAAGACCATCACAAAAGGCTAAAACATAAATGTTAAAGAAACCTGGTATAACATTTAGGTGAGCAACATTTGGTAGAGAGGCTCCAAGAAATGTACTTTCTATGTGATCAAATGGATAGGGTCCAGATCAAATATGTATGCACTTGAAAGTAAATAGAAAAAGCCAAGGAACAGATGTGTTTAATGTAAATTTTTCTATTTATCATCATGTAAATAGGCACATGGTTCATCATTCCACAGAAAAGATGCTCCTAATATGTCATTTTTAACTCAATATTTTTATACAATGCAAATAGCTTTACATAAAACATAAGAAAAAAGTGTACTGCTGTAACTGCTTTTGTGTTGTGAAGCCATTGTATTAGCTCCTAAGAACAGTTGAAAATGAAAGAATTAGAGATCAACTCAGGTCCTAAATTTTTACTTGTTAGTATTTTAAAAAAAATCATTGGTAGAATGTATATTGAAAGCTATGTATTACTTAGAAAGTTTCCCTGCTCCAGCATTCAGGGGGTTACGTGATTCAAAAGATAATGAGATAAGTTCAACCCTATACTGAAGGACTGTGCAAGTTTCCAAGTAAAAATATTGAAGTGGAAGGTGAGACAAAACATGAAAAAGCTTTCAGCAAATTTACTGTTCATTATCCACAGAGTACGTGAGCATAAAGAGTATTTCTACTGTTTCTACTTACAAAAGCTGTTGTCAGTTAATGTTACACATTCATTAATTTAGTTATTGAAGATAACTTACACATCAAGCCAATGAATTGTCTTGTAAAACATAATGAATACTAATCTAACTTGATGTTTAAGGACTAAATCTTTAAAATAAAGTTTTTTAAATGTTAGAATTAATACCAGTTAATTGTGTGAGTAATTAAGAGTTTTATTTAATCACTTGTACAAAAAAAAGACATGAACATCTGAGGAACAACCTTGATTATTGTCATGGTGATGTTTCAGCTCCAAATGGAATTTTTCCATAATGAGATCTGTTCTCCTCAGAATATAAAATCACTACCTGAATTCCATTTGCTGAGTATTCAGAAATTCTCAGGCTTTCATTATTTCCTTTGATGGTGTATACACAAGCAAAATAAAGCCCAACCAAACAAAAAACAACCTGCAGTAAGATTAAAAGCGAAACATGCTTATTAGGCAGATAAAACTTTTGTTGGCTTGGTTTTGGATTTCGCTTTTAATCTTAGGAAGTCTGATGGTTTCAAAACAGAATAAACAAAAATTTAAAAATTATAGCTAGAAAAGTTAGAAAGATTCCAGTCCTCATTCTCCCAGGATTGTACCTGCACATCTTTTCTGACGCTTGTGACTTGGTACCAGGACACCCACGTCTGGAGCCTTCCATGAAAAAGTTGCATTGTATTTGACATAAGGTTGTAGAAGTTTAATTTTTATTTTTATTTATTTATTTTTTTTTAAGATGATGGACCTCATATATGATTATCCATACTTCTCATCAGCCATAGATAGGATACTTTTCAAAGAGAGTGCATCAGGAACAGTGAGCATGGAGTTACTAAAGGCAAATTGTGCCTACTGGGCCCAATTGCTTTTTGTTAACCAGCAATTGGCAGCACGGATAAAGAATGAACAATGAATGTTGTATACCTTGGCTTTAACAAAGCCTTTGACATGGTTCTCCAAGGATTTCTAACAGCCAAATTATTGTGATATGGAGCAAATAAGTGGAAGTTAAAGTGGAATTAAAAATCGGAATCAAAAGCTGGTGATTAGTAGAATAAAGTTCAGCAGGGAACTGGTTGAACTATAAGTATGCATTTCTAATGAGGTGAATGATGAGAAATAATGAATTCTCAGTTAGTGGATGACAGTAACAGTCTCCATGTTGCCCCTTTAGCAAGGAATCCATTCACATACTGAGCTATGCTATGCAATCACCTGGTTAGAGAAAGTAATTATTATCTTCTCTTAGGCATTTGTGAAACCTCATATCACAAATAGCCCAAAACTGAGCACTACCTAGTGCAGAAAAGATACTGACATACCTGAGCAAGTCTGGCAGGTGTTACCAAGATAAATAGGAAGCTGAAAGAAAAGCCTGAGAAAACTGAATTTGTTCAGCCCAAAGAGAACATAACTTTGAGAGGAGATCTTATTGCTGTCTATAAGTACCCTATGGGAAAGCATAGAGAATATGTAATGAAGTTCAGGGAGGATCTTCCCAGAGATATGCAGAGACGTGATTAGAGGAAGTGGACAGAGACTATGAAAAACCCAAATCTGAACAAGATCAATTTTTTACATAGACAGTAGTCAAATACTGAAACAGGTTGATGATGTAGCTTATAGAATACCCACCCATGGAAATATTCAAATTTTGGACAGTGCCCCAAGCAATTTATTTTAACTGGTGTGGCTCTGAGCAAGAGACTGGGCTTTCTGTTCTTCTGAAGGACTCTTCCCATCTGTGTACTCTGTCATTCCTCTCTAGGTACAGAGCAGCTTGAATAGTATTGTTTGACTCCCTGTTAGTTGCAGTATAGGTAGATTGTCCATGAAGTCATAAAACTGTATCTACCTCAATAGCAGTGAATAAAAGATGAAGCGTCTCTATTTCACACAACTTGAAAAGGGTGAATATATCTCCCAATTACTAGAATCTCTGACCTAACAAAATAGTACAAATTGAAATTAATGGTGCATGCCATCATCCAACAACTCTTCTAACACTTGAATAGTGAAGATTCCAGAGGTTCAAGAAAAGGGTCATGATGCTCACTCAGCAAAGTCCTGATAATTTATCACTGTTTCCCTATATTAAAAATAAATGAAAGGTTCATATGATCATTGAAGGAGATACCAGGGAAGATAATGATCTCAAGCATTCAAGAACTTGGTAGAATAGAACTGAATGAAGTTGGACTACTGAGTGTGTTCAATTGGCAAAGGAAAGTATGAAAGGCTGGCAGAGTTAAGGTCGTAATCTGTCATACTTTGGAAGCCACAATTATAATATAATTTGTTGGTTTTGAACAATTCAGAGTTTAAAAGAGTTTAATTCATCACATTCTTATTCCATGACTAATATATAAACGGAATATTGTGTAAAAATTCAAACAGATTGTCAATGTCCAAAACACTAGTCCACTGGTTACACTTGAATGACTTTTGGAAATTCCCTTATTGTCCATAAATAAGCTATTTCAGATAGACAAAATGTGTTTATACATAGCTCTTCAGAAAAAGGCAATAACACTTGAAACCTGAAGATATTCTGGTACATCAGTGTCTCTACTAGCTGGCATTAACTCAGATTTGTACATACTCACTTATCAATGATTTTGACTAACTGGATTTTCTTATCTGGCCATTGTTAACTATCCCTTCAGCCATCAATAAATAAAACAAATACAAATCCCCCTCCGAACTAAACTAGAAAACAAAATAAACATCAGCCAACCAATCATTCTAGAGACTGACATAATGTGATTGAAATTTGTATTATTAAATTCTACTGTCTTCAACATTTAAGACTGAGTGGAGAACACAGAGGAGAATAAGTGAAAGCAATGCCTTGCTAGCACAAATAATCACAGAACAGAGTTTGGTCTATACGTTCATCAACCTTCAAACTTCATACTAAGTTAGGTATCTTTTCTCCTACAGTCTGTTTCAGAACTTGACATCTCTGATTTGGAATGAAATTGTTCATTTGAATTATAAAAAACTTTTAAAATTCAATATCAGTATTCATATCCAACTTACATCTATTTCTTCACATTTCAGAATTGATATTTGAGTCATCCATACTAATGTAAGCTCAAATGATAATGATACATGAATATTCTCTTTTCATTACTACTGGGCATTTTGTAGCAGATTTGATCTAACCTTATTCTTAATACTGAAAGACCTCCCAAAACTTTCAATTCAGCAATCTGTGATACTACCATACTAACCTTACCTTACATATTTATCCCCTGACTGTAAAATCAAAAAGCCTTAAGGTGTGCCTTGCATATCATCCTTTCAGAGTCTCGTTCCTCACATGAAATCCAGAACAGTTTCATCTGCGGTGCAGTTTTTTCATAAATTATGTAACGTGACTTTGTACTTTTTTTCCCCCCTCAAACAATCAATCAATAATGAACTCATTTTTAGCTAATCTATTTTAGCAAAGACTTTACAATGTTCAAATAAAATGTATTTCTTTGTAATGGTAAGTAATTAGCAGCATGAAGGTAAGAAAGCTATGAAAGACTTCTTTGTTCAGTGCCCTCATAATAGATATCTCAGGTACCAATATTTATCCATCTGTGTTGCTGTATGCAGTCAGAATTCTGAGAGAATTCCGAGCAACCGAATAAAGCATGAAACATTTAAAACTTTTTCCAATTACTAACTCCTTACTTATAAAAATAACTTGTTTTCTACATGATAAGTATATGAGATGGCAAGTCAGAACATAAAGAATATAAAAGAGCTCAACATTCTCAAATTCAAATTATCTGCATTATTCATCTTAAACCACTGAACTACAACTAAGTTTCTAGCAGAGAAGGTTGTTTAGAATCACACAACATAGAATGCTTTAAACATATACTTAAATTAATTATACATATCATATATTAGAAATTCAAAATTCACCTAAGAGGATATTGAAGTTAAAGAAGATCTTTTATACACTTCAGCATTTTTACATGAGACCAAAAATTTTTTTCACGAGGGTTAGGCTTGTGTATTTTATCGCTTTGTGACACGAATTTCAGAAAGAAAAATCTTGAGAAAGAAAGAAATTGATGTTGCTTTGAAGTGGTTCCTTTATGTCAAATCTATAATAAACTCTAAAACTTAAATTAATCAAAATTCAACCATTGATTTAATTTACAATGTAGACCATAGCCCTGCATGATTTCTATATGCTTACTAATAGCTATAATTAATTAAATAAGTAATAGGAGTAAAATGAAAATGTACTAAAATTATTCTGTGGTTAAAAGAAAAGTGCATTTTTCAATTTTTACCCTTAATAAATTATTTATTGTTGCTTTTAGCTTCAATCACAAAGTAGAATTCATACTTATGTGCTTTATAATAATCAAAGCAGAAGAAAAAGCATTTTGTTAAAAGGAAATGATATTGATAAAGAACACCATATTCATGAAAAATTGCTCAGAAATTCTTTTCTACTTAATACATCGTTAATAAATTTTTTTATATTAATAGTCTTTTCACAATGGCAATAAAAAACATTATTTTCTTTAAAGTACACTATTGAAAACATTCCTTGAAATCTTAAAACTTGATAATTCCTCATGAATGTTTCTGATAGACACAATTTTTAAAATATTATTTCAAAGAAATAAAGCAAGGTAATTTCTGAAGAACAAACAATGTTATAACAGATTATCTTCCATAAAAACAGAAAAATAATTCTTAAAAACTGAAATAGAAATTGCCTGATCTTTCACTAAGGGAAACAAAAGCTGTCATGTGTAAGTTACTTTAGAGATAAAATAAAAATGCTTTTGAAGGATATATATAATCTTAAATACAGAATATTTTTAAACAAAGTATGATATTTTCGCCATAGAAAAGTCAAATTTCCAGATATCTCCCTTTTTATCATTATTTTAGTAAGAATACAGGCAATACATTTATATCATTTTGACTATTCTATTTTAAATCACTGTTCAACTTAACAGTTTGTTACAGAAATTCTCAGGATTAACTTCTGTCTTTGTATTTCACTTTTCTTCCCCCCATGCACTGGCTGTCTCCTTTAGTTCATATCACTTTTTTTGACACTTCAAGCTTACATTGTAGAAATTAAAGAGCATGAAAACTAGAGAAACAGGTTTGAAATCTAAGCTGTTACCTTGCTACTTGCTTTCAAGAATCCCTATAAGTGCAAACACAGAAACCTTTTTTAGAGAAAAATCACCTCCATCTATCCTTTTTCTACCATCAAAAATAAACTGAAATGATATTTTTTCTCTTCTTAAAGTTACAGAGGAAAGTAAAACTACTTCAAGGGAAGAAAAGAGATGTACTAAAAAGGTTTTGTTAGAGAAAACATTTAGAAATTGTTGACTTTTGTCTAGGTATGCATGATAAAATAAAGCTGCATTTATAAACATGAATGTTCAGAAAAATTATGTCTTTGCATATGTCATCCTTCTGACAAAGATAAACGTTAGAATGCACTATTCAGGTTCAATTCATATTTAAACATTTGGAGAAAACTTAAATCTAAATAAAGCATCTCTTTTTGTTCAAATGTACAGTACAAATAAATGAAAACATAACTGAAACTGAGTGAATCTCTGACGGAAGTAGAGTTGATACGTAAGTTTTGTTTATGTTTGCTGTGCAAATATATTGAGCTAGTCTGAATAGAAATCACAAGGCAGAATAAGCATAAAAGAAAAGAGCAATATGAGGTGGACTGCTTTTCCTAGAATGCTTGTTTCTTAAGTGACCACTGATCTTGTTTGCATTGTCTTTGAAGCTCCTATAGCGGTCATGGAGGAGGTGCCTGTGCTAAGATCATACAAAACTGAAGAATAAAAGCCTCAGCGATCTTAGAATATGAGCAACACAAAACATAGTGATACATAACAGAATTAGAAATAGTGCAAATTCATTGTTTCTGAACAATCAAGATAAGCACAGAATGCTGACAGTTGTACATTAGGTTAAAGCACTAGACCAGATGAAAACCTTTAGTCCCTTTCATTGTGTGAGTATATGATTGATCAAAACCAGGAGAAGCCTTCTTGATACAGAATGAAATTCAACAATTAGAAGTGTAATAAAGTGTAGCTGAGGGCCGGGTGGATATTTTTAGTAGATAAGACAGTTTCAGAGGTCAGGTGTTAATTGGTTGAAGGAGAGATTAGGAATGCTACAAGATAGTTGGGAAGAAGACTTGTGATACTCTTAGAAGAGCATAAGCAAGGCGTGTTTTCCAAACTGAGGAATAAAACATTTCTGCAGTGCTTTAAGCAAATAATCAGCACAGTTCTGCACTGTGCATGGATGTACAGCAAATAGAGATTGAGAGATAAAGAGAACTTGAAGAAAGAGAATAAGAAAAGAGGAGAGACAAATACATCAACTGGGATTGCAACACAGAAGTTGCATACAGGTTTATCACTAAATTATAGAATTACAGGGCTTCTTTGCTTTCTTTCTGGTTCAGTGACTCCAGTGGTACATTTTCACTTATCTGGAAAACAGTTGAATCTCACTACAATGGGAATTAGGAGAGCTTGTTCTATAATGTACAACTGCTACCATGCACGATTTTAAGCTCTATTTGTCCTCTAAAAAGAGAAATCTCACACAAATTAAGAAATAAAACTCAGTAATGAATTCTAAAATAAACAGGCACTTTAATCCAATGTTCTAGTACATGAAAGGACTGTGACATTAGACTTTCTGCCCTCTACCACTGAACTTAAAAAACGATGACACTTTAGTCAGTATTATGGATTCTATACAGGGTGACAGCTATTGAGACATTAAGTATGGCAGTGTCAAGTGCTAGATGTCATGGTGCCTCTGCAAATTTTATGTGGTGCCACAGCATGAAAATTAGAGGGAGGAGCCCTTTTTTACATTGCTATATATGTCAAAACGGAGAAGTTGTAAAAACAATATCCACAACCTCAAAAACAAACAAACAAACAAACAACAACAAAAAAAAAACAACCAACAGAAAAAGACAGAGGAAAATGATGAAAAAAATGTCAAGAGATCTCTTATACGAGCTTTCATATAATTAGTCTTGTCTAGAAAAGAAAGAGAAATTAAAATTTAGTCTAGAAATCGGTTAAGATCCAGGTAGTATTATATAATTATAGAGTTTTTTTTTTATTATTATTATTCATGAAAATATTATTTATCCCATGTTATTCTGGAGAAGATATCTGAATACACTGTTTAATGAAGCACATTGTACATCAGTCTGGAAACATGTCCAAGCGTTCAATTTCTACACATCAATGGAAATTTAAGTGAAATATACTTGCATATGACATTACCTAAGTGAAAGTATGGGTGAGGGATTTTTTTCCATATCAGATTTTGATGAATATTTATAAAACATTTTCTGAAATAATTGAACACTCCATACTCATAGAAACCATACACAAAAACCCATATGTTTTGCGACAATACCCACATAATTCCATCATTATTGATGTTGAAATTGGAATTTTTCTCAGTGTATCTGGAAAGAAACGAAACAAAAATACTCTCTCTCATCCTAAGCGCATACAGTGCATCCCATGTGCAAACCTGATAGTTCTCTGTCAGAGACAACAGAGGGCGTCAGCAGATGTTCATTCTTATTATGAATCGTGAAGCCAACTTGAAGAGCACTTTTCCACTGCCTGGAACACATCCAAGGCTTGAATCATCAAAATGTATACAACTGCAAGATCTATGATTTATCTCTTATTCTAGCACTGGTATTTTGAACTGAAAGTTTATTGTTGTGTATGTAGAAGAAGAATAAGGATTTATAAAAGATAGAGTAAATATTCTATAGAGATTTTATGGTATAAGCATTTATCTCCTGGGAAAAAAAAAAAAAAAAAAGGCTGAAAGTGACATTCTTAAACTATAGAGTCATAGAATGTCCGTAGTTGGAAGGGACTTCAAAGATCAACAAGGTCCACATCCCTGCCATAGGTAGAGCTGCCACCCACCAGAGCAGGCCACCCAAGGCCCCCTCCAACCAGGTCTTGCACACTTCCAGTGATGGGGTACCCACAGCTTCTCTGAACATCCTGTTACACCTCACCAGTCTCTTAGTAAAAAACATCCCCTGGACATCTAATCTAAAACTCCCTTGTTTTAATCTAAAACCATTCTTTCTTCTCCTATCACTACCTACCTGTGTAACAAGTTGCTTCTCCTCCTTTAAATGGAGGTTATAAAAACACCATAAACAAGTCAATACTTCTCTACAATACTTACCTGCGATTTTTCATGACCACAGTATTCTAAATCTATATTTGAAACTTTGTCCCAATATAGAACTAGGTATTCAAAAATCATGCTCAGTTATAATTAACACACTGCAAAAGCAGTGTACCAAATTAACTCTACCATAATGTATTTAGCATTCTATACTCTGAATGCTAATGAAAGGTACAAATATTGAATTGAGATTCTGCATGTTGAACAGTTAGACCAAGTTAGTAGAAATTCAATGAAAAAAATATTCATTCCTAACACATACTGAGTTCCAAAGTCAAGCACAGTTTTACAGTTTGGTTTTAAACCCTTTTAAGATAGAGATTTAAATTGGAAATTCTGACAGTCTTTAGGCGAGCAGGGCTAGCTGGACCTGCTATACTGTATTTTTAAATTAAAATGATGTTACTAGAGATGTGTCAATGAAACAACAGACACAAAGGCATATTCAGAACATTAGACAGTGCCTTAGTTTCACCTGGGATATAATTGTTTCCTTCAGAGTGCCTGGTACGATTCTATGTTTCGGTTCAAGAAGAAAAATGATAACACTGATGTTTGTAGTTGCCTACTATTTATTCATTTATTTTGCAGCAAAGGGCCTAAGGATCCGGAAGGAAACAGAATTAAGACAGCTGACTTAAACTGATTAAAGGTACATTCCTTGTCATATGACATCATGCAGAAGAAGTTTTGAAGGGGGTGACAGTTCATCTTGCTCTTCCACTGCTCAGGGGCTAGCTGGGCACCTGTTGGAGGGCGGTGATCAATTGCTCATGCACCACTCGTTATATACACATACACACACATATATGTAGATATACATACAGACAGACACACATAATATAGTCATAACTACATTTTTTCTCCTTTTCTCTTAGTAAATAATTTTATCTCAACACACAAGTTCTACTTTGTTCTTTTTTTTTTTTTTTTTTTTTTCCTCCTGTTCCTCTCCTCAGTCCTACTAGGAGTGTGGGGAGTGAGTGAATGACTGTGTAGTGCTGAGCCACCTGCTGAGTCAGAACACAGCAGTTAGAAATACAGTAAATGACCATATTTATTGAGCTCTGAATTACAAAAAATAGGGACAATGCCTTTTCCTTGAAACTCCAGCTGCAATTTATATAGTCATTATTAAGAAATTAATGTCACTTAATATAAAGTGCTGCTGCAGAGATACAGCACAATAACCCTTTTTTTCATTAATATTTCTCATTGCATGTTTTGAAAGTCACTCCTGTGAGAAATTCTGGCTGCTAAATTAAGTAAATCAATTAAGAGGTTATAAAATATAACCTCCTAAAATTTTCAAAAAAATAATTATTGAACTAGAAGCCATACACCAAATGAAATAAGTTTGTATTATTATTACATATATATATATATATATATATTTAGAGAGAGGACACTAGGGAACTTGCATGAAATCCAAATATTAATTTGAATATTATCTTTAACTCATTGAAATGGATTCAGTGAGGTATATTAGTAAAGTGGATTTTAAAGGAATCTTTACATTCAGTTTACAGCATTCTGAAAATGCATTTGCTACTGTTTGCAATGATTACACAATATTCTTCTGATTTACAAATGTTATACCGTGGGTTTTTTTTTGTTGTTTGTTTTGTTTTAAAGACCCACCACCAATGTTACAAATCTCAAATCCTAAACCAAACCTAAGAATACTTTATTAAATGCATTTGTTACAGTGATCAGTGAAACTGACTGCATTCAGATTCTAGAGTTTTTCATAGTTTGTGAGGAACCAGACAAAACAATCTTCTTAACGTACTTAACAGTAACAGTTAAGTTCAGAGGTACAGGTTTTAAAGCTATGAAGTTCATATATGCCAGTCTCAACCTTACTGTCTGATAATAACAGATACAGCAGGCACCTCAGTCTAAAACAAACACACACTTAACTTCAGACTCCATTCTTTTACTTTCTATCTCTCAATTGGCTTTTAATAAATTTCTTCCATGGGTGATTCGTCCTAAACTATTTTTTTTCCTGTCAACTTCCTATTAAACTTATTTATTCTTACTGTACAAAATCTCATCACCAAACTAGCACATAGTAATCTTAAATTAGAGAAGACTTGCAAATCTATTTACAGGTTATTTTATATACTGGATATTTAAGCTTTGGTATTAAAATAAATGAAAAGCATACTGTGCCAGTACTGCAGTTGTACTGAGCTTTATATAGTTGGTTTTGCCACTCAGACAATAAATTCTGTGTTTTGGAATAAAACAAACAAACAACAAGGACAAAGAAAAATCAATAAAACAGAAGATCTGGGTTTCTGGATGTTTAGTATTCTTTATACCAACTATTGCCTTCTTGTTCAGATACCTCACTAAGCCTCACCTAAGTCACTACATTTGGTGCTACAGTGAGGTTTTTTTCCTCTTAATAAATTGGTGAGCTGATCACATTATCTGTTTTGTGATGATCATTACTGCAATTATATGCCATAAGAGAAAAATCTTCAAAATAATACACTGACTTCAATGTCAACGAAGCAGTCCTCACTAAGTCATAGTTTGATGCTGACAACATTTTATTATCACACCTATTTTGCACATTCAAGCTACATGGATATATGTTGGCAGAGCACAGGACTGAAATTCAGCATACAGAAAATTACATACCATGTAGCATAGAAGGAAGAAGTCATTTCCCCAGACCATTGCTCCTACTAGGCAGACTGAGCCTGCAGGCAGGCAGCACTGCTGTCCCATTTTCAGCTACCAACACTCCCAACTCATTCTCAGCAGAGCAGCTCCCCAGCCAGCCAGCATTACTGTAGTAGGCCCTTCCTTTCCAGGTGCGGGAGTTAATACTTATACTTGCTGAATTTTAGGAGGTTCCTGACAGCCCATTTCTCCAGCCTTCTACACCCTTCTGAATGGAAACAACTCTTGAGATTATCAAAGTTGTCCTCCCACTTATTTATCACCTGCAAACATGAAGATAGTGTATTCCATCACCTTCTCCCACTTAGCTGCCTGCAATCTGAACTGAGGTACTTATTCCCTGTTCTGACCAAACCCTAGAAACTGAGATGATATAACAAAGTTAGGTACTCATAGTTTATTTGTTGCTTACAGTAGCTTTTGGAAGATGTTGCTTTTTTTTTTTGTTCTGTTTTGTTTTTGTTTTTTTACCTCGTGAAAAGAAATTCTGAGAGTGACATTTCAATCAAGTACAAAAGCTCAGTTTCTAACTTCACTTTTCCTAGTTTCTACTGGCAGCATCAATACTCCTACTGTCATCTGAAATACCAAAGAAGCCATCTGCTCTCACAGTACACACAAACACAGTAACTGCTTTTTAAATGTATAAATGAAACAACAGAGATAATAATTGTTCTGCATATTTATAATAATGAGCATAATCTGTCAGATTTTAGGATACAAATCTAAGACAGAGAAAAAAGCATTACAATGAAGGGATTGTTCTTGTGTTAGTGTAAAATGTTCCTGTTAGTGTAAAATGTCATCCTAATAGGTTTTATTCATTAAATTTAAATTTTCCAAAGTTCATAATTACATTGCACTCTACTCCTATATAACAACAGTAAGTATTTTAAAAATATACTAATGAGAAATATTTTGAGAAATACACTGGTGGAATAGATAATTTCAATATTCTTTTAATGAAAGTATCTTGTATTAACAGACAAAGAAAGAAATATTAAGGTTGAGGGCAGGCTGGGCTGCAGTTACCATGAGATTGAGGAGTTCAGGGTTTTGCATGGAGTAAATAGGGCAAAAAGTAGGATTGAAAAACCTATACTTCAGGAGCTAAAATTCTGGCCTCTTCAGGGACTTGGAAGAATCTCACAAGTTAGAGCCCTTAAAGGTAGCAGAGTCCAAGAGAACTGGTTAATATTCAAGCATTACTTCATTCAGGATCTATGGAATTCATTTACGTTCCCAAAGATTTTTTAGATTGCTAACAATAGTTTAGCTAACACTAGTTTTGCTTGAATTCAGCTACATCTTTGATCTACTTTTAAGAATTTGTGATTTTTTCTGGAGTAGAGCTTACTATGACAATTTACAGGAACAAATGATCCTTCTATTTCCCAGCGAGATTTTTGTACCTCAAAGTAATATGTCCTCTAACTTATTTTGAACTCTCATACTTTTCTACTATGTGGTCACTGATTTTTTATCAAGTTTCATGAAGAACTATTTGCTTTTCCTTGTAGAAACTTAGTTCTTTAAACTCCTTTGTAGCTTTGCTTTCCCGCTAGGTGTTTTAAAGTTTTTTCTTCTAAAAAAAAAAAAAAAAAAAAAAAAAAAAAAGGAAGAAAAAGTTTTGGTTCCTAGTTGATAAGCTTTGGTCTATTATCACACAAACTTTAACTTCTTTTTATCTTCTAGCTGTGTACCAATGGCATCCTGCTAAGCTAGTTTTCTGCCTTATCACTTAGATTTTCCTGTGTTGTATTTATTTCAGAAATTGAACCCATGCTGTCTTTTTTGCTTAGATTGTTATTAGAGTATGTTTTCAGAAATACATTTTGTAATTCTGGCTTACGACAAAAGCCCAATTGTGATTCCTTAGCAGACAACCAACCGGCCTTCAGAACCTCGTCAGAAGAGTAACAGGGGGAAGTAGGCAAGCAGCTCTGAGAATAGGAACAGGAGAAGAGGGAGATCCTGGATTGCCTCATTTATTGGCCATAAGAAAATTATGATTAAATGCTTATTCAAGGTGCAACTTTTCCAGCTTGAAAATACCACCCATTTCCAGTCACTTGCAGGTCCCATAAGCCTTTTCAAACTGGAACAGATTGAAGATAGACACTGATAGAAGACAGATACTGATAAATTCATCATAATAGTTTAAAATCCTTAGAAAGGAGTCCTGAAACCTATAATCCATAGTCATGATAGAGAGAGAAGGGGAGAGGAGGAGGGAGGAAGAGTCTCAAGCTTGGAAGAAATCATAACTTGCAAGTGTAATGTGCCATAAAGGTAAAGTCAGTGACAACATCATCACTGTCTAGAGAAAATTTTAATGGGGTGAAGTTTCAAAAGGTGATGAATGGACTTCTGACTCAAAAATAAGACAAAGATTAATTTTAAATGATACCTGTGCACAAACTAATGTTAAATGTAGTGATGTTACTACTGAACAATACAAAATAATACACATTTCTGGGATCAGAAGGCCAACAAATACAATACAGATCCAACTGAAGCCAGTGAATCTTTGTTCAAAGATGGTCATTGTCTGTATTAATTTAGCCTGAAGCTAAGCCCTCCACTGAGACACTTACATCAGATATACAGCTGCCCAAAACGTTATCTGCAATTGCTGAAAAGATAGAAATATAAAACAGTAGCATTGCTATTCAGTTCACTTTGCCAGCAATGTGCCATTGTTGTGAAGAAAGCTAATGGTAACCAGGGCTGCAATTAAGCAGAGTATTGCTGGCAGGTCAGCTGGGCTTACCATTACAAGAGATACAAGGAGGTACTGCAGAGAGTCCAGTGAAGGACTACTAAAATGAAGAGGCAGAAACATCTCATCTTTGCAGAAAGGTTGAGATAGCTGGGACTGTTTAGTCTAGAGAGGGGAAGCCTTACAGGCAGAGATCATTATTGTGCATAAATATATGAACATAGTGTGGGACTGAGTTGGAGAAAGGCTCTTTTTAGTGGCATCTCCCAGAGGGAGATTCCACAACCTCTAGGCAGCTAGTGCCTTTGCACAGTTATCCTTACATTGGAAAAGTATTTATGTTTGGAGGAAAAACACAGAAATATCTTGTGCCCGTTATCACTTGAACAGAGCACTATGATGACTGCTTTCATTATTGTTTCCAGAAGTCTATCCAGGGTGGAAATATAGGCAATGATTAGCAGAAGTATATCTCAGGAAATAGACAATTTAGTCCATTAATAGTATTAGTAGGAAGGGAAAGAGGCAAATTAGTTGAGGCTGTTAGTAAAGTCATGGAACTATTCCCAGATGCTATTTCTGACTCAATAAAAGTGTTGTTACCAAACCAAGTCATATTTAAAATCAATGAGAGGGTGATAAAGACTTGCAGAAACATATCTTCAAGATAATTTCTAATTTATGAAATGAAAATAAAAATAACAGATCAGAGTTTTAAATTCCTCTCCATAGTGAGCAGTAACAATTTGGAAGCTGCAACATAGTTTATTGCATATGTCAGAAATGCAGATCAAATCAAGCATATAAAACACCCATGGAAGAGAGAACATTGTACCTTAGAGAATACACCTTAGAGACAGAGCACTGTTCATCTAGATGGAAAAAAAGTAATTGATTAAGCCTACAATATAACTCTCACTTCCCTGAACCAGTTTTCTAAGATTGACAGCTTTGATTTTCTGCAAAATTCATTTTCACCAGGCATGGCATAACCATCATGGTAACATTTGACAATGAACTATAAGTTCCTGAACATTCATTTCAATGTTTCATGACGTTTGAAACACAGCATAACGACAGAACAGTGCTAATCCCCCTCAGCAATGCATGGAGGAAAACAATATCAAAAGCAGGAGTAGATGTGAAAAGTAACAAAGCTAAATTCTGATGTGTTTGATGCTACAACGCTATATAATAGCTCTGATGAAGGATGAGTTGCTACTTTCTGACGTGTTCACTGTGAAATAAAGTATACTAGCCCTTTAGAAATGATGCATAGAGATACTGAGCCTTGCTGCACTAATTGGAGTGTGTGGAATCTACCACTGCTTCCTGATGTAATTTTTATTAAAAAAAGGAAAGTCACACACCCACATAACATATGACACAGCTTATAAAAGATAACTTTGCTTTCAAATATGACATTGCACATGTAAACACTTGAAATATACCATACAAGATATTCATATTGAAAAACAAAATAGAAACATATTAAAACTAGAAGGAACTCTACTGATAGATTTATATTTCAGGTATTTCTCTGTATTATTAACTTGAGTTTTACCAGGATGTTATATTCTGTGACAGTGCAATAGTTTTCCATTAGTAGAAAATTAAAGTCTTGCACTATCTAGGTGCAGAAGAAATTCAATAAAATGTTGCTATAACGAAATTCCAATTGTTGAATGGGTGATCTTTTCTGACAGCTTCAGAAGTGCTCTAAAAGTTTATTTATTCCATATGATTGCTAGTGTTGAGTGACAAGTCTTCTGTTTTTGTGCTTTATCAATGCTTGGCTGAACTTTCAGGATTTCAGGATTTTCAAAGTTTCAGGATGTTCAGCTCAAGTCTACCTTTGATGCAGTTTTGGATCAGAAGCTTTGATGCCTCACTGTTAGCAGACGGCTGTTTCAAAATGCATCATTATAGTAAAATTTCACTAGAAAACATATACATATATACACACACACACACACACGTATAAAATGTAATATATGTGAATGACTGGCACCAAGAAACTTTATACAGGAATATAAAAAATATATATGTAAATACATATGAATCAGAATTTGTAACCTGAGAGATCATATGGCTTTTCTTTCATAGTCTGGCTGCCTAGTAACATGAAAAGGATCAAATAAATAGAGCTCTAATCAGCCTCTGGGGTTGGTTTTATTTTTTCTTCTCCTCTTTTTCAAAATTATTTAATTTCTGAAAACACTGTTTTAAGTAACACAAAGTGTATAACAGAGATTATCCTGGATATCTTCTCAGGAACATAGTGATACTTAAATGACAGGATCAGACAGTATTTCTGCCAAATTAAAAAGTGTACTCACAGAATATACAAAGACGCAAGTTATAATCCAAAATATAGATTGAGAAACTAAGAATTCCTAAATTAATTGCTATAGTTAATGGTTAAGTAGCTTTTTATTTCCTAGCCAATATCCTCTTATATATCTTACGCCCATTGCACTCCATTATAAACTAAATGGAGTTTAATAAATTATGTCTGGACATTTTTTAAAGTAGATTTGGGATAGAGCAGATGAATGTACATGTACAGCAGATGTTTTGGAGCAGAAATACTCCATTAAACAAAAAATGGGTTCTTCAGAGAGCTGTGATTACTGTAACAGCATAGAGTATAGAATAAAGTATAACAACACAAAGAAATTTTTCCTGGCAAAAAACATTACATTAGTACTTATTTCATACTAGTCAAGATCTTATAAAAAGAATTGTTCAGACTAAATGGATAACAGAAATAAAGAAATGTTATTTTGCAAATAATATAGTATTTAAGATGCAATTATCACATACAACAAAAATAAATGTACATAGTGAATAAATTGGTCTCTTCACAAAAAAAAAAATCTGGTACAGATCGTGTATTTCAAGTCCAATAAAATAGATCAAATACCAACCATTACAGTTACTACAAAAACACAGAATCTAAAAGTAATATACAGTCATTTTAAAAGTCACTAATATTTGCAAATGCATACCTCCATGATTCCTTTATTTCCTTTATTCTCCCCCTGAAAAAATCAGTTATGTCATTCTATTTTGTGAGGGAAGATTATTGAACTTTACGGTCACCTAAAGATTTCCAAAGACTCTGTCATTCAGACAAGTCTTTATGACAAAGTGGTTTCTTTATGTACTTGCTTCACAAGTCGCAAGGTTTAATCTTCACACCATGGTGACCTCCTGCTGTTATCTTAAGGTAAACATGCTCCTGATACAATACATACGAATAGTTCTTCCTCTGTCACTGTCATCCTCAGCCATCTTTTTTAGTATCCACCAAAGGACTAAATCTTCCCACACACCTTCTGTTTCTCTCACACAGGTATTCAGAAGTCTCACTGCCAATGCTTTCCTGAAACAACGATTATGCTTCTCTCCTCATTTACAAAAACAGGCTCCATATTGAACTGCTGAGCACCTTGGTCATTCTAGTTAACAGAAACTTGTCTCACTGCTTGCAATGCATCTATCCAATCATAATGCTTGCAAATATTTGATAACATTTTATGACTTGTTTACTCATCAAAAGTTTCAAAGGAGGATTTAAAATAGCCAGTGAAATGCACTTTTTATTATTTTCCACTGATAAGACTAAATTATCATATTAAAGACTGAATTTCTGTACAATTTCCTTTACACAAGCATCAGCCTTATAAAATAAGAGATTTTCACTGCTGGTGGCTGGTTAATACGCTCTTTGTCTGAGATAAGACAGAAGAATTTCTAATCCAGCAAACTACAGGTTTAACTTCCATATAAGCAATCCACCTCTCGCTGTTGGTGAAACATACATTAGTTTTATGCTGTGCCAGAACAGCAGTGGGAATTGTTTTTCTGACAGTTTCTAAGAAAAACCTGGCAGTTGATTCTTTACTTGAGCCAGAAAAACAAAATTACATGAAAAATCCTGGAATATATATATATATCTTTTAGTTATAGCTGGATTTGCTTTTTACATTTCAGAGAATATTTAAGCCAAAGAACAAAATGTTAAGAATTTTATTTGATTCTGAAGAAAATATATGGTGTGGGAAACATACTGTCACAATCTATCTTTGAGGAACACGGCCTTATATTTCCAAACAATTCATAGAATCACAGAATGGCTTGGAAAGGACCTCAAGAATCATCAAGATCCAACAGCCCACCGCAGGCAGGGCTCCACATTTAATACTAGACAAAGCTGTCCAGGGCTCCCCCCATCCATCTTGGCCTTGCACACCTCCAGGGATGGGGCAGCCTGTTCCATCACCTCACTACTCTCTTGGTAAAGAATTTTCCCCTGATATCCAACCTAAATCTTCCCTCATTCAACTCAAAATCATTTCCCCTTGTCCTGCCGTTATCTACCCTTCCAAAGAGTTGACTTCCCTCCTGTTTATAGACTTCCTTTATGTACTAAAATGCTGCAATTAAGTCACCCCACAGCCTTCTCTTCTCCAGGCTGGACAAGCCTGTCTCCCTCAGCCTGTCTTCATAGGGGAGGTGCTCCAGCCTCAACTTCTAATACTTTTTTTTTGTTTGTTTGTTTATGTGAGGCTTGTGTGTAGCTTCAAATGCTGTTTTTATGTTATTATCTGACTAAGAAGAGTGCAAGAAGTGGATTATGTGTATTTTGGATTAAGGACTGAAGCTTATGAAGGACTACGTATTTTATGTGGACCCCTAGGACGCATAAGTAAGTTTGCTACCAAAAGCAATTTTTCTTATTCAATTTTGAGAAGAATTTGATTATCAGAATGTTCAAGCTATTTAAATAGTATCTCATAGAAACCTTAAAGTAATGTTTTTGTTATGATGTATGATATTATTGGCAAGGTTAGCATGTTTATAGTATGCTGAAGGACAGCTAAAGTATCTAATACACTGATATTATTAAAACGCTATTTTTTGTACTTTCTCTAAAGAATTATAATAGCCTTTTTAAATGGTTTTGGTTTAGAATGGATGGTCAGTTTTGTACAGCTGACAGCTCTGAAATAAGAGAGCAAATAAGTATTAATATTAAAACAAGCTGGGAAGATAGAAAGAAACATAAGTGCTCTGAATTTATTGAACTGAAATGAAGAGAACTTGTTGAGACCCAACTTCATGTCTACTTAGGAAACACAACTATATCCTATACTTACATATCTAAGCCTCTTTGCCTAGAACTGTGACTCTTCTGGAGTTAAGGATGTGCTAAAGCACTTTGCTGAACTGAGGCCTAAAGAAGCAAACAATATTATTTCCTCTGCAACTCTTTGCAGTGAAGTGGAGATAACACCTGCTGGGTAGAATGAATGATAGTAAGCCTGGTCCCATTTGTCCTTCATCTTCCTTCTTTTACCCACAGTTTACTGTTCTGGGAACAGATGTCACCTCAGGTAGACTATTATATGATTTAACAAATTCATTTTACAGTCTTACAATCCAGTCTGTTCTACTTCCGGTCCCTGATGGCTTCTTCCAGACAATCATTCTTTCACATTGCCAATAACCTTGATCTGCTCACATCTACCACTGTCCCCATAAATCAATATCACAACCAATTTCTCAAGGCCATGGTAAAAAATGGGAAGAAGGTTTTTCTCCTCCTCACTCAATAGCTATTCCTCCTTCAGTTGTAGTACTGCCTTCCAGTGCTGTGCCAGACTGGAGGGACCCTGAAGCCAGTATGTGCCAAGACTTAGCAGGGCTGCGACAAAAAATATCATCATGCAGGAAACCCAGGCTAAGTTCTTCAATTCAACAGCCATAACAGAAAGAGGATAGTGAAGACAACATCCTTGAATCAGTTAAAAAAATAAATAAATAAAAAGACCAAAAACCTGAGGGAACAGAGATGTACAACGAGAAAAGTTGTTAGACTAACCAAGAAGTAGCCCAGGATGAGCAGAATAAAGAAAATGTCATGGAAAGCACTAAGAGGATATTTCCAGCTACCTGAGGCTGAAAAGAACAACAAACAGAGAAAGCAGACATGGCTAAAAGAGAAGGAGTTCTGAGAGGAAAAAAATAAATGATGACAGGAACTCAAAAAGGAATTTGCATTTTCAAAGGGTGTTAGGGTTGTTTTTTTGTTGTTGTTGCTTTGTTTTCCTTCTGAAGGATAATTGAAATATTTCCAGTAAATATAAGTGGATTACAGATTTTTCTATGACATCTACTGATTCTCATAAATAAATGAGAAGACTCATCAAGGCATGTATGTAAGCCCTTTGCAGCAAGAAGCAGAGAAAAAGGTAGGTTCTGCTGAACTACGCATACTGAGAGGCATACATGCCTTGTTCTAACTTGTATTTTAACTCATACCTCAACAAGAACTGGAGAAAGCCTCTTCTCAAGGTTCCCTGTTATTAAAGGAGATTTAACTTCCCACTCACCAAAGGTTAATGTTACTCCAGCTCAGGCTGCTGTGGGGAGCACTTAAAGCAAATCTGCATTAAAAAGATCATATTCATATAGAAAGCATACAATAAGAGTAAAAAAAAAACAAAACCCAAACCATTCTTAATTTAAACCTATAGAGTTAAATTACAATTTCCTCTTTTTTCTATAATGACTGCTTGTAAAAAGTGCTCCAAAAGTAATGCCTCTTGTTATATATGTTAATTCATGATTTCAGAAATGGATGTTGGTAATATGGCAGTAAAGGAAGAACCACCCATCCAATATACTACTAGATTGTGTTGCTGTGTGACAGATGGCAGCAGAAGGGCAGTCTCAGAAAATGGCAAAGTTGTGGCATTGAATTCCTTCATACAGAAAAAAATTTCATTCACTGACTCTGGCTGAGTGTTTATAGAGCCAAACCAGCGGATGTGAGCACAGTGAGGCAGTGGGTACATTTCAGTGTGGCAACAGTAGTGTGAAAAGCCAGAGAAAATTCCGAATTATGCATACAGAAACAGTGTGTCACTGTTGTCTGTGGCAATTTTAATGAGTATTTCATGCAGGTTTTTGTTCATCATCAGCAAGAATCCACATCTTGGGTGCTAACTTCATTGAAAAACCGTTTTGTATTTGAGAAACTGCTCTATCAGTTGCTGCAAATCCTTATCAGGTATGTGGAGTTAAATCCAGCTAACAGCCAGTCATGAGTGGTGTCCTTCAGGGCTCAGTACTGAGGCCACTTCTATTTAACATCTTCATTAATGATCCTGATGAGGGGATCGAGTGCACCCTCCGTAAGCTTGCAGATGGCACCAAATTGGGAGGGAGCGTAGATCTGCCAGAGGGCAGAAAGGCACTACAGAGGGACCTGGATAGACTGGATCGATGGGCCAAGGTTAACTGCATGAGTTTCAATAGGGTGAAGTATCAGGTCCTTCATTTTGGTCACAACAACCCCAGGCAACCCTACATACTTGGGGAGAAGTGGCTGGAAAGTTGTCTGATGGAAAGGGACCTTGGTGTACCGATGGACAGTCAACTGAATATGAGCCAGCAGTGTGCCCAAGTAGCCAAAAAAGACAAATGGCATCCTGGCTTGTATCAGGAATGGTGTGGTGAGCAAGAATAAGGAAGTCATCCTGCCTCTGTACTCAGCACTGGTAAGGTCTCATCTCAAGTGCTATGTTCAGTTTTGAGCACCTCAATACAGAAAGGACACTGAGGTGCTGGAGCTGGTCCAAAGAAGAGCAACAAGGCTTGTGAAGGACTTGGAGAATGTGCCATATGAGGAATGACTAAAGAAACTGGGGATGCTTAGTCTGGGGAAAAGGAGGCTGTGGGAAGATCTTCCAAAATCTGAAAGGTGCTTACAGCAAGAGCAGGGTTGATCTCTTCTCACTGATGACAGGATGAGGGGAAATGGCCTCAAGTTGCACCAGGGTAAATTTAGGTTGGATATCAAGAAGCACTTCCTTACTGAAAGGGTTGTTAAGCACTGAAACAGGCTCCCCAGGGAGGTGGTTGAGCCACCACCCCTGGATGTGTTTAAAAACTATTTGGATGTGGTGTTCAGGGACACAATTTAGCAGAGGGTTGTTGGGTTGTTAGTTATTGTAGTACAGTTATGTTGTCATTGAACTTGATGATCTTTAAGGTCTTTTCCATCCTTTGCTAGTCTATGATTTTATTTTATTTTATATTTTATATATGATTTTATTTTATTTTATATTTTATATATATATATATATATATATAAAATAAGTAATATATTTTGAAGAGTTTTAAAAAGATAATTCAACTTTGAAATCTACATTTTTCAATTTAACCTATTGTAGGACCCATTAAACTGTTAAAAAATAAACTGTTAATTAGAACTTATTTTTGTCAGAGAACAAAGAGCATCAGTCTGATTTACTGCAGATAGTAATTAATAGTGACTGTGCTGCATAATACCCAGTTAATAAATTCTATGCCCTATACACCAGTTTGGAATTTAATTTATCATGTTCCAAGGTTAAAAAAAAAAGACAGTGGAAACATGCAAACCTAGAATAATTTACTACACCATTTGTCTGAAGTGTCATAAGCAAGACTGCTGGCTTTATGTTTTCATTTATAAATATTAATTGCATGGAATTTGCATTCCTAACTCTTGCATGAATGCTACAGAACAAGCACTGCTGGAAAACCTTAGCAATGGCTCATACGAATGGCTACAAGCAGTTCGCAGTTGCTACCTGCTGGATCATATCAGTACTTTTGATATGTCACTGCAATGGATAATCATGTAAAAGACTAATACTGGAATTTTAGAACTAGTCACTTAGCTGCAGAGAGTGTATGTTGACATTGTCACTTCACTGCTTAAAAATAAAAAAAATAATAAAGATGTAAATTCTGGAACACCCTAACACTGTTCTGAACTTGCCCCAACACATTTATAAAATATACTTTATTTTTCCTTTTAAAATTATGTTTTAGAAGTAGAACTCTTTAGAAAATATGCAACTGGAATTGCAAAGAATCTCTAGTCCTGTAATGAAAATGGGGTCATACCTTTCATGATTGCAGTTCATTTAAGATTTCTGACTACTGCATGTCAAGTGGTGAGACATAAATAGTTGAAAAATGAACGCATATTCTCTTAAAAATCTGATAAAATTGGTAAAGATTAAGAAAATTCCTTCTGCAAATCCTTGCTGCTGCAGTCTAATAAGAAGTCTATAAATAATACTAAAGTTCCATTTGCAAAAAAAAAAAAAAAAAAAAAATTAATATACTTGAAGTTCAACTTCCATTCAGTTAAAACTCATTCTTTTAAGAATTCAGAATAATACAGAATAAGGCATTTCAGATATTAAATGCCTATTCCCATCAATCTTGATAGCAAATAACTCTTAAAACTTCCCTGTTTGTAATCTGATCATTCAGTTTTCAATTCACAAGCTTATGAGAAGTAGCCAACACATGCACATAGCAAATCCACTGCAGTCTTGTACCTGCATTTTGTAAATATCAAAAGATTAAAGTATGGTAGTGATTACAACTCTGCATTGGAGAACAACACACTTTACTAAAGATACAAATAAAATAAACGAGTTTGCACCCCCTGCACAATTCTAATCTTCTACTACAAGACACTACTGATTAATATTTAGAAAAATAAAATGACTTAAAGAAAAAAAAAAACACAACACGTAACTTAATGAGAACATCTCTTAATGGAAACTCCACTCTGGTAACTGGTAAGTTTGATTATTCATTCCCTCCCTCCTTTCTCTCCCCTATTTTTTCCTTTGAAGAAATGTTGCATATTTCTCAAATTAATTCTATCAGAGAAGAACACATGAGTAAAACATTAGTAGCTGTTATATAAAAGAAAATATAGTTTTTAAAGCACAAGTAAGTCTTTTGCTGATATATCTGAATACTGTTAATTTACAAGCTAAATTAATCCTCAAAATACATAATATTTGCTGCAGCTCATAATTTTATGCTTATCTTAGTATTTCAAAGTTCACTAACAGGAATAAAAAAAAATCTGAAATCATTTCTTAGTCATGTATAATACCCTTTAAGGACGTTAACAGCCTTTAAATATTAGATTCAGAGGACCAACTGCAATGTTTGTACAACATTTGCAGGATCAACAAAGACGACCCAACCATTTTTATACAGAGATATGAAAGTTAACTTCATGGATTTTCCCTCTAGTTAATATTGGATAAGCATTAAGGAGAAATAATAAAACATTTTGCTTTATTGTTGTTTATCTGAACTAATACTAAGGTTGTTGAAAAGGAGAAACTCCTCAAAATTGAGATATTCTGAAAAAAGAAAATTGCTGAAGACGAACTAGTGGATATTTTCTCTGACAGACAGAAAAATACTACTAATCATGGAAAAATATTTAGTATTAGAATCATTATCCATTTATCACTAACTCACTTCTAGTCCACCTGCAGTTAGATGGCATTTTTCTGCTACCTGGATATCTGCCTCAGTACTTATGTAGAACATTTAATTACTGACGGAACAGAACACTGATAAACTGAACTTTCATTGAAACCTGAGAGAAGCAATCTAGCAAATGTTCTCAATGTCTTGCTTACCTGTTCTGGATGCTTTTAAGAACAAAAATCTTAAAAGCAAGATAAACTGTTATTTTCTCTGAAAGCAGTCTTTTTGCTATAAATGGAGCTACATTCCTTCTTCCAAAGTACTGTGCTTTGTAGGATCATGTATATTGGATCATGTAAGAGATCCAGACCAAATTGCTTTTACAAGGAAAAGCAAAACATAAACTTCACTTACGTGCTTTAGCAAAATAGCACTAGGCTATTTCTGCAAAGGAAGAAAAATAAAAAATAGTCTCATTTCCTTAACTTACACCCAAAAAAATTATTCGGAATTCACCGATAAAGAAGAGACTGAGAAGAAGCATAATTGACTGTCTTGAATCATTTCTTGTCAGCCAAACCACAAAAGATTTCTTCCTTGGAAATGTAGAGATTCTAGAATCTCAATTCCATTTCTTCCCAGGTAAGCAAAGCTGAGTTTCAGAAACAAACTCAGAAGACTATATCTTGCCTGGGTTTTGGCATTTTGTTGGCTTGGTAATGAAAGCCCGTGGAATCAGGCCTGCCTTTACAAAATGACTTCATATTGAATAGGACAGGCTCAACTATCCACTCAGCATTTTCAACTGGCCACAACTGGACAATCCACTTAGTTTTTTTCCTTTTCTTATGAAGACTGCTTGGTTTAATCCTAATCTTAACTTCTATTCACACATTCTAAGCAGTCTCAAAGTACCTCATTTTTGAGATTTTGCCTAAAATGACACCACTGAAATTTAGGTCTCTTTATGAGTCCCATCATATTTTCCATCACCTTACTTTTTGTCTTCTTATTTCTAAGTGTTTCAAAACAGCACAGTAAAGATATTCCAGCTTCATAGGCTGTTCAGGTTGAAAAGACTGTGCTAACAGTTCAGTACCAGGATGCATAAATTCATATATGCTCAATTTATCTAAGTATTTCCTGATCTGATCCTCTTGCACCAAGGTTACATCTTCCTTGCTACACCCTTTCTCCATGGCCTCTGAGACCTAGAATTCCTGAAGGCTAGTTTTCCTAGTAAAGACTGAGGTAAATAAATCATGCAATATTTCAGATTGTTCTATGTACCATGTAACAAAGTACACAATTTGCAGTCCATGATGCATAGGAAACGGCCTGTTTCCCACCCACAGGTTTCTCTGTATCTCCCAAGGAGGAGGAGAGGGCTTTTTATTCTTTTGTAAACTAGTTTCCTTCCTGTATTTTTAAAACCACCTCTAAATCTAAGAAACATCTAACATTCTTGTCTGACTTTCTGAAAACGGGGACCTGGCCACTGTTGACTATAAGTGATTTGACTTCTGTACAGATACTTTCTAGATGTATATTTTATCTCCAGATATTGCTAATGTTTGCAGGCATGAAATATAAATACATCTGGAAGTATCTTTCAAACTATCTCCCTACATTTGTATTTCATTGTTCAAAAAATGTCCTTATCACAGAAAAGGAACTCTGTGTCATTGCATGACCTCACCACTAACAGAATACCCTTGAATGTATTCTATTTAAAACTAGCCTCATAAGATCCTCCACATACATATGGTAACTTTCTTTCCAGGTAGTTACGCATCTGTTTGTGATCTAATACACATCCAAAATGACTGCGAGCAAAAGTGCACTGTAAGACATTATACAAATCAAGCATCTTATTTTTGTCATGTCACAAACATTTTAGAAAGGGAAAGGAAAAGGAAAAAATTGTATGGGCATATATTTCCTATAAGGAAGCTGATAAATCCCATAAGAAAAACACACACAAAAAAGAAATCATACTTTTTCAGGCTGTAAGACAAATAAAATACTTCCAGACTGTAGAATTTATACATCATGTTTCACATTCTTATTAGACAGAAGCAGAAAAAAACCTGCTTTTGCAAAACCACATCTTTTTCTGCCTTCTGTAATCAAAGTATCTCTTCCTATCTTCATCAGTAATGACAATGCCAGTTCCTGTCTAATAGCTTCTAAACTGGAAAACCAGGATCCTTAGGATTCTTAGTTACAGGCTCCTCAAATAAAAAAATATATAATATATATATCTTTTTAGATTACATATTTTAATTATATGGTGCTATCCTCACTCTGGAGCTGCATTCACCAACCAGAATGCACAACCAAGACGACACCAATACTATCAGAGACAAGCTCATCACAGTCTACTGCTGTAACTATATGATGCAAGAAAGCACAAGACAGCAGAGCAGGAGGTTCTGGACCACAGTGAACAAGCATTCACTCAGATACAGCAACTATGGGTGTAGAAATAAGATTAAAACAAAATACCACTTATCTTTAGAAGGCTTATAAGATCCTCATAGGAGCAGGAATCACCAGATAAAAATCTCTTTCTTCCACTGCCAATCTTTAAATGAAGTAGATCCTGGCTCCACTCCTTCTAGTCACACATGTGCAACTGAGCTACCCTGGATTGGCCCTGCTTTTCTACCAGGTGCTCAATCACTGCTTCAAACCATGACTTAGCATTTCCACTCAGATTACAATCCACTACCTGTAGTGGATTGCTTGTGGCTTTCTTTTTAACTAATACTGAAGACCTCTGCCCCTAAAGAGTAGACTCAACTGAAAAAGAGAATCTTTCAGCAGTGTTCAGAGGTGACCATCTTGATCAGTTAATGCTTTTAGTTCTGCCAATTTAGAGCTGAAGACCAGTAAACCAATGCAAATAAAGCTGCCTTTGATTTTAATGGAGCCTTACATTGTTATTTCTTGGGTGGGAAAACCCATACAATTTGATTAAAGTGTTAGGACTGTTACATCCATCCCAAGATAGGGCTTTAATTTAATATTGCATTTATTAAAATATCAGATTTTGTATTCTGATTGTTGACATAAAGAGTTTCAAATGAATCCCATTCCCTTTAAATTTCCTCCCATACACGTATCACTCAATTCTCCCTATATTATTCAAATATTTCATTTATTTTTGTGCAGTCTTTATATATTTTATTTCTATAGATGATACCAATGCACAAACTACCCTTGCCTTTAATAGTAGCATGTTTTTAAACCCCATCTTTTTCTTTTTATACCACTACATGCTCTCACTGAAGTTACTGATTTCATTTAGATTAAGGAGGCAGATTTTTTCTGGCTTACCATCCCATTGCAATAGTGAAGTAGCAGTTCTGAAGAGGTACAAAATACAGCAAACATTGCAGTTATGCTCATACCTACATCTGCATGTAAATGAGGCATTTGCTGAAATTGAACTCAAATTCAGTGCTATTTGTTCTAACTTCCATGCCTAGCAACTGGCTAAGTATGCAAGAGGTTACTGCTTTTAAGCCAGACCACTAAAGAGAGCATAAGAGGCTCCTGCATAATTTCTGCATTTGACCTCAGTCTGCTGTTTCATAAGATCGCTGCCAAAATTCGAGCAAAATGAGCAGAAACATTTGTTAACAGCAGGAAAATGCATTTAGTTTTCTTGAGGTAAACAAAATATGGTGAACTAGCAAGGACTGAAAACTTGCTGCTGTGGGAGCCATTTACAATTTAGCATTGATATTTCTTTACAAACACTTCTGTTTGAGAAAAAAAAGTGAAATATAAAAACACCTGGAAATCAACAAATTATTGGCAAGATACTAAACAGAACAACCTCCAGGAATTTAAATGAGAGGTGATAAGGACATCACCTGTTCTGAGTTTTCAAACATGGTTATGGGTTTTTTGTTTGTTTGGTTGGTTGGTTTTTTTTTGTTGTTGTTTGTTTGTTTGGTTGGTTTGTTTTGTTTTGTTTTCATTTTTCTAAAGCCTTTCAAGCACATAACATAGTGAGTTCCAATCAGATGGAATCTACTGTTGTTCCAGGTTTTGCTTCTTTTTTTCTTGTCACCTAGCACATGGTCAGTATTTTTTGTTTTTGCATAATGTACAGTGCCCACTCATTTTCTATGAAAAAGTAAACATTTCCCTGGCTTTGCTGTTGTGCCAAAAAGCCCTTGGTGAAAAAGAAATAAGCGTATGTACAGGTGCACATTAGAAGAAAAAACAACTCAAGCAGTGTGCAAGTGTATTTTGAATGTTAATGAATTGATTTGTTTGTTTTTGTCAAGACCTCTATGCTACCACTGTTGTAATTCTAACAAACAAGGCAGAGAAAAAACTTTGTTCCCTTTGTTTTGCAAAACATGTGGGTCCAGATGAAAACCAGTGACTTTTTGGTTTAACAGCAAAGCAAGGGAAATATGACCCTCGTAGTTGAAAAAATTAGTGGACACTGTTCTTGTAAGTCCACATAAGGACAAATAACAATGTAAGACACACCTGATGTATATAAAATGCTATTTTCTTGTACTTTTTTTATGTGTAGGCAACACTAATTTGGATTTTTTAACTCTCCTATCTCAGAGTTTTCTTGTTTTTTACGATAGGAAACAATGTGCTACTGCTTGCTACAAGGATGCTTTAGCGTAAGAAGAAACTAGGTGCTGATAAAGCGTAGAATCATAGAAACATTTGAGTTGGAACAGACCCTTAAAGTTCATCTGCCAACTCTCTTGTGATGAATAGGGACCCCTACGGTTCAGTTAAGTTGCTCAGAGCCCAGTCCAGCCTGACTTGAATGTCATCAAGGTCAAGGCATTTACCACCTCTCTGGTCAGCTTGTTCCAGTGCTTCACTATCTTACTATAATTTCCTTTTCCCTTTATATCCAACCTAAATCTCCCCTTTTAGTATGAATCAATTTCTCCCTGTCCTATCATAACAGGCCCTGTGAAAGAGTCTGATCCCTTCTCTTCAGTATGACTAAGAGGGGACTGTAACAAAGAGTATTCACAGTTACAAAGGAGTAGCCTTCGAGGGTAGAATCACAGAGTTTGGCTTCCTACAAACTATTTTTCAAGTTACTGGCAGTAAATTTGCAGCCTGCCTTGCATTTTTAATCAAGACTAAAGAATACTCTTCACTTCAGTCTAATATTGTGGTCTTATAGACAGCCTTGGCATATATTACATAATCTGTTTTTTAATACAGTCTTTAGTGTGAGAATGTTTGAGGACCTAATATTTAAACATAAGAACATTATTTTGAGACTCAAAAATTTTCCCAAGCAGTTTGTTATAATAATGAGATTTATCTCATCTAATCCTAGAAATCTATGTTCTGAACTCATTGCAATAGTTTTTCTTTTGTCACGTATAAGAACAGGGACAATGAAGGCATGAGTCCAGCAGAGGGCCACAAAGACGGTGAGGGGCCTGGAGCATCTCTCATACGAAGAAAGGCTGATTGAACTGGGTCTGTTCAGCCTTGAGAAAAGAAGACTGAGAGGGGACCTGATCCAGGTCTATAAATATCTAAGGTGTGGGGGGCAGAATGGCGAGGCCAGGCTGTTTTCAGTGGTGAGTGGAGACAGGACAAGGGGAAACGGCCGGAAACTGCAGCATAGGAAGTTCCACACAAATGTGCGCAAGAACTTCTTTACAGTGAAGGTGACAGAGCACTGGAACAGGCTGCCCAGTCTCTCAGGCTGCTGTCTCCTTCTCTGGAGATGTTCAAGACCTGTCTGGATGCCGACCTGTGCGACCTGGTGTAGGGAACCTGCTTTGGCAGGGGGGTTGGACTCGATGATCTCTGAAGGTCCCTTCCAACCCTTAAGATTCTGTGATTCTGTGATAAAATGTCTGATTTGTATTAGTCAAGAGAAATGTAGTTTAGCATGTCTATAGATGTCTTCAGTAAAAAAGTTTCAAAAACTGTATCTAATACAGACAATCTGATTTTCATCAGACGAAACTTTGAGTTGAACTAAACATGGTATCAGAGGAAATAGATGCTGGAAAACAACAGACTGGCCAGGATCCTGCACAGCCTTAGATTCCTCTGTTTTCCAGTCCCAGTTATGAGCATTCAGCCTTACTCCTACTCTGTAATTGTGATAGCGTAAAACCTACAGAAAGCCTTCCCAACAGCTGGAAGGAGAAGAGGAAGTGGAAAAAGTGTCCAGCTACTTCCACTCAAGATGTGGAGCCATTTCTAGGAAAAAAAGAAAGGTCAAGAGAAAAGAAAAGGGAAAAGGGAAGAGAATATGAAAGTTGTTTTCTTAAACCATCTTTTATTACTTGTCTTCTCCATTTCCCTCAGGTTCTTGAGCTCCACTATTTTATGGTCATTGTGGCCTAAAGCTACCACTGATTATCTACATCCTCACCCTGTCTGTAAACAGCATATTTACTGTAATTAACCCCTTAATTTGTCCCATCCAAAATTTTTGTCTAGTTATCTTTGACATCCTCCAAAAATCATCTGGTTTGCTTGTGTTGCCCTTCCAAAGGACACCAGGGAGAACACTGCACCCTGTTAGAACTGGGACTTCTCTGAGTTATATAAAGAATGCTTTATCTGATATTTTAATCCTGATTGAGTGACCAGAAGCAAACTTCATCACAATATCAACCTTCATATCTTCAGTAAAATCTTATTTAGTAAAAGGTACAGCACTAATAATTCCAAGCTGATAATCTCAGAATTACTGCAAGGTTTGATGTGATCACTAGATGACATACAAGACTGCATAGCAAAAAACCTGGATTCTGTGGCCAGTTCTCCAATCTGCTTGCTGTTGACCTTAAGAAGTTTTAATGTACTTTTTAATTCACAGTGAGAGAAAAATAAACATCCTCTCCTTGCTCTCAATATAAAATGGCATTCAGAAATCTGACAGACTCCATTTGTTTGAGTATCATGTTGGAGCAGCAGTCTTATTGAAAATTTAAAGGAGTTGTGTTCAGATAATATTTTAAAAGTCTGATTTCTAAGAATACATTCTGTTCCTACTAATCTTAGAGTACAAAGTGTTTTCAAATTTGTATTTCTCTAGTAAATATGCTTGCAACTTTACAGACCATGAAACTCTTCACAGATAAATTTGCAGGATAATGGAATGGTACAAGAAAAATATTTTCTTTTAAAACAGTCCTGTAGACAATCAAATGTAGGTTTTATTCCTCTATAGGTGACAAACATAACAAATGTCAGCTCATTAAAGGATGGAATAATACCTATGGAAATTAGATCTTTCACTGTGCTATTTTCACATGAAAATATGCATTTGAAAATGAATACAGGGATTTTCTATATATCATCTTGTCAATATAACATGATTTTCATCATGAATCCATGTAAACAGCAAGGGCTACACAATGCATTAACAAAGCAAGCAGTAGTCGCATTTCAGCAGTGTAGCAACAAGAAATGCCATAATTTCTTAGTCTGTGAAAAAGAATTTGAAAAAAAGATTACTTAGACTATGGCAAACAGTTGAAAGTTACTGTGCTGACTGAAGTCCAAAAGAAAAACAATATACTATTCCATGTTATTTTACTGAAAAACAATATTTGAAGCAGTTTCTGGAAGCCAAGTATAAGTATATGAGAACACTGACACTTCATTTTGTTTTATCGAGTTTTTACACTTTTGTATACCCACCAGGTTTTTCTTATTTCTGATGGGTTTAAAGTGAATGACAAATCAGAAACCAAGTAATATAATCTCTGAATAGCACTTTGCTTTCTCAATCCAAAATTCTATGTGAACTTCATCCAGTAACTCTTGTAATTGGTAACTTGTAACAGATTTACTTCATACACAGAACATGTAAGAAAAGTCTGTAAACATTAGAACACTGAGTAGCTTGTTATTTGCACAAGATTGTGAAAATATTTTGAAGGATTCCTCTTTAGTTTATACAGTAGTAGCAATCATTGTCATGAAGGCATAATTAGTTTTACTCTCAAGAAAAGTTTCCCCTGAAACATTGTCAGATTTATAATGTCTTAACTTTCTCAAAAAAGTAAATTACAAAAAAAGTATGTTTGAATCAAGATGCCTGCTATACTGTTGACTAAATTTTTTGTGAAAATCTGAAGGTAAAATTTAAAGTGTTTTTCTACATTCTGTTTTAGCTTTGAGTCTTCTTATTGAGAGTATTTAGAAACACTAGACAATGTCTGCAAATTTTCCTCCAAGTCTGTAGTGATTTAGCTCTGAAAGGAAAATTCTTATCATCTGGATAAATGTTATAAAAAAAAACATTGTTTACCTAGGATGTTGAGAATTTGTCTCTTCTGATTCCTTTATAGCTTTTTATTTTGGTTTCTTGATGATCTGAATTACATTAAGCAGATGATTTTTTTAATACTGTATAAATTGTGGGCTTTAGGTTTGTGCTCAGCCATATCCCTTAGCTTAATTAGGTTTGTTTGTACATGCTACAAGGACTTAGCAAAATTCTGGAAAAAGAATGGGTAAATTCAGAGGACATTCACTCAGCTGTAAAGCTGTCAGTCCATCATAACTTGAATATTGATTTTAGGGGGGTTGGTGACATTCCCTAGGTGTACATGTCAAGTTTGTTGACAGCAAATTCTATACTTAATTGAATGTGATGTCTGTATGTGAGGTGATGAAGTATGTCAGTGATGTATATGCTCTTCCTCCTCTTCCCTCCAGCACTTTCCAATATATTCAATGGCTTGTTATGATATTCCAGACTGTTTTGACAAAGCTGCCTTCATTTTATTTCTTTTTTCATAAATCGAAAAGCTGGGTCTGATCTCATGTCATTTTAGCACAGGTACGTCTTAACTGGATTGTGAGACAACAAACAAGTTTTACCCTTTTAAACACTCATTTAGTCCTCCTGAGTGTTTATGTCAGGGATAAAGGTGAACTAATAGGTAGCAATTCATATTATAGCTTTAGGCAGTCTTAATAAAGGCTTTGCACGTTCTGCAGTCCATTCACTGTGAAATTAATAATCTTATCCCACTCTTACTCAGTGCACCAATATTAAGTTAACTAAACAAAATATGTTCATATCTCAAGTGGCTTAAAATTTATAAGAAATACATACTTTCTTCAGTATTTCTAAATCACAAATAATTGTCTTAGTACCCGTAGCATACTTGTGAAACCTACAACAGATACATAGAGAACAATAATGCAAATTCTCAGCTACAGAACACTATTTTTGAACATAGTCACCACCATTAGTTGTGCATTTTCACCAGCAGTGACCAAGAGCCTGCATGCCATACTCAGAAATATCTGTACCAGAGCCCTCAGAAATATCTGTACCAGAGCTGATGACCCTGTCACTGTTATCACAGCTGAAACACACTGCTTATTACCCTCACTGTGCTCACATCCACTGTTTAGTCTCTGTGAACATTCAGAAAGCACTGATGAATGTCAATGGATGCAATTTCTTTCCACATGGGGGAATTCAGTTACATACCTTTATTTCATACACACTTTCATGTCAGATGCCATTTTGTCAGACTGCCCCTCTGCTGCTACATGTCACACACAGCAGCAAACTGTAACAGAATATTGGAGAACTGGTTCAGGCTCTACCATCAGCATGCACCTCTGACAACATGGGCCAATAATAAATTAAGAGTAAGAGGCACTACTTTTGGAGCAGCCCTCATAGGCAGATAAGGGAATTCAAAGTAGGAAATCATATTTTTCTGGAGATCCAGTAGGCAGGCACAACGCGTTTGTTAGAACAATAATTCACACCATTTCATGAGCCAGGGAAATATATCTTTTCTAACAGAGATGTGGCAGAACCACATACAATGGGAACTAACTGACCAACTGAGAGTAATGGAGGTTAAAAAAAAAAAAAAAGTTCCCACCAGGCTGAGCATTGAAAAGACTCCTGCATTTGTACTGAACCCACAAGAAACTCTTGCCTATAGGTAACAGGAGTCTGCTTCCAGCATGTCAGGTACAAACAGAAGCCAGTGATGTTAGGAAACAGAAAAGAATAAAATAACTTCTCTAATTTAACAATAGAATTATATAAGGTAATGGATACACCAGCAACATGAACTTGAAAAAAGTTTATTCTCTAGCAGCAAATTAACACATCCATGAGAGTCTTAAGATTTTGTTAATACATCCAAGTGAAGAAGGATTTTTTTTCCAAAACCAGGGAAGAGTCAGCCTGTTGCTGCACATAGCCAAAATGTTCATTAACAGGAATCTGACTTTTGAACCTCTGCAAAGTTAGCTATCACCATTTTGCTCAAAGCTTCCTTTCAAATTTAGATCTTTCAGCAAAGAAAGTTTTAGTCAGATCCTTTACGATGATATGTTTTCCTTTCTCTGCCTCTGTCTACACTAAAGCATTAGAATTGTTAACCAAGCTCTTCATAAACATGTGAATTTACCATTTTGTGGGGAAAAAAAAAAATATATATATATATATTTAATGCAGTGAAAATAAAAAGACACCAAGACACCACTTAATCCAAAACTGGAAAACCATAATTTATCATACATTTGTTGGTTGAATCTGACAGACAATAACACTGGCTCTAAATTTCAGTGACAGAGGATGTGCCAACTGTCTGAAGAAAAAAAGCTGTATAAAAGAAAGGAGATGGTGATTTTACTAAGTTTCATATTAGGAATCCAAACAAGCTTTTGAAAATCTTACTGCCTTAAAGACAGTTTGACATTTAAAAATTGAAGTCCTTTACAAAGTCACATCTTTTCTGATGTGTTTAAGTACTTTATGTGTTCAGTAAATGTCATAATGCCATTAATTCTCTTTGCAGAGACAAGCAATTTTATTCTGTTATCGAGGTGTACTGCAACTAGTGGAGTGTCGGTCTGAACAGTGAAAGTCTGAAGTGGGTTTGTCTGAAAAGACATGATGAAAATTGGTCACTGGGAGTTGGGATTCAGTGAATGTTGGTACCTCAACTGCTTGAGCAGATAAAAACAAAATTTTCATGTTAGCCAAATCTATAGTTTCCTTTTTTACTAAGTCAGTGCCATTTAGAATCATGTATTTTTTGATTGGAAAGTACTCTTTTTCTCCTAATAATTATATGTGAACATTTTTATGTCATCACACTGCTTTTCCACATGACTTGACCCAGAGGTTGCTAAGCAACATTCTCCAACCCAGGGAAACCACAAGCAGCCTTAGCAGAAGATACATGTGGGTCACCCTAAAATTAACTGAGTATTCTAAGAGCTCCAATTGTTTTTTATAATCCTTTTAACCAAACATTAGTAATTTACTCTTGCTAAACCAAGAGTCATTTGAGAAATCGCTGCAGGCACATTTTTTCAACTTCTGGGAAAGTAAATGAGTAAATAATACTTTGCACCTTTGTATTGCGCTACTGTAGTCTTGTAGTATTTATGTTATGGGTTGTTAAGGTATTTTGAGAGGTTTTGCACATTAAGTAATGGCTAATTGAGGGAGTAGTTAGATGCTGCCTCTTGCAGCATGAAAAAATTTGGGCAGACCAGGGGACAATCAGTGCTGACTTGGGGCAGCTAGCACTTGGATACCTGTGTGCTTGGCCCTGCTTGGTGTCACCAGTGCTGCCTGGACAAGGAGAGGTTGTCCACAGGCAACACATCTCCCAGAGCACAAGGCAACTTGGCACAGGTCTTCTACTTACAGACATCCTCCAAAAAGAGTTTCTCTTTTGCAGTGCTAGCATCAGTGCAACGGGATTTGTTGCACTGTAGTCTAAGGCCCCATTTTAACATCCGTTCTGGTCTGTTTTCAAGTCTTGTCACAAATACGGCTAACACATCTTCACATCTTGAGCCATGTGCATGGTTCATGCTCTGGAGCACACCAGACAGAGATGGCTGGAAGCTGAAGGCATAAAATGAATATGTGCACTAGTATCTCACCCATTCCCATGTCTGGATGTGGGTTTTATCTACGTTCTGTGCTTTAAAGTAGAGCAACCTACAAACAGAACATATGATAATACCTCAAGATCCCTTTGTGAGCTCTTTATATTTTATGATGCATCAGCAGGCTACTGTGGGGACAAACTGTCTAGATGATATGCCAGTTTCAATGGTGGGTTTCCTAGCACTCAGTTAACACTTAAGTAGTTAGATACTAAAAAGGAGAACCTTAGTGGGTGATGGATTAGTAATGCATTGGATAGTCCAAGAACTATCACTTCTCCTGTGTATCGCAGTGCTTTGACCACAACACTCTCAGTCACTTCTCTGCCTGAGATAACCTAAGAACTGGTGATTCTTCTTAAGATTTATTCCCTTTCTTCTAATTAGATAAATTACAGAGGTTAACTAATTTGCCAAAGTTCACAAAGGGGATCAGTGGCAGAATAGAAAAATACCTTCTGTCTCCCTCCTGTGCCCAAATGCAATACCCAGCTTCCCACCACAAAGCATAACTTGTTCTAATGGTATGGGCACAAGGAGAAATCACCTGAAGGCACACAAAGAGGCTTGTTTATAATAACAAGAGACCAGGAGACAGGCAGCTAAATCAGCTCTGTACACAGAAACCTTAAAGATAAGAGTGAACACAAACTTCATATCTGTTCTCAAGGCCACTTGACTCTTTAGAGGTTTAATTTTGCAGATTATCAAGCTGTGGTCACATCAGCTCAGCTCCCAGCAGTGTGGTAAATCAGATCCTGGCCACGTAACTGAAATGTAAGTGCTCATTTGGAAGAAAAATCTATGCTTTGGAATCTGTCACAGTGAAGAAAACATTGCAAAAGGAAACTCACAGAGAGGTGCCTGTGAGAACTGACAGTTCAGATGCAACAAAAGTAGATCTAGGAGTGAAGTACACAAGTCCTCCATTCATCTCCCTGAGTGATAACTCTAAAACCTATTTTGCCACTGGTATGTGTTATTTCACTGCTGAGTAGAGAATGAAAGAAGAAAGGATGATAACACCTTAATAATCAGCAACTTGTTTCTCCCCATAAGAGGCATAGACTGAATTTCAAGCAGAGTTTTAAAAAATGCTTTCATTTTGCTGAGTGAAACCCTGACTTCACTGAAATCAATAGTACTTTTGTCACTGCACTTGGAGAAGCCAAGATTCCATCCAGAACCTTCCCAGATTAATCTCTGCTAAGAGCACCAGGATATGTATTTTCAAGAGCTTAATTCTTAATGTGTTTTCTCCAGAAACATATAGCACTTTATTAGTTTTTAAGTTTTTAATTAATATCTTCAGAAAACCTAGCAAAAATAGGTTTAGTTTAATTTAATATTAATTAGATAATAGTTTAATTTAATAACAGTCTTTTGGCACTTGGATTTTTAATGCATTGGATTAGATGCAAAACTACTGGGATACAAAGCTAAAACTATCAGGGTAAATTCAGTAACAAAGATCTTGTACCCAGGATTTGGACTTTTAAATCATAAGATCATGGACTCTAAATAATTTTATACAGGATAGTAAATATTAGAATTTCTTACTTGACAAAGCTGTACATCAGGCCACTGTCGGGTTGTGGAATTAATTGCAGGAAAACTGATCTTCACTGGCCATCAAATGAAGTAAACAAACATTGGGGTTTCTGGAATGCAAGGCAGAGGCTACAATTAAAGAAAGCAGTAACATCAACACATAATCATAAGTAATGTTCATAAACCTTTTAGGAAAGTTATGCTATGCAAAAAATAACTGGTATTAGAAACAGACCCCTTATCTCTAGAAAACACATTTGTTAGGCTTATAAACAAGATATAAATTATGTATACTCTTGCTGCTGTGACAAAATACAACAAATACATGAAAAACACATTTCATTAAATTTTAAATAAATTGCCTTTTTAACTCATGAGGAGATGTTTATTTCAAGAGTTTATTTTTTCTAACTTTCTTTTATCTTTAAACGGAAAAGTTATTGTCAATCTTCAGAAAAAGAATTTAACCACTAATGCTGTGAAAAAGAGAAAATAATGACTCAGCCAACAGAAAGAATATTTTGTCTTCAGTATAGAAGATTAATTTCCCTGTCCTCTGACCATTCTATGTGTTAGAGCAGCAAATTACAATGACAGTCACCAAAAAATGCACTCACAAATTTGGAAAGATAGAAGTTCTTCTTAATGGCTCTCAGAGATGTTTTATTCTTCATGAATTCACTAGATGGCTGAAAGCTGTATTCCTTCAAGACATTTGTGCTTTCCTCATTGCTGCTGTGGTCTCTGCCTTCATCAACAGCTTCCTCTGTCCGTCCAAGTTTCTATGACAGTAATAGCCAGGTAGCATCATATTTTATGTTTGTTTTTCTTTTTTATTTTGGTTGATCTTTCTGTGTTTTCTCTATTCATCACTCCTGTTCTGTACTACTCCCTTCCATATCAGACAAAATTCTCCTCTCTGTTCATACCCAATAACCTCAGTTTTTAGGTAGAGAAGGATTTATGAGGAACAAGACAAGATTAGCAGACGATACCTTCTAAAGTCAGAGCTTCTGCATCTCAGACAGAAAATACACCCTGGAAAACATTACTATTAATATGCCTTACCTATAAATCTGTCTAACTTAGGAGAAAAGCAAGCAATAAGGGTTTTTTCATGTTTGTTCAATTGAGAAATTAATTTTGTGATCTGTGGGGGAAAGATGTAACTGTTAGCAAGTCAATAAAGAGTTTATCAGACTCCTTGATAGACCCTATCACTGAGAAACGTTGGGAGTCTGGAGCGTAAGACAGAGAGCAAACAGTATCTTTTTGCTTCCGAGAGTAAACAGGAGGTTCTGTTTGTATGCATTGTTAATCTAATCACACTTAAGAAATCTTTCATCCTTTATCACTGTTATGTGGGAGAGCTAGGCCCAATTAACTGATTAGAGGGACAGGAATTTCTTGCTTGTAAGTGAATGGTATATAAGGTGTATGTTGAACACAATAAAGGAGAACGATTCTGAGAACTATTCTGATGCTACAAGAAACTGTGACAGCTCTCTAACTCAGCTGAGCACTGACAGTGATCAGCTGGGTAAATTACTTTGAGTGAGTTACTCTGTGAAAGACCAGCGTTTTGGGGGGTTTAGTGGACTATCAGTTTATAGAAAAGTATAGTTGTCAGTTTCAGGAAGCTTTCTAAATTTTTTCATAGACTCATAGAATAGCTTATATTGGAAGACACCTTAAAGGTCATCAAGTTCCACACCCCAGGGCCCCATCCAACCTGGCCTTGAATACCTCAGAGAATAGGACATTCACGATCTCCCTGTGCAATTTGTTTCAGTCTCTCAACACCCCCTGAGTAAGGAATTTCTTCCTAACATCTAACTTAAATCTTTGCCCTTAAATTTAAAGTCATTCTGCAATATACTCATTATGGCTAAAAAAAATAACGGAATATGCAAAATTTTAAGTCTATGACATACTTAATTAACAAGTTTTTATTTTTGTAATTCACAAGGACCAATAAAATACCCATACAAATTTAATTTCTTATATAGTAATTAAATTTCAAGTACTGGCATGTATTAAGAAGAAACATGCTGAAAGAAAAAATAGTTTTGAGTGTTTTATTGTTTGTAACAAAGCAGATGAGAGCAAAATGTGTACTTTTTTGGGGAACTGATTTTTGAGAGCACATCAGGACAGCAGCGCTGCTGCAATGGTACAAAGGCATTTGTACCTCTTGTTCCCAGTCAGAAGATTCATACCTGTGCGCTGAACAGGAGCACAATCTGATCTCTTTTTCACCACTTGGAAAATACAGAAAAAATTTTTAGCCTGGTTAGTAATCTGATAAAAATTGTAAGTTTTAACCTACATAAATATTGAGCAATGCTCCACCACAGGTGAAGAACTCTTTTTTTCTTTTCTGAACTTTGTGCCACTTAGGTTTGCCTGATCAATCTAGATCCATCTACCAGGTCTCACCTCTTTCAGCAGCACCTCCCAGTTTGGTAATAGACTTGTTAGGGATGTTTTCAACTCCTGTATCAAGATAATTGAAAAAATGTGGAACAGAAATGCCTCTAGAATCGAGCCCTGGGGAACACTGCTGGTGCCCAGCTGCCAGCCAGCTGCAGCACCATGTAGCTGCCCTTTGAGCCAGTTCTTCACCCAGCAGAGATGAGCCTATTTATCTAACACTTGGAAGATTTTTCTAGATAGTACTACTATGAGGGACAGTAAAAAAAGGAACCATATTTCTAGCTACTTGCTAGACTTAACCAATATTAACAGGTTATTTCAATTCTAAGACCTAAGATAAGGACCATGATTCACAAAGTCTAATATATGTCATGCAAGTAGGATTTTCTCTAATTTCAGAGAATACCTAGAGGTTTTACATTTTATCCTAAATCTTATTTGTCTTAATAACCAGTGACAATGTTTCTGTTACCCTGATATTTTCAATAACATATGAATTACTGATCTAAGTTACCTTTCCTCAAAGAACAACTGGAATAATTGAATTCCATGAGCAAAGAGCAAGACAATGATTCTTGATGATTTGCTCAATAAAAGAATCTGGCATGAAAACTCAGATTTGAATTTTGTAATTACTTCTAAAAACTAAGTTAACTTTCCTTTAGCAATATTTCCGAAGTCTACAGTGGGCTTAATCTACATTTTATCTTCATCCAAGCAGTACTGGAGTGCAAATAACTTACTACATTCTGTAGAAAAATAATACTTTGTGTGCTGTATTTTCAGCTTCATAAAAGTTCTGCAACAAACAACTAGAAGTTAAAATTAAGTTTTAATGGTTGTAGGTTGCCCATCACTTCATTAAGACTCTTATTTGAAAAAGCATACCAGTGTGTGTATTACCCTCATCACTTTGTTGATTTTGTGGCTGAAAGTAATGGAACATAGTGAAGATGAGAACTGGTCCAATTCACTGAAGAAAGTTGTCAGGGGACTAGGATTTGCCCAGATAGTAACTTGACTGTATGATAATCTTTCCATATTCAGATGTTCTTATATTCACTTTCCATTTTTCGAAAGGAAATGATTAGCCAGATGTGGAAGCTGAGGAGCAATAGTAGTGATATTGTATTATTTTCTAAAATCTTTAAATTCAGAAACATATGTGTCACCTAACTTGAGGTTTCAGCAACAGTAGTGGACATCTGCTAGCTTATTACTAATTCAGAAATCACATTTTCCTAGAAAAATTAGCATCTTTTTTTGAGCACAACATAAATATGTCTATGCCTTTTTCATCTATCATTGGTCACAAAATTATCTAGCTTTAACATTTTTTCAAATATTTCCCCAAAATCTCCATAGTCAAAGGCAACTTACATAAATAATTTCACTGAAGTTATCAGTTCATATTCACCTCTTTTTTTATCCTCTCAGTGTTGATTTCTAATCATTGTATTATTTCAGCCTTTTTCTGTGATGAAAATTCATTGCTATGTTCATAGCTTAGCTTCAGGGTTTTTTCTTTTTCATATTCTTACCTCTTTGAACTCTCACACAAGTAAATTGGTCTTCTTTTGAAACACTTATAAACAAATACACTGCTTGAAAAATACATTTTTTATTTACTTATTTTGTTTATTACTGGTGGCTGATATTAAACACTGTATCCTTCAAAGTGTGAATATTTGATTTGTCTAAATAGAAGAAACTACAGACTTAACACTAAGTCCTTTCGACACTTCGCAGCTACCCTCACATTTTTCAGAATACTTTAAAGACACAAAAAGGAACAATGAAAACAAAACTAATTATGGATCTCCAGCAAAACACTGAAGGTAATTCACAAAATGAAATAAAAATTTCACTACATCATAGTTACAGTTTAGGAATTCCACTTGGATATTATTTCCCAATAAAATACTGGCAGATATCCCGAATGCTTCCCACTGAGAAAGTGTGACATTTGTATGGGTATGTCACTTACTTGAAAAACAGTCTCAAGGTTGAAAAAAAAGACACAGAATGTAAACCAATTAGATGATGTACAAACCTGAAATTCAGATAGGAAATAGGAGAAGGTTAACACATAAAAGTGAGCAATTAGGTTTAACAATATTAGTTTTATTATTATTTATTTTCCATAGAGTAGAAAGTACGCTGTGAGACAAAGGTAGGCATTCATGAACTAGCTTGATGTGGTGGTGTTAAAAGAAACAGTATATATATACATATATATATATATATATATATCTTGTCTGCGCAAAGAGTCGATGTATACTGGTTTCTGAAATTTATCCATAAACTTTCCCAAAGCATTTAATAGTTCTCTCATTTAAAAAATAAACCTCTTTATGTATGGCTTTAATGCCTTTTTGGTCTGATCAAGCTAGCAGATAATTAGTTGCAAAAAAGCTAAGCATATTACCTGCTTGAGCTGTTCCTAGATGTCAAATTTCCTGAATCTTTATAGTCTTGGTTTGTTGACCTTCTTAACATGCAGCTTTTTCTACTTACCATCAATTCTGGGCTTATTTGGAAAAGACTGTGTTATGCCTTGGTGATGACTTTAAATAGAAACATCTAAATAAACTGAATGCCACTGAATATTCAGTTGTTTGCTGTGTGATCTTTAATATATTTATGATGTTTGTGTTCTGTAGCAGAACCTTGAAATTCAACCTTCCAATTTCCAGTATACTGTAATACAAAAATCGTTAACATTTTACACTATCTTGAGGACACAATGGAAAACTTCAACTTGGAAAAAAGAAATGATATTTGAAAAAGGTAAATTTCCCAGAATTCTGACCAAGAAGGAAATGTCAAACTCATCAAGAAAGGCCAAAATAGGAAAGACATCTGACATCTTCCATGGAAGTAATTTCATGCCATTTATGTTGTTTCTCTTATTTTCAGTCTTAACAACAACAAATGAGTATGCATTCTGTCCAAGAATTGTATTCAACAGAAGAAAAGGAAGAATATGCTCCTCTATTTTTACATGTTACGCATTCACACTTCTTTCATTTATGGGCACCTTCACTCTTCTCAGGTTCCTCTGTTTGTGAAGTCCACAGACTAAACAGCATCAGAAAATATTTTGGTAAAATCAGTCCACGTGTTTGCAATACCACTGACTGGGACATTTCTGCAAATTTCATTATCCAAAGGTATCACATATAAAAATATCCTTTGGCTTTGACCCCATTAGATTTTAAATTTACCAAACCACAATCCGTGCAATCTGTACACAATAAAAAGTAGGTTTAAAACCGAGTCCAAATTTTCCATTTTTCTGCATATGTTTTCAACATGCAAAACACCTAATGACCAAGATTTGACGCTCTGTTTCATTTTTTCCATTCCTCTGTGTCTTCAGTGAGGTTAACAGCAGAGGTGGGGAAGAGGAGCAGTTTTCACAAGCAGTTTTCACCAGAGAAAGGAAAAAAAAAAGAAAAAGGAAAGGGAAAAAAAGTCTTTCTCCATAATCAGACATTCTCCTTTTCTTTCTTCTCTGTAGGGATGCTCAAACAGTTAAGAGGGCACCTGCTGTTCACCAGACTAGAAACATTTGTACTGCCAAAGAAAGTATTTTGTATGAAACTGAATGGATCGAGGGCGACACCCAATGGCCACTGCTTTTGCCATAGTGCTGCGTTTATGAAAGCTGCATTTTCCTACCCTTGCAGTTAGTAAGGATTCTGCAAGAAACAAGTGACTCTTAAGCCATTCTGGGTTAATAGGATTATACCAAATTTTATTTTATTTTTTATTTCTTTTACTAATTTATTTCAGTATTATGAGCAGCATGTAGTGCATGATGTTGGCAAATATCAGATTCACATAGGTTTAAGACACATTTTAATTAGATAATGCTGAAATTAACATACACAGCCATAGGAATGGAAAATGAAGGCAATTAATAAAATCAAAATGGCATCTTGGTATTACATTGTGAAAGCCTTTAAGGAGGGTTTAAGTATAACACAATTATTATTATGAGAACTTTAATTAATGTCATAGTAATATTATAGCAATTGATTAACTAAACATTTATACACACATTTATTTTATTAAGTAAATTATCTGTATGATTGCCAGTTCTTCTTAAGCCCAAATCTTGCCCATGAATCAACACAAATGGATTGCAAAACATTCAAGACAGAGGCTATGTCTCTAGGTTTGAGGACAGGACTACTGAGGTAAAAGGAAAAGGATCTATATTTATATTTTTCACTTTATACTTCATTCAAAATATTCATAGATGTTATATGGATAGATGGAAGGGACAATATCTGAATGACCAGTTTCCAGACTAATCCTTACTGGGATTGTTACCTGCCTGACAGTGTGGGTAACAGGAGTTTCACTAAATACAGGAAAACACAGTCTATTTATTTTGTTAAACATGAACTTAATCCCTTCTTCACAACAGAATTAGTGATGTGAGTATATATACATATACATATAAACATATCTTACTCATCTTGGACCATTTGTTGTCCAAAGCATATAAAAAATATTTTGCTCAAATTGATGGAAAATATTTATTGAATCACTGCTACCATATGCAATTAGTTGGCTTGGTATTGATAGTGAGGCATAACAGTTAACTGAAAATCTAGTGCTGAGAAGCAGGACAAAAACTTTGAAATGAAAGTGAAAAAACCTTGAGTTTACAACTGGAGCCATCAAAACTATAGAGCAGGTGGCCTAATCCTGAGATAAATGATGCTTTGTGAAAAATATAGATGCATTTCATAACTAAAAAAAAAAGAACCACAAACATCATTTTCTTCTAGCTATAGCTTTGTTAACAAGCTGATACAAAGCAGAATTTTCCAATAGCTTTTCTAACATTTTCCTACTAATGTTCGTTTCCAGTGGGATTTTCAAATTCAACTGCATTCTACTTTTTTTGCTGTTGCTGTTGTTTATAACAAGAGTATTATCCCTGACTAAACAAAGCACTGCCTGCTTCAAAAGGACATTTTTGAAATATGAAAAGACTACTGTCTGCCTTGTACTCTCCAACTAAGTCACTTTTAAAGGCACCACTGCGTTCTTTCACGTACATTCTTTCATTCCTAAAAGACAGAGCTGTGTATTTTTCAATTTCTTCTGCTTAAGAGAGGGACCATCAATACGGGAAGATAGACTAGGAAAATATCCACATTCTTTTGACAAAAAATAATTTCCCAGATCTCAGGATCTATTACTGCTCGAGAGGTGATAAAAACAGAATTTTAAGGCACAAGCACAGAATTAAAGTTCTATCTGTCTTCTTAAAAAATAAAATAAAATAAAATAAAAACTTCTAACAGGTTATAAATCTCTTTTACATATACATACATGTATATTTCAAAGTACTTTCTATTAAAAGACTTGCTGCCTCCTTAATTAAAATTAAACAGACAAACAAACAAAAGTTTTGATGATGTTTCATTTTGAAGGAAATGTCATCCTCCGAGAATTCTCTCCACTGATCTTCTACTTGCCAAGGATATCCTGATTAGCACTTCCCTCTGGGAAGCATTTCTGCTAAACCAACACTCTGCTTTATCAGTTCCTTTGTAGCTTTGAGAAACAACATCCACAACCTTTCAAAGTTTCCTTGGCCTTATATCACATCTTTCCATGCCTGAGAAATATGATCATTTCTTCCAAAAGAATATTGGACAGGTACAGTCTGTCATCCCAGAAATGCTGCTGCCCCAATCATTACTGAAAAATGTAAAATCCAATAGCTAACTGGTATTCAATGTAAACAAAGCATTTACCCACTGCAAGTTTCCTCTGCACAAAATTTATATTTCAGCTAATTACCTTTGCACAATACACAAACACATGCAGGCAACAACAAATGTGGCTAACAACAAATGTGGCTCAACATGACCTGTTCTGGGAAAGAAAAATGTAAAAACAATAACAAACAAACAAACAATCCCACCCCTCAAAAAAAAAAAAAAAAAACAAAAAACAAAAAACACAACATCCACACTATCATTCAGGATGAGTGATTTAATTCTTTCTCTCCATGTTCTAGTGAATGAATGTTGTTGTAGAATGTTATTTTCAATAGTGTAGAAAATTTTGCATACATTTAGTAATAAATTTAGCAATGTTTTTAAGGAAAAAAAGACAAAAATGCAAATACATAGTCAGTTCTTCAAAACAGTGAGTCACTCATTAAGGGACAATATTTAATAACAATTAGATTAAAATAAATTTTAAATGGAAATTTTACAGACAGCTTGTTTTATAGCAAAATCATGAGCATTTTCATGAAAGCATTTGATGTTTGGAAGTTAGTGTAATCTTTATTGCATAACAGCTGAGATAAAAAAGAAAATGCAGGAGTAATGACTTTCCTTCCAAATATAGCAATCCTCATGCCCTGGTGACAAGACGTGGAATTGAGGCATCTGAGTATCCCACTGTCAATCAATGACAGTGCAAAGGAAGAACTTCAGGAGCTCATGGTTGAATTTTTTAGCTATATCCAGAAAAACAGTATTCTCCTTATTGCTGGACTTTCATTAAATGTCATAATAAATTAGAAAAGGGAGATATTTTAGAATAAACTGGAAGAGAAAAATATAATGTTCTTTATGAAACAATAACTAATTTAAGAATACCAAAATTTTGTTTCTGCTTAAGAAAAACCTTGAAATTATTATTTATATTTTTAATTTAGTTTTTTGAAGGCTGCTTTGCATTGTCATGTTGTGATTCAGTTGGTCTCAAGATCATGGTGCTGAATAAACCTTCCAAGCAAGCTTAAGAATTTTTATGTCTTAGCTCCAGCTGAAAAGGTTTCTGCATTAAAACCACTGATGTGTGTGAGCTAAACCTTCCTTCAGTGTTGGGGTTAGAATAAAATACTGAAAGGCCATAAAAGCTGGCTCCAAAAACACAGAAACTTGCTCTAGCATTAAAAGTAGTATCAATACAATAAGGGCAATTACGCTTTGAGTCTCATTATTACTGTATTTATATAGAAAATTCATAAAAATATTTTATAAAAACCCTTATACTTCAGCATCTATACCAGCCAGTTAAAGGAAAAATCTTCTTGAATACTGTTAGTACATAAGAAAGAAAAAAAAAATCAATTAATTACAGTTGAACAAGAAAATTAGATACACAAAATGAGGTGCCAACAAATTGAGCAGAAAAAAAAAGATTTGAGATATATTTAGTACCACACCATAAGAGTTTTATCTGGTATACTGATACAAAAATACACTTATAGAGTACTTAGGATATGAATTAAATATCTAATATCACAAGTGTAGATGCTGCACAGTGTCATACTGTTCCTTACTTCCAAGTAGGAACAACAATAACACATAGGAATTCCATTGCTTTACTGGTAGCAAAGGCCATTATTCAGAAGGAAACAAAATACCTCAAAATATTTGAGCTCTCACAACAACTGTTTCAAAACTTTGATTATTATTCTGTGTGTTCTGTATTTTCACTTTTAAATTTGTTTTATTTTCTGGAAAATGAATTGAAAATAGTGGGAAAAAAAAGAAAAAAAGCCCATCTGCATTAACGATAAACAAGTGTCCTGGAACTCCAATGCAGAGTGGATTTCTGTACTTCAATTTCTTAGACTTTTATATAGCTAAAGGACAGCACAACATGTTACTGAGAGCACCTGCTTATTCCACACAGGTTAATCTGCTCAGGTTCATCTTTAAATAATCAGGGACATCATGTTTGTTCAGCTAGTGCTATAGTTTATAGCAGTTGAAATAACAATACATTTAAGAAAATAATAAAAGAGAGAAAAAAAAAAGATAGAATGATTTGCATGATTACTTTGCTTGTTACGAACATTAGGCTTCTTCCCTCTGGAATCGTAAGGAAAGTGTTAGTTTCTTCTTCTTTCAGGCATGATTGAATTTAAAATGCAAACTGAATTCCAGTCTCAATTCTCAGATATTCTGGGCCCTGTTCTATGCTGATCCCAGAGGGATGGAGAGGAGAAGAACATCTTTGAAGTGCTTGCTTCCTAACAGCCAGCTGAGATTCACCAAGTTCACCCACCTCCTACTACATACCATAGATGTTCACGTTTATTTCGATGTCAGTTGAGACAGTCATGACCCTAACAATCATTTCAGAGGATACCAGAATGGTAAGGCTGCTCTTGCCTGTTTCAGCTTAATCTATTTCCTTCAGGCAGGCTAGGGGTAAATTTTGGGAAAGGCATCTGGCTTTCCCTTTTCAAGCATTTCCTTTCAAAGGTTTCAAACCACTGTTCCTGCTGATGTTGCAGTCTTTTTATAGTACAACAGCCACTGAAAGGAACCAAAAATAGTGGATTTTGTGTTTTTCCACAATGGTGCAAACAGCTGAGCCAAAGTGAAGTACTATTATTTGCAGATAAAGTGAAACTTGTAATTTAACCAAGCTTACGCACCTTTAATACACCTCTTTTTTTTAAATTATTTTTCCAATATACTTTCAGTTAAATATTAATCTGGTGGAAAAGGTAACTTGTACTGTAAAATGAAGCATAAAAAAGAATGCTATCATCAACTGTGAGTGAGTAAAACTAAAGTTTGTGCCAGGGAGTTTAATAGCAGTAGAGTGGTCACAGAAGCTTGGTGTTTAAAAATTAATTTCTAGTTTGAAGCTGTTACTGGCAGTGCCAAGAGCATACAAAGTACATTTTTTCATCACTAGAGCTACTTTCAGAGAAGAAAATTCAGGAGAAAGACAATGAAGTATGTCCAGTTTCTAAAATAGATCTGGGAAATATTTAAAATCTCCAGGCTGTGAAAAATAGTTTTCCACAAAAGAAGAGCTAAAGGGCAAATTAGAGAAATATCTCATCTCCACCTTTTACAAGGCTATAAACTTGTCTGCTTCACAAAGGATAGCCTCCTATTAATTTGATAAAAAGCTGGTCAGATGTAATTCAGGTTTCTCTAAGATAGATATTTAGGGAACATCTTCTGCCCTCTCTGTTCCTTTTTGAAAGGAAAAATATGTTTATCAGACCATTGACTTAAACCAGAAACAAATATTACACCACATTTCATGCTGCAAATGGAAAGAGAAACATTTGCAAATTGAGTAACTGAGCTGTAAATATATTCCTGCAGCTACTCAGAAGTAGAGCAGAAAGACTTTATTGTACCCATCAAAGATGTCACCATGTGCACCAGTGTTGAATAGTTTGTACTTTCATCTGTGAACTGAAAATTCCTGAACCAGTCTGAGCACCCTTGACCGGCAGTCCTAATACCTTAAGAGGTGCTGAGAATGTTTTATCTAGACAAACACTATTACCTGTTCTTCTTCTAGCACTTCAGTGAGTGGAACTGATGATCTAAAGTGAGAGGAGTGCACACTGCAGGAGCACAGAAAGCAGGCAAGCTCCCAAGTCTGTTCTAAAGATCTGCTTTTGATTGTTAATAACATTCCTTCAGCATCAGGAGTGGACAAAGAATTTTTGTCATTTGGAGCGAGTGAGGAGATTATTCGCAGAAAATAAGTTCCATTATGAACCCGGTTCAGTAAAAAGAGACTTATTTCTGTGAAAATGTTTGTTGTTCAGAACTACTTGATAAATAGCCAAAATTCTCAGAAACATTTTGTGGACTCAGATTTTTGTCACCTTCTATTCAGGGCACATCAATGGTCATCTAATAGAGTTTCCTTTAGTTCCCTGATTGGCTGGTTGAAATGTTGCAAAATGGAAAAATATGAAGACTGAATAATCTTTTTTATTGCAGAAATAGTTATTTGCATGCAAATACATGCCTCCTTATGTATAACAGCTATACCCCAAGCACCCTTGGAAACAATAACACATTCACATGAATATTTGTAAATAGAGAGTGAATGGGAGCAGGAATACATTCACAGAAGACAGATGTTCAGAATTTAATGTTTTCCAGCATCTAGACAAATGGGTTTTCATGGACCTGGTTTTCCACTGTGTGTACTTCAGTTGGTCATTGACACATGTGTGAAGCACAAAGTAGGAGTTACACACAGGAGACAAGGTTTAGCCAGGCTCATGTAGTTGCACTTCCTACACATCCACTTTTCTAAGTAAAAGCTGGAAAAGAGCCATGCCCCAGATTACTGGCTGCAGGAAGAAATGTTTCATGTAGCCCTATATCATAGTTTGAGATGCTAGTAAAGAGCTTAATCGTAAAGCTGAAGCAAAAGATCAATTATATTGATAGTGATATTGATAATGGGCTTTTAGCCTAGCAACTGGCAGCATAACAAGATCCAGTGGCTGGCAGCTGAAGTCAAATTCAGTCTTTCCATTGGATATATCATTTTAACTGTGAGGGGAAGTAACTAGAAGAGGTGATACTTGTTTCTGTTGGCAATCTAAAAATCAAGGCTGCTTATTTCCTAAAACGGGTGCTTTATTGAAGGTGGAAAGTTGTGGAAGACCTATAGCCTGTGCTCTGAAAAGCAGGAATGGAAAGATCACAGTGTGAATGTAGCTGATCACTTATTCAGAAACTTGTTTAAATTAACAGCACTGTTTCTGTCAGCCACTAACTACCATGACTACTGAGGTCGTAACGCCTCTGGAGTTGTGACAGGGTAGCCTTGAGAGAAAGCAAGGCTTAAAAGGAGATGTGATTTTTCTGAAAAGGTTAAATGAAAAAGAGAAATAAGAGTAAGAAGATAAGATTGGGGTCACAGTGGTGATTCTACAAGTTGAAAGGAATACAAGTTTCTAAGATCCAAGTTAGGAACAGTTATTCTGGGTTTAACTTATTATGTTATTCATTTACATAGTTTGAAAGGAAAAATAAGATCAACACCTGGAACAGAGGGGATTTTACCTAGCATCAGAAGAACAGAAAAAAGCATTAGCCCTAGGCTAGATTTCCCCTACTGTGCACGACTTTAAATGAGCACCCTGGAAAAAACAAAATCTGTTCCTGATGGATCTCATGTTAGGTATGTCACAAATAAATAGAACAAGACTGTTTTCTATTCATTGGTTAGAAAATAGCATCTTTGTCTCAGTTTTAGCAGAATGACTTTACCAGAAAGGACAAAGCAGGACAAAGAGGAGTGCCAATTTTATTCTACTCTGACTGCGTCAAGGTTTAGTACACATGCTGAGGAGAGTGCAGATACTTATTAAAGATGCTGACACAGGAATAAAAAAGTAATTACAGTATTGTGCCTCCCTTTATAACAAACAACTCTACTTTTCCATCTTAGAGGTGACTCAAAACCTCAAATTAGAATTCTCAGAGTTTCCCACATAGGCAAACACTGCAGGATTTGAACAAGTGGATATGCTTCCTGCTTATATTGCTCACTGCTAACTATAATTATAGTATTTATGAATTTAAACCTTAATGACAACAAACACAGCAGCTCTATTTTTCTTGTAATAAAGGTGTCACTTTCAGTTTTTCCATAAGCATTACATTAAAAGTGGGGGAAATATTTAGAGACTTTTAGAGGGAAGGATCTTTCTTCACCTTGTAACTCAGGTACGGGGTGATTGGAAAGGCTTTCAGGCAAGACATGGAAACTTCGATGCAAACTGTTAAATATTTGTAATATCTTTCTGTACTCATTAAAAAAAAAATAAAATAAAATTCAATGAAATTGCTTGCAGATATTTTCCTGTCTCAAGATCTGGATGAGCTTTCTGGTGATGAAAGCTATGAACTGGTAATCAACTTCCATCTCTGGTGTAAAGAAGAATCCAGAATAAAAAATGGCTTTAGAGTCCAATATGGTGGGGGTTTTTTTGTTTTCTTTTTTTTGTTGTTTGTTTTTTGAGGGACAGCACTCAGGAGTTTTGCTAAGCACCCACAACTTTATGAACACGTAAATAAGTGCATGGATATAAAGTATTGAGTGCGTATAAGTATTCAGATTTTCAGAAACATTTGAGGAGATTCCATGCTAAAAGCTTTGACAATGATAAACATTCCATACTCTGAAAGCAGAAGTCATGTTATGAGTTAAAAGCTGGCTAAAGGATAGCAAAAAGAAGGTTGGGACACAATAGAGAGAAGAGCCAGAAGGGAGGTGATGACTTCAGGTACTCTTGTTCTCTTAAATAGCATCTCTTCTGCCACAGAAGGAGGCAAGCTAGGACACTATTCTCACCTCACAGGCTGGTGACCTGCACAGATATCCTATCCTACAGATCATTACCTCTTTCCAGAACTCCAGATGTCATATGTACCTTATAGAACAAAAAAGGTATTTAGTGTAAAACTTAGAAAGAAATTATATGAAATGTTGTAACAAATTAAGGACATATTAAGGACAAGAGAAGTCCCTGTCTAAGTGTGGGTAAGTGCAAGTTGTGAGGTTACACGACCTGGCAGAGAGCATCGCATGCTTATGGTCGTTCAACTTACATTGGTTTGTGTACCTCTGATTACACTGTGGCGTCATTCATAATATCTGCTATTTTAAGTTGGTTTGGCTTTTGCTTTTCTGCTATCTTGCGACAGGAATACTCATTTTCTCTTCGCTTTATTTTGTTCTGATTTTTAAGCATCATCTCTTATCCACCAGTAACAGTTCAGTAAGGCCTATTACATTTTGACAGTTTGAAACATGGAGCTGTGAAGATAAAGTGCAGCAACAGTGAAAGAGCCATTTCTAGCAAGAGAACAGCAATATATTCAAATAGAGAAAGGGGAAATACAGTCTACTCCCTGCTAACCCACCCTCCACTCGCCCAGCTTTTCTCTCTAGCATTTGCTTCTGTGACTGTTATCTGCTGTCTAATGAATTTATTCCTTCTTTTCCCTGTCATATTTCACCCTGCTGTAGATCCTGCTCAGCATGTATGAATCTCAGAAACAGCCCCATATGCAGCACTAACCTCAATGTTGGACGATTTAATGAGGCACCACTAGAGGTGGTCCTCACAGGGTATTGGGAGGCACAGATTCTATATATTTTGGCTAGCTCTACACCTTGCTGAAAGCATCACTTGACAAGATGTATTTCCAATTTGTCTGAGATTATTACTCCAAGGACAGTACAAGTTCACACATTTAACAGTATTCATAAAATATCTCACGTCTTTCTATCTTGTAAGCTTCCCTTATCTCTCGTGCTGCAGGGTTATTTATTTATTTTTGGGGGGGAGGGAGCAATTGTTTTGGGTTTATTATTATTATTAGTAGTAGTAACTGTTATCATGGAATTAAATTTTAAGAAGTTCTGCAAACATTGCCATGTCTCCTTTTGGGGGAATATCTTTGCTTTTTCTTTTCTTGATTCCTTGCTCCATCGTTGCCCAGGAAGCATGGGTAGCTGTGGTCAGCCACCTGCCAGGAGAGGGAGGGGGTGCAACCCTTACAGCCCTACAATGAGGTTCCCTTCTGCAGGAAGCAGAGGAACTTTTGCTACCTAAGAGCAGCAATTCCAGGATTACAGCTGCAGACTGCAGCCTATAGTGTGTGATGGATGTCTGCTCAACAATGTCATTACCCTGGTTAATATGTTCATGGGTTCTAGAAGGAATACTTCAGCTGAAACATCTTCTATTTGGAATGTCCTTTTGCAGTTTAAAGTAAAATCTGATTACTCAAGGTCTAAAACTGACATTCTATAACACTAAGTAGGATCATATTCTATCCCTAAAAGCTTCCAGAAATAAAATCTTTGCACATAGTACGTGAGAAATAAAAAATAGGATTATTTTAGAATGTCTTAGTTACAAGACTTTTATAAAAAAGTTAGAAAGAAATAAACATATACTGTTTATAAATATAATTTTCCTGCAATTTCTTAGTAGTTTTATAGTTCCTAATCTTTATTTTGTACTTTGATAAAATACTTTGCTTTGTCATGACTACCAACGTATCAAAACTTTCTCAAAGTATTTTAATTAAAATGGGAATATTTACAGTTGTTATATCATATTAATATTCCAGTAGGCATAAAATTTTCACTAACATTGAATAATTAAGAAGGAATACATTATTGATCAGATAGAAATAGTTTCCTACAATATAAAACACTGTTATGCTTTGTATTTTTAATATCCGATATTGAAAACTCAAGTTGATATTGTCAAATTACTTTCAAGCATGTAGACTAAGCAAATTTCAAATAGGCATCATCTGCTGTTGTAGAGGTTTACCTTACTGCAAAATTAAGTGTTCAAGATACCTGGAGGGATTGAAGTCAAATTTTCTATTTCCTATAATAAGTACTAAGTACGTAGTTTTCTGTATTATCTCACAATTTCCTTCAGAGGATAATATTTTATCAGGCCATTTACTTTGTATAACTGTTAATTATAATTGTTGTCGTGATATTCTTTAAATAATATAAAGAAAAAAAAACAAATGGATATTATGGATGAATAGTGATTATGAAAAGGAGATAGTCTGAAATGAGAGTACACTGAGACATTTCACCTGAAAATAGTCTGTTGATGCAGAATTTCACAGTCTGAATTTTTTGTGCGGTCTCTTGGTTTCTCTTCATAAATGTTTAAAGGACAGACTTTAAAATTGCTCTTACGCAGAAACTTTTAGTCCTACTTTTCATTTTTGACCACTTTCTTAAAAAGATATCTTACAGAACATCAAGGAAATCTAATATAATGGTGACATGCAGTCTGTGTTTCAACTTTCTTTCCCCAGGAAATTAAGCTCCTGTATTATCACCTTTTCCTTTCCCTCTCCTCTTCATACAGTTTTGATCTTGTTGTGCAGGTGCGACTCTCTTCAACAGAGTCCCAAAGGCTTTATGCCTACCCACATACCTATGTGCAGCCCAGCTGCCCACAGCAAGGTGAGATCCAGATGAACAGCAGCCTTTTCCCTGAGGGGCAAAGAAAAGAGATTTTCCTCTGTCCTGAAAGGGAAGAAAATTTCAAGTGAGTACTCTGCAGAAGGAGAGGCTGCATAGTGACCTTGTCATTACCTGTGCTATTTGAAGAACTGACAGGTTATTCAGCACCGATGAGCTCTGGTCTGACAGAAGGGTCCTCTCCACCAATGTTTGAAAAGTGGAATCAAGAAAGATCTGATGAGAGGGACCAGCAATGTTGTGAGATGAGGCAAGTAACATGAGCAGGATCCAGAAATGCTAACAGAGGAAATCAAAGGGAGGATTAAGTGTAATGTTGGCACAGAGAGAGTTGGCAATATCGCGATAGGGATTTGTGAAGTACATTCAGACACAAAGTGGTGAGAAGTTGGAGTCTGCTGGTACTTGATTGTTAAATTATTGGAACTGTTACCGTTGAACCAATTGTTGAAATTGGTTATTGTTGAATAATGGAGTTGCTGTATATTATCTAGCTACTTGCTTAAGAGTTCCTCTTTGAAGTGTTTACATGTTAGCACTTGTATCCGATTGTTGGAGAAGAGGATTGGATGTGAATGGCTGTGCAGACCTACTTCCAGCACATAAAATACAGAGTATGAGAAACTGTGACCTTTAGTCCTAAACAATAGTAGTCATCTTACTTCTCCCCACAGGACCAATCAAGTCACTGCACTTGAAGGCAGGCAGTCCACAATTAAGCATTGTAAACCTAGAAAAATAAAGCAAAAAGAAAGAAAGAAACTTACTTTCTGAAGTATATTGGCTGCTTTACTTCCACAAGCCTGCTGAACAACTGCAAGAACAGGGAATGGCATCATTTATATTCCTGCTGACAGAGCCATGCTTTATTACCCAATTATCATATGCCATCGGCCATGCTCTAGAATGTGATCCTCTCCTAAATCACCCTTTGCCAGCACAACTAACAGCAAAAAATCATCAGTTACTAATGAAAATCTAGTAAGATTCAATGTGTAGAAAAGAAGAAGATAATAGTTGGGATGTGCTGAATCAATTCATCAAGCACAGGCACCTACAGAGCAATCACTCAAGCAATACAAAATATTCTCAAATAGGAAAAAAAGAATTCCTTACCTTGTGAAGCTTATACAAACTGTTGTTTCTATATTTTCCCTTTATAGTGTTCTGCAACACTGTTGCTTTTACAGCTTACTTAATAGTGAACGATTTTATATTTTACAAACCTTAAAATGCAGATTTCCAAGTCCCTGACATATATGCACGCCACTTCTCAAATGCAATTACCTCCAGTGTATTTGCAAAATATCCAGATAAATTCTTCACAATAGCTACAGTAGGAAGGATTATAGGGATTTTATTATTTATTTATTTATTTTTTACAAACAAGAGAAAAACTTGAGCTGTATGCTTATAACCATAGGACATAATGGCCCACATTACTTCATCCTAGTAGTTCTCACAGATAAAAAGTGTTTTTACCTTCCATTTCTTCTGTTCCATTTATTACAAAGATACTTATTTAAAATGTAAAAGAAGATTCGAAATGTGCAAACCACGATGATTTTTGTTTTTACCAGTTATTTTATCATTCATTATTTCGGTTTAATTAAAATGTATAGTGTTCATCAGCTTGGAAAACATTTGACTACCACTATGCTTCCACAATTTTTATTTGGCACATAAAGTTGTCAATTTTGATTACTATATTTTTCCATATTATGTGGTTTTTTTTTCATCTACAAGCCAAAATATCATGTATGACTGCTAATTTGATTTGGAAATTGGCAGGTAATAATTTCCTCTATCACTAGTTTTCCTTCATAATTTTCCTCTAACAATGGAGATCCCAGCAAGTATGTATTAAAAAAGGTGTGGTACTGAGGAGTAAATATCAGTGCAGCAAGCAAGCAGCAGGCTCAGAGATTTGTCATAGAGTAAGTATAGGCAATGGAAAGATTTATTTATTTATTTATTGAAGTACCCACCATGAATACACAAACACATACACAATTTGTGTACATTTGTATATGGATTTGAATATAAAATAGATATGAATTTTTGAGATATGTATTTCTTCTTAAAAATTCAGGTAGAAATTCTAGCTCTACAATATGTACAAGTGACAGGGAATTGTATGCAAGAGATAATGTAAGTGACAAAAAAAAAAAAAGTCATGTTAGTATATTACAGGCAGTCTTGCTCTTAGAGCAGAGATTAAAACCTTGAGATGTGTAAGGGCAATCTGTAGCGCACAGGGAGAGCCAGGATGCATCTATTCTCGTCATTCAGTGAGCATTTCAACAGCACGGGTTATAGATCATGCAGACTATCACCTCTGCAGAGCATATTACTGCTTCTGCTCCTATGGGGCTTTTTGTGCAAAAGCAAAAAAAAATCAAGAGGCAAAAGCATGCCCAAGTCTCCCTCTAATAAGGAAATGTGATAAAGCTAGAAGACAATGGCCACAGCTTGGCTGAAGAGATGGGGAATGATCCTTGCCATATTCATCAAAGCCTTGAACACACAAAAAAGGAATTTGCAGTGATCTACACAACAAAAAAATTCCTCCCTAGCAACCAAACTGGAAACATCTGGTCATCTGGAACACTGATGCTCCCTGTATGAAAGCAGCACAAAAGTACCCCAATTCAGGTCAACAAACACTTACTAAAAGCACGTGCGCAACACCACTCAAAACCTTTAGCAACAGCCATACTTTTCTTAAACAGTCCGACTGTAAGAGTGGTGATACCAATCATTTTACTTACCAGTCATTTTCAACAGGAAAGTAGAGAATCTGAACAGCTCTTTATACTGGATGAAGTCAAAATTTCCACTTAGAAGTAAATGATCAGAAATACTAACAAAGGCACAGAGGTAATTAATTATAATTAAACACAGACATAACTATGTGTTAGAAAGATTTTTAGAAGCCCATCCTTTTAAGACAGTGGTCTTCCTCTGCTTTAAATAGCACAAACATTTACATCTGGCCTTGCACTGAAAAACTCAACAGTTTTCATTAAGTAAGATGGCAGAGCTATTACATTCTGGCAGAGCTTACTTTTTCTCTCCTTTTAACAATAGAATTCTATTTACAATTTTAATCTTTCCTAAGATTACATCGTGATTTGGCAGGTACAAGGAAAATGTTTTTCTGCTGCCACAACTACATTCAATGAAATAGTTTCGGTCAGTATGTCTCGAAGTTCTATTTGTCTTTTTTTTTCCAAAATTAGTTGACCAGTCATGAAGTTCTCTTTTGGACACCAAGTACTTAGAAAAAGGTGGAAATAAATCTTTATGAATCTACACGGAAACTTTGCACTTGATTTACCATACCAATATCAATCAGTAAATCTATAGAAGTAAGTCATGCCTCTTTTCGTATTTGTCTGTATCCTTTATTGCTATAGTACCATTAAGTACAACAAACTTCATAAGCAAGAATGTAGGTGTAAATATAGCATCAATCAAACCACACTCAATGACTTCTATACAAAAAAAAAAAAAAAAAAGGTGCAATTTCTTAAACACACCTGGGAATACTAATTTCCACTATACAAAAATATAATTTCATTCTAATCCTTATAGCTATTTCAAAACATACAGAAAGTTAAAGCTATACTGTTATAGAAATGGGAACATTTGAGATAGATTGGGTTACATAGTGTAAAATTGACTGCAGAGAAAATCCCAAAGATTTTTGCAGCAAGTGAGTCTTGGTGCAGGCGTGCGGCAGAATCATGAAAGTGTTTCTAATAAGGCATTTGCAGGTGCTGAAACACTATTACTAAGCTAGCAACTGTTTTGAGGAGTCAGATGTGAAAAGTTCATTTTTGGTATCAGAGGAACCACCACTGAAACACTATAAGAAGGGTTTTATCTGTGAGCAGGCTTCAGTTTCTCCAGAAATCTTTTTGCACATCACAAAACCTGAAAGACTCCTCATTAGGATTCATTTATAGATAAATGAACATGCTTAGCATGAAATCTGAATAGGAACTCAGAGAAAAGCTGCTTTTAAAGAGCCTGAAAGTGATTTCACTGACAATGCCATGCAGCACACTCCAAATAATTTATTTAAGTCTTTTATCGTACTTCACCTTCTTTTCTAATTATGAATTGGAAACGCTAATTTTGACTGAGTTCTGTGCTGAACCTGTAAGCTATTCAGTATAAAATTATCATAAAACAATAGAACGCCAAGTATAGCCCTGGTCCAATGAGAACAGGATAACCTTAGGTTTTGCTAAAGGACATCACAGCATTTCATTTCTCAAAAACCAGCTGAGACTCAGCCAGGCTGGTAGCAAGAATTTTTAGCATTCAGCTAAGTTCGATCAGGAAAAAAAATAAGTCTTCAAATAGAGAAGAAACCATTGGTGAGGAAGCACAGCAGTCCTGTCAGCTTCCTCTGAGATTCTATCCAACAAGTAAAGAAAAATAAAAAAGATGGGAAACAATAAAAACATTTCTAAATCAAGCCATTAAGATACCCAATATAAAGATAACTTATGATTTTTCATTTCAGAACTTAGCATTAGTCAAAAATACACGCAATCCATCCCAGAAAGGACATTCTCACCAGTGGTAGCAATTCAGCCTAAATTGGAGAAGTCAGCTTGCCAAAGGTCTTGAGTGTCAGTGCAAAGATGTTGGCAATGGGAGGGGAGCTGCAAGATGCTGGGGCTGTCCAGTGCTGGACACAGCCAGCTCACAAGTGGGCTGGGTGAAGCCTTGGAGCCAAAATGGTGATGCCTTGGGCAAACACATGAGGGATGCTCCAAAAGTAATGCTTCCTACTTTATTACTTTGGCCTACAAGGTCAGAGGTGGATATTGGTGTCATGACAGTAGTGACTGAGCCCTCCCACCAATATTCCATTAAATTTTATTGCCATGTGACAGCACATAGAAGAGGGGCACTCTGACAAAATGGCATCTGATATGGAAACGTGTATGAGGCAAACATATGGAACTGGATTCCCTTATGAAGAAAAAATTGTACCCAGTGACATTCATGGTTGCTTGCTGAAGGTCTGTGGAGACCAACCAGTGGACGTGAGCATACTGAGTAGTATATTTCAGCAACAGTGGGTTACCTCCACAGGTGCCAATTTGTGTGAGTGTGGCATGCGAGTTCTTGTTCATTGCTGGCAAAAATAAATAGCTAATGGTAGTGAATCTGTTGAAAAAGTGTTTTGTAGCTGAGAATTTGAACTATCAAATAATGTTACGGTGTTTTTTGTACCTGTTGTAGTTTCAATGGAAATAGGAGGCATTACTTTTGGAGCAAACTAGAAAGAGCAAAAAAGAAGCAAAGCATAAAGGTAGAGAATACGGACAATTGAAACAAAACCTCTCTCTGTCTACACCAAGGTCACTGCAGTAGGTGCTCCAGGTCCACAGAAAAAGATCCCTGCTGCCTAGGAAAGCCTCATGTTGGAGCAGACATAGAGATCCTCCTCAGGAGCAGCCCAGGGCTGGATCTGTTCTCATTTCATACAATGCTACTTATAATGTACATGTCCTCTACTGAAAGTTGTTATAGTTTCTCATTATAAAGCTAAGCTTAGCTAACCTTTTTCTCCTCTCTTTTTGTCATTTTTCTGGACAACATGACAAATGAAAATATCTCTTTCCTTGCATATTTTTCCTTCTAAAAATAGGTTACCACATTTTGAAATGCTGAATTAATTGCATTTAAATTCATTATAGTTTCTAGCAGTTTTGAAATAAAACATGAAAAAAATCATGGCAAAAATAATAATTTGCTCAAGAGGATCATCTGTGTAAATGAGCTAATGTTTTTGTGCCTCTGATGGGTGAAAAAGAAATAACTTATATTCTATTACTTCCTCTAATGTTACATGGTCCTTACTACCACTTTACCTTGTTACTGTTGTTTTTTCTTTTTGATTTAATCATTACTATCACTGAACTCACATTTATTGGCAGCATCTTAAAAAGCATCTCATTTATCATTTCTGATGTTTGGAGCTTGGCGGATATATTTACAATGCCCTCAGTGAATAGGAAGATAAATCTGATACGTAAATTTAGAAAAACAGACGTAAATATATCTCTGTTTAAATTATTGTATTTCATGGGAGTACTAATCCTTACAAATCATGTGGATGGTGTTTTTTGAAAGCTATACACACAATTTTTATTGCGCAACCCAAAAATCCAAATTAAAATAAGAACTATCTCAAAGAGATAAAGTTAGGTTCTGCTAGCTTAAAGCCAAGTTCATTTGTTTCATGTACAGGAACATTTAGCTCAGAATATTCAGATGGGCTTTGTTAAGCAACTAAAGAGAGTTTAGAAATTTAGAGTAAAGAAATTTTCCTAAGAATTTATACTAAAATAAATTGTCCTTTATTGGTAGGCTTGGTCCATGTACTCACAGCAGGTAGATTTGTGAAGGACATTTATTTATTATTAAGGACAGATAATTTTACACATACTAAAAAATCATTTTTAATGAAAAATCTTGGCTTTGGCATAAGTATTATGCAGAAAATATGACTCTTAAGGTAAAGATCTCTAAATCAGAAGAAAATACATGACCTTTGTACCCCATCAAAGCAAGTCAGCAGCTCTGGAGTTTTAAATATTTTAAAATGCTCAAGAGAAATTGTACCTCATGAATTATTTGTAAAATTAATTCAAAGATATTTTTAAACATAAGAGAGAATTATATGCTAGTTATTCTCAAATTACTAATATAATCAATATATTTTATTTTGTATTTATTGTTTTCTGGTACTCTACACCTAAACAGATCCTTTTGTAATTCTCTTTTATTTTTCCTCATTCTTTCCAGTATTAAAAATAATATGGAAATGAGCACAAAGGACAAGTAAATAGGCATTTTTGCTTTTGCTGTGTGCTATAGGTATGCTTCCATTTGGTTCTGAGTGTCTTTGATGCCATCTGATCAGTTTTAAAGCATAGCATATTATCCCAGCACCACGTTATTATCCACAGCAACATCACCAAATTAGACCTGGAAAGTTAGTGGAGTTCCTCTCCAAGGAAGGACATCTTCACCCTTATGACAGACCATGTTTTCAGAGATCCCACAAATCCCTCAGCCAACATGTTGCAGTTTTTCACATCTCAGTATTACATTTACTGACATTTACATGAAACACAGGTTCTTCAATTTAAGCCCAATTATTTTTGCTCCATCATAAACAGAATAGTATTTTTTTTTTCCTTATTTACCATTTTGCAGTAGCTATTTTGGTATTTTGAGATAGTACCCCTCAGTCCTCTCTTAAAGCCAAGCAATACTTCTGTTTTTAAATCATTCACATTGAGATGGGGAGAGACAAGTAGAGGAAACATCCTATAGAAAATGATGGGGCACCAGATCATAGGCTCAATAAGAGCCAGTGCCACTGACAATGCAGTGGTCCATGAAAGGGGGAAACTGTGCTGATATGTTTAGTCTCTATACTACCCACATCACTCATTGAATCATATATTGGCTTGGAAAGGCCTCAAGGATCATCAAGCTCCAACAGTGAAGCATTCAGGGCCATCAACCTCCATATCTAGTACTAGATCAGGATACCCAGGGTCCCATCCAACCTGGCCTTGAACACATTCAGGGATGGGGTATTTCTTTCCCTTAGCCTTCTTTGTTGACTAATCACCATACTCATCTGTTAAAGCTAGTACCTATACTCCAAACAATTGTCCTGTTTTCAAAAATCTGCTTTAATAAAAACAAAAATATTAATACATGGTCTTATTTGGTTCAGATTAAGACCATCCTTCTTACACAAACCTGATGTTATAAATGACCAAATAAACAATTTAACTTTCAGTTCTTTCATGAACGTTTTTATCATGCCAACAGAACATTCAGTTTTGCTGGGCAGATATAGTTCTGACATCTTATTTTGGCACCAGTGTACTCTTTTTTTTTTCTTTTTTGAAAAGTGTATGTACATATGGATATGTACCTGTATATGTAATACCTATATGAATTGTGGATGCACAATTGTCTTTAATGAACTTTGGCTCAATTTTCTAGTTAACAATATTCAGTAAAGCTGGGACACATTCTGCCATTCAGTTCATCTGGATACAAAAACACTTCTGCTGCTGGTTGCTGTCAGGTTATTCCCTGACACACATACATACAATATATATGCATAGCTGTGAAAGCATCTGAAAAACATCTGTCTTTGGGCTTTTTTCATGCCATACATTGATGTAAATTATAGCATCCATATCATGATGCTACACATGCCATATTCATTAACTAATCCTGAAGATTAATCCCTTCACACACATTCTGTTTGCTGCTTATTCCAGCTGCAGAGAACACTATACACTCACTGATGGAATAGGTTAGACTGAGACTACCTTTTAACTCTTCATCTTATTCTTCTGAAAACACGTAAGTACAAGTGTTCAGTTAGGCCAATGCACAAACTTCAACCAGCCTGGAGGGATCCAAGGTTTCATCCCAGAGGATCACATTCAGACTTCAATTGCCTTTCACCTCTGAAAATTGGCACATTTGGTTACATGCACTAAACTGTAATTTATCTGTTTCTTTGGAGGAACCCAGACAACACCCACATTGGTTTTCTCAGGATGATGTTATGACTGTAGTTGCTGCAGTGCTGGTTATGCCATGCAAAGTGACACAGTGTTACACTCCATGGGAAAACAAACAAACAAACAAATCAGCACTTAACCTTACCTCCTTCCCACAAACAACAGAACAGGTACACAGGATAGGTATGAACTCTGCAAAGTTCAAATTTAAAGTACAGATTCCCACTACACACCGACATGAGGAGGACTCCATAATGGGAAAGAGCAAGGCAAGACAGGGAGCTCAAACGCTATGATTTTGGAAAGAAATCCAATGAGGTTTACATTTTAACTGTCTGTATGTATAAGGAAACTAAAACAGCAAGCAACAAGGCATACATAACATTTCACACATGCTCCCCTCATTTCTTGATGCTAATGACTTAGGGCTCTGAAAAGACCTTGAATTTATAGTCTGGAAGTCTGTCCTGGATCAGCAGACCCCCTAACAATCTTTGCACAAGAGCAAGCATATCTCAGGTTTTGCTTTTAGGACAATGACAGTAGACACTGAAGACTTTAGAGCCAGAAAGGGAGAGAACAAGGGAAGAGAGGAGGAGATTTTGATGAGAAGCATAAAAATATTTAATGATAAAAATGGGGCAGCCAAGAAAAAAATGGAGAAAGAGAAACAAGAAACTCAGAAGAAAAAAGAATCTGTAAGAAAAAAAAAAAAAAAACACCTTTCAGTGAAAAGTAATAGAGTTATGACTATTTAAATAAATTTTAACCCCCCTAGAGGTACTTACTACAATTCTGTGCTACTAAAGGTAAGCGTGCAAGCATGTCAGGGAAGTTGGAACAGGAATCAGTCATTTTTACGTAGGTTAACTGTGAAAGTAATGCCTCCTGTTTATTTCCCTGGGAACTAAAAAACGTACAAAGAACACAATAGCACTATTTGATGGAGCAGTTTCTAAGCTACAATTTTTTTCAACAGATTCACAACCATTAGCTGTGCATTTTCACCAGCAATGAACAAGAGCCATACTTTTGTTTGTCATGCTCACACAAACCTGTACTAGTGGAGGTGAGCAACTGTCACCGCTGCTGAAAACATACCACCCACCACCTCATTGCACTCACGTTCATGGTTTAGTCTACATAAACACTCAACAAGCATCCATGAAGATCAATGGGTGTCATTTTCTCCACATGGAGGAATTCAGTAACCAACCTTTGCTCCATATGCACTTCCATCCGCACTTTGGGCACTGTTTTGTTGGACTGCCCCTCTGCTGCCGTCTGACGCATGACAACAACTAATGTCATGGAATACTGGTGGAAAGGTTCAACCTCTACTGCAATACTACCACCATCCAAAACCGATGGGGTCAACATATAAATTAGAAGGCATTACGAAGCAGCCCTTATATGTTGACGATGCTAACTGGCCTTTTATAATAAGTAAACAAATATAATAATATCTAATTCTTTTAGTTGTTACTACACCATGCTATTTTTAGACTTGTGTTCTTAAGGACTAATAAATATGTAGTTTTCTGCAGATCTAATTTGATCCAGAGAATAACGTTAACAGATGAAAATTTCTGCCATACTTAATTGCTCTGTCACATCCGACCAGGTTTGCAAAGCAGAAGAGTATATTTTACAGCTATTAATACATTTGATAATTGACAATAATTTTGTTTTCAGAGGATTCTTTTGACATTTTCTTTCAGTGAAGATTTTGTTTCAAAAATCCTTGCTTTCTTATTTCTGATCATATTCTGTATTCTATAATGCACTTTTTCACTGTTAAGATGATTTTCTAGTGTTACCTGAAATGACCCATCAGACACTCAGCCTACCACTAAATTGGAGTAGGAGTAAAGTAGGATGCTGTATAAAACCCAGACTTTAAACTAGTCAGTGCATATTACATAAACAGCAATAGTTAAGAAGTGTAGCACCTTGTATCTATTTTTGAGAAAAGCTCAAAAGCTCAAATTTCTTCTTTTATCATTGCAAGCATGAAACCTTTAGGAATCTTACACTGATCACAACATCAACCTCTCTACAATTAAATGTGCCAAGACATAAGAAAGCATAAAATAAAAAAGGTGAATGTGTTGTATTTAACAGCACAGTAAGTATTCCTGCACTCCTGCAAAGTACTAATCCCCATATATTTTGCAAACTCCATTTCCTCCTGTGAGTTAAACTAATAACAGAAGAAACTTTCTTTGGGTTTACCTGTCAGACACTTGATACATATTTCAGTGAGTGGAATTTTTTAACCTCATTCCACAGCAGTGACTTCAGAACGCATTTCTACTTCTAATTCATCAGCCTTGTGGAGACAAGGTAGAAGAAGTAAAATGTAAATCTCTTTATAACGAAATCAATCCAGTCCTTTTTCATTTGTCATCATACTGACAAAGCCCCATTGTCAGCTGAACAGATGTACTAAACGCTTGTCACTTATGTGTGTTAAAAGAGCAACCACTAAAAAGAGATAATTTCTTCTGACTAATTCACATCAAAGCAGAAGAGTTGTTCTTCTCTTTAGTAATTTCCTTGGGTGTTTTGTTTGCTTTATACCAGATATGAACTTTTAGTACCTCTGATAGACAGAGGAAGAATTAGGAATGCATTACACCTTTTCAAATTCCACAAACCCATAGCTCCCTTTTATGCCCTCATTCTATCTTTATATCAAAATGCAATCCGTTTATGGTCTCATAATGGCAGAACACTTGCTAAAATATTCCCATTAAAATGCAAATGTTGACCTTCTGCTAAGTTTTAAGTTAGAAATTCTTACTTTTTTTTTTTTTTAAATAGACATGCTTTGCAACATAAGAGTAATTTTCTTGGTAGACTGTGCTCCTTTTATTTTATTTTTCTAATGATTCTACATTCTTCAGCAGATTCTTTGTGCTATTGCTACTCCCAGTTTTTCTTTTTTGAAAAGTGAAACAAAATTTTCTTTGAAACGGAAAAGAAAGTGTTACTTATTAGAAAATCAAAGATGAATTGACTGTGTAACAGTTATCACAAAAAAAAAAAAAAAAAAAAGCTTTTATTCTGTGGAAAAGTTGAATGACAAAAATAATGTGCCAGTATACTGATAGGAAAGATCATCAAAGACCATCCTATAGAGTTACTGACATTTTCTACAAATTTTGCATTTACAGCTATAAATTAAGTTTTAATCCACTCCACTTTAATTCATTTGCCATCAATTCTGATTGTAGGCATGAGAAAGTACTATCTTAGCTTTGTTCCCATCTAAACACAGTAGGAACGATAATTACATCATGCAAAGAAAGATGCCTAAAATGCATAAAGATATCGTAGTCCTGGAAATAATACTTGCACTTGAGCAAAGGAAGAATTTTGTACATTTTGCATTTCAGCCTCACCTGCCCAGTTGTTATATCTAAACTGCAGCAGAAGGGTTTATAAGAAGGCCTTTCCTAGTAAAGTGTTCATTCAGTCAAGAAACGGGTATAGTAGGATTAGATAACCAGTATTTGCAAACATCCTCTCTGAGTATCTAAAGCCAATCTCAGATTCTGTTCTATCCAAGAAAAAATTGAGCACTAATAACACATTTTCAGAGTCTTACACAGCTTGCCCTCCTTAGCTCTTGTATGCTAGCAATCCCTGTTCTCTTCCGGAACAACAAATGAAGGTACTTATGTATTCATCTAGATCTGTTTGCAACAGCAAAGCAAATACTAGTAATATTGAAAACAATTAATGCTTGAGGCTGGTAATGAAACCATAGCCTTTTCATTCCCAGCCTGTGCAACTAGGGTCCCTATGTGCTTGTAGCCAGAGGAAAATTAAATTAAATTTATGATGACAATCCTATTTGCTACCTACATAGATGAAAAAGATTTTGAGCAAGAAGTTAAAGCAAATCTCTTGATAAATACTGATTTGTTTTTTTAAATTTGTTTGTTATAGTACTCTAAAACCCTGGAGTACTGCATCTAGGGCTGCAGCCTCCAGGAGAAGACATGGAGCTGTTGGAGCTGGTCCAGAGGAGGGCCATGAAGATGATCAGAGGCCTGGTCCTGTAAAGAAAAGCTGAGGGAGATGAGCTTGTTCAGTTTGGAAATGAGAAAGGAGACCTCACTGTGGTCTTCCAGTACTTGAGAGAAGCTTATAAACAGGAAGGAGACCAACTTTTTAAATGGCGCGTTAATGATAGGACAAAGGTGAATGGCTTTAAACTAAAAGAGAGGAGATTTAGTTTACATGTTAAGGGAAATTATTTACTCAGAGAGTAGTGAGGCATTGGCACAGGCTACCCAGAGAAGCTGTGGGTGCCCTATCTCTGGGAACATCCAAGGCCAGGTTGAATGAGGCCCTGTACATCCATATATATTGGATGGCAGCCCTGCCCAGGGCTGGGGGATTGGAACTGGGTGGTCTATAAGATCACTTCTAACCTCAGCCATTCTATGATATGTAATACAGTTTCTATAAAGATTTTTTTATCAGGACCAGGAAAGCAAATCAGAAGCTATGAAAGCTGTACATGCAGTTTGGCCACAAACTTGTTCCTCCACTAATCTGCACAAAGCAGTAAACTCCTGTACATGAGTATTTAAAAAGGTGGGGGAAGGCTGAAACCACTTTGTGTTTGCAGCTTGAGGACGAACCTCATGCCAGAAGATAAAATCACAGGCTCCAGGATTCCCCTCCTCTTGCTCTCCTGCAGCAGGAAGCGCTGGAGATTACTTACAACAAAAGTCACATCCACTGTGTTCCTGGTGGTTTTTAAGATCTTTAAGTCATTACTTATATTTCTTGCTCATTTAAAATTTGATTCTGGAAGAAGTTCTGTCTCAGAAAAAGGCAGAGAGGCTGGACTTGGTAAAACAGGAAGCCCTTTTCAATTCTACAGTCTCATGTCAGACATACTTAAAAATTGATAGGAGTTAACCATCTCACTGCCAGTAAACTGACTGCATTTGACTCTACTAGAGAGCAACGTTAGCACCTCTATAATGCTGAATTCTACTGTCAATAAAGATTACGACTGATTTCCGCCCATTCTTCTGCTTATTTGCACATTTTAAACGTAATGCCGCAATATAAATGATAATAAAATTACACTCCTAAATAGAAAGATTTCCCACAGATAAAATAAAAAACAATAAGAGTCAAACAAATGCATATTTTCAATCTTATGTGGTCACTTTACACAGAAAAAAAAAAACAAGATATCACATTTTTACTTTTAATCAGATAGCAAAACACTGAAATATTTAACGCTTCTATGTTCTTTTAACTAGGTATTTATAGCGAAAGCACTGGACACAGTTTCAAACATTTTTATTGGCCTTAATTTACAGAAGAAAAAGAATCAAAACAATGTTGCTGGAAGTCCATCCATAAGGAATGCTAAGCTCATCAACTCTTTGAAAAAAGTATTGAGAAACGGCCAAGTTATTTAACTTCACAAAACAGCTGCTTAAATTCACAATACTCTGTACCACTAATGCTATGAATGTCTCACATAAGCTCAAAATACTTTCATTTAGGTTAAAACGATGTCATTCACAGAAACAGCTCTGAAAAGAATGCTGTCAAAAAGCTTTTGAGACGCCTCAAACTCAGCTCTGAAGAATACACCTTGATTTCAGTTTTAATCTAATCCAAACCACCAGAAATGTTCCATTAACTACCAATTCATTTTCAGTGCTGTTTCATGAATTCAGCATAATGCTTGTGGTATATTCTGTCGTTAATATCACTCTCTCTCTTCACTATCCCAGATTAATGGAAATAACTTAAAGGAAAAACTCTTTCCAATAACAGTTTTCTACACAGGTATTTCTTCAATACACTATGTTTGTTTTCCTGTCCTGTTATTATTGAACCAGGTTCCAAGAAAACTCAGCAAGACAGTAACAGCTAAGGCTTTTGGCAGAGAGGCTACAGCTACAGTACCTTCCTGCACAGGCAGTGCAAGGAACTGGGAGCTCATTGTTGCATTGTTGACAACCCGGGTACACAGCAGAATAGGCTGCTTGGTTCCAGGTGATTTCTGATAAACACAACTGGAGTTTGCTTGCAACGCTGTCGCTTTGATCAAGACTAGTAGAAGAGGAAAGCAAGGCAGGGTAGCGCAAAATCAAACGTGCAGTAGCAAGCAAGGAGGTAAAATTACAGCAGATCTTGAATTTCCTTTAGCAATGAGATTTCTTAGGAGGAAGGAATGAATGCAAGTAAGACAGGCTTTTAGCTGAAATTTGGAGTCTGGGGAACTTCCTAATCTTACACTTTTGGCCGTGATTTTCATCATTATTCCTTCTGACATCTCCTAATCCTACCACTAAAATCTACAATTCCCTGTAAAAACACACAGAAGTACCTCCACCACTCTCCAAAGTAACTAAATACTCTCAATTTTGAAAACAAATCAAAGAATCATAGAATGGATATTTTCACAGTAGCATCTGGTCCTCCTAAACTTTTAGGCTGAGCTAATAATACTTTCAGCATAGAGCTCTCCTGTCATCAAGAACTAGATACAGATTTATTTTGCAAAATTTCTTAAAAACTTCTTATGCATCTACACTGACAGAAATACTTTTCACCCACAGCACTGAAGTTTACCTTTCCTTCCCATATGCTGACAGACTACAAAGCAAGAACAAAGGCAAAGAGCAAAGGCTGCCACAACAACCAGCTATCAATTCAGTAGGAAACCTTAACATCTGGAGCTGTCAGCCTGCTGTGAACACATGACTAATTTCTTATCACTAAAACTATGAAATATAAATCCTCATGTATCACGTCTATAGAAATTCTCATGTTGTTCCTTTACAAATGCCTTTCTTCCCCTCCTCCTTAACCAAGATACCCCACAGCTTCTGCTTCTTCCTTGTAAAATGTCTGTGCTCTTCCCTTAGATCTGCTAGCAGTGCTTTCTTTTATCAATATTAGTTAAGCAAGCATTTGGTCTGTGAAAAAGCTGTCAATTTCATTTTGTAGCTACACTTTTATTATTATTTTGATAGATACTAATATTTTCAGAATGGTTTACATTAAACGGAAGCTCATAATGCTTATTATGAGCATTACCTGTGTGGCCTAGAAGTGGACTTCATGGAACAGCAACCATTCAGACATTCAGCATGAATCACCTTGCATTTACCAAAACCTATGACTTGCACCTTAGCATTCACTAGTCAATTCTAATGGCTATCCTACCTGAAATCAGCACATTTCCTTCCCTCTCACTGTTTTCTGTCAGTAAATTCATAACTAAGCATAATTATTTTTGAGTAATCAGTGAACAAAAACATTAAGGACAAGTTACAGAGGTTTCTTTTTTCATAGCATTTGGTCCTAAAGAGTTCTGTAGCGATTACTTTTTATAAACAAAATCAAGATAATGCATACATGGATTATTTACTCACTCTGTGACCCCAGGCAGAATAAACATGCTCTGAATTTATATGGTCTGTACAGTTAAGATAGCATAGAATAATGAGACTTCAATCTGAAATAATGATATTTAGAGAAGTGATGCTATTAAGAACATTAAGAAGTCATTGTAGGCAAACTGCTTTCTGCATTCTGGAAATATCTGTTTTACCATTTTTTTTAAGAATTTTATTTTAGTTGTTATTAAACTAAAAAAAAAATTAAAAAAATACCACAAGTTATTGCAGACTGCTCCAAAAAAACTAAGAAGTGAACATGACGTCAAGTTCTTGTGCTGGTCTCAAAGAACAACATTCAGCAGAGCTAGACAACATGACTGAAACATGCATTTATAAAACAACTACAAAAAGACTTCCTGCCAGTGACAGGAGGTGATTCAACTAGCTGGCTGGCAGTAAAGGTTGTTTACCAGGTTCTGGATTCCTAATTGGATGCCTAGCTTGTTAAGTACCAGCTGGTCTTTAATTAGTTGAAAAATTATCATCACTAAAAGTTGCCATAAAAAGAAAGAGAACAATATAATTAAAGCATTAAAATCCATATGGTGGAATGCATACCTTCTCTTCTAATAGCTGTTTCTCCTCTCTTTCCTATACAGCATTAATAAGGTAATGCTTGTCCACTCGCCAAGAATACTCTCCTTTTTAAGTTCATATTGAAAGGAATAAAACGGAGGTGTGCTAGGAGAATGTATAGTGCAATGTTTCTCTTTGACTTTGAAATTATCCAGGATACTATTTGCTACAGAAATGAGTTGAGGATTGATGACTCACCCTTATCTGTACATCTAATCATAGTGGGACATCATTATCACATCTTCATTAAATACAAAGCAATTAAAGTAAATTTAAATGAAAAACTCTTCACATATGACTTAGTGAAATACAATTTTTTTTGCCTGTGATTTATTTAATATGAACACAGCCTGAATGCACATTCCAATACTTGTATAACTGGAAATCTGCAAGCAGTTGCTCTATAATTATCTGCCACAATATTTTCCTCCATTCCTGGAGGCTTACAGACTTTTTCTGCCCCTAAGGAATATCTTCTAATGTATGTGAAATGTTGAGATTACATGTGAAATAATTTGGTCTTAACGTGAAAAAATAAGTCTAAGCATATTTCTAAAAAGTTTTAAACACCTGTGCTATCAAATTTAATATTTTAGAGAATTTTTGTTTCTCTATTTTTCACTTACACAGGTGACTCAAAAGTAATATCTCCTATTTCTATGGAATCTGTAATAGATAAAAAGACCACGACAACACTGTTTGTTAAAGTTCTCGGGTACAAAACACTGTTTTTCAATATAAGGAGTCGTTATACTGGCATTTCTGTACCTGAAGAGGTCTTATAGGAAAGCAGAGAAGGGACTTTTTATAGGGACAAGTCGTGGCAAGACAAGGGAAAATGGTTTTAAACTGGAAGAGAGTAGATTTAGACTAGATCTCAAGAAGAAATTTTTTACTGGGAGGGTGATGAGACAGTGGAGCAGGTTGCCCAGAAAGGTTGTGAATGCCCCCTGCCTGAAAGTATTCAAAGCCATACTGGATGGGACTTTGAGTAACCCGGTCTAAAGGGAGGCGTCCTTCCCTCTAGAGGGAACAGACGGGTTGGAATTAGGAGATCTTATAGGTCCCTTCCAACCATAACCATTCTATGATTCTATGAACATAATAATCAGCATTACTATGCCTTTTCACCTGCAATCAACAAGAGCCTGCATGCTGCACTCACACACGTTTTCATGGCTGTCTGAAACATAGCTTGTCTTTCACACCACAATTGCCACTGCTGGAAAACACCACCCCTTACCTCACTGTGATCTTATCCACTGGTTAATCTCCATAAATGTTCAGTAAGCATTAGTGAATGTCAGTGGGTGCAATTTTTTCCTGCATGAAGAAATTCAATGACACATCTTTACTCCATATGCACTTCCATGTCAGATGCCATTTTGTCAGAGTGCCCCTCCACAGCTGTCTGCCACACAGCAACAAAATGTAATGGAATATTGGCAGGATGGTTCTAATTCAACTGGAACATCTATCTCTGATGTAGTGGGCCAACATAATACAAAAGGAGGTATTACTTTCAGAGCAGCTCCCATGCTTATTGGTTCGATCAAGAGGAAAGGAAAAAGATATTAGCTGAATCCCCTGACAGAATTTCACATTCATTAACCCTTTGTATGGTCAAGAAACTCAGTAGATGGGAAATATGTTTACTAATAACAGTGATGTATTATTAAGTAAAAGCTGAAAAAGAAAATACTAGTTCTGTCTAGCATCCAAATTAGCCATGGGAAATGGATAAAGTCTGCATTGTTTGTATCAGCAGTAAATGACCTTCTTTACTCTGCTGTTGCTTTTGTTTATATACAGCAGATAAATTTTAGAAACAATTCTCTTCCACTCTACATGAGTTGGTTGCCTCTGTTGAGCTTAAAAAATCTTTGTTAGAGTTAAAAGAAAAGGCAACGAGCTGTTTGAAAGACTGAATTTCCAAGTGTCTCAATTATCTTCAATTCTTCAGCATAAGGTTGAAAACATTAATTTTAAAATAACCCTTCAAAATAAAATCAATTGAATCTTGACAGCAACCATATTCAGAGGAAACAATCTTTCATAATTTTATACAACTCTTCCTGTAAGGTTTGGAAGGTGCACACAAAGAAAGCACTCATCAGATAAGCAAAATACAGCAATATATATCAGCTTCAATTCTTCACTAAAATGCCTTCCAAAGGCTAAAGCATTATTTTTTCCCCGCTAAAGTGTCATTTCCTATCAAGACTGCTCCTTGTTCAGGTCTCATTCACATTAGACCAGCTATTTCAAGGCACCAGAAGAGAAAAATGTTCCCTAGTGCAACTATTATAGAGAATCAAACCAACACAACTAAATTATCAGTAGATCTTCAAGTTGTTAGGATGAATTTTATTAGATTGAATTAATAGAATTCCTAGGTAAGCCTATTTCATTTTTCCCTTGAACTAATTTTAATAGGATGCTAATGAAATTCTTTGTAGTTTACGGTGAATAGCAAGTTATTTAGCACTTCCATATCAGTAATGAAGATGATTTCATTTTGTTAAACAGGATCAATATTTGACTTAGATTCAGATTCAATGTCTGATTTGCACTGATTTGTCTGGTTAAAGAAAACACCTTGGAAATCCTTTTTATTTATTTATTTATTTTTCCAAATTAAGTACTTACTTAACTGAAGCTTAAATGTGAAATTATAATTCAGAAAATGTTGAAATAGTTTTGTGTTCAACTACTGATTAATTAACTGTTCTTTTCTAAGACTTCAGGACAATATAACATTTATATAGAGAACTGAAGCCAAATTTCCACAACAAAATTTCATTTCCACTGTTTCACAAACAGCTTCTGCTTTCAGAAGGCAGGGAAATTCAAGGGGAAGGGAGGGATTTAGTGTAGTGTATTTAACTCTTCTCCTTTGCTTAATAACAAAATAACCCACTAGTGATTGTTAACAGCTTTTCTATCTTACAGACTCACATAGGTCAACAGAAAATTATGTTCTGACACTCTAAAAACAGGAGTTCACAGTATAAAAGAGATGACATGCTGAGAAGAGTCTAATGTAGGATAATTAAGGAACTGTAGCATCTGTTGGATGAGCATGGGCAGTTCAGCTTGAGAAAATGAGGCTCAGACTGATCTTATCAGTGCAGATAAATACTTGAAAGGAGGGTGAAAAGAACACAAGGTCATGCTATTTCCAGTGATGTCCAGTGCCAGGACCAGAGGCAATGGGCACAAGCCAGAACACAGAAGGTTCCCTCTGAACTTCAGGATGCACTTCTGTGTCGTAAAGGTGATGAAGCACTGGCACTGGTTACACAGAGAAGCTGAGCAGTCTCCTCTTTGGAGAGAGGGAAACAAAGAACAGAAATGAAGACAGAAACACATTGATGGTACCCGTAATCCACCCCTGTACCTCTGTTTAAAGCAAATATATTTTAAATTTTTTTTTTACTAATGTTTCTCCCATCAGTGTTTTAGTAACTCTGTTCTGAGGCCCTTTCAAATAGAACAGACAGGTCCTAAGTATAGTACTCTGCCTAAAGAAATAATGAGTGGAGGGATCTCCACTTTCTGTACATCCTACAGCGTGTGGAGAGGTGGGAAGAAGTGGAACTAGTACTAGAGATCAGGCTGATATTCCTCAGGAACACCATCCACGTGGTTTAGACAGCAAACCTGTCATCAGGCTAAACACAAGGTCACAACAGCAGTTTTGAAAACCATCAACAACAGCAGAAAAGGCAATGCACCTTGGAGGGGTACATGAAAGGCTGAGACATAAAATGTAATTACTTAGTACTTCTATTAACAAATGTGCACATACCAGCACACAAAAGTCTGGTAGGCATCTCTTTTGCTCATTTTTTATACTACCTGTAACAGCAGACCATCATTTAACTTAGTTTTATCATAGCCAGGACTCCCCAAGTTTTGCTAGAATTAATTTGAATCCATATTTACTTGACTTCTTCCTCTATTTTAGAAATCCTTTTTATTTGAGTTGGTGCGGAAAAATGTATCAAAATAAGGCATCCTAGCTGCCAGATTGCTGCGTGAACCTAGATTCAACCTTTATGTAATTTCCCGTGGCAGGTGATAAATGAAGAGATTGAAAAAGCGAACTGCTACGGAATTCTGATGAGCAAGCTCTTTCTTGCTTCAGCAAGAAAAAAAGAAAGACTGTCACTGATTTCCATGAAACACACTGCAGCTGGAAACCAGCTTATTAAAAATGAACTGTTAAACAAAAGAAACTCTCACAGTACCTATTTTCTGAGAGTGAGAGCTGAGTCACCCTGACCTGCCTCACTGGAAGTCCTTTAAACACACTAAGGCTTACAAGGGGAGCAGAAATAAACACAAAGAAATAGCAACAGAATGAGGTAAGGAAATATTTTTCTTTAATCACAGTCCTCAGATATCACAGTTTTAAGCCAGCAACATGCATGTCAGAGTAAAGATGGCTAGATGAAAAGAAGAAATGTTTTATTCACTAACACAAACAATATCTGGCTAGTGACCTGGTATTTCTTTTTTTTTTTTTTTTTTTTTCCTGGGAGTTCTGCCCACATTTAAAGCCGAAAAGAGAGCTTGCTCTTTCAAGAGTTGCTCAGCAGAATTTCAACGAGATAGAAATTTTATCTTTAATCTTAAAATCTCTACTTTGTAACTTCACTAGACATGATAAGCATGGGCAAGTTCTGCCTTGGTAAGTAGCCATAAATGCAACCTGGAACACATTTGGATGTTAAAAATGTAAGTAGATTTGAAAGATATTTCTGTTTAGCAGCCAGATTTGGCAGTTGAAAATTCCGCAATTTCTTATTTACCAAACTGCTTTGATATGGGGAAATCAACCAAACAAAACCTGTAGTTCATCTTTTTGCCCTTCAGAATTTTCCCATTGTTTCTGGGTTACATGCCTCAAAGTGAGTTGGCCAGCACCTTTGTCACTCACATCTCCATATTAGCACCATGTTCTGAGATCAGGAAACTACAAGGAGTAAACTTCAGCAACTATAATAGCTTGCCTGCATTATTCAGCATGTGGCATAGAAGCACAAAATATTTACAAGGGTCATTTTACGTGCACATTAATTATGTAAAATTAGATACACCAAGAGAGAGCCATTAAGCATAGATTAGAAAATAAGACCAAGAATGCTAGCAGTGCTGATAATAAGAAACCCAGAGTTTACTTCCAAAGGGAAGATAGTTCATTAACATTTTAATTTGTTTCTCAACAGTTCAATTATAACACATCTAATGTACCGGACATTAACTTTTGGGGGCCTGAACTAAACTGTAGATCAGAGTAAAATGACCCTGCTCTTTTCCATGCAGATGCAACTTTTCTGGGAACTTTTATTGCTGTCAAACCAGTTGCTCTTACCCTGAAAAGACTTTTAAGAGGCACACCTTTAAACATCTAGGGAAGTATCCAATAAATTAGAGAAGTTTCTCCTTTCCCCTGAAGCCCAGAGTACCACAATTGAAAATCAAGAGTATACAAGTGTCAAGGAACAAAAGAGGAAACATTTGGCATAAAAACAAATGACATAAACAGATTGTTCCCTATAATGAAATATACCAAATGATAATTGTGTTAGGTACATTACAAAGTAAAGCTTTATCACAGTTCATTCAGTTGTCAGTTATCTTGAGTCAACTGATTGTAAAAGAAATTGAATTATAGATTAATTTTTATGAATAAAACTATATATCAGTTATTTCAAGAAACACGTGGCAAAGTTCTGTTTCTGGAAAAGAAAACAGTTTCTGGTGTACACTTGTTATTAAATCAGAAAGGTACTTCAGCCCCCAAATAAAGCTAAAACTATTGTCTGAAAATTGAAGATATAAATATAAATGTTAATAAGATTTTTTCCCCTCAGAGTAAAGCCTACATAATTTTGCTTGCAGTCAGAGCTTTTCCTCCCGTTGGCATAGCAGACATTTTATCTTTATAGTTTGAAAAAACAAAAAAAAAAAAAAACAAAAAAACCCACACATTAGGAGGAATTGATTTCTGCAATCCAGGTGGCACGTAAACTGGCCCTTCAGTAAAGATCTAATCATAAACGCTACTGCATAGGTTGTGTCTGTTTACTGAGCAATTTTTTTTCACAGTTCATTAATTGTGAAAAGATGACTCAAAAGAAAACAAAAAGGACTTTGCCATTTTATGATAATGTCTTGCATGGCCACAAGGCTGGGATACACTTTTTAGTGTTCTCCTCACTAATGATACATTAGGAAATAGAAAGTTGGGCAGAAACATCCAAGAAGCTGACAAGATTTATAAGAATGGGCAACACAGTGTACTTCTGTAGGTGATAAGGTGTCTGCCTTGCATTTAATTTTTACTGTGCATTTTTCAGTTCTAAACAGTTGATAACAGGCAAAGCTAAAGAAGGTCCTCATCATTGGTGGTAAGAAAATGGGACCATGAGTGCAAAAGAACACATTTTGACCAGAAACTTTATCTGATAAATAATTAAAAATATACCTTCAAAGGTAGTGAGGAAGCAAGCAATAGAAAGAGTCAATTAAGTTATCCACAGCAACATTTCATTTCTACACATGGCTTTTACTTAAAGGGCAATCAGGAAAAGATTGAATGCTACAGTTGTCTATTAAAATGTTTACTTATAAAGAAAAAAACAAAAACAAAAAACACCAAAAATTTGAGAAGGAACACCAAATGAAATAATTACTTCATTTATTTGTAAAACATCTCAATTTATTTTCAGATGAAAACCAAAGTAACAAAGTGCATTATCAATCAAGGTTAGTGATTGGTGACAAATACGGGATACTACAGACTACATACGTTATCTATTTCCTTTTTTTACTTGTTGTGTTTTGGTCACATACCATGCTAGATTCTAACACAGATCCAATATCTGGCTGCATGAATTTCAAGGTTTGAAAAGTCAAGAAAGCCAAACTACACGGAATCTCCAATCCACCTGAAGAGGAATATTCTGCTTAAAGTAAATATCCAAAAAAAGGCAATCACCCCAATACCCTTGTACAGTTGATTAGAGGTTGGCTATAAATGCTTTCCATTTAAAGTGTCACTCCGAAAAGAAACAGGAAAGTGAGCTCCAACTCAGAGTTAGTTAACTTTAGTTGCAAGACCTAAGTTTGGATAATAATGCCCAGTATGCATTAGGAATTTTAAACAACAATAATTATTTTTTGAATAAAAGAGTTATGAGAAAGAGGAGATAGCCACAAAAGATTCAACAAGAGATAAACTGGCAGAGAATTGCAGTAATGTAAGATCCACTGTGATATCTTCATTATTGGCCATAACAAATTAAGGTTTTGTTTTGCAAGTGAATGAGAGATTCATAGCTGTTGACTTTCAATAGAAATACATTGCTGAATTCTGCCAGGTTGTTTTGACAAATTCTGATAGCAAAAGGTAGTATCCTAAATACGTATTTTTAATGAATTCAGTCATATGTGGGAAATTTTTTTTTTTTCCAATTGATATTTTAAAAATGCACAATCATCTTGCATTGAGAACTTAACACTGCAATGATGTACATAATTTGTAGGAAAGCAAGCCTTTAGCAAAAGGTCAACACTACAGTAGTGTTAAAGATCTTAGAACAGAACTCATACCAGCACTTTGAAAAACAATTCACCCACCCAAGCTGTTCTATATTGGATTAAAAAGTGACAAAAAAGGAACAAATTGTGAAGGCTGTTGACTGGATAAAGCATACTGTTGTTTCAATCAACAAGCTAGCCAAGACTGGTATTCACGTACATGAGAGTTGTGTAATAACCTATAAAACCTGGCTTTTCCTGGAAGAAAATCCTGTGAGGAATCTCATCTGAAAGCATGTTCTACCTAGGAAGAACTTAGGTCTACTATATGCAATCTGTGGTATTTATCATCTAATGAGCTTGAACAGTTCCTGTGCAGCTGAACAAATAAACAGTTATCAAATAAATAAATGCACCCAAAAGCAAATTTAAGTGCAGGACACCAATCACAGATGTAAACAGCTAAGGCACAGTAAAGCTAAATGCTAATGGCTAATGCCTGTCTGAAGAAATTATATTTCAATCATGCTGTAATTTGAATAAACATATAAAACAAAAATAGTGAAATACAAACACATTAACTTTTAAATGGAACATATTGGAAATGTAGATAGCAGAGAAAATGACAAGTTATAAAAGTCACACATACAGCAAACCTCAATTTATCCTGAGCTATTAGTTCTTAAATATTCTGCCGTACTGGACAAGCCAATGCTAATTAAGTTCTGAAAGAAAAAGCTTTCCTGTTTATGTAACCAAAGGTATAATTTGCAAGAAATTGCATTTTCTTATTACAAGGCACAATACATATTATAGAATCATTAAGTCACTGAAGTAAAATAACTTTAAAAGGCAAATAGAGTGCATTTACTTTTGATTGTTTTCTGATTTGCTGTAGACTATAAATGTAAATATGCAAAATTTCAGGAGCCTTCACAGAAATGGGTTACAGAACCATATGCCTATACGTAACACTTATACGTGCAAATTTAACCTGTTCCTTTCTTGCTCAGTTCAGTGAAATCCCTGTCTCCATAAGAAAAATCTGAGAAGATCTCTACCAGGACATAAAACGAATGTTAAAGCAAGCTTAATCAAGTGAGTTTGACTGTAACAGACATCTGCAAATCAAGTCAGAAACAACAGCCTAAGACACTACGAGATCTAAAAGAAAACATGGCTAAAGTTTGAGTTATAAATTAAAACAGCAAATCAAGAACACACCATGTAAAGAAGCAGAATGGGAGCGTGTGCTGACGCCAACCTAAAGATCAAGATGTCTCATAGTCTACAATACAAAATAGGATCAAAAACATGAAGCACACAAAATCAGATGGGCTAAGCAAGTACTAAAGCTCCCTAAGACATCAGAACTCAAGTGAAATAAAATAAATGGACATTTGCCTCCTAAAAATGACATGAATATCTGCAGTCTACATCCCTATTCCTCTTCAGTGTCAGAAATTGCAATGATTTTCTAGTATAAACAAGTAGCAAACTTAACATAAATGTTATCAAAGAAGTAATCGTATACTTAACCGTATGTAATGATATAATGTGATGGAAAGTACAGCAATAATAGCCGGGTGGCAAAGTCTGTGGCTTCAGCAAACAAAGACAAACCCAAATACAGTAGCTGCAGATGCAAAAGCAAAGGTAGAAAATTCGCTTACCTTTGGAAGGCCATAGGTAGGCAGGGATCCCATAGAGATACCCTTGTCTCCACTGTCAACCCTTAAATAAGGTCTGGGAAGGGGTGGCTCCTGGCTTCATTGTTAAAAAGCTCCACAGGTGCATTGCATGCACCTGAGCTCCCCTGAGTTGGCCCTGCCTTCCCACCAGCTGCTCAATCACTGCTTCAAGCCCATTTCTGCTACACCATGCAATTGTAAGGACTAAAATAGCAGGATTGTTTTTATTAAATAAGCTGTAGATGAAATCCATGTGCAGTGGAATTGCAAGGAACGAAGGACATGCGAAAATCATGTGAACCACGAAGAAAACTTTGCAAAGCTTCCACTCTACACTCCCTCTACTCCCCTCCCCCCCCAGATCAGTTCTCCCCATTCACTTCTTAGAGAACAATCTAGATTCAAGAAACACTGAATATGGTAAAGATTTGGGTTTTTTTTTTTTTTTTTTTTTTTTTGACATACAAAAGTACAGAGAATATTTATTTCTAATGATTCAGAACAAGGAATACTGACCAAATCGTATTTAAGCATTCTGATTCTCCTTGTTTCATCTTTCTGCAGTAGACTTCATTTTATAAATCAGTATATATTTTTTTCTAAGCAATTCATGGAATACATTTCATCCACCCGTATACCAAAGTAATCTGCTTCTCCCTCAGACACACACACTGTTCAGGTTTTTCAATGCAATTTACTGAAATCACAGATTTGCCATGATTTGCCTAAATCCAATGTACTTTTTAGAGCATGCTGTGATCACAGTCAGTACTTGAGTTTTTTTTAATTCAGTTTCCATTGGGTCTCAAGCACAACCAAAGTTCTTCTAATTCAGCTGTCAGCAACAGTTAAACTGATTCTTACACTGAAACAGCTTGCATAGGAAAACGGGATATAAAAATCAGAAAGGTGACATGACAATGCAGGCTCACAAGGCAGCACCTCAGCCAGTGATGTATGTAATCCTTACCTCCAGACTCCAGTTGACACCACCACCATCCACAACAGAACTGTGAAGGTTTTTTCTTCCCAATTCCTTAATCTGGAACTTGATATGTGGGACTGGTGGTAACTTGGCAGCACTGAGGAACATGAATTGTGCCAACCACTATATCAGGGGAAAGAAGAGTCCCAGAAGTGAGGTAAAACACTGGCAACTTTTATTCTCTGAAGAACCTATATCTGCGGGGTAGCCAAAACAATACATGCACTAGTGGAAGAGATGCCAGGGGTGCTGTTGCATGGAAGACAGAAGTCAATGGAATCCTTGCAACACACTTCAGTCACAGCAGCCCAGAGCTCTTAATAATAAAGAAATAAAACGAAGACAAGAAACAAACAATATGGCCAAACCCTCCCTTTAACTAAAGAAGGGGGATGTACACAAATTTATCTTTAAGTTTCAGCTAGTCAATTTGAGCCCACACTAAAGGGATCTCTGCTGATGCACAAAACTAACTGAAAATTCCCTTTTGAACTGTAAACCCAAAATAATACCTGGAAAAACTTCTGTCTCAAAAAAAAAAAAAAAAAAAAAATTAAATTAAAAAAAAATTAAAAAAAAATCCGAAATAGAAAGTGATTTTCAAACTAAATACACATCTTGCTTACCTATCAGCTTTTCACTTATAATGCCAAAGTAATGATGAACTTGAGAGTTACTGAGACTTTAATTCTAGCCTTCCTACTGTCACAGAATGAACAATGTCAGTGCCTCATTTAACCTCATTTTGCACATCAGACAATAAATACTCACTAGGCTATGCAGTGGGTACAGAATTTTTTTTTTTTTTTGAAAATAAATCCATCATTTATTTTAAAGAAACAGTATTTATTCAAATAATTAGCATTCATTCCCTGAAAATTACACTATCATTCCACAAGTCAGAAGAACAATAAAGCATCAGCAGCTATCAAGGTATTGCAAGAAAACATTTATTCTTGCAGGTCTTAAAGCAGTCTGAAAAGCGTAGTGCAAGAATTATATGTCAGGAAATTGGTGCAAAATTTTTTTTTTGCATTTGAAATAACCCAACTGAAAATTTAATATCTACTTTCCCAAAAGAACTTTCCTCAAGTTAGCAATGTCAACATTCAGTATGCCTCTGCAGATATGCACCTAACTCTATGCAAAATTATACATATATAGTGAGAATGCACGTACATATACATATACAAAACAAAATATTTATAGTAGCTACTGAAACCACGTTTTCACTGAGGATTCGACAGCTTTAAAGATAGTACAGCTGTAACTGAAAAGTAAACACTTAAATATATTTAGTAAACATATTTTCTTCTTGATTTTTAGATCCCTTTAATAGTAGCCCTACAGATACTTTATTTGAGGTCTGCTTTTGAAGTAGAACAAATGTTTCTGTAGTCCTCAGATCCAATAAAAATAAACAAAACATTCTCTTCACAGACTTCTTCACTCGAGTGCACAAAATCCTTCCATTGCTCCATTTATTCCATTAGTGTAGGGCTTAAATGATGCATGAGGCTTTCAGCAGTGAGGTGAATATCATTTTTAAGAACCCAGTAGAAAGATAAACAATACAGAAACCATAACTCAATACTGAAAAATATTTGCAAGTAAAAATACAACTGTAAACAGTACATTCAGGTCCAGCCTCAGACAGAAAGCAAAGTAACTCTCCCCCAACAGCAGCAGGCCCTGATTCAGTTTGGCATTTAGGAATGTGCTTATTAACATTAAGCACAGGCTTTAGTCAATACAATTTAAGTTCTGGCTTATATGTTTTCTTAAGCCAGAGCTTCAATGATTAGAAGAGGCTCAACTACGAATTAAAAGTAGCAAAACAGTCAATAGTGCACTGGGAAAATTAAAATGTACAATCTCGTTTCAGATTTAACAACTGGTTAAATGTGATAAGTGCAAAGTCTGAAAGACAAAACTTGCTTTCTCAGTGCTATGTGCCAGAAGAATAAATAAAAAACACTATATAACATTTGATTTTAATCTCACTTCTGCTCTACTTACTAACAGATTTACCAGATACATTGAATAATTTGTCTAATTTCTTTAAACAAATTATTTTTCCAATTAAGTTCCTCAATGCAATCAAGAATAGAAGTAACTGATGTGAGAAATGTTATGGCACCTGTAATTACCAGAAAGAGGAGAGAGGATAAATTGATCCTATATGGGATGAAATGCAGTAACAACATAAGTAATTCTAAAAAATATCATAGTCAGATGTACACAATATAGACACAGTTTAGAGATGCAAATTCATTGAACTAACGCATTGCCTTATCTATTGTACCCCTCTCCATTTTAATTCATTTCATGTTGCTCTGAGGATAAATTTATGGAATAAGACTCATGACATTCTTAAATAAAAAAAATTTATATGCAAAAAAAAATAATCACACTTAAGCAGATGTTACTCATTTTTATAGTGTTAAATAACATATTGTAGGTTAACAGCATGAATTTCAGTGTACATCTTGTCTTCATTCTAAAATCTCCCACCACTACTTACAGGATGGTACAGAATATAAACAGAGCAAGAGCTTTTGATAGTGCTTACAATTCTTCCATCTAACAAAATATGCAATAACAACAAAAAAAATGGCAGAGAAAACCCAGGTTCCAATGTATCACACAGCAAAACAAATTTCAGAACTTTTGCAATATCAGCTCAGTTCAATCTTAAATTGTACCATGGCTTACTCACAAAATCAACAGTAGTATATAAACAAGTTTTCTCTGCGCTGTACAAACTATACACGCTAAAAAAGCCACATAATTTTGTCCAGAAAATATATATTCTAAACTTCAGACTCAGGACATCAGCTGGATGTATCATCATGAAGTGTTCTGTTTTTCTGTAGCACTGTACTTAATTCCTGAATCACATTTGATGGCAGTTTGTTATCTAATTCCATTGTATTTTTGTTTGTTTTGTTCTTGATTTTTTTGGGTGGTTTCTGCGATCTATGGCACAGGTCAGCCATTCCCACACTCATCTCCTCAGCAGAGATAAAACTCTGACGTGTTTTGGTATGATTTCGCACTCTCTCCTCCTTGCGTTCTAAACACTGTGCCACAATAGATGCTTTTTCTTTCAAGTTTTTTCTTTCTTCCACTGGGTCAATTTCATCAAGTTTTGGTTTCCTCAGTTTCAACTGTATATCCTGAGTGAACAAATAAAGATAAATAAGATCATTCACATTAACACTATAATCAATAATGTTTATATTACAATTTCTGCTCTGTGATTTCACATAACATTTTAAAGAAGAATCAATTTTACTAAAGAGCTGAGATAGCATACTTAATAATTCTAAATTTCCATAATTTCTGTTATCATTTATAAGCATTTTTTGGTGAGCATATTTCCTCAACTAGTGTTACTTCTAAAAATTACATTAATCTTCCAGCAAAATGCCCATGACAATGAATTGAAGACATTCATTTTCATGTATTTTCATGTATTTACAATTTGATTTTACGCTCTACCACAGCAAATTAATTTTTTTTCAGCAGATCCATATATTAATGCCTTAATTTCTCAAAACTCTTATTGAAAATGTTGCAATTTTAATAATGCCTACAGTAAGTGAATGCACAAAATATAGTTTTGCATAAACATTTACATTACATAAACATACAAATGCACAAACATTTTCAGTAACTGTTCAGTAGTACTTGCAAAATTACTAAGACTGCTTTTTTTTATTTTTATTTTGACTAGCAATTTTAAGTAACATACTGGTAACTCAAACTGATGGCAATATGGCTGTTTCATATTGGTGGGTTGCATTTAGTTCTTTAGTTGCAAGAAATGAGAGGGAAATTACATGCCATGGCTAAATCTGCAAACATTGTGGGCATTTAGGAGCACATTTGTAAAGTAAGAGAGCTCTGAACGTGATATTTACACTTCAAAGCTTCATATGAACTTCAGTTTTCTTGTTCTGTCAGAGGGTCAACTTTGTGCACTAAATATGCTCTTGCAGAATGCCTGCTCTAATTTTGCCTGAAAGCAGTCCAATTTCACAGGCTCCAGAATCACTCTACTATTCATTGAATTGTAGACTAACAGAATCATAGAATGGCTTGTGTTGTAAAAGACCTTAAAGATGACCCAGTTTCAACCCCCTACATGAGTAGGGTTGCCACCCACTGTCAGGCTGCCAAAGCCCCATCTAATTCGGCCTTGAATGTCCCCAGGCATGGGGCATCCAAAACTTCTCTGGACAAACCATTGCAGCACCTCACTGCTCTCTGAGTGAGAATTTCTTCCTAACATCTAACACATTTACCCTCTTTCAGTTTCATCATCAAAGAAATGTTTGAAGCAACTCAAAGCAAAATATAGTAAATGGGAACAACAACACAGCAGGATTTGCTCCTAAAGTGCACTCCTGATCCTAACTCAGATACTCATGTAGATGTATCTAAACTATCTTCCTTCTAGAACTGAATATTTTTTCATGGCTGCTTTAACAGATAAGGTACCAAGATTCCATAAGACAGTTTGCTCACGCACGAAATGTGAACAACTCGAAAAAGATCCAGCTAAACAGAATGACTGCTATACAATAAATACAAAGAAAGTCCCTCTCAGCCTTGAGTGTCTTTTAGTAGTCAAAGATGTCATACATGAAAGAAAATGAATTCCAAAACCTCATTTTCCTGTACAGTTGTAAGGCTTTTCCAATGGAACAATCTGCCTACAGTACATTCCTCTATCATTTACTTTTGTTTTAAAGTCATGTTTATTTCTTCCTGATGACAGAGTATGAGTGTTGATACAGAAAATTAGGAGAAGTGTAAGAAGGAAAATAATAAATATTAACTGCTTAGGTTATAGAGATGTAAGCTATACAGTGAAGTCTACATCTGTGCATCGGAACTAGCATTTATTCAGTAATAAACAAAACAAATACTTTGATGATATAAAACAGTTTCTAAAAAGCAGATAAAAATGTAGCTTGGTTTTTTTCACAACATTTTTACAGTTATGGAGGATAGTATTTTTTAATTGCATTCCCAAAGAATGAAAATTACCCACTAATAACAAGACATTGGTGACCTAGCCGTGCAAAAAAAAAAATATGCATATGTATCCCAGAACAATGATGCATGTGAGTTCACAGTGCTACAAGTTACCATAAGTGCATGCTATCAGGCACATCTTTAGTGACTGAAAATTTTAATAACATAAGTAACAACCTCTATCAATTACAAATCACCTGCTACCATCTAGGCCTGCAAGGAATATGTTTAATATATTCATCCATTTTCAGTGAAAAACATTCCAGGCACCTGATAAACTATCCCAGTGACTCACATATGTAGGGAGTTCTGTTCTGGGAAATATCTGAAAAAGTTATTTTCTACTTAAAATATTTTTTTAAAGATTAAAATCAGTCAGTCATTCAATTTCAATTAATAAATCAATAACAGAATTAATATCTGATTGTATATATATTTGAAATGTAGAACATGTGAAATACCAGTTATGCACCACCTTTCAGAAAACAGTAACAAATCCAAGCCACCTATTGTTATTCAATAAACTAAGACATGAAGTATAAATCAGGATCAATAATCTTCTGCTTAAAGATTTTTTACGTCATATTATAATTTTGCTTCTTCTGAGAAGAATACTGACTATACTTCTGAAAGTATAATAAATTGCCACAGGTATAGCAGAAACCGCTCCCCGCCTGCCCCCCCAATAAGAAAACAACACAAGAAATAAACAAACAAAATAAACTTATTTACCAAAATAGCTTTGTATAATGTAATTTTGAACAGATCAAATACAGCTCAAAAATAACAGATGCCTACTTTTCTGAAATAGTCATGTATGTTGGCAGGTTTTATTATTAATGCAGACTTTTAAAGTACCATATAGGCACTATATACAAGAACCTTAGTTCCCATATATTGGTGCTGTAGAATTATTAGTAGAATTTTTCTGATTCTAATTGTCCTTAGGAGAATTTTTAGCTATAAAAGTGTTTTCAGATATTTTGCAATATATTTTTAGCAAACAGGAAAATTGTTGCTAGCAAACAGGAAAATTACTTTCAATAAATATCAATTTATTGATATTTGATAAATATATTTTTAAAAATACATTTATACAGCATTTTTAGCACCAGAATGTACATTTTAATCTTCTTGGCTTTGGATAATTCATTTTTTTTCCTCATCCATTTTTAGAGTGCAAAATGATGACTCTTTTTTAACCATCTGGAGAACTTCCAGTCTCTTCTCTTGCCTATAAGACAAATTAGATCACATTTCTACCGTAAGTTTTCACACTATTCTGTAAAGCACACCTCCATTTTTCATAAACCAGTGCCTTTCAGAAAATGCTTTATTCTGTCATAAGTCCCTAAAACTTTAAAATAAGGTATTTTTGTTTATTGGAGAAGAACTACAAATCTGGGGGAATAATGAAGTTGTGGTCTACAAATAGATATGTATCAGCTAACAAACTACACTGCTGTGCTGTATTACCCTATAATCACTCATATGAAATACTCATTTTCTACCAGTCAGCCATATCAGTTTATTCTGATTTTGACATTCATGTATAAAAAAAAAAAAAGCTATATTTTTATTTTCCATTATCTAACTTGGTGTTACTCTTCTTCAAATATACAAATAATGCCTGTATAAAATGTGTCAATATATAGTCATAGATAGAGACTGAGATCTTGTACTTTCAAGATCAAACAGAAATGTTTTCTGAGTTGCAGGGTACAAAATATGGTAGTTCTTGTTAACAAGGCACACCAACAATAAAAAAAAAAGTCTGTTATTGTAAGATATTGAGGATTTAAAACATTGATGCTCAAAATCCAAGAAGACTACAGATTCCAGCCTTCTAGGGTGGAAGTTGTCTCAAAGAACAGATCAAAAATCTGGTTACTCTGAAAGTAATGCCTCCTATTTATTTCTGTATAAACTATAACAGATATTAAGAACACAATAATACTATTTGATAGATAACATTCTTAGCTACAAAATATTATTTTAACCTAGTAACCATCATTAGCTTTTTCACCAACAATGAACAAGAGCCTGCATGCTGCATTCCGACAAATCTGCACCAGTGGAGGTGACCCACTGTCACTATCTCCACTGCTGAAATGCACCACCCATCACCTCACAGCGTTCATGTCCTTTGTTCGCTTTTGTTTAGCATGCATTGATGAATGTCAGTGGGTGCAATTTTTTTCCAACTCAATGACACACCTCTGCTTCATAAGCACTTCCATGTCAAACGTCATTCTGTCACACTGCCTCTCTGCCTCCATCTGTCCGACGGCAGCAAAATTTAACAGAATATTGGTGGCAAGGTTCAGTCTTTACTGTCATACCACAAACATCTACTTCTGACATCGGGGGCCAACATAATAAATAGAAAGCATTACTTTTAGAGCAGCCATCATACATCCAGAATCAAAAATACAAGAATTAAAAATATACCTAAGGGTTACAGAGCTTTTTGAATGACAAGACTTGTATTTTCTTTTCATTTACAAATTTTTAAAAATGCTTAAAAATGCAAATATTAAAAGGAGTTTCAAAAAGTACTTTCCTGAGAAAAGCTAAAATGAAAGGACTACTTAAGCAAGAGAGAAAAACAGTAACTGCATTCACACTGTATTATAATCCTTGTTAAAAAAGAACAGAAATGCATTTTAAAAACGTGTAACAAAAGGAGACCAAAAAAAAAAAAAAAAAGAAAAAGAAGGTGCTTGTTAGTAAAGCACCACTTTTATCTTTTCTTTTGGTTTGTTATGGAACTGAGTCAACTCCAATGATTTCTGCCTGAAACGCTGTCTCTAAAGGACAATAACATATTCCATATTTTCGTCTTTCAAAATCTTCTTAGATATACAAGAAATTATACTGCATACAGTCTAAGGTCCAAATTGTTTTCCTGCATGTCTTCTCTTTAGCTTTCCGATTATTTACCACTATTTTCCCCAAGCAAATCAGTGACTCCACAACCAGTGCATCTTTCCAGCCGAAAATAAGGCACAAAAGTATTCCCAGAAGCACCAGTATCTCTACGTGGATGCCAGAAATTCATCTTAAGCTTGTATGATAATGTTGAAACATACCATTAGTGCATATATTGTAGAGACACTGAAGCCAGTCTCCATAAACAGCTGTAATTAAACTCTGACCCTGTTCTTTGAGAGCCAAAATATTACAACTTAAAAAGTTTTATAGTTAGTTCCAGTTGAGATTTCCCATTACATTCGCTGAGCATATAACTAATCCCTAACAGATACTGTGGAGAGCAGAAAAAGTATGACAGAATACGTATGCTCAAAAGCTTTCAAGGACATCATTGAAATAAAACTGTAATGTACAGTGGTCCTGTTTATTTCCAGTGAGCAAACCTTGCTCAACAAATATACAAATAAAATCCATTATTGATTTATTGAACAGCCAAATCACTGACACAAGATTAGGTCAAAATAGGATGGTTTTGTTTTTACATTAGATTGTCTTAAGTAATCTTTTAATGGTTACACAATGAATGAAAAGGATTTTGACAATAAGAGCACCTACATTTTGCATTTATTCAGTTCTAAAGAGGTCATTATTACTAGACTATTTAGATATACAGCATTGTCATTAGAACTTCCACACCAAGATTAAACCCTACTTACTTCTGTACTCCCTCTGATTTTACAAGTGTTCTTCTCCTGTTGAATGGGAATTAGTTGTAAACCTCCAATCTTTGGACTTTTAGTTATAGACTGTTTTCTTGCTTTTCCAGCAGGCGGCCATATACTGGCATGCTGAAGAACAAAAAAAATTCCTTATTTTTGGAGTGCAATTTCATAAAGATACATCATTCTTTTGTATGTAAAATTGTCTTGGAAAAAGCTATCAACTACACAACACCACATTTTTTTCCCGGGAGGGGGGAAACTCAGTATGGTGCTTAAAATTACATTAATAGTTCATTGTGCAATGCTGCACAATACTGGGTGAACAGAATCAAAATGTCTCTATGCAATTTTCATGCATTTTGATCTTCTGTCCACACTGCATATCAATACAATTATCTACTAGTAATAGAAAACATCCTCATGCAAGACAAACCCATATATTTGCTCAAAAACTTTCAAATTCCACAAAAGCATGCTTTCAGAAGAGTTAATACAAGTTTCTGAAATAATACCATCCCAATTTGCAAACGTTTAAAAATTTATATTAATAACTCAGGAGAAAAATATTGCTTGTTCTACAATAACGGCATGTGTTTATCCAGAAAGAAATGGTCTGACAGTCTGAATGCCCCAAAAAAACATAACCTACACTTAAATAAATTTGGCTTTAGGTCTTTTCTTGCTCTATTGAAATAGGTCAGTTCTGGGGAGAATCCCAAAGTATGCAACTTTATTCAAGTGAAAAACATAATTGGTAAAAGAGAAAAAAAAATAATTACCTGAATATTCCAAATTAAATTCAAAAAAAGACAAGCAATATAGCAGGCAACCCTAACCCACTGCCCACCTGTGGCCCAGCACAGCTTGCAGTGCAACCCACCCATCATGGCAGCAGCTCTTCCCTGTCAAGCAAGCTGGCCAGGCTCAAGGTGTGCAACTGTCACTTAGAATGAAGCAAAATTCAGTGTACTATGAAACCTATCTGGGCTGAAAACAAGACACGGGGCACAAAGCAATGTCAGCTGAAGTTATGGCAATTAAATGTATGTGTTTTGATACACTGGCTAAACACCGTCCTGTGAGAAGTAAAAAAATATGTAGCTATACTTTCTATTGTGATAAAGGAATTTGAGAACAAGTTTCAATATCGCCTAAAATATTGTCACTTTTTTTTTTGTATGTTTGCAACTCTATTTTCAGTCAACACACATTACCTGCAAATTTTCAAATGGAATGTAGAGCTGCAATCAGACATTCAACTAAAAAAAAAAAGTGATCACATCTTTTTATTGGTTTTTATAAGCCCATTGTCAGCAGAGAGAAATATCCCTTGCTTTACAATCACATCTTATTCATGTCATCCCTCTTTGGTATTACGTACATAACTGTTTTCAAGGATGAAGCACAGAAAAAATAAAATTTCAACAAAAATCCCCAACTATTACCTTGAGAACTCACTAAGAATTGAAACCACTGAAATCAAAACCAGCCTGATGCATTAGTTTCACGAAAATAAGGTCAAATATCCCACTAGTTTCATGGCTTTGTTGCTTTCCTTTTTTATGTTTTAATAAGAAATACTAAAAATTAAAATGTTTTGTTCCTTCTATAAATTAGTTGTATTTTACATATTTTATAAAGGTAGCTCCAAAAGTAATGCCTCCCATTTTATTTGGCCACAACAATGGTGGATGTTGGTGGTATGGCAGTTGAGGTTGAACCTTCACACCAGTATTCCACTACATTTTGTTGCCATGCAACAGACAGCAATGGAGGTACAGTCTAACAGAATGATGTCTGACATAGAAGTGCTTATGAAGTAAAAGTGTATAACTGAACTCTTCCATAAGGAAAACATTTCACTCATTGACTTTTATTGACCTTTGCTGAAACCTTATGAAGACCAAACAGTGGATGCGAGTACAGAGATGCGGTAGGTGGTGTGATTTTAGAGTGACAACAGCAAGAGTGAGTTTCCTCCACTGATGCAGATTTGTATGAGTGCAGCATGCAGGCTCCTGTCCATAGCAGACAAAAATGCATAGCTAACGGTGGTTAGCTAGCATCTTGTAACTGAGAGTTTCCTCTATCAAACAGTGCTATCGTACTATTGTTGTAGCTTCCATGGAAATAAATAGGAGGCATTACATTCAGAGCAATCTAACATATGCAACACAAAACAATTTATCTTCTCTGCAGCCCAGGCAAGCCAAAAGGTTGGACACCCATGTGATACAGTAACCAGAACTCAATATAAAGAAATATTTGCATATTGGAGTGCAAGGGTACACATGGTGTTGGCCTGGGTGATACAAAAGACCGCTCTGTTGTAAAAGCTCTCCCTTCTGAACACTAAGAACATTCATTTTTTTTCCAATAAAACATCAGTAATGTTTTATTTGAAAGAAAAGATCAAAAACAATTTACTGTAGACCATAATAAGGGTAGTGAAGCACTAAAACCAGTTGCCCAGAGAGGTGGTAGATGCCCCCATCTTTGGAGACAGTTGTGCTCAGGCTGGATAGGGCTCTGAGCAACCTGATATAACTGCAGGTGTGCTTGTTCATTTCAGCGGAGTTGAAACACATTATTATTAGAGGTCTCTTCCAACTTAAATGATTCTATATTTCTAAGACATAAAAAACAGAAGTGATTCCAAAAGTGGCTAAGAGGCTTTAAGTGAGCATCTGAAGGAAACCACCTCCATTAATTTTCAGCTGAAGGAATGTAAGGCCTTAAGGATGTAGTTCCATTTCTCTTTTGTGCCTGTAACTTTACTTAAAGTAGAACTCTGGGAAAATGTAACAGAAATACTAGCAATGGATTATGAATAAATAAATTTATTATATAGCCTAATTTTTACCTATCCTCCCAACTGTACATTACAGTAACACAGTATGCCTCTCTCCAGTCAAACAGAAGCAACAGAATTGGAAGTAAACAATTGCATCAATTTTCATATCAATTAATTCTTTCCAACTGTCTCTTATATATGTTAGTAGTCTTGTACAAAACTACTGTAGAATTAAAGAATGAAGTTTTAGGCCATACTTTTCAGACTGACTTTGCATAGCACTACAAGCAACAACTGATCTCCTCCAAACTCTTTCAGTATTTAACTATTTGAGTACAAATTGAATAAACTGTGGAATAAATTTACTTTCTGTAGTAAAAGTACTCTTGTACTTATAGTAGTATCTACAACTTCCTTATCTAAACAAAGGCAGTGAAGCTGGGGAAGGATATGGAACACAAGTCTCACAAGGAGTGGCTGAGGCAACTGGGATTGTTTAGTCTGGAGAAGAGGAGGCTTGTGGGAAGACCTTATTGCTCTCTACTATTACTTGAAAGGAGGTTGTGGTGAAGTGGAGGCCAGCTTCTTCTCCCAGGTAAGTGGTGATAGGATGAGAAGTAGTGGCTTTGAACTGCACAGTTCAGGCTGGATATTAGGAAGTACATCTCAGAATGAGTTCTAAGGCATTGGAACAGGCTGCCCAAGGAGGTAGTAGAGTCACTGTCCCCCTAGAGGTTTGCAGGAAAACAGTTGATGTGGCATTGAGGGACAAGGTTCAGTGGGCAAGGTGGTGATGTTTTGATGATTGAAGTAGATGGTCTTAGTGTTCTTTTACAACCTTTATGATTTTATGATTCTGACTTTCCTGTTTAGACACTCTATACTGTTTATACTTCAGGAATTAAGAAATTTTATTTTTTTCTCTTCCTTTTCCTGATAGCAGTACAAAATTACCAACATGAAGTTTTGGTCTATTTAAGCACCTAGGAGCACATTAGGAGATTTCTCTCCCTTCTAATTGCACCAGATCAGTTAATACAAATGTCTTAGAACTCCAAAATCTTCTTTACACTATTTCTCAAATTGTAAACTAAATTCGGCTACTCTACTGACATAAATGAAACATGCTATCTGAAGTCTTTCTAATATAAAGTTTTCCAATTACTGTGATAATGCAAGATAGAAGAATGTTATCTTCTCTAAAGATGGAATCCACTTGACAGTTTTAACCAGAAGTAACAACTCAGCTGCATTTAAAGTTTTCTTGTTTAGAAAGGGGACAACGTGAAAAAAATGATCTAATGCTTTGTGATAAAAAAAAATAAAATTCTATGTAAATAGTACTTTAAGCAGTACATTCTAACAAAACAATACAGCTTTACTTTAATATTTCATATAATTTAAAGACTGTTAACTTTTATTTTTGTCCAGAACACTGGTTTTAAAAAAAATAAAAAAGAAAAAATCTCAAGGTATTGCATTAGTATAATCAATTTTTTGGCCTCAGGAGAATGAAGCATTCAAAATACAAGTATTATTAATAACAACAACAACATAAAACAGTATTAATTCATAATTTTTATAAAATGTATGTGAATTTGTTACATTAGAAAGCATCTCTTAAACATTGATAAGCCTTTTGTTTTTTTTATCTATATTGTCAGAGTAACATTCTGCATACCACACTACCTGATCAGAATCATAACTGATTGCCTTCCTTGTGATTTCATGTCAGAAGGGTTTCAACACTTACAAAGCTTGTGTGAGTTATTTCGAAATAGCCTATATCAATAACCTCTGAGCCTATTTGTTGTGACACTGCTCATGTTATGCCCATGAGATGTATGCCAGGGTTGGTGGCTGTTTCCATAGAAACTACAATAGCTACTTCAGTTAAGGGAGCTGGAAAAGACCAAAATTTGTTTTACTTTAGAAGGCATACATTATATTTCTAGCTCTACTACCTATGAAGGTCAGAGATATAGATACTGTTTCAGAAAGCGTTTACAAAGTATGCATTGCAACAGCAGTTCCCAGACCACTTAATGTAATATGTAAAGTTCACGGGTTATCATAAATCTATCATTGTTTATGCACTGTGATATCCCTGAAAGTTCCTTGAATATCATGGGTAAGACAAAAAAAAAATCAGTCCCAAGTACCAAATCCCTTTAAGAACTTCAAATCTGTTCTAGTCTAATGTCAGATTGCATTCTTCCCATCTTCTCATCTCTCACTTCTCACCATTTAAATACTAAATTCCATTGGCAAAGGTGATTTACAAGGCACTCAAAATTACAACCTCCTTGCTCACAAGCTAGTAACAAGCAGATAACTTAATTTTAGACAACACAATTAAGTGCCAGTGTTAACTAAGCTAACTTGGATACCAGAAAAAACACACCTGTGTTGGCACAGCTCTCCAACAAGACTAGTTTCCACCACTGTATTTAAACAAGGTACTTTTTTTTCATGACTACTTAGCATCCAGCATCCACAGAAAGAGCACTCAGGCTCTGTGGGACAAGCATAACCTTTGTGTCATCAGCTAGAATTTCACACAAAAGAGGTTTGTTACTGCAAAGGAAATAACTTGTCTTTCTTTAAGCAGCTTCCCTAGTACGCAGGAGGAAAATCAGATCTCAGAATATACTGATGTTCTTCCCCCAAGCCTCAAAGCTCTCAGCTTTCATATGAAAATGCAATTGTAAACAGCAGTCTTCAAAGACTAAAACCATCTTTCTGTAGCACTAATGCACTGTATACTCCAGACATCTTAATGGTATTGCGAGTTTATCCATAGTGCATCTATAACTAATACATGTCATTTTAATGGGATTTTCATAACAGCAGTAAAATCAGCATTTCTTGCATTTGATCAGATTAATACCTTTGCAGTAAAAATGCTGATCATCCAGTCTATCTGTGCTTCCTGTCCATCACAACATATATGCCTAGAACAAAGAGTTAACAAGGAAAAAAAATAAAACATAATGCAACTACAGATATTAAAGACTAAATTTCTAGACAAGTTCAAATAGAATTTACATACATTTATGAATGTTGCAAATATTCATTTTTTTAAGACTCCCATAAAAAGACAATGAATTATTATTATCTCAGATTATCACCTAACCCTATTTGAAGACATTCTATCTCTTAATTTAAAGCATGTGCAAAGACTTCATGAATTTTTAATCGAAAATTTTTAAATTGTTTGCTGATTTATGGCCATAGAGAAGAGACGGACAACTAACCTCCTTGAGATTATCAAAATATATCAACTGCAATTGTTTAGTTAATTAGGAAAAATGTAACAACTCGTCAACATTTAAGCAAAATAATGTTTACTAGTTTTAAAACATAGTTATTTTGAAATGGAACATTTCAAGAAACATTAAACATTGAAGTTAAAACAATTATGTGTTTCATGTTTACATACCACTGGTGCTTTTCAGAAATCACTACAATTCCCCAGCTGAAAAAGAAAATATCAAAATTAGTTTCAGAAACTCAAGACAGGAGCATTTTCCTGAAGCTATAGGCAATGAATTATGTAGTATTTTTTATCTGTTTATTTGTTTTCAGTACGATTCAATGCATATTGCAAATCTATTGAGGGTTTGATATTTTATTTCACTCATTTTCCCACAACTGACTCACAGGTTATAAGCATTCTCTTCGGGACAAAGGTTTATAGCCAAGTCCTGGAGATCTTGGCTAACTGCCTGCCTCATTTTGGCAGCTGTTCTTTCTGAAAACCGTTGGAAGCAAAACAACTACTAAGATAGTGTCCAATAAAGAAATCACAATGAAGTCTCTGATGTGGAGAAAAACACCCAGATGCTCTTAGGGCTCTAGAAGAGACTTTGTAAATTCTGAGTTTAAACAGACTGAAAATAAGCCTCAAAGAAATAGCCTACCTGCAAAGACTCATTTACATAGCCTTTGCCTTTTTATTTTGGACTACTCAACTACTTATTCTGCATTAAACACAAAGAGATAAAAAATAAAAAATAAAAAAAAAAAAGGACACCCAAGAACACCTCCCCATGCTGTCCTGTTGAAAAAAGGAAAACAACATCAAACATGAAAAGCCCCACAAAACTGAACCCCACCAACTTTTTCTTCAAGATAACTACAGTTTGAAATTTACAGACTTTTTTGGAGGGCATTTTGATATGCCAACAGTAAGGGAAAAGTTTAGACAAATCTCCTACAGGGTACAGTCTGCTTAGAATCCCCTTGGTATGAAATCTTATTGTCACTGTGTCTCAAGGCTTTAAAGAAAGAAGTACTAGAAACATCTGAAAAAAACAGGTGTCATTTTTCACTCCACTTTTCCAGAGACATAGTCACTGATATTTGTAAAGGGCACAGTAGTATTCATCAAGAAGGAGAAATATCAAAAATAACAGGGGTCCTGAAAAATGAAATCTTCTGCTGAACAACAGGGATTGTCACTAAAGGCCACAACTAATTGCTTTTTTCTTCTTTTCCCTTTTTCTTGATGCAAAGAATGTGTGTCCACCAATGAAATGCAGGGCACATACTCCAAAATTAAGTGAGCTGGCAGCAAACATATCCACAAGAGATAATACATTTAAGATTAAGAAAAGCCAATCAATAAAGTAATTTCCTAGTACAGAAGAGTTAACATGGAACACAAGAACAGAGATAACATCGGAACAAATAATATTACGGAGGGTAATTTAATATAGCATACTTCAAATGGCTTCTCAACTTTCTCCAGTTCCACAATGTTTTACGCTCCCTTTTCTCTAAGGCACTACAGTACCTTGTTACATGGTATTTAGCTTCTTTTCATTTTTATTCTTACTTTGTTGGTGGTTTCATTTTCTTTTTCACTCCAAGATAAAGCTTCAGTGAGTTGACAGGCAACACTTTTTCAGGTTTGCTAGCCTGCAAATAAATTAAGATTTCAATTATTGTATCAGGAACATACAAAAGAAGAAAATGCCATACAACTCTCATGGACTGAATCACTCTTCTCTAATAGATCATTATGCTTTTTCCTCTCTTTCTTTCCCATTAAGAAAGGGTGCCAGTCACTACTACTAGCAAAAGATTAATTAGCAAGAACTTGAGCTCAACATGAAGTCGTAAAACTATAACAATTGAAATAATAGAGACGTGGTGGCAAGAGTCACAAGAATGGAGGGCTGCACTGAATGGATGCAACCTCTTCAGGAGATACAGTCAGGGAAGATGAAAGGAGGGCTGCCTTCTGTAATAATTGAGCTCTTCCAAGGAATGTCAAGTATCATAGTATTTACTCCAGATCACGTAATCAAGATGAGAAAATAAAATAAAAAAATCAATCTTTAAACAACTGAAGAAAGTGACTGGACAATAGATTCCAACTTTTACAGTGTAAGGGAGAACAGGACTTTTCTCCCCCAAGTTGTCTGATAGAAGTGAAACACAGCAGGACACAAGCAGTTCAGCAGATTTCTAGAGGGTGTCAGGAATGTTTCTTGATACTGGTTTGAATGGGCCAACAATGGTTGATGCAAATCTGGATCTGCTAAATACAGATGGTAGTACTGATCACAACAACTGCAAAATACTGGTACTTAAGATTCTGAGAAGAATAACATTGAAAAGTTAGCAGAGAACAAACCAAGAAGAGAAGTTTTGGCTTATTCAAGAAACTAAGAGTTCTGTCGATGGGAGGAGGCAGCTTCAAGGAGTAAAGAAACTCAGGAAATGTATTTAAGGACAGCATTAGCCAAAATCAACTATTCATCTCAATACTCAGGAAAACAACTGTCAGGTGAGTAGCCCAGGTGGTTCTAGTGAAACTCCAGCACACAAAAAGGCAGCATACAGGAAGTGGAAGAAGGGAGAGGTTATGTGACAAGAGAAATACTGCAGTAGCCTTTTGTGTCCTTTTTAACATCTACAGCAATCACATGGAGGAATGAATCATAAGCCTGCACTGCAACTTACATGACTAGTCAATATACTTGGGAACATGAGGAATTTGCAGAGGCTGAAGAAATGAACCAACATGCCCTAGGAAATTGAACAAAGATAAACCTCAAATCCCGTACTTGAGAAGGAAGAACACCTCACAATAACACTGCAAAGTAGCTGGAGTTTTTCCTCCTCTCCTTAGCTCTTGTAGTCCTGCATCTGCTTTTGGGTCCCCCAATGAAAGAAAAGAATCAACATTCTTGAGTGACTTCAGCAGATGGCCGCAAAATTGTCTGGGGGATGGAGAGCTTGACACAGGTTGGCTTGTTCAGATGGGAGAAGAGATGGCTTCAAAAACCCACAAGTAGGTCTGGATAGGTTACACAGAGAAGGCTCTTTGCAGTGGCGTATGGTGGGAAAATGAAAGTCAATTTGAAACTAGACCAAATACGAAGAGAAACTTCTTTTGCATGAGGAGAGTCAGGTATAGGAACAGGCTGTCCAAAGAGATTGTGCTATCTCTGTACTTGGGAGATTTCAAGACTCAACTGGATTAGTCCCTGAGCAACTCATTCTGACCTCATTTCTGGCCCTGACATGAAAATAGTAAGTCAAACCATGGATCCCTTGAGGTTTCTTTGAAATCAAACTAACGTAAGTATCATAGAAATTTTTTTGATAATTACTGAACAGAAGAAACACTTAACAGAATACATCTCTACCTGAATATATAATCTTAATTTGTTTTTAATGAGAATTCATAAATTATTTACTACACACAATCTTATTAAATACCATTTTTTCCATCTGTAGTGTCATCTCTTTCTACTATTCATTTCTGACTATAACATAGAATTTAACCAAGACTACTAGTGCTGGATGAACATCTCTCTCTCAAAAAAAGAAATATACTTAAATTATTTTTCCATGTAGTATCTCTTTTCTTTTATTTTAAAATATAAAGCCATTTAAAAGCAATGCCAGCAAAATTTCCACCTCAATTTAGGAATTTAATGCTTTATGAATCAGCATGGCTCTAAAAGGAGATCATAAAGTAGTACAATAACTGTACTGTACCATAAACTTTTTCCAAGTTATTAATTAAGTTTTGACGGGCTTATTGGTATACTCTCATATGTGTACCAATTTGAGTGTCAGCAATAAATTACAATACACTATTCCTGACATTCTGGGATCATTTTAACTAGAATAATATCCACATTATCAAGACTACACTTCCCCCTCCCCTCCCACTAGATTAACAATGAATGTCAAGCATACAAAAAAACCTCTTATTATACTGTATAAAGGTGAGCAAGGCACATATGTTTGCCGGTTGGGCAAAAAATAGCAATAAAAAATAAATGCTCTTCAAACTTAAAAAATTTTTTTTAAACCATAGTTCAAATTGTATGTTATTTAGTTCTATAGTTTAATAAATTTTCTATACTCTTTAAAAAAAATACCTTTAAATACTTAAAACTGAACCCATTTTGGTATTAAGCAAATAAGAAAGATTCTGTAAGTAAGATTCAGTCTTACTATCAAGATCAGTTTTTGCAGACCTGAGAGCACATCAGTAGAAAAAGTTCATGTTTTTCAGTAACTAAGAGGAAAGTCAATGTTATCAGGAAGAAGGGGAAGCTTTTGTTGGCATAATGAGTGATGTTACTTCCTATAATTTCTTCACTCGTGACATCTGTATGTAAAAGTTTCCTGTTGCTTCTGATCTCTAAAGATCTGTGAGACACTAGAAAAAAAACAGCATGCAGTTCCAACTTCATATTACTTCTAACACCACTATCTACAGAGGTTTTCATTTTACTCACAGCACAAGGAAATGTAAGCATTCATAAACATTTTTACAGCTAGTAATATAGCATAATCAAAATAGCTAAATCAACAATTGCTGCTCTTCTTACTAAAGTCTCTGAAATAAGGACCTTAAATTCTTGTACATCACTAAAAGCTGCCATTTAGTATCAGAAACATTCATCTATTTGTCTGTCTTCTCATTTCTACATGAAAAAGAAAGTTCAAGGCAGCATTTATGATTAAACTAGTGAAGAATTAACTGTACCTTCATATCCTTGTAAAGAAGCAAATTTCCTTCCCGTAGTACAAAATAACGCTCTTGAAACTTGTTTCCAGACAGCAGTTTTGAAGGTTCTTCTTTGTACTTTAGATAGCCAGCTTTCACACTACCCTTCACATTTCTCTCTACCAAGAAAGTAAAAAACTCTTTGTTAGAATCTGTTACAACATTGGAAACAACTACTTTATTTTTAAGTGCTCTCAGTATTAGTGTTTATCAAAAGACAAAAATTACACTTCGATTTTAGTAATAATGGCACTCAAATTTTAATAACATAATGATTTTAATTATTGGTAGGAAATGTATTTTAATGTTTACTCCTAAGATAACACAGAAAGAATTCACCAAATAAATTAAAAGGATCTTCTCAGAAAAGAATGTGCAGCTACGTATACAAAATACACAAAGAAACATGTATTTAGTATATGTACATATTAAAATAAAGACAGTAGTCTGCTTCATAAATAAACTTTGTAAAAATAAAAAGCTTTTATTAAAGTAAGAACTACTGAAGCTCATTACTAATACATATAAATTACTCTAATTCCACTTCAAGGTGCCTCTCTTTTTCCAGTTCTTTCCTATATGTATATACACACTCATACATGCTGGAAACATACTGTCAGCATGAAGAAAGAGCAGCCAGAAGGAGATAAAGTCTTCTCCTCCATTCTAGACAACATTTCATCTTTAAGAGGGAGCTATATACTAACACGGTAACAAATAACTTTCACTCAAAACATTACAATCTTACTACTTATTTTGGCCATCAATACTCATTTTATTTTTCTAGATGTACGTAATTCATTCATTTATTTTTGAATTATTGAATAAATTTTCTTAGAAATCTTATGATACTAGCAGGTTTTTTTTACAGCATACTCCTTTCAAGTTAGTAAACAAAACTGTGATGCAAAAAGAGTATGTAGTATATGGAGTACAGCATCCTAATTCAATTAGCTGGTTCCACTTAGGACTTGATAAACAGATACAAAAAATATCCATTATTGTGAAATAGTACACACTGTAATCTCAAAAATAAGAATAAAATGTTTTAAATAAATCAATCATATAAACAACAAAATGCATTTTCGTTTGATCAGTTAGAAAAATACAGAGATGACTTTTCTGTAGGTTAAACCTATTGCCACAGATATTTTTTCCAATGTGAAGAATAGTATTACACAGTAAACTACACAAATAACAATGCTTAAGAAGCCAGTCTGGCTGTAGTGTACAATTATCAGAAATTGCATGAAATATCACTAATGATCATAAAAAGTAAAGTCTAAGACAAATGCATCTCATACTGTTTTTAATTATTTATATTTAAATATTTATATTCTTTGTCCTCCCTTGGAAGAACATGTAGATAATTTTTCCACACAATTATTTAGGAAGGACCCCAACATTCAAATAGTGAGATACATACTAAATACAGTTTTATATGCACACATGTGTATGCACAAAAAGTAAATAGGTAACATCCAGATTCAGACACCTGATTATTCTGATTAACTCTATTGACAAAAGACAATTAAAAACTGCGAATCTATTTCCCTCTTGTCTTATATCTTACCACAAACTGGAGTTTAGAAATACTTTAGAAAATATAGTAGAAATTTTAAAAGGTATTAAATTTCTTTGATTTTTATCAACTACATTCTAATCAGCATTTTTGCGTTTAAAAGAAAATCTCAACATAATATTTCCCACTATTTTCTTTAGCTTACGACAGAATCTAATGCAAAAAAATCAAAAGTCTGATTTCCTCAGCTCTCGGTGCAAACATACAATAAAAAAACACAAACATGAGCATATTTCCTCTCTGCCACTAAGAGAATTTGTTTCGTATTCAGAGGTATTCAGAGTGGAAAATGAGTCCTTATCCACACCAATGCAGGCTTTTTTTTTTTTTTTTTTTTTTTTTAAATATACCAAGTGAGAGAAGCAGAATGCTCTACCAGTTGGAATATTTTATATTTCTACACATAGCTCTCAAAATGATCAACAAGACCTAAACTTTTTAGCATTCCCACCTTAGCAAATCCAGGAACACTCAGTCTTGCAAAGATCTGTAAAAGCCTGAAAGAGGAAAAAATATTCCTCTGATTTATGGTTTTCTGTATTCCTCAGAAGTATTCCACACACAAATCTAAAATGATCAGTCCACATCCTATCTATTTTTCAGATATAAATTTTGTAAAGAACATGAAGCTTTCCAGAATTTTGCAGCTACTAAGAACTGGAGGTACTTAATCCATTCAGGTTTGATTCACATTCAGTATTGAAGTGTTACAGAGAATCTCTCTGAATAATAGCCCCTGGTTCTCAGATATCAACACTTCCCACTCAAATTATACAACTCTTTACCAGGAAAAAAAATCAAGTACTTTTATACACACTTTATAGTGAATCCATTCCCTCACATTTTTCTAACAAATACATCTTTAATATGGGAAAAATTCAGGTAAGGAGAAGATAAAGGGTCTCGAAATAGAACTACACAGCACAGAGTATCTCTCATACCAAAATGCAATGCACACCCTGCCCTGCAGAACAGCACTTCAAAGACAGCGATTCTGCAACAGGCATCAAAAGCTATAGAATAAATTGCCAGGAGAGAAGTAAAGATTTGGAGGAAAGTATAAAATTCACAACAAATATTCTGAAACATATCAGTAAGAATAAACCATTTCTTTTCCATGAAAAGAAAAACTGATCTCTAAACAAGAAAAAATATAAATCTATACCTCACTACAACGTTTGGTATTGCAGAACATGAGAAATCAGTTTAAGATTGAGAAAAAGAGTGAAAGAGTTAAGAGAAAGGACAAAGTATACTACATATAGGAAACATGGTAAAAGTTTCATTGACAGGAAAGGCCCTGATAAGTTGCCAGAATAAAATGAGGCTAAAAGAGTTGCTTCTATAGGCTCACTATTGAACTAACATTACTTCAAATATCATTAAATATCATTTCTCTAGAAGAGAAATGCTGATGATACAAAACTCTGAAATAATATTAACAGAAAAAAAAAAGGTCAGAAGTATCATAATTTATGAAGATTCTAATACAAATCACAGAAGAAAGTAAAATTCACCAAATTCAATTATAAACGTAAATGTGATCACAGTCCTATGAATTTTAATGAAGAGGAAGAAAACCATCAACTCAGTAGTCCATTTGTATGGGCTGAATTCACTAATAAAAACCACAATATGAATAACAGCAGTTGAACATCTGGACTCAGTCCAACTGTCAGTTAGTGATGAGAAAATATCTACATAAAGAGGGTAAAAGACTGACAAGATCATTCTCCCTACTGGCCTGCAGATTTCTTGTGTACTTTGCGTAGGAGATCTTCAGCATAACCACGACTGCTGCCTCCCTCCGGGAACTGAAGTTGTTTCCCCAGTGGCTTAATTCTGTTCTTTTATCATTTTAACAGTGTCTAGTGATGGAAGTTCAGTGCTGATTTAAAGACATCTTTTTGCCTTGAAATAGATGCTTATATGTTTTCAGCATGTACAGGTACAAGACTAGAAACAGAAACAATAAACATGTAAATTTCTGCAACTACAAAATTATTGATTCCGATCTTCTAGGCAATTTTGCCTACACAATACATACATTGCCTTGCTGAAGCTAGTGAATCTGTGCATTAGCTGCTCATTATTGTTAATATTTCAGAGCAAATTTAGGAACTAGTCTCGGAACCTCTACAAGATACAATGATTATAGAACTATTTGTATTTTAAACATTTTTATTTTCTCATAGTAAGAAGCATTTTAAGAAATTAAAGCTTTAGAAATTAAAATCTGTTCACCACATAAAAGCTCCCTAGAATAGTGATTTCATATTCAAGAAAACATGTTTGTTGTACATGAGGTTACTCTGAGATCAATACTGGAAGTTTGCAATATGGCAGAAATTTAATAAATAAGATTTTAATTATTTTAAGACTAGAAAAAGGAACCAATAAACGTAAACACGCAGTCATCAAAAGCCGGTGTGTCTGGACTAAGGTCAAACTGAAAAGAATTGCTTCAAACTCAATTACTGTGATGGACTGGGGGAACAAATGGGTATAGAAAGCAGGAGGAAAAGAAGGTGGGCAAATGTCAGCTCTCCCCTTTAGATAGTACTACATTTTGTAAATTGAACTTCAGACACTAGCCTCATACTTATGTGTTTCTTAGAACAGTAGTTCACACACATTCCTTACAACCCATTTCCTTTTACTGATTATTCCTCAACACATAGTGAGGTGATGGGAGTTCATATATCAAGCTTTTAATGAAGTAGGCTATTTCACTCTATTCACTATCAGCTGCAACACATTTAGAGATAGTGAAACTCCAATATAAAAGCCATGAATAACATACTTGTTAAGGTTTGTTCATATCTGTGGAAAAGAGAATGATGAGAGAAGGCTATTACTTTCAGAAGAATAAGCATAACAGCATAACTTTTACTTCTTGAAGACATAACAGACATACTGATGGAAAAATTAATATTTCTTTTTATGGTGAACCATCGCATGCTTTACTGACAGCATACAGATTTCAACTGCTTGAAAACAGAAAAGTCATTTTTGTGCATGTTGAACTTCTGAACTGCTTCCCTCAAATTAAATGCTGAATGTTTTTAGATGGGAGATCTAACTCCAGATAAAACACGAAAAAAAAGAAAAGTATCACTGGAGTAGCTCATAAAGTAGAAAATTGGGATTTACATTTGAGCTGTGTTTCCTTTCAAGTGCCAGGTCTAGTTCTTCATCCTTTCAAACAGCCACATGCTGTACAAAAATCATTTAGTTGCTTATGTTACTCAAATTAGTTTGGAGGCATCAGATTACATAATAGAAACAATTATGTTTAATATATAACACACACTACGCATACATGCATGTATCTAGTCCACCGATAGAAAGTTCAGTATTTATGTGGAAGGACTGTGAACACATTCACAAATTGTAAACAGAAATCATACATTCAGCTCACATGTATGTTCACATGGCATGCATCATTTGCAGAAATTATGTATGGTTTTGGTTCTCTGTTTTAAAAGGAAGTCAGTACAACTGTTAGTGAAGCACAAGCTTTTATAAAATACTGGTGATTCAGATGTTCTGGGACATTTTGCTTCTATGAAACAATTATGAAAGAATTTTCATTTCCTGTACAGACACAAGGATATTCAATAAAAAAAATACATACCATTGTAGAGTTTCATCATGTCTGCTGTTAAAAATCTCTTTATTATCAGATATGCAGTGCCGGGCTCTGGTAGTGAACTCCAGTGAAGAACCTGTTCTAGAACATTCTCTGTGTAATGCAGTGGACGTTCTGAAAAGTTTCCAGAAAAAAAAAAAAAAAAAAGTTTAAATAAAAAAAACTATAGGCCCTTAGAATTTACAAATTCACAGTTTGCATCATTCAGGTAATAAGAGAACAGCAGAAAATCTGCTCTCAAAATAAGACAATTAAGCACTTCATTGACTTTCTGGAGCAAGACCTTTGCAGGCAGGATCTGCATAGGTAATGAATACTAAATTGAACAAGCAGAAGTCAGGTGTTCAGCAATTCTTTTGTGTTTAGTTTTTAGTCTTTCCTTCAGTAAAGGTGCTAAAATGCTGCTTTCAAACAAACGCAAAAGTTAGATATTATTACAGGGCATATATAAACAGTAAGACAGTATCGAGAGACATAATGGGCTATAATGGGCTTTGTTGGTCTGGGCTTTATACAGAAATGAATTGTCATAGTTCTCAATGTTCTGCAATTGAAAAAAAGCCAGAGTATTCAGAGCACAGTGGAAAAAATAAATTAAAATACCCTCCCACATAGACTACACTGTGTGTTAACAATCAAAGCAGATTGAGACAGACGCTTGATTTTGCTTCATTCCTTTAACTGGAGGGGAAGAACAAGAGATCTTTTTCTCCCTTTTTGAGACACTTGAATTGTGGAGACATACATTTGTTGTACGATTCATCCAAAAAAAAGCAACTTTGAGACCCTTTCATAGAAACACCAGTGACACAAAAGCCCAACCAGTACTCTATACAAAACACTCATTTATAAACCAAATGAATGTTGGAAACACTTCGCAAATAGCCCCTAAATTTGCATTACCAAATCAAGCAGAATTGTGAACATGACACACACACTGCAGCCTCATGTATCACATTACACACATTGATACAGATCTAGGGAGGCTGCATGGCAGAACCTCCCTCTGTACAGTACCACTGTAACTGTTTCCATGCACACGACCAAGCTGGCATGCAGTAAGCACAGAATATAATCTATGGAAAGCACAAAGATTTGACAATGGCTTTGCAAGTCACAACTTAGAGGAGTGGATGCAAGAGTCCTTCTCTCCCCTAAGGCAGATTTTTCCTCAAGTTCTAAGGTCCCACCTTCTCACATCTAATGTGGGTCAAGCCCTGAGAAGACCTGAATGCAACTCCTGGAAAAGCACACCTGTGTGACATTATTGTGTAGAGTCAAGCAGTCTAGCCCTGTATCTCCTGGTAGTCAACAGGAAAAGTAAGGTGCCATAATCTCATTTATCACTTCTGATAGGATGAATGCGATGAAATGTCACCAGCTGCTCTGGGACTGTCCAGCACCACATTCTAGCAAAACATTTACCCAAACACCATAGCTCTAGAATGTATCAGCCACATACAAGGCAATTTTAAACAACTTAACTATGTTTGTTATATCACTTATAGCCAGATTTTATTATGCAGACTTGAAAACAAGACAGCCTAACAAAAATACTTTCTCAACAACCATTTTATAACTCCATTTCTTCTGGCTCTTTTGTTTTAAATGGTCCAAATTTTTAATTTCATTTCAACTTTTGGGAAACTGTTGTCTCTTTGATGTGCTGAAGTCAAAATAACTTGTTGTCTTTGTACAACAGAGGAAAAATCTATTTTAAGGAGAGTAACTTTGGAAATCAAAGGCAGCAGGAAACACTGGCAATTCACCACAACTTCCTAGAACACCAGCATTCCCAGAGTAAACACCTACTGTTTTATTTATAGTTACATTTAAGACCATCTGTCATCATGGATTACACAGTACATAAATCATCAAGCTGAAATGCATTAGCTACTTTACTGGCAAACCAGCTCATTTACAAGCTATCCATCAAGTACAATTTACTAAAAGAAATATACATCTTATTTCATAACAGCATATGGTATTAAACTTTGTGCATTAGGTTAGATAAAATTATCAATTATTTCACATTTTCTATATGCAAATAATTTAGTTGATTTTTAATACCACAATTTCAGTATTTTGAACAGCAAGCAGCCAACACATGCATCCAATTAACCTTTTACTTAGGTCATCATAAGCTAGCAAATATCCCAAACAAGTCATTTTAGTCTGAAATTGCAACAAATATCAGGCGAAAATTACTTTTTAGAAAATACAAGAATCTAATTTCCTTGAATTCTCAGGGTTCATCTCCAGGGCAGTATATCTTAAAAGACATTTCAGGAAAACTAAAGTAAAGTAACTTTCAGAAAACTTTGGGATTAAGCAAAAGGAACCAAATATCACCCTGTACCAGACAGGTACCAGATTATGGCAGGAATTCTCACAGAAATTTATTTTCTGCTTGTAAGACACTATGGTAACTGATGTACATTTGAGTAAAATAAGCAAGTATTGTTTCTATCCTGTCATATCAAATATTCAAAATACTTGTAAATGCATTTGATTATGTAACTCTCAATTAAATGACCAATGTCACAAGAGAAACGAAGTAGGAAAGATTTACTGTTTTAGTTATTCAGTGCCAAATTTGAATCAAAGATTGCAAGTAGCTATCTTTCTCTATTAGCTCATTTCTTTTTCAGCCTTTTGAAAGTCTGGTACATTCAGTCATAGAACCCTCATTTTTATTTATTCATTATTCATTTTATTTCACTTTGATTCTACCACAGAGGGATCCATGAGGAAAACTATCTACAATCCACAATAATCTAGACTGGTGAGAGATACTGAATTAGTGCTTTATTGAGTTTGCTGTATTTTTTGTTTCACTTTTAGTATTTAGTACTAGTCATTTTCAACTTTGCTTCATAAATCTCTTTTATTTCAGTGGGATACACTAACACCCTACCAACACTGACAGTCCTATATACATATATATACTACAGAGTATCTCTGTAAGCCTAATTTTGCCAATCTTGAGAAGATATTAGCTTAGAATATCTTTTAAGGCTACATGAAAATACTGATTGCTACATGCAGATATCTCAAGAATGTACCAAAAGGTTTGTCTGTTGTACTTCTTAGTAACTTCTCTTGACCATATCACCTTTAGTTTTCATTTGCTTATAAGTGTTATACAGCAAGTTTACAAAAGTTGAACTCCCTTTTCAATTATTTTCCATTACTCAGTTAAAATAAATAACATTTTTAGGGGTCTCATAGGAATCATGAGGACACTTGCAAAGATAAGCATTGTTTGTCAGTTGACACCCACATATATAAACAATTTAATGAACTCTGTGTTACAAGTCTACACAGCACACCACAAGACTGTAACACGCAAGAGATGCCAGGATCATTTAGTTGAAAAAAAAAAATAAATGGAGAATACATTTTCATTCCCATTATTGATGCTGCCAAGGTCAAGACTGAGTGCATCAAGAATATTATAACCTCTTTAGATTTACTAGTAAGTATATACGAAGATAAAGAACAAAAATACTCAATCTATGTTATTTTTTTTCTATTTTTTAATAGATTTTTCTGAACTTGAAAATAGCTACCTCCAGTGCAGAAATAGATTAGTCCACAGTCCACTTCTGGAGCATGGAAATAATACTAAAAGCAACTTAGTTAAAGTACTAACAGAAGTTGATTTTTGCTAAAAGCATATTTCTGTCCCTCGGGTACATATGCATTTTTTAAATCAGATGACATTAGTGAGAATTCAAAAGAATAAGATGCCTTAACAATAACAGAAAAATTGCTATCTTGCTATTTGAAGATTATCTCTAATAAAATAAATAATATCTATAATTATTAAAAAAAAGTTAATAGCTCTTTAACCTTTTGATTATATGTTGAAAGATAATAATAATTTAATGAATATGCATCACTAACCTAGTTCTCCATTTTCAAGTACTTCAAAAGTGGCCCAGATATCATCTTTGTTGGGAGTAATGTTTTTTATTCCTAAAATATCATTAGTTAATTCTTCTGCTTCTGTCAAAGGCGATACCTGTAACATAAATTCAGTCAATTTGCAATGCATTAAAATTACCATTTTCTGAGTTTTCCCTTCAAATCTTCCACAAAATTTGCTGAAGAAAAAAAAAACAAAACAGATACACAGAGTTGGAAATTCATGCTATTTTCTGACTACAGAATGCCTTCTATATTCTGTACCATGCAAATGGTATCATTTTCATCACTTTAAACTCTTTTTTAAACACTTTTTAAAAAAAAAAAAAAAAAAAAAAAAAAACAACCTAGGGTATTTTTTTCTAAGTATGGAAAGAACGACAATAAAGGTTAGTAAAAAAAAATTATTAAAATTATGTTAGTAACGAAGTAATTAAAAAAAAAACAAAATCCACAAAAATGCAGTCTTTTGATGTATATGCATACATAAATGTTGCACATATTTATATCATGTAGTATATACATATACATTTGAGAATCATGTGCTGAACAAAATGGAAATAAAAAGTTCAAAGGGCAAGGAAAGATACTGCCCTACTTTCATTTGACCATATCTATCATTATCCAAACAATAGAGTACTACTAAATGGACACGAGTGCATTTAAAATATGTCTGTAAAACACCAGACTGAAAAATCTCAACTACATTAAGTAGCAAGTTTTGGTTTTTCAGCACTCTAGCAAGGCAGGTAGTCACCAGCAAAATCAAACAAAAAAAAACAACCATACAAACAAAAATCCCACCAGGATGGTAATTTAAATGGTCTTTTAGTATTGAATAAAACCAGTATTCACTGCATACTTCTTAATTTTCTTCTCACAGCTCTAAGCCCGCAGCACAGAACTATATACCACTGTGTACTCCAGTAAAACCCAAGGAGAGTATGTCTGTTCTAAAACTGTATTATAACATTTTCTTTAAAAATGCTTAATAGGTCTTAAGAAAATTTAGGCAACACATTAAATAAAAAAAGATTCTTAAAAGAACATTGATATATATAAATTCATACTCTTTTAATGCAACTATATACGCATGTATGAAAATTATTTTGAAGGCAGTATGAGAAAGTGTTTGGTAAAAATCCCTTTTATACACTCACCCTGATTATAATACTACAGTCTGGCTCCTTTCTTTCTACATAAACTTCAATCAGCAGGTCTCCAGCCTGGGAAACCTAAAATAATACATAGTGACAAAAAAAAAAATCAGAAAATATTCAATATTCTTTTAATCTGGGAAAGTGCATTGATTACTTAGAAGATGTGCTAGCAGGTTTTGAACGTAACACCCCTTATCTACAAAAGACTCCCAAAGCTGAGTCTAGTGGAAAAATCTGTACGACATTCATTAGTGAAGTGAAAGAAATCATATTTCTCAGATTCAAAGGAAAAATCTAAACCCCGACTAAACCCAATATAATCATATTTAAAAGCAAATTTTAGCCAAGCTCACTTCATTACCAAAAAAGATAAACAGAACTTAAGACGGAAAAGGATGGGAAGCAGTCCCAAAATAAAATGAATCTGTTAAAAATGAGAAGAAAAGTTACTAATACCAGAATATTCCATTCCTAAACCCATTTGCACAAATTCAGATAATCAGAACTCATTACTGTGAAGTCTACAGTTATTATTATTGATTACAATGAATACATGTCATTACGTACTTAAAAAGGGGAATCAAAATACATGTTCTTGGTATCAATCTCCATTAAAGTTCTCTCTTTAAATTTGTTGGACCAAATATCCAAACTTCTATGTTAAGTAGTCAATATGCAGTAATTAGATGACAAAGCAAGTATACGACATAACATAAAATAGTTTAATATACTTAGTAGCAACAAATTCAATCAAAGAATGTGTAATAACATGAATCTTACAAAGAAATACAGATGTCAGAAAATTCAGCATTTAACAATTAAGGAGAAAAAGCTGATTTATGAAAGAAATTCTGTATTTTCTTGTTACCAGGTTGCTCAACTACGGCAATAAGACTTGGATGAGAAATTAATTTTCTGTAGTTAAAAATGTCTAGCTCTTTTCCTGCTCATGTTCCTTTGCAATATAATCATAAGCACCCCTTCCAAAGACTGTAATTCATCCCAGTACTAAAAATACTTTCAAAAAAAAAGAAAAAAAGATGATGATCAGAGCAGGGAAGAAAAACTAAGGTAGCCTTTTAGCTACCTGATAGAGCCTTTCAGCAAGCATATCATTTTACTAATATTACCAAGATAATGTTAATTTGATCATTAATTCTTTAAGAATATCAATTTGTGTCAATTCTGAGAAGAGTATTCATAGCAAAGTTGAAGATAAAGCCTAGGGAAAACAAAATCTGCATCATATGCTGAATAAATTATGGAGAAAATAATAAAAACAGGTAGGCTTTGGGATATATTTTGACTAATTTAGAGAAGATACATTTCCACAGAAAAATAAATGGCATCGCTCAATTCTGAAGAACATTAACATTATGGAAAATGGTGACTTTAAAGTTAGTTTTGCCCCTGCAAATAGAAAAATAATGGAAACATTTGTGAAAAAAAAAAACATTGAAAAGCTACTTTTAAGAAAGCTTTTTAATTATAGTGGCACAGACTCAAAAAAAGCTCATTTAGTTTTAAAATTTGCTTTTCAGATGGTATTACAGAAAAAAGGTTGAAAAATGAATGAAGTTGACATTTGACTGGGCTCATGTAAACAACTGTATGGAGAGAAAATGTACTGTAAATTACAGCTGCAAACAGAAACAGCTGGCCTAAAGATATGGTGGACAAAAAATGAAGAGAGCTAATGAAGTACCACCTGGAATGCAGTGACATTTCAGATGTAAGAACTTTAAGGCCTTCAGCAGAAATTTGGTTCAGTCATTCTCTGAACACTGTATCACCAGCCTGGGGATAATTCTATTGTAGAAACCAATGAAAACACCATGAAATAATAGAATTATTAACATAAAATTGAAAGTTTTTAATATGTATGTTTAAAATTGGTCTCCGACTTCATACTTAGACATTTTGATCATTTCTATCTAGCGTATGAAGCACTGAAAAGCATGTAACAACCTTCAAGTTATGTTCTGGCCTGAACACTGGAATAATTGCAAAGTCTGCTTTACAAAAACCATTCTACTTTATCAGTTCATGCCTCATTTTTATTTCCCTCAGTTCTGCAGTTAACAACACTAGTCACTATACAAACTTAGAAATTTACATTACATAAATTGAAGTATATAAACCTATAAACAACAAAACATTCTTTGTTAGAAGCATTTGCATTGCATTAAAGTTTTGCCACTTACCTGAGTGTCTTTCCATCTGGTAATAAAACTGTTCTCTATATCCATTTGTTTGATCTGGTCTTCATTTACCTGTTTAAAATTGAACAGTTTTATTTAATTAATGATTACAAACTACCATAAAAATTATAACATTAACTAGAAAACACTACAATGTAATAAACTGATAAATGCAAGTAGAATATAAAATTAGGTATTTATTACTTCTAGTAATCATGTTCTTAGGGAAACACTATAAAATATTCTGTCCATCAGAAGGACTATTTCATTGATGTGATCATTACTATGAACTTTACCATTTTAAAAGAGAGAGGGCTTCATGAAAAAATTGCCAAGCAAAATGTTACAGTGACAGTCTAAGCCAAAGTGGCTGAGATTAATTGCTGCTGAAAATCCAGCTGGATTCAGTGCACACTCAAGGCCTAAGGAACCAAAATTTATTTCCTCTAAAATTCTTATTGCAATCACAGCTCAAACACTAAAAACATAATTCTTCTATGCTTCAGTTCTGACTAATGTATAAAATCTGAATGAAAGTGTTACTTTTAATAGTTATCATCTCAAAGTTCTCTTAAGATTGTTAGCAATCATCAGCAGCAAGAGTGTGCACCATCCTGGGAAAAAATCGCTCACAGTAATTCTATAAATGTAGTCTTTCCTTCACAGGCTAAGACATTTGGGAAATAAAATTTAAAGCAAACAGTAAAATACATCCACTGAATTAGAGTTCAGTAACACTGCAAATCTTTAGACAGTGTAACCAACTCCAGGATCATCTCTAACATTAAGGACATTTCTATATTTTAGCATGCCTAACAGCAGAGCAATTAAAACACTTTATATAAAGATACCCACATCAAAAAGTTGCACATAATTTTTAATTAGATCTTCAATTACATTGACTTCTTCACTAGTCTGGCCTTTAGTTTGGAATAAGCAAGAAGAAAACACCAGGGCTAGATTGTGAGGGTTCATATGATTGATTTCAGAGCATTTCTGCACCCTGTTGAAGGAGAAATAAATATATTTAGATGATCCCATTATTCCTTTAGCTGTTCAGTGCTCCTCTAGAGAATATGAAGAACATTATAATAATAATAATAATAATAATAATAATAATAATAATAATAATAATAAAGGAATGAAAAACCTAGTGTAATCTATTACATTTTTTATTTACCTCTTTATATTCTTTATCTTGCAGCTCATTACGGAAAGAAAACATATGCTTTGTATCTGCACCTTGAGCAGCATCAAAATCATTTGTTACATTATTTATTTATGTATATCCTATAAACCAATCACCTTAGAGCAACAAAAGCATGGAAATAAATTAGGAATTCTTTAGTTTCTGTACATGCAGTGAAGTTCTCAGATCTACGTCTTCATACTGTAGTTTACATAAGATGTTCTCCTTTGTAAGCTAACAGAATTTTGCCTGTTTATTAAAATATATACAAACTGCTTTCAGAACATTTTAATCAGTATCTGAACTGAATAAGCTTAGAAAAATCATTAACTACAATACTTAGTGTAATCCTTATCCTAGTAAAAGTAACAGTCGATTTAGTAATTGTATAAATAGTTTTTAAATATCTACTATGTAATTGCTCTGAGTACAGAAAAAAAAAAAAAAAAAAAAGGTTTTCACATTTTCTACTCACAACACTTTACCAGGAATAATTTGAATATTCTCTTGATTATCGCAGTTGCAGTTGTGAAGTAAAATGATTAAATGTTTGACAGAGAGCTAAATTTGAAAATTGTCATTTCCAGTATAGACTGGGGAGAAGGACATTTCACCCCAAAAAATCTTTTTATCTTAAGAAAAAATTGCAATACCTTCCTGGAAAACAAATAGACTAGGGTGAAAAAAAAAAAAAATAAATAAAAAAAATCATCTAAAGAAGTTCTTGGACTCAAATACTGACAGCCCCCTATCACTATAAGACATTTCCATATTGTTGATATTTATAGTTACCTATTACTAAAAATATAACCAAAGAGACATTATAAGTTAAAGGTAATTGAATATTATTAATAATTACAAGATAAGCTCTTGATGCTTACGAGCTGATGAAGTGATCCACATTTTATTCATGGTGGTATTCATTTTATTCATATTCAATTATGCATTCCAGGAATTTTTCTGCTACAGTGCATTATTTACATTTACCTGTAAAGATGTTCAATTAAAGCAGCCAAAGTTGCCTTATTGACTGGTGGGAGTGTACGAATAAAAGCTCCGTACTTCATCACGCGTTCCTTTTCATTTTGCATATCTAACAGAAAATAACAATTACTGAGCCTTAACAACGTGTACTAAAAATCATCAACAATTCTCATGAACTATGTCTGCATCATCTACTTATTTTAAATTGTAATTTACTCAATCCCTTTCTTTGTGAAGACAATACCAATAATTTATTATTGTATGTTAGTTCAAGGAAAGAAGATCAGCAATAAGAGACTGCATACTGGGCTCATGAAAATCTTCACCAACAGACCCACTGTCACCATCGCCACAGCTGAAATGCACCCCCCTCTGCCTAACAGCATTCAGATCCATTGTTTGGTCTCCACAAATGTTCACTGAGTGTTGATAAGCATCAAAGGATGCAATTTTTTCTGCATCAATAAACTAAATGACACACCTTTGCTCCATACATACTTCCATGTCAGACACCATTTTGTCAGACTGCTCCTCTGCTGCTATCTGTCACATAGCAACAAAATGTAATGGAATAGTGGTGGGAAGGAACCTCTACTGCCATACCACCAACATCCACCGCTGGCATCATGGACCAAGATGATAAAGTAGGAGACATTACATCAACCCTTGTAAAAATATATGCTTCCAAAAGTATCCAGAGCTGAGGAAAAAAATATCTTTTCATCTGTGTTGTTGTTGTTGTTGTTATAAATTTGGAGAAATGTCCTCAGGTCCAAATCAGTTTAAAGTTTTAAAAATAAAAGACTAATAAGAGGAGAGGAAAGGAGAATGGCAGAAAATAAGGTGCACAAAGCTGAACAATGGCAAACAAGAATTCCAGTACTGTATCCAGTATCTGAGACACAGTCATATCCCTTTGTGTCTGCCTCTCTGTGCTGAATATAGCACAGAGGCTATGGAGAATAATCCTGCTTGGGGCAATTGTTTAGTTAATGTAGTATGACTATTTATTTATTTATTTATAACATTTTCTACTCTGCCATTGTTTTTCTCATGTTTCTGAAAAGAAAATCTGCAGAATTCCTCCAATCTCTTCCAGGTGATTGCTAATACTCTAAAGTAACTACTGAGCTAACCGTATTTACTGAATGACATGGGAAAAAATACAAACAGTTTAAAGGTGATATACTCTATTTTCCTAGAGGTTTCAATCTTCCCACAAGTACTGTGCAAGACACTTTTGTAAAGAAGGACAGGATTCTCTTCTCTAAAAGATGGAGCCCAATGCACAATTTTTAGCCCAATGCACAAATCTAGAAGCTAAATCAGTGTGACGCTGCTATGCACTTTCACAAAAGAGCTAACATCTAAACTGCTACAGATATGATTTTTTAACAATATTATTGTCAGTAAATAAATTAGTATTTCTTCCATTAATTTGTTCAAATAAGGTGAAAGATCAATATTTGTAGTTGAATTTCCCAAACTTATACTAACTTATACTGGAGAAACCTTCATATGCTTGAAATTAAGCTTGAAATTAATCATCCTTTTCAAAAATAAAGCTAGTCAAGCAATCAGTGGGCCTATACTATTTCAATGTTGTAATGCAGAAAGTAATGTTCCACCTTGTTTTTTCATATGCATCTCTAAGCATACGGTGCAAGTATTTAACAAAACTCTCATACTTGAGTACATGCAAACAACCTTTCTTGCATTGAGTGTTATTTAATATATTACCTAATGCAGAAATCCAGAACGGATAGAGTTCCTTAGTGAGAATTGCATCATCTATTTGAGAAAGAAAGCTTTTCAATACATCAGTCACATCTTCAAGTCGATGTTTTCCAGCTCTCAGTTTAACACTCCTTGCATCTTTTTTAAAACTTTCCAGCAGTTCAGCCACATTGGATGAGTTGCCATTCTTGAGGTATATATGCTTGCTACCTAAACCTAGGCAATAGAAATGCAGGATAGAATATAGAAATAAATATCTGTAAAATTGCATGTTCTTTTAGAAATTCCAAACCTTCTTACATGAAAAGTGCATCTGGCTTGTCAAACAGATCACATTTCTACAGATCACTAGTGTCTTTTGGACTTTTTGCATACTTGGTTAGTGAGAACACTAACAAGTCTATATTTGTAAATATACACATCGTAAAATTAATCAAGCCTTGGGCCACGACTTCAGGAATGTTTTACATGCAGCTCAACTACCCAGATCTCTTCAGTACTTCCCAAATCTATGGTCTGAAAAGACAGTGCAGGAAAGAAGTTTCAACGGCTGATACTGATTCAGCACAGTTATTAGTTACATTATTTGTTATCAGTACTCACACTATTTTGTTTTCCTACTGATCTGTCTATCAGAAAGCTCAAGATTACTAGAAACAATTACTGTTTCTTCTGATTTTTCTCAAGTCAAGGAAGACACTATGCAGCAACTAATAAATGGCTGAAAATATCAAGGCTAATTTAAAAAATTAAATTAAAAAAATCGTAGTCTAAAACACAGCAGAGACTACCTTCAATTATGCATATGAAAGTAGTCAAACTTTTTTTTTTTTAATACTTGTGGAAATTTTATGTGGATTCTGTTCCTCTATTTCTCTTTGTACAAGATTTTACTGTATTTCTCCACATTTCTTGAAAAAGAAAATCAGTATGTACGAAACATTGCCTTCCTTATGTAGTTGTCAAAAGAAGTATTCTGTCAAAACCTATGAATTTATGCCCTGCAATTCACTTTTCTTGCAATGCCCACAAGCACTACCATTAGATACTGTCTTTGTGTTGCTACTGTCAGGAACAACTGTTGGACCTGATAGTGTCTGTCATGAGTAGGACATAAACAAATTCATAGCCTTCATTACAACAACAAAAAAACATGTATGTCTACAAGTAACATATAACTCTCAACTTCCAAGTGAATAGTATAACATCCAGTAACTTTGATCCAGAAAAAAAAACTATACATAAATGAAAACTTAATTAAAAAAAAAAACAAACAAAAAAAACACAAGTATTAAGACATTGTATTTTAATTTAGAACATGTATTAGCAATATTTTCAAGTTGGGAATGCCTCTATCCTAGTTTAAACATCATTTCAGTGCATGAAACAGTGTAGATTATACTTTGAAAAATTTATATCGCTAATGATGAAAAATAATTTAGCAAAAACATTATTTCTTAGTTTAAGCCAACAACTGTAACCCAGATACAACTATTTATGATAATGAAGTGTTGTCACACTTAAAATTTAGTCAGATTCCAATCAATGAAATATAAATTAGGCCTTCTCATACTGACAGAGGTTATAGACACATCTATCCTGAAGATAAATTTGTGCTACGTTGATAGATATTTAGCATTTCACAAGAGAACTGATTAATTTGCAGCAGTGAAAAGGACACAGGCATAATCTTAACATCATCTAATGCTATAGAAAATTACACTGGCAACATTTACTCAAGCAAACAGCAAGTCATTATACCTCCCTAGGCTGCTATGAAAAATCAGCAGCCTTAAAACTGAATTTCGTTCCACAGTTAACATCAATTTCGTGGATTTGCCGATCACTTCAAGTCAGAGGTGTTCTTGCATCACATAGATTGTTCTCAGTGCTGCAGAGTTCTGAATTGAGGCATGGGAGATAAAGACTAATCTATATCAAGAAAATAAGTCAATTTTAAAAATACTGTAGTGGGCACGTAGGGGATTTCTGTAGTTGTACTTCCATGCACTTTTTTATTCTCAGTCACATGGCACTGTACTTTACCACCACATCAATGAGTGGTGGGGCTAACAAGAGGTATGATTTTACATTGAGTAATATATATAAATTCATTCAGTAATAAGTTCTTAAAGTGTAGTGATTTAACTGTTATACAAACTATCTTAGGTTGAACAAAACATGCTGTACTTACCATACTGTGTAACAAATGCTATACAGCTGTTCACGATAATAGGAACATCATTTTTGCTGAGCTGCTGATCTTGCAATGCATTACCATCTGTACCCGCTGCTTTTTCAATTGCAGTATACCAGACTATGAAATCCAGCTTCGTATGGCCATGAATGTACAGTGTTCTGGAAAGTTTAAAAATATTTTGAATGCACAGAAGAAAGGAAAATATGGGGTTATTCTACTATAACAGCATAGAGTTGTCCAAACAAATAGTTGGAATAAGACATTAAGGCTTCCTTCTACAACACAGGATTGTGGTGGTGGCCTGTTAACAGCACATTTTCTTCCAAGCTCATTTGTGCTAGCAATGTCACAATAAATAAACAAGGATCCACAAACAGATCTGTCAGACCTTTGAAAGGACCTCACCAACATTATTATTCCTCCTCAGTCTTTCTCTCACACCCTACATTCATATGCCAAAGTCACAGCTAAGTAGGAAATAAAAGACTCACAGACTTTTCTACTTTCCACCCTGCTTCTCTACAGTGTAGAAGAGATATATTGAACTTCCTTCCTTCACCTGGATGAAAAAAATCATCCTTGGGAAATTATATGTTTAAGTAAGGAACATATATGAAGTAACTGAAAGTTAAAGTATAGTAATATAATTGTTTAATTGCTTGCTTATCTCAAAGCATGGTCCTGTTCTGATTTTCTTATTTAAACAATTTTACTTGGGTAAGATCGTTGGCTTTTTTGTTTCTTTTGTTTTTGCTTGTTTGCTTTGTTTTTCTTTTGTTTGCTCTTTTAAAACCACTGTCAGAATAGCTTCTGGGGAAAGCTATAGAACTGAACAGTTTAAGAGTGTATGCTAACCCATATGCATGCACAGAAGAAACAATTGTTTTAAGTTAGCCTAGCAATCTTTTCTACAGACATACTCTTCATCTATCACTAAATCTACATTTTCTTTAAGATTAATATATTTTCTAATTAGGAAAATTGTAAATCTTCTTCTGAAATTCATTAATACTTTCCTCAAAGTACAATCAAATACTACTTTTAATTACCTGGGAAAACACTTTTTCTTATATAATATAATAGTGAAAGATTTCTTTTTTTTTTTTTTTTGTCTGAATCTTTTCATTTTGCATATTCATTTTAGCTTTATTGTCTTGAGAGGAAGTTAGGATGCAGTCAAGTACAAACTTGGACCCAAGATCTGAAGTGTTCTCAGGATCCATCATAACAATTTCACTATTTAGCAGCATAGGAAGATATATTGAAATATTTTGGCTTCCTGAAGACTCCTTTAAAAAAATCTCCACTTCTTGACAGTGAAAGTCATATTAACCACACATACTTGGATAGAAGAAACACTAAGACTCTTTTCCATTGGGAAAAATCAGGAATTTGCATAAAGCTCTCAAACTTTTACAGTGGAATGAGTGTGTCTGATTCAATACATTCAAACATTTCATGAAGATCTGACAGAATGGATATCCTACATAAGCAGTTCTCAAACATCAGTTTCCAAAAAATCACATCACCCTGACATATTTTAGTACTGTTATTACCATACACAGAGGAAATCAAACATCTTAAGTAGAAACAGAGTCTGCCAATGAATTTTACAATATTTCTTCAGTACTATTATTCACAGATCAGTAGAGGTTAAGACGCTGAACAAGAGACATGTTGCTTCCCAACACAAGGCATGCATGTTTATTACTGTCTTTTTTCCCATCTCTGCAGAACAGGTGGATTCACATTACAGTATTATGCAAAAAGAAAAACTGAAGCCTCAAAAGAATACTTTCTGTAATGTAAGGAATTATGAAAAGGAAGTAGTGAAAATAATATTTCTTTTCTAAAGAAAAAGTGGGCAGCTCAGTTGTATATCAATAAGTAGTATACAGAACTTTAATGCTAACCTAGGCATATCTATGTTTTCAAGCAGTGATATGAAAGTCTAAATCACATGCCTGTCAATCCACCTTCATGATATATGAATTACCTAAACTACAAGAAAAAGAATATTCTGATTTCTATGGATCTTCCTATCTTCTACTCAATAAATCACAAAACAAAACAAAATTATCAGAACTACCAAATGATTATGCTGTCACTGTTTTCTAAAATTTGAAAAGGTATTAACTTAAATAATGGACAAAGAGGTTTCTTAATAATTTTCAAAGAAAAGGCAATGTATTTTTAGGCAGCAATCCTATATTCATGAACTAAAGGTTCCTGGTAAAAAAAATGTATATATTTGGATGATACTGCTGGTACTGCAGAATTTAGGTACTGCAGAATTTAGATTGTTCAAAAACGCAACATGTCAGAACAAAATCTAGAATACGATTTGCCATTTCTAGGAAGAAATCAAGATCAGTTAATTATGAAAGCAGAACACATGAGAAGGTGAATGACCATCTTATTGTGGCATCAGAAAACAGCATCATAAAAAGTCAAGATTAACAGCTGAGCTGGAGGTAGTTCTAAAAGGCTTGAGAATATGCTCTAACAGCAGAGTGCAATAAAATTTCAGTGGATATAATAACAAGGATTGTGTTCCTGCTTTAATTAACTTTACTAAAGACATCAAAATGTAAACAAAACATCTTAGAGTTTTGAAACAATTCCAGAAGTCTATAAAAATCTAGGATTATTGGTAAAATTTAGGAAGCACACTACCTCAGATATCTTTAAAAAATTTTTTTAAAATGCCAGTTTTTGTGTTTTGAAAGTGTACTAGCCTGATTTAGCCTTTCATGATATTACTTGGCAATGTACAATGGTACAGTATGATTACCCTCTCTTATTTTTAAATTAGTAGTCTTCTATCACTGAACATAACAAATATGATCTTGCCATTTATTTTCAAAGTAAAAATCAGAGGAGAAAAGGATCAATCAAAAGAAGGGAAAGCAATTGAACTCACACTTTAGAATTCAGAAAAATCTTGTATATTGTCTCATAGTATCATTACTGAACTCTCGTATTTTACACAAGCTGCAAAGTATTATACACCTTCCTTGCCTTTCCAAATCAACTGTAAACTGCCTTTGAGAACTTATGGATCAGATAAACATTCAATTTATGTACCCCATGAATTTAACAGAAGCATAAATATACTAAGTATTTATAAGTCCAGAATTAATTGAATCTATTACATTATAATTATTTCAGCAGTAGGAGCTGAAGTTTTTATAATTCTATAGCTGTTTATTTTTTTAAGCAATCACTCATTAATAAGAAGTCTGTTTAAAACAACTTAAATAATCCTTATACCCAAAACAACCTAAAAGAAAATTATCTAAGAAAAAAGTGCATGGTACATCTAATGTACGATCTTCCCTGATTAATCAAATCCAATGACTGGGTTTGGTGTCCTGGGGAAGGGGAGGGTATGAGTATGTTTAATATAAGGGAAGTTAATCAGAGAAGTCAGTAACAAAACAACACAAGCATAGTATGAACTTCAGCAGGAAAATTCTCAAGGCATTTTCATAATTTCTTCTGATTAAATTTAGTAAGACATGGTAGGACATAGACAACATTTAATTCTATACACAAATAAAAAGATGCTGCAAGGTTTCCTGAGTGGTATTTTTTTTTATTTTTGAACTTTCCTTAAATCTGGAATAAGTCTTATTCTTTTACTTCATATTCAGTCTTGGCATAATGATTTTTGAGATTATATCACTTATCCTCGATTTAAGTGACTAATAAATCAGCATGAAAGTTGCCAGTAGCACAGCACATAAATTCATCACTTGAAGAGACCCTACCTAATAAAAACAAATTGGACGAGTACTGATATAAAATAACAGACAAAAAAGGAAAACCTAGGAACTCTGATATATCATTTAGATGGCAGGGACTTCTCAAGATATTAATTTCCCATTTGAAGGGGAAAAAGGAGTGTTGCTGGTTTTGTTTCCATATTCAAAAATTGAGTTTGAAGATAAAAGTGATTTTATATTTAGTCATTTCCCAGCAACATAAATTAATTTCTTATCACTATAAGATGAACTATCATACAGCTGTGATAAACACTTGGATATTTTGGAATCACATCCTGACCAAGAATCATTGTCCCAAAGGTCATTCATCCATATGGCTTTTAATGCTTAAGATAATGCAGAAGTTATGCTTTTTTTCTTTTTTCTTTTTTTTTATGGCATTCTTCAATGAAGAATACTTCAACATATTCATGGTTACCATACTTCAGCTAGTACTCCTCTTAAAATTATTTTTAGATAGTTCATAATTTCTATTTAACTACTGAAACAGTTCTGGGAAAACCTACTCCTATAAGTTATCACTTGTTAGTGAAAAGATTATAGTAAAAGAAATAATAAAACCTGACTTTGAGCTGGAAGTTTTGCACTGATATCTATGAAATCAGGTGCATTGCCTGTATACATCTGTTGGACTGTACCTTGGGCACTGGGTACCGCTTGTTCCTTACTTGGTTTGTGTAGCATACTTAATGCTGAATCTTTCAAAAAGCTTATTGGAGAGAAAAAACAACAACCAGGAAAAACAGGTTTTTATCTTTTATCTGTTCACGATCTACGTCAACTGACTAAAATCTGGAATGTAAGTATTATCTTAGGAAGAGTTAAAATTTATTGAAATAAAACAAGATACAACATTCTCCAACAGTTTTCTGTCATTCAAAATAGATTTCAAAGTCATCCGCTGTTTATATTTCCTCAACAGAGAGGCAAGATATCTTCCTTATTAACCTATTATCAGTTATTCAGAAGTCCATGTAAGAGCTGATGCAATGTTTACACAGATGTTTGCTCAATAGTCCATCACTGAAATTTAAATTGAATCTATTTAAAAAAGTTATTATTTTCAATAATTTTACTTTCATCTTTAAATCAGTATCTACATGAGTCAGAAAATTGGTATTTAAGTTTCAACATCTTGTTTCACTACATTTGATAACCATTTCAGCAAAACCCAAACACCAATATGGAAGCAGAGCGATCATGTTTATTTCTCAGGTATGCTTTTTTTTTTTTTTTTTTTTTAAGCTGATGTGCACCTGAGATTAGGTATTACAATAAGGTTAATCAGGAGACATGTATATCCTGCTGATCTTAATCTACACAGATTTCAATACAGAACTGTGGGACATAGAGTGATAAAATAGATGTGATGAACTGTCCAGAGTTACTCTTCACAAGTGTTCACACTTGTACACACTGAAAGAAGTTAGATCCTTTTGACAAAAGTTATTGGCAGATTAATATGACTGGGAATCATTTTCTCAGTGGAAAAACTGCATTTAATAAGCTATCCACTTTTAGCTAAGATTAGATAGTTTTCAATTTATCACTAGTAATAACTGAAGCTCTTTTCTTAACTAGTCATAGCTAAATGCACACATAATTATCCTAAAGCTTCCATCTCTTGTAGAGCCTACTTTTTTCCTGGCATCAGAATATAATCAATCTTTATCAAATATCACTGTATACTGTGCAATTTGGAATAAAGCACTCTTGCAAAACATGTTACCCACACAGATTAAACTATCACACAAATAAGATTCTTCTCAACTTTTAGGCAAAATACATCCCAACATGTCAGCTTAAAAAAATAACACACACAAAAAGTTTATTTTCCAGATAATTGATATTATAATACTTTAGTTTCATGGTAAAACTACTGATGTTTTGTGCTCCCTGACATGAACATGAAATGTGGTTAATGCACAGTCTTTCCATCCTTTAAAAATCTTCAAATTCACCCATTCTAGCAACAAGTGAAGAAAGCTCCGTGACTGATTAACAAGAATTCTAAAATATTGATTAAAAAAAAAGTAGACCAAAGCTACTTTGGAGACCTTACCTTCCTTTTTCAACAAGCAGCAGGACGTCTATTTTTTCTCCATTTTGCATCATGCTACTGATTGCTGAAAACCAATTACACATTCATATGATATACAAATAAAATATATAGACAACAACAGATGTGCTTTCAGAATTATCTTTGGTGACAAAAGGTGCATAAAATACTTAAATGCATCAAATATAAAATGCTACTTGATAACTAGAACAAAATTCCACAAAAAAAAACACAATAAAGTTTAACAATAGTTAAACAATAAAGTTTACAAAAAAAAAAGTAATATAGAGAGCAGTTAAAACAGGTTAAGATGGACTTTTTAAATGTGAAAACATCTACACTGAAATTAAATTTGTCAAGACAAATTTTTGGGATGTAATTCAAAAGAAAACTGGACTTTTAAACCCATTAATTTATTTGAATCTTTGTAGATATTTGTAATAAAATATCTTAGAGGAAATTCAAGTGCACCATGAAAATCACTGTCACTCTTTTTTACACTGTTTTCACAGAATCACAGAACTGTATGGGTTGGAAGGGACCTCCAGAGATCATCGAGTCATTGAGTTTTATGCTATTTCTGTTTAAAAACAAACAAACAAAAACAACTACATCCAAACATTGTAAAAAGATCTTCATTATCCATAATAGAAATAACATCTGGGTAGCTTTCAATAACAGAGCTTGTAAAAGCTGTACCATGCACTATGCTATAGTGCACTATACTGTCTAAACTTTTAATTCCAAATCAAGATAAAAATATTCACAAATTTTAAAAGATAGATAGAGTCACAACAGTATTCCTGATTAAAAACCACTCTTGTGGCATTATTTACGGTAAATATAAGGTGGCAGTAAATCAACAATAGAAAACCCAATGACATTTAGGAAATTTAGGTAGAAACAGTCCATAGTCTCACAGCATTCGCAAAGAGCACCATCAGTAAAAAGTTAAATTACCTCCCTTGTCTATGTTACTTCATCATAAAATCTCAGTTTATTTTTAGTTTCTTTTATAATATAGCAAGGAGCACTACCTCGCTCAATATAAAAACAAGTAGGGCAGATATGCTTAAACAAGATTCAAAACATTACAGATACTGATACAAAAAGACCATTTGCGTAAGTAGTCTTATCTATTCCACATCATGATATGAAGAAAGCAATATTTTTAATATCAGAAAAAAATCTATTAGTCTGTGAAACATTTCTCCTAGAGAATTATAATTTTTTCCAGTACATTTGAGTATTTTAAACTAAGCTTGTCAATCATCTCAAGAACATGTTCTGCAGTTAGCATTTCTGCAGTGCCAAAAATACGAGACAATAATCCCAAAAGGTCATATATTATTATTCAATCCTGTACCATTATAAGAAAGAAAATGCTGGAACTAAGTTGCAGTGCTGCAACTACACGAAATAGGGGAAAACATAACCAAGACAGAGCATGATTTACACCATGTTTAGACAGGAGTTCAGAGAGCAGCTAGCTCATGCAAAGGGATGGTCAGTGAGATCAGCAGTGTTTGTGATTTTAAAATGTAATGGCTATGTCCTTAGCAGTAGAGTATTTCCTGCATTCTAGATGATAACCAAAATTCTTACTTAGTTCTTGTAGCCTCCTTAGATATATGGAATCTTCTTGAGCACTCTCCATTTCAAGACAAAAATGAAGGCTTGACTTTTCTATAGCAAACCAGCCTTTTCTCCACTGATCCAGGTTATGGCAATCTTTGTAGTACAGCTGGCCAATCAGGTCACAGTCCCTCTCTAATAAGCATTCAGCTACAGGGGGAACAAAATGCTAGCAAACAAGACAGGGTGAGTTAGATTTAGAAAAACAACCAACCTCTTCCCCTAAAAAAAAAAACAAAACCCAGACATTGCAAACCTGTAAGGTTAAAAGACAAAAGCTGCAAAAAAAATAAAACTTATCAGATTTATCACTCAAATCTTTATATATGTTAAATTTAAGTTTTAATATTAAGTATAGCAGATTTTTCTCCATTCACACTACACAATTCAAATATTTTTTCTTTTCAAACTATAACTGTTTTAACAGGTAATATGACTGTTACCATTTGGTGCTATATCACATACAGTGTTGCTTTGTGAATTGTGTTTCAGAAAACAAAAGAATAGAATTGCTATGAACTACGAATAACTTAAATAATTTCATATAGCATCTGTCATAATAGAAAACTATTAACATATTTTTAAGGTCAACATTAAAAATGCTGTTTCAATTCTTGTTCTCATTTTATTGTACTATCTTGTTTCAAATGTTAAATCACAGAAGTATTCTTTCCTGTTTCATAGGAAACTGTTGCACATGAGATAAAGCAGTATTATACAGAATTGCAGAGATTGGAAGGGATCTCAAATGATCATCAAGGTCAACACCTGTACTAAAGCAGGTACCTTAAATAGGTTGCACAGATAGTTTCCAGATAGGTCTTGAATATCTCCTTGGAAGGAGATTCCATAACCTCTCTGGGCAACCTGTTCCAGAGCTCCATCACCTTTGCTGTAATGAAGGTCTTCCACATATTAATATGGAACCTTCTATGCTCAAGTTTTAGGCCATTACTCCTTGCCCTATCTCTACCCACCATTGAGAAGATCCTGACCTCATCCATTTCGTCTCTCATTTCCTTTCAGATATTTATTAACATTTATCAGATCCCATCTCAGCCTTCTATTCCCCAGGCTGAACAGACACAGGTTAATCAGCTTTTCGTCAGACAGGAGGATGCTCCAGGCATTTTATAATCTCCATGGCCCCCTGCTGGACTCTTTCTGGGAGATTCTTGTCTTTTGTGAAATGCGGAGTCCAGAAGTGGGTACAATATTCTAGAGGTGATCTCATAAAGACAGCTTAGAGGCAGAGGATCACATCCCTCAATCTGCTGGCCACTCTCTTTTTAAAGTACCCGAGGATACCATTGGCCATCTTGGTCACAAGGGCACACTGCTGGCTCACAGTCAGCCTGTTATCCACCAGCACCCCTTGTATTCACCAAGAATGACTTCTCAGAGGATTTTAAGCTATCAAAGCCATTTTAGTAGTCGTGCAAAGGCTCTGGACCTAACTGGAAAAGATGATTATCAGTATTACCTTAGCTATTGCCCAAGTCCATTTTCTTTGTGAATACGCAGTTTCAGCTCCAAACAGAAAAACACGTTCTGACATTAAATAGATTTCAAAGGTAAAGATGTCCCTAAAGCAAGTAGGGGAAAAAAGTAACAGTATTTAGTCTTCATAACTGTAGACATATGCAAACTCAATTTCTCTACTGTTCCATTGTTACATAGCTATGGAATGGAATAATTTCTCCTCCAATCTTACAAATACAACCAAGATAATTAACAGATTATTTGTTTAAAGGCTACTCCATAACATTTTTTTCTGCAATTCTGAAATCAATAAAAATGTATAAGTACAGACATTAAAATTCAGTGGCAATACTTCATTTTTTAAATTGCACGCAATCTCAGAAAGTATGCCATTGTAATGGTTTCAGAACATTCAAGTTTAAGCAGACCAAGGCACTGAATAGGAAGTTTTAAACAACTTGTCACAGAATCAGAAATGTTGGTTGACACGTTCTTCTAGATATCATTTGTTCTAGTCTCCTGATCTAAGTGGAACTACCACTAATTATAAACCAAGCTTTGTCTAGCCAAGCACTGAAAACCTTCAAGAATGGAGACTTTCCTGTTTCTTTTGGCAACCTGTTTCTCTTTGCCACCAACCTCCTCATGAAGAGGCTTTTCCTATCATTCACCAAAAGTTCCAGAGATGACATACACAGCAACTGACAGCCCTTGTACCACCTGCTTCCACCAACACCAGAACCGGTTTGGTTCTGTCATGTTTGTGACTAGTCCTTGGAGGTACTGTAGCTCTTAAAAAAATTTAAAACTATTTAAGTGGATTGACCCTGCTTTTTCAATTTCAACTATCAAATATTTAACTTTTTAAAAAAAGCAGTCCATTTGAAATCAGGAGAAATTTGAAAAGCAACATTTTGTAGATCTTTATTTATGTTGAAGACTGACCCTAAGGTTTGCCATTTTAGTGTGATTTTCTGTATGACCATGCCCTAGAACCCAAAAAGATTAAGCATGCTATCCCCTTTCAATGGAGACTGAGGATTGTCTAAATCTGGAAAGCTGAACATGGATCAGTTATTTCATCCTCAATGAGATCCTCATTTGCAGATGTTGCAAGAAATACATTATATTCCATTACAGAAAAAAAAAAAAAGTTTTTTTTCTTTTTTTTTTTTCCAGATGCCATAAGGCTAATAGATTAGTGAATACTATTTCCATTATATTTCATTATTTCATTGTATTTTGAGGCATCATCATTTTTCACTCTTTCCTTTCTGGACTCACTTTGTAGTGGGTAAGGCTCTTTCTTTCCTTTATACTTTCTAGAAACTTAATGAACAGACTTTTTTTCTTTTTTTTTTTTTCCCCAGACATTTCTGCTTTGTAGCTACAAATACCACAGTATTACACTATACAAAGATGTTATTTTACAACAGTACACACAGAGACAGAAATTTCAAAAGAAGTGCTATGGATTTTTTTAGACAGATCCAAAGTACAGACTGAAGTGTTTGTTTCAACAAACACATTATCTAAAAGAAATCAACAATCACCGAGATGCAACTCACACTTAAATGAAACTCTATGTGAGGTTTTAATATACCAAGTGGAGGTGTAAGAATATAAGAGAAAAGTGAGACAAAGAAAAGATATCTTCAAACTAACTCAGCGTTCAACAGCTACACTGTTGTCCTCAACTACAGAACAAGGAACAGTATTCGAAGGTTGACAGATCAAAACTAAAAAGATTACGGAGAACTCTAATCAAACGTGTTATTATCAGAAGCAAGCAAAGCAAAAGTTTTCACTTGAGGTCAGTCCTAGAAATAGAAATGAGTGTTAATTTTTCAGTTTATCATGCCATTTTATAAGTGCTAAGACCATGCATTTCAGTTTCAGTAAGAAATAGACATATCTGACTTATGATGCCTTTTTAAGATTACCCTAGTATTTTCATTATATCACCTTAAAAAAAAAAAAAAAAACAAAAACAAAAACAAAAACAAAAAAAAAAAAAACACACCAAAAACAAACATCAAACACAAATATAACTTACTTCTTGAAGGCAATATAAAATAATTGAGTTTTTTTTTTTTCAAAATTGCATGTTCAAAATTCAGGAACAAAATGATAGGCACTGACACCTATAATAGAATTTTGGAAATGTTTATTTGCTGAATTATTAACTTTGGAACATACCCTCTGTTTAAAAAGTAATCCGAATTGTGCACTACTAGACAGATAACTTCGTTGATGTCAAGCATACCATTAGGAGTGGTAGCTTTATCATTTTCATAGTAGCTGAGAAAGCCACTTTCCAAAGTGCACCATCTTTTGTTGCAATCTGTGGTTAAAGAAATAATAGATAAGTCAGTTGGTTTAATAAGAAACAAATTACCTCCTTCTGCAGAAGTTGCCTTACAGGACACATGGCTTTGTTGTAACATTAAGACATTTATGCTGAAATTTCAGTTTCATTGATTTCAGTGAGCAAGGAATTCAAGGTTTGAGTCGACTGATACTATTTAACATAGAGAAAATCTAGCATATGGTAGTTTAAGAAAGTATTTTTAAATATTATACTACAAAACTTAAAAAGTGTCATACATGATAAAAATTACATCCATCGTACACTATAAGAAAAACAAAGACACTATGTTATTCAATATTGTCAAAAATATTTTTAAACATATGCAACCAAAATAAAGATGTCAAACTGAAGAAGAAACAAACTAATTGAACAACATTTTCAAGATACAGCTGCAGCTGAACTCAATTCTCCTCTATTACAGGCTCAAGCGTCAAATAATAATGAAATTGTACATAATTTATGCCTAAATACTGGGGTAGATAAATGGAAATATCATAGACAAGTGGTAGTTATAGCTGTTTCAGGATTGCATGTTCATATTAGAATGTGTTGAAGATTTCTATTGTTGTTATTCTTACATGTACATGGCAAGGTTAAATTCATTTAAACAACACTGTAGTTAACAGAATGCTAATTAGTGCTTTCAACACGTGATAATACACAGATGCTGAGCAAGTCTGGTATTTCACCCAATTCATTTTTTGTGTTATTTTCTGTGAGTCATGCATATTTTTAGAAGTATCTGAATATTGTTTTCTTATCTTTTACTGGATATCGTTCTAGTTTCTATCTAGTTCCATCCGTATTCTATCTAAATAGACATCCAAATACAAAAGAACAAGATATTTGAAGACATATAGGTTTACAAGAGCTGAGCATAATACTTGAAGAGTTTGATTATTTTCCTTCATTTCCTACCCCAAAGTGTGAGCATTCTACAAAATGGCTCACTGCTTCAACACTGACTAAACTATTACAACCTTCAAGAATAACTTTAGAATACTATGGCTTTTAACAGAACTCCATTAAAACTTTTTCATGAAAAACAGAAGCAGAAAAATTAAACTCAGATCAAACACCATCTTTTTTTTTTATGATATATTGCATTAGAATAGCAGCAATGAGCTTTCTTCCTGCTGATCATTAACAGGTGTTAACTATCAATAACTTTCTCCCCCCAAATATACTGTGTTTCCAGGGGACTGGAGCACCTCCCCTATGAAGACAGGCTGAGGGAGCTGGGCTTGGAGAAAAGAAGGCTGCAATGTGACCTAATTACAGCCTTTCAGTACCCAAAGGGAGCCTACAAACAGGAGGGGATCAACTCTTTGAAAGGTTGATAACTGCAGGACAAGGGGAAATGGTTTGAAGTGGAGGGAGGGAAGATTTAGGTTGGATGTCAGGGGGAAAATTCTTTACAGAGAGAGTGGTGAGGTGCTGGAACAGGCTGCCCAGAGAGGTTGTGGTTGCCCTGTCCCTGGAGGTGTTCAAGGCCAGATTAGATGGGCCCCTGGGCAGCCTGGTCTAGTATTAAATGGGGAGGTTGGTAGCCCTGCATGTGGGTTTGGACATTCATGATCCTTGAGGTTCCTTCCAAGCCTGGCCATTCTGCAATGCTGTGATTCAGATGCTGTACCTAACTTTTATAGAAACTGGGTTCAGTTCATAGCACTGAATGAGTTCTTGAGTTTCTTTCTGCAGTTAAGGCTCAGCACACAAGATACCGCAAATTGCCTGTGTTGGCAAACAAAGCACTTAAATGTTCAGCCCTTGTCACCAAAGGCAAGACTGCCTTGACTCAGAAGGAAATTTTGAACTTAAAGCACTAATTTAATATTTAGAGAGTTCAAATTGATTCTGGCTGAGAGCCCTTTCAACAAATGACAATTAAAAGTCTACTCTTTTGTAGAGTCCAAAAATTAGACAAGTAATCTAATCCCCAGTTAAGAGCAAGTGATCCAATGATCTCTCTCTGGTCCAGTTAGAGTTCAGTTAGCAACAAATCACAGCTGCTTCAGCTGATGGGCTCCTTTCTATAACACTGACCAGATGGAACTTTTTTTTTCTGGGGCGGGAAGGGGAGATAATTTCTCATTTGAATATCTATTGGCCAAAGAGAGAACTCAAACTTTATCTCTTACAGATTTTTTATGATAACCACCAAATTATTTCCTGAAGATAGTAAGTAATAAAATTTCAAGTAATAATATGTAGTTTATGTTTGTATACAAAATGTATACAAAGGTATATATATAAACACACATATCTACTCCCAATAACTTGGGATATGCACATTATAGATTATTTTATGTTAATCAGATTCTATAAAGGTAGAACACAGCCCTTGAATGAAATAAAATCAGGTCAATGGGGAAAAAAAATTGTAAGTTTTATGTTGTAAATTGTTCTTAAAAAGTCATAATACTTCTTACACATGGCTGAAGAATATTAGAGTCCTCAGATAAGAGCAGTTTCTAATTCAAAACTAATTTTCCTAGTTGTTGCTGTTAGCCTTATTAAAGTGCTAAGTGAACTGATAACTAATAGACTACATGGTCTGAAAGCAATCTCATTTCTGAAGACTGACAAAATTCCATTGTTTCTTAAATTTTATGTTACCCTGCTAGTGAAGCTGACTACTGCACTCCTACAACATCTCCCCAACAAGCACAATGTAAGACATTCTGTGAGCTTTTATACATACTCTTAAATCTGTATCTGCTTACAAACTTAAACTGCACTTCTAATATTCTACTGTGTTTGAAGAGACACCAGTAGCATTACCTTGTACCTATTCTTCGCTCTTCCCAGTACTGTTTTTCCCAGTTTGCTTGTTTTCAAATGACAAAAGCATACGTATAACCATGCCTGCTCAAAAAAATAATGCTTCCTATCCTACTATGTTGGCCCATGATATCAGAGGCAGATGTTCGTGATATGGCAGTAGAGCTTGAACCTTCCCACCTATATAACATTCCATTAAATTTTGTTGCCATTTGACAGATAGCAATCTGGGGAACAATCTTACAAAATGGTGTCTGACACGGAAGTGCATATGAAGTAAATATACAGCACTTCTGAATTCTTCCATGCTAATAAAATGGCATCCACTGACATGATGAAAGATGAACTGCAGGGGCAACATTTTCCTAGCAACAATGCTTTTTAATTGAGGATTGGCTCCATCAAAAAGTGTTATTGTGCTCTTTGTATCTGTTGTGGTTCCCACAGAAATAAATAGAAGGCATTACTTTCAGAGCCCACCTATATATATACATATGTATATATGTATAATACACAAGCTGCAGTGAATACAAGAGGTTGGTGGTTAATTCCTTTCTTCCCTGGATAAACTCAGACCAGTTTCAGAGCAATCCACAAGAAAGTCCTTTCCAGCAGCAGCCCAGGGCTCTTGTATGATGTCTTTACCAATAACTGTTTGAATGCCTTGGCTGAGAATTAGTTCTGATGACCAGCCAATACTTTTGACTATTCGGACCAACATTAACAGGTAGATACTTCAAAAGTGCATTTAAGTGGGAGTTGTGTGTGTGCCTAATCTCCACTAAGGATCATAAAAACATAAAACCATCAGAATATGGATATTGGCATACAGAAATATTTAATCATGATTTTCTCAGGAATAAGTTTAAATCAGGAACTAGCTCATATTTTAAAAACAGACAACTTGTTTATTGAGATGGAAAAAAAACACAGAAATTTAAAAAGGGGAAAAATTACCTGTCACTCTGTCTCTCTCAATAATAGTCCTATAAGAATATGATTGTTGATGATATGTACTATGCTAAAGCACAAATTTCCAAACCACAAAGCTTAATCTTAATCAAAGCTTATAATTTATTTTATTTTATTTTTTTAAGATTTGCTCATTTCCACTTGGGATCCTTTTTGAAATTTGTAAGCTTGAGCTATATCTCAGTTATTCAATTGAACTTACTGAAAATATAGGAATGCTTTTGAGATTATTTCAGGAATATTATAATTTCAAATGGAAAATACTTTGTCAGCTAGCAGCATCCTCCTAGGTGTAATTCAAGTGAGAAGTATTTGTAAATACTTTTATTTATCAATAATTTTTAACTGAATAATTATTCCCTAGTTTAATTTCCTCTGTCAAGCACTGTACAAAGACATGAAGACAATCAGGATTTTCTTTATCTGACAAAAGTCCATGAAATCAAAAGAGGATATGGGAAGTCAAAGACATTTTATCTTTTTTAAAGTAATGCAAGATGTTGAAAAGTACCAAATTAATCTATATTGTGCATATTCATGTATTATTCAAATGCATAAAGTACAAGTGAAATACCTTCTTTTAATTTCTTCTCTGTAAGAAGCTTGGTTGAATTAGAAGAAACTTTGTATAGAAATTCACATAGAAAAGTGGAATGCGAAGAATCTTCAGAGAAGCAGCTTTCAAAACTGGTATCAAAGTTTGGGAAATCTATTAAAAAGACAAAAGAGTAAACAAAATATAGAATTTCCTCTACCATCAGTTATAACTGCTTCTCCACGTGCATAACTACACCTGCCAGGATAACTACACCTGCATAGCTACAGACACACATTTGCTCCATAAGCTCCTTGCTTCAGAACAGATGTATATTGGAATTTTTCTGTTTTTATAATTAAAGGAAAATTCTTACATATTCATCAAAAATAGTTTACTTCAGTTACCACATTACCATTGTCTACCACTGCTTGTCAACATAACCAAAATATGGTTTTCTAGCTTACCATACTAGATTTCACACCTTACTGTAACATACTTGAACAGAAGGGAACTGTTTCTCTTGAGGGCTTGTCTAGAAGTTCACCACAAACAGATGATGATTCAGAGAATCACTGGGATTCTGTCATGACATCCTCTCTCTGAAGAGAAGGAACAAACACCAGATCCACCACACAGCAATACTGCCTTGGCTAAAAGATCGCAAGTAGAAAACACAAAGCCAAAAGAAGCAAACTTCTTTCTATAGCCTTAGGGCAATTGTACAGCTTAACTAGGGGAAAAAAAAAACACAACCACACATACAGAAAAAAAAACAAACACCACCACTCCAAAACCCACCATATCTGTGTGTTTGTGTGGTGAATAGTGATTGAGCTCAATGACCTAGGAAAAAAACGCCTGGCATTTCTGACAAAATTCGGGTTCAAGGCACCTCATTTGCTCTGAAAAGCTCCAAGTTCTTCCAGCATTTCATGCTGTGAAAGTATGCTCCTTCTTACCCTCAACTTACCCTCAACTTTCTCCTCTAGTATGGCTTTTATGCCTAAGGTCTTATTCAGATCTGATAACACTGTTCTGCATAATACTATTAATAACTATCAGTCAATCATCTTAACCCATGAACAGTGAGCTGCCTGAGAGCCCCTAATAACAAGGCTGCATGTGACTTCCCTGGTTTCTGCTAAATATTGTGATTTTTAAGTGACAAAATTCTCAGGGTGGAATAGGTAGAATATTTACTTTACTAGAGATAACTTATTGAAAGGTTCTCCTCTCCAGAGGAGGTAAGCCGCCAGATGTGGTAGATAATTCATTCTATGATAGTTCCCTAAGTAATATAAGATCCAAAAATCCAATTATTAGCAAACAGGAAATCCTGGTATCATAAGAAAGAAACAACACAGAGTGTGGAGTGGTGTGGAGGTACCGTGGCCAACCCCTGCGATCATCCTGCAGGAATGGGGATACTATTCAAACTGATTAATTATCTTCACATCTGTGAAGGTAGTCACAGTGGTGATGCACTGGAACAGATTGCCCAAGGAGGTTGTGGATGCCCCACCCCTGGAGGCATTCAAGGCCAGCCTGGTCTGGTGGTTGGAGACCCTGCATATAGCAGGGGGGTTGAAACTAGATGATCACTGTGGTCCTTTTCAACCCATTCAATGCTTCTATGATCTTGTTTTCCCAAGCTAGCCCTGAGCTATCAGTTTTCCACTTTTCCATCAAAAAAATGTCATGCAGTATAAAAATGGTTTAAGAGAGGAGGAATTTAGGGGAAAATATCATCACAGTCAAGTCAAGAGGACACTGCTGAATTCTAGGTTTCTCACTCAACAGATTGAGCCTCTCTTCCTATTTCCTTGGAGGGATGCCTACTGGGTAAGATTCTCACACTCTGTTATCCCAAGATTTTCCCTCAGGAAACTTAGAAATCCTTATAGAGCTTTTCCATGATTTAATGCATTTGTGGCTGGCTGCATTATTTCTATTCTTGTGGTTAATCTCACATACTTTGCACACAAGTAATCTTATCTCTGGCAATCCAAAAGAATCTGTTGTTTTAATGAACTGCACTATTCAATAACCTAGGCATAGGAGTCCTCACTGGGCATGGTCAAACTCCTCAAGATTGATTGTGAGAACCCATTTAAAAGTGACAAGGCCAATTGGGCAGTGAGCTGCTTGTGAATATGTAATTGTGAAAGTTCATACGTTGAATGCAACCAGACACACAGCACCAAATTGAGCATAGCTCAGAATCTAAGTTCAGCTTTCCCAAGACCTTTGATATCTGAGGAGAAGCTGGAACACAACACAGTCTATTTTCTGCTAAACTTCTCTGCCTTTTTCATTCACTAAAAAAGAATTTGAGCTCAGCCTATCAAGTGCTACTTTGCAGAGTTTCATGAGACAATGGAGAGTATGTCTGAAGTTCCTGCTGGATTAGCATAGCTAGTTTTTTTCGGTACAAATCTGTGTGTGAACATTCATTCCCAGACTGCTACAGGTACTGGAAAATCTTCCAAAAAGGGAAGTCCAGGCACATCCATACAAAAAATTGATTTTATGGGTACCAAAAACTGATTCACTAAAACTATATTTTAAGAATATTTCAAGTGCCTGGAAAAAGTCACGGAGATCAGACCTGCTGACATCCAAGGCCAATGTTTACTGTGTGCTACATGCTATAACTGCAGTTATAACCTGAAAAAGGGTAGTTTTCTAGGATAGATTCTATGACAAGCTAAAGAGGAGAGTTGTAGGACTGTGCACAGTAAAGGCAGACATCAACAGAAATAACTTGTAAGAAAAAAAAAGCCTGATAAATACTTCTAATTCTTTTTTTTTAATTTATTCTATGTACCCATTCTTCTTGTTAAAGCTTAATAATACAAAGCAGATGATGTTTTTCTGCTGTATTATAAATAAGCGTAAGTGGTATGAGCCACTGTAGACTATTATCTTTTTAATAACTAATATTGATGTCCAAGAAAAATGAAAGTAACATACACAATTTACATACGCAGTCTGCTAAAATACAATTAATGTCATGTTGCTTCCTCCCCTATACCATTATTGCTCAACTCAACACCATTCTTTTTCTAATTTTTTCCCTTCCTGTTTGCTCAGAGAGAAAATATCTTACCTGAGAACTTATTATGGTAGAGGAATTCCATTTGCAGTCTTTGTCCAGCTTTCTTAGCTAATAAGTATGGAGTACTGTAAACAGGATCACCAGTAGCACACATTACATCAGCCCCACTGAACAGCAGCATCAGAGTTTCTAGCACATCTTGCTTAACTACAGCAGCACACAGGGCCTTGTCATACAGAAGGAAAATAAGTAGTATGTTTAAAAGTAGAAAGTTATAGGCAACAAATACTTGTTATTTAGGTAAAAATTCTTTCACATTCAATATAGATCATCCTCATTTTCCAGTTTCATAAACATTGGGAATCAGCAGAAATAATGAATTGTGGTCTACAAAGCAACAAAGAAAAAAAACATCACCCCAAGTCTTGCAAACTTTTGCTGCCACTTGTTTTCCTAGGGCATGCTAACATGAATTAATACAACTGTGGGGACAATTCATTATTTGTTTATATGAAAAATCCTTTCTCTCTCCTCATTTTTCTTCACGTACTAAACTACTAAGGAAAACTACTTATTCCAGACCTCAAAAGTTCAACCGAAGAAACTAGATTTAATTCTTGTACGCTATTAGAAGAAAGCAGGCTGAAATCATGGGTAGTTTTTCAAAGTCAAAGTCACAGTCAGTAAAGCTATCATTCCTAAAGGTATCTTTAGACTTGATGATCTTCTAGATTTAAAGATTTAATCACATCCTACAACATAAAGTTCTTTTTCCTATGCATTAAGACAGAAAAACTTAAAGAAATCTTTTTTTTTTCCTTCTGAGATGTCCCAAAACCTTAAATCTAGCAGTACTTTTGCAATTACAGCAATCTACTCAATAAAAATTTCTACAATTTAAAATTTATTTAAATTACTTTGCTAATGGATGAACTTTCCTGAAATGATTAAGAAAGAAGTCGCTCAAAATACAAATGTCCTAAAATTCAGCTACTCTAATAAACACATTTAGTAGGCAAAAGATAATATGGCAGATAGTTCAGTAGAAGTTCCACAATTACTTATGGTGACTACTTATTACATGGTAATTTCATGTCTCTATAGAGAGTTCCACCATTACATTTCCCAGTAGTTAAATGGTGAAATAGACACTTCTACACCAAAAAAGACTTAAGAACAAAAAATCAAGCTTGTAAACCACAAAGAGCTATTTCTACTTCCTGTAGCCAGCAGTTACAATACAAAAGTCTTGTATAAAGGCTATAAGTTAATAGTAATAATCAATGCAAATGTTTTATTTTTTGAAGACAAATATTCCCCATAAAGGCTAAAAATATTTCCTGATTCCCATGAAATGCAGAAAACCTGAATTCAAAATACACAGTGAGATGATTATATATTTTGACTAGATGCTTTTCAGAGGTGGCAGTATTTCAAATACCTTTGCTTTGACTTCTTATATATATAATAACTCCACTAACATGTTTTTGCTGCAATATTTTTTTTTTTTTTTTTTTTTAATGTGGGACGCTTCTATTTCATAGTATGATAGAATCCTTTGAGTTGAAAGGGACCTCTGAAGGCCATCTAGTCCAACTCCCCCGCAATGAACAGGAACACACAGCTAAAAATCAGCTTGCCTGAGGCCTGATCCAGCCTTGCCTTGAAAGTCTCCATGGACAGGGTATCAACCACTAAGCTAGGTAACCTGTTCCAGTGCCTCACCACTCTTACTAGCTCAAAGCACAATAGCCTTCAAATGATATCGGCTCCCCACAGTCTCTATATATTCTAAGACAATTTCGCTAATACGTAATTGGATGAATTAGCTCTGTAAAATACATGCATTTTTAACTCCCTCATATTCAAAAACCTTAAGCAGTCATGATTGAGATCAGTAGACAATACAAGTCAGCCAAATGGATAAAAAGCTGTGCACAAGTGATAATTAGCATTTTCCACTTAAGGCAATTTACTTGTGTTATTTGTGCAAAAAGAAACATCAGAACTCACATTTTTCATCATTTCATTAATTTTAGCTTATTTCACTTCCAATTAACTACAAGCCAATATGAAAGCATGCATGAGCTACTGCTAACACCGAGCCATCTAACATATTGGTATGATAGATGTCAGACATAATACATTAAAAAACATTAAGAAGGAATCTAAAGAACTGTAGTGGGAATTTTCATCATTGAATTGCACATTTGGAAAAGAAATAGAGATGTGTATATATTGATCACTCTGGAGTACTTATTACAGGTACAACATAAGTACCATAATCTTCAACAAACAAACTGGAAAAGTTATAAGTGACAGAATGACTCTTGCAAAGGCTTCCCTAGTAGGAGTTATTCAGCTCTGCGAAGCTTGTCCCTCAGGATTTTGAATTTGTTTCCTCAGCAGTTTAACAGGATGACTAAAACACACACAAATACAATTCGCTACGAAAGTTATGGTAAGAGCTTATTCATTCTGATGTTACCTTATTCAATTGTTCTTTGGTTTTGTAGGGAAAGGGTGTTTTCCTGAATTTTCCCTCTTTGTACTTTTGTGTAATGAATGCAATCCTTTTTTCTGCAGGGGCATCCATATGCAGCTCTTCATCCGGAGGAAGATTTCCTGCCCAAAAAGTGTTTGCTCTCTTATTCCCAATGATGATAAAGAGCTGAAGTTAAAGAGAAAACAAATATCATTAATGATTCTAAATAGTTTTCAGCTGCTATAAATTAAGGAAAAAAATTGAACCAGAGCAAATTGCCTGCATAAGATTAAATGGAATCCTTTCCCAGTTACTGTGTTAATCTATAAATTAGTAATAAAGCCCATGTCATAATTTTCCAGCAATAGGTACCACAATTAACAAAGCTAACTAGTTACAGTGCTTCAATAAATATTAGAAAATGCCAGTAGAAGGTTAGAGAAGAGTAGCACCTTTTTTTAAAAGAAAATAGCAATAACTCAACTCACTTTAGAAGCATCACTTCTAAACAGTCCAAACACCTAACCTGGTAGTGAGTTTCCTTTCTTCCCTAAACCAATATTGCGCATCATGACAACTCTCCAGAAGTGTTCTTGTTACTTTTCCTCATCCCTAAACCTAGGTGCTTGATACAGACAGTCCTTAAAATAAAATATTTCAAATAACACAAGAGGTACAGTACTCCCAGAAACATTTCATTTACAATAACAGAGGCATATTTTAGCAAGTATGCTTTAAAACTTCTTGTAAGTAAAGTGAAAAACTCTTATTCACATGGTTCCTCTCAAAACTTAAAGAATTGGAATAAGTCAACGTACCTCAATTAGTTCATTGCTCCAAATGCTGGCATCCATTTTTAAACTCCTGACCTTTGAATCTCTTGGTCCTAAAGATCGGTGCTGTCCTAGAAATCCAACAGCATTTTTACTTAACTAAAGCACTTAAACTGAGTTAACTCTTCTTCTGAGCTAAAAAAATTATATATTTAATGAAAGCAGATCTATTTATCATTTTTTAACAATATATATTTTTAGATAGAAAAGCACAAAAGCACACAGAAAAAGGAAAAGAAGGGGGTGAGAGGGAAAAAGGATATGGATTGCACGTGGCACAGAAATAGTCCTCTTCAGGTTACAATTTTGAAATACAAATTTTGTATATTTGATAACAACTAATAAACAAAGGCTCTTCCACATAGAATATTTTGGAAAAGTTTGTTTTGGAGTTATAAAGCACTTCACTGCCTCTAAAGCTTACGCACATACTTAAATTTAAAACATGACAGAAAAAGATTTTACGTAGTATCTGAAAATGCTATCTCTATTGGCAGTGAAAATATGACCTGATGTAATAAATACTCCAAATTTATACACTGCAAATTGTTATCTTTCGGAATGCATCAATGCTAAAACAAATAATTTCCCAACAAGTGCTAGTGTGTCTTGATTTCCATTAATTGTGGAAGATTATTCATCTGTGGGAAACCAATCATCACACAGACTGTCATTTACACATGAAAGTGTTTTAGAATAAGGATATACTTGGTATTAAAACTTCCAAAGGAATGCCATTTCAAAAATAAAAAAGCCAATTCAAGGACATAAACAGATATGCAAATATGACATTTTGTAAAACCCACACAGCCTCTCATTAATTACTCTACCTGCACACTTCTTACAAATGACAACACAGAGATTGATGGATGCCCAATCAGGATTGGGAGCTTTACAGTCAGCACAGCTCCTGTTGGATTCATTGAACCAAATCTTCTCAGCTACTTCATAATCAGACAGAGTTTCTGCTATCGATTCCTGCAGTGCTTCAATCCAGTCTTGTTTCTCTTTTTCCGATTCTGCTGTAAAGCTGAAACAATTGACTTTTCTGCATTATTGATCTTTATTTTAAAGCCCAATTAAACAGAATCTGTAGTTTCTTATTTATTACATTTATATCTGAAATCTCTGTCAAAAAATAGTCCACTACACACATATAAATAAAAATTATTTTTCGTTTTCACCAGTGAAAATTCCCTCAGTCTTTGTTTTGTTATCAATAAAAGCACTGCTAGCATGAGCTACACAGCTTTTATAACACTTGTTATGTTCCTGAGTTACTTTCAATGTTTTTTTTTTTTTTTAAAAAAAAAAAAGGTCAACACATACCAAACAGTCTGATTTTTTCAAAAAAGCTTAGAAACATCTCAATAAACTTTATTAACAAAAGTTACCAAAGAGTAAAAGCAGACGTTACCTAATAGACAAAAATTACCTTCCTTTTAAATTGATCCTTTTGTAAAACAGAAATAATAGTAGATATGATGATGGCTTAGAGAAAATCAAAGATCTACTTATCTACCAACTAGCCACGGACTCAAATCATTGATCAAGACTAATTTACTTGTTCTCTAGGCCACTGAGAATCAAATAACATTGCTTGCATTTCAGCGACCTTTCTCAAGATTAACACTAGAGAACATATACACAGAGAACAAAGCAATTTCTTCTTCTACTGCATTACTAAAGAAAAACCACACATTTAAGAAAAAAAGTTAGCATACACTTTTATTTTCTTAAAAAAATTCATTACAAGTCACAGCATCAGCAAAAGGAAAGTTTTGTACTGATTTCAATGGAAGATTTTTACAAGGGGGAGCACATACTTAATTCTTTCCATTAAAAATAAAATCCTTAATATTAAATGAATGCAGGAGGATTTCACTACTGTAGTTTATCATAAAGATGAAGGAAAGTTTTCAGAGTTTTTATTTTCTTCTGCTTTTGCATAAAATGAAGAAAATGCATTTGTGGACACTGGATGTGTAGTTAGGGAGATAACAGATGAAGAACAAAGTTAAATAGTGGAAAGAAAATTCTTCCATTCTTCCATTTGGTGGAAAGAAAAAAGTGAGCATTCTTAAAAAAATGTTATCTTTTCACTAAACCGGGTTATGTTAGTACCATATGAAGCAATATTTTTCAGCATATTACTTATTTGTATATTTTGTACTTTAACAATATTAATAACATTAGTTATATAACTTAACATTACAATGTTACTATTATCAATATTGAAGATCTTACCTGAAGCTTTTGTAAGGAGTAATTATTTCAAAAGTTTGTTTTGCAGCCCGATCCACTTGTTTTACATTTGCCACATTCATAGGGATTAAGGTGATACCAAATCCTGTCTTAAAGTCCTACGGAAAAGGTAATAAAAGTTTGATTGGTTATTATCCAATAACAAACATGTACAGAAAAATTAAATCAACACGGTCCAAACATCTAAGAAGAGTCATACAAATTTTGGCCACAACATGCAGGCTTCCTCCTAATTCATTAAATAAATCTATATAAAATTATGTTCAAACATTATCCTTGTAGTTGCCAAAATGATATTGTTTGATTGAGAGAAACGCACTGTAACTATTAATTAAAAAAAAAAGTTAAATGACTACATGAAATTGCTGATGGAAATGGAAGAATCTACCTTATATCATACTTTAGTGGTGAGATAATTTTTATAAAACTGTTTCCTTTTCACTAACAGCAGTTTTGACTACTTTTAAATAGACTGATTTTAAGAAAAACAATTACAACTTTCTCTTAAATCTTATTATATGAACTCAGCATCTCAAGCATGTCTTTGAAAAAAGTTCTATACAACCACTCAAATGGACTAGGATTTACTAGTGGTCTAATTCTTAGAAATACTAAGCATGTTTAGCTTAAACCAATTTCTTTTTCCACTGTGAAGCAACATCCTTAAAAATCAATCTTGAATAAACAGTCAGGAAATCACAGCCTCTTTTAAATGGACACATTTTTGAACTATATTTATATATTCTGATCTACTTTGGAAATCACTGGTATTTTTTTCTGAAACTAATTTACATGGTCATCCATTGGCAGTCATCTAACATATAATTCACAAGAGGCAATGGGTACACACAGGAGTTTCCTTCTGACCATCGAGTAGCACTTCTGTACTGCGTCAGTGGCTACGCACTGGCATGGGCTGCCAGAGACATTGAGAGGTCCGCATTTGGAGATCTTGAGGAGGAACCAGGACTTGGATTCTGGTCAACCTCAAAGGACTGAAGTGGACCTGTTCAGGGAACAGGGTGGGAATGGACATCCAGAATTCCCCCTCCAAACTCAACAATTCTGTGGTTTCTAGGAATATTAGCATAATTCTTGGATACATTAACTGCATCAGAAACAAAAACAGAAACTATCTCACTCAACCCCTTACCATCTGCACCATGCTCACCTTGTTACTTCTCACATAACATGTAGCTGACTGTGATCTGAAAAAAAAAAAAATATGCCAAAGTACTGGAGGGGAATAGCTTCAGCAGAGATACCTGCTTGTGAAGAAGCTGTTTTTCTAGTAAAAATTTACCCAAGCTGGCGTCACCAGCAATTTTCTTTTCATGAGATTTTCAAATTTTATAACAGTACTAAAGCTCACATAGAGAGGACACTTCAAAAAACTCTTTTCACTTCATCAACTATTCCAAGGATGAACAAATAAAAAATATCATTTTTAGCTATGACTGGTAAGACTAAATCTAACAGAAGACACAAATAAGAGTTCATGCATTTTAGTGTAAAAAATTATAAAAAGGAATAACTTTTCAATAAGTACTCAAGATTAGCCACTCTTTACATAATCATTTCTTAGATATTTCTGCTTTTCCTTTACTCTCATATCCTGCAGCATTTTTTATTCTTCTCCCTAATCTTCCATCCCTCTCTCATGCAGTTTTTATTTAAGACAATGGTTTTGATGCTGACATATCTGCTTTAGAAGAGAACAAGAGACCAGAGAGCTTTGTGAAGCCTACAGAGTCTCTAATTCATCCTCAAAGACTGGTTCTATGGGAAAGGGCTGGGCATTTAGAGCATGAATTCAACAGCGGACAAGACCAGCAAGAAAAACAAAAACATAAAATAAGGTTAAGAAAAAAAAAAAGAATGGAGAATAGAAAAGTATAGTAGCGTCTTTAATCAACCAAACAACACAGAATGAATAAAAAAACAACCCTTCAGCTTCCTAGAATTAAGTGGTTTGTGCTTCTGAGATGTAAATTGGATGCAGGTTTCAATTACATCTATAATTGGCCTTAAAAAGTCCAGGTAATGAGACTACACTTGTACATTAATAACATCACAACACATTCTTTATTTAATAAGTGCTGAATGACTGCCAGGAAACATAATTTATAGTAGCTTAATATACTCTTATGTCCAGATCAGTTCACTGAAGACAGAAAAGAGCAACAAAGAAAAGATGACTAAAATACGAACTATCGTATTTAGCCAGATCAAAAGTTCACCTAGAACAGAGCATCCCTTTAAGCATTTGCTGCTGGCAATGGTCATAAAAAGAATGTAAATAAGAGAAGGTACACTCACATCTTCCCAAATAAGATTCCAGCAATCTAGGGAATTCCAGCTCAGAAAGTCCATGAAAAATTAGCTACAGTCAAACAATCACACTTAATAGCCATTGACAGCCACATCCGCAAAGAATTTAAACAAATACATGCTTTAAGGCCTCCATAGCATACTTCATAAATTTCTTAACTGTTAATGTCACGGAGTTGATCAGATCAATCTATGTCCGTGACAGGGTCGGCAGGCCTCTGCCCTCCCCCCCCACCCCGGTCCCACAAAAAAATGGGAAGGAAGGAAGGGAGGAAAAGAGCAGCGGCAACAATCTATGGAGGAAAACTTATTTTACTATAATATTGGAATACAAGATAACACAATATATACAATTTAATTGAAATTGAGATTAATAAATCAGACAAGATGAGAGAGAGAGTTCCCGGGACCGATTCAAACCTGAAAAGCTTGGAACGGCTAGGAAAGCACCCTCCAGCATCCACTGCAAGGCAGCAAGAGAGCGCCCCCCCCCACCCGGAAGGGCCAGATCCCGTGACTGCTGTAATGTACAGGGATAGGTAGTTGGAATTGGGAAAGTGACACTTTAATGCCCCGTACACTACATGATGTTTTGATGTGGAATACTGAAACCATAAAAAAAAAAAAAAAAAAAGAAAAAAAAACCATGACAGTTAATCATGCAAAAAGTATTTCCTTTCGAGGAAATGAATTTTGCTATTGCAGAAAGTAAGTAACTTTACTTATCTACCTACTCCTCACTATTCCATCTTGCAAATCTCTATCTTGTGTTTCCTTTAGTCCATTCTATTTCAAGCTCTTTTCAATATCCTATGCAAAACTGCAATTGTGGGGATGTCAAAGGAGCAGGAGCAACATATTCTGCTCAATACCCCAGCTGCCAGCGTTATCCCAGGCCTTCTGGCAGTTGGGCAGCCCACTTGTTGCCTTCACTCAGCCAGCTGCACCCAGCAGCACCCTTTGAGCAAAGAGGAAGCACTCCGCAGACGTCAGAACTCACACACACATTCACTGTAATTACTGCCACTACTGAGCCAGCAAAGTCTGTTGTACTTGAACCCAAGTACACAAAACATAGCAAGCACACAAATTAAATGCACTGAGTCCAAAATCTCTAAGGAGGCACATCAACCCTCCCAAAAACCCCTCAAAAACCCTCCCAAGTAAGTCAACAATCCAATTGAAAATAACTATTCCCACGTTTTAAATTCAGCAACTGTGTAAGAACTGAATTGCAGCATGAGGAAGTGGGAAAGGTTGAGAAATTAGAAGTGAGGAATTTGATTTTCAGCACTGAAGGAGGTGGAAAATTAACCAATTTCATCTGTACGTTAAAGTGAAGTGATTTCTGCAATGGTCCAAACAAACTTTTTTGGTAACTGTCCACTTGGCTTAAACCAGGCTTGGTGAGTGACAGGTACACTGGAATCTAATTTTCACAGTTCAGAATTATATGCTTTCAAGAGCGCAGTCTTGTTCTCTCCTTCAGACACAGAAGTGGGAATTGGTATAGGGAAGAAAGAACTGCTCCACTTCGAAAGATAAATTCATTCATTTTGAGTGCACAGGAGGACAATAGGGCCATTCAAGCACTATACAAAATGTACTGGCAGCAAGACCAAGCTGCATCTTTTTGGAATACGAATTGTTTCACTCCTACACACTGAAAGCTCATTGTTCCAGAAAGATTCAACTGTGTAAGACTTTCTGACAAACAAAGAAAAGTTTATGATTCAAAAAACACAAAGAAAACTTTTCTTTTTTAACTATACATAGAATAGATACAGATATTTAAGATACATCTCAATACATTTGAGCAGAGAAAAAACTACAAGAGTTTCTATAAAATTCTATTTATTTTTAGAAATAGTCATACATCAAATGTATCCACTAAACAGCACAATAAACTGCAGACTGAAAATATTAACAGGGAATGTAGCCAAGTATGTGGAAAGTACTGGCTTTCTGATAACCTGTTGTTCCTTTCTGAAGGAGGAATGATTATAACATGTCATTATCATCCTCGTCTGAAATACACAAAATCTATGAAAACCTAGCTGTACCTAAACTACAAAAATATATAACCCAATTTTTTAGGATACATTTAAAGTGCATATATAAACTGCATGGCAGAGAGCTAAACAGCTTTCTGTTATCTATGATCTTTTCTTAGGCAAAATCTACACTTTTCATGGAAAATTTTATTGGGAGACTTTATTAACATTTCTTTGATTCCATTCTGTATGAGATTCAAGAAGTTTTAAAATTAATCTATTTTTCTACTATATTACCAGTTCCGTTTTATAGACACAAATATACATGAAAGGATCATGAAAGCTTAACCACATTTATGAATAAAATTAGACAACTACATCTAAAGTATAGTTAATTTTCAGAGTTGCTGAACACTTACAACTTCTGGTATGTTGCCTTAAAAAGACAGGCCTAGGCATCTTATGAAATTCTTATAGAAAAAAGAGGTCAGGGGGTTACTCTTCTGGCCCTCAAAGAGCAGGCCTTTTCTACAGAATCACTACTCTTCCCAGAAAGTATAAAATGTGATCCTTTGTGTTCCCTTCCAGTCACTTTTGCAGAAGTAAAACTTGGTCTGGCATGCTTGTTATCTAAAATGATCAAATTTGAATTTATCCAAACATAGAAGATCTAGAGCTGCTGGTGTTCCTTGCCTTTTACTTTTCAGCAATTATATTATCTTTGAGTGCTCTGACTTATACGAATCTAACTTTTCCACAGTGCATGTAGTTGAATAAAATAAACACTTTCTATGGTAAAAGATCATCAAACAAGTAAACAACAGAAAACTACAAATAAAGAATCAGCATAATTACAAGTTTACCCTTTCTTGTCACATAAAAGTTCTTAGAAATAACTCCAAGTTGTACTTTAAAGGTTAACTATATTATTTTTACGTCAGAAATATCAGAATATATTTTCATCTCAGGTTTTTGCTAGAGGATTAAAAGGATAGCAGCAACAACACACAAGGAAAATTGTTGCCATGATTTAATGACAATGTATATATATGCGTGTGCGTATGTAATACATTCTGAAATACAAAACTCTTTAGTACAGAAATAGTACTGGTGTATGCTGAGAATACCCCACTTCTGGAAACTGCTGCATCAGCTGAGTGTCCCCAGTGTACAGCAATTTTCTTTCAGTGAGATCAAGGTCCCTGGTTTGTTTTGTTGTTGTCTTTGGCTGTTAGAGCTTGGGATTGTACATAACCCTGCACAAGAAGATGAGGTATGCACACGCGTATGTCTATGACACAAACAACAGTAGGGAATGCAATATAATGCTACAAGAAAAATAAACTTCGTGTTTACATGTATATGTGTTTATTTAGGCACACTTTTCTTAAACAACATTTTCTACCCCCCCTACTACCCATTTTATAAAGGCTCACCCATATCTGCAACCCCACCCTTATCCTACTCTTCATACACAGATTTTGACATTTAATCACTGTGACTTTGATAGGAGTTTCAAAACATGACCCTGCATGTTTCCTTGAACCTATTCTTGGCATTTGCAAGAGGTCTTCAGGCTTGCTTTGAGGAAGCTACCAGAAAGTTTATGACAATTAAACTAAGATTTACTTCTAAAAGACCTGAGAAGTCCTCTAATAATTTAACATGATTTAGACTTATACTTCATTTTATACCCATGGCACTTGATTCCCTTCAAACAGTCAAATTACTCCACAGAGATTAAAAGCCAGTAACTAGAATTCTTCAGATAAAGTAATCAGCTTTCTTCCCTCTCTCCCTTAATTGGAGGTACAGAGTTCAGTCTTTCTAGCTTAGAAGGAAAGGCTAATTTCTCCACCAGGTGAGGAAAAAAAAAAAGTTTCCATTTTAATAAGAAAATTAAGATATAAATAATTATCAGAACCTGAGAATTAGTGACTAGTACAGCAGAAATTGCTTTGATATTAATGCTTCTCTCCATGGGTTTATATTGATCTCCTCTACTTTTAAACCACACTTAGCCACCCCATTTACCTGTCATCTGGCTTTTCAAATCTTTAGAAACTTATGTTCTTTGACACAGGAAAAAGTCTTTAGGCATAAATTTTAGATGATATTTAAACATCATGGGCTGGAATAAAAACTGCCATGAGTAAATACAGATGTACTCTTATGGTCTTAATGAGGTCTGAAATTAGAACCTCAACAAAGCATACAGCATATAATTACACAAATAAGAAAATGTTAAAAGAACTTGAAGTTTGCCAACTCGAGTCCTGATGAGCAAGATGATGTTAAAATTCAAGCTGTCTATGCATGTTAATTTTGTACATTTATGCTCATCTATTATGATATCAATTTTATGTTAACATAAAAATTCCTGTCCCATAATAGAACAATTTGAAAACGTTTTTGCAATCAGAGCCTGAATCATTTTCTATTAATGACCTGACATCAGTGATTTGAGAGGGTAAAAAACAAGAAGAAAGCAAACAGCAAGATTGAGAAAGGACTCATCAGGATAGCTCTAGTCAGTGCCACGCACTGTAGGTTTATTTGCAGCGAAGTATGCTGGATATGCTACTGGAGTACAGTCCACATTTTAATTACATTATAAAGAAATATAGTATATCTATTTTGAGATGGCTCTATGACTTAATCTAATACATAAGTAGAAACAATTGAGAGATTACTTTCAAAAACTTCTTCCTGAATAACATGTTGAGGTAGCTATACTCCTAGATGTAATTCTTCATTCAACTTGCACATGCATATCCACTTACTACAAAAGTTATTCAGAATTCTCACTTTGGCAGCTAAATAACTGTGTGTTACAGTATCAATACAATATTAAACCACTTGATTATGCATTATCAGCCTGTGCCTTGATTGCTGTATGGGATGGATCTAGGACATGTGAAGATGGAAGCCCACTTCCCATGCAGACTACAAAAAAAAAAAAAAAAAAAAAAAGGACAGTCACATAATTAATGCAACTGTATACTATCCTGGAGAGTTAGCTCTTACCTTTGCCTATTTCTACTCACTGTAAATCAAAAGTCTTAGCATTCAGTCATTTCACTGTACATTTTTCATTTCTTACTACCTGATTTTATGCTCTAGGGTTTGATTTGCAGAACTGCCAAGCAACTGGAGCTTCAGCTGAGACCTATGAATACAATACATAAAACTATTCTGTTTCATGAGAGGAAAAAAAAAAAAAAAAAAAAAGAATGAAAAATATATGGCCGCTTGAATCATTCACTTTGTTTCTCAGAACTGTGTTCATATGGAAGACAATCATGTTCCATTACCTACAAGAAACTGATGAAAAATAAATTATCATTGTTCTTCAAATAGCCAAGAAAAATAATTACTAATCACATCACCATTTCTGATGAAAGATTCCTTAAGACACTTTTCAACAGCATGCAATAAAATAGCAGAGTTACTTCACGAAATGAAATTACAATGATCAAATGGTTAAGTAAACAATCTACAACTGAGGTGGTAATCTCATGTAAGAAAACAGTGTGTTATGGTATCCATTGCACAATAATTATATAGATGTAACTGAATGAAGTAAGGCTTTAGAAACAAACTCAGTTTTCTCACTTTTAGAGTGGGTGCACAAATCTGTAATCATGGTAATGTTACTACACACAGACTGTGTCAGAATTTTCACAGGTTTTTTAGCTCAGAAATCCCCAGTGACATTTATATAATCACGGAAGCACATCTCCTTATCTAACCCTGAATAACTTTTTCCTCTAGATACGTGCTTCATTTCAATCAAATTCAACATAATAGCAGTTACCAATAACCTCAAATCTTTACAAAATTTAAAGAATGCAAGCCAGAGCAGTGGATGCAGACTAAATTTCTCATCTTTCCTCTCTGCTTCCATAAGGAAAGGCTTCAATGTGAGCTCACAGTGAAATAATATGATACAACCAACAAAGAGATGTTCAAATTCAACAGCTACAAATAAAAAAGTATACATAAATCAAAAGCTCCAAAATTTTAGTCCTCAAAAATGAGACAAGATGATGAAAATGAAGAGGAAAGCAAAAACTGTAATTCCAAACATTCACAAGTTTCTCACCAGTGCTGAAACATACTGAAGGAGAAATATGAAAAAAAAAAATGTCCATCCTGCATCCATGCCTTGCCACTACAAATAATCTGTATGTATGCAATTTAGTGACAGACCAATAACCTTTTTGTCACTTCTGAAACCATTTCTGTGAGCTGTTGCATCAACGTATGCAATTGAATTTTAAGTAGAGTGTATATTTTGACAAAAAGCAATTGAAAGTTATTACTGGAAGGCAGAGTTCGTGACTTAAAGGTACCACAGTCACTTGCATTACTTCTTAGGAAAAATACAGAAATGACCAAATTCAACTATTCTACAGTTCAGAGTTGAGCTGAGATGTAGAAAGTGCGACTGTATTTACATGCTTGCTTTGGCTTGCCATTCAGTGTACTAGGAAAGGGACAGAGCCTCACATCTGAGGCACACAGGACAGAAACCAAGCATCAAAATCAAGCTGATTAGCATTGCGCACAAAAAACTGTCTTCTATCTTCCCAGATACATTGACAGACAGCAGCTCTCTTTGCTGTTAGCCCTGTTCTCCACATAAAAGCTGACAAAGCCTCAATTTGACCAATTACACCAAGTCCCTTCCAGCAGAGCTCCTCCTCAATGTAAAGTTTGATGAAGAATCTCGTTAGCTGAGAAGTGGTCTCAGCTTTTCTTCTGCTGCTTCTAGAAATTTCACAAGCTGACAAAGATACTGAAGCTAAACAAGCACATAAAATTAAAAGCCTGCAAGAGCTTCCTCTCTTCAAGGCTTTCACTTCCAGTCTTATTCCAGTGGCCACTTATTACACAATCTCCTTGTTTCCTTTAGCAGAGACAACTATGTTCCTTATGATACACAATTCCTAACACAGGAAAACCCATCCCATTTCAAACTTCATTTCTTGCTACTTGCTTCACACATTTTTCACCCCACAGAGATGCCAGTTTAACATAAGCAAAGCCTATTATTACTTGGAAAAGGCTCAATTTTCTTCACTTTTATAGCTTTACCACCTGTCTCTGATATTTTTTGTTTGTTTAGCTGAAACAGGTATCCCTGTAACCACCATCTCAAAAATCTCACGCAGTTTTATACACTTCCCCAGAGCACTGCCTATTGACACAAGGACATTTTTAAACATCTTTATTACTAATAAAATTTTAAGTAGCCATCTGGACTCTTCTTTTAAAGTGATTCACAATAGAAAACCTTCTTGGAAGATTTATCAGGACTGTTCTCTGGAGACCACAAAGGTCTGTATGTTTTAGAAGAATCATGTACAGTTATGGTTTTCTGAATTCACATCTTTATAATTCTACTGTGAAGCTTTATATATCCACCAAAGCTCTTGTTATGCATTCATAGTCCAGACAACTGCTAACAAAGTGTTTGAGCTTCTAAAGAAAGAATAGACTGTGAACATTTCTGTGATGTTTTAAAAGTTGGAACAGTGAAAAATTGATTACTCTCTTTATAGTCTTCTGTACAGTTGCCATTGGATAATAGAGAAAACTGGTATTAAACTCCTTCCAGCAAAAAATCTCTCCAGCGAACCAAGAAAAAACCCTGAACAATGGGGTTCCTGTTTTCCTCTAAATTTACCTGTGGTGATAAACTTCTATGATATTGAATAGTAAAAAGTAGCACTAATCAATCATAAGTTTTTTATTGACTAAGAGCAAATAGAAAGGTGTTAAGTCATCCCTGTACAAATAAAACCATTTACTTTTTAAATAAATAAAGTGAACTCCTTTTTTTTTTTTTTTTTTTTTTTAAATAAAAGGTAACTCTGACATCACAGACCATGAGTAAAAATACTGCATAATTTCTGCTTTAATAAATATTAGCAAAAGTAGTAACATTTCCTGACTGAACTGTGATTTTCCTAACAGACCTGAAGTTTTCCACAGCCTTTCTAATTTTCTTTCATGAAGTTTATCTCCAGTTTATGGAATTCAAAAATATTTATGGACAATTATAAAGAAAGTTTCAAAACTTTTTAAAGCACCATCTAAATAGGATCAACTGTGAAGGGCATTTTCATATTGTAAAGGAAAAAAGTTTGTAGCTATATCCCTGTGAATCCCCATGAATTCCAAATATACCTCATTTTATCATAGCTGGATCACTGCTGGATTTCCCTGCTAATGTTAATAAAACTGCCAGCTCAGATTTCTGATCCTACCAAACTGAATGGACCTGTGAACTGATGCAAATTGCAAGAAAACACACAAAGAAAAAGCCTTAATATGGAGAGCTCCAGATTGAGCTAACAGGACTCTTTCTTGCTAGGGAGATTTTAAGCACCTGCTGCTCACACAGCCATGAAGTGAAAAGTTGCCCTTAACAAGCAACATTATGATCTTTGGCTTAAGACAAAAAAATAAACTAAGCAAAGCATAGGTCCACACAAAAACTTTTGTCCAGATAGTAGCAATTCTCACCTGTTTAAAAAACATTCACCCTGGAGGAATGGAATGGAAATGGAAATATTGAAATAAATTCAAGTTTAGATTTACTTTAAATTTGAAGGTCAGATACTTTTGATATCTCTGAGAAAAAAAAGAAAAGCAACTTTTCTACTTACAAAAAAATGTAAGTAAGCATTTATTAGCAGAACAACAGTATTTTGAGTATTTTGAGTGCGCACATACACATTTGACTTTGAAGAACATACTTGTGGAGATACAGACATTTTCCAGAAAACAGTTTAAAGCAGAAGCTTCCCACTGCTGCCAATCAGAAACCTGAGGGGACCAGATTAGGACTTGAGAATTCTTTCCACTTCTGTGATTTACTCTAAAACAGTGAAGGGACAAAAGCACCATCAATTTCACCATACATTCTGCCATGCCCAGACCAAAAGAAGGCTGATGCTGTTACAGCAGCAGTGCTGCATGGTAATTTTCGATATCCAGGAATCTTTCCTAACTGTCAGTCATTTCAGCATTTTCTCTCTCAGCAAGACATTTTTTTTACATTTAATTCAACAAAAGAAATACATAAATATGTTCATATTTATATCTACGACTGCTTAAGAAGCATGTGATTTTTTGTAAAGAAAAGGATGAATGGAGATAGACATAGCTACTGTTTAGCAGATAGTCATTCCTATATTTGCCTAGGCATTTTGGAATCATTGCAATCATGACAAGTAAAAAATAACAACACACTGTTAGTATGAAAGTTATGTGTGAAAATAAGAAGTTTCACAAATCAACACAGTTTGCAAATAAGCAATATCCTTTTCATTACTTATATACTGAAATAGCCATAGGATAAAGCATTTAGAGTTTACTGAACTCTTAGTAAATCCATCCTAAACAATGAATTTCATTATGAGGACAAAGAAAACAAAGGTCCAACACTAAAATATCTGTATTGTACTCATATTTCAGGACTAAGTCTGGTATTCATAGTCTTTCTGAATCAAACCTAAAAGACTAAAGCTTTAGGACATAATTCAAAAATTATGAGCTGGAATGGTATATAAAAATATCAAGTATAATTAAGATGGTAATAAAATTATTTTCTGTTAATGAGAGGTATAGGCTAATATCCAACTGAAGAATGCAATTGGTACAGATCAACACTGAACAACCCCATAATAGCAAACTAAATTTAGAACAAAAAAGAAAAACAGCAACACATTCCTTTCCAGAAACACACACATTCTGTACTACAGACAACTAACTGGTAGAAAAAAACATCATATACCTTCTAGAGTTAACAAACTGTTTCCATTTACCGCTTCTACATTTATCTTTTTTTTGTGTGTCACTGAGCTTCCCCTTGACACAATGAACCACACAGGAATGTCTTGCAAGATTCAGAATAAGCTACGGCCATGTGGCTCCCTTGTAGCGTAATGATTCCACCTGTCTCCTATACTCCTTTCACTTCTCAGGTCTCCCGTTCCCATCCATTTTCTTATACAAGGAATAGATAAATCTTGCTCATCTGAATTTTAAAATAGACTGAAAAAGCAAAACTTGCCAAGAGCAATATTAACTCTGTTTCAGTGCACATTCTCAGAGTGATAAAATGGGGGGTTGGGTTAATCAGTGCTTAAACAGTTAGTCTGAAACCATTAGTATACTCTGAGTAATATAGAAAATACAAGCTTCACTTTCATATTCTATAAGTTTACAAAGTTCACTTTATCAGTGTTCTCTTTAAATAGCCTTCAAAATAATTTTGTAATTAGAAAATACACATATATTGAGATATATGTATATTACTACATTCTGATAACTAAAGATTACTTATAAATTAGACATTAATAAAGAGCAGCAGCTACAGTGGAAATTTGTTCATGGTAACAGACCAAGAACTGAAATTGTCAGCACTGATTCACAGGCTGATCTAACAGCAGCATCCTGACCTAGACACCAGTAAACTGAACCACTTTGTATGCAGGGAAGCACAGCTCAGAAAAAGCTGTGCCTCATAACTAAAGAGACAGAGGTGTGTCTTGTCATACAAAAACTGCATCAAAATTGCAAAGGCCTGATCAAGATAACATGTAAAAGAACATAAGTACTGAAAGAAAAATCTAGAATTGGAAAGATAAAATTGCTCTATTTCACAATATTCAGAGACCCAGTGGCAGAATTTTGCATCAGTTGCGTATAGTGGTGGGGAGGCTTATAACATGCAACAATGAATTTTGAGAACAAAGTTTTTTAAAAAAATAAATAAAAATCAGTCTGTGCTAGGAAGATTGGGCAGCTGCAATCTACAAACAAAATAAAGCCAGGAGGAGGTATATTTTCCCAGCAGGATCATACCAATTTAAGAAACTAGGACAAATTCAGGAATGAAACAGAATACTGGACTGAAAAGAAACTCTGTCAAGACTGACATTAATGGCAAAGTTTCAGATGACATTCACAAAGCTGGAGATTCACTCCAGGTATCTGTGTTGAGATCCTACAGGCAACAGCTTTCCTTAAACTACCCTGCAAATACTGAAAACGGATCTTTGTCCTTCTAAGTAAATGGAAAAGTTTATCAACTTGATCAAAATCTGTACCAACCTCTTCAGATTTATATCAAAACACATCTTCATGCAGTGTAGGAGAATGAAATTTGGGTCTGCAGGTGAAATAAGTGTGGAATTAAAAGATCTGAACTTCCAGCACCACAGAATCATGCAAAACAGCAATGAGACATCTTCTGCTTTTGTACCTACAGCGTATTCTACTAACCTGCATTTGTACTTCTCCCTGTAAAATACCTGCTTATGTCAAGAAATATATACTTGATATTCCATACTTCATCAGTGACAGAAGGCTGAAGAAATAAAGCCTCTGAAATACAGCTTTGTGTAGATGTAACTCTTCTACTCCCATACTACCATCTCTTATTGAGAACAACATCAAAGTTTCACATTTAAAATACTAATTGTACACATTGACGATACGCAAGTGCAAAGACCTAAGATCACCCTCAAACCAGACTTCCAAGTTTTACATACTGCATACTGTCACTGAATAACAAGAAAAGACTAAGCAAGTCATGTATCACGTTTTCAGTTGTAAAAGGAAAATGAGAAATCTGTAAAATCCTAATACACATGTTTACAGAGCACAGAGAAAACAGAGAAATAGCTGATGTGTCTATTCAGTGTGACATAAGCCATTTCTAGATAAGTCACAAAAATGTCAGGTATTTGCTCTCTGTGGTTTGTTCATTTTAAGCAAGATAAGATGCTAGAAATTCCCTTGCTTCTCCTTGTTAAGAAAAGAAGTGCAAGCTGAAACAAACCAACCTGGAAGTCAGAATCCAGCTCCCACTTGGGCACCACTGATGACCAGTCAGCACTGTCTTCTTTGCTTCTTTTATGGCTACTCAGAGGTCTAATGAATTTTGCCTTGATCAGTTTCTCAACTTTTGTTATGACCCCTATCTCCTGGCTCATCAGTTTTCTTGCAGCCCAGTAAATTGGCAGCTGCTCAGTTCCTTCAGGGGAGAGAAGTGAGAGTCAATTGTAATAATGGGCTGCAATTACTCCTGTGTTGTAGGAACTGAGCTGCTGTTGCTGACTGCTGTCATTTTGTACGCCTTTGAACTTCTTTATGACCCTGTGGCAAGGAATTACAGCCCTTGGCTGAAAAAAACATCACACCTCTCATCATCACACAGCAACCCACAGAGCCTCTGGACCAAGTGCCAGTCCAACTGATTGGGGAATAGGAAGCAGAACACAAAGCCACATTAATTACACCAACGCAGCCTGCTGCTTCGAGACCTCTCTCAAACATTGCTCAAGTATCTTTAATACAATGCTGCATACAGCAGTCTACTGACTGTAGGCATGCATAAATGTGGATTAGTGCAGTATGCTGAATACAGACTCCTCTCTGTCTAGAAAGAGTATGGAAAATAGTACAGTTTTAAAACACTTATCAGTACAAGAGACAAACAGACAACAGTTTTGCCATAATGAAAACGGAGTCTCAGCAATGAAATAGCAATAAGAATATATCTAAAAAAGTGTATCTTGACTGAAACAGAAAGAAATGACCGTGAATTGTAATACTGTTAAATACAAGATAATAATATAACCCCAAGAGGACTGGAAAAGTCAATTGTATATCTTCAGTTCAAGTGTACAAAGGTACAAAACAAAGATAGCTCTATTGTTCCTCAAAGACAAAATAATAGAAATAACTGAATTGTGAAATTGTCAAATTGTGAGTATCATTAGTTATTGTATATATATAGTATATATATAAATATATATATATGTATATTAATATAGTTATTACTTAAAAAACAAACCAGACTCTTCTACTTCACATTTCCTGGATCACAGTTATCCATCTTGTATGTTATTAAACTCAGTATATGCCTCCTTAGTCACTGCCCAGTTCCATTCTCATCGCCCTCCAGCTGTCTCACTGCCAACTGCTGGTAATCTTTGACCTTAAGTGAAGATAACAAAGGTCTAAATTCAGTGCACAAAATCATTTTCAGTAATGTCTTCAAAAACACTAGGTTCCAATCAATAACTTTGCTGAGTCTCTGGGGGAGTCTGACCCACAAGCTGGGAAAGAAAAAAACTTTTGACTCAAGTTTTGTAGAAATACCTTTAAGTTATCAACTCTAATGATTGAGTTATAATGTGCCTTCTCTAATAAGACATTATTTTGCATGCAAAATATTTGTGAGGGAGAATCTAATAACAATGGCATTGAAGTGTTTCATGAGGTAATAATTGAGTGTGAGTTGATTAAGTTCAAATTTGTTGGCCTAGCAATTTATTAAGCAGAGATAGAAATTATTGCTGAAAAAGCACACAGGGGTATTCCCCATATTTTTACTGCGCTGTAAACCATAAGCCTTTTTCCTCTTGCTTTAAGGAGGTTGCATTTAGTAAGAATAAAGTTTGTATATATTTTCTTTACTTTGTTATCATATAACTTTGTTACTATCTGGAACAATGTCACTCTGCTCCAAATAGCACAAAGAAACTGCAACTAACAAGCAAAAATGTATTTCCTCCAGAAGATGGAAAAGTCACTTCAGCTACAAAAGAGAGGAAATTTCTCAGTATTTTAAGGATCATCTTTCTAACATTCATTTTAAACCATCCACTATTCACAGTTTATGAAAACTTAAATGGCTGATCTATACAGATAACTGAACAATAGTGTAATCTGTTCTCATTCCATCATTTTAGCAGACCGTTGGCAATTTCAGCCTGTTCTTTCTCCATCACCAAGGGAGTTACTTTTCCCTTTTTCAGCACACACTGTGTGTAACACGATTCTGGAGCAACTGTCCGCAACAAAAACATGGGGAGTGAAAGAGCAGAAAAAGGGACAAACAAACAAACAAACAAACAAAGAGGGAGGAACTAAAATTTCTGGGGATCTGAAACAAACTGCAGTGATTCTTACTCTGAAGAATTTCAACAGAGTTTAGAATAGGACAGTCCAATCTTAAAAAGTTACCTCGAGGCAACAGAAATCCATGAATGCCAAAACAGTTCTCTCAGAGAACACTGAGTTTTGCCTGATACCACAAACTAACTATGTTATGATCAACCATCTGCTTTTAAGTGTTCAGGGTTCTAGACATTACAGAGTTGGTAATTACAGCCATGCTCTTTGGCCTCTTGCTGGTAGGTGCTAATACATTTTATGTAGTATAGCTAGCAAGGATAAAAATTTGATCAGCATGATGTGACTGTCAGCATTCATCTGATCATACTCATCAGATTAGGCAAATCTTTAAAAATCCTGCTCCTCACTGGGGAAATGAATAGTCTCATCTCTCTGAAACATTAAAGTTTAGCACTCCTAAGGGGATATATATACAAAAAATAATCCTTTTGTGACACTACTCTTCTGAGTTCTGCCACACCAAATAACTTAAGAGTAGAGATTTGTAAACTGCATCTAGTTAATTGTGTTGTAACAGACTTCAAAAATAGCAAGTCCATAACAGATGTCTTACATAAAGTTGCAATAGCAGTAACGGCATTTTAACTAGTTTAGAAAATGACTCATATACATTACATAACGCATATTTGTGCCTATATTTAAGGTTGTTGAATGAATGTTTCAGTGAGGATGTGTTTTCTACACTGTCTCAGAAATACTTTGCTCTTCACTTTTATGACAGTTTTGCAGCTTTACAAAAACACTAACATTTCAGCTATATTAAATAGTTTTACATCTGAAATGAAGGATGAAGCATGTCTGCCATGAAAACTGACTGGTATGATTACAATTAAACAGGAATTTCCCCCAGAATGCATTAATAGTAAACTTACGATGAGTAAATCTAAAACCTTCCTCAGCTATTCACACATATGCTGTGCCATACAGCGAAATCCTTTTTCTTCACAGTATTCAAACAAATCCTACTTTTCTTCACTACTAACTTTTACACAATCAAGGTAGCTGGTTGTATACCTATTTGCTATTCCAGAAAGCTCAACTGAGCATAATTGTAAAGCTGATAACTTTGTCTTTTCCCTTTCTCCATCCTTACCCTCCACCCCAAATCAAATTGATCATGAAACTTTTGATCACTATGGAAGCGTTAGGCTTCCTATCGCACTTCACGATACCTTTAGGTGTATTTACAGCTTAGTAAGATCTTAACAGCATAAAAACAAACAAGGAAGAAAAACTTATGTAGGCAAGGTTTAATTTAACTACACAGAGAAAAAGAGAAGTACTTAGCATTAACTTATTTTGTATTTGATATAATTCTGCCTTCTCTTTAATTTTATCTTTAACAACCTAGAACAATATCTCATAAAAATATTTTTGAATGTTAAATGCAGATCTTGCTTGTACAGATGAGTCACCGTCACATTACTCTTGTCTGATTCAATCATGTTATTAGTGTATTATTTAAAATGCTTTGCTGTTTGTTTGTTTTTTTGAGTAAAGCTACAATTAGTTGAAATCTGAAGAAGTTAAGCTCAGAAACCCTCCCCCATATCAACAGAACTCCCTGTTAAAATTCATTTCATATTGCACATAAGCCAAAACCAGAAACTTTTAAGCTTTCTTACAGAATACAAGTTATTTTGCACTTAGTTGTTCCTGATGTCGTGCACAGCAATTGATCTTTGCCATGGTTTTGAGTGTGGAAGACTAGAGTGAACTGCATGCCAAGAAACCGCTGTAAAATTAGAAACACAACCTTAATTCATCATCCCTGCTACAGCTTGATGCAAACAACTGTATTTAAAAGAGGCTAGATAATTTGCTTCCACTTCAAGTTGCCAGTATATATTTGATATCAAAACATGTTTTCACCTTAATCTTCTCTCCCCCAACATATTTCCTTAGATTCTTACTATGTATTTTTACATCTTGCTACAGATCATTTTGAAGAGTGAAGCCTGAAGAACTTCTACAAGGACAAACGAGGGCAAAGGTTCATCAGCTCTTCTGTTACCTCCACATATTTAAGACATTCTTGACAAGATCATATAATTAAAGCATGTTTGAACATAGTCTACATCAGCAATCAAGCAGGCAATTTCACAGAACTTACCAGTACTTGTTACAAACAATAGCTTATTACCAAACATCTCCAAAACTACGTGTGCTCTCCACATGGAGAGGGATGGATTCTTTCTTGTGGTTTTTCAATCACAGTAATTCAATATTTCACTCACTGCCCCACTCCAGTGGGCATCCAGCACTTCATTCTCATTTCATTTATCATCCATCAACTCTTCTGACTGCCCCTCTCACTTTCTTTTGTTCTCTTTAATTCCTCACCCTTTTCCCCAGCTTCCTTTCCAAAATGATCGGTGGCTTTTGCAACACAGTAACGCCACAACACCTCAGCTTTAAGTAGCAACCACTGAACTGGCACTCAAGTTACTGCTCAGGACTCCTCATTAGTTCTCAGAATCTTTAGGCAATTACTTTCAAATTCTCTCGTTTCATACTGCTGCTGACATCACCCTTGACTCATTTGATATTCACAATATTATCACAGTGATACAGTGAAGAATCTATCACAATGAATACTTGCACACATCCCCTCCAGTGACTTTAACCTAACCTCCTCTCCTTCAGATTACAAACACTGAGCAGCTGATTTATCCTTCCACCTGTGCCCCCCTTTATCAGCTCTCTACATTACAGAATGTGTTTAATTGATCATCTCCTGTAATACGTTGCTTGATGTTGCCCAGGTTTGTTTTAAATGCACTACTAACATTAGAGAGGAAATGGAAATTAGGTACTATCTTACTGTTTCATTCAACATGCATAAACATTCCCATCTGCCACTGAGCAAATCATTTCAATCTTTGACAAAACAAAAGCCCTCTGAAATCAAGAAGATTTCCAGCCAAAATGAAATAAGAGTTTTGTGGGTTTTTTGGGTTTTTTATTTATTTATTTATTTTTAAATATGAAACGGTTACTACTTCTCATACACAGCAGAACACTCATCATTATTCAAGCTTTAACTTGGAGTCATGCATGGTGGGAAAAAGTTGTAAATAATCATGGCATGCAGCCATACATACTATTTCCCAGTCTTTCTATTTTGCTGTTTTCTCTAATACCCCATGTAAATGCATCTATTTTGAAATTATCCAAGGCAGAATCAAAAAAAAAATCTCTAGTTATCTGTATCAAAGCCAAACTCCAGTGCAAATACTGTGACATATAGGCCATCCCTGGCTTCAGCTCTATCAGAGAAGCTTGTATACACCCCAATGAAGTGGGTATTTTCTGGCAGACCAGGAAGGCATCTGTCACAGCCCTTCTGATGGTCACAGAGGGGAGGTTATCACTGGCACTATCGCAGTAGCCTGACATTTCAAGCCAATGTTTGAGCTGTCATGAAGGATCAGATGACATGTTTTTATTTAAGCACGAATGATTTTGAAATAGAAATGGGAATTTCAGCAAGTTGCAGGTTGAACAAATTGATTCTGTACGATCTATTTTTCACACCTGCTCCAGAGAGGAAGTTTAAGAAATTCACACTACATAGAGAGTCAAAGAAATTGATGGTTTCTTACTAGCACTATATCACTGCCAGAAGCTCGGGCTAACCCATCACTTTTTAACTAGAAATGGGCCTGAGACATGATGTTCTGATCTCAGTCTGAACTCCACAAAGTTCATGTTGGTTATGTTAGGATTAGGCATTTGGCTTAGGATCTTTCCCACTTTTAACAATGAAGAAAAATCTTTTAAAGCACCAGTGGACTCTCCTCTATCAAGTTTAATAGAAATCAATAAATCAGCTTGATCCGATCTCATTTCAACATTGTAAGAAGTGTAAATAGGTGTCTTTTAGCACTGCAGTTATAATAAACCCTTCTAAGTCTCTCTGGGAGTAGTTCTCTAGTAAGGATGTGAATTCCAATATGAGCAGAATTAAAGGACATCCCTGGATGTATTTGCTTGGTAATTAATGGCTGAAGAACAAGCTTGAGACTGGCAAAGATTTGTAAAACATCAGAGCCCTCTACTGGATTAGAACTACATTACTGAGCATTTCTTTAATGCAGCAGTGAAAACAATACGTTTTATCTAAAAGTTGAAAAACACAAGAGGTACCAGGAGAACTAGATTGCATGAAAGCTTGAAGACAGAAGCTATTTTTTCTGATTTCCAAAAAGGCAGAAGTCATTTAGAGAAACAGACATTTGTTCAAATGGAGGATCTAACAAGAAACCTCTTAGGATCATTTGACATGTTTGGTTTTAAATAAACAGGCTTAGGAGAGGTGCTAGTTTTGCACCATTGTTCATAAATTTCATTCAAGGAGAAGGAAATGACAAGCTGACAGCATGTATAAACTTCATGCTGTTCCAGGTCTTCGTTTTGGTTTCCCATCTGCTGCACTGAATTTCCTGACCTGTGCAGAGCATCCATGTAGTAGAAGGGAATAAGCATCTAGTCAAAAGGCTGTTTAAAGGGGTGCTTTCATGATTAGCTAAAACAAATGTGAAGTCGTAGATACTTAAAGGGCACAGCTGATACAGTTTACCAAACAGCCCCCTCAAGCAATAGATTCAACATACACATGCAAACACACAAAATAATAATTGAAAACACATGTGTAAGAAAATTTTTAGGGGAGGGGATACAAAAATACAGTGTTAAACTATCTTAGGTTAATCATAATTTTCAACTTGAAAGTGAATGGCTCTGGAACACTTTCTCCATATAGAAGAGGACACAGTAGGTGAGGAAGTGAACAACAAAAGGACTAGTTACCATGAGAGCAATCATATTTTAAATAAGAATTTGCAAGTACACAAATCTGAAAGAGCAAGGCATAGCAATAGCTCTTTCCCCAGATCCTCACCCTGGCTCTCATGGGTTGCCAATTTCCTTACACAGAAATAGTACCTTTCATTTACTGTCCTGTAATAGATATTCTTCCAACAGCTTGCACAGCCATCCATTGAGCTCCCATTTATACCCTTTATCTACAGCATCCTAGGGAATTCCACAGTTAACTACATTACATCATAATATACTCACAACTAAACCAAATAAAAAAGAAAACAAAAAAACCCCCAGCCAAACGACAACAAAAATACACAACCCTGGATTTGGGAACTGGAGTGCAAGCTACTTTGTGCTGTTTTTTTTTTTAATTCTGGATTTGTTTAATATATTACAGTGCACAACAAGTCAATTCAGGTTCTTAAAAACACAAGGAACATTAACGTCGAACATTTAGATGAAGTGTCACTTTAAATATGTTATGTATATAAGTACATTGTGGTATTTTCTAGAGCACTGTACTACAGGAGGACAGGGAAAGCAGTGCACAAAATAAGCTGATTTAGTAGTACTTATCATACACACTTTTAAGAGTGAATTAATCCTACCCCCGCCACTAACCTGTTGTGACACTCAAGGCTTTTCATTTCACCTCACTACATATTTGTTTTTTTTACTGTACAACAGGTATAATGATACATTTCTTGCTTTTTGAAGTCTTTTCAGAATTGCAACAATAAAGTGCTACATAAAAAAAAGGATGTGCATTTATATTCACAAAGAACCATCATTTTCTAACACCATCTTTTTTAGCATTCATTCACAAAAATCACATGAAAAATTTACCTGCTCATTTTTGCAGATCCACACAGTATTCCCTTGAAGAAGAATAAAGATTTTGGCTTTGTATCCTTTCAGTTCAAGATATCCACTTTTCTCAGGAGCAACAGAAATTCGAGACTGAGGGTTATTATCAGATTGAGATTTCACGGCATTGAGTATTTTATCAACCCAGTCATTCCTTTCTTCTAAACAAGGAAGAAAATTAGAGGTTATATGTTAAGCAGCAGCTCCACTTTCTACCATATTTCTTTTCTTTTTCTTCCTACTATGCCTTGCTGGTTGATGGTATAACTACAGCATAAGAAATAACATCTACCTTGAAAAAGAGGTAGAAATGAAAAAAAAAAAAACAACAAAAAACAAATATAGAAGAGGAGAGGCTAGCAAGGATATCCACTCAGGTACCTTCCACAAAAAATAAATTAAAAAAAAAGTAATTGAAAGTTATGAAAATATTACAGTTTTCAAAAATCATGACTACTAATTCTAAGATACTTAATTTCAGAGAGCTTAACAACTGAGGTGGCGTACAGGTAACATGTTCTTCATTTATTATTCATTGGGCAATAAGAAAAGGACTATGGGAAGTAATGCAAGCAAATAGTACGGAGCCTAAATATCATCCATCACTGAAGAGAGAAGCCAACCCAAACGCTACTCTGTTGGACCATGCTTTTATGAAACATTTGGCAATTCACAGACTACTCCATTAAGGCGCAGTGGTGAAACTTGATATTGTCAGGGGCACGGAGTAATCAAGAAAATGTATGTTTGAATATGTTTTGCATGCGGTATTAGTTTAGCTTCACATTTGTAAGATCACAAGTAGGTGAAGTACTGAAGTTCCACTCAGCCTCACACACTGTTCAGACATTTCCCCAGTCTAAGATCAATATACATTAAAACTGAATATATTGAATCAATTAGACGTGCCCTACATGATGGAAACATCATGAATACTTCAGTTCTTTGCTCTAAGAGATTCGAGTCATAAAACATACAGGATGTAATATATATCTGTACATGTAATTCATGGCACACCTAAAGTTGACATGATCAGTGCCCAGCATTGTAGAGAGGACCATCAAAACAATAATGTACTCACTTCATAAATGTAATGTGAGCAACAAGAAGCAACAAATGAATTTAAGCATCAGAAGAGTTTGAAGAAGAGAAAGACAGCACCTGACAGACTAGCACAGAGAAGGCAATTCTAGAGCTCCTCTTAGCAAGTACAGGTTTTGTTTTAAGATAACTGTTCTATTCTAAAGTCTCTGAAAGTAATTTTAAAAGGTCATTGGATTATTTTGGTATAGATGTTTACAAAATTAATCTGAAAGGTTTGTTTTTCTTTTTAAATAATGTTTCATTTGAATTAAAATCTCACAGAATTTGAGCAGATATGTTCTAATTTAGCACTACCATCTATTTCATTTTTTCCCCCCAAATGCCCTAAACTATCCAAAATGTTACACAATTTCCCCCTTGCTACTCAAAAAAATATTGTATTTCCAGTTTGCAAAACAAATAATCAGAGAACCAAAAGACAAGAAAGCAAATGCAATATTCTACAGATTATGGACTGACTTTGGTATCAAGGGACACAAGTCAACAAAGGCAATGGCAATATTCTGGATTTTGATACTTCAGCAGAAATTAAAGAAAGTTGATATAGGAGGTCCACAGGATGAAAATATGTATAGGACCCCATTTCAAAATCTTTTTAAAAAGTGTTCTTGGAATAGTCCCAGAACAATTTCCAATCACAAATTCACAGAATAGCACAAAGTGACAATTTGTGCGCATACCAGTAAGCAAGCAAGGTTATTTACATAATTTACTATGAGTACATCACCCACCACTGGATATAGTACGGATCAAATTACTTGTACAATATCAACTTATATCCTTAATGTGACAGTAACAGCTTTATGAACACATCACCAGGTCCAAAGAGAGTTGCATACTAAATGAAAATACAATTTCATGAATAAAAAGTGGCTGCTCTAAATTTACTTTTTGAGTCAATATAAGTTGTTAATGTTTTATGGTATTTAAAGATAACAACTCATAAAGCAAATTATGGCCCTACAAAAAAAATAATGTGCTAAGACAGTTATGTTCTAATTTATAAAAACGACCAAATTTGTTTTGGAAGAGAAAGGCAAAAGTAATAAAAATAGACCTACTTCTTAGCTAAGAGCATAAAAATGTCTGAACTGATTTGAGACAGACCTGATAAGAATTTGTTCACCAATGCTGCACTCCTGTTGCAGCCTGCAGCAAATGTATACAACCAAACTGTAACCCACAAAAACGAGATTTGATAAAGGAAATGCTGAGAGACCCCTAGCTATAATGGGTCTGGCACACAGTGCTGTAAATACATACTGCATGTCTCATTTCCTAGGTATTCCAGTTTCTTTGATTGTTTCCATAAATAAGTCATACATGCACTGACATTAATTTTTTATATTACAGCATTAGGCTAATAAAGCATTAGACTAGAAGGTGCACTAACTTCCTCTTTTTGTTTGTATTCTCTACCAACGATGAAATGGATGAAAATACTGTATAAGGCAGTAGATAAAAACAAACAAAAAATAATCACATTGTCTCTTATCACATCATCACATCCAAGCCATCAACTTCATTGTTGCTCTTCATCAATTTTATATCAAGTAGTGACCGAGAGCAGATGGCTGATAGTGCACAGACTGTAAAAGCTGCTAGTGATATCTAATGAATGTCCAGAAAAATTCATCTTCGGAAATAATGGGAGAGGAGGCAGAAGAGCTGGAAAAGTGTTATTATTTTTGATGCTTTACAAAGTATTTTATTTCTTACTACAAAGGTTATAGTTATCAATTTTCTTCTTCATGAATCCAAATAGATGGATATGAGAAATACCTTTTGCAATACAACAAATTATACTTCATAATTTAATTATGATTTAATTATGATTTAATTTATCAGCAATGACTACATGGCTTTCAAAAAATCATCAGAATTACATACATGTATTGTACATACCTTCTTTATCCACTCGGAAGACAAAAGTCCTATGGGATGTAACAACTTCAAATTTATTCTCTCCATGAACTCTAACTGTTGCTATAGCAGAAAGTAGTATGATTCCCTTTGAGAACACTTCCTATAATAAAAACACAAAAGAAGCAGTTAATAGTTGTTAATAAATGTCTCCCAGGTAGTATTATGCACAGTGATGTTCAGGATGCTCACATTCTAAACTGTGCTGTGCTCCTACAAGTTCAGCATTTATTATTAATAAAACTGCATCAATTAAGTAAACCATTTCACAATCGTCACACAGCCCACTTCATTACATGTCCATGCTCATATTCTGTCTTGTAAAATAGAAGAAAATCCCATAATGAAGTATAATGCATATATGAAACATCACTACAGAAGACATCTCATGACACTGCTATGACAAAACGTCTTAGTCTTAAATTCACAATTTTATTCCAAATAATTGAGTATATCATCCATACACACACAATTGTAAAATAGAATCAAGCAAGAAAAAAAACTTATGCCTTCTCTAGGTAGAGTATTCCAGAGAATTTCTGAATTTCCTTCTCCCCTTCATTGTTAGCCAGCTAAAAAAGACCACCATGGATTGTATCCATTAGCATTCAATATTCAGTTGAAGGGGGGAGGTGGGAGGGGAGAGAAGAGTGATGGCAATTCTGCAAAAATCCATTGTCTTGTCATTAGTAATGATAACCTTGTAGCAGGTATGTGCTATTCTCTCAGATCAGATGAAAGTGGAATGGTCCCTCAAAAATATCATTTGACATCACAGTGAGTTTTCCCAGAACTTCCTAATTTCCAGCTAGGAAGCAGGACAACAGAATTTAAGCAACAATAAGACAGGAAAAAAAAAAAGAAATACTACTACTTTCTCCAAGTAGATCACCTAATAAGCTGAAGCAGATACAAAACACTTCACAAGTACATCTGAACAATTCCAGGATTACAGAGTTAGCGCTGCTTCTCCTGTCACCAACATGCTTTGATCAATTGGTTTTCTAAGATAATTCAGATACACTGCTAAGATTTATGATTCAGATGCAGTAATATTCCAAGAGGTAGCTTCCCCGTAAAGAATTCGTACTGCAATAAATTTCCTCCTGAAGTATAAATTATTATAACAGACTTTATACAAGGACTTAAGGAATCAGTGTGAATGTTAAGCATGGAGGATGCTTTTTTTGTTTACTGAGTTAAATATACCACCACTTCTCACCAAATTCATAGTCTTGTGTTGTTTCACTTCTGAACACTAATATATTTCAACGAATGCTGTTTCAAAAACTGTGATTTATTAAGAGATATCGAGACAGAGGAGATGTCACTTTAGTTACACCCAAGAACTACTCTGTAATTCAGAATCTACTCAGTACTGCACATGCATTTTTATCATGACTATATTTATTTGAAGGCAGACTTAAACACAGCAATTTCATATCTGTTAAAAAAGATGCAGGTACTGTGTCAACTACTGATCCTTCACAACGAAAAAGCAACCTTACTATATGGTATTTCTAAAACTGTTCAGATACAATTATATTATGGAGTTTGCAGGCATCTACTGGTTGTATTTGGTACTGTAAGAAAATAATTAAGACAACTTTAAGTTACAGCTGCTTTATTCTACTTCATTCTGTCTCTTTTTAAGCTTAATATGGTTTGGGTTTTGTTATTTAAACATCCTTCAGGCATATATATTTTGAAATACAGTTTAAACTATGAGAATTTCTCAGTTTTATTTCTACACCAGGTTTGCTTTCGCATGCAAGAACCAACACCTAATGCTAAAAGCTCCAACAGATAAAGACAGTACTCCAGACAAGAAACTAGGTGATTTAAGGGAACAGAAAACAACAAAACAAAACAACAACAACAACAAAAAAAATCCACCCACATCCTTCCACAACAGAAAAAACATGACCTATTCCAAGAACAAAAGTGATTGCCCTACTTTGCAGTGAATTCTTCATTATATTCACATGTACCATAACCTACCAAAACAAAGTTGTTCATATAAAAAGTAAAGACTTTTTCCTAAGTCACTACTATATTTGCAAGGAATCCCAAAAAGTTTTTACGTTAAAATTTTCAATACAGCCAGCAGTTTTGCCTTATCAAATACATTAGAGCAGCAAACTTCTCCTGCCAAAAGGAGGCAGAAATGTGAAAGAAATGCTATGCAAATTGAGTAACTAAAAAGAATTCTGAAGTGATGTCTTTTTTTCTTCAGTTTGCTCTCACTTTAATTAACCACATTCTGTTATGACAGAAACCACAGCAGATATTGCTCCCACCACATCAACTTGCTTAGGACAATGAAAATAGAAGAAATGAGCACCATCACCAATTCAAACCAAAACAGGTCAGGACAGATGCCCTTTCAAAAAAAAAAAGACCTATACTGATCTAAGTTGACACGCAACTAAAACAAGTTTAGAAAAAAGTTAGAAAATTCAAATTATTCAGAGAAGAATTTATGCGAGCTAAGGACACATTTTCAGCGTATAACAAGTCCTGGCTAGTGACCTCCATATAACTAGTAGTGACCCTCCAATTTAAATAAATCTCAACTTTAGATACAAGACTGAAAATTCTTTAAAATTAACATTTCTTTCTGTAATTGTGCGATAGAAGATATTAAGCAAATTCAATGCTATTTAAGCCATTCTTAATCACTAACCTTGCTTTTCTGCGCCTTTAAAGCTCTGGCATGAATACCACAGAGAGGATAACATATTTTGTCCCTCCAATCAAAATATTCTTTTCATATACATAATCATGTCTACTAAGTGAAGACAAATAAGCAAGCAAAAACAGGCTGTCTCATGTTCCTCATCAGCAGGCATAATGAAGCATAATGTAAATACTTCTTGCTCTTGTTCTCTGGCCCCTCAGGATATACTCAACCTTTCTCTACTTCAGTTCTCCCTCTTCATAATCTGCTGAAACAGTTCAACGTGTGCACATTATAAAAAAATATGGAATTCTTATTATCAACACCTATCATAACAAAACCCAAATTACAACACAAAGCTGAATTTTCTTCCTAATTTAATATGCATCTTCAACAGGAAAAGCTACCCAGTGTTTTAAACAGTGCATGTGCATACAGCCTCATTTCCAACAAAAAATTTCTATATTATGCAATCATCTAACATTTTTGAGCTTAACAAGATCTGCATATCTTCCAAAAGAAATTAATTAATTACAGAACAACAGAAAAATAATTTTAAAGTCAGCTTACTTATATAAAATAGATAAGAAAAAAAGATAAAAGGAAAGCAAGGTTTAAAAACAGGTCTAAAAAAATATATATTTTTTTTTTTTTTTAAATGATGACTTACAAATCTATTTTTATGTCACTGTAGCAATTGGACAGATCAATACAATGGGAAAGACATTACAACAAAGTGTGATGACAGAAGGACTTGCAAAATAGAAAGGTGCTATAAAGGAAGGGAAGAAGATTGCTCACCCATATCAGAAGAGTTTATGTTCAGAGAGGAAAGCTCCACCAAGGAGGGATCTCCAGAAAGTGATCCTTCCCTAGTGGCAGTGAGCCCTTAAATGAGGTCTAAGAAAGGTGCAGCCAGGCTCCACACCTTCCAGTCACTCAGGTGAATTGCCGTCACCTATGTTCCCAAGACTGACCAGGTCCTTTCTCCAGTCAGTGCTCAATCAGTGGTTCAGGCCATGACTCAAAACTTCCATACAGTCATCTGTCAAAAGTGAACTACTTGAATCAAAGCAATGCATGAGCCTGCAAATGTTTCAGGACAATTCAATCCTTAGGTGCGGAAAAACTAAAACATCCACTGGAATCACAGTATTATGCTCATTTTGAAGAGACCCATTCTAATGGGAACTAGTCCTGCTGTTTGTGATTATTCCTAAAAGTCACACAGGAGAGACATTTGTAATAAGAAAATAGATAGGAATCATGGGGTATTTTTTGTTTTTACAAGGCTTCCACTCCAAATTTTCTCTCTCTCTCTCTCTATATATATATGTATACATATATATATATATATATATATATGTCTCATGCTGGCTTTCTGTGACAAGACAGTTTGTAGCCATCACCAAAGCAACATTTGATCTCTTCAATGAGTTTTTCATTATTCTGTTGTTCTGTAATAATGCTTTGTTCTAATATTCTGCAATTAATAATACATTTAACATAAATGTTCATTTAGAGTTATTTCTAAATGTTTTCTATTATACACATGCATTCTGACCCAAACATGCCACTTACCTTTTCATTATTGTAATAAGAAATGCTGTCTCCATCAAATTTAACCCAGCGCTTCTGAAACATACGTTTGCTGTGAATCAAAAATGAATACAATTAAAATGACATGTTATACTGGCTTTTAAGAATGTCTCAAAAGGTCAAATCAGATTTTGCTTCCTGTGTTTGGGCCTGAACTTTCTGGAAATTAAAATTAGCCTCTTTGAAGATTAGAACACTGATTTTCAATATAATAAAAATATCTGGAGATAAGAAGTACAGAATTAATGGAGTTCAGTTATAAATCAGTGCCTTCATGTTTTCATCAATCAAGTTTCCCCTCTCTTTTCCGCATTCTCATGTTCCTTTACCATATTTGCAGTGACAAAGGAAAAAAGAGCTTTCAATAATGTAATTTTGCTTTGACCTAACAGATAAAGGATGAGAACAGGCTATTTTTATTGGAGACAAAGGAATATTCTTTATATAGAGCATACCTTAAAATGTTACAAGATCTGTAACATCACTTCCAAAAAAGGAAAGGTGAGAACCTAAAACGACCATCTCATTTACAGGTTCATAAGACAGACATCTCTGTTTACACCCTATGATACCTTCATTCATTAACCTTTCCCCAACACTCTTTTCCCTGATCAATGAATAAATAACAGTCACACCAAATCATTCAACAAGCACAACAGAGAAATTTCTTTTCAATTTCTGTTATCAACTAGAGATAACTGACAAGAAGCTCATTGGATTATGTCAGCTTCCTGTTAATTCATGCTGTATGAGAACCTCCTTTGAAAGTTGTGCAACATAAAGTCCAGTATGTATAAAGTCCAGAAGCAGTCCAGTATGTTCTTTAAAAATGTTGACTATAGCTTATCATCGATGAAAGTTTCAATTCTAAAATCCATTAAGCAATTTATTAAGAAGGAACAAGAGCCCACTCTTTTCCCAGTATTATTTCTTCTCCTATTAAAGGATGTGATTAGAAGACTACGGTAGCTTACCAAAACTTTCATCATATACCAGCTCTGGCTTAATTAATTTACATAATGTAAGTACAATAAATCATTTTTCATAACCTGGAAAGGCCAACAGAAAACCTCTTCTCTACTGAAATGTCAGTAAACTTTGAGTTGATACAGGTTGATACAGAGAAGGATATGCAAACCTAAGTGCCCAATATCATGTAAATGAACTGAATGGCTTTACAATTATAGTGACTTCATGAAAACTAGAAGCTGTACTTTAAACACTCAATTTGCAATAATTTGAGAAAATTGCGCATCTTCGTTTTCATGAGGGGACAAAATGCCAGGTGTAAATAGAAGCATTATAAAAAGTAAGAGGGAGCAGGTAGGGGAGGAGAAATAAAGCAAAGAAACATCGTTGGTAGGGATTGGAATAAAATATGGCAAGGCTTAAAGGGAAGAAGAAATGACTGCTAGTTCCCCCTCCCCTTGGTTGCTTTCTTCAGGTATTTGAGAAATGGTGCTGCATGAAATTTAAGAAAAAGAGGAAAAAAAAAAAAAAAAAAGAAAAAGAAAAAAAAAAAAATCTGCATTCATTACATGATGTCTGAGAACAAGTCCTTGAAATTTATCCAAAAAGCATCTCTAGCTTGAAGCTAATGACCCTGAAACTGTACTACACAATGCTACCTAGTATTAATTTTGTGGTTAACTCAGTATCTTTTTCAAAATAATGTAGCCTCACACAGTACTTTGGCTAAAGCTTTCATATTCTGTTCCAAACCCTATTCCTTCAAATTGCACCAGCAACTGGAGTCCATAACTGTATTTATATCCCTCTAATAACTATTGCCAAAATTGAGGTGTGGAAAAGCATGTGAAATTAAACAAAAATTAGAGCTAACTGCAAAACTTCTGAGAATATATTATCAAATCTGAAAAAAAAATAAAATAAAATAAAAAATTGTCTTGTAATGGGGAAAAGTCTTTTGAATCTATGTGCAATTATTCTTTGATTCTTTATTAAAATACTTAAGCACAATCCTTAAAAGTTAATGAAAATTCCAAAATTTTATAGAAAGCAACACAATAACAAAACAGCAACAAACAAAGAAAAACAACAAGGTCTGAGCAGGCTGGAATTCCACTATGGCAAAATAGGTTTATCAAGCCATATGCATTCCTTTTTGTCATTAAGATTCAACAATATATCGCAAACAGACAATAAATAAATAAATAAATAAATAAATAAATGATCAACCAGAAATTCCTTTGATAGAACTTCCTTCAGTGGACACAAACCAAAATGTATTCTCAAGCAATATAATTCAATACCTTTTGTCAATAAACAGGAAAAAAAATATTATAATTGCTGTAACAGCTTACAGTTATTGTCACCAAAAATAATGAAAGAAAAGCCCAAAATGAAATCACCTTTCCCATGCAGCTAAACCTTTAGTCTTAAGAAGAAAGAAAGTAGAACTGGTAAGGTTTGAGGACGAGTACAGATAAAAGAAATGCATCATAGCACTAAAGGACAACAAACTAGATTTCTAGCTGCTAGTGAAAATCAGAAGCAGAAATAAAATTACGCCAATCTTAAAAATGCAAAGAGGAGACAGAAAATCAGAATAATTACAGAAGCAGAAACTACTGAAGATTCTTTGGTCTATTCAATTAAGCACGAGGTTAAAAGAATGTCATCAGCGTTTACAAGTATTTATGAAAGGAATATACCAGGGCTCTTCAGCGTAAAAGAATCAAAGACTGGAATTTAAAGGTTAAATTAAATTTTGAACAATAAGAGCAATTAAATATGAGATTACATTAGCCTATTGTATTCTATATCCATCACTACTTAAAATTTCAGAGGAATGCTTGCATTCATATTCCTCCCACCAAAATTTAGGCACATCAGTAAACTAAATTAGTCTGTATGCATCACTGTAGATTTCTAACCTCAAATATCAACTTCTCTTCCTATGAGAATACATAACTCTAAAATCAATAAGATCTCCAGTCAACAAAATAATGGATAAATTGGTAAAACAGTATTTCAGAATCAGAATTTGTTTTCACTTACTTTGTGGTCAACAGAGAATTATCAAAAATTTGTAGATTGAAAATATTACCACAAATTCTGTATTTTCATGAGTAGACATCAAAATTTTTAATATTTATTTCCTGAACATACTTCCAAAATAAATTTTAGAAGTAATACATCATTAAAAATTGAGAATTAAAAAGTAAATACCTATGATCTTGCAATAAAAATAGTTCCCTTCTTCTTTCCACAACAAATAATAGGCAGTAACTTAAAGAGTCTCATGGAAACCCCTTTGCAATTATACAGTAATCATTGCAAATATCATACCCTTGAGGAGATAATTTATCCAGCCATCCTGCTTTAACCTTCTTTACTGATGATCCATAAAAGCAAGCATATGGTGCTATTGATTCATTTGCAATTAAAGTTTGAGCTCCATCAAATTGTTGAGAATCCATTTGTTCACTGACCGGACAATATGATTCTCCACATTGGTTCTTACAGGATGATGAGTGGGTATTGGTTTTATTTTCATTTTTATTGGAAGAAAAGGAACATTGATCCACAATAGAATATACAGGTTCGCTTTCCAAGTCTTCTGGAGGTAATGATTTGTTTTCCTGAGACAAAGATTCATTTTTCACACATTCCTTTGTCTTCTCATCTTGATTATTAAGGGAACTGCAAAGTAAAAATAACTTTATTCTTCACTTATTTCTACAATAAACAATAAAGCATTACATAGAACAAATGTTAAGACATTCTGTAAATAAAATTTCACCTTTGTGATAACCACAGATTGATGTTAAATGTAATATATATCCTTTAACTACAACCATAACAGAATACTTCTTTGTCAACAGGTTCCTTTGGAAGGTAGAATTATACAGAATTTTAAAATGAATTCTCCTTCCTCAGAAGACTAGCTTTATTCATTCTGAAATTTTTGAGGACTTGCAATATCATCTCTTTCTTCTGTCTCTCTCACTTTGATAGAAGCCAATTGCAGACAGTCTGAAAGGACATGTGAGCTCCCATTTAGTAAAAACCATCAGCCCTTGCCTTATGAGAGTACTCAAGAATGTTTTGGGAATTTTTTAAATAGACAGAGCATGTAAGTACTCAGACATTGTTATCTAGAAGACAAGGAAGCCAAATTTTATATTCCAGATGTTCTGACTGAGGGATAAGTAATAAGACATCTCCCAAATTCACAAAAGATTCTGAAGTTTAGATTAGACAGTCTTAGGATAGTCACCTATGGCATGAGGTGAAAGCTAAAATAGCAGAAAAGTTAAGTAAATAGATAACAAAATACATACAGTCTCTTGGTTTGTCAGAGTTAGAGCTCTACTTATTACATCAGTAAATAACTCTAAATTTAAAACTCTTTAATTTTTTTGATAACTCCTATTTAATACCATATATTCCTGTTAGAAGAATATTCTTCAGACATTTCCAAATCTGATTTATTTTCACAAGCCAGGAATTCATTCCTATGATGTTCCTAGAAAAGAAATAAGCCATAACAAACGTGTGTAGTGAAACAGTAAATAATGTTTAAATTATTCTAGACATAAATCACACCAGCAGACCAAGTGGCAAAGTTATCCTTTTCCAAATTTTCATGTAACACGGATCTGAAAAAACACATTCCAAAAGTATTTTATTTTCAATATCTCCATTTTAATTCAGATAAATATATTTGAGCGTAGTCCAAAATACTAAAAAAACAAAAAAGTTAAAGAACCTCAGTGCATAGAAATATTTGTACCTTAGTTGTTCCTGAATAACAGCTGAGTATTTTCTAAGCTCAAGAGCCACATGTCAAGTGCATGATAAGTATACCATTTATGATTTGCTACTCATAGTCTATCTTTCATGTTAATACTTCTCTAAATTGAATATACAGTGTTTACAGTAGATCAAAGACAAAATACAGGCAAATTTACATTCCTACGTTAAAGCTGAACTCAGTCATATTGAACATATCTAGCATCTTCTTGCCATCCTTCTTTCTAAAAGATATGTTTATTCATGTTTGTTTAGAAATCTTTACGACACATTATTTGTACTGTACAAAATATCAAGGTTAACATTGCTTAAGAACATTACACATCACACTTCCTACTTCACACTTCCTAAACTTGATCTGACAATCATACTGTATTACTAATCTTCTCAACATCTTTCTTCCTTTAAAAAGAAAAAAAAAAAAAAAAAAAAAAAAAGAAACTTAAAATGAATTGCTTCGTGCTTCATGATAGAAACGTTTTAATTTACTCATTTAAGCTTTGAAGTGTGTGTCATAAAGCTGAAGAGCACAGAAAAAAATTGGGTAAGCTTTCACAACTGTTGCTGTTTGTTTTCTGAGAAACAGCATCTCATCCTATGTTTGATGATTTCACCTATGCAACATGAAATGATAAGATTATAAAAACTGAGTATGTGTATGTGCACTACAGCAAAAACTGAGGCAATCACTGGCTGCTGATAGGACAACCTTTGGTGAACATTTTGCCTTCCTCTGCCAGTCATATACATTATGAACAAGAAACCCCACCACCACATACCCCACACTGCTAACTGCATTGTAGAACCACAGATTAGACAATAAATAAATAAATAACCCCCCACATTCCTACATCATGTTAACAACTGAAACAGAAAACTCAAAAGCACCTTATGTACTGCCCATGAAGTGCTTAAAATTTGTCTCATAAAACAAGGGGAAGTGGCAGCATCCCACTTTTACAAATAACCAAGAGACAAGTACTTCAGTACTTGGCCAAGTGAACTGAGGGGGGCCTGAGAACTTACAAGAGATATCGACAAATACATTTATATTTCTAGAAGAGTTTAAAATATAGAAATCCAGAAATGAAGAAAGGTTGGGGGGACAGACAGTACTGTTCAAACACAAAAAACACTCACAAAAAACAAATTAAAGAAGAAAACCCATGTGTTGGTTACAGGATTATTCTGCAAGATGCTCAAACTCAAAATGAGATAGAACTGTTATCTCCCACCTCCTATAACTCCAAGGTATTACGAAAAGGTAGGGAGTCTTTTCTCCTGCAGTTGCCCCTGTAGAAACAAGTATTTCTTAAAAGATTGCATAGGAAGCACCCACGCTTAAGGAAGATACCAGGCTTCTAGGTGGCAGGCAGATGGAACTGCCTGCTGGCAGCTCTGTATAAACCTTTTTTGATCAGGAAGTAATTCAGATGCATTATTGTTTAAAAGGTTTTTCTGTCAGCCAATTTTGCTAGTCAAAATGGAAAGCGAGGAAACCTAAATACTAAGATGAGTATTGGGACTACTGTCACATTATATGCTACATGTCACTCATTATTTACTTGAGTGGTTTATTCTCGATTTTACTTGAGACCTGCTCCTTAGTCTTCGACTGAAGGCAATACAGTTTTATAACAGAGCCTTAATGATAAGAATTCCTCCTTTTCAAATATGAAGTCTTCCTTGTTTTAAAGTTCTAAGACTTGTAATCTAGCCAGCATTCCACAGTGTCACAATGCTTAAGAGCTCACATGGATTATTTATCTCAATATGCGTGCTTAACCTAGTCTAAGAATTTACAGCAGGAAATGAAACCAAACTTAAGAACTTAGAATTCCTTCACTGAAAAAGTGATTTCTGATATACTTCACTCTTTACTCGAACAGAATAGTATGTCAGCTGTAAAGTGTTAGGATTTTTGTGCTTTTCTTTAATTAATATTAAAGAAAAATGTTCCTTCTCCAGGTTGCCCTTTAGGGGTTTCTGCTTCTAGCTGCCTTTCTTCCTCACTTAAGTCTAACTGAACTTTCTTTCTCTCCTTAATTCACTGTTCTCTCATGCTCACTTATCTCTAGTCTGCTGTGACTCACTGCTTGTTTCTACAGACACTCCCCTTATAAAGTCTATAGAAGCCTTTCTTTAGTTACACCAATAAAAGGAGAAGAAAGTTAATGGTCAACTTCTAACCACTTAGAACAGGCTTCCTTTGGTCATTATAACAATTTGCTGTCTTCTTAAATACAGATGAACTATATTCTCATGCAAAGTTGTTTTTTTTAAAAAAATGAAGCAACAATTACTAAAATCTCAGATACTATGCAGGGTTGGCTAAACTTTGTTCCTAGGATATGTGATACTTACTGGAAAAATAGCTGCAAATTAAACATATCTTTGGACTTTTGCTTTACAACTTTGCTGTATGACCTTAGTCTGCAATTATGTTCTAATGGAAGCAAAATCAACTATGAAGTTTCCAACTAGCATGTGGTAAGTATAACTCAAAAAAAACCTGTTCACTTACGTGAAAATGATAATTAAAATCCAAATCTTCAGATCAGAGAAAGTATATTGTAATACACTGCATTAATTGAGATTCTACAACCAGCAGAAATAGCAATTCTATTTTGAGCTGTTAATCTAGATAAACAGCACAGGGTTTTTTTTTTTTTTTTTTGTCTTTTTTTGTTGCTGATTCCTTTTAATATTTGCTGCCTTTGGAAGAAAAATTGCAGACAATCTTCCCAGATATGCTTTATTATAACCAACTATTTCAAGAAAAAAAAAAAAAAAAGCTAAGAAATAACAAGGCTAGAAAACTTTTCTAGAAAAACTGCTCATCCAATTAAATTAATTACAAAGAAGTTCAAATTTGAATTTGTACAAGACGTTTTAATAACTGGCATAGACAAGGCTATGCAATAGAAAACAAAAGCTTAGAAGTAACTTTTCTGCACATAACAAGAATTAGAAGGAAAAGCCATGAATTTATGCCCACCTCCTTAAAAAGCGAACAATGAAAAACTAAAAACTCACACAACACAATTCCAAAGAAAAGAAAGTACACATCAAAACTAAAGATCATTTTTATGCTTTTAAAAAGCCTCTCATTACATGATGCAATTTGAACGGTTTAATTTCAATGCTCAATTTAGTCAATAGTTTACAACAGTTGAAAAAGAGAAACATTAGCATGAAGACCAAGACAGAAAATAATTATCTACAGTTTTCCTCAAGTCAGTGGCTTGAGATCAGCTGAAACGGATAAGTAAAAAAAGAAGCAACAATTTCTGAGTCAGAAGCATTAGTAGGGAGAGATTCACAGCATCTGTTGGATGCCTTACTAAGCTAGTTAACCTCTCAGAACACCATGTGACTCAGACGTCTGTGCACATTCCATATATAGCACCAACTGTTCAATTACTGACCTCAACAAAAATGTTTACTTCAGAGAATCTTGCCACAAAAGTGATGTACAGCAAGTTTGTGGTTGTGTAAAAAAAATAATAGAAGTCCTCAGAACGTTCATATATAGGAACTAATAAAAAGCATATGGCCACAAGTGACTATTATATCACCTCAGTTAGCATATAAGCTACTTTCATACACTTTCTGTGAGTCTGTGCAGAGATGCTCAGTCTTGATACGGCATTATCAGAAAAGAGAAAAGCCACTTCTACCATTACTAGTCAGCTCCAATGGTTATCCTTTACTTAACCTCACTTAGGCACAAAGTACTATGATACTGTAGTTAAGAAGGTACAAGAAAGCTGTTAAGGTAGCCTGCAGCTATCCGTAACTGACTGTTTTTCATTCAATACGATAGCATCTAGCTCTGAGCAGAAAAGAGATACTCACCTGTTTTCAAGAGAAACAAAAACAAACAAACAAACAAAAAAACAACAACAAAGAATGGCCACAAGTTTGTATTACTATTGAACACTACAAAGTGTATTTCAAGATAAAGTCATTAGTCCATACATATGTATACTGTTGTGATGGTTTTTACTGGGATAGAGTTAATTTTCTTCATACTGACTCATATCATGCTGTGTTTTAGATTTTTTAATGAAAATAGTGGTGGAAACATTGATGCTTTAAGTTGTTGCAGAACAGTGCTAAATTAAGACAAGGAATGTTCCATTCTAGTAGTTTTCGGTTGAGCAAGAAGCTGGGAGGGGACAAAATACCCAATCCAAGATATCCGAAGGCATATCCCATCTGAGATATACAATAGATTGTCATGCTGAATAATAACACTGAGGGTAAGTGGAAAGAAAGAGGGAGAAGTTCAGAGTAGTGGTATGTACCTTCCCAAAAGAAAACATTACATGTGATGAGACTTGCTTTCCTGAAAGTGGCTGAACATCTGCCTGTGAATGGAAATTATTCAGTGAATTCCTTTGTTTTGCTTTTCTCGCACACGTCTTTTGCTTTACCTAATAAATTGCCCATCAGTTCTTTCACTTTTACCTTTCCATTTCTTATCTCCATCCCATCAAGGGAAAGAGAATGAGCAGCTGTGTGGGGCTGAGTTGCCTGCTCACAAATATAAAGCTTCTGCATGCACTAAAGAAGACATAAAAGGTACTGAGAAATGAAACAGGAGAGCAAAAAAAGAATTAAGGACAGTATTCAGTACATAGCATGAAATTAAAGAGAAGATGAACCATTTGTATACAGACTTATCAACTTACTTTAACATCTTTAAGGTTGTCCCAAAAAAAGGTTTCTCCATAAGGTGATATGACAGGTGGCTTTTCTTCCGAGAAAGTTTCTTAAAGCAAAAAAATATAGCATCATACACTGCCATGTTCAAGAAGATACTGATAAAAAAAATCACAAAAGATACAGGTTTTTCTACTTCTGATTTTTCTTTTCTCCTCAGGAAAAAAAAGAAAAATCAAAGTAAAAATTGAAAAACAAGAATTTCCCCATTTCAAACTGAACTCTAGTTAATTTTTTTCAGATAATACCCTTTATTATTTTCACTCAATTTACTGCATCTTCTTCCTAGCGTATAATTTAGATAGAGCTTGCATACAGGCTATCAAATTAAAAAAAAAAAAACAAACAAAATACTTTTGTTGTACTCTCTCAGGAGCAGTAATTGCAAACTTGATTCCAACTTTAAAAAACAAAATCCATAAAACTAAACAAATAAAACTATTTCATTTTTACTCAGTTTTCATTCCATCACCAACCATCTGCTTGAAACTGATACGCATAATTTCAAACAAGACATACTTCTGGAGTCTAAAAACTGTTTTTTTTTGGTTTTGGTTTGGTTTTTTTCACGTGCAACTCACACTGTTAACTTCTTCCAGTAAACTATTTAACACAATTAATTTCCTGTTATTTCCAGGAGTACCATTCTCACTAACATTAGTCAGAAGTACTCTGCTTAAAGCTTTCGAGAAAAAGCTGATTCTGCTTTTAACAATCTGCATCCCATCTTAGAAACTCAATGTATCATAATCAAAAAAAGTCATGTTAAAATAACTAAAGTTCAAAATCTGGATTTTCAAATTTTTATTTTTTTAATTAATTATTTAAAAAAATTATTTATTTTTTCAGAAATAAAAACTAAGTGAAAAAGGAGAAGTGGTTACATGCTCTGCTATTTTATGCATCACTTTTTTTAGGCGTTCCAGAAGCCTGGTATTTCTTTAAATGAGCAAGTCAATTTTAGATTTCAGCTTCTGATTTAAGGTTTCCTTTCTCTGGAGATTCAAGATAGAAGTACCAGCATGCTTGACTCACTTTTTTGTGAAACTTGCCTCCCAGCACAAGATATGTCTGTAACGTCCATGTTTCTTCTTTTCTGAAGGGAACTTGAACAAAATATAGTACAAAACAAAAACATTAAGTGAAACATCCCAGAAATTGAACAAAAGCATATTATGCGATTAAACAAGTCATTAAGAATACATACAAACATAAAAATAGCCAATTCTAAGTTTTGGGAAAGTCTCCTGATTGAATTTAAATACTACCCAACCACTTGCTTTCCTCCCTTTATGACACAATACTTCACTGATCTGAGTAGGTATCTTCAGAATATTTTTATTTTTTAATTGGTCTTAATATTTATTTAGACTTTAAGGAAGTGCGAGGAACTACTTTCTCCTTCTACTTCATATACAGTGAATGCATTCAAAACTACACTTCCAAAGACAGTCTTCAAATGTGAAGCATATAGTGAGTCTAGGTATGAAAATCCAGATCCAATGGAAAGAAATAATGCTGAAAATGTTTAATTCTCAGTGAGGACTTTTTCCCAGTAAATTTTCAATCTGTAACATAACTGAAATTGCTTTGCACGTGCATGCAACTGCCATGATGCATTTTATAGATAGACAAGGACATGTATATACATACACACACGAAAAAATCATTTTATTATTGGTGTTGTGCTGGTCCCTATGCATTTTGGAAACTTCTTGTACAGTGGCATATGCCAGTTAAGATCACATTTTTGTCTTTACTACTGATATTTCAGGCAACTTTGGAATAACTGAACAGTAAAAAACATGCCTGAAGTAATACATTTCTGACCTATCTTCAGTGCTGCAGCAGCCCGCTCTGATATCACCCTTGTTAACATGAATAACTAGCAATCTCTCTATTTTATTTTCTCTGCTTGAAATAACAGTGATATTGACCCTTGTGCATCCTTACAGAATACCCACTGATTGATAAATGATACATAAGATTGTATGTAAGATTGCTGCAGTTTCTATTAAGAGTTTGGGGGTCTTCTGCCCTTCAAATCCAAAGATAAGTATGTTTTAATAAAAATATCAATATATCTGATTTTCATTTCCCCACTAGACATATTGAGAAATGTTCTTTTATGACTAGCTATACTTCAGATTTTAGAAATACTGACTCATAAAGTCCACGTTGAATTGTTTCATAATATAGGCTGGCGTTTCTCTATGACAGAAGGAATACATTCACGTATTTCCATACTGCATTCTTTCCAATCCGTGCCTAAATCTGCCCTCATAAAACAGATAGTGTATTAAATTCAACATAGAAGCAGTACTTTATAAAGTTATTTGTTATTTCATGTTATCCTTGTTATACCACTTATGCTTCCAGATGATGTTGCGTAAAATTCTTGCTTTAGAAAACATAGAATGGGTTTGGCCCAGTTAAAGTAGATTACAACCTAACTCATGCTAAATAACTACTTATTCTATAAATTATAATTAGGAAGAGAGAAAAAAAAAAAAAAAGAAAAATACACAATACCTCGCATCTATTCAAGTAGTTCACTAAATCTGATGCAGCTACATCTTTTTTGAAATTACACAGCAATCATGTATTTGATGCATTTGAACTTACCTGATATGTTTACAAGAGAACCAAAACTAGTATTTTTCAACATAAACAGCATTTGTTTGTTGTTAAGTTTTTTATTTTTTTAACGTTTTTAATAGTATTAACTAGCATTAACATGAATTCAAGAGAAACAGTAAACAGGTTTGACTTGAAGGGCTTTTAGAATGATCAGTTTCTTCTTTATGTAAAGCAGTCAAGTCAATGGCTTAGTTTCAGAGTGGAAGGATTTAGAAGTTGGTAATTGTAATAGTAATGAGTAAAAAGTAACACAGATAAACTCACCAGAAAAAAAGAAATAAATCAACTTATAAAGACCTGCATTTTTTTTTTAATTTCTACATACTTTCATGTATGAATCCATACATGGCAAGAAAATCTGCTAGAAAGCAAATTGTAGCATTTTTACATGCAATGTAAAGTAAATTTGGGGGGAATTTTTGGAAAATGATATTCTACCTTATGTCAAATAAAAACCATCTCCAGAAATAAATGAAACAGCTTAGTTTGACTATTTGAAGGATTACATTTAAAAAAAAACAACAAACCAACACCATACAGTGCAGGATATAAAATTAGAATTTATCAATGCTCAGTTACTGTACAAAATTAACTCCTGAACTGAATGACAAAAAAATATAAAAGACTTACTGGGGGCAAATAAGATGTTCCCCTTTCCCCTCACCCCTAAACAATTCATTCACATCAAAATCACTGGTGTCTATCTAAATATGTCTCGTTTCTTAACCATTTCCAAAATTGCAAATGGTCTAATGCTTTTCAAATCAAAAAGTTCCAATAATACAAACATAAAATAACAATTTCCATCACATTTCCTTTTTTTTTTTTTTTTTTGGTAACTTTAAAAATTAAGGCCCATTATTTTCAAGAGACACAGGATGTGGCTCAAGCTGCATACTCCTCCCCGCCTCTCTTTCCTCGTGCACAAACAGGATGAAATGGCGTGATGAGGCAGCAACTTGATAAACAATGAGAGAGACTGGAAAAGTGAGAGCTTAGTGCTGGGCAGAGCAGAGCAGTTCTATTCTCTCTCCACCTGCCATCTCACCAGTGATGCAAGGGAGAGAGCTCATCGCAAGCAGCCAGTGCTTCAGAGCCCTTACTGGCATGAATCTGTTGTGTTTTAAGTGAATGAAACTTTTGTTTTCTGACTCATTCAAAACAGGTTTGCTAGTCAGCTCCAATTCTAGTCCTCCCACAAAACAAACATATCCAAAGTACTCCGGAGCTCTGGGATTCATAGGCTGCTTGTATAAGCAAATTAATGGAGGTGCTTGGCTGTAGGAAGAGCGAGATCCATTTCTACTACCTAAAAACTGTCCTGTGTGGAAGAATATGGAGCAGAAAGAGAGAGAACCAGGCTGGGAACTTCATTAGCAATTCTAATTCCTTTAATGTTAGAAATAGTTTGTAGAATGCCAGTCCTGCTACGTGTCTACCATGGAAGTTGCTGTCAATGGACAGCTTGGTTTAAGGCCAAGCACCTTTGTTCACTGCCAGTGCAGCAACTTTTCTGTAGTTACTTTTGGTTTATTTCTTCTTTTTTTTAATGAGGAATCTACACAGTTCCATCACTGAGCAATACAAGTCACTAAGTTGGAGGATGTCTAGAAATCCACACATAGATGGAGTATGTCGGTCTCCAACATAACCTGTGTGGCACTCAGTGTCACAACCAGTTCTACCATGTTATAAATCTGCTTTCAGGTCTTCCATTAACAGCACTGCAGCTCCAACGAACGCAACTGCAGCTATCTCATTCATCAGTGCCTGCTAAAGGACACTGTCCTAGGCATGCAGAACCTATCTATCTCTGTACGTACTATCTTTAATCATGGCTGCAGGCATGTATGTGGTTAGCTCCATCCATTGCACTACCTTCACTATGTCTTACAGACACCAGATTTTAACTCGCATGGCAGAAATTGCCAAAGGAATCAAGAGACCCAGAACTTTCAGCCCACTCTGTCCGATCCCACAGCATTAGTGGGAATGCATGTTAACAAATTCAAACTAGTGACTTAAATACAAAATGCAGAGGCTCAGAGTTTTATTGCACTTTTGTAACTATCTTGAGTTCCACTTCCAAAATGTCATGGTGACTTACCAGTTGACATGTTTTTTTACAGGCAAGAGCCAGAAGCAAAAGCATAGCACAGGAGAGCAGCTAAGATTGCAGGAGAGGCAGGTACATTATTAGTAATAAAAAGTTATACAGTCACAGCACTACTAAGTGCTGCAAGGAGACCTACTGTACCAACTTGGTGTGCCAGAAGGCACACAAGAGATCATGAGAAAAGCATTTCCTTGCATAAAAATTTAATGACTAATATCCATGCATGACCAGAAGACGATGCTAGGTTTCCCAGTAGATTTCAGCTGGAATTCTCTGCCTGTATGGGAAAAGCCTTCACACAGTGTAATTATAAGAAAACCAGCATCCATCAACAGAAGTCAGTTGAGAATACTTCTTTATGCAATCCTATAAGACAGATACGATCTTTCCTGAGGTTAAAGATGCTGCAAGCTACTACTTGAAAGTTCTTTACTAATTTCTTGCCTCTAAAAAACCAAAAAAGAAAAAAAAAAAAAAAAAAGGAAAAAGTACCCAACAGAATTAATCAAGAATATTTTTTAAGTTCTGTTTTGAAATTCTGGTTTACCCTTGATCTTCCTCAGACAAACTTGCTAATTGTCCTTCAGCATTTTTACATTGTTATAAATGAGCATAAAGACAAAGAACATAAACTCAAGTTCACAAATCAGGATGGTGGGTAATGAAGTTGGTGACCCATCCAAACATCAGTCACTAAGAGATCAGAATTTGGAGGATTTACTTTGATGGCAGGAATACTATAAACACAGTATATTCTTTTTACTGGCTGATTCTTTCTCAGAAGACATAAGAATATTCTTTCAAAAGCTACTTATTATTGTCTTTTTCTGCACTCGGTTCCCATTTCAGCTCAGCCAGAATAGCTTTGCTCCATAAAAGCTAACATAAAGGCACTCCCCATTGAAAAATGTTTATACTTCCATTTCAGTAAACACAACTTGATGTTTCAGAAGGCAGAGATAAAAAAAAATATTGAGGAACACAAAGATCTCTTACTTGTTGCAAAAAATCTTTGCCTCCCCACCTGTTCAAACAATTGTACTCCACTATTTAGCATTAACATCTTTCAACAATCTGAAAGAAACTTATAAATGCTTGGGAAAACTCTGCACTTAAGGCATGTGTAAACTTGTTAATGATGTTTCGAACTGCTAAGATATGCTGATGAAAAAGACAAGATAAATACAAAACATTCTCAGACATGTCCCTTCCAGGCATAGTTAGTGGCTTGGGAAAAAAAAAAAAAGTGGCTAAAAAAGTGCAACCTCATGATTTGGATATGTCTACAGTAACAAAATTTTGCATATGTTTTTGCATGAATTTTTCTTCTCTCTAAGATGCTGTGGGAAGGTACTCTGTGAATACAGCTCATAATATCATGGTCAACTGCTCATTCATTGTCTCCTATTTTTAATATTCATAGTTATTATGAGAGACTTATTAACAGAGTTAACTTCTAATGTCAGATCTTTACTTTTACATTTCACCACCTCTTTGCAAAAGAAGCAACAAAAGTTTATTCAAGACAGTAAATGCCACTGAGTAGCATTCTAAAGGAATAAAAATGTACACACACATCACGGGAATATTTTGAAACCAGAAAGTGGAATGTTTTCCTTTCCCCACCCCTCCCCTACTTCTTCCTACTGGAATTCCTGAAATAAATAAATAAAAATTATACTGCAAGCATCATTAAGAGCCAAGCTTTGTTGGTATGCGAATACCAGCAGAAGCCAACAACTAACATCACAAACCTGTTGTATTCATACTCTGAATTAACAGTTAAATGATGAGGAGTTTAGAAATCAGTCTAAGAGACTTATGAAGGGTTTGCTTTAGATACACAGTATAAAACAATTTATTCCACTGTTAAGTATTTTATTCTATTTTAGAACAACATAAAATCTAGTGCAGTTTTGTGCTTTAAGGCTAAGATTTAAAATCATCTTCCCGTGTTCACACGTGCAATCCACCGAATAACTACTGCTTCACACAGATACATTCTTTCCGGATGGCTACACCATACAATGCATGAAATAGACAAGGTGGCTCTCCTAAATTTTGCCTCATTTTTCAGATAGAAGCACATTAATACATGTAGTTGTGTAAAAATTCCTATATATTTTTAAATAATGTAACCCATTTTCTTATAAGCTTTTATTTTCAAAGGACAATGTTTTCCTGAAGATGTACTTTGAATAGGTTCTAAAAAGTAACAAGATTATCTGTGTTTCACAATTTTAAGTGCTGTTTCCCTAATAGAAACAGATCTTTCTAGGATGATTGATTGTCTTCATGAATTTACTATTTTGTGACCATTTTCTCCGCTATGAATCAGGATTTCATTTGATACTGGGGCTAGTGTCTAATTAATTGTAACATTTTGGTTCAGAATACATTCAACAGCTTTCGTTTTTTTCAGTATAATTTTTGTAACATTTGCATATTTTCATTCTTTCTCATCTATATCTTGGATATAGAAATGCTATACTTATATAGCAGGCCGTATTTATCTAAGAGAATATAGATGGCTAAGAGCATATAGGTTTAGTCTACCAAATGCCTGATATAGTTGTTCTTAACCTGGGTTATTTCTAAAGCAATAGGATTCATTTCTTTGGAAATAAGTAGAGGCACAGATGATCACAGAGATTATAATGTGCATAATTCTAAAGTTTCCCATATATTCCCTTCTGCACTTTTAACTTGCATTGAAGCTTAATCCTTCTTTGGATAATATGGCATTATTCATTCCAGACCCACTATATTTACAGCACACACACACACACAAAAAAAAAAAATCCACAAAAAGGCACCTCACGCCTACTCTTCCTCTCAAAACCATCCCATGAGTTTTCTGAGGATAACAATTCATCATTAAAAAGAAACAGCAGTTACCTCAATGAAGTTTCAACTTTGCTTGATTCAGGGATTTCTGGTACTGGTCGATGCCTTAATATAAAAGATCGGCTTGTTCTTGGAAATACTTTCACACTGTTCTGTGTACAAGAATCATATAAGTCATTGTCTATCATTTCTCCTTTAAACTTCACAAACGGTGAATGTGTCTCACTATCAGATAGATCCTCCTCAACAGCAAACATCTGATGTTTGTTTTCCTTGTATTTTGTTTCATACGAATGAGTGAGTGAAAGAGGATCACAAAATGCTACACAGTCAGCCAAGTGCTCATCAGTCTGGTATGCAGCAGCTTTTTCCAGCAATGTATTTGACTCGGTATTCATCTTCATACTTCCACTTGCAGCTTTTAGTACACTGTCTGAATTCTGGTATAAACTAGAAAAATCTGAGTTTGGAAAGTTTTCATCATTCACTCCAGCTCTGAATCTTTCTTTACCAGTGTAAGCTTTGTTAGGAAGTTGTACCAATGATATTGCAGGTATCAAGCCAGATTCATTTACTTCTAAATGGCTTATTGGGGAATCCTTGTCTGAAAATAAATATTGTTTCCTTTCTAAACCTTTCAGCTCTTTGCGTTTTAAACTGTCACAGGAAAGAGAATTTCCTTGCATTTTTGAAAGAGCAGTGTCTAACTGCTTAAGTATCCTTCTGCGATGGCCTGTAGGCAATACTCCCATTTGCTGAAGTATACTGTTATTTATTCCCATACAGTCTGTCACAATGTTATAGCCATGTTCTTTAAAGTTAGGAAGATATTGTCCCAAGTTAATGTTGACCAAAAATTCTTCAATATCAGTGCCACTGCCTGTGGATGACATGATGGCAGTTTCATTCCGAATATTGCCCCTCACGGTCATGTAGAAAAAGTCAGGATAAATGCATAATTAATAGCAACAGAGCTCTCTTAAATTTGTCATCAGTCAGCCAACAGAAAACACCAGTTTCTCTGAGACACTTCTTCAAAGCACTTCAGTTTTTTTTTTAAAGACTGCAAACCTACACAAAAGAAAAACAAAATTAGAAGCAAACAAAAGAGACATATCACTGTATTAAAAGGCTTGAATTCACATTAATCTTGGATAAAATTCTGAAAGGCTCTTTGTCACTGGTACAGTAATTTTTTAAAGTTTCTTATCTATGCAAATTTCAAGCAGGTTAAATAACATGACCTCTCCATCCTTTTACAATTGACTGCATAAAGAAAATCAAAGTCTTAACACAAGTAATAATTTTAAAACATAATCCTAGTGGTTTCAAGATATGAACAACTTATCTTCAGACACACACTTCTACAGAACTTGGATATAAAGGGTAGAAAAAGTGGACCAGGAACAGAGCTGGAACCCAGAGCTTTCTCACTGCCTCGTTAGCACCAGCTAACAACAGAGGGACTGCCACTACTTTATCTTCTGAGCCTTACATACTCCTTAATGTAGAAATACATTTTCAACAGGAAAAGGGAAAAATCACTGACTACTGCATTTTTAGTGAACTGTGGGTTCAAGCTGTTTTCAAATGAGAATCCCACTGGAAAAGTATCGACCAATACAGGAGTTTGCAGAGAGAGAGTCACTTCTGAGAATTTATGAGGGAAAAAATTTGCTTAAATTATTTAAAGAACCATAGCCAGAAAACTGTGGAGGCAATCAAAATACACCTCGTGGATCAGGCTCTTCAGAAAACTGCCATGAGGGAGGACAAGAACCAGGTAACTACTAGCTGTTCAGCTTTGGTAAGGAAGCAAATTGCTCAGTCACAAACTGGCAGACACACAGCCAGAAGCAAGTTCTGGCCTTCGTGCAAGGGACCTTCAGTACCTCAAGTGTCCATTACAGTGTCCTCATTATTTTCCAACTCAGTTTTCGCACTCCCCAGAGCTCACTCACACCAGCTCTCCATCCTTTCATGGCCATTTCCAAATTCATGATTTACACAACTCAAAGCAGACAGAGAAGCTACCACTCTGAAGGTGTCTGAAACACCCTGAAATCACATGTTCAAGGGCCAGTTTAAGGGCAACAGCGGTCAACCTGGTTGTTTTTTTTTCTCCTGTCTTTTCCTGTATACAAAGTAACTTGGCCTTGGGGAAAGCTGCTTACAGTAGCAACTATCCTGGCACACAGGTACTAGCCTTAAGCAACCCAGAGAAGAAAAAGCAGCTTCAGTAGCGTAGCTTAAGACTTAAACACCGAGCTGAAAGAGAAGATATTACATATATATTTCTCTAATGCCTTTTGAATAACTAAATCATTATTCAGACTTTCAAAAAAGACATAAAAAACAGGGGAAAACAATCTTCACACTTATACCATGTATGTATGCATGTGTGGCACAATAAGAGAAAAAAGAGAAGTTGAACAAACCTACATTGTTTTCTGAAATATATATATATATATATAAATGTGGATTACATATATTTATATATATACACACACACACATATACAGATATATATATATATATATATATATCAACACAGCACTATTTTTACATAAATTTCATTATTTATAACAACTCTCTACATTCTTGCCAATATATTCAGCTGTACTGGGCTATATCTTTATCAGCTTTGATCTCTATTCACAAAAGTTCCAAACAGTGATATACTTTCTTCAATAAGAAAGGCACACAACTAAAACTTCTTTGGAGAGCGAACTCTACAGGCCAGTCCAATATCAACATCTCATAAGACAAGAAGTTTTTTAGGGAGAAAGCTCTCACTGTATGATTCCTAAGTCAATTCAATTCAATCAAGCTTGGATTGAGCTATCTTCATCCTTCCTTTAAAGACTTCAGGCATCAGTATTTCCTCAAGCTTTTCATAGAAGTCCTTCACAAAACATAAAATTCAACACTACTGCCCGTAACCCCTCTAAACCCCTGAAAAATACATATATAAAGACATATTCTTTACATTCTGTCAAGAAGTTGAATCTATATTCTTAGCATGGAGTAACTACTACAGAAATGACTAATGCAAGCAAAAAAGTCAGGCAGGAACTGTTTGTGTCTCAGTGCTTCATGTACTCATTAAGAAAAAAAAAATAGTACATGTACTCAAGTATACATATGAAAAAAAAACAAAACACTCCAGTGTTAGCATTTCAATCTAAGTATTTCAAAATTGATGTTGAAATTGGTTATCTCAGCAGTTTCCATCTTTCTTGGTTTTGTGATGTGTTTAGGGTCTTTATCCCTGAGGTGTTAGCATTGATTTTCACTCAGTATCATTCTTTCAATCTTTCCACCTTCAGCAATGACAAAAAGTCACTTAGGTAAGCAGCTTTTATTTACTTACACTTTTCTGTGTCTAAGTACTTTGTTTTCTACATGCAATAGCTCTGCCCACACCTTATGCTGGAACACCTCCAGCTCTGTTACTTCAGCAACTCAAACAATTTCATATTATCAGTTACTTGGATCCATCTCTCTACAAACCAGAACACAATGGATTATCTACTGTAGAACAAACTCTACTTCCAAATTTGCAGAACATCATTTCTTTTTGCTGCACATTTTGCAACATAATGCACAGCAGACTGAGAAAGGAAGAAGTTGCTTGCTGCAGAGATATTCTTGACCACAAAATGCCAACAATGCTACGAGCTGAAGCCAAGGCCATTCTTTCTTTCAGCAGTCATCTCCAGCTGAAGCCCTTTTAAAGAAATTGTACAAAACTGGCCTACCTATACAGCTCATTAGGTAGCAAGTTCACTGCCATGTGTTAGTGCACCGGGGGGGAGGGTTATGTTTATTTTGGTATAACTGCTCTCAGATGACGCTTTAAGTAACTAACAAATCTACAAACAGGTGAGTGTTTATATCACAGGCCAGAGGATAAATAGTAAAATCATTTCTCACGTTGCAATGTTTTAGCCTCAAAAAGCATACAGAAAAATGGAACTCAAGGAACACCTCATCCAAAATAGTACACTGTTTCCAAGTAATGAGTATCAGTGAAAAAGAATGCATTCTCCTCCATAACTTGAACTGCAGAATAAGGCATAACAAACTTTAAAAAAGGTTGCACAACATTGTATATGAAGATGTAGCAATATATACACATTTATATACTTACTTTCACATCAATATCTGTATCATGAGGGAAATTTAAGTAGACAGTAGTATCTAAGTTTAGTTTATAGGCTGCATCCATACTTTCACTCTCAGAAGCAGTGTAGAATAGATTGTCCCACTGTCTTTGGCAAAAATAAGTATCAAAAACAAACAAACAAAAAAAACAACAGGGAAGATGGAGAGGAGGATCTGGTCTTGCCTAAATAAAATTGGTTCATAATACACTCTCATATCCTCCAGTGTAGAGTAACCTAGATAAAAACCATTTGATGAATTTATACAAACAGGGAGACTGCTAGAGTGGGAATACAAAATAAAGCTGCTTGGAAGATACTCAACTAATCAGTTTTACAAAAATAAGTAAACAGTGTGCAGATAGCTATGGAGGAAAAAAAAAAAAAAAAAAAAAAAAAAAAAAGTGATACAAGGAGATCCATCTGGTCTTCTCTTCCAAGCAAATATACTCTTGGCATGTGACTAATTGCAATTTGTTTTGTACATCCTAAGTCTTAGAGGGGATTATTCAACTTTATTGCAGAGATGATGTTTCTCACACCCTCTTCAAAATGATTTTAAGATCCTTCTTCTCTCACTCTTTTGGAAGGAGCTGCAAAATGAGGCAGAAGAACTCAGAGTGGCAGAGCAGCTATTTTTTTTCCCCAAAAGAAATCAATAACTGCACTGCCCCAAAGAATACAGGACAATACTGGTACAGAAAAGCAATGCATCACTTTCAGGACTCTTCTTCACATGGAGGATATGTTCCTGCATCTAATAGTCTCAAAACCTGTACCAACTGATACAGCCATCACTCCGTGAATTTCGAATTGGAAAAACTTTCAGTATGACACTGACTGGAAAATGTGCCATGACAAATGAACCTAAGCTGAAGCAAGCAAGCAAACCAGCTTTTAATTAAACGTGTGAACAAAAAGAAATAGCTGAATATAGAAATATTCTTTCTCATTAGTCCATACTCAAAAGAGACTTGCTTTTCTTTTAAGAATAGTACTAATATTAGCCTTAAGAAATTTTCAGAAGCACATGGCAAGCCAACCTCACTTTCAATGATAAGTTCAACAAACGCAAGCAAGTTCAGGCTTGCTCCCAACTTCTGCTCAGCCACATACTAGATAAGTTCCAAATGAAGAGGGGGAAAAAACAACTACCCTAGGACTTACCAAGGACAGACAAACCTGGCAGCGAATTTCATCTTCCCATTGTATATAACTATATACAAGTGGATAAGATTAGCGGGCTTGGAAGGTCGTAAATCATTACAGATCTTTCCAAAAACCAACACAATGCAATCAGCATGTTGTCTGAATGCTCAGAAAAATTCTCGTGAGTGACCATTCTAAAGGCATTAGACCTTTGGATCAATACATACCAATGAAACCCATGGCAGTCATGCAACCAGAAGTGATTTTTTCCCAAAAGCAATGAAGATATCAAGTGCAACTCAACACAGTGCTTGATTAGGAAATACTTTAAGTATATCCTCTGTCAAAATGTTTCCTTCTTGTTGTTTTTCTTGTTGTTGTTTAGTCTTTTTTTAATTGCAGAATAACTCTCTTTCAGAGAAAAGTTCAGCAATTTTGCTAATTCGGAGTCAAACCTTGCTCTGCAAGAAATTCCAGTGGGACAGCTTGCAGACAGCGTGAAGAAGCGTCTCCAGAGCGAGGAAGTGAATAAGCAGCTGAAGGTGGAACCGGCCGGGAGCACTGGGGCGAGTTGCTGCGGCAACACCCGGCGCTGTTGTTCACTCCGTGCCTTCCCTGTAACAGGGAGGGCATCCGAGCGCCCCTCCGGCTTTCTGCAAAGTGAGTTTCATTCACTTTTCGGGAGAATTCCCAGGAATACGTGGGCAGCTACAGAGAAGTTCGCGTCTAACTTCCCGAAAACTACTCGCAGAATAAATAAAGCACAGTTCCTCGGTATGCCATTTACAGACCGTTAACATAACCAAGATGAAAAGCAAAAAGGAAGCAAAGTGCTTCCTAGCTGCCTCCCAGTTCTCTCCTGCCAAAGCCCGACTTTCCGAGCGGTTCCCCGTCCTGCAGCACAGCGCTTCGCCCCGAGCTGCCCGCTTACACGCAGCGGTGCGGAGGGGGCGCCGAGGCCAGGACACCGGCAGCCGCACAGCGCCCGGCCCAGGAGCTCCGCGCTTGCAGCGCCCAGCCCGGCCCGGAGCAGCCCGCACAGCGAGCAGGCCACCCTCGCACCGGGTACCGCGCAGCCCTGGTCCCGAGAGTTCCGCGCCCGCGGAGACCGGTTTACCTCGGTGGCCAAGAACACAAGGGGAAAAAAGAGCTGCGTTTCAGGCCGCTTCACCTTTCTTTTCTCTCTCCGCTCGCTCCTTCCTTCCAACTGCCTTCACTCCGCACCCCACCCCCGCGCTGCTCCCGGGCAAGCCGCGCCCGAGGCACGGAGCTCGCCGCCGCCCGCCCTGCCCTCCCTCCGGAGGCGGCCGCACCTGGGCGCGGGTGGGGAGCGCCCCTCTGCGCGTGGGCCGTGGGGTGGGCTGCCCGTTTCTAAGGCCCAGCCAGCAGACACGGAGCTCCCGGCTGGCCCCGAGAGCGATGCAGCCTCGTTGCCTTAGCGCTGGTGGCATTGCCGGTGAGTGATAGCTTGATTAAAAACTAAAATAAAATTGTTAAGTTTTAACTACCACGTCTAATCCCCCCACTTGTAGCAACTCGCTCACATCTGTGAATTACTGCTGCGCTGTTGAAGCCAGCCTTATTACAAGTGAGACGAGGAAGTGCTTTCATGCCCTCAGTGGGCACAGTATCTTCCTCCTCATGTATCACCTCTGAGTGTTTGTAACCAAACCCCGGGGCGCACTGCCGGGCTCCCAGCAGCTGAGATCCGACGCCTGCATTCTAACTAAGGCAGAAAGGGAGGGAGGAGCTGCTGGGAAAAGACTGGTAATTAAAGCCGTCATTCAGGAGCAAGCAAACCTGGGTTCTTTTGGCTTCTTCAAAGACTGCTCAGTGCATGCTAAACACAGCCCTACCAAACCGCCTTACTTATAGCAAGGCTTAAGAAGTGTTGGTGCCTGCGGAGCACCAAGCTGTAAAATGAGTTCTGGGGATCACACATTGAATGTAAACAACTTCTTCACTCTGTGACACAATTAGAAGTTTTGAAGGTTGGCATTACAGAACCAATTCCATCAGTGCTCAGACACTTCTGAGATCCTGCTGCACCTCCTGGTTTTTAAATGCCTCAAAACCAAAGAATATACTCAGTTTTACCTCCTAAGCTTGCATTGTGCAAGCAATTTTTATGGCAAGTCCAACTTTGGTGCGAACTTTTCATTTTGGGTTCACTTATTTATTTATTTACTCTGAAGAAGTTTATCATTTTCTTGACTCAGTTTTCACTAATGTTTTGGCCAAGTCTGGCACAATGTCACTCCCAATAGTTTGCACATGATCCCCAATGTTTTCGAACATTACCTCACAGATGTGATTCAAGTAAGTAGACTAAAGCTCTTTTTGGACACGGCCTTTCTAGATTGTAATCTAATTACTCACAGATTCATCCAAACACAGATTTACGTAAGATTTCCAGCTAAGCCTATTCAGAACAGTAAGAATGTCAATAAATGCCAACTTAGAAAAGGGAATCTAACCACAGAAACACAGATTGGTGTTTAAAAAAGCTGTCAGACACTCACACGGAATCCACATAGAAGAGACTATATTCAGCATATTAATATTTGTTCTTTGGTAGCACCTTCCCTCAGAGCATAACATGGTGCTACTCTGACACATTGTGTCTTGCCAGAGCTAGTTATTTTTCTAGACCACAGTATAAAACAACGAAGTACAGGATTTTGTGAGGGTTTAAATGCCAGACCTTCTCAAATGCGTTTACATAGAACTGTAGAATCATAGAATCACAAGGTTGGAAATGACCTACAAGATCATCTAGCCCAACTGTCTACCCACTACCACAAGCAACTAAACCATATCTCGTAGCTCCTCATCCAGATGCCTCTTGAACACTGCCAGGGATGGTGACTTCATCATCTTCTTGGGCAAGCCATTCCAGTGCCTGACCACTCTCTGAGAGAAAAAGTTTTTCCTTATGTCTACTCTAAAACTCCTCTGGTACAACTTGTGGCCATTTCCTTGAGTCCATTTTGTTGCCTGAGAGTAGCCAAACCCCTCCTCATCACAACTCCCCTCAGGAAGTTGTAGAGTGCAATGAGGTCTCCCTTGAGCCTTCTCTTTTCCAGACTAAACAATCCCAGCTCCCTCATGTTTCTGTTTGCATTAGTTGAATATCCAGAAAAAATGTCCAGAAATTCAATTTAAGGCACCCCATGCTTTTCAGAGTTCAGGATTTTTTTGTCTTTTTCTGGAAGTGCCTAAATGACATCACTAGCATCAGGGAAACCTATAAGCTGTCTTACCCTTTGTTAGAAATAAAGTAGTAGAATACATCAGATTCTAAGAATGTTCTCAAGACTCTGGTTTATCTATGGCATATGGTTCTGCCTACTAGAGCATGAAATGGCAGCTTTCTACCAACGTGATAAAGCAGAACTTCATAAAAAACAACAGCAAAAACCCTAAAAAAACCTTAAACAACATCCTTACACAAATCCAAAAGAAAACTAATTCTTTTAATTCTGATGTAATTCAGATATGACACAAAGCACAATTCTATTCTAAGGCTTGCTGATATTCTTGAGTATTTAAAAACCGTTAGCAGGCTTAAAAACTGCAGATTTTATTATCTGATAATTTATTCTTCCCTTGAAGTTCTGTGTTGCTATCACAACATATTGTTAGGTTGGTAATGTTTTTTAAGTAGGTGTAGATAAAATTTCAGTTTGGAAATTAATTATAAGTAATAGTTGAAAGATTTCTGCTATATCCTCTAAAAGATATTAGTGCCTTTTTTTATCCTAAAGTAGTTATGGCCATACAAGAAGGCGGCTCATAGCGAAAGCTGTAAGTTAGCCTGTCCACTCAGAATTTTGGTTACATAAACATTTAAAATAATCTTGTATTTTCAGATTATCACTTTATAAGCTAGTAAATGTTCTTCACCAGTATGACACAATGTCTGTTGTGACTTTTTCCGTTTATTTGCTTTAAAGACTTTATGTTTGACCTTAATGCAGTTTCTGTTTCCTAAAACTGCTGATGGGGCAGTCCCTTTTAACGTAATCTTTTTCTTCTGTTACTGATATGCTAATTTTGAAACTAATGACATAAAGCTGGTGCAGAAGGCTAATGTACTGCTTACTGATTACATTACAGCTCCTGATTTTTTTTTTTTTTAATTTCCCTCACCAATGTAGATTACTGTCTCATTACAGTGTATTTTCTGGCTTATGTATTGTCTATTATACTCGATTCTATGTGTAAAATCTTCCATAGGCAAGAAGTTATTCAGATTAACTGAAATACTCTTTCTGAGAATAAAAATACGTAAACGTCAGCAATTATATTCACTCTAAAAGCACCTTTTCTACTGTGGTGATGGATGAGTCAGAAAGACTGAATTATACTTTCCTCTCAATGGGAGTCTAATAAGATTATAATTCAAAAGACAGCCCTGCACCAATGTGAGATTTTGACAAGTTAAGGAAGGCCCCATCAGCTGCCTTTGGCCAAAGCACGCTGTATACTATCCTACATCCTGGCTCTTGAGCTGACTCCCAAACTTGCAGATGGAGCCCCAAGGGCTGCTGATCCTCTACTTTCACATGCACTGATGTGTGCTTCAGTCTGCTGGCAACCTGAGAATTTTGCCTGCAGTACTGCTTTATTTGAATTCATTGCTTATGGCAAAGTAAAAGCATCTCTTATATATAAAAATTCACCTGAGTTCACAAGCTTGAAGATGAAAACAACAGATTTATTCTAGCAAGGAAAGGAGATTAAGCTCTTGCTTCAAATGAAAGGCATATAAACAAAAACAAAAACAAAAAAAAAATCAAATTTATAAAATATCAGTCTCTCATTCTAGTTGTCACTTAGGGTTTCTCCAAGTTATCTCTCACTTGAAAAGCTACAGGGGCAGTTTCAACACTCTTTTCAGAGTGCCTGTGTTCAGCGTGGGACCTTATCCCGGCACTTCTCTCTTTCATTTATATTTAACGGTTTTCTAGTGGCTTTTGAATACTAACGCAGCTTCAAAGCATGCGGTAGGCTTTTTTTTTTTTTTTCCCTTTGCTATTGCTCTCATTTAGGGGACCTCGTTACCTTGACATAGCTTCCTGTCATCTTTGAGAAATCTAATGGAGCATTCTTAAACTTATTTGAAAAGTAATCCCTCTGAGGAACTTTCCATCACATCAAAGTGCTAACTTTTTCTCAAATTCACCTTTTGCGCTGTTCTCTGAATTGTAATGAATCACAGATCATTAAAGTTTTATCTACACAGTGTTGGCTTGCTCACATTCTACAGAAACCACATATGACACATTTAAAGATGCTATTAGTTTTAAAGGTCATTGTTTCAAATACCTCCCTCCCACTTTCATTCTGTGTGCTGCGTGAGAAAATTCGGCACGGAAAGTAATGACACAAAATAGACATCACAGAACTACTTTTAAAGAAAAACTTTCCAAAGTACAATCACTGTCAATATAATTTCACATTTTTCTCCAGGTCACTGCTTTCTCCACAAGGAATGAGCAAAACAAAACAAAACACAAAAACATTTCATGATGGTTAGCTCACTTTCAGGGTTCTGATGCTATGAAGAAGATGAAACTGAATGCTTACTGTATATGCAAATGTAATGTATATAGAAGAGCAATGAAAGTTTAACTCCATTACTGAGGACAACAGGGTAATGAGACTAAGACTTTGTCAGAAGAAAAAGAATAGAGACAAGTGAAAACAAAACACTTTCATCTCATGTTTCTACAGTTTCTTCCTTCCTAAAATTTAATTAAAATTGTAATTAAATAAGTGTCACTTCAATTCTGGATAGCAAAGCCTATCATTTTTCTTACATAATTAAACACCAACATTAAAACAACATCAATCATGTTTAATAACTACAAAATGTTATTGCTGATCACATAAAAAGGCATTTTTCTTTCAAGAATTAGTTTTTCCCAGAGGTTATATTTAGGTTATTATTTAATCTTATAAAATAAGACAAACAGCAGAGAGGCTGTGGAAATTATGAGCTTCTCCAGGTAAACAGCTAATCAGGATTCTGGCCCCTCAGAGACTCAGTGGTAATCTTGTTCTTTCCATATGAAATAATTAGAAAACCAATGGATCACACAAAGTTTTGATTCAAGATAATTCAGTTTTGTATGCATAAAGGAAAAAAACCTTTTAAAGACCAAAACCTGGAATAAATCTTTTCACTTTATGCACACTGGTGTAGAATTCATTTTACTTGCTCTATTCAGCTGCTGCAATACACAGCTTACCCCTTGCTTATGAATGCTCAGAATCCTGGAGGCCTTCACAGTTTTTGCACATGAAACAAAATCAAAAGGAAATAAATTTAAAAATAAAGGAAAATCCAGTCTAAATTTATGCATTAAACCATTCATTGCCTTTTCTACAGTACACCAAATGTCTACGTGGGCATGAAAAAGAAGTAATGAAAACTGATGAGAGTATTTCAGTGTACAGCCTGAAAAAGGCCACTTTTTTTTTTTTTCATCAAAACTCGCTTGTCTTGCACCTGCAAGAAATTGTCCGTTGTAACAGAACAATCAGTAAAAGCAGCTTTTGAGGCACATGAAATGCATACTGCATCATGCTGGATTTCAGGCAGAGAAGGTTTTAGCTAGATCAAGATTATCTCCTGTTGAAGAATACAAATAGGATAATTTATTACCTGGATTTGTATATCCTGCTATTTTTATCTCCCCCTTCATTTTTCTTAGATTTTGTAGGTCTATATTCAAGTACTAAATGGTAGATTAGATGGGCTAGAAGTTCCTCTTGCCAGTCAGTGGAGGTAAGGACTCATGCACCCTGAGTGTAGACTGAAATTTTGTCCTGGTTTCAGCCAGGACAGAGTTAACTCTCTTTCTAGTAGTTGACATAATGTCTTGTTTAGGACTTAGGATGAGAACAATGTTGATAACACATTGATATTTTAGTTGTTGACGACCAGTGCTTACATAATTCAAGGACGTTTCAGCTTCTCGCACTGCCCTGCCTGCAAAGAGTCTGAGGATGCACAAGGACTTGGGAGGAGACATAGCCACTGACATAGGTCAATTGATCCAAGCTGGCCAAAGAGTTGTCCCATAACATGTGGCCTCATGCAGAATGATTAAATGATTAAACTGGGGGAGCTGGCCGAGGGGACTGACACTGCCTGGGGACTGGCTGGGCATCAGTCAGCTGGTGGTGATTAATTATTTTGGAGGTCATTTCTTGCAGTTTATAGTTTTAATTTTTTTTTTTTTTTCCTTACTGCCCTGGCTTCATCTGCGATAGAGTTGATGTTTTCTTCATCTGGTATGTCTGGTATGATGCTATGTTTTGGTTTCAGGAAAAAGAACAATGTTGGTAGCACACAGATGATTTAGTTTCACTGAGTGGTGCTGTACTGAGACATTTTGCTCTCTCATGTTCTCATACTGTCCTCCCACCAAGGGTAGCTGAGGGGCACAAGATGCTGGGAGGGGACAGAACCAGGACGGCGGACCTAACCTGGCCAAAGGGATATTCCATACCATATGATATAATGCAAAATAAACTTGAAAAATAGTGATGAGTTGGCCAGGAGATCAACCGCTGCTTGGGGACTGCATCAGTGAATCAGCAATTACTTGTGCACCACTTGTTTTGTGCTCACACGTATATGTATATATACATATATGCATGTACATAGGTATTATTACCTTTGTCATTATCTTTTCTTTCTCTTCCTTTTCCGTCTAAATAAATAGTTTTTAATCTCAAATCTGAGTTCTACTTTGTAGTTTTGTTTTCCAATTCTCTCCCACAACCCGCTGGGAGAGAAGGGAGCAAGCAAAGGACTGTGTGGTGCTCAGGTACCTAACGAGTTAAACCACAACAAATATCTTTGTCTTAGGTCAGTACATAGGCAGTATTTTAAACTTGTTAAACAATAATGTCTCTTTTACTATTAAACTGCCCTTATCTCAACAGACATCTTCTTGCACTTTCACCTTGATTCTTTGGATTTCTACCCAAGTCCACTGACAGGGAGTGAGCAAAGACCTATGTGGGACTCAGCTGCCTGCTGGGTTAGACCACAACAAATGTCTTAGGTCAGTGCATTTTATAATATATGTTCCTATGGAATATTATTAAACTACTGATTGATAGTTATCATTAATTTATATACAAGACAGTTCATCAAGAATATAAGATTGTTTTCTTGTTTGCTTTTCCAGTTCACCTAAAACTTCTATGAAAGCTAACATAGTTGTAGGAGCAAATTTGGGCCAAGCACACTATGTTGCATTTAAGTGAATGTGGGAAAACAAGTAAGCCCTCAGCTGGCTCTTATGTTAGAGTATGAAAGGCAGGAATAAAAACCTTCATTCTTATTTTCAAGTATGATGAGATCAATAAAGGAAGCAAAACACATTTATTGTTACGTAGTGAACTTTGCATTATACAAAGAGTATAAAAATAGAATGTACTGTGTCTGCATCACACGGTCTAATTTATTTTCATAGCAGAGCAAAGTCCACTTAGGTATCAGTTATGCGACAATTTTAAGGTATTCTGAAAAGAACATGTACAAGTCCTAAATGATAATAACTGGATTAAAAATTATACTTTGATCTTCCCACAATAAAGGTCACTACGTAAAATGGACTTGAAAGCTCTTTTTAAGGAAGAATATTTTTAAAAATAAAAATGACCCAGATATACAAATTATATATAGCAATACAGAATAGCAAAATTCAGTGGAGAACTAAGCATTCAGGATGAGTGCACAGCTCTTTTGTTATTAATCCTTTCACAAAAATCTAAATTAAAAAGCAAACCTAAATAAGAAAATACATAATTCAGGAACAATTCTCCATCTACCACAATATTTCCTGCACTTATTCCTTACACACTGTCTCTTGACTATTTGCATTTTTTTCCCTTCAAATTATTCATCCAGGTGTAGGGCCATATTTTGACAAAGGAGTTATAAGACACCCACATGTCTGTTATTTCAGTACTAATTAGCTGGTATCCACATGTAATGACAAGCATGAAAGATTTGTCTTCATCCTACCCCTAGAAGGTTGGTTTTTTCTCTCTTAAATGATAGATTTTGTGAGGCTGGAGATTCACAGTGGCTAAATGAGTAACCTCTGATACAATATCCCAAAACTGGTTTCATTTGCATTCATTTTTAATTTTATGCCTTTTCAGTCAAGTTTTTGGAGTGAAAGCTGAAAAATCTTCACTGGTAAAGCTGACTGTGCTGCAGAATGCAATGACATTATTCCTATCAAGCCCACTTATTCCTGCTGTCTCAATATTTTCCTTGAAGATTGTGTGCACTATAGTAAGCTTACTCAAATATCTAATCCAGGCTGAATATAAGTTCACAAAAATAATGGCTTAACATGACTTTAAAACTCCAGCATTAAGAGTATGCTATAGATACATCCTGTATTCTGTGATCCTTTGTACTAGATTTTTTAACATACTTCATTGAAAGGATTTGTGAGGAATCTATCAGAACATCTTATCTTCTTCAGTGTATTTTATAATACATAATCAATATAGGCAGCTTTATATTTTCAGAGAACATCCACTCAGTTTTCTCTAATGTTTCTGATTGACTACAGTTCCTCACTTTCTTTACCCATCATGTTTTCTGGTTATAGTTTACTAACTTCAGCAACATCTGCAGAGTACTCTGAAATCTGTAAATGTGGCCCAGACTTCACTAGGTGTAGCTGCTCAGGGCTGCAGTTGCATACAAGGCCCTGAAAACTCGGATGGGTTATTTACTTGGGCAAGAGCTTGTGTTAAGTGATAAAAGTCTAACTGTTCCCAAATACTCTATAGTTAGATTGTCCAATGCCTGCCAATACAATAAGTAAACACAAACCTTAAATTATAACACTACTCACTGAACACCATCAAAGATAGGCAATAAATCTCAGATATATATTTTTTCATCATTCTTCAGGTAAGAAGAAACACGTATTATTAGAAAAATAGCACAAGTAGGTTTTCATTGTCCAAATCTGTGACTAAAATTATAGTAAGACAGGGACTTATTTTCATTTGAGTAAAACTCTATGCTAAACAAACTGCTGAATTTAAATACATCCAAATAAATCATCAAATAACCTATTTAAATATTCTCTTTGCTACTGGAAAAAAAGTTGGAAAATCAACTGTGACTTGAGTGGCCACTACTACCTCATTTTATCTTGTGAGACCTGATGTATAAACATGTTTATAGAATTGAAATGTCTCTCAATACCAGTACTTGTGTAATAACTGCTTCAACAAGAATGTAGCTTACCCAGTTATCCCCACAATAAATTCTTGTGCAGACTGCTGCATAATGACAGAAAATTATACCTTATAGTACTTCATACTTTTACAAAAGCATTTTTGCATGTTTCACTCAAGTTTAGAGAACATAAGTGCAATTTTTTTTTCTCATAGGACTGATACTTTTTCTTCAACTATACATTAAAAACTGAAAACAGTTTCTCTTCTCCTATCGAATGCATTTTAGGAAATGTACTTTCTAAACTAATTTATCTACTCTTTCAAATATGCCCAGACAATTTACACAGTTAGCATGCATTAACCGCAGTTGGAGTTATTATAATTTTTGACTCATCAAAACAGTTTGCTTATGGCAAAGAGCATGCATCTAGATGAGGTCCTATCATACCCTCTTAAATTGTACTTATAAAAATGTGTTGTAGCAGTAGCTTCTAGAAATCTCTGCAAGATTTAATGAGTAGTCATATTCTCTAACAGAGATATTTCAAACAAAAATGTTACTTTTTCAAAATCAGATCTGATTGTACCATTATTCAAACTATTTTTTTTTCAGAACTCATATCTGCACGTCATTAATTTATTAAAATATTCTGAAATATTCAAAGCAAATACATATATTGGAAAAGATGTAGATCTACTGAATCTATATTATATCCAGAAGAATAATATAGAATTATACAAGGAAGATGGTGCATGCAACAGTACATGGTAAATACATAATAAAGTATTTTTGCCCCTCTTCTTTTATTTTTTTTACACATTTCAAAATTTTTGAATGGGAAGATTAGATTTTTCACTCATACGTGAAAGTTGATGCTATTTTCAGAGTTCCCTTTATCCTAGGAATAGCTTAGAAGAATGTAGTGATGTTGGATCAAAGGTAAATAGGTTGGTGATTCATATAATTTCTTGTTTTAGCTGTGTAGTACATTTTCAGTATGATCAAGCAAACCATAATGAGTCAAAAGGAAATTCGCTTTTGAATTTAATAATTACAGCTGATTTCTGTCCATTCATTTGATTAAAGACACTCAGTATCTTTCATTGTTATTTTTAACATTTTTACAGTGCTTTACATTTTCAAAGCACTCTGCTGACATTACCTGATTAGTCCTCATAATGCTCATACACTGTTTTAAGTGTTTTTATATCCCAGTCCCATTTTAATTGCTATTAAAATCTTCATTAATTGTATTTATAATGGGTCATTAAAATGAATGTTTAGTAGGAAAGCCTCATTACCAAGAATTTGTATAGCATATTCCTTAAACTGTAAAATATTTTGGTATGTGACACTTCAGATTTAGACCAGCACTGAAATCTTCCATGAAGGATGTTTAGCTAGTCTTCCTCGGGGTAGCACAACAACAACTTGTGTTGGTGTTCCTCCACCTCTTTTCACTATCAGTCTAGGGAAAGTTTTGTTTCTCAACAAGCTGGGTGAAATGAAAATCAATGCAAATAGTGCCATTGGGATACCACCTACTAAAGTCAATGAAAAAGCAGCATAGAAGTCCTGATGGCAAAGCTTCTTCCAGCAGCATGTGGTCATGAGACCCTGAGAAAGCAGAGCTGCTAGCTTATGTGGGGTACTAAAGGACTGCCTTTTTGTTTTTGTTGTTAAGTTTATTGGCTTGTTTTTGTTTTTTCCCCATGAACAACCCACAGCCAGTTCTTGACCTTACAACTAAGTTTAGAAAGCTTACATTTTTAAATTTGTTTCTTAGCTTCCAAAATGTCATACAAAATTCCAGCCAGTAGTTGATCTAGCTGTTTGTCCTCTTGTTTTTTAAAACATTTCTTCCTCTGTTATGTAAATACAATCCAGAAAACATTTCATGTTTCTTCACTTGTCTATTTTTTTTAATTGCTAGACACAAAATCATATTTGTAAATCCTTGTATTTCTGAAACCTATGTACAAAAATAATGCATCATCTAGCACATGTGACACATTGGACCTGTCCCACCTACATTGTGTCTCTGAACAAAAACAATGTACAGTTTTTTGAAAATGCTGTTAAGTGATCTACAATGTTTAATGCTAGCTCACAATGAAAAGCTGCAATTGAAATACTTCTTGATGGCGGTGACTATATAGTTATGGATTCATAATTAGGACTTAATTTCACAGGCACCAATCACGTACAGCATTGAATTTAGAAATTGCTCAGAGCTCCTGAAATGTCTGTTACTTAACTGGGTTATATAACCTCCCCACCTATGTTCTTAAATGTGTGTGCTCTATATTGGCATCTCTTGGAAATTCTTGCCCTTAGTCACACCAGAGCCACTCCTTTTTGTCACCTAGTAACTTTCTAATAGTCAACATCAACCCAGTTTCTGAGCTAGAGCTTAATTTTTGAAGTGCTGGTGGAATACAGTATTTTTTCATATTCTGGGTGAGTTACAAATAGTAAACAGCATTGCCTGAACAAAGGACAACATCTTTTGAAAGCGTTTTAACAGAAGAAAAATTGCAGCAGTACATTCTGAACATAAAATGGAAATGGCAGAAAGTAAGATTACAACTTCTGCTGACAAATCAGGAAAAATCCTGCAAAAAATCTGGCACCTGAACTTTCTAGGAGGACAGTTGCTTCTGAAAAGAGATCTGAATAATGAAGAGATAGTGGAATATGTGCAACAACTGATCTCTTCAACAGAAGAGCTGAGAGGATCTCTCAGCCAACAGCTGGAGAACATTACAGAAAATCTTCAAGACACTTTCCACCTGCTGAGTACTCTCCTTGACAAACACAAGGAACTGACTGTCAGTCCAGGCAAGTATGGAAAAGCTACCCCCTGAAAGGAACGGACGGGGTGTACTGGATAACAATTTCTGCTGTGCAATGGTACTGGATGGATTTAAATTTTCACTTATTAGTATTTCAGCATTTGGCCATTCATTAGAACAAAGGAATTAATATTTCAAATATTATATCACTATTTTGTGAGACTCAATATAAGATTCATAATTCTCACTATATGAGAATAATATATGTATATAATTAAATAATCCATTCTTTTACTGTCTTATGTACTCCATAATGTAGTAGATTGACATTGGCTAGATGCCTGACACCCACTCAGCCATTCTCCATTCTCAGCAGGACAGGAGGAGAAAACATGAAAGAAAAATGTTGAGATAAAAACAGGGAGATTGCTTACCATCGTAAGATAAATATAGTCAAGATCCAAGAATAATTCATTTGAAACTGGAAAAGTATTGCAAAGAAATAATTTTTAGACTGAGATCAACAATGAAAAAACTTATCCAAAACTGTACTCTGTAGTTTTAAATTATTCAGGTGTTGATAGAGCTGAAAGTGAAATCACATAATAGCACACCTATGAAATTCTTACTCCATACAATTATTTCCTTGAAAACTTTGAGATATCAATTTACTTCATATGACACTATTGAATAAAGTGAATGAGATCAGTGTTTTCCCCTAAGGTTTGTATCAAACCCTTTCTATTTTCCTACCTGTATCACATTCTCTTTCTATTATGAGTCAAGAGCATACTACATCATGTTCCATCTATACAATTTTCTTATTTCTATTGACTTTCACTAGATTTAACCTGAGAAACAAAGCTTTCCAAAATCTCATGCAGAAAACAGAAATAAGCATGAATTTCTCCCAGAGCTCTGCAGTGCACTTAACTAATGAAGACAGTTTCAGATATAAACAGATTGACAGTGTAAGCTGAGGACAGAGCTGAAAGTAATAAAGATGAATCGTTGGAGAGAGTACTTGGAATGATTTCTAAGAAAAGGTGTAAGATAAGACAAATGAGGGTTGATAAAATAAACTTTTAGTTATATGCAAGCAAACTTCCACCATTCCTATAACTGGATGCTACAGTACTGTATATGTGTATATAATTTACATTATTATCTGTTCCTTGCAAAAAGTAAAGTATGTTTCATATTGAGACCATGTAAAACAGCTTTGTTAAAGCCCCATATACCACAGTCAAGTTTCATAGAATCATAGAATCATAGAATCATAGAATCATAGAATCATCAAGGTTGGAAAAGACCTAAAAGATCACCCAGTCCAACCATTCAACTATTCCCAATAGCTCCTACTAAATCACGTCCCTCAACACAACATCCAGTCTTTCCTTGAACACCCCCAGGGTCGGTGATTCCACCACCACCCTGGGCAGTCCGTTCCAGTGCCTGACCACCCTTTCTGAAAAGTAATACTTCCTAATGTCCAGCCTGAATCTCCCCTGCCGTAGCTTGAAACCATTCCCCCTGGTCCTATCACTAATGACACGAGAGAAGAGGCCGACCCCCAGCTCACTACAACCTCCCTTCAGGAAGTTATAGAGAGCAATGAGGTCTCCCCTGAGCCTCCTCTTCTCCAGGCTGAACATTCCCAGCTCCTTCAGCCTCTCCTCATATGGCCTGTGTTCCAGACTCCTCACCAGCTTTGTCGCCCTCTTTTGAACACGTTCCAGGGCCTCAATATCTTTCTTGCAGTGAGGGACCCAAAACTGGACACAGTACTCGAGGTGCGGCCTCACTAGTGCTGAATATAGGGGAACAATCACCTCTCTGCTCCTGCTTGCAATACTGTTTCTGATGCAAGCCAGGATGCCATTGGCCTTGTTGGCCACCTGGGCACACTGTCGGCTCATGTTCAGCCGAGCATCAACCAACTGAGCATCAATCAAAAGTTTAGGAAATATATGTAATTAATGATCTGTTTTCAAACTGTTTCCAAGTTGATTAGACTACTGCTTACCAATTTCTGCTTTTGATTAGGCTACTGTTTATATCAATTTCCTACTTTAGATTGACTATCATTAAGAGTTTAGCAAGTGTCTGTCTGATCAATAAAATGGAGTTCATTAGATCTGCCACAGAAGTATTTGGAAAATTAGAGTTGTACTTGTTTGTATTCAGTTCTTCAGAAATTCACTCAAAGTGAATAGCAATAAATGTGAAAACATTAAATGGAAGCCAGAAAACATATTCTTCTTCATATGTTGCATAGCATTTTGGAATTAGGTAGAATTCACATGTCTAAGTTTTTACTTTTTGATAGCTTTCATAGCAAAATTCACTTGGTTACCTACTTTTTTCCCCTCAGAATATCATGATGTTATAGATTGTCTGCAGAAAATGAAGGACTACTTGACAAATACAGTTTCACACCTTCAAGAGGCCAAAAATAAATTTCGTGGAGCTATCTGCCAACAAGATGATGTTTCTCAGATCCAGGCTGCTCAATATGCTTTTGTAGAAACTAGAGTATGCAATTTTGAAAGAGAAGCAAAGCAATCTGTGCAGGCATCCTCTAGTTCCAGCCAGAGATACCACAGAACTCCTTCCTCAAGCAAGATAGAAAGTCAGAACATTAATCAAGTTCATCCACATGAAATTAAAACTGTGAAAAAAGAAACTGTTGCATCATTAGCTGAAAATATATCTGTCAGAGAACAGGAAGTCAGCAGAGAACTTCCAACAACAAAAGAAGATGGTGAATACAGAGTGCTAACAACGTCTATTTTAGAGAAAATAGATAATTATGGAAGAGATAAACCTCACAGAGATGGCTCTTCTCCTGAAAAATATCCACAACTGACTTGTCAAGATGATCTTATGGACAGTGGAGAAAGTATTTCATCTCGGTCATCAATGGATACTCATGACAGAACTGTCAGAAATCTTTCTGAACAGGAGAAAGAACTGACATTGACAGAGCAAATGAAAGACAATAAAAAGGAAAGAAATTATGATATGTATAGGAATGATCTACTTACTGTCACATCTTCAGCACAAACCAGTGATCTTAATGCTGTGATTCCTTCAATGAGTGATTCAGAAGATGTGCAAAAATATAGGCACTGGTTAAACAAGGAGTAAGCACGTTTTCATTTTTTGTTTGAACACTTGTACATATATACTGTTTATTTGAATACCTAGTAACATCTGTGGACCCACGAGCTCAGTATGCACAGACTCAGTGGTCTATGGTCATGCACATAGCAGATTACAATTTAATCACGTATGGTGAGGATGTTCAGTTTGGTCTAAATCAAACTGAAACTATTTGCTTATATTGATTTTTATTATACCAGAGAGGGACTGAGTCACAGTCAGTAAAACCAGTACTTCCAAAATCTTTTAGAATTTAGTGGAAAGGAAAAAAAACTTAGTTGAAAATTGCTGTAAAAGAAGCTCAACATAAAATTTTTCATATACATACGTTTTTACGAATGATCTGCCTATACTCTAATGTAGTTCATGATTATAGTAATATATGTAATTAGAAATACAAGGTATTATGAAACCCAAAATACAAAAAATAATAAATATACTTTTTTTTCCCTCCAGATTTGTAATGGAACAGAGTGGTAGGAGTGAACATAAAATAGTTTGCTTTATTAAAGCTTCTGCAACTGCCCTGGAGAATCTGACTTGTACGATAATCAATGACACAAGTTCCTTGGTGGTGGATGATTTTGAGGAGCTGGTCAGCAACGTCATCAGTGTTGAATGCTCTGATTATGAGAAAACTATCCCTTTTCCTATTAACATTGCAATCCCATTTACTTCACGCTTCAGAGGAAATTACCGGGAGATTATGGTGAAGGTGACAGACATGAACTTTCAATCAAATTACTTAACTCCCATTTCTCTGGAAGGATACCATGGAAACCACAAGGTTGGTAACCTGTTTTCTAAGCAGTTAACTAAACTACTGGCTGAGTAGTCACCGGTGATTTTTGTAAATAGATGTAATATGTACCATTCTTTGTTCAAAGTAAAAACCTAAGGGGAATTATTTTGCATTCAGATCACAAAGAAGTAACGTATTTTTTGTTTATGAATCCAAATTCCTTCTGAAAGAAACACAGGATTGTTCTTTATTTTTTAACCGCAGAAGTAATCATATTGTGCAAGACCCATCACCCAGCTGATGAGCTCATTTCCTCAGTCATACAGACAAAATGAATGACATTAGAAGATGACTAGAAATCACCAGATAACTGGTCATGCCAATAATACTTCGCTTATTTTTGTTTCACATTTTGCTGTATAAATATTCCTCTCTCAAAATGCTAAACCACTGCAAAGCGCAGCTTCCTTTCTCTCTGACGTACTCTACCCCACATTCTCTTTACACAGGAAACATTTGCGGAAGTGAAAGTTTATCAGCTGGGTGTTTTTTCTGTGTTGTCATGTTTAAAGAAAGAAATATTTACCGTTCCAACAGCAGGACTCTCACAAAACCTGAGCATGGATTCTAGGATCTCTTTCTATTACCCTTCAGAAACGTTCACTTCTCCAGCAACCATGATGTTAAAGGTGAGATGAAATAGGCAGTACTTATTCCTAGTCTCTGTGTTATCTGATCAGTTCTGAAGAAAAGACACAACTGTGTTAAAGGGCAACATGTTCCATTATTAGATGTCTATGAAAAGCAGAGGCAACTCCACACCCTGTATTCACAGCAAATGGTTTCTGTCGACTTTGTTAAAACCACGATACAGGCAGGAAGTAGTCAACACAGTATCTCCAGCTACAAAGAGCAATTGACCTTTGTCTGACATGTTTCAGAGAAAAACGCTTATTTTATGCAATGACTTAAGCATCAACCCCTAACTTAAACAGTTTGGCCCAGCTTTTAAGCTAATGGAACAATTTTTTTCATCTGACCTTCTTTGTTTCTACCAGGAGCTGCAACAGATTTTGTTACCTCTTAGCGTTAGGCTGAGAATAATCTCAACATTTGCTTCAGTTATTCTTTGTGCCTCCCCACCCCCATAGCCACATTTATTCTGAGATGCAACATACAATTCAGAGAAGTTAAAGTTATCATTAAAGAAACAGAAAACATTGAAAACTTATCAAACTCTGATGAGGCTCAGGAGTTTTAAAACTTGAACTCACAACACAAACAAAACAAAACATTCACAATACTTAAGTCAGTAAAAGTTCCTGCTATTTATTACATTCAGGCACTTAGCTGTGCATTGTATAACTTGCTAATACACTGCTAAGGTTGTTCCTTGGTTACAAAGAGGAGCCTATAGCCTTTCTGATAATCTCATCTAATTTCAAAAGTTAAACAAATTTATTTAAAAATAAACAAACAAAGCCAACAAGCATGTAAGGAGACATTTATTCATTTAAGAATTAATTGTACAACTGCTTTCTGTATTTAGATTCATCCAATTGAGCCATCACTAATTTCCACACTGAAGGCAAAACATGACATGTACCTCTCAGTGGTATCTACCAGTGCACTGGTTTATGTCCACCATCCTTCAGCCCAACCATTTAACAACTCAGTCACCATTACTCTACCCTGTCCTCCAAACCCAGAAAAAAAAAGGCAGGAGGAGGAGACAGAGCAAGTGAGAGCCATTACTGCTACAGTAAAGAGAGTTGCTGCCGCATACCATCCTCGGTAAGAACAACTTCACTACAAATTCAACATAAGAAAAACACCAGATCACCAGATATAATTAATTTTAACAGATATTAATAATTTTTTAACTTGATGACTTGCCTTGTGAAGAGAGCCTGCTACAGCAAAAAAAATTGTTAGAAATACTAGAGCAGATCCACATACTTCTTATGCTATAACTTCACCAAGAAAATCCATACAGCGTGTTGATATATAAACATCATTTGTGGTCATGGGGTTATTCACATCCAGATTAAAAAATTTGCAAGAGAAAGTATGAGTGAGAGGAGAGTTATGGGCTTCTATAAGAAAAAAAAAGAAAAAAAAGAAAAAAACCCAACTCATTTCATTCATTAGACTAAGTTAGCTGGAGCATTTCACAATGCAGTTGCTCAATTCAAAGTGAAGTATCAAAGTAATCACTTGAACTGAAGAGTATCTTATTTTTTTGTTGAAAGAGGAACGGAGAGCAGTAGTGTCTTATTTTCTAACCCTCTTTGTGCCATAACATTTACTTACTGAATAATATTTGCTTGTGGAGGAAAAGGTGTTACCTTGTTTTACCCATTTCAGACATCTATTTCTAGAGAATCTAATACTCAGTGGATGTCTCAAAAATAATCCACAGTAATTACTACATGATGTTAAATAATAGAATAAGTTAGATTGATTGATTTAGAAAGAAATATGTTCCTTATTTTTCTCTTTCTGGGGACTTTAAAAACACAACAAATGGAAAAAAAAATAAAAATCCTGACTGTTACATTCTTTATGTATGCTGGAGAAATTTCAGAAGGAGATTTTCAGCAAGGTGGAAAAAGCCACAAGAGGTCACCAAAGAAAACAAGAGAAAGTAGTTCTACAAATACAACCCTGATGGCTCCTACAGGATATCTTTTTTTTTTTCTTTTTTTTAATTGTCATCGTTTTGTGGCTTTTCAGGGCTATGAGTGCTTCTTTGAGAAAGAATGGAGAGAGTTTCAGCGATACTTTCAAATTATTAGGTCACAGAAACAAAGATGAGTGGATGGTCTTTGATGATATTGTTATCCGGAATGCACAGAATGGTCTTGTGTCATTTGATCTAAATGAACATTTAGAAAGGTAATGTATGAAAAAATTAACACAAATTTTATTTACTAAAATATTTTCTTCCAAGTACATAAATCAGTGAAATTAGTAGATTTAAGAAATCATTCACTATGCATTATTAACTTGCCGGAATCTCTTTCACGCAGTTCATAGAATAAGATCATTTAGATTTGTCAGGCATAATTACAGAAAGCATGTTTTTTATAAATATTTTTTTCCATCTATTGATTGTGCACAAAACTTGAGATAGGAAATGCAGATACTAATCTTAAATTGACAATGAGATTTTGGTCTCTAAATAGAAGACCAGAATATTTTTTGAAATTTCTTTTTAAAAAATATTCTCTTACTTTAATTAAAAGAAATATCATATGTATTTTAATTCATAGATATGGAGCCAATATACTCTACAGAATCAGGCATGCTTTCTCCCTTTCATATGAAACAATATTTAAAAGAGGCAGCAAAAACCGCATTAGAGAGAGTTTTTTACGTAACTAATTCTTATTTGATGATGAAAAGATTTAAGATAAAGCTATTTTCTTTCTTGTCATTTTTTAAATACAGCTTTGTGGTCATTCGGCTTTCATTCCTCTTGGAAAACACTTATCTCCTCCTCTTTGCTCAGGCTCTGGAAGAAGCTGTTTGTAGCACAATGTCAAATGTGATAATGTATCGGAAAAGAGAAAACCCATATAAAATAATAGTTTTACTAACTGCATCCAAGGAATTGACCTGGGAAATTCAAAATCTCCATGAAGAAGGCTACTTTGGTCCCCCAGAACCTACACAGCAGTTTCCTTTAAGAGAAGGAGAGCAGATTCATTTTCAATTTAGAGGCAATATATTTGCTTCAGGTATGGTAATTAATTCATGTTTTTCAACATATGTTATTCAAAGTACATATCAATCACCTTAGCTGTCCAAAAATACTGTATGTGAACATCAATAGATCGTAGTCAGTCACAGCTTATTTCACTGTTTTGTAGCTTATGAATAGTAAGTGCACGGAACAGCATAAGCAACAACTCTGAAAAATAAAATGTATTAGAATAACAACAACCTGAGCAACATAGTTTGGGTCACAGTGCCTTGAGCAGAGCTGGTCAACAAGATGATCTTTAGAGATCTTTTCCAGCCTCTGCCATTCTGTGAAACCTGGTCCCTTGGAAGCAGCTGCTGTTTTCTCTTTTATTTCAGAAGGACAGGATTCCATCAATGGAATGATGGCTTTTTAAATTATAAAACTTTTGATAGGAATTAAACAAATTCTAAACAAAAGTAAACAGTCCACTATCTATTTGGTTAAAATTCACTTCAAGTGAGCAAGGTTTGACACTGAAATCCAGGGTGAAATAGTGCTTTTTGTGAGTTGCTGTGTGATTTGCTCTAGCAGCCTAGAGCATTCAATGAACTGACTTCCGTCATTCAACAATTCCTTAAAAGAAGAGGTAAGAAATATCAGAATTTTTTTCACCCCAAATTACATACAGTCCCTTCTGCCACCTTTGCAATCACCTGAATTTGCCCCATAAACATTTTGTATATATGATACAATATTTGTCCATTGAAAACTCCATTCATACTAAAGAAATGATTATTCTCCCAAAAGAAAAGCCTCCAGATTGAAAGAACACCTGATTATTTATGGCAAGAATAATTTTATATTTGTATCATGTCACACAGAATTACAAATCCTAAAAAGGAACACACCCCTCTGATCTCATTGCTGTTACAGATAGGCATATATCCATCCTGAACAATCAGAAGGTGTATACTTCTATTCCCAACACAGTTTTATTTTTCTTTGTTTTATATATTTTGTCATCTCCCATGTTCCTTACTTTTCAACTTGTAGCACAGCCTTCACCACCTGTTCCCCATGCCAACATTTCAAGGGCTAGGAAAGCTAGCTGTAAAGACACTCAAACTACTGAGGCAGGCTGCAGGAATGTTTAAGCCTCAAATGTTCAATAAAAATTAGTAATAATGACAAAGAACAACAGATTATTACATAATTAGTTCTATTTAACTCCCCTTAATGCATGATTTTTGATGCCATACATCCAAATACAGTGTAAAAAAAACAGGGTTCTGTTTGCTTGTATTCACATGGTCTGCAGAAAATGGAAAAGATTTTGGAAAAGCCTACAGGCTGATTTTTCATTCACAAAGAAAGCCCAGACTAGAACTCCATATTAAAGAACTGGATGAGTTTGGTAACCACAGCTCCCCTCACTACAAAGGAACAGCAGTGTTTTACAAAATTACCAGAGGGATGATAACCAAGGAATGGAAACAGCCCTTGCAACACTGTAATTATCAACACCAGTCTCCACTGTGCAAATTACCACTAACATTACCAAAGGTGAGTTTCTCAACTGATGACATTACAAATCTTTCCCTTTCTCCCTTACATATTTGTCAAACAGAAGGATCTTGATACAATTTTTCTACTACAGATAACCCCAGGAGTCACTGATGGAGCAGTTCTGATTCATCAGCAATGCAATGCACTCTTAGAATTTTTCTTAGCAGATGGGGAACTCTCATCAAACCATCAGAAGAAAAAAAAACGTGTACTTTTTCACACTTTTGGCATCCCCAGCTGCTATGACCCTGAGAAATTTTAATTTAAGTTTCAGTTAAGTATCTTTGTATCCCTGTCTTGGGAGCATGGAATAGCAAGTTGTAGGAACATAAATGCCCCATGAAACCTGTTTTTCTCCCATCACCTGATTTTCCTGTGATCCTTGATAAGTAATACAGCCATGTGGGCAATTGTCTCCAGCACTGGTGAAAGTCATTCTTGCATAAAGTAATATTTAATACTATTAAATCAAATTTCAATCTTTTCGGAGTCTAGTTATGAGCATCCTTCATTGTACAAAATGCTGCCACTAGACTACTGCTATCAAATTTGCATATATTTTAATCTCAGAATCTGCAGGTAGTACATGGTCTGAATCTCAGGTGTCATAGAGTTGCAACTCCTTTTTGAATTTAGTTTAATTCAATCTTCTTAAATCATCATCTGCAAATACATTTTCTATTCCATAAGCATACCTCTTGATTTCTCTCTCATCTCTATTCACCCAAACAAAAATTAATAACGGTTAAATGCAGAAGGTTTTAAGGAAAGACCTCTTTTAGTGACAAATTCCATATAAAATGTGAATTGAGGAGTGGAAGAAGGTAAGGGATATCATTTACTTTCATTCTCTTTGCTTTTCCACAGAACACACCATGTAATCACAGAAAGGGAAATACAAACTCTTGAGGTTCCAGTGGGGAAGATCACAAACAAGCACAACCTGAAACCCATAAAGGAAAAACAACAACTAAACTGCAACAGCCTAGGCATCAGTCAGTTTTCTTATACCTGCTAGCTTCTCTTCAATCCCATTTTTACTCTTATCTTCCTTAGTAATACAAACAAGATTTAGTGAATTGAACTGCATAAGTATTAAGCCACAAAGGTAATCATCAAGTGTTTCAGGCTAGTTTTGGTGTATACAGGCTAGTGCTATACGTGTTAGTTCTTAAATGTCCAACTGAGACTTTTGAAATAAGCCATTTCTGAATACTTCTTCTCTCCCAATACTCAACAAAAACAGGTATCACTTCAATCAGTGTTGCAGTATCTTGCAAATATACATGTTTTTTTCTGCTGGAGGTATATTTCAAAGGGGCAAAAATTTTCATTAAATGCAAATATTAAACCAAAAATGAGATCAAAATGCTTGGAAGAATTTGCATATTGATAGCTTTTCCATTATTTGATTTATACTTTCTATTTTACACTAAATGAAATACCTCTCTGTAGAATGAATAGCATCAAAATAACATCCTCCTTTATATCATCTCAGTTCACAAAATTCCATACTGAACAAATTGATAGAAATTTTAAGACAATAAAATATTGTATTTTGGCTATCTTGCTGGGTAAAAAGTAGGAAAAACAGACTAGGAAAAAGTGGTTGCTTTCCTAAAGGGAAGTGATTACTAGTGAAGTCCTGCACAGATCCCACACAGATTTGTGCTAATGTATTCATTAGAAAGTTCTGAATAGTTAAGCAGAACATTTACTGATAGGAAAAAGCATTCAGAGCACTAAAGTTGTCAGTGAAGAATCACTGAATATAATGATAGTGAAAGTCTAGAAAGTAAAATAAGCAATTTTGATGTTAAAAAGTTTTTAGTGGTGGAGGAATGTGGCTAATCTGATCAAAAGCATGGATGGGTTCCAAGTAGAAAAAAAATACATTGATGACAATTCTTCAGGCAATTTTGATAGAAGTTGAAATGTTCTATATGTTTACAGATTATGGAGGGAAGGAATATGGAAAAGCTATAATTCGTTTGTAGGTTACAAAAATGATGATTTTGCTAAGTGGCAGGTGTAATTAGTGGTACAAAAGAACATATTTTTAACATGCAAAATAATCAAAAGATTAATTCATTTTCACAGGATAACGCAGCAGCTAAAAATTAGTTTGAGGAAGGAAATGGCCATATGCTAAACATAATGATCCTGTTTTCATGGAATGTTAAGGAAACAAAAAAAGAAATTCTAATTACTTAGCATATCTTATTATTCTAAAATTGTTATCATAGAATAAAGTACTGACAACAAAGCTGACAGAGGTACTGTATCCAACATTTATTACCCGTGATGTGATCAATAAATTTTAATTAGATGTATCATCACATTATGGTGTGCTTTCTAATGAATAAAGGAAGTAGAAAATAGTCAATAGAAATAGTCAAAACAGTCAAAACAGCAAAGATTATTCTCATTTCTTCTGTTTGGTTGAGTTCACAGACATCTTTTACTAACAATTCCTGCTTATGGAACGTTTGCTCTCTTAGCATTAGAAAGAGGTTTGACAAACAGGTTCAACACAAGAAAATGCAGAGGATCAGGTTCTGATGTCAAGTATGCGTCTGCATATCAGTGATTTTCTACCGAGATTTCAAGGCAGTTTTATGACTGTAAAGCTGAACTAAAGAGTTTAAAAGGTTAATTTCTCCTTTTCTGTCAGTCCTGTTTGATATGCAAGCAGAGTCTGTTCATGTCTGAAGGTCCATTTGCAGGGCACTTTAGTATTACTGACTGAAATCAGAGTGCTTTGCAGAAAGATAGTGGTGTAATCCATACAGGCATTATCAAATTACTATTCTGCTGAAGTTCTGCTTAACTAATGACTGCCTAATGGCAAAATAGCATGTGATCCACTGCTTCAAAAAGGCAGTTGCTTAGCTAATTTTAAGGCCTTCCAGACTAGAAACCTGCTCTGACCACTAACAGTATCTTACTTGCACTGTTAACAAGAACAGTGGGGCAATGTGCCAGTGCAGCTGAACTAGGGGTGAATTTAGCTCTTCACTATGGCTATTTAATCTTTAATTAAAAGGCAGATTAAGGCAGATGTAATGTTTTTGGTCTAACACACAGCATACTATTGCATGATTACTGGACAATACTTGTTGTCAATTCCTATCATTTTTACTACTGTTTTAATATTAAGTAGCATAAAGTAGTTCAGATTAAAGTCAAACCACTGGTAATTGAGTTCATCTACAGTAAGTCTGAAAATCTCATGCAGAGCTTTGAGGTTCTAAATTCTCATTAATGAATGAAAATAAGTTTAAGTATAAATGCATATTTAAAAGGAAGCCAAAGAAATCTCTGCCTTGGAAGAAAAACAATGCCCCCTTCTGGAGAGAGCTCCACTTACTTTTTATTTTACTGTTCTTTTCAATCGTTTTACTCTACCTTCACACAGCGCACGACAGAACAGCTGTAGAAGCACACAAGCAAAAAAAGACTTAAATCTACAGATATGCAGAGCCCAAACTGTTTTGCAGTGTGGATAGTGTGTGCTCTGAGTCTCCTGTGCACACTAGAATCCCCTCCCAAAACCACAGGCCTCCTGAAAAGATGAATCGATAACTCAGTTATGGTTATTTTTACATTTTACATACTGCAACTGTTAAAGATAAGGTCAGCAGGATTATGGTTCAGCATGTCCAGCAGAAAAAGGAGAATAATGAGTTCAGTCTGAGTTTCATAATATTAATTCACAGATGGAAATGGAAAGCTCTGTGAATAAACCTTCAGCAAGTCTCATAGGAAAAGACTAAACAGGAAGGTAATGCAATTGAATGTATGACAAAAGTACATGGCATGTTGGCACTAGAAGAGGAGAAGTACAGGTTTTAACAAAAGAGGAGCAGAATTTCATTTTTTACAAGTCAATCTCTTATGCTCTATGTTCTTGTACTTAATTTCTTGTTCTATATGGAGTAGAAAACAAGCCTCACAAGAGTTTCCCCTTTCTCGGTCAAAAGGAAAAAGCACATTCTTTTCTTTCTTTTCACTGTTAAGAGGAAGAAAGAAGAACTCTGCACGTGAAGTTGTCATTTGAATGATGATGATTTTTAGTGATTTGTAATTAAAAGTTGAAATTTGTAAAATGAATACAGGCAGCTATAAAAACAAAACAATTTCTAGAATTATATCCTTATTCACTCGAGAGATGGGATGCCATTCAGAGCCTCATGAAGTTCAACAAATCCATGCGCAAGGCCTTGCACCTGCTTCAAGGCAACCGCTATTACCAGTATAAAGTGGGAAATGAAAAGACTGAGCACAGAGCCATAGAAAAAGACTTGTGGATAATGGTGGATGGTAAGCTGGAAAAGAGCCAACAACATGCCCCTGCAGCCCAGAAAACCAACCATATTCTGGGCTGCATCAAAGGGTATGTGACCAGCATCTCTAGCGAGGTGATTCTGCCCCTCTACTCTGCACTGATGAGGCCTCACCTGGAGCACTGCATCCTGATGTGAGGTTCTCAGTGCAGTAGAGACATGTACCTGCTGGAGCACATCCAGAGAAAGACTACAAAAATGATCCATGGAATGGAACACCTCACCTATGGGGCTGTGCAGCCTGGAGAAGAGAAGGCTCTCAGCTGACCTGATAGTAGTCTATCAGTATCTAAAGGGGAGCTATAGGAAAGAAGGATAAAGACTTTTTAGCAGAGTCTGTGGTGATAGAACAAGGGGAAATGGCTTCAAGCTCAGGGAGGGTAGATTTAAATTAGATATATGGAAAAAATCTTTTACAGTGAGGGTGGTGAGGGACTGGAACAGGTTACCTAGTATTCTGGTTGATGCACCATCCCTGGAGATTTTCAAAATGAGACTGGATCAGGCCCTGGGCAACCTGATCTAGCTGTGGTGTCCCTGTTCATTGCGGGGAAGTTGGACTAGATGGCCTTCAGAGGTGCCTTCCAGTTCTAAGAATTCTATGATTCTATGGTTATTGATTTCTGTAGGTATGCAGTATCTATTGTTATTTTTCTTGAAATAATATGATGTGCCCACAGTTACAATAAGTAAACAAATGTAAGAAGATAATGCAGTATTTGAAATTAGAATTCATTTAGCGTAGAAAGATTCCATACAAATGTTCTATAACTCCAATTTCCTATGTACACATTAGAATATAAAGCTGAAGAAACTTTTATAAAATTGCAGAAGTCAGACTTCTTAATAAGATACAATAGACATCCATTCGGAGAGAACAGACCTAGTTGTATAATTTTAGTAGTTGTTTTCTATCTATAGCAGATGATAGTGTTGCTTTGTTTTCAGCAGTCATAAAAATGCTCTACATAGGTAGGACTTTTCTTCACTGCTGATGCGTTGCAACGCATCCCCATATCCTTCACCTCAAGTTTTATTCATTTCTTTCTTCAACATTTTTTCTTTGATAGCATGAAAAGTTGATCAACCGTCCACAAAGCACAAAAAGAATTTTTTGTGATTCATCAGGTAAGAACACTTACATAATGCTTTAACATCAATATAAATACTAATTAATTTAGCTATTTACTTTTTTAACAGGCAGGATGTATTTCAGTTGTGACCAACATTTTTAAAATATCATACTCAGGAAGTTTTATGCAAAGAGCAATTTGGTTACCAGGAGATGCATAAGCTCTTGTAAGGTGGCACCAGGTTGGAGTTCTTAAGCAGCATACAATTTTCTATGTAATAAGATTCAGTTTGTAATGGAAAACTCCAGTATAACAAATGTATCATTTATAGGAAATGACTGGGCCTTTTATTGCAATCTGCATGCTGTTCCAAGAGCTATAGATCACTACCAAATCCGCTTTTGACTAAGTCCACTTCATATCTCAGTGCAGTTACCAGAAATTTTATCAGAAATAAGAAGTGATGATGTTTCCATTGTATTATAAAACAAGCAACATTTAGTTTGGGAGTTCACCCACAGAGACTGCACTCTAGAATGCTTTTAAAAGGATTTACATAACAGGAGAGTAATGCAATTACTTCACTAATTTTTGCCCTTCAGAGGCCCTATGGGACAACTTGCTGTACTGGCTTGCGGAAGAGCTTGCAGAAGATAATACATCACTGAATGCTTTACGCTTGCCTGTTCGGCGGAGCGTGCCTCAGCTTGTTAGGCTGAAGTGCCCTGATAATTTAATACACCAGAACTATGAGCTTCTTTGCTGCTGGCAAAAGACCCTTCCAAGGTCGGCTGACAAACAGCAGCTCCTGTCTCGCTATTTGCAGAAGAGTGGCAGAAGGGATCTTTCAGAAGAACTTCGTTTTAAGTGGGAAAACAAAGTGTTCACTTGACAGAATCACTGGCAACTAAGCCCAATTTTTCTTCTTTCTTGTTGAGAAGTGTGAGCATTCCACTGATATCTTCTGACAGCGACACTAGTCAGGAATCAGATCGGTCTTTTATTTATCAATTTGAACTCTCTTTTCTAAAATAGAGTATAATAGGAATGCCTTTTCCTGCTAAAAGTGAACATTTATCCTGTGGAAGAGTGAAATATTCACATAAAAATTTTATGCAGCATTCCATATATGTCCAGTAACAATAGCTGTCAGATTCTTTAGAGAAAAAAAATAATGTATCAGTATAAGGATCAGAGACAAGAAATTTCTTCTGTCTTCAAGGCTTTTAGTAATTATTACTGACTTTAATATTCTCAGTGAATGTTTATGTTCTTGTGAATATCTGGAAGATTTCAGCATTGTCACACTATTTTAAGAAAGTACCAGATCTGCTGCCATAGCATCATAGCAATGATTAACTTGGCGGTTCTTCTTTTCTTTTCTTTTCTTTTCTTTTCTTTTCTTTTCTTTTCTTTTCTTTTCTTTTCTTTTCTTTTCTTTTCTTTTCTTTTCTTTTCTTTTCTTTTCTTTTCTTTTCTTTTCTTTTCTTTTCTTTTCTTTTCTTTTCTTTTCTTTTCTTTTCTTTTCTTTTCTTTTCTTTTCTTTTCTTTTCTTTTCTTTTCTTTTCTTTCAGGTGACCATCATATTTGGAAAAAGAACTATTTCTTCTTATACGTTCTAAAATCTAAATTAATTGTATTCATCATATAGAGCTCTTGTATTGAAGGTACAGATAATAAAATAGGTGTGTTTATAACATTCTTTAGCTATGTATTTGAATACTTTAAAAAATAATTTCTTTCCAGAATGCAAAGTAATCTTAACCCAGTTTTTAAAAGTCAGAGAAATAGCAGGTTTGGCCTTTTATAACTGTTTTGTTTTGTTTTGTTTGTTTGTTTGTTTGTTTGTTTGTTTTCTGAAATAGTATAAGGGTTACTCCAAAAGTAAAGCTTACAATTTGATTACGTTGGCCCACAATATCATAGACAGTTATTGGTGATGCAACAGTAGCGGCTGAACCGTCCTGCCAATATTCCATTACATTTCATTGCCATGCAACAGATGGCAGTAGAGGGGCAGTCTGACAAAATGGCGTCTGACATGGAAGTGTGTATGAAGCAAAGGTGTGTCACTGAATTCCTCCATGTGGAAAAAGTTGTACCCATTGACATTACATTCATCGACACATGCTGAAAATTAGTGGAGACCAAACAGTTGATGTGATAACAGTGAGGCAGTGGGTGGTGTTTCAGCAGAGGCAACAGTGACATGAAAGATAAGCCACACTGCAGGCTGCAATGCACAGCTGTCACACTGCAAAATAAAAAGCATCTCTATCAGCTTATGGGGGCAAATTAGTTAATAGTGGTGATTATTTTGGAAAATAGTGCTTTGTATCTGAGAAACTGCTCTACCAAATAGTATTATTGTGTGCTCTGTATCTATTGTAGTTTCCATAGAAATAGATTAACAGTTATCCATCTAAACTTTATTAATACTTAAACTATTTAGAATTTCTGCACATCTTGCTGACAAAACATAATTGTGATACACATTGTTAGTCTGGAGATTTTATTTTCAGGGGTCACATATTTGTAATGTTTCCAAATCACTGCTATAAATGTGAAAATCACATTGCAGGAGAAAAGCTAAAATGAAATAGTATTTACTCGTTTAATTATTCTAACCAGTAATGTCTCACCCTGAATATTTTAATTGTATGATAGAATATATGAAGCATCTTCACAATTAAATGATCATGCTTTCTTTTAATTTTTTTCTTAAATGAAGATTTAGTAGCCTGGATTTTTTTAATTAGCAGAAAATGTTATTGCACTTTCTTAGTGTACTGACATATTTTGTCCTTGGATCCTTTTTCACCACTACCTTCTTTTTAAGAATTAATATTTTGCTGCAAGTCCAACAGGTGCTGTCAGCATGTATCAAGCTTCAATCTATGAAGATATTACAAATAATACTGGAAATATCTCAAAAAAATTGGACTTAAAAATCGTTTCAAAACATCTGCCATCATTCTGCCACAAGATGGCCTATGTGTCTAACAAAACCCGTAACTATATTTCACATGTTGGAAAAAATGAGAGTAAAACAATACAAGAAGCTAAAAGTCATCTATAAAGAACTGGATACCCCACTGTACCACATATAGTATCATTAGAGTGGGAGCAAAGTAGCAACTGTGGAAATTGACATTATTTTTCCAATTCTCAGTGCTACAGTCAATATTTTAGTTGTATTAAACCTATGTACAGCATAATTAAAATACAGTTTTTAATATTTTTTTTTATGATCACACAAACAAACATTTACATTATGAATGGTTGCTTCCTCCTCTTTCCTCCGACAGAAAGAAACATCCTCTTTCACCAATTCTCTCTCAACCCATTGGCTTTAGGAAGGGAGAATATAGGAAACGTATAACTTCATGCTAGGCATTAACAAACATATTCCCACAGTGATGCAATTTTTATTTTCAGTTTCCTGACTCTTTCAGTCAGGAAAGAGCTTCTACACCTTCTAAAGTTCATAGCCTATAACGAAAATCTCAAACAAATCAGGTTTAATCCAAAACATACTAGAGCAGTCCAAGACATTCTAGAACAGAACATTGACATCAGTAGCAATTAGATTCCTAAATGTATTTCCTTATAATTGAAATAAATTCAACTCAAGCTCTAATGGAATCTAAAGTGACATTACTGAAAAGGAAGGAGCAGTAGGACATCTATCCTGTGGAAGACTGCCTGACTACTCTGCTTCTTTCAAAACAGCACATGCCATTCACAAGCCAATATGACTGAACTGCAGAAAACCCAGTTTCTTATCTAGTATCAAAGCTGTGATTTACTTTTCACTCAATAGAACATTGTCTCTTAAATGAAATGTTTCTCTCTGAGAAACAGGGAACTGTGGGGAAAAAAAAGAGTAGTAAAGAATGCAGTCTGTAAGAGACAAATCTGTTCTGTGCTGTGTTTTTTATCGGATGTAAAATATATGGGGGACTATGAGAAAACCCTGAGCTTTATTTCTTAGAATGGATGTGTTTCCTACCCCTGATGAAAGGTGATTTTGCAGATTTCAGCTAAACAGTGAAGGCAGCTGAACAGAAAATAAGCTAAGACAGGAAGGGAGTTATCATAAAGAACCTACCAAGAAACTATAATTTGGCTGACTGAATATAAAAGCTGTTTGTTAAAATACTGAGTAGTTGAACAGAAAAGGAAGAAAGAAATGTCTATTTCTTTTCTAGCGCATTTACAGTGTAAGTTGCCAGCTGTGTCTGAGACTGACAAAGTATAAAGGTATAAAGCATATACAAATATACGAACTTTGCATATTCAATATTTAAAATACAAATTCTCTCTAGTTGATGAAACAAGGTTCAGTAAGTAGAATCAGTAAGCTGCTGAACACAACAGATGGATTTAATTTAAAAAAATGAGATGTCATTTAATCAATATCCCATCCAAACTAATGCATGTAAAAGGCAGTTACGTTATCCTTTCATAAAAGCCTGGGAGATTTACAGAACAACTGTGTGTAACAAAGCCACTGTGAAGCAAAAGATCCTTAGAAACTGCTCCCAAGAAAAGGAGCAGGATGCTCCTATGCAGAGCTCCATGCACGGCAATGTCAGCAAAGCTTCCAACACTTCTAGATTGCTCATGTTGGCATGTTGGTCTTACCAGCAATGAGCTAGATTCCTGAAAATGTGAACACTCAATACCTTGGAAAAAAAAAATAAAAATAAAAAAAAAACACTCCTTATTTCCATATAAATATATGATAATAAAATACTTGAGCATCTCAGGTGCATCTCAGAAAATGTGTCAATGGAAGAAAACCATTATCCACTTTTCCTCTGGTTCTAAACAGTAGAGAGACTTGATCTTATGTCTGAACCAAGAATACCAGGGATCAGCTTGTTCTGAGACTTCTTCAGTGTCCACTTTCATGAAGAAAGCTTACATAATCCAGATTAAAAATGAATAATAATAACAGTAATAATAATTCCTCCAAATACCTGACTTGCTTTTTGAAACAGCCTGTATCATTACAAGATCCTGATAAAATGAAATGCCTTCATACTTCTATTGTTCCTTTAATGTCATATTTTAATAAGATATTAATATAAATAATCATTTTTAATCTAGCAATTTAAAGTGCTCACATTGTTAATATTGACTGATATTTTATATCAATTTTTTCATGTACTATTAGTGGTTAACAAAAAAATGTTACAATTAGTAATTTAGTGTAATATTGTAATAAATCATAGCGTAATTTGCAAGAATAGAAAAGCAGTGTCTATGTTTCATCCTTTGTCCCTGGACAATGAGAGTATCAGAAATATAAGAAAAACTATTATCTTACAGAATGCAAATGTCAGACTTTGTCCTTATCTAAGGTTTAAGCAAAAGATTACCTTTGGCCATCACTGTCACCAACAGATTCCTTGTATTAAAAAAAAAAAAAGAAAGAAAGAAAAAGTCATATGTATTACTGGATTGTGTATTACTGCATTACACTGAGTACATCTCCTTAGTGAAGGATTTTTCATAGGCATATATAAAACCTACATGCTCACTGACTTTATTGTCCATAAGCATTTACTACTTCATTGTTTCTACCAAAACCCTTTGTACTGCATCTTCCCAAATGAAAAGATGAAGGATTTTCGACTTGTTAAACCATTTCAAATCCATATATATATCCTTCAGCATGATTACAGTCTATTTAGGAGTCCAGTTTTGACAATATGACTTCCAGAAATGTTATCACCCATTTTAATTTTGTCCTTTGGTCAGATCATGGCCAGTGGAGAATAATTAAATTTGAGAATCTGAAATAGTTTAATAGAATTGGAAGGATTCCAGCTGGGATTTTTATCACATACTAGCACCGTAATGCAAGTGCCAATTTAACCAGCAGGTGTCACAAAAGAGCTACAAAGATATTGTACCTCGTACTTTCAAACCTGAAATCAAGTCACCTTGTTACACTAATAGAAGAGAAATTCCCGAAAAACTGTGAATTATTCACTTGTATCTTAGCCCTCCTTCTGAGATGAAGGGATGCAAATTATTTAAGATGCATATATGCAATTAGAAATAGGAATACATTCTTCCAAGTGTTAACAGGAGTAAGATCCATGGTAAGATCCATGCTTATGCATGAGGAAAAAGGAAAGAAGAAAAAGTCTGAAGAGAGATATGTTTGAAAACACTTTGGAGTATCTAACTTCAAGATAGAAAAGGTGGTGATTCTGTACTGAAGAAACTCATAACAATATCAGGAGTATTTACTGCTGCATATATACAATATATACAAACAAAATATAATCCCTACTGAAGAACTGTTTCTAGGAGAGGCAGCACATTGTCAGCACCTGTCAAGAAGAGATTGAGATGACTTTTCATTGTGCATAGTTCTGCTCTTGTGTGTTAAACATGAATGAATGTGAAATACTGAATCCTCTTTCTGAGTCCATCTGCAGAAAGGAAAGAGCTAACAGAAATAAAAAAGGGGAGAACTTGAAAGGGCACAATAGAGCCTGTCTAGCTAAAAGAAAAAAGGAAATCAGAAATGGAAATCATGGTAAAATGATTTTCAGAACGCAGTTCCAAACGTACACATTTTATACTGGGAATTAGAGGCATAGAACATCCTGAGTTGGAAGGATCAGTGTCCAACTCCTTGCTCTAAGACACAGGACTGCATAAAAATAATATCATATTTCTGGCAATGTTGTCCAAAAGTTTCTTGAAATCTGACAGGATTTTTGGAGTACTTTCCTAATTATCACAACCTATCAGCAGGATTAATAGGAGAAAATATCTAAAGCATGTTGAAATTCAGATTTTAAATTTCATAGAAGATTTTATAATAGGAATCTCCAGCAACAGAGCACCAAATTCACAAACATAGAAATTCCATGTTCATTTTTATGTTCCTGCATTACACAGGCATATATAGACTGGATAGGAATTGTCAACACATACTTCACACCTAACATTCAATGCATGTCATCCTGCAAGTGGACTCATGTTCCTTCTTTCTTGCATAACGTGCTGATACATGCACAAACACATGTGCACTGAAGCCTGACAAGCAGTTAGTAGCTCTGGCCCATGTCTAAAAAGATATAAAAATAGATTTGATTTATGGTTTCATGGCTGACAACAAACTGCTGTCATATCTTTGTCTCTTTTCTTTCAGTGATTGGTAACCATGGCTACACCATGTAATAAAGCTAACTGATACACAATGCTGTAATACAGGGTGTGTTTACTATAGCCGATTTCATTATGAAACTCCAAGAAAATAAAACTAGTAATTCAGATTGAAATGGAAATTAGCTTCCAGTTAAAGTTTTCCTGCCATTTTAATAAAAAATACATGCTTTGTTGAATGGCATAATTTCTTTTCTTGAATAATTTATGGCAGGCAGTCTGTACTATTGAAATGTTCTTATTAATTTTAATGAGTTTGTCAAAACCATTGTAGCCATTTTATGTTTAATAGATTTATCTTGGGTCACATTTTAACCCCTTGCTTCTTTTAAAAGCCATTAAGACATATTTGATACAAAATAGCTATTAGTTTACTTATTTTCTTTAACTTCCAGATGAACAAATATTGTTCAAACATCAAATATCAGTGACATTTTGAGTCTCTATAGTTCATTTTATATTTCCATATTAATGTAATATTTTCATGCACATGAAAAAGAGTATCACAATTGGAGAGCAGAGAAGATTTGTAGTATACTATCCTAAGTTAAAAAAAGTATTTCAATGGCAAGTTTTGCTCTGTGGAGGTAGTATGTGTAATTGTAACATGATTATTTTTTCCATAGCTTAAAACCAAGGTAGCTCTGAGCCATGTTCGACGTTTGTATTTTTCTTCTGTTTCCTGTTGTGTAGACTTCTATGTTGCCATCAAATATTTCTCTACTCCCAACTGTTTTAAATTATAAGAATGTATTTGTACTGTAGATCAACAAGACACAAAGAAATTCATACTGCCATCAAGCCAATTCACTTTTTTTCATTAATGCCTTCTTCACTCTATTCATGTTAGACCTCTTTGAAGCATCACTATTCATTTGTCAACCTTTCATTTGGCAGTTACTTGAGTCAGGACAAGGACCAAACTGATGTGAAAGATGAAAGAAAGCATTTAAGATCTAATCGTTGCAGTTTGGTTTGGAAATATTAGGATCAGAAAGTAAAAGTAGTATTACTAGTACATCCAATGGGAACAAAAATGTGCAGCCTTCTGCTGCAGTGTGACCTAATTTGTGTTAGGTACCTCAGAAGTTCAGTCTGGAAATCAACATATTTCAGTCAACTATTTCTGAAGTATAGAAACATTTTAAAATTCATTTGCATATTTTCATCCTGGTTGTGTATGGAAATAATCCTCTTCAGAAGGCTACAATACTCTAGATGTTTCTTTGTAGTTTGGCCAAGATCAGTTTCTATATCTTTCCAGAAAACAATAAAGACTCAAGTGCCACTAACTCCTATTTAATCCATAAGAAATTAATTCAAAAGTCTCTATCTGTACTAGCCTCAGAACTGCACTCCTAAATAAGTTGAAGCTTTGCAGACTATATCCTCCTCTAACTTACTTTGCTTTCTTTTAGGATTTTCAACTTTATACACAACTTTACCCTGTTAATACATGGTAATGCTTAAGAAATAAATCTGCGATAGGAAGACCGATTCAGGGAATGAACATTCTGCTATGTAAAATCAGGAGGAAAAGAATTCTAACAAAAAAATTACATTGCATGCAAAATAAGTCAGAAGTTCTGAAAAGTTATAAATAAAAGTAAGAAGGTGAGATTACGTACGGTGAACCAGCAGTGCATTTTAAGATGAATTAACATGAACACTGATTGTATAGTTAATTAATGCTTTTAACACATTTAATATAATTTTGGCATAAGATCAAATAGTAGAAGTGGAAAAAATTCCAGATCTTTTACCTCAGAAGAAGTTCTTATGGTAGTGGCCCAATATCAGACTCAGCATTGTAATGTGTTCAGTAAGAGGAATATCTTAAGAAGAGAATACTTTCTATCATCCATGGTCAGAGAAAATCCAAAAATACCAGCGGTAGAGACAAGATTTGATCATGCTAATATACAGCTGCAATGTCCAGTAACCACCCAAAAGGATGTTATTACAATACAAATGTAAGTAGTTGAAACTTTCATATTTTGAAACATGTTTTGCGGTAGGAGTAGCCCTTGGAACCAGCTTCTATGTATTCTAAATGTCAAATATGAAAACATATTAGACACCTTAGCATCAAAATAATCTCTTAGCAGAATCTCTTAGCATCAAAAGAAATGCTGACTCCTTAACAGCTATTTTACTACAGACTGCAGGGTCAGGCAGAATAGAAACTGCATGTAACAGAGAAAAATATCTTAATAACATATTTTCATTAAAATATCAAATATACACATCTTCATTAAATGTTTCTTCAATGCAAACAGAATGATAGCAAGCAATTGTATGATAAGTAATATTTCTTGCAACTACTTATTTTTTCTCCTTGTCAACAGTAATACAGTGCAATAAGATATTTAAAAATTGAACCTCTGAATTCACCTCCATCCAGGAAAGATACTTATTACAAAACAAAACAAAAAATGAACAGCCACAGATGTACAATAAATTGACATAGAAGCATGTATGAATTGAAAGAAGGTGAATTTTATCTTCCACTAAAAATTTAAACTTCAAATCAAGAAAAAACTCAAAGCATGAAGTTATCCTCTTTTCCATGAAAAAACGGGATTTACATCCTAACAGGTAACCTCTGGGAAAATAATTTTCAAGTGAAATCTTTCAACTAAGCTCATAAACCACAGCAGAAAACTTATTTTGGCAATTTTTACACTTGCAATAATTTTCGTAGTCTGTACAATTCTGACTTAGTATTGTACTCAAAATTGATGCTATTGATGCTTCAAAATCCATTGCGGAATTCCTTCTTTTATTATACTAAAAATTATGATGGGATTGCAACCAACTACATTTTTCTGCAATGGACTTTCTCTCTATAACCTACATTTGCAATTTAAGCACCAGGATTTGGTGTCTCTCAAACACTGCAACGCCTTTCTCTGTCTTACTAGATAGGACTCTGAAGCTGTAAGACAATAGAGTGTTTGTGGGAATTGCCTTAAAAACAGGACAAAGAGCCCACACATGACCATGGTATTAGAAGGAAAGTATCTCCTGTAACATCATGTCTATCCTTTGGCATCTAACCCTTTTTATCTACACTGAATATTTTTTTCTTTGCTGTGCATTTTTGTTCATGTTGCACTCCAAAGAAGCAGTGCAAAAAATCTACAGAATTGTCTTGAACATTAGGATTGTATAATACTGAATATGCTTTAAAACAACTGTAAATGCTGACAGTAAAAACTTAGTTTTGTCACTTTCTGGCCTGAATGCTTGTCACAAAATGCTAAGCATGCTACATACAAAATATTCTGACAAAAGGAAACAGCACAAATAGCTTCTACTCTTGAATGTTAACATGAAACTAGTCAGCGTTTAGAAGGACTCTGAAGAACATAAGGAAAGTCCCCAGGAAAAAGAAGTAATCGTAGGCTTGGAAAAAATGCCTAAGGCAAGAAGGAAACTCAAGGATCATAAACACAAACTAAGATGACAGCATAAACCAAATGTGACAGGGAGAAAAAATAGATAACAATCAAGGATCAATCTATTACATAAATTCATTAATGTTGTAAAATATGTACTAAAAAATACAGTCTGAAAATAGTACATGGTGCCAAGGAAGGGTTATAAACACAGCATCAGAGTCAAAAAGTGATCTTGTAAAAATTAGGATGGAATTCAATGCACAAATACTATATCTGGGGGAAAAAATGCAAAACTTTTGAATGGAGGAACAACTGATCAAACATAATTTTTAAAACAATATTTTTGTATTTGCCATTTTAAGTTTGCATTGAAAGGAAGATTTTGTATGTCAAGTCTTATTTAAGGCAACCAATTCTGTTGCATTTTTTTCTGAATAAGTCAATGTTTCCTCCTTTGGGTGAAACAAACAAGTAAGTTAAGATAAAAACATTCCTTGTTAATGTAGAAAGCAATTTGCTTAATGGAAAACTCCATAAGCAAGTCTAATTCTGCCTCTTTCTGATAGTAATAATTTCTCAGTCTTCTTTACATACCCTATCTTCAAGTTCCGTCATTCAAGCTAGTCTCAAAAACTAGTTCAAAACTTCATTTAAACACATATGTCACACAAAGGATTTAGCAGTGTCATGACACTGCTAAAAAATATAAGCCTTTGAAACAAATCCTTCCTTACTGTAGAATTTTGTCTTTGAAAATGCAGCATCATTACTGAGAATAACCTTGAAAAAGGCTTCTCCAAATATCAGTCCCATCCATGTACAACATCATGTCTTACAGTGTTGCTCTTAAATTACTATCTCTGCTATTTAAGCAATATAAACTAAAGCTTGGGTCTGGATAGCTGTTTATTCACTGTTCTGCAGTATAAACAAAGAATATTGTATTTCAAACACTCTTAATCTCTCAACTACCCTGTAGGCCAAGATTGGAATACTGCTATATATGGGTACTTTTAACGCTATGGTTGAAGTACATTTTCCACAGCCTGATGCTGTCCCTTGTCCAGTTCAATGCTTTTTATACTCTGGTATGCATAAACCTCTCTCTCAGGAACTAGAACCTTATATCTTTATACAGGTTCAATTCCCTAGTACAGGAATGAATCCTCTCTGAACATCAAACTCTACAGCCTGTTAAAGCAATGTTCATAGGTACATATGAAGATGCTTCATGAGTTATTCAATGGCACTTCTGCTTGAACTGAATTATTGGAATATAGCAGATATCACAACAGTTCGATAAACTTTTTTTTTTTTCTCCAGAAAGTCATTTTCACTTCAGAAGTTTTACAGGGGAACAAAAAATATGGAATGAATACATTAACTACTATATAACTATTTCTGTACAAAACATTCTAATATGCATAGACTTATTCATTTTTCCCTTTGGAAGGTCTCAGACAGGTATGCTACTCTGGATTCAAATTTCAAAAATACTAATGCTCCTCTCCCCTTCTAAAACAATTACATGAAAAATAAAGTTTTTCTGAATATTATTTATGAGAAAAAGCACATTCAGTTACCAGACTGCTATATTGTTGAGTGGTTTTTTGTTGTTGTTGCTGTTCTTGTTCTTGTTGCTTGTTTTATTATTAGTATTATTATTTAGCTTATCTTGGACTTTAATTCATTAACTGGTAAATCTGTTCTCTGCTAACAGCTAAGGATCCAACACACTGCTCTCCTGTGTATTATGTTCCACATTTTCTTCCTACAGAAATCTTTAGTTTTTTACTACTCATTATATATTCCCCCTCTGCATTTGAAGAACTTATGCATCAACTTCTTCTCCAGTCAGAAGAGACCAATAAAGAGCAAGAATGATTACTCATTAAAATGGGAATATAAGCCACTCTCAGTTCGAAATCATTAAGCACCATTATCTCAGAGAAGTCATATATTCATTTTCATCCCAAGCTCTTTTTCACATGTGCCTTAAAAATTTAACTGAAGTGCAGAATGCTTACAAGACATTTAAGATCTAACTTTATGTACAGAAGGGTGGTATAAAATATTGTGTTCATTTCTTCCCAATAAATAATTGTTAGACGTACAAAAAACCTTCTTATTTTCATCATGTGAGGAAATGATTATTATCAGTACTAGCATGGACAGTTATAACCTCATGACAGAAGTATGGATGTCCTTCATTCCTTTAATCAAATGCTCAAAACCTACCTCAGCAAAAAAATTCTTATTCGTGAAAATCTTACAAAGAAAGAAGCTACTTAGAAAAGGATATTAATTATTCATCAATCGTTCATCTTTAAAAAGTCATTGTTCAGAAAAAAGAAGCAAGTAGAAGCAAGTATTCCAGAAAAAGCAGGAAAGTCTCTGATAAGTTAATATACATTCAAGTAAATTCAAATACTCTTTTCAAAAATTCTGTGGAATCTACTGCTTCAACAGTAAGTGTTTTACTTTTTTTTTTTTTATCAGATCTTATAAATCATGTATAAAATCCAATATCACTTAGGGAGAGAGATGCATTAGATTCAGGCTTCTAATTAGACCCTCTGAACTTTGCAGAGCCTTTTATTTATCCTATTGATGCTGATCTTCCACTCTGTTCAAAGGCTTCTTTTTATAAAATACTATGACTTCAGTAATTAAAATTAATGGAGGAATATGATAAATAAAGCAAAATTGATTATATTGTATTTTGAGAGGAAAATCACAGATAAATAAAATAAGAAACGTATATTCTCTTTAACATAAGTTCTTCAGTTTTCGGATGTTTAAAACTATTGTAAACCAATTTACTAATTGAAAATAAAATACTGCAGTTATTGGGTGGAGTTAATCCCGGTAAGGACACAATGTCCTTTGTCCTTGCTTTTCAAAAAGATACATAAGCATATTTTTCTGCCTACTCTAGGTATGAAAATACAAGGATTTCTTGTTCTCAGTCATCACCTATAAGCTGTGTTCAGTGAACTATATTTTGTAAAATGTACCAGGGATCTGACACTTCTTAGACAAATAAAATCAAGTCTTGAAAGTTCCAGCTACTCAATGTGTGAGGATATTAGACTGTAAATGACATACATATTATATAACATAATGACAAATGATGTAACATATGATATAGGCCTCTGTATTGGAGGTGACAAATAATCAAGTCCCAGTTCATTTCTGGGTGGTGCATCTAAAAAACATTTGTGAAAAGGTCATTTGATCTGTAGCTTTGCAACAAAGTGGGGCTTTTTCTTCCTTAAGTAAAATGTGCTTGTATAAAAATCTAATCTTTGACTATCATTTTGTAACCGCCAATATAACAACATAAGAATCCCCAGAAATAAAGGGTAAGGCCTGCAATCTATTCCTTTGTTAGGAAAAAAATGTTTAATGTAATGAAACCTTGCAGAGAGATTTTTGAACAGAAATAAGCCCCAGAATTTCAAGGAAGTAAGAACTCAGGTTTAAATAATTCTAAGCCTTCTTGTCAAATCTTTCAGATAGGGTATTATGCAGTTTATTATTATGTTTACACTATCGTAACATTGTAGCAAACAGGATAAATAGTTATTTAACAACCTATTTGGAATATTTAGCAGGGGAAAAAAAGCACACATTATCATGGGAAGGATAATCTGTCATCAGTGAAAGGTCTCATGCTGCCAGTATTAAGAGATTGTTGTAATTATGTAAAGCTTGATATGGGATTCAAGTAACAAGCAACTAAAGGAGGATAATATAATTACTGCTAATCAACATGGGTACACTGAATATAGATCTTGTCAAATTAAGTTGATATCATTTTTTATGAAATTATAAATTCGGTTGATAAAAATCAATGAGGTACATACTAATGGGACTGAGAGCTGAGTAACAAATAGATCTCAACACATATTGTAAATAGAGAATATGACCAAGTGTGTTTTTTTCATTCTACTTTTTATTGATTTTGCATTTATGCACATTTTTACGGACCTGAAGGCAAAAACAGATCAGTTAATGCTCGTATTGACTCAATGGGTGATCAAGGAGAGCAAGTTCAATCAGTGAAGGGAATTCTAATACAGGAATACATGCATTCAGGAGGAGGGGATGGAACTGATTCTCAGAGTGTAGAAGAAGGAATTTGAGATCCTCCTGGCAGGGGAAAGGCGGTACAACTTGGACTTATCTCTGCCATCAGCCTCAGCATCTGAATAACCCTCCAGAGATCTCTATGCATCATGCGCAGGAGCAGTATTCACAAAAATCCACTGACATCCTATTAACAGAAGGAGATGCAATACTGAATGCCAGGAAAAAGTGACCCATCAGTATTGCAGAGCAGTTTCATGGGGGAGGGGTGAGAATTCAAAAGTACACGGACTGTAACACTCTCATGCCCAAGTAGAGAAGCTTCCACAATACTAAGCTGAGCTCAAAGCTTTAATTACAGCAGGATGGAAGGATGAGAAATGAAAGAAACACTAAAGGAGTTATATAAAGCAGAAAAAGACACAGCAATAGCAGTAAAAAAAGAGCTTCAAGTAGCTCAGTCGTTTATCTTAAAGGAAGGAGATAAGTTGAGCAGCTAGAAGAGTGCTTATAAAGCTCTTCAGTGTAATTGACTACAAACGAACACAGAAAACTTCCAGAGGAAAAAAAAAAATAAATGTCATTGCATGTAGTTGGTAATATCTATAATAGCATATTATGACTTCCTATGTATATTTATGTATATGTATGTGCCTTATTAATCATAGCACATTTGCCAGTGGTGATTTGTGCAGCTCTGTAATAAACAGAAGTCTTCAAAACATAAATCTGCATTACTTTGTGCACTATGGAATCCTATGAATCCACTGTTGCGGTCTGTATACACAAGCAAGCCAGGTTACATTTCAGACTGAGATACCTTCCTCTATCAACATATCTAATCCACCAAAAATCTGGACCTGACATGCTTAACACCAAAATAGTGAACAAGATACAGGAATTTATAAATTTCCAAGCCTGGCCTTGAATGCCTTCAGGGATTGTAATATCTTGTGCTAAGGTCTGTATGTTGGAACTTTATAAATGGAGTATTGTCAGACCCTTGGCAATCCCCCTATTAATTGAAAATTGAGTTTAAAGAAACTTTTCATATTTCATTTTTACTTTTATATAGTATTAAACCATTAAACTTCCATTGACTTGAAAAGGGAGCAAAATTTCCTGACGATTTCAAGTCTCGTTTTCACATTATAACATGGACTAATATATTTTTTTTAATCTGACCTCTGGAACACACAAATATTACAGGAAATAGGGTGAGTGAGAGCCTTTTGAAAATGTAAAGTCCATCCCATTTCCTTCAAGCACTCCTGAAAGGCTGAAATATTTCAGTATAAAACAAATTTGCAGTTGTACACACAGAACTGTGTTTTGAAAGGCATAAAGATGAATGTGGTGGATATATGACGAAAAATATTTTTTTCAAGGAAATATCAGTTTTGATTTTTAGAAGAGACAGCTTTATGATTGGAATATAATTTCCCCTAGTCCCTGAAACACAGCAGAACTAACAGTTTATTTTTCTGTGTAATGGCACTTCTCAGACACTCTTCTTCTCATGGGAGATGTCCTTGAGGATGTCCTCAAGATGGATCCATGAAAACAATCTGGATCTATTTATAAGTGGAAGCAGGTAAATAGCATCTTTCATAAAAACGCTCCAGCCTTTCTTAAAGGATTATAATTATTAGCTATCAGAATCAGGAAATATAACCACAGCATGAGACAATGTGTCAAACAGAGGGTAACAACTTTGATGGAGGGATGTGGAATTTTCCAGCCATATTAATGCTACAGAAAAAAAAAAAATAATCAAGAGCATGGAAGCATGCTAGGAGCTCATAAAAGTACTAATAGTACTGCTCTGGGAGACATTCCACCAATTGTGAATACTGATGTAGTGGGGAACTTGTCAAAGTAGTTCAGGATAAAGAACAGACTAGAGCATTTCTGACAACAATAATAATAGCAATAATAATTTTGTTCTTGCAGTATTATGCATAGGGGATACCCCCATGTGCTGAGAGTTGGCTTGAAAAGAACAATAATTCCACTGGTTAAAATAGTTTACTGGACATTTTAGAATCTGTTTGCATCAGAAAAGTGATGCTAAGCAGTTTATTTAAATCAGTCTGTTCTAGTTTGTGTTCATTTTATGTTGCTTGAACAACACTATTAGTTATGTCTGAAGGATTGCCTAAAAGCTAGAAATTCACCTGAAGTCAAAAAGATTTCCATTTTTGGATTTACAGAATTATGACATACTTCAATAAAATTACATTCCAGATACTTCAAATTAAGCCTTCATTCACCAAGTACATCTAATAGAGCTGTTTTTGTATCATGGATCCACAGCTGTGAAATACCTTCTTCCTCTATCATTCTATGTGACGGTTCAATAAACACACATTTTCTAGTGAAGCAATTCACAGAAAAGGAAATTCAGAATAGCTGCAATAGCTGTGTCCAAGGCAGATGTTGAATAAATAATGTGATAAATAATTGTGATAAATTAAGCATGGGACCACAGGCTGAAGAATGAAGGAGTTAAGCCATTGAATAGACGCCTGTTGAGAGACAACTGAACTATGAGCAAGGACGTCCCAAAAACAGAAATTATTATTTTAGAACAAAATTCACTGAATCATAGAATCATAGAATGGCTTGGGTTGAAAAGGACCACAATGATCAGCTAGTTTCAACCCCCCTGCTATGTGCAGGGTTACCAACCACCAGACGAGGTTGCCCAGAGCCACATCCAGCCTGGCCCTGAATACCTCCAGGGATTGTAAAAACTTGTACTAAGATCTTTATGTTGGAACTTGATAATTTTGGTGGAGGCTTTACCTCCTTTAACAGTTTGCTGTTTTGGGTTGCTTTTTCTTCTTTTTTTTTCTTTTCTTTTCTTTTTTTTTTTTTAATGTAAATGTTATGTCAGTAAGATGCAGCATATTTGCAGCTTTGTTCTTGCTGCTTAGATAATTTTAATAAAGTTAATACATTGGAGAATGTGGGAAGGAAGAAATCAGTGTGATTTAATCATATTTCTGTTTGTTTTGAAAGACAGCTCAGCTATTGACTGCTCTGCTGACTCAGGCTTGAGTAGTCCAGAGTTACTTATGGCAGCAGATCTCACTTTTGAGAGATTAATGCACAACAGAGTATGATCATAAACAATAATTAGGAAATTAAAATGAATTTAAAAGATTAAAATATAGAGAAGATACTAACAAACACCAGATAAACTCTTCCCATTTCATCTGTGTATTACCAGTGATTTATGTCTGCATTTTGAATTTTCCAGTATATTTATCTCCTCATTTCATGGGGATTACATTTAAACTGCTTACATCTACCAAGCATCTACCAAGCACATCTACCAAGATACTTTTTTGAATCATAATTCTTTATGATATTTTTAATTCTTAGAAATCAGATTTCAAAAACAATTGTTTATAAATGCTTTGCAGAGCACCTTGAGGGAGAATTTTCATGGCAGTGCAAACTTTTATGTAGCAGTTAAAGCCTCCTAGATCTAGAACATAGCATCATACCAGACATTCTAAAGAAAACAATTCCACCCCAGCTGAAACTGTCAGCCTCCAAGAGCAGAAGTACAAAGGAGTACAGTGCTTTGAAACAAATTAAGATAAATGAATTCAATCCAAACTTTCTAATGTTCTTTCTTCTGAAGTGACTAATGTTCTCCTTTAAATCTGTTGAAGATCAAGAAAATGTGCACAAGGCTTATCTACTGTAATCTTGAGCTTTATTTCTGAAGCTCGGACACAATCTACCTGAACCACATCCATAGGTTGAGAATTTTTCTCCTGTTTTATATCTGAGAAACTGCTCCACCAAATCATAGTTTTGTACTCAGAGTTATTTTCATGGAAATAGATAGGAGGCATTACTTTCGGAACTATCTATCTACTACAGCATTACTAACTCTTCCGAACATTCAGTGCTCACCGTAAAAGTTCCTGATAATATTTCATAAATCAAACTTCAAACTCATTTATTATATTCATGTTTTCTAGTTGAATACCACAGAAAATCCTCAGCTTTATGTAAAATCCTTATAAGTCCTTTGGTAACGTGATACTAACCATGGAAGATCTTTCTTTTTCCTTTTCTCTCTTATTTTTCAGGAGGTTGTTAGAGTGTTCTCAAATTGACATGACTTTATTTGTAATGGTCTTAAAGAATGGCCTTAAGAATAAGACCTGTTACTATTACTGCATCACATTTCAGTTACTCTTTTAATAAATTGCTTGATCTTTTGCAATATTTCAAATTCTTCCATATTCTTTCCTGGATGAAGTGTATCATTAAGAAAATATTCATTTAACTACTGCTGAAACTGATATTAATATCTTTTTGATTGATATCTGGCTCCCTACTCGGGGATATTGATCATTTGTTTCTTAAATTTCTTGCTGACTTTTCACTCAGCCACAACATCTCTATTCTCCAAGCCTAATAAGGGGAAGCCAGTTGGGATATGCTTCTTTATAGATTTTATTTTTTGTTAATTAAATAACGGAATCTAAAACGTTAACATGATGTATAATGAAGACCTTTCAGAGAAAGACTACTGTCCATATCTGTGATTCAGTTATAATGTTACTTCATTTGTATATGCAGAAATGGCAGTTTAAAGCACCTCTTCAGTGCCTAATAAATACTGGAGCAGTATTCTTTATTACCACATGGTGTCACCTTTAAAATTCCTGGGTGAAGAACTAATTTACCAGGAAGTTTCAAGCTAAACTGCTAGATCTCATGACTCCCTACTTATTCCTGAACTTTCTATGTTAATACCCCTAGTTAATTTATTTAATTTCATATGAAAATTGGATTAGTTACATCTTAGTGCTAAGCACGTAGAATCACAGAATCACAGAAACACCACGGTTGGAAAAGACCTACAAGATCATCCAGTGCAACCATAACTCATTAAGAATTGCCTATTTATTTTAGCTGTTTGTTTTGCTTTGTAAATTTTAGGAGAAAAGTACAATTTCCTTCAGTTTGCTAGTTATCTATATTTGTAAAATACCCATCATAAAAAAATGGTGAAATAAGATGTGGATATTGACTAGTTAATATTACTGCTTTTTGTGTGTTCATAAAAAACAGAATTTTCTAAAAAAAAAAATAATTTTTTAAAATACATTCGCTACACAGATTCACAGAGAAGTTGTGTGGAGTTTTTCTTATTATTTTGATGGGAATAAATGCAGTTATAAATAACAATTTTAATTGCTTTTTTTTCAACTGTGCTGATATTCACTTTTTCAAATATGCCTTTTCATTATGCTTTGAGTATGCGATTAGAAACTCATTTCCATGAACAAAAGGGAGTACAGAGAGAAAAGGGCAGGTAGGGTAGCTCTACAGGTACACAGCCCCAGCCTAGGCCTTCCCAAGGATGTTCCAGAGTAGCCTCAGCCCATGAGCTGAGGCAACAGCTTGTAAGATACATCAAGGGAGCAGATCTCCTTATAGACTGAGGGGTGACATTGCTTATAGTCATGAAACACAAGGGTCATGCAGAGGAGGATTTTTAATGGAAGGACAGAAGATGGGAAATGGAGGAATCAGGGTGATTTGAGGAGGAAGAAGCATGGAAAAATCAACTGGGAGACAAAAGGGACCTGTTGTATTCAAACGTGTTGCTGGTCAGAACATTTGTCTGACTGTGCTCTTCACTGGACTACCAGAGTATGTTCTGTCTTGTGGAAATCCATTTCTAATTGTTTTCTGGAGAAAGAGTTTCTCTCTTGTGTGCACATGGAGGTCTAAGTGCCAGAAATGGAGTCACACCACAGCCTGCATGGCCCACGTGTTGAGGGTAACAGTAACTGGAGCAAGCAAGAGTGCACACATCCACATGTAATTACTACCAAATACCAAGATCAGCCATTAAACAGTGCCAGAGGACTGGGAGCCAGGAACTGAAGTAAGTCTAGTTCTGGCTGTACAGTGGAGGGGCAGCTGAGGCTGAGAAATGGATGCTGGAGGCTTTTTTTTTTTTTTTTTAATCATGAGGATGGAAAGAACTTCAAAGATTACCTAGTTCCAACTTCCCTGCCATGGGCAGAACTAGATCAGGCTGCCCAGAGGCTGGTAGTTATGAGTATTTTTTAGTTTAGTATAAAAATAATATAATAAAATACTAATAAAATATCTTAATAAAAGAGACCAAGGGATTTCTTAGGAAAACTTATCTAAACATATGTGTGCAATTAAATGTTGAAATTCTATTCTAAACTTAAAGACAAGTATAAATATGGAAGCTATAACTGTTAGAAAATGATTAAGAAATCATGATACATTCAGAACTATTTTTGGGAAGGGCTTGACTGTAAGTAGTCCATTTACTATAACTCGTGTTAAAAAACAGTTTCATTCTAAGCTCTTTCTTGTGATTTCTCTCTCAAAAATGCAAGCAGGAAATGTTTTAAAGAATTTGAAGATTAATGTCTACACATCAAATGAAGACACATGCATAACTTGTTAGTTTTCTCACTGCATATTCTGTAAAATTATCAGCTGTGGTGATACTTTTAACAAATCATGCATTGGTATAACATTGCTCATCAATTTTAATAAGCTGGTGTGATTTTATAATTGGCTTGTAATCACTGATGTGGTAAAATATCACTGCTACAGTGCATTTCTAGTTGGTAAAAGAATTACTTGCAAAAACATTTATTTTGACTTCTACTTTTCTAAACCAGAATGCATTGTCCTTTTCTGTATTAGAATCAGCTCATTACAAAAAAATGCTTAGATTTAGAAAAATCACATCATCATTTGTGTTAGGAGATATCACTTCACAAAAACTCGCCCACAAGTTTTACTGAAGTGTCTGAGGCAAAATGCTGAAGAGTAGCTATCTCAAGATAATAGTATAATATTTTCATATCCATTTCTTCCACACACTCAACTTAAATTTTACTTGAAATAATATTAACATATCTACATCTAGTTCTTGTTTTCACTTTTAACACTATTTCTCTTGTATCTATGGATTCAGAAATGGGTTAAAAGCTTAAAACAGATACAATTTCATTATCCCATGTCATAAGAGAATTACATAGAAGTGTAGCTGCATAAAAGACTGGCATTCGATTTTGCACATAAGCCAGCCTGAACCTAAGGCTGAAAGAGAGGAGGGAAACTTGCTTAGTTGGAAAACATGGAAAGCAGTTGATAAACCATGTCAGTCATTCTTCACTATATACAAGGCAGCCATTTAAGCATTAATTGTTTCTAAAGTAACTCATATTTATTTGTTAAATCTTTCTAATTATTGTAATCATGCTGGAAGGCTGCACTTTCTTATGGAATACAACTCTCAAACAAAGAGGCAACAGGGAGCATAGAAGAAGAAGCCAGTCAAGTTCTTTTAATCACATCATCAGTGCATTTTAGCAGTTGCTTTCTTTTTGTTTGTTTGTTTGTTTGTTTTTCAAACTACTTCAAAACATTCAATGATGAATCTTCCTTAATTATTCATGTACCTTGGGTAACACTCCAGGGTGACTGAGATCCTTAGATGCACTGACAAAGAGTTTGCAAAAATTAAATGAAACTGACAGTTTTTTCCTTAAGTGATCATCCAAATTTGACCACAAAGGTCATTCAGTGATGTATATTTGCATAGTCAAACATGTCCTCAAACAACAAGCAGCTAATTCATAGATTAGTACCCAGTTCCAAATTCTATCTGACAAACGAACCATTTCTAATTGATAAAGCTCTGCCATATAGAAGAAAAATAACTTATTTTAATATTGTTATATCTGTGCTCTTTAATAAAGAGGTTAAAAGCTCAGTGTACATGAAGACCTTATTTTTATAGAATAGCAATTAGTGGATTGATGAATATTGCTTCTTTTTTAAGACAGTCTGTAATTTTGATTTTAAATGTGAACAAAAGCAGAGGATGGAATTTTTCCAACTGAGCCTCCAGGGGTTTGTTCAAAAAACTTCAGCTTGAAGTGTTGGTAATAGAAACATAAACAAGTAACAAAAGAGCAATGCTTTAAGGCAATCTTATGCCCTAAAGGAAAAGATTAAGTCATTGCCAGACCTCTCTAGCACTTTTAAGATTTGTTACATCTTTTCTTTTTGCTTTCTTAGGATAATTGCTATTCATACTATTGCCATCAGAGACTAAAATTAGTACTTAGAGGTGTGTTTTCTGTTCTCTAGGCAATGCACTCGTGCAATGAATACCTCTCTGCATCTGCCCTCCTGTCCAATAGCGCAATTAGAATCCAAATATGGTCAGATGGTTCACGCTTATTCCTCTACTACTTTGTTTAAATAATGACTCAGTACTATTGTCTGTTACTTCTCCCCCTTCCTTTCCAGAAATCAGTCAGGCTTTGTTGTTCTTCTGAGATGCAAGACACAGTAAATATTGTTCTGCGTTGTAATAAAATTACAATACAATTAACAGAAATTAGAAAAACCTTTTTAAAATCTGTTCTTGAATTTAATTTCATTTTTTCTTAAATAATTTTTGAAACTGTTGTTACAACTCCAGTGTAGCTTTGTTAGCACAGTCAATGCATGCCAGCATTTCTAATGTACAGAACTGTCAGTCTTTCAGTTTCCTATTGGAACAATAATGTTCTCTTTTACATGCAGCTGCACAAGGTGGCCAGCCAGATCCTACACATACATGCTCATATATGCCGGGAAGACTGAGGTTCAGAGTTCAGGTTACTATTTTCCCCTAACATATAAAATTACATCCTCCTCGCTTCCTAAAATGTCTTTCTTTCAGCAAGTATCCAACGAGATCTACAACTGTGTTGCAAATATACAATATTATCCACTGAAATATTAAGATTGCTCATCTCTAAATACTTTCAACTAAATGAAAAATTCAGACTCAATATTTATCTTTTTCATTAAACAAATGAGTTACACAATTTTAAACACTAGTTTGTGGTTTTATTAGCCCTGCTGAAATGGAAATAATGTACTTCTAGAAGTTGTTGTAGTGGCATGTAAATGTCACAAAGAAGGATCAGCTGATTGAAAAAATACAACTAGAAACATCTGAGAAGCTTTTCACAAGTTCATTTCTAAGTAATTCTTAGTTTAGATTAAGTTCCACTTGGATGAACACTTTTGAAATTAAGAAGGGATCAGGTTCTTCCCTTTCAAGCTTGTTGATTCTCAAAATGCAGAGACAGATTCCAAGTTATAAAGAAATTGGGCGATTTGACCTTGAAGAAGCAAGACAGTTTCTTATTAAAAAAAACATCTGTTGATTCTATTCTATTAAACGTGATAATAACTTTACTATGTACTAAAAATAAAATGGTGAAATGTAAATGTTGATTTTATTCCATTAAATTCTTCAAAAGCAGACCTATGTGCTTCTAACTTTTTGAAAACAATACAAAAAAAATAAGCATGAGATTTAAAAGGACCTACTAGGCTTTCACAGATAGTAAACTCCTTAGAGGTAAAGGCATTAAGCATTTTAGAAGCATTCCTTATTGGGAAAATAAAAATACCCAACCATTTAATGTCACAAAATAAGAAAACGCTGCTTTGAAATACAATAAAAATCAATTGTGAAATAACAGTTTAAGAACAAAAAAGCAGAAAGATCTTGCTTGAAATACAGAAAATAGATCAGAATATGCACTCTGGGGCAGTTTATATCTGTTTAAAACTATAATCATAAATAAAGGAAGACATTTTTCCAGCCTTCAGGATCACCTCTTCAAGTTAATTTAGCCAAAGCTACATTGTATCATCACAAAATTTAGTATGTTTTAAGGGAGAATACATTTTATTATTTTGTTATACAACTAAATTCACTGATGATGCATCCACAATGTAAAGCTGACATTTGCATTGTGCAATGTGACTCTCAGTGGTAAGTGAATGACAAAAACAATACCAAAAAGCCACGAAGGGTGTAACCCTACCTGTTCCATTTCAAACCCTTTGAGTGTCACTGTTACATTAATTAAAGTTCACATCAACACTCAGACCTTCATTTAATTCAGAGCTTTTTTGCACTTGACTGTCATCTTACCTTACCTTACTCTAGAAGGTAACATTTGCATCTGTTTCTAAAGGCAACAGAAAAATAACTCTTTTTTTTTCCTTTATTTTCTTTCTATTTTTTTTTTTTTTTTCTTTAACAGACTGCAAGTAATGCAATTTGCATCTTATATCCTGGATTTTTTTATTATCATAACTTCACATAAAGAGTCTGCAAATCTCTCATTAGCTTAGAGAGACTGAGACTCCTCTCTCAATACTTAACCTCCTGCAGAACACCTTATGATAAACATTTCTGGAACTTCAAGAATTGTATCCAGCTTAGAGCATGGGCTTCATGCCTCAACCTTGTTGAGAATATGAGCATTTTTCAGATTTGGTCCATATGATAAATTAATTGCATTCATTTTTCTTTTTTTTTTCTTTTTTTTCTTTTTTTTTTTTTTTTTTTTTATTTTCATTGGAATCATCTTATTCACAGGCATCCAAACAGTGTTATTGAACCCAGAGGATCTTGTAGGTCCTCATATTGAGACTAAATTAACCATTTCATAGAACTTTGGCATCTGTTTCATTCCAACTGAAAAATTAACATGACTGATTTACAAGAACTGAAAATTTAGCCTGCAGCTTCTGTCAAAAGCTATGGAATAATTCAGACTCCTTCTAATCTGCTGCTTTTTAGTGACTAATGAATTAATCCATAAACTTTGATTTCATATTCCCATTTCATACCCAAGTCTCAGATATCAACCAAATTTTAGAATTGCAATGCCGATCATTTACACCCAAAGCCATAAAATCCCAAGCACAAAGAAATAATTTCATTTTGGTATATGTTCAATTAATTATTAGACCTTCTTGTCGCTTTGCAAAGAAGAAAACTTTTACAGGTAGAGGGACAACTATTTCCAGCAAATAACACGAGGAACTGTAAGATAAATAGGTGCAACAGATACGCATGCTTTTTATGTCAAGCAATATTTAGAGAAGATGCAGAAACTGTCTTTGGAAGATGTATTTCAGACTATGTAATTAAAGACAGGGGTGATGTATGCACACAGCTAGCTGGCTCTCCTCTGTTCAAATTCTCACATTGTCCTCAATGGTTTCCTGCTCAGTTTTGTATTGATTGCTTCCATCTTTCAAGGCAGAAAAAAAAGTTCACTATTTACAATCACAACACAGAAAGTTTAACACAAGAAGGGAAAAAATTACCGCTTGTTCTTCATGTCCAGTGAATACTTTACTATTCTATTTCCGTACCAATAACACAGCAACATCTTAGTTGTTGCTGCACAGTGTTTACATGGAGTCAAGGACACAGTAAATTCACCATGTAAATTAGAATGTCATATATTTTATCCCACAGCATTTTTTTTTCTATAATGTCACTGTATACTAATTATGTGTTTCTAGAGTTGTTAGTATTTTCAGCTTCACAGAATCAAAAAAAAATTTAGTTTGAAAGGGATGCCCGGAGATCACCCATTTAAACTCTCCTGCTCCAAGGAGGGTCAATTAGGATTGGCTGCTCAGGATCTTGTCCAGTCAGCATTTGAAAGTCCTCAAGGATGGAAATCATGAGCAAACTGTGCCAGTGCTCAAAGGGCAAAGTGTTTTTGTATGTTTAGATGGAATTTTAAGTATTTATATACATTGATAGATTACCCCTAGACCCTCTTTTCTCCAGGCTAAACAACCTCTTCTCAGCCTCTTCTCTTACGCCAGATGCTCCAGGCATCATCTTCATTTTCCTTTGCTGCAGACTCTGCATATCTGTCATGTAGTGGGAAACTCTGCAGCGGACTCAGAAGTCTCACCAGTGCTGAGTAGAGGGGAAGGATCACCTCCCTCAATGGGTGGCTGTGTTCTGCGTAAATACAGCTCCAAGGGCTACTATCCTTCTCAGATGCAAGGGCCTGTTGCTGGTTCATATTCAACTTCTTGTCTACTGGTACCTTTTCTGAAAAAAGTATTATTATATTCCCTAAGCTAGTGGCATGACATTAGCACTTACACTCAAGCTCTGAGGGGACTCATCACCCATCATTATTCAGAGTATCCAGAGTATCGAGGCATCCGTGCTTCTCTTTTAAATAAATGTGATTATTCTTCCTCAGCATGCAAATCATCCCTTCTCTAAGAGCCCGCATCCTTCATTGACAGCACCCAAGAGACAGAAGAAGTTCTCCCATGATATCTTTTGATTCCAATGAGATTTAAGACCTGCAACTGCACACAAGACTCTTTCCTTCTGCTTATTCTCCATGATGTGCTTGTGTACAGTTATTTCTGAGAAGTACACCATTATGCTGATTTCCCAGAAAACACAGGAGAACTTCCCTGGTAATGCTGTCCAGTTCCTCCATATTCGATGTCTCTCTTTGATCCTATTTTGTTGATTACAAGGTCTGCCTTTTCCACATCAGTCTATATAGTTTTTCCTGCCTATGTAGTCCAGCTGTTTCGTTTTATTCATAGATTTTAATTTTCTGATACTTTACTCCTAAAAATTACTTTTTCATTTCTCTGGAAAAACATTATAATAGCTTTGTATTTTTTCATCTTAAATGCTCATTAATAATGGATACCAGCAAAAGACCAGCAAAAGTCCTTTTGGGACATAAAATAACACTGCTGTCAAAGTCATAGGCCATTTGAGCATGATAGAAAAACCTTACAAGCTTGAATAAAACAAATTCTGTCTTACACACTTGATTTAATACCTCTTTTACCTTCATTTCTTATGTTTTCCCATCATAGCCAGTTGTTCATCAAAACTTTATAAAACTTTGATTTGTTCTATGATTGCATAGTATGAAAAAAATTCTTCCTAACAATTTCATTTGATTAGAAGATATTCTTCATTATTCTTTTTGTGTGTATGTGTATTTCAAGAGTTATATACTATATACAAGATGCCTTATGCCTATTTACCTGTTTACACCTTCAAAATAGACAACCAAACACAAGTGTATGGACACAAATACAATTGTAGGAATGCTGTTCTTATATCACACCAATTTGTAAAAGAAAAGAAAATAGAAAGTTCTTCACAATAATTATGAAAAACTTTCAAAGTGAGTTTTAGATGAAGATAAATAGAGGGAGATGCTGGCATGAAAGTATTACTATAAATTACATGGAGGCATGGGGTGTTTTGAGCCGTTTGAATCTTACACTCAAAAGAGATCAGTTCCCTGTAAAAATTCAGCTTCTCCAATGTATATTTACAATGGAAAGTAGAAAATTTTTTGCACTGATGAATCCACATAAGCAGTGTGAAAATAAAATAAAAGTTATAGTAACAGCTCTTAGCTAGCTTAACAACATAGATGCTAAGAAATTCATTTTGTCTACTGATTATCTTTGGTCCTTGCTCTCCACTAGCAGTGCTCCCTAGAAAGAAGTCTGATCTCCAGATAACACTCTAAAATCCAAAGTCATGAAATGACAGAATCTGCAACGGTAATAGAAGGCAGTAATAAGACAGCAGAGGTTCAGACAATAACGGAAAATCACCTAATATACCATCTAATGGTAATTCCTTTTCCTTGGAAGGAGTTGCAGAATTAATGCATCTGCTGGGAAGGCCAAATAAAGTTTTATCACACAAAAGGATAGGAGCAAAGTACTGCATATGTTAATGCAACACATGAAACTAACCTGCATATAGAATCAGTATCAGATAAGTAGTAGTCGTGTCATTCTAATGATGATACCATTTTAGCACTATGTATTCTTTTCTCTTTAATATACATTTTGGCTTACAATTCTGAACTATAAATTTTCATCTCCCCCTTCTACTACAACAGAGATGTTTCCCAGAACAAACTAGAGTTTACGGTTATAAAAGAAATCCTATATGAATGCTGGTGTGTCATTCTGCCCAGGCTGAGGTTGAACTGATTGGAGTTTAAAGGTTACTCAGTCTGAAAATTTTATTTAAAGTCCAAATTTATTAATGTAGTTTTTTGCATATCTTCACATGCACATTTCTTCTACAGCAGCAAGTCACACATTCCTTTGTAATTTAGCTCATTACAGCACAACTGATGTTTGATCATATAGAATTAAATAAAGGTCACACCATACTTGTGGTATGACTCTGAAATCATATTTACATTCTTTTCAAAAACAGGAAGAGTTATAATTTTCTTTTTCCAAGCATCCTGTATTACAGCACGTGCAACTTGATTTTATGTATGTTCCATACTTTCAAATAGTTTGTAGTTACTTTGATACACTGTAGAATTTCCCAGTTTTTATTCTTCAGACTTCCCATTCAAAGAGGCAACTCTCTGCTAAGCATTCAATGAATTTCCAGAGTCCAACTACTTTTGTTTGTGTATTAATATCATAAAGATGGCAAAACTGAATTTCAGAGAATGTATTTGAAGTTAATTTCTCAAAGCATTTATTTTACATATATTTAGACAAATTATCTGATGTTTTCCACAAAGATGAGACTACTGAGGAAACAGCAAAAGTTTCCTGAAGTTTTGTTGTTTGATTAAGTTCATTGCTTTATTTTTTTTATTTTTTTTTAACTTCTATAGGTGTCTGTCTGATATGGAAAGACAAAAAGTTGTAAGCCTTCATAAAATAGTTGTAAGCCTTCTAAGAGACTATCAAAGAATTCTTACACAGAAAGAATATGTCAATAATCATCTAACACTGAGATATCTTATGCTCAAAAAACATTAGCTTCACGTTGTGTTGCAATATTTTCTGGAATGAAAAGAAATACATGATCCTCTACACCCACTGAGGAATCTGAATATGTTTTAAGAGGTTTTCAAGAAGTCTCATATTTCTGAGCCAATTTAGGTGTACACAGTAAGTATTAGCTCCAGCTAAGGGGTCTGAATTAACACTTTAGTCTTCTTTTCAAACTAAGTTTAGAACAGATTTCCCCTCCCTCCTTGTCTTCCCATGACAGTGTTAAAGCTTTAGCCAACCACAGCAAGTTATACAATATTTTCCTGCCTGAGCTACAGTTTTAGCTTAAGTTGCCAGCATTTATACAGACACAAGCAGGTATCTAGACCAAGGAAAAATGGCAGCAATATCCTCAAGTACCTGGTGAATGCTGTCACCATACCACTGACACAAACACTCCTCCCTGCTCTTCAACTCAATGTAAGGTTAGCAGGTTAATGAATATAAGCAGTCAGTGCAGCCACTGTCATGGTTTTATGATTTCTGGTTATCGGTATTCCAACCATATCATGTAGTGAACTGGGAGTTAAAGTGTTAATCCTCCAGTTTTTGGCATCTACGCAGAAGAGAAGAAGAACTACAAACCCCAGGGGTCTTTGTGGTCAGAGAGGAGATATAACCCCTGGCAATGTCACCTGATGGGCTCTTCTTTGTCAGGCTTTCCTCCCTGCTGCTCAACTGGACTGCACATCTCACCTCAGTGTTACGGTGAGGCGTATCCACCTTTTGGACACTCTCTCTCATTATATTTGATTCATTAGCTTTATTTCTAATTATATTGTATCATAGTGTGTTATCTTGCATTACAATGCCATATTTACTAAATTAGTTTTGTTTTTCCTCAGATTGTTGCTGCTGTTTTTAATTATTTTGGGGTTCTCTGTTTTCCTTTTTTGGAGGCATGGACCTGTGGATCCCTCTACCCTGCTAGTCATGGAGCTGGGCTGAACCAGCCTGTAAACCATTGACAACCACTTTTGACTGGGGCATCTCTGGAGGCAGAGAAAAAATGAATACAATACTCTTGTCTTTTTCTACATAACCAGAACCATACTGTCAATTTTATCTAAAGGTCATTTGAAAGGAGATTGCTTTTTTTCTACTGCTTTAACAGACATTCACAAATATGTGAAGAGATGATCAAGTATCAGCACGTTGCTCAGTACTCTTTGTTGTGCTGTAACGCAGTTTGATAGGAAATAGGAGTGAATTCACAGCAGAGATACAAAGTAACTGTCAGAGAACAAAAGCATCTAGATTAAATGACCCTTGATCTGGTTCATGGATATTTATGCTGCTGTATAATCCACCTGAATTTATTTGTAACAGTGGTTTTTCAGGGCCTATATTGAGAGGAGTTCAAGGCTAGGCTTTAGATAAAAGTTGTAAAAAGCCACAGGTTAAAGCTTGAAAAAATCTTCAGTTCCACACTTAATACACAAATATAAATGCTGATTCTTTGCACAGTATTCAGTCAATTCAGCACTTATGCACTTTGTTTAGTAACATGATTTCTACTGCTAGTTCTCATCTTTTAGATTATCTTTCATTTCTGGCATTTTCCAATAGTGATAAATATTTGCTTGCTATAACTTTTCCAACAGATAAATTGGACTTACAATTCCAACAGCCAAATACCATTGAAACATATTTCGTCATTTAGAAGTGTATCCAATAAATATTACTTTTAATTAACATTCTAAGATTATCAGGGTGGAAAAACAGAGGAATGCAGAAAATGTCTCCTCTTCCTAAATTCTGGGCTATCATTTTTTGTTCTCCATCAGCACCTAACAAGTATCCTATAAAAAACAGCTGAAGTCACTATCTTTCCAATACTAAAAATTAAAGTGCTCGTTCAGAGATTGATGATCTTTGATTCTCCACAGTCTGAGGAGATCTATGCTAATCCATTACCAAGGAGACATCTTAATCTCTGAGCGAAATGCTAGCAGTAGCATCAAAGAGGAAAGAAGGATAAACACAGGAACTAAACTTGCCACCTGTCCAGTAAGTTCATCACCCACAATAAATAGCAGCACTGCCACTACCTTTTTCATTACTGTGATTTAAAATAAAGCAGTAAGTTCTGTTAATTTTTTCTTAAGTCTAGTTGTAAATGCTGACCCTGATCAGCACGATCATCAGCATCACTGATGAAGTGATGCAGGATCTCCAAAGCTCTTGAGCTCTACATGAAATTGCAGGGTTTTAAATACACCTTTCTGTAATTTTTGTTATGACTAGCTATAAGAGACTTGACATACAGGGCTTTGTTATTTTTTTTTCTGCCTAAAGCCTATGCTTTGGCTCATCACAGAATCACAGAATCACAGAATTGTAGGGGTTGGAAGGGACCTCCAGAGATCATCGAGTCCAACCCCCCTGCCAAAGCAGGTTCCCTACAGCAGGTCGCACAGGTAGGCATCCAGGCAGGTCTTGAACATCTCCAGAGAAGGAGACTCCACCACCTCCCTGGGCAGCCTGTTCCAGTGCTCCGTCACCCTCACTGTAAAGAAGTTCTTGCGCACATTTGTGCGGAACTTCCTATGCTGCAATTTCCAGCCGTTTCCCCTTGTCCGGTCTCCACTCACCACTGAAAACAGTCTGGCCTCGCCATTCTGCCCCCCACACCTTAGATATTTATAGACCTGGATCAGGTCCCCTCTCAGTCTCCTTTTCTCAAGGCTGAACAGACCCAGATCACTCAGCCTTTCCTCATAGGAGAGATGCTCCAGGCCCTTCACCATCTTCGTGGCCCTCCGCTGGACTCTTTCCAAGAGATCCTTGTCTTTTTTGTACTGGGGAGCCCAGAACTGGACACAGTACTCCAGATGAGGTCTTACCAGGGCAGAGTAGAAATCACATTTGACAGCTTGATCTGAAATCGTTCCAGAGGTCAAAATCCTGAAGTATATACTTTGAAACACATAAATTATAACTAAGCATTTTCACAGGATCTTCAGGAACCAGATCTGTTGCATTTTCAACTCTATGTGATGACGAAAGGCTTTCAAACTACAGTCACCCATTGAGAATTTTTGCCTTTTGAAATAAAACAGATGAACAGACAGTATGGCCTCACATATGAGCAACAAGCTAGGTTCACTTAAAATCAGGGCCAGAAATGAGATCAAAATTGCCCAAGTCAATGAAGTACTAGAATTTACTGATTCACACTCTCCACTAGCATTCAGAAGCCATACTAGTATTTTCACAAAATTTCTACATCAGACATTTTTCTTTCGTGCTAAAGATTGTTTATTAAAATGTCTGAATGATAATTTATAGATCTCTTTGAACATATTCCTTTATAAGATGATGTCAGAGTATCAACATTTTAATACAAGTCACTTCACATTTCTTTCAGAAATTAATGGAAGAGAAAACCTGAATGGATAAAATTCTCTTCTGTTTCCCAAGGCTAACAGGATAGAAGAACTTCAACAGCACAAAAGGGCATTTGGAAGTAGAAAAGAGACTTCAACTTGTATGAACATATTAATAAAATCAATATCATTTTCCTAAACTTAACTGGACACATATTTTCCAGTTCATAGTGTTGATATTGCATAATGAACTCAGACCAATTAGAAGATGATATTGGGAGGAAAAAAAGGTAGGCTTTTTGATATTAGTGTAAAGAGAAGAAAAAATCTCTACAGCAGCATTAGGTACAGTATGGCACATATGCTGAAGATGCCTGCATAACACAACATGCGCACCTCACTTCACAGCTTTTGATCAAAATTCATTCACCTGCTGTGATAGAGTTTGATTTTTAGGTAGTGTCAAAAAGATATGTTGAATGTGGCCACTCTGAAATATGCCTAGTTTGTACAAAGATGTGATCCTCTAGATCTTTTAGAAGTACCTTTGAGATTGCAACTTAGAACAATGTTTAAAATAAAATTATGACATAAGTTATCACATTTACACCATTTAGTGTTTCAAAATAACAGCATGGTATTCTTTTCAACTACATTTAATAATACTTGTTATGAAAATACTCCATTAAAAGTATATACATAGAAAACTCACTCTTTTCAGTTAATTACATTTACAGCATTGTATTCTTTGCAATTGTAGTATTTATCAACTTGATTTAGGCTTTTAATGCATATATATGAGAAAAATGTAAACATACATATGTACCTGGACAGCTTGTGGGAAGAGATTCTAATGGAAATATTCTTGATCTAATAGTTAAAAAGCTCCTGGTTCCTCTATACACTGAAGTAAGGGGATTCTTTCCCACTCCATGAAATGATGGTTTGAATTACCTATGTGTGAGGTTTCTGTTGGGATTCACTGATATGAATTTTTTTGCATAAACACAGCAATATTCTCTCATATCATACTTGGCCTCTTCTACTTACTCCTTCCACCTCTTCTATTTACTTCTTCATGTAACCAATAAGTTACATCTTATCAGTTAAATCTGGAAAGAACAAGTATTTTAAAATTTAAGGAGACCTTTTCTAGGTGTATGCTTTATACTGATACAATTTCCACCTTTAACTTAAAGAAAGAGAAAAACAAACTATGTTGACCAGCTACAGTAGCTATTCTGTAACTTTTGTATGGCTTACTTAAGAGTTGGCTGCAGCCCAATCCCTCTTCAACAAGGCTGAAGATAATTCAAGTTATGTTGGTATTCAAAGCTTTCACAAAAGAATTCTGAGAGAAAATACTGTATTTCGTGCCCTTCAGGATTGAAATCTAGCTTTTCTGTATTCTATGATCTGGGCAGTAATATCCATGTAACATAACTTTTCCATTGTTTATTTTTCACATTAAAGTTCCTCATGAGTTTAAATCTATGTTGCACATTCGCGGGTCTACCAGAGCCATCACAGATATTTAGATGCATAAAACGCTCTTAGTACCATAGAATGGTTTGGGTTGGAAGGGATCTTTAAGATTACCTAATTCCAATCCCAACTGCTATGAGAAGGGACACCTCCCACTAAATTAGGGTGTCACTCAAAGCCTCATCCAACCTGGCCTGGGGAGAAAGGGGGAAAAGTATCATTCACAATTTCTCTGGAGAAAGGTCTCAGGTCAACCCAACTTTTTCTGCTAATCCCTACAAAAATAGCATCAGGTATTTTCTTTTAATTGAATGCTCCCTTTATGCTGTAGTTTCTTATCAAGATTTTAATCAGCCAAATAAAATTTCCTCCCTGTCTAGAGATAGACCAACCCATATTTCTTGTATGTCAAAAAAGTACAACGGTAATGGCCCAGCACTATTCTTCACTTAACAGAAAAAGCTTTCAAAAACCTGACCATTTATTTTTGATGTCTAAATAACAGATCTGTTTCCATAGCTCAGCTGGGATCATTCAAAAGTTTTTAACCTGCTTTTATAAATTTGGGTTAAAATCCTTATATCTAGAGAAAGAACTGTACATTTAAGTTTCAGGCTTTTGTTAGTATAGGCTTTTCATTCCCTAGAACTAATTCTTCCATTCTCTGGAAAAAGTTTCTTGCACAACTTATGAAGTATTTCAGTACTAATAATACCTATTTCAAAAGCTCTTGAAAGTTTCTTTAAAGTTTATATCCAACCTCAAATCTTGTTATTTACAGAGAAACTTTATAAAAAATACTACACTCCTAGCAGTCTAATTAATGATAAGCAATTCCTTATCAGCTTTATATTTTACAGTAAAAAAAAAAACAAAACAAAACAACAACAACAACTACAAACAAACAAACAAAAAAAAAAAACCAACATATTTTGGCTATTAAGAAATGTCTGATAGTCATGGAATTAATTTGTGTTTTGTACAGGATTTATGTAAAGTAAGGTGTTTGTGTTCTTGTCTCCGACATCCAAATGTAATGCATAGCATTAGCTGGACTGTGTTTAGCCTCTGGCTCCTTGAGTGCACTTCATATTGCTAAGTGCCACATGTACATCTATATACCATAAAATACATCATATATAAGCTAAGGCAGCCAATATCAGTGCTGTGGACATCCATTTAAAGTCTTGCCATTTTCTGGGCATGTCTGGGTTATGTCTATTTCTCACATTTTAAAGCCTTTTCTACTTATTTTTTCCCCCCTGGTAAGCAATGACAAGACTTTTCAGAAGAGTGTCTCACCAAAATCAATGGCAGTATAGCTTGGATAAAGAATACCCAAATTTAACTTCTTAAGAGAATTTACTGCAAAGGTTGAAACCCTATTTTCTGCTTTTCTATATGCTTTCTTAAGTATATTAGTTCAATCTCAGTGATAAACTGCTGATTTTGGGAGTGAGGGGGTTAGGGGATGAAGACAAGGATGCATTAAATCCAGACTCCCTGCCCGAGATCAAGGGCATCACATCTCTAGCAGTCATCACTGAAGCCAACAGAGCTGTTCAAACTTCACTAACATTTGGTGGGATTTTTTTTTGTGTGTGATGAATAGCAGAGCAAAGAAATCTTGTAATACAAAGGCAAAATGTAGCAGTGGGAAAACAGGAACAACATACAATAAATTACAATGTGTAGCAACTTGGTACATGTAACAGGTTTCTAAATGCCTCTTTCCACTAATGCTCATACTAATACACTGACACTCACACGGAATTAAAATAAATAAATAAATAAATAAATAAATAAATAAATAAATAAATAAATAAGAGGAAAAAAAAGGAGTGGAAAAATTTACAACTATTTTCAGCTTTTTGAAGATATTTTTCTTTTCTTAGTACTGTCTCAGTAGTAAATAACCAGAATGCTCATGGTTCCTAGGATAGTTATATTCAATCTCTAGTGCATTCACAAACACATACAAATTACTGTAAAATACTCCAGGAAGCCTAAAGAAAATAAATAGTATTAGATCAAATGATTATTTATTTCCAGGATGGAGTAGGAAGGCTCAATTTACAGATATTTAATAACAGAAAGAAAACATGACCAACTAGAGATACAGTAAAGATAGATGTGGGCTTTGAGAGGAAAGTGGAGAACTCAAAAATTTCTCTGTGAGGAAGAAAAGGTTACCTTACCCAAGTCTCAGTTTAGGGTTCAGAGAAAAGGAAGGCCCATAGATGCAAATGAAATAATGAGAAATAGCTGATAAAGGAAATTGAGGGCTTGTTAATAGCTACAGTATTGTCCCTGGACAATAATAAAAAATGCTGGCTCTCTGTGGAGCAGCCTACAAATGCAGACTGAAGACAAGAAAAGCTTGGAGAAAGATATTTAGCTAGGAACTGGTAAGAACTACCTACAGGCAACAAAGGACTGAAATTAGAACTCTTCCATGGGGGACATTTCCTGGGATATGATAAAACAAAGTCAGTGTTGTGGTTGAAAAAAGAGAGAGCATAGAGATACAGCTGAAGGCATCATGTGAAAAGGCTCCAAAAGCAGACAGAAAACTGCAAAAAGAAGTGCTGAAGAATTTTTAGTCATAAGAAGATGTGTCATACCCAAGGCTTAATAACATTTGGGTTGAGGGAAAGAATAAACCTAGAACAACATTTACAATGGTGTTGCATGTTGTAGAATGCTTTTCAAGTTAAACTTAGAGTTGATTCTCAAATTTGTCTTCTTTTTGATACTTTTGTGACTACATAATCTCTAGACAAAATAACGTATCAAAGACACATTGATTCGGTAACACTGTGGCAAGTGAGCTACTACAAATATCTGAAATTCTTCATTATCACAGGTGATGCGTGTCCTACTGAATTCAGAGATGAAATTGAGGAGGTAGAATTTGCACTTAATAACCCTATTTTGTTATTTTGATTGAAAACAAAGTTAACATTAACAGAATAAAATCATAGGTAGATTGGAAGTTCCCTTCCTCTTTAATGTGTTAAACTGCCACGTGCTGTGGAAGATGTTTCTAGGCATTCAAATTCTGCTTCAGGAGAAATACATCAAGTTTGGGAAGGAAGAACAGAAAACAAAAAAACAGCACCGGTAACTGAAACACCTCTTGCTCTTGCTCTGGGCATCAATGAAATATACTAAAATGATTTCTGAAAAGAGAGAAACTCTTTAGATTTCCCTAACATTTTGCTTTCATTTGTCAATGAAGACAATATTCTGCCTCAACTAAATAGTATGCTGTATCTAGGATAGATCCAATATTCTTTTTTTCTTGAATCCTAATATGATTTGTAAGACTATAGATGAATCATCATTTTAAATCTTTTCTCTTTTTTTTGTTTTGTTTTGTTTTAAATAAAATGGGTGAAACTTTTTTTTCCACTAGTATCAATACTTCTTCCTATAAATCACATTATTTTGAAGAGCTCTACTATAATCTCAGTAGATTTCTAATTAATTTTCTTCTGTCTTTTTTTAAAAAGTGATGTTTTGCTATGCAGAGACAGCAGTAATTTCAGGCTATGAATGCTTGATGTAGAAAATTACTTTATTGGTAGTAACTTGGCAGTCCCAATCCCTGAATCAATATTAAAATGACTCATACCTCTTGACTTCCTCTTCAAAAAGGCAGTGCAGACTATTACGAGCACTCATGCATAAAGGACGTTCAGGCACACATGACAGGATTATATTCCCGAGGAAAGCGTAACACTGTGGACTTAAAGTATAGTAGTGATCTGAACTGAATGTATATCATAAAAAATATCTACATATTCTTTGAGTAGTAAATGAGTAAATAAATGAGTAAGTAGGATTACTCTATATTATTTTTTTATTATTATTATTTTTTAACAAATTTCAAAGGTATTCATTTTGTATATTGTTCTGTGTTCCAGTTTAGCTGAAGAATGGAAATTAAAAGAAAAAAACAACTTTTAAGTCTTTCTGTGTTTCTTACCAGGGATACAAGATGAATTCTAGTATTCAGACAGAGGAAAACTCTTATCCTTGGCTGCATCTTAACATTTTTTTACATTTTAAAAATCAGTTATCTTTGTCTTCCAGATTTGACTTTAGCAGTTTTTGGATAAAAATATATTGTCTTGCAATATGTATTTTTAACATGCTTTGTCTGACTGCTAAAAGAAGTTGTTTCTCTTCAACTCTGGAAAGCAACTATAGATGAAGATAAATAAGATTTATCCTCATATTTAGTCAAGATTTATTTTATTTATATATAAAACAGATACACAATTATTAACATGCTCCCATTATACTAGTTAACTTATAATTTTTTGTACTTCCAATAATTTTAATGAAAAGGGGTAGATTCTGAAATTTTACCATTACATTCCAAGAAAATACACAAAGGAAATTCCAAATTAGGATCAAGCAATAACTTTAACTACAGATCCATAGGAAAATTAGATCATTCACCTTTTGAAATTGATTGGTTTTATTCACATGATAAAAACGATATTTTCTAAGGGGACAAAGATCTGCAGGCAATGCAGTGAAAAAGCAACTTTCATACTGAAACAAAAGCAGAGAAACAGAGAAGAGGTTCTTATTCATTACATTCCGAATTTTCATCAGTCAGAATCATTCTGAAGGCTACTAAATCTGCATTTATTGATTTTCAACTGAATTTGCCTTCAGTTTTATATCCATGAAAGTGCAGGTTAATAGAATTTTATCATTTGTTTTGTTTGTATTTGCACATCTTCCAATTGATGAAAGTAGGTAAGAAATATTTTGTTAAAATAACAAATAGCAAGTATTTTTCAAACAAAAAGTGACAGTGTAAGAGCATGTGATGAAAAAAATTGAACTAACAACAACAAATGGCACCTAGTAATTTTAGGTGGATAATTATTAGGCATTGCAGAATCTGGACAACAGACATATATTAGTTGTGGGAAAGTTGGAAATGACAAACAGAAAAGTGAAAGGAATGCTAACTCTTAAAAACAGAACTGTGCCAAGGAAGAGGAGGTGCACAAGAGAGCACCGCCAAGAGAGAGGAAGGACATATAGATGCTCCTGAATTCACACACATTTGTTGTTATAAATGTTGGAGAACATTTGAAGTTATGGGTAAGGAGAGATCAATGTTCGATACAGAAATGAACACTGGAGTAATGTAGCACAAGACAACCTGGGAACTGTGTGTTTAGAGGAGTCTGGCCAGAATAGAAACGTATTCAAAGACAAAAATGCTCTTGCGCTACAGCTGGCATTCTCTTCCCAGCAGTAATATCTAGTGATAATCCATTTTGAGATGCTCTAAGCAGTCTTCTACCCTTTCATTCACTCTGACATTATTAATCAGCATTGCTTGGGGGAAATTTAATCTAAATAATGAAGATATACACTTGTGAGGGAAGGCCACATAAGCTTCCAGATATGATGTCAGCATATGCAACATTTATTTCATGGGGCAAAAAGGAAAGTAAATAGTACATTCTTGCCAAAAAGATGAGAAAGGGAATATAAGAATTGAAAATGTGAGAATGACATAGCTGAAGTTCTGCTCATAGATGACATGATTTTATATAATTTTTTATAACTCAACATTTGTCCAAAAGTTCAACTTGGAGCAGATAAGAAATGAAGTGTCTTCTTAGAATGTTAAGTTTATAATATCTTGGCCAATAATCTACTAAAAATCTGATACCAATTGTCACATCCATGACTAGAGACACTGATACCTACCAGCTGTAAATGAAATAAGAGAATCATGTATACTCATGAAATTTTTCTGTGAGTGTGAAAATACGTAATACTAAATATTTTGTTGATTTTCTTACCCAAAGATAAGTGTTGTCATATTGTATTAGTTATTTTAATTGCCTCTCTTGCTTTTATCTGCTATGCAAGAAATGTAGCAATGTGACAAAGTCACAAGCAAAATATCTTTGTTAATATGTTAATTAGAAATGCGCTACCTGTCAGGTTTACAGCTCCAGAAGTAAAGAGTCTGAACAATTAATTCAGAAGACCATGATGGCCAGAAGAAAAAGAATGGAAATGTCCTGCTTCATTCAGGAGTCCAAGTCTGAATATAAGTTTTGACAGGCTTATGCAAATATGAGTGATTTTATGCAAGTTAATAGAATAACATACTAAAACAGATTCTGCCTTTAATTAGAGCTGGCAAGCTGGAAGGAAAGCCCATTAAGCCTGGAAGCTTGAAAGTTCATGATGTGTTAGACCACTCTGGAGAGAATTTAATTTTCAAAGAATTTCTACTCTTCTAGGCGCTCTCACGTATCAAGAAACAAATTGCTCAATTATGAACAATTTCAAAACTAACTGAGAAAAAAATAAATACATTCACTCAGCAAATGATTGATTGATCTTCTGGAATACTGTCACTTATTGTCCCTGGCCATCCAAAGGAAAAATGTGTATTCCAAAGAGCTCTGCTGAAGTTACCTAACAGTTTTCTGTTGCTCTGTAGGAATGACTGTAAAATCAGAGCTCAGAGAGAATCTGCAGCATTTTAGAAAGGAACAGCACAAACTTGTCTTTCATAGAGGAAATATTTGTATGCAGCTGGATAATATCTGAAATTCATTCCCATGAAAATCTGAAGGCAAATCTTTGGAAGATTTTCCTTTACTTAGTTCCTCTATACCCAGTAATGAAAATGGAAACAAATGGGAAATAAAGGGGACAGTTAAAGAGCAGATAGCATCACTCTCAAAAGATAAGAGATAGTGGTCCTTTAAGCTCAGGAGAGATTTCGTTCCAGAAACTGGAAAATGAAGGAGAAATAAAGGCACTCTTTATAGTGCATTTTTAGCCTTTAAATCTTAGCTGCCCATTAAAACATAGCACTATGGCAATGTTCAATACTTCATCTATATATTTGACAAGAACTTAGACACCTCCAGGTGTTTATAGGTGGTATGTGTGATAAGCCACAGATCCTGAGGCATCACAACAGTTATTAAAACAAACAAACAAACAAACAAACAAAAACAACAACAAAAAACACCTTAGTTTGCTTCACATGCTAATATATAAATAACTTGTTTTGTTTTATTTTATTTTTTCCCCAGAAGGGCTGCTGTGGCTTGATATTGACAGCAAACTGATTATGGCTGTTGTTTAATGAGGTATTCCTCTTCTCTAATTCTCTTTCCTCTCATTCCTGGCTGGAGCCACAGACTCTGACCATCACACTAACTCCTCTGCCTATGCACCCATATTTTGGTGCACCAATTGTTCCAGCATATTCAAGTACACCCCTCATTCCATAGGCAGGGCTTATAGTATCACAGAATCATTTGAACTGAAAGGGATCCTTGAAGGTCATCTAGTCCAACTACCCTGTAATGAAAAGGGACATCTGCAGATAATCAGGTTGCTCAAAGCCTGGTCCAGCCTGACACTGAATGTGTCCAAGGATGGGGCATCTGCCATGGGACTGGTAGAATAAAAAACAGCTGGAAGTACAGCAAGGGAAGAAGACAGCTTCAAGATACTAAACCAAAAAGGAACAAGATAATGACCAATGAGTAGGCACAGGGTAAACTCCGTAGGAACTTTTACCAGTAACAGTCAGATATACTGCCAACCAGAAGCAAAGCCATCCAATATGGGAAATAATTGCAAATACCACACACAAAAAATTCTCAGGGAAGTTCTAGAGATGTCAGGACAGTCTGTAGTCAACATAATACACTGAATATCTGTGATGTACATCTGTCCTTAGCCTTGACCAGCCAATAGCATGACATTTTGAGGAACTGTAGAAACATTTTTCCTGTTGCCAAGTCAAATTCAGGTACTTTCTTCTCATATCAGAAGTTGCATTATTGAAATAATCTAATGGAAGTGCTGAAAACAGTGAAATGCTAACTTGCTTCTCAAGAACACAGAGGTGTTAGATGAAAATTAGAAAGAAAAGCTTGTGGAGTTTTAAAAACATGCATGTGAAAAAAGCATATTTTGTGACAGGGTTTTTTTGTTTGTTTGTTTGGGGTTTTTTTCTTTGTTTGTTTTTTAAGTTTCCTTCCTTTATATTTTTCCCCAGAGGTGAACAATCTCACTAGCTAGTTCTCAAGAACCCACTGGGAAAGCAGATTGAGGGCCATTTCAGGGACCAATTATTTCTAGAGTCAGTGTACAGTCTTAAGTGCTCACCTGTAGAGGTGAATGAATAGTCCTACTGCATTGTCTACATATAGAAGTAATAATTTAAATGAAAATTAAAGCATTTAATCTAATTCACAAGCTGTGGGCTGAGAGCTTGTATCCATAAAAATCAGTTACATTAGTGGTGTTGAGTATGTATTTTCTGAACTTTTAGATGCTGACCTCTAAGTAGACTCCAGATCCCTAGGAGTACTTTCCTAGGTACTTCTAATGCATTCACCAAGTAAATCAGCTCCTGCTTTGTTTACACAGCTAAAAGTCTCAGAGAGGGAAACACAACAAGTATGTTCAGAGAAAGTGCACCAAATCACAGAATCTCAGAATTGAAGGGGTTGGAAGAGACCTCTAGAGATCAAGTCCAACCCCCCCCACCAAGTAGGCCCCCGTACAGCAGGCGGTTCATGTAAGTGTCCAGATGGGTCTTGAATATCTCCAGAAAAGGAGAATCCACAACCTCCCTGGGCAGCCTGTTCCAGTGCTCCATCACCCTCACTGTGAAGTTCTTTTGCATACCTGTGCAGAACTTCCTATGTTCCAGCTCATGGCTGTTTCCCCTTGTCCTGACCCCACAGACTACAGAAAAGAGGTTGGCCCACACTTAAGATATTTAGAAATATAAAGATCACTTCTCAACTTTCCTTTCTCAAGGCTGAACAGACCCAGTTTGCTCAGTCTTTCCTCATAGGGGTGATGCATCAGGACCTTTACCATCCGCTGGACTCTCTCCAGGAAATTGCTGTCTTTTTTGTTCTGTCACAATACTCCAGATGAGGCCTTACCAGGGCAGAGTAGAGGGGGAGGATCAGCTCCCTTGACCTGCTGGCCATGCTCTTTTTAATGCACCCCAGGATCCCATTGGACTTCTTGGCCACCAGGGCACACTGCTGGCCCATTGCCAACCTGTTGTTACTTAGCCGTAATGCGGAAAAATAATCTGTGCAGAACTTTTACATTTAAGTCTGCCTTATTGTAAAACAGTGCTTCAGAGAAAAGATCAGCATCATCCTGGTGTATCGGGCAGCACTTGGAGAACTGGCACAGGCATTTCTGCAGAGAAATGGTACTTACAATGTAATTCTACCCATGGTTCTTCACTAGTCAATGTAACCTGTAGTGAAAACACATCCAGAAACACAGAAGTTCCCAGATCATCCTAGTAAATCAGAATTCTTTTTGTTTCCCACTCCAATGAAGAGTGGAAGTACTTCAGAAGGGAGGCTTGAGCAGAACTACTACATAATAGTCCATTTAGACCAACTTATATCTCTACCATGCTGCAATTGCTTGTATGCCCATACTGCCAATGTCTGCACAGTTCTTTGGCAACTTTTCTGTACGATCCTCAAGAGCACTGTGGTGTTTTTCCATGTCTGTAGCACATGGAAAAAATTAAAAAGGATTTTCAGGCTCTCTATTTGTGAGAGAGAGATTTCCGTTCTTTCATCTAACCTTTAGCAAAGTCGTCTTTGTTGATCTGGTTCTGTGTAATACCAAAGGTAAGTAAATGTCACATACTCTCAGAAAATCATAAAATAATAGAAATTTCTAATAATAGATTTTAAAGAGAATGCGAGAGATTATGCAGCCCATCTCACTATCTCAAACCAGCATCAGGTATAAAAAACATAATTACAAACTTTTGTCATGTGGTTTTAAAATGCATCTGTTGCTCAAATTCCACAACAATTCTTGGCAGTCCAATTTCAGTGCTTGGTTGTTCTTACCTAAGAAAAATGCTAATTACATGAAACTTAAATCACTAATGTAACCAGAGACCATATTAAATCATATTAAATCATATTATTCATATACAGTTTGGCAGAATTTTCTTGCAGATAATTGGCTTTTTTTTCAGGATAAATTTTGCTTCTTTAAAAAACCTTCAATTAGTTTAATTTGTGTGCTTCTATCAGAATCACTTTTTTCAATGTGATCCAAATTATTTTTTCCATAAATATTTCTAAATAATTATTTTCCACTACATCATGTTATTACTGAAATATTCACAATTAACAATTACTATTTTATTCCAATCTATTCTCAAAAAGCATGGTGAGGGTTTGAATAAAAAAAAAAAAATCTTCTTTTACAGATAGACTAATGCCTTGTAGAGCTTTCATACGTATTTCTGAAAGCCTGATTTAACACTGATTTAAGTCTGATTTCTATTTCTTTTAAGATTAGACATTATTTAGTAACTGTAGGTCTGATTTGCTAGTTGTCCTTCTTTTAAAATAGTAGGTGAAATACAAATTTTCCCTTTAACACTGATAGTATTACATATGTATGGCTTTGACTCCCTCCACCTCTCTTTTGAGCTGAAGCATTTTAATGCAGAAATCTATGTTTCTGTTCAAACTGCTTAAGTTAGGACAAACAACAGTCACTTCCCTGATAGTTCAACAGTTGTCATGATAGATTCAAATGCTCCAAAGTCTTGTATGTGAAATAAGCCCATAGCAAATACTTGTATAATAAGTAAGAAAAATACAGAAATATTTTGCACCTCTGCACACTTACATGTTCCAAACCTAAAATGGCTGTGCCTGTGCCTATACTGCTGTAATTAATTAACTTGCTTAATCCCTCTCCTATTCCTATTTATTCTTTTGGCAATCACAACTTTCCAAGTAAGCTCCACAGTATAAATTCTGGAAAAATAATTTCTGTTGCTAACTACCTGTCTGGAACAGTCCTTGGTCTCAATTTGCTTTTCCTTTATAAGACTTAATAAATAATGTTCTCTGTAAACATTTCTTCATAACATTGTTTATGTCGGAGTCCTTTATCACATATCCTCTTAGTCACCTCTTTCCAAGCTGAAGTGCTTTAGTTCCTGTAGCATAACTACTATTGACATAATTAAATACTAATATAGTTAATTAGAAAAATGCACAGGCAGGTAATTTCACTTTCAGAATGAATCTTACCTATCATGTTGTAATTGCAATATGTTTTTTTGTAATTCCACACAATTTTTTGAACTCAATTCATACTTGATTCTTCTAGTGATCTTCTTTTTTGTTTTATCATTATTTTGTTTTTCAATTGGGAATCCAAATATGTAAGAAAATGAAATTCTTATCATATAAATTCTTACACATTTGCACACGTACCTGGGATGAAGTTGACAAAACCTTGCACTTTTGCTTTGTTGAACCTCATTAGATTCACAAGGGCCCACCTTTTGAGCTTATAAAGGTCCCTCTGGATAATATCCCTTCCTTCTGCTGTGTCAGCTGCACCAATTGGCTTGGTGTCACCAGCAAACTTGCTGAGGCTGCACTCAATATCATCATCTATGTGGTTGATGAAGATGTTAAAGAGTATCCCTTACTGCAACATACAGGCAGAAGTTTCATTATGTGCAAGTACACAGAATAACCTCCAGATGCTACCAAGTTAAGCTACGCTGTTCTTCTGCTGTTTCCTTCAGGCAATCAATTGCACTGCTTTTTAAAGAAGGAAGGATGCATGGACTGCAGTGATTTTCAAATTATTACTCCCTATTTCTAGTATTTTGAGCATAGCTCACTCTTCACTGACATCATGGCATTTCCCCATCTTACACAGCAAAAGTTTTCAGTTAGAATGCAAGATGATTTTCAGCTTACAGAAAAGGCAGACTTATCTAAGGAAAGAATCTTGTATTTTCATGCAAACGTTCTATTACTTTTGCTACTCAGAAGGGTACCAAGCAGAAATCTCATATCTTCATTGGAGCTAATGCCAGAACACTGGCTTAAATTTTTTAGTTCCTAAAACATATTCTTTGACACTGTTGCAGTGCAAAACAGAGTTTATAACAGATTATTAGATAATCAAGTGACCTAACTTCAGAAAATAGTATTTTCTAAAGTATAAGGACATTGACCAATTGTGTAGTTTAATGAATGTGCCGCCTTGAATCAGCAACGTTTTTTAAATTAACTCATATTCAGTATAAAAGACTCATTGCTATTCAGAATGCTGCTCAGCTACAGCTGTAAAATTTCATTAAATAAGTATGTGCCCACTAGGAACAGCTTGTTGAAGGGAAGTAGTGTGAAAAGACTGCAATATTCACAGTAAAAAGGAAGAAAAAAACAGGTTAAATTCTACTGATAAGTCAGAGTATGCACTGAACTCTGAATTTCTGAAACTTTGACTCTATTAAACCAAAGTTTTTATAACTATAAACCACTAAAGCTAGAAAAATGAATCACAGAATCAATAAGATTGGAAAAGACCTGCAGGATCATCCAGTCCAAGTGTCCACCTATCACCAACAGTTTTCTCCAAACCATGTCCCTCAACACAATATTCCTTGAACACCTCTAGGATTGGTGACTCCATCAGCTCCCTGGGCCGCCCATTCCACCACCTGACCACCCTCTTGGAGAAGCAGTATTTCTAAATGTCCAGTCTGAATCTCCCCTTGCACAGCTTGAATCCATTCCTTCTAATCCTATCACTAACTACAGAAGAGGCTGACCCTCAACCCACTACAACCTCCTTTTGGGTAGTCATAGAGAACAGTAAGGTCTCCCCTGAGCCTTCTGTTCTTCTCTAGACTGAACAATCTCAGCTCCCTCAGCTGCTCCTAATAAGGCCTGTGCTCAGAATCAGAACATCTGAGATTATTCTGCATATAGTCCTTCAATAACCTCTGTTATTTACTTCTTGCATATTGAAACACGTATAGTGATATAAAATTAATGCACCATTATATGTGACAAATCAGAGGACATGGAAACACAGAATGGCTGAGTTTGGCAGGGGCACCTATGTACATATGGTCCTACTCCAGCTAAAGCAGGAACACACAGAGCAGAGTGCCCAGGCAGCTTCTAAAGTCCTCCAAGACAGACACTCCACAACCCCTGGTCAGCCTATACCAGTGTTCCATCACCTGCGCAGCATAGAAGTACTTCCTGAGATTCAGAGTGACCCTCATGTATTCCATTTTTCATAAAAAATGCTTTATAAGTGGGAACACTAAAAAGAACCCAGCTCCATTCTCCTTGCTCCCTCCCTTTAGGTATTTATATAGACTGATAGGATCCCTCTTGAGTTGTTTCTTCTCCAGGCTGTACACCCCCAGCTCTCCTAACCTTTTCTCAGAAGAAAGGTGCTCCAAGCCCTTTGTCAGCTCCATTACCCTTCACTGGACACTCTATCCTGTGTGTTTTTGTCACTCAGATACTGTGGAGCCCAGAACTGCTCAATAATAGGAACTACAATATATTTTCCTAAGGGGTTGGCATCTTCATAATGTCTGTTGTAGTTTACTATCACTATTATAATTACTGAAGATACTTACAGTTAGCTTTGAGAAGCACTGTATAAAATAACAGAAAATAGTGGAACTATTAGCAATATATCTTGCTAAGAATGTCTTATAGAAGTACTATTCTAGTAAGAATGTATTTTTCCAACCATTACACACTTTTTATTATTCTAACTTCAGTGTACAATTTTCAAAACACTATGCACCACTTTCATGCCTATTAAGTTGCCTTACTGCCAGAAATTAAATACAAAAACAAAAGAATCACAAGATGGACATTACAAACACTACATGAGAAAGCTAGATATAGCTAGATAAAACCTTGAAACGAACTTCATACATATAAATACGTACATGGAAAAATACTTTTATGCAAACTAAAAGAGGAAGAAAAAATAAATAACACTGAGGAAAGTGGCACAATGCTTACATAAATGATTCATTAGATCATCACTCTTTTGGTATTTCCAGGAAAATCCAAGGATCCTATGAAATACCAAATGATAACAGTGCATGGTTTATAGTGATTTTAATGAACAGAGGTTGTTAATCTCTGGGAAGATACCCATAGTAACAGTACGAGTACTGATGAGGTAAATATATCTCTTTTCCATTCTGTCACTGGGGCAAGAAGGTCTACCTCAAGAAAAAGAGATCTTTGGAAATCAGTTCATGATGCAATTTGACACTTTGGCATGGATTGCTAGTACAATGGGAGGAGCAGAACAGCTCAAATGTATAAATAGAAACCACTACACACACCTTTTTACGTCACAGTTCTATAAATGTTTCACCCTGTTCCTCAGGATGTATTATCTGGAGCATTATAAATTCAATAAACTCAATTAATGTGAACTATTTCTAGATAGATTGCTCTTAAAAATTATGGATTTAAGTCTCACATGAACTAATGTCTACTTTTCCCAATATCTTTTTTAGCTGAGATAAATAACAGAATCTGACGCAAACCAGGGAGTTAGTATTCTATTTTTAAATTCCTGTCTAATTTTAAAAATATAACCTCCAGCAGCTCTACTGCCATTACAATCAATGAATGTAATAGCTTTGAAACTGCACACTATTTCCTCAGTCACATCTGCTATTGCAATATTTATGAACTACTTTCTCCATCACAGTAATTTTAGTTAATATTACTACAGATAATAGAGGAAGAGCTTGTCTGATACCAAATATCATAATGTAATGTACAAAACTTTTAAGCACCTACCACATACCTGTGGAAACTATAGTGAACATAATTAAATGCTGAACACAAAACCAATAATTATTATTATTCAAGTGGTTTGTTACTGAATTATAAAATATATCTGATATTATTTAAGTAGTTTCCAACTTTCAAGTTTATTCTATTATATGCAATAGAATAAATGCATATACTTACATTTCTCCAACCAGCTGAAGCTCCACGCCATTTTCAAGCTTAAAAAATTCTGCAATCCACTCTAATGAAGTGCATGTGCAATTTTATCTCCTCATTTTACTTGTGAGAACAGGTGAGAAGGAAATGAATACATGATAAGGAAATGAATGCACTTTGTCATAAACTTCACATTTGTATTAACTTCACAATACCCTCAGTAGTTAGGACTGTGTTTTCCAGAAAGGAATTCCCTCCAAGATTAGAGATGCAAATCCTAACTGCTTTATGTCTCGTCCTTAAGAGTGGGCTTCAAAGCCCAAACAGAGCCTCCCTCTAAAATGCACAGAGAGGAACAGGTCACAGGTCAGCAGGAAATGCATAGGGATGCTCTCAGGCTCTATCTTTGTGTGTGTGTCAGACAACAACCAAAAACTAAATGACAGAACAGAATCTGGGCTCAGAATTTACGCCTAGAATAAACATCTAGGATTTCAATGCTCAGATGTTCTGAACCATGGCATTGAGCTTAGTAATCTAAATTCCATCTGGGTTTAAACTTAGATATATTCTTTACTTTTGTTTCTTAGATATGGCCACCATATACTTTCAAATCTCAGAAAAAAACTGATAGAAATCTCATACTGATCCTAGAGCCATTCATAATTTCCAATGAGTCCAGTTTGCATTTTATAAGCCATTTGTCAGAGTTTTTACATAAAGTTTGTTAAATAACAATTTCACTGGAACTACCTTCTCCTTTCTCTTGTAGGATGTTATTGTTTAAACATGCACAAGTAAAACAAAGAGTGATCTGCAAGTAAGCTTCAATCAATTAAAAATCATGCTTAATTTACAGTAGCACTGCAGTTGCCAGACCTCAAAACAAAACAAAAAAACAAAACAGACGAAGGATGGGAATTGCAGTTCTGCTTTGATTTTTTTCAGCTTTTTCAGATTTACATAGAATACGACAGTGGGATCTTATACCTGTATTGAACACAGTCATATAAGCCTCTGAAACTATTACAGACTTCAGGCATCAATTTTCCATTTCTCATTTACTCTTACTCCTTGAAACTGCCTACAGCTACACAATCATCTTGACTGGATCTTCAAGTCCCAAATGTTTAGTAACACAGCTTGCATCCATGCCTAAACGTTTGTAAACAATTCTAGTTCTCAAAAATTTGATTCTAGACCTCTAGCTCCAGCCTAATACCAGAAACAGTGTTGTGTGAATTAAAATGAAAGAAAGAATACTACTCTGAAACTGGAGAGCCACCTGATTAGGTTCTGGTCGCTTGAATCTCAGGCAGAGGAACAGCAGAATACCTGCTGCACCCAAAATTAGATTTGAAAGCCTAAATCTAAGGCTGCAACAGTTCCGCTTTTCCTTCTAGGGAAGGAAGTATCTTTCAATACTTTAGGTGACTGTCTCTTTAAGAACCACCCCTGAAGTACCTACTAGGTGTTTTCACTTGTCCTAAGTAATATGACAAATATTATGGTACACAAATACTGCCCAGGTTTTGGAAAGTTTTGGAGCTTTGCTCATGTTATGCTGTGTAGTCATACTACACAACAGTGAGAAGAAAAGGACTAAGTCCTTCTCGATCTGCTTCACATACACTGCATGTCTATTTGCGATAAGCACATACTAATAACGTTTTTTTCAACTCATTTGACTCTGTATTTTTATAGTCATTTTTCAGTATTTCATCACTGAAGAAAAAGAAGTACTAAATCTTTCTTTTTTAAAACAAAAATAAATTTCAGGTGTGATTTTGTGGGAAAAAAATTTATTGGTATCAGTAAAGTTGTTACTGATACTACTAAATATCCAACCTTTTAAAATCAGAATTTCCTATGAGTAACTACCAGTTATTTGTTCCTTTGATGGTTCATAATGACTAATCAATTGTGCTGAAGGAAAAGAGGTGTTGTTTACATATGTAGCATTTTGCATGTGCTCACTTAGAATATGAGTAAAGCAAAGCACTTCAGTACTTCCTTGCAAATATGTCCTTAGAGTTCAACACAATCTTTAGCATTTCTTAGAATCATAGAATCATTTGAGTAGGAAGGGATCTTTATCAAGTCCAACTCCCCTTCAGGGAACAAGAACACCTACAGCTAGATCATGTTGCTCAGAATCCCATGCAGCCTGACCTTGAATCTCTCCAGGGACAGGGCATTCACCACCTCTCTAAGCAACTTGTTCTGGAGCTTCACGAACATTATCATAAATAAAAAGAATATGTTTTTTTTTATATCCAATCTAAATTTCCCTCTTTTTGTTTGATACCATTTCCCCACTTCCTATCACAACAGATATATCACCAAATATCTCTTTTTATCTTTTTAATAAAATATCTTTTTAATCATACCATGTAAAACAGTTGTGAAGTGGTTCTTGACAGAGCTGCTATTCTAATTTGTTGTAAAGAAAATGGTGATAAAGAGATAATACTAATTCCCTACATTCAGAAAGTTTGAATTCAGTGCTTTTTTTAATTCAAGCTCTTGGCTATTTGTCCATCTTGAAGCATAAATTTCTCAGGAGTCCCAAAAACATGAGTCACCACGCTAGATGTACTAATCTACTTCCTGTACTGATAAACATAATAAAGTGAGAAAGAACAACTGATTCATTTATTCATCTAAAATACAAGCTGAAAACATAAAATAAGTAATGCAAAGACCTCAAGCACTAACACTCTTTCATTAATGCTTCTAATGAAAAAAAAAAATTGTATATCCATTTGATAAAATAAATCTTTTATGTTATATATATTATATGTATATTTAAAAAAATACATAAGACAACTCACTAGTTGGGATCTATGAAAAAATACCATTCCAGATTCATTTTTGGTTCATTACTTTTTCAGTTCCTATATTCAAATTTTCTCCTTAGATCCTCGCTATATTACACCACTGCTGTCATAAGGAACAGTTTAACACACTGTTCAGAGCATTGTCTTCTCGGTACCACTGCCCAATAAAGGAAGCAATAAAGTTCTGCCAATTTTTTTTAGCTCCAGAAAAATAAATGTCAATTTTTGTATCCACAGGTGAAAGCAAAAAGTTTTTATAATTCATCCTTCCTGCTTACTGTGCTTCTCGTGCAGTTTCTGTTCCCCCAAGGAGAGACAGTATGCTCTCTGACACTAGAGAATTTCTGAATCTACATCCCTCAACTCTTTTCTTTATCAATATTCTCAAAATTTTACTGCTAGTAATGTTACTCTGACACAACAGAGGCATAGATTGGATTTAAAGACAATTTTCCTTCTTTCTATGTCTATAGGTACATAAAAAACACAGACATGTTCAGATCCCCCACTTGCTGCTATATTAAACAATTTTTTTTACTTTATAGTGAAACAACTATTAATAGAAATTCTGTGAAATAACGTAGAAAATTATGTGGTGTTATGCCCACTATCCTATTTGTTTGGTTTTTTCGTTAGCTTTTTTTTTTTTTTTTTTTTTAGAAAGCACACAAAACACATATTTTCAAATAATCTTTCCCTAATTTTTAGCTCTGCATGTCTTGCTAAAAATAGGACAGTTGAAGTTCCAGCTTTAGGCTATCTTATCGATCTTCAAATACACATATATAAACGTCTAAAAAAATAAAATAAAATGAGTCATTATGCTAAATTTGTCTGATTTTCCCCTGGGTTCAGAGTTCTTGAAGCTTGAGATCACTACCTCAGTGATATCTAAATTTAAATGTGTTGAATTGTAGGAGATAAGTTATGAAACACAGAACTTATTCTTGGCTTTTTGGCCTTTGAAAGACTTTTTTTTACTGCAGAGGATTACTCTGAATGTGCAGTACAACTTTTAGAGTAGCAAGAGATCTTCTTGGTAATAGAAAGACTGCATTCATTTTGCTTTCCCCGTTGTCCTGCAGTACTTGTCGGCAGTGATAACTGGGATACTTTCCTTACCTTCCAGAATTAATCTAAATAGTGAGTATGATGAACTTGAACTCCTTCACTTGTGAGATGTCTTTTCTACCAATGCAAAACTCTGTAAATACCATTACCAAATTAAGCCCCATTCACCTATCAAGAATAAGACAACTTTCAGTCTTACTTCACATACTCGTATTGGTACTCGTATATTTAGAGTATTGAATCATTTGAGCTGGAAGGAACCATTAAAGATCATTTAATCCAACTGCCCTCCAATGAACAAGGACATTTGCAGCTAGATCAGGTTGCTCAGAGCCCTATATACTTTGAATGTCTCACAGACAAGGTATCTACCACATCTCTGGGCAACCTCTTCCAGTGCTTCACTACCTTTGCTGTAATGTTTTTCCTCTTATATCCAATCTAAATGTCCCCTCTTTAAATTTTAGCTAGTAGGACCTATAATAACACGGCACAAAGAAATGAATGGGTTGCTTACAACTGATTATTGATTTTTGCACGAATAAATATAAATGTGTATATTTCTATCTGCCACATCAGAATGTTTAAAAAAGAAAACAAATATATTCCTGGTAAATAAATGAGTGAAATTAATAGAGAATCATAATAAAATGAAAGAGAATGAAGGAAAAGATATTCTTTAGCAGTAGGCCATCTAACAGGAAATCATGCAGTAAAGAAGAGATGTCAAAAATGTTTGTTCGAGAAAACTACTACTCAGAACTGCTAATTCTGCAGAATTTATTCCCTACTATATTACACAATGAGATTTACAAGCACCTTACTTGGAACAGACAACATGGAGCTGGTGAAGAGGCCAATAAAATGGATGCCTGGATACAACACACGAGGGTTTTAAAGATTCTTCCCCTTGTTTTCATATCAACATATGAAGAAAAACTTTTACCTGTTCAAAACTATACCTTCAGGAAAAATTTATCCCTCCTTTCCATATCTCAGCATTTCCTTTATCTGCCTATTACTATCCATGCTTTATTCAACTCTTAGTAACTTTTCAGGTAATTTCCTCTCTCCAGCTTCACAGTAATTTTCCCATGCAAAATTATAGTATGTATTTTTTCACTCAAAGTACTACTTACCATATAAACTCTGCCTAAACATAGTTATTGAAGAAAGTTGTCAAATATTCTATTGTATACCATTTTCTTCTTCTCCATTTTAAGTTGTTTTTTTTTTCTTTTCAAAAGCTTATTATACCACATGGAAATACTTGAGAATAAATCCCTCCAACATATCAGATCAGTGAAAGATGTGATTGCTTTAGAAAGAAGTGATTGCTTTAAAACTCATTCTTCCATTTTCTTAATTTTTCTACACTCCTAGTTAATGACTATAGCAACTGTAGAGATGGGACACAGCTAACTGATTTGAATTATACTGTAGTCCTTTGCTCCTGACATAACAGACTATCCTCTTTACTTCTACCTTTATCCTTTATACAATTCCTTTTTCCGACCTAATCTTGAAGGACTTCATTGGAAACAAATGGAGAGGGAAGATGATAAAATCTAAGCAAAGATGGCATCAATGTAAGAGTGAAAATCTTAAAATGTTTCTCTGCATATGAAATTCTCATTTTACCTAGCCTGCTGAAATGTGATTTCATAAATAAATTTGAGATGGGAAAATATGTTCTGATAACTCTCCTCAATATGATATATGGTTGTAATTTTGGAAAAAGGGTTTTATCCTTGTTTGCTGAATAAGGGATGATGTATCTCACTTGATCCATTTGACAGTTTGGCCAGCTGATTGAAGTTAAATCATGGCTGATAAATGGATGATAGTTATAATAAGCAAGAAACAAAACTAATGTAGGTACTCTTCAGTCAGAATACTAGAAGTCCTTGAGCAAAATAATTGGTGAACCAGTCAGTAAGAAATATCTCTCACCAAATCATTTCTCAAGATTAGAAGGACCACTGAACTGTTAAGGATCCTGGCCAGGAGGAATATAGCAGGGAATGTTCAGCTGAAAGAATCACAGTATTCAGGAGGGAAATCTCTCTCTCTATGCCTAGTTAGATGGAAGCTGTTGCAATGCTGTGGTATTAAGCTAAGATCAGTTTCCAAGATTTCAAATCTCAGCTAAGTTTTGCAGTAGGTGAGCTTCAAGCTATATGTATCCAGTGTACATTTGGGTGAATAAACAGAATATAAATATAAAAGATGCTATTCTGTCTCTGTAATTAGGCTCACAAGGAAATGTGTATGCCCACACTAACTACATTGCACTCTTGCAAACAAAGCATTTCAAACACATGAAAGGGGTCCATGTCAAGGCAAAGAGTTGTGCATATCCACACAGATAGATCTGAATATAGTAAGAACTGATACCAAAAGTTGTTACTTTTCCTAACAAAACACAAACAATACGAGGTCCTTTCCTCTTAATCAGACAATGAGGGCTAGAAGAGTTATAATTACGTATTCTATCTGTACTAGAAAGCTAGCCATGATTAGAGAATTACAGAATCATAGAATGGCTTGGGTTGGAAGGGACCTCAAGGATCATGAATCTCCAATACCCCCACTGCAAACAAGGTCACCAACCTCCACATCTAATACTAGACCAGACTGTCCAGGGCCCCATCCACTTGGCCTTGCACACCTCCAGGACCTCTGTGGACAGCCTGTTGCAGCACCTCACCACTCTCACAGTAAAGAATTTCCCCCTGTAGAACCCATGTTCCCCCTGAGAACTCATAGGTGAGAGTCCAGGAGAGAGCTCATAGATACAATTTACCCACAAGTAGTCTCAGCAGGCAAGGTAAAAAGAGTTAAAAATGAATGACTTGATACAAAATATTTTGACACTACTGAAATAAAAAGGTAAAAATCCATTATGACACACTTGTCAAAAAATAGTGTTCAGATTAATGCAGTATCACAAGATAGTTCAATTTTCTTTAGAAAAATGCACTTTTGTCAAAATTCTTCAGTGTATTACTTTTCATCCAGATTTAAGGTTATGGCTATAACTCCCTTTGTTATTAATATCATTCTACAATATTATCCATTAATCTCACAATGGCCATGGGAGCCTAATGAAGTTCAACAAGGCAAAGACAAAAGTGTTGTACTTGAATCAGGACAAGTTCACATACATGTACAAAGTGGGAGAATTCTATCTGAGCAGCCCTGCCAAGATGGTCTTAAGAGTCCTGGTAGATGAAAAACTTAACATGAGCCACCAGTGTGTACTTGCAGTCCTGAAAGCCACCAGTGTCATGAGGTGAAGAGGGGTGGCCAGCAGAAAAAATCAAGAAGTTGTTTCAAATTTTTCAAGAATATACAATTTTACAATTTCACTTCACTCTGAGAAAAGTTGATTTGTCATTACTGGAGCCAGCATGGACTACCAGACACTGCAGAGTAAAAACGTGAAACAGCAAAGAGCAAGAATTCAAGTAGTACAGAGGAAACACAGAATTGGCAAATGAAACCCTAGGGAATACTGCATTGGATTGTGAAGTCTTTTCTAGCATACTAGCTATAAAACAATATTAAATTTCATGGAAAGGTTAGACAAGCTAAAAATTTGGGATGCAAGAGAGTAAGAAAAATCAGGTACTTGACTACTCTTTCTGTCTCCTTGATAAAATCTGCTTGTCTGATATTCTTATTTGATGATATAAAAATCCCTATCATTTTATGGAATTGAAAAATCAAATCACAGTTGCAGTAATCCTCTTTAATGAGCATTATGAATCACTATCTTTTCGGGTATTGTAATTAGTGTTGGTCTCATCTGTATCTAGATATGTTTTGGTTGCTAAGAAATACAATTAGAAATTACACTTCCAATTACAATGGAAAATAAGTAGTCCTTAAGTACATAATTCAGAAAAGAATATAGAAAAAAAACTCATAAACTTATCTTAACCAAAAAATGTCTGTCAATGTTCTGCTAATACTGTTAATTTGTCTGCCAGGCTCATAATGATTTTACAAATATCTAAGTATATGATTTAGTTTTCTTTTTGTGTGTGTGTGTGTGTGTAAGCATAAGCAGCATAATTTTTCACAATGCATCTAATTGTGATTTACAGAAAGTACAAATTCTCAACATCATTCTGACTAGTTCTGTCTTTCTAGAAAGACAATGCCACACACAGCAAGTCAGATGGTGCTATCTTAGTTCATATGGCAGTCCAGTTTATTTGTCAGTCTTCTATGGACAGTGCAGAAACTGACCTTTGTGCCAGTGCTACACACACTGTGTTCAAATACACAAGAAGTTTAGGTACTTGAAATGTAGCTTCAACAGACAGCTCTTCAGCAGATGCTGTGGTCTGAACAGCCCTGTTCAGGAATATCATGATTACTTCGCATGTGGTCATAGCAGAGATCAGAAGTTGTTTTCCTCATGTCTCTTGGAGAAAGGACCAAAACCCAGGTCTCTGTCTAGAAGTTGGGCTGATGACTTCAGTGTTGTGTTTCCTGTCCATGAAATATCAAATTATTTGTTTGGCCTAACCAGAGTAGATAGAATTTTCCTGATTGCATGACTGTCTCAAGAGAGAAAATGTAAAACTAACTTCTGTAAGAGAAGATGTGGAATATTCATCTTACATACCTTCTGGCTATTATGGGCCTAAAAGCAAAAAAGGAAGTTGTAATAAGTTATTTCAAATAATGAATAGAGGATTCAATCCGAGACCCTGAGTAATGTACCTGAGAACAAGAGCAACACTTGGGCCCCATGAGAATCTTCAGATTGTCCTGTTAACAATCCATGACATTTATTCATCTCACTACTAAGTCTGTGAGGTCCTATTCTGAGAAGCATGAGCGTCTGCCTATGTGAGTGGATGGGGAGAGACAGAGGAGATTTCTGGCTCTTCCCTGAGTTCCTCAGACACTGCTATACTCACTAAAGTTGTACTCATCCAGGACTTTGCTGCACTCATACTGATTAGACTGAAAAGTAAATATCAAATAAATCACTGAATGATTTCAGCAATACTGAACTCAAAGGCAGTGTGTTCTTTCCTCACGTTACCACTATGTAAGCTCAAGTATAATCAGACCATCTAGTGGTAGGTAGCAATATTCTACATTCCATTAGAACATGTTGCCTTTCCACCTAATTAAAGAAATTGAGGTATTTATTGCAGAGACAGGATTACTAATCAGTCACTGTTAAAATATCTTGGCCAAAATCCCACTGCTTAACAGAGGCAATAACCTTGCATTCTGCATAGCTTCTAGGCTAATTGACACAGCAAATCTAATAATTTTAATCAGGAAAAAATACTTTGTAGACAGCAGTAACTAAAGAGTAACCATGGTTCCCATTTCACAAATAACTAAATAGCTTCATTTTTGTTTTTCAGCTTGTTTTCTTAAGGAAGCAAGGCTTATATTTCATCCACATTTATGTACACAGGTAAGCAGAAATATTCACCTGTTTGTTCAATCTCCTTCAAACCTGTTGGAAATCCTAACCAAATTGGGCAGAGAGTAATAGTCTGGATAGATAGAACTTTACTGTGCAAGAGAATGAGTCTGCAAGGATAAGTAAAGCACGAAATGACTTTCTTTTACATCACAAATTCTGCACAGAAGGACATATTCTGAGAGTCCTAAACATAAAGACCTTCAACCATATGTAAGATGCTTTTTAGAATCTGAGTGCAAGGCACACACCTGTAACAAACTCTGCTGTTTGTTACAGATGTGTTCCATCGGTAGTGAAGACCCAAGCAGAAATGAAATAGGAGACATCTCATGACTTTCAGTGAAAGTAAGAGAGTACTGAAAGATGGCAGAGAGAAAGGTGGCAGAAAGTAAAGGTGACTAACAAATAAATTCTTTTGATATCTGCCTTTTACAGCAAGAACACAGAGAACCAGGACTGTGGTTCTATGTATTATATACATCTGCAGTTTAGAAAGAAAAAAAAAAAGACAATAAAGTGCACATTATTTCTAGCTGTGTATCTCATTTTAAAGGATATGAGGAATATGTGACTTTCCTGCCACATGTTTCCATTTAGTAATGGAAATTTTGGAAATTTAAACTTTCAAAGCTTACAGAGAGCTTCTTTTGGTATGATTTGATACTTCCCAATCACAAAAACATGTCCAAGGATAAATTCAATTGCTTAATGTAAAAAACTTCCAGAACATAAAAATTGTTATTAAAATGAAAAGGCCAATAGCTTAATTCCAGTAGAAAACTTCAGAACAAGAAACAGAAAAGAAATTAAAAGAAAGAAAGACTAGTTTTTCACCCTGATACAGCTAATCTTCTCAAGCATTGCCTCTGCAGCTGGAAATGGCTATGTGTCATTACAGTAGCATTACAGAAAATTCTTGTTGCTACTGCCTTCCGAGGAAATACTTAAAACTGCTCAAATTCCACAACTGGAAAATAATTGTAGTTCCATTGTTAGCCACCAATGCTCTAGCCACAAAATCTACAACACAACTAACAGAAAAAAGAAAAACGCTATAAAGACCATTTAGGATCAAGTGTAAGATTTAAGAAAAAAAATAAAAAGTCAAGTGACTTCAGTTTCAAATCTGCATTCTATACCTTACAGGTATTTGATCAGCATTTCTAATAAAGTAATTACTTCCATCATCCTGTCAGTTAGGCACAAATTTCCCCCCCCAGTTTTAGGGGAACTCAATGTCTGAAATGATTCAACTTACATAAATATTAATGTGAAATTTGTGGTGTTTTAGCCATAATTTCCCTAAAATAATAACTGGGCAAAGACGAGTTTATCCATTCCATTATTCCCTTCCTCCTCTCATATAACCTTTTTCTCTCAGTATAATCCATTTCTCCACACTAGACTTCTCATTGATTCTTGCACATTTTTTTTTAATAAACTTGCTTGGGGTCACTTCTAAATCTTTCTATGTCTTAATAATATCCTGGACATCTCCCTCTTTGGCTGCTGTTCAAAAATGAAATGTCACAAATGGCTTTAGCTCTATTAGATACAGACTGTATAGTTAATAGCAGGAAGCTCTGCAGAATTTAGTCCAGAAAGACAGTAAAACTCTGTCCAGTCCCCTCTTTAAAGGTTATTTTTTATTATTGTTTAACTCTCCAGGAAGAATCTCAAAATCAATGATTTACCCCTCCAAAGAGATTTTTTTTCTCTTTTCCTATGTGCTAAGTGGCAGCAGATGTCATCAGTGTTGACATCAGGTGTTTCAGTTTAGATGGAGTAACAACCTGTTCTCACTGAAAGATCAGGTTCTGTTCCGCCCTTTTCACCATTCTTATGCTCTCCCTTCTAGATTTGTTTCAGAAAAATGGTTGATTATTAACCAATTTACAAGGTAGTTAACTACAAAGTGAATACTTAGCTGATTTACTGCACAATCAGAGAAATCAGCACAAGAGAGGCAGGGAAACCTGCAGCTTGAAGTGGAAAGGGAAGAGGAGGCAGTGAAGAAAAGAACTGGAATCTCTTTTGAGCTGCTGACTCAGCCATTGTCTTCAGAAGTTTTGTTGTCCAACTTCACAAAAAATAGTAATTTTACTTGGACTATATTGATCGAGTCACACTGGGAAGTTCCTGTTTTTTCTTTATAATCCACATTAATCTGTTCTGGATTTTATACTATCAATTCATGAATTTAGTATAGCAGAATGTAAAATAGCAAGAACTCACAATTTGATCAATTTTCAGGTTGCTTATATCATAAAAAGAATACTAACAAAAGCCAAGAACCATTATAAGCATGCTTTTTTTTCCTTTCAATTAGGTTTAAAATTTTTAAAAAATGTATATTTACAGTCTACATCATAAAGTATCTTCATTTTCACAAGTGAAAATCAAATGCAGTGAACTTTGAACCAGCAGAATATTTTTTTGACTCATCAGACAACTCCTAGACAATCCAAAGCTCAGCAGTGATACAATCATTTTTTTCTGATATATGCTGGGACTGATTTTCAGAAGAGTAAATATTTCTCTGGAATTTATTTCTGCTTGTAAACAGTAGTCTGTCAGAAAGCCTGCTCAGTAAAACATGCACGAGAAGCATAGAATCATGAATTAAACAATACATTTTAATTTCTGAAGTCTGAAGGAATTGCGTTGTATTGCACTCTTGCTCATTTTTGTAACTCTATTTCACTTTCCTGTAACCTGGTCATTAAGTATATCAGCATTGTACATAAATATGTCAGGAATGAATAGAGGGTTAATGTAAAGGATAAAAAGCAGAATAATGTATAACAGAGAGGAGTCTTAGAAATTCTTATGTGCTGAATCACATCCACTGAATTCATTGAAACATGAGTATTTAGCTGTAGTATCTTTCTATAATAAATATTCATTTCTTACAGCATTCAATGTGATTTTTTGTTTGTTTTATGAACACATATAAAGATCTTTATTGCTTTTACAACCTAGTACAACCTTAATAGTTTCCACAGGCTGCCAAGATGCAGGAGGACAGCATATTCGTTTTTGAGGCAAAAGTTGACGAAAAAAGATGCTAGGTGCAGTTAAAATTTCAGCAATAAACTGCTTCACTCCATGTCCATATTGTACTAGAGCTGAATATCAGCAAAGATGCAACTTGTTGCCATGACAACAGCTGAGGCAAGAAGTATCGACAAAAAAGAATTCTACACTCCACATAAAGGATGAGTTATGTGTTAGAGCAGACAAAAGAGTATTAAATGGCCTCTGTCTTCAAGCTTTATGAATACAAACACCTTAGAACCAGATTATTAACAATATTTCTTCTGTTCAGAAGAGAACAATATCTGTGGCAATTCTTTGACATTGTAGATCTGTTCTTGAACAGGTCACCCCTTATGTTGGCTCTATAAACACCATCTGCATACACTGAAGAAACATTTCCAGAAATAAATGAATCATGTATCAGAGCTCTAACTTGTCTGTAACATGGAAGATAGATTTGCAGCAGATGATAAATAAAACAATATTTAAAAACAAAAACAGCTCTTTTCTCTAAAGAGTGTGTACCTTCAATGAGAGAGCCTGGAGAGAAGACTACAGATTGATCAAATGTGTATTTCTGACTGTCATAGATGTGCTATAAAGCTCCAGAATTAGGAGTGACCTTGTGAACCAGCTCAGAAACTATTTTTGAACAACAGAGGCAGAATTACTGTTCAAGAGGACTGCTTTGGAAAAAAAGAATGAATTGGTGAGAAAGACAACTTTTGCAAATGATGTAAAAATAGCAGTATGAAAAAAAAATGTAGTAAGCGAGAGGTGAAAGGTTATGAAAGACTCTTGAGAAAAAAATTAACAAAGGACAGCATTTCTGAAAGGGAAAGGGGAGGTACGGGGAAAAAAAATATCAAATTCCATTAGGTGGCAAGGGGAGACGATCCATGAATATTTGTGAGAGCAAATGCCTACCCACGTGAATGCAATTTGCAAAAACAGAACTTTGCATGAAAAATTCAACTCACTTTTTACCACTAGGACAATGTCTTACTTCCTAGGATAAAGGTTATTCTAGGGTAAACAAAGGCAGGAGAGAACTGAAATTATTTTTATGCCAGTGAATGTGCCTGGAATCAGAAAATTATGCCTTTGGAATTTGAAGGGGAGCAAGTGAAGCCAGAGAGAGAAATGAATAAAAGTGAAAATGCATTATTTCATAGGATAGCAAAAAAAGACTGCGCAACTGCAAGCTCCTTTTAATGACCAGAGACTTCAGCAACAAAGACTGCCCTCATCAAAGTCAAAATTTTCTGTTTCTCAAGGAGAAAGTACTTTGTTCAGAAAGTACGTCAAATCAAGAACGTATATTCTGTAACTTTACAATATAAGGTTGTAATTAATTTAATCTCTTTCCCACTATGCTTAATTACATGATTAATTGGCTTGTATAACATTGAGCTTTTGGACTTTGCTTCTATTTTTTAAATTATTTTTTAGCTTTCATCCAGAAATATTATTTTCCATGCTTCAATTTCATTTTTGCCGTTTTTATTACCAGCCCATCAAAAAGCAGTTCTCACTCTTCTGACCATGCACTTAAAGGGAAAACCATTAGTGAGATATTGAGTTGGTATTCATTCTTCCTGTAGAAGACAGAACTCTAAAATGTTACTCTTATCTCTCAGTTTTATCTTTTGACCACAGCTGTTCTAATTTTGAAACTTCAACAACCAAAAATGGGAAAATCTAAGTTTTCAAACAACACAGTTCTCTTGATATGGAAGGTTTAAAGAGCCTTGCATTTTCTCTCTCAGGTGACTATGTAACATCCACAATTCATGTTCAGTCCTTTCCTAATGTTCTCTTGTTATGCCCTTTTATTTTCACATCAGTTAAAAGTTAAAAATACTTCTGCATGTCTGAAATACAGTGCATCATCAGAAGCTGTTGCACAGACCACATGTGAACTAGTGTTTTATACATATAAACTGTGGAAATAACAATCTTTTTCCTTTCTGGATTCAACCATGTCTCTCATTGACGGAGAGTGCTCTAGTCAATGAACCTGAGTTTAATGGGATGTGTCAAATGATTTTATTTAAAAACAGAAGAAAAAAAAAATTGAAGATGGATGAGGGTTGATTTCCAGTCACTCTTCTAGTGTTTGTTTTTTAACTAACAAATAGTACTAATTGCAAAAATTATATAGAATGAAGAAATAGTTCTGCAGGGCCTGAAGCCTAAAATTCTATTGTATCATGTGGATATTACTCAGCACTTTGCCTTTACTCTCTCTCCTTGATATGATCAGTGTTTCAACATTTGATGGTAAACATCATACTGAAGGTGAAACACACAGGTCTGAGACCCTGATAGGGAGTCTGCAGGATCTTCTGCAGATCTCTCTGGATTGCTTGATAAGAAAAGATGGTAACCTCTATTCTATATATGTTTTTGGGAGCCTGAGCCCTGTATGAGTGTGTATTGTATGTGCTATATACTTATATATATACACATATGAAAACTAAGACTTACAGATCTGCATTTTCACATTTCTTAATTCAGCATATGTGAAAAAGACAAAAACAACTCTGAATCATTTGATTTCAGTACAGAGTTATTTTTTGTCTAGTCAAAAGGAAACCATTTTGGCTCACCTCATAGGAATGCTGCCAAGAAGTTATAGGCATTCCTAGTTCACTTCCTGAGTAATAAAGTTCTGCACACACACTGGAGTTAAATCTCCAGATGGGAAGGATGTAAGCTTTACTAATTAGCTAAGTCTGTTCTTGTATCAGTTCATCATTTGGCAGATGTCCACTGCTCTGCTCTAAACCATTCTGCAGTGTCTCAGCTTCTGCAAAATCTACTGATTCTAAAGCTGGCTAATTCCATCATTATCTTTACCTGGTATACGCAGCAACATTGCCAGAGTGTCTTGTCTGAGGCAGTCATCATATTGATTAATTACACTGATCAGTCACCTCAGACCTAGAGACCCTTAAACTCTTGAATCTGTCTTTAATCCTAAATCAGAAAATTATCTTGTAATTCATGTAACAAATATCAATTACATAATGCTCATTATTGCATATATCAAAGTAATTTAATCCTGTGCTATCATAACCAACCAATTCCCCTTTAGATCAAGATATCATTATTCTTTGACTTCGCCTAGGCAAAAGAAATTGCGGTTTTATATTGTAAAAAATGGAAACCATTTCTTTATTTCAGTAGAAGCATCACGTTGTTTGGTAGTCTTAATAAGGAAAACTGGATTTATGTCTCATATGCATCTAGTTGCAATTATGCATACATTGTTCCTGTGTGTTTTAATACATAGTAAACATTTACTCAGTAACTGAGATTATTCATCATAACAGTTGAATCTTTGGAATGTAGAAAGAGAAGAAATTTTAACTATGTAAGGTAAACTATGTCTTTACATTTTAAAAGGGTTCAAAGTACATATATAAGAAATAAAACAATAAAAACAGCTATTTTACATTTTCTTCTTTAGACTTGCTCATTGACAAAAAGCCCCCATGAAAACTCTAGCAACACGTATAAAGTGATGGCTATCCTATCAGACACTACTGTGTAGAGCATGAATTCATAGAATGTTAGAATCATCTAAGTCGGGTAAGATCTTTAAAATCATCATATCAAAAATCAGCCTCACCTGAGTCCCATTACTAGACCAAATCTCTCAGTTTCACATCTTCACATATCTTAAATATTTCCACGGATGGGGACATCACCTCGTTCCTGGACAGCCTTCTCCAAAGCTGATGTCACTCACAGTATTCTTTTGTTCACGTGAGATTTTATAGCTTAGAAATCCGTATTGCCAGTAGCACCAAAACTTCTTTTGTAATTAAAACTGGATGTGGCAAAAGCCCTTATAGCCAGTATCACCTCTTGCCTGAAACTGAGTATGCAAGAAAACATGAAGTATAACAACTTCCTCTATATAAAGTAAAAAAAGAGAGGTGTTGGATGCCACAGTTAGCATGCCTTTTGACGCTGTAAGCGCATTAATAAATACTAACACTCTGTTTCCAAATCTTCTGCTAGAACATTCTCAGCCACTGAATTTCAATCCTAATTGAAAAAAAAACCCAACCACTTCAAATTGAATTATTTCCTTTAATTATATCTTTCCAGTGTTTTCTAAAACCAGAAATAAATGCTGATTATGAAGAATTTTAGTAACTAATACCAATTTTCAATAAACAACCATGATTTCTACAGAATTAATCTACTCAAGTATTCTCCAAGACTGCACCTATGTATTCACTATTATTTCATATCTACAGATACATTTTTTTGTTTTGCTTTGTCTCCTTTCTAGTTACAAACAGGCTCATAGCTAAAACACAAGGTAAAGCATCACTGGTGACAGATGGTTGATTAAAATCATGGACGCAGATCAAGCAAGAAAAAAGTTGGAGGGCTGAAAGAGGTAATTAAAATGGCAGCTTGCTCAAGAAAGCAGAAGAGAGGTCATTTTTGCCCTTAAGAAATGTATTAAGCTATGCTACAGTAATCAAGATTACCAACTGCTCAATGGTTAGTGACAGAAAATCCACTCTGTGTATTTTTCACAAAAATAATTTCTCAAATTTGATTCTACATATTCAGTGTTCCTTTTTTCAATTCTTAGAGGAGTAGCACAGTCAGCTACAACAACGTAATGGACATCTTCAGAAGCAGCTTTAAATACCTATACTTCTTATGGTCACATGTTAAGAACATAACAGCAAAGTCTATTTGAATGTGACTCGATTTTGCCTTTTAAAAATTTAGATCATTCAAAATCTCCAGTGAAAACCAAAATAGTATGTTTTGTTTACTAGAACTTAGAAGAAAAAATAATAGAGAAAGAGCTAGTCTCAAACTAGGTAAAATGCTGCTGATAGATATTCAGTCTCATTTCTTTTATGATGACAATTTTACAATTATTTGTAAACAGTTGAAGGATCCTAGCTCTGACTAGCATCCTGCCTTCAAGTATTTATGTGCACACAGACAAGATCCTCTCTAATCTTCCTCTTTTCTAGGCTATCTTCTCTCAATCTCAGGAGAGACGCTCCAGTTCCTTCATCATCTTCATCACCCTTCCCTGGTATGAAGGACATCTCTTCCAGTATGTCCATGTACTGGAGTGCCCAGGACTGTTCACAGCACTCCAAGTGTGGCCTCATCTGTGCTGCATAGAGGAGAAGGATCACTTCTCTTCATCTGCTGGCAACACCCCTTTGTATGCAGCTCTGCTTACCATTAGTCTTTATGACATGGGCACATTTCTGGATCATGTTCAATTTGGTGTTCACCAGAACCACCAAGATCATTTTTGCAAAATTGCTGTCCAGCATTTTGACTCATGGCATGCTGGTACATGGGACTGTTCCTTAAATAAATTTTTGTTGAGTGATAAACATGCAATTTCTTCATCATTCCTATAGTAGATAGGAATTTGAGAAAATTCTCAAGAATTTGAGAAAAACCATAGTTTTAAATGCAAAATATATATATATACCATGGGTTCCACTGTGAACATGTTTTACTTGAACTTTGGTGATACATTTAATGTTTTGGTTGGTTGGTTGTTCTTCGAGGGCTTTTTTCGTTTTGTTTTGGTGAGGTTTTTTTGTTTTGTTTTATTTTTTGTTTTTTGTTGTTGTTTTGTTTTTTTGGCTTATCACTTCATTTCTTTTTAGTTCAGTAGATAACTAAAATCACTGAAATCTGTCTGATGCTGCCAGACTGATTTAGTTAAAGTGAAATGAAATGATATGTATTAGGGGATAAAATATATTCAAGAAATATACTCAGTAAAAACAATTTTCACCTGCAGGCAGACTAATTTAGGAAAATGATCAGCCAATTAAATCCCACCCAGTAAACTTTTCTCATCCCAAACACCTGGAAATTCTTTAATAAATATCTCCTTTCATTCAGATAAGAAGGCAAATTATTTTCTTTCTTCTAACTCAGAACACAAATTTAAGTCTTTATTTTATTTGTTTGAGTCCAACAAATATTCTAGGAGTACTCATATCTATAGAATAGGCCTTTTGGAAACAGAGAAAAGAAATAATGTGCCTGCTTTCAGGCAGAACAATTTTCAACAATTTCAGAACAATTTTCACACCATCAAAAACATTATGTCCACATTTAAGATTAACTGCCCTTTATGGTAGGAATTCACCCTCTAAATATGTATATTGCACTGTACTTAGGCTCAGGTGACATGTCTCAGTTCAAGTGTTTTTGTTAGAGTATAAAAATGAAACTACTCTTCCATGTGCATTTCTATCAATCTTTATCTAAAGTATTGATTGGATAAAAGGTTGCTGAAAGGCATGTGTGAACACACAGAGAAGTTATGATGCAGTAGAAAAGATTCAACTCTACAACAACAACAAAAAAAAAAAAAACAAAAAAAAAAGGGAGAAAGAGAGAAGACAGAAAGGCTGTGAGGAACAATAGTATGAAATTCAGCAGAAAGCTGAGCCAGTTATTAATCATCAATCTGTTTTATGAAATTCAGTAAACATTCAAGCAGGCAAAACAGCTCACCTGAAGTTCATCAGCATAAAACATCTTTTCCTAACAACTATAACAATCCCCAACAAAAATAAACAACCTTTGGAATAGCAATAGACATGTCAGTGCAAAATGCTTTCCCTCATACTTTTAACACCAGAAAAAATCAGGACTGTGAATAGAGTTCAAATAAGATGAACCAACACATGCTCATCATCTATAGCTGAGAGCTTATGTAAAACTCTCTTATGAGGAAATCAAAATGAAATTAAGATATTCCTCCAAATAAATTAAGGATAATAGAATCTGATTACATCAATTCGACCACCCATTCTTAGACCTAACAGAAGAAGGGATCAAACTAACAGCTTTGAGGACAATAGGAGCACCAACTCAGGTACTCCATTTATTGGCAGGATCTGTTGTTCTTCTTTTAAACACCACATTGCTAATACAATATGACATTAAATGAAGCAGAGAGATAAGCATCCCTGTACTTAAAAAGAAAAAGCATACTATCTATTGAAACATTGGCTAGATGATATAATTAGAAGCGCTACCAGGTGTCACCTAGCAATCTGTGCTCAGCATAGGCTAGCACAACAACAGGGTTTGAATCAGTCATTAATAACAACAAAAACACTGGATTATCTGACATGAAACTTTAAAGACAGAAATGTTTCATAGCATGAGAAACAGCCACTGTAGAAAACACTTGAAAAATAAGGCTGAACAACAATTGCCCATGTTCCACCACGTCCAGAACTCATGCTGAGAAAACACATCACCCAAACCCTGAACAGTAGGTGAAAATCCAGGCATGCACATCTCCTGAGTGGATGATAGGCAGTGCTATGGGTATGCATGATAGACCTTTCAGACAGTAAGAGCAATACTATGGTTTCTTTCACATTTGTCACTCTTCCTCTAATGCCTCTTGCTTCCCAGAATAAATGAGACAGAGAGATGTTCATGCATCAAGTCTATTTCACCTCTCTAGGTCTTTTCTGCGCGTTTCAGAGCATTTGCAATACCCCAATGAATTGTGGGGCACTTAAAATGATTATCTTTTAAGCAATGAGCAATGTTCAATCACCGTGGCAGCAGAGCTGCTCACTATATGATAGAGATTGACAGACTATTGGAAGTGCCCATAGCAGTCATTTTGAGGGAAATATGCACCTGAACCTGAAGCCGTTTTCATGCCTGAAGCACAAAAAGAACTGGTCCATGACAGACAAACTCCTCCAAAGCTGAATCAGGCCTGTGAGGTCAACTCCTTTGCCAAAGGAGTGAACACAGATCCCCCTTTCCAGTTCAGAAACAACACATACTAATTGGATTTGACCTATTATTTTTAACTAAAACAAGTTAAACTGAAAAAGAGTAGCTTACTATCAAGGCAAGGAAGAAAAAATAAATATTTGAGACATAGTAACAATTTTCTGAAATCATTCAATTACGTAAGTGATAAGACAATATAAGATCCCATTGGAGAGCAGAATATGCATGAAACTAAATAGTGAAATACGCATCAGGGAATCAAGCAATTAAAAAAAAAATAGAATATATTTGGGGGGGGGGGGGAGAGAGAAAACAGAGAAATAGCTCATACAAAACTACAACAGAGAAAAAAAAAAGAAATGATAAAAAATCAGAAGGATGGACGAAATTCATGGAAAAACTGGAATCCACTAATTTTCATCTGTGTTCAAAATCTTTCTTTGGAGTATTTCACATCAGTGGAAATGACACAGAACTAAAAATATGTCATTTTGGAGATACTCAGATTCAGATTATTATCTTTCATTCTTTGTATTCTTTCATTTCTGAAGCAGGATACAGTATAGACAAGAACAGAGAAGAGTTGAAGAGGAGATCAAAGGGCTGGAGCGTATCTCCTATGAAGAAATGTTGAGGGAGTTGGACTTTTTCAGCCTGGAGAAGAGAAGGCTCCAGGGAGACCTCATTGTGACCTTCCAGTACTTAAAGGGATCTTATAAGCAGAAGGGAGAGTGACTTTTTATGCGGAATGATAGGGATAGGATCAAGTGAATGACTATAAACTAAAAGAGGGAGATTTAGGTTAGATATCAAAAAGAAATTTTTCTGTCAGAGGGTCTCTCAGAGGGTAAGGCTCTGGAACACAATGCCCAGAGAAGCTGTGGATGTTCCATCTCTGGAAGTATTCAAGGCCAGGTTGGATGGCACTCTGGGGAGCCTGATCTTGTGGGTGGCAACCCTGTTCATGGCATAGGGGCTAGAACTGGATGGTCTTTAATGTCTCTTCCAGGACAAGCTCTTTGTGCTTGTAATATAACACCTAATACTGAGAGATTTCAGCAGAGAATTGCTAAATTTAAATTACCTAGAGTAAAGGCTTCTTTATTTGCTTCAAGTTAAATGCTGGCATGACTTCTCTTAATTTTCAACATCTTTATTGCTCTCCTTCAATGATCCATTCATTTGTACCTTGCACAGCAGCGCCATACATTTCAGACTAGCGTTTTTTTCTTTCTTGGTTTTTCTTCTATGGTTAACTTCAATAGATATTTTATTTACTGTGATAAAGGTGTTTTCTTCAATATATAAGTGGACTTACATAATTAGATATCTTTTTTTTTTTAAGGTATCTTTTTTAAAGCTTTACTTCTTTCAATTTCTGAAAAATTATGAGCATGCTATCTGTTCATTTTATTGAGTTAAACTACTTTATTTGGTTTGCTGTTTCTTTACTATTAAAAGACAAAATTTTATTACCCATTTCCTCCCTCTAGTTACAGGATAATCCTTTACTCTGTAAATTGTTAAGCACTTTCTTGTACGTAAATTATGTTTCATGATTTTTTTTTTATTTATGGAATATGTTATACCCCCTGGGTCATTCAAATTAAATTAATGTAAATAGAGTACAAGTTTTTAAAGTACTGCCCATGCTTCTGACTTCCATTAGAATTATTAGTTTGGCAAAGATGTTAAAAGCTGCATTCAAACAATATGTCTTCTGTCTAATTTTTGTAGTGCCCCAAATGCATGGATTGATATTTTGTAGGAAGAATGAGAATGTGACTGATTAAGCAGTATGATAGATCACTTTAATGCATTTTGCTTTAATGCTTGGTTTAAATGGTTGGAAGGGCATCAGTGCAATCTGTAGAGGTGTAGCAGCACCTAGTACATACACTCATCATACGGATGGTCTGAATGACAGCTAATTCTGGACTCTTCTTTATTATAAATTGTTAAAACAGCAATATGATACATTTTTTATGTATTCCTTATTCTATTTCTCTTGTGAAATTTACAGATTTTTCATATTGTACTGTCTCTGCTTTGCTAAGAATCATAATATCAGCCAGACCAGAAAACAGAGAGCAAGGTCTGATTATGCCATTCTGCCCTTATTAGGATCATAACACCTCCCAGTCATCTGAGAGGAACAGCATCTGTTCCTTCTCACCTAATAATAAGAATGATAATGTACTTCAACTATTTACAAACACAAGGAGGGAAAACTTCTTGAATGCGTCTCCTGCACAAGGCCAATTACAAAGTACTCCATAAAATGCTCAAAGCACAGCCCTGTTTTACAAACTGAAGCAGCTAGCATATTTCTGCCGTTATATTGATAATCAATACAAACTGTGACCTAAAGCATAGTCATAGTTACTATAAGTCATGAAGGGTGCTGAGAACAAATTTGGGAAGATTAGGAACTGGCTGACCCTCACATAAAATTTGTGGTTGCAACAGAAGTACAGTATGAGAAAACCACCTTCCATCTGATGAGTAATGCTCCAGACATTTCACTTAGTACGGCCCAAAAGATTTCTCTTTTACTGTTCACCCAACATAATTTACTGACAAACATTTCCCTAAAAGGTCTAATTAAATAAGGCCAGAACTGGGCACTCATCCCCTCTTCCCCAACGTCAAAATAAAATCATCCAAGTTTATGTTGTTCAGATACTCTGGCAAGTAAACTGATGCTTGAAATTCTGCTCCTTTTCTATACTTTTCTCATCACTGATAGTTAACTACATTACAGCAGGCTTGGAAGCTAAAGAGCATGCCTGAGGCAGATGCTTGCTGTCTGGGTTATGCAAAAAATTCTTGGCCAGTCGCAGAAGGATTATGATTATTTTATTTTATCCACACTTAGAAAATCAGAGAGTAAACAGGACATTGTAATACTTTTTTTTTTTTTTCCAATTCTTGGCTTTGGAAAGGTGGAAGATTTTGAAAAGAAAGTTGTTACACACAAACAGACTGAAGTTTTTAAGGCCAGTGTCATGGGTTGAGGCCCAAGCTAGGTTTCTCCACAAGTACCATCTCATCCCTTCCTTACAGCTATTACTCTTTGAAAAATTCTGCTGCTCACTACCCTGTGATTCCTTGAGGAAAAGACAGACCAAGATACTCACTTGCTTCCAAAGTGAAAAAGAATAAGAGCAATTTTGCCAGATGATTTAAAGGTATTACTTAACACATGTATTTTAGATAGCTAAAGCCTGTGGTATTCTGATATTCTAGCTGGTCAGCCCTAGAAGGCACAAATCTAGTTTAACTTAGATCTTCAGGAAACCTTAATTTTATCTGACTTTAATCTACTAACACCAAAATAGAATTTTTAAATCTCTAATAGAAACATAAGCAAAATGAGCTCTATAACAAAAATAGAAAAGGATCTTATCTGTGTCAAAGTAGCTGGTAGTAGTTTCAGCAGTGAATTTGTTGCACTTGTGTGGCAGCAGTTTAAAGTATTTCACTCTGTTTTTGTAATACATATATATTAAGGTAACAGACCATATTTTCATTACCTCATTTTTCTTTCCTGCAACAGCATGAAGAAGTGCTTTTATATTAGATCTGAACTGAAGCCCTGAAATTCTGGCTTAAGACCAGTCACAGTACTTGTAATTCTACAACACTTGCAGATGGCCATTATGATTGTTAACATCTACCACTGCACAGTAATGTAGTGCTAGAAACAACAGTGTCCCATACAGTGTTGTGCTGATCAAACTTAAACAAGAGTGAATTTCAGTAAGGGAGATATAAAGTCAATGTCAGAATTCAGGAAGTCCTAAGAATATGTTTTAAAGCATTATTGAAAGCTTCACATGCAATGATTTTTTCTTTGTAAACTTTTAGCTATCTTTTGAGAGGACACATAGGAAAAGGGAGCCAAGAAAGATAATCCATACTTCTGTACAAATATGCATGTAAGTTTTGGGATGGATATAGGAAAAGAGTTCTCTCCACATGCACATAAGAAAGGTTTTGGGAGAAAAAAATAACTGTGGATTGAGAGACAGGTGAGGGATTCTTTGCAGATTCTTAAAGCCAGAAATAACCTTAGAACGGTTTGGGTTGGAAGGGACCTATTAAATCATCAAATTCCAACTCCCCTGCTATAGGTAGAGACACCTCCCTCTAGACCAGGTTGCTCAAAACCCCATTCAGCCTGGCTTTTAATGCTTACCACCACTTTGAGTCTCTAGGGAAAGAACGGGGCATTATTAAAAAAAAAAAAAAAAAAGAAGAAGAAGAAATAAGCACACATGATATTACATAATTATTTTCAGTTTTGGCAATAAACGATAAAATTGTGTATATGAAAATTCTTGAAAACTACGAGAAGCTTCAGACTTGTAAATGTTTTTACCTGGTGAGCCTCTGCTTGTTTTTTTTTATTTGGAATAGGAAGCATTCCTGTTTTATATTCTATTGAAGGTCCAGAAATTTAAACAGATTGCACTTTTCCCTTCCAACACCATATAATTTATCAAGCCTTGCTTAGTTTATTACATTATTTTCCCATGCACAAAAATTTATTTGCTGCTCTGCTTCTTATTGAAAATAGTAATTTCCTGGGTGGATGCACATCTGTTGACATGTTAAAGTCCAGTATGATGAGCCTGAGTGCAAAACAGTGGCAAACCCACATTCAAAGACACTTGAAAAATTGTAATATCAACTTTGTTTCCATCTTAATGAAACATCACCAAATAAGTAATTAAGTAGATAAATAAATAAAGACCTTTCCTTACTAGATAAGAATAATCTTCACTGATTTCATGCCTTCCTCTCTCTTTTTTATATCCTAGAATCATCAAAAGTTGAATATACTTCGATATAAGAAAGTACCTGATAAAATCTTGTTTATGTATATTACAAATACCTTGGGTAATAAATTCTACTGCCTTGCGTAACAAATACAGGATAATTTAAGTCTTCAGGGGCCTTTGGAAACCATTCTGTCCAACCTCCAGTTCAAATGATACCAACTCAAGCAGATGATCCATTGCCCTCTCATATTGCATTTTGAGTATGTCCAAGAGCAGAGATTTCACAGCCTCTTCAGGCAAAATTTTGCAATGCCTGACTAATAATAATATCATTAAACATAATCCATAATGCACTTAAGTAGAAAATCCTAAACATCTAGAGAAAATCAAAGTGGTAGCTCTTACAGAAAGATAATTTCTCTTAAGTACAATCATCAAATGGAAACCAAGTGTAATATAATTTCTTAGACTGTCTCAATAGGAAAGAAAAGGAACGAGAGTGGTACTACATAAATATTTCATCCTGTCTATATTTTAGCTGGATTCAAGGAACACATGGCACAATTCCTTGCAGTAATTCCTATCTCCTTGCTTATAAGATAAAAGAAGGTAATTGAGCTGACGTTCCTTTTTCTCTCTTCCATTATAACACACAGCCACAATACTGCTGTAGATTCATCATATGTCCTTTAACGTAGAAGACTCAATGAAAAAAATATTGCATCTCAAATCTGTAAAAATCAATTAACGTGTCAAATAAATGTATGCTACAGAGTAGGATAACGCTCAATAGAAAAAAAAAAAAAAAGCAGCTCTAACAGAATTTTACTGTTGACCTAGTAAATAGAAATTCTCTAGTATAATCTTATATTTTTATATTAAAATAATTGTGCCTCTACATACTTGTTCAATGGACAGTGTCAAATAAAAGTAAAAAAAAAAAAAAAAAAAAAAAAAAACACTCAAAAACATAACAACAAACCTTAAATGAAATATTTGTGACCATCTTTATGAACAGAAAAAGAAGTCACCGTTAGTAGCTTCTATGAAAGCTACTTTTTTAAAAGGAGCACTAATACGAGAAAGGATTTTCACTCTGTTCAATCTTCTTCCATTAGTTTAAAAAGTCAAAATGACATGAGAGCTACTTCAGGAGGTTTCTGCATGTAACTATATTTTGTACAGAACTTGTAGCTCACAAATATGTAAGAAGTTACATCATGGGGATGGATGAGCTCAGTGAAATGTCTAAAAAATAGGTTAACTATCTTAAGATTCTGAAGCCCTGCAGTTGCTTCCAGTAACCCAAAATTAATCTTAATAAGACAGTAAGCATCCTGTGGGGAAATACTAATTGGCAGCATGCACCTGCTTCTGTAGGGAAGATGAACACCTACCCATATCGAGGAGAGCATTAGAAAGCAAGCAAATGGCCTGCTCTGTCCCCAAAGCCCATGTGTGGGCTTCTGGAGGTTTTTTAATCTGCAATACCTTTAATGGATTTACCTTGGATTTATGGATTTATGTGCAAATGAACAGCTTTCCTTTTTCTGTTTGATATTAGGCTGCAGAAATTCGTGTGTGATATAGAAGAATATGCTTTTTAATTACCGCAACCATTATTTACATTAAGCTAAGAAAAAAAATAACAACACAGTAATTTGCTGCTAAGTGCAATTCTGTCAATAGTGTTAAACCTAGTATGCATTTTAAAGTTGACCTCAAACACTCATTTTTTGTAAAATAAGTTGAACTCGTCCCAGGTGATAAAAGTTTCTCCTTCTACAGAAGTAGAAAGGGAATCCATAAAGAGTACTGAATATAGTTATTTCAGACTGAATTAGGAAACTGAGAATTTGCAAACCAACTGCTTGATAGAAAATCCAGGAACATTAAGTTGCTCTGGGGGGGGGCAGGGTTGTAATACTATGATACAAAGCACTCTCTATGAACTGAATTGCTTCTGATTTGATCAAGGTTAGTATGTGAAAAGTTACTTCCAGTACATATTCTATGTTCCTTTTGAGCTTGTTCTCAAAGCATATTATTCATAACAAGTGACTCTACCAGTATAACAATAATTCCTACATTCTGTGACAATGGTTTCAACTTTGCTAAAAATTGAAAACATTTAATACTCTGTTTCCAAGGCAGAATATTCATTACTGGGAAACACGACTTGTTCTTTACATGTTCTGTGATTGAATTCTCACAGTCTGAAGGGTAGCTACATTACACTGAAGATACATAAAATAAAACCTCACAGGAAAAAAAAAAAAAAAGAGAGGACACTTGAAAAGACAGTATATTATTTTAATTGTTAAAGCACTATTCTTTCTTCTCTTTCTTCTTTTATTAGTATTTCCTCATAGCCCCATAATTAATTTTCATTTCCCTGACTGCAAATGTACTTCTGCAAATCCTTAGATCTTTAGTACAAGACATTAATACAGGTCATTTTTGTTATATTTTTTCTTGGTCTTTTTATAGCTACAACATCACAGAACTTTACGCAGCTTCTTTCATTCTCTTTTCCAACTCTGCCAGTAGTACTTTATCAAACATAGTACAGACAACTATACTATCTGAAGACTTTATTGAAAGATTAATAGGCCCATCTGTAAGTGTGCTCATTCCCTACTTACAAGCTAGCATGGTACTGAAAACTGGAAAGCATCTTCATACAGTGCAGTTTGTCTTCACTGTACATCAGAAACACCCTGAGAAACTGAAGCAAGCTTGGGGTTCTACAAATGCAGAAGTATAGGGAGGGGGACTGTGCCACCATGCAATCAATACATTTGTTAAAAAAATTAATTTTCAGCATGGTTTGTTGAATACAGAAGAAATAATTTAAAAAAAAAAAAAAAAAAAAAGAAAAAAAAAAGAATTAAAACATACTGTTTAGACCTTCTTCTTCAGAAGTGTTTGAACAGCGGTAATAGACTTTCAGAAAGAGAAAAAAAAGTTGATGCAGTGAACTCTATGATGCATTCAATACACCTGATATCCCACAGACTGCACAGCCCCTGGCATCCTGCTCCACATATGGGCAGAGACCCACTCTGTTTCATTCTTCAGGGCTCAGCAGGAATACGGGGCATTTTAGAAATCAGCATCATCAAACAAACCTGAGGCAGCAAATAGCCTTTGCTCTGCTGTCATATGATTTTACAGTGATTTCACTGCAGATTCTGTGGCAATGAGAATTGGAAGCCTGATTCTTTCTGTTGTCTTCCCAAGCTCTGTGCAACACTTCTTGCACCATCCTGTGCAATTTTTACACAAACAAATCATACCAATTTCAGGTCTTTCGGTACAACTAGTGCAGACTAAGGTATAGAGAAAGATTTTGTCTTTTTATGTTAGCAGAATTAGAAAATGATTTAGTTTTACATTAGTGCCATATTTCAATGCCTGCTCCAACCGCACCTAACAGTTAAGTCAGACAGTTTTGCACGTATTTCTTAATTTTTCTTTATGGTAGTAAACACTCAAAGAAGAACCCCTTAAGCATGATAAGTCAAAAAGAATTATAATTAGAGCAAAGAGAAAAGAGAAAGCTTTTAGCTTGGGGAGAACAAACTAAAATAGTAGACCATGTAAATATTGCTCATAATGCTGCAGAATTTGCTATAAGAAGCTTTTGAGAGTCAGATCCTTCATTCCAGAAAAGCAACAACTATAATTCCTAACTATGTGAAGCTTTCCACCACTGTTCAGCCAAGATTTTCCAAAGTAAATCAGACTTAGATGTTTAGTCTGATTTTCTTTGTTAAATCCTTTATTAATTGTTCATGACCTAAATGCACATGCTTTAGTACCTGGTGCTGGATATGAAAATATCTTACCACTTTTCATTAAAAAAATTCAAAGGGCTAAAGAGAATATCAAGAGTCAACAACCATTCTTCAATATGGGGCAAGACCACCATACTCATATAAAACTTAGTCCATGCTTTTCTAAGTTTCTAAGTTTGAATTTCCTCTAGTCAAGTTCTCTGTGGTATTGGTCTACGCCTATCACTGTATAATTTACAAAGCATGCAAGCTCTGATTAGAGGAAATCATTTTTAAAAACATTTTGCCAATGAGTGTGGGGAAATTAGAGAGTTATTTTACATTTTCTCCTAAAGTATCCATGTTATCCTTTGAATACTGTACCTTTAATCTCCAGCCTCTCTTCAAGCCAAGTCATTTAAGGTTAAAAAGTCAGACACAGTTCTTGCTGAGTCAGCACAGTAACTACCCAGCTCCTGATCAAAAAATGGAATGCAACTTTTCTATAGAGAAGCTGAGACAAGGAGGAAGATATCTATTATCTCACTGTCCAATTTCGCCCATTAATTTATATGTTTAGTCTCTATACCCTTCATTTATTGTCAGTAGAAAGCAGTACGGTTCCCCAGAGACATATTTTGGGCTTAAAATCTGGGCTGCTGCTGTGTAGTGCTGCCTAGGGGAACCTCTCTCTCTTCATTGACAGTATGAGAGGAGACAATCTGACCTCCAAGCCTCTGTATCTACAGCACATATTAAGAATGTCCCTTCAAAACCATAAAAATGAAAAATCAAGCTATTTTGATCTCTTCTATCTATAGATATATTACCATCTGTTACCAGGAATGAACTCTGCCCCTTTCTGCTGAATTCCTCCCAAGGTCCTGCTGTCACATTTTCTTGCATAAGAAGTCCTGCCCAGAAGACATTGTTTCAGGGAATTCTGTCAGTCAGTGTATGTTTATAATTTTGCCAGTAGCAGAACATCTACTGGAAAACTATGCTAGAAATTTCCTTCATACTCAGAAGGTATATATACAGAAAATTATCTCTAAAACTTATGCGTACTGATTACATTTGAAGAAGCTACAGACAACTGACCATCTTTGCCTATTGCACCTTATAATTTAGCTAATCCCACATGTCTGGATAAAAACTGTGGTCCTGTAAAACAGTTCTGAAGTACATTTGTTTAATTACGATCTTACTTCCTGGTATAACGTTAACACGAGAAATAAATGCATTTTTATTCTCTTCTCAGCTTTGCCATATATAACTTCCTGGGAGCTTATAATTAAATGCAATCCAGAAGTCTTTTTCCAGGCACTCAGCCCCCTGTGGAGATCATAAGAGCAGCGGTAGCTGAAAGGATACTCACAAGCTGAACACAAGAAAGATATGAAATATCAAAGACAAACTCTGAGAAAGGAGTGGGACTTAACCACTCAAACGTGGTGTGCCTGATTGACAAAGCATCTACACACAAGCCACAGACACTTCCCTCTTCTCAAGATCCTATTCTTGAGTCAAGTTAGCTTCTTGTTTATGAATAGTAATTTTGAAGTTTCAGGAGCTGTGATACAAATAGCGGGAGCTAAAACCAGAGCTCTGAGTTTCCACAAAGCAGCCTGATAAAGCACTGAAAAGGCTCAGACTGCGTCCTTTGCTTGTAACAATTGTGATTTTTTACATTTTTCTGAGGGCAAAAATTTTTTCTGTAATATTTCAGTGGATTCAAGGAAGTTAATCATTTAAAAGAAAATCTATCATTTCTAGGTTGGATCTTTTAATGTATTTTTGGACTTTTGGGACTGTTTGCCCTGGGCTCATGCACGTCATAATGCCTTTGGATATTTATTTATTAAGGCTGTGTTCAACTCTGTCTCAAAGAGTTGAAAGGAATTCATGGGAATGTTGTTTTCATACTATTTTTGTCATTTGACACAAAATAAGTCCAGTAATCCACCTCCAAATGTAGCTCTCCCCTACATGTTACAGATTTTTTTCCCCAAGAGCTCTAGAAACATTTAGGAGTTTTCCAGTCAAATTTTTATGGAACTCTAGAACAGCATGTTTGCCTATTATATTGCATACTTCTGCGAAAGAAAAAGAATAAACTGGATTACATTTTGTTTCTCTGCTCTTCTGGAATTCTCTTAGGGTTCATTAGGTAGTTACAGAAGGCAGGCATCCCAGAAAAGGTACTGGAGAATATAATTCACCTTAATTATTCCCTAACTAGCCTACAAAGGTTGATCTTGAGGCAAAAGCATTAGACATCCAAAGCCTGATATTTAAGTAGTTATTTTACTTGCTTTAAATTGTGATTATGTCCTGTTGACACTAACTTATGCAGCACGTTGTTCATGTAATATGTTTACATTCGTACTACAAGGCAACAAAAACTTTCAGACATTCTGACTTACTCTAAAATTTTCAGATATTTCCCTTAAGCACATTCTCTTTCATATCTATTTCCATTTCCAGCAGGAGATATCGTGAGAATATTACAGAAGAAATAAAAGAGCACCTCAAAGAATCCTGTCTGTTCTGATAGAGATTTTTGTCTAAATATAACGTAAGAGCTTGAGCATTCATGTATTAAATGAAGAGCAGCTTTCCTAATGAATTGTAAGGAAACTCTTCAGACTGGCAAGATACGTAAGTAGTTGCATTTATTCAAGTTTGAAGGCTTACAGTTCAGCTCCTGGGAAAAACTGCAAACAAAAATTGGTATTTTTATGCAGTTCAGTATGTATTATAGAGGACCAATTTTACTTACATTGGTTTACCACGAGGGCAGTTCTCTTAAGTTTAGGTTTTACATGGAAGCATTAGATTAGTCTGATGACAGAATTACAATTTACTGACATGTGCCACTAGAACTCTGTGACAAATCCTAATTCCACATTCACTACAGAAGCCCTCTCTACAGCTCTGGGTGCTGTGTCTGGGTGATAATTAACCTTGCCATGGTGCAGACTAATGAGTTGGCTCCATGTGAAGCCATTCTGCATCTTTGCATGGAGTCTACAAACCTGCATTAACAAACTTCCCAAAGCAAGTCCCTGTGCTACTACTTAGACTCCAAGGAACACAGTGATCAGCATGGGGCAAATTTAACACGGCTAGGAGCCAGCTACGCATTCCAAATGCAGCTTGAATGAAAAGCACTCAGTGGCTTGAGGAATAGAAAGGGCTACCAGAGAAGGTTATTCTTGAGCATCCTAAATTAAATCCTGCATTTTTCAAGGCTGCTCTGATAGGCTCAACTTCATACAAGTTACCTCACTTGGAAAATGCAGTTTAAAAGGATACTTAATGAAAACTTTATGTGAAATAGAAAGGATCAGTTCAGAGAGCAGCTTAATAGTTGATTCATACGTATGCTTACAGGACACAGGACAAATTTTTAAAGCAAAGCCTATGAAACAGAATGAAGCAGGCTCTTACCAGAATATGGAGGGCTGCTGTAGTGAAATAAGACATCGTGATCCAGGCTACTCTAACCTTTACTCCCAAGTTCTGCAACACAAATTATAACACCAGTACTCTTTCTCCAGTGGGCCTTGAACAAGATTAGGCTGTGCTGAATATCCTGCTGCAGCAGAAAAATAAAATGTATGGATTTTTTTTTACAAATGGATTGCCCAGATTACTCTGACTATTGTACAGTTGTCATATAAACAACACATGAGCCTGTTCTCATATGGTCAATAGTGGAGAGGCGGATATTTAACATTTACTCTGACACTCTCACTTGCAAGAAGTATTGAGCTTACACAAATGTCCTGAGGCTGTAAAGCTTAAATTATGGTGCTTTACATAACATTCACAGTAATACAGAGTTTATTCCAAACTACAGGGAAAGAAGCAGCTCAGGAAATCTGTAAAATAAAAGAAGCACAGAATTGCCCAGCTACCCTCTCCTTCAGCCAATACTAGCAGAAATGCCTGCAGTCTCCCAGTCATTTCCTCCCAACACTTCCTCAGCAGTCTCATGTCTCCCATTCAAGATACACAATGACACTGAGAAGCACTTACACAGGTGAAACAATAAATGCTGCTTAATCACAACAGTTTTCTGTTTTTTGCACACCACCATTAGGCAAGTTTGTTCACAGAAAAAATCAAAAGAATACATAACAAAATACCAATGCTGTTATGTTTAAAGCTCAAAATTTTAGTTCTCATACATTTGTAAGCATAATAGTTGAAGATAAATGAAAAATGAGACTGTGTACCTGACAATTATATTGTCTAATTCACATCAAGTTACAATGATTTAAATTAACATTTAGTTTAAAAGCCCATCTACTAGAGAGAGAAAAACCACAATTTCCCGACCAGATTTGCAAAGCTTCCTACTGTCTGAATCCTTTCACCCAAACATCAACCAAAATATCTCCTCACTTCTCTGGTCCCAGTTGGCAGCACTCCCCTCTACCATTATACAGGAAAAAGATAGTAGTTAGTGTCTGCCCATTTTGGCTTATAAAGGTAGCTTTGCTTTCTGTTATATTACTACAAATGGAGGTACCTTGACAGATCACATACACAAATAAATGATTGATATGGTCATCAAGTGTTTACTTCAAAACCAACAAATACAATTTAAAACATGACATATTAACTCTTCTATAACAAAAGATCTAATCACTCCGAGACCGTTAGTTTTGGCATGAATTACGATCTAACGTAGAAAGCAAAACTATCACCAGATAATGAGGCTCACATCTGATGATCTGAATACTCTCAATAGAAGATAAGAAACATCTAGAAGATGAAAGTTTTTCTTTTTTTTTTTCTTTTTTTCTTTTTTTTCTTTTTGTAATAAGTAAGCATATACCCTCCCAAGAGGAATTATTGTTATTTATTTAAAGAAGTATATCAGCGGAACAGAAAATGGAGAGCTTATTCTATTTAGAAAAGGATTTCTTGGGTGTAATGCTGTTTGGATATTACCACCTCTCTTTCTACAGAGTGGACACTCAGTGCTGACTGTGTCCATTCAAAACACTCTTCCCAGTTCTCAGTCTAGAATGGCTTAGTCTCCTTAGGTATGCCACTACTTTATCAGTTCCTCTTTCATTTCCTTGCCATGTTCGTGTTAGAGACATTCATTCCTGCATCGCTCCCTTAGGAAAGACAGAACTGATTTACTGCAGTTTTTATTTATCGATTTGCTTTATCAAGCAAAACAAAACAGGGATATGAATTAAACTAGCTGCACAAAATCAGAGTGAACAAATTGATTCTGAAATACTAATGAGAGGAATTCTCACAAAACACCAGATTTAGGTTTCCAGTACCCCACTTTTTCTTCCTTTCTGCACTGCCCTTTCCTATTGTCTCACAATTTAATCATCTTTCTCCCTTTACAGCCCTTGTTTTGATATCAAATAAAATCAAACAAGAAACCATTCCAAAGTCATCTCTGTATGCATAAAGCCTTCAAGGTTTTCTTCCACTGCTCACTGTAGGGTAGAATGTATCACAATCTGCAGAGGACTCTTGTCTTATGCAAACAGACAGATCTCCAAGGCAGAAGCATTTTCTTATTCCACCCTACTGAATCAGATAGCTCTGCAATTGAAAACTCAGTGAGCTGAACATCAATCAGGCAGATAGGGAAGAATAGCAAGTAATCAGCACAGATGTTGTAGCTATGGTTTCCTTTATTCTCTGAGGAAAATAAACAAAACACCTGTCCCCTCCATGAGGCACTTCATGGGTGAGCCTCACTCTTCTAAGGACAGCCATCAGTTCTATCTATGTTTTCTTGCTGTAAGGATATTGGAACTAAATCCTAATAAGGGTCTTATAACCAGTTACTCCTACTCCAATGTGATTTATATTTGAGACAATATTCTATCTTTCATCAGGACTACTTATCCTATGACAAGTGCACCTGAATATTCTTGCTAATATTAAAGCTATCACAGGCATCAGCTGGAAACAATATCTGAAGTCCCAATATTGATGTTACCAAAACCTGATAGGTAACGATATAAAAAATGTGCTCTCTGACTAATTCGTAAATGAAGATAGATAACTAAAAGCAAGTTGACATTAAACAAAGCAATCTTCAGGGAACAACCTCAGCTTTTCTCTTCTCTTCTGGGAAATATTCTCAGGACTCAAAAAGCTTGTTTATCAAGGCCAATGTGTCAAGAAGGAGTTATCCAGCTATAGCTAGAAAGCGTTATAGCTTTTAAAATCAATCCATTTAAGATGTTAGAAGAACTCTTCCTCAGATAAAAGCATTCAGGATGTCACACGAACAGCAAATAAGGAATAGATAAACAATTTTGTTTAACAGCAAAGATGTCTGATATCTCTGGATCCAGATAACATACTCTGATACATTCCGAATGGTCTGTCATCTTTTCTGTTTTCACTGTCCCATCCCTACCTCTACCACAGTTCTGCAGTTCTAGCTTTTGCCTCCTTGCTCTGTGCATCAACATTCTTCTTCCATTCCTGTAACATTCTCATTTCTCCTCCCACCTAATGAGTAGAGAGAGGGAAAAACTTGAAAACAAAAATAATCCAGAAAGTCAGGGGGTAATTTGGAAAGGTCTGTAAAAGTGATGCTTGTTTCTGTCAAATGAGACCCCCCATAGTAGAAGCACTTTAACCGGTGCACTTGTGGGCACACACTATATGACAAGGAGCAAGGCCTCTCAGACACAGCTTAAAAAATAAAAGACAATGGTCAGTTATTTCCAGCAACTTCTTTTAGCCTAAGTGGCCTACCTCACCTAATAGCTACAGTTACAAGGGCTGCACCAAAAGCAATGCCTTCCATCTTGTTAAGTTGGCCCACAACGTCAGAGGCAGACATTGGTGGTATGGTGGTAGAACCTTCCTTCCAATAATCCGTTACATTTTGTTGCTGTGTTACAGATAGCAGCAGAGAGACAGTCTGACAAAATGGCATCTGACATGAAAGTGTACGAAGCAAAGGTGTGAAACTGAATTCCTCCATGCAGAAAAGAACTGGAAAGCAAAAAGTGTCTGTGAGAACAGTGAGGAAATGGGTGGTAAGTTTCAGCAGTGGTGACAGTGGAGCAGATTTTTATAAGCATGGCATGCAGGCTATTGTGCTATTATCCCTCGCTGGCCAAAATGCATAGCTAATGGGTAGTATGCTGAAAAAATAGTTTTATGTAGCTGACAGCTTGCTCTATCAAATAGTGGTATTTTGCTCATCATATCTGTTGTGCTTTCCATGAAATAAAGAGGCGTTACTTTTCTTATCTACATACATAATGTATGTAGATGTTGTAAATTCCTGGATGATATTCAGCACTCATGCTTGTTACTGAGCTAACAGAAAACCTTAACATAGCAGATTTTTTTTTCTCAATAAGAAAATAACATTTTGTGCCCACAACGGTACTTTCTTTATTTACAAAGTTGACAATGCAGTCAACTGTCAAGACTGAATACAGTGTACAAGTATATGCAGAGATCTTTGTATCTTATTTGATTTGCAACAAGCCCAGAAAATCAAAGCACTAGCATTTGATTTTGGGGAAAATAAAAAAAGAGAGAGAATGACTGAGAAGCTCTCAATTAACAACTAACTTTCCTAATTTTGATATAACACTCAGTGATGAAAACACAGATCATGCCAGACCCTTAAACTGAAGCTATATTTTACTTAAATTTCTGTTGTCATGTAATGCTCCTTAATCAAACCAGCAGACAAAACTTTCCCCTGAGCAGATTTTTAACTAGCTAGAGATGGGTGCTTTTACATACCTATTTCTTAAGACTTTCATCATCTTTATTCAGACTGTCTCATTAGACCAGCTCAGAAGTTTGAGATAAGTAATGCAGGAGAATCAGATACAACATATATAAAGCAAACACTTCCACTGGTGATTGCTTCTATCAGACAAATGTTGATAAAATCTTTGAAAGTAATCCTTCAGAAATCATCAACAGGGAGAGCATATAGTGCATAACCCCAGATTTTGTACTACAGAAGGAAAACTATTGGCATAGAAAGCTCTCCATTGAAAGCTTGAGAACAAATTTATTGTAACTGGGATAATATGATATGCCCCACTACTTTCTAAGAAAATGGACTGAAATCAGGGCCATTTGGAGAAGAATATGAATCAGAGTGTTTGTGAATTTCAAAGCTACTCAAATGACATGTGGCATTTCAGTGCTTCATTAACTCTCTACACAGTGATAAGAAACAGGCCTTGGATTTTGCTAGAAGAAAGTATGGGAAGCTTTATAACACAAGCCTCCTTTAGCTCCTCCTCCCAAACAAAAAGATCATTAGGTATAAAATGTCAAATCTGATTTTTAAGATGCAGAACAATTCCTATTCCTGCCACATGAGATGCAACATGAGTATTAAGATGGCTTACTTTCATCATTACTCCTGCAGTTCAGATTTAGCTTTGTAAGAATGATCATTAAGGGCATTTCTTTGGCTTTGAGTGCTTCCTTCCTCCTTACGTTTTAGAACCAGTCTCATCATCTCAAATTCAGTCTATCCAAACATGACCTTTACTAACTTAACAACCCCTCTGCTTAGCTTTTCTAAAGCATTTAACAACTATCCTTTCTATCTCTTCAGATCACTGATAAAAAGAAGTAAAAACTATACTAAAAGTCCTCAAGAAATTTGCTTTTCTCAAGAAAACAAGGCAAAAAATCCTCCTAATTAAAATATGTGTAAATATGTTTTTATATTTATAACTGTTTCGGCTGAAAAAAGCTGCTTTCTTATCATGAAGATTTAAGAGAGCATCTGGCCCCCATTCACAAATACAGAAGAGTAATGATATTGAAAAGTTCTGTATATATTGTGGATGTTTCAACAACTTCCAAGCACCAGTGGAGCAAAATGGGTAGATTACTAATATAACTTATAAATCAAAATACTGGTTGAAAATATTTTCATTGTTTGTTTCCCTTTTCCTCCAGTTTCTAGCTTCTAAATAAAAGTACTAGCTTATAATAATGGTTCCTGTGAAATTACCCTCTCTTCCATCTTTTCTTCTTCCTCTTCTCCTGGATTTGTTTTTATAAGGATCATTTTCTAAGGCACTGGAACATGTTGCCCAGACAAGATGCAGATGCCCCATCTCTGGAAGTATTCAGGGCCAGGTTGGACAGAACTCTGGGCTACCTTATCTAGTATGAGGTCTCCCTGCCAATGACATGGGTGTTGGAATTGGATGATCTTTAAGATCACTTCCAACCCAAGATACTCTGTGATTCTATGACTCTGTGATATTCCCTATAAGCAAATTTCTTTTTTTAAACAGAATCACTCTGATAATGGCACTGGGGACTTGTGGGCATCTAATTAAATGTTCCTAAACAGCTCCCAATTAGTATCATGCTATTTCAGTTTAAATTGTCTTCCACCTGAATGAGCTTATAATTGCTTTCTAATTACTTCTATTGCTTTCAAAACAAGAAATAGATATCTATTAATGATCTGAATTTTGTATATGTAATTCAAGTTAAAGTACCCCTTTTATAACCAGTTTTTTTGTTGTTTTATACATTATACTCATATACTCATGGTTTATACTCATTAAACTCATCCAGAGTACTGGATGAAATGATTATTTCATTTGATATAATGTCTCAGTGTTATGCTGTAGAAATTGGCCCCCACACTGCACTGTTCTACAGTTCTATCATACAGATAAATGAACATTAATTTAAGCAAACAGGGCAAGTCTTATTTTCTTATTTTAAATGCTCATGAAACTGAGGACTGATTAGCAATCAAATCTCTTCAATAAGAAAGAATTTATAGTTATCAGTTTTCCATCTATTTTAGAAATGAAATTTAGTAGCATACTGTGACATTGGAAGAACATTATTTTAAGGTCATTCAATCTCTGCTCTAATGTTTTCATTTCAGAGTAGAAACTACTTTTTAAATCCTCATTCATTTCTGCATTAGTGACTTTGAAACTGAGGAACACATGAAATTACTTAGTTTATTTTTTATCTATGTGCAAGTAATAGCTGGAACACCTACTGGCCAGAATGATTTTGGGGTGGATTTTTCGTTGTAGGTTTTTTGAGGGAGAATACTCTTTACTGTTTTTTTCTCTCTCTTTCCTAGAGGAGGAGACTGCATTTGAAGCTGCCATCAGAATCAACACCATGCAGTCACACTGTACTCCCAGTTTTCTCAGACGATATAAAGAGACCTCTTTCTGTGCTTTCACAACAAAATAATAATTGAGAGTGTTAGTGCAGAAGGGTTCTTCAGCCATCCTCTAGTTAAAACGCTTAGCAAGATTTAAATCATTTAATACATTCATACTGGTAATTCTTGACACTGAAATAATTCATAATTTGAACTAATATTAGAAACAGGCACACTTCAAAGGAATAGAAGATTAGTTCAGATAAGCACAGAAAATCTGGAAGGCAAAGCAGCCACCTTTGAGCTGGAAAACTCTCAGATAGTCTTCCTGACAGCTAACCACAGGTATTACAGTGATATCGAAACGCAGGACAAGATTATCATAGGGTCAGTGCAGACTGTGGCAAAGGACAGTCTTGGTCCCTAAATGCTTACAGTCTAAACTAGATAGTAAAAATCAAGAACATAAATAAATAGATAAGGAGATGGGAAGGAGAAAATGCAAAATCGAAAATGCAAGTTAATTATTCAAACTGAGATCAATATTGCTAAGGTTTCCTTTCAATACCACAGCTAGCTCAAGTGTCTCTTTATGATATTTCATTCTATAATGTACGTATAACACAGATCTGTTAGGTATCATAGTTTTATCTGGCCAGTAACAAAGAACTTAGTCAACAGCTGAGCTTTCACCTGGCAGCAGTTTTCAATTAGCAAAATTGCCCAATCCAGTTATTACAGAGAGTATCTATACTGGAAAAAACAAAAGTGCAAGGTATGGAGCTACTGGAGAAAGCTCATCAAAGGATTCTGAAGGTGATGAAGGGACAGAAGCAACCTTCAAGAAGGGAAAGGCTGAGAGTGCTGGGACTGTTCAGCCTGGAGAAAAGCTCAATGTATATAAACATCTGAAATATTCTAAAAAGTATTGTTCATATTCCATTCATGTAGACATAATAATTATGAAATTAAAATTCAAGAGAAAATTCAACTTTTTTCATCACATAAATTATTAGTAGATCCTAATTTAATACAGTAATATTCTCAATATAAATCATGTTTATCGCAAAAAAGGTTTAAAAAGGTAGATTTGGGGTTTTTGTTTGTTTGTTTGGTTTTTTAATATATATTTTTAAATAAAATAAAAACTCCTCAAAATAAAGTTCCTAGCCCAGACTTGGAATCTGAACAAGTAGTTCTAACTTCAGCAAGAGGATCTATATGTCCAGCACTAAGCAAGTACCTATGTGCTTCACAGATCTATGTGATTTCTGCATCACTATTAGCACAAGCACTTATTACCTACAGTACAGAATTTCAGATTGCAATGCTTTCTTGTTAACTGCGCTAATTCTCTGAGGTACCAAGAATTTCATGATTTTCATAAATATTTTTTGTTGTCGTTGTTTGTTTGTTTGTTTGTTTTTTATCTCAGCCCATAACTTCTACTATGTTGTTTTCTGATACTTTCCCCCAGTTCACTAGTGTTGGGGGGGTGGAAGTGCTGACTAACTGACTGTGTGGTACTGACTGTCAGTTGTGCAGTAACAAGCTTTCGGTTGTTCACTTCATCAAGGAGTTTTTATCCCATTAAAGCACAAGAACAAAAGTTCCGTTTAAATTTAAGCAAGTCCTAACACCTCTATGGATTGACTTGTATATCAGCATATTAGTAACATTTCTTGTTTGGGGACTTTTCTGCTTTCAGATCAAGAACTTTCCTTCATCCAAATGCTATCTGCAGGCTATGTCTTCCAACAATGTTTCAGATCATTCCTTGCACAAGGAAATGACGGCTGTCCCAATTAAAATTTTCACATATTTATGTTTATCTCAGATTTTGCTTGCCTGGTACATGAACACATGGAGGATTTTCCAGTAGCTTATTGGTGTTTCTAGAAACTCTGGCACTCACCAACAAATTCTTTTTACCAAATATGGCAGGTAACTGATTTCTTTAGTTTTCCGTTCATCTTTCCTTTTCAGTTGTACTACAAAAAAATATTATTCAGGATATTCTCAAATTTTACACTCCAGTATTTACTTATCTTTTTTATCTAAGAACTAGGTAAAGTCATGGACACATTTGTAGTTGGTGGCTCTTAAAATCCATTTCATTTAGAAATCCTAAAATATCAGTATAAGCTAATGCAGGCAAATTTCTCTTGCAAATGAGTCCATTCATTTTTTCCATGAGAGTAATTTTAATGAAATCTTGGGATTAGAAATAGCTATTCATAATTTTATTATATTAGTATTTCTCTGTTAATTGGCAAAGTCATGTGAGCTTTACATGAAATAGACAAAAATCAGATGTTTACAGCTGGAATCTGGGGGAGGAGAGTGCAGGCAGGATCAACCATAGGGTTACAACCTCCATTCTCCTGTTGCCTGCTCCTATCCCAAAAATAGAGACACCTCCTGACAAATTAGAGGTAAGTCCTTGCTCTTCTTCTGACATAACTCACAGAAGCATAATATTGCAGTCCAGTCTTTCTTCCTCAGAAATGAAGGCATACAAGACAAGTGCTGCACTGCTGATTCAGGGATGGCAAGGAACAACTTCTTTAGGCAAGAGAAGGCATTTGCATCAAGCCCGCTGTTAAAGCCTTCTTAAAATTAGCCAAAAGCACAACCTTTCTTCAGCACATTTTCCATTTTTCTTACATAATAATGAATGCTGTCAGCTGTTATACACTCAATTGCAGTGAATATTCAAATATGCTGACAACTATGCTTTGAATATTAAGTAATTTTAATGTAAAGAAATCTCTAAAGAGGAAATGAAACCCATGCATTGATTGCTGAATCCATCCCAACAGCTATTTCTTCAGATATTGAATTTAAAAAAAAAGTTGTTTATGTGAACTTGAATCCTGCAGTGACTGATGAGATTATTTAGGAAACAACTTGGGTCAGCCAATCTTTATGAAAACAAAAACAAAACCAGCAATCTCACAAACAAGTAAAATTACAAAATACATAAATAAATTATGTATGTCTAGCCTCCACAGAAACATTTCTCACAGACACAGAAATTTAGCAAATGCTTAAGTATAAACTTATTCTTAAATTGGTAGTTACTGAGAAAAGCATGAATAAACTTAGTCATCTATCATCTATCTTAGTCACCGCCTCATCTATCAAAATCCATTATGCCAAAATATACTGTTAGAAATTAATTTAATAATCAATCTGAACTATTTTAAGGCTTTGTAGCTTGGTACAGAAGATACTCTATAGTAATTTGCAAACACCACTTCACAAGATCTTCTAGCCCCTGAAGCCTTGACAAACCTTTAGAAAGTTGCTTGAATTTGTCAAGTTTCATTGAATATCCAGAAACAAAGATTTCCATTGGAAACCTAAAGTTACCAAGTGAAAACATCAGTTTACAGGGTGACCTTAGTAATGCAAGTTTCGCATCATATAGTTATTACAAGAATTGTGATTTTCTCATTATTTCTGAATGAAATTTTGTGATCTCCTCTTCAGGAAGGAGAAAGACAAAATGTTTTGGGTGGAAAAAAAACAAAAAAACAAAAAACCCTACATTTGTAATCCATAAGCTTTTGGTAAATAGCTGAAATATTTCAGTAAACTTCTTGTTGAAACAAGTAAGCAAACAATCTCACAAAACCTTTGCAACATCTCCACCTCACAGAAGATAGAAACAAGTTTTAACAGAAAATCTGCATCACTCCTAAATGACACACTGTATAATTATTTTATATACCTTGATGAGTATCTAAAGGGACATTTAAACATTCTAAGAAGTTAACAGAGAACCAGCCCCAAAATAGCTCCAAACAACACTGCAGCAACTCATGTCAGTAACTTTTGGTCATTTCCTCACACCAGAAAGCAACTCCAGTCATTGCATTAGGATCCATTATAAAATTTAACACTTATTTCTTTTTTTAGGCATGCTTTGAAGTGGTGAGTGTGATACAGTCAAAATGACATAAAATTATGAGTAGGAAAATAAATGACGTTCACGGGGCTCTTGATAATTAAACATTTAATAACTATTTGCATAGATTCCAACAGTGACATGCCAAATTTATCAACTCTAAAATTAATTGTAACTTGCACCTTACCCTGCAAGATGCTGAGAGCCATCTGTGCAGGATTGTTTAAGTCATACTTGTAAAATCCTAAGATGGATAGCCTCAGATCCAGGCTCTGAGAAAGAATTAGGTCTTGTTTTCATGATGGCCTCCTTAAACAGTTTCACGGTCATAACTTGCTGCTCTTTTCAATAGAAATGTATTCTTCATAGTGTGTGCAAGATATTTCACCTCTTTTAAATGCATTGAAGTTACACAGATTTACTTAAGGGAAGTGCTCATCACAATATTTCATTCTCACTTCAGCAGAGCAACACATTAAGGTCTTTTAAAGATGTCAGATATCTTCTATGCAATAATTTCAAAATAGCCAAAATCCATTATGAAAAATATTTCTGGCAAACTCTTTGACCTGTGGATAAGTAACAACATAAAGAATCAATAATAAGAATGCCAGGAAAGATTTATAAATGTATTTTACTGTAAAGTATACAATTACAGAGTACATCAAATTTGTCAGTATCACAGTTTCCTCATACTCTCTGACACTTTTGAAAAGCATCTATCCTGGTTCACTAATGGGATTTAGCAAAGAAGTAACAGTTTTCCTTTGTGCAGGTTCTTTTTGTATATGTACACACACATACTCACAAAATGAAAGTGTCCAAGACGTTAATTCTATTGCATTTGTACCTTATGCCATTGAAGGATGAACTGAAAACTTCAAATGAACAACGCCATAATAATAGAAAATAAGTAACTGCAGTGTTTGCAGGTGGGTTTGTCAACAGCCTAACCTGACAAGAAAATTAATTTCATTGTATAATCCAATTTTTGTTGACAACCTGAAGCGATACCACAAACAAAAAAGTAAGGTTGACCTCAAAGTCTGCCTGCTTGCTCTTCAGATAAGCACTGGATGAATCCATTATATGATAAGCAATATCGCTGAATAGATACATTTGAAAAATTTTTAGGCTGTCTGCCAGAAATAAAAGCATAATTTTAACCAATGTTAAAATTGTTAAAATGTTAAAACAGTATATACATGAAAATAGATCAACCCATTCTGCCAAGGGAAACTTTTGTTTCAACAACAAAAATATATTTAGAACCGACGAATAGAGACAGTAATTCTTACCTCCTGACAAAGTGCAGTGAATAACGTACAGAAGCACAAACACACAGAATTGGAAGGAATCTCTAGAGATAACCTAGACCAACACCCTGCTAAAGCAAGTTTTCTAGAGTAGGTTACACAGAAAAGCATTCAGGTAGGTTTTAAATATCTCCAGAGGACACTCCACAATCTCTTTGGGCAGCTTGCTCCAGTGCTCTTTCTATTACCTTCAGTCATTTTTTCTGAGGAACAGATTTCTCCTATTTGTTTATTTTGGGAGACTGAGAAGCTCAGGCTTTCTCAATCTAATATTTCTGATGCCATTTCTACAGATATAGAGGCCAAATGTATACGTTCCTTGTATGCACAGCATGTGAGCTTTTCATACAAGTCTGATTTATCATACACCTATTAAAATCCAAAGACCTGTGATCTATGTCAGAACATATTCCTAAGGTAAAGTTAAACATTTCATTATGAATGAGTGCTCTTCAGTATTATTTGAATATTCTGTTTGTTTTCTTCTCCTTTACCATAATTGTCTTTTCATAACGAGATGTGACACTACTGCAAGTTTAAATGCCAGCTCACGTACTGCACGAAAGAAATTTGCATTCAATTAGAAGGTTTTTTTTCTGTGTTATGTGCAGTGATAGTATTTTATTTGCCTGCTTCTATCATTCTTGGAGTCAGTAATTTAAGGCTGTGATAGCTGAACTCATAATAACGCTTAAACACACTTAGACAATTCCATTCAATAAATACTCCTTGACTGTCACTAATTCATTCATGCACAGCGGTAAAGAACATCCTCAAGGAGAAAAAGATGTTTTGTTTTAGGATTGTTGTTTGGTTTTTTCCCCCCCATAGTATTATACGTCTTTTACATCAGATACTAACTTAATAACCATCTAATTAAGGATTTAAGTTTTGCTGCTAAGCTATAACAGGAGAACATTAGGACATTGAGGGCATAATAAGAAGAGGAGATTAAACAGAATAGCTTGGGTTATCAGGGACCTAAAAGATCACCTGGTTCCAATCCCCCAGCTATGGACAGAATACTTCCTACTAGATCAGGCTGCCAAGGATTCCATATAACTTGGCATTGGATGCCTCCAGGGAGCTTTCACCTAATCGTGAAGTTTCTGTATACCCTAGCTTTGAATAGGACAATTGCTTAAGTATGCATTTAGGACTGGCAGCAAGCCATCTACTTGTCCCTTACATTAAATAGGTACTTTGGCAAACTCCACCCCCTCACAGAAGATGAGTTTTCAGAAATAACCATTCTCCCTTAAGCAGGCTAACTGGAACAATGCCAAGCTTGATAAATCCTGAAAGGGTCTGAGTGAGAGACAAAAAAAAAAAAAAAAAAAAAAAAAAAAAAAAAAAAAGTGCACAGAGGAGAAACCCAGAAAGAAAATTACACAGAGAAAGCAAATCTTCAGAGAAAATCAGAAGAAAACATGTCAGATAAAAACAAGAGATAAATATATAGAATATGTATTTTTTGAATTAACCTCTCCCTTTATCCACCAAAAAGCAAAAAAATCTCAGTTTATATGTTATCTGACAGGTATAGTGTTTACATCATAATGCCTGATTACTTGTAATTTCTAACACCTTTAGAAACTTCTATACTCTTCAAGCTGAAACTTTTCATTTTGAACTCTTGTTTTTGAGTCTGTGTCTATATCTTCACTAGGTCTTTCATCTGCCCCACTGCCTAGTTTAAAGGTTTTTATATATTCAACCCCAATACATTTAGAGGTTACATTAAAATTTTCTGAGCAAAACTGTTTGTCAGCTGATAGTAAACAAGTGAAAGCCTCCTCCAGAACTGCTCCTTTTTTTTTTTTTTTTCATTCTTCTCTAAATCAAAGTAGCACCTATGAGTCATGAATACAAATATCTGAATTTGTTAAGGATTCTATGTACCCATAGAAATTTTCTTTCAACACCCCCTACTTTTTTCAACCAATTTAAACACTGTTTTTAAAGCAGCCCAAAGATGAAATCCCAGAAACTATATCTGGCAGGAAAAATACTGCATCATTTAGTAGTTTTTGCAGAGATATTGCAATAAATGTGAATTGGCCTATCTTAGGAACTAAACCAGAAAGTTTGCATAAACAAATTTTCTCCTGCTGTTTTTCAAAGTTTGGCTGATTGAATTTTTGATTTGCTTGATTTGCTTTTCTTAGATTATAAAGGTGAACTGCGTGATTTGGCCACAGATTCCTTTTCAACTTTCTCTTTGTTGTGCATAAAGCATAGTGTCTTTGGCTCATAGCCAAACAGGCAGTCTGGAAATTGCATTAAATACACAGCTTTCTGAAGTCAGGGTTCATACAAATTCAATTTCCAAAAATCTAATATGGCCTTGTCTCTGAGTTTAAAAATATTAATAAAAAATAAAAATCAAGAATGAAATTCTATAGTAGAAGCTCTAAAGCACTATAAAGTCATTAAAATATTCAAGCTAAGATGCAGATTAAAGATTAAATTCCCACTTCATTTTTACCCTGTATTTACAAATTATCGCACAGGAAATGTTATATATAACTGTTATTTTTAATTTCTTTCTCAAAGGGCATAGATGAAGTGGAACAGCACATTATTCCCAATCCTGTTCAATGCATCAACAGCCCTACTCTGCATTCATAGTCTCCTACTTCCTTACTGGCAAAATACATCTTTAAATTTGTGCAAAGTATTTTACATAGAAAGAAGGAAGCATCAAAAAATAGTCATTAATTCATACTGCTGGAATAGCGAAGGTGGGATACCAATTTCAAGAGAAAAACGTTTGCTTAGCAGAAAAGAACTAAGAAGGCCTTGATCTCTGCAGGTCCAATGTAGACAAAGCAGCCTTCACAGTACTGTAGCAAAATCATACCTAACACTGGGATATATTCGTCTCCAAATGAGGAACAAAATTGCAATTCCAAGTGAAAGAGAATGGAAGATAAAGCTGGTGGCCATGTCCTTTCACTTCCATTGGTCTATACCTCTGCATTTTTCCTCTTTAGTAAAACAGACAAAATCCTCATAGCACAATGCTTGACAGTTACACATATGATCAAATGTCTGGTGGATAACTCTCTAAATTCATAAAAGACTGAGAAGAATCAAGGGAATGATTAAAACAAATAATTTGATAAATTATTTACAATACTGAGGCTAATCAACACAGAAGTAATTCCTAAAGGGAAGTCAGCTGAACTTGAGAGACTAATGGCAGTTTTTTGTTAGCCTGGTCACCCAGACAAAATCTTATGGCTTTTAGGCAGTGAAATCTGATGACATGTAGTAATCATGTCAGACAGACAATATGGATAACAAGTATACAGGTATTTGTGCATGAAAATTTCAGCTACAAATAGAGCCAGTATAGCTCACAGTTTAAAATCTGTATCTGTCCAGGCTGACTATTGCTTTCCTTGGGCTTGGGGCTTTTTTAAGCATTGTGTTTTTGGGTTTTGGTTTTTTTGCTTGTTTGTTTTTTTCACATTGTTCCCCTACTGCTGGAAAAGTCTTTCAAAATGCTTTAAACAATCATTTAACAACAACAAGGTACGTTTATCAGCCTGTCAGCTTAAGTGCAAAGCATCTCCCAAAGCTACTTGTAGGTGAATTTTGTGTCACTGAACTGTCTGAATAACTGGTAATAACATGCCATAACTGGTAATAAAGTGCCAATCTACTGTGTCAATAGGAAGCACTGAAATTACATGTTCTAAATATACTCTCTAATAAAAAGAGTGGAAAGTCACATAGCTGTCAACATAAAGGACAGACTAAGGTGCAACTGGCCAGCAAAGTTCAAATATGAAAGGATGTGCTAGAAAGCAGAACAAAACAATAAATAAAATATAGTGTTATGCTGGAAACAGAAATCATTCTCATCATAAACTTTGCACATATATAGAATTCATATTCAAATTGAGCATGAGAATTTTGAATGGGCTACTAGTGGAATATCACAGAAGAGGTGCTATTCAGACTCTTGCTTTTTCTAATAACATGGAGCAAAAATCTCAGTGGCTGCAATCAGGAGCAAATCAGGACAACAAACCCGCTTTCTTGTCAGTTTGTAACATTTACTACATATGCCTGGCTAATTCTGTTCTAACACATGCCATTCTTCACAGTCCCAGAGAAAAATAGACAATTTAATGATAATGACTCGGAGAGAAAGCAGTGGTGCAAATTCAAGTGTAAGTGTAGCAGGAGCCCATTTTGTGCCTGTTGATGTGCATCATCTTTAAAAAAGCAACAACGAACATATTACAAGCAACTGATGCACTCAGCAAGAAACCAAATAACTTCAGAGATTAACTATCATGCAAAGATTTGGGGGAAATTTTGAGTTCAGCAATCACTGCCTTTTTCATTAGCAGAAAGCCAAATTCATGGCAATGAGAGTATTTCAACTCCTTCATGTTTCCCTTCAACAATATTATTATTCAACAATATTATTTTGTTGTGTTATTGCTTTTAGGCACCTTCAAATATGCCTTGAATCTATGTGTTTAATTCGACTAAATAAGCAAACAGCAAAAAGCAGTGATCTGTCTGTCTGACAGATACAGCCTCTCATAACAAGATAGTCATTTATCATTGTCCCTCAGCTTAATTCATTAGCTTCAGTTGTTCGCTATTCCCAGTTTCCCTTTTCCAGGTGATGAGATTATCTAAGGCCTCACCACCACTGCAAATTTTAAACATTTAATACCTTACTGTATGATCACTGCGTTTTCTAGTGAAAAGTCTCAACACGTGTTCTTAGGAGAAGTTTATTTTGCAAGGTCACTGCTAAACTTCATTATTTCCTTGGTTCTAATTTTTCTTTTATTTTCTTTCTTGGAAAAACAAATGTGCAATACTGCTGTTCAGCATATTATACAATCCACATAACTATAGTCTCCATTTTTGGAAAACTGTGGCTTTTCATTCTGCATTAACAAGATCATCATTTGGAGGTTGCTATTTAAGTTGCTTTGTCATTGTTATTATTGTATTCAATATTTCACTCCCCCACCAAAAAAAAGCAAGCATTCCACAGGCATAACACTACCACGCAACAGAGTAGCAGAGTAGCAGCCAGTGTAGATTACCACTTAAACTGCAGTGTAATCTGAATTTAGATATGTCTTTTCCATATTCAGAGCTCTCCAATTCAGATAAACACCAAAGTACTTCATATTTTCAGCCCATAAGTAGAATTTCTAATGGAGGTTCAGGGTTTAATTCTGTAATTCTCTAATAGAGGCAGGTATCTTGTTTAGAACAAAGCAACCTCGCCTAAAAAAACTCAACATGTGTGGCAAACACACTACTAGAATACCACTGTCAGCCAGAAAATCAGCCTTCTACTCAATGTCAGTCACACAAGCTTAAAAACAGCATCCACAATCAAAAATTTTGCTGAGAGAGATAATTATTCAAAATGACAATGAAAAGATGCATAATAAGCACTGGTTAAAACTTCTATTACGTTCTAGACATAAAATGCCAAAATAAATAGAAACAGAAGAATGATTAACTTAGAAAATTGTTTCTAAAATTAACGGTATTTTAGAAGAGGAATCTGTAAAAATTTCTCTCTCAAACTGAATTGTTGAGTTACCTGTAAATAATAGTAACTATATCTTCAGTGACCTGACAGCAGTTCTTTTTACCATGGCCATAGTAATCTATTGAATAACTGGCCTTCCTTTCTATTCCCTTTTGTTCCTAGAACTATTACAGAACATCACCAGCAGAATTCAGCCACTAAAATCTGAGGAGAAAGTGACAAGAGCACAACTTTGTGACACTGTACTATTGACGTGGGACCTGGAGAAGGACTAGCTGCACAACCAACAGTAGCATGCATTTTTAATCCACAGTAACTTACTTCTCTGCAGGCTGCAGGATGTTTGAAGATGAAGTATCACAAGAGCACCCATACTTTGTAAGATAGTAAACTGAGAACCCTTTTTATCAGGTAAAGCATCCTTAATGTTCATCTTACGCATCTAGTTTTAGAGTAGTAAGTATGCATAATGTGGCAAAAAAAAAATAAACTAAAAATAAAAAAATAAAAAATAAATAATAAACTAAAAGATCAGCAAAATTATTAAGTAAAACTTTCCTTAAACAGTTACCAAAATTTTTCTCAACAGATGGGATGTTTTTGTTGATATCTCAAGTATCACTTGAAGAAAGATTGTCAGAAGAATTTTTTTCTTCAGAACGCACCATTCAAAATCTGTCAAGTGAAATGTTGACAGATATTAAAGGTTAAACATTGGGGTTTTTTCTGAGAGCAGAAAAAAATCTAAAGATAAAGCTGACAGAGAAAAGATAAAACAGCAGAGACATACTTGTCAGTGCAGAGATCAATCCATCCTTTCAGAGAACTTAACTGAATACATCTAGCCACATTTCTGTTTTCATATTTTAGAGTACAAATTTCAACATATTTTAATTACATTGCATATAGCCTCAGAAAGGGAAGTAAAATAAAGGTAATAACATCTCCAATGGAATAGTGTTATTTGTGTGAAATATTCCATTTTTTTTTTAACGATATTCCAAAATGTCATAGACTCTTATAAAATTCTTTTTTGTAAGTTACAGAGATTAAGATATATTAAATTCATGCACAGAAACTACGCATTGGCATAGTAGTAGCTTGTACTGGATCTGCCCAGAATAGAGTTAGATTTCTTAGCAGCCCATAGGGTGCTATGCTTCATATCTCTGGCTGAAATGGCGCTGAACTGATGTTCAGCATCAGACAGTGCCTGTACTGCATCAAGGCTTTCTTTTTTACCTCACTGTACTGTGCTTCCCCACTCCTGTAAGTGGGCTTACCCAGCTGGTGAGCAATTGCCTTTATATTACTCAGGGTTCTCACGTTCGGTTGATTGTTTTTTCCTCTTCTTCCTCATTCTGTGAAACTGTCGTTATCTCTATTCTCTCCACCATTCTCTCCTTTGCCATGTTTGTTATCTATTTTCTTGTTGGGGATTTTTTATGTGTTTTAAGAATTCCTGTACAAATCAGAATTAAGACTATAGTAATGCATTTAGATTTTAAAAAAGTGTACTGCTAAACTTCAAATGAAACTGAATTTTCACCAGGAAATGCTGTTTCGCTGAACCACATGCCCTTTTCTCCATCCATTACAAGTCAGTTTTGCTGCTGTATTTGTCAAGTTAGCAGGAGATTTCTAAAACTCATCTCTATTGGATCCAGCCATATCTCATGTGCACTCCAGCCATTACAGCTTCCAACTCACAGGGAACTACTCAGAAAAATTGACTGGTTTTTCATTTTTATTTGTACTAATAGTAGGAAGATATCTGGGAAACTATAGGAGTGTGGGACATTTTGTTTACGAAAGAGGAAACGCTCACGTTCCCTTGATTAATTTGTCAGATCTTTTACAATTTACATGAATGGATAGGTACAAACAGCCTACAAGCGAATCCGGTTTGAAATTAAGTTTTCATAAGAAAGGAAAACAAAGTCCTATAAACTACGAAAATTACTTCCTCATACTCTAACTTATATTTAAAGCGATAGATTCCAAATTTAGACCCCTCTTTCTATATGTCACTTTGTTTGTTTATACGTACAATACACCTTTTAATTACAGATGCTTACAACAGCGTCACTTAAGTCTCAAACTAAATTATCATACAAGTGAACAACTTAGAAGTTCTTATACAAAATGAAAATCTGAAATTGGATCTGCTTGAAAAAAAGATGTCTTTCCTTAAGAATCAGCTGACAAATTACATTGACTTAAAAACCATTTTATGTAAAGCAGGCAAACTTCTACCCTGTTCACTTCACCAGGAGCAGGAAGCATACTCCTACAGGACCAAGGCAAAAAATGCAAAACCTGGTCATCAGCTTTTTCTCTGAAGAACAACAGAAAAACTACCAGGAGCACAAGAGCATTGTTTCAGCTTGAACCACTATAAAAGAGCCTGAACACTTCTTTTTTTAAAACGCACAATTCCTCATTAAATTTAAAGTGTTACTTCCACACAGCTCACAATACAGATCATTCGGTTGGCACACCTCATCATCCTCACAGAAAGTGAAAAATCCCCATCTGTTAACCACATTCATAGGTCAAAGCACAGTCATTATAAAGGTAATTTTTTGCACCTTATCAGTACTCAATAAAGATACTTAATAACACATCTGATCAGAAATGGATGTTAACCTCAAACTTAGTAAGGCTTCAAAAATCTTCAGTGAGTAATTTAGATTTTTCAATTCATTTCTTACAGTGTAACTGCTATTCATTAAATAGTTGAATTTTTCACAGATAGATGTAGCATATAATGGGGTTAGAGACTCAGGGACAGAGCAAGAAAAAGAAAAATTCACTCTCAAAACTAAAACTAGTGTACTCCACTGTCTCAGTTTTTTCCTAACCACAAAGGCAACCCAAATGCCCCATAGGCGTTTACAATTTCAGCAAGAAACTTCTGCCAGTGCTTACAGCTTTCGTTCATGGCTAAGGTTCAAGTTGAATATTAGGAAAACTTTCTTCTCAGAAAGAGTGGTGAGGCATTGGAACAAGCTGTCCAGGGAGGTGTGCTGGAGCCATTGTCTCCAGAGTTGTTCATGAAATGTGCATATGTGGCACATGGGGGCAGAGTTTAATGAGCTTGATAATGATGGGTTGACAGTTGGACTTGATGATCTTTTCCAACTCCATTGTTTCTATGATTTTACAATCTGCCAAAGGAAAAAAAAAATAAATCACTGAATAAATGCTAGAAAATTCTGTTATGTTCATAAACATAACAATCATTTTGGATGGATGATGTATGATGTCCCAAAAGACCTAGATCTGACATTTGTGAATAAAGTTCGTTCCAATCTCACGCAATACCTCCTGCAGTATAAGTTAAAACATATTCTTTTTTTCCTTTTATTTGCTCGTTTCATAGTTTGTATTAATTCTTATAAATAAAATGTAGGTCTTATGATAAATTGTCATAATTAACTAGTAATTAACTGTAATTAACTTATTTTGTTATTATATAGTGTGAGGAATAAGTGTGGAAGCTAGCTGCAGTTTTATATATTGAAAATATTGTTCAAGATATGTAGAGCTGTCAGCTGTTTTAGAATATTTACAAAATATTCCCAAAGGCAGATGAAAAATAGTTGTTTTACAATGCATTCTCTAAAGTTACCTGAAATGCAAGTGCATGTCCATTTAATGAAGCCAATATTGTTAGACTATCTCTAGCAACGTCATCTAGCGATTCCCAGTACCACTATCCAAGAATAAAACACTCAGAGTTAAAAGAAAATTTTCAGTTGATCCTATCTTCATTAAAATCTTGAGGTGTTGGGAGATTTTCAGCTGAAACATCCCCTAACTGCAATAATTACCCTAGTACTCAGTGGACTATCTACTATAATTTCTGCTGAATCTTACAAATACTGTGGGCAAATACAACATTCTCAACATACTTACACAATGGATAGTCAGTTATAAATACAGCAATCTTCCTTCCACTTAACGTGGAATATTAAGCATACAGCTTAATTTATAACAGCTGAGATTCTAGAAAACTATATACATAGTTATCTGTATTTTTCACACCCTGAAACAAAGTGCCTACAAGCAAGTTGACTTGCTGACTACCAAGAGATTTATTGCAGTCACAGCAGATACAGAAGATGAATAACCCAGAGGTTTTACACATAGTATTTTATTCCCCGCTTTGATCAAACAACAAAAACGTAACAGTTAAATTCACAAACAAAAACATAATTTTAAAATGTAGTTTTGTACATATCTTATATATGTACATACACATGCAAATTTAGCATCTATGAAAAGATATCTCAGGCAGTAAAGGTTCATCATCATTCATACAGCATCAGCTAAATGGAATTACCTTACATTAACAGGTAACAGAATTAGAATTGCAACTTGAGCAAACCTACTATAAAAGAACGCTTTTTTGAAAGATAATTTATGTTTACATTTAAGAGGCAAAGAATGGGGTAGTAATTATTTTTCATTCCATAGTGGCCCACAAAATCACTTCATTCTACTCAAAGATGATTTTTTTTTTTTTACTACCAAAGTTAAATAAATTTATTTTTATTTCTTAATTTGCCTTTAAGCAAATAACATTTGGCATTTGTATTTCAGTTTATTCAACTGCTTTTATCAGACCATCCACTAAGCAAGTCATCTCATCATAGGAAGCTGACATTTGCTTTCTTCTAGCCCTCAGAAATTGCTCCCATTCACTACAATATTTCAAAAACAGTCTACAATGGCCTCTTAGTGAGATCAATCAGCTCACACAGTACCAGTGAGTGCATCGCATTAAATTATGTATGACCGATCTACTTAGATATTCTCTAAATTGATCTTCTCCCATTGAGAGCAAATCTTCCTTGCTGTGTATTTATCCCATCGGACTCGGGAATCTACAGTTCCAGAAGGCAGGACCAAGGCAAAGATAGTGAGTACACTGAAGAGACTTCCACAATCTTTGCCATCAGGCTCCCCCGATCCCATTAGCACACATTTCCCCATATACTTTCCTGTTGCTCTTCTACATCCCTCAATAGATTTAACTGCAAGTAGGCTGTAGTTTTCCTAACTCCATTCACATTTGTACAGAGTCTCCGTACTTCTCCCAGATCTATCCCTGCTTCTGTCTCTTACTGCTTCCTTTGTATATTTTTGTTTTTAACTGCCTCCTTATCAATCTGTTTAGATCTATATGTGTACAGTGGAATGACGTGGCTTAAGAGCAGATCTAAGGATAAGGATTTGAGGGTGTCAGCTCATGAAAGATCCAACATGAGCTGGCAATGTGTGGTCCTGAGGAGGGCCACAAAGATGATCAGAGGGGTTGGAGCACCTCCTCTCGGAGGACAGGCTGAGCTGGTGCTATTCAGCCCAGAGAAGACTTCAGTGGGATCTTATAGCAGCTTTCCAGTACCTGAAGAGGCTTACAGAAAAGCTGGGGAGGGACATTCATAAAGGGACAAGACAAGGGGAAATGGTTTTAAACTGAAAGAGGGTAGATTTAGACTAGATATTAGGAAGAAATTCTTTACTGTGAGGGTAGGGAGACTCTGAAACAGGTTGCCCACTGAGGTTATGAATGCCCCCTCCCTGGAAGCATTCAAGGCCAGGCTGGATGGGGCTTTGTGCAACTCAGTCTAGTAGGAGGTGTCCTTGCCTATAGCACAGGGAGTGGAAGTAGATGATCTTAAAGATCCCTTCCAACCCAAACCATACTATGATTCTTTCATCAACACATAACTTTATTTACAGATATATTTCTGTGTATAGCTACAGTACCACAAAAACTCTCGGTGTTAATCAATTCACAAATCACACCACTTATATTAAATGCACCCATTTTTATCCTTCTGTAACTCTGTAGTTGTATTCAATCACTAATATCAAATTAATCACGTTCTGTGGTGAAGCAATCATGCAGTTCCCCATTTAATCAATAATCAGCGTAATCATTTGCAACTCAAACTACTAAGCCTGTTCTGACTCTTCTAGCAAAAAAATTGTACTGAATAAAGTAGCCTGACTCATATGTCAGGGCCTCCGTTTGCATCTTTCGAATTCTTGTCTCACTGAATTTATATGACCATATATATGTTCAAGCACACTGAAAACAACTGAATTTCTATCTTTTTAGAAGAGCCTCAGGTTTTGAGCATTTGTGGTGGCTTTCTCTTGATTTAGCACATTTTTTAGTACTATTCAGAAATGTTTGCAAATGTTATCCTGTTGCATTCTGCAATTCTTAGAATAGTAGAGACCAGATGGGCCTTCTGGAGATGAGCTACTCTTATTCCTGATTCATATCAGTTCCACTTCAATTAGTTTCTTCAGGGACTTGTCTATTTGAATTTTGAATGTCTTCAAGGTGTTCCACAGTCTTTTCGAGCAAACTGTTCCAAAATTTGACCACACTTACGGAAAATTATATATATATATATATATATATATGCATATATATATATATATATATATAATTGTATACATATTGTTAATATCAAATTAGATTTTCTGTTGTTGCAACACATGTCCACTTGCCTTTTACTAAAAACTTTCAGGAAAAGTCCAGTCCTCTGTATAGCATCCTGTCAGCTGACATCAGTAAGATCTGTTTAGTTCCCTTACAACTGAACAAGTCCTCTCTCCCTGTTCCCCCTTGTATGTTATACACTTTATTTATCTAGGTGCCATCTGGTAGACATGCACGTACTATGTTAAAATCCTCCTCTCACTGCGAATCCAAATCAAGGCAGAGTACTTGTAGCTCATGAATCAAGGGGGTGAATCTTGACCTCCTACTTACACTCCTATTATTAGTTACCTTGACTTAAGTGACACTGAACAAGGACAGGCTTGCTTCACTCTTTCTTGAACACACTCTCCTCTCTGTAGCACAATGGGCTGTAAAGCTGGCTCAATAACCCCAAATCCCCTACATCCACTAGCAGATTGTTTTTCCCAGTTTTTTATAGTTCTACATGTGCTATTTCATAGTTAATTCATTTTGTCTTTATTTTTATTGATAACAGATTCTTTCCATTATTGACAAAGAGCAGCAAGAGGCTTGAGATAGCAATTATCATAGGCACCTATAGAACATGTTAAGTGGATAGCCAGAAGACAGAATGAGGAACAAGTCAGCTATGCTTGGTCATTTGCTGAAGAGCAACCAATAACACTATTTCGGTAATTAAAAACTGCAGAAGAATTATTTACAACAAAATTCATTTCCTTAAGCAAGGAATGTTCTCAGTCAGAAGCCTTCATTTTGTTGAAAGCACAGTATAAGATGTAGACTGCTTTGAGCATGATCAATTCTATTTATACTCCAGTATGAAATGGACTCATCTGAGACATGAATTTAAAGAATGTCATACAAATAACAATTTGAATTTACTAAAATAAAAGGTGAAAGATACTTCAATTGAAGTTGATGTTAACATTCTAAATATCCTGAGGCTTCTCAGAGTCAGTGTGGGAGGACATAATCAGGTGCAAGAGTTTCACACCATGGTATGCCACCTGCAAATGCCACCTGCAAAGCTGCATAGTTGTATTGCAGCCTCCGAGCATATACCACATAAAGCTCATTTTTTGCAGTTTCATCAAAACATCATCGTATGATGAATAGAACAGCAGCAGTCAGAAGCAGAAAACTGTAGTTTCTGAAATACAGACTGAATGCTAGCCATTCAGAAAGTAAGCTTGTTCCACACTTTTAGGTGTCCTACTTCAGCAAATGTATTGGTGACAGCATGCTGTAAGTAGAATAGGATACAATGGACTATATAAATAACTCGCACACAGTAGTCACCTGCTTTACTCCATAAAAAAGGAACTCCTCAAGTAGCTTTTCTCTGAGGAAATAAAAGCTACCCAGAGAAGAGCTGTTTAAGCCTATGCCCAGCACAGCCCCCTGAGTGAAGCACAGCACTACACTTGTTAGCACATAGAAAAAAAGGCCATAAGCCCAGAGATACGACCCTAAACAGTCCCCCAGTTCCTGCCCTACTACCAAGTGTTGCCCAGGCAAATTAAATTCAGAAAGCACTACTACATCCACAAGGCACAGAGATTTGTAGTTACAGAGCAGGACAGGTCTCTACTGTTCAGATGTGCTTCATGCTTATTGTTCCCATACACACCCATACCTGATTTCCACACATCTGCACTTCCACCGCTTCTGAGTTCCTCTACCATGTAAACTGTAGTGCTGGTGACCAATTCTTTGTGAAATGTGAATTTAAGAAAAAAATTCCCTCAACTTAGTCCAAAATTCATTGCTCTGGGACTTGGCCTTTTCCTATTCTTGACAAACTGAGAAGGATTTGCCCTGCTCTCCCTCTGCATCCCACCATGAAGTGTCCAAATGACAGTCTCCCTTCAGGCAGCCACTCCACACACCTTCATACAGCATTACAAGAGGTGAAGGAGAATGAAGTGGAGAACAACCCTACTTCCTACAACAGGCTCAGGTTCTACCTCGAGCAAAATTTCCTGTTATTTCCTACGAAGTACAATCTGGGCCTTTAGAAAGGTTACCAGGACAAAAGAAATAGAAAGTCCTTCAAATCAGGAAGACTGTTCCACCAGTAGAGAACTGCATGCCAAAAGGAACTTTCCTCAATTTTAATATCATCTATCATTTTTTTCAGTTGGGAAAAAAAAAAAAAAAAAAAAAAAGAGTTTACATCATTCTGGGGGCACAAAAGGTGAACTTTCAAAAGATATTTTGGTTCCATCTATCATAACAAAACCCCAATCTCCAGCATGATTACAGTACAGTACTGACTGCACTGACTTCTTAGCTCCCTGGCCCAGCACAGTGGTGATTTTAGACCTCATTCCCCCTCCTATATCATCTCCTACTGAAATTGCTGCACAAATCTGCAGTCCAACCCTAAAATCAAGTGGTCTGATGATGTCTGACACAGAGGTGTGTATGAAGAGGTGTGTCATTGAATTCCTCCATGTGGAAAAACTGGCATCCATTGACATTCATCAATGTCTGCTGAACACTTATGTAGATCAAACAGTGAGTGTGAGCACAGTGAGGCAGTGGGTGGTGTGTTGCATCAGCATTAACAGGTATCACCCCCACCATTGCAGGTATTTATGAGTGCAGCATGCAGGTTCATGTTTATTGTTGGTGAAAAGTTAATGGTGATGACTATGTTGAAAAAACAGCTTTTGTAGCTGAGAATTAGCTGTATCAAGTTGTGCTGTTGTGTTTTCTGTATCTGTTTTAGTTCCGAGGGACAAAATAGCAGGAATTACTTTTAGAGCAACATATATATTTTAAGTACAAGAATACAAGAAAGAACACAATTCTTTCTTTCATGTAAATGAATTTGATTTTAAAAATAAAATGCAAGACAAAATGCAATAGTGTAAAAGCTAACTAGGCTTAAAAGTACGCAAAATTATGTATCAGATTGTCATTAGCAAAAAAAATTATTAAACTGTCAGTAGATTTCTGTTATTATGTTCTTCTGCAACTTCAGACGCTCACAGGAGAAATATATTTCTGTCATTCTTGTACCATTTGATTTCTCTTGGTTGTTATGGTAATAGGTCATCTGTATCAAAAAATCAGATTAAAGGAGGTCATCTTCAGCAAAATACATTTCCTAAGCCAAAAATACAATTACCAGCTAATTTTAAAAGGATAATTTGAATCATAAGAATTAAATAATATAGTGTCTCAGCCTCTGTTATTCAAGAGAAATTACTTCACATGGACTTCAGCTATTCAGGAAAAATTTGTACAAACACTTTTCTTGCTATATTTTCCTTTCTAATTTCCTCCCATCTGCAAGATATATTTTTTCTTTTAAATATATATATATATTTTTTAATAGAAACAAACTGTGTTCTAAGTGTAGTATTGAAAGCAAATTTTGTTAGCTATTAATATGCAATGGTGTTTGGCACTATAAAAAAAATCATTGTGACATGAGGAATTTGAGCATTCTAAAAGTCAGGGAACGGGTAGTTCTGTGCAGTCAATGGAATAAATATTTTATCTGTAATTTGTGTCTATATTACTGTAAAACTTGTGGTTTTAGACTAGTAATTGGATAAGCTTTTATATTCTCTTTACTTATGTTAAAACCTTTTTTAATAGAATTAGCCAATCGTGTCACAAAATGCATTAGCATTTTTTCTTTAGCCTTTTGTGAATCATTACATAAATAAATATGGGGCAGGAACAGTACTTTGACAGTCTTTAAATATTTTGTATGCCTGATCTTTCTCAAAACACTGAAGTGCTTGCCAATATTTAGAAAACAATGCTTCACAGAGCATCTTCAAAGAATCAGTAGATATATCAACCATCAGGTATAACTACTCAGTACATTATACATTTAGAGAAGTAAAACAAGAAATAGTATTGATATGACAGAATACAACACTGGGACCAGTCCTTTAAAAAAGAGAAACAAATGTGGGTATAAAGATTCACGTGCAGGGATCAAAGTCCTACATATTAAGTCAAATTGTACTAACACTGCTTTCACTGCAGACCCAAGAGTTTAAGATTTACAGGATTTTACCCAGTAGTAGAAGTTGCTTCTTGATTTATCTCAGAAATGAGATAAAACGTTGAAAAACGTGTAGAATTAAGATTCTTTTTCCCTCCAGAATTTCTACACCAGCCTAAAAACATGGAACGCAATATTCTTATCTGCTGAAAAGAAGCATTCAGTATTGGTTAAGCCTAAGCCAAAAAATAAACAAACAAACAAACAAAAAGCCCTTAAGAACATGCTGAAGTCCTATTTATTGCATAAGGTTAAATCCCATCTAGTACAAGAAAGCATTAGCAGTTGGAAAATTACACTGAACTTTTATCACTTACCAGCAAGAATTCAGCATTGATTGTCAAACTCTGAGTTTATGCACATCCCTCTCTCTAAATCTTCCTCACCAGGTATATACACAGAGTTATAATGGACATCTCCTAATTATCCTGTAACTTGGTTCCTATTTAGAGCACTCTCGCTGTGGAAAAACATTCACAAGTCCTCTCTTAACTTCCTACCATTGTCAAGAGGAAGACACTTTAAGCTCTTTGCCATAGACACAAAAAAAAAAAAAAAAAAAATTGAGACATCTGGATAAAATAGATTCTAAACAGCTGAACGCTTCTGAGATTATGATGAATCCATCCTCAAAGTATATTTTGCAAAAAGCAGTCTAGGAGTCTAGGGCCCTGAAGGGTATATCTCAGTGAACAGGGTAGACCTAACTTTCAAGAAGTACTCAAGTGACATTCAAGAGCAGGACATTATCATTGCTGCAGCAACTTTGAGTGAATAAATCTTTGTTTTGAATTAGCTTTAGAAAAAGGCTTCCGTCAGATACCTAATAGTTCTCAAGCTCCTGAATATACCAGCACAACAGCATGCCCCTAAAAGTTAAAGTGCAGGATAGTACAGGGTTTAGACAGTAAATAGTGGTTTGCAGATGTAGTACAATGCTGCTTATTTGGATTGAATGCTTTCAGCCAAAGACAAAAGTCACATATTCGTGTTAAATAATTAGGAGTTTTAAAAGAAAAGTAAAACTAGAAGAAAAAGGCTGATATATTTGGTTACTAAAACAAATAGTAGAAACAGAAAAATCAGCAAGGGAAATACCAAGAGATATGTCTGCTAGAAAAACAAGAAAATAACACATATATGATCATTTTTCTCAGACTTGGATACAAAGTGGGGAGAAAAAAAAAAGACAGAAAAAAAGGTGGAAAAAAAGAGTGATGGAGTAAAAAAAAAAATAAGTATAAAATCAGAAAGCTTTAGCAGTGGAGAAGTAGACTATAGTACTTATCCATATATATATTTACATGAAGTCATCAGAAAAAAAACTGCTGGAAGTAGAAGGAATTTTGCATAGAAAGTTAAGACCTCTTACAAACAATTTGCAAGTAGATGTCAAAGATGGAGACAACCTGATAAATCCCTAGAGGGTCTATAAGCTGATGTAAGAGGTCAGAACTAACTTTCACACATCAGTACGTAACCATTGTAGAAAAGAAAAAAAGAAAGAAACATACTAGAGTTTGAGTGTGAAAAAAAAAAAAGAAACAAAGATTGGACAAGGACAGAAAAAATAGAAATAGACTAAAATGAAAAAAAAAAATATGAACCCAAACATAATAATGTGCTAAATTAACACACTAATAAAAAGTAGGGTAAGATAAGAAGAAATATTCTATGACCATAGATACAAGCAAATGAAACAAAAATACACAAACGCAGAAAAACTTGTAAATATGACTTCACGTTCAGTGTTATTAATTAGTTAGGATTCTTGACCAGGACTTCAGAAAAGATTTAACTTCACATTTAAGAGGAAGCACAGAAATCCAAGTTGTCTGATCAAAATCAATTTTTTTTTTTTTTTACCAGAAAAAAAAAAAAACCAAAACACTGAGATTGACAAAGTTTTCTGCAACAAGATTCTGCTGACACATACATATGAAATTAACAAGACTCTAATAGTTGGCAAGCATGATTCTAGATTCAACATTTCATGATCTTCTGCTGTAAGCAGCAAACATTTGCAACTAGTAATATTCCTCATACCACTCTTTGCATAGATTTCCAGACATAAGGCTTTCAAGTTGCCTGATTAAGATGACTTCACTCATATTAGCAAGAAAAATCATACATATTCCCAGAAGATAGAAGTATCTGAGCATTGTGTCCCAGTCATGTAAAGATCCATCTTACTTCTCACAAACAGGAAATTTCTGCTATTTTTAAGGTGCTAAATGACCTTAAAGCATAAAAGAAAGAGTACTGTTATCTTTGAGAATACTTCACTTGATTGGTATGACTAGCAAGAATACCTTCAATAAGGGGTGCGTATTTTATAGCTGGAAGTAGATATGCATCTCTAATCTAGTTTATATTAGTTTTACAATCTCGTTTATACTTCCCTAATAGTCAGAGAAAAGGGTACTTATAGTAACATACTAATCCCCTCCTAAAGTCAACCTATGAAATCAGATTTTAAAAAAATTATGCCCTAAATGTGAAAATGCCTCGAAAAACTTGACAGCTGTAGAGACTTGCATTATCAACTTCTACAAAGAAAGCTTGAGAGCAAGGCTGTATTTTTTAGCTCTTGAGAACACTGATGTAAGTTCCGCAGACTAATCACTTAGGTGAGGTGGTAAAAGCTAATTCATTACTCTTTGCAGAGCTAAGATCAAGTAAAATATTGATAACTCATATCTTATTTCACCTATATCCAACCTGTCCTCTACAAAACAAAAGACAGTACTATTTTTTCTCCCTAGCTTCTTTTCATGTCTTTCATGACTGCTATTATTTTCAGCATCTTCTTCAGTTTCTATTAAAAACCATTTCACCTACATGATTAATGCTCTATAGCAGATCAAAAATTCCCAGGAAAGTTAAAAAGGCAAATATAACACAACTCCTTTGGTTTGATAGGAAAGAGATTTTACATGTATAACTGTGTGTGAGTGGCTTAAAATATGCCATTTTTGTAAGCTTATTGATTTCACAGATTCTAAAAACCTATAGTTTAAAAGTAGCTTTCACTCCCTAATTTTAAGCCTCATAAATAGTCAAAATGTATGTTTCTAACTTATAACAATCAAGATATTATTGACATTATTATTTCCTAGATAAGAATATACATTTAAGTTGCCACTAAAATTTGATACATAGGTTCTAGTGATCTTGACAATTCATTCTGGGATAAAACTGATAACAGAGGAGCAAGTACAAGTTACACAAACTACATTATTGTGAGGGCATATTGAGGCAGTCAAGAAACTGTGGACACTGAGCTATCCCTACTTATTGTGGTTCATACTTCCTTCTGTCACATCGTACCAGTATAACCTACCCAGCTCCTCACTTTACTGGAAGCAGATTCTACTCATCCCTGAGTGGATCTAGTTTACAGACACTGCAGCTCAAATAGGCAAATCTACAGTTCACGTCATAATTTCATATGATAATCATGCCTTCTCTCCCAGCAACTTTCTCATCAAGATGCTTTTACACACAATGTTAGAAAAAAACAACTAAATGCTGTTTTTAACAACAACATCAATTAAAATAGCACAGGAATGAAAACACAATAGTATTTCTCCACAAAGAAATGAGAAGTGTTCTTATTCAGAAAAGATGTGTGCTGTGGACCCAATATCAGATCTCAAACAAAACAGAGGTTAAGAAAATGCGAGGAGGAAGGGATAAAGAATCAATGGCAGAAATATTTGCAGGGAACAGAACTTCTCTAGTAAGAGAAGTTCTCTTACTAGAGAACTTACAGTAAAATATCACAGTATCTTCTGTTTCCAAACAGAAACTAGACATTCTGGCCAGTTTAGACTATCATTTTTATTATGCAAAACCTGCCATCAACATGTTGCTCTCATATTTTAAGCTGTTATACAGAAAGACACTTGAATTGTAACCATGACTCACCCAAGAGGCCCTTGACTCATTCTTTTATTAATATAACTTTTTCATCTCATGAAGTACACAGAAAAGGCAGACAGCGGACTGAAGAAACATGTTATTTCTGTCTGCCTCTAAGGCTTCTTATCAATCTTAGTAAGATTCACATTTTTTCAGGGATATAGGCGTTCTGAGAGATCAACATTAAAGGATTTTTAATAAATTATCTACCTGAAATTAACTTCTCCCTCTTAAATTTGAAGTCTTATTTGCTTTAGTTTCTTCACTTTCATTTCATTTTCAGCACTTCCAAATGGTCAAAATCAAGTCCAGCTGAATGTGTTTCCCGCAGTCACCTTCTAGATTGGACTGAAGACAGGACACCTAACTGGTTTTAGGCCTGGTCCGAATTAAAAGGGATGTGCAACAGAAGAGAAAGCAGCTCTATATGGCATGGGAAGCAGGACTAACTGCAGTAATGAATGCTGAAATAGTAAGAAAACACAAAAGATCTATCTTTCCTCATTAAAGCCTTGTCTAATTTTTATAAGATAATTGCAATAGTCCATTTCCTCAAAAGACCCTCCTTTACTGATCATCTCAATAGTTTCTACTGTAGTTCTTAGGAGTAAATAAAGGTAGCTAAGAGAAGCAAGTGAATCCAAATTTTCTCTGCCAAGTCTACTTGCTTTCTTTCCCTAAAAACCTACCCATAACACTCCTTCAAAGAGTGTTCAAAAAGACAAAGAAGCCCAAGCAAGGCAATCTACCTCCATTAAGTCATATGAGCAGGACACAGAAATTATCTACACCAATGAGACGATACATTCTGCAACAAGCCCCACTGTCTCCTTTTCTATTTATGCAGAATCTCTGATCACAGACTCATCTCAGGCTGTACAACACCCTTTGCACCAAGTATCCTAAAAAGGCTTCAGGAGCACAGAAAGAAGATAAACCTCCATGGCAATCATCTTCTGGAGAAAACAAGATAGGACAAGCAGAAAGCTGCAGGTGACATTCTTGTCAATAAATTCAATGGATAAGCCACTGCAGCCTTCAGGCAAAAAGGCCTGTGCTAAGGCACTTAATTTGGCTTTCAAGTCTGCATTTTCTACTTAAAGAAATAAGAGGGTCTTTCTCAGATTGAAAATTGAAATGGAATGCATTCTATTCATGCCCCTTTAAGTTTCCAAGCCCTTTTTAATTACCTTATGTCCCAGTTATGGCCATGCTGATGCCATGTAACTGAACAAGGAGCTAAAGGAATGAAGCAGAAATCCAGGACATTGAATAAGTGTGTCTGAAATAAAACTAGCTAAAAAAACCCAACTTGTGTCAGCAAGAAATGAAAACCACAAGGATTCCTGCACATTATAATCCCAATATTGAAAAAATGGCACTGAAACTTCAGCTCCTTGCAGGTTATTGACAATTCTTCCACAGGTAATACCAAAAAAAAAGAGTTAAACTTCAGCATCCTGGCTGCTGCTAACATTTTATGCCTTTGGTGCTTTCAGACTATTTTAAGTGTGGTAATGACGCATAGCACAACGGACACCGCAAAATGCGTCTCAGATTTAATTTGCATTGGTTCGTGTCATTTAAAAGTTGAAATAATTAAATGCTTGCACCTCCGTTTGGGACTAGAGACACTTTACTGTAAAATGCTTAATTAAAGTACTACCATTATTTCCTCTGTATTTACTGATTACTATTTTTCTACAGGTTAATCCATAAGATAACATCCTTTCTCAATGAATTTTCTGCTATATTTGATCTGTTGCATTATCTTTCTCAATATATTTTCTGTGTGTATACCACTCAGCTTTTACTGCGCTGAAATATGAAAGTCACGAGGTTGAAGTGTGCAATAAGCATGCTAGATCTTCTTGGTTCCTTGGTTTTCAGCTGGTTTAAATTTATACTTCTTTAAGGCAGTTCATGTAGCCATAACAAATTTAACTTAACTCCTAGATTTTATAAATATTTTCCTAACATTGAAGTTGAACAGGGCAGCTTCACCAAGTCAAGCAATGAATACTGTCATTCCTTGTCCTTTCTCTTTAGCAATGCAAGATATATATATATTTATATATATATATATATGCACATATATATATTTTGCTATCATCCTACTGGCACAAAAAAAAAAAAAAAAAAAAAAGATTTACCATTAACTATAAAGATTTCCAAAATTACTGTAAAATAAAGCTATAAAGAAAATTATCTCAGATGTTAGAAATCTTCCTAAACGCTAGAAATGTGTAAGAAAGATGTACCTTGTAGGCTCAGAAAACATTTTGTACCCCTCATCTAAACAGAAAAACATTTTGGGTGAAGTATAAAGTTGTTTTTATAATGTGGAACATATGGAACTGGGTCTTCTATTCTATTGGGTTTATCAAATCGTTTACACTGCAAAATAAACCTATCATTTTGAAATGAGAGAAGGAAACATTTGCTTAAAAAAAAAAAAAAAGTTTAAATGAAACATGACTGCTTCTCTGTTAGTTACAAAGGCCAAATTCAAGAGAAAGCTGTGTCATTCTTGTTGTTGAATACAAGAGTTGAGGTAAATATTTTGCCTGCTCTATTTTTTGTCATAAAATCCACTTCTCAATTGCAGGATCTCAAATATACAGGAAGCAAACAGCTGCAATGAACAGTAAGTTCTACAAAAATAACATACAAAATACTGTGCAGTCTAAACATAAAGACAAAAATTCCAGTCTCCTTCCAGAATTATACTTGTCAAGTTTCATCAGACTCTCGCAGAAGTGCTTAGAGCACAGTTCTGACAAGCAGAGCAGGATATTTCTTACAGATTATGGGCCATGCTGCACTTCTCAGTCAGATTTCTTGCAAGTACCTTCTTTTTCCATGATTAAATCTGTGAAGGTCATCTTCAAATTTGGAATAATGGAAAGCTGAAGGGAGGGTTATCTACAAATCCTGGACTATGGAGTCTTCTGAGTACATTTTTTTTGAATGGATTGTCTGATCTAACATTTCATATTTGTTTAACAAAAGTATAAAATTCCTGAGAAAAATAACCTTCAAGCCTGTGACAAAAATCCTGATAATATAAAATAATACTAAGATGAAAGGTGTTTATCTTTGGTGAACAAATTGAGTAACAGCAGATATATCAATTTCTTAAAAAAAAAAAAAAAAAAAAACACTGTGAAAATTAAGAGAAATTTGATATAATTTTAATTACATATATTACAGTTAAATGTATTTACAGAAGCTATTTTTTCCTGAGCACTAGTAATTTTCCAGGAAGTACTATTAAGTAATTATTCAAAGATATTTAAGGAAAATAAAATATACAGAAGTTAGGGTTGTTTGTTTTTTTGGTTTTTGTTTTGTTTTGTTTTTATTGTTATTATTTAAACCGAGGGCAGATTATTCTTAAAGACACATGACCTAACAGCTCTAAACATTATTTTTAAAGAAGTGAACTGTTTTGAACTCTTGTACTGACTTCCAGAGGAAAAAATACTCAGTTTTTGAATACATTCGAAAACAGTGAGGAAGGTATTACAATTATCCATTAAATGTTTCTATAAATATTCCCATACTGGGGAAGCCTTAGTTTTGTCCATAATCAGCAATGAGAACAGACTTACAGGGTTGATTTTTCAACAAAGAACAGCATCTGGAAATAAGTGCTAAATGAAATTAATATACTTATAAATCTACAAGCAAAGGAATTCCATGAACTTTGATTTGTACTCTCTAGAACCCTGGTTGCAAACAGGCATTCTGTGGATGGGTACAGATGAAAACATACTTCAGTGAATGAAGAGACAAGGGCTGATTGATAACAAAAAATCTCCCAGAGGTGTTGAGAACATACTTTATACCCAAGATGCTCTTACTTTCTCTGTATTTTAATGACTGCAATCAGATTGCAAAACTTAGTTAAAAGATGATTTTATGCAATATTTAGTAAAAAAAAAAAAAAGCCAATGTACAATCAGCATAACTAGCCTAAAAATAAGCAAATATACTAACAGTATAAAGCTTGATCCAGACAATATGAGTATTTATGTTTCCACGTTTCAATCCCCCCTGTTGAGAAAACTACTTTTCATTTAAATACACTATTTAGAGTATCCTAGAGAACAATAACTCTCTGCAGAGTGGCAGTAAGGAACAAAAGAGATAAATGAAGATATTGTGTGTAGCGTGTATTTTAAATGTATGCAAATGTGCAACAGTATACGCTGAAGAAAATCAAAGGATACGACTTACACAAGTGTCTATAAATCTCTGTATAATCAGGTAGTACAAGTGTAAGAAGGGCAGTTCTATTTAGCACAAAGCTTCTAGCAACATCACTTTAAAGTAAATGAACGGAAAACACCAAGATCAGACAAACCGTCACCATTACAAAGACAAGAGGGCTCACCATAGATGACTTCCTCTCAACAAGCTGCACCTGACAGGCCTATCCCTCATCAACTCAAAAAGAGGGATTCTGCTTACTAAACTACTGTAAGCATTATTATGCAGAACCTAAAGATACAGGTTCTCAGACAACTAAGACCTCTTGCTCAACTTCTTACTCCCACCTCCAAAAGCCTTCTCTACAGGTAAATGTGCAGTTTCTTCAGAAAGCTTGTTTAAATATACTGCAGGTGGTTATAATATCCCTCACACTACCTTTTCTCTAGCATTCAGCAGAACTGGAACACCCCATCTACTATGTATCACTCTCCCAGAGAAAGGCCTTACCCACCTCTTGCCTGAAGAAGAACCACAAAGGAAACCAGACAACCTGCATTGCTACCCCACTACCACAATTCTTCCAAACGCCCAAAAAATCCTTCACCTCCCTTCAGAGTTCATTTTTTCAACTAATTTGTTAAAACGTTGCAGTTATTCTTCCTAGTACTGTAATAAGCAACAAACAATACTTTCAAATGCATTCCTTTCCTAATGTCAAAAGAGAACAAAGTGTCTATGAACTAACATTTGAACTACTCAGATGACAATACTCCTTTACAAAAAAGCGTGGCGAGCATCCTTGCTTCTTTCCCACTTTGTGCATATCTGGAAGTTCCAAAATTCTCACTAAGATACAGTGAATGGTTTCCACCACAGCTGAAAGTAGCAGTGCACAGAGATCATGCCCTGCTCTTCTCAACTACTACAGGAAATCATAGTTTTTATAGTTAGTAAGAAACAAGGTCACTGTTGTTCTATGGGCTGTTTTTCAATTCCTTCAGTTGATATGATATGAAGTGTGAGAAATTTAAATGTACCACATTTCTGCTGTTTTCTATTCTTCCATCTCTGCAGTACAAAAAGCAAATTATTAAGAGAGTCTTATTCAGCAGGACATTGAGTTATAATTTTCTCTGTGTTTGCTTAGGAAAGAAACATGTCATAGTGGAGGTGAAAAGTACAATTGTTCTGTTTTGATTTAGCCTTCCAAAAAAAAAAAAAAAAAAAAAAAAGAAAAACCAACATATGCAGCAAAATTAGGATTTGCAGGCTTATAGAGTATAAGAAAAAAAAAAATAGCTTGCAAAAGCCCTTCCATTAATTCAGCAACACAAGATTTTGCCATGTTAATTTCATTCCTTCCAAAGCCGGAAAAGATATTTTAGATCCCATGCTGTATGTGTTAGAAGTCCCATTCTGGTTTAAACTTTTAATTTTTTTTAAAAAAAAAAAGCTAAAAAAAATCACAACTAAAGGAAATTTGCAACATGCACAACTAAAGTAAATAAAATTTTGTATACGGAAGAAGTCCAAGATGATTTAACCAAGATACTAGTATCACTTCAATACTCATAGCAACAAAACCAGCCCTCCCAATATTGATAGATAAGAAAGTCTATCTGTAGATACATGAATAAGAACTGTGTACAGTGACAGTACAGTGTTTTAGTTTCAGGTGGGACAGAGTTGATTTTCTTCACAGTGTCTGGTGTGATGCTATGTTTTGGCTATAGGAGAAAAACAGTGTTGATAACATACCAATGTTTCTAGATGTTGTTGAGCAGTGCTGTAAAGAGCAAAGGACATGTCCATTTTCTTAGCTTCTCCTATTACCCAGCCAGCAAAGTAGACTGAAGAGGCACAAGGAACTTAGGACAGAACCAGGACAGCTGATCTAATCTGGACAAATGGAAATTTCCCATACCATGCGATATCATGCAGAAAAAATGTCTGAGAAGGAGAGAGTTCATCAGGTGAGCTGCCACTGCTTGGGTACTAGCTGGGTATCAGTCAGCAAGCGGTGAGCAACTGTTTGTGCATCACTTGTCATACACCTACACAGACGTAATTTTCATAAATATAACCCTTTTTTCCCCCCCCCTTCCTTTTCTATATCTTAGTTGATATGGGTTAATATAAAAACTAAGTTCTACAATTTTTTTTTTTTCCTATCTTTTCCTAATCCACAGTCAATTTGTTCCAGAACCTTACTGCCCTTTAAGCTTCTTGTTAATATATAACTCAAATTTCCTATCTTATAGTTTAAAGTCCTTCTCCCTTGTGCTATCACCATAGTCCCTGATAAAGGATCTCTCTTCACGTCCAGTCAGAGTAACAGAAAGGAAAATATATCTTCTTTGAACATGGAGAAAATTTGTGTATTCATGTTCAGCAGAATAGACAAGTTACAGTACACATTCCTTTTGTACCCACATGGTTTCAAACTAGTCTAGCTACATCTTCAGCAGACTCAAACAGGCTATTTCATAAGCTCACAGTTGCAGATGCAATTAAGGGGACTGTAGGCTAAGCCTAGTCACCAGGAAACAACAGCAGTTACGCATGCATTGTCAATTTTAATTTAATGTCCTACGGGAATAAGAGAAGGATGATTACTCTCCTGTATAAACAGCCAAGGTAGCTCATTAATGGAGCTCTACCACCTGTTTGTCACTCTGCTCCCAATGCCTTAGGCAATAGGGACAAGAATAAAACTTAAAACATACAATTCAAAGAACCTGCTAAAAAACGTTATTCTGACTTATTCTGGGCTGTAACTCATCAGTTTGAGCATCAGAGTTCACACCTGACATTAAGAATTGCAGTAAGTTCATATCTATCTCTGCCTGAAGCCTTAAACATACAGCTGATGCTGAAAAAAAAAGAATTACATACTGAATGACAAAAGGAAGAAAACAAAAAAAGACTAAAAACAAAAGCATACGTTTCCTATATTGGTACATTTATTATAGCTAAACCGTGGGGAAAATTCCAAGAGACTGCACTGTTAGCAGTTGCATCAAGTCTATAATCACAATACATCAAGTAATATAAGGTAATTTATTGTACATTTAGTGCTTGTTGTTGCTATATTTTCTTCCAACAATAGCTTTGGCTTATTTGTATAATATATTCTACTTTTTGGAAGCTGATTAACTGTTTGGAAGTTGATGTGAGAGTTTGAAAAGACAGCAACTGTCAACATGGGCTGCTAATCAAAAGCTGGCATTGAGTGAAAAAAAAAATTAAAAGTCACACACACTGTGAGAACCTTCTTGCTCAGTAAAGAGCTGTGAAACATAGCACTGATTAGCCATCATCTTCATAAAGCAAAGATCCAAGGACAGCATGCTAAGACCGTAGAACTTTAAATACACAGAAAAGTATCTCTTTCTCACACTTCTGCCCAGGAGAAGACAAAGAGCAACTCCTGTAAACGATAATGAAGCTCTTCCAACAAAACTTCTGAAGAACTTTGAAGGCCAACATTTTATAATTTAAGGCTTTTCAGAGGAGCTTGCCACCTCCTGACATTAATTATTTTGTTGTATTGTTCATTGATGCACTTGGAGGTTGATTAGACCTTCTAATCAATTTAGTAATCAGTAAGGATTAATTTCTCTCTCACCCCATGAACTGCTTTTGTAGAAATATTAATGTTAGTCAGTGGTGCAGGCCTTCTACTCTCACATTAAAAACTCAGGTAACAGGGTAGCAGCTGAGATAGATTGTACAGCTAAATGTAATTTCATAATAATTATAGATTATAATTACAGTACTATTATTGCATTGTTCAATAAATTTATACATAGCTACACATGATTACAGCTTACACTGTGATTGCTATACGTAGCTTATGAAATAGCTTCACAACTACTGTATTTTGATGAGTCTAGTTCAAGAGCCTTTGCAAGACGAACTCCAAAAAATATTACCCTATACCTACTAACAGACTTGGAAAAGAATCCCCACCTGGAGCATAGGGAATAGCAGCAGGCCTGTCAGTAATAAGCAGATTCATTTTAAAAAGCATTTTTGAAACAATTTTAAACTGAAAGACAAAACAATAAGGAAAGTATGCTGTGTCAAAGCTTACTCCTTTTGTTTGTTACATTCACATAATTTAATCAAGAAAAGACAAAATCACAAATATCCACTACAACTAATAAATTCAAGCATTTCATTCCAATTCCACCACCATTCACAAAAAAAAAGAAATCAATATAGCATATCATCAATGAGATCATCTGACTTGAGGAACTGAGTACTGGATTATGGTTTTTTGTCTTCTGAGAGGGGTGATGAACTTGCTGAGCACCCATTGTACAAAACTCTGATGTCAGTTACCTGCACGAATCCCGTAACATGAAACCTGCTAAATTCATCAGCAGGGAATGGGACTTTAAAATGTTTATACTGGGGAACAGGGATTACTATTTTTTTCCACCTAAAAAAAGGATTATCAACAATTACAGAAAGAAATATACGAGAAAAGTTTTGTATGTCAGTATGGTAACATATGTTCTCCTGTAGAAGGAAAAATTCACTCAAAATACAGAGGAAGCTTAGTGTCACATTGCTATCCTTACAATAGCTGACAATTAGTCAGTGGAAACAAGTAAGGCTCAGCTTACCTCAAACACTGCATTTGTTTTAGAGCTTGTTAACAAAAGAACTAGACAATTAAAAGAAAAGTGACCACTGACTAGCTCACTGTCATGCACTTCAGTGACTTTTACAGAAGACAAGATCTGTGAGAAAAAGAATTCCATAGCCAACTCATCAATAGGAAAAAAAAATTCAAGTGAACATAATACATTTTAAAAGATGTTAGACCAGTATCACGTTTTAATTTAAAAAAAGAAAAGAGCATAGACCATAGCAACGTACAGCACTAACATATGTTGCAACTTAGATGAATTACTGAATGTGCAAAATCAATATCTGTCTGCCTTCACAGAACAACGCAGGTGGCTGGACATGGAGTTAAAGTGCTTTCCATAATGAAAATTTACTGTTAAGTGTAAGAGAGGTTTAAAAAAAAAAAAAAAAAAAATTTTGTTTCTTAAGCCTTCACATATAATTTAAATTATAACTACAGCAAAGGCTAAGACACAACATGTGGATTTACCAGTTCCTTCCCCCTAATTCTCATAGCTGCCATTCTCTCATCCCCCCTTTTTTTTTTTTTCCTGACGTTTTCTTGTTTCTTTGTTGTTTGATTGTTTTTAAGTAAAGAAGTATTTCTAGCAAAATCCAAACCAGCTTCAGATTTCAATAGTTTATACTCTGGGACCATCTAGGACTGAAATTAGAAGAAAATATTATGTCTCCAACAACCACAGTGAGTATACAGTTATCTGTTGAATATTTTGGCTACCTACAATCCTTGGGCCTCATTGACAGCCAAATAACACAGAACAAGTCCACAGAGATAGAGGGATGTAGACAGACTTCTACCCTTTCTGCCCAGTCCTTAAGCCTATCAGATACAAGTCAGCTCAAACCTAAGAGCTATTTTAACCATGCCGACCCAGCAACAAGCATGCCTTACTTATTAACACGGTGCATCATTTTTACCTCTAGTTTCCCTCATGTCAACTGCCTGACTTGTCTTGTTTTTTGTTTTTTGGTTTTTTTTTTTTCCACTAGCAAGAACACACACTGCTGTCCTCAAACTAACACACAATAAGACATTTATTTTTCTTCATTTCAAATCAGTAACTGGCCTAGATCCAAAACGAATGAACATTTGTTGTATATGTTATCAGTTTATTTCACTGTCAACAGCTCCAGGAACAAACCTTAGTAACTGTGAACATTCACCTGGTACAAAAAAAAAAAAAAAAACAACCAATCTTGTTCAAGTTTCCTTGAGAAGACTTCTAGAAACCTGCTTGAAAAGAAGCATACATATTCATAACCCTGCCAAGGTACTCATCATATTAATGCAGCAAAAATCATTTAATTTCAGAATTTCATTTAATTCCATAAAAGTTGGGCTGTTAAAGTACAGGTAAACAGAACCCCTACTTTTCTCTTAAGAAAGAAGAGTAAACATTTCTGAATGTTCACTGGATAACAAGTGATGAAGCCAGTAGAGATTTTGATTGGGACTGAGAACATTTGCTGTTCATACTCACAGTGATGCTTCAGACTGCATGTTCCTGACCAGAGAGAATGCTCTTTGCCAAATTATTGGCAGCTACAGCGTCAGAATGAGTGGTTTTAAAGTTCAGATCACAGAACAGTCTTAGAATAGTTGAGTTTGAAAGGGACCTCTAGAGGTTTTCTGATCCAAACCCATCTTAGCAGGGTCACCTAGAACAGACTGCAGAGGGTTATCCAGTTTTGGGGGGAAATTAACAAACAGTAGATTAGCATTTGCTATACAAGACCTTGAAAGCAATCTTGGTTACTAGAGAATTTATCTCCTAGAGTAATTCAAATCAGCCTCTCTCATTCTCACAAAACAGATAGATGATATTCACTAAAATCTTATACACAGCAGTTTTGGATGAGATCTCAAAAACATTTCATCCATTATCCACTTAAGCAAAAGTACTACTTCTGTTTCCATAAAACTTGTCTGCTTCAACAGAGTTTCTCATTAACCCCTGATTGTGAAGCATTCTTCATATAAATAGAACAATTTTGTCATTTTCTATGATCAAAAGTAACACCTTCTGTCAGTCACACAGAGCATTCCTTTCAATCCAGTGAGCAACTGTACTGCTTTTATATAAATACTCTGTTTACACTAAAAATTAATTTGGAAAGAGTTGATTTCCAGACTAACCTGAAGGTACATTATGAGTTAAGGGTAACAGTTGAACATACTGCTTCATATTCATCTGAAGAGATAAGCTGCCAGTTATTAGAGGTTTTGGTGTAATTAGCTTTTTAACACATGCTTTGCTACTTATTTTTTTTTTTTTCCTATTCTAGAATAGATGGAATTGGAGACTAACATTTTCACTGGATCATAGGTGATTTCATAGACTCATAGGACAGTTTGGGCTGGATAGAGTCTTAAAGATCATCTAGTTATTTCAATTCTTATTAAAATAACTGATATAGCTCCTTTGTCTGATTCCTTGAGGAAACATAGTTAATACATGGAATCATGATTTACATGAAAAGCTAAGTCATTCAGTTTTCACTGAAGAGAATTGCTCATATGATGTATACCACCACTTCCTCTAAAATCTTCCACAAGGGCATCTTTATTTAACTAAAAATTCAAATTCATTAAATCTGTTGTAACATCATTATATGAGAAAAGATGGATTGATAAAACCTGAAGGAACAGAAATAGAATGTCCTTGTTCTTTACTCAATTGAACTGGGAAATTTCTCTTTTCCCAATACTTCATTTGAATAGAAGTAGCCATCTATATCTTGACCGGAAACAAATCAGGCTCCCAAGTTTCCTAATATACACTGTGCTAAATTCAAGCAGGTCCTTATTCTTATGGATTTAAATGGTCTCACCTAATTTGTATATGTCAATTTATGCTTGCTTATTAGTTTTTCCAGGATCAACAGCTTAACTGTCGGGAACGGAGCACGGAGTTATTACCAAGACAGATCAAACTCTCAGATCTGCACAGCTGATACAGATCTTAAGATGCAATACTGAGAAGACATCTATTTTCTTATCATCATGCTCTAAGTACAACACAACAGAGTTTACTGGCTCACTGTGCACAGGATTTTGAGATACCACAGTATATTAAAATGTTATTACAAAGTCCTCAAGTGGTAACTCAAAGTTGGTAGTATTTTTCTTAACTTGAATACAACCCCTAGTTACCTGCTCTTTGAGTTTTTTATGCTATGACTTATCTGCTATAATTGCAGGAAATTCACCTCCAAGAAACATCACAGCAGAGATTTTACACTGTACAAGCAACACCAACGGACACAGAATCATAGGAGTTGGAAGGGACCTCCAGAGATCATCGACTCCAACCCCCCACACAGCAATATGCTTCCCATATAACAGCATGAATAATTGAAATTACACAATGACACATCAGGTACCACTTTTATGCTACCAGTTCCTTGATTATCAAGTTACGATAATCAGTGCAAGGCCTATTCTTTCATCTGCTGCAGTTTTACATCCTTTTATGCTCTCTTAGAGTTACATAAAAAGAACAGCAATCAAGACAAAATAAACTTGTGAGATTTGACTTTGATCCTGCTACGTAACATTACTCATTTGCAATAAAAGGTCCATTAAAAACAGGTGATAAATACACAATATTTAAAAGAAAAAATTCATTACAATCACTCTTCCTTTTTCCCCGCCCACACAGTTATACATACACACAAAATCCCCAAAACTTCAAAAACAAAGTACTATACCGATAATTGTTTCAAGTGAGGAAAAAAAGAGGGGTAAGGGAGAAGGGGCAGAGAGGGTTTAAGTCTAAATACCATTTCTTCTATTGTGAGATTTTTAAACAATCACAGGTACAATTCTCTGTTTCTATCTGCATCTATATTTCTGCTTGTACTTCTTGTCTTTGCTTATTCCTTGAGGAAAAAGAATGGAAAGTGCTACGAATCCACTAAATGAATAACTCTCAGCCATTAAAGCCTTGGTAGGGCTCATTAACTACTCCGTAGCCATATTGATAGTACATATCAAATACTCTGTAAGAAAGAAAATGCCATAAACTATAAGGCACTTGAGAAAAAAGTAAAAAAAAGACATGAACAATAAAGGACACATTTCAAACAATTTTGAGTCTATAACCTGGTGACAACTGAGCTTTCTTATCATTAGACAGAGAAAAAAAAAAATCACACACATGTATAGAAAAAAGAAAACCTTGCAGCTGCATCTGTGAAAGACAGCTGAGTACCTATATTTCCCATGGTTCATTACAGATTTATCTGTTTAAAATTGCCCATAGGCTGAATATTGTTTACTTCTTCAAAACAAAAGACACATTGTCAAAGATTTTAAGTTTATGTTTAAGTATTATTCTCCTATTTTTCTGGCCAGGCACTAAACTGCAAGGACAATCTATCTCACCAAAACAGCATCTGAAATTGTTCACCTTATGAGCGAGCATACACGCATCCGATTTCCCTACTTTATTATTTCTACAGCAAATAGATCAAATTCTCAGTGCATTTTCTTTCCATGTTTCTTCTAATGATTTGAAAACAACTCTGATTTTTCAATAAGGAATCCTATGATATGCTTGAAGACTATAAGGAAGGTCATATCAAGAGACAGAAGTCTTCACCAATATACCTTCTTCCAGGTAGGTGCTATGAGAACAATAGAACATCAAGAAGACAATTTTAATCTTAACAAAATAATTATTTCTATATCAGTAGTGCATATTTTTCATCTTTCTAATGCGTTCATGGAACAGTAATAAGTTATCATTCATCCAAAGCAGAATCATCTTTTTTAAATTGTAATTATAAAATTATTATAAAATTATAATTTTTATTATTTAAAAAATTGCATATCAGATGTAACTTATATTATTTACATTGTCATGTGCAATTAATAGTGAATGTAGACCAACTCCTGATAAGATGACTTAACAGTTCAAAAATTTGATAAGAAGGAATTTGGAACAGTGCAATGCACAGTACAGTGTGCAAAGAATTACGACAATTCAAAATACTATTTTAGCTATTTCCAGGAAAGCCATCATAAAATTCAATTGCATGACATACTAAGCTAGACCATTTAGAACCATCAGAAACATCAGTTACTGTAATTAAATGAATAAATAAACACAACCAAAGTTAATTTGCATTTTGGTAAATTGGTCTTTGACATTCTCTGTTCATTGTCAGTAGAGATATCCTGCTGGTTGGGGAAATTAAAATGAAAGAAAACCAAAGGAATGCATCTAATAACTTACACCAAAAACAAAAAGAATTCTTCAATTTTTACTCTATGATTTATTATGGAGAGCAGATGAAAATCTATCAGGACGATGTAACAGAAAGTCTAAGACTAATCTTCGGTCCCCGAGATTTTAGTCTACCCATACTGAATACAGTGCTATATAATTGTCTAAAATCTCATGTAATTTTGAGACATACTGTTAGAAGCAATCCTAAATATGATCCAAGTAGTTATTTATAAAATAATAGCTTTTTCTTCAGCATACAAAGATTTAGGAAGTTATTACAGTGACAGCTGCTTGGTGCTAACTCTTGCTTTTGTAACTGTTGTCTCTAACAATACTTGAGATATACTTCCCTCAGGGATGAAAGAAGCTATGAGCTACACAGATATTTTTTTTTTAAAACGATGTAAAAACAGTGATACATCAGAGTGCTAAAAGCAGCTGTTTCTCTTCAGCTAACAGTATTATTTTCCAAAAACATGTAGAAGTCGCAGCAAATATCAAAAATATTGATTACATCTACTTTGACTGAACATTTATGCAAAATACTGGAACATTTCAGGTAAAACAGGCAAACCTCTTCCTCAAATCAAGAGAAATTACGCCTTCAGTTTAAATGGGATGGGAAAAAGCAAACTAAAATACAAGGAACTGAATGATGCTTTTAAATTTTTTTCATTTCTTACCTAACTCCAGCTATATGCATCTATATTTAAACTTATTAGAAATCTATGAGTTCTTATTGCTCCATTTTTTTTCCATTTACTTCTATAGTCTGCTACTTTAAATTCAATTTGTTCTTGATGAAATACAACACAGGAACTGTCATTCTGAGGGCATGCTCCTTACTCAACTATTCCTAACTCCTGCAATTTCCTAGTTTTAATGAATCTTACTAAGATGTTATTGTCCCTTAAGTATTCCAATCTGCAGGTGAGCAGCCACTCCAGCATTCAGGTAAACATTTTTAAATGGAAATAAAACTGGTAATCAATCATTTTATTAAGCAGAATAGAAAAATATTGGTTCAATCTACAATTTTGCAGTGTTTGATCACTACATTTTTGCATTATTATTACACAAATGCGACTCATGCAAACATGCATCACATTTCTAACAGTGAATGTAGGGAATTTAAAGCCTCCAAATTTTACATAAGTTCTACTCATATTGGACAGTGGTCTGTAACTACTAGTATGAAGTTAACCGCTGGTGTTTTTATGTCGTTTTGTATTGCATAAGCAATTTCCTAAAGCCACAAGTTTTGTATAATCAATTCACAGTCTCACAGCATTACAGACTACTTTACCCTGCCCAAAGCTGAAACGAAGTGAACTTGCTTGAGAAATACATATATTTGTTTAAATCTTTCTCTCACACAATTCTTCAGTACTACCTGAGCTGTGACTAGTTTGAACAGCTTTTAAGGAGAAGATACTTCAATTAAGATATTATGTTGGTAAGCCATGTATGTAATGTGATTTTTCATGACAACAATGGGACAAATAGTGGGATTACATTCTGAAAAAAGTGAAAGCATGGCCACTAAAAAACAGGCCATAAAGTCTGAAGAATGATCCTAGAAATAATTCATCCCTTGACTCCAACAGGAAATTATGCCAAAGGTACATTACTTTAGCAGGTATCACCTTCTCCTCCTCCTCTCCACCAAAAAAAAAAAAAACAAAACAAAACTAAGAACTTTCTATTTCAGTTCAGGCCATGTACCATTATGTAAATTCTGTTACTGAACTGATTCGAGCTGCTTTCAGGAAAATCAGTGATTTGAATAAATAGCTTCTGTTCACTTAGGGTTACAAATTAGATATATAAGGCATCACTTCATCTACCACTGAAATGCAGCCATCTGTTTTGTAGTAGGCATTTATACAGAACAGTTTGAAAAATGAAGAGAATATTATAGCAAACTGAGAAGAAAAATAGACGCCTTGAACAGAATGCTGACAAGAGCTCCCCAAAGCAGTCAAGAACTGTAGTTCCCGCAGTGCATATAGCCCAGTAGCACACCGAGGACCCTAAAAACTGGGCGCATAAATCCTTACCCAGACAACTAAACATATCACTTTATTTTTGAAGCTGTCAAGTATCTTCATTTCCCCTCCACCCATCAACAACAACAAAAACATACTCAGAAGCATACATATCAGTTCCTAAATACAGATTTAAATTAGTTGTAGTTAACTTGGTTTATCCTAGTCTTTAAAGCTGCCACCTTGCTCTGCTGTTAATAAGCTGTTTTAAAATTCTTTTCAATATATTTTTCCATCTAAAAGGGCATCTTCTTTAAAAATATTAAGAAAATTTATTTCTGAGCAGCTTGTATCAGAAGCAGATGCTTTGTGTAAAGCTTGATTAATAAGTTTCATAAATACGCTAAATATTTTCGTGAATAACTAGAATATGTTTTAATAGCATGTTTAAAATTATAGCCCCAAATGAAGATAGTAGGAGTATAATTATGGACATCTTCATCGGGAATTTAATCTCAGTACTTAATTTCTTAATGATTTACCCTTTCCATCTGCTGAACACAAATGTGGCATATAAGAACTCCTTAATGTAGAAAAACATTTCCCAGGTTTTAAAGAAAGAATAAATTGTCCTCTCTCTGCAGCTAAAGGGAATAGTTGATCAAGGTAATTGTTTGGCTTACTTCCATTATCAACAGAGAGAGAGCTTTCTAAAGGGCAAGTTACCCTCTTGCATGACTTTATAAATGTCTCTGTGATCACGGAAAGATTTTTCTGTTTTAGCCAATGGGAAGAAAAGCACGTTCTAATAAAAAAGTATTAAAGACCAAATATGATACATAATGCGTACTATATTTGCTGTATTTTCAGCAGCAGCAGCATGTACATTAGGTGAACCTATCAAGTAACTGTAACATATGTAACTTAGTTATTGCACAAATTAATTTACAAAGACCAGTGAAAGAGATCACATCAAGACTAAGATTACGGTTAAATCTAAGAATCTTGACAAAAATCTGCATTTTCTGTAAGTACACCATTTAACTTGTCCATACCAATTTGTTTCCTGTGGCTTAAATTCATAGAACAAAACATACCGTATATACGTATATGATATATTGTATATATGTGGAAGCTTACAGTGTCTCTTCTAGCTAACATTAAATATTTTCAATGAGGAAACCCACCTTACATCAGGTTAGATATATTAATTTGCTGCTAAGAAGTTATATTCAAGTACAAATATTTGCTGTAGATCAAAAATATTCACATAAGAAATGACTTCATGTTTAAGCATGCATTAATTCAGTTTCAGCTTGTTTTAATGTCTGATATAACAATATCTTTTGTATGGTATTAAAAATTAAAAGTAAATAAATAAAAAATGAGTTTCAGAACAAAATTGGACTTGTATACAGGTCTGATCTAAATTAGGTATGGCAAGACCTATATAGTATCACCTTGGTAAAGATGTGCTTGGAGTAATTTCTTTTGACTGTTTTCCAAAGAAATAAACGCAGAATGGCCAGGGTTGGAAGGGACCTCAAGGATCATGAAGCTCCAACCCTCCTGCCACATGCAGGGCCACCAACCTCCACATTCAATACTAGCCCAGACTGCCCAGAGCCCCATCCAATCTGGCCTTGAACACCTCCAGGGACATCACACATCCACAACCTCTCTGGGCAGCCTGTTCCAGCACCTCACCACTCTCTCTGTAAAGAACTTCCCTCTGACATCCAACCTAAATCTTCCCCTCCCTCAACTTAAAACCATTTCCCCTTGTCCTGCAGTTATCAACCCTTTCAAAGAGTTGATTCCCCTCCTGCTTGTAGACTCTCTTCAGGTATCGAAAGGCTGCAATGAGGTCACCCTGCAACCTTCTTTTGTTCAGGCTGAACAAGCCCAGCTCCCTCAGCCTGTCCTCATAGAGAGGTGCTTCTGTCCCCTGATCATCTTTGTGAAAATACCTGGAAACTCATTTAAAAAAAAAAAAAAAGTTGTAGTAGTAGTTCAAAAAAAATAAATAAATCCAAAACAAACAAACAAGGAGGTATCAGCAAGCTAAGATAAAGTGGTTAGGGAAACTGTAGTATTTTGTTCGCATCAAATTAATACTTGGAAGAACTGGCTTGCATCAAACTCTCTGCTTTCATATAATAAGTAATCTTTTGTTACCTCCCTATGGTCTTTGGAACATGCCCTGACAAGGGCAGTGGCAGCTGAGTGTCCCCTCCTGCAGTTTCAGTACAAGTAATGCAAAGCTCCTGGAGGTAACAGGATGCAAGCCAGTCTAGATCTATGTGCAGTCCACCTGCATTCCATAAGCATGCACCTGAATTAACAAGCCATGATTACTTAGGACTCATTAGCTGTGAGTTACTCAGCTGAATTAACGTGTTTCGACTGCAACTAGAAGTGAGTTCAAATCTTGTGCCTCAGCGCATTCTGTGAATGTTATCTTGTCCATCTCCGTTGTTCTCAGCTGCACACAGCACTATGTTTTGCAAATGACTTGCCAAAGCCTCCATACAAAGCTATTAATTTTTAAAAGCCACATTCCTCCTGAGAGTTCTCCACTGGTTGCACATGTTAGTTTTTGAGAAAATATATTTAGATTGTGCTATGCCCTCCTGTTCTTTAAAAGGGTGATGTAGATGTTCTTTGAGGTCCCTTCCTAATTAAGCCATTCTGTGATTGCATTTTATGGTTCTATGTAACTTTAGAATCAAAAGATTAATTCACTCTTCATATACCTCTGTGCTATTTAGGAAACGATTCTTATCCATTGTCCAAATTGATTCAAAGTATTTTATCGACTGTTAAAGAAAGTATCACTAGCTAAGGAATGAAAAAGGCTTCAGTAAGTGGTATAGTTGGTATAGCTTTTAATTTTGGCAGAGCAATACAAAGTTTTTCCTCAGAATATGTCCAAAGCTAGCTATCAATTCTGGATGATTTTATTGGCAATGAAATAAGTGAGACAATTCTAATCTCAAAATTCTTATACCTAATTAAGGCAAAAAATGCACAAAAGTAATATCAATATGGAACAACACTAATTGGGAAATTCTCTTCTGAATAAAAGTTTACATTTCACAATTTAATCTCCCGGATACTTCCAAGTATGCAGCACTGCAATTTAGAAGTAACAGTAGGAAAATTTTATTAATTCCATAGTTTTCCATCTTATCTCATATTTATTTTGCAAGACAAGATATGATCATCTTACTTAAAGCATAGGAAGTGACATTAAAGTACTACCATCTTCCTATTAAAGTGATGGGTTGGCAAGAAAACATGTAACATCTAAAAATATATATATACAGGCCATAAAGTGTCACCTTCACATAGGAGGAATTCCCTGCAGTGAAACTGGCAAAGCTCAGCCTGGCCATGAGTCATGCTAAAGATTCATTTAAGTTATTGGAGGGTATTCAATCTATTTAAAAGTCTGGCTACAGGGAATAACATGTTGCATTTTTGTCTCAGTCCTGCTGTAATTGGGCACAACTAGATCATCTCTATTTTCTTTTTTTAACCCAAGTACACTCAAATTCTATATCACCTACCTATCAGTTCCTCCCTTTGACTATCAAGATTCAAAGTAGGAGCAAAACAGTATCAACAGAGTGATACCATCACCTGACACAACTGTCTAAAACTCTAAATCACCTTTGAATAGTTTTAATCACTGCTTATGTTCTGACTCACTGTTCTTTGTTTTGATTCGTGGATTATGGTTAAATGTCAAACAGTGTTTGCTGTAATACAACAACACCATGCAGTATTCAGATTAGGTCAACAGCACAATGTGCCCAATCCGAATACCCTAAGAAATAAGTCACCAAAAAGACACATGGTGTCATATGGACAAAGTACCAATAACATCCTTATACACTTTCTCAGGAGTCCCAAGTTAAATGAACTGGTCTTACCAGATCATTTAAATTTATAATACTTGTACTTACATCACTTCACTATAAATGAATTGAAATAAATTTGCATCTTCAGCAACTTGGACAAGTAAGCTTCTTGTGACATTCTGTTTATTTCTTTATACTCTGAAGTACAGTGTATCAGCACATTGAGAAGAACGCTCAAACCACAATACTTCTACCATATACTCAGTGCCATGCAACCAAAACCCTCTGTTTACATGTGTGCAATGGCACCACATGAAAATTGATAAAACATTTACTTACATCCAGAAAAATTAGACTTAGGCTATAGTCAAACAATGAGTCATTTTAGGTAAGTCAGAATTCTCATTTATGTGACTATGCAGTATTTAATACTTATTCTAATGCTAATAGAAGTTGTCAAATTCTTGTAATCCCTTGGGACCTTTTAATGCAGTACCTTCACCCACATAGTCTTCCGCTGCTGTTAATTCTACTTCCTACATGATCTGAGACATACAACAATGTAATCTTAAATGCATATACTAAGAGAAAGAAAGAAAACTAAGCATAACAGATAGAGTACAATGTCGAGTGGAAAAAGAAATTCTGTGACAAAAGAACAAGAAAAATCTATCTAAGTAGGCCACCCACAATGTTAAATTGGATAAGCGAATAATTTTAGGAAGCGATATAAATGTTAGCATGTTTGTGTTACAAACTAGTAAAATGCTCCAGTTAGTGCTTCCAAGAATAGCAAGAAAGTGGCACATCTCTCCTCATGAGATCTCAGTATCACACTTTGAGCTACAAGATAAACTAGGTTACACAGGTTTATTGGAAAGTCTGCTTATTGCCATTGGGAAAAGAGCATTTAATAGACTTGGCTAATAAAGAGTTGGTAATACTGAAACAGGTCATGTGAATACACAAACACTTCTCAGTGTATTTCCATCTTCAGTAGGATTGAAAGGATAAAACTTCTCAGATCCCAGTTTCTCCTGAGTTCTCCCTCACCAACAGCTATCCCCATATTACTTCCAGGCACAACCAAACAACTATGAAGTAATGAAACTTAGAAGTCCTTTAGAATGTTTTTTCAATGCATAATAGTCAATTACAAACATATTAAAAACTCCAATGAACAAGTTAAGATATCACACACCAGCAGAGAGTGCCTCAAATATAAGTGTTTGGAAATTCTGTTGCTGAAAACAGAACATATTTTTATCATTGAACAGCTATTGTAAAATCAAGCTGTTTCAAATGCAATAAATTATTTCATTAAGAGCTTTATGATGGACATCAATCTATGTGGAAAGTTAAGGCAAACCCAAACATTCTGTCTTCAATGGCTCTGTATTTACAACTATAATTTCACATTCCTCAATTTGTTCCACCTTGAACTGGTTTCAGTTGGCTCTCTCTCAGTGCTTGCTTCACATTCCTTTACTGTGGTCAGATGGGCTGATATTCTCGTTAACATCATATCTTGATCTACTCCTAAAGTCAGATTGTTACCTGAAAGTTAATTGGACCTTCAGAATCTCTTAAAGCATTTCTCTAGTCAGCTGTGATTAATCTCTTTCTTTCCTAGCGTAAAACAGGCCCTATCTTTTCCATTTCCACTGAAATAGAGATGAATTATGTCACTAGTTACAAGACTAGCAATTTTATAAGCTGTTCACATAAAGTAGATAGAAATGCAGTGTGAATCTTCAGAAAGAGAAAATCTAAGCCCAGATACCTGAGAATGAAACAGTGGAATTCCTTTGTTGTCTTGATTTTTCAGTTTGGTCACTTGATTTCTTTTTTCTTTTGACAGTTAGTAGCCTTCAGTCATTGGTTTTGTTTTTTTGTTTTTGTTTTTGTTTTTTTTTCCGTCATTCATTTTATGAAAAAATTATAGAACAAAATTTATCTGGGATATTTTCCTAAGATATTCTCAGGATTGACTTCCTCCTCTGTCAGATACTCTAAACTCTCTAATAGCAGAGTTCCAAATCATAAAAATATGCAAGCAAAATTCTTTTTTACCTTGCACTTGCTACATTAATCTGATGAGGCTAACAAGCTGTACAGAATAAAAACATAGTTAAGTCAGATTAGCGTCACTGTTTGATGCAACTGCAAGCCAATCAAGACTATTCAACATTAAATCTATTTTATAACCATTATGATAATCAGCCAAGTAAGAAAGTGATCATTTTCAATTTCTTTCAGATTGAATGTCAGGATACCCTACCATTAAGTTGATTAACTCAGCTTCATCTTCTTCCAAATGAGTTGCTTTTAGTAGAAACAGCTAACTCCACAGAATTCAAGCATAACTTTAAAAACACAGATATATGAGCACAAAACTTAGTTCTCTCATTCATTTCACAGCACAGTAGCCACAGCAATTTACTGACATGAGCCGAACTTCTTTGATGTAAATTAGAGTTCTGAGCTTGGAAATTATGGAAATTTATTCTGTAAATGGGCTTGAAACGTTACAAAACTGAATGTCAATTTTTTGCAACTGTCAGACTTCTGAATGAAGACATCACTGAGTATGATAGCATGCACAACTTGCCTTAACAATCTAATGACAGTTCTGTATTCATAAGACAGAACCCAAGAACCTGAGTTGCAGTTCTAAGATGAAAATTGATTAAGTTCCTCTAGAATGGATTTTCATAAATTTGTTAAACAATGCCAAACCTCAGAGTAAGTTTTTTATGTACCTAGAGCTTTTTCAAACTTGTATAAATACATAATTTACACGTATGTATGAAAAAAATATAAAATATATTTCAAATTTGTATACATACATGTCCTATCTGTCCTGGAGTGGAATGAAAATGCAAGTATCTCCACTAGATCTATTCATGAAACAGCAAAGATCCAGCCTATTTTTAAATAACATTTAGGTAGCCATCATAGTATTTGTCACTCTGTACATATCCAACCCCATAATTCCCAGTGGTAGGCTGTTTTTTCTTTCTCCTCAGTGACTATTGTAGAACTACCAACTTGGAACCTAAGATTGTTTACAGTCCTACAGCTGGCAGTACTAACAAAAGACCAACTCATAGCCTCTAAATAAGAGAAAAATGGTATTTATCTAATACTGTTTTTTAATATTTTTTTTTTTAATAGTTGAATGAAAATAAAGGTGTGAGAACTTCACACGTTACCAGGATGAAGATTTTAGCAGTACAGATGGTCGGTCTCATTAGACTTTAAAACTACTACTGTAGTAGTACTTTGAGCTACGGTTAAAAAAAAAAAAAGTTTTGGAAAAGAAAGTCCATAAGTTTCACCAAAAAAAAAAAAATTTCTTAAAACAAAGAAAGCACCATAACTGAAATCACACACAGCCTTCAAGAAAAAGCTTAAAACCAACCACACACATACCATAGTATCACATCAGCTGGCAGACAGGTGAGACATACTCAGAATAAAAGTTCTTTCTCTCTGTGAGGGAAGAAATCATTGAGACTTTCCCCTCTTCTTATTCAAAGAAGAATTAACTGAATCATTCCTTTTTCCTTTTGCTTCCATGTGAAGCAAGGGAGAAGACTGAATCAGGTCCTTGATAACTTCACAGTTAGGGGAACAAATGCTAATGAGCCACAAACAGAAATCCCTCCCCTCTGCATTTAGCTTTCTGCATGAAACAGAAGATGGTGGTGGGAGAAAAGATGGTGGTGGCAAGAGAGTTCTTTTATCTTTGCTTACACACCCCAAAATAGGCACTGAAGCAGAATTTCAGTTTGTGTGTGCTGCTTCCAGAAGTGTATGCCAACTTGAGTACAGTAGGATGAAAAAACAAATATTCTCACAGTTGTTGTGAATATAATGTGAATAGGAAAATGGACCATACTGGATCAAAAGTATCTGATCTTTTTCAACCCAGAACGGCAGCCTTTCCTTTTTGTTCCATAAATAATGATTGGCTCCTGATTCTATACATGAGCCTGTGAAAAACCTCTAGAATGAAATAAAGTTTAAAAAAAAAAAAAATCTTAGATAGCTAATATCCATTTTGAGGCAGCAAGAGGGAAACTCAGCCTAACAAAACTGAATCAGAAAGGGGACTTGCAGCACTTCCAGCTTTCTAACTATTTCCCACCCCCAATTGAAAGTGGCAGTTTAGTAGAAGAAAACATATAAACCAAGGCCGCTATAAGAAATGAGAGAAATTGCCTATGGAAGCAAGAACTTAAGGGACTTTTTTCAACACTTAGAAGCTTTAGTGCTGCAACTGCAGATGGGACCACAAAATTCTCATTAATTCAGTAATTTTGCAAGCATTCTTTAATACCGTAAGCAGCTGAATTATTCTAATGATAACTTAAAAGACACCAAGGGATAAATCACATAATTAGGATCAATTTTACCAATTACACATACAAGGCAACTTCAGGCAAGAACATAAGATTCTACTTAAGAAGGATCTGAAATACACTGTGAAATAGTTTCTGGTGTAGAAATGTATTAAGAAAATGCTTACACTACAGGACACATATGGATGTACAGACATGAAAACGGGAAACTAGTGTTCTTATTAGCCTCCAATCAGCAACTGAAAACCATTAACAGAAAGATTACAACACCTTTGGTGATATAAAAGTCTTCAAGGGCTTCGAAATGAAAAATCTTCGATCTTTGTCACGTGTATTTGTTTTCTACCATCTCCCACTCAAGAGTCACTCAAAAAGACTGTCAAATAAGTTTATTAATATGCATAGTTATTAGTCTGAATTTGTATTTAGAAGTTCACTTGGAAATCTGAAAGTGTATCAGTACGCAAAGAGTGCGAGTCTAGATGTGAGAAGAGACATTTTTCTTTATGAAAGCTTCAGAAAGCGTTGCTTATATCACCTGATCCAATTTCCCAAATACTAAAGTCATTCCTGCCAGCACACAGAATTAGCTGTTGCACAGAGGCATATAATACTGATAGACATGTTGCACAACAAATTGCCTTTGTACCCATCACATGTGGGGCTGTGGATAGCAGCAGGAAATCTGCTGGCAAAGTGTCTTCTCACACACACAGGCAGGTCTATGTACATTTTAAAAGTTACGAGCATTCTCCTCTACGCACTTTCATTCTGAAAACTTTTTTCTTTTTTGTGTGTAGGTCAAGCTCACACCTAGCCAGATAAAACATGCAGAATAGTTCAGTGATCTTTCCCCAATATCTGGAGAAATCAATATTCTGAAAAGTATTCATACACCATTACTTCTAACGTTTCTTTTAGTTCAATTAAAATTGTTTGAAAGAAGAAAAAAGTGTTCTAAAATAGTTAACATAATGCAAGCGTATAGAGTTATATAGACAGAAGCAAAGGTGAAGTAATTGTTACAGGTTTTCATTGTTGCTCTTACTGAAGGCAAAATGTCACCAAAAGGTTCCTAGCAACACTTCTGAAAATAAGTGCTATTCATGGGACTAATTCTTGAATATAAGAGCAGAAAATTTGGGATCACATCCAACCTAAGCAGGAAGTAAGTACCGCAGAAGAAAATCACTGCCCTTTCTGCATCTACATGGAAAATATCATGCTTTCTTGCCATGGTGAAAGCTGAAAGGTGCTGGCATCACACACGCATCTTTGAGAATTGAAATGTCACGTTCACTCTGGGAGAGAAAAGAATCCTCGGTGCTCATTACTACTAAAAAGTGTTTCCACAGAAACCAAACCCCAGGCATTCTCTACATGATCAGCGTTTTAAAGGTTAATTAACAATAGCGAGTGATAAAAATTTATAACCTACTGATTATATATTTTTAATAACATGATTTCTAATCTTTTATCATTGGGCTGAAGCTTAAAATGCAAGACCCAGCTGCTCACATTTAAGGAAACTATGGGGAAAAAACATGTTTAATATTCTAATAAACCTTTTATCCTATGCTGGAGATAGGGAACTCATTCATTTTCCATTCCTAAATCCCCAAGACAGGTTTTAAGCAACTCTGAAATAAACAACTTCAAAAACATTCTATTATTAGTGCACTACAATGCCGTGGCATTATAATTCGGAAATAGTGCTTGAAAGAACATCTATTACTAGCTTGTTTTAGCAAATTCAGAGGTAGATCTTCCCATAGCGTTTTTGGTTCTCATAAAGAAGAATATAAGAATAATTCACCTTTCTGCCATGAAGCTAGAACTGAAACAAAAGTCCCCAAGTTCCATTATTTTTAAGCAAAAAGTATTTATTTCTTCTTTGTTCGTTTGTTTCTAGCGCCTCAAAAATCCAATGCAGTGGTTTTACCTTGTATTCTTAAATTTATGTATATAATCTCTTACCTTGAGGGACAGGGCTTAGTGGGCATGGTGTTGATGGTTTGACAGCTGGACTTTAGTGGTCATTTCCAACCTTATTGTTTCTATGAGCTTGGACATTTTGACAAACGTATAGAATTAGTAGCTAGACAAACCTTAGAAAATGCTTCCAGTTAGATACACTCAATAAAGTTGTGCAGCCTTATGTGAACATATTAGTATAATTGTCTGAATCTCCTAAATATCCCCACTGCTCAGCACAGAAAAATAGAAACTATCAAAGAGAAAGAAAATTACAAGGAGGAACAACAATGAATACATGAAGACCCATAGTCTTCCCCAGTCTTGCCTACTATGTATTTACTGAGATTTGGATGAGATTATGATGTTACAGGAATGATCACATGAAACATCTATCAGGGTGACCAAGAGTGCTCACTACTTTTCAACGCTCAAGATAACTTTGAATCAAATATAATTTTAAAGGCAGCATTTATTAGTAGCTAATCATTTGTGACTTCAAACAAAGATCTAGCTTCTCATGCAGTTTTCAAAAATTAAATAAATGGGAGTTTTCAATGTAGTTACTGGAAGCCAAACTGGAAGACAGAAAGAGATGAAATAGATATACTAACTCAGGTTAGAACTGCCTATTTAGAAGATCAATAGTGTAGCTTAAAGACAAAATACATTGCTAATATAAGTGACTTCAAGACTATCCTGGATTTTAAGAACTGTCTCTTCATTCAACCCAGAACAAGATCAAGTTCCCAACTCTTCCAACATGCTTTCTGCACATCAGCTGACAGCTTTCTATATTCACATTGGTCCTTGTCCTGTTTTCATCCAAACCAGCTTCAATGACACACCATTTGGCTGCTGCTCAGAGGTGAGAGCATGCCCAGGGCTGTGCCAGGCCACAGGGAAGAGCCACCACCTTTACAGCACAGCAGCAGTGGCAGAGTCAGGACAAGTGCCTGAATTAGGCCAAGGGTTACTGAAAACAAGCAGTTGATGCAATTCATTCTCTTACTTCTTGTAAGTCTCACCTCCCATTATTTATCTACCTATTTCATTTGTCTCTATTTTCAGAATTGAGGGACTGGTTATGATGCAGCAAGAGCAAGTACACAATTGAGATGTTAAGATAGTTGGCCACTAACTTGTAGCACTACAACTAGAATTACAGGCAAAGGTCTGTCTTTCTGGTCTCAAGGCCAATGTCACACTGCTTAAGTACAAAGTGTTTGGAATCTGTATGTCCAGAAAAGACTAAAAAAGGATCTACCTGTTCACTTTCTGCAGTTCCAGCTACTGTGTAGTTAACTCCTCTATGCCAAATAACACAAACATTATTTTTATGATAATACAGATGACAGAAGTAATTACATTACTTTAAAGCTTAGTAGCTTAGTATGTTTCTGCTTCCTTTAGCTCTAATACATTCACGATTTTTAATTTGAAATCCTTTCAATGCAACAAAAAAAAGATTACAATCCCTAGTATAAATATATGCCTACAATGGGAAATGCAGGTGGAGCTAAGGACAATAGGAGGAGGATCATGAAAGATGAAAACATTGTATCGTAAATCACATGCAGAAATGCAGATTTACTACATCAACATGAAAAAATTAAGTTAGCAAGCCCAACACTTGATCCTTTAATCTTCAAAAAGCTCTGAAATGCACTACTTGAGGTTCTTATAACACTATGCAATTGATACATTACTCTGTCATACAAATAAAGTCTTGCATTAATGATCCCATACTATAAGGAAATTAAAATTTTGACCTTAGTGGATAAGACTATTTTGTTTCTTTGAATCTATCTTGAAATAAAGTCTGTTTTCTGATCCCATATTCACATATTATATATACACACACACAAGTGTTGCAAGCGTACTTAATAGCAAAGCATCCACAATCCCTCGACCCCAAGAGAGCAATTCCATTCTTCACGTTCACTGCATTTACTTACAGCTTAACAACATTTATCTTCTTCATAATATTTGACTCGCACGACAACCCAACGAGCATCAATTGCAAGCCAGTTCTCAACCTGAGAAAAGGATTTGTGGCCACAACACAGTAATAATGAGCTGGTAGTGTTTGAACATTCACCACAGGAGGGCAATCCTGATACAACAACAGGAAGGTGCACACCTGCACCAGCTCTCGTGTCCAGTCTCCTCATTTGCAATCAACTAGACACATTTCTTATATGGGAGGGTTATCTTTATTACTAAAGCGCAGATCATGCAAAAGGAGGCTTTTTAGCGAAGAATCATTCCTGTAGCACTCTTCCCTTTGGCTTCCAGACTGAAAAGGATTTGTTTCTAGACAATTCAGGCCATGGACAAAGAAGTGGAAGTGCTGGTTCAGTGAGTATCTATTCAAACTGTATGAATTATTTCCCAAAGAGTGTAAAAATCACACATTTGACCAAGATAAAGTAAACATTTCCAAATATTCAGCAGCAGAATATTCTTGATGTCAATCAAAAGAGTAATTAGGACACTGTCACAGGATTTAAAACCTAACAAAAAGGAATTCAGAAGTAGATTATTTTTCTAGCTCTGCTAGAATTATAATTACTATCGTATTCTGCTTTTTTTATTCACCCATCTCCAATAAAGATACAGAAATATCTACCCAAATTACTGCAAATACTTATTATACATTGTGAGTACTTACGAAAGTACTTTGGGATGTAAGAATCTCACAATGATTGCCTCATTTTTAATCTAGATTCTTTCATAATTATTAGTGTCTTACTCCAAGATTAGAGCAATTAACTTCATCTGCTCACAATTAGTTTTCTTGTTACCAGGAAAACATTTTTGAACAGCCTCAACTCATGCAGAAAATCTCACTTCATAAATATTAGTGAAGGAATTTGTTCCATCACTATATTCTGACCGGTTCATGGACTTAAAAGAATAATTGCACCCCATTTCACTTGAGCTGATTCAGTCAAAAAAATCTTGCACTCTTGTTGTATCTAAAAGATATCTTAGAATGAAATGGTTGATGTATATATTTTTCAAGGACACAAGTACAACACTTGAAACTCATTGCTATCCATCAGACTTTTGCCATGCAAGTCAGTAAAAGGGATTTCTGCCAAAACTTTCCTAGCCTCAAAGTAGAGATTGCATAGTACCAGCAGCAATGTTCGCCTAAAAAAATATGTTTGAAGTACATTTTAAAGCAAAATACAGAGAGCTTAAATATCTGAAAAGCAAAACAGAATATTACAGACTACAACCAAGTCAATTTAACCAAAGCACCCTACCTTTTTGTGAAGAATTGCCAAAACACATCATTTTGTTGTGCCATGAAAGAACTATGTCAAAAAGTTCAGAAAAGATAATAAAAGAAATAGTTCAGAAAAAGTTTGCATTTCAATCATTTTCCTATCCTACTGGAAACAAATCCCACTTGTGTTTTGCCACTCCTGTCCTGAGCTGCATCAAAAGAAACATAACTAGCTGGTGGATGGAAGTTATCCTCCTCTTCTGCTCTGCTCTCATGAGGTCCCATCTGCATTACTGTGTTCAGCTCTGGGATTTCTAGCACAAGTCCAACAGGTTGCCTAGAGCAGCTGTGGATGTCCCATCTCAGAAAGCATTCAAGGTAAGTTTGGATTGGGTTTAGGACAGCCTAAAGTAGTGTGAGGTGTCCCTACCCATGGCAGCAGGTTGGAAATAGGTTAATTTCAGTTAATCCATTCTATGGTAAAGAGCAGTATTCTAATGCCTGTTGATCGCACAGCTGATAAGAAGCAGATATTACCATTTACATTACATTAAGTAGATTTGCTGTTACTTATTTTTGTTTGATTAAAGGGAGTCTTCTTATTTAAGGACTGGAAATCTGCCACTCATAAGCTTCCGTGATATGGCTCCTTAGCAAAACATTTTTTCCTGCTGTATCAACATTTTTTTTCTTAAGTACTTAGAATTCAGATGAACAATACTTTGAAGTGCTTCTTGTTAAGACCATCCATACAGACATAGATGAATAATTAACATGCCACGTTTGGTCACATGAAAATCAGAACAAGTGTGCATACAAAAAAATTTATTCTCAGGCCAGACTTTTGTGGCACACTGACAAGAAGGTTAAACCAGTTGTCAGAGAACTGCATTTAACATGCATCTCTTAGTAGGTGCTGCATAAAAGTTCAACATCAGTTCAGCTCTAGGACTTACTTTGCATGGTAGATTCATTTTATGGAGTCCTTCAAAGTCTACAAGTAAACTGGGATATGTTTTAGGGCCCTATGATCCCCTCACATGCATCCTTTCTTTTGTAGAAGCCAGCTCATAAAGCAGCAAGGAGCACAAAGCAAGGTGATATAAGTAATATAAATACTTGCCATAAGCATGTTCTACTGAAATTCTGATTACACTTCAAATTATTAAATTCTTATAACAACTATAAAATTTCAAGCTACTCTGACCTAATCCTTTTTATAGATTGTATCTCAGCACGTGCGTTTTCCATGATTCCCTGCACGTACACAAATTAAGCATTAAGTGCTCAAAGATAGATAAATCTAGCTCATAAAAGAAACCCTCTTTGTCTGGGCACATGAAATGTCTGTGCGGAATTACAAAATTAATCAAGTTTATCTACCATTACAATGTATTTTATTTGATGGCAAAATGAACATGCTTTCCTCACTTCCTTCATTTAAAAAAAAAAAAAAAACCTCACCACACAGAAAGTCCAATGCTTTACCATCTGAAATCAGCTATTTTTAAAAATATAAAATAATATGTAATTTACTGTAGATGCAAACACAGTTGCTATATAAAATGGAACTTGACCTGACATTCTCTACCATTTCTAAAGTTTTTATCATTCAATACTGCATGTTTTCTACTGTTATATTGATGTAGGTTATAGTCACACTAATGGTGCTAATAGCTGGTTTTGTTCTGGTTTCACTTTCATAAAATGGCTTGGGTTGGAAGGGAGCTTAAAGATCACCTAGGTTCCAACTTCCCTGCCACATGCAGCACTGCTACCTTATATGCGTAAGCATCAGCATCTAGGATTTATGATGGTTATTCCCTGAGTTTTTTCTTTTTCTTTTTTTTTCTTTTTTTTTTTTTTCTCCCACATTTTTCAATGTGAAAAAAGTCAAGTCACCCAGAATGACTTTTCCATGTATTAAAGTTTATCATGCAGCAAGAATCTGCAGCTGCTGGAGTGAGTGGTTCAATTTTGTAGATAGAAATATATGACACTGAGTTTCTAACGTGTTCAGTCTGTAGACACACTCAGTCATAGCATTTTGATCCCTCTTGGACTAAACCTTTTCCTAATTCACAAATCAGTTAGTCCCAGCACCTCAGGTTAATCTTAGAAATACAATTTTTAGCAGACAACATTGATTCTAGTTTGTGATAACTATCCTCACATATCAAAGAACAATAAACATGCTCCACTTGCATACAGCACTATTAAGGAAATTAAGTCACAGAAGTTTCAAATGCTAGAGACTAGTTTATAAAAGGGTACGATATACAGAATGAGTTCAGTATATAAGTGTTTCATTTAATTACAGTTAGAAGTCTCTTGAACCTTATGTTGCAATTTTTCTAGAATATCATTGCTTTCAAGTAGTACTTTCTTTTGCAGATGGGATAAAATTCAAGAATGTCATGCTTTTGGCTGGAGTTAATTTTCTTCCTAGTAGCTGGTATGTTACTGTGTTTTGGATTTAGTATGAGATTAACACCGATAACACGCCAATGTTTTAGTTGGTGCTGAGCATTGCTTACACTGAGCTAAGGAGTAAGCTTCTGACACTGCTATAGAGGAGTCTGGGAGAAAATAAGGTGCAAGGGGACCGAACAGGGACAGCTGACCCAAAATGGCAAAAGGGAAGTTCCATACTACACGGTATCAAGCTGAACAACAGAATTCAGCTACTGTTGGAAACACACAGGGTATCAGTCAGCAGGTGGTGAGAAATTGCACTGTATGTCACCTTATCATCTTCCTCTTCTTTTTTTTTTTTTTTTTTTTTTTTTTTTAAATTTCCTTTCTCATTACATTATCTCATATTATGAGTTCTTGCAATTCCAATGATCACGTGAGATCATCAGCTCTGTCTAGAATTATATTCACTTATAGTATTTTTCCAAATCCTTTCCTGATTCACTATAAAAAGCAAATAGGTAAGTCTTCAAACCTTCTATCAGAAGATACTTCACATGCTTCTTTGGAAAGATACATGCAAGAACAGTCTTTTCCAGACTGTTTAGTGAACGCTAAAGCTTTTGTTGTCATGGACAACAGTTTACAATAAGTTTTAGAAATGCAATGCCATGACAAATAGATCTCCTTTTGCAGGAGTAATAGTACATACCATATTAAGTCACTGAAGAGGTCACTCATTCAAAAATTGTGGTAATTGTATTACAAGAAAAGTATCAGAAATGCATATCAACTGTGGGAATACAAGAAAAACTGTTCCTAGCAGAGCAAGATAAACAGCAATCAACCACATTTTCTTATTCAGGGACTTACAATTTTTAACTCTGTTGACCAGCAAATCATTATTTTTTTATTTTATTTTTTTTCAGTTTCATAAAGTATATTTCTACAGGTTTAGGTTTATCTTTGTTTACCTCTTTGGAGAAACATATCCTCTTAACAGCACATGGAATTAATAATAACATTAAGTCAATATCAGTCAAAAGGGTTCATTTCAGTAAAAGGACTTAATACATTTTTTTTCCTTCGTTATCACAGCTTGTGTCTACAGGGACCAATAAAGCAGGTGTTAGTTCTGGAATTGGTACAAAGAAGTAAATGTATCTAATGAAATACGAAGATTTCTTGCAAGTGATACAAGCAAGCCAGGTCCTTCATCAAAGGGGGTCAAAAGTTCATTCACATTTGAAGGGATTGAAAATCCACTTCAGGTTGATTTTGGCATGGGATATCAGAAACAACAAGGGCTTCTGTAAGTACATCAGAGGCCCTGGTGTCACAGAACAGTATAGAAGGCAGAAGACACTGAATACTTTTTTTCACCTCTATCTCAGAGAACATAACCAACCACCAAGGATACCCAGGATTAAAGACCTTGGGGAGGAAAGAATGATTATTTTTTGTGGAAGATCAGGACAGAAAATACTTCAGCAAACGGACTGAATTATAAGTGTGTGAAACCTGCTGGGACGCACTCACAAGTGCTGGAAAAGCTGACAGATGTCATTTGGAGAAATGGGAAAACTGCTCCAAATGGCTGGACCAGATGACATTCAGCTACCCTTCCAACTCCAACCATTATGTGATTAGAAGAAGAATCAAGATGCAACACCAAAAAACACAAGACCTAACTGTTCAATGAGATTCCATCCAAGGTTATCTTCAAATTGAGTCACATGGCAGTAATTAGAAAATTTTCAGTGCTGCTGTACTTTCTTATTTTCTTCTTCGGGAAAACACTTCTATATAAACTGAATTTTTTTTAGACTCCATACATTTGCTTTATTTGCAGATTTAGACATTGATCACATTAGATAATTTCTTATCCAGATGTCTGCAAAAAGCTGGAAATTCTAATTAAATGTAAAGCAGAATGACTGTTCAAACTCTAAGTGTGGAATCCCCAGTCCTTCCATTCAGCTGTTTAAGGGCACAGATGAGCAGATCAATGTGATCAGCCATCTGAAAACCCAGACTATGAATTCTAACATCTTCAGCTCAACACAGGGAAGTGAAAGGAATAAGCAAGCATTTAATATTTGAGTATAACACTGGCTTGACTTTTCACTGTGATGAGTTAAATATTTCAGCACTTCAGTTTTATGCCTAGCCAGGTATCTTCCCAACAACTAAAGCATTTCCTTTGTGTGTTGTATTTCATTTTCCCTTTGTTGAAAGCAGAGATTTAATCTGAATTTTTACTTCTAACCATTTGTATAATCAATGGATATCAAGATGTTACAATCACAAAATAAACAAGAGAGTTAGGCGAAGTGAACTGTGACAACAAGAGAGAATAAATGGAAGGCTTACCCTTATGCTGGGCTCACCACAAAACACCAGAAGGAGGGATCTCCAGATGAGATCCTTCCCCACTGGTAGCCAGCTCATAAATAGGTCTAGGAAGGGTGGAGCCAGGCTCCACTCCTTCTGGCAGCACAGGTGAATTGCTTTCACCTGTGCTCCTCTGGCTGACTCATGGCTCGCCTCAGGTGATCAATCAGAGGTTCAGGCCGTGACTCAGTAGATCCCATACACCATTTGAGTACTTCTTTATACTGTATCAATTTACACTTGGAAGCATACCCAGGTGTTCATATTACACTTCCAATAAAGCTATGGTGAATGAGATTGCAAGAGACTATTTCTGCACCTTTGTCTCAAAACTTGCTGTTGGAAAATTTCAACAGTAGTTGAAGTACTCACTTGTATTGGACAGATCCTCTACAAAGATTCCTAAGCTTGGAAACAAGGACAAAATACCCTAAAGGATGAGTTTAAAAAAAAAAAAAAAAAATTGATTTTTAAATTACAGTGAAAAGGAAGCTATATTGATTTTCAGTATCTCTGCGTATCTCCTAAAGAGGTTTGTAAAATTACAGACTTCATGCAGTACTTCTATCCACAGCTAACATTAATGACAATAAACTCTGTTCCTAATAATGACAATCTGGAAATAACCAGGAAATCTTTAACAGTTTTCTCAACAGAACAGTGAATACAGATTTGAACAGTATTTTTTTTCCAATAACCTAGTTCATTAATGCAACGATGAGGAAACAAATCTGGATCTAGCTCTAGTTTTTTCTTTCTCAATTGAGAACATATAGATGAGGTGAAAAAGTAGTGTGCAGGCAGCTTTGCTCATATCACACTCCTGCAAGTGATTCCTTGCAGGTCAACTGTGATATCCTCCAGCTTACACCTCTAGAGGAAAAAAAATTAAAGGGGGACGAGGAAGAAGATTGAAGTTTTGTAGGCAGTAAATACAGATAACAGTATAATAACCTTACACAAACAATAACCTTATACAAGCCTTATTCATTACGAGACTATCCACTGTGGGCTGAACAAATCAATAGGTTAGCCCTCTCAAGGCTACAAGAACTTACTTCAAAGAGATTTTGCACCTTAGCTAGCAGCCTCCTGAAAGAAATGAGGACACGGATGTCCAAGGCCTGTCAGGAAGAACTACTGTGCCAGTAAGGCTGAAATAACTGCTGTCAATACCCTACTTTTACAGCCAAGAGACAGTGGAAGCTGGGCAAAACAGAACATAGGGAAGACTAACACTTGCAGTTCAAGACTAGCACTTACACAATGTTTTGGTTTAAAAACACTGATTTGGGTCAGATTCACAAAGAGAATCAACAGAAAGCCTGCAGCCAGACTCATTGCAGCTGGGAAGTGGAAGACTGCCAGATCTCCAGCTGCAAGATGTTCCACCTGGTAGTATCACCCTAAGAAAAATACAGTAAGGCTCATTTCTAAAGAAATTAACTCAGAAAGTATAAAAGTAATACAGTTTACACAAAAAGACCCAGAGGGACTAATAAAGCAATTCACACTTGAAGGTTAAGTTCAACTCTTGCTTCCCTTCTAGATACTGAACCAGGCAGACAGATACTGGCAATGAAAAAAAATGAAGCATTCTGAAAAGCTGCACTTGTAACTGTTGTGTTCTAGAAAATAAGACACCTATCACAGGAGGAAAAACTTCCATAATAGTTTGTTTTAAATATTGCCTTCAGAGTACACACAGTACATTTTATTTACTGGGGGCTTGGGTTTTGTTGTCTGCTTAACTTTAAATGTTTGGGGAGGGTAGGGAGAGGAAAGTAAGTAGATTGCATCATCAATAAAACTACAGAACTTATCAGATTGAGCAATCTTACTTGCACAAATAGTATTCAGTGCTTAATTACAGAAAAAAGATATCTCCCTATTTATACTTGCTCCTAAAAGCTTCTGCAAGAAGCACTTTGAATTTCTAGGACCAATTAGAAAGCTTTCCTTTTCTGATTATCTAATTACACAAGTGGACACAATTGCAACTGAAAGCCTTACATGGACTTAGGTTGTTTTTAAAAATGGAACAGAAAAAAAATATTAAAATCCATTATTGAAATAGATTTCTGTCTATTATAATAAAATGGAAATTATTTCAATAACATAGAATTTTTAAGCTTCTCAGACTACTAATATCTTCTAGTAATTTAGTACTATTTTTACTTTCCAGGCACGCATTGCTATCTTCTACCTGCCCCTATTTGTGTCTTCAGACACCCTGTCACAACCAAGCCCAGGCCCCTGATCAGAAGTCCAAATCATTATCAGAATGCTAAGACTAAATAAAAATGAGCAATTCAAGTAGGAACATTTCTGCAGTATTTTAATTCAGTAGCCCAACTTTTCACCCCAAAGAGATTTTTCCTGAGCAGTTTTATTTTACAAATAATTTCACGGCATTTATTAGTGCCCATTGCCCAAAGACCTGGAAGGAACTTCCAGTGAGTGTAGAATCTTCCATGTTTATATCCTTCTGTAATTGGTGTTAATTAAAATAATAATTTTCTAAGTCCGGTAGATAAAAAGTGCCCATTTACCGATGCGCTCGGCAAAACTACTCTCATACTGATTTTACTTTTTTAAAAATCTCTCTGCAAAAAGGTCGTGTAAATTTGATCATTGTCTTCCCAAACCAAATGGGATTTCATAACGTGGAAAAAAAAATAATAATAAAAATAAAAAAAAAATCAATGCTACCTGTTACATAGAACGTGCCTGTTCAGCATGCAAATAATTTTTAGCCCTTAGGACTGTCTGAATCCATACCAAGACAGCAGGAAGATCTGGGCTCTCTGCTCAAGTGGTCAGTGTTTCAAAATAGTATTCAGTTCATTTACAGAAGAAGGTAATATTAATTTCCTTTTGCTTTTCATGAGCACTGAATCAATTGTACATGGTATTATAACATACTTCTCATAAGCACAGTAGATTTTAGGAAATCACTACATCTGGAGAACATGATGCTCTGGGCTCTACATACAATACTGAAAATAGAAATTAAACAAGCAAGGAGATGTTGGCAATTTTATTTGCTCATAGAATTGCATCTGATAATGCCTGGGGAGACAGAACTTCTGTTTGATATCCACCAGTTTGACCTGGCAGGACAAAACAGTATTTGAAGCAAATGCAAGTCAAAGAAAATATCACTGATAGTGGCATTTTTGTCACAAAGAACAAATTTACACTGGGTTATGCTAATTTCATGTAAATTTAGAGCTGTCGAATATAAGCCTCAAGCTGTTTAAGAGCAGAACTTAGATTTTAAAGCAAGAATTGTTATAGCACTTTCTATCATAAATCTGATCTCAAAGCAAAAACAGTATCAGCTCTGCTTGAACTCTAACTCCATTCAGATTTTTTATTCCCCTTGTTGGAAATATCCAAATAATTTTCTAAGACAGTTTCTCTGATAAAGCAGATTTTATTCGCAATTGCAATGGCGGGCCTCCTGCAAGCAGGAGAGCACCAAGAAAACAATGTTACATCTTTTATCCCCCATTGCCTGACACTCATCTCTTTCTCCCCTAGTTCCTCATTGGCTGAGTACTCTGGCAGGTTCACACTCTTTTGCAGCCCTTCACTAATCACACAAACACCAAGTAGACACAAATCTTTGCAGCCCAAACACAAATGTCTTAATTGGTTAATTGACTTCTAACAATTGCTTTCTTAACAAACATTTGGTCATAACTTTTCAGATGTCAGTTTTTACAACATAAACATAGACACAGCCTCAATTGTTTAATTACCCTCCCCCCCCAACATTTATGCCCCTTCACACTTGGTCATTGTTCTGGTCACTCATCTGCCCTTGCATAGAGATAACCTTGGAAAGGAGGATAGAGGGGAGTATCTTGGAGCCTGTCTGTGGCATTCCAACATTCCCACAAAGTGGGGCAGTTCTGCTTTGTGTAAAGGTCCTGACTCCTTGAAAGTTTGTTAAATGTATTTTGCTTCTGCCGGTCTAATGAACAACCTTACGGTATGTTTCCTAGTTCAGGATACCAAACCCATATTGTTTAGAACATTCAAAATCTATTGTAGCTTTGTGAGAAAGTATTTGTTTGGTAATTCAGTAACTGTTTCTAAAATACGTTACTAATATGTTTATGGCATTCTTACTTTCCACATCAGCTATTTCTAAGGATATGTTACAGCTTAATTCCTTAGATCAATTGCCCTTTTCAATATTCAATGCAGAAACAACACTTTCACCTTCCACACCCTGAAGCATAGCTGATGGAATACTCTTGCTAGAAAAATTAACAAACTCACCCAGCTTGCAATTTTTCAGACTTTTATCTAAAACATAACTTATTACCTCAAAAAAAAAAAAAAAAAAAAAAAAAAAAAAGTGAAAATAGATTAAACTAGAAAGCTGTAAAGCTGTTCTGGACATTCAAGAAACCAAAGTAAGCTGAAGAACAATTCCTTTATAATGTTGAAACCAGCCCTGAAACAAGACCCTGTACTTTCAGTTCAGACATCAAGTTACAGCCCAAAAAGTGGCTGATCACAAATCTTATTCCCCTATACCAGGAATGCTTGAGGTCAAGCAGCATCCAAGACTAGTAACTACATAATGGTGAGCAGCTGCACAGCAGGGACATTCAAGCTCAACCTCCTGCCTGACCTCCTCAGATCACAATGGTCTCCCTGACAGAAAGGTGGGACTGAAACCCACGGAACATGCACAGCAGGCACAGGGAAAATGAGCTCATCTGAGAAGTAGTCAAGTAAGACAAAGGTTCTTATTTTATTTGTTCTTAAATAAGCCCTAGTGTATGAGATCCACTGTGAGTTGTTTATTCACTCATTACAAGCCATTTGGCCATCCAGCTCCAAACATTCTTTTTCCACCTCTCAGTCCCAGACTTTTCCTCATCAATCAGCCTGGGACCCCAGCTTTTCACCAGCTCAAGCATAAGCTCTTGGTTTGCTTTGGAAGCTCCTCCACTATTCATGCTCCAGGGTTCCTTTCTCACAACCAACTCTGAAATCAGGTGGCACATGAAAACTCACCTCTCCCCAACACAATAAATCGTTTAGGAAAGGACCCTTGCTGCAGTCATCATTTTGCTTTGGCAGTGCCTTACCGATCGCAGCTGCTGTAGTAGCTCTGAGCTTTCTCTCAGCCTTGACTGTAGGCTTAGTCATGGACCAGAACTCCATTGGTCCAAGAACAGAGACAGTATCAGCACCAATTTTTTTCATCTGATGATGTTTTCAGCACAACATGACTCAAAAATTCTCAGAACGACTACAGCTGGCAGCTAGAGTGGAAGAAGTTACTGCAATCAAATCCCTATTGATTTAATTAGGTATTTCTTTTCATCTATTGTTTCTTTGTGAGAGCCACTTTTCTATGCTGTCTAATACAGAAGTACACTGCTCTGGTTCCCCAGCATAAGTTAATCTTCCCGAGGAAAAATTAAATCACAGAAGCGAGAGATAAGACTTCTTTAGTCATCTTTTAACCCCTCACCCTTGACACCTTCCACAGAACATTGGACACATATTTCTATTTTCAGATGCCTACACTGTGATGCAAGTTCTTAAATAGATAGTATGATCTTTTCTACTTCCACATCTAATTCTTCAGGTTTAGACAAGAGGAATACCTGGAAGAGTCAAGTTCAGATGTCAGTACCTCTGTACTTTTCAGTTGCAGAAAAGGAGATACTTCTCCACAAGGCACCATATTCCTTGTAAAATAAGTGGTTTTGTGAAAAGAATTTCAGGAGTTTCTATGGCCACAAGTCTGAAGCAGAATTTGCAGCAACAGAGAGAAGTGAGAATTGATGTTTACTAAAACAAGAAACGAACATATTAAGGATGTTATTTTACTCCTTTTTTCCAGTGAAAAATTAGAAAATTTTGAAGAGCTACTATTACTGCATGTTGTCAGAGTAGCTGCTACATCTTTATTTTATTTTACTAAAATTGAAACATCTACCCATCAATCAAAAGAAGTTACTCTGAAGTCTATTTACCTTTAAGAATAACTGCTCCCATACTTGCTTGGCTTCCCTCCTCCCCAGTCTCCCATAAGTATTCTTCCCCTTACTGAAAGTAAGGCCTCTCCAGTAGAGATCAAAATTTATATCAAATATAACAATGTGCTCATAATAATCAATATTTTTCTACCACTCAACTCTTGTCTCTAACTCCTCACTCCAGATCTAGATAAAGCAAAAATTGCGGAGGTGTTAGGAACAAATATAACCATATTTAGAAGTGCTTGTTACTTCTCTTGAAACAATGCACTTTTCTAAAGAACCAAAGACAAGGAATGAGATGTTTCAGAAAACATAAGTACTGTTTTTCTCTAAAAAGATCTACATTCTGTAAAACTTATATTTCAATAATTCAAATAACAGTGAGAGCTTAGAAAACACAGATATTTAAAAGGTACAACCTCAGACAGATTTAGCTATATCTTCAATTTATTTCTACTGGTTTGCCCAACCTACTTCTGTTTCAAAAAAGCTTTTTAAATAAAACATGCAATTAAGATTTTTTTTTCCTCCCCAGTAAGTGTACTGGACTTATTTCTATCATATACTGCAACTGATTGGGAGTTTCACTGAAAGTTATAATACACTGAACAACTCAATTCTTTACCATCTCTAAGACTGATTTGTCTGCTGCCAAAGTATTAGATGTTTCACTTATTTTGCTCAACAGTAGACAAAAAAAATTTCAGTATTTTGCACTGCTTTTTGTGTCTCCACAGTGAGTTATTTCATTGAAAGGGACTAAGAAAAACTAAGAAAAATGACTAAGTATAAATGAAGCACTTTATTATTCCATTCATTCTCCTGGTTGCAGCCTGTTACTGTAAATAAAGGCCTTTGTCCCTAAAGCACAATGAAGCAGACTGGCTGAAGGTTATTACAAACTAAAGACTGGAATCCTTGTCTGTTTTAAATTAACACCACTTCAACTGATGGCAGAGCTATGTCAGTTTTCGGCAATTCAAAATATGACTGAGGGATTTGGGATTTAGTGTTGCTTCAAAAAAGTCTGTGCTTAGAAGAAAGGGAATCTTTGAGACAAATAGCTTTTTCTAGCCACCATGAATCTTTGTAAATGCATAGCTTTCTGTTGAAACGCCAATTTAAAAATAACGCTAAGAGAAGAAAGCATATATCAAAGATGGCCAGCTAAAATTTATGAGGCTTTTGGGTTTCTTCACATTATATTCATGTCTATTATTTTCCAAGAAACCATGACATCATGTCATTATTTCTAATTACTAGTTAGTAAAAGAATTTATTCATTTAGCTAGAAAATCTAAACATTACGCTGTACTTTACAACTCCTTTTTATTAACTTGGTGATCACACTCTGAACATTTTTATTTCTTTGTACTACTTTTCACATTCCCTTCTGCATTTAATATTTGTTTGTATACATAAAACAAACATTTCCACATGGCCTTAAACCTCTGTGCTTATGAGTAGAATTAAGCTCATTTTTATTTATATCTTTTCCCTTATAGATCACTGCATGGCACCAAAGCCCACTCAGTGTCTCACAGCAGCTGTTCAGCAGTGCCCAACAGATCTGGTGTTCCAGACAGAAACTTCTGCCTATCTAAGTTTTCCCTTCATTTCAAGATGTGGTTTTTAAGGCAGACAAGTTAAGCATCCATCAATAACAGGTACTTGGATTTTCTACCTGGACATTTACCATTTAACTTCTTAGGGGAAGAAAAAAAAAAAAAAAAGCGCCAAAGTACTGTGCAGAACCTTGTTCTGAACAAGGGAAAAATTGAGACCCTCACTATAGAGAGTACAGAACTAAAACTTAAACACCAATAAAAGACATTAACCCTCTAAGACTCACAGTGATTGTGATTTATTATTATTAATTAATTAATAACCCATTAATTACAGTAAGCTTTAAGCATGGACAAACATTCAGGTCAAGCATACTATTTATTTCATGGAATGGCTTTGATTGGAAGGGACCTCAGGGATCATCAAGGTCCAACTCCTCTGCCACAGGAGGACTGCCAGCTACTAGATAAAGGACTAGTTCAGATTGCCAAGGGCTCCATCCAACCCGGGGATTAAACACCTCCAGGGATGATGCATCCACAACATTTCTGGGCAGCCTGTTCCATCACCTCACAACTCTTCTCAGTGAAAAACGTTCCCCTGACTAATCTAAATCTCCCTTCTTTTAGTTTGAAGCCATTCCCCTGTCTCCTATCATTATCCACCTCTGTAAAAATTTGATTTCCCTTATGTTTATAAACTTCCTTTAAATATTGGAAGTGAGGTCTCACTGCAGCCTTCTTGTTCCAGGCTGAACAAGCCCAGTTCCTTCAGCCTACCCTCATATGAGGGGTGCTGCAGCTCCTCTGCATCATCTTCATGGCCCTCCTCTGGACCCTCTCCAGAAGCCTCACATTCTCCTTGTGTTAGGGCCCCAGTCTTAGACATGGTTTTCCAGCCAGGGCCTATGAGAATAGGTTCCTACTATCATGTAGAGGGGCAAGTTCCCTTCTCTCTGATGCTAGGTTTTTATAGTATGCATTTTGAATCTCCACAAAATTACACAAGAATAAAGTGTCAGAAACACTTAAGTTGCAGAACAAAAACTGCAACTGATTTGTTTCATGATCGCAGTCCAGACAAACCTAAAAAGCTGTTCTGTATGTTGGTCACCTCAGAGTTAACATAGGTTCTGCCCAGAAATGCAGACTATGGTATGACAAAATGCAAACTCAGCCTGAATAATTGGCATTTTTTAATAAAAGAAATCCAGGCTAGTGATTCAAAATCATTCCAGCTTATTAGGGGACAGAAGTTGTTTTAATTTACCATCTGTTGAGTGGCTTTCATGGAGCATGACATTGAATGCTGTTGAATTCAAAACTCATATGTTTGTATCACAGCACTCTCAGGTGCCATTTGACAAAACATCTTGTTGCCATACTCAGGCAGAATAGATGTTTCAAGTTTCTCTCTTCCATCAGTAACGTCTACAAACGAGGAAAGGGTATACATGTCTAAAGTATGTGTGCAAAGATGGTACTGAGGGTATCCCATAATCTGTAGTTCCAGAGGAATGCAAAGCACAATGCATAAATTCACCACTGTTGCCTGTTAAGTGTCCAAGAATTCAGACACAGGGACTGTTCATACATTCAAGAGATGCACAGCAGCAGGTCCTTCCTGTGCCTCAGTTGGTTTCAGCTATCCCTGCAGACACAAGTCAAGGCAGCACCAGACACAAGCGCCAGATCTTTGCACCGCTATGCAACTCTTTTGGCTATCTCTAAGTTCACTCTGAAAACCCATAAACACAAAAGTCCAAATGAAATTGTCTAATAAGATTTAATGATTTCCTAACACCATTTTAAAATGTTTCCTTAATGGAATATTACAATATGTAATCTTATAAAAGGCACCTTTTAAGGTTTGCTAAAAGCCTTTGGTTGTTTTCCCAGAAAAGGGAGATGGATGTGCTTTCCAAGTTTGATTGCCTTCAGCCCCTTTCCATTTAAACCATATTTAAAATTGCATCAGGTTTATTTATGTCAAGAAATTAAATCAGATAAACACAAAGCTACATGTATGCAAATGGCAGAAATACCTAATTCAAGGAAACAGGTAGAGTGGTAGGCTGCTCTTAACTTCAAGGATATTTAAAAACAAAAAGGAAAAGATACATTTAAGACTTGAACTGTAAAAACAGATAATTAGATAAGAAAAAACAACTGCTGCGGTATGTTCAGGGACTTTCATCTAAGTATACAACTTTTCTTCCACAAAACTTCCAGGTTTTGTTTCTGGAAAGGTCACAGCCAGGTTTGCCTTAAACAAACACCTTTCAACCATTAATATCATACAAAGCTCTGATAAACAGCATTTTTATATCATACTCCTTCCAAAGCTGTAGAAGTATTTTGAGCTGATTAACAGTTTTGAGACTGAGGTAAACCATCCAACTGATGTTTCTGACATAAAGTTCTAATAGCCAGCATCTTTTAAGCACAGAAAGGGAAGGTCCAGACAGCAACAAAATAAAAATTTCCTTGTCCCTAGCTTGAGCTGTCGACCCTAGGAAGAAGAATCCACAGTTAAACACCAGTGACTCACTGACAGTTTGTGTAAATCCCCTGTGTCCCATCACAAGCATGAACAGCACAGCTCTGTACAGATGCCTGAGGAAGACCTAGACTTCTTTTTAGTGCATCCTGGTTATTCCACTGGATAGGCTATGTATGGACCATAATCTTACAAAAAATCTCAGCCTAAGAGGTCTCCAGTCCTGAAGTTGCCTACCGATTTTTATTTTTATTTATTTATGTATTTATTAACAAGAAACTCAAGTGCACTTTTTAGGTCTTCAACATTTCAAAAGCTATGGGAATTTAGCTTTCAATTATAATTAAATGGCATCAAAACCACAGTATTTATTTTGAAACATGATACGATCTCTCCCACATTTGAGAATGAAGGAGTCAAAAAAAAAGAAGAGTGAACAACAGAACAATCTGAACGAATGTGTTAAAGTGGTGAGGTCGGTGACAGCAGCTTCTGGATACTGAAGTATTTGATATTCAGCTTTTACGAAAGCTCTGTCCTAAGAAATCACAGTTCTGATGTTTCTCACCTCTTGTGTTCTCATTTGACACTTTCCTACCTGCTTTCCTTATCAGATTTTTGATGCTCTCACACGTATTAGTTCATAAGTCCTTTTGTCAACTAGCACCTATCTTGAATGACTGATAGCCACCTAGATCTCAGTACAAATAAAATAGACCTTCTATCCTCGCACATCAGCACCTTCTGTATCTTTTCATTCCTTTTTTGTAAGCCATCTGTTTTCCTATTATTCATTTCACAGCAAAACAGAGCCTTGCACTTTTTATTATATGGCACTCAGTAAATTTTCACCAGCTGAAGTACTATAATAGAAACACATAACTTAAGGAGTAGGAAGGGACCTCTGGTGATCATCTAGCCCAACATACTGCTAAAGCTGATTCCCAACAACAGATTACACAAGAAAATATTAAGGTGGGTTTTAAATATCTATAGGTAAGGAGAGTCCACAACCTCTCTGGGCAGACTATTCCAGTGCTCTGTCATCTCCTGAAATAAAGAAGTTTCATTTGGAACTTCCAGTTTGGGTCCATTGCCCCTTGTCCTGTTGCTGGGCATCACTGAAAAAAAGCCTAATTCCATCTACTTGACACCCACCCTTTAGATATCTAGAAGTGTTGATGAGACACCCCCTCCCAGTCCTCTCCAGGCTGAACAGTCCCAGATCTCTCAGACTTTCCTCATAAAAGTGATGCTCCAGGCCCCTCATCACCTTTGTGACTCCCCACTAGACTCTCTCTAGAAGTTGACCATCTTTAACTGGGGAGCCCAGAACTGGATACAGTTCTCTGGGAAAGGCCTCACTAAGGCAGAGCAGAGGGGAGTGATAACCTCCCTCAACTTGCTGGCCACACATTTTTTTATGCATCCCAGGATACCATTAGCCACGAAGGCACACTACTGATTCATGGTCAAACTGTTGTCCACAAGGACATCCAGGTCCTTCTCTCAGAAGGAGGAGTCCAGCAGGTCAGCACCTAACATGCACTGATGCACACTAACACTTTCTTCGTCCAGTGGTAATTACCATCCATTCAGACTCTAAGCTTTACAATTTCATCTCAATTCTCACAACATTGTTTTTTGATATCTCTAATAAACACTTAATCCATTTCCTTGCTCAAAATACATCCCTTATTTGTTCATCTTCTATAGTACTTTTCTCCACATCACCATATCAGAATAGATCCATTTCTAAAGGTTTATCATCCTAAATCATTTTTTGGACCTTACCTTCTATCACAACAGCTTATTCAGAAATGCCTCTTTGCCTCTTTCTCCTGCTACTTTTTCACACTTCCTCCACGCTGCCCACTCTGCAAAGAAAAAGCCTTCTCACTCCAGTATGCCATCCCCCTCCCACATACATGTATTCTCATTCAAATTCCTCCCAAGACCTATTTTTGGTCAATCTTAAATAAAAGTCACATCCCTTAAAGCCTGATCTTATGTGAGCAAATGCTGAAGATCTGAACTAAAAATTTAGCTATAAGTATGCCCCCATTTCTCCTCCACCAAAGTTCCTCTCCGTAGTTCTCTTCTCAAATCACTGCTTCTTCTTCATGCCCTCTGTGAATGATACATTTCTCACTTCTGTGTAGGCACTACTTTGCCAATACCTAAGTTTCTCTAAATGACATACTTCTGCCAAGCTGCTTGTTCTTTCTCAAAACTGATTTATGAATTAGTTGCAAAGCATTACAGAGCTCACTCATAACATTGGTACAGAAAGTTCTGCAAGTCAAGACAATTCCCCACATCTGTTGAGATCAGATAAAGATGCAATGTACACTTAAAGTCATTCAGATTTTTTTTAAAAAAAGGTACTGAGCAAAAATGAATAAAGCATAGTAAGAGACAAGCATCTATTATGTATGAAAGAATACAAGAGAAATGAGACTCCTCAGCTTGCAGAAGTGGATGTTTTTCAAAAGCAGACCCATAATTGATCTAAAATATTAACAGAAATGATAAGAGCTTCCTTCAATAAAGGAAGACAAAGACAATGAGTTTTGAAACACCGTATTTAATTTTACATAGGAAAAAATATTTTTGTAAACAATGAGCTAATCAATGAGAACTATGAGACTACTGGACTACAGCGTGCAGACACTAAGTTATGTTTTCTCAGTATTGCAGTGTGAAAGCTACATATGTCTACTTAGAGCATGAAAGAAGTCCCTTCTTATTTGCATTGTAAATGCACACAGCCCACTCCCACAACCAACATCAAGAGCTAACCTTATATAGCAATCCAGAACAGATTTCCTTGCCACAGCAAATTCAGTGCCTGCTGTCACTGCAGCACTTCAGAGAAATAAATTTGAAGCATTACTTTGAGCAACCACTTAGAAATCATTTAAATGTAGGAAGATTTATTATGTTAAAATTAAAGTCCACTAGTTAATATAAAGTTCTTTTTTTCTTGGGAGTTTTATCAATCCTCTGTCATTTTCCTAATTTAAATTAATTGGACACTACTTGCCATTTTAACACCAGCAAGAAATCCATTGCACAACTCTCTAAAGAAGTACAGAATGGACAGCCCACTGCAACTGAACAACAATTAAAAAAACAAAACAAAAAAAAAAAAAAAAAACAAAAAAAAAAAAAACAGACCAGGCAGTGTAGTCCAAAGAAAGGATTTTATGACTTACAGAAAAATCACACAACTACTTCAGAAAAGTTTTTTCTACATTCGCATTTGATCCTGAATATAACAAACTCAGTGTTCCTGGGTTTTAGCTTAGAAGAGCTGCTGAGATCATGTTTAGTCTCAGCAGGAACTGTTATTATGCATCACAAAAGTGTTGCAATGAAAGTAAGAATAACTCAAGATGATTCAAAAAATCATCTGTACTATACATCACTTTCCTCACAGAAATAGTTTCTGTGAATAGTTTAAGACTGAAGGAGAACATCATTCGCACAGAGTCCAGGGACACATAGAATTTGCTAATACTCATAAATCATTGGTACCTCATACAAGCTACCAGTCTGATACTGACTGAAGACACAGCCAATGCAAACTAACACACTGCATCTTCCTGTGGCTGCTGGACTACTTTTAAAAGGTATCTGTGAAGAATACACATACTCAATATATAAATTGAATCTTATTTTCACAGATGCTCAGAAGAGATCTATTCCTAATATTAAAAAAAAAAAAAAAAAAAAACAACCCACAAGGTGCATCTGTCTTCATTTCATAGCTATGCAGTCCATTTAGGTATACTCAAGCATTTAGGTGAGTAAGATACATTGTTTCTCGTGGAGACAGGGAAGACATATTGTTAAAGTTGAAAGAGAGTCTGGCACGCATAAAATAAGAACCACTCAGTGTAGTGAGGGGCAAGATGTCAGGCAAACTGTTGGAGTTAGTCATTTACCCATTGACCCTCTTCCTGACGAGGTCTCGAACACCTCAGAAAGTCAAGTGACAGAGCCAGATTCCTGAAGAGATTTTCTAGCAAAATAATTATCCACAGAAGACAGTTCAGTTCCACAACTATGATAGCTGTGTATTTCTGCTTGAACCAATTTAGAGAAAACATAATTAAAAAATGAAAAGTAAGAAAAGTGCAAGCAGATGACTTATTTTTTCTAAAGGCTCAGCATGGAAATTTTTGCAAGTTGGCAGGTTCTTAACAGAACACAAAAGCAGCAGGATATGGAGTCAAAGCAACATAATTTCCCTCCTCTTACCAGCCTACAACATTTGAGCTACAAAACAGAAGCAACTTAAATCCAAAGAAGAGAGGCTCTCCAGTTCTTCAGGTACTCTGACTTGTGTTGCTGGGAAAGATGGCAGCAAGGACAGAACCACAGCCTTTTTTCACTATAGTTTAGGGTTACATTCAAGATTGCAGGTTCAAACAGAAAGCAGTATTAACTAGTTAGAATACAGATTACCAATGTATTTTCTTTTGGACTAGAATTTATGACCTTTTACCATGGACTAAGAAATTGTTGTACATAGCCTGAGCCACAGGAGGTGGTTAGATTATCTTCAGCTGTGGTATAGAGAGTGAAGAGCACCATGAACAATTGCTAGACTTTATCCAAACAAGGTAACAGCACCTTGAGGTGAGGGCATTGAACACAGATCAAGATTCCACAGCAAGTAGTATCTGAAAGATTCAAGTTTATTAATATCATTACCTATATTTTGTTCACATATGTCAGTGTGTGAACACCTACAATGTCTGAGGCCTTCAGTTAGGCACCTATTGGAAGATAGTGCTTAGCAACCCCGATAGGTCATGGCAAAAATCATGAGAGTTACAGGTGACACATTTGTACAAAGACATTGTATAGCATTGCTCATGGCAACAGACAGCAAAATCTCTATCACATGCCTGCAGTCACATCCTGTAACGGCTGGAATACCAGGAAAAAAAAAAAACAGAAAGCAAGAAGTTGTCAGACAACTACTGCCACAGTTCACAACACACAAATAAATGCTGCTGCATGTCACAGTGGATCTCTTCTATAAAAAAATGTTATCCCCACTGTGTAAATTCATATGCTTTCATCTGTTACACTAAATATGTTAGGCTTAAACCAAAAACTACAGGCAAGATGTCTTCTCTTCAGCTTTATTAAGTGTAAAAATGAGCTATACACCACAACTTCAACAATTTTTTAATTGGTCTTTTAGCTTTAGCAGCAAGAGCACCTGGCATCAGCCTACACAGCTTCCCTACTGCCTCGTACTCCATTTTGAAAAGGCTTGCAGAGGACAAATACAACAACGAGTTTTCCTACCCAGGAACAACTTTTTCACTTTTAGCTCCAATTTCATAGCCAACCCCAGTAATGGGATTCACCTTATATTGCATACATTTGGTAAAAGAGTAGGCAGGATTTGTTCCCCCCAGCTGATGAGAACTCACAGGATGTTCAAAACACAGGTGTGAATTAAGAGCTGCAAAGCATACTCATGCCATAACGTGCACTATCTTCATGAAGGCAGTAAACATGCGTTTCTTGTTTGCATATTGGTAGCTAGACTGTACTGATCTCCTAAATCAATGTATTTTAAAAGTATCTCTGTGATATCTGCTACTTCAGTGAAGGTAACATCTTTCTCCCTATCTCCCCACATACTCTTTATATGGCATTTGATCTCTTACCTCTCCATAGAATTTCCCACGTTATGGTATATTGTAGTATTCCAAGAATCTTAAGATGATCAGTCATCTCATTACAGAAATTGGAGAAAGCAACACAATTACTGATATAATAATTGCAGCATGCGTCAGTCTGACCTTTCTATCAGATGTTTCACATCATCCTTCTCAATCACTAGTTATTTGTGGCCTTAGCTATGAAAACTCCAAGATCTAAATTCATATTCTACAATTCTGCTGCTATGAACTGCTTTTTCTTTTTCATTCTGTAGTAGCTTCACTCAGAAATTTTAGGTTCAGAAAAAGCTACTTGTCTTCATTTGTACTGCTTCCCCTCTCGTTCCCCTCCTTATTTCTATAGGCCTTATCTGCATAGTATTTGTTTTGTAAGTTGTTTTGGTTTTTGTTGTGTTTTTTTTTTTTTTAAGACACAAAAGTTGCACTTTCAAAGTGTAAAACACACTTGTACTCCAAAGGCTTTTTAGTTTGGTGGTGCAAGTGCTAGATCTGATGCAGAAAGTTTCACCTGGAACAGTCTCATATTTCAAATACTTATTTACTCTTATTTTAATTAAGAGACCATTTCCATAGACACCTTATTACAGCAAAAGCTTTTAATGTCACTGACTCAAAATGAAAGATAATTGTATGCAAGGCAAAACCAGTGATCAAGGTAACTCCTAAGAATGCCTCAGTTCTGAGAATGCATTTGCAACTTACAGGGTAAGCATGAAAAAAAGTCTCACTTCAGAGAACAGCCAAAAGAATCAGAAAAGTCAACATTAAATGTTTTATAAAACAATAGACAGTGGTGTTCTTTACTTTTGTTATAAAGCAAATGACATATCTTAATAAATGAAATGAAAAACTGAAAAATAGGAAAGAAAATGCATCTGACCTCCAGTGCTGGATTCCAAGCTATGCAGTGTTATGATTCAATCACTGACAGCTAAGTCAAAGGACTTTTTTAGTTAATAAATATATCAAATGTTTATAATCTAATCAAAATCAAAGACCAGGCTAAAGCTTACCTATTTATTTATTTTTATGTTGGGCAGTCCTGAAAACACACTTCTTTTTTTTTAATAATTCTTCAAAGATAAGCACGTGCAAGGCATAGGCACATGCTGAAGTCAGGCATAAGGGCTTGTTTTCTTTAAATTTCTTCATATAAGCTTTCATGATATCCTTACTGATAGCGACACTTAACTACTCTACAGCATAAGTTAAAATGCCTTGTAGGTAGTGATAATATTTTAAATCTTGTTTGCTCTCCATGAGATAGGCATGGTCTGTAATGATGACCCCTTTCAGATATGAGGTCCTAAGACAGCTGCATATGCATGTTCTAATATTTTTGTACAAATGGTGAGTTTGCTTACACAACAAAGCCTTCCGGCAACCAGAAAAAAACATCAGTTGTAATAGAATTCCTCCAAAATTGAACTAAGCTGTAGAAGTACGATGACCAGAAGAGAGGATAATAGAAACAGGTCCTTAAGCACAGAGTGGGAGAAAAGGGTGAGCACCTGCTCTCCTGAAATCCAGAAGCTGCTTCATCCCACAGCTGCACACCAGACAGCAGCTGGGAGAAGTGTAGAAGTTGGAAGCATCATCTCTTCAGATCAATCTCAGACTTCTTACAAGCACTTCTCCTGCAGTCTTACTCTAACTTGGTTCACTTGAGTTGACAGAGTACAAAAACCAGAAGCCACCCAGCCCAAAACTTCCTATAACACAGCAAATGTTGAGTCATAATCGGCAAGATGAAACCTGTTAACATTGCCAGTGAATTCAAAAGACATGCAATATTTTAATGAAATGTTGTTGTAGTTTGAAATACTAATCACTCCTCACACTGAAAAGAATAGCCCATATATGCCCAGAAAATCTGTATAAGTCAAATATAACAAAAAAAGAGAATTTAAATTCAGAATTTTGGGGTAATTCCCTGACCTGTCTACTTCAAAAGAGCCTTCTGAGCAGCTGTCATAATTAAATCTTGTGAAAACAAGAAAATATTTAAAAGCATTCACTTTGCTCCTATATACAATGAATCAAACCATCTGTGCTGTATTTGTCCTTAGTCTGCCAATTTATTCCTACAAGTAGATGCCTCCCCAAGGCACACATCTAAGCTGTTCTCCAGAAAGACAGGCAGAAGTGAGAAACAAGCACCTATATTTATGATAATCAAGATTCCACTTTAGGTGTTGTCTTACTTTTCCTTTTTAGGATCAAACAAAATTTAGGAGAGTAATTACAGAAACGTTTAGGATCACACTGTAATCTAAAATCTGGAAAGATACACATGACTAAGAAAACTGCACTTCTGAAGAACAGTAATTCATAGGAATCCATTCTTTTAGAGCACAAGTTTATAGTCCTCTTCTGGATATTTTAATTCCGTAACTTGATTATAATGCACTAGCCTTGCCAACATTAATGACACTGATGAAACAATCCAATATTCTCTTTACCTGTTTCAGATTTGTATGTGCACATAAGCTAGTGTTAGAGAATTCAAGTTCAGCACTTTGTGGCTTTCCTGTACCCTTCCCAGCAGAACACATTGCTTTTTCTTCAGGACTGTGAGCATGCATATTATTATAGCAGGGACAGAGTTATAACGTAATGATGAGTTCCAAAGCATAAAGTGTTTTAATTCACATTCTCTAATCTCCTAAAGTAGAAAGAGGAATAAAGTTTTATTACTTTCCAGTCATGCTGAGAATGAAATTTCAGCTGACAGCACAAAACAGAAGTATGATTACTATCAGTAACAGGTGATACTAACTAAAGGAGTTAACTAGGGCTGTTCCTTTTAAAAATTAATATATATATATATATATATATATATATATATATCTTTTCAATCCATTTACTCTGAATGGTGGTTCAGAAATATTTATCAGATTCACGTTTGTTTTAAAAGATTTCTTTCCAAGCTTGGATCCCTCAGAACTACAAACTTTGAAAGAAGAAAATTATAGAAGCATATTCTCAAATTTCTTTGTGGAATTACTTAGGAATTTCTTGGATGTTGGAGACTAGAAGAAGCATAATGTGATTACTAAGTTACTCCTTGAACATGCTTCTACTTTAAATCCTCTAGCCAACTACCTGAGCCTTTTTTTCTTAATTGTTATTCTATTCCTACCATGGAATCCATCTGAATAGACTAATCCATCATTCCGGGTGTGGTTTAACCCAGCACAGTGGAATAGGGGAGAGAAATGGGAACAGGTAAAACATTATAGAAATCATTTATATGGATTAAGCATTCAAACATGGAATGAATTTATCATAACCAAGTCATGCAAACACTTCAGAAAGCTTTGGTAATATCTTAGCTCATTTCTGACTTTGAAGTGAATGTTTTTTGCTTATGAGATAATTATGAAAGTGTAATTGTAATCCTGATGATGCTGATTCTAATCTTAGAGGAATTATTTTGAGCATCTCCAAATCTGAGCCCATTCAAATAGTTAGGCCATTAAAGCACCCACTAATTTCATTCTATATTTAGGTCAGTTTTTTTAAAGACTTCCAACCCCCCAACCCCCCCCCTCCCTCACTACCACCACCCTCTGCCATCTCTGCAGGATGAAGTTTTCAAGCATCCTGCATCTAATGAGAGTCCTTTCCTCATTTCAGCAATTTCATTTCAAATTCATCTAAGCAGAGGTCTAACAATTTATCCTTAGAGGAAAAACATACATATGACTTTTTTTTTTTTTTTTTTTTTTTTTTTACAAAGGAAAATGTTACAAACACAGACTTGTTTATTTTACAGACATTTAGCTTATGGACAGGGGCCAGGATCAAGTGTACTACATCAATGTAGCAGATTCACTGATCACAGTTTTATTTCAGGTGATTGCAGTGAATTTACAATGAATTTATTCTATCCAGTGCTACTCCCATTGTTGTTATGCTAAAGACTTCAGTACCTACCTAACAAATAAAAGAGACTTAAGTTTAACTTGCTGTAACCAAAATTATTTTGATGGAGTCTATGTAGCATTCTCCAACAGCTTCAGGTTACAGACCTTGTTTTCTATATTATGCATAATAATAAAAATGGTTAGTTACTGTGGATATCACTAAGAACAAAGAGCAAAGCCATGTTTAGTCCTTAGGGCTTCCCAAAAAAACAGGTTCCACGCTAACCCCAGTGCAAGACACTTGGTTGGTTTAAGAGAAGAAACTACGTGAAGTTGCTATTCTGCCTTCTTATTAACACTTGTAGCCTAAATGTTAGTACCTGGAAAAAGATAACATATCACATCTCAGCATATATATATATATCTATACAGCGTGATGCACTGCCTTCTGTAGAGTTCTGTGTATGTTTAGATTATCTTAGAGTTGCACATGCTTCACAGCGGCATCACATTTGAGATGAGTAGCCCTACTGAGAAGCAGAAGGCATCATTCCAGATCATTGTGCTAATTTCAGATCTTTGTTCTGCAGCTATGCTCTAAACCTGAGTAATTTTAATATATTTCCCTTCCTTTTAAGCCACGAAGCCAATGTCTTTAAAGCTGTTTCTGTGAATCTTTCACTGAAATTGATTCCCTGAAGTCACTGCTCCCCTACCTCTAAATGTTGTGTATGCATTTGAAAATATTCTTCAGTTAAGAAGCCTGAGTCAAAATCTAAGTGAGCTTAATACATTTAAAACATTGGCTTCCACCCCCCTATTTGTGTTCTGGAAATAATGTTGGCAGCAACATGAAGAATAAAAAAATTAGGTATTTCTGATGACTAAAAAACTGTCAATTTTAATTGAACTGGGTTACATTTATATTGCTGATGTATTTCCCTTTGAATCTCCTTCTTAATGTAGTAAAAAACAAAGCTTGAGTAGTCTAGCATTAAGGTGAAATACATCTCTGCCCTTACTGGTACGTTATTTCAGAGATATAGAAATTCACAAACAAGATCAGGCTCTTACAATTATAGTGAAGTCTTCAAACTTGATTACAGTTTCATTAGAAATCACAATATTAATACCTTTCAAGGAAGAGAATAGGTGGTTTTCTAAATGAAAGGAGTATGTTTCCTGTCTGGGGACAAGAAGTCATCCCATAGCTACACATTAACACTTTTTGAAGCATCTTTCAGTTGTAGTGTACAGCTTTAGAAGGTAGGCTGAGAGAGCAACGGGACAGGAGTGCAACTGGAGGCTGCTCCAGTGGATCACAGAATTGTTCATTCCTGAAAACTGTCAAGATTTGGTTAAGCAGAGCTACAGCCACCCCAACCTGACATTGGCAATAGCCCAGCTCTAAGTAGGAGTCTGGACCAGGCAACCTATTTAGGTTTCTTCTGACTAATGTTTCCGTGACAACAAATTGACAATAAGTATTTAATATAGAAATCTTATGGTTAACATAACTTAAGTATCCCAATACTGCAGCTTTTAATTTCTGTCCAAGTAAAGATAATGCATGCAAGACTTAATCTTTCATAAACTAACAATGGGGTGGAGGGGAATTATCTAAATAGTTTGCATTTACTACTAACTAACTGCTTTCTCCTAACAGTAACTGAGCTCCAAGGTGTTGTTCACTATCATTTTATGGTGCAAGTCTCAGTAGTTTCAAGTATGCTGCACATAATATACACCTCTTAAGGGAAATCAGTCAAGTGTTTTCTATTTTACTGAGAAAAAAACTGCCAAGCACTTAGGAAGCTAACTTTCAAATGACCCTTTGAGTGGCAAAGAACTGAAAAGCAAACCATCTTCAAAAATTCTTTAGTCTCTTCAAAAGGGAAGTCATGAATGCCCTTCAAACCTCAAGTTTGATCCCCCCTAACAACTATGGTTGGTAAGGTAGGATGTAGGAAATATCTTAAAACCAGAAATAGATTTTGAAACATACATGCAGTTTCTGAATGGGATGAAATCATGATTCCCATGGATTGCAGGGAAGTACCAGGAAACGTCAATTTTTGTGGGTATTTTCTTTAAAACATTCTTGAATGTCTGTAATTAAGCTTTATTTGGCCTATCTCTTGTACCTACTTCTTCCTAAGTCCTGTTGATGTGAATTCAAGAGCAGACAGGTCTGCCACATGCTCAGGCAGACCACAGTGTCATTTTCAGTTAGGCCTTGTAGTTTCCATCAGTCCAGATACCTTAGCTGAAATGGAAAATTCTAGAATTCCAGACTGTTCATCTTTCAAGGGTTACTTGCTAGCATTCAAAGAACGTGAATTTACATTAGATAGAACTGAATTCCAGCATTCAAGGTTAGTTATGCAAATACTTAAATTGTAATCTTAACCATCTAACTGAAGGTCTCTTTCTTTAGAAAAAGAGAAAAAAAAAATGCAAGGCTATCTAGCAGAAAGTCATAATGCTTTTAGAAGTTTACAGATTGAAAATAAACAACGTCATCTTAAATTAAAAAAATAATTTAAAAAGTCAGCTAACAATTAGTGAAAGGCAACAACTACAGACCAGATCAAAGAAATAATAGCTGCTTACTCAGCCTTTACAAAAAAATTTAACGTAGTCCAGCAATTCCTCCTACTTAGACTGTCTTTTATAAAGATATCCCTTCACTAGATAGGAGTGCAATCCTATAATCAACTCACACTCCTGACTCTAGCATAATACTGAAACATTTTCTACTGTAGAAAAACCTCATAGGAAACAGCAGCCCTATTCCTTCTGGATAATTGAATTTTCATTCCCTCTAAAAATCTGCTCACCCATTTACCTCTAACTTGACTTTCACACAGCTAAAGCTTTACCTTTTATGTCAAGCAGTATTTGCAGCCACCTGGGAACACTCAGGCATCATATCATTAGGTTAGGAACCTTGACACTGGCATTTTGCTCACGCATTTCTGAAAAGCAAAACATTATTCTTTTATCCTGACATTGATGAGTTTCCACCACATCATCATGTTTGTTACCATAGAATCAAAGTTGGAAAAGATCTCTAAGATCCTCTAGTCCAGCCATCCACCTACCACCACTGTTGCTCATTAAACCATGTCCTTAAGTACTACATGTACCCTTTCCTACCCTGGGCAGTGAGATCTCACCACTCTTCCTGAGAAGAAATTATTCTTAATATCCATCTTGAACCCCCTCTGACACAACTTAAGGCCCTTACCTCTTGTCCTATTACTAGTTCCCCAGGGAAAGAGGCTGACTCCCATCTTGTGACAATCTTCTTTCAAATAGTTGTAGAGGACGATAAGGTCTCCACTGAGCCTCCCCAACTCCAGACTAAATCTCAGCCTCTCCTCATACCATAGGCTCATGAAAGCGTTCAATTCACATTTAAGTTTTGTTATTCAAGTTTCCTGCAAACTTTGTTGCAGTCAGTGGATATTAGTAAGCCATGTGAAAACAGTCATTCCGAGACCTCAGTAATACCACACACAAAATGTACACTCATCAATTGTCAATCATTTCCCTAACTATACACTTGGTACTATCGATCCTTACACTGCCATTTGCTTCAGGGTCCTTACAGCACACTCCCATTAACTTACTGAACAGCTCAATCTTTATTTAAAACAAAAAACAAAAAAAACACACACAACTAAGTTCACTATCATCAAATTAACTGATTAACACCTTTCCCTCCCCTACTTAGCTTACTGAAAACTAAAAAATAAAAGTCAAACCTTCTTAAAATACCTGTGAGAATTATTATTGCTTTTCCATACACATGCACATTTGAGGGTTGTTTTTTTTTTTTAGGTTTTTGTGAAGACCATGATCTCTCAGGAATAAAGCTTACCCAGTGACTAGGAAGCTTCTTTAAAACTACATAAAAACAGTAGCAACAGGAGTTACACCAGTGATAGGAAGAAGCAAGAAGAGTTCACCATACATAGAATTAGGCGAAGTCTGGAATAAGTATTTGGGGAAAAAAAATTGTTCTTACTTGTATCCATATGTGCAAAGACAACTAATGCTTCTAAAGTAACTAGTCATTAGCATTTTGTTAGTCCTATCTGTGAACTGAGCCATAGCTAGATTAAGATCTATACAAACACACTTCACAGAAACCTCTCCTGGATAATTTTAATAATTAAGAACTTGACAGGAATTGTGGGGGTAAGCTGTCAGAATCACATCGAGGAATTCCAGAACTGTCATGGTGAAACATGGTTTAGATTTACTCCTGTAAAATGACAACTCGTGCACCACTTCCACCAGCGCAAATGGACTCATACTTATCAAGGCAACAGTGACAAATACCCACTTCAGCTTCTAATTAAATGACAACTGGGTGCAAACAGATGAAACTAGTCCATGATCTCTACATTCTTTACTCAGCAGTATTACAGAACTGTAATTATTCAATTTCATCCAGCTCTTCTCACCACTCAGTTTGAAGACGGTTACTTTGGCAGATAATTTGATCTACGAAAAATAGCTTTTAAAGTTAGAACTGTCAACAGCTTCTACAACAAATGAATTCCTCGATCCAGTTTAGCATGTAAAATGAGCTTTAATATATGGCATAGATATCATTCTTCAGTCCTTTGAAAGTTTTCTTCCGTTTTTATCAGAAATACTTCAGAGCAGATACCTTCCATCAGTGCTTTCAGCATACATGATGTATGGGTAGAACTCAAAATAAACACAAAGTTGTTTAGACAGAAAAGACTACACATGCAAAGCAAACAGTGCATTCAGAAAGACAGGAAGAGAATAAGTGGTACAGTTCCTGCAGTAAAGAAAGAAACACTCATTGTCTGTATACCTTCCAGTGGACTGTGTAAATCTTTCACATGATCACTTTGATTTCAACAAAGAAAATTTAGTATGCAGAATGAGAAAAACTTTCACAGAGTCACATAGAATGGCTAGGGCTGGAAGAGACCTCAAGGATCATGAAGCTCCAACTCCCCTGCCACAGGCAGGGCCACCAACCTCCACATTCAATACTAGACCAGGCTGCCCAGGGCCCCATCCAATCTGGCCTTGAACATCTCTATGGAGAGGGCATTTACAACCTCTCTGGGCAGCCTGTTCCAGCACCTCACAACTCTCTTGGTAAAGAACTTCTACCTGACATCCAATCTAAATTTTCCTTCCCTCAACTTAACTTAAAACTATTTCCCATTGTCCTGCAGTTATCAATCCTTTCAAAAGAGTCAACTCCCCTCCTGTTTATAGGCTCCCTTTAGGTACTGAAAGGCTGCAATGAGGTCACCCCACAGCCTACTTTTCTCCAGGCTGAGTGTTTAATATTTACAATGTTATTTTTTATTCTAAGACTGAAGATTAATATGGGAGTTTTAATGTGGCTTTGGACACGCGTTGGCAAGGACAAGAGACTACTTTGCCAATTGATTCTTCATCTGCTTGTAAGCATAATATTGGAAATTTGGTTGTGTTATTAGTTAGCTTTCAAATGACTATTTGCTCTCAAGCTGCATTTCACCCAATCCTCTGTTATTTTAAACAATTGCACATCACCATACTTATATAGCAACTACAAGTTAGACAACTGCAAGTCTGTGCATTTCACTGCAAAAGTACTTCTTATCAGTTTAATGATGATATACTGAAGAGACAAGCAACTGCTTTTCATGAAGAATTTGAACTAATTAGCACTTTTAAAAATAAGCATCTCATTTTACATAAAGCTTTTCCGCTCATAAGAGGGATTAATATAGCTCTCCTTTTGTGCAGTTGCACTCAAATCTACTGATGTCACAGTTTCATCATGGAAAGCTATTGTAGTCGTGTATCAAAACTCCTGTAATTTAACTCTGGAACTAAAAGATTCACCAAAATGACAACTCACGCCACAGAACTTAAACACTTTCATTACTACTGATCTTCAGAGTTAAGACTTCCAGCCCAGTATGTTTTCTTGTCCAATTTATTGATTTTGATATCAGTTAAATAAACACCTGGCATTGTAAATGCCAATCACATTCAGTTTCACAGGTTCTACATTCGTTTCCATTGCTGTGGAATTCTTCGCAAGACTACATCCATGGCTTCCTCCATAGGTAGACATCCACAAAACCAAGTGATTTTTGGTTGATCCTTTCGATTGCCCTCCTGTTCAAAATATGGTATCCCTTGTCTAAACCGAATCTTTTCCAAAACCTATAAAGCACACACATCCAACCCACCTCTTTATATTTCTGTTGTTCCCTTTTTCATGCTTCAATAGGAAATATTAAAAAAATGAAAGCGTTGTTACCTATATACATAACACATTATTTATTTACATGCAGTCCAAGACAATTCTTCTTCACTCAACGCAGCCCAGGCAAGCCAGAAAATTGGACACCCCTGACATAAAGCATGAGTTTCACTTCCCATTTCCTCTCTCCTTTTCAGCTCCATAGGTCACTGCATATTGACCTTGCATTCAACAGGCACACAAGCCACACACAATATATTTGTGTCACTTTTTAGACAGAAACAGACAATGCAGCTATACCCTGAATCTGCAGTCTGCACAGCAGCTAGCTGAGAACAAGTTATAAGTAGCACAAAGGTAGCACAGCTTTCAAAACGTGCAGGTAGTACAGGTTACACTGTGAGAGCTGGGCTATCTTTCTTTTAAATCAAATGTGAGGAACAATATGTTCTTATATCTGTTCCAGCTAACTGGGACCATGAGCTCAGCAGCTAACAAATTAATCTAAGCAAGCTCTAAAAGGATTTTTCAGAATTCTACTTCAGCTCTCATATAGCTTAAGAGACATATAAAGCTTATTTTTTTTATTTTTATTTTTTTTTTTTTTTTAAGACTTCACAAAGGTTCACTTACAGAGATCTAGCTGATCTTACTTGGAGGACCTGGCTGCATTGTGCATGTCACAACCATTGTCTCAAATCTGTTCTTAAGCTGCACCAGGGGACATTTAGGCTGGATATTAGAAAATACTACTTTTCTGAAAGAGTAGTCAGGTGCTGGAATGGGCTGCCCTGGGTGATGGTGGAGTCACCGACCCTGGAGGTGTTCAAGGAACATTCGGATTTTGTGTTGAGGTACATGGTTTAGTGAGAACTATTGGTGATAGGTGGATGGTTGGACCGGATGATCTTGAAGGCCTTTTCCAACCTCAGTAATTCTATGATTCTTGCTCTCAGTATGTTTCTCACACAGAGATGTCCCTTTGCAACTGACAGGCCACATTGCTTGCCTGTCTTCAGGTCTAATCTAAAGATGAATTAGATGCAGTAATCCTTCCTTTCAAAAGCTGCCTCATAAGCTCACACATTTTCCTAGAGATGAAAGAATACTCTATTAATCTTCTGGCAGCTTCAGCACATCAAAGAACACAACCTGCTTATGTCCCTGGTTGCCTGGCCGGCAGCTTTCAGTACATGGCTTTAAGATTCAGGATCTGTTCCCTTGTAATTAGTGGACCACCACAGATAGCACAAAAATTATTTCATTCATAACACATTCAGGACTAAAATCAGCATGTTTTCTGAGAGACAGAATAATTAAGCAGCAAGCATAAAAAAGTTCTCCTCAATATCTGTTTCCCATGCTTAGAAAAAAAAAGCATAAGCTTTAGAGCCTCAAGTAATTTCAACTGGCAAAGGAGAGCTGTCTCAGCAAACTTAAATACCCTCAGGTTTCAGGAAAGTTGATAGAAAGTTAAGTCTAATTTTCTGTTCACACTTCTCCCTCCTTTTGACTCCCTGAAGAAGAGCAGAGCGGAACCTTGATGTCAGAAGGCAATTCAGCAAGAGCCATCAGAAACAACAAATGCACAACTTAAAATATCATTTTCCACTTACCAGTGTCAGAAAGCATCTCTTAAAACAAAATTTTCTACTCAAGACACTGCACAGTAAGTCACAGCAAAGACAAGAGCATATGTTAAAATTAGTGAAATCAAAAGAGCACAGAACTTGCACAGTAACGGAACGTAAGAGAAAACAGTTGAAATGCATGGTAGCTTCTCCAAACAGAGAAGTTAGATTTTATCTTTAAATTCTAACTAGATCTTGTATATAAAGTACAGATAATTTCTGTTGAGCTAACATAAATCATAGTTTCATTTCTGATTGAAAACACCAGAGTGCTTCCATACACAATAAGCATCCATTTATCCATCCAGGAGTGTTAGCTTTACCAGCTAGAATTCTTAGAGCAAGTCCAAAGCATTCAGAAGTCAGTGGGCTTCCTCTACTGATTTTGCCACACCAGCTGCATCAAATCAAGATATATAGTGTAAGCACACCAGCTTTACTTCAGCTAGCTCCAGCTAAATCTTTAAAATTAAAACAACTGAAAAAGATACAAAGACTATTTCCACCCATAGCCAATTCACTGTTGAGCAAAAGTTAATATATTGGAGCCAGCACAAGTACGCCCCTCGACACTAGTTGGTTAGTCTAGATTTATTTGCATTTATATCAAGATTAATGTGACCCTTAAATGTTTACGACTGGCTGCTTGCGATGAGGGCCTGTTTTCTTCCATAGCTACACCACATTTCTTAAGCTGCCATCTGGCCCAATAAAAGCAGCCTTACAGAAATACACAGATACAGAAATAAATCGGTATTTCATGGCTTGGGCCCACAGCAAGAATTAAAGTGAAAACTGTTTATTCCACTCCTGAAGCTATTTTCAAAACTACTTATCGCAACGCATACATTGCTCATCATTTATATGATACCCAATAGGCGTTAAGCTAAAATGAGATTTCAACCTGTAATAGGTGATTGCATCTTGTGAAAAATGCTTTCCAGCTACCAGAAAGCCTTTGCTATTGTATTCTGAATACCTGACTTAGTAACTGACATTGGGAACATTTGTTTAACATGAATATGGAGATAAGTGAAGATCAGTGCTCAAAACAAAACAGACACCGATAAAAGGTCAAATTTGACAGGCTGAAGAAACCCTTACGGCTCCTCTTCAAATCAAATTTGAGTTTTCTATAAAGGTCGGTGGTCATTTTGACCTATTTCAGTTTTCTTCATTAACTGGTTTCAGGAATGCTTTGAAATATTATAGCTATAAACATTTGGGGAATCCTTAATCCTGACATGAACATAGCATTGCATCACCTGTACAACAGAGCCTCCACAGGAGCATATCAGCTCCCAGGATTTTTCTTTTCTATATCATAGATCTTTGTGTGAATACAGATAAACTGCGCATCTTTCTCAATGTTCCCAAAAGATCTACTATAAATACATTCAGTCTATTCACAGCATTCAAAGGCAATCTGGTACTTTTCAGCTTTATAAGAAAAAAAAAAAAAAAAAAAAAAAAAAAAGAACTTCATACTCCTAGAATACACCAATCAGTGGTCATTACAGTACTCAGCCCTGAAGCAAGAGAAATCAAAACAATACCTTCATCTTCGAATGTTGCTTCCCCCCAACCTCCCTGCCTACCCTGGAGGCTTCTTCAAACACCCTGCAAACAACATCCTGTCTGTTCAAATCTGGTCTGACTAGCAGCTTCACTTCAGATCTGTAATTATCAGTTAGGGGTAATAAATGAGGCATTTCCTAAGAATAGGAAAATGGATAGGTGTGAAAGGCTTTTTCAGTTTACTCCAGTTTGTGTCAGCTTAGGAAGAACTACCACAGTTCCATCAGGTCAGCTGGAAGCCTGGGCCAGAGAAACAAAAGCTGAAGACGGGCTTACAGCAACAGCTTGATGAGAATAGTACATCCTGATCACTCATTTCTTTTAACACGAAAAAAAAAATCTCATTATAAACTAAACTGTCTTAAACAGAGAAAATAAACATTAGCTTTCAAACAGATATCTCAGAACTTCATGGCTCTACCCAATCCACTCCAGTCTGGCTTCAGAGGCACCAAAAGAATCTGATGTTTCCACCTGACCCCCTCAAGCAGTCACAGCTCACATCACAGATGGAAAAGGCACACGGTTCTTCAGTTGATGGTTAAGGGTGGGGGGTTCATCAAGGTTCCCCCCTTGCTGGAGGGGAAGAGGAGGTGAAGGAGAACCACTTCTGGCTTTTGAGCTTGCTAAGCCTGTTCGTCTTAAGACAGCAACCTGACTGGAGAACTTGACCCTCTACAACTTTCATGAGATAATAGACTACTGAGCATCCACTTAACCAGCCAGGACAAGCTCCAAGACTGTTTCCTCCACTAAAAACAATTATATCAAGTACTTTTGAAGCAATTGTAAAATATATCTGTTGTCAGTAACTACAGGGTTGATTTTATGCTCTTGAGCTTGTTCTCATTAAAGCTGAAGTCTTCAAGCCATTTTTATTCCAGTTAATCCATACTGCCTGAAATACACTCTGAAGTCATTGGTTCCCTTGAAACAGAGAAGTGAAAAGATAAAAGAGGCATCTATGAAAGGACTAAACCCTTCCCCAGAAAGCAATTAGACAAAAACTATGCCTAAAATTTTTCCCATTCAACAAATCTTATCCAGTTTTATGGCAGGTGTTTTTAAACATCAGTGAAGTTTGAAAACCATACAAAGATGTTTATTGAAAAAAGAATTCAGTAGTATATCATAGTGCCTTCCTCTATCTTTCTATATTACCTCCCAAAACAGTACATTTCCCCTGAAAAGCAACAAATAATAGTTCTTCAGCCTTAATTTCTATGCATATAAAAACCTGTTCCAACACCAGGAAACAAAGTGCTAAAGGTCATTATCATAAAAAAAACCCACACACACACCCATTCAGAATAAACTTCTGTAAGTAGCATTTGAGCACTTCCCAACTTCGAGGAAAAAGTTGCACAGAAGCTGAGAAATATTTGCATTACTGGTGGAATTGCAAAATGCAGTTTAAGGCAACGCAGCTTTAGCATAAAGTGATCCTTGCAAACATAATGACATCTAAACAGTAATCTTTCTCTTTCTCTCACTGTGAAATCATTTGTTCTGTCTTCCACTTAAGCATTTTCGATCATTTAGGGACAACACTTCTTTGCATCATTACCTGGCTAATTTTAAACACTCTTGTTGCAAAACAAGTTTCCCCCACCATCCTGTTACATCAACAACATATGTCAGACCCAGGAAAGCTATTACAGCAAGAAAGCTAATTATTCCTCAATTCAGACACCTGTGAGCCATACCAGCTATTCTGCAGATAGAGAAAAAGGCATAAGAAAGAGATGGGCACATAGACCACACATGCAACCAAAGATTTGTTTGGTGGAGCTGGAAGTTCTACTTGCAACATTTACAATGGCTACCACGTACATTAGCATTTCCATTATATTCCCAGGGACACCATTTAACCTCTGCCAAGCTTCCACTTCTTCCTCTAAGGAGCAGTTTAAAGAGATTTGTCTGTGCAGAACGGGAGTAATTGTTTCGTTCAAGCTCACAATGAAGCACCTTCTCAGTACAAGAATAGAGGCCATTCCTCAGCAGGTTGTTATCTCTTCTCATATCCCTTAAATCACTTTCTCTGCTCACTGTTCCAAGATGCAGCCATCAGCTTTAGTAAATCAGAGGACACAGAGAAAACAGGACAAGCGCAGCACTTACACTAGAGAAGGGCTTACTATGCCTACTGCAGGGGAAATCCAGACTTCAGTGTAAAAGAGCAAAATTAAACACGTTCAATTGGGAGAACCATACAGAGAAGCAAACAAAAGCTTTGTTCCTTGGTCATGAGGAGGACAACTGGCTAGTTAGCACAGCTTAGTGCTCACTAAACGTGGGCTTAAAAACCTACCTTCTGCCTGTCATTCACTTCCTCCCCCTGCTGAAGGACCCTCGTGGCATGTAAAGAAGCTGCGAGCATATCACAGAGCCAAATTCACTTAAATACAAACCATTCTCGTTGGAAGTATTGGTGACATTCAAGGTCATCTCACCATGATTCCAGCGAGTTAAGAGAATAGGCTAATAAGAAGAGGAAGATGAGGTTGTTGTAAGAAGAGGATGTTGTCCAATACTTCCACAATTTAGATTAAAGAATCTAAAGGAAAGTTCTGAACATACAAGCAAAAAGCATATGAGAAATATGAAACAAGCAAGCCTGTTCACATGACTACCCTATTACACCTCCAGCTATTGTTGAAAACAAACATATTTCTTAGACTGAATTGCACACTTAGACATAGATTCACTCACATTAACATAAACTCAGCTGTCTGAACAAGGGCAATACCTGTAGCAATAAAGGTACATATCAGATATACAGTTGGGTGGTTCTTTTTACTAAAAGCAGCTACGTCACAAAACAAATATTCTCTTTATAGAAGATCATTGTTTTCCTACAGAGAATCAGCATTACAAAGAGAACTTCTCTCAAGTTGGAGATCATGAAATATTTGTCCTGGAACACCATTTTAAGCCTCCATACTAGCCTACTACTTCTTCTCTTTTCACAGAAAGTCTCTCCGCAGGATCCAGTAAACAATACCTCCCTTACCACCAACAAGCTATAGATTCTTTTCCTTACACAGCCACACACTAACTACTTATCACCCCAACCACTCTTTATGGAGTAAAGTACTGCCTCTCAGTTTATCTGAGTCAGATGTTATTTTATCACTGATGTACTGTCAGCTTATTCCCCTCAATACTGTAAGTCTCCAAGAAGTAGGGACACCCACAGCATACTCCTCCTCTTTTCAAAGTGAAAAACCACACTTCACTTGTAAAACATAAGAAGGAATCCATTTGTTGATATAGCAGTAACCATACAAGGCTTAACCACAAATAAAGCATCAAATTAACAACATTCAAAACAGCAAGGTACACTTGGATAATCACCATATAAAGAACTGTGGTAAAGACACACAGGAGACCCTCCCACTAAGTCACAAGGAAATGGAAGCTACACAAATGGAAGCAAACTCCATTTGCTTTCTAAATCTCACAGAGATAAAAAGCCCAGATGCAGCTGAAACCGCTTCCACACACAGACTTGGTCATTAGTTTGTATTTAAGCAATTACATAAGCACAACCAAGATAAGACATATAAGACATAACCATAGTAAAGCTAACAAAACTTAACTGACTTTTAGTCACTTACCAAAGGTTTCTATCAGCAAGGTATCACACAGCACCAAAGCAGGCATAACTTCAAGAGCCATCTTTACTCAAGAGGAGCTCCCATCACACAGCAGCCTGTCCTGCATAAGAGCCCAGGACCCCCCTGGGCCTGCTCACTATTTATGAGGTAAGATGGTTGATTCATACTGGTAGTAGCAGCTGCTCTAATGGACCTCAGCTGTTGTACCAGGTGTCTGCCATCAGCCTGCCATCAGTTCTTTCAGCACCCAGCTTCAGACAGATTTGTAGTTCTTATCTGTCTTCAAGAGACTTGTATTTTTATCTGTACTGTGCTCACTGTCTGCCTGAGCGGGGCCACACGTGAAGCAGACTGGCTGAGGGGGAAGGTGGGGATCATAGTCATACAACATAATTTACCAGAACATTCTGATGCATACAACAGCAATATAAACATGACCACATCCTCAAGAGCCTTAACAAAATAAAAGAATGGGGGATTTCTCCTAGGGGTTTTCTCAGTAAGAAATACATAGTCCCTACGAAGGAATTTCTGTCTACTTCTCTATTTTCCCCAGGTGCTTGAGGGATCAGTAAGTAAGCACCTGCTTACCATGCTCTTCTTCACTGCACATGTAATAAGCAGATGGAAGCTCCTGTCCCATCAAAAAAGACAGCAAACTTTCCCTTTGTTACTGCAAGAGAGTCAAAGAACACAAGGCAATACTCAGCAAGCCACTGAAGCAACAGTAAAGCCTTCCTCTCATTGCTCCTGGGTTCAAGTGCCATCTCACCCACCCAGCTGTGGAGTGCCTCATGTTCCCAGGCCCACCTGGGAATATCTCCGCTGCAGGGTAGCAAGGACTGCATGCATTCTATTGAAACTGCCAATTTTTGATAGGTGATTTACAATGGAGAAGGCTAATGGCATTACTTTAAAAAGAAAAAAATGCTTGTATTAAGTAACTATCTGTGATAAAGTTGCTTTTTTTGTTGTTGTTTTTTTTTGCTGCTAGGGGGAAGTGCTTGTGGGTTTTTTGGCCTTTTTTTCTTTTATTCTGTTCTTAGATGATCTAAGAAAACTGTAGTTTGATGTAATCTGCAAAATATTTAATAAAACACTATTTCACATTCTTTTTTTGGGGAAAAAAATCTTAATTATCTATCCTTGATCTAATAAAAGCAGGATAGTTAACTTGTGATGTTTCCATGTGCCAGAAATTGCTGAATAGTCTTTTTTTTTTGCCAATTAAAACTTTTTGTAACTCCTGAAAACTGAATGACTGGCATGTAATTTATTAAACTTGAGGTTCTAGAAAAGAATTGATGGAATAAGTCTTAACGACCAAAACATGATGTTATAGTATTGGGTCAAGTTAATCCAAACCAAGAATAACTTTTAAATTAAATGACCCGAGAGAGATTTAACTGTAGTTGGATCTCTGCACTGAAATTTCAGCTGAATTATGGTTTTATATTCTCTTCCTTCAGCCAGAGCAAGGCTCTTATAAAGATCTCTTGTGAATCTGTGTACTTCTCCAAAAAAAAAAAAAAAAAAAAAAAAGACAACAGTAGAAAACAGGCTTACATCTCAAGGACACAGTGTCGTGTATGTTTTCTAGTTCTCCTTGATTTAAAAGTACATGGTCCTAATAACTGTGGTCCATCTAGCAGCCCTGGCTTGCTCACTCATACCCAAGGAGAAGGAAGGCATCTTGCCCCATGAGCTTGGTTTGGACACAAATGCCTCCTACCTCTCCAGCCATGGTAGACCTCACAGCTCAGTGTGACAGGTGTTACAGGAGGGAAGTCTTCACCTCTCATACCTAGGCATACATATGGCTCTATCCATATCCCAGCAGTGCAAGTCACCTCTTTGTGTCACTTCTCCCACTTTCAGCAGTAAGAACCAAACACAGCCCACAAGGCATTTTAAAACCCAAATCTGTCCCTTTTAGCTGACAAAACTGGATCACCCTACAGACAGGAAAGGAACGCATTTGATAATGAAGTGCTGAAACCCTTTCCATTAGATAACATCCATTTGGGGGTTGTTGGGAAACGTTGCTTCTTCACTTCCTTGCAGGAAGCCTCGTTACCATATGTGCATTGACGTTATCTTATTGCAGGCAGCTGAGAAAGTGTGGGTGCCAGCGTGTGAATACCAAATAATAAAGGAATCCCCCCGGAGAGGTCTGATTCAATTTCCTCTGTAATACAAGACAAACATGAAAATTCACTATCTCGATTAGCTTTAGTGCAGGGAAACATCTTTCACAGCTGATTGTAAATCTTCTGAGCAGTCTCATTTAGCTTTTAACCTTCCTCTCTTTTTCATCCACGTGCAGATTATTCCAGCCTACACATTCATTTATTTGAATAGCCAAGGACATGTGTATGTTGACTCCAGTCATAATGAGAAGCCTCTGAAGTGCAATAAGACTAAGAATACCATTAAAATCCTTCATAATTTGCTAAACAAACATATACTGCGGACCTTATTCTTAGAAATAAGAAAATTAAAATGAGGCACATCACCACAAATAAAATGCATCTACTTTCTTTAATACTGCTAGTGTTCAAAGTAATGAAAGATTTAAATAGTCTAAGAATAGATTAAAAACTGCAAGCTGCATGCTGTGTTTTAAATAACTTTTCTAAGGACATACATTTCACCACAGTAACATAAAAACTAATAATGTGCTATGAGCAATGTCAGAGGAGGTCACAGAAACAGGATGAGTGTTAAGATCTAATGAGACACAGCACAATCACACAGACACAACTCTTGCAGTCACTGCATCTGGTTTATCAGTGCCAATTCCGCTGTGCTTCTATTGTTTCCTATGTGATTTTTCTGCGACAGTTACCAAAGAAATTCTTCAGATGTCAAGAACTGCTATGAAAAAGAGAAATCATTCCCCAACATGTTTTTCCAGAAATTTATTAATGTAAATGATCATGGAAATTATTAATCTGCCTTCAAAAGGCATGTGGGAGATTAAAACACACACAGAGCACCATATCTCACTGTGGTTCCTATCAGTGTTCCCCCTCACAGGCAGAGAAATTTAAAATTAAATTGTGAATACTTCACTAGGCAAAAGATAAGGAATCGAAATCTCACAAGAGATAGTTCTCCTCAGATACCCTCTGGCCTCAATCATGTTTTAGAAATATCTGTTAGCTATAAAGTTTACAGACTCTTCATGAAATAACAAAACATCATCATTTCCAAGGTGCAAAATGTCCTCAAAAATTTGGACATACTTTTTCCCAGTCTCCCCCTGATACAAGTGGGAGGCTACAAAATCAGCAGGAATATTTTGTTCATGTGTATCTCATTCCCACATTTCCCACAAGATCTTAGAATTGTGAAAATTCACACCTATGTTCAAATACAATTTAAAGACAAAAAGATTCGTGTCCTCACACTTCAATTCTTCAAATTCAGATCTAATCTAAACTAGCTACCCAGGTTTCTTCTCACAAACTATGGGGAGAAGTGGGTATGTTTAACCAGCTACTCAAGTCATATACACTCCACTCTCTCAGGCTGGGACATACAGCCTGAGGAAGTATTTTCTGAGATGTTTTCTCTCATCAAAAGCAACTGCCCAAATTACTCCTTTAAGTTAGAGTTCTCATTCTTAGAAAACTAATATACAAAAATCCTACCTAAACTATTCATTATAGATTTCCCCAAAGGAAACAACTATTATCAACGATACTTACCATTGTGTCATCAATTTTGTCAGCTGGCTAGCATTCAAATGCTGTGCGGACAATCCATTACAGCTGCTCAGTTTCCATCATTCCTCCAGAAAAAATTCTGACAGAAAATCATTGCATGATGTATTTACAGATCATTTTAATTGCATTAAAAATAATGAATATCTAACAACAAAAGAACTTGTAGATCAGTCTACAATGTTTAGTATACATTAATGTATCCAGTTATTCCATTGTCCAGAATTTCCAACTAGAGGCAGGACAGGACACAACAAATGTTCTAATCCCATTTTCAGCAGGGACTGGCAGCAAAAGGTTAGGTACTGTTCAATTTTCTTCAAAACGAGGACTTTTGGGGCAATTCTTTCAATTTGTAACAAAGGTCACAAGTTAATTTCACATATGTGTTGTCTTCTTCCAGCTCTATTAATATCAGATCAGTAATATACAATACCAGCAGCATTGGCACAGTCTGAAGATACATCTCTAGACATCTACCAAGCATTACACACGTGTATCAATGCCAGAGATGCATCTGGTCAACTTGCATCAGAAAATAAGTCTGGAGGAAAGGCTTTGACCTCATGGCCAATTAAATAGCAAGAAGGCCAAGGTTACAGTATTTCCAGATGGTATGAGCTTCATGAATCTCCATGTGGAAGCGTACCTAGAACTGACAGATGGTAATACTTGTTGAGGTGATGTCTTGTATTCTAAGCAGATGATAAACAACTGAATAACATTAAAACAGCCCCCATCGGTCTTGTATTCATAGCATGTCAAATGGATACATCTGAAATATTCTCTTTATCTGATCTAATATTTAACAGGAAGTCATAAGTCATTGGTAAACTCCCCTCCAATTTGCTCTCCATAATACGTAACATATAATAGATTACAAGCCAACATTACTTTTATATAGCATGCTTAGCACATTCTGAAATATATCAGCACTCTTTTCAGCTGAAGTACAAGATTACTTTGTAAAAAGTTGCCAATTCCTATTTGTTTTCATCTTTTCAACACCATAAGTTGAGAGCTCCAGTATTTTCTTTTCTTTGGCAAAAGCTCTGAAGATTTCTTAAAAGTTTCATAACATTGACAAAATCCCCAAAGCAGCAATAGCAGCACTGCAAAATTTGCTGCTGCTGCTTCTATAATGTCCTTTATATTGAATTAAATTTAATGGTGACTCTGCAGTGTCTCAATAAATATCAGCCTGTATTTGAAATAACATTTGTCTTGTATTTTACATACATTACCTTAATCCAATTTGTCCTTACACCTTACACAGGACAGCAGACAGTAACATAATCCATGTATTTCTGATCCAGGTAAAATCATATGAATGCAAAATCAGTGCATTCAAATGCAATTAAACTAATTTCTGCTACATTTCTGTTTGATGAAGAGCTGATACATTTATTCCTCTGACCAATACCAAGCAGATCAAATTAAATTAAAATGTAGCTTCAATTTTACCATGAAGCAAGAGCACTGTGCATTCATTAGTATGTAAATACAATTACCACAATGATACTGCTTCTGTTGACATTGTATTTAATCCTAAGAGGCTTGAGACATGAATACCCTCTGGTGACTGGACAAATCACATCCCAAGAAATATGAAAGAAGTTTTCCAATCATATTCCCCTCACTTCCAGATAAAGGAGTAATGGAGAAGAACAAGGCTTAGTGTACTTTTGGAAAGAGAGAGATGAGATACTTCAGCACTCACTGAAATTAATGAGAACCTCTCAAAAGAAGGTTGGTTGAGTGCTACATGTTGGCTAAGTGGAAATTCAGCTACTGGTTTATCTTTAATCCCCTTTCAGGTAATCCTAAAGATTCAGCCCTTGCAGAGGTCAGTGTAGTTGGGGATTTGGGACAAGACGGAAATGGGATGAATGCTCAGATAAGCTCTAGAACTACACAGCACTGCGTTCAATGTTTTGCTGAGATTAGCTCTGCTAGAAGTTTCTGAAATAAAATCTTAGAACTTATCCATTATCTCTGAAAGACCAATCTATAGAAATGAAAAATTTATGCTGGGCCTCTGCAGTGTTGACAGGTATTTTAATAGGCCTACACATTGCATTAAAGAACATTTATCAAATTAATTGGTTGGAAAAAGTCAGGGTTTGACATTGCTCATTGGTTGTGAGTTCAGAGCTCACTATGTCATATTAAACAGTACATCTCACTTCAATTTAGAACAAGTGCCAGATACTTATGGAATTAAGAAAAATGTTTTAGCATCAAAGTGGTATTTAAATCTTTAATGCAATGGATTACCAGCTCCATCTCAGAAGAGGCATATGGACATACAAAACATTGTTGCTAAAATGACATTGAAGAACGATCTCCTCTATAAGCATGTGTCACAGCATAGAAAATGAATTAACCTGCTCATAGAAAGCAAAATTATTTGCACTACTACAGGCCTCATTTAAGCAGCACAGTAAGTTCTGGAGTTAATTATTCACAGAAAGTTTGCAGAGTATGATTTAGCTTAACAATAGGAAAAATGTTGATGAGTTAGCTGTCTTCTGAAGAGCTTTCTGACTTAAACAAAATTGGCACTCAAAACTGATTTCAAATACAGAAAAAAAGAGCTTGAGCTTCAACATGAAAACTTTCACATTATATCAGGAAAGACATTCTTAGGAAATTTAAGTGTTCTTGTAGCTTGTTAAATTTCTGGACTACAGAGTATGAATTATTTCTAAAACTGAGTAAAGCTCTTAGCAAGCATTTTCACATTATTTGTAGATGACTCAGTCAGGCCTGTTACATGCAGAACTTATTCCAATACAATTTCAAGAAACACACTTTCACTCATATTATGCAATTTTCCCCACAGCTGACCTCTGACCATGACCTAAGGAAAAACCACATGACCATGCATTTCTATCCCATGCCCATCAATCCCCAAGCCGATAAAAAGGTGTGTTCAATTAATTCAGAAGCATTAGAGAGATTGCCAATGGAGCCCATTTATTCATTATTGCTAACAGCTGCAGCTGAACTCACCAGTAGGTGTGACTTAGCAAACCTTACTCTTGAACCCTTACAACATCAGATCTGACCTTCTACTTCAGCCAGCATAGTTGTGAGTCAGTGAACTACCAGGGCATGCATCGAGAGTACTGGTTTATAGGTAGCTTGTATTTATTTTCTTTCCTTGCATATCAATTGCAGTGAAATAAAAACAGAATAGCTGCATGCTCCATCTTCAGCTTAAGGGGCGCTTTATCTGTTAAACATCAATAGACCATTACAAGATACAGGCAATTAACTTGTCTGCATCTGTGGTATAGGCCTCAGTATTCAAATATCACTGTGAAGATGGGGCCAAACAGGCTAGCTGATTGGTGGGCTGATAGGGTAATGGCTTCCTCATGAAAAGGAGCAGAGAGACAGACTCTGATCTACTTACTCTGTGGTGTCCAGCAATAGAACCCAAGGGAACTGCTTGAAGCTCTGACAGGGAAGGGTCAGATTGGATACCAAGGAAGTTGTCATGGCACTGAGCTGCCAGAGCACAAGAAGCATCTGGACAATATTCTCAGATACATGGCCTGATTTTTGGGTGGTCCTTTGCAGACTCAGGAGTTGAACTTGATGATTCTTGCACAACCTTTCCAACTTGGGATAATCTATGATTTTATACCACAATTCCAAATTGATATGTATCTACTGGAGCACATGGTATTACCTGCACACTGGACTTGGATTCATCCAAACATACAGTGAAAAATATGACACAGTGAGTGAAAACTAAGTCTAAACTAACAGCTTGATCTTCATGCAGCATATTTGTGACTTTCCCTCTAGGTAATTAATAAATCTTTCCCATCTTACTTCATAACTTCTTGACAAGAACAACATACTTTCTGTAAAAAGTCTGAATAACTTTTTCTCTACACAGGCAGGCTATAACTACTCAGTAGGTATCTGCTCTAAACACTGATATATTCGGGGCAGTTTTACAGAGTAGCAAGCAGGGTATTTATGTAGTTTTAGTAAAACCACCTTCTCCAAAAAACTTGCTCCAGTGCATGAACCTGTTCCACCTGGAAGCAGCTGATTAGAGTTTGGGAGGTACTGGTTCCTTCTGAGAGGTCAACAGGTTCCTGAGTGGAAATGAAAGTGTTCAGGGATTTGGCAGAAAGAACTATTTTTATCTTTGGAGCAAAATGAGTTTTCAGTGTAGAGATATGAGAAGTAAATGTATCATTCATATCTGAACAGGTGTTTAAAATCTTATCCTTCCAGCAATATAGTAAAGAAGCTATGCTATTATGTCAGGCTATGCTCCCACAGCAGAATCACTTCTACAGGAGGCAATTCTGAAACATTGCTATCTCTATTTTAAAATAATCTAGCATGGGATCAGAGCAGGAGCTATGGACGTTGTCACCAACAATTTGTGGTGTCCAGGTAGGTGAAGCAAAGATAATCTATATGGCAGTGATAACACAATATGGAACTTCAGCTGAATTCCTTGAAAAACCTAAAGCTTGATTTTAGATGCCTCAAGAAAATACATATTTGAGTCATTGTCTACATCATTTATAATTAATTCAATTGAGAATTCTCCTTGTACATAATCTGTATTTTGAATACCAGCACATTCTGAATATTTCTGTTGGACATTTTAAGGTTCCTTTTCTCATAAAACTTGCATCTAATTCAAGATAAAGACAAGTAAATCAGACCAAAGTCATAGTGCAGTGACTTTCTATATATATGTAAAATATGTAGCTTAAATAGATGGTAAAAGTGCCTCCTCAAGTAATCAAGATAATTACATGACATATTACCAATTCAATGGCTGCTTTAGCAACTGCTAAGTAATTTTTAATATTAGCTTCTTTGTGTTTCAGCTAGCTATGAGCTGCCTGAACTAACAATAGCAGAGAGGATATTAATTTAGCACTGAAGATGCATGCTGTAGTTTGAACCAAATATATCCTATTGTTGTAGAAATACTTGGTGAAATATTATGGCTCCTGTTACTCAGCAATTAAACTCACTGGAAACGTTCTGATGCTTGTCAGAAAACATTAATTTGTAGAACACAAACTGTTTTTTACCAAAATTACCTCTGGCTTGATATGTTCTGGCTGAATGCCAACAGAGCGATGCGGGACATGGAAGCCAGTGGAACCAAAAGTCCTTGATGACCCAGGTGTGCTCATCCCTGGGATTTTCCCACTGTTGAAGCTCCACTCTTTCAGTGGGAATCTTTGGATGAAAAAGCCCAGGACTGCAGCTCTGCAGTGAATCTCAAATCCCTACCTCTAGCTAAAACCAGGAACCCTGGGATTTTGGACAGCAGCTCAGCGAATTCAGCATTCATTTTTTCAGCCAACAAAAATTTGTCAAGAATTTGGGATTCATAGAATACACTTCATGTATAGCTAGAATATTTAATTATCAAAATACATTAATGTTTAAAAAAAAAAAAAAACTGCATGGGAAACGTCCATCTTGGCACTTAAATTAATACAGTTTTAAAATATTAGTCTGGAACTTGAGATCTGGCAGTACCTACCTCTGAGTTTTTCATCAGCTTAATTGAGCTGGCTGGTATCAGTTTCTCACAGCAGGCAACTAGAAGTTATGGCAGAGCAAGAAAATACCTATTGAGAAATGCAGAAAGTCCAGGAGATGCAATAAATCAACTTCAGAATATTTTGTTTATGTGGTGAAGTTTTAATGAAAACTATCTTTGCACACTGCAATAACTAAGCAGTACTAGAACTAGTTCTTGTAGATTTCATCATTCCCATGTTTAGAAGTAATTCATCCAGCTCAAGAACATTAAAATTGTGGAAAGAAAAATCAGGATTGGAGAAGAAACATGGCAGATATAGCAATCAAAACAAGTCACACGCATAACAAAACATTGGTTTTTTTCCCCCTCAGTCTCACTAAGAATCACGGCATACGTACAATCTGTTACAGGATAAATAAAAACTAAGCCTCATTTCTAGAATTTAGCTTTACTAGCAGCCACACACACAAAAAAAAATTGATACCCCAAAAAAATAATTATATGCCACTTCCCCTGAAAGATCACAGCAGACATGCAAGCTTTGCTTCAGACAACAAAAAGCAGACAGTCTCCAGCCTATCCTTTGTGAGGACCAAAGGTATACCTTCTTCAGTACCTAGGCAGCCTCAGATTGAGCCTTGTCTCTGGCGTTTCCTTCATTCCCAAAATGCTCTTTGGCAGGAGTCCTTCCCCTCTTTGCAACCTCTCATGGGCCTTTTCCTTAGGCACCGCTCGGGTATCTGACAGTAGCCACCTTCTGATGCAAGGTTGTTAAACAGGGAAGGGAAAATCAGTGTTACCAGATGGGAAACAATGACAGGATCAGGACACAACCTCTCTGCAGCTTTCTACATTGACTATTACTGTGAAGAAGTAGCTGCTGCATCCCAAGTCTTCGCAGGCAAAATGCCTCCAGGAAATATTGTTATTGATACAGTAGGCAGAATAGATCCTTGACTTTCATTCATACATAAGAGTTGTCTGGAACTTAGAAAAGTGCTTCTGAGTCTCAATCATGGAGCTCTTCCTATTCCTGTACATTCATCTATCTTTGTCCTGCCACAGCCTCTTTCCTCCTCTATAACTTTCTCTTGCCTGACTTTGTTACATTAGTGCTTCTTTTTCTCTCTTTGGCATCTTTCTTTTTATTGACATCCAAAGAATCGTTAGTGTTTTCTGCTCTCAGATGAAGCCCTCTAACTCCCATTTCTCTCTTCAGCCTTCATTCCAAGTGTTATTGTCACTAGAACTGACTGTGACGCCTCTACAGAACAAATCGAAAATACATTCATGGCTCCCCTTCATGTAAAAAAAGAAGAAAAAAACAAAAAACAAAAAACAAACCACCAACCTTGAAAAGGAAGGTCATTCACCTCTACTATTCTCCCTGATATTGTTTCAGTACCTTCTGGAATACTTCCAGCACACACAACTTTGGTTGTGGAGAGCTACTTAGTGTTACATATTGGTGAAAGCTGAATTCTGGTATAGAAATAAGTTTTGCAAAAATACTTTGCAATAATACTCTTCCCCAGGATAGTAATAATAAGGTCATGTTTGGCAGATCTCCTTGCACTGTTACAGTTGGTTTTTTTTTTTCCAAAACTTTCAGGAGTTACCGGATACAAAAGAATTACAGATGAATTCCAATTCTTATAATCCACACAGCATCATTACCTTAATTAAATGGCTTAAGAGTGAGAATCTCAATATCAAAAGGTGCCAGCTTGCTGCCACCTGTAAAGGACAGACACAACGAAAAATATTAGAGGAAAATAATTTTCTTAGGGAGATCATTTGAATTATGGTGAAGTATATATTTGCAAAAAAACTTTTTCTGAAATCTTTCCAGTGTTTGTTACCTCTGTGATCAGGGTGTTGGCAGCCATCCACCTGGCCAGCACAGCTGGGTCTCATTAAACAGATTCTACACAATCCTTCAAACTCAGTACGTTAAAACACGACCGAGCAATACCAGCCCCTTCTCATTAAAATTACACAGAAAAGAGACCATCACTTGATGTGAGTTTTAGGATGCTTACGCTAAGATCTTATCTAAAGGACAGGATTATTAGCAGGCACAAATTTCAAGAAATGCTGCCACAGTGTACACATTCAAATTTACTTTGCTGAGAGACTACTCCCTATATACATATGCCACCACGGCTTTTTCCAGAATGCCACAGCAGAAAGCTTTGCTAGGCAATGGTAGTCAACATGCTGCTCTTTCATTGCCTGGGATATAGCCATTACTCTCATCATCTAAAAGCTTTAGATATCATTGTCCTGTATGTGATGTTGTCAAGGGCTGGATGTCGCTACCGCTTCCATCTTTCTCTGCTTCCTAATCAGCAGTCATTGTTATTTAATATTGTGCCTGCCAAGTGTCAAAAGCAACCTAGAAGACTTATTCTAAGCTGTGTTTTTCATTTCTACATGTTCAGCTCAAATTCCAGTTATGCTGCAACTTAGAATTTTGTGTTGCAATACGATGCTCTTCTTGTAGAGCCAAACCTAGTATCTAGTACAGCCATGCCATGTGGAGAGCCCTAAACTTAGCAAACACAGCTCAACATCCAAACATCCCAGAAATAGTTTGTGCGGTTCACTGGCTCCAAGCTGGTTCCAGTGATGAGCAGTGTGAGTTTTGTTATGGCTGTAGATGTGGGAAAAAATCATGGGCCCTATGTCCTTTCATGGTCACTTCTGTAAGTTCTAACAACCACATGTAACCAAGAGTTTGGCTTCTTCTTTCATCACCATCTCATTTTACATAACCAGTTAAACATTACCATTTAACAACTGCCTTATTGTTACTGCCTGTGCAAAAGGACTAATTAGGCTCTAGGAAACTTCTGCAACGGAAGACAAGTCAGTCTTAACAGATTTTTCAGGACAACCTGTCTTCTGGTACTTGTTTTGCATAGAAATTAAAGGAAACTACATTAAGAGACGTGTCACATGAAACAGTAGTCTGCAGTTCATAGGAAAGGATCCTCTCTTATTCTCTTGATGAGAATGTGAAAAAATATCCTCCACTAATAACCACAACACAGAACTCCAGAATAGACTGTTCAGCTAATAAATTAGAACTTGCTCTTGGAAAAATGTTTATTTATTTTGAGTACATGCTTTTCATTGTCCTCTCTGAGAAAACTGGAGTTTGTTTTCTGCTCACCATTTGCCAATCTGATTTGCTCAGCTCAAAAATTGCTGACCATTTTGCAAGTATGTGAGGTCTCCCATGACCACTGGGATGTCCATGGAGTAGAGCCACCCTCTGAAGGCAACTAGCCACTGCTACACGATTCATGCTCCTACTGGGAGTTTTGTTTCTAGAATCCTGCCCAGTTACTTCTGACAAGCTGGTTGTGCTGTAAGTGCTGCAATGTAACTAAAAATGAGGAGGTTTTGCATCATTTTCTATAAATTTTGAAACACTGAGCCCTGTCATTTCTTTAGCCCCCAAGGGAAGTCCATCATAAAATCTACAGATTGCACTACTCTAATGGTAAATTTTCCCTTTTATCTGGGCAAATAGCCAGGCTATGAAGCTTTTCTTGTCAAGAGGAACTAATGGCTGCCTCTGTCATTTTTTTCCCCTTCAATTATTTAAGCTTTCCCTACACTCAGGTTGGCTTCTTGCTGGCAGCACTGTGGACTGCGTCTATTAATCATTGACTGTCATTGTATTTTAAAAGCGGGAAAGTGAAAAGATTGCCTAAGAATAAAAATAGAAATTTCCTGTTTTTTCCTGACAAATAAATGATAGCTATATTTTTCCCAGCTTTACACTGTCTTCAAATATGCTTTCCCATTTTCCAAATAAAAATAACATTCTAGACACACAAAGCAAATTGGCTGTTTCCAGAAAGTCCACATTTCAGGATGTCCTTTCTCCTGTCCTGTCAAGGTTTGGTAGTCTTTACTAAAGCTTTGGAGTCCTTCCCTGCAACCATCTCTAAAAGAGTATCAAGGAAAAAGGACTATGTTCTCAATGTTTTATTGGAGGCTTAGCCTCCTAAATCAATGAGAAGCCATTTCTATCAGTGGTAAAACTAACCTACTTAATTATTTGCCAGGAAAGCTCTCAGCACTCTATATTCTTAAACCCTCCCTCCTATCTTTGTCCAAACTGACCTCTTCGCACCACAGTCAGGATCCTCCTCTGCAAGCCCTCCCAGTTGGCCTTCTCAATGAAGAGAGCATAAGGACATTCCAGGCCCATACTCTTTTCCTGTACACTTGGACTTCCCACAGCTTGTCATCCTCACAGCTCTTCCTCTTCCTTAGCTGTGTGCTCCTCTGGAAACTGCAAGCATGACTGAATACTTCACTGTGCTGAAAGACACAATAAACCATAAGGGCATTTTTTTTTAAAGAAAGATAAAGCCCATATCAACTCAGACAACAGAAAAACACTTGAGCTTCTTCCTCAATATAAACTCTCAGTTTTGCTTTTGAGAGACTGAAAAGCCACTACAAGCAGAAAATCATATCAAACTGCTTCTATTCACTGCACACTGTTTTGCACTTACAAAAACTATTGCCATGTGCCTGACCCAGTCACTCAAAAAAAAAATGAATTCGTATGTCTCACTCTGCCTGATGCTTTCCTGTAGGGTCCAAGAAATGAGAATTTCAGATAAAATAACATCCTATAAAGAAATGGCCTGTTGAGTAAGTGTAATGAAAATACTCCTTGAGTTGCAGCGCATTCTGACAGACACAAAAGTCAGCTCTAGCTGATGGAAATAAGACAGATGCTAGGACTCAAAGGAGCTGAACCAATATGGCTAAAATATTTTGTAGTCAATGTAAAATTGGTTAGGACCTAAGGAATTTGATCTCTCTTGTTTCATGAAAAATGAAATATACAGGTGATGCTTTCTCTGCATTTTATTCTATGGAAACAGAGTATAAGAATAGAAAACATTGTGAAAATCTTTCCAGGAAAAAGAACTTGCCATGCATAGGGTTTAATATTGACTTTATGCTCTGCAGTACGTTCATATATTTATATGAGTAATAAGTTACCTTTATTACCACCAAGTTTAATAACGTGTATGTTATCACATATTATTAAATATTATTACATACTTGCTATAATACTTACATGAACATAATATCATAAATTACCTGAGAAATGTCTGTCACTCATGGCTTTAAATATATTTGCTACGCTGCACTGAGATGTTTACAATTTAAATAATCAGCAATAGTGCATAAGAATGCTTTTTCTTTTCTGACTGCTGAAAAAAAAAAAAAAAAGAACTTTGAGGTATCTGTGTCGGTCTACAGCTGAGGAATATTTTCTGCTCCCTGTTTTCTGGAAATTATAAGCAGAAAAATTCTGTCATTTTGCTACATTATTCACAATAGCCCAAAATAAGGTCTGCTGAGTAATGGTGTTGGTGCAGACAATTTGATACATACAGAAAAGATTTGGGGTTTTGTATTTTAACTCAGATTATCTCCAGTCTAGCTCCATGGTGTAAATGCCACAGATTGCCATTCACCTTAATATCACCTGAAAGGAATCCAGTTCCTGCACTCCCAGACTCCACAGAACACCAGTAAACAGGAACAACTGGGAGAGAGAATGTCAGAAGCGCAGTTCAACCAAAACTGAAGCACTAACACAGGTGCACCCATTGTACCTTAGGGGTGCCTATTGCCATTTCTGACTTGTAAAAGTTAATCCACAAATGAAAAGACAACTCTGTTCCAAACTATCCATTGATTTGTTAACCATCACATGGCTGTTTTCATAAGGGAAAGCAAGGCAGCTGGGACAAAAAGATATCAATGTAAGTATCCATTGAGTCATTAATTCAATTACAGCACAAGTATGACAGCAAAATAACTCACACTTAAGAAAACTAGAGCTGATTAAACCTAATCCTGTTTATCCGGAACAATCATAAAATTAAATCTCCATTACTAAGAGAAAAGAATGTCTCCATTGATCATTTCAATCCTTACCAGAAACACAGCAAGTCACTGAAATATGATAGCTGTGAGCTGCAACTTCTTTCTGTATTGTTGCAAAATCTCAAGCAAAGAGTTCAGAATTAAATGATATCATGCCTTTGACTGTAATACCTACCTAAGACTATAACTTAACATTGTGAGATTTCACCATTGTCAAGCAGTTGTGACACCATGGTAGTCTGGAATTACAGCCAGTTATGTGCTCAGCAGAGTGTCTGCCCAGTCAATTCTCAGCTGCATGTTTCCTCTGGATAGCAGCAAATGAGCTCTGTGACATCCTTAATACAAAGGCTGAAAGTTTAATTCATTTCTAAATGCAGAAAACCCCTTTGGGAAACCTTTGGCTTCCCACAGTATTACCAAACCATGCCCAGGTTACTTACCAAGCAGCTCCCCAAAGCCTGATGGAGCAGCAAGGCCAACAACCTCAGCACTTAGGCTGGGCTCGCAGTGTTTTGTACAGGAGACACATGCCTTCAGAGGGAAAGGTCAGAGCCAAAAAGCTGGTTTATATCTGAAAACAAAAAGTACAAAAAGGAGCACTGTTAACGCAAACACTCTGCTGTGCAAAGCAGTGCTACAAAAAATTCACTGCTTGCATAAGAAACACAGTTCCTCAGGGAGCCACAAGGTAAACTGCCCCTGGGGGGAGATGGGGAGGATAGCAATTTGCAGTGCCAATCTGCTCTCGTGGATTCAATAACACAGGGTGAATTGAGCACCTTATATGGATTGAAATGCTGTTTTCCTGGTGAAAATCTCAACATGGTCTGATGCAGCTGTGTTATAAGAGTATTAAAACCAATCATCTCAAAAGTAGTAAATTTAAGTCCATTGTCCTGGCCAAACTGTGACTTGGTAACTTAGATTATTCCAAGTTACTTAGTTTAACTCTTCCTTCTTTAAGATCCCAGGTACTGAGATCTGTAGGGACCAACAGAAGGACCCAGAGATGACACAGTTCCACCCAGACTGAGGCTCAAGCCTACCTTACCCTTCTAGTCTCTTTTGCTTCCATCCTCCCTGTGAGGTGAGGAGGTACTACAGCCCAGATCTCAGCTCCCTTACAGCTCACAGACAAGGAGATAATGGATGTAAACTTACTGCTAACACCACTCAATCCTCAGCACCATCCTTGACATCCTGGCTTCTAAACATCCCCAGGCAGAATTATTTTCCTAGCAATGCAACTCTCAGAAACCATACAGCTGAGTGATCTAAATTAGCAATTATGGTTTAAAGGATTAAGTAGCAGCTAAAGAAGGATCATCCTCACCAGGAGTTAGAGCCTTAAATTTCTCTGCCTAGTCTTTGCACAAGAAAACTCAGTAGGCCTGCAAATTAAATCTAAGTCTCCAGACCCCCTCACTCATCAGACCATTCATCAGACCATTCTCTCATTGAGCTTAAGAGAATACATAATGTGTATTTGGGCTAAAGAAACCCAGAAAGGAAATCCATTTTGCTTTTTATTTCATTATTATACACAATATTTTTTTAACAAACTCCAGTAACAAATTGCAGCATGAATACTCTGCACAAAACTGCAAAGCCATAAAAACTACAGCAGTTATAAGAATCTGTGGGGTAAATATATTCACTGACTGCTTGCAGCACCCAAAACAGTGGGCAGCCAACAAAAGAACCAACCATCCTAACCGACCTGACCCACAGGGAAATGTCTTTCTAATGCAGAGTTAGCGATTTGTTTAACTGCATCTGTGCCAGCTAGACACAACCTAGCAGGAAGCTGACGGCTTCATCTCAGCTCCAGCTGTGCTCTGTCTCTCATTGAAATCAATGGGATTGCTCATGTTCTCAGAGGAAGGCACTTTTCCCAAGTTTGCTTGATTTTTATGTGCTTTCACAAGACAAAACAGAACAAGAAAAAAAAGAATTGGGGTGTAATGAAAAGCTCCAAACTCTTTTCACTCTTTTCTTAACTTGAGTTTCTATTGTTTCTATTACGATTCAGAAATTTGGGGTTCAGCTCCCATGTATGCCCCAAAAGTGCTTGAACATCTCCAGCCTCCCTCCTATTAACTGGAGAGGGCCAAAGAAAAACCAGTGCAGTAAGTTTGCATGCTCCAAGTGGAAGCACAGCTCTACTGCTGCACAGGAGGAAATTTATTATTGTTAGGTTTTTGCTGGTAGTTGGACACCTTAAAGGAAAGCTTTTACTTAGACAATCACCTTTATAAAAGATTCAAAGCCATCCAACCTGGCACCAAGACAAACAGAAGAAAACACTGTCTCCTGGGAGCTGCCAAAAGTCTCCTGAAGGAAACCTAAACAAGGAGTGACTGTACCCACAGGCAGCTCCGGCGTGAGAAAATGGTATTGTTAAATTGCACATTCAGCACACTTATCTGCTGCCGAAAGCACAAAAAACAGGAAGAGGGATTGGTGTGCTTGAAGAAGCTGGTGGTGAGTGTTGGAGAACTTGTCTGCTGCATGTTGCTGTTTCACCCAGCCTCAAAAGCAGAGCATAAGAGGAGATGGTACACAATCCCACCCCAACAGCAGCCTTTGATGCAACCATAAGCATGCGGCTGGGAATTCTGATGCTTTTTTTTTTTTTCTCTTGGTCTTTACACTGGTGAAAAGGCAGATTATGGTGCCATTCTTTATAATCCAAATATTTCCAGGAATCATAGAATAGTTTAGGTTGAAAGAACCTTAACTTGTTCCAACCCTCTGTGAGTGGGACACCTTACAAGGGGTTTCCAGAGACCCATCTTATAATGAATAATATAGAACTCAAGAAGCAGGCTTACTGAGCTTATTAAATGGCTTACGAGATATGATTAACTGCTAAGAATAGGAGAATAGGTCTCACTATTCTTGCTTACGTAGGAGAAAAAATAATCATTTTACAGCAGCAATGACCCAGATGACAGATTTCATTTGAGGATAAAGATTATTTCAAATTAGAATTCCCCCTCAGATGATGATAGTTGTCTCCATAATTCTTCAGAGAATGTTTTTACATTCTGGCTGCCTGAGGGCCTTCATAACACTTCAGAGCACAGCACTCACTGTGCCACTGTGGCATGGTAATGGTTGCAAAACATGTCTGTGATGGCATTTGGTAATAGGGTACTGCATGCTCCATCAACTTACAGAAATCAGTATTAGCTACAGTAGACTAGAGACAGAAATCCACTGCCATCGTTTCTGTGGCAGAGCAACTAGATTCGTATAGAGTAACTCTTCTGCTCTCAGTGCTTGTCTTCAAGATTAAGCTCTTTGTTCTAGACTTGGAGCAGGTGGAGAGCTTCCTTTTCTCCCAGCATAGCTGTAGTATCAAGAGCAGGATGAAAAATGATGGCAAATATTAACTAAGGCTAAAAAAAGTGACAGCTGCTCTTTCAGAACCCCTGCAGGTTTTTTTGTTTTGTTTTGTTTTGTTTTTTTTTAAAAAAAAAAAAGCCTTGCAAGCTTTTGTGTTGTTCTTTTCTTTCCAGCACTGAGAAAACAAATTAATGTTGCTATTAGAATTACACTCCCCTGGATCTTCATATGTTAAAATAAACTTGCAATGTCAATAAATCACATGAACAATGGAGTTTAAATGGGTCTATTTTCTACTAACATAAACAAATCACAGTAGTGATTTTATTTTTCATGCGCACAAATAAATATATATATATATATGTAATCAGGTTGTTAAGTCTTATTCATTAACAACCTTGCAGCAGGAATATTTTGACTCTTCTATTTCAAATTTAATTACTACATGTGCAGCAGATGCAGTTCACTTTGAAGAAAGCACTCATGAAAACACTACACAGTGTATGGCCACGCTTAACCCACTGCAGACATGTACATGCTCACTCCATTCAGCCTCCCCCTAATTGCTGCTGTAGTTATAGATCTAGGACTACTTGCCACAACAACCTATGCAAAAGCAATGGCATGGACACTTAGAGAGAAACATCTCAGACTTCTATTCCACCTTCTCCTTTACTTTCTGGCTTTTCTCTGGATTTCAATTCCTCAGTGAGAGTGCAATGTGTGCTCTTTGCTGCTATCAGCATTTTCCAGAGCCAGCTGCCATCTGATATATCTCAAACATTCTCACCATGAGGAACTTTACCTTGCCTGCCATCACTACCTAGACATATCTTTTGAAGGCCAAAGCTTAGAAGCACTGGGAAGAAGCACAGGGAGGAGCCATGCCACCACCTCCTGCAGGTGAGCATGGCAGGTAGAAGGGATGGGGAGGACTCATGGGGACCAGGGGAGAAGGGGAGCAAAGCGACAGCCCCAAGACAGCACAGAGACAGAAAAGCCAAAAGTGGTTGATCAAAGCAATGAGGACGAGAGGCAATGGGCACAAGGTGGAGCACAGGAGGTTCCCTCTGAACACTGGGATCACTTCTGTGCCGTGTGGGTGATGGAGCACTGGCACAGGCTGCCCAGAGGCTGTGGGATCTCCCTGGAGGTCTTCAAAAGACATGTGGACATGGGACTGGGCACCCTGCTCTGATGTCCCTGCTTGAGCAAGGACAGCGCACTGAATAAGAAATTAAAAAAGCATGCCTATCTTGTTGTAACTATGGATCACCTTTAAGGATGATGTGGGACCATAGAACAAAACTGCTGTCAAAGGACCATGATTTATTTTTAGCTAAGGTTAGGAGGTCCATCAATAAGACAAGGAAATAAAGAGAGCTCATCTCATGGATAAGAAAGTGAACGTTGCTCTGTAGGGAGGAGGGAATTACCCTTTATCCTGGCTTCCACTATCGACTCTCTAGGCTGCTAATTAAATCCTTCAGATTTTTCATGGTTGATCATTAATTGTAGACTCTGCATTTGATAGGCACCTGATTTGAAAGTCTGCAGCTTAAAACATACATAAGCAAAACAACTCCCAGCTACCACTGACAGCGATAAAAATTGCTTCTCGTTCTTGGTGTCTAATACCAGTTACTTGGAAAAAAATGCAGTCCTTGGTATCTCAGAAAGGGCATTCAAGATTAACAGATATTTTTGGTATTAACAAGTAAGCTTCAGTAATGAAACTTTCTCTGGGTTGAGTATTAGGAAAATGAGTTCAGATTTTGGAAGGCTTATGTACTTACTCTCTTCAGAAAATACATGGGAAAAATTGAGGAGAAGAAGACTGCACCTACCTGCAGAGGCTGAACAGTGAGTGAGTAGCAAGTAAGCACTGAACGCACACTGACCAACAGCTGAACGCTGCTCATTAAGTGAACACCTCTATTCAGCACTGTTGAATCATACCTGGTCAGTTAACTAAAGGCTGCTGTAAATTACATGTGCAACAAGGTAAAATTTAAAGCAATACAGACAGAGTTGAATGTTAACTGTGTAATCTTGATATTGAATATTCCTGTTGTGGATTCAGCAGCATGTTATGTCCCTGTGTGTCTTCTGAGTGTGCGTGCATGTGCACATATGTATGTGTGTACATCCATCTATGAGAATTCTGCAGGAGAAAAGAGGTTCCTTTTAAGTTTCCAGTAGAAAGTAAGATAAAAATAATTTCCATGCCTTCATCGTTATTTTAGCTACAAAGAATCTTTCAATCAAGTGACATAGGAGATAAAAATAAAGATGTGGTATAGCCTCTTGCAACATTTTAAGAGAAAAGACTATGTTTGCATTTCTAGGCTGCAAAGAGAATTTGTTCTGAAACTCAAGAAGCAGAAAGCATGCTCAAAAAGCAGAAAACCTCTCTCTCATCCAAACCATCATCAATGCAAGGGTGAAGGCAGGTGCCTGGTGGCACAACGCTTTTAGGATGAAGTGGAAGGAAGTCCTTGTGCCAAAGCCAGCTGGCAAGTAAGGCTGGGACATGCAGGTGAGAACAAAGTACTTCCATGCTTGCACAGACACAAAAACAATATTTTTTCATTTCTTTCATATTTTCTTCCCCTTTTCCTTGAAATATAAACTACTCTGTACAAGCATATAGCTGTACCACTTGGCAGCCTCTGAAAATTAGGACTGTTCTTATGCCTCTGTATTTGGAAATTGTTATTCCAGGTTACACTTTCCTGTCAGCACTTATAGAAGCAGAAGAGCACAGACAGTTCCACTAGTAGTATAGCAATGGCATCCAAAGAAATATTAAGGAAAAGCTGCTGTGGGAAAAATAAAGGAAGTCTCTTAGTTGTGGGACACAACAGTTTCATCTAAAGCCAGTGAAGGAAGAGTATTCTGCACTACAGTGATCAAAAGCCCATGTCTGATTCCCAGGACAAATATCTTTCAAATCCCACGTGCAGAATTTCAGATATTACTGAAGTTCCTGAGCATTTCCATTGGCAAGTCCCAATTCTGGTGCAAATCCCATCTCTATAACTGACTTTCTACTGGTCTCCACTCCACGCTTTTCCTATGCCAGACTCTGGTCTCCTCCGAATTTCTTTTTAATAGTTACTGTCATGCAGGAAACTTAAATCCACCTTCCATTATAATATTTCCAAAAATGACTGCTTCTACTCAAGCTAAAGTCTGTTTCAAGAAAGAAAGGAAGGAAACACTCACCCTGAATCCTACAAGTTTTGAGGTTGTATAACCATTCAGTTAAGTCAGTGGCAAAACTCCCACTGCCTTCAACAGAATCTGGAGCTTGTGCCCAGTTTTACCTGTTGGCAAAGTCAGACACAGCAACCTATAAACCAGTGGGGAAGAAGTGCAGCCAAAAGTCATAGAGGTTCAGAGCACAAGCAGCAATAAGAAAAAATGGAAGGAAATGAATATTTTCAATACTGTGGACTGGGTAGAACAGGGAAGTCCAAATTAAGTTAACTAAGCCTTGAAAAGGCTGTAAAAGGTCCTCACAGGAACCCAGTACCGTGTAAGATTTGCTAGGACATATCTTATTTCTTGCAATCAGTTTCTTGATGTAAATATAAACCCAGTAAGCCTAGGCAGCCTGTCATTCCTAATTTGCAAGGATAATAATAACTGGGTTTTTTTTAGTGAAGCATGAATTCCATGAGAGCTCTCTCTCATCTCAGCACATCTGCCCTGCTCTCCTGCCAATCCGTCCCTCCCTCCTCCTCCTCTGCAATGATGCAGTACATCATTGTCAAGGAAAAGGAACAGAGAAGAACACAGTGAGTTCCTTTTCACAGTCCCAGTAGCAGCAAGCTGAAGCATGGACAGGAGCAGTTGTGATGTTCAACCAGCAGGACAGCAGCCATGGCTCCTGCAGTGAGGATCTTGCTTGGACCCAACACCAGCAGTGTGTGGAGAACATTAAACAGGTGCAGAACCACCGGGGCTCTTTCTTGCTTAAAATGTGATTTTATTGCCTCCTTTTGTCTGTTGCTCTGGGCAACTGCTTGCTCCACCTGCTCCTAGAAGTGGGCCAGCCTGCCAAGGAGCTGCAGACATCGCTTGGCTGTAGGTAGGAAGTAGCTGCATGCAGAAGTCCTTAGCTTCTGCAAGTAGGAAAGATGCTGGCCAGCTTGCTGACTCAGTCTGAACCTTCAGCCTGCAAATAAGTGATGTTCTTGGGAGAGGACAGCAGGGACATGTTGCCTCTGGCAAAAGCAGGCTGTGATACCTAAGGAGAACCAATGGGAGTTTTAGCTTCTTAGGACATAACTCAGTAGACCTAAGATAACACGGACACTTGGAAGATAGCATAAACCCTCAGATATTGTGACCCTATTACACACACAGTATGGGGCCTCCCAAAGTGTTTGCTGCTTCACTTCAGAACTGCTGAGCTCCACTAATTCCCATGGAACTATATCACTGTTGAGCACTGTTCAACACCTCACAGTCTGTACCGAGGCACATATGCACAAAAACATAAATTTAGACTGCAGACAGAACAACCTTGCAGAACCACACTGCGGAGACACACAGCACTGCCTATAGTCTATCACCCTAGTTGCCTCCCACCTATGTTGACTACTGGGGCTGACCATGGGGTTCGTTTCCATCTGAAACTAATCTCAGAACAGCACACTGCCTCAGAAAGCCCATTCTAAACAGCAAGCCTTTATTCATTTGGGGGTTGAATATTAGGAAAAACTTCTCTGAAAGAGAGAGGCATTGGAACAGGCTGCCCAGTGAGATAGTGGAGTCATCGTCCATGGAGGTGTTCAAAAAACACATAGATGTGGCACTGATGGACATGGGTTGGTGGGGATGGGCTGAGGGTTGGATTTGGTGATCTTAGAAGTCATTTCCAAGCTTAGTGACTCTATAACAGATGTGGGGTCAAGCCTAACAACTCTGCACATTCGTATAGATCTTCATAAGCTGGGGCCAAGCTGTATTTGCACCCCCAGTGTCACACTGATGGCAATGGGACATCTCAAGAAGAAAGGTTTGGTGGGAATTACTGGAGGATCAGGCCATCAACAAACCATAGCTTGATTATTCTCAGGCACTTCACCAAGGGAGGCATTCTGTACTTAGTATTTGAACTTGGAGTAAATGAGGCCGGAACAGTAAGCAAGAAATTATGATGTAACATAGTAGAGATTTTCTGGCTACTTTGTGACCTACATTGTTTCAGGACCAAGCCTCTACTCAGAGATGTTTATACAAGGGCACCTTCAGGATTACACATCTGTTCTACTGCATTCAGCGCAGCGCTTCACCCTCCGTTAGTCCTATTGACGGCAGAGGCACCTGTCCTGTAAGATCACTGCAGGGGCTTGGGGATCACACCTCCAGGCAGTGCTTTGCAATCCTGATGTGAACCATGCTCGGGCAACATAGAAGCATAAAATCATAGAATCCTTAGAGTTGGAAGGGGCCTCTCAAGGCCATTAGTTCAATTCCCCTGGAATGAACAGAGAAACCACAGGTAAATCAGGGTTGCCCAGGGTCTGTCCAGCCTTGCCTTCAAAGTCTCCAGAGATGGGACATCAACCACATCTCTGGGTAACCTGTCCCAGCGCCTCACACCCTCACTTCAAAAGATTTTTTTTCCTTATATCTAACCTAAATCTACCGTCTTTGAGCTTGAAACATCCCACAGTCACTCTGGGACTCCAACACAAACACTGATGCCAAAATCTGGCTTGTACAGAGGAATATTTTGCTGAGAGACAAAATTTACAAAATCTGTTATTCAATATGAAATTTAGTAAAGTATTTTGATGATTTTTGCTCCTATAGCAAACACAGTAGCACCCTCTTTGTGATTTGTATGTGATTGTATATGACATTTTTTTATGTTCTCTCTATTGAATTAAAGAAATTAAATGTTAATACTTAAGTAAAGTCACCAACTAATCTCCCTGCTGAGTTATCCCCGTGCTGATGCACTGAACACTTTTCCACATCCCAGGGAAAGTGATACATCCACTTCTCAGCAGCCATTCAGTGTCCTCTCTGCCTCAGTCCTGTGGCATCCATCCCCAGCACTGCACACATCCAGGTGCCAGGCTCAGGGTGCTGACCCCAGTGCAGGCAGCCCGCAGCCGCTGAGACTGTTGCTTTGGGGCACCATTGGCCTCAGCCTCCACAGCACAGCATCAGCTACTGCAGCTGAGTCATGCATGAAGGCACTGCCAGCTGCAGCCCAGAGTGGCAACACAGATCAGCGCAGGTGCTGAGCTGCATGGTGAGGCTGTGGGCTGCAGGGCCCTGTGCAGCACAGAGGTCCTGCTGCTGGAGCTGCGCACCACAGTGGCGAACAGCAGCGGGAAGTGATGGTCCCAATCTCACTTCATCCCAGAGCATTCAGATAAGAGCCCATGCTGCTGGCAGTGCTGCCAAAGACAGGACTCCAAAAGAATCCATAAGATGAAAACTCAAGTTTTCAACTTGTCAGAGAAATCCCCTCCAGTGGCACAGGGCGTATCTAAGCACATCAGCACAACACTGCAAGGTGACTGTAACACCAACAGTTGTGCAGGCAATGGCACGCAGAGTCTCATCTTCCAGGGACTTGCATCTCATGACTGTCCAGTTTGTTAACCTGGCCTGACTCATATGGAGCATCAGGCAACCCACAGAGAAGAGAAACATGCATGCTCACCAGGGAAGGCTCCTTATCAAGCACTACTAAATCTCTCAGGAATGGCACTTTGATAGAAAGTGCTGGGCACAGAGATGGCTCCTGTGATACTCTGCCCAATCTCAGTGCTGCTGGCTGTAATACACAGACACTTCCCTCCTTTGCACAGAGGCCCCCTCCCTGCCAAGCTAAGCTCACAGAGCTAACAGGAACGTGGTCTGCTACATTTAGTTAAAAGCGCCCCAAAATTTATAGAGTGCTGAACTACTGAAAAAACGGCAAGCAAACAGCAGCCAAAAATTTCCCCTCTTACTCGCGTGCAAACGCGCACGGAACCCACAAGCGAACTCCCCTGCGTGCCTTTAAGCAGTCAGGGCCAAGGGGAGCCAGCCCGGCAGCGGGGTTGTCCGTGCGGCAATGAAGGACGGGGAGGGAAAGCTCCACTCCCAACCCAGCGCTCTGTCGGGCACACCGTACGCTGCTCAACATGCATTACGCCCAGCCCCTCCCCTCGCCGCCCGCCCCTCCCGGGGCGGTTTCAGAGCCCCGCGGCCGCCCCCGCCCAGCCCAGCCTTGGGTGGCTCCGGGGGAGCTGCCGCAGCCCGCGGGACGCCTGGACCGAAGCTGCGCGGGGACCGCCCGCCGCCGCTCCGCGCCGCCCTCTTTCCTGCCTCGGGCCGGGGCTCCGCATTGATGCCGCCAAATAAATAACTGATTAAAGCACGGGAAAGAAAGAAACAAGCCGCGCGAGTGTCTCTCTTTTGTACCTGAGCAGCCGGGGCTTCCGTGCGAGCGACTACAGAAGACACAAACAGCGCTCTGAACTCTTCCGTGCCAGAAGGATGCGCCGGCTCTTCTATAAGAACCCGACGCCGGGGTCGTGAAGCGCTCGGCGGAGGAGAGGCGCCGGCAGTCAGCCTGCAGACGTCCCTGCTTTGGGCACCGAGAAGACCCCGAGGGGCCGGGTCACATCGCCGCCGCAAACTTTCTTCCCCCGCCTCCGGCCCCGGCGGCGCTCGAAGGAGCCGCATGGGCGCTGCCGGAGAGCCGCAGCTCCGCGGCGCGGCCCGGGGGCTGCCCTGAGCCCGGGGCCCTGCGGGCGGCGGCGCCATGTGGGCAGCCGGGGCGGGCGGCAGGGCGGCGTGCCCGCGGGACGCGGCGCTGCGCAGGGCGGCCTTCGCCGGCAACCTGGCGGCACTGCCCGCCCACCTGGTGCCCGGCGGCCGGAGCGTCCGCGTCTTCATCAGCGCCAACCCCGAAGGTAACGGCCGGGCCCCGCCGCGGCTCCCCCTGCCGCCCGGGGCCGGCTTCGGGCGGGGGGCGGCGGGTGGTGCCCTCCAGCTGCCGGGTAGGGCGGGACGGTGCTCGGGGCTCCGGCGGATCGCGCGGTCCCGAAGTCCGCGGCTTAAAGCGAGCGCCGCGGTGGTGTGCGCCCGGTCGGGCCGCGCTCGTGAGCTCAACTGTGCGGTTTTAGTGTAATGCCGTCGCACTCGCACGCTCCGTATCAGAATGAGTTAGCCGACCTGCCGCTTCAAAGCCCTTGTTAAAATTACCCTTTCGTGCGAGGGATTTGCGTGTGTCGGGAGTGCCGTTCCCACTTGCAAGACAGAAGTTTTGAAGCGTATTCTCACACGATGCAAGGAAGTAATAACTGAAATGTTCACACCTTCGACGTTTCCCACCTGTGCAAACGAGCCCCCAGCGCACACGGCTCTGTCACCCCACCGCCTCCCAAACCCAACAGCGCTGTCTCTAGGCAGGCATCCCAGAGCCTCAAGCCGTGCCGGCAAAGGCAGAACCGTTCGGGTTCCGAAGTGCGATTGCCATGGCACCAACAGCTGGCTGATGCAGGCGGCGGTGCCCACAAGCCGTTACCGGGGAAAATGCTGCCGGGATTACCCCGTGCCCAGCTCCCGCAACCCCATTCCTTACAAATGGCACCGGGATGCTTGTTGGTGCAAGCTAAGCGAAGATACAGTTAGTGATAACCAGAAAGATGCTTAGTTGGCTATGAAAGAAAACTAGCATGAATCTGTAGATTTGTTACTCATCGGGAATGGCTTTCTGCCAGCATTGCCTCCACTGTGGGAGCACCGATGCCTCCGTGTTTGACGTGAGTGGCATTTACCAGTAGGGCAGCTTGTGCTGGCTATGTGGTTGTTCAGCTAAAAAAAAAAGCCACTAAACTCATGCTGAAAGTGAGAGATGTAAGCCATACATCTGCGGGATTTTACTCTTGCATTGTTATTCCAAAATTTCAACCTTCACAAAACTGTAAGAGGAAGGATACAACTCGGTTGCCTTAAAATTGTGCTGGCTTCCTTGTAGGATGGCGTGGCCACAGTGATCATCATTTCTCACTGACAAAACATTATCTGCATCTTTGCTCCTGCTTTCAGAAATGACAAGAATTTCAGTACTTACTGCTTTTGGTGAGCAAGGGAGCATTCAGAGGATCCCAGTCACCAGGAGCTGTGGCTCTCAATGGTAGCACTGACACTGCATAGCTCACTGTATGTCACCTTAGGAAAAGGCTACTGATAAACAAGAAAATGTATTTAATGGAGTTAGATATCATCTATTAAAGTCCTTAGAAATAAAAGTGCTATTTGCAAAAAAAAAAAAAAAAAAAAAAAAAAAAAAAAAAAAAAAGTCAAAATGCAAATGTTCTGGGGAAAATAAAAAAGGTGAAACCCTTCCTACTGAGCAAAGCATTCAGTGTGTTTCAGCCTCGACTGCAGTGCTGTCTGCATACCCAGGGCCTGCCTGGCTGTCCTGCAGCCCCCCAGACTTCTCCCCTGCTCTGGCCATTGCTCAGCAAGGACCTGGGGATCGTTGCTGCTGCAGCTCTCAGGGAAACTCCTCGTTGCAACCTCACAGGAACAGACTTAGCATAGTCCTCTTGAATTGCAGCAATTTGCTACATGGAAAGTGGGGAAAATCAGGGCTTGATGTTATGTCTTTTTTTTTTTTTTTTTAGGGGCATGCTGTATTAGGAATTAAATTTATGTGTATTATATAGATAGGAAAAATGGTTATTTGTAAAATTTCCTGAACAGAAATCCCTAAAAAGAACACTTACACAGCAACAGTGAGCATGAGTAACAGGAACAGAACTGTGTCGTTTTACAGTCACTTGCTTTCTGGATTTAATTTTGTAGATAAGTGAAACTGCTTTTTCCTCTAGCAGTGTTTTCATCTATCAATTAACATCATCAGGTTGGTGTTAATTAATCAATGAAGATGAAGGCATCTTTAGAAACATTAAAGCTCCTTTATTATTTGAACATAAATATGTCTTGTTTCTTGTTGCAGATCCAAGCAACCAGGCATATTTTAAATGCATATTTTGGCTAAGAGAGGTTGCAGATTTTCCCTTCAACCATTCATCACTCGTCTCAGGGAATTTTGCTTGCTTCCATGTGATAAGGGAGGCAAGTTACTTTCGCCTGATTCTAACAACTGCTTCTGCTGTTTCCTGCAGGAATCTGTGGACTACAATAGCAATCAGCTAACATCAGTTTATGACTCAGTAGTGCCTGTATAGATCCCTGCCAATAAAACAAAGTTTATGTACAAGCATATGACAGGTACAAAATTCCATACAGCCCACTATACTGAGCAGTGACATCAACACTGCATGGACTTGGATCATTCCAGTGCCTCTTGTCATTACTTTAAGCAGAAAATTATTTGAGTTGCAAAGTTCGCTATTTTGTTCAGCAAATTATGTGGTGATACAATGTGATAAAAGTCCTGGCTGAAAATAATTGCTTAACTGGAGTAAGGAATTTGGAAAATGATTGAGAAGGTGCTTTTCATGTCATGCAGCAGGGACAAATGAAGGCACTGAAGAGGGATGTGTGCAAAGCCAGCTCCTACACACAGGCTGTTCGGCTGTTCCACTGAAGACTGACTGATCATACTTCACATAGCATCTGAGTATGTCCTGACAGAGTGTGTGAGCCACTCTGACCTGAAGGAATTAGGCTGAACCAGCACCCAGCACTTCACAGGGCAGGGATTCTTGCTTCTCCAGCCATCATCTCAGCTGATTCTTGTCTGTGCAGCACCTCTGACTACTTCCTAAGTTCCAGCACAGTATTTCTTTTTTTCTGCTATTTCAAAACATTTCTGCCATATCAACAGAAGCAACTGTGCAGAAATCATGAAAAAACTTTGTTTTAAAAGCCCTTTTTAATACAGAAAGGATGTGCGTTTCATAGCTCTATTCTTCCAATGACCATTTAAAGTTTTGAATATTAGAACTAATTATAAAGTTGGAAGGATAATAGTAAATTGCTCTAGCTCTTTAGGACTCTGAAAGTAGCCCAGGATCCAAGAAATCACTCACTTTGAATTTTTGCCCACTTACTTGTGTACAGGCTTTGGTAATTCAAATGCCTACTGATCTTTGCTGCTTTCTCTCAAAAACAGAATCCCCATTAACAAGTAATAATTAACTGTATACTTTTTTGTTTTGGATGGTCATTTGTTATAATCTTTCACAAGGCTACTGAAATCCAACTACTTATTAAAAAGCTAATACTAGTTTTGGCATGATTAATAACCTTAACTATCAAATCCTATGTATACGTGTAGGAATTTAAAATTAAGATCTTGTTCTAATAAAAGGTAGACTTAGAGGATCCTCCGTAGCAATGTTTCCTCGTGTTATACTGTTGAGTGAGTTTGAGTTTTCTTGAGTTATTACACAGTCGTTCAGCTTAGCTTATTTTCCTTTGACATACTTAGTCCAGAACATTGTATTAATATGAAAAACACTCCATTGGAAAAGACACAAATGTTTTGTGCTCACTTTACATACTTTCTTGTGACACACAAGGCAAAATTCTCACCCACAGTTAGTTTGATTAGGCAAGGATTATTTCTGTAATTAAGGATTGCAGAAATGAGTTTTAGCAATTTTTATTTATATTATTTTTTGAACTTCCTGTTATAGGCTGCTTTTCAGGAATTCCGTGTATTTCTGTGTGTTGATGTACATATGAAAGAAAATCTAAAGTATTGTTTGCATTGTATTCACTGCTACTGAACATGAGGTTGCTTAACTCATAACAGATTAAGAACTGTGATTGCTTTAGTTGCAATCCAATTGCCATATGTGATAAGAAAAAGGTACAACTTTGATTCTTTGCATATTCCAAGTATATTATACTATTTTTACCTCAAATGTTGTTTTGCTTAAGAAAAATATAACTCAGTCAATGTTAATGTTAACACTCAAAAGTCAGAATAATACTTCACTAATGATGGTCCATTTTGTCCAACCCAAAAATACCATATGGCGTCCCTCCTTGGATTTGTTGCACGAAGGTCTTTTTATAATGACAATTTTATGTAATCTGGGTGGAATTTAAGCCTGAGCTAAAGAAAAACACAGATGTTCAAGTGTATAAAATTGCAAGGGAGGTGTTGCGGAGATGCGGAGACAAATAACTCCAGGACTTTTTTCATGCTAAGTGTTAGTTCTGTTACCTAACTTTGTACCTATTTATGGATTTACGTGACACATATCACTGTGGTGCTTGAGAGCTATAAGCCAAGCTATACTTGAGGAAAAAAGCCTTCAAAAGTTAGAAACAAAGTTGAGTAACTCAGCATGGTTCAAGCATCTGGTCTTGGCGGGGTCCTTGATTTGGTGTTTTACTTCAAGTGGCCCAAAGGTCAGAGATGCCTACAGTCCATCAAGCTTGGAACAAAGCTTGCTATTTTCAGTGTTTCAGCCTCTACCATCTTTTCTTTCTTCCTGTGCCACAGAACCACCTTTGTTGTAAGCATAGTTGAACAGAAAGTGTGATCTGACTGCCTAAGGATGTAGGAACTGTAATTCATTTTATTTTATTTTATTTTATTTTATTTTATTTTATTTGGTGGTGAAGGTAGGTAGATATGAATCAGAAGTAGACAATTTTTGCTCAGCAGATCCTCAAGCTTTTGTTCATGTTAGAGGAAACAGCCGTTTGGGGCTAGGATGGAGACTGAGTTGGATTCAAGTTTCTGCTGGTTAGTTAAACTTGATAAACTGTATGAAAAGAACTGTTTTTCACATCCCCCTGTTCTTTTTGTGAGTTACTGGCTTATGTAGCTCGAGGAGTGGGCTGAGGATTTGCTCCAAATATACCAAATGTGCAAGACAAAACACTGAGAACTTTTGCTTAATTCACACACAAAAATATTCATTCACATGCTCACCAGGTAAGATATGCATTTGGAGAGCAAAACCGAGATCAAAGGAATTGTTCTGCATTTTTTCTTTTGTTGCTTTGTTGATTTTCTTTTAGAAAAACAGCAAGCTATTTAGTTTGTTGGCTTTTTTTTTTTTTTCATCTTTAGAAATAAGTAACATTATGAGAAACCAAGTCATTTTCCTTCTAAGCAGTATAGATAGTTTTCAAGTTTGCTGCTAGAACTTCTTGTGAGAACTGAGTATGTATGTTCCAAAGACCACACCCAAAGCTGTGGCATAGGAAGTTCCACACCAGTATGCAAAGGACCTTCTTCATGATAAGGGTGACAGAGCACTGGAACAGGGGGGATTGTAGATTCTCTTTCTCCAGAGATATTAAAGACCTGCATGGACACCTACCTGTGCACCTTGCTGTAGGGGGCCTGCTTTGCAAGGGGGTTGGACTCAATGATCTCTAGAGTTCCATTCCAACACATACAGTTCTGTGATTTTGTGATTCTGTGATAATACATTAATAATATTTAGCTACCTGTAATTTAAGAGTTTACTATACTGAAGGTGGTAGATACAGTCACAGATAGGCACACGTAAGGAGTACAGAAAAATCTGGTGGCTTTAAATATAGGCAGCATATTTCAGGGCAGCTGCTTTATTCCCTTTCTGAAGTTTTAATGAAAGAAGGATAAAAATTGATAGATTAGAAACTCCAAATAAAAGCTCTTACTTCCAAAACTTTTAGCCAAAAGAGAGGAGTAGGGCTAACATGCCACTAGCTGGGAGTTTGGCAAGTTGACATGGGGGGACCCTGAGCGCCCGCTGGGTTTGTGCACGTGCTGCTGTCTGAGCACTGAGATGTACTGCATGGTCTCTCAGGATATCTCATTGCCCCAGACACATCTGTCTTCGACATGCTCTTGAAATTCCTCTGAGCATCCATCTCCAAAGGTCCATTTCCAGAAGTAAGACACTTCTGCACAGATGTGCTTGACCAACTGCAGTCATTCTTTTTGAGATCCAGATCTTGAGAAAAAGTTGTCTTTGCAGACTAGATCTATGAAGCAGGAAAGACTAGGACATGGGAGGATTTCCACACTGACTTAATCTAGAGCCATGCTGTTGCTATGTATCAGCCACTGGGACTGATCAAATAGCTGAAGAGACGAGATTTCAAGTTGCCAGGGTCTGGAAAATGGGGTTGTACAACCTGCTCCTAGTGTTTGCTTGAGGTAGCAAAGCTGCAGTGTGCAGTATAGTGATATGTACCTGTGGTATGGTTAACAGTCAAATGTTTCTTAAATCTCACTGTATGAGCAGTCGGGTACCTTCATAAGCTCACCTATGCAGTGTGAATCTCCAGCTTTCTCCTCCAGTTCTCTGTTACCTTTACTGAACCAGGAATTGAGACACATGGCCATTGCAGAGCCATGTTATTTGTAAAATTATTATATAGAGATTATAATGAGGGACGCTTTACAAAACATTAAGCTGAAATGACAATGGATGACTCCCAGTTGTAGATCCCCGCTGCAGTGCTCCCTACTGGCCAGGCATTGAAGGCTGGACCCTTCGGTGTGGTTGTGTCATTAGAAAGCACTTTCATTTCCTAGAAGCTGCAGCGTGAGCTTTATGAAAATACAGAATTGAAATTCAGAGTCACATGGAAGCACAAATTTAAAAATCAATGGCAAAATAAATGGCTTACACAAATCCTCCAAAAACTCTTTTTAGTATAGTGGTTTCAATGTGTTATCTGTTAGTAAGTATTGCTTATTTGTCTTGTACAAGATTGATGCCGGACCATGCAACTTTATAACAGAAGCCCTGACACTGTCTGGCTGATCTCACTGACTGAATTTTATTAGATTAAAATTACTTTTAAGATTGAGAGCCATCAAATAACCATGAGGATTTAATACTTTTAGATGAGAGGGGTTGTGCACATTTGTAGAGTTATGCACTTGAGCTACTCTAACATAAACAAGAGGCAAGTGCAGTAAGACCTGACATAGTGAGTTTGCCCAAAGGAGTCCAGTATTCTTCCTGACAGTTTCAGATGTACAACAAAAGAAAATGAGATCACAACAAGGACAAAACGACAAACGTTACATCTTTGTGCTCAACAATCTGTGAGATCCTTTGCTTCCAGGAATTTGTCTAATTGCTTCCACTAATCAGTCACTGGTCTTGGTGTTTGCAACCACTTCTGAAAGATGGAAAGTTTTGAAACAGAGTATTGCTCACAGAAATGCCTAATTCTACTCAAGTGGGAATTTTGTATGAACATGACCGCATATTCAATATTCAGCCAAAAAGATCTAAAAAAATCAAAGTGGAAATATCAGTGGAACAAGCACACCTAAAAGCAAATCTCCCCATCAGAGTACTTTTCTCCAAAAGCATCGCTGGACACCGTCCACTGTATTCTATCTTTATACGGAAAACAAGATAAATTGTGAAGACTGAGTTATTTGAATGTTCTTATTTCCATGGGATTATGAAAACAGCCATACTAAGAGATAAATAAGGGAATGCTTTATAAGTGCTTTCCTTAGACTGAAGGACTTCATCTTTTTGTTTTCTTATCTACTACATTTTCATAAAAGTCTCAAGAATTCTAGAAAACAGTGGATAAAAATGTTCTTGCTTAATAATCATGGTGGCTATATTCCTATGGAATAGCCTATACTGTTCAGGCTAGACTAATTTTTTTTTTTTTTTTCAAGAAAACACCTATTTTTCTTCTTGGTTTTCCACCTTATAATATTTTCAATAGCTCAGACACTGAGATCTGTGAGCAGTAAGTGTTGGGTTTCTTTTAACTTCACAGATTCCTTTTCAGTTACCAGTAAATACTAAGAAAATGTTTGAAACACATTACTGTTTGGGAGTGATCTTAATTTATTTAATATATTTTTAATGGATTAGACTAAAGGGATGAAGATTTCTGCAATGCTGTTGAATTTCTGTTTATGTGACCCCTAATTTGTCTTAACAAGACATCAGCAAAATCTGTATGATGATTTATTCTGAAATATCAGATACGCTATGGGACTATAAAGAGTTAAGCAATCTATGGTGAACAAAGTAAATGCAGTTGAATTAAATGACATGCCACTTAAACCAGGTGTATGATCACAGTACCCTAACAGGTCCAAGGGACCTCAGGCGGTTCTTTTGCTAAGCAGCTATTTATTGTTTTGCAAATCAAAGAGAAGGGACCTCTTGTGGCCTTTGGATCTATGCTGCAGCCTGCAGCAGGCTCAGATATACCTGTGCCATCCCTCAATGAAGATGGTCTGACTTATCGTGACAGCTGCACTCTCTCTGCACTGGTTAAGAAAATACACAGGAAAATGAACTATGCAGAGTACTGCTGCACAGAGCTTGCACAGCTCTCCTGGTAGTGCTTACAGCAGTGTACAGACACAAAATAGGCTCATTAGTCAATTAAAACTACCAAAGATAAAAAAATTCTCCAAGCATTTCCTTGCTTAGAGTGAGCTTCGTTCATTTTCACTAGTGAATGTCATTATTCATACATTTCTCAAATCTGGTTTTTACCGTGTAAGGAAGCTGGTCTGTGCATCCAATCAAAATATGAATAATTAAGTAAGCTGGATAATTAACTGAGTTGGATAATAAACTAAACTAAAATGAAGCAGTAAATTCCCATAAAGGTTCTTTTACCATGGCTGTACGTCCTGCAAGGACAGCATGTTTTGGATGAAATTTTCCCTCACTAGAAGTGTTCGTAAGGTGTCTAGTAGTTCGTGTTAGAGCTTTCCTTTTGATTAATTCATTTATGCTTGGAAGTAGGAGAGTTATTTACAGGATTTATTTTATTCACCTGGTTATCTGCTCTCATGTAGGATCTTCATTATATTTGAGATTCGTATCATTTTGTTGGATCTGTCTAATGTCCATCATTGAGTTATATATTTCCAAAGACAATGGAAGACACATGTAAAAGACACACAGATCATCACATATTCTTCTGTTCTTTAGAAAACAGAACTAAAGCCAGTCTCCTTACATGCCAGCTGTTTTAATTTTTGTTTTGTTTTGTTTTATTCTTTCTGTGATCAAGCATGTTCAATACAATATTATTCCACTGAGTGCTTGCATTGCTGGTGTATTATTCTAGTATTAATACCACAGTTAGTTTCTCATAGTCATTATGTAAATTCAAAATCATTTCAAATAAAAGAGATGAGATCCCCCAACATGAGCTCAATTGTGTTTAACCATCTGTATGTGCAAAAGGTAAAGAAAGAGTTGTGCACATTTTTGTCTGTTCTGCAACCAAGACACAAATGCCTTCACAGACAGTGAGAAAGACTGATAGTATCTAGCAGTGCTAGAAATGGAAATGAAGCCAAGCCCATCCTTTCAACCACCTTCTATGCTGCTGTTGAGAGTACAGCATCATAAAAGATTGTTATCTTCCTTTAAAGGTCATTGTGGCTCATGGGGCAGCATCCATCAAATTTCCCCCATCAGAATATGCTGTGTTAATAGATTGGTGTGCATGAGAATGTTAAACTGCTGGGTTTCTTTCCAATCTTGTCTGTTTGCCATAGTTGTCCAGAGTGTTTCAAAGGACTTTTGGGTTACAGTGCCTTCATTTGTCTTTCCACATGCTTCTGTACAGATTGTTAGTTAATGGGATTGTTTTCTGTATGGGAAACAACAATTATGTTCACATCATTTTAATACAAAGGGGCTTAATAGAAAACTTGAATTTGCATTATATGGTGCACAGAGTATGCTGCTGACATTCCAGCTGCAGTGACATAGTGGGAGCACAAAATCCCCATAGCAGTGCAGGGATTGAATGCATCAGCTTATACGCACTAAAATGAGATTGCCCTTATGCCTTCTTCACATCCCCTTGCCTTACTACAAAAGGAACATAGTGAGAAAGACACTTTGAGAACTTTCACATTCTGCTCTGTAAGAATAATACTTAATATAATTATTTTCAAACTAGAGGCAAAGTGTTGGGAAGGATTGTTAACATGGCTTGAAAGCACTGGTTGGGAAGGCAATCTGTTGCTCAGTGACTGAGTAATTAACCTGGTATGCCAGATCTGGATGTTTTGCAACTGTTATTATTTTGTATAGCACTTCTGAAAGGTACTGATTTAGGAAAAACTGAACTTAGTTGTTTTGATTATGTGTTTGTCAAGAGCAGCAAGTGATTGGGATTCAATTACTAACTCCTCAGGATTCTTTAACTGCATATTTACTGTTACCGTAATATATCATCAGTTTAATGTGATTATCAAGATAAAAATAATTAATAAAAGCATGGCAAAAACAAAATATGGTCAAATCAAGTCATCACAAAAATATTTGGATCATAAAAACAGACGCATTTGAAAAATTATTTTAAATGGCCCTTCCAACTATCTTATATAATCTTCAGGAAAAATAATACGTAGATGAATCACGATGACTGGGAAGGCAGAAAGGAGGTGCAGTAAGTACCTCCTTCTGTGTGTGTCACTCACTGCTTCCCCTCAGGCATCACACAGTCCCTAAGAATGAGCCCATCTGGGGAGCTACCTGGCCTTGCCCCCCCACACACTCTCTCACCCCCCTTGACTCCTTGCACCACACATGGGCACAAGAACCAGCTAGAGGAGAAATCAGTCAGATTCTCCTTTTCAGGCACAGCATTGCTGGGTTTCTGGCTTCCCCGCTCTGCCAGTCCCATTGCTCTGGGCTCTCTCTGGGCCCTCTTGCAGCTGCTCTCCCTTGCAGGCAGTATCCTTTAGTTTCTTCTTTGATAACTGCTTCTGCTGCTGCAGCCAAGTGCTGCTCTTACTGTGTTGAGATGTTATTTAATAGTCCTCCCTGGTTAGAACTAAGGAAGAAACAGTTGCAAAGGAAACTTGTGTTGTATTGCTGCATGCTTACTTCCCTGGCAGTAAGCATCAGCTCCTGATTCTCTTTAAGCCCATACAATCATATTTTTCAGCTTTTACCCCTGATTTCAGCTGTTCTGTTTTGATCAAAGCCATACCTCTTTTTCTCCAGATCTAGAACTTTGTGGATGAAGAATTAAAGTTTAGGGAAGAAAGATGCAGCTTTACCAAAGGCTGGCAGGATTTGCAGAGCTTAGCTATGGATTCTCAGTGCTGCAAGGTGCAAAACCAGGCAGGGCGGTGATTAGAATTTCTTCAAAATAGGTGTGTTTAAGGGGCCTGCTTTGGCCTGTGCCATGAAGCAGGTGAGGTTCCTGCTTTCACTTGTTTTTTTTATGGCTCCCATCTATCTCATGCCTTCTCCAATCCTGCAGTGCACTGCTCTGTTTGCTCCCAGCACTTGGGGCTGCAACTCAGGTGGGCGTCTGACTGTCTGTGGCATCTGACATTGCATTGATTGCCACTGTGTCCTGACCTCATGTGCTTCAGTTAGTGCCTCAATTGTCTTCCCTCTGCTCTAGGGATGTCAAAAAGAAATTGTGAAGCTTCCACCGTACACACAACTTGACTACTGAAAACAGTCTCCACTATTATACAGCTTTTTTTGTTTTTTCTTTTCTCTTTTCTAGGTAATTCCACACCTTTTCTGTTACAACGAATTAGGATTTTTCAATGTTTTTGTTACTATGCTGATCCATTTTTTCTGCACGGTGATTTCACACAGCTCACTTGGAGTTCCTCTTTTCGATTTCAGAAGTTTTTCTTTCACATTAATTTTTATTATAGTTGCAAAGTCTAGCCCTTGCAGGCTTTGCTGTTTTCTAGTGCTTGGTTGTAATAAGCTTTAGTGTTCTGCAGAGGAATTTTTCTGACTTAATTTTGGTGTCTCTAAATGTGCTGTGTCTTCAGTTTCTCCTGTCATGTCATTTAATTGTATGACAGTAATTGCTTGTGAATTGTCATGTTTTCAAGAGCTTTCCTAGTTTGCATTATTAAATGAAAGAATTAGATTTTTTCGAATTCTTCCCCTTGTGCAATGAGCAGAATGGTGTGTTCTCTTTCCTTAGAGATTCTACCTTCAAGCCACAGTGCCGCTGAAGCTCCCTCTGTTTATTGGCATCTGCAAGCAAATATATTTGTGTTTGCACCATTTGCCACACAGCAGAGCCAAGGGATGCAAGGCACCCAATCTACAAACTAGGAACCATTTGCACAGTTCCAGGGCAGCCTCCTTTTTTCTCCTGAAGAACACAGAAGGGCAGCTGTGTCCCCAGGGTGTTATTTGAGGTCGGATATAAGGACTCATTATAAGATAAAATTCTGTTTCTGAGTTCTCACTAATACCATACCCATCAAATTCCTTGAATATGTGGTATTTATTTACTATTTTTTTTAAGGATTGAATGGTTTAGTATGAACTCCATGGGAGTCAGCAAGACATTAGCAGATGCTGGATTTCAGTTCATGCCACAAGTGTAGAACTTCCTTTAAGATCCTCCAGGAATAACAGACCTTTCTATTAACCTCGCTGGCCAATGGATCAGACTCCAAATTTGTTTCAGTGAAGGCATAAAATACCTAAAACAAAAATCAGAACTCTCATTTGTTTTAAATTGGGAAAAATATCCTGTGTGAATAATAAGTATTTTTGTTGAATACTACTAGTATTTGGACACAGCTTTTCCTTTCTGTAACTCCAGTTCCATTCTGATATTTCCCACATTATGAGTCCCGACTGCTTTGATTTTACTAATTGCCTCGTTTTTTAACATATATAAATTGACAGGAGGGTGTTATTGTTAAGTCAATAGGTGGCAGTGGTTGTCCACATCAACAGTCAAGAAGCTGGGTGTTTTGTAAGATGTCACCATGCAGTGTGGCCAACTATTAAAAACTATATTTAAAAAAATTAATACGAAATCTGTGTCTTATATATGTTGTCTTTAATCTGTCATCTTACAGAACTGAAAGTAGGAAACACTTCAAATAAGTATATTTAAAATTACATCTCAGTTAAATGAGACGTTTCATTTGGGGCTAAAACAGAGGATCTAATTGCTGCAACTAGGAGTTCCAGGCTTGCAGTTATGCCCTACACTTTGAATTCTGTCTCAGGTAGTTCTATTTTTTGTTAGGAAAAAGTGCTTGTTCAAATGTTCTGACGTGGATCACAATTTTGTAATCTTATCCAGTCATTTCTTTACAATTGAGAGACACACTCCAGTATTACTTGATATTTTAATGTTATTTTTCAATGCTTTAAGCCAGGTAGCCTTTCCTTTGGTATCAAATTCTCAACCAGCTGTCGTGTTTCTGTTTATTTTTTAAGAATCAAGACAGCTGAGGAAGGGGGTGCCACCAGTGTTGTTACACAGTATGCCTGGTGGCCAGAGCACTAAAAGGAGCTGAGGGCCCCTCCGTGGTCACTCACACACATTCTGCACATACTGAGAACCTGGTGTTGAGACAAATAGCTGTGTGCCACACTGCAGTAGTGTTGTAGTGTTTTTCTAGTCAGAATCCAGAGAGTTAGAGTCCATTGTGATTATTAGGTTAAGTAAAGAACTTCAGTGTGCTGAGTTGCTCTTTTCCCTTTTTTGAAGACCTGAAGGTAGAGAACTGAGTGTTGGCAGTGCTGTTTGAGAAAGGGTCATTGAAAGAGAGAACCTAGACCAGTCTGTTTCCCTTCGTAGTCTATCTAAAAAGAGCCCTGGGTAGCTTGGAATGCATATTATAATACTATCCATGTGTAGAAATCCCAAGGGAAGGAAATGCCAACAGCTTTTAGAGTTAATTTTGTAGGAAGTCAGGATGCTGAGAAGCTCAAGTCATTTTTACCTCTGTAGCAGCTACATGATTCAAACTCATTGTTTGCAAAGCGCTCTGATATTTTCAGATGAAAGGCACTATAGAAATGCAAATGACACTATTATGGTATTATTTTCAGAGACAAGGTTTCCACAATATTTAGAGACATTTGTTAACCATTGATATTCAGAGCTTTTAGTTACAGGGGTAATACACAGTGCTATTGTGTAGTATTAGTAAAAAAAAAACCAAACAAACAAAAAAAAAGGCAGTGTAAAAGGAATAATTCAGTTGAATAGTTGTATATGACGAGAGCATACTAACATTAAGAAGTTTGGCAGTCACTTCCTTATATTTGCTGGTAGGTAATTTTTAACCTTATTTGCATAGTATCTTTAGATAATTCATGGATATTCACTGCAGTCAGTAGACAAAGGTTATACAATAGTGGCATTTTAGTACTGTAATGCATTTAAAAGTTCCCACGGCAAAAATCCATCCTATCAACATGGCAAATATAAGCATTTAGGATACTTAAGGGAAGCAAATAGGTAGATCTCTTAATGAATATGCACTCAAAACTAGTTTAATCTGTCCACTGCTCATTCAGGGTCTTAGACTTCCACCAATGCACACAAATTGTGTTAAAGTAAACCTGACTGTGGGCATTATTCTACAAACAAAGCTGGCAAAGAAGCAGGCCATGAAAGAGGTGAGGCCAGGACCCCTGATGATCTTCTCAGTGACACACTGAGAGCTCACAGAAGTGACATGAGAGCTGCTGCTTCTGTGTACACAGGGAGAGAGCAGTTCTTCCCTGGGTGACCAGAGGTGAAACAATGCCATGCATACACACAAAAACGAGATGGTGCTCAGCAGCCTTCTCATGGAGCTGGGTCAAGTCTTGATCGAATAAAAGTCATGGTGTGAATGCAGCTTTGAAGCAGCATTTCCATTGCTGGGGAATGACTCCACCATTGCAGCTGCTGGTGAGGGCAGAGGTTGGGTAGCATGCGGGCTGAGAGCAGAGTAACTGGAAAAGCACAATTTCCACAGGGTTTCAACGTTCACTCTTTCTGTTTGTTTGCATGTAAATTTTGAAATTTTCAACTCGGCTGTTTCCCATGACATGTTTTATCCCAGAGATTAATGTTTGGTGACTGTTTGTACATACTCATCATCTATTTACTAACATGAGAATATAATGTGTACTTTCTTAGCTGAAAATAGGGAAAGCGAGTTTAATAGGAAAACAGCTTGTGCTTGAAGGTCAAACTTCGGCATGGAAATAGTTCACAGTGAGAAGAAGCACCCTGGAGTACTCTAATGAAAACTGGCAGTGATTTGACTGAGCTACAAGCCTTCAGAAATCACACCTCACACACACAGTCGTGCTTAAACAGTGATTGCCTACTATTTGGCAGAGAGGCTGTAAAAGCGTGCGTGCTAATTCAGTTCTGTCCTCAGATTTGAGCTGGGAATGCAGCGAGAGCTGGGGGGTGGGGGGACTCTGGCAGCATGCCTTGTCCAAGTGACTGGTTTCTGAGGGTTTCCAGTAGGCCTGAGGCTGGAGCCAGCCAGGGTATTTCACTCACTGCCTATGTGGCAAGTCAGGAAGTGCCTGTCTTCTGCCTAAAAGTTGTCAAGAAAAATAAAAGATGGATTTCTAACTACAAAGGCAAACAAAAGGTTAAGGCTGCACTGGGGCAAGGTGTAGGGCTGGGCAGGATGGTGTGGCTCGGGGATTGGTTCATGAGGCAGCAGTCAGCAAGGGCTTGTAGGAAAGTTTTGGGTTTTCCAAGTTACCATCTCACTGCAAGACAATGTGATTTTTTTATTTGATTTAAACATTGGAGATGGGCTTTAGGGTCTTTGTTTTTTAATCTTGTCATACGTTTTTGCACATGCAGAATTCCTATGGTTTATTGTGGACTATCATTTGGATTTCAGAGTATCAGAATTAGAAGGTGCATAAAGCTTGTCTCACAGCTCATGTTGTCTGCTAGCAGAATGTCATGCAGCTAATCTGTTCATCTGGTGCAGCATCCTGGAAGGCGGAATTTGACTCCATGACATCCTTGTTGGGAACTGCCAGCTTCACAGATTTGCTGTCAGTGTAAATCAGATTAGATTTTATTTAATTAAAGCAGCTTATCTGCCATCCATACTAATTACTGTAGTTCATCTCAACTAGATGCAATTCTGTTTCATTAAATTTTCACAAATTACTATGAATACAGGAATTCTTCGATTTCATTAATGTAGTCAACAGATTCAAACTTCAATAAGATAATCACATTCCATTAAATTTGGAGGTAGGAATAAAAATGCAGGATGGGTATTCTGAGTCCCTTGCCCAGAATACAATTCTAGTTGAAGGCATGTTTTGTCTCTTTCTGACTTATTTGTCACACTGCTCTTGCAATGTATTGTTTCATTTCTGAGCAAGCCTCTACAAGTAATGCCACAGGGAGCAATGCCACATCCTGAAAGTGGAGTCAGTGGGGTTCTGCAGGGTGTCCTGTAGGCACAGCTGGAAAGCAGCAGAAAGTGATCTTGTTTGCTGTACAACTCAGGCAATGCATTTCCCATCTATCATCCAATGTTCACTTTTAATTTTTGCCTTTTCTCAGTAATCTTTTTTTCTTTTCCTGCATCTTAGCCTATTTTAGTTCCCTAGTAAGACTGATCTATCTGCTGTCACGCTGATCATTTAAGTAAGGGCATATCACACCTGTGAGTTGGTGCTTCCTTAATAATGAAAGTACAGTTGTGACTAATTTCAGTTTATACAGAGGCAAGAATCATTTTGTTTTAGCTTGGTAGCAGAGTAGTAAGTTGGTTTTTAAGAAAATGTTTTGATACGACACAGTTTGGTCAGATCTGTTTGGGTAAATTAGAATCTATTGTATCAATGATTGATCAGTGGGCCTCAGTATCTGCTGGAGGAAGAAAAAAATATGTGACATATGTCAAATGAAGTCAACTCTAGAACCTGATGCACACCAAATAATTGTGAGGATTCAACTCAGTGAGGAGTAAAATGCCCCTAAACATGTACTGCATGATCTTTAGCACCAGCTATTTTACTCTATAGTTTTGCTTGTTCTGCTACAGACAGTAGCAGAAATCTTCCCAAGCACTGTACTGTATGATGAAGCCATACCTATGGGTTCTTCTGGGAGACTAGATTGCTGGTTGCAAGAGGGACTCAGGAGGTCATCAGGACTCTGGAATTGCTGCCAACATTAATTTGGGCAACAATAGGCTTGTCCAGTTGAGACTTTAAAACTCCTGGGACAGAGATTCCCAGCCTCCCTGGGCAGCTGATGGCAATGATGCATCACCTGCCTGCATAAAAAAAGCTTCTCCTTATGCCACATGAGCTTCCCAAGCTGTAATACTTGGTTCCACCATCTCTGGACTACACTGAAGTAGTTGTAGGCCAGCCAGGGTTATTTCCACTTTGCATGACTAATCAAGGTCAAATCCCTCAGTAGGTACTTGTAGGCTTTGAGTTCATGACCGTCTCAAAAGCCTCTCCAATTTCTTTCTCATTCTCCTGATTTGGGTGTCCAGAATGCACAGCACTCCTTGTGTGGCCTCTCCAGTTCCAAGGAGAAAAAAACTTGCCAAGAGGGAAATGTAAAGAGGAAGAGTGGAGCTACACTCTTCAAGCAGCTCAGAAGACCTGCCCTAGTTGTAGCATGCAGTTTGGATGCACAGAAGCTTTGCGCTGCAGATTTAAACTATTATTTTGTATCAGTGCAGTTATACAAATGTTACCTTAACTGCAGTAGATATTCTCCATCATTCATAAATTAACATTGTTTTGTTTTCGTTTTCCATTATATGGCCCTTGGACCTAGTGATTTTAACAACAGTTGTGCTTTACTTTTGCAAATAACTCAGCAACAGTGTCATCCATTTGTGTCTTAACTTACTCAACACTGGCCACAATCTATGTAATCCATCACGTCTTAACCTTACTTGGAGAGACAATAAAGTTTATTATCTGTACAAGGTCTCTGTGCTAAACAAATTTATTTCAAATTTGACAGTATGTTTCTTATGTGCCTCATATGAACGTGTTCAAATTAACTTAATTCTTGCATCCAGTTACTTTATTGGAATGTGTTATCAAAAATCATTGTTTTGCATGGTGAGAATAAGATCACAGAATCAGAATCACAGAATCACCCGGGTTGGAAGGGACCTCAAGGATCATGTAGTTCCAACCCCCCTGCCTAGCAGGGCCACCAAACGTACACATTCAGATCAGGTTGCCCAGGACCCCGTCCAACCTGGCCTTGAACACGTCCAAGGACGGGGCATCCACAACCTCCCTGGGCAGCCCGTTCCAGGGCCTAACCACTCTCCTTGTAAAGAAGATGAAGATGTCAGAGCTGTGCATTTAGTGTAGTAGCAGGAATCACCTGGACCCAGAGATACCATAAATAAGATATTGTCATTTTTTTCTTCCTTTTATAGTACTATCAAATTGAAGTTGTTGAAGAAAGTAATAGCATTTGACACGTCATTAATTAATGTGGTTAATTTATTTCTAAGTACATTTTTTGCGTATTTCTTTGTTCTGTGGTGTTTCTAATTAGTAAAATTCATCTTTGTAAGAATTAAATAGAAGTCAAACTGGTAAAGAAATTCTGACTGTTGAATAGCAAAATTAATTCAGCTGCATTTTACTGAAACATATGCTGCAATATGAAGATGACTATTGAAGTTACCATTGTACACATAAAGTCATTTGTGTGAAAAAGAACAAAGTACAACACAGAGATGGGAAATTAAATCCCAGCACTAGTTTTCCACTACAAGTATAGGTCTATGAGGGCTCTTTTTATGTAATAAGCCTGGATCTCTGACTAAAAATAAGAAAGTTCATTTAAATATTTAATATATATATATATTAATTACATAATATATGTAATATATTTAAATATTAAATATATTAATAACATCTTTTTCCAACACAGATACCATAGCAGAAAGGAGCGCTCTAAGAGAGCATGTGTATCCTAAGCTGAGAGAATTCTGCAGGGAAAACTATGGGCTGGAATTTCAGGTAGGTTTTATTGAATCTTGTCTTAAGAAAAACACAGTTTCTTGCAATTAACTGTATTTAGAATGGATAATATTTTTAATTACTGTAATTGTTGCCTTACCACTGGTCAAATATAAAATTACAGAAAAATGTATTTCATACGTTAATTGTATCACACTGATTCACTAAACTATAAACTTCATAAACTATCTTACAGGAAGATTTGAGGTAAATCCAGAACAGATGAAAAAAACTCACTGGTGGAAAAAGCAGTATAGGAACAAAGTGCCAACTTTCACATCGGGAATTTAATCAAACCACCTTTGTTTTAAATACTCAAGAATAAATAATATCAGAGCTGAGTTACTGTGCTCTGCTTCTAGAAATCATACTGAAGTTAATGTCACCCCTGCAAAATATTTTTTATTTCATGTCATCAGCATTGCATTGCACCATCTGTGTCATTTCATAATTGTTATATCTACCTACAGATTTGTCTTCCACTGTAATGTGGAAAATAACCAGGTGAACGCTGAAACACTGATTAAAAATGAAACTGAATGTGGAACATCTAAACAAAATTCCTGTTGTGATTGTATCCCACAGAATTTGCTTCCTTTACTGTCAACCATAAAATTCCCATTGCTTCAGTCCATCCAGGTTTTACTTTGTATAATGGAAAACCCATAGACATCTTTGGAAAGTGCCAATTAGTAAAAAATAGAGTTGCATTTGATTTAAAGTGCCTGAATTTGACTTCACAGTTAAATCACTGGTACGTTTAAGTCAGGTATACACAAATTCACAGTCCAATAAAGTCAATTAGATCCATTTATGTCAGCTGATGTGGAACTAGCTCTCTCTTAAGAGTAACAAATGCAACTTGCAATGTTGTAAAAATACTCAGCTTTTTTAAAAATCTGGTAATAAATCTTCAAGCCTTTCTCCAATACTAATATTTTTTTTTTACCGTCCCATTTTAATGACTCCCAAAACTCAGCTCTTCAGAGTTTAGCTCACTTGACAGCAAACTAATGCTTTTTAAACAGCATCTTGTCCCTCACAATGTTATTTGTGATGTACATTCAACTGGCTTTTAATCAAAATAACAAGTTCCTGAATTAGGATATTTGGTCTTAATTTCCTGGGTTGCAATGAAATTGTTGAGTCTGCATAGTGGTAAATAACAGAGATTCCTGATTAAGGCTATAAAAGAACTTCCTTTGAAGATTCTAGCTCATCAGCTGACTGGGAAGCCCCAGCTGCAGTGGTACACACAAGGAATATCAAAAGATACTGAAATAAGAAAATACATTTTCCTGCTGCTACCATATGATGATAATGGAAAATGCCAATAAAAACTCTCTCAGCAACTTAATTTTGCAGTCATTTCTGAGGAGACTTGTCTGGGACAGGAGGGAAATGTCTCCTCCAAATAAATAATGATCCATTGAATTCTTTGTGGGAAAAAAAAAAAAACATGCCTGTCTTCAGATGGATTGTAATGTGCCCTGTAGGGGAGGAATAATTGAGTTTACTCTGGTTGATATTCATCAAAGCAAATTGTTTTATCTTACAGTTTCAACACCAGAAGAATCCATATGTAACATGAGGTCTGGGAGACAGCTCCACTGACACAGTTCTGGAAACAACTAGAAAGTTACCACAAAAGTGCAAAGTAGGAAAATTTGCACACGAAATTACCAAGGGAAAGGGCTTTTACTGCCTTTTCCACTCCTGATACACTATATTTCTTAACTCAGTATGCAAAGTCCAGACTGCAGATTTTACTGCAGTGGTGGCCATAAAGTAATATGTACTTTTCAGATAGAGTGATAAACTTGTATCTCCCTCCACAGAGCATAACACGGAACTTTCCATCCTGTTACATAATCCTGTACTGAACAGACATGTGCAACCTCACGTTAGACTGCCACAAAGATGTTAAAATACAGACTGTCCTGAGATACCCTGTGCATGACAAATCATGACCTAAGTGAAATACGTTCCTGGGCATTCATTGTTCCTTCTTCCATCGAGTAATCTGGTTCCACTGACAAGTGTTTCAGGAATTGCAAAACATGAGATTTGTCAAGCATCCTAGCACTGTTGGGAACTGTTGGGGAACATGGCTACCATGTGCGTGGAAGCAGAACTCAATGAATGAAATCACTCTATGGATTTTATAGTTCAGTGTGCTTCCTTTTCCATTGAGTCAGCAAATATTGCTGAAAAACAGGTATTGGCTAAGACAGAAATGAAGTTGTGAAGCCTACTTCCAGGAGGCATGGTGTTTTATACCTGGAATATAAAATCTGGGGAAGTGGAGGGACACAGAATGGTCAAAGAAAGTAATTGTAATAGAAAAATTTTGGAGGATGACTAACAGTTAATGGACAGAATATTCTTTTCTTCTTGGGAAAAAGGACTGTTTCAAATAATTTTCACTGTGTGATACTTGTTAGGTTGAAAGTAGAATCTCTGCATGAATGAATTTTTTTTTGTCTCTTTAAGCAGTAGGAAGCGATAGAGTTAAAATTACCCCATGTAATTAGGCAAATCTATGAAACTGTCAATTCAATAGATCAAAAGCTAAAATAAGCAAAAGGAAACAATGAGTCATCAATGAAAAGTCACCATTAATTGACTAGTGTGGAGGTAATCCAGAGTAGCATCAGCCCACCTTGTTTAACCAGCTGTCATCTCATTGTGACAGCCCTACTGAATGTCAGGATGAGGTCAAGCAGTTTCTCCAAGTTTGAGTAAAAAAACAGTTCAACATCAGACACAGCTGTTGTCCTGTTTCATTTCCTTAATTTTGTAAATCCTGTTTATTTCAGGTAGCATAAGTGATAACAAATGAGCTCATCCTTTTGAAAATGCTGGTGCCTTCAGCGGTTTGATGGCTAAAATACATCTTCTTGTAGGACAAAATTATAACACACGTTGAGATACTATGCACCAAAATTAAGTTACTGAATAAAAATAATCTATAACTGACAACATATGGAAGGTGGGTGCCAAACTGCTACAATATCCAGATAATTTCCTCTTCACGTTTATAGTATTATCTGATATCTGAACAGTTAATTAATGTAGAAATTTCCTTTATGTTTCAGTACAATAAATTCATTCAATCACTAATTCAAATGCTTCTGACAGTATGCTAAAATGCTCTAATTTTATGACTAGAATACTTTAGCTCTATCGTATATCATTCAAGCAATAAGACAGCTGAATACAATATGAAGTTCAGTAATGAAGTCATATAGATAAATAACAGATGGGTGAGAGAAACCGGGAACACTCTTTCCTAATGAGATTAGAAAAGGACAGAAAAGAAATCAGTGAAAATGAGGGAGATAGGAAAGCTGTTTCAGAAGCAGCTTTATAAAGCAGAAGACTTTTGTTTCAGCAAAGTCTTGGAACAAAACTTCTATAAAAAATAAGGATGCTAGAAGTATTTTTTGGCCAGTGCAAGTTACAGTGCATTCATACTTAGGGCTGTTTCATTCATCATCAGTCAGACAGTGCCTTATCCGGTGCGTTTGATATCAAGGTTCCTACTGTAGCAAACACCACCATAGGTCCCAAAATTTTCTGCCTGAAAAAGCCAACAGGAAAATAAGTAATAAAGTTAAACATTGGCATAAGTAGTTCCAGGATGACAGCTTCTTAAGCCTTGTCACTTACTATTAGGAGAAATTTCCCAAGCTGATTAACCAGCTGTACACCTTTGACTTCTACTTTTACAGCAATTCACTATTAATTCTTATATTAGCCCTTCAGATTGATTTTATGATCTTTTTAGACAATTAGTTTTGTGTTCCTCACAGTAAGAGCAGAGTGCTCCCATGATACAAGTAATATAATAACTGACACTGGGATCATTCATGTCTTAATACAGGTTTGATTTTGTTTTTTAAAACTGTCCGTTTGGACTTTTTTGTTCAAGTTACATGCTAACTGTAACAGTAGCTTAAATTAGAATGTAGTAGCATGTGTCATAAATGTTATTCCAATAGTAAGAAATGTATGCATACAATCCCTATTCTTTTAAATTCAATTGCCCACATTAAAGATTCAGCCTTTTAGGTAAAATATACGGTGAAATCACACTTTGTCCCTAAATTTCTTGAAATACATTTAGCATCTATATTCCAGTTTCTTCCAAGAGTTTGTTTGCAATCCATTACCATCACAAAACCAAGTCTGCAGCTATAAATGAAAGGCTGAACAGCAAGCTGTCTGCTATTGCATATCTGTACAATTTTTTCTCCCACAGTAACAAAGGGCAACTAACAAAGGAAGTATGATATTACAGAACTGCACATATTCTTTCTTCAGAGCCATGTGCACTGGATGATTTTATATCCTATGGCTACAAGCGACACAGGGTGTCAAGTCATAGTATTGAATAAGATCTATAGCAAAACTCCCATTAATTTCCAGGGAGCCAGCATTCTATCAGTGCTTTTATCATTATTCTTACCTGTTCATTATATGCAATCTACTAGAAAATAAAGACTACATCAAATCAAGATCTTGTCATGCTAATCTCTGCACAAAAATATGAATACAAAATGAGAGACTGTCCCAGTCCTAAAGTGTACTTACAATCTAAAGAGAAAAAAGTCTCTGAGGGGAAATAGAGGCTCAGATTGTCGTTACTTAAGGAAAAACTGCAAGTCTGTTTAAGGACTGGTGGTAGATCTCATTGCTTTTCACAGCATTGCAGAACAATGTTTAGCAGCACACAGCATGCCATCAAAGTTAATTTTTAATTTGATAGAGAGAAAGAGCAAATAATAGATTAACAACATTATATACTATTTTCCAGGTCATAGATTTATACTGGGGAGTCGAGGCAGATGAATGGGACAGTCCTGAGCTGCAGAAGACTCGCATGAAGCTGTTAGAAGATTGCTTGAAAAGTTCTGCAGGTCCATGTTTTGTTGTGGGTATAAAAATAATGTTTTTCATTACCACAATAATATACTATTAATGAACCTAACATGCATGTTTCAGTAACAAATATATTATTTTCCTCTTTCTGAAGTATTTGATATTCCTAGCTGTACATTTTGTATGCTGCAGCGAAAAGTTTCCCCACACAGAGCTGTCAAATAACTGAGATTATTCACTAAGAGAAGAGAGGAAGGAAGGATCTTTCATGAGCAGTCCCTATGGCAAGATGTATTTAGAAACCACAAGATGTGATTGTTCTACCACTACAACAGGAGATGGACTGCTTGTGTAAGAAGGTCACCACTAATTAATTCTTGGCACTTTTCAGACATGGATTATTGGCTGGCATAGAAGGACTTAGCTATAAAAGCACAGCAGCAGGCAAGAGCTATCTGCTCTGATACGCATTTTGCTGCTTTGTGTGGTAAACTCAAGTGAGCATGCCATATATTAGTGCATGAAAAGCCTGGAGGTCAGAGACAACCTGAGGAGGCTTTGACACTGCCTTCTCTTTATTGTTGCCAGAACATTGCCTTTAGGATTCTTAAAGAGTCAGTAAAGCTGACAAAACAGATACATCTTCACTGGCTTTTTCTGTTGTAGTTAAAAGTGACCATTACACTTGTACAGAAGTGCTTTATAAAGCTTTACCCATCTTTTTTAATGTCAGAGGTATCTTTCAATAAATGAACCTGTTGATCTATATCAAGCTCAACAGACAGTGTTCTTCAGATGAAGCAATTTGAATTTATGAAATCATGCATTGGGATGAATAACTGAAAGGCATTGGGAGTAGACTACATACAGTCTTGCTAGGTATACTTCTCCCCTTCCCGATGAATCATCTACAATAGATTTTGTAGTCACTGGTTTTACATTAACTATATAATTCAATATAGCATGAATTTTTCTCTCTCCTGTGCTTAGAAAGATTTGTGCTATGTTTTAAGTTGAACATGTATCACTTGAAAAATATTTTAAGAGCAGTTAAATGCATTGTATGCTGTCTGCGTTAGTTTTCAATGCAAAGAAAAAGCATACTGGCTTTTGATAAAGGTATTTTCTCAGCTGTTTAGAGAGCAGCATATCCTCATTATCTATGAAAAGCAAGGATGTTTTTCTTTAACTTTCTGAATAAGACCTACGGAAAGAATTTCTCTAATGAGTTTGGCAACTGAGTGGTATGAACCGCACATTTAAAATATTCTATTAAAGTATAAAGCAAAATAAAAAATGATTTAGGAAGAATGTGGGTTTATTTTTTATGATAGAGGTACTTTGTGAAAAGAAGACTTCAGAGAATATACAAATATGATGACAATATGTAGACTTTGTTCTGATCAAGATTATTTCTCTAGAAGATAAATACTTCCATTATTATTATTATCAGCTTTCTCGAGTCTCCATCTTCGGAAGAAATTAAATGAGGGATGTAAAAAATCATTTTTCTATGCACAACTGCGGAGATGTTAGGATAAGATTCAGTTAAATCACCCTCTCTAAACACTATTCATTTGTGTTTAAATCAACCAACAAAGGTCATCTTCAGCTCTTGAGTGGAACAAGCCTAACCCAGAGGACTGAGTCTTGGCTGGGGTGTACAGCTCTCCTTACACTGTTTTCATAAGCCCTGATTTGAGCAGCACCTTTTGTGGCTAAATTAAGTTTTCTGGATTTCTTTTCTAATTTCTGTGTTTGCTTTGATGGAGAAACAGACTTGGAGCAGAAAAGCATAGCATATTTTGTTGGGCAACACTAGTTAACTATGTACAGTCTTAGGCATGTATGTTCTGAAATATCAGTGGAAGAAACCTCTCAATACACCATTGCTCAATAGTTTTGCAGCTCAGAATTTTGGAAGTATTAAGAACTGCTTGGATTGCATTGTTCCTAAGGAAAGAGAAATCAAGCCAAACAGAAATTTTAAATAGAGTGAAACAGTTAGCAATGAGGCTGGATAGAGTCAGATAACTCAATTTCTACTCTAGTTTTTCTAGTTATAAGCTGGAGTAATAGCACTTCCAATGTCTAGGTTGCAGAATTAGAAATTATAGAAATCTCTGTACGCATATTTGTTTGTTTGTTTTTTCCTTTGTTATACCTTAGTGGAGTGTGTTTTATTTCATTTACAATCAAATTGAATTTGATCCTACTCCAGCAAGTGTATTTAGTTTTAATTTATAGTAATATAATTAAAAACTGACTGGCACTGCAGACTTTGGGCAACTTCCCATTTCTTGACAATGTTCTATAAATTGTGCCACTTCCATTTAGCTGGGTATTTTCTTACATTTCAGTTATGGCTTTTTAAATTGAAACTCAGGTCTGGGATTAAATCTGCATATTCAGAATTAACTTGGAGATATGATTTGATTTTAGAAAGTGTTCCCTTATGGTGCTTTGTGCCTGTATTGTGATGTCAGGTGAAGAGAAAATGAAATCCAGCTCTTAAATTAAGGTGCAGAAGTTAGAAGTCTTAAGCTTTTGGACACATATTCATAAGCACAAAAGAGGAAGCAACTCTGAAACAGTGAGTGGTTAATTTCCTGTGATGTTTTCTTTGGGAACATACAGTCCCCATTTTCCCTGGTGTCCAAGCTCTATCAATACTAGATCCAGTCAAGGGAGGGGAGAGTGGTTTGAGTTTGGGATTTTGTTTGTTCATTTGTTTTCTATTTAAAGTCAGTACCTATTGCATGTGATCATTTACTAACTTGCAGCATGTACCATGCTATTTTTATCTACAAATTTATCGAGATTTATTTGTGAGGGAAATATGCAATCTCTCTGTAGGAAAAATGTTTTCCATGCAAATTTTGCATAAAAATTCAGGCTGGTTGTCTCAGTACCTTACATGAGGAGATCGTATTGCAGTGTATTTGTTAAATTGTGAACTGCAAGACTGCACTGCATAATAGTACCAAAGACCGAATATATTTTCAGTGCTTCTCCAGAACCTTTACATTTTCTTTGGTCACATTTCCCAGTAAATTCATAAGAGATAGCAATACAGGCATGAGACTAGTCTGACAATAAGGGTTATATTATCATCCCATTATTAGTACCAATCATGAAGAGGATTCATCCATTTTGGATCTAGTCTCAGTCTACAGTAGATACCCTTAACAGCCAATAGGAATATCTAGTTACCTCCAGTAATTTCTGAGTCATTCTCTGGAGCTGCACCTATTTCTCCATTGAAAGCAAAGAAATACTAGGTAATTAGGTGCTATTTTAGGAACCAAAGTGCAGTGCTTGTTATTAATTAAAGCCTTAGCTATTTAGACTATTGTTAATCTACAGTGATTTATTTTTCAGAATGAGTGTACTGCTTTTTTACTGAGATCCCCTAACTAGTAGCCCAGTACTAACCTGCTGTTGGTTGTGCCTTGATACAGATAAAAGATCTGGCGTGCTGCTCTGCACTGCTCTTCAAACACACGCTGCAAGTTGCAACTTGCACGTGCTCTCATCCAGCTATGCAGCACTGTGCAGTTTCTGCCTGAACTATTCTTTGTTTCATGACCACAGCCTGAGAAACTGCAAAATTAAAGTCTGAGTTTGTTATTGTAGCAATTTGTTCAGTTAAATACATTTGGGTTTGCGCTTAGATGGTGGTTGCACCAACATTTTCAAATCGAACTGCAGTATATCAGGCACAAAAAAATGATTTCAAAATTCATTTGGAAATGCAGCACTGAACCATAACACTAAAAGAATACTGTTGATAGGTACTAATAAGGATGCTTATTGGTTTCTAAACTTTTATGACACTGGGGAGAGCACACCTTTTCTTATTCCTCTTCACTAGATGCATTCACTGAAGTCTTAGACCAGAATGTAGGCATTTTGGCTATAGGGTGGGTTTTACTCTATTTTAGGGAGTAACCAGATTAAAAGTTTCAGCAAGTGTTCCTGATCATTGTCTAAAGGGAATACCTGATGAGCCTATCGTCTTTGCATACTGCTTTGGATTAAGAATGATTGTTTCATAGAAAAAAAGTCAAAGCTTCTTCCTTATTTACAACAAGTTATAGAGCAAAGTAATTGGGTACACTGGGGGAGTTATATCAATACCAAATTTTAGTCAGCCTAAACATGAACTTTGAAGTTCCTCAAGCATGTTTTGAATGTGTAATTATGAAAGTGCAAGCTCTGGCAGGTAGTTGTGCAAAAAAAGCACTGATTCTGTAGAGAAAAAAACATTCCTTTGCCTGGTCAGATGAAGGCCAGCTCTCTGCAAGTATCAAAATTACATAGATAAAATTCTTTATGATTAAAAATTTCATATTTGGTTTATTTATCCCCAAGATATCTTTTTCCATCTTAATTTATATTAATGATATATGTTTTATTTATTTCTTTTAGTGAAGTCTTCTCTATCTCTTAGTGACAGAATACTTCTAACAGTAGAAGGAGGGACACAACCTAGACACATAATAAGCATTAAGATGGTTCCAGAGAGATTCTCATTACTTTGTGTTTCATTTGAACACATTTATACAAAAAAAATAATAATAATAATAATAAAATGACAACTTCTATGTAATTTGGAGTTGACTAACAGTAAGGACAAGGAACAGATTTATGAAGAAGATTTATGATTACAATTGCTTAAGCATAACAACTAAATCAAATAATAGAAAACACTGAGTAGATTTGGCAAATGTCTGGAAATTAAGAACATAAATACTTATCTGGATCCAGACTGAGCTTGAAGCTACAGCAGATACAAATCTAAGAGAGTCTTCCCTGCTTTCATACAAATCATGTGGTCCAAAGAAGCGAACGCCTCATTCTACTTCTTCATTTTCTACCTACTCTGTACCGACACTGTAGTTTACATTAACCATCTGAAATTATTGACAGCTTGTGTTTAATACAGCATTCATATGCCATTAAAAACTCCTAACATTATAAAATTGAAATTCCATTAGAATTTCAGCTCAATATTAAAAAAATACGTCTGTCATGTCCTTACATAACCCTGGAACTAAGATGAAATCAAGGAGTGAAATGATGTCTATACCTCCAGATCTTTTTGTTCCCTGAGTATAACGTGTGCTTTAATCATTTTATGAAGTGCACTGCTACATGTTTTTCTTCGCTTGATAATTAATTCTAAGTGCATTCTGGCTCAGAGAAAAATCCAAATTGTATTACTTCAGTTCTCCTGAATCTCCTCAACTCCCAATTCGGTTGTGCTGTCTACCTTAGGATTTGTTCCTAATTGGAAAACTGAATACATACAGGCTCCGGAATACCTTAATTACATTTTGTTTTTTCTATCCTGAGAAAACACCCTGACATTTAAAGTTACAGAGGGTAAAGTCAGCAAAATGTATCCGTTAAAACAGTCAGTTTAGGAGGAATGCTAAGCACCCAGGAATTCAACAGAGGTTAGGAAGTCTCAATGCATTTCAGAATTTAATTTTCCTCAGGAAAGCAGATCTAGATTACAGGGAATGAGAAGAAATAGCTGAAACCAGCCATGGGCACAACAGCCCAGTTGTCCCAATAAAATATATTCAAAGGGAGAAATATCAAACCATGAATTATCTTCTCACTCAGCATCTGATTTGAAACCCCATCCAGATAATAATTCCCACTAACATAAGTGGAATCACACATGATACAGCAGTGTTTCCATAGGACTTCCTGGCATTAACCCTGTCATTAAGCATAGGGCTGAAAACATTAATTCTGTTTTGGGACAGTCAACAGGAAAAAAAATTCTGCCAATATCAAAGGAGAGCTCTGTGTATTTTTTTTAACACTTTTCACAATGGAAACAGTGATTAAATTTGTATGTGACTCTCCTCTTTTGGGGAGCCTTGGTCTTCAGTCAGGCAGTTCAGGCAGGCAAAGGCCTTTTACATGATGTTTGTCTCTGGACAGCACAAACAGCACACATACCCATAGACTGATATCAAGCACAGGATAATATGATATTATTAAGCTATTGTAAATGAGTTCCTTGATCTGCCTTAGAGCTGGGAATGTATTCTCCTGTGAATCATTTCTAATTCTCTAAATCTAAAATCTAGGATCTAAAAATGCTTACCCATTTTTCAGACATAACCCACTGAAAATATCTACAAGATTCATCATGCAGCTTTTGCATGCACCCTCAAAACTGTATGGTTTTCACTTGTTTCTTGATGTAGTCTTTAAATAGTTTGCATTTTAAGCCTCCAGAAGACTGTATGTGATTTGTGCTAAATCTCTGTGTTTCTTATTCTGGACATAAACTGACTTTTTGGTGCTGTCTTCCAGAAAGTTAGGTATTAAACCTAATATGAATGACCATATTAGTGAGAACAAGATTTGTGTAAACTCAAATTTGCTTCATTCTGCACATAATGTGTGGAGGAGAAAATAGGCAGCCTGGGATTTATAAGATTTAGTTTCTCTTGAGCCTCAAGAGTTTTACTGTGTCATGTTCTGTGCTACTATTTTAATCAAGTAGATGTAAAGGTCTGCTCTACAAATGAAACTGTGTGAGAAAGCCAACATCAGCAATTTCTTGCAAGTGAGAGAGGAAAAAAAAATAATCCTAAACTTCATAATCTCACTTCTGTGTAAAGAAACAGCATACTTTACAGCATGTAGCAGGCAGTTGATAAGTTCACTTAAGCACTTAATGCTCTTGCTTGCATCTAGCATGTACTCTTTTCTCAAATAGAGTCTCTTCAGGAGTGACATACCCAGAAACAAATACGTACCCACCTAGTAACAAGTTCACTTCTCGGTCTGAATATTCTTAAATTCAAGAATCTGTGGCTAGTTATTTTCTTACAGAGAATTAGAGTGCATATTATTTTTCTTCAAGGAAGTAACTAATTTATAAAAGCAAAATAATGGAAAGTATCAGTGATATTCATGGTGCTGCAGGTATGCTCATACACTCTTTTCACTCATCTCTTAAAATACTTGCTCTCAGTGAAGTTTTGTTGGTATGCTATGTAGCAGTTAAATATTATACACTTCCTTCTTTCATAACTGGAAATCACACTATTTTTTTTATCCTATTCAGCCTGGAAAAAATAAATTAGAAAACACCTGCTTAGAATGCTACAGAGACCACAATTATTATGAGTAAGCTATATGTTCTTTTCTTTGTCAACTATTTTGTGACAAATGCCTTCGGTGCTAATTCATCTCTTTTTCTCTTGCTCAAAATTAAAAAAATCTGAGCTCTTTGGCTCATCACTCATCCTAAATACCACACCAAAATAGTAGAGAAACTATTTTAGTGCTTAAAACTTCTTTGAAAGTTTTTACAAAATGCTTGTGCTGCTCATGGCTGGAACAACAGTGCATTGCCTGCCACAGCCTTTAGCAGAGCATATACTCTGCCTCTCTGTCACATCATTGCATGGCATGGGCAAAATGGAATCCTTACTGAAGGAAGTGTCATGTCCTTTGCTGTCTTTCATTCATTTTCATGCTACTGAATTTTTAAAAATTTGGCTAATTATTTGACCTGTTACCTGCAGGCTGTATTTAGCATTTAGTGTTTTGTACACTCACCATTTATTTCAGGTCTGATTAAAATTACTACTAGAGAAGACATGAAGTTAACACATGAAGTTAACACACTAGAGAACTAGAACTAGTGTCCCTTGTACTAAAAAACTGCCTTTGGGCCTTCATTTGGTTTTTTTTATCTCTGTAATATATTTTTATTAATAGTGTTTATGTGCTTTACAACACACTGCACAGTCATGGGTCGTATCAGGCTTCTGGGAAGTGTATTATTCTATGCAAGTTGTCAAAGCAATTTCATGACATTTAATTACAAAATTAGGTTTTCATTTGCAGAATCAATGAACACCAATCTGTAGTAAGAAGGACAAAAAAAAACAGCAAAAAAAATTGCAGTGAAATGACATATAATGTTAATACTAGCTTTAAGTTTTCTAAAGTCAGAGGAGGTCTTTAAAAACTCTGTTATCCCATCAGTGGCCTATACTTCTGATAATATTCATTGATTACTCATTAATTAACACTTTCTAATACCATTATAGTGGCTATATATGTTACTGAGAAACATGGCTTGTGTTACTGAATAGCATAAAGATATATAGATATAGAAGATAGATATATATCTATCTATATATCTATCTATATAGATATAGAAGATATAAAGATATAGATCTTCCCAAGAGTTCTTCTGCATTAAATCCATTTTTCTGAAGTACTTCAAAAAAGAGTGCATGTGCCCAACATGCAGCCCTAAAGACCCTCTCAATTGCTGCAGATTTGGAGGTGTCTACATGCCTCTGTGTTAATGCCTTACATGCCTAATTCATCTCTTTTTGTCTTGCTCAAAATTACTTCTATCTAAACTCTTTGGCTTATCACTTATCCTAAACACCACACCAAAATAGGAATTTAGAAACTAAGCAGCCCTTGTTATAGACATTAGCACAATTATATTTCCCTGAATATAAAAATAAGGTCCTTCTTTTTAGAAGGCATGTGGGTATGTGGACCCAGCAGAAGACAGTACATTTTCTTTGGTACAAAGCATAATAGTGGGCAATAAGAGAGTCCTAGTTTTTAACTCCTTGATATTTTGTCCAGAAATTAATGTCATGTCCTAACAGCCACCTACACTGCTAGTCTCAAGGTATCTTCTTCTGTATGCCTGTATCTCTGGATGCTCAGAGAGGCACACTAAGCAGCACTGGCAGGGGTAGCATTTTCATTCTTTTTCCTCTCCCTACTTTTTACTTCTCTATTTATGAATTTGAAGAATATTCTCCCTGTGCGTGTATCAGAAGGTACATTGTACCACATTACAGCTAGCAAGAAAAAAGGTGGAGACAACTATTTTTTAGAGTATCTCTTAGCTACCAGCTACTCTGTATCTTCAACTTCCTAAAATTTGGTTTAGATAAAATGTCTTCTTCATCTAAGTTTCAGTTATTTGAGTCAGTTTGGTTGCAGATTAGACTAACAAGCAGTTAACATGTATACTCCACTGAGATTTTCAATGAAATCATGTTTGTTTTTCTCATTATTGAAATAATCATTAGTGCATTGAAAATAAATTTAAGTAAATTTACTTCTCTCATTTCAGTTCAAATGATTCAATATTGTTTAGCCATTAGCATTCTTGTTTTGAGCTTGAGAGGACTTGGGTATTGGTCCCTCAGTGAATAAAAATGAGTAAAAAAAATGAGTAAATAAGTCAAGGACACATGCTCCTATTTCTGATAGAAAACTCTCAGCTTCAATTTAACACATATTTGTTTCTCAGAAACAAAGTCCAGCTAAGCCTGTTTGTTGTATTTTTGCTTTTTGGTTTTGTTTTGCTTTCCCCCCCCTTCCCCCCCCCCCCCCCCCAAAAAAAAAAAAAAAAAAAAAAAAAAGGTGTGTGACTATCTTATATTGCATAAGTATCATCGATAGGGAGCCATAAAAATAGGGCTACACTATGCTGGCAATAAGCCAAAAAGACCTATGGTTGTACTAAATTTCTGTGAGCAGGAATATAAAAAATCTCTGTCCTGACCGTTTTGTTCCAGATTTTTAAGACATGATCTGCCTACCTATTTGTTTATATCAGCTAATCCAAAAATTTCTGCTGACCAGGAGGGTAAATGTGCCTAAATGTTACCAATCCTGCAGTCCTTCCTTTACTTGAACAAGCTGTTTAGGCAGGATGGACTTAGAACTGCACTGCATTAGCAAATGGAAATTCAAAATGCAAGACAGGGTACAAACTGTAGACAGTTTGAAAACCATAAAGCATTTCCTACAGTTGTGCTGAAGTGTTTTTATGTTATCACACAGATGTATCTACATAGGATAGGACCACTTGTTGAATATCAGTCCCATGTTTGAGGAGTAAAAAAAAGGAAGACCTGGGGAACTATGTTAGGCCAGTGAGCCTAACGTATGTGCTGTGGAGATCAAGGAACAGATTCTCCTGGAAGACATATTAAGGCACATGAAGGATGAGCAGGTGATCAGAAACAGCCAGCATGACTTCACCAACAGCATATCATAGCTGGCCAATCTAGAGTCCTTCTATGATGGAGTAATAGCATCAGTGGACAAAGGAAAAGCAACTGATGTAATCTACCTGGACTTGTGCAAGGCCTTTGACATGATCCCAAACCACATCTTTATCTCTAACTTGGAGAGACATGGATTTGAATGCTGGACGATTAGGTGGATAAATAATCTGTTGGTTGTTCATAGCCAAAGGGTTGTTGTCAATGGTTCTAAGTCCAAGTGGAGGCACATCACAAGAAATGTCCCCAGGGGTCTGTCTTAGGCCTGGTGCTCTTCAATGCATTATCAATGACATAGACAATGGGATTGGGTATACTCTCAGCAAGTTTGCTAATGACACCAAACTGAGTGATGCAGTTGACACAGTAGAAGGGAGAGATGGCATCCAGAGGGACCTGGACATATTTGAGAAGTGGGCACATTAGAGCCTAATGAGATTTAACAAAGCCAGGTGCAAAGTTTTGGGATTGGAGGCAATCCCAGATATGAGTACAGACTAGGTGAAGAATTCATTGAGAGCAGACTTGTGGAGAAGGTACTGGGAATCCTGATGGTCAAAAAGCTGAACATAAGACAGCGGCATGCTCTTCCAGACCAGAAGGCCAATAGTATCCTGGGCTGCACCAGAAGAGGAATGGCCATCAGGGAGAGGGAGGTGATTGTCCCACTCTACTATGCCCTTGCAAGGCCCCCTTTGGAATACTGTGTCCAAGCCTGGGGCCCCCAGTACAAGAATGATGTAAAGCTATTGGAAAGGGTTTAGAGGAGGGCTTCAAAGAAGATCACAGGGATGGAGCACCTTTCCTGTAAAGGAAGTTTGAGGTAGTTGGACTTGTTTAGCTTGGAGAAGATCTCTAGGGAGATCTCATTGTGGTCTTGTAGTACTTGAAGAGAACTTAAAAGCCAGACAAGGATCAACTTTTTACACAGTTTGATAGTGATAGGACAAGGAGGCTTGGCTTTAACCTAAAAGAGGGTACATTCAGGTTACATGTTAGGTAGAAAATTTTTACAGAGATTGGTGAGGTGCTGGAACAAGCAGCCCAGAGAGGTTGTGGATGCCCAATTACTGGAGACATTCAAGGCTAGGTTGGATGGGATCCTGGGCAGCCTGATCTAGTGGCTGGCAACCATGCCCATGACAGATCTTAAATGATCTTTAAGATCCCCTACAACATAAGCTATTCTATGATTCCATGAAGCCCAGCAGAAGATCATTGGATCTGGTCATTAACCAGCTACACATCCATATTTTCAATGAACCTGCAGCTTTCTATGTTGGTAAGAATTCAAATCTTGTTAGTTTTCTCCTTCTGGTCATTATTCTGATTGTATCTACAATTTTAATATCTTCCCACACCCAGAGTAGAAGGAAAATATTTTCCATATGGACTTAAACAGTAATTCTTTAATTTGCCTCTAATAATTTTCCTTTAACTTCAGCCTCAGGCACAACAAAGCTAATAAGACTACTGCTGAGGTTGTTCTGTTGTCAATTCTATGAAGTTCTCTCTGATACAATTAGTTCCTGAGGGTTTTATACATTTACCAGTTTGGTAGCTTTAAACAGTTCAATCACCTTCAATCTAATGAATTTTTGTTATTTTACAATTAAACGAAAATGACTTATTGGGTAGGAAATTTAGATTCACAAGTCTGCATATAACAATGTTTCCTAGTACTGAATATAGTGTAAACATCGCACTTGCTTTTAAAAAATAATTTCCTGTAATAATCATCAAATTGTCCCAGTGTCGTTATCGCAAATTGAAGTTTTAGGTTATTAGCAGAGTGTTGTGTTATTTTTCATAAAGAACATAAATGGCAATATTCTTATTTTCATTTAGCGTGATGAAACATGAAGATTGTGAGAAACTTTATTTTCTTTAAATTCTGTTGTTCTGATTTTCCTACTTAAATGTACAGTGAATAATGAGAGAGGGACAGACACTTCCAGAGGCTGCTGCCTGCCTCTGGCGTAGTTGCATCTTGGACACTGAAGTCCCTGGAGGAACATGTGCCATTCTAAGTTTAGGTATCTAAAGTTTTGGATGTTTTTGTGGAACCCTGGCACAATATATTTGTACTAACAGATTATAAATCCAGAAAAGTAGAGAGGAGATGTCTTTTCCTTGGAAACTGCCTAGAATTAGATACTTCCAAGCCTTCCAAGCTACTCCCATATGCAAGAATGGAAGATGCTGTTCTCATAGCCTGTGCATGCAAAGCACCAATTCAAAGGCTAACATGTAGCATAACAAAATATTTTGTTAAGATTCCAGCAAACACACGTAGTCTTAGTTATGTTTTTATTTGTTTGTTTTTAACCAGTGATCACTTTTGGTGAAAAGCATACTATACATCTAGCGAAATATGTTTAAGGGAAGAACTGTTCCCCAGGAGCTTGGCACGCTCATCATTCTCTCAGTAGAATGCAAAGCTTCAGAGGTGTGCTCTGAGTGTGACTAATTCATGCAGCTCAAGAAGGACTTCCATGAAAATCCCACCTGTGATTTCCAGTCATGCAGCAAGCACAATTACAAAAGACCATTCAATTAGAAAATGTAATGTCTTTCAAATAATATTTGCATAGGCCTCCATTTTATTTAAAAGCACATGACAAAATCATCTACAGTGATTTTAATATTATAGGACTTGAGGGTACTGGTGGATGGTAAGCTGGGCATGAGTCAGCAATGTGCCCTTGCAGACTAGAAAGCCAACCATACTCTGGGTTGCATCAAAAGAACCATGGCCAGCAGGGTGAGGGTGAGGGTGAGGGATTTGATCCTGCCCCCTACTCTGCGCTGGTGAGGCCTCAACTGGAGTACTGTGTCCACATGAGCAGTCCTCAGTACAGGAGAGACAGGGACCTGTTGGAGTGCATCCAAAGGACCACAAAAATGATCCAAGGGATGGAGCACCTCCCTTGCAAGGACAGGATGAGAGAGCTGGGGCTGTTCAGCCTGGAGAAGGGAAGGCTCCAGGGAGCCAGTGTCTAAAGCAGAGCCACAAGAAAGAAGGGGACAGACTCTCTAGCAGGGCATGTGGTGATAGAACAAGGAGAAATGTTTTCATTTGGACATAAGGAAAAAGCCTTTTACAGTGAGGGTGGTAAGGTACAGGAACAGGTTGCCCTGCATGTGGTGGATGCCCCATCCCTGCAGAATTTCAAGGCCAGGCTGGATCAGGATGTGAACAACCTGATCGAAGATGTCCTTGTTCATTGTAGAGGAGCTGAACAACATGACCTTTAAAGATCCCTTCCAACTCTAAGGATTCTATTATTCTACTCTGTTCATGTTGAAATTCCCTTCCATTATTTTTTGCTCAAGTGGTTAGGAAGACGATCTCTAATAAAGGATTGCTTATATAATGACTGTTGCAATAACAGATAAGAAAAAAAATCTGTGTTTAAATTTTAAGGTAGTGCTTTTCTTTACTCACCTGTCATACAGTGGAAAGAGAACAGCATGAACTGTACCAGAGAAGAAAAAAAAAAGAAAATTAGTTGATTAAATGCAGTGCAATAAAACAAGAATTTTTAATACTGCCAATGAATGGCCCAACTATTGAGCTTTGCTTGGACATTCCATTGAACTTAAATTTAGAAAAAGTGTAGCCTCATTAATTGCTATTTAAGGTAATTTAAAAATCTGCATAGCAAAGATTCAGTAAGAGAAATTTATGAGATTTCTACATCACTGTGAATGTACAAGTATGGCACTGTAGAGCAATTAACCTCATGTGATAAAAAGAAAATAACATTATACTATGTTTAACCTCTGCAGCTTCAGAATTCAGAATTACAGGGCTGTCAGGCCAACCATTTGCCATTAGAGCTAGCACTGCACTTCACGTGTGCTCTCCCTACTCTGCCCCAGGCAAAAGTCAGTCAGGTTAGAAAATATGGCTGTGGTCACATTTTGTCTGAAACAGGTTAGGATTAAGTGCTCTGATGTCTCTGATCAGAGGCTACAGCAACTAGCAGGATGAGCTGCTTGAGTACCTTCTGCCAACATAGCTGGATTCAGAGAAGGCTGTCAGCAGCATCACACTTCTAAAATCAGTGAAGCTGCATCATAATCAGTTATTGATTTGCAGGATTTAGTTGCAGCTGAAAAAGTTTAGAACAGTTTCTCATTATGATGAGTGGTTTAAAAATAACAATTATTTAGATTTTTATTATTTACCAACAAGGTCATTTACATTTTTAGGGTAGTACTTTATTTGCATTATCATTACTTTGCTAAGAGACCTTTCTGATTCAAATCAAGATGCTGATACTGTTGGTTCCTCTCCACATTAAGTGTTTCTTTTTATTAATTCAGAATCTTTACTGAATGTATTTAAATGACAAAAGAAATAAAAAATGAAATTATATTTTAAACAAAGTGAGAATTCTCACAGACTGCTGTGGGCCAACATTTGAATGCAGAATAAATCACAGGGTCAAAAATATGCCACAATTTTGCAGAAAGAATGCAGAAATGTCCTACAGCTTTATCTTCCAAAAAGTTTTTCTCAACCCTTTTTTATTTAATATTTATACACAGAAAACTGCAAAACTAAGTTTTAGAGAATGTATTCATGGCATTATAACCAATATTTTACGCTTCAGTTTTGAAGGTAACACTATCTGTGAACTGACTTCCACAAATCTTTACATTTATACCAAATACATGCACTTAAGTAATAAAGTGGGTTTTGGTATTGGTCAAAACTATTTCACCTTTCTCCACTGTGCATTCCCTGGACAGCTGCTGAGGCAAAGAGAGTGAACATTTTTTTGCAGCGTGGGAATACAAGACAGCAAAGTAACTAGGGGTTCTTCAACATCAATCTTGGTATTTCTAGAAGAAATTTTTAATAATGTTAATGTGAGATGAACCCAACCTCATGTGAGAGTTTGTATTGTTGTGCCTTTGTATTTTTATTAGCAGTTAATGTAAAGAAGGTTAGTGTATCTGCTTGAAAATCTACCAGGTGATCATAGTGGAATGGAGCTCAACACAATAATCTCAATATAATTCATCTTACACTGCGTGTGTTTCCCTTTCTGTTAATTTCAAAGTTGTGAAACTATTACAATACTGATGTTTAGGAAATTCAGATCCTGTGGAGGGTGTTCACATCACTAAGGAGAAAAATGTAAGCCCTATTTCCCGCCAATACACAGGGCCTACTGGGAGAGAAGTATGGGAACATCCGCATCCCAGGGGAAGTGGAGTCAGCTGAATTTGAAATGATCCTGGATGCTGCTGTGGAGGCCAAGCTAGAGACCAGAATTATAGAAGAGTGGTACTGCAGAGATGAGAACGCAGTGCCGCCAGCATATTACCTCAGGCCGAAATCTGAAATGCTGAAGAGCTTCCAGAATACAGTAAGTCGCATTCACCTCCTTCAAAAATTCCTCTCTGTCAGGGGAAAAAGTTCTGCAAGAGTGACACAAGTGCCTAATGCAATCCCTCGGCACCTCCCACACTTTTAACTTAATAACTGCATTCTAATGGAAGATTTTCCAACACCATTAATTATAATTTTTAAAACATGCATTTGTCGTTAATTGGTGACAATAAAAATTATGTGTTACCCAGGGCTCAATTCTACCCTCCCACATTAAAAAACATTAACACAGAAATGTGTAGTGGGTCGAATTCAGTATTATTTAGCTATATATTGCATATTTACTGCAATATCCTTTAGAATAATGCTCAACTTTTATTTGTTATTCAATGTTCTAACCTTTCTTCAAGCTAGTGAGACACAGGAGTTACCGAAGGATGTTTGTAACTTAAAGCTAACACAGGGTTACGTCACATAAACTCAGTGAAAGTAATAAAAGACAAACTGTTCTGAACATGTCAAGAAAGTCACTAAGGAACATTGACCTCAGGGCCACTCTTTTTCCTGTTGTACTCTCCTTCTTCCAGGAAAACAAGGCACTCCTTGAACATGTCACCTACAGTAACACAGCAGCAACTGCCAGCTGTGTTACAGAAACCACCATTGTGGTATCTGACAGATACCTCTAAAGGGATTAATGAATTTATCTCACAGGCCCTCACCAGTGGCACTAAGATCACTGTTACTATAGCAATGTATGGACGAAAGTAATGTCAGATAAAATCCCATATTTTTTCAAATATGAAGTGCTTAAAATTAGGTACTAGGAAACTCATTTTCAATTTTGAAATCCAAGCTTTAATTATTATTATTAATACTTGTCATTAATAGCAAAAATAGTTTTTAGAAATATTGCTGCTTCTGTGATATCATTATTTCAGGCTTGCACCTCAAAACACTTTACAGACAAAGGTCTTATTCTTGAAGAACATTTCATCAGCTGCCTACAGGAGGAATTCAGAAAATATTCAAAAGTAGATAACTTTTATTATTCTAAAGTGGAATATACATCATGATTATCTACAGTATAAAAAGGTGAACTTGTTCATTTATTTTTAACAGATGTGTTTCTCTGTTACCATATTATTTATGACCTTCAACAGTAGATCTTTACTTTCTGAAGTTTTAGATGTGTGTATTATAGCCTATTGTTTAATTCTGGATATTTTTTAAAGATGGAACCTTCTTCAAACTCTATGAATGAGAACAAATGGCAAGATATATCAGAAGAAATAAAGAAGATTTTTAAGACTGCTGTGAAATTGCTGTATGAAAAAGGAAAAATGAAACACAGCCAAGCAAAGAGATATCTTTCCTCTGGTAAAGTTCAAGCTATTTCTGTATGTTCATTTATTGTCTTTTCTACCAACCTTTCCACAAACATGAAAATATATTTCTGTTGGCATTTCTCACATGATTGAGGTGGAAAAAATGCTCATTATGCTTGCTTGAGACTGAAGCCTTTATGAATGTACCCAGCAACTTTTTCTGTGCTTTTTCTGCTTCTTACAGAAAACAGATGTGATCATTAAAGTGTCTGCATGTTGGCGGGGGGAGAGGGTGGAAGAGGGCAGGATCCTAAACAGTTTAAAAAGAAAAGATAACAGAGACTCTGTGTTCTTTTTTCATCCTCAGCTATTGAAGATGAACTTGACTTTGCCTTGGGTAAACAAACACCAGCTTTCCTAAAGAAGTGTGTTTGCTACATTCGGAAAATTGCCAACATTGAGCGTTTTGTTAAAATTCCAGAGATGGGAAAATACATGGATGTGGTACATACAGCTGGGAAGTTTCTACGAGATCCCGAAGCTCATGAGAAACTGATCAAGCTCAGGGATGAATTCATTCCTACCATCGTTGCATCCTCCAATCTGAGAGTGTACACCTCTGTCACTCACTGTGACATGAAACTGGGGTACTCCCAAGAAGTGGAGAATCATTACATTGAAGGACTTGGTAAACAGTTCTATGAAGACATGATCGATATAATCCAGGCAACAGTGCAGCAGAATTTTGACACCGAGACAGACTTGCTGTATGATGAAGTTCTTCAACATTCATCACTATGTAAAACATACTCCACTTTTTATGAATACAGATGTGAGGCATTAAACATAGTTCACAAGTATGTTCTACCTAGCAAAATAGGACACATTAACCCTCTTATCATATACGGAGGACCATGCACAGGGAAAACTCTTTTATTAGCCGAAGTGGCAAAGAAGGTAAATAAATACCTTACATAGAATGGTGATGCCAGGATCATTAGTGCATAAAGGCCAGCTTAGTACAATAAAGATTATAAAACTCACATATAGCATATTATTGTATATGTGTTCAGGAAAGGACTGCCGTTTAATAACAACATGCCTATATCATATACCTAAGTGAATTAAAAAAGCCTTATTTGAGCTTTCAAAAGGCAGGTAGAGTTAAAAACGTGTATTTTTAGAATGATCTCTTCCCCTTTTGTTCCACTAACGTTCTATGAATCTAGAACCATCTAAACGTCATATGCTGTTTTTAATCTTATTCACAAATACAACATGTTTTTCTAAGGTATGCTATCTTGTTTAACATTCTCATCAGAAATTACTCCAGAATTAGTCTGATACACTAGCTATAACTATCCGTAATAATCAGCAAAAATACATTTTTTGTCTGACAAGCTTCTTCAGCCACTGAGCTGAGTACTACAGGGACATGAGGGGAAACACTGCAATGTAGGACCAGACACAGAAGAAAAAAAAACAAAATAAAACAAAACGAAAAAAAAACAAGCTGGCATCTTTAAGCCTAATAGTCTAGGTGAAAGTCACAATTTTGAGTTCCCCAGAGGTTGCCCAGATAATTTGGCACAGTAGCTTGGGAAACAGCCATATCAACCAGAAGGAAATAGACAGAGAAGCAATAATGCTTAAAATCCTACCTTTCTCAAATGTGACTTCCTATAGATTCACATTTGTTGTCTATGAAAAATAGGGATTTGCAGCTCAAAAGCTCATTTCAGTACTTAAGTTCACCCTGAGGCTTTGGTTATGTTTCTTTTTCTTAAAATATTCTGTAATAACTTCAAGTGAAGTGAAAAGAATTAGCAGATGAGAGAACTGAGCTAGTTAGCCTGCACAGACTGAGAGGATTTAGAGCCACATTCCTCACTTGCTTATAGTTAGCTAACCTGTTTACTCATTGTGGCAGCATAAAAGAGTCACAGGCACACCGAAAGAGAATGTACGTCATTGGCCCAAGAATTAAAGTAACCAGCTGAGAAAGTTCAATACTATGTTCCCATCTCTGTCTAACAATATTGCCAGGGTATGTATTTAATCTTAGCTGGGAATTAATATTAAACAAGGTTAGGTGCCATACTGGTTTGCCTTGCCAAAGATGACATCACTTAGTGTCTAAGGAAGTCTACCTGTAGATTTCTAGAAGTGAGACATGGATTTTGCAAAAAGTACCCTGGGATTTATGGGCTAAATTCTGCTCAGGTCCTACCTCTTATAGATCTGGGCCTTAGTGTTTTAGGATATTAGCCATGAAAATGACATAATATAAAAATTTCATCCAGTTCACAGAAATCAAAAGCAGCCTCAGGCTCTACTAGTGAGAGCATTTACATTCAACCAGTCACATTTAGAAATGTTTATTTACATATAGGCTATTACTGTTTATAAACTCGCTTACTGTGCTTTGTTTAGATGCTAACTAAATAATGCTCTGTATTCCAGGCCTATTCCTGGCTGCAAGAAGAAATGGGACCTGATTCTGACCCTGTGGTAATTATAAGATTTTTGGGATCCACTGAAACAAGCATAGATCTGAAGAATATACTTCAAAGCATTTGTGAACAATTAGCAGTCAACTATCGTTGCCTCGTGCAAAGTTACCCTAAAAAGATTCATGACCTCCGGGATTTGTTCATAAATCTCTTGAATGAGTCCTCATTCCACAGACCATTGGTGATAATATTTGATGCCCTAGAACAGCTAACAGATAGTGATGACGCTAGGAAGCTTTGGTGGCTTCCCATTCACCTTCCCCGTTCAGTACGGATAATTTTGTCAACACTGCCAAACAAGCATGGGATACTGCAAAAACTGAGGTGCCTTATTCACGAAGAAGACAACTACATTGAATTGACTGCAAGGGACAGAAAGATGTGTAGCCAAGTACTGAAACATCAGCTGCTGCGAGTTAAAAGAAAAGTAACATCAGGGCAACAAATCTATGTCAATGAAGCATTCTCCAAATGTACACTGCCCATGTTTGTGAACTTAACCTTCAGAGAGGTCAAGAACTGGAGATCTCACAAAGACGTGGATGAGTCCTCCCTCTGTATCACTGTACATGAAAGCATAGAGCAGCTGTTTTGGTCACTGGAAAGTAAATGTGGATCACGACTACTGTCAAGAGCACTTGGTTACATCACTATGTCCAAATCTGGCCTGAGTGAAATGGAACTGGAAGATATCTTGGCCCTTGACAACAGTGTTATGTATGAAGTAAGTGAGAGCATCCGAGATGGTAACCCACTGAGAATTCCTTATGTATACATTGCAAGACTTAAGGAGGGTTTGCAGGGATACTTAATAGAGCGACAAGTAAAAAACGTTACCCTTCTTCTTTGGGCAAATAGACATTTGCACCTAATTGCCCAGAAATTGTATCTGAACAATGAAGAAGATTTGCAGGAAATGCACACAATCATGGCAGAATATTTTCTTGGTGTTTGGTCAGGTGGACGAAGAAAACCTTTTTACAGCAATGACCAATATTTGAACAGTTGCCCCGACCGTGATAGCAGAGGCTTGAATGAGGAAGAAAAGCACTGCATGGATCAGATTGCTTTTGACAGGCAGGCGCCTGATCAGCCATGGGTTTTTCAGTGTAATCCTTTAGAGCCTGACATCTTTTTTATCAATCATAGAAAAATGACAGAGCTTATTCATCACTTGACAAGATGTGGAAGAACAGATGATCTGCTGTATGGAGTCATTATGAACTTCAGCTGGCTGTACACCATGATTAGAATAGGGCAGTTTGATAAAGCACTTTCAGACATAGAACTGGCTTACACCTATTCGCAGGAAAAGGAACTGAAATTCCTGGCCAGTACTCTCCGCAGTATCAAGTTCAAAGTAGTAAAATACCCAGGCTCACTCTCTGCTGAGTTGCAACAGAGGCTTCTGCCAGTAGTAAGTTCACTGCCTAAACTCAGACACCTCCTCTTAGAATGCGACAAGGACGGGCCCAAGTACTGCTCTATCGTCCCCTTGCATTCTTCCATGGATGTGACTTACAGCCCCGAGCGCCTGCCACTGTCCTCCAGCTGCATGCATGTCACTGAAATTCTGCCTACTTTTAATCCCAGTACAATCATCGCTGCTTTGGAAAATGGTTCCATCAGCACTTGGGATGTAGAGACTCGCCAGCTATTGAGGCAGATTACAACCTCTCCATCTGTTATCATAGGGATGAAACTTACTAGTGATGAAAGGTATCTTGTAGTAGCTACAACAAACAACACTCTTTTGATATATGATAACATAAATTCCTGTCTTTTATCTGAAATGGAAATTAAGGGGTCAAAACATTGTGGATTAGGGGGGGGCTCCAGTTTTATAAATGGGTTTACATTATCAGTCAACCATGCACTCGCGTGGCTGGAAGCCAGCAAAGATGTCACTGTAATAGACCTTCTTTATGGCTGGCCTCTCTATCATTTCCACTGCTGGTATGAGGTAACATGTGTGCAGTGTTCTCCGGATGGAGTTTATGCCTTCTGTGGACAGTATCTGAACACAACAACCATTTTTCACTTAGGCAGTGGAGAAAAGCTGGCCACCGTGACCTCTGAATTTTCTGGTGGATTTGTGAAATTCCTTCTCATTCTGGACAAGGCCCAAGAAATGGTGATGGTGGACAGTGAAGGCAGCCTCTCTGTTTGGAGTACAGAGGAGATCACAAATCCCCAGCTTACAGATGACTTCGACTGCAGGAGAGATGACAGTGAGGTTGTCAGCATAGAGCTTTCTGAAGACCAAAGTGCAATTTTAATTTGTAAGGCTCTCAGCATTGAGCTCCTTGACACTCATGTGTGGAAGGTAGCTGAAAAGTTTAGAGCTAAACACAATGAGCACTTTATATCTGCTGTGTTGTCCAAAAATGGCAACTGTATAATTGCTTCAATGGAAAATACCTCAGCCATTTTCGTGTGGAGAAGAGATACGGGACAGTGTATGGCAAGCTTACAGGAAATCTCAGGAACTATAGTCAGGCTAATTAAATCAAATCATCATAACATGCTGCTATCTTTATCCACCAGTGGTGTCCTTTCTATTTGGGATATAGATATCATAACTGCTATGTCCAATATTGACAAATCTGGCAAACCTATCCAAAGACTGGTGTTGCCAGCCAGAGGTGAATTAATATACACATTGGATGGATCAGATTCTGTCCACAAGTGGAACTTCAGCACTGGATATATTGAAGCTATATTCAAGCACGAAGGTACTGTTGAAAACTGTGTGCTGACCACTTCTGGAGAAATAATGGTTACATCAGATGATAAATGCAGCCAGTATGTATGGCACACTGTTAGTGGGGAAAACATCTTTCGCATTAATGGGCAAAAAATCTCAGAGCTAATGATAACTCATAATGATCAGTTTGTAGTCTCCCTCTGTGAGCAAAATGCATCCAGAGTTTGGCGACTGGCAACAGGACATAGGGTTTGCAATATTTTAGTTGCCTTACAGAATGCATTTATAACAACTGCAAATACATTTGTGGTTGGAATGGCAAAGAATAAAGTGTTGGCAGTGAGTCTCTGGACAGGCAGTATAACCAAGAAGTTTTGCTGTGATGATGGTGCAAGCATTGTAGATGTCAAACTGATACCAGACTGCCCAGATATTATAGTATTTATAACATCTACTGAAACTGTGAACATCTGGAGCTTAACAGAGGAAGTCATTTGCAGACGTGTACAACTGCCTACCAATTTCTTGAAAAATTTGGAAGACTTTGAGATGTCCCCAAACGGCAAGCTAGGAATTATAACCCGTGGTGATGAAAACATTAATGTGCTTGATCTACACAGTGGAAAACTTCGTGTAGTTCACGCTCCAGGTGTTATCTGGAGGCAAAGGCTGTCTCGTGATGGCCGCTATCTTGTGTACATCTGTTTTCTCAATGAAGATGATGACAATGGTGCAATCTCTAGTTTAATTGTAATGAGGCTAGCGGATGGCAAAAACATCGGTGCCTGTTCTCTTTATAAGACTCCCACTTTCCTTACACTCTCACAGAGACATTTAAATATTATTATTGGATTTGATGATGGAAGTATAGGCACTTACACTGTAGTGGATCGAGTCGACGCAGCACTGAAAATCAAAATTGCTACTTCAAACAGCCGTCAGATTTTCAACAACACGACACAAGTGATTAGACCAAAATGTCACAATTATAGCTTCAAAGTGACTGCAGACTGCATATGGAGGGAATCAACTGAAGTGTTTGCCAGGGATAGCCCCATTACAGTTATAGAGCCTGAGGTGAGTGAAGCAACACCAACCAAAAAACACAACTATTGCTATGAAAAGGTGTGCTCAGCCATAGACTGCAGAGGACATAGTTTTGCTGCTGAGAACTGAGCATCTGTCCTGACTAGCTTACCTGAGTAATAGTATTCATGCATCGATTTGTCTTCTGAATTCAAGTAAAAATCAGTACATTTCTTGGAAGACATTAACAGCAGAGGGCAGACCAGCTATTTTTTCCTTCACAAATATTCTTACACTTACGTACACAAAAACACATACACAAAAAAAAAAAAAATTGGGGGGGGTGGGAACATGAAGCAAATGTTTCAGCAATGGGCTGCAGGGTTTGTTTTTTTAATTTCGGAATACAAGGTTCAGTACAAGATTTCACCAGGGCCTTGATTAACAATTTCTAGCAATACTTTCAAAATTGTTATGCTATTACAGAGGTTGGCTGATCTTATCTGCAAATGACAAACTGCTTTAACTAGAGCTAAAGTTCCATGTGAACAGAAAGAAGAGGCAGACCACTGTTTATAATAAACTAAGTCGCCTATAAGTGGTCAGAGCTGAATCTATAGCCAACAGCCAACTTTATATCCACTTGCAAAACTGTATTTTTCTTGCTTGATGGTGCAATGACAAGATGTCACCTGCCAACCTGGAACACTTGATACATTCCATCATCATTTTAAAAATACTCTTTTTTTTTTTTTTTTTTTTAATTGGGATTGATTTGGGGGTTGAAAAGAGTAGGTACAGGTCAGCTGCAAATGTGACAATGTGTGAGGTGATAAATACTTGTTCACCTCAATGAAAGGACTACAAGATTTTATTTTTTTTTTTAACTGCATGCAGGGATTTCAGGTTTCTGTATTGTGATAAAAAAAAAAAAGACATTAAACCTAGATCATAAAAGGAATATAGAGTTGGGTTTTTGTTTTTGGTTTGAGGAAGTTATATGTTGTCATAGTGTATGTTAGTATAGGTCATTAAGAAAACTTTTTCAAAGACAAAGGGCAATGCAGATAAACAATTAAACATGTGAATTTCTTTATGTTAAAATATGGCTATCCATTTTGATGTAAGAAAGTCTAAAGTATCTCCTATGTTCCCAAAGTACTCAACAGAAAGTTTTCAGATATGCCATGTTTTAATCTTAAAAACATTTGCCTTACTATCATTTCTGTTCTTTCCCATGTTAAATACAGATCAGATGACCAAACACTCTGGGACCGCTTGTATATGTGCTAATTCTCCACCAAATGCAAATGCTGCCCAAAGGTTCTTTATGGTTCCAATTTGTAATGTTTTTTTCTTACCTACAAGGTTCACTTTCTGCTTTAGAACTGTTCTGAGCCTTTTGTACAGTTTTGTCAGTTTCAAGGCAGAAATTGTGAAATAATGACAAATGTTTAAAAAAAAAATTCCATTTCGTCCAAGTGAAAGATATGCTGGATATCATCTGAAAGCATAAGAAGATATTTCCCTCCTTCTTAAAGATGGCACATCTGAGGAAAATTTTTTCAAATGGTTTAAACAAAACAATTTTATTTTTAAAAAGAGAACGTCATGCCACAGATTTTCAACAAACGAATGCTAAGCTGGAACTTAATGTAGTGTGTGAATGTTCTATGTACAAGCCAATATAGTATATTAAAGTGACTTGAATGATTTTTCCTAACTTGTTTGCAACTAATAGATCATATTGAATGTTTTTATGTAAACTTTGTATTGTTGAGAAAACCTACTGAATCAGAGATTTATATTTTCATAAATGTTAAATTTAGTTAAATTTTGTTACAGAGTTGTTAAATTAGAAATCTATTGCAGTCTTCAAACAATATACAGTCTTGTGTATGCATTGTTTGTACTAATAAACTAAGGAAACAGACTTGTATGTGTTTGCAGAGTTTTAATTTTAGGGCAAGTTCCAGTAGGATAACGCATTTTAGTGTACTGTAGTCTCAGCTCACACTATATCTCAAGACTTTAAATTAATGGTTTACAGAGTGTATACTGGCCATCTCTACAACAGCAAACTTCACACTGGCAGAGGGACATAGCTGCAGACATTTGCAGCTCCCATTAGCCTGTATTCTAATGATCATTTAAGAGCTATTTTTGTAAGAATTCCAGTGTTTCTCCCATTAGAGTTAACTAAATCAAACATCAAAAGCCACTGAAATTTGCAAACCATGCTCAGGTTCTCCTTATGACTATATTACATGCTGTCTGTATGCAACTCAACAGACAGAAAATATGTGTAACACATCTAGTAAAAAAAAACTGGAAAGTGGGGAGTGCTTGAAATCTCCCTCCTCTGCAGAGCTATGGAACTGCAAGTGGTTCTGGAATCCACTCCTCCAAGGTTTCTGTTCTGAATGTAAGCAACCTTCCTTCCAACTTCTTTCAAAAACTGGGCATGACTCACTCATGCCAGTCTTTATGTCCCTGTGCATAACCTGCATGTCAGAAAGTGAATTCCTTTGTGATCTTGAAGGAGTGAAAATACATCTCTTATCTGCCAGCAGAGTGACCAAATTGGATAGTAGCTGAGGATAACATAGAAACAGAATGAAACACAGAAACAGAGAAACATTTTTCTTCATTGAAAGTACTACCAGAACCTAGTCAGTCCCATTCAGCTGAGTGGCTTGTTGGTGGTGAACCCAGACTTGCTCCTCTTGTTTTCTGCCTCACCACTTTTGCACAGTAATACAGCATCTTGGGGCAGGATGCAATCCCCAACATAACAGATGATGATCAATCTGCCAGTGAGATCAGTCCCTTTCCCTCATCTCAGGCCAAAGAGGGATTTTAGGCCTTTGTCAAAGCAGCTGAGTAGCACAAGAGAGTTAATGCTGTATATAAAAAGGAATAAGTGTTCTCTTCACGTTTTGAACCTTACTCTCAATCTCACATGTTCTGCCCAAGGACAACAAGAGTGGGGCAGAATTTCTGTTTCTTTTAATTGAAAACCAGTAAGAAAGACAAACATAAACATGACTCTTACTTTAGTTAAGTCCTTTTGCCTAGTACTGAGTCTATAATCTCACTGAGAATGCTGTTTAGGTCCTGTTCCTCTTTACATTTTCTGTCTACCTCAGTATATCTGTACTCAGCTTTCCACCTATCTGAGTCTATTTCTCAAGTATCAGATGAACATTGAGCCACCACAGCAGACAGGTTTCTGAATGCCATTAGGCTGCAGGGTGTCCAAATACCTGCTATTGCAAGACTGAGTGCTCCACAACCCTCTCACAAATATGACCCCAAGCACACCCATACTATTGTATAGGAAGAAAACATCTTCTTTAATAGAGATATCCAAATACAAAGTGCTATTCTATTCCTTCGGAGGACCGGGGCAATTTACTTTCTCATAAGGAGCTCTATTTGCATATCCAGAACAAAGCTTTCATTCATTCTTTATCTAAAGTGCATCAATAACAGGATCAGATGAAGGTCCATATTTTCTGACATACAAGGCTCTGGGAGTAGGCCAAAGCTGCAAGAAAACTTTAGTGTGGAACTAGCCGGAAATTCTTTGGCTGACAAAGGTAAGCCAGAGGTCAGCTAGAAAAAATACTTTTATCAGTCATTTCCTTTGCACCACAGCTGGGGAATGCACGGCCCGCGAGTTCATTTCATACGGCCTGTGGCCATTTAAATTTTTTCACGCTACTAGCAGATAACATCAAAATGTGAGTTAAAAGGTAGCTTGGAAAAGGCATTCAAAAGGCTTTCAGGTTTCAGTGTTTCTCCAGCCCTGATGTCTTTTTGCTGCAAATGCAAGTGCTACTCAGAAACCTGTAGCAACAGAAATTTTGTCACGCGGCAAAGGGAGTTTGAAACAAATATCTACCACTAAAATAATGGTCATTTAAGGGAAGAGGGGGAGGACTATTTCAGCCCCAGATCAGCTTAGAGTCCTGAGAGCTCACTGTCAACAATTACACAAAGTTTTTCAGGGCAGGTTGATTGATGTGATGCTTATGTATCCTTGTGACACATCATAAAATGAGTCCTGTAGATCATTATCAGTAGGATAGGAGCAACAATCTGCACTGTTTTATTTTTTTCATTAGGGATTAAAAGATATAACATATCCACTCTGGATGGATTTGGCTCTTAGGTAACATGGGTCAGCTTCTGGGCTCTTCTTACAGACGCCACACCGCAGCCCTCCCTGCTACCAAAGCCTTGCCACGTAAACCTAATCAACATTTTACAATAAGCATTAAGAGTGCAAAATGACAGAATTTTGTTATGTATTTCTATTTCTTCAATTATAAAATCAAGGGCATCTTATTGTTCCACACATTTTTAATGTATCCACAAATTCGATCTGTAAATGTCAAAATGTGAAGTAGGACCTCTTGGATAGCTGTCAGGGACTTGTTATTAAAAGTAATTTTACACATTTATGTTACAAATATGCCCTACTTTAAAATTGTTACACTCTGTTAAAGACATGACTTAACATTTCTTTTTGGATCTCCACCTGGATGCAGGAAGAGCTATGGAATGCATTACTTCCCCTGCTTTGCCTTTCCAGCCTGGTCACTGAACACCATTCCTTGCATTTTGGAGGTAGTCCGGAGACTTCGACAAAGCCACTGATGATCATCACAGTGTGGGCCTAAATCACAATGTCAAGAAGAAGTTAACAAAGATGGTGAAAGGTCTGGAAGGCAAGGTATATGAGAGGTAGCTGAGGTCTCTTGGTTTGTTCAGCCCAGAGAAGAGGAGGCTGAGGGCAGACCTTATGGTGGCCTTCCAGGGGGAGTGTAGGGGCAGTACTGAGCTCTACTTTCTGGTGACAGTGGAAGACCCAAGGGAATGAATGGAACTGTATCAGGGGAGAGTCAGATTGGGGATTAGGAAAAGATTCTTCACTAGAGGGGGGACAGCATGGAACAGGCTCCCCAGGGCACTGCTCATGGCCTCAAGCTGCTGGAGTTCACAAAGTGTTTGGACAGCACTCTCAGACATGGAATTTGAATTTTTGGGTGTTCTGTGTGGAGCCAGGAGTAGATAATATTTGTGGGTTCATTTCAAATCAGAATATTCGATGATCCTTCTAAGGATAGAATGAGGCACTTTGCCAAGTGCTTCTCCAGGAGGAGCAGTTCACACAACCATCCTTCTCCTTTGAAAAAGAGACTTTCAGTATGGAGGACCATCTGCACAATACTGAATTTACTTGAAAACGTAGCATAATAATCTATTATGCTCTAATAATCTGTTCTCCAGCAGAACGTTCCTTAAAACTGCAAATGGTTCCCAAAGCAACTGCTACAACCAGCCCCTAGCAAGCTCTTCTTCCTGCCTCTGCAGCCCTGTTGTCCCAGACCAATGTCCTGCTTGCCTGGGTGGGGGATGCTCCCATCCCACCCAGCAAAGCCTCCAAATGACTGCAGCCTCCACCTCCATCACCTGACCTGCTGCAGCTCGGGGATTCCATCTCTAACCTCAGCAGGGAATACATGAAGGCAAATTTAAGGCACATCCACATGTTCCTGTTGGCATGGCTTCCACTACACAACACTGCTGCACCAGCACATCTCTGACATTTACCGCAGCTTACAACAGGGATAAACAATGTCATCTCCTGATTTTCTTGCTACAGCTCTGATTCCATGTGAATTTTGTGGTGTTTATTTGTATGTGGGAAAGCTTCAGGACTAAAAGAAATCCAGTCAACAGACTTGAAGTGAAATACATAACATTTGCAAGGCAAGGGATGAAGCAAAAAACCAGACACATCAAAGCACAGATGAAACCAGAACATCCTGATAGCAATAGGACAGCCTATTGTCATTTGTCTCCATTATTGAATTGCCTCTTAAGTGCCCAGCATTTCCCACTGTGAGACCACATTGCTGATGGTATCTAACATATGATTTTAACCTCTTGGGCTGTAATTTTTCAAGACAGACTGCTATCTCAACAGAAGTATCCTCTAAAATGACAAAGAAAGAAAAAATAGAAAGAAAAAAAGAAGGAAAAAAAAAAAAAAAAAAACACTACCAAAAAAATCTACAATGAGATTAGAGGAAAAAGAGGGTTTCTGCTGTCTGAATATCTCAACTACTTTTCCTTTGAAAAAATATTTTCCTACTTGTGGTTTTGATACTCCATCCAGGACACATCTGTAAAAACCTGAGCAAATTATCAGCTTAAATAGATTCTAACAGTTTGCATATGTCCATAGGAAAAGTCAGATTTCAGGAAAGGGAACAGGAGATTATTTTCAGCCAGTGCTAAAAGCATGTAAGCAAAAATAAATAAGTAGAATATTATTTAGACAAATTAAAAAAAAAAAATCAAAAAAGTCTGCCACAGAGCTTTGCAGAGCTTTGCTGAAGCCCGCAGACTGTGGATAATGTTTGCCTTTACATTACAGCACAGCTCTCTGCTTAAAATAAGCAGATTCAAAGAAGCTTTTATGGCTTTGTTGCTGGGCAGTGGTGTTGCAGCCATCTTGATTGCTCTGCATGGGGCCAGGTGGCACAGCCCATGCTCCTGCTGCCCCAGTACCTACACTGCAGCCCCAGCCCACCCCTGACATGAATCTGGCAGAGCCACACTGACCTCACTGTAGTCTCTAGGAGAGGAAATACAAGGCAAACCCTGCTCATTGATGAAGTGGGATTTTAAGAGGATACTTTGCATGAGTAAGGCAGGCAGTACTCCAGCATGTCTATTCCACTGGGAAGACAGGACTGCAAGCTGCGACCAGTCATAGTTCACCCTAAGTGAACAGTTACTGGGAGTGAGAACGATACATCTACCAGTACAGCAGCCAGGCTTCATATAACCATAAACAAGCAGAGGATTTAGCAAAACATTTCCAAAGTGTTCTCAAGTGAGCTACCTCTGCTTGCACTGCTTTGGACCCCCATCCTCATGTAATGTCAGTGCCAGTTCTTTCCAGGACTTTTTTTTTTTTCTGTTTCCACTTACACATCTACACACGTTAAAGATTACAGCTGGAAACACCTGACGCAGCTGACTGCAGATATTGCTTAAGCCAATTCTCTCCTCCTGCACAGGGAACACTCTCATAACTGGGTTGCAGCAGCAGAACATCTTTCATAGCACATTGGGGAACACCACGCCCAAAGGAAAGTGATTTCAGGGAAGTCAGCAACTTTCATCAGTAAATATTAGGGGGTGCCTGCAAACACCTACCTTAAAGCAGAGCTCCTCTACAGAGCATCACTCGGAACTGTGGGGACTCAAATTCTGTGCTAGGTAATACTCTGATGCAACAGAGGAAATTTTTACCAGAGCTCTTCAGCACCGCTTGTGGCACGAGAAGATTTAATTTGAAGAATATGCAAATGACAGTGTTAATACACTGACAGACTTGGACTTTGTTGTGGTTGTGGTGAGCGGGTGTCCCAGCGGAGAACTATTCAGCACGTGTTCTCCCTCCCATTCTTTTTCTAACCCTGGCTAGAAAGCAGTGAGGTCTGTCCTGTTTTTATCCAGCTTGCAGGTAAAGGGTTACAGATTCTAGGAAGTATTAAATGCAAACTTTAAAGGATTTTATTTTCATTGGCAGTCACATGACAACTTAATACCCAATGACACTAACTACAGTGTCTCATTAAGAGGTCATGCAAACTCCCAAGCTAAACAAGGCATTCTTACATATTTAACATTCAAATGCAGGAGCCGAGCTAAGCCATGGAAGATTGTAATCAGAAAAAAGCAACACTTCCTGATCAGGACAAAAGCTACAGGTAGGAGAAGTTCTTGTTCCTTTAACTTTCAACACTGCTTTTAAGAGAAACTCTTTATAGAGCATGTTGTGCACTCTATTTCCCTTTTTTAGCTCTCAAAATAATCTAACACCTTTATCTGGAAAATATCAGATCTCACTTGTTTCACCTTTTGTAAAATCAGTTTTGTTTATATGCTCGGTTGGCTCAGCAGAAACCCAAACGAAACAATGCTCTTAAATGAAATGTAACTATAGAAAAACTAATATTTTTAAAGATTTCTTAGCTACTGAAACTGTTGTGTTCAAGTATGTAAGGTAAAAGGGGAGTTAATGCGCCTGATGTCTGACTTAGAACTCTTCTGACTTTACTTATACCATGAATTGCACACTGTTTCACTCTGATCAAAGCATATTTTAATGGATGTGGCTTTCTCGCTGAACTTTCCTGATTTCTGATTTCCCTTCCTGCAATTTGGTGCATTTAGGAGGAAAAAAAATCTTACAAAAGCAAATGAAAGGCAGATGGGGAGAGTATTTCAGTGTTCAATAAAAGGTGAAAAAAATAAAAAAAACTGAAAAAATGGGGAGTAGAAGGACAGGCAGTCAGTTAATTGAGAATTTAAATTGTATGAAAGCATATCCATTAAGTGATAAAGTTTCATTGACAATTGCTGGCAATACTGCAGTTCATTTTTTTTGTTTTTGCTGAAGGATTTGTCCAGGATACAGCATTAGCACTCCATTCACAAAGATCTTCCTCTCATCTCAATTTTTCTCTAACCTTCACATGGGGCCATACATACTCATCATTTTTATCCCTTTATAAGAATTTAGTTATAGACTACAAAACCTGCCATTTACCTACAGTTGCAGAGCCTATATTTACTCCTTTAGATATCACCTCCTAGGGATTCTCACTGCATAAAAGGGGTAAGTGGTGTTTATAGTTTTACTCCTATGATAGCAGGGTGGGAATTGCAAGCAATGTAAGTTTTCTTCATTTTATTCTAGAAAACCTCTCTCTTTTTCCTCTTCCCACATAATGCTAGTGCATACCAAAAAGAAGTGAAGAATAGCAATACCTACACCATCTTGCTACAGATAGATAAGCTCTCAACTTTCTTTGCTTTATTATTACCAGCACTTAAAATAAATCCAAGGGAGTTGGAGCTCCAACAGGTTTATCACTAGTTCTTAAAAAGTAGTCGCTCAGTTCCAGGGTGGCCATCTAAACCTGTCCAGCCTCAGACACCAACAAGTCTTTTACCAGCTATGGATACTTCTCTCCTTCTAGCAGAGAAGCTCACTGTGCAGGTGGGGACGTAGAAAGAAATGACCATGCTTTAAAACAACTGTTCTAAATTTACTATAACTGACTTCTTCATTTAAATTATTTACATATGTATATATATATATTTATTCAGTAACTCTTGTAGATAAGGGGCTTATTTGGTAAGCAAAATTTGAACATAAGGTAAACACACCAGATCCCAAATACAAAGCCATTATGTTATACAAGCTTTCTCCTAAGGTGAATGTTGTACCCACCTGACATGCGGGAAGCAGCCTGCCAAGGCCAGACTCTTTTAGCAAATGTTTGTACACATTGGGTGGGTCATGAAAGCCAGCACTTAGGAGCTACACAAGCAAATCTGTTGAACATCGATTACACAAAATGCCTTTGTGGGGTGGAAGACACAAGAAACACTAAAGTCATTCTGAGCAAACAGATATTGAATGAGGGTGGGAAACAGCTCACTTCCAAAGAGAGGCATATAGAAGAGTTTACTCCAAGCACACTAGCAGTTCAGATGTCCATTATACCAAAAATTTGCAATCATTACAATAATTTACACTGTTTTGATTATTACCTTTATTTTCTGATGATATAACCCAACCTATTAGCTTGCTCTATCACTTCAACATAGAATCAAATGTAGTTTCATTCACAGGAAGGACACAAAATAAAGGCTTCCTTCTTGTAGGAAAGAGATCCTTAGAAACCAAGATCCATGCAAATCCAAGAGAGAATTTTTCTATCTTTGGGAAAAACCAAGGAAACATAAAAATCAAAATGCTTCCATGAGTTTGGAATTGTTTTCTTTTAGCCCCAAACCAGAGCTAAGCAAAATATTGATCAAAAGTTAACCCAGCTCTTCCAAAATGCTTGTAAATCTCTGGAAACCTGTATCAGATTTAAGGCTTATACTGAAAATCATCAATCTGATGATCTTATTGCAGCTCTAGGCAGGTGGGAAGACAGAGCAAAAGCTGAAAGAGAATGCAGCTGTGGCTTCCCTGAAAAGCCGGGTAGAAAGTGATCACCACGCGAAGGAAACATAAACATTTTTGAGTGCTAAGGCTCTTCATTAACCACATGGTTGCTTTTATCACATCTCTAGGACACACAAGCAAGTATTTGCTTTAAACCAAGGTGCTTGATATAGGCAAGAGTGTATCCTTGCCTTCCCATTGAGCAGAAAACAAAGTACAGGATCTGAGGCACGTAAAATACCACAGTGAAGGAGACCTGGCAAGCAATAAAGAAGGTCTGTATGGTCTCTGTGTGGTGGCCTCGTGCAGAACAAGAAAGATGGGCAGGAGAGGGGAAGTGGCTGGGCATGGGACAGGGTGTCTGGTGCCCCAACCAGCAGGACAGCTCAGGGCAAGCAGGACCTGCACAGGAAACGAGGGTCTGCTTTGGCTCCACGCTGTTCTACCACCTCAGGAAAGCCTTCATTCACATTTTGCAGGAAGGGGAGACCTTTTTGTGTATTTGCACAGTATCTAGTTAAACATAATCTCGGCCTTCTCAACATCTCACACAAACATCATTTCACAAGTGACTTGGTGGGGACAAGACTTGACACACACAACCCACTGAAAGGTGATGAGATGTCATCAGATAATAAATATTTGCTTGGAACTTAAAATTCCTCTTCCAAAACCTGTTCATCTGTCACCTGACAACAGAGTGTGCCTGATTCTTCCACCAAAAAAGCATAAGCAATGATGCATGGACACGGTTGGGTTTTGCAAAGCTACAGAGCACAGATTCCAGCAAACTGGATATATTGCTATGGAAAATGGGTACAAAAAGTGATGTAGATTTTCTTACTGAAAGTTTGATATCAAATGGACAAAATAACTTTTGGAAGAGAGGTCAAAAGGTATTACTGGAAAGGGGGGAAAAAACAGCAATTTTTCCTTGACCTTCCCTCTACGTCACTTTCACTTGGACATATGGAGGAACATTAAAATCTTATTAAGAGCTGAGTACATAGTTTGGAAACTAAACATTTAATCAGTTACAGCAGGAAGCAGGAAAAAAAAGACCTAAGATTTCTTTTTTGTGTGACGTTTTTGTCTGCAGTTTCTACAAAAGTTTATTTAACTTCCAATTCTTCACTTTAACCACAGATGTTGGCGGCAAAGCCACAGATGCTTTCTGGTTAGAAAAATATTTGTGGTCAAATAGTCTATTATTAATTCACATAAGTTATTTTTCCATTTGGGAAAGCAAGGAACAAGCCATCTCCTTGGGGCTTACTTTTTTTTGACATTACCAAATGGGCCTGGCTCCATTTTAAGTCATTCCCCAGCTATGAAAGAAAGCTGGGCATTGTTATTAAAAAGCAGTTAATTTTTGGATTTTACATGAACAAGGCAAATGCCTTGTTATAGCAGACAGTCTGCCTTTGTGCAAGAGATGAGGAGCAAAGAGGAAAGTATCCCATGTGAGAGAGGAAACATACTCCAAGTGACTGAAAAATCTTTCAACCTGGAGCCCCCTCTGGGACCCTTTGCATGCTTACAGCAGTGGGAATAGTACCAAATCCTCATACACAGGCCAGGAGCAGAATACATGGCCTGGTGTAGGCTGTGCTGGTGCTGCCACAAATGTCTACTCTGATTTGAAGTCTCTGAGGGCTGCTTTAAGGCAGGAGCAGAGTGTCCCAAATGAGCTATATGGAACCATGTTCCCACAGGTTCAGGGATTTGCCAGGCAGTATGTTCCTTCATTCTCTGAAAATCTATCCTCCCCCAGGATTTATTGTAATGGTTAAATTTATTGCAGTGGTTGTATTTACGGCTCTCACTTCCCCGTTCATCCCACAACTACTTGCAACACTTTTATTAGATTTGGGAGTGCCCAGCATTATCAACCTTACTCAGCACTTGAACCTTGTGCAACAGCGCAGGACACAGAAGAAGGGGCCCATGCACTGACACAGCAGCCTAACACTTTCCTCCCCTCGTCCTCCTGCAGCTTTCAGGTCTAGGCTGCAGCCACCCCAGGGCCAACCAGCAAATCTGTACTGCTCTATAGGACCCACCGTCTTTTCTCCCCTAAAAAAAGTGTTAACCAGCTCTTACATTTCTTAAAGCATTCAAGCCTGACAGTGATCTTGTCGAGGTGATTTTAAAACTGTTTTTTTTTCTGAGGAGCTACTCTTCTGATCTGCTCACAGTAAAGGTATTCTTCTGATCTACCTGCAGTAAAACAAGCATAAGGCTTTGGCAGTGTCAGATTTTTGAAGCAAGCTAGCAGCCCTGTTCACTTAGAGAACAGTGGAAAAAAACTTTCCGCTTTCAGAAACCTGAATAAAGCTTTGTTAAGGGCCTTTCAGTCTCTATTTTTGGCTTGGGTGTGGCATGGAAAAAACAATATTTACCATCTCAGTAGCTGTGTCCTTTGTGTATTTGTTTTCATATTCCCTTTCCCCATGTGAATTCAACAGATGTTGCAGGGCTTGATATCAGCCCTGTACCTCTGTTATCTAAATGCGTGCACGTCTCCACTGAACGGCCCACATCTGTGCAGCAAAGATACAGATTCAACTGCCAGACAACATAATGAAGAAAAATATCGTAAGATTTCATTTGCAATGTAAATGAAACAGAAGCAACAGTGATCAGCCCTAAACTGAAGGCCTCCGGGGGCCTGAGAAGTTACAACCATGTACAACGTCCCATTTCTGTCCTAAACATCCCTTTCTAAATTAAAATCACTTGCGAAAGTATTCCATTGCATTGGATGAATATGCTCAGATTGCTAAAGGCTACTCCATATTTACAGATATACATTAAAAACTAATGCTTAGTGCAATTATCCAATTCATTACCTGCCATAAAAACATTTCCATCCACTCACATATAAACAAACAGATTTGCTGATGCACAGATGATCAAAAAGCTCAAACACCACTTAAGAAAACAGCAGACAAAGAGTGTGAGCTAGGGAAAGGAAAACTGGCTGCTTTCATGCCAATACCATCACCAATATTAATCAACCTGAACAGTTAGTTCTTTTTCACTTCTCTGCCATCCTTCCACAATAAAGCTTTACTGGAGAGCAACTGAGCCTTTTTAGCTCAGTACACATGCTGATATCCACATCTTGCTAGTGACAAAGACCAGGCTTGGGAAGCAAGGAGGTAAATCAGCCCTACGCTCTGGACAAGAAGCAGAATTTGAAATCAAGTCTCCTGAATTCTCTGAGAGCCAAATCTGTCTCCAGAGACTAACACTTTAAATCGTAGCACACTGACAATAAATCTCCTATCATGAGGAAGTATGTCAAATCGGCTGGTAAATAAGTTATTACATACAGGCAGAAGACATTTGCTTTATGACAGAGCTACCTGAGACACACTGTACCCAGCCTCAGACAAACTCTCTGGAATAAGGAGTCTTGCTGAAAATGCAGTGTGCTGTTAGCTTTAAGTATTCAGCTGCAAGCACAGTCCAACAAGTCAGTCTTAACTACGCAATCTACACTGATAATGTTGGTGAATTCAACCCATTCTTTTGCCTAGAATTATACAAAAAAGGAAGAAAGAAATTAAAAATGGAAGAATTACTTTACTGACCCAATTCCAGAAAATACAAAGTCTGTCAGTGGAATTAATACTTTTCTATAGCTTTCAAGTATTGTTCAACTTGAGACTGAAACAGGTAGTGAATGCAATCAGGATAATCCATTTAATAATACTGCAGAAATTCATCTGTATTTCATTCACTTTTTTTTTTTTTTTATCTTTGTCTCATTAGTGCCTCTTTAATACAATGGTCAACACTTTGGACCTGCCTTGTGCTGAGAAATATTTACTGTAATTACAACATAAAACTCTTATTCACAATCAATCTGATCATTCCCTTAGCCACGCATCATCACTCAATGCCTGCTAAGGAAATTGGTTGAAAATAACTAAATGGAAAAATTATTTAAAAGAAAAGTAAAAAGCCTTTGAGTGAAAAAGAATTCAAGTAAGAGAAAAAAGATGCATTCCATGAAAGGGTTCTTGAAAGTTATTGTATCAGAGACTTTTCCTGAAGATTACCAGGTGCGACTTCAGCAGTTGTAGCGTTTTCTGTATCTTTCTATTTTAAAAGTTTTGTTATCCATTTTCACAGTGATTTGTAACTATAGCCTAAACAATCCTCTGCTCTTCTGCTCTCTGCTGGTTGTTCTTTATGTGAAGTGAAATGCTGAGGAGCAATAAGGTGAAAAAATTCACCCTTATATGTAGGAGTAGTTCCATGTAGGGTGAGCAGACCAAGGAAAGAAACTGGGAAAAAACAAACAAACAAACAAAAAAGGAAAAGATATACATCAGATACATGAATATCTTTGAGCCCATGGCTGATATAAATGTATCCTGATGGGGAAAAAAAAAAAAAAAAAAAAAAAATTATTTCTATGGTTTACATTCTTTCAGAATAATTCCTATTTTCCATCTATGTATTTGATACCTCTTAAACATTCCCATATCTGAATGGGTCTAAGCAGTTTCACTTACAAGCTGCAAAATAACCTCACAGCCCTACCATTCACTAAAATACCACGTTCTAAACATCTAAACATCTGGTACTCCTACATTCTAGTACTGGCAGTCATCTGAATGGTGGACTGCCAGTATTTAACACAATCCTTCTGCTCACTGAACAAGCCAACTCTGCAATTACAGCACACTAAATTCATGGAGGAAAGGATCTTCTTCAGTCCTTATTATTTAGCTGGACTTCATCTTTTGATCCAACTAAACACCAGAAAGGATAATAAATCACAATTAAAATGATTCATTTTACCACTATTTTCATACAGAATATTTGCATAAGGAGAGTTTGAGTTCTTTTTTGTTTGTTTGTTTTTGTTGTTAAGAGGAGCAAATAATTTTTGCCACTTTCTTGTTTGCATAAGGCATTCTCCAGGCTTTAAATTCTTCCACTCCATTCTTCCGCATATGCCTTATTCTAGTGTCCTATCCAAAGTCTTCCAATTCTCAGACCTACTAGCTTGCCTTTCCTTTAGTTGTTCACTCATGGTCCTTTCTTTCAAACTTGACAATTAAAAATACATTTTGGATGAGCAATAAAATTATAGCACATGATTTGAGGGTCAAACCTACTCCTCTGTGTAGGATTCACTTTAGGATAGCTGTAACAAACCAAGGTTGTAACTCTAGCAAGCTCCAGCTATTTTTAAACAGGTTTCAGTGTCTTCTCTTTCTGTTTACATTCCAGTCTGAAGATACTGTTGTGAGATTTTCCCAAAAGATTTTCCAGTCTGCCAGCCACACAAAATGGCACGTTTTTCTGTATCTAAGTTAATTTCCTTTCAAACAATGAAACCAACAAAAATGCTTTTACCTATAGCTTTTAAGGAGCTACAGTTCCATATCTTCCCCAAAAACTGTCAAACTGCCTTGGTCTGTTAAGCTGCCAAACCTGTTAAATTGCCTTTGTCTCACAATTCTGAGTCTGTAAATCATTGTTTCTCCTAATCTTATGAAATTATTCTCCATTTTCTGTATCATTTCAGCTTAATGCAAAAAGGCAAATCTTCAAAAAATTATTTCATAAGGCCAGTATCTGGGATGAGCCCCAGAAGCACGGCTCGTTGCCAATCCGCAGTTTGCATTGCTGTAACAGCTGCCTTAAATGAGCATTTGTTTAGCACAAAGTAAACCTGACGGGAACTTCTGTAAAGTCCGTTTAGTGCAGATAATCCAGTAGTGGTATGCTCCCCTGCTACAGGGCATGCATTGTTCATTATCATGCCGTGAATGAGCCTAGATTTGTATGTTGTACTCTTGACATGAAACTACATTAATCGTAGACTGAGATTTCTTTGTTTAGTAAAACAGACCGTTTGTGACCTGTTACTGTATCTCACATTCCTATAGCCCACAATAGACTTCTGTCCACAGGGCTCACTGCACAGTGCAGTGTTAATGCAGTCCAATAGCTCACCTAAAAACCCACACAAAATTCCAAACTCAACAACTGAGTCCATAAAGAGCCACCTGTTTTCTAGGTTTGGCCTTCTGCTTCACAGTTTGTGCAAGACTCTATTATTAACATGCAGGATTTGTTCTTTATTTTGGTTGCTTTGGCTTTCTTCATCTCCATGGTATCCCTGGTAAGAAGCATAATATCTGAAGATATCATAAGAAAGCCCTTTGTGCTCCAAAAGATATACAGAGTTTCTGGAATAAGGCTGCTGGAAACTTTGCAATAGAAACTGGTGGGTAAATATACTACCTCTCAGAGAAAGCTGGGTTGCCTTTCCCTGACAAATGGGAAGATTAACTCCATCAAGTCCAGCACGTTCAAGAGTCCGCCATCCTCAAAACTTCCTCATCACGTATCTCTTGCACTCCATTTGACAGAAGGAAAATTAAGCTTAAATTGTTGAAGACCTCATTCATTTATGCCAAGAAAATCCCACACAGTTTGAAATTAATTGATAACACAGAAATCCCCTCCCACCTGCCACATGGAGCCCAGTCTCCAAAAATCTGCAATATCTCTCTAGAGCGGTATGTGAAACAAACCTGTTTGCAGAACTACCTTCACCCTCCTCCCATGCCATCTTCCCACACAGAGAAACATTTCACTACTTTTCTCTCATGTGGAAAATAACACGCTCACATTAAAAACAAAGGCAAGATCATCATAACTCCTGGAAAAGCCTGATTTGAAAAAATAATTTCTTCTCTTAGTCAATACATTTTCCTCCAAGTAAAAAAAAAAACAGTGTTTTTACTCCAACAAAAAGCAACACAAACAAGAGGCAGCACTTGAGTCAATGAACCCTTATGAAAGGCCTGCTAACAAAGGTATGCTTTAGCTTTCTTCTTTCTCTGGACATTTCTTTTGCTTTCTAGGAGGCCTGAAGATCTCTTTGCAGAAGTACAGATTGCAATTGATTGCCACAAAACTTTCCATGTATGGCCTTCTCTAAAGCAGTCAGGTGAGCTGCCCAAAGGCCAGTCTCTGAGGAGTCATTCATGGGGCACAATCACCCAACTCCTACTGCACCTAGGGCTAGGGCCTCTCCCCACCCACAGTGTTCAAGGAAGCAGGTTGCACCATTGCCATACAGGGTTTCCCCTTATAAAGAGGCTATAGGTACTTTGCAGATCACCTCATCAACAAGAGAGATGCCTACATGTTTTGGTTGTTTTTTTTTTTACACTATTTCCTTGTCTGTGTTACAGCAGCATCTGCAGGCACCGTAAGTGATAAGGCCACCTTACTTCAGCTGTCACCTATAGGATATGTTCTTACTAAATATTTACAGGTTAAAGAAAAAGGTCTAGAGGCCAGACTTGACCCAGATTTGATACCAGAGCACTGGCCTGTTTTAGGGGCAGTACAGAAAAACACCCAGCCCAAGCTTCTCTAATAGTATGGATTATGTCACTCTGAAAAGTTAAAGCTCTGATCTTTAATCTCTTTGGATTTAGGAGGCTCTTAACCATGAGTACTTGAAATCCCAAGCTACAGGTAACTTCAGGAGGTTACCGTATAAGGTGCACCCATGTATCTGAGGTGCCTAACCAGCACAGCAAGGTCATTGCAAATTGTTTGGCTGCACAGCAGATCTCCCTCTGGGAGAACCAAACATTGCAGCAGGGGCAACAGGGAGTCCAAAGCAGGACCTCATGTAGGCTGCCAGATATTAGTCAGACCTCTTAATCACAAAGGCATTCTCACTGAGTGTTGCTCCACCCAATATATAACAGCTAATTACCCCAGTATTAATACTTGCCACCTGTTTCCTTCTCTTTAGAGAAGGAAAGTTTCCTTAGGCTTTGCCCAGGGAAGCACATTTTCCCTAAGCCTGAGTCCCCCAATTTCCACATTTCTTTCATGTCAGTATAACTTTCTAGTACCAAAAAAAAACAGTCAACAAAAATATAAATATATTATCAGGGATCTTTCAAAGTAGTTTGAGTAACCAAGCTTTGTTTCTTTTGTAAAACACTACCTGCAACCTGCTCTTTCCCAGAGGCAATCATAATGATGGGTTTCCACTCCCTTTCTTCTCTGGTTTTAAGACAATGTCAAAACAGTGCCTGTGTTACAAATTAAACAGCAGATTGTTTTGCAAACTCCCTTGCTGTTTTCTCACTATCAATTTCCACCTGAATAAGGAGAGTTCTTTGAGGAAGAAAGAGAGAAAGTAGTGAAGTGCTGCCTCTACATCCTCTCACCTCTCATGGAAAAACCTTCTGCAGCTGCTGGTGGCCATCAGGGATTGTACCCAGGGGAGATCACTCAGGCACCCTTATGCCAGCTTCTTACCATGGTGCAATGGTTTCAGCACGCGTGGAGGCTTCTACTTCACAGATCTTTCTCATCTCATGACTTCAGAGAAAGCTACAGAAAAGTGTTGTCTTATTTTTTTTCTGATTTTTTTCCCCCACCAGTGGGTACTTTTATTCATTGCATTTTACTTTCACTTATTTTCCTTTTTCACACATACAGCAGAGCTGACAGAAATTTGTGAGGGCTGTCTCATGGCAGCAATTCAGCACTGCAGAAATTTAGCTGAGACAGGAAGCTACACTGCAAGTCTTCACATGTCACTTTTGGTGTAGAAAGCTTTGTCACATAGAAAATTTAAAAAATATAGACCGACACATTTAAAGAATTTCAAAAGATAAGAACTCAGCATAGTGTGAAAAAACTCTTATTTTTCTAATAGACAAAAATATCATATTTCTTTAGACTCTTTTTTCACCTCTTCACAATGAGCTGTGTAGACTGACACTTCATCAGACAGCAGGAGGGTTAGGAAAGAACTTTGCTACATTTTTATGCAGACTTTCCATTCCATCTTAGCAGAAACTAATTCTGGTGTTATTCTGACATGAACTTCACCATCTCTTCTTACCAGCACCTTCTCCAAGCCAGCACAGAAATTCATGTTTGAAAATCAGGCAGTCTGACAAGGAGCACAAAAATTAAGGGACCAGACAGTCTTCCAACTTGCTTCAGCAAACCCATTGCTAAGAGCAGCTCATGGCAAGAGTGATGAAGGCATACCACACAGCTCTAACCAAAACATGATGATATGTTGGCAGAGTTCAGCTGAAGAAATTTTCTACATAAGAATGATGTGCTGATTTAAATTGGTTTATGCTGATTAATTTACTCTTGCTTCACAACGGTGCCACTTCTGTGGGCAAACAAAGCTTCAGTCTTAAATAGATGCTTGAAGTGTCGTTCTCATAGGATTCATTTAAATTAAGGGATAGGTTGCAAGAACAGATAATTTTGTGATTCAAAAAGCATTATATGTTTCACAGACTTGGAACCCTGAACCTTTATTCCATGATCTTATCCAAATGTTGATGTCGTCAATGAATTTTAAAGCAGCTTCTAATTAAGATAAATAAGGAAAACAGATGCTGCTGAAGAAATGCCCAGTAAGGATTTCTATTTCAAGACAGAACTCCTTTAAACACATAAGCAATTCTGCAAACTGTGGGATGTGATACACACAACTAAGTGATAGGCATTTAGTGAGACTTTGTGCCATTTTATAAGTCACTGAGCACTCAGCACAAAGGTGATGATATAAAATAGAGAAGAATGGGCCCGTAGCCTCCACTTCTTCTAATTAAAAATAGACATAAATTTCATAAATCATAGCCAGCAGCATTTTCTCTCCAGGCTACAACAGCATTTGTTTTCCTTTAAAGAGTTTCATCTGCCCAAACCAAAAAAAAAAAAGAAGGAAAAAAAAACCCAACCATATTTAGTTTTCTTCACTCAGAGGAAAATACACACAAGATACCCATTCAACCAGTTTCTGTATTTAAGCTACAGTCAATGGTGCTGTAATACAAGTCTCAACAGGGCCACAATGTGACCTTAAGAAAGTTAAATGGTATCACTGTGGAATTCTGTAGCAGAGTAGAAGTAAAATTAGGTCAGCCTAATTGAATTGCAGTAGTTTGAAAAACACCTTTGCTACCCACTTTGAAAGGGAGACCACACCAGGGAAATGTTTTAGAATCTTCATCCTTCTTATTTCCAGCTTTGCTTGGAGAATTCACTGCTGGTGGACCCTCCCGGGCTTTTATTTGGCTGGAGGATGAAAATATTGCTATAATTAATGATAACATTTGCAAATGGACCTGAAGTTACCTTCAACAGCATTTTATCTGCCTTTTAAGCTGTTATGTGCACATTAGGTTTTATCAAGACCACCTAGATTTCTCACCCAGGAGAACAACTTTCCTGCAGGCTTGTCCTGGTCTGTTTTATGCAGCATTCTGACTACACAGAAAGCAGAAGAAGAGGGCAGAGCTGTCAACTGCTTTGGCAATGGCCTTTTCTGGCCTTTGGGGACAGCTTGTCTTTCTATCTGGAGGAGTGTGTGCTTAAAAAAATTGAGAAAAACTAACTTTGGTCATGTAGGGCTTTCCACACAATCACCACAGGAATAAGGAATATAAATAAACACATAACAAAAGTGATCAGAGAAGTTTCCACTCAAGCCTGTGCTTAATAACAATGAATATTTAAAATGTCAGCTGAAGAGCCTCTACTGCGCATCGAGTCATCCCTCAGCTACGTGTGTGATACTGATACAACTGGGAGCTGCAGCAAACAAGTCACACACTGAAGTTTGGGCCTTACAGGCTGCATGTTACCCAAATGTATGAATGATTGCTGAGCACATAGGGTTGCTTTCAACCACAAATTTACACAGTAACAGTTATCTCAAATACTGCTCCAGAAGAGTCGCGTGTAGCTCAGAATATTTTGCTATGACAGCTGCTTATACAGGAAATACCATTCCTCAAGGTTTCCCAATTTTCTTAGCCTTCAGCACAGTATGTTCCTTACCTCTATTAGTACAATCTTTATTACTAAGCCATTTATATAAGTTAGTTTCTGACTGAATCTCTAATCTTCTAACTGACAGGATTATAGATATCATGTTATAAGATATTACTTAGGGGATTTTTCTACTTATAGAGTCAGTTTGCAATCTTCTCTCTGTCTAAATTATAGCCCAGGATTTAATGTCATCCATTTCTACGTCCTGAAAAATGTGAATAGAGGGAAATTCCATTTCTACGAGGTGTTCCCCATTGCTCTTTGCAGAGCCTATGACAGTACATTGCCATTTCAGAAACCTTTGTAATTTCTGTAGCTAAATTAGATGCTGCTTCATCATCACTGCCTGAAAATAGGCTGGGAGATGACCGGGTGTCTGGGAATGCTGCTTACAAAAAGCCAGGTTCTAAGAGAGATAGCTGCAACCCAGATAAAAGCTGCTGAGACTAGCTGATCACATGGGCATATTTGCATCCAACAGAGCATGCTACATCAGTGGCACTGGACAATGATAATGAAGAAGCAGTGAGAGAAGCAAAACGCTCACAGTGTACCTACCTACCCTTCTTGCCCACCAGTAAAATCCACAGATTGTTGTAATAACACTGTGAACAGAAGTAAAAGCCAGAAAAAGATCCATAGCAAATCTGCAGAGAGGAGCTGAAGATCCACAGCAGAACATGCGGCTTGTTAAGCTGCCATAAGTTTCAGTTCAATTCATACCTGCTGTGAACTCCATTAAAAAGAAATACAAGAAACACATCAACTTCCACCTTTCCCTACTCTGAAAACAGCCTTATCCAATAACGAGATGAGGCCAACAGCAGAGAAGATGATTTACTTTATCAGTCATCCCTGTGTAATATCTCAGAGCATGCAACACGGCCTTTACAAACAGTTGTGCTGACGATTTTACACAATAGTTGTGCTGCTGCCAGGTATAGCATTAACATTAACTTAAGAAATAGCTCATGTCTTTTGGTTAGAGATGTTATATATAGATGAGAAAGATAAAATATTTATTCTACAGTTAGATGAAAAAATGCACTTTTATAACAAAGTCATAGCATCCAAGTCGCCTGGTGTTCGACATTCTTTGTGAACTTTCCCCAGAATTACTTGGGAAAGCAATTACTTGGTGTCTGCCCAGTACAGTAGAGTGTTTGAATGGAGCAGTGAAGTTGCATTTTTTGACTGGAACTTGTTATGAATGTTCTTGTTTTGACAAGAGTGTTTAAAAGCCAAGGACTGTGGATCTTTTCAAAGTATGAGAATGTCAGAGAAAGGAAGAGAGGTTGAGGATTTGCCTCATTATGTTGTGCAGCAGATTGCACTCAACACTCACTCTGAATCCTAAGTTCCATATAAATATTCATAAATGCATTCATCACAGGTCTAGTAACATTATTCTGAAACTTAGAGACCCAATTCTTGAATCCCAGACAGGCCTTGTCAATTTAACCAAGAAAGAAAAAGAAAAAACAACTTGAACTGATGGTGCTAAGACAACCATACAGGGTTTGGGTAATCACAGCAGAGTGCATGGCATTCTGCTCCTGTGGCTTACAGGCACTCTCACACCTGTAGTCAACACAGGGAAAAAAGGGCAACATTCAACCATTTTTCACTCTTTTGGGGTTTATTGTTCAGTATTTGAATAAAGCACCATTGTTTTCCAAATGTATTTGCCAGGAGATTAACTCAGCCCCTCAGAAACTTCTACACTAACCAAAATACCAATCCATACATAAGTTCAAATAATGCTCTGAATAACTATTTCTTCTTAAAAAAATAAAATTAAATTATAAGCTGTATACACTGTCCAAAATTCTCTCTGTGCCTAGACAGAGGCAATGAAAGCATACACTTCACTGTAGACTAAAGGGATAATACATAATCCCTTTATATAATTTAGAGTTATATAATACAAATACCAGGGAACATTTGATCAGATCAAAAAGGGGACTAATTCAAAATAGAGCAAATAAAATTATTCTTCTGGCATAACTAGACCAGGCAATTTATTGCTGAGAGAAAGAATACAGTAAGGTTTCCATGAAAAACAATGCTTTGTAATGTTACAACTGTGAATAATATGAAACCAGACATAAGTTTTAAGAAGTGAAAAGTTATAGAAGACTCTAATTTTTCTAAGTCAAGAGACAAAAGCCATGTTGGATGGATGTAAATGTTGTACAATAGCAGTTCCCTGACAGGCACTTTCAGTACTTCTAAGAGATCTGATGCTCAGTACAGGTCTGAGCCTGAGTCTGATCAAGCTTGACAATTTCTGTGTCTCTTCATACACAATAAAAGAAAAAAAAAAATGAACAAGACAGTCAGATATTCCTGATGATCCATTGCAAGGACGAGTAAAGCTTTTCTGTTTGTTTAGCAAAGTGGCAGGATACATCTATTTCATTGCCTTTAATATTATATTTAAATTTCCACTCTCTGTGCATTCCCCTAGAGTACTTTGTAGCAGTTGTTGCTTTTGTTGAGCAGAACTCAGGTGGAACTAAGATGGAGACCCTTCCAACCTGCTGCTCCTTTGCAGCTCTGAGCCAGGTGTCCAAAGAACAAGGATTTGCTGCAGTCACTGACTTGCCACCTGCCTGAGGCATTCGACTGTATCTAGAACAATGATGCTGGAAAGTACTCATGAGTAAATACCCAATAACATTTCTGTGTTTATAGCATCTGTGAAAGGTGTGGAGAAGGCTATTCCTCTACTGCTTGTTTCCAGAGCAAGTCAAACCCATTAATTAAATTTATGCTCTTGTCCTGTTTCAAAAGGAAAAACGGAGCTGATTTATGGGCACTGACAGCTGCAGGAACCAGGAGCTTGTTTAGCTCTCACCACCCCTAATTAATTTTTAAGCATCTGGGCAAGTTGGTTTCTGATCAAATGAGAAGTTGAATGTCCTCAACTTCTACAAAGAAAGACAAAGGAAGATGCTCCATCCAGTGCATTGTCTGTCAGGTTGTCATGGTTTCTCAGTGCTGGCTGAATACTGTCTGCAGGAATTGGGTACCTGAACATCTCTGTTCCCAAGCAACTTGTAGGATGAAGCTCTGAAAGGTCTCACTCATGTAGCTTTGCTTGCCTATTCATTACGTTTCTCCTCTCGAGAGTAAAAACTTTAATGAGAAAAAACACAGTATCTGAGAAACAGTGTAATCTATTGCAACAATAGGAAAAAAAATCTTGTTAACAACAGACCCTAACCCTAGGTTAGAAGAATATTGCCACAGCATGTACAATACATACAAATACCAATATCCAACAAGACATTGGTATGTTCATTTTTTCTTCCAGGTTCTTTAAACAAGATGCAGATTGCTAACATTATGGGTTGAAATCTGGAGGCAGACAATCAAAACACATTTGATACCCATTCTAAGAATAGAAAATTGTTACAGAATTAGAAATCTTTGGATGCTGAACTTTCACCCTAGACATCTGTGACATTTTTGCTAATAAAGAACTACAATAAACATAGGAAGAGTGTATAGACTCTATCACCTGCCCAGCAAATGTTGCTGTTGCAGACGCTGCCAATAAAGATCAAAGCTTTCCCGGCATTAATGAGCTCAAACTAAGCACTGCACAATCTTGCAGCAAGCTCTAGACCTCTACTGACTTCTACTGAGTAGAAGGTTGGGCCAGATGAACTCTGGACCCCTTTCCAACCAAGTATTTTATGAGCCTGTACAACATTTCATAAAACAAATTCAATTTATTTTGTTGCAATTCAGGATTTGGGTAGCAGAAAGCCTGGTAAAAACAGCTCATAATCATTACTTGCCCAGAAGAAATTGACAGTAGCTGGCATGAACTTCAAAATTAGTGGAACAAATAAAACATAAAAATCCCTTTTTTCACCAATGATCTAAATGTCTTCACTAAAAGATAGCTATGGCTAAGAACTTGTATCCAGACACCAGTGGGCATGTGATAACAGACTACAAGGTCAATTAAACAGACAGCAACATCCTAAGTCGTCTCAGCTAATAAACAGATGATAATCCTCCAGAAATCTCCATGCAGGTTTGAATATATTGCTGTTCACAATTCAAAAAAAAAAAAAAAAAAAAAAAAACAAAAAACAGCATTTTATGACCTCTTCAATTTATGACTCATTATGAAAAATGAGCAAAATTCAATTCATACAGCTGGCAAGTGGAAGTTCAGCCCATGCACCCAGGAAATGGTGACATCGCAGCACTCCTGTGGATGACTACAGCATGTTTTCAGCTATGGATCAAGGCATAACTTTTCCATTACTTCTCAGGCTCCCCACAAATCAAGGAGCACCATTAGATCTCAAGGAATTATTAAACAGTGTTTATTTAGATGCTACTGACGCATGATGTCTTGCTTGTTTACACACTTCATGTTTTCAGTAACGCTGTATTTACAAGAAGCATAATGAAAGAATTCAAGAAACAGTGTTTGCACAATTACATAAAAAGCCTTGAAGATCTCTTTGAATTCAAAAAAGATTGGAAGAATAACTAACTTCAATCTGATTTTACTTTTTAAGTGCTTTTCATAAAGAAAACTGACTATTCATTTCTCTCCCTCCCCAATTCCCCCAGTAAGCCAAGAACTACTGTTTTACTTTTCTTCATCCATATAGAGCCTAGGAGAAAAGCGTACACAGCGTTTCACAGTTGTTTCACAGTTGATAGATTATTTCTGATTTCTGTGAATGCTCAGAGTCAAATCAGGATTTTCAAATTCACCTTTGATTTCACAAAATTTCTCCCCTTCATTACCTTGCAATGGACTCTTAAAGGTTTTGATTACATGCGCTGCAAGATCAGCCATTTAATCATCAACAAAATGTGGGCCTAGATTTTATACAGTCTGTGATACAAAATCCATTTCAGCTTTCCTTAGGAAAAAAAAAAACCACCACATTAATACAACTGTATGTAAATAATTATAGCGGAACACATGGGCAGAAACAAAAAGAAAGCATGTAAATCAGAGGTTTGCTTTACTAAATTTGAATTGAGATGAAGAGTAGAACTGATTAAAAAGATCCCAAAAATGCTATTGTACTACACAGTTTGCAGCAGAGAAAGTATTTGAACAGGACTACAAAAGCATGCGTTGGGCAGGACCTAAGTTATTAGAGTATAAGAGGAAAATGTGAGGGGAATACAAATCTTAGGACATACACTAAAACCACTGTAGACAGCTGATGATTTTTTTCCTGAAACTGCTGAGGACAGCACTGAGTTCTAATAGTTCCAACCCACAAAGGAAAGAAGAGAAATCTATAATCAGTTGATCAGCTTGGAAGACTAAGTTAAGGCTTCTGGGATGGAAGAGTTAAATCCCATACACTTTTTTGAGCAAAAATATACATTAGTCTTCTTTGATCTATTGTGCAAGGGATGCTCTTTCAAAAGTACTGGCCAGCTTCATATATTACATAGCAAAGGAGCTGTGCCCTTGCTTGAAAACCTCAAGCTGGGAGCTGCTAATGGAGTGGGAAAGTAGGCAGATCTCAGAAGCAGCCATCCACAATTTACTTTATGCAACTTTATGCAACTTTTAAAAAAAAGGAAGAAAAATAAAAACCACAAACAAAAATCCAAACAAGAAAAAAACGGGGGGGAGGGGGAGAGGGAAGAAAGAGAAAAGAAAAAAAAAAAACAACCAAGAAGGATTCAACAACTGGACTGGAAGGTAAATCTGGAAATATCTGCTCACGGTGCCTAAAAGTTTGCATTCAGCAATGAGATTACACTCAAGGGCACTCAGGGGCCATGCCAAAATAAGCACAGGGTATTGCACTTAGATTTTGACATCATGGCTTCCAGACAAGATATCTGGAAGTAAATGAAATTGAAAATGCAAATAGAAGCATCTACAATGCAAGTACCCAAATCTTAATGATTTTGTTTAAATTCCAGGTTATTCTGGAATGTGAAAACTCCTTGCTGCTTGGATCCATGACAACTACATAGATGCTATTCATTTATTTGAACAATCTGCACCAATATGGTAAGCCATGTTCCAGAGTCATGGGCCACTTATGTCCTACAATGCATTGGTGGGAAGGGACATGGAACACTTTGTGCTTCCTTCTGTCTCAAGAACAGCAACATGAAAAGTATTAAACAACATAAAAAAGCAGGATGTAGTGACAATCCTTGATTTATAAACACTGTTTACACACTAGACAAGTTTCCAAGAATATACCAAAAAGGATGTCGCTAAGCAAAAGTGATGGTAAAAGGAGTATTTAGTTAATATGCCTGAGTATAATTTGCAGGAATAAGAACAGCTTTCCAAGCTACCACCAAGTAAAAGAGAAGAAAGCACCAAGTACAACAAAAAGAAAATACTTTTAAGTATAAACATAAATTGGTTTATGTCTGAGCCTGTCTGACACAGAGAAAATGAGCTACTAATTCAATTGAAATCCAGCTTCTGCACATATTACTGTTAAACATCCAGCATTTGATGCTGAGATTTCAGCACTTATTTTAATATTATAGGCAAACAGTTTCAGCAATTCATTGGTTTTCCTTAAAACAAACAAACAGAAACTCTTACCTTTGGATCAAAATCCAGTGACATACATCACACCACAATGAAATCAATCATCATTTGAGATGATGAAATGGGTAAGCTTACAACTTACCAACAGCTATGACTTGTATCAGCTCTCCTTTTTAGCATTTTCCTTTTTACTTCCAGAGAATTTTAGAAACATGTTTCCTAATAGCCTTAAACACAGAAAATCCAATTACAAAGTAATGAAAAACCTATAATTAACCTACTATTTTTGAATCTGTTCAACAGACAGAAGCAATTCAGAATTGACAAGAATGCATTGTACAGGATGCATTTTTTGCATTTTTTAACAGCCTTTCAGCATATGGCAAGATTCATTTTAATTTCATTCAGGACATGGCATACACAAAGCAAATAAGGACATCTAGTCAAAATCATGATGTAAGAAAAATTAGAGATCGAAACAAAAATTAAATGAAAAAACCTTTTTTGTAATAAATAATGGCAGTTGTATCAAATAAGAATATAATTAAGTTAAAAAGAGACACAAGAAGAACCCCCAATAAAAAGTTGCTTAAAGACAGGAACGCACAATGATTCATTCTTGTTCAGCTTTATTCTTACTCTACTCAAAGTATCAACAGCACCATTAACAGATGCACAGAAACACTCTCAACCCTTTGCAACACTATAATTAGATTGAATAGGGCTATAAATCTCCAAAGTGCTGCACAAACATTAAGCTCTGAAAAGGATGTGGAATGGTAGCATACAAGACAAGTGAAGTGACTTGCTGTAGGGCAACACAGAAGGGCAATGAATCAAAGGATCCAGGCTCTCCTTAGCAATGACTCACACCTGATCTCAGGGCCACCTCATTTTGGTCCTAAATCACAAGCTGCTGAATTCAGCAGAATGCATTTTGTTTTCAGTCATATGTCAGGCTTTAAAAAAATAAAGAAATAAATCAGAAATTAGAAAAAAACATTCTAAGTATCACCTGTGGGTCAAACGCTATGCATTGTTGTCTTCTTGTCTTTGTATTCTAACAGGGACTGTTTAAGTACCAGTACAGCTGAGGGTACTCTAAAAATTGAAAGGCTAGCAGTGAAATTTTATGAGAGCTTGTCAGAGTTCAACCACAAAACTGATCTGTATAATCGTAAGGAATGCGTACACAAAATATACAGCAATGGCCATCAAGTTGCCTTGACAATCCCCTCCAGCCCCATTACCTGTCGATGCTGAATTCAAGATTCAACTAGATGCTTAGATGCTGGGAGAGTTCTGCTGAAAGGGATCTCAAGGCCTTTAAAGAATTTGCTTTTGCAAGACAAGCCTTGCAAGGCTATTCTTGGTAGCGCAAAACCATCTTTGGAATCAAAGCTTGCAGTATAATCTGCTACCCAAAGTTATAGTTACCCAAGCAGACAGATGCTAAGAAAGAAAGAAAGAAAGAAGGCATGAGGCACAAGTTCTGGAATCAACGGCAAAATGCATTGACCATTTCACAGGTGTGAGCTGGACGTGATGGTTAATGTTTGTTAGAGGTTTGTGTGTGTGAAGATCCATATGGCCACACCCCCTCCCTCCCTACAAGAAATGCAGAAAATATTTTTTATTTTTAAGGAGAAAAAGCATCTACAATGTTTCAGTTTTAACTATATCATTATCTCAAGAATTTATCTCTAAGTTCTTAATAGAAAGCATTTCACTGAATTTTCCATTTTGCCTGAAGCACACACATCTGCAAGAACAGTAGCTTCACCAGGTACCTTGAATGCGAGGTGCAACACCAGAGGCATTTCTTACATTTCAACGTTCATAAAAATCCAGAGGAGAAAGTTCTGACAAGCATTTGTTAATGTTTTGACACATGCTATAAATATCCTGGCTGCCAGCAAAGGAAAAAGTAATCCCATAATATTTGAAGAATTTCTGGTTTTATTGTTTAAAGTGTAAACATTTCACATGAACCCTAATCCACTGTAGCCAGCAAGCTCATTCTCACGTTAAGCAGGTTAGCATTCCAGACCAGCTCAAGGGGATGAGTGTGTTGCTCAGGTGATTTGTTTGAACATTGCCTAAACTAAGAAATTACTACAGAATGAAGAGGAGGATGCTATATTTCCACACTGTTTGCAATAGACCACTTGTACTTCAGATTAACCTACCTGTGTGGACATGAAGAAATCACTCACAAAGCATTGCTTTACTATTGCAGGATCAAGACATTTAAACCAAATCTTTCAAGCAGTCGATGGAGTACAATCTGAAAGGTAAAACTTTTTTTGTTCTCCTAGTGTAGGTTTAAGACTAACTGGCCATTCACTATCACAGCCTCAGTATTCCACAGCAGGCAATACCATTGGATTCATTTTCACTATGCAGTACCTTATATTCCAGCAGTGCTTTGTGGCTACGAGCACTAGTGACAGAACAGGTTCTGAACTGTGTTTCTTTCCAATGCCTAACATTTCAGTTGTAACAAATAAAAGCTTACCCATTTCCACTTTCAATTTTAGAAGAAGTTGAATACTGTAAAAAGGAAATACAGGAACATGGAGTTGTCTCATTTTAAATTAGTTAACAAAGGTGAAAAAATAGGAGAAAATGTGAAAAGGAAGGCAAAAGGTGATGGAAAGAACAAACAAGTACAAAATGGGGGGAAAAAAAAAAGAAGTACTTGGAGAAAGAGAACAAACTGGAAAACAAGAGAATTTATTTGGCTTAAGAGGGAAAGGAAAGCACGCTGACATCTAACTGCTTGTCCTATCTAAGAGCTGTAGGTTATTTCATTAACAGATCAAACCTAATATCCTGACAATTTTAAGCACGCTCCATCATCCATTTGTTGTTTTTCTGTGTTGTTTCTTTTTGCTGTTTTTTTTTTGTTGTTGTTTCCTTTTTCTTTTGTTTTACTAGATTAGAATTACTGAGTCATGCTAACTGCTTAGGGCTTTATCCAATTTTCTTGGTATTAAGAGAGGGTGATACACTGAGCAAGTACACAACTGCTGCAGTGCCTGCCACTAGCAATATTTGGGATGATGTAAACAAACCAAAAGTATTTGAAATATTCAGGACAAAATGATTTTGAGGACATAAAGCTAGAATTGAATACCACAGCTGAGATCACATATCCTACCTGGCCTTAATCCTGCCTAAAGGCATAAATGCAATATCTATTTGAAGCAATCTCCATAGACATCTGAGCCTACTTCCAGAATATTGCTCCCTTAGCTAAAAAACTATTACATACTTAAAGGATAAGGGCCTGCTAAATTCCAGCAGTGTCTCTTTATCTCCACTGCCAGAAACTCAATGGGAAAAAAGAAATAAATAATAATAAAAAAAAGCTGTTTGTCTATCCCCAAAGTTGCTTCACAAACAAACAAAAAAAAAGCTTTCAATAAGCCAGCATGCCAATTCTATTGGTACAAATTAACTCATATGTAAGTGCACTTACATTTAATCCTTACTTTCATAAGCTTTACTATTTTCTTTCTAAAAGAAAAAAAAAAAAAAAACATGCAATTCAAAACATGAGGTCTGTACTATCTCTTTCTCTTCCTCTGTGAATAGAATGTGAATAGATCACCTAAATGTTCAGAGCCTTACAACAACATTTGTTAAAGGTTCTGCTATTGATAGCCCCCAGGTTGTTGTTGAAGACCAGTATGCTGTTCCCTGGTTTTTGCATAGAACTTACAGGCAGATAGAGGCAACAGCCTCCAGCAGACAAAGGATGAAACCTAAGATCCAAGAGCTTGATTAATCTTGGTGTAAATGTGCTGCTATGCTGCAAGCTAGTGGCAGCTACATGACAGCATCTGTGGTGTAACTACATAATAAAGCTAGATACTGGCCAGGTTTGCCTAGTTTTTCCCCCAGACTTCATCCTGTGGCAGTAGGCTGTAGCCTTGACATTCACTGCCCAATATTTTTCATTCTTCACAGCAGAATTTCTCATTGATCCTGTATACCTGTAACTGACATGATAAAAATGAAATTACTCCAGAAGGTTCAAAAGAGAGAAAGAAAATATTTATTAAGAATCAATCCACATCCAGGAAATACTCCTGTATTTAAACAAGCTCCAAGCCTTCAGCTGAGTCTGCAAATGAAAGACTAAGGAAAGTGATTGTTGAGTCAGAAGAGAGAAAATAACAGCTCCACAGCCAGATGTGCTGACATTAAATTCAAGTGAAAGGATTTGTTTGCTCTCCTGTCAGTGCCACAAAGAAAATTGACATGTGCAATTTCTGGTTCCTTCAGACCCAGAAGAAATAAATATTCTGAAAGGCAGATTCTGTCCTTATTTGCATTCTCCATGTCCCCTCTGGTGAGAGTAGAGAAAACTAAGGTCACATCACAGTTATATAACAGCCAGGAGAGAATCTGTTTTGTATTCACACTGCCACACAGATCCTGAACCGTTAAGGATCTAAGGGACTGCTGGCAAAAAATGTATAGCTAATGATGATGACTATGTTGAAAAATAGTGTATTGTAGCTGAGAATTTGCCCCATCAAATAGTGTTACTGTACTCTTTGTGTCTACTGTTATTTCCATGGAAGTAAATAGGAGGCATTACTTTCAGAGCTGTGTAAATCTGTCAGGAGCTGGATAGAAGCTCAGACCCTGACGTACTGTTGTTTTCCTTAAAAGTACCTTTCTAATCTCAGCACCTGTCTTTTCTAATTTCAGCTAAATCTTAGCTTTCACCACCTGTGCCTTTTAACTATTGCTACCTTTAACATCTCATAGCAACTGTGAAATTTTCCCAGTGCTCATACAAAACACCACAGCTTCTAATGTATTGAAACAGGCAACATGCTCCTATACTGTCTACTCTTTGCGACCTAAATGTATCAAGTCTGTAACATTTTTAAGCCTTTCTTCTTCATTTCATCTTCAATCCAAAGGTCAATAACTTCTGCAGCTATATATGCAGCACTAGAAGCATCTGTAAGAAAGCTATCACAAGAGACCTTTAATTTAGGTCATTTCCTTCATATTTATAAAATAGGTCTGATGGACCTACTGGGAAAAAAAATCACCAAATTTTGAACAGTGTGCAGCTTCTATGCCAGGAGATACGGTACATACATCAGCTGTAAAAACAAGACTAAAGAGCAAGGACATGCATAAAAAACTCCAGAGTTTCCCATGGAAATGATAACTAGTTTTAAACTATTAAATTGAGGGACTCATCAAAACTTCTTTTAGTACTAGAAGGTCTCCACTGCTTTCAGCACATGATCACAGGACATGGATGCAGTGTAACAGATTCATGGTCTGCAGGACTTTTAGGATAGGGAAGAAGTTACAAAGTTACAGAATACCGCAAATCTGGATAGAGCAGCTCAAATTTCAGGTGCTTGATCCTCAGATGATACAATTGGGAGAACACGTACTGCAGTGCATCAAGGACGTCATTAGGTAACATCTTGAACTGAAGATATTTCTCACAAGAACTATGAATAAGCCTTCTGGGAGGATATAGAATAGAAACTGTTCAAGAAGACAGGGAACAGAGAAGTATTTTGGGATATATTCAAATTGTTCCAAAATGTTTAGGAGCAAAAAACCAGTTTTTAACAGATACACTAGGATGATGTGAACACAGAACAAAGTTTCTGAATTATAATATTTTATTTTTACTGCAACATTTTTATAAGCTCCCTTGTTTCCTAAAATAAACTTCAAAAAATGGAACTGGGACATTGATGGCATACATCAATTGCTATGCACTTTTCTTCCTTCATCTACCCAAATTCTCTGCACAATGGTTTCCTGCTGGTCCTTAGAGTAGTCCCGAAGGCAGAAGAGAAACAACCATTTGATTTCATAACCAGAACTTCAGTAGCTCTGTTTCCAGACATAGGAAGAAATAAGACAATTTTACCAGTAAGAAAATTGGTTTCACAGGTATAGAACACAAAAATTTAGACTACTATGGGTGTGTTTGCTGTTTAAGACCTGCTTATTTATCTATACACATACCTCTCTTTACAATCTAAGCACCTGCCGTGTAATTTCATGTAAGGATTAGGGGCATGACAGTGACAATCTGCTTGCTCTAACTGAATTTGAGCTGGTTTGTAAGAATGAGTAAATGAGAAAAATGAGTCATGTTTTTCTCTTGAAAATGATTCGCTTCATCAAATCTATGAAGCCTATGAAGTATTTGCTCTCTTCAAGAAGGAAAGCCACAGAACAACTGCCCATACAGTTTCTACTCATAACACTGCTACTCTAGGAGGCCTAGATTCTCTAGCTAACATAAAAAACAACCTATCCTCAGAGCTCACACAGACCCCCATTTCACTGAGCTGTATACTGCATACCACACAAGCCAAAAGCCTTTTAAGTAGTGCCATGGTAATGGTATGTTCTAAGAGATTTAGTATTTCAACTCTGTGACTAGTTGGACTCATTTTAGCACCTCAGCGGCACTTTGGTGAACTATAAATACCCAAACCCAAAGCTGAAATCCACAATCCCTTCTGGATGTCCACAGGTGTCTTTCTAACTAACTAAGGATGTTTTGATGGCTGTAGGCAGAGCTCATATCATCTCAACAGGTGTCAGAAAATATCTCCTGCTGAGCTCATCTAGGAACCATAAAATAAGCAGACTATCAGTATCAGGCATGAGGAAAGGCTGTTCAGCCAAATACATGATAGAACAGGGAGTCCAAGAGGAAAAAGGTTTTAATCAAGTGTCTATATGCATGCAAGCCTGCAGTAACAGGGCCCCAGCTGGATTCCCACCAGCTGAGAGCTTGTGAACCCTTTATTGTAGGATGCAACTCCACCAAATTTCCTGTGAACTGAAACATTATGGGGCTGCTGAGGCTACAAACCCTGGCAGGAGTATGAAGGCCACATCTCACATAGACTCAGAGCATAATGTTCAACCTAAAACACAGCAGTCACAACAACCTCCAGTCAAAACCACCAGGGAGACAGAGCTTACTTTTACATAGTATCCAAAGGGTTAGCAAACTGCTTCATAAATTAATAAATTAGCAGCCCTGGTCCCAGTTAACGCTCAGCCTCAAAGCCATGTCTCACAGCTATCAAAGCCACAGCCCGGACAGCATGCTGCACAGAACGCTCAGGACTTATTCCTAGGGCTATTTCTATTTTCAATGATTTAAAAAGACATTTAGGTACAACTGAGATTTTCAGACCAAGGGATGAAATCCATGAATTCATTCTCCAAAGTACGAAGTTGCAAAGAGACACTTTAGTGAGACTGTTAGTTACATAAAATTGTCTACAGCTATTTTGAGACTCCAGCTGTGTCCCCCAAACACAGATTTCCATGCCGCCAAGCCTAACACAATTACTGAATCAAATATAGTGTCTCTGCTGATTGCTTCTTTCACACGTACATGACCATCTGCTTACACACCCCTTTTTTGTTTTAATTATTTATATTTCTTTTTTACCTTGACGCATATTTAGACCGTACACTCCTTGAAAAACAATGCATTTCTATGTTTGCGCCTACGCAATATGGCCCTAAATACAATTTGGGGTTTTAGGCATCTCAACAGAACAAATTATTAGGATACATAGGATTAACAGCTTTAAAGGACTGGAAATATAAATGTCAGTAGCTTAAACAACAGAGTGATGTAAACTTGGGAAAAACACACGTAGGGAATAAGCTCGGCTGAGGAGGAAATGAGTGTTTGTATGCTGCAAGCTATATTTGTTTTTCCTTTGTGCAAACTGGCTAATGGTTGTGAGAGTTTTGCCCTTTACTCAACTCTTTTTTTAATCATCAAAAATAAAACAAACATTTTGTATGGTAAATCATGGCTGGGGAAATGCTCTGTGGCTGAATGGTGCGAGTGATGAGGAACTAGTAAGAGAGCACACATTTCCCTTAAAGCCTTATGAATATTTAAAATCAATTGAAAAGGTGTAACAGGAAAAAAAAACCCACAGAGATCACCTCTAAGTCACACCCCATAATCAGTATGGGCTCCATACCACAGGGCTCTAGACCACAGGGGCCTCACAGAGAGCTCCACCCTCTCAGAGATGTTTAAAGAAAAAGCCACAGAGATTACTCAGTGAGCAAATAGAAAAAGAATGGCTTTAAAGTAAGAAACGTCAGCAGGGTGGAAAAAAGAATGATCCAACCACATGTTAAAAGCTTCCCGTGCCACTCAAAGGACAGCAGCAGCAGGGCAGGGACTGTGCAGGCCCACTGCTCCTGGACGAGTGGGATGCCAAAGGGTGCATCCCAGGGCCAAGCACTGCTGCTGCCTGCCTTTATTGAACATGCACCAGGATCACATGCTGGAAAGTGAGCAAGCGTTAAGATAAGCTTGGAGCTGAGTGCTCAGCACCATCAGGTGAGCAGAATGGTTTCACCTGCCAAGTTGGGTGCATCTCTTCTGTAAGTGTGTGGGAGAGCACGGAAAGTTGTCACTATGAAGCATAAGGGCAACATCTGTGAAGCAAATAAAACAAGGGACATGACACACTGACCAGCAGCATCAGAAAGCCACTACAAGAGGCAAAAGACCTGTCTGACCTTGCTGATTTGGGAACAAGGACATTCTGGGGAGGAGGTAGCAGGACCTAACATAGTTATGCATAATATCACACTTTGTGGAAGATCTGCTTAGGCAATAGCCAACAGTTACAACTCAAAACAAAACACCTTTGTAAAACTGATAGCATGTACTTTTCAGTACTTTCCCCTTTGGTCAGAACACCTGCAAACAAGTGCAGGTGTGCTCACGCTGGGCTGGCAGCACTCACGCTTCCCTACCTTGAGGTCTGCCTGCCACTACATCTCAGTTTGATGCAAAACAGCTGCCTGAACAAAACAAAAACATGAAGGGGTAAGGTGTAGGTAAAAATATCATCAGGACCTGACGAAAACACAGCAGGAAGATGGAAGGCATAGGTAGTGAGTGGCAGTAAAGAAAAAAATAAGTGGATGTTGCATTTATACCAAATCAGACTCTCCCCATTCCAGCTAAGGTATTTACTGTATGGTAAGGTATTTTACTGGCATGGAACAACTGGCACGTGTTGCCATTGTCAACCATACCAGTAAAATTTGCTGGTATTAAGACCACATACACAGAGATAACCAGTAGGTATGTTTTCTGATTTCAGCAGCAGCATCAGGTTAAGTCTGACCTTCTGTATGCTCTTTGAGTAGAACTAGGAATGTATGCAGGTATTTTCACTGCTCTGAGCATCCTGCCCACCAGTTTTGTTTTTCATCAGACTGTAGCTGGACATCATGTTGGCAAGATGGTTTTCCTCAGCACTTGGAAACAATTACAAGACATAATTACTCCCACACAGTGGATGCACCTCTCAGCTAGAAGATTGGACTCTCCCTTGGATGCTGTTATTAATAGTCCAAGCATATAATAGGCAGTTTGCACTATTTTGCATACATAGTAATGCTAATGTGATCTCAGAATGAGGACAGTAAGTGCAACTTTTTGTCAATTATTATTGCAAACTTCCTGGATAAGCACTTAAAACGTACATATATTGCCATCCTGCAGATAGATGTTAAAGTCATGATAACATTATACCCGCTGGTTACATGGTGAGTTGGCCACAGCCTGGTGATCAGCTGCTGCTGTGGTCAATATTCATCAGACAAGTGCTTATTACTCCAGTGTTTCTGAATACTAAGTTGCATTGCTCTAATTTCTTGGAAAGTGTAGGGCTGAGCTAATCAGAAACCTCATGTGTGACTTGGTTTTCACCCTTGCTATCGCTGCTTCTACAGCACTGTCCTTTAAGGATCCCATTATCTTCTCATGGATGCTGAAAAACAACATTCTGTGCCATCAGATCTTCTCAGCAGAAGACTTAAATCTACGTCAAGTTACAAAGTATTGATATTTCAGGTGTATAAATTCCCAGATAACAAACAACACAAAGTCACTTTTCTCCCATGAAAAAAGAAAACCTACAAGTTTAAACCACTTTCATGACTCCATTGGGAATAAGAATATATAGTAATGTTAAGTTCCTACATACAAACAGAAACAACCCTAAACCTCATGCCCTAGAGAGCATAATGAGTACAAGTTCTCCCATTACGGAAGCAAACAGTTGTTGGCTGTGTGCAGTATTAGCATGTAACATCTCCAAAGGTTTGCCACTTCAGCCACAGAAACAAAAAGAATCAGGCCACTGCACTGAACAGCAGAAAACAATTGAGTTCAACTTAATTTGGCCAGAGAAAAGAAAGAGAAGAGTCGGGGAAAAAAGCATGATCGAATTGTGGAGGTTAGATAGGATTCATGTAAATGTATGGAAATGTAGGAGGTTTGAGACAAGTAAAAGAGTGATAGTGCGAATAAATCTGAATGAATCAATGGGGGATCTGTCAGAGAGATGTTTGAAAAGGTCCACTAAGCACAGATACAAGAAAAAAGTTTGGCTGGCAACAAGTGACAGATACAGCAGGTATACGCCATGTCCATTAATGGGACTGAGATTATAATAGTTCTGAATTGTTGGCTTTTTAAATTATTACTATTGAAGAAATACAATTGAATAATCCTGACATTTCCTTGCCAAAAGCTGGGGTTTGACAAAAATAAGCCATAGAGTGTTTTCTACTTTTATATTATATGAAAAAAATGAAGAAGTATTAACAAAACTGTGAAAACTTCCATGGGGAAAAAAAAAAAAAAAGTATTTTTGGTGATATTTCTAAAAATTCCTTTCAAAACAAAAACACACACTCACATGTGTTGCACAATTCCTTCCCTTTCAATTCTAACAGAATAATCTTTGTAAAATATGTAAATATTCTTCTCAAGAGCTACAGATAAGATAGGAAAGATAATTTGCATTCAAGAAATGATGACATTTACTGATGAAAAACAAGGAATTGGTTTGAAAGGTGCAAGCAGAATGCCAATAGACATACATAACTAAGGCTGACTGCCCTAAATTACTACTGTAGCTAAAGAAATTTTACGAGTCTTCAGTGGGTCCCTTCTGACAAGTTATCATCAGTTAGCTGGACTAGAGATGCACATAAACAGTTCAGTGGGTAAATGAGGCCTCATAAGAGGACAAAAGGATCTGGTAGACCTGAGCAGCTCCACAGATTTGTTTGTCAAGTAATGAAAAGAGCACATTTGAGAGGGAGGAGTAACATAGGCCAGGCAGATATAACCTTGGCAATAATGTTGTGCTGGCAGAGGGATAGTACAAGGCTCTTTCTGGCAGACATTGACATTCCTTGCCCTGAAACTCAGTGTCTGCCACTCTCAAAACAGGAGGATAAAACAAGCTGCACCCACAGAAGCACTTGCAACTTTCCCTTGCTTGCAGAGCAGTGCAGACAGTAGGAACTGTGTGACTGGGATGGAACAGATACGCATTCCCACTGGGGCTGGACTGCAGGCTGGTCTGAGTGTGAAAGTGACACGTCTGTGTTACAGCTAAGGAAAGCGAACGAGAAGCCTGAAATCAATTCAGATACAGAAAAGTTAACAGGCAAATCCAGCTCATGAGGTGGGACCATTTTCTGTAATGAAGCACATTATGATGCCTCCCCAGGTTGGTTCATTTATTTGAGATGCTGTGGAACAGCTGATTTGCTCCCTGAAGAACTTTGAATACAAATCATCAGACTAAGAATCAGTCAGAGGAAAGGAAAGTAGAGATTTCAGTTCAGCTATTGGTGTTACTGCAGAGACCTCACTGCAGATAACATATTGTTGCCTCCATAATAACTACACTAAGACAAGAGATGCCAATGAATCCAGATGCTCACTGAAAGACATTAGACATGCTACATGGTCTTACTTTTCACAATTTTTTTTGTTGTCACCTGTATACTGATGGGTCAGTTCTAACTAACTTAGACTATAACTTTCAGGTACAGGTGCAGAAATGATCTGGAGAACCCCTAGGACAAGGGGATTCTGGGCCCAGAACAATTCTTTCTCTCTTTGGAAACAGTCTGCCCTCAGAATAGAGAGTTAGGTCAGGATAAAAACAGATTTGAAGAGTCCTCTGTACTTTATGGAAAGTAAAACACTTTCCCCAGATGCTATTAACCCGCACACAGATTTGCTAAAGTAGCTATGTCCCTACTCTTTCTTCCTTAATAACCTTCTTCTGTTATCTTTCTCTTCCTCTATGACAGGAGGGTGTTTTTTCTAGAGTATGTTTACTAGTTCCCTAAATTTCTAATTATAGTTCTCTGCTCTACCATCTGTGCCACAATCTCTCCATGCTTTTTTTTAATGTTATCAGTTACCAATTGTTCTGCTGCCTCCTCCCCTCAGTAACAAATTGCACTTCCCTCCTCCACACCTGATCCTTTTTCAGCCTTTGGCACACACTGAGGACAGCCTCTGAAATCTGCTGAGATGAGAATGCCTCCTCAGCACAGAAGGCAAAACACACCACTCAAATTGGGAGAAGCTTGTCAAATGCCACAGATGTCTGAGGTTATTCTCATCCTATCCCAGCAGGGTCTAGTCTGAAAACCACCTCTACCTGGAAAGGAGAGCAGAAAGAGGCATCCTAGGCCACTGGGGGATGCAAAATTCAGTTTCAATAGCCAAGATAACACATCCAAGTGAAAGCACATCACTTAGTAATTTAGAGTGGGAAAGGATAGAGGAAAGTGAGAAGTTGAAGAAACAGCAAAAGCTTATAAAAAAAATCAGAATGCAAGGAAGAAAAAATAAACAATCAAAAAATTGACTTAAGAAGAATGACTCAGATCAAAAGTCACCGAGTCACGATATTTGTGACTTACTAGAAAAGTAAAATAATACAGTGCTTGCTCTCCTCATCTTTCTGCCTGAAGAGATTATACGTGTGTGTATATATATATATATTTATAAAGACAGAATCAAAATATAACATCCCATAAACAGAAGTTGAGATTGGCCTTTTTTCTGTTTCCATGTAAACTTCTAGGAATATCAAGACAGGTTGTCAAACAATTTTTATCTCTCTGAAATGCTTGCCCTTCCCTTTTTATGATATTATCATTTGCCTGTTTCTTTTTCATAGCACAGGTACAGTTTAAATAGGCAGTAGAAGCTGTGTTACTACATAATTTAAAATCAGATATGCTGTGTTTCTCAAATATGATAAAGCAAAGCATACTTCTCTTAAAGCATACTGCAGCTTGTAATGCAAGCTTACATTTGTGGAGTCAGACATCATACATCCTTGTCATCCACAGCAAGGTCTCACACAAAGAAAAGCCCCTTTCCACCCTCAGAGGGGGTGCCACCAGCAAAACATTTAACATCCTTCCATTTTTCAGCAAGTATCTGTCTGACACAACTGGCATTCTGCTCTCCCCTAATTAAACTCAGTTACAGCATCCTTAATAGACAGAGCAGCACTTTTCCCAACTGGTTTAGAACTGTTGTATTCCTATATCACTGTATTTCAAAGCAAGAAAGTCACTCTCTTAACATCAAGTCTTCCTGGTCTCTGTGAACATTGATTTAAGGTGTTGCCAAGAAAATACAACCAGAGTATCTTTTGTATGGTCAGTTCAAGGTCAGCAGGAGTGGCTAGTGAACAATGTGAGCCTCTTTCATTGAAGAAAAAGGGGAAAAAAATATTTTTACATTAACAGAAGCAAGTACTGGCACTAAATATGCAAACCATGAGGCAACAGCACTCTTCCACACTACGAGAATCTGAACAACTTCAACAACATAAAAGAACATAATGACTTACTCTAGACGTCTTTCTAAACTTGATCAGAGATAACATAATTATCCATTGCTTGAGCTCTCTAACCCTTTTTGGTTGTTGTTGCCAATCTGCATATCATGTGCTTGATTTAAACTGCTCAAGACAGGAGCCTCTTCATATTATTATTTGTTAGTGGAGCTATGAATACAGTATGGAAGTCTTTAGAACAAGCTACATAAAACAAAATAAGTAGGATTAAAGCATGTCTTTTCATGGTATGAAACCAATTTGTTCCTCAGAATCCTTTCCCAAGTTTGGCTTTAAATACTATTATAATATACATGGTCTGTTCTGAAAACAATGCCTCCTATTTCATAATGCTGTCCCATGACATAAGAAGCAGATGGTGTTGGTATGGCAGAAAAGGCTGAACCTTCCTGCCAATATTCCATTACATTTTGTTTCTGTGTGGCAGCAGAGGAGCAAACTGGTGTCTGACACGGAAGTGCATATGACACAAAGGTGTGTCATTGAATTCTTCCATGTGGAAATAATTTCACTCACTGACATTCATCAGTGCTTGCTGAACATTCATGGAGACCAAACAGTGGATGGAAACACAGTGAGGCAGTGGGTGGTGCATTTCAACAATAGTGACAGCGATATGAAAGACAAGTCATGTTCCAGGCAGCCACGCAGCTGTCACACCACAAAATGAAGAACATCTCAGATCAGGCACATGAATTGTTGGATTACAACCAGGGAACTGTGTACAGAGATCAATATCAGCTTCAGTGTGTTGGAAACAACAGTGGCAACACTGAAATATCGCGAAGTTTGTGTCACATAGGTCCAATGAATGCTCACACAGGAACATAAAGAACATTGTATGCAAGTTTTACCTGACCTATTGAACCAATACAAGGCTGAAGATGACATTTTCCTGGATCACATCATCACCAGTGATGAGATGCGGTGTCACTGCTATAAGCATGAAAAGTCAACTCTGACTGTGACACTGCAACACTGACTAAGCCAAAGGCTTGAACTTACAGAGTAAGGCCAGAGAAGATGACATCCTTTCTCTTTCAATTCAGTAACACCAGGCCCCGTATCAGTTTGAAGACTATGGAGCACATTGTCAGTCTCGGCTGGACTGTCCTACCACACCATTCAGATTTGGCATTTTCTGAATTCCATCCCTTCAGGCTGATAAAAGAAGGTTTGTGGCAACATATTCTTGGCAACAGCGCCTACACAGCAGCTATGAAACAGTGGGTCACCTCCACTAGTGCAGATTTTTACAAGTGCAGCATGCAGGCTGCTGTTCACCATTAATGAAAATGTATAGCTAATGGTGATGATTGTGTTCATAGTATGGTTTGAGTTGGAATGGAACTCAAGGATCATCAGGGCTCCAATCCCCCTAGCCCTAACAGCTTCCCAGGAGATCTCATCCAACAGTGCCTTAAACAGCCTGAAGTTCAGGGTCCTGACTTCACACTTTGCCAGGCCTACGTCACTCAAGATCACAAACTCAACCAGAGCATGGTCGCTGCAGCCCACGCTGCCTCTGATCTTAATGTCTTTAATTATCTCCTCCACACTAGCGAGTGCCAGGTCCAGCAATGCTTCCCCTCTGGTCAGTCTGTCAGATACCTGAACCTGAAAGCAATCATCAGTGAATAATCCTGGATTATTTGCAGCTCGCAGAAATATTAAAAATTGTGTTTTATAACTCAGAATTTGCTCTATCAAAGTGTTATTGTGCTCTTTGCATCTTCTAGCTTCTGTGGAGAAAAATAATAAGCTATTACTTTCAGAGCAAGCTATGTATATATGGAAGAAGAGGACGAGAAGGAAAAAAGACCAACATTGCTCAGACAGTAACACTGTAAAAAATATATTCCTACTTCAGGGATGTCAACTAATTTTTAAGATAATACTGCATAAAATATTTCCACGCATTATATCTCCTTCATGCCAGTGAACAAATCTACTTGTAACTAATCAGCTGAAAAGCATAAGTGCAGTAGCTGCGGAGATCATTCGAACAGTTGTAATTAAAAGTTACAAACAGTAAAGTGCTTTTTATAAAAGTAACAATGGTATTTCCATTTATAATTGCTTTCTGTGAAGATAACAAACGTCTTCATAACAGAATGAAGGACATCAATTGGCACTTCCCAATAGTCAAAACCTATACAAGCAAATTCCTTTTAAAAATCACAGCGTTATAAATATAGGCACTCAGTAGGAAACTTGTCAGAACAGATTAAGCAGAAGCAGCCTGATGTGCAGTGCGCCCCCCCCCCAGCTCTAAGCAGGATCTGCCCTCGGAACCTGACTATGGGCAGACTTGGACTGATTTCACCAAACCCAGCCACTTTAAAGCCAGGCACCCAGGCCTGCACAGGCGCTTCAGTGGATTCACCTGCCAACTGACAGCAATTGAAGTCATCACGATTTACCAGAGCTGAAATAATATTTGCATACTCATAGCCTGTGGTAAGCATGAAGGATAGCAGCAGCTTAACCTCTATAGAAAGAGTCTTAACATAAGTTGTCTTTCCCATGGACAAATCACACAGTCACTGTGACTTACCTAATGCACGGCACCCATTGAGACTTGAAGGCCAAGATTCACAAGGGTTGGTCAGTTTTAAGCAGTTTTTGCTCTTTTGTTTTAGAAGCAAGTTTGAGCTAAAACTAAATATGTGATTCCAACCAAAACAAGTGTCAACATACAGCTTAGCTCAATTGAATTAACTTCAAATCACTCCTAATCTAAAGGAGAGATAACTCGTGGGTATCCAACATTTTGGCTTGCCTGGGCTGCACTGAGTAAAGAGGAATTGTCTTGGAGCACATATGTAGATCATTCCAGAAGTAATGCCTCCTGTTTATTTCCATGGAAACTACAACACATACTGTGAGCAAAGGAACACTGCTTGATAGAGCAAATCCTCAGCTACAGAACACCATTTTTCAACACAGCCACCACCCCTAGCTATACATTCTCATCAGTGAGGAACAAGAGCCTGCATGCCACACTTGTGAAAACGTGCACCAGTGGAGGTGACACACTGCTGTTATCACCACTCCTGAAACGCACCACCCACCATCTTACTGCACTCACATGCATTGTTTGGTTTCCATCAACCTTCAGTATGTATCAATGAATGAGTGCCATTTATTCCTCATAGAGGAACTCAGCGACACACCTTTGCACCATGCACGCTTCCATGTCAGAGGCCGTTCTATCAGAGTGCCCCTCTGCTGCCATCACACGGCCACAGCATGTAATGGAATGTTGGTGGGAAGGTTCAGCCTCTACTGCCCTACCACCAACATCCACCTGTATTCCTCAGAGATTTGTAATGAAAATTTTCCAGTGCTTCGTTCTTGAAAAAATTGGTCACAAATGTGACCAATAAGCCAAAAAGCTATGACATGAATAAAGCATCATGTGAAGCAAGGGGTATTTCTCTCTGCCAAAACAGGGTTTATGACAGTCCAACAAAGAGACGTGATCAGATTTTTGAATGTCTAATTCCAACTCTACACATTACTTTCGAAAATCTGCAGGTCACGTATTTATGCTGGCTGAAAACTGAGTCACAAATAATAAAAAAGATAATTTCTTGACAATCTTGAAATCTGTTCTTGAATTCAGTCATCAAAACAGAACGCAAGGCTGCATGTTTTTCACTGTTCGCAGGACTGCATTCAGCCACTGCATCACAGTTCGTGAACTTACTTGCCATTACTTGAGCTGGCACCACACTGCACTCTGTGCCCAGACTTAGCTCACATGGGGTTCATAGCACACCACTGCTTGCTATAGCACACACACTGGTTGCTGCTGAGTTGCAGTTCCAAAGCTGCTTCCATGATGACACGGTACTGGGCAAGCCAGACATGCCTGAGCTAATTCATCTTTCAGAAGCATCCAAGCAAACAAAGAGTTATTTATCTATTAGCCAGAAGAGGCTACACGAGCTGGCTCAAACAAGCCCTCAAACAAGCCTCATACCACATCAAACTTGCCCAAATCCCTTCATATTGCAGAAGAGCTGCACACAGGGAGGGTCAGTATTCATGGCCACATCAGCCAGTTCTTGCAGGATCCTTGGCGAAAAACACTGCATCAGGATTCCTGCTGTGACATTATTGTGGAGGACAATGGCACACAGCAAGAAATCAGCAGAGGTGTAAGAAGGGAGAATGCATTTAAGAAAGAGGGAGAAGCACCATCAGATAGAGGCAGCGGAGCAGCTCAGCGCAGGCTGCCCTGACAGGCACTGAGCTGCAGCAATCTGCCTAACCCTTACAGCAACTTCTGCTCTAAGACAGATGAGGCACAAAGAGTAAAGGCACAGGCAGGAGCAGGTAAGAGCCAGCTGCTGAATGACAGGCTCTAAGAGGCTCCAGAAACATGGTACTGGATGTGAGGCACTGTGCACAGTGCTTGCAGCAAAGGAAGTCAGATTTAGAGGGGAAAAAAAGGAGAATAAAAAGCTAACAACATGGAGCGCATTATAATTTCTGCCAGCACGATCACTGGTGGGAAGTACAGGCCATGCCTGGTACAGACAAATCAATAATATTTTCCTTTGCTGAATATTTCCTTTGCTGTAGAAAATATCCTGACCTTGTGTCATCAGTCCATCTTATGGGAAGCAAGCTGCTGTCCGTAGGCAATGGCAAAAGCATGCAAAATCGTAGGTCATGAAGAGATAGAGTTTGAATTACAACAATAATTAACAAGCTGTCCTGACTTGATTAACTAGAATTAAGGTAGCCCAAACATGTAAAATCAAGAATAACTTCTTCCCCCAGGATTTGGGGTTGTTCATATTTGTGCCTTCATTTAGGTTTAGAACATAAAAGTTCTCGAGTGTCCAAATTAACAAGATGTTTCTTCCCATAGTAAAAGAGTGACATACGACCACATAGCTGGTGGCTCTCAGCATCTCATCAGATCAGGCAATAACACACATCCACAGAAAGCTTGCATTATACTGAGATGTAGCAAGATTCTCGCAGTTTGGTAGCTCTAGTCAAACCCTGAGGAATTACCCCTGTAGTAAAATACAGGCACACAACAGTGCACATAACTAAACGCCAAGCCCAGCAACATCTCTCTCTGTATATAACCAGGAGATGAATAGAATCGCAGTGCTCAGTAGCTCTCACCACATCGTGAGAACTTGGCACTGTGGTTCCCACCTTTCATTCATGAAGGATATCAAAATGCAAATCTCCAGAGAACAATGACAAGGACGACCTGGGGCAGGAAGCAGTGTCAGTACGCACCACATTTCAACACATGAAGATTCTTCAGAGTATGGGACCCAAAGGTGGCAGTGAAGGACTTGTACTACCTGCACTGCAGCCACACCTGCAATGCTCCTGTCTGCTCCAGCGCACAGACCAGAGGGCACTGAGCTCTGCTAGTAAGAGACAGGACTGAGTGACACAAAAGCAGGAGATCCATCACACAGGCAAGGCTAAGCTGTGGAGCTGCTCACTAAAGAATGCTGTAGATGCCAACTGCCAATAGAAAAACATCACTAGTTTATCTTAAGAGTCTCCAAATCATAAAACTGCTGCAGACTGGAAAAACATTCTGAAAGAACAGCATTATCTGCTTAAGAGTTCTTTAATTCTTCCCCGGATCATTCTCCAACTACTGGCAACTATCAATGCAAGATAGAAAACTACAAGGAGCTTGAACTGCACTGCATCCATTTTCGCATAGGCGTGTTTCTATTTAACTAATAAGACCGTTCTAAACACGAGCATAATTTTCAATACAATTACCCATGCATTAATGTCATAACACTTCACTCATTTTCCTTCTCCCTTGCCTTCCTTTTCTCTCTTTTCAGATTAAAGAAAATCCAGATGGGGTGCAGGTGCTGCAAAATGATAAAAAGGTACAATAAAAGACATTTAAACTGGATAAAAGAAAAGCATTAAAACATGTCTGTGCTCCTCCACATCTACTGCTAAAATCAGTTGGAGATTGGAGCTTTCCCAGATTTTGGGTATCTTTAATGTCACACCAGAGCATGCCTTCTCTCAAATGCCCTTTTGATTCAATGTAATCAAATTTCTATATTTCTATAATTTTCTATAATTCATTTCTATAATTCATGAGCCACAGAAGTATTGTGTGGGACAGAAATCTCACCTTAACCAAAAAGATTTTCCTTACATAGGTAGCATAAGCTACCCTCAATTCAGCAGAATGAAGAGCACAGACTTTGTCAGAACCTCCCTCTCCCCTAAAAAATGAAAATCAGCTACAGATCCTTGCTTTCGTCACAGTTCCTTATTTATTTTTAATTAAATTAGCTGCAAGAACAATTTCTATGTTAAAAGTCATCCTGAAGAAGGACACTTTTTTTTTAGAAAGACAACACTTCAGTCCCACTTAATGGCTACTCTTTTCCCTGGCCACATCTCCAGAACAGGTGAGGAAGTGGGAAAAAGCACTGGTCCTACAAGAGAAAGAGGGGAGGTTCTCTGATATCTTCCTGGGCTTCTGGTGAACCTCACTACAGGGGTCAGTTCTGTGCTACTCCCAGGAGACCGCAGCATAATTCAACATTTACATTCAGTTTAGGTCATTCTCAGGTCCTCAGGTAAACCTCAGTTACACCAGTTCCTTAAGAATTCAAGCTTAAAAATGAAGCGTAATCATTTTTAAGTACTACTGTTAGTAGCCTAACATTTCTTCTACAAACTTTTCTTATTCCAGCTACATTTTTGATCCAGAAGAATTACAATCATCTGAATGCACTCATGAAGGAAACAGCTACAAACAAGATGAGCAAAGAAGCAATAAATTCAAATTCAAACACAATCGTGAAATTAAAGAACAGAAAAAAGAACTCCAGAAGGATGAGCTAAATAGAACAGGAATTAAAAATCAGGTAAACAGCACAGGGGAGACCCTCTGGAACCACAGAGGCGATGCTTTTCAAGATGACAGCCTTGCAAAGTGTGTTGCAAAGCTTGATGTTGCAGTCAATGGCAGCAACTCCCATTCTGGTGTGCACCCCATTCTCAGCCCCAGCACAAACTCAGTGAAGAAAGCCAGTGAACAGGGCACCTCCAGCCAGCCAGCAGAGCCTTCTTCAGTCAACACTGGAGACTTCCACTCCAAATTGAATGAGTGTGGCCAAGAGCTTGACCTAGGAGCAGGCAGACACAGGAAGGCAGACTGCAGTCAGACAAACAGTGTTCGAGGTGTGAAGCCCCAGTCTACAGAAGATAGCAAATTTCTCAGAGGAAGTGCAGTACTGGAGATCCAAAATGATGATGCCATAAGACTGCCAGATATAGATTATTGCCAAAATGGCAATCAAATCAGGAACTATGTTGAAAAAGATAGCATTTCAGTTAACTATGCACACCCAGACCAAATGAGTAAGCATTCAGCAACGCATGGCCAAGACCTTCACGTAGCCTCACCTTTGCATACGAAGAAAAGCAGTATCAAGCCTTTTAACAGTGACTCTGCAGGCTTGAGTGAGGACATTCCCAATGGCGTTGTTGCCACAGCTGTGCCCACAGCAGCACAGGCACCCACACACCACAGCCACAAAGACACCAATGGACAAATGGAGGAGGAAGACGCAGAAGTAGCAGCAGCTCTGGCTGCACTGGAAGCTGCAACTGCAGGTGAAGACCTCGAAGAGGATGATGAATACTAGATGAAGATCTCTTTCTGATACACTGGGTGAGATCCAGATTTTTTTTTTCCTGGATTTACATGAATGCATGTGCTGTTCATGGGGACAGCTGTTACAAAACATGTATATGAAAAGAGTTGGGACTAAATCTGTATGCCTTCAAATGTTTTATACAGCCTTCTAACTTTACTGCCTGAGGCACACACACTCTTCTGTACAGGACAAACCAGGAGGGCAAAGCATCATTCCTTACACACAGAATATTCTGCTGTATATCCACCTCATCTGGTCTCACACAATCATTTCCCTCTGTTTTGACTCTCAGGAGGATCTGTACACACTGCATTTTCCAGGTTCAGAAAAAATCCATTATTTAAAACTGAACTACAGAAGACATGGAGTTAGAAATCACAGATTTTCATGTTAGCACAAACAATTAAAACTGACACAAAGCTCTATAATGCAGAGTGAAAGGAAGAAGGCAGCTAGCTCACACTTCAGTTCAGGCACAGGTGGATTTAGGATGATAACTCCACTTTTTCTGACACACCTTGGCTAGTTTTGATCTGATACCCCAGTGACTCGCTTTCATAGAATCATAACATTGCTCAGGTTGGAAAAGACCTTCAAGATCATCAGGTCACAACCACAACCTAACCACAGTACCTTAACTCTAACAACTCACCGCTAAATCACATCCCTGAGCACCACATCCAAACAGCTTTTAAACACACCCGGGGATGGTGGTTCAACCACCTCCCTGGGGAGCCTATTCCAGTGCTTAACAACCCTTTCTGTAAAGTTTTTCCTGATATCCAAACTAATTTGAGGCCATTTCCCCTCATCCTGCCACCCATCACCAGAGAGAAGAGACCAACCTCACTCTCATTGTAGGCACCTTTCAGATATCAGAAGAGAGCAATAACATCTCCCCTCAGCCTCCTCTTCCCCAGACTAAATAGCTCCATTTCCTTCAGCAGCTCCTCATATGGCACATTCTCCAAGTCCTTCACAAGCCTTTTTGCTCTTCTTTGGACCTGCTCCAGCACCTCAGTGTCCTTTCTGTATTGAGGTGCCCAAAACTGAACACAGTACTCAAGGTGGGGCCTCACTAGTGCCAAGTACAGGAGCTCACCACAACATTTCTGATGCAAGCCAGGATGCCATTGGCCTTGGCCATCTGGGCACACTGCTGGCTCATATTCAGCTGTCCATCAGTACACCAAGCTCCTTTCCATCAGACAGCTTTCTAGTCACTCCTCCCCAAGCCTGCAGGGTTACCTGAAGTTGTTGTGACAAAAATGCAGAACCCAACACTTGGCCCCATTGAAACTCATACAGTTAACATGGGCCTATTGATCCAGTCTATCCAGGACCCTCTGTAGTAACTTTCTACCCTCTGGCAGATTAACACTCCCTCCCAGCTTGGTGTCATCTGCAAACTCACTGAGGGTGCATTCAATCCCCTCATCAAGATCATCAATGAAGATGTCAAATAGGAGTGGCTCCAATACTGAGCCCTGGGGGACACCACTGATGACTGGCTGCCAACTAGAGCTAACTCCATTGCCACAACTCTGGGCTCGGCCATCCAGCCAGTGTTTCACCCAGCAGACAGTACGCCCATCCAAACCATGGGCACCCAGCTTCTCAATGAGGATGCTGTGGGGGACAGTGTCAAAGGCTTTACTGAAGCCCAGGCAGACCACATGTACAGCTTTACCTTCATCCATTACATGGGTCACCTTGTCTTAGAACAAAGTCAGGTTTGTCAAACAGGATCTACCAAAAAACCCATGCTGACTGGGCCTGATCCCCTGGTCGACCTTTAATTGGTCCATGATGGCTCCTGAGATTATCCATTCTATAACCTTTCCTGGCACTGAGGTGAGACTGATAGGTCTAATTGGTCGATTTAGATTATTAAAACAGCAGAAGCCAAGCCAAAGTCAAGAGTGAGAAAGTCAGGTGGTTTAATGAGCATGAGAACCATGCACACAGTAACAGAAGTGCTGAAGAGGGATCAAAATTAATTCCTTCTAGATAGATTAAAACCACCTTGAAACCACAGCCTGAGATCTCTGAACTCTGATAAATTTTCCAAGCCTACATCATTTGCTTTAACAAGACAGCTTGCAAAGAGGTTGGGTCTTCCAGCTCCCCAGCAAGATGCATTGTTTATACATAACCACTAAGAGCCAGTAAGGTCACATCTCTGACTTGACTGTAGTCCCTAATCTTACAGGAGGAAAAATTAAGCTTACAAGCTGAATTAAAGCCTCAGAATATCAGACCTGCATTCCTGGTATGCTTACTATTCCTCTGATCTTCAGAGTACTGAGTTACTTTTGTTGGATTCCTTGTGGAAAGCTAAGGAGTTAGAGACCAACTCGGTGCTGTTGTTTCATCAAAAGGTGGATATTAACAGTTGTCATAGGAAACACTTGAAATTTTGTATTGACGTTGTGATTTCTGAGCCTGTTAAGCACCCAATAAATTTTTTAAACTTATGAAAAATTATCTGGTGGTTTTTGTAAATAAAAGGTAAATCCTTCATTAGATACACAATAAACATCAACTGTGTATTTGCCAACAGTATATGCTGAATGCTAAAACCGTTAATGCACATGTGAGGATCAGAATAAGAGGTGAGTCTTAAGCAATGTATAAATACATAAAGAATTTGTTTAAATGCAGATTCCCTCCTTTTATCCAAACACTGCAAGATAAAAACAAGTTTTCCATTTCTCTAAGCTTGGGACTTCCAACACAAACCGAAGTCAATTCTTACCTTTCTCCCAGAGAAGTAAAACAAAGCACATTACTCACAAAGGACTTTCAAACCAAAGCAGATCCCAAACATGCTGAATCAGGTATCTCTGCTGAGGCAATGCTTTTGACCACTGGCACTAGGCTTGCAATTTCTGCAAGGACCAGATGGGCCATGCATGTTTGTTCTGGGTCACATTCCCATTGCCTTAAAGCAGACAATGCATTGCAAAACAATTACATTCACTGCAGGGAAAACACCTGGTCAGTGCCCCTCAACTGAAAAAGTAAGTCAGATACCTGCATACCTCAAATTTGCAGGGTGCAAAAACTTTTCTGAAACAAGTATGAGGCATCATCACCATCCAGATTTCCCTTACCTCCTATCTAAAACCATGAAGGCTGGATAGGGTTTTGGGCAGCCTGATCGAGTGAGTCAGTTGAAAGTGGGTGGTCTTCAAAGTCCCTCCCAACCCACACCATTCTATGATTCTACACATGTATGCATGCTGAGCATCAGTCACATCATATATGGGTGTAATCTCAGACATACACCATGTCCAAACCAACGTTTTGTACGTTCGTTTATAAAGTAGAACCTAAGTGTTTCTGTTTTCTCTTGAAGCAAAAAGAATGAGAGCTAGTTGGCCAACACTCATTAATGTTTCTATATCTGATTAATTTCTACACACGTAAGTGTAAAGACATTTGTGTAGAAATGAAAAACAAACGATATGGAAAATTATTACAAAAGCTGGAAATTATATGAAAAAATTCATCTCAGAAGCTCATATTTTACTGGATTCTTTACAAGGAGAGTAGTTAGGCCCTGGAACGGGCTGCCCAGGGAGGTTGTGGATGCCCCGTCCTTGGACGTGTTCAAGGCCAGGTTGGACGGGGTCCTGGGCAACCTGATCTGAATGTGTACGTTTGGTGGCCCTGCTAGGCAGGGGGGTTGGAACTACATGATCCTTGAGGTCCCTTCCAACCTGGGTGATTCTGTGGATATTCTCTAATGATAGGCAGACAGCTTAAAGGGAAAATGTAGTTTTTCTGTGTGTAAGCAAAGAGATGCTGAATATGAGTAAGCTTAGAATGTTCTTTTAGCAGTGGGTCAGCACTGGGTAACTACAAACAAAAATTCAGATCATGGCATAGATCCCAAATATGGACAACAGGGAAGGAAGATGTCCCAGTCCGCCCAACTCAAGGAAATTAATTGATTTTATCCTTAAGTATTACAGGGCACATTTATTTACAAAGCAACAACAAAAACCGAGATACGACAATGCAGAGTTCTTCAGGTCAGCAAACAAAATCATAACAAGAAAGTAGGAACCTGGAAATAGATAAATTCCACACTTCTTTTTTTAATTTTAAAGAACAAAGGCAATTGACTGGGCAAGCGTTGCTATGGAGACTCTCCATTAAAAATTAAAATCCAGAAATAGAAAGTCATTATTTGCTAAAAGATGCTTTAAAGTAATCTAAAAATGCAATTTTTATCATGTAAATTCATGAAACAAGAAACACTAACTAAAAAGATAAAAATTAATATTTCCCTCATGTTGCATCTGCAGTTTTAATTTTCTAAATGTGATTTAATTTTCCATAAGATTAATTCTAGCCAATATATCACATTTGGCTAAACAAGAATAGAATATATGAACATTTATAACAGCCTATTTATACAGTATTTCATACATTTATTCAAATGCTTAAACTGAACATTTTAATTAGATTGAAATGATTTCACTCAATGGATTATTTATCTTGAACTGTGACGTCCCTCCAAAATTAAATGCAGTAGAACTTAGCATGCTAAGAACACAAGAAAGTAAGTTTATCAAAGTCAGTCTACATAAGAACTAATTTATTTTTAAAGAAAGAATTATCAACAGAGTTGCTTCAGACAGTGTTCCAGGTTTCTGTACATCTGTATCGCACACAGTGCTTAAGACTGTTGGACACATATAAAGAATTCTCATTGGCCTTTCCAACAAGAACTGCCCTTGGAAAATAATTTTATTATATTTCTTCCTTCCTTGCCATCATGAAAACAAAGTAGAAAGTTCCCAGCTCCTCCCCTGAGCAGGCCTTCCAAATTTCTCACAGACACACACACTCAAAGACAGGCAGCTCAGCCTCCTCCTCCACTAAGGATTTCACTTGTGATCTCAGGGAAACTTATTTTAAAATCTTCATTCATTCTGAACCTTCACAGTAACTTTCTAAACTTCAGAAGAGAACTGGAATTGAACCAGTAAGATAAACAGAAATATTCACCCTGAACCTATAGATAATGCTACCTGTGCCAGCTGCTACTGACCGAGCAGTGTTCCAGCTGCTTTGGGAATTTTTCTCAGCATAAGCAGTCACATCTGTACTAAAGATTTTGTTTGTCTGTTAGAATGGTTTATTACAGCTTCAGAGCAGATCATTATTCAGTAGCCTGCATATCACTTCTCTTGGTCAGTGACCAACTCACTGTCTGAGCCCCTTTCCCCACTCCCTCATCCTTCCATCTTTCAGTCAGAGATGAGCAGTATCTCCTTGGACGACTTTACACAGCCAACAACATTCTTTCAGTGAACTGGGACAAAGACTATCCTGATTTTGTTTCTAACCCAATTGCTGAAGTTCATAAGCAGTCACAACCATCCTCACAAACAAAACCGTGTGGAAGCTGAACAGATCCCGGCCCTGAATCTCAACTGAAATGACTGCAGATCAAACAACATACCAGCTTTTTTCTATACTTCACAATTCAGCTCTGTATGTTACCAACGGGGGGGAACACAAAAAAACAAGTCTTTCAGGAAATACAGCATCCTGTTACTGTGTCAGGTGGCAGATAACTATAAAAAAAAAAAAAGCACTGAACCAGCCCCACAATGAAACCAGGTCACAAGAAGGCTGTGGTTTAATTTGTTTGCTCTTTGTGCTCGCTGTTATTTACTCCGAGCCAGGGATCAGTTTCACCTCATGAGGGTGCAGAAGCACAAGCAAGGCAACGCCCTCAGCCTCTCAACCTCAAGATTGGTCAAATTTTCAATGACCTGTGATCACATACACTGTGCCCTGCTCTTAACAATCCAAGCTGCACCATGAGGTAGCCAGTAGGTTAAGAAGACTTATTCTTACAGGAGAGGAATGTACACAACAGACACAATATGACTACGAGCAATAGGACAAAGATGAATATATCAATGAGATGAAAATAGCATGTAAGCATTTGATGACAAACTGCAGAGATCAAGCCAATAATCTCCTGGAATTAATGCTATAGGTTGTAACCATCTCTTGTCCAGTGGTTGATATCTAAATAAAGCTTTACTTTCCTGCAGTTCTCATTTGAGAATCAATTCCAGCAACAAAGTTAAAAAAAAAAGAAGAAGAAGAAGAAGAAGAAGAGGATAAAAACCTTCAGCAAAATCTTTAGAGATCTATGCAAATTTTGGCATTTCCAATTCAAGGTCTGCTGCTGTATTAAAAGCCTTCGCTGTGGCCAAAACCAGTGCAGGTTTCTCCATCTTTCCTCCCAGTATCCACCTCCAGAACAAAGGAAACATTATAGGCTGTTAACCCAATGAATTACAGTTTGGTAGATACAAGTGACACAAAGGTTAATGTATGAAGCATTCGGTGCATTTTCCCAGAACAATGACGCCGTCTCATTTCGGTTATTGTTAATTTCTAGTGATTAATCTCCTGTTTATTGAAGCTTGCGTATGAAACTCAGCTAGTAAAAGCAGCTTCAAAAAAGAAAAAACCCAACGTTAATCAAAATAAAAATAAATACACATATTCCACCCTAATTGCGAATTGCTTTTCCAGAGTCACGCATTTGTGTTAATTAGCAGCTGATGCGCACAGCTATTGTTTTGACGTGAGCCACACATGTCCTGTTCTCTCTCATTGCTTTGATTAAAAATTTGGCTTGAGGAGAGGTTTGCGTTGTTCCTCTCAGTAATTGCAGCAGCCACTTCCCGGCTCCGGGAAGGGCACAGCGGTGGGGCTCGGCTCGGCTCTGCCCCCCGGGGACGGGATGGGGACAGGGCAGGAACGGGGCAGCCCCCGCCCCAGCACTGCGCCCTGCTGGCGGGGCCCCCGCTGCCCAGCCCCAAAGCAGCGAAATGCAATTACTAAGCAGCAGGTGAGGTACCTCTGATTGAACTGGGGCTTCTCGTTGCTTTTAAAACATTTCGGATCGCGCTCTAAGCTTTCTTGAATAATCCATAAAAGCGTCAATAGCTCCCTCTGCTGCCACAAACACGTTCCAGCTGCTCTACGCCAAACACAGGGGACACAAACCATCGCGCTCCTGCACGTGTCCCCCTGCACACCTACACACGTAGTAAAAGTAGAAACTGTGATATGGGATGGATATTTAAACATCCTCCTAAAGCTGCTGCTTTTCAGGGATCATTGTTACGACTGTAAGTCAGGATACTAAAAGGCCAGTAGTTAAACATCTACTATGCTTTTAAGACAATTTCAAAATATTATCTTATTCCATGCAAACATCATACCACCTTACCTGGGCACCTCACTGGGCATACAGCGATGTATCCACACCGAGTAGAGGGATGAAAGCAGGAACCAAAAGTAGTGCATATTTAAAGCAACAAAGAAGTGATCACGGAATGACCGATCACACGTGGACTGCTTATACCAGAGGTTCCCAATTCACTTTTTGTCAGCCAGAAGCCCTGAAGGCGTCTGAAACTCCTATAAGTATTTAGATGGCTACATTTACTTATTTCTTTTAGGACAACAAGATAAGCTTCTCTCAAACTTGGGATTCTGCCCTTTCCTGTTCTCAGGCAAGGAAAAGACAGGTAGTAATGGAAACAGGAAAAAAAATCAGAGGGCTTGAGTGTGTGAAGTGAGCAGCTACACTGATAGAAAAATCCACTTGCCAATACAGCTCTAGGGTACAGGATGGCATAGTAGCAAACCTTCACGCCATTGCAAGTCTGTCACAAGGAGTTGCAGAGGTATAATTTTAAAAGAGCTATTTCTGTTAAGATACAACAGTCCCACACTGCAGATGCCAGAGACCAAGGCAAAGCAGGCCCGACTGGCAGCCCAACACTTCCCACAAACAAGCTCCTGTCAGCCCTGGACTAAGGCCCATCCCCAGCACAAATAACTTGATGCTTCAAACCCAAATTCACAGCAAAACAAGGCAGCCCATGCTCTGAGCTCCAGAACAGCCCAGAAGTTGCTCACTGTGCAGTTCTCACACACCTTACCATTACGTCTCCTCACATGCTCCTGCCATCTTCTAGCGCTGCAGGCCTGCGCTCTCTGTCCTCTTTCTCTCTCTGAGCCAGGACAAAGGGCTCCTCCCATCCCACATCACTGAGTTTTCCCTCCTTGCTCCAGCCTGACACATTCTTTAATTAATTTTCTCCACCAGATGACCAAACACAGTCCTTAGTCTATCTGGGAGCCTTGTAGCTCTGTAAGAATGGTAGTTACAAAATCAAGCATGCTGTGTCACAGGTGGCGCCCGTGGGCAGCAGGGCAGCTTGTCTAGAGCAAGAGGTGACGTCAGACTGCAGTAGGAAACAGAGCAGTGGTACCTTATCATATGTGCCCCACAAGTAGAGGGAGGAAAAAAAACAAAACAACAATCAAAACAAAAACCATAAAGAAACAGATGGAAAGTATATCCAGCATCTGTAACAGACAGACAGTACTTTGGGCCTAACTCAAAGCTGTCCTCAAGAGTCCTAGTCAAACACAAGGCTTCACAGAACAGTACAAAAATCAAAGCTCACTTTTACCTAGTCAAGCTACATGCTTTGTTCATCAAATAAACAAACAAGAAAGCATAAACGCAGTCTTTGGCTATTAGCAGTAGTATTACATACCTAGCAAGAAGGATCAAACTGCTCCAAATTGCTCAGTAACAGTGGTTTAGATGGGTACAAGGTGATTAGCACTGTGAGCCACCTGCAGGGCACAGGTGGGAGCATTCAACATCCATTAAACACTCAGGAAATGTAACTCCTTAGAAGAAGCACACGCCCACATTCCATCCTGGGAGGCATCAGCAGTACCATGCTAGAATAAACTGTTTCCCACATCATTTTCTATCAGTACGCAGTAAGCACAAGCTCAGTTTATTGGGGCAGAGGGGAGAACACTACTTTCTGACACTTTTCCTGTCACACAGCACGGCCCCCACCTCCCCCTCCTGTCTGCCAGCATGATGGCTGCAGGCCTAGGGGAGCCCACACATTCACCAGCGCAACGGGAACAGCCTGGGTTAACTTCTACAGAAAGTGCACAGATGCAACAGCTACCCTCACACTCGAAACAAGAAGGAAGGCACATTGGTACTATTTTTTGTTTTTACAATCTTAAAGTCTGCATGAAGCATCTTTCCACCTATGACACAAACACTTGTCAGCAGAAGAATCATGAAGTTTCAGTTTTGTCAGGATTTCTGTACTTTTGAGTAACAGAAAGAATTCAGAAAGAAAAGAGTGAAGAGCCACCAGGTACATTACAGCATGCTTTTAAACTAAGTGTTGGTCACAAAATCAGAAATGAGAAAAACTCTTTCATGTCTACCATGTTTCAAGGATGCATTGGACACGTACTTTTCACCAATAAAATCAGGTATTAGTAAACAGAAGTAGTTCCCTTATCTGTTTTGCTACAGCAACATGAGGTAGACTAAGGAGTTTTGGCATAACGCCTCACGTAATAAAATAAAGCAGCGTGTTGGGGGGAAATAACAATTTCCTTCTGGTAAAAAAAAAAGTCACATTTCTTTTGAGGACTGATTCATGCCAGTTCAATTACAACATGTCTCAAACTTCAAAACAGAAATTGTTATTTATTCAATGTACAGCTAATAAAAGTATATGTATTACAGAATTGTTATAATTATCTTTTCAAAGCTTGATGACGGTCAAATTTGTACTTAGTTTTCAATTAAATATAACCTGAAATTGTTACTGCAAGCAGTAGAAATGTCAAGGAGCTGAGTGTAGAAAACACACAAAAGGAAAAAACAAAACACACAGAATATCACACTATGGTTTTTTTGTTATGTAGATGAAAAGGAAAAGAATGTATCTGGAAATGAGAATCTAAATGTGTTCTCAAATTCCATTAATTTTCTAGTAGCACTGTCACAATTCTCTGAGAAAACAGAGGCCTGGAAGAATGTTTTTCTTTCTTTTTATTTTTCCTAGTTCTGATTGCAAACCACTGCTGCATATAAACTTTTAAAACTCAACGAGCCCAGATCTCAAAACAGACCTTGTGCAATGCAGCTAGGAAACACTGAAATAATGAACAGAAGAATTGCAAACAGGATGGTACACTGATAATTACATTCAGCTAGCCACAACATCTTGCTTTGAGCTTCCTTCACCTATTCATACAGCAAAATTCATTGTAATGCCATTTGCAGACTGCAGTCATCTGTGAGAACATAATGTAACAAATTAAGCATTGTAATATCACTGAGAGACACAGAGGAAGCAACTGCAAAGAGCTTCCTGTCATTTGTATTTTTTTCTTTCCATACCTTACAAAAAACAATTGAGAATAATGAGAATGTTGCGTATTTTCTAAAAGCTCAACATCACATACAATAAAAAGTTAAAAGCTCTGATATTAAGGGCAATTAAAGGCAAAAGGTCTTCAGTCAGATACCAGTTCAGAGTAAAGCTTATATTTTCTTCTTTCCAAGATAAATACAGAGCAAGTAGATTATATGCCAAGAAAATAGTAAGGAAGAACATCACACAACAGCCTAACCTCCACAAACAAAAACTCATAGGGCTAAGAGCTTAACATTACACGTTAGAAGCTCAGAATGTGTCATGGTCAAGATCTACACAACGAGGCAGGTTTGAAGAAATCACAAGCGAGTTTAAGAATCAATCTTTTATTATCTGCTTGGTAGTACAAAAGTTGTATATAAACTACTTTGTTAAAAATACATCCGATATGCAAATTTAAGAAAGGCTGACTAATGTGGCAATGTCCATATCACTACAAAACTGCAAAGTGTAGTGTTAAAGGCAGTAAAAACAGGCACCACTTCTAGATCTTCTTATTGAAGAAGCAATGTACAAATTCAGTTCTTGCACATACCAGGTCTTAAAATACCTTATGTAAGTAAGTTATACAGGCAAACAATGTTTTACATATCCAACACATTTTGATTTTATCTACATAATTCAAATGGAATCAAAATAGGAAGTACTTTTAAATTAAGTAAAAAAATAGGACATTTTTGTTCAAGCTTCTTTTGAATTATTTCAGTATGTTACCTTGCAATACTAGCTTACTATGTATTAAAACACAATACCATCAAATTAAAAACTTTTTTTTTTTTTTAAAGCTTTTTGAGACAGTCTGTAACTGTACATCTTCTTTCTGAAAACTGTTTAAAACTGCTCGGCTTTGCCCAATACTCCCTTTTTCCAATAACATTTTATACTCATAGCTCTCAATCTACTGGAAATTGAAAGCTAACTACTATAACCAACACTAATTAAACTCTTCTACAATAAATAGCTTTTTATTGAATTCAAGTGAAGTTTGAAGAAGGAAAAAAAATATATAAAATCAAGAATCTATCAAATGTATGCCTATAAGGCGAGCTTCGTAGTTTGTTAAATATCAAAGAGATTTTATAAACCAGACTTAAATTAATGACAGCAAGGATGCTAAACACTCAAGTACCAGTCCTGGTCAGAGTTATTTAAGGTACTCAAGAATGAGCAGTTCTCTCTAAAAACATCAATTCTAAAAGGCACAATAAACCATCATTTCTTTTCAGGATCTTTGTTGGGGTTTGGTTGTTGTTGTTGTTGTTGTTTTTGTTTGTTTGTTCCTCCCCCCAACCAAATATGGTGTCTCTGAGAAGCGTTCAGACCTAGCAAGCAGTAAACCTGCCCAGGGCAGGAGATGCAGAACTAGATGATCTTTAAGACCCCTTCCACCCCAAGCTGTTCTATAATTGGATCTATCAATATCTAATTGATACAAGGAAGGCAATCACAGCACATACTTCCCAGCAACCATCAAACAAAGTTCTCTGACAAGATGCGGGAGTACCTAATATGGTTAAAAAAAAATGAATATGAATATGAATTTAATACTTGTACACATTGTTAACATTACATAAGCTGATGAAGATTCTCAGATCTGAAAGAAAAACACAGTTCAGAACATTTGGACAAAAAGGATCGAAAGCAATGTAAAACAAATCAATTTCAAAAGAAGCACTGATCTTTATAGAGTTCATAGGTTAGATTAAATTAATGTATTGTTCTCAGAAAATAGCATAATCTCTACTACGTTGTATTACCCTACAGCTTATATTCTTAGGCACTTGGAGAATATGTTATTTTTCAGTTTCTTTCACATAGCAAAATTTGCTGAAGTATTGCAAATGTCCCCTCCCCCTGCCTTACCAAAATAAAGCAATAAGCAGTAGATCACACTCAAAATATTAAGGCAGTGAAACAATGGCTTAAGATTTCGGTGCCAGTGAGAACTGCTACCCTCTGAAGCCACTCTGAAGTACTTCAGTACATACTCCATAAATTTTTAATGACAAATATTCCATATCCTTATCTAGTGGTTCAAATATGTTGCCTTAGCTTAATAAGGAACCTGCGGGTAAAAAACAAAAGAGAAAGGCAAAGCCATTAGGCAATACGACTGCAAATATGACTAAGGAGTTACAAGAAAATTGGAGAACAAATGGTCTTCATGAAAGTGACCTTTCCAAAAGCTCAACCAAGAGCATAGAAGAAGACACTTTTTAGCCTAATATTAAATAGTTATTAAGGTAATGGGAATAAGGACAACAGTATCATTTAACACTTGCGTATAGCTAAGCCATTCTGTGCTGTGAGTTACCTGTCACAGAGTCAGAAAGGCTTACATACTTCTGCATGTCTGCACACATGCAGATTTGACTGAAAACGTTTATTTTCTTGTGTGGTTTGCTTGGCTACTAAAATTTAGATTAATAGAGTATTTTTCATCTTCCGTAGTCTGACTTTCATCTTCAGTGAGTATTTGTGAGCTCTGGAAGGGAAGAACAGAGTTAAAAAATCCAGATGGACTAGAGGGGTAAAGTATGAAGAAAAAAATTATCTGGAATTTTTACCTTCCCTGTCCAAAAAAATGTCTGTATTTTTGATTTTGAAGATGAAGCTCAACTTTTGGTATGAGGTCCACACTGCCCAACAGTGTGTATGTGTAAATCTTAATTTTTTTTCACCAATAAAAATCAGTAAGTATTTAACCTTGCATGGATACCATCACAAAGTTTGTAAAATGCTACAGTGCCATAAACACACTTCCTTAAATAAGAACGCATTTCTTGGGAGTCCTCTGTTTTCTCCAAAGTGCTAGTTGACTAACTTCTTCTAGAAGGTCCACCTGCAAAACAAGAAAGTAATTTTACAGATAGGTCCAGGAGAAAATTAGTTACAGTATAAACATGTCAATTAAATACAGATGTTCTGAAATAGAAAAAAAAATGCATGAATTACTTAATGTGGTGGTTATGCATTACAAGCCTTAGAATAAGAAATGAAAAAAGTTAAAACTTCAGTTGGTAATTATGAAAAGGATGGACAAAACCACCAGCAGACCAATAAATCACATCAGTGTAAAGCACACACAACTTAGAAAGGGACACCAGAAATGGCAAACATCACAAAGCTGCAGCACAGCAGTAACTTAAGTTTTTGTTTTCTCAGTAGCTTGCCAAGGAACTCCAAGAGCTTAACTCAAATACTTGACTTTAAGTATCTGTTCCATATTTACTTCTTTTTCATGTGCCACTAAAAATATTTCAAGTAAACTGAAATGATGAAATGGAATCCGCTCAAGATCATGAACCTCGGAGATAGACAGAAGACATGCTAAGTATAAAAGATGCAGGCAGCAAGATGGAAGGATAAGCTGAAACACTGCAGAGCTCATTTCAAGAAAATACTAAGAATATGTCAGTTTAGGGGAAGCGAAACTGAACTCAAGAGTAGCCATGAACACAAGCAACCAGCAGCATGAAAATACTGCTCAACTCAAGAGATTTCATCTCACACAGATCTCAGTTACGGCCGTTTAATGCACAAGGACCAATCTAGTGCCTCCAAAAAGCTGGAACAAACCTTTTTCTGGCAGCACTTACATGCACATTTGTGCCTCCCTTCTTCCTCTACGCTGGAAGATCTGAGCCATGTTCTCCAAAACAACGTGCTTTTTAATCATACATTTATGAGCTACAGGCACAGAAGTCTTAAACATTGTTTATCCACCCAATGTCAGTAAATTAAGCTATAATACGTTATTGTAAGTCTGAAACAAGTAATTGAAACGGAAGTCTAACTTAGTATCTGCTTACTTATGAACAGCTTTTCACAGCGGCAGAGAAATACTCATGTAGAAACACACTAGAGAACAGAATGTTAAGTGCTCAGGCAAAAGCTGAGTTTTTTTGGTTGTGGGTTTTTTATTTTTATTTTTTTTTTCCCCTCATAGTGCAGAGCAAACAGACCTGGCTAGTTTCCCAAGTTTAGAAAATAGTTTTGCTGGACTGGAGATACCATTACAAGTGATTCCCCAGAGTCATTTCTCTGCTATTACAATATTTGTTTTCAAAAAGAGCAGTATCTCAAATCCTAAGGGAGGTTCTACAGTAAAAAACCAAAGATAGACACTTTTTTTTTTTTTTTTTTTTTTTTTTTAATAATAACAATACTATTCTCTCTCTAAAGAGCAGCTTATTTTTAGATTGAAGCAGTAATAGTTCAAACTTAAAGAACAATGTTTAGGTACTTAAAAGGAACAGCTTTCATTGATTTGAGAAAGGACAAATTATAAAACAGATATAAAGCATTTCCAGGTGATTGGAAAAGTTTGTTTTCATCATAAGTGCACTGGAACAAGCTATTTTCATATATATGCCCTTTTCTTGCTATTTTTCATGTTAGAAGACAAATTATCTTCTCATAAGTCAAAGAATGAATTTCTAAGTCTGATCTCCCATTCGAAATATTGGAAAAAAAGACCACAGACCTTCATGCCCAATCCAGCTGCACATGAACATACAGATGCAGCTAGTGAGGGAAGAGGTTATTTCCTATTTCATTCAGATAAAGAAAAAAATACTTGTGAGACAGCATCCAGATAAATACGTTCTTCTTAGTTTAACACTCTTTTATCTCCCTGATCTATCAGAGAAGTATCCAATAAGCAGCCAGCTGATATGCAGTATCAGTGAGAACAACAAAGAAGCATTGCAGTTATTCCAGTGAATAAGCAGTCAGCAGTACTTGTTTCTTTTGGGAATCCAGCACATTGCCACTAAGAACTCAACTGTCCATTTACTGTGGAAAAATTATATGCATATCTTGGATGATGATGCTACCTTAATGAAGTAGCTTTTATTTCTACATCTGCTGAAATTTTAAGGTCTAAATAAAAAATTAGATTAAAAAAAAAAATCGGAGTATATTTTAGGCTTTTCCAATTTAATCATTAACTGAAAGATCAAATATGATTTCTGCAGACTTTTATAGAAACTTTCAAAATTGCCTGATGAGTTTTCACACAGAATAGATACATTCACAGCGTTTTTTCTCCTTACTGGTTGCCTCAGTCTATTTCCCAGCTTTCACTTTCACTGGTTCCTTCCCAGTGCCATACCTGCAGTTCACTCTGAGCTTCTCCTCTCTTGCGTCCCCTCTTTCACAGGTGTGGCAGGTGCTTCTTTTGCTTCCTGTTTCACAGGTGTGGCAGGAATGTCACCATTGAGGCCCTCCACCCCAGTAACAGACATCAAGCTTTTCCGTTCTTTGGAATTAGATTTGTGCTCCACTTTCGTGACTCTAAACCTGAGGTGACCAAAAGTGAGATTCAGTTGCATGTCCCCAGATATTACCAAGATCATTCTGTATAGCCAGGATATGGATATGTGTGCATTTAAAAACAGGAGAATCCCAAGACCATGAAGTTAGAGCACACACCCACACAGACCCACGTTCACTTCAGAGCAATCTTCCTTTTTATTACCCATGAAGGCCTTAAACATTCCTTGCTGCTGAATCACACTTTCTCAGGGACTTGGTCCCTGACTGTCCACAGATTCCATGCTACTAGACAAGTAATTTTTCTAAGACAACTACTGTGTAAGAAGGGAATTAAAAACAACTGAAAGCATAATGAAGTTATTTCTATACCTCACACTTAATCCAGAAATAACAAATTAAAAAAAAAAAGGAATTTATTCACGTGCAATTTTTATTACATTTAGACTGTGTCATCAGAACTACAGCTTTGGATTTGCAGCCACAGCGGATGCCTACTCATTCACAGGGTTCTAGAACAGTCTTGTTCACTTCCTCTAGAAATAAATTTAGTTTACTAGTAATGGGATTTAAAAAAAAAAAATAATCACTAGTTCTAGAAATGAGTAAAGTTAATGGGTAGCTGATCCCATTAACTGATCGGCCACTATAGTGTCTCTAAGAAAAGGATACAATGAAGTGGCATTAGACCTTACCTTCCCACAGAAAGTACTGTAACTTCTCCAAGGCGACTTCTTCTGTGCTCTTTGGATTTGTGAGCTGGTTTTATATGATGCCATCGTTTGTGGCTACAGCGAGAACAAACATCTTTCTCTATTACTCCTCCAACAGTATGTAAGTGATGGCCTTTGCAGCTGTGTTTAAGTGGAGCAGCACCAGGTGACAAAGGAGACCCTGGACTTGTTGGACTCCCAGGAGTGTTAGGAGACACGGGGCTAGAGGAAGTATAAAGGAAATGAACAGAGTACTATTAAATCTTGTTTCTTAGAAGGAAAATAAAGAGTAAAGTAAAGCCTTCTGTTGCGTCTAGTGAAAAACTACTTTTCTGAAGGATAGTTTATTCGTGGGGATACAGGAATTAATGTTCCCTCTAATACCATGTTTCCACAGTTCAAAAATCACTTCATGAATGAATCGATCTGCACTCACGTAGTTAACGTAACTGACAGAAAGTACAAGGAAATGAAAAAAAAATCAGGTTAAAATTCAGAAAAATAGTTTAGATGGACTTGTTCCATTATTTTTAAGAACTCACAGAAAGACACAGTCACAACATTGTGTTGATGCAAAACTAAATGTCTGTCATGAAACGGGATTAACATACCATCCAGCCAAAGCTTCAGAAAGCTGCTTTCTAAAGGACCCATGAAAAAATAAAAAGCATTACAATGAACAAAATACACCTATTGAGAGCAACCCACAAAATTAATCTTAATTTCTTCTAAAACAGAAAAACAGGCAGGACAGACAAAAAGCAAAGACTTTTTTGGATTTCAGCATTACTCCACAGTCAGGCAACATATTCTCATAAAGCAAGACAAAGTTCAGTGCGTTACGGGTAAAATGACGACAACTTAAGACAGAGCATTCCTGAAAAAGGGCATACCAGAAAGTTGTTTATCAGATGTAAAACTGAAAGGGCATTTTCAATGCAGTCATTCTGGTCCAGATCATATTCCATTTTAAATAGTTCTTTAAATAATGGAAGAGAAAAACATCTAAACTATTTGTGAATTTTGGGGTTACCTACACTATCTGTAGAGTACAAGCAAAGAAATGAGGATGACAGGAAGAAAGTGTGTGTGTGAGAAAGACACACACTGAGAAATCTTATGAAGAATACTGGATGTATCACAGTAGGGACAGCACAGATTTCAGTGCTTTAGCAGAAATAAACATTAAAAAGACAGAAGCAGTTAGCCAGATACTCACTCCTCAGAAAAAGAAGGTAGAAAAACACAAGCTGAACATGAATTAGAATTAGGATGTAAGTGCGTTAAAGTAAGAATTTTTTCTCACCATGGAAATAACAACCTAATAAAGTCACATTATTAAGCTTTAATCATGCCTTAGCTGGAATGTTTCATCCAGTTTTAGGAATGCTATTTCTAGAAAAATTCTAACAAACCAGAGAAACTCCAAAGGAGAACAAAGAAATAAAGTTTGCCAATGAAAGACTGGAGCTATTTAGATGTTTATTTTCAGAACAAATACATTGTCAGGAGGCATTTAGTGGACTTCAAACAAATTAAAGAAACTTAAAAAGGAAATAAAATCCATTTAACATGTTTGAAGTGAAGACAAGAAGAAATGACTTTAAATAGCAGAAGTTCAGATTTCACTGTGTTTATTTCTATCACTAGGAAGTGTTTCACAGTGGACTGAACACGGAAATAAGTGCAAGGGATTTGCACTCAAGCTACTAAAGCTTCAGGACCATTTGTCAGAAGTAATACAAGAAAAAAAATCATCACATCTTTTGGTAGTCTCATAAGACCACAGTCCCCTCCCATTTTTCTATTTTAATTCACTGAAACAGTGGTCAAACTCTCAAAGTACACATACCTACACAAGATGTTTGAGTTAAAATCCTACCAAATATTTGTGACGCACCAGGAAAAAATAGCTCCAAAATCATCTTTATGTTCAAGAGTTCATTTTGTTAGATTTGAAATGAGTTTCTTCAATAACCAAGCCTCGCATCATTAAAATAGTTTCCTATGGTTGCACATTATTTGTTTTGCTAAAACTATACACTCCTACTTCATTACTTCAATATCCATTTTCTCTGCCTTGAATAGGAATATAGGATTACATAAGAAGAATGCAGTAATATAAATACAGTTTAAAGGTACTTAGATACAGACATAAACATGTTTAATTAAATAGTATTTTGCCATTTAAGGGGCAGACTACTTTCCCTATGTGAAGTTTCAAATAGGTGTGCAGTGGAAAGAAGCCTAAGAGGTAGGCCAGCCAATGTACGTTACCAAATTTATAATGCAAAAAGAGTAAAACATTGAAAGAGACACTATTCAAAGTTAGCAACCATATAAATGAAACAAGCACTGCCTTTGCTCTTTCAAATCACCAAGTTTTGATTAAACCAACTTGGAAGTAATTGCATCCTAAGTAAACAAATATTTGCAGCCTCTGTAAATCTTTAGCTCGAGAAAGCAATAAATCATTTTGACAGGCCTAGAACATATAACCAGAAGAGCAAGATATTATCATGGGGCTTACGCTAAAATGTAGTGAACTAAAAGACACAACAAGGAAATCAAGCTATAATCCTCTTGGCTGACAACTCAAGGAAGTGATGTAGTCTTCAAAGTGCACAGGAAATAAAACCCTTTGAAAGGGTACATTTTTAGTTGCCTCAGGAAACACACATTAAAAAGTTGAGCAATTACCTTTCGGGTTCAAAGACACTGCTATCTGCTACCATGGCCTTTAACACATCAGCATTTGCTGTAATGAGAATAAATAGAATTCTTCAAAAATGCACAGCTCTAACTTTAGAAAAACAAACAACAAAACTGAAGGTGCTAAAAGAACTTCCATCTAGAAGAAAGATAGCTGCATTATCTGTATCACCAAAAGGCATGAGAGAGACTACTGCAAAAATGTTTACATAACTCTATGGGATTTTCTTAACATAAGCTATTAAAATTATTGTTCATGTTGCAAACGAAGCTTCACCCCACTGCAAGCTACATAGCAGCCATCTGCACAGCACTCCTACACAGGATCACTGAAAATTTTAAAAACATTCATTTGATCACACAACTATCATCACCTCATACTTATAGAGCAATTTAAGAGAAAAGGCACCAAAAAACAAAACCCAACCGTGATGAAAAACACACTAGCACTAAGCACTAGCAGTCATTAAGGGAAAAGAAGAAACCAGCAACAAAAAGAAACCTCTCCTGAGATGTCGGCTTCTTTCAGAAGTAACTCAAGGCAAACTCAATGCTTAGGAGAACTTGAATTTATACAAATGTAAAATTAACAGGCTGGAGTTTCTTATACTATAAAAACATGCAGTCTCCTCCTTCCTCCAAAGGTTGCTTTGACTGGTAAAAATCTTCTGACCTAACCAAGCGCTTTTCAGGTCACTTATGCATAGTTTTACATTTTTTCTAAAAGTATCCATTTTACCATTTACTTTGTGCAGACAGCGCAGAAAGATATCATGTCTGAATTCCCAAGTCAGAGCTAGTCTACTCTGTTCTCTCAGTTGTGCTCAAATCTTTCATCTGACAACAGCCATGGGAATTATTACAAGACAAAATGTTCAATATGGTCAAAACATGAGAATTCACATGCTTTAAATGTTGCCATTAAGAAAACAAGCTTAAGCTTTTCTTTGAAAAACAAGCAAAAATATTTTAAAAGAGAAAAAAAAAAAAAAAATCAAATGCCCCAACAGTTAACAGAAGATCAAGAAATGCATGAATCAAGCTTACAATACAGAATTATTTTCAGATAATCAAAAAAATATCTCCACTTTGCTTAGGATTAATGCCTCCTGCAGGCAATCTCAAAGAATACACATACAAAACAGCTATTAAATGTAAACATACGAACATGCCATACTTCTGAATATTTACAAATACACACACACACATATATATATCAGACACCACCACAAAGGCTCATAACTTCAATTTCACCATACTGTACCTTCATTTTTCATAATGTAGTTAATAATTTGTCCTACAGTGTCACTATTCTCATGCGCAGTTTCATTCATTTCTGTGCAACGAAATAAATATTTTGTCAATATTTTGGCCTTTCAAAAGAACAAAAAAAAAAGAAGATACTTCAAAAAATAATCTACACTAAACCACCCACCTCCAAAAAAAAGTAAGAATGAAAGAAAAAAAAAACACTTGAAGACGTACCAGAAGGAAAATGGCAAGATTTACTGTCACTTTGGAGAGAAAACAGATGAGAGTTTTTGGTCTTTATTCAAGAAAGCCCAGAAAAGTAAGTTTATAGAATCTACACATCAGCTCTAACATTCTTTAAGGCTTGAAGAAGTTCAATATTTTCATGAACATGCATCAGAATTCTATTTATAGCTAGTTAGAAAAGGAGATACAAAAGAAAGCAGTATTTCTAATCCTAAACGTAAAGAGGAAAACAACAAATGGAGCCACCTCAAGCTAATATTTTAAAATAGGGATTATCAGCTTCTAGAATAAAAAGGATTCAGTTTAATCTTACAACTGCAAGGTGTGTGTTTTTGTGTTTTGTTTTGTTTTTTAATTTTATACATTTAGTATTCTTAAATTCCTCGCTCCTCTGGTCATATATACAACTGAGAACCTTGGTACTTCGGTAGCTGACTTCACTCGTTGCCAGTGCTGGAAGTTTCCCCAGAATAATCTCAAAACACAAAGACTGGGGGGCAAAATAAATAAATAAATAAAAAGCACAGCTTCCTTAAAAGACATTAGGGCTATCTTTAAAATGAAAAATAAGTAATCAGAAGATGGAGGCAAGTTTGATAGGTTAGGCCTTAAATTTTCCCCCAAGTAGTAAATTTGGGGCTTCCTTCTTTCTTCACCCCACCTTTCATCTTCTTCACCCCAATGCCTACAACTTTGCAAAGCAGCTTACACACCTGTTTCCTCAGAAGACCTGGAAGCTGCCCCCTCTCACTGCCACTCACCTTGCTGTTACTCCTCCCTCGAACCAGCAGATTAAACAGACACACAGCTTGAGTACATGCCATGGGCAGTGATTGCTTAAGAACACAATGACAGATCATTACTGCAGCACATGACTCTACTGTTACCACAGAGGCACTGTAATTTGCACTTATTATGAACCTGTGAAGATGCTATCAATCTTTTTGGAGAAAGGAAGAGGCCTGAAGCATTTACAAGTGACTTGACTTTTCTATTTGCCAAGCCAAATGCCGCATATAGCATTCTTCTCTGGGGTGAAAAAGAGAGCAGGGGAAAACAGGAATAAGGAATCACAAAACAAGAGTACAAACAGAAAAACAGAAGTATCTTTAAGAAAAAAATATATATAAGCAGCATGCATTACATAGACGAGAATATCCACCCAAAGGCTCAGTTTTATATTGAGAAGGGAGATGAGAAAGACAACACAATACAAATAAAACTTGAGTTGCTAAACATAAATCTTAAGGCCTTAAGTCTAAACAGCAGCTTTTCACCACTCCCTGATGTCCAATACTTTCTCTCAGCAGCAGATGGAATGCACAAAGGAGATCTGGTGACTTCAGTACACAGTCAGAAATATCCTGGATACGTTGATCCCTCCATAAACTCTTAATCTGTTCTAAAGGACTCGTGGGAAGTTGGAAGACTGGCAAAGCTTTCACTAGCAAAGACCAAAAACCAACAGACATAACGGTAATGAAAAATACTTCTCTTAATATTGTATGATAACTTATCTAGACAGAAGAATGATAGAAGTCTCACAAAAAGTTAACTCCATATTGGCTGCAATTTTTATAAATAAGTAGAAATATTTTTTTAGACGCTTTGATTACCTATTTTTTCATCAGGCTTCTCCTCTTCCTCTACTTCTTCAGCCTCTGTTGTACAACGATACCCTTTTTTCTTAAGGACGTGACAGATGAGGATCCCCAAGAGACCCATGATGAAGAAAACAGGCACCAATACAAAGGCAACATACTCCAGGTGCTCAGGCTTGTTATTATTGCCAGTCGTCACGGTAGTTGTCGGTAAATCATGGCTTGCCAAGGCCTGTACATCACCTACATAATGGAATAAACAGAGTTTATGCCTCTAACAGTCAGCATCTTCTCTGCATGAAACAATTACAAATATTCAACCATGTGCAAAGAACACCTATATGATGTTTCTTCATTGTGATGGGGCAGAACAAATGGTATTCTAGCCAATCTCAGCATGAGGGCCAGCGTCACAGAAAGCAAAACAACACAAGTGCTCCTTCTCACCAGTGAGGGGAACTCCATACTATCCCTGAAGTCCTAACTTCATGCAAAATAGATAAAAAGCACAGGATTTAACATTGACAAAAGGATCAGACTTAAATATCCTTGACTTTTCTTGGCAACAGGATTAGAAGAATACAACAGATTCCAACCATGTCCAACTGTTCAGCTAAATCCAAATACATGTTCGCGTACTCAGAATTTGTTTGAAGTCTCTAAAGTTTATGTATACACACTATACATCATAAAGATTTACATAATAACCTCCAAGCATACAAAAATATTCTACTCTCTTTTTTTAGAGTAGGAAAGAATGGCAACAAAATGAGGTGAGTAAAATTCTAACATATTTTACCATATTTTCTACCTACTTGTACTAAAACAGACATGGTAATTCATAATGTTGCTACTAAATGGGTTGAAAAGTCATCAGAAAACCAATTACGTGATACTGAAGCTTTCACAACAAAAATTCCCAAAGCCATCTAACTCCTCCCTCTGAAAAAAAAAACAAAACAAAACACTTAAGAGTCTCCAGAAATTTGCAGAAAGACCATTACTTCAAAATTACCTCTACTGTGCCAGCTGTATAAATAAAAATTTAAAAACCATTAAGTATTCATCTGAATCAATATGCAACACAACAGTGGGAATGCAGAAAACTAAAGGAAATGCAGACAAACATCTGAATAGTTCTGGAGGCTGAATGAACTCCAATGTTGAAATTAAACCTCAGGATGTTTGCTTGGGACAGAGCCAGATGGCCTTGCTTGCATACAAACCCAAAAAAGAAAGCTATTCATTTTTTCAAAAAAGGCCAGCAGTGCTGCAGATGACTGTATTAGAACTTACTAGGTATGTAATCTAAAGTAGCTTTAACTTGTACCTGGGCAGGACAACTGAGCAACACAAGAACTGAACAAGATAACACTTTAAAAATGCAATTGTTTTACATGACAGAGAAGTGAAAGACAAGAAAGGATAAACAGAATCATATAACTGAAAAAGTTGCTCACAGTTTGTTTGGCAAGAATTTTCAATTCACATTTTAATAAATTGAAATGAAATAGGTTTGGTCTTGTCAGCTTCCAACATATCCCAAGTTCCCCACTTCATCAGGCAATTTACTTCAGGAAGGAAACAAGCCATTACAACAAATACTGTTTTGATGGCTGTGTTGTTTCAGAATCTAAGAAATCCAACTGAAATAGCATACATCACAACCTCAGAGAGGTGTTAACAGGTCTTAACAGATCAGAACGTGAAGAGTGCTAATGTAAGGAAAATCAGCAGGTGCTCTGAATTTTGATGCACGCTGTCCATTTTAAGAATGAACCACAGCACACTACTGCAAAGACATCAACAGCAACTTAACACTCAAGATAACTAAGAGGTAGGAGGACAGATTAGGAGGGCCACCAGATGAATCTCACTCTTTACATTTTCTATCTCTTTGTGAGAAAAGCAGCATTACCCTAAGAAATCTCCTCCTGACTTTCCTTCATGACCATGGCAGGTAACTCCTACTTCAAACCTAGAGAGCGAGTGCTTCCAGGCCTCCAAGCTGTGGTTGCTCACAGCTTCTCCAGACACAAAGCCACTTCACCAGGTCCCTCCTCTCCCCCCTCAGTTCTCTGCTACCCCACTGACTTTGCACACGACAGGCCAAAACCCTGGAAAGAGTTTTAAACTGGATCAGTGACTGAGATTGTTGAAGAAAAACCTGCCCTAGAAAGCCTTTACTTTTTAAAGCAGCCGCTTCAGTGAAGCAGCACTAGCTGTGGTTTGCAGACTGCTCTGTCAAGGCAATCAAGTAACTCATCTCAATGAGTTTCCTCTTCTCTCATGTCAGTAGTGCTTGGGTACAGTTCTGAAATAAATTTAATTTTTGGAAGGAACCACTTGCCTGGTTTCTTTTTATTTTTTTATTTTTTTTATTTTTTTATTTTTTAAACCTACAAACTGTTCTTTGATTTCATCGAGCATTTCTGCTCACAGGCTGCCACCTGACATACCAACCAGAAAACCCTTCAGCTGCAGTCTGCCATCAAGGATTATGACAGCTCAGAAAAATTCTTACAAGATAAATGTAGCCAATAAAAAAAATTAAAAACACTTTAAAAATGCCACAGATGAGCCAATACTGAAACCTTTTTTCCTGACTGAAGGGTTCTGAATAAACTCGTGATGTACCAACTCAATGCTCAGCAATACAGATTAGCCTACTAATTAGATTGAAATTTTAAAAGCTTTAGAATTAGGCAGGAGACAAAATTTTAAATGGAAAAAATATTTTACGTATTAACAGCGACTCCAACAAACTGGCCCACTGAAATGAGCCACTCAAGTTTTATTCAGTTGTCTTTAGATGTCTGAAAATCTATTTTTTCCATTAAAATTCAACAAGGTATGAGCACATTTTAAAAGTATCTTCCTTAACAGTAAAAAAAGCAATATTTTTTTAAAATGTAAACAGGTAATCTACACAGAACAAAAATTGTTCTTGATGACATCATTAAATGATCAGAGATGTAAAAATTCACTAGAAGCAAAACAGAAAATATTCTAGAAAAAAATGATTGCCTGGATCAAATACTTGCTGCTGTGTTCAACCTTATAAGCAGAGCAAAGCACTCTGCACTCATTACCTAACACCACCCATGTGTCAAGAAGTCTGCTCCCAGAAACTTCAGCATTTAGGATGTAAAACATGACGACGACCTGCCTGGGTACAAGCAATACATTTCATGTATTAGTCAGAGCTGCATCACTCATTTTATGATCCCTATTCTTCCTTTGAGGCATGTTACTGTTATTAACAGAATGGTGACAGTTACCCCATTCTCACAATGTACCATGTTGCCTCACAAAGATTTTCACTGAAAATTCAGGACTTCCTTGATTCATGCCAATACTTATTGAAATCAGTTTGCTGTGGACTTTTTCCTGTCCTGATGTTTTCATACACCTGTGCAGACTATCAGTCTACATATCAAAATTACCTGAAGATGCACTTCAAATACAAACATTTGGGAGCAATACTTGGCACATTTTAAATGCTGCTTAAACTACAAATCACAGACTATATTCATGATACTAATTCAGATCCCATGTAGTCTTTTTGGCTTAAGAATAAGTACATTTCAGTCATTGATCTCAAGTATTCTCCACCCTTAACTAAGCCTTAACTAAGAAGTAAAATATAAAGTCAGTCTGCCTTGGTCAAGAACTTTTCTTTCATACTGGTTCTAATCACCACTACTCACAGTGTTCTTCTATCTTTCCATCCCAACAATGGCTCAAGAATATATTACAAAACCTTTAAGAAATAGGATACATGAGGAAAAAAAGTTGGGTGACTGAGGCAAAAAGAATTTGTTCTTTTTTTAATTACAGCTTTTATATGGCTGAGCTTGATCTATCAGTATTCGACTCAGTCTTCTCTCCATGTTAGCAAGGTAATGTTTATTCAAAAAAATATTTAAAAAAAATCAAAGACCATGGTATCTTGAAGGCTATAGCACTAACAAGGCTGGAGTGGACCACATACACAAAGATATTGCTCTGTAGCAAACCTTCTTCCCCCTTAGTTTCACAGAAAACAGAGACTGGAGCACGTCAGCAAGGCCATCCCACTTCATTCTGCTGTCCTAGAGCAGAATTAGCTGTTCCTACACAACTATTTGCCACACAGAGCTAAAGATCCTGCAAAGGCAACAGCACACACCATTTTCTTCCTTTGCAGATGGAGGATCAGAACAATTATTTCATTTATATCTATTAGCCACATGAATAGACTCAGCTCATACCAAGCTTCAGAATTACTTTCTCCTTGGTTTTAGCAGCATGAAAAGATTTCATTTAGTGTGATCATTATGACATCCCTGATGAAGCTCCAGTCAGCTCAAATCTTTGCCTTTAGCAATGATCTAAATAGGCAATTCTCAAATGTTTCAGAGAGCAGAGCAAAATCCCCTGAAAGATTTAATACTGCATGATGAACAACTCAGAGGGTTGAAAAGAAAATTTTTCTGTGATAAATTTTGTATCTGTTTAGTTGTTATATAAGCAATGTAAAAGTCATCCTTAAAAGAATGCACTATTTTTCTAAATCTCCCATAGTAAACTTAAGTATAATACACATCTAATAGATTGTTTTAAACACATTCCAGTTATTGTATTGTTTAATCTACAGCAAGAAGCCCATAAACAATGATGTAATCTCTCTGCCCTGCTGATAAAGAATCGTATTTTGTTACGCCAGATTTTGCCTATTAAGCCCACGTCATTTATTTCTCATGGCTTGCCTTTTAAAGAGCTCTGTTTATATTTCGTGAATTTGATTGTTCTAGCAATCAGTCTACTCTAAATAACTACATACACATTTACTGTCTTACCCTTGTAGTTCAAAAAGTTGCATGATTATATTTCCTGCTTCCAGGCATGAAGATGAAATATAGCCTTCTATCTAAATATGCAGAAACAAACTATTGTTGGCCTTGATGTTAACTGAATTGTTAGGGAAATCAAGTACGATCACTGCACATATTTAACTGCAGTATAAGACAAATGAAGCATTCAGGTAAGATACAGGATCTGCTCAGGCACCCCAGCTAAGCACAGCTGTAAAGGTCTCAGCAGCAGCCTTATCTTCAGCAGTTCTCTCCCTGATCATTTATGAGCTAGTTCACTCATCCACTGTAAAGAAGGAATTACTCAAGTTTCAGAATAACTTTTAAAAAGTGACTTGTTTGGGTGTTTTCTGCTAGTTTTTATTTCTTTAATGCCTGGACCACGTTCTCATTCAGTTCACTGTGTGGCCACAGAAATGATTTACAGGTGTTATGAAAGGCCGACATAAGCTGGCAATGCCACAAAGAGAAATGAGCGGCCAATTCCCACTTCAGCTCACCTTTCATGGGAACAGCAGCTGCCACCATAGCCAGTGTTTCATCTTCTCCTGACTCTGACAGAAATATACTCACACTGCATCAAACTGTGACACTTCCTACCTCCAGGAGAAGCCCAAAATACGTGTCTCTGTGTTTCAGCCTGCATCACGGTTACAACAAGAGCTTTAAATCACAGTTTATATCCCTGTCTTACTACTAAGGTGGTAGCTATAGGGGAGACCAGAGGAAACCATAGAAAAGGTGACAAGGAACAGGTTAAACAGGGTGTTTTCCAGAGGAAGAGCAAGTGAACACAACCTGTTGCTTAACATCTGTTTCACCTATTGTTAAAGGGAATGGTACTTTGGGGAATATCCATGAACTGAGTAATGGGAAAAAAAAGCTATCATTTAAGAGGAACATTCAACATGTTCAATTCTGCTTCACTTCTAGCTATCCTGTAGTAAACGGAACCTACAAACAGAAGTGAAATAAGCAGGAAGTCTGATGAGATAGAGGAAGCCACACGATAAAAGAAGATGATAATTAGTAACAGCACTGCTAATTGCCCTAGAGCTTGTTTAAGGTCTGCTGCTAGGAACAAACTTCAAAACTTTCATTAGGTTTGTCAACAGCAGTATCTCAACCAAGCACACAGAAAAATCAGCTACATGGCTCACAGAAGCTCAGCATGGCTGAGGCTGGCAGAGACCTCCAGGTCCCTCTAGCTCAGCCTCAGCTCCAGGAGGGACACCAAAGCAGGTACCCAGGCCCATGGGCAGGCTGCTTCTGAAGATCTCCAAGGAGGAGAGCCCACAGCCCCTGGGTAGCCTGTGCCAGTGCTGTCACCCAGCACTAGCTCTAAATACTTTTAACTAGCTTTACTTCCTTGTCACTACCAGCAAGATGTATGTAGCCAGTCCCAAGGATAACCTATCTTAAAACATCTAGCTGCATCCTTTCTACCAAGCATCACATTCAAACCCATAAACCTGAAAGTCTTTCATAGCATTTCAAACTGGAGCCTGCTAGAATTCTCATATTAGAAACTGAGGCTTTTGCTTACTGAAGTTATCACAAAACTTACGATGATATCAAGGGTACATTCTGCAGAAGCTCTGCAAAGCGAGCGTTCTCCGCCGAACTTCAAGAGTCAGGTCACTGCCACGACAGGTTCCCTCCCAATCACGTGATACATCAACAGTTCAACAAGCTGCCCACAAAAAATGGTCGTGCAGAGGCTTCCCTGAGAGCTGGCAAGGAGGGCTCAGGGAGGAGATACCTCCTAAGCATGAACAGGTCCTATTAACAACAATAGCTAAAAGCAGTCGCGTATAATGCATGTAACCCTCAGCAATACAAAATCATTGTGTTTTATGCAATCCCAGATGAATCTTGTCAATTCCCTTGTCTGTCTGGGCAATCACATCAAGAAGGCACTAGCATTATGAAGACTTCAAAAACAAAGACAAAAATATTAACAGCAGCTCGGCCCTGACAAAAAGAAAGAATAAATTGCTCTACGTACAGCAATAAGAGAGACTTGATCCATCCAGAAGATGCAGCTGACAAGACGGAGAAAACAGATCAGAATCTCATGCTTTGCTGCTAATCAGCATTACAATGCTTTGCATTTCTGTTGGAGCACCTATCATCAAATTTCAGCTTTCAAACAAAGTGTGTATTCCGTGCAATTAATGAAGTGCACTTAACCCATTTGGCTGTCTAAGAAAAATAAAGGATCCCTGTAGGATCAGATGTTTAAGACTATTCCATATCATTAGGAAATCTGCAATCACCAGCAGCATTAAAGCAATGCTACCAACAAACACATAAAATCAATGGTTCTGTGGAAACATTCACACTTGTTGAAAAAAGATTTTTAACTAAAACCAGCATATCCTCCGTGTGACAATACAGCAGAAAGCATTTGGCAAATCTCAGGAGGAAGGGGAAAGAAATACTGTTTGTTTTTTGGTTTTTTTTTGTTTGTTTGTTTGTTTTTGTACCTTTTGCATTTTCTGTTACACTTTGCAACAGTGTAAAAGTGCACCTGATGCACATTATGAAATCACAGGTATTGTTAGTAAGTCCCACTGATGCACATGGCCTTAAAACTCCCTTGGAAAAGTGCTCAGTGATAGAAACCTGGGTATAAACATTTCAAGAGTACCTACAAGCCTATGCACACCCATCCTGCAGCTAACAAGAACACCTTCAGGCATTCTCTTCAAGATGCCAGTAGAAAACTGCTTGGCCATCCCAACAGATTGAGAAGCGTGCAACAATATGCCAAAGCAGCAACAACAGAAGAGCAATCTAATTTATATATGTATGTATATACACACACACTCTAATCTTTCAAGAATTCTTATTCACAAAAGAGGAGGAAAATGTGGTCAAACTTAACAAGAGAAGGAATATCTGCAATCTCCCTCCTCTCTTACACCTGCCATAGAAGATCTGAAAAAAGTGTTCAGGCCTTGCAAAGCCAATTAATGGTCAACACAGATCTGAACTCCAGGCTGGCTGTTCTTTCACTGAAACTCTTCGAAGTTGGGAAGAAGAAGTCTGACAATGCCGACATATTTAGCACTGTTCTACAGGTCTCAGCCATGTCTACTGGTACTTACTTCTTTCTGCTCTCCTGAAGGAATGAACTAGATGACAAGGCTTCCACACCTCTTATTTTCAGAGCAAAACAGCAGGTGGTGGACACCTCAAACCCTTTTGGACCAAGCTGACATGTGCTAAGCATTAATTACAGATTGACAAAGGGCGTATACGAAGATTCAAAGCATTTCATGCCTAATTTCATTCCAGTAATCATGGCCATACTAACTGCTGCCTCTGCCTGCTCTCACATGAGCCATACGCCCTCAGCCATGCTCTGCCACATAGTAACGTACTGCCGGTGCGAGGCACCCACAGACACAGCCAGCAGCCAAGGAATGTCTTCCAGTGAGTTTACATTTAACAGTTCGCACTTCAGACAACACAGGCAGCAGGAGACACTCAGCTTTGAGATTACCAGTATCGCAACGTCTGGGGTTAGGCATAAACACAGAAACTGTCATTGAGGAGCAACTTCCTCCGTATGTGAGCAGCATTCAGAGCACTAAAGGGTTACAGCAAATCGAGTTTCTAAAACCTAAACACAAAGGCAAGTTCAACCTCACGCTGGACAGCCAAGCAGAAGCAGTTCCTCGAATCGTTTATACTTTGTTAGTCACTCGCCCACTCCGGCTCAAAATAAAGGTGACTACAGAACGGTTACGAGAACTTGTACTGCATACCGTATAGCTTTCCATTAACCCAATCCGCGGCCAAGCCAGACCGAACGCCACACGGCAGCAAGAGCTCCGCGCTCCGGCACAGCGGGCAGCACCGCGCCGTGCGCCGCCCCGCGGGGCCGCGAGCTCCGAACCGGGGACAGGCGGAGCCCCCGTTGCCTCCCGCCCGCTCGGCCCGGGCAGCGCAGGAGTCGAGCGGGGGCACAGCGAGGAGGGGGCCGCCCCTCTGCCCGCGCCGCTGCAGCCCTCCGCAGTCCCGGCCCGACCCCGAACGGACCCCGCCCCACCGGCTCCCGTCGCGGAGAGCGGACCGACCCCCGGGGAGAGGCGGCAGGGTCGGTGAAAGCGCCCGGGAAAGCAGAAGGGTCCCGGCTGGACGTTTCACCCACCGAGATCGGAGCGGTTCCCCAGCCAGACGGCCGTCGGGCCCAGCGAGGGAGCAACCGGCGGGATCCCGCTCGTCGCCGGCGGAGCCATACCCCGCACCTCCTCCGCGCTGGCAGTCCCGCTGCCGCCCGGCACGGCCCAGCCTACCGGCGGCGGGACGCGCCCTGCCCGCACGGCGACTGCGCGAAGGCGGCCCGGGGCGGTGCTGGGTGAGACGGCGCGCAGCACGGCTGGGCGCCCTCGGTTTGGTGTTGGAGAATGGAGGAGGCGTTTCTTGTGTGCTCCTGCGGCAAATTTGTGAAGTTAGTCAGCATCAGCATCGAGTGCAGAAGCATTAGTGCGGCGATGGGGCACTGGCACAGTGTGCCGAGAGGCTGTGGAATCTCCCCCTTGGACATGCACTCTGGTGCCCTGGCTGGAGCCGGGTTGGACCAGAGGGAGCTGGAGGTCCCTTCCAACCTCAGCCGTGCTCTAATGATGTTGCAAGCTATAAAAGGATGGTTTTGTAAGCCCAGCTGACAACTGTAGTGCTCCCCAGTGCATTACCCTTGGAAGCCCACTGCCAAGACCCAGTGGGAGGCAAGATGGAGACAGGGATGATTTTGAGCACAGCACTGGGCTTAGCAGCCCCTGAGGCTGGTGGACTGCCTTCATCCAACTTGCTTCACATGAGGTGGGCACTGCAGGGGCTCCCAAATACCAGGTGCTGCACTGTGCTGCTGGGGCTGCCCAGAGCTTCTCACAAGGGCTGGTTGAAGTGCATCTCTGGTGGACCTTCACTGCCAGAGCACAGCACAAAGGCCAAGGAGATCTGTGGGGACAGCTATTCTGCACAAGAGGCTACCCACACCAGAGGAGCAGCATTTGTTGGCAGAGCTGGGTTGAAGCTGCACAGTGTAACAGTGGGGCAGGATGCAACACATGGTGCCACGTGGCCCTACGGAAGCTGCCACTATAGCATTCGTGCAGGCTCTTACAAATGTTCACAGCCTTCATGTGCCTTCATTAATTAGCACTGAGCTCACAGGGACACCACTCTTACACTCACCCTTTTACCTCTTCCCTCCACAAAGCCTCAAAGTTGTGCTCGCATTCCTTTATTCTACACATCTCAACTCCAGGTTGAGTTTACATCTTGGTAAGCCAGCTCAGGTATTCAGACCATGGCATCTGTAAGTGGACTTTTCCGCTGCCATGGCAGCATAAGTAGAATTATAGAATCATAAATTGCATTCTTATATCAAGGCAGGGGCAATTACATCTTCCCATTAGTTCCAGTTACATTACTCTAAATTATTCTGATCTAAATTATTTATTTACTTGCTCTTACTCATTTTAAAGAGACAACAATTATAAAGCCATACACATTCTTGAATGATTTGTTCATCTGGTACCAGCAATTTTTTCAGAAATATCATCATTAGCCACTGGCTACAGCTGTTGTGAGCTAGACTCAGCACACCAGTTTGCCACCTCCTTGTTTAGGACCCCATCAGCTCCCCCTTCCCCCATCTTCTTTTATGGTAAAGAAAATGCACAGAAAAATATGTCCTTAAAAACAGTAGACTGGTTCCATTTGCATACTTGACAGAGTGCACTGGAAGTTGCAACTCTGGAAATAACCAGTTTTAAATTTTTTGCTGTGTGCTTGATGGTCAGCTCTATTCATGGCACAAATTGTAGCCACTGTTTGCATCTTTGTCCTTTTCAGACCTAGGAAAAGATCAGGATGATTTAACACCTGAGATATACATGTTGACAAGCAAAAATAAAAATAGCTCTTTTCCTTCTTTGTAACAAGGGAAAGGCACCTTTCCAGAGATAAGCACTTTCTGAGTCTATTGACAGAGCACTATCGATCATTTGGATACTTGTTTAGATACACAATTTTAGTGTCTATTCAAGTGATTTTACAATTCCTTCCACAATTCAAGGTTGAATGCTATATTTGCTTCTAACTGCAGCTGAATTTTATTGCTGTTTGTTCATCATCAGCATTAGGAAAGCAGCCCTGAGAACAGACTCAGCAGAGACAGTTATGACATCAGTAATAAAATATTAAAGCTTAATTAAATAAAAAAAAAAGTAATTAAAAGAAAACCCTACAACTGTAGAACACAGTACCTAAGCAGCATAAGCAGACATTGCTGATTTTTATTTTTTATTTTTTGCCAAGTTTGATTTTGTCCCAAATCAAAAGTTCAGCCTGAAGAAGTTCAGGAATTCAATGGCATGGTGTTTGTAATTGGAAATAGCTTTTCTGAGTCAAGCAGATAACCAACACTGTGAAATCTTAGATTTCTTAAATATACTACAAGTTGCTCAAATATTTGTTAACAAAGAAAACTATCAAGAAACGACAAGTGTCCATTTCAACAGAAGGGGAAATAAATATAGAAAAACATGTCTTTAATCCTCCAAGGTTTCCTACAGATAGTATGGCTATTCACCTGAGCAGCTTCTTCTCTGTCTCTTAATTGTGATATTCTATTTTTTGAGGTGTAGTTCTCTGTCATATGCACTTCCCAAGGGAGACAGAGCTGGGATGTTTCCCAATACACAGGTAATGTCCAAATCCAGCAGGATTTCTGAACCACATCTGCCCCTATGACACAAGCAATCTAAAGAAAAGCGTTCTTTCAGGTTCTCCCTCTCTCCCCCACTTTGGAATCATTGGTGAATTTTTTATTATTATTACTATTTTAACTTACAGAAATAATCTTGATTTACTACACAGCCCACAAACAGTGAATTGGCATAATTTCCAAGGCAGCAACTTCCTATCCTTCTTCACCCACTGGAACAAATGCCTGTGGACATAGGAGAACTCGTACTTTGGCACTACAAGGTCTGGAAAACCATCTTCATCGTCTTAGAGAAAATAGTTGTTCTCACTGAAAACACTATAAACCACAAAGTTTCCTGAACAGATTCAAAACTAAGTTGCAATAAGCTTTAATTAACCCAATTAACATCAGCTGTTTCCTCAAGCTTTTTCAAACAAAACTACAGCTTGTTCCTATGACTAGATAAAACACTGATTTGGGTAACACATAACTAATTTTTCTAATGCCAAGCAGTCAAGGAATCTTCTCAAAATAGCCTTTAACTTTTCCTACTACCAATTGCTGATACCACATAGAAGACATTTAATAATCTTAGTTTGTATTTTCTGCATGCAGTTAGAAGAGTTCAAGTTTTGCCAGTACGTTATTACTTGTCCCTGGATTTCCAGTAGAAGCCCTCAATATTGTTGCTAAAATATCTAAATATATCTGAAAAATATATGACTCTCCCTGACCATTATAACTAAGTGGGAAGTCAATTTTACTTGATGTTTCTCCCATAGTTTTTATTTCAGTCACACAATAAAGAAAACATTATTAAGAATTTGACCTGTTTTTGTTTTTTGTTCCATTACTGTTTCATTGTTGACTTTTTTTTTTTTTTCTTTTCTTTTTTGGAGGGGAGGATTTTTTCTGAATTTCATGTATCAAAGCAAGACAAACACCTTGCCAGCTCTCAACTGCAGGTTACAGACAGAAAAGACATTAACAGCAGTATGTTGGAGATAGAGCAACTCTAACTTCCACATCTTAAGCAACATAAGCTTAAGCTTCCAAGCAAGGGAGGTATATTTTTCTGACATTGGAAATGTCACACAATCAGGCCCTTTCACAAGACTTTTGTTTTTTACTTAACTTGAAAATCATAAAACAGAGTGCTAACCCCACAACTATATGATCCTACAATATCTATTTTAAAAAATTACATATACACAAATATTTCAGCATAAAACTTAACACTGCTAGCATGAGTAAGGCTTGATCACATGAAATACCCTTTGAAATGTAAATGATGTGTATTACCACATTAATTGCTCCCTTTTCTTTATTACAAGAATCACAATTCAAACACAAGCTTGTTTGCATCAGCTTTCTAAGAATTCTCCCTATATCTACCAAGAAAAGAGTTCCTTATATATACCAGCTACACACGCAAGGGAAGATTACTTCTAAAACTTTTTCAGAGCTGCATCTAAATGCTGGCAGTATTTAAAACAGCCACATACATCAGCATAGCAGAAATGCTAAATCATGGCTTGAAGCAGTAACTGAGCACCTGGTGGGAAGGCAGGGCCAACCCAGGAGAGCTCAGGTGCATGCAGTGCATCTGTGTGACCAGAAAGGGTGGAGCCAGGAGCCACTCCTTCCAGACCTCATTTAAGGGCAGGCAGTGAAGGCAATCCTGCTTTGTTGGAGCTCCCTGTGTGCCTGAGGCCTTCCAAAGGTAAGTAGGTTTGTTGCTTTGCTTCTGTGTCTGTAGCTGCTATATTTTAGCATGCTTTTTCTTGCTGTAGCCCAGGACTTTGCTACTATGTTCTTATTGCTGCCCTTTCTATTGTGTTACACTGTCGCAATCAGAAAGGTATCTTTTGATAGCACTAACTCAACTGATGGTGTTCTGCTTTGTAGGCCACTGTGAGTAAAGCATCGATGTAGAACAGTAGGAGAAATATGAAGATTAGCAATGATAGGGAGAAGTAACTTCATGAGCCAGGTTGTAAGCACTCGTGAAATTCAAGTTTAAGTATTGGTTTTCTGATGGACCTTCTATATGTCCAGAGGCTCAATTCCTCATTCACATCACAGCAGTTAAAAGTTTTTATAGGGCTCAGACTGCTTCTTAACATGCATAACAAAATATGAGGACAAGAAAGTCTTAAGTATTTGTTTATGAGAAATTACAAAACTAACAAACAAAAAGCCAAACAGCACTTAACCTGAAACAAAATGCCTGAGCTCAGGCAGTACAACTTATCTTGGAAACAACGCTTAAGACTCAAAGCAGTTCATTAAATCATTAGACAGGAAGTAGTTGTGACCAGCAAGCTAGTTGAAACTATCTCCTAGTTGCATATTGCTTTGTACTTTGCCCTGCGTGCTACTGTGTTTGCTGGTGAAAGTAAATTTATTTCTGAAGGCTGCTGCCTCACATGGAAAAAGAAGCTTCTCATCTCTACAGAACTGTGAAGATACTGTAGTTCTACTCTTGAGTTCGAAACTGTATAGCAAATAATTTGTCAATTTCCCTGAGTTTTAATTCTATCAGGTTGAGAATATATGAGTAAGCAGGATACTCAGGTAGTGTTTCTTTAGATGTGGCCTCCCTTTCTCTCTGTTTCTATCCCTTTCATGGTCTGTTCCCCTAATACAATTAGATTGCATTAGACTGTGGTTTTTGCCATTTGAAAAAGTGATTTAACCTCTAGATTTTTGACTTAGAACTGTTTCTCCTTTGTTTATTCTGGGTCTCCCTAATTAGAATAAAATTTGTTTTGTTGGACCAGAGAGAATTGAAAAAGACTTGGTTCTGGAGCCAAGTAATTAAGCTACTTAATTAGGCTGCTTAAGCTTGAAAAAAAGACAGCTAAACTGCAGACATTGTCCCAAGGATTGAGCCAATACTTTATAATCCTCTCTGTGTGGATTAAAAGAAACTACTGAGAACAAGAACTGGAACCTAGCACATCCCTCCAGGCTGCCAACCCTTAACATCAGAGTGATTATGGTGGGGAACAAAGAGAGTGGTGGTACAATTAGTTTTAATTCTTTGAACTGCTGTGGTTGTCATTGTTTCCAGAGATACCAGATCCTGTTGGTACTTAGTAGGTGTTCCCAGGCAGGTCCTGATAGTTAAAGCTCTCTTCATGGGACTGCAGATAAGAATGTTGATGTTCCTGATTCTGATCAGGTTTGGGCATGACTTGATATCAGCTAGTCCTAAGCATCAAAACAGATGTGCTTTTTTCAAATACTTGGAAATTTAAAGTCTGCTGTGGATCTTAGGATACTCAGGGGCGTCCTGATCTTCAGACATTGGTGGAATATAAGGGTTTCTATGTTATTAAACCAGTTTCCTAGAACACAGGTTTTAAAAAAAGGAACTTGGGGAAGTACCACAGCAAGATCTGAGTTTGAAAGAAAGGCAATGAGAACAGCTTAGTCCATCCTGAACTGAAAGAATTTGTGTAAGAAGTCTGTTGGTTTTGAATGCTGTGGAGAACCACATTATTATTGAGTATACAAGGTAGTGTGGCTTTCTTGGTGTGTGTGTGGTAGAAGCAGAAATGGAAGTAGCACAGAGTAGACCAAATCCCCACAGAGGACAGCTTTTACCTTGGTTTTACACTGGCACGGTGGTTAAGGAATTTTTTACACAATAGCTAGTAAGTAAATTAATTTTATAAATGCTATATTAAGGTTTTGTGTTGTAATGCTTAACTTAAGCAAATGAAACCTGAAACAAAGGCCTATAATAATGAAACCAAAATGCACTGGTTCATATTCCATGCCATTAAATTATTATGAATTAATCTTAATTTGTCACAGATGAACAATATCATTGTGGAATTTAATGGTGAGTGGAAAACCAAGAAAACCTGGTAGCCTTACCTGAAGTCACTAGGCATGAAGGAGTTGGCTTTGTCCATGACCTTATCAGAAATGACACATCCACACATCTACATGCATGAAGCAATACATATCTAAATTTCCCTTCACTTATATATATATATATATGCATATTCTATTAATAGGATTATATTAATCTTTTCTAAATTTGAAGTTGCCTTAGCTTCAGAGGCTTGATTGTCAATAACCTTCTGAAGAGTATGTAAGTGACAAAATCCAGACTATGAACATACTTAAGGTCAGTGAACAAGTACAGAGGCACAGCATAGATATATCTGTTTAGCTCTGACACATCAAGAGTTATGATTCTGGCCTGTAACAGTGTTTAAGCTTCACTATATACCAGTAGCTACTCTTGAAGATTACTAAATCTTCAAACTGGAAACTGCTTTTTCAGTAATTGGTCACTTGGAAGTAACATTTCTCAGGAAATCTAAGAATTCCATTCCAGGACTTACAAACTGCGTTTCCTGGAAAAAGACAGAATGTGGCCCTCCAAGAGAGAGGTCTTACAAAGGAATTTAAGTGCTTCAATTGTTAGCTGAGAGGTTCACTTCCTTATAAAAAGTCCTACTTTAATTTGAGCACTCTGGCTGTACAGTTGGTGTAATACATTCCTTCAGAATAATACTGAGGCTGTAACTACTAAAGAGAAATGTCATGCTAGAGTGGTAATGATTTCTCAGAAATTATCATGGCATGAAAATCTGGAAGGTAATCTGTTGGCTTGATACGATCAGACTTCTCATTTTAGTTGTCTACCAGCTCCATATTTAATGTCTTTAAGCATGCTTAGATAACAAATTCCACAGACAAGTAAACAATCTAAACAAACTAAATTACATTGTCTTAGTATGCTGTGGATAAGCTTTATTTCTTCCAACAATCAGAACTACGCTTTGCTTTATGCAAATAGGCTTCACCAAGTCTGCACGCGAGGAGTTCTCTTGGAAACTAGTTCAAGCATAGATCTGCTGAGATAAGCTTCAAATCTTGCTGGACCTGTTTATTTCAACTGCTTTTTATGTAAGGTGAGAAGCCACATGCAAATCAAAAACTGTATGGGAAGGGAGTAGATTTGATCTGAATACCAGCATTCAGTACGTTTTCAACAACTGTTCTATTTATATGTATAATCCCTGGTAGGTCATCTATCCTTTACAGCCTGGAAATACACAAAATTAGAAACATAAAAGCTGGAATGCAGTAAGATATATGAGCCATAGTTGTATGGATACTTGTTAAATGAAATATGATAGGTATTATTTTTGGTTCTTTTCTGTTAGGAAGTGTTATGAATACTGAGAATTTCCATAGTTCCTTATCTTGCCTCCAAGCTGTGCAGTAACTTTCAGAGCAGAGCAGCATCTTGCAGTAACTCTTATGCTGCTCTTCTGATATTTTATTGGGGATGTCAAAAGCAAGATCAGGTCTTTAACTGAGTAATTGAGTAGCTGGTGATTGGAGCTGAAAGGGGAAGTCTCAGAGAAATAAATGGGGAAGGAAGGTACAGTAATGTAATAAAAAACATAGTTCTGTTTAACAAGCTGTGTGAGCAGTGCTCAGCCTGTTCCACTAAATCACAGAAAGTCTTGTTTGGAAGGGATACCTGGAGACCATGTAGGCTGGCCTTCTGTTGACTGGGGCCTGAAATTACAATTGCCAGGGCCTTGGCTCAGCTGCTTCCAGTGAATATGATTCCATCCATTCTGGTTTGCATGTTTTTTAGGATGGAGAATCTTTTCCTTGTATCCAGATAGATCTCTTCCCGCATTAACTTGTGCCTGTTGCCTCCTATTACACCGTCATGCATCCTTGTAAAGAAAGTACCTTCAACTCCTCTATAGCTACATTTTTAGACATCGGAAAGCTGTGATCTTTCTAACCTGTCAAGCTGAACAAAACCAGTTCCCTCAATCTCTCTGAACATGTCAAGTTCAAGCTGTTAGGTTACTCCATGATGACTGCACAAATTATGCAGGTGAAAGAAGCAGAAGAGTTACTGTCAAGGGCTGTTATGAAAACAGACAGTGGAATCCTATCTGGTTTCTGGTGTGAATTTACAACTGCATTGAGAAGACCTTCTTGGATCAGCTACCTGGGAATCTGGATCAGAAGAGAGGTTGATTCAGGAGTCAATTCAGTTTTGAATATTCTGAGGGAAGAGAGGGATGGATGGTGGTTGTAGGAGCAAGTGGTTCATAGTCTAGTGAAAATTTCTACATGGAAAAAATGGCATCCCAAAGCTGGTCAGCAAGTTTTCCCTGACTGAGAGGACTGTCAAGTTTTTCACAGCTTTTTCATATAGGATAAATCTGAGGCATGAGTAAAAATATTTTTTGTTGAACAGCTCATGAAAAGTTAGTGTTTCATAAAACTTAAATCTAAAATCTGTAATTCTGGAAGTCCGCTCTTTTTCCATAATGTTTTAATTGTAGACAATCTTCCAGTCATTTTGCTTTAGATAAATGAGAATTTTCACTTGGAACAGAAATATGTAATCAGAAGACAAGTAGTGACAAAGGCCAGCAGGAGTGCTGACAGTAACTCTGGAGCAAAGAAGGATCAGCAAGTAAAATGGACTGTAGTGCTGTGGTGTTTGCAAGATGTTGTTTTGATGATAAGGATGATCCTGGTGCCTTAGATCAAAAGTCATCTTCTTGAGCTTTCCCTGGTTAAATTAGGATCATTGCAGAGTTCATCTGTCCTTGGTGCCATGCTTTAAAAAAAAAATTTATAGTGGCGAACTCCAAAAATTCTGCTTACACACTCTTTGCTAGTGTAAGTGTGCGTGGAAAGGAAACCAATGGGATGTGTTATCAAACGAGCAGATAAAGGAGCTGTTCATGTTCTGTATCTTGTGCAGAGCACACGCTCTTATTTGCTGTCTTGGTTACTCTGCCCTATCACTAATTCTTAACGCGCGATTTAAGCTTACTGTCCTTCACAGGTTTTTAAAAGATGTATGATAAGTTATTATGAAAGTGTCTCGGAGTTGAATTTGGTCACAGCATGCTCCATACATACAGCATGTTTACTGTCATTAATACAGGAACAATATTTAACCTATCCTTCCTCAGGAAAGTCATTGACTAGAACTCCATTAGTGCCTAAATTGATGTAATGTATTATAATACATAATATGATGCAATATATATGTAACACGTATTTTAATGTTTAATCTTATATCATGTACTATGATTTATATTTTACATAATGTATTATATATTATCATATGAAATATGTTAGGTAAAAGTCACACATTCATGTACTTCTCTTCAGGGAACATATCAGTAGAAAATGGTACGATACATTTTCTTTCCTAAGGATTCCTTTGACCTTTATTTAAGCCTCTTGAGGTAAACATTTAACTTGTTCCTGAGCACCTCTCAAGAGCATTAAGTAAACAAAAGACTTTGTATCTCTAAATATTTGCTCCTGGTGATAGCACATGACAAATAGAAGCCATCTTCAGGATTCCCACCTGATATTTATAAAACGTCATCTTGTCTGAGCTGCTGAGGTCCTTTGATTAAAAGCAAGAAGATCCTGTTGAGTTTTTCTGCGAAACTTCAAAATATTTTGACTGGGAAAGAAAAGCAAAGGCTTTTTTCCTAGTGACGTTTGTCCATATGCAACACTAACAACAGAGTGCAAACCAAACCAAAATAGTATTGCTGCAAAAGGTCACAGCCTTTGCTTGATTCTTCCATGTAAGGAATTCTGATGTTCTGCCTTTTAAAATGAAGTATTCTTTTTTTGAAATAAAAGTAAAAGCTGGTAAGCTCTGTTGAGAGCAGATAATATTTGAAGGGTAACAGCATGCAAACCCAGCATTGATTCTTCAGGCTTTATCCCTCTCAGCTCATCCTCCTACCTTCTGCCAAGAGGCTGTTGAATGGAGTGGGAGGGCCTGGAAGCAGGAGGGAGACACAAAACTGGAGTACCAGTGAAGGTCTGAGAGCTACTCCTGAAGTCTGCATTGCTGCAAGCTCTGATTTGTCTTCAAAATAAGCACAGAGCTCCTTACTCTGTCTTTCATATTAGTTATAGTTTAAAAGCACCTGACATCTAGCACATGAGTAACAGCAATTTGATGGATTTTTCTATTAGAAGACTACTGATAAATGTGGTGATTTGTGGGGGGCTGTTACAGTATTAGCTGATGATCAGAGTAACTGTGATCAGAGTGAGCTGTGATCGGAGTAACAGGAAGGGCGGCAAAAGCTGATTAATTGGCATGTCAGTAGTTGTCACCCCAGCTCATATGGAAACACATAGCAGTCACAGCATTATAGTGCTTCAGGAACCCAGGGGAGTGAGTGGGAGCTAAAAGTGGTTAAATGAAAAACCAGGAGTTTTCTGAAGCAGGTTACATTGCTTCAGGAGAAATGCTGGGTGCATGTTTGTCTCTCCAAAGAAAAAAACAATAGCAATCAGTTCAGGTTGTGACTTCAGAAAGAGCCTGGAAAGCTCTGGCTTTTACAGAAGAGATTTAGCTTTGTGACTCAAAGTCCATGACTTCCTAAGGTAGGCAGTATGTTGCTAAGGCTGGGCATCAAGATTAGTTCAGCTGAGCATTGCAGAGGAAGGAACTCTACATCTTAAAATAGGAACATGGGTTTATTTTAGCAACTGAAAGGTTAGAGCTCCAATATAGTTGTGCAAAGGGCTTGTGGTCTAATCAGCTGAGGAAATATTGAAATATAATCCTTGCTTGTCAAACTAAGAACTGCTTATGGTCTTTTTGAGCAAAAAGACAAACAACAAAACAGATTTCAGAAGCGTGATGGCTGTCAGTTAATACAAGATTGATTTTTGTCTGCAGTGGGAAAAAGTGAGGCAGGGAGAATTGGGTTTTTTAATGAAATAATTTTGGAAATAGTGATGAGTAACAATTCTAGTAATTACAATATGCCCTGGCTGGAGCTTTTTCATAACTTTTTTCAAACTTTTTGTCAGCTTTTGGATTTCAGAGCTCTCATGACAGATTTCTTAGTCTTTTCCTCTAATAAGAGTCCATACTACTTCTCTTCAAAGCCACTGTTTTTCCTGTAAATATGTATGGTTTCATGAGATGATTTTAAATATTGCAATCTCTGAATGCAGTGTCAATGTTAAAATATACTTCTAGGATTCCTCTATTCTGTAGTCTAAAATAGATGAAATGAAAAACTAAAATGAAGTAACGCTTTGCTCAGATCTGAAACTGAGCCCAGTTCTAGTCTTGTATGCATTTTGGCTTTTAGATATTTTGCTTGATTTTCTTCTTGGTTTACCCCAAACTTTTATACTGTGTCTAAACTTAAAGCATGCTAAAACTGTGCCTTAAGGAGTGCAGAGTGAAAATGTACACATTTCACTGAGCAGAACAGAAATTCCTCAGTGAGAAGCATCCTGAGATATAATCTGCAGAAATATGCATATCAGACCTGCTAGTACTTAGACTCCTGGATGAAAATGAGCGATTTAAGGGGAAGATTTGCTTTGGAATCAGAATCTGTGGAAGTATTGCTTTGTGCAGTAACAGTTTTTAAACATATTGACCTTAAGAGTATCAGCAGACTAAGTTAGGAGAAGAATAACCCTAAGGAAGACGTTGTTGATGAGAGACAGGGTTTAAGTTTCTTTGCTATAGTTAGAACTGCCCCTGCTGTGGCTATGCAACTGTGCTTATTTGAAAGGATTTTTTTCTTCCACAAAAACAAAATAAGCATACACATTTTTAGCTGAAGCACTGCCATGCTCTCCCCAAAAGTATGAGGGGTGCAGAGGGCTGACAAATGGTGAGAGACTCCCAAGCACAGTCCTGGTTAACTTGGTAACAGCCAGCAAGCCCTGACTTTCACCCTCTGTAAGGCTTGTCCTTGTTCTTGTCAGCCTGCTGGCACAGATTTGTGACCCAGCAACAGTTTTCCCTAAAATAACAGCACTATCCTTTCTTTAGAACACCATGTATTTCCTCCCAAGTACTGTGGCTGCCTGGCCTGTGACCCCTCAGCCATTCCCACTGTGCTGGCTGATCTACAGGGTGCCATCACAGCTGCAACCAACTGGCTCCTGTTCTTCATGCATAGCCTCAGGGGTCATCCAACAAAATGCCTGTGCTGGCCACCTATCCTCAGGAATCTCCATGCTTCCTCCTGAATGCAGGAGCTGGGCCTCCTAGGTGCCCCAGCTTGCCCAGGCCGTGCCCTCACCCTGCTTGGAGATACTTCTGCATTTCCCATTGACGTGCTGGTGATGTCATCTCCGAGTAGCACAAGCTGGACCATGCAGCATTTTGTCACTAAGATCCCTCAGCAATTCTCACCAAAACCACACCTTGTCCCCACCTTCATTTGATCCATCACTTCCTACTGACACCCCTAAGGCACCTTGCTGCTTCCTGCCCAAATCCCTCTGCAGGCACTCCTTCGTTGCTTCAGCTCCTGCTGTCCCCACCCAGCTTTTGTCCCTTCAGAGGGCACCTTGGTGTATCCTGGTAAATCTAGCCCCCCTCATAAATCCCATCAGTTTCCTAAACACTCCCCTGCTAACCCTTCTGATGTATCTGTCTTTTCCCTGTCTCTTTCAGCAGGGAAGTGATCATTCCTCTGTACTCAGCACTGGTGGGGCCCACACCTCGAGTACTGTGTTCAGTTTTGAGCCCCTCACTATGAGGAAGATATCGATGCCCTGGAGTGTGCCCAGAGAAGGGCAATGAAGCTGGGGAGGGGGCTGGAGCACAGGCCTTATGAGGAGCAACTGAGGGAGCTGGCATTATTCAGTCTGGAGGGAGAGGAGGCTCAGGGGAGACCTTATTGGTCTCTACAACTGACTGAAGGGAGGTGGTGGCAAGGAAGGATAAGCCCCTTCTCCTGCATAGCTAGCAATAGGACTAGAGGGAATGGCTTCAAGTTGCTCCAGTGGAGATTCAGTTTGGATCTTAGGAAAAATTTCTTCTCTGAAAGGGTGGCTGCATGCTGGAACAGACTGCACAGGAGGTGGCTGAGTCACTGTCCCTGGAGGTGTACAAGGAAATTGTAAATGTTGTACTAAGGGACATGGCTTTGTGGGGAAATACTGGTGATAGGTGGATGGTTTGACCATCAATTGGACTGGGTGATCTTGGAGGTCTTTTCCAACCTTGATGATTCTATGATTTCCCCACACAAATCTCCCTATAGTTCTTCAGATACCTCTGTTGCCCACCAGAGCTCTGCTTCGTCTTTGATGCATCTCTCCACCCAGTCTACTCCAGTGAAAATAATTGGAAGTAAGGAAGCAAACAACTGTATCAATATTTTTTAAATGATCAGTTATTCATACTGAGTGTAGTAGAAGTTGCTCACACACTATGGGGGGAAGAAAACAAGAGGATACATGTTTAAAAAGAAAACTCAAAATGTATGTGCCTCACACTTTGAGACGCACTCAGAACTGCAGATACTTTGTAACTCAAAGTGTAGCATGGGGGACTGAGCTACGTGTCTGCGCGTGTATTTGCCTGCTCTGCTTTTAAAGCATGAGCTGAACACCACATTTAAGCATTTCAGCTAAGAATTTAGAACAGCGTACTCAGCAATCTTCTTGCTGACAGTTTGTTGGCCAAGCTTACATGCTGCTGCTCCAGGAACAGAAAGATAGAAATGATTGTGCCTTCACTATATGCTTGCCAGCAGCAATGATGTGAGTAGGTACATATTTGCAATAGATGAGATTTAGTTTACTTTAGAGTTATTAAGCATAATCTCTATGAAAAATGATCACTTTTAAGCAAGTCTTTAGGTGGAGGAATGTTATGTCATCTTTAAAGGAAGTCTTTAAATAGAAAGGCATAATCTAATTTATTGATGCTGAATTGTTTGAGAATCCTTTAATGGTGGTTTTGATAGGAAGATCTTGTTCCAGTAAATACTCATGTCTATAAAGGAAATTGTACAGTTTCCTGTATAATAACACTGTGCTACGATGCAACAGCAGTATGTTACTGTACAATAATGTGTCTGTACAAGGCAGAAATGTCTCTTACTCATACAATAGTGCTGGAGGGGGCAAATATTATGAATCAGAGCATATTTTCAAATAATTAATCTTTTATTATTTTTATGAAGCTGTTCTCATTGTTTAAGAAAGATGTGTTCAAGCCTTTTCGCTCATTCCCATTCCACAACATGGGGTAGAAATCCAAGATGCTGCAATACTTTAATTTCAGCTTTTTATCATGTACCTTTGCAATCTCTATAGGCAAAAAATAAAAATAAAAATTAAAAAAAAAAGCAGTCTGTGGCTAGCCAATCACCTACAAAATACTGGCAGCCAGGAAGTAGTAGCTTTGATTCTATTTGGCAAGCAAAATAAATAAAGAGCATAATTATGCTAATCAGAAAGCCAGACTCTAGACAACTTGTAAAGCTGTGAGGGTATTGAGCCAAATACCCAGAGAGATACCTGCATTACTGAGCTAGCACATGGCACCTGGAAAATCTGTTATTACAGGAATGGTTATGGAGTCGTTTTCAGAAGTGGTGACATTAATTCCTTTCAACAGTTTGACAAGGCAGGGTAGAAAAGAAAACATAAGCCCAAGACCCACAGCAAAGTTTAGGTCTTTACTAAAGTGTGTTGTTATAAGTTACTGACATTTTCTTTATGCTAACAGTAGGAGTTCAGAAAGTAAAATTTACGTGAATACAACTTTAATTCAAGGCTGTGCACAAAAGAAGGTGATTTCCCAAATTCATGGAGATGCCATGAGGCTCTGAGTATTTATTTTCATTTGTTGATAATGTAACATCATGGAAACAGGAACGCTGTCAGAGGATGAGGAGCCGTGCTGCTACTTTTTGTTCACTGACTTTTGTTCTCTATTGCCCAACTCTAGAGATGGAAGCAAATCCTGCCCTCGAATCATAGGAAGAGGAGCACCTCATTACCAGGCAGGACACTCCGCACGTTGTTCTGTCACAGGCATTATTTCTGTGATTTCCCGCTATGACCAGAAGAGGGCGTTCTTTCCCTTTGGAACCCAGACACGAAAAATGAAATAAAAGCTTTTGAAAAACCTAAGTAATTTTTGCAACTATTCTTACGCATTTTCACTAAAACTTTTTGAAGTTTAAAGATTGAACTATTTAAAAAGATGGCATTTCACTCTTGCAGTTTTTTAAGTCAGTTTAAGGCTTGCTACACAAATTTTCTTAGTATTTTTATGGATTCTGTAAGATGTGCCTTATTTCCTCCACCAAGAGTAAATAATTTGCACTAATGAGAGTCTGCCTCTTTTGAATTCCCTTTACTGTAGATGTATTTATTTAAGAAAGGTATTTAGCAATGCCTTCCCCTTAGGGCAGATTTCTATAACAAATGTGAAAATACCAGCTTAGCATGTTTTAGATATTATTTCCTCAGTCAGTGAGACATCAGATAAATTCTTTGCATGTGAGCTCAGTTCTTCTGGCTGTAAAACAATTATTTCAACTCTAGCAGCATAGACTGAAGCGTAGCTGAGTATTATGAAAGCAACCTGCTCCAATTATTAAGTGACAGCCTTTCCCTTTTGATACTGCTGTTGTGCCTCTCAGTCATGTATTTACAGGCCTGAACATTCAATTGGAATGGCTGCAGCCTCAGCAGTTTTGAGAAACAACTTATTTGGAAGTCAGATTTAGAAGCTTGACATTTTGGGAATCTTATCCATAATCCTTACAACGTAGGCTGACATAGCAGATACTTTCACAGTGTATTTGGGTTGCAATTACTTCAGATCTTTTTCTCCTGATTTGGAGAACTAAGGCTGGCAAAGGGAATATTGCCTTAACTTCGGGCAACAAAACAGTCGATCGCTCTCGCTCCATCTCTACAACTGTTTTATAAGTTATAGGCCTAGTAAGTGTGCTTAAGTGTCAAGAGGGCTTCCCAGTGAGGGAAGCCATGTCAGATCTGAAGAATATACTTGAAAGTATTGTTCTCCATTCAATTCTTAAAGTTGTCGGTCCAAAGTAATCTGTGCACATTTCTCTTTAAATCTGATACGAAAGTATCAAATATCTCAATTTTGTCAGAACTTAAGTTGAATAATAAAGGATGAGTTCAAGTTCATGTCTTTTATTGCTTAACTGACAAGAGAACTTGCATATGGAGGCTCTAAAAGTGGAGCAACACATAAGAAAAGGGTAGCGACCCAAAATACACTGGCAAAGAACTGGCACCACTCTAGCTGTCCTGTCTGTTGGACTAATGTTATTGAGTCTGTCTTTCTATGTGAAAACTGAGTGCTGTCCAAAACAAGAAAGAAAAAACCCATTTTGGTCCTTCAGCTGACATGGGAACCAAGAACACTTGCCTGCCAGGAGTTATGCAAACTGTGGAAGTTAGAAAATATCTGCTATTCATGAACAAGTGGCTTGAAGTTAACAATAGAGAAAAAAATTCCAAGTGGAAACATAAAAGAAATGGCTACATCCTGTGTTAGCTGGTAAATCACAGAAATGAAGAACAAATACAAAAATTCAAACCAAGAATGCAATTTCCACAATATCCTTCCTTCTCTTCCCTTACTTACCCCTCCCCTCTCACTGGGTCATGAGAATGTTTCTTTATTTGAGACAACACCCTACTGTGAGGGCTATATGTGTTTTTCTAATTGTGCTGTGTCTGCCAGTCAATCTGTACTACAGAAACAAAATGTCCCACTCTTCCATCTCTCACTGGTATTCCAAGATGCTGTATGAAGTGAAAACTAATAAAATAGCTTGGCATCTTTAGACTGCATGAAGTAGGAAAAGTTTTATATCCTTTAAGAAGCTACAGCTAAGGTGAACTTGTTCACAGCCATGTTATACAACAAACAACAGCTCACATATCACCAGAAGCACAGCTGTGGTTAGCAGGGACCTCTGGGTCCTTCTAGTCCAGCCAGAGCTCCAGCAGAGACACCAGGGCAGGTGCCCATGGCCAGGTGCCTTCTGAAGATCTCCAAGGAGGAGAGCCCACAACCTCTGGGCAGCCTGGGCCAGTGCTGTCACCCACACTGTAAAGCAGTAAAGTCCCTCACTGGAATTCTACTATTCATTTGAATTATTTAGAAGTCCTCACAGAGAAGATGCAAGAAGGATTAATTACAGTGTCTGAAGTTCCCAGAAAGTGTATAGTCAGTAAAATGACTCATTTTATCTGTTGATTTTTTTTTCCTTCTAAATTTGACTGGTTGGGGTAACAGCTGAGGGGGGTGGGGGGGGAGGGAAAGAAAATGGCACCACCCTTTATGACTTGATTTTATCTGTTTTTCAGTCTGTGGTCAAGCACTTACAACCTTTGTCTGATAATTCAACACCCCAGTGCTCTCATGAGATAACACTGGCTTTCGAAATCTTTCTTGGAGTTTACTTCCTGGGAAAAGTGATGAAGAAGGATCTAATTGTGAGATTATCTGGTATTTTGAAAGGACTTGGACTTTATCAACTGCATGAAAATGATGATAATCACAAGTGAAAGCACTTGTACAAAGCAGTTGGCTGATCTTCCTTTATTCCATGTCTTTTAATCCCTTTGGATGATGAAGTTTCTGAAGTGTGGCACTCTGCGAGTAGAGTGTTTCTGACCATGGAGCAGCCCCAGAAGGTACTGGACAGGGACTTTAACATGGATTTTCAGTAAGTTGTGCTATGTGATGAATCCTTGTGGCCCTTTTCCTCTGTTGTCTTAAAGAAAATGTGTTTGAGGCACTCCAGAGAAAAAGGAGACTCTGAGGATCTGCTGATCTGTTTCCAGTCCTTTTGCTTGTAGGACTGCTGGAGTGCTTTATGAAGTTAAGGACTCAGTGACTGTATCAATCTTCACTTACAAAAAGAGCATTTTATCTGTTATTTGTTCTGATAAATGATGAGGAAGGATATCCATTAACACCTTTGTACACAATGTGTGGGACTACTCCTGTCCACGTGCACTCAGTGGAACAATTCTGGACAGTGACAGGTTTCCAAACATCTCTCCATCTTGTTACTTCTGTGAAGATTTATGTAAAAATCACAGAATGGCCCAGGTTGGAAGGAACCTAAAGAATCATGAATCTCCAACTCCCCTGCCACATGCAGGGCCACCAACCTCCGCATTTAATACCAGACCAGGCTACCCAGGGCCCATCCAACTTGGCCTTGAACACCTCCAGGGATGGGTGTCCACAACCTCTCTGGGCAGCCTGTTCCAGCACCTTATCACTCTTTTGGTAAACAACTTCCCCCTGACATCCAACCTAAATCTTCTCTCTTTCCCCTTGTCCTGCTGTTATCTTCTCTTTCAAAGAGTTGACTTCCCTCCTGATTATAGGCTACCTGTAGGTACTGAAAGGCTGCAATGAGGTCACCCTGCAGGTGTGCAAGGGGAGCTAATTATTCTAATTGCTTGTACCTGCCATTAATATGTGATTCATAGTCCACATGATAACAGAAATAGTGTCACTTGGTAGTAGCAAGCAACTCAGGCCAGATGGGATGTAATTAGCAGCGAACTGTGTTGAAATAAAATTACTCTTTAATGTGAACGTTTGCAATACCGAAGAAGCTCTTTGCACGAAGCGGGTTCTCAGCCCCGCTCAGTGGGAACAGAGCTGCCACCGTCTGACAGCACTGCCCAAGAGGGCGTCTTGCAGGGAAAGCGGTGCACCCGGCGGGTGCCGCTCCAAGTCCCGAGCGCTGCGGGTACTCGGGTCGGGCCCGGCCACGGGAGGGCAGCAGCCGCCACCCCCGGACCCGCCCGCCGGGGTTGGGAAAGAGCTGCGGCCCGGCCCTGAACTCGGCCGGCAGCGGGCGGGGCTGAGGCGGGGCGGCCCGGTCCCGGAGGCGCCGCGGAAGAGGGAAGCGGCGGGGCGGCGATTGCGGCTGAAGCGGCGGCTGGGACAGCGGCATGGCGGTGCAGGGCTCGGCGGGGGACGCGGCGCTGAGGCGCGAGGCCGAGCGGTGGCTGCAGTGGGACAAGGTGAGGCTGCGGGCGCCCTGCCGGGTTTCGCTCTTGTTCCTGACCGCTCCTGTTGCAGAGCGAGCTGCCGGACGCGCAGCGCTCAGGGTGGGAGCGCGCTGCTGTGCCGTGCCTCGGAGCCCCTCCGAGCTCCCGGGTCCTCCGTGTTTTGTTTGCTGAAGCGCCGTTTCCAGCCATCCGCGTGGGCCTGCCTCAGTGCCGGGAGTCCCGCTACCCGTCCGGCCATCTCGCTGGCGTGCGGGCTGCTGGGCGTCTCTGGGGTCTTTTTCTGCCTTTCCCTGCTGTTGCTGTAGTGTGCGTCTTGTCTGTTCCTGCGGAGATGTTCGGACACCTGAAGACGTCTCTTTGCTTCCGTCTGCTTTGACCCTGACCGTGCTGCATGTAGACGGAAAAGCATCTCTTTATTTCCATATTCCACATGTCTAAACAGACTTCCTGCGTGGCTGTGCTCTGGGAATGCTGACGGAGCTGCCCGTCGCTGCATTTCCTGCGCAGATCGGGCCTGGCTGTGCTATGGGTGGTTGGCGCTTGGTGTCCCTACACATGGCAGTCGTTCACTTGGAGCACGCTGTCCCCGCGGTGCTGTCAGTGGCTGCCCTTTGCCCATTGCCGCGCAGTTCGTAGGTAGCGGTGGTACATGCTGCTTTGGTCCATTAAACTGCTTACTTCAAGGCTATTCTCAAAAGCACAGAACATATACATATATATATATATATATGCGAGGTTATCTTCTCAAATTTCAATAAGCTTTTGTGTAAGTTTTTCTCAGTTTAATGGATTTTTGAGAGAACAGTCTGGTTTCAAGGGTGCCTGATATTAATAAGATAACTTCTCCAACTAATGTTAATTATTTTCCAGTCTTCTGTCTAATCATTTTTATTGGTGATTCCAATTATCTCATGAATTCCTACTGAAGTCTAATTTGACATCCCCTGAAGTATCTGTACCTTTTTGGAAGGTGTGCTCTTGGTTAGTAGTAGCATCTTTGACTGCAGTACTACTTGACCAGTATAGAAAGCCTCATTGCTGATTGCTCAAAAACAGTAAGGCGTCATTGCTGTGCTTCTGTCATTTCACTTGCCAGGGAGAAATTCCTACAGTGTTTGCACTGAGCAATACCTTTAATCCAATATAACCCTTGTCCATTTACACTATTTTTTTTTTAAGAGACCCCTTCATGGCAAGGATAGCTTTTTAATTTGAAGGGAGAAGTTAATATTTAATGATGATAAGCTGCATGTTTCTTGCAAAATAGTAGTTTGCAAGAGCAAACCCTTGCGTATGGAAATGGCCCTGCTGACTTTGCTGAAAGGTTTTACCTAGGTAACAATTACTGTGTATATTACAGGCTATTTCATCACCATATGTGTTACGGAAGTATCATATTTTTCTTATTATCATGCATAAAATCATGGATAGAAGTTGGCTTCTGTTTTTATTAAAAATAAAACTTGTTTACTCAGTACCCATCCTGATACTTCAAAAACACTGGAAGAACTTTTGCAGTGACGGAACATCTCTGGGGCCTTCAGTTCACGTGGGTTCAGCTAAATAACTTTTTGAGTGAGGAGGTAACATTTGGGCAAGTTGCACTGATAGTTTGTCCTTGTATCATAACACCTGCTGCTGTAATCAGAGGGATCAATATTCTCATACTCTTGTCCTGTTCCTGCAAGGAAGATTAAGTTGCCAGCATTCCTGGACTGGTAAATTACTAATTCTTAAACTGGAAGTCAATAATTCAGGGGTACTTAATTGCTCAGTGGAAAAAACAATTCTTTTTTCTTCAGTGGTATTCTGCAGTATATAGTTTGCTGATTATCAGCGAAGGCTCACTAGCTTTTATTTAGACTGTCATGCCTGCCCTTCAGCAGGTGCATAGATCAGTAATTAGGGCAGGCTGTGCCCACAAATGATGAACGTATTGTAATGTTTAAGAAAAACACAGTTGGATTGCTTGGGAATCCAAACTGGTATCAGTTTGCACAGAGTCCTTACATCTTTATATAAAAAGTTCACTCCCATGACTGCTTTATGCATGTTCTTCAGCTGCAGAAAAAAAAATACAGAGAGAGATTTATTTTTTTGCCCAAGATGATCTGCTAGGCCTTCCTTTGATCTCAGCATATCTAAGTTATCCAAGAAACAATCAAGTCCCTGACCTTCTCGAGGTCAGTTGGTTGACCAGGAATCAAAGCTTATGTTCATTTGGAAATAATAATCTTTGTACTCCAGCATGAAGAGCATGTAATGGTGCTGTGAGTAACCCGAGGAGCACGCTGCTGCTTTGCATAACACTGTTGCTTGGTGGCTGGAGAGTGCCATCTGTCCTCCTGGCTCATCAGCATTCAGGGAATTGAACTGATTTTAAGCCTGACAAATCCCACGTTATTGAGATGTTGGGGCATACAAGGCTTCACTAATTCCAAAAATGAAGAGCTGGTAGGAGTTGTATCATGCAAGCAATACACCAACAAAAGGAGGAAGACAGAAAAGAAACTTTTCATCATTCATAACAGGTAGGATGGGACCTTTCTCTTGCTGCTCTGCACAGTGTGAGATTTGCTTGTAATAGTTTGGCTGTAATCATGAGTGTGGCACTTCATGGATTTGCACAAGCACTACTCACAAATATATTTCATGCCAATTATTTATCTCCTGACCAGTCTGTTTTTTTACTGTCCGTCTTGTACTGACTTTAAATTCAGGAAATGTAGCAAAAGTTCTGGGGTTCCCAAAGCAGTGCACTATGTTGTAATACCAAAATAAGCCAGCAGAGATCGTGGGGAAGGATGTCAGTTCTATTAAGAAGCCTAAATGTGTTTAAAAAAAAAACAACAAACAAAACAACACCAAACAAACAACAACAAAACACACACGTGCAAAAAAACACTTTTAGAATATCTGAATTTTATATCTACAGAATCCCAAAACTTCTGCAATAGTGAAGGAACTAGTTGCTGAAGGAAATGTGGGAGAACTACAGAAATACTTTGGCTCACGAATGGAATTTGGCACAGCTGGGCTGAGAGCTGCCATGGGAGCAGGAATTTCTCACATGAATGACTTGACTATTATCCAGACAACTCAGGTATTGTATTCATCGTATTATTTCATTCAACTGGTTGGATCCAGGAATGGAAGGGCCTCACTTATGACAAGCAAATGGACATTCTAGGGAAGTACGTGGTTTTTACTAATAAAAAAGAAAAAGGAGGAAAACAGAGCTAACCAGCATTTGGCTGAACTTACATACATATATAGGTGCTGTATCTTGGACTGCTGGTGTATCATTGTATCATGACCTAAACAAGCATCCTTTCATTACTAAGGGTGAGATTCAATTCTGTCTTAGTGCCAACTGGGATGCATTTTTTTTCAGTGTCTGGTATGATGCCATGTTGTGGCTCTTGGAGAAGAATGATGTTGATAACATACCGATATTTATAGTTCCTGTTAAGCAGTTGTAGAGTGAATGACTGTGTGGTGCTGAGCCACCCACAGGGTTAAACCACAACTGAAATGTTGGCCAGTTGTTCACTTCCTTATCTGATATCTTAAAGAATTAATAATTTCTGTATCTGCAGATGAGACTAACCATGTTACCTGGTTCTTTCTGGAGCTGGTTCTGATTTTTGGAAAAGTGCTTAAATGCTGTCAAATTTTATTATTTTGATTTGAAGGTTTTTGTCATTTCATGATGTTTATTGATCCTGAACTGAATCCCAATCCAGTTCAATGAGATGTGTGCAGTGAGATGTCAACATCTTAGCAGTCATCTTAATCCAATGAGAAATGAAATGCTGAGATCATATTAATGAAGTGAATTTGTTATTGCCTTCAGGGATTTTGCAGATACCTTGAGAAGAATTTCAGTGACCTAAAAAAGAGAGGAGTTGTGATTGGATTTGATGCTCGTGCCCACCTTTCAAGTGGAGGTAGTAGCAAAAGGTACTTTTCAGGTAGTATTTTATAGATGTCTTACATGATTCTTCATGGTCTTATAATTGCTTCAACAGCATTTTCTCTTTCTCTGGAAGGAATTTGAAGGATTTATAGTATTTTTATTTTCTTAATACCAAGGCAGTTTTTATCGTTGTGTTTTGTCTTTAAGGAATGGGGAAGGAACACATTTAAGTTGTGTATAATGATTTCCTTTATTTTATTAATTGGAGTGAGGGGAGGAAAAACTGAAATTCTAGGGAACAAATGGATGAGAGAATGAATATATTTCCAAGGCTTCTTTTCTTATTGTTTAGGTTTGCAAGACTCGCTGCTAATACATTCATCAGTCAGGGAGTTCCAGTTTATCTCTTCTCTGACGTAACACCAACACCTTTTGTGGTATGTTTCTCTATTAATCTTTCTATATGCATACAAATTCTGTGAGATATCAAAAATTAATACTTATATTAAGGAAAAGTAGACAAAACATCTTGAACTTTTTAAGTTCTAACTGCTTAGACTGCTTGCTTTATGTTTACTTAGCTACGTTTGATTTCCAACATCCATAGCAGTAAAAGAAAGAAGCTGAGTAGAATATCTGTGACTGTGGGTGCCCAGTGACAGTATTTGTGCCCATTCATGCTTTTGGGCACATTTCTTGAAGAAGTCATTTCACAGTCACTAGCTTAACAGTGATAGAATATCCTGAGCTGAAAGGGACCCATGGTGATCTTAGAATATCTGAGTTGGAAGGATAAGGATATGGAGGGATGGAGACTTAGTATGTAAATGCTTGTATTGATACAAAGTTTGGTAGATTTAAGGCTGCATTCTTCACAAGACAAGTTAAAGCAGCGTTGCATGAGATGCAGCTGATTGTATTTGCTGTTAAACAGCCAGAATTGAACTTGAACTGGACCTCTAGTCATGAATAAGGCTTTATTTTCAATTGACTCTATCTGCTTGGACTAGTTTATAATAGCTCTCTCCAATCATAGAATCACTATAATCACAGAATCACCAAGGTTGGAAAAGACCTACAAGATCATCCAGTCCAACCATCCACCTATCAGCAATATTTCTCACTAAACCATGTCCCTCAACACAATGTCTAAACGTTCCTTGAACACTTTCATGGTTGGTGACTTCACCACCTCCCAGGGCAGCCCATTCTAGCACCTGACCACCATATTTCCTAATGTCCAGCCTCAGTCTCCCCTGGTGCAACTTGAGGCAATTCCTTCTAGTGCTATCATTGGTTACAGAAGAGTCCGACTCCCATTATAGACAGCAATAATGTCACCCTGAGTCTCCTCTTCTCCAGACTATATAATTGCAGCTCCCTCAGTAGCTCTTCCTAAGGCCTGCGCTCCAGAGCTCTCACCAGCTTAGTTGCCCTTCTCTGGACACACTCCAGGGCCTCAATGTCTTTCTCATAGTGAGGGGCCCAAAATTGAACACATACTCGAGGTGTGGCCTCACCAGTGCTGAATACAAAGGTTCAGTTACTTCCCTGCTCCTGGTAGCAGTACTATTTCAGGTACAAGACAGGATGCTGTTGGCCTTCTTGGCCACCCGGGCACCCTGCTGCATCATGTTCAGCTGAGCATTGACCAGGACCCCCAGGTTCATTTCCTGTTTCAAGAACTGCTCTCACAAGATGATATGGATGAGAATGCTGCAGTTTTAGTTCTGGTTGCCCTCCGCAGACTTCTGTCGTTACCCCAACACTTTAACTCTTAAAGATCTGAAGTGTTTCATGTCATTCTGAAGCACACAACAGATGCATTCAGCTTCCTTCTGTAAAAATGTTACTCCAGTAAGCCTATCTGAAACAGCACTAAATACACTTGGTATGTTTATGGTAAATGTCAAGTAATGGCAAGAGCTAAGGCTGTATCACATGGATCCTGGTGGAGCAAGTGTAGCTGTTCCTTTAGGGATTCAGTCTGCAGGAATCATATCCTGACCTTTTTATTTGGCAGTATGGAAGCATTCTCATTTACATACCATAAAATCTCCTGTAATGTTTTTCATATTCCAGTTCAGTTAATCTTTTCTCTTTACAGCCGTATACGGTAACTCATCTGAAGCTTTGCGCTGGAATTATGGTTACAGCTTCCCATAATCCAAAGCAAGATAATGGTTACAAGGTATTCCTAAATGACCTATTTTTTTCATTTTTGTTATTTTTTAATCATTTTTTCCATGTAGAGATATTAATACCATTGTATGCAGTTCCTACTGTGTTATTGACGAAATGAACAGGTAATAGGATTCTTGAGATCTAGATCTAAACAGTGACGTGTTACAGTAATAACATAATTAATATCTTTGCTCTATAAAGCAGAAAGATAAGTATAGTTCTGGAACTTTTGGAATGCTTTAAAATATTTAATAAGCTTAATGAGTTGCTTGTAAAAAATACTTGGATTGAATTCCATTAATTTCACATAGCATATTTTTTTCTTTTGCTAAATGATACAATTATCAGTGTGCTTTTTTTGTGTGTGTGTTTCAAGAAACAAATGACAGGTGGCTGAGTGGCCTGTCTGCCAATCTCATACCTGGACTAGTCATATACAGACTGTTCCAGAATACAAAAACAGAAGTTAGGAAGTCTTTCTTTGTCTTTTACAATAGAAAAGCGAGGTATCAGACAAGATGGTTTCTCCCTGTCTGTTCCTTCAGAACTTCTGTTTGAACTGTCCTTTTTTCTGTTTAATGTATTAATCTTGGCAGCTTTTTCACATCCGTTTGGATGTTTCATCAATTACTTTGTTAATCAACTTAATTTTTGCTGGTGTTTTTGTTATTTGATGTACATGTATACATGACCCAGGTGCTGTTAGGTGTATTTCCTTAAAGATGTAGCTTGCAAAACATCAGTAGGAGGAAGTGTGCAAACAACTGTCTAAATTAAAACACAGTTCTGTTTATAGATAAGCATAAAACCTGCTCTTGGATGTATAAGCAATTTTTTAAAAATAAAGGACTGCAGGTAAGGAACATCTTGAAGCTCACATGAATTTGTGCTTGCTGTTATGGCAACACTGCTGCTGTAGACAGCTGCAAGGTTCTTGTGCCTTCTTTCTTAGTTCTTTTTCGTAGAAAAGTGTTTCATTTTTATTTTGACACTTTTTTCCTCTAAAGTATTGTTTTATATTTCATGATTATCTAAAAATTGAGAGGAAATATCTTGGGGAATTTATCAATTCCAAAGCTAGCAGACAGGTTGATATTTGAATCTTCTCAGTAAGTGAGCTGAGCCTTGTTTTGTGTTTCATTACGAATTTCAGCATGCTCTGATAAAGCTTAATAGCTTTTTTGTAGAACAAAAATAGGACTTCAGGGGAAACATTGAGAATAAGAACAGAGAATTACTCTGGTTATTCTTCAGTGGAATTGACTGTAATACTCTATCAAATACATCTTAGCCAACAAAAAATGGCAAAACTATTCTACCGTATTAATGACAAAAATGAGCTCTTACCCTTGTTATCATTCAGGTTTACTGGGAAAATGGTGCTCAGATAATTTCCCCTCATGACAAAGGAATTTCTCAGGCCATTGAGGAGAATAAGGAGCCGTGGCCTCAGGCTTGGGACGATAAACAAATTGACAGCAGTGCGCTACTCCATGACCCGTATGCCACTATCAATAAGGAATATTTCAAAGACATACAGAAACAATGCTTTCACAGGTAAGTAGTGTTAACTCTGTTAAGAATACGGGATTTTTCATGGCAGTTAAAGGCAGCTGTGATTCTGCTGTATTTTCCCTCCCTGTATTTGCATTCTTGTGATCTTTTGTGGTAATACTGGCAGCTGTGTCATTACATAGTAAGTCAGTTCATAAACTTAGTCTGGCAAGAATCTGAACCAGTAAGGTGGGTGATTCCTTTCTGATTGGATTATCTTCCTGTGATAATATGACTGTGCATCAGCCAAATGGGGCTACTGTGTGCAGCTAGGGGAAAGCTAAGGGTTGATGCTGACTATGAAATTTAATGTTCTGGGGTTACAGCTTTAAAGTGGGCCAGACTGGTCTGACAGAAGGAGGTCATACTCTGTCATTCTTGCATATGTTTCTGGTGACTTTGAGAGCCTTGCACATATGTATTGATGTCACTTGCTTGATATAAACTTTACTCAAGAAAATTAAGTGGATGTTTCTTTTTGTAAATTAAATGAGCAGCAACCTGTTAATCACAATCTTAACTATCCGTGATCAGATGGCTTACATTCCAGAGCTGGGGATGAGGAATCAGTCAATTGTATTTATTTTCCACTCACCTCCTTTGGTGTGTATAGAGTGTATTACTGTCTTTCCAGTAATTTGCATGTACCAGAACAATGGATACCTACAGTGTATGGGAACTGCTGAGTCATGGCCTGAACCTCTGATCACCTGAGGTGAGCCATGAGTCAGCCAGAGGAGCACAGGTGAAGGCAATTCACCTGTGCTGCTGGAAGGGGTGGAGCCAGGCTCCATCCCTCCTAGACCTATTTAAGAGCTGGCTACCAGAGGGGAAGGATCTCTTCTGGAGATCACCTCTCTTGGTGTTTTGTGGTGAGCTCAGCTGAAGGGTAAGCTCTTCTACTTATTCTCTTTTGTTATCGTTGTCTACTTTGCTTAACTCTCTTGATTATATTGTGATTATAACATCTTGATATCTATTGATTATACATACAGTAACTCGCAGATCTGAAAAATGAGGTTAAATCAATCTAGAAGTCGTTGCCTTTAAAAAATGGCCTCTTTAGTTTATCATGTTAACAGTACCATAGAATACTGAGTCACATAGGTTTCTGAACATAGTGAATTTTCATGCTGAATGTTCTGTCATACTCAAGTTTTTATTATTAATCTCTTTTATTTCAGGAAAATAAACAAGGAAACAAACCTGAAATTTGTTCATACTTCTGTGCATGGTGTAGGTCATAAATTTGTGCAGCTGGCCTTCAAGGCATTTGATCTTAGACCTCCTTTTGCTGTTCCAGAGCAGAAGGATCCTGATCCAGAATTTCCCACAGTGAAGTATCCAAATCCTGAAGAAGGCAAAGGTGTTCTGGTAAATACATATCATTAATATTTCTTAATATTCTAAATACAGTGCATATGTGTATTTCTGAGAAGCTGCAATGTCTCACTGTTTATTTCTGGTTATTTTTACATTTATCAAAGAATTTCCTGGTATAATTTCATTAAAATTCGTAACTCTCTATGAGGCAGTCAGGTAATAATTATCCATAACTTTAAACTGTACTTTGTTCTGCTAACAGAATGTGCAGCATCTGCACCTAGAGCAAAGTGATAGAATTCCTATTTAAAAGAATGAATAAAAAGTAGAGATCTTCATAGTCAATTTTTAAAAGTTTTTACAGCTCACATCTGAAATACCAAGGCTGAAATTGTTCTCAAACTACGATTGGATCGGGGCAATCCTGACAATAAGGAGACTAGATTTTCTGATATGGGTATGATCATTTTTTTAGTGAAGATCCTACTGGCTGTAACAACAGAAGTGGAATGGTGTAGGTGAAGTTAAATATCCTGCCTGTGCTCTGCTCTTGCCAGGCTTCTATCTGTGAATTGGTTACATGTTGTTTGAGACTCATCATGCAGTTGAGTGAAATTAAATAAACTGGGAAAGTTATTTGAAGTCTGTAAGGGATGTGAAAATATTTGGGAGTATTAACACTTTCCTGATGTTGCTTACCACTTTTTCAGACCTTATCTTTTGCTCTGGCTGAAAGAGATGGGGCAAAAATCATTTTAGCAAATGATCCAGATGCTGATCGACTTGCAGTGGCAGAGAAACAAGAAAGGTATGGCAACAAATAAATACAACTATTTTGTGTTGCAGAGGAAGGCAGAATAGTTACATTTGTCCTTTTTAGACTAAAACCATATAGAAATATGAGGGGGCTGTATGCAGAAAATCACAGTGGTAACTTAAATAATGATTAAAATTAGACTCCACAAGAAAGCCTGAATACTTATTTGACATTTGCACTTGAGGTATGCACGGAGATATGTGAGCTGTTATGAATGCTCTTCTTCTTTAAAGCTAGGTTTTCAGATAGAAATGTTTCAGAAGACTGATGAGCATACTTCCATATTGTGTTTACTGAGAAATAACTTGAATGTTCTGCATAACTTCTGTAGTTACCAGATAATCTCAGGAATAAAGAATAATTGGTTTGTTTGTTGGTCTTGGCTTTCCTGTTTGTTGGGCTTAGGTTTTGGTTTTTTACCCTTTCCTTTCATAGCATGATCTAAGGAGGCTTCTCTGCCTAAGTAGGATGAGCTAACTGGCACTCTCCACTGTATCTCCTGTCTCAGCCTTAGCTGGGAACTGAGCAGTGAGGAAAATCCATTAAAAGCTTTAATTTGTGCTAGTTATAATGGGTTAAAGCAAGAACACAAAATCACCCATGCTTTTTGTCTTAAAACTTATGGCTATGGGATACTTAGAAGGGGTGTTAGTTTATTGTATGCACCACTACTGAGAGCGTAGTGCTCTCATTCTCCTGCTGCTTTGCTAATTGTTTAGCCAGTCTTAATAATTATCTAACTTTTGATCCTGCATTATGTCTAAATTCCACTGAAGCTTTTCATACACTAATCAAATACTAACACAGGCTTCTATGGTATCTGTACTTCTTTGACAGAAACCTCTGCTAGGACACATTCTTATGCTAAATTGTTGCTGTGCATTGCTTAATGCCTGCTGGCATCAGTAAGTGCAGGAGGTGCATCTGCTTTGCTTTCACAACAGGTATTTTTACTGTAGGTCTCGATTTTTGTCAGTCTGACAATGTCTGTCTTCCCTTTCATGACTGGGATTTTCTGGGTAATTTTGACATCTGCTTTTTCTTTTTACATTCAATTTTTCCTGTTCGAACCATGGATATGTATGGGTGTTTTTTTCAGTGACAGATTGAAGTATTTGTCATTAAAAGAAATATTTGTCACCAAGTCGACCAAAAATACTGATCACATGAGAACTGTACTTTCATGTCTGTGCATGTCTGTAATCATTGGTTTTTTAAATTTGTATCTGGGTTGGTTTTTTTGTGTGTTTTTTTTTTTTTTTTTAAATTTAAAATATGCCAGAAATATCACTTTTTTTGTATTTTCATAAACTCATTAGCTGGTGCATATGATAGAGGAGGACAATAAGCATTCCAGGATTCTTTGGGGAATATATATATTTTTTTCTTAATGAACATGAGGTATCTTGTTACTGTTACTTGGAATTCAGATGTAGTTTTATTTGCCATTTTTCATAAATGTAAGAACCGGTAAAAGTTTTTCCAGTACTGTCCTTTAAATTCTTAATTTTTTTTTTCTCTCTCTCCAGTGGTGAATGGAAGGTATTTTCTGGAAATGAGCTGGGAGCTCTGTTAGGTTGGTGGATCTTCACTTGCTGGAAAAATCAAAATAGGGATGCTTGTGCCATTAAAGATGTCTACATGTTATCAAGCACAGTTTCTTCCAAAATCCTGAGAGCAATTGCACTAAAGGAAGGTTTTCACTTTGAGGTAGGTTGTTAGAAGATCACTGGATGTACTTTGATTTGCTTTCCTACTAATTGCTTTTATTTTTAAAGTCTGTGGGGTTTTTGTCATCACGTTTGTAGGAGACGCTGACAGGTTTTAAGTGGATGGGGAACCGTGCCAAGCAGCTCATGGATCAAGGGAAGGCTGTTCTTTTTGCATTTGAAGAGGCGATAGGTAAGAAAGTATGCTATGTTCTGGTAGCCTTTAAAATAGTGAGAGTGTTCTACTCTCAAAAAATGGCAATGCTGACCTTAATGGGAGTTATTGATATCATCCACTTGGGTGGCTGGTATTACTAGTATGCAATCCTAATCTCTATGTAGCACCAACTATGGTGATGTGAACTCGGTGTCTATAAGTCTTTAGCCAGTACCATTCTCTACAAGTTTTTGAAAAAAGGCGCATTTTTTAGGCTTCAAATGGGGTATTTGTAGCTGACATCTTTAAGCTAAGTTTAACCATGAGCAAAATAAAGTAAAACATCCCTCAAATAATATTAGTAAGATGCAAAGATGTGTGTAAGCTGAAAGTACATGAGACAAAAATTTTAAAGCTGTCATGCAATTTCTTGAGTATCTCAGTATCTGCAAACAGTGAAAATGTGAGTATATAATGGATAATTCTCAGTGTTACCATATACTGCTGTGGAGGGGTAATCGCACTTCAGAGTCTTGCACTTGCACTGTTCTAGTAGTGTGGCATTTCTTTTTTTATAACAGTTCCAAAGATATTCAGGAGCACATGGCACTAATATAAAACAAATCTGTGCTGAAAACTCATTAAATGCTTTACTTATTGAAATTAATTTTGATTACAAGAGAAACAATTTTTCAAATCTTCGTCTATGCTGAATAAACAGCATAGAATTAAACCAAAAATAAATACTATGGCAGTATTCAGTTCTCCTTTAAACAACAGCCTGTCTTACACTCCACTCCTATTGCTATCCCCCCAGTACTATCTATTATTCTAACTTTAAAAAAAAAATCCATCAAATCTGTAAATAATATTTTTCTTCATTTAGGGTATATGTGCTGCCCTGCGGTTCTGGACAAAGATGGTGTCAGTGCTGCCGTTATAACTGCAGAGATGGCTAGCTTTTTGGCAACCAGGAATTTGTCTTTGTCTCAGCAGCTGAAGGCTGTCTATGATGAGTGAGTTTGATTATAATTGTCTAATATCAGATTTTCTCCATTCCACGTAAGTTGCTTAATAGCAATTTATGGTATACAAAGAAACAAAGACACAGGTGTGGTAACAGTGATCTGGTGAGCTCTCCTATGTCAGGAGTTACATACATGACTTGGTTTTGTGTAGTTTTAAAGTATTGATTACCTTCCTAGCTCTTACTCTGTTAAAGAGATGTTTGTAACATTTTCTAGTTTTTCTGATTGATTTCTCCCATTTGAAAAGTTTGGCTCTTGAGCACTGCTCTTTCTTGTACAAAAGATTGGACTTTGTTTTGTTTTGTTTCCCCAGCAGTATTGGTGCACTGTGGAGCTCATAGTGCTTAAACACACCAGATGCACAAAAATATTAATGGCAGAATGTGTCTAAATAACTCTGGCATATTTATGCTGTCTACCTTATTTCTGTCCTGTTTGCACTTGTGATTAAATTAATTCTAGTTGGCACTTAGTTAGAATTTTTATTATTATTATTCTGTCTTTCATTTTTTGATCGACAGTGTATTTTCTTTCTGCTCTTGAATAACCAGATTTAAGCTGATTCAGCTCATGTGCTATGACTGGCTCTGCTTGCTATATCCAACTGGGTATTCTCCTGAAAGCTTTGAATATGAGGCACTCCTTTTTCTTTTTCCTTTAACGCGTTCCAAGACCCGCAGAAATCAATAGCTGAAATGGCTGTTGGATTCCGTGGGGCAGGGTGGTGCATTCCTTACGTGGTTTCTAGGTTGGCTGTTAAAAAGGAGAGAGCAGCACAGGCTGGTGGATACTGTCCACCCCTTCATTTCCAGTGGTGTCCCTAAGAAAGCTGTGGTGGATCTTGCAGAAAGACTCTTGGAAAACTCTAGTCTTTGTGCTTCTTGTTTCACCAGTCCTCAGAGCACCAAACATACTTGTTTCATCAAAAAATTAACAAGAAATCAGGAGCCAAAAACATCGGAAAAAACATGGAACTCATCAGCTCTTGTATATAGCAGAAGTCCGAAAACAGTACAAAACAGTAAAACAAGCAGAGAAAATCATGTCTAGAACTGCAAATATGGTATCTGACTTGGAAATTCTTCTTGCTGCTTGTAGTTGGAAGTGTACATTCAGACAGCTGGCCTTCTCTGGTATGTGCTCGCTTAAGTACTTATTCAGTAAACACCTGATTCAGGTTGCCTTCAGAATCAGGGTGTTTAACAAAGTGGAACGTAGCCATGCCACTTGTCTACTGTGTAAACAGCTGCTAAGAAGGTCGGACTTATTTAGCATGAAAGCATCCTGTAGATGCACCTCAGAGGAAGACTGTTCATGTTTCTTGCATGTGGTCACATGTGGAAAACCTGCAAATGTACGGGGAAGAAAACAACTCTGTCTTATTAACAGATGCTTGATAACTGGAAGGCAGGGCTTTTCCTGGTTTGTGTTGGAGTTATTGATGTTTGTTTATTGTTTGTGGCCAGTGTAGTGTTCCATTCTTCTGCTCCTTTCCATTCTAGTCGGGGTTATCTTGTGAACTGCTTGTAGAGCAGAAGAAACTCTGCTTAGTATTTTGGAGGTGTAGTACGCAGGGTCTGTTATCATTACTACCCCGTCTCAAAGCTGAAGTAGATAAGGAAAAGGACATAGTCCTAGCGGGTTCATCACTTGTTTCAAATATAAGGTAGGCTTTTTAAATTTCCTTGCTGGATTCTCAAGATTGATTTAACAATTACTAACCTTCAAGATGTTCACTTAAGTATAAATACGTTGCTGTTTCAGAAGCCTTCCAGATATCTAGCATAATAGTGCTAGTGAAAGCTTCTGTCCTTCAGATTTCTCCAGGCACCAAAGATTCTCATCAGCTGTTTATCTTTAGAAAGAGTCACTGAAAGAACCAGCCTAGGTTTGTATGCTTTCTAACAACATGCTGTTCTGAAAATTCAGTGCTAGCAGGCAAGTTGTTTTTGATGCAGATTCGGCATCATGCTATTTGGCAGCAAATAGATAATGTAAAGAGATGATAATGTAAAGAGATTATAGACAGAACAGTGTAGTTCAACAGAAACACTTCAACGGGAAAGCAGTTTCTGAAATATGTCTGGAAATTCTGTTGTTAGAAGAGGTCAGCTAGTGTCCACTCAAGGTTACATATTTAGACATATTTTGTTCTCTTCCTGTGTGTTTAGATCTCCTCGTGGCATCATTTTTTCTTCTGGTTTAGAAGCAAAGTTTCTCACTTTCAGTTGTTAAGGAAATTTGTATCCGGAGACCCTTCCCTCTTCAAGTATATGTAAAATGGAGCAATTGAACTGTCAAGGCATTTAAAAAATTGTAACAGGGTGAACTGATGCTACTGTTACCCACAGATTCTTGCTTTATAGAATGTTGTATTATGTGTGTGGTGTATAACTAATAAGACTGTTGTTTCTTCAGTTGATTGGTACATGTCTTCCCAGATATGGCTTCCATATCACCAAAGCTTCATATTTCATCTGCCATGATCCTGAAGTGATTCAGCAGCTTTTTGACAACCTTAGGAATTACGATGGAAAAGACACGTATCCGAAATCGTGTGGTAGATTTAAAGTTTCTGGAATAAGGGATCTAACTACTGGGTATGACAGCAGCCAGCCAGATCAGAAAGCAGTAAGTGTACTTTTAGCATACAGAATCATGTGTAAATATGTACATATACGAATATTCTACAGAGGGATACCCTATAAAACATATGTTCAAACCTGACTGTAAGTTGAATTTGATTTGTAGTGCTTGTTTTGTTTTGATGGGGAATAAATCGAGGTTAATTTTTTTTCCTTTTCTTCTGTCTCTTTTCCCATCTCCCTCTCTCTCTCTTTCCCCTCCTCCCCTCTCACCCCCAAGGTGACAGTCTGTACAGGGAGGTAGAAGGATCTTGCTGTAGTGCTGCAGCAATCCTGCATTAACTTGTTGTAAGTGTAAGCTAAGTGGTCCATGTTTATTTTTGTCCTGGGGGAAGCTTGTCACAGAACAATCTGTTTACAGTCAAAATGTTGACTAGATTTGAAATGAGCTATCTAATTGTACTGTTTAACAGCAGTTTTACTACCAGGTTGAGGGTCAGGTTGTGATTTGCCTGCTGTAGTTACAAGACTACACAGTTGATAAAGAAAACAGAACACAGCTTGCTTTTATCTGATGCATTAGTTACATTATATGAATCACACCATGCGTTTTGTCTTGAATTGATTATAGTCCCTTTGTAAATGTTAAATATATATATATTCCTACTATTTTCAGATACTTCCTACTAGTAAAAGTAGCCAAATGATTACATTCACTTTTGCTAATGGAGGAGTGGCCACAATGCGAACCAGTGGAACAGAACCAAAAATCAAATACTATTCGGAACTCTGTGCACCTCCTGGAAACAGGTATGGTCACCTACAGGGGTAAATGCTGTGTGATAGGGGCTGATCAGCTTCTCTGTATTGTTTTGGTGGGGAAAAGGCTGTTCATGATTGAATAATATTACCACAGTCACTTTTATTATTCTGTAAATATATATGCATAAAGCTTCAATCCTGAACAATGTGTTGAATAATTCTTTTGCACTGAAATTTCTTTAAACTTGGTTTCACATTCAGTAAAAACAAGATCGAGAAGAGCATTCTGTTTAAATGAAAGTGATATACTCTTTTTCTTTTTTTTAACATATATTTTGTTGCTTGTACTGCTACACTTTATCTATAGTTGCATACTTTAAACCAGTTTATTTGGTAATTATATCCTTGACTAGTAGCTTGGGAAGTCACACAGACTGAAAGATGAGCAACTGCTACTCTAATGATAATAGTGCTTTCTTACTGATGAAAATTCACCTGAAAATACTGTTAAGTGCACGAGTTTGAGTTACTGAATGTATATGATTTGTAATGCAGTAGGAGATGCTCTCAACTCAAATTGATTGTTGGTCTATTTTACATTATATTATAGATTTATGTTTGTTCATAGTCTTAAGTGCCTTTCATACATCAACTGGAAATGAAAATCAATGCTTATTATAGAAGGCTCTAAGAACTCATGTATATATACTTCTATCATTGATAGAAAATGTTTGTCTAAAACAATATCTCAGACTGAAAATGTGTATTTTAGCTACTCCACTGTGACGTGTTTTCTCTTCTGTGTGGATTTTGTTTCATAGTGACATTGAGCAGCTGAAGAAAGAACTGGATGAATTGGTCAGTGCTCTTGAAAAGCACTTCTTTCAACCAGAGAAAAACAATCTTCAACGAAAGACTGAGTAAAATAGAACAATTACTACCTTCATTGTTTTTGATGTTTTGGCAGCATTAAAAATGCATTATTTAACACGTAAGGATTTTTAGGACCAAACATCTGAGAACTCAGACTAAAAAAGACTTGTGCTTTTATTAAGATTCATTCTATATACTGTTGAATTTAGTATCTTGTTTTGAAAGGAAAGCATGCCTACCCTTGAAGGACCAAAAAAAGCCAGTGACCTTACAATCTGAAAGTTGCCTGCTAATGTACTTCAATCAAAACTTGTTTAATTAAATATTCCAAGTAATATCCTGACTTCTGAAAGGCAGCCTGTTTGGGGGAAAACTTTCTTTTGTTTGTGGATAATCTGATAACAATATGAAACTCTATCTAGGTTTAGATTTGCAAGTGCTGCTGTTAATAAGAACTGAAAGCCTGTGGTGAAACTTAGGTGAACTTAGGGCAAGTGTTTTAGAAATAGTGGTCTTTTGGTGGGGTCTTCAGCCCAAATAAACAAGGAAGCTACAGTACATTTTCTGGAGAGTGTCTGTTTGCTATGGGATTGGACTACATAGCAAACTCCATTAGAGATGCTCAGCATGCCAAACTCTTATTCCTTACAAGTGTGAAACATGCCTTTCAGTACTGTGAACATGTTGGGACAGAGTGCATCTACGTACACGTTTGTGCCACCTGACTGACCTGAGCATGATTAGGTCAGTGCATCCCCCAGTGCTGGATCCTGTCATGCTGTATGCTACAAGATTTTGCTGCATAACTCTGCGTGTTGAATTTAGAGCAGAAATTTCAATTTCATTTTGTGCTGTCATCTGTACTTACAGAGCCTGAGAGGGTTAGATAGTGGTTACCAATTGGCTTTGCTATACTTTTTTTTCCTTCTGCACTGGATATCAGTATGTAGCTCCAACAGCACAGGTACATCTTGGGAAAAGAAACCTCCTCACCGTAACTGCTTCTGGTATACCATGACAGTGCTTAGTTGCTAGGTCAAGCATAGATTAAATTTAGCAAATTATTCATCAGGATTCTAGCAAATACTGGGTTACCTTGTTGGCTAAGATGGTAAGGAAAGAATATTTGATGCCTGCTTTTGCCTTACAATCTTTAGAGCTATAATTGGAGGATAAAAGGAAAGGAGTAAGCCCTGCATTCTTTGGCTGATGCTTCAGTTTTTCTTGTCTGAAGAGTCAAAGCCAGCATCTGCACCATTCATGCTGGGGTCCATCTGTGTGGTACAGAAAACTAACTTTAAACAAGAGCGATAAGAAGATTACTAAGGAAAGGGCTTGTATTTTGAAACCCAGTGCTAGGGAAGTGGAAGGACAAACGTTGGGATGACACTTGAATTTTGCTCTCAGTAGGATTTAACATGTGGCACGTGACTTAACCACAGGCTGCCTTGCAAAATACAGTTTCTTGCATGGTACTTCATCCTGGGCTTCACTGAAAACAAATGGCTGTGCACAAGCTCCTACTTTAAACTGCCCACTGCCTGGTTAGGTGATGTTGGTCAATGCCTCTAAGAGCGACTTGGCTGAGGAACCCAGACACAGCATGATGGCTGTGAACTGAGGCTGAGGGATGCTATGGAAATCCAGCTGTGTTGATCAGCTTCCTGTGACATTCTGGGCTTCTCCTGTTACTTGTGGGTGATCTATGTGGCCAGATTCTAGCTGCAGGCATTAATTACTTCTGTCCTGCTGGGAATCTGTACATCAGAGAACATCAGAGCAGAGACACTGATGTTTTATCCAGAAATGGCAATTGCCAGGACAAGAATAAATAAAACTTGGAGCCTGGACTGAACCCAAGTGGCAGGGAATTCCTGGCTACTTCCAGAGAGATGCATCCCTAATTTACAGAAAATATGCAGAATGACTGTGATCTTTATAACAAGCTAACACTTGTAATTCCAACAAAAGTCAACAGCAGTTGTAAACATTTGATCCAGGAGGAAATTGTGCTTGTGAGGCTGGGAAGGAAATGCCTTGAAACTAAGGAGTACAATACTTACAAACTCTGCCATAAGAGTAAAAGCATAACAATGCTGTTGGACTGATGAATTTCATCTTAAAGTTATTAGTTTGTTTAGTAGTCACAACTTAACACTATCCTTGAATTTATTTTTATTTCAGTAAACAGTTTGGCCAGCAGGAAATATATTGATTTCATCTTCCTTACAGTCTGTGAACTTACTCCATGGCATATTGTAAAGCATGCAAGTATTGTACTTGAATTGCAGAAGAATTTATTTGAGACTTCTGCTCAAATTCTCTATTAAAATATTTAACATATAAGCAATTTTTTCATATTATACTCGTATGTTTAAATCTGTAACTAATTCACTTAGAGAATTTCTACAAATGAAGCTTCCTGCTTGCAATTGCTTTTCAAAGTTGTAATGGCTGTGGTTTTTCTTTTGACATACCGACAATAAGCAAACCTTATGTCCTAACGGAGCAGTCATTGTGAGCAGAGACAAGAGATGGGCAGCACCGTTCGTTCCTAAGATGCATACGTTAAGTTTTTACAAGATTGGTGACTTTCAAGATCTCATGGCTGAAGGCACCTGGATGCCAAATTTGGGTAAAATATAAAAATAATAAGTAATAAACACCAACAACACTTTGCCCACAGGTACAATAGTAATCAAAGGTAATCTTCGTTAAACTAAGTAGAGTCATTTTCTTTCCTACTGTTTCTTTGTACAATGTAAGCACACAAATTCACTGGGGGTAGTATTTCTGTTCAATTTCCAAGCAGCAGCCAACATTTCTGTTTTATACAGTGATTGGTGGGTGACTGAAATCAGGTCATGCACCATCAGAACACTGTGCATAATGGGATGAGCCTATTAAAATATCCAGTCCTGACCTAACTCTCACCTAAATAAAATGTAACTTAAAGACGGCATAGCAACAGCAGCTTCTGCACAAAAGGAGAAGCTTCAAATACTCTCACAACCCCTGGTAAGTCATTTTCAGGTGTATTTTTGGGAAAGAAGGGGGGGGGGGGGGGGAGGGAGAGGGTAATCATGAAATACAAAAGCATGAAAATACAGAGGCAGCAGGCAGGGTCTGTAACAGGAGCTCAACTCTTTCAGACTTTTTACTCATGATTACTGATAACTGAAAGTCTCTTGTCTTTGAAGATCACCAACTACTTGCTGTCATACCTTCTTACAGAGTAGGAAACAGGCAAACAGCTATTATAACAGTATCACTCAAATTTAATTTGTGGAACTTCTGGGACCATGTATGAATACCATCTGCAGATACAGTGTCACTGGATAAGAATGTGGTACTTACCCAGAGCTCATTTAAGTCAGAGGACTACAGAACATTCAGTATCTTGCCCTTAATGAGGTACTAAACAGATTTGCAGTACCCAAACACAAATAAAGACTTAGACTGCTTTGTAGAACAGCACTAGAAATTAATTCTTGTGACTACCAAGGGAGAAAAACAGAGATGCTGCTTCTAATGCAATTTAAGCACAGTATGGGTACCCACATTTCAAATGATGATTTTTACTTCTCAGCTGTTGCCCAGCTATGGAGGAAGTTCAGCTCTGAAAGTATCTGGGTGGAACTTTACAACTTCCTGTTTGCATACAGCTGTGCTTCAAAGGGAGCAGCCACAGCAGCCCCAAGTTCAGCTCCTGTCTGTGGCCAATGAGTTCAGCCTAAATTTCACTGTCTTCGTCCTGGTCTACAGTCCTACCTCAACTCAGGTCAACTGACTTGCTCATCCCTTGAGTAGACCACAAGGAACACTTTGCTGTCTCACAGCCTGCCTTGTACAGGCCTCATGCTGGGTTTTGTTGTCTGCTCAGGTTGCTATTATGTGAAGGGCAGCTGCGCAAAGAGATAATGGTGAAAATGGTATTCCATAGATCATGTTTGCAGTAGGTGGGAAGCCCTGGTTAATTTTTCTTGCCGGTCTGAAGAAGCATATGATGGTGGTATGTTTTAATAACTAGGCTACTGTAAAGAAAAGGATGCAGGATAAAGACTGAGAGATGTACTCTTTCAAAGAACTGAACAGAATTAGGAAGGCTGGTGTTCAGGGCTCTCACCTGAATGCAAACATTCTGCTTCTGTACATTATGTGTGTTCCTGCACATTACATGTTTACTTCTTATGAACTAGAACACATAACTCCCTCTTTGTTTTTGTCTTGTTTTCACAAACAAAATTTCTTTCCTGTATAAGTAGCCATTTCAACAGGAAATGGAGAGAAGGAATGCTGTCCAGCATATCCTTGATGCTCATTATTAGGAAAGTATCATGGGAGGTAGGTCAAACACTCTCATGGCAAGCAGAAAACCAAGAGATCTTCCTGCACCTTGGATAAATGTGGCACAGGTGTGTAAGACAGTTATCTGTTTGTTCTTCCTCAAGCATAGCATGTAAATACTTCAGGAAAGTGTGGCTGTTGGATCATGGCTTCTGTGAGGTGGGCCCTACAGCCTGAGACAGTCGACTTTATGCAGAACTTTATTTACTACTTTTCTGTATCATTTTAGGCAGCTTGTGGGGTTTTTACTACCCATGGGCTTTTTTCATACCCTGAATTTGCTTTTTCTTAGACCTCAGACTGTATTTTTTATTTTTACTACACCTTAGCAACAAGCATTATAGCAGATTGGCTTGGAGTAAAATGGGTCACTGTTCCTGAATTTGTCAAATGTAAACACTTCGAGTGCGTTTTGTCTATTTACTATAACAGTGATTTTTTAGGTCAACTTGAATGAGAAAGAGGATGTTTTCCAAAAGTGGAGCACATGGAACTATTTAACCAAGGTAAGTGTAGTTCTTATCTGAGGCATTTTACTTTGCCTATAAAACAGTGTATGACAATCTGACAAAAACTCTGCAAAGCAAAGAATCAAAATATGTGAGCTGGAGAGAATAGGAAAAATAAAAGAGGAACCTATGGTCCTATTTCAATCTCAGTCTAATTTCTTCCCTGCTATCAAGGAAGAAGAGAGGATTTGTATTTGTGGTGTTCTTGCTAGCAAGAAGCAAGAACAAGCAGCAGGAGGAACCTTGTAGGATCTGTATCTCTTTCACTGTCTGTTTCTGAAAGGCGAAAGCTTTTAAAAAAGTCTTCCTAAAATCACTGATAATTCAGAATGGATGAGCCTTGGCCAAAGTGCTGGAGCTGTGAGATTGAGGATGGCAGTTTGCAGCCTTCCATAACTGAAAGCAAAGATCCTCAGGCTGTCAACTTAAAAAAAAAGTATGAGGACAGACTTGTTTCAGACCTGAGGTTGGCAGCTGGTAGCTGGAGTGAGAGCACTTTCCTTAGCTGTGACGGTTTAAAGGGAACCTGTTATAGCAGGGAATGGGACGTGACCCCCCTGCGGTCCCTTCCAGCCCCTATCATTCAGTGATTCTCTTAAATATATGTAAGATGGCCAAGTTTTGCGGAGACGGCTTTCCTTTCCCCAAGTGGCGCCGAGGGTGCCACTGCAAACATAAGGCCTGTCCTCGTTTCTGCAGAAGCAGTAAGCTATGAACCAAGGGCAGACTGGAAACAGCACTCAGAGCACACTGCTGCTTTCATACTTCCACTCACAGGTCATCAATGCTATAAAAGTACACAGAGCTAACACAAGTCGTGTAGATGCAACCACCATGCGCCCTGCAAGTACAGGATGTGCTACACGTACCAAACCACCACTTGTTTTCCACAATCTGGGAAAACACCGTGCTTCACTTTGACAGCACACTTAATTATTTTCCTCACAGAGCACCACGCGTCCAGCAGCTCAGCAAATTTACTTGAGAACGTTTGATTCTACTTACTTAGATGTAAGTAATCAGTAGTCTCGCTGCCAAGAAGCCTTGAAATTAATTGAGCGCAAGAGCGGTTTGCGGGACTGGAGGGGAGGCCCCGACCATCTGGAAGAGCGCCGTCATCAAGTCTCCGGCTCCACTCGCTGCTGAGCCGCTGCGGGCGGCAGGAGGGGCAGCGGCCGGTGCCGGCCTCCCCAAAGGTGCGACGGGCCGGCCTCGCGGCGGGGCACTGCGGGAACGGACGAGGTGAGGCGGCGGAGGCTGCCCAGGCCCGCCGAGCTGTGGGCGCGGGGCCGGGCTCGGCTTGCTGAGGAAATATTCTTTAAAAATAACTCCGGAGTTAACTTCTGTGAGCTCCGCACCCACCCGCGCTTGTCACGGCGCCGCGACGGATTCGCGTTTTCTCCGCTGTGGCACGCGGGCGGAGAAGCGCCACAGAAGCAACGCTCCCGCGGAGCTGCCCGCTGTGGCGCCGCGGGTGCCCTCCTGTCACGGCGGGGGCCGGGCCGCGCTCCCGTCGCTCTCCGCCCTCGCCGCCTGTTGCTATTTTTACCGCCGATCCCACTGCGGAAGGAGGCGGCGAGCGGCAGCCGCGGGGCGCGAGGCACGGCCTGGCCCGCCGCAGGTACGGGCGGACGCTCTGCCCGCCGCCCCGAGCCCGTTAGCGGCTCCCGACCCTTCGCCTCCTCTCTCTCTTTCTCTCTCCCCCTTCGGCGGGAGCGGGCGGGCCGAGCTGCTCGGCGGGGACTTCTCGCAGCGAGCGCGGCGCCGGTAAGGGCGGCGAGGGGCGGCGAGGGGCGGCGGGGCCCGCTGCGGGACTGGACGGGACGCGGGGCGGTGGATGAGCGGCGTTGGGCTGAGCCGGGCCGCTGCTAGCGAGGGCGGGAGGAGGAAGAGCGGCTCTCAGCTCTGAGGAAGTGGAGGAGCTGAGGCGGCCGTGCATCCCGCCCGGGGAGCGTGCCGCGCTGCGGGCTGAATCGCGTTGCCGTCCCGCGCCGCACAGCTAGACTTTCCCTCCGCAAGAGAACGGGAGTTTCGCTTCTACAACCCCCCCACATCCCCACGCTGCTTCTCCGGCCCTTTAAATTCGCGTTTTACATTAACGAGGGAACGAGCTCATGAAAAGCGTGCTCAGGAGGGAACTGAGAAGCGGTTATTTATAGCGCGGAGTGAGGAGAACGCGTGTGCTGCGCTGCGCTGCGCGGGGTCGGCGGCACTGCGGGGCCGGGCGGGGCTGAGCCCGAGGTCAGCGCTTAGGCGTGCACCTTTCAGCCGCTCGACGGGTCGGGCCTTCACCTTCCTGAAAGTCAGAGGTAACACGTGAAAATAGAGATGTTTGCAGGTGAGAAAAGTGCCGGGTTGGAAGGAATGCGGGACAGAAAGAATGAGACGAGTTGGCACTTTTCTCACTTTGCACTTTGGTTAGCTGACAAGTTGGATGCGGGTGTTTTTGGCGTGGGTGTGCAATCGGACAAAGTGGAATGGCACTGAGGATGTGTGGGAGCTAGCAAGCTCCGTTAACAGGTTCCTTCGTTGCACTGTAAGGGTAGGAGCACCTGGTGCCTCATTTGGGTCAGTGCAAGGCTGGCTCAGGAGTATCCCAGTTCTGATCTCAGTCATCAGAATGCTATTTCTATGTGTTGTTATTAGCAATACATGTGAAGGGAAGGAACAGAAAACTCATGTCTGCGTTTGATACTTAATTACAAGCTTGTATGCTTATTATCAGGAGTATTTTTTATTTTGCTTGCCTCTTTCTTTATTATTTATCTACTTAGATATATATAACCCATTTGGGAAGTAAAATAACTGCTGGCTGTATAGGCAGGTATCTCGGATGCAATGTTTACCACAAAGCCAATTGATTTTTTCAGTATATATGGTAAAACGTTACTTATGGCCTTAACCAAATATGCTAAAGGAGTTGAAAGGACTTGTAAAGAAGTCAGAACTTAATGCATGTTTATGTGAAAAAAGAATGGAAATTGCCAGTAACTTCTGAGGCAGATTGACTTCTGGGTTTGTACTTGTTGCCCACTGCACGTAATTCCAGAAGGAAGCAGCAGAAAGGAAGGGGCTATCAGGTAAAATAACCGTGTGAAAGAAGAGTATTTTATGATTCCAAGTGCCAGTGTGGTTTAAATGAGAGCTGTTTGAAAATGGGGAGCAACTTGTGGTATGCTATCTGGCCTGTTTCTTCCAGTGAAGTAAGGCTGCTCAGGAGAATTGTCTGGAGCTGGAAGATGATGAGGCCTGCAGCTAGCTGCCCCACCATGCAATTTAAGGGATGCTGCACTGTGACACTGGAGAACAGTTTCTTTTTGTGCACGTTGATGAAACCAGAGAAGGATCTCTTCTTAGCAGTGACCGTATCAAGATGTACCAGCATATATTTTCATTTGTATTTTCCTGCCTTTCCTGCTAGGAGGATAGGGAAATCTGTCAGTGTGAGGGAAGCCAATGTAAATCTCGGTCAGGGATCAGACGGAGGGAGAAGAGTGGTATTTTGCTCTGGCTTGCTTTCCAGTGTTCTGGCTGCAGGCCAGGGCTCCTCATAATCCCCAACTAGGATGATATTTCTGCTAAAATAATCAGTGGTGAAGTGCAGGCAGTACCAGTGCCTTTGGCTCCATTTATCGGTCATGTTCAGTTCTAATGCTGTGCAGGGAAGAGCTGAACTAATCCATGTTCTTTCAGATCAGCTGTTCTTCACAAGACCTTGCTCTGTAGTTGGAAGTGCTTCTTAGCTTCTTCAAGGGGAAAAAGGAAATAGACTCATGGAAAGAAGCAATGCTGTCAGCAACTTGGTGTGTAGTAACTGCACTATTGTCTCTTGGATGAACCCTGAAGTTGGGGAAGCTGGGTCTTGCAGCTCAGCAGCTCACAGACCACACTCCTCATTTAATCACTGGTGTGCAGATGTACTGCCTGCTGCCTTGCCTAACGTGCCTTGTGACTCATTGGTGCTGCTGTGGGTCCTGGTACTCCAGATGCCCCTAGGGGGGAGAGAGAGGAAGGTGGTGGAAAGCAAAGGATGGCTTTGATCAGCAGTTATGTGTGCGCTGAGAGTCTAAAACTTCTGGCTGTGTCATTGTATTGAATTTATTCTAGTCCAGAAGAAACAAGGGATGAAGGATAACTCCTCACCACTGTAGCAGTTACTGCTTTTCTTGATTTGTGTGTGTCTTCTTGGTTTAGGACTGTCTCTGTGCCCTTTTTGCCTTGTTTTCTGTAGTAGCCTGACTACGTCTCAAAGCTGCTCAAACACATATATTGTGTTGTGTTTTGTTTTTTTTTAAGCACTGTGTCAGGTTTTCTAGTACAGGCCTATCAGCACTGTGTCACATGCTGTCTGAGCCTGCTTCTTGCTTGTGAGAAGCAGTTGGGTTGATAGCATCAAGGGAAAAGCTGAGGACACAGAGCGCATCTATGTCCCCATGTGTATCTTTTCTGTTAGTGGATAAGTCTAGTGGCTTCTAGTTTGTGTGGTGTGGTTTGATTCACTAGCACGGCTTTGCAGGGTTTGTTAGAGAAGAATTCAGTGATACCTGACTTGTGACAGTCTAAAATTACTGCTGAGGCAGGCAATTCTAGATCATAAAATCAGAATCACAAGGTTGGAAAGATCATCTGGTCCAACCATCCTCCCATTACCATTGCTACCACAAGCTACCAGGTCCAACATGCAATATCTAAAATGTTTCATTATTTTACTGCTTTTGTTTCTATTAATGTACTGCAATGTCAATGTCTCTTGTTCAGAGATATTACAATTAAAGGGTCTGGATGATAAACACTTCCAACAAATGTGGAGGCCATCCAGTACTCACTATTTTGTGCTACACTTTGCCTGATCGGATTTCATGCTGATGGAGCACCTACAGCTGTACCAAAGCAGGTTCAGTACTGACAACGTTAAAGTACAGTTTGGAAACTATTAAGACTTCTGAGAGTTGGCTGGGAAATACGAATCAAGCTGATGCCATGTGCTTCTCAGCAATAAGTGCAAGGGGCAGAAGAGGTGCTGAGCTTCAAGAGATGGTGATAGAGAGAAGCAAGAGGAACCATTCCAGCAAGCACTGGGAGGAGAGCTGCAGGGATGCAGAGCCTTGCAGAGCTCTTCCAGCTGCAGGAAAGTGGGTGGTGAAATAAGCCTTGAAGAAGCTGTTTGTGAGTTAATCACTCAAATGCTGGAGAGGAAAATGTGATCTATGTGAGTCGTCTTTACTGGTACAGGTAGTGAAGGCACCTGCAGAGCCAAGTTTTGGAAGGGATGAGCTGGGTGATAGCAGCCAGAGGAGGATGAAATTGCTGCAGTGATAAGTAGCAGAGCCAAGGGCAGAGACTGGCCCAATGCACTCTTCGCTCATGATGTGTGCTTTGTTTTTTGGCTAGCAATAGGCCTGCTAAGGTGAACAAAACTGTAGGTCTAAGTTAAGAATGTACACAAATACTCGAGTTACTACCTAGTCCTTGCTGTAAATTGAAAGGATGGTACAGAAGCTAATGTGCAATTGGTATGATTTTCTTGGTGGGACTGGCATGTAAGTTAAGATCTAGATGTGAGTAGGAGGAAATGACTGGGAAAAGCAGGTGGCATATGCAGAAAATTAACATATAGAAGGCTTTGGGTTAGGTGTAGAGAACTCTTGATCCTGAATTTGACCTCTGAGAAGCTGCACTTCTAGCTTCTCAGTGTTAGAAAATACAGCCTTCTAACATCCAGCTAATTGTTTTGATTTTAGTATGAATTATTTTTCTTTAAAAATAACAAATGCAAAGGATGAAGTATTTATGTTGTCAACTTTGCAAGATGTTTATTTTCTTTAAGAAGAGATGAATACTGGGAAGCTTTGCATTTATCTTAAATACTTTCCAACAATACAGTGTTTACTTAAGTATGACAGAATATTGACTTTTTTAAAAAGAAAAAGAAAACATGTTCAGTCCTTATGGTTGGCACTCAAAATGATGTATTATGTTGTGATCTTTACTCCTATTTGAAGCTGCAGTGCCTCATAAGTCTGGATAAAAAAGCATGGTAGTACTCCAAAGAAATTATTCTTCCTTGAAAAGTTGACTCAAATTAAGTTGACTACAAATGACTTTGTATTTTTAAGTGCATAGCTTTTTTTTTTTTTTTTTTTTTTTGCAATTAATTGCATTGAGAAATGTAGTTACAAGTAGGATGTGGTTGATGGGTCATCATTTGTTCAGCAGTTTGCTGCTCCTGTTTTCAAGTGAGAATGGAGCATACTTTGGCTTTGCTAACCTCAGATTATTATGTATGTCACTAAATAATGAGAATGCTAAAAATCTGTCAACTCAATTTTCATGTGTTCTGGATTACACATGCTTATAGTCATGAACGAAGCCAGTCTTCCTTGCAAGCTGCTGAACTGTATTTCCTTGTTACAGTTAAGGAGAATGCATTTGTAATAGAGTGTCAAAGAGGAAGTGAAGTTTCTTTGATTCTTGGCATGCAAAACTATAGCAATAACTGTATTTAGTTATTACACAGATAAGGTGTAAAAATGATTATTGAAGCAGCTGTCCTGTGCAATGCATTTATAGTCATCTTATGGAAGATGGTTGTTTGCTCGCTTGTCAAACAATAACCACACATGCACCCACCCTCCCCGAGGCTTTTAAGAAACCTTTCTTTAAAGAACTAGTCAACGTGTTTAGAATGCTACTAATGATGTTTGCTACAAACACTGTCTTTAAGTACTGGCACAGTTGGGTCTTCCTGCTGAATTTGGCATCCTTGTGACTGCTGGTGCTGTCACACAGTTCATCTGACAGAAGATGCAAAAGTTCCGAAGAAGTAAAACTACCCAAACATGTGGGGCTTTGCTGCAGGTCTCTTGGTTTTACAGTTTGCCAGTTACTGCAGAACCATTTTATCACATTTGGATATTTGCAAGCTAGTTACATTATAAAGTATACACTTAGTTGAAAATGAATTCTTATCTTGAAATTATCTTCAATTTATTTATTTTTAAATCCTAAAACTTGTTTTGTTTTCAAACTGAGTTTTTGTGAGTGTTTCACACTGTTGAAAATAAAACATTTTTGCAAGGACAAATAAAGAGCCAAGTTGAATGAAAACTAATGAGAAAAATGTTGCTATTTTTGATTATCTTTGTAGATGAATGGAGACCGAAAATATTGCCACAGTAAACAGATGCCATTTATTAATACTTGTTCAAATATAATGATGAGGTATTTTGTCAGGAGTTCATGGAACTGCTTGTGTTGTTTTTAATAGGTCTTTCTTGGGCTGAGGGTAAGCTCGTGTCATGGTATTTAGATGTAGGCAATTATAGGCCTGTCGGCTTCTCATCAGTCTCACACAGAATAACACAACAGCTGAAACCATATTCAATTAATGAAGAGTTAAAACACTGTGATACAACAGATGCCAAGCAGTGTGTTTTCATGGACTGTATTTTGTAGAACTGCATTGGTAGATAAATGCTATCACTGAATTTTGCTGCTGAAATGATCAGTGTGTAATATTCATACTTGCTGAGTGTAACTGGGTTATAACAGGGTTATGTGTAACTTGCTTCTGCTTGATATTTTAAGAAACGAAAATGATACAAAAGCAATGTGGCAGACATTAAGTATTTCTGGCCAGCCAACAAGCCCTTAAAATGCAGTCATGAATTGTGAATCTTCTTCTGGTTGTGTGGTGTGTTTGTTTTTTGTTGTTGTTGTTTCAGTGGGATCTCGTAAGGATTGTTGCTTGTCCGTGCTGGGTTTATCTGTAATGGGTCAGTTGAGTGCTGTTAGGCTTTTCAGATGATTTTTGTGGTGTTAATTAAAGAAAAAGGTCTGTTTTGTCCCAGTTCATGACCACTTGGCAAACTGTACTCAAGTGAACAACTCCATGTAAGGAGTCAAATTCAAACTCATACACCTGTGAACAAGAAAAATAACCTTTTATTTTAATACTTTTGAATGTGAAAGTGTCTCAGCAAACATTGACTTCAAATGCTGTGAAGGTTATAATGTAATCTGAGTTCTTTCTGTGATAATAGGATTGAAATAGGCTGATGTGATCCATGTCAGCCTGCCCATGAAGCAGAAACAGGCTAGAGAGAAGGTGCATTCTTGAGTTTAGTTACTTGTTAGATAATTTAGCAGGAGTTACAAGAACAACTTTTAAATCAGGACTGATGTTTTTCCAAGCAATATATTGAGTACTATTGTGTTTGTTAGACCTGAAACTGTAAAGTCCAGGGTACGGAAAGTGTGCCGTGTAGGTCATGGTGAATGATTGGTGTGTCTCTTCTGGTGTTAATCTATTAAATATTTCTGTTACTAATGGTTTAGTTTTTAATAGGGTTGCAGCACCAACATAACTTTCTCTTTTCCTTTCAGATTTCTGCTGCTCCTAACTTAAAGGAACCATCCAAATATTGCCATTCCGTGGAACCGACATCCTGGTGAATTAATCGTGGTTACCTAAAGGATTGTAAAATGGAGCCAATAACATTCAAAGCTAAGAAATATCAAGCTCCTAACGATTTCTCAGCAAGCTTCACCCTTCAGCTTGTCGGTTCCCTGCCTGTGCATTCCCTAACCACTACGTCCATGCTGCCTTGGATTGTGGCAGAGATCCGGGCTCTCAGTAGTACGAAGTCTTCCAAAGAAGAACTTGGCATCAGCCAAATCCGGCTTTATGTTTCACCATCGAGTTTGCGATGTGAACCAGACACGGGGAAAATCCAGCAGTGGGATCCTTTGATTTGTTCTGATCTGTTTGAATACAAGCCACAGCATGTCCACAAACTGATTCACAACAGCCATGATCCAAGCTACATTGCTTGCCTGATAAAAGATGGAGCAGAAAATCAGCAAAGTATCTGCTATGTATTCAAAGCTGATGATCAAACAAAAGTAAGTAAAAAAAGAAAAAAAAAAAAACAAAACAACAACACCAAACATGCCAAATCAAGTTACATTCAGAATCACATTTAAGAATTGGTTCTTGTTGTATTATCAAGGGCTTTATAGAAAAAATGTAGATGTGGAAGAGGAGTTGACACTACTTGTAGAATAGATTTGCTTTTGTACTGTTTGAAACTTCCCATCATACTGTAAGACCTTTAGGTTGTGTTTATAATTAAAGACTTTATCTCTCTAAAACTCACAGATATACTTCACTTTATTTGATGTTAATGGTTCTGCTGAATTAGAACTGCTTCGTATGTGAAGTGAAAGGTGTGTAAATTTACAGGATAAGAACCTGAATTTTGTTGGCTTAGAAGACACTCTACCTTGGGATATGTGCTGAAATCTTGGCCTCTGTGTCAGTGAGACTTTTTCTGCTGATGTCATTGAGGCTAGAGTTTCACCCTTCAGCCATTGTGAACTTTATCTCATCTTATGGTCAGACCTCTCAAGTTTCTCTTTTCATAAAATGAGACCTATGTGGCTAGGAAAGAGGCATTTCCTTTCCTGAAGATGTAAGGAATGGGCCACAGCCCAATGCATAGCATACCTTAAACTGCAGGACATTGTAGAAGCCTCTTCCCCAGCTCTATCATCCATGTTGTGTCATAAAACAGTAGAGAGGTCACTGCACAGTGCTGCAGGTCTGAAACATGGGCTTGCTGCTGCACTCTGCATGGTGGGAGTTGTGTGTGAGTCTCATGCTGTGGGTGAAACTTGCCTCAGTCTGCATGCAAGTTGATCGATTCCTTGCTGAATAGGTTGCAGCGTTAAAAACAGATGATTGCTGCTGTTGCTGTTTGAGAGTAATGTGAGATAGTAACTCTCTGAATTAATAACACAAGGCTATTGTGATAGGTTGATCTACTGCATGCAAATTAGTGACATGTCCTTTACCTCTTAAGGATAAACCAGTGCTTATGTTGAAAAACAGCATCCTGCTACATGCTTGCATCAGAGGTGTCCTGCTGACAAACCTCGGAGGAGTTATGTGAACTATACTGCATGTAGTGCCAACCTGTCAAAGAGCAAAACGTTGCACAGTTCCAAGTACATGTCTCAAGCTTAGAGGTCAAAACATATGGAAAGAGCTTTAGTTAAATCCCTCTAGAAAAAAACAAACAGTTCCAGTGAATTAGAAGGAAAGTATGTCATAAATCATAATCATTCAACTGAGAAGCCATGTCAAGTTAGAATGTAGAATACCAAATATATGTGTGTGTGTGTATATTGATGTTTATGCATTTATGAAGAGGTGTGAGCTGATGTTAGCTGTTTAGCAGGTAACCAGCTTGAAAGAGCAATAGTGTACTGTATGCATGTGCTGCAAATTGAGGGAACTGTTAAATGTGAGTTGAGGACTTTAGCACTATGTTGCTGAGCTCATGTTTTGTTTCAGAAGAAAGAAATTTTAGAAACTGGACCTTTGCAGCCTGTGTGACTCAGCAGACTCCTATGCTGGCAGCCTTGCTCCTGAGCTCTCTTAACATTCCCTCTGAAGACTAAAAACAATCTTACAGACTTAGTCAGCATTGTCACGGTCATATTCTTCTTGGAGTCCAGGGTGAATAAAAATGTTGAATATATATACTTTCTTCTACAGAGCTAAAGCAGTAGGCCAAATAAGTTTGGTCACAGAATTTGTGTGCTGATAATAATTTCTTATCCAGTGATACTGAACATCTGAACTTTTCTGATAATCACACTCCATCTGTTTCTACAAATGAACAGGATACTCCTTATAAAACTGTGAACTACAAAAACTACAGCTCTTTGTAGTAGGGCTACATTGTATGTGCAGACTGGATTTGAAGTAGGTATGCCTTGCAAATAAGTTCTGAGTATATCCACACATCAGGCTAAGTTGAATATAAGAGAGCAGAAGGATGTATATAGGAGAAGTGGACTAGGAAGATGAAAATGAACACAGTTGAGTAAAAGATTAAGCAGTGAAGGTCTTTGAAGAGGAGGACTAGAAACTTGAACTTTATTCAAACAGAGAAATTCCTCTGAAGGTGATATTATGTGCAGAAAACTAGGAATGGTTGCCCGTTCAGCATGGGCATTGCAGATGGCCTGTAGTTGTGTTATTTTGTATGTGCATATTGAGGTGGAATACATACTTAATTAGTGAGAGATTATCTTACTATATAATAGGAAAACATTTTGTTAGTGGGAGATTATTTTTTGCTGAGTAATATATTTCTAGAATCCAGAATTGCTGGAGCTGTGGGACCATATGTAATGATTTTCCTGGATATGAATGCAGTGCTGTCAGAGTCATTGCTCCACTACCTACATGCCATTCTCTTTAGAAAAGACATTGGTAGGCAGGTAATTAGTGCTTAAAGTCAGGGTTCCTTGCTAGAAATTCTTCGTGCTATTTCTCTTGAGAAGTGAGAGAGTAGGCAGTGCCCTATTGGATAATTTGTCTTCACTATAGGATTCTTTATAATTGTTTCCATTTCATCATCATGGCATTATACAGCTCACTTTCTGGGCAGATACAGCAGTGAAAAGGGAAGACTTGTTCCCAACAAACTGTTTCTTGGCACTTTGCTTATGCACAAGCATATGCATATAGGGATCATTCCACACAGTACTAAAAGGAAGGGTTTTACTGCCTCCAGAGAGCTGCTTTTATGAATTAGAGTTCCCCTTTCTAAGCTGATCTATGTTTATGGGATCTGGACTCTTCCTTGTATAGTTTCAGAAAGCGTTTCTTTGTGTGGGTTGGTTTTGTGCTTGTTTGTTTTTTGTTTTTTGGGGAGTTTTTTTTTTTGGGGGGGGAGGGGGGTTGTTGTTTCTTTGCTTTTTTTTTTTTTTTAACATTTTTACCCTCATCTTGTGAAGATTCGGTGGGGCTTCATGATTAAGTAATTTCTGCCTGATGATAGGGCTAAAGTGTTAATGCATATGCTTTGCAGGTGCTCAGGAATAGAGCTGGAATCAATTGTATTGCCTATGGGGAACTTGTGAAGGCTATGAATAGGTCATAGGTGGGGATTATGCATGCTGTGTTGAATAATGGTGATAGAAGCTGAAGAAAAACTACTTCTCCAGCAAATACATGCTTGTAGAATAGTACCTTAATCATAAGAATGCATTGTTGTTGAACACAACAACACCCACAACCTCCTTGGGCAACCTGTTTCAGTGTGTCACCACCCTCTGAGTGAAAAACTTTCTCCTGATATTTAACCCAAATCTCTCCTGTCTCAGTTAAAACCATTCCCCCTTGTGCTATCAATATCCACCCTCATAAACAACCATTCTCCCTCCTGTTTATATGCTCCCTTCAAGTACTGGCAGGCTGCAGTGAGGTCTCTCCCAACACATTCTTTTCCAAGCTTAACAAGCCCAATTCTCTCAACCTTTCCTCCCTCATAGGAGAGGTGCTCCAGCCCTCTGATCATCACAGTGGCCCTCCTCTGGACCTGCTCCAAGAACTCCATGTCCTTGTTTCTCTCTGCATTATGAACTAGAGGCTTAGAGGGAAAGTCTAGAAACTTCAGCCTCATGTCTTGTAAAGAGGAGCATTTCTGTAAGATATCAATGATTGATAACTAGAGAACGAAGATATGTAAAACATCTGTTTCAGATTTTTGAAAAGGTTAAGCTCCATTCTCCCTCGCTCTTTCTACAGTCAGCATGCAAGTTGCCATAACAGCCTGTAATATATTCTTGTGTTTACCAGAACTGTTAATGCTATAGTTGGAGAGCACTGGGTAAAACTATTCCATCATATAGAGAAATTCTGCTTGTGACTTAAGATCACGGATGCGTAAGATATGTGTGTCTGCTTGCTTCTTCTAAATCTTCATTTTGCAGTGTCATAAAACAAAGGAGAACTTTTGGCTCAGGATCAGCTTCTGTCATCTGCAGGAGTGCTGCCATGAGGGTGACGGTGCCTGAGTGGGTGCAGCAGATGAGGGATCCCACTAGAGCCCAAAGCCTGCTCTAAAATTTGCTGGCACCATTTGTGTGGATTTTTCTTGTACCACATCTATCCTGTTGCAGAGATGAGCTCCGTCTCCTTATACCACTGTGCTTGTTAAAATGCAACCCTTGTCCTGCTTTTGAGCTACTTGGTTGCAACAGTAATCTCCACTTTTGTCAGAGATTCTTTTTGTGTTTGTGTGTATGTACCAATTGCTTTAATAGCTACTACTTCTTAAACAACCTTCACCTACTTCTGTGAGTTACAGTAGCTTATGTGCTTAAGTAGATTAGGTTGTATTACCTGGAATGCAGTGTGCTTTGTTACATGTTGTTTGTGAGCTGATTATGTTCTGGAGAAGCTGGTTTTGGATAATCAAGACTTAGCTTTCTGTGAGGCTGCATGGAGCTGAAGTTGTGAGTGAACTTCACATTATTCATCTATAAAAGGAATTGCAAAGGCTCTGTGAACTCCAAACCAGTTGTTGTGAGGCTTAGCTTAGGATTCTTATGCAACTTGTTTTTGCATTAGTCTCAAAGATAGGACCTCACTAAGTATCTCATTTTTAATAGGACCATTTCCCTTTCTTAAATTAATTTAGGCAAGATAACTGTAAGGGAGGAGGTATTTTATTTATTACTGTTTAATGAATCTACAGAGATTAAAATTAGGTTCTTTTCTTGCAAAAAAGCATTAAGAGCCACTGAAATAAAACCGAGTAACTAGCCTTACTTCAGGGCAGCTCAGAGCTTCATGTCTGTTTTCACCCTCTTATTTACAGGTACTTCTCTTTATCCTTTTTATCCTTTATTTCTTTTTCTTTTTTGTTTTCTGATGTAACCTTCATAATTGCAAAATGCTAAGGAAGTCTCCCTCCATCTCTGCATTTGATAACTGGAGAAATGCATGTGGAAAGGGGGAAAAAACAGCAGAACAAATGAAGAATGAAATACATACCTGTGCACGTATATAGGCTGGTATATAAAGTGGGTCAAAGTTTAGCTCTGTAAATCTTAATAGAGTATCATATGTAATGCAGCAGCCAGCTATGCTCTGGCTGCTCTCACAAAGCAAGCAGGCTTTACACTTAACCTGAGCCAAGAGCGTAACTGTGACCGGGGCCAAAAAAGCCAACTCAGTGCCTGGGGTCTGTTCGGAGGATTTGTCTGTAAACACTCTGCTTTCAGGGTCTTTGACAGCGAGTGACCCTGTCCCAGACAGCAATATCCCAAACCTTTATGATGCCTCAGCAGAATCTGGAGAGACTTAGGAGAGTTCAGCTGAGCTACAAATGTCACTACCTTCACCAGTGTTTTCTACAAAACAGAATCACAGAATGGCTTGGGATGGAAGAGTCCTTAAAGATCACCTACTTCTAACTCCCATACTGTATGATTTCCCTCAGTCTCCTCTTCTGATTGCCATGTGGAACAAGTCATTTGTGTAATACTGTTGCCATTTCCTGACTTAAAGTCAGAGTTAATGTCCCAGCAAGAAAGATGAAATTAATCAAACGGTTTGCTCTATTTACTGCAAATTCCTCAATCTGCTAAATCATGCAAAAGTTTCTGCTACAGAATTACTTCTAAAAACTCTTCATGTAATTTAGGCAATGTATAATTCTGTATCAGATCACGTTCTCAAATGTGTTGGAAGTATGTTTGTCACTTGTTCTGTCTTCTGCTCTCTTTTAGCTGAAATTATTTACTGTTCCATCATTTTTTCTGTTGGAAATTATAGCAGATATGGAACAGTGGAACCAAAGCTAAGTAAATAAGTAACAGACTTGTGATGGCTTCTCACTACTCACCATTCCTCCTGTTACGAGTCATAATATCCAAATGTCCTTGAGGTTTGCAGTGGAGTTTTCTTCAGAAACTTCCAAGTAACTTGAAGGAGAACTGTTGTCTCTGTTTTACACAATGACAAATGGGATACAGAGAAACTGGGGCTACAGAAGTGCGGTATTTGTAACCCATGTATGAGCTTTCATTTACACTTAAGTTTATCATCAGTGCGAGTTCCTGGTTATTCTGTTAGTGGGAATTCCTAGAACAAATTCTGACTTGGAAAGACTGTGGTTCAGCACTAGCTGTATGTCTGCTTGGCAGGCTCCTACGTCTCTCGTGACCGACATGAGGACACTGAGCACAAAGCAGCCACGTAACCAGTGATTAGAGCATTTGTGCAGGAAGAAGGAGACTGAGCTTGTTCACTCCTGGGCACTGAGGCCCTGGTTTCTTCTGCTTGAGGTTGGGCAGAAGGCTATTCTCTGTCTTTCTTGTTAATGGGCCAGATCCACAGTGCCAGTAAGTGGAAGACATGTAACTAGGATTAACAGAAATTGCGATAGCATTTAGAATTTGAAGTCAGTCTTCTAATTTGTAGGCCAAGTCCTACATACCCTATTTATTTCAATTTGTAGGACAGTATTGAGCTAGTGCAACACCACGTCTCTCTCTGCTCCAAACCAGCCCACTGTACCTTGTTAGATCACCTTACATATTTTATTAAGTTTCAAGTTGATATGAATTTAGAAACTAAAGTGAGAACATAAAGTGATCTGGGGTATTTTTTTCCTGGTACTTTCCCTAGGAGGTGGTGGAAATTCAGTGCAGCATCAAAAAGTACTCTGAAGGATTGAGTTCTGCAGCCCAAAGCAATGTTGTTACTTTCTATTGCGATCTCAAAGAGGGATGAGGAGGGTGGAGGTGCACAGGAAGGCTTGCAGCCTTATCTAGCCTCTGTACAGGTAATAGAGAGGTCCTTGGCTCTCAAAGAATAAAAGCTCTTGACATTTGGTTTGTTCTGCTGGCACTGAGTGGGAGGAAGTCACTGTGCATCAGCCCAGTGAGCCTAGAGTTGGAGTAGCCTTGCTCTGGAAGGATACAGCCCACACTCCAGAGCATGGGTACAATCTGCATGCTGGTAACAAAAACGTAATGTGGTGGGTGAGCAGTTGGCTGACAGGTTGAGCAAAAATGTTTATAGTAAATGGATTTGCATTAGGCTTGTGGCTGGTCACTAATGGGGTTCTGCAGGGTTCTATTCTAAGGCCAGTTCTCTTTCAAGTGGTCATCAATGACTCACATACAGAACTTGAAGGTATACTAAGTTTGTGGATGACACTAAACTGGGAGGAGATATTGACTCCCTCAGGGGTAGAGGAGCCTTGCAGAGGGATCACCCACTGCATGAAACTTAACAAGGGTACGTGCTAGACTCTGCACCTGAAGCAACCCTGGCTATATGTACAGCCTGGAGGATGAGAGGCTGGAAAGCAGCACTCTGGAATGGGATTGGAGGTTCTGGTTGATGGTAAGATGAACGTGAGTCAGCAGTGTGCCTTAGCAGCCAAAAGGGTTTCAACAGTACTTTGAGGTGTTTGTGATAACTTCATCAATTTTGTCACTTCATTCTAGGACAAGCTTTGTGGTATTTCTCCTGTATTTGATTTATTATATTTTTGTCAGCTGGAATATATTTTTACTACTTTGCTTGAGAAATACCGTTACCAAGAAATTAGTTAACTTTCTGTGACCAACTTCCAAAACTTTGTAAGAGTCACGGTGATGCTGCAGTATTCAAATTTGCTTGAAAACCTTGAAGTAAACTTACTGTAAAAGATGATTTGAAAATTTGATGTTTTTAAAATTCATACAGTTGTCAAAGAACCATATAAGACTTCAAGCTGTGAGTATCTATGCATTACTCCAGCACTTAGTGTTAGATTCTCCAGCTTCACAAGTGCTAACGATAACAAAATAGTAACAGTGAAATATACAGCTCTCCTTGCTGTCCTGTACAAAGTCTGCCTTCCATGAAGGTGTTGGATGCAACACGCACCAAGTAAGCAAGTAGTGCAAACCTACAGCTTAAAGCTAGGTGGCAGCCAGCAAAAAGCTCTGGGTAAATACTTGTAGTACAAGCTGTGCCTGAAACAAAGTAAGGATGAATCTTGAAACCTGGGTTGCATGTACGGAATTAAGAGTTCAGGAAATACTATTTGATTCACGTCAGTAACTCCATTGTATTGCCTGTAGTTACCTGTTGCAGTGGCTTATTAAAATTATTTCAAGAATAGAGGATATTGGTAAGAATGCTGCCTTACTGATTGCCAAATGCAAGTCAGAAAGTCTGTAATCAAAATACAGTTTTTAATTTTTCATCTAATTAGTTAATGATCATGAGGAGCTTCACATACAGTTGTAGTGTTTAGAAATTAATTTTGTGGTACATTGTGCAGTGATTGTGCAGTCTAAAGGCAGAAAGTATGTTTTAGAGGGGAAACCAGAACTGCTTTGGCAAAGAACGTTTTGCATAAAGAGTCAGTCTTGTTTAATTCCTTGTTAATTTTCATGGCATGTAGTACAGTAACACATGGAGGACAATGTAATTTCACTCCATATTGAAAGGTAAGATCTTTAAACATGTAGGGAAGTGCTTTTTTACATATATGAGAAAACAAAGGCAATATCTGTCATGTAGGTCAGTGAGATCTATCTAGATGGACTCAAGATCTTCTGCATGAATTAGGTTGTGGAACAGGGTTCTGTGTCAGAGATTACTAGAAATGAAAACTTTTTTCAAAAAAAAAATAGGGTTTTAGTTTACTGATACATATTTCAACATGCTCAGTTTTTTTTTTTCAGATTCTGTAATGGCCTTAATGGGCAAATTAAAACACATGTATTAAAATACAAAGATGTCAATTAATAAATAATAATACTAAGCAAATCACCTCTTTAAAGTAGCTGCTTATTTTTGCATGCAATCAGATTTTCAATTTAGAGTTTTGTCTGCATGAAGCTGACATTTATTATGCTGTGCCCTCGGGGTCATCAGATGAGGGCTCTGACTGTAGTGGAGCAGAAAACAACGCAGAGGAGACATATATAACTGCTGTATTTATTTTAGCAGCAGAGTCTCCCATCCCATTATATGTCAAAGTGAATAACAGTAACAAATTGCTATCTTAAAATCAGTGTTTTCCCTTGCCTGGTATAGACACAGTTGTTCTATATTTCTGTTATTTTACCCTCTCTACAGACGTCAAGTTATGGGAAGGGCTGTGGGAAATATTTTCCTAAAGAATGATTTGTGTGGCTGGACAAATACAGGCTTAAATGGATATGTGTGTCTGCCCCAAAGGTTGAGTGCTGACGATCTGATACAAGGATTGAGTGGATAATGCCAGTTTATACTTGGTTTGTGTTTTGTATGAAACTACTGATAGATGCTTGCTTTTCCTTTCCCACCCTCCCCCCACTTTTCCCAGTGACAGTGATTGAGATGCATTGCTGGCCATAAAAACAGCCTCACTGCTGACTCTTGCGTTAGGCTGAGTTGGATCCTTCTGTATAACTGATCGAATGCTTTTGTCTCCAAGCCTCTTCTTTCAACCATATCTAGGAAACAAACAAACAACCCAGTTTCACACATACACAATGAGCAGGATATGCTTTAAGATGTTATTATTTGTAATCATAATGTAGAGTAACTTGCTGAATTGTTTTCTTCCTTGTATGTTGTACTTACCATCATACTGTACTGGACTTTCATAGTAAGAGAGAATAAGATGTAATCCGTTCCCGGGCTAATCTGAGATCTCTGTAGGCCACAAACAGTAGAAACGCAGAAAATAATTGGTATTAGCTTTCCACTAATATCTGGAGGTATGTTGTATGTCTCAAAATGTGGCTAAGTAAAATAGAGGTGTTTCTTTGAGAGATTAAAGCAAACCATAGGTGAGTCTTATCTCTGAATCTTTGATGCTGAAATTACATGTGCTTTAATGTCAGGCAAATTCCATTAAGTATGACAGAAATACTTGCAGTACGGAAGCTGAGCATGTAGGTACTTGACGTCCAGTTCCTGGGTTAATTCCTTTTGAGAAATTTTTGATAGAACCACTTTCAAAACCAATTAAAAAGAAAACCTCTACAATGCATTTTAGCACTTTTGGGATGATTAGCACAGTCAGTTCAGCATCACTAGTTGAAAAATAGGGTTCTCTCCTTTGATTTCAAATCAAATGGAATTATGACATATGTCTAGGAAGCAGTAATACACTGAAGTCTTATGAGCAGAATTCCATTCAGTGCTGTTGCTTCTCTGCACTGTTCAAAACCTGCTCTGACATGCACGGGTCTGTTATAAGTTATGCCGAGAAGTCAGGTCCTCTTTATTCTGACCAAGGACTTGAGATGCTTTTTGTTTTCCCAGCTTCATGCATAGTTCAGAATATCACAGCAGCGCCGAGTAAAGAGCTTTGATTTCCAAAGTGAGACTGGGATTTAGGAGAGGCAGCAGGTTTTTGTTGTTTTTTGTTTTTTTTCCTGAAGGGCACTGTGCAGTGTTGCTGTCATTGCATGGCATTTTTGTACACCATTTCTACCAGTATTTTTTTTTTATGTAGTCAGACCTTGGGAAATGTTCTGTAATTGCAGGAAAAAAACTTCATTGTTCTTAAAAGAGAGACGTTCCCAGACTGGATTACTTTTTTCCCTGCTTGTCACAAGTTTGCAGGTTCGTTATGGCTTAAGTTGAGGTGTTCAAGTGCCACTTAGTGGCTGACCCGAGGAAACGTGAGATGCTATGCTGGCTGCGATGGTTCTCCCTTTCCCCTGCTTTTGCTTCCTTTTGCATTGAAGAAAACAGGAGGTAGTTTCTACTGGAGTTCAGTCTGAGCTTGGTTGTGAGTGAAATCAACGCACATGTGTGGGGGTTAACACGAATGTGCAATGACATAATTTAATCTATATGTATTTAAGTGTTTGGCTTTAATGTTACAGTGGTTTTTTTTAAACAGAGAAAATGAATTAACGCTAGCCTAAACTTAAATCGTAAGCCGATTATGGTTGCAACCAACAGAAGACTAAGAATTTATCTGACCCTACTCAGATAACTGCTGAGGTTCTTTGGGCCTGTGAATGCAATCAGACTTGTGAGCTCAGATTCATAGGCTGCAGTGGTAGCTGAACTCCCCATGCTCCAGCATTGTTGTAAATGTAAGGTGTGACTGTCTGAGAGCAGTCCTGCTGTCCGGCACATCCATCCAGATGTGTGCAGGCTTTTCTGGAACATCAAAATGACCAGTTGGTACTGGCAGTACACGGCAGGGAGGAAATGGCAAAATCAATCCATAATTATTTTATTCTAACTTCATTTCTTTAAGTAGGATGCTACACATTTTGAGCTTTATTCCTGAAAATGTGTACACATTTCCTTAATTTTAACTACTCCAGGCATATTGTAGTGATGGTATCCTAGCTCTCCCAGTCATAAGAAATGGTTAAAGTGACCTGTTCTGAGCAACTCTGCTTTGTCCATGTGGATTTGTGGGTTGGGGAGAGCTGATTCAGAGTCTTAAGGCTCGCATTGTTCTCGCAGAGGAGCGGAAGTGCAGTCAGCACATGTGGCAGAAATGTGCAGCCGTGTCTTCCAGCAACATATCCTGAGCCCTTTGAAGCAATTCAGCTTTATCAAAACCACAAAAGCTCAACAAAGACAAATCCTGTTGCTGTCTCTGCATTGCACGTTGTATTTCACAAATGATTTTTGATGTATTTTTAGCAATCAGACAGAACTGGCTTAGAATAACTCCATGTGGAATGTGTTTTATAATGAAACCTGAAACTGCAAACTTCTGAATGAAAAGTTAACTGAGTAGCAGGAAAAGTGTCCTTTCAGATTGGTATGGACAGTGTTTGAATCTGGCTTTAGAGAAGTTTTATTGCCATTTTGTGGCTTTACTGTTATTGAAAGACAGTGCAACTTAGCCAAAGCTATAAGAAATTGCAGCAAAGAGCCCACAGAGCTGCCTAAGGTGCACTTTATAAGCTTTGAGAAGAGGGTCAGAAGGGTAGAGATAAAAGCTGTAAATGAAAGTGTGTGTGGGAGGGAACATCACTGATAAAATTTTCCACTCTCAAAACAGAAGAAAGAATATAATCAACAACACAAAACAAAAATTGCAATTCTCTTATTAAAAGTATAGCTCTATCTGCATCATACAAAGTTACCATACGTGCAAGTCATTCTATTAGGAAGTTTCCAGTGGCGTTCTGAATGCCACGTGACACAGGAAATTTCTAGGGCAGGACTGTGCTGCAGCTTGTAAGCAAAGGAAGGGCTGGAGATGGGAAGGGGTGCAGAGCGTGGGTCAGGCCAGCTGCACACTGCCAGTTGGCTGGGGCTGCGGGACAGAGCCTGTTCCAGTTCCTGCTGGGGTCTTGTTCAGACTGATGACATGAGGGCAACATTACAGAAACTGAAGTTTCTTCAGCTTGATTCTGGAAAAGAGCAGGACAATACGGTACTTGTTTCCTCTTTTTGTTACCTACTTTTAAGGTGCATAAGGATGTAATAGCAACTGAGTCTGTCTCTCAGTGGGGTGGGCTGGATCCTTTTCAGATGAATAGCTTTCACACCCGCATGCTCGTTGTACATAAAGTGCAATAGCGCCATGCGAGCTCTGGGCACTGTACCTGCAGAGATGCAAACCTGAACTGCTATTCTTTATTGTTAAGCTCTTTCCCAGCAAAAACAAGGACATTACCATCTAATGAGGGGAAAAAGGGGGTTAAAGTTTTGCTGTAAGTGTTATTATTTTACTACTTCTGTTTATTTTGCGATGTTCTTTAGAATATTTCAACTCCAGTAAAATTCCCATAGACCCTGTGAACTGTCTGTGGAGATTGCTGCAGAAATCAGTTATGAGAAATCAATGATCTTTGCATGTAGCAGAGCTATGAGGTTTTTTGAGTTATTAATTTATGTTGTGGAGAACTGATAACTGGCTACTTTGCATGGCTGTTCCTACTACGGAGTTCAGTATACTTCACTAGTCTACTGCTGTTCCAACTGAAGTGCACAAAATAATATGCTCAGGGGGTGGGATTGTTTTCATGTTTTTGTTAATTTTGTGAACAAAGCAGCTAAGCTACAACTCCATGAAAGTACGCATTTAAAATTGTTCATTTTATATTATTTATTACTGAACGTCTGTAAGAGAATAAACTGCATATAATCAGCTAACATGAGGCTCCATTTAGTAGGAATGTGTAGTTATGTGCAACCCACAGCACATAAATTTTACATAGATAAATTTTACAACTGTGATATTTTACTTACCTAGTTAAATATACAAACTTTTTCTGTTCGCAGTCAGTTTTTCCTCCACACTTTCTAAACTTTTTTTTGCTGATTAGCTTATCCATTATTAGAAGCATGTAGTATTTACATGTATTTTCCTGTGTGAGATGGTGCTTTTACACAAAGGAAATGAGACACATTTTCACACGAAGCATCTGTCTTCCCATGTGAGTTACTTGGCTTAACCATGTAAGTTTCAGGATCAAGGAACACCTTAAGTGTAGCCTTTAGTTAGCTGCATTTCAGAAAAGCGTTCTGCAACTTTCAGTTTTATGTTTGGTTTTTGTTCTGGAGACCTCTCAGTGGTTGCTCTGAGGAAGCAGGAAGCATGGGAGGCTGGAGGAGGAGGGCACAAAGTCCTTCTGTGGAGGACTTTTTTTTTTTTTTTTTTTTTTTTTTAATGTTGGGGATATTAATCCACCTTTAATTGTCCCATTCTTTGTGCCCTCTTGCCAGGGAGGATGAGTGTTTAAAAAAAAAAAAAAAAAAAAGAAAGAAAAAAGTCTGGCATCATTACTATTTTATGCTTTATCCAGTCATTTCAGCGTGTGCATACAGATGTGCACTGTCCCTATGGAGGCTGCTGCTGCTGCTCTCTTCCAGGAGGTTTCTCAGCATCTTGCAGAGCTCGGCTAGTTGTTCCTCAACTTGGTCACATTGATACGAGCAAAAAAATACTGGCCTACAGGGAGGGATATGGGAGGTGCTTACTTCAGCCAGGCTCAAGATCACACTGATGATCTCAAGGGTTCCACCTCTCTTTGTCTCTGCATGGTAGGAGCAACCCCATTGGTTTTGAACTCCATTTTCTGTTTTTGCAGTTTGCCACTTTGCTGCACTCATCCTTCTCCAGCTACATAACTGCCAGAAAATTCTCCATCCAAAACAGTGTAAACGTTTGGATCCTCTGATGCCTCTTTTGGCAATTTCCTACTGTGTGCAGTGTTTTCCCTGTTGTTTGCTTCCCACATTGTCCTTGTGGTTTTCTTGCCTCCAGCCTTTCAGACTGAAGTGATATCTACTCTAACGCTACTCCTACTAAACCATGTCCCTCAACACAACATCCAGTCTTTCCTTGAACTAGATGTTGTGCTGAGGGACATGGTTTAGTAGGAGCTATTGGGAATAGGTGAATGGTTGGACTGGGTGATCTTTTAGGTCTTTTCCAACCTTGGTGATTCTATGATTCTATGATTCTATGATATCTTTACAGGTCTGCCTGAACTTACCTACAGGATGTGTTTGGTTGGTGTTTTTGCTTTGTTTTGTTTTCTCTCTTTAATGAACATCTGATCGATTGGTCACAACCAGCTCACTCAGCAGTGCGTATCTGATAACGGTAGAATCGTGCCTTAGATGTCAGTGCCCATGGCAAAGTCCCTGATGACTTCAAGGTGTTTTTTTTCCTGTCTGTGAGAAGACAGAAAATACTCAATCGCATGATGTTTGCCAATCTAAAGTTTACTCATTGATGTTTTTGGAAGCATTTGATGTGTCAGGATGATCTCAGTCCAGATGCACATTTTGCATTAGGTAATCTCAGTGTATATGAATGGGTATCAGGACCCTACAGCTGGATTGTATTTATTGTTACACTGTTTGTGGATAACCTGCTCTCCTTTTTTCTCCATGTATTGTTATCTTAACATCCCAGCAGTCATTTCTGTACCAGCATATCTTAGATCCTCTTGGCATTGCTCATGTTTTTTGCCAGATGCTGTATTTCTAAAAGTGTCCTCTTGTCAGCTTGTCCCATAGCCAACTTCAGGAGCTGGTACTTCTATCTAGTTTTAGGTTCTCTATACCATTTATTGTTTTGGGAAGAGGTGTCCCTTATGGATGTTGGCAGCATTTCCCAGTCCCTTTTTTGATGAAAGACTACAAAACCTTTCTGCTCTGAACTTTCTGAATCAAGCATCTGCTGTCACGAAGAACTGTCTCACAATAGGGCAGAAGAGAGAAGTTTCCAAATCAGACCCATGGGGAAGAATGTTAAGATACTGGTAGCAACTCATAAACCTACTTTAACCTTATAATAAATTGTTTCATTGTCTTGTACTCTTCTCATCTTGCTCTAGTTGATCTAGCATTGACTGTAGCATTTGGAGGATTTTATTCCACTGCTGAGCAGGGAACCTGGGTTCTCATTTTACCATTCCTTCACTTGAATCAAGGCTTTTTAGCAGTTACAAATTTTGTAGCTGAACAATCTCATGGATGCTAAAATTGGCAAGAATCTAGAAAGGGTTCCATCACTGAGGCTGGTGCCCAGAGCTCTGACAAGAAATCATTCTCTTCTATCACTCTGCTACACAGGAAGAGGATTGCATGTTATCTCTGGGCACCAGCCCAAAGTCTTGTGTTTTTCTTGCTGCTACTGCTTAGCAGATAGCCAAAACTCTTCAGTCTACACTCTTAACTGACAAACTGTACAAAACCTACCCAAAACATTGTCATTTCCCTTTCCACTGAGTATCTGAAAGCCATTAAGAAGCCATGCTGCTTTCTTCAGTGAGAAAATGGGTTTCATCTTCAGCGTGAACATGCAGCTCCAGACAGTGACTTCCTTTGCACTTTGCCTAAGGGAGCAGCTGCTGCCAGCCAGTTACTTCTTTTCATGGGGCTGATGCAGGTCTTGTTTGAGAAGGTTTGTTGGTTTTATGATTAATCTTTTATTTTATTTTGCCTCAAGAAATTGGAATTTGTTTGAATTTAGCTAAAATGAGTAACAAAACTCATGATTAATATTTGGATAGAGGATCTTTTCAGTATTTTCTTCCTTCAGTGGATCCAGATGAATTGTCTTGTCTTAAAATTTGATAGAGGCAGCTTAACATTCTGGTGTTATTTTGGTATCTTTAACATAGTAGTACATTATTAACAAAATATTATTAATATTGAGAATTCTTATGACAAGCAGTATTAGTGCAGTAATAACTTCTTTTCTATCTAGTTCCTCTGACAAAGGAAGAACCATCTAGCCCACTCTGGGAATGGGAAGGGATGAGAGAAGACTCAAGGACATCTTAATGAATGGTTAAAACTAAGTTACAAAAGATATAAATTGAAGATGTTTGAAACAAAGGCCAAATAACAAATGCTGGTAATTACTGACAGGCTTATTTTTTTCTTACGTTTTCTCAATTGCACTTACAAAGGCTTTGTGTAGATGAGACCTAATAGGAAAAGAAGACAAAGGGAGCTGTAACAGGTGATTTGGGCAGAGGGGGTAATTCATGAGAAGAAGAGCTGCAGAAGCAGGTTTAAAGAAAAAAATTCAGGGCAAAAACAAATTGAAAAGGGAATGGGGTGTATTGTTAAATCACCACCAAAATTAAAACAAAAGCAGCAGGAGAGTACAGTTCTCAGGTAATCATGTTCGTGACCCTTAATGCAATTTCTTGTGAAACTTCATTCAATGGTGACATACTGTGAAGGCTCTTAAAAATATTTATGACCATTAAACTTAAAGAAAGCCAAAATCAGAGGAGATGGAGTCAGAAGATGTTCCTTTTCTGAGTTAGGTTGAGTACAGTCCCCTTCCTTCTTAATACAACTTGTATCTCTCCTCTCTTTCCTTCTCTCCAAATGGTTTCTTTTAATGCAGAGAGATTTATTTTTTTTTTTTTTTTTTTTTTTTGAGGAGAAATAATGAGGGTATTTGTGTATGTGTAAATTTTTGAAGGACATCTATAAAATGGGAAAATTCTTTTCCTGACAATGTAAGCTTTCAGTTGGAGCTTTGAAGCATTTTAATTGCTGCTGTGTTTAAAAGGAGACAAATATCTTGCTAATATTTTCCATCATAACATGGAACTGTTCATATGCACGAGGGTTACTTTTTTAAAAAAAGATTGTACACTTAGATAAGATGGTGTCAAGTGCTACTTACTGTTTATGCAATACAGATGTCTTTTGCCCTGGCCCTGAATTTTTCCATTTACCCAAAATGGCTATACAGTATTTTTGGAGAGACAGTTATTTGTACAAGCCAAATTCAAAATAGAAAAATACAGAGGTCCCCTTTTCAATTGGATATCCTGAAAACGAATGCAGTTATTGTTTTTGCTACGTTGCTTTTTTGGAAGGTGAGCAAAACAGAGATCTTTTCATTTACACAGAAGAGTTTAATGCATTACAAACATTTTTTTATCTCAACATTTAAAGCCTTGCTGCCAGAATTACTCACATGTCTGTGAGTATACCCAGTCTCTCTTACTTCAAGGCTAGCATATACCATCTCCATTCGACAGACAGACTAAAGCAGGAAGAGTTGTGAAGTAGCATGCTTGAAAATCACATTAACAGCAGAAATTGGAATTCATTCACTGTTACTTTATCTCTTAATTCAGCACATTCAACACATGACCACTCTTCCTACCAGCCCTGTAACATGTAGAAGATTTCTGTGTGCATATAAGTCACTACATCACTATAACAACTGCAGGCAGCAGGTTTAGAAGTTAAGTAGCACAAAGTGAGGCCAACTCTTTGAGCTACTGGTAGTCAGGGCTAGAAGCCAAGTCTCCTGACTGACATCAGCATTTAATGGAGACTCGGAGGATATGTGTGTATTGTTAGTTTGAAACTGTGGAAGGGTGCCAGCCGGGAAGGGGGAGCTGGAAAAGTTCCCAAGCTGGCAGGATCTCCTCAGAGAAAAGGGCAGAAATGATCATTTAGACGTAATATTGTTCATGTTCAGCATTACAGTACAGCTCTAACGCTACCACCGCAGAACAGATACACTGTATAACTATAAGCAGCGCATGATGCTCTTGCATTCTTCTTGCCTGAAATAAAAGTAAACCTAGTTTACATACGTTAAATTGTAAGTACTTCTGATGTTTTGTAAGGTGCCAAGTTTAAAGCCCACAGAAAAAAATGCCCTTTTTTCATGTATGTGCTCCATATATCATAAGCACTAGCAGCAGGGAGAATATCTCACCACTATCATGCCAATAAACCTTTGAGACCACAACCAGAGTGAGTGTTGCTCATACAATTTATTAGGTTTATGGGTAAAGAAAGTCCACGTGGTTAAATTGCCTGTGGCCACCATTGTAATGACAGAATGAACCATTGGTCACCCTCGTGACCAACATTTTACTTTCACCTATAGAAAAATGGATCTCTGTTCTCCTTTGATGGAAATATGAAATGTGTTTGTCTTGGTTTTAATTACAGAAGTTGTTGCATTGGTTTTAAATTAATTAAAAAAAATCTCCAGGCAGGCTTTTGGCTCTTCAGCCGTGAGCAGGTCACTGTAAGTAAGCTGCATATTGTTAGCTTATACTTGTTAGTGTTTCGTGTCTTACCGGCAGATGTTGCTCAGGAAAGGGAGTCTACAGGTTTTCAAATTCCCATGTTAGATGTCCCCCCTGACTAGCTATAAATCTTTGAGCATGCCACCTAACTTTACTTAATTTTAAAAGGGGGTAAACTACTATTTAGGTTGAAGACTCCACTAGAGATCCCTAATACTTAAGAGAAGCAGATTTTCCCTGGTCCCACCACAAGCTCAGCTTGGCCAAGGAGCTGCCATGCCAGACCAGGGCTAAGCATGCACCACTGCATACCAGTTAGTTGTGACCAGAGACATTATGTTTTCAAGGCACATTCTTTTAGCCATGTGTTCCAATCACCTTTTCTAAGTAGGTCTTAATATTCTGGGTTGATGTTCTGATTTGTTGTTTTCTGATTTGCTCACACAGTGTTCCTCAGCAGTTTGGTCAGATGAGCATAGCTTTGGGCAGAGCAAGAAGCTGCATTTTTGTGCTTCTTCATCTAACTTTGAGCAGATGAACTTTGTTGGGAAGAAGCGTAAGATGAAGCACTGTGCTGTACTGTTCGGATTTTGCAAATCTCTTTCTCTTTACTTTGTCTCTATGAGGGGATGGAAAATAAAGGGCTTTTTGTTTGACCCAAACAGATCATTTCCTGTGAAATCCAAGCATTTTTTCCCCTAATTCTGTGTCCTTCCTCCAAACTGAGGAAAATCAATTGTTTTTTTTCCAGCTCTACTGCATACAGCAGGGCTGTGTGCTCAGAGGTGAGCTAGCAGAGGAACAGCTGAGCTGAAAATCTTCCTGTCAGGGAAGTGGGTCATGTCCCTTCACCTGCTGGAGACTTACATACTATTGAAATGCTCTGACAGCTTTCTTATTCAGGAGAGATGCCACCTGCTGTATTGCATTCAGCTTTGGAGTCCAGATCCAGAAAATCACAGGGATGATCAGAGGGCTGGAGCACCTCTCCTATGAAGAAAGATTGAGGAAGGTGGGTTTGTTCAGCTTGGAAGAGGCTTTGGGAAGACCTCATTATGGCCTTCTAGAATTTAAAGGGGGCTACAGGAAAGCTGAAAAGGGGCTCTGTCACAGAGTGCCGTGACAGGACCACTTTTAAGCTTACACAGGGTTGATCAAGATTAGACAGTAGGAAGGAATTTTTCACAATGCGAGTGGTAAGGCACCGGCGCAGGCAGCCCAGAGAAGCTGTGGTTGTCCCGTCCATCCCTGGAGGCGTTCAAGGCTGGGTTGGATGTTAATCAGCCTTGGAGTAGGTATGGTGCCCCTGCCCACAGAAAGTGATCGTTAAGGCTCCTTACAAACCAAACCTTTCTACAAGCCTGTGACGTTTCTGGAAGTAGGTCTACTTGGGATTGATGTGAATTGCTATTAGATAACTTAGGAAAGGTGAGCCTGACTGGAAACGTAACATTTCACAAGGTTTCAAATGAAAGATTTTACTTAGTTTACTTCGATTCTGCCATACCCCCCAGAAAACTACATAGACTGCGCGCAGCGTTTTTTTTTCTTTTACAGGAGTTGTGATTACTGAGTGACTGCGAACTGCTCAAAAGACCACCGAGCTCAATAGCGGCTCCCTCCCGCCCCAGCAGCCCGCCGAGCCTGGGGCCGGGAGCCCCGGCTACCCGGAGGAGGCGGAGCGCGGTGGGGGCGGGACGCGGCCCCCGGCCCAGCCCGGCCCTTCTTTCCCTCCCCTTCTTTTCCTCTCCCTCGCCGGCCCAGCCTTGCCCGGCTCTTCCCGCGCCGACGCCGCCGCGGGCAGTGCTCTGGGCGGGCGGCTGGGGCGCATGAAGGGGAGGCGGCAGGCAGAGGGGGGAGCGGCCGAGCGCGGGGCGCCTGGCGGCCGGGAGGATGTCCCCATTGTTCAGCTGGGTGGCCAAGGTAGGCAGAGGGCACGGCCCGGCCGGGGGGGCGGCACGCGTCCCGCGGGGCTCCGGGGCGGCGACGGAGCCCTGCTGCCGGCTCGGCTCGGAGCGAGCAGCGAGGGGAAGTTGGGCTGGAAGCGGCGCGCTGCGGAGGGGAAAACGGCGGTGAAAGCTGTAGGAAGGTGTGGTACGTGCTGGAGTCGCCTCGTGCGTACTCTGGGATACGTGTAACTGCGCTCCCGCTGCTCGTTAAGACTTTTTTCCCAGAACGTATGCGCAGCCCTCGGCTAGCCTTTATTTGGCTCACTGAAGTCTGGCAGTGTATGTGACGTGCTGGCTTTTGCTTCTGTGTGTCTGAGGGTTCAATACTACCTTCCATCACACTTTGTGGAGCTGCACATGGATGCAGAGCGGTAGAGGTGGCTTAAACAAATCTGGAACATAGTTTAGAGCTGATGTTTCAAAAATGTGCTTTGTTTTGCTCTCCAAAATAGGCATGATATGTATGTTGTTCTATGGTGAGATGCAGCAGAAAGCACAGAGAGGATGGGGTGAGGCAGGCTCTGTGACAGCCAGAGTTAGGGGTTCCTCTGAGGAATTACCTGAATAAATAAGACTAGATCTTAAGGTTAAACTCATGGGTGCTTGTTGAGAGCCCAGGTCTGTTGTTCCATGAGGGTATGGCTGGTTGGCTGATGGCTGTAATGCAGCCCTCACATAGCAGGTGGAATCCCTGTGTTGGGAAGGTGGCAGGAGGGAGCACACTATGTCCATGTCACATCCATTTAGATCCCAGCAGGGAGGATTTGCTCTCCCCTGTCTTAGAAAGGAGTCTCTTTTTTTTAGCTATGCTTAGAAAAGTGGAAATTTATCCTTTCCTTTTCCCATTGTTTTTGTTTTTTTTAAACCTATTTAAGTAGCTGCCAGGTGGGGCGTGTGTTAAGCAGTTCCTTCTCGTGTCATCACTGTGGCTCTGTCTCATGGTGCTGTGCAACCCGAGGGAATGATGCCGTGCCAGCAGCCACAAGCACGCTGGCCTCATCTGCAGGTGGAGTGATGCAGTGGAGTGAATCCCGCAGGACGTGGTGTGGAGCACCCTGTGCCCCTTGCTTGCTGTGAGCTTGTCAGGAGTACAAAGCCATCAGTCAGCCAACAGCAGGCTGGGGGGGGGGAGAAGAAGATGGGGCACAGGGCAGAGTCCGTGGTGTGCAGACTTGGCCAAACTTCTGCTGGGGGAAACGGGCTCCTGCAGGAATGAATGCACTGTTGATTTTGTTCTCGCAAGTGTTTACTGAAATTTCAAAGCCAATTATTGCACTGCTGTTTCCTTGCAAGTGGTTAGTGTTATTCTTTGAATGGCGGCTAATCATCAGCACTAATCTGGGAGGGAATACTAGGCAGAGTATTGAGAAAATATAAGATGAGGGTTGTGAACAGAGAAAGCTATCCTGCCTGCCAAAGTCTGAGCAGTAAAATTGCAGGAAGCGCTGCTGGACTCTCCCAGCACAACTGTGCCAGGGTTTGTAAGATGGTGGCCCCTTTCAGAACAAGGAGAGACTGCAGGGTGTGGGGGAGACAGCCCCCTGGAAACAAAGCTGGGCACTGACTGCTGAAAGTATCCCAACCTAGGGAAGAAGTGCTGAAGGTCTGCATGCAGATTCCCTGGCCAGGAAGTACTTACAGGTGAAGTAATGTACCCCCATGTGCTGTAAAATAAGTCCCTAGTGCTTGTAAGCATTACATTGCCACTTTTATGTGCTGTGTTACTCCTGTCTATGTGTTATCTTCTGTCTATGCACAGGCGCCTTAGGGTGAGCTGTGCTGTGCTGCAGGCCCAGTCCTGGGGTGTACTGGAGGAGAAGCCCCGGCCAAATCTGTGTGGGTTGGTGCTGCCCACCATCCTGGGTAATGACCTTTGAAGTAGTGACTTATTTTAGTCTGCTAAAATTAGTTAAATAAAAGAACAGTTATACCTGTTTTTCCTGCCTGGATTTATAAAACTAGACGACTGACTTCAGGGAAATCCTTCACTAAGCACCTTACAACACAGCCTATTCAAAGTGTGGTCTAACTTTGGTCAGCTGTAGGCAGATAGTGCAGACACTTTCATAAATAAAGGTGCTTCGATCTTCATGTTCAGTTCACTGCATTAACTGTTACATCAAAACTGTAATTCTGCAAATATTACATGGAAATAGTTTTGTTTTTTTTTAACAAGGTATGATGTACTTGTATGCCATCAATTCATCAGTAGGAGAGAGCAGTACAGCCAGGGTTGCTAAGAGTATTTTTACTTCTTCCCATTGGAGGGATTCAAGACCAAGCTGGATATGGCTCTGGACAGCCTGGTCTAATGATTGGCGACCATGCACATAGCCAAGTGGTTGAAACTAGATGATCACTGTGGTCCTTTTCAATCTATGGTGCTATGATTCTATGATTTAATTTAAGTAAAATGAAGCCTGCCAACTTTAGTCCTAGCTGTGATTCTAACTTAATTTTATAATGTAAGCTTCTGTTCAGAAGCAGCCTTGCAGAAGCCACAGATAGGACTTGACCACTGAATAAAGAGAAAGTAAGAAGCAGTTCTTAGCCTAATAAGTTGTATAGATGGGCAATTCGAGTAAGTACGTGCTCAGAATCTCAGCTACTTGAGCCATTTATGCATAGCGTGTCTTTCTAGTTACAAAAAAAGAGTACTATATACACTACAAAAAGCTTAGTTTCATCTAATTTTGTCTACAGGACTATAAGCTAACAAGATAAAGTAGAGAAAAGTAATGTAAAAGCAAGGTTACAGAGAAGATCAAGGCTTGTTCTGTGATGATGGTGGTGCAGTGGATCAGTCAGTCCTGGCCGGCTGTCCGTAGCTCTTTCCTCCTCATGCTGCAGGATGGCAGTTTCCCACCAATTCTGGGAGAGAGCTGGGCACAGGGGAGCTTCTTGTTATGGCCTCAGATACCCTGAGAATGGGTCCCCAGCACCAGCTAAAAGCCTGTGGGGGTGCTGCAGGATGGGTGGCTCATCTTGCAGCTCAGACTGAGAATCTGATCGTTTGGGTTTCTTCTGTGCTGAAAAACAGATTTTAGAGCATATCCACAGTACATGTTCTGAAATTGCCAATAGCGAAACAAGAAGTGTTGGTTTTTTTTGTTTTTTTTTTTTTTCAAGGATTACTGAGGCAGGATTGCCTGTGACCTTTCCTCAGTTTGGGAAGGTTACAAGGCTTCAAAAAAGAGAATTTCTACACCAGTCAGTGTGGATATTTTAAGCATTACTGGAGTACTGATGGTAAATGTCAATTGTTTTTTATTGCAGTCTTGATATAATTCAATATGCTTTGTTAGAACTGATCTTGTTAATGTTCTGCCATTCTTTTTATTATTTTTCTGAATGAGTGCCTGATAGGCCTCTAGTGAGGAATGCATGGGAGTGACAATTTACTTCAAAGTGTAGGTCAGGAACTGCATATATTCAATTAATTTGCCTCTGGAAGAGGATAAGAGACTGAAAATGAGGAAGAGCAAGAAATCCCTCCCCCTCCTTTTCCTTTCTATTCTGCCTATCTTGTCTTTTTTCCTGCTCTGTTTTGGTGTGTATCATACTCACTTATGAGGGTGTTTTGTTTAAGTGTACTGACTTGGCTCTTCTCTTAATTCTCACAGTTTCCAGCATAGCTGAACACCTGTGGGTTTCTTTAATCCCTTAATGAATGACTTGCATTTTAGCCAAGATTTGTTCTCTTAAGGAGCACTCTTCACTGTTCATTTTGACACTGTCTGCAGTTTCAAAAGCTTTGAAGTTTATCAAGCCTGCCTTAGTTTTAAACCCATCTTACTTCTAAGATGATATTTGGAGAAGTGAATTAATGATGGTGGTCTCCTGCGGTGTACAACCCTCATTTAGGCTGGTGCATTGATCCCCATAGCACTGTTTCTGAATATATTTGAGAACGTGGGTACTGTATCAAGAATCAGAAAAATAACTGAGAATCAGTGTGAAGGAAGAATCAGGAGTGAGTCTGGTGAGAAGGCTCAAGTGCTGAGGTTCCTCTAGTAGAAGAAATCTCAGAGCCTTGAACACGGCAGGCTGAGCAGGAGGATAAGACCCTGCTCATCTCCCAGGCTGAATGCCTGCAATGCAGGAAACTTCAGATTTCCACAGGATTTCAGGGCCGGGTTCACGCCGTGCCCCTGACAGAGAATGGGAGGCTGCTGCTGCATGTATTTCTCCCCATCAGCTTTCATTTTGGGGTAAAACCATTGTCACCAGCTGACAGCACTCAGATAAGTGCAGACGCAGCCAGTTTCACATGCCCACTGCTCTCTGTATGCCAGTCACTCCTCGGCGTCCCTGCGGGGGCTTGGCGATGGCTGAGGAATGTGCACTCAGCATTTGCAATGAGTTTGGTCCCGTGGTGGAGCGGCTCTTACTCAGCAGATACCTTGTCTTCAGAGCTGCTTCACTTTTATTCTCCCTCCTGCTTTTTCCTTCTCTGAATACACAGCCTGGTTATACTCCCTTTGCTCACATGTCCCTAACCCCATGGGAGAAGTGCAGGATGCAGGCAGGCTCATGCAGCCCTTGTGGCTGTACAGATGAGTATGGCAGTGCCCTGTGCATCTGCAAGGTGCATTAAGGCTGCTTAGCGAGGTTGGTTCTTTCCATAGTGAAATTCCCAGTCATGCAGATTTCAGGTTACAAAGGCTTTTCTGCTGGTTTGTCTTTCTGAATTAATTTCTTATGAGTATCCACTTTCAGGTTCATTGTCGACCTTCAGATTTAATAAGTCAAGGCAGATGAGATAGCTGATCTTGCTTCTTAATACAGGTCCTGTACTCTGCAATTCAAAACAAAACACTTAGACTCCAGCTGAAAATTGCTTTCCTTCACTAAAAAGCTCTCTAGAAATCAGGGCCATTAGCTGTCCTCACATGGTAAATGTGCTCAGTGCCAAAGTGTAGCAAAACCACCAGTCGATCCTGCAGGATCAGGGAAGGTTCCTGGTCCCATTACAGGCAGACAGTGCAACTAAGTTTTGATTATTTTTTTTTTTTATTGTATGTATGTGTGGCATGGTAGTTCAACTTTGATTTACATATGATGATCTAAAGTACTGCTTGAAATCATGGTTTGCTTTTTGGAAGGCTAATAGGATGTGCAGTAAAGATGTTTCTGAGAAAATGAGCTCAGCGGTTTGACCCTGGGTTCCCCAAATAGAAATATCCATGAGAGAAAGGTTGGGCAAAACACTGCTTTGAGGAAGCCAGCTCACAGAGCTGCAAGTTTGGTTCCAGTTTGTAATTTCCACCATACTCTGACTTTAGAAGCAATGGTATTTTTCAGAAGCCTCTCCTTTAGGGGGATGTTTGTACTTTGTTTTTTCCTGTGCCAGCCAATAAATACTTATAATTTTTGAATCAAATGATGAGAAACATTTCCCGAAGTTGAAAGAGATGAGGTTTTATATATGCTATAGAAGCTGACTAGAGACTTAGCAAGTAAATCTTCAATAGAAACACATGTGAAAAATGCAAGGAACATCTCAAGAGATGAGCTCAAGGAGGAGCTTTCTTCCCATTTGCATGGAGGACAGGCAGTTGAAGGAGTGGAGGGAAAGACCAGCTGGAACTTGGGGAGCAGAAGCTGAGGCAAGGACAAATTTAGCCCCTGAATCTTGCTTTCATCACTGAGTTATTTGAACTGAGTTTCATCTGAATTGGGTTTGGTTATTCTTAATTGACTTACAGTAACAAATTCTGAGATAAATCAGTGCTTAAATATATGAGAATGTCAAGCCTGAGGAGGTAGTCCAGAGTTTCTGGAGGGTTAGACTTCTGTCTGTCACTATGAGGTACACTGTGAAGAGAATAACATCGTACATCTCCATCCATTACAAGGGCATTGTGCACTTAAGTGTAAATGTTGACAGTGTATTCAAAATTGCATTAAATTACAATAAATGCAATAAAAAAACGTGTGCTGAAATATCTGGAAGCTTCTTCCTAACTCAGAAGCTGCTGGCTTTGGACTTTTTTCCTTTGTGACATCATAAAAAAACTGTTGTTTTTTTTCCAGGGGGAATCTTTGATATATAGTAACCAAACAGGATTTTCAGGTATAGATAGCTTGTGAAATTGCAGGGCTGAGGAGAACAGACTGTGTGTGCAGTTATACAGGCACAGTACTGGCTACTGAAGGTGGCAGTGCTGAGCTGAGCTAAACAGCCTCTTGCATTTTCAAGCAAACATTTTGTTTGTTTGTTTTTGTTCTTTGTGTTTATTTCAAGGGGCTCTATAACCAAATGTCACACTTTTATTAGTTTACGGGGCCGCGTTGCTGCTCATCGATGAGGTGAGCTCCCTGAAGTGCTGTCATGGAAATGTGGATGGTTAGTGCTCTATAAATGTTTAATGCTGGTTTTGTTTCTTTGTACATTTTTATAGCTTCCAATCTCCCCAAAGACAAACCATGGAAAAGGAGATCTGTTAGAAGTGTTTTGGTATTTAGGACAGTGGTGTGCCAGATATCTGTTTAGAACTCTATTGGTAGTCGCCCAGAGTATGAACCAAAACTACATGCTGGAATTTTGGGTAAATCCCACTGGAATATAACCCATAGGGTTTAGCATTCTGTGAATGTGATTGACATTTCCATTTGATATACAGCTGTGTGGGGGTGACTTGTGTGGACTTCAGAAGTGCATTTTTTGCACTTGACAAGATAGTTTAGGGAGCTAAAGCTACATTTTGTTTGTGAAGTATAGAATTGGATACAAATGAATTGTAGTTTTTTATAACTCAGGCAGCATTTTGTCTCAGTTTGGTGTTTCTAAAGGTTTGATAATGCTTTTCACTTATAAGAGCAAACAGAAGAACCCAGTTGTCTTGTGGATTAGGTGTGGCTGAAATAGCAGCAGTCCCTACTGCTGACATCATTCTTTGAGTCAAAGAAAGCAACACTTGCAAGGAGTCTTTCCTTCAAAACTTTTCTTCCTTTCCTTACTGCTTTCCTTCAGCTAGATTCTTAGCATGACCCATAGGGGATCATCCTTGTATCTCCCACCAGCTTTTTGTGGGGACTTCGTTTAGTCAGTGACATCTGTTTTAGAAATGTGGAATGCTTACCACTCACTTCTGTGTTTCCTTGGTGAGTAAGTGTTTAAATATAGAATACTTTGGAAATACTGTGAAGGTCAGAATTCAGTCACCGTGAAAGGGGTGTAGCTGTGTGAATTATCCAGTTAGCTAAGTTTGGTGTTTGGTAGTCATCCATTTGTAGTTACCATTCCATTTTCTAAAGGAACTCAGCCTTAACTGAAGAGAGGAAAAGGGGGGCACAGGGGAGAAGGAAAACTTACTTTTGGAAGAAACTGGGTAGGTTTAGAATAGCAATCTCATAGCATCGAAAGCAGAACAGATTCTGAATTTTTATGTCTATCATTATAATTTGTGACTGAATAAAGTATGATATAGATAAAACTTGATATTTATCAAATACTGACACAGTAGTAGGAGCTCCATAAATGAGCATGAAGACTAACTTTTATCAGCATGTCTTTCTGTGGATCACACTTCTTACATTGAGCTAACAGTATAAGACACGTTGTTGGGAAAGGCACAGTGTCTATATCTGTAGAGTGATTTCTAGTTTTCTTGTTTCTATCAGTCCAGCTAGCTTGCTCTGACTGCAGGGATGGAGAACTGTCACTGTAGGTCTGTAGTGAGTTTTGTATGGGATATCAGCATGGGATTTCTTGTCAGCAAGTACCAGTTCCATGATCCAGAAACATTGCTAAAATTTCTCTTCTAGCTTCTTGTCTAGGGTAGCATGTTGGCTTGTCCTTGAGATGGCTTTCAGGAATGAACCCTTAGCTCCATTCGTCTCAGGGTTACCTTTTATCAGTGTTTTGACAACTTTTGTCCAAGGGCTGAAGGTGCAGCTTTATCTAAAAAGGACAGTGACATCTGTGTTTTGTTGTGGGTCATGCAAATTCGCTTTTGACTGTCCATGCTTGGCTGCACTGTAGCAGTTAAAAGAGTGAGAGAACAGCCAGCGAAGTTGCCAGTGTTTAAATGAAGAAATGAGATCGAGTCAATCACAAAAGCTCAGGCAGGTGCTCTTGGGTGTGATGCAGTGCTCTGTGGGATGTTCTTCCAGGCTTAGGGTGATGAGCGTAGCCCAACTCTACAGTTGATGCATTTGCAGAGAAATGCTGTCTTGTGGGCAGCCTGTAATTAAACAGCACATTTTCCACGGTGATCATCTTCCTCTGAATACCTCATTAATTATCTTCTTCAGATATCTAGTATCTCATTTTGTTGTGGATTTTTTTTTTGCTTCACTTTATGCTGACATGGTAGATTTTACACTGTAACTTTTGAAGGTGCCTTCTGTAAGAGTTTGTGGAAGAACTGCTCTACAAAGATGCTTTCTCCAAACTCTTTTCTTGCAAGGCTTTTGTCACATCTGGACGAGAGAGGGAAAGGAGCTTTAAAAAAAAAGTTGAACTTTCACCCACTTTAAAATATATGGCCATCCTAAAAACAGGAGAGAAGAAGCAGGTTCTTAATGTGTCTATTATCAACAGGAATTAGAAGCACTTGCTTTTTCAGACAATAATTCCATGATCTTAGGAGGAAGAACTAGCAAATTTCCCTAATGTGATCTGGCTGCATCTTAATGGAGGGGATCTTGAGTAAATAGCTTTCAGTTCACGTTGCTGCCCATTAACATTGCATCAGCAGCTTTCCATAAATGCAGAAAGTATTTAAGAAAGCACTGTGTTGTGGACTCTTCTTGATAGCGGTTTAGAAACAGTTTACAGGGCAGTTGGAACCATGACCTGTCCTACGTTAGCTGAATTTCTTCACAAAAGGCTGAGTGGTTTTTATTAAATTGTATGATAAATGTTTTAGTTTGAATAGCCCATAATAAATAATGCTAAGTCAGTAAGCTTTCTGTGAGTTGGTCATTTCAAAATTCAAAGCAGAGCCTAATTCTGTCGCTTGTGAAGAATTTCTCTGTATGTTCCCTGTATATTAGGGGTCTCGTTAGGTTTTGGGGGTTATTCAGGTATATTTTTATATTGGTTTTTCTCCTTTTCCATTAGGAGTGGCTGGTCGGAATCATTAGCAACAACTGTATTAAACTTAAACCTTTGTTAGTTCTGTAAATTACCTAGCTATTACTAGGAAGACCATTGGTCAAGGAAACAAAGGCTGGCAATCATCTTATTTCAGTTTTCCTGTTCAAATGAAGTAAATTTGAAACAAATACATTATTTGGGATGATTTACAATATGTTTTAGAAAAAAAGAAGAAACAAACAACAGCTAGTATAAACTGTACATGTGGATTTCACAGAGCTCTGTAGCTAGCAAGTTTTAATAATGTTTGTTGCTCCCAGTAACTTGTCACATGAGAAGGTGACTTAAATTCTAACTGCTTTTCTGAAGTGGGAATTGGATTGTTTTCAAGGCAGTATCTCTGGTGACGTGGATGTCCATGGGAAGATTAACTGTTGCTTTCCAGTCTTGCTCATGTGTGAGTTGACCTGAGGCAGCTGCAATCTGTTCTTACACAACAAAGCAACAAATCTGTGTTTCTCCAAGAACATATTGGTTCGCTTGCATTTTGTACCACGTCAGCAGAATACTGAAAGAAGCTAATTGCCTTCTGCACTCTGGTTCTCTCGAGACTTCTATAAGTAAACGTAATGTCTGAATAAGGTTCTTCCCATGGAAAACATCACATTCTACCCCAAACAGTACTAGGGAGGAGGATTATTGGAGGACTATGTGGGGCTTTCTCATCCCTCGGGACACTTTACTGTGTTGGCAGAATAAGAGAGATGCTGTTTAACTCTATTGCAAGTAGAGCAGCACAGATTAACTTGCACACTGTGCCAGTCAAAGTTGTTCACAGCATTTCCTTCTCCTTCCCCAGTGGAAACTTCCAAATAAAATTCTGGAGGAGGGGGATTTCTGAAACTCATTTGCATCAGTGGCCTGTAATGAAAATAACTTCAGTTGTTATGAGGATATATGACAACTCAACTTTTCTTCCCTTCTTGTTTGGAGTTTGGATATTGCTAAAAGAGACAGAGCAATTTGTGTCTTATAATAGTTTGAAATTTGCCCTATTTTGGCAGTTGTACCTACTTTGTTAACTGTGGAAAAACTTGAGGGCCAAGGAAACAGGGAGATAACCTGATTTCTGCTATACTATTGGAATTTAATCAGATGGTTTTCTTTCTCCCCAAAAATATCCTTAGTAACTCATTTTCTGTTTTAAATTGTTGTCTCTTACATTTCATTTAAAAAAAAAAAAAAGTAAAAAACCTGTCCTGAAAACTTTCAAATGTCATCACTGACTCCATTTATAACCATCTAAGAATAGGATTCCTTCTGTTACCCATCCTGAACCTCCAGCTCTGCCATAGGCCTTTCTCAATGCGTTAAGAGAGCTGCTTACACTACCAAAAATAAAAAGATTTAATGTGTGTTTATAATGAATGAGCACACATGTTTCTAGCTATTGCTTTACATGCTAGGTAACATTCTAGCTGTTGCTCCCATGCAAGGTAGTCGCTCTGTAAAATGTGGGCCAGGAATCCTTTAGGTATGACCAGTAGTCTCTATTACATCTTCAACTGTCTTTTCCATTTGTAAAATTGTGTGGTAAGAACTTTGAAACGAATGATGGAGAAGGTAGCACTGCAGATATGTTAACCTGTTACTTGAAATACCTGTTGACTTGCTTTGTTGTTACTTCAAAGTTATGGTACTGAGTGGAGGGATTGACAAAGCTGTACAAGATGAAAAGGAATGGTTTGTATTGTAAGCAGAGAAAGGGGCTGGGGAAGAATGAATTGCTGCCATGTAATAAGCTTTCCAGGTATGGAATAATGTATGCTAATAGGCTTCCCAAGAGCAGATTTTGTAAGAGTACCTCCTTCAGAGCCAGTGAATTGCCCCTGCATTCAATGCTGCTCTAAAATGGAGGCGTTCCATTAATTGCAGTTTATTTTTGATCATTCTTTTTTATGGAGAGGAGTAAAAGGTAATCAGCAATCTAGAACATGGTGGAGTCACTGTCCCTGGAGGTGTTCAAGAAATGTTTGGGTGTTGTACTGATGGACGTGGTTTAGTGGGAAATATTGGTGATGGGTAGATGGTTGGACTGGCTGATCTTGGAGGTCTTTTGCAACCCTGGTGATTCTATAATTTGTGGAAACTTGCCAGATTTTGTGGTGTTTTGGACTTTAAGGAAGGTATGTCTTTAGAGCTGTTAAAAAAAAAAAAAACAACAACAACTTTCAAATGTGTCAGCAAAATGATGCATCTCTCAGGGAGGAAATACTACCACTAAATAGATTAGTTCAGTTTAGCTAGAACATTGAGTACAGTTATGTTCTATTTCTGAACTTGTTTACAATAATCTATAAAAGCTTTCTGCAGATACTGTTTTTTAGAAAGGAAAGGTAATTTTTTTGTGTGTCTATTTAAATTGAGTGGAATGTTCTCCTAATGGTCTTACTTTGCAAAAGTGCAACTATTTCCATTAGTCTCAGGAGCTACGAAGAGACTTCTCAAGATGAGATTTGTCTGTAAAAAAGCAAATGTAATGGTGTGGAGTCAGCATGCCATATATGGTCCATCAATCTGCTGTAGTTGGCAATTTGTGGACCTGTAGGAAGTATTGCCACATTTCTGACTTATAGCATCTTAACTGTGAGAGTGTGCATGGGCTCTGTGGAGCTCTGCTCCTGGTGGTGGCTGCGTCACTAATTTCCGAGTGTGCTAGTGTCACTCAGCCACCAGGCTCCAGGTCAAAAGGATCTAGGTGTAAGCAGATGACTCTTTTCTGCCCCACACAGAACATTTTTAGTGCATTCTTGTTCATCAGTTTTATGTGTACATCCTAGGAAAACTTCAGTCAGCCCCAGCGCTCTGATTTATCCGAATCTCTGTGTAATGCCCATTCAATGCCTAACAAAGCAAGCCACACCTACAGGTAGATATGAAGCACGATAACTTTTCCTTTCACAGGTCTGGGGTGATATTCAGCCACTGAGATTTCCCTTACGGAAGTTGAGAAGCTGTTACTGTCATGCTTTGCAATCTGGAGTCACAGCCCTTCCCCGCTCATATCCCTGCTGTGTATTTAGCCTGGCAGTTTGCTCTTGGTGCTGCCCCTTGCAGTCTTGTGAGCTTGCTCCAGCTTGCTCTCCTTGTGAAAAGCTACCCACAAGTTCTCTGGTTACATGTGACACCTCATGTGTATTCCGTACTGTAAAGAGAAATGATGCTGCCCATTACTGATTATTGTTATTCTGCTTCCCTTCTGCTTTGAACCCATGCAGTTAAAATTGACTTCTGCCAGTGGTAGGTACAGAACTGTGCAATATAGTAACGTACACAGCTGGTAAAGTTGCTGAAAGAAGCAAGTTAGTTGTTAATAAGATGAGTGGAGTGCATACAGCAGCAAAATTTTTGGATCAAACACTTGGAGACGTGAAATTGTGGTGCGAAGGTGATCCCATGCACCCACAGATTTGAAGTACTTGGCACAAGCCCTGCTTTGATGGGAAACCACAGCGTGTTTACGTACATAAAAGTAAAGTGGTGGAAGCTTGGAAAGCATTGTTGTCATCCAGGGCATAGAGGAACCATGAACTTTCTACCTCCCTTTCTGTATTAAATCTTGGTGGGAGGCATAAAAGTCAACAAATAGTAGAAGAAGAAAGCCAGTAATTAAAGTACTGCAAGGAATTGAACATTTGGAAAATAAGACTTGAAGTTAATTACTGGAGAAAGTCATTGAGGTCAAGGGGGCTGTAGAGCAGATTCCAAGCAATATAATAAAATGCCACGAAGACACTTAAGATAAAACCTGAATATATAGAGGTCTTTCACTAAAATGGAAATGAACTTGAAAAGTTTCTTTTCTACCTTTAATTTATGTTGAAATGTAAGGAAATTCTATTGTTTTGAATACATCTTTTTTTAATTTGATGAGTGATAAAAGACTGTGGTTGTTCTATGTGTATTTAGTTCATTATCTGGCTAAACTAGTAAGTGAGACTTGTCACAGAGAAAATCCTAGCTGATGGAGCCATGACTTGTGGAAGCAGTAGGTTTCTCACTGGGGCAAGAGGCCATGGGGTTGGGCAATAGCACCTTCAGAAATTGCTTCCAAATTAAATTATTCTGTGATTCTAGAACAAATGACTCCGCAGACTCTCAACACTTTTTTAAAAAATCAATTAGATCTATAAATTAATGTACTTCAGATCTAAAAATGATAAGTTTCACATCCAGTGTGTGGGGAAAAAAAAATAATAAACCAGTATACTGTATGCGGTATAGGAACTGACCAACACACAAATCTACATCAGGAAGTTGTAGATATGGCTTGTTTTGCGTGATTACCCATGAATCAAATCACAAGAGCACTCGATGTTTTAGTTCTGTGCTTTGCTTCTGAAAAATAAACATTCTAATCATAGCAGAAATAACTTTAAAAACGAACAAAAAAAGATATCAGCAGTCCATTGTTAGTTTTAGAGGTTATAGAAACTCTTCTTTCAGTTCAGTTTCAGCTGTACTTTCAGTCCATCAGACCTATTTGGCTCATGAGAAGATCTGTTTGGTAAAGATTCAGTGTGGCTTATGTTGCTTATTTTTGTGGTTTCAGGGAAGTAGTTTTAGGTAGTCAGGGATAATTTTTAGGGAAATAATTTTAGGTCACCAGAAGTTATTTTGCTGATTACAGGAATAATCTTCACCACTAATTACATATTTATACTGAGAAACAAGTCAGAAAACACTTAAGAATAGAATTATTTTAGAAGACAGAATTTATGCAGCAAAAGGAAATCATACATGTAAGCGACAGATTTCTACCACAGATCAGTAGGCACAATTACTTGTGTGTTTGTAGAGATACTGGTATCTAACTCCCCAGGCTGAGATGGGAAGGGCCTGTTTTTTGGAGGGCATCCTGTTGGGCCTCCTGCTCACAGTAGGGTCAGTTGGAGCGGGTTACTCAGAGCAGTATACTCAGGCTTTGAGTATCTCAGTGACTGGCGGACTGTGACCTCTCTGGACAACCTGTGCTGGTGTGTGGCCACCCTTCCAATCAAGAAGATATTTTTCTTACATTCAGGTGGAATTTCCTGTATTTCAGATTGTGTGCATTGCCTCTTTTTACTGAGTACCACAAGAAGAGGTGGACTTTTCTTGGAGGGGCTGGTTCTTGAAAATCAACGAGCAATCCTAGATTCCACTTCCTTCCACTGCAGTTTCCCAAGGAATTCTTCCAGTCGGAGCCATGAGCTGGCCCAGGTCTGCTCTCCTGAAGTTTGGGATTGTAGAATCATAAACTCGTAGACTCATCTAGGTTGGAAAAGACCTTCTAGATCACCAAGTCCAATCTGACCTGTCCCATGGCTACACCATGTCATTCATTTGCACATCTCTTGAATGCCTTCAGGACTTGGGACACCACCACTACCCTGGGCAGCCCGTTCCTAGGCTTGACCACTCTCTCAGTTAAGAAATTGTTCCTAATGTCCAATCTAGATCTTCCTGGTGCAATTTGTGACCATTTCCTTGTGTCCTGTCGCTTAGGATTATGGAATCACCAAAGTTGGAAAAGGCCTCCAAGATCATGTGATCATATCTGCCCTGTTCCCTCTTCTCGCAGGCCTTAAGTTCACCATTTCATGGTCACAGCAGTGAACTTCACCTCCCCTTGAACTGCCTAGTGATGTTCTTCTTAATCTGGAAACAATTCATCGTGATAAACATTTGCCAGGATAGAGCCTTGCAGTTTATTTTAAGAATTAAAAATAGATATGTTTAATTTACACATCATAAATTTTGTTCTTTTCCCATTTTTTTAAATACATTTACTTATTCTCCATGTACATCCAGGTCTGTTTGCTGAGGGAGCCAGGGTCAGAGAAGCACAAAACATGTTCATTCTTAATTTCCAGATAGCTGCATAAAAGGCCTGGAATGGTACAGGAGGGTGAAAAGAGTATAAAACCAAGAGCAGTTCCAGGAAAAAAAAAAAAGTTTTGTTCTTTTCTTATTCAGCATCTTATTCAGTATCTTTTCCTCATTAATGAAAAGAGATGAACATCTAACATACACAAGTGTTGCATGAACTGGATGTGGTTACTAGCTGCTTCATCCTAATATGTTAAGTGGCTAAAAAATTGTGAGATGAATAAAACTGAAATGGACTTTGAGCTGACTATGGAGCAAATGCGTGCTACTTGAGATGATAAAGGTTTGTTATACCATTAAGCTCTTCTTTTACATGATTAAAAAATGAAGCGCAAAGCTGCCTGAGCATCTTCCTGCAGCCATGACCCTGCGTTTACCTTCCCCTTTGTCCTGACTGGGGGATCAGCTGATGGTTCAAAGGTGAGGCAATGCTTCCTGAGTCATGCTGAGTATTTCGTCATCTCGTTAGAAACCTGCTTGCTGTATGTATGTGTGTGATTCATTGTTTGTTCAAATGATCGCACTGAAGTCTGTATGAGCACCTGGAGTACACTCAGTTTTTATTATGTAACTTTTTTTTTTTCCTCTCTCTCTCCAAGTCTTTTGCTGTTTCCTCTGTTGGTTTACATATATTGTTGTTATTGATAAGCCATAGAAATGCCTGAAGAAGATGGAGGTTGCATCTCCAGTGTATTTTGTAGGCTCAGGGATGTCTTCTCTCCTAGAGAAGATGACTTCCCTGGATTTTAATCTACTGCTCTCTGGCTTTCTTCTGTGCTGTCTGCAGCTGAACACTTGTGAAGTAAGCTGTCGATTCTTTATGGGGAACATTTATTCTGTCAGGAAATAGCCACACTTGGTATGACCTGTTCTCAAAGTAATCTGGGGGGGATTAAGAAGCTGACAGAATTCTCTCCTGTAACCAAAGATCATGGCCCTGTGGCAGCAGCATGTGCTGCAGAAGAACCTTTGCCTCAGGTGAATCAGAGCAGTGCAACGTCAACAGATACCTGCAGTGCTCTGCTGATAACACGTGGATGATGCTGAACTCTGGATGGAGAAACAAATGGGCAGTTATCTAGTCAGTGTTTTATCTTATTGTAACATAGATCTGTTGGAGAAATACAGGATCACTTTGTCTGGTCTTTTAGAAAGTAAAAACAGATCAGTCGTTTAAGAACAATTACAGCAGGGAGCCCCTTTTAGTGTTGCAACTTGCTTGTCATGAAGCACAAGATGCTAATCTTGTGGATTTTTTTTCCTCTTACAGGTGCCTGAGATTATAAGCTCAATTCGACAGGCTGGAAAAATTGCTCGTCAAGAAGAGTTTCAGAATAATCTTTCAGATATTGAAGACCCTTTTGCCAAAAAGTTTGAGGTGCTGTTCTGTGGACGTGTGACTGTAGCACATAAAAATGCACCCCCAGCGCTCATAGATGAGTGCATTGAGAAATTTAATCATGCGAGCTGTACAAAAAAGTCAGATTCTGACTCCTCATCCCAACAACATGAAACTGCCAATAACTCCGGAGGCTTCTCTTTCAGCAACAAATTTCGGTCTGTCTTCCAGCCCTTGATGGGTGAAGAGGAGGAGAAAAGGCCAATTAGGAAATCCTTTTCGCAACCTGGACTTCGTTCCTTGGCTTTTAAGAAGGATTTTCAAGAGGGAAGCCATAGGGGTAACAGCTTTGTCAGGTCTTTTGAAGAAGATGCCATTTCACTAAACCTAAAAAGTCAACTTATCTATGGACACAGTGTTGTGCAGCCAACAGACATTGCAGAAAACCGGACAATGTTGTTTACGGTAAAGCAAGATTTGCAGCTAATGGTGGTGTTCTCACATCTTGGAGTTTGGAATGGCAAACAGCAGAGCTCTTTTTCTTGCAGATGGCAGTTACTTTTTTAATAACTTAAATGCAATTACCAGAGCTAAAACTAAAGTCGCCTACTTCTTTATAAAGCACTACCTGTCAGTAAAAAGTATTTTATGTAGTTAAAATGGCTTTGTGCTATGCACTTTAAAACAGCAGTATCTGAAGTGTTGGGCTTCTAAAGAAAACTTTTTAGAATGCAGCAGGAAGTTAGTTCCTAGTTACACAATTGCAACACAGTATGTGTAGTTACTCTGAATATTCACAGAAGAAATAAACTCACAGATGAATGAATTACATGTAACTGGGGCAGAAGAAACGAACCATGATGTGGGCTAGTAGAATTTATGTCCTATGATAAGCAGCGTAATGTCTGAGTACTAATGCAGTTGTACAGTGACTCCCTCCCCTACTCCACACTACCTACGCTGCTGTCTTGCTTTTGTGTGTCTGGGAATCCTCTTACCATGATAAGTAAGCAGCAAAAGTACCTTTTCAAGACCTTAGAAAGAAGTAAGAGTTTGTACTATATGCCACTTCTTATAATTCTTCTGATTGACAATTTACTTACCATGCTTTGTGTTTCATAATATCTTATCATACAAATCTGGAGCTGATTGCTATAGCTGTCTGTTATGAGCTCATCTCTGATCTGTCAGCTGCTTTTAGGGATGGCAGTTTTTAGAAGCAGTAACAGCATTTTTTAGGAGGAAAGAGAGCTGCCTCTGATTGCCAAGGTTGTATGTCTGTAAAAAAAAAAAAAAAGTAAGTAATAGTGAGAGATGTAGTTAGCTATACCTGGTTTAAAAACTTCTGTTTACTTGTGTCAGACTGGTAGCAGAAGCAGGAATGGAAGAAGATGGAGTGACATTTTGCACTCTAGTAAAAACAATTCCATCTTTACGTTCTCCTGAGTGGATATTTCACACAGAAAATGTAAATGCCCCTTATAATAAGATAATAGTAATAATTCCATTATTAATTCACATACCTATTTTAGAATCAGGAAGATTAGAGATGGGCATATTTGAGACCAGGTCCTCTCACTCCAGTGAGTATACTTCTCCTTTATATTAAAAACGTGCAGCAGTTCTCAGAGAGGCATGCAGCTCCCGCTTGGATAGAACATCAGTCACCTGCTGATAGCCTCATTTCCAAATTCTGCAGCTTCTTTTTAAAAATCTAATACAAGACTTACCCTCATCAGACTTTCTGATGTGCTGAGAACTGTTAGGAGTCTGAACATAATCTGTTAAAATATTACAAAGGTATTGCCAAGAGTTGAGAAATATGAAACAATAAAATATAAACCTTATAAAAAGCCTTCATCCGTCAAAAGTTTGTGTCAGCTCTGGAGTCACTGCTGTGCAAACAGCCTACAGATTAAATTAGGTTAGAAAATACACTCCAGTAACTTTATTTTTATAGTTAGAGCCTTTAAATTAGATGTTATGAGTATCATAAATAAATAAAATCCAACTACTTCTTCCCTCCAGTAAGTAAATAAATAGAGTGGAATATAGCTAGAGGCACACACATGGGTTTAAATTTTGGGGCATTTTATTCAGTAGCTTTTGTAATATGGTGTGTGCCAAGGCTGTAGAAACTAAGACAAGAGTGTTAATACATTTACTCAGTGTGAAATGAGTTACTTATGGTATAACATTACACTCATCTAATTAATCACTGTTCTCAATCTCATGTTTCAAATGTGAAATTAAATCAGATTTCAGTGTGCAGTGCTCTGAATGCCAAACCAATGCTGTTTATTCTCTCCTTATTGAGTAATAATTCACTAATTGGTTTAGGAGTACAGCTAGAATAAAGTTAGAGATTTTGTTCAGGAAATGTTTTTGTAATGAGGAAAAAAAGTAATTCTAATGTTACTTGTTGTCATCCTGTTATTTTTGCTTTTTTTTATTATTATGATTTTTATTTTTTAGATTGGCCAGTCTGAAGTTTACCTTATCAGTCCTGACACAAAAAAAGTAGCAATTGAGAAAAGCTTTAAAGAAATATCATTTTGTTCTCAGGTAAGATTGGGTGTGTATTCTTTCTTGAAAGCAAACAAATAGATGTGTATATATATTCTCCACTTATGAATCCTTATGGATTTGTCTCCCAGCTTTTCATATGGATTCTCACCGCATGATTTCAGTAATTGCTGTTTACAAGTTGCTAGTTAATCAGTAATTCTGTCAGACTGTCATTCTTTCCTTGCTTTTTGCATTTTAATTTCTGACATAAAAGCTCACTTCCCTGTCTGGTGGATGAATAATACAAGTTCGAAGAAACAACCTGGTAATTTCTGGCTGCAATTTCAGCAGGCGTTATTGAGAATTGTGCAAATCTGTGATGTTCTATCGCTCTATTTTTCAAGGAGAGATTATGAGAGGGGAAAACAATTTGTAAGAGTTTTCTGAAACAATACCTCTGAATTTAATTTTCAAGAGCATAAATTACATGTGAGTAAAAGACAACAGTCTGCAGTGCAGAGGTAATGTGTGTGATGCAGTGAGAGAAGGCATATTTCAGAGCCTCCTCGTTCACTGGCTTTCTCACACTATTTTGCACTTGCTTATCTTGCGTAGCGACATTCTACTCAGTGTCTTTCGGTCTAAATGATCTGGGATCTTGCTAGAAGGTTTGCGATAGGTTTATGTACCCATTTTTAAATGTTAGGACTATCATTTGCTATAATTGTAGCTTATTTGTTTTGTGATATGGTTGTTGGTTTGTTTGTTCTTTTTTAAATAAACTGATGAGGAAAGCTTTCATCATTAAATATACATGTACCTATTCTAAAAATTTTGGAGTAAATTCACTAGTTTGCATGATGTCAGATAAGAGCTTTGAAGAGAATCCCTTGTTCACAGAAAAAATCATCCCCATGTTCCCATTGGCCCTTTCCCTAGGCAGCAGCTAGACAGACTTCATGTCATGCCCTGCAGGTCAGCAGACTGTCATGCCTTTCAGGGCAGTAGCAGGCAAGTCTGATTGAGTCTGTCCTCCTGTTTGAAGCATGTGTGGTTGGGCAGATTTTGTGTCAGCTTGATGAGTGTTGATCCTGAGCTGCAGACCCAAGGGATTTTACCCCAAGAATGCATATTTAGAAGACTAACCAGAACTATCTTACATATTTATCTTGGAAATACGGCCTTCTTAATTAAACTTTTCTTGGAGGCACTGGAGGTAAATTATAGGGGAAATCAGAACCAGTGCTTAATTTCCAGAATGCCCACCTCACCAGTAAGATCCTGGAAATAGAAGGAAGAAGCATGTGACCTTGGGGCAGTGTCAGAGATTGCTGATCTGAAACAGCTGAGAGCAATTGCTTGTTGGTACCTTGCAATTCTGTGTGCAGGGCCATTGTCCCAGGTGCTCTTCCTCTGCTGCAGTGATTGGACTTTCAGGAGAAGAACCATGGGCAGGGATGTTAAAGAAAGGTCACAGAAGTTTGTATCAGCCCTTTCATGCATTATATAATTACCCACCTAAGGTGATTTAGCTTGAGCATCCAGTGGAGCTAGAGCTGGAGAAGCTGAGGACTTGATATTATTTGAGTGTCCTGATATGCTTGTTCTTGTGGTATATCAGTATCTGATGTTTGTGTGATAAAGTCTTTGTTGTCTGTGGGTAAATATGTAGGTAAACTCCGGGAAGCTGGGTATTTGTGTGTGTTATTTTCCTTTATTCAGCTGTCATGCTTTGAGGGTTTATTGTTAGTATTCTGAATGATAAAACATTTGAGTTGCTGCAGAATGTTTGATGCTACCATGCATTCTTTTTGGGCTACGTGCCCCTTTTGTTTTATAGAAGTATTCTGTTTCAGTGTTGTTTTTTAAGAAATATTTTCATTGTGATAAAATGACAAAGAGAATATTCAGAAATTCCTGCTGAGTTAACAGGGAAAAGAAGGGGGCAAAAAAATGTCATGCTAGCTATCTTCAAACTACATAACCCTCACTGAAATTTCTTATTTTATGAAATTTCTGATCATTACGAGTGGTTATTGTGACTTTTTGATCTAACAGCTTGCTTCACTTTAGTGTGGTTGTACCATGCTAGCTAGAAGGTAACAAAAGGATACTGAGTGCAACTGAATCTGTATCAGTTCTATCACTCTGCATGGTATTCATAAGGTTTAACAACAAATTGTGCACTGAGGAGACATGCACAGGTATGACCTGATCCTACTCATCTGAAAGTCATTTCCTGAAAGAAAAAATTCTAGCAATTGAATATCTTCCTTAGCATTTTACCAGGAGGTAATGCTTATCTACTGTTCAAGTAGATTGTACCTGATGTTGCATGTCTTTTAGGAGCAATAATGCTTCCATGATTCATTTTTAATATATTAAACCATTTTCATTTTTAAATAGCCAAGCTTTTAGATTAAAATACATACGTGTATCGATTTTTTTTTTCACTTGCTTTATTTGCTCTTACAAATCTAAAGCAATTATGTCTACTTAAGAAAAAGAGAAAAAACAGAGCAAAGCAGCTCCACTGCTGTCTCCACTGTTAAGTAAAATACGTATTAAGTAGTATTCCTTTATCCTTGTGAATGTTTTCCAGTGGATCTATAATCTGTCCCATTTACAATAAAACAAAGCATCTTACAAATGAAATTTAAATAATGAAGGCTCTGTAACAGAGGAGACTTTTTAAAATGACCTTACGATTTTAATGTAGCCGTAACATAGATGCACAATGTCTCTGCTATCCTGTTGACCTTATGTGCTTTTTTTTAATAGGAAAAAAAATAGATGCAAAACACTTAACATGGAACTATTTTGTTCCTGTTGTTTTTGTGGTAGGGAATTAGACATGTGGATCACTTTGGATTCATCTGCAGAGAGTCTTCAGAAAATGGAGGCTTCCACTTCGTTTGCTATGTGTTTCAATGTACAGATGAAGCACTGGTAAGTGAAAGAGAAGAGAGACCCATTGTTATCTTGTGTTCTGTATTTTGCTGAATATCTTCTACCCTCGGACTATGCTACTGTGCTGTGGGTCAGTCGAGTGCCTCACTGCAGTAGGCTCAAGTTTTTGTGGGGTTTTTTCCTTTTAATCATGTGCAAGAAAATACTCCCAGATAGAAGCAGTGTCTATTACTATACCACAAATCAAAAATGGTTAGCCTGGAAGAAATGACTTAATAATAAGTTTTTTTGTGCTTATGAGTTCCTGTGTTGTTTCTGTGTCTAAACAACTCTTTTTTGCTTAACATACACACCTTCCCAAACAGTAGTCTCATTCTGTTGTGTTTGTGTTAAGGGAAAGAGAAGCTCTGTGGAGAAGTGAAATTGTTCTTATGCACTCCGTTCTTTTTAGGTTGATGAAATCATGATGACATTGAAACAGGCTTTCACTGTAGCTGCTGTGCAACAAACTTCCAAGGCACAGCCGCAGCTCTGCGAAACGTGTCCTCTGCAAAGCTTGCATAAACTCTGTGAAAAGATAGAAGGTGGGGTATAAAGAATTTTATGGTCAATTTTTTTTTCTTTTTTCAAACATTTTTTTTGGTGGACTGTCTTATGTGTGAAACTGTAGGGAATGAATGCTTAAATAGAACTTCAGTTGTGGGGGGAAAAAAAATGGAGCGTCAGCCTCTCTTAGATAGAGTACTATTGTATAAAATTACCTGTAACCTAATAAGAATTTTCAAACAATCTAAGCTCCCATCTTGTATTTCAGTTGATTTTTGAAAACAAATTAACAGTTTAAATGTGTCTGAATTGCAAGTAGCCTAGCACAGTTAGCCATATGAATACAGCAAATTGCAGATAAGAAAGTTCTCAAGAACGTATACTGCAATAACCTGCTGTCCTGTTGAATCTGATTAGCTAATGGCATTACAGAGCCACTGAATATGAATTGTTGAGTTTTCAGTGTACTTGTTTGTGTCAATCTGTGCTCCTTCGTAGAAATGGAGCAATTATAGCCTAGAAAACAAGCTTAAGACAAAAGAGCAAAACAATTATTTGCATTTCAGCAAATTTCACCATTGGGCTTCATTCATTTAAATGGTTTCTTGGGTGATTAGATGGCAACAGTAGCTTACCAGATCACAGAACAAGCTTGTTGGACTAAAAACTATCCAGTATTAATTTTGAAATTGGAGAACCTCCAAAACCACTTTCAACTCTGCTTTGGCCTTCAGCTAGCAATCAGTTTTTGGAGAAATTCTTCAGTGCAAAGGAATCTTATGACTTTAATCATCTGGTTCTGAAGGAGAAATGCCATGATCAGAAACTGAAGTACAAAATACTGTTCATGGTTTGCTATTCTTCCACAGAAAATAAAAGGAAGAAATTTAATCTAGGGTGAGAGCAGGAAAAAAATAATCTGAATGGGAAAGCAGTTAGCTTTAGGCTGTCAGTAAATATTCTCAGCAAGAAACAAATAATTTCTTTGCTAATATGCAGTAAGATTGTTCTTTTTCAAAAGTGTGTTAAGGCTTACAAATCAGAGAAAGCTGTTAGAAAATATACAGCAACTGAAGCCCAGGCAGTTACTGAATAAAAACACCAGCAAAATAGTCTATGAAAGTGCTTTAGGGTTGTGGGTTAATTTTGTTTTCTGTGATGATGGAATCTTCTAGATCAGCTAAGAGTATAATCCTGGTCTGTGCTCAGTAATTCTCCTTGCTGTAAAGAGTTCACGTCCCTCATTTTAAAGATGACTTCAGTAGTAACTTTAATTTAATCTACCGTTCTTTCTTATGTCCAGTTATGAAATGGTTGCAAAGGGTCAGCTCAAAAAATTGGTACTGATGAGCTTTAGCTTTCATTTTATACATATTTCTGCAATTGTTTATTTCTGACAGTTTTGTTCCTCTTATTAGGGCTACATCCTTCTAAGACTAAACTAGAACTACAAAAACATCTAACAACACTAAATAGTCAGGAACAGGCTTCTGTTTTTGAAGAGGTTAAGGTAAGCTTTAGTGTAAAGAACCAAAATGATTCTAATTTTGTTTGTTAACTATTCAGTGTATTTATATCATAGACTATTGATCACCTTGTGCTTTATTTTCTGCATCATTATTTTTGATGGGTTTCTTTATCTCGAAATTTGCTTATTTTTCTTCCTTTTATTCTTCTGATGCATTAACTTCTCACAGGGAAAACCGCATATGTTGTTTTTGTGGGTGAAGGCAGGAACTTGTACTTTGAGAATCCTCAACTTTGAGAGTGACCAAAACAAAATACTGTAACATTCCCAGATCAGAAGATGTCCTGCATAAAAGTTAACCAAGCTCTTAATACTCATTGAACTAACTAAAAAGAAGTTAAACTTTCTATCTTTTAAATAAGATTCAAGCGTGGAGGAAAGCATAGCTGGATTTAAGATGTATGATGAACGTTAAAGGCAATGTCATTGGGCTTGTCACATTAGATTAGGAAACTTCTAACTCTTTTTTTTTTTTTAGTACCATTCCCTTCCTGTTTTGAGTCATTACACCCTCTGTCTTTGTCCGTTTCCATTTGGCAATTTATCATCCAGTACCGAATTTGGAAGTTGCTCTATGGAGTGACTCAATTTGTTTGTATATAGCAGCTAGCAGGCACTGTTGCCTTCTTAGTAGTCTGTACGTGTTTTAAGGACCTTGTTAATGCTTCTTGTAAAAAACATTGCAAGCAATGAACTTTGGTTAAATCAGTGGTAAAATATATCTCCCTGCATGTGTTTTTCTGTTGTTCTTTTTAGTTGGAGCGACTGAAATTTTATTTAACTGTGTTCATAAAGCTTCGTATGTTGTAACCTGGATATGCGTAATTGTCTTTCTCAGGTTATTATTTATTCATCTATGATGCTCTCCTGGCATTAGCTCCTCTGTATTGCATCTCTTGCATTACCTCAGTAGGCTTTAAACCTAACTTTGGAAAACCATGTTTTATATGATTAAATCCTCTAATTGTTTTTAATGTTTTTTTATGCATTATTTTATATCTAAATAGAGTGCAGCAGAGGTAGCTATATTCACCTTGTACAGCCCTGCATACTAATTTATAAGACACCTGTCATTTTCCAAAAGTGAAATTTCTAGTGAGAAAGATGACTAGAAGCATCGTGAATAACAGCAAGACACACTTCGTGTATGCTGCAAACTCAGGACTGCATTTTTTTTTTAATGGACAAAAAAGTACTCTGAAGTTGTTATTTCCATGTAGCAGTTTCATAGTTTTATAATTGGCCTTTAGTTTTCACACAAAATCTGTCATTTTGGTAGTGTGATTGAAGTGTTTCTCTGGCTGTGTTGTTGCTGCTTTTCTTGGGACTCTGCTGTCCTCTGGTGGACTGATACAGTAGCACTAATTCAAACTGTAGTTAGATATTGACAGTGAGAAAATTAAAAAGGTGGAATGTTTGCTGATCATTTTATGAATGCATATGACTGTGCTTGTGGTGTTTTTAATTAAAGAAATTGAGACCAAGAAATGATCAAAAAGAGAATGAGCTGATTATCTCTATTTTGAGAAACATGTATGAAGAAAAACAGAAGGACCATGTTCACGTTGGGGAAACAAAACAAGTAAGTAACTGTTCAGTTTTAGCTCATGTAAGAAAAAGCCAAGAAAAATCATTTATTCCATACTTAAATCTTATCTAAAGCAAACTTCCATCATTGGTATTTTGGTACTTCAAACTGTTGGCAGTGTTGAATACTGGTTTTCCTTTCAGCTAATGTCACATGTCAAAATTAGGCATAGATTGCATGTTTTGAGTTGTCCAGTGGAGTTTGGTTCCCGACCTTGGATGAAGAGATGCAAGCTATGGAGGCCAATAATTTTGATTGTCATTGCAATGAGAAGAAAGAAACAGTCCTGTCAGAGAATATATAAGCAATCTGTAATTGCTCTCACCTGAGCTGTGGCTTTTGCCACCTCCTTGACTGTGTGAGCCAATGTCCCAACAGCACACTGGGCTTGATCATTGCTGAAAATGGTTATGTTGACTCAATAGCTGAAAGTTATTTCTTTTGTGTCAATTACCATTTGAAATGACCTGAAAAGAAATAGCTGAGAAGCAATGCTGTTGAATCTTTTATGAAGAAAGGTTGAGGAACTGGGCTTGTTTAGCTTACAGAAGAGAAGGTTCTGGGGGGACCTCATTGTGGCCTTCCAGTTCTTGAAGGAAGCATATAAACAGGAGGGGGGAATGACTGTTTACAAGGGTGGATAGTGATAGGACAAGGGGGAATGGTTTCAAACTGAGACAGGGAAGGTTTAGGTTGGATATGAGGTTTTACACACCGAGGGTGGTGACATTGGAACAGGTTGCCCAAGGAGGTTGCGGATGCCCCATCCCTGGAGGCATGCAAGGGCAGGCTGGATGTGGCTCTGGGTAGCCTGGTTGGTGACTGTGCACACAGCAGGGAGTTGAAACTAGTTTATCTTTATGGTCCTTTTCAACCCAGGCCACTCTATGATTCTGTGAATCAACAGGAGAAATCACAGAGTTGCAGGGGTTGGAAGAGAGCTTTACAGATCAAGTCCAACCCTCCTTGCTAAAGCATTGCCATCTATTTCCAAAGAGCTAAGCTACTTTATGTTCTGTATCAGGTCATATCAGTGCCATTAAAATAGCTGTATTTATACAACATTGTTAAGTTTTTTGAAAAAATGATTAATGATTTTGGATGCCTTATTCTGTGCCTCACTTGAAATGCCTCAAGGAGGTCTGTATTTCAAAAAATAATTGACACCCATTCTGTGGAAACATTCAGTTCTGATTATTAGACCCTTTACAAAACGTTGGCTGACTGCCACCGCTTCTGACTGCTGTGACAGCTATGGGCCATTGTGATACAAACTAGTGAACTAATATATGGGAGTAATTAGACCACTGATGAAATTGGGGAAGTAGCAGCAAGTCTTCATTTACTGTTCATTTATTTTGTTAATCTCTTCTTATTTTATGGTTGACTAGTTACTTACTGACCTCTTGGAGAAAGCAGAAAGAACACTTCATATTTAGTTTTCTGCTTTTTTGGCTTGGACTTCTCAGTGGAAATATATTTTTAAGGAGGAAAACAAACAATCAAACAAACAAAAAAAAACCAACACAATGCTGTAGTGTAGACTAACAGGAAGCAACACTATGTGGTGTTCTTAATCATCATATCTGAAATATCCATACTTGAAATAACACATAGTATTTAATAGTTGTCAGTTATGAATGGTTAGGAAGTAGAGATATAAAATGCAAGATAATATCTTAATACATATTCAGCGTTTTTTGAAAATTCCTAAGGCCTCTTGCTGTTCGTTTGCTCAGCTCCTGAAGCCAAAAGTGGTTAATCTGACACTTGCTAAGATGCCAAGGCTCTAAGAACAGAGTTGACTTGCTCTTAGTCCCTCATTACTCTGCTAATTTATCTCCAGAGCCGCGTGACAGCAGATACCTTTGAACATGTATTCTGGCTATGATACTTGCTTCAGCAGTCATTAACCCATGACTTGCTAGTGTCCCTGTTTCCTTCTTTTCTGCATAGCTATTCACTTTCATACTTGTCCTTCCACTGTATATTGGTGGGGTTTGTTTTTTTCCTCTCCTGAATTAAATACAAATGATGTAAACAAGTGATACTAGCACACAGATCTTTCTGAACAAAAATGACCTTCAAAGCAAGCTTTCTAGTACAAACATAATAGCAGGCAGCATCTAACCAGCATTCTGAGCTTAAGATGAGTAAAAAGAAGAAGAAAATGTAAAGTCAAATTTTGTAGCACTGCAAATAGGAAGCTTTAAAATTGTATGTGGACAGAACTATTTAGTGATGCAAGTGCCTCAAAGTTGTTCGGTTAGTTGTACGTGTTCTGATAGTTATGTAGATTGAGCATTCAGATCTCTGAATTAAGACCAGGTAGAGAGAGCTACAGTGCATGATAGCCTCAAGATGAACCCCAAAAGTAACAGTGAAAATTGTGCTGCAGGCTTTAGGCTTAGATGCTAGTATTTTCACTGTAATGTAACTTTTTAAATTTGCTACTCTAGTCCTCACAAGCACTGAAAAGGAACTTAAATGTTTCTTTAAAAATCAAAAATATGAGCAGATAGTTGGCTTTACAATTGAAAGGTTCCTACTATTGAAGTATGTAGAGGAGTTAGATTATTACACATCTTCATGGCACTTAGAAAGTCTGATATTTATATGATGATGATGATGCTTGTTAAGTGTATCTTGGCTGAAGAAAAGTAATTATTTGAGAAATCTCCAATCTGTTACACTAGAACTTACACAACTGTGTTTTGGCATTAAAGAAAATCTGTCAGCACAGCTATAAATTCTCACTGAAATGGCTGTTCTTCTGAAGAATGTTACTACACTCCAAAAATGTAATATGAAGAAATTTTCTAGGGTAGTTTGGTAAGCTTCAATGTAAATATCAGTAAAGGAAAAGATATGAAAAACCCGAAACACTAGGAAGAAAGAATTGATGCCTGTTACACAAGTCTTCATACTTTTCACTGAGATACTGCTCCACACTGGTTTGCATTTCACATTTATGTTTTTAAACACAGACTTCACAACCGTCTTCTGAAAATGCTGTAAATGAAGTGCCCAGCAGTGCTCCAAGATTCAGATTAGATATGCTGAAGAACAAGGCAAAAAGATCTCTGACAGAATCGTTTGAAAGTATTTTATCACGTGTAAGTATCCTTGTGTTTATTGCCTCTGAACATAATTTTGTTGTTTAATTATTCAAATAGTGGATACACCACATTTGCTATCCTTTTGGGTTGTAGCTAAGTGGCTATTAAAGATAGACTGCAAAAAATACATGAGTACGTATTAGAAAATGCCAAAACAAAGCAGTGCTTTAGTAAGGAAAATAGGAAGTCCTGAAAGAAGTGAACTAATTCCTAGATGTAAATAGTGCGTATGCATATAGGCATTTCAAAAACTGAATATGAAGCTGAGCGTGGGAACATAGGAAAGTTGCTGCTGTTTTATTTTTTGGGGATTTAGAAAATGAAAGTAATTACAGATGTTCGCTTTTAATTATGTAGAAGGAAATTACTAGGGAACTGAGTAAGCATATCTAATAAGACAGTGTTTATTAATAATGACAGAACTGATGAATACTGAGGCATCTGAACTTTTTAATCCTAGTGTCCTGGTTTTCACTGAGATAGCATTAATTTTCTTCGTAGTGACTGGTTTAGTGGGTGTTTTGGATTTGAGAGGAAAACAGTGGTGATAACGCACTGATGTTGCTAAGCTGTGCTTACAGTACATCAGGGATGTTTCAGCTTCTTGCACTACTCTGTCAGTAAGAGGCTGGGGCTGTACACAGAGCTGAGAGGGAACAGAATCAGGACAGCTGACCCATACTGGCCAAAGGGACATTCTGTACCACATGGCATCATGCTGAGCCAGTAGAACTGGGGGCGTTGGCCGGGAGGTTGCTGTTGACTGGGGCCTGACTGGACGTTGGTTGGCAGGTGGCACACTGATTGAATGGTGCATCACTTGTATTGTGAATTCTTTTATTTATGTTATAATTATTTTCCCTTCCTTTTCTATGCTATTGAATTGTCTTTATTTCAACCTGCAAAGTTTTACTTTTTCCCCAGTTGTCTGCTCCATCCTATTGTGGGGGAGTGAGCAAATGGTTGTGTAGTGCAAATGGTTGTGTAGTACTCAGCTGCCTACTAAGTTAAACCACAACAGCCAGAAACTATTTGAAGGCAAGAAATGTTAAGAACTTCAGAAGGCACTAAGAATATGCAGGGATTTGGGCAATATCATAGGTAAAATCCTTCATAAACAGAGTTGGCAGTACCTCTTAGTGGGAACAACTTGAAATCCCATGTAATAGTCATCCCCAAGGAGCAGATCATGAGCAAATGGCTGAAAATATCTGCTAATTGCTCAACAGTGGCTAAGGAAACAGATCTGATGTCAGATTTAAGTACTGCTTTGGCCTACAGAGTGACTTCTCATTCAAATATTCTTTGTTCTACGCCTCCTTTCAAAGCAGATACAGTGCAAAGTAGGTTCTTTAATAGTGGTTATAGTATGTATGTGCAATATGTGATTATATTCACATATAATGCGTGTAGTTGCTTATGGGAATTCTCTAATTGAATAGGCATCATTGAAAGTGTCAGTAACTGTCCTGGATGAAGTCTCTGTCTTTCACAGAGATAAAGAGAAAATTTGTTATTGACTTTGAAAGCTACTGATTCTGTCTATGCTCTGAAAAATCTCATTTTGGTATGCCCCATTTTCTGGTTTGCCCCTTGTGTTATCAGCTTAATTGTTGGTGTGCTTTGTTTCTGCAGGGCAGTAAAGCCAGAGGTCCTCTGGACAGTTCTAGTGGATCTGTGGATCTGGAAGCCTCTGTATCCAATACCTTAAGCAGCACAAATAAAGTGAGTAAATCCTGTAGTGCATATATGTAGTGAGAAACTTCTGTTACTATACCTAAAACAGCTAGTCGGGTGTGAAATGCAGTTACCAACTGATCGTATAACTGCTCCAACATCTCGTGTTTTGGTTATGCTTGGGGAGCACACAACCGAATTGTGTGTGAAAGGAAATAAACCTCAGAGCAACCAATCAGAATGATAAAAGCAGAATCATCTAGTAGAATCTAGGTACACCCTCTTTTTCCTAACTGTAAGAGTCCTGCTGCTGCTTGCTGATCCATTGGGGTATGTTCTTATCCCTGTGTTGAGTCCTGTTAGGTTGATGGGGATGTGCTCACTGCTGATAGCACCTTGGATCAACCATTGTCTTCCCTTCCACTTTCTGCTTGAATCAAATAATCCTGTTTTTTAGGATTTGTAAGTTGATTACCCACATCACTTTCCATTTTTAAAATATGCTTAAATCCTCTGAGGAATAACTTGAACAAACTGATTTCTCAGCTTACTCTAGTAACAGAAATTCAGATTAAGAAATAGGAGTCAGATGCCAGCACAGTGATAACGTATACAGTGCCATCATCTATGGAGTTTCACTAAATTCTGTACTGTTGAACAAGGTGGGGCCCATACTTAGTCTGTATTTTTGATCTACAGAAGTTTCAAGCTTTAGATCTTCCCTGGTGTTCCTTGTATTTTAAAAAATAACAATGTGATTGGGGTTCTGTTTGAATTGGAAACTTACTGTGCTACGTATACTGTATATTTTGTATATATGGATCTTATGCAAATATGAACTAAAATATTATGTAACATCTGAGTCTTGCAAAAATGTGCAGCAAAACAAATTTGATAATGTCATGCTCCTGACCCTAATCTGATTAGTTTCAGCCCTGAAAGTACCTACCATAAATGCAGGATTGTATTCTCAGGGAATATAAAAGTAAACCAAGAAGTGGAGTGATTTCCTTTTCTGTATGGCTAGGAAGCTTTTATTGTCTGAGCAAAATGTTACAAACAAATAGCAAAGAGGAAAGATAGTCATTTTTCTTGGACACAGCAGGCTTGGGTAGCTATCCATTCTGCCCTAGTGCCTGGTCAGATATATAGGACTCCTGACTGGAGGTATTCAAAAGTCGTCTTCTGCTTGTGATTTTGAAAGAATGGCTGACGTTGCAAGAAATACATGAGGTGGGGAACAAGGAAAAATACATCATTTTGGACTAAAACAAGGCACTTAGTCATAGGATTAAAGTCTTTTGTGTGAGACTTCTAATAGGCAAAAAGAATCTTAGTGTTATTAAATGAAATGTTAGGTGCACAGTAATCTGAAATATCGCCTTTTCGTTGCTGTTACTGGTATCCAAACCTAACTCTGATCATTTCCTCTTATCTTCGAGTCGTGTTCAGCATACAGTAAATTATAATTGCTAGCAAAATTATTTTTCCTCCATAAAATGGAGACTGATTTGTTGACCTAAATGATGAAGAACAAAACAAAAAAATATTGAAGATTCTTTGAGATATTGTGATTAAAAATAGGCAAACTTGAAGCAGATCTCTGAGGGGGTTTATAATGACATGGAACTGCAACTCCAAAAGCTGAATTTAAAACCACGTGTTGATTACCCTAACTTTTGTTCTTCTAGGAACCACCACTGTGTGAAAGGGAGACAGACAGAGTTCCTACACTTCCTCCGGAGAATGCTGTCAAGGCCAGTGGATCAATGGGTGATCTCTCCAGTGACCCAGATAGTTGTGCTCTGGATCATTCTGTTACGTTACCTCAACAAAGCTTTCGAAGGCGAGCAAACACACTGAGTCATTTACCGTCAGAAAGCCGGGAGTCTCTGGTACCTGTTGAAACATCGCCATCTGTTCCGCAGAGGAAACTTATGAGGTATCACTCAGTGAGCACAGAAACTCCTCACAAGAGAAAGTAAGACTTACTGAAAGCAGGCTGTGCTTTCATTTGTTGAGGGCATGTTTGGGATGGTGATTATGTACCAGATTTGTCCTCCTGGTGGATAAGAAATGTATCACAGCAGTTTATCTCTGAGGTGGTTTCCAGGTACCTTGTTTGCAAAAACTGATTTTCCACAGGGGGAAATGAAACCTGAGATGTGCATTTCCACATTCTGTGTCACAAAGCTAAGTGTAAGGGCAATATAGGACTGCTCCTAAGATGTTAAATTATGTTTTTATAAGCAGTGTTCAGTAACTTTTGTTGTTGATCTGCTAAATGCTACATTTACCTTGTAATTTACCTTGTGACTCTGTCTGTATACAGAGAAAAATACTGTAGCATTTCTGATGCTGCAGATCTTGCTGTTTGGTGAAATCATGTGTAATTTTAAAGTAACACACAAACTTGACATAAATTGACATAACTGTTGATAGATGTGAAGCATTTCAATGAGCCTATGTAAATTTTACTTGCAAAAACAAGCTACTGGCTGCCTTAATGCTAGTATTCTTCAAGCTGTCCTGCTTCGTAAGCCTGCCTCTGCATTTTCAAAGTCTTTGAACATTATGGCAGCTTTCTTTTCTCCCTCTATTGGCTTTTTCCAATTACTATGGAAACGCTTCTGTCTGTAGGCTTCTGTTTCACTGCCAAAACTCCTCGTTTACACAAGTTAGGCAGTACAAAATCTGTACGTGTTCCAATTCATTTTTCCCTGCAGGAGGCAGGGCAGCATAAGAACGTGCCTGGGATTGATGATGACAGCAAAGAAAAATTAAATTATACCATTAAAAGGAAACACAATCTAAGTTGCCTTTTCATCCCTTTTTTGAACCTTTTTAATTCTTAAATACCAGAATGTGGTTGTGGTGCAGTTTAGAACTTGTGCTGTTGGTCTGTCGCCTTCATGAAAGTTGCCCTTGCATTCATTGCTGCTTGTTCAGACAATATATAGGAATATATAAGGAATATATTCCTTAATATATAGGAATGCAGTTAAAAATTAAGTGTATTTTTAATTTCCTTGGTTATTGCTACTTAGGGGCTTGATTGTATAATTTTTTACTAAGGCTGAAGTGTGCCTGCTCCTTCACATAATGTAACCTGGAAAGAAATCGCTCGTTACCTACTGGAACATACAGAACAGGACTTAGAAGAGCTGTACATTGAACAAGTCTTGTATGTTTTATGAGTTGGTTTTTATTAATAGCTTACACCAGTAGATACGCTATTTTTTAAACTCAACACTGTTGATTGGGTTAGAATGCTCAGCCTCTTGCAGTTACAGCATTAACTGTGAAAAATGTATGAAATGACTGATTTGTATTTGATGGGTTACTTTCAAGAATTAGAGAAGATATTTCACTTTTTTTTCTTCCCTGTTTCCTCTCTCTTACTGTTTTGTTCTTTCTGTTACCTCAACTCCATTCCTCTGGTTGGAATCCCACCATATGGTTTGAACACATCTGTCGGCGAATCTAAAAGTTCTTCTGGTCAACTTGCACGTTCTCCTACTCTAGCTCGTCTTAATCCCTCGGCTTCTTCACCCAATTTTTTTAAATATCTAAGGCATAATTCAAGTGGAGAACAAAGTGGGCATTTTGCACAAAAGAGGTGAGATAGCACCTGTAGTCTGGCATAGGGTTTGTTTTACCATGCTATAAATATGAAGCTCTGTATTGTAAGTAATTGAAGTTATTTAATAAAAATTAAAGGTAGTAGAGTTTTATGGGAGGAGGAACTCAGCTGCTTTGCTACTGGATGTAGCTCTGATACCTGCATAATTTTTTGTTTAAATACAGAAAATTCTTTCAGACACTTGGCATTCTTTGGAGCCGGTTGCTCCAAAGCAGCTTCTTGTTATGCAGCAGACAGCAGCCCTAAATTGTGCCAATGATAAGATGCCAAGAACCTGAGATCCAGCTTACTCTGTCTCTCCTGAATCATTCAGTTCTGTTTTGCTTTGTTCATGGCGACGCAGAAATACATGAATATTCTTTTAATATTTTTTTTGCCTGACATCTAAAGGCAAATTAACTATATTAACTAAATTGGACAAAAAATGACTGGACTGTGAAAAACCAATTGAGGGGAAAGAAAAAGGCAGAAATGAGCTCATGTGTTTGTCTTGTTTAATTTGTCATTGTTACACTCAGTAGTATTAAATGATAATTTTCTGTGCCTTGTTTCTTAGAACAAAAATGTGCATTGAGGAAAGCACATTAACTTTTTGTTTCCCTGGGATCCTGAAATAAGGATCTGCCTCAAAATCTTAACCATGCAACTCCTTCAAGTTGATCTGCTTATTTTAGCTCAAAATGTTAATGATGCTGAATGGCCTTGGAAGCACTGTCTGCACTTCTGGCAAGCAAATTTTATTGTTTGTTTTGGCGTGGTTTTTGTTGTTGTTTGTTTTCCTGGAAGGTATAGGTTTCCTCTTCTCCTGAGGTGACAACTCTTCTGATCCAGGGAAAGTACTGAACCCAGAGCTTGATTTCACCAGTCTCGTCATTTGAATTTTCTGAGCACTAGATAGTGTCCCTCTTAATTTAGCTGCACCTCAGAGATATGATATAATTCAAGGGAGGAAATGTGAGTCTTCAGTGTCACTTTTATTCTATGTTTATCCAGGCCTGAACATCATGCTAACAGTCCCTGACTTCAGTCCTGAAGGTTAAATTCTCCAAAGTAGATTCTTCTTCCAAAGTAAATTAGGAGGTAGATTTGTACATACAGGAACACCTTCTCCATCCCTTTCTCTATTGTTAGTGAGTTAACATCAACATAAGTGTTAAGTTAATGTGTTTAAACTGAATGAAGTCAAACTATCCAAACTGACTGCATTTCTCTGTGTGAAATCACCATGTAATTGCAATTGATTGACGGTGAGATTGTAAGGGAAACTTGTTTACAGAGTACACCACACTACAGCAGTATGTTCCTCATGCTCAGTACCAGCTACTAAAGAACTGCTTCATTTCATATCTTTGAGGCAGACTTAAATATCATCCAAATACAATATTATAGTTTCTCACAAACACTTCTCACTGAAATTCTGTTGGTCAAGAGTAAATTCTCCTACTCAAGTGTTTTTGCCAAGCCAAGTAATTTTCTTCTGAGTTGTTCTCATGTCCTTCTATTAACCAGCTTCTGAGTACGCAGGGAGGTTATTATTTTACGAGACAGAGCAGAACCAGGAATTGTGTTGATCAGAAGACTGTTGAAGTTTGATTAGTGCTCCTATCTGTTGCATAAGTAAAGCTGCAATCCTAAATAAATCATCAGTCAGAAAGCTCAACTTTTTGTTTAAATATTCCAAGCTTGTCTGAATAAAAGCCTGTTAATGCTTTTCAAAACACTCTTTGCCAAAGTTTTGGATTTCATTTGCTAGTACAAGGATTATCAGAGCCAGCTTTTCTTAACCTTTTCCTCCAACCTTAAGCAATCATTTGAAATTGATACTTAGGTAATTTTTCAATTATAAAGTAGGTATTGGTTCTTACTAGGTTAAAGGAATTGGAATTGTGCACCAAGAATCTTGTGGTATAACAAAGAATAATGTTTACTGGAAGCATATTTATTTATGTTTGAACACTTTAGTTTGCCCAAACTATTTCAAAGTAGCACTTTGTTAGTGGTTTTAGTTTTGACTCTGGTTTCCTTGATATTTATGCCTTCAGGATTTAGCTGCTGTCTGTTTGAAACTTAGCAGTATGTGTTATTTTTATTCTGTGGATTTATACTTCCTTGTTCTAAACTATACTTTTCCCAACTACACTCTCAGCATCTCCTACCGTACTGCCTTAAGGAAAAAGCTTCATTCTTCCTCTTCTGTGCCAAATTTCTTAAAATTTCTGGCTCCTGTAGATGAAAATAACACCTCAGACTTTAGGAGCACAACAAGGTAGGGTTTCTCTCCTTAACCCCGGAGGTAAAACTGTATTATTCAAAGGTTTCTTTGTTTGAAGTATTTGAAATGCTTCCCACACTTGCAAAATCTGACTTGTGCAACAGTTCACTTGCATGCATTCTGCATGTGATTACTGTCAAAAGGATGGAGCTGTCCCAGACTCCTCTCTTGCAGTGTTTGCAGAGCTTATCTATTTTGGTGTTGTGACGGTCACGCAGCTTGCATCTCTTCACTCGTGATTATTCCTGCAAAAGGACTCTCAGCATTTTTTAGTTGAGAGAACATACATGGTTTGCCCTAAGCAATGTCAACCTCCTTAGGGTAGGAGCAGAAGATGGTCTGTAAAATGCTATTCTCAGTTGCCAGAGCTGTTTGAAGTTCATTTATCAATCTCAACTCAAAGACTAATGTAATCACTTGGAAATGGAATTTTTAATAGGAAGACAGCATTGCTGTACATTTTTTTTTTTCATTTAATAATCTGAATAAAAACTTCAGCTGTGTAATTCACTTATTCTATCAAAGGAATAACAGCCAGGGCCCATGGATGCTGTTCCCAGATTTGTTGCTTATTTCACACGGTGACTTGGGAACACAAAGATTAAAGTTTTTGCTCTAATTTTATGTTGTGAAGGAGTGTACTATGTGTCTGACTCACAGAATGCTAGAATTTTAATTAATGTTTGTAAAACTCCTTAAGGATTGCTGATAGAAGGCACCAGTAGCACTCTGTCTCCTACAAATAGGTGCTACTTATTGTGGGTGGTATAATAATGAAGGCTGCAGAATGGTAATGATACTTTGACATACGCAATCATGTATCTTTAATGCAGTGAGATTAATGCACTGCCACAAAGAAAGTGGAAAAAGAAGTGAAATTATAGAAAGCAGGTTGCACAGAGCTGCAAACCCCTTCTAGTGAACTTGAGTGATGTTTGCAGACTTGCGTAAGCCGGCTGCTACCAAGCGAGTTTCACCCACCTAACACTTACAGCTTGACACAGCATGTGCACAGCACACTGCGCTTCTTAGCAGATGGTTCTTATTATGCTCACTGAACTCTACATTGCTGTTCCTGGCAGATTTGAGTAACCTACTCATAAGCCATTCTGTGTTCTGCAATTTTAGTGACTACGAATCCAAACACAGCCAGCAGGCTGCTGGTGCTGACAGCCCTGTAAGGACTCGACGACATTCTTGGAGACAGCAGATATTCCTGCGAGTGGCCACTCCTCAGAAAGCATGTGATTCTCCCAGTCGGTATGATGGTAAGTCTGTATTGGATTCCATGAATGTTGTTAATGGGTATAATCTGTGGATTGTGGTCCATTTTGTCTACTGTGTGGGCATGCTTGCCCAATGCTTTGTTTGTACTGGCTCTGCGGCTTTCCACTTCTGGATTGTGCTAAGCTCACCAGTTCTCGGAGTTTTTATTTTTCAACTTCATATGTAACATAGTTCTGATAGTGCAAAATTTAACTAACCAGGGAAGAAATTCTTTTCTAGATGTAGTGTTCTAATGACAGCAGGGGGGGAGGGGAAATCACCAAGCGTCACTTCCAAGAAAATGTGATCCTTCTATTTCATTTTGCCATGCTAAGTATGAAACCAAGGACCAGAAAAATCCAACCCCAGAAGAAGGAATTAAATTTCTTTCATGACTTCAGTTGAGTTATATAATGTTTACTTCATACCAGACTGGATTTGACCTCTGCTTTATATTTATAAATATTTATATTGTGCTGCTTTATCCTGTAATTTCTTACCATGTTAGCAATGATCGTCCTCTGTACCTTACTTCTTTCTTGGAGATCTATAGATGTAAAGAAACACAGACCAGGGGAAAATATCACTGCGCATGAGCATGCAGGTACATTTTACACATCTGACCTTATGTGAGCTTGGCACATGCCACATGACACACTGGGATCAAATGTGCCCCAGAGAACTTTTGGCTCCAGATAGTGGTTTTTGACTCACTGGAACTAGAATTTCACTGCTAGAGCTTTGCAAGCTTTACCTTCTGTCTGATCTCTATGGCCACTGTATAAGAGCCACAAGGAACTGAAGGGAACAATGCACTGTAATAAACGTAGTAATGAAATGCTGTTTGAATAGGCTGAGAAAGCTGTCAGGTTAACAGTTACTGAAACATTTTTACTGCATCTTAAAAAGAGACCTTGATGAACGGAATGCTGCACATTACAGAAGTGTTTTTGTCGTTAAAGAGTTGCTGGCAATGTATTTGGACTTAATATGGCATAAGCTCTATACAGGCATAGATACCTCCCTCAAGTGTAGTATACATCAAAACTAAATCTCAAGAGCCTGTCAACATAAATACACACGTGAAATGCTCTCCTATGCTTCGGAGTGTGGGAAGGGGATATTCAGCTGTTCTCTGAAGCTAATAGCGAATTTGACACGTCTTTCTATAATTGAAAGCGGATTTGCTAGTTTTTGAAAGCCACAGAACATTCCCTGATTAAATGGGGAAAAACAAACCCACCCCAAACCGAAAACTGCCTGTCCAGACATATCCTTTGAGACATAATAATTGCAAGACACAATTCTAACAACCTACAGCTGGATAAGCAGCAAAGTTGGAGAAACGTGTATGGCAAAAAAGGAAAACAGGAAGTGTTATTAATCTGGGGAGCAACTTAAAGTAACTGCAGTTTTTATTCACTCTTGTTTTCCTTATCTGTTTTTGTTCCAATGTGCATATGCAGTTTATGAGCAGAAGGAGAAAACTCAGACTTTTTCTTAGCAAGTATTAGAGTTTTCTGTTTGGATTTTTGTGAATCTCTTGGAACATCTTTTGGCAGTGAAGTTCCCAAGTGATGATCAATTCTCTGTAGTCTTTAAGAGTGGTCTTACATCACTCACTATCTCAGTTAACTTAGTAGCCTCTGTAGCTCCATAGAAAATATAACTAGCTATTTTTCATCAGCTTGTTCCTTTTTCTTTAATCTTCACTCAAGGAGAAACAACGTACAAAGCAGATTTGATCAGTTTGATAAGAGTTAACTGTAGTTGGTTTTGCGTATTATAAATTTTTTTTTAAGGTTTCCTTGCTCACTGTAGACTGATGTCCTTTGGAAAAAGACTTGATGAAAACAGCTGACGTAAGAAGACCAAAAGATCAATTTCAGCCAAAGTTGATGGAGAACAGAGAGGTGTCTAGCATCCTGAGTTTCTTTACAAGGAGAGTGGTTAGGCCCTGGAACGGGCTGCCCAGGGAGGTTGTGGATGCCCCATCCTTGGACGTGTTCAAGGCCAGGTTGGACGGGGTCCTGGGCAACCTGATCTGAATGTGTACGTTTGGTGGCCCTGCTAGGCAGGGGGTTGGAACTACATGATCCTTGAGGTCCCTTCCAACCTGGGTGATTCTGTGATTCTGTGATTCTGAGTTCCCACATGAAGTTTGCTGCACCAAGTCCCACTCCAGACCCTTTCTTCTTAAGGAAATGTTCATTAATAGTTTGAATGCTGAACTTTTGTCTCCTGTAGCTTAGCTGGAGGGAAATGCATGTCAGCTGTGCTTGCACGGCTGCCTTGTCTTGCACAAGGCAAAGAACAAACTGTTTTCCAGGTACCATCATTTAAATGTACGACTTGCCTTATACTTGAAGGAGGCTGTCAGAATCAGTGGAATTAAAAAATAATACTTACAGTAGATATACTGGTGTCTTTTTCCATGCCAATTGTGACTCCTACCTTGCCTGACAGCTAGACTCAATCCAGCCCCATTCAGACAAGGTGTGTGCTCTTGAGACAACAGGAAACTATTACTTCTGGTTCTTAAAGGGAGCAGTGTCCCACATGCACATCCTTCCTCTTGCCACCTCCTGCTTGCGGGTGCTGCAAACTCACAGCTGTGTTCTGCCCCCTGCCACTTTCCCAAGGCAGTACTGAACTTGAAGGGTCTGTGATGATTTATGATGAAGCACACAGGAGGTGCATTATGCAGCAGTTTATTGTCTGGCGGGGAAGCTTGTCACAGCCCCTGCCTATATCTCAATCACTGGTGAGCCTGAAGAGGCTGACCTATGGTATAGGAATTTTGAAAGATTTTTCTGCATATGAAACCCCTATCAGAAGAGTCTGGGTTTGCAGGGGAAAGCTTCACCAAGGAAGGATCTCCAGAAAGAGATCCTCCCCCAGTAGTCAGCCCTTAAATGGGGTCTAAGAGAGATGCAGCCAGGCTCCATCCCTTCTGCTCACACAGCTGAATTGTCTTCACCTGTGCTCCCAGGGCTGACTGGGTCTTTTTCCCAGGTGCTCAATCAGTGGCTCAGACCATGACTCAACAGTTCCCATACAAGCTGGAAAATAGAAGTATGCAGGGTTGAGATCTTAGTTTTTATGTAGTGAGCTGTTATGCAACATCTTTTGCTGTTTACCCGTTGTCATGCTCCACATCTCCTCTTACACTTTTTGTCTATGTCAGAAAGGTTTGCATTTGTAAATGTCTTGGTTTGCTTTCCTTTTTATTTATTTATTTTAATATCTGCCAGAATTGCCGCATGGCAAAAATAATACTCAGCCATCCACTTGTAGTTGGAAAAGGGTCTAAAATACATTTTTAGAACAGTAACGTTTCTATGGAGTAAAATTTTTCTTCAATACTTTCAAAAAAAAAAAAAAAAAAAAAAAAGTGGTTTATGGAAAGCTGCTGAGTATAGAAGCCCAGTCTGGGCTGGAAGGTGAGGAGCTGAGTAACTGTGCTGCTGTGGGCAGTGTGGCGCACTGGGGGGCAGCGTTTCACTCACTGCCAGCTTAAGGCAAGCTCTATATCTTGCACTCTGGTATTCCTTTTTTATTTGTATCCTGTGAAGTGGGGGTAGATGGAAGAGGAAGAGTACAGTTTGCTAACAAAATCGATTACATCTGTTACAGTACTATATTTCTTTTGAAAAAAGACTTTGATCAATCTCTTTTTCTAAGTTATTTTGGACTCTTTTCTGTATATTACTTTATTTCTGCTCTCCTCATTATCTTAAACATTTCAAATTATACATTTATATCTCCTTGCTCTGCTTGGACACGGATATTCATACCTACGTGGAGTCTTTCTAACAAATTACATGCTGTGGCTATGCAAATGGTAGAATTGTAGAGATTGTTTAGGTTGGAAAAGACCTTCAAGACCATCAAGTCCAATTGTCAACCTGACTTACCAAATTCTGTCTTTAAACTGTATCCTTAAAGCATCAATAAAAACTGATTTTCACCAACTGTATTGTAGTACACAAATTTTCAAGAATTCCTCATTTGGCCATTCCTTGAAGTTATGTTATGAGAGTAGAACTTGTTTTTTCTTGTGATTCCACATCTGAAGTTTTTTAGTAACAAAGCAATCTGATCTCACCACTAAAATGATTGTATTTTCTTGTTTGTTTATTGACCTGAGATTTGTGATGTTCAAAATGAAGTGAAGAAAGAGAGTCTAGGGCAGAAAATTAAAAGTTCATGTGGAATATTCCATGCATTGTATCTTGTCAGACTTATTAAGTCCTGGAGAGAGTATGTGGTTGGTAAGCAGTGCATTCGGAGAGCCATGTGTAGAACTCCATAATGAAAATGGCAGTAATGCATCATGTTTGAACCTCTTCTCTGTTAACTTCCTTTAAAGATAAAACTAAGCCTAAAATAAAGCATTTTTCTACATGAAGCGTTCCCGCTTCTAATCAAAAACAAGATGACAGGATTCAGCTTTGAAATTTGAAGTTGGTTATATACCAAGTACTTCTGAAGAAATACTTTTTCTTTTGTATTGTTTTTGACTTTTTGTGGCTCCTTTTAGAAGGTTTTCATCCCTCACCCCCGCTTTTTTTTTTTTTTTTTTTTTTTTTTTTTTTTTTTTTTGGCAAAGCCTGGTTTAATACTGAGATCGGTTGAATAAGAAATGGTCAGCTAAAGTTATTCTAGTCAATTAGAAAATAATTTTCATAAAAATAAGTTTTAAGACAGTATTCTGATTAATTGCAGTTGGAATACTTTCATGTCCTAACAGAAGGAGAACATATTCATTTATATTTGTTGTGGCTCTTTCTGGAGCTAATGGAATTTCCTGTTCGTATCACTACCCAAGTAATCAAATATTGACCTTTTAATGACTACTGCAGTCATTCACCAGCTTTTCATTTATGAACTTTCCTCAGTGTGATCCTCGGCAGCAGTACATTTTGATGGTTTCTTACGATCTTTTTTACTTTGTTTTGTGGATAGCTTTTACATGACAGTTGTGTGTAATAAATATGTTGGTCCTTTTGGAGTAGGGACACTTATGACTGAGGCCCTGTCACACAAAGCCAAAGAGCTGGTTACAAATAAATGGATCTGTATAAATGCCATCTCAGTTCATTCTTACTGTGGGCCTGCTCTCAGCTTATTCTTTCTCGAGTGTCAGAGGATGTGGGAGCATCATAACGCTACGAGTCTGAGGTATGTGTGCATGTGCTAGTTCATTTATACACTTTCATGAGCAGTGAGGGGTGTAATATGTTTGAAAAGAGTACAGGTCAAATATGGAAAAGGAGTCAACAAAAGCTGTTGAGATTGGCAGATGAAGAAGGAAGCAGTCTTTCAGCATGTGCTGAGATCCTCCTTAAGTATACTTATTAATTTCTCAAGTTTTGAAAGCTGCACATGGTTTTTAGTATGTGGCACCTTGGTTCAGAGGAGTGTGTGCTCCCAGCTATGTTCAGTTACATTCAGTTCAGTTGTTACCTTTGCTTTTCCTGTTTTCCTCCAGATCACTTGTATATATTAATTAAATACTTGGTTTCTTGTTACAGTATATCTGTAACTCCAGTCTGTTCAGGACAGGAAAGCTGCATGGCATATTTGTCAGTCACTCTGTTATGTATTCCTGGACATGGATTAGTGTTGACTTACCAAATGTCCGTTTTTATACTTTGCTTCAAGGGGTTACCTGAACATTCAGCCTCCCCACCTTTGCCAGCCAAACACCTGACGCAACTCTGCAAACTTACCAAGTTGCTTGAGCCATTAAATGGGTTTATTTTGGTTTCTGTACATCCTGGTACATGCCAGTATGGTGATGGGAAGAAAAACAGGTTGTGAATGTGTCAGATTTTATCAGTGTAGACTTTAGACTTTCTGTTAAATGTCCACAAGTGATAAGAGAAAGGAGGGAAAAAAAAAAAAAGAGATAGAAAAGGAACTGCCATTTGGAAGTCAAAACCAAGCTTAGAACTCTTCCACGAAGGAATTAGAAGTAGGATTGACAATGGTAATAGTTCAGCTTATAGAATTTTATAACCTTTCTGCTGTCGTTTTGTTTTGTGTTTTTTTTTTTTTCTTTTATAGCCTTAACCTCTGTGAGCTAAATTTCCTCTAGTGTCTTTAGTTTGTCAGTAATAGATGAGGATTTTCATTTTAAATAGAAGCAGGGCCGTGCTCCCAGGAGATGCATGCTCTGCAGTGATGCAAGTGTTGCAACGTTGAGGTTTGATTGCTAGAGGGCTAGAACTGAAAAACATAACCTGTGAAGTAGAAGATGAGCTTTTAAGTTGGTCATTGAGGACCAGTCAACAAAATTTGCATTGAAAAATTGGGTGTACGTTAAGGACAGGAAAAATTTAAACTTATCCTTCCTTTAAGGGAAGCAGTGTCTTCATTTCATGTCTTTGGCAGCCTATTTTTTTTATTTTTTATAAGTGGTTGACAATAAGATGACTCTGCAAGTATTCTGGTACCTTCTAACGTTGACATGCATATATCTGTACTTAAAACCAGAATACATGTTTAACTCTGAAAGATCCATAAATCCCTGAAAGGATGAGTTAATGGGAAGAGATTTGTTTCCCCCAAGATGTACCTGCATCTGATATTGACTAGTCTGAAAATGTAACAAGAAGCGAGTAGATAACAGCATACAGTGGATAAAAATGTTCCTACCCATACCAGTTTTGTTTTTCATGTTCACATTTGGTGACCCTTTTTGTGATTTCTTTTCTCTTAAGTTTGTGTTATTTTGTGCATATAATGCATTATTAAAGACAAAAAGGACTTTCCTAATGGATTGAATTCTTTTTTTTTCCCCAAGTTCCATGTCTGCTAAAGCAAGTAAAGCCAGTTCTGACAGTTATTCTTAGGAGCATTTCCCTCATGGTTTTAAATATGCACTAAAAATGGGGCAAAACCTGCTATATGTAGTCATTGTAGAAAAGGATGTGTAGCACATTGCTAGTAGTACACTGTGTACATCAAAAGCAAGAATCAAATCAAGATAAGTTTCCTTTAATTGCCAGCACAAGTTGAGTTATTGTTCCTTCTCTACCTGATCACTTAGCTAAAGCTCTTCTATAGTTGCAGATCATTGCCTAGGGATGTCTTTTTGTCTTTTTGTACCTGTGGGGGAAAAAAAAAAAAAAAAGTTTCTCATTTTATTTTAAATGATCTAATATAATTTCTTCATTATATTAATATTTTTAATAACCAACTGTATTTCTGAGTGCATCTGTGTCAGTATTTCCTACTTTGTAAAGCATTGCCATGTAAGCTGTAGGGTATTTATAATTTGCTTAATTTACTATCCCATGAAGTTCACTGTTCTCTGAAATGCTGTAGTTACCCAAAGCCTGGAAATCCACACTTTTATCCAGAGTTTGAGTTTGTAAACTTTTAAATTGTGCCTGCTAGCCAAAGAGGTTGCATTTATTTTTATAAATACATTTTAGTACTTGAATTTAACTGTGGTAACACAAAGATAAATGTTGTATAAGAAAACAGGTGCCATTTGGATCCGCCCTATTCCTCTCTGACTCTTCAAGAGGAAAAGACTGACAGTGGCAAAGCAGAAAAGCAGAAGCCAACAGCTGTGAACATTTCCATTCATATTTAGTTGTCTGAGTTCAGTTGTGCGAGTGCCTTCGAACAAACAAGAAAAGAATAGCTGCATATGAACTGTGTGAGTTGACACACGATGGCTTTCTGAGCAGAATTTAAAGGGGTAAAAAACCTTTCATTTTGTTAGTTTGTAGAGATACGATATTTTGCAAGTATGTTGTGTTCAGTGTGAAATTTATCTCTATGCTAGACAATGATAAAGAAATGGATCAAGAAATCAAAATAATTGCTTCAGGAGCATGAACAGATGTATTTGCCCTTGTTTGTACAATCTGGGCAATAGGATTTTAGTTACATGTATTTTAGGTCGTTTTCTTGGATGTGTAACTGGTCAGCTTCTCTGTATGGAGATATTCCTCAGACATTCAGTTTGGCTGAGGAAGAAGTGCTGTGGCTATGACTTAGCATGTGGAGTTGAGTAGAAAGAAGTGGGTAGGCTTTTGATCATTCATTTTAAAGATGGCAAATAAACTATTTTTTCTTCTAAATATAGACTATTGAGTTTTCAGAGAGGCTGTATAAAATAATGGTAAAATTAAATGACGATAGCAGGCGCTAAGAAGGCAAAGTACAAGAACTTCTTATGTTGATAACTTAATGAAAAACCAAATGTTCCCTGAAAAGGAACATTTCTCAATTTGCATGAGGTTTATTTAATTGTCCTTTTCTTTTGTAGTCTTTTTAGACTTCTTAGAATTACCTTCTATGTCTGACAAAAAGCATCATTTTGTGGTAGATCAGTTGAAGCCAAAAGAAAAAATGCACAAAGTTATGATGTCATTAAAAATGAGAAACAAGAGCATAAATATCTTAGTTGTTTGACTCCCTTTCTATATGTTTACTTTAAGAGCAGGTAATTATCCCATTGTATGGCTTCAGTAGTGGGTTTGTGCAGCTATGGGTGTGGAGTTTCTTTGTCAAACACAGTTTAGAGATTATTTTTTTAATTAAATGAGTTCTTTAGTGTGATATGCTACTTGAACCAAGCTGGGTTTCAATTCTAGGTTACATTTCTTCAGTTTCTCAGATGTGCCTTTTTTCTTTGAGGTCTGTCCTTGTGGCACTGCAATTAGTAAGCTGTGTTCTTGGCGTATGGTGCAGTTTTTATCAGGTTGTTGGGTTGTTTGTCTAGTGTTAGGCCATATGATTCTGATTCATAAGAAACTTTGCAAATCTGCTTGAAACTGTTATTTGAAAAACCATGCTTTGGTAGGTATCTCTACCTTCTCTGTATGTATGTGTATACATCTATAGACGGATACGAGTGAATGCATGATATGTATACATGGACATACGTGCAATCTTTGGAGATGTGTCCCTTTGTTCACCCATTCATGAAGTCTAAGTAGTTCATAACAACTTCTGTCTTTCAAAGATTACACTGAGCTGGGAGAACTTCCACCCAGATCTCCTTTGGAACCAGTGTGTGAAGATGGCCCCTTTGGTCCGGTGAAGGAAGAAAGAAAACGGACATCCCGTGAGCTTCGTGAATTGTGGAAGAAAGCCATTATTCAGCAAATACTGCTCCTCAGAATGGAGAAAGAAAACCAGAAGTTACAAGGTTGGTGAAGCTCTTCATTGTGCATTACTGCAGTACAAGTTAAATATTTTGGTTTGCGCTGAGACCTTCACAGTGTTTGAGTCAAACCTTAATGAAATGTTTTAGACACATAAAGTTGAAAAAGTTTGGCAGTGTCTTCCTCAGCTTTCATTACAAAAGGCAGTTATTTACTTTTTTATTCTTAGCACTTACCCTTATAATTTGTTTACTTCATATTAACTGCTACCCTTTTTAGTTTTACAGTGGTTGAAGTACTTCAATCTGGCATCTAAAAGTGATGATAACGAATTCAGCACAATCACTATCATGAATTGAATTATTTTTACACTTGCATCTATAAGCCTTTGTTTAAGTGTTGATCAACTCAGAGTTTTACTTATCCAGTTTTGAAGTTCTTAAGGATCTGGCTGTGGACTTCAGCCTGTAGGTGCATGCAGTAATGCAAGCACCATGCAAGCAAGCTCTCTATGCAGTAGTAATAACTTATATTAGTCAAGTGTGATGAAACTTGGAGTGTTTCTTAACCCATTTTTTTCCTGTGGCCAAAAGCATCTCTGTAACAAGTCTTATCATAGTGGCAAGTTTGACATTTAAATTCAAAAGGCAGCTCATTAAGAATACTGATTTTATTGTAGAGCTGCATACAGAATCACCAGTGATTGTCTCTGAGAGCTGCTCCCTGTGAATGAGGAGAACATAAATGTTTGTTTGGATTATTTTGGAAGTTCAAGAAGGGAGTAGTCACCTGTGTCCCCCAAGGGTGGGAAACTGGCATGAAAATGGCAATTCTTGTTTGACTTTGAGTAAATTTGGAGAGGGATTGTTTTCCACAGAGAACAAATATGTAGAGACAGGTCCCACCAGAGCAAAAAGTTTGATAGATATACCAACTATAAAATCCTTTTTTAAAATGAGGCTGAGACTTCCAGCTTCCTTCCAGTAAGAAGGAAATGCTTTCTTTGGACATTGCATATGATCCCCCAAAGCATTTACCTATCTGTAAGCTATTTGCTGCTTCTAGTACAGCTCTGATATCTGAAGGGCACTTGATTGCCTGAATTTCCTACAAACTCCAAAGGTGTCAGGCACATTAATGTATTTTATACATAATGGCTATTACAGCAAAACATGTCTGTGTAAACCAAATGCATAGTGATAGGTGCCATGAAAAGTATTTAGAGAAAGAGAAACTGAGAACAATGATTTATATAACCCCTTCAATTTAGAGCAGGATATCAGAAATGAGCTTTTATCAGGTTGTTCTGTGCCTTGTGTTTTTATGGGATCTTGTATTTGGAAACAAATTTCCTTTCATATATCTGTGCTCCTGAGCTTTTTTAAAAGTTCTTTTGTCTTCAGGTTATCTGTATCTACCACTACCAATCAAGTTCTTGGCAACTGCTAGGCAATAATATCCATTCAAACTTCAATAAGTTTAATCAGATGCTCTGTTGTTTTTGGTTTTTTTCCTGTCCATTTGCAAACCTGTCAGAAATTCACTAAGATGCACATTTCTGAAGCTAGCTAGTGAGTGAATGAGGCAAGTGTTGGCAAACGTGCTGGCCTCAGGTGTACAGTGGGCACTTTGGAGTAAGGTATGTGTCCTAGGTAGCTGCTGAATGAACAGTGCAGCCAGTGAAACAGTACTTGCAAAACAGATTATTGTGCTGCAGTGAGCACTGTTAGCTGACAAGCTGTAAGGAGTTTCATTGCTTCGTTTAATATGTGAAACACTGTTAATACATGTAGTTGCATGTAACACCTTAACAAACAAATACCCAAACACCAACCCACAGCACAGTCACACCAATTTTGACAATTAAGAGGCCTCAATTTTAGGTAGATTGCACAACTGTTTGTTTGGTGAAGTTCTAAGTGAATCAATCCATTTTACAAGTATTAATCAGTGTTAATTGGTGCACTTACGATATTGTTTCCCAGCCTCAGAAAATAATTTGCAGAACAGACGTCTGAAGCTTGACTATGAAGAAATCACACCATGCTTGAAAGAAGTAACTCTGATTTGGGAGAAAATGTTGAGTACGCCTGGAAGGTCAAAGATTAAATTTGATGTGGAAAAAATCCACTCTGCTGTTGGGCAAGGTAAGCACTGTTTGTTATCTTGTGTTCTTGAAATGCTTGCAAACTGAAAAGGAATAGGGTGACTTCTTGACTGCTCCTTCTAAACAGGTTCTCACTAGAGATGTTTCTCAGGCTGCTGACTGCACGAGTAACAGTGTTCAGTATTTTCATGGTTACACAGGTGCATGTTGTTATTGTTTCCTTTCAGCATTAGCTGCCCCTGTATTACTGGTGTTAAGAGACTGGGTATTGTTTGTTGTTGGTTTTGTTGTTGTGTTTTGGTTTTTTTTTAATGAAAACTTTTCTTCTATGAGAGGTGCAAAGTACCTCTGTGTATTACAATAGTTGCAACCCAATTTTGTAAATAGAAAGTTGTAATGAAAGAAGTAAGCCTAGATAATGCCAACAGTGTGACAGTGTAAAGATTGAAGAAGATGTCTGCAGCGTTAGCTGGAAATCCTCTGTTCCAGCTAGGGTAGTACATGGACATACAAACAGTGAACGTTGCTCTCTCTCTAGAACTGCTTTTTACCACAGCTCATTGCCACAGTTATTCTTCATTTCGTACAGATAGAGGGTTCTGTCCCATTGGTATGTGAACATGAGAAAAATTTGGTTTCTCTTGATAATCTGATGATTCTGGCGTGTTGGTGTTCTAACCAGCACTTAAACTTGGAGTGATGCAACATAAATAAGTAAATAAATCCCTGTTTAATGGATTGTTACTAGTAGATTCAAGTAGCCTGCAGATGGGTAAGTTACCCATGGCTTTTAATGCTACAGGCATCTCTGTATAGCCTAACTGTAGTGAAACCATGTTGTTAGAGCCAAGTTTTGTCAAATATCATATGTAAGCAAAAATGAAAAATGCATTTAAATTCAATTTTGCAAGTTGTAGTTTAGATGAAAACTGTTAAAAATAACTTGAGTAAGCAGTGCAAATAGGCAAAAAGTGCACATTTATACTTTTGTTGTGTGTGCATTCTAGCTTCCTAAAATTTACTGCCAACAACGGCATCACTGTTTTATTGAGAAAATGTTAATTACTTCTATTGCAAAGCTTTGTTGTGTGCTTTAGTGTGGAAAATGGGTGATAAGCATCTAGCTTTTTAGAGAGCAGTAGACAATATTTGCTGCCTCCTTTAATAGTTCTAGACTGGTTGTAAGTGCTAACCTTAGACTTTAGGCAGCTCACCCTGCTTCCTCCTTAAATCTCTCCTGTTACATTGCTGGTTTCTTCTGTTTGTGAAGGAAGTACAAGAACAACACTAGTTTGATCTATGGTCTGTTAGAGGTAGCAGATAGGGATCTGCTTGCTTGAGTTCCTCAGTTCTGTTAGGTCAGTGGTAGCTGAACCCTCAGTATGAGTGGAGATTACAGCTTTAATGACCTTCTTCTCAGGAGTACCACGTCACCACCGTGGGGAGATCTGGAAGTTTCTAGCAGAGCAGTATCATCTTAAACATCAGTTTCCAAATAAACAACAACCAAAGGACACACCTTATAAAGAACTCCTTAAACAACTGACTTCCCAACAACATGCAATACTTATTGACCTAGGTAAGTACAGCTGGGGGGGATTCTGATTGCTGGAAGAGAAATAAAAGAAGGTAATGTAGTAAAATACTCTCACCACTTAATAATGGGTTGTTGGTAAGAGGTGCTTTTAGTCTCATCTAAATGCAAACTATTACTTGATGTCAATAGGAAAATGTGGAATGCGTGTTTCAAGCACAGAGAACCTTTGCAACATGTGGTAATTAGGGGCTGGATCTGTATTACAGATATTAATGGTGGAATAGAAATCCCCGAGAAAATAAGTCAGTATTTAAGTGCAGATTGTAGAATAAGTGCTGTTCATTTGTGATACCCAGCATCTACTGTCTCTCCTAAATACCCTTACTTGAAATAACACAGAAGTTTTACTTTCAGTGGTAGATGATGGTAGCTGGTATTTTTACTTGTATTGAAACAATTATGAACAGCTCAAAAGCTCTTTTTAAGGCAGTTCTCAGCAGGATGTTCCCACTGCCTAACTTCAAGCAGCAACTTGCTCCTGATTTAAGATGATGAATTGGTCTGTGGAGATACACACACTGTTCTCCACTGGGTGTAGTAGAGAGTGATTAGGAACCAAGGCTTTTAAATTTAAAGTGTCTTGAAGGTGGACTTCAGACAGATCTGTGACCCCAAGCAGCAGACTAGCATGGCTGCTCCTCAACTGTGTTAAGAATTCTGTGAACTCTCCTGCAGTCATTAAAGGATTTCTAATGTGACAGTGATTGTTCAAAATCATGCTGTTGTTGACTCATATGTTCACATGTCTAACATTTATCTTTGCAAAAGTATTTGTGCTTGAAAGAAACTCACCTGATACAAGTTAATAATACCTCACTGGTGTATGGCTGAATTGGACATTTTTATAGTTAATCCATAGGTTATCCATTTGAATATATGGTCATGGAGATGTATGGGTATACATATAGGTAGATAGATACCGTTCTTTTTTCCCTTGGATATTTCAATTCAGTTTATTGTCTTGGAAACCAAGACAACAAAAAAACAATTGTTCTTCCATGAGGATGCCATCACTTGCATGTGAGATTCTGTGGTCTACTGTGTTCATAACAGCTCTTTCAAATTAAATGAAACAAGTAATCTTTTCTTCCAGAGCATGATAGAGTTTGCAAAGTGTTGTGTATTACAGGGTTTGTGGTTTGAGTCTGAGAGGCTGTGTGGAGCAATAATTAAGTTTGAATAAATGAATTTACCATGAAAAAGCTGTCAATGGAAAATCTACATACTGCAACTAGCATGTTATCATGTGTGTGTATGTATATATATATATACATGTATGTACATATACATATGTATCATGTATATATATATGTATAACATCATGTTATAGGATGATAAAAATTATAGATCTGTGCTTTGTTTGATCTGAGTGATTAATGCTCACTGCCTTTTCTCTAAAGGCGTCATACAGAATTATTCTGTCATACTTCTGTTCTTTACAACTGTATTCAAATAGTATTTCAGTTGCAAATAAGGTCACATACCCTTTCTGTCACATGGAAGAACTGCCTGGTGAGAGGTCATTTATTCTCAAGAATGTTCAGGGACACCTACTTCTTAATAACATTATATGCAGACGGTTTTCCAGATGTACTGAACTGTGAGAAGATTTCTTGAGTTTAGATAGTGAACTAAGCTTTACAAAGTACATGAGAATATTTTCTTCCTCTTTCAGATGGTGTTTTGCAATATTTGGTAAAATAAGTTGAAATATACAGTCAGTGCATACAAAACAAAACAGAAGAGGTGCAGTTCTATAACTGGTGTAGGTTAAGGTGGGGACAATGACCATTGACATCACCTTCACTTCTCTATATTTGACCAGCTTGCCAGGCTTAGGAGTGGCACTGGGAAGCGTGTGACACTCCAGGGGCCTTAAGTGGCCAGCTGGGAATAGGTGAGTGCCAGTGCATGCAGGTGTTGTTTCCCTCCAGACTTCTAGGAATTCCCCTAGATTGCACAATGCCAGACATGTAGACACGTTTGGGTTTTTTGTTGTTGTTGTTTTTGTGATAGACATTTATGTGCAATCATAGATAATTTGCTAGCAAGTACCTGTTAGTCAGCGTATGTGGTTTCATATCCCCCCGGCAACGTAATATGTTAGGATTCTGTCACATTGAGGTGCCATAGTAAGGGGTGAACAGTTCTGTGATAGTCAGTGAGTTGGTTGAGAAGAGCAGAGTCCATTGCACACCAGAGATGACGCTGTGGTGTCATGGGGGAAAGAAGTGGGATAACGGACAGCAGGAAGCACAGGCAGCAGCCTGAGGGTGAGTTTATTACACCACAGCCTGGGGCTGGCTCAGCAAGCTGTTCCTGTTTTCTGTCTGGTTTTACACACAAGTACTACTCAGCTCTTTCTCTCACGCGAATACTTTCTCTCCTGGGCTCTGCTTGTAGAGACAAGTGACTGTGTGCAAATCAGCGACAGTGCATGGTTGTTTTCCTGCAAAGTACTGTTTTTGTGGGAGAGTTATTTGCTAGCCCAGTTGTGGGGGGAAGGATGGGCTCCTGTTTTTTCAGTAAGATTGAACTAGGAAGCTGAAAGCTTTAGTAACACACGTTGAAATAGAGTAGCGTTGTGCAGCATAGATGGATAGGCAGCTAAAAGGAATTTGCGTTTTGGCTTCTGTTTCTTCAGGCCATCAGAATTGTTTCTTTTAAATAGATCCTCAAGAATCTGTCTGAAAAGCATGCACTTCTGCCTGGATAGAAGAACTGATATTCTTGTTACCTATGGTTAAAATATTTTAAAAGCTTTCCCAAATTAACCCCAAAATGTCTTGCTAACGCGGTAAGATGCTAAGCTGTTCAAGTATTGCTTGCGCTTAGTTGAACTAATCAGTTGAACTGATGTGTTTTCATGTGTAAATACTGCTTCCTGACAATGAGGAGCATTGAGATGCACATTTAAAGTACAGCAGCCACTCTCCTGCCCCAGTTCATGTTGTTACTGTGCTGCTTTACTACATGCACAAGAGAAAAGATGCAGTTCCTTGGTACTTTTTTTTTTTTGTCTGTTTCATTCTCTGGCCATATCTGCTGCAATCAGGGGGGATTTCAGGTTCTGAACGTTAAGTTTATGTTCAGTAACTGATTTATTTTTTTGCCAGGTCAGAGTAAACTGAACTCCAGATGGTATCAGCATAGGAAATTGCTGTGCTCATCGCTCGCTGTTTGCTGAGCACAGTAGAAAATTATATTTTGTTTTATTATAGGCCAGAAATAAAGTAATAGATAGCAGCACTCTTGAGGTACCAGAGTTCATTTCAGCCTCTTTTCAGCAAAACCAGAAATTGTTTACTCCTAAGTAAAAGTTAGAATTTGTGGGTAGGTTAGAGCCATGGCACTCAGAACCGAATCGCTTGTGAATTTAGCACTTTGATCCCTCTATTTACTGCTTTGTGAATTTCTTAGCATTTCTATTCTTGCTCAACATGTGATTTTTCTTTGTGACTTGTTTGAAAGGCACCTTGCCATGTGAGCAAGGCTGCACAGATCTGTCTTCATACTGTGCTGCAATAACTCATTGTTGTGGCAGAGGAGGCAAAGGAACAGTACACCAGTACAAGTGGAAGCTAAAAACTCTGCTTCACCAGCATTCGGTTATGTGATAGGGCCTGGCCTACGGAGACCTGGTCAGAAATTGCAAGCTGGAGTGGTGTGTGACAGGCCACAGCAGTTACCAGATGGCAGAAGGACTCTGCCCCAGGCTTTGTCTCATTGAAATGGGAGCTCCGATGTTATCTAGGCAGCAGCACGGCAGCATTCCAAGCGCTAAGGGGTGGGGTGGTATTTAACAAGTGGGCAACTGAAAAACATGCTCCACTTAATACTAGAACAAAAGGCATATTCAAATTTCTTCTCAGTTCAGGTATGTAGCTGGGGAAATCTGATAGGGAGAGACTAGGAAGAAAAAAAATGCTGTCTTCTGGAAACATTTTCAAAAATATCTGTGAAATTGAGGCTGTTAAATGTTCTTGCAGAACTGCAGTATCACAGAGTGACTGAGGTTGGAAGGGACCTCTTAAGATCATTTGTCCAGTGCCCTACCCTAGAGCAGACTGCGCAGGACCGTGTGTTCAGATTCTGAATGGCACCACAGGTGGATACTGGAGCCTTTCTGGGACGAAAGTCTGATTATTTTTTGTTGGTTGGTTGTTTTTTTTGTTGTTGCTGTTTCACTTTTTTAACATAACCTTAATTATGTTCACAGGACGCACATTTCCAACACATCCGTACTTCTCAGCACAGCTGGGAGCTGGACAGCTGTCACTCTACAATATTTTGAAAGCCTATTCCCTTCTAGACCAGGAAGTAGGATATTGCCAGGGACTTAGTTTTGTAGCAGGAGTTCTGCTACTTCATATGAGTGAAGAAGATGCTTTTAAAATGCTGAAGTTTCTCATGTTTGATGTGGGGCTAAGAAAACAGTATCGTCCTGACATGACAATTCTACAGGTATAATTTCTATTTTTCTAATACAAGAATACTGATGATAAGTGACAATAAAACAATATAGATATAGCATTGTCAATGTATGGACTTGACCTTAAATTCATTTCTCAAAAAGGAAGGTGATGATCTGGAAAAATAATGGATCAATTTAAATGTAGTGTTTCAAATTAAAATAAGCTACTGGAAAATCTATGAAAGCCAGGCAAGAATTCTGGTATATGTTGTTTTTGAGGTTTAAATGAGTGTGTTGTAGGCTCATGGGTGCCCCATCCTTGGTCTTCTATGTGGGTATTTCCGAGTATTCTTTTCTTTGCAAAAATCAGTCCAAACATCACCCGACAAATATCTTTCACTGTTTCTAGTAAGATGATGAAGTGTGGACTTTGCTGTTATGGCTGTTACACCATATTTAGCTTTAGTCTGTCTTCTTCGTGCAGATCCAGATGTACCAACTATCCCGACTTCTTCATGACTACCATCGAGACCTCTATAACCACCTTGAAGAACATGAGATTGGCCCCAGCCTCTATGCTGCTCCCTGGTTCCTCACCATGTTCGCCTCACAGTTTCCCCTCGGATTTGTCGCAAGAGTATTTGGTAATTCTTCATAAAATTTCAGTATGTTCTTCTTGACATCTTGTATTTGGAATCCTGCTATGAGGATTCAGCCAACTTGTTCCAGACATCCAGGAGTACTACTTTTGTTTTGTACTACTGTTCATCAGTAGGAAGCTGTCCTACGAAGCATGTAGTGTTTGCAGTAAAATAGAAGAGAGAAGAACATACAACAGTTCCAAACAGTCTCACATTTCATTCTCATTGCTACCTTTTTCCACCCTGTAGTCACCTGTAGAGAGAATGTTAGATTTGTGACCATTAAAGCATGGTGGCATGACAATACCGCTTAAATGCCTAGAGTTATTTTAGTTGCAAGCTGAAAAGAGAGGTACACAAGGCATCATCTGAGAAATGTATCCATTTATTCTATTGTCACTGTCTCCAACATTGTAACTGGAAAATAATTTTGAAGGTTATGTTTCTAAAACATACACAGAGATGACCCGTGCAGTTTAATAACGGATTTACTCTGCAGAAGCATAGAGCTTTTAAACTCCTGTTGGCTGTCCTTACACTTCTAACCTGAAGGATAATCTCCTTTGCAAAAACTGGTAAATGTTATACACCACTGTGTTTAGGCTCTTGGAATCTGTAGAAGTAGTGATCTATTTTTTTTTTTTAATCACATGAGGTTTTCACCTTGATGCTTTCTTATCAGTGCGTTTTATAGATTAATTGCTATTGAGAAAGTGCCTTATTTTCTTTTTAGTTCTTTGTTTTTCCATTGCATTATGTGGCACTGTATCTACCATGATAAGCAGGACAGATTGGAACTCTCCTACTGTTTTCTGTCTTCTGAAAGGAATTTTCTTCCTTTTCCGTAGTGTCACTTTAGAGTTGTAACTACACAGTGATAAATGCTGACACTTTAATGTCTTTGAAAGTTACAATATCATTTACCACAATAGAAAATAATAAATGCAGATTCTGAGATGAGCCAACAGCAACCCAGTCCTGTTACTGGTCATGCTATAAACAGTGTTAAAAGAAATCACAGTGATAAGGATAATATACACCAAATAGAATGACGTCCTGTCATTAGCACCTTATCTCCAGGGAAAACAGAAATATCATTTTGCCTTATTTTTTCATTCATTTTTAATTTTATTTATTTTTATTTTGTGAAAGTTCAAAGTAGATAGCTGTCAATGGAAGTTAACCTTTCTGTCTACAATAGTCTTTAAGTATTAAATGAATTGTTGTATGCAAGTGTCATGTACTGAAATTATCATCAGTTCACCTTTCAGTTATTCTTAATCTATCACAGTACTGTACATGACAGTAACAGTCTTTGAGTTGGATTGTTGACTGCAATGAAGATTATAAAAGTGCTCTGTTTATCCAGTACATTTGGATTTCTGCCTTTCAGAGCTTTCAAAAGCAAGATTTTGCATTAGAATAGAAGGCAAAGATGCATGATCTCCATAGAGCTGAATTTATTTAGGTCAAGAACAGAAAAGCATATGTGATTTAAACTGTCACCTAAATCTTAAATGTTTGTTGGAAAGGAAGGACAGCGTGACCAACACTTGCAGGTTTTTAATGTCTGAAAGTATGTAGAAATGTCTTTCTTGAAACAGTGTTTACTGGAATTATATAAATAGAGAGTGGTGGACATTATTTTACATTAGAAAGCAAAATCTCATCTTCATCCATGTTAAAGACTGAAACAAGCAACTGTAAACTTGAAAAAGGCTAAAGCTGTCACTTTATTAGTGGCTGCTATGAGCATTATGGCAAATTAGGAGCCATCCAGTTCTGACTCCTATATTCACAGCCTTCTGAAGAGCTTAGGTACGTTTTCATTGCTCACTGGTTTGACCTCTTGAGATTAATGTTTCCTTTTAATATCAGAGTAACTCATCTGTAGGCTATGAAGACTTAGAGCATACTGCTGTTTTGTAACACTTTCTTTGAACCCTTGATGTTTGAAACCCTGCTGCTACTTATAGTTGTTACAGAATACTTCTTTTGTCTTTTTGTAAAGCATACTTTTGCAAGTGTTTCACGAGTAATATGTAAGAGCAATGTGCTATAAAGAGGTTAATCTAAGGACAGTTTTACGAGTCAAACAGAAAAACTTCTTTTTACTTTTTAATTATCTGTACAACTTTCAACACTTCCCCTGTGCTCGATCTAATGAAAGTACAGCATAACAAGGATGTATTCTTTAATACCTATATCAACTTATTTACTTGGTAAAAGTAATGTTTATTTTATTCCAAGATTATAGATAAAACTTAAATTTTAAATCCTCTAAGCTGCTAGTCACACTGACATTAATTTGGTACCTTCACTGTGCTGGTGTTGGCTGGCAGCCCACTGAACAGGAAGTGTGGGGAGTGGATAACAAATGGGTCTTTGTTAAGTACTTTCTATTTTAAATGAGAGAAGGATTTCAGCTCTGTATTACCAGCTCAGCTCATACAGACATTTGTTAACAACTTACAGGTCACCTTGAGTTAAACTCTGTGGGGCAGGTGCTGAATCACAAATACTCTATTCTCTGCTCTGTTTTCTCTTTGTGTTCCTTAGCTGTTTTCTAGCATTCCGTGTCAAAACATACAGCTTTCCCTATAAAACATTTTCCCATAATTTCCAGTTTCATTAGACAGTTGAGTCAGATTCCTACTGTTACCCTTTCCAGTCATTCCTGCTCTAAACTGAATTAGATGAAAAATTTTATGCAACTTCTAGAATGAGTAGCAACAGAGTGTAAGGTTTGTGATTAGTTACTGATTGTACTTTTCTTTCTCAACCAGTGAGAAAGAGAAGTGAAATGACTTACTGTTTCAACATCTCCAATGTGAATGAGCAGGGTAGCGGATTGAAATTTCATTCTGATACAAATTTGGAAAGAAAAGAACTGCTTTTATGAAGAATGGCAGTTAGTGTTTTCATGTGTTCTTTACTACATCAGAGAAACCTATGATTTTGCTAGCAGTCATTTCCATTATCACAAGTGTGTGTTTTGTTTTTTTTTTACTTTTTTAAATCGTGAAGGCACACAGTGTGTTGTGTTATTGTCTAACTTTGTGAGTCTCAGCTACTTCATTCACAGCTTCAAATACAAGGAAGGGAAAGAGCAGGAGAAAAACTCTTTCTAAATAAAAACAAGTATAGGAAATCCAGACTAAAATGACATTATCTTCCTTTTCCTTACAAGTAAAAGCAGTGGGCAAGAAAGAGGTTAGCTAGAAGAATTTTACTTTTTAATTATCTGTACAGCTTTCAACAATTCTGAACAGAACCTAATGAAAGTAAAGCATAATAAAGATGTGTCCACCAGTACTGTTTCGTATGTTGTATATTTTGGCTCATAATGACTCTTTAAATAAAGCCAATAGAAGATTCTGAGTTCTAGTAGCAGGAAAGTCAGATGCAGGATAGTGCTGTTTATACTGTGACCATATAATTGGTGGAGTCAGATGGGTTTGTTTCTTGTCTAATGCTTTGATTGCAGTCTTCTATGTCTTGCCTCTTTAAAGAGATAGGAAGCTAGTAAAGGAAAAGAAAAGAAAGGAAGTTGCATTGAAAGGTCACTATGTACTGTGGCTTCATTGTGCTTGAATGTACGCCAGGGTGCTGTCACTGCAGGGCCACCTGCAATGTTAACGCTTAAGCTGTATTACTAAGATTTCAGGGTACTTATTCCTGTAGCTGTAAGAATATTAATGTAAGTGGTTGAGGTGCCTTCTAAAAATAAGCACATGAAACTTGATGCTGCTGGGAAATATGCATTTATCTACACATGCTGTCTTACTGAGATTCTGTAGCTTTATCCATCAGATCAGAAAACAGAGCTTCAGATTTTCAGTTGTGTCTTTGGAATTAGTTTCTGCCTGCTCTGTTACAATCTGAAATGGCACTGAGAGCAGAGATCCAGCTAACTTGAGAGCTGCAGACTTAGCAGTAAATTCCACAGTTTGTACTTTATTTCTTTGTTCCCACAAACATCTCAAAAGGAAAAAGCCCACAAAGCTACCAAATGCACAAAAAGTAGTGAAACTGCCAAATTTGACTACCTGGCTTATTTTGTGTTCTTTGCTTAAACTTGAGTCGGATTTGTTGGCTGAAAACTCACTGAACAAATTAAATCATTGATTATGTTAGTCAAATGTGGATTCGCAGTCATAGTTGGGATTCTGCAAGAAATCCAAGACCGTAGCCTCAGTGATAAATGTACATGTCCAGCAGAGTATATCTAGCCTCCAGATCACCCTTAGGAGAAATTGTTATTCTTGGACATTTTATTGTTTTAATATTCTTGTCAAAAGATGGGATTACTTGTGTGCTCTAATTTTTCCTTTGTTTTCACAGATATGCTGTTCCTTCAGGGATCAGAGGCTATATTTAAAGTGGCCTTAAGCCTTTTGGGAAGCCACAAGCCCTTGATTCTGCAGCATGAGAACCTAGAAACTATTGTTGATTTTATTAAGAACACTCTCCCCAACTTGGGTTTGGTACAGATGGAAAAGACGATTAGTCAGGTATGAAATAATTTAAATTACGAGTAATATGCAAAGAAATAATATTGTTTTTAACAAATTCTTGCAGAAAATTCACAGCAGTGTATTATATTACTTCCAGCTGAGAAAAAATCTGTAATTGTAGTTATGAAGATGCTGAAAAATTTTGGAACTGTATGACTTGTTTTGTACCCCTGTATTCTTACATATATGCATTGGTTATGGTCACTTCATGAAGCATTTAATGAAATTGAGAGTTTGGGGTCTCCAAATAATGTTGCTTTCCAAATCTAATTTCAGGAGCAGAAATTGACTTATAAGAGCTTTAAAAATGTTGACTTGGGTTTTACAGAACTAGAAGCCTTCCTCCAAACTTTGTCTTTTCTGGCTTTTATGGTGCTGTCTTGGTATGTTGCAGCAGTGGTTTTGTACTTCACCCTGAAGAACCTAGGGGAGAGTGGCCTCCTATTGTAGACAGTGATTATAGACAGTAAAAACTGGGAATTCTAGAGCTTTTTTTTTTTTTTTTTTTTTTTTTTTTTAAATAGCAGACTGGGAGAATTATGTAATATTGCTAAACTAGCAGATGGCTCCAAAACTATATATATGTGAATTGAAACAAAAGGGGAAAGTGGGAGATTTCTAGTGGGTAAACAGAAGTATATGCTGTCTACCAGGCTTAAAGCCCAAAAAGACTGAGTGCTCAGGTGACCTGCAGGAAGCCACTGGCTTTGAGCAGGAGGATGGCAAGATGCTCTCTGTTCAGGCATCTCTGACTGCTCTGAATTTAAAAGTGGGCAGGCAGAAGTGAATACAAGGCAGAGCCATTCTCATTCTTTGATCAGGTCTGCCTTTAAAGAGAGTGGCTGGTTGACGTGCCCTGCAGTCCATATGCGTTTCCTTACCCCTTCTGCAACCTGACCTTCAGTGTATGTGCCACAGCTTGCCTTCAGTTAGTTACCTTTCAAATCAAGCTTTTGATTCGCCTCATTTTTTCACCCGTTTCAGATTTGATACTCTGGATATGATGATAGGGATTTCCCTCCCTTCTCAAAAGCAGAAAGGCTGGTAGCGATAGAGGCAATGAGAGGAGCTAACAGTTTCCCTGCTGAATTGCACTTGGTTTTGTTTCTTTTTGTTTCTTTTTTTCAAATTTCAGCAGTGTGTTTTCTCCAGAGATGCTCAGATCATACAGAAAATTAGCGTTCCATATGTGTAGCCAAACCCAGATTAAAGCTCTGTTTTCAGTGTTTGGATTTGTATTTGTTCTGCTATACAGTTGTATACTACTTGAGATTATTTTTAATAGCATATATAACAGATGTTGTGAACATTTCATAATCCTGATGGTTTATTTAACTATAACTAAGGTGTAGGTAATGCAGTGAATAAAATAGGAAATAATTATTGATATTTCATCAGACATTTAAGGTATATTTTTTTTACTTATTTCTAGGATAAATAAATTACAAGAGGTTTAAAAGTACGTAATAAGTCATGGGTTTCTAACCTTGAGCTATTTTCAAGATGCATTGTAAAATCACATCTACGTTTGTTCTTTCTATGTTCTGTAACTGGCCACTTGTCCTTTTTGTTTAGCTGCTTTTTCACTGCTGCCAAAGGAGATAATTGGTTGGTTTTTGATGTTTTTTTCCTTCAGGTTTCTCTGTGTGCCTCAGTTTCTTTATCTGCTTTTAAAATACAAGGTTTTCTTGTCAGTGAGAGCACTCATGTCAGTGATTCATAGTTAACAGTAATAATCTACTTTGACATTACATAATGTTTAAATGAAGTGTGTTTGTGTAAGGATAGATAATTTCATCTTCTTTCATTCTCTCAGTAAACCATAAATAAGCCTAGCAACATCTGCTGGCTTTCATTTGAAACTGCTACAGGAAAACTCTTAGACTTGTATGTGGCCCAAGAATTTAGACTGCACTTTCTGGAAATGCATCTAATTCCACATATGTCTGTGAGAGTTCATGCCAAACTCAGATGCATGAAATTTGCAAGCTAGGAAAGGGATATATAAATATATATAAGTGCATATAAATTCTGCACTTCTTGAAAGCTTCAATATAAGTGATTTTGCTGAAGCACTGAATCAGTACCAAAGTTTTAAATTGAATCCAGATCCAGTGCCAGTGTTTGGCTCAATCTTGCTATCTCCTGAGTAGGAAATGCTAATGCCAAGAATTGTCCTTTTTTTTTTTTTTCATGCAACAATTCAATACCCACGTGTTGATCTGTGGGTTTGAAGGCATCAAATGAGCTATAGTTTTGATCCACATAGCACCTAATAATGTTTTCATACACGACAGGTGTTTGAAATGGATATTGCCAAGCAGCTGCAAGCTTATGAAGTTGAATACCATGTGCTTCAGGATGAGCTTATAGATTCATCTTTGAATGACAATCAGAGACTGGATAAGTTAGAAAAGGCAAACAGCAGCTTGCGCAAACAGAACTTTGAACTCCTGGAAGAACTGCAGGTACAGTTTATATTCATATTAACATTCTTATTTATCTACTTTTTTTTTTCAGAAGAGACCATTCTACACTAAGATATGGAAGAGATTGGTGTTTGGTCTAGTGACTTAAAAGCTTAGCAACTTGTGGTTTTGTTTGGTTTAGCATTTAAAGCTTAAATGCAGAAATAATTCTCAGAACGGGGAGTGAACAGAGCACATGCTTGTGATTAGTGAAAAAGTTGAATCACTGCACTCCTTGTAATTAAAATCATAGCTATAGGAGATGATTAAAAATACACGTGGTGCTTTCGCAACTTCATTTTTACATTTTTCAGTCACTGCTTTATTACAGCTGCCTATTGAAAATGAAAAGCTAATGCCCTTGTCACGAATTAGAGCTGCGTCATCTGTGGCTTGTGTTATCTGTAAAGATATGGCCTTTCTTGCAAAAATGGGGGAGGGGGGATTGTTGGTTTTCTTACTGAAAAACTGTTACTCATGTGACTTAGATAATATGTGAAATAATGATATCTACTATGTGTTCTGTGCCCATTCAGTCCACAGCCTTTGGCAGTACACCAGCTGCTCTCTGTAGGTCTGTAGGGCTTTTCCTTTAACTGCTCAAGAAGTCAGCTTTCTGACTGCTTTATAAGAAAATATGTTATAAATCTTCTGATCATGCAGTTAATTTGATTGAAAAAAGGGACTTCAAGGTTAAAAAACAGATAATATGCTCTACTAACAGTTTCAAAGCTCTTGATTATTGTCAACAACATAGGTTCCATAAATTCATAGGTGAAAGGAATATAGATTTCTCAGACACTGGTAGCTTATTGTACACAATGACTAAGGCTAGCCGACAGCGCAGACCTAGAGGAAAGTCTCTTAACAAAAATCTTCTTAAAACGTAAATTCTGACCATACAAGATCTGAAACTGTTACAGGTTGTAAGATAAATCTTACAGATGTAAGGGAAACTGCTCTGCAGGACATTTTTGTAAAGCTTCAGACACATAGATGAAGAAATTGTTGAATGTAGGAGACAGAGGAGAAAAGGATTTTTGGTGTCTGATTCAAGATGAGATGTACTATAGGTAGCTGCAGCAGGGCATTTTCCACCCTGCTCCCATGCCTAAAGGCTTTGCAGTCCTAGATGGCTTCTGTTTGTTTTTACAAAGTCATCTCCACGTCAGTGCTGGCAACTCAGCACCTAACATCAGAGTGGGAAGCTTGACTATTGTAGTGTTGCAGCCCCTTTGTCTTGGAGGTGGGCCTCATTTGCCTTCCTTTCCAGTAGTGAAAGATGACCTATTGCAGATATGAGCAAGAAATATGACCAAAATATGTGGGTCATGATTTGTCAATATTCCGCCCCTAAAGGCTGAACTTGTTAACCTGTCGTAGTTATATATGAAGGGCATGAACTCCTTAGGAAGAGAAATAACTGAAAGCAGAGACCATCCAGTGCTTTTGTCTGCAAACATTGCTCAGCGATGGAACTTCCAAACAGACCTCTGCTTTTGTCAAAAAACTTAGCTACAGATCTCACGCAAAGAATTGAAATGATCTTATATTTTGTTTCATGTGGATCCTAACTCCAGCCTCTTGAAGGACAATCAGGAATGCAGAGCAACAGGAATTTATCAAGATTTGTTGTCTATCAGACTAAATCCTCACCTTCCCCTTCGTTCCAAGTCCAGCATTTGTTGGACTCAGTGCTGAGATTAAATGGGGATACATCTAACACGCAAAGCTGTCTTTGCTTTGCAAACAATTTGGAATTCATCAAACATGGTTGGTCAAAAATGTCAGACAACTGACCCATACAGAGGCTTATCATAATCTTCCATTCTTTGGAATATAAATTAAAAACATCAGTTACTCTCTGATTTGATCTACGTCACCTTAGAATCTAAGCTTAATTGTGATCCAAAGCAATAAAGTTGAGAGAAGGAAGCTTCTTGTTACAGAGAACACTCTAGCAGCATCTAAAATACACAGGTCTAATCACATTCATGCTTGGATTTTACCTTTATAGTTTTCCTTCATTTTGGAAGGTATTTAGTCAGATATTAATTTCCTTTTTTTTTTTTTTTTTTTTCCCTCCTTTTTTCCTCCCTTCTTTCTGTCAAAGGTGGCTAATGGAAAAATCCAAAACCTTGAAGCCACAGTAGAGCTTTTATTGACTAATGAAGGCAAACTGAAGGAGTCAATTCTCAATCTTGAGCAGGAAAGAACAGCTTTGCAGAAGGCAGTGGAAGAGATGCAGAAAAAGACTGGTGATACAAATGAGAAGCCTCTGCTTACTAGACAAGAGCACCTGGATGCTGACTGATCTGCAGTTGTCACAGAGCTGAGAAGCAGAGCAAAAAACAAAGGGAAGAACTGGGTCTTTTTGTCCATCCATGGAGATACGACATTGTCATCTTCATTATACATGCCTTACTGTAGCAAAGTGAGATAGGGGCGTTGTGGCTGCCCAAATCAGAAACAGGTTTCTTGGGGAGGAATCTTTCTTCATGGAAGTGCTCTGAACAGCAAGATGCCACGTCACAATACACAGGAGAAACCTACTAGTGTGTGCACAGTGCACTGTGAAGATGTCAAGGATTCTTCCATAAGTGCTTCTAAACCCAAGTGCTTTATGTTTGTTACATAGTTTGTGTTCATAAACAGTGTGGTAAATAGCACATCCTTTAGAAGCTCCTTTGAAAAAACTATGGCATTGTAAAACCTTCAAATTGATGGTTGCCTTGTTGCAGCTATGCAGTGCTAACACTTGCAGAGAGTTTTATGATTGGACTTGAGATATTTTTCACAGTCTAATTCCCCTGCAGCTTGACTCAGTTCTGTTAATTTTGCTGTTTACACCTCACATAACTGTTTCTTGATGCTTGCAGATGTCAATCTATTGGACTCCAGAGAGCTGGACTTCATCGTACATAACTATGTGTCATTAGGGGTTGCCGTCTGTTTTTAGAAGTATCTTGTTTTAATGTATTTCTGTTTAACATCCATTAGTGTGTTGTTAGTTGGCATTACCTGATAAACATACATACTGTATATAGTAACTGCATTGTGCTTGACAAAATACACTGACGTTGGTTTCATGAAGCCTGTAACTCTTGCAGTATCACCCAAGGATTTATATTTGGACTCTTAAGTTTCGTTTTATTTATTTCTGATCTGCTGTGTGATGTAAGACATCATTTTGTAGGGAAACTAACGCCCCGCTCTATTTTTCCTTTCTTTGGTACTCTGCCCATCAGTCCTCTGGGAAATGTTTTTCTTTAAGACTTTTTTGTAAGCGTTGGAGGCATTTTGAGAGCTTCATGTTGTGCCAGAGATGCTTAAACTGCTCTGTAAAGGTTATGACTGTTTGAATTATGGCACCATTCTTTATACAGTGCCTCTTTTGAGTAAGATTACACATTTAAAAAAAAAAAATAATAAGTTTCTCAATACAATGAAAGTAGTTTTCAGGCCAGTTGAAGCACCACTGCTGCAAGTGCAATAATTTTCATGGCAGTCTATCCAGTTGTATGGGTTTGCTTCTGAGTTAGAGAACAGTACTGTAGGTTTGTTTAATCCCAAGGACAGAGGTAATATGCATCAGCATGTTGTCATGGTGGAGAATCACCCATAGATGTGATTTTTGTTATACTTAAATTGTTTTTATTCTTATTTTTAAAATTTCAAAGCACGTAGTTGTTTGGTTGTTTGTTTGTTTGTTTTTCTGGCTGGAAATGTAGGAAAGGTTTTGTTTTTCTGTTTTCTTCATGCACGACCCTTTGACACATCATGGCTGTAGTTGAACATTCATCTATTGTGCAGAACAAATACCTCTGTATAGGTCAAGAAGAAAAAGAGTATTTTCTATTCAATTTCTGAACGCTTTGTTTCACTCCGTCATGTCTTGAATATGGCTCGTTCTTGCAAATCCACTCTGTATTCATTTAGTATTGAAATTCCAGATAAATTAATTATTAATCCACTTACCTCAAAGGCTTGCTTTTTATTTGGAAATCCATACTGGGATTCATGCTTCATGTTCAAGACCATGTTATCGTGGACCTCATACTGTTAGAGCACTCCGTAACATTGCATTTTTACACCACAGTGCCATAATTCATACACTGATGTTTTAATGAGCAATAAAAGTAATAATAATGTATGCTTACATCCATGTTTTTAATTTATTGTTACATTTAAAAACAAAAATGTAGTTTGTGGGGTGGCAGTTCAGAATCTTGAGACCTGCAGCTGCAAGTGTTGACTCCAGGAAAACACTCCTTTTTTTTTCTTTTAGTCCATTACCGAGAATCTGTGTAATTGCAGAAGTTCACAGTGTAGATAAGAACTGAAGTAAATGTTGTCAGAATGCACCAAAAGGGCAAATTAATAATAAGCAACTTTTTGCTTTTGTTACCATGTGATTGTTTGATTGCACGAGAGGCTGAATTTTCTATTTTTACATATGCAAATTATACAATTTTGTTACAAATACAGGTGCCTGTCAAAGTGGGGTTTGCAGTATGTGTTAGTCTAGGATCTGAATGTGGATGCAGTAGTTGAAGACATTCTGCAGGTTATGCTGAAACAGCTATATGGTATGTTGTTTCTGTATGTCTTTCCCCATCTTATTTCATTTTTGTTACCAGGCCTCTCTAGTTCAGTTAGTCAAAGTAGAAGAACCTGGAAGAAGGTGAGGTCCATTCACCCAGTTCCGAACTTCAGAAAAATCTGTGGTTTTTCCATTCACGAGTATGAGAAATAAGTAGTTAGAAAGCCCTGAGCTGCTCATGGGCACTTCTGCATGTTTTTCCAGCTACAGTGAACATCCTCAAGGATATATAAAATTAGATTTCCTGTTGCCTGAGTAATAACAATTGTTATCACATACTGTCTTCCATCTGAACAGTAATTTCGGACTCCAAATTGACTATTCTAAAAACAAAACACAAATGAAAACTCTGCAAATCCTGTGACCACTTACCCTCAGAAGGAGTCACAATTGATCTGTTTCTGGAAGATCCAAGTTGAAATGATTCAATCAACGTATTCTGCACCTCTTTTCTTCTACAGTTAAAAATCCCCAGGTATAACGCTTAGTTTCTAAATAAAAGGGAAAAAGAAAAACAAGGAAAAGTGAACTAAGTTCATTTTTGTGTGCAGCCTTGGCTTCCAAAGGTGCAGACAAAGGCAGTGGTGTGCTCTGTCAGTGTGCTGGTGAGTGGCATTCATGCAGTAGTCCAGAAAGAGGTAAGCCTGAAATGGGAAGAAACTAATGCTGGTGTGTGCAACAAAGAAGAGGGATCTACTGTAAAACTGCAGCAATGAATAGCACTATGTAGATGAATGACCTGCTGTGGAACAGTGTGTCACCTTGTTCTCCTTTGTCTTTTCCAGCTAGCAAATGTGATAGTGTGTGGTAGGTACTGGAGGCTCCCTGTGCTTATGGCTGCCTGATGTATTTTCGTATTTTGTTCTGTTGTGTATATCCAGATATCACTACTTAATACAGAATTTGAGAATGATACTGCAGTGCCTACTGATTGAGAAGGTCAAAAGGTCTTTATGAAAGGCACATATTTACAGACCTTCTCTTCTTTAGAGTGAGAACTGTGTTGCAGGCACACTTGCACTTGGCCATGTACCCTCTATTATAAACTTGGCTCCCTGGCTTGACTCACCCTGCCTTGCCTTGATGCTCTGGACTGCTGCTCTGCCCTGCTGGTCCCATTCAAGTCCTGCAGAACAGCCCCTTGCTAGTGAGATGTTCGTCCTGCCAGCCTGTTTTTACCCTCAGCTCCTGGCTCACTTCTCTTTACTGCTCCCCAGTATATGGCCCTGGAGCTTTCTGCATTGCTTCTGAATCTGGTGCAGGGCTGGTCAGAGCTTGTTTTGGTGTCTCTGCATGCCACTGCACACTCACTGAGCGAACAAACCAGTTCTCTTAGAGCTTGCTTGGGGACCTTATAACACAATGGTCACACTATGTAGAAAGACCCAAACTAGTCTCCCATCTATTTCAAAATACTATGATCCAGATCTTTTCAAAAAGAGTACTGCATTTGCGTGGTAGGTTGATGGCAGCAGAAAAATGTCTAAAAAAGAAAAGAATACATTTTGACTCCAGCTGGATGAATGCCATGATTGCTTGAGGCAAGAGGCACCTTAGATCACTGTACAATATTCATACTGTGTCACACCCTGTGAAGTAATTTGGTCTTCAGAAGAGCTTTACTAGAACAGGTACGTGGGAGGGAGAAGAGTGCTGGCAGCCATGCTAACCAACAGAGTACAACCCAGGCATTGCCTTCAGAGGCAAAAGTGTTGCTGACACCCACCAACTTTTACATAACCTAAATTAGAATAGATGACTGGGTACTCGTGTGCTTATGCAGCTGCCAGAAAACATTCCTTTTATCTAAATAAACCTGAGGCTGCAAGAATTCAGTGCCCCAAAGTAGGCCTTTTCAGCATAACCCAAGGTGAACCGGTAAGTTCTTCATTATATAGAAGATACTATTTAAGCCTTTGTATAAATTGATCATTTTTCTTTTAACTGAATCATGCATTTCCAAGGATTTTGAAAAGATTTTGGGCTATAGATGCTAGAATATTATGTTATAGAATGAATGAATACATGGAACCTTCCTATATGGAATATTTGAAAAAGCATCCTGATGTTTAGGATGCTGTCTGTAGATAATGAAATGCCTTGCAATATCAAAGATGTTAAATTGCAAGTCAGTGGTTGACTCAACATGTTTCTCCCATGTATTAATTACAAAGAACTGAGTAATTTGAAGAGCTGACCATTGGCTGGTACTTGGAGATCATGAACCTGTAGGTTCACAATAAGATTAGCAGTATGTGCAGGGCTTTCCAGCTTAGCATTTCTGGTTTTCTCTTAGGGCATATTAAAAAAAGGGGGAGGGGGATGTGGTTGCTTTTCAGAGTTTTAGGTAGTGGTTGGACTCTATGATCTTTACGGTCTTTTCCAACCTGAGTGATTCTACGAATCTAACAGCCTGCTGCAACACTTGTGTGTAGTGTTTTTTGATAAGGAGTTTCAAATGTTGGCTTCGGTGATTAAAGACAGAGGTGATAGGCAGAAACAGAGGAACAGTGAGTGCTGGAGTTGGAAAAGTAGTGCTATAATTAACAATATGTAAGTAATGAATAATTTGAAAGCGTTTGGAGTGACATTGTGGTCACTTTGTGCAGTGGAAATACTGAGTTGCTATTAAAAGTGGAAAGGGATGGACTGTCAAGAAGGCCATCAAGGATAAGTTCATGATAATTTCGAGAACTGCATCTCTACAGTACGATGCCTGACATACCATAAGTAGGCCATGAGTGCAAATATGAGTGCAAATATGCATTGAACTGAAGGGCAATATGAATCTGAACAGAGTGGAAACAATCTGGATAAGCTCCAGTTTTTGGAGTTCATGGTGGAGCGCGCAGAGGCAGGCCTCAGTGCTAGCAAGGTTGCTCAGGTGAACAGAATGTGGTGTTCTTCTCAGGTAGTGGAGAAAGTCACCTAAGACCTAACCTAGTCATCTGGCCAAGAAAGATTGCTTCCTGCTAGAGTGGTAAATGAAGGAAGACATTTAGTATGGAAATACCCTCATATACAGCTAATACAGCCAGTACCCTCCATACAGCCTCTGGCATGTTTTTGGGGTACACTGATTGCTTCATGGTGCTGAGAACCAGCTTCAGTTTCAGTAGTGCTTAGAAACAGCAATTAAATAACAATTTAACAACTTCCAGCCACGGCAGCCTTTACAGTGCATTAACTCATTGGATTTGAAAAGGGGGAAGACCGTGATAAGGTCCCTGCTTGAAACTTCTCTATTTGGTGTCTGCCATCTACCTCATCTTTAATAACATTAAAAAGTTCAACACAAAATTTGGATTTTATTTTTGGATTGTCAAACTCTGTGACCAAAACTTCACTTGTTGTCATTAAGCTGGTAAGCTATCAGCAGAGAAGATAGGTCGCTTGAAGGACGGTGGCTGGAACTTGAGTCAGTGCTCTATCCAACCTGTACAGAAGTTTTATTTCCAGAAACTGGAGATGGCTTGCTCAGCTTCTGCAGGATTTAATGGGATTGCATGATGGAGTCGTTTATAGCTCCTGACTTTTACATTAAAGTCTGCTGGTTTAGACTTCCTGGCTAGTGTGAAAGGTATCATAACAAGCCCTTATCATCTGTACTTTAGTAGTTGTCAAGCTGTGTATGGAGAAAGAAAAATAAAGTTGTGTTAGCATAAATCAAGCATACGTAAGCAGCGTGTTCTATCATCAGAAAATCCTTAGGCAAAAATTACTAGCATTAAAAAACCTCAACATTTTTGATTCTCTCATGATTTGTTCCAAGAATTTTGGTTCTAAAAAGGAGTGCTATTTTAACTGTGACAAATGTTTACAAGGTGTTACTCAATAGGTTCAGAATAAGGGAGCAATTGCTTAAAAATGTGGACAAATTAAGAAGGATATATTTGGACATTTCAGTGGAATCACTGTAATTATTTGCTGTGTCCCAAGTATGGTAAATTCTTGTTTCCCTTTTTGTAAAAATTCATGTTTCAACAAAGGAAAAGAACTTTGATTGTCAGCTTTTGCTTAAAAAAGAAGTAGGAAGTCCTATGATTAAAGGAACATAAGTGTATGTGAGAGAAGGAGGAAATGAGAGTTTCAGAAGCAAAGAGCTGACAGCAGGGATTTACCCAAGCTTTCTATGTGACCTTGAGTTTCTGATCCCAGCCAACAACATGCAGTGTCTCACTGCTCTGTGGCCTACAAATTCCAGGAATATTTAGCAGCGTGAACTCAAAGAATATGTTGTGTATACTTCCCCTTGCAAGTCCCTCCTGTATTCCCCTGCCATCTTTCTTGCAGTCTAGAGCTAGATACAAATCTAATAGAGAAACAAGATGAAATGTCTGCAAGTTTTCACATGTCTTTTAACCAGCATGCCATGATGAAATGCAGAAGCCAATAAACAAGAAGAAAAATGAACATCACTGGGGACTCAGGTACTTGCCTGCTTTGTACTTCAATTCCTGGGCATTTTGGTAAAGTGTATTTTCTGAACAACCAGCAGATTATGATCCAGCAGGCTTCAAGAGATTGTGACTCTTCTAAAGAAGATCTCATTCACGATAGTGTGAGTGAAAAACTGAAAACTGAAGTCAACAACTGCTGTCCTTCCGGATCGGACAGATCACCCATTGGAATAAAGAGCTCATAAAAGATTTGACATTTTCTCCTCCATTGTCTTCACTGCCAAGTGTGATTTCTGCCCAGTGGCTGCTAGTGCAACCAGCGCTCTCTTCTGTACCAGACAAACCAAGGCTATGGGAAGTCTGAAATCTTTTATGTACATCAGAATCTTGCTTTCTCAATCAGGAATGGTGTTTGTTGGACCATGTCCCATTCCTGATGCATGATTTCAAACCCAGTTCCTCCCTTCAGTTCCGGACCCTTGTCTTCTCTCTCGAGGCACGTTTTCCTAGTTCTCTATAGGTAGATGCAAAATAAGCTGTCCATGATCTGAGATATGCTGAACCTTCCATGTGAGTAGTTCATTTGACCAGAACCAACATTTTATTTGTTTGTATTCTAGCTGTAGTTTGGACTTGGTTCTACAGAACAAACAGAACTCTCTGTTTGGAGTCTGTCTGTGCCCAGCAAGTTTGGAATACATCATTGGCCTTCACCATTACAGGTAGACATGCTTTGAGTGTTATAATGTCAAATTCAAGGCTTCCTCTTGACTAAGTACTCTCAGTCTGCTAGTATTGCAAAGCATTTCTCTAGCCTTCGACTTTGGCTTCTGCACCTCCTTCCATTTTTCTTAACTGTTGAAAGACTGGCATTGAAATGGTGTACAGAGTTCCACTGCTAGTCTTCTCTGTGTTCCTGATTGTTCTTTAAGCCTACATTATGCTGAAACAATTCAAGGTCAATGAGAAGTTTTCTTGTATTTTCAGAAAGATCATTGGAACAAAACCTGTGCAAATACATTTCTTACCAAAGCTTGCAAGAATCACCTAAGTTTGCACAGGAAGTTTGTGCAATGTGATCAGCAAGTTTCTGATGTTTCCAGCCTGTCTGCAGCATGAGTGATGAAGCACTGAGCTGAGACCAGACTGTTAAATGAGCTTCTAAATGTAGAAGTAACTTTTATATGTAAGCAACTCAGTAGTTACCAACTGTATTAGCCTCCCAAGTTGTCTGGACGTTCAGTCTGTACTAAGATTCGCACTTACTACCAAACTGGCCTGATTTTGGAGACCAAAAAAAACAGTTGTAAGTCACATGAGAGGGTCAGATAGAATTGTGAATTTTGTGCCAAATGCTCCACAAAAAAAGGCCGAGCTCATCCTCTTGCCCTAAAGCATATGGCTATTTGTCCAAACTGTTTTGAGACTGTAATAGAAATGAGTGTCTTTTCCTCCTCTCCAACCATCTCTTCCCAAAGGATTTTGCAGAAGCTTCTGGCCATTAACCTGGATGTGTAGACACTGCTGTTTCTGGAGGAGGTTTAGGAGTTAAACAGCTGCCATGCCCAGACCTATACCCAGGCTGATGATAACTCTCCTTAATCACAAGTTTGGAGGACTTTGTCTCTCAGACCTAGCATGTTCTGTCTATATAAGGGAATAAACACAGACATAGTAAAGCATTACCCTAGTGCATCTTATTGTTGGGCAGGAAAGAAATTTGATTTTAAAAAGCCCACAAACCTCGTTGTTGTTGTTATTGCTGTTTCCTATAAACATATAAAGGAAAAGGAAAATATAAAGGAAAATAACCTGATACTAAGGGACTGCTGCTGGAGGGAAATGTAATCATCTTTTCCAACAGGAAGAAGATGGCAGCCTCATTATTCCTGCCTCAGATAACACTCTGCCCCTGGGGGAAGTTTTTTGTTTTTGCTGTGTAATTTTTTAATGCGTTTATTGCCCTAAGCCTATAATCTCCAAAGTGAAGTAGTGACTGTGACCCTTAGCTAAGGAGGTGCTATAATGCTTTTGCTCAGTGCTATGCTAGCTGCTGAGTGCTGCGCTGTGCGGAGTTCTTCTGCCTCCTGCGGACACCAGCTGCTACAAGATGTGTTTCTTTCTAAATGACAGAAAAAGCAGGAGAGCAGGAGACTGAACCAAGTTATTGGTATGGCTCTTCATGCATACATGCATGTCTCTAAGCAGGTGAAGATCTGGCCCTACCAACTTGTGGATTTCAAAGTGTTCATTGACCTCAGTACTTCAAACTTTCTACTTTGGTACTGAAGTGCTTTGTATAGAGTTCCCTGAGGACAGTGTGTTTTCCCAGCTAACTACAGTTTCCCAGTTAACTACTGCCTAAAACAGAAGTTTTTTTAGGCCATTAGATTGGTGGGCCAGCCTGACTTCTTACAGTGTCCACAACTGCAAACTAGTTTCAGCTACAATGCCAAAGGAAGCATGACAGTTGGAAAACAATGTGGAAGAGTGATGATGATGTGTAGATCAGTCAGTTTTGAAGGGTGACAATGCAGTCTGCGTGGCCCTGGGCTTCACAGCAGAGACCCCACAGAAGCACAGATCGTTGTGCTAAAGGCTGTGCAAGGCATACAGCTGGTCAGACACTAAAGGAACACAATAAACAGAGTGCTGTGGAGAAGCTGTAAGAAGGGCTGGGTGCTGGCACAGAAAGCAGAAGCTCTGTGAGCAGCAGGACAGTCTTGCAAATGCCAGTGTCTGACATATGTGAAGGCTGCTGAGAGCCAGAGCTGAAGGGATGGATGTTTGGAGTGCAGCTGGTGGGTCCCAGGGAGATTTCCAGAAGCTGCCCTGTGGTTGAGCCTGCGTCCAGATTTCCATATACACCAACTTGAAAGATGTAGAATTTGCTTTGATTTGTATTGATTAACTCAGGTCCTAATTTTTGCATAACTTGTATTATAGAGGACAGTTGCATTTTCCTGTTATCTCTTTCCCAGGTATCTGCTTTGACAGCATGTCAGTGCTTCCTTTTGGAAATCTCAAGGAATTAAAACTTATCTGCAGAACGTTGTATTGATTTCTGCATTTAGCATAGCTTCCACATTACCGATTATGACTCAAGACCCTTTCCCTCTTAAACTAAAGCAGTTAGTTGAACTCAGGCATTGATTTTCAAAACAAATGTTCAGTTGACTACCTAATTATGCATTTGTGTAATTTTGTGTTGCACAGAAAAATTGCGTTAGTACTGTATTAGGAAATTTGTTTCAGTGGGGAATCACATTCTCCACTAGATGGTAATGTTGCTTCAGATCATTTGTGTTGAAAGGAGCTTTTCTGCCAAGAACTCCTGAAGGAAGTGGAGGGAAGCCACAGGATTTGTCCAAGAAGTGATTTTTGGAATTTTGGTTGATTTGGAGGAGAAAAAAAAAAAAAGGTTTCTATTTTCTATAAAATAAATAATTTTTATTTGGAAAAGTTTTGATGAAAACTTTTGTGCTGTAATGATTAGGACCATGGAAATCTTAGTCCATGAAACAACCTTCAGAACTTGTAAAAAGAATTAATTGATGGAGAATGCAGAAGACAAGCTGAATGATCTCTGTTTGAAGCATGTACCCAATACTCATCATTGCTGCTGAGTGACTTGAAATCCTTCAGTTGTTGCTAGCCACAATTCTGCTGTGAGGAAGCAAAATTCTCCTTTTATGGCAAGAAAGACAGAGAAGCTGAAGACCATTTCTGCAGTGGTACTGGAAAGTCTTGCTAGTAACATCAATGCAATTATTGGTGAGGTACAACAGCCAGGCTACTCTTCACCCTGCCCTGGGGCTTGGCTCAGCCAAGCTGGCATGTTCAGCTTATGCCTGAGCTGTGACATGCGTGTGATGCCAGGAGGCTCAGGCCAGCCCTGCAACCAGGTATACCTAGGCTCACATGGGCAGGAGCTGGTGGTGCTGGGAAGCATCACAGTATTATTCCACCACAGTGAAAATCCGATCAGGGAATGAACACCTCACTATTCACAGCAAATGCAGGCTGCAGAGCCCACTGAAAGTTTTCACAGAAATGTCGTTTGCCTTTATTTGCTTTTGGCAAAACACAAACAACAGCGAAATGAAAAGAAAGCAACTTGCCCCAGAAGGAAAAGACAGTTCCTGCATGTGCTACAAACAGCTGCAGGATTACTCCTAGGCAGGATCTTAGGCCAGTGCAGCTCTGGAAGATGTTTTAGTAAGTCTTTAAATAGCACATAACATTAAAGCTAAATACGTTTTTCACCTTGGATCTCAACCTCAGGATTCTAGTTTTTGCACTAGAGTTCAGCATGAAATGTATTGAACTCTTTTACATTTGATTTCACCTGAGCATTACAGGCACTCTCTTAAATCAGCTGCATTTGTTTCTCAGAAGCGATCCACAGTTGTTACAATTTAAAGCAGAATTATGCTATTTGCAAATAATAACTTGCTCTCTGCTAGCACCAGGTGAGAGAACATCATCACTCGGTTTACATTAAGTTTGAGTCAGTGTCAGCACTGGATCCGTTGAGAATCAGATATATACACTAATGTTCATCTGTGCTAGATTTATTTTTAGCTGAAGTTTAACAGACTTTTCACCTTTCAGTTTGGATACCAGATTAAGAAATGCACTGCCAGGAAAAATTAAACAGAATTTTGACATAAAGTGAGGATTCCTGATTTTGATGGTTCTGCAATGTGATTCCATTAACTCTTGTTAAAGGATTATTCGGTCCTTGGCTACAGATGTGGCTGTGACTACAGATAAAGCTACAGGAAGGCACAATTAAGAGTGAGAAAGGAAATGCAAAGTTCTGCTTAAACTTTGTGTTGGTTTCCCTATTCTGTACTCCTTGCACACATCAACCCAATGGAAACACGAACACCTCAATTTGTTTTGAATCAGAGAGAGGCGTTTATGTCACCCTGCAGAGAGGCAAGGCCCAACTCACTGCGGCCAGCCCTCCCACAGGCACCGTGCTCTCTGTCAGCTGCCTCACCTCTGCCTTACTGAGACAGGTGAGGGTTGTAATGAGAGGTAGCCACTGCAGTCAGAGCTGACACGCTTGATGGCTCTTTGGGCTCAGAATGTGGTCATCTGTGCGGACAGGAAGCAGCAAATAGGATGTTAATCGTAGTGGTGCTGAAAGTGCCACTGTTTACCCTGGCACATGGTTCCAGGCCTGAAGGTTGAAGAGCAGCTTTACCTCAGGAGGATGAGTGCACTCTGGTTTTTCAGCCTTCAGTTAACACACGAAGACTTTGAGACCACAGCCTACCTTTTTATATCACCTGCTCTGATAATTAACAAGGGAATTTAAACCTAACATACTATTACGACCTTTCAGGCCGTTGTGAGGCTCCAGCTACGAGGAGAGCCAATCTGCACATGTTGCAGGCTGTCTGACGGCAGCGAGCAGGCCTTTGGACACCCTGTGCAGGACCATGTGTGAGATCCTCTGCTCACAAAGCACATTCCTGTCCGCAAGCTGTGACCCCTGAGCTGCTCCACGACCTGTGAGGCCCACCGGGCCCCGCACAGCGCAGCCCACTTGTCGGCACAGCAACCCCAGCGAGCTTCTCGCAGCAGGAACAGGCAAGGGATTTGGAAAATCTCCATTCTGTCCTCATTTTTTCTAATTTGCATCTACTTCCATAGCTAGTTCTAAACGTGCCAGGTGTCAATCTCCAAAGCCAGGGCAATATTTGGCCCACATTTTGTTCCGTGTTGAGTTGGAGGGGTTTTGTGTCACTCGCACGTGGCGTTGTTGAATCACCCCACAGCTCAGGGATCTGCACAGTGCCATAGGTAACCTCACAGGTGACTCCTGCTATCCTGACCCCATGGCTGAGAGAAGGACGGATGTACATGCACAGAGCAGGGCTGCAACTGATGGTCATAGGGTGACTGATTAATTCCTGGCTTATTTTACTGCACAGAAAAAGTCCATTTTGGTGACAATTTTCCTTTTATCGAAAGAAAGATCCAGACAATATAGGTGTTTTTGTTAAATTTGTAATGTATCAGATGTTTGTGTTGTATTACTCTCTTATTATTCTCATAATCTTGCCAATATTATGAAAACTAATTTAACACTGGGTGTTGTAATTTGGCAATTGAAAAAATAACTTCTCTAGAAAAAAGTTCACTATTTCCACTCAGTGCCCCAAATTAAAATCCCTTCAGTTTTACTGCTGCCTTTTAAAATAGAGCTACATAGAAAACATTGTTCTATTTCTCTGCTCTTCTGCAGGGCTTTCCATTTGTAGACTTAAAAGAGTATTAGAGAGAATATAACATTGTCTCTCTCTTTATATGCATGATAATGCAAATATAGTAAGCTTAAATGGCCCTGTTTGGGCCCATCCTGCAGAGCAGAGATGAAAGGGATGAAGTTGGAGGGCCTTAGCCCTGCTGCACTCTCTAGCCCTGAACAGCACTGGCTTTGCTGGGGATGGAACCCTAGATGAATGCAGGACGTGGTGGCAGTGAGCCAGGAGAGAGAAGCTGAAGTGTGCTGCAAAGCTGCACCCTCAGCTCCCAGCCCTGGTATCCTTGCTTCACCTCATTGGGGCCTCTTTGGCAAGATGAGCTCTCTGCAATAGGTCAAAGGAGATGAGCTCAACACCTCACCTGTAGCATCTGTGGGCTGTGATGTGCAAGCTGAACAGAGGGAAAAATACTTGTAAGGGAAAAAGATGGGCTAATGGAGCAGGACAGCACTGAAATAGGCATGGGCAGCTGGAACGGGCCTCTTACAGAAGGTCTGCAAGTGGCTAAGACTTTAGATGATGTACTGCAGGCTGACTTCTGGTGTTGTTAGATGCCAGTAAGTAGGGCTATGAGGAAATACAAATGATGATTAGTAAAACAAGTGTGTAAGTTTACTGCATAGAGACTTTGAGGAAATTTCTGCTGATGATGCAGAATGGTACTCACTCTGATCATTTTGAACCTAATATCCAGAACAGGCAGGAAGCATTAAAGCAAAAGCAGGATTTCCTCCTAGTAAATTCAGTTTCCTTCTTTTAATTTAATTACATTGTACTAAGTGAAGCCATCCTTTTTTAAGTCATAGACAGAGAATTTAAAAGAAAGAACAAACAAATAGGAAAAAAAAAACTCAACAGAAAGAAAAGAATACCTGTCAATGCACTTCCTTTTGCATACAGACAGGTGGAGGCAGCAGTGCCAGTGGACAGGCAACATATGAGGGCTAAATGCCACTCTGATCTGTGCCTGAAGTGCCCTTTCTGTGCTCCTCCTGGCACCTGCTGTGCAAGAACTTTGGATTATTTTCCATGCCCACCTGCTTGTACCTATTAATGAAGAGTAGTTTCTTCAGCTACAGCCTCTTAATTCAGGCTTTTCCATGTACCTGAGCTTACTGTGGATTTCATTTTTGTTTCTCTGCTTCCTGTTCGCTTGATGCCAATCTTCTATAATATTTTAATTTTTTGCTCTAGAAAGTTTTTGCTACCAAGACTTTGTGAATTATACAAAACAGGGTTGTTTTTATTTCACACTGCTCTCTCTTTTACTTTTGGAGTAGTGACCAACAGAGCCTTTAGAGTTACTCTTCCAGAGATTTTTTCTTGTAGAAGAGCTGGCTTGTGCAAGGTGCCAGCAGGATAGAAGCAAAGGGAACACGGGATCGAAGCAGAAAGGATGCAGTCATGAATCCTTCTGGGAGGGGAGGCCCAATGCAGGACACCCCAAGTCTGCTGCAGGATGCGCAGTAGGGCAGGATGATGTTTAAGTTGCGCTGTGAATTGGGCTACTGTGGCCCACCAGCAGGTGTGGCTGGTGCTGCTGGGAGAAGCACATTTTCTATGGGGAGCACCAGCAGAATGCAAATGTGAAAGAAATTGGCAGGAAGGGTGTGCTGGGGTCAAAGCCAAGAAAGCACATCCGCCTTGGAGCTTTTAAAGCCATGCATTGTGGTCCAAGCATCAGAAATTGTCCCAGAGGTTCAGGCAGCCTTAGCAGCTCCGCATTGCTTCATTCGATAGGCGTTTTGGCAGCAGCTCTTGGCTTTTCCTGTGGCCAGCGTGAGGGTCAGGGGGAGGGAAGCTGGGGCAGGTACTGGAATAGGGCTGTAAAGGTCACCATGTAGCTTCCTGAGTCCGTCACGGGAAAAAGGCTGGCACAGGGCATGCTGGCAGCTCTAGGAGACCTTGAACCCCTGTGCAAATTTACCAGGGGATATGGAAAAGCAAACTGAGGGAAGCCCAGCGAGAGCTGCAGTGGTTAAAGATGAATAGCAGGTTTTTAACTAGGCTTGGTCAGGAATTTTACAACTTGGTGCTTTTCAAAAGGTATTGCCTACACTGATCAGACTCAAGAAATTTTTGCTAGAAGCAAATGTTTTTCCCTTTCTTTTTTATTTTCCTTTTTTTTCTGCTTTTTCTTCATTTTTCTTTCCACATTCTTATAAGGAAGTAAGAGAAAGAGGAGTACTCACGATGTGAAAACAGGCCATTTGGCCTTAGCATCCCCTTAGTCCCTCTCCTGCAAACAACCAGCAGTGGGTGAGTACAGCCCTCCTCTGGGATGAGGGAAGAGCCCAAGTCTGGCCACTCCCTTTGCCAGCTCCCAGCCAAAAGAATAGGACTCTGCTTTTCCTCCCGAGTGTTTTCTCTGCTGGGAAATGATAAAGAATGTGTTTTTCAGTGGTTTCTCTGGAAGCTCCTATGCTTGTTATAAAGAACAAAAAAAAAAAGTTTGTTTTTTAAAAAATGATGGTGGTTTTCTTTTTTCATTAATCGCTGCCCTCACCTTGGGGTGAGTTGAACAAGCAGCTGAGTTCATAGCCTGGTGAATAGGGCTCAGACTGGTCTCTTGGACATCTCTTGGTTTTTGCAAAGTCCTTCAAAAGATTTTGGGCTCCTTCCAATTCAGAGTAGGAAAGGCTTTGAAATTTTGCACTTCTGTGGGATGAGGAAACTATTTTCCACCAGACACTAGACATCAGAAAATATGTTAGAAAACAGCCAAGGAGACTGGGAGAACAGCTAAGTCTTCATGCGTCATGCTTAGTTTTAGTGGGGTCAAGGAATGGTCGGGCTTACTTCACATCAGGGCTTTTAATGCTGTGCCTGTGTTACTACATGAGCTTAATAGAGTGAGATTTCAGTGAAGCATTTTCAGTCAAAAACTTTCATTCCAAAAATTGAGCTGAGAGATATTTCTCTTTGGGAATCATTGGGACTTCGAGCTTGGAGCAGAAGGAGATGGGCAGCCTCTCTATCTGTACGTGAGGTAAGATATCTGGGCGTCATAGGATATATGTTCTAATGGTGCTGTGTTTGAAGCCAAAGAGTTGGCATAAACAGTATTTGTTATTGCCACTCTGCTGCAACTGATTTACTGGTTCTTCTGGAAGCAGGAACTGTCAATAAGTCATGAATGAAGTCACTGGCAATTAAAGATGAGTGAATCTTAGGAGCTGTGCTTGGAGACAACACTGAGAAATTTATGTTCTTATTCATACATGTTAAGAACTTTATGGAGTATTTTGATATATCATTACTCCAGAGAGGCCAACATGTTTGTTGTTTTGGTAGTGCAGTCTCAGGTGAACCCAGAGGTGGAAAGCTTGACAAAAAAGTTCCTTAAATTTTTTACTTCTCCACTTTCAATATCCAGAAATGCTTTCAATTCACAAATTCAGTGCATGTTGACTGATACTTTTATTCAGCACACCTTACAGTTTTTGAAACAGTAAGCAGTAAAATTTTATGCTGCCATTAATTAATTAGTAATTCAGTGTATGCATTATTTATTTTGTACATTACACCAATCTCTTTGGCTGAAGTGTTCCCTCCTTAGTGAGTGATGCCTGCCTCTAAAAGTGAGCTTGTGAATATCAATAATTAAAAATCTGCCCAGTTCCAATAGCTGCATGCTAAAAAGTTGTGCTTTGCTTAGATGGATTATTTAATCCTGGACTGGTAAGCAGTGTGCATGGTGCAGTTATTCTGCAAGGTTCCTGACATGAAAACTCAGTTTATATTCCATATCATTTATTTAGATGGTTTAGCTAGCTCACCCTAGAATTACCACCTAACTTTACACTCTCTTCATTCTTCTCTGAGAGCAATTTCTGCTGCAGGTTGCTGGGAGGGAAGCTTGGTTCCTCCATGAAGTACAGTGATTTCAGTTTTCCACTTCATTTTCATAAAGCATGTGTGAAGATACTGTTCTCTTGCGTCTGTTCCTCTCTCCATGTAACACCAGGTCAACCTGTGGTCCCTGCTGCTTTGTCACTGTAACATTTATTTAAAAGCAGGAGGAAACAGATGGCTGTGCTGAAAGGAGAGTGAGTGGCAGAGAAAAGTAAATGTGTTGGGTGGTGTGGAACTAAGGGAGAAATGGGAGTGATCTGCAGTCAGTGAGAAGAGAGAAGGGAGGAGAGTGATGTCACTTCCATGGCAAGGTAAGAAAAAGCTGAAATGCATCTTCCAACAGCTCCGTTGGACTTCAGCAGCTGTCAGTAGAGTAGTAACAGTACAGAGTAAACACTGAAAGTGCTTTTTTTAATGGTGTATATTAAGTTGCCAAATATTTAAAACAGATAGTGGTTAATCAGCCATTATATCATTATTGTATAGTTAAGCATCAGTTTTACAAGAATGCATGCAAGATTTAATAGGGCACCAATTTTCAGTGTAATTCATGCAGAGTTATCTATGTAGAAATATATTAGAGAAAGTGTCTTGGTAATATTATTTATCCAGGAGCCTCTTAGGGATTCTGAGGTGATGGTCTCTGTGATCTTTCACTCCCCTTTGTCTCTGAGTGCCGTTTGATGTCTTTCCAAGCATGGCATGTCTTCCTCTCTTCCTCAGCACAAAACTTTCTGGTCTTCCTTTTTTTTCTTTTTTTTTTTTGTTCTCCCTGTGGGCTCCACCCACAGGGCTTGCCTGCTGGCTGGCTGTGATGGCTGATGGCTGATTTCCTCAGACAGTGGCTAATCTATTTCCATTGTCTTTCGTAGTAGCTGTGATGTGTGTCTCCTGTAGCATCCATCCAACCGTCCATTAATGTCTAAAATGTGAAAGGATATCAATATTTAAAAGTATTCTCATCAATTTCCTTTTAATCCCCTGTGTCTCTCAGTAAAATTCCCTCTACACTTATGTTCAGAACTGAAGTTTGTTTCTGAGTTAAACTTAATTTCCACACTTCTTTGAAACAGTAGAAGCCACTGTTCTCCCATCCCAGTACAATTATCTCCTCTAATGATAGGAAAAGCTCACAAAATTTCCAGCCCAAATGACTCCACTTTTGCAATCTGTGTGTTTTGTTATATTATTCAGTATACTTTTTATCATCACTGCCTTTAACAGATTCCTCAGACTCTTCAATCACACACTGTCACATCTGGTCAGTGATCCAGGTTATCATTTGTGAAATCTGGCTCTTCTGGGACTTTGATGTTCACTGTATCTCTGTCTAAGGAATTCCTTAGTCAAAAAATGGAAGCAGTAAAAAGTATTCAAAAATCTGCTTATCTCACATTAATCTGTGCTTTTAATAATGTGAGAGAAGGTTGCTCTCTCAGTTACAGCACAGAAGCATTCCAGGCTATTAACAACCTTCTAAGCAACCCAACTCTTCACAGATCAAATGTATTCTTAAGGTTTATAAAACGTATGTACTGATTTGAGTGCCAGAGGATGTTCCGTATAGTAGATGGCCCTAAAACAGTATTATGCTCCTTTTTCTGCTTCTGTATGCTGAAGTTGAAACCATCATTTCAAAATCAGATATCCACTGATTGTCTCAGATTCTCCAGAAATACTCTTGACAAGAGCATGTGTGATAGAGAAATAAGGTTTCTCTTTCAGGCATTTAATCAAGAGACCTTCTTCCCCTCATGGAGGACGTTTGTTATCTAATCCAATTTATGCCAAAAGTTCATTTAAGGCAGCAGAAGAGGTTGGACTTCCTGTATCTAACAATTCAGCCAGGAATGGCACACTGCATTTTCATTTTTCAAGGCCGGAACGGCTTTCCACAATCCAAGGTGTTTTTAAAACCCAGGGTGGGGGAGAGGCAGATTTAAACATCGGTGCACAGAGCCGTAGAATTTTCGAAATGGATTCATTTTTAAAATGTAAATGTTTAACCTGATCTATGATGAACATTTTGGCCCTTAATGACTGTCACCCTGTGAAAGCCTGTTGTCATGCAGGTATGACTTGCCTTGCCTTCAGCTGAAGGGGGCAGAAGTTGGGAATGCTCAGCAACTGGCAGGAATGGGCTCTCAATTACTAGAGAAACAGAATGTCTCACGGAGCTCCCTGCCAGCCATCACTACCAGCCGTTGTAATGACAGCCTCTGGGGTAGGGCTGGTTGGAGTGAATTGTGCCCCTTGCTGCAATCTCTGTGATGTGGTACAAAAGGATACCTTCTGATTTCCCAGTGCCATGCAGTTACACTAACTTTCATACTTTTCACCCATTTATTAACACATCTCCCCATTGTCCTTACTTTTGATTTTTACTCTTAGGACAATTCCAGAGAAAACTGCTTTGAGTACTTTTCACTGACAAACTGAACACGTGTGTATTTCCAATGACTGCTGGCAGTTAAGCTATCCCTGTAACTAATGTGACTTCTCTTCCTTGTGTAGAAGCCTGGAAGGTTAATATGTATGTTTTTACTATTACTGCTCCTCTCATTACCTGGGTTCATGCTTGGTCATGATCTCAGACAGCCCAAGAACATCTCGTGCTGGGAGGCACTTGTCTTCCTGAACCATCTGTCAGTGTGGTGAGAGCAGCCAGCTCTTCCCTGAACAAACACCTGGGCAGGCATTTCTCAGAAACACTGGGCTGCTCCTGTAGAGGTGACCGCATCAGTGTCACATGCAAAGATCTGATTTCATATGAGATGTTACTAAGTGGTTAACTAGAGCTAATATTGCTTTGTGGAAATGTTCTAGCCTGAGACAGACTGGGATGTCTGCAGCCAGACCATAGCTCCTCCCTCACACTGTGTAAGGGAAAGAGAGGACTGTGCTGGGTGTGGGATCTGGAATAACATCAAGGGAGGAGGGCGAGGATTGGGGTCAGGTGTGGAAGCAGAGAAGAAAGCCACAGAGCATTCTCCAGGGCATAAGAAAGGGGAGAGGAGGAGGGATAGGACGGACTGCCCTGCCTCAAGACAAATGCAGGGTGGAGCTGGCATACATCTTAATCCCAACAACTGTTTCCATCCTGAACAGCCCATGGTAGCTCTGGTGAGGACACTTTGCCTTTTGTTTATTCACTGTGAGAAAATGCATGGAAACGTTATCCTCTTGGTTTTCTCACTCGAAGGAGAGGGGAATTGGCCTACTGTGGGGAAAATGAAAGGGCATGCTGTGTTTCTGTTTACTTAGGAAATATCAGAATGGGTTTCAATTATTGGCAAAAAAAAAAAAGTGGAATTCTGTGATATTAAGTCAGAGAGTTGAATTTTCATGGCATATTTCATGCGCTCAGGTCCTGAACTTCTTCTGAAGAGTCCCTTCCTGAGAAATCTCCTAGGAAGTCCCCTCCCATTGCAGAGAGCATGGCAGGGTTTTTAGGATCTTGGAGGAGGTCACCTACTGCAGTACCAAGCGCTGCATTACTGAGCTCTGCAGCTCCTCGTTTTTGTTCCTCAGCTTCGTGTTTAGCTTGGAGGCCAACCGAGATCTGCTGAACTCAGCTGGTGATAGCTGGGGGAGACAGCTGTGGAAGCAGAGGCAGCAAAGGACAATTGAGAGGATTAAGTGAGTGAGCATTAAAAAAAAAAAAAAATACTGCAAGGAACAGATCAGCCAGGGCAGAACCATGTGCTGATGGCATAACTGCGCGTTATCAATGCAGCTCTTGTTCTGCTTGGGCCCTTCTTCTCAGGTTTCTGTATCTCTCCTAACAGCAGCAGGCGTGCCCACCCTGCTGCTATAGACATAACCACACTTTGCAGGGGCTTACCCAAGCTGGACTGAAACGTGCTGGCTGGCAGCATGGCCACAGCAGTATCCAGTGCAGTGAAGGCTGCCAAGTATGCTGGGGGTGGGGGCAGATAAGAATTTAGATGGGTTTTGCAGTGGACCCTGATTTGTGTGTTGCTGTCTCCATGCTGGTATACGTGTCCAATGAATGTGGGCCTGCAAGGCTGTCCTGGTCCCCACCTGCAAGAACAGGTGTTGAAAGCCCTTGCCTAACCCTGTGTTTGCTGACGTCAGTGAGGATTGTCGTGCTGACGTAAAGGAGAGCAGATTTTCTGAAAATGCCACGTTGGTGTTTATTTTGCTTCCTTGCATGAAATGGCGTGTGGGCCTGTTGCAGGGCTTGGTCTGCTGCCTCTGCAGCAGTGTCAAAGTGTTTCAGACTGCTGGGCTCCCCACAGCTGACAGCATGGGGGATGACATGCTGTGTGCAGGCCAGTCAGTTGGGACGTGGAGTGGCAAGCCAGCATTGCCTTGACCTGATGAACCAGATCATCTGGAAACACTTCAGCAGGACATATGCATGCAGGTTGCTGCTTAATCCCAAGGTGAGTGCCTGAAGCCATGTGGTTCATCGTTTGGTTTCTGACCTGGGGTCAGACGCCTCCAGTGTACTAATCCCTTTCAAACACACCTCTGTGTGATTTGTTTGAACACTGGACTGGGTGAGCTTGGTGAATGAAAGTGGTATTACAGCACCATTGCCTTATTGTTTGTTGTATCCCATCTGCTGTACTTGAATGACTTTTTCTGCCAGTGTAATTATTATTAGGGGAGATGCATTTAATTTTGTCATCTCCCAGAAAATTGTTTAGCTTTTATAGAATAGAATGGAATTGTGTAGAACAGAATAGAGTAGGAGTAGTTCAGTTGAAAGTGACCTGCAGAAATCATGCAGTCCATCTGTAGGGCTAACCAAAAGTTACAGCATATTCCTGAGGGCACTGCTGAAATGTCTCCTGAATACTGACATGCATGGTGCATCAACCAGCTCACTGGGCAGCTTGTTCCAATTTTTGAGCACCCTCACAGTAAAGAACTTTTTCCCAGTGTCCATTGTTAACCTTCGTAAGTACAACTTTGTGCCAGCACATTGTGTTATCCTTTCAAAACTGAACTTAAGGTGTGAGGTCAGGTCTTACTTGTTTTAAGCAGGAAAGTGCTTTAAAGTCACCACCCTGCTGTTAAGTGAGGAAATTGAGAATTAGACGCAGATTTACATTTCTGTATATACTGATAAAATCGATCCTACTTCAACAGAAACCAATGGCTAGAGTTGCCCATGGTCTTCAAAATGACAAAGACTGGAAGTGAATTGACATAATATAGAGTTGAATGTTGAAAGACAGTAGTTAGTCTGTGTTCCTGTGAACTTTTCCAAGTTTTGAGAAACTCTTTTCAGCTTGTCCTGAAGACTAAAGGTCTCAGAAACCTTCTCTACAGCCATACTTCAGCAGTAATTTCAAGGGGTGTGTTTTCCTTTATTCAGGCTATTTGCTTACAATCATGTGTTTACCTTCTTAGAGATGAGCCTCCTTTTGTGTTAGACTCTGTACAAACACAGCACTTGAACTTTTGCCATCCAGTGACAGACTGGAAGCAATGGCAATGCTGTCTGGTATTTGCTTTTGTAAGTAAAGTGATATGTTTCTTTTTAGGTTACGTTAATCACATTTCATTATTCATTCTCTCTGACCTGTCTCAGTATGGCTTCTTATAACAGAGCAGAATAATGACTGTTTTTCTTTTCTTTTCATGGATTTTAAGGTCAAAAAAGACCATGTTGTCACCTTTCACATTGTACAGATCATAGAGTTACTATCAGTGATTTCTGTATGTCCAGCAGTATCAAGGAGAAATAAATGGCTTCAGGGAAACATTAAGGTTTGATACCAAGTCTTCAGATGGTGGACAGTCCATCACAGCCCTCATTTAGGTCCTCCAGTCATTAATCAAATTAACAGTTAATCATTTGTTGCTCATTTCCCATCGCAATTTTTCTAGCTCCAGTTTTCCATCACTGAATCTTATTCTGCCTCTAGATTCAGTACTAGTATTATGAAAAATATTCTCTCCCTATAAGGATGGGGTTGCTCACTTTATCTTTGATCATCTCAAACTTAACTCCTTAACTCACTTTTCTCTAAGTCATACTTATTGGACTTCAAAGTGAAGTTATGTTTCCTTTTTAGAGTTCTTTCCAAAACTCTGTGAGCAGAGGACTGCTGGCTTCTGACTGTTGACAAATACAAGTAGGATCATCTGTGGCCTCTTCAATTATTCTCTTCGGAGAATTTTCATAGCAAAGATCCTCCTTAAGACAGCTAATTCCTATGTGTGGAAGCTTAAATAATAGCTCTGCCTATTTATAGCTGTGTTAAATTTTCCATTTACTTCCATCTCAGTCTTGTGTGCAAGTCTCTGCCACGCCTGCCATTTCTGAGCAATGAGTGCAGTGGGAATTCTTGTGACAGGGCACAGGGAGAGGAAAGCTAGCACCTCTCCCACTACCTTCCACTTTTTCATGGGCACAGAAAGAGTTAATGATACCACAAGGAATAAAGAAGAGCAGAAAAGATAGGTTAAAAAAAAAAACAAAATTCTTCAGTTGAACAGCAGTTTTATTTTGAGACTCTGATCCCAAACGGATATTTAGCAAACCGTCATGCAAATTGCTTTATATTATAATGGCTATTGAGATGCAATCCATGAGCTGACACATTTCAACTGGGGAAAAAAGCATCAAACACTTTGTAACGTGTTGTTATATACATAGAGGATTCAATTCAGCTGCTTCCGTACAGTTGCCCAGTGCTATCTGTGAATACCATCCTGCTCATTCCTCATCTCAGAATATTTGTATCTCATGATAGATTTCCCACGTGTCATATCTGCCAGCTGCACGTAGGTGTCTCTCATACCCCAACACTTCTTAAATGATATTACATGTCTGAACGTGGCCAAGGTTGGTAAGCCATGGATTTCTTTATTATTGAATTTAAATTATGTACAGGCCATCAAATATTAACTTGTTTTTGTTTCTTTCATTCAGCAAGTCTGAACTGCTTGCCACATCCCTGTAGAGCTGCTATCACTGTCTTCTGGCGCATGAGCAATTTACAGCATATATCTGTAAAGTGTTAATCATCAATGAGTAGGTTTGTCCAACTTGCTACAACAAAACTGCCTTTATGTAAATTATCATTTATTTTAACTAAATGATTGAAAGAAAATGGAAAATCAGTTTAACTTCTAGCTATGAGAAAATGTGGCATAAAATCTCGTCACTGCATATATAAGAAAAGCTGCAAAGAAGTAGTCACTGAAGAGCAGGCTGGGTCTGTGAACAGATATAAATTGGGCATGATTTTCTTCATCTCTAGTATCACTGGTCACGGTAAGGCATTGTGTGGTAGAGGCAATGGCTTGATTGTTAAGTGTCAGTTTGTAAAATCGTACGTCTGATAAATGTTTTGTGGCATTGAACAGACCATGAACTGAGAAGCTTTTCATGTGCATGAGTTGGCATAAACTTTGGATTCAGGGGGCTTTGGTAATACTTTGTAACCCATTTTGTGAGAGAAGAGAAGGGAGAATGAATGAGACTCTTGAACGAATCAGATATCCATTATTTGTATTTCACCTGTGCTTACAGCAGGAGACCGTTATGGCTATAGCCAAGGACAGATTGGCCCTTTAGAAAAATCCTCTGATAGCCCAGCTGCTGCCTGTGGAGTTCAGGCATGCTAGCTCGAGCACAAGAGGTGTGTATATTTCTGAGTCCCATTAGCTGCCCATGAATAGAGTTCCAGAATTCTGATTTTTTGGCTCTAACATCAACTGAATTTCTGAAGATCTTGAATTTCGGTCAGAAGCAGCAATAACAGAATTCATATGGGCTGAGAAAACAGACGGGGTCAGTTTGCCAGGAGCTTCAAGCCTGCCTGTAGGAATTACATCACTGGTTTAGATAGAGTGCTGAAGAACTTGCCAATGTCTTCATATCTGATTAACATCAAAGTGAGAAAGGAGAAGGTATCCTCAGTTTCTGCTTTATCTGAAACAGTTACCCCTATGCCAGAGGCTTTGAGTTTTTAATTTGCTGCCCTAAGAGTACTCAGAAAGGGTGGGACTGAGAAAGCTTTTCCTCAGATAGAGAGCAGTAGATAAGGCTGAGCTTGTTCTTTGAGGAGCCCTGCAAGGCAGGCATAAAGAAGGGACTGACTCCTTTGCAAGTCAAACTGTGTGGCATATCACCACTTCAAATGATAAAGGAAATAGCGGTAAAATAAATGGTGGGGATGAAACAAAACAGTCTTTACAAATCTAGAACAAAGCCTGGAAGGAAGGGAGCCCATAGCTCTTACACACTGGGCTAACATTGCTTAGTTGCATCTTTCTGTAGTCTGACAAGATTCCTCTCCACCAGCACTTGACTCCTTACTCTCCTGTTCTTGGTCTTCTTAAGCTCAAGCTTCAACACACTTTCTAGCTTCCCTTAAGCGCAGTCCATTTTTTTGTTTGTTTGTTTGTTTGTTTGTTTGTGTCAATACAAGGAAGGGATAAGAACTGCAAGCACCTTTACTCACCTACCTGTATTCTAACCCATTTAGAATTTAGAAGATGAACAAAATTTGTCAGAATGATAGGTCTGTGGTGGAAAATTTTCAACAAAAATTTAAATTTCCTGAAGGAAGTACAGACCTATGCATTGAAAGATTAGTCCCAGCTGTTTAGTCCTTTGTCAGCGTTTTGGTCAATCATCACTAGCACAGGCTACAGGGCAGCAGAAAATAAACTGGCTAAAGAACCAATGCTGAGGAAAATTGTCTATTACTGCAGTCTTATCTATCATGAACTTGTTTATGCAGTAAAACATATCATTGTCTACCTGCAGTCATTTAAGAATATGACAACAAAGAATTGCATTAAGAAGAAAGATTAGGTTCAGATTAGGTTCATTTGGAGTTATGAAAAAAATCTGCATTACAGTCAGGACTTTCATTCTTTGATATATTTATCTAAAGGAAATTGTGCTTCCTTTTTGCCCGTGGACAAGATTTTGAATGTAACAAACTCACCAGTTTAGCTACGTATGAATTGTTGAAGTCATTTAAAGAAAATCCTAAATTGCTGAAGATCCCTCTACTGGATAGTGTCAGCAAAAGCCTTATGAATTACTTAAAAGCCTAAGGCTACGTGTGCATATATATAAATAAATATATATAAATATATACTTTTTTTTTTGTATTTTTTTAAGGGAAGAGAGTTACTACTGTAGTTTTTCTACATCTATTGCTGATTTTTTTTTTTTTTTTAAAGTTCCCGTTGCATGATACAAGGGAGGGCAGAGAGGTGCAACAGCTGGGATGTGCATGAGGATGTTGTCTGACATTCTCATACAAGCCAGGGTTGTTATTTCAGGTGTAAAAGCAGCATTATATGAGACATTGAAATCCAAGCATCTGCAGAAACAGAAAGACTGAAGGTTCTTCTTTTCTAGTAGTTGTTAATATACAAAAGTAATGACAAATGAGTTTTTGGCTTACGAGGACCTAGAAAGCTGAATTTTTAAACTGGCAGACAAGCATACATTTTGTTAGATTTAAGATTCATGTAATTAGCTGTCAGTGGAACTCAGCATTTGTTCTCCCCCTTACCTTTAAACAGAGAAAATAATCCAGATATTCTTCTGGTCATGCTCAATGCCCTTTGGACTGATTTTGACTTTCTTTTTTTTTTTTTTCTCTCCACTAACTAAAGTCATACAAAATGGAAGTATCCAAAAGAAGCATTCAAGTAGAGACAAACTGTAGTACTTCCAGTTGTGAAATCCCTGTGCAACCAGTCTGTTTTGTTTTTTTCCTTTGAATTGGATGTTATGAAGTTCTTTGTGCACTGATAACAACAAATTTTGTTATTTGCAGCAGTATGTTGCACTGCTTGTTATGGTTATTGGTTTTCTGAAATTTTCTTATAAGGAGAAATTGACCTGGTTAGCAGCAAAGCAATGCAACCTAACACACCTGATTTATAGCACCTCACCTTGCAGCTGTGGGGGACTGTGAGAAGCTGAGAAGCCTGTACACAACTGCCTGAGAGCTACATGGGTTGCACAGATTATGTGTCCCTAAAGAGGCCAAGAAAGCAGGAAGGGAGCCAGGCAAGGGACAGATTTAACTAGTGCACAAATTTCCTTATTACTTTTGGGACTGATTCCAAAGTCTTAACCTAAGAAAGAAAAACCCAGACTTGGCAAAATAAATAATCTGTACTGTACAATACACGATGTCTCAGGCTGATTTGTGACATTCAGTAATACTGTATGTCATCAACAGCACCGGGGGAATAATCCGCAGAAACACAGCTGGTTGAAAATTGCTTCCAAGGCTGTTTCTAAATGAACAATGAAACCAAAATTTTGCCCATTTTATAAGAGCCGTAATGTAAAAGCAAAACAAAACAAAGAAACTGTTCTCTTTTCATGAAAGTGCAATTGCATTAGAGAAATCATCTCAAAAAATACTCTTGCTGGGAATTACTTGGCAGAGATCACTTCTGCATTTTTCATAATTTGCTGTTTTAATTTTGAGATGGCTATGACTAGAAGAAATCACTCCTATGATACAATTCTGTATTAATAATTAAACTAACAGCAGTCTTGTTGTCACAAATGCACGTGACAAGCAAGTTTAGTATTTTACTTCTGCTAAATATCCATATATAGATGGTATTTCCATTGAATTTCTCACAGATACCCTGACTGTACCCAATTAAAATGTGATATACAAGGAGAGGAAAGGCACGTACATTAGTTGAGAGAGTTTGGGCATATTTAAGTTTGTTCTGTTTAGCACCAGCTACATGCATGGAACGTTATCCTTAAACAGTAATAGTGGAGATGTCTTTTATCACACTGTGTCCTCTGTTTGTCATTTTTGAGCAAGGATTAGCGGGAAAAGATTTTTCTATGTTTTGGAAGTTTGCTGTGCTAAAAAGCTACTCTTAAAAATTCTCTCTTTAACAGTCTCAAGAGGTTTATAATGTCTAGCAAAAGTAAAATTAATATTTATTGATTGGAAATGTACAGATCTATTGTGTATGTTTTTACTGGAGACACTTACCAGGCGGAAATATTCTCTGTGATATCGGATATGTATAGACTGTTAAGTAACTGCAGTTATTGTTATCCCAGGACAGGTGATGTAATTAAAAACATCTGTGGACTCCAGTTAAATGGGAAACCACCATTTGCAATGCTGTTTTTCTCATTAGAATGAGAGCCGGAGCAAAAATTAGCTTTCCATGAAGATTTTATGTCTTCATAAGGCCTGAGTTACAGCACATTTTGGCCAAATTTGAGAGATTGCTACTGTGTGAGGAGGACCGTGTCCATAGTGAACAGAGGAACTTAAGGACGTACAACTATCAGAGAGCATTCAAAGGAGGGTAACAAAGGTGGTGAAGGGTCTAAAAGCAGGATGTATGAGGAGTGGCTGAACTCCCTTTGTTTGTTCAGCCCAGAGCACAGGAGCTGAGGGGAGGCCTTGTGGCAGCTTACAGCTCCTCACAGGGAGCGAAGGGGCAGCACTGATATCTGCTGTCTGGTGGCAGCAACAGGACCCAAGGGAATGGCATGGAGGTGAGTTAGGGGAGGGTCAGTTGGGTGTTAGGGAACGGGCTTCACCACAGAATGGTGGGCATGGAACAGGCTGCCCACGGCAGTGGGCACAGCCCCAAGTGCCACAGTCCAAAGAGTGTTTGGGCAGTGCTCTCAGACATGAAGTTTGAAGTTTGGTGGTCCTGGGAGGAGCCAGGAGTTGGATTTGATGATTCTTGTGGATCTCTTCATACTCAGGATATTCTGTGATTCTATGACTCTGTTCTATGATGCTATGAACTACCTGCTTGTTTCTGATTCTTTTGATGCCATGGTTTACAGTCTACCGTAGAGTACATGATTGATGCTAGTATGCACTGCTTCTGCCAGCACTTACACAGTGCGATGAATGTGCCAGCAGTGCAGTCACAATAAACACTGCCTTCAAACCTGTAAATTCATTGTCAACAGTGACCGTGTATGTGCCAGCAGTATCTCAGACCTAACATTTAATGAAATTTCATCCAGACTCTCAGCAGTGCTATTCTTGCAGCAGACCAAATAATGTTCCTTGGGACTGCAGCAGAAAATAGTCAGAAAAAAAAATGGCCCAGAACTTAGACAGAAAATCTTGTGAGTATGTGTTTGTGCAAAAGAGGTGCTTGTTCTGTGACAGGCACTCTTAAATACTGCCCACATAAAATGCAGTGCAGTAAGTGAAAGCGACGGTATATGTATGGAATCAGAATAAGCAATGTTATTTGGGAACTGCTGCCTGATTTCCTGCTGTGTTTTTCCATTCTAACGCAGAGTGCATCTTTATTAACGTATGTTTAATATGCATGGTTTTCATCAAACTGTAATGTTTCATAGAATCACAGAATCACAGCTTGGGTCGGCAGGAAGGGACTTCTAAGACTACCCAGTTTCCGGGGTGGGCAGGCGTGTTACTCACCAGATCAGGCTGTCCAGGGCCCATGGCCTGTCCTCGAGTGCCTCCAGGGAGAGGGCATCCACAGCTTCTTTGGGCAGCCTGTACCACTGCCTCACTACCTTCTGAGTGAAAAATTTCCTCCTAGTATATAATCTAAATCTCTTTGTTTAGTTTAAAACCATCCCCCCTTATCCTGTCATTATCAGATCATGTAAAAAAATCTGTCTCCCTCCGGATTAGAAGCCTTCTCTTCCAGTGCATGGGCCTTTTCCACAGCATATGGGTTGTGTCCAGATATCCCTCTCCATCGTATGCACAGACCCCACTCTTCTGTGCCTGCTGATGAAAGACATTTCAGGGACAGTATGGATGGCAATTAGTCAGCCTTTTGGCTGATTCACCACCATTGCTGCCAGGGCAGTTAATGGAAGAAATTTAGGTTTAATGTAACGACAGAATGGCGATAATCCACATGCTATCCTGACTTGGTGGAGTAATGAACTTCTCCATAGTTCGAGATGTCTGTATGCAGAGATGACTTTTGCACACTGAAGTAGGATTTTCCCAGTATTACTTTAAATAGTAGCCTCCCCACCCTGACTAGTTTGCCGTTATAAGAAATGCATCCTTCAGTTCTGGCTTGTACCCCACAAATGGCTTTTTACCACTGGAGTGAGAAGGGAGGCACAGGAGAGCCTCTGCTTTTTGCACTTTGAATAATCAGTGGCAATACTGGCCACACTGAAGTCTTTTCCACATATACCATGAGGTGTCCCCACATCAGTGCAATCTTTTCCCTTTGGAATTTCCCAGCCTCTCCCCTTTTGGGCCCCTCCTTGATGCCCTGGCGCAGGCATCCCAGCAAGGCGCTGCGGGCAACGCCGCCACTCCCTGCCCTGCCTGGGGACACACCTGCCAGTGAGTTGGAAGCCAGGGCGGTTCCTGACTTGTGAGGAGCACCGGTGTGCCTGCAGGTTGAGGAAGCGATGCTCGGTGCCTCAAGGGGTGCAGCACTGTGTGTCTGCCCTCCATCCTCACCCAGGCCTGCTTCTGGAAAGGAGCTCCCATCTGGAGCTGCTAGAGCTGCTCCTGGCCCCTTTCTGAAGGAACCTCATGCTGACTCTTGCAGATGGTAATGATACCTCCTCTGCAGATGGCCCCTGCTGATTTTCTTCTGAAAAACTAGAATTTGTTCTACAGGGGAGTACAGTTTTATGAATTTAGAGTCATAACTGTACACGTTTACAATGTACAAACACTGCAGGCTCCTTAAGCCTTGTAAAGGAGGCTAGGATCTTATAACTGAACTTCAAAAGGGACAGGAGAGAGCCACATAGAAACACCTAGTGTCTTCTATTAGGACTTTAAACTGAAGGTTGCCTAAAAATATCCTGAGTTTTATCAACTGAACAAGCATTTTCCTTCTCAGAGTATCTGAACTCATAACTCAAGTTCTGTGTTAAAAAACTATTCAAAAAGCATTACTTAGTAATTGTTTCAGTGTTAGTGTAGAATTTATGTTACAGTAAAATAAACACCTGAGCAAAGTAAACATGGATTACCTGGCTCTATAAAAAGGGGAAAAAAGTGGTGTTTTCTCCCATGCTGCTTTTTTCCTCCAAGGTATACTGTTTCTCCTGGTACTTAATGAAGGATGCTTCTTATTAGTTTTGTGTTAAGTCCTGGCTCCCCCAGGTACTGTTAGGCAGACAACCTCAAAGGTGACTCCTTCCCTTTTCTTCCCAAAGAAACCCTACTGTGGCTAGCTACAGGATTTGGGCATTTAAAGGAGTCACCTGGCATAGTGGGATGACTTCTTGTGGTGGCCTCACTTCTACAAGCATGGTGGTGCCATGAAAGCTGGGCAGACTGTGCCAAAGCATTGCCATGGGCTTGTCAGAGGAGTCTGCCAGATCATGTCATCTCACCTCCCAGCTAACTTGGAAACACTATGTCCAGTCTTGCCTTAGGCAAGCCCACAATACTTTCAGCATCACAACTTGCTGCAGAAGTCAGTGGGAGTCTTAATTTAGCTCTCAGAAGTGAAGAATACTTGTGCTTTCAAGCCAGTGATATCCAGGCACATCTCCAGAAGTATTATATTCTTCCTAAGAAGGATGTTCTCTAATATCAAGCTTAGAGATTTGCAAAGTGATAGCAGGATAGCCCAAATGAACAATTAAAATTTGGCAGACTGCATTTCATTTCCCATTTAGAACAGCAAGGACTATGTTAAACTTTTATTTGATTAACGTTTCACTATCTGTAGTGATCAAAAGACTGTGTCTGAAAAATTAGCATTTTAGGTGCTGGTCTTTGATAGCCAACAATAAAATTCTCATACTGAGCCTGAAATCATTCCCATCTGCACTCTTTAATAGTTTATAATTTATAAAGTATCATTAATAAAATCAAACAGATAGTAACCACACCTAAAGCTTCATTCTAATACAAAATAAAGGCTCTATGTAATTAGGGTAACAGCTTTTATTTTACTTCTTTGCTCTGCCCCTCCTGCAATTAGTGTTTCACAGTTCAAGAGGGAAAGAGTCAGACTTTTCTCTAGATGCATCTTTAATCTCACCTTATGCTTTGTAGATGCCTTCTGAGAAAGCTGAGTGCTGACTCCCCCTTCACTGGGAGTCTACCAATTAACAGCTTAACCATATGGATTATGTCCAGGCAAAAAAAAAAATAAATCAGATACTTCAGCTAGAGTATTGCCCACGAAAGGACTTTACTGTTTATCCAGCGGTATCAACAGAATTTGAAGAGCATGACTTACAAAGCAGGTACTTTTCCAACACATACAGTGCCACTGGGCACAGTACTTGAGGAAACATGACTATTTATTGACAGTTGGTATAATGCATAACTCAGGGAGCACAAAGGGTAAGGAAAGATTATTGTAGTAGGAGTTGGTTTGGGCTGTTTTCCAAGACCTGAGACTATACACTATAGAACATTGTTATATAAATATAACCTTTATAACATATTGCATTTAACCTATTAATGCCCCAGGGAATGTTTTATTTGGGTTTATGCTGTTTTAACAAAGTCTGGAAAGGAAGTATCTATCATTTATTACTTCTGACGGAAAATTGTTTTTCAACAAATCAAACTTTTGAATAGCAAGATGTCCACAGAAAATTGTAAGTATTTTCACAAAGAAATGCAAAGTTGTTAGCTTTTCAGTGGGGAATGAATGTTTTCCATTCAGAATTAGGGATCAGCTTGCATCTGGGCACAGTGGATAATGCACGTGACTCTGGTCCCCACCTCTTCTGTGACCTTGGCTCCCCGGGGCAGAGCACACCCTCTGCACCTGCAGGAGCTGCCCCTAGGCAGCCAGCCTGACCACCTCTTCTGCCACAGGATCCTGCTTCCGTCACCTGCTGAAAGGAGCAAGAGGAGTCCTCCTGTCTCCATCAGAAAGGTGCTGCCTGTCATCATGCATTTGCCTCTGCTGTTTCGAGGCAGGAAAAGCAACCATCTCATCACAGGTGCTGATTTCTTGTCCTCACAAATGCAAAATCTAAGTGGTTTTACAAAGAAGCTGAGAATTTTAAAAGGCAATAGCAGAGTACTTACAACACACTGAGCAGCGTTTGCCTGCAATGAGACAGTAGATGGTCAGCTTGATGGGACTAACAGGGGTCTTTTCCCTATCTAATCATTAGTTAGCTGGCCAAAGAAACTAGGATGTGTGGTGCTAAGAACTGTGGTACTGTTTCTTCCTACTAGATTTTGGGGCACAGAGATGAAAATCAGAATGTGCGAATGTGTCATTGTTAAACTTGGCTCTGTGTTTGTGGGGGCTCTTCTGTGTTGAATTATCATAAATGTGTCCTGCATGTGTATGTCAGAACTGAAAAACTGCTGAAGACTCTAGCATCCCACAACAGTAGTCACAAGGCAAGAAAAGTGCCCGTAGCACATATGGTGAAGTAAAACAGATGGAAAAAGATAAAAACCCAGCATCAAAGTCAAAATTCCAAACTGTTGTGGCAACTTAAAGAAAACATGTTGTCAGAAGTCACATTTTCAAAGTAGTTCACAGAAGACGTGTAAGATGAAAATCACTGATTTGCAGGAACTTAATAGTATCAGTCCATTCTTGCTTGCAGTGACAGAAGTATCCGTGTTTCTCTCTCAGTAAACTATAAGGAAATAGATATTTAAATAAATTTAGTGATTAACAAGTCACCTAGGTGAGCAGATAGAAAGAAAAAAATCTGGATCACCTGACATAGCAGCAGTTTGCAAGTCAGTAACCGATACTGAAGTTGAAATAGTAGTAGTAGCAGTTTTAGCTAATCTACAGAGGCTTTCTGCAAATACTTTGGGAGTTCTATACAACATGTTTAGACTCTGAAACTTTAGCAAAAAAAGATCATTTTTTCAGCAACTTAGAACAGTACTTAGGGCATATCCAAATGTGAATGTGTGGTATTGCACCTGTGACAGGCACATTTTGGCAGTGAATGATACTGTACGAGAGATGACAGGGACTTGTCACATGTACTGAAATTTTTACAATTTATGTGTCTGTCCTCTGCAGTTTCACTTAAACACTCTGAATAGTGAGAGATCATCCAGTCCAAGCCCTGCTAAAGCAGGATCCTTACCATAGGTTGCATAGGAAAGCATCCAGGTGGGTGTTGAATGTCTCCAGAAGGGGATACTCCACAACCTGTCTGTGCAGTCTGTTCCAGTGTTTTGTCACCCTCACAGTAAAGAAGTTTTTCCTTGTGTCTGTATGGAACTTCCTAGTTCCAGATGGTGCCCATTGCCTCCTTGTTCTGTCGCTGGGCACTACTGAAGAGTCTGGCACCATCCAATTGGCTCACATCCTTTAGATATTTATAAGCATTGATAAGCCCTTTCAATGTTCACCAGACTGAAGAGACCCAGGTCTCTCAGTCTTTCCACTTAAAGGAGATGCTCCAGGCACCTCATCATCTTTGTGGCCCTCCAATGGACTCTGGAAGTTCCCTGTCTTTCTGGACAAGTGCTCCAGATGTGGCCCCTTCAGAGCAGAGTAGAGAGGGAGGATCACTTCCCTCAACCTGCCAGTTTAATACACCCCAGGATAGCACTGGTCTTCTTGGCTGCAAGGGCACACTGCTGGCTCATGGCCATCAAACAGTATCTTCTTTATGACCAATATAGCATTAATATGTACTACCAGACATGGTCTGACACGGTTCTCTCTTGAGCTGTGAAAATGGCTTGCAGAAATAACAGAAATATTGACTTTTATAGTATAATAAATATCCTTGATTTTTTCTTGAAGCAGCCCAAGAGGCTGTAAAATCATTAGTATTTTTGGGTGTTTGATTTGCAGTCCCAGAACAAGGGGGGAAATTACAGCTGAGGAGCTACTTTGGATACTTCAGGAATTCAAGAAAGGCATTAAATCAGATTTCTAGGTAAAGCTGAGAAGTGCTTCACTGCTAAGGAAGCATGAGCTCTTGCAAAATGTGGACCTCCCAGTCCTCAGGAAATTGTTTCAAAGAAGAACTTATATTCAGTGACAGTAGTTTTTGAATAGTCTCAATATCCACACAGAATTCCTAAAATTAGTTAGGCATATGAATTATTAAAGTCAGACTGTACCATTGTAACTCAAGCCTTGAAAGCCTGGTGCCAGAACTGTCATTATCTCAGCATCTGTGTCGGATGTTATCATACCAGCTAGATACTCTTCATCGTTTAGAAACTTATTGATCCACTGTTCCGAGTATGTAAATTCAGACTATTGGCGATGCAGTGCAAATAGCACAGGAGCCCTGCCATTCCACTGCTCTCCAGAACAAGATAACAAATGTGACCAAGCCTTTATGTTGGCCACCTCACTGAAGCAGCAATCTCATTCAAACCATCAGCATGACTCTCTGAAGTTCCTGCATTACTTTCCATGCTTAAAAAGCATGTCTGGACTGACAGAAGGTAAGACGTGCTAAGAGCCATTCAAAAAGCAACAGACTGACATAAGGCAGTGTAAGCCTACAACAATCCAATAATCTTTATGAACACATTCTTTTATTTAGGCAGACTGGTTATTAGATTTGCTGCTTATATTACGTGTTACAAAGCTGATCATTGCTGTGCAGTTGGCTCACAATGTGAGAAAGGATTGGTTTTTGCACTCATATAAAAAGGCTGTCAACATAAGGACTTAAGCTTTCTGTTCCTAGATGTATGAGGTACTTTGTTTTAATAGTGTTATTACCTACCTGACATAAGTGGTAAGCAGATGAACACAGAAAGCAAAATGTAAATGAGCACAAAAATGATCTCAATGGATATGGGTTTGGTTCCCAAGTGAAATTATGGGAACTCGTGCTTGGGTTGAAATGACAGATCATTTCCAAAAAGGAGGAATTTGAGCATTTCTGTAAGGACATACATAACTTCTTATGTCAGGAATGAAACTACAGAAGAATAAATTCAGAAAAGAACTTTCTAGAAAAGAACTTTCTTAATAAATTTAGAAAAGAACTTTTACTTTGAGGAACTTTTGCCTACACAATAAAATGAAAAAAATTTAAATTAGAAGTAAGGATGCATTTTTTTATGAAGTGTTCAAAGTATGGCCTACTTTTGTCCAGTTATGTAGTATTTTCCTTAACAGAGTTTTCACTAACTTGAAAGGAAAATTCTCACTAGATCTTGCAGAAGTAATCATCATTGCTTTACATGTTTCCAGACTGTAGGATGTAATGAGTGAGATCACTGGAACTCAGTTATTAACACCGGCCTTTTGGTGAGCATCTCTCAACTAGACCTGTAAGTTATTTCTGCAGTTTCACAATTTCTTTCCAATACTTGTGTTTTAACCACTGTTCATATCACCAAAAGTCTTTGAGTTTCCTTCAGCTGAACCAAACCAGAGCTTCAGCCCATGTGCACAGTAGGACTGCGTTCCTTTTCTCATGTTTCTTTCTAAAAACAAATGATGAACATAGCTAGACTGCCTTCAGACGTGACTTGGTTCATATGCAACCAGTGCAAAAATCACTACTCTTTGGAGCTTTGTGGATTATTACTATGGATAATTTTTTCATATTGGCTCTTGTATATTTTATTGTAGTTTATGCCCACAAATATTGTATGTAGTCCTTTAACTCAGGAGATTCTCACCAATGTGTTAATCAGAGTTCTTAATCAGCAGCAACTTATCCTGCCTCAGTACATGCCAGTATTTGTCCATGGAAAAATGCAAATGGCTGCATTCCCTCCAGATGGGAGATGGAGGATAAAGATAACAAAAACTGAGCAGAGGAGCAGAAATTAAAAGCTGGGCTACTCTTTCTTCTTCTTTTTGAGAAAATTCATCACTTTTTTACCAGCTGAAGGGAAGAGAATGTGAAAGATATTTGAGTGATGGCAAAAAAGTGAAACTTTCTCTCAATCCAAACACTGCTTTGGCAGGGCACGATGTTCTCGTGAACTCTCTTCTACAATATCAAACTAACCTCATCTCACCCCTTTAGTCCTAGGCTTCTCTGACAGTAAAGATGACAATATCAAATATGATGTTTGCTGTGCAGGTATTGTAAGGCACCACTGGGGCCTCAGTTGAGAGAGAAGCAGTTCTTACTGAAAGGTTCCCCAGGAACTGCTTCATCCCACAGGTGTGGGGAGCTAACAGGCAGCCTGGCACAGGGCAAGGACTCAAGCTGGGGTTGCAGCATGCAGTAAAGCAGCATGCAGTAAAGCAGCAAATAATAGTATTAAAATAATAGGCATCACCACTGTTTTGACATAAAATGTAGTCTAGGCTTTTTTGTGATTCTGACAGTGTGCCTGAAGATCTACAGTTGCTGACTCTCATCACAGTGAGGTGCTGTCTGTGGGAATGATTAGTTTGTTGTTTGTTGTTTTATTGCAGTGTATTAGCGCAGCATGTAGCACCCTACAGGCACAAATTACAGTCTTTGCTATGGTCATAAAACATCACAATCAAAATTTCAAAGGTATTAGGCAGGTTTCCAGTGTTAGATCCACCTCTTGTTAGGAAGAGTCTCTCTACCAACTTGCCCTACCCTAATTCCCTGTGAGCTAAACTCTCCCCACCCTGAATCACAGCACTAATTAAGAAAGTTTTGGCTAATTATGTTCCATACTGCTGGTTAGGTTGACCTAATTTGTGCTTGGCAGGCTCTGTAAGGAAGGTTAGTCAGACAGAATAAGGCACCATGTGTTGCCGTAAACAACGCAATGAGGCGATATCTGGGCAATCTAAAATACACATTTGTAGCTCTTCAAAGGTTAAAGTACAAAATGATTTTTGCTGTTAATTTTATAAGCAACTTCTCCAGCAAAATTAAGCAGTGTATTTGTTGTAGCACAAATAGTGTTTGAGCGCTGTGCTGAAAACTGGTGAATCATTTCCTGTTTGCTGCATTGTCACCTCATGGCTTTCCCCAAGCATGGGGAGTTATGTTGCCCAAACCAATCTAAAAAGCACATCTGGACATCGAGTTCCATCTGTTCTCCCTCTTGGCCATGGGGCCATATGCAGTGTGTGCAGCCTGTTGCGTGCCAGTGCAGACATGGTGGCCAGGGATGGGAGTGGAAGGAGCCAGGCAGGGATGGGCCCAGTTCCACCCAGCCCTGCCCTTCCTGCAAACTTGTGTTGGGGAGGCACTGCCTCTGTGATGGAGAGGTTGATGAAGCTTGCCCTCCCCCCCCACAATGTTGTGAATTTTAACTTATGAGAGATAAGGGAGATCTAACTCCTTTCCTTGCTCACCTCATTCTCAGTCCAGCATAGCAATCTTTGGCAGTTCACACTCCCATAAAAAACATTAGTGAAGGCTGACAAGCACTGACACAACTGCATTAGCAGGGACAAAGTCCAAACAAGTGATTACCTGCATGGCTGCCCTTGTGTCACACAAAGGATAAAGATATCATGCTTGGAGTAACTTACTGCTCACTTTGCTGAACTGTTGCTGGAAGATCAAAGACAAATGATAGTCACAGAAATATTGGTCAAAAGATGCCCATGAAGGCCATCAACTCCAGCCTTCCTCTGCAAGCAGACTGCTGGTTAATCAGGTCAGTTGAGACACTCTTGAGACCTGGAAACATCCACAGGCTGAGGCGCCACAGCCTTTCCAGGTACCTTCTTCCAATGCTGCACTACCCTCCTACTGATAATTGGTTTTTGTAATGTCCATTCTGAACTTCCAGTTTGTGGCTGTATCCCTCTGTATCCTATATCATACCATCTGCCATATCTATGAGGGGAGTTTGGTTTTTACACTTGTGTCTGACAGCCTTAAAATAATCACTGAAACCAATACATCCTCCGTCCAACCCTCTCCCTTCATCAGCATAGGCCATCATTTCATCACAGGCTGCAGTCAGGTTTGTCAAGGAGGATTTGCCTTTATATCCATACATGGCTGGAAATAATTTTCAGGACAAGATCCATGATCTTTCCAGGAACTGAAGTGAACCTGACTTGTGTACTCCTCCTCCTCCTGATTCCTCCTTTCTGCTTTGCTTAACAATGGACAGAACATTTGCCTTTTTCTAGTAAGAATCATAGACCTCCCTTCCCCAGTTTTACTACTGTTAACAGCTCAGCAGTTGCATAGTGACTTATGTAAAAACCTCTCATGTGTACCATGTGTTATATGTGCTCTACAGACCCCCATCATTTCAAAATCATTCCTGATGCTGCTCAGGACATTAGTTTTCTCATTTTCCTTGTAGAGTGCATGATCCGCACGCTTTGTTTTTTTCATTTGGACACATCTGTGCATCTGGAACTTGAATAAGAGCCATTGAAAGTGGGAATAATTATGCAGACAGAAAAATTAATACGGGCTGAGGGGGAGCACTGAGTAGTGTCTTTTCACTGAAAAAAAAAAAACCACAAAATTTTCAGCCTTTAAGATATGTTTCAAAACCTTCTGATTTGTTCATGTTATTTTTCTATAGAAACATTGCACTTTTTCTTCTTTTTGAGGGGAAAGGCTTCGGGGGGGAATATAGACTGTTTAGTGCTTTTGCAATCAAATTGCCAAAACATACTTTACACCTTTTTGAGTACTAGCAATAGATGTTTATGATAGGAGCTTTTTCTAAATTAAAGCAAATGAACTTAATGACTATTATGCTTTACTCAAGTTAAATTCTGCCTCCCAAAATACAGAGTTTACTTAATAGGATTTAATTAATGCTTTGGACATGAGGAACGCATACATACATTATACAGTTCTGTGTAAAACATGAGGAAATATTCCTCGTATGATTTCATCATGGAGCTCATATATCACATAATAACAACTGCTGAATAACAGTTGTCATATGAGAATATACATCATCCCACCATTTTTTATATAGCACTCTTTTTCCTTAAGTCTTTTAAGTCCCAAATATGGTTCCTAACTCTTCTTGTTGATGTACATCTGATATAAATCTTAGTCAAACGGTTGCTTCTTTATTCTTTCCATTCCTTCTGATGTCTGAAATCACTTATCTGAAATGACAACATTAAAAAGTGAAATTACAGGGGCTGACAAGGCAATCAATCATATTTACTCAAGTTGTCTTTGTAAATAGGCTTCCCTCTGACAAATAAACTGGGAAATTGGCTAATGGAATTAAATGAATTGTACATGGGAATTCTGCTCTGTGCTTTGTATGCATAGGTTTTTGCCTAGATATTCACTTTGCTAACACACATGTAGAGGTTCTGTGGAGATATGTGCTAAACAAGACACCAAAAATTAACTGCCAGCTTTCAACTGCTCACCCTTCAGAGTTGTTTTAATCCAGTTTTGCAGTGTTCTCCTCCCTGAACTGCTGGTGAGCCATCCTGCCCCATGCACACTCTTTTTTCAAGTCACAGTAAAACTGTGAGATGATGGCAGAAACAAAGCTGCACATCACATATATGTGAGGAAAACAAGAGTTCTGCAGCGCTGTAGAAATTGCACAAAGAATGTGTGCATGGACATATGTGGATTAAGTATGGGGAACTTAATGGAGCTCAGTGTTCTCTTGGTGGCCCTCAGAGCAGCTCCAAGAGCCCAGTTTCAATGAAGGCAAGTGGCCAGCAAGTAGGTATTGAGAGCCTTTGTATCTCCTTAGCGGCAGTGCAAGCAGGAAAGCTGCAGCCAGGGTACAGCTGGCAGCCTGCAGGACAGTCCATAGCCAGTTTTAGACCACTCTGGCAGTGCTGTGATGGGCCCATCACCTGTGCCATCAGTCAGCCTCTGCAGCAGCAGCAGAAGGGCCAAGGTCTGGAACTGACAACCCCCAGTGTGAATATTCTTTGTGCTAACAGTGCTCGGTCATCCCTATATCTGTACAGACAACTAGTAAAAACTTAGTGCTTTGGGTTTTTATCTTGCATATTTTTCCGTTTCCTGATCCAAAGTCAGATGATTTATGTTCATTGCACATTAGAATGAAATTGCAGGTACTGCCCTGTCTCTCACACAGCAGTGTGTGGATCAGCACTCACGGCTGAGCTGACACATTCATACCAGTGGGTAGAAGCCAGTGGATCTATTCAAGAATAGTATATTATTCAATTAAAAGCGGAAGCGCAAGGAAGGAGGCCATTCAAAGCTCAGTTTCCTCCACACCAGCTTTATGGCTGGGAAGATACTTATTTACTGACCTATGGCAGCAATCAGCAAGAGAAGCAACAAAAATGATTGCAAGACTGCTGGATTCTCAGGAAGGTTTAAGGTCTGGTGTTGATACATTGCCACACAGGAACAAGCAAATTTGTTTTCAACAGCTTTTTTCTCCGGGTGATTAGATGGGGTAAGACAGGTTTGTTCTTAGCAAACCATTTCTCTCTCTTTCCAAAAACAGTACACAGCATCTATGAAACATAACTGATTGGACACACCCTGCAGGAGATAAATCCTTCCTACCCTTGTAAACCAACAAAATCTGTGTTTTTGATCTCAGACCAATAGGGTGAAGCAGTCTGGATGCTCGGGGCCAGCACCTCACCACATGTAATCAAAGCACTTCTTCTCCAGGCAGCAGACAGTGCCAGCTGTGCCACTTGAGATCAGATCTCCAAACCTCCATGTATGTGTCAGTCTGCCTACAGGAGCCATCTGAAGTTATCTGCTCAAAGAAATAGGCCTTCAAAGCTTGTGCAGAAAACATATTCTGCCAAAAATTTGCCCTTGTCAGGAATCACGAAGCCAGAGGTCTTTGCAAGAATGACTTTTACTCAGGCCTCTTGCATAACAGTCCAGAAAATGTCATCAGCACTTCCTCAATTAACTGTGGTGCACTGTACTTTAACCTGGTTTTGCTTATCTAGATTTCAGATATCTGTGCTAATATCTACAATTACTATTTTATGTATTACAATGTCTTACAAGCAGGTACAAACAGAAGAACTGTGCAACACAGACTGTTCTGTCTGTCAAACAGCATCCCTTCCAAAAAATTCCCTTATAGGCACTGCAAATCCTTTAAAATATCAAATGATATAATGTTTTTGAGTTCAGATTGCTTTAGCACATTGATCCACTCAAATATAACCAACAGACACAGTTCAAAAGAATGGTCCTTCTCATTTTTCATAACCAGGGGTTTGCGTGTTCAGCCAATTCAGACACTTGACAAGCTCTGGTTGGAGGAGGCTGACCTGCCTCTGCTCTCACCCTCCACTCTTTTCCTTCCCCATGCATGGTACATCCTGGTTTTCCAGAAAAGTTTCACAGAGTACTGGAGCCTGCCCAGCTCTATGCTCCTTGAGGTCCAGCAGAGGGAAGGGGTGAGGCAGGTAAAACTTCTCTATAAATACAAAGTCTTTTGTCAGAGGAGAGTGGGACTGCATCTCCCAGAAAGAAAATGGCCTGTGGGATAGCAAAGAAGCCAGGGAGGAGTTCAGTCCTATCTATGTACCCAGTTTAATGCCAGGATGCATCCACCAAACCACAGCAATTCATTGGAGGATCAGGTGCTGACCTGATAAAAGCCAGCAGGGTTTGCTGATCCGACATCATAAAACAGCACACATTGACAGCATTGCGCATAACACCTGAAAACTCTGAAAATAAGTGTCTGCACACATCTTAACACATAGATAATGTTTAAATACCATCCCCCAAAACAGAAAAAAAAAAGTAAAATGAAGTCAAAACTCTGGGTTTTTGCTATTAAATTTTTCTCATCTGTCTTTCACTTGTTTGCAGTCATCCTTGGTCTTCTAACAGCTTAGGCAGCAGCACAGGTAAGCAGCAGCATTGTGCTGCCTTGCTAAGTGCAGTCAGTTTGGTATTAGGAATACCATACACACACCTCTTTCAGTGTTTGGCCCTGGTTTCTTTGCTGCCCTGGCTTACTGCAGACCATCAAGCTCTGGAACTTCCCAAAGTGCAGGCATCCTGCATCAGGGACTGCTGCAGGGAGTTATCACAGGACACCCTGGCTGCCTCTTCCTCCAGCATTTCTATGATCTAAGCATATGTTTGATATTTGGAAAGGTCTTTGACAGAAACAGAAAGTAAAATTATTCTGTTTTCACTACTGCAGCATATCTGATAATGAGGATTGTACTTAAAATCTGAAAATATATATTATACATGGGCATGGATGTATTGTGATGCATCACACAAACCAAATATCATTTATCTGGCAGACCATAAGGACTAGAACACTAATCCCTCAGGGTGGTGTCCTTATAGACTGCTGATGTGACTTGCATCTGGCTGACAGCTGTGCACGAGAGCGAAACCTCTGCTCTCCCCCTCAAGCACTGCATGGGAAACCTCCAGCAGCTGGATTGGTGAGATGAATGCTGTCTCATAGAATCATAGAATGGCTTGGGTTGGAAAGGACCTTCATGATCACTGAGCTCCAACTCCCTGCTGTGGGCAGGGTTGCCAACCACTAGATCAGGCACTCAGTCTACCTCATAAGTCTTGGTAATACAGTCTTGGAAATACAGCTCAGAAATGGCACTAATCCCAGCAAAGAGATATCAGCACAGGTAACACCGGTAGCTGTGCACAGTAGGATGAACAGCACTGATCAAAGGCCATGAGATAATGACTGATAGAGCTGTGCTGCCCTTTTACAGCCAGGAGGAGGACAACTATTTAAACTGTCCTCAAGAAGGAAACTTCAGTCAGTGAGGGAAAATCTTCAATAAAATCTTACAAAATAAATCATCCATTTAAAGTTTCATACTTACATGTAGGAAAATCTGAAGTCAATAGCAGATTTATTGTTAGAAAGTACTCCACTTATATGCCATGACATTTCTTTTATGACAGTATACCAGACAACCATCTTCAAGAGGACTATGAGAGCAGAACATGAGGGCAGTTTAGGTCCTGGTGGAACATGTCTGAGGCACACTGCTCTAAGAAAATACACGTTCACAAGATGGCATTTTGAATGTTTTCATAACCCATTCACACTGAAGGAGCATTCAGTAAGAACGGTGTGGCAGGGCTGCTCAGGGTACAAATCTCATTTCAGTGCTTCCTTGTGGGACCAGCCCAGTTTTGTTATGCTCCCCACCTCCCACTGCTCTATCCGAGCACAAGAGAAGCAGCTCGGGGCTGAGGCTTGGCTCACTGGTAAAGGACAAAAGGCACATCCCAGCCTGGGTAAGTCCATCTGGAAAATAGCTAGAATACGACCAGAGATAAGTAGGTTAAATGACCAGAACACCATTAGAGCATATGATCCTTAATTACTACTTCCAGAACACTTTGATGTCCTTAGGGAGGGAGCATATAAAGTTCAAAATGAGTACTTAATAAGTGAGATTTTCAAAAGCATTTAAATAGCAAAGGAGTTCCAGAGACCGCTAAGTTCCATGGGGAGCTTTGAAATTCCCCCTCAAGATAATAATTGTATGTCCCACTATTTGTTAAAAAGCCTTTCTTCTCCAGTGACAGTGTGTATTACTTATACACATTCTGTAGTCCTGTTTTTGTTCTCTGACTAACTGAAAGCATAGCCTCAGTGTATCTCTCTGTGTGTTGTGCAATAGCAGATTTGGAATTTGCATTTTTTAGATTACCAGACAATAAAAAAAAATAGAGATTGCATAGATATGCACCACCCTTCATTAAAGGCAGCGATATTCTCTCCCACCCAGCCCTGCCCAACCAACACAATATTGCACATATGCCTCCAGACAATGAGACTACCACACCTTTTGCCTCTAATTAAAATTATTAAGTCAAGAAGGAAAGAAATGCATTTTAGTCTGTGCTTGTTAGCCAAATGTCTCGATAAAACCGAACATGTTCTGCTGCTGCCCACCATCTGCTCTTATAAATACTTATTAAAAACACTGAATAGGAAAATAAATTTGTCATCACTGACTTTCAGGGATTTACACCAACTCTACCCTCAGCTTTGTCTCTAGTGCAGAATAATAAACATCCATGGAACATGATACATTTTTTTCCCATTAAAAATATTTTGCATTTCACAAATTTCCGTAGGAGAGATTCCAAACAAATATGCGTGTGAAGAGTGCATAGAAGAATGAGGCCATCTTTAAGAGGATGGTAATTTAATGGGGTAATCTTGCTTTTCCTCTCTTGACCCATTCCTTACATATTCTCAATCTTTGCACTGCTGAAGAAGTCAGATACTGCAGAAGCGCTACAACTCCCTGCCTTTCACGAAGAGGTAACTATTCAGGGGGCTCAGCCTTTGAGGCATCAAAAAAAAATTTACTAATGTTCCTTCACTACTGGAAATTCAAATATCTTGCATTAATGAGTTAAAAAATAAATAAAAAATCAGACTTAACCATAGCACCCAGTCCAATCATGATTCTTCATCTATTGCAAATGATAGAATGAAGAAATCCCAGCTGATGCAATGCAGCCATCGATAAATAGGGGTTAACAAGAACGTCAGTGCTGTTTCTCTTACAGGCTCCCTGTTGAACTTTAAGCCTAATCATCATTCCCAGGCTCTCCTCAAGCTGTTTTAATTAACTTGCCTTCAGTGACTTCTGTAGAAGCAGATAAAACATTATAGGTACAATGCTATGGCCAGGTGCAACGTTAAAGCCCGCAGTATTTGGAAAATGAGGGAAAAGGGGACTTTCCTGAGAACAGTGCTCATCTCTAGAACCGTCATTCAATGCCTGAAAGACAGGTAAGCATCGTACTGTTGGCAGGAAAAAATGCAAGCTCTGTTTCCGGAGTAATTGTAGTTAATTCTTATTTTTTCTGACAACTCTTCTCCCTTCTCACAGATAGCCCTCCCAGTCAAGATGCAGTTCCCAGGACAGAAGTGCCTTTACAAAAGAGATGAAGGAATGGTACCAGATATCAGCATTATCACATTCAGAAAGAGCTCATGGGTACAGGTACTAAATTCCCTGAGGCTCTACTTCAGGTGGGACAGAGATCATGGTTTTTTTGACAATTTTTGGTAAGATAGAAGCTGAGCCAGGGCTGTAGAAGTAAATGCTGCTCAGCTGATATCAAACCAGCTGTGGGCACCTTGATACTAATCCCACCAAAGACCAGCAGTGTTCAGGTGGTTCAAGGTTGGGACTGCTGTAGTACTGTAAGTAGCAGTCACGTCTCCTCCTCAGGCCATTGTTCTGCAGCCTGCCAGAGGGGGAAGGAAGAACAAGGAGAGAGCTGAAACTTATTCATACCAACTGGAAGGGAGCATGGTTGTTCTGAACTGCAGAGGCACAAGGCAGTCAAAAAGAACAGCAGCATGTCTTGAAACAATAATGTGCATTATTATTACATATGCAATATGCAATAAATTGATTCTAGCATACAGCATGAACAAAGAGTACCTTTTCCACCATTTGCAAATTCTCTCTAGAAACTGTTAGCAGAAAGCAGTTGCTTTCCACTGCAATTCCTAGTACTATCCATTTCAGGTTAGACTGGAAATATTGTGTAAGAGGCTGTTGACTCGTTAACAAACCCAGCTCTTTCAGGCTTCTGACTCCTTCACATTTAAATCCACAAAATGTCTCAGCGTGTACTGATGCAGAGGTGACTGAGGATGTTATCTTATAAAAGACATTGTACTGGCTTCAAAATTCAGAAATGAAACTTTGCATCATCACCAAGGCTATTTCTAGGCCAGCAAAAGTGAGAACAAAGAGGAAAAAGTGAAGATGAAAGCAGGCAGTAGATTACAGCTGAGATTTCTGGTTTTAGTCCATGCATTTGGTTGGTATTCGGGTTTTTTTTCCCCATCCTCCCTTGTTTTCAGTACATACTATAGTTAATGCTTTAAGCTAGCCAAAACTTTCTGAAGGCGATGGGGAGGACTTACACTGGTTGCAAATATGCACTGGGTATATATGGTCTTTTATAAATAGAAAAACATGAGATGTTCCAGATCTAACAATATACTTCAGTAGCTTCACTCTATGTCTTGTTACTGTAGTATATTGGAGTCTCAGATTGTGTTTGGAGTAAATAGTTTCTGACTAAAAATCTCAACAAGTATACATACAAATTTGTTTCAAAATTCTGAAAAGAAACAAACTGCTGTCCTCTTCTAAAATCTCTGAAGTTTTGGAGTTCTTGCAGATTTCCATCCCAAAACCACAGAGCGAGAAGCTGGAAGTGCAGGAAGAAACATGGAAGGAGATTGACATCTGTTTTCCGTTCCCCTCCCTGAAGCAGGTAGCACTTTTTCATGTTAATTTCTAATTTAAAGATCAATTCATAGTTCTTTTATGTATCTATGCATATACAAACGCAAAGATAGTTATAAATATGCAAATATTTGCAAGTACGTATGCATGAATATATATATATTCACAGATCGGTATGGAGGAATATACAAAATGTACACAGCACAGTTTGGGCCAGAGAAGTGCTATGGTACACAACTGCACAAGCTTCTAACAGAACTGCAAAATTTGGATCGACGTGAGCAGATCAAGAACTGTTCTGATCCATTTTTCTTGTTGGGATTAGAAATTGTCAGTTGGGCTCATGGATATTTTAAATAAAGATTTCTTTATCCTATTTTAGAAAAAGAGTGAATCTAATTATTGGGTGAACATTTTTCTGATTCAACTCCACCAAATGTTATAAAACTATTATTTACTCAACTTCCATCAGACAATAACAGGAGGAAAAGTAGTGCTAAAAGATATTTTTTTTTCTCTAGTTGCTTTTGTTTTAAACTTCTCTCTTCCTGCCTTACTTTGTTATTCTGTATCTTCTCAAAGTTCCCATATCTTTGAAAGGATTACAATGGGAACAGGAGGAGTTTTAAGTAATGGCAGAATAATTTCTGTTAATTCAGTTTTCCTTTTAGCCACTTAAATTGTTTACAAGGTGACAAAATGATTGATTAGAAAAAGTTAAAGAAGAATGACAGACAAATATGTGTATTTGCTTGTTGCAGAAGGGAAGAAAACGCTCAGCCTTCTGGCAGTTTTTTCTTCCAGCTACTGAAGAAGATAATTAAAAAGGAAAATTAAAAAAACAATAAAAATCACAAGTTGAAGTTATATATCCCAAGTGGTTCCTTTTAGAGTTCTTTATTTATTTACAGGTTTTCATCATTTCTACCTTTGAGTGCAGAGATTTATTTTTTAATTTTATCTTTTAAATGAGCATAAATAAATGCAAATGACTAATCAGTGACAAGAGTTCAGCTTGGAACAGCTTTGGTGCTTTGCCCTCCCAGCTTTCTGTGGTGACTTTCTCTGGACAATTCTTCCTGCTCCAGGTCTAGCTCAACAGCATACCAAGCTCTTTCACCGTTAGAGTATGGAGGAAACAAGGATCAATTTCCTTTAATGCACCTGCCTGTAATTCCTGGCAGCGCAGCAGCTGTTCCTGAGCAGCTGTGGTACCTCTGATGTGGAGGAAAGAACCTTGGAGAGAAGGACAGGGCACATTTCCTGGCTGAAGTCAAAGGTACAGGGTGAGTGCCTGCATTAAGGAAATTTGGGGAGAATGCACTCAATGAAAAGCAAATAGAGCTTGATAGTAGAAATATTTTGGGAGAATGTGAGAAGAAGTGATGCTGAGCCTCTAATGAGGTCAGATCACTGTTCAGGTCTTGAATTGAATGTTTAGGAGGAGGTCTTATGTCGAAGGTCTCAACTGTAAAAGCTCTTGTCCTTATAGCAAGGTATGAAGCAAAGCTGTGGTGTCCCATCCATGTTTAGCACTGGTAAATTAATGAGTATCATCAAGAGCAGAAAAGCAAAACCTGAATTTGTCAGTGCTGAAGTCTGTAGATTTGCAACTTGCTGAAATGATAGACAAAAGAAAGCAAAAAATGTTTTAAGAGTCAGGCACTGGCAATTTTCTGCCAGTCTAGGGAAACAATGCTGGAATGATGGCCTCTCTCGTCTTCTACCAGGTGCTGGCCAACACCGAGATACCAAACTAGAGGCTGGTGTACCCAGCAGATCTGATGTCCCTAAGAGATTGTACAGGTCCAAGCAGCAGCTCAAAGCACCATGAAGTCAAATGTAACATTAAAAATGCATTCAGCATGATAAGTCAGGTAAGAGCATTTGTAATTGTGTGTTTTATTGATGTTGGGTTGGGTTTCTTTGAGTTCTGGCTCAAGAAAAATGTAGCACTGGAGAATGCGTCTTTAAGTGCTGAATCATCTCAGACAGAGTCTGAAGAGCAGATTACTGCTAAGTGCTTGCATATATTGTCAGCTGGACCAGCTATAGGCAGGCTTGCTATCATGAAGACTGCAGTGTCTTGCTTTCACTACCAGTTTGTTTGTAATTTTCAGCTGTGCTAATATAAGGGAATTTGGGCCTGATTATTTCTACATTGCAGATAATCTTTGTAAATTTCACTGCGATTTTTTTTATCACATGCATCTAATTTTTCAAAGTGTCAGAAACTGGCAATAGAGAACATTTGGGAGTGAGCCTTGGCAGATTCAGCTGGCAGAGAATTGGCATTTAACCTTGAAGAAAAGCATAGGAGAGGATCTGGTTGAACACTCTGTAGGAGGTGAAGTCCTGCTGAAATGCAGGACAGCAGCAGAGTTGTGAGACATGCTGGCTTCTATATGGGGCTCCACAATGTGTGCCTGGAGCAGGAGGGAGGCCGCTATCTTGCTACGCTCACGCTCTCGAGTTCTTCCTCTCATGAGCAGCTCCAGTGTCTATAGGGGAAACATTTGCTTTAGCCCACCATTTTCCTCCTCAGATTTTCTTCTGGCTTCCAGCTTCTTTTAAGGGATGAAGTGTAGGAGATAACATGGAGAAGGCAATGCAACTGTCCTAGTCACAGGAATGGATAAAAATGCATAATTTTAAATGGCAAAAGACAATGAGTTTAATGAAAACTGACTTTTAGTTCAAATGCAGCAGTGTATAAATGTGTGAGCTTGACAAATCCAGCATGGCCAAACCCAGCCCTGGGTGCTACAGGCAATCCTTGAGAGACTTTAGCTGCTTCTGTGCAGCACTGCTTCTATGTCTGCAAAGAGTAGGCATTGTTTGCTGGGTCTTGTTAGCTCAGACTCAGTAAAGAACTTTCTGGACCTGCTCCAGCGCCACACAAAGCCACCTCGTGAGACCATGGTCCATTTATCGAAGAAGGTGGTAACTCATTTAGAGGCAGTTAAGATGACTGGTCCCATTTACACCATGTTTTTTGAGGAATCTCTGCATAAATCACAGAAAGACAGCATCCAGTACATCTGTCAAATCTTTCCTCAGCAGGAGAAACTCCTTTTCCACAATGCAGCCTGTGCGTTCCCTCTGTAATCTTTATGGAGAGAACCACTCACACAGCTGGTGTACAGCTGCTACCTATAAAAAAAACACATATCTCAGTGCAAACAAAACAGTAAATTGTTTAGTTGTATAAAGTGACAACGTAATAAACAGCTTCTCCATTCCTGTGTTTTCATTCCTGAGTATCTGCTTATATTTGGGAACATTTATGGTGTTCAGGATGATTTATAACTGTTTGAAATACCTGCTTTAAGGTTTATGTTTTTCTCAAGGAAAGAGCAGCAGCTTGTTATTCTCTGTATGACTCTTTGCTTGGATGATGCTGCAGGTTTAAACAGGAATTAGGAAAACTGCATGGGAACACTGAATGTATAGTGATACAGTGGGATATTATTTAATTAGCCTACCAGAGAGCCAAATCCCACCAAGACTTGCAGGGCTATCGCTCTATTTCTGAGTAGATACAAGGACAAACATTTTCATACTGAGGGTGGTCAAGCACTGGAATTGGAAAAGATGTGGTGTCTCCATTTCTGTAGTTAGCCAAGATTTGTGCTGATGTGTCAGTGGGCAACCTGCTGTATGTAGCTCTACTTTGAGCGAGAGGTTGGAATGAATGCATCCACAAGTTTCTCCTGATCTACATTAGCAAATGTTTCTATGAAACCCAGTCCCTCTCTGTAGCCTGGGGTGCTCACCAAGGCACGCAGCTGGGGATACTCATTTATTTTGAATCCATCTCCAATAAATTTATCCTGAAGAAAAGTCCTGCAACCATTTCCTAGGAAAAGAAAAATCAAGGATTGCAGTTTCTTTTAAAACTTATGGCTATGGTAATGCACCTCCCCAAGTCCTATGTATCCCCGCTGGCTAAAGCTCTTGCCCAGGAAATAGCTATCCTTAGTGCCATCCTTAACCTGAGAAGTTAAGACACGTGTATTCTTCTCATAAAGGGAATTTTTACATCTATATTCTGTGGACTGTCTTGCAAGGAGTCAGAGGCAGGAATGGCCATGGAGCACCTGTACTTTGCCCCTTTTCTAGCATTGCTGCAGTCGCTTTGTCCCTGCTCGCTCTCCTGGCCCTTTGAGCAATGTATAATTTATTCCACCAGGACTCATCTTCAACGAGCTCTGAGTTTCTTCCCCTCCCACAGCTGTCCTGCTCATTAGGCTGCTTGCTTGGGAAACATCAGCTTGAGCTTCTCCAGGGTGAGGAAGGCCTAATATTGAGGTTTCACTGGGCAGGAACCTTAACCGCCTTACCATTAACAAAAAAAAAAACCATGGCAGCACCATCCTCATTACCTCCTCCATCATAACCAAGACATAATTTCAAAGAGCTTGGCCTCTGTGGAGCATTGAGGGCATCTGAACATGATCCGTGGGTGTTAGGTGTGCTCTGGGAACAGCAGTGGGCTGGGCTGCAAGGGAGCAGGGCCTGGAGCTGCTAGCTTCCCACATAATAAATACTCAGACATCTAATACAAGCTGCAGTGTATGCCTGTAAACTCAGGAAGCTGCATTAAGTTTCCTGAGTAGTTATGATGGGCAGCATTTCTCTGCACATGTGTCTTCTTCTGGCTAGCATAGAACACATGGGCACAGGTGTATAATGTGTTTTCTAACTGCCTACGACCACTGGCAGGTCAGTGAGCTTCCCTGGGGATTTGACAAGGGCTCTGATCTGCTTCTTCCCTTGTTTGCAAGCAGGTATGAGCAGAGAGCATTCCTCACTCCTCCAGTGTCAGTGCTTAGTCTTGAAAAGTGCCCCTGAGAGTGAGGTGTTCACAAGCCTTCCTGTAACACAACCCTTCTCGCAGGCATAACTCAGGAATTACATGTGTGTAAATTTGGTCTCAGTCTTTATTCTGTTGTAAAGCATTTTTCTGCTTCAAAACAATTCCATCCAGGTGTCCTGAATAACACAGCACACAGAGCAGGAGACTGGGCATGCAACCAGAGAACATATTTTTCGCTTAAGGTGCTTAGCAAAATCCTGATTATTGGAAGTATATATGCTGAATTCATCATATGATACAATGAAGTCTCTGCCATGCCTACCTCTTACTCCTAACTTATGTCAAAATACACTAATATTCTCCCTTTAATCCTTATACATTTTCCATTAAGGCCAACGGAAGCTTTTCCATTGATTTAACTCCATAAAATGCCTTCTGAAATACCCACACATGGCTATTATAGCTGCTTTATAGCTAACTACAATATATGGTTATATGTTCATTTTATGTAGTATTACAGTAATAACCAGATACTTATATAGTGTAGTTAACTATAATATAGATAAATAGCAGTTATAGCTCATTTTAGCAGGAAAAAGAATATTAACTTTTTACTGGAATGATTTAGCATTTGCTGGTGAGTTCCCTGGAATGATTTAAGAGCACTGCCTGTCTGCTGTGCTCAGAAATCGAGTGCAAGCTGAGAAACTGACTGAATAGCACAGAAGTTAAAGCATAGGTCTAAATTGGTTTGCAAATCTTTTGGCCAGTCTTGAACAGGAAGCAAAAGAGTCAAATGCATTTGGCTAATCCCATAGCTGATTCAATGCTAAGGCACATTTGTGCATGCTGTACAGAGAGATCTCTGGAGCATATCCATTTTGTCCGCTGCACCAGAACAGAATCCATCCATGTGTGGCAATGTTGGTCTAATCTATTCTTACAGACCTCCAGTGCAGATTTGCAACGGAGCCTGCCTGGTGCTTATCCCCTGAGTAGGGTCGGTTGTTTTCATATATAACGTAAATCTTTTTTGAAAATTAGACTCTACCCTTCCCAGTGAACATGTTGAACACTTAATTACTCACTTATCTCTTTAAAACAACCTTTAAGTAGTACCAACATTTTTCCATTTCACAACACAGGATGCTGATTTACACTAGCTGAGCAGCTGGTCTACAGTTTTAGGAGACCCATTCTACTGGCCCCGGACGCACTGGGATACTGGTGGTGGAAATCAAAATTTATGCTTTTGTATTCAAGTGTTTCATGATTCTAATGCACTTATATTTGATAGCAACAATAAGTAAGTGTGAGTTTACAGCTGTGATGGTGAACTGTAGAAACCAACTGTCTGAGGATGGTAGGCAGCAAGATGGGTTTTGCACTCGCAGAAAAAGCTGTTTCTTACAGATGCCTGATGCAGTACTTTCATGTGAGTGGTCCATTTGTAGAAAATTCTTACATCCATGACTAGTTTGGCACGACAAGTGACTAGACTATAACGCATTGAAAACAAAACAATTTCCACTAATAACAGCTTGGAAATGTGTTCCTGGGAATCCTGTTCACAGGGAAAGCAACACAGCAGCAACTGATTTATTCTTAATGACGTGGAGATTTATCTTGAACTCATTACCTGAAATAACTCAGAACCAGATGGCCTAGATATGCAGCTGAAAGTTGTGTGACCAAGATTAGGCTCTGCCACACCTTATGGCTACTGTATAAGATGTGATGATAATATCTCTGGATGTTGTAGGGAAGGGAAAGATGGGAGAAACTATGAGGAGAGTGAAAGTACAAATCAGCAAAAAATAGCATTGGTGTAAGATTCTTCTGATGTACTCAAAACACAGTAACAAACTGTGCTGCTCTCTTCTGGACTGGTATAGGCTTGTTCTGAAGGTCAGTGAACATAAGGCACAAAATAGGCTGAAAAATAAGCTCCAGATGAAAGGAGAATGTGTCTCAGGGATAGGACCATGTAAACAAGAGAATGGAACTCAGACTGGAATAAAATGAAACCCTGGAGAATCATAGAAACATAAAACGGTTTACGTTGTAGGGGACCCGAAAGGTCATCTAGTTCCAAGCCCCCCTGCCATGGGCAGTGTTGCCAGCCATCAGATCAGGCTTCCCAGGGCCCCATCCAACCTGGTCTTCAATGCCTCCAGAGATGGAGCATCCACAACTTCTCTGGGCAACCTGTTCCAGTGCCTCACCACCATTTGAGTGAAGAATTTCTTCCAAACATCTAACTTAAACCTCCCTTCTTTCATTTTAAATTCATTCCCCCTTGTTCTATCACTGTCTACTGGCATAACAAGTTGATCCCAATCCTGCCTGTTAGCTCCTTTCAAGTACTGGGAGATTGCAATGAGGTCTTCCCAGAGCATTCTGTTCTCCAATCTAAACAACGCCAATTCTCTCAACCTTTCTTCATAAGAGAGGTGCTCCAGTCCATCTTCATGGCCCTTCTCTGGACTCCATCCAACATTTCCACATCCTTCCTGTACTGGGAGCCCCAGGACTGGATGCAGAACTCCAGATGGGATCTCATGCGGGCAGTGCAGAGGAGGACAGTCACCTTCCTCTCCCTGCTGGCTGCCCTTCTTTTGATGAAGTCCAGGATACTGTTGGCAATAATAAATAAATGTAATGCTGACAGTTACCAGAGATACCACCTCATTAGCTGCACTGAGCTCCTGATGCTTATACCATACAAAGCTTTCAGGATTCATAAGTGAAGAATCTCTCTGTCTGAGTCCATCAGACCATTTGTGACCCTGCCTCATGCCATCCCGGTTGTTACAAGCTCACCGTGGCGCACAGCAAATAGAACCACACTCTTTGGAGAATGTGCCCAGTATGGGTAGAGGTGGTGTCCACCTTGTGTACCCAGTACTGTCTCAGGATAGGAGCGCTTTGTGCTACCATCTTCTTAAGTGGCAGTGCTTTTAAAGAGCACAGCTACCAGTTCCAGAAAATGCATTTTTGTGTGCCTAGTGACTGGGCTCAGGGACACTGAGCCCCAGTCTGTAAGAGTAACCAAGGGTTGGTTTATACCCTGGTGAAATGGGGAGAGACATGGAGCACAAAGATGAGTCCCTCTTCCATAGCACTTCTGATATAGGTTATAACAAAACACAACAGGCAAATAAGGCAAGTGATAAAATGAGATGACAGTGACCCAAATACATCATCAAATAATAAGCCTTTCTAGGCACTGTCACATGGGACTGCTTTTGAGGCAACAATAACAGCAAAGGGGAAAAGGTATGGAGTAATTAGGAGGGAGCAGTTTTATGAACTTTAACTGGGAGTTTGCCACTATTTCCAGTGTCAAGAAGCTCATTGAAAAAGAAGCCAACAGAGAAACAGTGTAAGGAAGCCTTAGCTCCTGGTCTGGTGGTAACTTAGGAGAGTTAAATGGAAAGAGCTTTCTTTTGGGCCGCTTGGGCAGATCACTTACCCTAGGAATCAGTGAGTGAGAAGAATAATCAGTATAGTAGGTGTGCTTGCTAAGCATTATAGGAAAAACAACATTTTGCTTAGGCATAGACATAAATTAACATATAGAAGAAAGATTTGAAAATAGACAACAATTACTTGATTTTTCTCTGAATCAGATCTACCAGGAGACGACAGGAAATTGTCCCCCATATCAGAGTTCTGCCCTGTTTTATGAACAGTCAATGCTTCTTCGTGTGATAACAGTATTTCTTAGACAACAAACAGGGTTATAGTGAGTACTCAGGCTGCCAGCACCATATAGAAACTCAAAGACAAGTGCTGAAGAAGTAAATAAAGAACAAAGAAACCTTTGACACACTCCATGGCCTAGGAGTAATGGAAGAACAAAATAACAAAGCAAAGGATAAAGGCAAAGAGGAAGGGAAATGTATTTGATGATTATCAGGCTGATAACCAGAGATTTTGTTAAAAGGGTTGAGCCAGAGTTGAAGCACACATCAGGAAGAAGGCAAAGAAAAGGGATTAATTAATGAGATGTCGTCTCAGGATGGAAATACATGCCACTGAGAGTGAGTGGGAGAAGAGGAGAGCGGGAAGGCAAGGCAAAGAGGTGCAAGGTGATGGCAGGTGTGATGTACATCACAATAAGCAGTAGGAAGAACAGACAGAGAGAGGATATGAAGTGAACTGATAAAAGCAAGGACAACATGACAGCTAAAGGGAAAGGAACCATTAGTTTTTGTTCAGCTTGCTTCCTGTGTAGAGGCTATTACAGGATTTTACCTTCTGTGTTTTTCATGTATTTGTTTGCTCAGTTTCTGAAGTGTCTTCACAGACAGCAGCTTTAGTTAACCTTACTAACACTGCCCTCTGTGCTGCCAATATTGAGGGCCCTCAGTAAATGGACTGGCAAAGATTTCTGATGGCTGTATGTACCTGGGTGAGGTAGTGAAGAAGTGCTGTTAGAGAAGAGAAAGCACAGATGGTGTGGGAACTGCTGAAACGCAATCATATTTTAGTGGTTTAACTATGTTACTTCTCCTGGTACTAAAAGCCCTCTGATATGTCAGATTTACAAAGGACTACAAACAAAAGGCTGTAGCCAAAAGGTTGTTTCCTGAGCTGGTGCAGAAAAGAAGAATTGTAAAATGCTAATTCATAGCCTTTGCCATTATAATTGTGTAAATCACATTCCCAATCTCGTCAGACCCCCTCTCTCCCTGTCCCAGGCCTCTGGCTTCCACATCTCCTGCAGTGGGGCCCTGTGACTCTCCCAAGCTCAGGTTTCCTGTGGTCAGCCAGGATTACCTCATGGTCCTGAGTCATCTCCATTTCTTCTGACTCCGGGAGCAGAGCAGTATCCATCAGCAAGCAGCCTTGCAAGAGCAGAGCCTGATTTGCTTAGAACAAAGACAGGACAGAGAAAATGGACCCACAACAGAAGAGATACCTATTAGAGTCAGCCTGCGTGCCTCCCACCAAGGCTATGCTGGCTCTCCTCCAGGCTCCCTCAGCAGAGCCTCTCCCTGCATCATCCTCTGCCCGGTGGCAGCTCCTGACAATTGCCTGTTCCCTCCTAGGAATAGAATTTTTGGAGTGTCTAACCTAGCAAAATAGAGCCTGAAGCTTTTCACTCGAGCAGAATATAGGATGCTCAAAGGAATCAGCTTTTCAGTGCCTGCCAGGATACTCTTGTCTTAAAAGTCACTGTACAGACTGACATGCTTTGTTCTTCCCACAGTCCTACTTAATTATAGCAATGCTGGCTAGCCAGGAAGCGTTCTCTTACACTTCCAGAAGTCAAGCAGAATAGCTTAATTTCCATGGGTACATACATTTATATTGCTGAGAACATGCTGAAGACCAACCTAGCACTGAGCTGATCTGGCAAGTCCACACAGCACAGCAAAGTACCGTATAGATATGCCAAGTGGGACTTGAGAAGCAGAATAATCCTGTTCAGCTGGCACAGCACTCAGGGCTATATTGCTTCTGTTTCAGTGCTGGCTTGCAAAGAGTCTCTGTACCACGTGTCCGTTTCCCAGCTCTTTAGGCTGTGGGAGTAAACTGAGCAGCACCAGCCTAGATGTCTTTGTGCACACCCTAAGTTGCAGATTGGATTCTTAGATTATTACATAGCTACTCTGCTCTACCACAACCTCTGTCTTTTAATCAGTGAGAAAATGTCCTTCAGAACCATCCATTTTACCTCCATCTTGTTACACTTCTGCTGTGAGTCACAACCTCTACTTGGGTGCATTGATTTATTTAAGCCTATCCTCGAGAGAGTCATGTAAGACCTTAGATGCCTCCACTTATCCTGATCTCTTTCTTCACAGAATCATAGAATCATAGAATCACAAGGTTGGAAACTACCTATAAGATCATCTAGTCCAACCGTCTCCTCATCACCATTGCCACCACAAGCACTAAACCACATCACGCAGCACGTCATCCAGATGCCTCTTGAACACTGCCAGGGATGGCGACTCCACCACCTCCCTGGCAGCCATTCCAGTGCCTGACCACTCTGTGAGAGAAACAGTTCTTCCTTATGTCCAACCTAAACCTCCTCTGATACAACTTGCAGCCATTTCCCCATGTCCTGCTCGTTGCCTGGGAGAAGAGGCCAAATCCCTCTTCACCACAACCTCCCTTCAGGAGGTTGTACAGTGCAATGAGGTCTCCCCTGAGCCTCCTCTTCTCCAGACTGAACAATCCCAGCTCCCTCAGCCGCTCCTCATAAGACTTGTGCTCCAGACCCATCATCAGTTTTGTTGCCCTTCTCTGCACACGCTCCAGGGCCTCAATGTCTTTCCTGTAGTGAGGAGCCCAAAACTGAACGCAGTACTCGAGGTGCGGCCTCACCAGTGCTGAGTAGAGGGGGATGATCACCTCCCTGCTCCTGCTGGCCACACCATTTCTAATGCAGGCCAGGATGCCGTTGTCCCTCTTGGCCACCTGAGCACACTGTCGGCTCATGTTCAGCCGAGCATCAACCAACACCCCCAGGTCCTTCTCTTCTTCACACTCATCCAGCCACTCATCCCCAATCCTATAACGCTGCGTGGGGTTGTTGTGCCCAAAGTGCAGGACCTGGCAGTTGGCCTTGTTGGTCCTCATCCCATTCACCTCAGCCCAGCGATCCAGCCTGTCTAAATCCCTCTGAAGGGCCTCCCTGCCCTCAGGCAGATCGACACCACCTCCCAGCTTGGTGTCATCTGCAAACTTACTGAGGGTGCACTCAATCCCCTCATCTAGGTCATCAATAAAGATATTCCCTTCAATGTATCACAAAGCCTTTTTGAGAAATAGCTATACAACAGTTATTTTACTAATATAGAGTTAAGATTTGGTGCTAGATATGGTATGATAGACAGTTTTGGCAGCATCCTGTATTAGTTACCCAAATTCAAGAAAACATTCCTTCTAGCAGGTCCTAGCAGAACAAAGAACAGCCAGCATGAGAAAATTAGCCATCTTGCAAAGTTTTTGTAGCATTGACTATGTTCTTGAAAAGCAGCCAGCACTCCATCCCATCTACCTGTGAATGTTCTGCCGTTGTTATACTCTTAATAACTCAAGACTGATGGATGAGTGTAAGGTTGGGCAGCTTTGTTTGGTAGCCTAAGGGAAGGAGAGGGAGGGAGGTAGGGGGGAGAACAAGTATCAGCAAATAGATTGTGCATCAGACAAATAAAGAGGGTTACACAATACACTGTATTTTAAAATAAGCAATCTCAAATGCTGTCATTACCAGTTGATGATGCTTAGAAGAATTCACCAGTTAGTGCTGCTATAATCCTACCAATAAATTAATTTGAAGAGAAACAAATAGATCCAAATCATTGAGTCTGCTGGTGCTTAAAGGAGTGTCAAAAATGAAGAACAGTATTTTCAATGTTTCATTTTCTAAAGTGAGATACTCCCTTCTAAAAAGAGATATTCTCCTCATCCCTGTCTCCCTTATTAGCTTGAACAACAGCTCAAGAGAATGGGAGATTTCAAACATAAGGTGACACTTCAGAGTTTTTCACACTTTGAAGTCACTTTGCTGACAATTCATACGAACCTTTTCTTAATCGTTTAATTACATGATTTCAGCTCCATTAGAGGTACAGAGTAAAAAATTTAATCTTTGAAAATTTCAGGAGTGAGAAATGTTAGATTTAAATTTGGTAGAAATAGGCATTGCCCCTCCACTTGGTGAACTCTGTCAAAATTTTTAATGTTCATTTGAAATCAGTTATGAATTATTCTAGTAAATACCAATTAATTACCTTCTGCTTGTTGAAAATGACATAAAAGTGCTTTCTTTTTCACCTCTGGTCACCTCTAATTCATTCCTGCTTCCATTCCTTCTACTTGCAGAATCAACATTTGCCTCATTCTCTTATCACCAGTTAACAAGACATACCAGTAATGAAAATTTCTCTACTATTAATTTTTTTATTATTTTATTTACTTATTTTTTTACCTGAAGCATGAATTTTGCAACAGAGAATGTATGGAAGAATTATGGGAATCATAATGATTTCAGATTTACATGTATGCAATCCAACAAACGTTAAGGACAAAGTATATGATCATGCATAATGTAGCTCATAGATCATCGGATTCATCAAACAACCCTCCAGCAAGAAAGTGAGCTACAAGTCCTTTTGATGTTTGGGCTGGGCTCAGTGTTTCACATAATTAATATACTTTTTTTCAAAACCAGAGAACAGAGTATTCATGCATTGATGAAGAACAGGCATACACAAGGGGTACTCAAACATACTCTTATTAAAATCTACATTAAATTGCCTGTTGACCTGAGTTGTGATCAGCAGGCTTTCAACGTATGAGAATATCCATTTAAAGCCATTGGAGGAAAGCATTTTTTTGCAGAGTCTGAGGCTACTGTGTTGCTAGCCATACACGGCCACTATTGTCTAGGTGAGCCTCGCAGCTCTTCAGATCCAATTCAGCCTCTTCATGTTGCAGCCACAGTAAAGGCCACTGAGAGCTGCAGAGTGAAGTCTGTGATCAGTCTTGATGCTCACGGCCACAGTCCTCTGAGATACAGCAATCTCTGTGGTAAGTAAATATTCACGTGGGAAGGAGACAGAACTTTTTTTAGAGCTCTGAATCTGCAGAATTAACTTTCTGAGAAGCTAAAGGCCACCAAAAACCACAGAACTTTCTGCTCCCACTATTTCACAGAATCACAGAATTATTGAGGTTGGAAAAGGCTAGTCAGGCCATTTAGTCCGCTCGTCAATCCATCACCACCGTGCCCACTAAGCATGTCCCTCAGAGCCACATCTACACATTTCTTGAACATCTCCAGGGACACTGACTCCACCACCTCCCTCTATTGCCTGTTCTAACACATTACCACTCTTTCCAAGAAGAAATTGTTTCTAGTAACCAACCTGGTATTATTTTACTTATCCTACTGCAGTTTTTCTCACTTAGAAGGTCCAAGAAGGGTTGTTCCAAGAAAGCATTGAAGCAGTATTTAGGATTGATCATTAATGGTGGTGATGGGTTGATGGTTGGACAAGATAATCCTAGTGGTCTTTTCCAATTTTTATGATTCTGTGATTCTTTGACTGTGTAGGGGAGCCTACACAGAACAGAATACAGTGCCCATAGGAACTATTTGCAGTGCAAACTGCAAATCAACAATCTATGTTGCAGTGCATCAGTCACACCAGCGTGAGAACTGGTTTTACTCATATTTTTTCCATCTAAGCAGTTTGGGAATAGAGAGCAAGACTTGCATTTACTTTATGGGGTGTGGATGCAGAAAGGTTTAGATAAAATGTTGTCAGAGTACTTACATAAGTGTCCTAAAATGAATCCAACTGCCTTCTGCTAAGTACCTAACTAAAGCCTCTGTGAAGCTTTGTTTAGAAGGCAGAGGTTCCTCAGTCCTACACCATTGTTTCTTTCATCCCTCATTACAATAATACTGAATATTATAGCACCAGGTAATCTAGTAATTACAGTTTTCCTTTTCAAATCTACTTGAGTTCACTGAAGCAGTTGGCATTAAATCAATCCTGAGATTTCTCAAAAGCAGACCAACTTGCTAAATATCCTTATGTGCAAATGCATTTACTCATATAAACAGTTTGAAACTAATTTCTGAAAAACATCATGTGAATTGTGTTGTGTCAAACTTGAAAGAAGTTTGACTGCCTCATCACTATACGCAGAGAATCCTGCTTGGGCAATAATACTATCATCCCTTTCTAAGGAGGCCTCTTTGACTTGACAAAACATGTGTTGTCAAATACATGACAGAGACAGATGATGCAGGAGATAGCAAGCAGTCACACAGTCTGCAATTCAGATCACTACCAAATACCCATGAAGCTTTTATTTTTATGCTATAGTTCTTGTGAATTTGTTTTCTCAATGCATTCATCATTACAGAAGTAGTTCATCAGTTACTACAATGCCAAGGTGAAGAATATGAGGAAGAGTGTGCAGATAGGAAATGTCCTGCCATTTGTACACTGAGCCGCAGCTCTCCTGTTTGTCACACTCTAGGCTTGGTGCAAATTGAGATTTAAAAGAAATAGGAAGGATTAGGAAAAGGCATTGAAATCTTGTATTTGCAGGTTTCCTGCAGCCAGATTATACACATTAAAAATAATCATTTTGGTGTGGAATTACTTCTTAGAAGCTAAGTAGAACTCAGACTGTAAGAAAAGCAGCAAGCCAGAAAAGCCAGGGAAAGTATAGCATTTCTGAGAGCATATCTGCAGATTTCTGCTTGAGCTGCATAGTCAGGTTTGTCACAGAGGAGCTGCTTGGACCTACAGAGCAGATGTTAGGTCACACCATGACTGTTTTGTAACATCATTGCTGAGCCTTTCTGAATAATTTCACTTAGAATCACAGAATCGTTAGGGTTGGAAAAGGCCACTAAGATTATCTAGTCTGACCCATCCCCACATGCCCACTGACCGTGTCCCTCAGTGCCACATTCACACATTTCTTGTGCACCTCTAGGGATGGTGACTCCACCACCTCCCTGGGCAGCCTGTTCCTATGCCTCACCACTCTTTCTGAGAAAAAAATGTTTCCTAATGTCTAACCTGAACCACCCCCTGGCACAACTTAAAGCCATTACATCTCATCCTTGTGTCGACACTGTGACTATGAGCACTTGAACATACGTGTATTCCTAAACAAATCCAAATGACCACATTGTCTTCTATGTGTGAGAGCATTTGTAGGTAGATATATGTGTATAGATACTTATGTGTGTTTCCTTGCTTCCCTCCTTATCCCTCTTATTCACATTTAACAAATCTCCAGTACTATGGACATAAAATAACAAAATCGTGAGGATAACCTGACACTTGTAATCTCTTGATGTTATTTTGTTGTTTTTTATTTAATTATTTATTTACAATGTATCTGTCTACCTAGATTCCTTTGAAAATCATAGCTCATCTGGGACAAGTATGACTCCATGTATGTGAGTATATAGTGAACATTGCTGAACTTGTAGGAGATCTTTAACGTTATCAAAATACAACTAATAATAATTAATATTTACTAGTCATATAGCCTTCCCAGTGAAGAACTAAAATCAAAATTACAACCCTTCTGGGAGTATGCCAAAGCCAAAGGAATAGCTAGAAATACACTATTCTGTAATCAGGTCAACTTACCTCATAGCACTTGCTGTAAAAATATGAATTACATTATGTTCCTTTGGCATTTCTGTGGTTGCCAATTTTTTTTACAGTCAAACATTATAAAGAACCTCGCAAACAATTTGGATGAATTCATAGCTTGCAGTAAGAATGGTTGTATCCACAGAGCAAGCCTGTGCCATAGCAAACTCCTCTGCGTTGGTCCTGGCTGCATCCCAGCAGTACCACAAGGCAAGGTCTGGGGGTCACCAACTCCTGCCTGTGGGAAACCCACAAAGCAAATAGAAAGGGAAATACTGCAGAGCACAGCCCGTCAGCAGTTGGGTGACATGCAGTTGCAGGCACTTAGTCCCTCAGGAGCAGGATTAACCAAATCCGTGGTTCTTGGGACAATGATGGGCTTCAGGTTTAGTAGAGAAAGTGTTGGTGACAGGTATAATGGAATCATAGTTTAAGTACAGGAGAACTGCATGCTTTTTTTTTTTCTTTCCTTTTTTCTTCTTTTTTTTTTTCTACATCAGTATGTAAATGGAAAGTCTAGACTGCTCTTATAGTTTAATTTCTTTAAATGGATGGAGATCCCAAAACTTTTTATTTCTTCTGCTGCTGCACATACACCTTTGCACATATGACTTTGGATCCTCGGTGCCTATTGAAATTCAGGTCATATATATTTGGTAGGTATGTTTGGGCCTAATTTTCAGATATCTTTTAAAAAATGAATCTTAGTAGCAGTCTTCAGAAGTAGAAAAGTAGTGAGAAGTTTCTACTGTCATGCATGTTCTCACTTTACAGCCAATCTGAAATCAATAAGTTCAAATAAATCAGTGCTCAAGGATGTTGCTGTCTTCTTTGGGCTTAGGGAGTCGTGCCCAAACTTGTGGCTGTGTGTCCAGGTGCCTAATGACCAATGTATTCCTTAGATGTTTAAATATTATCACTTAAAGGACCTGCATCCATCCCTAGGCAGAACCACAGTAAAAAAAAAAGCCAACTCGGATTTTTGTACCTATCAAAGTAGACAAAAACTTCTACTTGGGATCCTTCTCAGCACTGCTGCAAGGTACAGAGTGGGGTGGATAGGACGTAAGGGTACCCAACATCAGCTGGGATTGACTCCTACAGCCAAACAGGGCCACAGCTCTCAGGCTGCTCAGGACATGCACAGAATAAAACCTGCAGCAGCATGAGCCCAGGAGAGCTCTGCTGTTTCCAAACACGCTGCAACAGCTGCAGATGCCGCCCAGACATAGCATAGCGCCCATGTTGCTCCCTTAACACATGATACAGACCCTGCTGCTTCTTGAAGCTGCCCACGTGCTTGTACAGACCTGTACTTTGCAAATGCTCACACAGTATGTGCGTGAATTATTCCCAGGTATCTGTAAAATTTACTTTTCAAAACTGTAGAATAATGGCCTGACAACAAGCTGGTCATATTTTCCATGGTTCACTTACCTCAAACAGTCTGAAGGATCAGCAAATGTTGTGTATTAACCTATTGTTGAGCCATCCTTGGTTAAGAAATCAGGTCTTCCTTAAATTTTATCAGGGAGAGGTCAGGTCTCCACACAGCATTTCTGCTACTTTCCTGAGCTATGGAAGGACCAACACCAGCAAAGATGAACAACACTTGAGTATTGCTGCCTATGATACAATCAACAGAGCCCCACAGCGCTGATGTTTGGATCATTTGGTGCCCAGTTATGCCCTCCCCGAGTTCACAAGAGTTTGTGATGAGGCATGTTCAGGCTTCCAGTGTATTAGAAATAATGCTAATGATATTATATGTTTTGCCTGCATTTCAGTCTGGTGCTTAGAAAATAAACATCTTGGCTTTGCCTCAGTGTTTATCTTCGATAAATACCTCAGCTTCGCCTCCACAATTATCTCTTCACAGCAGACAATTATCCAGCAGCAACATATAATTCCATTAACATTACCGTTTAAAATATATCCTCTCTGTGCCACAGAGAAAGGAGCCGTCTGTGGGAAAAGTCAGGGGCCCCACGTATTTTTGGAATTAAAATTAAATCATTTGGGCTATTTTTTAATCCTCCTAGTTTTTGTTTTCCTATGTCTTGTTTTGCAAAATACATGTTCTCTGTAGCTTATGAGAAGACTGCAAGTGGAGAAACTTGGAAGGTGCCCAGGGAAAGCATATTTCAGGGCAATCGTGTGCCAAGGACCACTGCAGGGGATAACTGATAAAGGTCCAACATATCATCTGAACCTGCTTTGAACCAACAATAGAACTTAAGGAGCAGGTAGATATTGGGCTTTTTTGTAACTCTGAAGGAAGAGCTATGAGAACCTCCTAGTGATAGCTGTTAAACATTAACATCATGTTGACATTTAAATCAGATTGCACATAAGCCAGCAAGACACCTTGAAGTTAACAAGCTGTTTAAAGAAAAAAAAAACTCTCAGTAATTTGGGAGTAGTGTAGGAGCACTGTGGGAGGGGCCAGACCAGAAACATATTGCTCTGTGCAAACAGCATCTGGAAGGTAACAGCCCCTGTTATGCACAAGTCCTTTTGTCCTCTGTATGCTGCACTGAGCCAGCCAGGCAGTTAGCATTTAGCAAATATGCAGTAGTGCAAATTAAATGGGACAGGATCTGTTCTCATGTACATCAGTATAAGTCTAGAGGAACTCTATTAAATTTGCAGAAGTAAATGAGATCAGAACCTGGCTCATTGGGTTAATGGCCAGTTAAATGCTGGCAAAGATCTCAAACAGTAGGATCTCTCTGAGGGAAAAAGTTGCAGTGATGAGACGTGACTGAAGAGGAATGCACTGTGGCAGAACTGGGCAAAAAGAGTCCAGGTGTGGATGGAAACAATACATGGAGTCTGCAGAGAAATCCTCTGTAGCAAAATCCAGTAAAGGACACAGGTTTCTACAGGTTAAAAAAAGAAGGTGGAAGGAAAGGAAGAGAAGGGTAACTTGAGCTGAGAACCTTGCAACCTAGCTTGCCATTTCCCACACTCATGCAGTATCTTGCTGTTGAATCTCAGCATTTCTGAGTTTCTGCGCAGCTCAAAGTCACCATTATTTCATCTGTCCTGAACCCACTATGGCTGTGCGACATCCCAGCATGAAGGTCTCCTGAGAGAGCTTCATACAAGGCACCACAAACATGGCCTTGTGCCTTCTGAGGGCACCCAATATTTCCTGAAATAACCAGTAGCACACTTTAATCAGCCTTTGGGAACCAATATGGATGGCACAAGCCTACAGGAGCAGCATCTCCCAAAGCAAAGACCCATCTCTGCCCTCATCCGTCATCAGCCACCACTGTTTTTGTACTGCTAAAGTGTGGTTCTGGGAAGGTGAGGGTAGAGGCTGCTCAGTAGCCACAGTTATGGCAGGACCAGGAGTTTCATGTGGTTCTATAGAAAGGCTCCCTGCAGGATCATCTCTAGAGATGTTCTCTACCTCCTCCAGCAGCAGTGAGACAAATGACAGTGTCAGTTGGGTTGAAGTAAGTGTACAGGCCACCAGCATGACTGAACAGGCCTGGCAAATTTGGCACTTGCTCGTTAGGATATACGAGCCACAAGCTTCCTCCATAGCCCTCTTATCTCCACGAAGCAGGCAAAATTGAAATAAATCTAAGAAATGTGACTTAGCTCCGTGGTTCAGGAGCTCAGGTGGGACAGAATAATCTTTGCTCCTGTTCCTCTTATGTATTTCATCTAGTGTGAAATGCATGAACAGCCTTGAGAGTAGGGACAGAAGTAAAATCACGCAAACTGGTGGAGTGGTCAATAATGAAGAAATCAGGTCCATGAAAAGGAACAATTGACATTCTTGGCAAGCTGCACACAAGGAAACAATTTTTAATATGAGCTTCAGGACAGCCAAAAGTAAAATTATGCATGAGGGCACAGATTTTGAAGGGCAACAACACAGGTTCAAGGAGATGTCAGAAGCAGTGACTCTGCAGAGTGGCCATAACAGAAAACTAAACAAAAGGAGATTTTAGTGAAAGTGCTAGAGGAATCCTTGTGTGGGAGCTCTGGATGTTGAGGACAAACTCCTTAACTGGTCATGTTTTAAAAGTGTCCTGGCCTCAGGTGTACAACACAAGAAGAACATTAATAGATTAATGGACTTCAGAAAAGAATTCCCATAAATGACTGAGGATTGGAAAATGTATTTCACAGCAAGAGTTTCCAAAAGCTGAAGATCTCCTCTAGAGCAAAGAGAAGGGCTCAGACAGGTGCAATATGGGACAGTCTGCATTTCAAGCAAAACTTTGGAACTGAGCTCTTACACACATCTATCTACACAACCTGCCTTGGAAATAAAGCAAGCTGTTTCAACAGAGAGCAGAAATTAACTGCTGGAACAATTTAGTTGGAGTGGAAGTAGATTCTTGTCACTGGAAGTGGTTAAAATAAACTTGGCAGTTTTACTCAAAGAAAAGCAATAATCTGAACAGGAATTATTGTAGGGAAGCCCTTGGGTCTGTTTTGTAGAGAAGGTCATGCAAAATGTTTCATTCCAGCCATCAGTCATTGAAAACAAGCTCAACCTGTGACCTGTTTCCCCTCTATCCTCCATTTCTCATCACAAGACCTGTGAGAAATAGAAGGGAAATGAAGCATCTCCAGCATTGCCTTTCCCCTTCCTGGGATGGAGAACCCCAGGAACTATAAAAGGAGGAGAGAGAAATGGGCAAGAAGTCTAAACTGCAGGAACTGAGCTTGGAAATTCAGGAATTAATAGCATATTTCTTGGAGTTGCATAACTAATTATTGAGCAAGAGAAGAGAGCAGATGTGGGCTCATAGGATGTAGGATAAATTCATTAGAAATGAGGAGTCTGATGGCCAGCTGGAAACTTCTTAGTCTCTGGAGGCCAGAGAGAGCTCTTGCAGAAGAGGGTATCATTCTCTGTCCACCTAAAAAAACCAGCAACACTTACTGCCTGCCTTTCTCTCTTACATACACAAGAGAAAGAAATAAAGGAAGAAAGGAAGAAAGGAAGAAAGGAAGAAAGGAAGAAAGAAATAGCCCTTTTTGAAATGTCTCATGGTACTAAGATTATTCCTGGGGTTTGAGGAGTGCTGATTTTTCTCCATTTCTGGAATGATGAGTACTGTGCAAGATCCAAACCCTACAAGGCATTCAGTGGCCCCTCAGACAGCCTTCCTGAGCATGTTATCTCATGCCTTTGTGAGTGTATCCACTAAGGATGCTGCAATGACCTCTCTTGGCAAGCCATCCATGTGTCAAATTACAGGCATGTCTTTTTTCACAAGCTGCTCTTTACATAGTGTCTGCCAGGAGACCCAAAAGAGAAATCGGCTCAAAAAGCTTTGTTGCTAATTGTCTGAAAGTTAAAGTCAGAATGTTACCTATCTGGAAAAAAAATCCTCTACTCACTTTTTTAGTGTTAATATATCATCAGTATAACAGTTCAGCCAGAAAATTTGTCAAAGAGCCAGACCAGATTAAACATAAAATATTTGATCTCTGAGTACTCAAATCTCCTGCTCCTCTAAAGAATAGCACTTAGTTAGAGTCATCTTAAGTGCATTAGCCTCCCTTGACAACAATTGTATAAATCCCATCACAAAATTAGGATACAATCCTATGATGCTTACACAAACTGAAAGCTCATGCCAATATTTACTTCTCTGACTTCTCTGCTGTTTATCCTGGGCAAAAGACGTATTTCAGCTATCTGAATGTGAACTCCAGGCTTTCTCATAGTGTTCCTTTCAGCATCCCCACCCTGACCTGAAGGAAGTACTCGTACTATCTTTAGGACGCAGTACAAGTCATGATAGTGGTGCAACATGCAGCTCCACCTACCTGTGACTGGACAGGTAGATAAGGAATCTAGCCCATGCTCCCATCTGAATAAAGAAAAGCTCCCTAATAGGAAGGATAATGAAGCACTGGAACAGGTTGCCTCAGGCACTGGTGGAGTCTCCATCTAGTCTTTAAGAACTGGTTAGACAAGCATTTGTCAGGAGCAATATATGTGCAGTTCATTTTGCCTTCCAACCCCATTTTTCTAGATTCAGAATCAAGTTCTGACCCTGAACAACTATAATGAGCATTTTGTCTGTTCCCTGTGTCCTGGGAAGCTAACAAGACTGTACAGCCCTTATCTACTATTGCCCTGCTACTGGAGTCATTGGTCTTGATGGGCATTTGGATCATCAAATCTAAAGGCAAACAGCAGCTTCTAGACTTTTATAACTCACATTATTTTTAGGCTGTTGCACAGTCCTCATGATTGATCTGCGTGCAGCGCAGTGTCTTTGCTGTAAACCCTGAGGGAGGGCAGAGAAGGGGTTCATGAAGACATAATTTCCAAGGGTGATAAGCTTGCATCTGTTTTGAGCTGTAAAATGGCACTCGTTGTGAAATCCTCTCAGAACATACCTTTTAAATGCCAAGCAAGCACAAGACCAAAAGCACATAAAGAAATAATTGAAAGGCTCTGGAGGGAAGCCAAGAGGACGTGGCTGATGTTTCACCTAACCTCACCCCCTCGCTCGCTCTCACCCGGCAGCCCTGCCTGTATGACGTGAACCTCGGAGCTGCAGCAGGCAGCTGCTGCTTGACTGTGCACACTGTCTGAGCCACTGGCAGCAGGACAAGAAAAACAAAGAGGCTAAAAACATAAAACAGAGAGAGATTAGGAACTGTGTGGCCGGGAGTACTCTCCTTTTGCAAGGGTGCCTGAGCCAGGCCCAGAAGGCCCAGCTTGGACCTCCGCCAGCCGTGCACCACAGCGCCTGCTCCAGCAGCTCCCCTTGTCCTGGCAGGGGAGGCCCAGCTTGGAGGTATCTGCAGTGCCTCCTGGCCCCATGTTTGGTGGTTCAGCCCTGTCAGGCTAGAGTTAACAGGAAGACCTTGCCATCGGATTTGCCAGGCTTTTTCCTTTTGAATAAACCACTTTGATTCCCCAGCCTCCAGCCGCTTGGCCTTTATATGCACACAGTCATTTACCTCCTCTTTGCACCCCCCACATACCTTTCCTTTGCACAGGACACTTTGTTCTTCAATAATCTGTATTAAAACTAATTACTCCATGTTCTTTTAATGACTTGCAGTTGTGTGCTTACTGTGTAAGTTATTACCACAAACAAAGGATGACAAGGACACAAGAACTGCAGAGCCTGACCTGTCAGTGCTGCTAGCATGCTGTTTCCATGTAATCTGGAGAGGTCACATGAAAAACCAAGCTGACAAACCTGACATACTATGAGAAACGGAGCAACCCTGTATTCAGAAATTTGGGCTCAGTGGAGGTGAACAGTGTTAATTATTGATTGATCATATTCAGTTCAGGTAAAGTTTTTAGGACTGACCTTTTGTTTGGCCTTAGAATATAAACTGTGCTGATGGGACAGTGAAGCCACAAAGCTTTACAATGGATTTGGAAAAATTCTTCTTGTTAACATCAGCCTAAGTGACAAAAGTATTCCAGATCCTAAATGAAAAGACACAAGTCATAATTTTTTACTAGGTGCTGTCCAAAAGCCTGGAGTTCCAGTCATAAATCAGCAGAACCATGGTCGCCTGACACAAGCAGTAGCAGAGCAGCAAAGCTGTTGCTGAATGGCAGTGAAACAGAAGCAAATATCAGAGACTGGGAGGGGGCTGAAAGCAAGTGTGATTCTCCTTGCTAAGAATGTGAGAGCCAACAAGGAAGAAAAGACCTAAAAATGAATGCACAGTTTGGCCAAAACCAGATACAAAATCAAAATCAACTGGATTTTAGAAGATTTGGTTTTGATTGTTTATTTGTTTACAAGACTTTTTTTTTTATCTGGCTGTTTTTCATTTTGGTTAGTTTCATTTTGAGGCCAAAGTGATGAAACACAACAAGAAAGGAAGTTCTTGTGGTTTTTCAAAGCCTTCCAGAAACAGAGTAATGGAAAACCAATAACAAGCAGGAAGGACTGGAAAGCGTGTGAGATCTCTCCTGCACAATTTGTTGAGTTCACAGAATAGTTAAGGTTGGAAGGTGCCATGCAGAATATTTCTTGAGGCTGTGCAGCCTAGCGCAGGGATAGGAAGACATGGTAAACTCAGAGTACCGAAATTGAATTACCTTTGGAAGTGTACTGCTCCATTTATTCCCCTTCCATTCCAACCACCCCTTTATGAAGATCTTTTCAAAGATCTTTAGTCTTAGTCCTCCATCAGCCACAGGACTCACTTCACGTATGGCCAGCAATGGCTGGTGATGAGTTCCTATGCTCTCTTCCCTGGGAAGGTCATGCACTTCCTGAACTTAACACTGGTCAGAGATTGCATTAGTAATGTGCAAGCTTGGGCCAAATTCCCAAACACTGTAGAACTTTTTTTTTCTTCCTCTTCTCAGCAAAAAGTTGTGAGCTCTAGGGAAAGTGCTTAGCCTAGCTCTAGCTGGTGTCTTATTTAAGTTGTTTCTCTTTACATAGTAACTGCTATTGCAAAAATATGCATGTGTCTATCATTCCATTTATCTAGTTACATTTCAAGTTTGTTTTACAGACTAGTCCAGACAGACTTCTGAACATAGTTAAAATTATTCTCATCCAACCATTGTGCACAAACATAAAGAAAAGTGAATTAACTCTGAACATTGAACAGGCGAGGTCCAATTGGGTACACTCAGTGCAGCATTCTGTCATCTGAAAAGATGAAAAATGTTCAGGAACTCACATTTGTCCCATGTACAGACAGTTACAAAAGAAGCAGGACATCAGGGAAGGGCAGCATGTAGGAACTGAATTACACCCTCAGAAGGAAGTTTCATACTTTAGCCCATGCAATTTGTGGAAGTGTTGTAAGTAAAGAAAGAAAATGACTTTCCCCCCCACCCAGCTGCAGCTGAAATCTTTGTTTCACTGAGCATGCAAATTCCTTCTGCCTTTGACACGGTGAGTAGCTGCCATTGCTCAGTTATGTGAATCCTTTGTGGTCTGTAATGCTTGTTCATGACCTCCTGTAAGCAGAGAAGTGGGAAAAGCTCCCACCTTCTTTCACAAGGGGACTTATTTGGCCAAGGTTCTAAATCTCGGACAGAGCTCAATCTATAAAGTAATGGCTAAAAGATTAACTGTCTTTTTCTGTAATTATTGATTATTGATGAACTAGATCTTTAGTTGACTGAAGTCAGCTTGCCTTCAAATCTTTGAGGGAATGTTTGCTACTTTGTCCCATCTCTGAGTTTAACGTATGTGTCAGAAAGACTAGTTTCTGGAAGTGTGCAGAAAAGCATTTAATGACATTTAAATCATCCTTGCCAGTTCCCCAGCAAGCAGCAAAGAACACGTGGGATTGTGTCCATCATGGTGAGGACCTACATAGGATGAGTTCGGCTGGAATGGATGCAGGGGCCAGAGAGAGGGCATAGGGGGCTCAGGAGGTCCCCCTGGACTTTAGGGAGTTCTCATCTTGCCACCTACACAGAGCTATTACACACAGTGGTGACATGCTTGTGGGTCACACTGAAACCGCCTTTCAAGCTGGTATACACAGAAAAGTTTCTTTTGTATGCTGAACTAATGCGGATAAAACAACAGCACAGGATAAAGCACTTCACTTTAAAATAAATCTGAGATGACAGTGTTAATTCATCTTCCACTGTAACCATCTTGTAAATATTTCTTAAGGCTGTTCACTGAATTTAGTATGTTTCCAATATTTTCAGTCAAATCAAGACTGCATGTCACTGCAGAAACTATTAGTCAGAAAAAAAATAATAATAATTCCTTTTTTTTCTTCCTCTTTTTTTTTCCCACTCTACGTTCTAATTTACCAACCACTGTACAAATTGAACCCTCAGTCCCCCATGAGTGATTACAGAGTATTTCTCAAAGACGTGACAGTGAAATTACTGGCAATTTTTAATGAAAGCAACTGAATATGTTTCACCTTTTAACCAGCTGTTTGTTTCTTTTAGACTACTTGTTCAACTGAAATACTCAGCAAACACTATTAAAGGAAACAATTGGTTCCTAAAAGTTCAACACTCCTTCCTATCTGCTCTGGATGGAAAAACTCAAGAACATAATTTCTGAGACCACACAAATTCAGAGGAGAAGAAAAGGCAGAGTGGAATTGTCAACTTTCTTGTGACTTTATATTGTAAGTTTTGTTCATGAAACACAGAATCCAGACATCTGGGAAGTTCACTGTTCTCTCTCGGGAAAACAACAACCACACAAAGTTGTACTATAGAGTAATGTGTTTTCAAGTTCCTAAGCAAATTTGAATACTGTATTTCTTCCGATTTTGGGGATTTGATGATCTTCCAGAAGCGTAAGGATACATGGTCTGTTTTTCTGCAAATAATCTCATAGAATCGTAGAATCACCAAGGTTGGAAAAGACCACCAAGATCATCCAGTCCAACAGTCCACAATGTATTGGGGTTTTTTTAGCTACAAGTAGACATTTGTTTCAGCTCTTTTTCATTCCAATTCAGTGTGTTAGAAATGTTCTGCATGGGAAAACAACTTAACAGCTAGTTAAAAGATGTATTTAATTATATTCAGTAAAGCACTCCCATTTTCTATCACCTGCTTCCAAATGATACTGGACCTGTTACTTTAATGAAGAACATCCTGTCTTTATCAAGTCAAACTCCAGGCACATGTTTGGTGGAAAAGATAAATAGAAAGTAAAGAGGAAGGACTTTGTGCAAAGGAACCACAATTTATCAGTGTAAAACCTACAGTAAATTAAAGCAATATTCTCTGAGGCATTTTAGCTAACAGAGGAACTTCCACACCATTTTGCTGTGTTAAGATACACTCCTCATGATGACTGCATCCACATGTACCTGCACTTGTTCAAATGAACTGTTCTGGACAGCCATGTCCTCAGGCAAAGTTCATCATTTTCTCCCCAACCTTACAAGCATTTAGTGGCATATTTACAGAAGAGAAAGGAATGCAAAGTGCCAGCATGTGAGTACCTGTGAAACTCCAGCGGTTACATGGCTGTGCTTTCCAAAAAGGCGGATATTTTGCATTTTTATATTCACTGGTATACACCTCAGCTGGGACAGAAAATTCAAAAGCCCAGGCACAAGAAAGGAACGAGGGGTGGTTTTTTACAACATAGACCCAAGTAGTCAAAAATCAGCCAAGGTCAGAGCACCCCATTCCTTTTCAAGGAGAGGAGGTAGCAGGAACTGTGACCCTGCCCTTTTTGAGACTTCGTCCTTTCCGTAGCTTCATGGCTGACACAGAAAATGTAGACGAGAGAAATTTTTCCAGCCCCACAGATTTTAAGTGGGTGGAACATCAAGATACACAGAGAAGGTGGATAGATAGTGACAGCACAAGAGTTGTACGTACAACACCAATCTTAAATGGTATTATTTTGTAAGAAATCCACAGGAAACTCTTAGAGGTCTTGAACCACAAAGGTGCCTGGCCCTGCTGCTGAGTTGGCTGGTGCCTCCTCACTGCTGCAGAAATGAACCACTGGGCACCTGCACGGCCACTCCCAACAGACTTGCTTTGACAGCAGACTGAAATTGAACACAGCATGTGCCCACAGTTTTTCCCCTGCACCTGCAGATTGCTCTGAGATGTGCTACAAAATGCACTCAGAAAACCAGTTGACTGATCTACGGATAAGCACCATAGAGTGCCATAAACTCCATGTGTTTTGAAAGACATCTGTGGCTGGATTGAAGTGGCCTCCACCCAGCCTCAGAGCTGAGAGCAGGAGGGAGACAACCCTTCCCTTCTGTCAACATGGGGACCCCTCCACCAGTATGGGCCAAAGGAGCACTTCCTTAGGCTTCAGGAACTCCGGTGAGATCAAGCATCACTTGGAACACTGAATTGCAATTCTCATAATCGTCTCACCTCATAATCGTAGCATTTGATAGCAGTGCTGTTCCCAGCCCATCAGTTCCTATAACCTTTAATTGCCACATAACAAACATTTTTTTGCAGTACCAAATCAAGCAAAGAATTTATTTTCTGTCATTTGTGATGTCTGGCTTGGAAAAGTTTTTTATTTTTAATTTTTAATTCTGGCTAATAAAGAAAATAATCAGCCTCTGAAACTCAGTCAGGATGTTTTGTTTCGACAAAATCTTTTAGCTAATTGAAGTATTTCAGCTATATTTCAGAGTTTAAGTACCTCAAATATTTTGAATGTTTTAAATATTGCTAAAAGTGTATACTAGGACATAAAAGTGTGCTGAACAAAAAGTACTGAAAAAATCAGTGACAATCCCATGTTTAACAAACGACTTTATTAAGCAGTGTACTGAATACTTTTGGTTTTCAGGAAATGTGTAGATGTGGCACTGAGGAACATGGTTTAGTGGACATGGATGATGAGTTGATGACTGGACTTGGTGACCCCAGCGATCTTTTCCAACCTTAATGATTCTATGATTCTGTATTACCCAAAGAATTCCACTACATTTCCATGGATTTGTGAACTGACCCAGTATTGTTACAGAAGCTTTCTCCATTTAAACAAAGTTGATTTCTTAGGTTTCATGAAGCTCTGCATTACCTCCTTCAGCCACACTGAATGGAAACTCCACAGAGTGAAGCAGGAAAGTTTGAGATAATAATGGAAAAAATCATCTTGGATGTCTTTGTTTTGTCTCTCACTTCTTTGCTTTTGCTTCATGGGAAAAGATTTTTGTGAGAGCTACTCTAAACTGTTCTGGTTCAGAGAAGTTCAGGGATCTATTTTGTTTCAGCTGCTGAATATTGCAATTCCTGTCTTATTATTCTAATCTGAAATTAATTGAGTAATTTGAAGTTACTCTCGTAACACTGAACTGGGAGCTGAAGTTATGTGACTCATAGTAATATCAACCTTTTGTAAACCCGAAGCTGTCTTTCACAGTCATAATGGAAATAGGGAGCTTCTTAAACAGTCAATCTTATTTCACAGATAACAGAGTAAATGTGAGGTAGAAAAAACACTGGATATAAAAACTGTAATTGAAAGAAGAACTAAGCCCCACATTTTCAAAAGCAAAACTAAACAAGCACATTAAAAATTGTATATTCCGCTAGGAGTATGACAATGAAAGCAGTCATCTTACTTTAAACACAGTAAGATATTATAGAGTAAGCACAGGAACTGTAGTATTATAACTGTTTTCTTACTTTCTACAACCTTTCTTTTTAGCAGATGCTCTTTGGAATCTCATTGTCTTGGCTATAAATGCAGAAAAAGATAAAGCAATTGGAGAAAAGTGATTAGATGTAAAACAATGGTTAAAGAGTTGAAGAAGAGTAAAATTCCAATTTGCAAAAGCTGAACAGGGAAAAAAAAGAAAGCAAGCATATTGCTGTGACCACATCATGTCAAGACTAGGAGAGCTATTCTGAGCTATGACATTACTTCAGTGAAGAAGAGACTTTATCCTTCATCTGTAGGGGGAAAAAAAACAAATTGAAGAAATCTCAAGTTACAGTGTACCTTGCTAAGTGCAACAGTGCGTGCTTTTGCAAAATATATGTAAAAATATTCCATCTGCTGGGCTGCATGCCGACACTTCTTGTCTTCTAGGAATCAGTCTCTCCACTCAGTAAGGACAACTGTGTGTTTTGCCCCTTACTCCATCAAGTAAATCAAAGGGAAATCACCACAGTAGATGATAATTTTCATTTGAGTTAACTGGAGTGCTAGCCAAATGTAGAAAAATCATCACCTCTCAAAGGCTCAGACATACCATCTTTTCTAGCAATGTTTCCCCACATCAAGCTTATTAACTCATAATAATGAAGTATTTTAAACAGCTTAATACCACCTGAACTCTTTTAGAAATTGTTTGATGTACTCTCATGCTGGTTTGGTTTGGTTCAATTTGGTTTACTTTGGGTTGTGGGAGTTTTTCTCTGCTGATTTTTATGATGAAAGGCATGTATCTGATCTTAGTTCCGTGCTGTGGTACTGGAGATTTGACCACTGAGCAGTTCTCATACAGAAGAGATAATTATTGAGCACACAGCCATTGAAAAAAATGAGCCAGAAAAGCATGGTTATTATGTGTATAAGATGAGAACACAATTTGAGAAGATTTGAGAATATGTATTTTTGAAAATTGGACACAGCAAGACCAACTGCTGCTTTCTCTCATGCGCCTCATGTTAGTACATCAGGCAAGTATACAGGAAGAATGAAGAATTCTTAAACTAATAAGCAACTCTGACCTGAAACCAAACAAATGTTTTAGGCTGGAATTTGGAAGATTTTATGTCATGCAAGTGAAATACTGGAGCAGAGAGAAGAAAAATCCTATCTAAATCAAAGATAAGGTGTGATAAATACGTGGAGCTGACAGGAGCCAAAATCCACGTGGATCTTACAGTGTCTGCTCGCATGCTCCCAGCAAAGTTCAAAAGCTGCTGGAAATAAAAGAAGAATTACAAAGTGCATGCAGAAGCCACTTTGTTAAGCAGTGATTCCCTCTGTGTTTGGGCACTCAGCGTCCTTCCCAGCAGTGTATGCGGCTCTCACAGACCTGGGCTGGGATCAGATGCCACTTGGTGAGAAGCAAGGAGGAAAAATGTTGGAAAGGTTGGTCAGAAAGAAGGTTAAACCACACAAAAATGCTGGCTTCCCACAGGTGGCCTTTCAACACACTCTGTCAATAGCTACACAAATACAGGGAAGAGGGAAAAATAAGTTTTCCTCGGCTGTTAGTTGGAGATGAAGCACATTTTACCAACAGCAGGGTGAGAGAGTCGCACCAAGCAGCTGATTCCTGGTAGACAGCATTAGACAGAGGAATAGGTTAGAGCCCCTTCCTGCTGCTTTGGAGAGGGAGAAAGCTTTCGTGGCTTTATCTGAAAGGTGTGAGGCACAAAGATGTGGCAGGTGGAGCCAGGCTGGTACAGGCAAAAGTGACAGGGTGAAGGGAACAGCATGATGTGAAGCAAATGGGTGCTTCTGCTGCAAAGCTGCCATAAGGGAAGAGAGAGTCTGGAGCCGTGGGAGGGTGTTCACGAAGGAAAGTAAGAAGGAACTGAGACTGTGAGGAAAAAGGGCAGGCCTTTGGAGTTGTAGTCTGGATTTAAATGCCATCAGAAAAAAACAGTAAATAGCTGAAATAAAGGGGAAACAATAGTAATGTGGGTAGGGAGAGTAATACTGCTCTGTCAATCGTATTTCATTTCAAGCCCTGGCTAAATGGGCATTTGCTTACACTAAATAGCTGTAGATGAGTGCAGTAGGCATTCCAATAATCCTCAACGCATTTTCTATGTGTAAAAATGCATAGCGAAGTCTCTTTAATATGGCCTGCATTTCAAATTGAGCAGAAGAATTTAATAGACTGCAGCCTTTTGTTGAAGGACAAAGGCAGGGGGCTGTGTAAAGCTGAGTAATACAAAATACTCAGGAGGCTGTATCTGGCTGGTACTTATGGCTCTGTTTTACAGACATGGACTTTGAAGAGAAATGCACAAAAAAAAAAAAAAGAGCAGGAGGGGCTTAAGGTGTTTTTGCCATGTAGTCTATTACTTCCTGCAATTCATGAGGACTCTTTAATGGTGCATAAAGGTCACCCTTCATTTATGGACTGTCTCTGTTTGGTTCACAGAAAAAAACGTGTCCAGATACACTGGGAAAAAAACAAACAGGGAAGGACGTGTAAAAAGTAGGGGCCTTCCAAGACATAACTTCTATAGATACTGACTGTTAAGAAGAGTTGGTCATTGAAACTACGCAACAGAAATAACCTGATTACAGACTGAAAAAAAAAATTAAAAAAAGACATTTGCTGTCTACAGTTACCACACAGAGACTTTAAAACGTCAGGCCAAGACTGTTTACTGATGTTACATATGGCCTAAAAAATGTGAGGAGAGATGTGAACTGTAGCAGAGAGAGAAGCAAAAGGAAAATTGGTAGCTTAGAGAAGCCTCATTTAATGACTGTATGCATTCAGGAGCAAGGGTGCAGGATGTTTACCTGTGCCCCTCTGTGCAGAGCTATTTCCATCTTAAGCCAGCCCTTTCAAGCAGAAGGGAGAAGTCCTTTTGCTTCAGCATTCAAAGGACACAGTGACTGGCCTGTAGCAACCCCGCCAGACACCTGTGGGCTCACCACAGCCCTCCTGTTCTCTGCTCCTGCAGCACTGCACCAAGGATGGAGCTCAGCCAGCTGCCTTTTTGGCCTTGAGATCCCCAGTATCCAAACAGGTCCCACCTCACTGCCAGGCAGAAAGGCAGTGGTGTCTCATAGCCAAATATCAGCTGCAAAGGAAAAAGGGAAAGCGGTGTGAGATTGAATCAAAACCCACAAATCTCGTGCTCAGCATGGGCAGTTCAGTGCATCTGACTGCAGAGCACACCCAAAGGTTTCCAGAGAATCATAGTATCTTTTGAGTTGGAAGGGAACTTTAAAGGTCATCTAGGCCTGCATCAGCCTGTGTTGGGATTCCCACCAAGACCAGCAGCACTCAGCTGCAAGAACCAGCAACAAGCAGCAACATCTTAATTATGATTGAAAATGAGGGATGACATTTTCACTTTGGAGGTTCTTCTTTAAGAAATATGTCTGCACCTTGGCACAGCAAGGGAAAAATGTGAATGTTAGCCATGATTACAGCACTTCATAAGCCTTACCACAGCCTAGGGTGAAGAATTTATTTGCAAGAACACATTAGAAACCCTGATCAAAACATGGCCAAAAATCAACTAAAACTAAACCTACCTCATCTAAATCAAGGAAATCCTCAAAATCAAGATTAATAGCAAGCTTATACGTTTTAGAAAGCGCTGTAGTTGTGAGATTTCTTCAGTTGCAGCATAGGAAGGGGGCTGCTGGGTGCTACGTGGGGAAGTGCTCAGCACCACCTGCAGCAGAAAGTGCCGAGAGCCTGCGGCTGAGCAGGGTCTGCTGCAGGAGGGGATCGGGTTTGGCAGCAGCGGGGGGCAGGAGGGAGCCGGAACTGCCTTCCGCTCCTGCCCCTCTGCCAGACATCCGAATTCCAGACACAAAAGGGCAAAGGCATTTTTTCCCTTTGAACAGCCTCGTGGGATGCTGGGAAGCTGCCCTGGGGACTGCCAAAGCTTTGCTGCTGCCCCTGCGAGCTGCTGGCAACAGGTTCAACTCATCAGCCTGTCAGTGGTAACTGAAGTAGCGTTGGAAACATTCTGGATCTGCTTCCTCTTCTCCTGTTATTTCTGTAGCACAGCTGATGCCATTTGTCACCTGCAGGTAAAAGAACTGAGGTCCTGCTGTCAGTGGGATGTATTTCTGATATAATAATGCCTTACAGACCATGTTACCTATATCTTCACTGCATTTCTTCTTCCCCTCGCTTTTCCTTAAGGCTTTCTCTTGAAAAATGTTTTGGTTTCACATTTAAAAAAAAATAAATAAATAAAAAATCACAAGTGGAATTTTGAGTGAAGCCAAACAAACCCCTGACACTCTGCGGACACTGATCAGGCAGTTCCAAAGGTGAGCACCCATCACAGCTCTGCAGAGAAAGTGCATGTCTGGGACTTCCAGCCTCCTGCTGGCCCTGTGTGCAACACAGCTTTTGCCTGGAAAGGAGCTGCAACCTGCAGTGGAAAGCAAAATATATCGCTGATCAAAGTCTTGCAAAAAATCAGGTCCTGATGTTGTAGGAGGAGAATAAAACCAGGCGGTGCTATTATGCAGATTTATTTTTCTTTAATTAAGCATTGAGCTAATGAAAATATGAATGTTTCTCTATTCACTATACCATTTAATAATCATTCTGCATTGCTTTCCTCATTTAATTCAAATGAGTTTTATGCAGTTGCTGTTGTGATGTGAATTTCTTATTGCTTATATTGTATATGTGATTGTTTCCAGGATGTGTATCTCCATGAGACAAATTTCTTCTGAAGGGGAGGTTTGGGCTGGCAAGGATTTGACCATCTTGATCTGACCAGCTCTTAGAGCTGGCTGATGTTATCAGGAGAGAGAATTACATGAGGCCAGGGAGCAGGAATTAGAGCAGGATTTGGTTTTAGGGTCAGGAATCTCCTTCAGTTTTATTATGAGGTTTACTTCAGTGCCAGTTACAGAATCACATTGCCATTCTGAGGAGGCAAATGGTAAAGGTGAAATTCTTCCCAGCTCTGTAACTGTGCTGCCAGCTTGCTGCAGAGCATTTGGGAGGACCATGCTGTAAGTCAATGGAAATGTCATGCCCATGGGAATCAATACAGTAACTCAGGAGTTATTTAATAATGAGACCTAGAGTTAGATTCACCGCAGTAGGATGGAGGGGTCAGAGCAGTGTGTGTTAACTCATCATACACTGTTCAGAAATCAATATCTATTTAAAAAAAAAAAAAAGAGAGAGATAAAGTGAAAAGAGGGCCCTTCCTGCCAGAACTGAATCTTCCAAACACTTGAGAAGGAAAAAAAAAGACAGGAATTTCCTGTCATGTGATAGCCTCTTCAATAGATAAGCATCTGTACACACCGAGAATGAAAAAGACACTTATATTTACTTTAGTACAGTTTTTTAGAAGGTGGCAACACTAACAGCTCTCCACTGCAATTCTCATCCATTAATCTGCTGTAACAGTCTAATGAGGAAAGAAGTCACATATCCTCTGCACATGACTACACCATTTTCACAGATTGACTGCACCATTTTCACAGGACTTTTGAAGCTCAGTAAGACCAGCGAGGCCAGCAGAAATAAAGAGAAGAATGAGTCTCCTTAACTCTAACTCAGCACATTCTTTCCAATTGTCCTTGTATGCTTTTATGCTTATTGACTCAGATCGGATTAGGTCACTAATTCTGATTTTAGACTCTTAATTTGTCCATATTTCTTGAAAATTATAAGTCTAAATAGTCTACTTATTTTGACTTCTGGTGTACAAAGCTGATTGAAAAAAGTAATAGAAAGTTAGCTTTGGATGAAAGTATTAATGTTTTTCTTCTTTTTTTCTCCTCAAAAACTAGTTGCTTTGGGTGGAAAGTTTAGTTTCTCCACTGGGATTTTGCTACTCAGAATCAAAATATTCCATGCCACACCAAACCAAAGAAGAGCTGAGCCCTGCAGCCCTCTGAATCTGCACCACCTGTAAGGGAAGCCTGGAGGAGATCCCAAGCAGCAGGATGTCCCCCTACTGCATTTCCTATCCTCACATGTGGCTGATTCCCATATGGTCAGAGGGGTTGCATAGAGGAAACTGAGAACTAAAATAAGTTTCCCGCCTAATGTAGCTTTGCATTAGGGATGCACCTTGTGAAAACAAGTTCCACAGCTAGGCTCGGCACAATGTAAAGGACAGTGTCCTGTTAAATGTTTTAAAATCATATCACCTTCCCAGCAGGAAACTGTCTATAATAACACTCCCTGTGCCAGAATTAACTGCTGCAAACATTTTCAGAAGATCTCATGAGCAACATTGGTAAAATCCGAGCCTCACACACAGGTAATCCCAAAGCAAGGAGAAGGGCTGAGGCTTCTTCAGGGGAAGAAGAGCGGTCATTCTCTTTGACCTGTGTGCTGATGGCTGAAGGGACACCCAGTGCACCCAGTGCAAGGCACTCATCTCCTGAGATACCCTACTCAGCCATGGCCACATGGCTCCATGTTCCAGAGCCACGGAGGCTGCCTGGCTGGCAGGTTGCCTGGTCTTTCTTGAAGAACAGCAGTGGTGGGCTGAGGCACAGACCCCAGCACCTGTGTGGTGCACCCCTGTCCTCCATTACTTAACACTATCTCTGCCAATGGTCTCCATCTGTGTCTTCATCTACACTTTCCTACTGAAATTGCCTTTATAAATCCAAAGCAACCTTCCCAGGCATATGTATGAATACTCCATGTACATGGAAAAGCTCTGCTGCCATATACCTTTGTAGGCATATTGCCTCTCTATTCAGCTCAGGATCCTATTCAAAAAGGGCTGCTTGTTTGTCTCACTCCACAGATTTCCTCATTACCTTACTTCTCAGGCTTTACTTTTTTCTCTTCTTGCTTTCTGCTGCCTCTGCTAGGAGCCATTCTTTCTTTCCTGGACATTTCTGAGTGCAGGAATAGAGAAAAAGACACTTTTTCTTCATCTCAACTGCTGCCACAGGAAAAAAAATGTTTCTGTTTTCCAGAGACATTTTCAATGTTGCAATTGGGAAACTTACATTTATTAGTACTTTTTTAGAGACAGAAGAATATGCAACCTATGCAACCAAAAATGGTATTAACTTTACAGCCCAGGTATGATTGGGTAACATTTTGAAAGTAAACAATCCTCTTTAGTGAACAAAATTCATTTCCTTTTCATTCTTTACTCTCTTTATTCCTCTGCTCACATTTATTTCCTTCTGCATCTTCCTCTTAATTTCCCTTCTCATATTTTAGTTTTTCTAGATTAATTTTTCTGAAGCTTCCTTTGTAAAGGGCACGCAGCCATTCACATCTGACTGCTCCTTTAAAAAGAGATGACTTCTGTTCATCCGACTCTTGCAGCAGAAAGTAACAGATAAGAACATGCATAATTGGAGCCTGGGCACTCTCCCAACTGTGCACACCCGTCCTTGGCCACAAACTGCAGAACTCTCCTGCCTGGGATATCTGCATCACTTAATGTAGGGTTTTGTGATAAAATGAAGTCCCTCAGAAGACCAAGCTATTAAGTCATGTGCACATTTAATTTTCATTTAACTCATCTGTCTAGCCAGTCTTTTCTTGTCCTAGATCAGTTCAAAGAGACAGTCTGCATCCTCTGGGGTTACCATTGCAGCTTAGCAAATTTCTTTGCTAAGTTTCCACTAATTCTTCTGCTGAATATCTTCAAGGCTTCCATAAAGCTCCACAAGAGCCGTCAGTTCAGGCTCCCACTCTCAGAAAACAGTGTTAAAGTCTGGTTAGCCTGGTGCAGTTCTGTAGCTCTCTGAAGCTTCAGGAATGGTAAGAACATCCTTTCTACAAGAATGAGGCACAGCGGTTGAATCAAGGAACTTGTACTGGGTAAATCAAGGAAGATGTTTGACAGTCCCTTTCTGATTAATGTTGTGAATGCTAACAGCAGAAGATTCAGGGACACTGTAGAGTGGACTACCAGTGAAAGTATAACTCTTCACTCTTTCTGGCATAATAAATATTTAATGTGAAATGTGGTAGAACCTACAGGAGAGACTTAATAGCCTGGTACACTGAGTATTCAGTGAGAGATATATGTCATGGGCTTTAGTTCTCTCTTGAGCTGGGAAGAGCCAACAGATAGGAACGTTGTAATTACAGGTCTTCTGTCTTAACCTCTTGTACCACAAAAGAGGACTCCCAAATACTAGCACAGATTTTACAATCGAAGGACTTCATGACATTTGCAAAACAAGCAAAGCAAAAATCTACAGGCCATTCTGTGCTCCATTAGGCTTTGGTGGTTAGGACATGAGAGGAATTGCAGAAAGAGAATACACAAAAAAGTTCTATAAAACAATTGTTTTACAAGCTCATGATTTTACTGTCATAGCTACAGACACTTTAATTGAAAATACTGGTAATTCCTGCCAGCTCCCAGCTATGTCTGCAGTCAGATATTAGTGAAGTCAAAGCCAAGAAATATTTCACAGGCCATTTTGGGATGCCCCATGCTTTACCAAGCAACTGTGGAGCAAGACAGCATGCCAGCCTGCCTGGCCATCAGAGAATATCACCTTTCTGTGCTTCCCTAAAAGTGTTTGAAGTGTGCAAGTCTCTGTATCAGACCAAGCCAAATGTCACACCCACCCCCAAATGCTGGCAACCAGTAGAGCTGTCTGCTGTACAATTGTAGCTGTAGTGCTCTGTCCTATAGCACAATGCTGAATTTCATCCAGGGAGGTCCAAAAAAGTTGGTAAGTGAAAACGTAAAATAGAAACTATAAAAGTAACCACCGAACAAAGCAGAGCCATAAGGAATCAATCACTGTTATTCATTCCATAATTGAGTTCACAATAATAAGCAACAAAGAAGTAATAGAGTTATTAAATAAATCAGCAAAATTTGTGAGGTCCAATCCTACTGACACATTTAATTTCTTTTCAATTTTTCTATACAGTGTAAAAGATGGGGTGGAGGGGGAAGCTGAGTAGCTTATTAATTCTGAATACAGAGCTGAGGTTAGAAGCTTGGAATTCCCCTCCAAATTGCAGGAGAAAATATGGAGTAGACTATTCTCTGTTCTGCTGGACTGCAAATTGTTAATGATTATGTCCCTATGGACAAATGCTCATTCCATACGAAAGGCAAAGCTGAGGCTCTGCACTGCAGCAGAACTCACAGAGAGCTGCTGAGACTTCTGGCGTGCATGATGGATAAATCTCCAAGGATCAAACTCTTAAAGAGGGATTCCTACTATTTGGTTATGTTTCTAACAGTCTGCTTCAGTTATGTCCAGCTCCTTTTCATTCATTAAGCTATGGAAGATCATGAGAATCTGCACGGGTGTGCAAATGATGTGGAGGGAGAGGCTGGGGAGATTTGCAAGCACTGGGCACAGAGTTGCACCGCTCTTGTCCCTCCTCCGTGAAACTTCATGGGGTGCACCGTGACTCACTTTGTTCAAATAATAGTTCCACACACAGCTGGGAAGAGCATTTGTGCTTCAGCACCCACTGAGGTCTATTTTTGTGCATTTGCATTATTTTGGGTTTAAAGAGCTTCAGCCAACCACTACAGCAGGAAGGCTTTTAGCTGCCTAATCTTACATGGCAAATAATCAGTAGTGAGCTCTCATTGTGAAAAGTCTGTGACCAGTTTTCGAGCTAGAACTCACTCCTCTGAGATGCCTCAAAATACTGCTAATTAAGACATAGGTAGAAATACAGAGTATTTCACAAGTGTCCTGGAAGCAGAGGAAAAATAAACAAACAAAACAACCCTTAGAGCAACTGATTTGTGTGCTTGTGAGATTTCAGACATATTTTTTAAAAAATCATTTTAAAATTCAACTGCGGCATAAGACCTAAAATCTGCAGCACCTGTTACCCACAGAGAAGGGGTAAACTCCACTGCAGAAACAACATGCACTGGAAATCTACTTTACCAACTGACTTGAGAGCAGTTGCACAAGGGAACTTGAGTTTGCATCTCCCAGAACATTTCTGTTTAGCTGGGGCTTTCTCACAGACATAAGCTCCTCTGCAGCTGGCTTTGAAGTCCTGTGCGCACCTGCACAGATTACAAAGAAGGGAAGGCAGGTCTCTCCACACCCAAACTGTAAATTAACAATGCAACATGTCAAGTTAAGATATGCCCTCCAGCACCCTGTTTTAAAGTCAGGCCAATGGTTGACAATCTTCTGATATAGTTAACCCTTTCCCTGGGTTTTATACCAACTTCTAGACTCCTGAAAGAAGAAATACTCTTAAGTGACTGCGTGATTTTTTAAAGTAATATAGCAGTTTACACATCTGCTTTAATCCAAGGTAGGAACTGTATCATATCCTACTTTTTTCCCACAAAGCAGAGGAAAGTTACCAGTGCGCTGACTCGATTTTTTTCAAACTGCTTTGTACTGCTATATGGAGAAATAGTTTCAGGCTGTGAATATGACACAGGTTGAAGAGAGCCAGCTTTTACTTTTCCATTTCGCCTTTTTCTCTCTGAACAATTCTCTGCCACACGTAGGTCATCACAATTACTGTTGTGTTGGTTTTTTTTCCCTCCAAATCTCTCACGAAGCTTTGCTTTTATAGTAGAGAAGAGCATCAACAGGCAGCAACAGCTTCGAAAAGGAATTTTCACTGAGCTAGGAACAAGTATACTCACACTACCAGATCTCACAGTTTTATTATTGCAATCCCCTTCTTTCTTCCTCTACTTTGCCACGGTAGGTTGTTAATCATCTCACCGTGTCCTGTCGCTTCATACCTCGTGGGAGATGACAACTAATTCCTGCACCATCTGTAATGCTAATCTTCTCCTGACCTAACATCCTCTTGACCCTATCTCATCTTGTTGTTTCTGTATGTATTACGGAACAAGCATGTGAGAATAAAGTATGCTGCTGATCCACTCAGCATGATTTCTGTGGGGCTCGGTGCCCACTACCACTCTGCACTCCGGCACAACCTTTATTTGGTACATGCAGCCCAAACCCAGGCCTCACTCAGATTCAAACTTGCAAACATCCTCCCATGTGTGGACACAAGCAGGCATGCAGGCTCAGGGTAGAGATAATGAAAATGGTGCTGGGAACAGGCATGCTGTGTCTGCTGTGTGCAGACACCTCTCTATCTCCTGCTCTTCATGGAGCTCAAGAAGTCCCCTGCAGTCCACAGTGCCCCCTTGTAGCTCCCAGCACCTTCCATGCCAAAGGAAGAGGCTGGAGGCATTAGGTTGTGCTGCCATTTTATAGTAAGGAACCAGTGATCCAAGCCGCAGTTGTCCCACTGGTGGTAGCACTGAATAGCAGAGCTGATCCAGAGAGGGACCAGACTGCAGTTCATCTTGCAAAAGAAAGTGATGATTTCTGTGCACAGGTCCCACTTAATACCATAAGATCTGAAGTATACTTGGATCAGCCAGATGTCCAGCAGTACGACTCTAAAAGTATCACCACCTGACTGCTGTCAAGGATGTACAATTCAACTTCCAGGTGCCAGAAGGCTGTCCACTTGAGATAAGTTCATCTAAAAACCAGAAGATTGAAGGCTATAAATACTTTTTACTTCTTATGCTTTTAACATTTGGATATTCTTTGTCTGGTGGGGGAAAAAAAAAAAAAAAAGATTCTACTTCATCTCTCTCTTTTCTCCTTTTGTCTCACATATATCTCCTTCTTTGTTGCAAGCCCAGAAGGCAGAAACACAACCATGTTTTCCTGAAGGTAGGAATGATTTATTACAATTAATATCACTGATTTTCAGAAGTTTCTTGTCTCAGTGGAAAACAAATGCACCTCTGAAAATCATTATTTCATATTCATGTGCATATATTAAGTGATTTACTGTCAGTATCTAAATCTAAGAGCTTCGGTGGATACTGTTGAGCTGCATTAAGCGGAAATAAGTATCCCAGAAGACAAGCAAAAAAAAGAAGGAGGATTAAGGAATGACAACCACCAGAGACTTTTAAAGGATCTGAAGAGGAAAAAAGGAGGTCAGAAAAAGGACCTGGCTTCTTCAGCCTAAAACTGAACTGTGCCTTCCATTCAAAGAGCACCAGATAACAAGAACAAACCATCAGATTGCTCAATGGGTGTAACAGAAGAAATAAGGAAAAGAGAGAGTTGATTGATATGAGAGATATGAAGGTGCACTGCATGGTGGAGTCTTAATTGCTTTCACAAGGATCTTGAATTCCAGACTGCTTCTCTGTGTAAGGTGCTCTGAATTCAGGTGCAGGTTTTTGTTTTCTCATACAATTATGCAGCACAGTTAACCAGAACAGTCAATGTTGTGCCATTTTGTAGCACCCCAAAATGTTATCATTCACAGAGAGGAGATAATGTAAAGCAATGCAGAAATATTTAAAAAAAAAAAAAAATGTGGGCAGTGTCCTGGGTCAGTCTGAGACCTACCCTGCATGTAGAGTAACATTCCAGGCACTCTTTGTCTCCTTTTCTCCTGCTGTGGAAATGGCTATAATCCCACATCCACAGTGTGAGAGTGAAAGGAAAAGGGAGCATTAGCTATCTGCATGAGAAGCCAGTAAGACAATGATTTGTCACCTCATGAAATCACTAAAATCTAGGGCAATAGAGCATCTCAAAAGCTATCTTCAAAATGCCAGGATGGGGGATGTAACTCCAGATGGTTCCACAGGATCAAAGATATCAATTTCCCTTCATAGAGTGTTTAATGGATTTTTAGCTAAAAAAAGCTAATGAAGGGTCCATCTTCAACCTGAAAACAGATCAAAAAACAATGTAAACACAGATTCAAAATCATTTTTAACATTTATACATGTTATGCACGTGAGCAATAAGAGAGAATACACATAATCAGCACCACTCAAATTCTCTTCTTGATTCAAAAATTTAGATGCTTTTGAATTATTTTTACAATGCCAGCATCTGACTTCAACTATATTCCCTCTTATCTGCTTCTCTAGTCTTCACTTTTATCTCAGGAAGCTTCTGTTATCAATATCTCAAACCTTCTCAACAAGAGAATCGTCATGGGCCGAACCAGCCTGTAAACCGCTGACAAGAATATAGTCCCTTACTGGAATAAGCACAGAACTTGAAAGATTGACTGCCTTGGTATTGATTTTGTCATGCTAACAGTAACACAGAAAGTGCAACAAACACCTGAAAAAGGATTGCTTTCATTTCCAAGGAAGGGGCAACTTGATCTATCCTGAAAACTGAAAGTAGTGGTAGGGAGTGCCTTGTTTATTGTAATTCACTGGGTTCATACACTCCTGCTCAGCTGAAAGAGAAACAAAGACCCTCTGATAGTATAGGGGAATTTGATTTTTTCCCTGAGCTATCTTAAAGGGCAGAGTACCTATACACTCAATAGAGAGATATCTCATTAATTCTGTAAATTAATGACAGAAGATGAGAGAAGTACACTTACCTGCTCTTGAAGGCCATTGCAAGTACGGGCTAGGAGTTCTATTGTCAAAAGTTCAAGCTCCTTTTCAGAGAATGTAACTGAGCTGGTATCACAGAGATGTGAAACCAACCAGTTATTATAGAGCCACTACTCAGAGGAGAATGCTACAGAGACTTGTTTGGGATTGTGTTGGGATGAGAAGGCTCCTAAAACTCCTCATTTCCACTTTCATTCAGCAGCCAAATTTCCACTCCCTCTGTCACGCCCATGTCTAAACCATCTGTTGTTTTAAAAACCATTCCTATTATAGGGACCCTTAGGAAACTATTGGGAGACATCCCTCTCCCCACAAACTTGTCCACACTGTGTTTTAGAGCAGAGCTGTCACTGGTCAAATCTCATTCAGCTGCCTTCAGAAAAGTGTCAGCATTTCAGTGAGCATTGAGAGCGTAGTGAAGCCTCACATCCCTTCCTTCACATTCCAGCAGAATTACTCTTCTGCTTGCCTTATTGTTCTTCCATGAACCTGCCTGATCATGGAGCCAGGCACTGTTGTAGTGAGCACAGAAAGGGTTAACATTCAGGGTCTTCTCATGAGTCAGTAATAATGCAGAGGGCCTGGGTGCCCTGGTAAATATCAGGACTTAACAGTCCAAAGACTGTACAAACAGTGAGGGACAGTACACGCCTGTCAAGCCTGAAATCTAAATATACAGAGCAAACGCAGGTTGAGCTCTCATCCCCACTTGGCAGGTGGGAGAATGTGCCACCTCCCCTCTCTCCACCCCCGTGCTGTCCTGCCTGTGCTGCAGAGATGTGGGGCCCCGAAGCCCTGGGCACAGCTGGCCTTGGGCACAAGAGGAACTGCAGGTGCGGTACCAGCCCAACTGCAGTAAGCTGCCGTAGGAGTGCCTTCACAGGGGCACCCACAGGGACTTCTCCTCCTGCTGATACATGACATGATTCACACTCTGCACTTGCGTGACGTGTCACACACCTTTGAACTCACCCATGTTGTGTTTAACTCTGGAAGCAGTCCAGCTTCCTCAGGCCCACGAGTCACCAGGAGTGACGAGCTTATTACCTTACCACAGCACCACACCACATGGGGTCACACTCAAGCCTGGCCTCACGTGCAACTTCCTCATGTCTTCCCCATTCTTTCAGGGCTGGACCAGCTGCCTCCCAGTTAGGTCTGGCCACTACCAGCCTAGCAGACTATTTTGCCAGAAAGTGACAAGTCAGAAAATTCAGCAGAAACTGCAGTCATATAAATGAAGCGACTGAGAAACAGAACCAGGCTGAAAGCATTTACCTGTGGGGACTTGGCAGTACTGTTCAACCCCGAAGGCAGACCCATATCAGTTGCTCTGAAGATAGATCAGGAAGACAACTTAACCTGCTGAATAATTAGGGTTATCCAAGTATAACTTCAGTATTTCTTCTCAGAGGATAAAAACATTACTGCTGACAGTTGAGATGCCCTTAAAGACAGAAAATTAAATTAACAGTCAGGCTGCCATATCTCTTTCTCTGGGATTTCCCAGATGGAAATATGTGTGAATGAGCTCCATAGACCATGTGTTATAAATGCCACATTTCAGTAAGCTTCCAGGCTGACTGCACATACTCTGTACAAAAGATCTGTGGATGTTCAGTAAATCTGAGAGCTTGGGAACAGGCTTACTGTGTATGCGTGACTCCATTGAATATTGTGAGCATGGCAAATCCAGAATTCTGGATGTTTCAGATAGATCATGCTGCTAATTCACAAAAGCAGAAAAGCACTGTCTAAAATCACCAGGACTAGGGCGGCTGTGCACATAGTGGATAGCTAATCTATGCACACAGGATTGCTGAGGTTTGCAGAAACTTCAGGGTCCCTATAGACCAATATATATAGACTTTCACAGCAGGTTGCCCAGGACCATTTCCAGAGGATTTTGAATATCTCCAAGGATCTACACACACATACATTGTAGAAACATTAGGGTGGTGAAGCACTGGAACAGGCTGACCAGAGAAGTTTGTGGATGCCTCATGCCCAGAGCTGTTCAAGGTTGGATGGAGCCCTGGGCAGCCTGATCCAGTGGGTAGGAACCTTGCCCATGGCAGGGGGTTTGGAACTAGATGATCTTTAGGATCCCTTCCAACAGGAGACATTCTGTGATTTTATGAGGCTGGATTCCCAGGTTTGTGGCCACTCAGTCAAGGATCTACCACACAGTCACTCCATGGGGCTGCTCAATGGCCCAGAACCCCAGAGCAGGGTAAAACCTGAAGCTCTGCATGCACAGCACATCTGCAAGGGCATTCTCAGGATCATCCAGATGCGTGGAGCTCTGTGCTAACTGCCCTGTTAACAAGTGCTTGCTTTTGGCTGCTTCGCCTTTGGCAGACAAACACTTGCCTTTTCTTACAGAGCCTGTGCCTGGTGCCATTATTTGAAAGGTTGTGCTTGTTTACACTAGTCCATCAATAATTAGACGAGGAGACCATGTAATGCGAATTCTATGCTATGTGTTACGCCATTTTACAGATGGTTGTGTGACTTTATAATTTTTAAGGGAAAAATGCAGCAAGTTACATATAAATGAGGCCTGGCTTAGCGCTACAGCATCCACAGAGGACAGAGGAGCGGCAAGTAACCCAGGCAGCCCTCCTCTTGGCTGTGAAGGAATCAGCCAGGGCAGCGTGACAGGTGCAGTGGTGAGGCGGCAGTGATGTTCCGCTGTTTCAGTGTTTCATTAGCACAGCCCAGGTGTGGCCCATCCCGAGTGCTCAGCACAGCACACAGGCACTTCCCCTGGCCCCTGCGCCCAGCCTTCCCCTCCCGAGGCCCCAGGGCTGGCTCCCTGCCCTGTGCTGGTGCCGCCTGGTAGCCCCAGGCCAGCACAAGCCCTGCTGGGGAATTCAGTAAGAAGCATGAGCGTTGGAAGATCCAAGAAAGACAGGGAAACATCTAGGAAAGTAAAGCTCACTTAACCTATGGCCAAACTCCTGGAATGATTTCCTAAGGGGCCCATATAACACCACAACATCAGTTCCTATACACATACATGAACAGACAGTGGTACTGATTTACCTGCTACAGTGCAACTTGTGATGAAGTGCAACAGCTTGGCAGGATTTTTAGGACTTGAACCTGCCTTGAACAATGAGGGATCCACAATTAAGATTACATTATGGTTTTTCATAAGAGAGTGGAAGGCTATGTGCTCACCTCACACACAAGACAAACCATCACTGATGGAGACGGAGAAGGACTTTTTCCAAGAGCAGCATCAGATGGAAAATTCACATTCACTGTGTGCTATCCTTGCAGGCAGGAATGGGACAGGAGGTATTTCAAAACCAGACGTGGCTACTGAAAGGCCACACCACTCAATGCTATCTTCAGCTGCTTCAGCGGACGAGCAGGTACCAAGCTAAGCTCACCCGCTGGAGAAACCTCCCTGCCCTCCATTCTTCCTTCCAGACTAGAGATACCTCCCAGGATTAGGTCACCCCTCTGCTTTGGCTGCAGAGCTGGATTGCCAGCCATGGGTGGATGTGCAATTTGTCACATTTAAATGTCTAAGACATTAGCTCTACAAACACCCCAGGGCATGGCTACAAATGCACAGAGTGTAAATGTGAAAAAAGAAGTTCAATAAGTAGAATAACAGCATCTCAGGTGAAGCACTCCTAAAAGTAGGTCATAACTACTCCCTGAAAGTGGGCTAATATGGCTTCTCATTCTTTTTACTTTATAATGTCTTTTGTTATTTAATGTTTGTTTCAATGTTATTCACGTTGGTTGCTGGTACGCTATCTGCTGAAGATATATCTGTAAAGAGTAAAAATTCAAGTCAAAAAATCCAAGAAAAAGGGCAGGTGTGATTGCATGTCTCCAGAAGATCTACTTCAACTACACAAGCAGTTAAAGCAAAGGGACTTAATGTACTGTGACCATAGAGAAAACTTGTTCCACCACCCACCTTGGGGTATACTGGCTGTCATTCTGATTTTTTACAAATTTCTTCTCTCTTTGGTGATAAAATGCTGCTGTCACCAGAATGTAGTAACATGGACCTCCAGATACAGAGAGTTAAATTCGAAGCCAGTCTCAGAGAAACATAATAGAGTACCAGCAGCTGATGATGACTGAAAACATACTATAAACCTGTTTTAAACTTTTTCAAAGGAACAACAAGCAAAAAAAACCAAAAAAGGATCTATTTTAAAGGTTCGTGTTCATGCTTTCCCTTACTTAGATAATATGAATGGCCAAAGAGCTAATTTTGCTGGGTAAACTGTGTATGCAACATGAGGCTCTTGTCCAGCTGGCTGTTAACCAGCTTTCAAGGGAGGAATTGTGGCCCTTCTTCCTCTTGCAGAACTGGGAACTAATATGGTGCCGTGGCTGTAGCTCTTCAAAGAAAAATCTTAGGGAATCCAGAAAAAGTCCAGAATAAAGAAGCCTTCAGGTTCTTTTTGGGCACAGGGCTGAGAAATTCAGTTCAGTTGTCTGGTCTTTTTGCTGTACGCCTATCTGTACCCATCTGCTCCTCCTCACCCTGAGCACAGCCCTGACAGCTTCTCCCCCGCACAGCCACCAGTAGATGCCCTGCACCCACCCCCAGACTCTGGCCCTCTGGAAACAGGAGTGATGGAGCTGGCCACATGTGCACACTGCCACGTAACCATGCAATCACTTTTTTTTTTTAATCTCAGACCTGGTGCAATCCAATTTACCCTATTACATCACTTCTGTTCACATTCAATGTTCATTGTGAAACCATCTCAAGACAGGAAAAACGAGATAACTAGGGAAGAGCTGTTCTCCAGAGATTGCCACAAGTGACACCTGTGAGACATCAGTGATGTATGCTTTATTTGAGTTACAGTCAAGAAATTAGCACAACATCCAAAACATCCCAAAATTTCCTAAGCATACCATCATTTTTTACAGCTATGCAGTCCAAAGCATAAAAATATACTTCTCATTAGTTTGAATTCATACAATGCACACTGAGAATGCAAAGCAAGACACATGACACACACATCCACCACCCTTGGGGAAATCACAAATAACAAGATTTTTAAAAAAAACCACCCTCAACACTACGTTTTGGAAGAAATTGACTGTACAACATAGGAAGGCTTAAACAATGCACAGAAGTGATGGGCTCACCTGCTGAGTTATATAGATATAGTCAAAATCAGTAGTCTCAAAGATAAAGAAAGATGATACTAAAACTCCTCCAGCTGTTACTGGAAAAGAAAAAGAAATTAAGCAAGTTTCTTTTCAACAACTCTGACCCTAACCTTGGGCCATCCCTTCAATCATGTCTGTCCTCAAACCATTATCTCCCCACAGCAACAGTGGCCCTGATATCTCTTCTTTGCTTCACTCATCCAGATACACTCCCTCCTTTCCTTTCTTCCTGGGTTGCATTGGCAGGTGTAATGGGGAGGGTGGTAAACTGAATTCCTGCCTGCAGGGATAAATTATTAATGCCTTCCTGCTCGGTGGAACTGTGGGATTCGCCTGTTGTTCCACAAAACCATTTCTGAGTTTATGTTCAAGTAGTTCCGTCTTGATTTTTGGTATTCCAAATATAGGATAGGCTCTATCTTATCTTGCTGTTTTCCTCAATGATCTCAAATTATGAAGCTGTGATCCAGAAAATCCATAGTGGTTGTTATCACTTCATAGAATAGCATGTGCTGAAACATTCCCAGACATGCATCCAAAATGCACTTCTCTGAGATTAATCAATTAATTCATTAGACCAAATGGAAATTTCTAGCAGAAAATATTTGTTATTAATTGAAAAAAATAAATCGCAGAAAATATAATTACATTGCATTCTTCACATTTTGCTAATCTTTTAAATGTCTACATGCACTATTAAATACAAAATCATTTGCCTAAAATCTTTTCTATAAAATATTCACTTGTTGGTTTCCAAAAAGGAAATAATTAATTCCTAAAAGTCCTCCCTAGGGCTTATTGCCTGGGCCATGTAATATTAGCTTCTCCTCTGTTTGAGTAGTATAGAAGTTCTAGATTTACATAGCTACATTAATTAGAACATAACATTTAGGATTGTCCACAAGCGATTTGCAATTCCTAATTGCAAACAGCCTCACTAGTTCAATGGAATAATTTGCACGTGCAGGCAGGCTGAGGCTTGCAGGCTTGCACCTAGTAGATGATGGACATTTTAAAGATCGCTAAGAATTGACAGCAGTATGTATGGAGTGTTTTCATATAGCTTTTATTAAACGAGTTTTCTGATAGAAGACAGTATTCTTACATAAGGAGGGTACTTGCTTTGTCTCTATGTACAACACTAACAAAAAAACAAAACAAACCATCAAGGCAATGCCAGCAGGAAGGTCATTGTTGAAACACATTTCTAATTCCTTGAAGAGTCATGTTTTGATGTTATTTAAGAAGATATATTAGTAGAATTACAACTGTTTTGAAGGCACACCTAGCAACAGTTGAAGAATTAATATGTTGAGCAAAAACTTCACCTACTCTAACAGCAGAGTTTCTCTAAATTTTCAGTAAGAAAATGTTTTGAAGTAAAATGGAGCTGTTTGTTACGCACACAGATGAAGTTTGCTACTCTTTCTCTTTAGCCACTGCACTGACCTCAGGCGACCCAGAAAATGTCAAGTGAGAACTGCAGCCAGCAAACCACTCAAGCTCTGTCCTATCCAATGGCAGTCCCATTAATTCCTGTGGTGCAGGCCCTATCTGAAAAGCTTTGCTGAAAGTAGTCATGTGCAGTATCACCCTAGGATTCCTCTTTAAATATCGTAAACAATTCCCAGTGCCACCAACAGGACAGACCAGCCTAGGATTTGCCCCACTTTTCTTTTTCTTCAATTTCTTCAGTGACCACGGGAAGCTTTTGCACTGCTTCCTGTGCTTTTCAGGCAGAAAGTTTAGTCCATATATAATATCTTATTTTGCGATCATAATGCTTCAAAAATGTTAAGCTACCTCACAGCCCAGCCTATTCAAAGACCTGCCATCAACTTCAATAGGAAGCACACTGAGACTTTACTAGCGCAATGCAGATGATTTTTGGTACCTTTCCAGTAAAAGACACAGCTCTTTTGGCATATATTGAATATTATTGTCCTTACTCTGTGTGGAGAAGCAAATGGGTCTGTTGCAGGGAGGCTTCTGATGATTTACAATCCAAACAGACCACAGAAACCTCATTCTCTTAACAAGGACTAAGCCATGTCTTGGATTTGTTTTCTACTCCTAATGACAAGTCTCACATGAAGTTCATCATTTTCCAACAATATAACTCGGGCCTGCAATCCCATGGAGATCTGAAAGGGTTCAAAAGAGGTCATGTAACATTACAGAAAAGAAAGTCAGATGAGCTCTCCCAGGCAAAGAGTGGTGTTTACAGGCCACAGTATTTGCATTAGCCGAGGAGCTGTGATCTTCCTCTCACTGTTTTTAATTGGCTGGCATTAGTTAGGTCCCTTCAGCACATGGGCATGACTGTTTATACTTGCAAGCAGTAATTACCAGCATTTCTCATTGCCCCATCCTAAAGGGACTGATCTGCTGTTAATTCAGGAGGCTGTAGAGAAGATAATTCAGAGGAGGCTGCATTTTCAGAAACCTTTTATGTCTCAGTAGGGAGTAGATGGCAAATGCTTTCCCCATTGTTGAAGAGGCAAATAAAACATGGGCTCAAAATTATGAAACAAAGGTAGAAAGGGCTGGCATTCAGCTGGCCGCCACGCTCACAGACGTCCCATTTTTAGGAGACAAGTTCACTGTATGAGCTAGGAAGGTAGGTAATCTAATAATTACGGAGCTAGTGAAAAGGGAGACTCAAAGAACACCCATCAAAATCAAGATGAAGACAAAGGACACCAAAAGAAGAAAAATTTAATGCCTTATCAGCAGTATCAAGAGGGGGATGATAGATGAGAGAGACTAGATTTACATAGCTATGAGCAACATGACACTGTTACAGAGCCCAGCATGATGAGGATGTTGAAGTGAGTCTTGGGTCTGCATAGCCACAGGGAGCAGAGCAGATGGTGTTGCATGTCACATAAGATCCATCACTACTTTGTGTGGCCCAGAAATCACTCACAGCTCAAGTTTGGCACAGCCACGTTCATAATGTTTGTGTGTTCAACCCAGCCACCACAGATGCCTGCAACAAAGACACTCTCTGTGCAGATCTAATAAAGCTGCACCCCCTACAATTCATCTTTGAGTTGTTCTTGGTAAAGAAAATTATCTTGAAAGCTTATTAATTCACTTTGTCACATATGAAATTCAAAATGAGTGAGCAGGTGGTCTGTTCTGAAGACTATAAAATCAAGTCCATCAGGTAGGTGACCAGATCCATAACCAGCAATTTGTCATGCCAGAGCAGAAGACTGCATCTCACAGAAACTTCAATCTGAGTGGAACATGTTGGATGTCTTCTGTCGGCACTAAAAAATGCACAAGTACATGTAACCATTTCCTAATAGAAAATGGAATGCATTCAAAATAAGGCACAACTCTACGTGAACTTAAATGAAGAGAGTTTGTTAATAGAACTATATTTTTGGCACACTGGATTGTATGCTACACATTTCACTTCCAGACAATGAAGTTCAATTCCTTAGTATATTGAGCTGATGATTTTAAAGGACAAATGTTACAAAAAAGTTTATAAGCTATCTGAAATAACATACAAATAAGTATTAAAACAAAAATATATGAATGTTAACTGTGAATTCTTGAAAAACCACAGTAGATATTTATGAGTCACTGCCCCAAAATGCCAAGGGCAACCATTCCTTCTCCTGGGAGTGTGCAGGCAGATATTAAACAAACTGTTCTGAAGGAAAGAGCAGGATGAGAATAGTTGTTACCAACCAGAAAATACAGACTGATAGAGAAATGAAAGCACACACACAAAAAAATAACAAACCACACAACAACCCAGTAAGTTTTTAAAACATGTTGTGAAGAAGAAAATTCTTCTTAATGAACAGATTCTACAATTCCTCTATGACATATAATGAAAATGATAGATGTATCAGTAATGATTTGCAAAAGGCAAAAGTGTTAACTATGCCTTTCTATGCTGTACTGGGAACCATACCAATTGGTATATAGTTATATAAGGTGGCGATGAAAGGTGAAGCCTTGAAGCTCTCTCAGTGCTACTGTTTGGCAGAACAACAGAATCCAAGCGCCAAACTTTTATTTGTATCTCAAAATCTCATGGATTAATTCAAAGATTCAAAGATTACGAATCTGTTGTGATCATCTAACCTGCCCACCTATATAGCACAGGCCATCAGACTTGTGTGAACCTCTTCTCTGAACTACAGAAAGTCTACTAGGAAAACACCAGCATGAAACTGTGTGCTTCCTCCTTGTCCAAGCTTGTTTTGATTCAGCTTCTGGCCATTGGATCCTGCTATCATTCAGCAACACTGAAGAATTCATTACAGGAGAATATTCTCAATAGCAATGTTCTCAGAAAAGAGGCAAGTCCCTCTTTTACATTGTCCCCAGTAAAGTATGAACATTATGAAGATTATTCTGCCATTCTTCAGGACTTCTTTTGCACCCTTGCTAATGTGATCACATTCTTGTCCTGTGAATACTCAGTCTGGACACTGAATGATGGCAATTACTAAGCCAGTGCTAACCACAGCAGTGTCTGAGTGAGAAAAGTAAACACAGGCACAAGTGTGGGCACACATTTGCTCATGCTACATAATGGTTAGTTTCAGAGTGCATTTGGGGGAGGCTATACCTGAGCATGGTTTGAGTCATAGCATGGGACAAGATAGCTTAAACAAGCAGTATGGGTGGGGCTATTATGTTTGAGGGAGTCTGGGTGTATGGAAGCAAGCTGTTCTATCTCATCTCCCCTCAGAGGTAGAAAATTGACCACATTTCGATTTAGCAAAGACATAGCCTCTGCAAGGTTTTCTAACCAATTTCCCCATATTTTTAACTTTAGAGGCCAGAGGAGTTTATTTTTCAGGGACCTGCACTACAAATTCATGCTGAGACAGTTATTCATCCTGCTTACCGTGTTCCTCCAAGCATCACTCTTCCCCAGCACAAATTCATTTACTCCATCTGTATGACCTAAGATTTTTGTTTTCACTCCAATGGCTTTTTATTAGATTGTGTTAAAACAATCCAAGGTCACTTGAATTATAATTGCAATATTCCTCCTTTGGCACTCGTTAGTTTCTTCAGCATCAACATCCTCTGCAAACTCCACTTTCTCCAGGATATCTGAAAGAAGAACTGAAAAAAAAAAAATTCTCAAAGAACTTTTAACAAAATAAGTCTTTTTAAGGAAGAGGAACTTTCACGCTAAAGAAGAGATTGCACAGTCTCCCCCTGAGACATCCCAAACTCAGCCAGACAACACCTAAGCAACTTGATCTGCCTTTGAAGTTGCCACAGCTTTGAGCAATGGGCTGGATTATATGACCTGCAGAGGTGCCTTCCAACAGAATGATTCCATGATGATTCTCCATTTGTACTCCAGGACCTGCCAGAAGGCCAGCTTTCAATCAGTGCAACACGTGCCATGTTAGTTTTATACTGTTTGGCTTTCTTTAATTGCAGTCTCCTGATTTCAGGACAAATGCTTTATGTCATTTTCATCATCTTTATTTAACTAACTTACCATCGTATAAAAAAAGGTGGCAAGTTTTACAGTCTAGATTTCACATACAGTAATGTTGACTGGTATTAATTATATGTTTCTCCTTTAATTTTCCTTTAAGCCTGTGCCGCATCAGCTGTTCACTCCCCTGCCAGGATTCATAATAGGCATGACAGTATCTACCTTAAATTATCCTCGATTCCCAGCTCTTCCACTGGGTTTCAGGAGTTACTGAACATCAGCAGAAGCGGCTCGTGCACTCTCCAGGTGACTCCGCTAAAACACTGGGATGCAAGTACCTGGATAGCCTGATTTTAACATTTAACTTCTCCGTAAGTTTCTAAAGGAAAGAAGCTCGTTGCAGTGACAGGTATGCCGCTCTTTTCACTTCTTTCCAAACCAACCATTCACTGACCTGCACTATCCGCCCTGTGCCGTTGGCAGCTTTCAGGCCACAGCCCGCGGGCACGGGTGCCGAGCAGCAGCCCATCCTCCTGCCTGCACTGCGGGCGGTGGAGCCCTCGAAACGCGGCCTAGATGCCGCCCGCCGCTGCCACCGCGGGCCAGGCCGGGCGGGGCTCGTTGGCTCGGGCTGCGGGTCCCACCCCGCCGCGCCGCGGCTGCCCTCGCCCTTCCCAGCCTCCTGCTCGGGAGCAGCCGCCCTGTCCCAGCCCTCCCCCGGGGCTCGCTGGCCTTGCTCCTCCCCGTCTCTGCCACCGCGTCCCCAGGACTGCGGCAGCCCAGCCTTTGTCCCCGTTCGGCCCGGGCTCCTCTGCGTGGGCAACAAAGGCGTTTCAGCTTCCTCTGCTGCAGAGCTCCATAAGGGAACGCTGGCGCGACAGGGATGCTTCTTGCTTTTCGTACACCTGAAAGATCATTTTGATTGTATGCAATTCGGAACAGCGTCAGAAAGTTCCATTTATAGCCTAAATCCTGTTTTTGCTGGAGAATCCAATAGCAAAAAATACCAGGAGATTCCCACTTTTTTGCCTTCCTGCTCTCCTTTTGAGGCAGCAAGACGCTACATTTTTCACCATACGCTTAAATACAATTTATATTTGTCAGTACCTGTGGCACACCCACTTACATCATCTGCCAGAGAAGACGATGGACGAACATTCCCAAAATATCACAAACTGACAAACTGAATACTGCAGCTGAGAAAGTACAAATGATAGTTCTGCATTTAGCATGGCAGTAAAGAGAAGATAAAACCTTTTCGCCTTTTTTTTTTCTTCCCAAAATGATGGTTACTTGCTTTTGAAAGAAAGTTTAATAGCCAGCATGACATTTTGGTGACTGACCTTAAAAATGGCATTCATTGTTCCTGTTCCAGACTTGTGAGAAAACTTGTAACTGTGTCAGAACTAGTTGTAAAATCTGCCTTAATTTCTCACCCTGTCAGTCTCATGGGCTTTCCCGTGGCACACTGTGATCTGCCTTCTGATCTCCAGCCAGTCCGTGCGTTTTGAATTCCAAATATCACCCACAGAAAAATAAAGGGATGTTTCACATCAGCAGGCATCAGCATCTACCATCTGTTGCTTCCTGAGAAAGAAAATCTACCCGAACCAATCATTCTATCCTAATTTTAGTCAGCCTTTAGAGTACAAAGCCATCCAAAACACTGCTGTTAGATTTTCCTGGACTGGCGGAGTTCATGACTGATGGATAAGGAGGAAGCCATAGCCAATGTTCTTTCTTCCCTGCTCTATAAACCACCAAAGTTTTGGTGCTTTTAATAGTAAGTTGCTTTTGTCCAAGATGTCTTTCCCAAACAGTATTTAAAATGCATGATGAATACGAGGAAGATGAGCAGCATTAGCAGCCCCTGCAGCTATGGCTTACTTAATAAATCATTGCTTTTGGCACTGGGATGCTAATCCTCCCCTCGCTGTGAGAGAGACCCCAGCCCTAAATGCCTTATCTCCCATCTCACTGGGTTTCTCTGCCATGGTAGATATCTTGGGGCTGTAATGTAGCCCTTCCTTTGCAAAGGAGTGTCTTCAGGAAATGCTGAAGTTTCCTGAAAAATTCCATCCTTATGATATTGTGTGAAGCAACATTTGCAGTCCAACAGTATGCCTGCTTTTGTAGAATGTGGAATGAACAAAAGATTACAGGACGAGCTTGGTAATCAGGCAACCTCCAGTATGTAAGTGGCCACCTATATTTATTATCCACTGTCCTGTCCTGCGAGAACTTCAACGTATTCCAGAAGAGTCCATCAGGCCCTGCTGACATCTGGTTATGTTGGTATCACCATAAATGTGGAACAAAAAGAAAGACACAGTAGGTTTATAAAGACAAAATGAAGCAGAGTTACAATCCAGACATACAGATTTGTATATTTTGCCCCCCCCCTAAATAAAAGAAATTGCTTTGAAACATGGGTACAAAGAAGAAGGACACAAGCTAGGACACAGTGCCAGGAGAGGAATGAGTACACAGCCAGGCTTCTCCTAAGGTTGGCTTCTGAAGAAGAGCTGATGCCTGAGTCCAGATTGCAGGTATTTCCTTCCTCTAATCATAAGCAAGCCAATCCAGGTCAACAGGAAAAGGAGGAGGAGGATGTGGCAGCAGAGATGCCACCCAGGGGCAAGGGAACTCATCTGGGAGATAGAAGATTCAGATTTGGATGCTGCTGTCTCTTCTGCCTGGTACAGAACAGGGAATTAAACACAGAGTTTGAGTCTCCCAAACAAGTGCTCTGAATGCAAGCCATCTGGGGTTCCTCAGTATCAGCTGTAGTAGTTTGTCCATGATTTTTAAATACTTGATAGTTTGGAGAGGAATATCATGCTTTCATGCCCTGGTGTTGGAGCAGTGAGCTGGCACGAATGTTCCAGTCCTCATCCAGTAAACAGTGAAGTACCTTTATAAACAGAAACAGCAGAGACCCACTACAGAATATATTCTAGTTTGTTGAGCTCGGCACTTTTTGCAGGCTTTAGACACAGCAAAAAAGAAGGATCAGGACCTGAATTTCTAATGTCTCCATGCAATAATCACCAGGTTTCGGGCACATAGAAGCAAGGACACTTGTTTCTCATGCTTCAAGACAGGTGCAGTGCAGAAAGTCTGCTCTAAGAGACTGCACATTTCAGATGAGGTGGAGAAATCTGGAGCTGTGAATGCCCACATGAAGTGGGGGTCAGCAGCTCAGAAGCGTTAGCAGGGGAGAGAAGACTGTGCACGCCCACTGCAAAATGCAGGTATCTTATGGCCATGTCTTTTGTCATCAACACCGAGGACATCAGCTGCCTCCCAGGCGAAGCAGACCGTGAGCTGGTGGTTCTGGTGATCTCATTAATATGCAAATATCAGGCTAGCCTTAACTTTAATCTAGCCCCTCAATCTCCAGTCTGCACCTACACTGTGACACAGCAGCATCACACAGATGAGGCTCTGGGCAGACTCACCTCTCATCCCCTTTGTTCACTTGCAGAAGCATCTTCAGTGCTGGATGAAGGGCAAGTCAGCTGCTATTTAGGGTGGTGAACTCCACATGCACCCCACACATTATGGTGTATTCAAGGGCATGCTTATTTATGTGTTGAGCAAATAGGTCCTGTGATTCTGTGAAGCTTCCTTCTGGCCCATTTGCCCTTACAGTCATTTCCTATGGCCTCCATAATCACCACTGCAATCACCAAAGACAGAGGTACTTCAGAAGAAGTAGAAAAGCTAATCTGACAAAGAGAAAGTAGAAAGATAGAAGCTTTTTCCTAGAAATACTCCCGAGGCACACAGGATAGAGTATAGGAAGGAAGAAAAATGAGCGATAACATCACTGCCAAATCCCAGCAGACCAGCATCATGAGTCAGGCCTCAAAGGATCATAAGATTTCAAAGCAGAATGACATTTTTGTTCTTTCTAGTCACCATCTGATTTTTGAATCCCTAGAGCTCATATGCAAACATTTCCTTTCATAGAAAAAGAAAGATTGGGTTTTGCCATAATCATTTGTCTTCAGAATATGCAGTAGCAACAAATGCTCTAAAGAGAGCCAAGCTCCAAATGAAACCACCAGAGCTGACAAGACTATTAGACAGAGGACAGGAGAGAAAGAAAATTGGGAGAAACAATGAGCAGAGAGTTGGATATGTCAAAGAAAAAGGCTATGCACACCTATTTAGGCCTTTCCTCAAGGCAGGAAGAGAGAAGAATGTGGGACATAAATAAGGGAAGATGATGTAGTCAAATCTCTAGGGAGAAAATGCAATTCTCTTCAGCTTGCCTTTCACCCCACAGAGACTGCAGCAAATGTTGAATTTTGATAAACAACTTTAATGTTGAATTTTTGCTGAGAAAGTTAAAACTCAGATGTATAGTTTGGATAATCAGTGGCATGGCTAATTGGTGACTTCTACAATCTGTCCTACTCTGAAACATAAGATGTTTCATTTTTGTTTAGATTGCAAGTCTGAATGGAATACCAAAATAAACATCTGAATGTTTGCAAACACTGTGTTAATTTGTATCAGTCAGGGTTCTATTAAGAGAATAAATGTACTTATAAGAGAAAATGTTTTTATTCTCTTAATAAATGTGTATATTATCTTTGTAGAGAATAATATGAGTGCACTGAGGTTTTTCAAGCTTATTAACACCTGATGCACACAGATGAGGATGCCATAGGAAAATGTAAAAGGTCATTCACTGTGTCTTCCCTGAAATACCTATTTTGCCCACATTGTTTCTCTGCCCCTGTATGTCAAAGCTCTCTGCTCTTGTCTGGAAGAAGGTCCTGTGGCTGAGGTACATAGCTGAGAATTTTTATGAATGTGGGCAATCAGAATGGAGTTGATGGCTTACAGGAAGAGGGTTTTGTGTCCATGTTTGCAGTGTTGCTAGTAGGCGAGTTTAATATCAGTGTTAAATACATTCAGGTAATGAATCACATGACGGTAAATCAACGTCTGAGCGTACTGTGAGCAGTCTTTTTTTTGAACTCTTTCTTCTTTGACGTGGAGCCTTTGTTCCCATTATAAAACTTTGTATTTCTCAATGGCTTGCTTTATCAATTTGTCAATCAAGCTTCACAGCAATACAAAAACATGCAGATTTTAATTCAGTTTCAAAATTTGTGATGCTAAAACAGTAGATCTTTAATAATTAATTACATTCAAGTCTCTTCATTTCAGCTAAGATTATATATTCATATATATGTATATTCAGAACCAAACTTTTCTTTTTGTATGGTATCCAAAACAAACATACTACTAGAGTACCAAGGAAACATAAAAATCTCAGTTGTATCTATAGGTAGAATCTTTAGGGATTCCTAAATTAGAGGAGTGTGCATGGGAATGTTTTGATTCCTTTAAACATATAAAAAAACCCTGGCCTCTCTGAGAGCTCTTTAGCATGTAAATGGAGGTGCCTGCCTGGGAACCTGTGAAGAGACGGAGAGCCCATGGTGCCAGTGATCCCCTAACCTCCCTGACATCAGGGATCTCTACCATCCTCACACTCACATTACCTATGAGCATCTCCCTTGGCTCTGCTCAGCTTGGGGCAAAGCAGAGATCACACCCACAGAGGAACACATGGCTGATAACAACAGCCTCTCGTCCCAACCATCCTCCAATGTATCTAGTACCTCTTTTCCTCATACACAGTGGTTTTTCCCATGAGTGACTTAAGCATCTGAAATTGCTACAGGTTTGGAGAGCATATTTCTTGCAGTATCCTCAACTGAAGGACAGCCTCTGCTTGTAGGTGACGTGCTGACAGTGCCATCAGGCAGACTAGCAAAGCAAATGTCCAGAAGCTCTTCTGTATCCCAGCTCAAGTTCACTTTCCAACACTGATGTTTCTGCCTTTGAGAAGATTTTCAGCAGCAGGGAACCTCTCTGGTTTGCATCTGCCTCAGCTCATTCCCAGCTAGGGCCCTTCCAGAGTGAACGCAACATGATTCAGCATTTCCTCTGAAACAGAAGAAATTTGGTTCTCTTCAAGTTTCACTTTGCTGTGCTGTGACAGAACACAGATTTCACTTTGTTTAGAAGATGTGACGCCAGTAGCGATCATGGGTTTAATTATATTTCAGCTGCAAGAAAATCTCAGTTAAGTTTTTTATGTCTCTTCTGACCTCAGAAAGCCAGCTTTACACAGGGAGAGCATTCTTTAATATCAGTGACCGTGGCTAGATCTGACTTGGGAAAGAAATGGCTCTTTTTTGTCCAAAATGTTCATTTTGAAAATATCAAAAATGTCTCTTTCATATATACATATACACACACTTGTATATTGAATAAATGCCATTATTTAGCTGCATAATGAATTGTACAAATGATATTTGAATTTCATGATAAAACTGCATAATGAATGTCTTGTGTATGTATATATATGCATATTGGCACATAAATATATGTCAAAATCCAGAGTATCTCTCACTCATGTATACTGACAGCAAAACTTCTCCATTATCCTTATTTAGCAGATCCACTACAGCCCTGAAAGAAACCAAATATGTTCGCAAAGGATGATCACGCCTGCCAAATGCCTCTCAGAAAAAAACGATCTGTGATAATCTTCATTTTCTTACATATTTAATAACATTCATTATACCTCATACATATTTCCTATCAACAATTGGTTAACGACTCATATCTGCACAATATCACTGTCACCTTGGCTTACATATTTCCACTGCCCTAGCACTCGAATAATACAGTAGCAATGTTTTAAACTCTTTGTTAAAAATATAGCACTCCTCCATGGTTTTTGAAGGTTCCTTTTTTAGTAGTTTTTTTTTGTTTGTTTTTTAAAATGTGATTTGATAATAGACCTTAAAAAGCACCTTAGAACAAAATTGCAAAGGAGGAGTTGGTATTGCACAAACCAAGAGACTAAATGGCACAGTAGGATAATGAAGAGGAATATGGAGATATGAGACAGAGAGGGTGGATCTGCTCTCAGCTCCCGGCTTGAAGCAAGGGCTCACCTGAGGCAGGTCTGCACCTCTAGCCCTCTGAGCAAGGCCACTCCTCCCTGATTGCCATGCCAGCTGCAGCACCTCAAAGCAGAGCTTTGCAGTTGACACATCTCAAAGACCCAGGCCCTTCTGCAATCTCAGAAACATTTTTTCTTTGTGGGAGGATGGAAGAGCAGCATGTGCCATGTAGGTATGCAGTCTGCATAGGGTGCTTGCTTTCCTGAATCTTGTCTGCACATGCCGGTAGGAGGGTTTCTTCAAGACTTGAGGATGCTCTGAATGTAGGAACCTCCCCAGTCACCTCCAAGAAACTACTTGGTGTCACAGATGCCACTTCTTGACAAATAATAAAATTCAGGTACTAAAGTAGCTCCTGTTCAAACTGCTTCACAAAATCCAGTCCCTGTATCTCACCAGGGTCTGGCTCACTTTATTCACTGTGCCTTCTCTGGCTTCCTGATAGATTCCTGTGTCAGTGCCATGCCTTGTGTATGTCACTTGGCTAAACACCAGCAGAATACAATCAACATTGTATTCTGTAATATCAATAGCAGAATACAATATATCCTAATATAAAAGGCTACAAGGTTAGAGAATCAACAGCCTCAGGGGTGGGAGCAGTTGTTTTATTTTCAATTGTTGTGCTGGGTGTGGTATAGGGGAAGAAACTGACAAGATAATAGATAAAAGATATCTAGAAGATGGGGTTCCACTAAATAAAAACAGACTATGGATAGGAAGAAAAACTAAAGAGGAAATTGTCTTCTTTCTCCATTCTTTATGATGCTCCACTCGCAGCAACCAGCAGCTGTATTGCTGCTGGAGTATTTCCCAGGCCAGACTGGGCTGGCAATATTTGCTCTCCTACAGCCTTGCCTGGAAGCAGTAATCTCAGAAATACAGCCTCTGCTCTTTATAGCTACTATGGTAAATGCTGTTTAAATCTCACTTTGAAGCTTTCTGACCAAAAATTCCAAAACCACTTGTATAAAACATCTATCCAGTATAAATTCAGATTGTGGCAAAACATCTCTGGTGGCTTGGCTGTAACCTTTAGGCTTTATGTCTAACCCACCACTACAGCTGTCTGATCTCCTCTACTCTCAAATTTGCACCAGCATAGAGGCACCACAAATTTGCTGTGGGTGATGATGCCAAAATGTGATCACATGCCATACCTGATCTGAATCAGCTGTGTTCCTCTGGGAGATCCAATCACGCCCTGACCCAGCATTAATAACCTTGGAGTCGCAGCCTGAGATACTTCTTCAGAGGAAAGGATGGACTTACCTAGGCAAAGGTAAGTGGGGATGGGGGGTTTGGGTCAGGGTCTGAAGGCAAGAGAAGTCCTTGCTATAATTGTAAATTTTGTCTTTGCATAATGAAGCCTGCAAAATCTTGTCTTTTGAGAGCTACCAATTAAGTAGTTTTTAATTCAGTTGATTTTGTGGCATTGTGCTATATCAGGTGCTTTCTTAGCCAGAGGGACAGATGTCCTTCAGGTGTCCAACAGGAAGGAGTATTGATGGTCCAATTTTTAATCTAGAAGTGGGAGGGGTAATTGCTAACAGATTGCTAGCTACCATAAGGCTATACTGCTGGGCACTAATTATGTAGCCTTCCTTTATGCTTTCTACTGGTGTGCCACATTAGCTCCTCTCCATGTCTTGGCTGGCTGTAGGGGTGCTGCTCCTGCTCTCCTAAGCAAGGCTTGATGCAGGTTGTAGCTGCCTGAAGGCCTTCCACTGTGTTCAGCCCCAGGCTGATCCCTCTCCACCAACACAGGGCTTAGTCTAGTGTGCATAGCCCTGGGGTGTTCAGCAGCAGGCCTCTGGCATGGCAACAAGGCAGGAACTGCAGGAGTAGTTGTTCCCCTGTAGTCTTATCTACTGATTCTTTTCTGCTACTCAAAATTCTCCCTGTGCTCTGAGGGCAACACCCTGGCTGAAGGCTTTGAGGAGGGTGCTTGCAGTAATTGCAGTCTGTCATAACAGGGGTTTATTACAATAGTCACTTTACTGTAATAGACAGAATTGTTTGTTCCCTTATGAAACATACAGAAGCTGGAAGATTTATGTGGGTAATGTAAACAATGCCATTGCAGATTACAAACCACAGTTGATTTCCATACTGAAGAAGTAGCAAAGGCAATTTATAAAGTCATCAGTCTAAAGCGAAGATTTGATCAAATTATTTACCTTCAAAGGTGCAACATGCCATCTCTCAGTAATGCTTCTCTTTATTGATAGCCTCAAGTTATTGGCCCTCACTTAAAAATAAAGCATGAGGGGATCTGTCTGTTCAGTGGGATGATTGCAGTTGTGCTTTAAAGTATTATCAGGCTACAGACAGTGTTAGTGTGCACCAGCAGGTTTCAATTCCTGAGCTCCATTATTTTGGATGCCATGGTGGGCATCTTTTGAACATGGTAGTGAAGACCTCCTCTGCTGCAGATGCACTCAGACTCCTGTGCTGCAGCTTGCTTATGGTAGTTAAGGCAGCTGGAGGTTTTTAACAATGAAACAGTATTTCCCTGTGGTTCTTGATTTACAGGAGAGATGCTGTAGATTGCTGCTCCTGTGCTTCTTGTGTTACTGCTCTGCCTACCTGTGTCAGTGTGTCTCAAGAGATGCTGCCATTTCTTCCACGCACACCACCACACGTGTCTTGGCAGCCAATCTCTGCATTCAGTATTGAAAACATTTCTGTGGCACTGGTGGAAGCTTAATTTGTGCAAAACTGATACTTCTCAGCTGGGAGTTACAATTTGTGAGATAACATTTGTGGCTCCACCCTCCTACTTTCATTGGAGCAAACTTGCAAAGATGCTTGCATTTTGCGTAATAGTTCGTCTGTTTGTACAACCTACAGCTCTTCATCTTTAAGTCAGCTCTCTGCACACTGGGATGTCAGCATGACATGCAAGGATAATAAGCACAGCAGAGATAACAGCCCCTTTGGATCTGCTGTTAATTCTGCTGTTCAGGACATTTTCCTCAGGAGAAGCAGCTAGGTGCACACCAGTCAGGCATAATTGGGGAGATAATCAATATTGTGTAGCATTTAGAGGGCACTGCAAACATCTTTGTCATTTTAAGGAGTATAAATTCAATAGTATTGAACGAATATGCAGGGTAGTCCCAGCTCCAAGGAACTCAAGTTAAAAACATAGTATGATACAATGAATGAGGAAAATTGCAGAAAATAGGATGAATGTGCCATTGAAATAGATGTTAAACCATTCTCTTCTGAATATTTACTTGTGCAATTGCTGCTTGGACTTACTCCATGCTTTTAGAGCTTTCAATGTACTTAATTTTTAAACTTATTTCTTAAGTTAATTAACTTTTGGAAACCATAGAAGCTTATATTATCCACAGTACTCAGTGCAGATGAATTGTTTTAAAAAGTTGCTGCTCTGTTCATTTACTTGAATTTCCCCGATTTCATTTTGCATCCCCTAATCATATACTGCAAGAAACAGCAATTAATCCCCACACACCTTCTCCCTTCCATTGCATTTATTCATTTCCAGTTTGTCCTCCATCAGGTCTCTGTCACAGGGCTCAGGTATTTTGGTCTATTTAAATACTCCTTATATGAAAGCTATTCCATACTTCTTTGTGATGTTCATAACCCTTAAGTATAATGGTAGTATAACTTTTGAGAACAGCTCACAGTATACAAAGGTGGTGTTTCATGAATTTATGCAGCGATGTAGTTTTACTGTTACATGCAATTTAGTATCTTCAACTTCTACTTCAATTTAATTTAATTTTAGAATGATACATAATGATGATAAAAAGTAAATATAAAGCTCCTGGTAACTTCAGTGATCTCACACTGCTTCTGTGATTTGATATTCTAACTTGAGTCTAATTCCCCTGTTCTTTTCCACAGGTCTTCTACAGGCTCAAGCAGCATGATTTACCTCACTACTATAGGAGGGCCAAGACTTATGCTGCATTTGCAAAGCTTTTTGGTCACAGCTGTTCTGCTGACGAAGGCATTATTTGCACTGATGTGGTAAGAGTGTAAACACCTTAAAAGTGCCATCCCTCTTGCACAATTACCTCCTGGGTGCTGACTCAGCACTCAGGGGGCAGCACTGCTCAGCTGGTGTCCATCTACATTGCTGTCGTACTGCAATTTCTCTTTGGGCTCCACACTGGCCTGCTAAAGCTTTCTGCTACTCAGCACAGAATTGGCATGCTCTTTTTCTAATCCCAGTGCTTCAAAAACTAAGAAATCAGAACATTAGCCACTTTACATGGCTCCTTTCCATTAAGACAGGAATGACCTGTGAGAATTCTTACAGAACTTTGGTGTTTGTCCTTTTTCAGGTGATATATGACATACGTTGCTCTGAACTTTTCCCATAGAGGAAATATATGAAAAATCCCAGTAATAATCATTGACTGCTTTAAAAAATATATATATATTTGTTGTTGTTGTTTTTGCTTAAGCTTGTAGCTACTTGCAAATCCCAATGACTCCAAATACTGAAGTAGTGTACTATTTGGGTAAGGGTAGATTTAGTGTGTTTGCAGAATACACAGCACCGCTTGAAATCCTTCATCCTTGCTGGGTAAAAGAATCACTGGATCTGAAATGAGGATAAAGTTTTACCTTTCGTTGCTTTGCAAGAGATAACAGCAGGGCCAACAATAGGACCAGATAAGTGTTTACAGTCATAATATTGCATTTCATCAGCTTCTTGCCACACCTGTTAGCATATCCCTGAACTGTAGCTACTGTGCAAGATGTAGTACAGTGACTTAAAATAAGTAAGCTGCTAGCTCATTGAGATGCCTAGCAAAAGTAGTAAATCAGTAAATTTGAACTGTATACCAGGAAAATAGGGTGACCAAGCACTGGAAAAGGTTTCCCAGAGAGGCTATGGATTCTCTATCTTTGTAAATATTTAATATGACAGAGCATGGCCTTAGCAGCCTTCTTCAGTTTTCCTGCTTGGAGCAGGGAAATTGGACTAGGCAGTCTCTAGAGGTTCAGCCCAAATTATTCTGTGGTGCTGTGAGTTTATGACCACTTGCCACATTTCAGTTGAAGGAGCAGCAGTAAACAGGTCATGATTTTAATATTGTTGTTAAATCTCAAGGGGAAATAGCAATAAAATATTAAAGAAAATTAGTATAAGTTTTATAGAAAACAGCAACTATTTACCTCAGTAAAACCAGAAATTGAGAGGTTGGTAAGGTAGCACCCTGCCAAATAATCAGATGGAAGCACAGTTCTTCAGGAAATGGAGTTTATTTGGGCCGCAGGAAGTTTTAATATCCCAGAGTCTGTTTTCAACACAATTTGAGGTGACAAATACAGATGATATATTGTGCAGAAAAAATTCACACACTAATTTTAAAAAAATAAGACAACAAATAGCAGTGCTAAAAATTCAGGAAAAGTGAAGAAGGAAAGTCAAATGTAAACAAGATAGAAATATCCCAATAAATGAAATCTCCTGTTCCAATTTTGAATTTCTTTGGAATGTTCTCATTCAAAAATCTAGTCGTTCCCAAACTTCATGAAATATATTTTGTGCTACATTTTCCAAAGGGAAATTTCCATTTCAAAACTTTCTATCAAGTACCTTCATTAGTAGTTCAATTATTCTTCTAAGAGCTGGAATCCTTAAGAAACATGGTTTTTCTTCACTGATGAATCTTTATTTTTCCTAAGCCAACTTTTTTCCTTTCCTTACAATAAAGGGAATTATTTATATTCGTTACATGCTTCTCTAGTGCTTTATGAGAAGCATCCAGAAATTTATTGCCCTATTTCTTTCCAGACCACCCTTAAAAACAACTTCCACTTTAATTTCAGAATTAGCTCTTGTTGACTTTAATTTTCCTGTGCAGTCCTTAACGTGATTTACTGTAATTCAAAATTAACTACTAGTTTGCTGCGCCACATACCTGACATCATGGCACAGATAATACCTACCTATACTCTCTAACAGGGTCCTACATGACCTTCATTACTATAGTATTTGAGTAACTCAAATATTGATGAACAGAAAAATATAAATATCTTATTTCAAAGTATGAAGGGGATGCAGTAAGATTTGGTTCACAGAAATTCCAGCAATCAGTCCTCACTGTGACACCATGTATTATGTAAGTATATAAAATTTATGGAGGTGAGTTATGGCTAAGAAAGGAGGTTTGTATTTCTAGGGGCATAATACCTCTAAGTGTCATGTTAGAAGGGCCAGAGAACACTGTATTATAAAGCTTTAAAGACCCTGGATGCTTTGGGGCCACCAACGTAGTCATTGCATGAGGCAACTACTGCTCCACAAAATTGGTCATGAAAAAGTTAAGATTTTCTGGAAGTGATGTTTCCACAGATGGCATATTCCTCTTTCTCTTCAAATGAGACTGTCAAAATCAAAACAACCTCTTTCTCAGAGAAAGAAAACTAGTTTTCCACCAATTCAACCCTTTCTTCTTCCACCGTTTCCTCAGCTGTTGATTCACTGCCAGTTCACTGCATCCTCAGTCTTCAGCTTCCTTTGGTTCTTATACGTGCTATTTGCTGCTGTTTCCCAGCCCTCCTTACTGTACTCTTACAGGCTGTTAGATCTCCTTTTCTCTTCTCATTCCTACTTTTTCCTGTTGTCTTTATGACTCCAACTCCAGTTTGCAGTATCATACATTCAAGTATATAAAATCCCTATAAAATCTGATTCATTCACACCTCTGAACTCATAAGCTTAATTGCCTAAGAGTTTTTTCCATCTTAATGACTTCAAGCTAAGCCTATTCTCCTCATGATTCAGCTTCAGATCTATGTACAACCAACCTCTTTTTCAAATGTTCCTTTTTTTTTTTTTTCCTGTGATAAAATTCATTTGTTTCACTGGTATCTCCTTTAAGAATGTATGAATGTACAGACTTGCCATTACATGCACTAGAAATCTTCTCCGTATCTGGGCCTTTTTTCCATAAACATTCCAATTCAGTTCATGTTCATCAGCTCAGGGGCATCTAGAATCAATAACTTACACAATATTGCACTTCCTGTCAGAGTTTCACACTTCTGTAGTCATAGGACTTTTTAATTAAATATTCTGATTTATATCCAAATTTATCAAAGAATATAAATAAGCTATTTTTTTTAGATTTTCAAGCCAGAATTTAAACAAAATTTTGTTCATTGCAACTTGAACAGATTTAGCTCTTGTCTGCACACATGAAACTGGGGCTGCAAGCCAATATGATGCAGAGGAATTGCTGCAGAATTTTCATCACTTTCAAGAAATAAAACCTCATATAATTGCTTTGATTTGGACACATATGAAAACTGAGGGAGAGCTGAGGACAGAAATCCCCCAGATTCTGAACAGCTGAATTATTTGTGCAGCTGGATCCCTCCTCTTGCAAAGGAGGCATAGCAGAAGGCCACCTACAAAGCTTTTCAAGCCACCTGATGTCAGTGCTGTGCTAATCCATAGGCTGTTCTACTTTCAAGTATTTATTCTGCTTGCTCTCCCATGCATAACACACATGGGAACTCTTTTTCTAGCCTGTCTCTATCTGCAGCTAGAATATGTCAAGTTAGAGTTATTACTTCATCACATTTTCTGCTGCCTCTCAACGTTTTTAACTTTGCTTTCACTTCCTTCCTAATTCTAACCCTTCCTCATCAGCATCTCTTCCAGTATCAGTGATTTCTGTCAGCACCTAGCCACTATACCTTAACTGACTGATTCATAGATGTCTCTGGTGAGTACTTCTGATGATGAGAGAAGATTCAGTGGGCAAAAGGAATGGAAAACAATCTCTTGTTTTCTTGGTCACAATTTCAGTTGTGCAAATAGATCCACAACCATTTCTCTTCTGCCTTTTTCACAGTATTACACACAAAAATTCACAGAGCTTTTGAGAAAGCTGTGCTGGTTGGCCAAGTCATAAATAATATTGTCTGCATCTTGGCTTTCCCAGCTCAATTGAGCAAAATCTAGAATGCTTAGTTTCAGCTAAGGAGTACCTGTTTCACTAACACTCAAAGGAAGTCAAGCTTGTCAAGTTTTACACCAGGAAATGATGTCTTTGTGTGAATCCATATTTAATGCTGGCTGTTCGGGAGTGAGGCATGTGAAAAATCAGACCTCCAGCTCCTGTACCAAGGAGCTGAACACTGAGCATGCAATTCATTTTCTTGTGCTGTGAGCATGACCATACTATGACTTACACAGCAATCTGGCACGCCTAGTATCAATGTTTAAAGAGCAACCTACAGAGAGCTGAAACCTGATCTAATACCTTTGCAGAACACAGGCATAAAGACAGAAACATAAAGCATTATTAATATGTATTAGAAAAGGATATAAATTCCAACTGTGAAACATTCCTTACAGGGTAAAACTATGAAATAGGCCACTGCCAAAACTGTAGATCTGAGCTTCACATTTCTCTGCTGTGGGAAACTACAATTTCTGCTATTATTCCAGGGGTTGTAACTTTGGCTCCAGATCCAATGTTTTCATCCTTTCAAAAAGATGTTCAGATTTGATATAACACAAAATTCAGACCCAGGCCAAAAGTCTCAATTCAGGCTCACCTCCACTGAAAATGAGTTATCCAGTTCACACCATTCATATCCAAACTCATTCAACTTCTGAGAAGATTCAGCCTCAGTCAAGCCAATTCTGAAGCTCTGTGGTGAAGTTCAGATTCAGATGCCTAAAAGTCTGGGGAAATTAGGATACTTAGAGTCAGAGAAAACTAAAATGATGGAAATCAGAAGCAAAACAGTGGGAGGACCACCTGACTGCCAAGACGAGAAAGAAACACTCAGAAAAGGGAAGGATGTAGGCATTGCTATTTAAATCTGTTCAACATTTGTATCAGGTAGGAGGATAAAAAGCCAGACCTAGTGTGGAAGCTGTGGAGTTATGTCAATGTGCAATGCATCTATCGTAACAAATCTTGCTTTTCAGGTAGACTTACTGCAATAGAAACACTCCCACCCTAATCAGCCTTGCAATTCTGGGAACAGAGCTGACTTGCACTTCTCTTTGAAACAGCAGCACGACTGCTTCCACCTGCAAGCAGATATCCAGTAATTTAGCTAGCTGACACACTGACATGTCTGTGCATACATGAAACAAGCCCAGGGAGGCTGGCCCAAGCAGAGGTACCTTAAACTGGTGACATCTCTTAATCTGTTAAAGACCCTCACATCAATACCAAACTCTTGGTTTAACTGCTGGACTTTCTCTAAACTGAAGTGGTAGCATCCTTTCTGTGTCTCTGAGAAGATTACTTCCATGAATGCAGATGCATATGGAATACCAGTGTTTCAGCTTTGCTATTCTTGATAGAGAAGGAAACCGTATATCTTTACTTGCTCTACACTACAGAAAGATGAAAAGACAACCAAGTGGTAATGCTAAGTGACCACATGCTGTGCAAGCAGAGCCTCAGTAGAATGTAAAAGCTGGTAAGAAATAAACCTGAAGCAATCCCGATCGTTCTCTGTGAGACCAAACTCACAAACCTCCTCACAGTGTCTTTTGACAAGCAAAATCTACTTGCCCTGTTATCACTCTCTCTCATCTCTTGTATGCTTAACATTTAAAGTAACTCCCCTAGATGCTGCACAGACCCATAAAGGCCATTATTCAGAGTAGGGTGGTACACTTAAAACACGTGTGAAAAAGCACTGTCTTTAGAAGGGCAGACACATTGCAAACAATTGCAAAATCATCATGTCTAAGCCATCAGAATTGTGTATTTTTGTCCTTTTCTACTGCCAACTTCTCTGTTTACTTACTTACTATGTGCACATGTGAAAATTGCACACAGATCCACAGGTGCAATTGTTGCTAAACTGCATTGCATACAGCTCTGTGCATGTGGGAAACTGATGGCATAGCCCAGGAAGAAAAAATCTGCAGGGAATTACTGGAGTCTACAGTGCATTTTGTCTTCCACGCCCCAGACACAGTCATTAGTGGATCCATGCATGAATGCTTATGCAGTGAATTGCATGGTAACTTGACATTACCCACACCGCAAACAGTGGGAAGCATCTTCTCAGTTAAAACATTAACCAAATTCTTCTACAGGCTTGAAAGAACTTAAGTTAAAGTGAAGTGGTTTTTTTTCTTCTTTTTTTTTCAGTGAGACATTCAGCACTTGGCTCAGATCTGATATAATGTTAAATGTATTCTGCTCTTTTGGATATAAAAAATTTGAGAATACTGAGTGTCCCTGAGGACTGGTGTTTCAAGTCTAAGGATAGTCTTTTCTTAGAGAATCATATCAGGTTACCTTAAAAACTATGGGACAAATGGCAACAATAAAAAGGGCAATAAATCACTATCACAACCAGAGGCCTATATCTCCTCAGGCAAACATCTGAACAAGACCAAACTACCAGCAGCGGAATAAAACACAAAGGGTGTGGAGTTCAGGCAATACGAAGACGTAATTTCTGCTTCATGAACGTACTTACAGAAAGAAGAAAGATTTCTGGGAAGTCAGCGTGTTTAAACAGAAAATAAACTTCAAAGGATATCATAAAAAAGGCAGGGTAAATACAGATATGGCTTTATTTTGAACTCAGTAAGGTTGATCAATAAAAATGTCTTACATGCCAATTTCGTTTTTAGTTTAAACATTACAGTTTCTTTTGTTACTTTGGGCAACATGCTGTCCTGGAGGCACTTCCCTTCCTGTTCTTTTCCTTAGACCCTGCGGCTCCACCAGGACATCAGAGTTCATCCACATGAACGAGCTGCTGGATTGGGGTTGCTTATTGCTTATCTGAGGCTGTGGAGTGATGTTTTTCGGTTATGATCAGCAAAGCTTTCCTGCTCAGTTAGGTTTGCTCAAAGTAGAAGAAACTGGAAAAAAAAAATCATTATCTCTTTTCATACTTTTCATACTACAATATCATTTTCCACCATAAGGAACCTACTTCTGATTTTTAAATTAAAAAATGCACACTTTTAGAGCAGCAGCAGAGTGTGAGTTGGCAAGTCAAGTTAGTCCCTGCTCTTCTCTGCCTTCCGATCCTGTTTCCTCTTTTAAAAGTCTCCTCACAAACCCCTCTAATGTGACATCTCAGACGTTCACCAACCAAAGAGACACAGAGGCAAAAGATACAGTTTCTATTAGCACCCACATTGTGTTAGCAAATGAGATGGTGGGGATTTCTGTAAGGAAATATGCTTTAGCAATACATACTTACAAGTCTTCCTTTTTAACCTGATAGACTTTAACTTTTCTCAAAAGACATAACTATTTCTTACTCCCAGCTTCCTTATTCTCCTGTGAGCTGAACCAGCTGACATTTATAGCTTTAACTGTTAGTGTGCCACACATGCTCTATTTTAATTCCCATGTGCACACAATGGCAAGGATTGCCATAAGAAAAAGAAAATTTAAGTCACACTTCTGGATGTCAGAGGATCTGTGGGGAGCTACCTCCCTTCCAAAATGCAAACTATTATTATTTAACAGTTCTTAACAGCAATCTTTATGTCAGGCTTTTCCATGTTTTTCAAGCAGATTAATCATTCAAACCTTCTAATACCCAGGAGAAACAAGTGTAATTTCCACATAACAGATCCCAAGAGCCCAAGAAGATAAAAAACAGAAGGCCACTCAAATCAGAGGAAAGCCATAAGCTGACACCAGGAACTTCAGAATCCAGGCTTCAGACATTGGCTTCCGTTGTCAGTCACTGCACACAGAGCTGGAAAAAGAAAGTTCCCTATTTACTTAAACCCTGTCCTTCTCTTGCAAAAATCAAACTCACTTGGAGCATGAAATGTTTCTGGAGACCGTGTCATTGTTTTGATCTGGTTAACATTTTGTGCTGTCACTTCTTATAATGCTTTTTGAACAGCATTAGCAGCAAAATGATCTGCCCCCTTTTAATTTTAAAGTAGTACAGTTGGTCAGATTCCTAGGAGCAACTTTTAGAGCCTGAGGGCATGTGGTAGCTGAAGATCTGCTACACTCATTCTTCTACATGTTGCTTCAAGCAGAGAAAATATGGCTGATAAGGCACTATGATGACAGTTACATTTTCTTCAAAGTAGTAAAGACAATGTTGAAGTTCCCAGTGGCCCCATCTCCGAAATAGAGCAAAACAGAGAGGAAAAAAAATGTAAGCATTGTTTTCCATCTCTCAAGAACTGCCAGTCACAAAAAGACAATGGATAGGCCTTAATTGCATTATGTATTTTTTGTATCTTTGTGAACGTTTTATACACTAAGTACACAGGCACACACACAGATGTCAAGACAAAAGAATGTAATTGATGCAGCCACAGAGCTGAGAAATCAAGCATTTCGAAGTCAGAAAATGCAATCTTAAAACAAAAAAACTCTCCCTGAACTCTACTCTCCTGTATTTATTCTCAGATAGGATTTTGTCATAGAAAAGAACAGGAGAAATAGCGGTGATTCCAACAGCACAAACAAGATAAAAACAGTTTTTGTGCAACTCAGCATAACATCCTCTACCAAAAACACTGTTTGGCTCTCCCAAGTCTTTAGGCTGGAGAACTTCAACTCAGCCAATTTTCTGCAACTCTGGTCACACTTGAATGCCAAAGGTCTATTAATTAAGATAGCTTTAGTTAAACCTTCTTCCTGCTGAGCTATGACACCTAATTAAATTTGACAAAGTTATTCACAACTGAGACAAGGATTTAGAAATCTAAGCTAAAGATCTCCCTGAAGTAAATAACATAATTAGCAATATCTTTCTGGCCATTCGAATGCTGATGCTCTCATAAATTAAACATCACAAATCCTACATACATCCAGTTTCCCTTTGTTTTATGTGAAATAATAATCATTAATTAATTAATTCTTCATACTGGTAACAAGAACTGACATTTTATGAAATGCTTTACAAGTTCACATATGAACAAAGTGCTAACGTAGGTTAGTAATGTAAATGAAGTAACGTTAATTCCAGCAACAAGGGATTGAAAACAATAATTCCTGCAGCGTGGCAAAAGTTGTCAGCTGGAAATGAAGAAGAGAAGACTGGGGATGCCAGGATGATGGGATACATAGTATATGCAAAAATAATTATGAATGTGATCCTGAGATGTTTCAGCCAAAACATTTCCATTAAAAATAGCGTAACATTCAAGGCAATGTGCAAAGCACTGCTGCACCTTCATCTGAAATATTTTGTATACAATTCTCATCATCCATTGTTCAAGAGGGATGAATTCAGGACGCAAAGGCAGTGCAGATGACTCACATCATCCAAAGAATGGATCAGCTACAAAACACAGGAGTACAATAGCCTCATTTTTTAACCTAGTGAAATGAAGGTCAAATAGGGATACCATATAAACATCAGAAAGCTAAAATAACTTCTTCGGCTACAGAATAATGCTGGCATTTGATTGAAATTGAAATAGAAGTGGAACTGAATACAGTTATGCCATAATTTATGTTTTTAACCAGCAAAGAAATAAAGTTCTAAAACAGACAATAGAACAAGTGGGAATAGAAACCTAACTGGTTTTACAGGGACATTTGTCTAACTTAAAGTAGGGGCTGTATGACACACTTGCCTGCAACAAGGGAGATGCAAACTTAATGATCCAGATGGCCTATTTGAACTGGACGGTCCTACATAAGAATCCTATATGGATGGTATATAACCCACAGGTTTTCAAGGGATCAGCCACCCTCAGAAATCCAGCCATCACCAATGTTTCAAGGACTGCAGCAGGAAATACTCCTGAAAATAAATCTTTATTTTACATCAAGAGCTCTGAGGCAATGTCTACTTATATTTACTATATTTCCCCCCAAAAATACTCTGGATTGCTATGGTTACATGTGCACTAGTAGTGGCTGCTGAAAGCACTTGGGGTCAAAAAGCAGAGGCAAGCTCCTGTGGCCTGGTCCCTGGGTACCACTGCCAGGCTGTGCCCGCTGGTGCAGCCTGCTGCTCCCAGTGCAGCCTGCTGCCAGCTGCCACGCACCAAGCTCTTGGAGAGCTGCGAGCCCAAAGGACAGTGCTGAAGAAGCCAGGATTTGGAAATTCTGGCTCTCCACAAGAGGACAGTTTGTTAACATAAGCTGTGGGCTCTGCAGCTTTCCAAGACCGGCACTTTGACTTCAGCCTGTTTTTCCCAATGATCATCTTCTGTGATAAAGGAGTGGTCACACGCAGAGACTGATTTCTGGTCCATTTGCAGTCCTATGAGTGCCCACGATCTAGAGAACCATGGCTACTACATACTGAAAAGCAGCTTTTCCTGCTTACAGCAGTCATCTACCATTCCTTCAGCAATCTCATTAAGCTTTGTTTTGCTTTGCTGACACCAGTGCTGCCAAAGAGATCAGCTGGCGAAGGAGACTGCATTAGTAATGTGGTTGGCATTTTGCCTCCTGCAGTTGAGATCACTTCTAAGCACTGGCTCTCTACCAGCCCACATGGATGGATGGCCTAAAACTCTGTCCCTCTGTTCAACTCTCCAATCATTTAGTGCATTTGCCATTGAGCTATTGCAATGGCCTTGCTTCACACCACTGATAATATCTGTAATTATTATTTTTCATTCCTTGTATCTTCTCTTCCCTAGTCAGCCTCACAAGCTGTTGAAATACTTGGTGAACCTGTGTTCTCTTCCTAAATCTCCAACTAGACCTGTAGCCCATTCGTCGTAACTCATTATGACACTCCTGCTTTACTGGAATATTTCATTTAAATTGTTTTTCACTTGGACTAGAATCTTGCTTTTCCAGGCATTCCCTTGTAAAACACTCATCCCTTCTCTCCTGTTCATACAAATCTTTTCATTTCACTGACCACTAATGTGAAGTGAAAACTATTTCTTCTTCATACAGTGGATAAATACCCTTAATGCAGCATTCAGGATGACATGAATCTCAGCCATCTAAAGATCAGCCTCATTCAATCATGTAGATTACCTCTATAATCATAGAATTACAGAATCATAAAATGATTTGGGTTGGAAGGGACCTTTAAGATCTTCTAGTTCCAACCCCTCTCCTGTAGGCGGGGGCACCTCCCTCTAGACCAGGCTGCTCAAAGCCCCATCCAGCTTAGCCTTGAATACTCTCAGGGAGAGGGCACCCACGACCTTGCAAAGCAATCTGTTCCAATGTCTCACCACCCTCACAGTAAAGAATTTCTTCCTAACATCCAGTCTAAATTACCCTCTTCCAGCTTAACATTTCCCTTAGTCCTGTCGCTACATGCCTTATAAAAAGTCCCCCCCAGCTTTTCTGTAGGCCCTCTTCAGGTACTGGAAGGCAGCTACAAGATCACCTTGGAGCTTTCTCTTCTCCAGGCTGAAGATCCTCAGCTCTCTCAGCCTCTCCTCGTAAGGGAGGTGCTCTCCAAGAGCTCTCTGATCATTTTTGTGCCCCTCCTCTGGATCAGCTCCAGCAGTTCCCTGTCCTTCTTGTGTTAGAGGCCCCAGAACTGGGCACAGAACTCCAGGTGAGGTCTCACAAAAGCAGAGTAGAGGGGCAGAATCACCTCCATCAACCTGCTGATCACATTTCTCTTGGTGCAGTCTAGGATACAGTTGGCTTTCTGGGCTGCAAGCACACATTGCCAGCTTATGCTGAATCTTCCATCATCTGGGACTCCCAAATCCTCCTTAGGGTTGCTCTCAAGACATTCTCCACCCAGCTTGTATCTGTCCTTGAGACTGCCTCAACCCAGATGCAGGACCTTGCACCTGGTCTTGTTGAATTTCATGAGGTTGGCATGAACCCATTTTTCAAGCCCATCCAAGTCCCTCTGGATAGCATCCCTTCCCCCCACAGCTCTCTGAGTGCAATCATACATCCAATTCCTTATCAAGTCAGAGGTCCATTCTCCAGTTTGGCAACCAGGATGTCACATGGGACAGTGTCAAACTCTGCACAAGTTCAGATGGCTGACTGAAAGGGGAACGTTTCTTCCAGAAATTCTGAAAGTTCTTCCAGAAGGAAAACTTGTATCTTGCTAACACAAAAGACGTCAGTTTCTGAAGGCAGTGTATGTCTCTAATAGTCAGAAAACTAAAGACAGATGAACCTGATGATTGATGTTTTATTTTTTAACATTATTTTGAGAACAGTAAATAATTATAAGCTAAGTTAAACTGTTTCTAGCTCATTTCAGAGAAGGCAAACAAAAGCACATAGAGAATATATGACCCAGCAAAAGACAGACTAGCTATCACTGTCAAAGCTGCAGGAAGAACACAGGGGATTGTCAGTCACAGCCCTGTGTTGAGACCATTAAACCACACCTCTTTTCAACAAACGTCCTTTTATTTGTTGCCAGCAAACATCTCAAATACAATTTTACAGGGGTTATTAATTGTGTGCAGGCCTTGCCTTTAACTAGCAATAAGAGCAGATGTCACACCAAGAATTTTCTGAAAGTGTTGCTCATTCATGTCCCCTAACCTCTTCAAGCCAACTCAAAAAAGGAGCCAAGTGCATCAGTTTAGAGCCATTCTTCACTGCTCTGTAGTCAGTAGAAGTCCAGTGGAGACACAGTTGTACAGAAAAGGGTAGGAGTTTTTGGTTGTTTTGTTTTTCCCCCCAGGAAAAAAATGGATAGGAGCAAAAGTAAACTTTTCACAGTCTGATCACAACTGGGGGAGGCTTGCTAGCTCCAAAAGCAGTTTCCAGTGAAGAGCAAACCTTCACATGTCCTGTGTCATCTCCCATCCATAGAATACAGGCCATCAATCTTTCAAGTTCATACGGTAGTCAAGCCACTAGAAAAATGTATCTATTTGTGTGTTTGTACATGTCTACATGGGCCTGCGAGTGCCTGCATGTGCACTAACAATTTTCTAATTCATAGAAACTAATTCTTGATAATTAAATATTCAGCGTTACTCATTCCATATATGGCTCACCAGAAATTTGTATGCATCTAGAGCAGAACTCTAGAGAGTTTGTTTTCCACTTTATTGAGCCAGATCCAGCCTTCGCAGCACAGCGACCTGCAAGATCAGGAAGGGAGAGGTATGGCTATAAAATGAGAGTAAATAATTAGTGGTGCAATGTAGCCATAAAACCACTGAGCAAATACCCACTTCATCTCCAGTCCATGGAGTTGCAGAGCTTGCTGGCAGCCAGGGAGGGCATGCCACCGAGCAGCTCAACTGTGTCCTACCAAGCAGCTCAACTGTGTCCTATCAGAGGCCACATGGGAGTCTAGAATTCCTGCTGTCAGCTTATCAAAAACAGTCATAAGACAAAGAGAAGGTTTTGCTCTTTTTCAAACAACTCAGTAACAGAGATCAGAAAGTAGTGGATTTGTTTCTGGTAGAGGTGGCAGTATATCCTGCACTCACTTTGCTACTGCTAAGAAAAAGAAAACATATGAATGCAAAGCAATTGCATTTTAAACTCAGGTTATAAGCACTGTATCCTGCTCTTCATGTCCCGCATTTCATGCTGTGGAAGAGCTGCAGCGTGCCAGAAAGGAGCTCTTTTTCAGTGTACAGAAATAAAACTGAGAAAACCAAAAACCTACATTATGTACCGCATTTAAATCTTTCTTATGGTAAGCAACAGCTCTGGCCAACCAGCCACAAACGAAAAGACACCTTAATGGTCCAGGAAGGTCAGAGTTCTTTGAGTTAGATATTGAGCAATGGAGGTGCAGGCTGCAGATGGGAGGTTTAGGTGTGAACACATGCCAAGTGCATAACAAAACTCGATTGAAGGAAGCCAATTTTAAAATTTCCATTTGAATTAGTCGCACATAGATCGCAGGAATTCCACACATACCCTGTTTGAGAAACCAGAATTTTCAAGGATCTTCGATCTGTAAATGACCGGCACAAAAAAGGACCTTCTTTGATTTGCTTTGCTTTCTCAAGACAAAAGTCATCATCAGGCACACCCAAATGTTTACCCTGGAAAATATGTGGGAGCAAATAATTCTTGATGCTATTCGATTGAGTTATGCAGGGCATTTTGTCTGCGTTCACTGAATCAATGCTTTTTTCAAGATTTGTGTCTAGTTGATTCAAAATTAAGAACTGAATGTTTTGCTAAAAGCAATCATGCAGATTCTCAATATTTCAATTTCTTCACACTTTTCTCCCTCTAATCTTTTATGTACTTTGTTTTGGCATTCTTTTCTTACTTACTCATGAAGAAAGAAACAAGAGCTCTAGTCTGTAAAACTGACAGAAGTTCAAGCAATAAATCAAATTATAAAGAAAACAACAACAGAGATGCTGGGATGGGAGCATCTCTTGCAAAGAAATCAGTTCAGCCTAAAAATCTGAGTGCTAATGGGTGGACAGACTTTACTTTGTTTTCAAGTCTTGAATTCTCCCCATTCCTGTAAAATATCCCAATTAATAGTCCATCATTTAGGAGGAAAACACAAGGTTGATGTAGTATCTTAAAGCAAATGATTCTTGCTTGGCTGCGGGGCAGTGTTCAAGCAATACATACCACAAGATTTAACATAACAGCAGCTACCCAAAAGAAATCCACTCTGTGTAATGCATTCCACTGAAGGCTAAATAGCCTTTCAGTGAACTTACTGGCTCACTCGTTCCTTGAATGGAATCTTTAAAGAACAAAAGAAGATCTGATAGACATTTCCCTCATTGTAAGGCTTTCCAAATGCATACTGCATCCTTGCTTAGCACGAATTTTTAAGTATGAAGGCTAAGTATCAGCTTGCCTTACTAATACCTGTAGCTGTAGGCCACACAGCTACATAATAATGACTTGTTTGACTGATTAAGGTGTTTTCACCTAGTTTTGTTTAGATGTTTACTAAAAAAAGAAAAGCAAATATCTGGTTCTTACAACATCAGCCCATTTCACCTGTAAAACTATAGAGGAAAATAATATAAGTGACTTTGTTAGATGTGAAACTTACTGAACAGGCTCTGTTCTGTAGCCCTACCAAAGCAGCCCCTTGCATTCCTTATAACTGTTGATAAGAATATTGACTTCTTGCATGTGGACTATTACTCACATAGTGCTTTTAATATATAAAACACTATAGTTATATAAAATATAGTAGTTAGCATATTAAAAATATGTTCCATCTGTTACTAATGACACATAATGGAAAAATAGATTTTATGATTTATTCTTCATTCCTATATTTCTTTGCTTAGGTCCCAGTTCTACTCAACCTTTAGTGCAAGCTTCTTGTGTCTACACATTGTTATCATCAGAGTATCTGTAGTATATTAAGTTAGGCACGTACGTAAATCATTCTAGAATGAAAGACACTTATTAATCACAAAGAATGGCATTCTCTTTTCTACATTATTTCTTTGACATTACTCATAAACATTATTCCTGCTTAGCAGTATAAATGAGATCTATGTGGGAAATAGGATTTTGCTGTCTCTTTATACACAGGTGAATTTTGCCCAGTGAGTGTGCATGTTGACTTTCCACTGTAGAATTTCTGATCCCCCCAGTTCTTCATTACTATCTGCCAAAAGCTCCATTGTTAGTTTGGGTTTTTGTATACTTGAAGTCAGATTTATGACCTGTGTGGTCAAAATATTCCACATTTGATCCTTTTTCTGATCTCTTTTTACTCCTACCCCAGCACTGATCACGACTACTAAAAAGGTTTAAATGCATTACTGACTACTTTATTGATTGCTCTTGTAACTAAATGGCTGTTTGTTAACAGAGTAATTCTTGGTTTTTAGAGCACTGTGGAACGAATGTGCTACTGAGGGCTTCACTATGTAGATGATGTCTGCACAAATATAAGAAGCTCTAAGTTTCTCAAGTGCTTATTTCTGAGAACTTCCAGTTCTAAAGGACTACTGTTTGCAACAGTTTTCTTCGGGAAAATTGGAGCGTTTAAGGACTTTGAAATTAGGGACAAATTTTACAGGACACAGCCTGTTTTGAGAAAAACATTCATTTGTGCCTTTGTTATATAACTATTTGTCCCAAAGCAATAAGATACAACTGCTTTTGAATTTGAATGCTATTTTGCCTGTCATACCTTTAAAAATATTTCCCTTAGGCTGTACACTTAGGCTTACACACCTTTTCTGTTTTTACTTTATGATTTTTATGATTGCACTCTTTTTACGATTGCACATGAAACCTCATAAGTAAAAAGTTTGATTTGAGTTTCAGTCTTTTCAATTCGTACTTCTTACCTGTCATAAGCACATAACAAAAACATGTAATTTTGCACCAAGATATAATCCTACAACAATATATTTTCTTTTCAGAAGTCAAGCATTCAGATATGGCAGAATAAAACAAACCGCTGTAAATGGCTTAAGTAAAAACCATTAGCATTATCCAACGCATGTATTTTTTATGAAATTCCAGAGGCTCCACAAGCCCACAGTTCTCTATTTCCGACTATTCATAGAAGACGTGGCTGATCAGTAGCAGTTTACCTAGGTTTTTTATTAGAAGCCTCTACTGTAAAGACAGTAGCCTCTCTTGATGTCTCTGCAAGTGACTTGTAAGGAGAAAAGGTGGTAACGGGCACAATAGACATTAAAGTGAGTTTCAGAATAGCTACAGCAGATTCCTGTGATGATATCTCTAAATAATTGTTCATCAAAGGTGGAATTTCTCTGACTTGAATCTGGTCTGACCATGTCTTGCCAAAACTTTTGCTGAGGGGGCCCTTTGGAGAGGTGATAAGTGTAGTTTTGCTGCTCATGAATGGAGTCCAAAGTAACCTGAAGAGATCACACTTTCAGTGTAAACATAAGAGATTAAATTCGAATGTAAAATCACCTTCATGTTTTCCTAATCTTGATCTTCTCAGTTCCATGCAATCCAGACATCCCAGACAGACGATACATGAGTAGGTGCCTCCAGCACCAAAACACTTCCAATTGCAGCCATTAACATGCCAATGGCTCTTTCTACTTCTGCCTCTAATAAAACCCTCTTACCAGCTCTCCAAAAACATCTTTGAAAACCAGCCAAGCTGCAGTCCTCCCCAGCTCCCATTTCAAGCCAGTTCTCTCCTCTCTGAAGACCTTATCCTCTCTTCTATCTTTCTTGCATACTGCAAAAGGAGACAATATGGGAATAAGAAACTCTTTGGCAATCTATATAGACCCTGCAACTCATTCTTTTGCTGTATGTGTAATCCAGGAGAGGTAAGATCTCATTTCTGGATAGTTTTCAGTAACTTTTTCTTGTTTTGGTAACTGTTTTATTTATGTTTGAACGTTACTATAGATACTGGAATTCAGCCTCATGAAGTTATATAAGCAGGCCTTGCAGAGGCGAGGGCAAGGATATCAGGACGGACAGTCACATCCTCCTCTATGGACCACATGCAGGAGAGCTCAGTGTGGGAGTATTCAGAGGGAAAGGCACCCTCCATCCAGATTTGTGAGTCTTTGTGGGTTCCTTCAGACCGTTGGGACTAAACATGTCTGACCCATGTGGGAATGACTGCATGAAATTAGTCAGATACTCATCAAAAATTTTTCAAAGGATTGTAGAAGAATTTGTTCAGATGTCAGGAAATGGCAACATGTACAAGCAGCATTTCATGGTTTGGGGAAAGTTGGTGGCACGTCTCAGAGAGCAGAAACTGAAACAGAAACAGGTGATCGAAGACTTAGGCACTAATGTCCCATTGGCTGACATTAGTGATTAGTGATTTTAGTCCTTGAGTGTGGCTCCTTTCTGAAAATACAAATTAATTTTCTTTTCCTTTCTTTTTTTTCCTTTTTTACCCAAGACCGTGGCATGCAGAGAAACCAACCCAGCTCAGAAGAACCTGGAGCAGAGTGCTGGTGTGGTAATACACTCTGACCCACCTCACCCCAGAGCAGAGCTGGGCAGCATCTGTGACAGTGGTCTGCTGGGGCTGCCTCCGTGCCTGAGACCTGAGGTGCAAAAGTCACCAACATGCTCAGAGCAAACTCCAGGCAAAATTACCTAATCATGGTGGTATGCTTTGTGGCCTCAGGCATTTTTGTGTTACTCATGAATATTTCTCTATCACATGGCATAGAAAAATAAGTTTCTAGACCAACTTGTCAACACACTGCCACCATCATGTTCATAATTCTGGAAATGACTTAGAAAAAGTTCATTAGCCTCAAAACCTAACAATTCTCTACTGTTCCAGCAAATATAAATGGATTCAAAATAGACACCTTGATGTAGGAAGAGGAAAGAGGACTCACTTGTTTTATGTGCAGTTTCAAGAAAGGCATTTTCAATTCTTGACCCACTGAAACATAAAAGTCCATATTTCAAAACCAAGACACACATTTGAAAGTTCCACAGAGAATTTTCTGGTTTAGAACTACAGTTTTCACCCTCACTTGCTTACACTGCCTTCATTTTCTATGAGTTAAACAGTGATGAGCTTCCCCATCTCACAAAAGTGCAGCAAGAAGGAACTCCCTTACAGAGTATGCAATACTTTTCATTGAAGTTTGAAGAAAATGACCAATTAGAAATTATCTGCATCACAGGTATATAACGTGCCCGCCTGCTTTTTATTTATATCACTGTCAGCTGTAATCTCCTGTTTTTTGACCACTACTACAAATGCTGCTTTTACAAGTAGTACAGATGCTGCTCCTTCTTCAGTGACGAAAGGAGAGTGCTCAGCAAGGCAGAGACATAGGGCACAGTCACTTAGGGCCGGAAGTGAATAAGAACTAATTAACATAACACAGCAATATAGGTGGACAGATTTTGTGAACAGAAGACCTGCATCACCTTTCCTGTTTTCTTCACCCACACCTGCTACTCTAGTTTTATGCCTCAGAGCCCTTTGCATACCAACTATATCGACATTGGAGCTTTTAACATGTAGATTCATATATTTATGTATTCTTCATACATACAGTGATCCAAATATTTGCAAGCTATGTGTGCAGGACTGTAATTGAAATAGAGTCTCTGAAGCTATTTAGTTCATCTGAAGTAAGTATACTGTTACTAATGCTTCGGTTAGTAGTTTTAACAAATCATGTAAATCAGGTCAGAGATGGGACCATTGAATGTGCATGTTAAAAACACAGGGTTTATGTAAATATAATGAGGGATGTTAAATGATCCAGCACTGATAAGGCAAGGAGGTGGCCATGACTGTAGTGCTTGCAGTGAGCAGATAAACACACAGACGTTCAATTTCTATTTCCTCCTTCAGTCGCCAGCAACAAAAGTGAAAAAAACAAAAAGGCCAGTTTGCCCTATCTGAAAAATGCCAACAGTCTGAGAAAACAGTATCCTGGATGTACTGACTCCACCATGCTTTGACAATCTTTCAAAAGTGTCTCAAGATACATACTGAAATGTCGAAGACTTAAAAAGACTTTGGTCATTCTGGAAAATGTAATACTGACATTAACAGTTGTATGTAGATAGGGAGGCCCAAGAAGTAACAGAAATGGTAAGTCTTCCCTTAGAGCTCAGATTGGGAAAGGTTTACTTGCTAATAATCCTGTTAGCTTTCAAGATTCCATTGAAAAACACTGAGTGACATTAAAATATTCATTTTATCTGATTAATGAAAAATGATGAAGGTGTTTGGCAAAACACACTGTACAAATGCTTTTCCTATTGTATTGAAAAAATATGAGCACAACTGGAAGATTTGCACATATTGTGAAATAGTTTCTTTGCTTTCACGTTATTTTAGCAACACTTAGTATTTCCCAACAAAATCCTGAACAACAAAATGAACTGCAGGCAGGATACCAGTACAGTACCCCATGCCTTTAGATATTCTGAATGCTGCATGCTCTGCTATCCCAGTACCTGTTCTTTAACAATCTCATAGATTGTGTTTGAATTCTAGCAGCTGTCAGAGTATTTCAAGGAAATGAAGGCCACTTTAATCAATCAGTTGTCTCTAATATGTTTCCTTGCTCAGAAATGCCAATGTGACCTTACCATTTGCTGAATCTGTAAGTAATTATTTGGGTTACTTATTAAGGTAACACACCCTAGCTAGGATGAAAAACCAGACCTACAAGATAATCCTCATCTCAAGTTTCTGCTGGCTGTATTGTTTCAAAGTATTTGCCTGTATTATAATAGTGAAATTTCATCTGTGTTTTGTGCTGCAGTGGGAAGTATGAGGAACTGGAGGTCAAGGCACTCACCATCTAACAGGAGTATTCTTTCATTAATAAACAAGCTTAGAATTTTGCTCTGCATATAGAAAAATTCCTCGCTGCAGAAAATGTATTGCTGAGTAAATAATTAAAATCTTCTGTCAAATCACCTTTCATTAAAATAGGTAGACTGATAATTATATTACTAGGTTCCTGTGTAGAAGACAGAGGATTACGTTTCATGTAAGGGGAGCGTATTTCACTCTACAGCCCTTATCACCCCAAATATCAATCTTTTTGTTTATACATAGATATTCTAAACAGCACTGCTTACAAAGATACTTTGGAAATACCATGAAAATAACAATGATGAAAATAGTAGACAGGTTTATATGAAAAAAATATATTTTTTGAAAGAAATTGCAGCTCTGATTTCCCTACATACTTCTTTTGGTTTTCATACTTCAATATGCAGTAAGGAAACAAAATGATAAAAAATTGATGGTACTGCTGGTAAAAACAGAGAACAATATTTGATCTCCATTTATAACCAATAGACACCACTCTTGCTGGAGTATATATTTTGCATGTTTGGAGTACACTATGTGGAAGATAGTAGCCACTGGCTATTCCTTTACTTTGTTCTTAATGTTTCATAATGGTAATTTTAACCTACAAGTTATTTTCATTCAACCTTACCAAGTACAACATTTTAAAGGTGGCAGCTGCCATGGACAGCCAATGGTTCTTCTCTTCCCCTAGAAATGGTACAGTGCAGAATCAGAGCATGAGGCTGAAAGGGACCTCAGAAGGTTGTTTAGCCCAATGTCCCAACAGAGCAGGCTCAGCTCTGAATTCAGAAAAGCAGCTAGACAATTACAGGGGTTAATCCAGTCCAACCTGGACAGATTCTGCAAAGTTTTATCAAACAGCAAGGGAATGAATTATGCCAACTTCAATACATGTCTTCGGACAAAAGAATTAAACTCTATGCTTTGTCAGGTAAATCACTTCAGAGCTTCACAAATCAACAAAGAACTGCAGTAAATTTTCAGTAAACATTCCAGAGTAAAAAAGAGACATTTTTGAGTCCTATATTAACTTTTCAAATTCTGCTAGCATATATTTTTCACACAACACCAGCTTTTCCAAAAAGAAAAAGAAAACAAAACAAAAGAACAACATTGTTTCCCAAAATGGCATCCTGTCAGAGGCTGTTTTTGAATATTGGGCATTCTGAGTCATTCGTGACTGTGGAAATTCCAGTAAGTCGAAGGAGTTATGTCAGCCCTGAATTTGACTCTGAATTTCTGACTGTATGTCCTAAACTGAACAAGCAAGCAAACTCCCCAAATGAGAAAGGAGGGAGAAAACAGCAAAAATGGACATAAGCTTCTTCCTTTTTTTTTTTTTTTTTTTGAGGTGGTTTCTCAGTCATTCAAATTAGACCCAATTTCTCCATTCAGGCAGAAGTACACCTGAAATCTGTCTCTGGATACGAGGCTTACAAAGGTCAATCTGTGTCATATAAAAGTTAAACAAAGCTGAAGCTGTACATAATTAAAAAAAAAAAAAAGACAAAGTAGACAAAGAAATGTTTTAATCAAATCAAAATAACTAACAAAACATCTTAAGGCTTATCTGTTTTCCCATCAATCAAGCAGATAGATAATAACTGGTGACTAGATATAGCACTCTTAACTATAGACTACTGTGATTAGATACCCTTAACATTCTCTCCGCAGAATCACAGAATCACAGAATGGCCAGAGTTGGAAGGGACCCCAAGGATCATGAATCTCCAACTCCCCTGCCACATTTAATACCAGACCAGGCTGCCCAGGTCCCCATCCAACCTGGCCTTGAACACTTCTAGGAAGGGGGCATCCACAGCCTCTCTGGGCAGCCTGTTCCAGCACCTCATCACTGAAGACCCATGATACATGTTTCTGCTGGGATGAATCACAGAACCACAGGATGGCTTGGGTTAGAAGAAACCTTTAATGATCACCTTGTTCAGCTCCCCTGCCATGGGCTGGGACATCATTTACAAGATGAAGTGACACTGATCTGGCACTGCATTCTGAGTTGTCTGACTCAAAGTCAAAATAACTTTTACATCATACGGACAGACACAAATTGATATATCTAAATTTCATTCATCAACAATTCAATTTTCTGTCTAACAAAAGTGCAACAAGACTTTCTGACAGTAGCAAAGAGGAGTGTTACTTCTCTGGACTTCCCATTGATTCCAGGCTTTTGCAGGGTATTATGGAACACAAAATAGGTCTTCTGTACAGTGAAGGTCAGCAGACTCGTTTCCATTACATATACAATGAATTACGCTGAACAGAGTAACTCACTTATATACATATTTTTATCGCTTTCTGATGGGAAAGAATAATGGGCAGAAATTGACATGCAACAGGATTTCTATAACAAAAGTACTGACTGCGTATATATTTGTATGAGCAAATCACTTAACCTTTTTTGTTTTCTGTTTTACACAGACTATGTTTACTGGGGGGGGAAACAAAACAAAAAGAAAAAAAACAAAAAACAGCCCCAGTCCCAGTCTTCAACACAAATAAAGTACAGATATAAAGCTGACGACCAGTAAAAAGACACAGACTGTGATCTCAATTACACCAATATCAATATCTATACCTTCTCTGAGCACACATCACAGCAAATTTGATGGGAAGGGATTCTTCATACCCAAGATTATTGACAAATACATGTCTGCTGTTACTGCTATACTTGTTGCTATTCTTTCTGCTATGGAAATCTCAAGTCTCACTCAGCTACATCTTAGACATAATACTTAATACAACAATCTTTCTGCACATCAAATAATGAAATTCAACCCCAGCAGCCTTTGGTAAAAGTTACAACTGCAACAAATACTTGCTTGTTCTCAAAAATATCAACATATATAAAGAAATTAAATCCCCCTTCTCTCTCTATCCCCAAAGCCTCTCTCTGTAATTTTGATTGCTGTCATGGACTTGAGGGCTGACCCTTGGAGGGCTGTTTTTTTATTAAGGGCAGTCATGTGTGACTGGATGGTTTTAACTAGAAAGAGCAGCCATCCATCCCTTCCTTGTGTGAGGCTGTGAGCACAAAAGAGCCTTGTGTTATTGCAGCTGAAATTTGTTTCTGCACAAAATGAGAATTCATTTTAGGGGTGAGCAATGATGGTAGTTGTCTTGGTCCTGGGGCAACAAGAAGGGAAGGCAGGGAGGAGGAATCTCAGCTGGTCTGGGCACCTGGAGGAGAGAGGCCTCCACCCAATGCCCATCCATCTTATCACCAGCTCTGACCAAACTCCTTGGGTGATGTCCTCCCTCCTACACCTGCATGGCAGACCCAGAGAGTCTGACTGCACGCCGCAGTCCTACCTTTCCCCTAAGCAAACAGTAAAGCACCAATTATGCAAATGCATAGGATGACTCACATGTTACTCACCTGTCCAAGAAGCTACAAGATGAGGGGGTCACCATTTGAATATGAGAAGCTTCAATAAATGTTTAGATGTTATGCTCTGGGACATGTTTAGTGGGGAAATTTTGGTAGTAGATGAACAGCTGGACTAGATCATCTTGGCGGTCTTCTCCAACCTTGGTGATTCTATGATTCATCCACACAGTGAAAGTGTGCCTTGTGTTGTACTGTGAAGCTTTTAGTATCCAGAAAAGCCTTTCATGAGGACCTGCAGATTGACAGTACCCACACAGCTCCAGAACTGCACGAGCATCGTCTGTCAGGAGACAGGGCTGAGTCACACAGCTCACAGCAGGCTATGTCTATACTGCAAGCACAACTGGTGTGATGGGAATACAGTGCAAACATCACTGGGCTAGCTTTAAATTAGTCAGCTCGGGCACTGATAGTAGTCTAGCCATGGAGCTCAGGCCAGCCTAACCCCTCAGCTATTTACCCAGCTTTTGGGGCATGTTTTCCAATCCACCTGCTGCAGCTGGATTGCTCACAGCTCCCAAGCCGGCTTGTTTAAACCCAGTTTGGGTATGTCTGTGACTGCAGTGTAGGCATATCTAAGCTTCTAAATCATTTAAACTCCTCCTGTTCTAATTTCCACATTTCTGAAAACTTGGAATTACAACACTGGGGTATACTGTTACTGTGCTGCTGAGATTAAACATTTGTTGTAGAAGAAGTATCAGCATACCGTTTTAAGTGTGATCTAGGTTTTTCCCAAGAAGTGTACCATGTTTAAGAAAAATAATGAATATTGCATAATGAATATGCAATGACCTCTCTCATTCATTCCAGAGCTAGTTTAAAGAGTACCAGATGTACAAGGTGAATATCCAACACCTCAGATACATACGCTGACTGCAGTGGACACTCTCCTTGTATAATGCCACTCACTGACTAGACAGTAATTTTGTAATATGGATCAACTCAGAATAAATGCCAGTGTAATACTTTTGTTGCTTGGGACCAGGAAACTGCTCAAAGTTCTTCCCATAACCTGTAGATGAATTAAGGATTGGAAAAATGCTCAATATTCTTAGTTTTACATTTTTAAAATGATTTTACAGAAGCACGATAAAACACTTTACCTTTAAAAGCCATAAATTTGTGTACAATTTAAGTCACATTCATCACAAAGGTAAGTTAGTGGATGCAAGGGTTCATTTCAACACGGCCAGATTTGATCCTCCAGTAAATATCAGGTCATCTTATACCTTTTAATCTAACGTTTTTAATAGTTTCTTTCTGACAAGGAGGCACACATTCCATTCCACTCAGTCCACGTACCTCCTCCTGTCTGACCATATCAGAAATCTGTATGTGCCATGTTCTCCCTGGCACTTCTGAGTGTGAATTGTACATTTCATAACAAGGGCTCATGCCATGTGCTACAAACCCAGGGAGAACAGCACAGCTTTCCTCTTTTCTGTCATCCCAAGGTCTTGCATGCCACTGCTCTTCAATCTGTTTTAAGAGAAGTCACTCAGCACATCAACATTTGAACTGCTGCTGGGACAACGGGCAGAGCAGAGATGGAGGAGGTGTGGTACTGGAAGACGTTAAGGGCTGCCATCAGCCAGTCCTTTGATCCAGAAACACTTCCAGACCTGGTTAAAACTGCTGGGTCTGTGAACCAGATGGTGGGGATTCTTCACATCCCAAGCTTCCCTCTCCCTGCTTCTTGATTCCCACTGAAAGCAATGAGATTATGTTCACTTCAGAATTTGGACAGCCTTTCCAATTTTTGGTTAAGTGTGAAAAGCAAGCAAAGGAAGACAACTGAGTGTGGACAAGTGTACAATCCTGCTTTGCACCACAAAAGCATCATTAACACCCTATTTCTCCTCGTTTGCTAACATTAATTCTAAGTGACTTCACAGAACACAGTAAAATTACACTGGATTAAATGTGGTTCAACTGAGGCCACCACAAGCTAGTAGTTAACAGGAAACACCAGTGACTTTACCAGGATGAGCAGCATGCTCACCACTGCCAAATATTTTGTCCTGTATCACAGTTCGACATCAAAACCACTCTGCCCCAACTTAAGAGTTGTAGCTAGTAGTGACATCTCTGCTAGTTCTCTAAATAAAACAATGCCAAATTGGGATTTGTGTTATGTTGAGTGCATTTACTGCTACAGCTCATTTTCACAGCCCTAACAAAATGCTTTGAGCCTGCACGTCTGTTCTAACACAACAATTTTGTTTATTTTATAGGCTTACAATAAAAAAAATCACACTTTATGAGCTACATGATAATATTTCAACAATACTTTGTTGTGACATGATGCAGTGTAATTATCCAGGAGATACTACAATGTATTGTTATGTCAGTGAGTCATACCCTTCAGGGCTTCAGATCAGTGCCTTGGTTTGCTTTTTAATGCCGTTCAGAGTAGCAAGCGAAGTCAAGGGACACATTGAGACATCCTAGAAATAAAGATGTAGACTGAACACGTGCTCTTACAGCACCATTGACTCAGTTAGCAATAATCAAGGAAAACAGAAATAACAACAACCCAAACGTGCACAGAGAGCCATGTTATGCTGGTGCCCTACTCAGGGCGTTAAGCACATAGACGGGTCTCAAGGAGCACCTACCAAGCGTGGCGGTCGCCCATTGCTTGATGCGTTAGGTGTCATTTATCAACGAAGAGAGGATGGGATTTTACATGGCACAACGCCTACATAACAATTTCATGCACAATACAGTGTGTTTGCGGCAGAACTTTCACCAGAGCGGAGCAGCAAGCCGAGATTACTTTTCTAAAATAGTTTTCCAAGGGAAGTCCACAGGTGGCTACGGCGACAAGCGGCCGCCGTTTCCTATCGGTACGGGCAGAAGCGCGCCCCGAGCGGCAAGCGCCGTGCTGGGACGAGTCTCGCTTCCACAAGTCCATCCGCGTACCGGAGCCCGCAGATCGCTTCCAGCTGCCAGGCGAACCGCAGCGGGGCCGAGCCGGGTGCTCTCCCGCGGGACACCGAACTCGGGGACCGTGCCGCCCGCGGGGCTGAGGCGGCACGGCCGGGCGCGACGGGCAGACTGCAGCCGTACGAAACACCCCGGCACGGGCCTCAAGCAGCCGGGCCGGGCGAATCGCCAAGCCGGGCGGAGGCGGGCCCACACCTCTGCCCCCCGCCCGGCCGCCGGTCCTCGCCTCGGCCCGGCCCTCCCCTCCCGTCGCGCCGAGGCGCGGCGCGGGCAAGCTCCACACCGCCCCGCTGCCTGTCCCAGCCCCCGCCGGCGGAGGCAGCTCGGCGGCAGCGCCCCAGAGCGAGCACCTCCCTTCCTGCCCCCCGGGCGCTGGGTGTTGCTGTTGTTTTGCCGCCGCAGGTCGGCCGGGGTGGGCGCGGAGGGAGGGAACGGGGTGCGCTGCGAGCCGGGTGCCAGGCGCACGCCTCTGCCTGACAGCCGGGCGGGGAACAGCAGCTGGCCGGGCAGGTTTGTCAGCGGGCGGCGGCCTCGCTCCCCTCCGCTCCCCTCCCCTCCACTCCCCGGGCTGCTGGGGATAATTAGTGTCTGCGCGGGGCCGTCTGCCCCCGGGAGGCAGGGCGGGCGGCGCGCAGTCAGTGCGTGCCCGGCTGTTTTGCTCGCTGACTCGCCTCGGCCGAGCCTCCACCCCGCGGGCGGGAGCCGCCCTCCCGCGCTCCCCTCCGTGACCCTCCCAGCGCTAACCCCGCCGGCCCAGGGAGCCTGGCAGGGCGAGAGGCGCCGCGTCATGTGACAGCGCGGCCCGGTGCCAGCAGCCCGGGGGGGAGGCGGGCGGAGGGCGGGAGGCAGGGCGGCGGCGGGCGGCTCCTCCTCGCACGCAGACCCGGAGCCACCGCGGAGGCGCCTCAGCCGCGGGACACGCCGGCACGGAGCCTCCGCAGCGCCCCCGGCCCCACCGCCCTGCGCCATCCCGGCCCTGCGGGAGCACCGCGTAAGTGCGAGGGCCGGGACGGGAGGGAGCTGCGGCGGCGGGATAGGCTGCGGGAGGGGAAAACTTTGCCGGCTCCGCGGTGCCCGGGGCGGGAGCCGGGAGAACGGAGCCGGGTGGAGCGCGGGGCCGGATTCGCTTGCCCCCCGCGGCTCCGGCGGCGTCTCCCGCGTGGCGGCGTGGCCGCTGCTCCGCGCACCTGCGCTGCCGCCGGGGGCGCCCGGGGACTCTGGACCCTTCCTCGGGGGTCCGGCCCGGCCCCTCGCGGCTCCCCCGGGGGTTCGGCCGCGGGAAGGGGGAACGGTGTCAGCGGATCTCAACGTGGCACGGCGTCGGGCGGCGCTGGGGTGAAAAGAACGGCGGGTTCTGCGTGTCCATCGGAGGGCGAGTGCTGCCCGGCGGCGGGGAACGCCGCTGCAGGAGCTCGCCGTTGGAAAGTGCTTAAGCGGGGACGATACGGGCTCTCGGAAATAGGTTTTCCCGCATATCGTCACCGAGCGTAGCACCACGTTGCAGCGAGGTCGGTGAAGTTCAACCACGCAGCGTCCAGGGAAGCGCCGCGGTTAAATATGGAATTAGAAATAACGACCGTAGTTCGGCTCCCTTTTCTGGACGTCGCTTTGTAAAGCCGAAAAGGGAGCGGGATATTTGCTTTGGAGCGGAGTCAGCGGCGGCCCGGGGACGCCAGGCGCGGGTACTGAGGCGGGCGCCCGAGGGCTGCGTGGGGCGCGCAGCGGAGCCGGGCCGCCTCGTGCTCGTGCCGCTGCCCGGCAGACGCGGTCAGGTACCTGCATTGTCCGCTCGCTGCGTTCGCTTCCCGGCCCCTGAAAGAGCAGGAAGTGGAGCTGAGCTCTGAGGGCTGTATTGTTACTAGAAGCTCCGTTTGGGTGGCGGGAGGAGAGCTTTGAAGACTTTATTTAAGCTAATAATATCCGTGAATGCTCGTTACCTGCATCCAAGACAAAGGATTACAGGGCTCCACGGTAATGACTTTTTCCACTGAGTGCTTTTAAGACGCGTGTTCTTGGTAATTGCATGAGGAACTCTGTGTGAGAGGAGCTCCATCTGGATCTGATAATCCTGCCTGACCCTGGAGAGTTACTTCGGACCAACCTTCGTATTTTTAAGAACTTTTTGTCTAATATAAAAATACAAAAACCTGAGTATGCTGACATGAGTGACCGCTTCTGTTTTTGTCCAAGCAAACAAATGCCTTTTTTTTTTTTTTTTTTTTTTTTCCTTCCCAGAATGCGCTGTGCAGACTGGGAGGGAGACTGGTGTCAAGGGCAGGGAGAAAAGATACTAAATGTGTTGCTTCCTTCCACGAGGAACCGGACAGAACTTCCTCAAAGTAGCAGAGCCCTGAGGGAGCCCTGAGGTGCTCTGGGGATGTGACCTGTGCAACCAGTGCCTGCATTGCCAACAGCAAAAGCCTTCAGACAAATAACCATGTAAATGTGAGCGAGATCAGACAAAGGTCCTGAGATGTTGGAGATAGGAGTTGCGCAATACAGGTGCTGCTTACAGTCCCAGATACTCGCCATGAAGAGGAGCTGGTAGATCAGCATGGAGCCGACAGCTGCTGGAGCTGCTGCTGTGACCCACCATGTAGTTTGCTGTGAGACAGTCTCACCGTGGATAGCATTAGGTGTCTCACCCATAGGGTACAAGCAACCAAAGCATGTCAGGGTCAGGGAAGATGGCACTGAAACCACAGCTTTGAAGGAAAACACACCTTGAAGTTGCCGTAATGGGCATCTGGACCAGATGTACCCTTGCTCTGCTTCCATCTTGAAGAATTCATTTGTCGAGCTGTGACAATAACAGTATTACCTCCACAGGTCACGAGGTGAGGTCTGTGTGAGACAGAGGGATGGGGAAGGCAAAATTCTGGAACAATTTGCTGAGCTGTGCCAGATGAAGGGAGCCAGGAGAAGCCCCTTAACAGTTGAAAGCAATGCCTGCAGGGTGTCTATGGTTCTGTCCGTAAGGGTCCATGCTTTGGATGGGGAGCTGGCTGCTGGGAACAACGAAGCTATGCTGGTGTTCAGCTACTGGTGATATGAGTCCAGCAATAAATCCATCAGCCCAGGGAAGGCTGCAGTTAATCATCGTCACCCATGGTGTCTGAAAATCTCCCACTCCTTCATGTTGTGCAGGGCGCCTGTTTGTCAATAGGGCAGGTCCCCTGCATAAGGACAGTGTTTTTCTTCACACCCAATGAACAAACACCTCCACCCACTGTTGTTGTTTTAAAAGACTCCAGCTGCTCATGAATATAGGGTCAGGGAGGGCCGCCTAAATGTTTCTGTGTGCTTTCTCCCCAGTGCAGCCAGCAGAGCTGTTTCCTGTTCTTTGTTTCAAGGCTGGGGTTTGCGTCACACATTCCAAGTGGCATATGTGGTGCTCTTTCCTGTTTCGAGCTGTTTTCTGGTGGATTGGTGGCCTCGTCCAGGCCCCTCTCCGCTGCCCCTCAACTCCCTATCCCCACCCAGTGAGTTATCATATCCCTACACACACAGTTGCTTAAGATGCCTGCATTATGTCACCATGAGATTTCCAAGTTAACCTTTAACATGCACCCGCGAATCCTAGTATGTTTATGGGGGTGACCTGAAGCGCCCGCTCCCTCTGCTGAGAGCCAGTTTTCTCCTCTAGCTTGTGATGCCAGCTGGGCTGGAATCGCTCCATTAAAGCCACGGAGTTCGGTTGGTGTGAGAAAAGAGCCCACATCTGCAAAGTCATCTTTCAGAGGGAGCCTTGGCTGCCGCCCTCAGCCAACCTGGATGGCCCGCTGCGAGCACTTTGCAGTTCAGTTCTTGAAAGAAATACACTCTATCCATACTGGAAGATTTTCTGTCTCACAGATGTAATGCAGGAAATGAGAGTGCTGGCTTTTCTTTGGAATAAGCAGGTATAGCTGTTCTACGTTTGATGTTTCCATAGGTGCAAAAATGATTTTTCAGTCTTGTTTTTATTAGTTGACTTCTCCCCATGCCGATATAGAAAAACATCAAGAGGAAATGCAGAAAGAGAATGTAAATGTTTCTCTTGCCTTGGGTCTGACTGCTGAGGAGCTGAAGGATCCAAGCCAAAGCTTATTGAAATCAGGAGAAAGGCTTGCATCAAAATCAGTGGGCTTTGAATCAGGCCCTGGATGAAAATGTAGGGCGGGCTGTTTATTTCTCTGTCTCTTACACGCTGGGATATGCATGTTTCCAGTACACACTGTAATATTCCAACTCTCCTATTTCATTAAAAAAAAAAACCACGTTTTTTAAAGTAGCCTTTTAGTATCTGACATTGCTCTTTTGGATGCTAAGAAGTAATTGTGATCATTGTGTGTTTTAAATCTTAAGAAGTATTTGAAATACATGCTGTAAACTTCCTCTCTTGGGGCTTAATTATAGGGGGAAAAAAATTACAAAATTATATGCACATCCTTATTTTAGTTTTCTTTTTTTTTTTTTTTTTTTCTTTTTGTCTGTTCAGAACCCCAGATTGCAAGAAGCATTTGTCCACACAGTTTTGGTAAGTTTTTTTATTGATTATTTTCATTTGTTACTGTCACTTATTTTTACTTAATTAATTTACTTAATTTGCATAGGATTTCAAACATTGACTCTTTTTTCCCTTGACAAAGGAAAAAGATTGCAGTTTGATATTGGAAACTAGCATATAGTGAAAACAGTAAATGTTGTGGTTTGCACCTTTTTGTTGCTAGAAGTTTTACAAAATCCAGGAAAAATTAAAATTATAGTAGTTTTGTAAACCAACTTCTTAATATTAATGAGTACTGCCAACAGGAGGTCTTCTAAAGTTCCTTTATACTGTCAGCAGTGGAGCTTTGTGTTTTCATTCCAAGGCTAGTTGCTTCCAATCCAGAATATGAAGTTTGGCAGGGCTGGCTTGAGGAGAGATTTAACCCTTCCCTATTAAGGATTCAGTTGATGCTGAGCCTTCCTTTGAGGGCCCTGTAACTATAGTGGGTAGTTCCCAAGGGAAAAAAGTGCAAGTGTACATCAGCCAAATGGAAAGATAAAGCTCTGGTAGGCTTTTAATAGTACACTAAGTCAGAGTAAAATAATAACAACAAAAAAAAAGTGGGTGGCCTGCCTATCATGCAGTCAGTATACTATCAACAAATACAATCCGTGAAGGCATGTTCAAGAGTCCAAGCTTCTTTGATCACATTTGTACCCACCGCACTCTCCAGCTCTTCTCCCTGTTGTTTTTATTTCACTTCTGGAGATACGCAGAAGTTCATTGAAGTTTGCCCTGTATTCAAACCCTCATTCAAATTAATCATTTAAATTATTTTTCATAAATATACACTTATTTAGGATTAAATTTTTTTTTCTTCTAAAAATCTCATGTTTCATGAAACAGTAGTATCCTTCATGTTAGAGAACAGTATTTTCTATCATTCTTCACCCTTATTATGAAAAGTTTGGATTTGTATTTGTCCTTTAAAATGATCCTTGAAATTAACCTTTTAAGAAAAACATAATAAAAAAGTTCGGTTTGGAAGAGAAAGATTTTCATACCATTCCACATAGTTCACTTGTTTTCAGAAGTCTGATCCTTTATAGTCACTAGGCTATTTCTCGTTCTAAGCAGTAGCCTGAGACAGGAAACCAGACAGCAGTCCGCCCCGATAAGGGAGAACATTGTCTAATGGAGGTGCCTTGAGATCTTTCTCACTCCCTTGGATTCAGTAGATGTAGAACTGAAGGTCTATCAGGGTTCCATTTTTTCCTTGATAGAAACGAGGTAATTTTAGTGAGCACTGCAAGAACTTATTTTGCCCATTTTTTTTTTACATTTAAGAAATCCATTTCCAGACACGTGGCTTCAAAGAGCCTGCAAGTGTTGCAAATTTAATTGAAATACTGATTACTCTGCTACACAGCTGATAAATGAACACGTCAAAGCAATTCTAGGTCAGTGTGATGTCAGCAAAGCTGGACTGCGAGAGCTGCTCAAAGTTGCAGATTTTTCAGTGTAGAACACAGATGATTTTAACACCAATAAAAAGCCAAAATAGTCTGAAATGCTCTTCAGTGTTAAATGAACAAATAAAATTTGCTGTTACATAAAAGAAGAAAATCTAATTGTTAATTTTTAAAAACAAATTATTCTGATTAAAATAATTGAGGCATCTAGTTTAAAGGCATATTAATCTTAGAGTGAAGTAGGTTGGAAGCACTAGAATGCTATGTATCAGTTCATGGCATTTTTGGAGAGGTTTATGTTTATTTTTAGATGGCACAACTTAATGAAATCTAAACAGAATATTACTGTTGATCCTAGTGTCTCTTTCATGCCTAACAAGTAAAACATTCAGTAGAAAATTTTTATCTAGGTACCTCTTTCATCTCACACAGTATACTGGCTTTTCCAGCAGTTACCATTTCCCAGAGGAAATTCAGTGAATAAGCAAACCCAGGGAACTGCCCATCAGTAAAACATTTCCTTGGTGTGCTAGTTTCTCATGAATTCCCCCCAGCTGTTCCTCGAGGGCCAGCTGTGCTGCTCCCTTCCCCCTGCACTGTTACTGAGCCTTTGTGCCTTTCTGTTTTGGGCTGGATCTGACTGCTCTGCTCTGCTCTGCTGTGCAGTGCTGGGGAGGTTCTTGGCCTGCTGCTATTTTGAGGCCCAGCACAGTTCAGCGCTTGGTTAATTCCCATTAAAGTTAATGGAACTACAGGTATACTTTCTTTTTTGTTGACTCAAGTCTTGATGTGCAACTGGTGCTGTCAGTGCAAACAGAATTGTAGACTAACTTCAGCTGGAAGGGTCTCTGAGAGGTCATTGCGTCCAACTTGTGGCTCCACAAAGGGCCACCCAAAACTCAAACCAAATTTCTGAGTGCAAATCTTTTTACTAGGTCTGGAAAACACTTTTTCTACCTTTTCCAGGTAATTTGCTCTCAGATGCTGTGTTTTTTCTCTGTCGAACTATCTTCCAGATTGGAGGGGTTTTCACCCCGCTTCAGGAAACCTCCCCTCCCTTTCATCATTTGAGGCCCTTCTGCTGTTGTCACTTCTCCTTAATAGCAGGGGAAGTTTAACTTGGGGCTCACAGAAGGCACAGAGTTAAGTCCTAAAGGGCCTGCACCAAAGAGCTGTGTGCACCAGGGATACCAGCTGTGCTGAAAAAGCTGCAGTGTCTTCAGGGAAGGCACTCATTTAGCAGTAATTCGGCAGATAATATTACATTATTCTGTAATTACACCTACAATAACAGTAGTACCTTGATGCTTCTAGACAAAGCCTTGCTGTACCACAAGACAGCATTCCTTCTTCCCCAGGCAGAAGGATTGAGAAATCAAACTCCACGTGTAGTTCTTACACAGAGTGAAGAGAGGCAAAAGTTCTGGTCACCGCTCCGCTGTCAGCAGCAGTAGTATCCATCAGGTCACTGACTGCTCTTCTAGGTATTTTGTGAGAGCAAATGCTCTGTGCCACAGAGGATTTGTAGTGCAGTGTCACAACTGGCCTCACTCCACTGTTTCCTTTCACAGCAGATCTGCAGGAGCTGGTGGATCTTGGAGGCAGATGTGCAGCAGCAGTTTGTAGCTCTGGCAGCTGTTGTGCAGTGCAGATATGAAGGCTGGGTGCTCTTTTGAGCTACTTGGCTCTTCTTGTCCACAGTAAATAATCTGTATGAATCTTCACTAACTTTAAGTTCTCATTCACTCCTAATGATATCTCTGAAACGATAAACCTTAGCAATTGAGAAGTTAATACCAAAAAGTGCCCAGTCCAGACAGGGATGTGAACTGTCCTGATGATGAACTTCCTTTATGGAAGGAATACTTTGATGCATACTGGATCATAAAGGAAGAGTCTGTGTTTTTTCTGGCTGGCTGTTAACTCTGGAAAGTACTGAGGGTCTTTGCCTGGATTTTACCTTGCACCTGTCCTCATTTGCATACAAGACCCAATTGCTTCATTTGTCTTTCTGAGGTACAGGGTGTGAGCAAAATCTTATCAGAAGCCATGTCCTGTTTGGACAAGTAGGGCTGACTTGGCAGAGATCCACAGGGTGGAGTGAATGGGAGGAGGCAAGAAAGTAAAACTGGGTGGCTTGTTAGCAGAAAAAGAGAAGGAGAGCAAAAAAAGAGAGGGTGGAATGTTTGCCTACCAGATTGCAGTTAATTATTTAGTTTCAGATTACATGCATTTTAAATTCAACCCATGTGAAAATACCCTATTAATGTAAAATAATTTATCTAATACGTGAATGTCAAGAACCCTTATTTTTTAATGTATTTAATATGAACCTATTGGTGTTTCCTTATTCTTTTTTTTTTTTTTTTTTTTTTCAGGGATGAAACAAGGGATAGGTAGTATTTTGAATTTCCAGAAGTTGGCTTTATTAACTAAACATTTTGTGGGCTTTCAAACAAATAGGTTATGAAAACAGTGTATAAAGTAGAACCCAACTGTTTTTCCTCTGCAACAGAAACAGTCAAGACTGTTTACTTTCTCCAATGCTCCCTTCTCAACTGTTTAGGGATAGAGACTGGAAGGTTTTGATTTAATAGGCATGATTTTACAAATAGACTAAGAAAAACTATTGATGCTTGGTACTTGAGGGAACATGCTGTATCTGTGTGTGTATGAGTGTATACATTACATGCACATGCTTCCTTGTGAATGTAGTCCAAGCAATTGATTTTGAGCATTATTTTAAAATGCAGAAATAATTGGTTCATGAGTTATTTGCAGTCTTGGGCAAGTGTCACTGTGAGCTATGTTGTAAATGAGAGACTCAAAGCTGATTTATATTAACTTTTCAGCTGCTCTATCAATTACCACAAAATAAGCATCAGACTTACTAATCTCGACAAAGAAGACCAAGAGTTATATGTTCATGGATTTTTCCTTTCTTGAAAATTGGTTTCTGCTTACTAACAAATGGGAAGGAAAACCAACTTCTTATAAGGGTAAAATGTGATAAAGGAGTATTCAATTTCTGGACTGTGATGCAGCAATAGAAATAATCTTTTCCTCTACCCTTCTTAGATGACTACATCAGAGAAAGATTGAGAATTATTTTCCACTTTCACTGAGTGCAGTGCACTTTCTGTTGCCAGCATCACTGTAATTCTTGCACAGTAATTTAGAGCCCTCTCAAGAAACACTCAGTAGCATGAAGTGAAGTAAATGTCTTTGTGCGCTGTCTTGAAGTAAAAGGAGAAAAGGATTAACTCTCTAAGTTGAAGAAAATCCAATATTAAAAAAGAATAGCCTGGGAGCATCAGAGCATGACTGCTTACTTAGAACCAACTAACCTTTTTGTTCTTACTTTTCTTTCATGTACTTACTCGTTCTCTTTTGTTCATTTATTTTTTGCTTCCTCCCTCTCTTCCTGAAGTACAAATTGTTTTGTCACTGTTTAAACAGAAAACTGAAAGTTTTGCTGTAAACTTTCCTTATCTCTATAAGTATCACTTTTTAATGTTTTCACGATGCTTATGTATGTGTGTGTAGGTGTGAGTGCTGCATGGGTATGCATGAGTTCTATCTGTGAAATATTAAGTACCTGGAAAGGGTAACCATTCAATGGAAACTAGGACAGTTGACAACCTCGCAAGCAAGATTAAAGAGTTTACAAAGTTATCACAACTTTTAGCAAATAGAGCCATTTTACACAACTACAGTCTAGGTTTAAACTGGAAATTGCATTGAGCTGCTGTTTTGAGCTGTAGTTTGGTTCTGTTGGACCTTTGTCTCTTGTAAGAAAATTCGTGAAGATGCTTTTATTTACATTTGACCCTGATTTGTTTATATTATTAAAAAAGTACACTGTTGTAATATTTTTCTAAATGCCTTCAACTTTTACTCATACACTGGATAATTAATTATAGACTTGCAACAGTTCATGCCATCTTTCTCTGGAAGCAGTTACCAATTTCTTACCTATAAACACAAGTAATGGTTAATTGCAAGACCGGTCATTAGTGTAGACTTGTTAGAATGGTTTTAATTTGAAGCAGGAACACCTTAGCATTTTATTTAAATTTCTGGGAAAATTTTCCAGCCCAAACTCCCAATCTGTTGTCTGGCCTTTAACCTACTTCCTTGGGGTGAAATTGGATGAGGCTGTCTGGCTGTATTCGTTTATTTCCAGTGCCATCTACTGGTCGAAAGTAAATTTGTGTAAGATTTTTATCCTCAACATCTTAGAGAGAATCAGAGCACTTCCTTGCAGGGCAGTGCAGAACTTGCTGCTATAATGTCAGTTGTGGAACTAGTATGTAAAAGCTTGCCAACATCTGAATGTCTCTGAGAACAACATAGCTTTGCTTCTCTTGGTTTTACTCTGTATCCTTTGTGGTCCATTACAGAAGAGGTGTCTCCTCCTTTCCTGCATGGTGTCTTTCCAAGCTGACCATGAAAGATGTGTAACCTGGTAGTTACGTGGTGATATGCTGTGTGCTAAATGCTTCTTTTTCAGGCAGTTTGAGATAAAGTAGAATTGGAAAAGTGATGTTGAACACACTGTAGGAAAAAACCAACAACCAAAACTGCAGAGAGTGCAACCAGCGATTGTTGAATTGTCAGTAAATTTATTATTGTAGGAAAATAACGTAGATATTAAGTATGAGTTAAGTCAAATTAAGTCATTGCAGCATTTGGAATGTATGTCTCCAAATTAGTTCTGATGTATGAAGATTTTGGCTTTTCTGTCAGGACTCTCAGGAAAGAGATCTGCTTCAGAATCAGTTCACTATGTTACTAACTGTACAAGATTATTCTGAAGCTATAATGATGATGGGAAATCCATTGTATAAACCGTGATGCATTTATTACATTGACAAATAATGAAAGATGAGAATGAAACTTGATATGCTGACATGAACAAGAAAATTTCACATTAACTTTCATTAATGTGAGCAGATGTCCCTTTTTTTTAATGGCAGCTGGGAAAGAATAAACCTAACAGAAATATTTTTAATGAAGCTTTGTCAGATATTTAAGAAGTTACGCTAGAGATTAATGAATGCAGATGTTTATCTGGCAAAACATTAAGTTGTCTCCAATTCAGAAAGCTGAAGTGAGTCTTTCCTGCAGCTTTCTAACACATTGTCTTTCCTTTGTAGGACAGGACATCACAGGCATCAGAAGAGGTGAATAAAGAAGATGCTAATGTTTGATCCAGTCCCTATCAAGCAAGAAGCCATGGACCCCATTTCAGTGGTAAGACTTTTAAGATATTCTAGCCATTATAATGATTCTATAGTTTTTCCATCTGTACAATTAAACCAGGATTTTTCTAGGCTTTGTACTACCCTACAAAAAACTGTAAAACTGTATTTTGGTTTTAGGTCAACTGGGTTCACATTTCTGCTATGCTTCATGAATCTATTGCCCCTAAATGACCTCTGCCTTTACTTCTGCTGATGTTCCCATCCACAGAGCAAAGGAGAGAACATCCAAGAACTCCTCACCCACACAGTGCTAATGTAATCACTTCAGGTCATGCTGTTGATGGAAGTGGATGGAAATTAAGCTGCCAGACTTCAGAGTGAATTGGAAAGAGCCTGTGGTGTCAGTGTTACACCTTTGAACTAAATGAGCAGCTTCTCACCATCCCCTTCTCTGTTTCTCTTCCGGTCTTGACCACACATGCCAGGGAGTAACTCAGTGCTTTAACCAACAGAAAAATCCTTACCATTAAAAAAAAAAAAAGCTTTTTTCCTGGATAAACTGGATTAATTCTCTCTCTTGCCATGTGATCAGATGAGAAACAGAGCAGTGGAGGAGAAATTGGGGAAAATAAAGGGAGGCCTGGCTTTTTTGTTGTAATTTTCCATTGGCTTGCTGTATTGCACCAGCTCAGCATAAAAAAAAAAGAGCAGGAGGAAAGCATAGCTGAGAAGGGACACAGGGAACTGTGGTGATTGAATGGTTAGAATTGCTAACCCACCAAAGATATCCTTCTTTTGGTCAAATCAGGTTCACTCTATGGCTGCTCAGTGCTAGAGTGAGGACAGAGAGGAGGGAATAGGACCTATCCTTTCATCAGCAGCCTGCAATAAGATCAGATTAAGTGTGATATGAAGCTGCACCTTAGCAAGGCTGATCGATTAACAGTGAGAAGTCAGTATACATAAATTAGCGTGCGTTAAATTCATGCTCTAAGTGGCATCTCTCAGTATATGGTTTGCTTACTTTTTATGTAAAATGTAGAATAATCGCCACCACATTGAGTGCATCTGGGAGCACTCTTAATTTCTTTGTCGCTGCTAATGACACTTACTGAGAGTTAAATTTATATGCATTTTAAATTTCAAGTTTGACCTTCATGGGATTTATTTACTTTTAAGCAATGATAGACAAATAGTTGGCCTATTGGGTGTGAACGTATTGACAAATTCCAAATATTTGGGTCAAGGAAGAGCCTTAGTATTGACCAGTTGATCTGTGACTGGGATCACACAGTTATTGCATGTCCTTGTTCAGATCAGTGATGATTCTCTGTTATTATCTAAGGATGTTCTGTGGCATTTGTCAGAGGCAGAAAGTGGGCCACTTCTGCAATAAAAGTGTTAATAAATAAGTGACAGTATCCTTAGAGATACCTTGTGCTGTTCTTTCGTACACATCTGCCTTCATTTCACAGCAGAGGTTCTGCAGTGGCCACTGTTTTACCAAATATGTATACCTTCCTCTTAGTTACTGCATAATGCTAGAATGCATAATGCAAAATGAAAGTAGGAAAACAAGGATCGTGAAACTTACCTGAAACAAAAGGAAGTTGTTTGAGTGTGGGTTCCCTCATGCAGATCATTCAGTTCTTCCTCAGTCTGAGGGGTGTTTGTTTCAACTTCTGTAGGCTCACAGGCTGCTGAGCCACAAGCCCTTGAGGCCCTTCTGGCTTCCCTGGTGCTGTTCAGTTGCGCAGCTTCCTCTGAACCTTGCAGCCCAGCAGAAACTGCTCTGGAAGCACCTTTAAAGGTGAGGCAGGGAGAAAACATAGGACAGGCATTCCCAAGAATGTGAGTGTTGTTGAACATCATTTGAGGTGGTAGAAAGGAAGACAAACTGTTACAGCAGTGGTGGTTTTGTTTCTGGAACACAGGGTTTACTGTGGGTTGATATAACCTGTAGATTTAAAATCAGGATATATTTTTATTCTGTCTGTCATTCTGATAGTATCGTTAGAGGTCAAACTCAATGAAACCTTTTGTGAATTATTGAATATTTTACCCGAACATACACTGTCTGTGGCTATAAAAGCTGCCTTTAAAGAATCCCATTAGTTGGGGTGGGAGAGGGAAACAAATTACAGCTTTGGCACCACTGTATTTCAGGGCGTGTGGCTGAAAGGATTAACTATGCTTCTCAAATGGCTGAAGCTTGCACCCACACTGTTTCATCACTCTACCAACAGCCTGTACTGCTTATTGAATTGAATTACCAAGCAGATTTTATGATAGTTCTTAAAGAAATAGTGGCAGTTATCCGAATCGTACCTAAATGTTTTCTGTGAGGACTTTTTAAGCATTTGGATAAGTACCAGTAATTGTTTAGAGAAAGGAGTCACTTTTTGTGTATAAACATCTTTGAATTGAAAAACAGGATTTTTCTTCATCAGTCGAAAAAACCACATTTCATTCCTTTTTAAGGCAAAGTGCTATGTGCAGCATGAGGGACAGGTCTTACGGTAATGCGTGTTACTTAGCTAGTCCACTAGTGTGCTTTTTCATGTATTAGCTACTATTTGGATTAGACCCTGTTTTTCCTCTTCTATGGTACCAATTTGACAACTTGTGTAAGGGTGTAAGCAGGTTCTTCATCTGTTCTGGTTTTGAAAGAGCCTAGCAAGATGCAGTTCAATTCATAAGGGTATGTAGTTGGTAAAACATAGGATTTGTTATCCTATACAATGTTTCAATAGTATAGGCAGTTTAATAAGAGTTTAGCAAACTCTGTTAGGCTAGTGCTTCATAATGTCTCTTTATGGAAGCAGCAGTCTTCTGGGGAGTGATGAGTGCTTTCGTTGTGTTCAGCTGATCTTTTTTTTTCTGAATAGATTGTCAAGAGCAACTTGACTTCTCTTTTTGGAACTGCTAACTTGATTGTATGAACATAAGGATATTTTTGAACAACAATTCAAGAATATTAGGAATTGCTGTAACTTATGTTGCAGTTTCTTTGTGAGTTGAGTTGAACAAACAGCAACAATAGGGAAATGAACTGCTTAGTGAGGTCCAAGAGGGAAAGTGATCATAGCAAACATCAAAAAGACCTATATAGAGACTGTAAAGGAATACTCCTTGAATTACTACTCTTAATAGTAGCTTAATAGTGAGCTGCAGTAGTAATATACAATTCTTTGCAGAGACTTTCAATAACAGCAGAATTTATTGAGAAGTGAGAATTTGTTGGGTATTCTTAATCCAAGTCATGCTGAAGGACAAACGCTCTTAATTACAGTAGAAATCCAAGGAAAATGTGTTAAATATATCAGCTTAAATATTTTGTGCAGACTGAGCAATAATACCTAGTTTTACATTGTTCCACAAGAATAATTCCCGTGGGTACTAAGTGTTTCATATTTTCAATATAAGATACTTTGTGCTGTTGCAGATTTGGTCAGGATCTGATCAGGAAGGTGAGCTCAGTGGTGGTGAGTGATGAACACAACACACCAGGCAGTGCTCATGGGTGGAGAGAAACAGAAGTCTCTTTCCCTTCTCTCCCCCTTCCTGCCTTTCTTAAATGCTTTAGGACATTCCTACAAAGTCTGATTAAGACAGGGTTAACTGTTCTCCTTGCTGTGTAATTGTCACTTGATCTGCTGACTTCAGCAGTGCTGTCTGTGCAGCTTTAGCCAGGCAGGTTCTGCTCTGGGCTGTGGTTAAACAGAGTCATTCATTACAGCTTTTACATTCATCCAGAACAAGCTGTGGTCCCAGGGGGAAGTTCTAGGATTGGTGAGAAAAGACTGCTCTTGCTGTGCATTAAATACACTCCTGGTTACTGCAGTCGGTGACATTTAGAAAACAACGCAGTTGTCGTCAGGCTTTTCTTGTTTGCTGTTGTCAAAGCTCCCAGTTTACAGAGGGAAACTGAAATCTTTCTTAATCTCCCATCCCATATCCCCAGAGGGGTTTACTTCCCTGGCTAAGAAAGTGACCAACCAAATCTGAACAAATCTAAAGGCAATTGCTGAGTCCCAAGGAGATGGAAGCTGGAGCTTTGCTTTGCTAGAAGATGCATGAAGCTTAACTTTAAGGCCAGCGAGAAGATGGATCTGAGTGTGACCTACCACAAACTAACAGTATTTCAAGTATGCTTCATAGTTGAAAGTGCAAAAGTGCATTCCAAGTAGGCTGTGATTGACAACAGAAGTACCACTTTTGGTTGTTCACGTGCTCTTTTTGTCTTTTTCACCTTTTCTGTAGTCAGCACCATTTTTGTATGCAGCACATACACGTACTGTAAATAATTATGTGAACAAATCAATTCAGTAAATTCTTATTTGTTTTTTTTTGTTCTTGGATGTACAGGAGACATCTTTCTGCTTCTTTAGTTTATGACAATCTTTACAACAGCAGTAATAAAGTAATATTGTAATAACAACAATATTTTTTATAATAATAACAAAAATAATTTGTTGCACCACATTTTTCTATCACAACTTTATCTGCTCTTTGGGTAGAAGCATGATATGACGGTTAAAACCTCTGCAGAAGAAAAGTTTAGAAAAATGATTCAGCTTCCCCAAACTGCCATAAGAAATAGCTGATGTTAAGTCTGTGCCAGATTAATGACAACAATGGAAACTTCCTATGGAAAATAATGCAAGGCATGCAGGATAATGCCAAGTCCCTAAAATAGTCCCTTTTAAAATATAGTTATCTTCTCCCCAATTCTTCGAAAGTATTTCTTGCTCGTGTAAATGTATTTTACTTAACCTTTCCAGTTTACAGGTCTCTGCACAATACTTTAACGGTTTGTTAGCTTTTCAACAGACGTTTAGTGTTAAAAAACTGAAAGAGGTTGACTGGTTGACCAGTAAGGTTACAGCTTGGAAATGCTTTGTTCTTTAATCCGTTCAGTGACCAGAAACATTCCTGAAGATTTAGACGACACAGTCTTTTTCCTTTCTAGTATTCCTGAAGCTGTAGGGTTCAGAGGAGTGCACTTGTGCAAGATCTGTAAGGCTCCATTGTGAATGAATTCATGCGTGCTGTGGTACACAGAGCTCTGTAAGTCACAGGAGTTTGTTATTTTCAGGCAGCTGTTACTGAAATATAAGAGCACTTCAGTGGAATGAAAGTGCACATTCACCTGAATGTGGACATGCTTTGTAAAACAAAGTAAATTTTCCTATGTGATCATCTTTGACAAACTTGCAGAACTGTAAATACACTGATGTACCGTGGTTCAAAACTTACACAGCTCACTGAAGCAGAGTAGACTCTGAACTGTGGACCAACAGCCGTAATTTTAACAGAATTATTTTATCCGTTTAGAGTGGTATTTTTTGCCTGTGCTCATAACTTGATCAGTAGTTGGTTGACACTAAATATTATCAAGTTTTAATCCCTATCAGTATTCTGTGGTCTTCATCTTTTAGAATTCAAATAAATTCAGTGTTGCTTGACACAGTAGTGGTGGCATACCCTCAGAGCTTGTTTTATCCATCATTGTGTGCAGTAATGGCATTTTTATAGAATTCTGCAGAGCCAGTTACCATGAAAGATGAACACATACATGAATTGAATTTGTAAGTCATAAAAAGATGAATTAAATTAAGTTTCAACATTTTGATGTAGTATGTACTGTTTGAAGATCAATTTATTTGTGCTGTTTTATTTGAAAATAGTGTTAGTTACAGGTATTTTGTGGAATCAGTTTTGTTGATTCTCTTCACAATACATGAATATAGCAGGAAAAAATAATGTTTTCTGAACTCACTGTTTCAAAAAACAACTGGAAAGAAAAAAACACATTGGTGTCATTTTGCAGTAATACCTGTGGTTAACATTGACAGTTACAATCAGATAAATGTCCTTTACAAGGGAAACAGAGGCAAACTGAGAGGCGTACTGCTAGAAGTTTTCTCTCTAAGAAGAAATGTTTTGAAAAGTTACCTAAATGTTTGTGTAGATACATGGTGATTTTATACCATCTGTTTTTTCACATTATTTAGTAAACAACCACAGTTTTAAACACTTTTAAAATGTAAAGTTGATCTGGATAGTTGTTTAATAATACTGTATTCTGCAATGAATGTTAATACCTTGCGGTTTGCAAAAACTATTTTTACTGAAATGTGGAGATTATTATGCAGGTTAGGATTAGTTTTGGATTCTAAATGCTCCCGTGAAGAGAACTGCTGACTTCCATAAGCAGCAGGAATAGTACATCAAAAGCAGTATTGTGGGGAGGAGAAAGTTGTTGAATAAGCTTTGATGATCTGTTTTCATCATCCGCGTTGCTTCTGAAACAGTGACTTTGTATGTGAGTAGCTTCCTTTGAGTGAAATCTGATGTTTTATTTCATTCACTTTTGTTTAGAAAATATATTGAAATGCTTTCTGAAAACCTTCATCTTGCCTCAGTTTATTAGCCATTGTTCTTTTTCAGCAGTAATTTTATGCATGTTGGTTCATTATTTGTTTTTCTTTATTTTTCTCTGCTTTTTCTGACAGTCATACCCATCCAATTACATGGACCAAATGAAGCCAAACAAATACAGCGTCATTTATTCTGCACCAAGCATGTTGCACAATAAATTCTACTCAAACCCTGACAGACTGTCGAATGGAATCCAGATGGAGCCAGTAGACCTTACGGTGAACAAGCGAAGCTCACCGCCTTCGGCTGGCAGTTCTCCTTCACCTTTAAAATTTCAGACTGTGCATAGGAGAACTTCCCCTGGATTGACTCTGTCCTCACCCAGCTCTCCCATCAGTAAATTCACACCGTCACCCCCAGGAGTACAGCCGTTATCCATGCCTATAACAATCCCTCCTGTAATGGCTGCTGCTCTTTCCCGCCACGGACTGAGAAGCCCTGGGATACTCCCAGTCATTCAGCCTGTTGTTGTCCAGCCAGTTCCTTTCATGTATGCTCCCCATCTCCAGCAGCCCATCATGGTATCTACAGTCCTTACAGATGAAATGGAAAGTCCAAGCAGCATGCAAGGTTGGTGCTGTCAGAGTTGTGTTTTTTGTCCTCTCGTACTGGGAAAATGACTATATATCCATTTTCTAAAATACACTAATTATACACGTATAATTCACTATGTAAATATTTCATGAAACTTAGCAGGGTTGCATTCAGTTGCACTTTAAACGTGCGTAAAAGTTGTTTGTCATGGTAGATCTACTGAGATTTGAACTGATGAAAAAGTGAATTGAAATTCTTTTCATCATAGTTCATCAGGACACAAATACAAAACCTTCCAGTTTTAGTATTAACTACAGATTCTTAGGTGTATCTTTTATTTATGTGGCTCTTCATGTTTTTGATACGTTGTCTTCCATCTCTAACCTTCCCCCACACAGTGCCTGTTATTGAGTCCTTCGAGAAGCCTGCTCTGAAGAAAGCAATTAAAGTAGAACCGGGAAGCGAACCAGCAAAGACTGACTTCTATCCTGAACGAATGTCACCTCCAATGACCTCATTGTCTCCCCAGGAAGTAATGCTGCAAGAGTAAGTAATTTAACAGTAGTTCCTAAATCAGCAAAGTAACGAAATGCAGTTCAGTGCAATATTTAACTAATTTTAAGGAACGAGATAGAAAGTTGCTGTGCTTATAATAAAATCCAGAAAAACTTTCTCCCCGTTGTGAGATGCAGTTTCAGCTTTTGTTCTCTTTCATCATACATAGATGTGTATTTCTACGTAGCAACCACATTTCTAAAGTAATGTTGGTTCCAATCCTACAATTCACTGGATGTAGAACTGCAATAAGCTAGTGATATCTTTATGTAAAACCAGCAACAAACTAGAAAAATATTTCAAAAACATTTAATATTGACCTCAATATTTATACTATCTAGAATACCCTTCCTTAAAAATACTCCTGTGACTTTCTTGGTGGACCTCTTCATCTTCTAAAAAATGTTAGAATCACAGAATCATAGAATCACAAGGTTGGAAACAACCTATAAGATCATCTAGTCCAACCGTCTCCTCATCACCATTGCCACCACAAGCACTAAACCACATCACGCAGCACGTCATCCAGACGCCTCTTGAATACTGCCGGGGATGGGACTCCACCACCTCCCTGGCAGCCATTCCAGTGCCTGACCATTCTCTGAGAGAAGAAGTTCTTCCTTATGTCCAACTTAAACCTCCTCTGATACAACTTGCAGCCATTTCCCCATGTCCTGCTCGTTGCCTGGGAGAAGAGGCCAAATCCCTCTTCACCACAACCTCCCTTCAGGAGGTTGTAGATTGCAGTGAGGTCTCCCCTGAGCCTCCTCTTCTCCAGACTGAACAATCCCAGCTCCCTCAGCCGCTCCTCATAAGACTTGTGCTCCAGACCCCTCACCAGTTTCGTTGCCCTTCTCTGCACACGCTCCAGGGCCTCAATGTCTTTCCTGTAGTGAGGAGCCCAAAACTGAACGCAGTACTCGAGGTGCGGCCTCACCAGTGCTGAGTAGAGGGGGATGATCACCTCCCTGCTCCTGCTGGCCACACCATTTCTAATGCAGGCCAGGATGCCGTTGTACCTCTTGGCCACCTGGGCACACTGTTGGCTCATGTTCAGCTGAGCATCAACCAACACCCCCAGGTCCTTCTCTTCTTCACACTCATCCAGCCACTCATCCCCAATCCTATAACGCTGCATGGGGTTGTTGTGCCCAAAGTGCAGGACCTGGCAGTTGGCCTTGTTGATCCTCATCCCATTCACCTCAGCCCAGCGATCCAGCCTGTCTAAATCCCTCTGAAGGGCCTCCCTGCCCTCAGGCAGATCAACACCACCTCCCAGCTTGGTGTCATCTGCAAACTTACTGAGAGTGCACTCAATCCCCTCATCTAGGTCATCAATAAAGTTATTAAACAAGATGGGCCCCAGTACCGACCTCTGGGGGACACCACTCGTAACGGGTCACCAGCTGGACTTAACTCCATTAACCAATAACCGCTGGGCACAGCCCTCTAGCCAGTTCCTTACCCAAAGAAGGGTGTACCTATCCAGGCCACAGGCAGCCAGTTTCCCCAGAAGAAGCCTGTGAGGGACTTTGTCAAAGGCTTTGCTGAAGTCTAGGTTGACTATATCAACAGCCCTTCCCTCATCTATCAAACTAATCACCCAGTCATAGAAGGAGATGAGGTTGGTCAAGCACCACCTGCTTTTCATGAATCCGTGCTGGCTGGGCCTGATCCCCTGGACACCACGCACGTGCCGTGCAATCTCATCCAAGATGATTTGCTCCATAACTTTCCCTGATAGCGAGGTCAGGCTAACAGGCCTATAGTTCCCCGGATCCTCCTTATGGCCCTTCTTGAGATGGGGGTCAACATCAGCAAGCCTCCAATCCTCTGGGACCTCATCAGTTAACCAGGAGCACTGATAGATGGCTGAGAGGGGCTTAGCAATCACCCCTGCCAGCTCCCTGGACTTGTGACAGTCCAAATGGAGGAGAAGCTCTGTAACTGTCTCCACCTGAGTCGCTGGGGGCATATTCTGAGCAGCGTCCCAGACTTGCAGATCAGGGCATAAAAAGCCCAGAGTATAACTGATCTGGCTATTAAAGGCAGATGTAAAGAAGGCATTGAGGACCTCAGCCCTCTTCTTGTCCTCAGTGGCCACATTCCCTGCTGCATCAAGTGTAGGATGAGAATTATCTTCGATTCTTCTTTTGCCGTTAATATATTTAGAAAAGGATTTTTTTTTGTCTTTTAATGCAGTGGCCAACCTGAGTTCAAGTTGGGCTTTCACCTTCCTAACTTCCTCCTTGCATACCTTAGCTACTTCTTCGTAATCTCCCCAAGTAGCCTGTCCCTTCTTCCAGAGGATGTAGACTCTTTTTCTGCCTGAGTCTCAGCAGTAGTTCCAGGCTCATCCACACTGGTTGTCTTCCCCTACGGCTTGCCTTACGGCACTCAGGGACAGCCTGTTCTTGTGCCTTTAAGATTTCCGTTTTGAGGAGCGTCCAGGCTTCCTGGGCCTCTTCACCCTTGAGAAGTAACTCCCAAGGGAAGACAGAGTCCTTATGTTGTAGTGACTTCCGTTGTTTCCCAGCAGTCTGCAGAGCTGCAGTTCTTGCTCAGCTCTTTCAAGTTCAAATTCTGCAGCATCTACAACAGTTGTAGCTTTTAGCTTTTTATTATTTAAAAAAATAGACAAATCATTCAAGTTGGCAATTCAGTGGAAAGAAAACCCTCAGGTGTACAAGTTCTTTGTCTATCCACTGAAGTTCCTTGCTTACCTGAGGCCAGTGTTTTGGGATTCACAGTTTAAGTAGTTCCTAAAGGTCTCTCTCTTCCTCCTCAGCCACTTGTTTCCAGGCAAGTACTGAGATCACTGCAGATCTGTCCAGGTTTAAAACAGTAGAAGGCAGAGCAGGGGCTAGGCAGAAGAAATGAGGTCTGGGAAGAAACTTTTTGATGTTGATGGAAAGATTCTTAGGCAGTACCTGATGGACCATGGCTATGCTTCCATCTACTGTTTCCCTTTGGAGAATTATGCCAGCTTACCAAAATCATGGAACTGCCCAAGTCCTGGCTCACCTTTCAGCAGGCATTGCTCTGGGCTTGCACGCTGTCTACTGGTGTGGCATTTTGTGTGCAGTGAACTGGTTGCCAGCTAGCTTTTGTAGACAGTATGCTGTTTATTTAGAAGTAAGCTTGTTTGTTCTATTACAAGAAAACTGTAAATATCCATGTTTACCAGATGGATACTTAACTTCCCTAAGAGCTTTCCACTCACAGCAGCCAGGTCTGTCTGTACTTGGACCTAACTTCTGCAGGGTTAGGGCAACCAAACTCTGTGCTTCACCTTTGTCTCTTGTTAGGCCTCTGTTCCTGGCTTACAACACACCCTTCCTCTTGGGCTGAGACTTCTGTAGACTTGTCACCTGCATTAGTGATTTACATTAATTATTTCCCTGTGAGACCAGTTTCCACAGGAAATCCATCCGCTGAGCAAAGAGTATAACATTCAACAAGAAGTATAAGAAGCATTGGTACATTGTCTGTTATGTTGTTCCTAAGCATCTTCTCTGCTTGACCATGCAGGAGCATTCTGTTTATGGAGACACAGTCCTTATGTTGCAATGACTTCCATTGTTTCCCAGCAGTCTGCAGAGCTGCAGTTCTTGCTCAGCTCTTTCAAGTTCAAATTCTGCAGTATCTACAGCAGTTGTAGCTTTTAGCTTTTTATTATTTAAAAAAATAGACAAATCATTCAAGTTAAAAGATGAGACTTAAACGTCTGTAAAATTTCCTGTTGTCTCACAGCATCATCGGCCGCTCTCTGCATTATGAGGTCTAATTACACAATTTCTTATCATTTTTCTTGGATTCCAGCTGTCCAAAGTATGCTATTTAGACAGAGAGAGGTTATATTAAAGAGACTTAGGAGTCTCTCAGTTTCATTTTTAAGTAACTGATTTTACATTAACTTTGGTTTTAGGCTGATGAATTACGTACATAATTTTGCTGGCATTTCTGTAGATATTTCAAGACTTGCCAGCACATCTGATAAGTGAAGTAACTGTACAATTGTTTCCAATATCAAATTTAAAGTAAAAAAATCTGTCAAGTGTAAGAAGCCTGATTAGTTCTATTTTCTTGCAAGCATAAGTGTTGAAGTCTAACTTACACTTCCAGTGCACTGTGATCTGTTGGTAAAGAAAAAAAAATCTTGCTAAAATCGTGAAATGATTTTTGGAAGGTAACTGTTAAATAATGATGCTTACCTGATGAGAATTGCATGGATTTCTATCTTGCATAAGAAGAAATTGAAGAAGGGGCTGTGATTTATTATTGACAAGTTGTTTAGTTTTTACCTCTGATTTCTGACACTATTTAAACCATTTTTTGAAGTGCCCCTCCCCCACATCTGAATATTGTTAACATTCTGTAGTCTTGGCTGCCTCCTTTCCTCCAAAGGGAAAATGAGACAGAGACGGATATTCACCATTTTATTTATGTACTCTTAGGTCATGAACACAAACAACATACAGTCAGTGCCTTTTGCTCCATTTTTCCAGCTGTTACCATGTCCAAAACCAAGCCTACTTGCTATGCTAAGTCAGATACTATCCAGAAAGACGGGTGTGCAGTTGCATTAAAACTGAGCACTGCTTTAGAGAAGCTTGTCATTAGAAGCTCAAAACCTGCCTTTCTCATTGAAGAGTGTGTACATCCGTGTCTAAAATCATCGCCCGGGGTTTCCTGCCATTGCAGTATTTTTAGCTAGATTTATTGTGTACTTGAAGAGTATGTCAATCAGCAGTAGCAGAAACACCCATGGAGCAGAATTTGGATCCCAGTCTGAAGCTGGTAGCTGTAATAACAGAAGAATACCGGAGTGAAACTTATCTCACATCAGTAATTTCCACCTTGCTACTGTGGAGATTAATAGAAATTAATCTCCTACTTTTCTAGTTCAATTATGCACAAAATTTTCTTTGCTGTGCCTGATGTCTGTTTTACATTTTACCAAAGGACCTGTACATGCCTGTAGCTTTGCTATGAGAAGCAGTCATGCAGCGTTTCTGAAAAACAAGCCCTAGAAGAACTTGGTTGAAGTATCAAAGACTCCTCAGATAGTGATTTTTAATATAAATCAGTTGGCAAAGAAATTTGAAACACCGTCACAGAGAAAGGAGTGGAAGCGTAGAAAGCTTCTCTCCATCAGATGGAGGAGCTGGTCTTACCGCAAGGAGCACAAATATCTGCATTTTATGTATTAAACTTCAGCTACAGGCTAAAAAATACATCACAGGTATCAATCTGGATCTGGTGATTGGCTGGAAAATGCAGCTTTGTGAGGTTGCAGGACTTGTAATGCTGCTTGCAGTTCTGTCACCTCCTTTTCTAGCATTAAGATTGAAGAAGTAATCAAGGTTTGCCCAATTCTGCAGTCAGCTTGTTAAAATATCAGTAGTTTATGAGTATTACATCTTTTAGGATGTGTTTTTGGAGGCACAAATGTTTATACTTCGTTTTTTATAGAGGTCTGTAGGCCCTCGCCCCATGTCTTACCTGCCTTGTACCTGTGGGCTTCAAAGAGAAAAGTGATGTTTATGAAGGTGGAGATCTAACTTCAGACATCCTGTGGGTGTGTCACCCAGGCTAAACTCTGCTTTTAGGAATTGACGTCAGTGGTGCAGGGAGGCCGCACCCTCCTGCCAGCACCAAACAGGAAATTCTTAATTACTCTGTAAAGGAGTGGCTGGAACAATAAAGATTGAGTTCTGCTTTGAAAGCCTGGAGATACAATTCCTTTAATCATATGGAGTAGCTGTTTCCAATTACAGGCCAATTAGCTGCCTTTTAAGGCAGAAGAAGAACTGCAAATAAATAAACAGAAATTCACTGTGAACTCATAGATTAAAAACCCTGGGTTTTTCTGAAAGCCTGGATTTCGAGAGGTTTTTTCCTTTCTAAGTTTAAAAAAAAGCTAGTAGAAATGGCTACATTGTGCCACAATGTAAGTGAATATTTACAGATATTACTGCTAGAACGCATGAAATTTGTTGAAGCCTCTTGAATTTTTCGACATGCCTGTAATGCTGTTCTTTTTGCCAAGAGACAGCATAGTAGTGAATGTGGGACTCTGTGATGGATCATAGTAACTGAGGTTTGCTGTGCTGAATGTTTCTCATTTTTAACATTGAACAGGAATCACCCTTCGGTTATAGTTCAGCCAGGGAAGAGACCTTTGCCAGTGGAGTCGCCAGACACGCAAAGAAAACGCAGAATACATCGGTGCGATTATGAAGGCTGCAACAAGGTCTACACTAAAAGCTCCCATCTGAAGGCTCACAGAAGAACCCATACAGGTTTGAGCCTGCTATGTTTTTCTTTCATCAAGTCTCTGGTAAAACGGTAGATTATGATTTTAATTCATATTATTTACCAGGTATAAAAAACAAAAAACAGTTTTGGCAGTATTCTGAATATAGTTACAGGCTGAGCAAAAGAGGGAATGAAGCAGGAAAAAGCCATAAGAAGAGACTGTAAGCTAATGCAAGATCATTCTGTATGCTTTACATTCACTGGCTCTTTGCTCATTTTCTGTCCAATTGCTTGCAGATTACTCATGCTGCACACCCTGTAAGCACCAAATCAGTTCACATTACACTGCCACACCTCTTACATCACTGTTAAATTTGACTGAGACTTCCACAGGAGTAGCCAGTTTGCAAAAGTCTGGACTGTGTGCCGAATACATACAGACCTGGTTCATGTGGGCATGCTAACCACGGTCTAGTAGAGCTCTTTTCTGAGTGGATGTTATCCCCACCTCAGCTCTCCACAGAGAGATTTATCGTGGAACACTGATGGCATGTATTAATGTATGTACAGCCAAGATTTTTGCAAACCTGAGAGATGCTTTTAGGTGAGATTAGGCAGTTCATGTCTATCTTACATCTCTACACAAGCCAAACCTTTACCTATTTGGCTGCACAACGCTGTGAAATAGAATGAGAATCCAATATTAGGAAAGAGTTATTAAGAAAGATTTTAAGTTGAGCTATCTGTGGCAGAGATACCAGTTAATACATACTTTGGTAATTGTAAGAGGTAACTATGAGATGGTAACCATGAGATTTCTGCCAGCTGTGCTGATTGACAACACCAATCCTTTCCCCCACTAATCTACCACAAGAGGTCCTGGTTTTGAAAATACTCAAACAAATGCTTAAGCCTTCACTCTTCTAGGCTTAGTGAGGAAAAACAAGCGCTAATACAACAGACAAAAACAAGAGTAGGTTGTGGCAGGAAATAATTCTTGTATCTGTTAACATTGCACAGTGCAGAACACTCTGCCAGCCTGTTGCTGGTGGAAGGCTTTTCGAGTAAGCTTAAAACTACATGATGAAACTTGACAGGGCAAGAGGATAAACCTGTGAAGTAACTGATGTATTTGTATCTTAAAGCCTGTTTCTCTGTTTCTTTCTTCAGGTGAAAAACCATACAAATGCACTTGGGAGGGATGCACGTGGAAGTTTGCTCGTTCTGATGAACTAACGCGGCATTTCCGCAAGCATACGGGAATCAAACCTTTTCAGTGCCCAGACTGTGACCGTAGCTTTTCACGCTCGGACCATCTTACTCTTCACAGAAAACGTCACATGCTAGTCTGAGTGTCTTCTGCCCCCGACTCCTGTCAACATTTTTTTTTTTACACATGCATTTTAATTCGAGTTCAGCTGGTCTGAATCTCTGTAGTTTATACCATTAAAAGCTTACGTATGGTCAGTACTAGATGTTATCTAAACCTATGTCCTTGCCACGGGTCAGACCTAAAGAATGTGAACAATTGTTTTGTTCTGTTTTGTTTTTCTTTCTCCTGGGGATGCTAAGCAAACCCTTTCTTCAGAGAGTGTGTTTAATGTATTCCATTGTGAATAAGGGAATTTGTAAACAAACAGCTTTTGTTGGTTTCTTCATATAGTCAACCCCCACTGTATACTGATAAACTAGTAGATGTTATTGAATATCCAAAATGCTCATCCTTGGCAGAGACATTGTTTATGTGCCCTGTGCAAGGCATACTCTCATTTTATGCTCAGCAATGCAATGAATGGACTTCCTCAACCTTGCTGATTTCTGCAGTATAATTAATACAACAGTTTTAGAAAGACACCTGATTTAGAAATCCCCTCTGCCCAAACAGTGGGTAACACTGTAGAAGTAAATCTAAGCAATATACTTTACAGAAAGATTGAGTCACAGTATCACCTCTGTCGAGAAGAAAAATTAGGAGAAACTGGTCTGTACATAACACTGTGCATCTAAACCAATGCCATCTGTCCTTTGTATTATAGCATAGTATTCAACCATGTTTTTATTGCATACTGCCCTGGTGGATTTGTTAAATGAAGATCTTGTGTGACACTGTATGTCTGTTTTCTGTGCAACTGAGTGGATGGAACATACATGGTACTCTCCTATAACATGGCATTAAAAGATATTCATAGAAACCTTCCACACCTCATTCCAGGCTTATAGACTGTCCCTCTGTAACCATTCCCTTATGTTTCCTCTAAATAATTTTTTTCTCCTTACTGTACCTCAGAAAATAGAAATCATCATGTCAGAAACGCTCCAATGTATTGTTGCAAGTGCCACTTTAATACACTACAAAATACTACGTATTTTGAAATATTAATATTTTAATCACAAAATGGCATCAAATATGAAGCACTTCTGTGATAAACTGAGTCACGTATCTGGTTAAAAGTATGTGCCAGATCATCCATTTGACAGCTCTGATCTGTGGCTCTGGTATTCTCGCAGTGCTCAGTAGATGGAGCTTCCCTTGTGGATGCATCTATCGCATTAAAACGTGTCACCAACTCCCATGTCAGTAGTAAACACAACTTAATTGCTCAAATACAAGCAAGCTGAATTCAGACAACCAGCTGCTCTTAGCAATGTTCCAGTACTTGGAACTTCTCCACAGGAGGGAGGGTTTCTCTCTATTAGCTGTCAGGTTCTGTGGTACTAAAAAGAAACAGGATCTGTTTGTCTAGACTTGAGCAACTGTTGAGTGTTTGTTCTTCACCCTGTGTGAGGTGAACATAATTGTGTGCCATATAAACTTGGTAAAAATCAGATCTTCCTTTGTCTTGGAAAGCCCCACTGGAAAACAGGGCCGTGGGGAGGAGGTTTGCAGAGTCCTCCAGGAGGAGTCAGGTTGGAGGTCCATCCTCAGGTGGGTACCTCAGGACCTGTGGAGAGCAACGCTGGGCTGTGGGGAGTCCAAGAGCAGCAGGCTGAAATCATCTGCAGGTGCACAGCTGGAACGTGAGGAGCCTTCCACATTTGCTTCCTTGATGGTGGGGTTTCCAGCTCACCTTGGGTACCCATGAGTGGAGAGAGAGGAGATCTGTTCTTAGAGAAAAATGTTCATAGTGATTGCTGTAAAATGCAAACTATTGCTCAAATTGTGTAGCAAATCTTACATATGTGAATATGAAACTGTCAAGTTTATTTAAGGAACATCTGTGCTCTGCAAAGGGCAGAATGGGGATTACATAGCTAAGGCCGTTCTGCACCTTTTATAGAGAAAATCTTTAGGCTCTTTATGTTGCCATGCATCCTCAGGACCTGGGGCTCAACTGATCCATTCAGAACCGAAAAACTTCAAAAACCAATTGGTCCCTTTCTGTCTGACTACTCGGTTACTAACACTGATGAACATGCAGGAAAGAGATTGCTGTTAATGAGCAACTGGTTTAAAATTGTGCTTTATCATTGGATTTTTATCTTTTATTTTTGGAGTGAGCAATGTCACAGGGAGTCAGACTTAGCTTCACTTGCAAGACTCCAGGTAGTGATGGTGGTTCATTGACATTGAGCTGTCACTGGCAGAGGGCAATGTGGAACTGCTATAGCATCAAATACAAGCATACAGCTATGTGGTGTCCTGGGATAAAAACAATTCTCAGCCTGTTCAAGGGCGCAGAAAGAGGTGAGATCCTATTGACCCACAAGTGGGTCAAGGACAACGGATCCCATGTTTAGCTTAACAGATTGAAATGCCTGGGATTTAGGATGATAAAGCAGCATTTCTTTCCAATACTCTTCTTTCAAGGTTTCCACATTTATTTTTTAATAGAAATCTAAAATACCATAGAGGCGTCCTTTAATTTGCCTATGTACCTTTTTCTTGAAAATATTTATGGTAATGGTGCAGATGAAGACAGCAGAGATGCAATAGAACTTTTAAGTGTCTTTAGCTATGTGCCTTGTGATTTAGGACACCAGAAATTTAAATATTAAATATAAATATTTCAGACTGTTTCAGGTAAATGCTTTGTAGGATTTCTCACTTGGTCTGTGGGTGTCTCTGTGGAATGTCAAAGAAGCCACCTGTACACAGGCTTTCATCTTTCAGCTGAAAACGCGCGTTTACATCTTCTGTGGCTCGTTGACTCATTCAGCAAATTTTGGTTTGAGGGCTGTTGTGAAATTTTTTAAACCACACGACTAAATACTTTCAATAAAACAGCCTATTCCATGTATGGCTTAAAGAGAGGCCTGTTTAGATAACAAGGCAGACTAATCCTGCAAGAGGTGATCATCTTAAAAAAAAAAATCACTAGCAGTGCTGCACCGTGCAGTGAGTAGTAATAAATGATACTGCTCCTGCTTCATCCTTTTGTTATAATGTTTTACTGGGTTCTGTGACAATCCCAAAAAGCTCAGCTTTTGGGTGTTATGGTGTGGTTTTATTTAAACATAACTGCCATTCTGCAGCAATATTTCTAATGCCACATCTTGTCCAAATGCATTGTTGTCTCTGCTGAGGTTAGCTATGTGTAGAAGAATATAAATCCATTTTACAAATCCAAGTAGGGCTACACCAGTTTTCATTACATTTTACAGATACTAGCACTTTTACGCTATTTATGTACTTCAAATGTTAGAGGGTCAAAATAATCTTTTCGCTTAGCATCTCTCACCTGCAAATATAGCAGGGATGTTATATTTACTTCAATACGTGTATAAACTATGCAGATTTTTTTTTTTTTAAGAAAATGTAATATATTTTATAAGCTAATAAGATTGAATGGGTAATTAAAGGTTTCTAGCGTGCGTTACTATAACTTGCAAATATGGAAACATTTTGGTAATCTTTCTTACTAAAGATGTGAATGTTTAATATACTTTTACTGTTTCTACTTTGGTAGCCAATGGGAATTCAGTAATGACATTTTGTCATGTTGAACTGTGAACAGAAATTTGTACTGTACAGTCCTCATACTATATTTAGTACAAAATACATATCTATGATAACTGTTAATAAAGCCATCAGAATATTATTTGCGGTCGTGTCGTCATCTACAATGAGAACACGTGTAATGTTCAGTAAAGATGCTAGGGAAAATTGATACTGAATATAAATAACACAACCCTCACCCTTAAAGAAGAAAAAAATAGTACTGTATAAGTCTGTAAAATGTGTTTAAAAACATTAATCCCTAATCCAATGAACTTGCAATTAGGAAGTTTAGAGTTCAGCACAAGACAGTGTAATAAAGCACCAGTTAAGAGGGGGCTGTAAAAAAGAAGGGAACAGACTCTTTAGTGTGGTCTGCTGTGACAGGACAAGGGGAAATGGTTTTGAAACAAAGGGAGATGTGGATTGTAGAGGTGTGAAAGAGGGGAAAGGGAGGGAGGGAGGAGGGAAGGAAGGGAGCTAGGGAGGAAGGAAGGGAGGGAGGGAGGGAGGGAGGGAGGGAGGGAGGGAGGGAGGGAGGGAGGGAGGGAGGGAGGAAGGGAGGAAGGACGGAAGGGAGGAAGGATGGAAGGGAGGAAGGAAGGCAGGCAGGAAGGCAGGAAGGCAGGAAGGCAGGAAGGCAGGAAGGCAGGAAGGCAGGAAGGAAGGAAGGAAGGAAGGAAGGAAGGAAGGAAGGAAGGAAGGAAGGAAGGAAGGAAGGAAGGATCCTCAGCAATACTTCAGATCTCTAATATGTTCCTTGCCATTCACCATGCATTCTGGTGGTGGTGCTGAAACAAAACACTGCAGGTGACAGCTGAGTATGCTAGTCCATATGGAGACCATGTGCCATTTGTTTTACTGGCTGGAGATGAAGAGATTCTGTCATACAACTGGAGAACCCTTGCCCTAGTTGATGCAATGGCAGTATATACAGCTGTACAGACAGGACAACAACTATGACTCTGAAGTAAGCTAATGAAGGCTTTCTTCTACACAAATTTCATATTTGTTTGGCAAGTTTCTGCTATTTCTGCCTACAGATGCTTTGGGTTTTGTACCAATAAGCTGGGAAAATCCTAAGCACTAAGTACAAAATATGCCAGAGCTTAAAGGATCTGAAGAAGTTCACAAAAGAAGAATAAACTAAACCTGTTAATGTTAAGCCACATTTCAGGAAAGGTTAAATATCAACCCAGCCTGGGCCACCATGTAGCCAGCCTTCCCCTGGAGGCTATGAGAGGACAGGCCAGACGATGCCATGAGTGGATTCTAACTCTCTGGCAAGTCTGAAGTTATTTTGGCACCGTGTCTTTTTAGAGACTCCAGTGGATGCTAAACGACAGCTAGAAGCTCTGACTCATCCTTGTAATGATCCAACAAGCCATGAGACACCAAGCTCACACCCTCTAGCAAACATTACTGTAAGCGACCAGATCGAGGCTGATGGATGCTAAACAAATTTATAGCTGTAGTTGTCTCTATAGAAATAGATATTTTCCAAGAAACTGGGGATTTTTAAGAGAACTACTCAGCTTTCTCTGAAGTTATGTAGGTTTCTGTCAAACCAGGTACTTGTCCCTCTCTAACTGTTACCATGTCTGTTACCCTCAACCTTCTCTTGTCAGTCCTTTCAATTGTTTATATTTTACCATAGAAAGATTAAAAAAAAAAAAAAAAAGGAGGGTGGGGAGCAGGAGGGGAGAGAGAACTCATTATCAGAAGGAATGTTTACCCAAAAGTACAGAAAGGGATTTATCATCCCTGTAAACTGTAGCAATTAGGTAATGCAAAATAAGTTCTTGTCAACAGGATCAGATAATCAAGGGGTATGTTGTCACAGAGAAGTGTGGGGAAATGATGATTTGAGAGCTTTGACACCTTGTCTGACGTTTGGCCAGAGCCAGGGAGAGTTCATGGTCTGCTCTAAACTCCTAAACCTGGTGAGGGAGATTACAAGATCAGTAATGCCCAAAATAGAACTGTAGAAAATAAATCTTTGGACAACTTTCAGTCAAACTGCATACTTCCTGAAGAAGTATATTATGCCTATACTTTTATATTTAAAAGCATTTTATTAGAAACAAAGATTCATTGTACACATTTTAACAATTCCTTTCCACTCTTGCTGAAGTTTTCGTTTTTTTTTTTTCCAGGATATTGGTGTATTGTAGAGTGAGTGCAAATGCAGTGTTGGTGAAGTACAGAATTGAAAGCAGGGATAGCAGAAATGAGGCAAGAAAATAAAACCTTGAGAAAACAGTCAGCTTGTGTATCTTCATGCTCCCCTTGAAAATAAAGACAGCTCATTGTAAAGCAGCCTAGTGCTCATATTGTAGACTTACAGAATCACAGAATGGATTGGTTTGAAGGGACTTTAGAGACCATCCAGTTCCAAACTCCTGGAGCCTTCTCTTCGCTAGGTTGACCATTGACAATCTTTCAGCCTTTCTTCGCAGGAGAGGAGTCCCAGCCCAACAGATCACGTATGTCAGTGAAGCAGTACACACTGCCTGCAGCCCACTCAGGAGGAGCAAAGTAGAGCAGGGGACTGGCCCACAGCCACTGAACCAGCACAAGATCAGCAAAGCAGGATAGGCACCTCCTGACTCAGAGTTTCTGTTATGTGCCACACACACCTCAAAGGGCCCCTGAGTCTGCTGGACTAATTCAATTATTTGTTTTAGATTTTTTTTTTTTTGGGGGGGGGGTTGGGGATGGGGGGAGGAGAAAGATATATACTCTTAACACAAAGAGGAAAAATATGTTGTATGTATTTTAGCGTGAGTGATCATTTTCGGGAAATGTTTCATGATAACTCAATCGGCCGCTGGGTGTCACCCTTTATCTGAGAAAAATAGCAAATTTAAGCTGACAAGACTCATAGGATCGCTTGGGCTGGAAGGGACCCCAAGGATTATCGAGTTTCAGCACTCTTGCTGCATGCCACGCCACCAACCTCCAGATGTGGTACAAGATCAGGCTCCCAGGGCCCCATCCAACCATGTCCTCAACACCTCCAGGGACAGGGCATCCACAGCCTCTCTGGGCTGCCTGTTCCATCATTCTCATAGTAAAGAACTTTCTCCCTATGTAAAATCTAAACCTTCCCTCCTTGAACTTAAAACCATTCCCCCTTGTCCTATCACTATCTACCCTTGTGAAAAGTTGATTCCCCTTCTGTTTATAATCCCCTTTTAAATACTGGAAGGCTGCAGTGAGGTCTCCCCACATCCTTCTCTTCTCCCAGTGTAGCAGAAACATTAAGTCACTGCTTCAAACAGTGATTGAGCACCTGGTAGGAAGGCAGGATGCAGTGCACCTGGTGAATGGAAACGATGGAGCCAGAATCCCCCCCTTCCCAGATCTCATTTAAGGTTGGCAGTGAGGTAAAGGCCTCTTGCTGGTGAACTGCATACCTGAGGTCTTCTGAAGGTAAGCTGATATTTTTTTTTCCTGTGACCATAGCTATTTTATTGGAGCAAGTTCTTGTTGGAGCCTAGAACCTTGCTATTCTGCAGTCATTGCTTTATGTTGTTGTGTTGCATCAGGCTAGACAAGCCCAGCTCCCTCAGTCTGTCTACATAGGAGAAGTGTTCTAGCTCTCTGATCATCTTTGTGGCCTTTCCCTGGACACCCTCCATGTCTTTCCTGTACTGGGGGGTCCTAGACCTGAATGCAGTACTGTAGATGGAGAATCATGAGGGCAAAGTAGAGAGTGACAATTGCCTCCCAGTCTCTGCTGGCCACTTCTCTTATGATGGAGCCTATGTTACAATTGGCCTTCCAAGCTGAAAGAGCATGCTACTGTTTCATGTTTAGTTTTTCATCCTCTAGGACTCCCAGGTCCTTCTTTCAAGGAGTTCTTCCAGTATACATATCTGGGACTGCTCCAGCCCAAGTGCAAAACCTTCCATTTTGTTAAGTTGAACCTCATCAGGTTCACATGAGCCCACTTTTCAAGTTTGTCAAGGGCCTTCTGGAATGCACTTTAAGAAAATATTTCTTCACTCACAATTAAGAAACAAAGTTCTTACTTCTGTCTTATTTTCTGTCAGAGTCTGATCTCATGACATGCAGAAATATGTGGAAGGTTTCAAGATGGATTTTGTGCTTTTCAGGCATGAAAATGCATTCAACACACCCTTTAAAGTTAAAATTCTGGTCTGTCCAAACATTAACAAAATCAGTACAAGACGTTGTTCTCATATATGCTTTCAGTCCTGTGATTTCAGTGAGGGAAGTTCTTGAAAACAGTTTTATAAATACAGATATTACTATGGCTGTTTTTCAACATTTCAACCAACTATTCACGTCCTGTATCCTGTATGGTTTGAAAACTCTACAAGAAACATCCCTACGAATGCACATTTAAAAAAAATAAAATAATAATTAAAAAAAAAAATTAGAAATCTTGCTGAGTAAAATCTATGGACATTGGAAAGTCTGACTTGAGAAATTTTACTTCCTCTTTTCTCATCTAGTGAACAGGAACAGCATGTGTACGTGTTGCAAGATTTGTGCAAAATACGAATGCTCTTTATACCCTTAGACTGTAAAGGTTTAGAGAAGGGCATTTTAGGAGGATTTCTGGTAGTGTTCTGGGCTGCAAAGCTCAGATGAGCCCAGGAGAGGTAAAGGCTGCAAAGCCCGTGACCAGTTCAATGCACTGGCCTGTATTTCTGAACAAGTCCTTACGCATCTGAGAGCTGGGCAGCTTTTCAGACCCTCAATCATCGACAGACTCTGGCTGTAGCCATTATGAAGCAGCCACTAAGGCTGAGCCAGGCAGCTGCTTAACAGCAGTGTTACTGAGGAAGTGAACAGTCTGCACGTAGTGAGGATGTGCAAGTGGAGAAAACCTGCTGAGGAGGACACGCAGCACCTCTAGCTGCAACTCCTGGCTGCAGCCTCACTGGATGTCACTGTTGTGAATCTGGCAGCCCTTGGTGCCTGCTGCCTGGGCTGCTCAGGGGTTTCCATGAGGTGACACACAGGTCAGGGCAAGGTCTTCCCCTCATGAAATCCTGCAGGCCCCTTGGTGCACCTAAATAGCTCCCTTCCCCAGACAACCTGCTTGTCAGCCACAGCATCCTCCAGCTCCCACTGCAGGGTTAGCAGCAGGTGAGAAGGATCACGTCCTCCATCTGGCTCACCCACTTCACATGCAGCAGCCAAGGGCCTCTCACTTCCACCAATTGGGGAAGGCAACTGTGCAACTCCTGGCCACCAGACATACCACAGCAGGAAGGTTTAAGAACACAAAAAGATGAAACATGTATTAGGTTATCAAATTAAAGTCACACATAGCAAGTGATTAGATGTCTCCTAGAGATAACAAGGGATTTAACCCAGAATATCAGTCTTCTGAGTTTAAACGAGAAATGACCTAATTCAGTGACAGTTCTGGTAATGCAGCTCTTTCTCAATGGTTGTGCAAGTTCTGCTTCCTATTGTTCACGTGCAGTGTTACCAACTTTCTATAAATAAGAGGGGTTTTCCTGCAATGTTACCATGTGACATACTCTGAATACCTACAAAACTACTTTATAACAGCTGCAGAGAGAGAGCAAAAAGATATATTTTGTAATTTAACAGAAGAATGACAGTGATGCAACTGAGAGAACTTTTTGTAATCAAATTGTAATAGACTGAGGCATTTTTTCTGTTTTCCTGCCCTCAAAGTTGAAAGAGCTCATGATAAGAAAATATGATTGAGATATATATAACTATAGTTCAGAAAAAATGCAAAATAACACCACACAGCTTCATATGAATACAGCAGAAACAATAATATTTTAATAGTATTAAAAATCATAAAGTCAGAAGTTAACTGTTATTTTGAAGACTACCAGTGGTGAATTCCATGAAATCATTACTTAATGTGTAAATCTGGGCAAATGGAAGTTAGGGCATAGCGAAGTATGATGGATATTAAACAGGTATTATGGCTTCAACTTCCAGCTTTTACCCAGGACAGTCTCTGTCTCTGACTAAGGGAAAAGCTTGCCAGAAATGAACATAAACCTGGGATAATTAAAAGACAGGTCTGAAGGTGTAGAGATACTGTACCCTTGACATCTATTATACTGGCAAACAAATGGTTATAAACAAGAATTTTCTTCTTGTTTGCACAATTTAGTTAGATCTAAAGGAAGTAGATCCCTACCACATTTACTCCACAACAGAAAAGATTAAGGCCATTCCTGACAGCACTGAATTAATGAGTATCTTTTACTTTCAAATAGAGTTGGAATCAATGGGATACATCCAAAATTAAAGCAACTTGAGTAAAAAAAAAAAAAGTGCAGTCACTAGCAAAATTTCTCTCTCACTCTTTGTGTGATAATAACAAAACTTCTGACTACTTGCACAAGTAAAATAAGTAACAGCAATTTAGGAAGGCTTACCAACGTTTCAGGTGAGAACCTAAAAATACTGTTAAAAAAAAACAAAAAACAAACCTACAAAACTCTGATTAGCGAAAAATAATGCAAGATAGTCAAGTCACTTAATCAGACATTGAGTCATACTACTAGTAGATGTGACGTCATTTTGCTCCTCATCTGTTTCAAAGGATGTTGGCAGCTTAATGCTAATAGCTGCCCTCAGGTTGGCCCAGAAAAGAGCACGCTTACTCCTCTCCTTCGGCCACTCCAGGTAGGTTCTCTTTGCCATGAGAGCCTTCAGCTTGTGGTACCTCGCAGGGATAACATATGGAGGGATCGGCTCCAGCAAGATCAGGATTAAACTGTTGGAGTTCTCACTAAACAACTTGTGATGGGCAAAGTACAGCTCGTAGTGACACCACTCGCTCTGCACAAAGTTGGGGGACAGCACAAAGATGGACTTGTAGCTCTTCTCAATGCAGTTGATGATATTCTCCACGATGCTTTTGCCAGGGATGAAGTTCCTCTCGTGCTGACACAGCTGGATGCAGCCCTCCCCCTTCTCCAGGTTGGGGATCAGCTCGTTCTTCACCCACAACGAATCGCGTTCGCTGTACGAAATGAAGGCGTGGAACTGCAGAACGGCTTCCCGCTGCTCGGGGCAGCCGTGCCAAGCTCTCCGCTTCGTCCGCGTCCACTGCCACAGCATCCGCACGTACCACGGCACATCCAGGTAGATGCACAGGAAGGCCACCACAGCCACCAGCACCAGCGTCAGCAGCAGAGCTGTCACGAGCAGCAGAGTGGTGTTGCAGGCCAGCTCGGTCAGGTGGAAGTCCTTCAGCTGCGTGCCGCTCAGGTCTTCTGGGTACTTGCACACGTACGCCTCTGGCCAGCCGGACAGCTTGCCCCCAGACCGCCTTTCCAGGCGCAGGAAGTCCTGCAGCTCACACGAACACTTGAACGGGTTTTGCCCAGCTTGCAGCTCCTTCACGCTCAGGCAGCTCTCCAAGAAGTCGGCACTTGGCGTGAGGATCAAATTCCTCTCTACGTTCAGGATCTCCAGGCCCGCAAAGGCCCTGCACCCTGGCAGGTCGGCCAGCCTGTTGGATGCCAGGTTCAGCTCCTTCAAGGACTGCAGCTCAGCAATCCCCTTGGGGACGCTGGCAATCTGGTTGTTTTGTAGGTCCAGTTTGCTGATACGAACGGGCAAGCACTCAAACACGGACTCTGTCAGCTGGTTGGAGGACAGGTCCAGCTCTGACAGAGAATCAGTCCACTGGCAGCGCTTCTCAGCTCCACTGTTACGCAGCAAGTTGCTGCTCACGTCCAGATACCTCAGTGATTTCATATGGCTGGTCATGAAGCTCACCTTGGAAAGGCTCTTAAATTTATTCCTATTCAAAATAAGTAATTTTAAATTTGTCAGAGTGTCACAATTCTGGAACAATTCATCTGTCAGGGCATTGCGGGAAAAATTTATATACTGAAATGAGCTTGTTTTTTGGGGGCAAAGCATGTGTGGCATACATGCATCATGTATTGTCAAATTATCAATATTCAACTCTGAAAACAATCTGTACACAATCTCCTGGTTGAAATAGTACAACTTATTTCGAACACGCTCCAAAGTTAGTGCTTTCATGGAGCCACCCAAAGAAAGAAATTGTTCCAGAGGTCTTAAATAGGATACAAATTTATATTCAGTGAACTCTACCACTGGTCCCCGAAAAATCAAATTTCTCACAGTTAAGTGCTCCACAGTTGAGTCCCAAACTAGCAGAAAAATTTGCAGAATGACTGTCCATTCTAAGTCCACAGCATCAAGCATTAGCTCTGTTGCTTTGATGTTCTTCAGAAGCTCTAAAGAAGGGGAGGGAAAATCTTTGTGGCCCAAGGTGTATATTAAATTAAATATTTTTAAGTTCTCTGCAGTGCTCATTCCATCATATAAGAGGGAAAAGTTGAAGTTTTGGTCTGCTGCAAAAACAATGTGAAGGTTCCTTGTATTTAAAGCCGTTAAACTTAGAGGCTCATACAGAGAAAAGTCTTCTAAGGTTAGGAAGACAGTGTTCAGCTGCAAATGTGTCACATATCTGAAGTCTGACCTTCGTATCATCGTGGCACTTAATCCTAGGTATTCCAAATGAAACATGATCTCAAATTCCTGACAGATTGGCAAGACAGTGAACTTGTTGAAAGAAAGATCTAAGTGTCTAAGACGTGTGAGCGTTTGACAGTAAGCTGTCCAAATGTTATTGTGAGATAAATCTAAGTATTCTAAATCTTGATTAAATATGAAGACACTGAAGTCAAGCTCTGTAATCAGATTATGAGAAAGATTTACTACTTGAAGGTCAGGAAGAGAAATAAATTCCAAGTTAGTAATTTCAGAGATCCTATTATGTGATAAATCTAATACATGAGTATGGACTGGAATGTTTTTTGGAACTTTAGTTAGTAGATGTCCTGAATAGTTTGCAGTGATTTTATTTTCCACAGTTGACTGGATATTATTCCAAAATATGGATAAAAACACACAAGCAAAGACATAGATACTTGTAAGAAATCCCATTATGTGTCTCAGAATTTTCTTGGTTCTTCAGAGAAACGCAAAAGCATGTATGTTTTCTGTTCAATATGCCTCAGTAAGGAGTCCAACCTATGAGAAGAAAATATATAGATTTTCCTGAATTTTTTGAATTGTAATAAACAATTAATTCAACTAAAATAAAATATAATACAAAAACTACATAATTAAAAATATTTTTGCATATTTTCTCTAAGACATTACCAAAAAAAATATCAAAAATTCCAGTTATTGATCTTCTGAGTTAAGTAGAGACAAATTTTTATATAATGGTAGGAGAACTATTGGTGGTATGTCTGAACAGTACAGAGATGTTAAAGAATTTCTCAATTATCTTCAGAAATTATACAAATAGATATCAATATGGAGACCTTTACATGACCTTTAAAGGTCCCCTCCAACTCTAAGGATTCTTTGATTTTGTAATATATTTGGGAGTAAAGGAGAACATAGCAAGCCTCGCATGTGCTTTTTCCCTGTGCTCTGTGTCCAGACACACTTGGGGCAAACCTTCAAAAGTCCCATTGACTCCCACAGGAACCAGTGCAAAAGAAACATCTTTCCTCAAAAGAGAAAAAGGATATTCTTCACATCCCATGAGCTAAGATACGGCCATGCAAACCCTCAAAGAAACACCCCAATGAAACACAAAGACGTGTCTTTTTTTTCAGTAAGCCAAGAAGCTTGAGGAATTTTACCGTAATTTATGTGAATAAGGTAATGCCAGTGTATCTGAAAGCATACTAACAGGAAAGATACAGCATACCTGAAGACTCCCTATAAAGATTCCTTCAAAGGATTCCAAGATTTCATAGTGTCCTAAGAAATTTCCTCCATTTTTCAAACTATCCCATAGTTGACAACGAAACAGAGTCTCTTCAGGGGCTCTCATCTAGGATGAGAGACAATGATTCTAGTTCTAAAGATCAAACAGACCAGGGAGGAACATTTTTGTGGCTATGGAAAACGGTCCAGTGGAATGAATAAATGGTCAAGCCTATCAACAATCTACAAAGATGGAAAGGCATCAGTCATATTATGAAAAAATATGCGCTGGGCATTACTCTTGTGTCAAGACAGGATGATACAGAAAACACAGATGCAATAGGCAGACACCCAGAAGTACGAATGACTGAAACTCTTTCAGGAGGGAAAATGTCTTGTTTTTTTTCCTCCAATAGTTTTATTTAGGGAAAAAAAAAAAGGTTTTTAAATTATTCCCCTAGGCAATTAGGTAATATTTTATTAATAAAAACTAAATGTTCATTCTTTTATTTTTAGTTCTAGGTGTTGGTCGCTAATAACTTGTTTGCCTGATATCAAAAGTCATTCCTTCCCTTTTGAATCTCCTGCAAAGCTTCATCAAATTTTCTTTCAGAAAACTAAAGCAAAAAGATATGTAATTAACTTCACCAGGAGCACTAAAATAATGAATCATTGAAGTGTAAAGCTACCTCTACAAAATCCATGTAAAATTCAATTGAGAAGCTGAATTCAGTCTTCAGAAAGCTGTGCTAGGGTATCTGACCACAGAGATCTTAAATGAAGCTGAACTTGTCGGCCAAAGTACAATATAACTTAGAAGAAGAACCAAGACAAGGACCCAGATTTCTTCAAAGAGTAGCTGATCTTGTTCGTCAGAGTCCAGGCTGGCAAAAAACTTCTCGAATCAAAGAAACTTTGGGGAGCTGCTGAGTAAGGAAAAAAGCAAGATATTTTTCTGAAGAGAGAAAAAAAAAGGAAAACATCGTCTGGTCCATGCTCTGCTAGTAAGAGTTTAAATTTACAGTGTATACTTTTCTATACACTGCAAAAAAGGACAGCCCACACAGTATAACCCCAAAGTGTGCCAAACATAAAGAATAAAGCAGATTTGTCTGATGGAAAAATATTAAGATCAGCAGTAACCCATCCAACACTATTAAAGAATGGTATTGAATTAGAATTTGTTGAGAAACAAAATTGCCATACCAATTCTTTCTTTCTTCTATGTTGAAATTCAAGATAAAATTGAGCAATTTCACAGAAATTTCAAAAGGCAGAAGAAGCACGAGCACCTGAGATCTGGTAGATACCACAAGACATGTAACAAAAGAAAAGAAGTAAACAAAGCAGAGAATATCACCCACCTTTTATGGATTGAATTTATTTCTGAGTGAAGAGCCAGCAATTGCCTACTGCATACTCAGTTAACAACATCAAAACAGGTTTTCAAACATATGTAATCTTCAAGCTGGAGAATCTCACACAAGATGCTTGTCCCTTGACTGCTATGCCAGGAAATAAGAACAGGCTTTTATGTAGAGGCTGCATAATGCTAAGTAATAATAAAATTTCCCTGCAACGCAGGTATTAAGAGCATAATGAAAGGAAATTTTTAACAATCCAAACTCAAAGTACTTTTGCTTCTGCAACATTTAATTATCTGTATGGTTTAGGAGGAAATAAGTCTTTCTGCTGTTCTCCAAAGTAAGGTTATGTAAGTATTTCTGCATTTTTAACGTTGTCCATTTCTGTTGGTTACACAGCATATCAACTGCATCTCCTCTTTTGCATGCACAGAAAAGAGGAAGCAGAACTTTTACAGACAACTGCACTTCATATCAAAACCCTTGCCAGATCTCTACCCCTCTGAGTTGTTTCCCACAGCAGGCACATTAAGTATTGTTGCACATTAGCAGACTTAGAAGCCTAGACCTCAAAAAATATTGCTGGGTAAACCAACACAATTCAAAACTTTTACAGGTCAGTCACCTTTACATTCGATATGGCTTAGATGTTTAAACCAGGGAAACCCCACATCGTACTTTAATTCAAAAGTACTGTAAAAAAAAAAAAACAACACCACAAAAAAAACCTGCCAATGTGACAGCACAGGGGGACTACTGAATCACTGGCTGAACCTCTGCTTGAGCACCTGAGGTGAGCAATGAGTCAGCCCTGGGAGCGCAGGTGAAGGCAATTCTCCTGTGCTGCTGGAAGGGTGGAGCCTGGCTGCACCTCTCCTAGACCCTTTAGGGGCTTACTACTGAGGGGAGGGATCTCTTCTGAAGATCCGCTGTGCTGGAATTTCATAAGTGAGCCCAGGATATGGGTAAGCATCCTACCTTTTCTGCTTTGGTGTAATAGCTGTGCAGCTAAGCTCTCTGGTGTATCTCATAATTATAGCATCTGTACATTCATTGGTTGTACAAACATGAAAGCTGTAGGACAGTCATGAAGAATAAAGCAATAGAAGGCAATCTAGTGATGGAGAAATCCAATAGAGCAGTCATCCAATTAAAGGTTTGAAAAGGGGTGAGAGCCTAGTGAGCAAATCAACAGAGCAGAATCAGTCCTCTTCAGAGTCAGAATAACTGAAAACACACAATTCCCCTGAGACTCCAAACTAATTTAACATGCTTCAGTAAGATTAATTAGCAAGAAAGAAGCTGAGTAAAATAAATGAAGATTCATTTCATCTTAATGATTTTAAGATTAAATTCATGAAGTATGTAATGAATTCTTCAAGTATAAGCAAACCAGAGCATCGTGGCTGATTCTGGACTCAGTTTAGAGCTTATTCCCCACAATAAAACAGCACCTTGAAGAAGATTTAAATGCAAGAAGGCATTCAGCTGAAGAAAGCTGACAAGTATGAAAATTTATTCTAACAACTGGTGCCAGGTATACTTGAAGTTTGCAGTAGAATCCTTCTAAACTTGTCTTTTACAATTACCTTTTCAGTTTTATAAAGAAGAATGTAACCTTTTTGCTTTGCTAGAAGAAAATTTGTCTTTTATTTTAAGATTGGTGAGGACTGTTGTGCTGAAACCTGATGGCAGTAAAGCATTCTGCTGTCCCCAGTGCAGTGGATCTGAGTAACTCATTGCACGTAACACCCTGAGCCATCTGTTTCCCCAGACAAGACTGGAGATCATGAGTGCTTCTCAATAAGCAGCAAGAGTTTGATTGTCAGCTGATACTGTCTTTTCTTCATCTTAAAGGAGAAGTTGCCATTGGTGAACATTAAGAGATGAAAATGAATAGACTAAGGCTCTTGTTGACAGAGCATCATAATCCTAATCAAATTAAGAACAACATTCTGCAAACTAGTGCAGAATGCCAGTGTAATTACTGGCAGAAAAATCTTTGTTGTGTAAACAAAATCAAAAACATTGTCAGCTTTCTTCCAAATTTACTCCAGTATACACAAAGGTGCTAAAGGTACCTACATTTTTATTTGTAATATATTTAATTTCCTCTCCATCCTTCTCTATCAGACCTTAAGGTACATTTAAAACTGTCTTTAAATTAGAGAAATTTGTACCATAAGGAAAATTGTGGAAAGAGTTGTTAAAATAAAACCAACACTCCTAAATACTTCTGTTAATTCCTTAAGGGCAGTGCATGATGTTATTTTTCCTAATGCATTCAGGAAAGCTTTGTTTGAGGGTGGTTTCTGTTTACTGATTAAGTCATTTTACATGATATGAAAAGAAAGCAGTGTATTTCTGTCCATGCATTTTGACTGTAGCAGCTAAATACCATCCTTTGTCCTGAACATACCCTTACTCACACAGATATCTCATTGTATTTCTGAAGTTTATGCTGCTGCTATTTTCTGGTGTGTTTTTATTTTGTTTTTGTAACTGATATTACCAATGAGTAATCTTCCAACCAATCTTCCTCAAGGTGCATTTCACACTTCTGCCTATGTATTGTATTTGCTAAACTAGAGAGGAACAGCAGCTACACTCAGCTGGATTTCAGAGGCTACTTAGGATTGGTTCTGTCCCTGAATGATTGACAAATCTCTCCAATGGGAACAGCTAAAGGTAACTTGCAAAGCACTGAGTTAAAACATAGTCAAAGCAGTTGGAGTCATCCAAACATTTACTAAATGTTAATACAATTCTTAGAAGTTGTTAGTAGCTAGGTTGATGTCCATATCAAGGACCTTAATTTCAGTGGCAGCTCTTTCATTGTCATAACTTACTCCCATGTGTCATTTTGGCAAACTGAATGCTAATGCCACCGCAAGTCAAACTGTGATATTGGTGCATTTAATGCCCAAGCCTATGTTGTTTGGGCATAGACAGATACAAGGAACAAAGCATGGAAGTCAAACTGTGTTCCCCATAACAAAGATCCGCCTTGTAGAAAACAGAGCTTTCTCATTTATTGGTTTGTCAGTACTGCTTTCCCTCAAATAAGCAGTGACTGACTGAACATGATCATTACAGGAACTCTTGGTTAAGGTTGCTGAAAGGAAAAAAAAAAATAAATGTATTGACCTGAAACACTGAGTAAAAAAATTGGTTTTGGGATGGGCTTTAAACCTTCCATTCAGCAGAATGCCTCATATCCCATGGAATCCCCCTTTTCCCTCTCAAGCACTTTTCCTTGGTCTAATTTGCTGCAGTTGAGCTTCAGTGATGGTGCTTAGTAATGTTTCTAAGACAAAAAATAGCTGAGCTCTTAGCAGGGCAGCCCCCAAGTGCATCCTGACTTTCATTCTGTTGTGGTTTGGTTTGCCCTATACACACAAATTAAACATATGTAAAATCTTATTTGCTTCATTCTGCACACTTCCTGGGTTTTGAAGGGTGAAGTCCTATGTTATCAGTTCTCTCTGTTGATATTAATGTAATAATAGCAACAAATAAAATAGCATTCCCGCTAGTCACTGCGATGACTAGCCAAATGCCAGGAATCTGCTGATATGGTATCTGACATCAGAAAATATTTACATACACCCTTTTCTGATATGTGGAGTGCATTAGTTACAGCTTTCTGTGTAAAACCAGCCACAAATACACATAACTTATGTGCATGGAAAAGGGCAGTTAGCTCCCCAAATGCAAAGATATTAGCGCCAGCAGAGAGGGTGATGTGGGGTGTGAGGTCAACACATGGCCCTATGCATGTGAAAATATTCTTCTTGGACTGAAACTGTTTTTATATAAAGTTTTCAGAGTATGGCACAGGCTAAAATAATTGTTAGGAATATCCTGATATATCCCTAGGGAAATCTTCTCCGCTGCAGAACCTGAGAAGCTAGATGCAGCAATTCACAGCATGTGCAGCTGTTTTGCCAGTTATCTAACACACAGCACGGACAAGAGCATAACAGTATGAGAACTTCTGATTTCAAAGTACCAGATTTAATATTTCTCCACTCTTATCACAAGCCTCCTTTTCCAACACTATTCACTTGAGGATATAGGACATATATTACAGACGGTAATTACATATTTTGGTTTGATCACATCAGCTGTCTTGCCAGAGGTGTATCTAGTTCACAAGTTCTTTTCAAAATGGTAAGCAAACCCCAGCTAAAATCTTCCACTCCTAAAAGATATATTTTCCAACATCAGGTGTGTGCTCTCATCTGAGCAGCACGAAGGACTCCAAGCGCATTCTGCACTTTCCGAGGACATTCCCCCCTCTGCCAGCCAACAGAAGAAGCCAACTGAATTCTTGGTTTCAGTGACTGCTGACTGAAACTCTGAAGCTTTTGAAGCTGCAAACGAAATGGGCAAATCATACTAAGGCTGTTCATCTTCAGTTGCCTGAAGATTATATGGGTCATACACTGAAGCACTAGTTGGAGGGGATGGAGGATGTACAGAAAATATTTTGCTCCACATTCCTGAATGAAATGCTTGCAATTTGGTAGTAGATTTGTTGTATTAATTTTGAGGCTAAATGGAACAAGACATAAAAGCTTCAAATTTGGTCTTGCCCTACAAATCCTTAGAGAGTTGTTCATAGTTCTTGATTTCAAGCCAAGAGATCTCAGCCTGCTCAGACCTCATTAAAAAAGTCACAATTAAAATATTTTGCAAATAATAATTGAAGATGGAAGGTGATGAAAATGCAGACATTCAAAAAGGATTTCATTTCAACATATCTTTTTTCTAGGAAAGTTTTCTACGAAATTTTTTGGAAACTATAATTTCCTGGTATTTGATCATCTAAGTCTAATATTCAAGATGGCAAACGTTTGTCCTTCTAGGGACAAAGAGGAAACATGATGATCTTCAGCAGTTTTGAATGTTTGTTGGAATCCAGCTATGTTTTCTTGAAGACAAAACACCAAAAATACAGGTAAAGTGGCCTGCAATACTCCTATACAGGACAGCAACTTTGTTCTTCTGATTCCACATATAGAGGGTCTTATCAGTCGTCCCAATACATTGCAAATTTTTTCGGTCTCTGACAGGTTACTGCTTTTCTGATTAGGAAGGCATAGCTGTGCTGCAAAAGATACTGTTTCCACTGTAAACAACAGATTCTTAGAATCACGGAATCATCGATGTTGGAAAAGACCTTCAAGATCAAGTCCAAGTTTCAGCTTGACTTACCAAGTCCTGTGCAAAAACCATGTCCTTTAGAGCCTTTGTGGAGAAAAGAAGCAGATCACAGCCTGATCAGGCAAATAGCCCATGAGGAAGAGCTAATGTTAGCTCGAGAATACAAGTAAACTGCCTCTAGCTTCTGTATGCAGAAGAAACTTGTTTGTGAGAAACTGCTCCGTAGCTTTAACTAAGTCTCCCTGCTTCCTGTAAATGGCCTTGACTGTCCTGATATGTGATGCTTTATTGTCTCCAGACGTTAATACATATATGGCCATGGTAATAACGATGACTAGCAGACACCTTGCAAGACTGCTGCCACCAGTATCTACTGGGGGTAATCCCAGGGTGGACACTATTGGTTAGCCACAGTTGGTAATGATAACTTGGTGAAGACAGACTGTCCAACTGTCCCCAGTAATGTCTATTAAACTGATGAATGTTAACTTGCCTCTGTGTACACTGAGTCTTGCTGAATGGCATGAGATTAGACTCAGCTCATTGATTCAGCCTGTCTAGATCTCTCCACGCAGCTTTCCTAGCATGAAGCAGTATTACAATTCTGCCTAACTCAGTGTAATCTGTGAACGTGCTGAGGGTACACTCAATCCCCTCATCCAGATCACAGACAAAAACATGAAACAAAACTGGCCCTAACACTGAGCCCTGGGAATGCAACCGGTGAGCAGGCACCAAGTGGAATGAGCTCCAGTCACTGTGACCCTTGGAGCCTGGTCATCCAGCCAGATCTTCACCCAGCAAACCATGCTTCTGTCCAAGCCATGAGCAGCCAACCTCTCCAGAATACTCTGGGAAACAGTGTCAAACACTTCACTAAAATCCACGTAAAAATCACATCCACAGCCTTTCTCTCATCTACTACGCAGATCATCTCATCATAGAAGGAGATCACATTGTTGTGATAATACGCTTAAAATGAGATACATGTATGGGAAAAAAAAAAAGTATAAAGCTAAAGAAAAGGAGGAAGTAGAGAAGTCAAAAGTTTCTCAAGATGCAGCCATTGATAATGAAGGCAATTCTTGTGACACCCTCACAGTTTCCTTCATCAAGAGAACTCTTTGGATCAAGATGATACCAGGAGCCTGTCACAGCATGGGAATTACAACTCTGTCCAGTCACTATTACTTCTTGGCAGCAAACATGAAAAGGAAAACTAGCTCATCCATCTCTTTTCTTTTTAAGGAAAAAATCTCTCTTCTTTCCTCATCCAGTCCTCCTTTCTGACCGTGCCTGTCCCCTTGTGCTAGATATTCACAGTCCTACACCTGGGTCCCATGCTGTAAATTTCACAGTCTGAGAAAACATCACCCAGGAACCATTTCAAATGCTGAACTTCTAGACATCTTCACAGGATGCATAATTTTTCTCCTTGCAAATTAATTTTGATGTGAAGTCTTATGACCAAGATGTCAAAACTTTGTGATTAATGTAGAACTCCTAAGTCACCAGCAATTCAGGCACTCTTCTACATGACTGCTTCAGATTTCATTCTGTTGAGAGAACCAGTATTACAATATTTCAACGACGGTTTCAAAATCCCTACCCAAAAGCTATCATTCTGCCCATTTCAAGTAAGTTGCAGTAAACCAGGCTAAATTTTTCATATGGTGACAAAGCATAAGCAACTATGTAGAAACAAAGTTTTATAATACAAAGTGAAACATATTGAAAATCAATGAAAATCATGAAGTATTTATTGGTTAAAAAAAAAAAAACAAACAAAAAATTCAAGGAGAAAAAGATACTGCATTATAAAGACTTTTAGTATCTTCACATTTCTGTTCTGTTCTGTTCAACAGGCACTGACAGATTAATGCTAATAGCTGCCCTCAGGTTGGCCCAGAAAAGAGCACGCTTACTCCTCTCCTTCGGCCACTCCAGGTAGGTTCTCTTTGCCATGAGAGCCTTCAGCTTGTGGTACCTCGCAGGGATAACATATGGAGGGATCGGCTCCAGCAAGATCAGGATTAAACTGTTGGAGTTCTCACTAAACAACTTGTGATGGGCAAAGTACAGCTCGTAGTGACACCACTCGCTCTGCACAAAGTTGGGGGACAGCACAAAGATGGACTTGTAGCTCTTCTCAATGCAGTTGATGATATTCTCCACGATGCTTTTGCCAGGGATGAAGTTCCTCTCGTGCTGACACAGCTGGATGCAGCCCTCCCCCTTCTCCAGGTTGGGGATCAGCTCGTTCTTCACCCACAACGAATCGCGTTCGCTGTACGAAATGAAGGCGTGGAACTGCAGAACGGCTTCCCGCTGCTCGGGGCAGCCGTGCCAAGCTCTCCGCTTCGTCCGCGTCCACTGCCACAGCATCCGCACGTACCACGGCACATCCAGGTAGATGCACAGGAAGGCCACCACAGCCACCAGCACCAGCGTCAGCAGCAGAGCTGTCACGAGCAGCAGAGTGGTGTTGCAGGCCAGCTCGGTCAGGTGGAAGTCCTTCAGCTGCGTGCCGCTCAGGTCTTCTGGGTACTTGCACACGTACGCCTCTGGCCAGCCGGACAGCTTGCCCCCAGACCGCCTTTCCAGGCGCAGGAAGTCCTGCAGCTCACACGAACACTTGAACGGGTTTTGCCCAGCTTGCAGCTCCTTCACGCTCGGGCAGCTCTCCAAGAAGTCGGCACTTGGCGTGAGGATCAAATTCCTCTCTACGTTCAGGATCTCCAGGCCCGCAAAGGCCCTGCACCCTGGCAGGTCGGCCAGCCTGTTGGATGCCAGGTTCAGCTCCTTCAAGGACTGCAGCTCAGCAATCCCCTTGGGGACGCTGGCAATCTGGTTGTTTTGTAGGTCCAGTTTGCTGATACGAACAGGCAAGCACTCAAACACGGACTCTGTCAGCTGGTTGGAGGACAGGTCCAGCTCTGACAGAGAATCAGTCCACTGGCAGCGCTTCTCAGCTCCACTGTTACGCAGCAAGTTGCTGCTCACGTCCAGATACCTCAGTGATTTCATACGGCTGGTCATGAAGCTCACCTTGGAAAGGCTCTCAAATTTATTCCTTTTCAAAATAAATGTCTCCAGTTGAATTAGTTTGTCACAGTTCTGAAAAAGCAGATCTGTTAAATCATTCTTTGCAAAATTTACATACCTAAAAGGACTGTCAGATGAAGGACATACCATGTGAATTAACTCAGAATCAGCTATTGTCAAGGCTTCGATGTTCATGTTTGCAAATATGTTATAAATGTCATCCTGTGAAAAGAATAGATCTGTGACTAAAACCTTATTCAGTGCAAGTGCTTTCATGGAAGTATCTGAATAGTCGAAGCGAGAACTTACGACGTTCCCCAGTTGTATTAAGTTGTTGATACTGAAGTATTCAATGGATGAGTGCCATACTGTCTGGAGTACTTCAATAAAAGCTTCCCAGTACACTGACATATTCGTCAGTGTCAGATTTTGTAGCCTGGAGCCTTTTCTAAAATTAGATAATAAAGTTATTAAGTTTTGTACATCGTCTTTTGTGATTTCCGACAATGATAGGCTTTCCGTAGTATTTTCTATCACAACCCAACCAAAATTAGCTTCAGACTGATGATTACTTGTATATGAGGGTGGAAGGCTGACGTTTTTTTTGTCCAAACTATCTTGTAGAAAATTGTTAGGAACAGATGTAAAGAGTTCATTTTTCATAGCCAGGCCAATATTGTTCCAAAAAGTGAATGCAAACAGACAGTTGTAAATAAAAAAGTTCCTGAGGTATCTCATGTTCTCTGCCATACTGCTTTATGGTTCCTTGGAGATGCTCAATACTTACACATCCATCTGTTCTAATCCTGCAACAACAACAACAACGGTTATATCATTAAGCAGCTATTCAATAGGTATCATGGAGATTGATTTTTTTAAGGTTCCAATTTGCTATCTCTCCCCTGGACTCAGAGAACAATGAAGGGACTTATGATCTCAGGAAAGACTTTATTAAGTGACTACTGTAGTTTCTATTTGGCAAAATCTGCCATGTTTAATAAAAAGTCTGCTTCTTTCAAAATGTATCTGATTTCATAGGTGTTAATTTTTCCTGCTTACTTATGGAATTATTGCTGTCATTCAATGTACTACATAGGCTCCTCACAACTCCAGGACACTCTAACAGGAAAGTACAACATTTGAGGTCGGTATGGTCATCCTCTATTAAAGGATATGAACTAGACTCAGCAGACTTTTTTTTTTAACATACACTTGCGTCTACAAAACCTACACTGAAACAGAACTCATAATGACTCTAAAATGAGACAGTAATAGCTGCCATTCATTGGAGGAATATAACCTCTGTACCATTAACCATTCCACAGGCTTTCTTAGAATTGCACTACTGAGCCTACAATGCACATTCTCGACATCACACAGCCCATATTAAGATATCTCAACACTGAAATAGCTGGCAGTCCACTAATTTCTACTTCTGTAGAGAATGCATGAAACTAGACTTGAAAACTGTCAAGACATAACAAGGTAGCACAGCATAACTTGTCCAGCCTTTTTCCAAATTTCCTTTTGAAAAATTACATTCAATTTCACCATCTTAGCCCTCAAAACACATTTGGGCAAGTGCAGAGAACAAAAAATAATCACCACTCTCTAGTCTGTTCTTTTGACTGCTTGGGGAACATTACTCCTAATGGAGTAATGGGAGTGGCATGGAAGAAATCATACTTTGTAGTAACATCTTTTTTTCGTTCAAAGTGTATCTTAAAATCCTTAAACTTGACAAACGCAGTGCTTGCAAGATACATGCAGATAAGCAATTCAGTAGACTACGGAAATCAAATTCACGGGGAGAACCTGTCCTGTTGTTTAAAGAGAGATCAAAAGTGGGACTTGAAGAGTTCGTCCTATAAGAGCTCCATATAAAGTGACTAACTTCCACGTAAGAAATAACACAGAATGCATTAAGCTATGATCATTAAGTATAAAGACACGCACTTTGAAAGTTATCAGTATCACAAAACTCAAGTGCTAAAAGTATCTTTCATAACGATGAAACATACTATCAGTTAGACCTAATTTTAACTGAAAGAAAACTACTTCAATTATAACACCATGACCCCCTTCACTATGACCGTGGTACAAATACAAAAAGAATTCTATTTGGCCAGCTTCTCTGGACAAATTTACTGACCAAAAAAACCATTCACTCTCATTTTTTACCCACATGCTTATCATACATCTGCTAATAAACTTTTATGAAAAACATGGTCTAATTTCAAATAAGATGCAGAATATAAAAGTAGGCTGTTTCGCTAATTAGAAAAAGCATAAATCCAATAAAAAACAATAAAAAAATCCAATAAAAAAATTTCTTACCTGAAATCCCCGCTCTCATAAAAAGCAGAAAAGGTGTTCAGGAAAAGACAAAGAGAAAACTTCCTGTAATTCTATCCTTTTCTGTAATAGTACTTTAAAACACCCACACTTTTTATAAAACTTGTTTGTGCCACCTATTGACAGTTTGAGAAATAACATTTCTGTTTCTCCAGATGTTTTTTCACATACAGCACTAATATAACTTCCCCATTATTTAGTTGTTATTTGACTGGGTGTTTTCATGCTTTGTGGTAAGGTAAGCAGGAAAAAAAAAAAAAAAAAACCCACAGTATTTGTACCAATTTTCTTTCTTCATCACATCAATACAAAAGTAGGCACTTCTTTTGAGCAAGTTTGACACCAGAGTTCAAACATCTCCATCTCTTAATAGTGATCAAGGTCTTTGTATTACACTGATCATTTTTTTTTCACTTAGCTCTACTTATTAATTGACAAGTTATTATCAAAGCTGGTTTTTAAAAGCATTATTTGCCTTATTTTAATTCCCACTTAAGGGTAGAAGAAGAATCTCTCTCCCATTCCAGCAGTGTTGTAACTGAGTTAAATAGTGGACATGGAACTTTTGAATTAAAACAGAGGAACAAGTTGAGTACTGAATGCCCAAGCACTTGTGTTATTGTCCTGGCAAAGACATATACCAGCCTCTCTGTATTTCCATGTAACATTAGTTAGAAATTCCATCTTAGGAAGGTCTAAATATGGTTTAACCGAGGAACTCATCTTCCTTTTTGGCACAGCATGCTACAGTGTATGCACGATTCAGCACTTTGGTGATTCAGTAAGCAAAGGAAATCATTTTTAATATTACTTTCTCATTTTACAGCAGATTCTATATGCCATTCTTCCTTTCTCAGCTTCAAGTGAAAAGAAGTAATCCACAAAAGAAAGGGAAAGATAGGACCAACAGCACACGGCAGAATACAAAAAATTCATACTCTCATTCTCGTGCTGATAAGCCTTATGGTGGCACTCCTCAGCTCTTCCTCCATAACTGTTGATTACAGACAAGAGTATTCAAATCTGATTTACAAGTGACACTTCGTGATACTGTTACTTACAAGCCACGCTATTGCCTGCTCCTATCTGAAAAGATATAATCTTACAAGCCTTCAGTCTTACCAAACACGCACTCCTGTTTTGGAATGTAACAGCACAACAAACTGAACATGCAAACATATCACTCTAATGAGTACAGGATCAGACATATTTTCAGTTAACATGTAAGAACTGTTCCATAAATTAGGGCCTGTTACTGCCACTGGCATAGTCTGAGATCTCCAGCTCTGCATACATTCTACTAAGATAGGTTTAAGCATACATTAAACAGAAAAATAAGCATTTTACTATGAATTGCATGCCATTAGCTCTCATACTTACCACTCTTGTGCAGTCACTAGAAGAAGATGAATACGTTGCCCAAATGTTATGCATACTTCTGTGCCTTGATAAACGTAATCAGATTAAGTCACACAACAAATTTGTGTCCTTCCATCTTTTCTTTAAACTTCTATATCCACTAAAGGGCAAGTATTTTTCAGAGATCCCTTCCAATCTCTATGATTCTGTGATTTTTCTCTGAAACCTATCAAGGGCCCTTTTAGAAGGCAACAGCACTCAACTTAGATAACAAACTTCAGTGAAATCCAGGGTGGAGAAGAGAGGTTCCATCCTTATTGCTCCTTTCCCATATTAACTTTTTGTTGCAAAAACCATTTGTGACATCACTGCAAAGAAAAAAATACAAGTGAAATTCATTACCAGCAAGTGAAAGAAAAAGAAAACTTACTGTAAAATGCAAGTGCTAAATTCAAACAAGTCAGTCAGCAGTTCGAGAAACTAACACACCCTTCTAGCCCACAGGCATACACAAACATTTATAATGTTAATTCATCCTTAACAAACAACTTTCTATGACAGTATTCATTAATACCGTCTTCCATTTCTAAAACGTGCATGGACTTATACAGAATCTGCAAACTGGCACTTTAAGATCCGTTTCATAGTCCAAATTATATTACACGATGAGGAAAAAGCCATCTCCAGCCGCCGAGCTTCATCCATTAGAATTCTTCCTAAGACAACGCTTTACTCTTCCGCAGATACTATTAAAAAGCAGAGGCAAACCCTCAGGATTACTCCAGAGTTCTCAATGAATACATCTACTGTATTAACGTGGAAGGCACCAGAGTGCCCAGCACGCCCCGATAATTGTAGTCTCACTGAAACTCCTCAAAAATCAGTGCGTGCCTTAGCGATACAGGCGTTCGTCCTGCTGTCAGCCACCTTCACAGGAAGCTTCAGAGATCTGCTTGGTAAGGGCGTCGGTCACGCGGCTCTAATCCCTAGCTGTGAAGCAACCCTCCGAGAAATCGTGTTTGTTTTGTGGCCTCCCATAGAGGCTCTCCTCAGTGATTCATAGGATGTGTTATGCTTCCTGGGGCAACAGCGAATAACTTTATTCAGAAAAGGAAGTCTGGCGGCAGAAGCGACGCGGCAATGAACCCTGGAAGTACTGATCGCAGCGAAAGGCACGCTTTGCCCTAAGAGGAGGCAAGAAAAAATAAAAAAAGAGGAAAAGCCGTGAGGGGCACTGCTGCAAGTTTGCGGGCACGCCTCCGAGCGGCCGCCGCTGTTTAACTCTGCAGCCACTCACTTCCATCATCTTTGTTTTGAGGAAGGATCAAACTTTCCGTGAACAAGTAAATGAACAGACGGATTGCAGCCTAGTGGCTGCACTCGGTGGTGCTCGCAACACTTCAGCATGCTTTATAGCCCCGGCGCTGCCGCACTCTTCCCCCGTCGGCCCCCTCGGGGTCGTGGCGGCCGCGGCGGGACGGCGCAGCGCACCCGGCCGGCAGCCGGCACCTCGCGGCGGCCCCTCCGCTACAGACGGCCGCCTCGGAGGGACGGACGGAGAGCGGCTGCAGGGCCCGCCCTCGGCGCGGCCCAGCCCGGCCGTCCCGCCGTGCCCGGCCGGCGCTCCCTCCTCCCCCCGCTGCTGCCGACGTGGCGGGGCGGGGACGGAGCCGGGGGTGCGCCGCGACGGACTGCAGAGCGGTAAGCAGAGCGGCTGTGCGTGCTTTTCTTGCTGCCGCTTTTGAAACCGGCTGCGGGCTGCTGACCGATAGCTCAAGCCCGGAGGGCTTAAGCAAGAAAAAAAAGAAGAAAAGGGGGAAGCTGCGGGTTTGAGGGAGCGGCAGTTCCTCCCGCTTTGCGCCGGGCAGGTGGCAGCGGGGCCGAGTCCTGCGGAGGACGAACGGCGGCGGCTGTCGGGCGGGAGGGCGGAGCTGTGCCGCCGCGCATCGTGCGGGGGTCTGGCGGGTGACGGATTGCCGAAGCGCTGCTCCGTGCTTCGGGAAGTTCGGCGGTTTGCTTTGCTCCCCTCATCTGAGCGGAGAACTGCAGGGCCCTTGGCCACAGCGGCCCCCAAAGATGAGCTACTCCGGCAAGACTGCATGTGATCACTTACATATCGCACTGCCGTTGGGCGTTTGCTGTCCACATCCATCCCATACAGAACTATGATACGAATATCTAAAAGCTGTATTGGTTTTAGTAGAGGGCCTTCCTAGGCGATGCAGATAGAAACATATTCGTTAGGTGTCTCACTCATCATGGAGTGAGTCGTGTTAAACTACAGCCATGGTTGCCTACACTGAAGCATTTTATAGTATTTGCAATATTTTAATGGATATTTTAATGGAAAACTGCAAATGATTGAAAAGCGAAACCGCTGTTGTTTAACTCTGCAGCCACTCAATTCCATCATCTTTGTTTTGAGGAAGGATCAAACTTTCTGTGAACAAGTAAATAAACAGACGGATCGCAGCCCAGTGGCTGCACTCGGTGGTGCTCGCAACACTTCAGCAGCACTTCAGCAAGTGTAAAGATACTGATGTGTAATTGCACATTTTCTAAAGATAAAATAAGTTCCAGTGTAAACCGAAGTAATGTAAGTGGCATCTACTCCTTATTTATTTATGACTCCAGTTCACTGATCCCAAGTGGTTTTATTCTTGGTGCTGTTCAAACAGCTGATCTACATCCAAATTAGATAAACGGGATGCTAAGGCCACAGATGTGCATGATTCCACAGATTTTAATAAGTTCCACGTTTGTCATTCATTATAAATCCCTGTCATATTCCACTTCTCATCTTTTCCTGTTCTTCAGTCCCTTCTAGAACCTCAGTCCTTCAGAGAGGTACTTTGGACTGTGTTAATTTGAATAGGAGTCAGTGAAAAATATAGCATCTCCAGACAGATTTCCTGAGTTTATTTTGTGCCATACAACTCTGTGTGTAGACAAGACCTTGCAATAACAGCACTCTGACAAGATTTGTTTTTCAAGTACACTGCCAGGCATGCTATTGACAACAAGGAAATAGTGGTAATCACTTCATAGGGCTTTTGGACTCTGCCTCTCCTTAGTCAGGTGTAAGACTAGCTCAGTGCCTGGATCCTTGATCTACAGATTGCAGCATTGTGGAAAATACTTGAAAATTGTGTTGAAAGATGTGGAGTAAACAGGGGAAAATCCGTTTTAAACTTAGAAAAACAAAAAACAATTGTAACTGTACCTCATACAAACTTACATTGGCTTCAGAGTTGAAGTTTAGTCACACAGCTTAATTCTGTTTAATTAATTCTTATTGAATTCTTACATGACATTTTAGAACAGGTGAGAAGCATTGCATTCTCCAGGCAAGAAATACAGACTGTGTGAGCAGTGGATGCTTCCTGTGTACGAAATGACTGCAGGGACCATGCCTGTCATGGTGTTGAAATTATTTCCCTTCTCTAATACGTTAACATTACCACAGCTTTAATCACACTGTGCTTTATTCAGATTCTTGTAATCCTCCTCACCATCAATCAGCAAACTGTAGGAACCTGTACAAGTAGAAGTGATGAAAATGAGAGTAAGAGCTGCTTGGTCATTGTGTTCCAGAGCCATTTCAGATCAGATTATCTCACTAACTATTGGCATTTCCTCTATAAAAATCATTGAAATTAACCATTTGGAAGTTCTCATAGTTAACCTCTCCAGACAAACAAACATCCTTTCTCCATCACCAAGCAGTGTTTTGGAACACAAATTAATAGTGCTGCTCTTTGTACTTGAGTGCAGTCCTGCATGGTGAAAGTAGTCAGGCCCGGTGTGACACATGTATCACAGGGCTCCATAGGTACACACAGTCTACGTTGTTTTTCAGCAGTAGCTTTTGGGAAGCACTAGGTTTTTTATGGTCTTTTGCCTGTTTGTAGAGTCTGAAAACATTGACTTGTTTTCTCTGTTCAGAATTGAAAATGTCTGAAGACTTAAGTGATGGCATCCCATCTGAAGAAAAACCTGAAGTAATGGAAATGCCCAGCACAGATGTATTGCCTCAGGAGTCAGTACTGCACCCTGTGGAAGCTGAGATCCTGCCTGCGTCCTCACAAGATGAGCAGGGACAGGCCACTGAGGGTGCCAGTAATGGACAGAAGGGAGATGTATTTATTAATGAAAATCCTTTGACTGAAGAAATAGCTGAAAGTCTGCCTTCCAATGGAGAGGTGGCTGAAGACATGCCCACTGAGTGCATTGAGACTGTAAGCCTTGATACAGAACCTGAGCCTGAAGAAACAGTGCCTGAACAAAGTAGTTCAGTGAGTAATGCTTTCATCCATAAAAGCCCTCCCCCTCTTGCTCTGTGAGAACCAAATTTTGTAAAACACTGACACTGTTCTTTATAAGAACCTTCATGAGTATAGAATCAGTTAGACTCCATCACTGGCTTTTGGCAGCTAGGAACAGCTGAATCTCTCTTTGCTGGTATGGTATTAATTTGATCTTGCAATCTTGGTGCAATAAAACTATGCCAGAGTCTTAGTAAGAACCTAGTCCATTTTATGTAGCTGTAGTACTCCTATGATTTTGTTATCTGGTTTCCTGTACATATCTGCTTTGTTCAGTTCACAGAACAAACCTTGAAGAGGACAGAACTTAAGCTGCATTTGCAGCATTAAGTCTCGTGCTTTCTTATTTTCACTGACTTCACAAAAATAAAGTGTCTTTCACAAGACTCCAAGAAAGTGAGTGAAACTGACTTTCCTTGTTCCAAGCCAGCGGTTTTTGATTTGTGATCCCCAAACCTCTGGGACTACTGTGAGCAAAGGCAAGAAGTTCATTAAAAAGGAAAAAAAAAAGAAAAAAAGAGAGACATTAATGGAAAAAGTGCTCAGTGCCTTCTATGGCTCTGTTTTGATTGAATGCAGTTGTGAGAAATTCCCTATGCACGTTTACTTGTAAGGAGACTCAGACAGAGAAGCCTCTAGCTCTGGCTCCATGTAGAACTGAGAAAGAAGGTGAGTTCCTGCCTATCACAGAGATTAATAAATTTGTATGGCTTCTTAAGATTAGGTGCCTGAAGAAATATTAGGACATTAGAATTATAGAATCACAAGGTTGGAAAGGACCTACAAGATCATCTAGTCAGGACATGTTAAAGAATCGATGGAGTTTTATGTCTTTTAGGAATAGGTGCATTTTGAAATAGCCAAAGGAGCAGTGCCACCATTGAGAGATGTGTCAGAGTCAGCTTGATGATCTGTTTGCTCCTGTGGGGAAGAATATGTGAGATGAGAACAGCAACAGCCCTGCAGCGTTGTTAAATGATACCTTTACTCTTGGACTACTTTGCACAAAAGCTTAAGCTCCTGTTAGAGGAACTAGCGGCAAAGGTTTTTTTCAAGCAGTCATTCTGGGCTATTCCTCTCTATATTCTGACTATAAAGAATCATTCTTCAGAAGACATCACATGATTTTAGTCAGAATTTTAGAGTAATATATCTGTTTTACAGGCCACAGACTCATCTAAAGCAAGTAGATGGGGAGCTTGGGGTTCCTGGGGCAAGTCTCTCCTGTCATCAGCTTCAGCCACAGTGGGTAAGTGTTCCATCAGTAAAGTTTGTGGAAATGAATTAAATAATAATTTTAATGTCATTAGACACATCATTGTATCTTAAAGACATCTAAAGTCAGCGTACTTCCTTTGACTAATAGTATTCCTAGAGTTTTGTCCTGATTGGCTTAGCAAGGTGACAGTGTGCCATGACTTTTTCAATAGGACAAATGACTTTCCTAAGCCATGTTACATGCCAGCATAGTAGGCTTGTTTGTGTAGAGTGAGTTACCTCATTGTGGCTGCTTCACAGGAAGGATACATAACATGACTGTCAGTTTGTGGGTTTTGAAGCCAATGCCTTCCATCCCAGATTCATTCACTTATGTGTTTCTAGTTTATGCATCATGACTTTTAACTGTACAATGTAAATTATTCTCAAATTATTCTAGCTTTCACTGACCCACAATGAAATGGTTAACCTTCTTCATGTCAGACTCCAGACAGTAGAACAGTATGTTGAAACACAGAGCCTACATTCTTTCTTCCTATACACTGATTTCCAACAGTACGTCAGCCCAAAATGTGCACATGAAGTCTTCAGACAAAACTTAATTACACATAAAAAACTCACACAGACAAAAAGTAAAACATGCAGTACTTAGTTCCCAGCAGGTAATGATTTCCCACGAAACTGCTACTGAGATACAACTCTGATCAGTTCTCATCAAGGATCCAAAGAACATCTTCAAAAGATGAACCTAGGTGTATGGGGGCTGTTGAGTCATGGCCTCAACTACTGATTGATCACCTGAGGAATCCCAGTCAGCCCTGGGAACACAGGTGAAGGCGATTCAGCTGTGTGAGCAGAGGGGGTGGAGCCTTGCTGCACCTCTCCTAGACCCCATTTAAGAGCTGACCCCCCTGGGGGAGGGTTGCTGTTTGGAGTTTTCATCCTTGTGGAGTTTTCTCCCTGTGAGCCTAGATCTTCAGAGGTAGGTGAGCACCTTTCCATTGCACTGGTCCTTTTGTTATTACATCTCCTGTATCACCATTCTGCTGTGTTGATCTTGCTGGTTATTACACTAGGAGTTCAAATTAATTGCTAGTTAAACTGAAAATTATGGATACGATGGAGTTACTGGTTTTATGACCACAAGTAGAGTTGAGTAGTTCTTCTTGTTCTCCTTAGACAGTAACCTACTTTTGTCTGTTCCTCAGAGAAAGAGGGGACTTCCATCTCATCCCTATTTTCAGCTGTACTCATCAGTTTCTAATTATGTTTTTTTTCTTCAGGTAATTCTCCAGTTAACATCTCTAATAATCTTAGTATGTGTTTCTAAGAAGTTTTAAACTGATATAAACAGTTTCTGCTGAAAGGCAGTGTATTTCATCCTTCTCTTATGCTGACAATCACTTTCATGGAGTGATGTGGGGAGCTGGTTTTTGGGACCGATTTTGGAAAGTAGAAATGAAGTGAGACCTGCATCTTCATCTAGAGTAGTTTCTAAATTCCCCAGTGTGGCTCACCATTTGATCACCCAAATGCTACTGGTAGTAAGAGTGGGATGGCAGCAACACAAGGAATGTATGGATGGGTACAAAGGCATCTTAACTAGCTGTGGAACTGTGTGTGTTCTCAACGTGTATTAAACCATGAAGTTCAGTGCTTCCCTTTCAGACTTGTAGAAGGGTGTTATGAAACATTAGTAGTAGGTGGAATAAAAGATGACGTTTTCACAGATTTCTGTGATCTAACAGCAGTGTGAAACAAATTGAGCTTAGAGTAAATAACAAAAGAGGAAAAGTTATGTGTGTAAATTAGTGTCATTAGTGATAGGACCAGGGGGAATGGCTTCAAGCTGCGGCAGGGGAGATTCAGGCTGGACATGAGGAAGTATTACTTTTCAGAAAGGGTGGTCAGGCACTGGAACGGACTGCCCAGGGAGGTGGTGGAGTCACCGAGCCTGGGGGTGTTCAAGGAAAGGCTGGATGTTGTGTTGAGGGACATGGTTTAGTAGGAGCTATTGGGAATAGGTGAACGGTTGGACTGGATGATCTTTTAGGTCTTTTCCAACCTTACTGATTCTATGATTCTAAAAGTAATTTTGGGTTGCACCTGTTGAAATTGTAATGGGGATTAATTACCTCAGTTCACTTTAATGTTTGCAGCATTGGATCTCTTAGAACACAGCTCTTTTGAAGACTGATTTTTTTTTTCACCTGTGAGATAGCCATGTTCACATTCTGTTTAGATTTTGCAGTGAAAAACATTGTAACAGATGCTAATGTTCCAACTCCTAATGCTACTTTCTACTTTTTACAAATGGACACTGTTCCTGTAGAGGTGCAGGGGCAATCCCACTTACAGTATTCTATTGCTAAAAAGTCTCAGCTTTGCAGAGCAATGAGTTTGGTATCACAGAGTACATGTTTTTCCTGTGGGGCAACAGAGCCTTTGAAACTTTCTGTGAAACAGACATGAGCTTGTCTAAAAGTGATGAATGCTGTTAGAAGAGGTTTGGAGACAAACAATGTGTGTTGTATTCCTTCTTATGGTCTGGTAAGTAAGCAAGACATCCTATTTACAGCTGTTTGGTGCTTTGTCTGTAAAGCTGCCAGCATTGTGTATCTGAATTCCCATGTTGTATTTTACTTAATCTTTTTTTTTTTTTTGTAGGCTGTGTTAAGTATTGGTTCATGTATGTATATATATATCTCAAAAATTCATTCTTAATTGACATGAAATAACATGTGACTGTGTCTACATTGTAACTAATTTTCAGTGGATGTAAGTATGCAAAAAAAGTTGATGCCTAGGCAGTCTGACTCGATATGATTGTGTGATGCTATTTTAAATGGCCATATGAATGCCACCTATATATTTGCAACATTATTATTTTAAAAAGTGTGTAGTTGGAGCAGGTCAAGTTGCCTAGGTGAAGGAGTATCCAAAAGCAGAAAGGAAAATAAGAATTTTAAGATTAATTTTTCATGTGGAAGGTTGAACTATGTCACAGGAAGGGTCTGTCTGCTATTTAGTTTACAGCAATTGGGAGAGAGAGTAAAAAACATGTATGTACTGCAACACCCCCCCCTATTTTCCTATTTCCTGGAATCTACATCTCAGAGGCACTTCCTGACCCTATGGTCAAGGTAGGGTTGAGTTCCTGTATTAACATCTAATAACTTTGGATCTAACTATCCTGTGATTTATTAAATATTAATTGAATGAAGCAGAAATCAAATTCATGTTCATGCACCCCATAGTCAGATATTATTTCCATTTGTTTTTTTTTCCTTACAAGATAGTCTAAGTCTGACATTGGATACTAAATCTTAATTAACAACGTTTATATTTATTTTCTATGAGATTATAGCTTTGGATGCTATATCAAACATTGTAATATATATAGTTCACTGAGCTTAAAATAACTCGATATGCCACATGCATACTCTTTTATATTTGTTCTAGAAATCAATGCAGCAAGTAATAGTGTACATAGATGGTTTACTTCCTAGGTGTTTGTTACAAAAATTCATGCTGGGTCCTGTGAATTATTTGCTGCCTGTCACCATCACAGACATGATGTGAGACTAGGTATACTATGTATCTGATCAGTGTGGTAAACATTAGCAAGAAACAGGGAAGAAGAAAGCTATTGGGAATTTCTATAACCTTTCTTCTTTTTATTAAATATTTATTATTCCACTTTGAAGTTACTCTGTTTAATATCTGAGCAAACAGTTCAACCAATAACAGAGCAGCTTAATCTCCTATTCTACAGCAGAAAATGGATTTGCTGTAATGCAGTTCATTTAAATGATGCTTATTGTTTTAGTGTAGCATGTAGTACAAGGGAAGCTGTTTTTCTGGAATTGAGCTTTTTAACAACACCTTCAGTATGTGGTTTTTCTTTCTGTCATAGCCTTTGTATAACCCAGCTTCTTGTCTGGTCAAGTGTGACAAGTATTTCCCATTCCTTGTTTTTTTTTTTTGTTTTCAAAATTGTACAGTGTAAAAATACCAGAAACAATTTGGGGTGGGCTAAGTAATGTACTGAAGCCCTAAATGTGTTCAGCTCTTGCCACATACTTTCTCCTTAAGACTGAATGGAAATTGTTGTTCAAGGATCTCAGTCTCATTATCCTTCAAACCCTGATTTAGAGCTTCCAAACAAATCAGTGTTTTTACTGTGTGGCTGTATGTTTGGCATTGTTGATTTTAGTTTCCAGCAATAGTTTTCCTGTAACTTGTATATTCTCTCCTTAACTAACACTACATATTGCTACTGGTTGTATTGATGGTGGCTTTGTTTTCAGAAGTCTTTTAGCTTTGAACTGTCTTCAATGTTTTTTGATCAAGGTCCCTTTCCCTGGCATTTCTGCCTGTGGTAGCAGGTGTGACACTCCTGCATGCTGCAGGTTCCATCATGCCTGCATGTCACTGCCAGAGCCATGTATGGTGTCTGACACTAGGTGTCACACTAAGAAAGTTATTAGCTGTGCTGTATTTACTGAGACGAAGAGTTTTCTTTTGTCTTTAAAATGCACAGGAAGTTTTCATGTGTGGAACCACAGTGGAGTCAATTCATCGTAGTAGTTGCTGGGAGAATGAAGTGGAGAAGTAAGCTCGCTGTGGTCTTGAGACGCAATTTAGTAGTTATTGTCATCATTTTATTCTTTGTCTTAAATTGTACTGCTTAGTAATCAGCAATTACACAATCCAGTTTTTAATTAATGTCTGATAATACTTTAACACTGGGTTACCAGTGCAAGCTAAACCAATCTAATGGCTAGCAGCCACTGAAATGACCTGCACCTCTCTTTTCCTTGCATGTTTCTTTCTCTTCCATGTCCCAGTGCCTTTCTGAAAACCTGATATTAACCTCTTACATCAGTAAGAATAACCTCCAGGTTTATTGGCGTAAGAATAACACTAGAAGAACAAAAAATACATTTTCTGTTTCTTCAGTACCTTGAACAAATTTGCTGTGGGATGAGTTAAGAACAAGGGCAGGCAGAATGGATGAATGTGGAAAGCAGGAGCAGGACCTCCCATACCAGCATAATGAAGGCATTAGGTTGGCCTATCTGTAGCATCAAGCCTTAAGCCCAAAGGCTTAAGTGAGGAAAATACCTCATATACGTTCCATATACGTTCCATTACCTCATATATGGAACTTGTGACTTTTTTTTTTTAAAAAAAAAAGCAGCTTGTGTGCTTGAAAGCTTGTGGGTTTTCTTCCAACTAAGCTGTCTACCAGCTTTAGGAAAGCTACTGCTGCCTTCTACAAGCCTTGCAGTCCCGTTTGCTTTCTTCATATTTTATGATGTGGAAGAGGTTGAGATGCAAAAAAAAAACAACTTGTTGCAATAGCATGTTACTGTTACTATTTCATTAAAAGCTTTTATAAATTCTATAAGGAGATCTGAAAGTGGTTTCACTTCAGAGCTTAGTTGGAATTATTCATGATTTACAGACTGGATAGCTTAAGTCTTACCAGGATTTTTAAGTAGAAAGAAGGCAGTTTCCTAGCTGAATAATTATGTTCTACTGAAATTACCAGCAAAGAAAAAAGTCATGCAGGCAAGAAAAACAAAACCAGCAACACAAAATCAAACCACGTGCCTACTAATGCTCTTCCACTTCTGCTATTACAGATGATTAAATAGGGTCATCTGAGGTGTTTGCAAGTTTACAGGATCAGTTCAGTTGTGCTATGAAATAAACATAAAACAGTGTGCTGTCACCCCCTAAAATGTAGGCTATTCTCTCATAGCCCCTTGTTTTCTTGTGCACAAAGCAGTCACGAATAATCACTTTCATTTCCAATGCAGGATGTAGTTCTGTGGCTTTTGTGTGTGTATATCCTACCAGTGCTGTGTTGCTTCAGTTGGAGTATTCTGTTTTCATCTGTTGTTTTGCTGTAGCTAAAGGTTTTGCTGAACTAAGCTTCATGGCACATTACCACTTGTAGCTGACCTGAAAGACTTTCTTGTCATTCTAGCACATGTGAACACAGCCTTGAAAATGCTATGTGTTATAAGGCTATAGGGATGTAAGCTTGTCTGCAAAATCATAACTTATGCAAATCCATAAATTGACAAAAACTTAAATTTTTGTATAATTACAGATGGTAATATTTAGTTATCAAGTCAAAATCTGTAAGCAATTTCTATCAACGGAAAGAATGGAATTCTTTTGTTGATTTAAAAACTTGTGAGCAGCAGAAATGGAAAGGAATGTGATATGAATTATCTTTTGCTTAAATTTATCAGCATGATTATTAGTTATTTAAGTGAGTTCTGGGAATCTGAGTAAAGAAGTTATTTGAGAATCTATTCATGCTAATGTTTTCATTGAACCAATTAAAATGCCCAGGAGATTGGGATTAGAGCAGTACTTCACTATTCAGTATCTGCATCAGAGCAGACTTCATGGAAGGCAAGGAGTTATCGGGCACTGACAGACATTGCTGTGGCAGATAACCTAGATGTCCTTTGCAGTTGTAAGACATGAGATAAAATAGACAAAAGCCATATTTTCTTTAGGCAGGTAAGAGCATTTACATGCCTTGTCTCTCCATTTGTGTAAAACGTTAGGACCTGATGTCATTTGTTATATGAGTATAAATTACTTGTTTCTGGCACTCTGTTCCTAAGGGAACATCTGTTTTCTTCTTTGTGTTTTCCTGCAGATACTCCAGTTTTCTTCTATGCCATATTTCAGTACTGCTACTTCCCACATGGTTTCTGTAGCATATTTATTATTGAACTCGTTGAGCATCTGATGTCCAACCCACATGAAAATCACAGAATCATAAATTTAAGCTTTTCTTCTTATTCCATTCCGAATAGCTTTTCTATGTCTGTCTTTAGTGAGGTTTTCAAGAAGAATATTTATATGGCTATATGTACACATGTGTATGCATACATGTATATTTAGAAGGATATAAAATAGAGCATTTGTATTAACGGCTCTATGAAATTATTTATGTATTCACAGTTCAATTTGAGATAGAGAGGCAAAGAAGTGCTGAACTGTCATTAATACTTTTTCTGGACAGATAATTAGGGTACTCTGACTTACTGCTGGAAATGATTAGCTTTGAAAGTGATGCAGTGAGTGTGCACTGTGCAGGAAACATTTTTCGTCTAGAGTTTTTTTGTATTTTAGCTTTATCATTTCTAGTCAGTTAATGTACTGGATGTAGGAGGACAAGTGAATTATTGACCTAGAAAATAGTGAGTGAGGTAGCTGCAATACTTATTCTGATTGCGAGTTATTTTTTGTGATCATTCATGGTACATAAGGACATTACGCACTATTAGGAATAAGTTTTCACATCATATCATCTAAAGTGCATTTTTGCTGCAGGTCATGGGATAACAGCAGTAAAGGAAAAAGCAGGAACTACCCTAGGAATTCATCATGCAAGTTCAGCATCTTCAGAAGCAGCAGAGCATCCTGCGGCTGAAACATCACTTACACGTAGGTTTAAGTTCACTGAAATCTCTGACACTTTTGACACTGCCAAATTAATTCAATTCATGGAATTTTAAGATTTTGATCACAGGATCCCATTTGCTGTAACTTGTGACTTTTAGAGGTGAAAAGGTGCTCTAGCTTCCTCCCTTTCTTAAAAAAAAAAAAATAATTCTTGTTGTTTGTTAGCAGAAGATTCTCCTGACCAAAGCTCTTCCGAGAATATTCCTCCTTCTTCTTCATCTGGATCTCGTGGGATGTTGTCAGCTATCACTAATGTTGTACAGAACACAGTGAGTCATTCTAGTGGGCCTCTCTTCTCTAGGGATTTTCCACCATTTTTAGTGCAGGTCACGTTTAACAATTGTTTGTTGGTTTGTAGGTCTCTGTAAAAACAGCTTTCTAATAAGCCTATTTGAAGTTATTTCCACTGAAACTGAAATCATTAGCCAATAGAAATCCATTTTCAATGTAGCTGAGAAATTGGGAGTGTGGGATAATGCTAGTAAAAATACACAGAAAAAACCAAATGTTTCTATAGATGTTTCCAGAGTAATCACACACCAAAATTTTAGAAATCAGCTCAATAAGGCAGTCTCATTCTATTCGTGGTAGAGTTTGACTCCATATTTTTCTTGCCTAAAATGTTCCCAAAGATTAGCTGCTGCATAAGATGAAATAAAAGTGGTATTCTTAAAATTGTCATTGTCAAGTTTTATTTCCTTTTGTGTGGGGCTTTTAACTACAAATATTTGTAGTTTTATTTTTTTGAGGTGTATTCAGAACAGTGTAACATAATTATATGAGCACAGAAATCCTATTGTTAGTTAGATCAGAGAAAATCTAGGGAGCTGAATGTCCTAAGACGGTGTCAGCAAATGTAATACTCTTTACAGTTCCTATTAGCATAAAGTGGAAAGAAAATAACTACATTTCGTTCTTTTATGCAGGGGAAAAGTGTATTATCTGGAGGCTTAGATGCTTTGGAATTTATTGGGAAGACAACCATGAATGTTCTTGCAGAAAGCGATCCTGGATTTAAGAGAACAAAAACACTGATGGCAAGAACAGTTTCTCTGTCTCAGGTTGGATTTATTTTAATACAACGCTGTCACTGCAGTTTCACATTCATTTTCCAGAATTTCAGATGCCTCAGGGAGAGGCTTTATTTATTGCAGTAGATATTGGCTAGGCTTATGAAAATAAATATTATGCTTTGTATTTGCTCTAGCGTCTTTTTTTTTTTTCACAGATATTAAAAAGGTGATGTAAAATATCCTTTCTGCATAATTATGTTCAGTATAGTTGATGAGGTGATATATGTGGTAATAAATCATTATGCTCCAGAGAGACAATCAAATTGTTTCATTTTTGTAACAGCTGTAGATAGCTGTCTTCCAGCATAAACATCACTGCACTACTTTGCTTGAAAATGACTAAAAATGGAATATGATGTGTGGTTCATTAGGAATCAAAGCTGCAAAAAGGGGCATCTTATGTCCGAGTAAACTAAAGGTACCCTTGGAGAGGAGTCATGTTGTGATTTGTATCTTTAAAGGTTCAGAGACATGGTAATAGAACAGCAGTACATGCACTACCAGTACAAAATCGTATTAGCTCTCCTGAGGGGAAGAAAGCTGCAGAATCAATAGACATGGAAAAGAAACTCGGATTTTTACATTTACTCCCTTGTAGAGAGTGGTAAGGGATTCTTCTTTTAATGAGATGTTTCATCTTTAGTATCGGTCATTTCAAGTTGAAACAGACTGCTACTGTCATAGCAGGCCAAAAACAAGTAATTCTTTTAGGGAACATGAATGCAGTTACACATATGACATAAATCTGTTGCAGCAGCACTGTTTTGAAGTTAGCACTGATAAAGGGGAAATACATGCAGGCATAGCTATATCTCAGTATCACAGCTGAAGTCTTTGCTGTGGTGTGGTTCTGGATGTGCATGTCTAATTAAGTACTTGTAGCCATTGTGCTCAAGCTTAATTTTGAAGAGTGTATTTTATGGAAGGCATCCCAAAGCACTTCACTGTAATGACACTAGATCTGCTGTAATGAAAGTGGTTCTTATGAAGATTGAAAACTTTGATCTGGGAAAAGCTATCTGGGTTGTAGCACTCACATATTTAAACACAAGGCTGTTTATACAGGTGTATTTGATACCATATAAGAAATGCTGGCTGTTTCTAATGCAATTGGGTTTTGTTGTTGACTTTGTGGAGGAATGGATTTGATTTTTCTTTAATTTCAATGTTCCAAATATTTTTAAACGCATGGAAATGAAGGAGACAAGTAGGGTCATAAAGTAACCTCAAAATCAAGTATGAAGAATGATTAAAATAAGCCGGATGCATCTGTATAGGACAAATCTTTCAGAAGCAAAACAATTTGACATTTTAAATGATTGAGCCTTAGCCACACCTAATGCTTTGTAATTTGTCAGTACAGGTAGAGCAGACTAAATTGGCCTTAGCTTTAAACTGGCCTATAAGCAGTTTAAGCCATTCTGCTGACAATATGGGCAACCTAACAGAGCTAGACATGTAGGCTTAAAGTGAGCCTTTGAGAATACTTTCCTAAATAATATGCGTAAATCTACACATAAAATGTGATATAGTAAGTGGTACATACTGATTGTCATGGTTTTCATAACATGGTGCTTCATTATAGGTGATCTGTACATAGAATGTACAATGTGTGATTAACTTTTTCATGGTGGGGACTGAAAAAATCTGTCCTCGGTCTTTTGTCATAGGAATTTTGAATGACACAACAGTAAGTGGTGTGAATTTATCTATGTACAGGCTTATTGGTGATTTAAGATACAGTTGAGATGTACTTAAGGGCTTTACTTGGCAAATTCATACAAGAGACCATGCTTTCTTTGAAAGCCTGCTTTATAAGAAAATCACTCCAAAGTATCTCCAAGTACATGCAGTATAGTTCTGCCCCATCCTTGGAAAGGGCATGCCTAATTAGATCTCTCTTGTCAGTCTTGCTGTCACAAAAAAAAAAAAAAATTTTAGTGTCTATAAAAATATTTTATGTACATAGGAAATATTTATGTAAATACATTTTTTTTATGCAGACAGGTAGGTCTTGAAATAATATTCTTTACATTTTGTGGTCTGTGGAATGGATTGCAGGAGTCTTTAAGGTTGCATATGAAATATTTTTCTAGTTTTCTTCCGTTGTAATTGGTAGCTACATTTATGAGATGGTATTTATAGCAGACATTGCTTTTGAAAGCATAAAGAAGATTATTTGTTTGCTCATTGTTTTTTAAAAAAAAAAAAAAAAGATGGCTAGCAATTACTATGGGGGAAAAACGCACTTAGAATGCTACATAAATATTTTATTAGACTTGTTTATAAAAAAAAAGTTGGGTATTTCAGCTCTGCAGGTGTGATATAGTCCCAAATTTTAGTACTACCTTCTAAACAAGCAGAAGCAGAATGTAATAAAATCTGTCATGGCTACAGCACCACCAATAAAAACAACAGGAATGATGTATATTTTTGCAGCTGCTGCGAGAAGCTAAAGAAAAAGAGAAACAGAGACGGGCCCAGCAAGTTACAGTTGAAAGAACAGCACACTATGGACTGCTTTTTGATGAGTTCCAGGGTTTGTCTCATCTTGAAGCTCTAGAAATCTTGTCAAATGAAAGTGAAAACCAGGTACAGTATGCAAACTGGGTAAATCACAATAACTGCTAAAAAAAACTGTTCTATACTTTAATTTTGCTGTGCAGTTGCATGTGAAATGAACATTAAGTTTTCCTTCAGCTTCAGAGAAAGCTGATGTGGTCTCGGGCCAGCCAGTTTGTGTCTTCAGGAAATTCATTTGAATACACCTCAATTTAACTCAAAGATTAGCTCAAAAGGAACAGCTTCACAACTGAAAACTATTTCTGTTGAGATTGTGTAGCAGATATCTTTCATCTTGTGATGCTCTGCAGGCAGACATCTCTCCAGAACTTCAAGGTGGCTCAAGTCTTTTGTTTTTGTATCAGGCATTGATATTTACATTGAGGAATTTCAGACATACTGCAGGTGGAGGACAATGAATTAAAATGAATTCCAGATTAGTTATTCAATTCTTAAGTCATCTTTTTGTTTCAGTTTCTAAGCTTGAATGGAACAACCTTAAGACTAATTCAATTACTGGGAGTACACAAATGCTGCACATCTCCCCCTCAAAAATCCTGAAGTTACCAACATCTGATACATGGTTGTTTTTTAATTTCAATTGTCAAGTTATTTACGCTGCTGCTAGATCATTGGATCACTGACTGCAGAGTAATTGAACTGCTGTAGATTCCTATTAGTGGAATTTTTACTGAAACATTTTTCTGAATTTATTTCTTAAAATGTTTTCTTTTGGTTTATTTTTGTAGTCAGCACTCCTTGCTCCCTGGGTGGTTTTTTAATAAAAATAACCAAATTCTCATTTTATAGTTCTAATTGCTCTCACAGATAATAGAAGCTCATTTTAACAGAAGCCAGGTACCTACTATCCACACTTTTTTGTTTACAGTTATGTCTGAAAGCAATGTTATAAATTCAAAGCCCCCTATGTAAGGTTCAAGAGCCTTCTTTTAAAAATGAACAAGAACAAAAAAAATCTTACAAAACAGGGAAGTAATATATAGTAAACAAGTTCAGGCCAATGGTATCTGTCAACACTCTTTTACTGTGAGATAGCCCAGGGTAAGACTTGCATAAGTTATAACCATGGGGTTTCTAAGGTGCTGTGTCTTAGATAACTCCTAAATAACTTGTTCACAGTCCTGCTTTTTCCTCGATCTGGAAGAGGATATAAGCACACAAGACTGAATGCAACTGCCTGGGTCAACAAGTCCAATTGCCAGATATATATTCCAGAAGGCTCAGAGAACATATTCCAAGTACACCACTCCACACATCCCCATACAGTCGTATAGAAAGGGACAAAACACCTCATAGAGCCCTTTATATCTTGAGTTGGATATCCCAACATTATCCTGTATTTGCTCTGAGCATTTGAAATCAATATAGCAATGTGGAGCACAGGAAGCATTTTGTGACTCGCCAGTCACAAGTAGAGTAGCAGCATGAGAGTAATACATTACTGCAGTGCATTACAGTGATTAAAATGTTTCCATCTCTCCTGGGTGCTCCACTGTATGTGCAGGGAGCTGCATGTATCTGAGATGCCCACAGAGATCAAAAAAATCTCTCAATACATTCTTCAGAACAGGTACATCAGTACACTGTCAATAACTTTTGGTGGGATTCTGAGGGAATGAAAAACAAGTGTGTTTTTCCTGCTCTTCCCATGATTGTTCCAACTAAATATGAATTGTCTGTGCTCATCTTGCCAACAGTCTTCACACCAAACAATCTCAAATGTATTACAGCTTGCAACTAAATGACAGTTTTACAATTCAGACTGTTCTGCTTGAAAGTAGAGACCTGATGATCTTGCAAGGCTTGTGTAATTTTTGTGATACTCATCATTTTACGAGAACTAAAAATATATCTACGTATTTTGGAAGGCTAGAGATATTTAGATTTAATGGAAGTTTCCGCTAAGCCTGTTTTGGCATCAGATTGAAAATTATCAATTTAAGAAAGGCCATGTTTCATTTAGGGATGCTCGTCCTTTCTTTTACAGATTCAGTCATATTTGGAAACGCTTGATGGAGAGCAGCTGGAGGTTGTGAAAAATGACTTAATTGCTATAAAGGAGATTTTTCTTCCAATGGAATCGGATGAAGTGGTACAGGCACAGAAAGGTAATTAGAAATGCAGAGAGTTAACCGTATGAATAATTGTTACTTCTGCATATAGTCATTTTAAAAATTGCAATCCAAACTAATGTCTGTTATCTCAATACTCCTTATGAGAAAGTCACTAAAATGAATACTCTTGATGTTCTGGACATTGGAAGAACACTTAATATTGGATTTATGTTGTAATTGAAGTGTGAGGTAAAAAAAAGTACAAGGTAAGAATGTATTATACTATTTTGCCATTTCATCATTGAAAATAGAAATAAAAAGGGAAAATAATCTGACTGAGGCTTTCTTACAGAGTCTGTTTCTAAAACTATTTAGTCAGAAAGGTTAGGATTGTTTGGTAGTGCTTTTCCATTTAGCAGTTTTATCCTGACTTTGCGCCCTTGCTTGCTAGGTGGGGAAAAGATTAGAATCTGGTTAAGGGGACTTAGAAAAGCTGACTTTTTGTAGGAAAAGCACTTTGAAACAGTGTGGCAAAGCTACCTTCTAGATACTGCTTGACAAGATGTAGCATGTAGAGCATTAGAAAAAAGTTAATAAGCAGGAGCACACCTTAAATGTCACAGTGCACAACATTGAACCGTCTGGCACTAACATGGTAATCCACAGATCAGCTCACAAAATTGATGGTAAAATGTGGATCATCTGGCTAGTGGCAATATAGGTGTTTTAAACAGGTCAGGACTTTTGACATTCCCCAGAATAGGATGAGATCAGGAAAAGTTACCATAATTTGTGTGAGATCTGTACCCAACCTATTCTAGCAAATAAAAAGAATCCCCTTGACTCAACACTAACTCATGCTACTTAACACTGTATTCAGAATCTTACTTTAAAATATATTTCTTCGCATCCTTTTGATCTTCTCACAGATGTTTTGCCCATAAACCTACATTCTGCAAGATGGGGAGGTGTCACTTCTCTGCCCTTCAGAAAAGGCGGAGAAGCTGTGTTCGCATCCACATATTTCAACTGGAAGATCTTTTCCAGGCTGCATTCTTTCTAGCAGTGCTTACGCAGTGTGTGATGTCTCTCACAGGTGGACTACTGCTTCTCAGAGGAGCAGCAGGTGTTCAGCGTGATGTCTTAATATGGATGAGTTTTGTGCTGTTCTAGAGCATGATGTGTATTGTGCCTCAACTTATGTGCTCCTGGTTGTGAAACCAGACCCCATGAAAAGCTCTGTTTCTTGCACAAAGTGGTATTTACTCTGGTTAGGTGGTTCTGGGGGTTTTCAGTGGTTTTTTTTTTATTTTATTTATTTTTTTTTTTTTGATGAAACAAATCTGCTTAACACTCTGCTTGAAACATTAATTGCCTTCTTAAACACGCTGGCACCAAGGCAATGAGCACCTTATGGATTGAAAAAAAAACAAAAAAACAAAAAAACAAACCAAAACAACAAAATCAGAGTGCTGCAGGTTTTCATCTGCGCTAACATCTCCTCTCTGGGACAGCAGGAATGCTAACTAATTGCACCCCATACTCCACCTTGCAGTGAGATGGGTGTTAGTTCAGGCTGCAATTCAAAATGATGCATGTCCTTCTCTGTGGCCAGACTTCATATTTATTAGTACTTGAACTACAGATTTCATCTATTACTATTAAGTTGAATGAATTTTAGTTCCACTGGAGGACACCAAAAAATAAAGAAGTTAATCACCCTTCAGCATAGCATTCTTCAGTCTCCTGACTGGAGATAGTGATGTTTCTTCAGCCTCATCTCTAACCCTGTGTACATGCAACACTGCAGAGAGAGAGCTCTGAACTCCATGCAGTGCTTTGACATGACCCCTTGAGGCAAAATGTGTTATCTTCATTAAAATCTGTCAGAGGGAGTGAAGGCTTCTTAGGAGCTTCATGAAACTTCTTGAGTCAGGGGAAACAGACCTTTGAGTTGCAAGTGTATAGCATCTGCAGTGTTTTTATCCAGAACAGATACAAAAAAAACTCATAAAAACTTGAGGGTTTCTATGAATAAACCCTTACACCACAGCTGTCTGCCATTTTCAGATAAAAAAACAATATCTAGAGCTTTTACATATAGGACTGGATGGAATTTGCATGTCTGTTTCCCCAAAGCACAGTACCGTTCAACAGTATTGTTTCATAATCCACTCAGACTTTGGTTTGCCAATCCTTATATAATTCAAGTTATGTTCCAGCAGCCCTCTCTAGTCATACTTAGAATCAAGTTTTGCTCTTAGGAGTGAGACAGCGCATATTCCTGTCTGAAAGCACACTTGATCTTTTAATTTATGCTAAGCGAGTGGTTTGTGTTTAATGTTAGGAGAAATTTTAAACATCATTTGGCATCCAGCATAGATAAAAGTACAGTTTAACAACAGGTTGGTTGGTCAGGATTAAAGGCAGCTCACGTTTTCTCTAAAGAAGAGTTTATTCTAGTTGATGCTAAGCAAGGTTCTATTAAGCACATTAATAGGTTTCACGCTTGCAAAATCAAGTCTGCAAGCCATATGCTCATTTAATGGTATATTTTTATTACAAAATTATGTAGTTTCACTTAAACTTGGTCATCTAGTAGGTGGGAGAAGCAGGCTGTGTTAAAACTTAGGAAATAATTTTAAGTTTGGTCCTCCTTGCTAGCTAGCTTATAGCAACGGCAAATTTACCTTTCATAGGATTTTCTATGCTTGATGAAACTTGTAGGTTTTCTCCTTCATATGGTGAAGCCACCCCCTTACAGAAGCCAGAGATTATCTATTGGTGTTTGAAGATGTTAAAACTTAGCTAGGAACTGAGCAATATTTTAAAAACAGGTTAATTACCACTTATTGACTAATTTTTTACCAGCTTCTTGTAATCAAGGCCATGTTATTTATGTGGTGTCATTTATCAGTGCTACATACATACATACATACATACATACATACATACATACATACATACATACATATATATATATATATATATATAATAGGCTGAGAGTGTCTTGTACTTGAGTATCTGAAGAAGAGTTGCCATTTGCTTTATGTAAGCTCTTTGGATTTCATGCAGAGATGTTGGTGCGGCTTTCAGTCTCTAAGTTAAATGCTTTCAGTCCAACACAAGAAGTCACTGCAGTGGTCTATGGAGGGCTGCTTTGGGAAAGGAGTGGGGCTGGACTTTGTTCTTGACAACTTTAAAACTGGGGTTTGATGTTTTTTGTATCTTTGCTAAGCTCAGTGAGAGATGGAAAATCAACAGGAAAAGAGAGGAAAAGGATATTTTCTGATACCAGTAGAAGAAAGCCCTTGATTTTCTGATGTTTTCCTTGCACTGTGATTGTGCAGCCCTTTCATGTATTTTTCACTGCAGTGTTTTTTACTTTTCAGTTGTTCATGAACTAATGAGGGAAGCAGCTTTGCCTATGTTTGAAAGCCATTAACAACAAAGATTTCATGCGCAAGCACATAAGATTAAGGGACGAAATTATTGAGATGTATATGCCAGTTATCAACAATTTTGCCAACTCTGCAGTGATCTGGTGAACTGCCTATCTGTTTTCAGTGTGCTGCAGTTTATGGAACAATTTGGCATTGTCTTAAGAACAATAAGTCAGTGTGTCCAGAACAGAAACAAAGTAAGGATGAAGCAAGATATGAAATTAATTTTTGAAGTAGCTGGACTTTTATCAGGTTCAGTAGGGGCACTTTGATTTTTTTTTTTTTTTTTTAAAAAGTTATTAAGTTAAAAAAATGGATTTTGCATATTCCTTTAGGAAATGTTAATGAAGATTCCAAGCTCAGTCAGTGCAACTTAACAGAGGAACCTAATTTACCAACTTTTAGGAGCCTGGAGCATGCTAGGCAATGGCAACTGCAGGTGGTCAAAGGGTTATATATAACATAGGCAAAGTTCAAATACTAGTGGTATTTACCTTTACCTTGTGCAATAAAGATGCAGGTGTAAAACTCATTTCTCCAAAAAATTCTTTATTTAAGCAAAGCTCAATCTTAAAATCTGAAGAAAAACATATTTCTTAGCTGTGGTTTGCAGACAGAATGGTTGAAAACATATTTTCCGGTGTTTCTTCTGAGCCTGACTGTGTTAGTATCTGGCCCAGATGCAGTTCTTATTCTTTGGTTTGAAAGAAGAGGTTGGTATCTCTTCTTTGGTTACTTGATAGGTTGTGCGTTTTCATCAGGTAACTAGGAAGCATGCAACTTCTCTGCTTACCTATCTTACCTATCTGAGAAATACAGCAGAATTTAAAATGAAGTGGAAAGTCAGTGTCAAGCTAGGACATCTAATTGTATAGATACCTCTTGCTTTCTCTCTTCTCTGAGCATCTATCTCCACTTTCCGTATATCATTATCACCAATCTTCAAGTTCTAGAGTGTTTGCAGAAGCTATTTGCTAGATGTATTAGATTTTGTTATCATTAACATTTGACACAAAATGTCTTTCTCTTGCAGCAGATATGGGAGAAGAGTTTGTCAGCATGCTCACCGAGCTGCTATTTGAATTACATGTGGCTGCAACTCCTGACAAACTGAACAAGGTTGGTGCTTGTCACTGAGCTTGGGCAAAGAGGGATATCTTTGTTCTGGTCTGCAGAGCTGTAGCTAGCTCAGGTCAGACAGTTCTGAAGACTGTAGCATAGGAGGGTGGGACTAAAAGTATAAATACTTTCATAGAAGGGCTGAGATTAGTGAGGAATACAGTTGAAATGCCCAACTAGTGCAGTAGGCCATGTTAGAAAATCTTGAAGAGGGATGTCTCAGCAAAACAGAGATCAGCAGACGTGGTCTTAGGCATGAAGAACAGTGGCAAAGTTCTGGAGCATGTTCCTGGAAGACTTCTCCAGACCTTCTCAGCTAGAGAGGAGCTTTAATCTCATCAAGCTTTAAAGCTCATCAAGCTTTAATCATCTAAAAACTAGATGGCTAGAAGCTAATTACGTTAGCAGTCACATTTTTGCACATTAAAGGTGATTCACCTGCTGATCTTAGGTTCAGATGAATGTTTTTCTCTCTAGGTGCATAGATAGCTTACTGATAAGCAGTTTAGGCTTAGGTTGTTATGTGTTTTAATTCAACTTTACCTTTGAAAAGGGAAATAATAAATTTCCTACTAACTGTAGAAGTCGTCTCGGGAGCTTGGATATGACTTTAAAGTTTTTCCACTTTAATCTACTTTCATGCCTCAGAAGGTAGCAGGAAATACAGTGGTTTTCCTAATTATTTTTCTTTTAAGAATTTGGGATGACTCTCTTAACTCTCCAGGATTTTTGCCTTTCTTTATACCAACCTCCTCTTAATTTGGGAAAGTTATTTCCATGTAAATTCCTTTGAACAATCCCTCCTTAAGCTGAAATATTAATCATTTTGAAATATTCATAGGTATTAACACTAATTCTTTGTGTTGGCTAAGAATTTCATACCTGTACAGAATTTATATCTGGCTGATCTATCTTTACATAGCCAGAAAAACTTCTCCCTACAGTTTCTTGAAAACATATTTGACTAAATGTTTAAAAAACATCTTGAAAAATGTTTCAAGAGGCTTGATGTGTTGAAAACTTTTGAATGAAAAATAATAATGATAACGCACTGTTAATTAATCTTTAGGAACATTGCCTATTGTGCCTATAATTTGATATTGCCTATTTTAACTGTACTTTGGGGTTGGGTTCTTTGTTTGGCAGGCTAGGCAGAAAGCTCACAAGTGGCTGGAAGAAACCAGTTTATCCACCTCAGCAGACATAGAAGAGAAACTGAAAGAAAAACCTGGAGAACCTGATGAAGAAAAACCTGAAAAAGGAAAAGACAAAATTGACAATGATCAATCAGAAGCAAATAAAAGCAAAACTGTGGAGGTAAAATACCTTTGGAGAATAAGCTTAATTAAGCAAATGAGATTACTTCTTTATCTTATGTATTGGTACTATATGTTATTCTTATTTGTTAAACTCATTGAATTATTGAGAAAAATTAACACATAACTGCTCAGTGTAGACCCAACAGGAAATTAACTTAGAGAAATATTTTTCCTGGTGGTCTTTTCCCATCAGTAAATATCAAAGTACCAAATCCTCTGCTCATCATATTTTCTTTCTGTCTATATTTGTCTGTTTGTATGGATATAAACAACATGCAGTGAGCTGAGAGATTCTGTTGTGTAAATCTGAAGAACAGGGAAGGTCAAATGTCTGCAGTCATTAGGATCTCTTTCTCCCAGTCACAGTACACAGCAAAAATTCTTCAGCTTTATTTAAACTCATGAATAGCTCAAATCACAAACAGACCAAACAAATAATATTCACAGGTGCTAATTCTCTTTATGAAAGATAACACTGAGGGCTAAATGTGTTTTGTTCATTTAGACAGCACTTCTTGTTGAGGTGGTTAATTGTGACTGAGTATTTTATGCGAAGTTACAACAATTTTAAATGTGGTTAGGATCTTTGTTAAGATTTTTTAATTGTAATAAAGCAATCATCTGCCGTGGTTTCCTTACAGGGAAAGAAGAATCCAAAGAAAGAAATGGAGTTACATCTGCATATATTACAGATTTTTATGCGATTGCAAATTTCCAAATGGCACCAGCTTGTGAAAAGTTGTGATGCCAGAGTGCTAGGCAGACTTTTTTTTTTATCACTGCTGACAAGACATGCTGTTTTACTGGGAGTTTTATCAACTCCTAATCTGAAAATTCATCTGATGAATGACTCAGTACTTTAGGCTCAATAAAAAAGACATTGTGACTTATTCTATGGCAAAGGGATCTTTGTATTTGTTAGGAAAGACTTTTAAATGAGAGATTTGTTCTGACTAGTTTTTCTTGATCAGCATACGGTCTGTATTTTTTAATCTGTGGGTATTTCATTTTTCAGTTTCTGAGGATTTTCCATTTCTGAGGATGGCTTTGTGGTGTGTGTGTGGTGGGATCTCCATCTGGGGAGGAGGAGAAGTATTCTGTGTTTCAAATTATCACACATATATGTATGTATATTTATCAGTGCTGCTATTATTGATTATATTGTTCTCTATTCTTAATTTAAGGAAATCTACATGCTGTCCATTGAAAGTCTGGCTGAGGTAACTGCTCGTTGTATAGAACAGCTTCATAAAGTAGCAGAATTAATTCTACATGGGCAGGAAGTAGAAAAGACAGCTCAAGATCAAGCAAAAGTACTGACAAAGTAAGTGTTATGTATTTCACATTTGATCTTTGACATTTGCTTGAAAATCATTAAGTTCTTTTGAGCTTTTGACACTTGAAGTCCAGTAAGTTCATGAATCAATAAATAACACTTGGCTTTAGGAGATGTTGGTGCTGTTTTTCCTCATAGTCAAGTCATGTAGGCTATCTATCAGTAACTTTGTAGTAATACACAACAGAAAATACATAAATTTAAGAAGTCAGTTTATGCAGAACTCAGAATTTGGATTTAAAGCTCTCTGTAGTGATAGATTTTGCTGATTTCAGTGAGTTTTTCTTGCCTCATAAGGATTTCACCCAAGATGTAAGCACTTGAGTCCTAAGTAAAATATGTCAGCAAGCATTTGTCTTTAGGGCTAATACTCTCAGCAAAGTGCATTGAAATGCTTAAGTCCAAAACTAAGTACTCAAATAAGTGCTTTGCAGAATTAGAGCAGAAGTATGTTGCACTTCACAGGATGAGGTTTGATATTATATACTTGTGAATACTTAACAAAACAGTTAAAAATCTAGAATTAGAACGAGGTCTCCTTTTCCTCTTGTACTTTAACCACAAGTATACTTCCTCTTCTACTACAGAGTAGATGTTTTCTGTGGTTAGATAAGAATTTTCTCACTGTTCTCATTAAAGTTTGATTTATTTCTAACAGTATTTCTGGGAGTTGTGTTGCTGCAACCATCAGAAAAACAACAGTAGAACTAAAAGCTTAGAATTTTAAAAGTCAAAACATTTCTTTATCAAAAAAAGCAGTGTTTAAGCCAACGTGACAATATTTTGCTGCTGTAGTCAGCATTGAAATTTTCAGTGGAGTAATATGAAACTTATATCATGAGCAAAATGTACCCCGAGATATTTTAAAAATTACTAGAGGCAAAATTGCCATAGGAACAGTCCTGGCGTCCAAGGTGATGTTGGTGCCTGCATTAGTTACAGGCTTTTTATCTACTACTAGGAAAAGGTTGTAATTTTCTATTTGTCTCTCCCTTTTAAAAACAGTTTAACAAGTGCTATGTGCAATGAAGTTTCATCTTTATCAAAGAAGTTTTCTGATTCTTTAACAGCAGCTGGGGTAAGAAAACATTTTCTTTACCAATTGAGCTTTCGTTAACACAGTTCACTTCTTAACATAGAAAGTATTACCAGTAAAAAAGAGGGCACTAATTTCCTCAGATCAAGAACACAATGTGTTTTCCTAGCAGATTCCTAGAAATTTATAAGCCTTGATAGACTGCAGCATGTCCTCTGCCTTCTAAAATCTCTTTCTAGACACTATTCTCCATTTTCCCATAAGACAAAATAATCTCAAAACCCACTCTGTCTTATATCCCAAGAGAGGCCATTTGGGAGCACCCAGTTATCTGTGGCCATCTCTGCAGAAATGCCTTTTCTTTCCCTTTCCCAACCTCGTTGCCTTTGCTTTGCTTTCACTGACAAAAGGAATGCTGTTGTGAAGACACATGGGCAGACACTGCAGGGGAGCAGTGGGGGTCTTTTCAGGACCTGTAGTGCAGGCTCTGACTTACAAGATAAGGTATTTTCAAAAGGACTGACTTCTGAGTGTTCTAACAGGATCCAGAGGCAAATATTTTGCTGATGCTGAAATTGTTCATAAAGATCAGAGAAGAATCCTGGCTCTCCTGATTACTCCAGGATAGGGTTAATATACATCAAAGGAGATTTCCACAGCAGTTCCATGAGCTCTTCCAGCACACCAGTGAAGAAGGTTTTTTTTCAGTTATTTGTTGAGAAGATGATATCTTGGATTGCTTTTGTGCTGAATAATTTACATTCCTTCCCATTACCCTTGAAGAATCTGCTCATTTTGCAATTTGGGATTGTGTTTTATCATTTTTTTGACGCACTTGCAATAAATACATGCACAAACCAAAATAAATTTCACATGAAATATTAAGCTGGGACAACTTAGAAAATTGGAAACTGAAGCTGTCGTAAGAGTTACATTGGGTTTTGTGCTCATCAGCTCTCTACCCAGATTTTAGAACCTAATTATCTTGTGCATATTTGTATGGACACAGGAAGAAATCAAGCACAAATACACTTCCTGCTGCCAACATACTCTCTAGAAGAAAGCTTTGTTTGGGCTGTCTGTTGATGTTTAAGAACTGTCACATCCCTGCAAGCTTCTAGAGCATGATGTTTTTATATGATTTGATAGTGAAGCACTGGAACAGGTTGCTGAGATTGGTGGTGGATGCCTCATCCCTGGAGACATCCAAAGTCAGGCTGGATGGGGCTCTGAGCACCCTGATTGAGCTGAAAGTGTCTCTGTTTATTACAGGGGAATTGGACTAGATGACCTTTTATGGTCCTTTCCAACTCGAACAATTCTATGTGGGCCTTCTGCTCCCTATGATCAGTCATGGAAGCAAGGAGTATCCATCACACAGGAATGTTCAACAAAATCTGCATCTTCCTGCATGTCCCAAGTGGCTTAGTTGTCTCCTTAAGCTGCCAGCAGCACTTGGTTTAACACATTCCAGTATGTTGCAAAGTACATTGACTTGTGAGAGACAGAAATAGTTAGAAGAGAAAACTTGTTGGTTTTTCTTCCAAACATAGTGCTGTCATAATTAGCTATGTCTTTATAATTCAGATTTTAGTTGTAGTGCTGGCTGTGCCCATACTCCATGATGTTGCAGTATTTCTAACGGTGCAGTAATGCAGAATTAAAAAATAGCACCTTCTCTTGCTATGTAATGTCTTTCAAACTTAAAGTTATTGATGCACGCAGTCAATAGTATTTGATACTGCTCTCTATCTGAAACAAAGTTTATTGACAGTGTATTACCCAGTACCTTCTGTAATGGGTTTCCTAATAACTGACAGTAAAATTGCTTTTCTTTTACCTAACCACTTTCCCTTTGTTCTGCAATGTCTGAGCTAAAATGAAGATTCGTCATGTTTCTGTAAGTCTGTAATATGAAAGCCAGGAGGTTGTAAGGGGTCACCCTTCAGTTAAAATAATGGATATTGTATTCTGTGTTCCAAGTAAGTCTGCTGTTTGGCATTAGAAGAAAGCTAATCTTCCTGGAGTTTAATGTCATTCTAATAAATACAGTGCGATACATAGAATAGTGAGAAGGAAAAAAGGAAAAAACTTTTGTCTTTATGAAAAGCAGAAGAGATGATGACTCTTGGTTTTCTAGGGCTTTGATTCTGTAGCCTCTAGTAATGTCTCTGCTTCGTGTACCCATCCTCATTCCTGGCTGGTAATTGAGAAGAATGCTGTGTGTGCTGAGCCAGTCACACACGTTCACTGGCCAGCCTGTGTTATCACAGAATCACTCAGGTTGGAAAAGACCTTAAAGATCATTGTGTCCAAACACAACCTAACCACACTACTCTGACTTTAACAACCCTCTGCTAAATCGTGTCCTTGAGCACCACATCCAAACGGTTTTTAAACACATCCAGGGATGGTGACTCAACCACCTCTCTGGGGAGCCACTGCACCATCTCCAGGCTGCGGGTCTGCTTCACCTGTTTCTCCTTCTGAAGGGGAACTACTCTGGGCCTTTCACTTCCACCCAACCACAGATTTTCGGGAACCATCTCAGAACAACCTTATCCTTCCAAACTTAACTTACCCTTGAAATCAGCCAGTGTCTAGAAAACGTTGAGGGGGGGGCATGAAAAGGGCACTGGCAATCAGATGGGAAGACAGTGTAATCACATAAATCTCATATCCATAGGAAACCAAGCAATGTGAAACTCTGCATTACATGAAAAAGTAAAATCCTGTGTCTGTCTCAGTTCATTGTACTCAATGATAGAAATGCGTGGGGGCTACTGAGGTGTGTATGAAATGTAGGCACAGTAAAAGGGAATAATGTGATAAACAATCTGAATAAGAATCAAGGTGAAACAAGACCTTTCAAGAATCCATAAAAGCGCCGTGCAAGTACCAATATATTTATGCTAAATGTATTCCTTGTCATGACATTTCATTATATTTTTTGTTTTACAGAGCAATATGAAGGCAGAGATTCTTACCCCCATCATTGACAGTGTATTATTGGAGGTAAGTTTCTCACACTAAGAATGCTCTAGTAATATTATTTCAAAATGAAGCAGTCACATTTATGTCTGAAGACAGAACTCTATATGAAGTAATGATGATACCATTCTGGCTACTGAGTGCCAGCTCAGAAGCTTCTTGTTTTTGTGTTCAACCTCTCCCACAAATACTGTAAGTAGTAATGCTGCATTTGTGAAGGTTCTTAAAAGTGTGTGACCTTAAAGCACGACTGACAGGCTGACAGCTTAAGTTCTGCAGCTTATTGGTCAGAGCACAGCAGGAAGTTTGCAATGTGCTACTGAGCCTTCTTTAATTTATGCACAAGTTGCCTGGGCTAAGTCTGCCTCTAATTGCTCTTAACAATTGCTGTTAACAATTTCAAATCTTACAAAGTGTTTCTTGCTTACGGACAGTTTCAGCGTGTGCTTTTCTTTAAAGTTTGGGTTGCAGAAATGCGGCAGAGTTTCCTATCCACAGGCATTTAGATTTCTTCTCAGATTCACAGTCCAGCTGCATTGGTCAGCAGATGGATAACCACATGTCAGGCATCAAAATGTTCATGAGTGATTTCTTCTATGATTCAATATGATCTATTTTTCACCAGAAAAGCACAGTGAGCAAAATGGGCCTCAATTTACCATGGAGAAAAGAGGTCAAGTGGGAGTAGTATGCTCATAAAGTACTGAAACATGTACTGTCTACAGCATGAAGTCTCTTCTATCAGCTAATCAGATCATATCTCTTTAAACAAACATACAAACAGTAGTGACTGCAGTTTGCTGTTCTGTATCTAAAGTCACGTTCTTAAAAATAACTTAAAGGCTGTTTTAAAATAAGCAATTTTGCATAATTCAGTATCTTTAAGGAAAAAATGAATAAAACTATTAAAGATTACTAGAGATTCCTTATGTTATAGGGAGAATTTGCTGTTGCAGCTGACACATCTTTATATGCTCCAGGACTTGCAATGTCTGGGATATACCAGAATAGCGGAACAAGCTGTTTTGTACTTCTATAACCTCATTATTTATATAGAAACACCTATTAGTCCTGCCTGAGTTCATTAAGTATTACAAGCTGCTGTGCTGTTCAGTGTTTAGAAGTTCTGCAAATACTAAGTGATGTATTTAATAATATAATTTAATCATTATAATAATTAAAACTTTAATTTCAGTGACACTCTTCCACCTATACCAAATTTAAAATTAGTTCATTTGATGGAAGGAAGAGTTGATTTGTATTTAAAAAGTCAGATCCGCTTCTGAATAAAATACCATGTTATTCTACTCACGTTACAAACAAAACTCTCCAGGAGTTCAAACTGAGGGGAAATCAGATTTTTATGTTAGCAATACAGGCCATGCTTATTTACTCTAAGCCATTGCAATGCATCATTTTTGTTATCTACAGATTCTAAAATCCTGTGGGAATACATATGCTAATAATGCATGATGCAGATCTAACGAAGACACATTATTCTAAAACCACAGTGTAATTCCTGATATACATGACAAGTAAACTGATGAACCTCACTTTCTCTCCCCATTAGGGCTGCAACAGTACTACTTATATTCAGGATGCTTTCCAGCTATTGCTTCCAGTGCTGCAAATTTCACATATCCAGACCAGTTTGAAAGCACGAGAGTGATGGTCTCCCAGCAGTTGTCACTTCTGGGCTTAACAGAGACCACAGACCTAATCCCTTTCATGCGTGCGGATGGAAGAGGTGGTATGGAAGATGTCTGGCCTCCAAGAGTCTTCTGAAGGCACACAATGTGGTTTTGCACATGCCATATCAAGCAACATCTTAAAACTCTTTCAGACTTTTAGACTTCAGAAACAGTTAGGAAAGTGAGTTATTTCTTTTCCATCAGGGTATATACCCTTTGCATTAATTTAAATTGGATTAATGATTTATTGGTATTGACATAAAAACAGATTCCAAATGTTGACCCTTGCGTTTGTACACAACATACGAAGCAAATTAGAATGCAAAGTTCTTTAAAACAATTCAACCCAAATGATAATTTCCTTTGCTTGCTTCCTGTCAGTTAAAAATGTGTATTTCAAAAGGTGCTTTCAGTATTTAAGTTTAATATTAAGTCAATATGAACAATAGTGTTGCGCTTGTTAAATATTATTTACAGTAGTAAAGGAACCTCGTATAATCTCACCACTTACATAACACTTTGTGTTCAAGGAGTTGCACAGTAATAGGCACTAACTTTGCTGAGTTAAAATTCTGGAGGATGCATACAGAATTATACTAATAAGAAATGGGGGTGAGACAGAAATTTTACCTTTTAATTAATTGACAGCGGCTTATGAAACACCCTCCAAAATAATCTCCTGTCAGATGTGTTACCAGGTTACCATTTGGGGTTCTAATTTGGTGCTTAAATGTTATGAACCTTTTTACCAAAAGGAGTTACAAACACTGATGAGTCAGAAGTATCGTTTTGGGGCACAACAGTGAAGTTGTGAAGAGAGGTGGTGAGACAATTGCTGTGGGTATGTTGGAACAGTCACCCTTTTTTTGAGGCAGTGACTTGACAGTGCAGCTGAGCAGCAGGAATGCTGCAGAATAACGCTAACAGCTGTGATAACTTCACATGCTCTTAGCTTAAAATCCTGAGCTGTGAACCTCAGTGTCTCTTTAGCCCAGTTTACATCCAAAGACAGGAAGACCCTTCCAATATTTTATGTAGCCTGTTCTCCTGGATTTTTATTACATTTCTCACAGCTGTGTTTTTTTTTTTCCTCCCAATACACTCATGAATTGTATTGAAATATTTTTTAATTGTAGCTAACATCTGAATATGTTTAGTCATAGCTGCATAGTTCATACGTTGTAAAAATAATGGAACAGAAGTAGTAATTTCCTGTTTGTTAGAAAGAAGAAACCATGTATCTGCTTTGTATATGGTGAGTCCACAGAAGAGATGACAGGAAGGTTTGTTTGTCTTACGCTGTTGGCCCTGGTCTGCATTGTGACTGTAGGGAAGGATGAAGTTTTCACCATCTCTGCAGTCAGTTTGTTATGCAAAATGTATTTTCTGCCGCTCTGTAATTTTAAAACAGCTTTCTGGGAAAGTAGAAAGTGTACAGCCTTCAAATCCACTTGCATAGAATGTGTTTTAAAAAGTTCTGGGAGCAAAAGCAAGCAAACCCATTGGCAGCCGGAAAGGGAAAGAAAGTTTGACATTTATTGGTACTTATGCCATACTGAACAGCTGACTTCACTACAATGTGTTTGTTTTTTTTTTTTTTTTTTTAAAAAAAAAGGACACTGGAAAATGTAACTGGTGAGCAGACTCAGCAGCCTGAGGTAGGATACAGCTCCCTCCAACCACAGTATTTGTGCTGCTTCCATCTGACTTTGCTTTATTTCTGGAAATGTGTTTTCAAATGAGATTTTTTTTTTAACTCGATGTTTCTCTGGCTTCTGCACTTTGGGAGGAATAAACATTCTCCTCTATGGTAGTACTGTGTGGTTGCTGGAAGAAATACGCATGCACGTATGTGACCAGGAGTGACTCCTGTATACACATGGGCCCAGATCAACTCCTCAGTGTGGATTACTGAAGACCACATGCTTTCTCCATGTACTTGACCATGAGCAGTTTGCAGTTCTAAATATCTGGACACCAATTAAAACAGCAAGAAACTTGTAAAAAGTTCTTTTGTGTAAAGCATTTTTTCCTGTTCTGTGCTGGTAAGCAGAATGTGAGATCTGGTTAAAAACTTGTTTATTTTTCAAACAAAGACTGTTGGGAAGCCTGGTGTTTTCAGCTCTCAATCATTACAACTTGGACTTACTCTTACTTTAACTCAATCATAATCTTTTGTCAGGAAGCCTTGCTGCTGCTCTTGGAATAGAGCTCCGTGGCAGGTACCTGTAAGCATGGTATTACTGCCCAGGGAATCGTCCAAGGGATGTACCAATGGCTCTTTTATACAGCTCCTGTACTGAGTTAATGTTTTCTGATAGAAATGATTTTAGTTACTTCTCCTTATGGAGCTTTTGTTTTCCTCTGAAATACAGTGCAGAATATATAGTGTTAAGCCTGCCAGAAAAATGTGATAACTAATAGTGGTGCTTTTTAGCGGGTGCTGAACAATACTGTATTAGAAGCCTCAGGGGATAATGTTTAAATGGTTGAGGGACATTCTTAAGACAAAGATTGCTTGTCTGAGCTATTCCTTGTGAGAGGTTTCGCTGTCTTGCTTAAATTATGTATGTACTGAATAAAGTTCTTTGCCCTGAAGTAAAAGGAGTTATAAAAATAACGTGTAGCATTGAGTGCTCACATCCATACAGGATAGGAACAGGAACAGGGCACAGTACAAACTTAGAGATACTCCATGTGACCTCAGATTTATCCCAAGAGAACTGTAATGCTGAATCTTTAAATCAATTTTAGGCAAATACTTTTTTATTAGAAAGCACTACATATATGTAACCAGAATATTTTATTTACATTGGCTTGTATATTTCCGTCAGTCAAATCATTTGAGACACAGAACTGGGACAGCGTACCAAAAAGTGTTATAAAGAATAACATGATGAGAAGTGTTCTGAGTGAAGTATTTCTGATTTTGTGATGTACCTTTGGGTTGACTGAGGGGATTTTATTGAGAGCCTGACAAAGACAGATGTTGCCATAAACTTTCATGGGAAATTCTTCCTTCTTTCACCTTTTTCCTAGTCGGAACAGTGAGTGTGCTCTGGCATTTGTTGAACTACTGGGTGTAGTCTGTTCATGTGTAAACATCTCTTCCCTGTGATTTGTTCCTACGCTCCAGCATCCATTGCTTCAGACAGCCACACCAAAGAACTGTCTCTTCTACTTCTTTCACGTTGTTTAGATCAGCCACTGAAGCCCTTAATATCATTCTCTAAAATATACCTTTATATACAAAATTACACTTATTACAACTTGACATCTTTTTAATGTCTCCAGTGTCACCCACTGGTCAGAATTCACAGTGATCTGAATGAGTCTGAAACCCCACAATATTTTGAGTGACAAATACAGATTTTCACCCCTCCCCCCCCCTTTTTTTTTTAGAATCAGAGAAGTGGTTTTCAGCACACAAGCAGTCACCCTGCTCATAGGATTATCTTCGAGACATTCTGCTTCTATCTCAAATGACAGCCCTGTCCTTTCTGTTAGTCTCAAAAGAATGTAAAGAGTGGAAAACTACTTTCCTGAGTTCTTTTAAAAACCATCTGAGAGCAAGGCTTAAAGTGACACCCTCAGCCAGTCTGACCTACTTTGAGTTTCATAGTCTGACTGGAAAGCCCTCTGGACTTGATGCATTTTTTTCTGTTTCAGGTCAACCTTTGTTGCTGAGAATATGAAAATATGAACAGCTGCTTTATTGTGCAGCCTGTACGTTTTCTATGCTCAGATACCAACCTCAGCACTCACAATGCTGTGCTTATAGAATTGTATTGCTGATGGTGTGCTGTTTTGCATTAAAAAAAAAAAAAAAAAAAAAAAGACAATAAAATCTCAAAAATTGACCTGTATTAAACAGATGGAAGAGGAAAGATATTTTTTAAAGGCAAAAAAGGGCATACTGTCTGAAAACAGAGATAATTTTCAAGGTTGTACTAGAGAAAAGAGTCTTTCAAAGAATTCTTCAGCATTGTTCAAAATAAACAGGAGATGACATCTGATTAGTTCCAGCAGAACTGGAATAACAGCACTTCTGAAGTAAAGGAAAAATCTGTGTGGAGTCGAAGGAAGTAAGGCAAAGACAAGAACATTAAAGGCAGTGAAGCTGAAAGGAAAGAAGACAGTTAATTTGATTGTGCTAGATCTGCAGTGCTCATTCTCCCTTTATCACCTGTACCCCAAAAGTCTCTGAGCACAGATCTGCTAAGAACTTAATAGCCTACCCACTTTGATCTCCTTTTCACAGCTTCTCTTTACTGTCTTTTGGATAGATGCTCTAATAGACTCAAGAAAGAGCACCAGCTATTCATTTTGCCTTTCAAATGAGTGAAAGAATATTTCTTCTTTAATAGTACAATAATGGGCAAAAGAGTCTAAAAAGTCTGCAGCAAGGCCTCATTGTAATTCTTAGTGAACTGAATTTGCTGCTGCTGCAAAGAGGAAGGGGTGAAGGCATTACTCAAACAAATGTAAGCTATTCCTCTTCTGTGCTAAAGGGGTGAAGCTGAAAGGCATTCAACAAAAGGTGCCAGATCTGGAGTCAGACAGTGTCACTTAAATGAAAGCCAGAATGCTGGGTAAATCAAACAACTTTTACACACCTTTAAATGACTCTCAAGCCATTCACTAGACTTGTAAAACTGTTATTCTTACTGCCCTGGCTTATCTCACTGTATCAGCAGCCTTTACTATTCTTATTCTTAAGGTGACAGAGCATCTTTCCTTCAGTCCCCTCATCAGTTCTCCCTCTCACCCATGACTATTTCACACATTCCTGTATGCCATCAGCTCTGCCTTTCTGTCATTTTTGTTCATTCTGCTCCACCTCACCTCCACACCTACTTCCCCCACCAGCTTCTGAGGTTCTTCCTCCTAACCCTCACCTTGTGCCTGAGAGGCTGCACCAAGACATCCTTCTTCTCTTCACATGTTCAGTTTCCAAAAAACTCAGGATGAAGACGGGGTTAAGATGACTGAGCAAATCAGTTGCTTTTTAGCCCCCTCCTTCTTCCTTCAGTGGAATTGAACAGGTTCAGGAAACAGTCAAAGGAGTGATTCCTTCAGGGGGACACCTTAACCTTGCCCCTACCCAGCAGCCTGCACTATGCCTGTGCCAGCTCCATCACCAGCAGGAACCAGGTTGCCCTGAATAAATGAGATGCTTCCTCAAGGTTCAGGAATGAGTCTGGCTACAGAGCTGCTCCTGGTTGTTTTCATGCCGTACACAGATGGGCCTCCATGGCAAAAACATTCATTCTCACAACACTCTCAAAACCTAGAAAAGCTTTTTCTTTTCAAATACAGAAGTGAAAAAGAGTAATGAGCAGGAAGACCCTCATGAAAAGGCAACTTTTAACAGCATGACCTTCGTATCCAGGAGAGGAAATCAAGGGAGCTTGTATACACGCACCCTTGAATCATGCTTCTTTGTGGGTGACATGGAAGAACTGTCTCCACTCCAGCAGACAGACTGACGGGGAAGCAGCTCTCCAACAGAGACCAAGAAGCCTTGGAAGACAGCAAGTTGGGTTGGCCAATGGTCTCCTCAGCTGTATTAGAGAGAGCACTGCCAGCAGCTCAAGTGAGCTGATAATCCACCTTGGCACTCGTGAGCCCGCTCCTACATGATTGCTTCTGGTTTGGAAGTGAAGCATCAGTAAACTGGGGTGAGATCAAGAGAGAGCCAATGTGCCTGGGGCATGTGTCCTGTGAGAGACTGAGAGAAGAGCCTCTGCTTTCCTACAGTTTGGATCCTACCTGCAAAACAAGGTAAGCTCTACTCAAGAGAGAGATTAAAAGCTTTTTCTTGTTCTTGGTGTCTCACAGTGGTAACTCAGGAGATGCAAACTTTCAAAGTAGTAAAACACTTAGAAAGCTGTTGGATAACTGTGGGTAATAAAGTCACAATTCCTCCCTCCAAGGAGAAAAAAAGGAGGAGGCTATAGGCAACAACAACAACAACAAGAGAGAGAAGAAATAAATTACAGGAGAAAGGAAATTAAATTGAGGTCACAAGGAGCAGGGCTATCTCTACCACCAAAATCCCAGGATTACTGAAGGGGAAGAGTGATAGATAGTGCCATCATCTGAAGCATTCAAAAACTGACTCAAATAGCCTTAGCAATTCTACAGTGACTTTCGATAGGTATTTCCCTTCCATCTGGAAGTAGCGGTTCCACAGAAAGGGGGGGAAAAAAAGGAGGTTTATTTTATAGACCGCATTAAAAAATCAATTTCTGAAAAGCTTTAAGTTATTAGCATAGATAAGCAATGAAACTGAAAAGCCCCTACATCAACAAAGTCAGTATTTTTCTTTGACTTTTTTTTACAAGATGGTAACAAACAACAGAAACAAATGCTACAGTTTTGCACAACTAAACTTAAAAAAACCCATATGGGCTCAAATTATTCTGAAGCTAATGTTCACAACTATTCCTATTAAATCTGAACTGCATCATGCAGTGCAGTGGCTGGAGAAGCAATTTCAGAAAGCTTCAGGAGGGAAAAGCTATATAAATGTAAGGGATGGAGGTTATGAAGTATTAACGTGACGCTAAATTGCTGCATATCATATTTGCAGCGGGCAGTTTACAATCTGTTCATCCTGATGGATTTAGCACAAGGGAGTCTGAAGCCCTAGCTCTGCAATTTCTGTCTCTGCCTACTAATTTATGGTTAGATTATACGCACAAATAACGTGTTAGAGCCGAATGACTTTGGGACCCTGCTCAGCCCAAACAGCTCCATTATGCTCAGAGGAGCAGTAATAAATGGAAAGTAAGGAAAAGTTCCAGGAGATAATGAGTTTGAATGCTAATGACCTAAGCTAATCCAAAAAATAGAAATGCAATTTTTCAAAAAGTACAAAACCCATTTGGCATCTTAATGGCTTATAAAATAAAACAGTAATAATGATTTAGTGGATTTAAGCCAAACGTACAAATTTTCCACGCTTTTTTTCTTTATCCCCTGAGATGTTGCAGAATTTATGAAAGTCTTCCTAGTTTGCTGCAGAAATTAAAATGTACTGCAGAACTCTCTCCTTCTGTATTCTGTTGGCCATCTTCCTCAACAGCCAAAAATGATTTTTCTTATGCATCTCAGTCACCTAGAGATTTAAAAAAGCTGAAAACTATACTCATTTCATGAAAACTTAGGTTGATTTCTATCTTTTATCAGTATTTCATTCTATGGAGAATATAAATTTCCTCCCACTTAGAAAAATAAATTATTGCATGGATTATTTCAGGACCTTATGATTAAGCATAAATCTTGAACAAACAGAAAATAGATGGGAATCCATAATTTACTACTGAAGTTGATTCTAAAGCAAAGTGTGTTCGTCCATTATTCATATTTTCTTAATACCAAGTAGTTCTGCTAGATAAAATGAAGTTTCTCAACTAAACTGCACAGCTGGCATTCTCCTAAAAAGATGGATAACAGAGTTCCCAAACTGGAAATAGAGATGCTGTCTTCTGTGGTGTATTGTTTCTTTCTTTCATGCAATAGAAATTGTATTTCATATGGTACCACCTGAAATGAAAAAAAACATTAATATCAGAAATAAGAGGAGGTTAAAAAGCAGTATTTTCTTAAATGTCAATGCAGTGGCCTTCACAATGCTACATTTCTTTCACATTTACAGTAATTAATTTTCCTCTATTACAAAAGGAAAAGAAAGGAAAAAAAAAGAAAAAGTCTAACTAAGCAGTTATTTACACAGAGGATATACACCAGATTGGAGGTAAAGAGCTACAAAAGACACCTATCAGTAGAATGATGGTTCAGGTACCTGGTCCTTGGGTAGAGGAACTCCAGAAAGAACCACAGGCCCTCATTTTCAGGGATCGTTGGCAGCATGGGGCTGTCTAAAAGCATCCAGTAGGCAGAGAGAAGCTGCATGGGAGAGCACTGGCCACATACACCCAGCTCAGTGAGCCAGTAAGTTGTAAAGTACTTCAAATTGGGCTTCTGCAGTCTTCATACAGTTCATTATGGAACTCTCTTTTAAAGGTAGGTGATGATCATCTCCTTGAGAGTGGAACTTGTTCAGTTATTTCATCTCCTCTCCTGGCAGCAAGATGAGGAGTGTTCTGTGTAATAACTGCCTAAATACCACAGACTCTCAGTGCCAACTCCTGGATGTCTCTTTGTGAACTGATCCACCTGCTGCAGAGTGTTCAGAAGTTAATTAAGTAATTCTGACTTAGTGCTTCTCAGCCAGAAGTTAAATTATCCTTATGAAAACTTGCAGACCTGTGCCCAATTTCATTTCACGTAGTATATTTGTATATGTATAGTAATCATCAGTGAGTCTTTTGAAAGCTGGACTGCAGCTCCTGAAGACGCATGTGATGCAGAGACAAGATGTGAAAATGCCCAGATCCAACTCAAGCTCAGTTTTAGTTTTCAGGAAACTAAAAAGTGCTTGGGAAAAAATGCGCTGCATTTCTTTAGTACTTACTCTCCACTGAGTGAAAAAGCAAATGCAGCTTGTCACCCATTCTGATAGTTCATGTAGCTGAGGGCTGAATAACATCTGTCTCTCTTTTCCTTTATGCTGTGAGAACTAGGATAAGAAGTGTTTCTTTGGCTGTGAAATCATACTGGAGGCAGCAGCTGCTGAAGCAATCTAGCAAATGTGTAGGCAGGATACAATGCATCAAAAATTGATGCCATCTAATGGAACAGAGGTTTCAAGCAGACTGTACAGTGCCTGTTACAGTGTCCAGTTCTGCAAGCATGCAGGACTGCTTCCCTTCAAAAAACTTTCAAATGTCTGTCTTGGAAACAGTGTGCACTTTAAGCTGAGACCAATAATCATGCCAAGTACCCTGGAATGCGCTCAGCAGTCTGATTCTGTGAGCTTTTTCTTTCTAAAAGGAGTTTTAATTTAAATGAGTAATAAAGATTTGAATCTATTAAAAGAGCAGAAACAGTAGGAGAATTATCTTTTGTGATACTTAAAAAAATAATAATTTAATTTCAGATCAAGTAACTTTACGTAGTCCTCAAATGAATTTAGAACTGCATATGGGCATAATTCTTTTTTCATTGCTATCTATGGGAATTCATGAAAGCATAATACATAAATAAAATTTCATGTTCCAAGAATGGCCAACTGGAAAATCCAGATGTGGCTGAACTCAGCATCATCACATCCAATTTTATTATGGCTCTCATCAGCAGACACTTAGCACTTCTGAGCACTCAAATGATGCTTTTCAAAAAATCTAGAAGGATCTCATCAATTTGAAATCACACCCATTGTTCTTTACAAATACAGTTTTCAAAAAGAGCCTAACTAATCTCACTCTTGCTTCCAAGCACACTTGCTCTGTGCTTCCTCTACTAGAATGTTTTGAATAGTTTCACTGTTTCCACTGCATAATTAGTGTCTTCTGTTGTTTGTGTGGGTGTCTTGCTTGAAAACATACAACAAGGGGCTCTTTTAGATCTGAGAACATTTATGTGAAGTCACAATCATATAAGGAAAATCAAGGAATCATAGAATGTTTTGGACTGGAAGGGATAGTTAAAAACTATCCACTTACAAATCTCTGCCATGGGCAGGGCTGCCACCCACCAGATCAGGCTGCCCAGGGCCCCGAAAAGCAAAACTATTTTTAGTTATCCTATCTGTGCTACAAATTCTGCAATGAAGATATATGAATATCTCTTTGGGAAGGCAGAAGGGGCCTGGGCCCAAGCGCAGGTAATGTCCTAAATAGACCAGCAGATTAGATGTTAGTGTGGTATTAAACTGGACTCTGTACAGCTGAATTTCTACATTGCTAGGAAAGGAGATATCCTTAGGAAATGACGGCAGTGATGCCAATCTGAATGTAGCTGGGTAGGAATCAAATTGTCTCATGTGAGCTTACTTGCTGATCTCTTGCGCTGCATGGGAGGTGACATGTCCACATGCTTTCGGACTGCTGAGATGAAAAGGATACATCAACTTCTTTTATTTTCTGTAAATGTGCTTTTCATCTTTCTAGCCATATATGTTCCACCCCTGTGCATCCTCCCTGTCAGTTACCTGTCATCTACCTTATGTTCCAATTTTATAATTCATTTCACCTGAAGATAAGATTGTGCCTTAAATTATACATTCACTGGGAGACCAACTTCTCTTGCTTAACTACACAGCTATCTGTCACTCAGAAATACAGAGATGTGAAGCACTTTACGTATTCAAAGATCTGAAAGCTTTCTATAAAGAGAGATGAAAGTGCTGATGGCAAAAGGAAGCACACTAAAATTGTTGGCAATTGCTGATGCGGAACTTTCATTAGCTATTATGCAGCCTTTGACACATCAACCACTTTTACTAAGAGAATTAATGGGAGGCAGGACAGTAAGATTATTTCATCTTGTCCTTTGGGGCACTAACTGTCAAAGAGACGGATGCAGTAAATAAAGTGCTTAGGGTAACAATGACCAAATTGTGTGAACCTGATCTAAAGACAGCCCAGAGCATGACCCTGGACACTTAAAAAATAATAATAAATGTCCACGACAGTTGACTGAAAGACAGTTTTCTCTTTCTCCCTTCTTCCCTCCATTTTCTTCCTGTTTTTCCTGTTCTTTCTTTCTTTCCTTTTCCTCCTTTCTTCCTCTCTACTTTCTTCTCTTCCTTCTCTCCCTCCCTCACTCCTTCCTTCCCTCTTTCTCTCCCTCCCTCCTTCCTTTTCTCTTCCCCTTCCCTCATAAAATGACAGCACTTCAAACAAGAACTGTCAGTTCAGCATCTCTCTCTAATTTCCCCTAATAAGGCAGAACACTGTTCTGTCCTTAGTCAGCTGTGAAATCCTTTAATGCTCCTTTTGAGACAGAGAATACAACACTGCTTCCCTTTAAAAAGGCAGAGGACAAAAATTGTGAGTGGGCTCACAATACTTTTCAAACCATACACATGAGGTTGTTACTCTGCTCTCATCAGTGCAAGGTGGAAGTGTGACTGTGGCACTGGAGAGGCCAGTGAGCCCTGAAGCAGTCTGCTTTGGGGAGGACAGACCACTACCAAGGGATGGATGCTTGCTTCAGCCTCAAAGAACAAGTGTAGCTAAAGCCTTCCCTGCATAACAGTGATTCCAGGCCAACCATCAACAAAACCACCTTGCTGAATGTTCTAATACCTCTAGATAGGCTGGTCACCATATATAGGGCTTTTTTAATGAGCACAGTGAATTGACTCTTATTTGTTCACTTTTAATTCTTACTGCAATAATTCTTTTCCCTACGTTGTTTTAGGGAACTGTCATTGAATCAGGTGCATTCAGAAATGTTAGATTCCTTATGGTTTGTCATGCTGAATTTTTTAAGTAAAGGAAGTCTAGCTTTAATATATCAGTTTAGTCTTGTCTCCTTCTGATCTGCTCTCCTGGATTGCACCTTCTTGTTTCTATCTTTTCCTTTATCACAGAAAAGAATATTCATTGCTGACACCTCAGATTTAAAAAAAAAAAAGCAACAGACCCAGATAAACATCTTAAACATCATAGCATTTTAGAACTGCTAAAAATAATAGCTGATGCCAGTAGGGTTCATTAAGAGTACAAGTTGATGCAAGTAGTGCTTCATAAGTTAAAAAAACAACACAATCTCCTAGTTTTAGCTGGGAGCAAACATTTCTTGTCACAGTGCAATTAGTAACGAAGACTCACCAGAAGAAACTGAAAAAGAAGTTGGGTCTCCAGGGCTTTATTCTAGCATCCTGTCCCTGAAAAGCCTACTAATTCAAACGTTTGCCCTGAATAAAATGCTCGTGCTTTCTAACCAAATAAACAACAGCCTTGAACTCTGCAGTAATTCTTATGTCACCATTTGACAGCAGTTAGGAAATACATCTACAACTGTCACATATAAACAGAGAACTGTCTCACAGCACCTGAGAAACTTCACTCATTCATTTTTTTCAGGACAGTTGCTATTGGTGGTTTAATGAAAGACGGCAGAAATAGAGAAGGATTCTTAACTTCAGCACTAAATGTAATAATAATAGTTTTCTTGAAAACATACAGAGATATTCAAGTTACCTAGACTGAAAAGATTCTCTTTTGTCAAAGGTATATGGATGCAGAAGTTGTTGAGAGTTCTATCAGCTGAATATTTTCTTCTGTGCCTGTTGGTATGTGTATGCTTAGAGATATGCATAGTCCCAATTACTTCCTGTCCATTGGTAACCACCACACTGCCAGACTTCATTTTGTTAAGCATTCAGAAAGAAATCACCCATATTTTACTTACTTTGATTTAGTACGTTGTCATGAGGAGTAGAGCATGTTGGGGACAAAGTTTAACATAGCTAACAGAGACATCTTCTCCTGTCCCCACAACATTTTAAATGATGTCCTTCCCAGGAAGATTTAAAAGCAGTAAAATAGATGGATTAAAAAATGAATCTTATCAAACCTTCATTTCAGAGCTCTCAAGGGTAATAAGACTTAGGAGGCTACGAAAAGTCCTCTCATATTTCACACCTTAAAAATGATGGACACAGAATGCAATGTTGTTTGTTAAAAATGAGATTTATTTCTTTCTGAAATCTTAACGAACAAAACGAAGACTACTTATTTCCTGCTCCTTGCAGCTTCTGTTGCGCTTACTGTGTAGCTAATGTCATTACAGAAAAAACAGATAAACACTGTGCTGTGGTTGATGTTTGCTACAAGCAGATTCAGCTATGTGGAATCCAGAAAAAGCATCACTCAAAGAAAAGTGGTTTGCTTGAAAAACATCTCAGCAGCTGAGTTATTTTCAAATGTGTTCCTCTACAAAGTGTGCAACCTCAGAGAAGGTGCCTTGGCCAAACTGAGAGCTCACCCAACAGCCTGGGCTGCCAAGATTTAGAAGTGTAAAACACAAGTGATTTAAAAGCTTATGTGCATGCAGGGGAATTGGCACACGTTAGCTTTAGGAACACAACTCATGGCTCTTGAGTTACCAACTGGTCTCAGAGATCCAGGGCAGGCACTGTAGTAATTTTTACAGTAGGACTGAAGTCAGATCTGGAGAAGGACAGCTGTGAGCACTACAACCAGTGGAGCTCTGGCAGATTTTTATCTCAGGTTAGAACCCTTCCTCACTACAGGCTTGACTCCAAGTTCCTGAATTTGTGATTTGCAATCCACGTGTTTTGGGGAACCAACTGAGAATGTGATAGAAAGCTGATGTTCTTTGATCAAGAGGCTTCTGATACTCCACCCTACCCTTCTTGTCAAACAAACAAACCAATCAGATTTTATCAAGTTGATCACATCTGTGAAAAGCTTTGTCAGTTCTTTGAATTTAATAATCATATTGTTTTTCAATCTCAGTACTTAGGTGTTCGTGTGCAGTACTTTAATGCAGCCAGCTCTTTCTTGTTGAGCAAACTATTCTTTGCCACCAAAGACCAAAGCGCTACAGACTTAATGAAGATGACCCTAGCACACATGAGAGAAGTAGATCACGGCCTCCTTTCACATCCAAAGAAACCAGATGCACTTCCAGCCAGCAAAATTTCCTGCAAGCTGTAACTCCAATGTTGTTAGCTACTGAGCCACCCACAAACATAAGTAGTAATCAGCTGCATTTTTGGTTGAAGGAGGAAGTGTTTCTTTGCAGGAATTGAAGCAAGACTAAAACAGATAGTGCTTTTCTTAAGCTTTGAGACTATTCCTGTGAGAAATGTTATTAAAAATCCAGTTGCAGTGGAAGACAAGATGCAGATCTAATTCTTGTTTCTTCAGGCACAAGCAAGTCCTTCTCCAGCCACACTCTTAAATAATCTTTCCATCCAATGTCACTTAACATTAAATAATCATGTTCTGAGTATTTATCCCACATACTGCATTCACTTCTCCTGGATGCCAGCAGTCCTTCTGAGGGAAGACTGTGTTATGACGAAAACACGAAAACAAGACTGTTTTGATGCAGCACAGCACTGAAACAAGCTTATTTGGTGTTTCTCAAGACACCTGATCTTTTTCTTTCAGTGACAGTCTCAGATATTAATCAAAGACATTACTTCAATCAAAACTGTCCTGAATCTCATATACTATCTCACAGAGTTCTGATTAGAACATCTACAAAGCTGTTCCATTCCTACTTTCTATTCTACAATACAGAATATATAAGATAATAAAAGCAAAAGGGGTACCAGCAGATCAATCTGAAAGATTACTTCATCTCCAGGAACACAGACATTAAATTTTCATGGGAAGGGACCACAACATTTTGTTTCTAGAATATGAAGTTTTGTGAACCCAATAGAAAGTCTAATGCTGAAGTGGTTGGATCTCCTGCAGAGAGGAAGAAGGGGCCCTACATACAAGCTGATGAGAGCCTAAGAAAACTCATGACATCCAAGTGGCAAACAGATGAACTTGAGTAATCTGAGAAATCTCTCACCTGTTATAAAAGCATAAAATCATTTGAGTTGGAAAGGACTCTTATATATCATCTAGTCCAACTCCCCTGCAATGAACAGCTCAAAAAAGTTGCTCAGAGCCCCATCCAGCCTGACCTTGAATGTTTCCAAGGATGGGACATCCACCACCTCTCTGACTTTTCAAGTCATGTTATCTTTCTCTGCCTCTTGGCAGCCTCATTTTAGAACAGTAACAATGTCAACTTTCCATCCTTGTAAGGTCTCATAAGATCTATGGATGGGAACAACTTAAAAATTGCCTGCAGTTTCGTGATAATATGCTGCCCCATAACACAGCTAATCTCTTTCAGAAGAAAAACAAAGAATCTTGCTCAGTTATTATTTGCCAGCATTGCTGTTCCAAATTTCTTTTTAAAATCTGCTATTAGTGCACAGCTTTGCTGCTTATGATTCCATATGAAGCACAAAAAAACAAAGCATACATCAATTTTTTTAATAAATGAAAAAGATAGTATGATTCGTTTTTGAAAATACATCACGCAATTTAAGTACGCGTAAAGAAGAACTTCTTACACTTTTAACCTAAAAAAGTCACCATGAAAAGTAATATGAATCTATGTAAATAGCCATAACCCTATTTATAAAATTGATGTTAGTCTGTAGATGGTGTGGGAGGCAGAATGACAAGGCTGGACTCTTTTCAGTGGTGAGTGGAGACAGGACAAGGGGAAACGGCTGGAAACTGCAGCATAGGAAGTTCTGCACAAATGTGCGCAAGAACTTCTTTACAGTGAGGTGACGGAGCACTGGAACAGGCTGCCCAGGGAGGTGGTGGAGTCTCCTGCTCTGGAGATGTTCAAGACCTGCCTGGATGCCTACCTGTGCGACCTGCTGTAGGGAACCTGCTTTGGCAGGGGGGTTGGACTCGATGATCTCTGGAGGTCCCTTCCAACCCCTACAATTCTGTGAGTCTGTGATTCTGTGATTCTCTGATTCTGTGTTTGTATTATTTATTTGAGTAATCTGTTTCTGGGCATTACAAGTATTGTCAGGAAGACATATATTTTTACTGCACTTTTTTTTCAGACTTTTTCCAATAATCTTGACTTCCTGAAACACTTATGAGAATACAACAGCCAGAGAAAGTTAGAAATAGTATACTAGTTTTGGTTCCAAGCTGAAACCAACTTCTTGTCACTTATTCTAACTGCTGTAATGACAGAATATGTAATTTATTTTGTTTTGTGAATTTTATCATTTCAAACAAATGCTTATTTCCAGAAATTATTTGAAAACTGCTCCTCTCCTCTGCCCTTGTCAGAAACAAATATCAGCAAATTGCTGATGTCTAGGATTCAGTGTTCTATACCAGAAAAATAGTGTCAGAATTAGCACTGCTGCTTTCAGAGGCACACAGCACTTAAAAGGCTAACAGATTAGTTTATAGATAACTCTTGGTACCAGAAGGAAACTTGATTTTGTTTTCTTGCCATCTAGCTCCTGCAAAACATATTTTCCTGTTAGTCATCTCATATATTTGGCTAGATGAAGTAAGAAGTTTTTTTGAGCAGATAGCGCCACATATGGAGTACTGTTTAAGGATTTAAGGATAGGGATCTGGAGAGAGTCCAGTGGAGGTCCACAAAAATAATGAGGAGCCTTGGAGCATCTCCCTTACGAGGAAAGTCTGAGAGACCTGGGACTGTTCAGCCTGGAGAAAAGGAGACTGAGAGGGGTTCTTATCAATGCTTATAAATATCTAAAGGGCAGGATTCAAAGTTAATGAGGCCAGGATCATTTCAGTGGTGCCCAGTGACAAGGGGTAACGGGCACAATCTGTAACACAGAAAGTTCCATACAAACATCAGAAATAACTTATTTACTGTGGGGATGACAGAGCACTGGATGAGGCTGTCCAGAGAGGTTGTGGAGTCTTGTTCTCTAGAGACATTCAAAGTCCACCTGAATGTTTTCCTGTGCAACCTACTGCAGGGAGCCTGCTTTAGCAGGGGGTTGAACTACATGATTTCCAGAGGTCCCTTCCAGCCTCTATGTTTCTGTGATTCTGTGAGTCTGTGTTTGCTTAATACTAATTCTAAAAATACAAGGCAAACAGAAAAATTTGAGCATTGTAAGGTACTTACGTACCTTCAATACTTGATGTACTCAGATGACAGAGTTCTTGTTCAGGAATTATGGGCAGTATCTTACGTGCAGTAAGTGGAATCAGTTGCTTGTTGGCCTTCACTGTTAAAAGTTAAAATATTTTTAACTCACACTGTTAAACAGCAAATACATCAGCAGAGTGTTTGAATACGCAAGTCTGAAAATCATTGAGAACTATCTGATTACAAGACAGATGTGCATAACCAATTTTTCAATAGGATTTCAGTGTCCAGAGATGCAAATGTATGTCTGGAAGTCCTGAAAGTATTAAATATGTTCTGGTATTTCACTTCTGCATGCTATTTAGACTACAGCAGGCTGATCTGAAGTCTTTATGGAAAGCAGCTGGGAGGTAGGCAACTAAATTGCTTGTGAAAAGTTTACTAGTAGTGAAAATACATGCAAATTTGGGTTTAACTAGAAGTCTCCCTGTATGGGAACTGTTGAGTCAAGGCCTGAACCACTGATTGACCACCTGAGGAAAGGACTGGGTCAGCCCTGAAGCACAGGTGAAGGTGATTCAGCTGTGTGAGCAGAAGTCACAGGTGGTGCCTGGCTTCATCTCTCCTAGACCCCATTTAAGGGCTGACTGCCTCTAGGGAAGGGTTTCTTTCTGGAGATCTCCTCTCTGTGGAGTCTTTCCTGGTAACCTAGATCTTTGGATACAGGTGAGCATTCCTTTCCTGTTTGTTTCTTTTCCCATTTTCACCATGGCAATCTTTCTGTAATACCCACTGTAATGCTTCTCAAATACAAAAGCCTATCATTGGCTGGTTGAGAAGAAACAAATTTAGAATGTAGACTTTCCAATTCATTTTAATATGAGGACAGCCCAGATTGTCACTCAGGAACATTTAATGTGGTTTCACATAACATGTCATATGCACAAGGAGAGTATCTAGGTGTCATATGGTGGTTAAAAGAGATGGCATCATGCACCTCAGAAACAGGGAGTGATGCAGTGATGCCTTTAGCACACTGCCAACAAGGATGCTGATACAGTATCTTACTGGAGTACAGGTAAAGAAAGAGTGAAATAGTGTTGCCAGGCTAATGAAGTCAGAGTTATTGATGCAATAATGTATTTTTCAAAGAGCTACAGAAGAAGTAGAACCCAAAATATTTTAACTTCAGGCTCACCCTGTCTCTGACAATTCATGACTTCAGTAAACTTACAAGTGGGTTTCTGTTGTGTTTATAACAAGAGAATGTACTGTAATATAAGTTTAGCTTCATCTCTTCTTCACTTACTGTATCTACTGACCAATTAAAAAGTGAAGTTTGGATCTTGGTAATTAAGAAACTGTATATGAAAAATAAAGCTAAAATAAATAAACCTAGGGCAAATTTTAAAAACTGATCTTATTTCACCCTCAGGCTGAACCCTGGAAGAGAATGTGGGCTTATATTTCTTTCAGAGCCTAAGTGCAGCACTGTTCTGCATGCATGCAAATAGAACAGAGAAATAAAAGACCAATCATTTAAAAGCACCCTACTGAAAGCATACAAGAGCTATAAAAGCTCGTTAAAATTACCTGTCCCTTCTTGATTTTATTCTCCTTTCTGAAACAGCGGAAGACCCCAAATGGTAATTAACTTTCACATTTTTTTTTTTCCTCTGGAGATGTTGCATCTTTGAAATTAGCAAGTTTGTGTTTAATATTAAACATCATGATAAGCTTTGCTTCTTTCAGCATTATTCATCTAAGTTACAATGGCAAGGGCAACAGCTATGTCAGGAACTAACTGGGAAGGATCAGAATCAAATATGTGATGCCTCAATTGGCCAAGATTAAACAAATCTCTCCTGTCTTGGCTTTGCATCTACTTAATACAGTAGAAGCTGTATCCTGCCTGTCCTCATGCTAAAAAGAAAATGTATCGCAGAATACAAGGACTGAATCTGAATTCAGTGGGATTGCAGCCCTGGCACTACTGAGCCAGGCATTGCTTCTACTTCCAACCTGTCAACTAGCCTGAAGTTGCAGCAGTGCCTCGGAGAGATGGCAGAATATGGCACATTTCCTTTAATCTTGTAGGCTGGGAACCATTATTTTAATATGATAGCATGGAAAGCAATGTAGGAATTCAAGTGACTGCTGGGAAATTTACCTAATTGTTTCTTTCATGCAAATTATAGTTGCAAAGCATGCTTATATCAGATGGTATGGATGTCACAAAATGCAAACAATCCAGAAGACAACAGCAGCCCTGAAACTCTGAGGTTTTTTTATTCTCCAAATCCTGGCTGTCACTGTGATCCTGCATCATTCTTCTTTAAGGATGAGTTATAAAACTACCATTCAATTGCTTAGTGGCTTTTATAGCATTCTATAGCATATGTTTTAAACAAGCCACCCCACTTCTTATGTTCCTGGAGACTCCAAAATTTCTGTACCTGAGATCTGCAACTATTTCTTTTTGCTTGCAGCATTTAATCTGTTTTTCTGCTTTTCCATTTCTCTTAGCCTGAACAAAGAGCCACGCAGACTTGCTGATGCGTTATCTTTTATTTTTATTTTTTTACTTTTGATTGGCATACTTTGGGCTTTTTAAAAGTTACTTTTCCATTTGAAATGTAGATATAAATGTTGATGTACTTGCTTCACTGGATAGTTTTAAGTGTTACATTTTATGCTAAGACTGCAGCAACTGAGCTCTGTATCACCTTGCTGGTGGCCTTTGTTCAAGTTGACCACTGTTCCCCTAGGAGAAACACAAAACACCTCCTCAGCAACAAAAGTCATGTGAACTGCTGGCCAACAACTGCCCCAGCCTGACCCCCAGGTATGGCTGGAGTGGCTTCTGCTCTTGCTGTTGTGTTATGAATGGCTGCAAGCCTTCAGGAGGTATTTCTATTGCTGCTGGGAATTGAGGCCAAAACATGGATGCTGGTCTTTACTAACAGTAACTCAGCAAACCATGGAGTAGCCAAGTGCTGTGTGCATTTACTGACTCTGGGCTACATTCATTTTCACTAGAGAAAACTTGTAACTCTAAGATTTCAGATAAGTAGCACGGATGTGAACATACAAATGCATGTTGTAACTCACAGGCTAATGAAATATCAAAAATGCTACTACTTCAGTAAGTACAGTCTTTGGAATACTCAGTACTGTCACTGAGATAAGTTCAAAATCTGTTTTGGCGAATGAACTATGCACATGAATTAACTTGGCATGGCTAAAAGCCAGGAGTTTCATAATATAATCAGAAGAAAACATACATTGGAATTAACTTTGCATTACTGTAGCAGACTCAGAGAGTGAGTCAGGGAATCCTGTATTTGTATACCAGAATGTAATGAGCCAAAGTATGACTTTGTGAGCCAATGGAGTGTTGCTGAAAATGAGAGAAGACAATTTCAGCAATGTGGCAGGCGTTATGTCTGAACTAAGATAGCTCACAAAGACTGTAGAGTGCTAATATGATGATATTAGCAATATGGTTCCCTTTCTGTACACTACTCTTCTAGAACAGAAGTGGGAAGAGGATTTTTTCCATCAGACCTTATGCTGCATTCAAAATAGGAAAAAACTGAATGTGATTTTTTTAATGCTGGAAAAATGAGATATGGAATTTATACAGGTGAACTTCTATGTACTCACACTGTAGCTTATAACCCATATACTTACATTAATGAAACTTCCAATATGAATCTGCTAGGCAGATTCACTCCTAGGTATTAAACCTCTTATTTATGCAATCTGTATTTCTTGTGTAACTATTTTCTTTCTTTCTTTCTCTGTTTCTTTTCCTTTTTTTCCTCTTTTTTTTTTTTTTTTAACAGTGTAGTATATAGTTCATACACACACAGGTAATTATGTGCCATGCCCCCAGGCTTAAATTCCTTTTAGGATACAGCTATACAAGAACAGCAATATTTAATGAGTTGCTAATAGTGGAAAAGGTATTTAAGTAGTTTGGCAAAAGTGGGTTAGGGAAAAGGTATACAAGCAGCACAAGTACAGCTACCTTCCATTTTGTTGGAATTGAGGCGATTTAAGCATTGAGCCACATGTGACAATTTAGCAGTTTCTGAGGTCTTTTAGAACACCTTGGGGGAATACTACCTAGTTCTCATAATTGCTGTTATTAATTTAGTAAGCTGTTCCAAAACCTCTTCTACTGCCTCTCCAATTTGGAAAAAAAAAAGGAAGTCTTGAAATAAAAGTCTCTGATGTGGGAATCTCCCTAAGATTCTCTGTCATGAACACAAAGCAAGAAATTGATTTTTTTTTTATCTATACTTTGAACTACTACTGTCAAATTCTATCCAGTATGAAAATGTTCCATGTCTGGAAATATAGGTCAGCCATTTAAAGAACTTCTTGCACTGAACAAAAAAGCATCCTTTGCTGTTGCAGCTGAATAAAGGGAAACTGCATTATCAGTTTAAGCCATGCAAGGAAATGTTTTATGAAAACAATGACAGATCCAAAGTCTAGATAACATGTACCACTCTGTATGTACTTTTTTTTAGCTTAACAGAACAGTCACGGTACAATCTACATTCATGATCAGAAGAACACACTAAAGCTTCCCTAACATCACTGTATGTGCCAGTTCCTTTAAAATACCATGATTTTCTAAAGTCAGAAAGTTATCATTTCAGTCCCACCATAGAGAATATACTGTAGATCTTCCCTCCTTGCCACTGGGCTGGATGGTGCACAGTGGCAATAACAGTTTTAGATACGAGCTGTGAATTATCTATTTGTAGTAACACATTAATGCTAAGCCACTAATTTACTTTGCCTCCTTAAGAAATCATTCTCAAAGTATGAGTTTCCTTCTTTGTCTTTCCTTATCCTTTTCTGAACTCTGAATGCTTTGAGAAGTATCTAACATCTTTTCATCCATGAGATACCTTCCCACCCCCTTGTAATACAGAGTTGTTTATTTTCATTACGGTGTTTCCAGGAGGTTTGTACTGTCTTCAGTGAATCTCAGTGTTATGCTTCTAGACTTCAAGCTACATACTAATGATAAATTAAGTACTATCAAGGGCTGTCAAATAAGTAACCTATCACAATTTATAACCGACTATAACAGTTGCAAATCCTGGAGGTAAAATGAAGTAAATACTTTCCATATGGTTCTGATTCTACTTTAAGTTGTATAAATTGGAAAGTTGTCTGGATTCAGTAGAATCATAGTGTGTGAAATCAATGAATATCTGATTAGAATAAAGCCAATTGTTGCAGTCTATACAACTAAGCATCATTCTGAGTTAAATGTATAGATTGAAGCAGGAGGAAGTAAGAACAACAAACCAATATGGGATTCCTGTTCTCTTCAGTATAATAAAACTACATTTGAATTTCCATAAAATTTCATAATCAAAAATGCCTTTGGATATTCAGCACTAAAGATGACATTGTGCTAATAAAACAGGTATGGTGAAGCTACTAAAGACAAAAGATGTCAGGGGGATAATCCCTTTCCTGGGGGATGAAAATAATGAGCTCATAAATATATCTTAGAGGTAGCTTGTGCTCTAAAACTAAGGAGTATAAATTGTACTCCCAGGAGAGTTCAGACAGACAGGGAGCTATTCACTCTTTTCTAGGTAAAATTGAAATGCCATGAGTTACTGAGTTGTAGAGGGAAATTGCTTCTTCTCTAATTCTTCAAGAATTGACAAGACAAACAGCGAGGTACCAAAGCCTAGACAAATTTAAAGCCATTTATTTCATTTGCTGGCTCTGTAGCTGTTCTTGTCTTGAATTCGTTCAAAGCTATTATTCTTTATGTTTATGTTTATCTTTGAAAAGACAGAGCTCCCTTTGTGGAACCAGAATCGATTGAAGTTATTGCAGCATATGACTTTTCCTGCAATATCAGTAACACTCAGAGCCATATTTGCTAATTTACCCTCACACAGATTTAATAATAAATTCTAATTTCTGCAACTAAAACCTTGAGGTTAGCCATGCCCCTTAATTTATCTGTGCTAAACACACTATACTCTCAGAAGACCATGTTTTAATACTGATCTGAAGCTATTAAATTTTACTTTGTTGGGATTTTTCTCTAGCACTGAGCTGCTAAGTGCCAGCAGAGACATTCTTTGGGCCTTCATTGCTATCTTTGTCCATCCCATCCTTTAGTAGTTGATTTTGTTGAGTCATAAATACATACAGCATACATATGATTGCCTACATTTGTGTACAATTTCCATACACTAACAAAGTACTTGGCTGCAAGACTTTAAATATGGCACACAACATGACTAAAAACTAAATTGAAGTATTAAAAACAACAGCAACAACAAAGGAGAACAGTCGTTAATGCAAAACATTTGGAAGACTGACAGAAGCATTCCAACATATTATATGTCATTGTACAGACTCACTGTGAGAATTATTTATTTCTGATATGAATATGTTTCCATAACATAAGCCAGATCAATTTTTTATAGGATCAGGGTAACTCTGAAACAAAACAGAGGCATCCCTTGGCAGGAAAGACTCAAAAGCATTTCTTGAACTCTCCATGCTTCAAGATGTGTTAGCTTTTTATTTCATTTTATATTACCTACCAGGAAATTGATGAACTTTAGTAGCAAAAATGGTTCTTATATCAAGTCTGGAACCACTTTTCCCTTGATCAGTAGAAAATGTTGCTGTTCCTCTGTGCTTACAATCTGTTTTAAACAAAATAAGATATCCTTAGCTATAAAATTCTATACATCAGTCATTAGAGGGGAAGTGGGTAAACCTCTTATATTTAAACTGTTTAACATCTCCCATGAAAAAGAACAGGAAAGTTTTGTGATAAGGTCTTGAGAAAAAACTTAGCCTGATGGTTTTTTTATTTTTCCAAATTAAATTTTATGTCTTCATGCTTGCCCTTTTCAAATTATTCTTTCCCTCCTCTGGAGCATGTATCTTGAGAACGTTTTGGAAGGTTATCAAAAAGGTCACTCTGCACATTCCTGTGGAGGTTAAGAATCTCAGCACTAACAGTGGAATAGCTAGAGTTGAGTGTACTAGAATCCTAGGAAGCCTACAGCTTATTTGCTAGTTACCACAAACTAGCAAATAAGCTGTAGGCTTCCTTGGATTCTAGTGCACCTTTGGGAGCACAGTATAGGAACGAGCTCTGTATTACTGAGAGAAAGAGATGATCTTAATAGCACTGATCTGTAAAGACAAAAGCCCAGGTTCTCAGCATCCAACAACAGACGTGCCCCAGTATTTTTATTTAGGGAATGCTAAAAAAGAAAAATCATCTTTAAGAAATTAATAAAATTAGCACTATTTAGGTCATGGTATTTTGTGAACACACAAGTGAGATACAATATGCTGAAATCCTAAGTCTACATTCTGATGGTTAATGTTAAAGGAAGCTCTGGAATTGGCTTTAAGGCAAGTCTGGAAGAGTAATAGTGAAGAACTAATTTCTAATTTAGCTCTTTTGTCATGGATCAGTTGCAAGCTCCTTCAAATGTATTTGGCTATTTTATTTTATGCACTTTTGGAAATAACTTCGTTAATGTTTCAAAGAGTCTCAGAGTCTGCCAAACAGAATATCTTGGAATGTCTCAGGAGGAAATGAATAATTCCACATTTCTTACCAGATTTCAGTAGTACTCAGAAATTAAGAGAAAAAGTACTGACTGAACTATGATAGTAAAAATTCATAGCAGCTGTTTTAGGCACATAGTACTACTCTGACAGATTCTTCAGGCACCACTGAAAAAAGCAGTATGTAGACTTTTGATTAAAGATGGCAGAATGTATACATATAAGGAATAAAACTTTCAAATCTAATTTGTATGTTTTTGTCTTTTTGCCAGTAAGATACTGATGTTGTACATGATGTAATAAATTGTAAATTTAACTAATAACAACACTATTCCTCTACTAACAGGAAATGCTCTCTAGAAACCGATCAGAAACCAGGAGCTCACAAAGGGCATCTCTTCTTTCCTGCTTGTGCCCAAAACAATTCTGAAAAACTTGCATTTAATAGAAAACCAATGTTTAAGAGTAAAGGTAGTAAATCGTTAATTATCACTACTAGCAGCTCTGTATTAAAATGAGATGTTATGACTCAGAGCGTAGACAATAACACTCATGACATTTGCATTTTGAAAGCTACCACAAAAGTCCTTCAAACCAGAGCATTTAATAGCCCACTTATAAAGATCTATTTTACAGTTCATAGAATTTGTACATATGTTAAATAGCATTCAGATTTTGGTTCCTGCAATAAATAAAAGGTCATGTATTTTAACCACGTTCATATGATGTGATTGTTTTGTCATTTTGAGGGGCTGTCATTTTAAGCAACTGTTTCACTTATTAATTAAAAATATATGTATAAAATATTTACATTATGTAGATACAAAAAAAAAATCACAAACATTCTGATCATGGAAACATCTTGTGTGTAGGCACTCTTCTGCCTTCTGTTCAGCTGTCATTAAAGCTAAACTCCTATTGCTCTTTCATTACAAATCTGCCTGTGAATATAGTTGAGATGATGATAAGCTACATGCATTCCCATTATTTTTTTTATTACCATTGTGACCAAGGTCTCCCCATTCTGTAGCTCCCAACTACAAGGAGAATGCACATCTGTCTGTTAATAGGAACTAAGTTCTGGTTCTCAAGAAGCTTCCTACCCACTCAGGCCTGACACAAGTAAAAAGTCTCAGAAAAAACTGCTGTGAAAAGCATCTGAAAGCTATTCCATTAGGTAAGAGGGTAAGTAACTTTTCACAGTGATGAAAGTGTGTGCTCCCTGTACCATATAGCTCTGACTTCTAATAAAAAATAAAGACCAGCAGCTGATGAGGTCAATTTTCTGCATAGATTTTGTGCAGAGTACTTTATCTTGGTTGTCCAAAAGTCTCATGCTTAGAGTACTCCTACACTTTTATTCTTGCTTATTCATGGCATGTTGCTAGAAGAAATACTGTGAATCCTAATTTCAGACTCTGTCCGAAGTGAATTGCATAGGAAGACCCTGTTTTGTTCAATGAAGGCAATGTGTAGAAATAATTGTTTCTGTTTCAAAATAAGTTATTCCATAGCAAAGTTAGTTTCTGAATTGCTTTGAGTACAAAGGGGAATTTAAATCTGTTTAAAATGGTCACTGGCATCTCTTAAGGCTTAGATCAAAGATCAGATGTATTCATTTCATCTACTGAAATAAGTCTGAAACCAGAAGTTCTTTAGACAAAAGACCATAGGCTACCAATTATGTGTCAGAAAAAAAAAAAAAAAGCTAAAACAAACAGACTTCATTTAGTAGCAAAAATCTTGGATTTGCATCCACAATTCAAAGATGAAAGGGATCAGTCATCTGAGTATTCCAGAAGTTTCTACAACACTTTGATTAAAATACTGTTGTCTGAAACACATAATCAATAGCTTTGTTATTGTCAATTTTTCATAATGTAGATGTTTAGTGCAGGTGAACTTGTTACTTACAGTTTTGGCCATTCTCTTGGACTATTTTGTAGATGACAACTGAAACAGTCAAGACAATAACAACTGGAATCATACTGAGCCAAATGATCTTCGTCATACACATTGGATCTGTCCATTAAATGTAGAAGAGATCAAATTAAGCTGGAAATCACAATTTTACATGCAGCTCAGCCAGTAAGAAAATGCTTCAAAGATCAATGTTTATATTTAACGTAAAACAAGGAAAATACATATCCTCTCTTTCTTTGCTTTTTAATAGGACACAGAAGAAAATGATTTACTGTTCGATGTTCACCTGTACTGGCACTCTCAATTTCCGGGTCCATTTTCACGTATCAAAGAAGGAAAAATATTATACATAGAAATTTTCTTATTAAAAAGTAAGAAAATACCTCCCATAGAAAGCCCATGGGGAATACATTCAACAAGCTATTAAAAGCTAGTTTGGGGAAGAACTGGTGAGTCTTGGTGTGAAAAGGAGGAAAGCTGCTCTTGCAGACTATGGCTACTGAGAAATTAAACCACATTCCTGTGGAATCAGTTCAGTACCTAGTGCAAGCCTGAACTGTGTACCACAGAGGAAGGGCATGGAGAACTTGCCTCCCTAGAAGACCTTTGAAACCTCTTTGGCAGCTGCATGCTAATGTGTACCTTGACGTTGTCTAATAAAATATTAAAAAAAACAACAACAACAAACAACAATTTGACTCTGACTCATAAAATCAAATTACCGGCCACAGCCAAAACATTGTTTTCCCTCTCTTGATGTAGAATACCACAATTAGACCTATATTAACTTTGAATGCCTTCTTCTCTGAGAGGTCAAGCGGTAACTACCAATAAGGCTTTCAAGTAAGCACAGTTCATCCCTCCTAATTCATAACTAAAAAGTACTTTTTATAGAAGTCATTTAGGCCTTCTCCTTTCAGGCATGATACTGTACTCCATCTTGTAGTAACTTGTATTGGCTTGCATGCCAATAGTGCCCAGTCAAAGCTCTGTGAACCTCTCCAGCTTTGTTTTGAAGTAAGCGAAATAGTTGTTAATTTTTATCAATAACTTGAAAATACTATTAGGAAATGGTGGTGAGATCACAGTTTTAAAATTAGTGGGCAAGTTGAAAACTATGCTCATATGCAGTCCTATTTTAAAAAAAAAAAAAAAGTTCCCTCTCTTTACTAGAATTTAACCTGGAAATATTTTACACTGGTTTATCCAACTCAAAAACGCTTAACTTTTCCAGCAAAGACATAGCATAAAATGCATTTGCCTTACAAAACTAAATGAATGTAATAATTCAGCAATTCCCCAATGGAAAGTGTAGCATACATGGGCTGGAAGGCCTGACTGTGGTCAGGCAACCTCCTGCAGCACAAAGAGAAACTTAAATAGCTGTCAGGCTGTCCTCAGGGAAAAGTAAGCCTAGCTCAGCAGAATATTTCTCTTTTAAGAATTGCTGAAAGTAGGATGTTGCTGCACAACATTATGAAAAGTCAAACTTGTCTAGTGGTTGTTCTGCCTTCAAAGTTAACTGAATTGTTTAATTTACCTTCTAGACAGCAGAATTATGCCATAAAGGGGAAGGGAAAAAGAAAAAAAGTAATTCCAGCTTTTTTCAAACATGCATTTTGTAAGTCTGTCATCATTAAGTGGAGAAAAAAATTAACATTTACAGATGCTTATTTTTCTGTCTTGTTTCTAGGGAAAAAAAAAAAAACAAAAAAAAAACAACAAAAAAACCAAACAAAAAACAACAACAACAAAACATAGCAAAACATGTCAGCTGACTACTTACAATGGTCTTGTACTAAGGGATGATCAAAATTGCATTGTTTTGTTGTGAAATAGTTTCAAATGGTTGCTGAAAGCAGATAACTACCTACTGCAAATTTTTTGCAAGATGCAAATTGTTTCCAAATCTCCTTTGTAACTTACATTCCATGTAAGACTTCAGTTGCAGTGAAATATTCATACAGCTGTTTTGGTCATTGATCATAGCCATTAGACACGAGTGATTTAGGTATTCTTCAGCTGCACTTCTTCCTCTGACTATGGAGCTGTTGATGTGGATTTCCAGAATGTAGTAGGTACTATGCTCTACTTCTTCATTTGCATGAAGCATGGTGAAATTAAAATATTTATAAAAAGAAATAGCATCTTCTGTGTTCACTTCAGATGAGTCTTTGGCTATAGGAAATACAAGGTTACAAAAACAAACAAACAAACAAACCTGTTAAATAACAGTATACAACTCTCAGAGCAATAAAATATTTTCTCTGTCTTATTTAAGAAAATAAATAGTGCATTTTTACATTACTGACTGTAATAAAATGGACAAAAGGATGTAAGGATCCTGAACAGTTATGAGGAGTACTGTTTATCCTTAAAAAATACATTTCCTCAGCAAATTATTGCCCTTTTTTTTTTTTAATCTTATAACTAGCTTCAAATCTTTTGTTGTTGTTATTGCTCTGTCACATTTTGTCAAAGCTAACAAAGCAAAAAACTGAGCTATGAAAGAAAAGAAACAATAAAAGCTGTACAATGATAGACATCTGCAGTGCACATCTAGCTCCTGTGCTATTAGTTGCAGAAAGCCTTTGTTTCACTTCAAACCACAAGCTGTGAGGCTGGTAGAACATTAACAACAAATACAGGTAAATGAGACATTGTCAGAAGTGTTAGAGTTGTATGTGTATAAGAACAGAGTTTGTCCACATATTTGTTTGTTTTGGTATTGTCCACGCTTGGAAGGACAGCTCTATTCTTCAGTAAGGAAACGATGCAGTTTAAAGAAAACTGCATTTCTCACATTCAGGTCTTGGCCTCTTGCCCCTGTTGCTGGCAATGTTAGGAGAGCAGAATTCAGAAGCTTCTCCTCCTCCAAATGTTTTCAGATACACTGCAAATGCATAAGGCACAGAAGAAACATACTGCTACTACTCTGAAAAACGGTGGATGTTGCTAAGTGTTTCATACTGCTGGGCCTGTCCTTATTCAGTGCTGCCTTCTATTAAACAAGAAATGCCACTAACTGTTTATGGACATTACAGATTATATGCACAAAAATGGTCATTTAGTTCTTTTAATTTCTGCATAGCTGCCATCTAAGTAGTTACCATCTTTGATTTATTTCTTCAGATACTTGATTGCAAATTTTCATCATATAATATCAGCCATCAGCAAGCAGAGATCCACAGTGACTCTCAAAATTAAACCTATCGAGAAAACTCATCAGAAACTATAGAACTCTACAAATAAATATTTTATAAAATCCAGCAAGAAAAAAAAAAGAGATAAAAATGCATTCGTAAAACCCAGCTGGTAGGGGTCAAATTTGCAACAGCAATAGTTGGAATAGTTGGACAAGGCAATCTCGCCGCACTTCTTGCAGACCTTAAGATAATGAATGCTCCCCCATACACAAGATCCTCAAAGAAAAGAAATCAGCACTCACAGCCAAGAATTACTGCTGCTACAAACATAACAAAAAACCTGTGTTTTGCAGCAATGCAAAGAATGCTATTAGAAAAAAAAATATATCAAACCAACCAACCAACCAAAAAAACCACCAAACAACAGCAGTACCTGCAGAGTTTGCAAAGACAATGGAGAACCAGTGCCATATTATCATCTTCAACTACCAAATCAAGCCATCAAGTCTTATGCTATAATTGACTACTTCCAAATAAAGTACTTTGCTTTTCCTACTTACTTTTTTTATCTATTGATCTTGATTCATGATGATCAACATTCACATCTCTGCTGGATTCAGACTCTGAGTACTTAGTATTTGACTGTTGTTCCCTACTAGAAGACAGGCAAATACATGGAATATTCTGGAAATTTGAATGATTTACAATGGTCTTCAGTAACACAATCTGATTTTCTCTTTTTTGTTGCAGCGATCTTTTGCAGGAATTATTAAAAGTACAAAGTGGAAAGGTGGTGCTATTTAATGAACAGGAATCCATGCACGATACAACTACAGTGTTAGCTGAAAAACAAAGAGTACTGTATTAGCAAAACCATCTCTTCATGTAAAATATCCTTTAGCCATCATACAATGAAACGCACTTCTTGAGGGTTATGGCAGAATACTGCATGCACCATCAAGCAAGGAGAAGAAAGCAGAGAATATTTTCCCAACATACATTTTGGATTTTATTACTGAGTTACATGGAATATCTTTCAGTACTGACTGAGTTGCATTTGTGGTGATCTCTAGTGTCAAAGTTGTTCAAATTTCAGTTTGCTTGAAGAGAAAATGAAACCCACTTGTGTTTGAAACAGGAAACATAGCCCTGCGACCATGCAGTTGCAACCCACCAGAGTGATCACACTGTAAAATAGTTAGGAGAATGAAAACTTTCTCTCCAATGACACTTAAACCCACAGAAATACTGCTGAATCCTCCAGCCACCCTTCCTGCTTTTTTTCTATTCAATCATTAAACTTAATGCACAGTGTTTTTGCTAGTTGAATTTCAATACCAAATTACTGCAGCTGAAGCACATTAATGCAACAAATAACAAAAAAAAAACCAAAAACCCACATAGTTTCAATTATTAATGCATGTTATTTTAAATGTCTTTTACATTAAAGCAAGGCTTTCCTATATGAACTGTGTATTTCTACTTGAGTTAACCTTGAACTATTTTTTCAGTATGAAAGAAATTGAAGATTAAAAATCTTCTGGGACTCCAACATGAAATATGTATTTATGAACACAAATAATCTCTCCCATGAGTTGATGTAGTGCTAACCCGTAGTATATTAGCTAACCTTCCAATTCTGGTAGTATCTTTGCATGTCTGTGATGTGGAAATTCTGCATCTAACACTCATTATGAGTGATATGTTCATAAATCCTTACATATAGACAGGAAAACAGCCTTTGATTGCTCCAGTACTCATCTGCAATCTGACAGTTTCAACAGCCATCTGTGCTCATATCAGAGCTGACTGGCTTCAGAAACAGATCGGTGAAGGATTTCAGGCAGGAACAGAAATAAAATCCAAAATCCAGTGCCAAAGTCAGTTACCTTCACTTTACTAACATTACATAAGAATGTGATAAACTCATAAAACATAACACATTGAAATGTAAGATATTATATATGTGGGTAAAAAAAATCTAAGATTTTACGTTTCCATTAGGAAAGTCAAAATATTTTCCTCAAAATGCTTTTGATCTGACCACCCTGGAGTGGAGCAGGCTCTTGAGACCCAGTTCTTCCAGCTGGAAGAGATGGTTTGGGCAGTCATCTTCCAGTCAGATGAGCCAACATCGGATGGAAAATGTTTACCTTCCTGGCAAGGCATGCATGCAGGTGGGGAACTGGTCAAAGACTACTGCCACAGCTTTCAAGGTCAGCAAATGGCAGTTCCCCACCAGGCCCCTTTCACTGAGTTTGTACATAGACCTGGGAGTCTGCTGACTGTGGTCAGGGGGTCTGTGCACAGCACCATGTATTCCATTTTGCATCTTATGCTCTGCATGACCAAACAGGCTCAAGAGCTGCCTAATACTAGCCAATTTACAGAGCGTAAAGAGTATGCTAAAGGATTGGAAAAGTTTGAATGCTGTACTGTTAGGGAGGGTACTTACCATCCTCTGAGAAAAATCTGTAACCCACATACTTAATATTAAGAAGCTCTCTGGTTATTAAATCCTTTACTAAGCCTCTATTTAGTTTTCTGTTCTGTTTTCTACTGAAAATCCAATTCTATTAAAATGAAATTATTCATAGGGAAAATCTGAATTTGTAAAAAAAACTTATTCGCCTTAAGAAAATAATAAATATTTCATTTTGGATTAGCTTAACTATTTTTTTTTCTTTTGATCTATGATACTCAGTTTCAAATCAATTCAACAGTATACAAAATCGCATTTTTCTCACTTCTTTGCAGAAATGGTAGCAAATACATAACATGTCAGAGATGGCAGAGGCCTACAGTACAACATGGGGAGTACACAATGATAGATTTATAGTGGACACAGTCCATCAAATAACCAGACCCAGAGGACGAGACCAGAATTGAGAGCATTGGGCTCCAAAAAAACAGCAACATTTTGTTCTAAACTGAGGTAATGTAAAGCTTCACAGACTTTCAGCCAAATAGATCTGTTGCTTTATGAATTTGAGGGAAACAAGTTTCAGTTTTGGTGATACTGAACTGTTTTCTTTTGATAAGTTTTTAATGGCTTGGGTTAGATTTTTCTCACAGTGTCTCTTTAAGGCATAATCTTCAATTTTATTCCCACTCTGGAGTCAAAATAAATGCTAGAACTTTCCCTAGGGTAAAAAAAATCAAAGTTTCACTTACATTATATCAAAAACCTGAAGTACCTGCAGTGTTAATGTGATCTTAGACAAGCCTGTGAAACAAGGTCTCAACCACTCATTTAGGAGCCGATCATAGAAGGCACAGTGGCTGCCTTTTACATGGCAGTGAAGATTTCCAGTAACAAATTTTTGTGGGGAAGTAATGTCCACAGCCTCCTAGCCAGCAATTTGAAACACCTATAGGAAAGTAATTCTGTACATTTTAAGCTTGCTACACACTTTGGATTCAAAGCAGTTCCCAGAAGGTTTTCAATGAACCAGAAACCAAATTCCTTGAAATTTTCATATTAAATTGTTCAGTGTATTTACTTTCTCAAATAATTCAGACGTTGCACAGTCTTTCATATTATTCTATAGTTTTTACAACATCCAAAATATGACTATGATTCTAATCTTCCAACTACAGTTCTGTGCAGCGCGCTGCTCATATTCATTTTATACATAATGTGATTAAGACCATACATAAATTTCAGCATTGCAACAATCGTGTTATTGCAGTGTGAAGCAACTCCAAGAAGAATAATCTAGGACAATTCCAGTGGAAAAATGCAATTACTCTTGAATGTTTGACAGTAACGTCAATGTTTTCTTCTGCTGATATTCATGGCATTGTTTATTTGCGTTGTCTGTGCTACTAAGTCCTTTGATCACTTCTGTGTGGAGGTAAAACATTTATTATTCCAACATCTTAAACTAGATGACTGTTTTCATAATGTTTGAAACTTACGATAGCTTAAAAAGTTTGTTGGTTTATTACCTATGAAAAACTATATATTATATTCCAGCCACCGTCACAGTGGCTGGTTTTGGTGAATCAATATAAAAATGTAAATGTAAGTAAACAAATCTTGGTATATTTGGTATTAATTTGTTTCCAGAAAATTACTTCATAAAGAAATAAATAATGTAGTGATGTCTAGGAACACACCAGCTGTCAAGGGGATTCTTTTTATTATAAGATTTGTCTTATACAAAACCTTACTTAGGAACAGCTGTGACAAAGCTATTTTAATATTAATTTATTTATGAATTTTTAAGAAAGTGCTGAATGCATTAGTTACACTCACATATTTTGTATTCATCTGAAATATATTATTGACCTTCGGGATCACCAGTATTTGGGATTTCTGTTAACAGATTTGCTTCACTGAGCTATAATACCAATTCTGCTCTACTTTTTTATTGTGGTACCTCTGCATCCTCTGTGTATCTCCTTCATAGGTTAACCATATGAAGATTTATAGGCATTTGTGTTGAGAGTTTTTTAAGAAAACTTATTTTTTAAAGACATGGGTAGCTGCTTCTTAACATACACCTTGCAACTACTAACTTAATGAGGAAGCAAGTGAAAAGTAGAGTTATATGCATATAGTGACCAGAAATTTTTCAATGTACATAAACGAACAGCAAACTCTTTTCAAATTACTACATATAATGAATTCTGTTTGTTAAAAATCTAAAGAAAACAATCTATATATACGACTTACACAGTTCATACAAGTATAGCATCGTAACCATCACTTTCAGGAAAGCACATGCCAACTTTTCAATTGCAATTAGACTTCAGAACAAGCAAGGGGTCCTTTAAAAGCTGATCACTCACCTTCATGGACTTTGAAAAACTCAGGTAAACATAAAATAAACATGGTGAGTACTCCTAGAGCTAACCTGAAGAGTTCTGATTTTCTTAAAATCAAGCACATGCCACTGAAGCACTCCCATCTAGCACAGTGGTGGCAACTTCCTTCCTGGTTTAGCTTTCAGCGTGGTGTGGGCTTTATGCAAAACAACATCTATGCATTTCCTTTTTCTAATATGACTTTTTCTTTTACTCCTTGTCACGTTAAGTTGTAGAGAGAGTAGTTCTGTCCTTATGTTGGCTTGTCTGAGAATGATTCAAGTGAAACAGTGAAGATAAAATTAATTTATCAGGATGAAAATACAAGAAAACTAACGCATAGAAAACATTTCATTCATCTGGGGCAATTTTGTTTTAGGAACATCATCCCCTAATGGCCATTTTCACATACCTTCTGAACAATAATATAATCATCTTTGCGAAGAAATTTTGCTCTCCTTTGGCCAAGAAGATTGAAAAAAAAAAAAGTCAGAGCTTCACTAAAAAATAAGTCAGATGAGTCAGATATGTAGAATTTATTGTTTCATTTATATACATGTGCACTGGGGCCAGGATGTGTGCATATGACATTTAACTTCATGTATTACTGTATCTTTAAGACTTCAATAGATTGGTGATTCAATCATTACAACTTCAAGTTACTGATACGGTAAATAAGCAACGTTTTAATTCCAACGAACTGAGGATGAGATGTTCGTAGCATCATTGCTGCTCTATTCTCAAAGGACAGCAGATGTGTTGCAAATTTGTACTGTGTCTTCGGCATGTTATTAACCTTTACATCATGAGAAGTCTGGAAAGAGCCATTACTATTTCTATACTTAGTAGTTATAATTTTAAAGTTAACTTTCCAGTTAGAAAAGTGAAATCTAGATGAGACTGCAAAGAATATTTCTGGAATATTCTGTATAAAATTATCCTGGATAATGCATATGTAAAAACAATGTTTCTCAAATATCGAGCATCTAGAGTATGAGAGAATTAATTAATGCAGTTCTTTTCTGACAGAATTTTTCCTACAACCCATTAAATAGTGAGTACTGCCAAACAGAAGCAATGCCATTGAAGTTAAAATAAGAAATGTCCCATGAACCTGAAATGCCCCAAATGTTATCTAGTTGCCTCAAAAGTTGAGTAAGGCCAGGTGGAATTTAACCCACTATAGAAGGACTTTTGCTGGAGCTTTAATGAATACAAATTTGTTAACACAAAATTTTAAATGTAGCAACTTTATGTGATGAAATCAATTAAAAGAAAGCAAAATGAACTAATTTTATTTGGACACCAGGTTATAACATAAGTAGCAATTATTATAATAATACATAATACATCTGAGTTGGAAGGGACCTTTAAAAGCCATCCAGTTCAACTCCTCTGCAATGGACAGGAACAGCTACAGCTGGACCATCACTCAGAGCCACATCCAGCAGCAATACAGAAAGTCACCAGTATGACTTTAAAATATAAACTATAACCACAGCACTGTTTATATGCCATTTTAGCAAGTTAGCTCTACACTGTGAGAGACTGTGCTGCACTTAAATATCTCCCATATTATTTATACTTTCCTAGGTTTTGCTAGTGTTTACCCACCCCTTTCACCCAGTCGGAATGAAAAAGTCTTTCAGAAACTGCAGGAGGACTTTGGCAAGTAATATGCATGTCTATGCCTTTCTAAGGCATTCAGACTTTTTTCAGGCACATTTTAGCGCAGTCTCCAGTTCAGGAGAATGGCACAGGACCTGTCCCTGCACCCCAAGGACATCCTAAGCCTACACATGATTACCCCGAGACAGCTGTGTGTGTAAACGGGTGTCTGCTTGGAGTGACCACTGCAGTGAAAAGCTGGAGTTTTCCTGCTGGGGGACACTTCTGTCCACCTAGTTAATAATTTTTCCACAGCTTGAAGCAATTAGTGTCTTTGAAAACACTACTTCTCAGTGCAATTTAGTGAAAACTGAGTAAATCTTTCAGAGTCAGTCATGGCACAGGCAGACGGAGCACTCAGCCACGTAGGCTGCATGTTCTTACAAATTAGGCAATGAAAGCCCGACATACATCTGCTTCAAACACGTCCCGCCACGTTTCACCGATGATCTCGCACACCCCTAAATCAGCTTTATCAGTCAGAGGCACATCTGACTTGTCACACAGTCTATTAATTTGGAAAATTATTCTCCCTTTGGGTGGCAGAAGTCAGCGGTAAGGTGCTATGAGGAGTGCGGCAGAGGTCAGTGTGCCTGTTAAAGGGCGAGTACAGGCTGCCACAGCACTACACGGTGCCATGAGAGGAGGTTAAATGTTGTGCCTTGTGTCACTGCTGATTTATTTCAACTAAATGGAGGACGGACAGAACGACACAAATAATTCGCTGCGCTGTGTCAAAATACAGAAAGGGTACCCAGCGCGCAGGAAAAAAGGAAAACCGCACAGGCGGACCAGCGCCTCCCTTCGCCGCCCAGCCGAGAGGGGGCGCGCTGCGCCGAGGGGAGCAGCCCGGAAGCGAGGCCGCTGGCTGGGGCGGTGCGCGGGCCACCCGCTCAGGCCGGGGGGCGGGGCCTTCTGCGCGAAGTAGGCGTGGCGATAGGCCCCGCCTCTGCCGCGGGTCCGCCCCGCCCCTCCCCTCGCGTGCGCGGCCGGCCCCGGGGCCGCAGCCGCCGGAGCGCGCCCGCAGGGGAGGGGCCGGCGGCGGGGGCCCATGGGGACCCGTTAGCGGCGGGAAGCGGCCTCCCGGTTCCCGCTGCCGTCCCCGGAGCAGAGCGGCAGCGGGAGGGCGGGGGGTGCCGGGGCCTCCCTTGTGATTTTTTTTTATTATTATTATTTTTTTCTCCCTCCTTTCTTCTCTCTCCTGGCCCTTCCCGGACCGCGAGAGGTGAGAGGGTGGCGGGAGCTCGACGGCGAGGAGAGGGGGCTGGGGCTGCCGGCTGGGGGAGGAGAGAGCGCGGAGGAGGAGGGCTCCGGGGGCGGCTCCCGCGGCCGAGCGGGGAGGGAGTGCGGCGGTGCGCGGGCGGGCGGCGGTGCCGCGGCGCGCTGTGCCCCGGGCGGGGTGCCCCGGCTGGCACCGTTAGGGGCGGAGCGGCTGTCAGCCCGCTGGTGCTCCAACTTCCCGCTGTCCGAAGCGAAGACATCCAAGTGTTGTTTTCAGTAAGAGCTGCCGCTCGGGTCTTGTTACGAACGTGGATAGGGATAAAAAGCTTGAACTCGCGGTCAGGTCGGCAGCTTTTACAGAGACAAACGCTTTGTGTTGTGGGGATGCGTCACGTTGGAAAACGGATCACGAGATGTGTTCAGTGATCTTTCCCGGAACCGTCCTTTCCGTTCTTGTGAAGGTGTTTTTGCAGCAGAACTCCGGGAGGTGCACGCAGATAAAGACTTTTTTAAAACACAAAAAGAAAACAAAGCAAAAAAAAAAAAAAAAGGAAAAGGAACAACAAAGCTTGAACTTCAGAGATGCATTCCTGATAGCGGAGATCACATTTCCAACTTCACGCTTTTCCTGTTTTCTGTTTGCCGAACAATGTTAAGCAGCACAATGGAGGACAGACCCAAACTGATGGCAGTAACCCTCAGCTGAGGCAGTGCTTTCATCTGCCGCCCTTCAGCATCATCAGACTGTCTTTTGAGGACGTCTGTTGGAAGGACAAGTCTGCTGCTGGACCCTGCCAGCATGTAGATTTTAAAACGTTGTGTTAGAAAGGCAGTGAATATGAATATAAAATCAGAAGAAAATCCACAGAGATTGAAAAAAATCTTGCCTTAAACTGTTATGGTTCAAGCTAATTGCAAACTGTTGCTAACTGGTGACGCACACTGGATGAAGCTGTGCCAATTCTTTGGCTCTAGATCCCCAGTATCAGTAGTTCTGATACTCCATGCTAGTATTGATGTAGTTCAGTTGTGATAAGGGAAATTACTGAAATGGACAAAACATCACCCAATAATGTGAGATATCTCAGCTTTTAGGAAATTGCTGTGTTTCCTTTACAAAAAATAAGGTGTAGGTTTGCCTCCTCTTTATCAGCCAGATTTCCCTTTTATTACAGCTAAATGGCGGAGCGAATTAATTGCAAACCTCGCTATCCACTATTTGCTTTTTTTCTGTGGGAACAAAATTGTTGTTAAATTTTCATTCAAAATAACCAACGAAGCAACTGGAGATCATAAATATTTGTATTAATCGGCTGCATGGCCTTAACAAATGCAACCATGTAGAAGTGATGAGGTTATGGGCTCCAGGTGGGTTCATGTTACTGTTCTCACAGCTGGAAGGTCCTTGCACCTGGTAGGAAAGATCAAACTGTTGAAGGTCAGATATTAGATACCACATTATGCATAGGTGCCTTACAGGGATGTTTTCTTTCTTCTTAAAGTGACTGTGGTCACTTTGATTCAAAAAGTGGATGCATGCTGTCTCAGCAGGCTGGATTCTTCCTGGAGCTACAGCTAGGCAAAGTAGTGAAAATGTACTAAAGTTATTTTAAAAAAATAATTATAATTAATCTTGTAATGCAGTGTTTCTTGAGAGTTTTTGTATTCAAATTTCATTCTCATTCCTCCTCTTTCTTTGAACAGTTTATTGTATATGTAATTTATGTAAATTCTGGAAGGATCTGAGGTGACAGTTGCTCAATGGCACACTTTAATCTCTTTCAGGTTATGAACTGAGGGACAAATGAAAGTTCTGACTGAATAGAATAGGCAGTCTGTTCTCAAGATTTTTTCAGTGCCTTGTTTCTGATTTCTTCTCACTGTTTTCTGTCCGTAGATTATTTTCTGCCTACCTCATCTTCTTGGAAGGAGGAAGACAAATGGAACTACATGATTCTGTAAACACCTAGAGATCATTCTGGTGTTGTAGGTAATTATTGTACTTACTCAATTCCAGTATTGAATGATGCTACAATGAATATGAATTCATCCACAAAGGATTTGGGCCTTCTTGATTACACCTTCATTAAGTTTTGTACTGCGCATTTCTGATGAGTGTGCACAAGCAAGATTTGACTTTGCTTTGCTTTTGTGGACTCAGATTCTAATGTTTGGAGTGTTTGCATTTATTTTTATCACTTACCATGTCTGATGTTTATCAAAACATGCTTTATAGAAGACTGTCAGTAATACTATAATGCTCATTATAATCTTTTCAAAATACATGAGAAACTTCCATCCTCTAATCTTTTAATCAGTATAGAAAAAAGTGGAAAATTTCTTACTGAATCTGTAAGAGAAAATATTGCTTTAGAAAAACGCTTACGATAGAAGCCTACAGACTGCTCAGTCAAATCTCATTACGTTGATAATACTAACTGGCTTTTACTTAATTTCATTTTTTTAAATGGAAAGTACTAAGACTTTTCTAAGCCACAGCCGTTTTCAAACGGAGTAGCTTTGACACACACACAAAGCAAAGAGGTAGAAGAATGTTGGGGGGAGAAAAAGGAATATTTGCTGCAATTTGGCTTTATTTGAACTCTGCATAAAGTAAAACACTGCTGAAGAAATAGTGATGAGGGTAGGAAAGGCAGTGCTTAGGGTGTAGAAAAATAAAAAAAAAAAGTCTATTTTCTTCCCTGTGAGATATGCCTGCACTGGGTACGTTGAGAAAACAGTTTCTGTGAAATAACTGTGTACTTCACCATTGTCCAGAATTCGTTCATGTCACAATACAAATGCTGAAGAGAGGTGTTCTCTCTATTTATTTCTTTATCTGTCAAGTCAGTAGCAGTTTAAGATGTACATACATCATCATATATACTGGTTTTGACAGAATATGCTTTATTTTGTTCTGGGGAGCTGAGAACTTTGAGTGGCTTTGCAGGAGCAGAGAGTTTAGAGGATTGTTGTAATTCACACACTGGAATAACAGGAAGCGTGCTTCGAATTGATTCAACCCAGAATGATTGCTGAGCACTAAATATCCTTCGTAGCTGTCTGCTGAGACAATTCTGGTCCAGAAGTACGCAAGACACTTTCTGTCACCACCTTTAAAAAAAAATAACTGAGAATTCTGGGCAAGAGCTATTAAAAGATCTTATTTTTCTTTGGATGTTTCCTATGCGTGGCCGTAACACTTCTAAGCTAAGACATCCTTTGTTTTGAAAGTTTTTCAGCTCAAGTCTGTTGCCATCCTTTGTGAGCAGTATTGGTCACTTTGTAGTTTTTTTGGGAGTTGGTTGTTTTGTTCTTCTTATATTGCTTTTTATTATTTTTACTCTAGATTGCTATTTTATAAGATATGTAAATTAATTATAATTTTCTTTTGTATCACGAGTACTTCTCAACAGTCAGTGTGTTAGAAAAAGGTTAGTTGGTATGGTAAGTATTTAGGTTAAAAGAAATGTGTATCTGTAAGCCTCTAGCACTTTACTATTTTTATTTCTCTAGGTGTTGAGGAACAAAAAGCTTGTTAGGTGTTTCAGCACCATATCCCAAGTTTAGCATTGCCTTAGTGGTAGTGATAGTGGCAAGTAATTGGCAGTCAAACTGCTTTTGATAGGTTTGATGACTGTCAAACCTACAGTACCCACAGTAGGAGAGTATTTGATGTTATATTGGTTTAGTATGGATTTTGCTGGTAGCTCACTGTGGGATAAATACTTCTGTTTTATTGCAAGGTAGAACACCTAATTATCAAGTGGGGCTGCTGAAGAGTAACTGTATCTTACAGACAACTCTGGCATTTTTAAAGAGGACAAACTGTAAAGTTGAGAAAGGCATTAATTTCAATTTGTTCGTATTATGTTCATATATATGGTTATTTTACCAGCTCGTTACCTTTTCAGCTATAAGTGCAATTGATGTTGAAATTCTGATGTATTCCTTGGCAACAGGATTCAATTTGAAGAACAATTTTTGACTAGTAAACTGTTTTTTCCAAGAGTATCCCTCAGATTTTCAGAATTAATGGAAAACTTTATATAATGGTGCAAGATGTATTTGTAAAACAGAAAATTAAGGTTGAAGAATGGCTCCCTCTCTTCTAAAAACACATCTGAAGACGTTGCAGTGCCTTAGCTGACACGCTGTCAGAATAGTCAGCTTACCTATGCTAACTCTCCATTAAATTCTTTAAGAAATCTTCAGTAAAATTCCTTCAAATTTGCAATAGACTGCAATTCAATAAATTGTCACTTAATAGAACATTCTATTTTTATTTTGTGAAATCTTGTGCAGTCTTGTATTATGCATTCAGTGATGGTAGGCTTTTTATCTTCAAAGACTGTATTTATATTTCTGGATGTCCTTTAAACTATATTCTAAGTGCTTTCCTATTTACGGTGTGCATACCTTTTTAACTTTGAAATTGTCACAGAAACACAATGATACAGAATTGTAAGGGTTGGAAGTGACCTCTGAAGATCAGGTTTCCCCAGCCCCCATCTAAAAGCAGGCTCTCTAGAGTAGGTTGCACAGGAAGGTTCAAATGAGTTTTGAATTTCTCCAGAGAAGCAGACCTCACTTCTCTCTTGGGCAGCCTGTTTCAGAGTTCTGTCATCCCCTTACAGTTTCAAAAAAGCTATAATTTGTCCAAGTGTTTTGCATGACTACAGCTTTTGAAGCCTTTGGAAAGTATCTTGAAAATGTAAGCTGTTTCTCATTCTTACACATCCTCAATTTTATGCAGGGAAACAAAGGAGAGGATAGGTTTTCATTCTTTTTGTATTAAACATTAGTAACTAGCAGAGTGCTGTGCATAATTTCTCAAAATTTTAAGTCCCGTTTCTAGTAGTCTTTCTTTAAATGTTTCCTATGGCTTGCAATTGAAGAATTCAGCTCTGTAGGCTTTCTGTCTTCATCAGTAGAGCAGTTCTCAGCTTGGCAAAGCATTACACAAACAGCATTGAAAAGGAGAACATAAAATGAAAAATTAATTAGCTGTCTGAAACACTGGGCATTAGGAGGTCAGAACCATGATTATGTGTTTCATCATTCTTTGTTCTATGATTACAGTGTTCTGGAAGATGTTTGTTTTAAAAAACAATTTCTCCTTTTGAATATCAGTTCTAATTTGAGTTTAAACCTTTGAGAAGAAAAGTTCTGGAGCACATACTTTGCTAACTAATATCTGAGGTATGTATTTCTTCTGAAAGATCACATTAATAGCAATTACTAAAGAAAATTAAAAGAACTGTGACTAAACATGAAACAAAAATAATTCAACTTTGCAACTGTGAGAAGTTTTGATTTTTAAACTTAAGTTGGAGTTAGATGGAGCAAAATGGACTTCCTGTTTGTGCTTCTGTATGTTTCACGGTGTTTTCAGAATAAATAGAAGATCATTGTGTTTTAATTCACTTGTGGTTTGGTGACTATGCTCAGTGTTTATTGACAGCTGCATTTTTGGCTGCAGGAGCTATTTGCACGTAACCTTTTCAATATTATCATCAAATACGCACATCTTGCAGCCTATCAAACTGTTGGCTGTTTCACTTTCTAAGGACTCTTTGTTTCCTTGGAATTCTTAAATCCAACTTACTGTATAGATATTACTCATAAAAGAGAGAACAAAAGAAAGAGAAAGGGAGGAATTCTTTTGTCCTGTGCTGTGGTCAGAATGCCTTCTGCATCTTCCTATCAGCTTCCTCTCAAAAACTGATTTCAAATCATGCTACGCTGTCATGCAATCTTAATGAGAACAAAATAAAAATAATTATAAAGGAGAGACACGAAATCTCAAATCTTTCTTAGATTTTTTTTTTTAATTTCTCATGTTTGTTTTCTGATATTCCTTCTGATTCTTCTGCCACCTCACTGTTGGCTCCCGTTTTTTGAAGCTGTAAAAGGTGAATACTGATAATATTTTGGTATGATATGGGCTGTGAAGGCAAGATGAAGATGATAAAGTAATCTGTCTAGTATAGATTTGAGTTGGTCTAGGGAGAAATGGTGTCATTCATCATTCTATAAATAAAGGTGCACACCATCCTTATGCTTACTGTAGGCTCATTTTCTGAGTCAACAGCACCTGCCAGCGTCACCTTAAAATGCTCCTCTAGAATAAATTACATATTCACAGTACCTGCTAGGTAATGTGTATGTTTTCATGATGTATAGAAAGACAAGAATCATGTCCAGAGAGGTTTACTATCCTTTGCTGTAAAGAATGCAGAGAGCAGCATGTCTGAATTACCAAATTAAGGATATGCTGATGTGTAGGACCTATGGAGTGAGGAGAAATGGCAGAAGCTGATGGGAAAGCAAAACTTGTCTTGGTGTCTTTGGTGATGGAACTTGCATGCAAGCAATCCATACTTGTTATGAGTAGACAACATTGTTTGTGTAAATAAGCTATTAGCTTGCTGGTTGCCATTCCAGATAAAGTATTCTGCATTGATTATTCATCATACGCAGTGTAAGATGCATTGTTGGTAGGTGTTATAAAATATATTCTGATGGCCTAAAAGCTGCGTTTGAATTTTAAATGATCACTTTGTCTTTGCCAAAGATGAAACCAAAGTTTAGACCTTTTTACATTTAGTGAGAGAAATAGTATTTTGAATGTTAATGTAATCACAAGCTTGTGCATTCAGACTATCTAATTAAAACATTACAAAAGTAGAGGATCTAATGATGTTATCATAACTTGGCAAGCTTTTCACCGGGAACTGCAGCATTTTAAGCATGGAAGTAAAGCACATAAAAGTAATTAACTAAAATTAATCTATGCATTTATAATAAATGTGGGCAGATGAAGTGATAAGTAACAACTTTTCTTGGCAGATTTTTTCATTACCGAATAGAAATTAAAATTGCACTTCTGCGTAAGAAACGGACTGGAGAACAATTACACTTAAAACAGATAAAGAGATAATTTCTTTAGGTTCTCAGGCATTATTGTCTGAAAATTCACAAGCTTGATAAATATGGGTGCTTTATAAATATTCTAAGCTAGGTAAGTACTTCTAATACTTTCAGCTAATGATGAAGATAGCTTAGCAGATGATTGCAAACCATCTGAAGCTAATGAGCACTATATGTAGTTGTACAATGTGTTAGTTTCTTATTTTCCTTTAGTTAGATTTGATGGAGGAGAAGAAACAACAACATCTGATAAGCCAATAAAGAAAGGTTTTTGTTAATTGTACTTTTTCCATCTTACAGCTTAGCCAACTGAGTTTGAGTTTTCTCTTCTTTAAGCATGCTAGCTTGACTGGACCCCATACTGCTAGGAATGCCAACAGTTCTCGTACTCCCATTGTTTGTTTAGTATTCTGTGTTCCTCCTGGCACTTAATTTATGTTGCTGTTGCATAGTATTCTCTGTGCAGAACAGCAAATGTTTTAGGAGCCCTATGAAATCAGGGGTGAGGCAGCTAAGATGATGGGTCTGTGCACCTCTGGGATAGCTGAACAGTTAATTCAGTGAGTGCTTTAATGATTTAAAGGCTTAATGCTACCATTGCTGCTTTCCTTGTCAAGGTCATTTTAATTTCATACATTTGTGGAAAGGTAGGTTTGTGTTTGAACGCTGTGTTTGAGCAATCTGTCAGATACCATGGTGATTTTTTGTTCTGCTTTGTTTATAAATCCACACTCAGGTGATATGTAGCCAATCAAGGTGAGGCAGTTGTGCATGCCCAGAAGCAACAGGTAAGAAGCTTGTGAGTCTGTAGTACACCCAGACAAGCTGGATTTGTGCCTTTTGGTTTATCAGCCCCCAGATAGTTCTTGGGCCTGTCTGTTAATTTCAGTCAAACTCTGACAGAATGTATCTTTTTGTATGCTTGAATTTCTAGAAGGTATGGAAAATATATGGGTATGTATGGAAGTCCAATAAGAAATACTGCTTGACTTGCCAGCTGGTGAGCCTGTCTGCTTCTGGGCCTGAATACGGCCAAGGATTTTCTTGTACTACCTGTCTGCCACAAGGTGGGGAGGGAAGTGTGGCTGTAAGCAGACTGTGAGATGAAGCATCCAGAGGAGCTGGAGTTAATATTAGAAGAGCCTGTAAAATAAGTATAAGTGGAGAGCCTGAGATTATTTTTGCACAAAACTGCAGACAGAAAACTTAAAGTGCAAGAAATGAGTCTTGGCTAGTTCTACAGCTCTATTTATTTACTGGCGGTGGTTTACGTACTGGCACTGATTCAAATAAAATTATATTTGAAAGATACTACTCAGTGTATGTTTTCTCTTTGCTTACTGTATCTATTTGTATTGTAAGTTTTATTTTCTGATTACAAAAAAATAAGGTAGGATTTTTTCAGATCGGAATAAAATGATTACTTCTATTGATGTTAAATTCTGCTACTGTTCTTCACTTATATCTTGATGTGATTTTATCTTGGATACTGATAATAAACATATAATATGGAATATGTGGTGATTTGATACAAGATTTAATCTGAAATTAATTAGCATCCAATTACAGAATTAAAGATGTTTTCCCTTCTGTGCCTTAGATTTGTATTGTTTGTGGAACAACATTTCCAGGAAGTTTTGCAGAATTCGTGGCTTGGCTTTTCTTCTTCCTGTACATCCAGTTGCCTCAGTTGGCAGTCTGTGCTCGTAAGGATAACCAAGTCAGGCAGTAAATATAAATGTTTTCTATCTAGCCAATCTTGAGCTCACCAGGGAGGTTTATTTCTATCCAGCTGTTACTTTTAAGGCTCTTACAGTATAAAGGCCCTTAACCTATGGAAGTACAGAAATTGAATTGGGGTGCTTATTTGATTATATTACTAAATGCAAGCTGTTAATAGTGCAGGTCTCCCATTGCCTCAGCAACTAGTCCTGTAAAGTCAGAGGGCCCCCTCTTATCTCCAGGGCCCTTATCCTGTGGGACTTTTTCCAGCAGATCCCTGAGAAGGCTGTATCTGCTGTACAGAAGCTTGTATACCTTGAGCACTGTGTGCAGTTTTGGGTGCTGCAGTATAAGAAGAACATAAGGCTATGAGCATTCAGAGGAGAGAAGCAAAGATGGTAAAGGATCTAGAGGGCAGTGTGTACGAGAAATGACAGGTCCCTTGATTCAGCCCAGAGGATTGGAGGCTGAGGGGAGACCTCATGGTGGCCTATAGCTCCTCATGGAGGAAGCAAAGGGACAGCACTGATTTCTGTTACCTGCTGACAGTAACAGAATCCAAGGGAATGGCATGGAGTCGTGTAAGGGGAAGGTCAGGTTGGGTGTTAAAGAGAGGTTCTTCACCAGAGGGTAGTGGGCATGGAACAGGCTACCCAGCGCAGTGGTGACAATACTGAGGTCCTGGAGTTCAAGAAGCATTTGGATTAAAACTCTCAGACATAGTTTGAATTTTGAGTGGTGTTTTGTGGAGCCAGAAGTTGGACTCAGTGATCTCTGTGGTCCCTTCCAACGTGGGGTAGTCTGTGTTTCTGCGATGTATTTACTGAGCAGTGTTTGTGCTGTAACTCATCGATAGCAGTGACATATCTAGGGGAGGTGGTTTGTTTTTACTATCTCTGGTTAATTTTACTTTATTTTCATTAGAATCAGCCATACTAATATTCCCGGAGTGTATGAAGTAAGAATCTTCTGCTTGTCTTAATGTATGTGTGACTATTTGAGCCTTTTGGTACAGAAGACTGTTTTTGTCAGCTTGGGGATTGATGTCATAGTATTGTCTATTTCATATTGTAACTGAATTTTACCTGGAAAAACACACCATACATGGAGCACCAAGTTTTTGAGAGTGAATAAGCATACTGCAGTTTTTCATCAGAGATAGTTCTGTGTTAGCTTGTAAATGGTGCTGTTCCTGATGATGCCTGAGTATCACCTGGATAGGAAGAAACAGATGTGAAATGTTCCAGTGTTAAAGAATGTAAATGTCTTGGTCACAACTGTTCTGTGTCAGCCACTATGTTGCTCAAGCCAAAAAAATCTAGGATCTGGTAGTGTGATCTTCCATACTGTGGAAATGATGGAAATCTGTGAATTTTTTTCTTTCCTTCTTATTTTGAGTAAAATAAACTCTAAAATAAGCTCTTGCTCTGTAAAGCAAGAGTAAAGCTCTGTGCTCTGATGACAGAGCATTCTGAGCAAATGGCTTGCACCTCTCAAGAGGGGTGTGCAGTGCTAAGTAGCAAGAAGTTGCAATGCAGTGCCCAGAATTTGGCAGCAGCTCATTTCTGCTTTGGCAGTGCACTCTGTAGTGGTTTGTGTTGTTTTTTTTCTTTCTTTTTTTTTTTTTTTTCCCTGGGTGAATTACACTGTTGACTTCTTACATAAACATGAATCAAAAGTGTTTGTACTTACAAAAAAAGTGGGTATTGGAAGTGATCACTGTTTTATAAAATCACAGAGCATGAGCACAGCTATCCTTCTGAAGTCTTCGTTAAGCAGTTTCTATAACTTTTGGACTAGAATACAGGAACTGGGAAGAAAAAATAGTGAACGTTTAATACTTCAGCATAATCATACAAGCAGGATTGCAGCATCAGGGCTTGTCTGTAGTAGATTTTTTTGACAATTATTTTAATGTCCTGAAATAATTAAAAGCTTAAAATGTCTTTTCAAAGAGCGTTAAATTTTGAATGCCTTTTTATGCTCTGAGTATGTATTTGATTAATTCATGAACATCTTATGGTCAGTGAACTGTTCTGGTGCTTCAGAATAAATATCTAGGCTCTCTATAAATATTGGCAGTAAGATATTACCTCGTTATATCTTAATGAGTCTAGTTACGTCTCAGATACATCTTTTGATATGTAATGCTTTTGCAAAGAAGTGGGTCTTTTTTCAGGAGAGAGAAACAGCTCTTGCAGACAAAACAAAGACTTCAATTATTCTGACATTTTCATTCTAAATTAGCACTTAAAAATATAATTAATATAGGGACTAGCTGAGCCTTTAAATCTCTAGCTCTTCGATTGGAAAATGGGTAATTTTAAATTCATTTGACAGAATAAGTACCTTGAAAATGTTATGTCTGAACTGCAGTGATGTTGGATGGCAATAGTTTTTTGAAGCCAAAATGTAGAGGTGACAGTAAAAATGTTGCCATGAAAAGTGATGGTGAGATTCAAATTCTAAACATTCCTCAAAAATGTATGTGAGAAACATTTGCTTTCTTGAAAATTTAACTGACTTTCCAGTGGAATAAAAAGTCACAATGAATAAAAACATATAGAACTAATGTGTTAAATAATGATTTTTCTATTTAGCCCACTAATGTACTTAGATATATCTCAATATTTGGAGCATATCTACCCTGAAATTATGCACTAAAAGTATTTTTAGAGTAACGGTATTACTTAAATTTTAACTTTTTGTTGGATTGTAATCTTCCTTTAACATCTGTATGAACAAACAGTTCATGTGTAATATCTGGAAACATCTGTAAAAGTTTTTGATTGAAAAGTTAATTTTGTTATCTTTTACTACAAGTTTAATATACATTAATATACATTAATATACATTTAATATGCATTCAAATGTTCATTTAATCACAGGGTATAATCTGGAAAACTCCTGTTAACTGTCTGCAAGGATTAATTTCTTACTCTATGGAACTGCTCGTATGAGAGAAGTCGTATATTTAAATGTTCAGCTGCTCCACTCTTAAGAATATCAATCGTGTCAATCAAAATCCAAGTTTTCAAAGCTGTCTTCCAGTAATTTTCCACAATCTCAGCAATGCCAACAGAATCCTGCAGAATCATATTCACAAAGAGGGCCATGTACTTATGTTCAAAAAATTATGACTTGCCCTGAGATAGAATATGGTTATTCATCTGCAACTGAGGCCAGAAAAGACCTTTGTGTGTAAGCAGTTTGGGATTCTCTTTGAAGTCTTTTGCCTTAGTAAATTAAAAAAAAAAAAAAAAATAAGGAATCCTGACAAAGTGTGTTTATACTGTGTTTAATTTAGATGCTGCCACCCAGTTTACATGTTAGCAGGTTTCTAAGAAATGTGTTAGTGTATTAGAAAGACCTACAATAGGATGTAGTCATGGGTGTGGGCATTTGGATTTGTCAGCGCCCACCTGAAGAAGAGATATCAAGGATGAGGTTTGAGTGGTCCAAGTAAAAGGCTGTCCTTCCAATTCATCACCTGAGATCTCCACAAAGGTCAGTAATTCCCAACAGGGGGACCTTATAAAATCCATCGTGTTGCTTATAGGAAGGAAGCTTGTGGAGAACAGGAAGGGGACATCAATTATTTCATGCAGCCTTACCAGTTTAAACTGAATTAAGTGCTGCTTGCTTCGTTTTGTCATTTTTTTTATAACAGCTCGTATCTAATTTATATGAAAGAAATATATATAAATGTATTTTATGTTGAGAGCATATAAAGAAGCAAGTTTGTATCATCTAGAAAAATGAAAGAAAATAGAAAACAGTTCATTCTTTTAAAACCACAGCAGTTTCTTTTCTAATCTCTGTTTGAGGCCGTAGCTTCGCAGCTGGAAAAAAGCAATAATTGGACTGTGTTTCCCAGAAAGTCATAAGAAAGTGCTGAAAAAGTGACAGAGTTGGCAAATCTGCCATTGTCTTAGCTTACTTTTACTGGTGCAGTTTGAATTTCAGATGAGTCTGTTAAACAAGAAAAAATTCAGGTCAGTCCTTATGTATAATGCATTTACCATACCAGTAGAAGGAAAAGTATTTAAAACTTTTTATAGTTAAATGGATAATTAAAATACTACTACTATAGCAAACATTACCAAAGACACTGGTAGCTTCTCTTGTTTATCCACCTTTGAGAAACAGTAAACAGCAGCACAAAATGTAAAGACAGGATAAATTAAAAGATGCCATTTATTATTTCTTGAATTGTACTGTAGCTTGTGGTTGCACAAAGGATGATGTTTGAACAGTACAGCTAACACTTCTGAAATTTACATAGCTGTACAAGCTGGATAGGGACTAGACCTCATTTATTTTAAGTTTAACATCCATGTAATTTTTATGCTGATCCCCAGCAAAGATGGTAACAGCCTTGTATATTTTTCTACTTGATTGTCTCATCTCTCAAGTTGCTCTCAACTATTTTCTGGATATGGTGCAACTGACGTGGTACATCAGTTTTGGTAGACCAGGATGTTAGCAAGGTACAAGTTCTGAAATGCAGCATCTCTTGTAGAAAATAGCTGGAATATTGTTTCTATAGAAATGTGCTTTGATGGCTTTTGTGAGAAGCAGTTTCATAAATAACTAAGTTCTGAGCAATGGTAGGTGAGTTTTCCAGCTTAAAACTGGCCTCTTTAGCATTGCAGATCCTAAGAAAATTGCATAATATTCTGCTGACATTAAATCAGTGTTGGCTTTTGGGGTGATAAAATTATGTACTCTGGAAATTTTCATATGTGCTCTGCTTACAGCCTGTTATAAAGAGCATTGCAAGTATCCCAATTGTCAGATCAGAGAACCATACTTTGTAGTTCGCTTTGTTCATCTGAGAGATAGTTAACCTCCACTCTTCATGGCAAATGTGGTAAGGAAAGAAACAATTCCCATAAATAGATTGAATTTGTATCCTTGAGAGCTGAACAGACCAGATGAACTGTGAAGACTGAAAATGTAAGTCTATTTATGAAGGACTGATAAAATCCAGCATCTCTTTGTTATTCTAAAATTGTTGTTAGTATTTGCATGTGATTGGAATTAGTTTCAGCAGCTTAGATCTAACTTGCTCCATCTGTCACTGAGGAAACAGGCCATTTTCAGAGGAAATATAAATCGGTCATTGTATGTTTTGTCTTGGACTTGACTTCTTCCTCTTTCAAATAAAGACATTTTGGGATGGTTTAATGTATTGCGTACACTGCTCATCTACTGGGGGTTCTGTCTCAGAAGTACAAGAATTTCTCTGTCTCAGTACCTTTAAGCTGATGTAAAACAGCTGATTCCATATGATGAGAGAGAAGCGAAGGTCTCCTGTTGTCCGTTGTTCAGAGGGTGTCTCCGATGTCCTGGGCAGTGACTGGTTAGCCTTGTTAGCCTTTGTTGCTTTTGCTTTTCGTGATATGTAGTGAATGGAAACCATTAGCTCATTTCAGATGTAGAATGTTACAAATTTTTGTTTACTGCAGACCTAGATTTGAAATAAGGCACAGCAGGATGAAAGGCTCTATTACCCTGTACCAGTTCCTCAAGCCTTGCAGGCAATTCCCGTACTGCTTTTTGTTGTTTTATTTTTTAGTCTAAGTTACCACATGTTCCTGCAAAGGGAAAAATATTATTTACAGTTCAGTTTTTCCTCAGTACGATGTTTGGATGAGTTTTAGTCCTTTCTGTAAATTTGTTCTTCAGCAGTGCAAGAATTTTGTTTGCTTTGTGCAGTTTTTGTTTCCCCCTCTGTAGCAGCAAGAGTTAACGGAATGAGAAGAGATTCTGAGATGCGGTACAGGAATTACTTCTCTGTCATTTGTGGTTTAAGAAAAGGGGGTGGTATTCATCTCTCGAAAGGGCTTTAATGAATACTGTTTGGTGCTTCTGAAAGCTAATGGTCAGAGAGCAACAGACGCAGCCTTGGAGCTTTTAGGGCAGACTGGCAGGCGTTTTTCCTGATGGAGGTGATTGTTTTACCTTCTCTCTTTACCTCGGGATTTTTCATCTCCCGTTGCCTTTTGTTTTTATTCAAATGACGTGCCGTTAAAGAAGCGCTTTTGTGTGAGCGCGGTCCTTTCCCCCCTCCTTCCCCTGTACAACCGCTGCTGCCACAGCCGGGCAGAGCATGTGTTCCTCTTGTCTTGGTTGGGTGCACAAATCTTCTTTTATGCGAGCTGCTTCTTACCCTGTTGCCTAGACGATCGCTGGCTTTCACTGAGGATGTCTGGTTCTCGTAAAGACTTTGACGTGAAGCAGATTTTAAAAATCAGATGGAGGTGGTTTGGTCATCAGGCGTCAGCCCCTAATTCTGCAGTCGAGAGCCACCAGGGAGACTTCTGGAGCAGAGGGCAAAATGTAACGACTGGTGGCACAAAGTTTTTAGATTCAAGTGACCTGGCTTTAACAGCAGTTGGTTACAGGAGGTCCAGCCAACAGGATTTCCAGAACTTGCCTCCTTGGCCAATGGCATCCACCTCAGAAATCCCCGCATTTGAATTCTCTGCAGAAGATTGTGGAGGTGCACGTTGGCTTGGCAGACAAGAGACAGATGATAGAGCAAGCGAAGAAGAAAATGAATCGGACAGCAGTTCGTGCAGGTTGTTACTTTACTATTGTGGGAAATGTGTTTTTGTTTCATGTATACAGATAGCATGCATGTAAAAGCTAGCCTTTATCCTCGATTGAAATGCTTCAGAAACCTAGCAGTCACTGTGTATCAGCAACAGAAAATGTTTTATAACCAGGCTTTGGTGTATTTGCTATGACCTTTTTCAAAGGCAATGCTATTTACTCAGTGTGAGTAAATAAAGCTTGACCAAGTGCGTGCGTTTGTGTTTTCAGTGTTATACCCAACATATGCTGACATGAACGAGGTAGTGGCCACCATGAGATGATGTTACTGGATGCTTTTAAAATTATTTTGAAGTGATGCTAATTGTCTGAGTATGCTGAGATTCAGTCTCCTGCCAGTTTGGAGGAATCTGGAGACATTTAAGCTGCTTTTGACTCTTATCTGTTGTTTCCATGTATTTCTATGGATAAGGGAGATGGCACTTTAAAAAAAATAATAATAAAAATAGACTGTAAGACAAAAACATCCTTTTTGCTTGTGCATATACAACTTGAAGAAAAAATAGTCTATTGTATGTTAGTCAGGTTATGCTGTAAGCGAATACCAAATGACTGCTTTAAAATGATTGCAGTTGTCTGTGGGAGTGTCTTAAACTGTACCCAGTTTAAAAGAGAAAAAAAAAACAAACAGTTTTCTGTATCTATAAAAATATTTCAGTGTTCTTTTCTCGTGTATGTAGTTCATCTGAAGATGAAACTGTAAAAAAATTGTTCTTAAATGAAAGGTGTTTTACAGTTGGTGGAAAACTAGACAAGTTAATATCTTTCTTGTTAAACATTAGTTTATTTCTTTTATCTGTTAGTGCATTCTTTGCTGATAGTATTTTTTCTCTTTTGTGCTTCTGTAGCACAATAATGGTTAGCTTTCCATTTAGTGGGAAATTTAGAGTATTTACTTGCTGGATTTTTCAGATAATTTGAAATCATAAGGCTTTTTGAAAGTATGTTGGTTTAAAAGGGTACTCTGCTTCATAAAGCATATTAGGGGCAGATCATTGTAGTTAGAGCAGTTTTACTGTTTTGCATTCTCTAGGAGAAGAATTCATTTAGTGCAAGGGTAAAACAGTCTAGAATATTAACGCCAACTGTTTGTGGTTTATATAACCTTTAAAGACTGGTGGAAAGGAGGGGGAAGTAAAAATACTTAGGAGTGTATTTGTTTTTGTCACTGACCTACAAAAGTACTGGTATAGTGAAAGGAACTTCTGCATACTGATTCTTTGTAAGAGGCAGTCTTATCGTGCTGCAACAACCGGGTAGCTATAATTAACACACCTCTAAAGAGTTCTTATTTTAAGTGATATTCAGGTATGTTTTTTTTTAATAGCAACATCGCTAGGTAGTATATATAATATAGATGTAGCATCACTGTATCGCATGTCTGTGATGTAAATTTTTGCTACAGCATTACCCCAAGTAAGATATTCTCACCGTAGCAAGGTAGTCAACATAGAAAAAAACAGGCTGTTCAAATAGATTAATATCTAGTTTGAGATTATTGCAGATTTGTTTTTCATGATAGGAGAATTTACACATGACAAAACTAATTTGTTACTTTGTAGAGCTGATGAGCTGCAGATACATGTTGAGGGAGCGGGAGAGATCAATATATTACTGTTTTATTTTTTCTTTGCAGATGGACTAGTAGACTTTAATGTATGTAGGATTTGAACTTAGTAAATTTGAAGTATCTTTTAATTATTCATTTAGTCACAAATAGCATCTGGAGTTGCCTGTAGTTCCTTTGTTGTTTTGCAATTCTTGCTGGTGTTTTAATTACACATTTTAAATATTTAAGGTAATTTTTCAGTTCATTGTTGGCATACAGTTTAATAAGGTAATGGTAATATTTTAAGGTAATGGTGATTAATGGTAATATAAGGACTTGCTTATATCATTGTCTATAGTTTTAAGAGTAGATTGTACTTAAACTGTACCTTGTATTTTACTAAGAATGTTTAACTTACATAAGTCCACCCAACGACTGGATTATCTTTCTAACATTAAGAACTTGAGAAAGTGGTTGTCTTTTTGTTATCAGAAATACAACTTCTTATCTACTGACCTCATTTTTGTAGTTTTCTGAGGGCTTTTTCCCATGTGAAAACCCTGTTTCCTCCATTAGAAACAAATCGTGTGTATGAAAAAATCCTTTTTAAAAAACAACTTTGTGAAGAAGCTTTGGGAGTTAGCTTGCTTCTTCAGTCCTCTCCAACTTCTTGCGCAAGCCCTAAAAGTATGAAGTGACAGAACTGAAGTCACTGGTTTGTGTATTTTTCTTCTTTGCTATGTCATATGGCACAGGTTGGGTCTCGGTCATTCTAAGAGCTTTGGATCATTATGGGATTTATTTCGAGAAGACAGTGTAGGATTCTTTTCTTACAAGTTACAGAGCTTGGTGGCATAAGGGATAAGCAAATCCCACGTTTGGTTCTGAAATTCTGACAAAGGCTGCCACAGCTGTTTGAGATGGAAACATCCAGTTCAAGGGATTGGAGCTGGTTGGCTATATATCACTCTCTTGTCATCACTGTCTCAAACGCTAGTTTAATGAGTCAGGTATGCATTCTTTTACTTCACTGTTTTTCACGTCCCATATTTCCTCTGTTGTAGCTGTTGGTTAACCTTCCTGAGGTGTTGATCATTATTTCGGATTTGTAACTTCTTGAAGTTTTCCAGTGGGTGTACAGATCCTCGTATTGCAAATTAAAGCCTATGAACAGTAGCTCTGTTTTTCCTTAGTTTTTGTGGGTGCCTTGAAAGCAGTCCTCAGGCCTTGGAGGCACTGCAGGTAACACAATACGTCAACTGCACCTACTACGCAATGTGTCATGTGGTTCATTTCACCATGGCATGCATTAAAGTGTTGGAATGAGTTACTGTAGATATATAAGCATGGAAACAGGTTCAGATACAAACACATTCACATTTGAGCACTAAATACAAGCACTATGTCAGAAATCGTCATTTGAGGTCTAACACTGAACAGTTCAGTAAGATGCCTGCGATCTCTAAGACAAGGTCTAGATGCAGAGGGTGATGCAGATACACCCAGACTAGTCTGCGTTTGGATTCTATGTAAACAGTGCTGGAGTTAGTACATTAGAAGTTCTACCTCAAGCCTCTCCAACACTAGAGTTCTCAGTTGCAGCTGAGATTCTTGTCTTTAATAACTTTGAAGAAGAAAATATATATCGACATCTGAAATGGAGGAAACTGGCATAGTATTACTTTGGTAGGTTACATTCTGGTCTCCATATGCAGTGTCACTTTAAAATCATTTTAAAGCAATCTAAAAGCAGTATCAAAGTTACAAAATTCAGTTTTATTTGAAGTTACAAAAGAAAAGTCTTAATATGTATCCTAATTTGTCTTAGAGATGCTCTCTGTGTTTTCTAACGACTTAAGGAATTGACTAGTATTAATGTTTTTTCCTATTATTCTCTTTGAAATCTCATCATATTTACTTTGTTTTAACTATCTGTTCACTTTGAGATATCCATATTGGCTTGTTGATTTTCTGTTTACTTAAATGTAATGGTTTAAAAGGTAATATTGCACATTTTTCAGAAAAAGATTTTAAAATTCCTTTTTTATTTCTTTCTCTTACCTCTGTTCCATGACAAATATGGAGGATCTAACCTAAAAGACATATTTTGAAAAATAATTCAGAACACAGACCATGAAATAACATGCTTAAAAAAAAGATTTTTGCAAACTTTCTTACAGTCAAGTATCTTACTTAATTATTTTTATAGATTATAACAAAGGTGTGTGATTGCTATGAAATAGCTATTGTAACTCCTGCTTTGAAGTGAATTTTGATACTTAAAACTAATTAAAAGATAGATGCAAATCCTTGTACTAGAAGCAGATTGCTTCTCCCCCATTTAAAAAAAAAAACAAAAAAAAAAAAAAAAAACTCTTGTAGAAAGATTTACTAAATGTGGGAGGAAAGAAGGCTGGTATGTGTTCTAATTTTTGTTTTATTTTGCTTTTGCATTGAAAACTCTGTTGTGGCTTTGTTTAAGCTATGAGCATGAAACCTCAAACAATAGCAGAAGGGGAGATGCGAATTTAGCTCTTTGGTTGTCACCATCTATGTTGTTACTTTTGAAACCAACGAAGTTAATTGCTTCACTGCTCTGTAAAGAGCTGTTTTAATCAGCAAAGCACCTCATTCCAAGTATCCTACTGCAATAAATAAAATCCTTTTAAAAAGAATGTTTTTCTAGCGTAGCTTCTGCATAGTTTTGATTCTAAGATATATCCAGACATAAATATTAAACAGAGAAGTCAAAGAAAGCTCGCAGCTTTGGTACATTAATTTTTATGTCTGTCACTAGGATAATGAAATGTGTAGCTCTTAGGAAAGACCTTGCCTTTAGAGTAACTTACATTTTTATGATAATTATAATTAAATAATTAATAAAATTATTAATTGGCCAGTGCTAGATAGGATCTTTTTGACATAAAGAAAAGAGACCAAAAAAGTGGAATTGAAGTTGAAGGCTGCCAAAAGAAAACCTTACAGACTAACATTCTAAGATACTCGTAACAAAAATATTTCTACTGAATTTGGTAAAAATGCTATCATAAAGGACTACATAGAAAGGGTTTTTTGGTGTGTGTAGCTATTTTATGTGCTGGCAGCCTCAGTCTTTCCTATAATTATCCTGTTAGTAAGTGTGAGGTGTGCAGAAGTCCCTTTAGCCTTCAGGAAGGAAAGTTTGGGCTATACTTAGAAATAAATTTGAATGAATCATATTCAAAGGGAGCAGAACTACCTGTGATGCTTGGAGGTGCAGGATCACATGGCTGGATGCTTGCCCCGATTATGCAGATCACAAATCAGCATTCAATATGGAGTTTCCTTGCCGGGAGGAAATGACATCCACCAAGAATCCTGAGTGATTTTGGTATTGCTCCTGGGATGAGGAAAGCAGGTTCTTCCCTTCCTCTGTTCTTGCCTTGCTTGTGCATTCTCCCATTCTGTCATTGCTGAGGCTGAACTGAATAGGGAAACAAATTTGTAAGAGTGTTTGAGGAAAGGGTTAGGAAGGATTTAAATTTTTCATAGTCAGTCACTGTGTAATAGGCATAAATAGACCTTGAAGCTATAGCTTCCCTTTTGCGTAAGCACTTCAGCTACCTCTTTCATGTTCTCTTTATGGATCACTGAAGCTTAATGTTTCTTTCCCTTTCCTTTTTATTTCCCTGAGGAAAATGGTTTTTAAGGTACTGGCTACAAGAGAGAATGGGTACGGTGTTGAATTTGTTCAAGTAGGGAGACTGAACTGAGTGTGACTGAACTTTGTCGTGTCCTAATTGCTTTGTTTTGGGTCTGTGGAAAACAGGCTCTGCTGCCAGTTTCTTTTCCATGCTGAATGAACGTGGTGACTGCTGGTGAGTGTTGCACAGAGTGCACGTGTGTGTTCTGAGGACTGGTGGTGGCTCTGGTCAGGGTTTCCTCCAGGCAAGTGTTGCCTGATGAAAATTTTTCCTCCTCCACCTTAGTTTTTTGCCTCTCTGGGTGTATCTGCGCAACTCTTTGTGAGGTTGTAATGTAGATCAGATCTCTGATACCATGCAAAATTTAGTTTTCTTTTGGATAACTGTTAATGGTGTAAGCTGAGGAATCTGGTTTAAAATGAAGTTCAACAAAAAAAAAAGCTGCTTTCTCTGTGTACATGCTCCTTCACCTGTGAGAATGCTACCCAGTTCTGACAACATAATGGTTTTTATGGTTACATGGTGAGTCAGATAAGGGAACTGATGTGGCACAGAGTAGTTTCTTCCAACCCTCATCTGTTTTTCAGATATGAGTTCCTTGATTCTGTTTCCCATGTGACCACAAAGAACACTTGTTCCATCGTGTCAGAGGTCCAGCAGTGGAGCAGAACGAGTGACTCACAAGGGATGAGAAGAACTTGTTACAGCTTAAATAGATGCCTAGCCACTACTGGAGAGCACACTTAAGCTATTTAAGTTCTTAGAGGGAAGTAGGTGGGCAGGTGTCTCATTTCTGATCCATTGCTAGATTTGGGTTTCAATTAAGTGTCAGAATACTTGGCCTACTTAGCCATGTGAGTACATGCCCAGGCGTGGGCACAGACGCACAGGAAAAAGCTTTAGGAACATTTTTCTCCTGAAAATTTAGTTGAGCAGGATGAGATCGTGTCAATCCATACGTTTCCAAACACTACAGTAGATCTAGAGTATTCTTTTAAGTTAACTGCATAGTGAAAAGTGAGAGAATTGTAATCAAGAAAAGTGTGCTTCCCTCCGTATCTTTAATTATGATCCAGCTCCTTTATATCCTAGGTCTATGCATTCTTTTTACCTTACTGTTTTTTTGACAACAGCTATGTGTATTTACAAGGACAGTTGTTCTTTCCATCCATTCTTGCTTTTCCCCCAAATGGGCTTCTAATCTGTTAGATCTCATTTCAAATACTTAAGGCTTTATGAAGTAAGATGATGGTGGTATAGTGGTGTGTTTCTTGATTTATATTTTTCCCTTGCATCCATAAAGCTTTTGTAGTTCCTTATATGCCAAGTTTTGTTGTAGCCATCTTCAGCTAAGTGTGTATTGGAATGGCAAAAAGTGTGATTCCTTATTGCATTCTTGCATCCCTTTTTCACTTTGTGGGGTCTTGTTGGATGCCTGTTTTCCACAGTGTCTACAATGCTATAGATATGATTATTGGACTGATGTCTGTGTATCCCTTAGTTGAAGAATACAATGAATCATAGTTTCTGTTTATGCAAGAGCTTAAATAATGTTCGGAGGAAGAAAGAATGAAAATAAAAAAATTAAATTGGAAGGGAATATGCGATTTTCATTTTGTCATCTGTTTAGAGATTGTTATAATTTAATATTATGTGAACTAAGTTTTCTGTCACTGTCTTCAGCAGAACCTCCAACAGCAGTCATACTATATCATCTTGTCAAACTATGGAGCCCTGTACATCAGATGAATTTTTCCAGGCTCTCAATCATGCTGAACAAAGTTTTAAAAAGATGGAGAATTATCTTAGACACAAACAGCTATGTGATGTGGTGTTAGTTGCTGGTGATCGTAGGATTCCAGCTCACAGGTAAGCTTATAGTGAAGTAACTTTATATTAACTTACGAATGTGTCTTCAAAGTTTGTGTTGTTTAGAACATTCTAAACAATTTGGAATACTTTAAACATGCTTTAGCTTTGTAACGTGTATTTGGGAACTAAAACATAATTTCTGTTATATGTGATGCAGCGTCAAAAATGACCACGATGTTTTCACATTCTGCTTTTTGTCTTGAAGCATATAGTTGGATGTTTGCATAGCAAAATAAGTCTCAAATGCACCTTCATGCTATTAAAATCAGTAGTGGTTTTGTACAACAGAATGGAGTAAGCAAGTTTTGTTAGACTAATTTTTTTCCTTGTACTTCCAATTAAGTTATTGGATTGCTAGTAATAAGGACGGTCTGTCCACATAGTTTTTTGGGTACCGTATTATTAAGAGTCTTTTGATAGTAGACAGGTAAGTGTTAAAAGGCTAAATTAGATCAAAAGTTACCATATCTGTTTTTCCATGACAGGAAAATACTTAAGATTATTAAACAAAAGTATTAATAACAGAAGCATATTACAGTATTTGATGCACAGTTTTAATAGTTTAAATAGGTACTTAAGTATAATTAAGCTGTGGCTTCATAAAGTTATTTCTATAACAGAAATAGTAGCCTGAAGCATTCTTATTTTCCATTGCTGGTTTCTCCCATCACAGTGAAGCCTCAGGTTAATAAAGCAGTAGTTAATAGAAGGATGATGAGATGTTGCTGGTTTGGGTTTGGTATTTTTTCTGGGGAACAGGCAGATAGTTACACCATAATTTGTTAATATTGCTTTCTGAGTGAGCCGTCATTTTGTGAAACTTCATTTTTCACAAGACAAAAGCGCACCTTACTGCAATTAATACAACAAGCAGGTGGTCCTGGTCTTTACCCAATCCCTGATCCCAATTCCTTTGTAAACACTTCTGTGGATGATAACAGTTTTTTCAGAGGGATGAGAGCAGTGCAGTTGAAGAAGCTGATTTTATTTTCCTTATGGCTACAGAGATGCATACAATCAGTCCTTGTCATATTCAGATTCATCACAAAATTTCATCATTCCTATGGAAAGAGTAAATCAGATGGAAACAGGGAGTGCTTAGTGCTATTGTGAGGCCCCATCTGGAGTACTGTGTCCAGATCTGGAGCCCCCAGTACAAGAAAGACAGAGAGCTGTTGGAGAGGGTCCAGAGAAGAGGCACAAAGATGATCAGGGGATTGGAGTACCTCCCCTATGAAGACAGGCTGGGGGAGCTGGGCTTGTTCAGCCTAGAGGAAAGAAGACTGCGGGGTGACCTCATTGCAGCCTTTCAGTACCTAAAGGGAGCCCACAAACAGGAGAGGAATCAACTCTTTGAAATGGTTGATAACAGCAGGACAAGGGGAAATGGTTTCAAGTTGAGGGAAGGGAGATTTAGGTTGGATGTCAGGGGGAAGTTCTTTACAGAGAGAGTGGTGAGGTGCTGGAACAGGCTGCCCAGAGAGGTTGTGGATGCCCCGTCCCTGGAGGTGTTCAAGGCCAGGTTGGATGGGGCCCTGGGCAGTCTGGTCTGGTATTAAACAGCCTGGTCTGGTATTAAATGGGGAGTTTGGTGGCCCTGCATGTGGCAGGGGAGAGGAGCTTCGTAATCTCTGAGGTCCCTTCCAACCTGGGCCATTCTCTCATTCTGTGGGTTTGCACCCACTGAAGTAATTTAGAAGTCAAAGAGCTTTTGACTGCTTGCTTTAAATTGCTGTAAATAGGAAAAATAGTGATTAATACCGACATAATCTTACTTCCTTATGTGGCATGGTAGCATGTTTGCAGCATACAGTTCTGGGGGTTGTGTTTATTTAATGGTTAAAAAGTGTGGAGATGGTGCAGAGAACAGCTGCTAATGTCTTGTATGGACTGGAATAATTCGTTGCAAGATGAACAGAAATAAAACATTTTTTGTATTAAAATATAACATATTTTACCTGTTTTTCATTTATTTATAGAACTGACTTTGCTCTCCCAATTTCTGCTACTGCATCTATTTCTGTAGCAGTGAGTGCATGCTCCCGCCTGTTATTTGCATTGTTCTCTTAGGAGGCAAAGCTTCTTGCTGTAGTTGGAATGTTTTAAATATATGTAAAAGTTAAGGCCAAAGAAGTGCAAATTGTGCTTTTAGCAGGAGGTGGAAGCCTTATGCTTATCCTTAGTTCACCTTATAGCATTGGAGCAACCTACAAAGAAGCTTTGTCTTTTCAACAGTAAGTTATTTCTCTTACTGTTTTGTTTTTCCTGATAAATATAAGAATGACTTACGGTCCTCATCTCAGTATATTCAAAGCACCTCACTGAAAAATTGAACTTTCCTATTGCACAAAGGATAAACATGGAAATGTTAAAGTTGGCTCGTATTTTTACAAAACTTCAGTAAGATTGACTTGACGTACTTGTGGTAGCCTGTGTTGTAAGGGAAAAAAAAAAGTGTAGGACTTTTTTACTGCCTGCATCAACCTGTCTAAATTAAGACTTATTTAGCATTGTTGTCTACAGATAGGAGCACTCAGTGTACTTGATCATTCTATTGATTATTTTGTCTTATGAGGTTAATTTGTAAGAAAATATTTATTAAATAGATGTTAGATTATAGGCTTGACAGTAGAAGGTATGGTAGAAGATAGCAAGTTCCTTTGCACTGGACAGTGCTTTTTAATTTGAACATTGGTAAGAATGTTTTTTCCACTGTTATAATCCTTCTCTCATACATGGAGTTTGCAAATTATCTCTTTACAACTCGCTATTTTTAAAATCTTTTACATTTTTTTCTTAATCGTCGGTTTCTACTTTTGTTTATATTTGAATGTTCTGAGTGTATGAAGTAGTTAGAGAAAAGAGCAGTGAATTTGGTATTTGACAATAGTAAAGAGCACAAGTAATAAATTATTGTAAAATTCTGAAGATTTTTCATTTGAATCTATTTAAAGAATTAAGGCTCTGAGTCTACTACAACTAAGAGTAGCATATGGTCTTCCTGAACATGGTGTTCTCCATTCTTTTAACTGTTTATCTTCTCAGTCTGTGCTGAAATTATAGCTAAGAAATTCTTCAGTAAGTCAAAATTCTTTAATTCTTCCTAGTTAGAAAGGGGGACAGTTTTCAACAAGGGAAAAATAAATGCGTTATATTCCTGCTCCCTTAGCCTGCACCTTCATAAAGAAATTCTGCTGGGCTCTATTAAATGTGAGAAATGGAATCTAGTTTTTCATATTGGATGCTAATATGCATTCCTGTTTATTATGCTCAGCTAACTGTAGGCCCATAGGAAAAAGTTTGGTTTAGTTTGTTACAGCTTGGTGTTCAGGACATTCGCTTAAGAAATGGGATGCCTCAGTAAATTCCTTTCCAGAGAGGATTTAAAGCCTGCAACATGTTAGCAATCTGAAAATCTCTGGAGAGACTTATTTTTTCATGTTGAGGGATACTGATGGATGAAAGTATAAAAGGCACGGGACAGAAGACAAATGAAAGCTCGTGCACTTCCATAGTTAAGCAACTTATCTGGAAGAGTACAGATCTTAGTTTCGAAACTTATTTTTACTTTCATGGTTATTTACCTGTGTACTTCTTTTCCTATAACTTAATACTTCCTTTGTTTCACACACTGTATCTTTTTACTTTGTAATTATTTCATTGTTGTACCTGCATGTTTACAAAACTTTAATACAGTGTGTGTCTGAAAAATCAAAGTACATACAAAAGCAGTTCTTTTGTGTTAGGTATTTGTTGCTACCAACTGGGATTGAATAGAAAAATTTTGCTAAATTTATTGCAACCATCACTTCAGTGTGAAAGTGGCAAAAGAATTTTGAAAACTTAGATTTCTCTGGATGAATTTTTTTCTCTACATGAGAGATTTGTAAGTTGGACTGAATGATCTCTATGGTTCTTTTCCAACTTGAGATATTCTATGATTCTGCATTTCTATGTGCAGTAAAGAAGACAATTTTCTAGGTATAATTCAGTAACCAAATTCTACAGTTTTATCTGTGTAGAATTTGACAGTTGCTGGTAATTGGATGAGGAAAATAAAAGTGAAATATGTTCTTCATAAACAGCAATACAATGCCAACTGCATTACAGTTGTTTCTTTCTGACATGTGGTACTGTTAGAGACTTCTGTAACGTCACTATATGCTAATTTCAGGTATTTGTAGGCATTCTGTAGGCTGGTTTTGAGAGAAATATTACATGTAGGGGGAAAAAAGCAATATAATAAACTCAGAATACAAAAAGCATAATTTAATTATGTAAGTATTGTAAGCAAGAAAGGCAGTATTTTGTAGCATGCATAGTTTCCAGTGTACTCTTGATGCAATTCAAATATTTTAAAATTCATAATTAATCAGTTATAGAGAATCATCTGTAAATGATGGTATAGACTAACAGGGAGATTGGGGGTTAAATGGCATTTTTAGCATCATTGCTTAGATTCTTTTTTGAAACAACATGCTTGTTGCTTAGTTATCAGAGCTTTTTTAACAAAAAAATCAAAATCTACATGGGGAAATTCTTCTGTAGACTCTTTCAATACATGTGTGTAGGAATGCAGTTTGTTTTCAGACCATCAAAAAAAAAAATTTGATAGAAAAATCAGTTACCAGCAGTGAGACGAAGAAATCAATTGAAAGTGGATGTCCAGTGACATGATTTTTGGATCATGTCACTGGATGTCCAGTAATTGATTTTTATTGACAAGTGACAGAAGGGTCAGGGGACAAGAAAAGGCCAGTTAACTGGAAGTCTGTCTCGGTTTTTCTTACTCTATCTCAGTGTCACTTGATGTGTTTCTTTGAGAATAATTGTGTTTAGAGAATTGTATGGATGCTTGTTGTCTAAAATCAAAACAAAATTATTACCAGTATAATACATGCATTTGCATATTATCTATATTAATCTACTCTGACTGCACATGCTGTTTTGGCATATGCAAGTCACTCTCAGGAAAGCACCGTGAAGCCTATCTACCTTCTCATGATTCGTAACAGAAGTTAGCAAAAATAGGAAATGAATTGCATCTTACAATTTTAATAATTTCTTTTGGAGGACTTCAAGACTGGAAATCGCAGGGACCTTGCTGATACCACAGCTGGTAGGTGGTATTTGGCATTCAGCAGATGTTGCTAAGATATGTACAGTCCAGCTGTTTACTGAATAATGGTGCAGCAAACTGAAATAGTTGCGCTGTTAGGAAAAACAGAAAGAGGTCTGTGTCAATATTAGGTGTTAGGTTCTGTTTCCCATGGTAGAGTCCTTTCTTTTTCAAGCTGTATTCCACACAAATTCAGGTCAGTATAGAGATTGAATACTTCAAGCTGTTTTTTTTTTGTTTTTTTTTTTTAGATAAAAAACAGAGTTAAAATCTTATTATTGTTCTATTATTGCTTTGAATGGGAACTGAAACTTTATTTTAAACATATAAGATTTTAAAATAGTGTTATTCCTTTTTCACAAGCATTCCTCCACAACTCTATTCAGTTAGCAATTAAAAAAAACCAAAACATTACTGGACCGTAATTCTGTCCAAATGGTCATCAGTCAAAAGATGTGCAGGAAAAAAGTAGTTGAGAACAGTAAACAATTTATTACTTTGCAGTTAATTAACCAAAAGACAGTTCTTTGCAGTTCATTTTGCATTTAATTAAGAGCAGTTCTTTTGTAATTTATGACTTCACATATGCACCTGCAGATCCTTTCTATTGATACCTTTGAGATCCATTCCTAAGCACTGTTGCTTACCTTTTCAGTGAATTTTACTCTTTTAAGGCATCTGATCTCCTTCATCTTAACAAGCCAATATAAAGACTCCATAGAATAAAGTAACATTTTCTGAAGTATGGGATTCATTGAACGTATGCAGATATGCCTGATTTAGTGTTTTGCAACCCTGTCCCACAAGCAGGGGGTTGGAACTAGATGATCTTTGAGGTTCCTTCCAACCCAAGCTATCATTTTCATTCTTACACGTTATGTGGAGTGGCATTGAAAAAATGGAATATATACGACAATAGTTCAAACAAATGTGTGATAAGCAGTACCATGTTTACCTACTTTGTATTTTTAAATACTCAGAATTGTTAAAAATAAAAAAGCTCCATATGTATCCACAAACAACATTACTATGTTAATTAGTTTCTTCTGTGCAGCATATTCTTCCCCTTCCGGGGTTTTGTTGTCTGCACCATCTCTGTGCTGATTGTGCATAGTTCTGTCAGCAGTAATAGCAGATGAATGTATGTGTGCACCAAGAGTAAAAGTTTTAAAGCACTTTGAAAAAGGACTAGCAAGTCGTTCTTTCACATTTAGAAAAAGTAACTGATACAGTATAAATGGAGCTCAACTTTTTTATTTCAATCATGTTTATTTACACTCACCTTCCAATTTATGTGGCTTTGTGGGTTGTGTCCATGTTGACTATTAAAAGTCACTGAGCTTTGAAAGAGTAATTCGTTTGCTTCAACAGCAAATGTAGATTCAGTAACAGTGCTTCATTATTCATAGAGGGGAACTGGAGTGTGGAGCCGTTTATCAATTTAAAAATGTTTTTCTCACTGCACTGTTTCTCTAAAGGACAAAATAATGAATCATAAATTAACAAACATCAGATTGACTAAGCATTTTTTCTTCTCTTTGTCTCTCTCATTTTCTCCTGCACTATGTGCACAGACTGGTTCTCTCCTCCGTTTCAGACTACTTTGCAGCAATGTTTACTAATGATGTAAGGGAAGCAAGACAGGAGGAAATCAAGATGGAAGGTGTGGAGCCAAATGCATTGTGGGCTCTGGTTCAGTATGCATATACAGGTAATTAGAGTGAAAATGGGAATTTTGTCTAACGAATTGGCCTCCTGTGAGCATTGTATTCCATTACTAGATTTGAAATGCACTTAGGAATTCACATTGTTTCTTACTTATATTTAAAAAATTGATCATTGCTGTTACCTGAGGCAACGTGATCACATGTAGTTTTTCTGATAACACTACATTCTGATGGTTTACAAAACAACTTAATACTTCACATGTATCTTGACTGATGAAAAAAGAATCTTATTAGGTTTCCCTTTCCTTGCATCATTATAGATATTAATTTTGAAAGGCTTGTTACCTAATGTCAAAGGGAGTATTCTCCAAGCCTTATGTTCTGTCCCGTAATCTGTAAATAATTCTCTTGTGTCTGAGTTTTGGGGAGTTTAACAAATCACAAAAGCGAAATTATATTGTCTGTTTTTTAATATTGATAGGTCGCCTTGAATTAAAAGAAGATAACATTGAGTGCCTGTTGTCTACAGCTTGCCTTCTTCAGCTATCTCAGGTTGTAGAAGCATGCTGCAAATTCCTCATGAAGCAGCTTCACCCATCCAATTGCCTTGGAATCCGATCTTTTGCTGATGCACAGGGTTGCACTGACTTGCACAAGGTGGCTCACAATTACACTATGGTACGTTATTATTTTAAGCATCATCCACTGATTTTAGTAAAGAAAATACAGAATGTTTGTCTGAGTAAATACTGAAGTTTTTCCCCCAGAAAAGCCTTGATCATTTTCCAAACAAGAATGCACATATGTTACCATGATGAGAAATGACAAAATAGCTGCAAAATTACTGGCTTAGAATTGGAAGAAAGGAGGCAGGCATAATGTTTCCTTGTAATGATATTGGGATTGTGTGACATGCATTCAATAAAATCTTTCAATGTCTAGTTTTTATTTCTGTCAAGCTAAAAACAACAAACTTAACAGTTGGCAAGCTGCTGTTGTCTGGCCCAAAATAACAGATGAATTAATAGAAAAGTGTCATAATGAGCAGGTGTATTCAGGTCCTAAGTTACACCTGGGGTATGAACGTGGATATTCACAGAAAAAGATTCTGCACTATACTTCTTTGCAATGGAATAGCAGCATGGCATCAAACAATTTGATCTCAGGCTATACAATATGTGGCTAAATAAAAATAAATTTGTCAGTTATATTTTCACAGCTGATTTAGGAAAAAAAAACTGACCTGCTAACAAAATGAAATTTCGTCTTTTTATTAGCCATCCTTCTGTTTTAATGTATGATGTTCTTTTTTTACGCACAAGCGTATTTCAGTAATGTTAACAGCAGAAGAAAGCAGGATACTTACCTTTGAGTCAAGTCAGTTCATATGTTACTTGCAGATGTTTGTGAGGTATTTTCCTCTCTTGATGAAATTTTACCTATGTAAGCTCTGGGACCTGAATGAGGGCACAAAGATACTGTATAAGAGATGTGGGAAATAAGTAACATAACAAGGTTGTATGACTTAGAATTACATTATCACTATGCTTAGATGCAGGAGGTGTAAATTTTTGTCTTGTTACTATTAGAAACTCATGGCTTTTTTCTTGCCTGCTGTTTGTGTTTGGTTTGGTTTATTGTTTTGGGTGTTGTGTTTTGTTTTTGTTTTTTTTTTGGTTTTTTTGTTTTTTTGTTTTTTTTTTTGCAGTTTTAAGAAGTGGTATTGTTTTGTATCATTTTTTTCTTAAAGTAACTAGATTTAGTGTGTGTAACAGCTTAAAGTAGCCGTCTTTCTTCCAATTACGCAATTTTTGCTCAATGAGTAGATCTATTTAAAATTACTTACATGTTGAAATTTACCAAAGTAGGTCATCAGTGTGCAGATTGTAGCTTATATATTTGTGTTTTTGACCTTCGTTATGCTCAAACAAAATTGAGAAGACTGCCATTAGATAGACAGATGAAACAATAAAGATGAATGTGCTTTGTGCTTTTAAGTATTAAAATTAATGCAGAGAGAGACAGTGATTTAAAAAAAAAAAAAAAAAAAGAAAAAAAAAAAAAGCCAAAGAAGAACCTCTTTTGACCTGTTTGCTCTTTTTTCAGAGTAACCTTGTGTTATTTCCATGTCCCTTACAGCTTTTATCAGCTGGCTGACAAAGATAGGAATAGGGACAAGCGTTAGATCAGCATAGGTGATTATAGTCTTACTGTTTTGATTGGCAGTTCATGATTTTTGTGGGGGAAAAAGGCTATGGACTTTCTCGAAGCCATTATTTTAATAGCCTTTTGTTCAGATCACAGAAATATAGTTCTTTGCCTTTTGGACTTTATTTGGCAAAACTGGCTTTTTAGGCTTTGGTGTGGATGAAATTTAAATCAGATGGATTTGAAAAAAAAAAAAAACACCTTTAAAACTAATGAGTTGTGCTAGATGGATTCTTCCCTAGGCCTTTTTTAATGTTGTTTAGTTCCAATGGAGATGTGAAATTGAATTTTTGTAATAATGAGTAATAGAGAAGCAGCTTCTATGGTTCGAAATGAATGTTGCTATGGAAACTGCATAGAAATACATAGTCCAATTGAATCGTCAATTAAAATAAATCTCCAAGTAATTTCATTTGTTTAAAAGCTGTTTGAAAGGAGGAAATACTCAGCAGTATTAAGTGCTGGCCACTTGATACTCTTTCCGTTAATTGTTGGATCACAACAGTTATATACACCAGTAGTACCTGTAAATTCTGTTTGGTGAAATGTGATGCAATCGATTAGGGATTATGCTGAGCAGTAGATACTTTGAGCATTTTCGTGTAGCTGTCTGTCTTTCAAAGTATGTGAAGTAGGAAGTAACAATTTTAAGAAATAGTTGTATTTTAATTTATATATGCTATTTTCTGTGAGTTTTCCTTTGAACATAAAAGTAGATTGCCTTATACTTTTTTCATCAACTAAAGCAACCTCTCCGTTTTAACAGTTTTTAAGAGATGCAGTTATTTTGATTAGCATGTTAACAGATTCATTAAAATATAAGTTTATATGAAGATCAGAAATTCAAGCAAAATTAGCATTTGGTTAAATTGAAGGACTAACCAGTGAGTTATCCCAAAAGGCCTGCTTTTGTTAATTGACCTGCTCTGTCTAAATAATGCTCATTAGTGTCACTGGAAAATACTAGCATGATTTTATGGCATGGCTTTAATTGCACAGTACAGTGTGATTAAAAATATAAATGAATAAAGTGGATTTGAATGCCACAGCTCTTCATATTAAAGGTATACACACCTTAAAGGTAGGGTATCAGTGTAGCTTTGCTTTATTGCTTACTCTGATGGCAGTTAAGCGGTTGATTCAGAAGAGAAAAAAATTCAAGGTTATCGTCAAAACAGGTCAATTTTTTGACATTGCAAACTAAGTGAAGCTTGAAAAATCCTCAGGATGCATTAAGTGAAACATGAAATAAACCGAAGCGATCAGTTGTGGATGCAGCAGTCTTTGAAGAGCAGCTCTGTTCTTTTTTTGATTTTTTTTTTTTTTAATGTGTCAGGGATTTAAAAACACAGTTGACATGATCATGAGATGTATTTAGATCAAGGTATCTTTTGTACAAAGAGTTTCTTGTTTTGCTATAGTTTTGGGGCCATGTAATTACAAATCTAGGAATTTTACTAACCTAGACAGTAATGTCTCTATTCACTTAATTTATAATGACTTTTTACATAGAGTGCCTTCTGTGCACTTTTCCTGCCCTCTAGCATAATGCCTAGTGATCAATTTTAGCAGTCTTCACGTCTGAAGAAACAGCATTTTGTCTTGTTTGTCTGAAATAGTTGATAGTGTACCTAGAGCCTACACTAGCTTCTCTTTTACAAAGGAAGATGGTAAACCAAAGAGAAGTTAATTTCAGTTGAGAAAAAAGTTGCCAGTGTTATTTTCAAAACTCGACGTGTCTGTGGTGAGCAGAGCTGTTCTTAGGTAATTGGCAGTATCTTCTAGTAGTCTAATTTGTACTTCATTAATTAGAACTTAATAAAAAAGAAAAAAAGAAAAAAAAAAAGACATTTAAAACAGTAAATCTGATAGTGCTTTAGTTAGTCCACCTGTAGGTGTCTTCGTAATTTTTGTTGTTCACCTTTCCACACATCAGAACATGGTGAGTCACCTTGAATTTCATCAGAAATCTTCCAGATATGAAAAGAAGAGAAATAGCCACACTTCTTTTTGTCCTCAAGAGGCCAGACCCCTCATTTTCATTAATGCCTAAAACAAGGATTTTGTATTTTTGCATATATAGTTGTAATTCACTAAAACAGCCATCAACTACATTCTCCTTCAGATCTTACGAATCAAGCAATTCTCCTTTTCAGCTGTGTCCAGGTTCAGAGTGTAAACAGATCTCTGTGGCTAGAGCTTCCTGTTGGACATCTGTGTACAGCTCTTCTCAGCTTGGGGGTGTTTTGATGCACTCTGAGATATTTTTATTTTTTTTTTATCCTTCTGATGGAGAGCAGGGGGAGCCTAACCATTTAACTGGATTAAACTCGAAAATAAGTATCATGACCTTTTTCATGTGCTCCTAGTATTTTTTGCTCTGAACCAAGACCCAGGCAGACCTCCAGTTAAGAATGTAAGTATTATTCATTCTGCAGCTGCTTAAGGGTGAATTTAAGGTTGTGATCTGAATGAACAACGCTGCTGTGTCCCTGTGTTACTTAGCACGTAAAACTCAGGCGGCTTGTCTGATAAAGTTTCCAACTGAAACTGCAGGGCATTTGTTCTCTGAAATATCCTGTTCTTCCACAGAGAGTTCCCATAAGAAGAAGGAAAGCAAAGGCTAATGAAGAGGTTAAGAATGCTAGGAGATACACTGGCTCCTCCTTTTTGTCTTCAGAATCTCTGTAGAGGAAGAGGAACTGTCAGATTTTGATTATAAAAAACACAAAACCCATACATAGGCCAAAGATTGTGGCTGTGAATGCTTTGATATTCTGTCCAAAAGGAATCTCTACTCTAAAATTAGAATGGGAGCAAGAGGAAGTTGAATTTTTTCCCATCAGAACATGGTTGTCTGCAAGCAACAAGAAGGAAAATCATGCTTTTTACGCTTAACAGCTGTTGAAGTGATTAAATCCAGCTGGAAAAAAGCTTTCCAGAGAAGACTTGTTATTGTCTTAGACAAGATCAGCTTGTTGTTGCCTTCAGAGACAAACAAAACTTTCCATACAGGTGCTTTTCCCTTCTTCTTCCTGTGATCCAGGTAGGCAGTGTGGAAAATTTAAGGTAGTAAGTATTGACTTTTCTGTGTCAGTGCTCGGTGCCTGTCTGTTACCAAAGCTAAAAGCACTGCTCCAGCTTGCATTGCATACACTCCAGGACAGAATCAACTGAAAACCACCAGTGAAAGAAATGAACTCAGTAGAATCTGAATTTCTGTGGACTGCATGTTTAATCTCTGGAAATAATTTTCAACTGTAACTTACTCCCAAGCTGAGTAAAATAAACAAACTGCATGTGTAGTGTTGCTGAGTATTTGTGTGGTCCTTTCGCTGTTTATAGTTCTTATGTTTGCTCATTTTCTTTAATTTTGTAGTAAGTACTTAAAGAGGAAAAGACAGTTCTGTCTCCCTTGTAATCCATTACAATTTTCACGTGGAATTGCTACTTTTATGTAGCTGGTTGGATCACTCTAGTCAGAAAGCTTTTCAGATAGTGAGTGTAAAATTTTTCTTTCTAAATTCTGTCTAGGAATACACAGTCGCTTGCTACGTGCACGGATAACACTTCAAGGTCTCCTCCTAATATCAGCTGCAAAGATGCCAAACTGTACTGTATGTTTTTCATGACGTTTTCTGCTAAATTCATATCTGTTTTGCGGTGCTGGTCCTGCTTGTGTTGTCAAGTTTCTCCCTGTTGTTTTTCTAGCTCTGAAGATGTTTTTTGTGTGTGTATGTCTTAATTCAAAGTTGTTTTTTTTTTTGTTAGTGTGCATTTCTTTCTAAGTCATTGAACAAGATACTAAAGAGAACTACTTTTGTTATGGGGGGAAGTTAGACTTCCACAACTGTGGATCCAGTGCATGTTATCCTCCATGGGTTTTGGAGATATATGGAATGTAAGAGCAAAATCAGTATGCAGTTATTTAGCTATCTAGCAATCAACACTACATTTACTAAATCGATGATAATACCATTTTATTGTTGTGAAGCTACTCTCAGTTTGGAGTGTGAGGTAGTCAGGTTTTGAGCTATTAATGTGTAAGAGCCTGTTTATAGACTGCTTCAACTTTTCTTTCCTTTGTTGCCTTGTGAAGGTGTGTGGGAAGCAAGTTCAATATAATCTTACCCTTTCTCTTACATTTACAAATAAAAAATAAGATTCAGGTTTCTCACTGTAAGTGCGTGGTGCTGATTATGTTTCTATATACGTACTTTTCTGCTATTTTTGCCTAAGCTTACGAGAATCCATATGGAATATTCTGCCTGTCCCTGTGTTCTGAAGTAATGGGATATCAATGTGAGAAATGCTACATATTGTAATTTTCGTGCCCCAAAGTAAGGCTTTGTTGCTGGAAATGATAGAAAAAAGTTATAAAATTGAATCTTAATAAATGAAAGGGTGTACAGTATTTTGGATTCTTTGTATGTTTTGCTCCTGCCAGTCTGTTCGATCAGCTATATAAAATGTACGAAGTAATAAACTTCAGATGCCCCAATGAAAATCAACGGTGAAATTACTTCCTCTGAAAACAAAATGCCATACTTCAATCTGCTAGTAATGAAATATATTACAGATGTGCCCAGTAGCTGCTTATAGTATGTTGTGTTCTTTGCTTGACAAAGTATCTTCATAGTCAACAGAAACAAATCATACTTTTTTTTTTTTAATGTACTGTATAAGAGGGACCATAAAAGTCTAGGAAGTAATTATTAGTCAAAGTAACTCAGGACATATTTTTTCCTTCCAGGTCAGTTCTCTAGTAGTGTTCACTGGCACAACTTGAGAGATGGTGTGAAGGAGGGACAAGTGGGAAAGGATAGTAGAAATTCATTTAAAAAAACCAAAAAACAAAAAACCTGCAACTGTCTTCAGATGATGCTGGCAGCTATATTAAAAATACTTTTTTTTTTCTCTTTCAGGAAAATTTCATGGAAGTAATTAGAAACCAGGAATTTCTATTGCTGCCAGCCACTGAAATTGCAAAGCTTTTAGCAAGTGATGACATGAATATTCCTAATGAAGAAACTATATTGAATGCACTACTTACATGGGTTCGACATGATTTGGAACAGAGAAGGAAAGATCTCAGTAAACTCCTGGCTTACATTAGACTGCCTCTGCTTGCTCCACAAGTAAATTGTTCAATTCCTCCCTAGTTTATACCATAGTTATAGTGGGCACACCTACAGCATCTGTATAGAGATGGTGGCAAATCACAAAAGCATCACAAGATTCTTTAGTGTTTTGGATTCTTAGAGCTGCGTATAAGGACTTAACATGCTGTATAGTCATGATACTTTGTTGTGAACTGCAGCATGTTCTGATCCTAACCTGAGATCTGACTGCACACAACAGGGCATGGAGCTTCTATGATAAAAATTGTTTCCATTGCCCAAAAAGATGATTATTGAGGATATATTTGTCACTAGAATGTGTCTTTTTAACTATCTTCTTTATGGAATTTGAACAGCATATTTTGAATAACTGTATTTCCTTCATGTAGCTAGCAGTTGTCCTTGATATTAAGGAAATGGATTTGAGTAAATCATTTAGAATCATTTGTTTTCTTCTGCTAACTCTTGGTAATCCATCTTTGGGTGCTTCTTGTTCTTCCTAGTCATTACTTTTTCTCCTCGTTGGACATCTACACGTATTGTAGAGGAAGACAAGTTTGTTTGTTTGTTTGTTTTTAAATAGTTTTTAATGATAGTTTTCCTACCCTAGGAAATTATTCCTTTTGTTAGTGTCATGTGTGGCACTGTAGTTGTTATCTGATAGCAGGCATGTCAGGCATGTAAACTATCTGATTTCTTCTTGTGCTAGTCTTCCTTGCTGTCCCTTGATTTAGTAATATTTAATGCGCAAAATCTAAGTATTTTGTCTTGGATTTTCAGTTTTAGTGGGAATTATCTCTATTAAATAAGGGATTTTTTTTTTTTTTTAACGAAATGTGAATGCTAAGTAGAATTCATTAACACAATGGAAACTGAAATTAATTGATTCAGTGATACATACAAATCATGTTGTGTATTGCCTCTAATCCGGAATCTTATTGATGGCTGGTAAGATGCACAAGCAGGTTCTGTGGTATTAATATTTTCATACTGTTTATTGCATATACAGTGGCAGTATTTTCTTGCTTGTGACCTTGACTTTACAACATCCTGCTTCCAGAAGCATAATACAGTGTAAGAAACCAGTTTACCTTGAAGGAAATCTTTTTTTTTTTTGAGCTTTTAATTAATTGATGTTTAAGTATAAAGTCTGTAACCACTTTTGTAATTCTTTTATTTAATGCAATTGAAAAAAATTTATAAGTTGAAGGTACAGAATTTTCTCCAGAAGTATACACTGTAATCAAGTTATGTCCAGTGAATAACTGATTAGGAAAATAGCAGAATGCCACACAAAAGCAATATCATATTTCACATATTGTGAAATTTATCTTTAATTTTTCATGTCTTTGCCAAATATATACACTTAAATTTTTAATATGATATTTTGTCGTTGCCCTTTTTTTTATTACTTTGGCAAATTATAGTGCTTAAGCTGAGGGGGAGCAATTAGAGCGACAAGTAAATTTGGTTAAAGTGCCCCAACAGCCCTAATGAATTTTTAACAATCACATTTTGTTTCATGATGACATGAGGCAATCTGACAGAAAACATAAAATTGGAAACCTTTTCATTATGTTACAGTTGAAGAATTAAAGCTATTTGAAAGCAATAAAATTAGAAAATTGAACAACTTGCCAAAATCAATAATGTTGCAAGCAGAGCTGTAACGAATACTAGACCGAATATACTTGAAAAAAACTTTGGGTAATACTTCAAAACTGTAGCACTGGAACAAAAAACAAATGTGATGAATTGTCAGTTTCATCAGTTGTATTTCTATGCATCCCTTTGTACATAACATTGAATTGTCTATTTCATTAATGCAAACAGTGTCCTAAATACTTGTAAGAAGATAAAGATGAAAATTTGTCAGCTTCTTAAGTTGTAAGGTGGCCACTATTCCATCTCTGGTAGATGAATAAATGAAAAAGATGATTAACCATTTCCTGAGTTACAATATGGGTTCATCTTCCTTTCTGGTCGAGTATCTGTGCTATATTTCTCTTCATCAGGTTTCCAGTGACTACAATTTCATGTTTGCATATCATTTGTGACTACGGAGTTATAAATGCTTTGTGGAGCTATGTAAATAGTAAAACTTGGAAATAACAGGAAGGAAAGTTTTCACTTAAGCCAATTCCAAGTACTTTAAGTGAAGAATGTTTTCAGAATATTCCTGTACAGTAAATGTAATTTAAAGAACATTTTAATTTTTTGAATACCAAAACAGTCTTCTGTGGGCTGCTCTGAAAGTGACGCCTCCTGTTTATTTCCATGGAAACTCCAGCTACAAAGAGAACAACAACGCTATTTGAGCAAATTCTCAGCTACGCAACACTGGTTTTCAAAGTAGCCACCACTCTTAGCCATGTATTTTTTGCCAGAGATGAACAAGAGCCTGCATGACACACTTCTAAAAATTTACATGGCTATCTGGAACATGATTTGTCTTTCATGTCACTGTTGCCACTGCTGAAATGCACCACCCAGTGCCTCACTGTGCTCACACCCACTGATAGGTCTCCATAAATATTCAGCAAGAGCCAATGAATGTCGCTGGGTGCAACTTATTCCACATTATAAGAATTCAGTGACACACCTTTGCTCAATGTTGGACACCACTCTGTCAGTGCCTTTCCACTGCCATCTGTCACACAGCAGCAAAATGTAATGGAATATTTGGTGGGAAGCTTCAGCCTCTGCTGCTGTACCACCACCATCCACCTCTGATGTTGTGGCATCAACAAAATAAGAGGCATTACTTTCAGAGCGTCCCTTATAGATTGCATTTATTTTTATATGAGATTAAGTTATTTTCAGAGAGTGAGACTGTACTATGAGAAAACTTCACTGTAGTTTGGGAGAGGGGATGAGAAACCAGTGAAAAAGGTAGGTTGGTTGTGTTTTGTTATTGGCTGTCAGCAGCTCAGCAGTAATATCGTGGCTTGTGGACTTGGTATTTATAATGTTTATATGGATTTTGTGCTGGGGAGCAAGAAGCATTTCTCTTTCTTATTGTGACCACTGCCAATGTCACAGTAGGGTGTTTCTCTTGTTCCTTCTGTTACTCAGGCCATGTGTTATAGCTCAGAAGAAAGCCAGTTGTCTAGACTTGTAAAAATTGCAGTTGGGACACTTAATCTACTAATACATTTTTAGCAATCTAACAAACATGGAATACAAAAGGGTCCAGAATCTTTAAACTTGATTTTTATTAGTAGCCTCTATTTAGGTCAGATGAAAGTGTAACACTTCTCAAATTTGCTAGCATCCTTAACAATAAAATATTTTTTAGTTGTTTGTAATAGCTGATATCCTACTGTTGGTCACTAACACAGTCAAGAACAGAATACATATTAAAGCATTTAGCCTATGCCTGAAGCAGCTTTCCAGGCCTGTACTGGGTGCATCTGGGAATCAGAGAGTGAGACTGAACTGACTCACATACCTGAAGTCCGATCTGTTTCCTTGAACTTACTTGGGGTGGAGCTGAAACATCAGAAGATTTTGTTTTCTTCATAGGCTTAAGTCATTCATTAAGATCAGGTGGCCTTCCTGTTTTTCATACTCAAGGATTCCACTTAAAAAATGATTTTTTTTTAATTGCTGTTTTATCTATCTACCCTTATCTTGTTTATATGAACTTTTTGAATATAAGTCTATTCTAAAGCAATGGAAGGTTTTGGATAAACTATTTTTCTAATTGTTTTTATACTTTGTGCAGCTTATAGCAATTCAGTTTGTTTAATTTTCAATCTTTTTTGCAGTTTCTGGCAGATATGGAAAATAATGCACTCTTTAGGGATGACATTGAGTGTCAAAAACTCATTATGGAAGCAATGAAGTACCATCTGTTACCAGAGAGACGACCTATGTTGCAAAGTCCTCGCACCAAACCTAGAAAATCTACAGTGGGAGTGTTGTTTGCAGTTGGAGGAATGGATGCAACAAAAGGTCTTGGCTTATATAATGATTAGTTGCTGAGGGTTGTTTTTTGTGTTGTGGTTTTTTTTTTTTTTTTTTTTTTAAAGAAATGCTTGATGTACGTTTTTATAACATGTTAATTATGTAACATATTCCGTTAAGTCAAACATTCTGCAGAATAGAAAGCAAACATCATAAAAGGACAGTGTACATTTGATTTAAAAAGCTAGGTAGTATTGAAGATATCAAAAACATTCTGGAAGCTACAGTCATGATTGGTTTGAAATTACCAGGGAATATCTGATTTCTGAGTAGTAACATGTTGAACTGAGTGAAAGCTAACTCGCATTTACTTGAGTGGGAAGTAATCTGGAAAAAGAAGACAGTGACAGAAAATGTAGAAAGATGACATGCACAGGTATAAAAGCAAAAGTAAAATTGCTTTTTGACTAATTGTTAAATAAGCCTGCCATCTGCTTGGTTGTTTTTTTCTTATGTAAGCTTCAATATTGTCTAATGGTAGTTAGAAGGAATCTGGCAAGTTAGAAAAGTTATGGTAAATAATCTGTTTTCATTTATTCTGTATTTTGGAGTTAATGCTTCCAAATTTTAATTGTTTTTCATAGTCTGTGTTGCACTTGAAAGGTTCGTGTCACGTAACTTCAGATTTTTTTTCTAGTATTATGAAACAATTGATTTCAGTATATAATTGTATTTAACAAAGTTGATTAGTGTTCCTAAAATTCATTTTACTAAAGGCTTCATTCTTTAAAGATGCTAAACATTCTGCTTTTTGTCTTGAAAAACACTGAAAAATCCTTATCTGTTATGCTGTGGTTGGTTCTTGAGGAATTCAAAAAATACTATTTGTGTACCCACTTAAGAACGTGCTATGGCATTTCATGCAGTCATGTAGGATCAACAAATTGCTGAAATAACGGCTACTTTAATAGCTCAGATTAAGCTTGTTTTACTAACTTGCGGGTGTTGTCATTCAGGAGCTACGAGCATTGAGAAGTATGAACTTCGTACCAACATGTGGACTCCTGTTGCAAACATGAACGGACGTAGATTACAGTTTGGAGTTGCAGTCTTAGATGATAAATTGTACGTTGTTGGTGGCAGAGATGGACTGAAAACCTTGAATACCGTGGAGTGCTACAACCCTAGAACAAAAACTTGGAGTGTAATGCCACCTATGTCCACACATCGTCATGGTCTTGGTATGTAGCTTTCTGTAAAAGCTGAACACTTTCATGTTTTAAAAGGTTAGCTGATGAAAAATTATTCAGGAATTACATTTTGGAGATAGTGTGGGAGGATGTCTTTGTTTTAATGCCAACTTTTTATTGAACTACTTTTCTCCTTCAGATTATATGCAGCAATGGCTGCTTAAAGGAAAGCTGGATTTTGTTTTAAAATATTTTTTGATGCACACGCCAATAGGAAAATGCAACCTATTTTTTTATTTTTTTTTTAGGGGTAGCTGTATTGGAAGGCCCCATGTATGCTGTAGGAGGACATGATGGCTGGAGCTACCTGAATACAGTAGAAAGATGGGATCCACAAGCTCGTCAATGGAACTTTGTAGCTAGTATGTCAACTCCAAGGAGCACTGTTGGTGTAGCAATATTAAATGGAAAGTATGTGAAGGCAACTTCCGATTTATCTAATACGTAATTACAGGTTTTCCTAAATGACTTATTTCTCTTGACATATAAGATGTTGATAGCATTAAGAACCAGTGAGACTCCAGTGATTTCCTCCTATTGTGATAGCTTGAAAAATCAACTTCCAAAATCACTGTGAAGTTAGGGGAGAGTACTCACATTGTATCTTATTAACTCAGTGAGAATAGTGAAACGGCAGAATTAAATCTCATCTGGAGTGGTACCAGAAATTTCTAAAGCTGTTTTTCACTGAAAATATAATTAAATCCTTTGCACAAGTCATACTCAGACAACTAGGTCATTTTGTGCTGTCACAGGGCATGGTTGCAAGTGGCCTCAAGTTTTCCCGATCCTGTTGGTTACCACAAAGCTGAAGCAATTATATTTAAAACTCTCACAGCAAAAGAGATTTTATCCTTCTCCAGGGAGAAAGCTCCAGTAACTTCCCTGAGCAACCAGCTTAACTGTTAACGCAACTTTGAGTTCTCCATTTGTCAATGCATAAGTACCTTTTGCTGGTTTGTTATTTTTTTGTTTGTACTATCAGAAGTGACCATGGAAAATTACTATTTTCCTTCCCATTTGCACAGCATGTTTTCCTTAAAGACGCATGTCCGCTAAGGATTCTTTCCTCAAGAGAGTAACACTAGCTCCTCCAGTCCTTACTAGTAGGCCATGTTTCCTAGACTTCCAGTAATATTTTCTTCCTTTGGACAAAGCTTAATTATTTGATAGAGTCCAAAGTACAAGTGCTACTTGAACAAAGTAATTACCAAAGTAAATTTGGAGTCATGTAATACTAGATGAATTAGGGTTGGAAGAGATGTTCTGAATCATCTGATACAGCAATAACTCATAGCAGGACCAACCTTAAAGTTGTAGGATCTTGTTTCAATGTTAACTGAGCTAGTTCAGGTAATTCCTGAGTTTCAAATAGCTGATAAGGATGGAGATTGAAAGCCTTTCTGGGCAACCTGTTCCATTATTTTACCATCACTGTATCAAATGTCTTTCTTCTACAATCTAATTGGAATTCCCCATATTTCAACTTCCCTCTTGTTCTCCTTTCACTGTATACTTCCGAGAATGATGACCGTTTCCTACATAACCCTTTATTAGGGGTTGGAGAAAGCAGTGAGGTATCTCCTTAGCTTCTTAAGACTGCCCAATTCTTAGACGTAATGTTCTAGCTCCGTCATCATATTAGTGATCATCAGCTGGACTTGATCCTGTACAACCAGATCTTGCACCAAAAGCCCGAAGACAGACATAGTATCCAGATGCAATCTTATACGTGCTGAACAAGGAGGAGACCTTAGCTGTGGTTACTTGAAGTCCAAATCTGTTCTTGCCAAGCTGCATTTTCTTTAGTCATCTCCCACTCTATACTATTGCCTGGGAATATGCCATTCCACATACAGGACTTTGCCTTTCCTAAACTTCTTAAGACTGCAGCCACTTTTGCTGCCTGTCTCTGAATAACAGCCAGGCCCTTCAGCATACCAGCTACTCCCCTTAATTTGATGTTATTAGCAAACTTCCTAAGGCTGATTTTCCATTACATTTTTTTTTAGATAATTAATGAAGACATTAAGCAGTATCAAGGCACTTTATCAGCCTGGGAGGAATGGCACTAGTAAGCAGCTGCCAGCCAGTTACTTCATGCTGCTGATCACAGCCCTTTGCACCCAGCAGTCTATCCTGTTTTCCACCAGCCCTGCAGTCAGCTTATCCAAATCATGTATTTGTCATTATAGCTAGTGAATACCAAGTTAACTTAATTTACTATTATTATATCAGAATATTTCACTCTCTTGACCATAAACTTTTTCTTCCAGGCTATGTCCTGACACATCTCCCTTGAGCTTGCCTGAGTACTGTAAGCAAGCAAAAAGCTTTTCATGATTTCTTTTTTTTTTTTTTTTTTCTTTTTCATGGAAAGCTTAATTAGTACAGCTGAAATGCACTTGCAAAGGGTCCTGTGAGATCTGGAACAAGTCCAGGAATGAGTGAAAATGTTCACCTGGATGCAGAAAGGAAGGAAGAACTTGAATAACCAGCAAGCAGGGTGCCTTGGGCTGCTTTTGGAACTGCAGACTCAATGCTTAAGTTAGGTCTGAAGCTTCCTGTGTATTCAGCAGAGAGTCCCAGGTGTGGTAAAAAGCTCCAAAAGTAGTCTCACATTTCTGTATTATTTTAGAACATAGTTTAGATCCTTAACATAGACAGCAACCTTAGATGCCTGTAGTTAAAGGCGTGAAAGTGCATGCAAATTTATTACCTTTAAGCTGCAAGCAGTAATTTCTGCAAATTCTAGTAATATGTCTGTGAACTGGTACATTCCAGATGATTTGCTCAAAATCTTTGTGAAGAGAATATATCCTTTTCCATATCCTGAGTGTAAAATCACTGCAGAAGTGATCAAAATTCTGTCATGTTTCTAGGGGAAGAGAGAGCAATGGACTTCATTTAAATGCTGTGTTGCATAAAAGGATGATTCTTAGTCATAATTTTTTTGGAACTGTGCAGTATGACTTTTTCATATACTTCTGTGTGTTCCTTACCTTAAACAATTTGTATTATTAAACATGGGCACTTCCATGGAAATGCATTATTTTTTGTAGTTAAGTTTGTTGGTTAACATATACTTTAAAAACAAAAAAAAAGATACAGTGATGTTTCCCAGTCTGAGAACATCTTGAATACAGCTTCACAGTAACTGCTGGCAAATGTTAATACTATCATCATATAGAATAGCAGAATTGTTTGGTTGGAAAAGACCTTTAAGATCATGAAGTCCAACCATTATCTAAAACTACCAAGTTCACCACTAAAGACACACGGTACTTAATGTTTGTATGATAAATATTTAACTACTCTAATTTGCCTAAAACTGTGACAGGATGTCATAAGTGATAATTCAGGTGATATCAAACTGAAATTCACCTCTAATGTGTTTCTTCTTCTTTAGAATGCCTTCTGCATTCTTTCTTTAATGCTGGGCACTTCAGCTTCTAAGCCTACATTGCTTAAAATGCTACCTAATTGTTTTTGTTACTTTTAAAGATTCATCAGTGGTAGTGGGGCAGTGCACCTAAACCCGTCTTTTCTTTCCATCCTTATTTTCCAAAGAATTAAAATCCTGTTAATAATAAATGCTAGAACTGAGTGAGGAAGCTAGGCCACCTAGTGGATGTAAGGGACTTAACATAGCACTGCTGTTCATAAACTGAACTTCAGGCTCAAAAATACATGATGCCTAAGAAGAGGCAGGGCAGAGTTCTTGCATGAGTAGATTACTGAACTCGTCCCTCTGCTGCTAGAGATGCACCGTTGTCAAATCACGCATTTTGAAAATCTTAGCTATGTGCACAAGTTGGAATGTAAATATGCTATAAGTATAATCCATTTTCTGACATTATTATTATTATTATGTGTTAGTCATCACAGTAGGAAAAGATTGGAGCAAAACTGTATGATCTGAGTTTTAGAAATAGAATATCCTATTGAAAGTTTAAAGTCTTCTAAACTTACCTTGTTAAGATATTTGGAAGTTCTTCATACATCACTGGAAACTTGAGTTAACTTGCATCTTGTTCAGGCAATGTTTATTGACTTTTTTTTTTCCCAAATTTTATAGACTTTATGCAGTTGGTGGTCGAGATGGAAGTTCTTGTCTTAAGTCAGTAGAATGTTTTGATCCTCATACAAACAAATGGACCCTCTGTGCTCAAATGTCAAAAAGAAGAGGTGGTGTAGGTGTAACTACGTGGAATGGGTTCTTATATGCCATCGGTGGTCACGATGCCCCAGCATCAAACTTAACATCCAGGTTGTCAGACTGCGTAGAAAGGTAATATCCCAGTGAAAGCATATCCTCCCAGTGGTTCTAAAAATGCCAGTCTGAAGTGTGATTTACCATTATTTCGTGGAAATAGCTTCTTAGAAAATTACTTTAATCACATTAAGCTTCTGAATAGTTATTTACAACTATATGCTGCAATAAAAGTCAGTTTTTCCAGAGAAGTACATTACTTTTTAAATTAATGATGAAGTAACTTAAATTCTATCTGCAGCTTAAGAATTGCCCTCTTTCACTACATTGTACTTCAACTTGCAGCATGAGCTTTGTCAGCATTTCCATATGATGATCGTCATGTTTGCATAAGACATACATTTCTGCAGTACTTGGAATAGACAACAAAAGATGAAATTAAGAGTTCATTACATCTGTGTTCTTTATGCAAACAAATTATAAGACCACTTGCTTCTAGGTAGTATGATCTTAGGATGGTCTCGTGGCCAAATAAATATGTTCTTTGTGTAGTTCCTTAGATCTCTTCAGAGCCATGTGATTCCATCAGTTGTACTGTAAGCATCTGTACTTATTTTTGTCTCTTTCTGTCAAGTTAAAGTAAGTTTCTTAACATAATGATAGCATGGACCCTCCTACCTGATCATTAGTTTGTCTTGTAAAGAATGCTGATATTATTCTAGAATGACACTTTTTTAATTAAACTGTTTTGATTATGCTTATGATACACAGTTATGATTAAGAAGTGCTGTAAATTGTCTTAAGAGTTTTGCACTTCCTGTAGAACTTTCTCCAACAGGGTTCTTCAGAAAATGGTGATCTCTCTTGGCAAGTAACTTTCTTTACAACCACATTCAGCTTGAACAGCCCATGCTGTGACAGTTAATAATTATTATGTACTTTCTCTACTTCACAGTAGTATAGCAGCAGAACTGGTTCCAGAGTGGTATGCTTTTCAGTGCAATAAGAAATATGCTAAGAACAGCTATATGTGTATTTATATATTGCTGCATGGAAAGCAGCACAGAGTGTAACTAGTACTGTGTTATCAGATGACTAAAGAAAGATTTTAGAAGAAAGTATCAGGGAAAACGGTCCTTTGAAATTAACACCCAAGTCTGTGTTGCAATACCTGCTCCCTACTATATTGAGAGTGTCAGTTCCAGTACTTTCTTTTTATTCTTGAAATTTTGGCAACAGTTTTAGAGCATGACACAAATTATCTTTTAGGTATGATCCGAAAACAGATATGTGGACTTCTGTGGCTTCTATGAGCATTAGCAGAGATGCAGTGGGAGTATGCCTTCTTGGTGACAGGTTGTATGCTGTTGGGGGATATGATGGTCAAACGTACCTTAACACAGTGGAGTCTTACGATCCCCAGACAAATGAATGGACACAGGTATAGTTTCTGATTAGAACATGCTCTGCATTTATTTCAAGTGTGGCTCTTTTTGCAAAGAGAATACTCCTTTTCTATGAAAAACTCATGTTAGTTCCCCCGCTCTCTGCTCCTCCCCCCCATTTTTTTTCAAGCTGATTTACCTTGAACAGACAGTTGTTAAAGTCTGAATTTTGGGCCAGTATTAAATGTTTGTTTATTTTAAGTCAAGATAACAGAGTGTGTGGATGGTACCACCTCTCTGCTGCAGCTGTGCAACCATTATTACAAACATCAAACATAGTCAATCTTAAGAAAAAAGATTAAAACCTGACTACACTACTCTAATGAATGTGTTTTTGCTTACAGGTTGCACCGTTGTGCTTAGGAAGAGCTGGAGCATGTGTTGTGACTGTGAAACTATAGGTTGTTTTCTTTGAGAAGGTGAATTTCTGCACTACGACAGACTCGGCTGATATCTTTTTTCCTCAAGCCAGTTAAGAATATGAGGTGCAGGATATCTACAGCAACAAAGTGTTTGATCTCCGACCTACATACGTATTATTCTTTTGGACCAATATTAAGCACTTTTTAAAGAATTATCTTTGTTACCTGCACATTGGAAGAGTTACAAGCAAATCAGCTGCAACCAAGATGTTGCCGGCAAGGGATCTCCATTGAGGAAATACTAAGAAATGAGTGAACTTACTGTGAACTCACTGGGATAATCAAATGTTATTGATTTATGGCCTTGACTTCTCAAACATGCAGAGAAATCATGCCATTAATAAATACAGTTCCACCGATACAATTGAGGACATCTCTGGGTGAAGCGAGTTACAGAATTTAACCCCGTATATTTAATTTGCCTATAATAAACATGTTTTTCTGTGGGTATCTGAGGTATTACAGTGCAGGCTGACAAACCAATGCAAACCATTGTAAATGGCAGGTGTAATGCTTGCCTTAAAAATGAAGTTGTGTATTTGGTGAATATTTGCACTTTTACCATCATTCCTAGTTTAGAAATATTTTTATTTAACCAAAGCCTTATTTTAAATATTGTCTTATAATGCTAACAGAAATCTGCTATTTAATTATTTCTGCAGGAGGTTTCTGAAATCCAGTGTACTACTTGGATATTCGAAGGTTTTCCATAAGATGGAGAACATTGTACCTTTTCTCTAATTTGGTTTTTATATTTACATTGCTATTTTTAAGATAAACTCTATAAGCATGAGTAACTAGTGGGAAGAATTCGGAAGTGTGATTAGAAGTTAACCAAGTTAGTAAGAGCACTTTGAATTTTTCAAAGCATTCCATTGCAAATAGACTAAGAGTCTACATTGATTCTCAATATGTTTTACATGAGGCTTTGCACTAATGTGAAAGGTATAATTTTATAAGATGAAATGAAGCAATCGTCTGTCTTTTCCTCCAGCGAGGGTACTTCAAAATGCAAAGAGCCAGGCTGCCGTATGAGCACGTTCAGCATCTTGTAGGAGAGTTGTGTATGCCTCACAGGATTTATTTTTTTCTTTCCAAATGCTTCATAATTTGCCTTTTTTGACTCCTACGCTCTGCCACACACTCGTTTGAACAGTCTGAATGTTCTCTGGAAGTCTCTTTGTATTTGCTTTTCTGTGCCTTGTTCCTTCTGTTTTCAAAGCGGCGGGCAGCGCGCCGTGCTGCTTCCTGCCGGAGCGTCGAGCTGTCAGCTCGCAGAATGTTTTCCAGGAGTGTGAAGTGTCCGACACCCAAAGTCTTTGTACATTTGTAATTTTAAATTTCATGTGTTCATGCTCTCGACGAACTATTTGTTGGTTTAAAGGCAATTACTAAGCGGTGAAACTTGGTGTTGAAACCTGCTTTGTTCGAAATTGAATACAGCTGAACTTAAATGCGCTTTCAATGGGTTGGTGCCTTTTTTTTCTTAGATGTGTCGATTTTGCGTACCCGAGTCTGCACGTTTAATTAAGAAAGGTTGTTTTTACAGCACACCTTCGTTGTACGCGCTGTACGAAACCACCCTTTTCTCTCTGCGCGCACGCGGCTCCCCACTCCGCGCGGCGGCGTACGCTAACGGCCACGCGGCGCAGGAATCTCCGCTTTCCCATTGGCTCGGGCGAGCGGCCCCGCCTTCCGCCTCTGATTGGCTGCGGTCTCCTCGTTTCCGCGGTGACACGGACGCCGGGGGCGGGAGGGTTCGGGTTTCCCTCTCAGTTGGGGTCGAGGGTTGCGCATGCGCACGGGGCGCTGAGCGGCGAGCGGTGGGCGCGATGAAGGTAGGTCCGCCCGGCCGCCGTACGCGGGGAGGCGTTCGCTGATGGGATCTCGGCCTCGAGGGCGGCGGCGTCAACCAGGGCGAGCGGGTGACGAAGTTCGTACTCCGCGCCGCCTCGGCCGCCTCGGTGCGGTTCTTGAGGCCTGTGAGGGGCGCGCGGGGCACTCTCAGCTACGGCAGTCCCGGGCTGTGGAGCCGTTACCGCTGGCCGCCGCCTTGGTAACGGCCCTCAGGCTGCCCCGCTGTGCTCCTGTCCGCCCGCGGCGGAGAACGCTTCTTGCTCGCGATTAGGGGTCGGGTGACCTGCGGGGAGCTGGAGCCCGCCGCCGTTTACTGAGCGTTTCATTAAAATGGCTTCAAAGCGGAACGCGGTTGTCAGGCGTCGTTTGTGCCCGTGTCACGCAACGCTCGGTTTATGGCGAGTTAGGGACCCCTGGGGAAAAAAAAACACAAACCGAGCAAACGTACCTGGGTGTTCAGGGATCCCCAGGCGTGGTGTTTGTCCGACGGTGTTATAGGGGAGAAAAGGGTGAAGTTGTTGGCGTTGTCTTGCAGCCAACTCACAGAACGGTCTGTGCAGATGGAGTAAAACATCGGGAAGCTGGTAAGTTCTGTGCTGAGAAATCAAAACATTGTACAGTTGAGTTGTTTTGCAGCCCCGGTTTGACCCAACAATTTAGGGAGAGCAAAACGGCTACATGACTTTAAAAAACTAGATACTGGGCTCTTTTTGCTGTCCTCTGTGACTGAAGGTGCTATTTGGTCCTATGCTTCTCTATAAAATTTATAGGATTAAGTACTATAATCTCTGGATATGAAGAAAAGAGTCTGATGCAGTCATTCAAGAGGAAGAGTAGTCCCACTGATAGGAGTCACAACAGTTCTCGGTGCAAACACCCAGCATCAGCAACTTCAATTTCTCCAGCTTAAGCCAAAAGATTATTCTCTTGAATTTTGATACTTTGATACATTAGAATCATCTGGAAGCTGGTGGTGTTTTTTTTTTTCATGGGGGAAATTCCAATATTGTTTTAAGCTTATAATGGTAACATGTGTCATTTACCCTTTTTTTTTTTTCTTTTTTTTTTTTTTTTTTCTTTTTTAATGTGTGTGTGTCTCCAGCAAGTATTCAGTCTATTAGAAAAAGCTTGGTCTGGTTCCTCAGTGCATTTTGCTTGGCAGAAAACTTTGGGACATTTCCTTGCTGTAACAGGGTAAGATTGCAGATATTTACTGTATTTTCCACAGTAATCATTGAGAGAAGAGCCAAAAAAAACCAGTTGTTAAGTAAATTTGAACCAAAGCAAAATGTCTTACAGTTGCATATACATGATACTTCTGAGCTGTGTTACTGCAGTTATAAAATCTCAATGTAGGAAAAGTTCTTATTTGTAACTTGATGAAGAATAGACAATAATAGATGAAGAGAGGGAATAATTCTGTGTGTTAATCTTTTTAGAGGTGATCACACTGTGAAAATTTTTGATCGTCACGGTCAGAAGAGAAATGAAATAACTTTACCAGGGTAGGTACTAAGATGAGTTTCAGTTGTTTTTTCTTTTTTATTTTCAAAGTGTTCATGCAGTCTGAGAACTTCTTAGGAACAGATGGTGGCTGTACCTAGAAAAGAAAACAAATTGATGAGTATGTATGGAATATGAGGCACTAAAATCTGAGCTATGCTAAGTTGTCAAGGATAGCTGGAAATATACATCCTCATATCTGAAGCGTTATTTATTATTACTACTAATAATAAATAATAGAATCAATATGATTCATTAAAAATATTAGAAGATGCCTAGTATGATGGTAAGAATATAATGTGGTCATATACAGGATATCCATGTTATACTCTTTATGACTACAGTCTTGCCAGTGCCTGTTTTCTAGTGATTTGTATAGTAGTCTCACAGAGGATTGATATCCTGTGTTTTGGTGTCCTTTTGCTTGTATCACTGGCATAATGTATATGTTGGCATTTTTGCTTCAGGTTGGGAGTGTGCTTCTGAAGTGAATCTCCCTATTTTTCCTGCTTAATATGCTTTCGTTCACTCTGGAGAGTGATGTTTAGAGTATAGAAACTGGATTTCTCTCAGAAGAAATTTAAAAAGTGACGTCCTTTGGAAGATGTACTCTCACTGCTAAAAGGCAGCCAGTCCATCAGAACAGAGTACAGGTGGCCAGGTGTACACACTGTGACTTCATGCCCTCACATCACTGTGTTCTGTAAGTCTACTTGTGTTGGGCACCATTACCACCTGATGTAGCAGTAGGTATCTAAGAATGCAGTTCAGGGTATCAAATACTTCCTGCTCTAATAGTTGATGTCACAAAGGTTCTCTTACCATTCCATTGATAGAATTTTCTTTCTTTGATACTTATCAATTTTTTTCCTGTTTGTTTCTTTTTGTCCTTTTTATTCCCGTTCTCGATGTTCTGATTGGCTCGTGAGTGTTCATACATGTGTTTTGGGAATAGACAACTTTGGTTTTTCCAGACTAACCCCAGGAAGATTTTTAAAAAGGAGAACTTGAGTTGGAGGCTTATTGAGTTCATTTGTAGCAGTGTAAGTTTCAGCAGGATGCTTCTGAAGTTGCTTGTATTAGGAGTTTTAATCTGAGTAACAAGAACTAAGGCTTTCAAGGTAATGCCTTTTGAACCAGAAGCTGTGAACTTACATAGTGGAAAGAGAGTCTGCAGTGTATGGTACTTTATATGTGTGTGGTAAACAGTTCAGTTTCCAGTTCATCAGAAACTCTTGGATAAACCTGTTCAGATCATTCTGGGAACAATTTGCTAAAGGATTTTCCTGCTTCTGAAAGACTTTCTTATCCAGGGTCATTACACTTACTGAAGTAGAAGAAAAAATACCAACAATGAATGGAGTCTAAGAAGATAGGACCTTACAGGAGGTTTTCACTCTCTTGAAAATCCAAGTGGCGATATTTCAAGTGCTTCAGCTTGTGTCATTTTTATGAGATTTGAGTGTGGGCACGGCTGCTACAAAAATACACTTTCCAGATAAGTCTGTCGTGGGCTTGCTTGGTAGGAAAGGGGAAGGACAGGTACTTCAACTGCAGAATTACAGCTGTTTCTGTATACTTTTAAACATAGTTTAATGTAATTAACAAAACTACATGTTTTTTCTTCAGTAACTGTGTTGCTATGGACTGGGATAAGGATGGAGATACCTTAGCAATAATTGCAGACAGATGTAGTGCCATTTTTCTCTGGGATGCCAACACAAGCAAAACAAGCCAATTAGACAGTGGCATGAGGTAAGAGAGTTGTTTGTTTGTTTGTTTTTAAGAGGTGTTTTTGAAGACTTAGACCACTGTGAGCTGCTGCAGCAGCTTATTCCGTTACCTCATACAACTTTTTATTACTTCCATTATTTTGTGCACACTCAGGTAGTTCTGATACTTGTTTGTAGAGACTGTGTGCTTCCTTTAGAAGTTCTGCTTTGGTGTATATGGTTTCATAAAACTTCAAAACATGTATGCAAGTATGACCTCGTTGTGGCCTTCCAGTATTTGAAGAAAGCATTTAAGCGGGAGGGGGTATGACTGTTTACATGGGTTGATAGTGATAGGACAAGGGGATTTTAAACTGAGACAGGGAAGGTTTAGTTTGGATATTAGGAGGAAGTTTTTTTCACACAGGGGATGGTGACACACTGGAACAGGTTGCCCAAGGAAGGTGTGGATGCCCCATTCCTGGAGGCATTCAAGGCCAGGCTGGATGTGGCTCTGGGCAGCCTGGTCTGGTGGCTGGTGACCCTGCACACAGCAGGGGGTTGAAACTGGATGATCATTGTGGTCCTTTTCAACCCAGGCCATCCTATGATCCTATGAAAATGTTTTTGTAAGGACACAAAAGGAATCTACTATGGAAAATAATAATTTTCTTTATTTTAGGGATTCATTGTCTTTCTTATTATGGTCTCGAGTAGGAGCTTTACTTGCCGTTGGAACGACTAAGGGAAACTTACTTATATATAACCGTCAGACATCTCGCAAGATTCCTATTCTTGGTATGCATTGTTTTGTACCTGGGCTTGCACTTTGGAATGGTGGAGTTTTGTTAATATGCCTACTTTCCTTTTTTTGTTCTGTGTGAGAATATGCAAATCAAAAATTACGTTTAACTTTCATCATCTATTTTGTTGTTGTTACTGGAGTATTTCTGTAGTTCAGTGTGTTAGCTGTGTAAGACACCTGTGGACAGAAAAATTAAGGGTAGAAATTTAATTTAAATAAAAAATGGAAGAATAGGGGCTGTGCAAGTTCCTGGAAGGTCAAAACACTTCCATCTAGGATTGAAGGTTAAAAATTAAAATTTGACTATTGAATTGTAAGTTTCTTTGCATTCTGATAATCTGCATTTGAGTGGCCAAATACAGTGTATTTCTGAACCAGATTTTTTGTTTTGTTTTGTTCATTTGTGTTGTATGTTTCTTTTCCAGGTAAGCACACTAAGCGAATTACTTGTGGTTGTTGGAGCACTGAAAACCTCTTGGCTCTGGGTGGTGAAGACAAAATGATTACTATAAGCAATCAGGAAGGGGATACTATAAGACAGGTAGTGTTTATAATCTCTGATTTTAAGACATACATGGATACCCCTGGTTCTTGGGAGAGCTAGAGAGCTACAGTGTAAGGGGTGTTGATGCTTTGTTCCATATCTCTTCTTTCAGGGACAAGGAGGCTTTGAGAAAACTTATAACAGGAGGAGTGCAGATCTAAATGTTTGAACGTGTGTGTTATGCAGCATAATTGATGGTATTAGGATCTTGATAGCTCTGCTTCTCTTATCTGTTATCCTGGCCTATATCTTTTACAGGAGAATCCTAGGAGTGCAATTTTAAGTTGACTTGCTCAGTAGCAGCACAGGACAGGTCACTCACAACTGTTTATAAAGTCTTTAGAGTTTGTTTTGCTTTAGATTGGTTAAAAAAGGATCTTGCCTCTGGTATTCAGTGATTTCTTCCAGGCTGGCCCTCTCACATCCTTGAGAGGCTAATTTCAGTGTTTCATGTAAGTATATTCAGATTCTCTTCTCAAGCATTCCATTTGCTTGCACAGATGAGTCCTTCCAAGCAATGACAGTTGCTGCACAATATGCAAATGAATATAATTCTCTTTCTACATTTAACAAATGCTGTTTCACTCATGGTTTTCAAAGGTCTTTCGTAGCTCACTTCATACACTAACATCTTTATGTCTGAAGGCCAATGTGAATGAAGAAATAATAAATTAAGTTTTTAGGATGTGTCTGTACTTTAACCTAGCTAGCTTCTGTAGGAGAAGCAGTGTAGTTCAGACAGCAAAGACAAAATAAGGTTTCCTTATGAGGTTTTCTAACCTCATATTGACTACAAAAGCAACTACTTTGCTGTCACTGCATGGACCAGGTGGTTTTTATTATTGCTGTTATACATTGTAAATATTGCATATATCATTTATGGTGATTATTCTCTCTGATACTGCACTGCAATAATCTTGTTTCTATTGTATCAGTTAGTGCTGTTTGTAAAGCATTGTTGTGCAGAGCTTCCTATTCATTTGGATCTTTCCCTATCTAAATTTCTAACTTGTTAAGATACTTTTCAGCATCATTCATGGTAACACATCCTTATGATTCAAACTAATTTCATGTTTTTTTCAACTTTTTTCATTTTTGTTACTAAATGCTGTAGCAATTCTTAATGCTTAAATATACAGGGCAGAAATAATGCAATTATTTATCATTGATATTTGCTGCATTTTGTACTGATTTTTCAATCTGAATTTCTTTCTTGCAGACCTCAGTGAGTTCAGATCCCAGTGATATGCAGTTCTCAGTTATGAAGACTGATGAAAGAATATCAACCAGAGAAAGCACAGTAAGAAGTCAATACAAAATCCTGCAAAAAGTGTTTATTTGATGTTTCAAGGTTTCTGCTTGTAACCAGTGTTGGCCAGAAAGTAATTTTACTTTTTCCTTGACTCAGTACTTTACTTTGAAGCTTTAATTCTCCCTATCTCCCCCCCACCCTCACCCCCAACCCCAGGTACCTTTATTTTCAAGCTTTGCCCCTTTGCTCATTAAGGATGTGTCCATGAAAACATGGTGGCTAGCAGTAAGATAAATGACAGTAGTTTTGCAGTAATTTTAAACACAATAGACAGAGGTAAGTGTGGGTACTTAGAATACCCAATATAACTGTGCAACAGTGCATGCAGTGGTATGTGGGAAACAGGAAAAGTCTCAACTATGGAGATGGTTTTCAGCAGTCAGTTTTGGAAACAGATCAGCACTCATTGGGTTTTTGTCTTGTGCAAATCTCAGTGTTGATGAGCCTAGAAAGCCATCTGTTAAACCTTTCCTATAAGCACGATGCTCTCTCTAAATGGCTACACTTTCACTGACTTCATAATCTTTCTTGAGGGAATCAAGTTCCATTGGATCCATCAGTGATGAAGTACAGAAAAATGGGGTAATGATGAGTGTAGCAGCACATATTAGTAAGCGATCAGTAACAAAGTACCAAAATGAGGCAGAAAATTCATGGATGGCAAAGTGATACTGTGTTTACAATTAGTCCAGATGTTATACTTAAATATGGACAGCATAATTAAAATTTCACAGTCAGATATAATCTATGCAGGATAGAATTTCTCCTGTATTATATTGACAAGGACTTGCAGGAGTGTTTTTCTTCTCTGCATGAAGTGCTTTCTATTCCTAGGGAAATTTTAATTAACAAACATTTTGAAAATGCAGGAACTTTGTCACTTTGATTTTCCCTGCTACTCTGGGGGGTGTGCAATATCCTAGGCTTTTCTATTACTGTTTTTTATTACAGCTCTCAAGTTTGCTGTAGAATGTTGAGGAAGATCTCTAAGTCTGTAGTCCTTGGTGTTAGACTTGAAGAGTCCGTCAGCAGTTTAAACCAGATAGCATTTATTATCTGCTCTTGTAGAAAGTTTGGCTTGATAATGATCACTTCCATTCTTTTACTTACGACACTGGAAAAAAAACCCTTCAAGTTGGAGCAAAGTAAGCAGTGTGTTAACATGCATCACAATATAAAACAATTCTTGTACCTTTCTAAGAGAGTTTAAGAAATTGTATTTCTTAAACGTTTCATTGTTAATTTGCAGTGGAGTTGTAAGCAAACTACCTCAAGTGACAGAAATAAAACTTTAAATTTGGAGTTAATTTAGGAATTACAGGGCAGACTTTAAGTTTGTACTTCTGAATTAATGGATTTTTTAGGTAATTTTTTTTCTCAATTTGAAAATACCTCCTATTTCAAAGTACAGCTTTGTATTTTAACCTTCCAGCTCTTTACAAAAATAGTCTTCTTTTTAGACAAGGGGGACTGGAACAAAATTAACTTGTAAACAGCCTGTCAAAATTCTTCATTAAAGAATAAGGTGAAACAATTTCTCCTTCCTTGCTTTTTTCTAAAATTAGTGTTTTACTTTTGTCTAACAGTCACATGCTCTGGTAGCAAAAATGGTATTAAATAGTAGTTTACTCAACCTCTCTTCAACTCTTCAACTCAAGTCCAGCAATGATCCAGGTTTCATCAAATTAAATTATATACCTAGATTGATAACAAACTGAAAAGATGTGTGTAAAGAAAGCTGAGCAGACTTTCTTACTTGAAATAGCAATATTCTGATAGTCTTCCCTTCAGCTTTCCAGATAGAAGTTCTGTGGATCAAAAAACACATTGTAGTGCAAGTGAGAGTAGTCCAACAAGATGCATGTGATCTCCTGTCTTTCCTCCGAAGAAGTGGGGCTCTCCTAATGCTTCTGCAGGGACAAGTGCTGAATTTGAGATGTGTGTTCCACTGGGCTTGCATTTAGAACTGTGAACCACTGACTCACAGGGGAATAGCCTGAAAATCTCTTCCATTATTAATAAGGATTCAGGATTCAAATTCATAGCATTCTAAAGGATTATTGTAAGTTCCAAATCTCATCTTTTAGTGAGGGTGTTGAGCCTTATTTTAATGTGACTCTTTACCTCCTGAGTTAATTTTTTCTTTTCATTCATTGGCAGGTAAGTGTAGTGGTTGGCAAGAAGACTCTATTTCTTTTTAATTTGAATGATCCTGATAACCCAATTGATCTGAAATTTCAGCAGCCTTATGGCAATATTGTAACCTACAGATGGTAAGCAGAGCTTCCTTACTGCAGCATTCTCATATTAACAAGCTGAGGATTTCCTCAGTCGTTCTGATAAATGCTAAAAATGAAAACATGTATCCATTGCTCACAACGAACTTTTCTTAAATGTATGAAGCTAGGTTTCCTAATTTTTAACAATTCAATGGCTGAGAAGGTAGGATTGCCAAAACATAATTGCCCCTGGTATGTTCTGCTTTAGAATGGTAATACTGTTACTGTCCTGACAATAGATAAAATTGAGGGCTCAGTAGGTTTGGGTGAGTTGCTAGTGGAAGAGCTATGGTGGAGTTGCATCTTTCAGCTACTTTGTTTACAAAGTTAGGTAAAGTTTTTGTAGCTCCCTGCTAGGTGATATTCCTTTGCAGAAATTCTGAGCTAGAAGTTTCAGCTCTGCACCCAGAAGTACCTGTAGTGTTTCTGTATTTTTGAATTGTGACACGGTGTCTGTTCAGTCAGTGTGCTGTTAACATTTAATGCTTACGCTTAAATTCTGTAGCTGAATGTTCTTTATTTTGGGGCACCTGACAAGGTGTGCCCAGATTTTTTCCTTTGTAATATTGTATTTTTTCCCAACTAAGCAGATGAGACATTTGTTTGGATTAACCTTGGCATGCTTGTAACTATTTCTGTTTTAACCTGCTAATTTGTACTTGACACCGTGAATATGAAACTATCTATTCACAAACGCACACTCTGGCTTTACTGCTGTTTGTAGCAGTGTGCTTTAAGGGCTGAATGACTGCCATTATTATTTTTAGCATAGCTTTGATAAAAACAGAGTCAACAATAACCTTGAAATTGAAGTTTCCACCTCCTGGCACGTTTATACTAATGAAGATACCAAAGTTCTTTCTCCTAGCATCACTGCCATCTATGCTGCTTGCAGAAAGGGGCACAAAAGAATGTAGAAGAGAGGATAAAAGAGGATTTGGGATTGAATGCTGAGCACCCTTGTGTGACAGATTTGTATTTGTTCTTTAGGAATCTTTGATTGTTTTTCCATTAATCTGTATTATACCCTGTTGTTCTTGGATTCCCATAGTTGGATTCCCATAACTTGATTATTTTTCCCATTACAAAGAGGGGTTGACAGATTACCTCAGTAGCCTGAAAGAAAATGCATTTTGCATAATACATAAATAAATCTCTTTTGTTATTTTTTTTTTCTTTTTATCAGGTATGGTGATGGCTACATTATGATTGGTTTCTCACGAGGGTGTTTTGTAGTCATCTCTACACACATTCGTGAGATAGGTCAAGAAATCTTTCAAGCTCACAATCATAAAGATAATCTAAGCAGCATTGCTATATCACAGTCATTAAACAAAGCTGCATCGGGTGGTGACAATTGGTAAGTGACCGTTTTTATTCATAAGGAATAGACTTCATCTCATGTAATTCTAGCTGTTTGGCATTAGAGCTAGTCTTCAAGGCTTCCAAAGAAGTCTGTGAAGAGAAGATGAGAAGAATTGCTCTCTGGAACTGCCTCTTTGCCTAAAGGTAGAAGAAGCTAATCTTGACCAACATCTCTGCACTTTCACTTAACTTTATTGTCATTAATTGTGTTTTTAGGGTTGTTTTGTTTTTTTCAAGTAGATAAAATTCAATACTGATTCTTTTTCTAATCTGTTATTCATCAACTGAAAAGTCCTAATTTCTTTACTATGGTTGATTGGACATAGATGCTTAGCAATGTTTTTAAACATTAATTTAAACTATTCATTCAAATCTGTACTGAATGTACTGATAGCCTGACAACTTCTGCCACTTGGTCTTAACTGCAATCTAGAGAAAAGTATAAATGTGCAAGCAATTAAGGAGAAAGTAGTTACAGACTGGAGTTCTTCCAAAATATATTGTGCATATGATAGAACATGCCCTACAGCTCCTCTTCCACTACTTCCTGTTCCTGTGATAACTAAATTCTTCGGTGGAGAAGAAGCTGAGGGACAGCAGTAGTCTGTTCTGTCCTCAGTTCTCCGTGTGACCTTACAGGCTGTTGATTTAAGACACTTGCACATCGAGAGTTAGATACCTATGAGAAAGGCATGGTACAACTCCACATCAGTTGTACAATAAGTATGGTTTTTTAAGCCATTCTTTCACACATACTAGGTAACATGAAAGCACATGAAAGCTATCAGTGTCTTCACTCCTCGTGTGTGTACATTGCTCTTTAGGAAATTTTAGATATTCTGCATTCGTGCTCTCATTTTGTTCCATTAGGCTGTCTTAACTGGGTTGGGTTGAGTTTCTTACAATTTATGGTGACTGAGAATTATGTGAGTGAGAAAGACTGTTTATTTTTGTTTTAGTATTAAAATTCATGATCTGTCAGACCTGAGAAAGATGTATGCCATAATAAACTTGGATGATGAAAACAAAGGTATGTTAGTAATTTCCTTGAGGGTGGCAATTTTTATAAATCAGGTAAAAAATAGAATTTTGTGCTTGTTTACATGTATGTATTAAAAAAAGTATTGTTGAAAAACTATGTAAAAATGGAATTTATTATGAAGTTTTTATTTCCCACCTAATATGCATTAGGTGATCCGCAGCAAAAATGAGAACATACGGTTATTTTTTGAAAGCTTTATTTTATCTTTTTGAGGAATAGAGAAGTGCAGCTCTAAGAATGTTTGATCAATCAGAGTTTGTTAGGTTTTAGGCTTGTGACTTTTTTGTGTGAGTTTGTGTTTTTTCATCTGCAATATGATATATTCAGGTAATAGGATAACGCAGATAGTTTTCTACTTCTTTCCATGTTTTTTGGGTGGGTGAATTTCTTAATGCTCTTCTGCATCTCATTTACTTAGGGGGGATGATACTTAATCTGGTACACAAGTTTTCCTCCAGTGGCTTCCAGAACATTCTTGTGAGGCAGTGCTCTTAGGTAGTGAGTTACCACTATTATATTGTGTATCTGAAAGTATTTCAGTCAAGTCTTTACTCTTAGGAAGATGCTAAATTAGTAGATTTTGGGTTTTGTCCGAATGATTCTATTTTATCTTGGAAATATTTTAATTGGTTTGGTTTGAATACATTAGTACCTATATTCCTAGGTGTGAATTCCTCCTACTGTTACATTTCAAAGTGAAAACGTTGCTTCTTTGTTTCATTTCAGTAGCCAAAGAAATGATCTTTTGCCAAAACTTGTAAATGTTTTAGGTGTCAATCAACTGGCTTGGACAGATGATGGGCAGCTGTTGGCAGTATCTACACGAAGAGCATCCCTGCATGTTTTCTTGACAAAGCTTCCAGTCCTTGGCGATACTTGCAGTACGCGGATTGCTTACCTCACTTCTCTTCTTGAAGTTACTGTAGCCAATCATGTGGAGAGAGTATGATAACCATTTCCTTTTAAACTTCATTTGGATAAAAGGAGAGTAAGAATGACTAATGGATGGAAACTGATACTGCTTTTCTTACAGGAGCTACCAGTTACTGTCTCTGTTGAAGTAGAGCCCAGTTTCATTGCTGTTGGTGTTTATCATTTGGCTGTAGGAATGAACAATCGGGCTTGGTTTTATTTGCTTGGAGAAAACAGTAAGCATTAATTTCATTCTCTTATTTTAAGCAGCCACATCGTTGCTTGTCTTTTTTAATAACTGTGGTATTATGCTTAGCAGTGCTGGACATTCTGCATTGTGCAATTAAAAAGAATGAATTACCAAATATCCCTATTAGGACAAAATAATGATTTTCCCAAACTGAAGAAGTTATTACAAAACATTGTAATTAAATGTAATAAAACTTCAAGTTCCAGATATTGGTAATGAAATGCTGAATGTTTCTCTCTCTCTGTAGATGTGAAAAAGCTTAAAGATGCAGAGTATCTGGGTACAGTAGCAAGCATGCATCTTAATTCTGATTACGCTGCTGCTCTCTTTGAGGGTAAAGTCCAGTTGCATATGGTAAGAGCTCAGTCAGTTTGGATTTCTGAATTAGTAGATTTAAGCCTGAACAAGTTCAAGAAATCTTTAAAATGAGATAATGTGGAGTAATCTTCTGTTAATGGAGATAGAAATAAAGTTCTTTATTTTCTATGCTGGCTAATGAAAATATAAAACTGATTTTCTGGAAACTTTAGAAATATAAGCTAGTCTAGAACAAGTGAGAGAAGCTGTTTTCTTGTGAATTGTTTGTGTGATAGGAAACTCGTTTCTGGACAGCTTGATACAGACAAAACTCTGATATCAACAGTGTAGTTACAGTGCAGACTTTAAGTTCATTTTTTTCTTATGTTTAGATAGAAGGTGAAGGTGTGGATGCTCAGGAAGAAAGAGAAACTCGACTCTTCCCAGCAGATGATGATAAATACCGAATTTTGTGCCATGCTTTAACTGGTGACTTCCTCATATACGGCACAGACGTGAGTATTATCTCTGTTCTTAAGGACCTTTTAAAATTGAATATATTTCTGTTCAAATGATTTGAATTATTATCATTTTTTGAAGAAAAAATGATGTTACTGAGAAATTCACTTTGGATTATTTTCTATGCAAAATTGCATCCAACTTTCCCTTACAGTTGCACTTATATGAGATGTTTTGGCAGGAATGTTGTCTTACTAATGTCTGGTTCAAAACACTGCTTTTTAGTAGCAGAATGTAATTTTGTTGTAGTAGTGAGATAATTGGCAGTCAAAGTATCTTCCAGATATAAGAAAAAAAGCATAGGGCTTATTTTGAATATATTGATTCAAGTGGTAACATGATAGATGTGGACTCAAAGATAATGAGGTAAGCAAGTGTTATAGTGTAAATGCAGGTCTCAGCTTACTATTGAACCATTTGACAGATGATAGGGATATTTGTTTTTTATTTTTGTAAGTGTTTCAACAGGAGAAAAATTTAGGAGGACACTGAAGAATAACATGAAAATGGACTTTTCAGGAGATTTTCCTCTGTATGAGGCATATTTTTTTTGTTTTAGTATTTTCTGCTGCAGGGAATACAGGGCACATTTGACATTGTACTGTGCTCTTTCTGACACACTGTGATGTCCTGACCTTTCAGAGGAAAGACAGAGCTGCTTTCTCTGCTCTTATCACTGATTTACTCATTTGAATGGTTTTGTAGCAGTTGAGGGCTTTCCTGTTTCCTCAGGTGCCTTTTTAGCTAGTTAAAACTAGTACTGATAAATTTTAAATGCTAAATTTGGAACTGATCAATTTGGTGTGTGCAAGTTTTACAGTTGACTTCAAAAGCCGCCTTTTAGCTCTGGTGTTCTTGTTTGTGCAACACTAATTGAGAAATACTGTTTATCACCAGTGAGTTGGGTTGCTTTTTCCCCTGTATTGGGTAAACCTGGACTTAAGGATTTCTGTTTCTTCTTGGGAGGCAAATTATTCAGCATTGGTTGAAGGCTAAATTTCTTTCAAGAAAGAAGCAGGGATTTCCCCTCGTTTCAGAACTGCACTTTACTGTCTCTACAAAGCTCAGTGAGTTTTCTTCCCTCTTTTCTAAAACTATTTCATGGTTATCTTCAGCTTGAAGACAAGTGAAGGAAAAAGTGGTTAACTGTGCTCTTAAATGAGGACATCCTAAGGTTATTTGAATTAGTTCAAATCTCTGGATTCTTAGTTTATTTCTGGGTATTTTTTGATCACAGCTAGTTAATGATAGAACTAGTGCTAGTTAGAGAAATAAGAAATAATAAACAGCTGTTCCACTCTCCTGTTACAGTAATATAGATATTCATATTTTTTCATTGGGAAAGGCCAGAAGTGAGGTAGTGAGGTAGTTTTTTTTTCTTTCAAATAAAAAGACCCTCCTTTTTTTTAATCCCACCCCCAAAAAGCCTCAAGTTTTCCTGTCCTGCCTACTAATGTCTGGCAATGAGGAAAAAAGTCAAAAGAAACCTGGAAATGCTGTTTTGTTTGCATGTTCTTCATACTCAGATCTCTAAGATGGGAAAAAAAATCACCACAATCAAATTCATTATCTACTTGCCATTTACTAGTGTCAATATTAGCCTTTTCTGTTTTTTTTCCTCATTAGACTGGAGTCATTCATTATTTCTACATCGAAGACTGGCAATATGTGAATGAATATCGTCATCCTGTCAGCGTGAGAAAAATTTTTCCAGATCCTAATGGAACCAGATTGGCTTTCATAGATGAAAAAAGTGATGGCTTTGTCTATTGTCCAGTAAGTTAATGTGGGATAGCTGTGCCCTAATATTTACAAGTTAGGTCTCCAACTATCTTGTAAAATGTGTTTTATAGAGAATGATAAAACTTCTGTTACTCAACACATATGCTAGAAGAAATTGCCAAAAAGGCTTGAATGGTAATGTAAAGAATAGTAATGTAAAGAAGTAAAATGTGTCATAGTAGATCAGGGTAATTTAATTATGGTAAATGCCTTTCAGAAATTGTATATTAGTGTATTCCAGTGCTGGTATTTTAGCTAATGTTAAAGTGCTACCTTTCAGTTCACTGCCTGTACCATTGCTCTTCTTCTAAGGAAAGTAAATATGCTTGTGACATGTATTTTCTCCATTTACTTCCTTTCTGAATTAAACAATTATGCTATTCAGAGTCACTGCTCGTAAGAAAACTTCTTGTAATAAGAATTTCATATTTCTGCTATTCTTCTGTTCCTCTATTCTTAATCATTATCTGAATGAAAATTTAGCTCATTTCATTAGTCTTGCTTCCTTGTGACTTTACTTCTGCATTCTTCCCAGGTAAATGATAGAATATACGAGATTCCAAATTTCTCACCAACCATTAAAGGAATCCTGTGGGAAAACTGGCCAATGGATAAAGGTGTTTTTGTTGCTTACGATGATGATAAAGTGTACACTTATGTCTTTCATAAAGATGCCATTCAAGGTACTGCAAATGCTTTGAAAATATCATCAATTACTTCAGTTATTAAAGTAAAACACGTTCTGTTTTTGATTTGTGCTAAATATTTCCACAACTGCATATGAAAATGAACAGTACAGAGGTTTTGAAGTGTTAGCTGTCTAATAAAAAAAGTAACTGCTGTGTAGGTTTCTCTGCAAATTTCCAGCAAGAGACATTTTGATTTTAACCCTTCACGCTTCTTGCTCCTGCACTCTTTTGTCTGATAATTGCAATCTATGCTTCAATTGTGTTTTGTATGTTGCAAGAGAAGCTCTTAGGATCAGATGATAAAACTTCTATTCACTTATAGTATTAACCAAAAATGTATCCATAGCTATTTCTACATGAGTGGCAAGTGCCTAGAGATTTATCTACCAACATTTGGAAAATTATTTTTATCGTTTATAATTTTTAACTTTTTCTATTTCACTGGCAAATGTACTCTTTTACAGTACTATCAGAATTAGAGACCTTGAGTTAATAGCCAGCAACCTTGACCAGTTACCACATTTTTTCCCAAGTAGGGTTTTCTTAAATGATGTCTTCTTTCTTCCCAATCTTTGAATCTAGGATCGAAGATTATATTGGCAGGTGGTACAGAAGTCCCCTTTTCCCAAAAACCTTTGCTGTTGTATAATGGAGAATTAACTTGTCAGACTCAGAGTGGGAAAACAAACAATATCTATCTCAGTACTCACAGTTTCCTTGGAGATTTGAAAGACTTTGGACCTAATGAGCTGGCACAAATGCTTACTCAAACGTTAATGTTGAAAAGGTACATCTGTGTTTTAATTCTATCGTGTGAATATTTTTTTCTGTGCTTATAGCTCTATACAGCATAGCTGGTTATCTGAGAATGTCATGCTGAATACAGATAAATTAGATTGATCCATCAGGTCATATGATGGTGTCTGTGCAAACCAGAGTAAAAGAAATAGTGCTGCTTTCTGTTTTTCCACTGTCAAGTAGAAGTAATTTGTTCAAGACTGATTTGGGGTCCTATGACAGTGGCTCTTCCAAAACTGGCTGAAGGTTATTCTTGCCTCACTCTTCTTCCACTTCCAGGAAGTACTGGTTTTAAATTACTTTTCCCTTCATAGATTTTCTGAAGCATGGGGGATATGTGTACTTCTGAATGACCAGTCTAGTTGGAATGAGCTGGGCAAAGCTTGCTTACATCACATGGAGGTGGATTTTGCAATACGTGTTTATCGGACGTGTGGGAATGCTGGGATGGTGATGTCACTGGAAGAAATAAAGGTAAAGCATAGTCCTTTTTTAAATGGGGAGTGCTGTGCTTTAATTCTTCTTAAGAATTTCTAATTTCTTTTTTTTATTTTTTATTTTTATTTTTTTAGATTATGGGTGAATCTTTTTCAAGAGTTTGTTATAGAGCAGAAAGCATTCAAACCACAGAACTCTTGCTTGGTTTCCTCTTCACATGGTTGCAGTACTTTACTGGAATGCAGAATTCTTTCCCATATTTTCTTGAAAGGAGTAGAATATACGTATTCATGTGTCAGACAAGCTCTCTATCCTTTGCTATTTGTAAGAGAGTGTTTAAAGCAACTTATACGTGTTTTTTAAGCTGATTGTATTTAGGCATCTGAAAGTGTACATAAAATAGTACCTTAAGAATATACTTCTGCAAGGTGTTGATTTTAGACAGCGTTTGTGGCTCTGAGGTACAGTAAGAAAGTGATGGTTTGTAGAATCTGTTACGCCTGTTATGTGGGGACGTGTTGCTTTACTGTGTACCAGACTATGTTACCTGTAACTTCTGCTTTTTAATATTGTTGCACCCATTGTGTCCTTTTGCAGGGAATAGAAGATCACAACCTTTTAGCAGGACACCTTGCCATGTTTACGAGTAATTTTAACCTGGCTCAGGATTTATACTTGGCATCCTCTCGTCCTATTTCTGCACTTGAGGTATTCAAAATGAATAAATATTTTGTATGCAGTTTTCTTCACCTTAATGTTGGAATATTTTACCTTCTGGTAATTCTGCCCTCTGTGCTTTTGTTCTTGCTATTGTGTGACTTGCAGACACTCTCTTTTAAGATAAATGTAGCTCTCTCAAATAGTCTACATCCTCCTAGAATACTAGCTGTATAATTGCATTTAGACTAATGTAAAGTTCATATTACAATTCAGAATTTGATGTCTCCATCAGAAAATGGTGCTCTTCTTTGTTAATAGATGCGAAAAGACTTGCAGCACTGGGACAGTGCACTTCAGCTGGCTAAGTGTTTGGCTCCAGACCAAATCCCATTCATATCAAGGGAATATGCACTGCAACTTGAATTCACGTAAGTTCTCCTGTAAAACTTTAGTGTAAGAACATGAAAACCAAAGCTCGTGCTAACTAGAACATGCCATTGAGATACTGTAGCTGAGAAAGCTCAGCTGTAATGCTCAGTTACCAGTTTTTGCAGCTGGAAGACCAGAAGAAAAGTTTTGTAGAAATGCTTCATGCTCGAGGCATAGGTTAGCAAGTAGTAGTGAATTTTGATTGATTACAGTATATTCTTTTTAAATGGTGGGTCCATTATGTAATTTCATCTCCTAAATAAGTACTTTGTTGCATGTGAGCATTTGGAAAATAGAGAAAATTCATAGTGTTTAAGACTATTTGCATTGGACAAAAGCCTTGCTTAAAACTTTTGCTTATTTTTCCTTCAATACTCAAGGCTTCATATTCTTACATTTTAGATAGGAGTGTGTCAGATTTCAGGCCTGACAGTCCTCAAAAGAGAATTATTAACCGTTTGCTGTGATGTTAAGTCTGTATTGTGGCTCTGCAGATGAAACTCAGTCAGTTTAACATCTAACCTGAGGGGAAGAGCTCTGTATATAATTCCCATTTCTGTAATACCCCCAGAACTGTTGGAGGACAGTCACAGACAGGAGGGAACTGAGGCCATATATATATATGATGAGACCATCTATAACTTCTGTTCTGAATGTACTTAAAAAAATAAAAAAATAAACCACCAACTTTCACTGTTAAGCTGGGGGAAAAAAAAAGTAGATTGGTTTATTTTCCAGCAGTATATGTGGAAATAGAGGTGAAATTATTGAGTTGCATTGCATACATGGGTATTCTGTGCCTCTCTGTCATGGAATTCGATTGAGCTCAGTGTAAAGGAATTGAGAGACAGACTTGCCTTTTGATTAATAGCTTAACAAAGGGAAACGCCGTAACATACTGTGTAATTCCTTCTTTTGCATACCTCACATCCTAATTTGCAGTTTTTAATCTCTTAAGCAAAACAGCTGCATGCATAATTTGTCTGAGAGATCTGCTAGGTAGGAAGGTAACGATCTCTTCCAATTGAAACTTGTTCCACATAACTCCAATTTTCTTGCAGGGGCGATTATATGAATGCTCTGGCACATTATGAGAAGGGCATCACTGGGGACAGTAAGGTATTTCATTTCCAGTACTGATAGCATGTGTAGTTACCAAATGCTACACTTCCAAGTGTTTTGTTTCAGATGATTTGAATTCAGCTTTATTATTTCAGTGCTAAATCTGCACAACTATTGCTTTGGTGATAGCAGTCCTTTATGTACTTTTTTGTGTATTTTTAATGCACAGAATGGTGCTTTCTCTACTCGTAAAACATTATTGCCATTGTGTTCAAATAGAATAACAAGACTTAGTTTGAGCAGTTTCATAGTAGACGTGCAAACACTGTGGGTAATGTTGCTAGGATTTCTTAAAGCAAAAATCTTCGTTATTCCTGTGGTTATTCTTTGCTGAAATTTTATCTATGTAAAGCCATGCTAGGATTGCATTACAAAGTAGAAATCTTATTCAGTGGATATTCCCTTATTCTGGCATTATTTTCCCTAATATTTGCAAAATGCCTATTATGAAACAGCTGAAATAATAATATGGGAATTTAATAGAGAAAATAGCAGTGCTTTCTGAATTCAAGCCATTTGCCCTTATGAAGGTTCAGTGGCCTTACCATGTTTGGGGAAAAAAAAAAAAAATTTAAAATGAAGAGAGATTACAAGCTTTTTTTTTTTTCTACTGTTGGCTTTGAAGGAAAGAATGAAGTAGTACAGAGCCATTTGTAATAATATATTCCCTGTATGCTTGGCTGGGACAGATTTTGCAAGTGAAATACAGAAACAAAAGACCAAAGGTTAAGGAAAAAAAAAATTAAGCAGAGTTGTTCTTAACTAGTAAAAAATAGCTAAAGCTGAGCAAGAATTTGTAGGCAAAAATGGAATTCACCAAGTCCATGTAATGTTTTGTTATTTGGAATCAGTGTTTTGTTACTGTGGCTTTTGCCAGCTGCCATTTCTGATACGTAATGTCTCTGCTTTCCATTTGGTTGCTAGTATCAGGAACACGATGAAGCTTGTCTTGCTGGAGTGGCTCAGATGTGCATTAGAATGGGGGATATCCGCCAGGGCGTAAACCAGGCCATTAAGCATCCCAGTAGGTTACTAAAAAGGGACTGTGGAGCTATTCTGGAGAGCATGAAGGTAAATTAACAAAGCCTAAGGTTGAATATGTGAATGCATTAGGATACTTATTCATGATCATAGTTTACAAATGATATTACAATGATTTTCAATATTACAGCAATTTTCAGAAGCTGCACAGCTGTATGAGAAGGGACAATATTATGACAAGGCAGCATCAGTGTACATCCGGTGTAAAAACTGGTAAGTACAGATTGCAGGGAGGTGTTTGTTGTAACAGAGGACTTGACGTGGTGCCCTTTGGAAAAGAACAAGGCTGCAAATGTCTCTGGTTTTGTGGTTCTTCTCCCCAGGCTTGAACAAGAACAGCGTTCACCTCTTAGAAACTTATGTTGGTTTAAATACAGCCTTACTGGAAATGGGAGTCTTCCTTTCCCCCCCCCCCCTCTTTTATTGTGCCACTGTTAGCTGCAGTTTCCAGTCCTTTTTGCATGTGTGAGTGTGCATGGTGTGCAGCCTGCATTTGGTGATTTAATTCATGCAGTTTCTTTTAAGTTCATTGAATTTTGTTGGTCATCAGGTGCCTAAGACTTTGAATATTCAGACATTTGGAAATTGTCCTAACTTGCTTGTTCAAAAGGAGTCTGTATCTGTTAGCTGTCAAAACAACTAACGTAATTTCTATACATCATTTGAAAGTGGAACGTGGAAGTTTACAGTGGAGAAGTACTATTTTATAGAGAGATTCTGAGTCTTGATTATTATCTAATTTCACTTTATGCTATTTTAATAAGAGAAACTGAATAAAGCAGAGATCAGAAAGATCCCCTCTCTTTCACGCAAGTGCTCTAAAAATTAGGCTGGAATATTATGCTCATTTACAATGCAGAAATTTATCCTGCTGTGGAAGTGTATCAGCAGCATCATGGTGAACCAAGAGAACACTTGTTAGTAAGAGTAGCTTATGTATAGTGACAGACTTGACATGGAAGCTGGGAGGGGCTTGTTTTGTTTCTTCAGGCAGAAGTAAGTTCAGGTCTCCTGAAGCCTTAGGGAGCGCTCTGCGTTCCAGGCACAGAAGGGACATTTAGGGCCTGCCTCTCTGCAGCCTCACACGTGCTCTGCTGTGTTGTGGATGTTGTCATTCAGAGGATCTGCCTGTAATTGCCTATTTCCAACTGTTAAGTACAGCTCTTTAAACATTTTGAAGTGCCTTCAAAGCTTACACGTTATGTTCAAATACTTTCTTTTTTTTAACCACCTTTTCAGTATTGATATAAATATGCCTGAGAAAAAGGAAACCAGAAATGTTTCTTCACTTTGTCTTGTCTTTCCAGGACAAAAGTTGGTGAACTTCTTCCTCATGTTTCATCTCCAAAGATTCACCTGCAATATGCAAAGGCCAAAGAAGCAGATGGCAGGTGTGTTTATCTGCATTTATAGAATATATAATTGTTATTTATGGCATGTGTTATTTCTATAAAATATACTAAAAGACAGACTTTAAATTTTGCATACAACATGCTTGTAAAAAAGGATTCAGAAATACCCAAGCATGAATATTTTAAACATAGTCTAAGGACCTACCACTACCATCACAGACATAGTTTTAATTTATTTTTTCCATCTAAACATTACTGTCTTTATAACAAAAATGATTGAAGGTCTTACGGTGCTGCAGCAATACAGCAGTCCAATTAATGGAATACTGAAGTTCAGTTTGTTTCTAACAATTCCTTTCATAAAGCTGTGATTTTTAAGGTCCTTCAAAATTGAAATAATCATGGAAGAATTTTTTTCAATCTGAAAGCAAATTACTGTTACTTCTTAATAGCTGCTCTTGCAAGGCACTGAATAAAGTGAAATTATTGGCTAAAATGATAAATACCAAAACAGGCCTTTGTCATATCAGCCAATAATCATAAAATTTTAATCACAAAGTTTAGTTTTCTACTTGTCAGTGCCTGTAGGGAAATGGAGTTCAGAACTATGATGGCTTGTAAGATGAGACAACCAAGGCTAAATGCTTGGATGGATGAGACCAGACAATATTATTAGTGTTAACTGCATAGTGCAAGGATGAGAAATTTCTTTAACTCACTTATGGAACAGAAAATAGACTCGTTTTTGAAACTGTGCTACTAGTTTTCTGTTTGGATTTCTTGTTCTCTCACTCCCGAGTGACTTAATGTGGAGCTGATAAAACAGATGAACTACTTCTAAGATATACAAAAAGGGATGCTTGACAGAGTAAGTTAAAAATACTTCTGTGGTTTTCTACTGTCTCAGCAAGAAATGTACTCCCAAGAGAAAATAATGTGGAGAGAAAAGTTAGGAAATACAAAACAAGCCTATTTATGCAAACTGAAAAGAAGGTGTCACAGAATAACCGCTCAGAAGTAAAATACTGTACGTTTCTTTCAAACCATACTGAAAAGAGGTCTTTAAAAATCAGAAGAACTTGTGGAGCTGTAATTTTTCAGGTACAAGGAAGCTGTGGTAGCGTATGAGAATGCAAAACAGTGGGACAGCGTAATCCGACTGTGTTTGGATCACCTTAATAATCCTGAAAGGGCCGTTAATATTGTGAGAGAAACCCAGTCTCTTGATGGGGCAAAGATGGTGGCCAGGTAATAATTATACGTTAAGAAGTTAATCTCTTTGAGAGCTGTTAACTGTTTTTTCTTCTGCATTGTTGCCAGAGGGTAGAACTGTGCTCAGTACAGTAAGTGGAATTTTTTTAGAAAGAAATCCTATGAGCTTCTAGAAAATATGATATTTCCTTGAACACAATCTTAATACATCCCATAACTTACCTCAATCTAACATTGCCTTTTCACTCTACTTAAGGAGAGTATCACTCTTAAATCGTGATTGTGTTGTCCAAGTTAGTGATTTTCTAGATGCAGCTATAGAGAGCACCATAAAATTAATTGTTATACACAATTTTCATGTTAACTTTTTTCAGGAAGAATATTCTTGTACTTTTCTTGTAGTTTTTATTGCACTTACAGCTTATGAGACAGGCAGTTAGAGTTTTAAAAGCTTGGAAGAGGTCATACCTGTTGGAAGTTGGTGAGGCATGCTGGTGTATCAGACTCAGTTGCTAGTGCTTGGTTAATGACTACATATTTCAGTTTAGTGACTTGAGTTCTTTAAAGTTTGGACAGCTAAACAGGTACTGCTTTATTTCTTTCTAACTCTTCAATTGAAAATTACATTACCCTGAAGTAGTGACTTTAGAAAATAATAAAAGTTTGCCATGCTGTGTTATTTGCAGTAAGTTAATTTTAGTAACCTATTTAAAAGATAAAATATGTAGATACAAAATTAGAAATACATCATTCTTGCATGCTAAGAAATACTGTATGTTTCTTAAAGTTTGGAGCATTCATTGTGTTACCTAACTAAGGTATTAATTTGTTCATTCCAACTAGATTTTTCCTGCAGCTCGGTGACTATGGTTCTGCCATCCAGTTCCTGGTCATGTCTAAATGCAATAATGAAGCTTTCACGTTAGCTCAACAGCACAACAAGATGGAGATTTATGCTGACATCATCAGTGAGTAATCCAGTTTAATGCTTTGCACACAGTGTGTTTTACTGTACTTTTACTTGGTTTAGACCAAATTAAAGTGATAAGAGAAGGGATGTGTGATTTTGTTTCCCAGCCCTTTCCATTTCTTGTTTTCAATCACTATTGGCAGATTGGCATCCTGTTTTTAAATCAGGTCTATAAGCTTTGTTTCACTTCCAGCTTAGGTGTTTTCAAAACCTTGGCTTTGTTAGAGCTCTTTCTGTGTATCCACAGAGGTAAAACATTTGCCTAGTCTGTTCTTGTGTGTCAGGTGAGGAATCTCTTTTTTGACTTGATTGATTTAGTATTACCTTTCTGAAACTGCAAATCTTCCTAGGAGAGCTGAATTTTATCTCTTTCCTTTTGTAATGGTTCCAGCTCTTGTCTGTCTTACGTGTTTGTGTCACTTGTCCATTCTTTTTTTTTTTTTCCCCCCCAGAGGCCATTTATGGCCTCCTGCTGTCACAGTAGGAGACTAAAGAGGCCTTGCAGAGAAGCTGACTTGCACCTCAAGCCATCAAATCACTCAGTGGCCAACCTGTTGGTTTACAATATACGTTATGCTTTTCTCTTATGTCTAGCAGCCTTCTTTGTGGAAAGTTTGACATAAGGATCTAACAAACTATCTCATCTTTTCAATAAAACATTGAAAGTTTCCCTTTAAAAAATGCATTTCTGCTAGGGTGGGGTAGTTACAAAAACTTCACAGCAGTTAGCTTGGTGATATACTATTACAGCTGCTTGTCAAGGTGGGCAGTATTGTTCTATTATTATTCCTTGTGCTTTCTTCCTTTTCTCCTTTCACAGCAGCATGGCTCAAATTGTAATCTAAGTGGGTGGAAACAGGTTTTAAACCTAACTTTGGAGAAGAGGCTCTCTTTGTGTGTACAGTAGCACGGCATCTTGGTTAGAGGACTCTGCTGTATTGCCTGCTAAATGGTCAGATAGCTCCTGATAATCTTTTACTATGCGATGCAGGTATACCCTCATATTCTTAAGCTGTGAAAATGATCCTAATGGTAATCTTAATATCATCTTTTCTATTTTATTGTTGCCAAGACATAATGAAAAGAATAAATAGCATGTCATAGGCCATTCTGTTACGTCTGTAGAAATCCCACTACTGTGTGAAACCTGTGGAAACAATCATGTCAATGCATTATTAGGCCCTGATGTCTGACATTTAGTCTTTTAAGTAGGAAAAAAGCACGCAAGCCGTAATTTGGTTCTACTTGGCTTTGGTTTTCTCTGTATAACGGGTATTTCTTTGTTAGGGCCCTTTTCTTACTTAATAGGAATGCTCTGTTGTCATGGCCTTCTCTCTCTTGCAGCTTCCGATAGTACCAGCAATGAAGATTACCAGAGCATCGCTCTGTATTTTGAAGGAGAAAAGAAACATTTTCAGGCGGGAAAGTTTTTCTTGTTGTGTGGCCAGTATGGACGGGTCAGTACTTAAATGACAAAGCAGTGATGGTTGGCTGTTCATAGAAACTGTTGAAAATACTGTACTTCCAAATCAGGTTCACCTGTTCACTTTTATCTGTCTTAACTGAGGCATGTACTGATACAAAAAGGTGTTAAAAAGCTGAGTATTGATTCCATGAGTTATACACTGTCACACAGATAAACTTTTCATAGCAGTAGGGACGGATTAATGTCAGTCACATTACCCTCAGTGAATTTCTAAGAGGTGTAAACATACAGGTAAAATTTGCAGTATATTTGCTTGACCAATGAAGATTTGGTTGCCATAAAAATAGTTTGTTAAATAGTGCTGCACACCTGAACATGAACAGATCTTTAAAAAGAAGGGAAGTGTGTCAGTTGGCAGGCAAGCCTGTCAGCTGATGCTTGCTAAGTGTTTGACTCCTGCTTACTGAGCACATGCTAAAAAAAGTTCCTGATTTTTGCAGATTACAGCCATCATAGGTGACTGTGCTTTCAGCTGGAGCTAAGGAGGCTTCTAATGCCACATCAATTACAGTTAGATGAAGATATATGCCAGGATTTAGCAAAGACTTACATCTTATTTTCAGGATGAAAAGCAGCCATTACCTGATGGCATATATGGCTATTCTGATGGCTATAGAATACAGTCCATCCGTTGTGCCTTTTTTTTTTTTTTTTTTGGTCAAAAGACAGAGAGAAACAACTTGGTAAAAATGAGAAAAATGTTAATTTCATGTATTTCAACTTAAACTCTTTTCCTACTTCTTTTCAGGCATTAAGGCACTTTATGAAAAGTCCAAGCACAGAAGATAACTTGGCTATTGAAATGGCGATTGAAACAGTAAGCAACTTTGATAAAACAAAATATTACTTTTCGAGAAGTTTACTTTCAGTAGTGTGGCATTTTCCCATCATCAGTTGATAAACAAATGTAGCTGCAGTTTTTTATGAAAAGTCTGCTTGTGTTGTATTTTTTCTTTTTTCCTCACAGTAATTTCTTCTGTCTTTATTTAATAGGTGGGACAGGCAAAGGATGAGGCCCTAAAAAATGAACTGATAGATTATCTGACAGGAGAGAATGATGGCATGCCTAAGGTATTGTATTTTTGTCACTGCTGTTGTGTCCTGTTGCTGTACTACAAGAACATTCGAGTTTATTTTATCCTAAAATTTTGGTAGACACAGATTGCTTTTTAAGGATTGCTTTCACTAAGGAGCGAGGCTTATATGATCGTTCTGTGAGTCATTTCACCCAGTAACTTCAGTTTCAGAAAGATGAGAAAGTAGTGAAATACAGTCATCTTTCTCTAAATACAGTGGAGACAGCAGAGGAGATCCAAACCAGTGCTGGCACTGACAAACAGACAGAAGTCAGCTGTTCGGATCAGGTAGCCTGCTGGAGGTTGTCTTTGCCAGATGGTCAGGCAGCGTGTGTGTGTGTCTCAAGACAAGCAGCACTCCTGATGTCTTGCACAATGGGGGACTGGTCATACTGTCACAGTGGAAGAAAGTAAGGTGGTCATTAGGGAATGAAGAACAAAAACGCGTCAGCTAATGAGATACGTCGTGGACAGATTTTCAAAGTTATTCAGCCCTCCTTGATTTCATAATCATAGAATCTTGTCTTCCATCTCCATGTCTTGGGTTGGAAGAGACCTCAAGGATCAGGAAGCTCCAATCCCCCCAGCCACAGGCAGGGCCACCAACCTCCATGTTTAATACCACACCAGGCTGCCCGGGGCGCCATCCAACCTGGCCTTGAGCACCTCCAGGGACGGAGCATCCGTCCCATCCATTAAGTAATTAATGACCGTGTTCTCAAAAGGGAATTTGCCCAAAAACGATTTGGAAATGTGAACTGAGGGGAGAATTTGCCATTGAGATCACCTGAAAATGTAAATGCTTCCTGTGGATGCACAATGTTGGCACAGTGAGGTTATTTCACCTCTAATATCACAGATGTGGTTTATGATTCTGTTGTGAGGTTAAAAATCTCTGTCTTCTCAGCAGAGTGCCCAAAGATTTATTATGTTAGCCTTCCAGAGACACTAGATAGACAGTTGATGGCTACACCAGCCTTGCTTTTGCAAAGTTAGAAATTGGGAAAAAAACAATTACGTATGTAGGGTTTTTTAATTCACTTCTTAATATGTGTCTGTAATTTGAAGTTTGAACTACAAAAAAAATTATATGAGAAGTAAAAAGTAACAAAACAAAATAGAATCCAACTGCAAGAGACCAGAAGAGAATGAAGCCATTAGAGACATGGTACAACAAATCCCAAGGGAGCCTATAAACAGGAGGGGAATCAACTCTTTGAAAAGGTAGATAACTGCAGGACAAGGGGAAATGGTTTTAAATTGAGGGAGGGAAAATTTAGGTTGGATGTCAGGGGGAAGTTCTTTATTATGAGTGGTGAGGTGCTGGAACAGGCTGCCCAGAGAGGTTGTGGATGCCCCATCCCTGGAGGTGTTCAAGGCCAGGTTGGATGGGCCCTGGGCAGCCTGGTCTGGTATTAGATGGGGAGATTGGTGGCCCTGCATGTGGGGGGGGGTTGGAGCTTCATGATCCTTGAGGTCTCTTCCAACCCTGGCCATTCTGTGATTCTGAGATCAGTGTAAGCAAAAGTAATTTTGTATCGATGCTGTAAAGTGGTTGGGCAGAACCTGTCCCATCCTGTCTTCTCCCTGTTGGCAGCAGCCTGCCCGCTGGCTGTGCTTAGGGCTGGGTAAGGGACATGAGCTGGTGTGATCTGCATGGTGAAACGGTTCTGAAGATTGTAGGAAATATTCAGCAATTGTGTGAATGCCATGATTACTGTCTTTAACGTTCTTTTGAAATTCAGTGTAGAGCTTTCTTTTCCTCCTTTAAAAGCTCTTTCTTGTTCTTCTAAACGCTTTAATCCAATCTGCCATAGTCTCTGTCAGTGAGTAGCATCATTTTACTTTATCATTTTACTTTTATTTGTTTAAAAAACAGAGTAGAAATCAATTCTCCCTTATCCTTATTCTGCTGGTACAGAGCTGCTGCTTCTGAAGTTACCAAGAGGGGGGCTTTAGAGAATAGTGGCTTTTCTGTGGTAGTGTTCTTGTAAAGCTGAGTGTAAGAGCAAATTTCAAGCAGGCAAGCAGCAGAAACTTGCTAATCCCTTCAGCACTCATCTTCAAACCCAGCAATCACTCAGAGCAGCCTGGGTACTTCTTTCAGCCCATGTCACGTGGCTTTAATGAAGCACCATATTACCAAAAATATTGTATTAAGCATACATTTGCTACACTGTTGTCTCATAATAAGCTAGTTTGTAATGTGGTGTTATGTTGACTATTGCATTTGTTGACTTCAGCATGCTGGGATTCTTCATTTGTCGTGTTTTGGAACTTTCCAGAAAGCATGAAGTAGCAAAGTTCTGCTGTTCTGTCTGTGCATGTTTGCTGGGCACAACCGTCGTGGAAAGCAAAACTAAGTTGAAATAATAGCTATCTAAAATTAAGGTTGGCTGGAAAATTAATTATTGGAATTCTGAAGATTTTAGGAAATGTGTTGACAATGGAAAATTCCTTTCTTAATTTATTGCCTTTTTAATGTCTAGTGTGAAAGGTTAGGGCGTAAAACACAAAGCATTTGTTAAATGCCTTCTACTTGTGTATTTTCTTCTCCATATGTCTGCCACGTCAGTAACTGAAATCTGTTCTTTGAGATGCAGTGAAGGACGTGGCAGTTCCCACAAGGCAGCTGCTCTGTCCCAGGCAGGAGAACAGGGGAGGAGCAGCCCAGCAGGGCAAGTGCAGACACACACCGAGCCCACACCAGGAGGTGGGAACAGGGAAAAATCACCCCATAGCCCACGCAGCATCATTTTCTTGTGCCCCCACTCAGGGACCTCAGGATAAATAACATCAAAGATACATGCATTTGTTTCTTATCCAGATAACCTTTTCAATGCTGTTAAACTACAGCTCTTCTTGTTTTTGACTATTTAAAACTCTGTTACTTCATTACTTGAAATTAATTATTTTTGCTCACTTCACGTTTTGCCTCATGAGGAAAGTTGAGAGAAGAATCTGACTCGTCCTTATTCTTTCTGCATACTGGTCTTGCTTGCTTTTATTTCTGTGATTACTTCTTCTCTTTTGTCTTGCTTCCTGCATCTTGGATAGGAAATTAATCTTTGCAGTCATTTCTTTATTGGGAAATGTGTTTATACCTTTCATATTTCTTTTCCCTTGAATTTCTTTCTTGATTCCTTTTTCTTGTTTTGCAATGTGTTTGAGACTTGTATACAAAAGCCATGCAGTGTTCTGGAGTACAGCCCAACTATCATCTTTAAAGAACTTGTAAACAGTTTAAACATGACATACCCATTGTGTTTGGCTTTGCTGATAATATCGCAGAATTGTTCAACTTGGTTTTGTGTTTGCTGCTTTTCTTCTTCTCTGAGCTGTCCTTAAAGCTGCTGATGTGTTTTGTTTCCAACTTGCCTCTCTCTGACTAGGGAGCATCCCATTATGTGCTGTGTTTCAGATTAAGTTGGCCTTGATTAACAGAGCCAAGGATTGTAACATACAGACTGCACTTGTTTTTTTTTAATCTCACTTTTGAAATCACAGCTAGAGGTATAAAGTAATGCCCCTAAACCAGATTTTATTTTTCATGTAACAGTTCCTCTTCCTTGAAAGCGAGGCCCTTCTATCCAGAGTGTGTATTTCAGCTGCATTTTTAGAAATCAGAATCTTTTGGTCTCTTGTCAATTTTCTTAAAATACTTAAGGAAATCCAAGTCTTATGTTGACCTTTTTTTTTGTGCTGGTGTATGGGAAGTCTGAGTCCCTTTTGAAAAACAGAAGTCCTGGTTGTTTGCTTCATCTTGTTTTTTGAAGTTTTGGTTTAAAATCATTTCACCAGTTTCCTTCACATTGAATTAAGCTGTTGGATTGTCACTTCTTGGGTGAACCCTTGGCTGCATTTCCCATTCTTGAATTGCACAACATACCGACAGTACGTAGTGCAGCAAATTAGGAACATTATACAGTTTATTAGCCAATTGTCCCCTTGGTTTTCAATTCTTTTAGCTGGCCCTCACTCACACTGAGCTGTGTGTGCACCTGGAGCTGTAACAGTGACCTCAGCAAGGGTTTGGAGTGCTCTTCTGCCACCACAGGCAGCACCAGCCTGAGCTGCTGGTTCTCAGCTCAGGGGCCTCATAGCGAGCAGGGTGGATGAGGGGAGGAAGGGAACGCCATGCTTGCCATTTACCAGCATTAATTGCTTTTGTCTGACTTAATTAGGACGCAAAGTACCTATTCCGCTTGTACATGGCACTGAAGCAATACAGAGAAGCTGCCAGAACTGCTATAATAATCGCCAGGGAAGAGCAGCGTTCAGGTAAGTCGGGTTCTTCTGATAGGGCAGCATACGTGGTGCTGTGGCCTCACAGTGCTGCAGGTACCATTGTCAATATAGATTATGCTATAACGCCTTACTCTTTTGGTAAATGAGAAGCTTTTAATTATATTCATTCATTTTTAAGCTTGAAATAGCTTTTGTGAAAAGATGGGGATTCAGAACTGCATATTAAATGCTTGGAAATAAATGAAGTGATGGGAAATTTCAGCATTCTTTATATTCAGTGGTGGAGACTGCTTGAAAGTTTACTTTTCTGTATAACAGATCTTAGAGTTGCAGTTAAACTGCACAGTTTCCAGCTTTGGATTCTGATCCTTCACTCGTTGCATGTTTCAACCTTCAGTAGATGTGTGAAGGAGATGGGCTGTGCCAAAGGGTCAGGTACCTCGGTGCCTGAGCCTTGTGTTTGCCTGAAGTTACAAACAGAAAAAAAGGAAATAAGAAGGGACAGGGCTAGAAGTGAAATAAGTGTCTCCTCTGCTGGCTGCTTTTGCTATGGCAACAGCCCTACCAAAACACTGCTTTCTTTTCATTACAAATAAGTTAAGAAAAATATCCGTAACGGAAAAGCAGCAGCCTCAGGAACTGGAGGACAGTAATGCCCGTGGAAATTAACATTAATGGACAAACAGCAATGGGCTGAGGCCGGGGCCTTGACAAACGTGGTCTGCCAGGGCAGCACAGCAATAAATAAAGCATTAGTGCTGATAATGTAAGCAGGAAATGTACAGGCTTAAGGGTTTGAGTATTCGTTAGCTTCTTTGAATCTGAAAACGTTGTACCTAAGCTGGAGTGTCCCATGTTGTAGTTCATATCCACTGCTTGCTCAGATGTGTTCAGAAACTGTGTCAAAATAAGCCCTGCATTTTTCTCAGTAATATCACCTGTTCTGAGGCAATTGTTTCTTCTGCAGAGGCAGTCAAGGGTTTTTCCCCTCATCCTTTAGGAGATTTCAGCAAGTTTGATTTGGAAGTTTTCACCAGTATGGTTGGTGACACTTTTCCTTAACAATCCGTTTAACATTCTGTTGCAGTCTGCACTGTGCAGTGCATGCACTTTGGGTATGCCATTTCCTACACGGTTTTCCCCTAACTTGTTTCTCAGGTAATACTCACATGATATTAAGGCTGATCATGCTGTGCCACCCAGTTCCAGCAGCTTGATTCAATGGCAGTAACAACACACAACAAACTGCTTTGTGCAGAGGGAGAGAAGCAATGCTTGGTGAAATAACTAAATCTGAAGTTTTCCTTAAGTGCCTCCAACTGCAAAGAATATGACTTTGTTATACTCTAATAATGACAAACAAAGAATGCAGGAAGAATCAGCTAGCTAAGAGCAGTCTGACTACACTGAACACATTCTGATGCTGAATTTAACTACGTTTAGAAGTTAATGAGCTCCTGTGGTTTCCACACATCCCCCATCAGTGATCTGGAAGCAATGCAATGCCACAAATTAACGATCACATTTAAGTTCTCTCCCTGAAAGGTTTGGGGTTGGTTGGTTGCAGAGGCAAGGAGTTGCCAAAGCAAACGATAAAGCAGTTTTCTTAAGTAAAATTACCTTTTCTCTACTCTGTTGTGGAAACAGTGTCTCTTGGATACAGCATCTTCCATTTTTAAAGCTTCATTATACAGAGTTGTTATTCACATAAATGTTTTGTTACTGTCTAGATGACTTCTGCAAGTGTATTTTTTTTCTTATTTAATTCCCTGGCTGATACTGGTTGGGATCCTGAGACAAACAACTGCTTATGACTTTGCAAAGAAATTGTCACGCAGAAGTTTTGCTCTAAGAATCAATGCAGCTTCATGTTTGGCTTCCTTACATTTATTAGGTTACAAAAAAAAAAAAAAATACAATTCAGTGTTGTTTGTTTTTAAGGAAATTACCGAAATGCACACGACGTTCTTTTCAGTATGTATGCAGAATTAAAGACCCAGAAGATTAAAATTCCTTCTGAGATGGCTACAAACCTTATGATTCTACACAGCTATATTTTAGTGAAGGTAAGGAATGGAGAAGCTGACTTTTTACACACGTTGCACAGTCTGTGGTTTACTGAAGTGTGCGGATGGGTGCTCCGTATTCATGAACTGCACTGCCAGGGAGGTTTTCGTATGGACTCCAAGTGCAAGCCAGTGGTGAGCTTCAGGAGAATCCATACCTGTCTGATGCTTCTGCCTCTTTGGTTAGGCTGTTCTCTTTAAAATACTGAATAATTTAAAACCTAAGTATGGCTTCCTATGCATATAGCACTCATACTTAAAAATATGTGCACTGCTAGTAGTTACTAGTCAGAAGCAGATCACTGCTTTTCTTCAATTGAAATTAGGCAGGGCAGCCCAGGCTATTTCTGGTGGCCAACACTAGTGGCCAGTCAGAAGGAAACCACTCAGCCTTTGGCCTTTTTGCACCCCCCCCTGCCTGCCAGCCATCAGGCAGCAGCCTGCTGGTTGTGGTCTGGAGAGTAGAGAGACCTCTGGAGAACAGCTCCCATTATCTCTGGTTCTTCCTTTAGAACTTGATACGCGCGTGCTCAGTTTCACTAACAGGCCGGGGGCATGCAGCTCCCCAGAGGACAAACACCAAGAGCAGGAACTGCTCTCTGAAGTCACCTCGGTGTGTTTGTTGTATTCCAGACTCACGTGAAACGCGGCGACCACATGAAGGGAGCACGTATGCTTATACGTGTAGCCAACAACATCAGCAAGTTCCCATCACGTGAGTACTGACAGCGTGAATGAGTGGGCTGTGCTCTGCAGGGCAGCTCAGGGGTCATTGTTAGAAGGTGCCTGGGGTGCTTCCTCAATAGAGAACCTCCAGGAGAGATTCCTCAACCAAGGTTAATGTGTCCTTGAGCACCACAACTGCAGTGCTAAGTAGCCTGAGCCATGCATAAAGTCTCAGGATGGATCCAATCAGCTGATGTTCTGTGAGGTTTTATCACAAAGTTGAAGTAGCCTTCTTTTGAAAAGGCTGCTTTTTTGGCACGTGGAACATTAGAGGGAAATCTTGATGCTGCTGTCATGGATGGCTGCGGTACTGATAGCGCACCTCTCCTCAGCTGTGCACACACAGGCTGTTACATGGGTCAGTCTGCCTTCTCTGCTAATTCTCAGCCAGTACTAATCCCTGTTAGTGGTTTATCTTTTTACAGCCAGGGTTCTCTCTCAGCACATGGCTACAATGCAGACTTTACACAGCATAGACCAGAGTTGGGGGAAACAGTTACAATTGAAACACTTCCAGTGCCAGGCTGTGCTGCAGAGGCACCAGGAAGGAAGAGGTGAACCCCTGGTTCTGGGGTGTGGTTGCAGGAATTGCACAATTTGTGCAGCTGAGTGATACAGAAAAATTCTGTCATCCTTCATCGATGTCCTATTAGCACAAAGGTTTTATATGGTAATATTAGTACATAATTATTGCTATTGGTTCGTTTTGTTGCAGACATTGTACCCATTTTGACTTCAACAGTAATCGAGTGTCACAGAGCAGGATTGAAGAACTCGGCCTTCACTTTTGCTGCTGTGCTGATGCGACCTGAGAATCGCAATAAAATAGATCTTAAATACAAAAAGAAAATCGAAGCAATGGTCAGGTGAGCAGTGTTCATCTGTACTTCCAAACATTTGTCAGGCACCAGAAGCGCTGTTCAAGTTCAGAGAGCTTTTTATTCATGTTTGTATGTTACTGCTTAGGCACCCGGACAAAACCGAGGCAGAGGAGCCAACAACAGCCTGTCCCTACTGTGCATTCCAGCTCGCAGAGTGTGAGCTCTTATGTCCCAGCTGTAAGAACAACTTGCCGTACTGCATTGCAACGGTGAGTGCCTCTTCTACACTGTGAGAATGAATAGAAAGCTGCTTTTTTTTTTCCATCTGCACTGTGCTACTAGATTCAGGCTAAGGCTTGGCAGTTCTGTCCAAGCTGTTGGAAAATCGGTGACACCCAGACCTCTGGGGCACTTCCCTTGTTAAGTACTGGGCCAGTGCTGGTTTCAGTATTAGCGATTGCTGATGCAAATGAGAAGCCCTACTGGTTCTGTTTCTGGGTTCTTTGCAGTCTGTTGAAAAGGGACAGTGTACATTTCCCAGTGAGAGCCATGCATCTCACCTCTGACATGTCAACACCCTTACACTGTGGTTAGCTCCTGTACATGAACATTTCATTTCTGCTAGGTCGAAGGGATTTGTCACACTAGAATTACAGAATAAGTACAGATTTACTAAAGCAGGAAGCAAATAAGAGAGTTAACATACTTGACTTTTAATATTAAAACTAAAGGATCAGTCTTACAAAAAATATTAGTAGTTTCTTAAACTGTTTTACTCCATTGGCTTAGTACATGTCTGTTCATTTCTGCTTCAGGTATGTAAGCTATCTCTTGGTTATGGTTCCTTTACATCACCGTAACATCATCAGGGCTGTCATTTTTCTCATACCTTTTGATAGTGTCAAAACAAACCATTGCTGCACGATGTATTAGAGCACAAATTGTTAAACAGTTCAAGGCACTGTTGGGCTTCACGCTGTTGACCATCATACATAAGAATTTTCTGCATCAGAGTCAACAGGAAACCAAAATTAAAAAAAAAAAGAAAAAAAAAGCTGTTTCAGCTCTGCTGCTCTGTTCACAGACAGCTGAGCCCCTGGGCTCAACTCACATGGCTTTGCTGGCATTTTTTGAACCTTATGCATCACCAGAACTCTCAGTAACTTTACAGTCACCTCTTTCTACTCCTGTATCTACATGGGCAATACAGAATTGCTAAACTAAAATAATTTTTAAAGTGATAATTGCATTCTTAAATTGATAAAAAAAATAAATACGTATTATAGTGAAAACCTTGTTTATCATTTAGAGCTCCTTTTCTAGTCACAGTATTTACACAGTAAGCAAAGCAACACTGTAACGATGGGGTTTTCTTTCATTCCTTAACATCTTTAGAACTCCAGTGCTGAGACTTTTTCCACAGTAACTGCCAGGTGTAGCAGGGGGAGCACCTGACCCTGAACGACTGCTTTCTCTTGCGTGCAGGGTCGACACATGGTACGGGATGACTGGACTGTCTGCCCACACTGTGACTTTCCTGCCCTCTATTCAGAATTCAAGACGTAAGTTGGGATTTTTTTGTTCTACTGAAAGATTTCAGTGTTCATTCCATCTAACATACTTTTAAGGCATCACTTTCAAGTGAACCAGCCCAACAGCAGCCTCTGGAATAGGAATTTGCACCTAGCACTGGGTGCAGACTAACAAAGCACTCATCATTTAAATCCTTGTGGTCTAGCACCAGCTGCTATGGTCACGGTCTGCTGCCTTTTCCTCATGCCCACTCAGCCAGCAGCAGCATTTCCTGGTGGCGCTAGCTCTCAAATGTTAAAAAAAAAAACCAAAAACCACACAACTCACCTTTTCCCCAACTAGCCAGAACAGCTGCCACTCCAGCCTGTATCTGTTACACTGCATGTTACAGGACTCTCAGGCACAAATGCTTGATTGTGTTACAACCATCCTGTGACCTGCTGCCCCTCTTCCTTTAAAACAGCATGTTACAGACTGAAAACGTGTGTCCCATGTGTTCTGAAACAATCAGCGCCGTTCATCTTAAGAAAATAAATGACTGCACGCAGTACCTCAAACAGGATGACATGGACAGCTAAGTTCAGGTATGTATGAGAGCCTCTTTTTGTGGGGCTTTGGGGATTTTAGTTGCTGAGGTTGCAGAGTTTTGGGTTTTTTTAATTAGATAGCAGGGCTCATTTGACAGGGCAATAGCCACGTTTCCCAGCAAGGACAGTTCAGTGTTCAAGACTTTAACTTACAAGGCTGCATCTCAATCCCTCAGGTTGTTGAGGTGCAGATTTAACATTTGCCCTTAAGTACACAGAGAGTATTGCTTGCTGCTTTTGTTTTTTTTTTGTTTTGTTTTTTTTGTTTGCTTGTTTTGCTTCCTTTGCCCTTGTTCCCATATTCAACATCAATTCTGAGCTCTTATCGTTTTAGTTTCTGTTAAACAGTTCTTAAGTTTTTAGGTATTTTGTTCTGGCTTTGATTGCAGCTGTAAAATTTAAACACTACAAATTCTGGAACTAAATCCCTCTCGGCTTTGCTTTTCTATGGCTGTGGGATCAGTTAATTAAAAAAAAAAAAAAGCCTGATAGATGCAGGAAAGTCAGAACCTCTGCCAGAACATGCTGCGCCTTCAGCAAAAATAGAAACCTCCTGTGAAACACATTTTATTGTAATTCTATACACTGCTTAATTGCTATAATGTACAAATGTGCAGATTAGGATTTACTATTTACAAGATTTCAGTACATAATAACAGAGGATTTATTATAAAAACAGCCCTGTGAAGACTTGCATAAACACCAGGTAACAGCACTCCACATTTGCATCATGTTCGTGCTCCCTGGTGCCTGTTCTACAAGAGTAGTTATGGCTTGTAACATACAGCACTGCCCCGTGTGAGAACAGGAGCTACAGCACCTCTATAAGAGGAGCACTGTCAATGCACGGGTTCTGTATCACCAGATCAGTTAAATGTTCCTGACAGAAGTTAGATAAACAAAGTCACCTCCAGAGCAAGATTATTCTCTTTAATGTCTTGTTTTCTCTTTTCTTTTACCTTCTTTTTTTGTTGTTTCTTCATTTTTCTCTCTTTTTGGCAGCTTGGAAGGCTTCACCTTTTTTTGCTACAAAGAGAATACAGGGAAAGTTTAAAATTCCTGGAGTAACCTGGCAAAAGGTGTAAATCAAATGCAGTGAATTAAAAAGGAAAAAAAGAAAAGGGAGCAGGGGAAGAACCCCTCTCCCCTTCCCTTTCAAGCATCACATTTTGAAGTGCAATGGAATACAGACACTGCAGCATTGTGACAGTTCCCTGGCTTAGCAATAGATGCAGGGAAGTTTGCTGCTGCTGTCTGTAAGGACATGCCCAACACTTGGGTTGTATTCATTGATGCGGTACAAAGATGTCTCACTGTGCTCCAACATTCTAGCAGAAAAAAAAAACAATGAAAATAAACTTTTTTCTTTTTTTTTTTAAATACTACTAAGAGTAAAGAACTTAAGAGATGATGCATTTAAAATCTACTCTGGTTTTTGTTTGGTTTTTGATTCTGATGTGACAGGTCCCAGAAAGTTAACATAAAAAGAAAAAAGTTTAGTTTGGTAGTATAGTGCTGAGGAAAAGAAATCACCTTGATCATTGCATCACTTTCAACAGTATCTTGCTCCTCCTCCTCAGATTGGATCTCTTCCACATTCAGTTCTTCGTTCAGTTCAGAGGTCCCCATGGATCCTGACTGCCGTCTAGACATCTTCACAGAATGAAGGGAATATGGAGTCAGATGCACCTCTTTGTTGTAGGCACGTGTAAAAGCTGCCTTGACCTGTTAGGAGGGAAGGAAACACTGAGCATCAGCTTAACAGTTTATTTGTATATTTACAATCTCATTTTCAGTTGACATAAGTACTGTACCTGCAAATCCACAAATGGAACAGTGAGTTGAATGGCTGATTGCACCTCTAACTCATTTCTTTACTGGACTTCTTATAGAAAGTCTTACCAGAGAAAACTATCCCTCACTTCTGAAATCATGCCTTACTCCAATCATCGCTTTTTGGCACTACGTCATTTGTGAACAACTGTCATCAAGGATGGAGTGCAAGGAAGGGTGACATTTCATCCAAAATCTGACAGACACACTGAGAACTCCCTGAGAATGCATTAGTTTCACAAGAAAAGAGCAAATATCCCCCTGGTTTTATGGTTTTGTTCCCTTTTTTTTCTTAAATGTCTTAATAAAAATATTTTTAAAGTAAAATAAGTATTGTTACTTACGTATGTTACCTACATTATGTGTTTTACATGTGGCCAAGACAATGCCTCTTCACTGGATGGAACCCAAGGCACAGGGTTGGACACCCATGTTCAACCTACCCCTAAAACAACTGAGGCTGCATCCCTTAACAGGATGCCTCGACAGCTGAACTGCTATGGATTTCCATGTTCAATTAAAGTTCACAAGAGTATGCATTTGCATCTTCACCAGCCTTCAGCAGCATATCCATACCATAACTATCACTGTAAGACTTCCTTACAAAAGATGCGAGAAGAAAACTTTACCAGTAAATCTTACCTTGGGATCCAACTTTGAAAAAGGGCTGGGTTTACCTCCCCACATGCTTATTTCCATTATGTTTTCAATGTCTTCTTTCATCAGGCAGTAGGAGTCCATGAATGCTATAGCATCCTGTACCCCATCTGCTCCAAAGGCGGTCAGTGGCTGGATGAGTGCATCGCGCAGATGAGACAAATATTCCATATTTACTGTCCTCTTGCATGCCTGGGTTCTTTGTCAAATTGAAAGAGAGAAATAAATCTGTCGAGCTCAACACAGCTCTTTTCTAAACACAACCTCTAGTTAGTCTCTCAGCAAGTGGATGCTCAGCTGCCTTAAGAGCTCACCACAAGCTGAGTTGTACCACATATCTTTTGTCACATTTGGATTAGGGAAAACCTGATGCAAGGTATTCAGCACTCAAAAACCCAGATGTTTGGGGAAACACAGCCCTAACTTAAGAAAGGAAGAAGTGTCTTCATTCTGACTGTTGTCCAGAATAGCAATATAAAAACATCACCAACTACCTGTGAGGATACTTCTAGAATACACATTTAAGATTGTACCAAGGACAGCACGGAATTACTGGCAAGCAGTGAGCTGCAGAACAAGATGTCTCTGTTGATACACACCAAGCATCAGTACTACCTCACCTCAGGCTCATGTGCATTGCCAGTTCTTGGATGATACGTTCGTGTTTGCCCGTAGATGAAAATTTCCCCAGCCAGCTGGGAAAGACAGGGAACTGGGACATGTAACCTCTCATCAGCTCCCCAGGAAGAACACTCGAATAAATAGCCTGAAAGGAATGACACACACACAAAACTCAGAACACAATGGATTCCATCTCACTGACACCCACCTGTACTACCACACTCGTTTCACTGAAAGCAGCTGAGTGAATAGAGAGAGCTCCACACTACACACAGTTCACCTTAAGGCAATCCCAGCTGCTTGTTTCTGTTTATCCCTTTTAGATTTCATCTCTTGTACCACCCTATTTGTTACCATGATGTAAAATATGAGAAGTGATGACTCTTTAAAAGTGTGTTTTCTTTCTAAATAGTTTCTCTGGCTTAGAGTCACACAGACAGCTCATTGCACACCAACAAGCACTATCATCTCCAGGAGATGGACACGGTACAGCAAACACTTCACAAGAACACAGATTTAATTATGGAGCTATATAACCTCAGAGGTCCCTTCCAACTTGTGGTACGATACATTCTCTGATGCCAGTCATGATCCTTTACACACAAAAAAACCCAACCCAGCAGCCTCGTGGCATACATGAGTACTGACATCAGTTCAGATGGTTCTACAGTTTATAAAGAAGGTTTAAGTTTTCTCAGTGTTTCAGAAGACTGCTTCATGATACAGCATGAGGTCATCCATGTCATTTATAGGAAACTGCTCTACTCCTAGCAGCACAGAAGCACACTCCATAAAGCACAGACTATAATAGGTCATCAAATTACACTGACATTTTGAGGTTTGAGTCTTACACACTGCACCCCATAGGTAAAGCACACAAAATGAGTGTGGAGTGCTCACCTGTGTCGGTAGAAGGTTCCAGTTCTGCTTGGTACGAATCTGTTTGTCCACCAGATCACCATCACATATACTATCAGCAGCTCTACTCAAGAGCATCAAGTGTTTCTTCAGATCTCCTCTGGAGGAAAAGAAAAATTGATTTTAATACAAAGCAAAATAAATACAGGAAGGTTTTAATTTAAATTTTACTCTTTGTGAAATTCTACGTGAATTTAGGGTATGGAATAACTCACCCAGCAGCAGCAGGTTTCACATGCACATAGTTCTCTTGGACAAAGAGAGGTGCTAGGGAATAGTCATGGAAGAAGAGATCTGATTTGTCTATAAGAGACATACGAGAAGCCTCCTCTCCAGCAGCAAAAACCTTCCGGACAACATCGAAAGGGCCCTAAATGGTAAAGGTATTTCAAGAAGTGGGTTGCAAGGCAAACGATTAACACTCAGCACTCAGGTGTCAAGACAATTACGACAGTGATTGTACACAGCAGTATCTGGACTCATCAGCACAAGCTCAGTGTCTGGTAATGTCCCTTTTGAATGTGTCTTTTCAATAGTGCCTTGCCAGTTTTGAGAACTGAGTTCTAATATTAAAGAATTTCCTCCTAAAGACAGCAATCAAAATGAGAAGAGATAAGTATGTATCTTCCTCAGAAGACAGCACATCAAAACATGGAAGTCAGTTCTGGATTAACTGCTGGCCCATTACTTGTGGCAAGACTGACACGTACTGAAAACATTTGACAGTGCCTTGCACATCTAGGCTGTCAGTGCTTCACTACAGAAGATGCTTACAAACCCAGTAATGGTATCGAAATATCACACTACCAGTCAGCCCCACATTTCACACGTACCAGTCTGATATCCTTTTTGGCTCTGCCGGCGCCTGTTTTGGCCTCATCGTAAGTCAGTGATTTGTCTTTTGCACACCACATATTGAGATTATGCAAAACCTAGAAAATGCAAGTGACAACGTGGTAGCATAAAAACACTTCAGAAGAAAAGAAAAAAGCCTAATCTCTATACCTAAATTCATGCTAATGCTGAAACGGCACTGACCTGTCTGATGTCTTGATTTGCTGCCAGGATTATCTCGTTCATAGCAGGGGGTGGAATTTTCAAACCTTCTTTAAATGCAATAGACATCATGGCACCCTGTAACACAAACAGTTCTGAGAAACTGACAGAGATTTCCTATTAATTCCTTCCCTTATTGAGCACGTCATCAATGTGCTGGGTTGTTTTGTTGTTGTTGGTTTTTTTTAAGTATAATTGAAACTGTTTAATTTCTGAACATACAAGTCAAGTCAGTCCTTGACACTGGTAAGAAAAAAAAAAAAATCATTTTCAAAAAATCCTTGGATGTATTTAAGATGGACATCTATATCTGAATGGCTTTGAGATACTTGAGTCTTCCCTCTCATAAAGTCAGACAACCCCATTTGGGAAAGCAGAGTAACTCAGTGAAATGACCTGCTGAGTTTCAAGCAGTGTTTTCCAATTCTCTATGAACTGTGCCACACAGAGATAAGATTGCTGCTGGTAATTCAGTGCAAGCCATGCAGCCACCTTTACCTTAATCTGTTCCAGACGAGGTCTCTGAAAACGAAGATCAAAACAATAGTGGACCAGGGAACGAATTTTCGGATGGTTTCGATCGTTACACATACAGATGATGGGGATCTTTGTGTGTCTAATCAAACCAATCAGTTCCTGCAATTTAAACACATTGTAACAACTGCATCAAGTACCTCAGAAGATGAGAATGCTTAAATTGTCATATCAAGCAGCATTAGTCCTTGCCTTAAATCAAATCTTTTTAAGATAGAATTCAATAAACCAGCTCCTTGCTTTAATTGCATTTCCATAGTGAAAATGTTGCCCCTTTTTCCTACTTTTTCTGCATGTTATTCTCTTGAGCTCCAAGAGTACTGACATCTAGCCAAACACCAGTTTGACCCAGACTGTGCCCAGAGGGAGCACCCATCTTCAACCATTCCCTGCCACAAGCAACGAGGAAGTAGAAGTAAAAAGATCGAGTGTTCCTTGCTCAAATAACTCAGCCCTGCACATTGAGCTTAAGCTACCATAGCAATCTTTGGCTGTTCTAATGGAGGTGAAATTCAGTTCAATTTCAGATCATGCAAGGTAAATACGTGTATCTGAGCTAAAGGTCTCTATGCTCTTTGTCAAAGTACTGCACTGGCCATTGTCTACTGAAGGAGGTAACTGTCCTAAGCTGGATTACAAACCTTCCACTGCTGGACATCAGCTGCAGAGAGCCTGCTATAAATTCACCCTCCAAGAATCAACATCTATGGTGCACACAGCTGAGCTAAAAGGTTTGTGTGTTTATTTGTTCTGCAGAGATTGGTGGTTTTGTTTTGTTTGTTTTTTTAAACTAAATGTCTTTTTTCCAATTCTATCACTGCATAATTCTCACACAAAGATACATCATTAAAACAGGTCAGTGAACCATAATCTGGAGGGACTGTGACCCACGGCTGAAGACAAGAGAGGCATGAAATATGGCAGGCACTCTGCAATGGCATCAGCTAATAACTGTAGTAGTTTCACCTGAATCCCTCCTCTGTCTTCATTGCCTGCCATACCATCCACTTCATCCATGATCAATACGTGTTTCCCACTAACTGATGAGGATGTGCCTGAAAATGAACATGGACAAGAAAATGAGATTGCAATACAATATTTTATTCCTAAGGGAATAAAACAGGATCTTGCTCAGAGTTTTACCCAGTGTTTCACACATTATGAAAGCCCAACCTAGACAGCTGAAGCAGCGATGAACCTTTTGTCCGAGCTCTGCCAATGTGCTGATATGGAGTTTATGTTCACAGAACAGAGCTGTCTGTAACTCACGTCACCGTCCCAAAATTAACTGCTGGGCAACAGAAGAACAACCACAGAGTCCTTCAGCAGCCTGTGCTGATTAACAGCTTATCTTCTTAATAACAGGATTTAATCCTATGTTGAGGATGAATTAGCACAGCTTACTAAATCAAGCTACTCTTATTTGAGCCTGATCACTTCCACATGACGAGCACATCCAATTCCTAACATGACTGTGCAGTAAGGAAGCTCTGTCCCTCCTGTAACTGCTTACAGCCAAGCCCACCTTCAAACAAGACATACCAGAACAGAAATCTTTGATGGTGGTGTTGTTCAGCGATTCAGCAACTACTTCCTTTAGACTGTTCTTACTTCGAGTGTCACTGGCATTCAGCTCCACGTAGCTGTACCCCAGTTCCTAGTCCAAACATAAAACCACACAGAAAAGTGAGACCACACAGACTGGTGAAGAACAACAGCATACTCAATTTGAAACAGCATTTTCAGAATTCAAGAAGAAAGCTTTTGCAACATTACTTCCAAATCTAATCTGTGGCTTTGATTCCTTTCTCCCTTTATGTTCTCACACTCCAGAAATACTTATAATCAAGCATGGAATAACATGCCAAAAAGAGAACTGTTCCACCTCTCACCCCACCTCCATCCCCTCAAAAAAAAAAAAAAAAAAAAAAAAGCAAAGATTTTGCTATGAAAGATAAAACTGAACTGTCCCAAGGGACAGAAACAGAACTATGAGCCAAGGCTGGCTAAACTCTGTAGTACTTCCAGATGCGTATCCAAATCTCATGCACAGAGTCAGGAAAAGCAACATGCCACATCCCACAGAAAGCTGATGGAAAGGAGAAGCTTTTAACTATTCAGCAGCTAGGAAATACATGACTCCCTCCGCAGCTGCATCGCTTCACAGCAGGGCTTGTCTGCCTGCAGTCCCTGAAGGAACATAAACCAGCTGCTCCTTTATCAGCAAACTCTCCCAGCACATGCATAGAGCTGCAGCAGGGTACTGCACACAGCTTTATTCCTGTAGCTTGGGTAACCCAGTTTTGTTAGCCTTGTCTGAGAAGCAGAGCTAAGCACTCTGCAGAGAGACCTACAGCAGCCGTGTGTGAGCTAGGTGGAAAAGCTAGAAACAGAAATCACAGAATCACAGAATCACCCAGGTTGGAAGGGACCTCAAGGATCATGTAGTTCCAACCCCTCTGCCTAGCAGGGCCACCAAACATCCACATTTAGACCAGGTTGCCCAGGACCCCGTCCAACCTGGCCTTGAACACGTCCAAGGACGGGGCATCCACAACCTCCCTGGGCAAAGGGAAAGAAAGAAAGGCTGCACCAGTGCAGAATCAACACAAGTCAGCACACTCAGCTCCAGGTGCAGCAACAGCCAGGGAAAACAGCTCTGGGTTATCAACCCTTGGATTGGCACAAAGCTCTGAGGCCTCTGGAAATGGGGAGAGGGATGAAAGAATGAAAAGGCTGAAGTTATTTTTAACATTTGAATTGTAGAGAGAAGATGAGCCTTATTTCCCAGTACAAAAGACCAGACAGCTGATAATTCTTCCTGACCCTTGCAAGCTAGCAGTATCTTCCTAAGAATTCTTGAGAGAAAGAGATCTATAGTTAAGAGCAAAATCATCTGTAACTCACCACAGTATCACTACTAATAACTCAGCTTTAAAGGCATTCCTACCATACGGAGTCCCCAGCTGACTGCCATGAAATAGTGGAGTACAGTGTTGCACTGAGTTTGCAAAGACTAATTTCTAAATTCAGATTTTGAAATGGACACCCAGCTCTGTCAGTTTCTCTCATCCTCAAGAGACAGTCAAGTCAGGGAAAGGTATCTCTATTAGTTTAAAAAATAAAAAAAAACCAAAAGTTTGCCAAAGGCAGTTTCAAAAAGCTTGCCAGAATTGCAGTGCCTCACCACCCTCTGAGAAAAAAGTCCTCCCTAATATCCAATTCAAATCTCTCATTTAGAGCTATTACCTCTAGTGCTATCACCACACTCCCTGAAAGAGACCCTTCTCCAGCATCCCTGGAGATCCCCTCCGTTAAGCACTGCAAGGCCACACTGAGGACTCCATAGAGCCTTCCTCCAGGCTAAACATGTCCACATCCCTCAGCCTCTCTTTGTGGAAGAGGTGCTCCAGTATCTGACCATCTTTGTCGCTCTCCTCTGGGCCACCTCTAAGTCTGTTCTGACTAGGCAGAGCTAGGCTGGGAGCAGAACCTGATAGTTCAGGCAGTAATCACCTGCACACATCCATATAAAGGATCAGCATAAAATAAAGTCTTGGGAACCAATTTTCAAATTGGAAAACTAATGATTAACGAAGACTCACCTTACAAACTAAAGAAGCTGTGGTAGTTTTACCAACTCCAGGTGGACCAGAGAGCAATGCTGCTTTAAAACTAGAACCATCATCTTTGCCTCCAGATTTGTTGGTCTTTGCTATAAAAGAAGATTCCAGGTTTTACATACATACATAAACTGCACATTTTATGTAAAACTTTGAAGATATCAACTATTACAGGAGTTTCACATTTAAGGCTTGATACGAGTATCAAAAAATAAAATATACACACATCTTAAGCATATGGGCAAAAGCAGTTTAAACTGTACCAGGTAAGATTCTAAACTGAAATATTAATGCAATAAAACTATTTCAGCCATTTTCTGACAGCAATATCATAGGGAACAACACCACAGAAGAAACCAACTACCTGTGACAGCTGCAGCGAAGCTTAACTACTACTTTCTCACAAAAGAATGCCTGTAGGGTTGCTCACTGCACATGACAGTGGCTACTTGTCAGAGAACCTTAACCACTCATCTCGTTCCTCACACATGAAGCCAGCCCTCTAGACATATTGCTAGCCCACATTTTCCCCATGTGTACAGCCAGGTTAGCACTGATGACTATTTCTCTTGGTGAAAAAGAATTGAAATAGCCTGGATGCTATTTTTATAGATATTACTGCTAGATTTTTTTCATCTGCTTTGGAAAACAACAGTCACATTTACCACACAGTACCTTCAGACAGAAGTAGGGGGTAAGTGAGCAACTGCTTCAACAAAACACTCAGGCTCAACTGTTTCTAAAAACCTGCATCTGAATTTAGAGTCATTCTGTTCATACTGTGTGGAGTTGCTCTCCCGTCACAGAGGGCCCCCACCAGCATATGGCACCAAGCAGTGCAACTGGCATGGAAGAACAGAGAGAAGTTGACCATGCTCACCACCTTGTCCATCTTCTGAGGTATTCCTGTGCCAGCTTCGGAGCCATCGGAGGAGTTTATTGGCACAGCTTTGCTCCCCCTGCTGTCCAATTATCGCCTTGAGAGATGCAGGCTTGTATTTATCTACCCATAGTAATGCCTCTGTTTTATTTTCACTGCTCTCAGAAACCAGAGTCCCCTTATGTTTGGGGGCTTCTTTCTTCACCACAGTTTGATGTTCAAAGTCCTTAAGCTTTCGAATGGCAGTAGCTTCTTTCGCGACAGATCTGAAGGTACCTCCCTTCTCAGGTGTACGATTACTTTTCTTCCTGTCAGCTTCCCTTTTGAGAGGACTAAAATTCCTTTTGCCAGACTCTGTTTTCTGTGGTGTCTTTTTCTGTCTTGATTCTGCCTTCTTTGCCTTAGGAAAATTAAACAAAAATTAAAAATATATATATTAATTAACACGCTGTGCTTGAACATATGCAGAGGCACGCATAAGAAAGTCACAGAGCTTGTGTACTGATAAACACCCTGAAGTAAACCAAGGAACATTCTCTGAAAATTAAGCCACTGTTAAACAATGCCACCAGGTTGTGTAGCAGAACCCACTCCACAAAGTGTCCAGGTCAGCCCAGGAGTAGTCCAACTTGCAGCACTCTCCTTCCTCTCTGAGTGTGATGTATTATGAAAAGAAATCATTTGAAACCGATGACTGTCAGGTTGCAGAGAACAGGCCTTCCATCAGACACATACAGAGGAGAAGTGCAGATCTTAAACAACAATTCCAAGTCTCAACTCTAAAAAAAATTTAACACTAGGAACACTTCCAGGAAACACGTTTTCAAAAAAAGTGAAGCACTCCTCTCAAGTACACACTTACAAGAGAACTGCAGCAGCAGTCATTTAGGAAAGCAGAGAAGGTATTTAACCCAAAACAAACAAAAAGGGAGCGAAAGCAATCGGCACAACCTCAGAGCTGCTTCAACATCAACAGTATATTTACATGTGGCAATTTATGTCTAGCCACATCAAGCCTGTTATCTAAACACGTGGTCTAATATAGCTCTAATATGCACCAGTACAGTCTCTGGGTACCATATAAAAATCAAAGAACAAAGAATGCTAAAAACTAAAGCCATCTAAGAGGATACAACAATCCCCCAGACAGCTACCTAGAATACCTAAATGTGAAAAACAATGCCAGAATATAAAAAGGTTATAGTAAACCTTATCAGTCCTAGGTAGAATTTTTAAAACACAAATACAGTTTTTCAGTTTCAATTCTTTTAACCTATGAGGTCAAGCTGACAATCACAGATAAGGCTACTGTTCAGAGAACAGAAGATCAAAGCACCCTGCAATTAAAAAAAAACAAAAACAAAAAAAAGAATAACCAAACCAACCTCTGTTTCAGCTGCCAGCTCATACTTGGACTTCTTGCCTGGCATGGTTCGAACAAGATCAAATAGGCCATCCTCATCAATTATTTTTGTCCCTAAAGCTGACGCCTGGGGGCAAAAATAAGAATTAAGAGTATGGTAAATGAGAGCTACATAATAATTCACTTCAAGATCCTTTCAGCAAAGGCTACGTTTACAAACAAAACAAAAAGCAACAGAAGGCTGTTGTTCTTAATGTATGTGTGCATAAACAAAAATAAATCGAAATCTAAAAACTGGAACTAACTATGCTAAGTAACTTTTCCTTTTTAACACGTTTGTAATGCTCACTCTTTGCAGAGGATAAATGAAAAAGTCAAGTCAAGTAAATTATTTCTTTTTGCTTCCACTTTCTCAGGCACAATGCTCACCTTCTCACACTTAGACTGCCCGCAGTCTCGTCCCATAACCAGATAGTTTGTCTTCTTGCTGACATTGCCAGTCACTTTTCCTCCATAACGTTCAATCAGAGACTTGGCCTCATCTCTTTCAATGGACTCCAGAACTCCTGTAATTACGAATGTCAGGCCTTCCAAGCAGTTTTCAGCTCCCTGACAACCATAACATGGAAAATACCATTCAGTGATGCAGTTCTATGAATACTCCTTCAACCATGAGTTGTTGTGGTTTTTGTTTTTGTTTTTCAAATCTTTACCATGTCAAGAGCTCTATGAAATTTTAAAAATTAACCCAATCTACCTAGCTATAGATAACAGCTGTAGAAGTTCAGAAACTATTAGAAGGAACTGCTCTCAACAATACTTCACACGTTGCTAACCTGACCCTATCACATTCCTAACACTTTCTGCTTCAAGCTCAGCAATGTCAGTCAAAGGAGTGACAGCAACCTTCAAAAACTAAGACCAGTAACTATTTTACATCAGCATGGCTTCATAAGCCAGATAAGGAATTTCATTTTTCAGTATATTTTCTTGCATTCAATCACTGCTTGGCATTCCAATTCAACCCCCCTTCCCCCCCATTAAAAAAACCTCAAATAGTGCAGTTGATGCTTGTTAGATCACTTGTAACCAGAAGCCTATGATGCACACCACTTCTAGGTAGAGAAGTTCTACTGTAGCCAAGCTTACTTGAGGTATCTCTTTGGAACCCAGAGCTTTCGGACCCTCGCGATTGAGGAAGCTTCTGTAGGCTTGATAGTTGCTTCGTCTCTTTTCAGAGTCCTCAGGACTTATAGACTTGGGCAAAAGAAAAATAAATACATGGTACATATAAAAACACATTTATTAGATACATAAAATGCAATGAAAAACGCAAGGATCACAGTATAAATAATTCCTATGGAACAAAGATAAAGGAGAATTAAGTGTCTGTTTTTATCTATTAAAAAGTAACACCAAAGCCCGTGGGATTTTTTTGTTGCTGTTTGGAAAAGGAGATTGTGAGGCTTTTTTCTCTAGGGTGGGGAAAGTGAAGGGGGTGCTTATGGTGATTTTTTTTCAGTCATACTTTGTTTTATTTAAAGAACTGTATCCAATATTTATTCTCAGTTTTCATATCTTTATCTGTACTCAGCATATATGTGTTCACTTTCCTAATGAAGTCATTACTTTAAATTCACATCCAATTTGATTCCAGAATGATGATCAGTTACTGGCATGCTATAGTATGCTATATAGTAAGAAGCAGAAATGCTAGAAGTAGATTATAAGTCATGTAAGCTTTTTATTTTTTAAATTTAATTCGGGTAGTAAAAAGGAAAACCATGAAATTACCAAGGTTGGAGGAGATCTCGAAATCAAGTCATCAGCCCATCAGCAGTGTGCCCACTAACCATGCCCCTCAGTGCCACATCCATGTGGCTCCTCAATGCCTCCAGGAATGGCGACTCCACCATTTCCCTGAGCAATCTGTGCCAATGCATCACCACTCTTATAGAGAAGAAACTTTTCCTAGTATCCACCCTGAACCTCCTCCATTGCAACTTGTGGCCATTACTTCTCACCCTATCAAAATGCCACAGGCTTTCTTCTCCCCCTTGCAACTATTATTTACATGCAAAAAAAAAAAAAAAAAAAAAAAGATATTTTTCTTTTATGATTAAAAGGTACATTTTGCAGTAGCCAACAACTGTTGGAACATGTTCAATCACTTGTTACTGAATCAGACAGTTAAGAGAACACTGAACTCCATTCCTATGTAACATTTTAACAGTAAGAAATATATTTCAGAGACAGGAAATTTCAGAGGGAGGGGAGAAGAAAATAAGTGATGTGTCTTTAGAAGTATAGCGTTCACAAAATCACCTCTGTTTCATTTGCTGCCAAAAATTCTGCATTACACAGGCTTTCTGGAAGTTAAATGAGGAAAAAAAGTACTTCACTGATGTTTCAGTGTTTGTGCACATCTTAGAGAGCATTAAAAAATGCTCAATTCCTTCATGTAATTCATCTGTATATTCCAGCTAATTTATCTCATACATGTCTAAAATTGCTAGGAACTTGAGTTCTACTAAGATTCTAAATTGTTAAAAAATCACCCAAAATACACACAAAAAAGTACCTGGATACAACAGTGACATACAATAGGAAAATTGCTTCCCTGTAAGCTCCACCAAGCCAACTAGGTTCACATGAACAGCTCCTACCTCAGTCTTCTTGGGAGAAATTTTCTCCTTCTTGGGTGTTCTTTTCTCCTCTTTCCCCATAGCATTTTTTTCTTTTGATAGTAAATTTTGAGTGCCACTTTCCTTTTTAGTAGTCTCCTCCTTCTGTTTTAGAGCCACAAGCTTCGAGGTAGGTTTCAAAGGCAAGGTTTTCTCCATCACTGCCCTTGCTATTTCACCATCAGATGACTGTGGATGTAAGTTAGGCTCTCTTGAATTTTCAGATTTAGTTTGTTCTTTTACTTCAGCTGCCGAGTTTGTTGCTTTCGCTTGAAAGAGGCAAAGGAGTGAGAGTACATAGGTAAGAACATACTGAAATTTGAAAACATTTCACCAATCCACCCTATTAGAAACCCACCTCTATGGGATTGTTTGTATCTTCCTGTCACATGAGGACTGCTCTTGATGCTCAACACCCTTTGCTCCTCCGAATCTCTCCGGGCCTAAGCAAACAAATGATGCAAATCAGAAACGTGTGCCCCAAAACGCCATTAAGCGTTTGTTTCTGTTTGTTTGTTTTATAACTGTTCAGTACATCAGACTGAATGACGTGCACAAAAAAGCTGCTCCCTACCACAAGTGAGAATACTATCAACAGCAAGCAGATGAGCAAATCCTACATTCAGCCATACATGTAATTGTTTTCTTTAATTCAAAGAGCAGACGAACTTCCAGTTTGTATGTTTCAACTCTCATAGCAGTAGCACTAGCAGAAGTGTTTGCAATATCCAGAAGAGCTATCCTAACTTCCAAAACCCTAGATATGTAACACAGGAACTGTTTTACTGTACCATAAGTGGTCCACACCACAAGCTATGGCAACTAGGAGAACTCCCATCACTGGGGTTAGAGATAAAACTGAAGATCCCTGCTTGCCCCTTCTCTCTGAAGATGGAGCATATTCTCTTCCTTCCTTTCTCTCCCATGCCTTGACTCACTTTTCTTGATCTGGTCCTCAGGAAACAGAGGAGCTAAAGCTGACCTAAGGTATCAGCCCTCAGCATGTCACTTCACTTCAGGTATTAGAGAGACGAGCAGACCATTTCTGTGAAATGAGCAGGGATGGATGTAAAACTTTAACACAAAGGATATGATCCTTTCCATCACGATCACTGTTCAAATGAAGAGCATCACTCATAAGTGTGTACGTTCCCTTGGAACTGAGACTGGTTCAAAAGCAAATCTCAGCACGTTGTAGATGATTGCAAACGAAACAAACTATCTCACAGGAAAAAAAAAATCCACTGTGAGTTCCTAAATTCATAAAAATCAAATTTGGATCAAGATCGTGAACTGTGAATGATTGGAGAATGGAAAAATTATAAGGAGAATCATTCAACTATTTAAACCATTCTCATACTTTAGGTAGATGCCTTCATCCATTGAGATCATACATGGAAACAATAGTTAAGCCACCGGTCTCAGCTGTGGTACGGCAGTAACAAAGGCTTTTTGCCAGACAAGATAGATTCTGACCCACTCACTATAAGATGAAACCTACAGACAGGTACACATGTCATGACACAGATGATCTCCACTAGCAGAAGGAACAGAGGAGACAAAGCAGCTTAGATGCATCCACAGACAGCTGAGACAGACTTCATTAGAACTATAACTTAGATTTATATTTCAAGACAAACAGCACAAAGATATATTAGTGTTTGCTGTTAGAAATGACATAATTTACTGAGTGAAGAAATCCCATGAGGAAAGTGTAAAAAAAGTGAGTATGTTATTTTCACGCAAAAAGAATTTTTTTTTGCTATTTTTAAGGCATTTGTGTGGAAGCCTCATAATTTTAGACACAGATGAGGTGTCTCAACAAGATAAGCCCTAGCAATACAATTTCGAAAAACCAAAGTTTAAAAAGAATTCAACCTTTTTCTTCTGTGGTGTTTCATCCAACATTGCCAAAGTTCTAGCAAATTCTTCATCTTCATGCAGCTGTCTCTCCAGCTGGGAGGAGAGAAAAGAAGTTTTAGAGAAAGAAAGTTTCAGTTCTACTATCTTTTAAAACTCTCCACTGTTCAAGACAAAATATCTAAAATAAGATGGCATATAGTTGGGGCGGGTAGGAGGGAAGGGGCAGGAAGATGGGAATATCCTACCAGCTTACCAGGTACAAATAAATTTCTGAAGGTGGCACTGCAGAATGACTTGTTGCCCCAGAAATGACATAAATAGTGCAAAACTGGAGTTTGAGTTTGTTGCACCAGACGTGTTAACAGGCCCATACAATCTGCTTTTGAAGTTGTTTTCTGTCCCTTCAGATCTTTGTTTCACATAGCAAGGTGAATGCAACACATACAGTTTCAATTGATCTTCAGGTAACCTCTTCTATCAAACATGGCCCTTTGGGGAAAACCTCTCTTCCTTAATTCAGTGAGCATCACTGTAAGTAAATACCGACTGCTCTTCCAACAAAACAACAAAATCATTTCATTACTATCCTAATGTCTAACATGCCACATTGTAAGACTCAAGCAGATGACCTCGTAACAATAATATACCACAAGCACTGTTTTTATGTGCCCATAATGATTAAAAGAATGTCTTCCTTGTTTCCCCTTGATAGGGGAAGGGCACAGATTACCAAACACAAACCAGACTGAGGCAGATACGCACCTGACAATGCACATTCCTCTGATTATATGTCAGATGATTACAGAGTTATAGTTACACAATTGCTGCTTTTGTTGGAATCAACTCAGTTTTCCTAACATATTATTTAACTTTCCAATACAATAAAGCCAGATTTATCACACCTCTGGGGATGTCAAGGATAAGGTCATGTTTTGCACCTAAGATATCTATTTCTAAGGATGCTCAACACTACCAACGGGAAATGAACAGATTTTCCCAGAGTAAAGCCAACACGTGTGACAAGTGTGCCTTTGCCTCAGGGAATAAAACACATACAATTGCAAGGAAGCAGAGAACAAGCTCTGTGTGAAAAACAAGATTTTAGACACCTGCCTGGGTAGAAACAGTCTGCAGAGACAGAAAATAGGTGAAACGTTCTATTTACGTAACTGAAATAATGGCTATAAATCACTGCCTGACTAAGTTTGCATGAATCTGCAAGAGTTCAAGCAAAACAGAGGTGCGTGTGCACATGTAATTTATAGGATCCACGGAGAGTCTATCTTCATTTCTTAACATCTTAAGTTAAACAAACTGCCCCTGGCATACAGCAACAGATTTATACAGCTTTTACCTCTGAATCTTCTTCAAGCTGCAGTTGCCTAGCAATGGCCTCATCATCTAGTGTGCTGTCTGCGCTTTGTGAAGGCTATATGTAAGAAAAAAAACAGATCAACAGTTCAGTTTGCTCAACATTTTATAAAAATTTCATTTTGTGTACTTCTAGAAAAGGACCAGTAAGTAGACACGCAGCATTTTGTCCCTAACCTATACACATTTAACCAGGACTGTTTTCAAGAGGTTTTGCTATTCAAAACAAAACCACGGTGTAACCTGTGTATCGCTTCTTCAAATAGTACTGAACATCTCTAAAGCTACCACAGCTGGTCAGCTTCACAGGGCCAACAACTACACTGTCAATTTTGAACTTCCTCCACACTACACTTGTTGCTTCGTTATTCCATGAATGCATACTCTATAAAGCTCTGGAAAACAACATTATTCCTCTTCCCCCTGCACAAGCTCACCACACCGCACCTTCACCCTTCTCTAAACTATAAGCTACCTCTTTGTTTACTCCTCTCATAAAACTGCTGTAATATTTTAAGAAAAGTTACGTGGGAAAAAGCAATAAAGAAAGCACTGCTTCCAACTTTATGCTCTCTTCTCAAATATAGAAGCACTACTCTACAACTGCATTTGCAGACTTGATATGCTTGTATGTACTGTCAAAATTGCCCTTACACTTGAGTGGTTATGAAAAAGTAACCTTAAGCAGTACAAAAGGAAGAATAGTTTGAAGGCCATTAAGTAAGCCATTTTGTTCTGCATTCTGACACAGAGCAACCTAAAGGAGCACCATCAGTACTTACTTCCTTCCTTTTACTCGCTACCAGTTTCTTTTCTGACCGCTGGACACTTCTTGTCCCAAAGTAATCAAGAGCTGAGGTGGGAGTCAGTTTCACTGGAGATAATGGTTTGGTTTTAGCCTGTGGCTTTACATCTCCTTTTTTCACTGCTGCTGTTCCTGGACAACTGATTGCTGATGTCCCATTCTCCTTAGGTTTCAGGGAAATTCTCTTGTTGACAAAGTCATCCTCCTCATCTAAATATGAAGAATATTATATTACTTCTGACACGTGGTTCTCATAATGTCCAGAGAATTATTTTGGTCAGGTTACATTAACATAGACCCTAAGACAATACTAGGCATGTTTGAAGTTGATTTGGCGCAAAAGAGGGAAAATAAATAGCCACATTCCATAACGTAATATTTAGCATCTAAATAGCATAGCTAAGTCTGACCAAATTGATTGCTAAAATAAAGCTTCAGGTCTTCAACCTGCATAAACACATTCCGTCTTACTTACAAAGGTCTGCAGAGTGTCTTCCCCTCTTACGTAACATAGCACATAAACAGAAATACAGGTCACTGAAATCTGAACTGCCACTCAACTGCACAGCACAACTCTTGAAATAACATACGTAAAATAAATCTAGCTTTGTGTTTCATTTGTTTGTAGTATTAATAGATCATCTAATATATGCTTTGAACACTAGAACACTGTACTTACAAGCACCCGCAGTAGATTCTCACATGTGATTATAGGGCATGAATAATTACTTAGTTATTTGTCAAGTCCTGCTCACACCTTGTGAGTGCTTTTGCAAAACGTGCTGTTAAACTATCTCTGCTTAGTCACACATTCTAGGAGCTATCTTCTATCCTCTGTATTTCTGCAGTTAAACTCACTGTCCTTTCAGTACACCCACAAGCATCTCAAAGAAATGCAGCCGTTTCAGAGAAAGCAGCAATCACACAGGAGTTCAACACACAAAACCAGATTTTTCAATTAATAAAAAAGAATGACACCTCCAAACACAGGAGGCAGAGGAAGCAGTACACACAGTAGCAATAAGTATTAGCCCACAGATCACTGAACAAAAACAAAACTTACTTTTAGCTCTTAGGATTCATAACATCACAGAGTGGCCTGGGTTGGAAGGGACCCCAAGGATCACAAATCTCCAACCCCCTGCCAGAGGCAGGGCCACCAACCTCCCCATGTACTTTGTTTTCTAGCAATGGAAAACAGAAAGAAAGCTTGATGGTCTTCCATTCATTCTGGATCCAAACTCTTCACACAGTCAAATCAATAAAAAAGATCACCAAGGATTTCAAGGAGTTGTGTGTCACCTTGTGAAGCCCTGCTGATAGTTATACAAATCAAACCCTATCACTGAAGCATACAAAAAGCTATGGATACCACTGCCAAACCATCAGATCAATGTAACACCATAGAAGAAAAACATCACTTTTTGATTAGTGATAAAAACACTTTCTTGTGAAATCTTCTAAGAATTCAAAAGGCATAAGAAGCAAACTGCAAGTGAAGCCCCAAACTGAACAAGGCAATACAAAAGGAATAAGGCTCACTGACTGGCAAGAAACAGAGGCAGTCTTATTTGCATGCCCCTAACTGAAGTCTGGTTTTACTTCTCAAGATGTAGATGTTTTGATCACTCACACAGCACATCATGCGCAAAAACGTTCTGAGCTGCTTTATAATTACATTTAAATTCACATTATTATTGCTACCACACATTCATTTTCCAGCCACTAAGTTTTCTTTATCACTTCTAAGTTTAAATTACATTGTATGCTTGCTATCTCTATTTTATACAAACACAAGTTACAGATCTTTGCTTCTGGTTCACTGTTTCTCAACAGATGGAGGCCACCCAACTATTTTAGGCATCAGCTGTGACTTCCTGCTCCTGGTCACTTACCAAGCAGCACATAACATAAATCAACAGGGATCCTGACTATTCCTGTGAAAGTTCAGAGAAAGAAAAATAGAGCAAAGTACTACAAGGGGAGAAACTGGTTCAGCAGTTAAATGAAGAATGCCTGAAGATAAAAAAATTATCTAGCAGAAAATGGAATTTCAGCCAATTCAATTCATGAGGCAATATATGAAAGACAAAACTGAAGCCCAGGTGCCTCTGAAAGCTTCGCTGTTCTCAGCCCAATTACGCATTTTGCTCAGGCAGCTGTAGATCCTTTATTGCCATTTAGCTCACTTTAACTGTTATCTATCTGGGAGAGTCAGACACCAAATGCTTTAGGCTCCTAATCCACAGCAGCATGAGGTCTGGGTATGAGACTGCTCATCTCAACCCAGTTTCAGAATTTTGCTTCTTTTGATATTTCTGGTTTAAATGAGAAAATACATTTGCAGGAGCAAAATGCATTTATTAGTAAAAAAAAAAAAAAAAAAACAAGTGCATGTGAGAGTAATTACATTTACTTGTTCAAGAAGACATTCAGCTGACCAACTACGAACATGTTTTGTATGCTTTTTTTTTTTTTTTTTTTTTTTTTTTTTAAATCTAAAGACTGCTACCAAGCTGGAAAAGAATCTTTATTTGCCACTGCTATCACATAATCTGCACACAAGATTGAATTTTTTTTCCTTATTCACTTGTAACCACTTAAATAGCAATATAAAAAAACCAACAGGATATTGCTTTCCCTCAATTAGAGGGAAGTAGAGTAAATATAATTAACTTTTAATTAAAAAGGATGTGGATTTGAGTCATTTATGATGCCAGTACTAAGCACCACAGATGACCAGAGTTTTGCTTTAATTATGTCCTTCCTAGAAACAACAGAATTGGAAGCATGTGCACAGGGCAAGTGCTCAGCAAGAACAAGAGACAGCACTTCGGGACAGCCACATATAAATGTAAATAGAGAAAGATGGACGAGAACCCTAGAACAGTCATTAGGAAACAAAGCCACTCAGACTGCACTCAGTGGCATCCAACAGATGCTTTATCAGACAGGTGAGCACCTGTCTGGTTTCATCTCGGGTTCAGGAACTTTCCAAAACATCAGAAGCCTACCTCATCTCCAGGCATCCCTCGCTTATTTCCTGCATGTAAGAACTTGAACTTTTTCACTAACACCTTCACACTTCTTCCTTGTGCATGCCTAATGCCACAAAAGTCAACAGCACGGTTGATTAATCAGCTGTACACTTACAGTTCCCTTACAAACAAGAAGGTGACATATTTTACAGCCTTAAAAGTAAGGCTAAGGGAGTTCCAGCACCGCTACCAGACTGCTCAGATCACTGCTTCTCACCGTATGACCAGTTCTGTGCTACCACAATGGGAGGAAGACATTCCCACTCATGGAAACTAGACAACAATTTCTGGAAAAACACAGGGGAAAGTTTTCAATTCAGTTGACAAAATAGGTCAATTGCAGCATTTTCATAGCCCTGTCTTACAGAAATTTCCAGGTGAACAGTCGATATGGTCAGAAGTCCCTGACCCCAACTAAGGCTAAGAAATGGGAATTCATCTTATCACCAAGCAGATGACTTTTACTCTGTAGAACATTTATAGAACAGCACACTACTCTCAGAATAATATTTCCTGTTTATATCCACACATTTTGTGTGTGCTATAAAAGGAATGCACACACTGAACAAATACATCTGAGGTTTAGGTTTTTTCTAGCGTTACCTCTGAAGACTTACAAATGCAAGCTGAGGACACGCATTTTAGTTGAGTTTTCTGGAAATGAAGTAGATGTAACAAAGAGAGAAACTCGTGTGATTAACGGAACAGATGTGCATGACAGCCAGGAGATTGCTTTTAATTATTTTTGATACAAACACTACACATGAAGCAGGGTCCTTCTGCGCCAGGTAATTTACAGGAACAAGCTGCCCTAGCAACAACCAATAACTGTTACATCCTGGACGGGTTTAAAAAACTACTCTGTGACACCTGAACACACCCGACTTCCATTTCATAGTAGCACAATGAGGTTAATCAACTACCTCCTGCAGCCCATTTGCAAGTGCCTGTTAGTGCTTGGTTTTAATACCAACTCCAAACACAAGCAGTGCATCTATACAAGGAGTAAGCAGTATGTAGTAGGAAAAATGTCCTCCCCCAAAGTCACTATACCTTCACTGCTTGTGTAAGATGACAACACCCTGGATATTCTTCAGTTTTAATGGTGCTACATCTGCACAAGGACTTCAGATGCCTCCTGCCCTGAAGAACTTGCAGTAGGCATTACTGCCAAGCTGAAGTTCAGGGTGGATAAAGTAATGCTTGTATTTATTACTTTAAGCATGCATTTACCAGTACTTAACAGTTCCAACACAAGTTAGGACTCTGCATGTTGTATTCAACTTTTGCTTAAAGTAAGTCTTTAAGAAAGCTATGATAACCATCTCTCCTAAAAATGTATTCTCTATCACCCTCATCTAAAATCACAGTAGTTCCAATCCATATATCAAAAAATGGTCTGTGTAGTCATTTAGATTTTCAGTGTCATTTGTCAACAAGCTGATTGATTTCAGGCATACTACAAACATGTACTTTAATCCATAATTGTTAGTGCTCTGCCTATATCCTCATGTCAAGGTTCCATTCTGTTATAAAAATTTAAAAGTCTACCAGAACCATCCAAGTACCATTCTTCTGAAATCAGTTCACGTCTGTTGGGATTTTCCAGTTAGCAGACATAATTTCAAGAAATTGTTATATTTTTCACTAAGGGTTGTGTATCTTTCACAAAAGGGTTCTGGGATGCCAGAATCTCAATGGAATAACTGCCACACCTAATTGGAGTTACACACTTCAGTGCCAAACTACATAACCATTAAAGCTCTTTCATCCAGTAAATTCCAAATGAAACTCTTAGTCAAATATGCACATTTCTGTTTTTACAAATGTCTCTAGTAAGACATTTTGGTGCCATTAAAATAATACGGATCCTGATATATTTTTAGATCTAAAATAAATGATCATCACCATAAATAATCTGCAAACCACTAATTAGAGCAACTCCCTTTAAATTAAATAAGCACAGTGCCATAGAAACTGCTGCACGTATCACCCTGGCATGCAATCAGAAGTTATCAGTCCATTAACACTTTCCAGTTCATTACAGAGAGCTTGATGCACTTGAACTGGTTAGTTTCACCATAAGAGCAGCTTTATTTTCCCAAAGCAGATATGAGTCCCCTCCACGCAATGAAGCTTCTTGTTCTGGTTTACTGTCTGAAGTTACCTGCACGATAAGAACATGCAGTGCTGTCAAAGAAACAAGGTGGAGGAAGAACCTCGAAGAAAATTCAAGTGGGGACAACTCAAATATGTGCTCAGAAACCTTAAAACTGATATTTGTAAAATAAGGAGGAGCTGTAATACTACTTTCTAAATGCAAAACTAAGTTTTCACACTACAAAGCTTCTTCAAAAACCTAACAGGGTTAATAAAATTTTATTTTAAAAAACATATTTTGTGTGAAACCACACCTCAGGAGAGGTAAAAGGTCACTGGGGATGGGGAAGGAATGGGGAAGTACTACTCCAAACTGCAACTCATGGCTCCTTTAACAATAATGACATCTTAAGAGATGGGCAGGCTTTTTTTTTTTTTTTTTTTTTTTTTTAAAGGATCCATGTCTTTGAGGTCAGGGAAGTTCCCTTTCATTATTATAGGCTAAATAAATCATGCTCTGCTGTTTTCTTAACACAGTGATTTGTTGAATATAGCTTTATTCCAAGTTGACTGGGTAAAGAAAAGACTGCACACCCCTTAGGAGATACTTTGAATACTAAAAGCAGTTTTGCTATTCTGTTGTATTTTTTAGAACACTAAGCCTCAAAAACCCACAGAAAAATTGCAACTTTGATGCCTAGGAGCATAACTGACTCCAGCAAACTTTATTAACACTCAACACAGCAATAACTAATACAAAAGACAGAACAAATGCACATCCTCTATAAAGGAACCGAAAAAGCCCCCATTAAATGGCTGTATCAAAAAATCCTAGGATAACATTTTCAATAAGTGCTATGCTTTTCCCAAGCCCTCAAGAATCTTAAGAAGCATTACAGTCACAGAAAGCCCATGAAGCAGAGTGTGAACTAGTAAACTTCACCTGGCCAATTTTATCACTCAAATTACATCTACTGAATAGTTAAAATATGCTTACAATAATGTATAAGTATTGGAAAAAAAATTAAATGGGGAGGGACTAAAGCAAACAGAACAGGAAGAACTTCAGAAGTTCTGCTTTTTATCTTCTGAAAAATTATATACAGTTGAGTGCAAAGTTTACTCCAACCATAGCTGCATACTGCCTCTTTTACAACCCCAGGTTCTGGCTTATAACGAGTGCCCTTGTACACAATGCACTGCCCTGAAGTCAGATTCATGTACACTTACAAAAATGCTCTTCTTGCTATTTCTGAATTATTACAGGACCCTTTTGTTGTTCTACCAGTATTTGCAGATCCACGCAAGGAAAAACAAGACACACAATCAAGTTTTAAGAAGTACACTGAGCACCCAGGCGCCTAAATAAATTAATTTCCAAACGGCTTGCTCCTACACACTTTGTACGCTGTCCTCTGCAACACCAGCCCCTGTTTCTCCATCGAATTTCTCCCATGCTATCCATGCTATCCTTCCTCAGGTGTATTTTAAGTCAAACTTCCTTGAGGTTTGACTGACCCTTCATAAAATCTGATGAAGAGAAGCTGCTTCATGAAGACCTGTTCTACTACTTTCACTCATTTTCACTCCTGTAAGTACATACAATGCTAATATTGCCCAGAAAGTAAAAGTGAGATTTTTTTTTTTACTTCCCTATGAGATGTTTCAATATGAAACATGTTTATTCACTGACTATCTGCTGCTACTTTGAACTAGTGGTTGGATTTGGGAGATTTTTGGTCACTAGCACCAGCATTTACCCATTTTTTCCATGTCTTCTCTTTTGATATCCTCTGTATGAAAAGAGTTGGTATTCACACTGCCAAGCTGTGCTTTTTTTGCCCTATATTCTAATCCTTGAGGAATAGCTTTCCAGTAACTTCCATCCTACTCACCTTCTACCAACTTCCATTTTCCTAACTTCACGAGTAATCCAGACTAGCACCTAGAATAAGGCCTTTAACAAATAAATAAATTGTATTTTACAATAATTCAGATTGTCAAAGCAATTGCTACACATGCATAAATACCGCTGCACAATATATAAGATAGATTATTGTTCACTAAAAGCAAATTAAGTCACAGTTCCTGCCAAACAGCCACTTATGATGAAACCAGGTAAGCTACATTGCATCATAACAGGTCATCTTCCACAAACAAAATCCAAGGTTCCACACTTCTTTAAAATAACACTGTTTGACTATTTAACAAGTACAACAAACATTTGGATTTTTCCCAATCCCCTCACCTGTTCTACCACAAGGCAGGCTTCCCCACCCCAAGACTCTTTGCTACCTCCCAGAATAGCTTCACTTCACCCTGGCTATCATTAATTCAAATAAGCATTAAGTTTGTTTCACTAACAAAGTATTTCTTACAGAACCAGAGAGCAATTACTCCTGCTTTACTTTTACCTTTCTAGAATGTGAATAAACTTCACAAGCTAATACTTCCACTCTTACCCAAACCAGAAACTAATTCCTGCAACAGTATTTAAGAAAACTGGATTTCCTCCGCCCCCCCACAGTGGCACGGGGGATCCCTTTATCCTTTTAGAAGATATTTATCCCAAGCAAATAGATGGGTCACACACTTGACAGAAATCTCTCCCGAATTCCAATAAGCTGAAGAAACAGTTCATACAGATTCAGTAAAAACAAAATTCAAGAGTTAAGTCTCAAGATTATAAAGATGTTGTTTCAGACGCAGACTAAGTCAACCCTGTATGTACTTAACAGTCTTTAGATAAGAGCAACCTTGATCCATGGTTCTCAGGGATTTCACTAATAACCTTGACCAGCACTCCCATTATATCCCCATGAAGAAAAGCTTGATTACACCACCTAGAATTGCATCATGAACCTAATTAATGCTTTTTGTTCTCCAGGAATCCAATCATTTATCTATTTTGAGATCAGAGCTATCCTTTATAATTTATTAGGAAAACTGTCAAAGGAAATTAAGTTTTGAATAAAAGATAGGAACAAGCAAGATGGAAAAAGTGTTTGGGATAGCTTAGCAAATTGAGTTCATCTCAACACGCGATACAGTACAGATAAATGCCAGGTCAAATATCTAGGACAAGTAAAATAAGCACAATCCATCTTAGAGATTATGAAGACAGCCTGGAGGAGGAAAGAGGCAGAGCAAAGGAAAAAGCCAGCTGAGTCACACCTCTAATTGGATGCCAGAGCAAACAAAACTCAGAGGGTTAACAGAAGGACTGGAAATCTAACACTTATAAAACATGTGTTATCCAAGAAGGTTTGGTTTCAACACTGCACAGGCTTTAATCAGTTTCTAGGAATCTATAGTGGGAAAGAACTGCAGCTAGTAAAGATCTCTAGAGCACAAAACAAACGCACAAGACCTCAGTTAAAGTTAAAACATTAAGTTAACGTTAAAGCCTCAGCTAAACTCAGACTGGATGAAGCATGGAACAAGACATAGGCAGATCTCCTGCACACTAAGAAACACCTCCGTGACCAAAATCTGCCCCTACAGTGTTGTAACTCTGGGGAAATGCTACAGTTGCTTTTACACAGGTGATCTGAGTATGGTAACCAGTACTTGGTATCAAAATACTAAAGTTTATTTGCATTACAACAAATCAATGTCAAGTTACAGTAGCTCCAGTGCAGAAAGATATACTGGTGTTAAAAGCAAATCTGAAAAGAACAAATGTAACAAGATAAGATTTAAAGTGAGTAGCTCTCAGCTCTGAGCAGTGCACCATTCCTAAGCAGAACACTTTTAGTCTTCACCTTACAAAGAGGAACGGAATCAGAACCTTAATAAGTGTCACTATTTTAATAACTGGATTCTTTTTGCCTGCATATACAGTCATACCCTTAAGTGCTACCAAAAGATCTCTTACAGAAAATGCATTGGGAGAACAATTACTAATAAAAACATAACCAGAAGTTGCAAAAATCCTTGCAAATATATCAAATACTCTCAAAAATAAAACTCTTCACATGACAACACATGCATTCACGTACATTCAGCCAAATGTTTTCAGATGCCAAATGAAGTCTATCCCCAAGATGTACTGAAGTATTAAACACCAGAACAGCTGTTAATTCACTTCCACAGACAAATTTCAGAGTTCACAAAACCTGAATATGCTCAACTCACAAATAAGACAAGTCATCATAAGCTGCTGTCTACCTGTCAACCAATACCAGCAACCTCTCCATAACATCTCCAATTTAATAAAGGAAACTGCATGATGTTAAGAAGTAATGAGCTGTAAACAAAACAGCCTCATGATAGAAAAAAGAAAACCTGAAAGAACAATCACACAAAAAGCAACACTGAGAAGCAATACTGAGGAACAGTGACCATACAACCACCACAACAAATTAATAATCATCTTACGAAGAAAGTCTGTCCTTACTTTCCCATTGAAGGGTATTACTCATAGCTTGAGTTCATGTTTTAATTTTGGTTCAATTCCACAGTTTCCAAAGAGATGACTAAACCTAAACAAAAATTCTGCTCAGGATATAGTGGTCAATCACTGAACATTTTTTTCAAAAGGCTACAGAAGACCTGCAAGTGATCAAGAATGGTTAATGATAATTCATGGTTAGTTATATCAACTCATTCCCACAAAAAGCAAGAACAGCTCCATAATTTAGAAAGCTGAAATCCAAGAGAGACAAGCATGGTATATACACAGCATATGCACGTTTTTGTTTTGTTTTGTTTTTTTTTTACCATTGGTTTTTCCAAGTCTTGTTCTTCCTAAGAGACCAACAGACAAATAATGTTTAAGAAAAAAAAAAAAAGGGTATTTTTGCAGTCACCAATATATTCTTCAAAGTTTAAAGACATGGAAAATCATACACAAAGTTAAATTAAAATCCAGATTTTCAAGCCTACTTACTGTAACCAACAGCCATTTCAAAAAACGTGCTTAACTGTATGAAAAAGACATCTCATACATACATACTTGCCTCCTCTACAGCTACGAAGCAAATAGAAACATTCCAGCTTGCAAAGTCACATGCCTAATTCTAATCACTACTCAGAATTACACTGCTTTCCACAATAGCAGAGACTAAAATTCAGAAGTGCTTATTGTTAGCTTAAGGAAAACATAATCTTTTGTTCTCTGTATGAGGTCTTATTACAAGTATTTAAGAGTACATCAGTCAAACAACCCTATGATGCAACTCACCCCACTACAACTGCACACAAAGCATCACGTTTCCATTACCTGTCTCTGAAACATAGACAACAGGGTGCTGCTTTAGAACTTGACCAAGTTTTGGAGTAGCTGCTTTCTTCTCTGATGCCTTCTTGCTTTTTTTCACAGACTGCACCTCCTCTTCTGAATCTGTATTTTGACCACAGCATAGATGTACATTTCTCCCATATACAATACAGACTTTAAGTAATAAATCTTCTAACATCAGTCAATGTGTTCACATACAATCAATCAGCTGTGTTAGACAAAGGTGCTACATGGAAGGTCAGAGCACAGCCTCATTCCTCTAAAATTTTTGGTTGTTTGTTAAGAGTAGGGAAATGTTGTTGCACATCTAGGAACAGCTGCGTCTGTCTAAAATCCCCCCCGAAAATGAGTACAGCTGTCAGATTACCACAACAAGTTTTAAAAATAAAAATTATAAAAACCACCCACGCCTCATCACAACGGACCTTCAGCATAGGTTTATTGGCCAGATTAAATTTATAAGGCATTGTACATAATACATTATACATAATAAGCCATTACGTTGGCTTATTCTACAATACCTATTTCCAAAAGCTATCAACAGGTTAGAGTAAATAAATGAGGTTGTATTCCTTCATTTCTCAGGAGAACACTGCTAAGCTGCCACTCAGCTCAACATCCTCTGCGTCCCAAAAGCTGCCAGGAGGACAAACCTATCCCACAGAAGACGATATATGCCAACATCCAAATAAGTATGCAGGACAGGCTGAAGCAGCAGACACAACTAGCATGTTTAACAGAAAGTTACACTTCAAAGCCTAGCTTTTTCCACATTAAATCCTAATATATAATTAAAATTATAATAACAGAAAATGAATATAAAAATATATTGAAAAAAAATCCATGCCTAATTGACTTTATTCTCTAAAAACAAAAAAACAAAACAAAAAAAAAAAAAAACAACTTCTCCATCTTTATGAACTCAGAGCACTATTTCTCTTCTCCTATTGACAATGGGCAAAAATTAGCAATATCTGACAATAACAGCACTATGGTGAAATTGTGCAAATATTTAAAGGTAGAAGTTGAATTACGTATTACCTTTGTACTCCAGCTCTAAACAGAAATATTTCTACTGCTATTCCCTACAACAAGCTGTGTGTAAAACAGTTTATTTGAACACATCTGCATGCTATTATAAAATAGCATCATTCTGACAGATGTGAGTCACCCCTTCTCTTCTACAGAAGAATCCATCTTCTACTAAGTCACTAAAACTTCAAGATAAAGTCTTCAGTGGAAGAATTGTAGAAACCCCTGCTGCCAGTTTGACACTTTCACAGATGTTCAGAAACCAGCCAGAGATTAAATGATATCACAGATAGGAATAATGCAGAAGTTCAAAAGCCCCATTTTAATTTCACTAACCTGACAGGCTAATGGTTTATTTGTGATTTCTTTGTTGCTCTTTATTTGTTTGTTTTTCATTTATTAGTGCTATAAAAGGTGTTTTCCTTATTATTACACACAATATTTTTAGAAAATTATGATCAGAGTTTTAAATAATGGAAGAAATAAGTTCCAGATGATACATTTAAAACCATAATACATTTATGCAATTGTAAAGTTACACTACACAGCCAGTCACCTGTATCCAGGGTAGGGTGCTACTTATCCTAACAGGGCAGGAAAAACTAAAAACTCCCCATAGTCTATATATGTATCTATATATCTCTTCATAACCATGAAGTTCTGGAATTTTAATAGAATTAGCTATTCGGAGTAGTTTTTAATCTTACTTTTTAAACAGAAGCTTTGTTAGAAATGCACACGCAAGGCACAGGCTTCTCTCATCCATCATTTTTAACTATCAAACAATTATTACAGTGAAGCAATAAAAATCACCAGTGCATTCAAAGATACCTCCCTCCCCTACCAGGGCTACCTATGAAGTGCTCTTAATTGCATTTACAACAAACCAAGCACAGCTTTCTGTCAGATGTAGCATTTACATAATCAACCCTTATGCAAAAGATAGAAAGGAGCATTCTGAGACAACTGTGAACATCACCTGAATCATAGATTATTCTTTTTTTCTTGTACGCCTGCTTTTGTTTGGGAACATCTTCACTGGGTGAACTCTTCACCTAGAAGAAAAAATTTATTGGCTCAACCAGCAAACAGGTCCTCCCAGCCTTTAATCAGCTTCAATTTATGAGTTTAAAACCATTTCTGACAGATAATTTATTTATGAGTATTACTTTTAAGAACAATCTTTTTCTAACTTGTGGGTGGGAGTGGAAGAGGGGCCAGGGAGAGGAGATGAGGAACTAACTGCACTAGCAAAGTTCAGCATGCTCCAAGTAAACAGCAGGCAATTACACTGATAGTAAATACTCCACTTTAATGCCAATTAAAGGAAATCAAACAGATTTTCAAGCTGTTCCAAGTTTTTAAAGTTATGACTTTAAAAAACAACGACACAAACAATCACATAATCAAAAAATGAAGCACCTTACAAATAAGGAAAGCAAGACTCACCTTTGTTTCCTTTCCCCTCTTCTTCCCACTCGATTCTCCTTCCCCATTTTTTATCTTCTCACTCTTTTTCACAGCCTGGCACTCCTGCTGCTTTCCATGAGGCACAACTCCAAAGAATTTCCGGATATCCTATTTAAAGGACAAACACTTTCATAAGGTTTTAAATACAAGTAACTCCTAGAAGTTCCACACTGCAAAAGAGCAGAGCACTTGAAAGAATGAATATTACTCTCAGCAGCTCCTGTTATTTGTTGATCTACAAGTTTTTCCTCAAAATTACAAAACAAAGACTAAATAGTTAAAAGCAGCGCTCAGACACTGCACAGCCTTTCTCTTGTCTCTCAGTCACAAAAAAAGGTATTTTTCCCCTTGCGAGAGTCATCTTACACACTCAGAATCTTTCATTAGCAATGAAATGCAGTGACTTCAAACAGACGTTTGCCTGGGGTTGCTTTTTCCCACTTAATCATCACAAACTGAGCCCAAAGTACTTTGACAGTTAACGTGACCAACTTGGCACGATGTAGAGCGCAATGTGAAAAGACAAGAAGTACCAGGAGCTACAAAGCAGCCTACTGGCAGGACGTACCATGCCCTCCACCTTCTAACAAATTTAAGGCAGGGACTCTGATCTCACTGAAAAAATTAGCTAGCAAAAAGCAAATTAAGATTTCAACAAAGAGAAAAGTTAATTATATTAAGAATACAAGACTCCAAAAGGTGGATTTTGGAACCGTTTTCTTATCCTACCATAGAAGAACCATAAAAAGCTCTACTCAAGACTAGAAACTGAAGCTACAATTAAAATAAGCGCCAGCCCCCCCCCCAAAAAAAAACCCTATCTGACAGCTGTTTATTAAACTAGCATTACAGCATCATTAAAAAAGAAGCACAAAATCTGTACCTCCTTGGTACCATCACTTCCAGGAGCAGTAGCCATTTCAGCTTTCATTCTGAAAGTCTCTGGTATGGCCAAAATATATGGCAGGTAAGGGCTGTGGCTCAGGGCCCTACCCTCCCCAGCTGCTAACTATTCCCTATTAGAGAGCAGCAGCTATCACACATCTAGGTAGTGTTACCCTCTTGTAGTAAAGTAGTAAATGCTAAAGAAAACATAACATGAAATCTCCATACAAACATGATCAATGATTACGTCTGCATCAGGTTCTTTTTTTCTCACCAGTTCCCTCATGATTTGGATTAGCGGAGTTTATTGGGCTGAAAACCAACAGAATAAAGAACTTGAAAGCATAAAATGGGCCACATACAGATTTATTTAGTATGCTTATCTTAAAGCAATTTTCTAGAATCAGAAGTGTTATTTCCTGTAGAAACGCAGTCTGTTTACTTTTTACCTGCATATGTGACTGATCCAACAAATGAACACTGGTAGACTGAGAAGAATTCCTCTTCAGTAAGACTGTACACATTTCTATCTATGGAATCTGCTCCTTGAGGCATCAATTCTCAACACCCAGCTGTTTTACACACACTCCTCACGCCACAGTCTAACACTCTGAAATTCTGACCCCAGATCAGAACGTTTGAGCAAAGCACCTACCTAAAAAAACCCTAAGAAGCTATGTAGTAGATTTGTGACCCCAATAACTCCATCAGCATTACTGACTTCTCACATGGCAACACAACAAAAAAACTGCTTACAGTCCTCACTAGATCTTTTACATAGTAACATAATTTAAACACTACAACACTGCAAATCAAACTGACTTTAGATTAAGGTGAGATTCTCATAGTGATAGATGTTAGTTATAACTTTAAAATATCTGGTGAATAATTATTTTTAAATCACTAGTAACTCCATTCTAGTAACTTAACTAAAAACTCCTTGAGCATGCTGATCTGCATTAATATTAGACTGTTTTGTTACAGACTGATGGAAATTGTATGGCAATACCATCATATCCTGGATTCTGAAATGAAGGCTTAGTAAAGGAGATGCATGAAACTCATCTGCCTGCCCCAGCTTCTTCCACTACTTTCATCACCGTTTCTCGACCGCTAAAGCCTAAATCATACCACATAAATTCTTATTTTCTGTCTCATCAGATCTCATGACTTTTTGGTTTTGCTCAAAGCAGCATCTTCTAACTACCAAGCAATCAATCACCACCACACTACTTTTTCCTTGAAAGTGCTGCTGTAATATAGCAACTACAGATTCTAAAACTGCTTCCCTGTGCTAACACAACACAGTTATCTTGGCTGCAAATTATCAGTCCTCAGAAACAGCAGCATATTTCCTTCTGTATTTCTAGTACTGTATGAGCGTATTAAACACTGTAAATGTAACCACACAGAAGCCACCTTTTCAGGCCATTTCTGAATAAAGGATTTTATTTAAGTAATAAATTTTCATTTCCCATATTGACAATCTTCTTATGAGTGACTAAACTACAGAGCCCTAAGCTACAAAGGAAATTCAGCAACTACATACCATTTTCTTCAACCTTCAGTTATATATCCTCCAATTTCCTCCAGTCATCCTACTCTTCAGAAGGAAAAGTAACCTTGTTAGCCATGGCTGGGCTATAACAGATGGTGAATTCAAAACTGCGTGGGATACCAGTACATCACAGTGCAACAATAAAGTCATCTTTCAGAGAAGTTTTTATCTGAGATTCATAACAGAAAGATTTTATGCTATTTATCAAGGGACGTCAGACAATTCATTGCACCTATTGCAGAAATGAAGCAGTATATGTATCTATCAAAATGACTCCAGGAGATGCACCACGTAAGCTTGGTTCCCAGATAGCACTGCCAGCCACCATTCTGGTTTTACCTATTCAACATCCTGTGACCAACTATATTGTTGGTATATAATGCCATTCATTCCCAAGTTCACCATTTGGCAGAACTGCATATGCTCACTCAAATGAGAGAAGGCTGCCAGCAATGTAACATCTCCTCTGGGACCTGTGTCCTGTGTGCCTGTGGAGATACACTGACCAGCACGAGTGGCAATCCTTTAAAGAACTAAAGAGCTGGGGCTATTTTAGTGCAGCTCCCCGGGGTGCTTCAGCAGCAGCAATCCTATGCATAACTTGGAGCAGTTTCACACAAATAAGAGGGAGGGTCAATGAAATTACTGCTTAGTGTGACAGTTTAGAAGCATCTGAAATCACAGCTACCAAATAAAGGATTCTGAGCCACATGTGAGCACCAAATTCTGCAGAGACCTAGCCACAGTCCCAATCAAGGCCCAATACTTCTGATCACTCCCACTAGATTAGGGAAGTAGGTAATGCCTAAGACAGGAGAGCCTGAACAGCTGTGTTCATGTGGGCTGCCTCCTGCTCAGCTTTCTTCCTAACTGCACAACCTCAGTACTGGCTCTGCAGTCTAGCTCGTGCCATTTGACTATTGTTTCAAATCCTCAGTCTTACAAGACAGCAACAAATCACAGTAGGCTGCATGTTTTCTCTTGGAAGATTTGTATACACCCATTTTACTAAGGAGAAATAGAAAGCGAAACCCACTTGTTATTAGTACTAAAGGGTGGCAACCCAAAGAGCTTGCCAGGATAACTTTCAAGACTTCAGTAAATATTCAGTTAAAAAGAAAAGTTCAGAAATAAGCATTCCATATTGGTTTTCTGTGACATTTTTTCCTGCAATAACAGCTGCTCCAGTGTTTAAATGACAGAGCAATCCCCACAGCATCAACCTCTTTAAGTAATGGTTTTAAAAGACCAGTGTCCAATAAAGCAGAATACTTTTCAAAATAACATCATACAAATATGTTTGCATCTCTGAACTACATTCTGAAACAGAAAACTGAATTTCATCAACTCAGCTCAATGACTGCAATGGGAAGCAGCGCAGCTTGAAGTACTCCAAAAGGTGTCCATAAGTGCCTTGCTTGTGCAGGATAGCTCATACTTATTCACAGTCTATTTTAGTGCACGTTTTGCAAAAACATCAGCTCTGACATCTGGCATCTCCAGAAAAATTGCATTTCCTGAAATCAATCGCATAATATCACTTCAGTTAAACCTGGCTGGATAACTATACTGAAGTTAATGGTGGTAATTGAAGCATGGGTACCACACAGCATTTCTAGAGCAGAATCCCAGTTCTATGTACGCAGCAGCTTATGCCACAGCATTGGCACAGGACTGTTTCTCTCAGCTGGAGGCAGCTCAGGTAGCCCTGCTCCCCACCACACATCTCCTCAGCTGTATCAGTACAGCTCTTCACACAGGAACTGGGTCAGGCAGTTAATTTAGGTAAAAATTGAATCCCTTCCCCCACCAATCAACTAATTGTGTAACTGCACACATCAGCTCATAAGAACCAATCTGACAGGGGACACTTCTGTTGGGCACTACACGATAAAAGTCTGTTTGTAAGAGCCCAGTATTACATCCCAGCGTGCCCCAGCTGCTCCTGAATATCACAGAGCAGGGTACAGCGATAATGACACTGCTATTTTTTTTGCCTCTACCTTCGCAACTGCAGTGCTGTACAGCCACTTCTCTTCAGCACTGGAAAGAAAAGCACACGGACTGAGGCAACTCATCCTTTCTCCATGCTGGCAGCCTTCCTCTCTTCTAGGAATTACCAACACTGAGAGATGCGGGACACTCAGAAGCAGAATACCAAAGGGAAGGGAGGGTCTTCTAGGAAGTTCAGCTTTCTGACAGGCAGTGGCAAGGGAGGCAGCAAATGCCTTGTTCTGCTGCAGAGCTTCAGCAGCCCGTGTGGGGCAGCTGGTGACTTAAATACCACAGGTCATTCGTGTCAGGGCTCTCAGTGCTGGCAGACAGAGACAGCGCTGCCCATTAGTGCTTAGCATTGGGTAGAAGATATTAAGATCTATGTGAAAAGTCTAAAACCAAAGTTGAGCCAACCTGGCTTTGTATAACATTTTTTAGTTAAGACAGTACAGAACTTGCAGAGACCCCACCTGAGCAGAAACCAATGTATGCGAGCAACAGACGATACAGGAGCCCATCTTATAATGGCTGTGTAAGCGGGAAGCACTTTGGAAAGGACACACAGGGACACAAGTGTGTTTACAGTTACAATCGCGTTAGGGCTGCATCCTCCATTACCGGTAATCACATTTACTTTCAGACTTTCAAGTACTTGTTTTTCTGCAAACGCGATACAGCGCCCTGCGCTGAAATAGAAACGCTCTCACGTATCCGGCCTACCGCAAGAGGCGGCGAGCGGCCGGGCAGGCAGCGCTGGGGGGGATGGAAGCATGGAATGCTCTCAGCGGGCGGGCGCACGGCCCACGCCGGTACCCCGCCGCGTCCAGGGGCGGCAGGAGGCGCGGACACCTCCCGCTCAGAACAGTAAGCCGAGGGGCGGCCGGTTCCGTGCGCTCTTCCACACGCTGGACCCGGGCCCGCAGGCGGCGGCCTCGACACCGCAACCGCAGCACCGACGGCCTCCGCACCTGAGCGCGGGATCTACTCGGCAGAGAGCCGCGCCGCGCGCCAACGGCTCCAGTGGCACGGGGGCTGCACGCGCCGGGAAGGCGCGCAACCGCCACGCGGCCCCAACGGCGCGATCTGCGCGATGCCGCCCCCCCCTCGCGGCCAGAGCCGCCCGCGCGGCGCCTGGCCCGCGGCCTTTGCTCAGAGCCCCGGTCCTCGCGGCGCGGGGCGGCGCTACGCCGCTCTGCGCGCTCACCATACTGCTGGCGGCGGCGGCGTTGGTGACCTCGCTAGCGGGACGCCTCCGACTCCATGGCTTCCGCCCACCCCGCTCCCCGCAACCTTCGCGCCAACTCCCGCCACCGGGCGCGCGCCGCTGTCGTCACAGCGTGATGGGCGGGGCGGGGCCGGGCTGGCCGCGTGGGGCGGCTCCTCGCGGTTGGTCCTGCCGCCCTCAGCGCCCGGCCCGCTGGGAGCTGCTGGCTTTCGGCCGGTTGCTCGGCTGTCCGCCATCCGTTCGGGCGTCGGGGCGGATTTTCAGTTTTCTGTCGCTTGTGTCTCCGCTTGTTGAACGGTGGGGGTGAATGCACTCAGAGATACGAATTAAACGTCAGACCTCCTCTCGGTGTTCGGTGTTTCAATTCGCTGGAGCCGCTCAATCTCGCTGCTGCCAGCGGTGGAGAAAATGGGTGGACAGGCAGGACTTCCAACATCTAGAGTGCTGCCACTGCTTTAGAAAGCCTCTCATGAAAGAGCAACGAGCCAAGTGCAGCTCTGGGGACCACGGCCACCTGGAGTCTGTGTTTGATATTTTTAACATTAGCACACTGTGCAGGAACAGATTGCTGCTTCACACGTGGAAGAGCCGAGTGCAGCCTGCAGCACAGCCTGTGCTCCTCACTACTTTCTGCTTTTACTATGGGAGCTCAGCTGTAATGGCAATGCAAACAAAACCAGCATCTCTTCAGAAAAGCATCTCTAGCAATATGTTTGTATTTATGTATTTCTTTCTCGTTATGTCATTTTTAATGCCATGCCTGTTCCTGGTGGGAGAATTAAAGGGGAGTTGAAAAGGCTGACATTCGTAAGAGCTGCACAAACTGTTTAAATAATGCTAACAGAATTATTGCAGGTGGTTATCTCTGTTTGTATTTGATAACGCTACTTAGAATAACATCCAGCAGAGCAGTATCTGCTTGCAGGCTTGTGACACATTCATGTTTCTTGGAAGGCAGGAGTTTATTAACCCTTCACAAAAAGAAGATCGTGGTACTTGTAAGGTACTGTTACTCATTTCTGGTCACAGCAGGGGGACGATTCTCTCTTTCTGTACTGCTGTGATACCACTGCAAGTCCGAAAAATGTGCCCTGCTGCAAGAACAAACCTGAATACCCTCTGATATTATGTGTGCTTTGCAACATAAAACCAAGGCAGAATCCTTACCGATCCTATAAGTGATCATGGGTTATGTTTTAAGGGCATATTATCTTACTGAAAGTACTGTGTTGTTTTTTTTTCTTTTTTAGTAACAAAAGTTCATTCAGTGTCATCACCCTCCATACAACTAAGATAAAAAATAGAAAACTTGAGTTGTTTTCTACCTTTTTTGAAAGAATGTTTGACTTTTTCTACTGATATTTTCCAAAATACATGAAAAAGTGTTGAGATGTGAACTCAAGCTCTTGGCTTCTTCCCTGTGGAACAAAACCAATCTTACTGTTGTCGCAATGATCAGTGAAGACCTTTTCATGTTTAATGAGAGGTTGTTTATAAAGAAAATACACCTTCTCATATTGCTAAGTGAAACATAAGATTTGTCCACTTTCCTTTTGTTAATATTTTCTAGTTTCTTTTAACATTTTTGTATTCTAATATGTTGGTTCATTTTGGAATTGAAACAAAATTTCATTGAAACTATCTTCATGTTTTATTCACTGCTGTACAAAATTTGTTTTAAATTTTAGGAAATAATGAAAGTACAAAGCAGATAAACTTGCACCATAGCCCTGATACACTTCTGAAGTCCATAAAACAATGTTTCTCAGCTGTTTTAGGGCCCAACACATGTCAGTCACTTAAGAAATCTTTATTATGTATCATGGAATACAAATATTCTGAGCTTTATGTGTAACCAGAGAACCTCAGAAATTAGGAAGTGCCTTAACGAATACAAGTATCATAGTGCTGTGATTAGGAAAACACAGCAACAAAGTTTCCTTCTTTTTTTCATAGCACTAATAAACATTAAAATATTCATTTTCTAGATGGTTGACTATATTTCATGTGAATCCTGTAGAGAATATTCTTGTTATTAGAGTCCATATTAAAAACAAAACAAAACACAAATTTATCTCTTTTTCAAAACAGGAATTTGTGTTTTGTTGCAGCCCAAAAATTCCAAAAGTTCTTTGTAAATCTATGATCTAGTTTCTATTGACATTAGGCTTTCTATAGCAGCCATTGCAATTATGTGTCTTTAGAAAAGACTTTTATCCCATCTCAAACAGTTTTTGCTGTATAAGGTGAAGATAAGTACACTGTGAAAGACAGTTACATAGGTTGTGCTTTTTTGGAGCCCTCAGTAGGCCTGAGCAGCTGATGCTAATGTAAACATCACATTTTTTTCTAAGTGAACTTTCAAAGTCTTTTCTCCATCTTAATTTGAGTATCTAGGCAGAGTGTCCTCACTCACATATGCTAACACTGCATGCATTCAAATTCACGTGTTCCAGATTTCTACAGATCAAGCCCCATGTTTCCAAGCTGAACCCATGAACTGAGAATATGTGATCAGTGTTCAAGTGAAAAGTTGGTTTCATAACTGGAATTGCTTAATCAAGACAGAAGCAAGAACAGAAATTTGACAGATGAGAACTGAGCTTCCCAACTAATGCAGCGTCAATGGCAGATGCCCTGGAGACCACAGCCTCTCCCAGCCTCAATTCATTCCCAAACCAAGGTTATTAAATGCACGGTTGGGGGCAGGAAACCCCACTGTGGACATCCACAACAGCATTAGGGCTGGAGCCTGCTCTGACTTTGCCACCTGAGCTGGTGCAATAATTAAATACTGCCTCTTCTCTTCCCCTCCAGCTGCACCCTCTCATCTCAGCAGTCCCTGATCACATCTCACTTGGCTGTGCAAATTGTTTTCTGATTTAGCAGTCACAGTATTTCCTTTCCCCAACTCTTTGCTCAGCTAATCACATCTCTCTCTCAAACTCAAGTCACTATATGATTCTCCCAGTTTGCTTTCTTTTCATCAAGTAACGTTACAGACTAACCAGTTCAAATGACAAAGCAGAAAGAAAATAAATTCAGTCATTTTCAGACCTCGATTAGGGCATGCTCCAAGTCACATAGATAATAATGAAAGAAATACAGTTACTAGCTTAATCTCAATTAAGCATCTGGGAGCACAAGCCTCTGCTGTGCCCTTTGCATCTCATGCAAATACACCACACCATGTTTGAAATAAGGTGCAAGCAGTGCTAGCCCTGCTGTAGTTGCTGGGCAGAAGCCTGTCGTTTATACTTTGTCAATACAGTCGCCCCAGTGCTTTGAGCTTTCATGTGTGCTTTGAGCTCCAGCATATGTTGGTCATGGTATCTAACTACTTTAGCGTTACAGCATTTTTAATGACTTGTATTTCAGTTTTGCTTCACAGTACAGTACACACAGTTGAAGCTTTTAAATGCTAAAACAGGTGGATTCTGTTCATGCAATAACTAATCCAATTAATATTTCAAATGCTATTCCATATAGTAAAAAAGGAACATGGCAGTGTATACTGTAGATCCACTTGGTACAGGTCCTATTTACACCTCCCTTTCTCAAACTGCCTTTGTAGGATCTTTGCTGAGAAGCAGGGAACAGGTGCTGAGGGAGTGCTGGGTCTGCTCTGTTGGACAGATTGACCTTAGGTGAGCGGCCGCCCTGCCACAGGAGATCTGCAGTGAAGATGTTAGTGGGAACTTTCTCCATCACCTAAGGTGAAACTGTCTATTGTGAAGGCGCTGCTGAGATGTGCTTACAAGGGTGCACTGAGGTAGATGCAGTTTTTTGTTGTTTATCTCATAAACAAATATATAAAATGTCTTCCATCTTCCACTGTTTTAATTAAACTGAACGTATGTCAGAATGGCATTATGCTATGCTAGAGAAGACACCCGTGCTGCTTGCAAACATGCTCTCACAGGCAGCAAGAACAATAAAACAGCCGTAGCCCAGCTGTCCATCTAGACTTTCATCTCCTGCGTGTCAGCAGGGCTAATTCATCTGAGCACAGTGCTGTACCTACATGGTAAGTTGTTCCATGCTCAGATTTCAGCGCACGACTGTCTTGCAGGTACAGATCCATTGCTATCCAGCAACTCTGATTGCAGCGTGAATACATTTTATGTGACTGTATCTGAAGAAATCAAGACCGGCAGGTATCAGCCTTACGGTATTTATTAAATTTACCGAATCTTCACATGCATAGTTTAGCTGTAATTTGAAATATGTTAGAAGATGAAACTATAAAATATTATCTAGCTGCTCTGCAAGATATTCCCTGTACTGATGGCCCAGCTGCAAGGTTATTAAATTAATAACAAAATAACATCTTTCAAGCCTCATTATCTTTGCTAATTATTTTTATTTAAAGAAATTAAGGGAAATTGCTTAAGGACTAGAACAAACCCGTGTTAATTTCGTACTGATGCTGTACATAGGGCTGTACATAGGACTTCTATAAGCTATAACAGCAGTTGTGTGTATTTGGAATAAATTTAGCCTCACCTTGTGTTTCGATGTAACTACTGGGATATGCATATGTATGTTACAGTCTCTTTGTAGGCACGATTCTGTCCTGATTCTAGAAATAAACTGTATACTAATGCTGTATGTTACATTTCTTGCAGGCATTTCTCTCTGGGAAAAGACCCCCCCAAGCCCTTCCGGCACTCTTACAATTTAACATGTGAGTCATTAAAAATTTTAAATCACACTCTAATTGAGGACTTTGTAATTAGAATTCTGTTTCTTCCTCATTTCCTTGAAATACAGTTTCAGGAGGAACAGAGAACCGGACAGCTTCTTAGCACCCTGTCAACTGAATGTTCCCATGCGAGTGACCAGGCTTTTTGTTTCACTCGGGTAACCTATTTTCCTGCAGCAAGAACACAGCCGAGGTGTCTCAGTGGCCACACAAAGGCCACCTCCCTAAAAATTACGCTGTTCTCTGACCCACCCCAGGTCTCACAGTTCAGGCTAATCATTGACAGGGCTTTTACAATCACAAGCTTTTAGTGAAGCTTTGATAAGACACTCCAGCATTTAGTGGCAAGTGAAGACAGCCTGCACAGCAGGGATTCCAGGGAATGAATGGATTTTTTTCAGACTTGGTGAAGGGAATCTGACTTTTAATGCTGGCGTTATAAAGCAGCATAATGCGTGGCCGACAGCTGAAGAGATTTGTTGCTTTTTGGACATTAGTTTTCATAAGGATAGTTGCTGGGCTTGCCGGAGAGGGAAGATCTGTGTGGAAAAAGGACCCCAACTCCAGTCCTGTGAGTGAAAAACATATGTTTTTGTATGACACTTTCCCCACAGAGTTTCTCTGGGGCGTAGGGACGGGAGCTTTCCAGGTGGAAGGCAGCTGGAGGAAGGACGAGAGAGGACCCTCCGTCTGGGACCGCTTCATCCACGCGGAGCTCAGAGACACTGACAGCGCAGATGTTTCCAGTGACAGCTACACCTTGCTGGACAAAGATGTGTCAGCTCTGGATTTTTTAGGGGTTACCTTTTACCAGTTTTCAATCTCATGGTCAAGGCTTTTTCCCACCGGAGTGGTAGCAGCTCCTAACAAAAAAGGACTCCAGTACTATAACACCCTTATTGACTCTCTGATCTACAGAAATATTGACCCCGTGGTTACCCTGTACCACTGGGACCTGCCCCTGACACTGCAGGAACAGTATGGGGGATGGAAAAATGAATCGGTCATTGATATCTTCAATGACTATGCCACCTTTTGCTTCCAGACCTTTGGGGATCGTGTTAAATATTGGATTACCATCCACAATCCTTATTTAGTTGCTTGGCATGGCTATGGCACGGGTATTCATGCTCCTGGAGAGAAAGGGAAAATAACCACTGTCTACGCTGTAGGACACAATTTGATCAAGGTACAGTATAATAAGGATTTACAAACTAATCTTGCACTGTCATGGGAAGTAATGGGAAAAATCAATCATGTAATCTATGTTAAAAAATAATAATGAAGGAATGTGAAAATACCAACAAATAGCCCTCAGCAAAGGCAGTCTTTAAAAGAATATTTTTTTAATCTCCACATTTATTTCATTGTAGTCTCAGCAGCTGACTCAGTAATTGTTTTCAAGTGCTTGCTTATTTCTCTATTTAAGTTTCTTACAGCATCTACCTATCAAAGGTCACGGGTTTCCTTCTTTATTCTTTTTTTAGTCACAGTGAAATGACTGTTCTGTCATTCAGCCACACTAAAATGACTATTCTATTAGCTCATGCAGAGATTTTTTTTTCTATTTGCATATGGGATCAATTCTACTACTAATAGAAGATATGTTTATACAAATATGATTAGTTCTGGCTTAGTAAGATCATATTGCGAAATGTTTATCACTGACCTAGCAAGGTCATCAGTTCTTGGTTTTGGAAGATAACAAATGTCCCCTTTACTATTTAAGAGTTTCAAAATTACATTATTTCCATAGCAATTTCTGCATTTTCATTTTTATGTGAGTGTTATTTTATGTATCAGCTTTCTTCTACAGAATTAGACATCCAATAGATTTGATCCTGTGATCAGTAGCTTCAACAGCTTCAGTACTGGGTCCTAAGTTCATAATATTCTTTCTTTGAGAAGGGCAAGAAGAGGAGCCTAAAGGTTATATTTTTAAGGAAAAATGTAGAGACATTCATGCTAATATCAAGAACTTAACAATTTACAGCATCTCTGATTTCATTCCACAGAGTAGCTTGTTCATATGCTTAAAAGTTTATATTCTTATTTTCTTACGCTGTAATTTAAAACAATCTCTGACAACAGCAGTTTAAGATAATTAACAATATAAATACACCTTTTTTTTATTTGTAGTGCTCGAAGTACTTTAAAGAGCAAGATGTTGTCCTGTCTGCTTGATAGAGAAGCTAGTATAATTCTCCATGCTCAAGCAATTCCTAGCTGTCATAGACCTTTTCTACTGCCTACCATACATTATAAATGTAGTTAACAAATACATCTGAATGTATTTGTTACACAGAAAGAATTATGCACGTTGGGAAATATTAATTAACAGTGTTTAAAGTTTTCTGCAACTTCTATTTCTTGTATTTGCTTCTGGGCTTGAGCTGGAGAACATCTTTTTTCAGAAAAACTCGCACTGCAGTCAATAGAAGTTTTACACAAAAGAGTCATCAGGTGTCCAGATTCAATAACTGATTTCAGACATAGCACATGAATTGACTTAGCTATAGAGATTTGTGAAGCATCTCAAAGAGAACTGATGCCCAATCACTCTGTTTTTCAAGTGCTATGTAAGATACTTGATACAATACATGTAAAGAATGTAAAGCAAGTGTGCAGTATGGCTTGCCTACATTTCTGAGTGGCACAATTGAAACTGGACTATCAGCTCAGCAATGTCTGCATTTTTCCACAGTATGTTTTCCATATAAACACCACATAGCACAAAGAGAGCAATACCTCCACTGAAGAATCAGCTGAGTGTGCCAGGAAGCCAAGCAGAGCCTGATATACGAATTACTAAGTGAAGTTTCTTAGTGAAGATTATTTAACTCAGACTTGTTCATTCTAGCTTTAAAATCTATGCTTCTGAGCATAAGACAAATCACTAGAAAGAAGCATTTAGTGATACTCTGTGCAACACACAATATGTTATTCTTGAGCAGAAGTTATTTTCATGTTGTATCTTTCTCACAGCACTGTGAACATTACAAAATGTATTAGCAATTTTCTCCAGTGGCACTGTAAAAGTCCTACAGATTTCAGGTCTTCTTTACAAAGAATTCTAAATTTGTAGTGAAGCATCCAGAGTGTAATGTTTTGTGGTTGGAGGTGGAATTGAAACTCTTGTGGAAACTGTTGACACAAGTCAACACATCTTATATATATATATATATGTAGATATTTCTTAATAAAACACAGTTAAAGCCAGCATACCACGTAAGACATGAGTGGTATGCTTTTCAAGAGAGGTAGCCATAATCTGTAAGAAATTTATTTTAATTCTTAACTAACAACCTTAGTAGATTGAAGAAAACGAACAGCTTAAAACTCAAATATTTAGTTGGGGAAAAAAAAATCCACACATTTTAGAACCAATAAAACAATGATCTGCTTCCATGAATGAAGGTCATTAGGTAAGTCATTACCTTATGAAGTATTTTCAACAAAAGAAGGATTTATCTGTTCTCTTCAAGCTCAGGAGACATATGCTGTTCCCAGCACAAGGTATTGCACATCCTGTGTCAGCTGTTACATGTGCTTTCTTTCTGTGGTTTGCATCCTTCTAATGAAATGGCACAGATGCACCTTTTAAGAGCCAGCCCTCTTGTTATTAAAGACCCAGAAATAAAGTCAGCTACTGAATGCAGAAAGCAAAGGTTGCTAAGCAGTGTGCTTGGGAGTTCTGCATTCAGAAAACAATATATAGATATCGATGTTTCCATCTGAACTATATGCCTGTATATATTTTACACAGTGTGTCCTAATGCTGCTCATCATTATAAAAGATCTGGTAGTATTCACATGGAAATGAATAGGAAATATGATGTTTGAAGCTTTTAAATTACAAATGGCTAAGATTCTCACTTAGGTGAATCTCTAGTCAATCAGATGGTAGTCACTAATAAGAGGAACAAGTGAAATTGGATACCACGTGGAGAAAGACAGTCTGCATCTCCTTTTTTCATTAACAGGGACTGTCCTTCACAAAAGCAACACTGGAACACAGTGAGGTGTAACTTGCCACGTGACACTTGAAAGACATATCAACAAAATACAAAAACAATGAATTAGCTTCTGAGGCACTACGAAGGTAGGGAAGAAGAGACTGCACACAGGAAGAAAAAATAGATGCACTTCTTTGATTTGATAGTAGTTACATTGGAAAAAAGCAGGAAAATACGAAGCAATTGAATCACTGTCTCTGGAACTAAACAGATATGTATCAGATCAATTATCACCATTTTCTGTAGATCTAGTTTTGTTCTTCCTGTTTCTTAGGCTGAGGTTTGTAAACACTACAAACTACAGATCAGCTATCTTTTCATCTTCTGTATCAGTGCCCTCCAGGCAGTTCTGTCCTTGCTGTGACAGGCAGAAACTTTTTGTTTTTGTTTAAATACTGTGTTTAAGACTGTTCACATTCCCTTCCATCTTGCTCCTTGACGAAAAGGGCAGGAGAGCACTAGCAGAACAAGGAAATCATGCCACAAATTTTTTTCATTGACATGTTTTAATAACACATTATTGGAAAAGAACACACAGGATGTCTACACAGAGATCCATCACATCCCAGCTCAGGTTCCTCTCTGTGCCTGGCTGAGTTACTCCTCTGGTAGCAGTTCCTTGCCAGGATCTCTTCATGGACACACTATTACCTTTGGGCTCTTTGGATGAGCGTGTCCCAGAGAAGTCCCATAATTCATTCTCTTTAAAAACAAAATTTCTGCTGAAGGAATCAGGAATCATTTTATGTCTAAGTCCACACAGGCACGTTTTGCCCTGTCTCTCCTCAGGACCTTGAAAGATGAAGCTATACCAATGCTCATCTTTCTTACAACAGGAGAGAGATTGGTGTCCATCAAGTACGGCCGTAGAGAGACAGCAGAATTTTTATGCTTACAAATTCCACTGCCGGAAGATTTTTCAGTGTCAGTCATCAGTGATGACAGTACTTTGCAAGGTTTGAATGAGGAATGATTCACATTTTTCTATACAATTTGTTGTTTTCAAGTTAGCTTACTTACAAGTTAGCTTACTTCCTGGAAACCATCAGGAAACACGCAATCCAAGTGCAGAACGGCTAACACTCATCAAATTCCATCATAAAACTTTCAAACCACCCCTTTGAAAACTTGGTCACTTACATGTCCACAGCCCTTTTTTCCTCCACAAGGACTCAGCTTCAGTGTCACTTTGCAAAAGAAAGGCGTTATCTCTACCCTGACCACAGGGCATCTTTACCACAGACCAACAGTGCCTCGAACCAAAATAAACTCTCCAAATAAGCCCCCCACACCTGCTCTGCTTCTGAAGTGATTTTTACAGTCACCATAGACTGTCTATTCTAGCTCCTCATTCTTTAAAACCCAAACAATTAAACACAAAGGGAGAATCTCTTTATTAGGATTTTTTAAAATTCTCTTGCTGGCCAGCATGCAGAAGTAACTCCACATTGTTTTGTGTATTCGATATTGAGATATTCTATGAAAGCCACTTTATTGTAGCAAATCTTATGAATCTGAAAGTGTCGGTATTTCCATGATAAACTTTTTTGTCTATACAGAAAATAATTTACAGCAGCAGAGTTTGAAGGAGCATGAGAATATTTCAAGAGAGAACAACACTGTTGTCTTTCTTTTATTAAGTTGACTTATTCTATCTAGCCTTTTTGCAGCGTTAATACTAACTGGCTTAGCACTCTTGTGACTTTGAAGTCTATGGAATAATTGCTATACTAATGCCAGGACAATATGCTGAAATTAATGTCATACGTATCTAGAATAAATACCCATTATTGATCCTGCTTTCGCTGTGTACTCAGCCTTGACATTTGTCCTTGATCTAACAAGGAAAGTGAAAGATTAGGGATTAAACTGTAACTGAAAACAAAAGATTAGTCAAGATTTACTCAAAATAGTAATTGTAATGTATAATACAGCTTTTAAATCAATGTTTATTTCATGTTTCATCTTACAAAACAAATGTTAATTATCAGTTGGTTCCATCAGTAACAGTTTGCAGTTAGAATACATCCTTCACCTGAGAATGCTAAGCTGCTTCACAGACAATTAACAGTTTGAAACAGAATTATTGGCAAGCAAAAGCTATTAAATCTACAACAACTGCCACAACTTTCAATAGACCACTCACATTTTTTTTTAATTGGGACAGCCCTTGGAATTAGAAGACATCAGTGATGCATATGAATTTGTGATGTAAAAATCCTACCTTGACTCATGCTAGACGCATGTATTTCCATCAGAGTTCTGCTCTTGTAGAATGGCACTTGTGGCTGCTTTCACACCTGCAGACAGTGTTTTAGTAGTAACTTTATTTTTCTCTAATCAACTTCCTGAAATTGCACATGCAGCTAATGAAGTCTCCCTGATAGTCTTTTACCTGTTGGTAGTGTATTTGTAATTGGTTGTTTTTCTGGCAAAGCCTTCTTACTCCACTTTATTTAGTAGTACGGGATTGCTAAGATATAGCGGATGCCCCCATCCTGCTACCTGGTTGTATGAATAACACAGCTGACTTGAGCAAAGTTTTTCTTGTCAAACCAACAGGAACTTGTCTCTTTCATTAAACAGGTGTTAGTAGGCTGTGTCTGGGGGATAATATTCATTCACCACGTAAGAAATCAGTAGGGGCAGGCAACTACAAGCTAACACCAGAGTAAGGCTGGCTCTAGCAGCCATGTGGGGCTGGAGGGACCTCTGGGAGGGGACAGTGAGGGTAACTGAGTGGATTGCACTGGCCACACAGATATTCTGGTAAGACTAGTAAGAAATCCCTTTTGTAATATTATAACTGCAGCTTTCAGTTTTCTTCATGAGTACAATTTTGTTGGCCTCCCTTTAACCTCCATCTCAAAGGTTAATGTTGCTTTATCAGTACTTTCAAAGACAGACCTTGAACGAATGTTACAAGCATGACCTTAGAAACCATAAACTGATACACAAAATTTCACAAGCTGTCATTCCACAGTACTCCTGAGTTTAAATAAATACCTACCTGACATCAGGCCTTTTATTCTTTTTTTTTTCTTTTTTCCAAGCAGTGCATTTCTAGATAAACTAGCTGAAATTATTGTCAAATGTAAGCAATGCTGTTTGGCTTTCTAATGTCAATCTAACTCGTAGAAGTGTTTCACAATATTTCTCCCTGTTTTTCTGGGTGCAAACAGTCATTTGCTTTAAAGCTTAGTGTATAGAGCCATACATGAGGAGCAGTGTAAACCCTGAGTTATTGGACAACTCATCAGCAGAGGGAGGTGTCAGCTCCTCTCCTCTCTCACATCCATCTCCAGAACATCCAGAGCCATCCTTCTCTGACACATGCAATCTCCCATTTTCCTGTACAGGACTCAGAACAATGCTAGAGGCTCCTAAATCTCCAATGCATTTGCTTTAATGCACGGACTATAAAAATTTTGACTTATGCGATCTCTTAACTAAATGATTAATGTGACATTCAAAGGTAATTCCAGTGTGTGACAATGTTAAGCTGTCTAAAACGCGACGATGATCTGAAAAATTGAATTACAATGCAATACAGGGTATGTTTTCATTGCCACTAATATACTGGCAAAACTTGTGTCTGTCCTACAGAAGGCATTGATTGGCATCACCTGAACGCTGATATGTGCCATAACCAATAAAACTGGGGAAATGCAGCTGTCAGATTTCCTTTCAAAACCAAAGTGGTGCTGTTGTCAGAATGAATACTTCAAAGGAATAAACTTTATTCTGTTCTGTTTTATGTACTGTCAGGAAAACTATAATTATAGCAACTTCAAAGAAGAAATGAACTGTAAGCCTGGATCAAAATTCTCACACTGTGAAACAACATTTTGTTTCAAATTTTTCAGCTGCAGCTTAGAGCTTCCTCCACATTTTGTACATAGATACTTAAAGTGGAACACTTGTATAATTAGTGCAAATTCAAACAAATGGAAGTGCATCCTAAGAACAGAACAGAGGAACAGAGGGGATGTGGTCTGATCACAGCAAATTCAGGTAGCTCCCATAGCACAAAGTCGATCAATAGCACAGAGCCAACACTGACACAGGAGACATAATTTGAGATATATAATTAATGTAAAATCTGTAATTACAGTTTAAAATTTTAACTCTATCAACAATCAGTACTTTACAAAGAAAGAACCAGCTGGGACTCTGCAGATCACTGATATCCCACTGTCGACAGCTGTTTGGTCTAAAATTAGCTATAAGAGCCATTTCACATATCTGCTGGAACATCTAACCTTCAGACTTATATCAAAAGGCAGAAAGCCAAATGCATCATAGCAACAGCACACAGGAGATGCTGAGCATTACCACCATCTAAAGACCTTGCATCTCTTCAGGGTGACTGTTGTACCTTAATCATTTAGTGATATTGCCACAGAAGTCTGCAGAAGATCAAACCCAGCTACCTGTCTGGCTGGCTGCTTACACAGACACAGAGTTATTAAATAGCAGCAATTCAACCTTGTTTTTCTTTTATCAGGCTCATGCAAAAGTCTGGCATAACTACAAGAAACACTTTCAACCGTATCAGAAGGGACTGATGTCCATAGTCTTGGGATCCCACTGGATCGAACCCAACAGATCGGAAGACACTTTGGACATTTCTAAATGCCAGCAGTCTGTGGACAGAGTACTTGGGTGGTTTGCTAAACCCATCCATGGGGACGGCGATTATCCAGAAGATCTGAAAAACGAATCTTTTTTGCCGCGCTTTACCGAGGATGAAAAAAAGTACATAAAAGGAACAGCTGACTTCTTCGCATTTTCCTTCGGTCCTGATAACTTCAAACCTCCAAACACTCTACCAAAAATGGGACAAAACTTGTCGCTCAATTTGAGGGAAGTCCTGAACTGGATTAAACTGGAATACGACAGTCCTCGGATCTTCATTGCAGAGAACGGCTGGTTCACCGACAGCCACGTGAAAACCGATGACACCACTGCCATCTACATGATGAAAAACTTCATAAATAAGGTGTTGCAAGGTTTGTGCACAACTGAGCTGCTGGATTCTTTTTGGGATTTTTTTTTTGTTAGGAAAATTTTAAAGATAATTTAGCTTTTTTAAGGATTTAATCTTTTTTTAAAAGACGTAATGGCAACTAAGTTAATGATTAATTATTTCTACTGCGTAAGTGCAAGCCACAGATCAGGACCCACTGGTGGTAGTGTTGTACAAACAGAAAAAAATTAGTCCCTGTCTCAGAAAGCTAAAGTCCAACATCTGGGTACAAAACTGAGCCAGAAATGAATGTAACTAAATACATTGCATATCACTTTTCACTAATGGCAGCCTGAGTGTAAAATCTTTGTGTAGGCACATACCTTGACAGCAGGAAAATAAGGCAGTGACAACAGGCTGCCATTGTCATGCCAAGCCCCTACTTCAATGCCAAAGGCAATCATTCTTTGGGATTACACCATGCCAAGCAGAAGATAACGTGTTTTAAATACACAGGTGGAATATTGGTATTTTCACTCCAAAAAGCCAGAGGGCAGGATCTGCTCTCTGAAGGCCAAAGATTTAATTTTATATAAAACATTAATGCTGTTAATACCCGAAGCCTCTGCAAAACCTGTATTTTTCCATTTCGGTGCTGGGGGGTAGGAGACACGTCTGGCTTGGGTGCCAGCCTCAGCTGAGGCCATGCCCTCCTGCACCACGCACTGTGTGCCATGCTGCCGTGGTGGGTGGCCTACATCCTTCACAAAAACATTTCTAATCCTCAGCAAAGGGAAAAGATGTGAAATCAGAATGTCTGATAATCAACAGACAAGATTAAGCTTTTAATGAAGGCTGTCTAGATAAAGTTGTTCCAAACTGTGAACTTCACATAGCCCAGTATATATGACATAGCCTGATTTGTCCCGAATTTGAGATTACATTCCTGTATTTGGCTTGATATTTTAAATATTGCATGGCAACAGAGGGAAGCCTAGAGGCAGGACTGCATTTGAAGATGCACGGCAGGTAGATTACTAGCTAAGAAAATGCAACCCTCTTCTGCAGCAGATTTGTCTGCAATAACCATCCATGGGCCCACACTTCTGAAATGCTTGGGTCAGTGCTCAGCTAATAACTACAAGAACTGCAATCTGTATTTTTACATGTATCAATTCTTCAACACGTTTCCAAATACAGAGTAACCTCTTCATTACTGTTTGCTTTTTTTTTCCTTTTTGTGAAGGAAATTGTGTCTAACCGACAGTAACATTCCAAATATATTCTCATATTTTTGCTGACAGAAAAATCTAATATAAATTAGCTGCTTACAGCAAAACCAATTTGATCTGTTTAACCACAAAACATCATTGGTATAGGCCAGATTGGAATGGGTTGGTGGCTACTGACATGGCATGTGTCAGAGAAGAGTACTGAAAGCTTTGCACTGTATGCTTATAACTTATAGTGCAGCAAATCATGAAAATAAGCTGCATAAAATCACCATTGCTACAAACAGATCCCAGCTGCCATTCTTGAAGGCAACTGAAACTTATCTTTTGCAGCTGTTACTTTCCAATATGTATGTTAGAGTACTAAATATGGTATAATATAATCATGAATGTTAATTTCTCTTACACAGCTATTAAATATGACAACATAGATGTGTTCGGTTACACAGCCTGGTCACTCCTTGATGGCTTTGAATGGCAGCATGCCTACAAAATCCGACGTGGATTATTTTATGTGGATTTCAAAAGTGAAAAAAAGGAACGGATTCCCAAGTCATCTGCACTTTATTATAAACAAATCATACAGGAAAATGGCTTCTTCCCAAGAGAGTCTACACCGAGTGTTCAAGCTCAGTTTTCCTGTGACTTCTCCTGGGGTATCACTGAGTCTGTTCTGAAGGTAAGAGTAAATAAAATGCAGAAATGGCCACTGGAGGCAGAACAATTATGAGCTTACTTGATGAGTAAAAGGCTGGGTGCAGTACCTTTCATTCTGAATCTCAACGCACACTGCACACCATCTTTTTTCCCAACTGCCTCCTGCAGTACCTATTTCAGCTTTAAATTCGGTAGACAGGATGACCAATGTGTATGGCAGTGCTGAGATACTCTTTGTCATCACATACAGAAAGGTAGTCCAATGAAAAGAATGTTAAGCACCCCAAATACCAACAAATCTCTGTAATTTATCCTACTTAACAACAACTGTAGGGGAAAAAAGTAAAGCTTCTATATATTCTGTTAAGCATTCTGAGTAAATATACAGCATAGAAAAGACCACTTCTTTTAAATAATATTTTAAACTTCACTGTATTATGCTACAAACTGCACTATGAGTGTTAAAAATAACAGTAAAAATATATCCTTTTCTACATAGATACTTGCTAACTAATAGAAGAGAGCAGAGATGGAGTTCATACTAAGCTCTACACATTGTGTCAGATATTTGCACAGGCAGAAAGACTACCAGTAAGAACAGGGACTGTTGTGCCATGGTTGCACAGAACTGACCTTGGCAGCAGTGCCAGAACAATCCGTGCCCGCCTGTTACATTCCCTGCTGTCTCTGCAGAACCATCAGAACCGTCCTTTGTGTGACCGCAGAGGGAACCCATGTGGGACATTTATCTCCGTGAAAATGGACGTAGCGTACGCTGGTGGAGGGGTCAGTATGACCTCATTTTAACATACTGCTTTCCATTCCCCAGGCAGAGTCTGTGGCATCCTCACCCCAGTTCTGTGATCCAAACCTCTACCTGTGGAACATCACGGGAGATGGGCTCCTGCACAAAGTGGAAGGAGTGAAGCTAAAAACCCGGCCGGCACAGTGTACGGATTTTGTCAGTATTAAAAAGCAACTTGACCTCCTGGAAAAAATGAAAGTCACCCACTACAGATTTGCACTTGACTGGTCACTGATTTTACCCAATGGAGATTTGTCAGTGGTCAACAGACAGGTGCTGAGGTATTACAGATGCGTGATTAGCGAAGTGCTAAAGCTCAACGTGCAGTCTATGGTCACCCTGTACTACCCAACGCACGCCTACCTGGGCCTGCCGGGCCCTTTGCTGCAGACAGGAGGGTGGCTCAACCAGTCTACGGCCCACGCTTTTCAAGACTATGCGGCTTTATGCTTTCAGGAACTTGGTGATCTGGTTAAACTTTGGATTACAATAAATGAGCCTAACCGACTCAGCGATGTCTACAACAGGAGCAGCAGCGATACGTACCGGGCAGCGCACAATTTGCTAATAGCACACGCCATGGCCTGGAGAACATACGACGAGCAGTACCGGTCCTTCCAGCACGGCAAAGTGTCCCTGTCCCTGCACTCAGATTGGGCAGAGCCTGCCAACCCCTACTTTGAGTCCCACGCCAAAGCTGCCAACAGGTTCCTTCAGTTTGAAATAGGCTGGTTTGCCGACCCCATATTTAAGACCGGAGACTATCCAGCTACAATGAGGGAATACATCCACTTTAAAAACAGAAAAGGCCTCTCCCACTCTTTACTGCCGTCTTTCACAAGTGAGGAAAGGAAGCTGATTAAAGGTGCAGCTGACTTCTACGCACTGAATCACTTCACCACACGATTTGTGATTCACGAGCCCCAGAACGGGAGCCAGTACGAGTTTGACCGTGACATCCAGTTCCTGCAGGACATCACCTGCCTGAGCTCCCCTTCCCGGCTGGCAGTGGTGCCCTGGGGAGTGCGCAAGGTTCTGAAGTGGATTAAAAGAACCTACGGTGACATAGACATCTACATCACAGCAAACGGAATAGATGACCAGTCCTTGGACAACGATGAGCTTCGGAACTACTACTTAGAAAAATACGTACAAGAGGTTTTAAAAGGTGAGCCTATGACAGATTCCTCAGAGCTGTTTTCATGGCACAGATCCAGGACCCAGGCTTTACCCAATGCTAGCTACTCTGAAGTCTGCAGGAGATAATATTTCATGAGAAGTGCAGCAACGCTGTGTTGTTAAGCTGAGACACAGGCAGTTATGGAAAGGTCCCTGAAAGGCACTGGTACCTGAACCATACAGCCAAGGATGCGCAATACATCCCTACACTATTTCCTACTGACAGACTCCGGAGACTTCCCTGGCCAGGCCACAGGATATCCAAAAGCTCCTCTGGGGCACCTGTCCCCTAACACAGGCTGCACATCCTCACTCCCCAGAAGCTAAACGTGTGAAAATGAGGCAGGTCTTACTCACAGCTAGCCATAGTTTCAGACTGCTTCTGGACACTAACAATAAGCAGAGCATTTCTCCTCCAGTGCTTAGCTCTCTCCCAATTACTACAGAATTGATAAACATTTGCTGGTTTACTTTTCATGCCAATTTCACATTACAAACAAGGGGACAGTAAGTTATTCTGCTGCTACCCAAAGGAAAAGGTCATTTAAGGGGCAACCATCACAGTGCTCCAAATTCAATTTTCAGATAGCGTGATACCTCAGACTATTCATGGAAACATCTCTGTAGTTTAGAAAGCTTTTGCTGAGTCTGGCTCACATCCTCAGCTACACTTTGTACTTACATATGAGTGAGAGATGTCTACTCACCAAGGACTATTATTATTTCATTCAAGTATTTTTCGCCCAGCACTTGCATGCAGCAGGGTAACAATCACGTATGACAAAGGGCTGAGCAGCTGGGTCTGGAATAAGGCAGGAATTTCACCAACACCACTCTCAGGACCCAGCTAACCATCTGCTCTCCAAAGTCCTGCAGGTGAGTTCACAAGAGCAGGGCCTTACTTTTGCCAGAGAGGAAAGCTCCCAACTCTAAGCCTGCTCAGACCTGCAGACTCAAAGGAAAACAGGTTGAGAGGCCTTCCATCTCCTCAACTCTGCCTATGGGAGCTGGCATCCTGTCACCCTACAAAGGCAGCAGCTCTTACCTCCAGCTGACATTAGAAATAAAAAGCAGGGAAGATCAGCATTTGCACACATACAAGATTCCACAACGTGTGGAGGAATGAGGACAGTGAAGTTCATCTCACCCTCATCTACTTCCTTTTCTCAATGAAGGTATCATCTGAATTTTAAGATTGCTTCCTTTTCACATCCTGGCCCATATGCAAGGAAAAGCAGCAGCACTCAGTCTTGTTGGTTGAACTGCAGGCCTGGTCCCACTGCCTAACACAATGCAGGAGGTGGAATGGAAGCTGGCTGGCACTTAACATTCCTGAGTGCCATTTATACATACAGACATTCAGAGATATGGGCTACAAGTCTGTGCAAAACCTCTTTTCATAGGGTAGGTCCACAGAATTCCCAGGTTCAAACTTTTTTTGGAACAATGATGCATTGTTTCTAATTAATACAGTGGAAGCTGAGTATTATTAGAAGCAATAACTGCAAGTAAATATTTTATGATGTCATTATAGTCTTTAAATGAATAAATGGTTTGAAAACTTATTTGAAGACTTAACTCATTACTAGAAAGTCTGCAAACTACACAAAATGTTATTAACAATATTAACAACTCTCTATTTTTTACCTCCCAGCATACTACATTGACAAAGTCAAGATTAGAGGCTACTACGCATTTAAATTGACCGAGGAAAAATCTAAGCCCAGATTTGGATTCTTCACTTCTGACTCAAAAGGCAAGCCTTCAATAAAATTTTACAATAACCTGATAAGCAATAATGGCTTTCCTGCTGACTACTCTGCCTGTGATCCATCCAACGACAAGCAGTGTAGCTTCTGTTTGTTTGTTTCTCAGAAGAAGCCATTAATATTCTTCGCCTGCTGTCTTTTCTCCACTCTGATCTTGCTTTTAACTATTATTGTTTTTCACAAAAGAAAAAGAAGAAAACGTTTCAAGGCAAAGAGAATCCGGAGCATCTGTGTGTCACTTTAATAAGGGGCACAAGCCCACTTTCAACAGGATTCATGACTGTGCATTCTACAGAGGACCGTGTAAACAGGCAACTGCAGAAAAGCACTATGTGAGTCACTCCAGTCATACACACCGAACACCTCAGCTGAAAACAGAAGGTAACTGTATGCACAGGAAAACAAGCTATGATACCTGCTTCTGGTGAAATCACTTTTCTCCACTTTCTGTACCAAGAAAACGTTATGCCTTTCCTGTGCCTTGGAATAACCACACAAACTGCGTGACTTGAAAAGAGATATTAGTCTGTGAGAACTGATATGCACTTTTATACAAACTTCTTTGGACCAAAACTTTCTGTGATGTATATTCATGCTATGAATAATGTTAAACATCAAGATGCAACTAGTAGTTTATAAATAAAAGTGTTAGCAAACACCAAATGGGTAGGTGCCATCACTATCTGTAACTCTGCACTTTTGGAGCAACAATCTAAACATTCTGTCACTTCCAGCTGCCCCTAAACACTGAAAATAGCATCAAACACAAAGCAAGTGATGCAATTTATCTACTGTTATCCAAGGATACAGAACCTCAATAGTAAGACCTGAGACATGTTTGTTTCCATCTTGCAGAAACAATGCTACCTAGAGAGAAGCATCCTTACCAGTCCAAGGCAGTCATCACTTCCAGCTGCTAGAGTCGAAGTCCATACACCCACACACAGAACTACCAGGATGCAAAAGTATACTGACACTGAAGAATTAAGGCAGCTAAATATTGTGGATCCTTCTGCACAGCCAACTAGAAACTTTGCATATATCCTCAAACCAGTACACGTGCAACCAACTGAACCCGCATCACCCAACCTTAAATCTCAGTTCATAAATGCACAACTACTCCTCCAGTCTATTTCAAGTACTGGCCAACATCACAGGAAGCCAATTTATTCAAAAGGCAAGTAGCAGTAAAACCATGATTCTTCTGAACATGAAAACACTCTGCCAGAACAGCAAATGGCAGGAGTATTAGAGATGCACATGTCCATTACCTGGACAAAAATCTTCCAGAGCCCGTGTGGACACCTCCATGTGCAACCCACTTTGGGGAACTGCTTAAGTAGAGGGTTGGACTGGATGACCTCTAGAGGCCCCTTCCAACCCCTACAATTCCATGCTCACTGTGTAAGCCAACACAGAATTCTGAAGACTGCCTTAGTGGGACAGCTTGAACACAAGAAATTGTTCAAATTTCATACCTATAAAATTCAGCTCAGTAGTACAGCACTCCTACACGAACTGACCACAGAATCACTAAATTGCTGTAGGTACTTCCCCTTTGCATGCAGAGATGTTTCCCTTGTTATTAAGCTTTAGCCACCTTATAGAAGTATTTTATGCAATTCTTTCCAAAATTGATGATAGAAGTTACAAGGTAGATTTTAGCATAGCATAGAAACAGCACAAAGTCACAAAAAGACATCTTAAAAGAGAAACCAAGAAAAAAAAAGTGTAATCCACAGACGACAAATCGCATACTGAAACTTCCCTGTATCTGAATTCTGATGTAGGTATTTCAGTTTTCTTAATTCAATGCTTCTCAAGCCACATAGGTCATGTGTTCAGGCTTACTCTAATCTTGCATCCAAATTAAAAAACCTTGTAAGTTGGCTTTAAACAATTCTAGATTGTTTTCAACATATTTCAAATCTGAAATTTTCTGCCAGAATCTGTACATGGTCATCTGCTTTTGTAATCACTGGTTTGAGGTTTTGCATAGTAAGAAAAAACACCAAATTTCCTTTCTTTGAAAACAACGCTTTTGCTATTTTTTTATGTTACAATTTAAAACTACCAATCTGGGGCTTTATGTGGCATGAGGATTCCAATCCATCAGACTTCTGCTGATCTGAATGTTCAAGAGAGAAGTAACATTGCACAAGACTACAAACATGCAGAGCACTGAACTATTTACCATGACTATGTGACAATGTGCTTCTCCAGATGATGAAGACTTTGAGTAGGTCCACATTATTATCATTTAGATCTCAAAAAAAATAAAAACAGACCAAGACATGAAATATATTTTATTTTATTAAACCTCTGATCTTGTTCAGTTTTCGTATCAGATGTCCCAATCCAGTACGTGCTGATATGCTGTCTCATTTTTTGTTTTGTTTTTTTCCAGGACCCAGACAACTGGAAATAAAATGTTAAAGAGCTGTTTAAAAAGTTTTACCTAGCAATGCAAACATGACATTCAAAAGCTTCAGACATAAAACAAGTTCATCTATCTGGTAGTTTAAATACAAAACAAGAATTAATAGCACTAAAAAATCTGCCCAACTTGTTCAGACAAGATTACTTGAAAATGAGTAAATGCTCAAAACTGTATAATAAAGAGAGAAGTTGCTCTATTTCTTACAGAACTCTGAGCAACACTGGCAATCACTTTTTCTGCAGCCTGTAAGCACCTGATATCTACCTGCTGCTAGTAAGATTTAGTTTATGAAATTCACTTCATCAGCATCCTGTCTCAAGCTCTGGGAGGCACACATTTATCTCAAATGCAACTCAGCCTGTCTCATCCTATACAAGTTATTTATTTGGACCACATAAGCAACCATACATACCTGAAATGCATCAGATTCCTCTAGCAGTTAGAATTCTTAAACACCAAATCCTTGTGCTCAATGTCAGTAACAAATTTACATTAACAATTATTTATCACTGTTTATCTGACTTATGTTTACAAGCATTTACATAACTACACAGAAGATCCTAAAACATGTGAAATGCTATCCTTTTTTTTCTTTTCTTGGTATTACTCTATTTAGAGAGAAAAAAATAAAAGGAAAGCCAGTGTATAACCAGGAGGAGCCTTAGTCCAAGGAAGTTTCCTCTGTAATAACTGAAATTGCTCTTTCATCCCAGGCCAGTTGGCTTTCAATTCTTAATTATCATCCAAACTAACATTCATGCTATAGAAATACCACATTCAGTTAGATGTTTAGACCAACAGCAACATAAAACAACGTTATTAAGAGACGTGAAGTTGCTGCCAAGAAATCTGAGTTTCAGGATATAAAGAAGCTTTATACGACTGCATCCCTGCAGTGAACATGGTAAACCACTGAGGCTCTGCTGAAATAGACTTTATCTAGCCTCCAGTTCAAGTCACAATCTCCAGACACTTGCTTCTCACACACGCTATCTCACATCCCCACTGTTCCCAGCTCCCATATTCTGTACGTCATAGACTTCAAAGATGCAAAGGTGCCATGCTTGTCCTCAGAAAGAACTGAACACACCTGACAGCCACAGCACGTTAACGTACAACATAATGCCAATCCACATAGGACACCAACCTATTAGTTTTACTCATCTGCCTGCTGTACTGTTCCTTTCTCGGAGACGTAGATACCGTCCAAGAATTTCCTGATATCTTTATTCTTAACTGTAGTGGCTTGCTGGATCAAGGCAGCTATGAACAAAGCAAAACCATTAGCATAAGAGATCCAAACACAGTATCTCTAGTATTTTAACTAATAAAACCATCACTTGGAGGAGGGAATTATCAAGTTGAAATCATGTCAGTTTTAAAGAAAGAAGTATGCATCTCAGTGTTTCTTGGCAATGAGGCATAAGGCAGAAATATCTGAGCTGTCCTTTACTTCAGCATTGGAGAAAAAGAACAGAAATTGTTTGCTAAACTGACATCTCCAGATGAACTTGAACATATCATCACATTTTCCCTTGCAACTACTTCACAAACCTGAATTGGAGACCAATTCAATGTCATTCCCTTCAAGGATCAGCTCATCTTTCTGGGCTTGAGAAACGGCACAGGAAACACCTACAGGAAAGAAAATGCACAAACTCGTGAAGACAATAAACACATACTAAAGACACAGCATTCAGGTCCCAATTTATGGATGTAAGGCTCTTCTGGGCTCCAGAAGAAAAAAAAGGGTGGCCAGCAGGAAAAGAGAGAGGTGATTGTCCCCCTCTATTTGGCTCTTGTGAGGCCCCATCTGCAGCACTGTGCCCAGGCCTGGAGCCCCCAGTACAGGAAGGATGTGGAGCTCTTGGAGCGGGTCCAGAGGAGGGCCACTAACATGATTAGAGGGCTGGAGCACCTCTGCTATGAAGAAAGGTTGAGGGGACCAGGCTTGTTTAGCCTGGAAAAGGCTCCAGGGAGACCTCATTGCAGCCTTCCAGTACCTGAAGGGAGCGTATAAACAGGAGGGAGAACGGCTGTTTACGTGGGTGGATAGTGACAGGACAAGGGGGAATGGTTTTAAACTGAGACAGGGCAGGTTTAGGTTGGATATGAGGAGGAAGTTTTTCACACACTGGAACAGGTTGCTCAAGGAGGTTGTGGATCCCCATCCCTGGGGGCATTCAAGGCCAGGCTGGATGTGGCTCTGGGCAGCCTGATCTGGTGGTTGGTGACCCTGCACACAGCAGGGGGTTGAAACTGGATGATCATTGTGGTCCTTTTCAACCCAGGCCATTCTCTAATTTTATGATTCTTACTCTAGACAAAAAATGAGCTTCTGTGACTTAAAATGGTCCTCCCACAACTCTTCCAAGATTGTCCTCTCCCAGCAGTTTCAGCACACAAAGATTACTTCCCTTCAATCCAGAGCATGACTTGCACATTACTGCACTACAGCATTAATCACCAACACAGCACATAAGTTGGAGAATCTGCCAGCATGACTGTCAGCTAGGTGGTGCCAGTTTCTACATTCTTATGTTTGTGAAGACAAAACCAGATACAGACCAAGTCACTGAAAAAAAAATCCTATCCTCTGCTATGTTAAGCACCATGTTTACACAAGAAACAATAAGAACCTTTCTAAGGGACAAGCACTACCACATTCAGAAATCTAACAGGAAACCTTCTTGCACAGAAAGTATCACAAGTGCAATTCTATAGTATGATCTATAGTTAATAGGTGGTAAACTAACACTTCACTAACACCTATCTTTGAAGTAAATGCTGATTTAAAAAAAAAATAAAATGAAGTACAGTAGTCAAGCCCACCTTTAACACCACACTGTAAATCAAAGTCAAAAACCCTGTACCAACTCCACGCTGCATCTACCAGGGAGTTCTGAGCAGTCTGATGCTTTATCTGAACACATCCTGAAATACCATCTGTTACACACACACACACACGCGCACACACACACACACACACACAGTAGTGGAACTATAAAAAAAAATCTGGACATCTCAAAATAATTGCGTTTCTGAAGTGTTACATTTTTCTCTTCACAGTTTTTATAAAAATTTCAATGATTTCAATTGTCCTGGTGCCTGCTGACTTCCCATCTACTCAAGATCTCCAGTGCGTTAGGAAGCACGGGGATCTGAGATGCCATGACACAGCTACCTGAGGCAGGACCACAGTTACATCTGGTGAGGTATCAGGTGCCTTGTACCCCAGCATGGTTCGGTTGTAGTTCTTTGACCAATCACTGGCTGCTGTTGAGAGGTTTGGGACATTTTGAGGTGCTAGCTCTACCACACTTGGATGATGAAGTGTGCCTGCACACTCCAAAAAATTTCCCATTTTCTGCTTGATACTTTGAGCAGCAGTTTGAAAATGAGGGATTACTCAAGAACAGAGACAGTCCCAAGGTCCCATCCACACACTGCTCCAGATACTACAGGATCATATAATACATAATCATTTGGGCTCAACTCTGCCAGGCACAAAACTGTCTGGACGAGGTTCAGTCTGGATATTAGAAAATTTCTTCTCAGAAAGGGCGATGAGGCATTGTAACAGAATGCCCAGGAGGTGCTGGAGTCACTGCCCCTGGTGGTGTTTAAGGAAAGGCCAGATGTAGTACTTAGGGATATGATCTAGCTGTCAGTATTGATGGTATGTTGGACTAAATGATCTTAGAGATTTTTTCCAACCATAATGATTGTATGATTCCTTCTGGAAGCTTAACAATGTCCTTCCAATGTTTCCCTTTATTAGGCTTCTTGCTGAACACAGGTACACAGAGCTGAGGATAAGATGAAAACTGAGACGTGCTCCTGACTAATTACAAAATTAAAAATACAACTCTACATGCGTGTGAAATCAGATGACTTACAAAGTTTAAAACAGAAACACCAGTCTAAAACTGAGCACCAGAAATTCACACCAACAAACTCCGTGAAGGCCAAACAACAATGAAATTACACGCTAGGATCCTTTTAACTTCTACTGCAATAACGAGCTTCAAGTTTTCCCATTACTAAGGATAAACTGCAAAACTGTTATTAACCACAGCAGTAAATGTATTGCAAGGTCACATACATTCAGACAGACTGAGAAATGCTGCTTCCAGCAATCTGCTATTTCTTGCTATCAGTGGCAGCACCAAAAGGGAACAGCTTGGAACCCTGTTAGAAAGAGCTGAGTACGATACCCCCAGACGTACTCACCTGGCCTCATGCGCACCCTGCGAATGTACTTCTCTCCCAGAAAGTTCCGGATTTCCACCAGTGAGCCGTTATCCTGGATAACTACATTGATTGGGAAGTGAGCGTACACCGACCTCATCTTATAACGGAAGCCCTAGGATAAAAGGCATCGTCAGGTGCTGAAACCAGGAAATCACAGGTCATCCAGAAGGGAAAACAGATGCACCAAGCTCACTGATTACATTTAAGAACCAAATACACTGAAGATACGGTCCCTGCAAGGACAAGATACTAAGCCCAAGAAACATCCACTGCTTATTGCTCATGCCTTCCTCCCCCTGAATCTGTTTGATGTCCAAACAGAAGAAAAAAAGCTATTCATATGCATAACAACTGACATGCTTAGAAAAGCTCGTTAAAGTCTGTCCACTCTTGCCACAAAGATGCCATCTGAAAACAAAACTTACCAGCGTAACGCCCTTTATCATGTTCTGTACATGGCTGCAAATTGTGCGAACTGTTGCCAGCTCCTTTCTGTTACCCCACCACTTGTCAACACGCAGCTATGCAGAAATAAATAACACAACAAACCTGTAAGTTACAGTCCAGTACTAAAAATAAAGTGGCTTTGTGACAAATTAAGAATGAGAAGCCATTAAAATCACAGATATACTTTATTTCCTCAAAAGACTGTTAAAGGCCCACCCAGCTCCAGCCCCATGTGGTGACCCTCATACACACAAGAAGTTTTATTCTTGTCCCATCAGTAACAAACCTGCAGAGAAGCTGGGACAGGCAGCAGGTCTAAAAAGGTTCTGAAACCTTAAGCTGAAGGATGCAGCATCCAATACCAAATGCTGAACTAGTTGTTCTGAAGTCAGACTACTACATGCAAGCTATCCATTTTCTCAGTTACAGTGTTAGGATCTAGTGCTTTTCTGATGCAGTGAACACCTACTAAAAGTTACCAAAATCAGCCATTTTTGCCCTTTTTCTTTTGTTGAAGACCTGTTTATACCACATGAAAATATTACGTACATATTTAGAGAATCAGCCCTCCCAATGTAACTTGACAATTCCAAAAAACTAAATGCACTGAATTACTTTTAGCCAGTTAAAATGCACCAGGCAAAAGAACAGCACACAGTAGGTATCCCCTTCCCAACACTGAGAACTGCAACCACACAGAAAAACAATCAACACCACTCCAAGTCGCAACAGAACTTCAAGGCTGCCGTGGAGCGGGCCTCAGCATTCCACCAGACCAACTCATCCCAGGAAACATAAAGGAACTCATTCGCAAAGAAAGCAAAACCAGGAACATTTGCTTGAAGCTCCCAGACTTTTCAAGCCTTTGAACAGGCCGCGCTGCCCCCTCCATCCCCCCTCAGTGGGCACTGAGCGCAGCCCTGCAGCACTCACCTTCCTGCGCTTCTTTCCCAGTAGGGACAGCTCCACGTTGATGTGGTTGAAGTCTCTCCGCAGAGTTCCCCGGGGGCCCTTCACGATGACCGTGCGGCCCTTCAGGGACACGCTGACTGCAAAGTGAGCACAGACAAACGCACGTTACGGCCGCGAGGCCGGCAGCACGACGGGCCTTTCAGGAGAGCACTACGCACCTTGGTCAGGGATGTCCACAGTCTGGTTGCTGAGGATGGTCTTCATTCTGCAAACGACAACCACGACAAGCTGCAGACCGGGAGGGAAAGCCCCTTCTTCTTACACCGCCCTGCTTCTCCTAACCCCCACGTACCCCGCGGCCCGCAGCTACGGGATCTCCCAACCCTCTACCGCCACCGCTACGGCCACCCGGGCCCACACGCAGGCCCGACTCCGGGCCCCAGGCAGGCGGCGGCCTCCGCGCCCTTCCCAGCAGCGGGACCCGGCCGGGCCTAGAGCGAGGAGGGGCGGGAAGGGGCACGTCGGAGAAAGCACCATCCCGGAGGCTCCCCCGCTAGGGCCGCGCCCAGAACACCGCGACGGTGCGACTTCAGCCCCGGTCAGCCGCTCGCAGCCCGGCGGGGCGGCGCGGAGCCGGTCCGCCGCGGATGGCATCGGATGCAGCCACAAGCCGCGACTAACCTGGCGGCGAGCGGCGCCGAAAGGGGCGGCGTGTGACGTCATCGCGCTCTTGTAGCCGGTCGCGAGCCGCCGACGTCATCGCGCCGAGGCCGCCGTCCGAGAGGCGAGAGAAGGCGAGCCCCGATGCGCGCGAGCCGGTGCGGGCGGTCGAGCGCCGAGAGCGTCGATCGGGGCGGCGGGGGGCGTCGCCATGTCGCTGCTGCCCGGGGGCTGCCGCGGCGCCGCCGCTACCGCTGCCGCTACCGCTGCCCGGCGACTGCTGCTGCTATCGGGGCCTCACGCACGGGTGGGTGGGCGCCGTCCTCAGCCGGGGCGTCGCGGCCAGTAGCGCGGTTGCGCGCCTCAGGGCTCCTCAGGGCTGGTTAGGAAACGCGCGGCGCGGTGCAGTGCGGTGCGGTGTGGTGTGGTGTGGTGTGCTGCGGTGTGCTGCGGTGTGCTGCGGTGTGCTGCGGTGTGCTGCGGTGTGCTGCGGTGGGGTCCGGGCTGCGTCGGGCAGAATGTGGGCAGCGGGTCGGGACGAGCGGCTCTTCACCTCTGCTTAGAGCTGCCCAGGCCGCACCTGAGAGCTGGGTCCGGTTCTGCGTCCCCAGTACGAGAGACACGCAGGGCCATGGAGATACAAAGGGCCTGGAGCTCCCAGAGCTGGGGCTGTGCAGTCTGAGGCGGCGTGGGAGAGAGGTCCATCAATGGGCAGAAGTAGCTGAAAGCAGGGCGCGGAGGGCAGAGCCGGGCTCTTGGTGCCGGCAGGGCAAGAGGCAGCGGACCCAAAGCGGAGCACGGGAGGTTCCTTCCGAACGCCAGGAGCGGTTCTGTGGGTGACGCTCCGTCACGGGCTGCCCAGCTGCGGGCTCTCCTCCTTGCAGGTCTTCAGAAGCATCCCGGAGCGGGCACTGCTCTGCTGACGCTGCTGGAGCTGCGGCTGGGCCCGATCTCAGCCGTGCCGTGCTGCTCTGACTGAGGCCGTGTCCACGGTGAAATAGTACTTTTGGCTGACTTGATGTGCATCTAAACCTCAAAATCCTCTCGGTCTCAAAAGCAAAAAGTAGTCCATGCAGTGATACTTGTATCAAAAACTTTAATTTAGTCTGACGCTGAGATATGTGGGAACTGGTCATTCTTTTTGTCTGTTTTTCATGACTTGAAGTGAAGGAGAGTATAAATGTTTAACATAAATGCCATTGGGAAGAGACTTGCACGAAGTCTGTTGCAGAGCGTATGGTAAACCACCAAAACGACTGGCGGTTCTTCAGTATGAAACACTAATCCAGTCATAATTTAGTACATAACACCGTTGCTTTTTTTTAGGTGTCAGAAAGCCATGTGTGTAACCAGTATGGAACATCAAGTTCTTTGCCTGAGGAGACAAAAAAAATTCTCCAAAATGGACCAGACTTAGAGGACTTTGTATCAGGAGATTTGGCAGATAAGAGTGCGTGGGCTGAGTACAAAGGCAATTTAAAGCGTCAGAAAGGAGAAAGGTAAATGTAATTTCAAACAGCTGTTGTCGCTTCCATGCAGTTTCTTGCATGTTCAGGTATTAACTGCAGAATGTACACCGTGTCCTTTTATTAAATTCTGTTGTATTGGCTTGCCAGATTGATTTTGCATGGAAAAAACCCACAGTATTAACTCTGAATATGTAAAAAAACTAAGACATGATGATATTTTCTCAACTTGAATGCTTGTGCTGTACCAAGTTATAAACGCACATCAGAGGGTAGCATACTATACTTAAGGGCTGAAAAAAATATTACTGGTGTCAAAGAACAAATTCATGCAGAATAAGTTAAAAAATACTTGAAACAAAGTATATTCCCAGTTATACAGTTGATCTCCCTTCTTGCTAGTTGTGTACTTTACGCTGTCGTTAATTGTTGTGTTCTCCACTGTTGTACTATGAAATCCCATCTTTACAGCCTTAAGCCTTCCAGTGACAACAAATTCCTATTTTTGAATACTGGGATGGTAATATGCATAGAAGAGAGAAGCCTGTTATGACTGTGAGTGATATTAATGCTGGCCACTGAGCTGCATCAATATTCAAGGAACCCTTCCTCACTGGGATGTGTAACAAATTGAAATGGATCTATGTAATTAATGGAAACTTACCATGTAAATAATGTATTAATGTTTACATTTGTTTGATTTTTGTTCAGGCTACGACTTCCTCCATGGCTGAAAACAGAGATTCCCATGGGCAAAAATTACAATAAACTGAAAAATACCTTGAGGAGTTTAAATCTGCACACGGTAAATCTAGTATCAAACCAAGGTTTCCTGTAGAGATGATGATGATTTTTTGTTTGTATGTTTGTTTTTGTGGAGGACAGGTAGACATTATGTCTTGTATGGTCTTAGATGCTGAAATCAAACCCAATGCTGACTTTTCTTTTTAATGTTTTTTTTCTGCTGTGATTTTAAATATTATGACTTAATACTTGCATCATCGAAGAGATGAAAAGATGCCAATTGTAGCTGTTTTTAATGGAAATGCACACAGTTTCAGGGATATATACGCATTTTGCAGGAAAAGGAATTGCAGAAATTTGCATTTGCTTAAATACACCCTCAATCACAGAAACCTAGAATGGCCCAGAGGATCATAGATCTCCAACCCCCTGTCGCAGGCAAGGCTGCCAGCCTCCATATCTAATACTAGCCCAGGCTGCCAGGGCCCCATCCAGCCTGGCCTTGAACACCACCAGGTAGGGGGCATCCACAACCTCTCTGGGCAGCCTGTTCCAGGCTTACCACTCTCTTGGTAAAGAACTTCCCCCTGAAAGGTGATAAAAAGTGGTAGGTATGCATGGAGAGCTTTTTTTTCTGTTTGGTTGGTTGGTTTTGGAGGGTTTTTTTGTTTGTTTGTGGGTTTTTGGGGGGGCAAGATGTATCATGGATCTTGTGAATACAGTATCTTGTGAAATGTGTAAATTTAAAATGTTAATGACAATCTGTGCTAACTAATAAGGCAGTTACTCGGCTGAGGAGTTGTTGGCTCTGGGTTTATATATTAGAGGGTAAAGAATGGAAATGGATGCCAGGAAACAATTACTTTCTTCCTAGCCATTCTGCTGACTTCTTCCATAACGATGTGTAACTCTGTTTAATCTCATTTATCACAGATGGAATTAGGATTATTTGTAGGCTAGTACTGAAATATAGCACTTTCCTGTATGTTTAACTTCAGGTATGTGAGGAAGCACGTTGTCCCAACATTGGGGAATGCTGGGGAGGTGGTGAATATGCTACAGCTACAGCTACTATTATGGTAAGCCATTAACAATTTTTCATGTATTTTATAACTGTTTGAGGCACTTGTAGCACATTGTTGGATATGTGGCAACCTCTGCTGAAGTGGTGTGGGTTTGTTACGTGAAATGTACAGGAAATCACTTCCTCACCTTTTTCTTTAGTATTGAGACGTTCTGATAGGCTGAAACAGCATATGCAGCTGTTTCTTGGCTGAGCAATAGTGATGTGCAAAATGTAAATGTAGGAATGCCCTTCTTGTTTCAGCTGATGGGTGACACGTGCACTAGAGGCTGCAGATTTTGTTCAGTGAAGACAGCAAAAAATCCACCTCCACTGGATCCCGAGGAGCCTTATAACACAGCAAAAGCTATTGCTGAGTGGGGCTTGGACTACGTTGTATTGACATCGGTGGACAGAGACGGTTAGTATGCTGTCACTGATGTCTTCCAGTGTGGGCTCAATTGTGCAAATCAGTGCAAGTGTTGAGAATTCTTCTTTGAAATGAGTCAACTGTGCCGAACCTTTGGAAAGTGCCTACATACTCCTAGTATCTCTCTATACCTGGTAAAATACTATAGAAGTTACACTCAGAGGATCATCTTTTCCAACCTAAATTATTCTGTGATCGAGTCCAACCATCCAGCTAACCCTGCTGCTAAGCCATGTCCCTAAGTGCCACATCCACACGTGTGGATGGTGATGGACTCCACCCCTTCCCTGGGCAGCCCGTTCCAATGCCTAACCACCCTTTCCACAAAGATATTTTCCTGAGGCTCAATTTCAGCCTCCCCTGGTGCAGCTTGATGCCGATGCCTCATGCCTGACACCTTCTTCTCTAGACTCCTTTCAGATAGCTGTACATAGCAATGAGTTCTTAACGTTAAAAATATACAATAATTAATAAAATATTGTAAGAACCTTTTTCTTTTTTCAAGGTACACACACTATATTCTACTTGATCAGAAAAAAAATCACATTCATACACTATGCTATTGCAGAACTTGTTTTCAAAAGCTACACCTGAAATAAATTATACTTAATAGTATTGAAAGTTGCTTTTTGTTCTGTGGTTGTAGTAGCTCTTTTGTGGTGACATCATGTGCATGAGAAAAACAATTGTAAGGACTCTTCAGTACACTTTAGGTGAAAATCCAATAGCTTCAAAGTGGTTTACAAGAAAAGAGCAATAATGCTTAGTTGGATGTTTCAGTTTTTTTGTAGGACGGCTTCTCAGATCAATAGTTAAAGTTTAAATAGTTAAAGTCATTTTGTTCTTAGGCTGACAGTGAACCCACAAAAACAAGTGAATATGATTATATTTAATCTGTGTGCAGAGTGAGGCTTGGTAGAATATCTGTTGCAAACCTTTGGCATAAGCAGTAAAATGAGTTTTATCTTTGACTAAGAACTCCTTTATGAGTTCGGATTTAATTGTGACTCTGCTTTTTTTTTTTTGTCTCTAATAAGTAAATGCATTTCTTGAGCAGAAAGGTTAACTGAATAATTGGAATACTTGTAGATATGCCTGATGGTGGAGCAGAACACTTTGCAAAGACGGTCTCCCATCTGAAAGAAAGGTACGTTAATAATGTATTACTGTTATTAGTAAAAAACTTTCTTGTTGTATCTTAGTTTCAGCTGGGATGGAATTGTTTTCTTCAGAGGGTCTGATATAATGCTATATTTTGGTTCTAGGAGAAAAATTATAACACACTGATGTTTATAGTTGCCTGCTATCTATCTATCTATCTATCTATCTATCTATCTATCTATCTATCTATTTATGTATTTATTTATTTAGCCTGTAACGTCTTTCAGAGCCAAAGCCATTTGCAGCAAAGGGCCCCAAGGAGCTGGGAGGGAACGGAATTAGGACAGCTGACATAAACTGGCCACAGGGACATTCTGTGCTATTTGACATCACAAAGAAGGAGTTTTGGAGGCGTGGGAGTTCATGTCACTCTCTTTTGCTACTTGGTGGGCTGGCTGGGCATTGGTCAGGGGGTGGTAAGCAATTGCTTGTGCATCACTTGCTATATTTGTCATAATTATTATCCTTTTCTTTAGCTTAGTAAATAGTTTTATCTCAACCCACAAGTTCCACTTTGTCTCTTTTTGATTCTTTCCCCCTTCCCAGTGGGATGGGGGAAGTAACCAAGAACTGCGTGATGCTGAGCCACCTGCCAGCTTAAATCACAACATGTGCTATGGCATGTAGGTCAGAATTGCCTTTAGCTGGATTCTGTGAGAAGCCATACAAATAGAAAAGTGTGCCTTCAGCTTGTTTATGTGCCCTTTTTCCCCCCATTATTTGTATTTCTGGTACAATAGTCCCAAAATATTTTGAATTGGAATGCACTTCCAATTTAGCACAGGCTTATTTAAAGTTAAGCACTGGATTATTTCTTTGACCATGTGTCAGGTCAGAAATACATCTTCTCTGTATTTCAGAGCTGTAATAGTAAAATATTATTTAAAACTTAAAATAGTAAAATAGTATTTAAAACTTCATGCAGTAACCTGTGACTGACAGAAAAATATTACATATAGACAGACTGCAAAGAAATGGGAGGTTTTGTATTTGACTTTCATTCTATTTCAGCTCACATCAGTAAAGTCAGGAATTAAACACATTATGTTTTGTTTGAACAGTGATATTACAAAAAAGCAATAGTGTCAGTACTTGCAGAAATCTGTTGTTTTAGCCATATATCCCCAATTAACTTCGCTCTGCTTACGAGCGCATCGTTGGTTTGGTTATGTTTGGGTTTTGTTACATCGAACGTTTACCGACAGTGATAAAAATCCCACGGATGTGCTCATTTCCAGTTTCTTTTTCTCAGGAACTCAAAAATAGTTGTGGAATGCCTTACCCCTGATTTCCGAGGGGACCTTAAGGCTGTGGAGAAGGTAGCACTGTCAGGGCTGGACGTGTATGCCCACAACGTGGAGACCGTTCCGGAATTACAGAGGTAAGCAAGAACAGCGTGTGTAAATGGAAGCAGAATGCAGTACAATAGGAGAAGGGATTTTGTGAAAGGAATTCTCTGTGACTGAGAGCCAGAGCCATTTATTTAAACCTGCTTTCAGCACGCAGCTCTCGGTCCCGATCCCATGACCACAGGCCTCTCGCTTTGTCCTAAAAAAGGACGAACAAAAGAACCGAAACATTCACTGCGAACGGAGCATAGCTGAATCCCATTGTGTCGGGTTCTCTTCTTGAGAACTAGGTTTTGTTTCGCAGCTCTGTAGTACTTTGAACTATCTGCGGCTTACACACAGCTTGCCCTGCGGCAGAAAAGGCGCAGGCTGCCCGGGCGCTGTTCCATCCCGCTGCTCCCGGCACTCTGCAGCCCGTTGGTTTTCCGCGGTTCTGCGGGTGCGTCGCGCTCGCGATCTGACAGTACTCTGCCACGAGAAAAAGGAACGCTTCCCTGCTGGCAAGGACGTTCTGTACAGCTCCGCCCGCAGCCACGCGGCGTGCTGCCGCTTCGCGTCGCGCCGGCCTTGCCCCGCCCGCCACCTTCCGCTCGGGCGGCCGGCCGCCTCAGGACTGGGGAGGCGGGCGGGGAGCTCCGAAATGGCGCGGGGCCGCGGTTCCCAGCCTGCCTCGCGCGGCGCCGCCCTGCCCGCCGCCCGCCCGCAGAGGGCGCCCGCGCCGCGCCGCGCCCGGGCCTCGGGGCCGGCAGGCGGCCCGGAACGGCGAGCCGTGGTTTGGGCTTCGCGGGATGTAACAGAATGTAACTGTCGTGGCGTCTTTAACTCGCCGATGTTCTCCCCGTCGTGCTGAAAACCTCAAAGGAAAATCCGCGATCCCCGAGCCAACTTCGAGCAGTCCGTCCGTGTGCTGAAGCACGCCAAGGAGGTGCAGCCCCGTGTCATTTCCAAGACATCCCTCATGCTGGGGCTGGGTGAGACAGATGAACAGGTGTTTTCAACGATGAAGTGTGAGTTTTCTTGTTTTCTTTGCTATTCTTTTCCAAGAAGAGAAAAGTTCCCAGTGGATAGTGCACACAGGCATTTTTCACAAGATATTTGTACATCCTACAATGTTTCTCCCAAATCCAGCTGAAGGATTGTCTACCTGTACTTTATCCCTTGCATAATAACCATATATTTAGAAGGCAGTGGTGCAGCCTTGTTTTTCTGCAGCTGTGACGTATCAGTTCCTGCCCAGCATTTCGTACAGAAGTGTGAAGTTCAGCCTCAGGGCTGTTTGCATGTCATGGATGTCTTTGGAGCCATCCAGTTACTCTACTCTCATTCCTCTCCCTTTCTCTAAGTAGGAGCTGAAGAACATGTAAATGTGCTGCTATTAAACCCATTTATCAGTCTAATCAGGTTTCAAGGTAACAGTGAGTGCAAAGTGCTGTAAACAAAACATCATCTTTTTATTTGACTTGGGGGCAAGTAGTTCACATAGCCAGGAAATACACAGAGGTATTCATTCAAAATCTGATCCCTCACACCTGATCACCACAGCAAGCATCGCCCTGCAAGCTAGCTGACTGCTGGGTGCCTGGGTTACTTTCTGTAAGCAGACAACCTGAACTCATTTGTTGCATCTTGATTCTAGTAAATATCCATCTTGCAAGTTTTTGCAGGCATTAAAGCTAACATCTACCCTTCGGTGTGTAAAGCTGGCTAAAGGTGTTGGCAAATTTATTTCTCTTCAGAAAAGTACTGGTAACTTCAGCATGAAGGCTTTGAACCAGTGGAGAAGTGCTAAGTGCATGTGTCCATTTTCCCTCAGAGGAGGGCTTTGACCTAAAGATGCAGTGAAAAGCAGCAAAACAAAAAAGAGCATGTTGTCTCTGCAGTGAGACAAGTGACTGCAGTGCAGTGGTATTCTCTCCAGCTCTGAACTAGAGAGATCGTGCAGCAGCTTGGATCTCAGAACGAGGTGCATTGCTGCTGCTTGTGGAGGTTGCAGGCTCTGTTCAGGGAAAGCAGAACGTACCCCCTGCAGGGTGCTGTGGTTCAGCCTTGCACATGGGGTGTTAGCCACCTGCTGACAATCCCTTGTGGTGCTTTTGCCACTAACAAGGACATTTATTTTTGCAGTGTTGCGTGAAGCAGGTGTGGATTGTTTGACTCTAGGACAATACATGCAACCAACAAAACGTCACCTAAAGGTAATTTCATTTACAGACAGAATTATGGTCTGGACCTTGCAGTAAAGTTTTTTCTTTCTAAAACGAGGCTTGATTTGCATCCTTCCCTTAACTGTGGATGTTGGGAAATATTTCCTTCCTTGTCTAACTTTATTCCCATCTGTTATGGACTCCTTGCTAGAAATGGCCCCAGCTACAATCATTCCATCCTCTGCAGACTTTCCATTGTTACTATTAGCTGGGCAGACAGCTGGAGCTGAGGAATGATTCTGCAAAACAAGAGTCTCCCTGCATGCCTCAAACAGAATGGCTTGAGTCAGCTCTTCTTCGCTGACTGGTAGGCTGGCCCTTAATGGTGCCACTTCAGCTGCAGAAATTACCATTTATTTCTTCTGTAACCTGTCCAGAGCTTGAGTCTCTGTACTGTTACTCTGTTTCACTGAAATAATTTGCTAACAAAGAGATTTGTAGGACTACTATGTTGTTTGTTTGTTTGTTTTTACTAACTTGGACAAAAAGGTTTGTGCAAAAGGACTGTTTGAAAACAGAGCTAAGAACACGATGAAGCAACAATTTTGCAGCTATATCTGTTTTGGAATGTAATGTTTTGAATTGAGATTTAATTGTGCCATGTTGCCACATGCTGTCTATATTTTATTTCCTTTACATTAAGGGCTGATCAGAATGAATTCTTTTCACTCAGGTTGAGGAGTATGTAACACCTGAAAAATTCAAATACTGGGAAAAAGTAGGAAACGATCTTGGATTCCATTACACTGCTAGCGGGCCTCTAGTGCGTTCCTCCTATAAAGCAGGTACATTACTAAGCAGTGTTAAATCATTTAGGATGTGATGTTTTATGTAATCAAGCTAAAACTGTGAGGTAATAGGCAACAAAGCTCACCTTTTCTCAAGAGCAAATTATCTAGTCACGCTTTTTTACTGTTTACATTTACTGTTTTTTGTAGTTCATCTATAGTACGTATCTGTGCAATTGTTGTGTGGCTTGTCACCTTAAATAAGCTGGTTTTTTGGCAAACCAAGCTTGTGCTATACTTAATGCACAGGATTCATATGTAGGGTACACAGCCTTCAGTTTTTCCATTACAATCTGCCACTTGAACACTTGAGGCTTTAATGGAGCCAGTTGTTGCTTGTGATGCAGTTTTGATGCTGAAGGCAGAATTTATTTGCGGTGCCCTAGAAATAATTAGACACACTTAAGGCAGTGCTTTTTCTGACAAAGCAGTGTGTTCAGTAGCAGCTGATCTTAGTGGCACTGCCGTGTAGGTGCAACGTTCTGCTTTTTCCTAAGGAGAGAGCACAGAAGGATGGTTTGGGGCACCTTGCTTCTCAGGCTATTTGAAGCAGGATTTATAGTGGGTTTCATTACAAGTTGCTGCTACTTCATAAAATAGGAATTAATTTTTAATTAAATCAATTCACCTCGACCTGGTTGAGAACACAAAGCAGCAGAGCTTTTTCATAACACTGAACATGAAGAAAATTCAGATTTTGAGGGGATGGATGGTATTGCTTGTTGAGTTATGGATTTGACTTTTTACACATCCTGGCTGTACTGAAAATGCAGCTGTGTAGAACTGACTAGCTATAGAATATTGGTAAGCCCTAATACAGAATGCAATAGGAATGCACGTTGTTTCGCTTCGTGTCCTGGAAACACCTACAAATGACTTCTGGTGCTTTTTTGCCTTTTGATTAGGTGAATTCTTCTTGAAGAACTTGGTGGAAAAAAGAAAGACGAAAGTCATCTGAAAATGAGAGTGAGCCTATTTAAAGCAGCCAGTTCTAAGGATCCTTTTTCAGCACATAATTATACCCAGTTCCAGAAATACAGAAGACCAGATGGCGGAGGCACGAAAACTTACTATCTTTCCAGAACATTTTACTCTTACCAAAACACTGTTATTGTACCTAACTCCTGGCAATGCTACAACTATGTAGTCCTTCCAGCATTAAGTAGTAAGTCAGAAGACAGAATTGATTTTGAAAGAGCAAAGTGATTGAGGTAAGCTGAAAAATAATCAGAGGTTTAAGTAAAGATTTGATGCTACCATCAATGTTGCTGCAATTAGATACTGCTTAAGATGCCAATAACAGGTATTTTGAAAGGCACTGAGATCTTGCTGTGTCTTACCATTACTATGTAACACAAGCTTGCAGGGACTGTGGGAAATAAAGGATTTACAAAACAGCATACATGACAAAGGACCACATTAGGATTATTTTGAACCACACCAGAGAAGTACTGTTAATTCAAGACATTATGTCTTTTGCCTGCATCTTAAGAAAATTAACTGTGCCATTCTGAGAGCTAATGCTTTGCAGGTGTCTCAAAGGATGAGTCTCAATTAGAGGATGAGGTGAAGAAAACAAGATAGTTAACTTTGTATAGATATCAATTTAAAACACTAGGAAATTGATAGCAGCAAAGAGGGAGCCACCTTCAGCTTGGGTATGTATGTGACTGTAACAAACCCCTCTGCTTTCTCCAGATGCTGCTTCAGCATTGAGTGTCCAGATTTGTGCATATCCTGTACTGTAATTCTGCTCTGTTGTTGCCTGGGGATTAAAGTTCTGTACCCCACCTGAGGGTGTGGAGGTTGCATTCAGTCTGGGTGCCTGCCCCAGGGGATTTGATCTGAGTGTTTACTCTTCTGCATTCAGATTTAACTGCACTGTGGCTGAAATGTAAAGTCTGTTATGTACTGTACTAAGCTCAGGTAGAAATAAAAGTGTGGCATATGGTACAATAGCAACTGTTCATTTCTGTCTTTTCAGTCATGGTCATCTCTCCTTAATCATTCTCAGCTGTGCGTTCTGAACAGTAGATAAGAGTTTTTGAAACTGGCTGAAGCTTTTATTTTTACAAAGTTGTTGGGAAATATTCCCAGGAATTTGTTGTCTAGTTGTAATAAACTCTTATTCCAGTAAAGCTGGAGCTGTCTGCAGTACTTACATACACTTTTGTAGTCTATAGAAAGGAGAGAGGACCCTCCCACTACTCCATGCTCTGTTAGGATGACAGCTAATGAGCAGGTGGAATCTTGGTATTGTCATAGACAGTGAAAGTCAAACTCTGCCACCAAGGCCAGTGTTGCATAATTGATACTTCACAAAATAAAGCACTAAGTATAGCAATACTAAGGCATTATGAAGACAAATTAGCTTTAAACTAAAAAGGAATATATTTAATTAAATAGTATGACGGTAGTGTAAATTAGGGAGAGATTGTATGTTCTTTATGGCTCAGGCTTAATGCCTGTACCTTGAAAAGGTGAAAATTTTGAAGTTATCAATAAGTCTGCAAAGGAGTCTTGAACAAGAGCAGGCATGCTGTGGGCCACAGCCACCTCCCTTCAGCTGAAACACCACATAGCAGAGCAGCAGAAGGTTGGCACTACAGCAAGGAGTCTGAATACTGCTCTGCTTCAGCAGGCCAGGTGAGGTGCAGCACTAACCTGATGATACCCACACATGTAATGACTGCCAGCTTTTATTAGAGGCCCCCCTATAAACAATGGGCTTTGATAGAGCAGGTTTAGGAAGCTATTGTAGCTTTTGCCAAGTTACTGTTTTCAGTATAATCAACACCAGAAAAATGAAGAAAAATTCTGAGCCATACAGCAATTTTAGAACTGCCAAGAGGACACTGCACAATGAACATCTATGACTTTTTTTTCCTATTGAGACAAATGTTTCTGTGAAACAGTCTAACATTATTTCATATGGTAAGTTTTTTTTTTACTGACTGCTGCTGGGTGGATCAGAAGATGATCTCAGGCTTTACACAACTGTCTGACAGCAGGCCCCCAGTTACACAAGCTCTGTAAGCCATTTTCTAGTCACATGCTTTGTATGGCTTCTAGGAAAGCAGTCATATTTTGGCTGCATAGATGTATTTTTGTTTCATTTCTGAGGGTCTTTGAGGACCTCTGACAATTTGTACAACATAGATGATTAGCTTTAAAGTTCTTTTTCTAGTTGAAAAAACTACTTTTCCAACTATCTTTCATCCCTATTCCCATTTTTTCCCCTATCACTTTATGTTGAAGGCACCAAACACTCCGAGGTTATGGCTATAGATTCAGCACTGATCTCATGACTTCTCTAATCTTGTTTCAGAAGAGATTTCACATTGAATATTTGCAAAGCACTTAATTCTGTCTGCACTTCTTATAGTACCGTATGCCTGCTTTGTCAGTTTCCCCTCGCACTCAAGAAAACAGTTCTGGGAATACGATCTCAAGTCAACGTGTTCTTTAAGAGAGCGACCTTTTTAAAGCATCATTATACCAACCAACACCACACAAAGCATAATTAAACATACACAGCCAACTGGAGATATGCTGCACCATCCAGTGACTTACAGAGGCATTAAGTTAAAAAAGAAAAAGCATTCATTCAAGAATAGACTTGTTTTCCATCTGATCAGTGAATAATAGGAGAATAGGGGTGTCCCCTTTTTTCACTACATGGAAAGTTATTAAAGATGACATTCAACTTGCACTAGCAATTCTCAGCTTGAATTGAGGGGGAAAAAAAAAAACCAGGCAGTGAAGACCTATGCCTAAAGTAATTATAGATAACACATTATTTCCCATACTGTCTGACACTTCATTTTGAATTTCAGATGTTGAGCATTATAGCATACTATAAATTCTATGTCACCCCCAACGAAGGCTCAAGGGATGAACAGAGGTATAAACTTACTAGCCCTCGTGAGATCTAACTGCTCTTATGCGGCTCTTTGTACAAAAATGTGTGTTTGCTCTATTCAGTTGCGGTGCTCTTGGCCATCCTCATTCCAGGAACAGTTTTGTCTGAATTAAGAGTTTCACATGCATACAAAGAGGTAAAAAGAGTACATCACGTCTGGCACTTGGATTTACTACTGTACATCTTGAGTGAGACAATTTATGCAGCCCATATGCTACTCATAGGCTTGTATTAAACTGTACTGCTTCAGCTGCTGTATTCACACTTTTGCGCTGAAAAATGGCGTTGCAGTGGGATTGCATTTTATTAAGAAACATCAAAAAATTAGAGCACAGGAATCCATTACTCATATTACACAATTCTCATCAAGAATTACATTCTGTAAGATCCCATAGACACAAACCCAACAGCACTCAACCCCAGCTCTTTCATGCTTTTTTCGTGAGCATTCCTTCAAGAAACAGGAATACAAGTCATCTCCAACACCATTTCCCTGGCAACCGTACTCTGAAGATGAGCAGTGATTTTGGCCTGTGGTAAGATTCTTCTGCATGTATGCAAGATGAGCCCTGAAACAGTGCTGTGCTACCCTAATTATAGTTCAGGGCAAGAGTACTACTTGTTAGCACCCTCTCAATCCCAAAGGGGACATTACCAGCTTGCTCTCTCTGGTTCTGCTGGGGTAGTCCAGAAAGATGTCTGCCTGTATTCACCAGACGATCCAGCACTCTGGAGTTTGAGCACTCACATTTGCCACACCTGTATCACAGGTGTATCACAGGGCAGCCTTTGCTCTAGGCGTTGTATGAAAGCAGCACTAATGACTTGGGAAGAGGAGACACCACTATGGAAGATAAGTTTAAGGCTCTATAATTCCCATTCATTTTGATAAGCTTCCAATACATTCCTCACAGAAGAATCCCATGTGTGACAGCAAAAAAAAAAAAAAAACAAACAACAAAACAACTTCAGGCATACTTGCCCAAAGTGATTGTAGAAACCATTGAGGTGCAGCATCTGAAAGCATCCAGCTCAAAAGTACACATAGGACAGCCAAACAACACTACCTTGTATTGCCTCTGCAAATTGTTACACATCCCTCCAAGCTTCAAAGATCCATCCTCAGGCTTACATGGTACCTGTGCTTCCATAGTAAATAGTTACAGCAACAGTCCTCATTACCAAGACACTGATCTTGTGCTCTCAGTACAACTACTGACATAGCATACTTGAAGGCACAGCTGTTGTACGCATTCAGAAAGTAGTCTGTGACTGCTTACAGGATTCTATTATTGAACTAAGACTTCCATGCCTTCTAGTCCAAATCCTCTCTCTGGTCAGCCCTTTCTAACACTTTCTCCACTTCATAACCCCATGCAACAAGCCAAACACAGAGTCTATAATCAAGGACTTTAATAGCACTGGCCAATTGAGAATAATAAAAACAAGTAGAAAGAAAGTAATAATAAAGGCAAAAGTATCACGATACGATCAGGAAGTATTAATTCCTGCTAATGAAATGAGGTAGCAAGCTGACTATGTATGGGGCTGAATTTTTTTTCTTTTTTAAATTTTCTGAACAGCAGAGAATAATTCTTGCAGGTTCATAAAGATACTGCTTTTATTCATAAGATATAAGCAGAAAGAACAGTAGAAAAAGCATTAGCTTTGAAGCTAACGTTTGCTTTCTACTTGGACTGACACTGAATTAAGGTATGTCTGCTCAAATTCTGTGTTTGAACAAGCAGCAGGCAGAATGCTCTTCTGCTGAAGGAAAGTTGTATGGTGGTAATTTATGAAAATCATGCCCCAGGAATCTGATCAAATCAGTAATTTATGTGCTGCATATGGAATGTAGGCAAGAACCAAGAATCAGAAACAAGATCAGCCAGTGGATTGGTTTATAGCTACTACTCCACTGCCAACAAGTATGTGATAGACATCTGCAGAAGCCACCTGGCACCCAACAGATGCAGTTCAGACTGCATCAGCACCCACTGATCCCAGTGAGGATCAGGGCAACATAGTTGCAGTCAGCTCTGTTTTAGGTCTCAACCCAGAACTACCAAAATTCACATAGAGCTCATCTTTCGACTCCATCACCAGTTAAAACAGGCATGTAAGGGGAAAGAATTGCCCCAAATGACAATATAAAAAAGTGAGACCAACTGAGTTCCTGATCACTGTCTGTAACTGGACTAAAGTAAAATAGATGTTCCATTTCTTTTGTGCTCATATCACTTGAGCATTTACACTTAAAGTGCAGTGTAGGAACACTTCTGGAAGCAGAAGGTTGTAGCTTGAGCTTAACTTTTCCTCTTAAAGGTTGATTCATTATTAAAAACAGGTTTGTACCATCCTCAGTAATCAAAATTGCTAGAAAAATAGAGATTTGAAAATACGCTGAGTTCATGTGTACCAGGTGCTGTTTTCTAGCGTAAAATCGGATTGTAGTTTATGAAAAATATCTTTCCTTTAAAAAAAAAAAAAAAAAAAAGAAAAACATAGGGTTACAGTTATTATCACTAAGAAGGTGACAGAATTCCTTCGGTACCTATTAAACATTATACTCTGGGCTTTTTGACAGGTGGGTCCTGCAGGCTGAACTTCGGAATTTCACAAGAAGAAGCAAAAGGGATTCTTTTGGCTGACACCTTCTTCCCAATTGTTTCAATCTGAAGGAGAAAAAAAAAAAAAAGAGAAAAGCACATTTAGCAAGTGAGCACAGCAAACTAACAGTCACATGAGCAGAGTACAGAGAGTTTACTAATTAAATCCAGGTCACAACCACTTCTGAGGAACACTAGAAGCTATGAAGCACACTGTGTATGCGGACCATTTGAGAGTGGAAGTGCAAAGAGTTTAGAAAAATCAGCCTTTCGCTTGTTCCCATGTAGAGATTTAAAGAGTTGCATCCTAGAAATGTAAGTATTCATGTGCCCTAGCTTCCATACAACTATCAGTATAAATAACATCAACAAATGTTACTGGGTATTCAGAAAGTGTGTTTTCAAGCCTCCTTTGTTCGGAGATCTCTATCCACTAAATAAGGATAAAGAAAAGCTTCCACCCTCTTTGAGGGAGTGGGTTGTTTCTGAAATAATTCAACTCAATGCTAAAGACAGTCAGCTGTTTAAGAGAAAGTTAAGACATACAAAGAAACCAGGGCCCTACAACATTCAGAAAGGGAGATTTCTGATAAATTCTACATGAGATTAATGTAAATTGGTAGGATGAATTACTAAGAGTGGGGCTTACAGAGGACAAAACATCAACTAGCAAAAACTAGAAATAAATAGTTCAGATGCCCAATAAGTAAGAACATCTTTCCTGTGATACTTGCTAAATGTCACTGGAAGGAACCTTGAAGCCCACCCAGATCCTGCTCCTTGCCATCTGCTGGATCAGGCTGCACAGGGCTGCATCCAACCTGGCCTTGAATGCCTCCAGGGACGGGGCATCCACAATTTCTACAGGCAGCCTGTTCTAGTGCTTCACCATCCTCAGTGTAAGAAATTTTTTCCTAATACCCAATCTAAGTCTCCCCTCTTTCAGTTTAAAACCATTCCCTTGTCCAATCTCTACCACACCCTTTAAGAAGTTAGTCTCCCTCCTGTTTATAAGCTCCCTTCAAGTTCTGGAAGGCTGCAATGAGATGCTCTCAGAACCTCCTTCTCTCCAGGTGGAAGGAGCTCAGCTCCCTCAGCCTTCCTGTAGAGGAGAGGTGACCCTCCTCTGGGCCTGCTTCAAGAGCTCTGTCTTTCTTATACCAAGAAAGTACTGCAGGGCAGAAACAAAGCACCAAAAGATAAAGTATTCTAAGTTAAAGAGTTTAACTATTTTAAATAAGTTTAGCAGAAACTTAATGAATATTCTCAAGATGGACACAGAAGTTACCTCAGCATGCTCTGAATAAGAGTTGTTTAAGCAAGCATGTCATATTTGTCTATAACAACTTCACTGTTATCTCCACAGCAGTTGACAGCAAATTTTAATTAAATCACATGTAAACAAGCTTATGTTGTTCAAGCAGGTGTAAAAAGAAAGAAGATAAAAGAGGAAAATCTGTGGCCATTATGCATGTAAACAGTGTGCTCAGGAATATGTTACATAAAGCAATTAAAACATACATCCAACCTGTCCTGCTGATTTACTTGTAGTCTTGTCCAAGGATTTCATAACTGTAGTTTTAGTCAAGTTCTTTGTCTGCTAGAAGTGGTTCAAGACTTGCTTATACTACGGAGTATTGATGGCATAGTCTAACATAGTTTGATTCTTTTAAAAGAACAAGAGATTTCAAAACAGCAGGTAGAGAAGCTACTGAATGTGCTAATGGAAAAATTCATTTAGATTTAAAGCCTCACACGAAGACAACAGTTTCCCCTTCCTTGCTATTCAATCACTGCAGTGAGCAAAAGCAGAAGGATTAAATAAACTCCAGAAGCAGCAGCATCAAATTGGTTACCTGAAAGCCAATGACTTGTAGCTCATTATGAAGATCATCGAGAACTCTCCTACCATCAAATATAAATGCAGGCTTCAGCATCTTTTTGTGAATACGCTCATAATCCAACTCCTGTGAAAAGCAATTAAAGCAGACACAGGAAATAAGTTGCCTAACACCATCTTTTATTCTTCACTTAAAAGAAGGTTGATGAAGGTGACATTTTTACCTTAAACATGTCCCATTCAGTGCAGATTACAAGAGCATGAGCTCCATCACAGGCTTCATATGGATCCTGACTTATAGTGACCAACCGAGACACTGTAATAGAAGGAAAATAAAGTCTTGTCCTGCAAGAATCTGGTGCATCCCAACAAGATTTTCCTTTGTCAGCCTACTCAAAGACTCTTGGGTTGCTTATCTAAACATGTCTTCTGTCACTACTTTTGTCACTTTGATTTTACTTGATGAAAGCAGCTTGTATCCAGCATTCAAACAGGTAGAATCCAGGCACTTAAGTGTTTGAAGTTAAGCACTCAAATTTAAAGAACGCAGTCAAATCAAAAGCATCTCTAGAATTGGGAGTTACTACTGACTGATCAAATGGCAACTCTTATCAAGGTCATTGCTTGTACAATATCAGTACTTAACACTTATTTAATTCTCAGTTCACACCACATTAAATAAGTCTGTGTGGGCTGCATTTGTTTGCCTCAGAAGCCTAAAGGCAGCCCTCCCATCACCCTCAAAGTTCAAGGAGATGTGAAGGTAACATACACCTTCCTCATCACGGGCCATTTTCCTCACTTCTGGAAACAACTTGATCTAGGTCTTCTCCCCCAACCACACACCATCACTGGCCTGTCCCACCCACTAAAGGGAAGTAAGAAAAGGAGTCCTAAAAACCCTTTGTTCCTGCAAGAGACTTGTAGTCAAAGACAACTACTTTAAAAACTTCCAGTTTGAATGAACAGATTAATTAGGAAGCACTGATAAATGAGAAAGTAATACAGGGCAGGATGCTCTACACTGAATTCCAGAATTATTTCTTTACTTCTACTTTACATAAGCAGACAAGACAGGACTCAGGGTAAAAAGGAGCTCACAAAGCAACATTAATCTCCCTTGCAATTGAATGTTCTTGCTTGTCTTTCCCTAATTTATACAGAGAGAAAATTCTTTTCTATGTATTCAAGTGAGCATTTGAGAAAAATATACAATAGTACAGAATTAGCATTAGCCCATAAGAGCAAAGGGGAAAGAGAGAATACTGTAATCTTTGAGCTAGGCCAATCTTCTACTTTGATAAGTGTAACTAACAGCACATCATTTCCATGGTGAAAATGAATACATAATATTTAAATAGACTTATGTATTTTGAGAGCAGAGTTTCTTCTGGCTGTGGTGTGGGGAGGATAGTGAGCGTAGAAATTTAATGTAAGCATCCTTACCTTGGTTGTCTTCTGAGACACCTGGATGCGAGAGATCCAAGATGATTTGTTCCTTCGGTACTTTAGGGTCATAGATATGGAGCTTTGCTCCTTCATCCATTAAATACTTGCTAATGTAGATGCTAGATGACTCTCTGCAGAAGAGAATTAAACAGTTAAAGAACCAGCTGGTATGTTTTAATAACACAGATCCTCAATTGCGGTGAGGCTCAATGTCGGAGCTTTATACTAGTTTTATATGAAATGTCTTAGCAATAATCTATGCCAGCAGCAAAATAAAAGTCTTGAGGAAGGTCAAGGAGAGTAATTTTAACAAGTTTGCATCTCTTTTGCTGAATCACGTAAGAGAGGGGTACCAAGTCCCAGTACTGCTACTGACCATAGGTAACAAGGCATCACTCCTAAATATGTCATGCAAATTGTACTTGGAGAGAACTGTATCAAGACTGTCTCTTATAAGAAAAGAGAATTAGCCATCCCTGGGGAAACAAAGATGGAATTTTGGCTTCTAATAGCAATTTGAATCAGCTGCAAAAGTGTTAGCATTCTTTACTGGAAGGACACAAGAAGCAGCTTTTACTTTTGTTCTATTTAGTCCCCAATTTGCAAGTTATCTGTTTAATTTTTGAACGATTCAGGTATGTTGTAGAGATCAAGAATCAACTGTCTCACCCATTTAAGAAGCACATAATAGAGATCTTTGATTCAGACGAGGTTAAGGATCCCATATCTGACCTGTTTTTTTAACAGAACTGAAATTGTGGGGTTTAGCTGCACAGCTGTATCTAGTGCAGGGATTCCACGTTAATTAATTGCATTCGCTTTCTTACCTTGTGTCCCCAGTATCTTTCTTGAATGCAAATCCTAAGATAGCAATCTTCTTATCAGCGACAGTATTGAACAAGCTGTCAATAATACGGGAAGCAAATCTCCGCCTCTGGTAATCGTTCATGTCTATCACCTGAAGTTATAAAAAGCATTATGGCTCAGAAGAGAGCTATTAACTATAAACCAATTGTACTAATGACCAAGCCAAACTAGTCACAAAAGTTCAATAGATGCTTGAGAAATGAAATATTTTTATTTAGTGTCAAATAATCCAAAGGTAAGTTCAGTTAACTTAAAACTTGAGACACATACAATTTTAATCCATGACTGCAGATGCATTTACAGACACACACACAATCCAGTTGAAGGGCTAGATTTTTTGTTATTTTATATTTAAAAGAAAAAGTTAAAGAAAAAAAAAAAAAAAAAATCACAGCTGTCCAATTCTAGGCAGAAATGTGGAAAGCAGTTGCAGTGTTAGAGTGTCTGATGTTACCTGAACACCCTTTTGCTAGACCTACACTTCCCTACATGCCTCTGGCTACTGTAAGAGCTCTGTATCTTATAATCCACTTTAAGAGATTTCAGTTCACAAAACTTACATTGCTGAAGCAGACTTTGAAGCGCCTTGCTTTTGATGTCATATGGAAACGTGTTCATCCAGCCTGATTGTTCTAGTGCTTTCCTCCCAGCCTGCTTCATACTTTGACCCCCAGCCTTTAACTCACATGGCACCAGATCACTAGTAGAAAAGGGGAAAAAGGCTCCTCACCTAGTCAATATTTACCACAAACTGAAAAGAACTATTTTTTCCCTATTGATTTTGACATTTTCAACCCAAAGCAGGAATCAACAGCAACCTGCAAAACATACAGTGTAAACACTGCAGCTGAAGGATGGTGGCAAACTAGGTTTCTTCAAGAAGTGAAAGTAGTGAGATTCTGTAATTCAGCAAGGTGTTGTAAAGGGAAGGACATGACAGGCAGTGATGGGCAACATAGGGATAGCAGGCAACAGGGCAAGAGAGACATTTCTTTCTGTAGGTTCAAGTGCTGAAGACGACAGTATTAGAGAACCTTGTCCTGCCTAAAGGCCAGACAGAAGAAAGTTTGGATTCTGGGACTGCTCTGATCAGCATGTCCTTCAGACTTTGTCCAAGGTCTTCCACGTACGTGCACAGGGCTGAACTACTGACACTGCGATGCTCACATTGCCAAGGAAGGGACTCACAGAGCTGCTTATTCAGGTGCTTATGTGTATTACAGGATGACCCAAGCAGCATGGGCTGAGGTAGATAGATCTCTGCAAGTTGACATTGCTCTGAGGAAGCAAGAGACACAGGTAAGAGCTCATATTACATGAGCACAGCACTCTCTACGTTATCCAAGCTGTGCAGCAGCCATTCTTGCTATCTGATTTGACCACAGCTTAAGTGACTTAGAAACACTGCAAGTAAGTGCTCTCAGGAGAGCAGGAAAGCATTATGAACAACTAGTTTAAAGTGGTTTAAGAATACAACCCCCTTGACTTATGCTAAATAAAACCCGAAGAAGGACAACAAATCCAGCCAAGGGTCTGGAGCACAAGTTTTATGAGGAATGGCTGAAGGAAACAGGATTGTTTATTCGGCAAAAAGGAGGCGCAAGGGAGACCTTATTTTCTACAGTGATCTGAAAGGAGGTTGTAGAGAGGTGAGGGTTGGCCTCCTCTCCCTGGTAAGAGTGATGGAACAAGAGGTAACAGCCTTGAGGTGCATCAGGGCAGGCTTGAGTTGGATATTAGGAAAATTTCTTCAAGAAAGTGGTGAGGCAGTGGCACAGGCTGCCCAGGAAAGTGGTGGAGTCACCACCCATGGAGGCGTTCAAGAACCAAGCAGATGTGGCACTGAGGGACACGCTTAGTGGGCACAGTGGGGAGGATGTGACAGCTAGATCACATGATTTTGAGGTCTTTTCCAGCCTTAATGATTCTGTGAAAACACTCACAGAGAAAATGGGAAGTGTTCCTATGCACTTGAGCTGCTAAGATATCAAGGTTGTCTTCTCAGAAGTATACTTGGAACCAAAAAGTCTAAACTGAAGTCGTCCCTTGTCTCTTTCAAGACAGTGTTTTTTTCCCCTCCATTATTCACCATGTTATTAAGATAACATGATTAATTCCTGCTCCAAGGATTGTCTATCATCTCCTCATATCTTACACAGATTAAAAGCAACACAAACAGATCTCAGGGCCTAGACTCCTTCTCTGCTATACCAGAGCACCGAAGTTCTGCATTAAATCAGATCCCTCCTGGGCACCTGCACAAGGTTCATGCAGTATGTTAGACTCAGCTCCAATGACAGTACTGCAGTTCTCTCTACCAGGGACTGGACTATCCTAATGAAAGCACTTATGGAACATACCAAACCAAACATCTTCAGAGGCAGACAGCATAAAATCCAAGTCTTTCTTTTCTCAAGCAGAGAAATATGTATAATATCATTATATTAGATATAAATATATATAACACAAGGTTTCTTGAGACTGTTTTTAAGTAGAAAATTAAAAGTGACATCCAACCAGGCAACAGATAACTAGAAAGCAGTATGAGGGACTTTTTGGGGAAATAGACTCCTGCAAAGCCAACAGAGCCAGGTTATGCTTGTGCTTCACATTTTCTACTACTGCTTCTAGACAACTTCAATTCATTTGCTCCAGACAAGTTAATTAACTCCAGACAAAGGCTAAGATTCCACAACTATCAAGTTACTTTTTTTTAGGGTTCTCAGCCCAACCCCCCCAGCATGGCAAGTGTTTTTTAAAAGTATCCCTGCCTTAACACCAAGGCACAGAAGAAGCATGTGGACAATGCTCTAGGGCTGAACATTGAAGAAATATCATTCTGTCAAAAAATAAATACAGAAGTTTAAAACTTGTACCTGTTGCCAGTAACGGGCTACTTCAGGTAAGTTCAGTGCCTCACAAAGGTACACTAAATTCAGGACATCTTTCTGAAAACAGCTGCCTCCAAACCCTGAAAAAGAGGACTGTTACTTTACAAGTGGCTTGTATTAGCAAGGTACTACTCCAATCTTTGTAATCAAGTAGCTTTTGGCAACCGTTGACAGCATTATAGTTTTTCTCCATCATATCACTGCTGGTAAGTGGAAAACCTTACCAATCTCCCAGAATCAAACTCCTCAACCTGCTTTTTGTCAGTTACAAAATCCTGAGGTTTGCTTCAGATCCCATCAAAACAAGATTTAAGCTAGGATCAGAGAAACAAAGAGCCTCTAGACAGCAGAATTATTTACTTTCCAGTAGTACCACCTGGAGAGGTATGAATATTTCTCAGAAGAAGCATGTAAAGGGAAGGTTATGTTCTCCCCTTCCTCCAAATAGCTATTCACAGGCAGGAACCAAAGATCACAAATAACTAACAGAGGTTTGAAACAATTAATAGAAGGATCCTTGACCCTTAGAACTCAGTCCCAGAAGTAACACGACATAGGCTGAATTATAATAACCCAGTGGGAATTCTGGTAATGCATTTACTGTTTACTTTCACTCCTGCATGTACTTAGAAAAGATATTCAATATCATTATTCTCAAGCCATGCTTTCTAGCATGAAGGCTGTATGATTTAATCTCATTCCGTAAGTGTCAAAGTTTCTTGTAACAGTCACCACTACCACATCTTGTTACAGAGGTTACAAGTGGCCATCATGTGTTCTAGGGACATCCCCTTTCCTCAGGCCACTACAAGCCTTTCCCAAAGAAAACTGAGAAGACATTTTGCAATGTGCCATCATCTGTGACACCTAGGAAAAAAGAAAAAAAAAAAAAAGAAAGAAAAGAAGATTGTTTCACTCACCAACACTGGCTTTCAGAAACTTATTTCCAATTCTTTGGTCTGTTCCAATAGCTCTTGCTACTTCTTCAACATCTGCTCCTGTAGCTTCACACAGAGCACTGATCGAGTTAATGCTGCTGATTCTTTGGGCAAGGAAAGCATTAGCTGCCTGAGAATTTAAAAACAAAATAAAACATAGTAGAGAGTACATAGAGCTCAGTTCTTCTGGAAACCAGGATGCCCACAGATCAGCAAGGAGCTAGATACTAGAGTAATTCCTCTTTCAATACAGTGTCTCAATGGCTCCATTGAGACACTAAGTAGCAGTAAGGAGTGTAAAAGTTCCCATTACCTGGCATTTATACCAGCATAACAACGTAGTACTAAAGTTGCAGAGTTGGAAACATTTTACAAAGGTAGCTGCTCTACTGGCTATTAGTAATAACCCCTATTATTAACAAGAATAAAAGGCAAGGAGCTGATATCATCTGTTAACTCAACTGAGATCTCTGGAAAAGATAAATATCCTTTGACATATACTGGGCCCTCCAAATCCCAGATGTCTTTCCTATCTGCACCACCCACTTTTCATAAGAGTCTGCCTAAGAGCTTTGTCTCCCTTGCATCCTTCACTGATTGCAGTAACAGCAATGAGTAACACTAACCAGTTTAGAGAGTTCTGACGACCAGGTATTGGTCGTGAGGATTTTTTCTTTAGGCACCCAGTGCTCATAAACAGCACAAAGAGCACGGACAGCTTTCTGTCCTTCTGGAGAATCATCACCACCAATGAGCACCCTGTCTGGGTTTTTCAAGTCCTTGATTGCTGTTCCTTCTGCAAGGAACTCCGGGTTAGACAGCACCTGTAGGCACAGAAATAAAGTGTAAAACAAAGAACAACAGACAAAAAATAATAATTTGAAAACAGCAGCCTGCTTAGAAATCTGATATTATGCTTACCTGCAAATCCAAGTCAGGCTTAGTATTAGCATCAAATATTCGACGAATGCTCTCTGCAGCACGTACTGGCACTGTGCTTTTCTCAGTGACAATCTTATAGCCATTTGAGTTTTGTACAATTCGTCTAGCACAAGCTTCAATGTATTTCAGATCAGCTGCTCGCCCTTTTCCCATCCCGTAAGTCTTGGTGGGAGTGTTAACCTAGTTACAAAAACACAGTCAGGGAAGAAATGTTTTAGGTCTCTTCTCAATTTCACCTATTCAGTAGGTCTTATGTTATGACAGATGCTTTGCTTCCCTGAGCCCAGTTTGGTCCTACCTCACAATTACTCTAGCTGCCATATCAGATGAACAGCTATTAGCTTTCTTAGTCACCATTTGGTTCTCACCGGCCTCTATTCAAACAGAATTCAAACAAGAACAATTCATAGCAGCTCTGCAGGCTTCTGCAAAACTTAAGCCTTATATTCTAGACACAGCAATAATTTCTTTATGCTTACAGACAGTCATCTTTTGTTTCCTGTCCCATGCTCTAAGTATAAATATTACATGTAGAATCTTGCAACCAGCAAGGCAATTATGCTTTCAACCTAAGTGTAAAGCTGCTGGAAATCATTACAGTGAAGTACACAAAGCATGCAGGAAAGCACTTCTAGATTAAGACAGAGGATCCTTTTCACTACAGACTCAAAGAAATAGCAACAATGTGTAAAACACAACAGCATTTTGTCAGTCACTGACAGGAAGCCAGGTGGCAAAACATGGGTTGTATCAGTGGCAGTCGTCCAACCAAGCAGCATTCACTCTACCCCTCAATGGAGAAAAAGTCAGAAAGAGAGCTCTGTACTGAGGTGCCCTAACAAAGAGGGGACCCAAAAAAAGGAGGACTTCAGTAACAAAACCCAACTGTGACCCAGCAAAACAAACAGAAGTCAGTTCTTTTAGGCTTCACATTATAAGCAGTATGACCTTTCCTGATAAGGTTATGTCTGACTGAACCTGCTTCCTAATGGTGTCATAGCTTAGAAATTGTGATAAATTTAATGAAGGATATTATGGGAAAACCGTGCCAGCTCCTATTTCATTAATTCACAGGATTTTCAAATCTTCTAGAAATAAGCCACCTTCGTAACCAGTGATCAGACTGGTTACATCCCAATCTAGGATATTTATATTTTAATATAAATATTAAAATCCCGTGGACCTCAGTGCATTACAGACAGAACTGCACTATATTCTGCTCTAAGGCCCCCTGCACCTTGCCGAGACAAATATGGGCATTATCATTTTGACCTAGGGCCTGTTGGTCTGCCAAGTACTCTCCTGGCTAGAGGAAACAGATTGCAAGATAACACTAATATAAAAAGTTTACTACTTTTCCCACAGTACACAAAGGAAACAAAAGTCAGTGGCACGGTGACACAGCATGGCTAAACGAATCCTTACGAGAAAACAGAGGACTCCTCCTAGTTTTGTTAACACAGCAAAAAGAATAAATAGAAACTCACAGAAATAAATACAAGATCAGCCTCTCTGATGGCATCATCTATACTGGTGGAAAAGAAGAGATTTCTTCCTCGACAGGATTCCACCACTTCTTTTAACCCTGGCTGAAAGAAAAAAAGGAAAAATAAAAACCACATAAAAAAGAAAACAGTTGAGGTAACAAATGACATACATTAGTCACTCAGGGCACACAGAGCAGTCAAACTGCTATGCACAAACAGATGGAATGTCTTTTCAGGTACAGCGACGCTTTTACTCCATGTTGCATGTTTTCAGTCTGTCAAATGTGAAGTACCCTCTGCAGCTCTATATAGGGGAGAATTAAAAAAACAAAACAAAACCAAATCCTGTTTCTCAGTCAAAACACTCAAACTGTAGTCTCAAAGATTTCATCCACACTGAGCTGCTATTCACATAAGAGATTCTAGGTGTCAGTTATTTACATGCTTAATGCTGTTACCATCAGCAACAAATAGCATCTCTCTACAAGTGGTTCTTTAAGTAAGGTCAAGAAGGAATCTTAAAATATTTCCAAGGCTGCAGGCACAAAGAGGTGCTCATAGCTCTCCTTGTCCCTCAGCCACACAATCCATGATTTCCTAAACTCACGAGCTCAAATCTAATGAACTGACTCAGCATTTAAAATAAATATTCTCCCATCAAATTATCAAGCCCAAACCCTCTTGAAGAAAGGTTGAAAGACAGGAGATAAAGACAACACCTTTTGTCAACTGCTCATGTTTGGACAAGGTTAAGTTTATATCAGAACCACACCTGCATTGTGAAAGCACCACAGGCATGACTTGGTGAGATTCTTTCCAGGGCTTAGGGCACTGGAATACTTTCCCTTCTCTTAACACATCCACTTACAGGTGCATGAACAATCCTCTGTAGTAGAATGGACTATGGAATGTTTTAATTGATCTGTGACAAACATATCCAAATGAAGCTTTTATGTTTTGTTTGAAAAAAATCAAATCACACATTGTAAACTGGTAATCAGTCTCCAGCTTGTTAAGATGCCCATCATGACAAGGGTGAGTAATCACTAGGAAGGCAAAAGTTCACTGTACAGTGAGAGGGAGGAGAAAAAAAAAAAAAAAAAAAAAAAAAAGAAGCAGAAGCTTTCTTGTGCAAGTCATTTTTGCTGTCTTACTTTATATCAAATATTGAACTGAAGAGGAAAGCAAAGGTCAACATAAGCAGACCAATCCATCAGACAGTCCCAACTGTAACCCCTCTAGGATGTAAATAAAAAGGTAGCTCACTAGAAAGTAAAAGAGTTTCCTTGTACTTTCTGACACCGTGAAGAAAAAGTTGAAACAAGAACGAATTGAGTAATAAACAGAAAGCCCTGTGTCTGCAATGACTCAAATTTACAACAGCCTGAACTAATGCTTGGCAGTTTTTGTACATTCTTCATAAGTAAAAGACACCATTCCAGGAAACAGATGTGTTGAGTTGTTTTTTTTTTGTGCGTGTGCTTTAAAAAAAAAATTAAAACAAAAAAACGACAAAACAACAAAACACTCCATCTAAACGTTAATAGAAAACAGAGTACCTACTTTCGTGACCTTCATTCAAATCCTGCTTGCTAATCTGAGCATGATACACATTTTCCTATGAATACATACGACAAAGGAAGCCTACTTATCTCTGTTCAGAGTCACGCTATAGGCTGTGGCTTTTCCCTCCTGCAAACCAAGCCTTAGAGCACATTATGATTAAACAAGGTCCCAGGAGAAAGTCAGCATCATTGTGCACAACTAGAAAAACAGTTTCATTTTTCATTACTAGGCTCTTGGTACAGAACCTAGATACCTTCCTGCACCAGACATATTCAGTTACTGTTTCAAGAAACTGGTTTAATGAGTGGCAGTGACACACGGCTGTTCCAGAATGCTGTCTTTAAAGGACATTGCTATGCCACACTTCCCAAGCTTGGGAAGAGGGCCACGTGAAAAGTGCTGTGCGGTGGGAGGGAAGCAGAACAACTGAGACAATAGGGGACAAGTTTACCTCGTAGATGGGGAGCGTGTCTGAATTCCAGGCATTGATTCTAGCTTCGTTGACATCTACAACAGTGACTTGGATTTTAGGACACATCTGTGCAATAACGCTGCAGGTTGGCCCGCCGACATAGCCAGCACCGATGCAGCAGATCTTCTTAATCTCAAACATGATTGCTCTAGGAAGAGAGGGGTGGGGGAAAAGAACCAGCAGTTACAAATGAAAGTCAGCGGCCAGCCATCCGAGCTAAAGGATCTCGGATCGTCAGCGCTCTTCTATCGGGCTGCCACAAAGAAGCGCTTTCAGGAGACCGGCTGTAAGGGGCGAGCTGCAATTTACGAGGACGGCTTTCAGACCTGACCGCGCCAGCCTCATTCCTCAGGCACCGAGGAAACGTTCCTGCTGTCCGTTTGAAAGCCGGCAGCTCAAGCAGCGCCTCCAGCCAAGGAGCCGCCCGGGCCGCGGAGCGCCGAGGGGCGGCGAGCAGCCTTGAGCCAGGCCTCATCCGGAGGGGTGGGCGGGAGGCCGGGCCCGGCTCCGCAGCCCCTGGCCGGGAACGGAGCCGCCAGCCCCGCAGCCGCCAGCCCGAGGGGAAGAGGCCCCGCCGGACCGCCTACCGCGCCGCCAACCCCGAGGACTCACCGCCTGCAGCCGCGGGTCCAAGCGGAGCGCCGAGGCGGAGATGCTCGAGAAGCTCAGGACGACGCACCGCTAGGCGCGGGGCGGCTATTTAAAGGGCCGCCGCGGGGCTGAGGCGGCCGCTTCATCCCGGGGAAGCCGAGCGAGGCCCGGCCCCGGCTCCTCCCCGCGCAGCCGCCCCGCCCCGCCGGCGGCGAATGGGCTCCGGACAGCTCAGGCGGCTCCGCGCAGGCCCCGCCGGGGCCCCCGGGCGCGCCTGGGGTCTTTGGGCCCGGGCTGGGCTTCGATGTGGAGGCTTCGCTCGGCCACGGCCACGGGAAGGAGGCGAGCGGTGCCGCTGCCTCAAGCAGCCCGGCGGGCTCCGGCAGGCTGAGCTGCGGCGCCGGGATTCGCGCCTCGCCGGCCGGGGCGGCTCAGGCGGTCACCTTTCCTGCCTCGGGCGGCTCTGACCAGAGAGCTGAGTTCCGGCGGCAAAAGATGCCCGTGAATCACTTTTGGCCTTCCAGCTGCGCTCGCTGGAAAAGTCGTCCTTCCTTTTCTCTCAGGTAGTACAGAGCGCTCTCAGCAAGGATAGGCTGTTACAAAGTGGATAGGTAATAACAGAAATACAATGTGTGAAGTCCGCGTGGCAAACGGCGCCGTGACGAGGCGGTGCAGTGAACTCTGCTTACCTCCCTCGCACTGGGGGCACTGCCCTGCTTACGTGGGGGCACTGCCCGGCGATCTGATGGCCCTCTGTGTTAAAGTCCTTCGGTGTTGCTCATAAAGTGCTGCCTTGTTCTCATGTGACATTTTCACCCATAGCTATTAAAGTATGTTAAGAAGAGATCAGAGCTGTTGCTTGTCTTTTATACTTTCCTTTGGTACCATTTCTCTCCCTGGAAGGCCCTGTACCCATGTAAGCTGGAACACATCCCAGCTCCCTGTCCCTTGGCAAAGGTGCCATGGAACACACACATTTCAGCTGAAAGAACCAACTCAGGTGTTGGCCCCAGCACGGCGCGCTGCTGAGTCAGTGCGGTTAGCCAGGGCTCCCTGCAAAGGTGTCAGGTTCACTGCATTTATCCTGAAGTGGAAACAAGTAATGCCTTGTCTCACTGATGATTTGCACAGGTGTCTCAATTTTGATCACATCCTTTTTTCATTTTTTTCTTTTTTTTTCCCAGGAACATAAAGCCTATGCAAAGCAAGGTAAGTTCCCACTACTGAGTCAGTCCTACAGCCTTATGTATTCCTTTGTCTTCAGAAACTCAGTCTGTCTCCTTCGGTCTCAAAATAGCCACAAACGCACGAATTTGTATTAGACCAGGCTTCATCTTGTCTGCACATTAAGCGTGTTGTCTATGGAGCAAAGGACCTTCCTGATAGCCCACACTGCCCTGCTCCCTGCTGGAGACTTTGACCTTGAGTTCCCTTTGCCAGAACAGTTCTAGATCATCCCCAGAAAGATGCTGCTTTTGGTGTTTCCTCAGAACATCTGCTGTGATTTTTGTTAGGGTACTGTGGGAGGAAAAAAATATGGAGCTTGAAGTCACCAGAATGAGAACTGTGCAGATCATGTTTCGTTACTGAATAATCTAACTTCTAAATGACTCTGCGTGTTTAATTTTTTTGTTTACAAGAACACAGAGTGTTTTACAACACAGCACAGAAGCAATAAGGCTTCTGTTAGGCTTCGGGGTGCACCTTTGAACTTTCTGCCAGAGCTCACTGCTAGTCAAGCACACCTCCAGGCAACAGGAGAACAGATGAGGCTTCTGCTGGCCACATTTTAAAATATGTGTGAATTCTGCTCCATTTTTTGAAGGCCTGGTGTGAGTTGTGAGTTCTTTTGCATCAGGAGTAGTAACTGAACATGAGAAATGAGGTTTTGTGTGTGTTTTAATTTAGCATTGCCTGATAACTAGATCCCATGGCTCCCTCCTCCAGCACACTGGCCAGTCCAGACGTCTGACAGCCTTTCCTTCCTGCCATGCGGGAAGTGCTGCACCCAGCTTATGGCTATATTCCCTTCTGGGACACAGTGCTTAAAAGCCAGGTGAGAGAAAATGAAGGTCTGCAATGGCCTCTTCTTGTGAGAAATTCAACAATCATTCCTTTCAATTAGTAAAACATAATGTACAAAACCTGAAGCTTGATAAATTCCAGTTCAGGACAGAAGTTCTCTAATAGTGAAGATAAAAAAGCATTGAAAAAGTTCAGGGATTGTCCACCTCTAGAGAGTTTTTCTAAAAGATATTTTCTAGTGCAAAAAAGAAATAAGAAAGGTAAATCCTGTGCCATACAGGGTTTCAAAACAGATGTTCAGAGTAGCCATATTTGGCTTTCTAACTGATGAGTTTAATATGTATATGATGCAAGATTTAAACTAAAATGTTCCCTTAGCTGGTTGCTGAGAGGTATTTTGGCAGGGCTTCCACTCAGCTAAACAACAGTGTCAGTGAAGGACTGCCACCATCCTAACCATCCTAAGTAAGTAAGCTTCCTGCAAACTGAGTCACAAGTCTACCCATAAGATTCGTCTTCTTTTTTTTTTTTCCTTTGAATCGAAATTGAGAAAGCTACTGATAGGACTAATGAATCCCTTCCTGCATACATTTTAAAGACCATCATTTGCATAATAATTTAACTAATCTATACTTAGAAGAGCGTTGCTCACACGTCCATGCTGCCAGATCCTCTGCTCAGATCCTGGTGCTGCTGAGCCTGCACTGTACTTCACAGAGGCACCAGGATAGTGAGGTGACTACCATGATTCATACACACCTGCTTGAGGAAAAGAGGTATTTTTACAGGTAGTTGTGAGTTTTAGGATACAGCTACACATCAGATAGTGTTCATAAAGCAGTCAATAACCCAGTGCTGGGAGGTGAACATAAAATGGAAAGGTATGCAAGTTTTAACAATGCATTTCTCTAGGTCCCCAGAGGTACATCTTCTGTGTATGTTGAGACCTGCCACCATCTCTCCAGGCCTAACTCGGTTACCTGTCTCATACCCACTCACCCTTCCTTAAAACGAGCAGTTCCTATGCTACATGCTCTCAGAGACCTGATCTTCGACGTGCACTTGAAATACAACCCCAGCAGAACCGAGCTGGATGTGAGCCAAAGCTTTCAGAGTGCTTCATTCAAAAAACCTGGCCAATGCAAGTGTTGATGTTGTTTTAATGTAACAGCTCAGCGGCCAGAGCACGTAGCAGTGCCGATTGTGTGCTCTGTCTGTGTGAGGAATGGTGCAGTGGGCTGGAGGCCACGTCCCTGCCTCCCTGGCAGCTGCAGACCTGAGGCGATCCGAATGTTGGTGCTCAGCAGAGGAACCACCCTTCACCTCTGTATACAAAGTGTTACATGACGCCAGAGAGATTGCAATTTATGAAGAACTTGTAGGATGGGGGGGGGAAGAAGAGAAAATGAGTGTGTGACAGTGTAGCTTCCAGGTCAGCACCTTGGTAGCAGAGGTGAGGTAAAGGATAAGCGAAGAGCCCTAGGCATGAAGGAAGTTTCGTGTCCATCTAGTGAGTGCATAAAGTCAGGTTAAGATTTGAGCTGATCATTAACCAAAACCAGCTGTTTGTGCAAGCAGCTTGGTACACTGACATCTGACACAGGCCATTGTCCGCCTGGCACTGTTGATCACAGCCCAGCCCAGGGGCTGTCCCATGTGTACTGTGTGGTCTGAGCTGCAGGCACTCCTGGAGGACTTGTCCACAGACCTACTGGACCTGTGCCTGAATCCATGCTTTGTGTTGTGCAGTGCTGAGAGGAAGGAAGGAGATGCAGCTGAACAGATTACACAGGGCACGTAGGATTGGGCCTGTGCGCTCCTCTGGAAAAGGCTCATGCAGTTGCATCACAAAAACCATATGGCAGTTTTGTACACTGTAAAGAGGACACGTGGCTGAGTGCCTTTTCTCCCACATGGATTCAGAGCCAGCTGCAACATGACTGGGCACGGTGGCACAGCCTCGAGTCATTGCGAGGCAGAGGACGTGGTTCTGCTCAGCATGCTCATATGCATGCACTCTACTCACCTCTACCTCTGCAGCTCACCAGAACCTTGACTTTGCTGTTGGGCTTGACTCTTAACAGGCCTAACAGTTCATGATTAATCTCATGCGATGCTTTTGTTAGTGACAACCAGCACCCTCAAACTGCAATTATAATTTGTTGTAAAATGCAGCAAGTTTTTGGTCAGGGTCCACGAACCTTTTCATACATCTGGACAACTTCAGCTGGACTGAAAGACAATATAGCAATATAAATAAAACACCAAAGTCATTCAGGTTTAAAATAATCTATAAAAATCAAAGGAAGATTGTTCTGAAAACTGAGAATGTCTTTTCAAACGCTATGCTTTTATTTCTTGCACAGCAAAGCTTTGCTTTCCATTATATGACTTTCCTCTAATTAGATTCTTTAAATCTTTCCATATACACAGAAATTGTTCATATTTCCTCTAATTATAGCTGATTATAGCTGAAGGCCTTATCCACTGTATCCACTATTTAGTAAATACTTTTTTTTTTTCTTTCCTTTTTTTTTGTTTCCCCTTTACTCTGCACTGGTGAGGCCTCACCTAGAGTACTGTGTCCAGATACGGAATCCTCAGACAGGAGAGATGTGGACCTACTAGAGCACATCCAGAGGAGTGCCACAAAAAGGATCCAAGGGATGGAACAGCTCTCCTACGAGGACAGGCTGAAAGAACTGGGGCTGTTCAACCTGGAGAAGAGAAGGCTCAGGGGAGACCTGAGAGTAGCCTTTCAGTACCTAAAGGAGTGGCTACAAGGAAGAAGAGGACAGATCCTTTAGCAGGGTCTGTTGTGATAGGAAAAGAGGAAATTGTTTCAGACTAAAAGAAGGAAGATTTTGATTGAATTTAAGATATAAGTTTTTCACAGTAAGAGTAGTGAGAAGAACTTAGTAAGTAAGGGTACTGGAAGAACTTGTCCAGAGAGATGGTGGATGCCCCATCCCTGGAGACATCCAAGGCCAGCTGGACAGAGCTCTGAACACCCTGATGGAGCTGCAGGTATCCATGTTCACTGCAGAACTAGATGACCTGTGAAAGTCCCTTCCAATTCAAAAGATTCTATGATGTTCTTCTGAAAACCACATACATACCAGACATCAAAGCTCTTCCTGCAGAAGCAGGGCTGTCTAAAATCACCTTCATTCTTCATTCTGACTTGCCTGAGATACATACAGAAGGCACAGGATTGTTTGAAAAGTTACAGCTTACATTGTTAAAGTTATACACATGCCATTCTATTTTACGAGATATTTATTTTCAGATTATTTCAAATTTAGAAATTAATGGGTTGGTGTAGTCCTACATCTTATACAAAGTCTATCAGACCAAGACAAAAGGTTACTAATGATTGCTATTTATTTTGTTAAGTCAATAAAAAGTGCATAGTACAAGCCCTTTATCCCAATCCAAGTACTCAGTAAAAGATTACTAGGAAACCGCAAATGGCACAGATGATTTTTTGTTTGGCATAATTAAGACATTTTAAACCACCAATTTACATTAGATACATCACATCATCACTCTTCCTTTTTCAATAGTGAACATTACAAGGTTAAGTGATCTGCAGACAATACATGAATACATACAATTTCTCATTTTAGAGTATAATAATTATGTTAAGCAGACTCTAAAAATACTATTGTTTTAACAAAGTTCTAAGCGAAGGTATAATTGTAAACTTTCCTCCACGTTTTCCAAGTTGCTACAACTTGTGTCTCTTACTAACTGAGCTTAAAACCCTTATTGCAGAATTAATCATACCTGAAGCTTTGCATCCCACTTATCTCTTCTGCCTTTCTTTTCAGAATTTACCATAAGCACCTGGAACCAAGATAATACGGTTATGCCATTGCAAACTACATCACTAAAGGCCAGATTTCTGCCACTCTTACTAAAGCTGCTACTAGTACATTATCTCAGAGTAGTTCCACAAACTTCAGTGCAACTACCAGATGAGTAAGGCACTACTTAACATGAATAAGAGTGGCAAAACAGTCCTATCATTAGTCATTTTTTAATTAAGAGTGGTGATTTGGAGGTTACGTTAGAGAAAATATCAGAATTTAAAGGCATACCTTTTGATTTGGGATAGTGGCCTGGCTCTTTAGTAAAATATTTCACAATAAAATATTTCCAATGTTCTTCTTTTACATAGAAAATTTAAAATAGCAATTTATATGAGGAAAGCATACAGACATAAAATCACTGGGACAATTACTCAGAGGAATTTCAAGCAAAGACAATTCATTTAAAAGTAAAACACAGCACTACTCTGAACCAAAAGTTTGTTTGCCAAGACCACCAAAGTTGGGAGCACACAGTGAGGTTCATAAATACATCCATGGACATTTAAGAAAAGCAATAATGATGCTCATGAATGAGGAGCATCTGCTATAAATCTCACCAGCCTCCAGCAGGATGAGGAGTGGCTTGCTCTGGCTGAAATGAAGCCTGTTTCAGTAGTTGTTTGCTTTTTTTTGTTTGTTTGTTTGTTTTCTGGTTTGTTTGTTTTTTTAAATCAATTGGAAACCTGTTTTCTGCATCTAGCGGTGAAGGATTCTGGCCAAAAATTCTTGGAGAAAAGGTCAGTGTAGCTGATAATGCATACTTCTTTCTAATTCAACAAAATGATTCTGTACTACTTCTGTTCCAAATAGCATCCAAAATATAAACATACTAGGAAGGCAAAGAGCAAGCACAGTCCCAGTGGCATTTTTACACAGTGTTTGTGGCCTGGACACCTTTACACACAACAGGACAAACTCTCCGTTTCTCTGCTGCAACCCCATTGCTTTACACTCTGTCACTGAGAGAATTTACTTGTTTGGATTTTTAACAAGCACTCCGGTGCTTGGGAGCACACTACTCCACAGAAATTTAAAGGGCAGTTACATAAAGTTACAGAGGCTGTTCTTCAGGTCTGCGCTGCTCCTTTGCGAGGAGGCTCAGCTGGCCCATCGTTTGCCCTGAGGAGGAAAAACCTGCGTCTACCAACCATGGGATCTGAAGTGAGATTTTTGTGAGAGCCCATTAATACAAACCTTTATGCATATGAACAGTTAGTCCCTTCAGCTCCACAACTAAAGTCCTCAAGAAAAAAAAGGTTTCTAGAGTAAGGCCTTGAATCCCCATTTGTCTGCTCTACTGACCGTCATGGAAAGAAGCTTTGTGTTGGTAACATAAACATGTTCTTTATGTTATTCTCATCATTTTTTCATCTTGATCAAGAAAAATATACAGTGTTGCTTTTCTGTACATCTTTAAAATGCTCTTAAATTAATGTACATAAAAAATTCCTTCCCATTTGCTACGATGGGAGATGTGCACCTGTAGGCACACAGCCACACATACACACGCAGAATCACACCACACATACACACAAGCATTAGAGGGAAAGACATGCCATACGGAGTCACCTGCAATTTTGTTATTCTACAATTACAGCCAGTAGTGAGGATGAAATGTTAGGAATTGCTGATTACATACAGGTGAAAAAACCTGAACATCCAGAATGTTTTGTATACCAGAAATTGGTAACCTCTTGGTACGAATTCATCCTGCTCAATATACATTATGCTATGGATAAAAACTTAAGATACTGATTATTAAAAGACTAAAGAAGGACAGAAAACTCTGCCAAGTTCTTCTCACTTAGATTTTTCTTCTCATAAATTCAGTAAGTAAACAAATCTGGTTTTGGAATATACATTTTTGACAACATATTGAATAAGATATATCATTTACTAAAGAACATGATTAAATTAATTTTTGGTGGTATCCTGTTTTTTGTACAGCTCTCAATACATATGTCTAGGCTTTGACAGTGGCAATTATCACATTCACTTCTTTGCGTGCACACACACATGCACATTATTTAATTCTAGTGGAAAATTCGTGCTTTGGCCAACAGCCCTGAAAATTATGTTAGTGGTCCAAGGACCAGGGCAAATACAAAATAATCTCTTTGCTTTTCACCACATCTGTAAAATAGCAGTTGCGACCATAATACAACTCTTGAAAGTATACTGGAGAAAAAATATGGATTTATCTGAAGAAAGATCAGTAATAATTTCCATTACTATAGATGTACAGGGATTTTAATTTTCTTTCAATGAATATCAGAAACCACTGCAAAGAAATTAAGATTGCTGTAACAGAAAGACACTGAGTGGAATGTCTGCAGTTATGATAACAACCAAAAAACCCTGCAATGCCTCATCATTATTCAAATTATAATCTACTAGGAACTGTAGTAACATAAAAAGCAAAATTGAAGTAGCTAAAAGTAGTTCATGAACATAACTGCTGAATGGTAATTCTGCACTATATAAATGAGAAAACAACAGTACTGAAGGGAGTTTTGCAGTAATCTGGTCACTTCGTTCATTTGGTCGTGCAAGGTTTTAGCTGCTGAACTTCTCTCATACTGAAAGCTCTAGTCCAGTGGTGGGGCTGGTGGTTCTTGTCTCTAGGGGTAGGACACAGGAAAAGAAAAAAGAGCACACAGAGGATTAGGAACAGTGTCTCACAGAGAAGAATTGAGCAATTGAAAACAAAACCAAACCCCAGGAAAGTTACATTGTGCTTTAAGGTCTTTCATTACCTATTTCAGTCTCCAGGTATATGAGCATACAGACAACGTTTCCTCCACCAACAGTGATTTTTTCCATCCTACATCTAGGATGAAGGTCAGCTTCCCAAATTTTATGATGTCACTTTCTATACTTCTCTAAAATTGTCACATAAGAAGGCAGGGTGCCATTCCAACCAGAGACAGTGTCCAGAGAACACCGTAACCAAATCTCGGGCAACTGTATCTGCTCCATTTCATGGCAGACCTCACAGCTGGCCTTCACAATTCTACATGCACTCTGATTTTACTTATTTTAAGTTCCAAGAAAATGGAGAAGAAAATACACAAAGAACTTTTTAAAGGAAAAAGAGAAAGACTGTAACACGGTCAGTATTAAAACCAAATACAGTTAAACTACTACAGTCACTCACATTATGTGGGCTGGTGGGCTTTCCGGCTGTGCTGGAATTTCTCAGATTACTAGGTCTCAGCAAGAACAAGACGAACGCAATCACAACCCAGGCCATCACTACCATGGCAAAGCTGACGACATTGTCACCAGAGAAATTTGGTCCTGGCACTACAAACAAGGAAAACTCAAGTTATAAAACAGAGTGACAGCAGTTCTTTCCTCAGAATGAAAAAACGAACAAAACAGAACAAAAAATCTAAGGAAAATATTTTTCAATAGAACTTTCTGATTAGTTCTTCCTTTGTCTTTAAGGCAAGTAATCCTTTGTTAGTGTTAGACTTCTAAAAACCACATTTCTTATCTCTTTGAAAAGAGAGAATCTGTTTCATAAGACTTCACTGAAACGCTCAGAGTTTCTACAAATATTTCTTAGTTTATATTAACCAAGATGTTGAGACACAATCACATGGAAATAAAACTGAGAATATCCCCCTAGCCTGTTGATTAGTGTTTTTGGATCAAGAAGGTCTTGCAAATATTTGCACATTCAAAAATATCAACTTTTCCCTTCTGAAACACAATTTAAAATAATCAATTCATAGCTAACGTTGTCAGGTGAAGTGTGAACCAATGTACAGATAACTAACTATGACTTATGGTACTTACATGGGTCTATTTACACTAGTATTTAAGGACTTAACATCTTCATTAATTATCTGGATGATTGGGCAGAGCCCCAAGTAGGACCGTTCGCTAGAGGAGAGAAGTCTCCAGGGTATGTCACCAATCAGTACAAATATCTGAAGTGAGAGTGCAAAGAGGACAGAGCAAGGCTCCTTTCAGTGGTACTCAGTGACAGGACAAGAGGCAATGGGCACAGACTGGAACACAGGCGGCTGAACATCAGGAAACAACTGTGAAGGTCACTGAGTGCTGGCACAAGCTTCTCAGAGAGAGGCTGTGAAGTCTCCATCCATGTAGATACTCAAAAGCCATCTGGACATGTGCTTGGGCACTCTGCTCTGGGTGTCCCTACTTGAGCAGGGTTTGGTCCAGGTGGACCCAGAGGTCCATGCCAACTTCAGCTGTGCTGTACTTCGGTGACCCAACAGTATTCACACAGCAGACCAACACTATTAAGCCCTGTTAGATCTTGTGGTTTGACCACCACACAGGAAATCTGTGACACAGCATAGAATTCAACTTGGTTCTCAAGATTAGCATCTTCATTCCATTAGCATCTTCATCAGAAGCTTCCCCTTCATGCTGACAATAAAGCAACTAAAATTCTAGTCCATAAAATCACATGAATCAAAGCACTTTGTTTAGTACTGTAAAAAGCTAATTTTCTTTTCTCACTTCCTGAGAATGCACTTTCTGAAACCACAAGAAAATCTACTATTGATTTTAAGTGTTAACTGTTTGCAAAAGCAATTAACACAAAGCTATAACGAATAACCTTCAGAACAGGAAGGTCTATTCTATTTTACTATTCCAGCTAAAACCTTTAACACATGGGAACACTTGCATCCATCAGATTTTTCACTTGTTTCATCATCTCCTTAAACCATCTCATTTTGGAGTCAAGGCTGGATGCACTACTTGTTGGGAGCTGCTATTATTTAACATTTGTTAGACAACTCATATCCAGTGAACTGCTGAAGTCAGTCATTTCCTTGCAGGCAATTGCTGCTCCTGAAGAATCATCACTGTGATACCAGGTACCACTGTTACCAGAGGCTCTTCTCTGAAAGCAGTTTTCTCATAACACAGCTCAAACAGAGAAGCAGGGCACTGTGGGGAAGCTTACAGCTACTCTGCACACAGCGCTCTCTGAATGAACACAGGGGCTGTTGTACTGATGTCCTTTACTGGCATAATACACACTGAAAAATTCTCTTGGAGGTCTGAATCCATAAAAGGTGCTATATATGAGGAGCAGTGCAAAGATAATGAATGAGAATGTTACAGCCTTTAATTCATTAAATTCTAACATAAGACTGACTCAGAAAGCATATATAACATGATTTAACAGTATTTTAAATCTTGGATGACCTTCACTATATATGAAGGCCAGCAAAGCAGCACACAGTTTTGTATGAGATGAATAACCGCTTTACTTTCAAGCTTCCAGACAACATTAGCAGCTGCCCTGAGACCACCTTCAGCAGCACACAGGACAGTTTGAGGTGCCTGCTTTGCTATGTACCTGAATGAAAATTCAGGTGATATGCTAGACTTGATTTCACATACAATTGACACTACAGGTCATGGAAAGCAGTAAAAGGAACCACAGTGGGAAATCACAGGCATTCCTATAAGACACAATTTCTACCCAGCCTGTTTTGTAATACAGTGTGCATTGAGCCAAATGCACCAAAATGTGTTCTAGACTAAGTAAGGCAACAGCTGATCTAACACAGTTGGCCCTGTACTACCTACTCAAAGCATGCTAGATATGAAAACAGCTACTAGACTATTTATACTATTCAAGTACTGTTAAAGCCACTTCATTTACAAATGACCATGTTTTAATAAGGATGTGAGATATTTCAGAATCTGCTTCTTTGATCTCTTGACATAAAGAGGTGAGGATAAGCAAAGTCTCACACAGATGGGGTGTCTCAATTTTCCAAGCTTTGCGACAGAAATCAAAAGAACAAACAAGAAGCTGTTACAGCTACTGCGAAAAATAGTATGTTGTGAATCTTTCACTAAGAAAAGTTCCATCACAGAGGTCATAAAATAATCAGATGAGACCAGTTAATGGATGAAGAACAGCCGAGTGAAGCTGAAACCAAGTAGGATGGAATTTATCCATCTACCCATCATCTATGGGTAGAAAAAATGTTGTGAGAGTTCACAAACAAAGTGGTTTTAATTACAATTGATACTTTGCAGGTAATTTTGGGATGGTCTTTTGGTTTCCTTAAGACTAAGGGTTGCTTTTAAGAGTACCTCTGGGTGATATTTTCTAGGACTTCCAGATGACTAGGAAACTGTCTGTCCTGATCTCACAGATGAATGCCCCTGCCATCCATTTTGATTACAGTAAAATCTAGTTCTTAATTTTCAGTTCCTGCGAGGCACCAATTGCTATGGAATGTTGCAACACATTTCCCCCTTGTAAGCTGTGTCACGGTGAAGTGAAGCTTATAGTCTCTAACCTGGCTAATCATAGACCACCAAATCCAGCCCAAGATCTTTATTTTCATTGTCTCTGATCCCTTGGACTGAGTCTGCCTACCTACCCAGTAACTCTGAACGAAGCCTGGGAACAGTTTTCACCCCTTGCAATTTTTTAGTTATCTCTGTGGAGGAGAAAGCTTTATGAGGGGCTGCTCTGAGACTGGGATTACCACTCAATGGAGATAATTACTACAGCGCGTCAGAACTGTTGTTCCACGTGCAAGATACAACTGTTTGGCTTGCTTTCACCTATAGGAACAGAGACTGACATGCACAACAGTAGGCCATATAAGCTAGTCTTCTCTCAGAGAAAGACAAGAAGGCAAAAAAACCTTATGTAGCCACCTCATTTAATGTTCTATTGTATGGCAGTCAAAGCTACTAAAATGATGAATTTGGAAAAAATAATTTCCACAGACGGAAGGTCAACCCCGTCATGATCATGCAGCTGAAATCTCAAGAATTAAAATAAGCAAATGCCTTGTTAAGTACTCCTCACAAGAGATTAGTTCTCCTCTTAAAGTGCTATTTTTCAAAGTGAGGTTGCACTCTAGAGAAAAAAGAGGAAAGACTGCATTTCTTTTACTGCGAAAGTAGAATCTCTGTGATGCTTTTAGTCTGCCATCTCATGGCAATACTATTTCCTCTTGGATGCTCAGCTTTTAACCGTTTAACTTCTTCAATGTGGAAAGGCAAAAATACGCTCTCTGATTTACACCTTTCCACAGTGTTTTTAGCCTTGCCTGTTCTGTGAAAGAAATGCATGAAACCATATGAAGAGAAGTATTTTGTAGATGGATCATCGAGGAAGACAAAGAGCCTGAGGGAACTTCAGCAGATAATCCATGCACGCTGACAAAATCAAAGGCAGGGACAAGGAAACTGAAGAGATCTAAAAAGGATTCGAGTGGAGGAAGGGAGAAGGGAATTACCAGAAAAGGGAGGGAAGAGCTGGCAGACATTTCATGCCATTAGGTCAGGCTGCTGTGACTCCCCTGGAGGAGTACAACTCAAGATGAGTCACAGATTCACTTTAAATTACATAAAAATTTGGAAGTAGGGTAGACAACATTTCAGACAGTCATCTCTGACTGTTAACATTACAAACTAGTAGAGCATTGAAAATAATAGTAATCAAAATATGAATGTGGTAATTCCAGATCAGAACGTCTGGAAATTGCTTGAACACAGAGATTAAACTCAGGTGGCAGCCCCTAATTTCCTTCCACAGGATAGGACGACTTTGAAGGGTCACTAGCCATCAGAGTAGCCCAGCAGCAGCTGTAGAGCCTCCTTGGACTGGATGAACCACTGATACTGCCATTGGAAAATGCACTCCAATACACTCACTGAAATGAAGGGAAAAGTGATCAGACTGATGCGTGCTTTACATCACAGCAGGTATCCTGATGGAGAACAGCCATCAAGCAGAGTGCCCAAATGCTCTCTGAAGTGGTGCTCATTTCCTCTCATATGTAGGAGTGTAAATCTGAAAGCACTCGTTCCAGTCCTGGCAGGAAACTTTCCACTTTTTTAATGGTGCTAACAACTGAAAGTAAGAATTCAGAGCTAATAACACAAAAATCTGAGTGAGGGAGTGTTGTACTTCAGCTAGTGCTCCTGTTTTGACTTGGCTCCAAATATCTACAAAAGATCTGATACCAAGAGTTGAAGAAACAAAGTGTTCTCGGGAAGAATCAATGCAGGGTGTTCCTGATAACTTCCAGCTGGTTGCAACAGCACAAGCACAACACATGACATTGCTGTGACACAGGCTGAACCACAGCCCTGACATTTCCCAAAACAAAACCACACACATTTCATCAGTTATTCCACAACCTTGCAACTTAAGAATCTGTCTATGACACCATTCCCAGCTGTGCTTCCAAAAGGAAGACGAAATCCAGGGAATGAGCAAATGGGTGGGAGTACAACGAGTTTCTTCATATCAAGGTCTGGACATGAGGAATCAAAGGCAGCAAGTAACACAACATGGAGCCTGGAGAAGAGGACATCCAACTCAACCTTAAGTTCATCATGATACAGCTGAAAAGAAAGGGCATGAAGCAACAGACAGAAGATGGGCCCAGAATTGTTTTGATCTATGTCTGAAAATGTCTCCAGAAGCTTCTCCAGGCTCAATCTGTTTATTTTTGCCTTTTAACTCCTGGGAGTCTCACAGACCTCATGTTGGCTCAAGGATGGAACCACAGAAGAATCACACAGAAATCTGACAAACAGGCAGTCACTGTGATTGCATCAGCAAAAAAATACCTTTGCTGGAACTAAATTTAAGGCAACATAATAATGTAGAAAGGATTTACTCTATAATTTCTGCCTTGGGCTTTTGAAACAAACCACTGGTTTGGAACAATTGCTGCCAAATTGCTTGCATCTGCACAGAGAGCTATTGCAAAGATCTCTTTCAGGATTGAAAGCTATTTGCCACAATCTGTTCACGTCTCCACTGTACTATGACTGTATAGCTTGAAAGCTATCCCACAAGCTTTGTGCCTATACATAACAGGACTTACTCATTTATACAGCCCTTAGCCTGAGAGCTTCATAAATACTGATGACTCCTCAGGTTTAAGTGAGAATGTATCATTGCTTGGTTTCAACCATGAACTACAGCTCACAAGGATGCACAGCCTAATTCCTCTCATCTGCCTTTCCCTCTCCTGGATTCAAGAAAAAAACAGAGATTCAAGAAGAAATTAGACATAGCAGCCTAAAAAAGGAGACTAAAACATCTTCCCAAGGACAGATGCATTAGGGATGCATAGTCATGATGAAGGTCCCAGACATACAGCTAGTTTGGAAAGCTCAAAAGGAAAAATACAGTTACGGCAAACGTGATTCCCACTCTTTTGGTTTTTTTTTTTTTTTTTTTTTTTTTTTTTCAGGGAGTATTTGGTAAAGCTTGTAACTTTTCCCCTTCAGCCTATCTTGACAATGAGTGCTGGAGTGTTTCATGCAGGGAAGACACAGTGCAAGTACAACCTAGATGCCCATCTCTGAACAGGATTTACAGTAGAGTGAAGATAGGAACATGAGAGTGAAGGAAAACATGCATTCACCCCAGGATCCTGGAAACCTTTACCAGCTCCCAGACCCACAGGAGACACAAGCACTTCTAGAAGAGTAACAACAGCAGGAGCACTGCTCAGGTATTTCCTGGAAGCCTTACAATAGTCCTGATGCAGGCTAATTGAGTGAGCTCATATGCTCACTCATATAGTAAAGCAGTATAGAAAAAAACAGATCCACTTCATTTTTATTTATAAGCACTTGGCAACATTTCGTTTAGACTATGAAAAGTGTAAACAGAGCACCTCAGGGCATGTTCACATTACTGCATAATCTCTGCACAGCTATACTTCTCAGCAGAAGCTGGTAACACTTGATCATCCCAGTCATGCTCACTGTTTGGAAGGTATTCTTGATGTTTTTCACAGCAAGTTTCAAGAAACTGTATATTTAAATACACTGCTTTGTTAACTACACAGCCACCAAGTCAAACAGTCAAACAGCTGTTGTCTATGTCAGCTTATCAGCCAAAGCTGCCTTAGCTGAATAACCAGTGATATTCAGCTGCCATGACAGTAAGGAGGAAAAATAAAGTTCCCCAAATTTTCTGGTTTGAAAGAATTTTAAATAATCTTACTTGGAAGTTAGTGGTAAGATACATAATACTTGGGGCTTGATCATCTGTGGTGCTGGTGTACTGACATCTCCCACTTGCTCAGCATCCTCTTCCATATGATGCATCTCATGTACAAATGTTAAATGTGAGTCACAAATTCTCAGGAATTACCTCCCTCACATAATGGTTTCAGTACCACAGTATTTGATTTCATTTAATATGTTCTTATAACATTTAATTACAGCCGTTTATTTTACTTCCACGCTCCTGAACTTAACAGTTACTCACATTCCTGAAGGCATTCTGTGTCTGTGCAGTACGACTGTGATTGTCTCAGCTAGAACAGAGAAAAAGAAAGGCATGACAGTTAGCAATGAGACTTGGTCAGCTTGTACCAAAATCGAGATTCAGTGTAAAACCAGAGCACCAGTTCAAGATAAGAGAAATTGTAACTTTCACTGCATCACACAGCTTATGGTATGCAAAGGATCCCAGGTACTGAGGTAGTTTCCAAACCCTATTTGCTTATTACTGGAACTTTAAATCACATGACTGACCTAAAAACAAATGATCAGACTGTGATAATGGTTAAATAGAGAGATGTAGAATTAAAGTTTCATGTTTGAATTTATCAATTACTGTAACTCCACCTAAGATATTTTAATAACAGATTTTAATTTGCATCTTGCTTTACCTACTTGTTTATGGGTAAAAATTATAAAACTGTTACTAGGTAAGCTTGCTAACTGTAAGAAAAGTCAACACTGGACAACCTGCCTATCCGTACAACTATTTTATTGATGACAGAATTGCTGAAGACACATAAATATTACATTCTTTATCAGGTAAGGTTAAATGGATGGGATTTAATCTGCTGCATTATGGAAATAGGCTATTCCTTGCATAGGTAAGCTACACTGATTAATAATAACAGTTCTAAAAAAACATAAATGGCTGTGATGCTTTGGTTAGAACTATGATCTCCTTTTTGACATGTTTTATGTCACAGTAATGTCACAAATCCCAGTACATCTTGTCACAGCAGGGTAATCTGTTTATCATCAGTGTAAATACACAAATACACGATAGAAGAGATGTTCCACATGGAAGAAATAGGTGAATAATTTCTACAAACCCAATTTTCATTTGTACCGGCATCACTGATATGTTTATCAGCTGTATGTATCACAATATTAGAAATAGTACACCAAAGAAACAGTTGAGCAACCACAGGAGGAAGACACTCATGAAACTTTAAGCTCCTTTAATTACAATGAACTTCAATAACTAGACATTTGAGAAAGAATTGAAAATATATCATTAGAGACTCATAACATTCTTTCTCTGATTAATCTATAAATATCTGTTGGTAAATTTACTGAGACTACCAAAAAGTTCCTTAGGAAGTACAGGGAATGTTGGGTACCACCTTACAGTACTTTCTATAGTTAAAAGCAGCAGCAGGGGAAATTAAAGCAAAACACTTCTACTTTGTTGGTTGATGAAAGACTCAACATAAGCTGGCAATGGGCGCTTGCATCCCAGAAGGCCGACCATATCCTGGGCTGCACCAAGTGAAGTGAGACCAGCAGGTAGAGGGAAGTGATTCTGCCCCTCTACTCTGTTCTCATGAGACTCCACCTGGAGTACTGCATTCAGATCTGGTCTACGTATTAGAAAGAAATTCTACCGTGGATGCCCATCCCTCCCAGGATGCCCTGTGGAAGCTGGATGGGGTTCTGAGAAACCTGCTCTAGTGGGAGACGTCTCTGCCTGCAGCAGGGAGGTTGGGACTAGATGACCTTAAAGGTCTCTTCCAACTCAAATCATTCTATGATTCTATGATACTTACCTTACCAGAAAAAAATGGTATCAAAGCATGCATGCTCCCTAGCCTGTTTATGTAACAATGAAAACTTAGTTTATTTTCAACCTTTGGACCTCTTTCTCAAAATAGAGGTTTTACATTAGCAGATAGTACCAATGTGGAATATCTGATGCTGAGAGATTCCTGAACTGAGAAGACTGAGAAGACTGGATATTACTCTGACCATATTTTAAAAACACCAACAACATAATCACCTTCTATTCTTATAGGGGATTAACACCGCAAGGGGCTTAATTACAATCCCTGATTTGTAAAATGCCTGCAGTTTGCAGGTATTCATCAAAACAGAATTATGCTCAGAATTAAGACAGGCAATAAGTATATGACCAGAAACGTAGCGCAGGTCAGCCAGCATAGAGCATCCACCTGTCCCTGCCCTTTCCCCAGGATGGCTAGGGACAGTGCTATCTTGTTTGCCCAACCTGACAACAGTGCCCTGGGGTACTCCAGCACTATGTTATCTACCTCCATGTCCATAGGTTACACCTGTCTGAATACAACTTTGTAAAACCACGTCAGTAATGTATCTATAAAAGCCATCTCAAGTGATATGTACACTTCGTATTGCCATTTCTGCATCAAAAGCCCACATTCTGCTTGAAAATGCCTGCTGACACAGCAGGCCACCTGGCTCAAGACACAAGAAGTATTAAAGCCCTGAGATTTTGTGGGCCCAGAGAATGATGTCTGACATTAGGATTTTGCTTGCTGTCTATAAGATAAGGAGTTTTATCTCATCGGCAAAAACTGGGGACTTCTCAAAAGTCAGAACAGGCTCCAAAACTCTAGAAAGATAAGTACTACTGGAAACACCAATGACAGAAATATTTCAGTAAGTGAGAAATGCCATTAGGACTTGCTCTACAGATCTCTGCTGAAAAACAAAATAGATCATAGCCTGCCAATAAAGAAAAAAGTTTACTTACGTATGGAGGAACAATGTAGAGAGGAACTTTTACAAAGTGCAGTCACCCATACTCTGACAATAGGACTTTGTTTTCCAAAGGACAGAGATAACAAACATTCCATTTCTTTCATGGTGATTGAAAAATTGACTATACAAGGTAGGTTTAGGAACCTCAATTTATTATGGGAAGCAGTTACAGAAAGAAAAAGGAGAAAACTGGATTTTTATAGTTTTTATTAATAACCCATGTAAAATTCTTCTGAATTGAAAACACTACATAGCAATACAATAGTGCAGATTTAATGATCCCAGCTGAAAAATTACACTGCATAGCCTCCGTGTGTTCATATGCAGCAATAAAAATATGTCTTAGAAAATTAACTATTCCAGTTAATTAAAAAATTTCTTACAAAAACCACTTGTGCCAGAGAAGATGTGTCTGACAGCACAGGATCACTGCCCACTGAGTCAGCAAGACTGAGAAGCCAAAGATGAAAAGACAAAAACCTATTAACTATCTCCTCATGCTCACTTCTTTCCCGACTATACACATAAAACTTCCCTATCCTACAAGCACCAACTGTAGGAGGGCTCTGGATACCAGCTAGCAAATTTGTCTCAATGACAAGCTGTGTGCTGCTCTCCTGGGATGAAACATGGCAGATGACTGAAAATGAGCAGCAGTAAAAACAGGTTTTTCTCAACTCTCTCAGTTGAAATAGGTTGCAACTCTGTGACCCAGTACAAATTTGATATTTAACAGTCACTAAATTAGCCGAAAGACAAGAAAAGATTCCGGCACATGCAAGAAAAGCTTATGTAAGATAAATTGCTGGAGAAGGTAATACCTTTTGCTGAAACAAGACTGTTCCTTTGCCTAGTGATTAGCTCTCTTTCCTGACTACTGTACCACCCTTAAGGGACATAGCAGCCGCTGGAAAAAAAACTTCAATGTGAGACAGCTCAGTTGTCAGATAATTGAAAAAAGAGCAGTTACCAGAGGTTTTAGCAATGGCAGCCACCACCTTCCACAGTCTCTAGTGGCGGCCAAAGCACAAACAGACACAGTAAAGGGACCCCACTGTCAGCTCTGCAAATTTTTTTGCAAAGCTGCTGCAATGAGCAAAGTTTCTAACTTTTTTCCCATGCAAACCTAATGGATGAGCAGACAAACATGCTGCTGTGTGGTCAGGGCGTGAACTTGTCCTGCACGCTAGCTGCTCCACAACATCACAAGCAAAGTAGTGAGGCCAGTGAACCAGCTTCGTCTAGCTCAACACAGAACTTGTTTTCCCAATACAGTGAGCTCAGCCACTGGGATCGTTTCAGTCTTCCCATGAAAGAAGTTCCGCTGCTTTGCAATTCCCACTCAGCACAGACAGCTACTGTGGAGGACTGAGACAGCTGCCCACCTTCACAGTAACTTCTTCTGTCAGCCCCCTCGCTTCCTCTTCAGAGGACTTTTCTGAAACTCTACAGATGACTTTCCAGAACTTGCTGCCGCAGGGTGCCACAAATCCTGGGACTGCTCCTGCAATCTCTGCTCAGAAAAACTGTGCTTCTCATTAAAATTGACAGCAAATGCTTGAGGAAAACTTCAGCTTTTTAAGGGTTAAGAATATTACTAAGGTTAAAAAAAATAAGATAAAGACAAAGCATAAGGTTGAGAAATATCAGGAAGACAGCGATGATGACACAGCTCACAAGTCTGTCTCTTTCCAGAAGAAACAGTGGCGTAATTTCTGTCCAAAAGCACTTCCCAACTCTAAAGCAGTGTAATGAATAGGTAAGGAAACAAGAGGAACAGGACTAGTAGCAGGAACACGAGGCAATAATCAGTGATGTCTACTGTCAGTGGCAGATGAGCTGAAAATAAATTGTTTATTAAAACTACTGCCTTTTAGGGAAGCCTTTGAAACTGCCCAAAGCAGAAATGAAGTCCTCAGAAAAGACGTGATGGAAAAATTAGCAAGTTTATGAGCCAGGCCAGGAAAAGATTCCCATACCAAAGATTGCAGTTGAAGGAAGCCCAGAGAAACGTGTGAATGAAACAGATAAACTGGCTACCAAGACAAGAGAACAGGAATGGATGCTGGTGGCAAGGAAAAGGACAGATAAGTAGGGAGTTAAGGACAAATAACCAACGATGTGGTCATTTATTCCATGAATAAAAGTTTAAAATGGAACCATAAAGATTGTTGACAGAAAATTTTGTGTGATAATAAAGGCAAAATATCATCCCCTGTGAAAATACCCTTTTTGCAATTCAGAGCAGTTGTAAGCTCTGCCTTTTCTCCCCAGCTATGCCAGAAGACGACAACCCTGTGACATATTCTGGATAGGGATCTGATGCTTCTGGGTAATGAAATCACTGTTTACACTCTGTTGGCAGCCACATCCAAAGTTGGTAAATAACGTGATAAACAAATTGCTCTGGTATGATAGGCCAGTCCTGAATGTGGGCCAGACTGTAAATTGAATTGAAGTATTATCCAGAGTCCAGATTTAAAGATGCATAAAATTGACACCTACGTGCATTGTTCTCCTACAAGCTGGCCAGCAGAAAAAAAAGAAAAATAAGGTGGAAAGAAGGGCATTTTGACGGAATTAAATTGTCTTCTATGTGTTTTATGAATAAGTGTAGAATTAAGATAAAATAAATACACGCTCATACTGGGACAGTAATAGTCTGGTACAAAAATATCAAGTTTGGTCCTGTGAGGTGACAAATTACTGTCTTCCTCTCAACAATGCTTAGGAAAGAATGGACGGTGCCTTTCAAAGCAGCATTCCTACCTTACGAACCGACTCTTGAGACCCAGAGCCGCCAATCAGTCACGTCAGAGGGAGAACACTGCACTGACTTTCATGCTAAAAGACATAACATTTAATGGATGAAGATGCAACAGTAAGTATGAATGCATACGAACCCTGATCTAGGCAAGAGCTTGTTCCTTCTTGTTTTCTTATTTCTCCAGGATTGCTGATTCACCTTGGTGCCATATCGATTCACCTTTTCCACTCTTCCCTCATTTTTTTTCCAACTGCATGACTTCTATTGCAGCTCATTTTGTAATTTTGCTGGCCTTGAGGGCCTGGGACATGACTGACATCCTTGACAAACATGAAACAGAATGAATTAGAAGAAAAAGAGTCACGTGAAAAGATGAAGTAGTGTGAAAGTCAGGGTCACCGTAAGAAGATCACTGAGCCTCTGATGACATGAAATATCAGACGGCAAATGGTAAGATAGAAATAACTGAATGATGTTACTCCAGAAAACACTGAGAATATTCACAAACAATATAACTCCCAAGACATCATTAACAAATGCGGATCTAAAATACAAACACAGAATACACCGTTAGATATTTTTGACCAGTTTAAATGAAAAGCATGCTCCCATGTAGGAGGCCTTCAAGACAAAAGCTTAGAACAAGAAGTTCTAGCAGTTTGTACTGAGTGTTGACTATAACCATTTGTGAGCTAAGAGATAAAGCACAATGTTCCTCAAATGAGAGGGCTATAACACAGCACTGATTATCAAACCCAGTTCAGCCATTCACAACACAGCTTCCATCAATGAACTAGTGCTGAAATATCAAGATATCAATATCACTGACAGAATTTTCAGTGTATAATCTTCCAAACTACTTGTAATACTGTCATACCACATAAGCTCTATTTTAAGACAGTCATGAGGGTGACTGACACATTATATTTTTATAATACATGTATTGAAGTGTAATATATTTATATATAGATATATTTATAATATATTTAATTATAACATTTACAATTTATTGGTTATATATGTATTCACCAACATATTTATCCTTATAGATAGCATTTGGAGAAGAGAAGACTGAGAGGTGACCTCGGTAACACCTCCTCATTATGTTGAGCCACCACATCAGAGGTGGACACTGGTGGCATAGCAGTAGAAGTTGAACCCTCCTGCCAATATTCAATTATATTTAGTTGCTATATGACAGATGGCAGCAGAGAGGCACTATGACAAAATGGCATCTGACATGGAAGTGTGTATGAAGCAAAGATGCATCACTAAACTCCTCCACATGGAGAAAGTGGGACCCACTGATACTTATTGACACTTGCTGAATGCTTACAGATACCAAGCAGTGGATGTGAGCACAGTGAGGTGGTGGATGGTGTTTCAACAGTGGGAAGAGTGGATCACCTCCACTGGTGCAGATTTTTCAGTGTGGCATGCAGGCTCTTAGCACTGGTGAAAATGCATGGTGGTGGTTGCACTGAAAAATACTGTTTTGCAGCTGAGAATTTGCTCTTTGTATCTGTTGTAGTTTCCATGGAAATAAATAGGATGCATTACCTTTGAAGTGACCTACATATATGTATATGCACACAAACACAGAGGTTAAAAAGCAGTAGCTACTATCATGCTACTAAACTCAGGAATGGGAAATACAAGGCACCTTTTCAATGAAGTCCTACAACCTAACTCCATATAGGAAAAAGTTGACTTTATGGGACCCAAGTATACACCTTTCTTTATGGCTTTTTTTTTTTTTTTTTTAAACATTCATCTGTCTAGAAAAAATAGCCTTCATTTATACTGCTTGATCTAGAACTAGCTTTTAGTTTCAAGGTTATTAGCAGCACATGACTTTTGGGGCCATAATTTGTGCAGTACCAGCACCTTGAGCACCCAGTGACAACTAAGTTGGGTGAAGGCTGGCTTGCGTCCTGCCGCTCTATCCGTACGTTTTATTCTTTTGGCTCAGTACCTTAGGAGGTGCATCAAGACTCTCTCCTGCATCTCAGAAGGATGATAGTTTTTTCTTTGTCCTAAAGAGCAACCTAATGTTTAGTTCTTGGGAAGGGTCTTTTCTGAACCACCTTGGGCTACAAGAAACCAGGAAGTGAAGGCACAGGTCTGGTAGAAAAGGGGACAGTGAGAGTAAAACGTAATTTCATGCTCTCCAGCTGCCTGGCTAAGAGTTATACACTGGAAGCAAGAGCAACAGCTATTACAAGAAGAATTTGGAAGGCAAATGCCATGGAACATGTGTAACAAGTCTCCAGGCCAACTTCCACATTTAAAAGGTCACCTTAAAGTATCACAAATTCATTTAGTATGGTTTTGCTCTGCTTTCAATAGAAGGCCACGTCAGTAGGGTACCTCATTCTTGCTGGAAGCCTGAAGGATTATTTAAGTCAGGCTTATCTGTGCTGGCATCTTGAGAGCTTTTCAATCACTTGAAGCACACAACGCAGTTCTATTTTAATCATCCGTGTTTATTCTGTGCTGTTTGCATAAAGTCTCACTCAGTCAGGATTCATGGCTATGCTGGATACTATTTCAGACCATGCCAGTTTATAATCAGGAGACTCTAAAATGAACTGGCCAAGAGAATTATGACAGAAGAGTGTTAGAACCTTTTCTTTTTTGTTAAATACCTTGAAAATTTGCATCTTTTTGTTATCATAGAATCATAGAATCATAGAATCACCAAGGTTGGAAAAGACCTAAAAGATCATCCAGTCCAACCGTTCACCTATTCCCAATAGCTCCTACTAAACCATGTCCCTCAATACAACATCCAGTCTTTCCTTGAACACCCCCAGGGTCGGTGACTCCACCACCTCCCTGGGCAGTCCGTTCCAGTGCCTGACCACCCTTTCCGAAAAGTAATACTTCCTCATGTCCAGCCTGAATCTCCCCTGCCGTTATCCAGAAATCCAACAGCACCTCAAAATATGAAGCAGATTTAAAAAAAGAAAAAAAAAAAAAAAAAAAGGAAAAAAAAATTGCTCTGTATTCCCTAGAGTTTTTGAGACATTCAAGCCTTCTGATATAATAACATAACTAGACATGGGCCATTACTTTGCAATTAGCTACAAAAGAACATAGCACAAAGCTGTAATTCCCATAGAGGTCTGTAAGGCCATCATATCTCAGCAGAACTGCTGGCAGTTCATAAGAATGGTCCTTCTGTATTACAAAACTAAAAATGCTTTGGGTAAAGAACATATTGCTCATTTCTGTAGAACTTAATGTGAGAGAATTCTAAATCAAATAATACCTTATTACAGAAAAAATAGAAGAAAAAAAAAAAGGGCTCTTTATGTCATACAAAGTTATGTGCCACAGGCTCACTTTGACATTTCTGGCAACTCCAAGTAGTCATACACAGGTCTCGGGCTTCATGGAAGATGCTCTTTGCATGATTATTCCAAACACATACACTATGCTTTCAGTCTAGTTTTCAGACTTGAACTGGGCCTTGGAATTATGGATCACCCATGCTTACTCAGAGTAACACAGTGCAGATGAAAAGATTTTCATTTTGCAGGAGAAATGTTAAAAAGGGGAAAACGAGGATTTAAATATAACATCATTATTATCCAGAAGTTTGCTATCCTCTGCCACAACTAAGACAGAAATAATTTCCTCTTGACACCAAAGAACATCCTTCACTTGGTTCTGTCAAACAACCAGCCCCTTGTCTAACCGAGCCCTCCCCCTCATTAAAGTATTTTTAATGCCTGTTCTTCTTCCCTCTTGAACTTTGGCTCTTCATGTCAAAATAAGTTTTGTAGAAGGAGGAGACAGAACAGGAGATAAAGTCACACAAGCTAACAGATCTGTTATTGTCTCTTAACAACTCTTACGTATCTGCAAAGGATGGAAAATCTGGCGGTATTTTTCTTCTGTGCCTATTTCCTTGTACAGAAGTTCCCAGTTAGCTGCTATATCCGTAGAGCAAATAGTGAACCCAATGTACAATAGCCAAATTGTTAAACAACTCCAAATCACAACAGATGGTGCCATGGGTATGTAATATCCAATACTCCCATACTGGAGATGATATTTATGAAGTCCCACTCAGAGACTTTAGATCTCTGCTGTTTGCTAGGAAAACTTGGAAATCAGAATATCTGCTTATTATTTACAGGAGCCATGCTACAGAAGTTTACTATGTTCAAAATACCAAAGAAAACCCTGAAAAATCCTCTTCAGGAAAAATGTCAGAACAATTAAGAGAAGATAATTCAATGCCATTGATGCATCAGTGTACAAGTTATAAGAACTGAGGGTATGAATGGCATCTTCCAGTTAGCCTAATGAGCAGTGAAAAATCTTTGTGAATGTCATATGCGTTAAGGCTACACAATGTACTGTTCATAAAGCCTTCACAGTATCATTTGGTAAGGAAACAAAACAGAACCACACTCGGTCAAGTAAACTGAAGGACAGAAAAATAATCAAGCCGCACAGCTAGAGTAATAGTTAGGCTTTTTAAAATGAACTGCTTGTTTCTTTGTAACTTTCTGTGGTATTTCTAGTAGCAGAGAGGAAGAAGACTTTAAATGACAATAAGGCTTTTTCTTCGAATAAGCATTAGTGTAATAAATTGTAATGACAAGATGAACCGATTTAGGGTAGAGATCTAAACTATATTTTATCCATACACAATTATAATGTATCCATCCACAAATCATGGTATTTGGAATACCAAATACATTTTGTAAGAGTTTCAAAGTAAATGCACCAGTTAACTTAGAAATTAGAAGTCATGCTTTTGGGAGTTAAAAGGAGAACTTCAAAATGTAAACGGACTTTTTGACCCCCTATTGACCTTAACATAACACCATCACTGAAATTTTCCATACAGTTAACTCTAATGAAAATCCCGTGTATTTGAATATATATATTTTAAGTCCACATTTAATAGCCATAAGTGAATACATTGTGACTTCTTCATCAGCATAAACCTTAATTCTTATCAGCACTGATCTATACAGCTACAAATAAATTGATCTGTAGAATTACTTCACTTTTGCTTAAATGTGAGTTATCAAAGTCTTTACATCAACCATGTTATTTTTGTATAACGTAACTACCGCACTGAAGAATTCTAAAAGACCATCTCCATACTTGAGCGACTCTGATAACTACTTTGTTCTCCTGATATATTTCATCTTAACTCTGAACTTCTGAATTCACAGTGCTTGGTCTGGAGATAATTACAACTACCTGTTGAGTCCTGACAAGTGCTCCCAAACAATAACATCACTCCAATGTGCTCTCATGTGTTTTATACCTATGAACAAGAGTTAACAATTTAGCAGTTCGCAGTATGGGGCCATTCTGGGTGTAAAGCATGGCTGGATTCCCCCCACCATCTCGCTAGGCAGATTGTCTAGCTTTCTTGCATCCCAAAGGTTTTGGAATGATGGTCTTGAAGAACCAACTTTCAGAGCTAGAAGGTACCCAGACTCCACTGAGATTTGTGGAGCTCAGCAGCACTGAAAAACGATAAGCAAGGATTCCTTTTAAAACAAATAGTAGAATTATTGCTCATTGTGTGCAATGAACTGACAAAACAAAAAGCTCAGAAAGCAAACTCTTAATGAAGTATAAAAATCACAGATACAATAATGGAGATTTAGCAAGTATGCTAAATCACAAGCAGGTCACTTGATATTCTGGCCCTGACAAAGTTATCAGACGTTTCCTTTCTAGATTCTGCTGACTTACCCCAGATAGTGATTTGCTCTTCTACACCCAGTAGCAGCTGTTTTGCCTTTTATGATAGATGAAATCTGGCATTTCCCACAACTCCTCACAGTTTCAAATGTTGATTCATATGATCTTATTGGAAACTGAACACTGAGCAATAAATTCAATTCTTGCAGCAACACAGGAACACTGTTAGACTGGTATTGGTTACCCCTGCCCTGAGGGTGACACCTATGATTTACTCAGTGTGCATTCACAACACAGGAATTAGTGTGCCTCCAGATCATCCACTTACAGCCACCTTACATGGCTTGAGGTATTCCAGGAACAAAACACAGACAAATCATCTACAACCAGAATCTTCCAGCCGCTCCAAAAGAACACTGGCTGACTTGTGCCACTGTCTATAGGTATCTTCTAGCAAAAAAAGGAGAAGGTGAGAAATGCAGAAGTGGGGACAAAAGTCATACTTCATGCTTCATATTTGCAACTGACAAGTCTTAGTGGAAAAAGTAGCAAACATACATTCTCCTTTCTCCCTTCCAATTTTCTGGAGCTTCCCTGCACCATTTTATCATATGCCCAGGGGAGTCAGGGTCAACACAAGTGATGCACACAGCACATACCTCATGATTCGTGCCTAGCTCTTATAATTCCCGGGACAGAACACGTGTGACCACGCGAGGGCAGTAGGGAGCAAAGGGGAATTTAAAAGCTATCGTTCACCAAGTGAGACAAAGAGCAAATGAGTTATTATGATCCAAAAGAAGATGTATTTGCTATACTCTCACAGAAACAATTAGCAAAAACAGGTTCTCAGGGTCAGCTCCTGCCAAGCAACATCCTGTGGCCTCAGTGATGCTCCCTCACTGCATCAGAAGCCATGAGAGCATCTAGGAAAGCTGAGAGTATTTTGAAATTGGGCCACCTAGCTGTGAAGTATGGGCTAGTATGGTTGGGCCCTGGAGCAAAGACTCCACAGAAGAATCATACTTACCAGCACAACTTTGTGCCAAGTGCACTGATCTTTCAGAAGTGTGCAAGTAGACTGAATGATGTAACTATTCATCTTTCCTCAGCACTTACAGCCTGCATCCAGTCTTAGACTCCCCTATATGTGACATGTTTATAAAATGAAGTGGATTCAGCAGAGGCTCACCAGAGGTTCCAGCAGGGGTTGGAGCACCTGCTCTACGAGGGGAGCCTGAGGTAGCTGGGCTCATTCAGCCTAGAGAAGAGACTGTTTTGGATTCATCTAACTGCAGCCTCCAGCACCTACAAAGAGGTTACTGAGAGGACAGAGATAAGCTCTTCACAGTAGTGTATAGCAGAGGGTATGAGACATTAAACTAAAACAGTGGCTGGAACAAGAATTCTTTACCAAAAGGACTGCAAAACATTGGAGAAGGCTGCCCAAGAGGCTGTCAAATGCTATCTTTGAAGGCTTTGAAGACTCATTCAGAATAAAAGCCCTGAATGATCCAGCCTGAATTCACTGTCAACCCCTGCTCTGAGCAGATGGTTGACCTAGACCCTTCCCTCCTGAATAATTCCACCAACACTAGCAAATAGGCACACTTGCCTTTCACTCCATGCACCTACCTCCCCTAAACAATTCTACCACCTGCTGAGTAATGAGATAAGAAAGTGAGTCAACCGCTCATGACTTGTAAGACTCAGGCAAGCATAAGCTGCACCATACCTCAAATCTACCAAAGGGAAAAAGTATCAGGCCCATGAAGCGCAGGGAATCACTATACAGATATGCTCTGTTTTTCTGGTGTCATGTTAAGCTTTTGTTCAGCAGGACACTACGCAGATTTGAGTTGTTTGACAACATCAGCTTTGATGCACAGCACAAGGATTTCCATGGTCACGTGTGACAAGTGCTTGGCATTTCCTTTTGCCCTTGCAGACAGCAATTTTGCCTTCTCTTGCAACCAGTGACTGAGCCCTCCCACTGACAGAGGCCAGTTGTGCTGTTCTGGTTTTACTTTGTTTGTTTCCAGCAATTCTGTAAGTATGGTCTATACGTGATTTAGAGAAAGCATTCTTGGTATGTGGGCCCAGAAGCACAAAGTCAAAAGATGGTGGCACAAGTTCTGCAGTGCTGTGTTATGGACATCTGTGCTGAACTCTGATTACTCTGAGCAGAATAATTCTAAAAAAAAAAAAAAAAAAAAAAAAAGCTATCCAGGGTCCCTGAGAGCACAGTCATCTATATGGTGCACTCAGTAACTTAAAAGGAAATCTAAGTCCTAAGGAAGAAAATGGGATAGAAACAAATTTATGAACATTCACAAAGGGAATTACGTGAAACAGAATTCAGTACTCACAATCACTGGCTTCTCAAATTCAGCTTTTAAAGCACAGTTCAAAAAATAAAGACATTGTTATCTTGCCATATGAGCAGGTAGAATTTCATATGTGTGGTATTACTCTAAACTCAGAGAGTTTGCAGGATAGTTTTTTTGGTCTTGTGCAGACTGTTCTATTTACAGAGAAACATTCCAATAGAAATAACGCCAGTGCTGTAGAAATGTAGCCCTGGGAAATCAAGAGAAAGCTATAATCTTTATTAAGTACTCAAATATTCATCAGAGAGTCAGATATAGAGATTCTAGCTGAACATGCAACTTGAATAAGCAAAATCAAAAGCATCAGTAACTGCAAGTGTGCAAGTGCTGAAGCAACGTCTATATAATCACACTTCCAAATATAAATATTCTCATATTATCCTTACCAGATTAATCAGTCTTCTCATTGCATGTTCATGTGAGCAAATGCATTCACAAGGATCAAATCCACCCTCTGCCATGGTTCTCTGGATAAACCTGAACTTTTCTGTGAACACCTAAGAAGAATAAAAATAAAAGTACAATGAACTCTTTTTCAACTGACCTTATTTTACAGAGACTCCCACATCAAATTTCAGCTCATTTAATGCCAGGGTGAAAAAGCAAAACAAAGCAGGGTAATCCTATTATTCCTTTGGCAGCATGAATAAAAAAGTCTGGTATGTGCTGTTGCATTTTGATGTTGCTGAAAGCAGTGCCTCACGCAGGCTTCCTTAGAGATCAAAATAATTTTTTGCAAAAAAAAATTATTTTTTTTTTTTATATCTCCCCTGGGTTTTCCCACACATCACTATGAAGTGCATACTGACAAACAAGAACTACAAAGATTAAGTCTTGGTTTCTCATCTGCACAATGACACTCTTAAATGTACAAATACCAACTGAAAAGTCAGGAGGAATTTTTTCTCTCAAATCCCCTTACAAACTGTTGGCATTCTCTCCTGGGATCAATGTACAGTAAAATAATTTTAAATCCTGTAACTTCTTTGCTAGAGGGAGAAATCATTCTTACTGTATAACGAAAGCGAGCGGCAGGGGTGCAAAAGTGGATATACTTGGAAATGCTTTAGAAATGGAGCTGTACACACTAATTTTAGATCAAAGAAGTAGGCCATTCAGTCAGCAATAGAGAAAAGTTCAAAAGATGCAGAAATAGACACGGTGGGGAAGACATTCTAGTTTATCCCCCTGCTAAAACCACTTCCACCCCAGACATGTCAGCAACAGCACAAGTATACCATTACTGTCCACCAGTAGTTCCATCAGTAATTTAATTGATGCTCAAAATGCGTAGCTGAGCAGAAGGAAATTTTAAACTTGTGATCAAATCAGAGATTGTTTTCTGTCTAATAAGGACTCTTACGATGCACTAGATCTGTTCTGCAATGTGTGCTTGCAGCCAAAAGGCCAACTGTATCCTGGGTTGCACCAAGAGAAGTGTGACCAGCAGCTTAAGGGAGGTGATTCCCTCTGCTCTGCTCTTGTGAGACCCCACCAGGAGTGCTGCATCCAGTTCTGGGGCCCCAACACTAGAAGGACATTGAGCTGTTGGAGCAAGTCCAGAGGAGGGCTACAAAGATGATTAGAAAGCTAGAGTATACCCCACAAGAGGACAGGCTGAGAGAGCTGGGGGCTCCTCAGCTAGAGAAGAGAAGGCTCTGGGGAGACCTTATAGGAGCCTTCTAGTACCTGAAGGGGGCCTACAGGAAAGCTGGGGAGGGTGCTAAGACACTCAAACAGGCTGCCCAGTGATGGTGGGGATGCTCCCTCCCTGGAAGCATTCATGGCCAGGCTGGATGGGGCTTTGAGCAACCTGGTCTAGTGGGAGGTGTCCTTGCCTATAGCAGGGGGTTGGAACTTGGTTATCTTCTAGGTTGCTTTCAACCCAAACTATTCTGTGCTTTTACGAGTGATACTTTTAAAACATTGTTTAACTAAAGCTAGATTCTGACTTTGTGCTGCACATGCTGGGGTCCTAACTGTGAGATAACCATCAGGCATAATAGACGTGGGAGCAGAGGGCAGATCAGCACTGTCCATTCCCTAAAATAAGTAGTTAATGAGAGCACCAACCATTCGATGAGCATGTGCTGAACAAGCAGATGTGCTCTGCAGACTTCACCTTCAAAAACCTAGTGTGGTAACCACACAAGTATTTTGATGTTTTAATCTTCTTAGGAGGAAGAGTGACAACCCACAAGGATTTAAGAAATCTCCATAGAAGAGAATGCATCACTAGAGTAGTTCTTTCACTCTGAGGTAAGTAGTGGAAAAAAGAAAACACATTTTACATGTTTTTCCCCTAATTCACTGTGAATGCTTGCCACTCTTCTATATTTTCCTCAGCCATGGTGCAGAAGGCCAGGTAAGTAAAAGAAGGTAAGAGATATCTGTATCTGCATTGCAGAATCTCATCTTCAGTACGGTTACCTGACTACATCTCCACTTTTTAAAAAAGAATACTGAAAATAAGCAAAAAAATTACTGAGGAAATTGAAGAAAGATTGTTTGCCTAGGTCATGAAAAAGGTTAACCTGACAGTTTACTGAGAAGATGATCAAGAGATGACTTGGATATGTAACAGAAATGCAGCTTTGATTAGAAAAACAGAAATAAGTATTGAAAATTTCTTCAATGAAGGAGTCAAAGCCATACGAAGAACCAATGGCTGGAAGCTGTAATGAACCAAATTAAGACGACAGGACAGCCATGCATTTTAAGCATTAGGGTAAACCATCAGTGTGACAAATGCCAGAGGGGTGGACTTCCCATCTCTTGATACACAGAGATGTGCTTCAGCCAAATAAAGGTACAGAAGCAAGCAGGTTCAGATATAATGTTCTGCATTATGCAGGAGAGACGATCTAATGATTCTTTTTGAGAGTTAGTTACGAAGCAACTACTCTAACATCCCTGACATTATCTCAGAACCACTGGAACTGCATGGTGATAGCAGAAGAAAATTTTTAATTGCCCCGCTTCCCTGGACAGCATGTCACATCAGCCAGAGTAGCCTTTATCAAACTATTCTGGCATGAGGAACAGGCAAAAGCACTGATTTTTAAGTAGCACAAAATGCTTTTTCTGGACACAGTGCTGACACCTAAAATAAGGTGCTGGAACCATGAGAGTTGCAAAACAATATTTAATTCCCACTTGGAAAAATTTAGGAGTAACACATAGTAATGGCACAACAATTAAGAGAGCAGAGATGTTAATCTGTATATAACTAGGAGAAATCAAAACATCAAATAAGAATCTTCACCAGTGAAACCAAATCAGCGTTCTTTGCAGAGTATAAACTGAGAAAGATTAGACAATAAGTGGGGAAGAGAAATCTGTCATGTAACATCACAAATTTAAGTAGAAGTGTGCTAGAAGGAATTTACCCAAAGGCACCTGAGCTGTACATGACAAATTACCTTAATGAGCTAAAATAAAGCAATGTCACCAAGTAAAATGCCTTCCAAGCTTTCCAACACAATCTCCCTTATGAGCTTTCTCACCTTCAAATGACACTTAAAGGAATCATTCTTTGTCTTTCTGTCCTCCATTCTTAGTGGCAATTCTTAGTGGCAAAGGAATGAGGGAGGCCATCTATTGTGAGAAAAACACTATTTTTCCCCTGATGAAGAACTAGAGGAAACAGATTTTACACACAGCTCTCCAGATATAAAGAAACTCCACACTATACGATGATTTTCACTCCTAAAATGACACTTCTGACTACGTTCCTCATTAAAACCTTTCTGGCTTAATAACTTATTTGTAATACACTTTGAATGCACAAAGTACTAGGTATCAACTAAGCTCTGTAATTAGATCTAAGTTTATTAATGTTTTGTGACCTTACATGAGATTTGGTAAGAGACTTTTTTACCTATCCTGGAGCAGGATTCCTTGGCTCTATAGCACTCAGGCAGCCCACTCATACCGAAATCCTGATCCACAGCTGCTGTGTGCTTCCTGCCTCCTCCAGTACCTCAATTGTCCCATCCCACGTCAGCTGCTGGCTCGTTTTGCCCGGCTCTGACCTCTTTGCTATGAGTCACACTAGCTCTCCACCTTCTGCAAACACAGCTCTTTTACATATAATCTATCACATAAAGTAAAATAAACCCTTCTTTATTTTTTGGATCTTTTCCTGTTGGTCGCAACCTTGGTTTTCTTGGAATTTAAAGCTATAGCACCAACCACAGGCAAGTGCTCTGACCAGGAAGGTTACTTTTACCCTACTTAAAATTACTGTATTTTACTTTCACTACATTATTGGTTACACAGTGTTTAATTCTGGGTTTACAAGCATTTGGAAGATTTGTTTGGTAAATACAGCAAAGCTCTCACTGATAACAACCGAGAAGATACATACTGTGGCCCCTAGACTAAGCAACCTGACAGAAAACATACAAAAAAAAAGAGAAAAATGCAGATGAATATGAAGTACCATCAAAGAATCAATACAACTTTAAGTGTAAAGTGGCCCAAGAGGCAATCATAAACAGAAGTATTGGAATTAAAATCCTGTAGTCAGTGCCAGGATGACTGTAACTCAGAAGCAAAGAGGAGAACGGTCTCTGATGAATTAAGACAGAAATAGCTCACACTGCAAGCCCCCCATCACCTTCTATCTGAAATTGTAGGCAATTAAGCCATAATGAAAAATACTTCTACACAATGTTTTAAATCATGAGAGTCTTCTCAGCTGTATGATTATCGTAAATCGTTTTTCTCCTACCATCTTTCCCAACCCATGCCCTACAGCAGTACACTGCATTTTACACATCCTAATATCAAAAAAACAATCTTTATAGATACAATCTAATTGTTGTGGGTTGTTTGGTTTGGTTTTTGGTTTTTTTTTTTATCTGGAGACTCTTCTGTACTTTAAATTATTGTAATGACTATACATTATTTCCCAATTCAGCAACACGTCTCCTGAGCAAATAGCATGCAGCTGGGGAGCTCTGGGAGACAGAAGTTATACTCCACCTCTCTCCACCCTCACCATTACAAAACAAAATTCCTTTTTTAGCATGACAGCCAACAAGACATTTTATCCACTCTTCATGTGGTTGCCTCCAATGTGACTCCAATTCTACGCTGATTAATGAGACAGTCAAGGTACAGGTGTTGGTGAGCTCTATTCCTTGGCAGAAAGGAGTGTATAAGAACATCATCTGAAGAGACACTTGCTATATACAACACATACTCAGAGCTGCTGCAGATCTGTCACAGATCAAACCTGGCATCTTCATATCAAAGCTTTCTGCTCATTAACTCTTATCTTTCCTGGATCCAAGCACTCTTAAAATCACACACACAATACAAAAGAATGACTGAAGATTTCCTCTCCATGAACTATTTTTGCTGTGCTGCTAAACTGAAGGCTAGAAGTCATTGGGAGCAAAATACCTCCATGCAGCAGACAAGTAACAGAATCTTTCCACTTACTTTAAAGAGAAACAGAATTCCCTATATTCAGCTCCCTGACGCTCTTTTACAGACAACTGCAATAACTCCAAGCACAGTTGTCAAATATTTCTACCAAGCCAGACACTTAATTTTGCTGCTGCGTTCAACTTTAGCAAAGTATAGCAGAAGAAATGGAAATATGTACAAAAATTGAAAGAAAAATTTAGAAAAAAGCACATGACATGTTGAGGCTCTGCAGGCTTTCTGAAGAATGATGAAGGGCTAAAATGAGCAAAAGTAACACACAAAGCCAGAACAATTCACTCACTGAAAGATAAAATATCCATTTTTATCTCATTGTCACAGGCAGAAACCCTCTCTCCCATTCTTTTCCACGTTCTCCTAAAGGATCTGTGTTTCCATAGGAAGGATTTGTCTTCTCACTTGCACCTAAGCCATCTTGATATCCATGATCCCTATAGCCTCTCATGCTTTCTGCAGTTATTTTCTTCACAGCACATTCCTGATCACTGCTTTTCTAGGGCTCTTCCTTCTGCTGGCCGCTCTGTCCCTTGGGTACCACAAGCACACAGAGGCACCTCAATTGTCTCATTGCCAGGCATGCCAAAACGCAGTGGTTCAGCCTCTCGTACAAGTGGCTACTCCAAAACCTGTTTCAAACTCTACCTCTCCTAGGGACTGGGGCTCACCCAGCCCTGCCTGGTTACATGAAGCCCAATTCAACATCAAGTGGGCATACAGCAAAATAATACAGAAAGGTACCTCCAGCACGGCAATGCTGAAATATTGCTTATTAGTGGCCAAGCAACAGAGAAGCCTACACATTCAAGCCCAGCAAATACAAGCTAAACTCTTCTCTGTGTTTGTTAAACATATAGCACTTTTCCCTGTTGATTTCCATCTTCTTTACTATTTGTACATGCACATCCACCCTCCCATAGATCCCCTGTTCTTTGTTAGCCTTCTGATGAACTACTTACGGTCAACTCACTGATCTGTTATTTAACTTCCTATTATTCCGGCTGTACAACTTCTTGTGTGTAAGAAAGGGCAGGGAATTTTATCCATTGATTTCTGCATCAAGTTTCTCTTCAAACTCGATTAGAGCACAGAGAAGAAAAACAACAGACACAGATTTTGGGGGTTTCTCTCTCAAATAAACAAACTGAAGATAAGGACATGGCTGATTTCACCTTCACACAACTTTGTGGAATTTCTAGCTTCTCTATTACTACCACCAGAAGTGGAACAAATTTCCTATCACCAGGGCAATACAGAGGAGGAATAAGGCAGAAATGATAACCAAGCTATTAAAAAAGCAAAGGAAGCAAATAACTAAACACAGGATAAAGCTTGGACAGCGTAAGAAAACAAAAGTGCTTGTATTTGAATAGGGATGAAACATCAGAAAAGGAACTAGAGACATAGGTAGAAAACAAGAACATGTGCAGCGCTTTAAAATAAACCAATGCAATTCTGCCAGAAATCAATGGCTACATACTCCTCACACAACAGAGAGGACATTCCACTAACAAACCAGAACAAATTGGCCTGTACCCCTCAGCCATCAGCATTAAACTGCTGAGGTTACAGGACTGGCAGAAGTGAGCCTGAGGACTCCGAAGGAGATTTCCTCCACAAAGCAACTTCCGTAGTTCACACAAGGCTAAAAATAGGCTCTGTAACAAGGAATTTGTATACAAATTGATACTAATTAAAACATTCCAGTCATCTGCACTCCTCTATCACTATAATTTGAATCGTTCAAATAAATATTCCCTCACGGTACTCAAGTCTGAAGCACTGTAACACTCCATTTGGCATTTTTATAATGGTTAGTATTACCATATTTTTATATTTTTATAAAGCCCTTTCACAGAATCACAGAACGGCCAGGGTTGGAAGAGACCTCAAGGATCATGAATCTCCAACCCCCCCACATGCAGGGCCATCAACCTCCACATTTAATACTTGACCAGGCTGCTCAGGGCCCCATCCAACCTGGCCTTGAACACCTCCAGGGACGGGGCATCCACAACCTCTCTGGGCAGCCTGTTCCAGCACCTCACCACTCTCTCTGTAAAGAATTTCCCCCTGGCATCCAACCTGAATCTTCCCTCCCTCAACTTCAAACCATTTCCCCTTGCCCTGCAGTTATCAACCTTTTCAAAGAGCTGATTCCCCTCCTGTTTATAGGTTCCCTTTGGGTACTGAAAAAAAAAAGCTGAACAAGCCCAGCTCCCTCAGCCTGTCTTCATAGGGGAGGTGCTCCAGTCCCCCAATCATCTCTGTGGCTCTCCTCTGGACCCTCTCCAACAGCTCTCTGTCTTTCTTCTACTGGAGGCTCCAGACCTGGACACAGTACTCCAGATGGGGCCTCACAAGAGCAGAGTAGAAAGGGACAATCACCTGCCTGTCCCTGCTGACCACCCCTCTCCTGATGGAGCCCAGGATGCCATTTGCTTTTTTGAACTGTGAGAGCACATTGCTGGCTCATTTAAAGTTTTTCATCCATCAGGACCCCCAGATCCTTCTCTGCAGAGCTACTCTCAAGGACTGCTTCCAGTCTGTAAGCCTACACCACCTAGTATTCCCAACAGGTCTCCCATCCAGGCCTAACCCTGCTTAACTTCCAAGATTGGGCATTACCAGGGTGGGATGGCTGCAGGCCATTAACATTTCATTAACAGTACAAGGAAAACTCTGTAGCATCATCTCTTCAACAAGCTCACAGCTACACCCCACTTTTATTGATGCAAATGCTGGCACTCCCACTGACTTCACTGAACCAGGATCTAGTGGCCCTTGAAGGTCGTGGAACCCTAGAGAGCTACTGATGATCTTCTTCTACCAGGTCTATTCCTGGGCATTAAACTGAGTTTTCAGGACGAGAACCAGCTGGCTGCATGGGCACAGCAGCAGAACAGCTGGATGTCAGTGTGGGGGCTGCCACTGTGACGTGTGGCTTCAATTACAGCTTTCTCCAACAGTTGTGCCAGAACAGATCATCCATTTAGCTCCTCTAGCAAAAGGAGCTGCAATGACTTTGTCAGCCAATACAATACCCAGAGAGAGTTCCTAGACACAGCAACACTTCAGAAGCAATTCTCTTCAGTCACTTTCCTTTCAATTCCAGGGGGTAGGGAGAATGAAGCTGATTTTGTACTTGAAAGCATCAGCATGTCTCCCTGGACTTCCAGCCGTAGCCTAATGAGTTGGCAAATATATTTTTGTGCTGCAAATTTTCTCAGGATAATTAACGAGATCCAAGATGAACTTTTCAATGCAGCCAAGCCAGTTCCTCTTCTCATGGAAAAGAACCATGCACACAGCTGTTGCTGGTCTGGTTGGTTCCAACAGACACCAAAGCCAGCGGGAGCCCCACAGAACTGCTCACTCAAACACGTCTTCCTCCAGGCATACCAGTGGGTAACTTTCCTACTGTCTCACAAATGATTTGGCATTTAAGTAAATTAGGAAGTAATTTTCCAATGCCATCCATCTGGCGCTTCTTACAAATGCTAATTTACTATAAAACAACTTGTTTAAAGTAGAAGCAAACCCAAAGAAACTAAGAGATGCCAACCCAGCTACTGAAGGATGATACAGGGATGAACATAAACCAGAGAAAGAGCCTCTGAGCAGGGACAGACTCAGAACTGAGGAGCGAATGCTAAGCATCCTACTGATGGGGAGGTTCAGGCAGGATATCAGGAAAAAGTTCTTCACCAGAGGGTGACTGGGCATGGAACAGGCTGCCCAAGGGCAGTGGTCATGGCTGCAAACTGTTGGACCTCAAGAAGCATTTAGACAATGCTCTCAGACATAGGGGTTGAATTTTGTGTGGAAACAGGAGTGGCACTCCTTACGAGTCCCTTTCAACTTGAGATATTCTATGATTCTATAATGGTTTCCCAATGGCCTCACAGGACTGCTGCAGCACTGGTGCATCCCTCATCCCCACGGGTTCACCACTGTGCAACAATCATGTAGGGAGCATTGTTAGGCCACTTGTGATGTGTTCATTGGGACTTGCTCTGAGTAGCTCAGGAAAAGAATTGTTCAGGTGACAGACAGCGGCACTGGCACTAAGAACAGCAAAGTAAGAACACAAGAACTTAGATGCTTATGATATGGACAAAGGCCTCTCACAGGCAAACATCACGATTCTTTTCTCACTGAGGTGTGCACATCCTGCTTCGAGGATGGCAGCATCTCACACAAAGCTGGCAGCAAGCTTCCTGCTTGTGACCATGACACAAAGCTGACCAAGGCTAAGAGTGTCCCCAAGAGCCTCAGCTCAATGCAGAACAGTACACTAGGGAGCTGCAGAAGATGGCATAGATGCTGCATCTGGTTTAATTAAAGCTATTCAGTGTCAAGCATAAGGCTTAGAGACAAAGAATTCACACGCTCAAACCACCACTGCAGTACTGGTCCCTGCTGTCCTCTTCATGGCCAGTCCCCATTACCTGGAGGGAAGGAGATTTCAGACTTCAGTGCCATCAGGTTGCGGTCAGTGACCAAAACCAACTCCCCCCAAGGAAGCTAAGCAAGACGCATCAAGATTTCAAAAGCTATTTACTTATTCCTGTGCAGGTGGCCTCACATTTCTTCTGGCTAAAGCACTTGAAAAGGAGCTAATTATGCACATCCACTCATGGACCGAAAAAGCAGTCCAGCTATTTTAGAATTCATTTACTAATATTTGATGCAGAACGTTATTGCCTAACTCCAGCTGCCAGCATTCGGTCATCCTTTTGTTAAAAGGATGACATTTTTCTGAAAGAAGTTTTTTGCAACACGAAAGCTAATTAAGAGACGATGTCAGTGGCACAGAACATTGTCCAAGAATAACAGTTTCTGCTAAGCAAATGCCTCAGCTTCACTTCAGCATTTTTTTCTAAAGTAGAAACTCTGACAGTGGTCTAGGACAAAGAAATTATTTATATTACACCAAATGACCAAAGGAAATTTAATCTCTGCTAATGCAAAAGGGTGAGCAATCCTCTAAAATTACTAAGCTATTCCATTTATCTAGTTCACAGCGCAAATCAGGAGCCCTCTCCTGCAGTTCTCTGTAAGGTAAAGAAGTCCTATTGACTTTAATGGAATTTTTCACTCAAGTGGTAACTGTAAGATCCAGCTATAAGGCAAATGTGCTTACTTTCCTGCTCTTGGTTCATTTCTCCAGCACTGCAGACTATCTGCAGCTTCTGCTGACATTCCTTCTCTCACTCCTCAGTCTCCTAAATTCAGCACTGGGGCTGCACGAGCACCGAACCTGCAGCCCCACGGAGAGCATTGCTGCCCCATGCCATGTGAGGAGGGCTGGCAGCTGGCACTGCTGCACACAGGCAGGCTCCATCCAAACACACGGCCACGCACGGAGGGACGCTGGCATTCCAGGGAGCAGACTTCTGCAGGGAGGCAAGAATGGGTATATGGAACATGTTCCTCTAACAAACTATGTAACCTATTCATAAAACATCCTTGCTCTCATTCCAGTGTTTATGAATCAAGATTCTGATTAATGCATTCAAATGCTCCCGAGCAATTTAGGAGCACAACGTGGATGCAATTGTAGAACTCCTTCAGCGAGGCTCAAGGTGCCAGTTCCTGAGCAAATCACTGCAGTGTAACAAAGCCACCACGCAGCAGCTGAGCTGTGGCAGCTGCTCCCACACAGGCTCTGAGCCTGTGGGACCTGTAAGCCAATGGGACTTTGCTGAGTCTGTCAAAGAGAAAAGTTGAGCTGAGACTTCATTCAGAAGTGCCACGGGCACCCAGACAGCCACTGCAGCTCAGATGGCCTGAGATAACTCATTTGTCTGACATAACTCTTTTCGGAGGCTCAATAATGGAGAATTTTTTAGACATGCCATCTCTCTGGAAAAATAAAGATGAAAAAAATCTCTTATCCGCTCCTTTACAAAAATGTAATAAAAACAAATAAAAATGACAGTACTTCCTCTGTACCGAGGCAGAAAGTGCAGCCCTAAAGCATAAGTGATTAAGTTTTTTTGAGACTTGCTTCTTAAGAGCGTAATTATTTAGATTATGAAATGCCTTACTAACTCCTTAGAACTGTAGAAATGCACTGTACCTTAATATCACTCCTATCCCACACAAACACAAAAATTATACTGAAATTCTCCGGAATATTTTCATTATGTTTTTTCTCCAGAGATGACATATGTTTCTAATAACTTGCCACTGAGAAAACAGATTTAGCAGGGTAGCAGCATGCTGAGAAAGATAGCAGGATTTTCAATTTTCAGATGAAAGCAGCTCTATTCCCTAGCAGCCCTGCTCCCAACCCCTCTAGGCCAGATCAAATTTTATCTGAAGCTGGCGGATGCCTGTCTTTGCCTTACACAGAAGTTGAATCAGGTTTTCTACATACCTGAAGCAAATGGTTTGAGCTCATAAAATAGAGCCCTTTAATGAGCACTTATACCAGAAGGAAGCTGTAACAATAAACAGGATTTCTGGGCTTTGTTATTTATGTATGTTTAGCAAACAGAAGACCCAATTTTTAATCCCAAACCCATTTAATACCCATTCAGCAGACTCACAGCCCAATCTACATCATCAAAAGGAAAGTGCTATGTAAATGATACATGTCTACCCAGCACCTACAAGGAACAGATTTTAAAATCTGTTAAATTGCATAAGGAAAATCCATGGCACTATTGACAAGATTGCAATTAGTTGCTTTGAAAAACGTATCACAACCATAAAATCATAGCATCTTCGTCTCCAATGTTTTCCCCCAGAAAAGAAGATATTTTTCAATCTTTGGACACAACTGCTCTAAATACAAACTTGAAAGTGAAGCATCCAGTGACTCCTGTGTCTCAGAAGATGTCTATATAAAGGAATATGAAGGTGGTGAGCCCCTAACCATGCTGCAACCACTGGCAGAAGCGTTCTCATTGAAGCCATGCAACTCACACTGGGAAGCTTTGTTCCACAAATGGTTACCAACTGTTCGAAGAGCTGACACCAAACTTTTCTTCACATCTTCATGTAATTTTATTCAAAGTTGGGTTTTTTTTCCTTTTACCAACTTTTTACATATGAAAACTGACAGAGTACCTTATCAAGTTCTTTAAAAATAATGTCTTACCAAAAATATGATTAAACAGCAAGACATACATGAAGATATACCAATGAACAAAAGAAGACCAAAACTCTGTTACTGTATTGACAACAATTTGACAAACCAAACATTGCAACTGCTTCTCTCATACTAAAGGCTGGGACTGCATTTTTGTACAGTGTTTCTGTTTCTTTTGATAAAATCATTTCTTCCCTAGGACAGCTTAGTGCTTTGGATATGACATTGGTCTATCAGCTGTGTAAAGTAAGAATTAAACTATATTTAGCACTAGAAAACCATGGGTTTTAACGCATGCAGAGCTGCCGAAGAATTAATCTTAATGAGGAAAACTTTTATCAAGTGTAACTCTATCTTTTCCCACCCAAATGGGATTAATTTGTTCCATTATCTCTAAAAATACCAGCTAGACAATGTAACTAAAGCCTCCAAAGCGAGTTTGTTCAACTAACAACCATGCAAACGTACAACCATTCAATCACGCCAGGGGCTGCTTCCTGAACATCTTCAGATCTCTCATAAAAAGCTGAATCAATCACTGCTAAGGAGCTTCTTCTTGCCCATGCCAATGCCATGAGATAGGTGCTGGGATGCAAAGAGGGCTATGAACATCCACTGTACCGCTGCCAAGGTCTGGCAGAAAGAAGACTAACACAGCCTGATCCTCCACATATACACGCTTATATTCCTACATAACAAGGAGTTGAGTCTTTCTTCAATTAAGGTTCCTTGGGAACTTGGGAAGCTAGCTGTCGGTGAGTCAAAGCCTGCAAGCTGAAGGAGCTATTCTGGGAAAACTGTTCTTTCTTCTGTTTTGTGGTTTGTTTTTAAACTGAACAAGGAGTGCAAGATTTGGCTGTGCAGTATATAACCTTAAAAAGTTCTCTCAGCTTCCACTGCACTCAGAGGGGATTTAGGAGCACTTGGATCTTCCAAGAAGCACTCCTCAGCATCTTGCAGATGCTTCATCAATGACCAGATAGGGTCTTCATGTATTAATAAATCAAATCTAGGAAGTAAGAACAGAAAGAATGCTCAACATCAAGTGTGACAGTGTAGAAGAGTATGCAAAGCAGGCTCTCTAATTTGCTTCCCAAGCAGAATATGGGCAGATGACATCAATTTGTCTATGCACAAGTGCATCTGCCAAAATATTTCTACATCTGTTGTGAAAAGAAACCTGATAAATGTTCAAAACATACAGCATAAGGATCTCATCCCTGGCGTTATCAGAGCACCAGACACCTCCATTCATACATGCTTATAGAGAATAGAAAGATTTTGCTACTTCCACTACACTGGCCTGAATTTCTGCAAAGACTCTGCTATGATGAAGTCAACCGAGACAAAATTTGGCCTTTAAGAGTGTGTGTCAAGAACCTAAAATATCTGGAGGGAAAATCCTGAAACATAAAACAGACTTTGTTTTATTACACATCTGTTATGCAAATAACATTCACACATCACTAATTCTAAAGTCTAAATATATGAAAGCAGAAAATGAGAGGTTAATAACGAAACAAGAAGTCAGTTTGAAACCAACTTTCTCTAAACCCAAATATTAAACTTTTGAAAGCAGATTGGACAGTTACAGAGGAATTAAAACTATCATGTATTTTTAAATTGCATTATGTAGATGACTTCTCTAATGAAAAATACATTTTTCTTAACTTCTTTTAGAAAGAAGGAAGAACGTGGACTGCAGAATGCAGCACAAAATAACTGCGTCATGCACTTGGGATTTAACAGACTAAATGCGTGACTTCAGTAACGTGCTGCGAAAGTGCCACAACAACATACAAAATCCCCTAGAACCATATTCATAATGTTTATTTTTGTAGCCAGCTAGGCTAAAAAATGTTTCAACCAGGACAATAGAAAGGCTCCTGCTACAATCTCAGTTTGGAAATGGACCCTTTTTGCTTATGGCCCTGAGCACATCAGGGTCTTTCCTGCTTGTCAGAGATGCATGTGGCCCAATAATCTGCAAGAGAGCCAACAGCACATCCACCAAGCCCTCACACTAGTATTGTGTCTTATGCAAAATGATCTTAAACCAATTAAAATACAGAACTCTGTGCTATGCTGGGGTTAGGCAAGAAAAGCAAATCTCACATTTTAAAGAAAGGGGCAACAGAGCCAAACAGAGCTCAGATTTGCCTACCCCAGTGGCATGAGAAGGACTGAAGTGACTGCTGTGCTGCCAACCGTTACAGCCACTATTTTCTGCCAGCTGCTCCTATTGTTTTGAGCTACACTGCCAATGACAGGGTCACTTCTTAAGAAAAAAATAAAAATAAAAATCAGTAACAACAATAGTTTGATTTCTCTCATCTGGACAGGTCATAAGGATATGAAGAATGAGATAGAACTATCAGGGACATTATTCTCTGTTGCTACAGACAGGAAGAAATCAGCTAAAAAAAAAAATCAAAACGAGACTAAAGATTTTCTTTCTGATGTCTGCTTTTGAAAGTAACAGAAGCAAGTAAAGGTCAACAGAACTGTAAGAGCTGAGCATGAAAGACTTCTTACAAGTGACCCATTGAGCTCATTGCAGATAGGCAACTTGCCCAGCGGGCACGTTAACATTAACATAATGCGTTATTTTAAAAGTTGGATGTCCTTATGCTAAAAAACCACAATGAGTTTTCATGACTTCTCAAGACAAGGATGTTTACCAGCGCATAATGCAAACACTGCCTACACCACTAAGCATACAGCCTAAAGGCAGTCCTGACCGCGGGCCAGGAGAACAGGTGTTTGCCGATCCCGGGGCAGGTCACACGCCGAGGTCCGAGCTCTCGGGGAGGGCAGAGGCTGAGCCTGGGCAGGACAGCCGGCAGCGGCGCTGGGACAGCCAGGGAGAAACTGCCGCGGCGCTCCCCGAGGCGCCCAGGCCAGCAACGCTCTGCCCCGCCGCAACCCGCTACCAACCGGCCCCGGAGGCACACGGGCGAGGGCTCCCGCCGGAACCCTGCTCGTAGGAAGCTAACGGCAGCGCGACGCTGTCATTTGGAGGCTCTGTTTTACAGGACGCCGTCCGCTTTCTCCCCTCAGCCTGCTTCTCGGCAAGGGAAGCGCATATCCCGTCAGCGTGTCACTCCCAGCTCCTCTACGGACAGAAAAACAGAACCTTCGGTTGACTCTGAGATCCTCCAAAAAGCCACGAGCGTGCGACTTCGCGCTGACAACCCCAACAACCGAAAACAGCCGAGCGAACCCTACCAGACACGCAGCCGAACGCCCGCGAAGGGCGAGCGCCGGCCGTTCGGCGGGCCGGTACCCGGCGAGGCGCCCGGCAGCTGAGTCGGTCTCGGACTCCACCGGCCTCGGGGCAACTGGGGCCGCCCGGGCCGCGGCTCAGGCCGCTCCGCGCCTGCAGGACGGAGGGACGGCCGGGAAGCGGGCTGTCCGCGGAGACCCGCCCGGCCGTGCCCGGCAGCGGCCCTCCCTCTCCCCCCGCGGCCGCGGCGCCCCCCTCCCCGCTCACCGTGCTCCGGCCGCCGTCGCGGGGCTGCGGAGGGAGAGAGGGCCGCGGGGCGCTGCGCGGACGGGGCGGGCGGACTCGCTGAGGCGGCCCCGCGGCTCGGCCCCGCTGCTTGGGGCCGGCTCACACGTCAGCCGCCACGAGACCCGGATCTGCCGGCTCCCGGCGGCGGCGGACGGCCGGGGCGGTGCCGAGCTGCTCTCGGCTCCCGCCCCCCGCACCGCCCCTCACGGCGCCGTCCGGCCCCGTCGCCCCCCCCCCGGCTGCTCGCTTGGTCGGAAGCGGTGCAGCTTCTGGTGTGCTTTTCACCTCCCTGAAGAATGAGGGAATTTGTGATGCAGTTCGTCGCTCAAAGCTTGTTTGGATGCTCATGATTCAGAAGGCTTCTCTGCAGCCATTCCCTTAAAACAACGTCTTTAGAAACAGTGGAACGCAAAAGGGAGAACTTGAGACGGTGGTTTCCAACGTCAGCCAGTCGGGCACCCTCATGCAGCCGTAGAGCGACAATGCCGTGCTGCCGTGCGAGGGTCAGGAGCAAGTCTTGCCCTGGGGACAGCGATACCATTCCATAACGCAGCAGGGATCTCATAGGGAAGGAAATCTTGTAATCCATAGGGAAGGAAATCTTGTAATCCAGGGCAGATTACTTGCCTCGGGCCAACATGGATCAAGTTGCAATTGCAATGAGAAAGGAGGGCTGGATAGAGGCTGCAATTTCTCCCAGCTCCGTAACTCCCCATAGCACAAAAACCTCCTGCAATCTGACAGGGCTCACACGGGAGGACAGCCTTGGCTCATCACGGTTCTCTGCTCTCACGAGGAGCTCAAGCCTTCTTTCACTGCAATGGGGATGCCGTTTATTTTCTTCTGAGCACTTTTTCCTAGCACTGTGTGCCAAGCCCACATCACTATTTCTAGCATCAGGCACAGCACCAGCTGGCAGTTTTGCACTACTAGCAATCCTTGGTGTGCAAAGCCACATCCCTAACACACAGCCCAGGTGCCCATGCCCATTGCAGGTCTGGCCCTCGTAGACCTTGCAATACTGCAAGTGAACAGAGGCACAGACACAAGGTTAGGCCATCACAGAAAAAAATCTCAGGAATGAGCCATCCAGAAGCAAGCAGAGACAATTTCCCAACACCATTAAGAGCCTTGCCTACCTGTATGCCCCTCCAGTCTAACACCTAGAGCCAGTCAATGCTCTAGAAAATGGAGCTGAGACCTGAAATCCCCAAACCAGACACAGCTTACCATATTAGTCCTGGCTCAACAACAGAGCAATCATAGGTAGTGGAGAGAAAGGTTCCTATTGTCAAGCTGAAGCAGAAATGCTTAACACTTCTATTTTCTTGCTTGTGAGTAAAGCTAAACTGTCGTTGCTAAATGAATGGAAAGCACACTTAGGGGAACTGGTAGAATTAGAAAGAGAGTCTCGTAGTGACTGATCCATGGCAAACTTGTACAGTCGTAAAATGGGAAGGGGTAAACTAGATGGCTCAAGTGCCTTGTCTGTAATAGCATGAACTTGCAAAGGTGCTGCAAAGGAGAGGCAGGAACTGATGGAGATGGAGACTGAGCAAACTGCAAAAAAACACTATGGAATGATGGCATTTAGAGCTACATGTGAGATGACTTCCTCTACTGCTTTGAACCAAATGCAGCTTCCTTCAAACTCTGTGCTTTGCATCTTTCTGGCTAATTTCTCACACCATCCCATCCAGGAACACGTATCACATTGTAATCTCTTGAAATCGTCTCTTGATAAGGCATGCATGCAGCATTCCAGCCAGGCAGCATTCTAGGTGGGATGCAAATGCTCACACCCCTCCCTTCTCCATTTTTCTCCCCCTCACATTACTACTGCAAAGCTCTACATATCTGTAAATAGTTTTACATAACTGGTCCCAGTAAAAAGCTAGCCTTTTTCAGTATTGCATTCTGTACTATTTGCACTGCCTTTCTGACAACAAAATCTGATTATTTTTCTTTGTTTAACACATATGTTTCCACTGGCATTCTTGAAAAGATGGTAAGCTAGTGAACCTAATAAGGGATGGATTGTTGGAGAGTGATTTTCAGGTAATGAAACATCTGAGTATGAACTGTCAAGGAAGAGGAACAGGCAATAGGGGCTACATGAAGTACAGACCAGGAGCAAGAGAAACAATGCATAAGGTTATTGCTTTCAAATCAACAAGTACATGTATACTATTTGTAGGCAGAAAGCAGCTAAGTATTTTACATAAAACATTCTGTCAGCATCCCTCAGTGCATCCCTCTGAATTTGGCCCTCCTGGTTCCCACGGGCAAATGAACAAGCCATAGCAGGCAGTGATTCTATCTCAGCTTCCCACTCCCAGGTTTCAGCCATCTGCTCCCCCTCACACTCAGAAATTTAGTGCACGACACAGCAATAAAACGAGATTCTGATAGGGAGGCTGTGTTCAGACTCACTCTGTGAAGTGTCCTTCCTGGCAGGAAAACTACAATGAAAACAGTGATGATTTAGGCTACCAGTAATGACTTTATGAAGAAGGGCATGAGGTGCATTCAAGATCAGCTAGTAACAACAACAAAATTGTAAATCCATTGAATTTAGCACAGTAGAAATAACTGTACTGCCCACTGCCAAGCAAGAATACAAAGACGACTCTGAAGGGCAGAAGATGGCAATGTTCCTTCCACCAATAACCCTGTACAATAGAGGAGGGTAGGAGTTGAGCAAAACTCAGTGTGTCATTCTCTAGATCTGTTGACTGAAGGCAGAATGGATTGGGCCCTCTGTGAAGCCTCAGCCGCATTCCAAATCACAGGGCTAGCTTTCTGCTGTTTAACCCTAATAAGCAGTGGAAAAGCAGGATTCATGCTGGTGAGCTAACTTGACAAACAGTGAATGAATTTGTTACAGATATCCAAAGCATTACTTTTCCCATTGTGAAGCACTCCTGCTGATGTTCTTCTCATCTTTGCTGCCTGACTTGTGCCGCTAGGCATTGTATTGCTCCCACCCAGATACCCTGTGGAATGGAAATTCTTCAGCTGCAATTCATACAGGATCTGAAAAATGACCTAGAAAATTGGGCAAGTCCTCTTAACTTTTCTGTCTGCTTTCTCTTTTCCTCTAAGCAGTCCACATAATGCTGTTCCCAGAAGGAATCTGCAAGAAATTCAACTGGAAATTTTGATGCTGAAGAGCTACTTGGAAGTCATCTGTATCATGGCCTGAAAATGGCATCCAGTAAGTGGAAAGAAAAAGACTATAAAGTCTTTTTCCCTTGTCGTAGTATCAAGGTATGAGTTGCCTTTTGGCAGCAATGCCTCTTTTTAGCAGTACTTTAAATTAGAAAGAGGCATCTAATTTTGGAAAAGGAAGACGAATCCTCAGAAAAATTGCTCACAGACATTCCTAGCTGGGATGGCATCTCACAGCACACTGGACAATTACAAAGTACTCTGGGATATTAGGCAGCAAGCCTGCAAATTAGCTGATACAAAGCTTGTATTGTGTGCTCAGGTTAATGCAAGAGAAATGTAGTCATTTCATCACAAGTGAACCAAAGTTATGCTGCTAGATTTTCTTACTGTGCAGATACAAGCTTAATGAACATCTGACCATAACCTAAGCTGTCAGGGCTTACAGGAAAAATATGGCTTTGTCAAAAGTAGGAATTCTACTGAAGCTGCCAGAGGAGGGCTTTTGTGCTCTTGAAGCATCAACTCACCAACACAGACTTTTAGATACCAGCCATCAGTCAGGGGAAATGATCACAAAGGATTGCTATAATGCTGCCAGATTGTAGCTGGCCAGTGATGTTTTCCAAACCAGGAAATGGAGGAATGAACTCTGAAATGGAGGGGATAAAGATTATTTTACGTTTAACTAGAATATTGACTAGTATCTTACAGTAACTATGAAATGAAAGGAGATCAATTGGAATGTTAACAGGATTAGGCTGAAAGAAAATATCTAAAAATAGAAGATTAATGTCTGAACCACTGAATTGTTAATGACAACACTGACTGATAAAGTCATTTGAATTAGGCCAAAAATTGGATCTGTGGAATAAAACCAGTGCATCCTAAGTAATCACACAAATTAATAAGACAAAGGTCTGCTGAATTTCATTGTGTTTGACTATTATGCAATCTCTGGTAGTAACATAATTTGCAAATACTTTGGGAAATCCCCTCTAAAAATGCGGTCTAAGTGGACCAACACTAGTAAAACCTTAACAAATTGTTTTTCCTCTGGAGCAGAAACCATAATAGCAGCTGCACAATTGTGGTGGCTTTCTTGCAAAGAAAACACAAAAAGCAGTATGAACTGCTTCTTGAGTCACTGTAGTTCACAGCCATAAACTATCTGCAGCCGTAAACTTACCAGCAGCTATCACTGCTACATTCATCTGAAAACTGCTGCCACTTGGGAAAGACACATTCTGTGTCCCATTCTGTGTTCAGAGCTATTTTACTGTTCTATCTGAATCTGCCTCTGAATTTGAGTCAGAGCCTTCAACTGTTACAGTACTTCTGGACTTGAAATGAAAATGACTTCCTGTTCATTTTCCAAGTGAACACCCGACAGAAGATATATCTAATACACCAACCATGGGCACAAAGTTCAAGCCCGTTGGTATAATGAATGTATGTGTACAAGAATGTGTTAGAGAAGGAAATGAAAATAGGACCCCAAAGGATATTCTGAACACTTTACTATATCTAATATGCACCAGGGAATCAAACTTTTCTGGTCAGGATTTGGGAATTATTCTGATCTGACAGGAATATAACTACTTTTGTAATTGCTAATTAAAATATGTGATTACTCAGTACACAGTTGAAATTTAAGAATAACAGCTCATTTAAAAAAAAAAAAGGCATTATTTAGTAAGAACAAAGAGAGATAAAAAAAGGGAAGACACTTCACATATGACTGAGAAAGTGTGTCAAAAGGCATAACTCATGCTAGTCATTAAAAAGATGGCAGCATCTGTATATAGACTACAGAGAACTAAATCAAATTGTTGGAAGAGAATCTGATCTGTTATCATGGTGATACTCTGGTTTCTGTAGTGCTTTCAACCATGGTTTTCATCTTGAATTTTAGAAGATGAGAATCGAAAAAAAAATTTAGGAATAACTCTTGTCTCAGCTTGCCAAGCTCCATGTGAACTTAATGTGATGGTTTCAGCTTGTGCACATTTCTGTTTGGATAGCCTTAGCTTGTGCACATTTGTCTGAGGATGTGGTATGGCACAGCTGGATTCTTGCTGCAGTAAGATATGCCAAACCTGTTAAAGAGCAGCTGTAAACCCTAGTAGTTTGGTATAAGAAAGAAAATTAGGATTTATGTAGAGCTGATAAGAGTACCAGTTGGGGAAAAAAGAAAAAAAAAAGAATTCTGTAGTATTCAGCTCATGCTTCACACTGCAAATCTTGCAAAAATGCTGTAAGAAATTAATGCTTCCATGTTCAGAATTTACATTTCCAGTGCTGAAGTAGGTTTTAGTGGTTACCTTTGTGTTAAGCAACTGAGGTTTAAATTGGAAACAGATGTTGCCTCTAAAAATGGAGGTATTTATTGAAAAAGGGTGAAAAGAATTTGAAGTTGGTGCCAGAGACAACTGAGGGAGCTAGACTCTTAGTGGCACCCAGTGTCAGGGCAGGAGATATGGGCACAAACTCAAATGCATGAAATTCCAGCTGAACATAAGAAAACATTGCTTTACGTTGTTGTTTGAATGCTGGAACTGGTTCCCCAGAAAAGTTGTGGCATCTCTGTCCTTAGAGATAATGAGAAACTCAACCAGGCATGGTCCTGGTCAGTGCTTTCGCTGATTCTTTTGAGCACTTCACTTGGATTGAACTAGATGACTCTGTGAGAGCACTTTCACTACGTTTTCAATGGGAGGAAATTGAGTGAAATGAAAATAAAGGTTCCTTCAAGACACCCAGAAATGTATATGCAGGGAGATGCTATATATCTACACCATTTGGTGTTATAGGTTTTATGTCTGGTGTATGAGTAGGGAAGGAACCAACAGTGCAACATAACTGCATTCCTAGGACTAGGATTTAGAAGCTGCAAAATCCTGACAGACAATCATACAGCATGACTGAATTTCTCCCAGCATGACTAACCTCTAATTGGGGAAAGAAAAATACAGTCTAGAATACTGCCTTTTAAAAGGTGCCAATTTCCAATTTACCACGTGATCTTTTTGCACTCTGTCATGCAGATGGGAAAGCTGTAACAGGAAATTTTATGAGATGGGTTATACCTCACAGAAACTGCTATAATTGCTACCTCTCATTTGAGAAAAATGTTCAAGACAAGCTCCTTGTATCCAAAATGAATCTTCTGCCAAAGCAAAGGAAAATGCTACTACTGAAAACACAGGCACATAGAGCAGTAGGGATCTTCTAGATACTGTTCCATGAAATATTACGTGCTTGACAGACACATAAAGATGAGAAATTGCTAACTTCTGCTGCATTCAGAGAAACTGTACATTACTTGATACATGAAGTGTATGCTATTTGTGCTTTGATTGTTCAACTTGAATTTATCCTCAATTTCTTCCTCATCACATCCTCTGTGCTTGCTATTCACATGGCCAGACTGGAGACAATTAAATTAGGAAAACAACAAAATCAGTTTATCTTTGTTATCTTCTTCAATTGGTAGCTACTGGTTTATATGACTTCAAATGCAGCACAATTAACATTTTACATGACTGTGGTCTAAACAGTGAGCAGTGATTCAGACTTGATGATTTAGTTAAATTAGTATTCAACCATAGTAAGACCAATAGAAAAGTTTATTTTCCTATTACAAAGTTGTCGTAGCCTCCAGACTGCAGATATTTTAGGATGGTATCAACAGCAGTACAACTTGATAAATTACCCATCTGTCATGGATAAGCTGTATTGGGATGACCTCTGACAAACTTCACTAATTTGTAAATTTTTGTTCTAGACAGTTCCAAAAGAATTGTATCAGCTGTGGATCTGGTGCCCATCATGACAGATTATACTGCAGTTTAGCAAGATGGCTATCAGATCTTCAGATTCTAGTTGGAATCTTCAAAAAGCCCTAGCATCCCAAAATTGCTAGATCAAACAATACTAGCTGAATTCAGCAACTCTAGCTTTCTTTTTTTTTTTCTTTTATTAAAAGGAGAAATGTTTTCCTACTTTTGGGGATCCCGTTAGAAAACAGACCACTGAAAGGATTCGTAACAACTGACAATGTAAAATACACTGAAAATTTTTCTCTCTGTGATTTTATGTCCTCTGGTAGATTTCTTATTTCAGTGTACATGTTCTTATACTGTGATTGTTCATACACTGTTAATCCATAATCTCTTATAACTGGAAAGCTTTTTTGAGTTGGGGCCACATGCAATGCATAACTACTGCCTGTAGCAGCCTGATCTCCATTTTGCACATCCCTCATTGCAGCCTGCATTGATGGCTGTCTCAGGACACAGACATGAAGAGCAAGTTGTCCAGTCATATCCCTTCCTCCCAAGCAGACGCAGCGGTGATGCAAGAGCACAGCTTGTGACATACAGTCCCTGAATAAGTGTTTTCTGTCTCCTCAAAGGAAAAGCCAGACAGAAGTGTCCTGCAGACCCAAATCTGGTCTACACACAGTCAGCTGGACCACTCTGTGGGCAGCCAGCTCAGCTACACTTTCAGAAGTCACGTAGTGACTGCTGTTGTGTGATTAAGTTGTGGCTGCAGTTACTTCTACTCTGAGTACTTTTATTTTTTAATTTATTCTGGATTCTCATACTCATTCCATTTATGCTTCACAACTATTGCTGCTCCAGTTCTAATTTTAAACTAATTTCTTCTAACGAGACCCTAACTCCACCTCTAAGCAGTCATTCCAAAATACTAGCACCATTTTAATCTTCTTTCACTTTCTCACAGCAATTAGCTACTTCTTTGGCTACTACTGCACTGAATAAGAAATCTAAGCTTCTAGCTTCATGGTTGTATATGCTCCAGCCCTGATGACATTTAGGAAATGGAAATTTCATATGCATCAGTCTGAATCTGACTTCAGTCTCTGTAGTAAAATCCCTGTATTACAATAGCAGGGATTTTATCCAGTCACAAATCCTAAGGACAGGGAAGATGATGTCCTGTTATCCAAGAAAAGCTGTCCAGCTACCTTTTCAAGGCAGCTCTAAGTCCCCTTTGTACCTATGAAAGGAGGAACTCTGAATTTCTATTAAATAAAGTTACATAGATTTGGTAATTTACTATGAATTATTACATTATTAGACAGTAGTGCAAAATGCTTAAAATAGTATGAACAGCTCAGTCTGAGTAGAACATGTTTGTGAGTGGAAAACAATATACTGGCAAAGGAGCATGGTAACTATATCTTTTTCATTATCTACCAAATCCTCTCTTCCCCTATAACTCTAATACTCATAAGACTAATAATAATATGTCGTGAAATCTAATTTTGCATTCCCAGCTTGCTTCCATTTTGAAAGGACTCTCAAAAAGATGGCTGTCTTCTTTCTGTAATAGGAAGAAAGGAGTATAGCTTCACAACTTTTTCTTCATAAGAAGTGCCTTTATTTCCCTCTGATCAATCTGCCAGTCTGCTGAGGCCAATTTTTTTCAAGGCAGATGCCCACTCACTGAGAATATTAAGAAACCTGGGACCTCCTGCAGAATTATGACAAGCTTCTCACAGCCCAATCTGCTTTTTTGTTATCATTATTTTAATTTATATTTTGTGCCTTTCATAAACCCACAGGAAGCAGCCCCTGGGCCCCACAGTGTACATACCATGACTTGAAAACCACTCCTTCACAAAGAAGTATTATTAAATAATAATAATTTTGCTGACAGACTTAATAGGAAGCTGCTTATTTCCATGTTTTCCTATCCAAGATATCAGGTTCAGATATCACATTGATTTGGAAGATATTGCCAGGCCACCAAATTAATGAAAGGTTCAGGCTGTAACATCAGTTTCTAATGAAAGTCCTTAACAAGCAAAGAAAGATGGAGTGTTACTACTAAACCACCCAGAATCTCAGCGCAGGCGTTGTTGAACGGAAACTTTGCTAAGTCTTGCTGTTGAAGTCCTAGGTTGTAAAATCAACAGCTGAATTCATTTCTCATCTGACTCCACTAAGTCAAGTGAATTGCATCATACAATTTCAGCCTGACTGACTTCACATACATCCTAAGTTTAATTAGTACACGTACTGTATTTTTAGTGTATATACCGAGGCTGCTAACCTGAAAAACACAACTTGTAAAGTGGGTGAATCGTGACCGAATTCCCCACCTCTTCACCGGGAACGCCGAACGATTTCCGTTCTGCTGCTTTGAGCGCTTCGGACTGTTCTTCCTGAACACCTTGACGGAAGGAGCAGCCAACGCCGCAGTCGGCAGCAACGCCACGAGCTCCCTGCGTGCCGAGCTGCTCCCCAGCGGAGGGATGCGTCTCGCACGAGCGAGGAAACCTGCGCTGTTCCACCCGGGAGAGGGCACTGTTTCACCTGGCCGCGGACCGCACACGGACACCGCTGGAAGGAACGGGGAAGTTGGGACTGCAGCCGAGAACTCGGCCGACTCGTACGACCGGTAGTTACTTTAACGATAGCGCTAATCTTCGGAATGAGTTGAGTCACCCGGACGCTGCCACAACAGGAACACTATATGACAGTCTGTAAACACGCAGGGTAAGCTTATTTTTGTGCGTCTGAAACCTACTAAGTGATCCACAGGTAAATAAAGCAGCTCCTGGACTGTAGCTGATGACTTTTAGTTGCTGATGACTTTTTTTTGATAAAGCATAACATAAATAAGCATCTGACCATTTAAATATGAAATTAATTGCATGTAATAGTAACACGACCTCTGAGGTTAATCCTTTGATGGATGCCTCTTGAAGACAAAGTAAGAGTACAAAATATGTTACAGTTTCAGTCCCTCTTTCTAAAATGTCTAAATGTGGACCCCCATCCCTGGAGGCATTCGAGGCCAGGCTGGATGTGGCTCTGGGCAGCCTGCTCTGGTGGTTGGTGACCCTTGCACATAGCAAGGAGGTTGAAATTAGATGATCGTTGTGGTCCTTTTCAACCCAGACCATACTATGATTCTATGAAATGGCACTACGGGTCTCTTGAGACAGCTCTCTCCTCCCTTAAGAAATCCCCCAGCAGCAATGTGAGAAGACCAAACTTGACATTTCTGATTTCTCTAAAAGAAAGAGGCCACGATTGGGTGGGGAGAAGCCTTGTTATGCAAGACATAACAGAGCAAAAGAAGAAAAAAAAATGTTGCATGCTGGAAAGTTATCATTTCAGAAATTATTCCATTATTTTCACAGGGAACAACCTCAGAAATTCCGAATTCTTGGATAATTCTAACAGAAAGATATCCTACTGAGATGAACCGAATAAAATATGGAATATATTGAAATACAAAAAAAAGAAAATCACCAATAATCTTAACTCGAAGGACAGCAATTTAATCATACTTAGTGCTGTTGTAAGCAACTTGGAGTCCTCAGGCACCGCACTGGGTTGAGGGGCATCCAGTCTCAGACAGAGGAACCATGTATGCCATGACTGCCCTATGTCTGCAGTAAGCCCAACATGCCCACATCATTTGTGCGTGAACTTTTCCATGAAAATGTAGGGACATTTCTGACATAAAGGTTGTAGGACAGATAATATTTCCCATACTACTTGTGAAACTATATATTGTTTAGGCTGTTAGGCTATCCTTGTATCAGCTAATGTATGCTGGCTGCCCTTTCCTAATGAGAGCTTAGGCTGATGCCTTAAATCATTGACCTTGGTTTATAAGCACTGATCCTACGAACTTCTGCAATAACACTGTGTAGCTACACCTTCATTTAATACACCATATCTCATGCTCCCACTTCCAGAAGTATTTCGAAGCACTGTGCCAAACATACTCAATGCATGGATCTTTAGGGATGTACCTCTCAGTCTGTTATTTCTGATCAAGACCAATAGATAATTTTGAGCTAGTTTGCAAAAGCTGTTAATGAAAGAACTGTTTGCTCTAAGGCTAAAATGATGATGGGATTAATGAAAAAGCAATCTCCTGAAAGGAGGTGTGCAACAAATTTCCATAATACAAGCAGAGAGCTGACTACGTTCAAGGGGCTACAGTTTTATATTTTGTGTATTTTGTGTATGGATTTTTCTAAGGGTGAAATACTAATGAGAATTTAATTCAGAGGATATACACAGAATTGTATTATCAATATGTTATACAATATATGAAGAAGTCAGATATAGAATTCACTGAAATCATGTAAATAGGCTATGTTTTTGTGTTTTTCTAAGCATTTTCTGTTATGGCCTAAAAGCCAGTGGAATCTTCTGTAAAAATATAGAACACTACAGTATTGGAGGTGTACTATGATAACCCTAGCATGCTGACTGCATAAGGTACTGGAGTGTTATGCAGGATTTTAATGTGTAAAGAAATTGATCCCACTCCTTTCTACCTCCAAAAAATAAAAAAGCCTTTTTGTATTCACTATATTTTACCAAAGAGAAAATGAAGAGAAAAATGACCACAAAAATGGAAGGCTGGAGAAATATATGGTGAATATGAAACAATTATTAGATAAGTGAAAAATGCCTGTTCTAAGGACCATCAAAAAGAGTAGGTTATGGTAAGGAAAAGAGAACAGTAATACATATTAATCAGATTTGCTTCTTGCAGTAGCAGACTCTGACATTTATAACCCAAATGAGCACATGGAAATGATTCTAGATACAAACCATGCAAAATCAGTGCCCTTTACTGTGGCCATTACTGGATGTCTACTATCTATAACATACAAGCACACTCACAAAGGATTCTGACACTAGATAAAGGTTATTTTTTCACTCTATTCAGAGCAAAATCTGAATATTAGAAACTTTTTACCCCCAGGAGCTGTCTGGAAAGACATGAAGCATTCAACCTGCAGGTTAGATGTCCTGCCTTTTTCATTTTTGTCCGTAACACTCAATAGGAAGTCAGCCCACAATAAATCTAGCTTTCATCCTAAAGCTCTGCAAAGCAGTTATTACCCCTGCTTCACAGGTAAGGACTTAAGGCACAGAGAACCCATGGCCTACCTCCTCAAAAGGAATTCAAACACACGATCAGGATATACTCCATCCCCAGGGGTGTCCAAGGCTGAACGAAGCCCTGGGCAGCCTGATCTGGTATGTGGCAACCCTGCACAAGACAGTGGGTTGGAGCTTAATGATCTTTAAGGTCCCTTCCAACCCTTCCATTCTGTCATTATCTATCTGTGACTTTAATGTCTAAATTAGATGAAGGCCTAAGATCACACTGGAAGTTATCAAAATCAAACCTGGCCTAATGCGAAATTATCCTTCTCAAGAAAGGTCTGAAAACCTCAGCTTGAGAAACTGCATTGTATACAAGCTTAGGTTTAAAGATTATCTAATTTCATGAATAGATGCTCATGGTACAATACTGTTGCAGGAAAATGGAGTTTTTCCAGTCAAATCACAGAGAAAGAGTAAATGCACACAGTATAAGGACTATATGCATCCGTATATAGCTGACAGGGTTTGCTGTAGTGTTGTTCTTTTATATTTGTTGGGCTTGTACTTTCTTTAATGGAGCTATAGCAGCCAAAATGCTGTGTATGCAAATGGAGACAAGCAGGTAGCACTTGCACATGACAGCCAGTTCACAAGTAGACAACCCCAATCAGAAGCCACTACAATCAGTTCTAAGGAAATGGAAACAAGCTGCTGTGTGAAAAAATGCCTCTACTGCACGTTGTCCGGCAACTGCACAGGAGGAGCAGGCACTTCTATAGACTTCAGTGTCTCAAAGGCCTCTAGTTCCTGAATAAACAACTGCTGTAAATGCAATCTCATGCTCCCCTCAGAAAATCTATCTGCACCGCTCTGTACCACACCATATTCCGCGCACCTCAGATCAGCCGGGATGATCCCTGGTTTCCTATTTCAGCTTCCCAGACAGAGAGCATCTGTGGCTTGCAGCTGCTGGTTCTGCAATACAATATAACAGCCCATTATACGGGACTGACATTTCCACCATTCACTCTACTTTTAAAATCTTGCAGCAGAATTCGTGCAAAGACATTTCTTTGCTTGCATTGTGTCCCACAATTACCTGCTGCTGGGCCTATTCGGGCCCAGAGTTGCCCTGTGCCGTGTGAGGAGACTTTGGCACATCGGAGCACGCGAGGAGGGTGAGGAGCTGGGCTGGGTGCGAAGGGCAGGCACTGCGGTTTTCTCAAGCGAGCATTTGGAACAAGAAGAACGACAAAACAACTGGGAATTGCTGTATAGGCAGACTGAGCAGATTCTCAAAGCGTGAGAGAAGTCGTCCGGTTCCCAAGGACCTGCCCAGTGACTTGCCAGCAAGATGCTCCCTCAGAAGCACTTCAGGGGAACGCCGCTGCCCGGCCCGGCCCCGCCCAGCTGCCCTCAGCGCTCCCGCGCGCCCTCGGGCTCCGCCGTCCCCGCGGTGACGAGGCCGGGGAGGCCGCTGAATCCCGGGGCCAGCCGGCGGCAGGGAGCGCCGTCAGGGCTCTGCCCGCACGCTCTACCCCGCGCCGTCACGCCAGGCGCCGCAGGGGAGCGGCCCTGCCCGCGACACCGCGAACCGCGGGTGTCCCCGGGGCGAGACGGCCGCGCCTCCACACGCGGCTGCAGCAGCCTTCCCTCGGGGGCAGCGGGGAGGAGGCTGGGGAGGGGGGAGGCCGCGCCCCCGCAGCGGCTCTTCGCCCACCCGCGGTCGACGGCCCCGCTACCCCCGCCACGCCGCGCACACGGCGGCCCCGCCTGAGCGGCGGCCGCGGAGCCGGCAGCCGTACCGCGCATGCTCGGCAGCCGCCGCCATTTTGGTGGGGCCGGGAGTTATCCAGCGGGAGCGGCGGCGGCGGAGCTCGCTGGGCCCGGCTCGGAGGTGGCGGCGAGTGGGTGCCCGCTGCGGAGATGGCCAACATCGCGGTGCAGAGGATCAAGCGGGAGTTCAAGGAGGTGCTGAAGAGCGAGGAGGTCAGAGCCGCTCGCCGCCGCGCTCCGCCGCCACCCTCCCCGGCTGCACGGTGGGAGTGCGGGAGCGGGGAAAGGAGCGGGCGCCCGCCGGCCCGCGGGGGGCCTCGCTGCCCCTCGGCCCCACCTCCCCGCGCGGGGGGTGGGTGGGATCGTCCCGCGGCCTTGGGGAGGGGAATGGCGATCCTCGAGGAGAAGGGACCCGCCGGGAAGGGGAGAGAGGGGGGCGGCGGAGACCTTCCGCTGCGGGAGCCGGGGGAACGGAGCCGGCCCGCCGCAGGCCGGGCGGAAAGCCCCCCCGTCGCGGGGCGGCGAGCTGCCAGCCGGGCGGGTGGGGCCCGCCCCGGCCTCCTGCCCCGGCCTCCTGCCCCGGCCTCCTGCCCCGCCGCCCGCCCCTCGCGTCCCGCCGTCCGCGCAGCCGTCAGCCTTCGTCCTCCGGGCCGGGCTCCCGAGGGCCGGGGGTGATGGAAGGGGCTGGGGATTCCGCCGCCTCCAGCATCGCCTTCGTCTCGCTCCTCTGCTGCACAAGCCCGGGTTTTTAATATTTTTAATTTTTTGCAGGTAAACCTCTGTTTATCTAGGCTGTTTCATTGCAGGACTTCCATTATCCCGGTGTAGGTTCTCACCTTCAGCTGTGTGGCTTTAGAGCCTCCCTCATTTCTGTCTCCTTACCCAGTCTCCCTCGTTTTCACCTGCATCCTTCTGAAATGATGCACACCTGAGGGCATGGGTGCTCGGTAAGAATGGCCTGCTGCTCTCAGGGAGGTACTAAGGAAGTTCTGATCTGTTCAGGGGAGAATAGAGCAGCCTTTGAAACATCACATCGGTATGGCTCTTGCTGTACCCGTATCTGAGTTGGTGAACGTCAGCCAGATAGGATTTAATAGTTGTGTCGTCATCATCGTCCTACTTGGGATGATGTTGCAGGTTAGATGCTTGTGAAATATTAATGGGAGCGTATAACTCCTAAAGCTGGTGTTCTAGAAATCTGGACATGTTAGTGAGGAAAAGTTGAGAGGATGTCTTTCAAAATATATTAATGGTTTAGGGAAAATGTGTTTAGCGTAACAGTAGTTGATGTACTTTAAAATAAAGTTCACTAATAGCATTGTTGCTATATAGCTTGGATGAGTCCCTTGAAGGAACATACAGGCCTGGTTCTACAACTGCCTTAGAGCCCAGGCTGGACATAGCCAAGTTCTTGCACCGTGGTGACAGAATTGCATGTAAACTGAGAGAAAATTCTCAGTGAGTTTCTTCGTACCAAAGCTACCAATTCTAAATCCCATACCCTATATAACAGCTCATATTTGAAATTGAAGTCTAACAGCTTCAAGACATTTTCCCTTTGCCTTATTTAGGTGCAAAAGGGGAGGGAAATAAAACTTCCCTAGTTTTAGGGGGAGATCCATGCAGCTTTTTTTTTTATTTTACTGTAAAAGTTGGATCTGGAGAGCGCATTTTTCTCAGTTCTTGTTTCTTCATTCTGTGCGTTGAAGGGCTCAGCATAGAATGTTGTAAATAAATACTACTGTGAAATGCTCTCCTCTTTAAGCTGCATAAAACCCCACAAAGACCCTGATCCTTACAAATCTAAAATTACGAGATCTTAACATTAGAATGCATCACTTCGGTATTTTTTCCCCTGCCACTAGCTAGCCATGTTAGAGTGTCACATTGATGAAGTAATTTACATGGGATTGATGTTTAAGGATATACTAATTCTCCTACCATGAAGAGTGAATTTCAGCATTCATCAGCACCTGCAATTTAGACAACCACAGTGTATTTTGAATGTTTGTATGCTCAAAAGGTGGTCAGACTAGGGTATCAGTAGTGCCACTAATGTGAAAACACATGCAGTGAGTTGAGGAACGGAGGATGGAGATATAACTCATACAAATCAAAAAGGAAATAATTGTGTGTTTTTTTGCGTAATTTACATACTGTTATTAATCTTAAATCTTGTTCCTTTAAAAGAAAGAAAACACAAATGGTGATGCTAAATTTGTTACTTAGAAGTTTAAGTCCCTCTCTGATGGCAAAGTGAGTCATGTTATTTGCACTTCAGTTATTCTTCATTTGGTGCTTTGAGCTACACCTGAGCATGGAGAGCAGCCCCTGTTTCTCTGCAGATGCAGTAGGAGTGCAGACACCTGGGGAAGACTTGAGCACTCTTGGAAAGAATACAAGGGGTTTGCTCTCATCTTCCAGTACTCATCTTGGTACTGAAGTAAGGTGGTAGAACCAGAAATGTTTAAGGGGGAGAAGCTGGGTGGTATTTAACTTCTGCAGCTGGAAGCACCAGGTTCCACTTCTAAGTATTGCAGAAGAAGTAATTCTGAAAAGTGTGCTTATTCTTGCTATAGGTAAGGTTTAATATTTGTATGAATAAATATACTTAGTGCTTTCTGTTTGTGTGACATTGAATAGTATTTTTGGGAAACCAGTACAACAGCTTTCAGTCTTGTCTTGCTCTCTGGCTTGCAGGTAGGAGCTGAGGGATTTTTGATGTGGTAGGAGGGGTTGACAGAGCATTTTAAAATCTTCTCACACTTCAGTGTTTTTGCTTGTTTTTTTTTTTTTTTTTTTTTTTTTTTTTTTTAAGCCATTTCTGGCTTTTATTTTATAAGGTCTTGCATGTAATCTTTAGGAATGGGATAATGTAGAGATCCTTGCAGCTTTACATCTTTTGAGTTTATGAATAAGGTATGTGAGACTGACAATAATTTCCTTGTTGAGAGCTCTCTCCACAGTAGGAGGCTTTTTGCTGTCCTGTAGAAAAAGTTTTTAAAATTCTCAGATTGATGATGTCCTGCATATGCAACAAAAGTGAAGCTGCTAGTCTAGGTAATAACTTCACTAGTGGAATACATGTTAGAGGGTGCTGTATTGTGCCTGTATTAAAACTTAAAGTAGTAAACAGTAGTTAACTCATGCAGTGTTTTGAATCATAGTCTAGGCAAAGCATCAGTTGCTCTCTTTTTTCTTTTGTCATTTCACTAATTTATCTTGTTAGTTTCATAGATTAGTCTAAATTAAAATCCAAAGTAGGGAAACATATCCTAAATGAAAGTGTGAGGCTGCAGCTTGATGGAGAAACCAACAATTGGTGGAGGGAAAATAATAGCCTGATGTTTATCTTTCTTCTTGATGACGGGGAGGAGGCTTTGGTGAGGGTTAGCTGGTATTATTTCAGAATAGGGTTACTGGAATGCTAGCCAGATTCTTACGTTCTCTGTTTGTAAGCAGCTATCTTATGAGGGGAAGGATCTGGCATTTAGCAATGAGTGCTGAAAAAGAATTGTGTTCATTCATGGACTGGTGCTGGCAAGTGGTTGTAGTACATCAGGCACTTTAAAGTGTAAATATTTTTTCTTGTTTTAATATAGTATCACATGTTGTGCTTTAAGGAATGATGTTGTGCTGGCGGTGGAGGATTCAAGGTGAAGTTGACCATCCAATATCTTTAGCATGTTAGGAGCTTTCTAAGTCGAATGCTATTATGGAGTGAAATTGCTTCTCTGTGGTATTGAGGGTAACACTTTGGTAAACATGGTTTCCTCCTGGCAAGAAAAGAGTTGGTGGTATTTCTACCACAAGATGTTCCTCTTCCATGTATCAAAAGGCAGAGGTTTATCTGCGTAGAAGGTAAACACAGATAGAGCTGCAAATAAATTGAACTCGACTGTAGTTGCAGAATATGAGTATCTGCAAGAGCAGATATGTGCAGTAACAGTTAAAATTTGTAACTTGAGTCCCAAATAGTTTTCAAGTGGAAACAGTACGTTGATGGCAAAAATTTAGTTGCATCATTTCCAAAAGGAAGTCGATATTTGTTCTGGAGTCTGCTATGTGATTTTGTGATATAAAAGAGAAAAGGGAAGAGTAACAGTTGTGTGCCATACTGGGTCCCTCCTGAGGCAGCAAGTAGCTGTGGTTTTTGTTTCCTTCTAGTGGTCTTGGGATGCTTGGCAGTTTGTAAAATGCTAATGACTTCTTGTAATTGGGAAAGCTGTGAACTGAGTTTCAGGAAAACATCATTGCACCTGGTTTGCTCATACTTGAGCAGTCTTGGGTGCTAGAAACTGAATTCACTAAAATGGAAGCTTTTACTAGTAGTTGTGCTTCAGTGTCATTATAATGGCCTGATGAACACTTTGGATGTGTTTTTTTTCTTACCATTTATTATGTAGGACCAATGCAGATATATAAAAATGAAATGTTGTCTATTATGACTCCTGAGTCAGCAGCATAATATTTAAACACTACCATCTTTCTGCTCAGTAGGCCATTAAGAATTGGCCTATTGAGGTCAAATGTAGGTTTAGTAAGTGCAGAGTGTGAGTAGAGCTAGAGCGGGCCTAGTTAATTAAAGAAAAAGTGTAAAAATGAGAGCATCTAAAATGAGGTTGTATTGGTACAAATCTCTGGTTTGGCTCTCGGAAAACTTGCATATGGCCTCAGATCGGGGAGGAGGGAGGCATCAGTGCTTCAAGTGCAGGCTGTTTTGTAGACGGACGTGTGGAGACTGGAGAAATTCATGAGCTGACAGGAGCCTTGTGAAGTGAACTTTTAAGTGCCAAGTCCTGAATGTGGGAAGTAACGCTGCACATCAATGCATATGCTTGGGGACTGACTGGAGACAAAGCAAATTGGCAGAAAAAGACCTGTGGCAAAGAAGGCCAACTGCATACTGGGTTGTTTTAACACGAATGCTGTGAGAGGGATGAGGAAGTGGTTCTTCGCTTTCCCCTGCACTTGTGAGACCGTATCTGGAGTGCTGTACCCTGTTCTGGGAAATCCATTTATGTGCCAACCTGAGTCCAGTAGAATGCCATAAAGGAGGTTAAGGGACTGTAGTGTGTGATGTGAGACAAGGGCAGAAAGATGGCCACTTAAACCCACCACAGATACTTTACTGCAGAGGTGAATCATACTTATTTCATTAGTGCACAGGGGTAGGATGAGAAACAACAGGTAAGAGCTGGAACCTGAAAAAAAGAAAAAAGGAAAAAAAAAAGCCATCACAGTCATCTGATTTAACTGATTGGACAGAGAGACTGTGGATTCCCTATCCTTGGTGATGTTCAAAAACTCAGTGAGACAAGTTCTTGGGCAGCCTACCTTTGTTGGACCTGCTTTGAGCTGAAGGTGGGACTAGATGCCCTCCAAATGTCTCTTCCTGCATCATTTTGTGTCTCTCGTATAAGGTTCTTTTAAATTAGTGGTGTGGTTGGGTTTTCTTTATTGTGAAAGGAAATGACAGGCTATAACTGAAGACTATGACGGGGTCCCCACATCACCCTTCTCTCCAAACTGAAAGTATATGAATTTGATGGGTTGACTGTTTGATGGATGAGGAACTGGTTGCATGTTTGTACCCAGGGAGTGGTGGTCAGTGGCTCAATGTCTGGATAGGGATCAGTGACCAGTGGTGTCCCTCAGAGATCAGTGCTGGGAACAGTGCTGTTTAGTATCTTCATCAGTGACATCAGCAGTGGGACCAAGTACACCCTCAGTAAGTTTAATATGAGTGAAAACATTTTTGATGGTAAGGGCAGTGAAGATCTGGAGCAGGTTGCCCAGAGAGGTGGTTGATACCTTGACCCTGAAGACAACCAAGGTCAGGCTGGGTGGGTCTCTGAGCAACCTGATTGAGCTGTAAGCATCCCTGTTTTTTGAAGGGGAGGTGGACTAGATGACCATTAAGGGTCCTTTCTAACTCAAAACGTTCTATGATTCTATAACTGTCACCAGACCTCATAAAATATTTTCTCCATGAACAAATCAGGTTTTTTTTTTTCTTTATCTGAGAAGTTTCTGCTGTTGTAAGATGATAATGAGTCCCCTGTGCTCAAATCAGACACTAGTTCACTAATTTTTTTTTTCTGCAGGTGCCAAGTTGCCATGATTTTTTTAGGTTGAATGAGTTCTGAGTTGGAACCATGTAAGGTAGAATGGATATGAAATCTGTAATGCTTTTGGAACTTCTATTCATTTGAAATGTGAGGATCTTCACTTGAAAATAGCCATTTGTGGTATCCTTCATACCTTGCTGGAAAGAACTCAGCTGTGTATTTCAAACTCTACCTATGACAACAGGCAAGGTTTAGAGGTGTGGTTTTTTTTGTTTTTTTTTTTTTAATATAATTAGAGGTTACAAAAAAGGACACTGAAATGCCATTGCTGTGCCCCTTTTGGTGTTCTTAATTCTCTGTGGTGTGCTTGGTTACATCTTCCAGTTTGTACTAGAAAATCACAGAATCAACTGAACATGGGAATGAGCAACAGAACTTGCCTTCCCATTACCAGCACTTGGCCAACTCACAGGTGTGGTCAAATGATCACTGCTGAGAATCTTGAATGGTAGATTTGAGCAGTGTTGTTCATAACACTAGTATTTGTTGGCACCTACGAGGAAAGGCCTTCACGATGATCAACTCAACTACCAACCTGACCCAGCAAGCCCCACTGTTACACCATGGCCCTTGGGCAAAATAACTTGAGCTCGATCTCTGCACCTCAGCCTTTAAAGAATTTGGTCCATAAGCTGCTTTTTCTTGTTAGACTAATTTGCTCTAAACAAAACATGTTTACTAGGGTGTTTCAAGAAAAGTTCTTACTATTCTCACTTCTAAGGTGATCTTTCTGAACTATTGGTTTACTTGCATTTTACACCTGAAATACAATTGCACTTTTTCAAGTGTTATGTAGGTGCTAGTGGCATTTTTGTTGTCAGTATGTATCCAAGATTTCTAGTGAATGGCATTCATTTTGGAAAAATCCCAAAGATGCTAGAAGGTAGTAGAAAGCAGGAAAAAAGTTGGTAAGCACTGAAGTCAGGCTCATTTGATTGTCTTTTGCGATCTTCTGAAAACCTGAGGAAATGTGCAGCTGTTTGTACAGGACTGGGTTAGTCAGTTTAGGATTTGCAGTTAGGCCGCAGCTAGTAGGTGCTGCCTTCTCACCACAACCATGTGGACACCCCTGTAGTAGAAATAACCAGTCATTTAACCTTCCCAGATTCCCATTCATTCCTCTATGCTTGTTTCTAGGGGTTTGACTTTAATAGGAAAGAAGTGTATGAGTTCTAAGGTTGGTTCACTTTACTTGGTCTGAAATTTAAAGGTGGCTACTGTTTTACCTTAGTAAACTTCTGTAATTGTAAAAGTGTGCAAGAAAGTACTAGTTAACAGTCTTGGGTTGTGTCTAATGGTCTTTCAGTCACATTAAACTTGTTAAATTAGAGCACATACTTAGTGTAGCTCTTATGTTACTCACCGAGCTTGGTTTCTCAACCCAAGGATTATCGTCACTACTATCCTTCATTTTTACACTAATAATTAGTACAGGTATTACATTAAGGAAAAACTTTTGGTTAAGCATTATAGCTACTATGCTTGCTTTTGATATCTGACAAACCGAGTAAAAACTTTGTTGTATTTAAGATGAGAAAAGCTGAGTTACTTTATCACAAAGATTATCAATTTTGAGACTTTACATTCTGTGTAGATTGCTCTGAAAATAATGCCCGCTGTTTATTTCCATGGAAACTGCAACAGATACTAAGAGCACAAAAGCACTGTTTGATAGAGGAAATTGTCAGCTACAAAACACTATTTTTCAACGTAGCTAAAGGCAGGTGGCGGTTGTGCATTTTCACCAGTGAAAAACAAGATCTTGCATGCTACGCTTATTAAAAAAACATACAGCTACAAAAACGCACCAGCCACTGCCTCACTGTGCTCACGTCCACTGGTTGGTCTCCATAAATGTTCAGTAAGCATCGGTGAATGTCAGTGGGTACCATTTTTTTCTGAATGAAGGGAATTCAGTGACACACTTTTGCTCCATACCCACTTCCATTTTGTTAAGAGTGCCCTCTGCTGCCATCTGTCACGTGATGACAGCATGTCACAGAATATTAGTAGGAATGTTCCACCTCTACTGCCATACCATCACTGTCTGCCTCTGGCACTGTGGGGCAACATGATAAAAGAGGAGGGATTACTTCTGGAGCTGCCCTCGTGTATCCTGCCCTCTAGGGTTGTAGTCCAGTTCTGCACTCCTGAGCTGATGATATTTTCCCTTTTTGGCGTCCATGAAAACCTCTCTCTGTTAGTTCTTGCAGTATTTGAATTGAGAGTGTGTGGATCTGCTTGCTCTGGGTATTTCATAAAATGATTATCTACATAATAAACAAAGTATCTCTGTGAGCAGCAACTTATTTGAAGAGTAGGTCAGTGTCTTTTATTCTGTTTTAATAAGATTGCATTGGGTCTTTGGAGTGTTTTTATAGTCATCAGTGTCCTCATAGGAGAGAGAAGTTATGAATATTGCTGGCTGCAGAAGAAGCTTCATTCTGCACTCACGCTTTATGGGACCCCAAAGAAGTCAGTCAGTCATACCACGTAACTCCACTTTGACTATGCGTGTGTATATGAGAGCTGAGCTCATGCTGTGTGCATCATGCTTCTACTGGAGCGTTAATAGGAACTATCCTGTCTACTTTTGTCTGTTGTCACAAGACAGACAGAAAAGTAACTTCTATTTGTTATTACATCACTTTTAGTCATTACTAGCCAGTCAGATCAACAGTTCATTAGGAAAACAAAACAGAAACAGCTAATGGTTGTGTAGGTCTTGTTGCTTTGGAAAATCAAGGTTTAAGGTAACATGCCTTCGTGTTCTGCAATGTTTGTGTAATATTCACTGGGGGGGAAACAAATGAATTAGTCCATATTTTAAGTAGGTAGTTTAGTTCACGCCAGGTACATGACTTTTTATTTTAACTGGAAATAAACTGAGAAAGCATTTTGAAGTTTTTTGCTATGTTTGAGTTGGGGAGGCTATTGCAAGGTAAAGTAGCATGTTCAAGTGGAAATCACTGTAACGATCTATTACCTGTTCCCCTTCTGGAATCCTTTAGAGCTGAGCCTTCATGGCATGTAGGTGTAAAACCTTTTGCTTTGGAGTAATGGAGTCCATAGGGGAAGCTGGGATGGAAGAGCTGTTCTAAACTATTTCCAAATGTACTCAATAAAGTGAATTAGCATTGGCAATTTAAAATGAGCTGAATCCTGCAGTTTCTGTAGATGTAGCGTTACTAGCAGCCTAAGCAGAGTGGACTTGGACTGCAGGAGCTGCCTCAGATAATTTTGTGTGTTTATAAAATGACTAATTCCAAATAGAAATCAAACTGTTATTAAAGCATTCTTTAACTGTAGGAGTTTCTCAGTTGTTTTGCATCAAAAACTAGAACTCTGTATGCAGAATTTGAGGCAGTGTACCTTGCAGTCCTCTAGAGTTGCTTGTTTGTGTAGGCTTTGCTGAGCCGTGTTGTTTAGAGCAGGAATCCCTTGCACTGTGCTCCTTCCGACAGTCAGCATCTCGGTGGTACTCAGCTTAGGTTCCTGTTCCAGTTCTGCAACTCCTGCCCATGATTAATGCTTCTGGGTACTGTAAATATCATGCGTGGTTAGACAGATGTAACCTATGTCTGTTAGGGCCCTTGCGTCAGCACAAGAGTGTGAGTGTGCTGCTGTATACACAGCTTTCGTGGCATGGCTTCCCCAGTTTAACCACACCATCCTCACAAGAGAGAGGCTGTGATTGTATAACCGTATGAGCTTGTGCCAGCATAGCTGTGTCAGTTACACCTTTGCCTGCCTGTGACTGACACAACTGTTTTGTCAGAAATAGTTGAGACAGCCACTGGAGCTGAAGTTTCAAAATACTTTTAGGCTGTCCGAAGGCAGTGCCAGGAAGCAGTGTCACGTGCCTCTTGGAGCCTTGTTGCTTCCTGCTTTTATGCTCCCCCTCCTTGTCTCAGTTTGCAGTGAATCAAATAAGGGAGTTGAGTTGAAATGAACGAACCTTCTTAGTAAGATTCTTCTCACCCAGATGCTTGCTGTGCAGCGCAGTGAGCACTTGCATGGAGTCCTGCTGCCTTCTTCATGGAGCTCTAGCAGGGGGACAATAGAAACTTGGCAACTGTTCGGCTGGTCTAAGCTGCTGAGACTGGGGATAAAGTGACATTTTGACTGCTGAACATAGCAAGAACTGATACTTAGATGCTTTAAAGAAAGCTTTAGTAAAATGTATCACTTTGCGGAGTCTAGTTCAGCTCTTGAGAGATGATGTTTTTCTTGAGATGCTTTGTTTTCTTACAGAAGAAAATCCTGCTGGGATTGTCATTGTGTCTGAACACGTGTAGTAATACAGAATTTTAAAGTTGATGTAGGTTTAATCTCTTGTTAAATACGTCAATTGGAATTTGAGATGAATTTATGTTAGTGATCAATGAAAATGTCTGTATGCCTTACAAGTGCTACAGAAATATCCCAGGGTACTCATTTGTATCTCCTTAGATACATTCAAATATTTTGCATATTAGTTACATAGTATATTAGCAAACAAAGTTTTTCCATTAGAAGACAAAGCTACCCTGATTTCATTTCTTTTTTTCTTTGTAAAATGAGCAACTAGAAAATACAGATGAAACTTAGGTGAGGTGGAATTTGCAGTGTGGAAGAACTTGAGTACTGAAAGCTGTAGTCGGGCCAAAGAATGTCAGAGTATTTTAAGAAAATGCATTTCTTTGTATTGATCTTTTCTTATCTGGGAGAACTGCTCTTTAACGTATTTCAGGCAGACTTGCTTCCTCTCTTTTCCCTGCCCCGTCCCAAACACTTGATGATGAGCATTGCCTAGAAGGTCAGCGAGAGCTCTCCCTGTGAATGTGATGTACTGATCTCAACTGGTTGTGCAGTACAGATAATTCATAGCCATGACTGGCAGTTGTGACACTTTTGCTTCTCTTAACAAGCTTCAGGTTTTTTAGGGCTCTGGAGATGTTCTCCTTTCCAGCTTTTAGCTGGAGTGAGTCTGAAGAAATGCTTCCAAGCTGTTGAGCTATTACAGCTCTTCAGAGTTTGTGACTGGTGGGGGAAGGGGGCATTTTTGCATGGAGCTGAATGTTTTCTTGCAGTCGAATTTGCCATTTTGCTGCAGTGTAGTGCCTCGCACTTCTGGTTTGCTTTCTAGTTAAGTGCTGTGTCCTACCTTTTTTCTGTTCTCCCATTTCTGGCATAAGCACGAGCTGTCTGGATGCAATGTGCTTCCCGAGCTGCTCTGGTGAGGTGAAGAGGGAAGGCCAGAGAGCTGGAGGAAAGGAGGTGAATTGATTGTAATGATGCAGATGGAATCTAACCAGTTCTTCTGAAAAGAGAAGACCAGAGCACTACTTTGATGCAGGGGATGCATTTTAAAAGGAAAAAAACCCTCCATTCCTAAACTTACTAGAATATTGAAAAAAGCGAGGTGGGAATGATATGTGCCTTGCATTCACTGCTTTAATCTTCCTTTTTCTCATTGATCAGCCTTGATCAAAATTATTTTAAAGTGAGATGGTAGAGCATTAGTTCTTGTAGATTCCTTGAAGAAGGTTTTGGTGTGGGTGGAGCGTTTTCATCTTGACAAGTAATATTAATAGGAATTGTTACAAAACTTCTCTGGAACTATGGAAGTAAATGCTGCCAGCGATGGCATGGCTCAGATATTTCAGGAGTTGTTAGCCCAGTGATTTAGTTACCAAATTGCTACTGAATCAACAGGAGGTGTTGCTATTCTGGGCTTGGCATGGAAGAGTAATGAGGTCTTTGTGGGAGAAGTGCTTCAGGGAAAATCAGCTTGTGCTGTGTGTTCGCAGGTTGGATCATGTGTTGTGCAGTGAGGGCTGTTGGTGCTGCTGAGGCGTGCTTCTGGAGTGTGTAACAGTGCTGTGGTGGCAGCTTCACAGAGGCAGCCCCAATGGCTGCGTGGGAGGCCGGGGATTTCTTCTGTTAGAGCTGCAAAGATGAAGTGCTGTTACCTGTGTGATCCTCTTTATAGGAAAACCCCCCAGATTTGATGAGATGAACAGTCAGTATGTTTAAATATTAAATGTTTTAGACCATTTCTCTGGGGATGTGGACAAAAACAAGCGTTGGCAAAGCAAACTGAGCTGTGCCTTGTAAAGTCTATCAGCACAGTAGGAAGGGGATCCTTCAGCTATGTAAGTCCTTTGCTGTATGGGGGCATGGTGGAAACGAGGTACGATCCCCAAAATAAATAAACCCTTTCACTGAGACAGTGTGAGGCAGCCTACTGTTCTTCAAGGTTGTGCACAAAATACAGACCCCTCATCGCCTGGCACTGGGCTTGCTGGTTTGAGAAGGAAGTGGTCCTGCAGCTAGCAATAGTGGGTGTGCACTTGTTGCCACCAAAGCTCAAGGTAAGAGGGAATTGTTGTTAAAAGCTGCTAGCGTGATACTAATGGACATGGAAAATGAAGATGGGTATCCAAGCTGCTACATCAACATGGAGGGTCTTGGGGAAAATACAGAGGTAAAAATGCTGAGTGAAAAATAAAGTAAGTTACAGCATGAGTTGACTGCAGATACTGCTGTTGGCTTTCTGGGCAGGAAGCAAAGGTTTGAAAGGTTCTTTGAAAGAAAATTCTCTGGTCAGGCAACTTCTCTGAAGAGTAGGAAAAATGAAAATCAATCTTAAATCTGTTCAGATGTAAGGAATATAATTTCATCGGTTCTATTAATAGCTTCTTCCCTTCTCTGATGTATTTTGTAAGGTCATGAAAGATGGCTCAACACCTGATGCTAAATTTAAAATAAAAGAAGCCAATTAGTTGATACCTTTAAACAAGACATTAATAATTAAACACTGACCTTCAATTTTGGATGTGCGTGGTGTGGGCTTAAATTTGTAATGTGGTTGAATATGTTCTTTGAAACCCTCTGCTTGGCTGTGTGGTCACAGGAGTTGCCTCCCTTCTGTGGGTTGAGGGCTTTTTACTCAAAGTCTAAAGGCAAGTGTGTGTTACCAGAAGTGGAGGGGGAGAGGGGAAGTCCCAAATCACTGGATTAATTTAGTGGAACTTCCATCTGGTATTCTTTACATGGTGAAACTATTATTTAAACTTTTCCTTTGTGTTGTTTTTTTTTTTTTCCCCCTTTATATCTGTGAGCATCTCTGGTCTGGAAGGCACACCGCTTTTGGTGGGTGGCACTGAATCTATAGACCATTTATGGGAAGGAAATAGGTAGTTAATCTCCCAGTTCAGTGAATTCTGCATCGTTAACACTTCACGTCATTGGTAGATCTGAGAACCAGCTGATGGCAACCATCATCATCACGTTCTATTGATGCGGGAAGAAGGTACAAAAGTTGTGAAGAAAATAATGTGCCATTCAGGAAATCCCCGTTGCGTTCAGTGGGCGCTGCACACGCGACAGCAGAATGGGCAAACCTTTAATCACTTCCAGAAATGTCACGGTGTTTCTAAAAGGGAATTTTGCTTTGCCTTGTCAGAAATGTGACTGACCGAAAGGTCTGTGTGAATGTCATTAATATTGCTCTTTGGACTTGAAAGGCGAATTGAGTGGAATATACAGCTCTGGTTAAGCATCAGGAGCGTTTCTGGAAGGCATGTTTTCTCTGTATGAAAATAGTGTTTTTATTTTGCAGGCATGGGTGTGAAAATGCTGAGGAGGTGACAATGAAATTCAAGAGTATAAATAAATAATACCTTATGCCTAAATATTAAAGATAAACATGATCTTTAGACTCCAGTGTTCTGTTTAGATCATCATCTTGTTCAAAAATAGTGAGCTCCACATGGGATGTCTGTCTTATTCCAGTGAAAGTGACAATGATGTCTATTATTATTCTAGTAGCTCTAAACCAGAAAAAAAGACAGCATGTAATTCAGCCAGCGTAGTTTTAGCTGGTTTAACAGAACGATCAGGATTTAAATGTAACTAATAAAAAAAATAACTTCAGATACTGCTGAGTTGTTTTGCTTATTTTCGTGATAATATAAAGAAAATTAATGATGCTGCTAATGCTTCACAGATTATTTTTATTGGAGGAGGACTCCAGCTGGAAGATCCAGCGTTAGGTCACCATGTTAAAAAACTTAAGCGGTTCAAAAATATGTAGTATATTTGTGGGGAAATCTGTGTTAAATGCTTACTTACGACTCTCTTTCTCTGTTTGTTTTTAAGACGAGCAAAAATCAAATTAAAGTAGATCTTGTAGATGAGAATTTTACAGAATTAAGAGGAGAAATAGCAGGACCTCCGGATACACCGTATGAAGGCAAGTAAAGTTTTTATGTATACAGTTGCTGTACGCTTCGTGTTTCTTAAGATGCTTTGTTTGTAAAATTAATTAACATAAAAATTAAGAGCTACGTGTTTGGAAATGTTAATTTTTTTTAATAGAAAAGTTTTTTTTAAGCCGTTTAACATGTGTTGCCTTGTGCACCTTTTCTGCAGCAGGACAGGCTGTCCAATATCAAATGCACAGGTACAAGCTGTGTGGTACAACTGATACAATGCTGGCTTTATCTAGCATTAATAATTTTAGACATCTTAGCCATGTAGCATCAAGAATCTAAGTTTTAGTCTGGTATAACTTTATGTGCATTTCTGTGGTCAAATGTGGTCATTCAAAATGCAATGGCATTCTCTTCAGACAGAGTAACAGTACAAGTTAAATTTGGGATTAATTTATACTGGAGTGGGGGACTCTATTGGACATTGTGTCTACAGCTGTCTTCAGAAGTAACCTTAGTGATTTTTTAGTGTGGTAAAGCTGATAGCAGTGGCCACACAATTCAAGTAATCGCCCATTTCTTCAGTCAGGAAAAAGGGACATAATTAAATACATACTAAAAAAAACACAAAACAAAACAAAACCAACTTTAGGAGCTAATAGAGCATGTGAATAAAGATACCAAATAACTCATAGTGCTTACAACTGTGGACACTCTTATCTGTGTATGATAAACATGAAGCTGATGGAAATTTACCTGAAGGGAACCTACACCCAGGAGGGGAGTAAACTCTTCAAAAGGGCTGACAACAGCAGGACTAGGGGAAATGGATCCAAGTTGAAGGAGGGAAGATTTAGGTTGGATGTTAGGAGGAAGTTCTTCACAAGGAGAGTAGTTAGGCCCTGGAACGGGCTGCCCAGGGAGGTTGTGGATGCCCCGTCCTTGGACGTGTTCAAGGCCAGGTTGGACGGGGTCCTGGGCAACCTGATCTGAATGTGTACGTTTGGTGGCCCTGCTAGGCAGGGGGGTTGGAACTACATGATCCTTGAGGTCCCTTCCAACCCGGGTGATTCTGTGATTCTGTGATTCTGTGAAGATGGTTTTTAAAAGGTTTTTTTTAGTTACCTCTAAACGGTGTATTAGCAAAAGTTCTACTTCATTTGAATTTTTAGCTAAACTTTCAGTAAACAAAAATGTCCCAAGGACTGTTGCAGACAAATTGTTTTGATGAAAACTTAATCGGTTTTCCAAGTTTTCACTTGTTCTAGTTTTCCATGCCTCAAAGCCAAGATTGGGATCTCAGTATTGTTCAGATCTGTGCTGTTTATCAGTGGTCTGAAAGATAAATTCTTCTCAACTGGGAAAATACCTGAAAGCTGTGTTGTAGGTACAAGTGTACATGCACTCAGCACTGTGGCTACTGCTGGAAATCTGATTGTCACAGTGTCAGGGAGAAGCTCCCTTGGAGCTGCTTCTCAGGCTAACAGCTGCTGGTGCGCTCCAGCACTCTCCCAGCTGGAGTGAAAGAGTCCCAGCTGGGACCCAGTAAAAGAGGAGGTAATAAACCAATACAGGGTGGAGGATATCGGAGGAGGTGAAGGTGCCTAAAGCTGAGAAGAAAAGAAATGAATCTGGAAGGGAGGGAGCAGAAAGGTGGAAAGTATCTTGTCTGTAGTGTTAGGGATATTCCCCTCCAGAACCCCAGACCTGGAGTTCCTCTGTCAAGCAAATAACAGTTCTCCCTCGTCTCCCATGTCTGCATGCCCTCCTGTCATCAGTCTCCAGTGTTTAGCTGACAGAAGATAATAGTTGCAAAGATGATGACTTCTTCAGGTTATAACATGCTTTCAATTTGAAAGAACTGCACTGCAGACATGAGTGCACTGTCCTGGTAAACCTACTTGGAAGTTGGTACTTCTGCTTAGTCGAGTAATTCTTTTGAAAATATAGTTGGTGCTGTAAAACCAGTCTTACTTTAAGATGCTATGTTGCAGGTATTTGGATACTAGGAAATATCTCGGTTATTTCTGTTTGGAAAATGGTTTGAGAGCTGTTACAATGAAAGATGTATCTGTGTGTCACAAAACTTAAGAACTTTAAATCAGTTCATGAGGAGGCTAAAAAAGGTTTTAATGCATGTCTGCAGAACTGGACTCTGTGTAATGCTGGGTAATTCCGGCTGGACCAAAATTTCAGGAATGGAGCACTGGGTTCATACATTCAGTGTGTGCAGCTAATGAAAACTGGCATTGTGTTTAGTGCTAAATTTCTGGTGGGAAGTGCAGGCATAGTTGCATCCATGCTAATGAGTACATTTAATGATGCAGTTGAAAGGATATACTAGATATCCTGTTTTGAGGAGAAGTAGGGCAGAACTGTTATGTACACTTACTGTGGCAGGACGATAATGTGGCCACACGCTGACTTGAATCTGCAAGGTAAATGCACCAAGAGGCAAAATTAAAGTTTCCATCAGCCCAAATTCTGGCATTTCCTGATGTTTGAGTTCTTCAAGTGCTAATGTTTCTGTAACATGGTTTGATGCATTTATTCTCTGATGTAGTTACAGATGGCTTGCCAGCATGTGTAGTTTATATTTTGTGACTAAAGCAGAAGTGCGTGCTGCGTAATCACTGACTGATTTCAGTCATCTACAGTCTGAACAGCAATGCCACACGTACCTTATGGGGAGAGGCTAACTGACGTGGCCATTCAAGTCAGATCCTTCCCTGATACAGGAGGGAGTTTTTAGGGCTGTTGTTGAAGTAAAAGAACGATAATATTTATGAGTGACCTCAGCTGATGAGGTATCTGGAAACAAACTGCTGCTACAGAGTTCTTTTGTAGGCCTTATTGGGGCATTAATTGGTCTCAGGATGACTGAGAGGAGGAATGCAATCTATTCTTGACAAACGTACAGCTTTTGTTTTTCTGCAAGTGTTGTCAACTCATACTGATCAATTTTTAGAATATTACAGGACACGACTGCCACTGAAACACTGCTGCTTTCCACTTCAGAGCACTCTTTTGAGGAGAGGACCTTTATAAGTTTATTAACAGCTGCTGTTTTACTTGAATTCAAGAACTTGTCAATAGTTTTTACACATTGTGTAATAAAGATATTAATTTCGAGCCAGGCTTGCATGTGAACCACAGTTAGTGAAGGAATGTCTGACTGTAAATTCCGTAGGAAAGGTTGCTAAAACTTAGTATAACTCTATCAAGAGATGTACTTTCCAAAAATAGTGCAGAAGGAATTTCTTCCATTAGCAGTTAATTTGAGCTCATGTATTAAATGCTGGGAAAAGATCATACAAATGCATACTCCCTTCTTCTAAAAAATAAAGAAAACAGCAGAAATCTTACCATTTTAAACTTAGTGCTGAGGAAATCAAGTTAACAACTGTCCAGACTTGTTTATTCTGTCTTCAAATTCATGGATTTAGCTGTAAACTTCAGCGCACAACAACTGTGCTTAATAAGTAACATTGCCAGCTTACTGGTCCCTGCCATTTTAAAGTCTTTTGGAGTTGTACATCCCAGCTGGGAAAATCTGGCAGCCAAGCAGGCCATTGTGGAGAAGGCTGTAATAGTCTGTCTTTTACAGGCACCATCTTAATGGCATGCAGAAGAAATGGTTATATCCAGGGCTAGGATTTCTTATATTGTGTTATGAAATGGTGTGGCCATGAAATCATGCAGGGACAGATGAATTTTAGTAATCTAGGAACAGTGTAATTGTGTTTCTTGAAAAAATTGCTGCTCATTCAAAGAGAGCGAAGAAGTGAGCTTAAGTTGATGTGCTAAATGTCTTCAAAAATACTTGCCCGTGCTACCCTGCAAGCAAAGGCAAGCAATCAGTTCAGAAATGGTGGTAATTTGGGGCTTATTATCCCTGGTATATTTTCTGCTGAATCTTTTGGAGTTACTGTAGAATTAATAGAGGGAACTGCATTTGTAGTAGGCACTGTAAAACATCAGCTCTGTAAAATATCAGCAGATACTAAACCATAGCCAGTTTCAAGTGTACTGTATTACACTGTATTGTATTTAAAACAGTGCGATGTTGGTATCTTCTAATGTGTATTTTTGGCACAGCTAAAAAGATGTCATGGACTTGAGCTGTTCAGAGTGTTCTTTTTTTTTTTTTTTTTTTTTTTTTTTTGCACGCAGACCTTGAGATCTGCTTGTGTATAGGGCTGTAGATGACTTAGGAATTAAAAAAAAAAAGGAAAGGTTTCTTTCAGAAAGAGTGGTGGTAGAATGAGGGGGAAAATTAGCAAGTGAGGAGCAATGTTTTCAGTTTCTATAAAAGCCAAGTGTCTAAATTGGTGTTTGTGTCTTGCTATGCTCTGTTCTTTTCATCGTTAAAATGATGCTGCTGCTTCCTGGCAAGTGAGCATGAGTAGGCAGAGATGGTTTGAGCTGGGAATCTTGAATGTTTAGATAATGATATAGTAACAGACAGATGAAAACAAAATGTGTTTAGAGAAGGGCAGTAGAGTTCCATCTTCCAGATTCATGCTGTCCTTTATTACATGCTGTAATTCTACAAGTGGTATTATTAGTCCTAGTATTTGGAAGTACTGAATTGCACTGGAGTTGTAAATGCTATCTTCAGGCAGTAATGTTGAACATAATGGGAACAGCACTGGATCCTCCTTTTTTCCCAAAGCACGGTAGCTTAGATGGCATTATTGAATGTTCTCAGGCCTGGAATGCTTAAGTGAAATTAATTTCAGCAATGGGGGGTAGGCAGGAAATCTGATCGGTAGTTAATAGATGACAGAAAAGAGTCAAAATAACATTCCGTGTTCACCCTGGTCAATCCTGTGGCCTTTTGCTTCATTTGATGTCTGTTTTGGGGTACTGATTTATATTTTAGTATGTTTTGCTTACACAGAATAGAGAAATGATAATTTTGGAAATAACTGGAGGTGAATGTACACAGTAACGTACCTAAGGAATATAGATTCTGATTTGCATACACTGATAGGACTTTATTAGATGTCATTAACATTCATTTATGTATAAAGTATATGAAATCTAGAAGAACCTTCTAGGTAATGCCTACTGGTGAGTTTAAATTGCTGGAAAATGTGAGCCTTTAGAAGCCTAAGTTTTGCTGATAAGATTAAGCTTAATTAATATTCAGTTATAACTTCTTATTTATTTTTGTTTTCTGAAGGTGGAAGATATCAACTAGAGATAAAAATTCCAGAAACATATCCATTTAATCCTCCTAAGGTAAGATCAACATTTGTTGTAAAATAATTTATTTTTGATCATTCTTAGTTATTTGCTTATGTTCCCATTTGCTTTGCAGTACTCATCTTCCTTTTTTGATTCTCCTCTAGACTGGAACTGTCTTTTCAAGGTAGAAATCATGCAGGATGTGTAACTGTATCCAATCAGAAATCCACTGATTATTCTTCAGAGTACAAATTGATAAATTCTGGGCAGTGGTTTATTGACCCTCTTGTAATTTCTTCTTGGCAAGATGCAGTTTTTGGGTAGCTTCTCTTGATGTAGAGGGTATTGATTTTTGCCTGCTGCTCTGTGCAGCTGCTAAAGAAATGCTGTAATAGATAATTGTTTGTTCTTTTAATTCTTTAAACCCCATATACTATATTTGGTAAAGTCTTAGGTTTAACCTTCCAAGTTTTCTGTTAATAATTAAATACGGCTGGAGCTGCAGTTATTTTATGACCTAAAGACCAATAGAAATAGTAGGGTTTTACTGCAGTTTTTCTGAAGGAGTGCATAAAACGTGTGCACAAGCTTGGGAGAAGGGAAAAGTGTGCTAAACTTCTGCAGCTTGCTGCCCTTCACTTTTACCACATCTTTTATGTGTCTTTCTGGTATTTTCAATCTGTGACTGCTTCCATCTCAAATAGTGCTCAGGATTGTGTTTGCTCCAGCTGTGTGCAGCTGCAGTTGTATGTTCCTGTAGTCTTGTTTGGTCCCTTCTTCAGTGGCTTATGATAAGCTAGCAGACTCCAGCATTGTCTTACAGCTGTCTCACAGCTTCTTGACTGGCTTTCTGTTTAAGTCTGAAAGATGTTTTTGGCTAAGAATGTGTCCTGAGTTGTGATTATTTTCACCCTGGTATGTAATAATGGGAAGGGACTGGGAAAGAGGAGGAGGGGGAGCAGTGTCACTTAGCTCTTGTCCTTTGAGTGACTTCCTTGGGTCTGGAGTGAAAGACAGTAATTTCTTGTTCCTGAAATGTCTGTTGGTTTCAGTTCTTTCATCAGCATGTGTTCTGGGGGGAGCTAAAAATAAGAATGGCTGAAACCAATCATAGGCCCTGAAAGATAAGTCTATGGACCATGGTTTAATTGCTGCTTCAGGGCTTGATGCTCATTTCTAAAGCTTATAGGTAGCTGTTAGAAACTCAGTGCACTGTAGCACAGTACTGCTTATTCTGGAGTAGATGGTCTTGAACTGGAGGCCTTTTGGCTTGTATCTAGCCCCTCCTTTCATCTGGAAGATTTCTTTATCTTGTTCAGAATGTGGTTTGACAGCCATTGTTAGCTTGCATTCTCTGTGAGAAAATACTTAATATTTACATGGTGCCTTCTGGTGGTTTTTTGCGTTTCACGTGTACAGAGTTGAGCTAGTTAATAAGAGGCTCAGCAGATGTGGGCTCTTACATTCTGTCCTGGAAAGCAGAACTGTTATGGTGTCAGCTATTCATACACTGATTGTTTTGATTTTATTATAGTCCTGTATGTAGACTGTTTTGCTGTAGTACTTGGCCAGTAATGTGTTGGCTGCACTGATTTGCTTGCAGATCAGAGGCAGAAGTTGAGAGTGAGTCTGTGCTGTTCATAAAATGATTGGGAGGAGTTTGGAGTGAGGAGGTGGAGATGAGAAACACCGAAACAGGTCAAAGTCATTATAAGGCAGTTAAAAGCAACTAAGAGGTTTGAAGAAAATTCAGTGGGCACCCATGGGTTTGCATACATTCTTTCAGAGGACAGCTCATATAGGAAAATGCGGATTCTAATTTTCTCGGCGTCTTTCAAGAAATCACCTTCTGTATGCTTCAGGAGTGTGCATACGCTTTAGTGCTAAAATGTGGACGTGATCGATGAGCAAGTGCTGGGACCAGGTCTTTCCAACAGCAGAGAAAAAATTCTGATTTAGTGAGGTTTGGGTTTGTTGAAGGTCGTTGTGCAAGATGGTAGGAGTGGGTGTTTGTGGAAGTATAGCATCCACCAAGGGAACGTTTTTGATGCTCTGGCAGCTACCAGCAATTCAGCTGAACAGTGAGATCCAGTGCCTGTGTCTAGGGTTCAGGGATATGCCTTAACTGAGCGGGCTTTCCAGCACTTAAGCTGACTTTTCACAATGCTGAAGATGTGTCTGCTTTTCACCATATGCTTGTGTTTAAACACTGGTACTACTGGAGGGTATTTCTGAGTGGCTTTGTGTGATGTGAGGATGTGCCCATGTGACAGTATATGGGAAAACAGCTGGGGATGATTTTGGCACTCAGTGGAGCAGTAGTCTGTTTCTGAGTAAAGCAAGGTTGTATGTAACAAATGGACTTGCGGACATGAGGCCTCCTGGAAAAGGTCGTATCATAGTCTTAGCTTTTGTTTTTAGTTTTCAGTTTGATCTTTCCTAAATCAGTGTTACTTCATAATATTAGAAATGGTACATTTTAAAGATGTTTACTTCGTATACTGCATGTAATAACCATTGCATTTTGAAATTTTCTTGTATTTTAGGTGCGGTTTATCACCAAAATATGGCATCCTAATATTAGCTCAGTTACTGGGGCCATTTGTTTGGATATTCTGAAAGATCAATGGTAAGATTCCATATAGGCTTCAATGTGCGAAAATCAAGCATACCGGTGTCCTAGATGGAAAGCAGCAGCTCGTTGCTTTTCAATTTGTGTTTGTAATTTCATACATTCTTAAAGCATAAAGTATTTCAGTGCAGCATTTTATAATGAAATGGCTGGGAAGTAACTTTGGGAAGTATTGAATAGATATTAACTGATGAATGAGCTTCTTCACAGATCAATGTGTACGTTTCATTGCTGATGTTTTTTAGTTCTCCAGTAACAAGTGCTACCTTTTGCCTTCTGAGCTTCTGAGCATCTCAGCCTCCTGAGATGAAAGCAGAAAAAATAAGTACTTCCTTTTGACTTTGGTTTGCACTTCCAAATGAAATTAATTCTGAGAGAGCTGAAACAATGTGTGGGGAACAGCTGGGAATCTGGGAGTGTAAAAGGTAACAGCTGGACAATAGGAAGGGGAAAAGAGACTGCTATACTGGTTCTATCTCAGTTATGGTTGATAATACTTATGATTTGAACTTCTAAACTTTTGCCTTTTAGCTGCTGGTCAGTTGCTGACTGATTATTTGTTACTGTTGTGTTAATTAAAAATGTTTTAATAGCCCAAACCTGTGGAATAAATCTGTCCAAACAGTAGGAGATGAACTCACTGCATACACTTTTCCCTAAGCGATAAAATCTTCAAGCAGTGTGAAATGTGTGCACAGATTGTGTTGTTGTCTGATATCCAATGAAAGAAAAGAAAGATGAATTTCACTCTTACACATCTGTCCCAAAGAAATGGGACTGTAATTCCCAGCTAGATAATATCACTGTCTAAATCACATAAGATTCAAATGCTTGTTACTTCCCCAGCTTCATCAAGACTAGTATTGGCCAAGCAGGCGTTAGCGGGGCTTGGAAGAGAAACTCCAGAGCAGAAGGTTTGAGTTCAGGTCTTGCAGCTGACACATGGGATATATACTCTTATTTTTATATGATGAGAAGTTTTGCTGTTCGTGTGGCAAAGTATGGTATAAATTAGCAAAATGAATTGTGAAAAGCATACATAATTATTACTTGTTGTCTTCGTTTTTTGGAACTGCTTGGTTTTTCTTACAATCTTGCAGTACTTTAGCCATATTTTAGGCAATAGAATCTTTCAGCATGGTGCACTGTGCAACTTATATAGCTAAAGCCAGTGTTTTTATGTTGGCACCATCCCTTACAGTTGTACTGGAGATTAATGGCTCTTCAGCTGTGCAAGTGCAGTTTCCTGAGAGATCATAAGGCAGATCAGCGAAAAGCTGTTGGGCAGAGAGCTGGCAGGCTGGTTTCTCTACTGGAGGTTTTTTCATTGGTAGGTTGGTTTTTGGCTTTGGCAAAATAACAGACTTTAGGGGGTGTTTTTAACAGATCCTTTCACTGGATCCTTTCACTGATTTGAACATAAGTCTCACTGGGAGAGCAGGGTTCTTTCATTTGAGGCAAGGTTTACATAGTGAGCATTTATTTCTAGAAGCAAAGGTGGTTAACAGGGGCCCTCATTGCAGTCATTAATACTGTCCTCAGAAGAATTTGTCCAAAACGCTGAAGTTCAGGGTCTTGGTTTTTTTCCTCTCATCTTTTGCTGCTCCTTTATTGCCTGTCTGGTTGCATTACTCGCAGTACCTAGACTTGGGACTTCAAGTATCTTCAAGGCTAAATCTTTCTGTACTGAAACTCCTGAACGCTTTTCTGTTTGTTTTTCAAAAATGACATCTGCCATTTTCTGTTGAAAACTCTGAGGAAGAAATCCTTAGCAGAGGTCTTCCTTATTTATTGTATTTTGAAATAAAACCAGAAGTCTATTAACAAATGAAAAAGTTCAGTTATTTTCGTATTACTTAAATATGTTCATGAATTAGTGTTTCCTGTGAATAAGGGTTGGTGTTCTTGCCTTTGTACCAGCAGACTGGGGCTCAGGAGACCACATTTCTGTTTCCATTTCTGGAACAGGTCTTCTTTCAGCAGTGCCAAATGCTGTGACTTGAAAAATTCTCGCAGTTCAGTCTTCTCCCAAAGCTGCTGCTAAGAAGTTTCAGATGAGTTTCTGGCCTCGTCAGTTGCTGATGAAACTTTAAAACAAATAAATGGAAAAATAACAACAAAAACATAAAATATCAAAAGCAATGGGCGACCATGAAGGCCCAAAGAAATAATGAACTGAAATTTGGAAAGGAAGCAGAGGAGATTTGACTTGTGCTCTTGTAATCTTTGGAAGCTAGATCTTGCACAGATCTATTAATCTACATCTGCCAATAAAGAGAATGTTCTTACCTTCCCTCACCAAGATGTATTCAAAATGGGGATATTTGAAGAAGATCTTGCCTTATGTGTATTTAAACTGTTTGGTACAAGGAGCACTGATACCATACCATTTGTGTCTTGCTGATAATGCAATGATAATGCTCATATATCTGGTGAGTGCAAATACAGCTATTATCATGTGTTTGAACAGTTAAAACATCCCTCCCCTACTCTCCCAACCCAAGGTAACAGTCTTCTATTCTAATGAGCGTGGTTGAGATATTGTTATGTATATTGGCAGGAGCTTCTATCAGCTTGCAAAGTAATACCTTTAGATGGTTTAATGAGTTTAATGAAATTTTCTCTGCAGTATATGCTTGATGCTGACGTTCTCTGCAGCTGTGGATTTTTGTATTTAGATGTGTAAATACCAGTTATGCCAGTTTGTTTGCAGAACTACTACTATTTACCAGTAGAATTAAAATGGGGATGTGATTATTATTGTTATTATTATTTTTTTTGGAAAGAATACCATTTATGCTGGGCTGATTTGACTCTTTTATGGTTTCACTAAATGTAGCTTGCATTTATCTTCCAGGCTAGTATTCTATCCCTGAATTTTATTCTTAAATATAAGTTGTATCAATACTTTCAACTGAAACCTGAGAGCTAAATTATTTGGAAGTTGTTTTGCATGAATCCCTTGAGCAGTGAGTTTTCAAGCAGACATGCTGTGGTTGTGTACGTTGCTACAAAAAACTTTTAGCTGTTATGGTTTTGACAAGTGATATAAAAATGAGTTATTAGAATATTTTCTTTTGGTAGTGGCTGTACTGGAGCATTCAACCTTCAGTTTTAGTTGATAATCAAACTCGTTATAAGAGATAATATAACTTTAATAGGTACATAAGCAACAGCCAGCAAGTAATCATTTGGGCATCTAAATCTGCTGGAGTTTTTGCTCAGTTTGTTGGAGGGACACTAAGCCTTTCCAGAGCTTTGAAAAAATAGGCAGAGAATATTAACACTGCTTGAAGGAACTCTGCAGTAAACCTGCCACTTCCCCCCCATCCCAAAGTCAATGTCACTCCATCCAGTCTTGTATTTTTCCTCTAAATAGTGACTGTACAACAGGCTTTCACTCAAAGGCCTCATTCATTTCTTCTCCCCTTCCAAATTCTGTAAACCCCTGGTACAAATTCTTTTCTCTAGGATGAACAAGTTTAGTTATTCTACAGATTGAATAAATACTGCAGATTATTTAATAGTAATGATAATAAATGTTTCCAGTAGCCATGCCTGGTTGACAGGCTGGAACAGCAATCTGCTGGCTGCAGCTGTGCCTGCTGTTCTGCTGGGTTGCCTCTCAGAGGTGGAGTAACAGAGAGACTTTTCAAATAGGAATGTACAGAACATAAATAAAATCTTCCTTAATAGAAAATTACTTAGCCTTTAAAGATGATGTGGGGAAAGGGAGAGTGCTTCGTAATCCTCTTAGGACTCTTTCAGCTCATCAAAAGGTAGGAGATTTCTTACCTCAGGCATGCTGAGCACAACTGGGTTGGCATGTCTTTCAATATTATCATTGTATTCATCCCCAGCTGAGGCTGCTTATTTCTAATGGAAATGCCCCCAAGATGTTAAACAAAAAAAAAAGTGCATGTTTGCATATCTATCAGCATCCAGGTTTTCCTTAGCAGAGTGCTTCCCTGCACTGTCCTTGCACGTTTACCAAGTGCCATGCCATCAGGAAGCCTGCTTGGGGGATAGGAGTTGCAAGGTGGGGATTACAATTGTAAGTTCTCATTTCCCACCCGTTTTATAGATTTCAAGGTAGCAGGCCTGCCTAGAGGCTTAGGAGCATTTTGGGGTAGGGTCAAAGGTTACAGTGAAGTTGAAGAGGTCCTGAGGTAGAAGGCAAGTAGAAGACTGGGGTGCAAGAGGCTCACCTGCATCAGGTAACTGCCTGCTTATTTATAATTGGTAAGACTTCAGGTGGATTTGTGTGCCTGCTCTGAGCGCTGTATTCTAGGGAAGATGGGAACCATGGGAAAAACCAGAGTAAATAACAGGAATGATGGCCTACGCAAATACGACCTATGAAAGATGAGCCTTTTTAGCATGCCAATCAGCAAATGCAGTGAGGCATCAAAGTTGGTTTCCAAGAAATCGAGGAGGCAAAGATATCAGACAAAAGTCTGTCAGGAGTGATAGAATACTCTGCCTCTGGCAAAGAGGAGGGGAGGGAGTTAAAACCCGAACTTGCAGCTTCCATTGCTAAAGGGAATTGCTTCAACTTGATGATTGGTTGAGTTATAAATCCACACCTGAAAATGAGCTTCAGGTATGAGAAGAGTTCAAAGTATTTTGTTCAAAATTGTATTCCTGAAAAATAGGCTGCTGATGGACACTGGAAAATGTGGAAAACCTCTTTCTTTTGGAAGTTGGTTTTAAAGAAAATCCTCAACTTTCCTTGCAGCACATTCTTGTCCAGCTTCTGGGGAGGTGATGCTGGGTGTGTTCTTGTTTGTTTGTTCTGTGCCACTCTCAGCCTGCTTTTCTCCAGAACTGATGATGACACTTGTTTCTGCTTTTTGCTGATGAGGAACAGGTCCTGCTGCTTTTTTCTGACATCTGTGAATGTAATTCTGAGCAGTCATTTCTGTTCACTTTATTATCCCAGAAGTAGGCAATAGGAAGAAAGAAGATGGCTTTTTTTTTTTCTTTTTTTCTTTTTTTTTTAAGGAAATTGGAGAATGAGAATCTATTTTTAGCTGTCTTTCCAATTTCTTCTGGGAATCTTAATTTGCTTCTGAAAAAATTAAGCCTCATCTACGTAGAAAATAAAAAGACTTTTGGCCTTTTGATCAGGAAAGCTAATTCATGTCCTAAAGGTAGGAAATGTTGAGTATATGGTAGTTACAGTAAATGTCAGATATTTTTTTTTTTGCCTTTAACCACAAACCTGATTTTCCTTCCATTAAAAAAAAAAAAAAAAAGTGTGTGTGTATTTTTACACTATTAAAAGCTAAAACTGTAGCTGGTTTTCTATTATAACTTAGAAATATTTCTTCCGGTGCTTGTGTCAAATGAAGGCTGTCTTATGCATGAGATGAAGAACTTGGACTTTTACTTTTGAACTTGGAGTGTCAGAAGTTCAGGTCCCAAGATGCTTCATATCAGTCTACAAACAAGAGATGAGTCTGGACAGGCAGAGCCAGCAGGAGCCATGCTGGGACTCCAAGGCACCTCTTGTTCTTGGTTGTGCCCCTGCTGTGCTGTTCTTTCTGCTCCTAGAAGGTACAGTGTAAATGAAAGTAAATTGCTTGTAAAAGCAGCGCGTGTGGTCAGAACTCCACGAGCCCTGTGTAGTCCAGTTTAAGTAATGGTAGTATTTTCAAACACCTGAAGTAGAAGGATTTCTGTGAGACAGTTTGGAAGAGCTTTTTTTGGTGACAGTGTAATTGCGGTGTCCGTTACACTTGCTGATAGTTCATGTGAAGTGTCTCTCCCCAAAACAAATAATCCTAGACATTGTAATAAAACAACATAACTGAGGACCTTGGGTTAATAGCATGTGTAGTGGCTGTGGTAGCTTCTGAAATTCCCTGCAAGAAGATGGAAGTGGTTACATCCATTTGAGCTTAGAAAGGTGAGAAAGTTTGGTGGTCCGTTGACACCTGGGTGCCAGAGAAGTCAGTACATTGCATCAAGAGTCATTTAACATTAGCAGTTATCCTGTGGGTTGTGCCAGCAATGTATGTGTTGGGCAGATTGATTTCAAGATGGCAGAGAAGAGGAAGATTGTAAGAGTAAAATTCCCCTGTATTCAGCACTGGTGAGGCCGCACCTCGAGTACTGTGTCCAGTTTTGGGCCCCTCACTGCAAGAAAGATATGGAGGCCCTGGAACGTGTTCAAAGGAGGGCAACAAAGCTGGTGAGGGGTCTGGAACACAGGCCATATGAGGAGAGGCTGAAGGAGCTGGGAATGTTCAGCCTGGAGAAGAGGAGGCTCAGGGGAGACCTCATTGCTCTCTATAACTTCCTGAAGGGAGGCTGTAGTGAGCTGGGGGTCGGCCTCTTCTCTTGTGTCATTAGTGATAGGACCAGGGGGAATGGCTTCAAGCTACGGCAGGGGAGATTCAGGCTGGACATGAGGAAGTATTACTTTTCAGAAAGGGTGGTCAGGCACTGGAACGGACTGCCCAGGGAGGTGGTGGAGTCACCGAGCCTGGGGGTGTTCAAGGAAAGACTGGATGTTGTGTTGAGGGACATGGTTTAGTAGGAGCTATTGGGAATAGGTGAATGGTTGGACTGGGTGATCTTTTAGGTCTTTTGTAACCTTGGTGATTCTATGATTCTATGAAAATAGCACAGGTGCGTGTAATGCAAAAACACTTCAACTCTGTTATTCAGGGTCAGTCTTCTGGTGTGTGTGATTTAGCTATGGAAAAGCAAGATGGTTTGTATGCAGTTTACTGAGTTAGCTAGGATCTCTTCATGCAGCTGAGGCTGCGTTTCAGTAACTAGGTGTTCTTATTGGATCAAGCATCCTTCTAGTTAATCCCCAGCTTTATAATTTAAAGAAGCATTCAGCTAGGAAGCTGAAATACTTGATTTCTTAGAATACAGATCTTGTAAAACTGTTAGGGCTTTTCAGTTTTTTTGGGTTATGTTTTGAAGAGTTAAGTGTATGAAGCTGAGTGCTTGAGGGGACTTGAAACTGATGTAGCAGTTGGAATGAGACAATGTGTGCTAATTAAAAGCTCTAGCACATGGGATGCTTCTTCTCACTTGCATTTTGATGTGGAACATTACACTGTGAAATCTCAGTGATTATCAAGTTGTGGGTTTTTTTTAACTTAACTTTCTAAGAAAAATATTTAAGAATTTGACATAATTAGGGAAGAATGCCTAATTGGACTGGCTAGCAACATAGGAGGAAAGCCTTAGTGTGTACAGCTAGGAGTACAATACTCGAGTGTCACAGACGTACCTCTGACCCCTTACGTGACACAGAGTGCAGCATAGATGCACTCTGCCGTACCTCGAGACAGCGCGTCAGTACTGGAAAACAGCCAAGCTTCTGAAATCTGATGCTGGAAATACAAAAAGAAACAGACAGCAATGCTATCTGGACCAACAGATGAAATTCCTCTCTACCATTCTAACAAACTTGCTGCCCTGACTTCCAGCCTTCCAGAAAAGGAGAAGCTACTTTCTGTTAATTGATACTTGTGTTGATTGATTATGCTTTTCTCCACAACGTTCCTTTAGCATTTAATGTATTGTAACTGTCTAACTCAAATCTAAAATGTTGCATTTTTCCACTAGTACAAGGTTGAATAGTTTTGTGTATTACCTTGAAGATCTGTCTGTGCCAGCAGCGCAACAACTGAGTCTGCTGAACCGCTCAGCACAGCAGGGTCCTGATGTGGCTGCCAACGTGTGCCAGCTGGAATGGTAGATCAGAGATGGTGTTCATGATCAAAATCTATTGAAACTGTACATTTGAAATGTTACAACTCTACAGATTAACATGCAAATAATGATTTGATACCTCTTTTCTGAGTGATGATTGACTTTAGATACATGCCTGGTTTTCCCTTTTAAAAGCAATTGAAGTCTCTTATTCTCGATAGACGTTGAGATGAAGGTAAATGATGAACTCTTAGGAGATGGATGGTTTAGACTCCAGAGCCACGTTCTCTTCAACAAGTGTCTTTCAGAGAAGCCATTAAATGCCTTTAGAGCACCATCGTTTCTACAGAAACGTTTTCTTACACTGTCTGGAATTGTATCCCAGCTGAAACCGGGACGACTGGTTGGAACTGTCAGTAGTGTATCATGTTGAAATGAGACAAAGTTGGGAGACTACCTTCAGCTGCATGGTTCTGTAATTGTCCAACCTTTTTTTGTTGTGGTAGTGATTCACTATGTAAATGGTTAACTTCTTTAGGGGGAAGGAATGTAAAGTGATGCAATGCAAAAGATGTCAAATGTAAAATTCCTTATCTGGTATAAGAATTTTAAATAAAGGTCACTGTTTCTGTATATGCTATTTTCTTATAAAGAGTGCCAGCAGAGGGAGCACACGTTGGCTGACAGTTTGGTACCCAGAGATTGAGTAAGGTGCTGTTATGGGTAGTAAGGAAGGACAACACAAACTTCAAGCTAACTTCTTTTTTTGAGCAAGTGAAATGAATTCTGTGATGTGGGTAAGATCAATTGTGTAGGTCAAGAGTTCTTTTCCACATACTTAGAGCATCGTTAATGATCACGTCCCCATTTAAAAACTCACTTCAATTAAACTGTGTTTTACTACCTCTAACCTGTACTAGTTGAAGGTTCTAACTTCCAGATTTAAAATATCTCTATATATCCTCATATCCCTTGTTTTATGACTGTAGCAGCAGAGGTGTCTACAGGTGTGGGATTTGGTAAAGTCATTTTCAAATTCTAATTTCAGGGCAGCAGCAATGACTCTAAGAACAGTGTTGTTATCTCTGCAAGCATTGTTGGCTGCTGCAGAACCAGACGATCCGCAAGACGCAGTAGTGGCAAACCAGGTAAGAAGCTGAGTTGACTGAATTGCTAACATTTCTGTAACCTTCATTAACTCGAACTGAGTTTGGAATAAGGTCAGTCAGTAAAGATTTTTCAATCATCTATTTGAAAACTGCTTTACAGTAGGTGTGAGTTACTACAGTGTTTTGTTCTTTACTCTCTGGATTCCAAAGTAAATAGCAGTTACTGTGCAGTGTGAAAAGATGTATTTGTTTCTTGGTTCCTTATTTAGCTTGTAAGAAATGTCAGGAGGTAACTATGCATAGTAAAATGGATTCCAACTTAACTTTCCTTTTAAACTTTCCTTCCAGCCTGCCTGGTCTGGTGGTTGGTGACCCTGCACATAGCAAGGGGGTTGAAACCAGATGATCATTACGGTTCTTTTCACCACAGGCCTTTCTATGATTCTGTGAAAATCTAAGACTTACACAAACATTTGTTTTTATTCTGGAGCTATTTATTTATTGGATTTGAATTGGCCTGTAGCTCCTCTTCTAGATTAGTATGAATACTGCTGAGTGTTGATTTGTTAAAAACAAAAATCTTAGGATTAAATGCTGCAAGTCACTATTCGTGAGACACGTTTAATCTACATGGAGCATTCTGTGTTTTACCTTTGCCAGTACTTGGGTTAACTATTTTAGTCAAATACGTATTAATAGAATTCTAATGTAATCAGCAAGGTTTGTTGTTCTTCAGACAGTAGCAACAATTTATTAAAAAAAAATAGCTGGTGCTATTTAAAATGTTGATTAAAGATGGGAACAATCTTTCTATGGCTTCAATCATTTGACAGTTTTCAGCAAAATCCCAAGTATGCATGTATCTTTCCTTTTTTCTTTGGGGGGATGGGGGGGGAGAGAGAGAGGGAGAGAGAGAGAAGGCTTTGCTTTGCATTTGGCTGATAATAAGGTTATATTTCAGTAACAAAAAAAACTCAAGCAAGTAAAAAGTTCTTCCAGCATCAATCTCATCTGTATCTCCTGTAAGTCAGCACGCTCCAGGAAAGGGTAAGAAGCGTGTACTCCCTTCTCCTAAACTCTAGTCTATGTAGGGTGATAGTTAATCAGTTTATCAAAGCTGTCTGGTTTTAGAGGGAAACGTGGAGAACAGAGGAAACTCATTTTGTCCATTGGTGGAAAAGCTGTTTTACATTTTCCTTTTTCACAAAGAACAAAAATAGAGCTTCCTATTCTGCTGCTGAAAGTAAAATTCCAACAATCTCATAGAAACACTTCAGCTGGAAATTGTTCTCCCTCAGATAGAAAACTTCATGAAACTCTCTGGACTCTGGATTGCAGTTTTCCAGGTGGTCTTTGGGGGTGTCAGGTGGGACTGTGGCACGGCTGGTGTGGGGAAGATTCAGTTTGTCCCCTACAGATATCTATGTGAAGGGCCAATCTGCTGTGCCGGCAGGTTGGCCTTTAGTTACACACGTGTGTAAGTAGAAAGTTGTTATAATTCCTCTGAGAGAGGTGAAGGTTAACATCCAGTTCTTCCACATAATGGTGCACGGTCTTTGTTTTTTCCAGGTCACTTGTCTTGTCCCATCCTATTGTTCCCCTCCACTATCCCCAAAAATCTTCTTGAAAACAAAATCTAATAAGGAATTATTTATCCTGTGTGCTCATCTTTGTTTTACTTTGCTAATTTACGTAATTATTTGTTAGATGAGGTACAGGGAGGTATTTTCCTACGCATGTTTTGGCTGAATCTCAGAGTGAACACAGTGTTCTACTCCTGCTCAGATAATGGCAGTGGTTTCAGGTACCTGCCATCTTCAGATGCTGTCCGGTGCCAAAACTACTTCATCATACTTGACTGGTTACAGCTGGTTTTTTAAGTACAGCAGCATAATTGACTGTGACTCCCAATACAGAGACATCAGTAAGAGATTCTTGTGTGCTTCTCAGTTCAGTGAGAAGCCAGATTACTAAAAAAAGGAGTTCTACTTATAGGAAACTGAAAGCTAGTTCTGAATAAAATGCAGTTATGCGAACACAACTTAAATTCTTTCCACTTCAGCTTGTTGCTTATTAGATCTGCCAATGTTTTCAAATCCTTAAAACATAGAATAGGAAGTTTTCTTAAGACAGAATTGTTTGGGGATGTTACTGATGCTACCCTTACTGCTTCCTCACTTCTTTAGTTGTAAAGATTAAAAATGTATTAGAGAGCACTGTTTATGTAACTTATTTCTACCAGTAGGTTATCTTCTCTGTTTTAACACCATTAATAGTCAGTGACTATGTGGGGTTCTTCGTGGGGAACAGAGTTAGCAGGAGGTGTACACAGCTCATAATGCAGCTGAATTTGGGACTGTGCTGTAGGAAAAGTGAAATGAAATGTAAGAAGTACTGACTTGGACAGTACTTTGCAGGTATGATTGTTTAGATGTATGGATAAAATACTAGAATGATAGTTGGTTGTGTTTCTGTCCTTAAAATGACTCTAAAATCGTGCATTTTCCTGTATCTTGTCACATCATCTTAGTGCTAATATTTATTATATAGGTAAGGATGGAAAAACTTTTTCAGGAGGAATGATTAAGGAAAAAAAATATGGTTTGAATAAAGGCAGTGTATGGTTATGGAGATTTAAAACTTGATTTTCTAGATGAAGGTTGCTGGAACAGGAAGCTGTCGTCTTGCTTTGTTGTATACAGTTCATGACAGATGACCCACTTTCCTGGCTTTTGAGTTCCTGGCACAGGGCAAAAGCTCTTACAATGGTCATTGTGTTGTTTGCTGAAAAACCTGCTAGTGACAAGATTGGTGCAAAATAAAATTATGCAGTGTATTTAAATGTTATTGTCTGATTAACAGTAGCTTGCAGAGAGTTGCAATTTCTAGTTTCTTACACATTCACCTGGTTTTTCAGCCCTTTCTCATGGTAACAAGCTGCCCTTACATCCGTATTTTGAGTAGGAGGGCATGTAGTAAGAGTCAGCCCTCCCTGAAATGCAAAGTCCTTGCAGTGTGCAAAACCAGGCGTCACTTCAGTGATGAGAGAAATACACAAAAGTTCAGCACAATGCATACATTCACCAGTTGCTGACGTGGGAGCAGCTCATGCTTTGCTGCGCTGAGCAGAAACGTTTGGTAGCTGTGCCAAATACAGCGCTGCACTCCTTCCTGGTCGCTGCAGTCGAGAGCGTTGTGTTGGCAGAGCTAGCACTGGATTGTACTCACACCTGTAGTGCGTCATTTCACAAAGGCAAACGCATCCAATTGAATGCTTGCATAAGCTTCAGCTACATGTAATGCTCACCTCCACGCATTGTTTCAAAAACTTGAGTTGGATCAGTGTGAAATAGGATTGAAATAGTGTTGAAGATGTTACAGAGAGGATTGGGAATGGAACCTGCTGCATCATCGTACTCTTTGGTTGGACCGTTGAGTTGACTTAACTTCCCATTCTCCCCTCTCTTTCTTTTGTATAGTACAAACAAAATCCAGAAATGTTTAAACAGACAGCTCGACTTTGGGCACATGTGTATGCTGGAGCACCAGTTTCTAGTCCAGAATACACCAGAAAAATAGAAAACCTTTGTGCTATGGGCTTTGATAGGGTAAGTATATCCATGAGGTTCCCTTCCAACCCAAGCCGTTCTATGATAGGTAACTTGAATGTTTTCCAGTAGGAGTGGGGCAAGCAGTTAGGCAATATAGGGAGCCATTCAGACGTTGAAGTAAAACTGGCCATTTCTGTTCAATTTGGAGGGTCAGTCATACGGTTTGGCTGCAGTTGGAGTTCTGAGATGCTTCGTTGTTAGTGAAAGAATAAACTAGTAAATCTGAAGTTCCCTCGCCCTTTTTGAAATAACCTTTCTGAAAATGATTAGTTAAGACTTGGGTGAAGAACCAACATAAATTTCATTTCTCAGTTGCAGGCTCACGCACTGGAAATGTTGCTGTTACCTGTTTACCTTACTGTTTGTTTTCTCATTGCAGAATGCAGTAATAGTGGCCTTGTCTTCAAAATCATGGGATGTAGAGACTGCAACAGAATTACTCCTGAGTAACTGAACCATGTAGAGAGCTGCTTCGGTTGTCCAGCTTGCCCCTTCGGAGGAGCATCACCATCTGTTATTTTTAGGATTCTATATAGATTCTCTTTTAAAACTGGCACTCTTGCCTGATGATGCTATCTAGGCACGATTGGAGACTGAAAAACCGCTCTGTAAATAAAGCTAATTAAACGTCTGTGTAAATTTAAAAAGGGGAAATACTTTAATTTTTTTCTTACTAAATATTGTAAAAATTCTTTGAGCTCAGCTAAAATAAGGGGGGGGAAAACATGCCTACTTTCGTGTTTAGCAGTGTGACGAAAACTAGCAGGAACTTTCTTCAGGATTTTGATTTAGTAATTCAGAAAGCCACATTTTTGAGTGTTAGTCATCAAAATTGTTGGTGCTGCTCATCACAGCTATCTTACTGTTCTTAACATGGATCCTATGTGCCTGTGGATTGACCTATATTTGCATGCTTGTACTTAATAGACGTATTAGGTAGGGGCGCTGAAGAGAGCACCATTTAAATACTCGAGTGTTCCTGTTTTCCTGAAAGACTTTAAAAGATTTCCCAAAGTTCCAAATGGTGACCTGTTCAGAACCTTTTTCTTCGTAGCTTATTAACTGGGGAACCGGATTCTCTTCTCCCTTATGTCATACAGCTAAGAACCCTCCCTAGATGATTCTTCATTCTGTTGGTATTGTGTGCCATGTATGGTAGTCTAGGCTCGCCTATGAAGAACATATTTTGAATTATCAGTGATTTTCATCCATCGTATTTTCTACACACTAGTAAGGGTTTAGTATGCCTTGATATAGCACAAGAATGGAGCTGGTTTTCTTTTCTTTTTTTTTTCTTTTTGTCTTAAATGGATGTAAAATGTTCTTCAATATATCTTGGGTAATATGACTTCACTGGATTTGAAGGAGGAAAAAGCTAATTCTCTGGCATACTGAGAATTATATTTTCTTTTGAGTGCTTGATATGATGCAATCAGCTGTTTTTGCAGCAGTTTCCTAGCTTTATTTTGGGCTTCAGTTTAAGGATTGCTTTCCAGGTACTTGAAAACTCATCCTTGCTTGCGTTTTTCTCTAGTTGACACATGGAGGCTGTGTTGGTGTTTTTACTGTACATACTTCAAATGCACATAGAAGTTTGTTCTCAATTTAGCTTTCTTTTGGATTGATGTTTCTGATAAACGAGAACTGAAACTTACCTTGGCTTGTACATACAGTCAGTCGTCTTATTCGTATTAAAATGACATTTCATCCTGAGTGCAAAAGCTTGAAAATTATTAGTTTTGCAACTTCAAACACTAGTACATCTATTTAAAGAGAGCTCTGCTGTCTTTATGAATACGATGCTAACTTTTGAGAATATATCTGACAAGGACGTTCAGAGAAATGCTGAGAATAGGGTGGGGATTGTCAGTGCTGTACCACGTAAGGCATTTTTCCACAACTGTTTCTTCTCCTGAAGAGTGCATTAATGGGGTGGGATGTGGGGAGGGACGTCTGGTTGGGGTTTCTCTTGGACTGTGAAGTGCAGGCTGAAATAGTTTCACTCTTCGTAGAGGTTTGTTTAGAAGTTGTACAAGATGAGATCAGGAGCGCTGCACCTGATCAGTGTCTGGAGCACAGCTGTGGAACAGAACCAGGAAGTAGAGCTGTACAGACCCAACTCTTCGGGGGTGTGCTCTGAACTCTTCTGTCCCATGTGTCCCAGCTTAAAATACTTGGGGGGCACAGACAGTAAATACTTCTAGCTCATATCAGTGCAATACTAAATGCATTTGCTTAGTCTCATACATACTGCTTTTTGAGGTGTAGTCGGTGATCGCTTTTCTTGGATTTTCTTCAGTTAGTGTAAATCATTCTCGAAGATGCCAAAGGAAACAAATTGTTTTGTCTTTCTTTATATTTATTTATTTTTTTAAACAAGAAGCTGCTACTGTTCAGCTGGTTTGCTAGGTGAGAACCAGGGACGGTAGGAAACTGGCAGAACGCCGCTAGTGTTAACCTCAGATTGCTGTTTTTTCTGTTGTACAGGGTAAAAACTTGATTACGTCAACGCCTTTTCTGTTGTGTTGTTTTATCCTGGTGGTAATTATAAATTGCTGACTGCTTTCCCTTGCTCTTCGCTGCTATTCATCAAAAGAAGAAACTCTGAAATTGTTGTCAAGGGATATAAAACTTCTGTCAGGGGCTTCTGCGTGTCTTTGGATGAGATCGGTCTCCTAAGAGCGCCCACTGAAAGCACGTGTCCAGAGGTACCCACATTTCCTGAACTGTGCGTAAAGGAAGATGGGGAGGGAAGAAGAGTGGAAGTGGTTTTGAGGTGGTCACGGTCACCACTGAAACAACACCCTGTTAAGTTCTGTTTCTCTTGTGAAGTTACCTCACTGTTGTCTCCGTACAAGAACACTTGTCTTCCCTTTCCCTTACGTGTAGGTGTTGGATGCTATTTTTTGCCCTCCATCCCCACGTGCTTTACAGCAGAGATACTTTGATGCTGGCTCAGGTGCTGGCAGAGGGCGTCTTCTCAAGGCCTGAGCTGGGAAGGAGAGCTGACATTAGGGAGACATTGGTGGGCTGAAGTTCTCAAGTTCTCATGTTAGTCTTTCCTAAGGAGTGGTTTTGTCTTCTCGTTAGTTATCAGAGTTGAATACAGGAATAAGGTTGTTCGAGGTTGGTTCAGCTGCAGCTGGGGCTGAGCCCCAGGGAGTTTACTATCAGCATTCAGCTCGCTGAGTTTGCACACAGTGTAGTCGTGCCATCTGCGTGAGCGGCGCCATGTTGTGGGCCCCACACATTGCCAGTGCAGAGCTGCCACACCGCTCGCTGCTTCAGGCTTGGGCTCACATTTTCTGCTTGCTTAAAATGAATTTTTGTGAACTGTGGGGACAGTTGCTTGCCGAGTACAATGAATCTCATGTTGTCTTCCTTCAGTATTTAAGAAAGCAGCTTGAAACAGTTATTCTGAAGTGTAAAAGATGGCCCAGTTTTTCTTAACAAGGCGTTGCTAATGGAGCATACAGATTTCCAGAGCGTGAGATCTCAGTGCTCAACGTTTTAATGTTCATCTGGCAAAGTGGTTGGTGGGGAACCAGCAGCTCCTGTCTCATCCACTTCTTCAAAAAGCAAAGTGTAATTTTGCATAGAGATAAAGGAATGTCCCTTTGTGTTGCCAAAAGCCTCCGTTTTCCTGTGAGTGCCAAACTCTCCATCTCTGGCCTCTGCTCCCCCTTGCCAAACTCGCAGCTTTCTCCATCGTGTCTGTGAGGGAGTTGCGCTCCTGCTGTGACCAACTGGGACCTCTTGGACAAAGCTTAGCGATGGATCCTTCCAGAAAGTTCTGGCCTGCGGTGCTACTCCTGCGTGTTCCAAGCTTCCCTTTGGCAGCAAAAAGCGTGCCAAGGCAGCAGCGCAGAACTGGGTATGAGTGAGCAGCTTTCTGGTGAGCCTCGTGCCAGCTGGGCGCTGTGCTGTGCCTGGCCCAGGAGGTAGCGTGGGGCTGGGTGCTAACGCACTAGGAATATTGTCTGTCCGTCTTCTTTCAGATCAGAATAAAAGAAGAATTAAATAGGCAGGAAGGAGCTTCCCTGGTGATACCAAGCCTGTAGGGGGTGGTGTGGGCAACAAACACTCGAACTATGCAAATTGAAGCTGTGAATCAGTCTGGGTACTTGAAAGCCTATGGAGTGCTGATTTATGGGAGGGGGAAAATCAAACCTGAAACGTAGTTTCAAGCAAGAGTTCTTGTTTACTGCATCTCCTAATGTGAAATGTTCTGTTTTCAGAGTGAGGGGAAGAAGCTTGACTGTGTGCACGTCCCTTGCTTCCTTCCTAAATACCAATAAAAGCTGGCTTAGTGTTGGAGGCTTGCCCAAAGGGGAAAAGGATAACCACCTGAGCAGTGCTAGTTTGGTTTCGTGTCTGCTTATATGCAGCCTCAGGAAGGTCAGGTGTTCTGTCCTGCCCTATTTGTTGATGGCAGAAGTTGATCCAAACATCTAGCTGCTCACTTGTGCTGTGCTCGTAGGACTTGATGAGCTGAGAACGCCCTTCATCGTGCCATCCATTGCATTGCTCAGCTGCAGCAGGAAGCCAGGGTGCTCACCGAGTGCCTCGGGCTTTGCCTGGGAAGGCCGTGCAGGTGGTTTGCTATGAATTCTCCTCATTTTCTAGTCAGAGCCTTCTCCTATGGCTAGGTGAAGAAGCAGCTGTTTCTTCCCTCTTGCTCATTTTCTGATCTATTCTGAAGCCATCAGTGGCTGCACACAGCTCGCTCTTCTGCTGGTGCTGCATCCTCAGCTGGTTCAGCTGTAGCCACATCAGCCCAGCTGTCCTCAATGCATTTTGCTTCTTGCTCGGTTGTACCAGCTGCAGTGCCCTGGAGTTAGCAACTCATCTTTTCAGATCTGCTCTCATTCAGCAAAATCTTAGAACTCGTTTGCCCTGTACTGTGATGTTCCTTCTCTGCTGTTACCTGCTTCGTAGGCATCAAACTCTGGCCGGCTGCTTGTGGCGCTGAGCCTCTCCTTGCTGGTGTCAGCTGGGAGACGTGACTCAACAGCTGAGGAAATGTACTGTGAAAATGCTGTATCTGCCCACTGCTGCTGCTGGGGGGTGGCTGGAGCAGGCTGCCCTCATAACGCTGATGTCAGCTGTGGAAGAACCCTGCTTTTCACTTTTCCATCTGAAATTCTGACTTTTCTTAAAAAAAAAAAAGAAAAAAAAAACACAAAAAAAACCAAACCAAAACAAAACTTAAAACCCTAAAAAAATATATTAAAAAGTCTGATAAAAGCTTGGTAGGAGGTGGGCTCCTGTGCATCAGCCTGCCTGTAATGGAGTGGGGGGGGGCTGGGATGCAGCATCAGTGTTTTTTGTCTTGAAAATAAAAACACAAACACTTTTGTACACAAATGATTTTTTAAATAAACACACATTTGAAAAGATGTTGATTTCTTTTCACTGGGAATGCTTAATAAATGCATGTTTCCCTGAAAGCAGTTTTCATTTTATTTCTGGTATTTCAGATGGTTCTCGTGTTCCCCAGTGCGCTGCCTCTGTGTCAGCAGTGAGAGCAGCTGGGCTCTGTCCTAATGCTCGTGGAAAAGGGAGAAATGGTGCACATTTAATCTGTGTAGTGAAAGCGTGGTTTTGGCTGAGGCTGCCTCACAGAGCACACGCGGTGCCTCCTTGAGAACAAGCGGTGTAGGCTGTGTGTGAAGGAAGAGAGGAAGCAGCCTTTGTTTCCCGCTGCCGCTGATCTCGTAGCTGTGCATTTCCAAGCACGGTGTGCGGCACTTCTCTGCAGGGAGGCGATGGCTCTTGCTGAGCTCCCAGTGCTGTCCTGCAGCTGGGGGAGGGCTCGGGCAGAGGCTGTGGGGCTTGGGTCAGTGGTTGCTGAACGGAACAGGGTGGTCTGAAAGCTGCCTTCTGCTCAGTGGGAGCTGACAGAGGATACTTGATGAAATACAGCCTGGAGCTGGGTTAGCGGGCTGTGCACCGCGTGGTGTTGCTGTGCAGGGATGGTGTGACCATGAAGCGAGGCTTTGATCGTGATCACAGCTGTTTGGTTCAGTTCTCCTGTATTTAACTGTGTTTCGGCAGCTGTAATGCTGGCAAATTTTAGCCCTCAGCTGGGTAACTCTGGTAATGCCTGTGCAGCAAGTCCAGGATTTAAAATTGTTTTAAGGCCAAGTTTGGGGCTGGAGTACCCATGTCTGGTGTAATGTCAAATAAATTACATTGTTTCACTTGGTAGCTGCTTTGTGGTGAAATACGTGAGGATTTTAGGTGGGTTTTAGCCAAATGAACAAATGAAGAGCAGCTGGAATTGTGAGGGGAAAATGAGAGCTATGGTGGTGAAGGGGGAGAAGTGGCTCACAATGCAATCCACTTACAGTGGGGCAGGAGGATGATGCTGGCAAGCACCTCGTTTGCCCTGCCCAGGTCCCTTCCTCCCTGCATTACTGCCAGAGCAGCTGCTCTCTTTGCTGCTGGGCTGGGAGAGGCATTACTGCAGTGTGTTAAAGGGGAGCGAGGCAGTGAGCTGCAGGAGTCCTGCTGAGCCTGCTGGAGAGGTTGGGGAGGCTCTGCAGCCATGGTACCCACCTGTGGGCACAGCCCTGCCTGCCTCAGGAACCTAACCTACCCTGACACAGCCCCAGTGGAACAACAGCCCCTCACCAGCAACAGCTCAACACAGAATTGCCAGTCAGGCTTGGAGAATTTTGTTTCTGGAAGCAGACCTAGAGCTGGTCAGCTCCATTTCACAGGGCTCACGGTATGCATTTCTTTCTCAGCAAAGAAATAGCACTGGAAATGCCACCACTACCATACTTCTTCCAGCCCCGAGGCTAAAGAGCAAACCCTGGGTGTGGAGCAGGGCAAGAGCACTCCTGCTGCACCTTCAAGTCGTTGCAGGAAGGTGGAATGGCTGAGATGCGTCTTACCTGTGTCCAAAGTGATTTGAATGAGCCAAAGTTGTCAGCTTCAATGGAATGAAGACTTGTTTATGGCTTTCACCATTAAAGGGACAAAGACTGTGAAATGAAGCGTGTGTATGAACGTTCCAGAGGCACATTACAGCTGGGCTGGGCCTGGGGATGCGCTCCTGCTTGTCATGCACATTGCCCTTTATAGCAATCTCCCGCATTCAAGTCCCTAACTGGCCTGAACCACATCAAAACCCCAGGAGCAAACTGCAGGCCACACTTGTCAGAAGAGAGAGCTACTTAGAAGCAGACATGTCCGAACAAAGTAAGTACTGACAGTTCTCCAAGTCAGATGGTGCAGAGGTAGAAAAAGCCAAATGGCTCTTAAGAACAAACAGGGAAAGTGTTGTTTCTCAGACTGATCATTTGTCACTCTTCCCACTTGGGAGCAGTCCTCAGCTGTGACTGCTCAGCAAGGAGAAACCCACAGTGCTGCACATAAGGAGGCACAGCAGCAGGACTTGCTGGGGGCATCCAGCTGGAAGCAGCTCCCTAAAAGTGGACCTGGGGTCCTGGTGGCCACCAACCTGAGCATGACTCAGTAACATGTCCTTGCTGCTGACAAGTGGCATCCTGGCCTGTGTTAGACACAGCGCTGCCAGCAGGGGAAGGGAAGTGGTCCTTCCCTTCTGCTCAGCTCCAGTGAGGTGTCTCCGATGTGCTTGGTCCAGTGCTATGCTGCACAGCTTGAGCAGCCTGGATATGACAGAAAGGGTCTAATAAAGGGCCTGGAGCTCCTCTTCTGGGAGGAGAGGTAAAGAGCTGGGACTGTTCAGCCTGGAAGAGGCTCAGGGGGATCTCATTAATATGCATAAATGCCTGAAGGAAAGGTGCAAAGAGCAGGAAGCCAGGTTCTTTTTAGTGGTGTGCAGTACCAGGGCAACGGGCAAGAGACACAAAATGTAGCACAGGAGGTTCGCTCTGAGCACCAGGAGCACTTCTGTGCTGTGTGGGTGACAGCTCTGGCACAGACTGCCCGGAGGCTGTGGTGTCTTCTCCTCGGAGATCTTCAGAAGCTGCCTGGCCATGAGCCTGGGCACCTGCTCTGGTGTCCCTGCTGGAGCTGCAGCTGGGCTGGAGGGACACAGAGGTCCCTGCCAGCCTCAGCTGTGCTGAGCTTCTGTCCCAGATCTAGAATTTGTAACGGCGCCTGCTGGTCAGTTCATCCTTCTAGGAACAGTGACCCCGTGGTGTGGACAGGGGCAGTTTCCTTCTGAGCCTACAGCCACACATGTGCCTGGCCTCCCTGCTGCTGGCCCTGGCCCTGCCTGCTGCACAGCCCTGCAGAATCGCTCACGCCAGGCTGCAGCAGAAGCCATCCATTTCAGCTCTGCACTCCTCCCCCAGCTCCGGGAGTCTCTGCACTTGCAACTGTTTGGACATCAAGAAAGCTGCCGTGAGTCTGAACTGTAATCAACAGATTGTTTTTATATATACATACATATATATTTCAAAGGGAGGTCAAAGCCACCTCCCTTATCCTACTTAAAAGGATTTTGGTAGTATCTGCTGTGTCAGTGCATTCAAATGGTTGGTGGCTGAAGGTTGAAAGAGATTATACAAAAAAGCCCCTGATGTTACTGCCACACGTCGTACTTACTGGTTTTGAAGAACAAGTGAAATTATGAGTTCGTGTGATGAGCAAAAAAACCAACCAGACAGGGTCAGCAGGAAGAGAAAACAAATGGGAAAGGCGCCTGCTTGGAGGTGTGCAATCAGAAAATCATGTAATGCTGCCTGGAGTGAACTGCCATCATTTCAAAGGACTCAGAGCCCAGTGCTGACATCACTGGAGCACAGCATGGCTGAGGCTGGCAGGGACCTGTGGGTCCCTCTGGCCCAGACCCATCCAGGACACCAGAGCGGGTGCCCAGGCCCATGGCCAGGTGGCTTTTGAAGATCTCCAAGGAGGAGAGCCCACGGCCTCTGAGCAGCCCAAGCCAGTGCTCCATTGCTGCATTATAAAGAATATTATTATTTATCTTTTAAAAGCACTTGAACAAAATTCCTTGTTTCTTTGCAGCAACTACATGTAAGAGAGAAACCATGACTGCCTCTTGTGTGCTCACTGAGAAGAGTCTGACACCAGTTCTCTACCTTCTATCAGGCGTTTATACAGAGAGATATGATGGAGCCCCAGAGCCATGAAGTACTCGCGGTTCTCAAAGAGCAGCCAGAACCACCTACTTGAGCTGGGATAGATCCATGCTCCAAATGACAGCAAAGGACAGGAGGCAGGACTTCCTCATAGCTGGGAGGAACACACACAGTTTGGAGCCTGGGATTTACTTGCACTTTTCCAGTCTAAATCAAGCAAAACCTATCACATGAATGCCACCTCACCTCTGGTTTCTGGAAAAACACCTTAGAAATCCAACATGAATGCTGTTGTACCATGAGGAAGTATCACCACCAGCCTAGAATAACTCAGTCATCTCAAGATCAGTCTCCAAACCCCTTCCTCAGACTAGGAATATTACAAAGTGAAATGAAGCATGTCCTTGCAACATCCAGTTAAGCCTGTGGAAACCACTGGTGTGACAAATTAAGTTTTAGGGAAAAAAAAAAAGAAAAAAAAGGAATATTTGTATCAAAATGGCTGAAAACTGTATCATAGTTTCAAAATAAAAGCAGTAAAGACATCAGATTTTCAGATGTGCATAGGAAAAACATCAACAGGAGAAATTCCAACTGTTAATGTGATGAACAGCACACACATGTGGAAGTCTGTCTGACATTACATTAGAAGCTTTGAGTAAGAGAAGCAAAGAGCTTTACGCAGCAACTACGTGTAAGAGAGAAACCTCAGCCAAGCAGAAGGCTGGAACATGCTGAAATCAGACACCTTTTCTCAGAGACACCAGTGCTACCCCAAAATATCCTCAACATCCCAGCTTCCTTGCAGACAGTGGTTGCTACCCCTATGCTGCACCAAAGAAAGAACTCAAATTATTCTAGAATAGACAGCGATAATCTACCTGCTGTGCAGCACTCAAACCTAACACCAAAGCAGCTCAGCTCATGTCTGAGACTGCAATAATCATAGGCCAGCTTTTGCTTCCCAAGCTTTGGTGAATCAGGGCCAAGATACATCAATCTCAGCTTCCAGGGCAAACAGATGAGTTTAATGACTGAACTTAAGGAGTAAAACGTGTATTTCTTGTTCTAGAGCTCGCCTGCCTTGCAGCTGTATGAACACACATCTGAACTCTTGTGGCTATGAACACACATCTGAGCTCTCGTGGCTGTTGAAATAATACTCTGGTCGTGGGTGTGGGACACTGCATGTATGCAGAGCTCCCTGGTTGAGCTTCTTACCTCAGCTGACTTGCTGTTGACTACCCCATCACCAGCATGACTTCTCGGCAAGTTACAAATCAGCTCCAATAACCACCGCGCTTCCTCTGAAGAGCAGACGCGCCTCCCGATGCTCCCACTCCTCAAGGACCCAGCTGCGCCGACCATCTGTGCTGCCCACGGATGTCTCAGCTCTACTGACCATGGATCTGATTGTGCAGCTGGTGGTAAACCCACCAGGCTGAAAATTGAATGGCTCTTATCAAAGTTAAAGGGTCACAGCAAGTCCTGACTCTTCCCCCTAACTGACAACACCCAGCCACTGCAGAGATATGCTGTTCCCTGACAAAAGCTTGTCATCACACTTGCAAAGCAGAAACAGAGAAGATACTTTGTTGTGGGTTAGGAAGACCTTTCCATCAGGTAAAACAGGAAGGCTTCTCCCAGGGCAGCCTTACAATGACTGTATACTGTTTGGTGCAGACAGTAATTCTGTAACTTTGTAGCATAAGTACAGCTTGTGTCAAACGTCCCTGAGCGACACCAAAGCTCTGAGGAACACGATCACATTGTTTGTCTTTAGGCAAATGAGACATCGCTGAGTTCAGGTGTAGCTGCTTCTACCAGGTAATGGGGGGAATGTACGTGCTGCTTCTGCTTCTGCAACCTGAGCAAAGGGTTTGAACCTGAACAAGTGTGAGCTGACCTCTTCCTACGGTCCCATCAGATCACTTATTTCTTTCTCTACAAGCTGCTATGGTAGCCTAAAACTTCATTAGCTTCTTTGGAACTATAGAAAATAAAGCGAGGTACTGAGGGAAGGATGGGTCGTGTTTCTGATGCTGGAGGGACACAGCAGGTGCTGCTTACAGAACTTCAACTGCTGTTCAACACCTTGCTATTCTCTGTGCCTACCTGTTGTTGCACCGAGGCAATTCCTCGCGCTGACACCAGCTACTCTGAATGATGTTTAGTTATCAGCTATGCACACCTGGAGCCTGGCTTGCAAGCAGACTTTACAGTCCAACTTCTTTGGTTTGGGCTATTTCCTCGAGCATGATTTGTGTCTTGATTTCTGCACACAAACAAACAAACTTATTACTGCCAAAAACACAGCCATGGAGCACACATGCAACTGGACTAGGATCAGCACAGTTGATTTCTTAAAGAAACAATTTCTTGGGTACTTATTTAGTGAACCCAAATCTTTCTGGAACTTGAGACAAGACAGTTCAGCTATGAGAGCTATCAGACTGGCTACTGAGTTTCACGTCAACTAGTGTTGAACTTGGTCCATTAATGTGAGCTAACCATCTACTGGCTGGAAAAACATTTTAAGAAAGGTATTTTTGTTGTTACTTAGCATATGCAGAAAAGATGAATAATGCATATTATCCTTCCTGTTTAAGACACACCAGTTTGCTCTAGAAATACTACCTTGTTTATAACGATTATTCAGATTAAATTTTGCAGGGCAGTTCAGGTTTCATGTACTACTTTACAAAGGATGTCCCAGAACAGCCTTCCTCTCCTTTTGTTTTAAGAGCCAAACAGCCTCAGAATCAGAGAAACAGAGACAAATGCACGTCTGCTAAGAAACCGAGTCACAGTTTTATGAAAATGGGAACTTGAAAGATGGTAACTTAGAGCTAACTATGGATCTGAATGAGAAACCTCAACCCCATCCACAAACACCGGGTTTTAACTGGGCTTTCTTTTATTCCTTATCACAGAATAAAAGGTGGAAACCTCTGAGCATCAGTTCTCTCATTACCAGAGACAATCCCCACTGCTATTTCAGAGCTCGCATACGGTCAACTACAAAATAAGCATCTCCTCCCTTGCAGTAACTTGTCTTCAATTCCACAGCTCTAAACTGATCAACAGATTTTTATTACTTGTTCTGTCCTCAAAAAGAGAACTGGCAGTGCACACACGTATGGATAAAATTACATATAACATCACGTATGGATAAAAATGATGCCTGTGCTTCCCTGTATTTGGTATAAAGCCTAATGCTCACCCCTGGAGTAACTGAATTTTGCCACATGTGCTCTCAGCACTTTGGTCAGTGATAGCTGGGGTCAGGCAGAGAAACTGTGCATGTAAGCTGGTCTACGGTGCCAGCAAACCAGGGGACCTTTTCCTACAGTTGGTATGCATCTCTGCACAGCCTAATTTGCAGCATGGAGTGTTCATTTTCTTTAGCTATACTGGTAGTCGACGTACAGAAGTAATTCAAATGTCCATTTAAAGAAAACTGAAGAAACTAAGTATAAAAAGAAAACTGGAAAAAGAAAAGAAAAAAAAAAGGAAAAAAAAAGCCCTGCTCAGAGCATGGCACTGAATCATATAACCTCCACAAACACTGTCTAGCCTCTAGAGCTCTATGAGGATCCCTTGGGTGACTTGACAGTTAAACTGATTAAAAACTGACCTATATAAAAACTAAACTTGCCTCCCAAAATTATTTTTTGAAACAATTCAGAATTAAATATTTGCACAGTTTGCCAAGACTTTTCACACAGTTTTTAAAAGCACATCACTAAATACCAGAGCTCATTTTTAAGAGAGTTCCCTTCTTGGTAGCACCTACAAACTTCTGTCTAAATGGTTTAAAAATTGTTTTAAACCAGCAGAGCACATCAACTCCATGAGGGAAGCATTTGACCAGAGCACAAAAACCCAAACCAACTGTGTTACGATCAGTGAATCAAATTTGTGGAAGTATCTCAGTTACAGAAATCAAAACCCTGATGGATCAATGTGTGATTAAATGCTTTTCAAATCCCTCTCAATGAGAGCATCTAAAACACTTCAAGTCAAATACTTTCAGACAGTCCTAGGAGAAGCTGCACATACTTGCAAAGCAGAGCACGTTTTCTCTGTAACAGAGGAAAAATACACTGTGACACCAAATAAATGCTTGATAAGGGAGACTCAGTGCTTGTTTATCAGTATGCAACCACACTGCATCCATGCCAGGACAGCGAGTAATCCTCAGCTTCAGTCAACAGCACCCAGCTCCCCTACAGGGCCAGCAGGGGATTGCAGAATGATTTGCAAAAGAGAAGCAGTGAGGCACCGAGGAGCAAAACTGCTTGCAGTCATTCTGTAGACCAACCCCCTTCTTGCCATACAACTTCAGCAGTTGTCCACCGTAATTTCACCTAAACACAAACCTTTTACACTACATGAAGCTGTCTGCTTTACAGCTTATACGCTAATTTCTATGAACACCTAAGACCATGCAGAGATACAGGTTTTTTGAGAGAGAAATTAAAAAAGAAAAAGAAAAAAAGGAGGGGGGAAGAAAAAAGACTGCCATGTGACACCTAGAAGCGTTTATTTTATGCAACAAACTTAAATATGATCATGTGTACATAAAAGTGTACACTTTTATCTATGCTGAACAATGCCAGGAAACGTAATATTGATGCAACAATCTTCTAAAATAAACATTAAAAATGAGCCTGAACAGGAAGACAAAATGCAAAACAGACTTACTTCCAATCAGCACGATGCTTAAAATTGAGAGCAATCCTAAACATTTCCAACTTTCCTTACAAAGCTGCCAAAGTCCAACTATTTTTAAAAATTGATTTTTTTTTTTTCTTTACATCAATAATAAAAATCTGGTGACAAACATTATAAAATCAAATGCTGGACTGTCTTTACTCCTTTAAAATTCAGAATATTCCAACAGAACCGCAGGAGTAAAAACACTTAAAAGTGATATATGTTTTTATAAAACAAACATCAATATGTACATTTATTGCAAATTATATTAAACTAAAATGGAGGGAAAATTAAAAAATGAAATGTCTACTTGCGAATTAATAATTTTAAGTGATTACTTTCCCACTCTGATAAAAATCAGAAAGCAACATTTATAAAATTGCCACCACATGACTTTTCATAGCAGGGAACTGAAATCTGTACATCTTACTTTTGCAGAAAAGTAGGCAGGCAGAAAGAATTATACATAAAACAGTCTCCAAAAGTAAAGCAAAAAACTTTTTTTTGTGTGATTTTTTTTTCCTCTAGTCTTATTTAAAATCCATTCAGTAGACTTCTACCTTTTCTGTGAAACATGGGAATACCTGGCTGTAGGATCGCGAATTTTCAGTGTCAGTGTAAGGACCTCCCTCTGACTTCCTTTAAAAAAAACAAAAATGCAGCATGAAAATTAATGGTGTAAATACACTTTTAAACTCCAGAATGCAGGAACTGGAACCAAGTGTTAAGCAATTTGCTTAATTATTGACTTTTCATAAAAAAAGTCTCTGGGGAAATAAGTACAGATGCTTTTAGCCTCTTTCTCAAGAGTTTCTGCTTTACATTTCCATTGAGAAGGATTAATTTCACGTGGAAGGGAAGCATAGTTTTCCTTCTGTTTTCAGAGCTGAAAGCTGTGTGTTTTTTGAAGTAATTTCAGTTCCTGTACAGGAAATTTCTGAATCCTAGTTTTTGCAGAAGCTTGGAGCATGCCTTTATTTGGCCTTCATTTCCTCCCTTTTCGAGTGAGTTTTCTTTTTACCTTTTGTGGGGGGAGAAAAGGAAATAAAAGGTTAATTTTAAGGACAAGGAGATTACAGCTAATTCTGCATCAAACGCTGTCCATAACACCCAGGTGTTAGCTCATACACTCTTCCTTTATACGCAGAGTCTTCCAACTCTAGCTTGTATCTTAGCTGTTATTTCATTACCTCAACACAGCTGAATTTCCATACTGTATATCACAGCTTTCTGATTAACCTGAAAATACACAAGTCCAATGATGATCACTCCATAACTGAATTATGCTTTCTCAGCATAAACAGAAATACATTTATTTGGAGCTTTCACTGAAACCACAATATAATAACAACTTGTTTTACTGTATTTAAATACCTAGAATTATAAAAATAGCTTTACTTAGAAGCAAATCAAAGGTTCTTCAAATTTTTACACTACCTCGTACAGTTTGACTTAAAAGCAGAAAAGCTATCACATGTAGCTGGCTTTACATAAGTTCTTCTAGAAAAAGAAGACATTTCTTTGATTCCTTACTGTATAAACTGCAATAAAAACCATAGAATTGTCCTACATAAGATGCCTGCTACACCTTAAGGAAGCCTCCCTCTGCTATCTCTGTATCCTCAGTGTCTTCCTGGCTGCTCTCACAGGCTTTAAAAAGATCCATTGCACTCTGGGAATATCCTGGACTTGAGTCTATCTCCAACAGTGAATCTCCATCACTTCCAAGCACCTGGCTTCTGAAAAACGTTAACACTGTTTTGGTATTTTTTCCAAGAAAAGATGTATTGCATATTTCAAACAAGGAATCTTGACAGAGCTGGTTCACTTAAGACTATTGGTGGAGCAGTATTTTTATGAAGACTTAAACAAAACTGACATATAAAGCAAGCATTGCAAGGCAGAACACAAATACTGCTCTCTTGAGAGACTGAACAATTCACTAGTATATGAATCTTGTGAGAAGAAAAGGGTAATTCTTTTTGACCAAGATTCTCTTCAAGATCTTCAATTTGACAAAATCTCTAGAAAGAAACCATCCCAATTATTCACACCTCCCTAAGATTGAGCTTTCTTTCAGTATGCTGGTTTGCTGACCTTACCCTTATTGCTCTATGGCTTTGGCCACATTTTCATTAAAATTACCACTGTATCAGAACCAGCACATTTATGCTTATTTGTTTGTTTACATTGGAAATAAATCAACACATTTAAATGCTAAAGGACAGAAAAATAAATTATCATCAGAGAGCTATTTTTCAGATTATGGTTTCAAATTCTACTGTTGATTTATTTAAAATGTAATATTAAATGTTTGTTAATGTTAAACAAGCATCAGACAACATATCAGAAAATAATTACAGTTAGAATTACAGTTTATTCTATTCATTAAAGATGATCACTTTTAAAGCCTTTCTCATCAACGAGCAATGCACAAATTCCTGCACACTTAGCATTAACGAATGTACTGAAAGAACCTCAAATCTTAGTACTGTTAAACAGCAATGCTAGTAAGGGGAACCAGGATGCAACATACTGGAAACACAATTTATACCATCCTGAGAGAACAACTTCAGTTCTCTGACTGCATGTACACTGAAATAACAGAAAATAACGTATGTTGGATCATGGTGTTTGTAAATTATTGTGGCTTAGCTGTGCTCTTAACATGTGCTCTGTTATAATTCTAAATAAAGAGTCTATCTTGAAACAGAGAAGCCCCACCCCACCCACTTATTTTTAATTTAATTTATTTTTACCTTTGTAGATCAATTTGTCTCTGTGCTGCTGCTGGCTTTTTTGCTGTGTCTTGCTGTTTTGGTGCTTTGGCATTACCTGTCTCTAAACTTCCTGGACTTTCTTGACTGGCTGCTGCCCTTTTTCTTCCCCTGACAGGTGGCTTATTTGTTTCCTCATTTTTTGCAGTGGTACCCTGAGGTTCAGGTTTGGGTGGACGCCCTCTCCTGGTTTTTGCTGCAAGCGATGGTCCTGTTTCATCTGCATTATTTTCTTCTGCTTTCTGATGAATATTCTCAGTTCCAGATGCTGTTGCTGTTCTTTTTTTCCCACGTTCAGTACTGTTTCCTTGCGTAGCCTGATCAGAATTAATTTCCTAGGAAAGAAAAATCATTGATATGAAGAAAGATTGCCAAAGTCAAACTGAAATTGTTACCTCTGTTTGGCAGAAGCATGAGTTCATAAAATAAAGTGTTCTTCTTAAAAAATAAATCAAATCGGCTTAGATCTAGTAAAAATTTTTTCTAAAGATGATTTTTAGGGCTAAACAAAAAGAATTTTTTAGACTGTGTGTAATTCCAAATCTTAATTCAGAAAAATCAGGGTCAATATAATGAACTGCAAGTTGCTTTGGCCTGCAACAACAGTTCTCCTTAAGCTCCTTCACTGCCTCTATAAGGGATTAAGATCTGGTCATCTACAAAGTTTACATGGGTAATTCTGTCATGTTCAAATAGGTATGGCTTAATTGCATGTTCTTCCCAATGAAATGAGCAAAGTAATGGAAGTGTTTCAGTTTCACGAAGCGCTGCCTGTATGTGAAAGACAAATGTGTCAAAGCAAGTCTCTACACAAAAAATAATTCACGTGGAAACAAAAATTGGATGCTGGAGCTTCCTTTGAACAATAGCTTGTGAAACACTTAGTAGAGAGATGCAGAGAGAAGACTATTGAAGAAGCATGGCTAGGATAACTTAGCAATTTCAACTAATTAAGGTTTCTCGCTATTTAAAAGTGCTATGTCTGAACCAAGGACTTATCTGTTAAATATTCTTCCATTTGAATAAATGTTTAAATAGGTCTTGCACTGTCCATAATCTTCATTCCTGTTTTACAGATGCATAGGCAACATTTACAAATGCCTTCAGACTATCTTTACAAAAACTCCTGAAAAATTTCTGCTAAGGTCACGTTTCAAGAACCTAAAAAACAATCTGAAGAACTATTTCATAACTACCTTCCCTGTTATCAACCTTTTCAGAAGAGCTCTATTTTGGGAAAGAATTAAAAACAGAAAAAAAGAAGAAGAAAAAAAAAGGAAGCATAATACAGTTGAAATATGTATATTTTACTTTTCTTCGTTAGCTCATTGCTGTGAACATGTGGATGTTATTTGACAAGATCATGAAAACTTTTTATTTATATAAATCCAAAACATCTGTTTATTACTCTGATTTCATCTAATTAAAAAAGTCACTGTCACTGTAGGTATACAAATTCTTATAATATGCTAAGCATGAGCCATCTATGTATCCCCACATTATGAGAGAAATCTACATTGATTTTAGAATCACAGACTCATTCAGATTGGAAGTGACTTCTGACCTGATCCAACCTTCTGCTGGGAACGGGTCACTCTACTTGTTGCCATACCAATCCTTGAAGAGCAAGTGACATTCCATAATGCTTCTGGGCAACCTAACCCAGTGTTTAGTTTTCCTCACAATGCCTGATTTTTTTTGCTTATATCCAAATGGCATTTCCCCTTAAGCAACAAGAACAGAAAACCTCCATCTTCTCTGTGAATAGCTTCACAGTACTGAAAGACTGACGAAGTCCCGCCATAGCTTCTCTCTTCTAGGATGAAGAGACCTAACTCCTTCAACCTTTCTTCAAATAACAATTTCTCCAGGACTTTAATATATTGGTGGCTCTCTGCAAGACTCCTGTTCTCAGTATCTGAGGTCCCAGGATTCCAGGTTTGGTCAAAAGAAAGTCAATAGAATAGAATAATCACAGTCTGCTGGTTATACTGGTGCAAACCCAGGGCCCAGTTTGCCCTCATGACTGCCAAAGCATACTGCTGACAAGTTCTGCTGGTTTCCCACTGAGACAGTCCCCCCAGGGCCTTCTTAAGACCTGCAGTCCTAGGCAGATCCCAGTACACTGCCTGAGTTTAATACATTCCGTGTGTAGGACTTAATATTTACTGTTGATAACTCTTCATGCAGCTACATGCTTTATAAGTTAAAAAAAAACAAAAAACAACATTATTACTTAGGCCTGGTCATCTCTCTCTAATGGAAGAAAAAGAAGGCATTAAAAATTCTCAAAATTTAAGCAACATATAGAGTTAGTGCATGTTTGTTCTAGAGGACCACGTGACATTCGCCAGACAATATCTTCAGTTACTGAAAAAACATAAAATAAAGGTGGGTACCTTTTGGTGCTCTGTAAAAAAAAAAAAAAAAAAAAAAAAAGGAAGTATTTTCTGAATTTCTGTAACATTTTTGAGCATGACTCCTATAAATCACTCTGGATAAAATTAACAATAGTTTTGAAAATCAGAGACGTTTCATTGGACTAAGAAAACTGTAGTTACATTAAACCTGACATTATCAATTCCTTTGAGACCATCCACAGAGATGTATAGTGAATTAATGCCCATTTCCAAGCTAATTATAGAGATACAGTGCACAAAATCCCCAAACATACCTTATTTTTCACAGGTTCTGTCTTTGCTGGTGTGACTGAAATAATTCGTACAGGATTTTCATCATTTTCACTGACGCCAGTTTCTGATATATCTGAACTTTGTTCCCTGATAGCATAATTGAAGACAAAATAAAGCCAAGATACACAAAACAGAAAATAAAATGTTTGCAACTTTTTAAGCCAAGTCCTTTATGGCAGACACAGTGTCATGCAATTATTTTCACAAACATCATGATTGTTACTCTAAACTAACTCGTGTTTCAGATGGAAATTCTATCAGATAGAAATAGCCAATTCTAGCAAAGATACGGAGGAAAAGTAAAGACCAGCAGCACTCAAACCAATTTATACAAACATACACAAGTTTTTAAAATGAAATAGTTCCAAATAAATAAATAATCAAGATCATTTCAGTGTATTTCATGCACGCTTCTGTACCTTGATCTGTTTCCTGCAGAAGAGCTCAGCTCAGAGTTCACACTGATATTGCTTCCAGTCTCTGATCCTGTAGTTCTAATATACGGTCTCCTTCCAGTTGCAGACAATGGTTTGTTTACTGTACCTAACACACCAGTTGGTTTTGGCTAAAAGAAAATGGTTTTATTTTAAAAACAGGAATTTTCAGACAAATTTTTAAATATGTTCTTGAATATTTAAAAATATTGTTTCTGGATTAACAGTCTCGGTCATGATGCCATCAGTTTAGAGCTACAGACCTCATCCTTAATTAACAAGCAGTCTATCACAGTTTTATTTCTCATCGTTCAGTGGCACTTCATCAATTGTTCTCTTTCCTGCTTTGAAGTCACAGAATCACAGAATCACCAAGGTCGGAAAAGACCCACAAGATCACCCAGTCCAACCATCCACCTATCACCAATAGTTCTCACTAAACCATGTCCCTCAACACGAAATCCAAATGTTCCTTGAACACCTGCAGGGTCGGTGACTCCACCACCTCCCTGGGCGGCCCATTCCAGTGCCTGACCACTCTTTCAGTGAAACTAGTATTTCCTAACATCCAGCCTGGATCTCCCTGGGGGCAGCTTGAAGCATCCCTTTAGTCCTATCACTGGTTACAAGAGAGAAGAGGCTGACCCCCAGCTCACTACAACCTCCCCAATAGAGCAATAAGCTCTCCTGAGCCTCCTCTTCTTCAGACTGAACAATCCCAGCTCCTTCAGCCACTCCCCAGAAGGTTTGTGCTCCGACCCCTAACCAGCTGTGATAGTGCTTAAAGAAGTACCAATAAGAAACACAATGTTGGATAATACTAGATCAAAAGGATGTAGTAACATCCCATATTTGCAAAGCAAAACATCTTTGGGAAAAAGCTCTTCAAAATATAATGCAAAATTGGACTCATTGCACCAGTAGAAAACACATACGTTTCTACTCCACAGGAAGCAGGTGTACAGAATCACAGAACATCCTGAGTTGGAAGGCACCCCCAAGGATTCATTGAATCCAACATCTGGCTCAGTACAAAACCACCCAACATTCAAACCATACTTCTAAGAGCATCACCCAAATGCTTCTTGAACTCTGGCAGCTTGTTACAAGTATGACCACTTCCCTAGAGAGCCTGTGCCAGTGCCTGGCCAACCTCTGGTGAAGAATCACAGAAATCATCGAATCACAAAATCACACAGGTTGGAAGGACCTCAAGAGATCAAATCCAGCCCCCCTGCTAATGCAGGATCCATACAATACGTCACACAGGTAGGCATCCAGATGGGTCCTGAATACCTTCACAGAAGGAGGCTCCACCACCTCCCTGGGTATCCTGTTCTAGTGCTCCATCACCCTCACTGTAAAGAAGTTCTTCTGCATGTTTGTATGTAACTTCCTATGTTCAAGTTTTAGGCCACTGCTCCTTGTCCTATTGCTGTGCACATCCGAGAAGAGTCTGGCCTCACCCATTTGCCTTCTAACTTCCTTCAGATATTTGGAAACATTTATCAGACTCCCACTTAGTCTTGACATTCTGCCCTCTACACCCCTCCCTGTCTCTGTAGCCCTTCTTCAGGACCCCTCTTAAGAGTTCTGTGTAATTGCTATATTGTCGTGTCTAAACATGTACAGAGCTCCAGGTGAGGCTGCACAGCACAGAGCACAAGGAGACAACCTGTTCCCTTGCAGGGCTGGCAAGTGCTGGGCCTGGGCCTCATGTACCCGAGGGTATGGTTGGCCTTCTCAAGCTGCCAAGGCACACTGTTGAATCATAATTTCTTAATACACCATCTATGCTGTGGTACTCTGATAGAGAGATGGTATTTTGTGTCTTGCTATGGCTGCTGAATGATTTGATCACGCTGAATAGGCTGTAAGTCTTTTCCATCTCTTAAGAAAAAACTTCCTTGACTTCTCTCAACTAACATGTCATATTCTTAATGTAATTTCATGTTTCCTTGGAGATTAATGCATTCTATGATTCTAGAATCATTATTCTATGATTCTACAATTCTCACAAGAAAAATTAATTTCCATGCAAGGAAGCTGAAGAAGAGGCAACAGAGGGATACCACAGATATTAGATAACATTTGGCCATCAGAAAGCAGCAACATCTCTGTAAAAAGCCTGTTACCAAAGTAACTACCATTCAGTAGCTGCATCAATATTTATTTATGCTTGTAACATGTTTTATTTGCTCAATATACTGGGTATTTTTAGAAAACAGGAAGCATTTGGTGAAACTCAGGTGAGAGAGAAAATGTTTGAGAGAAAAAAGAAAGTACTTCCTCATCAAGAGGGTGTGAAGGCAGAATATCAGTAGGTTCAAAACACGAGCAGACAAATTTGTGAACACCATAAACAGACATCAAAACCAACAGACAGATACAGAGTCTAGCACTGCATTAGAAATCATATATGCTTGGAAGCATGCAAAATAAAGTGGCTAGGACTGCATGATCATATTAATCTGGTCAGTGGATAAAAGAAGGCCAGTAGAAACACTGGCCTGATTTAATGGGGTGTCTTTCTACATCTGTGTTTTCTGAAAAGAAAGTAAGAAAAACAAGTGTCTGCATTCTATCAGAGCATGGAATTAAAGTTTATTTTCCCAAAACACTGACAATTACTTAAACAATGCTAGCTCGACACAGGACACCCTGCCCTCTTGATTCTCTATAAAACTTTATTCTAAGAGAGTACAAGAGAAAAAAACATAACTCAAAAATCCTGCTATTTTATGGTAAGGCACCTTTGTAGCCTCATTTGCTGAATACTTTATCAAAAGAGAAATGTTCTACATTTATACAACTAACCACAAACTCTCCTTTAGTTGTATATCAATATATCAAATATATATTAAAAGTGAAACAATTACAACAGCAAACAGATAACACCAGCCTACTACCAACTGCTATCCAACAAGGAATAGCTTACAGAAGGTAGTCTTCTGCCTGCCTCCTCTCTTCCTAACATAATGCCAACACTTGCTAAATGAGCACACAACTATCTACATGCCCCCGTCCCTACTTTCCTGCCAGCGTAACAAGCTTAACCAGCTTGCTGAGCAGCATCCAGGCTAGTGTTGAAGTGTGAACATAAAGTGGAAAGATACAGCATTCCGCCAGCTGAGCAGAACTCACCCACATGAACTGCTCTGATAGCAGGAGTTTTTGTAAAGAACAAAAAACAGCATGAGGAGCAGTTTGAGATGATGGCTACTGATGGAGCGATTGCTTGTTTCTACCCTTAAAATGAACCATTACTACAAAGTTCTGCTCTGACTGAAGACTTAGAAAGTAATTTCTTTCACTGTTTCCTGAACTGCTTTCACTGTTCACTGAACACAGAACATGAACATTAAAAAAAAACATACGATGTTACATAGAGATATAATTTATACTGTTCTTTTACAGGTCAGCCAACACTGTTTCACTAAACTCAAGAAAACAACCTGCTAGCTTTGTGAGCTATAAAAGGTATTCCAACGAACTTTAAATGCAACCTAGGAATCCCAAGAAAGAAAGAATCCCCCTAAAAAAGAGTGGCTGGTAGAAAACTGGAATAGACTGTTGTTTATGTTTTCCTCCCCACAAGAAAGACATGGTAGGTATTTTCTCTTCCACACGGAGTGTCAGCCAAATTATATCTGAATTAAAATGATCAGATGGATATAGACATTTATAGTTAAATTTAACAGCTTTAGCAGTTATATTGAAAGTAGTAAGACAACAAATCTACGATAATCAATCCTAGCAACATCACAGAATTAAGTATCTGAATCATAGTTTTATGCCATAGTTATTTGAATAAAGAAAAAACCTGTTACTATCTGAAAGACAAGATCAAGAACCTATGCCTCTGTTACCTTTATGTTCTCCATCCTCTGTACTACCTTGGTGTTTTGTCCACACTGAGTAGTATATGGAGTTAAAAGCATTCATTATTCCCTCAAATGAATGAATGATGAATCACTGTATACAAATTCTTCATACAATTTTTTTTGTAGTATCATGATTCTCTTTATGGTTTATTCTCAAGCTAAGGAGAACATTTAAAATCACAATAATCTTCAAATTAATTGGAAGTTGTCAGAATATACTACCTTTCCTGTCAAAAGAAGAACCCTTGTCTCTTCTGAAACGTAATTCCGGTCATTGGAAAAATCCTATTAAAAAAAAAAAAAATAATTAATTTGCACTTGATCTCTCAACCTTGCTGTTGTTTTTACATTTACACATGATTGATTTCTCAAGAGTGATGGCACTATGCCACCTCAGAATCACAGAGGGGCTTGAGTTAAAAAGGACTTATTTCCAATGCTCCTGCTGTGGGCAGGGCTGCCACTCACTAGATCAGTCTACCCAGAGCCTCAACCTTCTATTGATAATGAATAAATCTAAAGAAGATCAGTCACACTAGTGCTTCAGAGGAGATCTGAAAGAGCATTACTAACAGTGTGGCATTGAGGAGCTGGAATTTACATTTTTTCTTCTTCAATGACATGGATCACTTGAAATAAAGTAAAATTGACTTCCCTCTTGCTTCACTTCCACCTTTTTATGGGCAGTCCTAAAGGAGAAAAAATGCTATCTTCTCTAGAAAAATTGGAAGTTGTGAACTTTGTCACTCTGACTACAGTTTACAGAGACAAAACACCACACCTGAATGCAGGCACCTATCACAGACACCAGCTTCCCAACACAGGGGCATCACTCAAACCAGAATTAATTAACCAGACTGTGTTTGGTTTAAATGGACTCTGCTAAGGCAGTTAACAGTCTCAGATGGTGAAAAAAGTGAAATGCATTGCTTGGTACGATCCAAACTAGTATGGACAATTACTATGGGTCCACTCATACATTTTTAAAAATATGTCTCTGAAGTAACATCAGCATTATTGCTGACAGTGGAGATACACTCACTTGGACTACTGCTGGGCAATAAGAGGACTGGTTTGGGCATCAAACAAAATAGCCAGCTATTAAAGCTAAAACATCACAGAAGGTCGAAAAAAAAAAGAAATGTTCCTTTTTTCTTTTTTGGCTGTTTTGCATTCTAATTAAATACACAGTCAGAATATACATATATCCCCATACATTCAGGAGAACATGTACAACACTGTACTCCAGTGTACATTCAACAGAATGATCTAGCAATATCTGCAGCATGTTGATGTTTACTCCATATAGCTCTCACCAGCTCACAAACATTTCTGGCAAATGTTAGCTGATACACATCTAGCTTATTGTACACCTGGTGATACCAACTATATGGTTAAGGAAAAAATATATGCCTTTTTCCATGACATGATCTCAACTGTAACAATCAAAGAATTTCCCCTTATTACCCTGGAAATTAAATTAATAAAACTTTACCTTTTCAGGTTGTGTAAAAAATTTGGTTGGCAATACAGGGTCCTTTGGTGAATCTGCATTGCATAAAGCACTTTTGCTGTTGATTACACACAGTGCTACATCACATACTGTATAAAGTTTCTGAAGAAAAAAAGAAAATTATGCTTTAGGAATTACTTGCTGTGTAGAGAATGCAGTTCTTTAGCAAATTGAATCTGTATGTGAAATAACCACTACTAAGGACATATTTTGTAATTATGTCATTAACCATGCTGTTGGCTCTTAGAACAGAGAATTCCTCATTTTTAATATTACACTATTTAATAAAACGTAATAAAACTACAGACATCTAAGCTGTGTAATAGAAGCTCTTGGTGGAATCACCATAAATGGTTTCTCTTCTCAGCTGGTAACATATATTTAACAGCAGCCATATACTACAGTATTTCCTCAACAACAGAAAATAATTATGTTGGAAAATCAGATATTTGGAATTAAAATAAGCACTAGGGAATAACAGGAATATTTAACAAATCTTGTTTAATGACTTTTCTGGTACTGTGTGCTGGCTAAGGTCAACAAGTTTCAGAAAGAATGAGACTGGTAGCACACATACAATGCTTCCAATTAGCACACTCTAAAAGAATTTAAATGTCTGAGCTAATGTTTTTAAATTTCCTGTAAGTCCTGTCCAGCAAGCAGTCTGTGAAACCCTTAGCCCATCACCAAACACTCATCTGAACTGCACTTCTTACTTCATTGGCCTTTGGCTCATCAGGAGACTGAGCATCTCGTGTAAGCTTGATGTTTTCTGCCATCTTTTTCATGAAGGCATGGCTATTGTTCTCATTCTTTGTCATTAAAACTTCAAGCATGAACCACAGGCACCTAAAAAGCCATAAACCACAGTTACATTCCAACTTTTAGACAGCAGCTTCTCTGGGAAGAAAAAAAAAAAGTCAGCTGTGCTAGCTTTTCTTTAAGCAACTAAGTCAATTTGAAAAAAATCATGAACAGATAGCATCCAAAGAGGAGAACAGAGTCTAGACCTTTAATTATAACTGTTTCAGTCTTAGGCTTCAGAGTAGAAAGAATTCCAGCAATTCTACAATCACTATCTCAGGCTATGGGTACCATACTGCCAACAATTTATCATGACCACACAAAACTAGCTCAAACTATACAACTGCTCAACTGTTACCCACACTACATAAACACTAGAACAGACATACTAAAGGATCCCAAGTGAATAGGCCAGATACAGCTGATGCAATAGAAGAACAGTCACATAAAGAAAGTTCATTCTCTGCATGCATTTCATTATTTCTTTGGAATGTCAATTCAGAGGGAAAAGACACCTTTTTGAGAGAGAAACAACAACAAAAACAAACATAACTCTACAGGACAGCCTCAAAAGACACTGTAAGTGTAAATATCACAAATTACAAACAAGGAACTCACTAAGCATGTATTTCTGTATTTGACTATATTTAGGCTACATAAAACTCAAGATGAACTGAGGAGACAACTGCAAAACACACTGCCAGTCTGCTTCTACAAGTGTATAAGCATCTAAGTCAACACTTTAAAATGAACACTGTGGCTCTCAGAAGTCCTGAAAGAAATGCTGTATTACATTAGGAGAAAAATGTTTTGGATTTATCTCAGAAAACTTTTCAGAGAAGCATTCCTGCCAAGATTCCTGTACATAGCATTTCTTTCTTTGGAGCAGTCCTCTCTGGCTAGTTCAGCCAGCCTGTGACAAGAATGAGGGAGGAAATCTGGCAACAAAGGACAGCCATACAAGGGATGTCCAAAAAACTCTGTGCACTACAAAGTACTTCTCACAGTACTGCACTGCAACAACTGCAAATCAGAACTTGTTCAATTCTGGATAAAACAGTAAAGAACACAGTGGAGTGCTTTCAGGTGTGGCCAAGAACAAGAAGTCCTCAAAAAAACAAAAAACAAAACAGACTTGATTATTAGTTAAGAAATCTTTCTCAACTCCAGGTTCTGACCAAGTGTGAGTCAAGTAACTCAGAAATCAGAACAAATTCAGGTCTTCAACTAAAGAAAAAAAATCAGACTGGGATTCTCATAGATAAAGGTACAAAAAGAATTAAGATGTGGACACGTACATTTGTGCAAATAATTGTTTTTCTAATTATACGTATATTGTAATATGTCATTATATGTGCTTTCGTGGTACCAAAACAAGTTAGCTTACAGCTCCATCCAAAATGAATACAAAAGAAAAATCAAAAACAAAGAATGGTGATGTGGAGAGATGGATGCCTAAACAGTTAATAAAGGTTAAAGGTGTTTCAGAATACACTGCTAAGCAGTTTCTGAAGTTTTCCTCCTTTTCCAAAATTAATGTTTTATCAACAGCATATTGCAAAACAAGGGATCATTTTCCTAACAATTTTTTCTAAGCACAGAAAATAGTTCTAGAATCATTTACCACTTACTCTTTGACATCACGAAGCTGATCAACATCCTGAGGTTTTGTGAAATCTGGATCATGTGCCAGTAAATGAATCATATATGGTACCACATATTCAGGCAGCAAGGACAGCAATTTTTCTGCAGTAAGAAACAAAAATCATAACCAATCTCTTTGTTATACATACATACAGACAAGCATCACAAGACAGAATATTTTCAAGTATTACTTTTCCAAATACACAGAACATAAAACTTCAGTCTGTGTTCCTTTTTCTGCAGATTCTACTTTCTGAATTATAGAATAGTTTGGATTGCAAGGGAACTTTAAGATCACCTGGTTCTGACCCTCCTGCTATAGGCAGAGACACCTCCAGTTTGCCCCATCATTAAATATAGATGAGTTTTACTACTTTGAAACTATTTGGCCCCAAATCAGGAAGAGATCATAAAACCTAACATATCAGAAAACAAAATTTTATTTTTCAAGCAAAACAGCTACCAGAATAACAGTATTGTACCTTACACATGTTTCTCAGCAATATATAGAAAAGTATTTTATGGTTAATGCTAAAGTAAATTTAGATTTAAATGTGATAAATATAAAAAATGAGAAAACAAATTAACTTTGTATTTCTTTATGAAAGCAATTTGCTTAACTTTTAACCATTACTTCTTCCAATTTAGCATTCAACCATTGTATTCTTCACAAACTTACTGAAACACTAACCGTTAGCCATAGGATTCTGCTTAATATATTCTCTTCGTATACTGATGTTTTTAAGCAAGCACTGTCTGGCATGTGCTCTTCTCTCCTTCACAGGATCTTTGGCACACAAAGCAAAGATTGCCATATATTCCAAAGGGAGCAGTAATTTCACAAGTGCTTTATGCAGTTTCTGAGCAAATATCTGCCTCACTTGGTAGCACTCATCCTGTAACAAAATAAAACATAAGAATGCAACCGTAACAATTTTGTTAGAACAAAATAAAAATGGAAAACACCCAACTGGAATGATGGGGTGACATGTTTTAAAAATATCAACAAGTGTTGTATAATAAGTATTTGCAGCTTCAAGAACTCTCGAAAGCCACAATGAGCAATATTAAATAATCAATTTAGCAGCAACAAAAGCTCAGATGAAGGACTTTGAACTCTAAGAATCACTTCAATATAAAAGTAGTTACTTACGTTAATGACAAGCGCACAGAGTTGGAACTGTTCTGGGGTAATTATTTCATGGTAACACGGCTCCTGTGCAAGCTTCATTATTGCACTGCCAGCAGCTAATCGTAGTCGAGACATATCGGATTTACTATACAAACAGGAGGGAAAAACCCCAAAACTCTGCTTAAATTACTTGTGTATCACAATTTCTTTCTTTTTTCAACACCATTTACAACACAAGGTTCTTCCCAGTCTGACCAGCTCAACAGCTTCATGTTATTAAATTAACTTAATGACATTTGTGAAAATAAGGTGCTCTGCAGCTCTATCGCACTCTTTCTTGTCTGCTTACCACTACGTGAATCAAAGCAACCCATTTGTTACAGATTTCCCTTACCCTCTGAATGGAGATGTGGTGTAAAGTCACCCCACATTGGAAGATGCTTCACCCAAAATTTACCCAACATTTAAATGTATTAAACCTGATTGTTCAGTTTTTTTCAAAGAAACTCCTACAAGTCTCTCTGGAATGTCTTTTACTAGCAAGATATCTACAGTGCTCTACGCTATATCATGAGTAGACTGCAAGAAAGAATCAGTATGAAGAATATTTTCACGTGCACCATTCAGTCCTAAATTTTAAACTCCAGTCAGATCCACCTCCTATTATTCAATATTACCCAACATTACCCTTCACACGTTAAGATTCTAAAAGGATTCAAATTACTGTTTTTAGTACACAACTCCACAATAATGTTATTATAAGCCTAAAAGTAACAGAATCTGACCTGATTCGTTTCTGTTCTGTCAAATCTCCTTCACTGACAAGCATAGCTGATAACAGTCGGAGTGTGGAATTTGCAGATTTTGACTGGTTGTTTTTCATACCCAGCAGCCAGCGTACCAAAAGTTTAATTGCTTGCACCTATCAAAAATGGACAAACAATGAACTTTCTAGACTTGTTATGTGCTACAGTCCATTTCTATCAAACAGAAGCTTCCAAAGACTCCTACTTCTTAGAGTTGATATATTTTAAAAGGAACAGAACAAAGCAGTAATATTTACAGAAAGAGAAAGGCACTATCAGCTGTGGTTCAGTGCTTTCTCACAAGTACACCTATGACACCTGCTACATTATCAACAATAAAAGCAACTACACAAACCTTTCTAAAAACAGTCACAACTAGAATCACAGTAAATAGCCTATCAAAGAGAACAAAGAAAATTCAAAATCTCAATTTATATAAACTTTATTTACAGTCAATAAAGACTAATAACATCTCTGACAAGGAAAACTGCAACTTTTGGTTGTCTTAATTTTCTCAGCATTCAATATACTCAGCCAAGACACCAAAATGCATGGTTTCCACCAATTTTGTAATGGTGTATTTATATAATTGACAGAAAACCTAGAACAGTGCTTCTAAAAAAACCTCAAACACCCAATACAAAAGTAATTAAAGAGATTTACTACACTCCAAAGAGATTTATCAAACTCCTCAACTTCAAAAAAGTAAGTTTTAAAACTCAAACATATACATAGTTATTGGCAGCTGGCCATTCACCTTTGCTAGTACTTCTGGAGAAACTTCTTCATCTGGAGACCACAACTTTCCATTTTTCTCACCTGTTGACTACAGATACTCATGTAAGTTTAAGAACTGGTTCAACCCATACAGAAAATGTAGAGAGAAACAAAACAGAGTTTTGGACTGAGCTTTCTTTCATACAGAAGATTTTTCTATGACGTGACATCTCTTTACGAGTCATTTATAGAACATTCCTTTGAACCATTTTGCAAATACAAAGCAAAACAAAACAGCCCTGTTCCCCAATAACAAACACAGAGAATTGTAAGGACTTAATAAAAAAAGAAGATCTTACCCTGTCATTCATTAGAAGATCTTTTACAATGAAATTTGCAACAACAGATTTCATTGGAGAAGCAAACTGGTCTGGGGCCAACATAGAAATATGACCCAGTGAGACTAACGGAGTAATAAGTTGTTCTGGTACATCAGCATTCAAACTTCTACTAAGAGGCTGAGGAAAAAAGAATATGTATATATTAAAAATGAGCTGTAGATATGTAAATTATCATGCCTAAAAAACACCTTATTTTAATACTGGGCTGCAGACGACTTTTACAGGGGTTTTTTTTCCGTAAGAATTAGAAACATTTGCAAAACAGAATGGAGAAAGAATGCAATTTCCCAATTAACAGAATAATTAAAATCTCATGTGAGATAGGAGCAATATGATTTTATGTTCTCATCCTGTTTTGACAGTGAAACACATTAAATACTGGGAGAAATGGGAGGAAACTTGACTCTATGTTCTTCATGAGTTGTAGAAAGTTGAAAAGTAGCCAACAAGTGTCAGAAAATAATGGCCAAAAAAAGGCCATTATAATAAAGGTCAAAAAAAACCCCCTAAAACTAACAACTGTACAATCCTGAAAATAGTTGTTTCCACTGGTGATCAGTATTTCCTTCAAGACAACAGTTATGATAATTCCAGGTTGCTGTATCACTCAGTACCTTTCCACAGTAACATGATAGTAGAGAAGGGAACGTGAACTTGCACTCTCATGTAAGTCTAAGCAGAGAGATCACACTCTGTAAACTTAATTCAAAGATTTTCACACCTCTGAATTATATATACATTCAAAGATGGCCATGATGGAGAATCTATGATATTTTACAAGTGCATATTAATATTAGTGTTATTTAAGAGCTTATAGTGAAAAGGAACCTCTCTGCCCTACGTATGATTTTTTTTCCTTTACCACTTTTCTAAGTAGTAAGAGAGGAGTAAGCTAGTGTCTTCACTTGTAGATGTGTACTACTCTGCATTCACTTTCTGAGTGAGAAAGTAATGCACAGACACAGATCTTAGACAAGGAAACTCAATATGGTTTGAAAGTAGAGGATGTTATTCTCCATTTCTACTTTTCTGCTACATGCATTCTCGTGAGATCTGGTGTGGAGCATTCCAGCATATTTGCTTTATTTTCCTCTACCTTCTCCCATATAGACAAAAAAGGAGCACCTTATGTATCAGAATGTTACAAAGACTACAAGAAACAGAAATATTAATAATTTTCTATTGTAAAAGTAATGACAACTACCATACATCTGTAGGCTGACTTCATAAATTATCTGTTAACTAGAAGTAGAAATTAATCATTAGTCTCAACTAAGAACAGAAACAAATTTTAAAAACAAAAAAAAGGAAGACATACCTCAAAGATCTGAGCAAGTTGCACTTCTTTATTTGAAAATATGGCATGTATACAGTGAACAGCTTGTTTTGCCTGATGGGGAGTGCCTCTTTTTGCTTTCTGATGCAAAATTGGAATTAATGTTCTGTAAACATTAAATAAAATACTTCAAAATACAGTTTGCGATCTACAAAACATGAAACTTTTCACCTATACAGATACATCTCTACAGAACATGGTCTTACAAATCATGTGCTCCTTTGAAGTCAGTTCAAAAAAGACCATAATAAATTGAAAACAAACAAAATATTTAATATTACCTGCTGCACATCTGACTGTACACAGGCAGGAAAAGGCTCAGAGGGAAAAATCAAACATGAAAGAAAACAGTGATCAAAATAAGGTTATTAAGGTTATAGCGTGGGGGGAACCAACAGTGGGGGCTTGTTATTCCATCACGCTTGGAAGCAACGGGGCAGAAGAAAATTTGTAAAGCCTAGGAACAGCTGTTCAACATTAGTGGGTTTATAGGCTTTTACTGCTTTAAATTTAGGCTTTATTTGCAGTGTATGAGCAGATTAGGAACTGCTTAGAGTTTTGCATTTGAGACCCCTGAAATCTATTTTTGCTCATCAGTGGTCACTGAAGGAAAGCACAGGGCAGAAGCCACTGCAGGGACTCACAAGAGTGTGGGAAGGCTGGCCTGTCACCTAAGACAGCAATATTTGAGACATTAGCTCATGATGTTCAGCACTCAGTTACTGAGTCAAAATGACAGAATTGCTTACAGAACACCTGACACAGAAACATCTCAAAAAACGCTAGAACCATTTAGAATTTCCTGTCCATGAAGTGGGGCACAAAACCATTTGTTTCTCATGTGAGGAAGAACTTGGGCTGCTACCGGTGAACCCTACTCCAAAGGGCAGCGAGCAGTCTGCATACAGTTGGTTTAAAAAATAAAAATAAAGAAGCCAAACAGGTTACTTGAAACAAAACTATTTTTCATTTATGGTAAACATCACTGAACATATGAAATCTAGAACTACTGCCTATATTCTGACACATTTTTGCTCAGTAGTAATATTGCAAGTATTTCAATATATGAGAACTTGTAACCTCTAGTTTATAACCCAGATTAGTTAGTTACTAAAAGGCTGATTTTAACATTTTAGATGTCAGTCACCAAACTGTAAAGTCTGTGATTACTTAGTAGATTATGTAGCTTTAACCAACGTGAATACGATGACGACAACATATAGACAGCCTTTTATTCTTTCTTAGAAATTTATGCCTGCTTTTGGAACTTGTTTCTCAATTTGTTTCAAAACAGAGCTGTTAACTAGAGATCATGTTTTCATTCCTTACAAAGATAGAAATATCATGTGAAGGAAATTACTGTGCCAAGAAATTACATCTCCACCATATTTCTGTTGTTGCTTGTTTTGTAACCTGGGAAACATGCTACACTCTGGTTTTAACATGTCTATTATAAAAGGACTTTCAAAAGCAGGTAACATCTTAAATAAATAAATAATGTGAGAACAGGGATTTTAAAAATGAAGAGACAGAAACTTTGTGAAAGAATACAAAATGATGGAAGATAAGCTGTTCATATTCACAAGGCTGTAATGTAACTTCAGGGGCAATACTCTGAATTAACTACCAAGAGCCAGAAGTCTGGGTATGAGAAACAGCATGTAAAGAAACACACTCACGATCTTATCTGTGGCAGGTCTGTTTCTATTTTGTGACCCGTGTTTCTGAAAATCTGTATGGCTGCCTCAGCTACCTTATCATCTTCCATCCTGAGGCACTGCAGCAGAGACTCATAGGTCTCTGCAGAGTGAAACGAGGTAGGATGTGTAAAGGACAGAACCTGTAGATACATATTAAACCATAGGTATAAAGGTATATTTCTCCAAGGTAAGTGAATCATCAGAGAAAAACTTACAGCTGTTCAGGAGCCTTACCGTCAACAGAAATAGTTATTACATGCTCACATGAGATTATTACATTCAAAAACTACATTTTTGGAGAAAGTTATACGGACATTTTCAAATAAATTCATCTACATTTTATTCTTTAGGGCCTCCTTTCCTCCAAACATTTTATAAGATATAACATTATTTGAATATGGAAAAATAACTATTAAAATGAATATTTATCCAAAATTATTCACTTATATTCCAGTCTACTTAAAAACACTTTTCAACTAAATGTAATTGAACCGAAATCCTAATTTCTCCATAATCTCTGGTTTCTGAGCAGAAAAGAAATCAAGAAATCAAGAAAGTTAAAACAAGCACAGAAATTAATTACTGTCTTTTAATCTAAACTGATCGAATACTCATTATTTTAAATAGAAGTCATGTTAAATAAAAAACTAAGTGTGCAAGGATGCAAGAAGAGAACAAACCATTATCCCAGAAGAAAACTATATTATGTATAACAAAGTTCAAATAATACTTTGTAGGGAGATCAATTAAAAAAATGCACATGTTTTCTGTATTTTTTAATATTTATCTTATTTTGGTTTCTTTGATCAGAGTTGTTTGTATCAATATCTGAAGTGACTTTCTTAAAGGTATCCATGTCACACAGCAACTAAGTCTTCAACCTTAACAGCTTTCTTCTCTGAGCTACATGAACAAACAAACTTTACTCCCCTGTGTAATTCTGCATAACTGTTTCTAATGCATTGCTGCTGTTACCAAATTTGGTGCAATATGTCTCCATGAAGTTCAACTTGTTCATTCACACGTGAGAAAAGTCTCACCTCAATTATTTAAACTGCCCCTCCATGCCCTTCTTTCTGACTGTACAGCCTTCTTTATAACATATTGAAAATAAGCTACTAAATCTATCACAGATGTTATCCAGATATTTCAAGTCCTTCCTTCTCTCCTTCAGGCAATTCTCACTCATCAACACCTTCCCCCCTCCTTGTCTGCTTTCCTTACAGCACTGTACAAGCCAACAAGAAGCGCCTCTCCTACTCTGCCCTTTTCTCCTCTTCACACTTCATGTCCTTATCTTCCTCTTTGACTTCCCTAAGAAGAAACCAATTCCTGCTTTAAGGAGAATACTTCTATTCTGTGGTTCCTTTGTGAAACATACTTTTCCCAAAAACTGGTTATTTTTATATTATTTTCCCCAAGCAAGTATTAGCAATCAAAACCTTTCTGTCATTACAAAAGTTCACTAAATAATATCTTGCACATACTTAAAATATATTTAAATAAATACTACTACTAACATTCATTCTTAGCTACTTTAATGTAGATTATTTAATGTAAATTACCTTGAGAAGTTCAAGTCCTGCACGAATTGCAGTATCAGGACTTACACCCTCCTCTTCATCATCAGCTGTCCCCTCTATTGATTTATTCATCAATTTTACTAGTGCACTAAAACAAGAGATAGAAAAACAAACAAATAAATAAAAAAAAGAACTTGAAAACATGCAATGTCAAGTTTGAGCAGCAAGATTACCTGGTTTTGGCAATAATTTATGGGACAGTGATAGTCTGTTTGGTGTTTTTGTTATAATCTTTTTCTTAAATTAAACTCTTTCATTATTCCTTTTCTTTCTGACTTAGCTTACTGCAAAATTTAATTGCTTAGGTAAAAGACATGTTGGTAGCATTCAGATCAACACAGAGTAGCAAATGTTTCCAAACGTAATTAGGTTGCCAGACAAGTCTCAAAAGGAATACAAACATTCTCTTACTCAATCCCATAAAAATTAATAAATTCAGCTGTTATATCGAAGACCGTGCTGCAGTTAACTATGTGAGAGCTATGATCATCATATTCACACCTTACACCCCACAAATAGCAGTTTCACAGGGAACAACTGCTAAATTTTATCATCATTTATAGACGTAGCATTGCAAAGCAGTAAGAAAAAAAATCCCCTCTCCCCCCAAAAAAAAACAAAACCAAGACCCCACACTGCTAGAAATGCAAGATATTAATGTAAAATACATATTTTTAAATGTCTATCTACAGTTAGGGCAGACTAACCTGTATCACCCATCCCCAAGCAAATCTCTCTTTTTTTTTTTTTTTTTTTTTTTACTTAAATCAACTTTGTAACCATTCATGAGCTCCTATGATCTTCCAAACTTACCTAATGGCTTCTGAGTCAATATGTACAGGAGCAATTCTCTCCAAAAGAAATTTGACCATTTCCAGAAAGGGATTTGTTGGCTGCTTAGGATTTGCAAGTTTCCGGGCTATTTCTCTCTACAAGAATGTTAGATTACCAACAATAATTATTCTCACGTTAATTATTTCCTAAGCACGTTGAAGAAGTTAAAAATTAGTTCTTTTAATTACAGAAATTGTGTAAATAGTCAATGAAATGTATTTTAAGGAGGACTGCTGTTATTTCTGGATCTTTCTTTATCACATTACAGTGAAAGCAGGCATGCTTTGCAACAGCATTAAAACTCAAGATGCATGTAAACTTCTTTCTTAAGTGTTTCTTAAGGAAATGGAGACCAAATTCAAAACAAAACCAAGGGAGTGCTAAGTGCAACACAGACAGAATTTAAGTATCTATGTAGACAAGAGTAATTCATAGATCTGTATATAAACCTTGCTGCATGCTTCAGATTCCATAAGCAACAACAACAAAATGCAATAGAAGCTACAATGCTGCAGATATGGAGAAGCACTATGCCACTTCAGTTCCAACTGAATGTTCAGTTCAGATGTTCAGACTCCATGTTCTTGCCAGGGAATGTCTTGGAATCAAAAGCCTGCCTTTCCCCCTCTGAATGCAACAAGTATCAAAAACATTACATTCTGCTGCAAACTCAGCAGAAGGTGGTAGATACGAAAATATTTTTTATTTTGAACACAAGTTTAAAACTCAAGTCTCAAATAAATAATTTCTCAACCTTCCTTTTACTTCAAGTTTGGAAGCTGTAGATCTACGCAGACCAGGAAATTGCCCTAACCATTTTCAGATTGCCCTGAACAATCTTCAGGAGAGAAAATAAGTCTTCCCTTTGAAACTGCATCACTGCATTCCCAAATTGCAAAGTCAGCTATTTTAGAAAGAGATGTATTCCATACGTTAGTGGTTAGAACATAATTCTGAAGGCCATTCTGTTCTCTTCCCTGGACAATTACAGAGCCATTAGGCAAAAACCAAGAAGCCTGTGTTTGCTGATGCTCTGTATTGAGATTTCTGTCAACCAAATTGCTGCAATTGTTGGCACTGTAAATCTCTGGAAAAGCCTGATTTAATATTAATGTGTGTATTCTCAGCAGTGATATTAAATAAGTGAGAGAGAGAAAAAAAAATTGATCTCAAGATAATTTTGTACAAAGAAAAATGAACAAATAATATGCAGATGGTGCAATAGTTGTTGTGCTCATACTTATGTAAGTTCTATCAGTGCTGGGAGACAGTTTAAAACAGTTTACATAAAAAAGATTCTTAAAATGAAGTAAAAAAATGAAATTAGTTTTTTAAACTTAATGTTTGATCCTTATAACCCCAGGAAGGAATAAAGCCAGTATTTGTTTGCTTTTCTTAGGATGATTGCCAAAGATTGTATTATCAGTAATCTTTACAGGTTAATTAAAAAGGTATTTCATAGCAATGAGAAACATATATAAATAATATTAAGGTATCAAAATAGACCATTAGGTCTTAATAACTGTTTTAAGCACAAATATTTTAAAAAGTTTGCTTTTCCATTTCCTTACCACACAGACATCTGCCTGTTTACATGAACACGTTGGGCTAATCAACAGTTCAAGCTGGGACCGAAGCTTTTCATCATCGCCTAGAACCTGATTGAATTTCTTCACAAAATCTTGTGCTTTTCCAGGATCTGGAAGGTTTTCTATATAATTAAACACAGTTTATTAAGATAAATTTGCTACTTCAGTATGACAACATTCATAAAAAAATAATTTCCAAGAACATTGTAACAGCAGTTTAAAGAACTTATTAACACTTACTTGCTATGGTCATCAGCTTCCCAAACATGGCAGCACTGTTTGCTTCTGACTGGGGACAACAGCAAACAGAAACAAACAAAAAAACATCAGCACTGTCTCCCTCATGAAAATATACCTTTAAGATCATCTGTCAGTTCTATTGCAGCAGCATGTTCTATTGGAAAAAGACCTAAAAAACTGAACAACCAGTTCTAATAAACAAAGAAAATCCCTCAACATTAAACCCAAAACACTAAAGGTAGCCTCCCATACTAAAACCCCCAAATTAAATGCATTTAAAGTCTCTGCTAGTTTGAAGATTTACTTTTAAAAGTATACTTAAAAATTTAGAAAATATTCCACTTAGAAAATGTTAAAGCCTATACAGTGAGAATCAGGAATTCTATCAAAAATGAACAAAAACTTGAAAAACCACATTAATTTCTTCTGAAGAAATTTAAGGAGGCCATACACTTGGCAAGCATTACTGAAAGCAACTTAATGTCAACAGAACTCTGTCTACATGTTGAAATCAAAAGTCAGCTGAACAAATAATATAGCATTAAAAAAAAGGTAGATTAATCTAACAAGTCCATCTGATAAAGTATTATTTTTTTCAAAACCGTACTGTGGGCTGCTTATGCAAGTCTAGTAATTCCCGTACGTGACTCCTCAGCATGTTCTGGCACTTCCACATCTCATTCAGTGCTCTGAAAACGTGCAAAATCAGAAAGAAAAACATGATTCGTTTGTCACAATAACATGCTGAATGTAGTGTTAAATAAATTATCTTGCTTACTAAGTGCAACACCTGACTGAGTGAATCAAATCCACAAAGTATTAATAACAACAATTCTAAACAAAATAGATCATTTTTCATTTTTATTCATCTACTTGTATCAATTTCATGTATATAGCACAATGAGAATGTATTGTTCTCACAGGATGAAGACTTAAAACAAATCTTCTCAAATATCAAGGTGCCTTCTTGTCTAAAGGCCTCGTGCAGTTTGTATGTAAAATTATTGGAGCTAAAGGAAACATTTTGAAATAAAATCACAAATACCGTTAAGCATCAGTTACCTGTAATGTTATTTAAGTCTTGATAATATAAGCAGATGATGTTAGAAAAAAAAAGAAACAAAACAGTATTAGCTGAATTGGAATTATACTCACTTGACAGCATTTGGATCCAAGCTGGCATACAAATAGTACAAGCATTTCATTCGCTCTTCTGTTTCCAAATTGTGTGGAACAAGATACTGAGCAAAGATTTTTTCTACTAGTAATCTGCAGGAAAAGAAGAGAGAAAATCTGTACATTTCCAAAACTAGTATTATCTTTTAGATGAGCTGAAAGAAAAAAAAAAAAAAAAGGAAAAAACAACAACAGAAATTAGATTTTTCCCCCACAGAAGAAAAGTGGCCTCTTCCCATCTGTAAAGATAACCTCCACTGCTGATAGAAAGATTACCAAGAACTGCTCCTTGAGAGCCTTTCCATTAAATTTCATCTTTAAAAAGATGAAACATTTTGTCAGCATTCAAATTCTCCTTTTTCTCCAGGTTTGAAGAATCTTAGTTCATCCTCATGCATAAGTGAAAGAGATACAGACAGTAGAAAGCCCAGATAAAGAGGAGCGGATATAAAAATTTAACTGAAGTGGAAGTAAAAGTGAAGAGCCGACGCATCCTAGGGGGAAGGGTAAAATAAAATAGTAGCATTTGACAAACACAAAATATTTGAAACTGTTATTTATAACGCAGAAAGTAAAGTGAGCATTGAAAAGGTAGAGAAAAAGAACAGCAAAATGTATAGAGGAAAAGGAGCACAGGGAAACCCAAGTAAGTGCAAACCAAGCCAACAAGAACTTTATCCAGTTATCTTTCTTAAAACAACAACAAAATCCTAACAACAACAGAAGTAGACATACCGAGAGTTGTCAATAAAATGCAAAACTCAAGCTACTGTATGACTGTATAGCCCATTAGTAACACTCCAAAATGAAAGAACATTCAGATATTCATCTAATTCTTAGCAGTGAGAGCTGTGCACAGCGTCCAGTCGCACATTACCATATTAACAGACATTTTGAATTTACAGACTTTGCTACGATTCCTGGTAAGTACCCAAGGAGTGCCTTGTACAAAGAACAGAGAAAGCAAAACAGGTCAAATGTAAGTTATTTCAACACAAAGAACATTCAAAAGGACATGAAGTCAAGGCAGAGGAATAAAAGTATGACTATGAATATGAATACAGTTATCACAAGGCATTCCATTGACATTAAAGAGAACTTGTTTTTTTCCCTTTAGGTGTTCATTTTCACTACTGCTGACTTGGAAAACAGGGTTTTTAGATCTCAGGAGATTCCATCTCTGTTTAATAGAACAGGTGATTGGAGGCATCAGAGCTACCTGCTTTACTAATCCTTGAACAGTGCTGTAGTCCATGTCTCCACAGATACATTTTCAAAAACAGCTGTCAATACAAATCGTGAGGCTGTATTATGCCTTCCATGTCAGCTAGGGTAAAGATTTACGAATAGGTGGTACCTATGGAACACTGACTTTTCTCCTGTGAGGAAAGTCATTCACTGGCATATTAAGAGCTGGCAACAGGGCAGTGTTTATGAAGTAGTTATCTTGCACCATTCCCTATGCATCTGTTGTAAGAACCTCAGCACATCCAGGTGATAAACTACCTTTCCAGTTGCAAGTTCTCAGACTTGAGCACAGCATACCAATACTTAATGTTAGATCAAAAATATTAGAAAGTGTTAACATTAAGGATGTCCAGAAAAAATTTCTTCTGTTCCACCTCATGCCTGAATACTATGTGATACTGCAGTACTTATTTTCTTTTGAAAGGCTAGTGTCATTCCACATGCACAGAGGAAAACACTGCAAGGCTCAGAAAGCTGTTCACCATTATATTTTATCCTCCTTCCATATGGAAAGAATTCAGGCCAAAAGTTGCCAATTTTGACTTCTACTTGTATGTTTAAAGGCCTGGAATGGTTGAGTCTTTAAAATCATAGCACTTTTACAATTCTACTACTTTAAGTACTATCTTTAGAACTCTATCAATAACAACATTGAAATACATTTACTTCATAGAATCATAGAACAGGCTGGGTTTGAAGGGACCTTAAAAGACCACCTAGTTCCAATGCTCTGCCATGGGCAGGACTACCACCCACCAGATAAGGCTGTCCAGGGCCCCATTCAACCTGGCCTTGAGCACCTCCAGCATGGGGAATTGGCAGCTTCTTTAGTCAGCCTGTACCAGTGCCTCATCATGCTCTGAGTATCAAATTTCTTCCTAACATCGAATCGGACCCTTTCCTCTTTTAGCTTAAAATAGTGCCACTTGTCCTGTCTTCCACTCTAAGTACATCACCCAATGAGACAGACCAAAAATTTCATTGTCCAACCTTAAAAACTAGCAAAATTTTGACTAAAATTCCAGGTATTAGCCAAACTAGAAGAACACTGAGAATCCAACTGCCAGTCTTTCAGTGTGGACACCCAAAATGCAAACAGCATGCAGTCACTGCACTCAAAAGACTGCCTTATATGGCTTAACAAGACTCCTAGAAGACAATCACATTCAAAGAAACGGAGCTTTGATGATGTTATCCTTCAAAATTCCTTGACTTGCTTCCTTCACAATATTCTGCATTTCCAACAAGCTGGAATACTGAAAAAAAATCTGACACATTCACCATAGAACTTTGATAGAACTTTGATTCATTCCCTGAATGCTGAATGAGCTATGAACACATCAGAAAAAAATACAAATCTCTCCAGCATATTTGACATACACACAAATACAATAATGGCTTTGTATAAATTACATGGAGATTTCCTAGTTGTTGCCACTCTTTGATAATTCTACCTCAGCAGACTTCCAGTGTACAATTTTTTTTTTTTTTAATAAAGCAATTAATAAAATATGTAACAGAAACAGTTATGACCAGCAAGACAAACAAAAGCAAGATCCTTCACAACTGCAGCAGTGTTTTGTGATACAGAATTAAATGCAATAGGTGGCAATTGAAGGATGCTGTCACCCATTTGGGCTAGTTACTAAGATTATGCAACATACTGAAGCAGTAGACTGTATATGCAAGATGCTAAAAAACACTATAAAGGTATGGCTGGATTCCAGGTCTGCTATGTTAGAAATCTAAGCTCAATTTCTATCATTGTGTGATTTCATAGTTTGACTTTTCTTGTGAAAAGACAAAGAAGTAAGAGCTGAAAACTATCTTCCAAAATCTAAGCCAAAATTCTTTCTCTCCCAAGCAAAAAACAATATTTCTAAACTAAAGGGACTGAGTGACAAAACAGGAAAAATTAGACAATGGTGGAAGCACTTTCTGACATTTCTTCAGTTTCTGTTCTAACTAAAGGGTCAATTTCTATGTAGTCTAACAAAAGGAGATGTCATTGTGGTACATACATGTATAGTACTCACAGATCGTTGATTTTAACATGCTAACCTCTGGGAAGTAAAAGACAAACACAGCAGAGCATAATAAAAGCAAAATCTGATGGCTTTTTTCCATGCAGAGGTTAGTTAATGACAATTTACCATCATAGCAGACATAGTTCTATCAGTACATAGCATAAATACAAGAACAGATAATGCAACCATCCTGGAGTTCTTAATACATCTTTAGTAATTATTAATTTAATAAACATAAACCCACGTGTACAGAATGTAATATAACAGCTTTTTCATGATAAGCACATATTTTCATTTTCAGAGCATCTCTTATCACTGTACAATTAAAATTAGGAAGGCTTAGGTTGACTCACTTGTCATCAATGCTATTTTGATAATATATGTGCAAAAGTTTATCCTTTATCCAGCTCACTTTCTCTGCAGCATCTTTTCCAGCCTCGGCATGAAGACAGTATTTCTTGTATAGCTGGGCAAGACCCATCATAGCTTCTTTTCTCACTCGCCACTTGAGAAGGAAGAGAAGGAGATGAGGAAGTAGCTTTGGTAAACAGGTATCAAGCATACAAAATACAGCAAATATGTAGAAGCATAAAAAACAAAATGGCCACATTCTGCTCTCCTACATTTAGGCTCTGCAAACACTGAAAAATTAAGAGTTTCTAAATTAAACTTTGTAATACCTATTCATTTCTTCTGTTTACTATGCAAGGTATTATCTGTAAAGAGTAATCCATTGCTCCCATGTGCTGAGCAAAGAAAAACTAGGAGTTTGGTGGTATTAAAACTTAAGGTGAGCTTAACAGGCATGTCTGAATAAATGATTTCTTAAGCCAGGGTTTGGAATATTTATGTATTCAGAGTTGGGCACCAAGCAGAGGTGGCAGCTTTTTTTCATTAGCCTTAAATTGGCAAACTTGTCTAGGAATCTACACCTTAGACTTAGCTGAGCTTGCTAAGGCTTCAACTCTGAGACCACTTTCCACAACAGTGAGAAAGCCTCTTTTTGCCTAAGCTTTGAAGTAATCACTGGAAGAGTGTGTTAAAGAAAAAAAAGAAAGAAAGAGCTGTCTGCAGCTTCCAGTTTTTGGTGATTGCTACTCTACCCATTCATGTAAACAGGAAATGTCCCATTAACACTTTGACAGGATCTACAGGCCTTCTTACACTGACTTGCTGAAGAAACCAGAAGAAACCATTTTCACAACAGATGAAGGATTAATTGAGGGAGAGAATAGTATCTCCCACTTAATAGTCTGCATAGAAAATCTTGGTTAACTAGTAAAACTCCTTCACCAAAGACTACAGGTCCGAGTTACAACACTGATCGTGATAATCCCTTACCTGTTGGAATAGTTAATTCCTACCACAGAATTAAGAATAACAGCAATTAAAAAAAGGAAACAAAAAACATTAGCTGACAAAAGCCACAGTGCTTTTTAGTACATATAGAAAATGAGGAGTTAGAACTAATTAATTCAGAAGGTATTAAAGAAAATCCCTTCATGCTAACAATCATCTCACTCTGACTCGTTGGAAGTGGCAGTGAGAAGCAGGAGTTAGCCTAAACATTTTAGGTCTCATAAATAACTTTGGGGGGGGGATAATTGTCTAATAGGTGAGGGGGGGAAAAAAAAAAAAAAAAAAGGAAGTGGTCTTAATCATGCCTGAACATTGAGTAAGGTCACACTACAGGGACGAAGAGTTGCTTTATAATAGCGAATATAATATACTCAAAATCAGATTTATTAGGTATAAAGATGACAAATCCCTTCTCTCCAAACCCAAACCCATTACAGTAACATTCTCATCTAAACATGTTAATGTAAAAAGGAGAAAATCATTATAAAAGAATTAAAGGGGTTATCTAGAATGGCATGCTTTTCAGAAATAACACTGCCTACCAAACAGGAACAACAAAAAAAATCGGCATTGCTACATATCACCCTCCGAAACACTACTGAACCACGTCCAAAACAGTGAAAACAGAAAAGCATAAATAAACCGTGATAAAACTGAATGTAAAACCTTGATAAACCATTGCAAAGTTTCCAAACTGGTACTGTAAGCATGTAAATTAAAACACGTTCACCAAAGACTCCAGAAACAGGAAGCATTCAAGGCTCCTTTTTAGGATTGAAATCCAATTTTATTCCAAGACAATAGTCTGAGAAGGATTCTTAACTTAAGTATAATCAGAAGATGTTTAAAAACAGATTTACTAGGAAACAGTAACAAAATCATCAAGACCAGATGGTATCCTAACCATGATTTCTACAGGAATTTAGAAATGATGCATCAAATACTAACTATTCCATTACTGCAATCTGTCAATGAACAGATTGAACAATTGTCCAGGAAAATGGCAAATGTGAAATGATTTTTTCCAAATGATTCCAAGAGAAAGAATGCCACACATCAGAAAATGTGATTTTGAATGGGAAAACAGACTGAAACAAAACAATAAGAGCAATAAAGTGCAGACAACAACAACAACAACAACAACAACAAAAATTAAGAGAATTAATCATTATGATTTACGTAAAGGGAAGTTATATCTAACAAAAACTTAATTATATCAGACCCACAGGGATGGCAGTAAAATTCACTGAGGCCCCCAGAAATTACTAACTAAAGCATAGGAGTCAAAAGGCAGAAACAAGTGGCTGGTATTCCACAAGGAGGGGAATCTATGGATGGAATCAGGAGGGAATTTGTTTCACTTAATAAAAAGAATTAGAAAATTAACTGAACATTGAGCATACAATTTGTTGATATAGGGCATCTGAGGTAGTAAAATCTAATGGTATGATAAATAACTATAGAAAAATGTTATGCTACTGAACCATTACAACATAAAATGAAATAAACTCAGATTAAGATCAGGTTTTCCCACCACCTGCACTAACTGCATGAACAGCACTGGAATGATGAAAGATACTGAAGTCAATATGAAAGTTCTCCAAAGCTGTGGGCTCAGTATACAGAGGTAGTGCAAAAGACAAACAGAATGTTAAAGAGTAAGAAAAAAAATTCTGTCACTAAGAATGTACACAATATTGTACGTATTTTGAATGCCAGGCTGAGTCTGGTTACCTTGGTTCCACCAGGACTGCAGAACAACCAGACAAGAATGATCAGAGGTATGAAATGACCTGTGTGGAAGTCAGTCAGGTGAGTCTTTATCTTGGAAAGCAGAGAAGTGGAGAATATAAGGTATACATATTTGTTAACTGTAAGTGGGACAGCTTTGTTTTTTTCTTATTATTATTTCATATAATGCAAGAACTACATTTCAAGAACTACTTCTTCCCCCACACATATATTAAACATGAAGAGGTGCCAGGGACACCCAACAAGTACAAACAGGTGAAAGGAAGACCTTACTAAATTCAAGGGAGAAAGTTCCATTGAAAGCTAGGATGAACATGATCAACTGAAGAAATCCTTAAGAGACAAACTGATGTAAGCCAGAACTGATCGCTGTGTGAATTATACTAGGCTGTAGAATCCTTCGGCCTAAATCTGTGTTGTTACTCCTATGCTCTTATAGTATTCCTCATTAACCAATGACTGTACTTGCTTGACAGCGTGCGATTGGTGTTTCCATAATATGCCTATCTTTGTTAAGATGAAAATTATTTTCCCCAGAGCATTCTATTTAATGGCTACCTTCAAGATTCTCTACTTCTGCGGGGTTTGTTTGTTTGTTTTTACTTTTATCAATGACATTAAAGGCAGAGACATTCTTGAAAATAAAGTATTAGCACTTACTCGCTTGTCTAGTGTTCTTTCCCTTACGAAGCCAAGCAGCTGGTCATTGACTAAGGAGAGATCTCTCTTGCCCGCAGTAATAATTGTAACAATAACATCATGTCGAATAGCTTCCTCTGGGTCATGTGACCGAACCTTCAAATATTCTGTTACAGTGAGAAACAATGAGAAGTTTGGCTTTTTGCACATATTCTGCAACCTACTAGTAATTACAAATTGAATTCACATATTCAGTCATATGACAACAATAACCTTATTTGCAACAGGCAATTCTGAAAAGAAAAAAAAAAGCTCCTTAGAATATACTGAAACTGAGTAAGGGGAAGAAAAAAAAAAAAAAAGAAAAAGATAAAACAAATATTTATTTCCAGAGAGATAAGAAAATAAATAATTTATAAATCAGAGAGATAAGAAAATAAATAATTTATAAATAACTGGCTATTGTTAAAATTTCATTGTATCAAAAAAGAACAGTATTTTTGGTTACATCTGAAATTCTGCTCGTTGTTGGAACGATGAAGAACTGAAGGAACAAACTTTTTCTAAATTCAATGGAGGAGAGCATAGAGGAACACCAACTATTTTTGAAAATAATTCTGCATGTGGCAAAATATTTGCATTCATGTGGCAAAACTTGCTACAGAATCTGAAAATACTTTAAAACTGCAATGGTAGCTTCTTGAGGATTCATTGTAACAAAGGCCACACAATGTCAGGCATTCCACGCACACGCATGCTTTTTCCTCATACGGCTGTCTTCACCAGAAAGCAATTCTACATTAGTAAGCTCCCCCATTCAGCATCAAGCATTGGACTTGATACATTTTAGAACTTTACTGTTATGTACAGAAGTAATTACATTCTATCCTGCTCATTTCTTAAATCATTCTAAATACCAGTAGTAGCATCTCACCAGTGAGGTCTTTTGCTAAGTCTGGATGGTTCATTAAACAATGACTGGCGAATTTCACACTCTCTAATCTCACAGGGACATGGATATCATTGAACCTAGAGAGATAGAAGACTATGAATGTTAATTTTTAATTAACCTTGCAAATCAAGATTATTCTCTATGTAGTAACACGTGTTGGTAGTATGTCCCATTAATTATTAGAATGTTTTTAGATGACAAAATAATACATTACAAACATTCTGAATTTATTTTCATAATCATGAAAGCATAAAATCATAGAATGGCCTGAGTTGAAAAAAACCCATAATGATCATTTAGTTTTCATAACGCTCCTCAGATAAGTTTGTTGCTATTTCTGAAATAAAGTAAGAACTAAAATTAAAGCATAAATACACTATATTGTAGATGAAATGTTGGCACGTTTGTTTTCATTCAGTGACAAAGTTCTCCCCATCACACGTTCACTATCAATCACCACTATACAGTAAATATTTTATATATATACATACATATCATATAAATATATGAAATTATAAAGAACCTATGTATACATCCATATAACATGTATTCTTTAAAAACATTTGCTTTTGTAATGCTGAATTTCTATATTTACTTCAAAGTAAATGACCTCATTTAGAAGATAAAAGTCAAATAAAACGTACAGTTGCAGATACAGCTGAACAGTAAACACAGCAGTATTGTCTGGAATTTCATTCTGTGTAATTTATGCCATGTATCTAATGTAGCTATTTCTCTAATCCATATCCTCATAGGAATACGGCAGCAATCATTCAGGCTTTTCATTCTAAAATGCAGCCCTACGCAACTCCCTGATTCAAAGACTTAAGGAAAGAATTTGTTCAAATACAAGAAAACAGCTACATTCCCTGACAACACAAAATCGCATCACTATCAGGAAAATTCTGCAAAACAAGAATGAAAATTCAGAGTTCTACCACTACTTCTCCTACCGCCCAAGAAAGCACTGCCAGAGAGGACGATTTTGTGTGGCCAGATCAGAATCTTTAGAGCCAAAGAGTTTAGCCAAAAGTCGAACAACAGCCAAACGTTCTTCTCCATCATTGCTCTGAAAATCAAAAAATGAAAAAGAAACTGCAATTCATTACCTGTGATATCTTAAGAATAGCTCATGGCTTCCATTTCCTTCTGTTTTTATAATTTAGATTGTAAGGTAATTTCAAATAATTTTTTATAAACTCCAATCTTTCTAATTAAATTAGATTATTAAATAAATATAATTAAACACACACAGACACACACAACCTGTATAAAAGCCCAAAGTTTAAAATGTTAGTCATTGATTAGAAGACTATGCTTGGAAAACGCCTTTCAGGGATAAAATAAATAAATAAACAAGCAAATCTATAACCCAGTTTGAATAAAATGTATTTCTAACTTTTCAACAGCAAATAGTCTCATTTTTGTTTTAAAACATACTTAGGATTTCTATGCATGTGAAAAATAAATAGCAACTAAGATTTTCAAAATAGATGTGCACAAATAAAAGATATTAAAATAAAATGATGTAATTTCATTGGTTACCCATTCCTTATGTTTTATTGTCCCTATACCCTATGTGTGCAAATGCACACATACAATTCTTCACAATTCTTACCAGACACACCTTTCTAATTTAAAATCAAAACAAAAGGATAAATCAGCTACCTCCAAAGATTCATCACCAGTCAACTGAATTACGCTGACTATTAAGAACATGACAAAATATTTGGAAACAATTCCTCTATTACTAAAACATTATTTCACAAAATGAAATACTGCAAATCAATACAGAAGCTGGCAGCCTTGCATTTCATGAGTTAAGCCAGTCACATCCCAATTATTTCACAAACTTCAAGTGAAATCCAAAGATTAAGTACATACAGCTTTCAGACTAGATCATATGGATTTATGACTGCAATGCTGTTACACATTGTGTGCACGCATAGTACGCATTTGCAAGCACAGAAAGCACACAGTCGTATTTAATGCTTTGGTGCCTTTATTTTAACAACAAATGTAATATTAAACAAAAATGACAACTAGAATTTTTATCATGCTAATGAACGCTTATTCATCTACAGCACCTCACACTTCAATATCCATTTAAATTTTATTATTTGTCCCACGCTACATTGCAACCTACCTTCAGTTTGAATTCAAGCTGGGGCATGACAGACAGCAATAAGTGAGGATCTATGGCAAAAAGCTCTTGTATCAAGTCAAATACATGTTCTGATAAGTCACTTACTGAAGACTTTCCCAGTACCAGAACCTGGTTAAAAAACTAGAATGAAAGCATTATTATTCAGCAGATTTCACAGAATCATGGAATCATAGAATACTTTAGATTTGGAAGGGACCTTTAAAGGCCACCCAGTCCAATCCCCTGCAATGTACAGGGACACCTACAGCTCAATCAGGTTGCTCAGAGCCCCGTCTATGAGCCTCTTCCTTGAATGCCTGCAGGGATGGGGCTTCCACCACCTCTCTGGGCAACATGCGCCAGCACCTCCCCACACTCACTGTAAGACTTTCTCCTTCATTGAACCTAAGTCTATCATATTTAAGTTTGAAACCATTTCCCCTTGTCTTATAGCACCACAGTCCCTGCTAAAGAGTCTGCTGTCCCCTTCTTTCTTGCTTCCCTTTTCCTTCATTGGCATAAGCAATATTTAAAAACATATTTTAATGTTAATGTCACTTATGTTTTAATTCTATTGGAAGATATCCAATGCACTTTTTTTTTTATTACATTGAAGATTTTTCCTTCACAGAATCATACAAAAAGTTGAGTTAGAAGGGGCCATTTTAAAGAATGCCAGATGACTACGATAGGTCTTCTGGTATTTGACAGCACCAAAAAACAGACTAACAAAACAAAAACCAACCAAACAAAAAAAGGTAGCCAAAATATGAATGATTTCTCATGGATTTGCTATGTTTTAATGTGCTTGATACGTTTCCTATTAGGTAGTATGGATTGATACTATTTGAGGAATGCAAATGCTACAAAGCTATTACACACTTAAGCAAGAACGAGTTAAAGAACATTACCTCAACAGTCGCTCTGGCCACTATCCTGTTCCCAGTTATGAGTAATTACACAAGCATAAAGAAACAGGGGGACTGGAAAGTGGTACTTGTTGGCAAGATGTCTTCAGTTTTTACATACTTAATCTTTCATGAATTTACTTAATTCCCTTTTTAACCTATTCTGACTTTTAAGAATACCATAGAACATATTACTGATATTCATCAAAAGGAAAAATAGTAGAAAGAGGCCCTGTAAAGAACTTGAGTCTTTTAGTCTTTCTGACTAAAACAAGTTTAGGACAGACAAAATCTATGAATGAGCTGTTAGTCTGGAGTGCTTCCTCCTATATCGAGGCATGAAATGAGGATGCCTGGTTGCTAGATATAAAAAGCATTAACAATTCCTTTTGTTGCAACAGGATTCTTCAGTGCCAAATAATACTGCAAGACAGGTCATCTGTTGTCACAGTCTAGATTTATAAGAATGAGATGGAAAAAAAATCTACTTCCTCTTCATTTATATGGGACATCTTCCTATTAAAAAAAAAAAAAAAGGAAGAAAAAAAAACCAAGCAAGCTAATGATTCCTATCTAAAAAATAGTATTCCTCTAGTTGCATTTCCAAATGTGACTTTCATAAACATCATTTTAAAAACCTCCAACAAATCAAAACATCAACAAGCACAATCGTTAGTTGCAGTAATCATGAACTAATTTACATACATTGGCAATGCACGGTTCAATGGTCTGGACAGTCCTTTTCAGCAGGACTTTTGCAAGATCAAACGCTTGCTTATTAAGGTTCTGGAAAAAAAAAAAGGGGGGGAGATATAAAATTTTAAAGAAAGACAAACTAATTGAATTAACTTCATATTTCTCTCTCAGCCTTAAAAGACCATGATTTTAAGTAAAACATGTTTTGCCACCCATCTATTTATTTTCAAAGCCATCAAAGTTCATTTATATTAACTACACCAATGCAGACATAATAAGATTTTTTTTTTTATACATATACAAAGAAATCTAAACTTTCAAAGTCATCTAGGTTGTTATCAGTCTAGTATTGTACTAGTAATTAAAGAAATATCTTAACATACAATCATTAAAAATTTCGAAGAAACTTTATCCCAATTCCATACTTTGGTAAGTATCATGCACCAAAGCTGTCACACTGAGGTGTCTTGAAACACAAGTCTACAAATCTAAACATTGTTTTTATTAATCTCAAGCAAGGTAAGGAATGTAAGCACACATCTAAAAAATGTGACTGTCCAAATCTGCACAAAATCCACATATATGCATGACACATATGCAATATATCATCTCATCTAGGGATTAATGCAGCTTGGAGAGAAAATGAAAAAAAAAAAAGAAGAGAGAAGGCTGGATTAGCTGACTGCCCTGAAAATTATGAACCACTGCAAACAAAATACAGATAAAGCATAAGGATGACCAGTTATTAGAAAGATTGTATTTGGCAAGTCCACACTGAGAATGATTCTCTCATGTTCTTTTAGCTGTCAAGATGACAAAAATAAAGCTCTCATCAACTGATATTAAGGAGAAACAAATGGCCAAAGGCTCAAACAAATACCTCTTCAATCAGATTGATATGTATAAAATCTTCACAAATTTTTGCTACTACACAGTCTAAAACAAAATTACTTCTCTCCGTATCAGACCACCATTAAAATCACCTTGGTATGTTTGTACTGAACTGACAAACTGCCGCCCGTATATAAAAGTACATTTCACTGGGGATCTTCAAATAAAATAAGCAATCTCTTAGGCAGAGCATAAATCCTCAAAGTCTGGATAGGACATGATGTAGAAGATGCAAAAATTACATGAACTTTATCTTCTTTAAGGAATGGCTTTGACAGACTGAAAGTACCGGTTTTAAAATTAATAAAAACAACTACAGCCTGATGCTATGTGTCTTCTGAGCTGTGATGTATCACACTGTTGTTAAAAAACTGCATTTAATAGAGGAGAGCCTTGTTAGCACACTCAGAAAGAAGAACAACGTATATTAGGACAACTTTATTGATAATGAAAGTGCAAATAAGTGTCATTTAGATGCTGAGATACTTCAGTAGTATTGGTATACTTCTTTTTAATTGCATTATCCTCTTAAACGATGTGGAAGAGTTTGTTTGAAAAAGGAATAGAATACATCATCTAAAATACACATTTCAACTTCGTTACAAATATGAACTTCTGTTAAATGCAATCGTCTAGCCATGCTGGTATCTACGTAATGTATAGCAGAGAACAACTTATCAACTGCTTGCACAGGTATAAAAGCACTGTTATAAGTTCTGTACCAGAAAATAAACTACGCTTTTCATGCAATCAGTGGTGTTTTTGATTTACATGAACTAAGGACAAACAATGAACATAATCCCAGAATTTTTAGGAGATCTTTGCATGAAAGGAGAACAATTACTACAGTCAAACTCTGCTTGGCAGAAAAAAACAAAATAACTTGGTTTTATTTATTTGTTAAGTAACATGTAAAGCAGCAGCTAAAGTTCTTTTGTTATGGGTAACAAAGAAAGGTTAAGATAGACAAAATTACTGAGAAAAGCATGAAACTGCACTCTGAGTACAGCCTATTACTTTGCCAGTCATGATGGCCTAAAGCCAATGAGGACTGGCAATCAGTGATATAAAAGATATTAAAAAATATTAAATAAGTTGCACATCCCAGTATTTACTCGAGTTTTGCCTTCCTCTCATCAGTCTTTACACCTTCTCTCAATAGTCAAAATTACATTATTAAAATAATACGTATGCTGAAGAATCATATTCATTTTTGCTTTGCTTACATGAGCAAGTTACAACAAATTGTTTAGTTCCACACGGTCTACCAAGGTCTTTGTATCTAAAGAGCAAGGCATCACCAGGCACTTGCCAGACACCTACTCTTCAATACACTTCTCATCTCTACTGCCTGTAATTGACTACAAACAACTCAGAAAGATCTGTGTATTTTAAAATAACCCTTCTATAGTTAAGAGGCCTCTCCTGCCATTAGGGATTCTAACAATACATCATCTCATTGCTGTCAATAGAAAGGAGCTGATACTATGACACTGCATCTCATGGCTTCATGTACAGCTTGTCACACAAGAGGAGGGTCACTTACAGCTACAGGGATGTGGACCTCTACAAAAGTTGAAAAGATTACAGAATTCATAAAAGAGTACAGAGAATTAAAAGCAACTAGCTGAACTAGAAAACTAATGTGCTTTAGGTAAGAATAGGATTTATTGGGACAAAAGTTTAAGGTGGAAAAGAAACAGGAAAAAAATAACAAGGAGATGGAAGGGAATCTGACTGACAGATGCAAGAAGCAAGTCTCCACAGAAGCCTGGAGAAATATATATATATATTTTTGGAAGTAAACATGTTCTCAGAGTATTAAATATGCTTTGTTCCTGTTTAAGTACAGAATTTCTTACTAATGAGTAATCCAGACACAGCTAAGAAACAGCACCAAACAAATCCTAATGGCAATTTTCAGCCTACTTTTACAAGGCTTGAAAAAAATACAATCGTCATGGATAACCTAAAGTGTGCTGAAATATAAGCAAGCTAAAGGCAATTAAGATTGTTATAATGATATATTGCTAAAATATTTTACTTTTAAATATTTTTACCTTGTGTGCAGGAATGAGGTTAATCAAAATGGAGTCCAGCAGCTCCTGAGTTACTCCATCGCCTTCCATGATGATAGAACTCATCAAATCCAGCATATGCATTTGTACCTTCTGGTTGTGGCTATTACTAAGAAGATAAAAGCATATTATCAAGTCAAACTTTTCAGACCCTGGGAAATACTAGCAGCACTTCAAAAGACAGTGGATTAATACTGAACAGTGTTCAACTCTTGCATTTTCAAATGTTGAAAATATCAGCGTAACTATTTTGACTTCCCTCTGCTCTAGAAAAATCCAAAAATCTAGAATACTCTAGCTTTGCTTTAAGAAGGGAAACAAACGAGAAGCAAACATCCAACCACAGAAATAAAAACGCACATAAGTCAGAATGAAGTATACCATTGCAACATAGAAATTTTAAGAAGTCAGAAATGTCTGCTTTTAGAAACACACCTCTCTATATTGCCAGTAATTGGTACTCATTTGCTTTCCTATTACCTCCTCATTTGGAGGAAGGGGGACTTGTTCTGTTCAGATTTATTCATTTGTAGGCTACGTAAGGATTCAGTCTATCCCCAAATCTGATGATATTTTGACAGTTTAATATAATTGAAGTGATTCAACTTACTTGATAACTGAAAAAAGAGTCCTAAAAAGCTGAATAAAAATTTCATTGCAATCTTCCAACTCAAAGCAGATGTTGTAAGATTTAACCCAAGCTAAATTCTAAAACAAAAATAGGATATTCAGGATATTAAAACTTTGCAAATCACTTAAGTATAATCATGTTAGTTAATTTTTCTTCTATTCAGATAAAAATATTATACAATAGAAAACCCTTTGGAGAAAGAGACTGGATATTTGCTTTGCATATATACAGCTCTTAACACAAAGGGGCTTTGCAGTACACATCCACAAGAAAAATTAGAGAATAATCTGATTTCTTAGGTACAAAAACAGATTGACACAAGCTGTTACCATAATAAGGTTATATCTAGACTTATTTTGGATTCATGGTACGAAACAATGCTGCTTTTTTAAATTAGTAAGATATTAAATAATAAAACACTTTCTAAATGCACACTGATAAGATCCCAACATTTCTTGTCCCACCATCAATATAAGAATATTTGCATTTTAAACAGCATTTAAGTTTTTTCTCTTTACAAGGTAAGAAAACCTTAAGGGTACACAAAAAAAAAAAAAAAAACCAAACCCAAAAACAAAAAATCCAATGCCTAAAATTGTAAGATAAAGGCTAAACATTAATAAATACCAATCATTTTAACACAACCTCAACTGCAGGCAGCATGAACTTATGAAATACCTATGAAATTTTAACTGTTGAAAGAAGCAATCTATTGAACTTTACTTTGCTATCATTTACACTATAAACACCTGTAAATTGGGCACATCTAAGGTAGGATCAATTACATTTCTTAGAATCACAGAGCAAGTAGCACATCTACTGAAAGTTTCAATTACTACGTTACCTCTAACAAGTAAAAGTATCTGTTAAACTGAGGGCTTTTTGTGTCCTCCAAGCCTTTTAATTGTCTTGTAATAAACAAGAATATGTCCTGTCAAAACACAAGCAGGTGTTTACAAGTTAGATTCTGCAGAGAATAAAAATACAACCTGTTAGTACTGACATCTACTCCCTTTTACAGACTCATGATATAAAATATTTTAGACACTGACAGAAATCTATCAACAATGCATTTCAGGCCCTTAAAACTCTCCACTGACTCACAGGACTAAACCAAGATCTCTTTAATAAAATTGAGTATCAGTACAAATGCATTAAAAAAGCTGAACAATTTTTGCTCACAACAGGAGAATAAGGCAGGGAAAAAGCCTTTATTTACCTTAAGTTTGTCATGGGAAGTATATGGAGCTTCAGGAGCATAGATACGAAAGATATCAGCCAAGCAACATGCTACAAGGAGGCGCACATCTTTATTGGGATTCCTGAGGAAGAATTCAGATGCAAGGTGCAAGGCTAATGGGAGATACTGCTGTTTCTCATCTTCTGAGTCCTGGTCCATATCCATGAACGTTTTTACCACCATCTGGAAAATACAGGGGAAAAAAAAAAACAAAACAAAGCCCATTTTAGTGCTTTTAGTGCTTTCAGCTTTTATTCATAGAATCATAGTATCTCCAACGTTAAAAAAGTCCTTCAACGTCATCCAGTTCAATTGTCTACCTACCACCACCACTTCCCCATTAACCACTTAGTACCACAAAAAAGTGTTTCTCGAACATCTCCAGGGATGGTGGCTCAGCCGTCTCCCTGGGCAGCCCATTCCTGCACCTCACCACTCTTTCAGAGAACAAATTTGTCCTACCATCCCATTTGAACTTCCCCTGGCACAATTTGAGGTCATTCCCTCCAGTCCTATCACTAGTTATGCAGGAAAAGAGGCTGATCCCCACCTCACCATAACCTCCGTTCAAGTAGTTGTAGAGTGCAAGTAGGTCTCATTCCTTATACTTTCTAAAAAGATGAAACAATACATTTTAGACTACTGAGCTGCAGTAATGCAACTTTTTGTTTGGACAAACATCAGAAAGAGAAAAGCATTATTTGGATGCTTAAATGCTTACTGAACGTGAACTCCATGTTTTACAATAAGACACTGAAAAATACTGCATCTCTTCTCATTTTGCCGATACGAACCTGAGGTGCAGCACAAAATCTTACGTATTGATGAGCTTGGAGCCCTAAATCATTTCAATGTGAGGACTTGCCTCAGTAGGAGGAGCTGGAGCTGGAGGTCATCTCAGCCAGCTTGACCTAAAACATGGGTCACAGGACAGTGGAGCTGCGCAATCAGCCATACCAGCCTACAAGTAGGCAATCTTAACTGGCTGCATCAAGGCACAGAGTCCAAGGGCTACTTTACATGCACACAATCCTTTTATCTGTATTAAATGAACTAGATACCAGACAAGCATTTTATCCCTCATATAAAATGTCCAACTCCGCAGATCTGCTCTCTCTCTGCATACTCAAAACTGTATCTATATTCTCATATATATAAGGAAAAAACCGTATGTTTTTCCTTGTCTCCTCTAGCACAGTGAAGAAGTACTAGTTCCCATGAAATGCCATCAAAATTGGCCTTAAATGTTTCATTTCGTTGAAATTTTATAATCTCAACATAATTAGTTGGCAAAACTGAAAGTGAAAATTTAGTTTGAAAAAATTAAAGAGCCACAGATTTAACTTTTGAAATAGGAGCATTAAGGGACAAAAAGCCCCCAAGATACCAGCACAGAACTGCAGACAGTGTTCCACAGGTAAATATGTCATTATGACCCAAGTTAAATTTTGTCTTTCTACTTACTAGCACTCTTAGAGTGAAAATTGTGAAGCAGAGCCATAGGAGTCTGTAAACCCAATACACATGTCTACCCAGTAATCATAAAGAAGAGAGATAAGAAAACAGAATGGTAAGTTGATGGTTCAAGTCTAGCCTGTAGAATATTACAGTAAAACACAAGAGAAGACTGAACTCACAAAGCTAATAAACACTTCTCTCATGCTTGCCGCAATTCTTTTGTTACTGTGTCATTCAAATGATAATAAGGCTGTTCCTCCCTTAGTAAGAATGCCACACTTCCAACATGAAAACAGTGCCTTACTTCACTCCTTCCCCACATTTTGGAACTCAGTTTTAAATGCAGTACATCTTACTAATCAGGTGTTTAATTGTAACCTAACCCGCACTATTACTCAAAACTCCTCAGTTTCTATCAATGTACATCATCGTTCTCTCGTGACCTAACATCTAGGAAAAATCAAGGTGGGTGGGAACAAAAACCAACCAGAACAAAACAGAACCTGAAAGACACTGCCCACAAAAATCCCAATTCTACTCACATCAGCCTGTTTCCCATAGATTATTCTTTAGGTATAATTAAAGACATTAGCTGAAAGGACAAAAAAACAACTCCTACAAAACTCTGTTTTTCTTCCTTCAGCTGACAGCACAGGTCTCTCTGCTGCAGTGTCACAGATCACCTGTCCTTCCTACATCCTCCAATTTAAAAATTAAAAACAAACAAACTGAAAACCTACACTTCATAATCCACCAGATTCTTTCAGTACAAAAAGTAACCACCTCTTTTGTCTGCTGATGGCAGGAGGGGAACAACTGCCTTGAACATGGGAATACTCTGAATTATAGGCAGGAAAAATGTAACAGTAACAATTGTTAAGTATTGATTCAGATAACCACATTATTGAAGGCTTTAAGAACAGGGTAGAAAGGACTGAAACATCTGTGGCTTCGGAGGTCAAAGATAAACTGTATCCACAGCCACATAAACTTGTCCCACTAAGAATCCTTCCAATCTGGATAACCGATATAAGCAACCATTCCTTCTCTCTCTCAAGTCCTATCTCCTCTGTGCCTGTAGGTATCATAAGCTTCATAAACAGAATACCCTGGACAAATAAGGAATCAATAAGGAATACAGGAAAAATAAGAAATCATGTGTATGGGGTATATAAAACACATACCACAAAAAAGCAGAACAACAACAACAACAACCCCCCCCCCCCCCCAAAAAAAAAAAAAAAAAAAAACAACCCCAAAAAAGGAATTAATATATAAAAATTAACTATAAAAGACAATGCAATAGTTCAAAGCATCATGTACATCTTTCTAATAAATAGCAGAGCATTCTGGGAAAAGGTAGTTAATATTTTTGAAGACTTGCATTAAAGTACACCCTACAGGATCTGTTGATTCTGTCAAGGTTCAACAATACTATATATTTCTTGAATACATGTAACTAACTGTATCTAAAATCATACACCATAGGAGTACTCTCTAAAGCCAAGCAACTACTGGCACTGCTTAAGGCATTACATACTAGAACAACTTCCAAACACCTGCTCATCTACATAAGAGATCATTGTTGAAACAGAAGAGAAAAAAACAGCCCAGACATTAAGTACAATATATGCTTGGCTCTCAGCACTTGCTAGAAAGCCAAGAACTCAGTCAAAACTTCATCAGTTACAAGGTCGGTATTGTTGCCCTCTAGCACAACTGAAAAACTAGTTATCTAATCATAATCAAGCAACCTAAGCCTTTAGAAGTACAAAAAATGGCCTATGTGATTAAATCATTTATTCATTAATAGAATGGTATATAGCAGTGACACACTCCTGCCTTTCCACAGCTATCCTCCTATTTGCTCACAAGCTCTCTAAGATGGAAACCACATTCCCTTCCCCAGCGTTTATACAACTTTAACACAAAGTCTTGGTCTATGAATGTGAGTCACAAATACTCCCAAAACGCTAAAAACCGAAATGACTGCATACATTAAATTCCTTCAGTGTTAAGGTCTGATGAAAAAAAAAAAGTAGTTAGTTCTTATCACTTCTCATAGCTGGTGGTGCTCCCCAGTGGTTAATACTGGGGCAAGTCTCGTTCAACATCTTCATCAACGACCTGGATGAAAGGATAAATGCACACTCAAGTTTGCTGATGATTCATTCAAAGCTGGGAGGAGTAGCTGTCAGACAGAAGGCCATGTTGCCCGTCAGTGAGACCTAGACAGCTCAGAGAGTTGGGCAGAGAGGAACCTTATGAGGTTCAACAAAAATAAGCATGGCGTCCTACATATGGGGAGAAAGAGCTGCTAAATCGCATGTTCCTTTGGAGAGAAATAAGAAAATAAATGAACTACTGTAGCATGCAAGTTTCACAGTGCTCAATAAATATTGGCAACATATTAGGAAGTTCTGATAATATCTTATGAAAGTTATTTCTTCATATTGCAATTATTTTCCCAGTTACAAACCTTTAGCCATACCATAGAAATATGACAGCCATTGTGCTGCAGTACCAGTAACAACTGCGGTAGCTAGAAATGGGTGTACTGGAACAACGTGCTTATCAAACTGAAAACCTGGAATTACAGTCACACTAAGCCAGTTTTGATTCCAGGAGAAAAACAATTAAGCTGTAACAGGAATTCACTACGTTTTCAAGTTGCAGTACTGTTGGTTAAGTGACGTCCAGCCATACAGTAGAACCAACCCTAGCTAGGGCAGCAATTTCCATTGATGGAAAAACCTACCAGACTTAATAGTTTCCACCACAGACAATCGTCCCCAGTGGAAAAATCAGGAGACAAAACAGCAGTATTTGAATATATTAATGTAACACCATCCACTCTTTTCTGAGCAGTTAAGCATCCAATTTCCACACCAATTGCTAGCACAGGTAAACAAAATACAGCTGTTCACATTTCAGATTAAATTCATTCTACGCTGCTTTGATTGTGTGCAGTGTGCCCTGGTGGCCAAAGAAGGCCATTGGCTTCCTGGCTTGTATCAGGAATGGTGTGGTGAGGAGTAGGGAAGTCATCCTGCCCCTGTACTCAACGTTGGTGAGGCCTCACCTCGAGTACTGTGTTCAGTTTTGGGTGCCTCAGTACAGAAAGGATGTGGAGGTACTGCAGCAGGTCCAGAGAAGGGCAATAAGGCTATTGAAGGGCTTGGAAAAATCAGCCCTGTGAGGAGAGGCTGATGGAGCTGGGGTTGTTTAATCTGGGGAAGAGGTGGCTTATTACTCTCTTCCAGTACCTGAAAGGTGCTTACAGTGAGAGCGGGGTAGGTCTCTTCTCACTGGTGACAGGTGACAAGATGAGGGGAAATGGCCTCAAGTTGCGCCAAGGTAAGTTTAGGTTGGATGTTAGGAAACACTTCTTTACAGAAAGGGTGGTTAAACACTGGAATAGGCTTGAATTGGAATAGGTTGAGTCACCGTCCCTGGATGTGTTTCGAACTGTTTGGATGTGGTGCTCATAGATATGATTTAGCAGAGGGTTGTTAGAGTTAGGGTACTATGGTTAGGCTGCAGTTGGACTTGATGATCCTTGAGGTCCCTTCCAACCTGGGTAATTCTATGATTAAACACGTCTTCATTAAGTTATCACATACTGGCACTTCACTAAGTGTTAAAACTAACCTAGAAATTTTCATTATTGCTATTTTTACCATAGTACCTCAAAATTCTAACTCTCACACTAAGATTCCATCCTCCCAGGCTTTCTAAGCATAGCTAGAGCATTTCACTTCCATAACATAAGAGACAGTACAGACATGCAAACCACTTCATTCCAGCTGGAGAGAACTCTTCTAAGTCACTCTACGTATTATGAACACACTGAAAACTGAAGAATTTAAAACTTTCTGGGAGGTGCTTATCTGAATATATAACAACACATACTGTGCAAGCCAATTGCTCTGGGCTATCCCTTACACTTGCTGGAGAGAAATGAACAGACACTGACCAAATTCAAGCACAGATGTCTGATGACATCTACAGACCTGAGTTCCCTTTTCTCCTGGAAGTGCCTAATTCTTTCTAAAAGCCTAGCTCTCTCTTCAAGAGTACGGCTAGCATAAGGAAAAAAGCCAAGAGAAAGTCTGGTATCAAAGTCCACACAAATACTGAAATGTTCAGTTTTGTCATTGAAGAGTTTTTATTTCTTTTCTTAGATGTTTTAGGCAATATCATATATTACCTTTGCCATTACCTATTAATGGTAAGTGATGACCTCTGATTAAGAGCAATAGTATTAACTACAGACATGTTTATCTGGGAAAAATGTTTCTCAACAGCTGCAGAAGTAATGATGTAGACTTGAGATGAGAGATCTTGGTTTACCTCAGATACAGTCTTATCTATCAGCTGGAACCACCAGAAAATATGGAAACAAGGAAATTACTGCATGGATGGCAGTAAAACTGAAATACCTCTAAACAATCACATACTTAGCAAGAGGTTTTGTTTGCTTTCCTTTATAATACATCAAACAAGATTATCACAGGGTCAGAAAACAGCAAACGTTAACCTAATTATCAGGAAAGGTGATTCAGCAACACAACCCACAGGCTGACATCAGAAGAATGTATTAATACAAACCAATTTGGAAAGACTAAATAGACAAAGGAGTTTAGAAAAACAGGATAACACATAAAAAGGGATTTACAAAATTACTTTGCTAACCCGATAAACTTACTTTGTTAAGCCCATCAACTTTCCAAACAAGGGAGACCATGACAAGCAATGTAAGTGTCAAGGAGAGCATCACACTGAGCCATGCTGAAATAAGTTGGAGGAGATGGAGTTTAGTTCAGTATTGTCACTCCTCAGACATTTTTTTAAGTGTTAACTTGAAAGGACATACAGGACCTGAGTGAATTTATTAGCTGAGAATGGCGTTATAATTGACCCTGTTTGCTGTTCCCATAAACAACTGCGGCATAAGAAGTAGGAATAACGACAACTGACAGCTAGAGACCAGTAGCACAGGACAGAAGAAATAACGAAAATTAATCTACTAACATAGTCATATGCCTAGTGTTTAAAACCAACAATTTGTGCTAAGAGCTCATCAGCTGGAAACAGAAGACGGGCATTTATTAAGCAACTGTAAAGAGATTATGAGCCAATAACAGACCATGTGCAGGAAAACAATGAAAATGCAATTGCAGGATGTGACAGGAGAGGTATTTTCAGACAAGGCAAGGAAAAAAACCAGCAATACTACTCATGAAATGCTAAAAATATTGAACGCTAATTCGAAACGTACTTCTCCAGTCTGATTGCCTGTACTGATGAAAAAACAACACAAAAAAACAACAATTCAGTTTGGGAAAGGTATGGAAGATGGCTGCAAGAGGAGACTAAAAAGCCTTTTGGTAAAAGGGGACAATACAATTAAAAGACTGCGACCTGTTTGATTTACCAAAACAACCACCAAAACTGAAGTATTTAATGCTCTTTAAAAACAAGAGAGCTATTTATGCTAAGGAAAAAGACTCATTTAATTGCCTTTTTAACAGTCCTAACTTGACAGAAACAGATACACAAATTAAGCAAGGGACATATGTGGATCGTAGCGAAAAATGAACTAGAAAGGAGTATTATTTCTGTGAAGTTTTGCTGTTGTCATTAGTAACATTAAAAGCAGTGCCCCCTTTCTGGTACCATTACAACCCATAGAAGAACTTTATTTTCTGATTTCCACTCCTAATTCTATCCACAATCTGCACTCTTTGACATGACCCTTACGCAGCGCTAAATAACTCAGAAACAGAAAAGAAAAAAGAAATGCATAAAATATTATGCGAAGCACATTGGGGCAAAGACTATTTGCTTCCTTCTTCATACCCCGCTCCTCAGCCTACGTTGACAAAGGTTTCCAGCTAAGAGATGTAACGCAATGGCAGCCTGCACTGCAATGATCCTGTGATCAGACAAACTGCTTAAGCAGCTGTCCTTCTTCTGAAGAGAGAGGGCATTTCTGTGGAGCTTTGGCCGATTGCCAGATCACAAGCAAAGTAGTCTTGTAATTTACTGCTATCTTCACATTCATAAAGCAGCAGGCTCTGTATTAGATTTGCTTGATGTAAAGAAGATAATTAGAATATTTTCTAAAAGCCCAGAAACTAACCTGACCTAAGAAAAAGCAAACACATTGACTACTACTTAAAGAAAAGCAATACACTGAGTAGTTCATCTATTTGGAGAAACTTTTTTGACACTTACATTTTAAAGTAACTACATAAAGATTATAAACATCACACACACCACATGATAACCAAAACAAAACAGCAAATACTGTTACAAACTTGGGAGAGGCAGTACAATTACCTGTGCACTTCATTTCCATAATTAAAAATATAGCAGTATTTAAGTTCTGCTATAAATGTAGAAGATTCCCCGCGTAACACAAATGCTAAAGGTGGGGTGAGGATATGGACAAATGTGAGGATAAAAAAAAGTCACATGCCTTGATCCAACATGTCTTTCACATCACAACTTATTTAAATAGTGGTAGAATCCAATATCATTATTATGCAATCCCAGCTCCTTCACTGTAATACGTAATTATGCTTTTTTTCTCCTCCAAGACAAATGCTACTCTACAGCCAAGTCTTTCTTTTTTTTCTTAAGCAGGAGCCACTATTCCTCACATAAGAACATCCTATAAATTCATTTATATTGACTACTGTACAATACAAGATCTTTTTCACCTCTCCCCTGCTTTGAAAGACTCCTTCAAACTATTAAAGAACTCCATCCAAATAGATCATGCTTCTGTTTGTTCTGAAGATACTAAAATTTGTTGGTTAAGAGAAAGCAGAATATAACAGTGTTAACACCCAGGAATTTAAGAGAACTTCCCTTGTAACTGACTTACCAGAGGTAAAAATAATCTTGGAGCTGATTCAAATTCAGCAACCAGTGACTGGCTCTGCTGATTTGAACTCAGTCAAGAGCCGGTACTAAGTCAAGAACACAGTACCCAGCACAGCTTTTACTGACACCCAATTTCTCTGAAGTTCTGTACATAGTGACAGCTATGAAATACCACAGCAAGATGAAGCACAGACAGAATTTCAGACCAGTGTGCCAAGCAGGAATCACAGCAGTGCACAATTTAAACCCCTCTCCCGGTACTTACAGTTTTGATTCCATGTGACACAGAGATCCTGTTAAACAGCTCGCTGCCACCATCTGCTTCTCCTTCCCACATTACTCACCCTGTCCTGCTTCTGGCCATGCAGTGCCACCACGTATTTTGCACTGGCTCCAACATCTGCTGGGTAACTGCTAGTTGATGTGAAATGCAGAAAACCTCCTCAGAGAATATCCCGGATGGTTTTCTGACAGGCATAGATAAGCCAGCAGATGGGAAAAGACAATTCAGTGGCCAAGACCAGAGAGTGAAGAATTTATCCTTCTGGTAGATAAACCAAGCTCTTCACTTAACCATAATGCAGACTCTCAACAGTGACAAGCACATGAGGCCTGAAATTGGCAGCTGTATTCAAATCCTGCTAGTCTCCCCTAAACACATCTTTAACTCTGTTCATTAGAACCCAACATATGTATAAGATGCGACCACTGATAATCTTGAATTCTTTGTCTCAGAAACATTCTGGTCCAGGAAACTCCCAAACTTGTATCCAATACATCAATCCATTTATTCATTTTAAATTTACTGATGTATTTCCTGGTTTTGTCTCCTGATCTGAGACAGCAGAACTTAACTTATCCATTTACATCTCTACATCATCACTTTGTGTTCTCACCATCTTTATTATTCTCATCACTTCCTCCAAAGGGTCACCAGAAGTGCAGTGTCAAAGAGCATATCCACACAGTTTTAAAACTAGCACAGATGCCTGATTTCTAGAAAGGAAGCATAATATCCATGGCTGTTTGCAGTCCTGCTCATAACACAACTTTATGGTCCATTTCCCTTTCCAGACAGAAGTTGCTCATGATAGGTTTCACTATATGGTCTATGCTGATGCATTTCTATTCCCTGACTCAGTCCTCTAAAACATAAATTCACAAATACTTGTTTTCTCTTCACATTTCTTACCTTTTTATTAAGTCTAAGATCTTCTACTGGATTCATCTCATCCACTTTAAAATATCTGACTGACTAGGAATTCTGTGAAATCCTCAGAATCCTATGAATCGAACCAAACCAATTCACCTCATAATTTCCCAAACAGCTAAAAAAAAAAGTTATCAAGCACACTATTTATTCTTGGTTAATTCTAGGCTCTGTCATTAATAAAAATTACTTCCTTAAATCTACTTCTTCTTTGTAGTCAGTTTTTCATTCCTGGCTACTCAATCCAAGATCTTTAAAAATAATTCATTACAAAAGTGTTGAGAAATATTGTTAGTTTGTTCTTTCCATACTTGAATTCTTCCAAGTATTTTGTTATCCTGGTTTAAAACTCTGTTGCCCAATTTGCTATGATATAAGCTATAATTCTCCAAATCAAATCACAAGCTTTAAGTGGGTATATACTTCTTCTCAAATAACGAGAGGGAAGGGCCAGTGGAAATACTAATCAACACTTCATACTTAAGCTGCATACCGCCTTGGAGACATCTGTGATTAGTGTGCGGTGCCACAGCACCAGCATTAATTTTGTTAAGCAATTCAATCTGCAGTGGTATCTAGTCTTTATTACTAGAAAGATTTGGAAAAGGATTCTTTCCAGTTTTTCCTGCCAGAGTTTAACAGTTGTTTAAGTACTCTGAAGAAGGTTAACATTTCATAAATTAAAACACTGAAAACCTTCCGCTTTCTCAGAAACTTCACTCCCACATTTATAGATACATAACAGAAGAGTATTTGCAGAGGGACTAAAAAGACTATTCTTTAAATATTATAATTATAATTCAAGACACAATCAGAAGCGTTTCATTAAACCTTTTCCCCTAAGGTACACTAGCAAGTGCTATGTATGGTTGGGGCAAGACCAAAAACATTCTTAAAAGCGTATTCCCTGTGGTGAAGGAGTCTCTGTTTCCACATGAAGTTTCCCCAGTACTTTTATAATAACCTCCAGATGTGAAAGTGAGGATTCTTTATAACCAACTCATTGCTGTGTGATAATTCATTTCCTCTTCCAGAGGACAGGAGGTGGTGTTGAACAAGGAACTATTTTCGTTTTCTAATGTGAACTGAGTGCAAGGCTTCATTTTGCAGTGAACATTAAGTCTCAGTTCTCACAACAAAATCAAGCCTCAGACTTGAACTTTAAAATACAACTAGTAGACTACGCTTACAGTACTAACAATATTTCAAAAACAGATCCATGGTTACTACTACACTACAGTGCAGTTGTGTTCCATGGCGCATCACACAGTCCTCCTGACCCAATCGTCCACAGAGAAGATGTAGAAGGCAAGGCATGCCTGTGCCTGCTTGCGTTCCTACACAACCAATGAGACAAACCAACAAATCCATTATTTTCTAAGAATATACAGTTTTTGTATTTCAGCAATCCTGTAAACTATGGTGAACTGAAAAGTTAACACATCTACTGAAGCAGAAGAACTACACAAAATATTTGTAATGTCTTGATCTTCAGCAGCAACAGAACAGTAACAGAAGAAAGAAATCAGAAGTTATTTAGCAGAACCTATTCAATGACTGGCAATTAGACAGTGCCACCACGCACAGTAGCACACAGAAGTATCAACGATAACAGGAAAATATTCTTCAGCTGCAGCATTCATTTTCTGGCTTTGTTAAGAAGCAGATTGCACTTAGCCTGAATGAACTGCAGGAGGCAATGATGCCATGTCCCAGCGTGAACCTGTGCCTGGTGATAAAGCTGTGCCAAAGAATTTTGTCTGTGTGCCTGTTACCTACTGCAGCCTTAATAAAAAGCTCTCATTAATGGAGATAATCTAGAACACAGATGGTGGGTTTCCATTTCCATGTGAAAGAGTGGATAAAAATGAGAATTGCCAAATAGTAAAAACAAACAAAGCAACCTACTACAAAACAACAACAGCAACATGTTATTTCACAATCCAAATCGATACTGCAGACCAGAAACAACAACAAACCCTAACTGATGGTGCTTTAACCAGAACCTGCTTCACACAACTCACTGCCTAGAACAGACACTCCCACTCAGCCCAGTGCCATGGAGATCAGCAAACAACTGGTGGGTCTCTCAGTCACTGCATGCATCAAGCTGGAAACGACTCTGCAAAGACCTTCTATTCAGACAAATGCTAATTCCCCAAAGAAGAATCATTTTAACAGAAAATTCTGCTACCCTTTTTACCCCTTGCTACACATTAGGTACATCACTAGCAATAAATAAATAAACAAATAAATAAATCCCCTTTAGGTGGCCACCAAGTTCAAAATGGGGCTCTTCATTCTTCCAGGATGGACTGAAGGCAAAATGCAGGCATCTGCTCACTGTTTATGTGGTCACTTTGTTTTTTGGTAGCCCACTAAGAGCACTGAGTTGCTGGGAGGGAGGAGGGAAAGGCTGCAAGAATTGGGAACTAAAACACAATTGCAGTAGTTTGCTGGTTGCAAGTCTTATTTCTTTCTTTAGTACTGGCGAGGAAAAAAAAAGTGTAATTACTGCATGGAAAGTGTGGTACTTGTAGAATTTATTATATAAATTTAAATTATTTTATTTTGACATAATTACAAATATCCCCAGTAATAAACACTGATTTCTCATCTGTATTAAAAAGAATAAAAAATATTCTAACGAAGTTTTCCCCTCTTAGAATTTTCTACCAAAAATATATAAAGTGGATGGATGGAACATCAAAAGAATTAACACAGCTGATATAAAAGTCAAATCCATGGTGCTCAGAAACAGAATGATTCTAAAGGCAGAATGAAGTTTCTAAGAAATAAGCCTGGTAAAAGATGATGACATGCCCATGTAGCTTAGTACTACGTAAGTAAAAAAAAAAAAAGGCAGTATGAGAAGCCTACAGTAAATTCAACTGATATATAATACTGCCATCATAATTGCCTTACAAAGGACAATGTAGGAGATTGGGAGAAAGGGATAAAAAAGAGGGAAAAAAAAACCCAAACAGACTTACACATTCCTGTGCCTGTCTCAAATTTGTTTTTATTTTCTGGAATTATCCATCTATATCCATCCTATCAGCAGTCACAAGACTGGATTTTTGCTTGTTAAGCAATTCAAACCATGTTGTTAATTAGCTGTTTGGTTCAAAAGTGTACCTTGAACTAATTCACTAAGTCACAAAGTCACTTCTCCTCCCTGATCCACAGTAAATGTTCTTTTCCCAAAAACATGAGATTTTGGGGCACCCAATTTATTAAATACATAGAAATAAAGGACTGCTTTAAGAGAGCTCTACTGTACCTTCCTGCATGGGCAGTATTGTGCACTACCTCCACAAACTGTTGTGTTTCTGTTTATTTTCTGCAGTTATTTTAATCTCGGGCTAATGAACTCTTATTTGGGAACTTTTTCTCACGTTCTGAGAAATTCAAGTAACTCATTTTTTTCCACAAGAGTTCTGCAACTGTTGCTTATCAGTTCTGTCAGATTTTTGCCTTGTGGCTAGTTAGAATATGCCAGCAACTGCCATACCTGTCCATCAGCATTCCTCGTATGCAATTGCAGCTTTACTGCTGCTGATTTTGCCAAGATAAGTAGCAGGCAATATATCAGAAACAAAACATTATTGCAAGGATTCATTTTTGCTGAAAGATTTCAACACGCTTTTAAGCGCTTTGCCTTCTAAGTTACAGCAGAGAGCCTTCTTGTGTTATAATTTTCTTAGTGAAATATGTGAAGATCACTCATGCCCCAAAAAGTCAGAGACCTCAACCATTTTCCCTCTTTGCTAAGTACAGACTTCAGATGAAGACATCACCAGGCACTCTCCATTAGCCAGACCCCACAGATTCTTACTGCATCACTGTCATTAGGCAACATTGCCCCATTTTTAACCTCTATATCCACTTCTGCTTTATTCTAATGCTCTCCACCTACTGTCACTATTTCATTATCTAAGCAAAGATATATTCTCTATAAATACATTACACAAAGAACTAAAACCAGACAAAGTTAGAAAGGCTGAAAGGTCACTGTATAGAACTCGTGACGTTTTCCTACTTAAAAAGAAAACCAGAGACTGTTTAGAAACATTCAGTTGCATAATTATTCATTTTGAATTTAGATTAGAACAAGATTTATCTAAAACATGTTGCTGAAATCAGCAATTTGCAAGTGCTAAATATCATTTAAGTGGCTGCCAGCAACATTCTCATAAAGAATGTCTGAAACAGAAACCAAGAAAAATTTTGAGAGGTGTACCACCACGCTTAATGAGAACAAAAATAATTAAAAATAAAATCAAAAGACTTAAGGTAGAACAGTTTTGTCTTTTTCCAACCACTTTTATATGTTACATTTACCCAGAAAATCCTCTATCCAAGAGAAAATTAGAGATACTTCAACACTAAAAGTACAAAACAACGTAAGACTCGATTCATTTTTTGAGCTAACGCCACTATTAATGTTTTGCCTTTTGCTTGTTTAAAACACTTAGTACCTTCTTTAAACAACCTCAGAAACCAGAAGTCATTTAAATCAGTTTTACAGCTTTTATGAGCCCATTGGACAGGTCTGTCACTCATGTCTTTAGATAGTGACAACAGTGAAGCAATGTGCACAACTTTTGCCTTCACTTGAAACAGCAGAATGATGAAGCTGATTCCCTTTGTATGCTCAGACACCTGAAGCAATACCGGACTGTGCCCCAAGTGTGAACATAGATCTGGCCCCCATGGGCACAGGATTTGGTCATCTCACAAATGCCTAAATCTGTGACAAAGAGACGGGGCCATTGACTTGATAAATGTGAGAAGTTTACAAGCCTCAGCTTACAGAAGCTGCCCAGAATTCATCAAGTGCACTGGCTTCCAGTGGCCTGAAGCAAAGAGCAAAAATAATGCCTCATTGTTAAAAAATGATCTTTGTTCTGTTTCTCTTCTTCAAAAAGTGAACAGAGAATCAAATAAACTTCATGTGCTCAGCTGCAGTGACCTCAGTGCAGTCCACAGACACATGCTGGATATACAAAAAGTGGTTCAGGAAACAAAACAAACCGAAATGAAACAATCTAACAAAAAACCCACATTGACTGTGAAAATAGAAAAGAGGATGGGAAAAGTTATCTATAACAAGATCAGATCTCTCACCTACAAACTATAAAGGAGAACATTAAATTATTGATCATGTGACTGTTAAAATGAATCAACTGATACAAATATATTGCCAAAGCACAACATCAAATTTAACAGCACTCTAGCCTATAAAGTTATTGCCTTCAGGTCCTAAAATTCACAGAAACTTCCTATGTTTGTTTCAAACTTGCATGTAAGAGAGGGCTAGAGCATCTCTCCTATGAGGAAAGGCTGAGGGAACTGGGCTTGTTTAGCTTGCAGAAGAGAAGGCTCCAGGGAAACCTCATTGCAGCCTTCCAGTACTTGAAGGGAGCTATAAACAGGAGAGGGAACAGCTGTTTATGAGGGTGGATAGTGATAGGACGAGGGGGAATGGTTTTAAACTGAGACAGGGCAGGTTTAGGTTGGATATTAGGAGGAAGCTTTTCACTCCGAGGGTGTGACACGTGGGAACAGGTTGCCCAAGGAGGCTGTGGATGTGGATCCCTGGAGGCATTCAGGGCCAGGCTGGACGTGGCTCTGGGCAGCCTGGACTTGTGGTTGGTGACCCTGCACACAGCAGGGGGTTGAAACTGGATGATCACTGTGGTCCTTTTCAACCCAGGCCATTCTGTGATTCTATGTACAGTACTTAATTCCATTGCATTAGCTATGGTTCAGAATCCAAAATGTGTGAAACTTGGCAATTTAATTCATGTTCTATAGGTATAATCTTCTACTGATTTTTTTTTTAAATTGCCCTCATGATCACAGCATGTAGGTCAGTAGCATCCTGAAATAGTTCATCCCAAACCTGTGGACTGTAGTATCTTGCTATGCATGTTTTCTCACTTTTTCATTCTACAAAGATTTAGCAGCGTATTGCTCTGCTGGTCTTGTTTGCTTGGTTGTTTTTTTTTTTGTTTTGTTTTTATTAATGTTTAAATATTTTGCAGTGCATCTGTATAGAAAGAAACGAGGAATTTACAAGTGCACTTTGGCCTACAGATTGTTTACAGAGGTTTACAACAGTCTCTAATACCTGCAGGAGTTGATTTGAAATCGTAAATGTGCTGTTAGCCAAGATTTACGACCAGGGAAGAAAAGCTATCAAGAAAAATCTCCAGTGCCTAAAACTCAGGCATTAAGACAAAGCCTTTTAGCACCTTCAAGAAAAGTGCTGAGACCAAATATTTGACTATTTATTTCATTGAAAATTACTACAGAAGACAGCAAATTGTGGCCTAAGTATGTTAAATTGAAGGAAATGTTTCAGTATTTCTATTAGGTATTCCCAAAATACAGCTACTACATTCATGATGCAGAGTTTCAGTCCAGATGTTAAGAGCAGGGTTAGTAATCAAAATGGGGATAGGGCTGAAACTCATAGTCAAACAGAGGGCAAAAGGTGCTACCTTCTTGAATCATATCTTGAATCTCAGTGGTTTCCACATCAGTAGTGAGTGCAGCACTGGATTAACAGTAAAAAAAATTAAACAAACAAACAACAACAAAAAACCTTAGAAATAATAATAAAAGAAATAATCAGAGAAACAACCAGCAAAGGAAACTGAAGGATGCATAAAGAAGCTTCCTGCTGCCCATTTGAATCCACTGCCTTGTTCACCTTCATCTTAAGCATGTCTTTATGTCTTTCGCCATAGCTCTGGTTGCTCGCTCACAAGCCTACGTTGTGGTAAAGCCATGTGGAAACACACATCATGGCCATCCATCCACACCTGGCTGACAAAGACAGCATCCAACAACATCTGCTTTTAATTCGCTTAGGAGCTGTTTTTACACATCAAAAGGAAGATTTCAGAAAAGACTTGATTCTTAACAAAGTGAGATACGAGAGATATACAACACATATAATTTGATATATAATATTCACATAGGCAGACAAAAATACAAAATGCTTATCACTCATTTTGGCTAAGAAAATAGTAGTCCCTGGTAGTCAATCCCAGAGAAGTCCACGAAAATGAACAGGAGCAATAATTTCTGCGAAGGTGACAGAGCCTTATATGAGGGCGCCCAGAGAGAGAGTGGAACCTCCTTCTCTGGGGATACTCAAAACCTGCCTGGATGCCCTCCTGCATGACCTACTCAGGGAACTTTACTTCAGCAGGGAGGTTGGACTTGATGATGCCCACAGGTCCCTTCCAACCCCTACAATTCTGTAAAAATCAGGACACTCCCCCCTTCACCTTCACTAAGACCACCGTGCACGCATTCTAGTTCAAATTAAGACAATGCAAACTCAGTTTGACATTTACACAGGTTCTCTTTGCAACAGCATTATCATCTACTACCAACATATCCAAGTTTCTTTGCACTGGCCAAGCCACAGAACAGTTGATCTACTGCTCATGACTGGTACCAGTTGCTTATAGTTTTTCTCTATATAATCAGACAAGGAATTCAATTACAGATTTTGAATCAATACTCACCTAAGCTCTCCAAAATTTTTTATAACAACTGAATTCAGGAGCCCCGATAGAATAACTGGTGATACATGCAACACAGATCCACACATTCTTTTTTTTTTTTGTTACTGTGAAGCTTTCTGAATTGAAGATGAGAAGAAGAATAGCTTAAATAACAACATGAATTGAAACAACTAAAAACAAGCCAGAAACTCCCTCAAGAACATGAGATGAAATCAAATCGTTTCAAGGAGAAGATTGTATAATCAAAATTACCCATATAACTTCATACAACAGTTTCTGGCAACATTCCTGTGCAGTTATTTTCATAAGAAGTTTCCATATATTACACGCACATTGCTAAGGGAAAAAAAAAAGTTTGGCAACTACAGATTCTCAATGCATACAGCACCACAGAAGTGCAAGCTCTCTGCAAACACTGCATCATCAAAGAATAAGCAAAATTACGCTCGGACATTTTTCTGTGTTTTTTGTTCAATTAAGGCATCCTTAAAAAAAAAAACAGTCTGCATACTTTTCAGAACCTAAGAGCATAAGAAATACAAGTTAAATGGCTACCAATTTAAGAAGTGTTTTTGCTTTCTATGAATATTTGTGGAACAGATGAATGCCTAACAGTAAACCCGTGGTCTACCTATGCACCCTGCGGTGTGTTACTAACGCTGGCTTCAGGCTGACAGAAAAACGTTCTAGTATTTACTAGTTCACGCTTGGCAGAGGAAAAGGAGCAAGCTCTTTCTGGTGCTTAGCTGCTGGGAGGTACCTTTTTTAAAAAATTATGATTATCTAGAAGATTCATTTCTCTGTATGAACATGTAAGTTCACACAAGCCTTTGTTTAAAGAACAATCAACTGCAGCAGGCATTAGGAGGGGGAAAAAGAATAAGAGCTGGCATGAAGACAAATCTGTTTGCAAGCAATGGCCTGTCCTGCACACTCTAGTTCAAGTCACAGCGCAAGACTACAGTGTGGACTGTAGAACAGGAAAAGACCAGTCTAAACATCAAGGCTCACATCTCTTTATCACAATACTAGCATAGAACTGTGAGCCATCAGGCATAGGGCAGCCTGAAGAACACTGAAGCCTCAAATTCTATTTCTTTTGTTCAAACAAAAAAGATATTAACGGGAGAAAGCAGAAAACCAAACATTCCTAGACAAAGGAAAAGTGTAAGAACCTCTCATTATATATGACACCCACCAGTTCTGAGCTCCAACATAAAATCCATTTATTTTGAAAGCAGTTATGTAACATGAATGGTACGATCTATTATTCTAGCAGCCAGTCTGTTAGAACATTAGAAAATTCATTCAGGATCTCACAACATTCACATCAGTTCAAAACCACCAGCACCAGCAAAATTCACACCTGTGTACGAACACAGCATGAATTTCCAATATAGCACACTGCTTACATTTAAATTTGAAGCTCCCTGAAACAAGAGACATCATTTTGTCTCACCAAACCAGGATGGGGGCAGGCGTTGCAGCAATTCTTAGGGTGCAATTTCACTGCAGTGCAAGTTAATCTAAAACTGCCAGTTCCATCTCTTCACTACATCAGCACTCACAGGATCGAGGAGTGGCACTACACGGCTGCACAAGTGCCACTGTCAGTACAAGACAAAGGTAGCCCCACAGGGGCGGGCAGGACTGCTTCAGCCCAATCTCAGAGTGCAGTTTAATTTATCCTTAAGTTGAGCTAATAACATCGAACCAAATGAACAGTGTCCCAAATTAAACTGTTACTGAATGTAACAGTCGTACCACCGCAAGAATGCCACACGGATTTTGCCAGCACAAGGAGAGGGAAACACAAACACCTGGACTGGCACGTGGGAAAAAGTTGGTCCACAAGTAAGACCACTTGTCTGGCTCTGTTGTTCGCCTTTCCACACATTCCAACACAGTGAAGCACAGCAGGGTTTGATTAAAAGTAATCCTCCAGCAACTGGTGTAGCAACTTCATCCTTTCCAACTTCATTATTGCCCCTGTTCCACACTCCTTCCCTCACTCCGTATCTCCATTTTTCATTTTTCTCATCTCAGTCTTCACAAACTTGATTTGCTTCTACAACCTTGAGAGAACTGCTGAATCAAAGAAGGAAAAGGACTGTGAATTGGAACTCTCTGAATAGCAATAGCAGCAGGGTTAAGGATGAAAAACTCCTTTCTTCAGTAGCAGCATCAGCTTAGAATACTCAAAGTACTCAGGTGCAGCACTGCAAGAACAACAAGCTTCCAAAACACCATACACAAAAGGATTTACATTTTGCATTTTTAGGTAAACTAACTTGCTTTTCAACTAGACTAAAATATGTGCTATACAGGTCAGCTTAGACTAAGCTTACTAACAACACGCAGCTACTTCACGATGCAGCCCTTTAACCAATGCATTGATAGGAGTTGAATCCATTTCTATACTTTCAGACTCATCACAGCCCATGTATGGATTGAAGTAGGAATGATTCTGAAGAAGGTTAAGACAGTGTGAATTAGGGCACAGTCCTGCTGTGCCATTTCTCAAGAGACAGAAGTTTGAGACAAACTGCAGAACAGAACTCATGGAGAAGATGAATACGGTTTCATATTGGCATAACAAATCCAATTCAGGCCAGTGTACTCCGACATCCCAGTACAAGATCCAAAACAAAGTTCCAGGGTAAAAAATGTCAAAATTAAACAAAATTAACTGGCAGCATTTCTACTTTGTTATCTGACAGAAGGCGTTTTAACCTTTACAGGAAATAAAGGCTGGGAGTGTAAAACTGCCTTGGGAAAATGTGCTGTGCTCACTTCCCCAGCTGAGGTTTACAAACATAGTCTTTAAACTGCTTTTCACTCCCTGTTCAAAAGATATTTTTAAAACTTACTAGGTTTACAGCTGACTCACTTCCAGTTGTACCAATGCACATATATTCTACACAGACAGATCTGTATCTGAAAGCCAACATCTCATCATTGCAAAGCTGTCTAGATTACCAGTTTCAACTAGAATACAGCTAAAATCTCATTTCCTGATTTTCTATTTTTCCTCAGGCTGCAGAGTTATGCCTACCTTCATATTTCACGTATGTTTTCTAAGAAAACCATGTCACTAATGGCTCACAAACTCAACTCCTAGATCAGAAGACCCAGATCATCCTAGTCAGCATTTACAGATAGAAGCAAAAACTACCTATTTTCTTGTCACTGAATTTTACCGTCTTTAGAGAAGCTTTAGATAAGAGATGGATTAGAAGTTTTGCAGAAATAGTGACATGCACCATCTACATTTGCAGAGGATGACTGAGTGAGGTATTTCAATAAATGTACTTTCAGCAAAAACCTTCACAATTCTCTTGCTTTTCTTTCTACTTTAATTTTTAAGTGAATGAATGTTACCTTGGCAGCAATTCAATGCTGAGAAAGAATAGCTTATTTAAATACAACAAAAAGCCCATAGGATAATCTTTTCCACCTCTTCCCAGAATGCCAAATTCTGTTTCCACCACCAAAAGAAAGAAAACTCTATTTCACCTCATTGCTGGAACACCTTTAAGAATTAAAACTTCCCTTCAGGTACCCTTTCATACCTTTATGTCACCACACAAAGGAGCATAATTCTGAATGACTCCTCTTTCCATGTAAACTAAGCGTTTTAGAAAAGTCACATCCTTTCAAACTGATGAGGCCATTAGAACTGAAGCTCACAGGGAGGCATCACAGCTAGTGACAGGTAAGTAACTGAATATCATGTTTTATTACTTTAAATTACAAGAAGAATTTCCATTTTCCTTAAAATTTAATTTCAAATAACTCCCTACTAAATTATGACCATGGTTTGATTAAATTTCACTGATGAGCTTACTAAATGAACAGGTGCTACTGCACTTTGGGTAATTAAGAACACGCATATATTTTAGAGCAGGAACACAAAGCTATATTAAAGTAACGCGACTTACCCTACTTTGACCACTATCTACCTGAACACAGAACAAAAAACTTGAGGGGAACAATCTGGCAGCATTTTCCTTCCTACAGAAGTACAGTCAAACACCTCCCATTTGTTTGTTTTCAGGAACAGCAACTTATTCCAGTACTTACTCTTTTCACACCCACACTACAGCATCAGACAACCCAATTGCAAGGCTCAAAATTCACAACATCTTCATATTAAGCACCTCCTACATTCAACTATTTGCTTTTATCTTTTTCACCAATTGTGAAGCTAATTCTCAGGCAATAAGAACTACAGTAACAGGATTTTCATGGGAAGCACCAGTTTGAAGTTGGCATTTTAATAGTCTCTCACATCAGATATAGCAATAAAACAGCCTTAAGATCAGCACGTTGTACAGTATTAAAATGTATTTTGTAAATCTGCAAATCTGAAGCTATTCCCTGATGGTTAATCAGGTTATTTCCACAGAGAGTCCTAGGATAGACAGACTACAATTGTAGATGAAAGGGAACTCTTCAATGACTGCACGCTGAAGTTCACACTATTAACCACTCCCATAACTACAGAAGAGTAAAGCCTCTTAAGGACTGTGCTGCATTTGATACAGAAGGAAGGGGGGGAGAAGAAAAGAACTGCAGAAAAATTTGATTTATCCAAAGTCCTTTTAAAATCCTCTCTTCTCCTACATCCATTAAAATGGTATTTTTAAGTAGAAACAACAAACAAACAAACATGCACCTCTTTAATGCTTACAAACATATTTTGCCACCATAAAACTTTCGTACTACTTCAACGACTTGGAAATTTCTGACAAATCTCCTAAAGATGGCTGTCATAATTTCTATGAAAAGGTACTTAAAAAACACAACCTTCACAACATATTGTAAGGCCTATAACTCCCAATGACGCCATCAGATAGCATTTCAGCAAAGGTAACAGGCTGCATTTATTGATGGCAATAGAATATCACGAAGACGAGAAACGCTGCCAAACAGATAGAAGAATATGGGCTAAGGAAAAATAAGACATTAAATAGGCTGACTGCCCTTCACAATAAGTTTTGATGAAACTTTTCCCCCACCATGACTGCAAAACAGATCCCACCACTGCAGTTCTGACACCTCTATCTGATAAGCGCGTCTCATCTGTCTCACATTAATTAAACATACATTTAGGATATGCCACAATATCTAGGAACGAGAAAATTCTCACCTTTTGTTTCTGAGCAGGAGCACACTTTGTAGCCCTTCTATCTTTCTTTTCTTCTAGCAGTACTTCATCATGCTTAAGACATCTTTGCAACAACCAAAAATCTGATGTCAGCACAGCAGTGGGAATACAGTTCATTAGTTTACTGCAGCTGCAGAGCCGGCCAACGCACACTGCTTTGAGTGAGACCCATAGTAAGCACGTGTTTTACATTTCCAGGTACCAACAGTGATCAAGGACGTGCTGCAGTCCATTCAAGAACTTCATATACGAAGAATGTTTAATGTGGAATAGGAGCTACACAAGTTTGGTTCCTTTAAAGTACGTGGCTCTAATACACATTGTGAACTAATGATCTGCTAATTAATTTTTTGGTAGCAAAAGACACACATCGGCATTAAGCAAACACAGTAACATGAACTGATTCAAGCAGACAGGGAATAAAAGTAACCTCAGACAATGTTTCATTTTCCTTCCTATCAATCATTTCCATGCTACTGTCTGCAAACCAAGTGATAATTTTTCTTCTCTCATCTCATAGCCCTATTGCAAGATTAACACTTTGCTTATAGCCCTGAGCACAGCTAATGCTCCTGCTGTTTCACAAATGCATACAAACTCCTTGTATGAATGCAGCAATATGGCTAGGATTTTGTATCCAAACTTACTTTAAAATGTTTGAATACAGCAGGAGTTTTCCACATTTATACCATAAAACACATACTGCCAGGCACACCCACCTCAAGTAAGTGACTTACATGTTTAAAGCACTGCTGCAAACCAAATTCAGTTTTGCTCTGCCACAACCTTCCAGTACGACCCTGAGAAATAGCTGACCTTCAACAATATTTACATTTCACCTTTTCAATTTAAATAAATGCTCTTTCTCCACGAGTGGGGATCAAAACTAGAAATTCGTAATCTACTATCTGGCATCAATTATTTTCTATACTTTTACCATGATTAATCTCTCGTCCAAGTTAAACAAATCTATACATATCACATCGCTGTACCATTTCCTCAATGCTAATGTTAATACAGTATTTGCTACGTGATTGTGCGCATTTAAAACAAACAAAAAAAGCCTTGAAGCCACTTCTGAATTTATTTAGTGAAGCTGCAAGACAATAAATGAAGAAAAATATTGCAGGAGAGAAGTATTTAGGCCTCATTGGGCAACCGATCCTGCTATACTGTTACCTATTACAAACTTTCTATAAGATGCCTGTTACACAGCCTGCAACAAACTTTTTCCAGAAAATGTGACAATTTCCAGGTTCCTAAGCAGAAAGAGGGGGCTTGCTACAAAGAAGAGCTAAGCACTCCAAAGCGTAACTGAAACCAAAGAAACATGTGGTCTGAATGAGCAAAATGCAACAAAATGCACAGTCACTTCAAAAGTTACATCTCAGACTTGCCAAATCAGGCCCCTGAAGCCAACTTAGTGGTTGTTCCCCTGGCCCCCTCCCAGTAGGGGCAGCTTTTCAATTCTCCATCTCTTAAACTAAGGTTTGTATCAACCCCTCACCAAAGAACAACAAACCACTAAGCACAATAGTATTAATAATCCTTTGAGGTTTTGATTAGAATAAACAAGGACAGAAAGACTTCTGGCCTAGCCTGTCCATTTCAGTGGTTCATCATCAGATTATAGAATCACAAAATCTCCAAGGTTAGAAAAGACCCGCAAGATCATGGAGTCCAACCATCCACTGATCACCAACAGCTCTCACCAAACCACGTCCCTCAACACAACGTCCAAACATTCCTTGAGCACCTTATCTCGTCCACCACCTCCCGGGGCAGCCCATTCCAGTACCCATGTTTCCAGCTCTTATCACAGTTAACTCAGCAAACTTCAGTTTCCATCCCTCCCTCCATCTCCCAACCAGGACTACTTTTCTCTTGCAACGCATTTATATTTTTATTGCCAGGATATCATCCAATTAATATTATATACATGTGGCTGCCATTGATTACTGATGTAGTTGTAACATAAGAAAATTATCTTTGAAAAGGATTTAATCATCAATCAATTTGAAATAAAGTAATATCCAGGTGAACCTACGTGGTCTATTCCTCCAAGGATTGAGAAAATTGGGGCATTTACAAAGAAAAGAGCTATGACTTCATTGGAGAAAAGAAGAAAAAAAAGATCAGTATAAGATTTCTTCTTTTGACTGGTGGCCTGTCCTAGTTAATGAAAAACTTGATTGTTGCAAGAGTGAAACTAATTAAAAAGATTAAACTACGAGCAAATTCAAATTAGAAATTTGGCTTTAGGCTTCTGCGGCCAGCAATAGCTCAAGAACATTGCTAACTGCAGTCTGCAGTTAAATACAATTAATGGAAGTTTAAGAAGTGTTAGAATAATTATCTGTGGATCATTTTGCAACCTGGCAATGCAACCTCTACAGAGCTACTTACAGTTCTCACATTTAAGCACATATGGACATGCAAGTCAGAGGTCTAAGCCACGAGAACATACATGTCATCTCTTACTGACAAGTAGTATTTATTAGTTAATGCAATCCGACATACTAATAAGGATCTAATATGGATCTTTTTGCCCCCCCTCAAACGTATCAGATCCCAGCGTATGACAACAGAAAACAGGTTCTCTTCTCTCAGATGATATTCTAGTTTTTATGTTTTAGTCTCCTTCAAAATAGCAACACATGCAGACCCAAGTTCCACCCAGCACACCGCACAATCCCAAAGGCCATAATAAAGAAATATTAGGTGAGTAAAGAGATTATTTTTTTTATCCTCACAGATCTCCAGCTTAATCCAAACATTAAAAGAGGAAAAAAAAATCCACACATAATAATTAGCATTATCTATTAGCATTAACAATTTCTAGTGACGTGAGGATAATCTTCCAGAGATAAAAACACAACAAGCTCAACTACAAAGAAGACAACATCTATTAACCTGAGGAACATACAGAAAGACAATGGGAAGGATAGGGAGTGCTTGTTTATATCAGCTAATTTAGAAATGCCAAGGGATGAGATAAGGAAGTCTGCAGGGCACACCAGGAATACTAATCCAGATGATCACACACTGGGCCTCGGGGTGGGGCAGCAGAGGGGGAACTGGAGGAGAGAGAGATAAAAAGAATCTCACAGAAAACACCTTGCTGGACTGTTACCATGAGAAAGTGACAAGACTACTGGACTCACTGTGAACTATGGGAAGACCGACTCCCCCCATCCAGAAAACCAGAACAAAAACCAGAATGCTAACCCCAACTATGACAAAGAACTGCATAATCCTCAACAAATTCTCACCCACAGAACGCTCATTTCATTAAAACTTTATTTACACTGCCTTAAAGCTTTGTTAAAAATCTCTACACTGAAATATATCTCACTCCATTCTTTCGTAAAGTTTCAGAAACTGTTTTTGTACTTCTGTATTTCAGCGCCTATTAAACGCACTTTGTACATATTTTATGAGTTAGGATTGCTTATACTGATACTTAGATGGAAAGCCAACCACTGCACTACAGACTTTTTCCTACATGTCCCTCAAACACTTATCAAATTGTGTAAGTATCAATACAAACCTAAACTGTACATCACACATCAGTTCTTCTACTGAAAAACTAGGCAAGAAAATGATCCAGGCTAAAATCGACGCAGTAATTCGTTTTCTCCTAAGTTTTAACCCAGATCTGTTTACCCATCAGTTTTACCATGAGGCAAAACAAAACACTTGTTGAGAAGACAGAGAACACAGGTAGGAAGACTAGCAGCAGAGACAGACATCCTTCAATGGCAGCTCTCACTTCACCTTTAACGGCTGTGAGAAACTCTCTGCATTTTGGACTGCTATGGTTATTTTAAGTACCTGTGACAATCAATTACACTACTACTAATCCTACTCCTAATGATGACACGGTTACATATGAATCACATGAAAATATACTCTTGTGATCAAAGAAATTTGATATTTTACTGACAATAGTATACAAGTTCTATACAAGTTTGACAAGGCAGTAAAATACATTCCATCTTGAAAATGTTTAACAGTCAATTATTACTATTTGTTTTAATTTTGAGGTCATTGAGAAGTTTTGCAGGACAGATGCTGAGTGCCTCAGGCTTCCTTAAACTACCTTAAAGGAAAAAATGTAACACCAATAGCAACTGTTCCCAACTGGTTTTTAGTTGCTGGTTTCATGATAGACCTGAAGAAAGACCTGGGTGACTTGAATTATTTATTTTCCACCTATATCATTCCATTAAATAAAAGATGCTATCTCTCCCTACAAACCTTACTAACGTGACAAACATTTGATTTATAGCTCTGAGACCAACTGCTATATAATGAATTGGCGCACCGTAAAGAGCAATATTATCTCCCCCCAAATTTTCCGTAGCTACTTTGCAGGAAGTTTCAAAACTGTTACTTGTGAGCTGCCTCATTTGTCCATTTAATAGATTCAATTAAGCTCAGGCCATTTGTCCCCAGCCATAATACAGTATTGTTGGAATCGCTTCTTTAATGGCTGAAATGACACACAGCGTACATCCTACTCCAAGGAGGCACTGAACCATCAGCGTAACCTAACATACTAAAAAAAACATTTTTGACACCATCAAGTGCCTGAGCTCCTGGTGCTTTGTGCAACACACACACGCAATGCAGAGGCTTCTCCTTTCGGCACTGCTCAGAAGGCACACGCTGATTTGAAAGTTCTCAATACCTCCATCTTTGGGGCAGTGCTAATGTTAGCATACATATCTATCAAAACACTGCAAATGAATCTGGCCTACATTTTATTACCCACAGCCTGAAGCAGGAGAGAAAGGATAGAAAAACACTCTTTTTAGAAGTCCTTGGCACATAAGCTGCTGCTCAGGCACTCTGGGACAGGTGCCCAGAACGTCTCAAGTTCCAATAATAAGAAAAGCCTTCATTATGAGTAGAAGCCTGGACACAAAAATACAGATGTGATATCACAAAAGTTGCTAATATCAACACAAATTTGCAGACAATTAAGTTGACTGTGCTTTTAGTAAGTCAGAGAATAAAAATGTGCTTGCACCAAGAACGGTGGCTATCAGAGCACCAAGATACATAAAAAATACACACATAGCATCTTTAGGTGATACATGGCCAAGTCAAAAACCCTACAGCTGCAAGGATCAAAACATGCCTGTACATCTTGCTCAAGCTGGCTTTTATCAATATTTAAAGCTCTGGAAAGTTATCTTTAAACTGAACAAAACTTTCATGTGCATTTCTGTCTAAGTATTATATTACACTCCACATGCCAATGTGATTTTCTTTCTATAAAAAAACAAGTTGATATAAAGAAACATGGATTTCATGTGCAAAGATCAATGCTTGCTTTTAAGCAAAAACAAAGAACTAACCCAACAAATATTTGTTCTAAAAGGTTCTATACTTCTTCAATTTTCATGATGTTTTGGGAAAGTGAACAACAGATGAAAAAAATTTCCAAACTCAGATTAAGCAATACCAATACAAGAAAAATCTTTCTCTGTTGCTTAGGCAAGAATGGAGCCACAACCAAACTATTTGCTCCCATTTACAATTAGTCTACATTTCTTAACAGTACTTGATAAAAAATGAGGAAAGAACACCTTCTCTTAGCCTGAAAGTCACATACAACACGCAAACAAGGAAATTCAATGATACACATGTGCATGTCTTGGAAATCCTATTATTTCTGTTATGTAGGATGGCATGGCTCACCAATGCAAGTCCTCCAATTGGAATAATAATAAGAATACCCATTTACCACAAAGGTTTCAAAACCACACTCCTCCCCATTCTGCACACTCCGTGATTCAAGGTCTCTGTCCAACCAAAGCTCTAGGTTCTTCTGTAACAATATGCCACTGCGGTTTTGAAAATACCAGGTTAGACTCTTGCATTCAGCAAATAAATTTCCAATCTGTAATTGAACAAGGTCAATTTCCACAGAAACAAGACACAGACATGAGCCTTGTTGCTTTGGGAGCACAGGACGATGCCTACAGTTTCTTCACATTTATAATTAAGACATTTTTCACTGTGCTGAGCAACTGGGTGAGACCACAATTTCTATCTTTCCATCTTTGTGGAGACAAGACTGTGATGGGAAACACATCATCAGATAAGAGAATATTTCTGATCTCAAAAAAATCATTACCACATCTCCACCCTGGGCACAGGCCCAAATCCTAGATTACGACAACATTCTGGTCCAAAGACCATGGTGCTAACAAATGAGCTGTGCTAATATTTGGTCAGCGCTTAATCTTCTTCTCTGTTTTTGGCACAGAGTTGAGAAATAATACTACTGTATCATAGTATTTCATGTATCTAAAGGAAAGAGAGATTAAAAAAGTAAAGCAGCCATAAACCTTACAGTCCTCCAGGATGCTGTCAAACAAGAAAAAAATCATGTGTTTACAGCAATTATTCCTTTTGTTTATGAAAATTTAGCAACTTTGCTAAGCATCAGACACGTGAGTTGTATTAAACTCCAAAATCTGATTGATTTTTACATCGGAAACAATTACAAGGCTCCACCTATGAATTCCAGAAATTCATCTTTGCTGGTTCTAAGCAGTACTGTCTTTTTGGTCCAGAATACCCTAAACTAGACCCGGTCATTTTCCCCACTCTGCTAAATTTCACTCTGCTGGAACCCAGGGATACCTCCTAGCTTACCAAGTAATAGTTTGGCAATATATCCTGAAATTAGTAATTATGACCCCAGTTCAGAAACCCCTCCAACACAGTGGATGCATTTCATGTACAAATCAGCAGTTCTTTGTACTGAATCCAGCTTTGAGAGAACACGAGGACAGTCAAGAACTAAAAATCAATTCCTCCTCTTTTAGAGACGAGCAAGGAATCTGCGTTCTTATGAACGTCTGTGGGTGAGGAGACATTTCAGTTCTGACAGGAGAACTCGACAGTCCTGCAATGACACATTTACTGCGAGAAGCAAAACTTGCAGGAAGAGGGTCCGGGATGGCCTACCTTTAACCGTTTCACCACCTCATCGTTGGTTATTTTGTCGGTGATCTCCTTCACTCCGGGGGGGTAATAGATGATTTTACCATCGGCGGCGGGTTTCGGTTGGGCGGCCGGGAAGTCCATCCTGGCGCCGCCGCTCAGAAACTTTCCTTCCGCACAGTCCTCTACCGGCCTCTATCGGTCAGAAAACAAAAGTTCAGCGGAATGGCACCGACTTTCTAACCCTCTTTTTCCATTTCGAACCCTCAATTCGCAGAAGGCCCCGGCCCCCGCCGCGCCGCCCGAGCCCCTGCCGCCGCCCGGCCGCATCCCGCCGTCCCGGGGCCGGACCCGTCGCCCCGCCGCCCCGGCCCCTCCGCTCCCCGCCGCCGCCTCCTTTCATCGCGGGGCCGCTCCAGCCAGACACCGATAGTTGGGAGCCGCCGATTTTACAATGAAATTTCGGCCCCGATCGAAGGACGCCCCGGTCCCCGGGGACGGCGGGCGGCGGAGGCGGGGCGCGGGGCCGCGATGCCCGGCACGCGGGGCGCCGAGGAGCCGGCACGGCGGCGCGGAGCCGGGAGCCGAGGCCTAAACAGTTAGGCCTCAAAACTATCGGGAGGCAGAGGAACCGACGGGAGAGGAGGGGGGGGGGGGAGGGAGAGAGGCGGCGGCGGCGATCGCAAACAAAACCCCCCCGCCCGGCCCCGGCCCCTCGCCCGGCCCCCCCCGGGCCGTGGGAGCCCCCCTCGGGGCGGGGGCCGGGCCGCTCGCCACTTTCCGTTTGTTCCCGCAACTTCACGGCCCGGCCCGGCCCCCCCCGGCCCCGCCGCGCCCCGCCGCCCCTCACCGTGCGCCGCCGCGGGGCCCACAAAGAGCCCCCCCCCGGGCCGGCCCAGAGCACGGCCGCCCCCGGCCGCGGGGAGGAGGACGAGGAGAAGAAGGAGGAGGAGGGGGCGCGGGGAGGGAGGGACGCGGGACGCGGAGCCGCCTTTACCTCACGCAGCTCCGGAAGGTGCAGCATGGAGCGGCCTCCGCGCCGGCCGCTCCTCGCTGCTCCGCCGCCGCCCCGCCGGCCGCTGCCCGCCCGCTCCCGCCGCCTCCTCCCTGCGCGGCGGTGCGGCGGCTCTGCTCAGAAGGGGGAGGGGGAGCTGCTCGGTGGCGGCGGCAGCGGAGAGGGGGAGGCTCCGCCGAGCGCGCGCCGCGGGGACACAGTGCCGCTCTCCGTCCGGCCGGGGAAGAACAGCCGGGAGGAGGCTCCGCGCCGCGCCGCCCCCTCGTTCTCTCCTCCCTTCCTCCGCCCGGGCCTGGAGCCGCAGCGCCGCCCAGGCGGGACGCCTCCGGCCCCGAGGCGGGATGAGGCCGGCCGTAAGTCGCGGAGTCGCCCGCGGGGCACGGTGCGGGGCGCGGCCGCCTTGGCGCCACTTCACGCTCGGCGCCAAAAGCGACGGAGCGCCACGGGCCGAGGGAGCGGGCCGAAGGCTGAGGGCCGAGGGGCCGCGGCCTCTCGCGGGCGGGGCCGGCCGTGGCAGGCTGCCGAGCGGAGATGTGTCGGTGGCTGCGCTTCGGGCGCCGCTCGGCCCGCGTTTCCCTCGGCTCTCGGTTCCGAAGCGGGGACGGCGGCCGCGGCTGACCTGCGTGGTAAATGGTCAAATGGGGGAAGCGATGTATGGTGGCACTGTGGCGGGGAATGGCCTTTCTCCAGCCAGGTTTATGTCTACGTGCCAACATCTAGGTGTTTTGCCTTGGCTGATGGCAGATAAGTGTCTCACGTTTGGATTTCCACGTAAGCCTTCAGCACAAGCTTGGAGGGTGCAGATCGAGGAGGCCTTACCACTACCCTCAGGGATTCCTTCCCTGTGAAATGTCTTTGTACTGCCATATTCCTTTTGCTTTCCGATATGTCTGGAAAGTTACTGACAAAGTGGGATCCATCCATCCCCTTTTGGGCCTGTCCTATGCCACGTGTGTCCAAGTACAGGCGTCCAAGAAGTACCCTGCGTTTGCTCGTCCTGCATTCTGCTGATAATTCATGGTTACACACTTGCTAAAAGTGTCTTGTTTGCAGTTAGCTGATGAACCTTCTGCAGAAGTCTGCAGGGATGTGTGTGGCTGGAGGGCATGAGGAGCTGGCTGTGTGGAACAGAGGGGAGGTGAACCTGACGCTCAGAGGGAAGGGTCCTACTACCTGATTATGAGGAATGGCAGGAGAATGAGGAGCTCTCAGCTACTTCTGGACTGATCGTGTGAGCAGGAGTTTTTCTTTCTAGACCTGTGCTGTGTTTCCCTGCAGCGTCTTCCTGAATTGAACTGAAAGCTTTGGGTGCCTGCAGCCTACAGAAACCTGCTCTGAAGGATGGCAGTGAAAATGGCTGAGAGCTGTAGGAAATACTTAAGGGATGTAATGCTTTTGGAATCTAGAGTGGTGCCAGGCAAGGGACTTATATCTGGTTCTGTGTCCTTGGTTTAAAAAGAATAAGGTTCTCTCCAGGTTTAACTCGGATTGGGGAATTCACAATAGACAAGTGACATAACAGTGGGGTACAGAAGACAATTTTAAGGAAGTGGTACTGATTTTAAAACATAAAATGATAAAAAGTCAACTATTTTTTTCAGAATTTTTTTTTTCCAGAATGTAAGGAAAGGAGAAAGACTTCATTAATTTTTTTTTTTTAAAAGGAATTAAAAATAGATTATCTCAAGTCTTAAAGTATTGCTGGAATTAGGGCCTTTTATAGAAGAACTGCAGGTTAAAAAATGGTGGTAAAATTACCCTTAGAGTCTCTTCCATGCTGTGGTGTTGTCCAGGGCTTCTAACAACAGAACTTGCCCCTGGTAACCAAGGACTTCATGTTATTGAGAGGAAGAGTAGGCAATAGGCTGAGAGCCTTCCCCTTCTGTTTTATAGATACAATGAAATCTTATACAGTGAATTGGAGGACACGTAAATATCCTTATTTGACTACATTCTGGAATGCTTGGGCAAGAGAATTAGAATGACTCTTTGGTGGAAGTTGGATTAAAAGAGATTTCTGCACTCATGGTTAAACTGAGACAAGGGTAAACTTTAGTAGGCCTAAAGAAGTAGGAGAGCGAAGATGGAATATTTTGTAGCTCTTCTGGGCTTTGAAATGAACTGGAATCCCCTTCTGCTAAGTGAAATTGCTGGCAAAGTGTGCCTCATTTATCATTCTAAAATGGAGAGAATCAGTTGCTGCTGCAAGAGACTGTGTTCATATAATAAAGATCTATATAGTAGTTGAATTTGCTCCAGTTGCTCATGACTGATTATTTGTGTTTGTATTCTTCTTCTGACATCTGAAAGTATAGTAATATGTTTTAAAGTTGCAAGGTCAAATATTCAAAAACTGAGATGGTAGAAATTTCTTGAGGCAATGTGATGTTAGAGGTGGGGCTTAGTGCTGTTGCCTGCCTTGTACCACTGGCTTAGTACTCTTAGGAGATAGTCTGGTTATGTTATGGTTGGACTTTATGATCTTTAAGGTCTTTTCCAACCTGAGCAATTCTATGGTTCTATTTAATATTTCCTCCTAAATATCAGTGCTGTTCAGATTAGATTTTTGGAAGCAGGACTCAGACTAGCTATCAACCTGTCAAAAGCCTGCAAAAATACATATTGCCAGAGCTATTATACTTTCAAGGAACTTTTCTTTTTAAATCCTTACATTAGATACTTTGCTTCCTACAACAAATGATGAATACAAGCAATTTGATGTAGATTCCTCACTTTTAATATACTTATATTAACACAATAAATCAAAAACAAATTCTGGAAGATTATTCTGTTCCTTAAAAAGAGAAGCATATATCAAGAACCTGTATGAGCAGTCTGCAATTTAAATAGAAATAGAGAGAATGGAAGTTACTAAAAATAATACAAGAAATAAATTTGAAGTGACCCTTTGTAATTTTCTTTATGACCTTAGTATAAATCTTGGAAGATGCTATGTAGATTTCTCTGTTGGGCAGAATTGAAGTCACGTGGGTGTGACAATCTTGAAATTTCTCTGAAGTTAAAATGCTTAAAAGTACTGGTGTGTTCTTGAAAATCTGCATTTTATGTAGTCGCATGGCCTAGTGTCATAACATCTTGTAGTTGAAGGTTTTTCACAAACTGGCACCAGCTTTACCTAGAATCATTTATACAGCAGGTATAGTAAGGAAAAAAAAATGAAAGAGCTTCTGTCCCACATGTTGCTTTCTGTCCAAGTTAAGAGCAAGTGCAGTGCAGAGCTCAAGTGTGCAGTTCTATCAGTTTTGTTTTCCACCAAAGAATAAGCTAAACTCTTTTATTGCAAGGTATGCATACTCTTAACTAATACGTAGTTAGATGTGACAGTTAAAAGGTTTCAGTCAGAGCTAAGGTTTGCTTGTTTAATTAAAATTTTATCTTGAGCAAGCTGTTGATGTGGCTGAACACTTCACTGTGTGGACCAAGATCTCTGCATCTTTTTGCAGCTTCAGATAAAAAGTGAAGTTAAACATTACTCCACAGTAATCACTAATTCATAATTCTCAGGATTTTGTATGCGGAGTACAACAAAGAAAAGGTCCTAGAACACGTTGGTAGAAAGCTGAGTATTCCAGAAGAGGTTTACAATATATTGCAGCTTTTACGGACACAATTAGCCAGCAGAATGAGAAGTTTGGCCATCCTTCAGCATCAGAGTTGTCCTTAGCCACTAAACACAGGTGAAGCTCTGCAGTAGGTTGTTGTATTCCTGGTAAGATTTGCCACTCTCTCTGACTGTAGTTTCTGGTATCCACACAAAGTACAACTTGCTGGCATACTGTAGTCCACAGCAGGAGTGTTTTGACAGTGTACTGGTGTCACTGTCACGCTGTTTTGAAATGAAACTTAGGCAAATTGTGATCAGCTAAGTTGTTGAGAGGAGTAGGTGCAAGTTCTGTAATCACAGTCTGATCAGACAGAGGCCTGTCTCCACAGAAGAGAATCAGCAGGGTACATACTTCTGCACCAACTGAAATTCTAAAGGGCAAAAACAAATGTGTGGTTCTGATACCAGACCCAATTAAGGGAATTATGAACACTTAATTGCCTATTAGTCTGAATACATGCATTTAGTTTTCTGAATGTGCAAACATAAACACTTCAGATAATCTGACCTGAGGTACTCGTCATCTTAATAAACAATCCTGAAATCTGCTTGCAGGTATGATTGCAGCTGGTAGTGTCTGGTTTGTTGCCTTTGCTTATTTGACCTTCACCCTTCTAATTTCAGCGTGCAGCTCAGATCTGACTTGGACTCCGCTGCTTTTACAGCTGCAGCCAGGTTCACATGATCCCTTGGGCTTTAATGGATGGCTCTGTCTAATAATAAGACCTAGTCCTCAAATTATACTGACTCCCTACCTGGCAAAATTTCTATTGGAATTTACTGACTTTTAATCTCTCTTCCACCTTTTTTTTTTTTTTTTTTTTTCTGGAATATATTTAGTTCAATTTTTATTTTTTTATTTTTTAAATACATTTGTAATGGTAATCTAAAATATAATTTTTAGGCAGACTAAGACAAAGGATGCTACATACACTTGAGGCATATTTGTTCTACTTCTTTGTCTGCGTCATGTATAGAAAAGTAACAGAAAAAAAAAGGTTGGTTTTTTTTTTTTTTCTGGTAGGGGGAATAATGCAGCACAAGATTCTCAGAACAAAAAAGCCCAGCTTTCAAGTGTAACAGAAGAGTATGGACTGATTAAGCACAGGGAATTCCTTAACTCTTGTTAAATTAGGCAGTGTGCCCTTGTTTCCAGTAACAGCTTAATGGTTGTTCTCAGGTCTTTGTTAGTACAGCAGGCACGGATGGTGCTAATGATCGAGAACAAGGCAATCCTATCAAGACACTGCAGAATAAGTCATATCAGTCACTCAGCTTAGCAAACAAGTAAGAAATTCTATCTGGTGGGTTAGCAAAGCACTTGTCTTCCTAATAATAGCTGTGCTCTTGAAAGGTCTTGCTTTGCAGAACTTCTGCAAAGGTGAAGTGTGGACCTTCGCTGCTGAATTTTTAAGTAACAAACAAATAGGTCAAAATGAAAAAAAGCATCATTACTTGTTTTCAGCTCTAGCATTTAGCCAGTTTACAACATGTAGCAGATTGCTTTGTAATTATGAAGGGTTTGTTTGTTTGTTTGTTTTTATGAAAAGCTTTTTTTTTTTTTTTTTTTTTTCAATAATGCACTTTTTCTCCTATGACAGACAAGTTCCTCTGAACTCAATTGAATTCAAACCCTGGAAATTTTTTTTTTTTTGTCCTCAGCTTTGCACAGGTTTTTCTTTCAGCTTTTTGACTTTGATATTAGACCATGTTTCTGATCTCCCTTACCTTTTGTCTGTCAGTTTATTCTTTCACATATGGAGTTGCACACAGTTCTTCCAGTTATAATTATGATCTGTAAGTTTGCTGCATTAGGTCTTCAGAGAAATGCTTGATGTTTGTAATTACATTTTGCAGCATAGCATATCTTGCATAAAAGTATCTAATTGTTTTAAGTACCTGTTTTTATATAATTATGTTACATACAGCTTCTGTAAATTGAGAACGGGGCTTACACTCGGCTGAGTTAAAGGTGGGTTTCCTAGCAATGTGGATTGCTGTAGTAAAAGTGCTCCAAAATGTATCCCATTCCAGTGGGTGTTCGCAGTGAAGTTACTCTCACTGAGAAATCACAGAATCACACGATGGCTTGAGTTGGAAGGGACCTTGCAGCCCATCCAGTTCCAGGCCCCTACCATGGGCAGGGCTGCCACCCGCTGGATGAGGCTGCCCAGGGCCCCGTTCAACCAGGCCTTGAAGGCATTCAGGGATGGGGCATCCACAGCTTCTCTGGGCAACTTGCTACAGTGCCTCACCACTCTCTGAGTAATTAATTTCTTCCTAATGTTTAACCTGAGTTTCTCCTCTTTTGATTTAAAAGCATTCCCCCTTGTCCTGGTAATTACTGTCTGCCTTTGTAAAGTCTTTGTCCCTCCTGTTAAGTACTGGAAGGCCACAATGAGGTCTCCCAGGGCGTTTTTCAGGGTGAACAAGGCCAGCTCTCTCAGCCTTTCTTCAAAAGAGAGGTGCTCCAGCCTTCTGACATTCATTGTGGTGCTCCTTTGGACTGTTGTAACACTTTTGTAACAACTCTGTGTCTTTCTTGTGCTGGGGGCCAATGCAGCGCTGGGGGATTTTGTCCTGAGAATGGAGACAAAGCTAGGAGGAAAAGTCTCCCATCTTCATGTGATAAATGCAACAAATACGGCTTTGGAAGCAAGTTGTTTTGTTCAAAGCAAAATTCATAAAACTCTAGAGAAGGAAAATTTATGCATGTTATCTCATGAAGAAAATCAGCTGGAGAAAGAAAGAGCTTCCTTGGGGAAGAGAATCCCCCAGTTCACTGACAACTCATTGAATACCACCGTTCTTAATTAGGGAAGGGTCAGATACCAGGTGGATGGTGTTCTCCTTTGAAAGTGATTTCCTAGCCATAATCTGTCTAAATGGATTTTTGCTCTTTTTTTCTTAAGGGCACTTTTTTCCTGTAGTGTCTGAAAGATGTCCTTTGGAATCATGTTCAGATAGAGTAGTTTTTCTTGCCACTAGACTTTGTGGTATGAAGGCAGAAGTAACATGGATTGATAAACCAGTGTAAAAAAAAAAGTGTTTACTTGTGGATTTGCTTGCAATTCTGCATTGACAGAACTACTGTGGTTGTTTCCTTTGCTTGGAAGTTAGGTAAAATCAATCTATTAGCACATGCATGTTGGTGATATCTTAGGAGAATGTTTAGAAGCCTCCTCAATCCATCACTAGTTTGGGGCATTCTCTAACTGAAGTCGTGGCAATCTACTATGAATCATCTATCCACCTCCCTTCTTGCAGTTCTCTATTATGATGACCTGTCATTCCATAATTACATTCTCAGGGATGTTTCTATCTCTACTCCCGATGTGTCCAACATACATACATTTACACCTACTCATTTTTGACAACCAAGTCTGCTTTTGTCCTGTAGTATCTTCAGTAGGAGCATTTATCATCTTTTTCTGTCCAAGAGATAAATAAGAACCTTTACTTGCACCACACTCAAAAAATGCCATTTTTTTTCCTGTCACTATCAATAATTACTTGGGATTCACATTCATAAATTGCTACAGCAAAAAAATAAGCATTTCACAGTTAAATCTTTCTACTGTTTGAGGTGAAATGTTTTTTTTCAGGCTGATATAAGCAAAGCCGTGACTGAACCAACTGTTGTTCAAAATCTTACGGACAATCTATTGGACAGATTCTGATTGAATGTATTTGATCCCAGATAACTGAATTTCTGAACGGTCTCTGTAGCCAGACCATTAAGCATAATATTATGTTTTTGTTAATTAAGTATAGTTACTTATGGCATATTCAAAAATAGCTTGTATGTTTAACTGACTTTTTATTGGCTGTCTAATGCTTGCTGCATAGTAGAAGCAGTTGTACAAAGAACGTAAAGACATCAGCCTATGGTCACTTAAAAGGAGTCCATTGCAAATACAGCTTTTCAGTTCTGAAATGTCCTGCCCCAGTTTTATTTATTTATTTATTCCCAGCCAGGTTATAAGGAAATATGCACTTATCACATCTATAATTTTAGCATATGGCTATTTATGTTTGCTTGATATTTTTTGAAATCAAGATAAATTTGGGGAATTTCTAAGTTTATGGCACTGCTTTTAAAGGAAATACCACTGAGAGAAGTGGAAAGTTTAGCCCGCACCTGCGAGTGAGGAGATTATACAAGCAGTCATCCCTTTCCCACATTTAGATGAGAACTGTTCTGTGGTCTTCTTAAAAATCAGAATGTGTGGTACTGAAGTTCAGATTAAAAGGCTTCTTCAGGAGAAGTATTGGTTATGTTTGTGTTGTTGCTGCTCCTAATTCTTTCGAAGATGCAATGTCTTCTGCTTGCAGTAAAGAAAAGAATGATACAAAACTTTACAAATGAGTATAAATCTGGAGTTCACCATTATGATGAAAGAAAGATGTGATGAATGGATGTCAAATCTCAGAGCTGTAGTGTAATGATGGGGTCATTTCATCATGATGGATAGATATGTCATGTAGTATTCAGAATCTTCAAAAAGGGTTTAATTTATCAAACTTGAGGAAGCATGAAAGCTTTTGGGTATGACTTGAAGCAAAAGAATCATTGCAATTTGCCTTTGAACAAATTCAGGACATATATTGATCATATAGGTTTACGCTGCTGGAAAAACAGCTAATGATGATTCAGTCTATGTTTTGTGCATAGTTTGAGGAAATGTTCATTAAAATCTTACAGCATGTATGTCACCCTTTGGGAACTTAAACGTGAAAGCTGGAATTTCAAAACCTTGTGAAGTACACTTTGAGTTTACGAAAACAGCACAATGTATTTGAACTGTGGAATGGTGTGGCCATAGGTGAGAGAGGAAACTACATCAGATGGTGTAAAAGGAAAGCTCTGATTTCCAAATGTGCTGGTGCACAGTGTTCAGTAATAGCAATATTGGTCAATAAAGATGGTGATTGAGTTCATTTGAGCTAGTATTCAAATGGATATTTAATAAAGTGGGCCATGAATGGGTTTCTAAGGAGAGGACAGAATACCAGGAATGGAGCAGATGAAGCCAGAAGTAGGCTAGACAAGGCAAGAGCAAGCACAGAAGTGAGAAAGCATAGCTGTGACAGATATGAATGCTTAATAATGCAAATGTGTTCACAGTGGCCAGACTGTGAACCAAAAATCTGCCATGACTGGGTATAGGAAGGCTCACGATGGTAGCAGTCACTGGAGATGATGATACTGAATGCCAGCAGAGGGACCACTGTAAAGCGGACTGATATGTATCCACTTACAATTTTACCAGCATCTAAAACACTATTTATATCCTGTCTGAAATTGGCAAGGCAGCTCATGTGTTCTCCATGTAATGTACTGTAACTACACTGTATCTAGCATGTAAACTTTGCTTTCTTAAATATATTGGTACTGTTCTTTTTATCTTCCAGACACTGCATATTTATGCCTAATCTTTTGTGTTTGCAGTTAAGCGTAGGCTAGAACTGTCAGCCTCATTTATCTGAGACTATTAAAAATGCAGACAAAGGCTTTCAGCCAGCATGTGAACATTGAAGTTGCTACTTTATATGTACCCAGTTTTTGCTTATGGGATGCCATTGATCTATATCTGATCAATATTTTAAAAATTTCCTTCGAGATCTGCTCAGCAGCCATCTGTAATCCAGCGTGTGGAGAAGAAAGCTGAGTGAGTCAGTTTCTTCATTCTTTTCAGAGTCATTTAGCTCTGACACTGCCTTGATGCGCTAGGCTTGTATCCTTGCTTCAAAAACTGCAACAGTATGTTCTCTCACAGACCTTCATAGCAAAAAAGATTTAAATGATAAAATATGTTGACAAGCCTATCAGAGTTTGAATATAGCAAGAACAGAGCAGCATTACCTGCAGGGAGAGAAAACATTAGGTAGTAACTGGCAATAGGTCCTTTAGCCTCCTAATCAGCTGCGTGTAACAAGGAAGAAATGTGACTAAATAAACAGACACAAATGTGCTGACATAGCCTATGAATAAAATAAGAGTTTTACTGTTTCTGGAATTCAAGCTAACTTGCAGTAATATTTAGTCTGCCTCACCGAACTCCAGTTTTGGGGCTGTGTTCTCCTTAGTAAAAAGAATTTCCTCTTAACATGCTGCCAGATACAAGAAGTGGGAACACAGTGAGGTGTATGAATGAGATGAAGAAATGGGAGGAGCTGAGATGCACACACGTGGTAAGATCTGGAGCTGTCTGAGCATAAAGGAGTTTCATAGGAGTAAAAAAAATCAGAGAGATGGAAGGTGAAAAGAAAAGCTGAGTGAATTGCAGATATATTTGAAATATCATTATTTGTGATCAATAAGTACACCGTTGCCAAAGTCAAGCTGAACTGAAGAAGCCAAATTCTGCACACAATACTGTGCGATGTTCTGTTATTTATAAAACCAGTTACACATACAGTTAATGTTTACTTAATACCAAATTCGTTTCTAGTTTGCTCTGAGTATGTGGAAGATGCAAAAAATCTTTTCTGCAACTGGCTGAAAGAACTTGCAAAACTTTTACAAATCAGAGCATACTATTCACATTCAAGTTTTTTTTTTTTTTTTTTAAAGAAAAAAGAGATTGTCGTGGATTTTTTGCCATTTACATAGGGAGTTCCAGCTGAGTTGAAGACCTGCATCAAAATATTTTAGGACTTTTATTTCTGCATACCTGTTTGATGTTTTGGTGCTTAGTGAATGTCTTCTTGCTGATTGTGGGAAAGAACACGTGTGCAACAGTGGCAGCAGTCATACAACCAGGTGAAACAATCTGCTGGCCACAGAACAGCAAAGCTGGCTATGTAGAGATGACAGGTAAATTAAAAAAGCTTGAATTGAGGAAGTGCTGTTTCTCTTATATCAATTCCAATAGAAGGTTTAAACATAATCTAGATAGGGATTTACTTTTTAGGTGACTTTAATTGATGCTGAATTTGAAAAGTAAATGTGTCACGTTGAAAATTGCCCAGTTCATAACAGTGGTGACATAAGGATGTAATTCTTACCAAAGTTACTTGCTGGTCTCTCTCACCATCACTACTGTGCAAGAGAAGAGATCACACCTCAGTAATGGAGGAGGTGCATCAAACAAATGAATTGCTCCTCTTTCATGTTATTTTACACTATGTTCTTTCTCCCAGGTTTTGGGGAACGTAGGCAACAGGAATCAAATCATTCAAAGAGTTCATTGTCTGATCATCCATTTGAAGAAAGCTTAAACATTTTTTGCGTGCTGGTTGCATTAACAGTTTCTTTTTTGCCTGTTAAGATGGGCCCACATCCAAATTGCAACATCCTGAATTGTGTGTGAGCTAAATCTGGTTACAGATACAAATCTGAATATCATGAGCAGGGTGGAGTAGAGCTAAAGATCTGACTCCCTCGGCCTTGTGACTTGGATTTGACATGAGTTTGCCGTGTCCAAATTCACCCTATTTTTTTTAGCTAGCCCCTGAATAAATTGGAAACTTAAAAAGGTACTGTCATGTTTTGTATCTGAAATAAGATGGTCTTAAGCTGCCTCCAGTGCTCCAAATTTGAGTTTCTTTTGTTGCTGGTGTTATTCAGTGGGAAAGAATGTGGCTGTTTCTAGTGACAGAGGGGTTGAAATGGTATATAAAGTAGAAGTAAAAGGTGGATTATTTTGAAGAGATCAAAAAAAAAAAAAAAAAAAAAGGCAGGGAAGGCAGAAAAAATTTCCTAGTTCCCCGTTCAGCAGTGACCAAATAACCATGGAGCCAGTTTGCTATTTAAGTAACTGAGATTCTGTCATGTGACAGTTACATGGAGTCACATACTGAACAAAGAATTTCCTTAAAAAGAAAAAAAAGAAAGAAAGAAAAGAAATGTAGTCAATGAAGCTGTTTTTAAATGCTCAGCGCTCCCTGCTCCCTTCCCCCATCTCCTTGGCTTCTTGTTTCAGTGTAAGGAATAGAGCACACAAGTTATTCAAGTTCAGAAACTAGTTAGTGAAATTGAATTCATAAATGAGTGCTAGTGATTTTAGACCATAAAATGGATCCCAATTTATTTTTACAAGCAGCATGACTGAGTTTAAGCTTGAAGGTTGCTGCAGCCAAACAGGTTTCTTTTTGTAAAGCTGGTGACGGAGGAACATTGACACCACACGGGATACACATACCCTGCTTATGTAGCATGTACTCATATAGAGTTTTGAACTCAGAATTTTTTTGTGAAATACGCAGGGCTGGGTCAGATCTGTATTTCGAAATAAAGCCTCTAAAAAAACAATGCTGAAAGAAAGCAAATAGATTTTTATACATTTTGTAATCTGATGTTAACAGTCACTGTGAGGTAAACATTTATAAATCACTTGTAACTGGTAGGCTGTTAACTTCTGGTAAATGATTTGATCAGTCAATGGAGTAGAGTCTTTCTTGACAGGTAAAAATGTTTATTCACTCAGATGACATTAATAGGTTGCTGGAACTAAAATTCAGGGTCATAATTAATATTACATCTACTTAGAAATTCCATTCTGCAGCAAGGTCCAACGTTTTAAAATCTGTGAATGAGAGCAGTAAAACAGCTGACATCCCCAAACTTCCAGGAGAATAGGAACACTGTGGGGGTTGTTTTTTGTTTTTTTTTTTTGTCTGTTTGTTTTTTAAATCTGGAATAACTAAAATGTTGTAATTAATTTTTAGTTGAAATATTACATGATCAAAAGAAAACATTTACTTACAGCTTTTTAAAATTTCTTTATAATAAAGTCAAATTAAAATTTACTTTTTCAGTGAATTTGTTTTCAAGGGTTTGGTTCTGCATCTCAAAATGATTCGATCACGTTAAGTGAACTTTGCTGTTAATGTATTTGAGGAAATACCCCTTTTTTGGTCTAAGTAAAATGGTTATTCTAGGTGATGCATAATAACTTACTGTACCGAAACCCTAATACAGGCAAGCTAGCTGATAGGTTTCTCATGTTCTTCATGCTATTGTGGTTCAGGTAAACAGGTAGGAATATAAAATTACTGTAGTTTTTAGTACATTTTTCCTGCTAAAAGAAACAACCTTATGCCTCTTTCTGCCTCTACCCCCATTTGCCTTAAGGAAGATACCGTACAATGTTGGGTGATTTGGATTTTGCTGGTATCACTTATACTTGGGACCTGACTGTGAATACGATATCCCAAGAGAAGTTCAGCTACCAAACAAAATAAAATGCTCAAGTCTCATATTACAAACTCTTGAATGATGTTAGTTCTGTCACAACCTGGAAAACCGTAGCCCAGTTCCAAACCAGAGCAGCTTTTTCCAGACCTTCAGCTGTCATTGTGCAACGGAGCAGAGACCCCTGTGGTTCTGCTGTGGGGCATTTTGTTCTTGCAGCTCCAGCTTTACCCATGAGTGGCGGCCGTGAATGATGCTGTTCCTTGGAAATGTCTTCTTTTTCAGTCAGCATACTGCATTTGTTTTGTTAAAATCCATAAGTAAACATCCTGGTCAAATTCCAATTCAGATAACAGCACTCTGCTTACAGAGTTCCTGCAGTTTCAAATAGATGGCATATTTATGTCTGTTATTCTGTTCTGTGGTATTGGATGGTGGTGGTAAATGGCTGGTGTGTTGTGGTTCAGAGGTGATCTCAGCTAACTCAGGTACAAAGGGGATCCCCTGTGCTTTTCTTTATTATTTTAAAATTGAGACATGTTGATGATGGTAAAGTTGCTGAAGTTGCTGCATTTATCTCTTTTTTTCTTCTTCCTGTTCAGCTTGTTCTAATTATTGCAGAGATTAAAATGATACAAATATAAGTTTTACTCCTTGCCTTGTTCTTAGACCACATCTTGAATACATCGATCTCTTGGATTACTGATATTAAATTTGCTATGGGATAGGTTTGATGCAGTTTACCAATGTGAAATCAATGATAGCTAACAGATGAAAACATGACAGTTTCAATGAAAGTCAGCTTATCACTTTTTATCTCACACCAGGGAGGAGTGTTCAGCACAACTTGTATTTCCTTTCTCTGGTTTCAGCAGATTGGGATGGATTTTTGATATCTATAAAATTTGACATATTGGATTGATGAAAACAGCACAGCAGAGAACATCCAATACATGAATAACATTCATCACAAATCAAAACTGAAGTGTGAGCTTATTCCAAATTCTGAAAGTCCTTGCGGCAGTGAGGCTTCTTTCATAAAAGCATGATCTCACACTGCCTGCAGGAAAAAAAAATTAAGTATAATCCTTTACTTCTTGGATTACAGCAGTTGTTGTCATTACTTCCCCCATTCCCTTTCCAAAAACCTAAGCACCTTTATACTTTGTATTTTCTTGCAATGTTTAATAGATCAGATATAATATGCAAACTGTCTATTTTTCTGCAGTCTCTCTAGAGTCTCTTTTAAAATATAAGGACATTAACTGAATACTAGAAACATGTCCCTTTAAATGCCTTTTCAGCCAAGACTTGAGAAACTCATAATATTACTGCCTTCAGCAGTAAGCTCATATGCTCCTTTGATAGCTTACTGAAGGGTACATGAACCAAAGTGTTGACTTGACCATTTTATTGATTGATCAAAATGTTGACCATTTTGATGATTTATGATTCATTATTTGTAATGCTGGAATTAGTCTGACCAGTTCACTTCAAATCTTATTGAAGCCAGCAGAATTTTTGCTGTTGCCTTCGGTGTGGCAAAAATTTATCTAAATTTGTGCTGTTTCCAAACACTACTTTTTCCTCACTTAAGATTTCTGAAATAGAATCCTGTATAAGCAGAATTAAGGTGCTACTTTAATACAGGTGCAGAAAAATACATTATTTGGAATGAAAAAATGTATATGTGAATAATTTAACATTACTACAGTGATACTAACTGGAGAGAGAACTTTTGCAGTTAACTGAGGAGTCTATAGCTGTATGGAACAGAAGATCAGTGGACTTCAAGTATAGGAATTAGATGTGGAGTCCCTTTATAGAGATTAAACGCTATAATTCACTGTGCATTTACATAAATCTGGAGAGGGCTGGAGGAGAAGAGATAACGATGTGGATTACTCTGCAAACATTTATTTATGTAAAGCTTTTTTTTTTAAAAAAAAAAACAAAAACAAAACAACAAGACAAACCAAAACTCTACAGAATTAAGTTTCTACTTGAGGAATTGAATTCTGGCTGAGAGAAGTTATTTCTTGTAGGAGCACAAACTCCAGGATCATAGACAATGTAATAGTGACTGAAAATGCACGCAGTCCAGAAAGCCAAAGTAAACATTTTAAATCAGCATTAAGGTAAATCCATTGGGAAAAAAAAAAGGCTACCTTTGTATTCTCTCCAATGTATGTGAAACCTAAAGATGGAAAGAGACAGTGGAAGGCATCCTAGGAAGAGGCTGCCTTGTAGCACAGAGAGACCGAATCAACTATTATATGAACGTTTACTGTGGGAATTTGTTATAAGCTCTTCTCATCTCTCCTTTCTAGAAGATGGGAAATAATACTGTAAGTTGGGGCTCAGCTTGCAAGTTTCAGAACTCTCCCTCAAAAAAAAAAAAAAAAAAGGTAGAGAAGTCTGAATAATGATGAATGACAGCTGTGCCACAAATTCTTGGAAAAAAATAAAATATTTTATATTTACTGCAGGCAAATCTGAATCTTTAATACAGCCCAATTTCACAGGTGTTTCCCTGAGGTATTTATTACTGTATATTTAGTATGTTCATGTATATAAAAATAAGAATCTTTAAAACTGACAATTAAATGCCTTTCTTACAGCATAAGAATGTTATTCAATCCACAAGTCTAGCTTGAAATTGTTCTTGCAAATCAGAATCTAATCTAATCTCCTCTTTAGCTGTAGACCCTCAGAGGCAATTTGAGCACAGAAGGAAATCACAGTTTGCTGAGTAGATTGAGGCTGTACAATCAGAAGCATCAAAAGGAACTGACATTTTCTTGTTTTTTTACAGTCCAGATCTGGTAGTAATAATATTTTAATGTGAGTTATAACATAAGCAAGAGCATAGTGAAGTATTTCTACTTTGAGAAGGCAGGATTGTAGAAACAGAAATGGAAAATCTGTTGTGAAAGCATTCAGTGACTGAAAGCTTGTGCCAAACAGCACAGATTACATGCTATATGTTCAAGCCATTCCAAGTATAAACAAGCCAACTGTAGACATAAGAAGAGGTGAATTAAAATAATAATAATAAAAAATTAAACAAAAAAAAACAACAACAACAACAACAAAAAAAAAAAAAAAAAAAAAAAAACCAACCAAACAATAGCAGATAATAAGTGAAAAATGGTTGTGTGAAAACTCAAAGAAAGGCACAGAGATAAAGAATCTCTTTTACAGTTATGGTAATTATCTAGATACCAACCCCCCTCCTGTTTAAAGTGTTAGCTGTTGTAGTGAGAAATCTGCCAGTACCCAAATTAGTCTGGCATTTTCATGGTGTCAAATACTGTAATATGTACAACTGGCAAAGAACAACATAGTTTTATGCATCAAGTGCCAGCAGCAACACCCCACCAGCATGGCAGCTTAATGGAGGCAATTGGACTCAGCATAATGAAAGCCTTCCTCTTCCTCTTTCTGGCAACCTTAAAAACACAAAGACACAGTCATTAGACTGGAATCTATGCGACCTATTTTTCCTAACGTATGATTAACACTTTACCAGCATCACACCCTGAAAGAGAAAAGATTTTGTTTCTGATATTTGTCCAGGCTCTGAACAAATGAAGGAAAGAAACAGTTCCCTGTGCATGCACAAAGCTGCCTGACACTAGACATACGCACGCAAATGCTGATGGATGTTTTTCTTCCACGATTCTGGACATTTCCAATACCACAGTATTGAGTAATTTTTTTTATCTTACCATGAGACAGGGCAAGAGAGCACTTTCTTGAAATTTAGCAGCACATCCTGTGCATTAATATGTATGTACATGTTGTAGTACAAATGTGAAAGTTTGTCCTTTATTTGTTTAAATACTGCGCACCGTATAACTACGGGATAAGCACTAAAACAGCAAAGTGACAGGCAAACTGAGTCAGTTTAATTACCTGAGAATTAAATGTTTTGAATAATTTGTTTCCCACTTTTTAAAAAACGCTACTTCTTTGCTAAATATACACAAACTTACGTTCAAACAAAATAAAATAGCTTTTCAGGTGCTGTCCTAACAAACAGCACCGGGGGACTGTGATCCCTGCCAGCAACAGTGAAGTCGCTGAGCTCTTTTGCAGGTTGTGCAAGAAGACCACAGTGGGCTCCCCATGCGCGATTATTTCGTTGTAAAACTTCTCTTTTTTTCATCTGGTTGTTCCCTCTGGACCTTGCAGTTGAAGTTCCAGCTGTAAGGCACGCAGGGCCTGGGGGCAGCGAGGACTTCAGGCCCTGGAGGAAGCGGCGGGGCGATGGGAGCGCCTCGTGCGCTTGTAAGCGCATCGGCAGCGCTTTAATGTCCGCCGAAGGCAGATGTCGTACGACAGGGGAAGGGGCAGATGGGGATCGAAGGGCGCCACTTTCACCGAATGGGACGAATCACAATGGAAGCGATCTGCAGGCCCGCAGACGGCCCCACGGCTCGGGGGCGGCGGTGCTTCTCGCCTTTCACAGGAGCGGTCCGGCCGCTTCGGCCCACGGGTTCCTTCCCCGGGACGCTGTGCTGCGGCGGGAGCGGCCCGGGACAAAGCGGTGCGGGGGAGGCGCCGAAGGTCGCGTTTCGGTGTGTTTTGGCAGGCTCGGAACCGGCCTTTCCAGAGGTTGGCACCAAAGCCGTGCTTAACGCCCAGTTGCATCACCAGCCACGTGAAAAAGGTGGCAACTGCCGCCCCCCGGGCACAGGAGCTGAGCAGGGGCTGCCTTTATCTCTCGGCAGCGAACCTCCCTCAGCTAAACCCCGCAGGGCCGCCCCTCGGCACCGTGCCGCCGCCCGGCCTCCTGCGGCCGGACCTCGCAGGCCGTGCCAGCCCGCCCGGGACACGCGGGGCGGCGCTGCGGCCCGGCGGGGAGGGGCGGCGCGGAGCGGAGGGGTGCGGAGCGGAGCTTCCTCCCGGCTGTTCTTCCCCGTCCGGACGGAGAGCGGCACTGTGTCCCCGCGGCGAGCTCCGCGCAGCCTCCCCCGCTCCCCTGCCGCCGCCGAGCAGCTCCCCCGTCCCAGCGGCCGGCAGAAACGAGCGAGCCGAGCGGCAGGAGGTAAAGGCCGGTGGGCTCCGGCGCGAAGCGGTGAGGCCGGGGAGGAGCCTCGCCCTCCCCCTGCTCCCGATAGGGCAGGGCTCCTGAAATGGCGGAGGCCGCTGGCGGGCGGCGGCCGCTGGGGCCCGTCCTCGGCGCTGTCGGGCGCGGCCTCGGGTGTCGCCGAAGGGGGCTGCCCGTAACTCGGGAGGAAGAGGAGGCGACGGGGCAGATCCTGCGCGGCCGAGTCCGGCCGTAGGTCTCCAGCGCTGCGGGCTGCCCCCGCGCGGGGAAGGGGACGGCGCCGGGCCGTCCGGCGAGGGGTGGCGGCGGTCGCGAGGCGGGGCCGCTGCTTCGGGAGCTCGGGACTGCCCGGCCCGCCGGCCTCGCTCTGCCTGCCTTGCTTTGCTGCCTGCTTGGCCTCACCTGCTGCTGGAGGAAGGGCTCCGTCCGCCTGTCCCGGCCAAACCGCGTGCGGTGCGCCGTTAGGCCTCAAATGCGTTTTTCAAGAGTTGAATCCGCCCCGTGCAGAAGGAAATAACGAGCAACGTAGTGCTTGAATGGGCTGTTTGTTTTGAACAGCCTGAAGCGTGGTGACCTTTGTAGTGTGGTGATCTCGAGGGTTTTGGATGCGAGCTGCAGTTCTGATGCAGTGCTATGGGGAGCCCAGCTTAAACGGAGGAAAGAAGTGCAGTTTCTCTGTATGTTACTGTTCTTAAAACTTGTTCTAAATAGCTGGGAACAGTTTGAAACACCACAAACGTTTTAACACAAACTCTTGACAAAATGGATTTTGCTTCTCACACCCCTATGAAGCTTTCAGTAGTCATGTGGATAAAAGATGGGAATGATTCATGTAGGGAGCTTAAGTGCAAGTCCTCCAGAATTGTTTTGGAGAAGTTTTCAGATGAACAGAAAGAACAAGGAAGTTAAATAAGTCACCCTTCGTCTATTACAAGCTACTACTCACAGGCTTGAAGCAAATTGCAGAAGAAAATCAAGGGTGACGTACGTTTGTAATAGCAGTTATAGTCCTGATTCAGCTAATAGTCGCCATTAGGAAGGCAGAGCAAGTACGTGTCATGTTTGCAACACCTTAAAGTTCCAGTAGTTTGTGGTGTTGTACTCTATGTCCACATGGAGAGCCTGTAAAGGAAATACAGCAAGATTGAGCACATCTTAAAAATCCTTTCATTTCTTCTCTAAGGCTTTCTCCTATTATTATTATTATTTAAAGGCTCCCACTGTTACACTAACATGAGCATTTCAGCTGGGAAAGCACTGGTGTGGGAGGGGAGTGAGGTTCATGGTGTTATGGATGTGAAGTGTGGTAAAGCATGACAAAAAGTGTTAACTTGAGTGTGAATTTTGGGAACATCCACAGCACATCTACAGGTGACTTAACTTATGGTGTAGGTGGATCCTTATCCATGACCTGCTTTATTTTACAAAATACAGTTTTGTTGTCTCGAATTAGTGTATATTGCATTAGTGTGTATAGAATAGGGACTTAGGCAGGTGGTTTTTCTGAGGTCTTTTTAGGGCCTGTTTTCTTTAACTGTGCCAATCTATAGCTAAATGGCTGAAATAATCAGTCTTGTTATTTTTACACAGAATTTTCTGTACATTAATTTACTGCTGATAGAAGTTGCAGAATTATTAATTCTTGTGCTTCAAGAAGTTGCTGCCATCATCTCTTCTACAGAGTCTGCTACTATAAAAATGCCACTAGGGAGTTAAATAGTCTTCAGTTAACAGGCTCTCACGATCAAATGCAGCTATACAATGATATTTTCTCCAGAATCCAGCTGTGCTTGTGGAAGAGGCTAGGTTTTCCAGCTGTTTCTTCTCATGGCTCCACTGGGAATATAGATCTACTGGCAGGTTGATTTAGGTAACCAATCCATAATACCAATCTCAGATATTGTCCATGTTAGCTCAGATGACTATTAAAAACAATTTAAATCCACATGACGATTTTTGCAGTCATAAAAGTTGAACTCGTATGTATTACTTCCTGAGGGTAAATTGCTAGGCTTAAGACTCTCAAGTAAGTAGTAATGGTCACTTGGTGGCTGTAAGCTTTTTGTTGATGTACTTGGACAAGGATGAAGTCATCTATCTGTGGGTTTATGGCAAGCTGAAAATGGCTTTTATCTTTTTTAATTGCTATGTAATGGCTGCATATGCATTGTGTTCAGCTGGCCTGGTGGCTTCACAAATGGAAGCGTATTAGAATGTAAGAAGTAGATGTATTTGTACTGGTAGAGCTATGCAATGTAATTTCCAGCTTAGAAACTGATGGGGTGAATTTCTTTTTTCTTGGAAAATATTTGGGATAACTACATGAATAATCTGTTCTCGTTCCTATCTCGCTTTCCTAATGTGGTTTAGTTTCTTGCTTCCTTGTTTAACTTGTAATTACATAGTATAATCAATATGAAGCCTGTTATGTGGCACTGTAGTATGTTCACGTTTGGGAATTGTTTTTTGGAGTGGTGCTTTTGTTGCTGTTGTGTGGCAGACCACCAGCTAATTTCATTAACTGTTGTGTGTCTTTTTCCAGCCTGGCTACTCAGCTTCCTTATTTAGACTGCTGTTTCGAAGCCACTGGTTACTGGATATTGGTGAAAAATCTGGCTGATCCTCTAGCACGCTTTGTGCTTTGACTGAGGTTCCAGCAGTCACCGTCTCATGTGTAGCCTGTGCTTTCAAGTGCTTTCTGCAGACCTGAATGTATCTTTTTTGTGCTTCTGTATTTGAGCTCATTCTGTAATTCAAGAACTTCTCATGCTTCAGCTTTGTCCCAGCGTGCAACAAAGTGTCATTTTGAGTCACAGAACTGGAAACTGTTGTAGACTTGCTTGGCTGCGGGGTTGCCAGAATGCAGGGCTGGATGTATCACGGGCTCGGAGGAGTTAAGCTGACCTTTGGTTTGCTGTAGAAAGTTGATTGCAAAGTGCTGCCATTGAGTTGTTCTGTGTAGCAAATGCAAGGGGACGTTGAGGAGCTGAGAAGCTGTGGTTTTAGTGCTTCCATGTACCTGGTGACATTGCAGAAGCTGTTAATTGCCTGCATAGATCTGGAGATCCATGCTTAGCACCTCAGTCCTTTCCTTCGTGTCAGTTTAGAATTCCAGCAGCAACTAAAAGTAGAAAGTAAACCTATCTTCCTTTGCATCAACTGCTTAACAAGTCAAGGTTTGGGGCAGTAGCATTTCCATTTATTACCAGTCCTGACTGCTGCCAGTGCGGAAAACTGAATAAGGATTCTTTGAATGATCTGTTTTTTAGCTCCATCTGCCACTTGCATGTATATGTCCATAATAATAAGTTCCACCTATGATCTTCAGTAATACTTGTTTCCAATATCATCTCATCCTTACTGAACCAATCTTCATCCTTGCTGCTGCCTTTTTGTTGGTTTTCTAAATGCTAAAATAAATGCCCATCCTTTCGTCAGGCCTCAATCACAGCAAAAATCAAAAAGATCCTTATGAGAAATGCAGACAGTAATGTAGGAGACTACAGTAATATTCAGGTTAACCTGATAAAGAGAGTCTTGTTCAGCTTTTAATTTGTTGTATTTTCATTTTTTCCCATTTTTTTCCTTTTAAATTAGCCTAAAATATACTTTGTGCATTGCACTGTCTTAACTTCTTAGTTATAAATTGCAACTCCATTAAAATTTAAAAGATTCAAAGCCATTTCCAGCAATTCTGGGAGATGCCAAGTCTTGAACTGCAAGTTCTGTCCAGTGCTGTCTGTATGAAGCAGTTCAGAGAAAGTTATGGAAGTACATCTGGAGTGTGTGAGGAATTTCTATAGCTGAAGAAGAACAGTAATTTTACAGTTACCTTGATTAACTGCCCTTCAACCTGACTTCTGGAACGTCTCTGGAAACATGATGTGAAGGAGTTGCAGTACCATCTGGCAGGAGTTTTCATTTCTCTTTCCAAATGCTCCGTCGCTATTTTGTAACATGGAATAAGAATGCAGTCCTAAGCAGTAGCACTAACTGTGGAAGCCCCAACATAGCCACTAGTGTCACTGGTTCCAGCCTTTTGCTTTGCACTTCATCCTGGACATTGCTAACCTTAAAGCGTCCAAGCCTGGATGTTTGGAGAGACATTTTGCAGACAGTCATTACTCTCTGAGAAACAGACAGCCACCTTAAACAAGACAACGGCTGTCTGCTACTTTTCTAGCCTGTCTGGCTGCATATTTGCACCCTCTTTAATCTTAAGACTCCTTTTTGCCATCTCTCAAGCCTTGAGGCTTTGCCCACAACTAGACAAAGGTGGTTGGGGTGTAGCAAAGTGTGTGTATGTGTGTGGGGGAAACAAGGTAATGAAAATATCCTAGGATTATATGCAGTTTCCTTATCTGAGTTATAGAAAAGCTTGTGGAGAAGGTGTTCAACTGCTACAACTCTGTTTTTGTCTGGAAAAAAGCCCTGGTATTGGGATAATTGAAAAGGAGTATTAACTAGTTCTTAAAGAGAAGACATGATGCAGGAGGAAATCTTGCTGGCAGCTGTGTATGTCCCATCTGTCCTTGTACTACCTCGTTGCTTTGGTCGCACACACCTAGCAGGAGGCCTGTCTGTGCTCACTGAGCAGAGGCCTCTCTCAAGAGCAGTGTCCTGGCTCCAGGCTACACAGTGGGATGGGCCATTTGACAGCCCTGCTGCTGTGGGTGAACAACCCCTCCTCAGCGTGCTGTGTGGAGAAAGGCTCTTGAGCCCATCATAATGATCAGGGGTCCTTTCTTCTGAAAACCGTTTCCTTCTTAATGGCCTGTGTTGGATAAGGCTGTGCAGGTTTTGAATCACGGAATCACAGAATGGCTTGGATTGGAAGAGACCTCACAGCCATCCAGTTCCACCCCCTGCCATAAGCAGGGCTGCCACCCACTGGGTCAGACTGCCCAAGGCTTCATCCAACCTGGCCTTGAAAGCCTGAGGATGGGGCATTCACAGCTTCTCTGGGTAGCCTGTGCCAGTGCCTCACCATCCTCTGAGTAAAGAATTTTTTTTGTGATATATAACCCCAATTTCCCTTCTTTTAGTTTGAAGTCATTCCCCCTTGTCCTGTAACAATTAGACCCTTTAAAAAGTTGGTCTCCCTCCTTCTTTGTTTGTTTCTGATGTGTCTTCTTAAAACTTTGGAGCAGTGGAATATGTTCAGATGCAAAATGGTAGGGAGGTTCTCAGTCTCTTGAGAGGACTCATAAAATAATTGGGACAACAACCTGTCATATTTGGAGGATGACAGAAAATTTGTTTAGATTTCTTTATCTGGTTTACATATGCATGCTCTTTTTTTTATTTTGAATTGTTTGGAAGATATTGTTAGGAAACTGATCTCTAGGCTCATATGTGCGCTGGAACTTAGGCTTTGAATATACCTAGTGTCGTCAGTGGAACACAGTGGTTTAGGAGTTTTCAGCTACTTTAAAGAGTACAAGTAATGTTGTCATAATATCATGGACTTGGGTTGGAAGGGACTCCAGAGATCATCTAGTTCTCTGCCATAGGCAGGGTTGCCAGCCATGAAATCAGATGCTGTTATCACATTGCCCAGGGCCTCATCCAACCTGGCCTTGAACACCTCCACAGTCTCTCTGGGCAACCCATTGTAATGCCTCACCATCCTCTTGATGAAAAATTTCCTCCTGACATCTTTCTAGTGCTGGTGGAATATTACAAGATAATGGTGTACCTGAAAATAATGTATTCCATTTTTGTTGTACCAGGTTTTTGTTGCCTAATTCATCACATGAAGGAGTGAAGTTTTTCTGGACCTACATGGATCTATAAGCATTTTCAAGATGGCTAAGAACTGTGGTGAAGAACCGAGTGGAATGATGAGTAAGGAAACTTACTTTTGTTCCAAGTTCATTCTGCTGTCATTGTGCTATTTCGTTACCTGATGTAAGTCATTCTTCTAGGTGAGAAACAAGTATCTGAAGTCACTTAGCCGAACTGATACTTGAGTTCCACTTAGCATGTTGAACTCTCTCAATAAAATGTTAGCCACGCTTCATCTATTAAATATATATGTATATAGCTCAGTGTTAAAACTTTTCTTAAAATTGCATGGGCTGTGAGCATAATACTGATTATAATTTGTGTTTTGATCATTCTTTTGTCAGGAGGAAGCACCCACTTCTACCAATTTCTATTGACATTCAACTCGCATATTTGACAGCATGGTTTCCTGACAGAAAAGTATATTATGTATTTTTTTCTGAATTCCAAATCTGTATTAGATATACCATCTGTGGTGGTTTTGGAAAGATGAGAAGGGACCCACTGTGGGGCAACACAATGAAACCAAAAATGTAAGTTCTATGCCAATATTGTTTTATTTGAATTCAAACACAGGTTTTTTGTTTTTGTTTTAAAGTTTTGTGGTTATTAAAAAAGTGTGTGTGTGTCTATACATATGTATACACACACACTAACATTCTGAAGATTCAAATGAACATTACTTAATAAGTAGTTTATGTGGTTTGAAATTCAAAATTCTTTTTGGATATAAAACTTAAAACCAAACTTTTTTTTTAAATGCATATGAGGTTTACTTCCTTAAATTGATGAGAAAAGCTTAACAACATCCAAATGAGCAGCTTTGGTTGTAAGCATTCAAAATTACATTGTGCCAAAGCTGGAAGCTTCTTTTGGTGAGAAGGGCCAAAAGGATCTTTCTTTTTGGCGAAAGGAAGAGTGGTAATAGAGATGGCTTATTTGTGATTGAAAACGAGGTTATATTAGCAACTATTTCTGATTGTAAGTGAAATCTTTAGATCCATTAAAAATCACGTTCATTTTTTTGGAAAATCTTAGGGGTTTTTGTTTTCCTTTAATTTTTGTTGGGATGATTTTAAGGTTTTTGAGTTCTTTGCACTGCATTTTCAGAAGAAGAGTATATTTTGATTTTTTTATTTTTTATTTTTTTAAGGAAAATTTAAAGTTTGATGGCAGTTGCAGTTTGCTTTACCTGTGTTGGAGTGTGGCTTTGACACTAAAATGTTTATTCTGCCTAAGAATTTGCCACTAAAATGTTCAGTGTAAGCTTTGTTTCAATTTTCCCAATCCTTCTATAGGTTGTTTATTCATCTACATTATAGGAACATAGTGATTACAGCATTGAAGTGGTTTAAATGCTGTGATTCCCAGATATCTTCGCAGCCATTTAACTGGAATTCACCCTTAATTTATTTAAAATTAATTGATGAACATTTTGTACTGTAAACAGTCCCTGTAAGATTTTAAGTTTTGGCCTTGGCAGGCTATTGTGAAACAAATGTTGACCATGTTGAAGGGCTGCTGTGTTCCTTGCAGTAGTCTATTTCTTCACTCTCCTAAGCAGCTGCTTATGCAGTAGCAATTACGATGTTGGTAGGCCTCAAGGCTGTGATTGTTTGTTTCTTTTTCCATAAAACATTTCATAGTCATTGTCTTTCAGAACGTAACTTCTCTTTCCTCTTCTTTTAATTCTGTCAGGAAGATTGGTATGATATTAGTTAAATTTAAGTTCTTTGTTCATTTAATCTCTTTTAGTGCTCTCTATCATTATAGATAGTATGTTGAAAGCATGCTTAGTGTTGTCATCAACCTGCCTTCCCAGTGTGAGGAGTCTGACTTGGTTGACTGCTGTACTGCTATTTTTGATTATTTTTTCCTATGGACATTTGTGCTCGTGAAAATAAAACTGAAACTTTTGGAACATGTGTCTGCAAGGGAATTCCTTTGCAGTAGTTACAGCAATTTAAATTCATTCTGTGCTTTGTGGAGAATTTTCTCATCTATTTTTTCAGGACTGGGAAAACTTGTCAATGTTAGAAATGAGTGGGGAGGAAAAAATGGGGAGGGAGAGAGAGAGAGGAAAAAAAACCCGTGTTTTTCCTCTTTTGTAGAATTGTACTTATTGGAAGCATGGGTCATGTTACATTTGTTCTCCTAGAGAATTACAAATACATTCTTAAATCTATGACAAGGGCTGCTCCAAATGGAATGCCTCCTATTTTGTTATGCTGTCCCATAGAGTCAGAGGCAGATGATCCCGGTATGGCAATAGAGGTTGAACCTTTCCACCAATATTCCCTTATGTTTTGTTGCTGTGTAACAGATGGCAGCAGAGGGGCAGTGTGACAAAATGGTGTCTGACATGGAGGTGCGTATGAAGCAAAGATGTGACACGGACATCTCCCATGTGGAAAGATTTGCATATGTCGACATTCATCAGCACTTGCTGAGCATTTCTGAGGACCAAACAGTGAATGTGAGCAAAGTCAGGCAGTGAGTGGTGCATTTCAGCAGTAGTTAAAGTGACATGAAAGACACAAGCCATGTTCTAGATGTCTGTGCACAGCTATCACGCTGTGAGATAAAGAGCATCTCGATCAACTCATCTGCATGAATTGGCTGATGGGAGTGACTGTGTTGAAAAATAGTGTTCTGTAGCTGAGAATTTATCAAACAGTGTTATTGTGTTGTCTGTATCTGTTGTAATTTCCATGGAAATAAGCAGGAGGCATTACTTTTGGAGCAACCTATGTAGTTTAAGAAACTGTTGGCATTCCTTTTCCTGGAAAGAAATATTGAGAGTTGCTACTTAAAGTTGGAATTGAGACTTGAGATTCTGGTCCATCCCATTGCTTGGCGAGGTTTGACTCTTCTCTATGCTTTCTTGTTCCAACTGTAGAACAGAAAAGACAAAGGTGTGTTGTGACATCAGTGCTTGCCTGTTTTGGCAGTTACAGTTTGCCTGTAGTGACTGCTGATCTCTGTGTTGCTCTTCTCTTGATGCTGTCTGATTCATCACTGAGCTCCTTAGGGGTAGCAGTGCTGGAACAGGCAACATTGCAGGCTCATAATGGGTGATTTAAGAATAAATTCTGTCACTTTGGAAAGACTGAAGCACCTTGACTTGATGGATCTATGGCATCTTGTTTTCTAGATTAGGTTGTTAGGGTTTGTAAACAATACTATTTTGTAGAAAATACCAAACGCTTATTTTCTCTTCCATTTATGGGGTTCCTCCGTAAAGAAGGTAATTTTCGTACAGCCAGGCTTTTGTACATGTTTGTGGTAGCTGAATTTCAATGGGAGGAGACTCTTAATGTCAGTAGATGTGTGTTTCTGGAAAAACTGAGTTTGAAGGGGTGCTTGAGGGTTTTTGTCTTATTTTGCTTTTTGTGTAGGTGAAGCTGAGGCTGCCACAGGAGTGTTGTTTGTCATCAGCGCTGAAATGAAAGAGCTATTTGCTCTAATTGGGTATGTGTGGAGTAGTGGTACCCAGAACTGCCTAGTGGACCACCAAATGTATTACAGCCTTTGCTTCATCTCTAAAATCCCCTTTCGCTGTGTTCAGTGCAGCCCTAGTTGTTATTACAATTCCATTTTCATCTTGGGGAGAAAAGCCCCCATCCACAGCAAACTACAAATTGATTTGTAATATGTTAGCCATAACCCACAAATGGAGCTGACCTGCAAGTCTGGCTCTTCAGTTGTTCAAAATGATTTCCCCTTTCTTAGTAAACTAGCTTTCAAAAAGAGAAACTTGAGTATCTGAAAAGGCAAGTCCCTAGGTAAAATCCTCTTTAAAGTTCAGGGCATGTTCCTATCAGCAAGTGAGTAATTCTTCCTTTCAGTATAGTGTGGTAGTGTCATGTCTCATACAAAGCACACTGAATTATATTGCATGTGTGCAGTCATCTCTTTTTATATATTTCTATCGTGCTTGGTGATATCAACAAGGAAGCCCAGGAGTCTGTTGAGGAATTACATTGAAAATTTGGGTGTACACAAAGAAGAATCTGTCAAAATACCTGTCTGTGATGGTGGCCATGATAACCTTATTTCTGTATTCTTTTCATTTCACAGTAATAATATTAAGGGCTTGTAGTAGTAGATCTACAAGATTTCTCAATCTCTTGACCATGGCACCAGCAGCTTACCTAAAATGCAGAGATTCAGATCACAGCTGATACAAACAAAATCTCTTCCTTTGAAACTGTTCTGTGTAGTGTGTTAATTGGGGGGAAAAAAGTATTGCTGCTGCAATGACAAGTGAAAATGAAGAAGACGATGAGAGGTGTGTGATTAATTGGCATAAACAGTTTATTTGCTGATTTGATTCATGCAGGCTGAAGCATATGGCTATGTTAGGATGCCTAGAGTAATGCATCTTAATGTGTAGCGTGGTATGCATCCTAATGGAGGAAATAATGTTGGGAAGGTCTAGCTGGAGAACATGGACTGTTAATTACAAGGGATTTGAAATAGTGATAACAGAGTTCTGCTTAAAGTCTGTTGGCGTGCAGGAATATCAAGGTGCATGAAAAGCTTTCTCCCTTGCAGGATTTTTTCTTTCATTGAACCGGTTTTAGTGAGGAGTATTTTCTAGCACTGGCACCTTCTGTGAACATACGTCTCAGCCTGTTTTACTGCCTGGAGGATGAATCAAAAAGAAAAAAAAGCCATTGTTTTTAATTGTTTGCTTGATTTTTATTTATTTGTTTATTTATTTATTTTTAAGTGAGCAGAGGGTAGCAAATATGTAAGGGCAGCTAATCAGAGAGAGAAATCAGGAGTGTTATGAGGATCCTCAAAAAACAGCCGCAGTTGACCTCCGTCTGCTAGCATTCATCTTCCATGGTCGCGTCCCCTTTATGTTTGGAACTCTGTCTCTTTTTCCTGAGTACTGCTCTTCTCACCTGTACCTTTCACAGTTCTGTGACTTCTTGTTGTTTCAGACGTCCGTCATTTCTGTAGCTCAAGTCCATAAGCATAGTAGAAACTCCTGGTGTCCTGAAATTTGTTTTTCTTATGTGTGTTCTTACAACTTAGGAGATAACAGTCTATCTCCTTTTAAATACACAGTTAGTGGTAGAGATTGCTGGAGAATAAAGGGAAGGTGCTGCCCAAAGCTGACACTGATTTGGCTTTGTCATTTGTGCACTGTGAGGAAAGAGTGTGTCTGTGTTAAATTGGTCATTGCTGGCAAAATAATCCTGACACAGAATGAGGTATTCTGTGGCCAGTTCACAGCTGTTATTACTGGATAATGATCCTTTGTTGTAATTTACTTCAGTAACGAAGTTTGCTACTTTACTGAGTAATTTGTTACAAAAATTATGAGTTTATAAGCTTTGCTAGAACACAGAGTGTTTTATTATTATTTGACATAAAGAAAAGACTAAGATCATACTACACTCTTGCTTCTACGTCAGTTAAGAGTTGCTTTCTTCTACAGAAGATTAGTGCAGTAATTGCAGTTATTATTGATGCCGTAACGTTTTAACTGGAAGTATTCAAAGGCTTCATGGGCAGGACATTAGCCTCGTCAGGCTTTATAGCTCATACATCTGCAAAATGTTTTCAAAAGTTTTAAAACACAAACACAAAAATAAAACCCACAAAATCGATGAGGTATGGAAGGCACCTCTGGACATCATCTGGTTCAATGCACCTGCTCAATCAGCATCACCTAGAGTAGGTTGCTCAGAGCTGTGTACAGTCAGGTTTTGAAAATCTCCAAAGATGAGAACCCTGCACCCTGTCTGGGCAATATTTTCTTATACTGGAATACTGAAGAACCTCAACTTTTTACCCTTACGAATATTTGAAACATAAAGAATAGTCATGCTCTGAAGTACTTCTGGAAAACAACAGATGTTCCAAATCTTTCAGTAGTTTTGTAAGAGGAAAAAAAAGGCTCTGAATTTTTAACAGAATATAAACTTTCCATAATGTTAGCTGGTCGACAGTAGATGTTGGCAGAGGAGTACCTGTGAACTGTCTGCTTTGCATAGGTAGCTTCCTTTACTGTACTTTCTTTCAGGCACAGATTGGATAGATAGTTAGTTAGGAAATAAGATTGCTATTTTGCTGTCAGCCATTTGAAAAGAAAAAAAGCAGCCTTCTGAAAAGTGTTTTTTCTGGATGCTTAAGTCTTTTTGATGTTTTATGTATCTTAACAGGGGACATGGAAATGTGACTATTTAAAAAAATTTTTTTTTTTTTTTTGTTCTCTTCTTCCCAGGTCTGCTATTCCTGTTGTATGCATTCTGGCTGTGAGAATTTTCTTGTGATTTCTGACTTTGGTACTCTTGGCCTCATGGGAACAAAATAAAACAAAGCAACCTGATTTTGGTAAACAAAATGCCACGGAGAAGGAAAATTGGTGGGAGTCCTTCTCGGAAGACTGGAGCTGCTGCTTTTTTACCCCAGGGGGACCCAAGCCTCTCAATGTCACAACCAGCCTACAGTGTCAATAAGGAAAAGCTCTTCAACAGCATGTCAGAAATGTTTTCTGACTTAGATCCTAGTGTGGTTTATATGGTTCTCTCGGAATGTGATTTTAAAGGTAAATACAGTTTATTTGTCATTCAACTTTGTTCCATATGCAGACAGTTCTTTACTAGGGCAACACCAAACATGTTGATGTGGGAATTGTAAACGTATTTGTGAGTCTAGTTTTTAATGAGTAGGTGAGTCATAACATTTTTATTTTTATTTTTTTTTTTTTTTTAGCTCTCTCCATGCAAAAGTTTGATTATGTTTGTGGGATGCTGGTAATGTGCAGTAACAGTGGGCTTTAAAAAACAGAGATACAATTTAATTGGCTTGATCTGAGATACAGAGCAGGCAGCAGTAGATTTGTGGGGGGAATCTGTTTCCAATTAGTTTCTGTACCAAATCTGCTGGATGCATAAACTGTTCTTGTGGGAGGGTATGCTATTTTCTAGAATGATATTTTTTTAAGACAGTGATACACGTTACGTTATCCTGGCAACATTTGATTTTTCTTAAATATTTGAATTGAGCTTTTGTTTTACTTTCTGTTTTGCACTGTCATCTTGTCATTTCTAGTGAGGATTAGTTGTTTCAGGATAAATTCTGTTTTTCATGTTGAATTCTCTGCAGCCTCACTTGGACTGTTTTTCTCCCCCTGTATTCTGCCAAACTGCTTACCCACCTCTCCTGTCATTTTCATTTTTATGTCTGTGTCCAGTTCTTCTCATGCTTTGTGGTTCTGAAATTTTCCTATATACAAGCTCATTAGCTTGTAATAAAAATAATGGCAAAGATACTGGATAACAATATCTGAGTTGTTTGAGCAGGGAATAAGTCATATGTGGAGCATGTTAATCAAGCTGTGATTAGCTGAGATTTTTCTAAGAGTACTGGTAAACAAGATAGAGATTGATATTTTTCATATGCTTGAAAGCTATGTAGCCATTAAAAGGGCTTCTCCTTTTATTACTGTTTCTATCTTACCAAAATTGTAGTGGGTTTATAATTTAGTAGGTCACTCATGTTTGTTGTTTATTCCTTTAAAACTGGAATTGATGGAGTTATTAGACTTATAAGCATGAGTCAATAAGTTTTATGAAAACGACAGCTTTGTCTAGAAGATTTTTGGAGAATTCAGTAAACAAGCTTAAGATCATTATAATGTGTTTTTTTTCTTTTTTTTGCTGCATTGTGCTTCAGAAAAATAGAAGCTTAGCTTTAGTGCTCTGGTGCTGCTTGTGCTAGCTTTTCGTTTGTGGTCACATTATTCATAGGCATATACTCCATTTAGTGTCTTGACAAAGATTTGATGAAGATACTGAAATTTTCAGACTACTATGACATTTTCACTTGGACTTAGCCATCATGAAAGTAATTTTTATACTTGTATCTCTTCACAATAGCGCCATTTCACACCATTTCACTTAGATGATTTAGATTAGAAGTATTCATTTAAACATCCAGATCTGGGTTGTTTTTTTTTTTTTTCAGTTAAACTTAGTCATTTTTATACATGATTTCCTTTGGTCATTTTAATGCATATTATGTTATTATTTTGCAACATGTCTGTTTTCAGTTCTGTTTTTTACCTCTAATGAGAAGCAGATGATGAGGGTGCAGAAGATATGTTAACAGATGAATTAGTGAACTTTGTTGGTTGTCTCTTTACTTGTGATAAATACTTCTTGAAGTAAAAATCTATAATCTCATCAGCCTGCATTTCTTCAGTTGACTATGGTTAATTTTGTTAATGTTGTTCAACAGTAGAAAATGCTATGGATTGTCTGTTAGAGCTGTCCACTCATGCTGAAGGAGCAGCATCCTCAAAAGTCTCAGATTTTGAATCAGTGGCATCGTCATTAGCCCTTGTTAATCAGCGGAGATCTGTTCCAAATCAAAGAATGTGGGAAAGTACTGTGAAACACTGTAATTCTGAAGAAGAAGAAGAAAAGGTCTTATCACCTGACATGCCGCTGACTGAAGAACTGGATTCCTTAATAGAAAATGCTTTTCAGAGATGCAGCTTGAGTGTCGAATTGCCTAATTCTGCAAATGATCAAATTGTATGTGAACGTGATGGCTTTAAGGAATTTCCTGAGTGGGAAGAATCGGATTTGGGTTGCAATGTTCTACTTTTTCCACACCAAATAGCGACAAGTAATGAGGTTTTGGAAAACTGCTCTTCTCAGCTACCAGCGAATCAGCTGAACATCCAGACAAGCTCACCAGCTGCATCGGACACTTTTGCACAAGCATTACAGGATTCCGATTTGTCAAAAATAGGCGTTCACCAGGATATAGCTTCAGAAGCCTATGAACAATCAAATGGAGAAACATCCCGTGGAAATTCTGATCAGGCACAGCATATTGTTTCAGATCACAAAAGTGCAACTACTGCTTCTGGCGAGTCTTCCCAAAGAGCTCTGGAACTTGGAGTAGCTATCACTGAAGAACCTAATTCACAGTGCCTGCAACAGCACAGAGAGTTAATGACTGCCTGTGACACTCACAACACTTCTCTTCCAGAAGCCTGTGTCTCTCTTGAAAAATCCAGTTTCAAAACACCAAAACTTAAGGATTTTCAGCAATCTGAGCAGAATTATGGTTTTAATCTTTCTACACCATCATGTCGGACTCAACAACAATGGAACCTTATGGCTCCTGCCTTTTATCCGTCCATTGGAAGTCACAGCTTTGTAACTCCAGTGGCTGTCAGTCCAGGACAGTGGAGACCCGTTTCAGACTATAGGACATTGGAAAAAGGACTTGTTTTTTCTTCTCCAGTGGTTCCAAATGCCTGGGATAGCAGCCCTTCTCTGAAGGTATGGGAAAATCAAGATAGAAACTCAAAATTGAACCTCTCGCAAGCACAGCAGCCACCTGTTTGTCACATGATGAGAAAAAAGATGCACCTTATAGGTCAAGTACTTGTTCTTCTCAGAGGTGTTCCGGGATCAGGAAAATCATATTTGGCAAGGTAGAACATCTATATTGTGAGCTTATGAAAGAAGTTGCTTAATTGTCTAAAAGATTTAGTGCAGGCAAAGACAATTTTCTGACATTTGTAAATAGCTATGATTAAACCTTAATTGTCGTGCTACATTTAATACATGGTACATACAATACAACAACACAAGTAATAATTACTGGAGAGAGCAAAGTTACTTCCAGCTCCTTGACCTCTAGTGGAAAGAGAACTAGGAGGAATTAGCTTTAACTGCTGTCACTGGTCTGAGGTCTGGAATGGAGTTTTATGCCAACAGAGAGTCACTTAAGTAGTATTTGAGTCTACTGTGTTAGTCCAGTTCCTATCAGTTTCAAGTGTTTCCTTCCAGTAACAAAGATGGAAATATACAAGCTCTTCAGTAGGTAGAAGTTCTTCTGCTATTGAAGTTCTTTTGGGGGGGAGGGGAGGAAAAAAAGAACAAGTAGTATGTGTTGAGATTGAACCCTTTATTTCTTTTGTAGCTCTCCAAAAGTCCATGCTGTGCTTAGTCTCCTCTGTCTGGCATCTGAAATATTTGATGCGACTAAGAGTGCATGTATATTTGTTCATACAAAAGTATGGACCCAAGGTATAGATGGAAAAAATTCTGGTTTCTTTAAATGAAACTTGTAGGGAACCTGTTTTTCCTAGATATCTGCAGCATTTGGTAAAGGAAGGAAATTACTACAGTTCATCTTTGCCAAAAAGGTGACTTTTCCCTTACCTAAGTTTGCTGCGTCTGTTTCTGGTTTGGGGCAAGAAATGATATACATGTATGTATAATAATAAGTAGCAGGGCTGGGGAGGAGAAGGGAAGAAAAGTACTTTCTGCTTCATCTTTCACAGGATGATACTGGAGGATAACCCAGGTGGAGTCATTCTTAGTACTGATGACTACTTTTATAAATGTGGAAAGTACCACTATGATGCACGTTGCTTAGGGGAAGCACACGAGTGGAACAGGAAACGAGGTGAGAAATACATACTAGACTGTCTTGCTTGTTTACATTTCAGTGCTTGTGTGCTGTTTAAGAAGATACCTGTTTTGTAATGCTTGTGTCACATGATTGGCATTTACTTCATCTTAAAATTATTTTTTATCATGTGTGGTTAAAGAGGCTGAGCACAAACTCAGGTATCATTTGTCCATGGTGTGTTTTGCAATTGAGAATACCAATGTCTTTGTCAAAATGTTATTTTGTCCTCAGATCTTGTAATGCTATGTATTTTGGTGTCGGTCTCATTTCTGGAGTGGCAGCCTGTGCTACCTCCTGGGAGTATTTCTTCTGAGATTAAGATGACTGAATATGGACACATACGCAATAAGTAATGATCATGTTGATACAAATAACACTTACACAGATACTTTCCTATTGTTTTTTTTTTTTTTTTTCTGTTGAGCATTAATTTGCTGTCAAATTTAAAGCAAATTTATAAGAACTAGACAGAAATGGCTGTTTTTTCATAATTGATGTATTTTTTTATAGGGACTTTCGCTAAGCTCTTCTATGAACAACTCTTTTTTTAAAGTTTCTCTTTGCTAAATTTCAACCATGATCACTTCTACATTGTCAAAAGTTATAATCTGTGTAAAAATGGGCTAATAAGAAATGTGGGATTTGACAATAACTTGGTAACAGTGTGTCTGAACAATCATAGCTACAGAACTTGGTGCTGTATCTCAAAGCTAGTAATTCTAAACATTTTATTACTTTGTATGAAAAAAAATAATTATTTTGATTTTTCATATCTTATACAGTTTACAGAGTGGACTAATCTTAAGACTGTTATAAAGCCAAGAATTTTGTATGCAACAAAGAAGTCCACTTTAAGGTGATCATGTAGTTTTTTTTTTTTCAGTTTGATTTACTGATTGATTAGTCACCCTGCTGCATTTTACATCTGCATTTTCATTCCTTGATTACCATCCATTTATTAATTCAAAAGAATAATGTCGTATCTCAGTGGCTGTACAAATTAGGGGGGGATAAGAAAGCTTTGGAACACACCGGTCAAGCTGTGCAAGACTACTTAGTAATTAATCATTATGGATTATCTATTCAAATATTGTTACATATTTAGAGAATAGTGTAATGTCCAATCTATTATCATGAAATTAATTATATCACATTTTGTTTTGTACATGTGTGTCTTTCAGCCAAAGAAGCATTTGAAATGAAAATCTCTCCTATAATCATAGACAACACAAACATACAGGCATGGGAGATGAAGCCTTATGTTGCTTTGGTTAGTATTGTGATTGTTCCATGTGGAAAGAATTGACCCTTTTGTCGACATATGATTTAAAATGTGATTATCATTCTCAGTCTAGCTAGTGTGTCACAAAGAAGTCTGGAGTCATAGAAATGTTATGTGAAACATTACTACCCAACATCATGTTCTGCACATGCCTGCATATTGAGCTGACCTGGTTTCCAACTGACAAATCCAAGTGTTTTGTACTTAAGAGCAAAAATGTATTTTGTTGGGGAAACTAGGTTCTGTTCCTCTTCTATATCAGAATCAGAAAAACAGCAAGGTACTTTTTTTTTTTTTTTATATATATATAATCTGCACTAATGAGAATAGGGTATATTAATGACTGTTTACTTGCAGCCTGCTCAAGTTTCCCAGATTTTGGGATGGCTGTCTGATCCAGCGATGTTAGTGTAACTGAATTGCTTGTTTGGAACTGACTTGCCTCTGGCCAGCTCTAAAAGTAAGCAGTGAGCTTTTCTCTGCAAGAGACTGTGTAGATTCATGCATACCATGCCTGGAAAGATGAGATGCTGCAATCTTGACATGACATGACAGAGGACGTGCAACTTTTAAAGTAGTGACTCTATTTTATTTATTTTTACTGTGAAGTTGGCACACATCTAATTATACCATAAGTAAGCATGTAGGGAAAAAAAAACAAACCTCCATATATCTAATCAGAAATGAATCTATGAAAGAAAATGTTATTCCAGATATGTAACTATTTTTGAAAAATACAATAAACAGCTTTTAAAAAAGCAGCCTGTGCATGTTGTATGTCTTTTTACATGTCTGATATGTTCTTTGTTTTATATCTTTTTTATTCAGGCTCAGCAGTTCAAATATAAAGTCATGTTTCGAGAGCCAGACACGTGGTGGAAGTTTAAACCGAAAGAACTTGAAAGGTAAGAATGTAAGGGAAATTTTTACATTAGATTGCAAATACAAACAAGTTGGAGCTTGGGAACTTTCTTTACGTAAAATAAGTTTAAGAAAAGAAAAACAAACTTTGGGATGGTCAATCACTGAAGGAGGTTTCACTAAGTTTGTGGATGCTCAGTTACGAGGTACATCCAAAATGTTACAGCCTATTCTGGCTGAAAAGTAGTTCGAAGTATGTGACCTCCAAAGGTTCCTTTCACTTTAAATTATTCTATGATTTCATAATACGTGTTGTCATCTGAATTTGCATGCTTAGCTTTAACTTGACCACTCTTCAAGGGAGGTGAAGAACATTATCTTCTTTCCTAAAATAGAAACTAAATGTGTGGGTTCAAGTAGAAACCAAGGACCACCTGTGCCTTGTTGACAGGTAGTATCTTGTCATGATGACACGAGCTCCTTGATCCCAAGCCTAGATGAGGCTATGTTGTCTCTTGAACTGAGAGGAGCTCTGGGTCATTCAGTAACCGAACACCCATTGATTGCTGGGCAGCCTTCAACATAAATACTAGCTCTTGGTCCTTGCAGACTTCATGTTCAGAAAGCAGGAACAAATGGGAATCATTTTGGAATAAACTATGGTTAGATCAAAGGAAGGAAAGTCCAGCCTCCTTATGGTGCTAGAGATCAGTTGGGATTTTCTCCTCCACCTTCAATTCCTTTTTGCTACCTTTGTCAGTTTTCACTTGTTCTGCAGTAATTCCTCCTAGAACATGTTGCTAATTGGTGTTTAATGGAGTTAGTGAAAATGTTGGACCCTAAGAATGTGTCCATAATAATAAGCGAATAGGTTTTGCCTGAAGACTCATGGAGTTGTTAGCTTAGAAAAGCCAGTGAAGGAAGGGGGAGTTCAGAAATCTGCCTTACCCGGTTTGACTTCCTGTATCATATCTACATCTGATGTGATGTGTTTCTGATGCTTATTTGTAGGCAGCATGTTAATTGTATGGTATTAGATTTTAGTATTAAGCAAAACATCCTCTTGCAGAATAGGGCCACCAGGTGGGGTAGGGAGATGTCAAGCGGAGCAGGAATTTGTTTAAGTCTCCCCATTTTGACTGCCTTGGCACACTAATACAGTAAGAATTGCTGTTTCAGCTTTCATCTTGGCCCCTTGAGTTCTCTGGTTAGTCTTTCTGTAACCACAAGTTATTCCCTTCTCTTAGTGTATTCTGATACACAAATATGAAATGTTTCTTCTTTTTTTTCTTTTTTTTCAAATACATAGGCGGAATATTCATGGGGTATCTAAAGAAAAGATCAAGAGAATGTTGGAGCAATATGAACGTTGCCTTACTGTTAACTCAATCTTGGAGTCTTCTGTCCCAGAAAAATCAGAAGTTACTGCTTGGAATGAAGATGCTTGTCAGGAGGAAAGTCATAGGTTAGATTCTTTTACTACATTTGTAGCTTTAAAAAAAAAGAAAAGCAAAAAAATAAAACTTTATAGCAGCAAGGCCTGGATGATGATGTTGAACACTATACATTCCTAAGATCAAAAAAATAACAGAAAAGGAAGTACTCTACAGTTGTGGGATTTATTATTATTATTAGTAGTAGTAGTAATTATAGTTATAGTAATTATTATTAGTAATTATTATTAGTAATAATAATAATAATAATTAAAAAATAATAATAAATATTAATAATAATAATAATTTTTAGGAATTACAAGATTTGTAGAAATGAACAATAAAGGGATCTAGCTAGCAAATAGATGCTCTTTGAAAATCTCTGTGTAGTTGTGTTACCTTTCAGTAAACCAGTCTTGGTTATCTTGTTAACTTAACAGAATACAAGCGAGCTACAGTTGGAGCTTCAGTGTTGGTGTAAGATGATGTTTTGTGCAATAGTAATGAATTACCAACTTGCTCTCAAATATATGTAATGTAGAATTATCTAGATTTATGTTAAGCATAAACACAGATTATTTTGTAATGGCTAATCTGAATAATGTTCCTATATTGTCACAGTGCATAGGAAATCTTATTTTATTCTTTTTTTTTTTTCTTTAATAAATTTGAAATCAAGTAGGAAATGATGGTTAATGGGAAGTTGTATGTTTTGAAAAGTGATGTGAATGAAATGGCAGATCCCTTCCCAGTTAATTTCTGGACTTTTTTTGTTTAGTATCAAGCAATCAGTGTGGTAACAAAGTGCTCCAGTGCCGAACTGAACGGTGGGAACAGGGGAAGATAGATTCCTGGAAAAGTATTCCTAGGCACTTTGATGAACTAAAAAAGGGTTACTTACCAAAGAAAGCTCTGCTTTGTTTAGCTCATTGTTTTTTATAATAAAGTGTTGAGATTTGTCTTAGGTCATCTTAAATTTGTTTTCCTCTCAATAAGATTATTCAACTGGATGATTTAACTGTCTTGAAAGACAGTTTATGATCTGTAATTTTTACATTATTGAATTGCAAAGCCAAAATTAAAAATGTGGACAAGAACAAGTGCTTGAAGAAAGTTTGATGTAGATTTTTCTTTATTCCAATTTGTCTTTCAGAGAAAGGGAGGCACATTCCCAAAAGGAAAACAAACCTTTTGCTTCTGATTTGGAGCCTCTTAATTTACCTGAAGATGATAAACCTCTTTCCAGTTGTTCTCTAATTTCAGAAAGTAATTTTGCTCCCGAGAGTTATCAGAAAGAGGAAAAAGAAATGGAAAATAACTCAGTGAAACACAATACTGAGAACAACACCATTCAAGATATCTTGGATGTTGATTTGTCGAGTTATGTCGAGAAAGAGCTGCCCTTGGAGAAAAAAGAAGAAAAAGGAGAAAGAATGGAAATTACTGAAACAGAAATGGATGAGACTGATATAATCACAACTGAAGAAACTGTATGCATGCATAGGGGAGGAGTTGAGAAACACAGTAATGACAATATTCTCAAAGTTCAGACTGAATCTGAACAAAACAGTGAAATAGGCTTGGAGTCAGATTCAACAGAAAGAAGTAATGTAGTAGAACCAAGCGCCTCGGTTATGGAGGCATCAGAAAAACCAGAGCTGCTGAATTTTCTGGGTGACTGGCCTGTACAACAAACGATGGGACAGAGAGTCAAAAGAACTAGAAGGCTAGAAAAATCTTCTCTGAAGAGTGATAGGGAAGGTAAAACTCCCAGTCAGCATCCTGAATTAGGTAAAGAGCAAGCTGGCCTAACTGATACCTGTACTGTTGTGAAAGGACAGGAGGGAGAAAATACAACCTCTAGTTGTTTCCCTGCTACTTCAGATAAAGTTGCACCAGACCTGCAAACAGTGGGACATTGGCCGGTGTCATTAGAACAGCGACAGCAAAGGTCAAGAAGAATGAGGAAGACAAGTCTAAGTCAGTCTGATGAAGGTAGAAATACTGAAGGTGATGTTAACAGAAGTGCTCTTGACACTGTAGATGTGCTTCGAGGGATACCTATGGACACTGTAGAACAGGATGTGGAAGAGTTGCATTTTCACCAACCTGAAATGATAGGTAATGAAACAGTTGCTAAGAAAAAAACCCAGCAAAATAAGAGAACAAGGAAACATCACAAATTAGCACTCACTTTTACAAACAATAATTTGCCCCACTCCAAAGAAGAGGAACAGTTGTCTGTGCCTGATTCTGCAGAAGAGAAACAAGATGCGTGCTCATGTAAACAGATAAGTAGCCATTCACAAACCGAATCTCATGATTTTGCTCTCCTGTGGAGATTAGAAAATAAAATGCTTTTTCCTGAGACTGTCAAAGTATTGCATGGCAGATTAGATGGCTTCAAACCCAAAGACATGGACAATGCCTCAGGTTCTCAGGAAAAAATACCGTATCGAGTTATGTATGATAAAAGTACATTTGTGGAAGAAAGTGAACTTATCGATATTGATGAGACTGAAAAGCTAAACATGCTGTGCAAACTCTTTGATTCATTTTCAGTTGAAGCTGTGAAAGATCTGTACGAAAGATGTAACAAAGACATAAACTGGGCCACAGGTCTACTCTTAGACTCTGATGAAAAGTTGCACAACGATGTTAATACTGAATGGTTTCAAGTAAAAGAAGCTGAGCCAGTTGTTGCAGACTTTGATTTCAAGGAAAATACCAACTATGATGAGAATCGTGACGGTTGCACAAACACAGAGCAAATCATTGGGGCTAGCAATGTTTCTGATCCTTCAGAAGACCAGAACTCATCAATCAGCACTGAGGAAAGTAGAGTTACCAAGACAATTGTGGCAGATGCTGGTGTGTCTGACTCATTTACTGCTGTCATATTGAATGATTCAGTGGAACTGAAAAATTCCAGTGATACAGCTCCTAGAGGCTATGCAGGCAGCTCAGCAGCAAGTGTCAATGAGTCCATTTCTGGAATGCAAAAGATGGAATCTGAGAGTCCTGTTGAAGAAGTGATGAATAAGCTCTCAGTCTCACAAGTTGATGTAGATTTATACGTACCCGTAACTTTATCTCAAGCTCTTAAAACAACTACCAATTCAAAATTAACTAATGAAAGCAACAGCAACTCTTCAGAAAGCAATGTGGAGAATGCCAAAGGGATGCCTTTGTTACTGGATGTGGATGATGCACCTCTGATAGATTCTAGGAATGATAAAGAGCTGGAGACTGATAGAGAAAATCTGAGGAGTTCCAGGGAGATCAGTGGTAAAGAAGAAAGTGGAACTTTGAGCAGGAATGAAGATAAGGCCAAGACACAAAGCCCTTCACCAGTATCATCTGCGGCCTTTGATATAGATAGCCTAGAACTAACGTTACCTCCTGAACTGGCTCTCCAGTTGAAAGAAATATTTGGGCCTGTTGGCATTGATGCAGGTATGGGCGTAATTATTTCCGTATTTCCATTGTGCTTTTTTTTCCATTGCACTTGATTGTTTTAGAATGTATTTGCACAATTCTTCATGATACTCATTCGCTTTTGTTGACCTGAAAATGAAACTGAGCCAAGCATGACGTAAAACATGAATCCAATAGTGTTACATTCTAATTGTGTCTTTTAATACACATACTTTAAAAGCATAAGAAAATAAGTTGGCTTATTTGCCTTTTGAGCCACAGGCCTTTGAGGAATATTGAGATGGTGAGGAAGATGCACATGAATACTGGTTTGAAAAAATAAAGAAGGGGAAAAAGACTTTAGGTATCAGCTAAAGTGGTGAATGTGAATAGCTTAAAGAGAAAGTTAAGTCTATGTTTAAATGAAAATAAAACAGGAGGAAAAAAAAAGTTTGATTTATTATGGTGAAGAAAGCCATAAGCAGTTTGAACATGCATTGAAATACAAAAATCATAGACTAATAGAAAAGGGAAGGAATAGAAACAAGGGATATAAAATAATTTTCTTTCCCTTTTTTTTCCCTTTATCCTAAAGTTTACGTGATGTGAAACTCTAGATACCTGACTTATTGGTGTGTTTGGCTGCTTCTGCCTTGCATACTCACTCACTCACTCAATAAATAAATAAATAAATAAATATTTATAATATAATAATATTTATTATATATATAATATATATATTATATAATATTATATATAATTATATATATATATAATATAATTATATAATAATATATATTAAATATATAAATCTTATATATATATATATATGCTTTGATAAACGTTCAGCAAGTATCAATGAAAGTCAGTGAGTGCAAACTTTTTCTGTGTGACAAACCTCGGCTTTTGAAACTTAGTGTAGTTACTGAAGGTGTTTTTTTTTGTTGTTGCTGTTTTTAATGACAATTTGTGCAAAACCTCCAGAATTCAGTTTAATAAGTACTAGGCCACTGTACCTTCTGTGCTTGGACAGGATTTTGTAGAATGCTCTGATGGATGTACTTTCTTTCTTCCACAAGGATCACTAACTGCTGAGGATTGTGTAGTTCATATTGATCTGAATTTGGCAAAAGTGATTCATGAAAAATGGAAAGAATCTATTCTGGTAGGTAGATTTATTTTGATGTGACATGCTGTTTCAGACCATTCGTCTGTATGTCTTAACCTAAAGGTGTGTGTAAGATTTAAATATCGTTGTGAGATCAGTGATAAAATACAGTTGTATTTTGTGAACTGTGTGGAGTAGGTGGATATGTTGTAATGGGCAGAGCTGTAGAAAGACAATTGAAGGGGTGGACTACAAGTTACCAGTGTGTCATCGTGTAACAGGAGCCTTGAAAACGAAGGGCCATAGTATGAAATCACATTACAAGGTTGATAGAATGTACGATAGCAAAAAAGTCATTTATGACATTTTGACATCTAGGAAAAGTTATTTTATGAATTTTTGTCAGTAGAAAACATCTATGTGTATGTTGGTTGAAGAGTTCAGTAATCTCCATTTCAACATAAACGCATGAAACTTGGATTTCTGTTCAGACATGCTTTTGTTTGGTTTATTTGGTTACACATTGGGACAACACAGTTATGAAATGCTAGTGGTGGGGAATGTTTCTAAAGCTTGTGCTTTTGCAAATATCTTTATCTTTTAAATTTCACTTTTAAAATATTTTTCTTAAATGCATTTCTTTTAAAATATTTAATCTTTGAGAAATACTGTGAAACATTATTTTACGGCTGATTTGCCTAGAAACTTGCATAGTTCCAATGTGAATTTCTATGTTATTAACTTATTAGCTTATTAACAGTCAAGTTTTTACTGTTTTCATTTAGAAGCGTCAGAGGAGAGATGAATCATGGAAGTTGTCTGCAGAAGGTATGCTAGATATTCGTTGTAAAAAAACAAACAAAAAATAAAAATCAACATTAGAAGTCCCTTTAATTATTTTAAATTTCAGTAGGATTTCAAATACTTTCATTGTTAAAGAATGATGGACAGGTTATTAAGCTAAGTTTTAATTTATTGGCCTTGACTCTCATTTACCACTATTTTGCAGAATTGTAGAAAAAATGTTAATTGTATGCAGCATCACCAATCCTAGGTAGATAAAGGGAAAAACAAATAATTTTGTGTACTGGCAAGAATTTAGAGAAGCTCTGACTAGATTAAACAGCTATTTGATAGGACATCTCTTATCTCTGTGGGAAGAAAAGATGCAGCCAGATAGTTGCTAGCAGAGGAATATTTCTGCAGCTGATGAGGGAAGGAGGTCGAAACTACAACATGCACACACTGTTGTCCTTTTCAGATTACTTGTTTATTGCAGGAAGATGCATGTCATTGTTCAGGTAGTGTTAAAATCTGTAAATCTAGTTTCCAGTCACTCAGCTTCCTAGGAAAAAATGTTTGTCTACATCTCAGCCCTCTTACATACAATTGGGGTAGAGACTTGGATTGCAGTGTGGGCACAAAATCCCCACTTGAATGGCCAGTGTTGTTAGCTTCCTAGAAGGCATCTGTCATTATGTTAATCATTGTAAGTGTATAAATACATAAGTCAATAATTATCTTGTAAAAGCATATCCTCATGTATGTGCAAGGTACATTGAAAATTTGATGAATCTGGGGAATATGGTGGCTTTTCTTTTAGGAAGTAGGTGAAGATGATCAGGTTGTTTTCTACAATAATAATATCCTTTTTTAACAATCACCAAAAGTATTTATGTTCTTTGGAAGAGGAGGCAAGCAACTTATGAGGATTACAAATATGCGGTGAAGCTGTGCAGGGAGAAAATTGGCAAGGCCGAAGCCCAACTAGAACTGAACTTGGCCACTGAGGTGAAAGACAACAATAAATATTTCTGTAAATACATTAATGGGAAGAGGAGGGCTACGGAGAATCTCCATCCCTTGTTGGACATAGAGGGGAACACAGTGACCAAGGATCAGGGTAAGGCTGAGGTACTTAATGCCTTCTTTGCCTCAGTCTTTAATAGTAAGACTAGTTGTTCTCTGGGCACACAACACCTTGTGCTGGAAGATAGTGATGGGGAGCAGAATAGATCCTGCATAATCCATGAGGAAATGGTTTGGGATCTGCTTCAAAAGCTGGACACTCACAAGTGTGTGTGAGGCCAGATGGATTGCACTCTAGAGTGCTGAGGGAGTTGGCAGATGTGGTTGCCAAGCCACGCTCCATCATCCTTCAACAGTCCTGGCTAACAAGGGGTGTCCCAGTGGACTGGAGACTGGCAGATGTGACGCCCAGCTTTAGAAAGGTCTGGGAAGATGATCCCCGTAGCTACAGACCTATCAGTCTCACATCGGTGCCAGGGAAAGTTATGGAATGGATAGTCTTGAGAGCCATCAGAGATCAATTAAAGGTCAACTAGGGGATCAGGCCCAGTCAGCATGGGTTCATGAATGGTAGATCCTGCTTGACAAACTCGATGTCATTCTAAGACAAGGCAACCCACTTAGTGGATGAAGGTAATGCTGTCAATGTGGTCTACCTGGACTTCATTAAAGGCTTTGACACTGTACCCCACAACATTCTCATGGAGAAGCTGGTTGCCCGTGGATTAGATGAGCATACACTCTGCTGGGTGAAATGCTAGAAATCTGGGCCCAAAGAGTTGTAGTCAATGGAATTAAATCCAGTTGGCAGCCAGTCATCAGTGGTGTCCCCCAGGGCTCAGTACTGGGGCTACTCCTGTTTAACAATCTTTATCAGTTATCTTAATGAAGGGATTGAGTGCACCCTCAGTAAGTTCGCAGACAGCCCCAAGTTGGGAGGGAGTGTTGATCTGCTGGAGGATAGTAAGGCACTACAGAGGTACCTGGATAGACTAGATTGATGCGCAGAGGCCTACTGTATGAGTTTCAATAGGGTAAAGTGTTGGGTATTTTGATCACAACAACCCCAGGCAACCCTACAGGCTTGGGGAGGAGTGGCTGGAAAGCTGCCTGATGGATAGGGAGTTTGGTGTGCTGATGGACAGTTGGCTGAATATGAGCCAGCAGTGTGCCCAGGTGGCCAAGAAGGCCAATGGCATCCTGGCTTGCATCAGAAACGTTGTGGTGAGCAGGATTAGGGAAGTAATCTTGCCTCTGTATTCGGCACTGGTGAGGCTTCACCTCAAGTACTGTTCAGTTCGGTTTTGGGCACCTCAGTACAGAAAGGACACTGAGGAGCTGGAGCAGGTCAAAAAAAGGGGCAACAAGTCTTGTGAAGGGCTTGGAGAGTGTGCCATACAAGGAGCTGCTGAAGGAACTGGGGCTATTTAGTCTGGGGAAGAGAAGGCTGAGGGGAGATGTTATTGCTCTCTTCCAATGTCTGAAAGGTTTCTTGCAGTGAAAGCAGGGTTGGTCTCTTCTCACTGGTGACAGGTGATGGGATGAGGGGAAATGGCCTCAAGCTGTGCAGGGGGAGGTTTAGGTTGGCTACCAGGAAAAGGATTGTTAAGAGCTGGAATAGGCTCCCCAGGGAGGTGGTTGAGTCACCATCCCTGGATGTGTTTAAAAACTGTTTAGATGTGGTGCTCAGGAATACGATTTAGTGGTGGGTTGTTAGGGTAGTATGGTTAGGTTGAAGTTGGAGTTGATCTTAAAGGTCTTTTCCAACCTGATCAATTCTGTGGTTCTATGATTCTATCTAGGCTGGAAAGCATCTTAATTATTTTGACTTTGCTTGTGTAAATAAACTAATTGTTTTACTTGTCACCTCATTTTTACTGCTTTTGAAGGTTCTACATTGATTCAGCAGATAAATATGAATGACTCAAAAATGCTGTTATCTCAAAATGCAGAGAATAAAATGCAGAAGAAAGGAATGAACTGGGTTTCAAGTTCATCTAACGAAACACAGATTAAAAAAGCAGCAACATCAGAAGTTTTTCCTTTTATGGATCACTGGAATGCTCGAACTCAGAAAGTTTCTCTCAGACAAATAATATCTGAAGAAATAGCTATGCAGGAGAAAGAGGACCTGGTATGAATATGACAGTTTTTATACAGATTACATGATTCATTACCATTAGTAAAATGGAATGTCTTATGTAGTGACTCACCTTTGTGCTGCTTATTACAGCCAGAATTTGAGAAATAAATTAGTGTTATCAACTGCAGTGATACAGACATTTGCTTGTAGTGGATGTTTGTTGATTTATTTTTTTTTTTAATTCCTTTTTAAAATGTGACATCCTGACTGTTTCACAAACGGATCACGGTACTTTTTACTATACAGGTTAGCATTTGCATTTGATTGAATTGTTTTTTTCATGGCTCATTTAAAAAGAGTGAGGTGACTGGTGTGACTTCCTGTGCTTTTTAATAGGAAAGAAATATCAGCAATTTCTTATTTAGCTTCTTGCATAGTTTATTTAGAAATTGAATTTGTTAATATTTTTTCTAAGCCCACAACATTCCTAACAAATTAGACTTATATTTTAAAGCATTTGAGGATAATCTCAAGTGATTTTCTGTACTGACTTGTCAGAAAATAACAGAAAATAATAATAAGTATTTGCAGAGATTTTTGCTTTGCATTTTCCACACAGTTCCCATACGCTGCCTTGTTTGTGTATGCATAACACTGCCCTCTTCTGTGGGGCAGTTCAGAACAGACAGCTCTGTTGGTAGTTGTCTCTGATACACGGCTGTCCTAGAAAAAGAGAATGTTTTCCTATCACTAAAGAAATTTGGATGTTATTAGCCTGTAGTTTGAAAGAATGGCTTGTGGATTCTTTTTTTAAATTGCATGCATGTGGCTTACTGATAATAGTAATGTGATGTCCACAGGTTTGGATTCATGGAGCTTGGCTTTTTTTTTTTGACAACTTTTTTTTTCTGTAGTCTGAGTATTGGGATGATCAGAACAATCAATTTATATTGGGCTATAATTACTGTAATTATATGTGTATGTATGATTATTCTCCATGCAACTTTACAGATGTATTTAATACACTATAACTTCAGATATTTTACACTAGAACAGCATTGTTTCCTCTGCTTGATAAGAAAACATGGCTTCAATCCCAACCTCTCAGTATCACTTTCTGCAGATACCTGAGTAGAGGTGAACTTCCTAAAAGTTTAATTTGAACCGATTAGGCTAGCATCAGGTGCATTCCTAAACTGAAAATCCTTCTAAAGGTAGCCCTTTTACATCTTCCAAGTTATGAGCCAGCTCCAATTGAGTCACTTCAAATGACTGCAGAGAACTGCAGTGGTGTGCAGTACAACTCACTTGTCCTTTTTTCTTATCAAATCAGTGTGGCAGGCTGATAATGATGTGTTATTTGCTGTGGGTATGTAACTACTGAGTGAATATTTTGTTTGAAATCCTAACAAATAGCAGTATAGTTGGTTCCACTGTTACTGTATTTTGTTCTAATCGTGAGCTTGAATATTATTCCTTTGTCTTCTGGATAGAAACGTGTTCCTTCTGTGGCTAGAAAAGATTGTGCTGCTAAACTGAAGGAGAAGCAACTTTTTGAGATGTTTCCAACCATTAATCAAAATTTCTTAATGGATATCTTCAAGGACAATAAGTAAGAAGTCTTTATAGTTCTTTGTAAAACTACTATTTGGTATTACTTAAATTAATTCTTTTTTTTTTTTTTTTTTTTTTTACTGGCATTTCATGATTTTTGTAGATTTAACTATGGCAAAAGTAACTGGTCTTAAAAAAAGAATACTGAAATTATGTTACACTTGATTCTTCATTTGAAGAATAGACAGCTTCACTCTGCAGGAGAAGTACATATCTGGCTGTTGACTGCAGTTAGTGGAACTGTGTATTTGCTCTAGGGTTGAGGTGTAAATTAAGTGGGATAAATTGCTGAAGAATGTAACAGTGGGTGCACAGCAGATAGCACTCAGACCAAGAGAGAAGCTGCTATTGCCTGATGTTAGCTGCTAGTAGTTTCCTTGTTGTTATAGCAGCAATGAAGGAATCAGCCCTCTTTGTTTCTTCTTGCTTGTGTTCTGCTTCTCTTTTCTGCATTGTATTTCTGTTGTATGTGGCAACCTTCTTAAAGTCTCTGTGAGCTGAACTTCTTTTCATGAGAAACTTGCCTTTTTCGTCCTTGGCCAGTTGAATGTCTGTTTCTCCACACAGATTTGCATAGCTATTTACCAGTCTTTCCGCTTGTCCAGGTTATTATCAAAACTTTTCTTTGTGAAAAATTTAAAATAAATTGTTTATCCACCTCTACAGCTTAAATATTTCTCTTGTTTTTCACATATGAAATTCTTTTTCATAGTATTGTTTTTCCTGAAATCTAGTTCTGACCAATGTTCCTCTTGTCTGCTTACTGAACAGCAAGAGAAGTATTAAGAAGAAAAAGGGCTTACTAGAAATGTAATGGCTGCTGATCTTCTATTCTTACTGTGTTAAGTTTCTAAATAAAAAGTTGACTGGAAATACGAGGATTTTCCTGCATAAGTTTCAGAAAACTGAGCTAGTTTTAAGGTAGTTTGTACTATTTAACACAGTCCAGAGGAGATTTTAAGATAAAGTAACTTATGCAGCCCAGACAGCAGCATTTATTTCTAAATGGATGTCTGTGTTTTATGAAGATATGATGCAATTTACTTTACTATTTAATTGTCCTTTTTGTGTTTGAGTGCCCCTCAATTACTTCTGGGCTGAGTAAGACTGCTTGTGCATTGATGTCAGTAATGCAGTACGTTTGACAAAGTTGACAAAGTCTTTTTGTAATAAGCTGGAAAATTCTATTCTAGTGCTTTATATTCATAGGCATTTGTATCTGTAACACTATGAAGGTCTGTAATATGTATTTTAATAGAAGTACCAGCTAATAATATCTTTGGAAAGTCACGGATTTTACTTATCATTTACAGCTATTCTTTGGAGCAGACCGAACAATTTCTGAACTGTGTTCTGGAGGCAGATCCTGTAAAAACAGTTATAGCTCAAGAAAGTGTTCAGCGAAATGAAATTGCTTCTTCATACAGTGCTGCAAAGAATCGGGAGAAGGTGGTATCATTATTATTATTATTATTATTATTTCAAATAGTAGTTACAAGTGTATCCGAAGCCATGTCAGTAAAAACACCTTGGAAAACATTCTTAGTTTCAACATTGCAAATTTTTACAGGCAAGAAAAGCTAAGGAAGAGGATGATGTTTTGAGTGAAATATTTCAAGAATATGAGTATCCACAGTATGATGACTTTAGAGCAGAAGCTTTTCATCACCAGCAAAAGAGGCAGGAGTGTTTGAAAAAGGCTGGGGAGGCCTATCACATGGGAATGAAGCCTGTGGCAGCATTTTATGCACGTCAGGTAAACTTAAATATAGTGCTTTCTTTCTGTGTGTAGAGACATAAGTAAATACTAGATTGGAAGTGATAACAAAGTTGGGCCTACTGCAGTTGATAGATTTGTTCAGTATTTTGAGAATCACCTTATGCTTAAACTTGCATTTGTTAGTAATGATGCTGACACATGAAACTGATGTAGCCAAATTCAGTGTGAAACTTCGTGAAAGATCACATGCAAGTGCTTAGGTATGCTACACATCCCAGAGTGCACTCTCTCATCTGCATGCTCATAAGCACCAAGATTTGTGTCAGAGTGGTCTTTCCAGGTTCACTAATACATGACGTAGAGTGCAATAAGCATTAGCTGTTGAATCCTCTGTGTGTCCTTGGAGCTCCTCTTAACTGGTGAGGAACTGTTTCTACACAGGTCTCTTGTATTTATTAGGAATCAAACAATTATTAACATGTGAACTTTTGCCTCAGCATTCTGCTTATTTAGTCCTTCATAGGTCTTTGGAAGATTACTGTCAGCTGTCTTTGTGTCCTGATTTTGTATGTCTGTATGAGTACAAGCTGTTTTTCTATCAGGATAATGTGGTGTGGTATGCCATGCTTTTTGCCATTCATCTGTTTTCCAGAACGTAGATCTTCTGCTGATCAGTCTTGTAAACTCTTGCTGTGGAGCACAGGCAATCCAGTCTTGATTCAACCACAATTCTCAGCATATATGACTAGGACTGCTCCAAAAGCAATGCCTCCTATTTTATTGTGTTGGCTCACAGTATCAGAGGCTGATAGATGTTGGTGGTATGGCAGTAGAGGCTGAACCTTCTCACCAATATTGTTACATTTTGATGCTGTGCAACAGATGGCAGCAGAGAGGCAGTCTGACAAAAGGGCCTCTGACATGGAGGTGCACGTGAAGCAAAGGTGTCTTTGAATTTTTCCAAGTGGGAAAAATTGCACTCATTGACATTCATCAACACTTGCTGAGCTTGCTTTAATGGAGACCAGACAGTGGATGTGAACACAGTGAAGCAGTGGGTGGTGCTCTTCAGCAGTGGCAATGTGAAGGGCAAGCCACATTCTGGACAACCATGTGGATTTTTGCAAGCGCGGCATGCAGACGTTTGCTCACAGCTGGCAAAAATGTGTAGCTAATGGTGGTGACTGTGTTGAAAAGTAGTGTTCTGTAGCTGAGGATTTTTTCTATTAAACAGTATTATTGTGTTCTTTGTATCTGTTGTAGTTTCTACGGGAACAGATAGGAGGTATAACTTTTGGAGCACTCTGTGTGATTTAAAGTCTTCCCTTTGTTTTTTTTCTTAAATATAATTATGAATACAGTCTGGAAATCTATAATGTATTTTCTTTTAGGTAATAAGAAGGCAAGCCAAAGTACCTTTATTCATGAAAAAATACTTACACCTGGTGGCCTTGTCCTGTTCTGGTAGTTCTCTGAAAGTGAGAATTACAGGGCTGTTATCTCTGGTCTGACACTAATGTACTTCAGCTGATCCATTTTAAGAAAGTCTAAGGCAGACTGTCACTTCAGTTCTCTTGAGCCCTTGTCAGTCCAGTACCTGGAGTTAAGTCTTTCATTTCATTTCAGGTTGTGCTTAAAGATTGTCAAAGACATAATGCGTTAACTTTAGTCTCTCAGATGTGATCACTGCAATGTTTTTGGGAAACAGATGGTACTTGTTCACAGCGTAGTGTTAACAGTTCTGTACACTCCTTGCCCTTAGTTCCAATTAAGGCTGTACTGATATCATTAGTCATAAGAGATGTCAAAAATATTAGGAATTACAGTAGTCAACGTGTCAAGCTTTTGCACTTCTTGGTTAGTCTGATTTTTAGAAATGCATTCAGAAGAACTAACCTAAAATATATAAAATGTATTTCATATAACTCAGCAGGGTTTTCCTGGGCAATTAGGCAGTTTCTTTGGTACCATTTCATAAGTTTTTGTTGAATACTTTCAAAAAGTAAAATGCAGTTAAAAAGGTAAAGTTATTAGGGTAATAAATCTGACAGTTGGCACGAAGAGTAACGTCTTAGCTCATGTAAGGGTTTTATGTTCTTGTGCCTTCTCTAGCTTTTTCCCTTTCTCATGAAGCTTTTGTTTATGGTTTCTTCTTTTTGCCAGCTTTGAGCAGTTTCCTGCAAACAAATTTCATGAAATCTCCTTGTGGGTAGATTTCACTGAGCTTCTTCTAGGAATTGTGTTGTGCTTATAAACATCAATACCTCAAACTGTGAGATTAAAAGCACCCTGTCAGGACTGTCATTTTGAACTCAGCAACCGGTGTAGAGCTTAAATCGTGTCTCAGACTGTAATATTCCATTACGTTTGAATAAAGGGTCGCCTTCATGAGCAGAAGATGAAAGAAGCCAACCATGCTGCTGCTGCGCGAATCTTTGAAAGAGTAAATACTTCCTTGCTGCCTCTGAATGTGTTGGATCTGCATGGTCTCCATGTGGATGAAGCTGTGAATCAGTTGTCCAGAGTGCTGCAGGAAAAAAGCAACGGTAGGCAAAAGCTAATAATTCTTGTCTCCTAAAAATTATTCTCCATGGTCTCTACTAAGAAACCACTATATACAGCAATAGCAGAGAGTCCAGTAATTCTGCAACACGTGAAAGCAGCTGCCTTTTGTGTAGTTTTATTTTCAGAATTTCCCCATGGAAGTTGTTTTCCTTGGCAAGGTAATGGTTATTTTTGCTCAGTGGTGCTATCCTTTTTTTATCCTAATGCTTTTGTACTTGTTTGTTTGCTTCTGTTTTATCCTCAGTTGTTTTTTTTTATTGAAGACTCGATCTGTCGAAGATTTGATCTATCCCTTATGGAGTTTTTAACAGAGATGATAATGCAAATGTTTGTGTCATACTTGCATTGCTTTGTTTGGAACCTTATTGCTTTTTTTAAACTCTTAAAAAAAAAAAAAAAAAAAATCACTGCAGTTCTAAGCACCATGATGATATTGTCTTCAACTTTCACATGAAGGTGTGTAGTTTAAGCTATCTTTTGATAAGCGTTGTAAAAATCTGTCAGCAGGATCTTGAGATAATGCTGCTTCCATAAATGCCATGTGCAGTTTTGCTTGAGGGCTTGTTTTGTCTCCCAATGAAGAGACGTACTTGCTGAGTGTTCTTGCTGTAAAAGGACATTTTCTGCATTATTAGTTTATCCTATAAATTTAGAATCATAGAATCATAGAATCACCAAGGTTGGAAAAGACCTAAAAGATCATCCAGTCCAACCGTTCACCTATTCCCAATAGCTCCTACTAAACCATGTCCCTCAATACAACATCCAGTCTTTCCTTGAACACCCCCAGGGTCGGTGACTCCACCACCTCCCTGGGCAGTCCGTTCCAGTGCCTGACCACCCTTTCTGAAAAGTAATACTTCCTAATGTCCAGCCTGAATCTCCCCTGCCGTAGCTTGAAGCCATTCCCCCTGGTCCTATCACTAATGACACGAGAGAAGAGGCCGACCCCAAATTTAAGTGCATTGGGAGTGTTTTTGTATGAACTATTTCTTGTGCAAGTCACCAGTGCTCAAAACTTTTTAATGATAGCTACTGCACACAGTAGAAACAAAAAACTAAGTGTTCAACAGGGAGTCAGATGTTCAGTCAGAGCTAATCAAATTACGTTGTCTTCTTTTAGGAGAACATTTGTTTGCTTTAAGCTACAGTCTGATCTATCAGTTTAATTTCCTGAAGTTACACTGACATCAGGAGTTTAGGAATGGTGGGAGGAGCTCCTTGTTCACTCCATTCACCTCGTTATTGAAAAAAAATCATGTTTGCTTACATACGTAGAAGAAGGATCAATACAGGGTACTTAGTGATGACACAATGAACTGCAAACTAATACAGAAAGTGAGAGAGAAAAGTTTAGGAAAAATATCCTGTGATCATCTTTAACTGACAAATCTTGGTGGTTGTGACAATACAACTTCATTTATATTTTATTTAATCTTTTACAAATTTGTAATCTTTTCTATCAATTTGGGCTTTTCTATCAATTTGGGCTGATGTTATCTGTAGGATATGAATAACACCTAACAAGGGCTGTGTGCTGACCTATGAAATCATGTGCTGCAATGTAGCAGAAATTACAGTGTGACTTAATTGTCAAAAAACTGCGTGGATTTGTTTTCCATTTTCTTCCTTCATATATCCATTAACATGTAATTTCTTTATTCACGTTATTGTCACTTAAAAAATAAGTATCTAACACCCTTCTTTTTAAATTAATTATATTCCCAAAGGGTAAAAATCCCAAGTAAAGAATGGATGATAAAACCAGTAGAGCTGCTGTGGAATTTTGAAGGATTTCCTGATGATCACATTACATATTACAAGCAGTCTAGACTTAAAAAGTTTTGCTGGATTTTTTTGTTTGTTTGTTTTGTTTTCTGAGTATCTTTTTCAGAAGAAGGGAAATTACTTTTATATGAAAGGTTCATTGGCCAGCATGAGAAAACAAAGTTCTAAATCACTGGTGAAAGTTTTCAGAAAAATGGAGGTGAGAAGGTTGTGCTGGATGCCAGGTCTCTGCAGAGAATAAATTTTAACTGTTACTGTGCCTGCTGTTACAGAGTACCAACAGTCTGGTGGTAAGCCTTATCTCTGTGTTATCACTGGAAGAGGAAGCCATAGTCAGGGAGGAGTTGCTCGCATCAAACCAGCAGCTATCAGATACCTCACAAGCCACAACTTCAGGTGAGTTTACATTTTTGTTGGTGGGACTTGGTTTTTTTTCTTATCCTGCATTTAACTGAGTGAAAATTGGTCTGTTCTATCATACTGCGAGGCTACTACATTGATTGATGCCCATCTGCTGTTTCATAAGACCTGTACAATTTTATGATTCAAAACTGAAATAATGGATACCTATTAAATCTGAGATCCTTTCATCTGACATAAGTGAAAACACTATGAGTTAAAGTTATCTAAACGTAGCTTAATTGCCTCTTTCCATTTAAGGTCACCAGCTTTTTAATGTGAAGAGTTAATAATCTTTTTTATTGGTCTCCAATGTGTGCTTCAGCTCTCAACTTCTTATATGGGACAGCAATTTAGCAAATCTGGTGTTGGCATCAATGTGTTTGCTACCTCTTCTTTATGGGAGCATAAATGAAGGTGACTGTGAAGGTGGGATTCAGAGCAGAGACTTCTTCCCATTTCCCTCTCACTTTCTACAGAATACAGGAGAGAAAATGTAGTTTGAAAAAAACATCTGAAAAGAGAGGCAGAATGAATGTAACCAAGAATACTGGGCAACCTTTTCTTTTTGGGTTTTGTTTTTTTGCCTCTCCAGACCCTACAAAATCCACCTTTACTGTCACATCCAGAGGATGTGTTGGTGATCTGACTCTGGCATGCACACTTACTTGACTGAGAACATTAATGCTTTCCGTGTGTTTGGTGGTGGCTTGGAAATATGACACTGAATGTCGCTTTCATGTTGAAATTTCATCTTCTCTTATTTCACAGGTTTGCAGAAATAAAGCCAGGCTGCCTGAAAGTCATGCTGAATTGAAGAGTTAACGAGAAGAGGAACATTAAAAAATGAGATGTTGGATTACAGCTAAAAACTTTTTGAACAACTGCAATAATATTTTCTAATCTGTTTTAAAGGATGGTATTTATTAGAAGGGGTCTCAATTTGCAGCACATGGTCTTGTCAATATGTTTCTAAGAACATTTTCTTGTGGGATAATTTTTTTTTTTTAATTTACAAAAGAAAAAATCCAGGATTTGAAGTCTTAGTAATGCAGATTAAGAATTCTGATGAGAATTTTATAATGTGTTCAAGGGCAGTTGAGGTACAGTTTTTAGATACAGCAGTCTTCTCATCTTACTCAGTCCATAACTCACTTGACTTATTTAAATTTCAGTGATTCCAGTGTTTTTGGAATGTAGAACCCTGTACAGCTATTTTGTGATTCAGAGCTTTGTGCTCAGTCCTTCTGAACGGCAGAGGAGAGGTGGGAACTCAGCAACTATTGCTATTTCAAATCCCATTGCCACTGAATGTTAAAGTACTTCCAGATTTCTTCAAGAGTCAGAGGTGTTCTTTTTAGTGGTCATTTTGTGACAACTCAACCAGTTCTGTTGTTCTTATTCTATTCCTAGTTACTCTTGAAACAAATGGAAGGACTGGATGTTAAGACCAGCCGTGTGTTAGGTAATTTTTTATAGATTTAGCAGTCTGTTAAAGGAGAAAATAAAACATCTACTTACACACAACTAATGGGAAATGCGCTCATTAAACAAAAAAAATCAAACCCACAAAAACTATTGAATGAAGAGTATACCTTGTATGACTTTGTGAATGGCATGAGATGAGTACTGCTTCATTTTACAGGTATTTAATAGTGATGTCTTCATTCTGTGCATAGTAACTTTGGTAATTTCCTTGTAGAAAATCTGTTTATCTTTGAGACATTTAAATGTATTTTTAACATCAAATTGAATGTGAATATTACAGTATTAATTGCCCATCTTGAAGAAGATATGGAAGGTACTCTGTTCATGGTGGTTTTGTATCTGAATGTATCTATGTTTTAAAAACAGAAACACCAAACCGAGCCACAAAAAAAAACAAAACAAAAACAGAAAAGAAACAAAGTCTGAAAGACTCAATAAATAGAAACACCTGTACTTTGGCATGGATTTTCAGTAAGCAATCAGAACCCTTTTTCATTTCACCTTCTACAATGAATTACATTGTACGCCTTTGCTTCCTGAAGGCCTTAGGAATTCATGAATTCATTAAACCAGTTGTTTTTTTTTGTTTGCTTTTATTTTTTTTTTGTTTCCTAATGTAATGCTTTGTTTCTAAGAACGGATAGGAGTTGTGTGTTAGGAATAGTATTCATAGGTTAAGGATTAATAGGAGAGTTTTTCATTTTTAAAATACTTTCTCAGTAAATCTTATCCAGGAACTTCACACACAGGGAGTTTCTGTGTGAATCCATATGTGTGTACAAGTTCTGCCATTTGTGTGCATGGGCAGTGTAAGCAAGGAACTTCTGTGAGAAAAGCTGTGCACAGAAATAGGTTACATTGCAAATGTGTCACAGACAAATGGAAAGACATGAAATTTACTGCATTTACTGCTGTATTTACTGTAATAGATACACAGTGAATGCAGTGTATGATAGATCAAAAAATGAGTTTGTCATGCTTTAACAGATACAGTAATCTTTTTTGGTGATTTTAAATGCAAGAATAGCTTGAATAATATTTAATCAAACAGACTCTTACTGGAATAATTGTTTTAAGTAATAAGGTTTATATTTTTGGGAGGTACTTTATTGATTCATGTCCCTTTTTCTCCTTGTTGAACTACACTGTTAAGCAGTGTTTGAAATACAAAACATTTGGGCTCCCCAAGTAGCACTAGCAGGGTTGTTTATGCTACTGCACCGGTGGGGTGAAGCCTGTGCTCCATCTTCTGTGACTGCCTAGAATGAAAGACTGACGTTCTTTCAGGCCCTGGGGCTGTAGACATCTGAGATGCCTAAATGGAGCTAGGATCATTCTTTTGCACAAAGGAAGTTCCTTCTGTTTTTGAGCAAATTTTCCTTACTGCTGCTTTTTATACTGAATGGAGATGTGGCTCTTTGGGGCACTTCCTTGCAGCATAGTCCCTGATGGTTGGCTTGGTTGGCAGAGTTGCCCAGCAAAGTCTCAGTTTATACTTGGAAAAGTCAGTGTTGAGCAGCTGGGTGCCAAAGTTGTAAGGCAAGTGAGCTTGTACCCAGAGAAATGCCTGCACTTCTGGTTGTGTTGGGAAGGGCCCTGATTGGCTCAGCATATTCACACCTTTCTGACATGGACAAAGACAGCTTAGATTTCAGTTCAGAAGATGAGCAGGAGTTGTTGCCTCATCCATCTGTTCATCTTAGCCTAGTTGTCGATACACTTACCCTGGAGGTGAGAAGCACAGCTTCTCTCCTTCTGCTGGCCGAGTGAGGAGCAGTGACTGCACCCAGCTCTCACTTCTCCAGAAAATGCCCGACCTGGTGGGCTTGGCATCCTCCTGAAGTGCCACTTTCTGAGCCTTTCTTGAACCTGCTGCTGTAAGATTAGAAAAATAAATAAGATCAAGGATGTGAAAGAGGTTAAAATTAAAAAGGAAAAAAGAAAAAAGTGCAAAAACAGTCTATGGAAGCTGCACCCACAGATTTTCAGTGTCTCTCCCTCTCATTATTTTCTCTCTTTGTGTTTAACCAAATAAGGCTAAAAATGTTCAGGGCAAGACCTCAGCTCCATGCCCTACTAGAAGAGCTTTTCTCCCATCTGTTAGTCAGTGGAGAAGTGCAGAGCTGGAGCAGTTGGAATACTTTCTCTGTCCCTTGTGTCTTTGGGTACAGGCCTGGGCTCACTGAGGTACTTTGGATACCATACCTTCCTACAAGCTGGTTGTTTGCCTGATTATAATTTGTTGATTGCGGGCTGAATTTGGATGAAAGTTACAGTTTAATATTGTAATGGGCAGAAGCTGTCTTGCTTTTATTGAAATTGTAGACAAAACCTCTGTCAGCTTCAGCAGCTTGACTTGAGGCATTGCCCTTCCAATTCAGAGAGAAGATGATGAGCTCAGCTGTTTTCACCTGTAGGAGTTTAAGTGTGTGCTTAGAAGCTTTACTGAGCGGGATATGGAGTGGAGCAGAAAATCAGTGCAGAGAGAGAAAGTAGGGTTCTGTTATTTGAAAGCATGAAGTTTCTTAATTCTTGCCAAACTATACAGAAAAACACACCGGAATTCTTGTGATTCTTCAATTGTTTTTATAATAGGGTAAGTATTTTATAGAGAGATGAATTATTTAAAATAGAACTGTTTGAAAACTACATTTGATGTCTTTTGCAGTTGCATCAGTGTGAGTCATGAGGCATATTGTGAAAATTCTGCATCTGATGTTTTTAATCCAAGTAGCACTTAGTCGTATGGCCACCAGCACTCTGAAACGTGTGACTTTTCAAATGCCTGTATTGTGTGCCACTTCTTAATCTGTTCAGCAGCATGTGGTTGCAAGGCTGCTCACCCCTTATGTGACTTCTGGTTTCTTCTTCTATGAAACATTTTAATGTTTACTTCAGTTTTTAATGTAGGAAGATTCTCAAATTGTTCATGCAAAATTCAATTCAACAGTCAACTGTAGCAGTGTTGTGTAGCCCTACAGTAAAGAAAGAAAAGAAGGAAGAAAGGAAGGAATAAAAAGTTCCTAAGTGCAATGGTGATTAGTTGTTCTCCAAAGTGGTGCAAGTGTTTGGAAATGCATTTCTATTGGTCATGAAAGCAATGGGGCAGAAGTAATTTTTAAACAATACCTTGATAATGCGTGGATTAACTTGGGTTTTGTTTTTAATCATGTGGTATAATCTTGTTTAAACTTAGTGTTTTTTATAGGCCTGCTGAGGAACACCTCAGGCAAAATGTAACTGGCATTTTTTGTGGCTGTTGGGAGCCATTGTGACTTGGGAGTCTTCATCAAAGCAATGCAGATGCCCTACTTTAACCTGGTTGGTTGTGCGTAGAGTGTCAGAAAGATCTTCACATGTTTAGCAGAATGTGTATTCTAAACAAGTACATGAGCAGATGAAGAGTAACCAAATCGTTACTTCATCTTGCCACAAAATAAGTCTGGTAAAGAAGAGGACAGTTTTTATTGATGATAGCAATGGCAGATCATCATAAATGTACTGTGATAAATCATACATGGACTTTATGTTGCTCATGGTCATGTCTTCAAATGCACTTCACGTTTACAGAGTAGTACTGCCCTCTTCACAGAGCGAGGAAGAGGATAGAGTATGAACACTGAAAAAGGAATGTTTGTTACCACAATGCCTGTGTATCAAAATTAGGGTTTTTTTTTTGTTTTTTTAAATATTTTTAATTAAAAAAAAAAAACAACCCACAAACAAAACAGTGAAAACCCAACTGGTAATGCTATTTGAATGCTACTTCAACTACAGGAAGTATGCTGTGTACTACATGACTCTATGTGAATGTGCATGTGAAAAGACCGAGTGTTCTGGTAGCTACCAGGTGTCAAAGCGTTCAGGACCAGTACATTGGAAGAAATCAATGTCTATTTTTAAATTGAAATTAAATTTTTTTTTATTTGTATAAAGTTGTAATTTTGCTGTTAACTACAACTGTCATTTTTTTTACTGAAACACAATTTTATAATTGCATTTAGAATTTCTAATGTGAAAATGAATTTACAAAATCTAGTTTAATAAAGGATTTTTACCACAAGCATAGCCTTCTGTCTTTCCTTGGAAGAACACATTTTGGCTTTTATCAGATTTTGTCAAATAATAGACTTGGAGTTCTGCATGGAAGCCACTTGTCCCAACTTCAGGATGCCATCTGTGGAGAGAGAAAGCAACCATCTGCAGGCACAGAAAGGAACAGATTTGTGGCCTGATTTTAAGTGATGTGAGTGGGAGCTGAATGCTCACATTACTGAAAATAAGGGTTGTGGTATTAGGATTACTTATTTATTTATTGCCTTGAAGAGATGGGACTGTTTTGTGAGAGACGAAGGCGGTGGCCTAAGTCAAAGGAGAGGGGCAGGTCTGAGCGCTACACAGATGCGTTATTAGGAGGATGGTGTTCTGGTTAGACCTCATCTGATGAGAACACTTTGGTCACAGGTAATCGTTGGACAAATCCTGAGGAAAACAATAGCTGTATAATCATGAGTTCAGAGCTCATAAGCCTGGCTTTTCCCAGGGCCCTTTTGTGCAGATATTGCTATATCATGCTTCTGGAAGAATGGGAAGACACCTGAAAGCAAAGTGCTGGCTCGAGTCCTGCATATTTTATTACCTAAGGTGGAGAAAACTGACTTTGACTGAGTTAACTCCTGCAGAGTCAGTCCTATGACTTTGTTGTCTTATAGCCTTGGTACAGCCAGCTTTGTGCATTTGCATAGAAAGCCCTAATAAACTGAAGAGAACAACAAAAAGCTGGATTTGGAAACACGAAAACTTGGTAGATGCTAGCTTAGCTCTAACAGCTGATTCTGAGCCATAGTCACAGCCTCAGTGAATGTCTGATTGGGTTTTGGTCATTACTTACAGACTCCTTTTCCTGGCAGCAAGATCCATCTTGGAGAATAGTCCCTCAAGCTGCAGCGTTTTAAAGTGGGAGTTGATCCTGGACTTGCCCTCTCTGGAGGAAGGACAGAGTTTTTTTGCAGTGCCCAATGTGGACACACAGCTTGACTTCTTGCTGCAACAGTCTGTGCTGATCCAACAGCTCCTGCTTTGGTTGTGCTTTTATTTCCTTGGTGTGCTGGGCCAACTCTGGGCTCCTCTGCTTAAAGCTGGGTGTTTTCTCCCTTTTTGCACTCTTGGGATTCTGAAAAGCCTTCTTCCTTTTTAAATGTGAGAAGTGCCATATTTCACCTTGTCCTAACTTACAGAAATGATCGAACACTATAGCTAACAACTGAAGTCTAGTAAGAAATGCATTTTTTGAGGCAAAGAGAAAACGTCACCCGAATCATTAAGCTGTGATGAAAGGTGGTGTCTGCTGGTGGACACAGGAACATGAATGGGATCTCGACAATAGGTGGTGCCCTTGCCAATGGCGTTTAGTGGTGGTGGCATCAGCACTGTGCCCCTACCAAGGCTGTTGTTTTTCTCTGTGCACTGTGCAAGAGGATGTTACTGCACGTTGTGTGCTATTTTTTTTTTATTTTTCATTTTTCCTCAGAAGGAGACTACAGTATTCAGCGTTGGTGACTTTTTTCTTTCTTTCCATATGGGTGGGGTAGGGTTTGTTTTCAAAATGTTACTGCTACTCTATGCTAAAGTCAGGCAAGACAAAAGTGCATTTTGCACTTAAACTTGAAAGAGATAACATGAGGTTTTCTCCTTTTCTGCCACAAGCTGCCCTTTGAAGGTTGTCTGACTGCTTGGACAAACAGCTATCAGTCTGCTCAGACTGACATGAAAATAACTTTTGCTGTTTGGTGCAGCCCTGTGTAGCTGTAAGTGCTGCTGGTGGCAGAGGCATCTTGAAAACTGTCATGGAGAAGAGCCCTCTTGATTTTGTTTGACTTTCTGGAGCCTGGCTGGGCTGACTGTGGCTTCTAACCAGTTATTGCTAGATTGAAGTTCACCTTTTCCTATAGCTTGGTTGACTTCCACACAGCACGGAGCTGGGACAAACTGTTTCTTGAGGATTACCTTTTCCACAAACAGGGCCTGTATTTGTCCAGAATGCCACTTTGGAAACGTGGCCTTTTAAGAGCTTGGCATTTGTCCTCTCTCTGGTCTCATGATTAATTGCACTCACAAAGGCCTTCTCTACCAGTGCAGGTGAGCTGGGAGGAATGCAAACGCTGCAAGAACAGATAGGGAAAGATGTCATATGGTAAATGGGTAGCATGGTGTCCAGCAGAGATGCTGCAGGATCAAGTGGTGAGGTACCCTGCATAGAATGGGTTCTGTGCTGGGGCAGCCACCCTCCTCAGCTCCCACAGTGCAGTGCTGATGTACCCAAATCATCATCTCAAAGCAGGCTGCTGCTGGGATGCATCATTCAGGGACCTTGCTGAATTAAATTCACCTTGTAGATGGGGCTTAACATCCTGTAACTAGTTTTATCCTGTGGTCAAGTGGTCAGGTTCTGCTACTCTTTTTCCTACTTTATTTATGTATCTTGCATTTTTGAAGAGTGCTACTTATCTTTCTCTTGACTGGGATAAAAACTCTGCTGCAGAGTTTGAAGGAGGGGAAGAAATTGTAGCTTTTGTTAGCATGTTGGCAGTCAAATGAGGCTTTTGGCATCTGTTCAGAGGTGAAAAATTAGGTGTTCTGCCCTTTTTAGTTTGGTAAAGGCACCATGTATCCCCAGAGCCACCACAGGTCCCCGTGGCCTGAGACACTAGTGCTGTTATGCTGTGTGAACTTTTAACCCCGGCCACGAAAACAGAAAGGACTGAGCAGCCTGGTGAGCTCAGGATAAAAGTCACCATCTTGCTTTCCTCTCTAGACTGCTTTGTATCCTCTGTAACGGTGTTGGGCCTAAAACCAGGCTTATGTGCTCCTTGTGAGCAGGAATGCTTCTCAAATGCTCAAGAGACTCTTGACATGATTTGTGTTAAAATAATAGTAAATTATTAAGTGCTGATGCATTTCCTCTGTCTCATCAGAGTGTGATGGCTGGTACATCCATTGGGCTGCAGGACAGTGGTAGGGCAGTGTAACAGTTGTTTCTGTTGCTTACAAAGGTTTTAGAAATAGGACTCTTCTACCTATACCCCATGAGACAACTATGTGACCTGGTAGGAAATGCTGGACAGGAGAGTGAGCAATGGAAATCCTCAGCATGTGCCACAAATTTAATGAGTTAAGTTTGGTTTGTAAACAGGAGGAAAGGTAATTTGTCAGGTGGGAGATCTGCGTTATGGTGCAGGCTTGACTTCAGCTAATTCATAAAGTGTTGCCTGACTCCCACGTGTAAAAGTTGTCTTCCTCTCTTGTGTGTCATCCTTTTCATTTCAGGTTATCCTCTTTTACATTGCCTGCAGTGCCATGTAGGCAGGCCTCAGGAGATCAAGAGTTCCAGCTTTTCATTGTTTACTGAGATACCATGTAAAGTCTGTACTGCAGAGACTAAAGAAGGACCTTGCTGAGTAACACACTCTGGCTCATAGAAGGGCACTTTTCCTCCAGAATCAAAGAACCGCTGAGGTTAGAAAGGATCTGTGGAGGACATGCAGTCCAATCCCACTAACAGCAGGTTGCTCAGTACCAAATCTAGGCAGCTTTTGAAGACCTCCAAGGAAGAAACTTCATCACTTCTCTAGACATCTCACGACAGTGCTTGGTCATCTATCTGCAGAGCACAGGAGTGCTTCCTGCTGTTCAGTCTGTGCCCGCTGCACCACTGAGAAGAGCCTGGCACCGTTCTCTCTGCACCCACCCTTCAGATATGTACAGACATTGATGAGATCTCCCCTGAGCATTCTCTGTTCCAAGCTGAGCAGTTCCATTCTCTGAGCCACTTGTCATACAGTGGTCCCATATCTTCATCATCTTTGTGGCCCTTTGCTGGGATCTGTCCAGTATGTCCATATCTCTCTTGTTCTGTGGAGCCTAGAGCTGTACCCAGCAATGCAGGTGTGGCCTCGTCAGTGCTCAGCAGAAGGAAAGGATCCCTTCCCTCAGCCTGCTGGCTGTGCTTTGCCTAATGCATACCAGGAGACCGTTTGCCTTCTATGTGGGAAGAGCACATTGGAGGCTAATATGGAATGCTCTCTCCACCAGGGGATACCAGCCTCCCCCAAAATGAGAGGCACAAAAATGAGGTGGCTCCAGCAAGGAGAGGGCAGGAGGGAAATGAGGGCTTTCAGCCTAGGCCAGGCATTAGGAACTGGATGCTGTAATACTTCATGCACGCAAAATGTATCCATCTTGCTGGATGCTAGCTCTCACAGCTGCCCTGTGCTACATTTTGCTGGGTGCCCCTGCAGTGCAGAGGCTGGGGAGCTCCCAGGCATGACAGACCTCTTCTTCTTTCCAAGAAGAATGAAAGGAGGAACCAGTGTTTCCTCAGAACTTCTGACCTCTGACAACAGTTTCTTTCTCTGCTTTTCTTGTCAGGGAAGCACCTGAGCTGTGTAGCCCTTAGGCCAGGTTCAGGGTGTAGAGGACAGGAAGCTAATTTGGCCCTGAGGCCTCAAAATCCCTCAGGCTGGGTGTGATTTCACAAGGAAGTTTCCCCTGTGGTTTCATCAGAGCCACTGGGATCGTTCTTATGCTAAATCCAGGCAGAGAGGAAGGAAGTTGAGATGTCCCTGGGGAGAGGGAATATTACACAAGGTGGATAGTTTACAGAAACAGATGGGGGCTTGCACACCGCATTGCATTTAGCAACTGGCTTCAGCCTGGGACGTTCTCCAGGCCTGCAGTCCATGGCCACTGCTTTGCACTTCTGTGGGCTGCGAGTACCTCACATGAGCCCCCAAAAGCAACAAAAGGAAAATGCAGTTATGAGTTGTGTGTCACACATAGGAGATGCCTTGTTCTCTTAGTTGGGCTGACTGCTGTTTGGGGAATTAGGATGCGTTCCTGATTTTGGGGAAGAATATTGAGTTTTGGGGAAGTGATGTGATTGCTTTTATGCTAGGCTGTCTCAGGGTGAGAGCTGGTAATATTAAGTAATCCTTAGCTTGGTACTTAAGCAGGCTTCAGTTTTAAGAAAGGGGAAGTGCATTTTCAAGTTACTCTAAAGGAAAGCACTTCTCATACATCGTCCTGATCATCACTCCCTGCTGTTGTCACGGGAAGAATAGTTCTAGGAAGTTATTGCACTGTTTCTGCTTGTCAGATAACAAGAAAGGAAAAGGTGTAAATGTTAGCAGTGCGTGCTGCTGACAGCTGGGTCTCAAGATAAATATTGCAGAGAAATAACAAATCTGTTCAAAGGAAAAAAGATATAAAGGTAACAAAGTGTAAGCCTTTTTGGACTGCCAGAAGCAGAGGTCTCAAGAAGCAGTGTAATGTCTGCTGCAGCTGCACAACTGTATGGGTTTACCTTGAAAGGAGGCTGGATGATAATGTAGGTGCCTACGCCTAGGTTTTAAAGCCAAACCCAAGGCTGATTTCCTTTTGCACAAACCAGGGTACTCTGTGTTGGACCTGTTTGGTCTGTGACCTTTTCTAAGCTGCTCAGTGCCTTGTCCCCATCTCAGTGCTACTGCACCCAGGCACTGGTTGGCTCAAGCCTGATCCCTGGAACTGGAGTAGCTTGAGGGCTGCTCCACAGCCACCTGAAACACAGGGCAGGCCTTGCACTGAAGGATGCTCTGTTTCCATGCCACTACAGCGGCAGATGTTCTATTGCAGGACAGCTGGAAGTTGCTCCTTGACCCAGCCTAGCAGTGGCCCACCACTAGAGCAGTGGTGGCTGTAGCCCAGGCTCCCTTCCTAGCAGCACGTTGAACTGCCCTCTGCACCAGACCTGCATCATATCTACTGACATCTCAAGGAAGAGGCAGAACCTTGGAAGGACTTGAGAGACGAACTGAGAGCTTCGTGCTTGAGTTTGGGTTCTGTTTCATCATCATATGCTTCAAACTGGGTCACTATAGCACAGATCTGAGGGGTATTTAACAACTGTGTTATCTTCCGTTGAAGCTAAAGCTTAAACTCATCAGGGTAAAGTGATGAATGACATATGTCTTACCTAAATCCATGCAGGAGCTTCTTGTGAAACTGCATTTTCATTTCCTCTTTCAGAAGGAGTTCCCTGACAGTGAGTAATTCTGAGATACTTCTTTGCCAGATCTATTTTAGAGACTGTTGCAAACGCTCCTCCATGCTGCAAGGAGGTCCCCCTTTGATCGGTGCACCTGTCCCTGGGAAGGAACTTATGCCCATATTAAAATGGGTGAGGGCAACGTACCTGACCTCCCCTGTACTGCCCAGGAATGCAAGGGAAAGCAAATAGCAGCATGCTGGTTTTCAAACATGTTACTGGCATCTTGACCATACACGTTTTTCATGCTTCCCTTTGAGAATGATTACTTAAGAAACAAGAACAATAATAATAAAACCCCTTTTATCAAGTAAACACACTCCTTGTATGTTGTTTACAATGTTGGTGAAATGCATAGATATAAGAAAAAAAATTACCTTGTTTAATCCAATGGCCACCAGGGCTTGTAGGGGTAAATACAGCAGGTATCAAGAGTGTCATGGTTTACTTCCTGAGCAAATGTAAGAACAAAAATGAAATCAGGCAGAGTTGACAGGGCAGCTTGCTTAGCTCCATTCCCAAAATCTGCATCCTGCTGCCTTCTCCGAGTGAGAAATAGATCAATGGATTAAGGGACAAATATGGCCTTTCACTAACAATCAGCCTAACAAGTCTAACACGATAAGACTCTGGGTGGTATTATCGTACACAATTGAAACTCTCAGTTACTTGAGTTTTAAGACTACATTTTTTGCTGTCAACTTAGTTTTCAATAAAGACATACATATCTGCAACCCTCCACTCCACCCTCATAAATATTTTCCACAACGAGGTGTTTGTTTCTGAAAGTCCCACTTCATGACTCATACCGAGTATAAAAAGGAGAAGTAAGGTATTTTTGGCTGTAATAGCAATATTCTCTTACAGCCAGATGTTCCCCTTCATTGCACAGCATGAGGAGGTGAATAGGGGCAGAAAAGCTGAAGCAACAAAGGCAAGAACAACAACAAAAAAACAGGTTTCAAGGAAAAGATATCATTTAGGCTGCAATATTGAACCTGCCTTTGGAACTGCCTGAATGCTGAGCGGTGAGCGTGGAGCTGGAGGTGACGTGCAGTATTCCTGGTCACTAGAAAGTCAAGTCATAGAACAAGGCTATGTGGAACATGTGCATCGCTATGAAAACTCTCCAATTTTTATTCAAAAACTCCACGAAGAACAGAAGCACTAAAAAATCCCTCTATGATATTCACATATATTTAGGAAATTATTGGGTCAAGATGCTCCAGGAAGCACAATGGAAGAACATGGTGGAAACTGAGACGTTAGATCACATTCATCGTACATCCTTGTTTTTTTTTTCACAGAGCTCACTCAATTCAAATGCTGTTTATGACGTATTTTACAGATGGATGAGCTCTTTATCTAATATGCAAGCTGCTTACCCAGATGGCCTCACATCTGGATTAGTCTGCAGTACAAAGCAGAAAAAAAAAGTTGATTTTTTTGAGCAGCTGCTATCTGTAGCAGACCTAAAATGAGTGATGATCACCTAGGGCACTACTATCAATATTATTTGCAAATGGTAGCTATTTCTCTGCTTCTGAGCCACAGCATTCTAGTGGAAACATCTCAGAATGTTTGGGTGTCTGACTTTCTTAATCATGATTGCAATGGAAACTTTTTGCCTGATTGCACGTTCTGGTGTTGGGTAACCTAAACCTAGTGAAAAATGGAAGAACAGGTGTTCAGTGTGAGAAGCAAGCAGTGCAAGTTTTCTCATAAGGTGTTGAAGCTCCTTATCCAAAATCTCAAAGGAAAGTTAGTATTTTTAGGAAAAGACTATTCAAAACCACCTTCTGCGAGCTGCCTTTACTTGTCTTCATCCCTAGTGATAATTAACTGAATTCGTTTCTTTACATGGGGAAAAGCAACAAACTGGTTCCCCAGCCTAACTGTGCAGCACTGCTCTGCAAGCCTCGTGTCAGCACTTCTACAGTGTTTCTACATAGGTAATGTTAGTTTAGCAGCTATTTATATTTTTGGCACTGTATGGGAACTGCTGAATCACGGCCTGAACCTCTGATCAACCACCTGAGGTGAGCAATGAGTCAGCCCTGGGAGCACAGGTGAAGGCAATTCTCCTGTGCTGCCGGAAGGGTGGAGCCTGGCTGCACCTCTCCTAGAGCCATTTAAGAGCTGACTGCCAGTGGGAAAGGATCTCTTCTGGAGATCCCTGCTCTGGAGTTTTGCAGTGAGCCCAGGATGCAGGTAACCTTTTATCTATTCTCCTTTTTTGTTATTATAGTCTGCTTTGCCAAACTCTCTTGTTTATTTCATAGTTATAGCATCTTTATGTTCATTGATTATACAGGCACAAGCTGTGTTTCATCTGTGTGTAAATGATTTTTTTTTTTTTTTTTCCTTTTTGCTTTATCTCATAGTTTTTTTCTGAATTTTTATTACTTTTTTTAATCGTTCTTGGAAGCAGTATAACTTTATGTGGGAGTGCGTTATATGAGGATAAAGCTGTTGTGGAGAAATCTGCTGGCTCTCTTTATTAGAGCATTCCCATCCTGTAGTGAACATAAAATGCATGGCTTTGGTCCTGGATCTGGCACTTATTCCTGCAATGTGGCAAAGCATGGTCAGGAGTGACTTGTTCCTAAAATGGGCCAAGAATATTTTCTGGGTTGGTCTCAGGTTCTGTCTCAAGAGTCTGGTCTTAAGGTTGCCAGGAGATTTGCTGCTGTGTGTGGCTGAGGAGCAGCTGACCTCCATTCTGGGCAGGGTCAGGGCTCCTCACATTTGGCTCAGGGGCAGCCATGTAGTGTCCTGTGCCACCTCCTGCTCGCTGCAGCCAGATGCTGTGTCTGTGGGAAAGACAGCAAGGACAGGGGGATCATTGCACACACGGGTTGAGGCAGGAAAGAGTATGCAGGGAGCTTGGGAGTGGGAAATGCTCGTGGCTTCTGCACTATGGACTGTGGGCCAGGCACTGGAAATCCTGAAACTCTCCTTGGAGTGCTGTAGCAGGAATGCTAGATGCCATGAGAGCCTGGCCTGCTTGAGCTGCTGCCTGTGCTGGGCAGGTTTCTCCATGCCTGCAATCCCTCACTGCTGCTGCTGGTCAGTGCGCTTGTTCTGATGTACAATATGGGGCAATCCTCACTGAATTCAGGCAAAGCTCTGAAAGTACCTGCCCTCAGCTTGCAGAGGGTCAGCTAGATGAACACTGCTTGCTAGGCTGTACTGTGCCTCGCCTCGAGCAGCCCTGGGAGCAGCAGCCTGCAAAGAGCAAGCGTGCTGCAGGCCACAGCCGTGCTGCCCCAACCCCCAGCAGCGGGATGCTCACACATCAGCCCGCAACCAAACCCACACAGGCACGGAGGAGCTCACCAGGAAGCTGACGTACCCTCACCCCTGCGCTGCTCCTCGTCACAGCACATCTCGGCCCGCTCTCTGCTGGCCCAGCCCTGGCTAATGTGGCCTGTATGTGCAGCGGTCCCTGCTTACCGCTTGCTTTTTTCCCCCTTCTATCTTTATAATATAGTTTTTTTGAACCTGCTAAGAAAAGAAGTCCATCTGAACACCGAAGAGCGCAGCTCTCCGCTCTTCATTTTCTCTCTGCCCTTGCTCCTAGTAGCTGACTTCCGTAACGTCTATTTTAACAGCCGCGCTCTGCTTCCTGCCTCTGGTAAGTTCTTTCTCTTTCTTCTGAATGTCGTAACTAGAATTTGGATTCTGGATCAAATTCAATATCTTTGCATGTACTTTTATTAATAAACTTGTGATATGGATATATGTGATTGGTTCTACTTTATACCATCTGTTTTGTCTCCAGCACCGTGATACTCTGTTAAGTGCTGGTCTCATCCCACCCCATCTATCATTGGGATTTCTGTTTGTTGCTGAGTTTGTTCCTATTTCAGCACAAAAAGACCCTGTACAAATGAGGAAAACTGGCATGATGGGCCATGCCACACCACTGTTTGAAGTGCTAACTAATGTATAGAAAAACAGAAAATGTGAATTATTTTGGAAATAGTAGGTCTGATTCAGACCCCACTGCTGCTATAAGGAGCATGAAGCCAGGAGCAATGGGCGTCTTTATCTCCAGATATGTCTCTCTTCCTTAGTTGTGGAGTACGCTGTGGTGATGAGAAAAACATTCTGCCTTGTCTTAAAAGTTTCAGAGCAAATTTAGATGAAAGTATCATCAGTGACAACCTGAGAAAGGTGAAATCTAAATTCTTAGGACTGAAATGAGATTGGAAGTAGATTTAATTCGCTGAGATCTCCATCACTGGCTCTGGCTCCCCAGCTGCTGGCCCACTGGGTGCAGAAATGGAAGAAGGGCTGTGCTGCTGCCTGCATAGCTGCCTGTGTTCATCTCACCCCACAGCTGTTTTTTGGCTGCTTCTGAGCTGGCTGTGTCCTGTGGGATTACTTTTGACAGCAGTGTGCACTTGTGTGCAATCTGTGCACACACATTTCTACATCCTGCTCACAGGTGAATGAAGAGGGAGCATACAGAGCCAGCACCAACCCTCTGGCACAGGTCCCCATGCAGAATCTGAACCTGGCCTCAGACTTGCCCGCTTCTTTCAGCTGAGCTTCCACCTGTGAATGGGACAGGAGTGAAGCTGTGGCATCTGCAGAAGGACAGCTTGAACACAGGATTTACCTTGAAGAAAACAGTTGTGGGGGAAGGTAGGATAAGTGAGTTTGGCTGGTTGTTATCAGATCTACCAGCGTTTATTTGGTGTCAGTGCTTGCCTTTCTGCTCTGCTGTCAGAACATGGTGGGATTTTGCATTGTGCCATGTCTCTTCATGTTTGATACTTCTAAAATATGCCATTTTGATCAATGGGTGTGTCCAAATATTTAAGTAGAAAAAATATGAATATACTCGTTTGACTTTAATTATAAATATCAGTTTTCAAATGCAGGTCTGAAGAGGTATCACACAGGTAAAGGTGGGCACAGACTTGATGAGGATACCATGTCTGGGCCTTTGTCAGCTTCTGCTGGGCAAAAAAACCTCTGCATTTGCTTGCTTGCTGTTGCACTGAGAGAGACTGGGCCTTGGTGGGGTGTGATGCTCAGGTATATAAGCACTAGATTAGATGTCAGAAACCAAGGAAAGCTGTAGCTTTGTATTTACAGAAAATGTGTTTTTATAAATAAGCTCTGCTTGCTGTCTAAGGTTCAGAGTGAAGAATTAAAACAGAAAAAATGGGCTTGACTCTGAGATATGACAAGACCTAAATTTGTAGTCCATCAGCAGGGCAAAGTGGCTGTAGATTATTAACCCTTAATCCCATGTTAAGGAAACATTGCTGTTCCAAAGCAGTGTAAGATGGGCCTGTAGAAAAGGATTGGTCCCCCTACAGCCAGCTGTGTCAGAGAACGGTCCCTATATCGTGCAGCACAATAAAACCATGAATATGGTTTTATATTGGGGCCTCACTTATAGAGCGTTACTGAAGATATTTTTCCCACCTGGTAACCTGCTTTCACAAGCAAATGATTGCACGCAGAGATTTAACAGATTGTGCCTCAGTTTGAGGATGAAACAGAAGTCATTTGCCTGCTGCATGGACCCAACAGCAGCGGTTGGCACTAAAGCTGCATCACTCGATCACAGCTGCCGATGGTGTCAGGAGGCAATCTCTCGCACAGCTAGGAGCAAACCATACAGATCCTCAGCAGTGCAAGTGGGCACTTTGCAGTGTACTCAGAGCTCGCAGGAAATGAGCAGAGTTTGTGGTGACAGGCTTGTAGGCTGAGCCACTGGCCCATCCTGTACAGCATCAGCGGAAGTACTTGTGGCCTTTCCTCCATGTTATTTCTCATAACCCATTAGGAGGACATTGAGGCAGAGGGATGAGTGTCTGCTGTTCTTATTATTTCTGTGCCATTCTGATACATAGCAGCAGCTGGGTTAAGAGCTGTAAATAAAAAGGATTTTCACTGAAGAACATCCCCCTAAATTGAATGCTTCCATTTTCTTTGTAAAACGTTGGCCCTGTGAGTCTACAGTTTTAATTAAGGAACGGGCAGGTATTATTGACTGCATTGTTCAAATGATTAATTCAATTTGGCAGTGCTTATACACTGAAAAAATCACAGTATTTTTTTATAATTCTTTTGAGCTTTGTTTGGGAAGAAATGAAATGAATAACCATGAGACTTGTCTGTTTCACAGTCTTGAGTTTCAGGCATCACTCTGCACAGTGTGACATCACTTCCAAATTAGGTTCTCACCCTGGCCAGCGGTGTGTGATTTTTAGTAATACAGCTGTTTTTAACTGTTTCCATGACACAGAAAGTGCTAACAGCTGCACAATCTTGGGATAATCCGAGTGGTGGTAGTCTAGAATGGAAGTTGGCAGCTGCTGTCTCAAGCCTGCTATTAAAGCAATACACAAATCCTGCGCAGGATCGCACAAATATGAGAAATACTGCAAAGCAATGTAACAACGTAATCTGTGGTCTTCTCTGCAACACTTCTCCACAAAACCAAACATGGTTTCATAATCTGTTTAGCAGAATTATATTGTGCTTCATTTCTGATCTCAGTAGAGAAATGAGGAAAACATTCCTCACCTTCCCAAAGCTTTGATACCAGTAGAAGGAGAAGCACGGGGAGGCAGAACAACCTCTGCAACGCAGCAGTGGACATGAGCAGTGGAATTCACTAGTAGGCAGCCTTGATGTATTGGATGTAAGATGAACGGGTGCTGGCAGAGTGCGGAGTAATGGTTGCTGCAGCTCTGGAGGTGGTGCTGGAGGCTGGCTGAAGGACAGCTGGGAGAGTAGCTGTGTGCTGATATTTCTCCCATTGCAGGAAGAACCAACATTTGCGCAAGGAATTGTATTTGGTCCTTTCTCTCAGATGCTACAAAGTGCAAATTTCTTACCAGTGAGTGTGGTGTTGACCGGGCATGCTGGCATCTATTGGATGAAATTATCAGCTCTAGGAATTTGCTGTAAACCACAGGTTCATCTGCTATGGCTCGGGGGTTTCCCCAAAGGGCTGCAGTGACATATCATGCAGGAAAGACCCAACGTGTGCCGGAAAGGGTACGAACACCTTGCCCAGCAGAAGTCAGCATGAAGGGCTGTGGTTGAGCACAGCTTACTGTGCCATTTGTTGCACATGAGCATGGAATAGCAGTCTCAAGAACTGATACAGCCAGCCCAATTGGGGATGTTTGACCAGCTGGTGATACCTCTTCTCCTCATGAGTGCTGAGCACTTGCTTTTGAAGGTTATCCTAGTTCAAGTCAAACTGCAGATAACGCTGTTTCTCCTGTGTGAGAACAAGACCCCTATGTGGTTTAGCTGGTTTGATTACCTGTTGTGCACGCTCTCATTGAAATACAAAATCTTTCCATCCAGCTTTCCTTATTTGCTGAAAGATGTGCCAGGAGAGCCTGGGGACATACAGTTTATTTGTAACATGCTTTCTTAAACTGAGTAACTGTGCTTAAAAACTGGCGAATTCTCTAGAATTCATTTACTGAATTAGCGATACGCTTGATCATCCGTTAGGCTCCTTGGTGTGCTTATAATTTTCTCACAAAAAATGTATTATTAAACATATGTCTTAAAAATCCCTTATGTAATTTCTTTTGTCCTCATTAGTCAAAGTGCTAGTTTTAAATTTCACGTCTCTTTCAAGTGGAATTTTAATTTTGGAGGAATTGATGTTTTAAATGTCTGAGTTTAAATCAAGTCTCCCAGAAATAAAGCACAGAAAATGTTTGCATAACGTTCAAACATAGGTCTCCTAAAATCTCTCTTTTTGTGTGATCATTCTCACGCAAAGTATGCAAAAATCAAGGAAAAATGTAGCGTGTCATTTTCTATGCTTCCCACTGAAAAAGAGAAAACCTCTTCAGTAAGGTTTACCATAGCATGGGGGATTTGCATGATCTTTAAACCAAACAAATGTCAGCTTTCACTATCTGAAGCGGCTTCTCAACGTACTGAACTGAAGAATAAGCGAGAAGGATTTAAATATTATTTCTGGTGGTAGAGCAGAGCCTTTTCTCCTCTTAACCTATACCACATGACTCGCTGCTGTCTGCAATGTTACATTTTATTATCTTATATAAAAGTGACATGAGATTTAAGTATTGGATTTGTGGAAAAGTGAAGGGAGCTTACTCATTTACTGAGTTTAATTCAGTTACTACAATTAAGGAATTTTGGGGAGGCTATGTAGCAAAACAAAGCAAAACCCCACTAAAACAACAATTTCTACCTGTAACATATAATCTGATTTTACTATTGTGCCTGGTGCACAAGTTGTGGGTTAGACTATGGATGCCAATGCCTTTTTTAATTTATAAAACAAGACCTTAAATCAACAGAAGTGGAAAGGTTGTGATAACTGTATGTTTTGTACTGCACTTTCTACTTGCACGGTGACTGACATTGCTTCTGAGACAGCCCTTTTTACATTTGTGCGTACATTTTAATCGGCGTACACATACACAACATTTCAAAATGAATTTTGATGGTTGGCTGTTTCCCTCTGGGTGAAATCTAGGTTAAGATTTTAAATAGTTGAATAAAGGCTGAGGCAAGAAAATCCTTATTCTTACTGGCTATTCTAAGGAGAAAACCTAAAATTGTCAGCCGGTTTCTCAGTGTTACAAAATTAATAACCAATCAAATTGTTGTTGCTTACTTACTCTGGCTTTGCTCTGGCTTTTACTCGTGGTTTACATTCATCAGACAGAGTAAACAGAGCAAACAGAACCATGAGATGCAGTGAGTGATCTGGGGCATTCTTCCTGAAGCAAAAAATAAAGCCAACTGCTATGTATCTTAGCAAGAAGTCATTTATTCTGCATTGTTACATCAAATGACAAGTTATAATTTGCTGCTCAAAACATGTATAGATTCAACATTTTTTTTTTTTTATTCTTATCATAAAATATGCAAAAATAATCTTCTGTCAAATGTGATAATCCTCTTCTAATGTTTTCCTTCTCCACCTTGACCTCTCACTGAAATCGAACTTTGGTAAATGCTTAATTTAATGAACATGGAGAACCACCCAGGTTTAGAGGAGAAGATGCAGGCTGAGAGCCTGTTTATTGTGATAGAGATTTCATAAACACAGAGCAAAGTTACACCCAAATAGATGTCTAACAGTAACCTTGGTGATCTTATGAGGGATCCATGGAGGTTAGAAGCAGTAGAATGAATATTTCTCAATTTTTTTCAACGCTGAGAAGGGCGTTACATCAGCTGTATTGTTCTGTATGAGCTGCTAGCTATGTTGTTAATGTTGATCACTTGGTAGCGTTTTTAAGGGACGTAGTCAAGAAGGTTGGGTGCTGTGCAAGCACAGGACAGGAGCGTGATGCTGCCCAGGTCAGAGCCAAACCACACTGCAGGCAGCCGTCTGCAGCTGTGGGCTCGGCATGGGCCCGAGAGCCCTCTTCTCTGGGAACACAGGTGTGTTTGTGGGGTGCATGGTCATTAGTTCTAGCATGTCACCATGCTGCACATCTGGGGGGTTTAATGTAAATTCACGTATCTGCTTAATAACAACTTACTGTCCTGTGTTATAACAATGTAACTAAAACTGCAATGGCTGTGTGTATGGTAGAGAAGTAATTGTTTAACGTGTGTGAATGTGTGTTTATTTCCTTATATAATCAATCATATACCTATGCTATTGCAATTCCAGATCTAGCTGAGTGATCATTGCTGCTTGTGTGGATACAAACACATGTGCACACCTATACATAGAAATAAAGTAATGTGAAGACCGTGACCATTCCATTTCAATCAAAAAATAAAAAAAGTAATTTCAGTAACGTATCCATTGTTTGATGCAAAAGCTGCACGTAGATTTTAAAATGAGGATGAAATATCTTAATATGTTTCATAAAGCAATCAATAGCAGTCATCTGCAAATGAATGAGTTTCAGTGTACATCTACATACATATCTATATATACATATATTTGTGGATGTCAAACTTTTGTATGTATATGCATAGATTAATTATTGCAATATTTATGCTTTTAAAAATATACTGATTTATTTTGATTTATTTTCCATATATGTGCACATATGTTTCATGCATTCGGGTAGCAGATAGTGCTTTGTTCTACAAGAAATTACTCTCCTATGAAAGTAAAGGATGTTAATTGTGTGTGAGTGAGAGAAAAATGGATTCTTTAACCATTCTAATGATGGTGTACGTTATGCATGTGCCTACAGGGGGTCAAATGATGCAGGTAGAAACAGGGAGAGGGGTAGGCTTGCTGGAAAGAGAGCACATCTTTGTTGGAGATTGGCAATAAAAGAGTGCTTCTCATTTAAACTAAAAAAAAAATTTCTTTTTTTAATTTAAGAATTAAACCTATAAAAATGTCTACAAAAATATGTTGTGAGCGTTCTTTTGATTTGCCTCAAACTTCAAGAGAGGTGAACTGTGTTAAAAAGAGGATGTGACATGAAAAATTTGAAGTGGTTTGGGGCCCAAAGCTGCAAACCTTTCCACCTGTGAATAACTCTCCACACGGAGTATTCTCATTGAAGTCAAATATCAAATACTGCACCACCTGTAGCGCCAGACCTTTGGTTTGGCTGCGATGCAGCTAGTTAGGGCTGTGTGGAGCTCTGCCTTAGGGCTGGAGCCATTCAGATATTGGGCCATTTGGGATGTCTGATAATGCAGTAGTCAGTGCATAGCGCTTCGTCCGTGCTCGTCTGCAAGCGTGTCTGTATCCCCATCTGGACACAAAAGTAGTTCTGCGGTGTAGTCAGTGGTGAAGGTACATACAGCTAAATGTGTGTATGTGTACAGAGGCAGAGCCTACAAGGGGATGTAGGCAGGCAGATGGTTGGAGCATGTCAGTGCTTGAGCATGTACGTGCGTGACATTTGCACAGTAGCGTGATTTAGTTCTATTTAAGGCTGTGTTTATGCTGACACTCAAGGTTTTCTTCAGTGTTTAAGAGCGGGAAAGAAATGTTGTTGCAGAGAAGAGTGGGGAAAAGAAAGTGACATACCCTGTATCTTGAAATGGGAAATGCTTGGTAAGTGTAGGGGTACATGCAATACTTTGGGCACAATGTGCTGCTGGCTTTGGAGGCTGCTGGACCAGGCTGAGAGCAGAAAATGGGCCAGTCCTTTGTGAAGGGCCTTACCCTCTGCATCAGGCTTACACATGTTGTATTTGGAGAGGATGCAAAATTTATCCTGAAAATGTGTCCATTTTTAAAATGTCCTCCAGGGCTTCTAATACCGTAAGTCTGTAGTTTACTCTGCCCCATAAACATGGACAAAGAATGGCTTTAGACTCATGGCTTGAATTCTGAAGCAGGTACTTACTGCTGCAGAATTGACTTCTATTGAATTTAAGTTCTCGAATCAATACACAAGTCTTTTTGCTAATTTTTAGAGTGGTTCTAATTATTTGTGTTCATGCTTAATTTATAAGTAGCTGAACCAAAGTGTGATTAATTGCATATGAAGTGTTCTTGAAGATAAATATTTCTGTTATTTAATTGGTTAACTAAAAGAATTTCTTAGTGTCTATAAAAAAAATTGAATAGATCTTCAGGTTTGTCATTATCCAGTACTTATATATGTAAATAATTGTACTATCAGACACCTGTGTAAGCATGTGTGTAAACGTATATGAGGGCTGCCCCGAAGGCAGTGCTTCCTATTTTATTATTTTGGCCCACGATGACAGAGGTGGGTGTTGGTGGTACGGCAGTAGAGGTTGGATCTTCCCACCAATGTTCTGCTACAGATGGCAGCAGAGGGGCACTCTGACAAAATGGTGTCCGACATGGAATTGCATATGAAGCAAAGGTGTGTCACTGAATTCCCTTCGTGCAGAAAAAATGGTACCCACTGACATTCACTGATGCATGCTGAACACTTGTGGGGACCAAACAGTGGACGTGACACAGTGAGGCAGTGGCTGGTGTGTTTCAGCATTAGCAGCAGTAGGTCATCTACGCTGTTACCGATTTTTATAGCATGGAATATCGGTTCTTGTTCATCGCTGGTGAAAATGCATGACTAATGGTGGTGACTATGTTAAGAAATAGTGTCTTGTAGCCGAGAATTTGCTCAGTCTAATAGTATTATTGTACTCTTTGTATCTGTTGCATTTTCCATGGTTCCATGGAAAGAAGAAGAAGGCAATGATTTCAGAGTGAGTGACCTATGTACATTCTCTTATGAGGAAAGCTTCCATTCCTTTATTGGGACTCTTGTCTCACTCCAAATAACACTGATCTGTATTTGTAATTGTTTTATAGCAAGACTTCCCAGTCTCAAAATGAGGGTTTTTATTTTAAATCTGACTACTTGTGCTCACTTACTAATAATAAAGTTAGCAAGATGACTGAAATCTGATCATAAATTATTTCCTTCAATTGTTAAAAATGCCAAATAAAGCAGCTGAGGTTTAAATTTTCAGGCGTTGTATTCATCCAACAGTAATTTTCTTAAAAGTTCCTAGAGAAGCCTCCATCCGTTTTCTACAAATTTAATAAACTGCTGGTTTTTTTAATTTCAGTTTTGCATTTTTTTCAAAATGAAGTGCTCAAATTGTAAAACAGGAACAGATTTTCAGTTTTGTGAATAAGGTAATGATTGAAAAATTTCTAAGTTGTTATGACTGCAATTTTATTTAATGCTGGAAAAAAATTTTTTTTTGAGAATGCAAGACATCTTGACTTTAATAATGTGGATTCATTGCGTGTTGCTTGCACTTCCAACTTTAGGAAGCCATTGCAGGTATCATTGTATTTAGGGCTAAAATATCTATATAAAAGCTCTCCTCCAGGTGTCCTCACAATTCTTTAAAGTAGCAAAAGACGTTGAGAGATTGTCATAAATGCACCAGAGGGCTGAAGCACCAGCTGGCCAGTAATCTGCCATCTTGCTCTTGGGCTGGGAAATAACGATGGAGCGTGTGATAGCTTGCTTGGAAAGCGAATTCAGATTTTTTTTTTTGGTGGATTATTTTGGGGAAAAGATGCAGCACCTTGCAAAGGTGTAGCCTGTTTGCCCATTCCCATTAGTGGCAGCACTACCACCACCGAATAGCAGGACGGTCTGCAACGGTGACACTGTCTGAAAAGAAAGGGAGGCAGTTTCCTAGACCAGCAAGACCAGGGCTACTTGGTGTGATATATCAAAATCTTAAAATAGGATTAAAAAACAGGAGGCAGCTAATGCAAATGTTAGAGCAGCAGATTAATGATTATGAGACAGAAGACTTGGCAGCAAGGGGCCATTTGCTTGCAGACCAGAGGCAATCTCCAGATAGACTGCAGTCCATGCACAGGTTTTCAGGAGCCCCATGCTGTGGCAGCAGTGTCTGAACAGAGCAGGTATGATTTGCTCATGGAGCTGAAAACAGGATGGCATGACATTGGTGACCTGGTGATCTAGTGGGTCATGCAGACTGGATCCACAGTGTCAGGGAGGCATCTGTCTCCCTGCTGCACCTTCTGGGTGTTGCCCCTAACCAGGCAGTGGCTTCTCTACCCTATCTTGATTTTCTGCAAGTCCTCCTTCTTCACTTTCTTCTTCCTCCTCTTTCTCCTTCTGCTCACAGGAGGTGCTCTTAGACCCCAGTCAGTGTACTTGTAGAGGTGGAGGCTCAGAAAAAAGATCTGTGCTGTCTGGTCAGTGACAGTAGTCACTGACAGTAGTCTCCACATCTCCTTTCTGTCCTTGAGGTTCTCTAAATAAGAGACATGATGACAGTTTTTATGCATCTGCAGCACAGCTGGAATGAGCTGTGATTATAACCTACTGGTGGAAATATGCTGTAGACACTGCTTTGCAGACCTCATCTCTGCTGGAGGTGGGACTTAAGGAGAAATGCGTGCAGGCAAAGACAATGTGCAATCAAGCATTGCTTGGAAACTGGAAGTCTCTCCAGGGGTTTTCAACTTTTTTTTTTTTATTAGTACAAATATTTTTGCTTCCTCTCAGCATCAGTTCTCTTCAGGAGCTACTGTACACACTGCTCAAGCTGAAAAATTAGCCTGCTCTTATCCTGATATCAACAGGAACTGCAGTAAGGTATAATTGTGGTAGGAACCGGATAAGGACAATAATAGCATGTTAATTGCCTTAGATCTCTGAAGCATTTTGTGACTGCCAGATCAGGGTAATGTCTAAAAAGCCTGTTGTCTTGCCTACATGGTTTTGTTTATATATGAACTAATCTCTTCTGAATCCATATCTACGTGAAGCTGCACAATCAATATACAAAATAGGGTTTAAAATCAGGACTTCCCAACCCTTTCCTCCCATCACAAGGTACTGTCCATCCCCTACAGATGTTTCACCACACTGAGCCACACTCACAGTGACCTTACAGAAGACGCCAGAAACTGTCCTGGCATAAATGAAAACCCCGTTTGATTGAGCTGATAAACTTTGATTCAGTCCCTTTTTGTAATGACCGCATCAGAATGAGATATATATTCTTATGCTTAATAATATTATAAAAACCTTCACCATGTTATGTAAATACATTTTGTTGTTTTTACAAGTGGGGGAAAATACAGCCAAAATAGTGTTTGTTTTTTTTTTTTTTTAAAAATATGTTTATATCTGGAATTCCAGATACAAAATGGATTTGATAGAATTGGTAAAATTAGGAAAACAAATTGTTGGAAAGAAATCCTTCAGCAGCTGAAACTCAGCCACGTGTGATTCCAAGCTTTTGTGCAGGCAAGGCAAGATTTTAAATGATGTAGTGTCAGACCAAGACTGTAACATAGTACTAGAGAAGGGAACCAAATCTTCTGCAAACATTTACACAACCGTCTGTATACTGATGGGTAGAGGTGACCTGTACTGGCCTGTCCTTTAAAGGACATTGTTTTCTATTGATATTTCATCTAAAGGTTTTTCCATTAATTGAGATGAGCTTATGTAACCATTTTAATACATTACTACTTCTCCTCTCCTGAGGCCAGGTCAACAACAGGCTGCACGAGAGCTTTAACACACCTCTCCAATATGCGCTTACATGGTCCCTGCTATACATGATAGCATGTGAACTCAGCTGGCTGCAAAGAAAGGCAAGATCAGGACTGACTCCAGTTTGCCCTTGGGACCAGAACATGGGCCTGGTTGTGTACAGTTGATCAGTGAATTATATCCTTACTGATCCCTTCCAACTTGGGATATTCTATGGTTCTCTTTGCTTTAAATTCTCTGCACTGTCACAGCGGACTACTTTGTCTTTTATTACTGTGTGTTGACTAGCCTTTTCTGGGCTTTGACCATTTGTATATTTTCCTTGTAAAGCTGCCAGAAAATTAGACCTGGTTATCACTAATCTGTGTACCTCAACAGTCCTTTTCTCCATCTTTCTCTTCTTTGGTGTTTGTGGAATAGCAGAAGTTGTGCTTGGGCATTCTAATTTTTCCCCACATTCAAATATACACAAAGTAGTGAAACTAAAGGTGTTTAAGAGTTCTTACATCAGGGAAATGTTTGTTCTGAGGAAAAGACCTGGTACGTGCTGTATTTCTCCTGGGAGCTCTTTTGTCTGAATTATGATCTACTGGCTTGTGATGAACAGTGGTGTCTTAAAACTGTACTGCTGACACAATATTGAAGTAGAATACCCTGAAGGAAAGACAGTGATGCACTTAAGTAATTATACCACGTATCCTGGGCCGGCTTTTTGAATGTTCATAGTTACCTTTTGCAAATATCTTGTTTCATTCCCTTGTGTGCTTGTTTGAGGAACACAGGAGTAACAGTAAAGTTATCCCCGTCGAAGCCTTAAAGCTGAGCATCCAGCTGCTGCCACCAGCGCTCGGTCTGGCAGAGCAGCCCATTCAGTTCCCAGCAGACAGCAGTGCCGGTGTCTCGGCCTCCATCTCACTTCCTAGAAGTGGCCGCGATGGTGAGCACACCGACCAGGAAGTGACGTCTGTCGCAGTGGCTCCTGCAAACACCCGTCACTCGGGGAAGCACAAACCTGCCCCGTAGCCCATAGCCACTGCTATAAAGCAACACGCCCCATCTGAGCTCTGGCACATCTTCCTTCAGCTGATGTGTTGGGTGAGAGAAATGCAGGCATGCTGGCAGCATGAGAGGAGGTAGGTGAGGAGGTAGGAGGATGCCTTGTTGCAAAATGGAAGGAGGGGAGTTGCCAGCAGCAGTTGGCAATGCTTGTACAAATGTTCCCTCTAGGCTCACCTACTGCTTTTCTTTTCCTTTGTTGTTTGTTTTTTTTTCCTCTGTGAGATAAGCCAAAGCTTTAAGTGTCCTAGAAATGTGGGGTGGTGGTGGAGTTAGTGTAGTGAAAGTGTTACTGTAATATCCAGTATGTATTTTTTGTGGCTATCGTTCATTTCTGAGCAAGAGTAACCTCATGGTGAGGCTTCTCTTTTCATATGTGAAGGAGTCAGAAATACATTATATTTGTAACATATGCAGGAAATTAGCCAGTGATATTTTTAACCAGTTTCTAACTAGTTTGTAGAGCTAATTTTCTTTTGGTTTTGCAGTTGGTGACTTTTGTAGCATTTTTATGCAGCCATAGGTGAGGATGAATCTTGCACATAGCCAGTGGGAAAGAGACGAATACTTTCAAAATAAGAAAATTTGACTGAATGCTGGCAGGAGCTCAAAAGCAATTCCATATGTACCAATTGCATGAGTACTCTCAGTTCAGTTTTACAACAAACTAAATAAATGTTAGGGCAGCCGCATCCCCTTCTGATAAAATTGCCTGACTAGGCCAGCATTACTGGTGTGATTTTCTTTGGCTTGTGCTTCTTGCTTGTTGGAATTGATTTGTAAGAAACATTTGGAACTCTTTTTGTATTTTTGCTGTGAATCCTACATTGCTTTTGAAAACTGTTCAGGTTCGTGCCAGTCAAGATTCACATCTGAAGTCTTTACTTCCTTGTTGTCACAAGCAGTTTGGCGTTGCTGCTCATTACGGAATAGCTTAAACTGTCTAATCAGTTCATGAAGTGATTTTTTTTCTCGTGACTACTTCTAGAGAACAAGAGCATGTTTTCAAAGGAATCTATACTGACTAAGAAGGATTCAGGATTTTGGCAGCCTTTGTTAAAGTCAGAGGCAGGAAATGTTTCACTGAAAGCAGGTCAGGAACAGTTACACCAAAGCAAACATTATTTCATCAGTTCTTTAGACAATTAGGGAAAAAAAAAAAAAAAAAGCTGGTCTTTGTGCAGAATGGCAGAGGTGATAAGATTGCTAGTTCCTGTGGAGCAGCAAGAAAGTTATTTATGTGAATGGCTGTTGCACACACTGCCAGCTGGGAGGGAATGGCAAGGTTCAGCATCATCTGTGAGGGGCACTCCCCATGGCTGTCCAAAAATTTGACCAGAAAAGTTTGTCTTGATGAAGAACAAACTGTTCTCTGTAGGCTATAAATGTGACATTTTATTTTTCTTCTTTCAGAAACATCATTTGACTCACTGAAGAATTAAATCCAACAGCACTGCAGAGCCGCGTGGGAGAGAAGGGGATTTTAGACTCAAGTGGCAGAATCAAGTCTTCAGAAGTAAAGACATTTGGAACAGCTTCTCCCCAAATGGAAGTTATTTAGACAGCCCCTGAGACCTCTCTGCATCCTGCTTCTGCCGCACCGGGACGGTGTTCTTGGCCCCGGTCTTAAACAAAATGTTGGATTCTATCAAGTGCGTGCTGGTGGGAGACTCTGCAGTGGGAAAAACATCTCTCTTGGTACGTTTCATCTCTGACACTTTTCCAGACAACTACAGACCCACTGTGTATGAGAACACTGGAGTGGATGTGTTCATGGATGGCGTACAGATTAGCCTAGGCCTTTGGGACACATCTGGAAGCGATGCCTTCAAAGGCATTCGCCCCCTGTCCTACCAACAGGCAGATGTGGTGTTAATGTGCTACTCTGTGGCAAACCACAACTCCTTTCTGAATCTGAGGAGCAAATGGATTGGCGAGATCCGCAACCATCTGCCCCGCGTCCCTGTGCTGGTAGTGGCCACGCAGACCGACCAGCGTGAATCGGGGCCCTACCGCTCCTCCTGCATCAGCTCGATGGACGGCAAGCGGCTCGCCCAGGATGTGCGAGCCAAAGGCTACTTGGAGTGCTCAGCCCTCAGCAACCGCGGTGTGCAGCAGGTGTTTGAGTATGCTGTGCGGACAGCAGTCAATCAAGCCAAGCGGCAGAACAGGCGGAAACTCTTCTCCATTAACGAGTGCAAGATCTTCTGAGGACTGCCAGCAGTGGTTTTGCCTACGTTCGTTGTTTCTGCCTTTGCACAAAGATGCTGCGGCAGAGATAATGGGAGCGAATCAAAGACAGGAGGACTCCTGCCAGGACGGTGGTACAGGTGGCCCCAGTAAAACAGATGTGCACTCTGTCAGTTCTGTTCCCCTACCCAACACACATGGGCGCTATCTTTAAAAATGACAGATGCAGGCAGGGGCCTTTGTTCACAGCCCTGTGTTTGTAATTTGCCGTCCTGGACTGAAGCAGACCCAACCTAGAGATTTACGGTTCATAGTTGTGCAGATTTTGTTATCAGTGTTCCTCAGCTGTTGGTTTGTCTGCATTTATTTCATGACAAACTTCACCTGGATCAACCTCCCCTCTTGACATATCTGTCTGTGTGTGTTGGTTTTGTTTTTTTTAAGAATCTAATGCATAAAATCTGACCACTGTGTATCTATTTAAAAGATTCTTGTATATGTTGTTGTAAAATCCTGGCAATTTGTTTTTAAATTTCTATCTAAGCACTGATGCAAATAATTCTATCCATATAGTAAATGGCCTGCAGGCAAGCTTAGCACTTCTTTCACATGCCCAACAGTGATCAAACACACTGTGTCCAGCATAGGAGTGATCAAAACGTAGTGACATTTGATAGTTGGCTCTGTGAGATTTATTTTCTCACCTTAGTCCTATTCCCGGGAAAATAGAGACTGCTGCAACAATGTGGTCAGAGATGTGCTGAAAAAGGAGGAACTTAACCTGACTCTTCCTAGACTTGACCTAGTTACAACCCCAGAAAGGCTAGCTTGTAGTCAAGGCTAACCATGTGGGTAGGGTGGTAGAGACAAATCTGTGCTATCATTACTTCTCATGTCCCTGCTGTAATTCTGGAGGCAAAAGACTTCATTCTCTAGGAATGAAAGGTATTTTTTTTCCGTGAGCACTAAAATTCTCACATTTTTTAGCATATTTTGATTATAAACTGCTTTTCATGGAACAAATATCCTACTTGCTGGAGTGCAAGAAATGTCTGGACAATGCTTTCAGACAGTCTAATTTTTGAGTGGTCCTGTGTAGAGTAAGGAGTTGGACTTGATGATCCTTATGGGTCTATTCCAACTTGAGGCATTCTGTGAATCTATGATTCTACTCAGTAAAAAAAATGAAGTACATGGCAGTGTTTACAATGGTTAAATAACACATTTTTTTGAGTTCGCATGCTAGCATAGCAGCCTGGATTCTATAAAACAAAGACTGCAGCAGGCATTGTGCGCTGGGGAGCTTGGCAATCTGAGCACCAAGTTCTGACATACCTGCTTGGGCCAAGTTACCCTTCTGCACAGAGAGTGAGCTAAGGAAGCAGCACCTCTAGATGTGTAAGTGCATACTGCTGGAAGACAGAGTGGGGTCGACACACACCACTGTGCATTCCCTGTGAGCTCTGGTGGCCCCACTCCTGAGGTTATCTGTGCCAAACCCTCTGCCCCATACCACCCCTCAGATCTTGCAGACCGGTCTCATCCCAAGGTTTCTGCTGCCCTCCCCACCCTTCAGTGAGCTCAGGACTGAGGCTTATAATGTGCTGCCATGGAAGGTGTTGCACAAAACAGTAGGATGATTCTCTCTCCATGAGGATCTCAAGAGAATTATTTGTGTCTGTTGTGACTAAGCCTGACTTATGCATGCCAACAGAAATTGATGCAAAAGCTTGTCTGATTCAAATCCAAGGTGGGACTTTGGGAGTTACCCTACTAAGCATATAATTTATAGCTCAGATCTCACCTACTGACAGTTTATACCAGAAATATCAGTCAGGTGCCCTTCTCCATGCTCTGTTCTACATCTGAGCTTCTTCATGAGGAGAAATTCCAAATGGAACAATTCTCCTCCTATGAATCCTAGGGATGGTCTCACTTGTGATGTAGGTGAACGAATAACATTGTTATTGGAGCATGATGGGCTCCTTGAGCAGCAGTAGTGTATGGGACTATTGTTGTTGCAGCAATCCCCAAAACTCCCAGGCTGGTGAATATTTACCATTCATCAGCCTTATTCCAAGTGAGATCATAAAAACATGCCGATCTCATGTGTAAGGTTTTATTATCAGCTTCAAATCCTCACAAGCTTCTGCACCTGAGCGTACATTTTTCCTGCACTCTTCTCTTTACATTCTGTCTTTCTCTTTGTAAAACTTCTGATACACATTGGAAGTCCCTAGCCCCTTCGAACACTAAAACAGGCATATTTGTAGAAGAACCTGAACTGCCTGATACTTATATGGAGTTACACAGATGTTAGGTGTTTTCATTCCTCAGTTAAAAATCTTTTGGCTTTTGGAAGAAGTAAGTTCCAATATCCCAACTCTTGTAATGTGCTGTCAATGAAAGTGTTGTTTCTTGCAACCCCTAATTTAAAAGTAGCCACTGTTCCTGTTTGAACATTAAAGATCACATGCAAAATTTTGCATTGGCAGTTTTAAAGTCTGTTACATCTGTAGGCATTTTTATTATGGTCTCCACCCCACTGATTTAATATCTGGTTTCATTAAAGTGAAACATTTTTTGCCAGCAAGTTCTATTGCTTTTTTTTTTCTCTTTGTGGGATAAGCTTTGTTTATGACAGTTAATGTTGCTGTTTTTATGTGTTTAAAGAACAGTGACTGCTAGGTTGGGATGCCCTGCTGTGGTATCTGCTGTGAGATGCTGGGATTAAGGGACCAGAAAACTCTGGAGAGTAGTTGCTTCAGAAGAAGCCAGATGAAAATATTCACACTGTAACTGAAAACTTCATTTTGTCTGTATTTGCTTCAAAAGACTTGTGATGATATATTACAAAATGATGAACTGAAGGTTTGCTTTCAATCTGCTGAAGCAAAATGGCTTCCCTGAGACGCACGAGCTGACAGTATGGGCCATGCAGGTTTGCTGTACTTGTCCTGGAGTCCATCAGGGCTGAGCGCACTGAGCATTGGCTGCTTGGTGAAATCAGATCAGGGAGAAGATAAAGCAAGGGGTGGGGGATTGGTGCTGTGTGAGAAAAAAACGCTTCCAGTTTTCACAGCCTGCTTATTTTCAGGCTCTCAAAGCTAAAAGGCACTTTTCATCAGGAACAGTTACACACGCTATTTTCAAGTCTGTAATTATGTGGTTTTCTCTGTGCTGTGTAACTGACATGCTCAAAATGTGTTGCAAGGGTGAAGTCTGAACATCGTGGACACTGATAGAAAATTCCTCTCCTCTCCTCTCCTCTCCTCTCCTCTCCTCTCCTCTCCTCTCCTCTCCTCTCCTCTCCTCTCCTCTCCTCTCCTCTCCTCTCCTCTCCTCTCCTCTCCTCTCCTCTCCTCTCCTCTCCTCTCCTCTCCTCTCCTCTCCTCTCCTCTCTTCCAGCTCCCTGAGGTGAGCACACAGCATGGATGACAAGTGGAGGCAGTGACAGACAGCTTATGCTGCTGCAGAACCATATTAATGTTGTTTAGCTGGTGTCATTTGGGGAACGAGGTCACTGGGTTCAGCTCTGTGGTAAAAATCCAACTTCACTATTCAAAACATTCAGATGACAGCTGGGCAAAAATGTTGAGCTTCCGAAAAGAGGCACCACCTGGTGTCGTTTGGGCTGAACAGTTTCAGCTAACAGGAGGAACCTTGCCCACATGTTCCCCTTCTGTTTTTACAAACCTTTCACTTTATTACTTTGTCACTAAAAACATTTTGGTTTAACTCTTAAATGAGCTTGAAAGGAGCAAAAAAAGAAAGAAATATTTGAAACAACACAATGATTTTTGTCATTATTTGAATTGTCATTTTGATAGAAAAAATTTATTTCAGTCACTAATTTTTTTGATGAATTCTGCAAGCTGGATAAAATGTTGAATAGATGCGCAGCTGCGATTAAAACTGGAAACTACTGTCTTGCAAAACGTGGTGAGCACACCTTACGTTATCTTAAATCAGATTTCACAGCCTTTTTGGACTTACTTGATATACAGCATGTAGTGTTTTCTAAGATTAAGTCATAGAAATGTTTCAGATTTCCCCTCACCCCTTGTATGGGACATTATTCAGGTTTGGCAGACATAATTGCTGTTGTTTGGCAGACCAATACGTGCAGTTAATAGTTTGCAAGTAGTTGTGTAACTGTTGTGCGTTCTCTGCAGTTGCTCAGGTGTCTGACCACACACCGGTCAATGCTCGTATTCCTAAGGAAAATGCATTTAATGCAGTCTTCTTATACGTGGTACCATGATGAAATCCATCACCAAGGGGTTCAGCCATGAAGAAAAAAGAAATGTCAGCACTCTGACATCTCAGCCTTTCCTATATTACCACTGCATTCAAGTGAATACAGCCATTACAATAATTTCAAATAAATGGGGGCAATTCATGTCTCCTAGCACTTTCTCCTAATGCCTCTCTGACACAGGGCTCAGTTAGCAGACAAAGGATAAAAAGCTCCATTTCACAAGATCACAATGGCCCGTCCATTCCTGCCTCTGTGAGCAAGTTAACTACTTTGACTTAATTAAGTCAGTTCAGCCTGTGAAAAAATAGCAGCTATAGGCACAACTGGGTCAGATGAACGCCCTTGATAGAAGGTGCTCTGAAGCAGCTGCTGTGAACTTTTGCCTCTGGGTGTGAGGAAACATGTGTTACCTCTCAGAGCTTTCCTTCACAGCTGGAAGTGCAAAAAGTCCCGATGAGCTATCACCATGTGCCTGCTCCAGGTGAACTCCTGCGCATCCCTCCTACTGTGCTCTCAGGAGAAAATGACCCTGGAGGCCTTCAAAGCCAGGTTGGATGGGGCCCATCCAGTAAGTGGCAACCCTGTCCATGGCCATGGAGATGGGTGAGCTGTGAGATCCCTTCCATACCAAACAGTTCTATGATTCTGTGAACAACCTTTCTGCACATTCTGGTGCTGATGTTGCTGTAAGCACTTACTGCAGCTGTGGCAGCCAGCGTGGTCATGCTGCCTGGGGCCCAAGGATTGTGGATGAGCAGCATCACCATGGGGCAGCCCTAGGAGGGAGGTGGCCCTGACCCAAATCCCCTCTTTTCCATGGCACATCCCTTTCTGGCAGAGCCCTGAGTTAGCAATTAGTAAAAAATTGGAGTTGTTGCTGCCTCTGTAGTCATGAAAAAGCAAGTGAGCTATGCCTTACACCTCCCACAAAGCCTCTGTGAGTCTTAGCGGGGTTCTGGCTGATGTTTCTCTCACCCTAGGCAGAAGTCAGTGTGATTCATGTTGGGGTGGAGCAGGAGGGCACAGGCACATGCATGTCAGTGGTTGTTTCTGTCTCTGGGAAGGGGCAAGGAAACAACGGTTGATGCCTCTATGCAGCACAAGCTGCTCGCTTGCCTTTAGAAGAAGCCTGCAGCCTGCTGCCCTTGCTCCACAGAGCAGGGCAGCTGCTCCTAGGCACCAGCTTACAGGGCAGCTCTCGCCAGGCCCAGGTTTCCCCCCCTCTCCCCTCCCCATGGCTGAGGCTGTGTCCCCAAAACTCCACTGCCATTTCTGTAACAATGCAGGCAACACTGCTTTGAGTTCCTCGCCAACTTTGCCTTCTCTCAGCTGTGTTCCAGTCAGGGGAAGATGCTTGTCAGCTTCTCAGGTGCATTCACTATGTAGAAGCAACTGGAGAGAGGCTGTGTCTCTTACACTGCAATACTTTGGTAACAAACAAGCAACTGCTGAATTTTCTTTTTTTTCTGAAACTGTTCTTTTTATCTATTTTTATCTTGGCTTTCATTTAGCTGTCACCGTGGCACTACTTCTGCAGTTTACAAGCCAGTGTCAACACAGCATCTCAGCAAGGGCTGGAGGTCACAAGATTTCATAAGTGACAGGCTTAGGATTTCAACTGGATCTTAAAATATATACACATATTTAATTATAATATGGTAGGTGGAATTTGTACTGGTATCTGACCTATCATGGAGATGTTGACCAACTAAACCAGAGCTGCAGCTTTGGCTCATGGTTAGGGCACTGGATTAGGCAATTGCTATGAAACCCCTCTGCCATTAAGCCAGGCCAAATCCAGTTCAGTCACTGGAAAGTTTTTAATCTAACCCAGCTTTCAACTGAACCCATGCAAGCTTGAACAAGTAACTTGAAGTGCAAATCTGAACTGACTGCTGGTGTATCTGTCCTAAACTGGGGGTTAGTTCAGGATCAGCTTGACCAAGTCCTTGTTTGCCTTCTGAGAAATGGTTCTGATGATTGCTTTGACCTGCAAGTTTTGCTCTGAACAGATCAGTGACACAGCTGTACAGGATTGGGGCTCTGTAGTGCCTCAGTTAACTGCAGGGGTTGGGAGGAGGTAAGCACAAAGGACCAAAAGAGAAAGGAGAATATTTACAGTGCACTGATCCCTTTACTATTTATTCTTCCAGATTGTAGTCACGTCTGTTAATATAATGTTCTTCTTAATTGTGTAAAGCACAGGCAATGGGCTGTGCTATCATCTCATTCATCACTGTTGTCTTAAAAAATCAGACTGTACTGGAGGGAGCAATGCTGAGCACTGGGAGCATAAAACAGAGGGAAGGTCACTGATACTTACCCCTACTTTCCAATCCTATAGTGGCTGCTGCTGAAGGCTGGGCTCTGGGCTAGGTTGATCTTCGTGGACTTACATGGACAGTCTTACAGAAAGGAGTTAGTGGCTAACTGATAAGTTCTTACCAGAGTCTCATCACCTTGAAAATGCTTTGGTTCCCTTTATGGGTGAACAGGAGTGATCAAACGCAACCTGAACAGAAATGTAAGTTTAGCAAGACTGGGGAAAGCAGTCAGGAGATGAGCAACTGTGACCTTCACAGCATTAAAATGTAGCACTTCCATGTGTTCTGTGATATGTGATAGAAGAAAAAATGTAGAGAAAACTTGGGAGTATCTACCTTCATGAAAACATCTACCTTTAACTCCACTGAATCAGTTTGCAGATCTGTGTATGCTATGACTAATGAGAGAAGCAAATGTCAGGCTTGAGGGATGAGCTGCAGGAGGAGCAGTGGGCCCTATAATTTCACAGGAGCCTGCAAGCACCAGGAGAACACACTGGGGCAGGAAGAAAAGACAGAAACTGGAGCTCAGAGGTGCTCTTCATGAGAGCAGTGGACAAAACAGCTGCAGGAGATGAACAGAGAAGGCAGCATGAACGTGAATGGAAATTGCACTCATTTCTGTACAGGGCAGAGGCTTGCAGGCAGCTGCACTGCTCAAGATAATGAAGTAATGTTTAAAAACAACTGCAGGCTGTGGAAAAAAAGATGTGCAAGGGTCTCTAAGGGCTTGCAGGTGTACTAAAAGAGAGGAAAGGGAGGTGATGCTGTACTTTTCTGATGGAAAACAGTGCTCATGGTCACTAGTGCCTCTGTAGTGCAGTCTCCTGCAGGTTCACGTTGGAGAGAATCAAGCATCCCTTTCCCTGAAGCCCAAAGGGATGCAGATGATGAGTCAGTCATATTGATGAAAAGGTCTCAGAGAGATGCAGGATGTCTGGGCTGGGAGATGCAGGAGATGGGATATCTGATGTAAACTAATACAGAAAGTGGCTTAAAAAAATTAGGGGATTGTCTTTGTTCTGACAGATTTCCAGACAGCAGCTTCAGTTCTCCTCCCTATGTGGTAGTTTAATTACATTTCCCTGTGCTTGTCCACAGACCTTCCCATGCACAATCCCTTCTTGGCCATAACAAGGTCATTTATGGCACCACCTGCCTTGGTGAGGCCATGGGTTGCAGGCCAGTCCTGGTGCCATGCTGAATAAATGCATGCTCTGGGGCTGCAGACCAGCTCCCACTTTGACCTGAGTTTGGTGGGGTGCAATGGGCTTCAGGACTGGGCTGCGAGACACTGAGTTGTTGGAAAGTCAGAATTTAAAAGAGAAACGGGCCAGGTTAATAGCAGCTCGAAGGAGGAGATTAAAAAAAAGAAAAAGAAAAAAAAGAAGAAAAGCGTGTGCACAACTTTACATGACAGCAGGCAGCTGTAAGGGACTTTGCTTCCCAGCAAGCATCTCATGATTTGGTGATCCCAGTGGGGTGCAAGTAAATGAGTCACAGCTGGAGCAGGCAGTGACCGTGATGCTCCTTGATCTCATGGTTATCACATGGGACATGCTGGGCAAACAGGAGAGTCAAGCAGAGTCAGACTCGAGACTGAACAAACAAGTTTTCTTATGAACATTCACTGGCCATACAGAAGTTATTGCAAAGATCTAGTAATGGATTCAGGACATCAGCTATGGAGGCAGGAGGCCATGTAGGGAGAACATTGCAGGAGTGCATTTTTCTCCATGGGCTGAGGATCAGAGGCCAAACCCAGACCTGCTGGGAATCATCAGAGTGGAAGGAGATGTGAAAAGTACAGCTGTCTCCTGCCAAAGAACATTTGGTCACGTGTCACATCTGACCGAATGGAGGTGTAAAGCATTGATGGTATTTGACAATAGTCCTATTTCTGCTTCCCCATTAGGAACTGAGCTTGGGCAAGGGAGTCAGCCTGCAGGAGAATGCATTTCACTGACCATGCCAGATGCCTTGGGAGCAAAAATCCCTTGTAAATCTTCCTTAGTCCATGTTTTGGATAACCTAATTGCTATCACAGAAACATGGTAGGATTAATCGCACGAGTGGAGTCATACACTTCAGTCAAGGGCTAGAAGATTTTCAGAAGACACAGGCAAGGAAGGAGGGTGGGAGTGTTGCCCTTTATGTTAACAAAAGAGAAGGCTTGTGGAGACCTCACTGCAGGCTTTTAGTGTTTAAAGGGAAATTTAGATTAGATGTAAAGAAGAAATTCCCAGGTGGTGAGGCACCGGAACAAGTTGCCCAGAGATGGATACCCCACACCTGGAGGCCTTCAAGGCCAGGTTGGATGGGGCCCTGGGCAACCTCATTTCCTGGTGGCAGCCCTGCACATGGAAAGGGGTTGGAACTGGGTGGGCTTTAGGCCCCTTTCAACCCAAGCCCTTCTGTGATTCTGTATGATTTTTACGATTTTTTGGAACAAGACCTGAAGGAATGGCAAGTGTCACCTCCTGGTGTGACACCTCAGGTACCTCAGCTGAACTCTGAGTCAATTGAGTGACTGAACAACGTGCACATTTAGCATTAATGGTCACATTAAGCCCACAGTAAATGTCACAAATATGAATTGCCTTATTTCTTTCTCTGAAGTGTCCGGAGTCCATTTGTTCAGCAAAATATTTTCAAGGGATCACAAATCTGCCGTAAGTTTCCAGTTCGCAGCAAGCTCCTACTTACTGCAAGGACTAATTTAGGTTTTTGAGGTGTATATGGTGTACTGAAGGGTATCTTAGTTCAAACGTGTAAGATGTAGCTTGCTGGGGTAGTCTGAACACCTGCAGAGAGGAACATCTGAAGAGCTGTTGAGGTTCGGAGACCACTTGATCTAAAAGTAGTGAGGAGCTGTGAGAACAGCACCAATGGCGGCGCTAACAATGAGGGGAATGTAAGGATGTGGTTTGCTCTCGAGAAGGTTAGAAAGAAGGTAGGAGGGGGAAGGAGGAGAGGTGGGCTGCTGGTACGCAAAACAGTAGGAGCTAAAGCGTAGTGAAAGGAAATAGCTGAGGCTGTAAAAAGTGAAAAAGGTTACTGAGAACTGAAGAAATCAGAGATGAGATAATGTGGCTGAATGGAGCACTGCCCAAGCTTCTTGCTTCTTGTTTCTGCGGTTGTTCACCCTGCGTGAACATCTAGCAGCACTAGAGGTTATTTGGACAATTCGTACTGATTCTTTTGCCTGCAAACATAACTTGCCAGACCAGAAATTAACTGATCAACAGAAAATGTGAGGAATGCCCTGCACTTGGTACTTAGAGCAAAGGGTTCTTGTGTGAGGTCAGTTTGTGCTATGCTGTAAATTGTGAAGGGTGGCTGAGGCCATTTGCCATCACACACTCTTAAAAGCAAAGCATAATATGTTCCCCAGAGAAAGCAGATTTGCTTTGTTTCTGTGCTGCAGCAGGCTGTGACCTGTGCCTATTCACCTCCCAGCCAACCCTAGGCCTCATGTGGCTGGAGCACGTCCTTGACTTGGGGAAAAGCTGAGCTAAGGATGGCTGTCCCTCAGAGTTTGGGGAGAGGCTGTGCCTTGGCCAGGAAAAGGAGCCTGAGCTCAGAGGTATGCAGCACCCATGTCAGAGGCACTGCTGCACAGGGCATGGGAGAGGATAGCACATCAAGTGAATGCCCTGGGTGCAGTGTGGCAGATATGTGACAACCAGGAACACCAAGTGGCTGCAGCCAAGGGTGCAGCAGTATTTGTGTCAATGAAACCTTGGTCCAGTGCTTTCCTTGATGCTCTTCAGCCTGCATGTTTACTACAGACTTCACAACACTGGTAAGGAAACTCAAGGCTGTGTGAACTGTGTGTGGAGGTTCTATAGAACTGGTTTCCAAGAGACAGGCTCACCCTAAACAAACTTTGCATGAGACTTAGGAACTTGTCACTGCTGGGCCTTGAGCTGTGCCCCTGATCCAGCCCAGCTTCAGACTGCTGGGGAGGAGCTGCTGAGTACGCAGCATTTTGAACAAATGAACTCACTTGCTGCTTGAGTAACTGTGGTAAAAATCACCTCGTGTGTGAGCTTGTTTGCTCTGAAGCAGATAAATGACATCCTGCATGCAGGTGGACAGATGCTAAAGAGACAGGCTGGCTCGTGGTGACATGTAGCTCCCCTGGGATACCAGCAATACATACTGATGTTTTGGTAGGGTTTGCTTTTAGAACAACACAACTACTCTGAGCATAGCTTAAAGCATAACTCCTGGCCCAGTAGCTGATGTTTCAAAGTGTTTCATCTCTGCATACCTATTTGCACAGCACTTCAGAAGAGCTGGCCTGAGGACAGAATTCACAGAACTGAATGAAGGCAAAGGATCAGTAATCAGCAGCCCCAGTGCTGCGGTTGAGGGCCACGCTCTTCTCTCCTCGCCTTGTGAGAGTGTGCTTGCAGACTCCATCAGCACCAGCCATTTGCAGATGTGCAGTGGCTTGGGCAGGAGCCAGCTTCTCCACCTCTGAACTGCAAACAGGCAGTATCATAGCACAGATAAATAGTTACATCTGACATAGTTGTTTGAGAGAAACAAGCAATCCTTGTTTTCTTAAGAATTCAGGTTACTAGAGTGACTACCTTATGTCTCTGGACAGTCTAATCCTCACGGAAAACATATTTTTCAAACAGCGTGTTCAGCTACATCGTGCACATGGTTTAGGTGCTGCTGTTGAAATGGTGGGTGCAGATGCAACAAAACAGATTTCAGCCTTTTACGTTACCACTCCTTGGAGAGGGATGGATGCACTTGTCACAGCTATTGTTTCTTTTTCTGAAGTTAATTGCCCTTTAAAGGTGTTTTCCCTCCACCTGTCACACTAGAAACAGAACTAGAAATTGCCATGATCAACTTTGCAACAGAGTGACACAAATGCACAATCACTGATATCAAGATCAAATTAAGCTCAGAGGAAACAGAGACAAGAATAAGTTTACAGCTGAAATGTCTGAAGCTAAGCTTCTTCATTAAGACCAAGATGGATGTACTTCACCCTGCAGATTTGCAGTGTTGAATCCAACTCTGGCCACTTCAGAGGCTTCCCAATGGATAAGGTACAAGATCAGCTGTAACTAGTTGATGTCAGACATAGGATTCTTTGAGATGGAGGTGGACACCGATGTGGTGTGAGAGCCATACAATGTGAATGCCATGTGAGGGGCTGAACCCTCTTTCTTTGACCATTATCACTCGTAAAACAGTCCCCACCAACTGGAATTAAATCCAGAGGGAATCCAGAAATGGAAATGGACATAGAAATAATAGTGAAACGCATTAATTCTTGGATTTTCCTGGGTTAAATATAACAATTTAAATAAATGATCATTCATCAATTCTACAGTAAGCTTGAGACCTTAAAATCTCTCATTACCTGGTGGAGAGTATTCACGTGACCATACAGCATGAACACAGCCCTCTCTCCTGAAGGGAATGGAAACTGTGAAAGCAAGCACAGGTTTAGTGAGCTGCTGCATGGGAAGAGAGAGGGCTCTGAGTCATCGACTCTGCAAACAACCGCATGAGACTGCAGTTTCACTTTTTGATGTGGTCTCCTTACAGAAGCATATGCCAGCTGAATTATCACGATGAAATTCAATTCATTCCTCCTCCTGGTCATTTTAGTTCTTTGTTCTGGGGTAAGAGAGATGAAGCTGCTACAGTGGGCATTGTACTCACCCTCCAAGTGATAATTCTGTCGTTAGTGCCTTCAGGGAGGAGCTGGGGCCTCCTACCCACCCTCTTTATCATTTTCATGGAGGAGAAAAGGGAGATGCATGCAGTCCAGTGGGAAGGACTGGGTCTCTCCTCTCAGGTCTGCACATGTGAGAAACTTGTCAAGGAGACTGTAGTGAAGTAAAAGAGGCCTGCATTGTCTGCATGTCAATGCTGTATAAAATATGTGGTGAGATGAGGGAGTGCTCCCATTCTTTATTGCCATGACATAATGAAATGGAGAAGCTTTCAGATGCACAGTCATTGGAGAACTCTCCTGAACTGTGTGCAACTGAAAATCACTGCACTGTGCTACTGTTGTCATTTAGACATGCTTTTAATCACAAAGAGCATCACTGCCTTTCCAGTATAATGGTGCAAATGGCATTAATGATAAGAATCACTGGGTTTTGCCTATAGGACATCTCCTCTATTCATAGGACATATCCTCCAGCCCTGTCTCCAGGTGACGTTGCCACACAGCCTTGTGTTGGTAACAGAAAATACTGTTTTCTTCCTTTGGCCTTCATTAGTCTTTAGGTAAAACTTCACCTGGAGTATTCCTTAGGCAAGGAAGTTGGAAGTTGGTCATCTAAATTCACAGCATCAAATTCCACTTCAGCATCCACAAAAAAAAAAAAAAAAAAAAAAAAAGGCAGTGGGAAACTGGTGAGATGTCATTGGGCTCAAAGTGACATGAATTGGCTGTTTTCCATAAGTTAAATTGATGGGAATGTTCTCAATTGAGCCTGATCAACTGCAAGTGTAGAACACTATATCTGAAGATGTGCTGAGAGCTCTTGGTCTAACTCTCTAACTCTTCTGAGTTTTAAATGCTGAGTCCTACCTCTGATGAAAAGAAACATCATCATATAAATAAAATCACTATATAGTTCTGCGAAAGTGTGAGTCCTGAAGTAACAAGGATTTGGCTACTATGTCAGTGGGAGATAACAGATCCCACTGAGTGGGAGCCTGACCGAGTTTCCATTTTAAAAGCACTTGAAATCCTACATCTCGGGATATGTGTGATACCCTGAAATAAGAATGGATTATTTGACTACAGCTTTATCTTTGCCAGCAAGATGATTTGCTGAAACTGAGAGATACGCCCATGGATTTTAACAGCGTCTGGATTAAGTCACAAAGAAAGCAAAGCTTGCTTTGGAGTAAGCTGCTTGGTTAAAATATTTCTGCCTGGATGAATGCTCTTGCTTGTTAATGAAGTGTGAAGTCATTTACACCTTTTTACCTTTCATTTTGCTGAGTAGGAGTGTGTAGGCACGGGCAATTAGCACGGAATAAACACACTGTAAACTCACATCATCAATTAATTTCTTCTTGTGTCCATGCTCTGAGACAGAGGAACACCCTGTTTTGGGATGGTGGGTGGGTGAGGAGAGCTGTGAGGAGGATACTTTGTCACAACAAAGCTGCTTCTGCACATATGTTGTATAAAAAGCAAGTGGTTGAGAAGCCTTACGGCCACAGACTTTGTGTGTGTAGACTTCCCTCCGTCCTGGCTGTCTCAGGCTGACTCAAGGCATCACCATCATGCCACCTCTGCCCTGGATAACAGCATGGTTTGGGGTCACCTACAGAAGCAGGAGCCAAAGTGGGCAAGGTAGCATCTTCAACAGAGGTGCCAACACTTCCACTGAAATTGGTAGACACCCAAACCCTTTTCTGAGTGTTCCTGTACCCACAAAGGCACAAAATAAAATAGTTTTGCTTGATTCTGCAGGATAAGATGGGAAGATTTTGTGGAGACGATCAATAAATAAATAAATTCTGAGCTTATTTAAGTATTTATTGTGTTGTTGGGGGTGTTGGAGGAATGGACATGCCCCCAAGTAGTCTTGTGTCCCACATCTACCACAAGCTTGGATGTGTCCTGTGTCCTTGGAGTATTATCATGCAACCCATCTCTGGATTTTTCAGCTTAATTATGCTGTTTAGTTTTCCTTTAAGAGTCTCTGAGGATTGCACAGGCCCTTTCTGTGGTGCCTGTGGGTGCTCTTTCACAGCCCTAACATCTCAAGGCTTAGATGAGACCCAGAGTGACGTGGACCTCCTGTGTGCTGTTTTTCCAGAAATTTCCCATGTTTGCAGTGCTCTTTAGATTCCTTTGCTGGAAGGACAAGGGCAGCATCCCCTCCTGTCTGGTGAGGATGAATAAATATAGCAATTACAGTGCACAGAAAGGGTCAGCCCAGGAGCTGCTGGAAGCAACCCCAGCAGCATTGCCTTAGCCCAGCTCTTGCAGCTAAACAAACAAACAAAAAAAACATTATTATTGTTATTATTACTACTACTATTACTACTATTTTAAAGTCACTTTTTCTGGGTAACATTAAGGTGTGAAATTAGGTCTGGGTGTTAAAATACTCTCCTGACTCTGGAGTTTTCCACAGGGGTTAAGATAATGTGGCAGAGCCGCTGATGTACAGTGCTGGTTGGTGAGCGAGCCGAGATAAACCAACCAGCCTAACCACAGGGACCTGTTTTCTTTCTGCACCGGAAACACCTGCCAAAAGGCTTCAACAGGGCTGTATGAAGAAAAGCCCCAAATCAAACTCCATCCATACAGTAGTAGGCTGTGAGATGATATTTGGCCTCTCAGCAAATGGCTTGAATCTGGTACATTTTCTGTGTGTACTGCTTTGCCCATTAGGCAGATCTAACGCAGTGCTGGAGACTCTGGTGGTGACAATCCCTGTAGCCCATGAAAGCCTTCCCTCGAGTCTTTCAAGCCCAGCTAGGTCTGATCGCTCCTAACCCTTCAAACATCACCTCCTACCCACTCCTCTGGCCACAGGAGCACCCCCCAATGGGCTGTGGGAGCTGTAACAGTCACTGCACATGCCTTGTCAGATGTCAGCTAGGAAGGCAGCAAATTTCCTATGTAGGTGGTTCCCAGGGATAATACAAACATGGGAACAACATGAAAGATGTGTTCTTTGGGAGCACCGGGTATTTTAACTCATTCCCTTGCAGTCCAACAGGGAGATATGGAGAAGTCTGACACCTACTTACTATTCATAAATACAGGCAAGATGACTGGAATACGGGGTCAGCACCACACCATGCTCATTCTGCAAAGCTGTAGCAGGGGATCTACCAGATGCACAGCAGGGAATTATTAAATCATGGCTTTCTGTTGTGATGTGCTCTGTATGTAGAGCAGAGTAACAGTTTGCTGTACCTGAAATTCCTCTTGGAATACTGAAAAATGCAATCCTAAGTAGGTACACAGAGAAGCCTACCTGGGTAGGTCCTGAAAGCACTGATATGAAATACTGCAAGGGATGCCATTACTTCAAATGCCTTTGGTATAATAGAAGGTGACACTCAACATTATGAAGGTGCTTCTCAGATATGTGATTTAATCACTGACAAATCTAAGAAGTACCCCAATTAGCAGAGGTGGGTTATTTATGTCAGCCATCTCTTAACAAATATTCTCTGCTACAAGGGATCCTTTGAACTCAGCAAGGTCACCTTTGATAGGTTAGCTTCTTCTCAATTAAAGGCTTCTTTTACTCAGTATCTCAGTCTGATGCAGTTGAGAAGGGCGCAGAGAAGGATCTAATTGTCAAGGGGAAGGCCCACATACATAGAAACTGAGACAACACCAGCAGCTGCTTAAGTTGGACGCAGCTGCTATGCAACTGCAGCCTGGACAACATCAGTTTCTCTGTTAAGTTAGCAGCTGAACTCTCTTCATATCCACAGCTTAGCTTCAAATTCAGCCAGCTTTCTCATTCCATCAGGCTGTAAATGGGATGCATGCCTGTACCAAGTTAACATGTCACTGTTGTGCAGAATTGCAGTCTTTGACCAGCACACAACAAAAAGACCAGAAGAGTTTATGAAAAGAAAAGGCAGTTTAATAAAAAATTACATAAGGTTAAAATACAGCCAGCACAAATATGCTGTATGGATACATACCAATGGACCCACAAGTCACAATAGTTTTAAAACCAAGACAGTCTCAAAGCCATCTTGGGTGAGAAAAGTAGTAGTTACTCCTTTTCTACAACTTAGCAGGATACTGAAACTATATTCAGTAGAAAACATCTCTGCAATGCAGAAAATATCCATTACCACAGATGTCCAACAGAAAGCTGTAATTATGTCCTCTTCCAACTAATTCATCTCCACCTTGCGATTCTGTCAATGGCTTCATCAGAATACCCATGAAGACCATGCTGTTACAAGAGCCCCCAGCCAGAAGGAATGCACACCATAATGAGTTGGAGGACGTCCAGCAAGTCCAAGAGCACGTCGAAAGACTGTTAGGAACTCCCTCTTTGTGACAGGTCTACTATCCAAATGCACAAAGAGAGGACCCTCTCCCCGTGGCCGTGCTGCCACATAAACACGGAGAGCTTTAATAGGACATACCCACATCTCACTAGAAAGTGCCAGTTGGACCGAAGACCGTTCTTGACCTATTTGAGATGTATGCAAGCAAAGGTTTGCACTCCAGCCAGTCAGCTGGAGATCACTCAAGTACAAGAGATTTGGCTGCACTACATTTTTGTGATTTGCCACTATTTCTTCTGTGCGTAGTGCCCCCCAGAAAGCCACAGTAAATAAGGCACGGAACAATATACACTCATAAGGAGAGCTACACACAGACTCCAGAGTTCCCAGGAGAGATCTTAACACTTCGATTGTTACAGGAGAGTATTTATCTTTTGAAAGAGCAGTCTTACATTTCAATCTTGATATCATGTGACAGACAGCAGGGTCTTGAAGAGGATCAGGATGATCTACCATTTTGGAGATGAAAGACAGTCCTTCCACGTACATTATTATTTTTGTGGGAGGCAGATCCTGGCACTCCATGATGGCCAAGAACCCTTTCACTTGACTCACTGGAACTGGCCAAACTGCACGCAGTGCCATGTATTCTCTAAAGGCAAGAAAATTCTTCAGGCCCTCACAGTAGAGCTGCCACTGGTGGTTACTTCTTGAGCCCTCCAGTAACATAAGAGTCTTCAGGGGCCAAGGACCTAAGGGATGCTTCTCAGAAACATGGCTGAGCTCATCTGCAGAAAGAAACCAAGATTAGCAATGGTAAGCAAGGCAGTCTCAGTGACAAGCAGACAAAAGCTTCTTTCCTTACAACACCCTGAAACTATTGTTTGAGCTTCTCTGGAGAAAACAAAACAAACAAACAAAAAAAGAAAAACAAGACAAAAACTTTACAAGAATGTCCCTTGCATTTTTAGGACTCTCCTGTATGAAGGAGAGGTTAAGTGTAAGGATGAAGGGTTAAGTGTAAGAACACCCCATGACTTTTCTTAGAGCAATGCGCCAAGCCTAGCTAGGGACTCAGAACAACACCCCAACGTTCTGCAACCCCAGGACAAGAGTCTGGAAGTGACAAAAACACATATTACAGATAAATTCTTAGTGCATGCAGCTCCCAGCAGGCTTCCTACACAGGGGTCGGAGCCCAAAGAAAGAGCATGCCAACCTCCCACTTCACTCGGCCACACCATGCAGCCCCCCCACGCACAACCCCCTCAGCACTACACCTACCCACTCCGTCCCCGCCACCAGGCTCCTGTCCGCTTGAACCCAGCCACCCAGTGCAGCCATTTGGACTACGCAGCAGCCACTCCATGCCGGGTTCTCGCCCCAGCAAGGCGAGGATCTCCCAGAACGGCGAAGGGCTGGTAGCAGCCGGCTCGACCCCACTCTCAGAGCACCACATCGCCAACAAAGCCACGTCCCGAACGCCACGAGCACGAAGCAGCACAACGACGCCCCCGTTCCACCGTTTTGTACCCTGGCCCAAACTCCCGGCCAATGACAAGGACTGTCTCTCAGCCGTGCCCTTCTCTCAGCCAATCGCGGAATCCGTGCCGGGGGAGGACGCTGCGGCGGTCTCGGCGCGGAGGGCAGTTCGCACCTCGGGCCGCTTCCTGCCGCCGGGCGGGCCTCATCTCGTAGGAAGCGCCAAGGAAGTGTTGTCTGCTACTTATCGCCTCGTTAGACCGCAATTAAGGGCTAACAAAGAGCGCCATTCTGAGTACGGGAATCGGCTCACGGCCCCTTCGCACCTTCCGCCCCGCCCACTCCGGCCGGACAGTCAATGGCAGCACTGTGCGCTCCCCGCTTTGCTGCGAGTGCCCAATCGGCGGGCGGCGCGGGCTGCAGCGTGGCTATTAAACAGCCCGCGCTGCTGAGCGGAACCGACTTCGCGCTGCTGGGGCTGAGGTGTAGCGCTCGTCATGTCGTGCAGTGGCCGCGCTGCGAGTGGGGCTGCGGCCGCTTCACCTTTCTGGGAGATGCTGACCCTGTTGGCCCAGGAGCCGGGCGTGGAGTGGCTGAAGCTGGGCCTCTCCGGACAGGCGGCTGTTGCATCGCCGTGCAGAACGGGGCAGAGGACCGCGTGCAGGACCCAGGCGGCGGGGCGGTGCGGGGAGCTCGGCGCGGCAGCGGGTAGGTGAGCACGTGTGGCAGCGGCAAAGCACCCGCTGTGCTCTGCCTGCGGCGGCTCTCGCCTTCGTTTTTCTCGAACTCTTGTGTGAGGCAAGAGTTCTGGGAGACCTCGAGCCTTATTTCCAAGATGGGAAGCGCTCTGCCTTCTGGCAGGAAGGTACTGCGTGCCCTTCTTGGTTAGACAGACTGCAGACCACGCTCGCGAGGCTTGGTTTTAGCTGAGCTTTTGTTTACTTTCTCTGGTACTGCTCTGAATTACTGGAGCACTGCCAGATGTTGAGCCTGAGATGCGTCAGGTGTTCCTTATAATCCTTCTCACCTGAAGAATGTCTCGTTAACAGCTCAGGGTGTAGCTGTGTGTGAGCTCGGTGTCTATAGTCAGATAAACTGCTGGGGCATTACTCAAGCGTGCCTCGCACAGTGGGATGCTGTCTCTATTGCAATTTGGGTGGTGTGCTTGTTCTGGTTGTGCTAATGTGAATCCTGTCTTGTAGGAGGGGAGGCTGATTCTCCTTGGAAACACTCACTGGGACCTCAGCCTCTGAAGACATTGTTGTTATTGGAGTGCTCAGGAGATGTTAGGCTTTGGCAAGCCTACCTTGAGGGGCTGAAGAAATTTCTTGCCTTTAGGAAGGTCATGAGAATGCCTGCAGCCTGGCCCATTCCAGAGGATCAAGTTAGGGGATTTTTAGCTGTGGAGTCTCTTTACTCCTCCTCAAAAACATTGGTGTATGTGGCAGCCTTGTCTTACTTATCAAGACTGTCTGGTAATTCTGACCCTCTGGAAGATGCTATAACCCGTTGGATGGTAATGGGGTTGAGACGTCAAGTGGGCATCCTGAGGGAAAAATATGCTCCTATAACAATTGAGGTGTTACGATCTCTTTTAGGAGCTCTGGAATCTGTGTGTGTATCCCATTATGAATGCTTACTGTTCCGTGCGTTGTTCACTGTGGCTTTTTTTGGTGCACTTCGAATAAGAGAGGTGGTGGCAAAGCACCGTAATGTACTGCAGCCTGAACTGCTCTACCTGAGGGACATGCAGGTGACAGAAGGCAGAGTGGTGTTTCGCCTGCGTAACTCTCCTGTCGATCGGGAGAGACCCATCATCAGCCTTGCTCTGTCAGGAGAGCCGTGGGTGTGCCCTGTCCTGGCCCTCCGGAGCTTTGTGGCTGTGCGTTCGAGGCTGGAAGGGCCGCTCTTTGTGCACAGGGACAACGTGCCTGTAACGAAGAGGGGTTTCCTGACTATTCTCAGATGGGCCCTTAGGCTGCTGGGGCTGCCCCTGGAGCAGTACGGTGTGCACTCCTTCTGGCTGGGGACTATCATCACTGCTGCACGTTGCGGTTATCCCAGGGAGGATGTCACTCGCCTGGCAAGGTGGCCGTGTGTGTTCCCAGACAAGTCATAGCCATGGAGACAAAAGAAGCTAGTGGTTTCTTTCTGTAGGAGTTTTAACAACATAAATTACTGCCAAGGACTATAAACTAACATTACCATCTGTAGTGAATGTTCTACCTCAAAGTGGATATGGTCTGTGAAGTTCTCTTGTACTTGTTTTCACTGTGTACTGTTGAGGGTGGGGGGGACTGTCAAACTTGCTATTCCTGCAGATGCTTTTATATTGTATAACTTAAGTTAATAAATGCTTCCTTTTTAAAAGTGCAGTCTATGCTTACTGGTAATATTATTCTTTATCTGAAGAAGTTGTAGACTTTGGCTTTTTTTTTTTTTTTGAGCAATATGTTTCTAAAGTTTTCAAATGTTTCTAAAGTTTTGAAAAACAATCACCTCAGCACTTTATAGTAGACATTGTAAAATATTGTAGTTAACTATAACGTATGTTGGTGTTAGATGTCAAGCTATGGTAAAAGATGTTGCTGAGGTCAAAAGGGAAACAAGCATGTTACTAGCCTAAGAACAGGCACCAAAGGCTGAGGTGTTTTTTTTTTTTTTTTGTTTAAAAAAAAAAAAAAAAAAAAAAAAAAAAAAAACAACAACCACCCATGTTGGTACTCATCTGTTCAAAACCGGTATCTTTATTCAGGAAATATTGTCTCCAAAAGTATTTCTTTGTCTGTTAACCCCAATTTCCTCTGAGCATAATTAGCCTGATTAGAGTTTTAAATAACTAAACCAGTACGGAGTTCACTTAATGGGTAATGATATCCTTAGGTTATATTACTTGTTCATTATTCAGTCTGCTCTTTCATTTTTGTGAATTTGAAGATACTTACACTGAGGAGTCTTCAACTGTAATCATGAAATATAATGGCTTGAGTGCTTCCGATTTTGTGGTTGCAGCACTTAGGGGACATGTGATGGAGTATATTTTTCACCATGTGGCAGGACAAGAAAGGGGCATGGTGGGTCTGATAGTGCCCTGCTTGAGCACTACAGTAAGCAAGCCTACTGATGGTCCTTCCTGCTATCACTGCTCCAAACCTTGAACAAAGGTGTTGACCAATAGAGAGTTCTGAAATTTTCTCTGTGCTGTGTCCTTTCTCTAGCAACAGTGTGGGTTATAGAAGTAAAGGAGCTGTCTGAAATTTAATGCTGGTGTGATTTCCATAGAAATAATTAGGCAGGGTTTCCCAGGTCTTCTAATCGCTCTACAGGATACCACCACTCTGCTACTCTTTACCCTGAGTAGCATTGTGTTCAGTGTGGGATTTAATGCAGTGAAGCATCTTTAGTGGTTGCTATCATATCTGAGATCTTTGTTTTAGCTGCATTTCAGTTCAAAGCTATTTGTGTTTCACTGCCTGGCTTTGTTCACTGAAGTGCTTGTTTGCGTAGTAATTTCTGCATGGAATCTAAGTAAAGCTGAGGTGATGCGAGTGTGGCATTTGGCAGGACTTATCTAGAGGTAACCACTGAGCTGAGACTCAAAGCAGAACTCTGCTCTGGGCAGGCTTTAATATGTTTTTGCTGCCTTTGGATTATGTGATGTCTGCTCCTTGGCTTTACCCAGGTTTTCCCCAGCTCCTTATGCTGTACCTGAATGTGCTAGTTCCGTAATGCTGTGTTGTAATGCTGTGTTGTCATGCTGAGGAGGGTCTGTGTTGGGCAATGGGAGTCTGGTTATGTCAATGCTTTTCCTGTAAGAGTTGACAAGGGTGTTTAGTATGAATGGTAGCCCTCATGGTTGATGCATTTGCTGAAATTGTGTGTTAGATGATGACACAGAAGGATGCAAATCATAGAATCATAGAATCACTGAGGTTGGAAAAGACATTCAAGATCATCTTTCTAACGAAACAAAAATCCCAGAACCAAAGCCTTGATAAATATGTAGCTGAGTAATCAAGCTCCAGAATACAAAGGCTGCTTGTGAGCTGTTAGTAACTGTTACTGAAAATGATGATTAGGAAGCCATCTCCTTTTCCCTGGAAGAAGGGCAGACTTGCCAAAGAATTGTCTTCAGCCAAACTGACACTGGCAATAGAAAAGCTAGTTTGATATTCACCTTCACGTTGATGAGGCTTCAATAGGGAGCAAAACTGGTATTTTAGGTTTACTGGTATCTCCTTCAAGGTAGCAGGAGAGACTGGCTGAGGATGTGTTGGTAATACTGCCTCAATGATTTCAGCAGTAAGTTGCCCTTGTCAAAAGGGGAGACCAGGTAGCCTTGCAAATAGTTCAGTTTTATATATAGTATCTGTCTTTGGTGTGATATATGAGGCAGAAGAGGAAGAATTACCTTTGTTCTTATTTTTGTCTACGGTCTGTAGTTGTCACCACAGATTTATTTTGTTTAGTACCTCTATAATGGAAGTGAAATCTAGGACATAGCTGGAGAGGGGATGGCAGCTCAACTTCACTCAGTTCTATGATTTTAGCACTGAAATGAGTAGAAATCTGTTTAAGGAATAGTTCTTGTAGAGGTAATTAGCTGTTCTTAGTTATTTAAAAAGCTCCTATTTTGATAGGCTGGCATATTTTTTGAGAGAGCAGAGTTATAAATGTAGTGCTTGATCTGTATTTGCTGGAGCTGTAGGACTGCTTTTATGACAAAATATGTTTTCTTCTGAATATTTTAGGAGTTTGACAACTCATCAGCTTAGAATCCTAAAATGTGTTTGTTTTTGTTTTTTTTTTTTTTTCCAGTTAACATTAATATTTGAAAGTGTTGTGGCTTTTTGGTTGTTTTTTACTGTTCTAAATAATCCTGAATAGAAGTTGAGGAGGGGTACAAGATACTTTATTTAAGAAGCAAAATGGAGAATGACTTCAAGTCACAATTCTTTCTTATGCTAGTTAATGATTTCACTTTTTCTCAGGGTAAGGTTGGAAGACTAAGCATACAGGCTCCAGAGCGCTGTATTACTCTCGTACTACTGATCACAGTCTGCTGGGGGAATTTACTGTGTTCCACTGTGAGTTACTGTTCAGAGACCGATGAGTCAGTACTCATGTAGAAACCTGAACTCTTACTGTTTCTACAATTTTTAATTGCCGTGTTTAGACTCTATTTAAGAAAAAAAAAGTAGTGATAGATTTTTGGGTTTTAGAAGTCTTTCTTTGTATGTCTGGTTGGTAAGCCTTTGATTTGATTCTGGTTTTGATCCTTATATAAAACATATCTTCCTTAGAGAATGACTAAAGAAGTAAAGTTACCCTTTAATTACTACAGCACTAGTTAATCGAGTATCAAGCTTATGTCACTGGTTACATTTTGTGCTGTTGAATTATACTTCATAGATCATTTTTGTTCCTTGAGTAGATGCAATTTGCTAGAAACGGTGCCTTTGCATATCTACCAAAAGAAAACTAGGCAATTAAGTTAATATTTGCTGGTTTCACACCAGGATCCACAGTACATCTTGTTCTTGCTTGTAGAATGAAAACATCCCCTGCTAGTCTGACTGCAGCATTCAGTATCATCTGATTCCAAAAACCCAAATCCAGAAAGCTAAAGACAGCAAATGCCTTTCAACTTAGGGTTTTCTTTTTAGGCTTTGTATGATGGCTTTATATAGAGAATTATTCCTGCTATAGAAACTGCTGAAGAGAGTTTTGAGGTGGACGTGCAATCAATTGCATCTCCAGACCCATATAGTTATTGTCTGCAATCAGCACCTGAATGGTAAGTGACTGACAAAAGAAGACCTTGAGAATAATGTAGAAGGAAAAAAAAAATTCCATTATGTTATTGTCTGAAATAGCCTAAAAGTGCCTTTGCCATACCTAGAAATCTTTTCTGTCACTGTGACTTCCTTCTGTAATTTAGAAGGAAGATATATTTATGACCATAACATATGTATATCCAGTAGTTGAAATGTTTACTTCTTCCCCGTAAAGACTTGATTATTTTTCTGCATAGCAAAAAGGACACCAGACATTGTGCGGTAGCTCTAGTGCCAGCACGTAGGGCATGTCATGCCAGCACTCTGCTTTGTTTTCCCTGCTCTGGCTTTCTGTAGAAGATATTTCATTTCATACTCTCACATATTACCTCCTCAGAGGTTTGTAATTGCATAGGCTGCGACCTTGGAAGCAGTAAGTGGTACTAAAGGAAGAGCAGTGGGCTTTTGATCAAGATGGATAAAGAGGGCTCTGGTGTGTGTTGTAATACTGTGACATAAATCTGGCAGAGGAGAAAGAATTAGAGAATGTGTACCACAAAACCCATGCTTTCTTCCCTATGTGTAGCTTCCCATCAGGAGCAAATGAGACTTTGGAGTACAGACTTGCACATGTCTCATTTAGTAATACACTTGGATGAGAGCAGCTCTCTGAAGTAGCACTACTAATATGCTGCTTTTGCTAGTGTCCAGGAGTACAGCCTGTAGCAATTCTGTTGCTAGGACTGTTCCTATTTATAACTGTTTGTATGCTATTTTTTTAATTCACGTTTGAGGAACTGGCTTTTGCGGTTTCACATAGATTTTCCAAAAGCTGTAGCTGCAGGGTCTCTGTAGGACTGTCTGTCCACTGCAGCTCAACTAGCTGCCTGTATTAATCCCTCATGCTTCTTCTATAACATATCGATTCTGTTTTAGATTCTGTCTCAGAGTAGAACACCCCTTCATCAAGCTGCAAGGCAGCTGAGCACTTGGCAACAATACCTCTGGCAAAGTCCCCTGCCAGTTGTTGGCAGGCAAGCAACAAAAGTTTTCCAAAGCATGCAAACCAACCAGGTATAATGCATGGTTATAACTTTTTGATGTTAGACCACACATTTGTTTTATCTCAACTGTTTTTATAACCTCATATCTCCTTTTGCAGAGCTACAGAATAGGCTGTTAAGCCTCTAAGACTCAGATTAGTGTTGTTGGTTAGCATTTCTAGATAGCAGATTCTTTGATTTATGGGCAAGATAATGTTTTTCAGCACAGTCAACTAAAGTAGTAGTGAGCATTCATTTCAGTGCATCTAGTGTTGGGTGAAACACCACCTTGGCTTTACACTATCATTTAGAACTTTGTAGATGAAAGCCAAAGGTATGAATACAGCCTCTCAAACTTGTCCTGGAGCCACCGTGTTCATCAGATCTTAAGAGATACTATCTTCAGCTCCTTGTGATGCTTTGTCCCCAAGGTCTAAATGACTGTTGTGCCAGAATGAACACAGTTACAGGCTTTGAGTAAAACTGTGTGTTTACTGCAGTTCTCTCAAAGGGAAATTTTTTAGCTGCGTTGGGTAAAGTAGCTGTGTTCATACTAGAAAGTGCTTTGCTGGGATTGCATACAGTTATTCTTAAACCAGTAAAAAGCTGAGAAAATAAGTGAAGCCTAAAACTGGTTTGCCTGGGAATCTGCTGCCTGTACCACCTCTCTGACTAGTACACCACTAGCTGGGACTAGGGAGTGAGAGGTGCAAGAAATGTGATGATCCTCTGCTCTAATTGCTGCCTTTTCTGTTGTTTCACTCACGGGCTGTGGCGTCTAGGCCTGGTGTGCTTGATGGAGTGCTGTCATGGGCATCTGGTTTTGAGCCAGCATTCTGGGCAACCTGAGCCAAGCATGACCAAGCAACACCACATATGGCAATGTATTCTTGTTGATGCAGCTTGGTCAGATTCTATTATGTGAGAACTGCAAGAATCCTCAAGGAAAAGGAGTGCCTCCAGTTACCGTCATTCTGTTATGAGAAGCTGCAGGTGCCTTGCTGTTGAGTGAAGCCAGAACTTTTTTGAGATCAACCTGATTTGTAATACCAATGGCTTAGTAATACAGAATCCCCAGCTATATAAGTGTGGCTGGGAGATCTGTGTCTCTGTTCTCTGGGTACTTCTATTATTTTTTTTTTTTAACGTTTTCAGGAGAAATCTTGAAGAGATCTTTCACGATCACATTATGAGTGTAAATTCAGAATAATTTGAAGGCAGAGTTGCGCTGGATTTCTGCCAGCATTCTTACTGTCAGGACTTAATTTTCAGAGTAGTCATCAAGAGGGAAAGAGCCAACAGATTTTTTTTCCTACCCTCAGATGCAGCCTGGGGACGGGAAGTCTAAAGAATGCGAGTACCCATGTACCATGTAAGATGCTTTAACAGCTAAAACTTACAAAAAGTTATTTTCCCTCAGAGATGAGTAGTTAGCTGGCTTATGCTATGATGAGGTTTGTCAGGCATACATAATGTTTTTATTTTGGGATGGTTAAGAAGTTGCTATGATATATGTATACATATATTTTAAAACAGGCAGCTTTGCAGTAAGTGTGGGCTTGGAAATTAGTTTTATGGGCTTAGAAAACCACTCTTGGAGTGGGTTTATCAAGGAGAATATTTTATACTTTGAGTGAAGCACTTTTGTTGCTCTAAATTCTGAGAATGTGGAGAAATTCCCTGGGTGGGCTGTTTTGTATGATTTGATGGAGCAGAAACAATAAGGTAATGACAGTTTGTCACGTAAATGTCTACTTAGTGTCTCTCTTTAGGAGATATGTATTATAATGAAAGCAAAATTGTATATGACACTAGCTAAGTAGCAGTATGAATATTGCTGTGGCAGGCATCTTGCAATTAGAGTTCTGTGAGTCCTTTGAAAGCAGTTACTTTAGATTGATACATTATGGTCTGGAATTGTTCCTTGTCTTTATCTTTTGGCATGCTGCCTTTACAGCCGGCTGCTCTGTATTAGTACACAATATTAGTCTTTGTGGGGAACTCAGATAAGGACACAAATGTTTGGATGTAACTGATTTTGTGAAGCAAGTCAGATGTGAACTTATGAGGAAAGCAGGCGTTTTCAGAGGATGCTAGATTCTCTATGCACATTGCCTTTTGTATGTGATGAGATCTGATATCCCTTTAAAGATGTTATGTCTGGTCCCTCTGCACCTTCTGAATTGTAGAAATGAAACTTCAGATACTATCTCAGAACTAATGTTACTCACCCTTTAGTCCTGTTTCTTCAGACAGCAGTTTGCTGTTTTTATGCTGTCCACTTCAATCTGAAGGAATCTCCTTCTGGGGAACCTAGATTTGTCTTCAGCCTGTACCAGTTGCTGGGAACTCCCTGCTGCTTTGGAAAGCTGAGGTAGTGTGTCTTCCATGGCTCAAGAGTGTTCAGGCAGGAAAAAAATTGAGTCTTTCTGTATAGATCCTTGTATCAGGGTAAAAATTTCTGTAGTAATCCAGTTTGGTTTAGAGCATGAGGCTGCTTGTCAGAGCAAATCTGTGATTTGGAACAGTGTTTAGGCCCAGAGGTTGTCTTTCTGCAAAGTGTAGATCCTGTGATCAGTCACTCAGAGGCATGATGCAAAGCTGGAAATGATCCCAGTGATAAAGAGCTGTATATAAAATAGCTTTTTGACAGCTCAAGCTATAAAATAGCTTTGTTCTTAACCCTGCCAGATACTTGTTTCTCAAGGACGGATAAAATCCTAGGCAGCATGTCCTAGTGGAAAAGGATGAATGTGCTGCATCTTAGATCATATTAAACAGTACAAGGCTTTTTAGGAGAAAAGGTTCCTCTTCAAATGCTGCAAGATGATCAGTAGAACTGTATATGTAAGTGGGCCAAAATAAAATTTATTTTCAGAGCTCATGACTAACATTTAACAGGATTTACTGTTTCTGGAAAATATAGCTAATATTCCACATTATCTCATGACCTAACATGCTGAACGCTTCTATGTATTTCCTGTCTTTTGCACGTACTACAGAAGAAGAAAATATGAATGAGTGTGCTGGTTTCAGGTGGTAGGGGATTTTTAGAGAGAAGGAAGGAGGAGGCAGTAGGTGGGTGAGAAAATGGGGCGGAGAGAAACATGCTGCATTTAAGTGAAGTGCAGTATTCTGCTTGTCTGGGGCAGGCACAGCTAGGCTGTTCTGCTGGCAGGAATAGCTGTTGTCATTCCTCCTTAGAATAACCAGTCTTAGTAGAAGAGAAGCTTGACTCTGAGGATAGTGTGCTGTTTGACCCTATCACAAGATAATATTCTGCAGCAAATGCTGAGGAGAATGTGAGCACAACAGCTTCTGGGAAGAAAAATTGGCAGGAAGGCAAGTAGAAGCAGACTGTGAGACGCTTCTTACAAACTGTGCTTAGAAACCAATCTGTTCTTCTTTATTGTTCTCTGATGAAGGAGTGGATTATAAATGGTACAGACGGCCTTGAGGTCTGTGATAATACAGTATCTGTTGCTTTTTCAGTTGGAGGTCTAAAAACTCTTCTTGTGTATCATGCAAGAAAGGATGAGAATGTTTAAGAAAAAAAAGTCAAAATCTTAGCCTCAGGGGTAAAGGATTATTTGAGGCAGGAATGATTTTACAATTTGTTTCAGTTTAACAAAAAAAAAAGTTTTTAAACTTTCCTGCTTTGTAATTTGTCCAAGATAAAAACTTCCAGATTCTAGATACTTAATATGCAAAGAGATCCTCCTTACCTTCAGTTTCTCCATAAAATGTATGCAAAGTTAACCTTACCTTGCATGGTGTTATGCTGCATTTCTATTTTGCAGGTTTCTGCACTGCAACTTATGTGTTTGCCTGGAACAGTGAAGTTGCTTGTCATGAGAGTATCACTCAGGCTCAGTGCACTGTGGAATGAGTGATACAATGTTGTCCCATTGAATGTAAACACCAGCACAGTGTCAAAGTGTGTACTGGCTATGAAAAGAACAGAGCAAAGTCAAATGTTTGAATAAAATCATAAGGAAATGCAACTGGATATTGTGCCTTAATTTCTCTCTGCATCACCAGAAGCAGTCAGTGCTCTAAGCATGGTTTCATACTGTAACAGTTTTTGACAGTGATTTATATTTGCTTCCCTGAGACCTTCCTGTGATTAACCTCATGTATGTAATTTAGGCAGTCCCAGAGCCACAGTTAGCCACTAAATAGTTCTGTTCTTTCTGCTTACCTTCTTTGAAAGAAAGCCTTGTCTTTGTTCATCTTGTATTAAACAAAAGGTAAATAATCAGCAAAATTAATCCAAGTATATGAAAAAGTGAAGGTACTTAAAAACAAGATAAACAAAAATCATCTTGAATGTCTGGGTAAACTGGAGGGCTGGCTAACAGGGCCATCTGCTGGTTGATACACTCTTGCAGGATGGCTTGTTTCCATCCAGTCGCGAAGTTTAGTTTTAGGAGAAGTTAATGACTGGAATCTAACTTGCAAACACCTGTGACTCTGAAATTCTCTGTGTAATCTGCTTTGTACTTATATTCCTGACTTCATAGAAGAACATGTTGCTGGAAAAACAGAACTGTTTGACAAATTTATACTCTGTTCAACTGTTAAATGGAATATTTCATCTGGGAGTAGTAGTACTATAGATGAAGCCACAATTTTAAACTATATTCCAAGGAAGTGTGGGTGTCTAGATGAATCTCTCAGATCATTAAATAACAAATCTTTATACTCACCTTCACACAAATGTCTACTTCAGGGATGTTTGGTTTAGAATCACAAATCGGATTTATTGGGGAAAAAATCTAGAGGAGACCAATGGTCTGACATGCTAAGACTGTTAAAGTTATTAAGTCTTTAATATTGAAAAGGCTTTTGGATGTATTCTATATTTTTTTTGTTAGTACTGTGTAGTCAATGTGGCATCTCAAGCATCACAAGTATTTCGTGTTTTACTAGTGTGGACTTGCAGCCTGGAAGGCTGACTGGATCCTGGGTTGCATCAGAAGAGGAGGGGGCCAGAGTCCCATTCTGTCCCATTCTGCTGCCCTCATGAAGCCCCAGCTGGAGTACTGCATCCAGGCCTAGGGACCTGCACAAGAAAGACATGGAGCTGTTGGAGTGGGCTCAGAGGAGGGGCCATGAAGATGATCAAAGGGCTAAAGCACCTCTCCTGTTATGAGAGGCTGAGGGACTTGGGCTTGTTGAATCTGGAGAAGAGAGGGCTCTGGGGAGACATCATTGTGGCATTCCAGTACTTACAGGGAGCTTATAAATGGGAGAGAGACCAATAATTTATGGGGTCTGATAGTGATAGGAGAAAGGGGAAATGGTTTTAAATGGGAAGAGACCAGACCTATGTTCAGCCTTAAAGGGAATCCTTTTTATTCAGAGACTGGTGAGGCACTGGCAGAGGTTGCCCAGAGAAGCTGTAGATGCTCCATCCCTGGAGGTGCTCAAGCCAGGCTGGATGGGACCCTAGGCAGACTGCTCTGATGAGTGGCAGTCCTGCTCATTGGCTGGGGGGTGGAAGATGGTCTTGAAGGTCTCCTGTGACTCAGTGCATTCTATGATATGCGTGCTCACTGTCTGTATATAATGTATGCAACAGCTCCTATGTATTTGACAGGAATATACTGGTTACGCATTTATAGTGAGTAATATGAAGTTTATACACATGTAGGAGTAAACTGAATAATCAACATATACAGGCATGCTTCTTGTGTACTTATTTTGAGAATCTAGTTTCCTTTGGAAATATCATATTGGTTATTGTGAAAGAAATGCCTCCTTTTTATTTCCATGGAAAATACAGTAGATGCAAAGAGTGCAATAACACCATTTGATGGAGCAAATTCTGAACTATAAAACATCCTTTTAAAAGCCAGTCACCACCAGTGCCCGTATGCTTTTACCGAGTGATGAACAAGGGTCTGTGTGCAGTGCTCATAAAAACCTGCATGGCTGTCTGGAATGTGGCTTGCCCTTCACATTGTTATTGTCACTGCTGAAATGCACCACGCTCTCTGTGCTCACAACCATTGTCTGCTCTTCGTAAATGTTCAGCAAGCATGGAAGAATGTCAAGGGGTGCTACTTTTCTTGCGTGGAGAAATTCAGAGACACCCTTTGCTTTGTATTCACTTCTGTGTCAGTTGCCATTTTGTCAGAGTGCCCTCTGCTGCCATACAGCAATTAAAAGTAACAGAGTATTGGTGGGAAGGTTCAACCTCTGCTGCCATACCACCACCATCCACCTCAGGCAGCATTGCTTTTGAAGCAGCCCTTCTAGTGTTCTAAAGTAGCATGGTTCTTTAATGTATGGGGTTATATACTAATTACAGCATCAGTCTGCACATCTCAGCAGGTCTGTATTTCTAGTGCAGCAGTTCACAAGATTGTCTTTAGCTTGTGGTGAAGAAATATGACTCTTGGTTCTAGAAGTGCTCAATGTCCCCTGGCAATCGTTGCCTCTGTTATCAGTAGTTCTTGGTGTAGCTACATCTCTTCCCCATGGCATCACTTTGATGGGTCAAAACTTTGTTTTGTTAGTATACAAGTAGGTAGGTTGTAGTTTTTGCTGTGTGACATATTGGATGTGGAATGTTCAGGTGTAACCACACCAACTAAATATTGAGGAGGATATTATTATCCCTGTGCAATACTACAGGCTTGTGGCAGAGTGGCTGGAAAGCTGTGTGGGAAACAAAAGGATCCGGGGGCTTTGGTTGATGCTCAGCTGAACATGGTCCTGCAGTGTACCCAGGTGGCCAGCAGCATCCTGGCTTGTATCAGAAATAGGGTAGCCAAGAGGAACAGAGAGGTGATCATCTCCCTCTACTCAGCTGTGATGAGCCTGCAACTTGAGTAATGTGTGCAGTTTTGGGCCCCTCACTATGAGAAAGACATTGAGACCCTGGAGCGTGTTCAGAGTAGAGCAATGAAGTTGGTGAGGGGTCTGGAGCACAGGCCCTTATGGGGAGCAGCTGAGGAAATGGGATTGTTCAGTCTGGAGAAGAGAAGGTTCGGGGCAGATCCTACTGCTCTACAGCTGCCTGAAAGGAGACTCTGGCAAGGTGGGCAGCAGCCTCTTCTCCTGCATAACTAGGCATAGGACTAAAGGGAATGGCCTCAAGTTGCAGCAGGAGGGTGTTCAGGTTGGACATTATGAAAAATTTATTCTTAGAAGGACTGGCCAGGTGCTGGAAAAGTTGCTTGGAGTGGTGAAGTCACTGTCCCTAGAGGTTTTCAAGGAAAGGGTAGATGTATTACTTAATGGACATGGTTTAGAGGGCAATATTAGTAGCAGGTGGATGGTTGGACTAGATGACCTTAGTGAATCTGTGGTTATTGAATTTATCTATTTGTTTTGATGAGGGTTTCACAGGCTTCACTGGACTGGTTTTGAGCAAGATATTCCTGAATGTAAGGTCACTAAGTCTTGACCTGCTGGAGAAATGAAAAATGTCTGATCTATGAAGAAACATAATCGTATGTTTGTAGGGAGTGAAGCAATGGAAAACAGTTTTCCTACTGATATCCCATCCGTTTGTTGTCTTGCACAGCATTAGATTCAAGGAGGCAGCTCTCAGGTTACGGAGAGAGAGGGAGGGTTCAGCAGAGCCCCAGGCATTGCAGGAACAGAGGCCATCTCTCCAGGACAACTGACAGCTGCAGGAGGACCGAGTTGCTTGTAGCTGTACTTCAGTACCATAGTAACTCATCTTTTGTTACAGTTTTGGATAGTGATAAAAATTGTCATGCTTCTGGGTGAACAGTTTTATTTAAGGTCCAGAAATGAAGAGAAATAACCTGTCATCCTTTTATGTCTCTCTCTGGTTGCTGTTCACAGCCACGATGCTTCAAGGTGAGAAAACACTTCTTGGTAGCTAAATACTGCACTGAACTTTATTCTACTCAATAGGAGTTGGTGTCCTGATGTGTCGTACTTGGCTGAGCTCCAGAAGTCCCCTTCATGTGTGTGTTTTTCTTTGGCTTTTATTCTTCATCTTCCAGATGTATCGAGAAAATGAAGGATTCTGTATAACCAGATAGATCTAAATGCTCCTTATGAAACTTTTGTTAAGATTTCTTTTTAATCAAGAGGTTTTTCTTTGAACTCTGGTTAGCCCAGGAAGTAACTGTGAGTCACCAAAGAGCGATGCGTTCCAGAACGCTAGCTTCCTACCTTATGCCAGCTGGCATTTGTACAAGCCTTGTGAATGTCCCTATCCTGGTCCTTTGCTTGCAAAAATGCATGAATCTAAAGATAATAGAGACCCTGTCTTGAAAAACTATAATGCATAAAGTCGTACGGAACAGCAAAAGTGTTTAAAGTTTTGATGTATTATCCATGGCATGTGGATAGCAATAAATGCCTCCAAATATATGCTGTGGGAAATGTGTTGGTCCAGGGATGTGTTCATGTTTCATGTAATTGTTAAATTGTGAAGAAAAGCAGCTCGGAATATTTCCAAGTACTGCTTAAAAAGAAAAAGGGTGCAGGGGGGATGAGGTGAATTCTGAAAGTATCATGAATCTATCAGTGCTGTGTTTAGGGAGATGTCACAAGTTATTAGCTTGGGAGCAGGTGTGGCTTCAAGCTTTGCTTGTAATTTTAGTTTCGCAGATGTGTCTAAATCAATAATCTCCATGCCTATGAAAGAGATGAGTAAAATAAATGTAATGATATTTACTTTCAAAAATGGCAAGAATCTCTGGATAGAGATTTTTTTTTTTTTTTTTTTTCATGTAGGTGTGAAAAGCTAGGGCTAGCTATTCATTTACTACAGGTGAATGTTGTCTTTATTTGAACAACTTTATCAGGTTTGCTCTGTTTCTGCACTAAATTATATTCTACAGTATTTGAATGATAAATATAGCAACTGCTATATTTAGCATTTGGAAGCTATTGGAAGGGGATGGCTGCTGATATTGCTCAGTGCTTAATCTGATATACTGAACAAATCTATTATCTAGCTGTAGAATCAGCCAAAGGGAAATATGCTCAGATGCTGTTCAATGAACTGTTTGAAGACTATTCAAATGCTCTAAGACCAGTGGAAGACACAGATAAAGTGCTGAATGTTACCCTTCAGATAACATTGTCCCAAATTAAAGACATGGTGAGTAAAAATACAGTTCTGTTTTTCTGAAAATGTGCAGAAGTGTACCAACTGCTACTTGTTTGAAGTAGGAAAGCAGCTTGCATACTGCTGTGGCAACATCAGTAACGATTCCTCACAAGGGTCATGTTCTGCAGTTCTTAATAGTCTTATCTGATTGCAGTTGTACAACTTCCATTACGTGTCTACAAACTTACAGCTGCTGAATTGTTAAGACTTTTTTTTTTTGTAGTATCAGTTAAGTGTTTGTATTCCAGCTTTCAGGCAACTTTTGCTACTAAATAGAAGGAGGGAGTGTTTTTTTCTAAGGAGCAATTAATTTCTCCTTAAACCTCCTATTTTAGCTTCCAGTAACTTTTTATAAACTTAGTATAACAGATACACTTCTAAGGCAAAAGAAAATTTGTCTGGAAGGGAAAAGGAAAATCACTTCTGACTTGTGAATTACAACTTCAAGACCTCAAGCTTTCAGAGAGTTTTAAGCTAAATCTGCTGTTATTCTGACCCTGGAAAAAGGAACATTTAGAGATACAAGAACATTAGGTAACTGTATTTAAAGCTGGGGAGGGTGCAGGGAAAATAGCTCCTTTTGAGAGGAAGGTTTGAACAAGAGAGTCGAAGAGGATCGACTAGAGAAGCTCCCCATAAGTACACTATATGTACGTATGTATCTGTCAGTATTGAGGCCTGCTTTGGGCACTGCTTTAAAGCTGTACAACAAATGCTGTCAGTATCTAGAATGTACTTTTTTCACCTTGAACAAGAAATATTTTTGTATTTTTTATGCAGGATGAAAGGAATCAAATTTTAACAGCTTACTTATGGATTCGACAAAGCTGGTATGATGCATATCTCAGATGGGATAAGGATAAATATGATGGATTGGATTCTATCAGAATTCCAAGCAATTTGGTCTGGAGGCCAGATATTGTCCTCTATAACAAGTGAGTGAGGCCAGAGAGAATCATCTTGAATGGGTGTAAGGGGGAGAGGGTAGAAGAAGAAATGACTCTGGAACCTGAACTTCATTTTACCTTAGCGGGGAATATTTTTGTTGTCTTAATGTTTATTATCAATCATCCCAAGAGCCACAGATAAAGTAGTTTGGCAATTGATCCTGCTACATAGCAGAGCTGTGGTGAATTTCTTGTTTGCACTGAGTTTTGAACATTGTCAATCTTAAATGCTTTCTGCAGAGGCTGCTGAAGAGCTCTGGAAGATGGTGCCTACAGAAGGGCAAAGGCTCCATATCTTGTCTGCTCTCCCTGGCCAGTAATGAGCAGCAGATTTTTTAATGAATCTGGTATTTCCCTGTGCGCTGTTTGAGGTCAAGTTTGAAGAAGCAGTAGCCAAGAAATACAGTATAATTTAGTTTCACTGATGTTTGGCACTAATGGGGACTGGTACTTGTAAATAATGTAGTAAGTAATATAGCAAGTTTCTAGTAAAAATCAATATGAATAAATGACACATTTTCAGAAGCATGCTTTTAATGCTGTGAAGCCAGGATCTCCCCCTGGCTTTCCCCAACCCATGCGCTGAATTGCTGCATGTTAATCTTGACTGTTGCTTTTCTGTCTTTTAGGGCTGATGATGACTTTTCAGAACCTGTGAATACTAATGTTGTGTTGAGATATGATGGAAAAATCACTTGGGATGCTCCTGCTATCACAAAAAGCTCATGTGTAGTGGATGTATCTTATTTTCCTTTTGACAGCCAGCAGTGCAACCTTACATTTGGTTCCTGGACCTATAATGGTAATCAGGTAGACATCATCAATTCTCTTGATAGTGGTGACCTTTCTGACTTTGTAGAAGACGTGGAATGGGAGATTCATGGTATGCCAGCGGTTAAGAATGTAATCACTTACGGCTGCTGCTCTGAGCCTTATCCAGACGTAACGTTTACGCTGATTTTGAAAAGGAAATCATCTTTCTACATATTTAATCTTCTTCTTCCTTGCATTTTGATCTCTTTCCTCGCTCCACTGGGATTCTATCTCCCCGCAGACTCTGGAGAAAAAGTGTCTCTAGGTGTTACAGTTCTTCTTGCTCTGACTGTGTTCCAGCTGATGGTTGCAGAGATTATGCCTCCCTCTGAAAACGTACCTCTGATAGGTGAGCTTTACATGCTTTGTCCTTAAGCATGGCTTATTGAAATCAGGGCTATAATGTCGGATTGACTGTGTCATGTATGGCTTTTGGGAAGATAAATGTTGGCTGCATTTGTTAAGAAAAAAATAATAATCTAGTGAAATACTTGACGTATGCATGGTATTTGTACAGTTAAACTGAAGCTCTTTACATTTACTTAGTAGTTATTTTTAGTTATGCTAACTTTCTCACCAGAATTAATTCCCACTCACATTATGACTTGCTGTGTTTGAGTACCTTCCTTACCCATCTATCTAAGCAGACAGGACCTAGCCTTGATCTGCTTTCTCTCAGTTTCCCCCCCTTTCCTTTCCAACCCCTTTGTCACTCTGCTATTTCTGCAATGATTTTTTTTTTTTAATGTGGATAGCATCTTTAATATAAGTTTATTTTGTGTTCCAGGCAAGTATTACATAGCAACTATGACCATGATCACAGCCTCCACTGCGCTGACAATCATTATAATGAATGTACATCACTGTGGCTCAGAAGCAAAGCCTGTTCCACAGTGGGCCAGAGTGGTAATCTTGGACTATATGTCAAAAATTTTTTTTGTTTATGATGTGGGTGAAAATTGTACAAGTCCACGAAGAGAGAAAGAACAAGAACACAGGTTAGAGGGCGGTGACATGTGTCGGGGGGCAGATGGAAAGAGTCACCTTTCCAATGGAAATGATGATAGTGATCTCAAGGAAAATCTGAATGGAAATCTGAATAAAAGCTTTGGAGTTCATGGTGAAAATGATAGGGAGAATGTTAATTGCTGTTCCTGTTACAAAATGCTGATTAAAAATATTGAGTATATTGCTAATTGTGTTCGAGACCATAAAGCAAACCGGGCCAAAGGAATTGAGTGGAAGAAAGTGGCAAAGGTGATGGACAGGTTTTTCATGTGGATTTTTTTTATCATGGTGTTTTTTATGAGCGTGCTTATCATTGGGAAAGCAGCTTAGCTGCAGATGAACGTGTTGTGTAGGTATGAATGTACTGAGTCAGCTCCTTTCAGTGGAGCTGTGGGATAGGTGTGCTTCTGAGGTCTCTGTGACTTCCGTTCTGTAACAGTAAACTATTTCAGTAGGCTGCAACGCATGTTGAGACATTGCTCAACTGAGGGCTTTACTAGTGACTTCATTGCTATTAATAAAGGAGTGCAGCCTAGATGAGGCTGTTGGATAAGCAGTCTTTGCTCTGTCTTGATGAATGGTGGCCATGACTGCAGATTGACCAGGTGGAGCATTGCAGTGAAGGAGGAGACAGCCTATCAGGGTACTCTGTATTCAGAGAGCTGCATCTCTGCTCCTTGAAACTTAGCTGACCTTTTCTCTCTGCCAGAACAAAGTTGGGGTATTTGCAAGATCATAGCAATTCCTGGAATTTATCTCTATGTGGCATTGCCTTATTATTATTATTGCCCTTATTTAGCTTATTTTCCTAGCTTAGCTTTTTTGCTCTTTTTTTAATTTAATGGCTTTTTTTCTGGTCACTGCTCATATCTGCTCATAGCCCAACTTGTCTCTCTGCTCTTTGGTGTGCCTTTCGCTTCTGATGCCATTTGGTTTACCTTGATCTTCCTTTTAATCATTTTCTGCTGCTAAATATTTGTCCTGACAGGTCCAGTAAGCCAGATTGCCGGGACTGCTTCCACAGCAGGTCACGGGGCCTCTCTTCTATTCCCTTCTTCCTGAGTCTAATAGTAGGAAGGGCTTCTTCTCTCCTCCCTGGATATTTCGTGCCCTGGACATTTGTGCAAGATGGGCTTTTAAATGTTAGTTATGAGGCTGCTAAAACAGGCTGTGAGTCTGTTTTGTCTCTGATCATTTTACTGACCTTCACCAATGCTCATTCCATCCTCTTATCCAATTTTACATCCTCTTTAATACTTAAATTATAAGCTTCTAGAGGAATGGCAGGGTTGATTTGTGCATTACTTAGCACAAAAGCACAATCTTACAGCACAATCATTAATGCAGTGCCATAATCAACTCCTTGTTCAACACCTTAGTACTCAGGTGTACATGAATGTGTTTGTTGCTGACGACACCAAAAGCCCTCTGTGTTAATTTCTGTTAACCCTCTCAGACTAACGGAGTTCTGGAAGATGTCTCATGGTAAATTGAGAAGCTTAATACCCTAGGCTTGCCCTCAGCAAATAAATTGCTTTTACAAAGCACCCTGAACTTTGAAACCATGATATTCTAGATGCGGTGGGAGAGGCAGAAGGACTCTGTAATGGATCCCAGTCAAAAGTTCATGTGATAAAATGAGTTTTCGTATTTGTTGCAATTAATAGGAGCATACTTGTGAAGCTGTACCTTAAGAGTGAGGAGTCAAAGTGGCAAAGTGATGCAGTTGTCATGCCCAAACTTACTGGAAGAAAGGGATTGTAATTATTATTATTATTATGTAAACAATGCATTGAATTCTTAATGCTGGGTTTTCTTTTCTGTGGAATAATTAATGCTGTAAGTTTATCTGGAATCTCATACATAATGCAAACTTTAAAGTCCAGGTTCTAATGTAAAGATAAACTGGGTGGGTAGCCAAGAATAAACTCAGTATGTGGAAAAAAGTCTCAAGTGTGTTCCCTATCTATTATCAGCTCCCAGTCAACTGGGGTAACTTTGAATATCTCTTTTAGAAACCAGGCTGTTTATTTTCACTACACAGAAGAACGGTCACAGCCATTTGCCACGAAGTTCAAGGTTTGACATTTATACTGCCTCTTCAAGGAAACTGATTTCTTCTTTGTTGTGGAAAAAAGATATTGCCCCAAAAGCCTGGGGAGTAAAGTATTTAAAGATAAAGGAAGTATATTCAGAACATGAATCTTCAGCATGGAAAACAAATGGCTGATGGAGTGTTTGTCCAAGACTTATGGGTGGCATAAAGAAAGCAAAGAGTTACTGTTCACTGTCTCTTCCAATTTTGGAACCAGGTGCATCAGATATACAGTGTATGACAGTGGAGGAGACTGACCATAAAATGTGTGAGAAGGCTGAGAAAATCCTTGCAGTAGAATTTGTGAATGCTAAAAGATCATATGGATGTAAAGAGATGGGAGGAAAAAATGGAATTCAAGTCTGTCAGGGTAAAACTAAATACAGTTGTGAGGTGCTGGAAGCTAAATCAACATTTTTAGGGATTCTTTACTGCATGTTATTTTGTGCTCTTCGTCCTGTTTATGGCATCCGTTGGAGACAGCTTCTAGGTTTAGACCAACCTTTATTCTGACTAGGAATATTTTGGAATTTCAGATCATGCTCAAGCCATTCTGTTCAAATAAACTGCAGCTTGTGTGCATACAGTTATGGATTTCACAAGGGAAAATTAGCAGTCTCCGTGGGTCCTGGACCTTCTTTTGCTTATGCTCTTCAGTGTACTCATGCTTGGATGCTGACATCATACTTTGCACTTCTCTCCAGTATGTTTTCTATGAAGAACCGATGCTGCTAAATAATTTTATTCCATACAAGAATATAATGAATATCTATTTTTTTATTCTAAAAACTATTATATTTGCTTTTAAAAATTATTTTTCTTTGGATCTCTGTGCATTCTCAAGTGTTTCTGTTCCTTTACTTACAACTGGTTAATCTTCATCTTCTTCTGTAACATCATCTTTTTTGTTCTTAGACCATAAAAGCTAAACAAAGAAATTCAAATAAAGAATATGAGCAGCATTGATGCGTGTAGGTAGATGTTTGTACCTGTATTGTTTTTGTGAAGCTCCATCCAGAGTCTCTCAGACTCACATATTTGAACTTAATCATTTTCCAGAGTAAAATCATCATGTGCTATGGCATGGCCATGCTTCTGATGACAAGGCTGAGCCAAGGGCCGTGCTGCAGCAGCTGTTTTGCCAGCTTTACAAGGGCTATCTTGTTTAAAGCTGCCTTGGGAGTTTCTAGTTAAACCGGAGAGAAAGCAGTTTGTCTCTCTGTGTTCTTGTATTTATTTTATATATTGTATAACTGTAGCTAGTGATAATGTTAGAGCAATTTTTTCTTTGATGCCAAATGTGTTAGCATTCAGAACTTCATGTGACACCTGTAATGCTGAGTGGAGGCTGGAGAATTTAATTCTGCTTGTCTTGGTCTGTTCCTCTTTCCTTTTTGTGTCTCATGCTTAGATTCAGTAATCTTGGAGGAAACCTAGAGATGATGAATGACTAGGATTATAGTAACAGAAAAGCAATGCTTTATACACTTGTCTGAGTAACTGTGAGACTTAACATGAAGGCATCGAGTGACTTTGTATTTACTGAAGAAGGCAGTGATGCTGTAAATACTGTTTACGTCTGTGAGGTCTCTGTGCTACAGAGGCTTTGGAGGAATGGAACTAGCTCACTTTTTTTTTTTTTTTTTTTTTTTTGTCCAATCTTTTGGCAGAGGTCACCTGTCCCCTCTTGTACTGAGTCACCACAGTGTTAAAATGAGGAGAAATACAAACTATCTCCTGTGCTGCCTTCACTGCACTCTATTCCGTGTTCAGGACTGCAGAACTGAAGTGTGGTGGGATGTTGGGTTGCAGTGCAGAAAAGTAGCAGATGCTCTTAGCGATGCCAAGAAATCTGTTTATGGAAACTGCATCCTGAGGATTCAGGCTAAAACTCAAAAGTGTTACCCTGTGGCATTATAAGCTATCTGAAGGTTTCACCCTCTGGTTAACAAAGCTTTTTTTAACCATGCCAGAAGTATAGGAAATGTCTGAGAGTTGTTTCTCAAGAAATGAAAGAGTGTGGCAAGAAGAGAGGGAGCAGCTCTGTGCCAGTTTGAGAAATAGAAGACCTTTAATGTCTGTACAGGTTCAGGAGACGGGAAGAAGAGAGCGTGGGGTGAGAGAGAATTCCTTCTGTACTGCTGAAAGCCAGGAAGAATCCATCTATTCTCTCATTTAAAAGCTGTTGTATAGAGGAATATGTAGACTCTTGTTTTCACTCATAAAATCTTTTCATCATCAACAGGATATACACTCAAAGATGGCCTCTGTGGTTTCTGTGCAACCATCTCTTTTGTACTTGCAAGCTTGGAGATCAGTTAGAGGAGCAGAACAAATATCTCTTTTCTAACTAACTCTGGAGTCCACTATGAACGAAGAATATTTATTTTTTTGCTAGAGAAAAATCCAGCTGTGGATAGAGATAGCAGAAGGGGTTTATTTCCTTTGTACTGTGCATACTGAAACTTCGTTTTGTCCAGAGTCTGTGGCCCTCAGTGTATGAGAGGTGCATGGACGGTGCCCTCCTGAGTGTGCTGTAACTTTTGGCTAGCCCTCAAGTGGTCAGACAGCTGGACTGAATGATCCTTGAAAATATCTTCCAAGGGAACAATTGTATCCCTTTTAAGAACTCCTTTCTACAAAGTGACGGTGAACAGTATTGTTTATACATTGCTTGCAGTGAGCAAGTGAGGTTGCAGGTACCCCAGCTTGGGCTTCTTCCTAAATGCTTTTGGGCATTTGATTCTTATCTCTTGTTCATGGGCCACTGAAGGTTTGCAGGGCTGATGGGAGTATATTCTAACTGCTCTGTTAAGCTGTGCTGTTTTAACCCCTTTAGCTGCACTTAGGGATTTGTGAGCCTGAGCTCCAGAAGCTGTTCAGCCACTTGAGAACCACTCAGTGGCAATGGGCAGTGCACTTGTCAAACCATTTACTGTAATAGTACTACTTTGGATCTTACAAGCCATTTTAAGTTCCATATCAACTTTTGGGATCCGTCAGGATATGTGTTTTCAGGTTCATCTTCCACAAAGGTAGGTCTCAGACCATGCAGTGTGTCTTCTGGTTATCGAGGTGCAGGGACTGACCTTGCAGCAGGCTAGTGGTGCAGTAAATCATGTGTTTTCTTGGCCACGTGGTGTTCCTTTGGCTGCTTACGGCTGTGCATCTCCGGGTGTGGTTCTAGCCATTGAGATAGTGAAGACAATACAGGGTACCTTTGCAACAGGACAAAATTTGCTTACAGCTGTGGAGGGACAGATGTCAGTTGATGGGGAGCATAGCAGGGTGGAAAACATGGCTTGTGTTTAATTCCAGATGTATGGAACTGTTATGTCTTGGTTTGTTCTTGGACACTTCTTCAGAGGAGAAACCTAGTCTAGTGAGCATATGGAAAGCACAAATCAAAATTTAAAAAAAAAAAAAAAAAAAAAAAAAAAAAAAAGGTAGCTACAGTTTGAAGAGCAGAGAGTTTTCCACTACGGTTCCTGAAAACATTTATTTTAAATGTGACTCAGTACTACTACCTTCTAAGTAAACCACCTAGTATTATGGTTGTTGTTTTTCTGGTGTTCTGTTTTGTTTTTCTTTGGAGAACAAATGTTGTTGTTTGCTTCTTCTGCCTTTCTGAGCATTAATTCTTTACCAGGTTCTGTGCTTTATGGTGTTCACTGAACAGGATTTTATCTATTGTGATGGGAATTGCATGAGGACTTTATGCCAAAGATTTGACTCTGTTCTCTTTGGATTTAATGAATATAGTGGTTTCAGTTACTCTGAGCTCTATGACAGAGCTGGCAAAGGAAGGAAGAGCACTGGAGCAAAAAATAACATAGTTTTTAAAATTGCTCAGATTTAACCTGGATAATTGTAGGCAGAGCTTCAGTGAATAAAATGAGTAAATTAGAATCCATTGTGTATTTGCTTGCAATGTGTCACCGCTAATAAATTTGATTGATAGTGGTCTTAAATACTGTATAACAACATTGTATTCTGTTTTGTTTGCTTGCACATTCTCCTTTAATATGCTTAAGAGCATGCTAGCAGGAAATTATTGAGCCAGTATAATACGAGCAAATAAAGAATGATATTGTGATTATGCACACATCTGTATGGTTCTGTCGTTAGCCTACCATAGGTAAACAGTAGATCTGACTCTTTTATTCATTCTGTATTCAGTTCTGGCCAAATGGTACCAAGTTGCTCACTTCATTTCTGTGACAGAGGATATGCTTTTGTTAGTGTTTCACTGCAACAAAAATGAACAATTGTGATAAAGTTAAATAGATGTTAATGTCCTCTGGTGTAGCCTTCAGAGGCTGAAAAAGTCCCCTATGGATGAAATGTTGGAGTCCATTTGGAGTTCATGTTCAGTGTTGATGGAAAGGATGCTATGGCCTCTTTAGGACTTAAATTGGTTAGAGGAAGGCAGCAGGCAGATCTGTGTTGCAAAACAGAATTTGGGGTTTGCAAAATCAGAGTAAGGAAAGGGGGAGGGTGAGGGGGGGGGGAGGTATATAAAGATGAAGTGAAATGTGTAAAATTACCACAATCCTTGTTCAGCTTCTTGCTGTGGTGCTCCTTTTTTCCTTTTAGACCAACCATTTGGTGGCCAGCCTGCATCTAGGCCTGGGCTGACAGCAGGCCAGATGTGCTCCCACCTGGAGCTGTGTTGCAGCAGTGGCTCTGCTCAGGTTAGGGGGTTACTCTCTCAGCCAGTGGTAAGGTTTTCAGTGTACTTCAAGTCATGCCTGTGTGTCCAGGCTTGTACTACCTAGTGATGGAAAGGTGGAACTCTGAGGAGTTACTGTCACTGCCTGCTGGTAAGCAAGTCCCGCCTTGCTCCTCTGCTCTGTTCCCGAAAAGATGTGTTCAGGGGCCCTGGACTGTCATTTGTACGACCAGGAAGGTTGTTTTCCTCTGGGAATACTTCATATGGTAAGTTCCCTTTAGCACCTGTGGGTGTACAAATCCAGCTCACTGATCTCTCCGCAGACTTTTGATAGAAATGTTTGCTCTGCAGGATGCCTGACATGGCTCAGAACTGTTCAAATGTATTGTCATGTCCTGTGGATTGTGCCTGTTTTTATTCAGCATGTTAATTCTTTAGGTAACTGCCAGTGAGAGAGCTGAGATGAGTGAAACTTGTGTTGCTTTTATCTACTGTACCTGCTGTAACTGGAAGCAGAATAATGATCACAAAACAAATAATCCTTTATGTTTCCTCCTAACTTAAAGGACAGGAATTTTCAAAAAGGCTTAAAATTAGCATTGAAAACCAGGAGTAAGTAAACTGGTCCCTCATCCCCTTCCAGTCTTAACCGGTAACATAGTGTGAGTGAGCTCGGGGTATGGTGAGGCACTGTCTTTGTTTTCTGGTGATGTTGCTTGTGCTATTGTGTTAGTTGGTTGAGTTTCCAGATCTGACATTCTGCGCATTTCTTCCAGAAGTGCCGAGTGAATGATTCTAGCTTTCTCCTCTTTCCGTGTGTGCTTTGCTGTGTGCTTGAATGGAGAAGCCATTGGGTATGGACAGTTTTTCCACTTCATGCTGTTTGGCACAGAGAGCTGGAGTTAATCTGGGGAGTGTTACTTATTTGAAAAGCTAGGAAGATTAAGTCTTCCTGGAAATGAAAATTTTCTTGTTTCTAGTTTGGTAAAACTAATGATAACTGTTATGTTTTTGTCCTTCTAGAGAGACAAGAGAAGAAAGTGAAGAACAAAAAACAGAGTGAGAAAACTAAAACCAGTTCCTAACTGCTGAAGATTTCACTCATTTGGGCAGATTTGGGCAAAACTTCATGTATTCACCCACTCTCAGGTGCACTGCCTTAGTTCTGTATTTGAATGCCATACTTAGTACTCTGCAGAAGCTCTTTGACACATAACAACACTTCTAAACACCATAGTTCAAAGTGGAATGGGTTGGACATGCATTTATTGAGCACGGCACTGTTTAATCCACACATAACGCTCAGTAGCTTTGTCACGCAAGGAGTGGGGGCCTTGATTCCTGTCCTGTGTGCTTGAGATTGCCCCCACTCTCTTGACTGTATGGCTTCAGCAATCTGTGAGACCTAAAAAGGGTCGATGACAAGGTTTAGAAGAACTATAAAACTGGGGACAGCTGGGATAATGGTAGTGGCAAAGGGTGGCAGTGTTTCAGGAACTAAGCTGTATGCCAAGGAAGTGAGTGCCTTGCACAGTCTCCTCCAGCTCCTTCCTCATCTCAATCCTGAGACCTCTAGGGGTCGTACAAGTGCTGTTCTTGCCTGGGTGCTTCTAGGCAGTGCTAGTGGGCAATTATTTAAAGTGTTTAAAAAAGAAAAGTAAAGAAACGTGCTCTTGATGTTTTCTTTTCTTCAAGGAGCAATAAGCTATGTAGACTTGGTGCCTTATTAGCATGATTTCTTCTGCTGACTGCTTTTTGTTCAGGTCTAGGTAAATAAAGGAACGTGTCCTGTGGGCCACAGCAAAGGCTACTGTTCCGAAAGGCAGCTTCATCTCCTCCAAAGATATGGTTTAGTTAACTGTGGGCCAGTAGTCTTTTGAACAAATATGATGTTATGTAATCTGCAAGTCTTCGAAGTACTAGGGAATTAAGGCTTCATGAACAGTCAAGACTGGTCAGCGTGATCTGTTACTGAGATTGAGAGAAAATGCCTGCTGAAGGCAGTGGGAGCAACAGGAGCCTTGCAACAGTGATATGCTACAGCTTCTGACCAAATAGCTTAGAAAAACAGGTATGTGCAAATGGCTTTCTTCTGATCTTTCTTGACTGGACCATCTCACTCTTGTTTTTTATTCGTCAGTCCTTTTCCTTTAGTCTCTATGCTCTCTTCTGGAAGTAGGAAGAATCATTATGATGGGTTATAGTCATAATCTAGGGCAATTCCTTTAGCATCATGGTGCCGTTCCCTGTGCCCTGTAAATGTGTCTCCTTGAGTTCAGTAGCTGTAAATGTTGACTGGGTAGGGCAACATTACTGATACGGAAGAAGGAGGGATTATTTGCTCTTGCTGTTGATTTGCAACTGATTTCATACTTTGCTCACTGCAAATGTGTTGATATGAAAAGAGGTTTTTGATGAGACCATCTCTACAAACAGCTAGGCTGAGGAAGGAGAAATAATAGAGGCAGTTCAATAGTTAGCTTTCATTTCAACAGACTGACACACTGAAATATACCATTTGTAACTTCTGGAAGCCAGAAGTGGAGTGTACCATATGGGATTTTTTGCTTTTTCTTATTGGCTCTCTGTGAAAATCAGAGCCTGTGCTTATTCCCAGAGGTGGTGGTTCTTCACAAAAAAAACCCAAAACAATTAAATCTTCTGCTTTTCCATCAGATTGCAGTCCCCTGTTGGAAGACAACTAGAGAGTAGAGACTGCAACTCAAGTGGCGTAGCAGGTGTGATAGGACTGGTGGTAATTTGGTACAGTTCAAATGATACCTTTCTTTAAATCTCAACCTGTTTCTTGCCTGTGCTCTAACCTTGCCCCAGGATGCTGTTTCCAGCTGTTCCCTGGAAATGATCCTCCTGAACCCAGGTTGGTAGTTGGCTTCTTCCCCTTCCTCTGTCTCAGAGGCACTCAGACCTGAAGGTCTCTCTTCCTGTGGCAGAAGGAGGAGGCATGTTGTGGAGAAGACAGAACGGCTGAAGGTTCTACAGTAAGGTGTTACAGATATGAACAGAATGAGGGATGTGAATCTACTGTGTGATTGAAACAGCTTGCAGAAACCTACTGTGATAAGCGCAGTACAGTATAGCTTGTCTGTTCAGCACAATGAAATGTGAAGCCCAGCACACTAGGTTATAAATAGTGTTTTGCACTAGTTGGCTTAGTGATTATTAGTATAGCCCAGACCTGGAAATGTTCATGGGTACGAACTCTAATGGGAGCCGCTGCTGGCAGGTTGGCTTGGGAGACAGAACTTCATATTTGTGCAGTAGCAAAATGTAAGTCACCATTCATTTCTGTTTATTTCTGTAGCACTGCAGCTGCTGAACTGCAGTTTTATGGCATATATTTTCTTTAAAAACAAACGAGTAAAAACCCCAAATACAAAAGACATCCAGCCAGAACAAAAAGCTAAATATTAACCAGATTGGTATGAGTATTGGCTGAAATCCATTGCATATGCTAAACCCGCCCTGTGGCAAAGGAACACGGGACAATTACTGATTTCAGATTTCCTTTTCATACAGGACATTTCAAATATCACAAGAGGTGAACTCAGAAGAAAGGGTACCTAAAATTGTGGGCTTTGTACCTGAACAGTGGGGCTTTATCACAGACTGGTGATGGTCATGGGGAAGATTTGCAGTGGTTTGGTGTCTAGTTTCAATGAGATGCTTTAGAATATTAAAAAGGATGCACCTGAGTATCATTATAGCTCTGGGCTTTGGTCCTGCTGCTGTGGTCTGGCTGGGACTGAGGCCACTGTTGTGGTTTGCTTTGTGGTAAGCACCCTGTGATTTTCTTGTGTGTGTGTGTGTGGATAAATCACTCCAGGGTGGGAGTAAATAGACAGCACAGTGGTACTGTTGGTTTTGTTTGTTTGATTGTTTTATTGCCTGATATGTTTTGTAGGATGCTTAGCCAGGACCACTGCATACCTTGTTAGTGACTTCCCTATTCCTTCTACTAAGCTACTGAAGATTAATTTAATTTTATTGATTTTTTTTCCCAAAAGTACTTTTGGACAAGTTTGGCAAGTGCCATACTTATAGAAATATAGCATTGTGCTAAGGCAGCTGCTTTGACTAAACTCAGAAGCCTGCCAACGGGCTGTTCACAGTTAATCATTTAAATCTGGATCCAGTCAAAGGTGCTGGCACTGGTGGATCTTGGTGCCCTAGGAGAGCCACCACTGATTTAAAGGTCTCCCAAAGGTGTATAGGGCTGTGCTGTTTTTATAACTCAGTTGTTATTGCTGAACAACCAAGCATAGGCAATTTGCATTACAGAGATTAGGATTTATCTTAGAATGAGTGAAATCTGCAGGAAAAGGGAACAGAGTTACTTTAATCCAGGAAGGGTTTGGGAGGGAGGTTGGTGCTCAACAATCCCTAGCTTTGTTAGAATTCCAGTACTGTTTACCTGGTATGCGAACCTTCTCTGTTTTTATCGCTCCTATGGGTTAGTTTCTCACTGCAAGTAATATCTCTCCAAAGAGCAACTTTATCTATAACAAGTAATTTACCTAATTGCATGCTATTGAGAGAAAAGGCTTTCATTCTCAGATGGAGCTGTAAGTTCCAAGGTTCACTGTAAAACAGGGTGAAAAAATATCTTATCAGGAATCTATACAGTCTTTTGTAGTTTGCTCTTGTTGCCTTAAATACTGTCCAGTAATTTGAGATCCTATAACAACTGGATGACATTTTGCAAAACTCCTACAAGGAGACAAATTCTTGTTCCTTTTGCTGTGATCTGTGGCTGTAGCACAGCACAGCTGTCATATAGCCTAATTTCTGTCTTGGTTCTTCCATTTCAGCTTCCTTGAGATGAATACTGAAGGTTTATTACACGCTTTCTATCTAGGTTAATTATTTTGGCCTCTGGATCTACTAATTGCCATTTGTAAATTTTCCTGGTGGTAAAGGTCATAAAGATAACTTGGCCTCTATGGCTTAAATGTGTGGTACCTCTCAGGCTATGAAAGGCAGTGCAGAAGTCTGCTGATTAAATGTATGATTCTCTTGAGATTTTATGAAAAAGAAAGACTGTTTTGCCTTTATAGTTCACTTCCATCTAATTTTTCATGACATCTCAAACTCAGGTTGGAAACCTGTAATTTCAGTGGGGCATAATTGAATGGTAGAAGGAACTTTACATCAGATGTGAACCTGTCTCTGAACTGTGTAGAGGGCGGTAGGATCCTAATCCTGCTTTATGGGGAGCATGGACCATGTCCAGAGTGATGAAAGCTTGAAAACGAGACAATGGTGTTTCAATGTGGCACCAGTCAGTGTTGAGGATTTTTTCCAGCTCTTGTGAAAGTGGGCCCTTGTGAGGGTTGGTTTGCTTTCCAAAGCCTTGCTTATTTACAAACAAGGAATTCAGTGCCCCTAAACAACTTGAGGCAAGCAGGAGCAGCTGGCAGCAAAGTATCCTCACAGAAACCTCAGGTCACCCTACTGCTTCCACCTGGCATTCCTGCTTGGCCTTTGTTCCCATGTACTCTTCTGCCCAGGGCTGTCCCCACTGCTGTTCTTGGGCACAGTGCTGATTGAGTCCAGCCAAGAAGGTGATGCTGAGTTAACCCCAAATCCTGCAGAACAGCCAACCGATAAGCTTCTGTAACAAAGTGGCCAGCCTGACAGATGAGGGGGGAGCAGTGGAGATTGTCTTCCTGGGCTACAATAAGGCCTTTGACACCGTCCCTTACAAGATCCTCACAGAGAAGCAGTTGAAATATGGGCTGGATGAGCAGACAGTGAGGTGAATCAAAAACAGGCTGAACAGCTAGGCCAAGAGGCTAGTGGTCAGTGCAAAGTTTAGTTGGAGACCACTAGCCAGCATAGTACCCCAGGGGTCAGTATTTGGTCAACTTCTGTTTAACATCTTCATTAATGATCTGACGACGGGGCAGAGTGCACTTCAGTAAATCTGTGATGACACAAAACTGGTGGGAGCGGCTGGGAGGTGGCTGACAGGAACCTGCTGGAGTTCAGCAGGGAGAAGTGCAGAGTACTGCACCTGGGGAGGAGCAGCACCAGGATATGTTGGGGTACCCACATGGGAGCAGCTCTGGAGAATTGGGCCTGGTGGGCACCAAGCAGTGAGTCAGCAGCGTGACCCTGCTGCTAAGACTGATGGTGTTCTCGGCTGCTTTAGGCAGAGTATCACCAGCAGGTCAAGATATGTGATCCTTCCCCTCTGCTTGCCACTGCTGAGGCCACATCTGGAGTGCTGAGTCCAATTCTGGGTGCCCAGTATGAGAGACATGGTCATCCTGGAAAGAGTTCAATGAAGGACCACCAAGATGATGTAAGGTCTGGAGCTCCTCTGCTGTGAGGAGAAGCAGAGAGCTGGGTCTGTTCAGCCGGGGGACTTCACAGCCTGGAGGAGGGGAGGCGTGGGGGAAGAGGTCTCATCAACGGCCTTAAGTACCTGAAGGGAGAGCACAAAGGAGACCAGCAAGGCTCCTTTCAGTGGTTCCCTGTGCCAGCACAAGAGGCAATGGGCACAAGTGGAGCACAAGAGGTTCTGTCTGAATATTCCTTGCTACACAAGTGATGAAACACTGACAGAACTCATACAGTTGTCTTCCCTGGAGATCTCCAAAAGCTACCAGGCCTGCTATGGGTGGCCATGCTTAAGTTGTAGTTGAACCATATGGTCTCAGAGGTTCGTACTGTGATCATGTATTTTGTGAGCTGTTTAGTGCATGTTTGGGTAAGGATGTGCAAAAATTGATGTTTGTCCCCATCCTTTCTGCATGTTGTCCCCTTCAGGTTATCTTTACAAGGTGGTTGTGTTGTGTTTTCTCTCTGAGACAGCATTGCCAGGATAGCATTACTGCTTTTCTGGAGCTCTTGGAGGATAGTTGGTTAAGGTGGTGTGCTGGAGACTTACTAAGTTCAGAAAGCTCCTAGGGCAGCTGTACTGGGGAGGACCACTACTTGCAGTGGCAGTCAGCCCAGAGTTGTGCACTCAGTGTTGTCCTCTTTTTGCTCTGGGGTCTCTGATGGTTAGCAGCCTCTCTCGGCCTTGCTTTTCCTACCAGGAGTGCTGCCATTTGGCAGGAGTGTCTGTGTGAGGCAGCTGCTGCAAAGCTACCATGCTGCCTGTAAAGTGTGGCTTATGAGTAAAGAACTAGGCTGCATAGCGCTTTTATATCTGTAGAAATCAAGAGGCAAGATTCAATCCATTGCATTAAATGGGAGAGTCCTGAAATGCTTAGGAGGGTTTACTGAAGATAAGCAACTATTAATGCGTGTGTAGTTTTTCAAAGCATTGTGTAGGTGTTTACATACTTGCACTAATGAATTAGCAGCTTGCTAATCTGTATCCCTGTGTTAGAGCTGTGTGGTATGAGTAGTGTGAATTGCTCAAGACTGCGTGGATGTGTTATTGCAGCCGCAGTGCACTGCATGTGCCTCAGCCAGGCTGCTGTAGTTGCAACCCAGTGCCAAGCATCCCCAGGTGCATCTCTGCAGGTCCAGGCCTGCAGGGGATTATGCAGAGCGTGTGGAGGAAGAACGCGTACTGCAAACCCGTGTCCTGTTGTGCTGGGGAATGCTGGCTTCAGTGATCTCTCTGGGGTGTGTGTCTATTAGTCCCTTTGCTGAATTGCTTTTACCACAGAGGATGAACACAATGATCAGACATGCCTTAGAGCGGCTTTTCTGGCAGCACATGGTGGAAGCTAGGGTATGTTTACTAAAAAATAGTCCCCAAACAATATCTAGAGGCAACATGCATAATTGTTCTTAAAAATGTATTTGTCTGTCCTCCTTTTCAAGCACATTTCTAAAGGAGCCCCTCCAACCCTATTCTCCACCTGTATGCTCCCAGTGGACATCGTTTTTCCAAAACACAACTTTTCAGCTGCTCCACCATCTCCCATCTTGCAGCATGTCATAGCTACTTGATGCTGGATAGGTGAGACTCCCTTTTGAAACCAACTTTGTGGACAGTACGTGTGGCATACTGGACACATGACACTGCCATATGTTGTACAGCCATTACGTCTGCTCCATTTCTGCCAGCTTGTGGGCTATATTCTTAGCCAGTAGAGTGCCTAGGCATGATCTATATAGTTTGGACACCTAAGGTAACCTTTGCCCCTGAAGATGTAGTCTTATTGCCAATACAAATAGCGTGCTGCAATATTAGGTATGTTGTAAGTTTTAATTGCTTCTGTGGGCAGAGTATGGATGCTATTTCTTCATATGCTAATCTTGAATTGCCTAGTGGAAAGTAGCTGTTTCATCCATAATTCTCTCCTTAAAATCAATAGCAACCAATACCAACATTTTAAAAACAATGAACATTTTTAAGGACATTACTGTGAACTGAGTTTAAGCTCTGAACTTAAAAAGTGATTTTGCTTAAGCACTGAGTTGGGGTCTGAATGTTCATAGCTGCTGAACAGCTACTGCAGGCTGAGATCAGCATGCTGAAGTGAAGCACTGACTGTCTGTCCTGCTGTCCTCAGAAATGAATGTTGTCCCCAGAGATGAATGCTGTCCCACCTTTTCAGTTAACTCGCTTCTGTGTGTTGAGGAAAATGAATTTATTCTTGTCCTGTGATTCAGGCACAAGAAAGTCATGTATGGTTTAAAGGAAAGCAATCACGTAGTAGAAAGTAATGAAAACATAAGAATTAGGTTGCGAATGAAAATGATAGGATGTTTGATTGGGCTGCCTTCTGTATGATTTGAGAAAAATCTTTGGAAGAGAGATCTGTTGATACTTACTAAGTAAGCAGAAAATATGTTTATCTCCAAAAATCTCCTGTGGTGGGGGTAATGCTAGGGCACAGTAGTAAGTAAACTTGCAGTATTCTTGCTCTTCCCTAGCTATTAACATCTGCCATTGCTAGAGACAAAATGCCAGATCCTGCATCCCAGTCAGCACAGCTGCCTGTACATTCTGGGTGTGCAGCTGCTAAAGCAACTAAAAGCTTTTCCTGGGGTGACAAATTCTATGTCAGGCTGTAAGTGGTGTGGAACCAAATGAGTACTGTGATTCTGCATCTCCTGCACTTTTATTCTTGGGCTATTTTGGACTATCTTTGCTCCTTGCGTTCCTTGTAGGAGCAAGCAGATTAGCTAAAATCAAGTTGCTTTGCAGTTGGGGCTTAGCAAGTGAGGAAACACGAGAGGTTCAAGCAGGTGGAGTTGTCTTTCTTCTGTCAAAAAAAAAAAAAAAGCCTGCTGTGTTAGACCAAAACAGCCATCATGTGAGGCTCATTATACTGGGAGTGTCCAACCTACATCAAAATTTCACTGGCAGGAGACAGATAGCAAATTGTCACCCAGCAAGCTGCCAGGGCAAGTCATCCTACTAGCGGGAGGTGTTGGCATCTCAGACTCGTGGGACCAATCCCGAAGGAGCAGGAGTGAAGGGCGAGGTGGTGGGCACTGCAGCTCCACTGGATGCATACAAATGGGTTTTGGTAAAAATCCTATACAAGCCTGGCATTATTGTTTGCTAGTTCCTGTATCGTTTTGTGATGACACTGGTCCATCCTTTCAGGTCCATTTAAACATAAGTAAGCTTTCATCATTTTAAACCTCACATTTCTGAAAAAAAAATGACTGGTTTTGTCAGTCACTAGTTATCCAACAGTTGCTTTTTTAGTAGAACACTGTAATCTGTTTACCCTTCTATTATTGGTATTAGCTCATTTGAACCTGGCTTTCATTTTTGATCAGTACATCCTGTAAGAGTCATCAAAAGCTTTTTGTTTTATGCGATCCAAGCATAAAATTAAAATTTAGAGAATCCCCTCCATTTTCCTTAGTGGTTCCTTGCATTTTGAGAGGTAAGAGACCTGTTTCTCCCTTCTTCCATCCTTCCAAGCCTCATCTACTATTAAATCTTATATTTATCTTTTGGGTTCTTTGTCATTATCTCCTTTGTATGTATGTATTATCCAGAATTTCTGTTAAAAAAAACCCGAGCAGCAGTGCCTTAGCCAGCCCTACAATTTCTGGAGTGAACTAGCTGGTTACATAAAGCTGCCCTTTGTTTCCTTTGTTGACCTCTTGCAGGTTTTTCTACTTTGCCTTCGTTTTTTTCCCCCTTCGTATTTCATTAAAAGACTAGCTTTCATCTTTTGTTTTGGGAGGTGAATTCCCACATTCACTTACGCACGCTCTTTCCTTCTGCCTTCCCTTCCAACGTGACAGAAGTGGAGAACTTTTGGGAGACAAGATCTGAGACCTCCAAGCGTAGTTCCAAGCCCAGGCAGTGACCTTGTCCATGCAACTCCAAGGGAAAATGTTCTGGAAGTGCACATAGATACAGTTTTCACAGACAACTGGTAGCTTCCCTTCTACTCACTAGGAGATTTAAACCTTTTAGGACTTAGGGATTGACTTAACCATCCATTTGAGGAGACTCAGGGGAGACACTGCTCTCTACAACTACCTGAAGGGAGGTTGTAGCAGGGTGGGGGTCAGCTCCTTTGTAACTAGTAATAGGATGAGATGGAATGGCCCCAAGTTGTACAAAGGAGGTTCAGGTTGGATATTAGGAAACAGTTTTTCTCAGAAAGAGTAGTGAGGCACTGGAACAGGCTGCCCAGAGAGGTGGTGGAGTCACTGACCCTGGAGGTGTTCAAGAACTGTGCAGATGTAGTGCTGAGGGGCATGGTAAGTGGGCATGGTGGGGATGGGCTGATGGCTGGACTCGGAGATCAATAGTGGTCTTTTCCAGTCTTAATGATTCTGTGGCTCTGCTCCTGCCTCCTCGCTGTGAGAAGGCAATGGTTTGCACAGGGATGTGGCAGACCACATCAGGAAGCTGAGCCTGACCAAATGCAATTCTCCCCTGAGCCCTGTCCCAGGGCTGGCTGAGCCAGCAGCAGCATTGATGGCAGTTTTTTCTCCTGGTGGTGGGCATACATCTTGGGTGCTTGGGGTGCCTGGCTCACCTGCTCTTGTTCTGGTTTGCAAATGTGGGCATTGTGCTCCTGTAGCACCTGAGATGAAGAACTCTGCTTGGCCTCTGTGTGTGCTTGACTGGCATGTCCCATGGCAGCAGTGAAAAGGAACTCTTCAAACTTGGTAGTTATCTTGGTTAGACCAAGGCTTCCTTGCATCCTGAATTGACAAGCTTATAGCAAAAAACTGTTTAAACAGTCGAACTAGCATTGCCGTAAAGGAAGTATTGGTACATGTTCAGAGTGTGGGAGAACAGCCAAACAGGAAAAACAAAAGCAAAGAGCCGCAGTTGTCAGAAATCACAGAGCGTGCAAGCCTTGGGTACTGAAGGGGACAATCTCTGGTGACAGGCACTCTTGCACCTGCCCTTCGCACCTGTGGATCATTTGCAGAGCAGTTCTGTGTGCTAACAGGAATATGGCTGCTTCTCACCCAGCCCGCACTGAGCTGGCTCTCCTGCCCCAGCGCTGAGCTTTGCTTTTGAAAGTTGGTGCTGTTCTGGAGACAAAGCAAAAATTGTAAGTGCTGCTGCTTGGTGGAACAGTATGTTGTTACTCCACAGTTTTCTACCTGTGGGTAATTGCTGCAGCAGGGCAGATGGGAAAGCTAGACTTTTGGAAAGTGGTTGTTAATACTCTGGTTGCAAAAGCAAACAGTGGCAGCCCTCACCTGCAGGAAGGTTACAGGGCTGATTCCCTAAATGCCACAGCCAGGGCGAAAGTGAAGCTCCCTGACAGGGTTTTCAGGCTACTGCATCTGGCTGTGAGCAGCTCCCCTTCCTCAGCTTTTCCACTTTAAACCGTGGCTCTTTCTCTCTTGTGGGCAAATCATTTACTGTAATTTAATGATCACAACCGCATAAATTTTGCTTCCTTGTGGTTTAAAAAAAAAAAAAAAAAAAAAAGAGGATTAATTGTCTCAGTTTATCTTTCCACATAGGTCACATGGCCAGAGCTGGTTGTAAAATGTGGAAAAACTGGTTTGAGGTGTGCCAAGTGCCAAGTGCTGTACATTTCCCTATTCTCTCTGCCCTCTCTATTGCTCACAAAGACACCACAGAAAGACAAGGAAGTTTGCTTTCTCAGGGAGTGGATTTTTGTAATGCATCATTTATTATTCTTAAATCTAATCCTTTAAGACCTCGGTGCTGTTCTAGTCCAAACCTGAAAAAGAAACAACCCGAAAAAAATTCCTGTTCAGCCATACAAAAGCAAAATTGTGGAACACAATCAGATGCCCAGCTTGTAACAAAGCCATCAGAGAGCATACCAAGCTGCCTTGGAAGCCAGACAGGTGGGATCCTGATCTCACCGATTAGTGAAAGACCCATCAGCTCTGCCCTGGGGGTGGGGGTGATGTTGGCAGGTCATGGCTGGCCTTTGGGACTGGGCTGGTGAGGTGTGCTGGGTTTAAGGGAATCTGGGGCTCTGAGACCATGTGGTGCTGAAAAGGACTCGATTCTTCTTGCCAAATACAAATTGCAGCAGGCTCATTTGAATGATTCTTTTGTCCCTGTGGGGCTCTTGCATTAGACTGTAAGCTATTTAGCTTTTCTTACAAAGAGCCTTTTTCATTGGTGCTTCCAAAGAGATACTGGAATGCGTAGAAAGTGCTGTCTGACCCCAGGGGAGAGGCAGCAGGCTCCTGTTTTCACACTGGAAGCAGGTCTTGGGGCTTCGCTAGGCTGGGCTCTGTGGCTGGATCTTTCTGAAGCCAGGCCCAGCAGCTGGCGAGTGTTTATTCATTGCTTCTGAGTGGTAGTGATGTTTGTGAATGCTGAATGGTGAAGATATGCTGGCACTGTGCGCAGCTGAAGTCTTTGTTATTACAGGTAAAGTCTGAGCTGATGCACTCGTGGAACAGCCCTGGTAGGGGACCCAGCCTGGTGTCTATGCTCCACTGAAACCCTCATATGAGAAAAGTGGAACTAGCAGAAAAAGCATATTGCTAATTGAAGTGTGTTTTACTACTTAATGTACAGTTTGATTGACAGAGCTTTTTTGGATGGGATATGGATACTGTTCTAGGGAAAAGCATGTGATGGGCTTTGAATGAGCCTCTGATGGTAACTATGGGTAAGAAGGAACAATTTCCTAAACTGTGATGCTCTTCATATTGTGCCTTTGATGCCTACAGTAATGGTATTTGTAATGATTGTACCCCTGTTGGTGGTGTCGGTCACCTTGTGGATACAGCACCGCTCAGTAACAAAGCTGTTGGAAAAACATCCCTTTTACTTCACCGGTGAATATAATTCCTCATTTGAATTTCAGTTGCTTTGCGTATGTGTATTTGGCTATTCCCATCTCCTAAAGGGAACCAGATTTTCTTTGCTGTATGTCATGTTCAGTTCTCTGGCAAAAGAGAAATAAGAATTTGGACATAGAAATAGAATGATTTTTCGGTATGCATTTCTGTTTTGTGGGGCCATGAGGGAAAAACTGTGCTTGAGATGGAGCAGGTCTCTGGGGAGGGTTGACGTGAACACTGGTATGAGATCTGTTGGCAGAAATGAGACTGGCCTTCCTATGTATCTCCCTTTGGACTGCTAGGAGTAAAGAGGGATCTGTAGCCAATGCACTCCTATCGCTGCCCTTCTCAATGCTCAGGAGAGAGAAGCAGACAAAACAGCTGAAGGTGTTTTGCTGCCCTTTGTGAATGTCACCTACTTACCCAGCCAAACTCCTGAGTTTGACAGGCCAGTGCTCTGGAAAGCCCTGAATGTCGTTGGGTGCATGGGTGAGCAGCCCTGCCCTGCACACACCCTCTGTGTTGGGGCAGCTTCAGTGGGGAGGGATGTGTGCCCAAACTGAGGGTGTGGAATGATTTTCTGTCTTGCCACAGTCTGACCCACCCTTATCTGAGCAGCTCTCCCACAGACTGAGGCCCCAGGATGTTACCCCATCAATGAGTTTCATGGTCAGTCTGAGTGATACTTGCCTGGGGGGCTGCAGGTACCTCTGTAGTGAGACTGGAGACCAGCTGGCAGCTGCTGGCTGTGATGTGTCCCTCTGCATCCTGCACAAAAGCTGGTCAGCCAGAGTGTCTGGCGTGAATTCAGGCCTTAAGGGAATCCTTCACTTATCCATGTGGCTGGAAAGCCCTCCAGTAAGGAACAGCAACCAAAAAGTCAAAGACTGGAGGAACTAAGGATGCCCTGTGTACAAGTTTAATAAGTAATCCCTTGTTATCGCATGCCTTGTTGAATGATTGCAAGATACCCTGGTCCATATCCTGCAGATTCGTTACAGGAGTGATAATTGCTTGTTGCAGATATTGTTTCAAAGCTTTGGAACAAAGGATCTGCTAATAAATGTTGGCTGTTTTGCTTCTGGCTGATTTAAGCATCTCTCTCTCTCAGCTAGCTGGCTTGAGGTCGCTCCCATGGCTTGTGTAGGCTGTTTGCAGATTTTTTCATGCTTCAGTGAGATCTTTTGGTTAACTGTGGCATCCCACTTCCCATAAGCAAGCAGACTACAGTCAGCGGCCAAGCTGACACAGATCTTCAGTGACATTACAAACATGTACAAGGCTCAAAGTGCAGCCCGAGTCTTTCACCTCTGACAAAAATCATCAAATGTTTGTTGGAAAGAACTTAGAAAAAAGGAATAAAAGCATGCCATGGTTCAAAGTAAAAGTACAGCCGTGGACAGGCAGACCACCATTTCTGACTGGTGACCACCATACAGTCTCGTCACATGGAGAGGCACAGGAACAGTTGAGTGGGCACAAACCTACAACCGAGAGCTGAGTTTGTGATCTTGCCTCCATAGTAACCCATGGGATTGATAGCAGGACTTTTTAGCAGGGATGGATGCAGGCTGGTGGTCTTCCCTTGTGGTAGAAGGGGACTGTGAGGAGCAGAAGCTTCCTTCATTATGGGGCTCCCAGTGCAGCCTCTTCAGATTGTGATAGCTGCCATCATGTCATCGTGTTGGGATCGCAGGTCTGTTTGGTGCACATGGGACAGATCCAAGCACATTTGAACTGTTTCCTGCCCAGTCTTGTAATGAAGACTTAGCCCTTGACTGCACACCTCCTACAAGCAGATCTGTAATTTTGCTGCAGGATTGGGCTTCTGTCTTCTTATGTCAGAAAACCATTAATCTCCTGGCCTCCCGTCTGGAGGAAAAAAAAAAAGTTGATCTAATTCATCAACTTGACAGGGAGTATTTTATACGGAAGTACTTCTACAGTCTGGTCTGTACCAAATGAAAAAAAAAAATTCATACTCTCTTTGCTCTTTGGAGTGGTGTATGATGGTGCAGTCTGTCTGTGTTAAGAGAGGATGACCGTGTGCCACAAACTTGCTTTTTTTCATTTTCTTGCTTACAGCTTCTCCCTGTAACTCCCCTTGTGCAGTTTCATTTCTAAGCAGAGCATAACACTGAAATTCAGTCAAATGTGATTCAGCATTTCACTGACACACTGGAGCATAAAACCTGGCTCTGCTGACTTTCAGATGCACAGCAGAGGTAGTTTCCCCTGCTATGAGGTAGGTCCTGGATTTATTTTTTTTTACAGATCAGCATGATGGGTCACTTTTGAGGCTGATAGGCATCAAGAACAGTGAGCTCTGCCAGTAGCTGCTGAGGACCAGGAACAGAAATGCCACACGAGTAGCACTAGTCACAAAGCAGGACATGGGATCCTGTGTATACCTTCTAGAGGCACTAAAAATGCATTTTGCGTATGCTTTGAGCTCTCCAGTTCTTATATATAAGATGTTGCAATATCAGAGAGATGTAAGTCCACTTGAATTTCTTGTTAATCTGTCTATACGGTTGCTGTGTCACAGTGATATCAATGTGTGCTGTTCTCTGAAAAAAAATTCAAAGCTGCTTTTAGCACTTGCAGTTGACACCAGCTAGAGCAGTGTGTATCTGCTCTTTAAGACCATTAAGAAATGTGGTCAGAAAGGGAATGAGATCAACTCAGCAACATTTTGAGTTGTCGCAGTGCCCAAGGCCTCGCTAGAGCTCCTGGCATTCCTGGATCAACAAGGTCATTTTAAAAGCATGATTGCATTTCTCTGGTGTTATTTATGTTAATATCTCCAGAATGACTTGCATGTTTGAGCTTTGGATGGGTTAATCATTAATTATGATCTTACAAAGCTGAAATAAGAAACCATAAATCTAGGAAAATAATAAATTCTCTTGTGAAATGTCTGTTCAGAGAAAGTCAGAGCATGCTGTGTAGATTCATTTTAATTTAGGATAGATAAAGGGAAGAGGAAAACTTCCATGAGAGAACCAGACCCATGTGTTAGTGAGGCAGTCAGTCCTTCATCACGCTTGTAAAAAGCTGATGTCTGTGAAGTGCATGGCTTAGCTGGATGCCCGTAGGGGTGGTGAGTGGAGAGGCCAAGAAGGAACTGCAGGAAAGGCATTAGTCTTCCTGTTTGACCTGACTGTTTGCCTGACAGGTAAAGTTCTGATGTGGCTGTATCTCCTTAAAAACTACTTTTAGCATTGTGACGATTAACCCTTTACTAAGTAAGATATGGAGACCCGCTACTGGTCATTTTTAGTGGAATGTACAGACTTCCTAAACCAAACTTACAATGTTTAGACATAGCAAGCAAAATTAGGTGTCTTTCTACCCATTCCCAAGTCTAACACCAAAAAAAAAAAACAAAAAAAACCCCACAAGCAAAAACCACTTTCCTAGTACAAACAAACGAACAAAAAAGCAGTAGGGAAATGTCTCATTATTAGTATCTTCCAGGAAAACCAAGACATTAACATGGGATGTCTTGACTTAATTGCATTATGAGAAGTGATGTTTAAAGACAGGAAGTTGCAGATACACTTTAGTCCTAATGAAGGATATAGAAGCTTGTGCAGTATTTGTTCTGGTCTCCTTTTTGGGATTATTCACTAGTGGTAACCTTCTTTCTGCTCTGCCTTAGGGTTTAGCTCTTCTCCCTCACACTGCCCTTGTCCCAAGGCTTAGTATATGCACCCAACAATCTTCAGATGGGCTTATAGCAAAGAAACAAAAGGGTAGTCTGTAGGACTGCTTCCAGGAAGTGCAGTCCTGTGATCTGTTCTTCATGGAAGGGCTGTGTTTGTGGGCTGAAGCATGCTGAGAGGTTAATGATGTTGGGCTTTCTCTTAACAGAGCACCCCATTGCCAGCTCCCAGAGCTTCTGCCCAGGTTGTAGTGGTCTTGTGCAGCAAGTGAGTGGAAAGCATAGAGAAACAGCAGCTTCAGCTCTTCCATCTGCATCCAGGCATGGATTCTAAATTGGGTTTCAGAAGAGATTTAGGCTGATCCACAACTGCTGGATAATTGAGGAGGTACGCAGTGCATGTGCTGGGGTTTGCACTGTCCTTCAACCCATCTCTGCTCCCAAGGAGCCTGTGGGGATGCTGACTGTGGCTCCCTGCTCCCCTCCTGCCCCAAGAAACTGCCCAGCCAGGAGGGGACACATTGCCCACAGGGAAGCCCACCTGGCAGTAGGATGTTACAATAAATTAACAGTCTCTGTTTTTATAGAATGCTTTATTCACTATGTCCTAGAAATGTACCGTAAATGGAGCAAGAACTAAATAAATTCAGAGGCTTCTGACAATACAGAAAACAGAGATACAATAAAACACCTAAAATATCAGCTCTTTCAAGAATAAGGCACACTAGTTTTTTTTTTTAATAATATATATATATATTTCTTTGAACAGTTTGTTCTTAACCTAAAGATGTTCACATTTCAAGTTATCAGACTTACCTCAGTAGTAGTGTACATGAAATGGTTTAGAAGCAAGTGGAAAAGATGGGGGTGGGAGGCTGCATTCCCACGTCCTGCCTGCTCCTGCCCTGGCGTGGTGGCCTAGGGGCTCACCTCTTTGGGCTCCTATCTGTCCCTGATGCAAGCAACTGGGGCCAGTGGGGAGAGGATGGTTGGGAGAGCAACCATTGCCCTTTGACTCTCTTCTGGGTTGGCCATGGTTGTGATGGGGGAGCTGGAAAGGGGATAGCAGAGCCTGCAGTGCCTGGACAACATTGAGGTTGGCTTTGACCCATGGTGGCAGTTAGCACTGAGCTGTACAAAGCCTTAGCTGGAGCCCCCAGCACTTTTTGGGTACTCCTGCCAGGGTCTTCTGGCAAGGCTTTGCCTGCTTCACCTCCCCTCACCCTAAAAACAGGCACGGTGTTTGGGATGAGGGTTTGGGGGCTAAGGATTTTGTTTTCAGAAGTGGTGGGACAGATGGCAAAAGCCTCCAGGGAAGGGGCACGGAGGGTCAGAGTCCGACTTAATGGTTAACTTCCTCACAGTGCTTTTGATAGCAGTTGGACAGGTTTAAATAGAGCTCAGCTTTGCTGAGTAAGAGCACCTAAAAACAACCGCTCCATTTTGAGGCAAGAAAAATATGCATTAAAAGGTCACTTTACTAAGCTGGAGATGATCCGAAAGTGGTTCTGTTGTTAAAATATACTTTATATGAAACCCCTTCAGCTGGTATTTATACCACTAAAAGCAAAGCAAAATTGTTTACTCACTCCCTGCTCCACACCTCCCTTTGCTGGAGCTGTGATTGCAGAGTTGATACACTTCATAAAATGGGTGAGATATTTCTTTAACGTTTTACCATATTTTACATTCACTGCACTACTAAATAAAAGCCTTTAAACAGGCCACAAAACACTGCAATAATATATTTACTCCTTAATATAACAAACTTTTTTTTTTTTAACAACATCAAAATAAACTGTGTTTGTTTTGTGGCAAACCACATACCATGTAAATTTGCAACATAAAATGACTTTTAAAAAGTATATTAAAAGGTATTTACAAGCTCTACATCTTAAAACGCCTGGGTCCAATCCTTCCCATCCCTGATGTGCACACAGAGCTCCAGATGCGGGAGCTGGAGTCGGTGTGGAAGGGAGGCCAGGAGGGACGCCAGCGTTGCTGTGTCAATTCCAGTATCACCACCACCCCCAGTACCTCGGAAATTTCTCATGGGACGTGATGAAGCTATGGGTAAGTAGCACCGCGCATCCTGCTGCCAGGAGCGGGCGTGCTCTTGCCTACAACAGCATACATTCTCAGTCACTACAGCATATACTTCAAAGAATAAAATAAAGAGCGTTTAAAAAGAGCCTGGGTTTTATACTGGATGAAGATCGAAGTCGAGACGTCTTACGCAAAATACGAGGTGCACGTATCTGCGCGTGCTCCGAGGCTGAACTACAGGTAGCTTCAATAAATAAAAATTCCAGTTGTTGAGGAAAACTCTGAGCCTTTCCTTTGAGCATCGTAAGCCTGCTAATCACACTGCAAAGGGCTTCGCGTGAGGAGGCTTTCTTCTTTCTGTTCCTCCTACAAAGGCAATATGAATTACTTTTGATTTCAGACAGTAACAAACAGACTGTATTAATGCCAGCACAAAAACGCAGAGGTCTTGCACGTTTTTCAAATTGCACTTTCCAGTATAACATTTCTTAAATAAGATACTTGTTGTTTTTTTCTTTTCTTTAAAAAAAAAAAAAAAATCTAAGGAATGTATTCTTTAAATATTGAATATATTCTTCAAAATATATTGTTTAAACTTTCCCTAGCTGCTCGGGTGTGCTTCTTAATATATAGCTGATATATTATTAAAGGCACTACAAAATAGACATCTCTGGAGTGCAGTAGTTACTAAAAATAACCTTCATACCACAAATATATTGAAAATATAACTGCTAAAAAAAAGGACCCTGTGCAACCCCACTGTGATGCATATAAAGGCACATAAGTGACGGGTGGCTGCATCAAAGTCGTTTAGAAATGTATGAATACAGGCATGTTAAATTTTAAAAATAGCCTAAAAAAAGTTAGTGAAAACTTCAAGCGTAGAAAACATTTTGAACATGTTTTTCTGTGACATTCTTCACTTTCAGGTTCTGCGTCAGTTTACTGAGTCCTGACATTACTCTCCTGCAGCAGGCGCATTCTTCATAAATAGTAAAGTGTTCCTTCAGTGTTTGTTTCTCTGCCGACAGTCTCAGTACGTCTGGTAGACGTCGTGGATGGGCACCTGGATGGTGGCAGCTGGGAAGGCCGGAGGTATGTAGCCAGCATAGCCCCCATAAGCGGCAGCGGCGGCGGCAGCAGCGGCGGCGTTCTTCTGTAGAGTGGCTATCGTTGCTGTTGCTGCAGCGGGTGCTGCGAACGGCACGTAACTTGTCCCATAAATGCTGGCAGCGGGGATCCTCTGCACGTTGGGGGCCATGGTGTACACTGGGGTTATGGGGCGGCCCTGAAATCAGAGAATTGCAGTATGTCTTGAGTTGGAGGGGACTCTATGAGGGATATCCAGTCCAACTCCTGACTCCACACTGGGCAGCCTCACAGCCAAATCACGCATAGTTCAAACAGTCCTTGAGCATAAGCAGGCCTAGTGCTAGGGCCAGGTTGGGGATTAGGAAAAGGTTCTTCACCAGAATGTGGATAGGCGCTGTAACAGGCTCCCCATTGTCATGGCACCAGTCGGACTGGACACCCTTCACGTGCACCCAATCCAGACTACCCTGTGTGTCTCACTCATCTCTCTCACTCAACAGGGCACACACTGTCTATCTTCCTGTCCTTGTCTACTGCGTTTACAGTGAGATGTCCTCTTGGGGACTCTCCTCTTCCTACCAAATTTGGGTCCTTCATAGAGTAAAATCAACTGTCCAAAGTGCAGATGTCTAAGACAGGTCAAATGAACAGCACTTTTGGGGTGCCTGCTCTTCTCCTGTGACACATAGAATGGTTTGGAAGTTTTTCCATGTAAAGGCAGGTGTATGGCTCAGGTGCCAGACATAACCACTGGGGGAAAGTCTCATGTTATCTGTTATGTGAGATGAACTTCTCTGCATGTTGGAAAGAAAGGACAAAGTAATGGGAGTAGAAATCAACCCAAGAGCTGCAGTGGGATGTGAGGATCTCAGTGGGGTCATGCTTGAGCAACAGCCCAGTCCCACAGAAGCAGGCACCAAGCAAGAGCATCAGTCAGAGAGTGCTGTAGGCAGCTTTTCCCCTGCCCTGGGTATGCAGAGCAGAACATATGGAATTGGGGTGTCTGTGCTGAACTCACCTGGAAGGGGGGAGGCGTTGACACAGCTGGTATTACTGCTGCGGCTGCGGCTGCTGCAGCAGCTGCTGCACTGGCTGGGTCCTGCTGGACGGCAATAGGGTTGATGATGTGCTCCACTGTGTGGATTTTGCCATCTTCCATCATCTTGGCTGGTGGTGCAGCTGGAAACATGGAGTACTGGGCACCGATTGCAGGGATGGCCACTAGGAGAGAGACCAGACACATCAGGCCTACTGGAGAAGAGTCTCCAGAGCCTATTCTCGAAGAACACACAGCCTTACTCTTGGCTTTGCTAGATCCCACCACAATAGGCAGTCTCACAAGCTAGTTGGGGACTGGTAGCAAGTCTGCCCCCCCTGCAGGTTGAAGCCAATGCTCTTGAAATGTGTGTGGTGATGGGCTTGGTGCTGTCTGCTCTTCCTCGTAGTTCTCCCCTTGACATGGCTGTCCCAGGGCTAGGGCCTTGCTCTGGATTCAAGCAGCCCCTTCTGACCATCACCACTCTCTCCCTGGCCTACTGTCAAGAAGCACCTACTGTCCTGGCAAGATCTCTGTTCTAGCTGCTGATATCAAAGGACATGGGGCTGCTTCAGGAAAAAAAGGTGCTGTTTTTACTGTAGAAGTAGCAACCAGGAAACTGGGTCAGTCTATATGCTGCCCTTTGGCCAACAGTATGAAATACCAGCTAATGTATTATTATACATTTCCCAGGCCTAAATTGGCTTAATATCCTATCTTTCTGCTTCAGTATCAATCTGTTTAACAGCACTAAAAAAAAAAAATTACTCTTCCTATAATTCTCCCTTGTGCCAAAATTGGACAATCCAAAATACATAGAGCTATTTTCTTTCAGATAAAGGGTAAATGCTCCAGTCAGAGTGTATCAGAGATCCTGAGTTTGTACATGGTCTTATATGGAGTTTCACTGCACTGTTCAGGGAAGAAATATGCTTTGCTGGGCATTCCCAATAATCACATTTGTAATTCTGTTGTTGCCTCATAACGTGCAGTTCAGCTTTCAGTTCTTGAGTCTTTCAGCAGGATAGTCGTTCACAAGGAAGATGGGGTAACTAATAGTTCAATTTCACCTGGTCAGCTCAAACCAATTTTTTCACTGCTTTAAATAACCTGGGTAATGTCCCACTGATGGAAAGACAGAGAGCTCACACGCTCTATTCTCTAGTGTCTTCTGGCAGAAAAGCAGAATCAGGCAGCTGTGGTACTGGGGTGATGTCTCAGAAGTTTCCTAACCATTTGCAAGGAATTGAGCTTTGAGATATTTCTGAAGAGGTAGAAGTTTCCAGAGTTGATACACCTCTACTTTTCCATTCTGATAGGTGATCTTAGAGTAGTTTCCTTTTGATAACAGAGGTCAGTCTTGCACATGGCCTTTTTAACTGATCAGCTCATCTGGCTGGGAAAAAGAAGCATGGTGCTTCAGCACTCGGGGCCTATGCTGGAGCAGTGGTAGAGGGGAAGACCAGATGAAGACTTCTGAATCTGAATGTGCTGGAAATGTAGAAACACTTAATCTTGAGAATCAGGCTTTTGTTTGGTAATCAAAAGGACACCACTACATGGACATCACTGATAAATACTAGGGTAAAATCAAGTGTGTGTTTCAAGGAGAAAACTGACAACTTTTCAGTCATCCTTCAGTAATAGCTAAATTATCTTTACAAGCATGGATATTGGTAATATTTTCTGTTTGTGAGTGGGTAGTTTTCTCAGGAAGCCAGAGATCTTCCTTTAAAGATTTGGCTCTGATCTTTTAACAGCACTCCTCAATGCTTCTCACATTATCTCATCCCTCTGTTACGAAGGAATCATCCCTCATTAGATGACAGTTGTAATTTCCACTGACAGTATGGAACTTGTTCTGGTAAACTACTGTAACTATAGTATTCAATGCTGCTTAGGTGTGCAGTTAAAATTTGCTGGACCCTGGGCCTGCTTCTCATAGCCCAGCAGAGCACAGTTTGTATCTCAGCTGTGTGACTGTAAGTAGGACAGCCACGCTGCTCCCCATGCTGCTGATGGTGGTGGAGGAACTGTCCTTAGCCAGGGACTTTCCTGCAGTAGGAAAGCACCTGCTCCTCTTCCCAGCCTTGCAGAGAAACAAAAACTGAACTGGGGACAGCTCTGGAAATTTGGGTTGGGAAATTGCCCAGGGTGAAACTAGCAGTTTAGAAACGTGGAGAGAGCAGCGTTGCCACATGGGCTGGCCCTGGACCATGGTCTCAGAACTCTCCTGCCACCTCCACATTCCTCCCATCCTGCAGATGTAGCCTACCCAATTGCACATACTGACCTGCACCAGGCTTAATGGTTACTGGGTTGACAGCTGGTAATTCCAGGTTGGGTACCAGCTCGTATCCTTTTTCTTGCTGTTTTCCTTTGCCTTCGTGGTACCTGCTGTATATGCCACGGCCAGCAGAGTATCCCCCCAGGTAGGAGCCACGGGGGCCTGGGGCTCTGTTGCCAGCTGCGCCTCGCCCTCTACCTCGTATGCTGCCTGCTTATGATAACAACATAGAAAAAGATGGTGAACAACAAACAGTAGCAGCAATATGGGGAATACAAACAGACTTTGGGAAACTGGGAGGCACATGCTTAGGAATGAGACTGCTGGAGCCAGTTTGATCTGAGTGACTTTGCTTACAGAAAAAAAAAAGATTTTGTCTTTGGTTGCACCCAGTAAGATTACACAAGTTTTGCTCTTGACATTTCTGAGGGTAAATTAACTGCTTTTTTGTACTGATGCAACTTTTGTGTCCAGTTTTTCAGGTATAATACAGACAGTAAGGAGAGAGAGGCTCCCTCAGAGGTGGTGTCTAAGCAACAGAAACAGCTTCCGCTCTCAGCTGTCCTCCAGAGAAGTCTCAACCTCTCAGAAATGCAGGGATAGCCCAAAGCTTTATCTGGTCTTTAACCACCTTTGTCACACCACTGGATTTATTTTTATAAATGTCTTTTGTTTTCTCTCTGTACATGTGAATATTACCCCTCTCCAACACCACACACTTTATGACAATATTTTGGAAATTGTGGTATTAATGTACTCTGCCTCTTGTTTAGAAATGCACAATAAATTTCAGGAAACTATAGTTCCTGTAAGTACAAGATAATTATAATAACAGTAATAGCCACTAGTTTTTGTTTGTTTGTTTGTTTGTTGTTTTTTGTTTGTCTTTTTAGTGAATTAGTGAATAACGCATTTGCAGTTTATTTATAATGGTTGCAATCCAGAACTGATTAAAGTATACATAATAAAATAATTGTTTTGCACTGATTTTATTCCTTCTGCAAATGGTTTTTAATAGGCTTTATGAAGGATGCAGCACTGCTGTAATTTTAATGTAGAGGACAGATGACATCTGGTAAGTTTTGAGCTCAGGCTTTTCCTGACACCCCTCCCTTTGGTTGCTGAGGTCTACCAGGTGGTTCTCACTGCACCCACACCTCTAGAAGAAGTCAGAAGGAGCACCCTGTGCCATGATCCCTAATACCTAGGATGCAGCTCTTTGGAAAGAGACATCAGAACCTAAAGTCCTTGGACGTCCATTTGGCCAGTGTTAGTACAACGCTCAGAAAAACCAGGTCCCTCCCTTCTCCACCCCATAACTGGTCTGTTTGCTTATTCTGTCTGTGTAGTTCTGATGCTAGCCTGTATATTAGCTTTTATCTCTGCAAGATCATAAATTAAAATGAAATGGAATATAAATATGACAAAAAGACCTCTAAAAGAGTGGTTAAAACAGCCAAGCACCAGCTGTCCTTTGTTTCAGATAGACCTAGGGTCACACCAGCCTTAGATCAAATCTGCCCATCGCATCCCCTGATTGTGCTTACTAACCTTTCACAAAGTAATCTCTGTTGGGCCCTATCAGGGCATTGTATGGATATCCATAATACGCTAGTGTGTATGGATCGCAAGAGTAAACATAGTTGGGTTGCTGAGTTACTTCGGGTGTTGCTGCAGCCCCTCCTTTTGCTGCTTTCTGGTAGCGAGTGTACTGCTCCTTGTCCACTGGCTTGGCCAAGGTAACCTCCAGGCACGAGCCTTCCAGTTCGACACCATTAAGGTTATTCATGGCGTGGATGGCATCTTCCCTGGTTGTAAAGTGCACAAAGGCATAATCGCGTATTTTTTTCACCCGCTCTACACAGCCAGGGTTAAACTGCCCAAAGACCTTTTTAATGGTGTCCTCTGTGGTCTCAATCATTAAGTTCCTCACATAGAGGATTTTAACAGTCTCCATGACGTCTTCATCCACGTCTATCTCTGGTTCTGCCCAGTCGACAGCAATCTGGTGTCCCCACAGCTGGATCCTTCCTGGCATGAGCTTCCTCCTGGCCATTGCTGCTGCTCGATGGCTCTCGTACTCCACAAAGGCAAAACCCCTGTTCTTCATCTTGTCTGCAGCGCTTGCATAGACAATGACATCCAGTACACCTTCCGTCACTTTAGCGATCTCCTCCAGGATCTCCTCTCTCTTCTTCATCTTGGGAATGCCTCCAATGAAGAGCCTGCAGTTGTCTACGCTGCAGCACACACCCAGCAGCCTGCCTGGGCGGATTTCATAGTTGTTCAGCTCCCTGACAGCCCGCTTTGCCTCATGCTTCTGTGTGTACATCACAAAGGCATAACCGCGGTTCTTCCCATCAAAGTCCATCATCAGGCGCATCTCATAGATGCGGCCAACAGACTCGAACACGGGGACAAGCTCATCTTCATAGACATCACGGGGTATCTTGCCCACGAAGACTTCGCAGCCGCGAGGAGGGTGCAGGCCGTCCCAGCCAGGCGGTGGGCCGCCGTACTTGCGTTGCCCGTTCTCCTGGATCATGCTGTAGCCGGTGCGCTCCATCAGTGCCAGCAGGGCCGCCTCGTTGGGCGCACCGGCCACACCTTCAGGGACTTTCGTGGTGCTCACGTTGGTGGAATCGTTGCTCATCCTTGCAGTAGAGTCCTCAGCGGTCATGATGTCAAACTCATTCAAAGCCTGATAAAACCTGGGTGAAGGAAGAAGCAGACACTCATTACAAGCTGCTAGCTGCCACTAGAATACCAGCCCTTCTTTTTTGACCTTCAGCAGTTCTGCAAGCTCATTTTCACACAGATATAAGGCTTCAGAAAAGCAGATGAAAGAGCCATACCAGACTGCATGAGAAGCGCCCATTCTGTGCCAGCCCCTGGCTCATCTAGACCTTCACAAGAACAGTCAAGTAGGAGATAATAAGTACACCTTCACACCAGGGAAAAATGGTTCTTATCTTCTTGTGCAAAGGACAACCTGGCAAGCTTTTGAGCTGCCTGCTGCTTGTGGTATGGTGTGTGGTGTGCTTGTCTCTTTTCTTATAAGACCAGCACTTCAGAAAAGCTGAGGAGAATCACTTCTTTATTACAGGCAGCCTGCAATTGGCTGCACAGCCCTGTAAGCCAGCAAGGGAAGGGTAAATCTCTGAAATCTCGTTCTACATTTAAATCCAGGCAGGAAATGCAGAAATACAGGAGATTGAAAATTCCGATAACCGTGACTGCAGGACAATGGGATCTACCACTGAGCACAAATAAAACATGACACTGGGACTTAGAATAGTTAATTCATGGCCTTTTAAAGCTGGGAAGGACCATCAGAACATTTAATATGAGTGATTGTATATAACATGGACCTTTACATTGTATTGTTATTGGCACATGGAGTCCTGTAACATTTATCTGAGTAAAACGCATCTTCCAGAAGAACACCCAGCCTTGATTTTATGGCATCAAGGAGCTGCAGAGCCTAGCACTTCCTTTTAAGGCTTGTTTGTTAATTATTCTCTTTGACAAGAAGGTATGCTATTTCTCCTGAGAATTTGTCTGGCTTTTCTTCCAGCTAGCATTACATTAAACCTTTCTCTGAGTAAATAGTCTTTCAGTTCCTCTATTTTTGCTTTACGATGGTATTCAAGCTGTGTCATCAAGCTACAACTCTATCCTCTTTTTAATAAATTTTGCAGGCCAAACTCTATTTGGCCTTCACATTTAGTCCTTATTTCACTGGAATTGTGTTTGTATCTCTTTCCACATTCTTCAGACTTTCTGCCTTTTCTCACCCTTGCTGGACGTAGGGATGAAGACCACCTGCCTCTCTTCTCCCCACTCCTCTGTCTCACGAGGCCCATTTCTCCACTCTCCTCTCAAGCGAAGCTTGCTGAGTTCTTTGTCATTTCTAATCCCCAGTCATTCCAGAGATATTGCTCACTGGGGTTATGTAGAACCCAGCAAGCAAGTCTTGTGTTTGTTACTCCTACGTGCCACAATCTTGTGTTAGCCATATCTCGACTTCCTGGTAAGTAGGTCCCACCTACTGAGTGCTCCTCGGTTGGTACCTCCTTATTTCTATATACAATTCCATCAGCCTTTGCATCATTCCCTCATTTATTTGCCACGATTTGCATTAATGACTGTTTTATTTTGACTGTCAAAGGGCACTGGCTCCTGTAGGAAACTCTGCAGGCCGCCATCAGAAATAGCCACAGTTTGTGTTTGATGGCCTGTATCCTAATAAAGGATAAAGCTTCAGCCAAATTTATTTGTTCCATGTAATGGCATTATTTAGTCACAATTCCACAAAGACTCTGATATATACTCTTAATGACAACAATTTTATCATTTGTGTTGCATTGGTTACCATGCATGCATGTTGAAACTGCATTTGGGATTAGGAAACCATACGTCTCTGAGCCTTGGTCTGTGGCAGGGTCTGATCCTGCTGGTGTGTTTGGGCCATGGGTGTTGCACACTGGTGCTCCTGGTGTGGAACAGTCATTCTATTTGCAAGAATATGGAGAGCAAAGAGGGAGGTAGAGAAGCTGGAGGGGCACTGATAGTGACAGTCATGTCCAGGCAGTATTTTACCTTCAGAAATCACAATTTCTTTGAAGCCAGGCCTTTCACAGACATGCATCAGTTTTGATAGAATCTTGCTTTTAAATGTAATTTATAAAAATGATTCTCTTTTTAATGTGTCAGAGCCAGCCATTTTGGTTTTACTTCTGGGAATTATTTCACATCATTAGTAGAAATTAAAGCAGAGAAAAACATCTTCTTTTTACACTTGACAAGTTGTTCCTAAAGATCTGCTTTTACCTTTCTCTGAGTAAAATCAAAGCTTGGTAAGCAGGCATTTTACCAGGGAATAATCATTACCTTCACACGGGCCACCCATTGGCAAGTGAATTACTTATTATCTCAGGGGTAGGTAAGTTTAAAAATGAATCATTACTGTCAGTTTTAGGTCAACTTACAAAACAAAAGTCTCTGTATCCTGTTGTGGGTTTGGCTCAGAAGTGGGGCTGAAGTCTAGAAAGCAACAGATGCGCTGGGAGGGTGGAGAGGGTGGAGATAGAGCAAAGCCTCCCTGATCCAACAGAACCAGCTGCTGGGATTGGGTTGGGGCTGCCCGTGGTGTCAAGGAACTAGCTTGTCCTACAGCACTTTGCATGTCCCCCAGCACCATCAAGATGATCTCTAATCACAGAATCATAGAATATCCTGAGTTGAAAGGGTCCCGTAGGGATCATGGAGCCCAATTCCTGAACTCTGATATCAGAATCTGTACCTGAAAGTGCTGCTAAATGCTGATGGCCACCTCAGCTGCAGACATTATCTTACTGAACAACTTACGGTGAACATAAAATCCATTTTACACTTATTAAGGCCCTTCAAGCCCTGCTTGATGTACATAAATACGCATGTAACACTGTCACTGTCACTGCCACCTGACACTGCCAACACCTTCATGGGGTTCAGAGATCACCTGTTTTGATGAGGAAAAGTGCAGGAGAGACAGAGTGCTCCCTTCTCCTGTGCTGCCAGCAATACCTTGCCTGCTCATGCTGAAAAGTAGTCACTCTCAACAGAACAATTTGCAAAATGACCTCTTTCCGAAGCGTTCAGCACTGTTGATGGATGATTTTAGTCTGCAGTTAAGTGCTCATGGAAACTTGCCATCATGTGCTGTGGGTGTACCTGGGCAGGAGTTAATGCTGCGAGTTTAGCGGTGGGTAAATGCAGAGGGATTCCTGTGCATCCATGAGGTGTGGCTGGTGCTAAGAGCAGAGTCAGTGGTTTAAGCTATGTTAAAATGTGATGTCATGTGAAATATGAGAGCTTGGTTTCTAGCCTATGAAGAAGAAATTACACCTGATCTCCATGACAAAGATTCATAAAGCAGAAAGACAAACAAAAAGTATTAATTCATAATGAGAAAGATTGCATTTTGGAGATGACCAATTTTTAAATGACCTATTACCCAGGCTGAAACAAGGCTGGCTTCTTTTTTTCTCAGAAAAAGGTAAAGCCTGCTTGATTTTTCAAAGCTCAGTTAGGTGTCCACTGACTTCTGCAGCATATTGAGAGCCTTGAGTCCTTCTGGCTCAGCTCTGTGTGCAGGAATTCTCCTTCACTTGCAGGTGAACTCTCAGATGTACATGTTTCATTGAAACCAGTCAGATTTCACTTCCTTCTGCTTATGAAACTCTGCTACCAGTAAGCTGTGTGCAAATAGTTCTTGACCTAAACATTAATTCCTTTCTTTTTATTTATTTATTTTTATCAGAGCTGAGAATATTAAATGGAAAACCTACCACACCAGCAGTGTCTGAGCTAAAGCATACTCTGAGTACCAAGCACCTCTTTCATTAAATGGGAACACCATGCTTTGAGTAACAACAGCGTCGGGGCAAGTGCTGCCAGAACAGGGGTAGCTCAGGACTGCAGTGAGAAGGCAATGCCCCAGGACTTGCAGAGGAGCTGGTCACTGACGCAAGGGGAAGCAGAAAGTCTCTCTTCCTCTGTGCCTGCTGGGAGCAAGAGCTGTTCCCTCTCTGCTGTTGTTTTTTTCTCTTTCTTGTGGCTAAGGAGGTTTGGCCTTTTTGTCTCGGGGGTGGCCTGTGATGCTGAAAGCGTTGAGGCTGAAGAAACCCACCTGCATTTTAAGACATATCTCTGGGTCTGCAGATGCAAGGGACGACAATGAGTCTATCTTCTGCATCTGGTACCCAGGACGCAGGCAAAAAAATGCTAGTTATATACTGAGAGTTCATTAAGACATAAAAAGGGAAATAACTGCATGATACAAAGCAAAGTAATCCCACTGTTTTCCTAGAAGGCTTCACTGGTCAGACTTCATCACTTAAGAAAAGGCAATCTCTGTAACACCTTATCCCTGAATTCACACAGTGCTCAGCATCACCCCAGGCAGCCACTTGCACTTCTGTTCAGCCACTTATGATGAAACAGACTTTTACACACTCAGAGACACAACTGGTGTCTTCGTGGCTGCAACTGCTGCAAATTCCTCCTTTTTCCTATGAAAGGCTTTGTTTGTGTCTGCATTAACTCACCCATACAGTTTTGCTTTTTGCCTTCTACTGGCCACAGAGCCACCAGCAGTCACAGGGCATGGGAACAGGTGCTGGCACCACAGCAGGAAGGAGCACCCAGGGACACCTGTGGAATCCAAGCATCTTTGGCATTTGCTTCATGTTGAGCCTAGGTAGTGCGTGAAGCATCCCACCCAGAGCTTTCCTCAAAAACAGGGGACACTTGTGCCTCACCTGCAGCTGGTGGGGTGCCTGGGTCATTCAGGCACCAGACCCCTCCCCAGGGAAAGCCTTGACTTCTCTGCCAGCTGTCACTGTGATGGCCCTTTTGGTGCTTTGGACTGTGCAAATTCCTGCTGAAAATACAGAATGTGCCCTCATGGACACGTCAGCCTGCTTACTTCTGGAGCTGCTGCAGCTTCGCATTGTGTGCTGCAGCCTCTGCTGCTGTGGAGGGAAGGTCAGCCATCAGCGTTTTAACTAAATACACCATGTTGACAGAGTGAAATATCAGCTACTGTTTCAAATGTGACCTTCCGACTTTTTTACATTGCAGTAATAAGGGCAAATAGAAATCCTGCTGCTGACTTGCAGCAGCAGCTCTGGACTCCCTGCAGCAGTTAAATCTCTGTATTTTCTAAAGTTGACTCTTCTCATGGCAAGTTCACATACAATTGCAGAGTCACAGAATATTTGGGTTCAAAGGAACCTTTAAGCCCACCCAGTTCCAGCTCCCTGCCATGGGTAGGGCTGCTGCCCACTAGATCAGACTAGCCCAGGGCCCCGTTGAACCTGCCCTTGAAGACTCCAGGGATTGTTACATTCATTTTGTGTATACAATGTCACAGGGCTCCTTCCCACTCTGGTGGTGAAACAAAGTCCTATATTTTGCAGGAACACGCCTCACCGTAGCCTCTGGCTCTGTTTTGCCTGCTGCTTGCTGCAGTCAGATGCTAATCCTCACCATGGTTATCCATGGTGGACAAGAGCTGGGCTCCCCACCTGCTATATCACTCACAAAAATGCAAAAGTCTGAAGTTGAGACCCATGTTGCATTGGTGCAAGAGGGAGCAGGTCATTTAGGTCTGGCTTTCTGGTCAGAGACCTTTTCTTATCTGTTCTTACAGAAAGGGGAAGGTCTCTAGGGAAAACGTCTTTGCTCAGCAGAAGGATGGATGATGTCTTTGCACATTTAACAAAGAAGAAACACTTGAGGCCAACAGACTGTGATGGCTCTCTGCAATGTGTCAGACGCATTGCTTTACCTGCAACTGAGCAGGGTGAAAAAGTTGCCCCAGGCTCAAATGCCCAACAAAAGTTTTGATGAGGTGACTTTTCCCAGTCTGGGTCATTCAGGCAGATGTCTGAGGAGAAAGTGGCTAACACAGTGAGCAGCTAGGGAGAGTAAACTTGTAGATCAGACCTGTGTAGTTATCAGTAAGGACATGTTGGCTGTGTGAGCAATCTAGGACTAAAGGAGAGCTTTGTAGGTCCCCGTAGAGACAAAGGAACCAGGAGAGTAACAGAAGTGGCTGATACCTCTTAGCCAAGTCAGATCTTTTCACCCATCTCTCTTTAAGCCAGACTGACATGTACAGAAGTAAGGCCAGGGAGTATTAGAGTACAGTCACTAAGACAAATACTAGAGACTTGGTGACTGTATTAGGAAGAGTCAATCTGAAGAGAAGAGCTGCTTAATACGTTTTGAGGACTTCTCGTCTGTGGACAAGAGGTAATGACCTTAAGTTGCACCAGGGGAAGTTCAAGTTGCATGTTAGGAAACGTTTATTCCCAGAAAGAACGGTAAGGCATTGGAACAGGCTTCCCAGGGAGGTGGTGGAGTCATCATCCATGGAGGTGTTAAAGAAACACATAGATGTGGCACTGAGGGACACTGGGCATGGTGGGGATGGGCTGATTGTTAGACTAGATGATCTTAGTGGTCTTTTCCAGCTTTAATGATTCTATGAGTCTGTGATACACCTGAATAAAGTTTTCCAGGACAGAAGAAATGTCTGACCTATTAATCCTGAAACTAGCAGCTGAAATTCCCACTTGCAGAAGTGGTGATGACATCAGGGATCTTGACCAGCAGGGGTCCTGTCACACATTTCAGGCTTACACTATGAATTTATTCCAACCAGTTTGTCTTTTCCTGGTATGGACTAGGTCAGTGTTATGGGCTCGAGGAGTCATTTTCAGCATGTGCCTCCTGCAGAGAAAGGATCTGTACACAATTCTCAGTTGCTTACATTTGTCCTATGTGGCACAAGCATGTTAACAGTGGTTAGTTTAATTCCAAATATGCTAAAAACTGTTGATTGAATTTTTTGATTGACAGTTCCAGTTTTTTATTGAGTCTTCCAAAAAGAAGCACAGTCAGCATCTAGCACTACTTCGTCGATATCAGCTGTAGGACTAGTGGCTTCTATGAATATATTTGTAAGACACTGAGGAGTACTGCTGCAATCCCTGCCTTAAAAGTCTTGCAGGGACAGATTACGTCCCCCAGGCACCAATGAAATCAGTGCATTTAGTTAAAAAAATGATAGTAAAGTTCCTCTAAATCTATTCTTTAATTACTTTTACCTACTTATGAGGAAAACATCTGAAATTATTTGGAAAGATAACAAGCTGGAATTTCCCTGGTTAAAACTTCAGTTCTAGTCAGGGAGTTTGAATTTGCCTCAATTTACAGAGTCAGTCACTGGCTACAACTTCAGACTAGGATTCCAAGGTTAAGCTTCTCGTTTTCATCACTATCATTAAGAGTAATAGCTCTGACAGACCTTATTCTCTAAGCCATATTATATCACTTCTTGTAGTTAAATTAATCTTGTGTCACAGCAATTTTATACCGAAAAAGAAATGCAACTGAGATTATGATTCCCCTACATAATAAGTTTGTATTGTGCCAACTTCTTGTTTATTCAGTTACCAACCCTTTCTACACCCTTTTAAGACATATTTAATTTGGAGTGTGATCCTACAAAGCCTGTTAGAAGTTCCAATAGTATTATCCATCAGCACTATCAATGCACAAGAGTGATCATTCACAAGAATGGAGGCTCCTCAACCATCTGACCTCCTGGTCTAGAAGCCACAGAAAGACTATTAAAGCAAATCTAAATTTTAAAAAATGATAACCCAATTAATAAAGCCAGAAAAGGTTCCTGTGTCTGGAGCTCAGCCTGTGACGTTGATGAAAAAGCTACTGGTATCTGCCAAAGCACTACCAACACCTACAGCATCTCAGCTACACATTTTTTATTTCTCTGTTTCTGCAATGTACATTCTGTTAATTGAGAGTGTGTTTCTTGAGTGTTTTAACCTACCCCAGTGTGACAGCACCCATCTCAACTTCAACCACTTCTGAAGAAAGTTGGAGTAAGTGAAACCCAGTCTCTTCTCTCATTGTATAATGCACTTTGCTGCAAGCCATTCAGAACTTTGTCCCAACAAGTTGTGTAACCTTTGTGTCGTACAGTTTGTCCCAGCCCTATCTTTTACCCAGTCCAACTCAAAATAATTATACAACTCTTAGTATTTCAATAGAGCCATTACTGACTGTGCCTGCAGATACTATCCTACACAATATTGAAGCCATGTGTGGAAGAAGGCCGAGAAGATGAGAGATGAGTCATATAATCACTCTTATCAGCTTTCCAAATCAGGAAACACAACTCTTCCCTTCTCCACAGATTCACATATTTCAATTTAGTCCACAAAGTCTATTACCACAGTCAGACAGGAAAGTGTATGACATATAAATAAAGTGCAATGTAATCACTTTGTGTGTAACAAGTATTTCCTATTGTAGATGAACTGGAATGAATGGAGAACTTCTTCCAAAGTCAGTTTATCACAAATGCAGTTGAACAGTGTTCTCTACAGAGAATCTGGTACAGAAAAGTGTGTCACCAACAATCTGCTTTAGAGCACATACTTTCCAGGAGAGGAAGAAGTGTCTCAGCTAGGGTGACTATGAGCTTGCAAGCTTTTGCCATAAAAAAGACTTTAAAAGGGATCTTTGGCAGTTGAAAAGCAAAAACAACAGTAGAAACATCTATTAAGTGCTATACAGGAAAGATAAGACATTAATCTATTCCACTTCTTATTTCTAAGAAAAAAAACAACAAACACTATATAGAATCATAGAATCATAGAATATTCTGAGTTGTAAGAGACACATATGGCTCCAATTCCTATTTATACATATATGTAAGAGGGCTACCTAGTTCAACGGCTGTGAGTGTCTGTGAAATGCTTTGCTGAACTCTGGATGTAGAGATAGGCTGGTAACTAGAATGTAGAATACTGTGCCTGAATACGGCATGTGGATTGTTTACACAAAAACTACTTACTATGTCAGTGTTAGAACAATAGTGTAAGAAATTTCAGTTTTAACTAATATTTCATATTTCATGCTGTTGTTATTATGAACTTCTCACACTTTTGTGTTTACCACTTGAATGCAGAGACAACACATTCACTGCTGGGTGCCCAGCCTGCTGCTCTGATTTCGGCTGCGATTTAAGGGAAAACTGATAGTGGCCCAACTTGTGTTCCCTCTCCCCCAGGTTACAGAAATTAAAATCAGCATGGAGAGAACCACAGAGTGGGATGTGAATGTTTGCAGCTGAAAGCACATTAAACTCAAAGCATTTGGCTTAGTCAGAGACTGCATGGTTTTTTTCCTTGTGCACTGACATTTGACCCCTTTTTATAACGTGCACCTTGCACCACTGAAACTCAGTTAGTTATTTATTAAACTCAGGTACCAATGGCTGGCTTGTACATATCACGCTTTTAACTGCCTGGCGTTGCCTGTGGATGGAGGAGAGGGGGATGGAAGGTAATCGTCTCTGCTGTGAAATTCTGTCATATCGGCAGAACGAAGCTGCAAAGTGCAGCAATTTGTACCTGACCTCTGATCTAAGAGATCTGTACAAACCTTTGAACCTTGGGTTGAAATTGAGAAACAAGGTTTACAAGTACAAGGAAGAGATTTCCAGTACTCGTTACCCATGCTCAGGGTTAATATTATAAATTAAAAAAAAATATTTAACGAAGGCAGGGACTCTTTCAGGAGGCACCGCTTCTGTGCTGAGTTAATTCAAGACAATTTAAGTCCATTGAAATTGCAGCTCAGTTGGAAATATCCATCATTTGGAAATGATGGTTTTGTGCATTTCAAGACAGAAATGGTATTTGAGACAGGTGCCATTTGAGATTCACCTTTTGCTGACCTTAACTGGGATTTTTTTTTTCTTCAGATTAAAGACTGGAGAAAGAAGACGAAAGAAGACAAGCAATATTTGTTTCAATGCAATTTCTTCAACAAAGAATTGAACCAAAAATACAGAATTGAAGAGAAATTATTAAAAAGACTTGCAAAAAGCCTCCTGCTTTGTTAACTATTTGCTTTTATCCATCACATTAACTAATTCAGTTATACAGTGCAAAGCTAAATGAGAAACCCATGGAAAAATAATCAAACCAACAACGATACAACAAATTTTTTATAGATGCAGTCCTGCAGTCCTTTCTAGGGGAACAAAAATATATGTGTTCTGCAGGCAGTTAGATTAACGGTGTTTGCTCCATTTAATTAAAAGCTCTCTCAGCTCATTCAGACACCTGGCAAGGCCTTAGGATCCGCATCACCAGCCAGCAGCAGCGTGGGCCACCAGTTCACAATGGAAACTGACACAAGTGAAGTTTTCCTGCAACACCCCTCATGCACTCTGAGCACCCGCTGCCATCCATGGCAAGGTCAGGTGTGTGACGCTCATGGAATGCTTTGCACATGGCTCCAGAGCCACCCAACTCAGGACAGGATGCCATGATACACAGCTGCTGTGTCCGGTCCTTGTGGCAAGGAGCAATTTGAATGTTATGTTAAGATGTAGCACAGCTGAATCTTATATGTTTTCCTCTTTTGCTTTTTAGAGTCAACTGCTTGTTTGTTTTTTTCCAGGTTTTAAGTTCAAACTCTACTGTTGCTATCAGCATTGTCTTCAATAAAGTAATAAATGAACAAATAAATATATAAAGGTGAACAGATTAACATCACATGTCCTATGTCGTAGAACCTTTAAACATTTTACAGGCTACTTAGTGAAAAGGTGAACAGAATAATACCAAACTTCATTCTCTTAACATGTTACCAAGTAGTCACTGTGCTGGAGTTACATACATTGATTTGTATGAATAACGCTTGCATATAAGTATCTTGCTTATTTCTAACCATCTTCAAGCTGTAAGCTCCAAATTCTCTGCCTAAAGCTGTAATCCACTTTTAAAGCTCCATTTTGGTGTCTTTCTCTCATACAAGAGCCAAACACACTATCAGTCAACACAGAAAGAAGATGGCAGAGACAATCCCATTGAAAATAAAGCACAAAACAGCTGTAAATGGCTATCTAACACTTCATTAAAAGCAATAGAACATCTCTGAAATCTGAATTTATTTTCTGTCTTCTGTCTAAAACACTGGTATTTTGGTTTTCAATTTTCTGATATTTGCCATGTCAGTTGCCACACAAATTCTGGTAGGTATTCATAACAGCTCATAGTTCCAGCTTAGAAGTTTTTGCTTCCTTCTCATACAGCTCTTAAAGCCCCTATAAATGCAGAAAAAAACCCAATCCAACACCCTGGCACTGACAAATGCCCACTCCCAAACAGCCACAAAACCAGAGGCAGACAGAAAACCTTACCACCCTGGTCCCACGATCCAAGTGCAATGGGCTGAGGGCTCGAGCCTTCACCAAAGCAGCCCTTCTTCCTAATGGCACGAGCTGTGAGACCTGCTCATGGGGATTATGCATCGCTTTATTGGTCAGTCAGTCTTAGCCATTTAAATTCCTTGGGAGTCATTTGTTAAGGGCTCTCGGGCTGAGGCCGAGTGGGTGGGACAGAAGGGAACAGAGATGTGAGCGCTGCCAGACACCGAGAGCTCTTAGTGGCAGCTTGAAAGTTAATTGCAAAAAGTACGAAGCTAATGAGTTTTGAGAGGGCTGGGCCAAACCTTAAGGAAGAATGGACAAGAGAAACTTTGATGTTGTTGCAGATGGGGGGCTGGGGGAGAGATTTGAGCAGAAAGATTTCATTCAAAATTCAAAACTTGGAGAAAAGGGAGTGAAACATGTACAAACAACTCCTTCCTAGCACAAGGCGTTGTGCAAATATCTTGAGTTACAACAGATAAGATAAGAAAAGGGCATATTTTGTTTGACGGCACAAAGTTTTCAGCAAAATCTTTCTCTTCATACGTGTCTGGCAAAATTGTTTTCAGGCTGCATGGAGTCCATTTGCATTCAGTCACAAGAAAAGTGGTCTGTGGCTCGTGGGGCGAGAGCTGTGTGCTGAATACCTGGAGCACAGCACTTCAGCTGCAAACACGGAACTCAAATGTGTTTGCTTGGAAGAAAAAAGCCTGGTGCAGAAGCGAAGGCAAAGGGGTGGTAAAACATGATTCATGACAGCAGGAATGGTCTGTACATAACAACGGGACATTAGGCCCCAGAAGCACTTAGGCTAAGCAAACAACACACCTTCTTGAGCGGTCAAGAGGAGAAACCAAACTGAAACATGCCGTGGATGATGGATCCGGCAGGCTGGCAAGCAGCAAGCAGAACTGCCAGTGGGAGGAGAGGGCGCAGGGCATAGCTGGGAGCTGCCTGAGCCTGGGGAAGACAGAAAGCAAGCGGCGTGTCGCAGGAGCATGGCGACAGCTTACTGCCCTGGCCCAGACTGGCTCCACAAAGGGCCACGTGGGCTGTGCCATGACCTTGGAGCGATGGCTCAGAAAGGAAGGGTATTGCAAGGAGGAGCGGGAGCCATTTCTCTCAAGGCTTCAAGGGATCCCAAAGTGCAAAGTTCCCTAAGAGGCTACACATGGTTTATTTTTGAGTGGCTTCACTCAAGATCTAGAGATTGGCCCAATTACTGGGATAGTTTTGTATAGTGGGATAGTTTGCAGATTCCACGAATTCTCCTTAAAAAGAGCATAATTACGGTGCATCCGTGTTTAATCATGCTTGTATCAAGCTAAAAATCAAAAGCTGCCCGGCTAAAAAATTTATATATACATGCACACATGCACATGCATACGGTCCTATATTCCTACCCTACCTATCAGTAATTTTAAGCTTGCAGTTTGGTTGTTCTTTAGCTGGTGTTCCTGTGTTCTGTCTTTCCTATGTACAAAAATCAAAGCTCATTCCAAAGCTCTAGTCAAGCAGCTTGCAGCCAGCAGCACCAGGACACACCAGTGAGAAAAGAGAAGTGTTTGAACCTCCCAGGGACAGACTGGTGGATTCTGTGGAGAAAGTGCTGTCAGATGGTATCAGTTGGTCCTTTGCAATTATTTGTCCTTATCTTCTGAGTGTCTTAGTCTGGACACACCAAACGTAGAAACTTCCTAATACTACACATTGACAGGCTGGTCAAGACAGAGAAGGGATAGAGGAATCAAAAAATATAGAGAGAACAGCTAAAAAATTTAGAAGGTCCCATGCAGGAGAGAGGAATTCAGAGGACAACAAAGACTGGCAAAAGAAGCATCGCTGTGATGGTTGCTGGGAGCAAACCCAAAAGGCAATTGCTAGCAGTCTGCTCTGACTGTTAGACTTGTTTATCCACAGCACTGCAGCCACAGTGTGTTAGGCACTGTACAAACACACCTGCAGCCTGGATCCTGGTCCCAGAATGCCTACAGCCCCAGTGTACTACATGGATTTTTTTATCTTCAGAATTCCTCTCTGCAAACGTAACTCATCCGTCACGAGATGCTCTGCAGGCAGGGAAGCTGCCTCATGAAAATTCAGTGGTTTGCCCATGACTGTAGAAATAATCAGTCTCAAATCTGGGGATAAAATCCAGGAGATTATGCCAAAATCTGTCCCGTGCTTCAGTCTCATGAATGTATACGGGGAAGCTGGCATTTAGCTGGTATAAACTCACAGAACTCCCTTCAATCACATTATCTTTTTAAAGTCACTGTTCTTCCCTTGACTTCACATTTTTCTGTTGGAAAACAAGCTGATCTTAATTTTTAACTAGAAGCATTACAAAGTGAATCCTATCACTTGAATGCACAGAGAAGAGTGATAAGTGGACTGAGAACACACTTCTGCTAGCTGAGTGTTGGGCTAAAATGCAGTACGCTCACTTTTAGAAGGCTCTTCAACATACCATGTGAATCAGGAATGTGTAGGGAGGTGGCTCAAGCTCTTGGCTTTCCTTTTACGCTTTCACTTTTAGCTCCACCTTGATGTTCATTTCCAAGATCTGTCCCCACTATCATTTAAAGTAGTGAAAATCAGCAGATAAGAGGTATTCTCAATGGCAGAAACTGAAAATAAATTATTTTGTCTTGCAAGTTGTTTTTAGTGGGAACCTAAGAAATTTGGGCAGAATTGTACAAGTTTTTATCTGTGTACCCACCAGCTTTCCTTGCATTATGAGCCCCTTGGCTTCATACACACCATAATAGTGATTATATGACTTTCCATATGCCTCTTTATGACGCTGGCATCGTGAGAGGGATACATCTAAGCCAGAGTGGAAAAGGGTTAACAGCACAGGCATCCCAGTGGAATGGAGGATAGATTTTGTATGTGCACGCATGCTCCGCTCCTCATACAGCCCAACTGAGCTGCTGTAGGAATAGAAGCATATCTCGCCTTCTAATTTACAGCTTGACTTGATGACAGTGTCACCCTCCACTACAGTACTACCATAAATATGCAATTGTTTCCACTTTTTTTATGATTGACAGCTAAGCAGGGGCAAAATCTCATGTGAATGAAAACAGAACAGAGAATTGTCCATACCATCTGGTTCATGCTTTCTTTCCAAAATATTTTCTATTTTCTCTTACTCTTTCTTGCATGGGATGTGAAAAGCTTTTCCTAAATAATTGTTCTAAACATTGTGAAAGAAAAAACTGGATACTTGAAAAAAATCTGAGATACACTGGAACGTGCTGATGAGTATCAAATGAGGTCTACTCCCTGATGCAATAAAAGGTCTTCAAGGAGACTGTGGGCTTTCCCTCGCCTGTCCTTTCTAGGAACAAATACATGCACTTGCTTCTGCTAATTGGATGTGTTCCACGGGATGAAAAGCCCTACTAGATTACTGATAGTGCTTTTCTGGGATTTTTACAAAGATCCAACCCCAGTGCTTTTGGAGACTGATCACAGGCTCATCATTTTGTTGGAGAGGGTCTTTAATGGGGTGAGAGCTAGTGTTTTTGATAAGCATGGTAAGAAACAGGCTCTCAGGAAGGATTTCAGGTTGGCAGCATGGCATCCTGTGATGATGCAGATGTGAGAACATGAAAGGAGTAGAAATGGTAAGGAGTAAGCAGAGGGTTTAGTTTTATGGTCACATTTGATCTTCAGAGACTACTTAGAAACTGCAGTGGAACAAAAAGGGAATGTGCCAGTTAAAACATTTCACCAAAAGGACACATAAATTTATGAGCAACCCACGAAGTCTCTGAGAAGTCTTTACAGTTTATCAGTATATTCACATATATGCTCTAGGTCAGCCACTATACAGCCACAAAAAATAGGATAATAGAATCATAGAGTGGCTTAGGTTGAAGGTAACATTAAAGGTTATCTAGTTCCTACCCCTGCCATGGGCAGGGTTGCCAGCCACTAGATCACAGGACCTCATAACATTAACGCTAGCGGCCTCTTTTCCCTTTTCTCCCCTTTTCTTTCTTTTCCTTGTCTTTTTAACAAAACCTTTTTGTGTTTGGTCTAACAGGTTCCCTCGGGTTTGCAGAACAATTTTATTGCCTATTTGAATGTTTAATGACACAACAGCACTTTATTGAAATGAGTAACGTTATTTTGGTCTCATTCTTATGCAATGAGATTGTGCAAACACAATTCTCCATTTCCTGACTTAAAAACCAAAAACTGGTAAGATTGTTGAGAATATTGAGAATATGCAGCCCCAAATAGGTACCAAAACATTTTTCTCTTTTTTTTTTTTTTAATGAATGGATCATATGCAACACTCAAACACATGTATTATGTCTCAAAACAGATTTACTACATCATCTCAAGAGGTTTTCAGAGGTGCTCAGGCACCCGGTTGGGACAACGCTCAGAGACAACAGTTTTCCAGGTTCTCTAAGATTGAAACTGTCTCAATGTGTAACCTACGTCAGTTCTTTGGCCTTTATCTTGTCACTGGGATCTTGGAAAATGCCCTTGTACAGGCAGACTCCCCTCTTGTCTGCCAGCCCTGGCCACTTCCTACGTCTCCACTGGAGAGGACAATGTCACAGCCTGGGAGGTGGAGTCCCACCAGTAAAATTGGCTCTGATTTTAACCAGAAGCTTTTCCCAGATAAAAATTACAGTCCTTGGAGGTGCTTTTAAATGCACTGTCATTACACATAAGCCTGCCAGATTCCTGGAGAGCAGCAGTTACAAATCCTGCTGCTGCTAGGACAAGCTGCTATGTGGTCACTGATTGAGGTCAGCTGAGCTGATGATGTAGGAGGTGGGATTCTCTCTGAGACCTGCCAAGGAGAGGCTTGTGGAGTTGTGCAGGTGGCCACAACAGGATTTCCCCTTTTGTGTTTTAATCTCAAGTATCTCTGGTTCATGGGCAGCCAGAGTTGCCCTGATAACCTGAACTGTTGCTATACAAAGTTTGTGTTTCATTTTAGCAAACACTTCAGTTGTCACTCTGCAAGGAACGTCAGTACAGAGGAACTCCCTGGTGGATTCCCCATGTAAGATTCTGTGCTTTTGTTAAAGCCTGAAGGCGGGTTTTAAGTTCTGAAATTTAAGCAGATAGATACTGAATAAGCCCATTGGTTGTTATTGCTTTCAGTTAGGACATTAAAAGAGAGAGAGAGAGAGAGAGAGAGAAAGAAAGAAAGAAAGAGGAAGGAAGGAAGGAAGGAAGGAAGGAAGGAAGGAAGGAAGGAAGGAAGGAAGGAAGGAAGGAAGGAAGGAAGGAAGGAAGGAAGGAAGGAAGGAAGGAAGGAAGGAAGGAAGGAAGGAAGGAAGGAAGGAAGGAAGGAAGGAAGGAAGGAAACCATTAAAACCTGAAGAGCTTCTATATTACTACAACCATTATGTTTCTGTAGGATGTTTGCTTTCCAGTAAAATAAATACAGGTTGGGTTCTAGATAGATATATCTACAAGGGAGATTAATTCAATGATTGCTTTTTGGTCCCTTGGTAAATAAAACACTCTATGGGAAAAAGGTTTAGTGCTCACCAGCCTGATGTGGCTGCTTGAGACCATTTCACAGCATATTTTCACAAATACTGTAAATTGGTGATGCAAATTTAAGGCCCCAGTGCATCCTCCCCACAGGCACACTGTGCACCTTTCCTCACCTTTCCATTGCTGTCTCAACATTTGTGTGGCCACACAGTGCACACACACTGCTTGCCTGCATTCATTAGTTCCTGGCTTTTACGTTATGGCAGAAGTGACGTGTCATGGAATGCTGATACGTTGTCAGGAGTACAGAATGTGAATTAAGCAGAGTCTGCACTCCTATTTGCACAGGAGGATCACTACTGGAGAAGTCTTAGTGTTAAACAGATGAGCTTCATATCAGAGTTAGAATGAACTTCATTTCTTATGGTAGAACACTGATGTGACCAAGTCACATTAGAATCTGTCTTGGGACTGAGAGATGATGACATACCCAGACACCTGGCCTCTGATGCTGGGGTGGCAGGGAGGTTGAGGGAAGCTCTTAGTGACAGTGTGTAATAAGGCAAGCCAGAAGTGCTGTCCCACCTCCTGGTACCTCATCACAATGCACTTTGTCCATGCGGCCAAGTGTGAATCTGATTGCTCCTCCCCACAGCAGCCTCTGGCCTGCTCCTCCCCACCCACCGCCTCCTCTGAGATGGAGGCAGGAGCCAGGCTGCTCGTTTGCAGGCAAGAGCTGTATCAGAAACTCCATTCCCAAGATTCCTTTTGTTTTAAGGACTACAACCACAAGTACTCAATTGCAAGAATAAGATTGGCTTCTATAGTGAAGGAAGTAGGATGGGTTTGCCCATCTATCCGCAGTTACTTTACTAAACCTTCAGTATGCAGTCCCAGAGCTACATCCCTCCAGAATCACTACTGTGGCACAGAAATGCTAGTATAACTCCAGGGATGAACTTTGCAACCCAGCAGTGAAACCACCCCCTGTAACCAAACACTCTCCAACAGTAAAAGAGCACTTTCACCTCCATGGCTGCACCCAAAATGGGGCCCACCACTGGCATGGCCTTGTTGGCAGGTCATACCTCTAACAGCCAGAGCTGCCCCAGGTCACCTTGCTGGGTAGAGCTGCCCTAATTAAACTTGAGAGTGGTCAAGGACTGTGTTAATGGGCAGTGGTAACCAAATCGCACTGTATGGTGACTTTTTTATGGGACTACACTTCTGCTGTAAAACACTTCACTCTCAAAGAAAGACCCAAGAGAGTTGTTGACATAACTTACCTCTACAGATATTTGACAAGATAAAATAAGCAAAGTGTCTGCTATTTCAAGGCCAATAATAGCTGAAATGGTTAGGAATGAGAAGAACGGTCTGAATGGAGTAAGTACTAAATCCATTGGTTAAGTTGTTCCTTCCCTTCCTTACTTAAGAAAATGTTTCTACAATGACCTAGCATCCTCTGTCATTCACAAAGCTTAAGTTGGAAGTATATTCTATCCCATCCAGGACACACCAAATCCCCATATTTTCTATTACTAATGGAAAATATGTGTTTTAAAGAGGGCATTTCCAAACTTTGTATTTTAAAGAGGGCATTAACCACATCCTTGGAGTTAGACTCAGAAGCTATACGAAAAAGTCCTTAGATAGCAAGAAGCCTTTCCTTTGGCTAACGCAGGGGGATAGAGGGACAAAATGAGCTCTTCTGAGCAACATCTGTACCCTCAGGTCTGCTGTGTTTGATATCTCTTATTTCTTGTCTCCTGCAGGGTGGATACCTGAAGAACCTAGTGCACTCACATATTGGTACCTGGGGCTGTACCCCCACTCCTTCATTGTAACAAAATTTCTTGAACCTCTATCTAGCCCCCTTGGGCTCTGTGCCTACATCTGTACAAGGAAATATACAGAACTTGGCTTTGGGATGTGAAGTTACATTGTTAATTGCTTGCATGCTCCTTGAAAATGTTTTAGGCCAAACTACTTGCACTGCCCTGGGCACAGTCTCAAAGAGAATGGGGCAGGGACTGCCCAGGGTAGGTGATGAGGTGTATATCCACCTTGTTTCTGGAGGAAGGACAAGATTTCCATTAAAATACTGTGTGCTGTGCTGCTCTTCTGTCCAGGGAAGAGACCCTGGCATGTTTTATTCATTAGTAGAGATGTAACTGATGGGAACTACTGTCCTTGGCTCTTGGACATAAATAATGTTCAACATGCAACAGAAACCATAGCTGCTTGTGAGGTAGCTTTTGCAATTATACAGGAAATGGCAGTCTGTCAGCAGGTTAACCAGGTGATAAATGATCTTAATATCAGAGAGACAGTCTCTTTTCTGAAGAACTAGCTAAAATCTCAGGAACAAAAAGGGCAGTGACTTTTTACCCTTTACCCTTTTCACAAATATACAAGGTAAATTTTTAAAGGGAACATATTTCATTGGTGAAATTTGCTACAGTCTGCATGCATCTGAGATGGTTGAAATCTGACCTTTCTATGGCTGTATGTATCTTCAGAACACCACTGAAGGTAGCCAGATATCTGCATTTGAAGACATTGCTCTTCCCACTATGTTACTGCAGACTATTCCTAAAGAAAAAGGAAGGTGCTTTTGTGCAAGCTGTTCCAGTCTCCCCAGTCTGACTCAATAACATGATTTACCATGGAACCTCTGAATGTGGACATAGTGCCTAGTGTGCAGATTAATGTAGCAACTAGCAGATTGTCACCTGTGCATCACCTGCCTAGCTACTTAGAATTCCGTATCACCTCTGAGGCCTGAACACGTCTCATATGTATTAAAGTTTTAAAAAGTTATTTTCTATCTATAAAAGTAATTAGCTGCTTCGTTTAGGGGTGCTGGTGAGGAGCTGGTCAAATTTTGATTGGTGGAAATTCTATTAATGTGAACTAAGCCAACTCATTCTTAGTGCCTCATCATCATGATTGACATAATGTTGACATCATGTTTGACACTGATGCTACATCAGTCATTCGATTTGTTTCTCATATTCACATTATGGAACTGGTGATAGTGCATTCCATGAAAATATGAAGTGACCAGGTGATGAAGTATCTGCATTTTGAACTTTGTTCTTTGTAAAATCTTATCCGGAGGATGTACTACAAGACCAACGAAGAACAATAAGGTGATACTGAGGCTTTAGACTGCTTTTGTGTCATTTTAATGGAGATTCTTTGGAAATTCTATGATCTTTTGGGAAAAATGAAGACCATTTTGCACTTGAAAAGATTGCTTTTGGCTTGCTGCTGATCTCTTTAGAAGATTAAACATAATGTTGAAGGAGTAATTGTTGAGCACAGTGTGATGGTTGCTATGCAAGCCGTGGACCACTTGAGACCTGGAACAAGCAGAGAGTTGATACTCCTACTTGCATGAGCAAGAGAAGGACAGGTGGTGGTGGGGGAGACACACTGGTTTGGACACGACTTCTGGGAGGCACTGCAGATGCAGGCTAGTGCCTGATCTGTGCCCACATCACGGGAAGCTAACCTAAGCACGTTCTCACTGTATGCTTGGTTTTAAGCATGAAGCTCTGGAAAAGGTTAACCCTTCCCTCTGGATCACACACCAACACTGGCTGTGAGTCATTTCCACACATTAACAGTTGTATAATTTCAGTGCTTCCTCCAGTGAAGCTGGAAGGCAGCACATTTTAAACTAATGAAGGAAAGCCACCCATGAATTTTACTGCTACCAGATACAACCAAGGACAGGAGCCTCCGAGTGACTGGCAGTTTCTAATGAAGATATTCAGTTGTACTTGGAATACAGTCAGCTTCAAGATAGAAACAGCATTTCTAAGATCTAAAGCAGTCTCTTGTATTTGGTGACTAGGATGACAGACTTCTTTGAAAGAAGGATTTTCTATAATCATTCCTCTGTCAATGATTACAACATTTGGTAGGTCATCTAGGACTGGCCACTGGACAGTGGAGTCACTGATCAGGTTCCCAATGGCACAGTCTGCATCATTGCTAAAGCTATAGGAAATGTAACCACAGTCATAATATCACCTTGAAGAATGGTGCCTGAATACAGTTTATAGCCTTGGTTGCCAGCAGCAGCAGGCTTGGGACTCGTGTAGGGCTACCATGGGGCTGGAGGTGGGGTGAGCAGCTAGGCCATGTTGTGCATGGTACCACCACATCGTGGTATCCTCAGCACCCAGTCTGCAGCTTTGAGACCTCAGCCACAGAGAGGTCTCCTTAGGGCAAAGAGTAACAACAAGACTCATACTCCTACATGCTCTTCCACTGAAATTATCTTTGCAGACACTGAATGATGACTAGAGCTGGTTAAGACACACTTTACACAAGGCTCTTCCATGAGTACACTGTGATCACGTTTCACTAAGAACAACCAGCATCTCTCCTACCTCAACTGGCCAAGGGTCAGCACGTTGAAGCAAGCTAAGACCAGCAGCAACTCACAGTAAAATGCCTAAAGCCATTTCAGCTTACCACAGGCACTCTTGAAGCAAAGCTTCTGTGAAACTTTGAGCTCACAGGTGCTGACTGCTTCAAAAATTTAAAATTGGAAAGGGAGCGAAAATGCATTTCTGCACATTTCTTCGAAACCATGACAAGAAGGCAATGAATATACCTCACTGTCTTTGCATAGCGGTTAATTTCCCTGTTTACTTATGATTCCCGTGATTCTCTTGCATGCTCTTCCTGTTGGTGATGAACACTTGGTGCTCTCAGTCTGCTTTTCTAAAAACGGTCATGTGCCCCACCACAGGCGTACAAAACTGCACCATGACTGCCAGTCCCATTCTCTCTGTTTATAACTTTCAGATCTGCTGGCCAGCTTCATAAAAACAAGGGCTAAATCTAAGGAATGAAATTAAGAAGTGAGAGCTTGTTTGGCTGGGCTACTGCCTGCCCTGAAAGGCAATGTCCAGCCATGCTGAGTGAAACGCGCTGCAACAGTCTCCAGATCTGCTCAGCTGAAGAGGAAGAGGTACAGGAAAGAGCAAAGAAGAGACACAAAAGGAGGGAGGATGGGACAAGCTGAGGACACAGGACAGGGATGGAATTGCTCTGCATTCCTACAGAGGCACTGTAGAAAATCAGACTTAATAAATTCTTCTTCTCATAGATCATCCAATTATAATGATGTTAAATCCTTCAGTTCTTGTCTGTCAAGTTCACACTGAGATAAGGAGCTAAGCATGATCAAGGCCTTTGCAAACTCTGCAAGTGCCTAGGTATTGGTCCTAGGAAGTCTGACTTAAAATGGAAACATATTAAAAGCAAACAAATAAACAAAAAGCACAGAAGTTCTATCTTTCAGATACAAAGTTTAATCATTACGTTGCCCAACTACCAGAAACCTTATCAACAAAATTACGCAACAAAAAAGGTACGCAGTTACATTCTAACCCTGAGTACAAACCAAATTTCTGCATGTCTGTGCTACCTATTCATTTTGTTAAGCATAGAACTCAATAAATGCATAAGTGTATTAAGTGTATAAGCTAGCTTCTGGAAAGAGTCCTTCTTCCTTCAGTAACACTAGATTTAAGCTTTTTTGAGAATACTACAGACAAAAATGTAAAGTTACTGGAAAGTCATAGAAGTAGTGAGAACATCCAATGGGATGCCATATAGCAAGAGTTAAAAAAACAGATTATTGCAGTGGTGGAAGGGAGAGATGTGCTGCTTTTTTTTTTTTCTTTTCTTTTTTCTTTTTTTTTTTTTAATCTTTTTTCCTTCAGTTCATGTGTAGAATTATTGGCTACAGAGAGAGCTGCTTTCCTTCCTTCCCTCATTTTCTAGAAAGAGCTCGTTGCAAAGAGAGAATGTGATGGTTTGAAAGAGTTGTTTTTCTCATATTTTCTCCCATTTTCAGTTGCTTTATATATCAGTTGGCTAATTTTAAGGCAATAATAACAAAGGAGACATATTCAGAAAGAACTGACCTAAGAAAACTGTAAGAAACACCTAAAATGGGGGAACAGGTTGCTTAGTGAAGCTGCGAGTGCCCCCTCCCTGGAAGCACTCAAGGCCAGGCTGGATGGGGCTTTAAGCAACCTGACTTAGAGGCAGGTGCCCCTGCCTACAGCAGGGGGTTGGAGCTAGAAGATCTTAAAGGTCCCCTCCAACACAAACCATTCTATGATTCTATGACAAATAGAAATCTGAAGAGTGAGATATATCCTTTACTAAGGATGTATAAGGAACAATCCCACTAGCTGTCTGGCTTGTGTTTTGGAAACCTCTGAAAGCTAACATGCAGTGTGCTGTTGTATATTTATTTCTGCAAAAGGAAAAGCCAGTTTATTTATTACCCCATTATTGGGCTCTATGTCTGATGTTTTTATTCTCAAAAGCAGCAAAAGCACCAAAACAATGTATTGTTTAATACCAAACAATGTTCTTGTTTCCCATCAGAGCAGGGAAGCCAATGCTTGCTCAACTGTACAGACAGAATGAATATAACCATAAATTTAGTCTGGGCTTATCAAAGAAAATAGGGAACCACGTGAAAACATGGGAAAATTTATAATAGGAGCAGAGAGAATCTATCACTACCTGTCAAGAATGTTCCTAAGTGCCTGTCATACTGGCAGTGCAATGTTTTACAAACTCTGTTGCAAGTTCATGGCTCAGAAAGAGGAACTGACAGCTGGAGATTTGGTGTGGGGAAGACAAATGTGTTCTGTTTCAGTGGCACAGATGCAGGCAAGAGCTCTGGGTGCTGTAGTCAGAATGTATGCTGCTGCTGGAGTCATCCTCCTGACTGCTTTGGAGCAGTTCTTATGGTTTAACCCAGAAATTACAGACTGCACACAAAAGTCTAATTAAAACAGAGAGTTCTTCTCAACACTTTTGTTTCTAATGATGCGTACTTTCCATCCAAACTGTGTTTTGGTTTAAAAAAAATCTCAACCAGTCACAACATAACCCTCTACTCTTTACCCTCTACCCAAATGCTCTTGTCTTTTGTGGAGGAGCTGCAGGGGCAGATACTCCCTTTTGGGGGAAGATCACATTTATTTCTAGAAGGGAGAGCGATGTGGGTCACACTGTGCTCTCACAGAGTGCAGCTCTGGAGGAGAACATGGCTTGAGGCAGTTCAAGAGCATTTCTACCCCAAACAGAAGGCTGGTTCAGCTGCCTGGCTCAAGCCAGTTAGATCCGCTGAGGCCTGAAAACTTCACCATCAGAGGAAGGGCTGGATCTCTATTGTGCTGCAGCTTCTTTTGGCTTGGAGAAAGATCACAGAAGAGGGTACACATGTCCTTTCCATTGCCTCTGTTGGGGAAATGCTTTGCGTACTCTGGTCCCTTGTCCCACACACTCTGTGCATCTGCACCACGCTCAGTTCTGCAGATCATGCTCTGCCCTGTCTGCTGAGCACTCACACTCTATAAATGTCTGTTATTGAGTACGTTTTTGGATGGAACCAACTAGTTCTTGAAACAAAGCGCAGATGTGGCTCTATCAACAAGCAAAATGGATTAGGCTGTGCCAGGCATGATTGCCTGACCTGATGCAGAATTTACATGCTGAGATGTCCTACATGACTCCGTTCTGTGTCCCAAACACATACCCTCAGTTTCATGGCTCTCCTCTGCTATGCTTCAGGTGGTGAGAGCTAATCAAAAGCATACAAGAAAAGCTAATCAAACCTTAGGACTAGGGAGAATATCACAGCTGCTAGAGAAGTCTCAGGATAAGCAGCCTGTTCTGAAGGAGTTAACAGAGCAGTACCATGTACCACTCATGCAAAAGAGATAGCAGCTCATAGTGGGAGCTGCTAGAAGATAAGGAGTGGTCTTGGTCATTACAGCCTTCTTCTTACCCCCATGAATCTGACACATGCTCCATGGGAAAGGATGAAGCAGTAGAGATGGTTGTACAGCCAGGGGACTCTGCTGTGGCCATATTCTCCCCACAGGTTTGTACTCCAAAGTGGGAAACAGTGATAGTCTCAGGGGTCATGTTTGGGGTCAGCACCCCAAACATTCTTTACAAGGAGAGTGGTTAGGCCCTGGAACGGGCTGCCCAGGGAGGTTGTGGATGCCCCGTCCTTGGATGTGTTTAAGGCCAGGTTGGACGGGTTCCTGGGCAACCTGATCTGAATGTGTACGTTTGGTGGCCCTGCTAGGCAGGGGGGTTGGAACTACATGATCCTTGAGGTCCCTTCCAACCCAGGTGATTCTGTGATTCTGTGATTCTGAGCAGGCCTCTCAGCCTTGCAGTCCTCCTTAGCTCCAGCTCGTCTAGGCAGCAGCTGATGCCTTGGGAAAATCACCTGTTAACTATGTTTTATTTTTCCTTACACAATGCAGAACTTTTAGTATATGCTAGTGAAAGTTACTGGTTACAAAAGTTCTCCAAGCACAAACATTATCCAATAGGAGAAATAAATTCGGAAATTGGAGATGCAAGCCACAGATCTTTGACTCTCCTATTTCCAGGAAACTTTGTATGATTCTACTGAAACCTGCCTCAAGCTCAGGTGAGGAAAAACTTATTCTCCTTCTGGTTGCTCAGAAGTGGAGCACTGATCTGAAACCTGGGCATATAGCTAAAAGGCTATTTTAGTTACAAATTTAAAGAAACTCACATCTAACTCCCCATCACTCAGTGTGATGATCTCATGTACACACACTGTTCTCAAGGTAGCACTGCTAAGCCAAGCACCCAGAAGATGGTTTGCCCTTCTTTGGTGCTGTGCCCAATGCTGCCCACACAAGTGCTGAAAACCAGCCCTGCAAAATGAAGAAACCTGGTACAAAAGTGCAAACACACACACACATACACACACACAAATAGACACCTCACAGCATAGTCTGTAGCTGAGTGTCAAACCACCAACCACAACAATTTAAGTGCTGTGCTGTTACATCCATCTTGTACATGAAAGCATCCTGATGATAGCAGGTGAATGGGAAAGCTGTATTTCACAATCGAATTTTAACAAGGCGTTTTGCCTTGGGGATGGTAGGCCGTGCAGAAGAAACAGGTTATTGTACAAAGGAAGAGCCATCCAACTGGCAGCTGACTGCACAGCTGTGTTTTGGAAACCTGGTTTGTTCACCCACCAAATATTTGGCTCATAGATTTTGGTGCAAGTGGTGGTTTAACATCCTGAAACAAGCAAGAAAGTGGAACACCCTGAGAGAAAACTTTGACAGGCATTCATTTAATGAGTCAGAATGCCCTGTTACCTGACTGCATTTTACACATGAGGAATTATTTTAATTGCCATTTAATAATCTGAGAAACTGCAAAGGTTTGAGTGTTTCTTTTCCAATACCAACCATCCAACATGGGTAACATCTGTGTGCCCAGATGTGTCCTCCTCTGCAAGGCAGAACTGCTCTCTCTCTGCACCCAAACCTGGTGATGGATGTAGGGATGGAGCCCTACACTCCCAGCTCGTTGCTGCTCACTTCCTTTTTTCTGGGCCCGTGGCACGGGCCACATCTTCCTGGTGTTTGTGTCTGCTCTTTTTCACATGAGCAGCCAGAGGAAGTAGAGCATGGATCAGAAACGTATTCTGTTTGAAAGCTGACTTGAACAGATGCTCCAGGCTGATACATCCATTTTGGTGATAGTTCTCTTTAAAAAATCTCCCAGCTTCTTTATTCTACCCCACATTAATTTTCTTAAAAAGAAATAAAAGTTGACTCTGTCTCTTACTGACAGAGCTGAAAGAAAATTTATACTCACTATAAATTAGCTATTTGATTGAAAACTGCTACTCCCAAATCTTTTAGCTCATAAGCAAATAGGAAAATCCATTGCACATAAAAGTACTGCCAATATGATACTCATTTGAGGCTTCAAAAAACTGCCCCAGGAGCTAAAATATTTAACAGTCTTTTTAACAGTCTTAAAGCTGCTACACTAAAGAAAGTGATTTTTTTTAATTATTATTTTTTTTTAATAAATCAGGGGCAAGTTCAATCTGGAATGACCAAACTCCAGCTGCTGAACTGTGTGCAATAGCCCCATCAGGAACTGCCATAATCTCTGAGGCCTGCAGATATTGGAGTACAGAGCATTAACTCCTGCAGTCAGAGCAAGAGAGATTGCACTCATTGGCCATTGGCTTGCTTGGAAATCTATTCGATCCTTGCAGATGTTCTTCATCTCCCTTATGCAAACTTGTGGATCTTGCATGCTAATGGTCTGAGTGACACAGAACAGAGATTTTCAATTTCTCACTTCCCTTATAAAAGACGCCTGCCATCTTAAGATAGGAACTATTGTAGGAACTAGAAAGCCCCTTTTAAAAATGATATGGACTTCAGTACAACAATATTAGCTGAAAGTAATTTACATAATTGCATCTCTGGAAAAGCCAAGTTTAACCAAAATAGAAAACTCCCTTAAACTGGATTGGGCAAGCAGAAAAAGGAAAGAGAAGTCACAGATCCCATCCCCTGTAGGCCGGCATGTTAGCACAATTCCACTTTCATAATGTTGCCAAATTTTGACATCCTAAAATGCTGTCAAAGTCTGACATCTGCAAAAAAAGATTTTTCAATTTTTTTTTTTTTTTTACATACTTCCCCATTACATTCAAGAACAAATCTGTCAGGCCTCAAAGTTCAGCTCTATGATAAACTTGCATGCCAGTTAGCAACTTGCCAAGCAGAGCAACCCTGGACTCTGGACACAAAGTGTTGCAGCAAGCAACTGGGGCTCATAAGGACCTGCCAGAGCCTGTTGGTCCATATGAGTGAGCAGGAGGGCTGCCTGCTTCCATTGGGGGGAAAGGGAAGAGCTCATGGAAACTGGAGTTTAGCAGTATTGCTAACAGTCACTCAACATTTTAAGAGAGAACAATAATCCTGCGTACTTCTTTCAAGATAATTTCTTCTTACTGTCCTCTTTCTAACCTACTTCTTCATTTTTTTTTTTGTACAACAGACCTTTAATTAGATTACCAAGCCAGTAAAATCATTAAGCAATTAAAAACAGTTTACATCACATCTATATTAACAAGATTACAAAGTATTTAAGATTACAAATCAGACCCTACATGCCTCTCCCAAAACACAGACAAAACTCCTAGTAACCCCCATGTCATTACAGCCAACATACAGCAGAGCTGTACTTTCGTTGTGCTTTCATACTGTCTTGAGGACACTCCCAAGTAATTCAATGATTTCTTTATTGAAACTTCCTTGTCTGAAATGCAAATGAAGATCAGAGCTGATCCTACAGTATTAAATGAACTGAAATACATTTTTGTCTCCTTAACCAGACTTAATTTCCATTTCTTCCCTCTGTTCTTCCATAAAGGCACACGTCATCATTAAGATTAAAATAAACCTCTTTCTGTACCTTGCTATCAAGACTTCTCACTTTTCATTTTTTCCTAGAAGAAACAAATTCTTCATCTGAAAGTCATTTTCACTGTGCAGAAAGCAGCCACTTTGAAAATGGCTCAAATCAAAGATTAATTTAATGGCTTAGATTAGAAGGGACCCAAAAGACCATTGAGCTCCCACTCCCTGCCATTGGCAGGGTTGTCAGCAACTAGATTAGGTGTGTGTGTTACTCCAGATAGTGACATTCACAGTATTTGCATCCAGCATCAGCACTAACTCATCAGCAATTTAAATCAAAATATTCCAGCAGAAAATAGATAACTACCTAGAACAAAAAAAGCTTGGCACAACAATCTAGAGCTGTGCATGACTCCAGTTTTACTAGGGCTATATGTCATTACAGTGATAGTAGAGAATCTGAAGGATGTTTTTTACCCCAGCTGATCAAGAACAATTTTTTCTATTCAGAAAGTATTCTGGAAAATACTTGCTTGTACTCTTTAACCTGGAAAGGAAAAGAATACTCCTTAGCTATGTGTCTTATCTTTTTATTATTATTATTATTGTTGCTATTAAAGTTGTTCTGAGAATTAAACTCAGTTATATTCCCAGCAGAAAGTCACTGATGATATTTTTCACAATTCACATGTATAATACCAAGATTTCATTCTCTGTAACATCTTGCACTGACATTGTTTTAATAGTTTCTTTGACATTTTGGTTGAGAAAAGTATTGTACTTCTTCAAATGACTGTTGAGTTCAGTTTTAAAGTTTCATGGCTGTGGTCACATTTCTCCTCATTTCTCCTTTCCTACTGGAAACAATTGAGGCTGGGGTCTCTCACCACTGACTTCCCACTTCCCAAGACATCTTATCCTCTTGTGAACCTCACTGAGAGAGACAAAAGAGGAAGATGGGAAAGAAACTGTACAGTACAAAATGGACCAGGAGGCATTTTGCTGATTTTAGGTTGAAAGCCTACACCTCAGAGTGTAGATAGGCAGCTCCTCCAAATTTCAGACTTCCGCTCTACTTTCTCCTCTCCAACTGTCTTGATGTTGCCACCCATGGCATTGCAGTTTCAAAAAATATTTCCTTGCCTAGGGACTTATAACTGATGCAGAGCTAAGCTTTATGTTTCAAGACTTACTGATGAGGAGTTCTAAGTAAAAATAAAGCAGTGATAATAGCTCTAGTCACCTCTACACAATCTACTGTCCTCCATCCATGCTGATGATACCCACCACCAAGTCACACAAACTTTCCTAGCAGCAACCCCAGGCATTCTTCCCACATTTCTACAAGGGAGTGGTGTGTAAAGAGAATTGGAGAGGTCCTTAGACAAGTGCTATCACTTCGTAGTACTGCAGCTTGAGATTTCCCTTGGTTCCATCCTTTCTGTTACGTTTTGTGAAGGGCTCAATCAGGTAGGGCTGGATCGGTTGTAGAATTTGCTCATAATCATAACCTGATGAAGCTCCTTTGGCATGCAGTAATGGTTGTGTAGTTCCCAAGGATAGTATTAGCAGGAACAAACACTATGCAAAATAGAGAAGTGTTTGCAAAATCAAGATTTAGGCTACCAACCTCACTGATTAACACTTACAGATAGAGTAATCCCAACAAATTCAAGCTGGAGCTGCCGACTCATCAACTTTCCACTGTCAAGTCATTAATGTCTGAGATATTTACAGATTGTCTGTCTACATCAAGCTAACTACAGGTATGGCCTGAGCATCTTTGCAAGCTGTTCAAATGGAAGAACATCATGATAAAATGATGAAGTGGCTGCCTCAAATACTGTTTGGAGAAGAGCCATAGACAGGGTTGGAAAAAGTTCTTTCTGCACCTTACTGAATGTTAATACAGCAGTTTTCCCTTCAAAGCACCCCCATTACTGTGGTGAAAACATTTGGCTCAGTAAAGCTTGGCCTGATCCCAGCTGAAGTCTATCTAAGGGCTGCTTAGAAATCCAAACAAGATGTGCACTTTTACTGGGGACCGCTATGAAAATACATCACTGCTATAGTGCCATGCTGTTTGATATTATCTTTGTAAGAGACAGGAAGGGCTGGAACGATGAGTGTTCTTACAGCTCATCAGAAAGGATGAAAAGCCAATAGCAACTTCACACCTGTAAAACATGGCTTCCTTCACTCAACAACCATAAAAGACATGGGTTTGAAAAATTTGTGTTCCTTTTAAAGCCAAATATTAAATGCACAAGAGGCAACCTGTGTACCTCTCTAACTCAATTCGCTCCAAGTATGAAAGTTAAATGTCTTTCCAGCTTTTGCTCAGTATCAGCTGTTTCTTACTCTCATATACCGGGATATGCATTGAAACCCTGCATAAGACCAGTAAAACTGCAAGTTAGGATCCCGCAGCATGAGAGCCTTATTTTGTCAGGCAGTTAGAAAAATATTTCTGCTGCAAGTATTGGTTGTTATTTCTACATTTGTCTGCCAGTGTGTAAGCAAATACAGTATCTTATTGGCAGTTGTTTTTAAATATTGGAAGTAAAGAGAAACACTGTGACCCAGCAGTGTGGAGGCAGGGCTGCCATTCATTTGGATAGGCATGTTTAATCATCAACTACATGCTGCACTCTGATCTGGGCAACATCTGACTTCTGGTGAGATCAAAAGTTATGAAAGTTACTACTGAGAGCAACCACTCACAGAAAGAAGTGTTTTCTTTGGAAGAACACATCACAGGGAAGAAAAACTAAATCAAGATCTTAGCACTCATCTCTCACTGACATCATTGGGAACTGTACACGCATGAATTCAGCACAAAATAATTTTTGTAATTAAAATAATTAAAGTCACTTCATTTCACGGAAATGATATTTCATATTCAGCTGTAATTCATGGGTTAACACTTTGCATCATTTTAGCAAAATTGAAAAGCTGAGGTTTCAATGCAACACGAGTTTTTCTGCTCTGCTGGAAGTGTGCAAGGCTGTTTACATGTCTGCAATCACTGTCTTTTAAGGCTTGCACTTTACCTGATCATTTCATTCACTGCAACAAAAAGAGGAAAAACAGTTCAATGTCACAAAAATACGCTTCTGCAAACTGGCTCTGAAAAGCTAAATAGTTCCCCTTAGAAAACTCTTACTTCTATAAAAGGCACAAAACCCTTGGTAAAATTCATACTTCTGCCTTCAGGAAGTAAGTGAATTTGATGATAATGTTTTAAATTTCTCCTAGAGTAATGTGAAGGAGAAACTTCTACCATGTGGGTGTTGTACAAATGGACAGCTAGAGAAAAGCTTCTCCAGCACTCATGGGCAGAAAAGTGCAGAGCTGCATCGCTGTAGAAGAACTACAGTAGTAACAGAAGTAACTTGCAGCTACTTCTAACCTACTTCTGTCCCAAGCCCAAAACATTAGAAATTGCCTTCTACAGTTGCTGTATCAGATGAAAAAAACAGTGACTATGAATATCTCCATGTGGTGATGTCCTTAAAGAGACCCAGCTCTGGGTAGGAGGCAGAACAGTACTCCTGGTCCCACCATCTCTGCCTGCTGAGCAGCTGAACCCAAACTCCACGGCATGGGAGCCACGTGTTTCCTCAGTGCTCCTTCCCCAGCTTGTTGCTGCCAGTCCTCATAGAGCTGCTGGATGTGGAAAGTGTACAGGCAGCCCTCTACAAGGGTACTGATGGGCACAGCTGTGAGCCAGGTAACCCTGGCAAGACCAGGCACATCTCCTTTTTGGAGATCTTCAAAAGTCATCTGGATATGGTCTGATATGGGCACACTGTTGTGTGTGTCCCTGCTTGAGAGGACTAGAAGTCCCTGCCAACCTCAGTCATGCTCTTGCTCTGTGATTCCAGGCTCACTTAGGAAAGATAATTTCAGGGGAGAAATGGCCAAGTTTTTCATGGCCCTGTTAAGCAGGTCTAGTTTTAATTATATGAAAATTTGTTTTTGGCACCACTTGTTATTTGCTATCCAAACACTGGTCAATGATACAGAGAAAGCATCATTTCCTGCATAAGTTTGTGCAGAGGTCATCCACTTTTTAATATATCCCTTTACTCTGCCTGTTTCTTCAAATATAAAACCTTCTTCCTACCCATGAAGAGTTACCACAGTGCCAACCTGGAAAAGTGTTTATGTAAGGTCTTTGTAGGATCTGTGATATTTTATTACACATAACTCTAGCATTAATGTCTATGCCCCTTTAAGGGGGCATTCCCTTTAAGGGTGAAGACCAATTTCTTTCTAAACAGGATCTCTCGTGGCAGCCCAGGCTAAGCATTGATCTGCCCTCTCTACTTTGTGTACCAGAAAAAAGGTTCCACAGACAAAGCTGTCCCTCATGATACCTGCTTCTTTCATCGTATTTACACAGGTTTAACTAACCAAAACCTGGTAAACTGCTCTGCTGGAAGTGCAGTCCATGAAATGAAATCTGCTTGCTCCATTTTTGCAAATAATAATATGTTATTATGTATGGCAATGATCTAAATTACTTAGATTATCAGATTGTCTAAAACACAAATGAAACGTGCCTCAAAACCAGTAGCAACAGAGAAGAACTGCTGCGGGCTCCCACTAGCACAGTCAGCTATCTGATGAAAATTTGCTCAGATGTTTTGGAAAGAAACTAGCAGTATTATGTTGGACAGTGGTCCTGGGGATAGGCCTTCCCCAAATGAGGTGTTTGCAGTGGATTCTTCCATAATCCATCAGTGGGAAAGACAAGGGTATTTTCCACAAAAATATTTCCTACCTCTCTGACACATGTTAGCAGTACTGAGCTGTAAATGCATGGCTCAGCCATCCCACTGAATGCTGCTGCATTTCTCCCTACTGTCGCAGGCACACCATGGCACATATGCAGTGTCACAACCACGGCTGTGTCAGGGGCATGGAGGATGTTAGCAGTCTTCTTGTAATTTTATTTACTGTTGATACCACAGTAATAATCTCTCAGGCCAAACTAAAATTGTAATAGGAGCAACAACTATTTGAAGTTTAGTTTAGTCATAAAGCATGCACTGCACCACCTTTTTCTCTGTTGCCTTTAAATTGTTATGGCCCCCGTGCCCTGAAACCTGCCTATCTGATAACATTTCTTCTTGACTCCTTGATTTGGAGATGGAAAAGGATTGGAGCTCCTCTGAAAGCAGTCTGCCATTGTGCAAACAGGGCTCAAAGATTGAATCTTTTCAGCTGTCCCATTCCTTCCATTTAAGCCACATAAGCTTCCCTGCAGTCACCAGCTAGGACCTTATCATTGTATGAAAACAGATGAGATAACATTGTCATCACTTTTGTTTTAGATTTTCTTTTTTTCTTTTTTTTCTTTTTAAACTCAGTCTCTGAGGGCTCTGAGGTAACAGTTGAACTCTTTAGTTACTGCAAAGGAAACTTCTACATCTCTCCAATTTACTGCCTAATACTGGGATCACTGGTCCCGGAAGGAGAAAGCAAGAATCACACACATGCAGATCACATACTTCAGTGATAATCAGTGGTTTACCTCTAAGGATTCACCAACAAACTGAAGCTCTGTGCAGTCTTTACCAACATCTTTCTTGAGCTATATTTCATTTCTTTACCGCAGATGCCTGTAGAACTCTGATTGCTTTGTTCAGTAATTTTTCCCTGAACTTTTCTCAAGGAGGTGTAGTGCTGCTAAGAATCGAAATCATGCTTCGCTTAGACTACTTTTAATAAAGTAAATGTGTTACCGCACTTTGGTGCAGCATAACACCACCAAGAATTTACTAAGTGTGTAATGTGCAAGCCCAGTGTGTAATGCGCAAGCCTAGTCAGCAAACAGATCAAGAAAAGAAGTCAGATCAGGGAGCAAGCAGCAAGCACAGCCATGACCTGACGCTGACACTCTTCATACGAAGAAACTGAAAGCAAACATATGAAAAAACCTCTTTCCTCCACTTTGTTTTGCACACAAAACACGCTGCAGCTCCTTTGTGAATACTCAATACACATCAGTCACCTTACACCTAGCATGCTGTGAGAAATCCCCTTTGGGTTTACTTGATAGTCACCTGGGATGTGAAAGGTGATTTCTGGGAGTCATCATAGGTACTTATATAAGAACAAACAGGGAAATTACACGTGGGAACAGATCCTGCATGGGTGAATCAGCTTCCTCGGTGTGGTAAAAATGTTCAATCACTGAATAACTTAAAGAAATTATTTGAAGCCATTCAGCTTCATCTCTCTTGGTAGCATATGCATAATATTTTACTGGGAATTTAAATCCTGAAATTTTTTTTGTTCCTGCTTTCTTAGAACACAGCGATTACAAGGAAAAAGTCTTGGAAAAATCAGTCACACAGTCTATATTAGCAAAGCTCCTTCAACTATCAGCAAGCCTTTTTCAGCGTGAGTCACCAACCACATCCTTGCTGTAATAATTTAGTTACACATTTTCTTCAGAAACTTTGATTCATTTTCTTGCTTGCTGGTTAGAAGATGAGCAGAAGCCAGCTGTCATGAACTTAATTAGAAAACCATGAATGAAGCACTCAAATGCAATGGCACAAGATTTTGTTTTAAATGAAGGCGCAACAAAACCAAAACAACTAGCTATTAACCAACCCAAGCATTAGATGACACGACACAGCCAAATGTATCTGGCAAAAGAAAGCAACAAATAACAGTGCTCTTCTCCACCCAAGCACTTTTCCCACCCCAGATTTCTACCAGGGGAGTCTTTGGAAATCTTGTAACTGACCTCTGCTTCTTCTTTGCTCCCAAAAAACCAAGAGAAGGTCGGTCAGCAGTGCACAGTACCTGTGGAGAAGTCGGAATGCTCCCGTGTGTGCTGGTGGCTGCCAGGCTCCCCTGTCGTCCTCGGGCAGCCCCGTACCTCTGCAGCCACGGCTTGGTGCACAGGTCAATGTTTTACCAGGCAGCCTCTGTCCCACCCGCCCTGCAAACACCAAATGGGAACGTGGCACTGGGGGGGTGGCTGCATTTCTACTGCCCTGTGCTCCCCCGGGAAAGAAAGCACAGAGAGGGAAATCTGTTGAGTGGGGATAAGTGTGCCACAGAAAAAGAAAAAATAAAAAGGCCTAAGTAAATGAGCTATTAATAGATAATTAATGGCAGGTAAGTCATGATAACCTTTCTCTGTATTGTTCTAACACTGCTTGCAAGCCTAGGCGTGCCAGGCTGAAAGCTGAGAGGGAACAGGTAATTTATGGGAGTACACAAATTTCCAAATAAATCTCCAGCTTTAAGAGAACAGGCATTCAAATTACAGCTAAAAGTTCAAAAACAAAATGTCAGCAAGGAGACTTTTTTGCTGTACCCTGAAACCACAGTATGAAATAACATGGAGGGAGGCTGAACAGAAAAAGAAGCAAAAGAAATAATCAGTGGTTTACCTTCAGGCAGAGTCACTGCTCCTGTGCTTTGGCTGCTCGGGAGTGCCCAAAGTTAAAGCTCTACCAGCAATAACAGAGCTTTTACGTTCCCAGCAGGTTAACAATTACAAGCAGAGGACAGCAGAAACGGGCTGGCACCAGTGCGTGGTGCTGACAAGGTGCCACTGCCACTCCCTGTGAGGAGAGGGCAACTGCAGGACCTGGGAGGGCTTGGAGACCTGCCCTTGGGGGTGCTCCCAACATCAAATCATAGAATCTTTTGAATTGGAAGACACCCTTGAAGGTCATCTAGTCCAACCCCCCCGCGATGAACAGGGACACCTACAGCTAGGTGCTCAGAGCCCCATGCAGCCTGACTTTGAATGTCTCCAAGGTCAGGGCATCTACCACATCTCAGGGCAACCTGTTTCAATGCCTCACAACCCCTTTCATAACTAGCTTCTTCCTTATATCCAATCAAGATCACTTGTTTTGAATTGAAACCAGTTCCCCTTGTCCTATCACAACAGATTCTTCTTAAGTGTCTGTCCCCTTCTTTCTTATAATCCCCCTTCAGATATTGAAAGTCCGCTACCAGGTTTCCCCTGAGCCTTCTCTTCTCCAGGCTGAACAGCCCCAGCTCCCTCAGCCAGTCTGTATAGGAGAGATATTCCATTCCTTGGATCATTTTTGTGGTCCTCTGGATGCGCTCCAACAGGTCCTGTCTCTCCTGTACTGAAGACTCCACATGTGGACGCAATTCTCCAGGTGAGGTCTCACCAGCGCAGAGTAGAGGGGCAGGGTAATTTCTCTCGCTCTGCTGGCAGTGCTTCTTTTGATGCAGCCTGGGATACAGTTGGCTTTCCAGGCATGGGCCATCCTGGCCTGGCCGTGCTCAGTGACATGGGCTGAAGGCTGCCAGCCAAATCTCGTGAGGTTGGAGGGTCTGTCTCTGCTCACTGGCATACTGCACTGAATGACGGGTGGCAGGGGCACAGACTGACCCAGCTCACACACATGTGACACCACAAGCACCAGCAACCAGACTCAAATAGTAGTGTGAGAAGTATGAATGCTTAACGTGACGTGCTCCTGGAGGAGCAGTGGAGTGAAGAGGGTATGACCCAGGGGGCTTCCCACATCCACCTCTGCAGTTCTCAGATGTTCAGAAGGAGAGCTGCCTGGCATTCATTAGTCCTACCCGCTGCAGTGATGCAGTGCCAGGCTCCCGGAGCTGGTGGGGAACATCACCTCTGAGATAGTTTCCCCAAGTGAGGCCATGGCTGCCAAGGCTTAACCATGCCATGGTGGCGAAGCGAGCTCTGTGGCTGCAGCCCAAGCTGCATGCTCCAGTGCACCCAGGCCTTCTGGGCTCTCCATTGCACCACCAATCACTGCAGATGTTTTCAGGTGTGGCGTCCCTCCTGCTGGTCTGCCTGCACACATGGGGAATCTCATACATTTGGGATGTAAGGCCACCATTGCTACTGCTTGTGACTTGCTGATAGGACAAGCCCTTGGCATGAGTATGGAAGCCATATGGACTTTTGCACAGCTAGACATGCTGCCTCAGGACAAACTTCAAGACCTGACCATGTCTTTTGCACATGCCTAATTAATTCATCAGTTTGAGTTCCCTCTAGACAAAAAAAAATATATTCACAACTGCTTTACAGCATCTGCTCCTGACTGTGAGGAATAACACTGTGACTAGCACACAGATGAGTGGGAGACCCACCATCTTTTGCCATCTTCTCCCCAGGTTTGCAACATGATGCTTGCCACATCACATTAACCTCTTAGTACCTCACTGATCCCGCTCGTGCAAGTGGAAATACCAACAGCAGCTCCACAGAGCTGTGGCTATCAGCTGTGCAATCACCATGCAGAACAAGGGGCCTTATTTGAAAGAGCTTATCTCTATTGTCAGCCTTGCCTGACCAGCTCGGGAGAGCATTGCAGTGCTGTCTCTCTGCTGAATGTCTCCAACTCGAGATCTCACAGACCTTACTAACCACAACTGGAGGAATGGAGCTGCCTTTCTGCCTTTTCTGCCAAAAAGTCTCTTTTCAGCTTCTTTGGCATTTCTGCACTGTAGAAGCATTTCTACAGAAGACATTCAAGTGGCGCAGCCCACTCATCTGCATTAGGTCGAGATTTTATCACTGCTGTGTTTTGTGTAGCAGTACTGCTGCATGGGCTCTGGCAAGGCTGGAAGCTGAGGCAGCAGCAATAGGATTTGGAAGTGGCAGAGAGGCACGCTGGTGCTCATATTATGGGATCAGCTCAGATTTTCTGTGGCTGGTAGGATAGACAAGGCCTCTATTTGCTGCCTGCTATGGGAAGGCTGCACAGCTACTCACTTCTCCAAGGTGCTAATACTTCTGCATTGCTAATACTTCTGCATTGCTTGCAAGCACTGTACAGGCCTAGGAGCCACTTAGGTTACATGCAGTATTGAACCAAAGGAAATTTAGTAGCAGGCATAGCTCCCAGGCGTAGCTACCACAGAAAAATGATGGCTTTGCCATACTACAGCTGAAGCTGTATCAAGCCACACTGAACAAATACGATAGTAATAATCTGATGGGTCCTCTCACCTTATCTGCCCCAATAGACAAGCTGCTATAATACAACAGAAACTGGAATTTTTTAATTGTTGACAATCAATAAGAAAAAAGAGATTTTTTTTTCTGTATGTACATTTATATAGTTACTGCTTTCTGAAAACCCAGTCTTTCATTCATGTAAGCTTCTATAACTTTTTCTCTGGTTTTCAGAGACTAACATCTGAATAAAAGTCATCCCAAACCCATGCGTTTCAAAATTCCTTGGAATGAAATAGCAGTGTTTTTACATAGTGTTACATCTGAAGGCAAGACATGAACATGAAGACTGAAGTGCCATTGTGAGGTACTTCTCTAAAGTGTTAATAACTCTGGCTCTTCACAGACTGGAACAGGCTGAGATAAAATAATGTCCCAAAGGCCATGCAGCTTGCAACAAGACCCACAGGTATCACTGCCCACGCTTCTCAAACAAATGCAGGCACCTTCTGTCCAACCTAAGCCTAACAAGCATCTCCTTATTTTCTTCTTTTGAAGTCTTTCACAGCAGCAGATAAGGTGCTCCCAGAGAGGTGGATGCTTCTCAGGAGGCCAAGCCTGACTCTGTCATCTGGTCCAAAGTTCCCCTCACTATGCTTTCACCAATAACTGAGGGCAAGTTTGTGATTAACACACCACTGCCAGAGGGAACTGTGACCCACAGAAACCTGGCATTTTGTTCTCCCGTTGGTGCGCAACCTTTATCACATAGCGTAGGGTTCAAGGGCAGCGTAACACTTGAGTATTTACTTACTGCAAATGGAGGAGGTGCTGGGTTGCAAAGCATACAGACTGTAAAGTCGAATGTTAATTTAATACAGAAACTGTATATTCTTGGGCTGGCTTGGGAGCAACCAAAGTAAAAGATATGGATACTAAAAGTGAAAAAAACACCTAAAATATATAGGCTTTTGGGACTGAGCATTTTCAAGAAAACAGTGAAGTGTTAGCAACCCTAACAAAGGGATCAGCAACAAAACTAAAACATGAGGATCAGATAACACAAGGGAAATTTCTGTTCTGCAGTACTCAGTGCAATGAAGCACGATTTAACTTTATTCCAGTTCCCTTATATTTCATCCTGCATGGTAACACTCACTTCGGAGGCAGCACAGGCAGATCCAGAGGGGCTGCTGCAGAGACATTGAACACTTTATATTCCCATTAACAGCCTCCTGTACCCGAGCACATGGTGCAAAGAGGAATATGTTCAGACCCATCCCTAAGCTGTTTCAAAACCAGCTCCTAAGAGATGCTGGAGCTATGCTGATGGCCCTCAACTGGAACTGCATTCCCCATTCTGGGCCAGAGGGACTGCTGGTGCCTGCTGTGAAAGAAATAGGCGGGAGGGGAAAGTCATCCCCGCAAATTTTAGAGGATCTCTACAGTACTGGAAAGCAGCAGAGAAATGAGGTGTCCATTGGGAGAGTTTTTCAGCAGTGGCCTGAAGGTGGCATGCATGAGGACACCGCTCCCTCCAGCTGTGCCTTTGGCTGAGCGTCTGAGCTCTCTGAAATCCTGCATGGCCTTGCTCTGCCTTCCCTTTCATCCATCATTTAGTGTTTGGGGCTGAGCTTCCTGAGCAAAACGCACTGTAGATCTTCATCCATTACAGAATGAGTCCTCAGCTTTGGACAGACAAAGTGCTCACCCAGTGACAAGAGGAAAGAGGTAACAAGGGAACTATTTACAAAATGCCTCTGCTGGCTGATCCTAGAGCTGTTTTGCTATGTTTAACTGGGCAGTTTCATTGGGCAGTCATTGCTGTTCTCTTGGAGGGAACAGACCTTACAAAATACTCAAGATATGTAGGAAAACTTGCTCATGATTCACAGGGAAACTGAATACTGGTGGGAAAAAAATATTTGCAAACGCTTTCATTAGAGCTGATTTGTTAGATACTTGGCTAACCAATGAATGTAGAAAATTATATAATGCCAGGTTAGAAAATTTCTGAAAAGAAGCTGCATTCAGAAACGCAAAAATGGCATTTCGAAACCTTATCATCCAAAGCTTTCTTGAGAGCTCTCTGTTTTGACTTTATCTCTGTTTTGTACAAACACACTATGCTTGTGGTTTAGCAACTTTTTACTGCAGACAAATATTTCAAAAAACTCCCTTCTTTGTAGCTGTTTGACCGCTTTTACGTGTATTGCTGCATTGCATGGTGCCACCCATAGTCACGTGTAGGAAAGGACTGTTAGAAAAGCTACAGCTTAAAATCACAGGTATGCATTCAGCATGGGTTTGATGTTAATACAAAGCTCCCCTACTTCAGCTGCTTCTGCTTCTTCGCTCTGATAGTTACTGAATAAGGAGAACCTCGGATTCAGGCTTTGGCAGTGCTGGTTTAGTTGGCTTTCTCACCAGGCAGTCAGGATTCTATGCAGTTTGGGTGCTTAGGAGATGTTCCTGGTGCACTTCTCAACACACTTGTGTCTGCCCATGCACTCACTGCTAGAGATGTAGCTGCCTGGCGAGCTCCCACGTGAAGGAGCAGAGCCACTAATGCTGCACTAGCGCTGACAGAAATGCTCCTCAATGTGTTGCAGAACCACTGTGTAGATCACATGCAGGCAAGGTAAACCTGTGTTCTATCAGCCTGGCCTTGGGTCGCAGGGTTTGACATGCCTGCAGTGAACAGGGCAGAGACCTCATGGATTTCCTCCCACCAGGTGCTAGTACTCTAGGGATGTGCTGCTAGGCATGGGGAACAGTAAGAGTTTCAAGATTAAAGTGATTATAGATGTCTATGACTGCTGCTTAGAAAGTGGAAAAGTTTGTAAAATTAAACAACTGTAATGCAAATGTAATGCTTTTATTATTTTTCTTCTTTGAAGTATACTAATAGGAAAACAGATTTCTTCTGCTTATGTTTCAGTTAAGGATTTAATTAATTTCTTTGTTAAATATGTTTATAATGCATACAAATTAGATTAATACAAGTCACAGCTTGAGACAGGACTTTTTTCCTGTATAGTTTCTTTAAGATAAAAAAGAAAGTGTTTATTTCATACAGGAGAGTATTTGTATTAAAAAATATTTGCTGCTTACCTGCATGCCTGTCTATCTATCTATCTATCTATCTGTCTATCTATTCACCTGTCTTTCTAGTGACATATTACATTAGGTTTTAAAATGCTCTAGGAGATTGGACTAGGAATGTGCAACAGTAAAAACAAAGAATTTCTAATGAATATGTTGCTAACAATGCTTTAATTCTACTTTTCTGGGCTTTAACATTGGAACTGAAAGAACCCTGTGTTCATTCTAGGAGTAAGCAGTCTTTTTAGCACTGTCCTTAGCACTGAATGTTAAATTTAGGCAAATATTTGCCATCCAATTCCATGCCTAACATTTGATTACATGTGACATCTTTATAGAACTCCACAAGTGCAGCTAGTTGATTTGAATGAACCCCAGGAGACAAGTAACTTCTTTATTTAAAAATAGTGCTGAGGAAGATAACGCTTATGGAGATTTTATAACTGAATGGAAAAGCTAGGACTGAATCAACCTTTCCAGCAGATATAGCCAAGCATGTGAGAAAGAGAGAGAGGCTGTTTAGTAATCATATTCCAACAACAGAAACCACTGAGGAGGCATGTTGGTCCCTGGTGACCCACAAAAGCAAGGCTCCTCTTCAATCACCACCCTCCAGCCAGAAACAGATACAAAGGTCTTACAGCTATGGACACCTATGACCAGGATTAGCATGAAAAAAAACTTACTGGCAGCTTGAAATGGATACAGTAAAAAGAAATGCTGCTTGTTTGCAATGGGTGACTCCCTGTTACAAGGCACTGAGGCTCCTCTCTACCTCATCTCTGAAAGGTCATGGAGAGCAGGAGGGATGCCTGAGTTCTGGAGAAAAGCCAGTGGCACTCCATTCTTCAAAAAGGGCAAGAAGAAACAGCAGGGAAACTACAGGACAGTCGACCTGGCCTCTGTTGCTGGTAAGGTGATGGAACAACTTTTCTGGATGCTGTCTCCAAGCAAGTGGAAGAAAAGGTTATCAGGAGTAGTCAACATGGATTCATCAAGGGGTATGCTTGGTATGCTGGTAACTTTCTGTGATGTCATGACCATCTGAGTAGATGAGGGAAGAGAAGCTGATATTGTGTACCTTGACTTCAGCAGGGCTCTTGACACTGCCTCTGACAGTATCATCATTGGTAAACTTAAGAAGAGTGGGAAAGATGAGCGGACAATCTCAGCAGACATATTGATACAGATCTCTGCAAGACCAGATCCTGAGGGCTATACTTAAATATTTGGAAGCTATTATTTAGCTCTTAATTATCTCCATACCTCAAAATATCCCTCAGCTTCAGCAGACAGCCTCTTACAGCATATCCACCTCATCGCCTATTAAAAGAACAGGAAGATGAGATTTGTGCCTAGAGGAAGTGGTGCAGCTAGGATGGAGCTTGATGGGCAAACACAAAAAGATGAAGAAAGTTTAGGAAGTTTGGGATGTAGTCAGGACTTGATAATTGTCTGTAGAGGAATTAAGAGATATACAGAAGTGGTTCAAGAGGACCAGCTGATGTAAACTGGGTGGTAGTAGTTGGAATTGTGTGGTGGTAGTTGGAAGGAAAGGTAGAAAACAGCTGGGAAAGCACCTTGTGTGTAGAGTCAAAGTAAATCCATGAAAGGAAAGCAATGGTGGGACAAGAAGGTTCTGGGTCAAACTGATGGGATACAGACCATCCAAGAGGCACTGATGAAAAAGTCAAAGTGGAGATAGCTCAAGTGTTTCAAGATTCCTAGGAGGAACTAAATGGCTGGGGCCATTCTTGTGACCAGAGTAATTCATGGTGGAGAGCTGCAAGGTTGAGAAGCTGAACATTGATGGGTACGTGGGAGCTGGGCTGAAGGAAGCTGGGATGCAGACACAGAGGGATAAGGCTTTTCTTGCTGACAGGGCAGTGGGGAGGGCTGGAGGGAACCAGAGCTCATCCTGCCAGGGGAAGGGGGAGTGGGAACCTAAGGGGTAACGGTTCAGCAAGAAGGAAACAATGCGCCTTTTTCCTGTTTGTGACAGAAATAGCTTCAAGCAGATTTTCTTACTTACTAAAAATCTTCACATAAAAGGAGCCTAGGAGAACCAGCAATACCCTCTCTACATCACATGTGCAATAAAAATATGTTGCTAAACTTGTTTTTTTTTCCTATGTAAGGGCTAAAACCAGAATATTGTTTACTTCTATGCACAACCAGTAATACTTTATGCTTGCAGTGTTCCCATCCATTGTATGAAAGCTGAAGAACTGAATAACACAATGTTCTGTACCAGAAAACTGCAGCATTTAGCTAGTGTATCAGTTTCCCAGAGTAGTTTTATGGTATTTCTATTTTTTTAGATCTTCCATTAATGCTCAAATGACTCACTGGATCAGTTTTTCCACGCAAAGAAATTATTTAAGGGTAAATCTGTAATACCACCTTCAGCAAGCATATTGATGCATTTTCTGAGGGCAGGGGTAAATGGCAACTTCTGCACCAAATAATCTGTGCAACATAGCTGTCCTGAGGAATGCAGTGTGACTGGTGAGAAAATTCTGATTCAAGGTATAAAATGTATTTTTCTCCTACATCCATTTTTACAATTCAAAAGCCTTTCACAAGATTCTGCAAAATTCATGTTGCGAGCTTTCAGATTATGCAGATGCTGCATTTCGATAGCTGAATCCTCTGCTACCCATTAATATGAAAGTGGGAGCTGATGGATACATTCATTACAGGGGGAAAAAGTGCTGACTATTTTTAAGCACAGTTGCGGTTGACTGGGTTTCAGTTCAGCTCACCTGCAGGCTAGAACTCTGACTTGGCAGGTTTGGATTTGATTTACATTAGAACTGGAATTACACAGTTTGCTCTAAGTAGCCTTTGCATGTGACAGAGGAACGCTTGGGAGCAGCTTGTTCTTGTAAGACTTCTGCTTTACTTGAATAAAACCTCTTTGAGAACAACAGTTTGCATTTGAGTTGACCTACATCTGTACTAGAGATCTTCAGCTGTGTGGATTCAGAATGGTCTCCGGTGAGGATTTAAATGCCTGAAATGAAAAGATGTATCAAATTCAACACAGCTTTATTTATTCCACGTGGATTTAAGTTTGTTTTTTTTCCAGGCATTTGAAGTTTTGTCTGTGTTCTGCACTCCTGCCTGGGTCATTTTGTGGCACTGCACATCACTCACTGACAGATAGATTTTCTTGTTTCTTAAACACAGAAAAATAGGTGTACTGAAACCATTGCTCTGAAATAACATACACTCAGAGGGCTAAAAGGATGTCACAGATCATTGTGAATTGAGGTGACAAATCATATTTTAATGACTACCAACACTCCAAGCATTACTGGATTAAGAGAAGGATCTTACAAAGAGTCTCAGGAAAGACTGCAAGGCAGCTGTTTGAGATTTGCTCAGTACTAATAAAATACCTATTTCTGAAACCAAACAAGTTGTTAGTATTTCAGCAATGTCAACAAGCGATGATACTACAAATCTGAAAATGTGACTTTTCATGATGGATTGCACTTTTTCTTTTGCAACCTACTGTCTTATTCTAAGCCTGAACTTGATTGGTATTTTGGAATAATCCTGAAGTCTTGCATGGGGATAGTCAGTATTTCATATTACGTTTACATACTTGTGGGCTTTTAAATGCTATTAGTGGCTTACAGTTGCACAGCCCTTACATGAAAGAATCCCAGCTCATTTGCTAAAATATTTTCACACAGTATTCACAAAGTAACCTCCTTTGGTTTCCAGACAGCTCTGAAGGAGGACATAGCGTGAAATGGTACATGCTGCCCAGAGAGGCTGTGGAGTCTCCTTCCCTAGAGATATTCAAAACCCAGCTGAATGCTTTCTTGCACAACCTGCCATCAGGATCCTGCTTTAGCAGGGAGTTGGACTGGATGATCTCAAGAGGTGCCTTCCAAGCCCCTTCCAAGAATCTGTGATTCTGTGAAATACGACTGACTGAAGGACACTGGAGAATGAGATCATGTCCAATGCAAAAAAAGAGTAGTGAGTTTGATGTCATTGTTTTGTTATTTGTTTTAGGCTGTGTCTGTAAATTTCTGATTTGCCAGTTATTTTTGCTTCACTAAATGTAACACCTTATCTCTCACCAGGCATTGGGTCTGACTGAGCCTTGGTGAGGAGGGTTATTGCAGGATATTTTCCAGGTCCTGAGCACCTGTGTGAGAGAAACTGGGGACACTTGTTTCCCCACCCTTGTGTTTCTTCCCACCATAGCCAGGAGGATGCTGGAAGAGCCCTTTGCACATTTAGGGAAAAGGTAAGGTACTTTTTCATGCCAAGCTTCTTTCAGGAATGAAGGCAGTGGCATGTTGTAACAAGGTCACTGCTAGATACGTGTAAGGGCAACTCAGCAAAGATAAACAAACAAATAAAAGCACAGATGGAGGAAAAAAAAAAACACCAATCTTTTAGATTTACTTCTGTTCTTAACATGCATGTATGATGCTTAGATGCTATTTTGATGGACATTGCAGTTCAGCGACTGATTGAATCCCAGCTACGGAGCCAGCTTCTAGTTCTTGACCAATGCAACTTCATTAATAGATCAAATACTATTTAACTGGCTTGAGGTTAAGTAAACCATCAATGTCAGTCAGGTTTTTCTTACGGTGCTGAACCCTATCCATGCACATTCCAAACAAAGCATGTACCAGGCGCGGTTGTTAGGGATCACACCATGTATTAGCTTGAAATTCCAGGATGTGAATCAGCCTACAGACTGCTGCAGAGCCTGCAGTGATCTTCTGCAGAAAATGGCACGTGGATTAACACTCCATTTTTATCATGTGCTTGTCAGTGCTTTGGGTGTTAGGCCTTGCTGGTGGTATTCTTTGTTAAACAGCAAAAAACAAAGCGTTAGCTTGTAACTCCTTTGGTGTGCAGATCTCCCATTCACGCTAATGTATCTCTGGACTGACAACAAGGAGGGGAAGAAAGGAAAGAGAAATGAATTTAAAATTCCAGGACTGTGCTGAGGAATTGCCACTGTTTACACAAAACTGCATCCATCCCTGTGGGACCCACAGTGCTGCTGGTTATCAGGAGCTCTACAAGCTCATGAGGCTCTGCTGAAACTGCCAGAGGGTGTTTGTAGGTGATTCATCTCCAGTCAACAGTCTGACATGTCCCATGTCTGAGGATAGTCCCCTTTGGTGCCTCGTGGGATGAGCCAGCATATCCTATATATATTTCCATGATGCTTATTTTAAGAAATTAAGTTTTATGTTGGTTCTTTTCCAGTCAATTGAAGAAGGAAATGATGAGAGTGTAAGTCTCTCTAAAAAGAGGTTTCACTCCTTTGATGTTGTGAATTTTCTGTAAAAACCTGTGTGCCTAAGGACTATTTATCTTTCTGACTGAGATGTGGAAGCAATGTCCAAGTTAAGTTGTAGAATCATAGGATCATAGAATCATTAAGGTTGGAAACAACCACTATCATCATCTAGTCCAACTTTCAACCCATTACCACTATGCCCACCAATCATGTCCCCCAGTTCCACAAATGCCTCCCATTTCTAATCTGAAGAAAAAACTGCAGTCCTCAATCACACAAATTATTGTGTAGGTCAGAATCCACCAAGACATCTGATATCAGATTTTGGTTCGAGACAGGGTCCCTAAACCTAAAACTACAGTCAACATAGCTGTACCGTGTCAGATGTGCTCTTACACAGTGCTTATCTTTATAGCATCAGAATACTTTTCAGCAGACTTTTAAGGAAAATGACTAATACCAAAATTAAATTGCTTTATCCTCTCTGAGACATGAGCATAAAACTCTACAGCATTTCATAGAACTTTAAAAATGCTAATGTTATTTACAAAACTAGTTATAAAAATCTGTATTGGAGGCAGTACGGAAGTTGGTAAGAAAATATACCCCAAGTCCTTGCTGTCACAGAAAGAAAACTCAGGGCTGATGACCACATGCATTTGTGCAGAGCTGTATGCACAAAATCAGCAGTATCACGTCTTTTGCATTTTAAAAACTATTTTTTCCCAAGCAATGGGAAAATCTGAGTGATTTTTTCTGTTTTTTTCTCTGTTTTCATGACACATTTTCCTAGCACTACGTTGGATCATAACATACAGCACTCAGGTTACAAATCTACAAAACACAGTGGGCCAGAACCAGACACTCAAAATCTCTTCACACTTTAAGGCAATGCAATAGCAGTGATGCAATATACTTTGCCAAAGTGCTGGCCATTGCTGCAGTATAACAGAGGGAGATAAATAATGCTATTTTTTTCTGGTGGCCTGAAGATAAGCAAGTTATTTAAACTAATGAGTATAATGTTTCCTCCTAATGTTGTCAAGCACAAGTAGAATACAACTGCAATGTATTGCTGTGAAGGGTGTTTTGTTTATTGGCTCCATTTTTTAATCTAGAACCTCTGCAAAAATTCTTTAAGTTTCATAGAAGAAAGCACAGAGAATTCTGAGTTTCCCTGTGCTCAGAAAGAGGTGCGAAAGTGAGCAGGAGACCCAGAGAAAAAGGTACTTTTGGCTAAGACAGATTTGTCAGACTAGTTTGAAGAGTTATAAAGCCTTCCTAACATAACTAACTGAGCAGTACCATACATCTGGGTAGCATGGCTTCAGGCAGTTTAGCCTGAATTTTGCTTGATTCCCAGCCAACATGTCTTCATGCAATACTCCTCCTGCTCCTGAATCCTGCTCTTTTACTCTGCATTCAGTACCTGTAGCCATGGTGTGGTTGCTGGAATGACCTCTCTCCACGAGTACTATAGGATCAGCACTCCCAGCACCACTCCACCCTCCAACTCAGGAGCAGATACAAAGGCAGAGCACTTCAAATTCACCTACTCAATCTGTGCTAGTGCAGAATATTAGCACAAAATTTGTTCACCATAAAAAAAAAGAGTGGCTTTTTCTGTTTGTTTGTTTTTTGTTGTTTTGTTTTATTTTGTTTTTTAATGTTGTGAGTCCACGTAGCCCATTAATCTGGCCAATGTAGCTCAGTAATACACAGCAGTGACCATGTGCCTATACCTGGAGATGAGTAAGAACAGGACAAGCATGTCTGATCTTTCCTTCAAGCCCTCTTCCAGACTCCAACCATTTTCAGCTCAGGGCATTCCTTGAGACTGATGTTATTTGCCATATAGTGATGGATCATTCTTCCAAGTACCTGCCCAGTCTTCCCTTCTGTGCGTGCAAAACCTTTTGCAATTATCACACCCTTTGGCAAAGAGTTTCACAGATCTACTTCGTGCTGTATGATGAAATATCTCTCTACATTTTGACAACAGCTCCTATATTTTGAGAACAGTTGCTACTTTTTGCTTTGGAAGAGGCAGTGAGCAGCACAGACCCCACCTACCCTCTCCATACCACTCAGGATTTTACAGACCTGAGTCAGTTCACCCCCCTGGTAGTCTCTTTTCCAGGCTGATGAGCCTGAGCTTATCAGCTAGAAGCTGAGCATTTACACCTATGTTTTGGCTGCCTGTTTCCAAGGGATTAGGGAATTCAGCAAAACGCTCTTTTTGCCCAGGCTCATTACATATCCTCAGCACAACACTTCAGCCCACGTTTATCGGTTGGACACTGAACTTCTTGAACATAACAGCCACACAAATCTTGGTGTGTGCTAATGATCCCAAATATTTAATCTGTAGAAATCCAACCTCCTGGACTGGTCATCAGTGTTTGAGCCACCTACAACACAGTGAGCCTGAAGCAGTTGTCTGACCCCAAAATGCAACCTGTGACCTTAAAGAGCACATCAACAGGCATACTTGCCCTCAGGAGTACTCATTTGGGGGACTCAGATTGATAAATTAAACCATGTATTTTCCTAAAATTGAATAAACATTTGGAAAAACTAAGAGTTCTGTCATGACCCAGTCGCAGTTTTGGTCCATTTCTGACGAGTATTGCATTTTATCTTCTTTCTGAACATTGGATTTATTAAGTCCTTTGCAGCTTTGTTGAACAGCTCTCAAGTAGCCCATCTACTTGATAATTTTTCCAAAGATAATTTCATAGGTTTCATTGAGTTCCCACAATTGCTCTTGTCTTGGTACTCTGTGAAATAGCAAAGATTTTGCTTTATTTGCTGTATTAAATGTAGGCTATTATATCTAAGATTCCTCCATTATTTAGGTGCACTCATTAGATTTTTGTTACGCTACATGACATCGTTTCTCTTCCATCACATAATTCTTCCAGATTTTCATTTGGCTCATATTTTACTTTCAGTTAGCTAAAAGAGTCAGCCAGAAAGTGGAATTTTTGAATGATGATATCAAATAATGTAACATGAAAGTGACCGAGATAGTGAGCATTCATACACTTATCATGGTCTGCAAATGTCTGCAATTGATGCTACTGAGATATATGCCCCAACTGACTTGACCCTATGAGCTTTTCAATTGCCCTCTGACAGCTTAAAGTTCAGGATGAGATCAGACCCTTTTTCTTCTAAAAGCTGGCTTACTGAGGAGCAACTTTTAATGGTTTTGCTTCTCTTTGCTCAGTAAGTGATTTGTAATGGAAATTCTGCCTGATCATGCAGATCTTGTTTAGGCAACATATTTTTTATTGGTTTTGCATCCATTCATCTTAATGATTTGTTTTAAAAATGATTTTAGATCTAGCTAGAATAAGTGGCAGATACTGAGGGCTCGCCTCTTTGCAATTTTAAAGGAAGTTAAATGGATGGAACTGAGATTATTTCCCAATTATTTATAGATTTCTGCTATTGGACAGTGTTTCGGGATGTTCCAAAGTGAATTTAAGATGAAAACAGAGGCCAAAAATATCTGTTTGGCAACGCCCTCGGTGAGGGTGTCTTGCTCAGCATCACTCCTAGGGGCACCGGCATTTTGAGAACTTGGCAGTGACAGACACAGAGAGGGTTTTACTCCTGGAAGAGTTCAACAAGGTTGACCTGCTAGCTGTTGCTTGTAGTCTTTCTCTCTAGTTCCAGACTATCACGCTCATCTTTTTTCCTCAGTATAACTGCAGGGCGGTTATAGTGCTTCGCTTATCTCCACAAGATGTCTGCCAAAGCCACTGAAATTTATCATATCAAGCTGGATTTAATCATCCCTCCTAGAGTTTATCTCTGTCTCAAGTTAATAATTAGATGTTTAGCATATAATGCAAGCACCCCTCTTGTTCATTTTTTACCAGTGTCCATTCTTTCACTTTGTATTAGCTACTCCTTTCCTCCCTGGACTTCATGCACAGCAGGAACACAGGTACCATGGTCATCAGCATTCCTTCCCAGAATCGCCTGTCTGCAGCTGTGACCCCATAGTTCACTGGTATGACCTGCATGGTGCCCAAGTAATTCATATCACTGAGATCAAAAGTCCAGTAGGTTCAATTCTTGATCTCTTTGCTCAGCCTGTTACTGCATTTATATTTGCCCACTCTATTGGATCTTCAGCAGTCCTGTCAAACACAGACCAGAGTATGAGTGTCTGGAGAACAGCTCTACAGAAAGGGATCTGTTGCTTCTGCTGATGACAAGTTGAACACGAGTCAGCAGTGTGCCCTGGCAGCCAAAAGGGCCAACAATACCCTGGGGTGCATTGGGCTCAGCACTGCCAGCCGGGCAAGGGAAGGGTTTGTCCTGCTCTGCTTTGTGCTGCGCAGCCTCTCTTGAGAGCTGTGTGCAGGTTTGAGTGCCACAACATAAGAAGGACTTAAAGCTGTTAGAGAGCAACCAAAGAAAGGCAACAAAGACAGGGCAGGATCTGGAGGGCAAGATGTATGTGGAGAAGTTGAGGTCCCTTGGTTTGCTCAGCTCAGAGCAGAGGAAGCTGAGGGGAAGCCTTATGACAGCTTACAGCTCTTCACATGGGGAGTGGAGGGGCAGTGCTGAGCTCTGCTCTGGTGACAGTGACAGGATCAGAAGGAATGGCATGAAGCTGTGTCAGGGGAGGGTCAGGTTGGGTGTTAGGAAAAGATTCTTCACCACAGGGCATGGAACAGGCTCCCCAGGGCAGTGGTCACAGTCCCAAGCTGCCAGAGTTCAAGAAATGTTTGGACAATGCTCTCAGACATAGAGTTTGAATTTTGGGTGGTCCTGTGTGGAGCTGGGGATTGGACTCTATGATCCTTCTGAGTCCCTCCTGACTCAGGATACTCTGTGATTCTATGAAATCCATGGGAAGGTATTTTCTTTCTCAAAAGCAGGATGGATTTTTATGAGCACAAACTGAGAGGCTGCTTCGGAAGGAGAGCAGAGATGGAAGTTAGCAAAGGGTAACAGCAAAATATTAGGAGCTGGCAAGAAACCATGAAAGAATGCTGCCCACTTATGCAGAAAAACTGGGTGCCAACCACTCACCCACCCTGTTATTCAAGTTCTGCAGAAAAGGTCTCCCAGAATTAGCTCTTAGAATCTGATTGAGAGACACCTCTGATGTCTGAAACGGGTTTGCCTTGGGGTTGTTAAATGCTTGCTCCATGTGATTGGGCTAATTAAAAGTTTTGAGCCAAATAAATCCCTGTTTGTGAAGGTATAAAAGCTAAGAGGATTAGATGTTAGTTAAACTAGACATAACTGAGAAACAAGGTTGTTGCTGTTAGTTCTTAAAAATGCCACCCTAGTACGCACAGGGGAAACTTGTGGATAATAGAAATTAATCTGTGAAACAGAAGTCTCAAATGTAGTTAAACCAGCAGGCATATTCCATAGAAAAATAAAAGTGTCTTCCTTGTATTTATTATTGCCATGTAGCACAGGAATACTTTGTTTCACTACAGAAGTTGCTGTTTTGAAAACCATCTTTAATTGAATGAGTCTGAACTCCTGCATTCTTCATGTAAAGGAAATGCACATACCTTATACAGTTCTATGTTTACCACATAGACCTTTTCAGTCTACCACTAAATAGAAATAGCACAGAATCTTGGTAAAGACACTATGACATCCAATTTTCATCGGAAGATTTGACTGCTACTAAGCTGATCAAATGGCTGAGTCTCATTAATGTCATGCTGACCAGCCATGGAGCCAGTAATGACTTCCTACCCTGTCCTTCCAGGGGAACTCAGTTATAAAGAATTGGCTTGTTTTGTGTTTCCAAGGGAATCAGAAATCATTTGTTTTCTTCTCATAATGAACTGCTTGCAACTGCATCCCCAGTAGGGGTAGATTAAAGCAAAATGGAATTTAGACCCCACAGTGTATCAGTGTCCTCCTTACTACAAAAAAAAAAAAACAACAACAACAACAAAAGAGGCATTTAGTGCCTCCATACTCTTCCTTCCCTTCTGAAAATGCACTCTTGTTTAATTCTTGCTCAGAAATTCTTGACTTTAGCCTCAATGAGACGGTTCATTTTGACAGCAGCCAGCAGCTCTTAACATCAGCATCTGCTGCTACCTATCATTTTGCCTTCTTTCACTGTGCTTCCTGGGCAGAGATCCCACGGATGGTAGGGCTTTATCTTGATCATCCATCCCATTCTCCTGTACGAGTCTTGTTCTATAATGTTTGATAATACTGGTAGTGCTAATTATGCTTTTATATGAATGAAAATACTTTGCCTGGGGACATAATAAATATACACCTGATCCGGGAGCCTTTGAAAGAAAAGCATTCTGCTGATCATTGCCAGTAAGGAAGGTAGAGATGTACAAACAACCTGCAGAGAAGTGAATTAAATAGCATCAGTGAGCATTTCCAGGTGCTGAAAACCAATTGCTCCAACTAATGGTTCATAAGTTCCCTGGCACACTTCTGGCCCAAGTCATATAAATATCATTTGCCCAAACTGAGAATGAATGCCACTGTCCCAGGCATTGGCTTGGGTTGGCGTGAGCTCTGGATTGCTCCTCACATGCAGTCTGGGTGCAGCCATTTGGGAAAGGCAGCATCCTTCTCTGGAGGCAGACAGCATCTGTGCCAGATGCAGTTCCGGGCTTGTTTAACCTGCTAGCAGACATATCCAATGAGGAGCAGAGAGAGAAAATTGAACTCATTCTTTAGCAACCAAAGTAAAGAAATCTTTTACATCTGGAAATATTGAGGAAGATGATCAAATAATTTATATTGCAACAAGTTTGTACTGCCTGCAGCTAGAAGAACTGCTCTCAATGAGAACAGGAATGTGGTCGAGCCTGCAAGTCGTGATAACAGATCTTTATCTAACATTTTTGGACGGTCTACATATGTCACAGGTACATTACCACAGAGCTTAAGAGCCCATGTGCAAATTTGATGGTTTGGCCATCAAATGCTAATGCCACATCTTTACTTTCTTTAATTCTTTCGGGAAGGCAGCCTTTTTCTCTCTCTTTTTTTTTCCTGTCACAAATTGACCTTGGAAAAACGTATAGAAAAGAATCAAACAATCTTTTTCCCTGTTTTTCTTCACAAAATAAAGCCAATTTCAGGTTATTTTTGTTTGCTTGTTTGTTTGTGTTTTTCTGTTTTTTTCTTCTTTTTTTTCTGTTGTGATTTTCAGTTGTTCCCTACAATTTCCACATCACCTGCTCCAAATTGAAAAATGGAAGTGTTTTCCCTGTAATTTGTACTTTTATGCAGATCAGATTGTTTCATTAACCCAATACAAACAGATAGTTTTATTCATGTAAGAACCTCACTTTTTCATTACTCATTTTACACAGTTTTCCTCCCATTGGAATTCTGATGATCTTGCATATTGTAAGGAAAAAAAAGTACAGTTACGGATTTCCATGCTGATGTTTCATCAGATGTGTGGGTTGATGCTGGCTGCAGGTGAGAAATACCAATTTGGTATATACCAGTCCTGCTCATCTAGTAGAAGGATTAAATAACACATCTCCTGGCCCTCTTACAGTAGGATGATTCAAACAATACGTAGGTTTCCAGGCTGCTGCACAAGATCACTGTCTGATCACACATGTATGACGGCATAAATAGATGAATAATAGCAACAGCACTTTCAGTTCCACCCACATTTCATCTTATTTTTTTAAATCATGCAACACCTACCCAGAATGCTTGGCTAAGACTGACAAACACCAAGTAGAACGATATCAATATATTGGTTTCTGCACGTATTCATTCAGGAGGAAATACTGGCTGGGATTTCTTTCTTTTTAAAAAATTCTTTTAAGGAAACAAAATCTGAGAACACAACGGGCAAGTGGTAAAAGCTAATCTGTTGCCATCAGATTTCAAAAGAAATCCTTGCACAAACTCGTGTGGGACTGGGCTTGGAGCAGGAGACAGCTGAGCTCTTCTCTAACACAGCTGCCTGGCTTCAAATCGGGTGAAGTAGACTGCAGTGTACACTCTGACCTTGCATCTTTTGAGAACTGGAAGAATATTGCCCTTGACTTGAATGGAAGGAGGATCAAGCCCTACCCAGAAATTTTCATACGCTACGTGTCGTCTGTGTATGCCAGAGTTACGCAACAGAGTGAAAAATGAAAACCTGTCAGGCATATAACTGGTGCACTCAAGGACATACTGTTATTTGTTTTGCAGCTTTGCCACTCTAACAGGGATTAACATTGTACTGCTGATAGCCACCATGATAAAGACAACAAAATTGCCTCATTTTTTAACTTTCAAAACATGATCTCAACTTTTGAGGGAAATGGCTTGTTTAGCTTCAAGGTTCTTTTTTAAGCTATTATTATTATTAAAAAACAACCTAGAAAGTATTTATCTTTTCCAAGTTTCTCCTCTCTTGTCCCCCAGATATTGCAGCTACAGGAAAGGAGCAGATTGAATTCTTTATTTTTTTCAGTCTAGTAGGTAAGTATTGCAAGTCGCCAGCTTTTGCTTTCTGGAAATTCTTTGGTGTATTATTGCATAGCAGAGTGGTGTGACAAGGATAAAGAGATTAGAAGTAATTTCATATAACTCCTTCTGTCAAAATCTGAAGAGGGCTTTTACTTGTAAACGCCAGACGTTGCTGAAATTCTTCATTAAAAACTAGCAGTATACTGGCAGGAAATCTCTAAGCACTAAGACACAAAGCAACCAAACCAGAGAGGGAGAAGAAATATTAAATCAAAATTCAGACAAAGAAAAAATACAAAGGGAACAAACTTGCCCAAATACAACCCTAATAATGTGGGTTATCTCCAAGGGTGCTGATGCTAAATCAGCCTGGAAAGCTAGAAAACCACATGCTGATTTTCACAAATTCCAGATAGTCAGGCATCACTGGTTCAGGCACACGATCCCTGCCACCATCATACAGCTATGACTGTGAGCTGCTGTGAGACAGCCAATCTTGCAGGCTGGAGTTGCTCACATAAAATACAGGCTGCATTTTCTCTCTGTGATGTACCATATAACTAATACACGCAAAATCTGGCTAGCAGAGTTTGCCCAGAACTTCTACCTCTATGTGAAATAATTCTCCCAGAGGTAGAGAGTTTGGGCAATACAACCATGGATGCAAAAAGAAATTTTTGTACCCAGTAAGGTGGTCAGATATGACTTCTAATTCTGTTGGTGTGGGAAAGCAGGAGAGTAGAAGAGGGAGGAGAAGGAGACTGGCACAAAAGATTGCACAGCAGATCTGACCAAGGATTTGAATATGAAAAGTAGCAGGCTTGCTTTGTTTACAAATGCTGCATTAAATGAGCAGAAGAATAGGCAAAAATATAATTATAACATCAGACCTGCACTTTTTGAAAAGCTGCCATTGCGTGTTACAAAACTACCACCATGTACTTTAGCTCTCAAAGTCAGTGACCTTGCAGAAAAACAGAGAAAGTGCCCATGGGTGTGTGCACAGGTGTGTGAAAGGGAGCATGCTGCTACCACACCTGGCTGGGAAAGGAGTTTAAACACCATGTTGCCTAGTAGAGGGAAGCAAATTCCTCCTTTTCTCTCTCTCTCTCTCTCTCTCTTTTTAATGTTCTTTTCTCTGCCTCTGAGTCAACCACCCACTAGTTGTCATAAGCATGTTCAGAACCTGGGTTTACTCAATGAATGTTACAGTGTGATTCTGCACTGCAACCCACTCAGGAACCGTAGGTTTCACCCTCATGCTCAACACTTACTGGGCAGGATTCATTTCTGACTGCGGATTTCACGCTGGTTGAACAAAGGTTGCCATTTCCTGGTGAGTCCATGGCACCCAGTGCAACAGGTATCTTTCATTTGTACACTTTTGCTTTAAAAGAGTATGTCAGAAGAAGGAACTTTTGCTGGTTTGCACTGGGACATTTAACATTAGTAGAGAAGCTTGAATCCTGCACTCTTTAGGTCACTGAGGCTTTTCTTATAGAGTTGTGCTGGCCATGTTCTCTCTGGAAGGAAATATCTCATGCCTGGAGTCCTCACAAAGGTGTTACTCAGGGCACCACACCTGTCCCACAGTTTGTTTTATGTAGCCTCTTCCCTCCCAGTCCCCTTAGTCCTCCTTTTCATATTTTGCCCTGCTAAGGACACCAGACACATTTATCTTTTCCACAGGCTGTTTTTCAGCCACAGCAGTGTCAGTGGAAAATACTACAGTCATCTGCATTGCTGGGCTGAATTCAGTGGCTCTCTGGTCCTGGGATTCCCCCTTCCCAGCCCTAAAGCAACAATGCTGAAGAGGTCTCTTCTTGTGGTTTCTCTTCCAGACTACACAGTGGCCTGGGGCTGGTGTTCCCAAACCACTTGCCCGTAGACATGCACCCTGCACAAACTCTTCCTACCAGATGTCCCAAGCATCCAGTATTTGGAATCTAGGTGCTGCAAACCAGATCCCACTACCCCTGCCCCTTGCAGCAGATGGTCCATTCACAGCCATGCTCAAGTGGCTGCCATCCCCGCTATCACAGAGACACTGCAGGGGATGAACTGCGAGAAAAGAACTTGCAGTGGAGGCAGGCGAACTGGCCCTGGATAAGTCTTTCTGTCCTCACTTTGCACCCAGTTCCTGTCTATCATTGGCCAAGTCATTTTAACCAAACTTTGTACAGATGGTCACTGATGGCTTGTTCCTTATTTTGGTGTGGGAACATTTTATGATCTGCAATTTTCTTGCAGATGATGAGAGGATGAGAGCTGTGAGCTGTCTCACTAGGAAATGCACTTCAAAAATGGGAATCATAAACAAAACTCAGTTTTCTGGGAAGTCATAAGGCGAGCAGTGTGACTGATGTAGATTGCTAGTTCTAGATTGCAAACACACAAAAAGAGGAAATTTGTTTTGCTGCAAATCAAACATTTAATTTCTGGATCATCTACCCAATTCTTATGGTTAAATTTAATCAGATTTTTAAACGAAATGTCATTCTGAAACTTATTTGGGAAAAGTGGAAGTAGCAATTCAGCTTATTGGAATATATTTTTTGTACTTCACCCAAAATAGCCTGTTATTCTTGACATTAATCTGTAACTGGTACACTTCCCAGTGTAGAAAACATTTAACTAATAAAAACTTCTCCTTGTGTCTGGCTCTGGCATCTTAAATTGTGCACTCAACACAAGGGTAAACTTCTTAATCTACATTCTGTGTCTCTATTGTTTTTTTAGTAAATTAGTATCAAGTGGTTATTGTGGATTAGCTCGTTACTGTTTGTGAAGTAATTAAATGCTAACGAGATGAGTCCCATATAAAAAGCCAAGGAGAAATAATTCTCTTTTCAGACAAAAGCAATGAAAGAGTGAATAAGTTACACACTGAACAAAAAACTACACATTGATTACCCTCCTCCTCATACAGGTTAAAAGGCAAGAGCCCTGCAAAACAAACAAACAAAACCCAGTACTGAATTTTTCCAAGGGAATGGATCATACTGTGACAATATACCACTAAAGGAAAATTAGTATTACACAGTGTATAAATCTGGCAAGATCTGAATTACACAGTGTTGTTTGTTTGTTTGTGATGCAGCTGTGCATTGCTTCCAAAGCTCATACGTTGGTTTTTCTGTTGTTTCAAACTGGTTAAAAAAAAACACAACAAAACAGATCCACAATCAAACTCCACCATATGTCATTGCAGTGATGTGTGTGTCACACGAAGGGTCTGTATTTGAGATGTTGCAGCATGAAGACTTCAGATAGGTGCAGCTTCAGGACTCTGGTCCCACAGCTGCTGCCTCCCTGCCCAGCCAGCAATTCTCAGTTCTCCCCATTTGAGTTTTCTCATCAAACAATATCTTCCCATCACTTCTCTTGCTGCCTGTCAGTTTTTCCAGGCAGTCTCCTTCTCCCACCACCACACCTCTTCTCCTCCTTCCCTTTCTTTTCTCCTCCATCCAGCCTGACCTTCCAAGCCCCAGGACCTTTTTCTTTGCTGCCTTTACTTTTAGATGCCCTAAATACTGCTGTCAAACAGCAGAGCACCTAGCAGCCTCCTACTGCTATGACAGTTAAAGTCTTGCTCAGACAGCAGGGTGAGAGTGTATTCTGGGAGATGGTATGAACAGTCGAAATCTTCACAAAGTACATGGAAACTGTGATATTCAAAGGCTTATAGTCTGCTTAAATACCATTTTTCATAAAGGATCAAATCATCTTGCAGAGGCAGGGATGCAAAGCTGGGTTTCCTAAGCCCTGTGCTGGTGCCCTTCCTGCAGAACCTGTCATTTGTATGCATTTCGTTTTCTTCTTGTCTGGCTTGTTCTACACCCTGTTGCACATATACAAACAATAGTGTGCGTGAGTTCAGAGGAAAACTTTTCAGCTGTGATTGACGTTCGCAAGATCTTTGAGAATACAACTGTTCTGGCACCAGTTGCTTTCCAGGTAAGGATTAACAATGAATTAACAAACTGATGCCTTTTGTTTAAAACAGGCCACGTTTCAAAATGGAGGCAGCATTCAGATTTTTGCAGAAAGACTGTGCTTTGATTTGGAAATAGGGAAGTGCAGTGAGGATTGCAACACAGAATAGATAAGATTAGATGAAGAGGAAATGCAATAGGAATGGTTTGGATCTATAGAAGCAGCAGTGAAACATTGTTCTCACACTGCTTATGTTGTAGTGTTTATTTTAGGAGACATGAAGTCTATGCTCCCCTGGTTGGAGGTAACATCCCTCTGAATTTTGGCATTGCATCTGGAACCCAGATTTGATAATGTAGAAAGAAAGTGAAAATAACAGCCTGTTTCCTTGTTCCTTCACCTTCCATGTCACTCAGCATTCCCAAACTTGGTGGAAAGGAGGTCCACCCATTCTGCTTTCCCCTCAGCAGCTCTGTGTTCAGCCATGCAATATTGACCTAAGTCTGGGTATGCCCACATGAGCTCTGCATCACTGCAAACACCCATCCTGTGCCAGGACCAGGAAACCAAACTCACAGACCCAAGATAACCGATATATGCAGGCAGAGAGACCCAAGAACACAGTAGCTCCAGAAACTAGCACTCATGCTGGAATGCGAAGGCAGGCAGGGAAGGACGGAGAAGCAGTGAATCAGCAGAATGGGCTGCATGCAGGCTGCCATATTGCGTGCTATGCGTGGAGTCCACCAGAGTTTCAGCCCTGTGGTTTTGGCTGAGTTTTGCTTTGAATCCAGAGCTCAGAAAGAAAGTTGCACAATGACTACTAAGCTTATCTGATCCTCTTTGCACTTGCCATAGCTCTGGAAGGGGTTTGTCTGACCTGTTCGTGGGTATTGTTGGGGCATGACTGCACATGGGGGCAGATAGCCTTGTGCCTGCCCCATGGCAGCATGATTACAGCTCCAAACTACAGCGGGATCCTTTCTGATTAGAGTGCAAGACCAAGAAACATACAGTTGCCTGCATATTAAAAATATGAAGGTGTGTCCAAAGATATGTAAACTTCCATCCCAACTTACAGCACACTGGTTTCCCTGTACAGTCTGTGCCTTGAGAACTCACAGTATTCATGGTGAGTTCTGACCTTTACCTGATTTTCTCCGTTACCAGCAAGAAGTTTAATTACAAGTCTAAACTTCTAGGATTTCACAGGTCTCTGGATACATGGCATTTTTTCATAAAACTAGGTTTGTTACTCTGCCCATCAGAAAGAATGTTGTAAATCAGCAGTTTTGCTTTCATTTTCTTTGGAAATCCAAATAACTTACTTATTAAAAACGAACAAACCAAAAAAAAGAAACACAACAAAACACTGCCTAGTCTATTGGAAAATTCAGAAGGGAAATGCTTCATGCTAGAGGCAAGTGCATTGCTACCATCCCTCACATATGAGCACTATGCTCCTCAACAGCCTGTCTCCTGTAGTACTCCTCAAGAACACATCTCTAGTGTTTCACAAGGGAAGAGAAAAATATTTAGATTTCTTATCTATTGTTGGGAAATGATGGCATAGTGATGGAAAAGTGATACCTCAAGACCAAATTAAACATTTGGCACTCAAACACTGACAGCTGAAGGGCAGTGCTCTGGGAATTGAGAATACAACACTGAGACTCATTTGCATTGACAGTTGTGCACACACAGAGAAACCTACATCTGGTTAAAAGAAACAAGATATTCCCCAAACAGCTGCAAAGTTAAATTTACCAAAACCTTGTCCACTTCACATACAGAGGTTACGAGAGCACTTTGAGCTCGCTGCAGTCAGTAATCACTGATAGCAGTGTATAAGAAAGGCCACAAGGAGAGAAAAAACACCCTGGAACTGTTCCACAAGCAAAACTGATCCTTTCTCTGGGCTTTTATCATTGTGAGGAGAATGTCAACCACCAAGGCCAGCGGTGTCTCAGTTTAGCAATACCTAACTGCACTTAGGGCTTCTGGCAGTTTGTTCTGCTTCCACGAGAAGCTTTGTACTGTGCCCCATACATCATCCAGACAGGGAGCCAGTAAACTTTCCCAAGGCAGGTGGCAATGCTGATGGCCAGGAATATCCACAGGAATTTCCACAAGAGTTTTGTTTCTTTGAATCATATAGTTAGCAGACAATAAAAACTAATGCTGGCTGTCAGTCTGTCTTACTGGTTTTTGAGAGTATAACTTTGTAGAGAGATACTTGCAGAAAAAAAAATTATCAAGAGTAAAAACATCCTGAACTCAGAAAGACATCTCAAAGAAGGACCTGTGAACACCAGAGTGAGCCATGGGTCAGGGAACAGCCCAAGAGGCACCTTCACATACCAGACAGCCCAGCCACCCATGTGGTGTCTGGGACCAGTCATTCCATGCACACCCAGCCTGACCTGGGATTCATGCAGGTAAGACAACACTCAGTACTTCAATGTGTGAAAGGAGCACCTGGAAGCTTTGTTATTTATGATTGCTTAATATAATTTGCTCCTATGGAAGTCACTTAGTTATTTATCCCCTGCTTGCACTCTGCAGGTCTCACCATCCAACATGCTCGCTCAGTGCACCTGCTTGCCTGTGAGTAAACCCTGACCTCATAGAATCATTATGGTTGGAAAAGACCTCTAAGATCACCAAGTCCAACTGCCAACCCATTGCCACCATGTCCACTAACCATGTCCCTCAGTGCCATATCTGCATGTTTCTTGAATACCTCCTAGGGATGGTGACTCCACCACCTCCCTGGGCAGCCTGTGCCAATCCTGTCTCACCACTGTTTCTGAGAATTAATGTTTCCTAATGTCCAACCTGAACCTCCACTAGCACAACTTAAGGACATGTAAAGGGACCTGCCACAAAGCACTCTTTGCCTTGCAGCTCTCCTCCTTCAAAAGCCCTGCCTAATTGCTAGCTTTCGGGCTGAATTCAGAGCTCCAAGCCATGGAACTGTGGGAGTAGCTGTGAGGACATCTCTGCCTGGAAGGAGTTCTACACCAGTCTACCTCCTGGGCCACCGCAGGCCCTTGGGGTGAAGACAACCTTCTCAGCACCACATGGTTATGCCATAAAATCCCATAAGACACAATACAGGGCAGCAACAATGGGCGCAGATCACCTTTGTCCAACCTGAGGCACTTCCAGCTTTCCATCCATTCAAGTTGCCTTGCCTGTTCTTGCCCACTTCACAAGGCCAAGAAGTAAAGGACAGACTACTGTAATCCCAACAGACTGAATACAATCACCAATGAAATCTCTCTCTTCTCACAGATTTACTATCTGCAATGATCTATTGAGCTTCAGGTACCTTATTAGCATCATCTTTAATGTGAATCCTAATGGCAGAGTAGTGCTGCCTGTGAGGAGCAGCACTCACATAAAGACATGGATACCAGAGCGTGAACTCCAGGGAAACTGAAGTATCCACAGCCAACAGGAATTTTACTGCCAAAAGCACACACATGGCTTGGACAAGGCCTAAGGTCACAGTAACAATGTGAATATTTTATTAAGGTGAATTGAATGTGCTCTTCTACTGTAAAACCACCTTGGGAACAGGTCTCTGCATGTGCACTCATGCCTGCCTCTACCTCCCCTCCCTGCTGCTGGTGCCATTTTTCCCCACTCGAGCACCTCCCCACTCTCCAGCCTTGAAAGCTCCCACAGTTGTGCCTTGCGTGCTACCTGCCCAGCCCTCATATCCACTATTTCTGTGCATATTACAGCACACACACTAGCCTTAAGGACCTGTTACCCACAGCCTTTTTGTGCTTCCTTCCCTCCAGATCCCTTCCCTGCTTGTTGCTTAACAGCAAGACTTTCCAACCCTAACCAAGCATCTCCTCTCAGATTTTCCCTGCCAGGCACCAGACTGTATCCAGTGGGTTGACCTTTTTCCCCAGCCTCTCACTCATTCTATGAAGATCTCTCATTTCTTCCTCCATGCCATGCAGGCATCTCCTGGTCATCCAGTTCCTCCACCTTCCTCCTTTGTTTTTGATTCTCTGTCTTCCTCTTTTCCTCACAATATGGCAAATTCACGTCAATGATTTATCTTAATCCTCACCTCCCTCTCCTACTGCCTCCCTCTGCTGCCTTGATTCCTTTCTTTTGCTCAGAAATAAGTTATTCATTTGACATGCCCTGTTCAGGCTCCAGGCTCTTCACTGTTGAGTTTTCCCTGCTTTAACCTTCAAGTGGTTCAAGCACCATCCATTAGACTTCCCCATTAGTCCCATCATTCAGCCTTCCTGTGATGTCCATTCCACCAGCCCTGATGACTTCTTTTTGCTTTCAATTACAAATTCTCCTCAGACTTCAATTCCTTTTCTTTGCTTTCCCACCACTATTAACCCAACTGATGCCCCCACTTTTGCTGTTATCTGCTCAAAGCCCAGCCACTGCTTCCTGCTCAACATGCATAAAGCATGTGGTATCTCATGGGATATCCCAAACCTCTCTAATTTCCCTAGTGACATTTCCCTATGCCAGACAGGGCACAATTCTTGTTTAGAAGGCCTTGCTATCAAGGTGCAGCCAAAACCTCTTGAAGCTTTCTCTTTCCCTGGCCAAAATATTGCTTATTTTACCCATCCTCATAGTTAAAACTCCATTCTGGGTTCTTGATCTTTTGTGATCTCCATGATAGGAACATCCTTTTCTCTGGCTTTCATAACTGCAGTCATCTTCCCAATGCTATTCCAAGGGTCATTTTCATAGCCTTATGCCTTGAGTAAACAGTTCACTTCTGTGCTTGTTTATCAGCTCTCCATTCTCTAAGAAATAAAATACATTGCCCCTGTGCTGCTGAAATAGCACAACAGCATCCAACGGCAGCACTCACCCCCCTGCCAGCCAAGCCAGTTAACCATTCTCAGTGCTCCACCCCACCTGGCCCCTCTGTTGTTTCTTACTAACAATAATTCTCACATTTAATGCAGTGGCATCTGAGTGCACACAGCACCAACACCTCAGTCAGGAACTTCAGGATTATGATCATGCAGTAACTAATAACTCCTTTGCTTCTACTAAGACCTCAACTTGCTGGTGCAAAAATTACACCCCCAAATGCTATGGGTTTCTTTGACCAAAAAAAACAAACCAAACCAAAACAAAAAAATAAACCAACAACCCAAAATAAAGTTTTTCAGTTTATTTCAAGGAAAAATTTGAGAATATTCAATCATTTCTCAGGGGCAAAACATCAGTTATGAACCCTGAATGACATCACTTGGAGTGGCGCTTCTGCAGAGTGGATTTCGAGATGGTCCTTGTGTTGATAGATAGGACAGAAAGCATTTCATTTTGCAGTGGCCATTAAAGCCTTGCCTGCTTTAGAAACAGCTGAAAGTTACTGTTGTCTCATGATTCTTTTATACCACATGGCAGAGATTTCTCATGCATTTGTAGTTTTTTTCCGTGTCGTGCCAAATGAGCCATCCCTACTGATTTAGCCTCTGCTACCTGACCTAACCAGGTAAAATGCAACATCCAGCCCCTAAGTATGTTTCGTAAAACATATACTTTGACTCCAAAAATACATAACAAAAATTCTCTCTTCTTTTCAAATGAAAGCTTGCTTGTGATCATGGTAAATGAAAGGCTGGAAAGGACAAAAATGCCCTCAAATATCAGGTAGTCAGCTCTGCAGTTATTAAGAAGTTGCTTTGCTCTGTTGAGTTACTGTGTCGCCAAAACCTCAACAGCCACAGCTATACAAAGCCTACATTGTCTCTGCAAGGCTACTGAGATGATGTTCCTGATTCTTGGCAAGAGCTAGGTGTACCCAGAAGTATTTCATTGGGGGAAAAACAAAACAAAACAAAACAAAACAAAACAAAAAAACAACACCACAAAAGACAAGTGAAGAGAAATATTATTTTAGGCCTCTCACTGGAAAGATAAAGGTCAGAGTCCTTCCTTCTTCCAAAGCGAAGTGCAAAAAAATGTCCTGTTTGCAGGATCGACTTCAGAACATTGAAAATGGCACCTAAAAATCCCCATACAAAACAAATTTCTAAGTGACCCTTGAGAGGGTTTGTGGGTGCAGGCTATTGGTGATTTGGGGATCTAAACTCCTGACTAAGGAGACAGCTACCTACACTGATATATAGACATAGAGGTTGCCCCTCCATGGTCAAACCATCAGATTTATTTCCACGCTAAAAAGCAAATTTTTGATTTTTACTTTAATCAAAGTTATTGATATCTGTTAGTTTTGGCACAAAGGGGATCTGGTGACTCAGGTATCTATCACCATTTCTTCACAGAAAGCACAGTATTAAATTTCTCACTAAATCAGAGCACTGGTGATTTGGGAGATCACGCACAGGCAGTCAACACCAGCAGATTGAATGAAAAGCTAAAAGTAAGTTACTGCCTCACCCATAAGATTACAACATCTGCTTGAGTTTGTCACCCACGGTGCTGTGAGCACACGTGTGTTGGAGACCCAGTCTGGAGTAACCCTCAGGCCATTTTCCCTATCGCTCTTTAAGAAAAATAAGACTTCAGTACGTTTTGAATACGGTGTTGCCCAATCCAACAACTACGGCTTCAGAATGCAGTTAAAACCGTAACAATCAGTTTGGTTGTCAGAGCCAATAATACTTCTATGAGGCAGAAATAAGAATTGCCATAAATGTTTTCTGCGATTAAACATTTTTAACAGCTACTAGCAAAGGCTGTTCTGCTTCATATCCAAGTGGTTTGGTTTTTTTTGTTTTGTTTTGTTTCTACAGTTTGCCCAGCTACACCCTGAAACTGTGCCCAACCCTGACAGCAGACCCCAGTGCAAGCTCTCATTGAAGCAGTGCTACCCGAAGGCTTTGCCATCTCTGCTGCTTACATTAAATACTTTAATTCCAAGGCTCTCGACATTTTTAAATCCGCTTTATTGGAGGCAGCGCATTCCTTCACATTCTAAAACTTCAAACAAAGATTTCTCGTCCCAGGCTACCGCGATTAGCGACTGTGCTGACCCGGCAGTCAGCTCCAACTGCTTCCCTAACAACCCCCCAGCGCGGGGCTGTGTTGTGCCGTGTCCCGGGACACCGCAGTGCCCGGCAGCCGCACAGGAAGCACCGCGGGGATGCAGGGCAACGGCACCTGCCCTCGGCTCCAGCGGGTTAAAACAAACCGGAGGGCGGGATGGGAAATGTGCTGGGAAGAGAACGGGAGAGAGCGAGGCCAAGCGCGCAAGGAGAGTATTTGTCTCTCTCCGTTTATTTGCCAGATAGCTTGTTGGCCTGTCAGCCCTGCTGGCACGGGCCGGCCGCACACGCGGGCCGGCTTTATCGGAGCGCCGGTACGGGAGCGGCCGCCCGCTCCGCGCTGCTCCGCCCCGACCCCTGCGGGACCTCGGCACCCTTGGTGCCCCGGAGCTCGGCGGCTGCGGGCCGGGCCGCACCGTGCCGGGGGCTCGGAGGCACCGGCGGGCTGCTTGCGCTGCCTCGAGGGGCTCCTTGCAGCCCCATCTCGCAGTCCTGCCCTCTGGTGCTGAGAACGTTAGGAGGGATATCGCGGTCTGTTGGGTCCCAGCCCGCCTCAGCGTAAAGGTTTATTTTAAATTCCTAAAAGGAAATGAGCTGTGCAGATTTCCCCCTGAAACAAAACAACGACAAACTCACAGCAACTACTTACAACACGAATAAGAAGCCCCCGGCATTTCCCATCTAGGCACATACACTCAGAGCAAAGGCGAGGCCTGACCCCCTCCCCATGCATTGAAGACAACATCAGAAACTTTTCCCAGGTCAGATCCCGTTGCTGCGCTGCCGGCGCTGAGCAGTCGGAGCCCACCTGCCAGCCCTGAGTGTGCCGCACACGCTGCCGTGCTTTGTGTCGGAAACAAGGAACAGCCAAACAAACCAAACACTCCTTCCGAAAGGTCCTCCAGAGACATCGGGGGCTGCGGATTTGCTTTGACTCGGACGAACGGTCCTCTCAATTTCTGAGTTTCTCGCCTGCAGATGACTCTGTCCCTGCTCTCGGTTACTGCCTGCTGCCACCCCTCGTCTGCCACCTGCTCGCAGTGAGGCATGAGAAGGGACCCCCGAAACTCCTTCGTAACCCTTTCTCTTTGCCTTCCGCCCACAAAATATATACGTATATGTACACACCAAAATAAATAAAGACCCGTGTTCCCAAATGTGCAGTCTGAGCAAACTTCTGTCCCGCTCCGCTGCCGTTCCGACAGAGCAAAACGCGGCACCTACCTGCAGCCCCGCCGCCGCCGGCACCATCCGGGGAAGGCGAAGCCGTGGGGCAGCGACTTAGCGCATTGTCCCTCCGGCCCCGCTGCTAAGTGAGAGTTGAGCAACTCCTCACAACGCTGCCGCTCGCAGCAACAGCCGATCCGAGCCTCCACTCTTGGCTCACTGCACTTTTTTTTTTTTCTTTTTCTTTTTTTTTTTTCTGTAAGAAGTCTTTTTGAGAAGTAAGACGTGGGGAGAGCCCCGCGCTCAGCAGTTGAAGCAGTTCAGCCAAAGCCCCTGCGCTAAGCCACACATTCCTGTGCGGAGCGGCGCGGAGCTGGGGCTGGACTGGGACCGGGGTTGGGCTGAGACTGGGGCTGGGCTGGGACTGGGGAGCGCTCGCCTCTTCCCCGCTGCGGAGCTCAGCGCACTCCCGGACCCCAGGGAGTAAAAGCCGGGATCTCCCCCAGCTCCGAGGCCGTTTTATTTTTTGTCTTCCCCCCCTCTCCTCCCCTTCTCCCCGCGCTCACAGTAGCAAGGTTGTCTCTTGGCTACTCCCTGCCCCAAACTCACCAAACCAGATTCTTACTCCCAACACCTTCCCGTAAATCTGAAGTGAAACGTTACCCCGCGCTGAGCCCTGGTTGGCTCCCGGCCAGTGCATTCCTCTTGTTTCAGGAGGGCAGAAGAAAAAAAATAGAGGGAAACCTGTAGAGATACAAAGGCTAGAAGGAAGGAAGCGAACTTCTAGAATAGCTTTACCAAAAATATTGCTGGAGGTAGCCATTCTATTTTATCTTCAAGGGCTATGCCGGTGCTTTTTTTTTTTTTTTTTTTTTTTTTTTTTTTTTTTTTTTGGCTACTGTCAGGCAGGGGAAAGTCTCCCCTTCGGCCATCTGCATCCCTCGGGCAGACGGAGGTTTGAGGAGAAGACGAAGCCGCACACACCGGCAGCAGCCAGCAGAGCTGGGGGAGAAGCCCTCGTGCTTCTCTGATCTGTTCAGCCCACCTCTGCGCTCAAAGGAGTGCCACATTTTACCATTTTCTGGCCTGTGGTTACATCTGGTTTGAGAGAAAGGACAAAAGGGAAACCAGTTTGTAACAACAGCAGCCCAGCCTTCCTTTCACATCTAAGTGATCCCTCTGCCAGCTGCTTTGAATGCCTACAGAAACAATGGAGTGGGACCACAATCTTGTCCACCCCCTTCCTATCAGTGCTTGGCTGTGGGCTTTGACGCATGGACAGAGCACGAGACCTATTTATGGTAGATGGAACCAACCAGCAGAGATCCAATTCAGTTTGTGATGAAACCAACTGGAACTGGAAACTGTTGTTTTCCCCCCAAATTAGCTTCTGTGAGTTATGGCCAGGCAGAGGGATGTGATCATAGAATCATAGAATAGCTTGGGTTGGAAGGAACCTCAAAGATCATCAAATTCCAACCCCACTGCCACAGTCAGGGCCACCAACCTCCAAATCTAATACTAGACCAGGCTGCCTAGGGCCCATCCAACCTGGCCTTGAACATCTCCAGGGATGGGGCATCCACAACATCTCTGGCAGCCTGTTCCAGCACCTCACTTCTCCAGCTATCCAGGAGAGCAGACAAAGCTCCCTGCAAGCAGGACAGCAGTCCTGTAAGTCACATCTTTAAATATATAGTAGTGGGATAAAAGCTGTGACAAAAATTAATTCTTCTCAATTCCTGTTAATTTTTATAATAACTCTTCTCAATCCTTTTTTTGAAAGAAATACTCAGAGCTGAGAATACGTATACTGCTTTATTAATATTCTATAACCTACAGTTTTTGTAAGCAGTTTGTCCCTCTAAACTGCAATTTCATTTTTTTTTTCAGATGAGAAAACTTCCATTGGCTTTACCTAAGCCAGCCACACTTGACTCCCTAGGAAAGTTATGCTTTGGGCAGGAACTGAAGAATCAAACCACTACAACAAAGCCAAAGAGCCAAGTATTGCAAAGTTCCAACTATCTTTATTCAAAAGTTGATAAAGGGATGCAATTCCAGTGTCATCAAATGGGGCAAGAATAAAAAAATCTTTCAGAACTTACCAGTATCAGTGTGCAAATAATCACAGGGGAAATTGCCATGAGGTTCTTGAGATGAGAACTCAATATTAGCTGTGAACATTCTGCAATTACATTTTCTAAAAAAAAATAGTCCAGAAAAGCAAATTGATTGTCTCAGTGGTAGTGACATCTCTGAAGTATTCTAGCATCATCTTCCTCAAAAACCTGGTCCAGTTGTCCAACAGCAAGGCCAGGCAATCCACTGTAGGAACAAATCCAATGTAGGGACAGCTTATGCTCCATTAGCTCTGTCAGAGGAGCAGGAGTTGTTGGCAAAAAAAAAAAAAAAAAAAAAAAAAAAAAAGCCTTCTGCCTACATGCCTACATGTGCAAAATGTTTCTTTTAAATTAGATTCTTCATTGAAATACAAAACATGATATAGAAATTGGGAAGAAATATGAATGTACCATCCAGGAAGCAGCTCTATTACCAAGAGGTGTGTCTGCACCAGTACAGAGCCAGCTTCTGTAAGGCACACTGTGAAAGTTCAGCTCTTTGACTGATGTATTTCTGTCCAAAAAAAAGCAAGAGTAGTTCTAGCCACAGTGCTGGAAAACAATAACTTCCCCTTGTAGTACTGGCTGTGCCAGCCATCCTACTCAGGTCATCCTTCCACTGCTGGGCAGGCTGGGAAGAATTCAATTCCCTCTGTGAAGGTGAGTTCGTGCCTTTGTTTCTGGTGGAGGCTTCGGGTTGGGTTTGCTTTGGAGTTACCAAAGATAAAGAAGAGTTTGTCATTTTCCCTAGTAGTAGTAGTTCAGCTGCAGGTAAAGGAGTTACAGCATAGGGATTCAACCAGAGCAAATGCCAGGCAATAGTTCACCTGACAATCAAAATACAGGTAGCACCCACTCTTTCAATGTGACAGACACTTACCATAGGCCCACATGAGACTGCAAGGCACCACACCTGCCTCATATCTGGGCAGGTGTAGGGATGTCCATGATGCATCTGCCTACAGCTGTTTAATGGGCATCCAGGCTAGAGCAGTAGTGCCACACTAGACACAGTGCTGGTGGCAATAAGTGGTATATTTCATATCACTCTTGGGTTTACAGATCCCAGTTAAAATAAAGGGCAAGAGTTGCCAGATGATTCTTGAAGCCCACTTTCCTTTCTGTGTGCAACACCCATCCAGATGACAGCAGTGATTCAGGAAAGTCTCTTAGAATCATCACAGAACCATCATAGAATTGAGTTGGAAGGGACCATTAAAGGTCTTCTGATCCAACTCCTCTGCAATGAACAGGGACATTCACATCTAGATCAGGTTGCTTGGAGTTCCATCCAGCCTGGTCTAGAGTATCTCCAGGGATGGGGAGACACCACCTCTCTGGGTAACCTGTGCCAGTGCCTCACCATCCTTACTGTAAAGAACTTTTCTTTGTATTTAATTCTCCTTCCTTGTATCCAACTTTTCTTTACCATCAGGTGCTGGACCTATCACAGGATGAGGTGGGATGAAAGTATTCCTGAAAATTTATGATGAGTTGTAGAGCTTGTCACCACTGTGTTTTATGTCTGATCTAAGTTTATGTTTAATCTAAAGATCTAATTGATCTACTGAGCCACTTTTTTTTCATATCAGAATATTTTTTCTCTGTGAGTCCCAACCTCTTGGCTGACATAATGTTCTAGTGGGCTGTGAGCTCTTCACATGGGACGGGAATAGCTGCAGTTTTCTGCAGCACCCCCAGTCTGTGGGTTAAAACAGAAGAGCAGTCACAGCCCCAGGGCACCCAGCAGAGATTTCCTGTTTCTCTGCCAAGCCATGGTAGGGTTTCAAACCAAAATAAAAGAATTTAATGAGTCCATAGCAAAGAGAATTCAGCTAAGTGCAGCATGATTAGGCCACTAGCGCTAATCTTTAAAGGCATCAGAATCTGATCAAGGAAGGTGTCCTCCAAAACTGGTCTTAAAATGGCAATACAAAATTTCTGGCTATAGATCTGGGTGTTTTGGAGGAGTTCTCCTGGTTGGTAACATTTCCTTCTGAACATGGCTTATTATGGTGCCAGTTGTGCAATATCTATTTTACAGTTTATCATTACTGCCAAGAGCTGACTTTATTTCAGCAAGAAACCACATGTTGAAGGTTTGGTGGCTGCATTTCATTCAGGAGATTATGAAACCTCCCCCTCTCTTAATTTTTTAATAAGTGGGAAACTATGAAAATCACAAGTGAGAAATGTGGTACTCAGGAGTGAAATGTTTCTTAATAACAGAAAACTGATTGGAGAGTTAAGGAATATTTTTACTTCTGTTAAAAAAAGGAACAGTTAAAAAATCTCTATTTCAACTCTAAGTTTTCTTTCCCAGTACACGATTAGACATTTGTACATGAATTTGGGAAGCAAAGACATGCTGCAATTAACTCCATATTTAAATGTTAGAGAGTTTGACTTTTTTCCTAGTGGAAGCTAAAGGTTGGAGGATAGCATTCCTGAAAGCAGCTGATGAAATACCATTATTTCCAAAATAAAAGACACCTCATCTCATTAGGTGTAGAAATTTCAGAGTAGCTTGAATTTTTCCTGATAATCTGAATGACAGGATGATAGCTGATGTGATTTCCCAGCCTGTGTGTCTTTCTTTTCTGCTTGGAAGTTTGACCTCCCCTCCCCTCCCAACAACCCCTTCTATCTGCACACTTCCCACACTCAAACTCTCAGTTAAGCCCTCCATGTCCCAGCCCTTCTCTCCTTTTGCCCATCTCAGCACTCCGCTTTGCCACAACTCTGGCAGTGCCAACACAGATCACAAAGATACTCACTTTTCTACAGTTAGCACCCCAATACGTCATACAGTTCCCAAGCTAAAAGTAAGAAACCTACTGCTGATTTGTTCTTAAATGCTTTGCCAAGCAAGCTGCAGCACCAGGGATGTCACAGCAATGACACGTTTCCATAGGAGAGGCTCTATCTTGTCTTTTGTGCCCAGGAGAGTGGGGACACCTGGTCTGTGTTCCTGCTGCATTTGGCCACTAGCTACTCCTGGTGGCCTTGGGAGTTGGAGAGGCACACTGGGGCATTTCAGCTCAGGCCCTGTGCATGGTACACCTCTGCTCCACATAAACATGCCCTGAGATAACCCAGGCTGCACCTCTAACCTTAGAGCTGCTGGGAAATGCAGCGAGCGGCTGCTCCTCATCCCTCTCGCTTTTAGTATGGCTCTGGAGGAAGGCAGCTCTGTGCTTTAACACACCTCCTCCAGCACAGACATAATAGCACTGTCCTTTCTGGTGCTAATGTGCTGAAATCTCTCACATATGTGGAAAAGTTTCCTGATTTTTATAATCCAGTGAGAACCTGAAAATGATTAGATAAAAGTTTCTGAACATTACATTGTTCCTCTCTCTTAATCTCTCTGATGAAAAGGGTGGATAGTTTGCATGTGGGGTCTTGGAGATGTCTTCTGCCTTGTGGAAAGCCATGAATTCATGGGCTAAAACCTGGGCATAGCATTCACAACAGATAAATCTTTCTCTAGCTCAAAACTGGAAGCTGCAGCTGGTGAAATTGGAAACTGGGTAAAATCACACACTGTGATATGGTTTTGGTTTAACCCTGGCTGAGAGGCGTCCTGAGTGCCATGTGCTCCACAGTCACTTCTTTTTGGAGGGAAGTGAAACAGGCAAAGTGCAGCAGAAGCATTTCAGCAGGAAATTATCGTTACATACTGAAGCAAGCTCTAAGAACACAAAAGAAATCAAGCCAAGAATTCAGCCATTTGTTAATCCCTGCAACAAGGGAAAGGAAAACAAAAGGAGCTGCCTAATTTCACAATTTGTCTCTCTAATGAGGCCCCAAGAAGCAGCAGGTATTGCCATACACATGTACACACTTGTGCACTCAGTGGGTGTGAGCTTGTGCAGAGGTCAGAGAAGGAGGAGGAAGGTCTGTGCCTGTGGAGGCAGGGGGGTTTGCACACATCCCATAATAGTTGTGGGTGGTTAGCAGAAAATGCGCAGGCAAGTAGCTCAGTGACTCAAAAATAATGAGAGCTGAACCCCCTGCACTTTGGATAGACAGAATTGCTCCAGCAGTAACATGTGATGTACAAAAAGCCAGTGTGCATGCAGGCAGCGGGGCTGTACAGGGGGAAACTGCCTCTGAAACAGGAAGGTCACCCAGATACATGATGTCCTGCCCTACTCTTAATGTTAAAGGGTTTTTTGTTAGATTGATTAGGTTTTTGTTGCTTGTTTGTTTTTGTTGTCCTTTTTGAATCATCACTTCTAATAGAGCCAGAAACATTTATTGCTATTCCGATTACCTGCAAGAATATAAAACCACATGATTTCTTGGACACAGGAGATCTTGGAACAGTTTCTCTGTTTGCAGCAAGTGATCACACTACACTGGAGGGAGGCTCTGTAGTTGCTGCAAGTAGGACTCTCTCCCTGCATGGCTTCCCAGGGACAGTGCTGTCTTTGCCTGTATGCCATGGACTGCCTGCTGTCCTGCATGCCATCTCACAGCTTCTGAGCCCCTGGCCATCTCCAGTCTTCCAACCGCATAGTGTTTAGGTGAAGAAAGAGGGCTCAAAGATGAATTTCAGCAGGAAATTGCCATTATTTTTGCATTTCATGGAATCATAGAATCATTAGGATTGGAAAAACTACTAAAATCATCAAGTCAGCTATCAACCCATCCACACCATGTCCACTAATCATGTCCCCCAGTGCCACATCTACAAATTTCTTGAACACTTCCAGGAACAGTGACTCCACCATCTCTCTGGGCAGCCTGTTACAATGCATCACCACTCTTTTGAGAAGAAATGTTTCCTAAAATCCAACATGAACTTCCCTGGTGCAATCTTAAGCCATTACTTCTCCTCCTACCACTAGTTACCTGGGAGAAGAGATCAACCCCCTGTTGCCACAACCTTCTCTCAGGCAGTTGTAGAGACCAATAAGGTCTCCCCTGAGCCTCCTTCAGGCTAAACAATTTGTCTTGGTTTTCAACACAGCTCTATGATGATGCTCAGATTTGGAACCTGCCCTTGTTTCAATTGCCAGCCATCACAGAAAAGCCTAAACCTCTCTGATAACTGCCTTCAAGAAAGCATGGCTGCTGTTGCACACCACCATCCATGAGATGTAACACATTTTCAAAGCAGTTCCTTAAAATATCCACATGAGATGTTGAGATGATTGAAAAAAAGACCAACCAAAACAAAACACAAAAAAACAAAGAAGGGGATCAGGGCCTTGACCACCTTTGATCAAACATTACTCATGTTCTTCTAGGTCCTTTCCAATCTTGTGATTCTACGAGTCCGTCATTCCAGGCTTTGAGGAGCTGCACTGGTGAGAAAATCCCAAGGGCTGAGGCTGAGCCAGCTGCAAAGAAAGCACAGAAATCACACCCTGGCAATGCATGTAGGGAGGAGAAGGATGGAGCCAAGTGCCAGGAAGGTCATGAACCAGCAAGAGGAATGGACAGGGTGCTCAGCAGGGCAGAATACCCACACACCTTGCTGCTGAGCCTGCATAGAAGGCTGGGTGATGGGGAAATTTTCAAGCTTGCAAGTTTCTCTGCTCTTTTTTTTTTTCCCCCCAAAATAGAAACAACAACAAAAATAATTTATGTGATGCTGAAGAACAATGTGTACCACAAGACACAGTGGAACTAAGCAAGCTGTCTCAATCAGGTGTAGCACCGTTAAGAACACTCTGCCTTCCTGTCAGCCTCATGCAGGCCAGGAACAGGAGCAGCTCTGGCAGGAGCACTCCAAGAAGCCCTGAAGTCCCAGTTTAATTCGCTTCCTCCTGCCCACAGAAAATTATAAAGAAACAGTTCACAGCTGATTTTGAATCATTTGGTACCTCCATGATGAACATCTGTACCTTTTATATTTTCCCTTTTTTTCATTATTTCCCAGCACCTTTTCGGCTTAATCTGAGGGTTCAGACAAGTCTGTTCTAAAGTGGAACTGAATCTTCCCTAGCTGAAAAGGTATTAAAAGGTACGGTATAAAAGCAAAATTCCCCCAGGCCAACCTGAAAACTGAAAGCTATAGATACATAAATAAAAATCACAGCCCACTAATACTCATATATTATTTTAGACCATGTTGCAATTCACTGTTCTTCAAGACATAAACCTTAAAGCAACGATGAGGATTGCACGTATCAATTCATGCAGAAAAAGAACAAGTTCAAAATAATGGTATGACTTGGACTTTTGTTGACTTTTGACACATACATAGCTCTCTTGAGCCCTCTTAAGCTCAAGGATGGAAAGTTTAGATTGGATGTCAGGGGGAATTTCTTCACAGAGAGAGTAGTGAGATGCTGGAAAAGACTGGCCCGAGAGGCTTTGGATGCCCTGTCCCTGGAGGTGTTCAAGGCCAGGCTGGATGGGGCCCTGGGTAACCTAGTCTAGTACCAAATCTGGGGGTTGCTGACCCTCCCTGCGGTACCAGAGTTAGAACCTGATGATCCTTTGGGTCCCTTTCAACCCAAGCCATTCTATGATTCTGTGATTCATTCTATACATAGTAACTGGAAGAGTTTGTGATGCAGTCACAAACTGGGTCAGAGACGCTCTTGGTTTGACTTTTATATAAATATAAGTAATAACAAAAAGGTAATTATTGTTGTATAAAGCTTTTAGTCCAGACATATTCTGTTCTGAGGAAGACTGACAATGCAAAGGGCATTCTCTATTCAGAAGGTAAGTTCTGTGGGGAGAAAAGTGGGGTGTGATCCACATTTTGTGGCACTTTGCACAACAATGTCCAGATCCACAACCAAATCCGTCCCATTCTACAGTGAGACAAGCTACATTACTGATGGTGATAACCATGTAGGTTTTCCTATCAGGAATCCTGATGAAATATTAATCAGGATGATTAATGGGATTCACTAGAAGATAAACTAGTCTTAGTAAGAGAAGAACAAACACATCTGCGTGCTCCAAAACAGCTTCTTACCAACAAACGCGGTTCTGCACTGGCAGAAACATTGTTTCTTACATTATTCTCTTGGTCCTGGCAGTAGCAGAGGTACATCATTGACACACGTAAGGAAGAGACATGGAGAAGAGGATGAGGGGGTTACATTTAATCTAGCAGTTCAAAAATAAGCTGGTGCTAACTGTCTGTGTTCATTTGCTGGATTAGCATTCCTATGTCTTCTTCAAGTTGACCAAAATGAAATCTAGATCAGAAGGAATTGCTTCAACTCAGCTACAGCAGACCTAATACTAATCAAAGTGCTTTAAAATCAAATATCTCCTTCATCTATAACAAAAAAAACAAAAAACAAACAAACAAACAAAAAAAAAAACAAAAACCCTGAAGCTAGCTCTTACTGTCTTGCACTGACCTGCTTCCCAGATTCCCTTCCAGCTCTGTTCAGAAGCTGCCAAAGGCCTGATGACTTACACTGCTTGGAAGCACGCCATGAGAGTAATGGACTCCACCATTCTTGCCAAACTGTTCCTACAAAAACAGAGAGTTTCTTTGAATTTTATAGGCCTTAATTGTTTTTTTAATACTATTAGCTTAGTAATTTGTGGTTTGTTAATAATAACCTTGACAAAGACAAAACATCTACTGGCATTGTGGACAGAACTGTTGCAAGCAAAATAGATTGAGAAAAGTATAGTACACCCAGAAGCAGATGTTTCTCCCCCCAAGCCAGTGCTGGTATGATGGGGTTACCAGCAGCACTTGCTATCACAATAGCCAAGGTGCTTTTTAATGTTTTTTAGTTTTTCTTCAGCACAGTATTGTCCTTTAATTCATTTTTCTTCTATTTCTGAAATCTCTACCGTCTTTCACTTCTTTATTTTCTTTTGTTATTTCCTCCCTGGCAGATCCATTCAGCCCCAGTTTATTTCAGAATTCATCAGTTTAACTTGTAGGTGATGGAAATCACAAACCCTTTGCAGAGAAAGCAGTCACAGATACTGCACCAAAGCAAGTACAGACAACAAGAGCTGCTGTGAAAAGATTACAGGGAGACAAAACACAATAACCTAGAGGATCTGAGGTGCCTATTCCCTCACAGCTGTTACTACACCTTCAGTGCAAGTTGGAGTTTAGGCAACAAAGAGTATCGCATGAGCACTGCCAAATGTAGTTCAGGTGAAGACACCTAACTCAACTTCAATAGCCCCTGGCACTGCCAGGAGAAGCAGGGAAATTGTTGCCTGCTCTTGAGAAACAGCTGCCACATAGGAACCATCACCTGTGCTGAATTCTGACAAGCAGCATTAAACCTAGGGATGTGGCACAGCTGCTGCCACCCAAGCTCCAGTTCCAGTCTTGTACATTACAGCTATCACAAAAAGCATCATCTTCAACAGGAAGCACGCTGTTAGAAAAAAATACCACAAACTCATAGTAAAAGTAAGATGTAGTAATACTTCGGAAGAAAATTACCAGCTATTCTTGAAAATTGTATGTGAAGCAAAGTGTTTTTGGGGGCTATTGCATTGCAATTTTACACACCTGTCAGTGAACTCTGCTTGTAAGTAAGAAGAGGCTTATGTCTTGCTGCGATTCCCTTGCTGCTGTTTGCAGTCCTGCAAATGGTGGGCTGCTGGGAACACAAACTTCTTTTTCCTGTTATCACACACTCATTGGAAGAGGCTTTGAGATGTTATCCTGTGCATCCCCCAACCTAAAAGGAACACAAGTGATTCATACACTGTTTGTGACAGATACTTGCCTGCTCACCACCACTGCTAATAATGACCCAGGGGAGCACCTTGAGCTCACAGAGCTTTCAGAGTGGTCTGTGCAGGTGAATGTAATTAGGATTTATGAAGCTCCTGCTCATGGACGATATCATAAGGAAATGGATCCATTTCACCATTTCTTACCTGTGTTGGCTTAGAGGAGTTAAAAATACAAAAGAGGCAGGAAAGAAATATACATCTACACTAGTAAAATAACAGGACTGCGAGTACAAAGGTGCTTCTTGTCTTTTTTTTTTTTTTTTTTAAATTAGGATTGTGGTTTTTAATAGTGATCACGAGGACAATGCATGGTGCTTCTTAGCAGAAAACACTCAAATTCCTTCAAGAGTTTTCCAGTATGCAGCTCTTTCCTGCATAGGCTTAGGTCCATAAAACTGCTGCTTGAAAGCTATCAAGACTTTCAGGCTTCTGAGTGATTCAGAGCCTCAGGAAGAAAGATTTGATTTCTATGAGTTTGACTTCTGATTTTGGAGCACTGCAGAAAATTTGTAATGGCCATGTGTGCATGATGGGTCCCAGAGGGAGGCTGGGCTGTGCCTGGGTGGTGGCAGCAGGAGCTCCTGGGGACCTGTACTCATCGGTGTTGGTAGTGATGGTTTGTGCACAAGTGGATCTGGGCTCCTCTCTGGTGGCTGAAGGCAGGCAATTCAAGAGGTATCTGCTGTTTTCATAGAATTGTAGTATTGTTTCAGTTGGAAGAGACCCTTAAAGTTCATAGTTCATCTAGTCCTACTCTTCTGCAATGAACAAGGATACCTACAGGTAGATCAGATTGCTCAGAGCCCCATCTAGCCTCATCTTGGGTGTCTCCAAGGATAGGTCATCCATCATCTTTCTGAACAACATGTGCAAGCACCTCACTACCCTTACTGTAAAAAACCTTTTTACTTATACCCAATCTAAATCTCCCCTCTTCTCGTCTGAAACCATTTCCCCTTGTCCTGCCACAACAGACAATGCTAAAGAGTCCATCTCCTCCTTCCCTGCAGCTCCCCTTCAGATACTGAAAGGCTGCTATCAGGTTCTGAATGGTTCTAGAAGCTGTAAAGGACAAAGTGGGTGGTGCTAGAAAAGATGTCAAGGGGTTGAAGAAATGTCCTTTACAGAGACAGAAGTTCGAGTGAGGGAGAGCAGGAAAGGAAGGAAGGTGAAGTGGCTTACTCAGCTTCTTCTGCTGTTTTGGATAAAAACAGTATTTTCCTCACATCAAGTCAGCAAAAGTATTTCCTGACAAGTTACTCTCTCCACTGTTTTTTTTAATAAGCCAAAGAAGCTTTCAAAAAACATGTGAAAATGTTGATGCTGGTCAGGAAACAAGCAACCTCCAGGTCTCGCACTGACTCCATTACCAGCATCCTGGCACTTCCCTTAGGAATGCTCCCCGTGCAGAGGCAGAGCTCTGCTGGTGCCAAGCACTGGTATGGGGAGTGGGAACACAGGGAAGGAGGAGATGCAGCCTCAGAGGCCCCACAAAGCTGGGAGCAGGAATCTGCCTCGAGTTCCTGGTTTAAATCTGACACTTAGGCAGTTTTCAGAGTAGCACAGCACAGCTGAGGCTGGCAGAGTCCTTCTGGCCCAGCTGTAGCTCCAGCAGGGACATCAGAGCAGATGCTTAGGCATCTTCTGAAGATCTCCAAGGAAGAGACCCCACAGCCCATAACAGAAGGATACAGACTGTCTACATGGCTCAGTTGTTTCCTTCTTCCCTTCCAGGCCAGCAGAGACACAGGACATTGCCCAGCAGCTGCTCAACAGAATGTTTTGGACTCATTATGTCTACATGCAGTGGGCTGAGGAAATATTTCTGGGAGTGCACTGAGCAGCAAGGGAGGGCAGGGCATGGGGCAGGATTTCCCTCTGCTGAGCCTGAGGTGGGAAAGGCAAAAGGGGATGTCTCCAGTGCCGTGCTGGGCATGGAACACCTTAACACTTAGAGGTGATTTCTCTTTGATAGCATGAATAGCAAATCATCTCAGATCTTTCCTGATTATGTCTTTTATAATGTTTTTTAGTGAGAACAGGTGAACTTTTGCAGTGTGGCTACCCAAACTGAAAAAATCTGCATGTTTCCTAGAACTGTAAGAAAACAAGCATTAAGAAAAAATGCTACATACTTTTAATTAATGTAAATGACTTCACTCACTGTAAGACTCAGGCCCAGAACTCATGCTTATGTCATGGGTCACCAGAAGTTGAGGCCAGCGCTGGCAGGAGGCTGCATGTCACCGGGCGGCCATGGGTGCCAGCAAGCAGACACAGTGCTACTCAGTACTGCTCAGCACTGCCAGCATGCTGTTGGGAAATGGCTAGCACTGCCACACCTTTACAGACCTGCAATGAAACCGTTGTCCCTGCATGCCCTGAGCCAGAGCAGTATTTTGAGTCTGGATTGCTAAGTGGTGAACATCCTCTTTCCCTCCTCCACACAACAATTTATGCAATTATGTTCTATTAGGACACTCCAAACAGACAAATTATTATGAGCACATGCAGTGCCCTGGATGACCCGAGTGAAATCATCACAGCAGGCTTTTATTTTATTACTCAGGGATGCTTAATACTTCTTTTAACACTAGACAGCAAATGGGAGCTGCAGCAGTTTTCACCTTGCTGCTGAAATACAGCATTGCTAATGTGTGATGTGCCACGCAAACCTTACCAGGCTGATTCTGAACTTGGAGTGAACCTGGTTCAGCTGCATCTTCATGCTCCACGTTATAAAAAAATGCCAGGCAGCAGTGCCACGTGATCTGATGTTTTAAGGAGATGCCTATCAATGAAAAAGTCTAAGGAAGAAAATAGTCTTTTCCAAATCTGTTCACTATTTGTTGATTCTTTTATATGTTCTCAAACTAATTTTTTTCCCCTTCTGTTGCTAATGAGCACTTGAGAATTTGATTTAGCTCTCTGGAATGACTGCCACTCACTGCTAGAATGTTAATCTGCCTAAACCCATTCAGCTCCACTTACTTGGAAGTCAATCACCTGGAGCCTGCATTTCAAAGAGGTGCTGGCTAATGCACTCACAACAGAAGAGGTGTTCTGGGACGACTCCCACGACTGGGAGTAATCTTGGAGAGTTGAGGCTACTAGATGGCAAACAGATTGGTGTTCATTCCCCACGATAAACAGGATAGAAGTCAAAGCTGATGGAGATTGGGAGCGTGAATGTCAGGCAGACAGGAGGTTGGTTAGCTGCAAACACAATGCTGCAGATCACAGAAGGGATGCAGCACTTGCATGATGCACTGGGCAAACAAGCACAGTAGGTATGGCCGGAACTGAAGCTTTAAGGTGCTGGAGGAGTCTGGCTGTCCAGAAGTAATTAAAGAACTGATCAATTTAGTTTTGTAATATCTGTTTTTTTGTTTCTTTTTTTGTTTGTTTGTTTGTTTTTTAATTTTGTTTTTTGTTTTCAATCCCTGTTTAGAGCTGAAGAAAATGCTACCTTGAGTAAAATCTGATCACCTGAGACAATGAATGACGTTGGGGTACTGGAACAGCATATCTGCAAATTATTCCTGTGCTCTCTCCTGGAAACAGTTCTCTTTTAGATTCTTTAGCATGCTCAGAAGCTCTGAGGTGTCAGGTGGTGTTGCCCTGGTCAGAGAGATGGCCACAGCCAGGGGTGAGAGAGAGAGTCAGGGCCTGGGTGCTGCACTGAGCTGGCTTGCTAGCAGAGAGGACCATGCAGTCCACTGCTGTCAGAATTGCTCCTGGGCACCACTCTGCATCCATTACACAGGGAGAAAGGTTTTTTTCTCTGCCACTGTCCCCTAATTCTCTGGTGGCAAACTGTACTAGTGCTATTGAGTGTGAATAGATTTTCCACCAAAGCCTATACTGAAATATATATGCTTTATTTTTAATTTTTTTAGCATGAGTTTTTCCAGGTGCTCAGTTACAAGTGAGCTAAACCAAGGGAAAAGATTTCCTGATAAAGAGACAAAAATCAGTTGTGGCAATATAATAGGAATTGGTTGCTTTGCTGCTGTTGTGGAGAAGCAGACTGGACCTGTGATCTGCAATGAAAAAACACATCTGGGGAAAAAGGCAAATATTCAAAGTTGCTAATTGCTTTAGGAACAAAACTTTTAGTTTTAATCTAAATTAGGGGTATATCTATAGAATGCATTTCTAGAAACTTTGAAAATGCAAAATGTGTGAGGAGGTCAGCCTGTGTTCTGTCAGCATATAGCATTCTTTGCAAAGACAGAGAGGAAGATGTGATGTGATATTTCTAAAATGGGAGAACATATAAAATTAAAAGTAGAAAGAAATATTATCGTAGATTTATAAGCAGAATGAAAGATTAAGTCCATAATGCTTAGAAATAGCACCTATATTGTGATCTACTGTGACGTCTTACTAAAGATCTTGGAAAAGAAACAAAAAATGGCCTCATACACTCAAAGTGTGACCAAAAGTATACGTTAGCTGTAGCCTATAAGCTTGAAGTATGTAGGTACTGTAATAGAGAGGTACCTAAATATTGAAATAAACTTTCTTAATGTTACTTATTAGTTAACAAAAGCGGTTTGAATTAGGATTAAGGCCCTGTAAATGGTAGCACCAGTGGCCCGCTAAGGTCAAGAACGTCAGGGACACCAGCCAGCAGGCAGCCATTTTTGTCTCCTTGGCTGCCGGGATTATTCTAAGAACAAGACGTTTCCAGGAACGATGTGTTGCTGGAAAAGAGAAAAAAAAAAACCATGAAGTGCAGCCACTACCTTCAACTAATGTGGATTGCTGGCTTTCTTTTGTGAAGGCAGAAACATCCACCCTTTGTTGTGCTGAGGATTTATTTACACCATAGCAAACAATCAGTTTTTGCAAAGAAATGAATGCTTTCTCTATTTATATCAGTGCTTGCTGAAGAGACAGAAGGATTGTAGCTGCATAAAGACATAAAGCTTTCTAAATTCTGACCTATAGAATTTTTTTTTTAGATTTATTAATATGCCCCTAGTTTATCTTGGCCCCTCACTGCAAGAAAGACATCAAGGCACTGGAGTGTGTCCAGAGAGGGGCAATGAAGCTGTTGAGAGGTCTGTAGAACAAGGCTTATGAGGAGCAGCTGAGGGAGCTGGGGTTGTTTAGTCTGAAGAAAAGGAGGCTCAGGGGTGACCTTATCGCTCTCTACAACTGTCTGAAGGTAGATTGTCGTGAGGTGGGTTTCAGCCTCTTCTCCCAAGTAATAGTGATAAAATGAGAGGTGAAAGTCTTAAATTTTACCAGGAAGATTCAGGTTGGATATTATGAAATATTTCTTCTCAAAAAGAGTGGTAATACTTTGAAACAAGGTGGTCAGGAAAGTGATAGAGTCACCGCTCCTGGAGGTGTTCAAGAAATGCAAACGTGCCACTGAGGGTCATGGTTAGTGGCCATGGTGGGCATAGGCTGACAGTTGCACTTGGTGCAAGATGATCTTGGAGGCCTTTTCCAATCTTAATGATTTTATGATTCAACCCCAGATCCCCCCCCAGCAGTTCCTCCTCCAGCTACACTGCCAAGCAATGATCCCACCACAAATGTGGTACTGCTGTCAGAATAAGAGTAGAAAGAACATCTACATTTCAGTTATCCAAAACATCACAATACTACATTTTGCTTCAGCCAAATCATTCGTTTCAATGTGAAAATGAGGCCTACATGCCTACATTTTTCTTGATTGTGAGGGAAGACATACAAGTAAAATGTAAAGGAAAGATATTTTAAATCTTTTTTTTCATATTCTTAGAATTTTCTGATGCTTCTGCTTTATCTTTTAAGTAAGTACAAGCACAGATGGTGCTTAAAGATCTTGCCAGTTTAGCAATGTTTTAAGAAGTGTAAATTAATGACTTAGCCTGCCCAAGTAAAGCCAGTGGGTTAGCAATTCTACCAGCAAAAGAATTCTTCATTGTCTATTAGACTATATACTATCAATAGGTTGTTTTCCTCAGGTTATAAACTATACCAGCAAAGAAATACCCCAGCTACCTCAAACCACATTCATAAGAGGATCTGCAACTCAACAGATGTTTCCTTCCTAATGCAAGCTCAGAGAGGATACTTGAAGTACCTAATTTTTAAGACCTTTACAAAGTATGTCAGTCACAGACTTGATCTTTCAATATTATGCACATTCTCTGAAAAGTAGTCATTTGTTGTTAATGAGGGTTGTCAATGACTGCAGTTAAGCTGTAAGCTGAACTGGAATTTTTTTAATAAAGTGCCTATTATTTGTGGAAAACTGCTGAGTAATGCTGTTCGTTTATATAATGCCACCTTATATTTGAAAACATCACAAAAATAAAGAGTGATCCATGCATTTAACTGTGAGGTCTTGCAAGGGGCATGCACCAAACTTAACCAAACTTTCCAGCAAGTGGTACTGGTATTCTACTCCGCTTACTTGTGGGGCTGGTATGAGAAATGCAGTCAAACCTCACCACTTGCAATTTGCATGTATATTCTACAACGTCAGCAGCGTCCATTGACTTGAAAAGCAATGCTGTCTGAACTTCAAGCATCTCAAAATTTTTGTATTGGGAAGTTGTCCTGAGTCTCTGCTGATTTACACATCCATTTGCAAACTCCTTCCAGCTGAACTTGATGTCTCCAGTACACACATTTCATCTGGACCTGTTGTCTTATACAAACCTCATGTTTGGAATCTGATCTCATTTGAATTACCTAAAGAGAAAGGCATTCTGAAAAAAAAAGTTCTGTAATTTTTTCCATGCATTCTGGCCTGGTGTTTTGAATCCACAGGCCAAATCCCAGCCATTACCTTAGGAAAAAGCAGAAAACCAGTGCCTTTGTGAAAATTCTTACACTCTTCTCCACATTGATCACCAAATTATTACTAGCAGATACTAATGACACTCATATTGGGATGCAAAACTTTTGCAGGACAGAAGCACAAACAGATGCTGGCAAAATCAAGACAAAATGGATGAGGCTTAGGGGGAAATATAAAAGCCTGGAAATGTTTTTATTCTAAATATTTCTTGCAGTGAGAGCACAGGCATGTTTGGGTTCAAACATACCCTGGAGAAGGAATGGTAGTCACAGCCCTGCCAGAGCAAGCTGAGATCCCAAGTCTCCAGTCTGATGGGCAGTTGAGATTTCTACCACATCCAGGTGTTCTGCCACACCCAGGAACCCAGTGCCTTGTCTTGGGAAAGACGTCTTGCATCACAGCCCAGAGATGTGAGATGATAAGTTTTGGATGCAGCCCAGAGCCAACAAGATTCCCTGTGCAGCCTTGTCCCGTTGGAGGCACGTGTGAACAACTTGGCCAGGGCCAGGAGGAACTGTTCAGGAGTTCCTGCAGTGATACAGCTGCCAGGTGCTGGCTCCTTCTGCCCCTTAAACCAGGATGATGATGACTTTTTGTTTTTAAGGACCTAAATGTACCTTCAAACCCTTTGGCAGGCTGCCCAGTGGTCCTTCTGCAGTGATGCTATCCCAGATGAACTCCCATGGTGTCATCCCACAAACGGTTTTATGACTATATGAAACAACAAGACAGGCCTTTTGTTTTCTTTCTCTGAGCTAGAAAAATCTATCTGGGGAGAAACAGAAGAGAGAGTGGAAAGCTCTCTTTTCTTTTTCCTTTCACTTCTTCTTACCTCATCTGGTTTTCAGAGTGAATATTAGCGCTGTTTTATTAACTAGATGGCATGGCAGAGCTGCTCGAAGCAGGAGTACTCAGCAGAATATGAACTCAGACAATGTAATGAAGAGGCCAGAGAACACCTATCAAATTTAAATCCTGTGTAAAAACAAAACAAAACAAAACAAACCCATAAGCATCCATTAATAATTATTTACATTACTTTTAAAGGCAAACTTATTAAATCAGACTTATGTTTTGCAGAAACAACATAACTCACAAGCTTCAGTTTACATAGAAGTGACCTTGTTTTCCTCAAAATGGCCACATCACATAAAAATGATATAACTCATTAGAGTGTCAGGGCAATCAAAACTAAGAGTGGTGTGTTCCTTTGCCATTGCAGGTGTTGTGTTGTGTATGCAATGTCCTTACTCAGTTCAGCTTTCCTGCAAGACCTCTGTGGATAGTTGTCACTGGTAGATTATTATTCTTTAGGGAAACGGGGAGCAGAGGGAGCTGCAGGCACTCAAGCCTTCCTGCATTCCAGAAACACTTCGGGAGCAGAACAATACACACTAAGCCTTGCAAGGCCTCCTGCACCCCATACCATTAACTAGATGGAGGGGAAAAAAGAAAACCAACAAAACACGAAGCTTAATATTGCCTTTATAAATGTCTTTAAAATGACCATTCTTCACTTTTTTGCAGGCATTCAGCACACCCATAAGCAGGTGGCCATTCCCATAAAGTGTATGAATGACAGATCTCAGAAATATGGAGGACTACAGAAAAACAGAACAGGTGAATAAAAGCTCAGTAGGGCCATTTTTGGCTTGATAGTTCTGTTTATAGACAGCCTTTTGTTTAGGCTCCTGGCATTTTGCAAAGGAGTAAAAGGGATCTGATATAGGAAATGTAGAAGATGGGGTTTTGTTTCTTTCTTTCTTTTTTTTTTAATTTAAACATTTTTTAAAAGCATTCCAAAGCATTGACCTGGGTATAGATCACCTCACTCACAGCAAAAAGTGAAAACACAGCCATGCAAAAAAAATCCCTTCCTTGTAGAAAAACATTACTTTCCAGTGTTGCAAGCACATCATTGTATTAAACAGTAGTGTCAAATTCCCCAGCTAAAGAAAGTATTTGTGAAGTACTTGGGGAAGCTTCATTGAAAGAAAGACAAAAGACATGCAAGACACACAATACCTTTATTAAATTACTTCTCAGGGATGTAAAAATTATGCTGTCACTTTTTTTTTTTTTAAACCTACAGTTTTGCAGACTGTATTCACTCTTCTCAGACCTCTCAGCTGGCTTTGGGCTATGTGCTTGTTTTCACTGAACAGTAAAGAAAACCTCTAACCAGCAGCATTACTCGGCTTCTTCTCTTTTCTGCTGATTGTTGAAAGATAGATGATGAATGCAGACAAGCAAGCTATTCTAAGACAGCTCTAGGATTGATTCTTCTGATCCAGTGGAGTGGCAAAGTCCTTGTCACACGTCCTGCAACATCCTATACAAAAGTGGTGAAGATAAAGTTTAATGGAAGAAGAGCACGTGTTGAGTCTATCAGTGTCAGGCAAAACGGGTCAAGAAACTCTGTACCTTTCCTCTACAAATACAGTAAAAGAATGAATCCATAAAATGGAAGATTTTGGACATGTTGAACTTCAGAAAACAGATTGGTAACGCCAAGAAATGTCATATGCCTAGTGTGAGATTCTCACACACAATTCTTCATGAGCTTTGGAATGTGATTTCTCAGAACAGGATGCTTTTCCTGGAAGCAGTTCTTTTGGTTCAAGGCTAGGTACCGGCTGTCAGTCAGCTTTGGCAGTTCAGCCACAGCTGCCATTCCAACAAAATGTCCTTGCAGAAGGAAGGACACTGCAAAAGAGAAATGAAGTAGGGTGCTGAGTAAGATTACAGAATAACCCAAAACTCTATCATCACCTCTGTTGTTCTTTACAGACCATTGTGAAGGCCATGTGGATTCTCCAGTGTGATAGGAGTGTACTAACCTGCATCTTGGAGGCAAGACTGTTCAGAAAACAGAATGTGTAAATGCATTTGTAGGGGAATTCCTGAGTCACAGCCTGAACCGCTGACTGAGCACCTGATGAAAAGACCCAATCAGCCCTGGAAGCACAGGTGAAGGCAATTCTCCTGTGTGCCTGGAAGGGATGAAGCCTGGCTGCACCTCCCTTAGAACTCATTTAAGGGCAGACTGTCACTGAGAAAGGGTTTCTTTCAGGGGATCCCTCCTTGGTGAAGCTTTCTCCTGTGGATCTAGGATCTTCTGGTACAGGTGAGCAGTCTTCCTTTCCTTTACAGTACCTTTCTATTGTGCCAGTCCTTTTGTCATCACACCTTTCCTATTGTATGTATCTATTTAGCTACTACTGCATTCAAAGTACGCAGGTAAGTGGCAGGTTTTCCCTACCTCAAAGTATCTCTCTGCATCACCTACAGTCAGTGGAAGCTTTGCTATGTGAGTTCCTTCACAGCTCCTTGAGCATGTTACCCTTTTTCATTTCCTACCTACATACTGGAACTCAAGTACACTAATTAGTAGTATAACAGCCTTTCCTTGCTCATGGGATGGTTGTGCTGTCCAGCAAGGCAAGATTCTGCCATAATATAATGCTGATTGGATATTCCTGACTTTTGACTTAAAGTGACTTTATTGTTTTCATGAGCTCGCCACACTTTGATGAACTTGATTGCACTTCAGCATTTTGGGAAACTTTCTGAAGCCTGTCTCATTCCACCTTGTGAAGTTAATAATTTACTAGTCCTATTTGGCATCATTAGCAACTCCTTTATGTACCACAGCTTATCTCAAAGTCAGCATAATGTTAGTTCCAGTCTAAGAGTTTAAAGCAGAGCCAGAGGGATGTGAAGGGAAAGAGCACAAAGGCAAACAGTTATGGGAAGGATCAGGAACATAGTTTTCTATTATTTCTCTGCATGCATGGTATCAGACAGACATATTTGCTAAAAATTTTTGATCAACCAACATAGGAGAATGGGTACGCTTAGTGATGACCAAATACACCATAGATTAGCACAGAAAAAGCTTGCACTGATTTCCTGAATCCCTTTCTCTTTAGCAGAAGAGGTTATAGCTGGTTCATGGTGTTGCAACTTCTCAGTGGTTTTTAACCACTTTCTCTTGACTTGGAGAGTAAGAGACTAGGAAGGTGGGCTCTTGCTTAGGAAATCTCCATTTGTAATGTTGCTATTAATGGGGACCTCCAAAGTAAAAAGCTCAAATTATTACGATGTGGGTTACTGTAGTGGTGATTGCAGTTTCAACTTCACATTTCTTGAATGTGGAAGAATGGTTGTGTAGCCCACTCAGGCAGCTCAGTAACTTACACTGTATTGATTCACTCCTGACTACTAATGACTGCTTTGAGAAACAGATCTGAAACCTGCCCATCCAGATTTCACTGTCCTACAGTGAGCTACCTCCACAGAACCCTCCAAGGCAGTGGTGTGCAATGCCATGCTCTTACACAACCTAGGTGGTTGGGACTTGTGAAGTGAGGAGCTGCTGGCACCCAGCCTTATGCTGGAGGAGTGGGGAGCTGAAGGATTTTCTGAAGGGCAGCAAGTTGCATGGCAACAGGTAGCACGTGTTACCTATAAACAGAAGCAATCTGAGACAGGGGCACTACTGGTGTGAGGATAAGAACTGAGAACTGAGACAGCAGTAGGAAGCTAGTACACTGTACTCTGTGCAGTATGAGAATGAGGAAAAAACCCTTCCATACATCAAGCACATCTGCGGCTTTGCTTTGTTAGGATGAGAAACAAAAGAAAATACCTTGATGCACAGCTTTATAGATCACTAAAAGCTTTCTGGGTGTTACTGTAATTGGTTTCCCCAAATTCCACTCAAAAAACTAAAGTTCTACCTTACCTCCGTGTTAAAAAGTTGTGGTTTGCTAATTTTGTGGCAAAAAAAAAAAAAAAAGAGGAGGCATGTTGATACAGATGATGCACGAAAATGCATCTGGAAGTTCAGTAGAGATTACTGTTATTAGGTGCATTTTAAGGCTTTATTTAATAACAAGTGACATTTCAATGGCTCCTACTAAACTAGCAAAGTCTTTGCTCTCCTGAATGTGTATAAGTGTACATGTATGTAGTTATTTAAGGAATGCACAAGTAATTTTGATAGAATCATAGAGTCCTCAGAGTTGGAAAGGACCTTTAAAGGTCATCTAGCCCAACTCCCCTGCAATGCACAGGGACAGGCACAGCTAGATCAAGTTCCCCAGGGTCTGATCCAGCCTTGCCTCAAGTCTCCAGGAATCAGCCTTCTCTTCTCTAGGCAATCTGTTCCAGTGCTTCACAACCCCGTAAAAGAATTTTCTTTATATTCATTCTAAATCTGTCCTCTTTGATCTTGAAGCCATTTCCCTTTGTTCTATCAACATAGGTCCTGCTAAAGAGTCTGTTCCCTTCTTTCCTGTAGCTCCCCTTTAGATATTGAAAGGGTACAGTCATGATCTCTCAGAGCCTTCTCTTCTCCAGGCTGAACAGCCTCAGTTCTTTCAGCCTGTCCTTGCAGAAGAGGAGTTCCACTTCTTGAATCATCCCCTCCTCTGGATGTGCTCTAACAGGTCTGTTTTTCTCCTGTACTGAGGGCTCCACATGTGGACACAGAACTCCAGGTGAGGCCTCACCAGTGCAGAGTAGAGGGGCAGGATCAGCTCCCTCACACTGCTGGCCATCTTTCTTTTGATACAGTCCAGGATATGGTTGGCTTTCTGGGCGGTGAGGGCACATTGCTGGCTCACATCCAGCTTCCAATCCACCAGTTCCCCACATGTCTTTTTCAGTAGGGCTGCACTCAATCCTTTTATCCCCCAGTTTGTACTGGTAATAATGTTCAAAGACATGACCATATTTTGATAAAGCCATGCACTGTTTCTCATTATGTCAGAGCAAAATTGCAAGTGCAAAATGTTATGAGGCCAGACCATAAAACTAGCTTCTTTGGTTAGTGCAGTGGAGATGCTAAGTCATGGCTTCAAATAGTGACTGAGCACCTGGTGGGAAGCAAACCTAGGGGAGCTCATGTGCATGCAAATGGAAGAGGTGCAGTCAGGATCCACACATTCCCAGACCTAATTTAAGGGCTGGCAGTGGAGGTAAGGGTGTCTCATTTGGAGATCACCGGTTATCTGAGGACCTTATGAATGTAAGTAGTATCTTTCTCTTATTTCTGGGCTTACTGTTATTATATCTAGGCAGATTCTCACTTGCTGTGGCCTATGACCTTGCTGCTCAGCCATCTTGTGTTTTCTACTGTGTTACAGTTAGCCACCAGAGCACTCCACTAAACAACATAAACAAGTAAATAAGTGCTAGTAGGGAGGTAATTTGTGGCCCTTATTTTGAAATCATTAATGTTCTACTTAGCTTGAGAATTCTAAAGAATAATAACCTTGTTCTCATAATAACTTGGGAAACGTGTCGTCCACATTAGCTATGATCCCTCAAGAGCCATGTTACAAATAAAAATATCTGAAATCCCGATATATTATTAATTACCTATCAGTGAGCTAAAGGGCATATAGTGAAGAAAATGAAAATCTAGTAAATACTCAGCAGACATTTATGACTTTCAGGGGAGGAAAGGGAATAGGAACTCTACCACTGAGCAAGCTGTTGTTCTAAATTTTCTTGCTAGAACAAGAGTCATCTTCAAATGGAGATGTCTTCTTGCTAACTAAATACATATCAAAAAAGAATATTTGTTATCCTTTCAGTGCTAAATCCAAGCTTTTCTGGTTTATTAGGTCTAGGCAATCTATAGTAAGCTTGAGGAACATAATGGCAGATATATATACCTGAGATAACAGTTCTTCAAAAACTTTACGCAGACAACTTTGCAAATTCTCCCTATCCACCTATAGCTTAAAAAGATTCAGATATCATTTTCTTAGCAATACTAGCTGTCAACAATGTTAAGATGTTAGTCCATGAACATATATTCTATGGCCTTTGATTTGTGATACAAGCCAGATTCATAGATCACCTGATATTTGAAGACATGTGACTTATCTTGTAAATGAAACACCACATAATTCTCGCATATATACATTTATTTTTGAGTCATGAAAAAATGCTTCCTGTTTACATCCTGTCAATTTAAATAATTAAAACATCAGTGGTTAAAGTGTTTGTCCAAGCCTTAAGTGGTTTTAGCCTGTAATTTTGTAACCCTTACTTTTTATTAGAATCTTGCAACACAAATAACTATCTTTCAAAGGTAGACAGTTACTGGTCACAAACCTTTAAAACTTACCTATATTGAGCCTAAATTTATGGAGCAGGATCACTGTAGTGTTCTCAGTGGATGCCTGGAGCTATATTTAAATGAAGACAAAACTTACCCCACTTTTCATGCTGGAGATAAGGTGGGTAGTTGAAAAAAACACAAGTGATGAAAGGGGAAGGAAAATCAAATTCTTTGTAGTCTAAAAAGGGTGGCAGATTAGTTCTGTTTTGGGAGTGGGCAAAAAAAGGAAGAAAAAGAGTATGAGGGAGATAATGTCTCACATTAATTCCTGGCTCTCACCTGGACTTTGAAGTAGAACCAAATTCATGCATTTTCTGATGACTCTTCAGCTTTGTCCTGGTTGCAGGCTAGGATACTTGAAGGTGGTCAGAATAGTTCCTCCAAAAAGATACTCAAACCACTGGATCTGCAGTTTACTTCTTAAAGTCAGTTTAGTGATATATCTTACATTTCTCAGGAACTCAGGAAGGCAGATGTTGAAGAATTCCTATAAACTACTTAATATGGCATTTGTGTGGCCATGGTCTCCCTACATCAACTTCTGGTGTGAAAGCTTCCTAGTCCTGCCTTGTGAAGCAAAGGCAGCCAGGACCCACCCTCTGTAGTCTTTCTTCAAGGCTCGCACAGCTCTGCAGGCTTTTCTGTGGTTGACTCGTGGCTGTTTCCCATTTGCACTTGTTTGAATAGCTCTAAACAAATAAGCATGTTCACACTGACACCTGCCAGAAGTTCATCTTTTGGATTAAAGGAAGCTGTGAGTCTAATGTTAAACCTAGTCTGGCTTGAGATGTTTGCAGGATAAGTTTCTGGTCTAGGCTCACCAGTTATTTGAAAAGGAGATTTCTTTGCCATAATATGAATGAAACAATTCTAGATGGTTACAACTCTCTTGTGGCAAGACTTACACAAATTTATACTCAGTGAAGTGGTTGCTGACATACCTGATGACCATATGATGTAGTAGGCAGATAAGACAAATTTCACCTCAGCTAGTTCTTACTCTGTGCTTAGGAACATGCTAGGCTGATATACACAGTAGAGGGAAGTGGAAGAGTATTACTGATCACCTCTCTGGTGACAGCAACGGGAACCAAGGTAACAGCATGGAGCTGCATCAGGGGAGGGTCGAGCTGTGTGCTAGGGAAAGACTTTTCACCAGAGGGTGGCTGGCAACTGGAACAGACTCCTCAGGGCAGTGATTGTGGCCCTGAGCTGCTGGAGTTCATGGAGTGTCTGGACAGTGCTCTTATACAAATGCTCTGATCTCTTGGGTGGTCCAATGGAGCCAGGAGTTTGACTAGATGATTCTCATAGGTCTGTTCTGCCTTGGGGTATTCTATGAATGTACAATACTTTTAGGAGCTGGACAGACATTTTCCTTGTTATTAGGATGCCCATCTTGATGAATATAAGATAAAGTCTTGATCTTACAAATATTTAGTGAGGGAGGAGTGAAAAAAGACCACTGTAACACTGTGTGCTTAGAAAGTCAAGAAGAACAAAGATAATAATCAAACCAGCTGGCAAAACCTAGCCAGAGGGAAGCTGTTGGATAAACCTGATAAGAATAAGGCCGATGTCATACAGAGAGCTTTGCATTTGCTAACTGTAAGCAAGTAAGCTGTCTATTTGCTGCCATTACTTCTTTGGTCTACTTGCATTCCTAATGCTCCAAAAAGTACAAAAGAGTTTGCAGTTACAGGGGTAGGACTGAAATCAAACTCACACAGACATCTTGTTGCAGAATCTGGCAGAGTATTGTGCTGGATAAATGAATAGTAAAACTTCCATGAAAAAGAGCAAGAATATTGGCCAAAATATAAAAACATAATTTCGTATGTTTTGAAATGTATGTAATAGAAAATATATAAATAAGGTAGGTGAATATTCTGTGCTAACATCTAGACTTTTATCAGTCGTAAAACATCTACTGTCATGCACACTCAATGATTTTAAGCTGCCATTTTAATTTCCTTTTCTTCTGTCTCTTTGTTTCAAAATACTTCAATAAATAAGAACGAAGCAAAACTGAGAATAAGATAACAGATAGTAAATGAGATCCTCTTGAATATTCTACATTTGAACTGTTGTCCAGTAACTTACGCAGAGGGGAATTTGCCTGATCAGTGAGTGCAGGCATTTTTCTTCAGGATTAAATTTGGAAGAAATTGGCTGCCTTGTTCCTACAACTCCCCTTTGTGGACAAACTGTAGATATGCAGACCTTAAAATGTACAGGAGTTGCTCCTTGCACTCCGTGCTGTAACTGCCAAGACAAATCATTTTCCCCAGCTGAATGAAGCCTTTCATCTTTTAGTAGAGGGAAATGCCTGAAAATATATGAAGCCATAATGCTGAGTTAAAATATTGTGGTTATACGCCTCAATCCTTCTGGCTCCTTGCTTGTTAATTATGACAAGAAAAAATATTACAATGACTTGATAATAACAGTGGTATACGCATTCATCAGTACCAACACAAATATCTAGTTTTGCAGCACTCAGCTGACTAGTTAAACAAAACAAAAAAAAGCTTAAAATATAGCTCTATAAAACAGCTATTGACATGTAAGTTTCTAACTACCGCTAGGACTCAGAATGTATTTACGCATTCAGCTCTCTGTAGTTAAACTTTTAGGCTCATGACCCGCTTGCAGGAGGAAACAATGTCTGAGACGTTTGCTTCTTAGCTGTGATTACTGCTCTATTTCAGAAATAGCAGACCCATAAGTGTTTCCTACATGTAACGTTTTCTTAATGGAAAGGTGATGAAAGTGCTGAGCTGTCAGTCCTGAAGACTAACGTGTACTATTTATCCAGAGGACAAAAGCATTCATGTGCTAGCTTTAGCTATGCCATAATACATCACAAAATCTTTCCTAAGCAAGGCTTTACTTTAGAAAACTGCATATAAAGCTCCTGATGTAGAAATTCTAGAATGATGTTTTCCTAAGGTGTTCAAATATATAAAGAACCTCAGTGTGCCTCTTAGAAGTCTTCACACAAGCATTCTTTCTGCAATAGAGCTTGCAATACCTTTTCCTGCATTGTAGTCAGGCTATAGAAAGTTCTTTTCTACCAGAATGCTGGCAGTGAATGATTTGTTTCTCTGCAGTAGGCTATCTTTTGGCCTCTATTTGCCTCAGCCTTCACAGGTCCACAAAATATGATTTAAAAATCTAATTAAAATAGCTTCTCTGCTGCTGTAAAGCTGGGCATATTCATCCAACCAGAGGTGGAGAAAGGTCACACAATTGCAACAGAATTATTTTTCTGCTGGTTTTCTTGTATTTATTAGCCACTCAGCACTTCGATGTTTTGAACTATTTCTGAGACTTAAATAGAAAATGTATCTGTAAAACTACAAGGAGAAATGCATTTTTCTAAACTTCATGCTGAAATGTGATGTGCGTGGTAGGTTGAGAAAGATTCAAAATGAGGAGTCCTTCATCTGCTTTAAATGAGACCAAGCTCCATGAAACAGCTCCATTAAAAGCTTGTAGGGAAAGAGGCTGTACTCAAAGACAAGGTAGAAATCAGACAAAATTGTCACAGAAAATAGTATAGGAGATCCACAGTGCTGTAGCTTCCAGCTGTGTGCTGCCCTCTCTGAGCATGTTCTACTGATGAAAGAATATATGGGCATTTCCTATAAATCCATGAAAACCTGCAGCTTAGCTTGAACCACTTTCCACGATAGCTTAAGTTAAGCCATCGTTTCTTTTCCCAGCTTCACAACAGTGGAACAGAACTCAGTTATCCCTGAGCTAACACTGAGCACTCACTTGACAGATCTCATCAATTCCCGTGAGTTTTCTGAATTGGTAACAATGCTATTCCAGCTGATTGCAGGTGCTGTTATTTCTTAGCAATAGAAATGATAACAGTGGATCAGAAATCTGGAAGGTAGGAGGGGACAATGAACAAGAGATAGGAATGTGGAGCTTGGAGATGCCTTGATTAAATTTCAGTTAGAAAGAAGCTTAAGGCTTTTAATCATACTTTTAAAAATCATTCGAACCTGAATGAGTTAGATCTGCAGTTTTAGTGTGGGGCTGAATGTGAAAACTAAAGCCAGGAATTGCATGATTAGTTTAGTTTTGGGAGAAGATCTGGATCTCAGGAGTTGGCCCTAATGCTGTTGTTACCATGTGCTCTATCTTTATTCTTACCAAAATGAGTGCTTTTCTACTCTCAGACCACAGCTGTCACTCATTGCTTTGATCCAAGACTTTCAAAGAGTAGGGGAAATCTTATTATTTGACTCCAGGACTTGGATTCCAACAGGGAGAGATACAAAGACAACAAGGAGAATTTGGATATATAGCATTAATGCAGTCTGATAATGGAGCTGTCTGATCAAACATTATCAGATTAACAATATCTTCCATTGGATTTGTATTCATGTTTTGAGGAGTACATTTAGTGCAGTGTTACAGAATTTAATTGTAAAGTTTATCTAAAACAATCTGTATTAATGTGGGAAAACTAAGTTCTGGAATAATGTTTTTCCTCTGGAATTTCTCGACAAGTGGTGGGAACTTTCACATCAGTGGGGTTTATTGCCAAACATCAGAGCCACCGTATGTTTAAGGAATATGAGAAATTTTGCTCAAAGTTCTGAATCTGTCACCTGGCTGTTTGCACTGTTAACTTGAAAGATAAATTTGAGAGACTAAACCTGGGATCTTTCTCAAGAGTAACTTGATGCCTGTATAGAAGGTTCAGGTTAATCTCAGAAATATCACCAAAATTAGCCTCACTGTAATTATTTGGTATTTCTGCTGGCAGACCCCAAGTTGAGAGACACTAATTAAGTGTCATGAAGCTGCTGGTGAATATCCTCAGGCAAAAGTAAAATGCTTTTCGTTTGCTCTAGAAACTCTTATCAGTTTTCATAAATGCCAGTTGTCTGAATGAATAAATGAAGAAATGTCTCAGCTCTATGGATGTGTTTAATTCAGACTTATAGCTAATAGAGTTTTAGCCTGAACTGAGTGAGCCATGGCTTTCTGTGTTCATTGATACGCTGCTGAAGCTGAAGGGAGCTGATCTGAAGGAACAAGATGGGGATTCAAGAAACTAGAAAAGATTACAAAGTAGAGGTCTTGTCCTATAATTTTAGTATAAATTTATTTACAGTTTTGCTTTGGGGGGGGGGAAATCTGGTTTCCCTTTGCATCCATCTATTTTCCTTTCACTGATGCTTCTATGGGTACAGGGAAATTCAGAGGCACATACAAAACTACTATTAAGAGCACAACCTCCAAATTAAGCTTATATCAAACCAATAGAGATCCATCTCATCAACAACGTCAAAACTCAGAGCTCCACAGTCTTTCTATTGTCATTAATACTACCACTGAGCTTTATAACAATCAAAAGAATTCAGCAAATACAGCTTTCTATGATTTTTTTTTTTTTTTACAAGTTCATGTTATCATACCCTACACTAGTGAAATAAAATGAGTACTTCAAAAAGAATCTTGTAATAGTAAAGATTTGGAAAAAATGGGATGGATGGTAAATGTGACAATGTGCTTTTATTTTTTTTTTTAATTTGTTGTTTAGTGTTTTAGTTTCCTTGTTGTATTTTGACTAGAACTATTTTTTTTTTTCCATCAAAAATACCACATCTAATTTCAACAGCTTCTATTGGATCTCATAATGTCTGAGAGTGATTACTCACTTTTGAAAAGCTAATGCACACAAGTCCTTTGACTTGAATCAGATTGGCATACAAATCCAGCATCAGTGAAATTTTGCATGGACTCGATACAATATGGTTGTTTTGATTTAGAGAAAATAAGCACAGTGGTAATTCTTATTTCAGTAAGTTTTTTTTTTTTTTTCAGAGAGCCAGTATGATCACAATGACACACAGTGTGAATTTTGCAGTCCTTGTTATTAAAGCTAATGAATTTAACAGCTCAGATTATACATTAACATCAACAAAGTAATACAAAGGAGCAAATAAATCATGAAGTGCAAGATTGCATCCCCAATCCATCTAACAATAAAAACAGTAAGAACAACTGTAAATCTTTCATGTAAAGTTGTGGGTAAAAAAAAAGCTGTCATTCTCTCTCTATGTTGACAAACTCAGTACTGAATTGACGCCTTCAGTCTCTGTAGAACAAACTGAAACCTACCAGCAGCCTTTAAAATGATTTTTCTGAGCTTATAGCTTGTATGTCATTATCTGCTTCAACAATGAGATCACTTACATGAGGCATATGTACTATTTCTTGCCTACAAGGCTGTTACTAGAGGTATGAAAACAATGGAAGGGCTCTTTTCTAATACCTGCCCTATTTTGCAGAGTATTTAAACAGTGTGGAATGTTGGCTGGGTAAGTGCCAGATTTTTTATCAGGCCACTGATGTTCTTTGTTCCTTAAAAGGTATACAGTGAGGAACATAAAGGAAAGGATGGGCACAGTGAGGACAGGCTCCAAGCCTTAGCAGGATCTGTGCTGTTAGATAATAAAAAGCCAATTTTGAAAGTCACTGAGGTATGCAGGTTATGTGTGTGACAGACAATAGGTCTAAAAAGAGCTACCAATCTGTGACAAGACAGAAGGCTCCCAGTGACAAGCTTCATCTAATTTCAAGTTATGTCCTGAGCAACACTTAACTCCAGCAAAAGACCAGAATGCAAACTATGATACGAAAAGTCTGTGTTTTTCCTTTACCTTCCTAATACTGATGAATACTCCTATAGATCCTCTGTTTGTTGAGTGAATATTTTTCCTCCCTGATTGGGAGGGCTGTATCACTTTTGTTTGCTCAACAATATGAAAATGTAATTGTGACTTGTCAGGACATTTTCCTTATCTCTGCTGGGTAATGAATGCTGGGTAAAAAAGTACTTTGCAGAATGGAATGGTCATAATAATAATAAAAAAAAAATTGTCAATATGTGTCATTGACTGACTGATTTGTCATTATTGTTAGGAGACCATGGTAAAGCATTTAGAATAGAAAAACCTCATGCAAAGACACTTACGTCACCTGCAGATGGTAAAAAGCAACAGCAGTGCAGTGTTTCTTGATCCTTTATGTAGCCATTGGAATAAGCAACCTCATTTCCAGCTGAAGATCTGTACTGTACTGCCACAGTATCTGCATCTAAATTATACTGCTCAAAAAGCAGTTCTCATGAACCTGTCTCATATAAAATATTTCAGATATAATGGGATGGTCTCGTGAATAGGGCTGAGTTAAGTTACTTCTGAGGTTTGAAATGGTTGGCTTTATTCCAACAAGAGTTAGAATCACAGCTTTCTCTAAAATGTTCATGTCTGCAGAGTAGTGCCTGAGATTTCTGAAGCAGGGCTCATCTTCATCACCAGAGAAAGATATTGTGCAGGCACTGTGAATGCTTTTAATCAGAAAGATGTTCTGTAGCTAAGATGTCCTGCATCTTCAATGGCACAGTTGGCATGTTGATGTTCAATTGAGCATTAGCTCTTCAATGAATCATTTTCAGTATGAAAAGAAAGCAGGCAAATAATGACGAAGGTAGTCATTTTCTGACTTATCTTACAGTTAATAGTTTGATCCAGTAAACTCCACAAGATTGCAATAAGACTGCAGTAATATGCACAAGCTGGTGAGAGTTTGAGCCCAGGAAGTATGAATCTCCATCTTCTCAATTTTCACTTTTTTAACATTGTCTAAACTTTTAAGAGGCACATGAAAATAACCTTGGCTGAAAAACGTGTTGCTAGATGATAGTGAGACACAGGATAGAGAATTGTGATGCAGGGCTCATCTGCTGGATCACCCCAATGCCAGGCACAGGTGCCCTTGTATAAACAGGCAGAGTTGTTTGATCTGGCAGACAGCTCCACTTGGTTTCGTAAGTAAAAAGAGCCTCAGCTGGAGACTGAAGGAATTTGAAAACTGGAATTCCCCTCTGGAAAAGGGAGGAAGCCATGTTCAGGAGGATTTTTGGGCTTATCTTTGATTATGCTAACAGTAAAATTAAACCTAGAAAAAATGGGTACTTGTGGACAGTAGGTGTGTGTTCATTTGATTTAGATTTAGAGATATCTTAATGTCTTATTTATAGCTTACCTTCATCTTGACATGACTACTGTAAAAGAAGAAAGATCAGAGGAGAGATGTGGTCAGCAGTTAATTTGGATTTTTGTATGTACCAAATCTGAACCTCTCACCATGAGAGGGATATCAGCAGAAGTGAAAGACTGGAGTGGAGAAATAAGTGTGTAACCTCCCACTGTCAGTTCTCCCATGCAACTGGATGCTTTACGTTCCCTTGTGAATGGAATGGAAATGGTGACTTGCATAATATGCTAAGGATCTCAAGCTCACATCGTTGGAGGATGTTAACTGGGCAGAGGCACAAGGTAACAGTCTTTGTCCTGTATCAGTGAACTCAGTAGGAGTATTCAAATTCAGTTTGATGAATACTGATCTCTAGAGGGAGGGCTGCCAGGATCCTACTAGCCAAAATCTGTTCTGACTTCCATTGTTATGTATGCAGAGGTACTGGGGAAGAACTAAGGAGTCCACTCCTGCTCCAGTTGTTGTAGACATTGGAGAATTGTTGTTCAACCTAAATTACAGGAAAAAGGAGGAAAATAGTGTTGTTTGCCTCGTTAAACACATTCCACAGAAATCGTTCTAACAAGGCAGGTTATAATTTTATTTTCAGTTCTAGTGACATAAATCTTTCAAGCTTCAGTTCTTTAAGTATTTATAGCTTCAGGGATTTCCATTCTGTATAGATATGCTCACCTTCGTACAAGACGAAGATTAAATGAGTTGTTGATGTCACTACAACCTGAACATGTTGTCCCTAACAGGTTAAAAAAAAAAATATCTCTTACATATTGGCAAACTGTATGATCACTACTTTTTTTTTTTATGTAAATTGTGTGGTTTACTTTTTTTTACTGGATCTTCTTGGATGTTTCTGGCTAACATCTTTGCAGCTTTATTAGTACATACACAACTCAACATATTGTCTTGCACAAAGGGTTTTCTATTGCTTGTATACAATTTTGTTTTTCTTAATATACTGCAAATATTGGCAGTTGATGTGACACATATCAGATCTTTACATCTGAGCCGTAATTAGATTACAGAAGGAAATATTTGTACTGGTTGCTCTTCTCCTGTTTTAAAATTCAAGGAATATTGTTTTAAATGCTGCTGCATTTATTTTAGCAACATCTTACAAGATTTTGTATGGATAAGTCAAACTTTAATCTGTTGAACAGTATTATTCTGAGAATTATCCATTCGTGCCAAAAGGAGCTCTTGCCTCTGATGGAAATGTTTATGAAAAGTATCTGTGAATAGAAAATAAATCACTGTTGAATCCTAAGGTTAGCAGTAAAGATTGTTATATTATTTCCAGTTCATAACCATCAGAACCAAGGAACTTAGCCTTGCACTTTTCCTGATACATAATAAAAAAGAAATATACATACATAACTTACAAACCAATGAAATTAAAGATAAATAAATACACTGGCTATGTTTTTACCACAAATTTTAACCATACCATTTGATATGGAAAGCTAAGGTCATTAGTGCCAAAATATATAATCACTACTAATGATGGCCTCTTGCCTTGTTTATTTGCAATAGGAAGCTGCATTTTTCTCTGCTCCTTTTTCTTTGATAGCCTCTGTCTAGCAACTTTTTGCTCTATTTGCTTGTTTCTATTTTCTGGAAGCAGTTCACTTTCCCCTAGTCCAAGCAATCTGCTTTCAAACACCTTTCTCTGCCTAAGCCAATGCAGCAGTGCTTTACAGTGCGTACGTTGTGTTACCAGAAGAAGAGAATTTTTAGATCCTCATCAGCATCTCCCTGTTCATTCTGCCATGTCCCACTCCATTATGCTTTAATATGAACATTTGTAATGATTTCATATAATCATCAGATGTTTGCATAGGAAAACTGTTCTCTAATCCTTTTTCAATTTTCTGCTCATATGAATCTGAAGAAATTATTTCAATATTTAAACTATTCAGATACTTGCAAATGATTTAGTGTCTCAGTAGCATATTTTTGAAGAATTCAGATGTATTCCAGTTAGAGGATTAAGCCCTTTCAGAACTATTTTAGTACAAGAAATTCTTATTGCCTTTAAAAAGGCAACTTGAGATCCATCACTGCACAGGAGATCCTTAGTGAGGAAAAGAAGGGTGAACAAAAAGTGGCAGAAAAAAACAGCAGTAATTGGCAAAATGCAGTATGAGCAGAAAGTGAGTGTGGAGTGTGCAGAGTACTGCAGAGGCCACAGAGCAGCCTGTTGTAGCCAATGGCCAGCAGCACCTGCCCTGGTGAGCAGAAGAGCAGTGGATCACCTGTATGTTTCATAAATAGTACCTTGACTGTGAGGGTAGTACAGAAACAGCTGTGAAATCAGGTAGTCATTTCCAGTCAGGCTTTTAAATAGTCTTGCCCTATCTATTTGCACAAAAGGAAATAGCAGAAAAACCTCATTTCCATCTATGCTATTGCTGATGTAGTTCTTCACTGATACGAACAACACAGTCATCACGTACTCCTCCCCTTCATCAGAAGGGATCCAATACTTGTTTGAACTGCTGTATGCAAAGTTTACTCAGCCTACATGATTGCCTTTGCAATTGCTGCTGTAGTAACAGCATCACCGTCTCCAGAGCACACAGCAGATCCAAAACAGAGAAAATCAATTGAACTATTAGCAAACTAAGAATAATTCTTGCTTTGCACTTTTCAACTTCCTTTTTTTTTAGTCTGGAATGTGGATTTTAACCAAATCATTTTTTTTTTTTTTTTTTTTTTACTGTTTTCCTTTATTCAACAGAATCTCAATTTTGCCCTTAAGAGCAGTGATGTAAAGTGAACAAGGTTTATAGGAGTGAAGTGTATTTTTGGCAAGGTTATGGCTCGCTTATTAGGAGTAATTTCAATAAAAGATTCTTGATGTAAATAATTGGAAATTCTGGCTGCAAATAAAGGCCTGATCTGTCTGTGTCCTTCAACAACAAATCAAAGCAGAGGTTGAGATAGTTAAGACACCTGTGCAATTAACAAGAGCAAGCTGCTAATTTCAAGTACAGATGGATAGTGATAGGGCTGGTAAATGGGATCAATCCTGTGTATTTCCAGGATTCCCAACCCTGTCCAACACCGTGGTGTTCTAATGCAATTATCTACCCGAGTGTAGATAAGGTGTGTTTTTTTTAAGCAGACACTGAATTTACAGGAATTCATGCTGTTTGGGGATTTAAATGTTAAAAAAAAACAACCGACCACTGACACCACAAAAAAGGGAGAGTGAGAGGCGTTGTCACCACTGAGAGACGGGGACTTCTGCAGAGCTCCTGCCATGGTAACCCTTGGGAAACACAGCTCCCATGGACACACGCATGCCGTTGCCAAGGCGGTTCTTGGCACTGCTTTGTGGCTTTTTGGTGCCTTATGTGAACCACAGAGAGCTCCGGCACGAGCTCTGCCTCTGCAGCCCCTCACATCACGGCCTCATCCCTGCCACGGCACACCCCCAGAGGGGAGCTGGGGAAGCAGAAGCTGCCAGGAGAAAGCCCAGCTCTGCCCTCCCCACCCAGCCCTGGAGAGTGGTGCAGTCCGGCCCGGCAGCATGAGGCCGGGTTGGCACCTGTAGGCGCGGGCTGTTGGGACCCAGCGGGGCCAGCCGGGTGCTCGCTCCCATGGCTGCTGGAGGAGCCCGTGCCCATTTTTCTCCATTGGTAAGTGTACTAGCTGACAGGGCAGCGTGTCTCTCGTACTGGGAAGTGATGGTTGAAGAATCTTTAAAGGTTTGAACCTGCTGGTCTCAAGGCAGTTGTACAGGGTGGGTGTCCCATGGGGGCAGCAGGCAGGTGTTCAGCAGATCGCTCCTTCCCATGCAGCTTACATACAGCTCTGTGCTTGCCACTTTCTTCCTGGAAGCCTGCAGCCTTCCTACCTTCCTGCTGCAGTTTGTCCTTGGGTAATTGTGGGCAGGGAGGCTGCCTGCTTCTGTCATACCAATGATTTCAGAAGAAATTTTCACATCCCTTTGCACAGATAATGGCCACAACCAACGTCCCTCTTGCTTTGTGATGCTGCGGGTAATACTCGTGGAACTGCTGTGCTAACAGAACTTCCTGATCGGTGGAACTGGGACAGTGGGTTATGCCTTGGAAGCAGAAGGTGAGGAGATGCTTTCCTGTCCTTTTTCACAACCAACGTTGTCCTGAGCTGCATCTTTGGGAACCTGATATTTGTCTTTATTTTCCTTTCTCAACTGAGTAATCTGCTTGAGGTTCACTCATTTTTTCCACACACAAATGGAATGGATCTTTTCTCCCTCCTCTACTTATTCCCAGCTGTACTTCAGAGTCATTTGCTAGGGAATTATGGGCTGTCCTGGACAGACACTGACTTGTGCCAGACTTGGAGAGGTTGGGGAGAGATGGCCTGAGCATCACCAAGGCTGGGAAAAGAGCTTGAGCTCGGGACTGTTGGCTTAGCCAGGGGTATTTCATGGCTGCCTGCTAGAGAAGGAACAGTTTACGTTCCGCCTTCTTCCCAGCCAGTGTGTTACTTTCCTCATTCTCTGGTACATTTTGTGTGAATGGGAAGAGTAAAGGGTAGAGGAAAACCAGATGCTAAGCAGGTATTATCACAGGAGAAGAGGCATGTAATTTGTCTCAAATGTTAGGGGAGCTAAAATACACACAGCTATTTTTCTGTGTTACAATTCAGCATGGTTCTGTTGTGTTTCTGTTCTCTAGTATTCTTCCCTAGACAGGTAAACTAATGTATGTATATCTTTGCTCTATCACTAGATTTGTCTTAGCACAGCTAGCCCTGTTCTGAACATTTGACCTGGCTTCTAAGCATTGTCATCAATGCACAGTACAATAACCAAAGCCTGTAGGGTAAATCAGATCTCTATAATCTCTTTAGGGTTATTTATTATAATGCACTAGATTCTTGGAAACGAGTAACCAGTCTTCCTTGTATCTGTATTAGTGAAAATAAATAAGGTAAGTAAACTACTAAAAGTACTTCTCTAGGGTATGGAAGTTGATGGGCTTACACAAGTATATATGTATTTGCAGGGTTAGTGCCTAAAAACAAATGAATTCTATTGAAAACCTGAAAATGAAGGCAGAAGTATTCTAGTGAAAGAAAATTTCACAATTCAATGCAAACTTTTATTTTGTTTTGTTTTGGTTTTTTTTTTTTCAGGACTGTGACTTGCACTTGCACAATCAACAACTGCAAAAGTGCCGGGTTCTAAAAGTAACTTGGTGTCTTTTCATGAGGATGTTAGAAATTATACTTGAGAAACTTGAGTGAAAAGAAAATTTCAGATGAAAAAGGAGCTGCTGAGAAAAGAACAATGACTCTGCTTAAAAAGAATGTCTGTCATGATTCTGTATACATAAACGCAGCAAAGATTTTTCAAGGCATTCATAATAAAAAGCCAAAGGATAGAATGTTAGTGCAATATGGTGATGACTCAGTATCTCCCATGCTGACTCTTAAAGATGAGTATTCCCAGCGTTTATCTTACGAACTCGCTTTCAGTGCTCTGAAATGTAAGTACAAAACTTTTCCCAGAATTGCCAGTAGAAATGATGTGGCAGAGAGAAGTACATGAATAAAATTATGTAGTTTCTGCCTGATGACAGAGATTTGGGTAATCTTTTGTAAATTAAGTAGTAATTTACTACTAGACTAGTAGTATCCCTCAAATATTTAAATATAACTAAGTGTTGGTTATGTTTTATAGAATCAAACATTTAAAATCTGTACTTCTAAGGTAATTAGAGTTGTTACTGTACATGAGTAAACTTTCACTTAATATTTATGATGTTCAAACTTTCAGATTTTTCTCTACTATTTTGTAAATATTTGCTGTTCTTGCATATAATTTAGTATTTCATAGTACAACTTGTCGATGTTTTCTTCTTCTTTTTTTTTTTCCCAGATCAAGATCTCCTTGAAGAAATACTGCTAGATAGTCATGTTTACCCATGTCATTCAATAGTAAGTGAACATTTTATTTCAGATGGTTCTTTCCATTTGGTAACCTGAGATCAAAATATGTCTATTCTTTTTCATTAGTTGTCCAAACTGTGAATCTCCAGTCTTCTAGATGAGCTGTGAGATTCTTTGGTGTTGCATCCCAATGCTGGGAATTATCTTCTGAGAAAGAAACTGAGAATGAATCATAATGCTTACTGCACTGTATTACTAGCTGTGTAATGTTGTCCATGAGCCAGGAAAAGTCACATAATAGGATACCAGCAACTGTGGTACTTGTCCAGGGAGTTTGACTCCTGGGTTCTGCCTATTTCTTGAACAAGACGAGGTAGTTCAAAATCTTATTTGCAAGCTCTCAGGAGCATCCTAACCAAACCTGCAGGCAAAGATCTTTTTGTCCTCTTCTCTTTCATGTGAAGCTCTCTGTTGAATACATTGTATGACTTGTCCGGTTTTAGTGAGTACAAAGAGCAAGGATTGCCCAAGTACAGAGATTGGGGCTTTTGAAGAAGCAAAGTGAAACTTTTGGATTCTATCTTGGTTCCCCTTGTTTTTACACTGAGTGGTGCTTTGGATAAAATAAAGAACAGCACTCAGTGCTTTCCATCCCACTTGAGTCACCTTGTGAGTGGAAAATGTAGAGTGAACCATATCAGACAAAAGGAAACACTGAACCCAGTTTTCATTTCCTGGGCAAACTGTGTTATGAAAAGAAAATCTGGAGCAGGCAGAATAACCTGTTATTCTATTCTGTGGTGCCTTTGATGCTTTTTGATATTTACAAGATTAATTTGAACTGATGTTAATTGCATAGATTGATGTGATCAGGCAAATGATCCAGCAGTAACATTTGATTTTCAGCTTGTTTTTGCACGATGATGAGACTTAGGCAATTACATTTTGTGTTTGATGGCGTGCTTCTAGTAACTTGAATTTTCTAGCTTGTATCAGTCTTACTTGTGAGAAGGTATATGTATCCAAGGGTAATGGCAGCGCTGGTAATGCCTGTCTTTAAGAAGGAATTGCTGCCTAAGTTCAGGCATGGGAAGGAGATTTTACCATTGTTTCGAATGCTTGTGATGTAATGGCTTGAGCTCATCTGTTACTATATCCAAAGAATCCTATGAAAGAAACTGGCAGAAAAAATGTGTTTCATTGGAGTTGTTCTGTGTCTTACAGAGGAGACTACTGCTTGATATGGACTTTTGTTTTCCAGAAATGTGGCAAATTGCCTTGTTCTCTATTCAGCTGTTCTTCTGTTGCAGCCGGATGAATTAACCAGCCTGCTTCTTGTGATGCTTTATGACCTGCAAGACAGAGAGTTTGAAGCACGAGTGATATCTGATGAGGAGGAACCTATAGCAGAAGTTCAGGAAATAGAGAATTTTCTATTCAGGTACATGTGCTAAGAATTTTGTTGTTGGTGGTGGTATATAATAGCAGAAATACAGAATTTTATAGCAACTGCTTTTTTTCCCCCGATGTTGAATATTGCAGATACCTTTTATCTTGAAATCTCGCAAAATTTCTCTTAATTTTTGATGAGAAAGTGATTTGAAGGGAAACTTTCTTACTCCTGTAATAAGAAAAACATTGCTAACAGCCTATATTGCAAATTATTTTACTAGAAATAGGTAGCTTATTCTGTAGCTCTTGAAACTACTTTCACATAATTTTAGGAAAAAATAAATGAAATATTTAGCAAACATTCATAAATATATCTACACTCATTCATAAATTGTATAGTTCACCAATTTGCTAAACATTCATAAATACGTTGCACAGAAGGCATCAATGTGTATCATAAATGTTACACTCAAAAATGTGAATGTAATAGTCAAGTGCCAAAGGGTTATAGAATGGAACAGCGTTCCTTTATTTAGCAATATTGCTATTATGAAGGTTTGTTAAATACATATTAAGTAATTAGAGGGGGAAAAAAAGACAACGGGTAAAACATTTTAAGTAGTGTTCAAGTGTACATTTCCTAAGTCTTTGCCATTTCTTAGACAGAACTGTACTGCTAGATGTAGAATAGCCCTAAAATTTCAGGAGCACCCTATGTGCAAGGAGGGCAGACAGTGATATATCTTAACACTAATAAATTTTATTTGTTCTGAAGTATCACACATCATAAATAGGCATAAAGCTTTTGGGAAGAAAAGGCCAGAAATATTCAGTCTGAAGTTTTCATATAATAACAAAACCACCTCCTGGTTGCCATCACAATTCTGTCATTTCTCTAGTGGTTAGAGGTCTCCTTTCTTTATGCTTATATTTCAATCATTGAATCTCCAGCAAAAGTGTGATTATATTCCGTAGATTGCAGTTCTGAATCCATATTTTCTCTCCCCCTCCAATTTTTAATATTTTATTTTGCACAACTTTTGGAGATTTGTTTTGTATTCATCTGCCATAATTCCAGACCTGTGTATATTGAAAGGCAGTAGTCTCAGCCATCTGCTCTGCAGTAAAATACCTGCACCTATATATTTTCTCTATGAGCTTGCAAAGCGAGATCTCGCTGTTGATGTCCAAGCAAGAGACTTTTAATAGAAATGTTGCCTGTAAGTAGTTGGTGCCAACATTTTAAAAACATATGACTATATTTTTTAGGTTTAGGATCAAATTGGCAGCCGCACTAGCAAGATGTCGCATCAAGCACGATGCTCTTTCAATTCAACACTTTCTACCAGAAACTATAAGGAAGCACGAACAAAGAGCTTCTGCCTTGCCTTTATGTGCTTGGATAAACACATTGAAGACCAGGTAACATCTTAAAAGTGTCATCTAATATTTTAGTTTTTACATATGTGATTGGACAGTTCGCTGTACTCTTGTAAAATTTCCAGGCTAGTTGATTGCTGGTAATTTAAATTTCTTATAAAAGTCCTGCTTAGTAGAACAATGTTGGACTATGCTGGTTGTTAGTTTTAAAGTTTCTATATATTGCAGTAACTGTATTAATGAACTGTAAATGGAAGATATGAGTTTGTTACAGACTATTGCTTATGAGGATATTCACCAAACAAGTAGTTTTTTTCCTGACTTGATCTCCCTACGAGAGCAAATAAATTCCGTGATGAAAATCAGAGAAAATTTTGTAAAAAGCAGGTGATATTCAAGTTCTTTTCCTACCTAAGCCATTCTGTGCATATTGGTATAAGAAATTACATTGGCAGAGGGTGCTAAGACAGATAAAATGCTTCTAAGCAGTATTTATTATATAAAGATTGTGTCAAATACTAATGATTCTTTTAATCATCATTCACTGTGTCATCGAGTGTGTAAGGCTGGTGTTTCCAGCCTCATTATCCATTCTGTTATTACAAATAATGCATTTTATCATGTATTCAGGAGTTTTTAATACTTTTGTCTTGGACCAATACTCTGTGCTTACAGGTGGTTGTGGTTTTCTTAAGAAAAAGTGTCCGACTGCAATCTTTCACCCTTTAGCTCAGATTGAGATTTAAAGGCTGCAGTGTTGACCCTACCTTTGAAACACCACGTAAGCCCATAGCACTGTCTAAAGCTGCAATTTAACATTCAAGTTTTGGTATATATGCCTTTAAACCTTCATGATATTTGAATTGCAAACCTCAGCATTTATGCCTTTATTACATTCACACAAGAATTACTTCAGATAGTAATTGTTAAATTCATTGGAGAACTGGGATATGTTGAAAGCAATTAAAAGAACCAAGCTATTCTGGCAGTAAATTTGTTACAGGGTCTCCTGAGCTCAAGGACATCTATATATCGGTGCTGTGAATCATTCTCTGGAGACACACAGCTCCTTCATCTGTGTTATCTCACTTACTAACTTAGGAGTCAACACAAGAACCTCAAAGCCTGCAGTAGTGTGATTTCCCCTCCTGTGTCAGATAGTACTACTATTTTACGTGTGTGTGTAATCTATACAGATGTTTTATACACAGATGCAATATGCCTTATACAGCCACAGGTGTAGGGATGTGTACACCCGTGTAGACATCGAAGAAATAAAAGTCAGTGATCAACATCAGTGTGAGTTATGTTGCTTATGAAAGTGGTGTATATTTAATGGTCAGAACTGTATGTTAACAGCCTTCAAGATGTCTTCAAAGATCTGAAGAGTAAGGGATTCACTGAAGTTGGATCTGTGTCAGACTTCAGTGGTTACACATACTGTTTGGACCAGCATTGCCACAACGTCTTGTTTTTCCCTTCCTCTCTTAAAGACGAACTGCTTAATTTAGATCTATTTGCAGATTGCAAGCTCTTACTGCAGGTGAGTTGGTGCCACCCTTGAGTGAGTAATATCAACCTGCAAAGCAAAATGATGCTTTGCATTCAAGTAAGGTCATGTGCAGTGTGCCTGCCCTATTACATCAGGCAGGCAGAAACATACTCTGAGAAGTTTTTGGACATGTTTAAAAATCAGAACTTCAGAAACAGAGTTCATTTATTAAGATTTGCATGGCAATATTAGTACTTATAATTCATAATTACAGTTACAGTAATAAAACGTTGTAAAATTAATTTTAAAAATGTCAAAAGTGATTGAAAATGTGGCTGCACTTCTGAAATTATGAGGAAGGTTTCTGTGTATCTCAGTGTACAGAACAGAATAATTCAGGTTAGGAGGATCATAGAATCACAGGAAATGATAGAAAGGTTGAAGTTGAAAGGGACCTTTAAAAATGCAGTTCCACCCAACTTGCCATGGGCAGGAGCACCTTCCATGATCACATTGCCCAGAGCCTTCTGATTTAAGTGAAATTTAGTGATTTTGACTTAAGATGCTTGATTCTGTCTTCTTAAAAATTCCATATTAGCCACTGTATGTGATCAGTTTTTTTCTCCTCCTCTCTTTTCTATTTATCATGAAAGTAGTGAATTAATTTCCTAATTTGGAAAAGATTGATGCTCAGAGAAACCCAAATAGTTGGTAACACTGAATTTTTGTGTCACTGTTTTACAGGATAAGTCTCGCAGCCTTGCTGTACATTCTGTGCAGGCGCTGTTGAGCACAGATGATGATGTTATTGTGGCTCACCTGGGTTCCCACCTCACCGTCGCTCATATGTCGGCACTGAGAAATCACAGCACGTCCACAGTTTTTGTTTGTGGTGTAAAAACTTCTGCAAAAGCAGCTGAACTGGGAGACTTGTTCAGTCACATGGGATGTAAAAGTATGTGTTGAAACAGTTGGTATGCTGAAGGTATTGTAAATAGATTTTGATGGAGTTTGTGATAACTATAAACGGGTCATAAACTATCAGAATTTAGAGATCCCTTCTTTGAAGATTTGGGAGGGTAGTAATAGATTATTTTTGTCATAGGGTGAACTGACAACTCCTTAGCTACAATCAGGCTCGACAAGGTTGCAGATTATCCAGATTCCTGAAATGTTACAGTGAAGTTCTCCACATAAGTAGTTCCTGTGTAATGGCTGGGATCTGCAAACTGTGGCATCCGTGTATCTGGTGTCTTGTCTGTTGCTTTTCAGGTTGATTTCTACCTGTTTCTGAGATTGCTAATCCAAAATTTATACATTTGTCCAGTTTACCCAGAAGATGTGATCAAACACTAACAAGATGGCAATGCCAATTAGCAGTCTCTTCAGTGGAAGATGCTAAAGCTTAATCACTCCACTCAGTCTGCCGGAAATCAGTGGGATGTTGGGGGGTCTGGTCCAGCAGGCTGTAGCTTTGTGGAATTTTGTGTAACATTGCTGTCTCTTCAACCCCATCACTTTAAAATTAGGCAGGCTTGCTTTAGTGTTGAACTGCTGAGTTAACCACCCCACCTTTTTGTTTTATTTCAGACATTCAGTTGTTGCAAGAAGACTTCACTGAGATTGAACCGAAAGATCCCAGGCTTCAAAATGCACAAGTCATTTTGTTGATACCACAGTGCTCTGGGCTGAGTTTTAGTAATCCAATAGATTTTATTTTGACTGAACATGGAGGTAACTTCTTTATATACATAGCTAATGCATGCTTTCTGGTAGAAATATTTCCTTAGCTATTGTGATTTGAACAATACAGCTGCTCTGATAAAATGTAATCTTTTTAAAAGACAAACAACACGAACAAAACTTCCTTTAAACTACTATAAAAGATATATTAATGACTTGCATAATTCTCTGTGTGTGACATATATGCAGACTACAATGGAAAAACAGAAGAGAATAATATATAATCAATTACTCAGATTTTTCCATATAAAGTGAGCAGGATGTATTTGTCCTACCTTAGAATTCTTAATAAGAAAACAAAATCTTTCTGTGTGGCACTGAAGGGCTAGGAGCATTTTGTGAAGGCAATTTCAAGTCAGTGGCATGAAGTTTGAGGGTTATTCTGGGGAGAAGAGTATATATTGCCTTCCTTTTCAAGCAAAAAGACAAAATTTATGTCAATATACAAGTACATGATTTTTTATTAATCACATTCCTTTAATGACTATTTATAATACTCATTGTTCAGCTTTCATTAAACAGAAACAAAGAAGAGGCAGTAGCAATTAGAGGTAAACTTGACAAGGAAAGAATTGCTTAGGCACTCGTGGTATCGTAATCCGTAAGGCCTGCCTTCTCACTGTACCAGTGACCATCAGGTCTGTTATCCAAGCTTTTTGTGCAAACTGAATGTTAAGACAAGACCAAGAGCAGCCATGTTAATAAATGACAACTCTTTGTATATAGATGCAGGATTGCTGAAAGACCTCTACCAAGGATCTGTGTCTAAGGACAAGCTCTGTATTCTCGCTGAGAAGCAGCTGAATGAGTTGATGCATGCAATGAAATGTAAGTGTGCTGGCAGGCAGGTTCCTGAAAAGATTTTCTTATACTGTCAATTTGATTGTACTGCAACCAGATTTATATCATTAAAGATACACCGACGAGTCTATGAGTTAACAGTAAATGTTTAACCTCCAAATAATGATTTCTTCCAGCAAGGGTTTTTGTGTTGTGATATTCACCAGCCATTAATACAACAGCATAAACAACTGCCTGAGTCAGGCTCATTTTGGCTAAGTTGTAAATGTAGTCTATCTTCAAACTGCCACTTTCTTCTGCCTTTTGTTTAGCAGATGTGTGAAAAGACAGCCCTGAATTTGTGCTGAAATCTGTCAGTATTTGAAAAGATTTCAATTGTTAAAAAGCTCACGTGCAGGAGAGCGTAGTTTATTGGTAAAAATAGCATACAAGCATAATTTTCATACTGGTTTTAGTCCTTACTAAACCACTGTGTTTCAAGGATTTTAACATTGAAGTCTCTTAAAATTTTCTTTTGTAGTTCAAGTACAATCTATTGTTTACTGCACTTCTTCAGTTTACCCAGAAGAGAATGAACAAGTAGTGCAAAAAGCACTGGAATTTTGTGTGAAAGGAAAAAAACAAAAAACATTCAGGCCATTCAGGTATGGTATGAATAGTTTTGTCTATATAAAACTTGAAGTAGCATAGTTCTTAACCTAGTCCAATCTGTGTCTTGTATTAGATTAACAATATCATCTTCAGCTGTCTTTGATTCCATTCTTTTTGATGATAAGAGAAATTAAGTTGTTCCTAATGTTTTCATTTATTGCTTTCCCCCAGTAGAAGAGAACTTATATTTCTTTATATCACAGAATAATTCATTAAAAAAAAAAAGTTTTTTTTTCAGGAGGTTTGATTTTTTTTTTTTTCTTCAGGAAAAAAATTTTGTCTGAGACAAAAAACCTCCCATAAGAAAATTTCTCAGAAATCCTAAAACCTCTTCAGTGTTCTGTAGAAATATCATGAAACTTGTCATAGCACCACATCACACTTTTGCTTTGAAATACTGGATGATCACAGATAATAGGTAACGTAAAAGTGCATTGGAATTTTTTCGCAAAACTCAGCAATTTTGTGGCTGAGGATGGGTGGAACTTCATAAATGATGATTCTAGAATTAGCTCATCCTTCACTGTTATGCACAGATCTTGGATTTTTGTCCCGGTACCATGAAGGTGCTGGCAACCAGTGTAGACAAAGCAGTAACAGAATATCATAAATGAGATACAGTGTGATCATGCTTGTCTTAAGGTGAAAGCTCAAGCTTTCCTTATGTAAGTATTCCTTATCATCGTTCCTCATGCATTTCTCTTAGCATGAGGTAACTCGATTTACTAGAAATACAGAACCCAGTGAAAAATTCTGAGCACCTGTGCTCAGAACATAGCAGCTCTGAAAGAAACAAGTCGTGCTGATTAAATGTCCTTTGGGATCATCACAGATACTCTTCTGTCTTGTGACAGACTTGTTCTTGGCCTTATGAACCAAATCACTGCCGTCTGTTTTGTAACAGCTGGGAATTGCTGGAGTGTAGGGGGAATGTGGGAAAAGGAGACTTCCTTCCTTCCTGCCTTGTTGATGCATCACAAAACAGTAAATTGAAAAAAAAAAAACAACTGGAGCCCTGGTAGTTGAGTATGGCAAATAGGATATCTAGCTTACCTAAATTATTTCTTAAGAGCATACACTTATTGACTCAAAGTCAACCTCTTTATAATTTCTATGTGCTGCTGAGTGCCTTCAGAGCATTCCCATGTTCCTGGACAACTCGATTATCCAGCTATGGCAGACTCAAGAAAGAATGCAATTCTTAATTATGTTGATATACACTCATTAACTGGTGGTTAATGTAATTTAATATTGAAAATAACTCTCAAAAGATTAATTCTCATGTCTTGATTAGCCCTTCTTTTTAAAAAAGAATGAAGATAGGTTTTATAAAACTTTCATTTGCAAGACATGCTTTACAAATCACTTTTAACGTATCTGTGTTTTTTTTTCCTTGTATATTCTTATTTCTTGGTCATTTCTTTCTTTTTGTCAGACTAATTCCTCCTGTTCTTCCTGCTTGCTCCAACCCAGAGTCCTGCACTGATTCTTTTTTCAAAATAGAACCATCGGAAATTTCCAGTGGCTGTTTTCTGGCTGTTATAGCAAGAGAGGTAAGAAAACTAAAATTTAAAATCACAGAAGAGAACAATTGTCATTTTCCATAAAACGAATACATAAATGGAACACGTGAAAATAATTAATTTTTAAGATTTCTTGAACAAACCGAAGAGTTGGTGAGCAAAGCTACAGCTTTTCTAGAGGTACCTTCAATTGAAGTGTGCACAATATTTTAGGCTGAACACAGCTCTTCTACGTGTACTTTCATTTTGGAGCAGTTGTGGTCAGAACAATCTCTTTATCTAGGTCTGTGCAAGGAATATTTAGGAGGAAACGTTTGTATCAAACCTTGGAATGAGCTAGACAGCTTGGGATTAGATTTGTTCTAAGTGGTGTCTAGTGAAGTTATTGGTTAGGTCTGTATGTATCATCAGGATGTGCCAGTATACAAGCAGGCAGTGTCACCAGCATGGATTAAGACTGCATTACAACTTGTATTAAATGGATAGGAATGTTTCCTTTCTAAACTAAGTTATATGCAAATCTGGGCTGAAAGGCAGGGAAACTTTGCTGAGTAAACAGAAAAGCCTTAGCATGATTTCCTGAGGAAAGACCTTAGAAGGATGATTTGCATTTGAGTATCAAGCTTTTCATCTTGTGGCTGAGAGAAGTAGAGCTTTTTCACCAAAAAGGGGGGAGGGCTTTCCAAGCCCACAAGGTTTAAATAATCATGCTGTGCAGACATTTGTCTACTGAAGTCCAGAACTCATTTTCCCTCTTCTGGTCCGCAGAGGGCAAAGTCTCTGGAAGAGCAAATGTTCAGACAGCAGTTAACACAACAGTCAGGGCCTTTATTTATTGAGCAAACTGTAATTCTGCCATGCCTTTCTTGTGGAGTAGATATTGAGGAATCTGAGCTTACTGAATTGACTTTACAGCTGTTTCCTCAATTTATTATTCTTTCCTTTGAAATTTACAGACAGACTCCTCCAAAAATGTGTCCGCTAAAGATATTTTGTCTCAAGCTGCAGCAAAAGGACTACTACTAGACAGCATTCTAGGTAAATCAAAGGAAGAAGAGAAGCAAGGGAAAGTAACACAACATGGAAGTGATGCTACTCATACTCGCATAGAGCCAAAGACTGCTGCGGTTCCTCACCCTAAAGCTGTATCTAACAGGAAAGCTGCAGTTGTAGTATCCAAAGTTGAAAGCAAACGAAAAAAAAAGAATTCCAACCAACCAAGAGGTCACATTCAGCTGAAGAAACCTACCATCAACCCAGCTTCAGACACAGGTGTTTCTAAAGTGCCAAAGCACACATCTGTTGTCAAGGTGCACAGAAAGCAGACACAAGTTAGAAAGCCACGTGCAGAATGTAAAAAAATGGTCAAGCCACGTGCAGAATGTAAAAAAATGGTCGCAGTGAAGCTCGTGGAAATAGTTTTTCCTCCAATGATATCACCATATGGACATCCGCAAGGAAACCAACATAGGATGCCAGATCATATCTCTCTGCTCCAGTCCAGACAGAGGAATAGAAGCTTGAGGGACAGAGAACCTCTTCCACCTGTGTCTAAAGTAGTCAAACCAACAGTGCTCAGAAATTCTCAATCAGGGCTGTAAGAATCTTCAAACTTTCCCCTAGCTTTTTAGAAAAGGTAAAGATTCCTGTACGTATTTATTCACGCACGTAGATTGCAATATACCTTTATTCATTACAGTTTTACTGTGAGACTAATTCTCAGATATTTGCATGGAAGTAGCTATGTTAGCCATTTAAAACCAAAAATTACATTTTAAAGTAAATGCAGCTCAGTTGTGTAAGGCGGGGGGAGTCCACTGGGGAGACCACTGGGAGAGTCAGGTGAAAAATACTGCAGCTATTTGCTATAGACTTTAAAATGACAAGTTACAGCACACCATTTTTGTAAATTACCTTTTGGGCTGTGACACACAGAAACTAAGCCTTGCACAGTAAGCTAGTTCAGTTTTATCTCTCAAGCTGGATGTGAATTTTTCTACAAACAGCTGGCCAAGTACATTTGAGCCCATGGGCTTTCCAGTATTAATTCCTTTGGTTTCCACTCACAAGTGCTTAAAAATATTATAAGGGGAAACTATATAAACATTACGATGCATTATCATGTCAATTCAGTATTTTTAGTAACATCAACCAAAACGCAGCTCTTTTCACATCAGCTATTATCTAAGTTTCACATCTGCTATTATCTAAGTTATTTTTATAAATAGTGTAACTATTTATTTGAATAATGACCGAACACAAGGACTGAATAAGTTTTCCACTGTTGAGAAATCAGCAGTGGGAACCTAACCTGTTCCCTAACAAATGCAGAATAAATGGTGAATATCTACATTTGTCTGAGCACAATGTAATAAGTGACTTAGTACTAAATATGGGCAGTATGAACAGAAAAAGTAATTCAGGAATTGTTAGCAACTGTTCGTTATGACAGTTGGTAAGAGTTTATTGAATGTAAACAAGCCAAGTGTCAGCAATATGATATGGAATCTTAAGGATTTAGACCCATGCAGAGAAAATGTTTTAACATCCTTATTTTCTTCCTGTCCACATCAGCCAACGTAGACGAACAAGCTTTAGAAGAAGGGATGTGTTACACCATTGGCACAGAGAACTGCTTCTTCATCATCAGATTAATATTACTACTCCACTGAATCAGTGAAAAATTCTGTTCATGTTTTTAACCAGAGTTGCCTGTTGTACTCAGAGCTATCACTCACCTGCAGTACATCTCTGTGAGTAACCTACGCTCCTCACCTGGTCCAATAAAAGGAAAAGCTCTGTTTTTGTTTCTGAACATACTTACCTAGACCTGTTTGTTTGCAGTGTATAGAACTGGAACAAAAACTAAGAATCCCACATTCTTTCAAACCACCTTCAAGGAGAATTCTACGTAATAGACAAAAGGAATGGAAAGAGGGGTTTGTTTGTTTTTTAATATGGTTGTTAAATGCCTAAAAGAAGCTTAAGAGATTCTTAAATTAGAGAAGTGAACTTGCATATTTTTAAAAATGGAGCCCAGTGTCTCTCATTTACTAAATATTGATTAAAATGATTCCAAAATGAACATGCTTTGGGCTTACACATGATGTTCCACACTTGGCCTTTTATCTTGTTTTGAGGGAGCTGAGTCCTTCAGATGTTACGGAGACCAAACGAGTGGTGACCTTGATGTCTTACCAAGAATACAGAAGAGGTAGCAGGGAAGATTTTAGTTCAGCAGGTTTACCAGCTTGCTTGGTGAGCACCGAACATCACCTGCTGGCAACATCTGATACTGACTTCAAATGGCTTGTGGATAGGAGCCTGAATGCTCAATTAAACACTTTTTAAAAATAAAGTGAAGTAAAACTGTATCATACATAACTAGTTCTCAGAATTCCACTTAAGTATTTGTAATTTTCAACTAGAAGCCACTGATTCAGTTTTATACATACAAAAACCTCCATGGCACTGCTACTGCCTCTAAACAGCCATCATATATTTCTCCCTTCCCTCAATTTGGATCAAGAAAAGAAAGAATTTCCCAGTTCCCTGGACCAGCAACAGTTGAGACAATGATTTTATGCAGCCAAATTTATTCTCAGAGTAGATTACATTTAGATGTGTAGAAGTGGACAACAGCAGGGGAAATTGCACTTTTCAGCATCAACTGGGTGCTCTATGCAAGGCTGAGCTCCGCTAATAACCAGTAGGTGTGGGTCCACCTACTTCTGCTAACTGTGCAGCACAAGTTTTTAGCAACATATGAATTAACTTGCCCAAGGAAGAAATAATGGCATTTAAGGCTGAACCCACATGAGCTCTGAAATAAAAAAGCGCTGTTTTGCATGGATGCTTTACCAACAGTTGTACATCACTAATAAAATAATCATCTATGAAATACTTGATAAGACTAAAAATAAAAGGATGCAGAACTCTTAGGAAATGACGCAGACCTGACCTGGAATAAGCTGCCTGACACTCCAGAGCCTCTCTTCCTGTCACAAAAGGGCATGTTGCTTCAGCAGGCACAGGTAACTCCACGCACAGTGTTATTGTGAGTTGGTCCTAGGCCGCTTCTGTGCAATTTTTGTTATTCCTGTTTAAAGTCCCCATAGTTGTCTCTGTAGCCTTGAACCTCCCACACCTCTTCTCTCCCCCCTTCAAGTGAAACAAACAGTGACTTAAAGAAAACCTACAGCCAGCACTGCGGATTTCAAAAGAAAGGCTTTTATCTCTCATTTCTGATGGTGAATATAAATCTCCTTGCTTCTGCAAGGGAGCGCATTAATGACGTGTGATGTGTGATACTTACCTCTAGTTTCTACTTGCATTGAAAAAAATAAGAAATTAGCTTCGCTTTACATGATTTTTCTACAGACTTCAATAAAAATGTGACTACAAATAATTACAAAGCTGCCTTTTTTTAGGCAACCTATAGTATACAGCATAGAGAACGTTACAAGATCACGTCCAGTAAAGACAATACATCGACATCATAATGCAGGATATTTCAGTAAAAATAGAATAAATAAAATAAAAATATTTTAAGCTGTATTTAACAGGTTAATTTAAAATATGGCATCAGACATACAAGGCATAGTGAATGCATGGCTGCCTGCTTACAGAATCGCTGGGTATTATAAAAATGCATAGATAACTGAAGGGTTGCTACAACATCAAATAAAACGGTGGTAGTTACTCAGACACGTGTATGCCATATACACATTTTTAGCCATGGTTAAAGAGTGCCTCAGTACATTGTTTGATAAAAGACAACGAGCTCTGCAATTTTAGGTGTTGATTCTACAAACACACCTGGGTGTATATTTAACACTTTTTAGAAACTCAGGAGTTCCACTGAAGCCAAAAGGCCAAACATTTTGGCCCATTAAGCAAACTACTTAATTATTTGCAAAATCAACAGCATTTTGGTAACAGACAAGAAATCCAGGGGACCTACAGCTTTTCAAATATTTTTCTCTCTCTTTTCCCTCAGCCCTTCCTGCAGTGGCACATTTTTGCCAGTGAAAACTCTGTGTTCAGAGCCTTGTCGACACAGATGTGTAAAGACTCCTGACACAGCTTCTTACCTTTACACTGCTGTTTCCCAAGTGTTGGTTTGGTTTAAACTTGGACTGTTTCTCTCTTGGGGAAAAGCAGCACTGTGTAGACAACGCTACTGAACTCGATTATACTGTTAAACATTCTTTGTTGTAAAGCAAATAAAAATCCTGGAGTTTCCACCTGGAACTTTAAAAAGAAAGGTGCTGTCAAAATATTTTCAGTATATAAAACAAAGTTGGATTCAGTAGTTTTCTGATTAACAAGGAAACATCCTTTAAATTCATGATCTCGCTTAGCGACGTTGTGAGACACTGCATTTTGATAGCAGCCATGAGAGGAAGCGATTTTTTTTTTTACACTGTTCCCATCAGACTTAAGTGGGATCAGCACTAGAACCTGGAGAAACAGGACTAAGCCAGTACACAAGCTGTCATCTCCACGCTTCAAAATCTGGCTTCATGGGCAGTTCAAAGGTTGCTACTGCTGAAAGGGGAGGGTTTGCCTCACCTCCCCTCCTGCTCTCCCTGTCATCTGCACAGCCACGTGGCCAGCTGGATCAATTTTGGAGTTTACTCACGTTATGCAGACTGGCCTTCTCTCCTCCAACTGCACAAGCAATGGAGCTGGTTCCAAGCAGCAGGAACGTGAGACTTGGGATGGGGCAGAATTACCTCACTGCCCAGGGTGCAAAAATCCTATTACGCAGAGGTTTGAGATCATAGAACCACCAAGGTTGGAAAGAACCTCTAAGATCATCCAGTCCAACCATCCACCTATCAACATTTCCCACTAAACCATGTCCCTCAGGACAACATCTAAACATTTCTTGAACATAGTGCAGGATCAGCTCCTTAGAAAGTATTCTGAAGAACTCCATTTAGAATATTACAGCTGTATGGCTAGCCTTCACTACATTTACTCATACATCAGGCTAAATGTGTTTTAATAATTCTTCTACATTTCTAATAAAGGCATTTCCTGAATCATCACTCTTTCCCCTTGTATTCTTAACATGTTTTGCCCAGGTATTGCTGTTGATTTTTTAAAATAAGAAAAAAAAAAAAATCATTATTTGCTCATAACAATCTTATTTATAACAATCTCCGGCACAGTAAAGTAAAAAAAAATGGTTCTTGTAAAAACAACGTTGACAATGTCCTTCTAAAATTACAGCATGACCAAATTTGCAGATCTGGGAGACAGATACAGTTTGGAACACAAATATAAATGCAGGCAAAACATTTTTAACATTCGTTAAAAATATCTTTTATGCTCCATTTCCAAAATTTGTACCAATCTGCAGGTCTAAACAGAAGATGGCAAAGAGAGAAAGACAAAGCTGCATTTGAAGATCAGTACAAGACAAAATTTTAAAGGGGCATTACTGTGCTGACTTTGTCAGAATCTGCAGTTGTGTGGATCAAGGCTATTACAGGAGACCTTTGGAGCAAAAGCACTGACATGAAGTTGTCCCACTTGCGACAACATCCTGTTAGAAAACAACTCTCATGATTTTGTCACAGACCACTAAAAGAATTTCCATTGAATTTAGTAAATAATCAGAAACACGACTGCTCTTTTTGTGGCATGCTAACAACCATTTAGCAGCAAACTCAGAGGGGGAGTAGTGCAACCCAACACTGAATGGAACATTTGATCAAACACTCATATAGAAAACATCTGTAACATTTTTGCTTCTGTGAGAGTATTAAGACAGTAAAACTGCTGACTAACTCTTTCCTGGTCAGTGTGAGCTCTATGTGGAACAAACAGTATTTTTGATCAATTAATGACAATTTGGGATGACATATTTAGCATCCAACACATGCATCTGTATGTTTAAAGATGAAAAGCTTCAATGGATCACCCTGTACTCAATTACAGAAAACACTCCCAGATTTTTCAGCATTGGTTTGGTATCAAACAATTTCTGTCTACAACTGTAATGTACAAACAGAGATCAAATGACAACGATTCACATGAGTGTCAGGCAGACCAACGCTGACAAACAATTTAAAATTAACAGGTTAGTTCTGTAAAAAATAAAAAACTTGGTATTTAATCTGCAGTAATTCAATGGTAGCTGATCCTTGGTATCTACTCCAGTGTTGAGAACCAAAGTGCTGTAGGACTTAAGATTGGTTTGTGACAAATCCAGCTCAAGACGGTGAAACTATCAACTCAAGCGTCATTCACTCCAAGGACTTTAGCACGAGTTCACTAGGAAGGACGTGGCCATACTCTTTCTTTGTGTGAGTTCAGGTAATGTTTACTTATTTACAATCAAACAGACCTTCCATTGATGTAACTTACTGACAGGAAAAAAATTATTCATGCTTCTTTTCATATCAAACGATGGTGGCAAGAACGAGATAACATGCTTGTCTAGCATTGTTTTGATACGGATAAATTCTCTTAAGACAAAGCATCAGCAATTTGGAATGGAAGGCCAAACACCATCAGTTCATTTCCCTTAGTGTAGCTACTGTTATCTGCAGTTAAATGTTAGGAGAATCTTCTCTCTTACGCAGCTACGGCATGTCGGTGACTGGGCGTTTCTGTTTCAAAGTGTCAATGAGGGACAGCACTCCTCTCTTTACGTTGGTTGTGACTCTCCTGGTCACCGAATCTGCAGGCGGTGGGGGAGGCCGAACTTTCTGCGAAGGAGGTCTGGCCACCAAGCACTTCTGATACCGTAACTGCAACAAAGCAGAAGCATTCTGCACTCCTTACTGTAGCTATTATTACCTTCAGTGCATTTAAAATACATTTGAAACACCTACTCATGAAATACAGTCAAACTTTCATTTTGACTGTGACAAACAACCCTGATCAAGTTAATAGGATATTGGTCTGACTTTTAGCAGAAACTGTTCTTTAGCACATGACAAATACTACATCACAGCAACAACCCACTTTGAAAACTGAAAAATAAGTTTTCTTAAACAAGGAATATTTTTCACTACATTGTCACTGGGTTACATAGAAATATTCTTCCAGTGTTAGATAACTTCTGTAACTACAGAACAGGTAGTTACTACTTACACAGGTGTTGAGGAGTTCAGGAGATCAGATGTTAAAGGAGCAGAGTTCACTAAATCAACATTTCAAACTTATTTTCAATTTACCAGACATATCAGAATCCAAATTGCAAATTATATCTCAGGAAATTAACTGCACATTTGTAAATACATATACTGAAGTAGTAGAAAACCTAAGTACTATTAGATGTCTTTTCAAGAAAGTCACTTACCATACAGGCAGCCTGAACAGCTTCTGATACATTGCCTGCATTTGGTTCACACCAAAACACATGGCACTCAAAATGCTGGTTTCCTGTATCCATAATGAAGGCAAATGTATGAACATCCTTGCCTACTCCCATGAAGGACAGAAACCGCACACGACATTCCACCACGATTTCCTCTTCATTCTGGTTATGAATAAAATGATTGTTCATTACTAACAGATATTCTATGAAATTTTACTTTCAGTGTTAGGTTAATTAAGTAGGGAGAGAACACTGATACAGTGAAACTTCTTCTGCAATCTGTGTATACCTGGTGTGCAAAGGCCTGAGCTGAGTTCTCTCTTCTAGGCTACCAGCAGAACACAATGGCTTTGAGCCTTAGAACTGAAGCATATCATGCATTGTAGTACTGCATGTTTAAAATGGATGTGGCAGTTTTGTGAAGAAATGCATGGCTATTGTGACTTCTAAAGATACCCTATTACTGGTATGTAGAGATGTGGCTTTAGGACCTAATCAACAGATGCAGATATGGAACATTCTTTGCACGTTACATTTTATTCTATGAAAAATGTTCCACTAAAGGACAGTGATGTGAAACACAAGTTGTAGTCTTACTCTTGGCTTTCATAGAAAGAATAAAGAAAATACACAAACTTAGGATTGCTCCTTACAGCTTAACCTACAACATTTTACACTCAAAATTTCTAGGAAGGATAATACTGTGTTCGTTTTAAGCATCTAAAGGTTACTTATAATTCACGTTTCTAAGGACATGCTTGGAATGGTAAATAAAGCTGAAGCTGACACAAGTAGTTGTAAAACAGTGATACAGCCCTGCAAAGAAATAAAATGCAAAAAAAGGTAAATGAAGTCCAGGAAAAATGAACACTCTCTTCTAATGCTCATGAGTTCCTGGTTTTCAGCACTTGTGTTAAACATGTTTTGAACAGGACATTCTGCCTTACTCTTTCACTAATGACTGTGACAGTAGCATCAGCAACATTCATGGTAACTGGCATCCAGTCTTCCTTGCTAGAAGAAGCCATCAGACTTTCAATAGCACTGTTCAGGGTATCCATTCCTAAAACAGAAATAAATGTGTATGAGTAAACAATATTATTTTCACACAGTAGTACACAGTAGTAAATTGTTCTGAACCAGGTAAAATGAATATGGTGATGGATTTTGAAGCTGGTTTTCATCATCTGCAGAAGCAAATCAGGTGCCTCTGGCATACTAAAAAAGCATTAGCATCTTGTTTAACTGCTGCACCATTTCAGTTATCCAAGGCCTTTCTCATTAGTAACGAAGCTCATATTCAGAGAAAGCAGTAAAAAGAAAATGCTTTCTTACCAGCTCCCAAAGTACTCTGGTTGCACAACACACATTTATTTGAAGCACTGAATGCTAGACATTTTCATCTCTGGCTCTTAAGACTCTGAAGTTCAGGAACTGCTCCCATTGCAAAATTATACTCTTACACTTGGCTAGTCAGAATCCAGCCCTTAAGAGTTTATGCAAGTTCCCTCTGAAGTCACAAATATATGACACATACCCACAGGTTTAGCTACAGGTAGCATTCCCAGGTACTGGACGTGGAACTTCTGCACCAGCTCTGTCTTTGGTGTTGGGAAATCTACTGCATGGGAACAAATATAGATTTCTATTTATTGCTACTCACAGCTGGGAAAAAGACTTTCATTTCATCAATAACCTAAAACAGTTTATCAAGTAATTATACTCTGAAGGCATTGTACTAATTAAAACAAATCTCTACTCCCTCTGACAAGACTAATACCAAATAATTTTTAAGGGAATTAGAATGCTGCATCATTTAATTCTTCATCTACACTAAAAATAGGGTCACATTATGCCACTGGCATATTTTAAAAAAAAACAAAAACAAAAAATATAAATGAATGTGCCTTTGAGACATGCAGACCTATTTTTCACTGCATAACTATGTGAAATCTGGAACCTTTTTAATATCATCCATTTTAATATGTTCAACACAAGCTATGAGTAATCAATACTGCTGTCTAGCAGAAAATTACACAAGTTGATGTATGGATTAGGAGTAAGGTAATCAGGATGAACTGCTGCATCTGAAAGCATCTAGTTTCCAATAAAGCTAACACGTGGTACATTTGTTCTGGAGAATTTTCTAAACAGCAGCTAATAACTTTTGACTAATAAAGCATGCAAAGGCAACTTTCTTTTGCCATGCAGTAGTAGAGTGTGCAAAAGCCCCTCAAGGTAGATGACAACCCACTTGCATCTTTTGCCTTGGAAGCTGCCAAAACCGTGCTGAAACCTGGAAGGAGCACTTCTATGTGAATCCATGTGATTAACTGGAGCACATTCTGCTTTTAGGGCAGATTTGGCTGATATGTGCCATCTCAAGAAGTACTTTGATATGAACTGGACAATATATGCAAGTAGCCACAAGCATGACAAACTGTGTTTGCAAAAGCTGTATTTTAAAATAAAAGACAGTGTGCAAACTGACATAACTTACCAGGACTGTGTTACTGTGAACAGGATCAATACATTAAAATGTTTAATACAATACCACCTTAGAGTCAGATACAGTGGTTAAAAGACTCTCCAACCAACAGGCACCGTTTTGGTCAGAAACAGCATCAGAAATAAAACATATCTGAAATAGCCCCATCCCATGGACATGAGCAGTAATGTATGGTACCTTGCAGAGGAACATCAAGGGTGACGTTTGTCCTCTCCTGCATTGAACTGCAAGCCATAGCTTTAGCATTCTTCCGTTCAGCCATAATCTGAATAAGATAGTGATAATGCAGCATTTTTTGAAAGATGTTGTAAAATAGTAACTCCAAGTACCAGTCTCCTGATATACTCCTATTAGAACTCTAATTTCCCAAATTAGCCAGAAACTATGTGACTAAACAAGTTATTCTTCATAAATTACTTCAGCTTGCCCATGGCTTATTCACCATTCCTTATCTACATACTGAACTTATAAGCTGTTCAAGACTAGATGAAAGAAGAATGGAAGAGTTAAAAAACTAGCCATTTTTGTCAACAGAAAAATTGTGAGGAGTAATATTGCAAGAAACAAATATTTAACACACAGAGAAGTATGTTCATTATTCATGTACCTCTCTGATCTATCCTCTGCTGCATGTCATTTTTTCTTCCATTTTTATGTTTCATCTGACATTAAAAATTCCATGCAAAATGCAACACGCTCCTCTCCCACAATACTAACAAAAAGGAAAACACTTCCAAACAATCACTTCGGATGATCATTCTCTACAAATACACATCTGAGGAGGGTCCCAGGGAAGTTAAGGGAGGTTTTCCAAAATATGAAATTGCGATCTGCTTCTTTAACTCTGATGACTGTTGATAGTAATTAAGCTGTAGAGATGACTAGAGTTCCAGTGAACGACACTTGGTCTGAAGATACTTCTGGCTATTTTATCTTTTCATTTATCTTTGCTTTCTTCCCTTTTATTTATTTATTTATTTATTGCTAGGTTTCATATTTTGGAAGTATTATCTTTTATGGGGACACATGGCAGTATTCCCACTTGAGGATGAAAATTGATACTTGCTAGCTTAGGGAGAAGCCCTGGCTCAGCAAAGAGGTCAAGTGTGTCAGATAGCAGATGCTAGGTGCTTTGCTGAATCAGGATTTCATCTACTGCTGAATTATGAAGGAACAACTCTGCTCAACAGCACCATTCTCTTTTACTCTCTATTACTATTAGCTGTAAATGTTCAGTCACTCTGTGATCCAATATTGCCAGGAATTTCATGCCACAATTACATGACAGCTTTCCTGCCTTTCTGACAGCACAAGTCAGATACCCCCTGCATTTACTTGATATTGTGCTTACTGGACTAAAGAAACTTTTGTAGAAATTGTTTTTCCCTGCTAGACTTGCTAGAAAAATCTGTGAGAGCTGAGTCGGAGGAGAAAGATGAGAGACAGCAAGTCCAGGCATCTCCAGTGAACCACTGCTGCAGTGATGCTGTGCAGCGTCACCCAGAATGGCCCCTGCCACTCCCAGCCCCACCACCAGTTGGGGCAGCTCGTCAGCATATTCTTAAAAAGGTGAATGCAGCCTCAAATCCATAGCTCAATAAAAGAAATAAAAACAGTTTCAAGCACTCTGGCTTAAGTATCTCCCTATAAAGCCTTTTAAACATTTTTTCCAGCTGTCAAGGATGTGCTGTCACAGCACTACAAGACATTGCTGCACTGAGGACACTCATGAACTGATCACGCAAGAAAATCAAAATTAATAACTAGGGAATGTTGGCAGATTAATGTAAAATGACTGAAGAGAACAGTTGTCTACAGTATTACAGACAGTGCTGCTACGGGAACAAAGATCCTTCTACTGTTAGTCAGCTTAGCTCTCCCCCTTCTCCCTGATTTCTTTTAATTGGGCAGCATAACACTGGCAACTATTTTCATGCCTGTCCTGCTTGAAGCATACCATTCAAACAAGGTCTAATTTATTTACAAAGTTACACACCACCACTGATCATTAATTAAAAGAATGTGTTCTTTTTCCCTTTTCAACACACAACTTCTTTATTACACAAGACGACTCTCTGTATATATGCTTATCAATTAAATACAAGTATCACCATCCTCAAATCTAAATGCACATCCTCCCACTATTCCCATTCCTTTGTATCCTTTACAAACTCCCTGTCTCATTTCTGGTTGCCAGAGATACAAAGCTAACAGTGTGAGGTGGCTGACTGTATATTATGCTCTGAGGCTCTCAGCAGGCTTGTGTGGATGACTTTACATCCACTTACCTTTGAGCAGATCTCGTGTAAACTTGTGGCGATGGCTTTTGCTGGCGTGTCACATCGAAACACATGACATTTCAGAATTCTGGTGTCTTTGTCTCTTGCCACATATGCAAAGTCTCTGCACAAACAAAATGAATTGACACATTAGAAGCAGTAATACCTGCAGTGATCTGTCCTTTACCATGTGTGTTTCAGCTATTAGAGAATAAAACACATCTTAGACAATGCAGATCTTCAAATTTAATACATTGCACACCTATGAAAAACTACATAAGCGTTGATGAGTTATCTATATAATTAAACAGCTTATTACAATTTCATAACAATTTATTGAACATAACACCCATAACTCCAAAAGCAATTGTAAATACATAGAAAAATATATACTTACTAAAGGCAAAGGAGAAAGAATTAGAAGATAAGACTAAAAACACATGCAGCTTTTAAATGCTAAAAAAAAATGAAAAATGGCAAATGGTGGTCTAGGTAGAAAAAGAATGCATTTAGAAGGACTGTATAAAAGTGTTTAAAACATGCAGATAGTAATTAGAGATCTGGTTGCATAAGGGAGATGTGAACCTGCTGAGTTTTGCTCAAAGTAATTGGCCTAAATATCTGACCTTATTTTTTCAAAAGTTAAATAAGGATTCCCTATGAAAGAGATTTTCTACACTGTTCCAACTAGTCGCCTCAACAGAGTACAGTCTTCTAAAGTCAGTATGGTGCTTCCTCGTTCTCAGGCTGTTTAAGTGCTGATGTGCTTCTGAAGAAGCCAAAGCATGAGCACGGTGTAAAGAAAGCAACAGGGTTGACATGTTCCATTTAGATACTGAATTCAGGGCTGCCTCTGCTCCAAGAGCTCATCACTCTCCCTGTAGTGCTAATTTGCTTCATGACGCTCCTGGGATGGAGGCTAATTCACTCTTTCACAGAGGAGGAACCCGAAGCTGGTTCTACAGCACAGGAAAGCACGCCAGGATGCTGATGGCTGATGGAGAGCTGGACTTCCAGCCCCACACTGGAAGCAGGAGCACTACCCTGAAGTTCAGTACATTTCCTGTATTTAGTGTGGCAGCACTACGTTTTGTCCGTGATGAATCCTCACAACAAAGAAATGGCTGCCCCTCGCCTGGGTGCTTACAGACAGGTTGGAGCTCTTCCTCTGCTTTGGTGTGCCTGTATGTGTGACACAGGCACCTACAAAGGGACAGTGCTGGAGTAACAACATAGGCATGTCTTAATCCAATGACTCATGACTTGTGGCAAACCCCACAGCAATAATCCCAGAAGAGGTTGTCTGTTAAGATGCCTGGATGTCTTGCAGCTCCAGCCCCACTCCCAATACTTCAGCCACAATCTACAAGAGCCTTTCAGCACTTTCTTCCCTTTTGCTGCACTGCAAGTTCACCGAGACACTGAGCATCCTGGGAATAACTGAAGCATTTTTTCTACACAAGCAAAGCCTTGCTTTAGAAGGGCTCCTTCCTTCCTGAACACTTTGAAAATAAAATAGAGATTTCCATCTGGAATTGCATGCAAAACAAACATGCTGGCTGTGATCGTAAGCACAGGCTAGCGAAGATGCACAAGCAAGCAACCTGCTGCATATACCTCATTGCTGGATCAAGGCCTGTTCTTTTGGAGTGACAATAGCTATTTATCACTATTTGGAAGCATTAACCTCAAATCGATAAAAGCCCTTCAAGGATGTGTAAATGAATGATTTACGGGTTCCTTTACAAGAAGAGTAGTTGTATACCCTGCATTGTTTTGCTGAATTGCTTGTGCTGTGCAGATCCCCATTCAAATAAATAGAAACCTGGAGCCCAAGGAACACTGTGAAGCATCAGGATGAGATCGGGCCATCACATGTGAGGGGCTGCACAGACAGAGCATAACTTGCACCTCCTGGTAGCTTAAAAGCTATTAGCTAGAAACTTGTCATTAATAAAAATAAGATGGTACAAAGCAAGTATTGGAGGTTTGGATGACATATTACATTGCCAGCCAAATCCAAGTTCAAGCAGCCTATGAATGGCTGGTCTGACTTTTGCCTAGCAGTGAAATGACAGAGCCGGTAGGCAAAGTCTTCACACACGTCAGGAAGCACTCTGCACCACAGATGTCTTCATGCTCCTACTGCTTGCTCTGGCATTTGCCCAGGGATACCAGGAAATGCCTTCTTCACCCTGTGAAATCCTACTCAGGCACCATCAGCCTGAAGGAGCAGGAAAAGCAGCCCTTCGCTGAGATGCTGTGTACCATGCAGCCAGGAGGCCTCAGCCTCAGACAGTGGTGTCTGTTCCTGCTGCTACAGTAAATATTCCTGAATTAACAGGACACGTGTATAAGCCAGGTTGTGTAAAATTACAGTGCAATTACAGCAGCAAATGAGACACCAGCTAGCACATCAATCTTGACTGCTGAGAGCTAATAAAGCCCGTGCAGTGGTGGTTGAGACACACGCACCAGTGCCTTACTTTAAATACCTGAACAGCTTGAACAAAGTAAATCAGCTAATTACATATGGAAATTGTGAACATGCATAAACCTTTAGATGATCATCTGTAAGCCTGCTGAGGCAGAGAAGGAAATCCAAGCTCCTCAAAACCAATGGCAGTGTATCACACACAACCCTGCCAGCACCAGCTGTTTCCAAGTCATCAATCAAAATTAGCAAGCACATCATCCACTTCTGTTTTGACAGAGCACAAACAATACCACCGATTCCCTTAATTCCTGAAGTCACCTACCTGCCACGCTCTGAGAAGCACCTCAGGAGACAGGCTGGCAGCAGGGACCTGGTGCAGCCTGGTGCTGTGAAGCACAGGGAGAGCAGAGCTCTCTGGGATGAAGGGCATGGCTTTGATCACTCTGTAGTAGCTGCTCCCAAAACCATGGCTAACAGAATAAAACTCTGGAGCAACATTTCCCTTCACAGGACCAGAAGGCAACAATTTATCTGTCCAAAGCCTTGAATACCAAGTAAGCCCCAAGACTGCTCTCTGATGCTTCTTCTACTTCAGATCCCTTCTGGGTCACTTACTCTGTAAACCTCCATTCCACAGCAGCTCACTTGAAGCTGATTAACATTTAAGTGAGATTTATGGGCAACCAGTTCCTTCAATAATGAAGAAGTGCTGAGTAACGTGCTTGCAATAGAAATTTATGGAAAAGGGCAAATACCTCCTCACACCGTTCCCTTGCCTTTACTTCTTGCTAGGAAAACAAGAGAAAGAATAAACTGAGAAGCCTTTAAGAAATCCAGGGAAGGATACAAAGTTGCACAGAATGAACAGATCCCCATCTCATCCAGATGGAGTCTTCCCATTCTCCGTGGGATGTGGGCACACGTGAAATTAGCAGGATTTAAACCACAGCTCCCAGTACAATTCCCTTCATGTCAGTGGGGAGAGCAGCATGACGTTTAGTGGAAGAACAGTGTATTGCATCTCTATATTCCCTCAAGTTCACAGCACAAGCAGATCGTTTCTGTTGGTATGGCATTACAGAGAAGGGCCAGGATTTGTTTTTTAACCATTTGCACATATAGTACCTTATCCACTAGTACATTTCAGGACACAGGAACTTGCTGTAAATTAGTAGCCTGGAAAAAGCCAGAAAACAGATAGAAAGTGCATTTTGTTGCACAAGCAGGTAAGACTGGCTCTGCTGAATAGTTTAAAATACAACTGTGAGACATTTTAAAAAGCAATTAGAGAACTGCAAAGATAATGTAAGGTGCTAAGTGGAATGGAATTTCATTTTTATTTGCTCCTTTACCCCCCTTAATTGGCAAATGTCTACAGTAATTGACTAGAACTTAGATAGCCATACCTATTTAACACCTGGCTAGGCATCACTTAGCTGCTCAACCCTGGATGAATATAATCACACTAAATGTGATTTATGCTAATGCTGTTCTGTTTGAATAGCAGTCATGGCCATTTGCCACTATTAGGCTACAGTCCTAGGAGACATCCCAATTAAGTATGGCCTGAAAAAACATCACATTCTCCACTGCCTTTTCTTACTTTTCCAAAGGACTGTAGAATTGTATTAACCCTTATTTAAAAAAAAAAAAAAAAAAGCCAAGCCTTGAATCTGGAAATAAGAAAATTTCTACTTTTACCAATGATAATTGCAGGTATTTAGAACAACTGTATTAAAATAATACATATGCAGGAAAATGTAAATTGCTTTGCAGATTTATGTACCACAAATTTTAACAAGAATCCTTGAAGAAGAAAATGATATCCTCTAGGCTCAGCTTAAAATTGATTCAAATTCACCTAAAAGTGCCTCCAGAAAATGACTATTTCTATGTAACAGTGTGCACTTGCTCCTGTGGGATCAAAGAGCACACCCTGCTGGGCTGCAGTGAAACAGGCTCCTGAGCTCATAATCTTCAGATTTTGCTTTGCTTTACTGCAAACAGATGCCCAGAGATTTGTGGAAAATAAAGGAGAAAGGGGAGAGGGGAGGGTTGTGGAAAAAAAAGAGAAAGAAGAAAAAAGGGGGAGAGCAGCCGCCACAATGGCAGAGTGGGGTCAGGAGCCGTCTGGCAGGAGGCTGCCATTCACACACAGTGGATAGACAACACAGTGTCCATGAGAGCAGAATAAATGAGCAGACAAGGACAAAAGCAAGGAAAGTGAGAGAGGTCATACGGGAAGAAAAGGGGATAAATTTTAACACCAACAAGCTCATTCTTTCAAGAGGCTTTTTCCAAGTATTCTAATGTCACAAATGGCAAGTAAGGTTAGGTGCAGGAAACCATGCAGCAAAGATACATTACAAAAATTTAAAGATCTTCTGGTAATTCTAAAAATGTACAAAAGCTTTGCAATTCTTTACTCCAACAGCTCCAGCTTGCAGAGCTCTTGCTGCCCAATTCCAACCCAGTATAGCAGGCAGGTCCACTAATACACATCCTGGTCATGAGTTTCTGGCCTAGGTAGTTAAGATCCTCTCTGAAGCAGACAGAGACTTCTAGGAGTCTTTTCTTATTTCAGTCCTCACAGAACTTTAAAAAAAAAAAAAAAAAGCATACCCTTGAAGCAATAAATCAGTTCTGCATTTATTAAATTCTCCTGAAAGGGCACTGGAACAATGTAGCTTGTTTTTCCTAATTCATGCATAAAATGCATAGTGCAAATTATCCTCTGCTGAAAGGCTGAGTGTGTTTCATTTCTTGACAACGTCACTTGCTAGCTTTGTGCAATACTCAGAGGCTTTAATCTGGCAACCCTAAAACACACAGCCTCCCGGTTACTCTTTGATGTCTTATCGTTGTCACAGCTCTGTGCACATCCAAGTTAGTTTGTTAAAACCTTCCTCGAACCAATATGTCCAAAACCCAGCCCTCTGGAGCCCAGCACTTCCAGGCTTGAAACTATTTGCACAATTTCCACTCCAATTTCCTTCCAACATCCTGAACTTGACACAGCTGCAGAAGCCATTCCCCATGTACCAAGGCTGGCTGCCACCTCACTGTGCAGGGCAGGGGACATGCCTGCTGCCACTGCCTCTCCAGGCACAAGGATGCTACAAACCATGCCCCTTTTTAATACCAAGGTCTACATTCCACCCTTTCAAAGAAACACAGATCTACATGGCCACGTCACGAGTTGAGGTCTTGAGTTATGCCAAGGTATGACTTAATATCCACACTCTCCTGATCTATTCACTGTGTCAACAAAGTGCACCAACAAATACCACAGAGTTAAGATTTTTGTTCCATGCTAGTCTTCCTTGCTAGCCTCATCTCATGATCACATGGCTAAAATACTGTTCTAATGGACAAGACAAGGAGGAAGCCCATCACGTTTGTTGGAATCACCACCAAGACTGCCCTTGACAGTCCATCTCAAAGTGCTGGCAAGGCGCTGGCAAGAGGAAGGCCAGGGGCACAGGCCATCCTCAGTGGAGCACGGCTGCTGCTCAGCTGCTGGGCAGACACGGCAAGGCAACAAGAGGAGCAGCAGCTTAGGCTTCAGTCCGGTTTTTACAAAAACTTAAATGAAGACAGACCTTCAGCGACAGATCCTATGAAAACCAGCGGAGACACTGACCACTGACATTTTACTGCCACCAATTTTTCACGGTGGATTTTTTTCTGCTTAATTGCTTCACAACATTAATGAAATATGCATGGGCGGGAGGCTACCCTGCACAGCATGATTTTCAAGGAGAAAACACACAAATGAAGCTACTTGTCAAGTCCACTGCAGCTGCTGCTTCTACTTGGTAGCATCACAGACTGCTGGTTTAACTCCTCAGGATGGCCAGTCTAGCACTCTGTGAATGCTAAATTTCCTAAAAATAGATGAACGTGTTATTATGCCTATGAACCTCTAAACAGCCTCTCTGCAGGAGATCCTGCAAATTTATTTTGACAAATTAGTATTTAGATATTTTTAACAACACTTCTATCTTCCAGATCTAATTGGTAGATGTAGGCTTTTGTTTATAGGGAATATTTGAAGATTTAATAAAGAGATACATCAAGTTGAGCTCAAAGCACTACCACACATTTCAGTGAAGAAGAGAGCAGACTGCACTAGAACAGTTAATCTCTCCACTGAGAATCTCTTTATCAGCAGTGCTCACTAGTTCTCCTTTGCTCTTTATTATGCAGACAGAGAACAAGCAATCATGCACAGACACTACCCACAAATCTGCTTGCAGCACACTTCTGCTAGTGTTAGTCTGGGAGGATCATCACTTCCTACATGCATGAAATCTACATTAGATTGCAAAGCCATAATGAAGGAAGTTCAAACATTTCCCTGGGCCAACTCTGCCTAAAGAACTGATTAAAAGCCAGTCAAGCCTGGAAAGCATTCTCATTATATTCCACAAAGCAAACCTGAGCATCTGCCTGCATCTCTCAGCTACATTCTTTCCACGCAGTCCCAGCACCAACTCCGTACAATTTAGAAGAGCAAACAAAACCCGCGCCGCATCCGCGAGACATGATTCTATGAGCAGGAGGCCCTGGCGTGGCTGCAGCCCTTGCGCTGCAGAGCGCAGGACTACAATGCCTCGCTGTGTGCGCTCCCACCAGCGGGAAGCGGTGTCAGGAATCCCAAAGGGTTCCTTTGTGCCACCCAAACAAATCAAACGTGCTGGTGACAGTTTTTCATCTGACTCCAAGGACAAGTGACCAACCCAGCTGCATTCAAAAATCAAATGCCAAAAATTGGAAGTTAAATGTCAACACTTCCAACTGTTGCTAAAATTAGTTCTTAAAGTCCCTAGCAGGCAGTATAACTTTTTTTTCTTAAAGAAAAAAATTATAATGAATTTTCCTTCATTTCAGAACACACAAAATGATAGTGTCTAAACTCAAACATCAGAAGTCAATATCAAAATCCACTGCATAGCATAAATTTAAATTGTTCTAGTACTTGAGGGCTTGAGATACGGAAAAAAACACACAGTTCAACTTGACAATACTGTTAATAGCAAGCTGAAAAGGTGGCAGAGACATAAATGCACCTCACTGCAGTTAAGTTTCTGAATGACAGTATTCACAAGCAAACTGATATGAGCACTGTTTGGTGCATGCTGGAAAGATAAACACAAAGAATAATGGGAAAATGAAAATCATTTACCTCTCTCTGAATCCACGAAAGCATGAAGAAAGAGAAAGAGCAAGTTAGAAAACACTCACACAGACAGAGCTCCAGCAAAAGATGAGACAGAGTAGCTGAAATGTGCTGTATATTTAATATTCATTATTTGTTTGTAGCTCAGTGTATCTAGGTGTCCTGCAACTATTTGCCTTCAGTGCTTATTTTGGTTGAATCCCGTTGCTCTCAAGCTTGTATTTTTGGCAACATGCAATGAAGCCAACAAGCATCAGCTGAGTTTATCGAGGCAGGACAGACATATCAGCACTGGGAGGTAATCGAGCTTAAAATATCACACACAGAAAAGGGAAGTAGTAAGCGGTAAGCATAAATGGATACACAAAGTGCATGAATCCTCCTTCCAAAATGACACTACTTAAAGCACACAAACAAACAAAGCAAAGAGAAAACAAACAATTCTTCAGGCCATGAACACTTTATGTTGTTTAAATTGAAGGAGTATACAGATCTGCATGAGTTTTCTGAATGCCTTTTCCACGAGCTCAGGCTCTGAATTCACTTGTGCTGCTACATGCACTTGCAGAAGTCACAGCCCGGGTGACCTCCTCATGAAGACACTGAGTTGATATGAAAAGTATAAAATCCTTGGGCACCCTTATCCCTGAAGCACTGCAGCAAACTCAAACTCTCTATACACCCTTTTCCTGAAGGACAGGGACAGACTCCTCTGCTTGGGGGGGCTGCTGCCCCTTGGCTGGGACACAGCTCCCCACCAGCTGGTCTTGCTTCAGGTGGAGCAAAGGAAAGCACAGGACCACTCATGTGTGGAGGTGTCAGTTAAAGACAGTACGTGGTTTCGCATGACATTTCCACAAAGGGGTAACTGCACTGGGAAACTAGATAGGCTGCAGCCTGCTTCTCCCTAACCCTCCCTGAAAGCGTGACAGCACTTCACGCACATGGCAGTGCTGTCCCTATGGAGGTAAACACCATTCTCAAGAGGAGAGCTACTTTCCACAACTTTTAGTGTAAGACACGTGCTGAGGAGCCATCTGCTGCAAAGCATATCTCTGCATCCAGCCCTCCAATAGGTCCTTGCAAACAGTATCCTCTACTCCCCTTTCTCCCCATGCACTACAGAACTCAGCTCTTATAAGAGCTCACCTCTAGTGACCACCTGAGCATCATTCAGGCACAGTACACAAACCTGTGGGATCCTACATCATCCAACTTAGCTCTGATTGAGAAAAAAGCAGTGAAGCGGAAAAATCACCCTTCCTACTTAAGGGCAGGACTAAAGATGGCATGCTGAAAGAAAGGGAACTGACTCCTGTTAGACATCTCACTTCAGAGTTTGTAAAGCTTACAGAAATTGATCTGTTGCTTAGAAATGGCTTAATGAGTAGATTCAGAATAAAAGCAGGCTTTCTAAGTCAGGTTTTAACTAAATGTGCATATGGTTAGCTAATGCACCCATTCACCGTGGGAGCAGAAGCTGTGCATGGATGCATACGTATACAGTCAAGGGTTTAATTGCTGGATACCAGCTCCATGAGCCTTTTGCAAAATGGTGGCACTTAAATAATGTTTAAAGGAAATGTTGGATTGTATTTTTAAAACACACTTTTTCAACACACAAAAAAACATGTCACAGCCAGGAGCTTGAAACTTCAGGCTTAAGAGAAGCATGTGTCTACTTCAGCAATGACATTTGAGAAGAGCTAGTGACAGTATCTACACAAAGGAGACCTCTATGGACCTCTAGAAATCCCATTTTTTACACCTGGAAAATATAAAACTATGAAGTATGGAGTTCTACTAAGATTTCATATTCACACCTTAGAAACATAGCGCACACACATACACATACCCCTTATATTGTTTTAGATCAAAAATAAAGCATTCAGTAAATACTGATTCAAGCACAATTCAAGCACAATTAATCCTGTTGTCATATTTGCCTAGAGAACGAATTCACATTTTACTGAGATATTTGCCCTTTTAGTACCTAGATTGTAAAGGAAAAACAAACACATTAAATCCCCTTTCAATACCCCAAAACAAAATTAGTAAGCTTGACAGATACAGTTCATAGTGCATGACATTAAGAACTGCTGAAGCTCTAGATGTTATGATTCTTATCCTCCCTCATTTAACCTTACTTCCATTAAGTTACGCATTTATGTCACAAGTGTAAACATAGGTGGCCAATAGAAATTAACTACCTTGGCAAAAGGACTCTGGTTTTATTAATGCTTTGATCATAAACATCTCCCAGTTTTATCAAGGTAGCACAACAACATACAGATACTTCAGAACATTAACCCTCTCCCAGGTTTCCTTCAAATACTTTTGTAGTATTTTTCTTTTGGTACTTCTTGAGCATGTGCATATTATACATTGATCAAACTTGTAAGATACTGTGCACAAACTCCAACATACCTAAGCAAAGAGATGCCAAATTTTGGGATGCTTTAGAGACTACCAGCAGGCATTAAGAGTGCAAATAGCCAATGTGAGCCAAGACTATTCTCAAAAATAGTGTGAAATGTATGCACAAAAAAAAAGTGTACTCAAGAATCCCCCAGCTTATTTATTTATTAATTTTTTTTGAGGCAAGCAAGAAAGACCACTTTGCTCTTCTGCTCTGGAATCTTGGCTGCCATTCTCTGCTGCCAGAGAGCAGGGTACACAGTTTTCAGCACACAGAAAATGGCCTCAAGTATGAACGTATCTTTCTCTAATGAAACCTTGTGACCAGTTTTTTTTTCCTGCCCCTTAATAATTTTTTTTTTGTTTGTTTCTTCATTTGCAGTCTCTAAATTGTGACCTCTGTATTTAAGAACAAATTCAGGCTTCTTTTTTCTCTTGGACTCACTCATTTGCTCTAAGCAGAAGGCCAAGTTCCCAGTAGAAAGAAAGGCTGCAGCTCCTTAAGCTGCTGGCATACAGTTGCTTTTAGAACACAATTCATCTCTGACCTATTTTCCTTGTCAAAAGAAAACAGAGGTTGCTCCTGAGAGAAGCTGATGAGAAATTACTCTATAAAGGCTTGATTCAGCCATTTAAATAATTGTTATAGTTACTTTCTGATCCTGTAATGGCTTTTTTTTCCTACTTAAGGACTCCTTCATCTTGGCGTAACTGTTTTCTGCATTTACAGAGCAGTGGTGTATCTTCACTGCCCAACACATTCTACAAGGTAGCTAGTGAAAGCAGCTAAGTCAGACACAAGAACTGCATCTGTATTTCTGTAATGATCATTCTCAGATATTTTACAATGGAAACATGAGCCTCAGTTTCATTACAAAGAAGAAATAACCCAGGGCCCTCTGCTCTGCTTCCTTCCAGGTGGTGAACTTGGCAGTTTCTCTTTTTCAATATCCAGTGGTGACCTGTAGTGATCTCCTCAACCAACACCCTGCTCACACCTTCCCTTCAGCTCCATGGGCTTTCTACTGGGCTTTGCAGAATCAGTAAAGATTTCACCATGCCTCTCGTGAGCACTTGATAATTTAAGATGCTAAAAGTAGATCTCAAAATTGCAAATAGTGAAAGATTTTTTGAGCATGGACAGCCCTGGATTCTGTATTTCAATGCTAATTTGACAATGATAATCATAGTAGCATTATTTTAACTTCCCAGGAGAATATAGTCAGTTTCTCCGTGCACTAATCACTGTCTTCATATGAAACTGGACAGTGATTACTTCTCAGAACAAAGCTTATCACTGGAAAAATCTTTCAGCAACTTAGATACAATGTATTTTAGGAGGAAAAGAAAAAAAAATAAATAAAAGAGAGAGAAGAAATGTCTTAGACTTAGCAGATTTTGAACGTAACAGAATTAAATACAAAAACATGACCTGCGGGTGCAAACTCTTAAAGGAAAATCTGTTAATTCCTCTACCATTAAGCAATGTACACTTGTACAGAATAAACAGCGTTGTAACTGCAGGAGTAGACACAGAAAAAAAGAGAAGGAAATGCAGAAAGGTGACAGAAAAATGATCAGTCAGGCTGCTGGGTATTGAGGAATGACTGGGCTGTGGCTGTAGGACTTTCACACAGTGTGATGCAAGCACATCAAGCAGGAATGCAGCCTGCTTCTAACCAGTTAATTACAGCTTTCAAATTAATCCAGTAGCTCTTCACAGAGTGCTTTGTAATTAATGAATTAATTTCACACAGAAAACTACTTGCCTGCATTCCCTTTATATTCTGGTAATACAAATAGAGTTGAATGATTTATCTTTAAGCTTAAAAAAAAAAAAACAACAAACCAAACCAAGCCAAAAAAACCCCCAAAAAACTCCAAACAAAACACTAAAAGAAATGCACCACAAGGCTAAGAAGTAGCCATGGAAAGTTTTCAGTTTCATGATAGACTATACTGATGGCTCAAAGTGCCAGAAATGCCCTAAATGCAGCTGTGTAAGTTCTTCAGTATGGTGCTCTATATTCTTTTCTACACTGATTGAGTTAAAAGGGTCAAGCCAGAGCCTGACAATAATGTGAGGAGATGATATCTAGAGAATCATGTGAGGACTGCTTTGCAGCATTTGAGATTCATTTCTGAGGGAAAAAGACCAAGACCTCTGAGAAAAACAGCCTATGACCTTCCAGCAACCAGAGATGCAAGAAAGGAGCACCGCTTCCAGGGACAGCCCCAATGGACACTTCCTTCTTATTTATCCCCAGAAACCTTGGGTTTGGCCCAGCAGTAACATGCAAGTTGCACCCCTGGGCAAGCTGAAGCGTAATGCAGGCTCTACTGGCAGGTGAATAATCTGTGTGGCTCAGTGGTAACAGCCTGCTCTGCAAACCACATCCTCCACCTGACACTCATGAGGCCCTACCTAAATTTCTGAAACCTGTTTGGACTCAGCAATTCAGAAGAGAGACAGACTGGAGCAAAGAGGCACGATGCTACGCGTGCAAGCATTAGTACTTCCTGAATCTGATAGAGTGAATTTAAACCTATAGCCTGACCACTTCTGTGACTGACACGCTCAGCTAACACTGTCGAGAGGTTAACACTACGTATCTTCATTACTGTAGCTTCCCTTGGAGTCTGGCTAACTGCATGTTCCTCAGTTGGCTTTTTTGAGCAAAAAAATACAACTACCACATGTCACCCACACCACAAGTCCTACAGTCCCCAGACAGCTCATGTGGGACTGCACACAGCAGTCAGCACTGGCAGCCTCTCTTGTGATAACGACCAACTGATATTTCTCTGCTTTCAGCTACTGGGGATTTTATTTCTAAACACATTTTACTTGGATAAAAATAATGACGTGTGGCATAAGCCTTTCTTCTTTATCTACAGTTGTGAATACTTGTCCATGCATAGCCGCTGAGGCACAGAAGAGGTGTTACTCTGGTTTCCTGGTTTGTGATTACAAAGTACAGTAGCACTCCAAGCAGCAAAATGTTTATGTAAAATTTACTTACACCTCAACAATGTAACCTGCACAAATAAAGGGAGCAACCTTCATTTTTTGCGTATCTGAAAGTCTCTCTGTTGCTTAGAGAATGATTTTGTTCTCCACTTAGGCATGCCATTAGGGAAATAGATCTGCTTTCACTGAAAGGAAATTGGCAGTGGTTTATAATATTTTGAAGGGTTCAGTAAATCCTTAACCTTTTCTATACATGATCCTAAGGACTTTTGCCTTCCAAAGGGTATCAAGACTATTCCAACATGCCTTGTGGCCTTGTGTTTCTGTGTGTCTCACCACAGCACAAAGACAGAGCAAAGCACTCTCTCCAGAAATCCCTTGTTTGCTGGGGGCCAGATTGTGCCATCAATTTTTAAGTAATTCACCACTGGTAGCAAAGAAGATTTCTGCTTAAAAATTGAAGGCTTCATGTAGCCTTCTGTTACTTCATATATTATGAAGACTGCAATAACCCAGTCGGGTTCTATTTTTAAAGAAGAAAATAAGAGGCAGCCTGCCACATTAAATGAATTCACATTCTGAAAGAATTGAATTCTACTCTTAAGACTAGAGGCTCTGAATTTTTAAGTCACACTGATGGTTTGGGTGCTACACATTACATCGATACCTGACAGGCAAGCTGGTTCCTTGTTGCTTCTCAAGCCCTCTCCATAAATAATCACAGAGCAATCCCAGGTCACTTCACCATTTCTTCACTGTTTCCCTCACCTGTGCACACTAAATGACAGCAACCGTGATGAAAGAGATGTGTCCTTTATAGCTTCATGCAGCAGATGGCCACCTCAGGCATCTCCTTTCCTGGGGGACTTTCCTAACCCACCGCAGACCATCGCTCTCCCTCTCCTTGGGAAATGTTATGTTTGACTTGTAGGGAAAATGTACATTTTTTTCTGGCAGTAGGAACCAAACTCAGAATGGCAGGCCACCTCTTCCCCACATTACCAGACCATCATTTGAGATCTACCAGTTGGGTATGAGGTTTTCTGTTTTAATTTTTAAAGAATTATTCAATTCAGACACAAAGATAGTCTAGCATATCAATTTGGAAACTTCCTAAAGCATGTAGAGGAGCCTTTAATATTACAGCATAATACAAGAAAAATGAATGTTATTTTCTTTGGCAGATACCAAACCAAATTCAGCAACACAGCAGCTGTTTTCTAATAAGAGGAAATTCAACTGAACGCTTATTAACGAATTGACATTCCCTGATCTAGAATTGTTAAATTTAAGTTTTTGACCTGGATTGACTTCACTCATCTCAACCTATTTTAAAATACAGTGGAGCAAAGTCCGCACTCTGCCACAAATCAAAGCTCCACAGGGCAGCTGAATCAATATCAGGCACTCTGATGTCATTTAGATCAGAACGTTGCCCACAGTAACACAGTTTTACTTCGTGTCATGAAACACAGGCAACTCCAATGGCAAACCAGAACAGCTTGCTGAACAGGATACCCAACAGACTCTTAACAACCCAACAAACAGCAGAGACATGTAATAGGCACACACCTTCGTTATCTAAAACACTAGCCCCACAATTCATTTGACCTTCATCTGTATTTTGACTGATCGGTGTTTAAGATAACTTCATACATAGAGGTATTTAAAGTATACATCTGTTATCGTAGAAAGGAAAACTAATCTGTACTTAAAAAAAAAAAAAAAGAAGCCAACTGGTATTACTTAATAAAATCACAGGATCTTTCTCTTCCCACTAAATCCTTATGAAAACAAATAAGCCCATTCTTTTTGAGAAATGCTCCAGGGCTAAATAATATTATTTTCCTCACTCACAAGTTGTTATAATTATATTAACTGTGAAGCAACACCTACAAAAACATAATTAAAGCCATAGTTCTAAGAGAATAAACACTTCATATATTTCACTGACAAATATCAAGAGTCAGTAATGTTTAGTATCCTTTAAGAAAGCAAAAACTACTGCACAGGAGAGCAATGAGGTTCCATAAGGTAAGAGAGACCTAATTTAAGAGCAAAGCTGCTGAGTTTAAAGAAAAAGATGAATGTGCTTGTCTCTCTTCCCTTCCCTCAGTATGCAACATAATGAGGATTCAAAGCTATATATCAATTAGCAAATCAATGAAATTTCTCCTGCTGCAAATTCTTTATGAATACAGATAGGATTAAGCAAAGCAGAGACCTCAAGGCAATATATTACATTTAAATCACGAAGTTTCCTCTTTTGCAGAAATGCCATTAACAGTTTCTCCTCAACAAAATATATTTTTACATGCATGCATCCCTACACACTGTGTAACACTTCTGCCCTTAAAAATGTCAAAGACTTTTGGACCTCTACAAAAATTTCAAACTAAACAATCTCCATTGGCAATTATGAGTTTAAAGAAGCCTAGACTAGCTGACTAGAAGTTAGCTGGTAATTACTCAAAAATCATTATGGAGGCACTGTTTGAAGAAAAATACAGGAAGTTTCTTCTTTTGCAGTAAACAAGGTTTCTGCTTTTCATAACAGCATCTATTTGGTTATTAATGCAACATTATCAGTAAAAACAGCTGATGATCACTCTCTACAGTATCAGACTGGCCAATATGCAGTCAGTAAATTGCAGCTAGCTTGAGAACATGAAATTTTGAGCTGAAATCATAGCACCCCCCACCAGGATCCTTAAGCATCAAGATCCATTAGTTAGCTTCTTGCTCAAATGAGCAGTGTGGGGAGGGATAAAGGAGGGAGAGCAGCATCAAACACTCACCGCTCAGCACACAGTCCAGCCACGGCGCTCTCCGAAGGTTTTAAGTGGCAGCTCTTGGAGAAAAGAGATCTGACTTGCCTTTTGTCACACCAGGACCTGTGATTTGCCTTACAGGCACCCACACAGAGGCTTTAGACTAACGGACCGTAGCTTTGAAAATACAGCAAGAGACAAAGGCTAATCCTACCATGAGACTGTTGTCTGTGGTGGGGGGGCGGGGAGAGGGCGGGCTGAGGGTTTTTCATGTCACTTTTTAAGTTTCTTACCTCGTTCTTGTAGCCAACAGCAACGCAAGCCACGCAGGTCACACACAGCCCCCCAACTCAAGGCGCTGCCCGGTGCCGTCAGCGTGTATCCAGGAGCTGGTTGATGCAGTGTGCTCGATGCAGCCACGCACTCACGCTTCACCCCGAGAACAGCAGCTCATTCATTCTGCATTGAGCCGGAGCGCATCGCGCCAGCTCCCCACTCCTGACGGACTGTGCATGCCTGTGCTCCTGCTCCAGCTGGGAGCCAGCAGGTGCTCCCCGAAGGGCACAGCTCCGCCGAGGTGGGTGTGTCTTCTCCTCCCTTCCCGCTGGATTCACCATTTGCACACTCTGACCTGCCAAGCAGGCCCTCTCCTCCCTCTGCAATGTGGTTTCACCGATGCACGGTGTATTTCCAGCCTGCAAACTTCCCAGAGCAATCCACTCCAACAGAAGCAGTCTCTGGGGGAAGCTAAAGCACACAGGACTCTTCCCCCTCCCAGTTTTCCCAAGCAGAGCAACGCAACGTGTTTGCAACGTGACTCCAGCTGAGTGCCAGCAGGGAAATCTCTTTAAAAGGCAGATAGGATATACTGCCAAATTCAAGAATTTGGACAGGACTATGACAGTGTTTGCTTCAATGAAATTACACCTGCTTATACTAGAAGTGGGATTTATCCTTGATCTATAAAAAATAAACGCCCCAAATAATTCTGTTTCCCAAACTGCATGACACGTGCAGTAACAATAATTTTAATTTAGAGGGGTTGTTTGCTTTGCTTTGCTGTAACAGTGACAGTAAAAGCCCTGTTCTCAAGCTCCAGCTTTTATACTTTTGGCAAACATGAAAAAAGAAAGTTGGTGCCCCCAAATACACTTCTGGGAGCTGAGGGAGCAAACAGCACCAACATCATGTGGCAATGCCAACACCGTGGCTGCTGCTGGCTGGCTATGGCAGCAGCCAGGGGATGAGCTGCGTGAATCCCATGTCCCATCCTGGGGCATTCAGTGAGCATTCACAGCCACACCACTGCAGCTCCTGAGAGCTTGCCTGCTGGACGTGGGTGGGTCATGTCCCTGCTAAGCACTCTTCTCCATTTAAGAGACTCTCTTTCACAGGTGCCCATGGAGCTGCTCCTGGAATCACACCTTGTCTTGCACATGGACAAGGAGCCAGTATGGCTAATGTACACCACCTGTCCCTTTGCAGTGGCTGAGCTAGCCACTGCAAGCAGGGCAAGGAACACAAACATGGGCTGTTCTACCAGCAGACAGGAGAGAGTGACAAGCAGTCAAGGACAGTTTGCTGGCAGTCAATGCTTCTAGCCATGCAGATGCACTTGGAGTAGGATGTTTGTTCACAGCCTAAATATACCCTGAGAGTCCAGTGAGACTTTTTCCTTCCTTCCTGTGTGCCATGCACAAGATTTGGCAGGATGAATTATGTTCAAGTGGCAACCTGTGCTGTCCTGAAAGCTTTCCATTGATTTCCATGGGACTAACAGGCTGGAATTTAATAAACAAATCTGTTGATGCTGTCTAAGAAGAAACAGATCCAATTCCTTCTTTCCTGGATGTTCTGGATGCCCAGCAGTCACAAGAATTCAAGGCCATGTAGTAATTTTGGCACTGAACTAAGTAAGTTCTTGAAAGGCTTGACTTAAATACAGAACTTCATTTGTGGGGAAGGAAAGTATCACGGACAAGCAAAGCTGCACTTGAAAGTGGCTAAATGTTGTAAGGTATAAATACTATACACTGTTGGTCCCATTATGCATTCCACATAGCTTTTTAACCTTGAAAATGAAGATAATTAATCTGATAGCTGTTGACAACTACTCTGCTCTCCTCCTTCTTTTTCAATAACCAGAATACTAAAGGATATGGTACTTTTCCAGCTGGCCAAGTGACAGCATTTGTGAGACAATGTTAGACACCAACTTGAAAGCTTCCAAAGAAGGAAGCCAAATTTCACTATTTTAATATGCTGAAACAGTTTATAGGAGAGAACCACTGCTTCCTGAACCTTCCTTCAGTACAAGAAAGAAGATTCAGTAGAACCTTGGAGATATGTAAAAAAAAAAAAGAGAACACTACATCCCAGGCCTGAAGTGTCAAATTGGCTATCCAGCAAATGAACCTGGGACTAATTTTTAGTCCCAGGTTTTGATGTATTGGTACACGATACTTACAATCAGTGCACCTTTCAGTAGAGGCATGGCTAGATGTAACATGCTGGCTTCATTACTAAGCCCCAGAATCAGCTTCCCTTCACCTCATCTCACTCTCTTTTCTCCTCTAAGTTTACTCCTTCTAGAGTAAACTCTCTTCATATATAGTCTTTGGGTGGTAGCTCTCTAAGATGATTCCTTAGATTTCACTTGGTCACATATATGTATTGAGAAAATGAAAGGTGAAGCTGAAATGAAAGTTTTTTTCACAAGCTGGGTTTCTAAGAATACTCAGTGGGTACGCAAGTTTTGACACAAGTCAAAGTAACAGCACTGTGTTTGGCTGACAGGCTTTCCCCTCCAACAACAGTTACCAGAAGTTAGGTAGAAAAACTTTAGCACAAACTCTATTCCAAGCCACATTCTCCACTGCCAGCCAAGGAAGGAAGCTTGCATCCAAATCCCTTAGAAGGGAACAGAAGGACTGTTGATAGTGCACTATTGTGCTGTGTGTGCCTACACACAGCAGGTAAAGCAAACTTACAGCAGTCAATGGGTCCCATTATCAGCCTTGGCAAGGTAGAAACTACCCAAGAGAGCTTTCAGCTGATGAGCACCCAACAAATTCAACTCTTGCACTGCCAAACATGCTGAATTCAAGACAGCAGGGATGTTTTTTGGGGTAGGCCTGGTATGGAAACACAACATGAGTCATTCCAGCCTCTCCAAGCTGATGCAGGCTTGCTCTCCTGGGTCCCCAGCCAGTTTATACATCTCCAGGCTGCTGTGTTCCCCACTAGAGACAAGGTTCAGCCAAGCTAACAATTATGGAACAGAAATTTAACATCACAAAGAAAGTGAGCAGACCTCCACACACTTGGCAGTGATGGCCTGTCTAGGCCCCCCGTTACTCTGGTGGTGAACAGCAGGGTGATCTAGTAAAAGAATTCAGCATATGCTCCAGGTACAGGAAGGGGGCCACGCTTTCCTCAGTTGATCAGCTATTCCTACTGCATGGTCAGAAGCTGATTTATCTCAGAGCAAAACACTACATATCTCATCACACAGCCCTGATTACAGAGCTATGGCCAGACTAAAGAAAGGTAAACATTGCCAGCAGCTGACATCCTTGTTGGACCCACCCTAGAGATGCTGGCAGATCTTCAGAAGCATGGCTTTATGGAACACTGCTTTAACACGAGGCTGCACATCCAAATCACAGCAGAGCTGTAGTCCTATTCTCACACATCCTTTTATGTAATTTCATTCACAAATCATTTATAATCATTAATTATCAAGCAACAACAGCACTGCCAAATCTTCTAATTTATCTGACGTTTCATTTCGTTTTCAGAAAGATGGAAGAGAATATGAGGGATGAGTGAGGGAACATTTCATAACAGTTAAATCCTGGATTCAGACAGGAACATGAGGATCTCCATATACGCTACAAAACACAACTCCCACATGCTGGGATGGATGAGGGAAGTTAGAAATGCTACCTTGAATCGTAAAGGCTCAAATTTGACAAAATGAACCCTTTACCATTGCCTTGATTGGCAATATCCCATAGGGACTTGCTTTGTTTTTTACACTGAGACCCTTGAAGCTATGTATGCACTTCAGAAATGAATAGAGGGCACGAGAAATTGTTCAGTTTGCTTTGTCTAATTCATCTCATCATGTTCATATTAATAACTGTGCAATAGCAAGATTAAAGGCAACTTTCCTAATAAAATACAGACAATGCCAAAAACATTCTTTCTTAGTGCATCTGTTTTCTTGTGGCTTTGGATATTTATATTAAATGCGCATCTACATTTTTTTGAGACATGCAAATGTAATTAGATTCTTCAGACAGCACCAAAAGGAACGTGCAGAAAATAAACTTCTCAATCAACAAAGACTTCTCAATCAACTACAAATTCAAAATATTCTTCGTAAACTGACCTAGACCTACTATCAGCTTGCCAAAAGAAGCACCTTCACTATTAAAAGATTGCAAATGTGAGGACAAGCCACAGGGACTCAAACAGACCATCCACTTCGAGCTACCAAAAAATTATTCCTTAAGTAATCTGCTGTTCCTCTTTATGCATCTTCTTGACAAGAACAGTATCACCCCAAACACTGACACATGCCAATATAGGCACCGCAGAATGAAGGCAAGCTCAGTTTTCACAGGTGCTTGGCTAAAGCAGAAAAATTCACTTATTTCATGTTTGTTAAAGATAAGATCAGCAGGATACCAAAGCAAATACTGAAACCAGCCACCCTGCCTGACGTTACAGCCATCAAACCCATTTGTATTCTAAGATTCATCATATGCTCCTCAATGTTCCACCCGTTCTTTTCTTCTACAAGAGAGCCACCCTAGCCCTGCTAAGAAATGATGCTTAAGCTATCCTGGTGCTCCCAGAGGCATTACATTGGATACACTAAGTAACACCCTGGTTTCCCAAGCTCGCATCTGTATGTTACTGACAAACCCAACTCACGTTGAAGTTAATGAAAACTGCCCGTTAATTATAATAAAAATCCGGTCAGATTCAGAGGGCACAAGAGCATCCTTTTAGTCAGCTCTGAAATTTATCGGGGTGGGGAAAGGGGAACTTCAGGCAGTAAATTTTAGAGATGATTGAGTTTTGTATTTAATACATCCTTCAAATTATAAATTGAATTTATTTTTATCGCATTACATTAAGATGAATAGAAATTACATGAAACATCACAATGAACACAGATTTTTCAGTGTTATCAAGCACAGTTTTCTTCTTTCAAAAACACATTCATGTTACATTATCAAAGCATAGAAACGAGTCAACATTTTTTTTTAAGACACTATAATTTTATACTGGAAAAAAATCTTTTAGTTTACTCAAATGAGTGTGCAAGCTTTTGCTAACCAATCTGCATCTATTAAGGAGACTTTAACAGGCTACCTATCTCCATTGCCAGAGGACAATGAGCTGAACACCACTGCCAAACAAAGGTGCTTTTCTCTGGTGGAGTTAGCATTAGGAAACAAGCTGGTCCATTGTTCTCAGAATTGTAAACCTAAAGTGAAAATGCTTTCTAAATACACATAAGACACCACTATACACTGTGATTTGCAGAGGGACATACTGTATATAAATATTTGAATCGCAGTCAGCTAGTAGCAAGCATGGAAAGGAGTCCTGAGGCAGATACACCATTTAAATAATTGAAGTGGTAAGCTGACAGAAAGCACATCTTCTTGTATTTTAGAGGCAAGTTCCAAATTAATGTACTGGGAAGCTCTGTTAAGTTTGTGACAATGCTCAGAAAGAGACAAAAGACAAGATCTTGACCTTAATTTATTGTGGCATATGCCAAATTTCACAAGACCACTGAAGGTCTAAAAATACGTAGGTATTTCACAGGTTCCCTTGGTATCAGGCATGTAACACTAATGCAAGTTTTAAAACTGTGTTTATGTAGGTGGATATAAATATTTACACAGTGAAGGTAAATACAGAAACATCCCATCTATGACTCTGCAGTACAGTATATGAACTGTTTGTACAGAAATTAAAACTACAGGCAGATCATTTTCCGTCCACATTTTGGCTCTTTAGTTTGCTGCATTAGCAAGTCATGAAAGCCCCATGTTTCATTAAGTAGTGTAGTGCAGAGATAATCAAATTAAACCCTTTCCACTGCACAGGAAATTTTCTCATCTGAATTACTTTTACAGAAATGACTTGCCCAGTACAGTAATCATTTTAGGAAGTCAAGTTTTTGCCTACAACACAAAACAGATGAAGTAAATAGGTCTTGCAAAACACTGACCTTTCCAAGTAAGCCACAGACAGAAAGCCTGCTAATGCTCATGAAAACATGCTATAATCAAGCTAACAAAGAATTGTATCAAACCTTACAGCCAGCATGGGGCTTGTAAGTATAACAACATGATTTTTCTTAAAACACTCCTTGTTTTTTCAGTGACTTAAGCTCTCTGTGCCTTTTTTTCCTCTAAAGGTTTTTATATGCCCACCTTATTAGAAATGGAATGGCTTCAATATAAAATAGACTAGCAAAATGTAAGTCACTGGCCCACTAATGTAGTTTTCCTTTATCTCCTACCAGGACCTAAGTCTTTACATAGTCTTGAGAACAGAAAGAATGCTGTGTTTTGTCTTGCTTTTGGAAGAAAAGTATTATTAAATTGGAAGCATTTTCAAGCTTTCATAAGATGATCAAAACCTAATTCTGCCGGGAAAATTTATTCCATAGGTGACTCCTATATACACAGACCTGGTCTTCACTTATCATCTTAGAGAAGTGCAACTAACGGTGTAAATTCAGTACTACTGCAGGTGAAGGGCAGGCGCCTTAACTGACTCCAAATGGCTTCTGAAAGAGGATGCTACTTTGTGTTGGCATAGTCTCTGCTGAGAGGAAGCAAGTCATTGCACATGCACCCATGCACATGACAAGGCAAAGTAAATAAATTAATTTTAAATCACTTAAGGCCCAAGCTCCTATCTAGGTGCTGAAAACAAAAAGGGCAAGCAGAGTGCCTGGCAGTGAGACATTTTCTGCTCACAGCTAAGGAGCAGAAAAATAGCTGCTGTCTGCATCACTTGCATCAGTGCTTTGCCATGGAGTTAAAGCAAATAAATAAAGGAATCCAGCCTGGGCATGGCACCTGCTTGATTAACATGCATTGAAAAGAATAACAGAAGAAAACATCAGATTCCCACATCAAAATGGTAGACAGTAGCTTCACAAGCAGCCCAACTACTATCAGGGGACCTGCAAACTTAACTGGCTATCACACAGATTACCCTGGTTGTATCCTAAAGCCTTTGAGTTTAATAGCTGGAGTCACAGCAAGCGTGTGGATATTTTCTAGCACAAATTTGGAGAAACACAGTAAACCAGGGACTAAGTCAGCATGCCATCATTTTTACTGATTGAGATAACCTGGCTGCATCACTGCAGCTATTTGTAGTCCTGGCATAGATGTATCATTCAAATTAACTGTGAGAAAGATTAACAGTTTAATGGTTCCCAGCATTATTTCAAGTTTGACTCCCAGAAGAAACACTACATGCAATTCCCAAATTACATACATATTTCCCACAATTTCTAGAAAATACATATAGAACACTAAAGGCACGCTGTAATAAAAATACTTAAGCAGGGTTCTGTTTAAGTTGGCTGAACACTATTGGTCACTCTCAGCCACTAATGCAGCAAGTGACACTTTTTAAGTGGCTGTTTTTCCTAATGAGAAGAGCAGCCTCCTGCCATTTTTCTCACTTCCTCCCAGTGCAGTGCCACAGCATCATCCTGAGCTCTCTGCACCCCTCTCTCCATTCCCAACCCCTCCCACAGCAATCCTCACAATTTCCCTCTTTGGCGCCTGTCCCAATTCCCTTCCTCTGTGACACTTCACTTTTGCTAATCCATTGTTGCTGTGCTTCTGAGCTGCTGTTCCTGCATTCAAGTTTTTCAAAGGTTACCAAATATCTATAGCTCTGTGGCCAAGATTCTCCCTAAGCACATCCTTTTTCTCAGCTGTTATCAAAGGGTGAGTTCATCAGTCACAAGCACTTCATCCCTAAAAAAGTCTCTTGCTGTCACGCAAAATCATTTCTCATCCCATTAATGAATTAGGCAGAAGGATAGAGGGATGCTCCCCACACACAGCTTAAGACACTATTAATATAAAACTGTCCACTCAGTGCAAAACTACAGGTGCTTATTTCAAGTTAGTATGGCGGTATTTTAACTCACCTTCCATCTACTCTATCAGTTAGGTTAAATCCTGAAATTAAAATAAACTACTTTCATTAATCAAAGAAAGAATGCACACGTACAGCTTTTTCACCTGCTTAACTACATTCCCTTCACAGTCATGTTGTATTATCACCCCTTCCTACAAAGCACTGCACTTGCAAATAGTAATGTCAGGCCTTATGGACATTAACTGAAGCTTTGTATAATCACTTACACTATTGTTTAGGGATTAGAAAATGTTATAAAAATATATGGAAAGGAATGTTCAGATACAACTAGCTTAGAGAAAAGGAGAAAGGAAAAGATTACTTACAAAACTCAGCAAAGAATATGGGTCAGAAAAGCCAGTACAATCCTTTTCTTCCTGTATAATCCCTCACCTATGCCCTATTACATGATTCCTCACTGTATTTTTTGTCCTTATTCCAAGGTTATACGGACCAAAGGGAACAGGTAGTATTGATTCGTGGTGTCTCTGAGTTTGGAGAGTTCAGCTGGAATAACACATGCTTTGAAGGGTGTTATCTTTTCAGAAGAGCAGGTGCATACACCATCTCAGTTTTAATTTATTTTCAGCTTTTCTTGACCACGTCCCTTTAATGTGGAACAGAAAGTTTATTACTTGTTATCTCTTACAACTCGATAAGCTTCTCTCAAAGAACTGGTGAAAGACTTGACCTCACAACGCATTTAAGGTTTCAATCATCACCTCAAAGGAAAAGCAAACCTTCAGCACCTCCCTGAACAATGCTCTTATAAGCCACATCACTGAATATATCACTGAAGCCTGATATTGTGTTGCTTGCACAATTTTCTCAAAAGGAGAATGATAAATTGCAGATACACCAGGATACTCCAAGCACACTAACTTTACCTTTGTTGTCCATACTAAGCTTTAAATTCTCTCATTAAGGCCAGGTATCTTTCCAAAAATCTCACATCTATACAACGTGATGTGCAGTGGGGCTCAGGTAGTTTGTGTAAATGTGCTGCCTTAGCCAGGAAATATGGATTATAACCCCTTCCTTGCAGCAGTGCACCCCGCAGATTCCCCATTCAACCGCTTTCTGTCCTTCAACAAACCAGTTCTTGCCCAAACTCATCTCCATCCCTCTTAGCTTGATAATACACTCACTATTCAAAGAAAAATGCTTTCAAGCAAAAACTTTCATAGCTGCATGTCTAGAGAAAGATTCCCAGATCTATATTTAGCCACTTGATTTTCAAAGGTACTTAATACACACAGATTCCACTGACACCAATGGACAGTGTAGCTGCTAAACACTTCTGATATCAGGACATTTTTGTTTGTTTTGTTTTGTTTGTTGAAAAAACAAAATTTTGCAGATTCTGAGGAATCTGAGCTGTCACTTTATGCCATTCCCTCCTCATCTTTTCAAAGGCTTGTCCTGTGCTCTCATGTAACTCCAACAGTTTTCTTAGCTCAGATTCCTGGCAGCCTACAGCTGCTCAAGAGGGGACCAAAGGGGCAGCACTGAGCTCTGTTGACAGCAACAGAACCCAAGGGAATGACATTGAGCTGTGCTGGGGAGGGTCAGGTTGGCAGTAGGAAAAGATTCTTCACCAGAGTGATGTGATAGGCTGCCCAGGGCAGTGGTCATGGCCCTGAGCTGCCAGAGATCAAGCATTTGGACAACACTCTCAGGGTTCGAATTCTGGGTGGTCCTGTGTGGAGCCAGGAGTTGGACTTAAATCCCTGTGGGTCCCCTTCCAACTTGAGATTTTCCATGATTCTATACCTAGGGAGCAGAAAACCAGCAGCAGTTCAAAGACGTGGGGCAATGGATTTCCACACAGTTGAAGAGGTCCTCAATACCACCATCTTTGAAAATCTGTGCTTTTAGGGCAGAGTGGGGAACACAACACTTCTACACTCTCTAACCATTGTTTCTAAGACCGCAAAACATCGCTTGAGAACCAAGAGCAATTGCCGTCCCTTCTCAGCCTCCATGGAAGTACACATACCAACTAGAACAGCAGATGTGAATTATACTATGACAATGCTGGTGGGTGAACAGAAAAATGTGCCATGTGTTTTGTCCAGCATTCTAAATGCCCACACCACTCACATTTAGGTTTGTGACAGCTGTCTCCTGAGCATGCTGACACCAATCCTGTCACCAAATGGCTCCATTTTACAGCTGGAGTGAAACACCGCCAGAGAAGGCACTGTGCTCTCCCACCAGGCAATTAAAGTCTCAAAGAGATTTTAAAAGTCGAGCTGGACTTTGGATTGGTGGAAAAGTAATGAAGATAAAGGAAGATTCAGGGAAATGTGCTAACAGAAACCCTTGTACAGAATTGATGGCACATTACCTTGTCTCCCTTCCTTGTTAGTGAGTGGCTCAGAGGCAGAAGGCATGTGCCAGCAGTTGAGAAGGGGACACAAAACCCACCCTGAGGCATGATGAATGCACATACCTGCGGCTCACAACTGGAAAGAACAATCTTTCAACAGCGTTAGGAGGCTGATATTCTCCAAGATGCTTTTTCAGAAAAATCCATGCCAACTGATTGTTAAGAAAATGCAGCACTGTCTATTATTCACTGATGCACCTGTGGTGCCACAAATTCTTCATGTGGCAATGACATCACTGATCTTGAAATCAAACTATTTAAGCGAGTACTAGGATTTTTCTCTCATTTACAAGTAATATTAAATGAAATGTCATGGCTCTTTTGAAAAATAGAAAAGGCTGTAAAGATAATGAAGTACAACGGCTTTTACTCTTAAAAAACATCACACCACCTAAGAAATACAGTCTACCAAAAGGATGTTCAGATAAAGTATGTCTTTTCCTTTAATGCCCATATTGCATATGAAACACTGGAGCTTAGAGTCTACGCACATATTTATGCACAACCACCAGCTTCTCTTGCAGAAACCTGCTTTTGCTCACAATTTTACTCTGGTCTCTCTTAAGGTCAAATATACTTTACTAAATGATTAATTGGAAACAAGGGATGCTACCTTTCAAAACAAAACTGCTGCATAGCTTAAGTCAACAAAACAATGAAGCTTTTGCTTATCACACAACTATTGTAAAAAAAGAAAAAAAGTAACTCTAGAGGTCAAGATAGTAGTGTAGCATACAGAGAAAATTATTACAGCCTTCCAGTAGATGTTTCTGCCTGAGATGAGTTACCAGACATATCCTCAGATTAAACTTTCATCAGCACATCGCTTTATTTCATCAATCTTTCATTATGGCATTTCTTAGAAAATCATCTGGTCAGGTGTCATTAGAAAATCTTTTCATCTTCCACAGCAAAATCTATCCCTATTTTACTACAAGTAAAATGCAGTTCAAAATGAGAGCTGGGGGATCACTACAGGTTTCAGAAAGGTCAATATAGAGGAAAACATACATTTCTACAGTATTTTACAATTTTAAAACTTCTTTTCAGAACAAATCTAATTAAATTTTATTATATGGGCTCTTGGAATACAAAATGTTGCTAATTAACAACATTCATGAGCAGCATCTTCCAGAAGAATTTCATGACAGAAAGTAGGACTTTTTCAGCTTCCCAGAACAGTAATCCACAAAAAAAAACCCAGTGCTTTCCTGCTGATATTGCAGCACCCAAACAAGAAAAATTAGAGTTAAGAAGTGTTCAGATTCAATACAAATTGGCCTAATTCCTCTTCTGATGATGAAAATGCGAGAAAAGATTAGTTTATCTGTTCTACAGCTGTTTCACTGTTGATGTCCCAAATAAAATCTCTTGCATAAACAGTGGAGGAAACTTTCACATTTTATGACCAAGAGGCAGAACAGGTTTGATGGGGTTATTTTTTTATTTTTTTATTTTTTTTTAAGCTTGGATGTGTAATTCATATACATATTCCTTACAACCAGGACTTTATTCTTATTAAATAGGTGAGCCTCTACAGAAATCTCAGCAGAATTGGAATTTATTTTCAGTCTCCAGGTCCATTACAAAACTAGGCAGGGATGGGATCAGAGATGTTATTTACTTGTACATAGCTTTTCATCGGTGTTGGAGGATAACATGGCAAATCTGCAGGTCTGACCTCCACACAAAATGATGCCCACCAGCTCCTGTCCTACTGATGGGGCTTACATTCACATATTGGAGGCAAAAGACACATTTCTCTTAGATGCCCCCTTTCAGCATTGATATTTGTATGTCTAGTTCTGCCTTTAGAAGTAGGAATCCAACCAGGATAAATGTGACACATTATTTTACAGCCATAACAAAATGGTTTTCCAATTATTTTCAAAAGAAATCGAAGTATTTTGAAAGAGAACTGAAAATTCTTCAAAAATATTAATGAAAGCAAAGCTAACTTCCTAAGCTGCATCACATTCAGATGTTCCTTAAAATGCTCTTATTTCCTGACCAAAGCAAGCTGCTACAAAATCTGACTTGAAGGGAAATGTGCTCTCATTTTCTAAAGCAAACAAAGCACTGTAATGGTTTATTCATAAGAAGTAAAAAGCTCTTTACTTCCCACCATTTCAAACTGGATTTGCTCTTCCAGATCTCTCAAAAATCTGCACCAATGGAAGTGAAAAACAGTAAAATAAAGAAATAAATAATAAATGAACACACCCACACCAGTCATTTGTAGTAGTAATAAGTTTAGAAAGGCAAAATCAGGTCATAGAAACAATATCTTTCCTTTTAGAAATTTAACCAAAAATATAACCAAAAATCATCAGAAACTTTGTTTTGCCAAATCTTGTACTCAAAAAAAATTTCAGGGTTTAATTTTAGCCAAAATCAGAGACCGAAAATAGATACTTTCATACTGAGCATCCAAATAATCAAACATAGGCACAAAAAACATAAGTTCTTTATTGTGTCTAAATTCCTACTACTGGGAAGGAGCACTGTCTGAAGATTCTGGAATTGCTCTATGTGAATGGAAATATTTTTGATAGACAAAACACTCACTGGAATGGAGAAACAACTTGCCGTCCTGCTCTATATAAGCCACCTTCACAATCCTGCTCCTGCAGCCAGTGTTACATGGAAAGCAAGATTGTTTCCAAAAGACCAGTCAGGAATGAGAACTAGTGGAACACAGGTTCCAGTTCAGGAAAGCCTTGAAGCATGCATTTGGGATGGCTCCTTATGACAAGAGAATCAATCAAACTTTTCCTTTAGTCGAAGAAACAAACACATACATATGGAAAAATGAGGAGTCATGAGAAATATTGGGCCATTTTTGAAAACATAGTTCCATGTAAAAAAGTATTGCATACATAAATGAAGTAAAGTTGCACATGCAGTTTTATGCATACAGCTGAATTCATCTGAAATGCTTGTTCAACACAGGTTTAGCAAAACAGAATATCAGTGACAGACTACGAAAAGTAGAAATTGAAAAAAAAAGAAAAAAAAAAGCACAGGTAAGAAAAAGATGAATTTGCCCATCCTTTCATTACCTCTGAGTCACAATAGCTCAACAGGTTTGATACGCAACTTACTCCTGGCATATCTGTACTTGATATCAGCAAGTCACGAAAAGCACAAAATCAGTAGGAACAAAGAGAGTGCAGACTCACCGGCCGTTGTCACGACCCACTCCCCAAACTCTGATGCTCACTATGGGCTGTGAATGAAGAACTGTACGATCCATGGGGTCGATCAGGTTCAGCATGTCATTTTCCAATATCAGGTACATGTCTTTGCCCTACAACTCCAGAAAATGCACAGTTACAGAGCATGTCCTCCTCTCAAACTGATTAGTATTAAGGAGTTATGCCTACATTGTTAAGCCTTGCATCCTCTAAATTGATGCCAAGTTACATTTGTTCCAAAAGCAATTAAGAACACGTTTGCTCAGTTCCAATGTGAAAAAGACCTAACACAGCATTCTGCTACTGATGTATTTTTAAAAGATCCCAATCACAAAAAGCTAACTTTTAAATGCAACTGTTTGACTCATTTAAATGCAAGCTAGTGAGTTATTCAACAAATCATTTGTTTATCATATCTTCAATACATTCTTTCAAATATAGAAGAATCACGTTGCTAGTAAATGTTTGCATGAATCCCCATCCACACCTAGGGCAGAGCTCCCTCTCTTACACATACGTGCTTTGTTTCCATAAACTTTAGCCAATGGGCCATGGGAACAGACAGCTATTTGTATGCTGTCTTTTACTTATATTATACTCTTTACAGAAAGATCACTTAAAGAGGAAAACCTGGTAGTGAGGAATGAACAAAAATTCTGCCAGCAAGTGCAGAATCCTGGAGCCAGGGTTTCTCGCTAACTCTTCTGGTGCATAAGAACAAGGAGAATGCTTATTCCCATAGAGGAAACAAATTTAGAAGCAATTTTCCTTTTGATGCTAATTCACAAATGCTAATCTTCCTCCTATTGCTAGCATCTGCAAAAAGTCTGCTGCTTCTTTTGCCACATCTAATAGTTCTCTTCTCAGAGGCTGAAGACTGGAATCTCATGGAAATGATCCTGGACCCACATTTGAGACTTAAGACAAGCTCCTGCTGATAAAAATGAGGGAACTATGAGCTAAATATAGAGTAATTTGTTTCTCCTCTATTGTGCCAGAATCTATAAATGAACAGAAAGAATGGAAAAGCTCTGACTTCCCACTGACAAATGTTTCAGAAATGACCTTTTTCTTCACCTCAGTGACACAGAAACTCTCTCTCTGCCTGCTTACTGTGGTTCAAGTTTTAATGATGTGTGATTTTTGTGTTTTTACATGACATACATTGATGCCACCCTGACCTCAGGGATTCAAGGCCAGTTCAGGGAGAGGCAGACACTGCCCACTGATGGGGGGAAGGTGGTGAACCACAGGTGTTGAATCACAGGTGCCCAGCTTTTGCTTTCTGCCTCTCATGGGACTGATCACTTCTCCCAGCCCCAAGTCGCCTAATGATCATTCAAAGGGCACTGTGACACAGAGCTTGCAACACAAGTACTCAAGGGGTGCAGGAGGGAAAAGGGATGCAGGCTGGTATGCAGCCTGGTGCCTAGACAAAGATGTTGTTTAGCTGTAGTAACCATGTGTGTAAATGAGACAAAAACATGGGAAACAAAATAAGCTAGGATAACATAGGTGGATGGGAATGAAACCAAACAGAAAATAGAATAACCACAAAGAGAAAGAGCAAGAAATGTGCTTGGAAGTCAGAAGCAGTAAATGGTTTGTGCAAGGAATATTACCGAGCGTTAAAAAATTGCTTTTTGAACCCATTTTCTACTTATGTATTTATTCCAGAAGGAAATTATTACAAGGAGGTAAAATCTGTTCATCATGCAAAATACATTGGGATTACAGTAATAAAATGAAATCCAAATTAGCTGGAAAAGATTGGAAAATGGGCAGATAAGTAACATAAGTCAATTATTCTTGCAGCGCTCAAGGGATAGATTAGCTGCAGCCAGAAGCAATATATTTTGCTAAGTTTTGTTGCTTTACATACTGAAGCTATTTCATAGATGGAAATACCACACAAGGCATGAAGAAGTGTTTCAGACGTGGGGAGCTCGAACATGACCGTCTCAGATGGCTGAATAGCCGCAGAGACCTGAAGCTGCGTGCTGAGGATGGCTCTCACAGGAAGGATCAGGAAGGGAAAGTGAATATAGGAAAGACTCAGGTCCAACAGCTTTCAGGGAAGTGCTATGTATGGTGGTAAACAGGCCAATAGCAACAGTAAGTCTTGTTTATGTAAGTGACTTTATGAGGTAGGAGAATGTAATGCATGGCAAAGTAGCAGTACAAACAAATGAGCTTTTTTTTTTGTTTTTACATCATAGAGAACTGCGGAAGTTAGAAACTTACACAGATCTTCTTTCAAAGGTGACAGGAAATCTTACATTAAAGCCAATGACAAAGCTTCTGTAGGGTCAGAATTTTATTCAGGGTGATTTGCTATTCTATTTCTTGATTTTGTAATCATGAAAGCATGGGATGACCCTAGTCTCAATTTCACTTTCATTACATTCTAGCGAAAATAAATCTTGAGGCAATCTTAAAACCCCTATGTGCAGCTATCTGCCCTAGCTCTGTAATAGATTTCTGCTCTATGTGATGTGTCAATGATAACCACATGCTTTTCAGGTTCCTCTCTAAACTGTGCCTCTTCCAATCTTGAAATACTACCTTGTCAGCAGAAAAAAATGTTGTAATGATTTCTTTTAAAAATCAAGATGGCGATTTACTTCAGAGGCCACCAATTCAAGCACAGTGTCTCTACTGTTTCACTGTGCTAATGTTTACTTTTTAAATGAAAATTAAAAATAATTAATTAAAAATTCCTTTCAAGAGGACGCAACTTTTCACCAGTTTGGCTTGAAAACTAGCAAGAGTTTTGAATAAAGACCAGTGCAATTGATAGAGAAGAATATGGAAAAATGTGAGTATTAACTCTTAAACCAAAGTAAAACATGGCTTTGAGCTGATATATTTCAAGTTGATTAAAGTTCTGTCATCTGAAAAATGGATGGAATTACAAACTTGCAAAGAGAGTGGTAAAGAGAATTGAGCTCTCTGTTTTTTCCTCAGTTTGTGGGAATTTGACATCCATCTAGTTGAGGAACGCTGGTCAACGCTTTCAAGAGTTATTGGAGAGGAAACAACATAGAAATTAATGAAATTCATTTCCTTCTGAAAGACTGACACGTAATCATCTGAAAATAAGCCATCTGTCCATCATTCTCAATTTCATCAGACATGTTAGAAACACGGTCACAGCAGTCTGGGTTTCCTTAAAGCCCTTTTGTCACTGAGAAGCATGTGACAATGTTTTCCAGAGCAGCACTCTAAAACCTCTGTCCAGAAGGATTCCACTGGATTCAACAGTTTTGCTTGCGTGTCCACAACTCTGCTTTTACACAGATGTGTACTAGTGAAGATGTAAACATTAAAGGGATGTCTCTGGGGATACCTGTTGTCCTGAGCAGTTTGGAACAAACATGTCAGCACTGTCCTTGAACAGTTCCAACAGAGCTAACTGGGATAGGGAAATCTAAACACAGAATATGGAAATATTTGTCTTAAGAGTTGTTCTTTCAACTATTTTACAGCACAAGAAGCACATTCCAAGAATTGAAGTTCACATATTCTTACCTCTCCCCAAATGCCAACGGTGTCTCTGATGTCATTTTTACAGTAAGAGAGTTGTCTGATGCAATTGTTCACAGCAACACTACTTTTTCCAGGAGCAAGATCTTCTTCTGCCATTTCTACCCAGCCCAGAGAGCGCACAGCAAAGCACTAAAAAAGAAACAAAAAAAATCTGAATATGGATCATAGCACACAACACACTGACTGTTGTGACAAACACACACACAGAGGAATAATGGAAAAACTAGCCATAGATAGAGTACAAAGGAAAGTTAAGCTAGCATCTTGAGCTACTGGAGTATGTATGCTGTGAAAATCACTCACAGTATATCTCTACCTTGTAGATACATGTCTACAGCATACCTACATACACAGACAGTATATGTCTACCTTTTAAGCAGAAAATTATTTTTTTGTAGATTACAACAATCATTTTTATAGTAACCTTAAGTAAGGTAGTTGACAGTAAACAATTCAAAGTCCTAACAAAACAATAAAATATCTTAACGAAAAGGCAGGAGGCTTTTTTCCAGAAGAAATTAAAAATGACCTTCAACACAAAACTAATTATATAGTTCTTTAAGCAGAAGGGTGTTTAGACAACCAGAGCACTGAGTTGGCAGAACAATCCAAGGCAGTATTACTTTGCACATACGGTGCTTTTTGCAAGCAAAACAGAGTGGGAGAAATTCAATGGCACTATCTTTACCCTACTGGGGTTTACTGAAGTAAAGAATAAAAAAAAATAATTTTTAAAAAACAGGCACAAACCAAACCACATTTGCTCTCAAGGTTTTACAGTGGGTTAAATACAGGCTTAATGCTAAATCAGTGGGAGCTTGTGTAAGAGACCAAGATTTGACCCAGAGAACACTGTGAGTACCTCATTCTCAAGCTGCCATGCACTGCCAGCAAAAGATGCACAACAGATGTACCTTCCTAACAGGTATGCCACACTTCTGTGATGGTCCCTAAAAAGTTCATCAATAATAGTTCCTGAGCCAATAACCAATTTCTGCTACTTTCTAGGTATTATTATATGGCAGCAGACCAAATCTCATCCCATCTTTTCATTCCAGTTTTGCTGGAGTAACAAAAAGAAGCTTTTTAATTGAGTTAGTGAAGGGGTGGTGTCCCATGCTGACATGAAGCTGCACTCCCTGAATTCAAACCATGATGCTGCTCTGTGGAGGTGCAGGATTTTGGGGCATATATTATAAAAGCAGAACTGAGACAATTTGGAATTATCACTGAAAATCTGCTGTAGTGTATCTGTTTTTTCATCCTCTGCCTCTCCTTTTCAGAGAGGACCAAGGTTTGAACTTCAGTAGCACTGAGCCCTTGGTACTCTGCTTTGACGTGTTTCTTCTGATATGTAACAGTGTCCTTAAATCCTATGTTGTTCTGGCAAACTAACTCGCAACTGTTTCAGGAAATCTGATTCCCTGTTAGGTCTGGGCACAGTGCTGACCCTGTGATAGCAGAGGCCAGCACTCAGTGCCCAGTGCTGCTCAGAGACACAGTAAAGAAATCAGCATGTGGTGCTAAAGTAGATGCTGAATGTTCATTTGTTTTCCCCTAAAAAGTGCTGAGAGGTCAGCACGCAGCCTGCCTCCTGCACCCCTGGAACTGCTCCGAGCACATACAGCAATGCATCTCAACTAAGGCAGCAGCCAACAAAAACCCAAGCTCCCATGCTTCTACATTTTTATTAGCTCTCCCTTCACCCCCCCCCCAAAAAAGGAAAGAAGGGAACTAATTAGCAAATTCTCCTCCTATGCAGCCTGCTGGAAAGCCACAAAAGCACTGACATTCAGGTAAAAAAGAGATGAGGGAGAAGGGAGGAGATAATGGAGAAGTCACTACTGAAGGGTTCTCTTCAGGGCTACATAAGGTACTCGGACAATCACTTCTTAGCAATTAGCAGGTCACCCAATCATAAGACTGCAGAATTATTTTTGGCACATCAGATGCTCATGAATCTTGCTAAAAGTGCTGTGATCCCATTGGGGTATTAAATATTTATATTTGCAAGCTTTTTAAATACAGAATTTTTACTGTGCCAGAAGGTTGGTTTTTGTTTTTTTTTTGTGTTTGTTTGTTTGTTTTTAACATATATTTCAATAGTGCATTGAATCACAGAATATTAGCAGAGTGGATAATGTTCTAAATCAGCTTAGAAGTGAAAAACTAAATAGATGTAATAAACACATTATTTCCTTATTATTTTCCATATCTCAATCCGCAATATGTAAGCCGGTTTCAAACTAGAGATAAAAATAGCTGCACTGAACAGAGTATATCTTAAGCAGTTCAAGTTGACAGCAAGCACACTTCTTATGAGTAAAGATGGTGAACTGTTTGTTTTTGTTGGTTTTTTTCCCCTTGGGCACTTTTATTCTCATGTTGAATTCTCCAGTGCTGGTACCTGCTGTATTTCTTTCCCTTTGCAGCTCACTGTCACGACAGCAGAGCAAGCTGAATGAGACTCTCTGTTGTCCATTTTCCATGTATTCCCCCTTTGCATGAAGGGTTTGGATCCTCTCCTGTCTCCAAGTCCCTCTCAGTGTGTCCAGGTGAGGTACGTGAGGGAAAACCAGTTGGTTTCTGACACCTGGCAAATCTTTGTTTATGTGTTTTATAAGAAGCTCTTATCATTAACTAAATTAAATGTCTCACAACAACTTTATCAAAAAAGCATATTTCCCAACAACTCTCTACAAACAAAAAAGCAGACCTCTTAGTAAAACCCAGAAAGATGCAACACTGTGTACGAAGTAGCATGATGCCTGTGGCTCTAAGCATACACAAACAAATGTGCTTGTTTGCTCCAAACAAACCTGAAGAAGAAAACTCTTCTTAGTTGGCTCCAACACATGTTGGTGTGACTCAGACATAGACTTTCATGCAGATTTCTGCACAAAGTAATATGAGTGATGTGCACTACATACCACAGCTATTTATTATCAGTCTAGTAGACAACAAAATCATATAACACACACACACACACATACACAAGGAGGATGGCAGAAAAAGTGGGCGCATGCATGTTGCATTCCCCTCTCTGTGTATTGCTAGTACCTTTAAAAATCTGACAAAAGATTCACTTTGTGTTTTACTCGTTTGTTTGTTTTGCAGAGATTTTGCCTGTTTTCTTATTTGGCTTAGAGGTACTTTTTAAAACAAAAGAAAACAAAACCCAACATAAACAATCCACCCAGTCTCTCCCTTCAGGTGTGACCTAGTTCTTAAATTAGGGTCAGCTGAGTTAGCGATGACAGCACCATTGCTTTCTTAGCACTGTAACGTGGCACCACAGCTTCTCAGCTCCCATCAGCCACATTTACTAGCCAAGAGAGAAAATGCTGCCTTTGAGCTGAGTGAGCTCAGTTAATGTACCCTCTTTTCTCCTGGAACTAATGCGTGCAGTCACAGCCAGCCACGCTGAAAAGCATTGAGGGCAGCTCTCCTTGGCTAAGAGTTGACAAGCTCATTAAAGCAGCCGTCCCTGGTAACTTCAGCTAGTTAACTACCCCTGCTCAATGCTCACAGCTAATTATTGGCAAATTATAATTTCAAGGTAATCCAGAAGCTAACTTCTGGCCTACAGTAGACTCCCTCTTTTTCTCTCACAGGGAGTTAACAAATAGCCTTTATTTCACGTTACGTATTTTCACAATTAACTTACAAAATAACATCATATCATTTTATCTTCCAAGTCAGGACACTCTGCATTATCTTACATTTTGATGTCTAAAAAGAACAATTTGGAAAAATGTATCCGAATAAATAGAACATGATTTTCCTGCCTGCATTAATCCACTGTCCCCAGACTCTTTCCAAGAGCTGCCAAGAAAACTAGGTCTGAAGCAAACTAAAGAAAGCTGAAGAACAAAGCAGGAAGAAAGGCAGACTTAGGAATGGTGCACTGCATGGGGATCACATGGACATTGCTTTATTCTTGGTTCGGCTGGAAGTGGGCAGAGGATGAATGCAGGGAGAATGCTTGCTCCTCATCCCAACTGTGTCTTTCAGAAATCTTGTCTGATTTTATGAGCACAGATGTCTGAGGCAGCTAAGTGCAAACATTTAAACTGTAGTATGACAACAATCTTGTACTCTCATCTTAGGCGGAGACTTCACTTTTCCTGTTAAGCAGTGCATAAGGTGTGCTGCAAAAGACAGGCAAAGAAAGCCACCTGAACATACTCTGCCCCATGAAGAATCAGATGAGCAGAAAGGAAAACACAGAAATCCGCACCCACTTTCCCAGTTTCAGGGAGCATATGTTTGCACAGATGCAAATCTAATTGATGTTCTAATTAATGTTAATGGCCTGTAGTCAAAAAAAACAAACTCATAAACGCTGTAATCTAAACTCTGTAAAACACTGTAAACCTCTCTGGCAGTGCAGGTCGCTCTGAAACATCCCCCCAGACTGAGGTTTGAATGAGTTCAGTGAATGGGGGTGGGTTCATGCTCCTGCTCTTTGGTGTCACAGACCGCTCCACCACCTGGTACGGTTCTGCTCCATGAGAGCTCTTTCAGTGGGAGCACCAGGAAAAGGCAGTAAGACCTTTTCCAGGTACGGGGAATCATGATGCATCTCTGCACCCGAGCAACAGCACATTCTAGCTGTTGTAGTGCTAAACAGGTACTGTTAGAAAAAAAAAAATGTATCAGGAAAACTAAAGCAAATACAATCCTCCACTAGGCAGAGGACAAGAGATCAATTTTGCAAGACTGAAGTCAAAGTAGTATGGGAAATTGGACGGATCATAAGGGCACAGGAAGACCAGATCAAATGACAAGGAAAAATTACATTAGAACATCAGCTTGAGAACAACAAACCAAGGGACATGCCTAAAACACAGATTAAAAGCAATCTAAATTGCTGCTGGTATCCACTGTGAAAAACTATGCTTGAGTGTATATTCCTTGGGGATTTAAATCTATGCTATTAATTTCTTCTCTACTTCCACAGGACTTTAATATGAGCAATTTTCTTTTGTTTCCCTTCATGCTTTTCCTTTTTAAAGGTTATATCTGTCTGCAGATAAACATACGAGTAAATCATTACAGCATCTAATAAGGTCTTCTATCACAGGCCACTGAGCAGACTGGTGCCTGTGCCGCAGCATGTAGGTCACACAATTAACCACTTCTTGTGCAGCCAGCACATTTCTGAAAATTCCACTTACATCATCTTTAACTGTTTAAAAGTAAAGCAAACTAACACATTGCTTTACGCTTTGGAAGATAAAATATAGCTACTGTATCCTGGCAAATAAATGAGTTCCAATATATTTGCCTGCTACACATCAAGAAAACTTGCATTGATTTCAGATGAAAGTATTGGAAATGATCAAAGCTAAACTGAGTAACAAGAGAATAAAGAGATGCTGCTATGCAATTAATGAACAAGCAAGTACTTCAAATAATGTGAACAGATTGCTGCATATCCATTTTCTCATAGAAATATTCAGTTGTTATGTGAAAATTCTTAATTACCAAAAATTCAAACTGCAGAATCAAAACAATACTAGTAAGCATTTTTTAATATTTCTGCTTTTCAGTTCATGATGTATTATCTGAATTGCTGAAAATGTGTGTATCATACAAAACCAAGAGTATATTTTCAAATCAGAACAGAATTAAGAAATAATAATTGCTATTGAAAGCAGATGACAATAAACTCAACTTCTGTGGAGCAAAATGTGAGGGCTTTAATAACACTACAAATAAACCTCTTTAATAAATTACATCTCTAGCGCAGGTCAGCTGAACTCTCTGCTTTGACAGTCCCTTGCTCATTTCTCCAAGACACTGCAGCCTCATTTTTTTCCAGACACTCAGACTCCAACACGCAGGCTGACAGCAGTGGCTCTCTTCCAGTTTAATATTTGTTTCAGTGATGCCTTCTGGCTCACAGCCAGAGGTCAAATGTGCTCCATCAAGGCAAGAAAGCATTGCAGGCCATTGTACTGGTTCAAGATTTTTATGAATCCCAATTTCTTTTCATTATGGTATTTCTGAATCAAATGAAAAACCTAGCCAGTTGAGCAAAATGGAACAGACATCATTATTCTCTACTAATACCCTTTTGCTAAATACAGTTCTGAAGAAGAAATTAACATCACCTCAGTGAAAAACAGGCTCAGATTTCACATGCTCCGCAGTTACCTTGACTTCATACCCTGAAGAGATAGGTTTACAGACTTTGCTTTCAGCAACACATAGTGTTTTGAGTTTCACTGTAATATAGTGAGATAACAAAAACGCTTCCTCTGTAAAGAAAAGGCAGCCACTTTTCACCAGAAACCAACACAGGATGACTGTTACAAGAAAGCTCAAATTAGGGTCTATCTTGTAGAATAACTGAACTATAGACTAACTTGAGCACAACCAGAATATTCAACACACAAGAGACCTCAACAAATACACATTTCCTTTGTCTGTAAAGACAAGCCCTGCAGGAATTTGTAGGGTATGGAAGAATGTTTGTTATCTTTAACCGTGTTATATATTTACTTTTCTGATGAGGGCTCTCTTCTGCAGGCAGATGGATGTGAGAGGTTTTAATGCAGCTTGAAGCACTTTACTTAGCACTGTTATACATACTTTCAAAGGTAGAATGCATGATATTCAACTTGAAGAAAAAAGACAAAAAGGCAAAAAAAAAAAAAAAAAAAAAAATTAAAAAGAATAAGTCTTTACGTGAACTCTCAAATGTAATGAATCCATAGCAAAAAAACTTGTCTTGAGCTGTCAAGATTTCATGTCTCTGCAGAAACAATATTTTAAAGAGCAATTTCTTTTTTCCAGCAATTATATGACAGCATCCAAAGTCAATAAGTTAGATCACTTCTGATCCATTCCACTTGTTGAAAGAGACTCAAATGAACATGAATCTCAAGTTGATGAATCTTGATTCACAAGCCCCTGTGGCCTCCCACGCCTGAGGCCCCATTCACTGTCCCATTGTCTCCCTGCAGCACTGCAGAGCTATGGAATGTTGTACACCCCATGAGGAGTGACATAGTATCACTATGCAATGTATATCTCAAGTTTTTATATTCTTAAGTGATAACTGTTACCTTCCACTCCTCTTTTCTTTGTTGAAATGCGAGAAATACTGGCACTGGAGACTTCTGTTTCTCTACAGTGCAACTGAGAACTACTACCAAAATAAATGTGCGGACTGGTTAGAGCTATCTAAACACTGCTGTGTCATTCAACACCATGTTCCATTTCAATTTATTCTTAGATTAACTTCCTCCATAAATCTAGTTTTCATGATACACAAATAACCCACCAAGTTTTATCATGCTGTTTTTAAATTGGGTATATGTACTACACATCATGTATATGCATAACATGCATAAATACATATACACATCAATACACACTCAGCATTTTTTTCATTAAAAATGTGAGCAACAGAATGATAAACTTTGCGACATCAGAGGCAAGCCAAGGCTGCTTCTCCAAGCCACTCTGAAGTGGCAAGTTAATATGAATAATTGAAGAGAAACACAAATTTATCTTCTGATCAGTTCATTTTGTAGCAGTAACATGATGAACAGATATTCAAAAGGCAGTTACAACCAACAGTCTTGCTCTAAAGCTGGAGCTGGCAGAGGCTATATATTGCTTTAGAGGTAAAATAATCAGTCTCCAGTGGGAGTATGAAGGGCTGCAAGCTGTGATTACTTCACCAGTGTTTTAGCAAAGAGGCCAGCAATAGCAGCATAGGCTGAGCTAAACTGGGAGCTTCCTGCACTCTGAACCTATTGATCCCAGAACAGCATGAGGAGCTTTCCACTCCTGGGATGTGAATATGAATGAGACTTCTGCTCTCACTTTCTGTCTGCTCTCAGGACTCCTTTTGTAAGTCATACACATAAGTATGCTAGCCCTGAAAGAGCTGATACTGTGCTGCAAAGTACCAAATAAATTATGATTAATTAAAAATAAGAAAATGTAAGAAACACCGGCACCTGGCAGCAGTCCTGCTAGGAGCAGGCGGGAAGCTCCAGCCAGCCTGTGCTGCACTCCCACATAACCTGTGCCACACACAGATGGCACGGCACTTGGAAAAGCATGACCTGAGACAAAAGGATGCTCACATTTCATCTTTTCCCAGTCCTGTAGAAATGCAGCAGCCTGATGTAACCCTTCTGTACAGTGTATCTTAAAAAATAAAATACTGATAATACCCTGAAATTCAAGATGCTATTATTGATCTACAAACCTGGAGATTTATGTTAAATTTTAAAGCACCTTCCATTTTCTTTCCCACAAGGAATGGTTTTTTTTTTAAATACATTTTTTCTGAGAAAGGCTTCAAGAAAATCTTTCCCTATACATCCTTCCTGCTGCTCGGTCATCCATGTCCTGATCCACCAGAACAGGCTCACATGTAATTAGATCCCAAAGATAGATGGGATTTCTAGGAGTGAAGGACATGCAACATACCACAGGATCTTGAAGGGCTCATGAAATTAAAATATTTTATCCCAGACCTTTATGCATATATTGTAACAGATAAACTTACTGCACCTATTTGTATCATTAAAAAGTCAGTTGCTGAGATATGGGAAAGACTCTTATTTCTTCCTCTTTCTTGGACTAATCTTTGATTTGATTATAATTTGATTATAAATAAGTCTACATTTAGGACAAGGTGGAAGAAAATATCATATAGATGAAAATCTGTATTAGTATATATATGTATATATCACATCATAACGTGATTACTTACAGCATCATTTAATGATACAATAGATGTTAGTAGTATGTGTCAGTATGGCGAAAGAATGAATACACAGACACATTCTTCAAGGCATCTAATACACAAAATGAAAAAGCATTAAGAAAAAGTTATAGCGATGTATTTTAGTGCTTCAGTCTGCTGTTCCTAAAACTGCTTGTGAAGCAGAGTGCTTTAGCACACCTGCATCATTTATCTGCAGCATCTCTACAGCTGGGAGTGTGCCTTAATGCTCATGGCAGGGAGCCAAATTCATAAGCAACCAACCAGCTCAGGAATTGCTTTCCTCATTGCTCACCTTTTCTACTGAGAGGCTGCAAAGAAGGAGAGACAGATAAAATCTTGCTTTGATATAATGATTGTTGCGACTGACCTCTCTTCAACTATTCACTGGATGTTTCAAACTGAAAATCTGTTTTCATGCAGTTCTAAAAGCTACTGAAATGACTTCCTGAAAAGTGAAAAGGGGAGGTAGCTAACGATGCCTTTTTGTGTTTGAAACAAAGGAAAAACCATAACCCCCCCAAAACCTCTTCAAATTTCTCTGGAATGTTTATGTTGATTTTACTTATTTAAAATATTTTATTGCCAAATTATCATGCTACCCCCTGAAAGTCTAAAATAAACCAATAGCAAACAGAAACAAAATTTTGAAACTACTTAACTTGTATTCTATTTCCTCTGTTTTAAAACACTCACACACATTGTTTAAGGAAGATTCACGTGCACTGAATATTATGTTTTCTTCTATTTTGAGTATTCAAATCAATGCAAAAAACTGCACTTCTAAAGATGCACTTGGGTGTTCTACTGCCTGAGGTTTAGTCTTGAAAGAACTTTATAAGTACTCTTTGGGCTAATCCCCACAATATATAATTCTGTTGCTCACAAGAAACTTTCAGCTACTGGCAAGATTATTTGGAAGGAATCTCAAGAGGTCATTGAATCCATCCCCACTGCCAAAGCACACACCCTACAATACGTCACACAGGTACATCAAATATTCTATGAATATGTTCATAGAAGGAGACTCCACAACCTCTCTGGGCAAGCAGTTCCACAGCTCTGTCACCCCTGCTGTAAAGAAGTTCTTCCACATGCTTGCACAGAACTTCTTCCTATGTTCAAGATTTAGGCCATTGCTCCTTGTTCTATCACTGCATACCACCAAGAAGAGCCCGGCCTAATCCATTTTCCTCTGACCTTCCTTCAGATATTTATTAAGATTAATCAGATTCGCCTTCAGTCTTCTTTTCCTCAGACTGAACAGACCCAGGTTACTCAGCCTTCCTCATATGGGAGATGCTCCAGGCCCTTTATCAACTCTGTGGCAATCCTTCTAGAAGATCCCCATCTTTTTTGGGCTGGGGAGCCCAGAACTGAACACGGTATTCTAAATGTGGCCTCACCAGGGCAGAGCAGAGGGAGAAGATCACTCCCCCAATCTGCTGGCCACACTCTTTTTAATGCACACCAACGGATGGATATTTTAGATCTGTTCTATATAATATTGGAAAAAACTCATTTGAAGTAACAAATCTGATCAAACATTGTTAAATATTAAAGCCAGAAAAGAGAGCTGCTACAACAGTCAGAGAACCAGGCACTCATCTTTTAAGAAGGTGGCAACCTCAAATTTTAATTGAGATGGACTGAACTAAAGCTTTCTGTAGAGCTTCATATGCTCATGAGAGAATTAGATGCAATATGAGGTGAACAGTGAAACTACTGGATAAGCATTGACTATTTCCTGTTTGCACCAATAATCCAGAAGCTATTCTGAATGGGAAAGAATTATGCCCTTTAACATGGAAAATTCATCCTTTCTTGTAATTACTAGACATGACAAAAACTACTTGTCTCTGGTTAGCTCTTCACTTGCATCAGAAGTCTGAATCATCCGCAGCCCACCACCATCATCATGGGGACAGACCGATTATTTGCTAGTGGCCCTGAGTCTACCCAGGATATTTGTTTCTGGAGAACGTAAGAACATAAGAAACATGCAGAGATGAGATCTCTCCAAAAGACACAACACCTACCTTCATAGCAAGAGACACATCAAAGAGATAATGTTTAACTCTTTGGGAGCCAGTTAGTATTATGTAAAAGTTATTTCAATAGTGATATTTACAGGCTACATTCATGACAACCACAAGACAGCCGCATGTCACTCAAAACACTCAAGTACGCTTAACAATTCATCACCACGTTCATCACTTTCCATGCCTTCAGCTTCTTTCCATTCACTTACAGGTAAATCATCACATTCAAGTACCTGTTAGCAGCACTTCATACCTCTACAAAATGTAGAAATTATCTCTTCTACCTTTCAAGATCCTGAACATTTACTGGCTTTTAAATTAGAAAACAGGCTTTTGAAGCAATTGCCTAGTACTTCAGCAGGTATAGATATTTCTTCACAATTCTTAGATATCAATATATAGCTACTCTAAAATGGCAAGGGTGAAAAGTAGAGCCCTGCTGAACAAGCTAATATGGGGGCAGGAAATTAGAAAATCCATACAGGACTACATTAAGCCTATGCAGAAAACCACACCTAAATTGAAAGAATACAGGCAGGTTCAAATGTCCAGTCAAATAGGCTGATTCTGTATAGAATTAGGAGAAACTGAGCTGCATAACTCCTCTATTTATCATCCCATCCCTAGGGACGGAGACAGATTTCCCAAGAGGTTCAGTTTGTTTGTACCTGCACAGGGAAAAAAACCAAGACGTAGCCCAGATCAGTTTGTAATCCAGGATTGGTAAAAGCATCTTTTTACCTTCCTTGAGACTCAAGTAGGAATGCATGTTTCTCAATAAATTAACCAGGAAAGTTATGATCTGTCTCCTAGGACCAATTCAAAACTCATTTCCAGTCGCGCATGTTTCACATGCAGAATTAGTATCCCTGTCAAGTGCAACGAGCCACCTCTTCAAGAAATTCCTACAAAAATGAATCACTGAAATGGAGAAGCTCAATCTAATCATCTTCCTCTTTCTTGTCCTTTCCCTTCCCTTTTATGGTCTTGTGCAGAAAACCTGCACTGACCTGCCAAGGATGCGCAGCTCAAAGCTGAGTAAATAACTTTTCTTACAGGAACTACATGAATTCTATGACATGCTTTTCACAACATTGACTTGTTTACAACACTACAGTCCTTTCAGAAGCAGACCACCTTTGGGGAAGGGAACTACTAGAGACTTCCACATGGTGGCACAGTTCCCTTTACTGAAAGACAGCACTGATCTGTGTGCCTAAAGACATTTTTACTTTTATTTTTCTTTTAATGTACTGGCCACTATCGTGGATAGGCTTAAACAGATTTAAATTCTCTAGCATCTCTCTAACAAGGCCCATTTTGACAAATTCTTCTAACACAGAGTTTAATGAGTTACAAAGCTTCCTTCTCTGAGGCTGTGCTTGCTGCCACGCAGAAGCAAGCATCAAACCAATGCAGTAAGGCAAGTAACGTGGCAGAAAAGCTGAAGAAGCTAGAAATAGATTTATCCAAGCATCAGGTCACCTGTTTTAAATCCTATTGCACTTCTTTTACTCTCACAATAAGTTGGATAAAATGGACTAACAAGGAACCCTCCTACCACATCTGCCTTTCCATGACTTTTTTCCAGAGGCAAAGATTTTCTTGGTGTTCCCAGACCCACCTCCCATCTCTGCAAGGTATAGCCATACAGCAGCTGGAAGCTCTGCCCTCAGCCTCTGGAGCTGCAGGGTAAGGCCCAAGCTGCTGAACTGTACCACAACAGCCCTGCCAGGCAGTGATAGATAGCACATCAGTGCTCAAGTGATGCAATAAACATAAAACACTTGTATAATTCCTACTCCATTTCTTGTCCTGCTCCTTTCAGCCACTTCAGCGAATGTTTCAGTGCTCAGCTACGATTACTCATGTAAGCATCATCAGCACAATTTGGCCTACACAGGAGAAAAAAAGCCAGTTGCTGTGGACAAGCTCTTGGCTTCATCTCATTTTGCTGATACTGGATAGGTATCAGCTCCATAAATTGTGTAGCTTAACAGCTAGTCATACAGGAGGGAGATGATGACCAGTGTTCTTTGTCCACACAAACACTCCACACAAGGACTCCCCCAGTGCTAATTATCCAGTGAAGAGTGAAACGTACCAAAATGTCAGCTACTTGCAGTGCTTTCCACACTGTAAGACATTTGAAAGGAACAGCTTTCTGAAAACTGGTACCTAATGCTCATCACTCCCCCACTCCATTTACTGTGCCTGTCATTATAACGAGAGCAGCTGAAGCCTCGCTTTTGAACTGCCAGCCTGCCAAGCGAAACAAACTTATTTACATCTGATTTAAACATCACAAGCCAAATAATCAAGACGACAAAGTACCCTGATCAGTCTGTTTTTTCTCCTAAAATATATCGTTAATGCTATTATAATTATTAAATCTGTTTCATACTGTCTTTCTGCATGTAAGTAGCTTCTGCTCCTGTCAGTCACTGCAGGTGTATGGCAGCAAAGGCGCTCATTTAAACTAGTTGGATTTCCAATTTTAGAGATTCGCATACATTCTTAAAAATGGATGCAAGCACATGGCAAAATTGTCAACAAGACCAATCTGGAGACATGTGCACAAGCTTTCAAAACCTCCTGCTGCTTCCTTCTCCTCAGAAAGTTTAGATTACATCACTGAAGGCCCTAATTTAATTATGGTGCTTGTTCACACAGTAGTCTCATTTTTACTGATAAATTTTATCCTCAAACTAGACTGCATTCTCTGTTCTCTGAAATACAAAGTTCCTTTTTCAAAAAAGCAGCTTCCTTGTTAGTATCTGAGAGTTGAAGCAGCCACTTGAGCAAAGAGCATTTAAAGAGGGGACAAACTTGAGAATAAAGAGCCACTGCCGTCAATGAAAGCCCCAGGAAGCTGTCCAGCCATAACAAAAAACAAGCCTCTCTCTTACTTAGAACAGAAAACTTGCTTGGTTGTGCAAGGGGTCAGTTATTACCACTTACTCTTCAGCTGTAACAAGCAATTTCTTGGCTCTTGGTCACACTATCCTGACCAAATGGAATAAAACTTTAAATTGCAAATTCCTTTGAAAAAATTAGTCTTGCATGGTCAACCTATATTGTGCCAAAAGGAGGAGTATATTAAACTTCACAACCTAGGAGACATTCTGCAGCTTGCAAGTTATGTTCACAATTGCAAATTTTAATTGTTATCTCACAGTGTATTTTCTTACAGACCTTGGCTTCTGGATCACTGTTGATGCTACAAGAATCATCATCATCAGACTGTGGAGCATTTCTGTTAAAAAACAAAACAAAACAAAACAAAAATCAACTTCAAAATAAGGTAAAAATTAAGGAAAACACCATATGAAACTGGTTACTCCATGGGAATTTCTGAAGTCATCGTACCTGAGCTTCAAGGAGGCATAGCGCAATGTGGCTCCTTCAAACTCTTTCAGACTTGGGTCTGGGTTCACAGTGGCTGCATGCAGGTCCTACAGATAAAGGCAGTTTGGTCAGTGCAGTATTAAGGACACCGCCGTGTTATTTCTTATTTCAAAGGGAAATTAAATCCTCCCTGCAAAGAAGCGACAGTATTTCTGGCTGAAGTTGAAAAGAGGCATGCATATGTATTCTCAAGCTGCATTTCATTCAGTGCAGGCATCTCATTTGTTATATCATGGCAGTTGCCCTGCAAGTTTAGACTGAATCCATTCCACGTGGAAAGATCAGAAAAGGCAGCATGTTTGTGAGCTACACATCCTTAGCAGTACCCCCATTCACTTCGGCCTAAGTTATGAATGACATTCATGGAGAAATAAAAGGGAAAAAAACAGCCACTGCCATGCAAAAAACAAGGGTAACAGTATTAAAGGTTCTAAAATCTGACAATATACTTGCCTTCCAAATGTCACTATTAATCTTTCCCCCATTCAGTACAGCAAAATCACTCCATGGCTGTTTCTAGACACATAATTATTCACACAGGAAGAAGCACATTGATAAAAAAAAAAAAAAAAGAAAAAGAAAAAGAAAAAAAAAACACAAGACACTGTTGTTAGCATTGATATTTACAGGATGGGTTAGGGAACAGATCACCTCAAACTTCAGCTAATTACTATACCATGGCATTTGGAGGAAAGGGAAGAGAAGACATGCTTCTAACAGTTACTTACCAAAACAAATGATTGAAACAAGGAAAGTTAATATAAATTAGGAACGAACAATGAAATTATTCTTTAACTATGATCTTAAAAGCAAGCAAAATAAATCTGAATATGAATGTTGGCTACAGCTGCTACAGCCTGGTAAACAGCAGTTTAGGGGAAACACAAGGATTTCCATTTGATTGCCACATTTGTTAAGGGACTAATACTACTGGAACTAGAACTGCAACACAATGATATACACAAGGAGAAGATACATACAAGGTAAAGATCAAATATTTTCTAGGGAAAAAGCACGAGGAACAAAGTGAAGGGAAGAAGGATTAATAAGGAGTGCAGAGAGATTTTTTGTTGAGAAAGTACTTTTGTAAAATCTAGGAACCTTTTTTTTTTTTTTTTTTAAGAAAACAAAACAAACCATCCACTCTCTCATTTTCCATTTAGCTTTCTAATAGCTCTGATGCATTCAGAGTGGCACAATTAATAAGACAATAGTGCATTTAACACTATGGCAATCTGAGTTTTGTCCTTTCCTGCAAAGCCTAGGAGGAGCAACTAATGTTGGAGCTGTCCCCCCTCCTTCCCCACAGGGAAGCCCCCCAAATAGCTCCCCAAATCATCAAGATTTCCCATAATTAATAATAATTAATAATAGCCCCTCCCAAGACAAGCTGTGCACTAAGGCCAAGCAGAACCCACATACTCAGTACATTAATTCACAGTATGGATCTCACATCTCAGAAGTGTTCTCATGAAATCTTGCCTGGAGTAATTATTGGTTAAAAACAACTCCCACAGTAACTCCTCCCAGACATGCCTCTGACTTAATTAATAGTTGTTAGCTTTTCCTACTAAGCCCCTCATTTTTAAATTATTAGCTGTTGGCAATTATGTTACCTATGGAATAACATCTAGAGCTGATCCAGGTGTGTGATGAATCAGACTTTAAGAAGACAACTACCATCACCACGTTCTACTGGGACCTCAAAGAAGTTCTTATTGAAAATTAAGCCCCTTCTCTCTGCACAGGAAATGGGAAAAAGGCAGTAATTTCTCTAAAATTTGGAAGAAAACATACAAAACATGAGGATTTACAAAGGAAGTCAGTCATCAATGCAGAGAAGAAAAGAGCCAACTAAGTGAACTTTAACCACCTGTCCATGTGGTTTTGTTTTTGTGCTTTTGCTAGTAGTAGCTTTTGGAATAGAAAGGGAAAGAATAATCCAGGTTAGCCATACTTAGTGTTTATTAGCACTTCTGCTAAACGTGCAGAATTTTCGCATAATGTGTAACCTGCAATTGGTTTCGATTGAAATTCACTAATTATCTTGAAAAGTAAAACTGTCTCACAGCCTGAGCAAGAGTAAGACATTTTTGTATTTTTCATTTTTTAAAGCCCTTTGTGCCATTTGTGTGCATTACAGCACCATTTTTCCATGCTCATTTTCTTGTAACTTGCTGTTCAACGCTAAGTATCTGTTGTACTTCATGCTAACTGCCTGCAACCAGGCATGGAATAAAACTGGCTATCTTTGTTGACTGCCCTCAGCTGTGAGCCACATTCTACCAAATGAAGCAAAGTTTCTGTATGTCACATCATTTAAGAGACAGGGACACAAAGCTAAAATAAATAACAAACAAATTAATAAAGAAGGAACAAGACAAAGGGTAAAAATAGCATTACTCAGGGAACAAAAAAAAAAATCTATAATTCTATATGTTTATTTGACTAACCTAAAAGCTGGAATAGCCCAAACAAACTCAAGACTAGCACTTAATGCTTCACAAACAAAAGTGATAAAATAATTGTTATGGAGTGACAAAAGCCCATTAAGACAAATAAGAAATGCTACCCACACCAATCTTTAATCCTAGATTGCCCTTTCATCCATCAAAAAGATTTTCAGAAGAAAACAATACAAATTCCTGCCCATGGGGTTGAATTAAAGCAGCCCTTCCAAGCCAGATCAGTTTGAAAGCCTGTACTCTGAGCAGCTCTATGGGAACCAGCAGTACACAGCTCAAAGTGCTCCAGCCTCAAACTGGAACCTGTCCACCACAACCACTGCTGCCAATGGCAGCACCAGGGTACAGACATTTGGGAGCCTCATTCTAGATCAAATTCCACATCTTTTTTGTCAGACTGACAGACACAGATTTCCAAATTAATTCTATCAATGTGCTGGTATTTTATTGCAATGCTATCTTAGTAATGATAGTAAAAAAATCAGTATTATTTAAATAGTAGCATGTCAGAAGCTTATTGGTGAACATAGAAACCTTCAAGAGATGAATTCCTCAGTTTATATCTACAATTAAAATAGGCATATAATATTAACATATTAATAAAAGTATCAGGAACTTGTTTATTTTCAATATAATCTTTTAAGATACAGTATATCGTATTGATCCTGCCATAGAAATGCATATGCTTGACTGGATCAAATTCTTCAGTGCATTAGCACATCCACATCAAAATCTAAGTTTAATTTGAGTTATATATATGGCATATATATGGCATTTTAGAATAGCTCTTCAAGTATTCTTATTTTATACATTCACACTGTACTAAGATCTGTGCTGCTATAATTATTCTCTGTTTAAAGAAATGAAAATTATAAAAGATTAAAGGTCCATATGCCACATTACCAGCAGGTCTAACATCTTCACTGCAAAGACATTTTAAACAGAGGTAGAAAAATAATTCAAAAGAATATATGCATTCTCTTGCAATTTACTAACCTAATTGATTTCTGGGTGGTCATGAAGGACATCTACAACTTCCCTATTGAAGCCCATATGTTGTCCATATTCTAGAGAAATACTTAATGTTGAAGTTATATATCCCTCACTTATACAATCCAGACATTTGAAGTTGGAAGAATTTGCAGGAATTTATATGGAGCATTTCTGACTTTTTTTTTCTTATTTTCTACATGATTGATACCAATTGATGCTCTTTCTGCATGAACCTCTCTCAGAAATGATTTCCAGTGTGTTTGGTGAACAGGCACCTTACTGATGTGAACTGTAACTAAAATGGTGTGGTCAAGTTTGGCAACCTTATGAGTAGCAGTTGTGAACACATGGGAGCAATCTTTCTGAAATAATAAACAAGAATGTGCATGTTTAAGCCTGTACAGGATAAAAGTTTCAGGGTCAAAACTTTAACACATATTTGAATGTCCTTTACTCCCCTTGCTTTTCACCTACGTTATTTTGGTGCATGTATCAATAAAGTCAAGAACACAAAAAATGTCATACCTAAATACATTAAGAAAATAATAACCAAATACTGCCTGATACAAAAATCAAAGCTAGTACAAAGATTTCAATTGATTTCATAAAGCTGTAGACATTCTTCTGGAAAGTCAGAACAAAAAAGGATTACGTTTCAAAATAATGTGTTATCATGTTAATGGTTCATTCCACAGAAGTCAAGTCTACGTTAAAAACCAATGTGATTCCATTTTGAAGCATACTCTTCCTTCTCAGTATTTATTTTATATTTCTATATATACAACATTCAATCAACCTTCTCAAGTGTGTCTTCAAGGATTATTTTAAAAGGCAGTATCATATATTGCTCTTTCAGCCCATGTAGAGAGAACATCTTTCTGTTTCTAGTTAAAGACTGACTGCAACACAGTGATCTACTCACGCAGATATTTTGCACTGACAAGATGTTAAGAGGCTTACTCTTGAGAATACTTGATATTTATTTAATAGCAACTACTCTGTAAAGCAGCTGCTGTCTCAAATGAATTCTTTGTGTGATACTCCCTCTTACTATGTGAACCAAAAAGAAGATGCAATTACAAATAGTCTAGCAAAAAGATAGCTATAATGTGCAGAAATTTTATGTACCCATATAATGGAGTAACGCTTCAGCACATACTGCAGTCATTTCACATCAATCACGCACTGACTTATTTATGCGAGATATGATGTTTGATTTCATCCTACACATCCCAAGTTTAGGATGCTTTATGAGGCATAGCCATTAGAAAATACACATGAAAAGTAGGCCATTACAATATATTGTCAACAAGAAGCTCTACTTCGGAATAGCATCAGGCCTCATATTCTAAAGCTTACTTTAGGTAACGTTCAAACATGTCAAGAAGGCATGTCTTCTTATTTTTATTTTTTTTAATGGTACACAGCACACATCAGGACAGTGTGTTACCTCAGTTTCTGGAGTAGGAGATGGAGTAATGGAACCAAGTGAGCCTTTCCTTGAGCCCTGAAGATCTGTTTGAACAGACACAGGACGTTGCCACTGAGTTGTTCCCGTAGGTATATGCCAGTAATAGATTCCAGCAATATCATTGATTTTTTTCCATCCAGGTGGTAAGTCTGGGTCTGTCTGAAATGATTGATCACTCCATATATCTGCTGGGAACAGGAAAAAAAAAAAAAGAAAGAAAGAAAAAAAAGAAAATGAATCAATGTTAAAAAGATATGAATGTTTTTTTTCATAGGTCTTCACTTGATGCAAACAAAACACAGCAGGTACTACTATTCCTAGGGACAGGAACACCAAGAAAAACTTGACTTACTGATCTCAAAATAAGGCACGAAAGCCTTTGTGGTTTGAATTAGCCTATAAAGAGAGGGAAAACTTAACAAAGAGCCATTCCAATATGGCTGTTACCCAATACCATCAGATAAACTAGCTTTTCTAATAGCGTTTAGCTTTAGGTACATTAAAACACAACATACAAAGAAATATCTGGAATTGTGATGTAACCTGTTCTGCTCCCTTCATCACACTACATTCCTTTGTCAATGCACACTAGCAGAGCATGCATTTCTGCTAATCAAAATCAGCTTATCAAAAGAAAGAAATAATAACAGAAAACCAGAACCTGCAATGGCTCTACTTGAAACATCCATACTTGCAATGGCTCTACTTGCAACATCCATACTTGCTCAAAACAACGCAAATAAAAGAACATAATGAATATTTTGCATACAACCCTGGCTGTCAGAAGTAACATTATTTTGAACTGGTTTTATAATAGGGTAGGAAAAAAAAGCCCAACCTCATCAACAGTGCCAACACAGGGATAAAATGCTGGCTCTGCTGACAAATCTATTATGAACTGAAGAATGTGCCAACAATTCATATCATAATTAGAGACGCTCCCAAACTTATATGAGATTACAAATACGTATAAGAAATGTCACCAGTGGAAAAAAAAATACAGTACTTTTTATAAAGGCAGAGGCATCTCTGTGAAAAACAGCTGTACCTCAGCAAGGGCAGTTTTCTCCTGGGGAATATATACTTTCCAGAGGCTGGGAAGAGAGCCATTGCTCTTTAAAACTTCCCAGCTAAAAGTGCTTTGGAAGTGTCATTATGTTACGTGTTGTTAACCAGGTGCTATGCTCCAAGGGCTGTCAGCTTGCAATAACCTCCTGGACTGACGTTTCACCAGTACTCCAGCAGACATGAGGGGCTGACACTGGCATACAAACTGTTCTAGCAAAAAAAGAAAAAAACAACACTGAAAAGAAAGGAAGCACTGTACCAATGAGCAGGAGCTCATCTATTCCAGCAACTCCATCACAGCTTTCAGATACAGGCTTCAAAACACCGACAATGGAGGGTAGATGAACTGCAGAACCAGATGAGTTGGAAGGGACCCTTAACGGCCATCTTGTTCAACTTTGCTGCAACGAACAGGGATACTTACAGCTAGCTCAGGTCGATCAGAGCCCTGTCCAGCCTGGCCTTAAACATCTCTAGGGACAGGACATCTACCACCTCTACTGACAGCCTGTTCCAGATCAACCTGACCATGGGAAGAAAACCACTCCATCAGAAGAAGCACTGGAGCTTGTTTAGGAAACTGTTATGAAGCTGATATGGCGAGAATTCCATACTTTTCCCATTGAATTAGTGGAAGATAGTAGAAGGTCAATTATTTGAAACTGTTGGACAACGTATTTATGGAATATTTTATTTCACTTGTCATGAAAAAAAACACAGAAAAAGATAATAGATTAAAACAATTTCCTGATTTATACTGTCAGTTGCTTTAATATCTTCCTTCTTCACATCTTTACTGAATTCAAAGTTTATTGTTAGCCCAACTAACATTTCTTACTAGGTGCTTCAGCACTTCTATTACCTGTTTCTCAATACTTCTCACTTCTGCTGTTGTCACTTAGGCACATGCAAACTCACACACAAATGGAATGATAATTTGATTGACTCTTACACTTCACGGCACAAACCAGACAACTTTTCTCACAATGCCATTTTCAATTCTTAAGTTACTGATTTACAATTTCAGGGTTAATCTGAGAAAAGAAACATAACTTTATCATTACGCTTAAATTCAATGAAGTGCTTTATGGATCGCCCCCCAGTATCATGGATCAGATGCAATTATATAATCAATTAAAAAAATTCCCAAGTATACTAAATATTCACGTCAACATGTCCTCTATAGCCTCTCCTGCATTCACTTACATAGTTCCTGACTCTAAGCTCTTATAAGTGGATTCATATTTGTATAATGCCTCGGGTTGGAAGGGTCTAACCCCTCATCCCCTCTGTGCACAGGGTTACCACTCACTAATTCTGGTTGCCTAGGCTCGCATCAAGCTTTTTGTCCAACAGGACCCCCTAGTCCTAGTCCTTAGGGCTGCTCTCAATGAGTTCTTGTCCCAGTTCATGCACATATCTGCGATTGCTCCAACAACCTGGCCCATTTTTTATTTTCAAAACAAACAACTTATCTGCACGTTTCCCAACCAGGTGAAAAGAAAACAAAACTTTCAATAACTTAACTACATCATGCAAAATACTGGTATGTACAAAGATTAAGTATCTCAGTATCACAGTGAAGTATGCACAGCACAAGACCAAATACACACAAGTAAGTTTAAATAAGTGGTTCATGAATTCCAAAGTATCACAATAATGCCGGTGTTCATAAAATATACATATTGGGCCTCTCAGTGTATGCTGGAACAGAAAAATGATAAGCCTTTATTACACAATGAGGAACAGTTTCACATTAGTTCAGGTTCATATAGTTTACAGTATTGTATGGTAACAACCATACCTCAACAGCGCCGTGACATGAAATGTCACTGTGCTCATTTTAAGAAGACAGACACTGTTTCTGTCCTTGTCATATAAACATACATATGTATGCATATATATTTGCATATGCTGTTTGTGAGGTACTATGATGTGGCTGAATTATTTCTTTTAAACAAATCAACCAAAGATACAGAGAAAACAACACAATTATTTATTGCAACAATATACTACCAGAAATACCTAATCTGAAATGACCTTGAAGTGTAACTGTACAGAACTAGCAGCAGAGGAAAATTGTCAATCTAGAGACTAAAAACAACAACATTTGTGTAACATTTAGCCAGAATATAATAAATTCGCTTGTGCATGAATGAGCACTTGGAAAGAAATCAGGTAAAACAGCTGGATGCATTATGGGGGTAGAAAATATCACCTGGCTGAGTACTAATTATTTACTAGAAAAATTACGCATTAAGAAAAAAACATACAAAAATATGCTTGCGTATGTTTTCAGATAAAATAGGGAGTTAAATTTAATCATCAACTGATTAATGCAGCTGAACAGGAGGAAGCCAGATCACAGGTGTTACCAGTTACTGATCCAGCCAATTAAGGAAACGAAAGTCAGCTGTGCAAACCTACTTGAAATAAATGCAACCTTGTCCCACCTACAACTAATTTGCAAACACACCTCAACATCCACAGGGCTAACCTGCTCACAGGCTGTGACTTCCTACCAGCAAGACTGGAAAACCAACCTAGCCTGCCCTCTTCTGTAACAGGCAAAAGCATTCACCATGCACATGGAAGGTAATGACCCATCACAAAATACAGAACACAGGAAGATGTAAGTAAAAGCCAATGTACAAAATCTGACAGGATAGATGAATGCTCTGCAGTGGAAACATACTACAGGAGACAAATTTTCTTTATTTGACTATAGAATGATGGGTAGTAAAATACTTTTCCTTTGAATTCCGAAGATCTTGCTAAACAGTATGATATTGAGTCAAAATGTCTACTTGCTATACAGTCCACAGTAATAACAGCCACTTAGCAGAGCACAGAGGAAAAAAAAAAAATGGGGCCACACTGATACTGTTACATTCAACAGTCTTTTCAGTTCTAATCTTCTGGAAAAAGGGGACAACCACAAAAGGAAGAGGGGAGAAAGGAAGCAAGTATCTGTACTGCTGCTGTAGCATTTTACAACCTGCATGCAACAAAACTAAACATTTTATGACCATTGGGAACCTTTCTGCTGTACCTCCCTACCCAGAGGTGAAGTTCTACACTGCAACTCATGTTCTTTTCCATGCTTTTCACTGATTTGCAGATGAAAGGTTTTGTTTTGACTTCATACACCAATAATTGCAGGCTGCTGGTGCAGCATTGTGTGATATCCTGATGACGTGTGCGTTCCAAAAGGCAGATGTGAGGCTATGCCAGGTGGGTATACACCCCTAGAAAGAATCATAGTGAAACTAATAATTGCAAACTACTGTGCAAAAGAAGTATGTCAAACAGAATTAGAAGCCAAAAGCACATATATGCTGTAAGAAACAGGATCACATTCTTATATTCTGTTTTTGGAAATGAACCAAGTTCTCTTTGAAATGATGATAAACAAGGTGCTAGGGACAGAGTAGTCAGTGCCTCTCCACTGAAGTCTTTGAGTATGGCTTTTTTTGTTTGTTTGTTTTTTAAAGATTCATTTCTGTAAGCATAATTTCTTGTACTTGGAAGCAACTGATGATGTAAATGCAGTTTCTAGCTGATGCAAATGCAGCTTACCTGGAATTGTAGAAGCGTCTGGTTTCCAGTTCCTCTTTTCAGCAAAGAAGGGCTCCTTTCATTGCCTGCAAGACTCAACAATGCTTCTAAGCACTTGATCCAAATTATCTAAATAGGTTAGGAAATAAAATACCCATTCTGTACAAAGATGAGAGATCTCACTTTTCTCCTTTCAGAAAGTAGTTACTTCTCATTTACCTTTCTCAGTTCTTCAGACTGTTTTATATCTGTTCTACCTATAACGATTCTCAAAAGAAAAGAGAGACCATCCAAATGCAGGATTTGATCTAGACTTTGATTATCTACCACTCTTAGGAGCATATTTCCACACTGGAAACATTGGAATGTTTGGTGTTCAGGCTGGGAGCACAATGGTCCACCCGAGACATATTCAGAGTTCTCCAAATCTACAAAAAATAGTCCGGCCAATATTAAATTCAGAAATCCGTTTTTCAGTCTCTGGCTCTTCCATTGCTCACATTCCAGCAGTTGGTACACATACAACATCCGCAGAGAAATTAAAAAAAAACAAAAACAAAAAAACACAGCAGCATAGCCTCATTAGTAAAGTAAAAGTTTCTAACAGCAAAATTGCAAAGAAAGGGATGCTGACAGGATCCAACAGCATGTTGTTGGTAGTGTTCTGGCAGCAGTGGGAAGCAACTAGCTTAAAATTTGATAGCGTTTTTCATTGCTGGGTGAAAGCACCAGGAAACTGCTGGCTGATAACAGAATATGCATGTTGCAGATGCTATATTTCTGGGCACAATGGATAGGAACTGGGAAGAGAAGGGGATAAAGAGGTTTTATTAAAAGTGAAAGAGGTGGAGGAAAGCATTTCTTACTCTTCAGAACTTCCAAGATATTGAAATAAAAATGTTTTCCTTCTATCTCTTGGGCCTAAAGAAAAATCAAGCTAAAGGGAAAGAAAAGACCTGAAACGAAATCATCTTTAAGATCCCACAGATTTCAACAGATCTGGGCTTTTATCCTAAAGGGAGCACATTACTTCCTCCACCTACCTTCATATGCACACTAAACATCAAGAAAGTCATAAGAAAGGAAAGGAAGATATGTTGAGCTATTGAATGAAGGCAAAGATAAGCCAGCATTCTCTATGAAACAGCAAAACAGTAAGAACATGGACCCTGAATATTTTTATAACATCTATTGCCTCAAGTAGGCTCAATGTGCAAATGTAGGCTGCTCGGGAAAATACACTCAAAAGACAAATTTTCTTCTCACTTTGCTCTATAGCATAACTGACAATACCACTCGTAATTCACAGTAATGATGGCCAGTAGGTAGCCTCTCCCAAGCATTCATGCTTCTTGCAGTGACGCTTTCTCAGATGTAAGTGCAGCAAAAACACAAGTTACTAGGACAAATAGTTATAAATCAGAAAAACCTGTCTAATCTGGGGAACATTACTCAACAAGGAGCGACAAACAGCCAGAAGCTGGTCATTTGGTGCAATCTTTCCTCGCAGCATGCAACGGATTGTCATGCCAACCCAGTCCTCCTCCTCAAACTGCTGAAGCAGTTGCTTGCATTTTGGGAACTCAGAAGAGGAGTATTTCCAAACAGGTTCCAGGAAGAAGTGCTGAAATGCAGAATTTACAGACGTGCCTGCCATCAAGCACAATCTGTGCCAAGATGAGCTGCCATTTTGACCACCACCAACATAAACCATAATTAGAAGAGCCTGACAACTTAAAAATCCTAAAGAAGCTCAGGATTAAGTACCTGTGCTATTCTTTCCTTCTTTAAAACATGGTGTGCTCTTTATCCTGCTGTATGAGTTCTTACAGGCATGCAGGGGCTTCAAGCAGACATGACTAATCTCAAGGAAGAGAGAGAGGAAAGCAGATTAGTCAACATTAAGGGAAAGAAAAACAAAACAACACAGAACATTCAACTCATTTGTTTCCATGCTCTGGTATCTTCTCCCTTTCAGCTACCAAAATCCTGATGCAAGAACCAAAGAACCAGCACAGTAACAGAAGAAAACCAAGGGCCTTTGTAGAAGAAAGCTTTGGTGTCCTTTAAGTGTTGGTTGATGGTGGCTCTGGTGAGCATCCAGGACAGCACTGCCTGTTCTGTGTAAGATGAAGAATTCTGGGGCAATACAGCCTGCAGACCAGAGGTGAAGCTACAAGAAACTAGCTCTTCTGCACTTGTAATAGTTGTTACTAATAGCAGGGGCAGGAAAAAGTATCTCAGAAACGTTGTGAAGAAAGCTCCACATGCTCCATCTAGGAAAATGGGCCCAAATAGGTAAGAAAGGACTAACCCATCTGCTAACTAAAAAAACATCCAGTCACAGAATAAGCAGAATCTGACAAAGCTAGGAAATAAGACTTGCAGGTGCCCCCAAAAGGTTGCTGTGGGCCAAGGAGATGCTCTGGTAAGGTGCATCCCATCTGGATGGAGGAGAGCATAATGATGACAGCACAGCCCCATGCCTCGGGGGCACCAGGAAATGATGACATGGAGGAAGGAGCACCTCAGCAAAGGCTGAGGAATCACTGCCTGAAGGCACAGTAGTGCTTTCTACACATTCTACAGCTCTTACAAAAGCTTTATATAATGTCACAAGAGATTGCTTTCTTTTGATAAATGAGCTGGTAACAGTCAGCTGTGAGGGTGTCTGGCTGGGGTGGAATTAATTTCCTATATTTACTGCGAAGGTGACAGGACACTGGAACAGCCTGCTCAGAGAGGCTGCAGAGTCTCCTTCTCTGGAGATAGTCAAAACCTGCCAGGATGTTCCTGTACGACCTGCTGTAGGGAACCTGCTTTAGCAGGGAGTTGGACTAGGTGATCTCCAGAGTTCCCTTCCAACTCTTGTGATTCTGTGACTCATAGCAGCCCATATGGCACTATATTTAAAGTTTGCATCCAATACAGTACTGGTAACATACCTATGCTTCAGCAGCTGCTGAACAGAGCTTGCACAGGATCAAGGCCTTCTCTGCTTGTCTTGGGGTGCTGGCAGCTAGAGACGGGTTGGGCATTGGTCTGCTAGTGGGAGGTGATGAGTGACTGCTTTTGCATCACTCGTTTCATTGCTTTTCTTAACTCATTAAACTATCTTTATCTTGACTATTCCGCATTTTGCCTTTGAGTCTCTTCCCCATCCTGCTGGGGGGCAAATGAGCAGCTTAGCTGCCAGCTGGGGTCAACCTACTGCTGAGGAACTCAGCACAGTGGCTGAACTCAGAATCCAGGGAAGAACAGACAGATACCTCTGCAGTGGGGTAAAAAAGAGACCCAAACAAAAGAGCATCACACAAATGAATGCCCTGTTAAGAACTTTGTGCTTAAATGAGATAGAGCCTCAAACAGCATGTGAACAAAGTGCACCATTCCCCTTGGAAGATTTCTTCCACACTCTGCAGGAAATCAGAATAATTTGCGTTAGAAAGCTATTCCTGCTAGTAAATCTACGTTGTATGGGACCAGCATTATGTGTTTCTTGCTTAATTGAAGTACTAGTTCTTTCCACCAGGTGGCAAAAGTTTTTAATTAAAAATAACAATTGTTCAACATAGCAGTCTAATATACTCCAAATTCATGGTGAGTGTGCATGGTGCAGTACATTGAGGCATTCTTCAGCACAAAATTCAATCAGATCAATATTTTCTTTCCTCATCAACAAACCAGTAGAAGTGGTCTTGTAAATTAGCTTTCAGGACTAAAATGATCCAGCAGTATTTTGCATCTCTTTTCTGATTTTTGCATAGTACCTCTTTTTCCTATGACATTGCCATAGGGAGCAAGACTGAAGCATGTGCTCTTTAACTACTTTGTACTGTTTCAGAAGGGTTTTTTGTCTGATCTAATGACAAAAAATGGACAAGACATCACACCAGGGACTGCAGGACTCATGCAGCTGCCTGCACATGCACTACTGCAGCATACTCCATGTGCACAGGAAAATCAATTTGCCCAGCCTTCCCAATGCAAACCCCTCCCACCCTGAGTCCTATCCCAGAAAATTCATGTCTTAGCAACAGCTGCCAATTATTTGGAAGAAAAGCAGGGAAAAATCAGTTTGGTGGCTCCTCTGAATTTATGTATTTCTACTAAAATACAGAGCCTGATTCTGTCTGATCAATGCAAATCGATATGTGTCAAGCCACTCACAGAAGAGACTATAATAGAATAGAATAATATAAAGAAGTTAACTACTTCATTTGGGGCAGTGAGTAAAAATAATCTGGAACAATCAAACCAAACAGCAAGATTCAGCCTACAAATGCTGACACATGAAGCAGTTAAACTCAGACGTCCTGTCATGAAGATGCCTGCAGAGCAGAGGGAAGGTCTGTGTCAGAAGCACTCTGTGTTGCCACCACCACCTTCTGCAGCAGTGTTGCGGGGCTTCAGGCAGTGCCTGTGTGCAGCATAGTGTGTGCTAGCACCTCAGCAGCCTTGACTCTCCACACAGGAGCCAATGTACCATGAGGCTTCGTGTCCACATAGAAGCCTGTTTTACAAGTACCAGACAGTAGCAAGCCGAGCACTTCCTGACCAACAATCTCTGCTTGACTTGGACTGAGTGAAGACATGAGGCGTTCTGGGGTCTCCCTCAGACCTTCAGCTCTTTGCTGGTGCTACTGAACCAGACAGACATCATGAAGGACAGATCTGGGGAGGGTCTCAATGATTTCTAGAGGTCCCTTCCAACCCCTACAATTTTGTGATTCTGTGATTTCATTCCCTTACCTCACTACCATATACCTGCTATCACGTACTGAAATGATGGAGTCCACTGTGCTGCCACAGATAACAGATTTGTTCCAGTGGAGAAATAGGAGTTAAATTTGCTGGCTTTAGTGAATCTTTTTAACCTGAATGAAAGAAATGGTAAAATAGAGCGTGGAATAAGGAATTCAGAGTCAGCATTTTCTTTTCCCTCCAGAATACAAACCTTAGGAAAAAGAAAAAAAAAAAACCTGCATAAGAAGCGAGGCACCAGGAAGCTGATAATTTTCTTAATGTGAAATTCGATGAAGCCTACCAAATTCAGTAGGGAACAGTGTACAGAATCAAAGGCAAGACAGCATTGCTCTGGAGAATGTATTGCATAAATACACTGATATAGCCTGAAGATTTAAAGAAGTTCTCATAAGTGGGTTTTGTGCATGTGGTTGGCTAATTAAGAGCCACTGAAATTGGCCAGTGGCACAGACATACAATTCCAGCGATGGCTTGGCTGAAACTGATCTTTTTTGATAGTTTCATTCACAGCACTGTGCAAATGCACTCAGAAAAAGACCTTCTGAATTTAATGATTCAATGAAAACAGAACATAAAATTGAATTACAACTGAGTTACTCTCTGAAATTAAATGTTTCACTTGGAGAATAAGTAAAAACTCCAAGAAGAGCTGTTTCCTATCTCCTGCACAAGCTCTGCACATCCCTCAGACAATGTGGATGCATGGCACAGTGTGGCAGCTGTTCTAGAACACCACAAAACCAATGGATTTATGCACACAGCAGGAGGGTTTGGAACCCAATTTTAAACACAGTGGGACAGGGGAAGGAAGAGAGGTGTGAGATGCCTGAAACTGTTTGCCCAGAGCCAGGGCCAAGCTCTTCAAACCCAAGTATAAAATAAGGGCACAAAGACAGACTCATCATTGTCCCTCCCAGCATGTTGAAGCACTGGGTTCCCTTTTGTCCCACACAAAGGGCTGCTCTTCAAACTTAGTCCTCCCTTGTACAGCAAAACAAGTATTACTACCACATTCTACCCAATTTAGTACCATCATTAAGAGGATTCTAATGATCTGTATACTGCATTACTTAGCAACTTTAAGGCTATAGTCAAATGCGCGTTAGAGAACAACCTGAAGGGTTCCTTTTTTCAATACAAAATCCAGAAACCCAGTGTTTCCACATCTCCTTATTTTATGTATCTATTACTCCAAAGAAAAAGGCAGTAGAAGTTATGACAAAACTCTCTTAGAATTAGAGGCATACGAACACAAAATAATGCACAGGAAGCAGGGCATTATAGACCTCACGTCCTAGAGCTCATCTCTACAAAGATGTTCTGGAAAAACTCAGGCACACCAGGAGCTCAGCCTCTGCTGAAGCTTCTAAACTCACCTGATTCCAATTATTCTAGCTTCGAGACTTTTTTCTCCTCCTTTTAAACTATGACCTTTTCAAAAGGAATCTTGCTTCAGGTGAACTGAGTCTTATTGAGAGATTGTTCAGTCTGGAAAAGAGGCTCAGGGGAGACCTTATCACTCTCTACAACTGTGTGAAAGAAGGCTGTGGTGATGTGGGGGTCAAACTTTTTTCCCAGGTAACAACAATAGGATGAGAAGTAATGGCCTCAAGTTGTGCCACAGGAGGTTCGGGTAGGAAATTAGGAAATATTTCTTCTCAGGAAGAATGGCCATGAATTGAACAGGTTGGCCGGGGAGGTACTGAAGTCACCATCCCTTGAGGTGCTTAAGAAACATGGAAATGTGATGCTGGTGAAAATGGGTTAGTAGGCATAGTAAATGATCTGAGATCTTTCCCAAGCTTAATGATTCTGTGATTCGCATCTCATGGGAGAGGGAAGCATGCTGATAGAGCAAAGGGGCCACCATAGTATAGAGGCTTCTGTAACTATTTCCCATCTCTACATCGTTATAAGCTTTCTACTAAAGCTTTATTCTTAACATACAGATTTCTTTGGCATTAATCAAACTCAGAAATATAAATAATGTCTTGAAAACACAATCCATCCAGCACAAGTCATTATTTGCATTCTTCTATTACATGTTACGCCAGCTTTAGAACTTTGTGCTGATTTTTCATAGGGATGGATTTATGAACATAACTGAAGATAGATTCAGAAATTTAGAAGACAACTAATAGTGGTGAAATAACCACTAACAAGAATCAAAAGAAAATTCAAAAATAGCTTGTGTCACAGACTATAGTGGCAAATTGAACTTAAATAAGCATTAGCTAGAATCAAACCTAACAGTCTTTAGCTGGAGCCTCATATTGGATAAGCATTTGAAAGGAAAAAAAGGATGAATTCTTCAGTTCTGCAGTATCACAACAGAATCTCACTTGCAATTTGCATCTCCTGCTTTCTTATTTGATGTCAAGTATATTATCTAAACAGCTACTTGCTTTGAAAAACTCTGCACAAGCTCTCCCTAAAGTTGCATATGCCAGAAATAAAAGTTTTCTTTATTCTGAAACCTGAATCTCCCTCAAATCAAACACTTTCTTCGTGGAAATGTAAATCTGACAACATACAGTAAAAACAATACACAAAAGTCTCCAGCAGATGACATACCTCAAGGCATCCAGACCAATTAACATTATGGAAAAAACATGGCAACCTGTCATCACAAAATGTTACAAACAGTGTAATGTTTTGTAATGCACAGCCTTCAGTTTCCTGGCCACACACATTTCTGAGTCCTGGTTTTTATTAATTTCTTGAAGTTCCTTTACTGCTACTTAAAACACTCACACAAAGTGACAGGCAATCAATTACTTTCTGTTGCTCTGGAAGGAACAAGGTCATAGTGAATTCTGAAAATAACAGCTTGACTTTATGTTAGAAACTAAGATCAAGACAGAATCCCTTATGCCTGCAGCTTTAACATGTATTGGCACTACCATGGGACCAGTGCATGCACATCCGCTCGCCCTATTATAAAAACAGATGTAGCTCAACTAGAAGAAGCATAAAAACAGATAACACAAATATAAAAGTGCTTCTTCAGAAGGAGCCATTGAGTGTGGTAGAGCCTGGAGGAAGAGTGAAAAGGGAAGGAGGGATGAATGTCACCGATCTGTAGTCACAAAGGGTGTGAAGAAGGCAAGGATGGAAAGGAAATGAACATTCACTGTTATTTACTGCTTCCTATAGCAGTAAAGCAAGGGGCACCTAACAAAATTATCAGAGAGCAATTTTATAACAAAGGGAAGTACTTTCTCATGCATCACATAATTAAATTGTGGAACTCATGGTCACAGGATATTGTGGATGCCAGAAGTACAAATGAGATCGAAAATGATTAAATAAATTCATGTTAGAAAAGTCTATCTATAGCAATTAAAAGATAATGTGAACGACATACCAGGTTTGAAAGCCCAAAACCACCAACTGCTGAAAGAGAAATGATGTAAGGAGGAGAACCACTCGCTGTACACTAGCTCTGTTTTTGGTTATGTTTTTAATTTACTTCTATTCCACCCATAAGTTTTTACCACTGACTTCTTTAGTGGATTGTTTCTGACAGAACGGCCATCCTTAAAAGCTGATGAACTACCCAGTGAGGTACAAAACTGAACTGCAGTCCCTGTAGCCCACAGTTGCAAGCTTGAACTTTGAGTCAGTACAGTGTTTGCACTGGAAAAGTGGACAATAGAAATGCAGGAGTTATGGGACTGAATATTATTATCCCTCTACGTTTTTTTAACCTTCAATTTTCTATTAGCACTTATTTAAAAGGATGACATTTTTACTTTTACGCTATATTGTACGGAGCAATTTAATAGATGGACATTTTTTCACAGGCAAGCATATATACCTGGTTTAAATATGTTGATGAACAAAAAAAAGACTGTGTCAGAAATGCCTGGAGGAACAGGCACCACGAGCAGATACGATCTAGTGGTTACTGCAGAACCCATTGCTTAAGAAATACATTTAGGTGTTTTGGTGGAGAGGGGGAGATTAACTTCACCTATTTCCCCTTACAAGATTGCAGCTAATGTCATTAACTGCTTAAAATACAAGCTACTACAGAAGACAATTATTATGGTTCAAGAGAGCTACATCAGTAAGTTTTTATAGGCTTACTTCTCATCTTATTTATGTTTTGCAAAAATTAATAGAAAGGAGATCACAGCAACATACTGGATGCAAGATGCAGTTAGGAATTCACTGTTTCTTCACTGATGGTGATTTCCCAGTTAATCTTGTCACCTTCTGAACAGGATTAGCCCAGATAAAAGACCATGGGCAGTACAACATGCAATCCTGGCATAGTATCTGTACCATGATAAGCCAAAAGAAAAAAGAACTGAAGGCACAATAACCTCAGTTGCTTGACTTTAAACTGACCCATTTGCAACAGCTTTACCAGAATGAGTCTTTTTCTCCCTTCTAAACTCAGACCACTACATTACCCATCAGTAAGTCATAAAATAAACCATGCTCCGCAGAAAGCCTTTAACCTATTACAGCATGAGGTATTACATTTGTTCCTCACTGCAGAATTAAAGCTGCAAGGCTTTCAAAAAGTTTCCTTTTAAAACACCAAACAATGAACAACAACAAAAAAATACTTTTATAAATGCATGTTTACTTTCAGCACTGACAAATTTTTAGAGTTTCATATTGTATCATGATATTTGATACTTAAACACACACACACATACACACACACACACAAAAAATCACTAGAAACAGTAGAATCTCGTATGTCTACCAAAAAATGATGAAAGAATTAAATAAGAATACTACCTTAATGCTAAAAGATGCACAGTGACCTAAATGGACTCTTGATTCGGAAGACACACACTTGTCAGACTACTGCTTGGTGTCAGGGTGTTTTTCTTTCAAGGGAAATGTTACAGCTCTATTTTCATTTTGGTTCCTTGGTGTAAATGAAACAACCATTCTTATTCACCAGTACTAACAAACAGCCTTTATAAATGCAAGATACCTATAAGCATTCTTCTGTGATTAAAAAGAGGATATAAAATAAATGTGCTGTTAATAAAAAGAGCAGCATTTGAGGGAAACAAAACAGACTTGCTTTGCAAAAGCTCAATGTAATCCCTCACGTACAGCAAAGCTGTACGCCTGAATAGAACCAGAAATTACTATTACTAGGCTGGTTTTGGTGTGTTCTGCAGGGAGTGCAGCTCTTAAATCAGGGGTAGATTGCCATCTTTTTTAAAAACACTGGTAAATAATTATTATACCAAAGTAAATGAGATTTGGAAGAAGTGGTTGGTCAAACATAGCATCTCAATCTACTTCTGGCAGAGACTTCAGAAAGAGCCCTCCCCCCTCCCCCCTATTCCTGGGAAACCACTACTCTTTTTGAGTCCCAGCCCATCCATTCATTTGACATTGTTGCTGCTGAAGCTTGTCAAAGATTAAAAAGAATTGCTTCCAGGTTAGGAGCACCTCAACACCCAGAACAGGCAGCTTTCCACTGGGAAACATTAAGCATGCTGAACTGTGCTCTGCTGTTCTCTGGATCAGCTCCTTGAAACTAAAACCTTGTGAAGCTGAAGTGGACAAAAGTCACAGAGGAATAGAGAATGGGGTAAAACTTCAATGGGGAAACTACCTACTCCGTATGTAATCATCTTAAGAAATTGCACTTTTCCCTATAAAGCAATCTTGGGGTTAGTTAATCTAAGGGTAGAGGAACTTCCCATAAAGTTAAACACTGGGTATAGTCAATGTACAAAAATCCAGAGTACAATTATTCAGGAGAACTCCACTATGATATGGAATCAAGAAAAATACAGAAAAAATATTTTCTATTAATGATCACAAATTCATTTTCATAATTGCAAAGGAACATTATTTCTTATACATAGAATAGAATTTTATGAAGCCCAGCACATCCAGTTCTGAAGACAAAACCATCCATCCCACCATGCAAAAAGCCCCAGCAAACCACAAGTTCTGCATGAATGACTAAATAAACAAAAATCAAACTTTTTATTCTATGCAAGTGGAAGCTCAGTCTTGAAATCTCTGTTCTTATGTATTTTTCCTATTCTTCATGTGCCTTTGTTAAAAAAGTATTGGTTACGTTTGAACACAGTTAACGAAGGGAAATTTGTGTAGTCAGGAGACTGAAGTTGCTTGTTAATATGCTGACAGGCTCCAGAGGGGGAAAAAGGAAAAAAAAAAAAAAAGGGAGACTCATTATCTCATTATTCTGGTTTAGTTAAGCATGAAGGAAAACAAGGTAATTTAACACAAAATATTACTTCGAAAACCTGCTATGGCTACAATGTGTGATAAATTATATTGGTTTGCCTATAGAGAAAGAATGAGAAGCATTTTAATTTTTGTTTTATTATTTTTCGAAATACAAAAGCCAACACAGATCACTATTTCTTACTATTCCTTTGGAGTGAATACAGATGAAAACAGAAAGTTGTGTATAGTAAGGTTTTGTGTAGACCAAAGATCATTCTTCTGACCAAGTTCAACTGATTGGTTTAGGACTGGCTAAAGTGGTGTCCATTAAAAATTAGCAGAAACATGTCCAAGATACCAGTCAACACTTGTTGAGAGATACCAATCAAGTACTGACCGTAAAACACCTCAGCTTTCTAACCCCCAAACCTCGCTCTGTATACCATAAGTTGCATTACCTTGCACTGCAGGGAATGCACAGAGGTGCTGCACTTTATCTAGCCAGATTCCCCTCTGACCCTGGGCTGCATTAAATAAAGAAGCCCCACGGGAACTATTTGGGATGGGAAAGGAGAAAACAGAAATCCATTTCATCATGGATTTTAAACCTACGTAAAAACCTTTAAGTCCTACAGAACACAAGCCTAAAACATCACTTGTCAATTCACTACTTAAATGACATGCAGCTGGAAACACACCTTTACAGTATTTATCTTGCAGCTTCAGCCTTGTCAGGTATCAACTGATCTTATGTTAAATTTTTATTAACAAATAAGTATCTATCACCTAGAGCTAAGAGACATTATAACCCAGAGCTGTGATTAAGTAGAAGAGAAAGTATTACTTACAGTTACCAGATGCTCCCATACAGTTCAACATGTACTTATCTGCTACCAGCATCCTTAAAGTTTGCTCTGTACACATCCCAACAGCTTCATATTCTCCTTGTGTAGCACCTCCAAATCGGACTCCAGATCAAATATGGAAAATATGCTGCTATGCTTAACCAGACCCTTACTTAATTAGTCTAACAAGAAACAGTGCTTTGGGTGGGAGAAAAGAAAAGCCACCTCAATCAACTGAAGATAGAAATAATAGAGGAAACACCACATGTTGACCATTTAAATGACTGCGTTTTCTAGTAAGCCAGGAAAACCTGAGAGAGTCTCCTCCAGAGAAACTGCAGCAGCGTATGCATTCAGGGTACTCTCCACTGAATTGATTCCAGCTTGCAAGACAGTGATGTATTTTCTGACCGACTCTGCTCAGGAGACAAGCTTTTGAAACAGTACTTTCAGCCCACAAGCACTCAGATATCAATCACATCAAGATTTAATCAGCTCAACTTTGGACCAGAACAGCCCCTCACCCTGCAAACCAACCCTGGTAATGTATTTATGGTGCTTTTTTTTTCCTTAGTTGCCGGTATAAATGTGAAAAGGAAAGGTTTAGAAAAACGTATGGCAAAGATCCACTCATTGAGGACAAAATTCTTCTTAAGGCTGATAACCTCCAACTCCCTGAAGGTGCACTGCAGCAATGGTAGAAATTGATTTAGTGAAAAGCTTCTATTAGCGAGAGCACTGTTCTCATCAGAAAGTCCCTCCCCTTGCTATAATCAATAATTTAAGCAAAGCCAAGAATCATATCAGCCAAAATGACCAGGGCAACTGACTTTCTTTTTCTTGCCGAGCAAAGGTAAAATTAAATTAAAGTCTGAGTGGGAATACATTCTAATTTAAAAACTAATTTGGGCAATCTGAGTTGTGCATTTATTTTGAGAAGGGAAAGAGGGAAGGGCTCTTTTGTTCATTGCTGAAAACTTCTCAGGTTCACAGAAAGGCCAAAATCCACTTCTAAAACATGAAAGCAGCTATAGCCTTTGATTTAGAGCATCTTATCCTGCAATGCTAGCCTACACACAAACAAGAAACAAATGAACTCCATAGATTTACAACTATTACTTCAGTGTAGTGACAGTGCTACTGTACCTGTTAGTGTATCGCAACCATATCTTAATAATTGAGGAAGTGTTTAATTTTTAAATTTAACCGTGTAAAATCTCGACTGAAAAGCCACTAAGAAAATAGGAGGATGAGGTTAGTTAAATTACAACACTGAACAAGTTGGGGGAAAAAAAAAAAAAGTAGCTTCATTAAGACACTTTATTGAATAGTTCTGAGACTGTGTACTACATATTGAGTAATAAATTAGTCCAGGATATGAAATGATATAAGCATAACACTAACAACATAATACACAGCGGTTAGAAACAATCCTAATAACATAATATCATATAAAAATGGATTTAAGTTCCAAATGCCCCAGAGACAGCAAGCAGACAGTAAAAATACGTGCCTGAGAAGTGGGGCTGTTATCCCCCGCAGCTCGAGAATTTCTCATCTCTGAAGTACCAAGGATAAATCTACCATGCAAACAGAAGGACATGCTCTGCTAGGCTTTAGAAATCCAGATCTCAGACAGTACAGGAAGCCTTCTTAATGTCATTATTTTGAGTTCTGTGGCATTCTGGTATTGGACATTTACAGCCTAATGTTGAGTGCCCAGGGGCTTCACACATATTGATATCAAGCAATTGAGTCTTAATTGCAAATGCATGTGCTTTCATGGGATTGCATGAAAAAGGCTTCGTGTCCCTTAAGGCAGGGACCAAATACCAATTTTAAGAAAGCGCTGCGTTCAAACCAAGTTTTGGACCATCCTTTTTATTACCACCGTCTTTGTGTAGCCCCATTTGCCTAATTTAATAAATACCAACACTCCTGCTTCTGATCCTTGGTTTGTCCAGCTTTTCCCAGCTACTGCCGGGCTCTCATTCATCTCTCTAACTGCAGTAATTCTTCTGCCGTCTCCCCCGCCTCCCAACCTTCTCTCATCAGCCTCCAGGCCACATTCTCATCTTTCAGCTTTCTACTTTTTTCCCTACCCCACAACTCCTCCTCCACCAAGAACAGAGAGAGACAGAGCCACCATTGCTACTGGGGCCCAATGCTGGCATTGCTGCATCACCTTAGAGAAGCTCAGGCTCTGATCTGCACTCAACAAAGGTTTTGGCAGTGAGGCAAGAACTGCTTCCAAGCTGGGAGACTCACAAAATTATACCTGCCTCCTGCAGCACTCTTGAACTTGAATGTGATCAGCTGCACGATCTTCCATAAAACAGGCACAACATAATGATGAGGGACTCCTGCTGCATGGCAGTACTATTCCTCTATCACATCTGCTGTAGCACTAGAGACAAACAAGCACCTAGCCAGATCTGGTGCATCTGGTGAGCACGCAAAACCCAAGCAGCCCACCTGTTTCTGCTGCCAGCGACTCTCAAACGTTCAGCTTGCCCTAAGGAACAGCAGTCCACAAGCTGAGAGTCCTTCCAAAGGTAACAACAGGCTTTCCTTTCCTCCCGTATAGATTTTTACACTCATTTCTAAAGCATCAATCAGGTGGATTGAAACTTGGCTCGAGTTCTATGCACCATTAAAAAGTGCTGAGACAGAGATTTGCTGGATCAATTTTGGTCATAATTTGTGATCACTTTCACAACTTCATGAATTGAAAACTTTTTTTCCCCCCTAAGGAGGAACTGCTAGTCTGCTATTAGTTACTGGCGGATTTTCTTCTGCGTATCTTCCTTAACATCCCTCTGAAAGGGCTATTAGGATCCTGACTTTTCCCATTAGCTTCTCTGATTTCCCTTCCTTAGTTTGTTTTCCTTTTTCTTTTTGCTTGGTCATGTGTCTGCCTGAAACCCAACTCTTTGCATGGTCTCAGAGGAGACCTGGAAAAGAAACACAGCCCTAGGCACAGAAGAACTTCAGCAAGAAGATGCATTCATACTGTAAGAGGACACACAGGGTCTGGGATTACACTTCTGCATTTCTGAAACAACAGAAGCTTGAAAAGCTTCTGAAAATAGTTTATCAAGTAAAGCATGAGACATTAAGCAGTTCACCTTTTCTAAATCTCAAGTTTTCCCTATAGACACTTAGAACAGTCTTCTGCATTGTTGAAAGATACAATAAGCCCTGCTTGAAAAGCATGTTAGACTACTCCTCAACATTACAAAACAATGTAAACTGCACTACAGAGACACTATGCTACTTTTAGTGCCCTGAAAATCTTGCAAACTACTCCACAGCTTTCACTCCAGTGGCAATGCAATTCCAGCAATCCCTTTCCTGTGTTGTCTCACCACATGCTCTAGCTATACAAGCAACAGTTCATGCCATAACATTAATTCAATTTATACATCTATTTTTATTAGCTATTCAAATTCAAAAGGGTGCTCATCACCCGTTTTCATCACAGAAACTTTGGGTTTCAAGCCAGAGCACTTACTTGAGCACTGAAGCCAAGGATTCAACTACTGCATTAAGAAGGGAATCACAGAATGTCCAGGGTTGGAAGTGACCACAAAGATCATGAATCTCCAACCCCCTGCCACATGCAGGGCCAACCTCCACATTTAATACCAGACCAGGCTGCCCAGGGCCCCATCCAACCTGGCCTTGAACACCTCCAGGGACGGGGCATCCACAACCTCTCTGGGCAGCCTGTTCCAGCACCTCACCACTCTCTCTATAAAGAGCTTCCCCTTGACATCCAACCTAATCTTCCCTCCCTCAACTTGAAACCACTTCCCCTTGTCCTGCTGTTATCTACCCTTTCAAAGAGCTGATTCCCCTCCTGTTTGTGGGCTCGCTTTAGGTACTGAAAGGCTGCAATGAGGTCACCACACAGCCTTCTTTCCTCCAGGCTGAACAAGCCCAGCTCCCTCAGCCTGTCTTTATAGGGAAGGTGCTCCAATCCCCTGATCATCTTTGTGGCTTTCCAACAGCTCTCTGTCTTTCTTACTGGGGGCTCCAGACATGGACACAGTACTCCAAGGGAAGGCTGACCTCAACATCCAAGAAAAGCAAGTGGCTTCTGTGCCACCAACAGCAGCAGCCTGTATCCAGGAGATTACCTCTCAAGTTCAGTTTCCCCTCTACCAGTAGACCCTGGATGCTGGTCATTATTTTGAACACCGTATAAATAACCACATGGCCCTTTAGGTATTTTTTTCCTCTTAAACTGACTTGCCTTTTCTTCCGCAAAATCCTCTCACAGGAACAGCTAAGAGGAATATAAACATGTAACTGGTTACTCCCTATATAGAATGGTACCTGTACAAATACTGATATGCAGCAATAGTCACCTTTACTATTTTGCAAGCAGTCAGCAAATGGTCAAGGTCTGTGACTATAAAACCTGTGTTCTTGATACACAGCTATCAGCAACATGCAGGATTAAAAAAAAAAAAACAACAAGAGAACAAGGACTACCTGCTATTAAATTTGTGGGCTATTAGGATGCACAGTGGGTATGAACCAAAACCTCTTATTCCTTAAAGTCAGATGTTTACTTGGAATCCTACAATTGTTCAAATGATAATATATTTTGTCCCCTGTATTACAGGACTTGTGCTTATCTACACTATAATTGACTGTATTTCTATTACCATAAATCATTTTCTACACTCAGGAACACAGAAAACATGTTCTGTACTAAATAACATCCTTGTTGTCTCTATCAGATACGTTCCGCAAAGGAAAACTGAAGCTTTTAAAGGGCATTCATTTTAATTTTGTCCAAGATGCAGGTTAAAATCAGGGGCAGAACTCATCCTTGGTATAAATCTTTCTGACTAGTTCCTGATTTGCTGCAATTTTTATTGTATTAGAGGGCTGTTCTACCCACACACACTACTGTTTCAGAATAGCAGGCTCCATTTGCAAGATCCCAACTCTCCCTCCCCAAGGGGCAGTCTCACTGCTGCCATTTTTGTGCTGAGCTGAACTTGTTTATTTGTAACCAGCCATTAAACTGACATCCTGGATTTGTTGAGAGAGCAGCAGCAGGCAAGCATGTGCTCAATAGCAGTCACATTCAGCAGCTGCCCGAAAGGAGGAGGATTGCCCTTTTGACTCCTCTCTTTGATTCATATTCTCATTTCGAGATACAAATCCATCTACCAAGGGCCTTCCCCCTTGAGTGGGAAAGTTGAATTGGTTGTCTCATTTTTTCCTCCCCACTCAGAAGAAGCGTCAAATCTTTCAAAAGCACCTTTCCATTAGATCACAAAGAAGTTTCCTGCCTTGGATTTTGTCTGAACAGTAATGATGTGTTCCTAGTGCACACAAAAAATAAGAACTAATTCTTCAGTGTCTTTGAGTAACATACTTCCAGAAACAAAGCAAGCAAACCCTCAATCACTCAGTTATCCAAGATTTGAACAGTGAGTTGTTCATAGAGGGAGGAGGAAGATGAAGCAATTTAAAATACATGAAAGCAGACTATTGCAATTTTCAACCATGTACTGTGAGGTAAATGGTATTTCCATCACATTCCTATGTATGCTAAAGTGCTAAATACAGTCTCTGGACTGAACATTAATAATTCTCCACGCATCTGCTGCATTGCACTATTTAAACAGATTAACTGTTCTTGAAACTCTATCTTTTTTTCCTTCCCAGAAGCCATATAAACTAAAGCTGTCTGCTTTTGCAGATTTTTCTCCTGGATGCCTTTCTCCCTTTGGCTGCTGGCATTTACTGCAGAAGCACAAGGACTGAAGACCATACACGATGCTTTCCTTCTGCCCAGGTGCAGTGGCAGCGAGGAGCCCAGTGGTGCCCGTCCTATGAAGCCCAAGCACAACTGAAAGATCTTAAAGAGCTCAGAAAATTCTCTTTTCCGAGTGCCGAAAGAGCTCAGATGTCACACAATGGTAACATACAGCTTGGAAGGAAGAAATTAAGCACGTTAATTAGGAGTAAAAGAGACAAAATTTGTAGTAGCTCATCCTGAGTGACCCTTATTTAATTAAGTTACTTGGAATTATGCTAATTTAATTTTCACTGAACATAAATTCTCTATCCACATTTTTCCGTTGTCAAGCCTTGGGCAAGTTTGTTAGCCAGAGCTAACAAACTCGGCACTGTTATCTAAAACACACTGATGTTTTCTCCAGAAAATGTTAATCAGTGATGGCATACATATCATATATCTTGAGAAATAATACTACCACAAACAGCAATCTCAGTAAATGGAAAACACGTTCAGTTTTCACAGGAAGAGATGACTATACAAAAAATTCTACAGTTGCAAAGGTTTGTCACACATCAAAAAAGATCGAAAGATCCATTATTTGCCACACAGCAGTAGGGACCTTCTGCTGTGACTGAACTCTCACACTAAAACCCAAACTCACTGTTGCTACAATCACATCCAAAGTACACTGTCACAAATGCTACAGACAGATAAGGAAGCTGTGAATTTGGAGCACTATAGCCTCCAAACAGCACAAAACTTATCTACAGTAATAATGAAATCGCTTTAAATACAAACAACTTAAGATAAATTTGTGTAGCTCCACATCACCCTCAAGAATTACACTGCCTCCCCTCATTTTGACAAAGTTGTATCGTTAAAGATTGGCTTGGATATTAAAAAAACGCTAAATGATGAAGCCTATTAACTAGGGTAAATGAGAGCTCTGCAGTTTTAAAAATAATTAAGACACGTTGTAAATGGGCCCAGTCTTTCAAAATATGCCACGATTTCAACTTCTGAATTAATGCATGAAACTGCTTTGCAAAAAAAAAAAAACAAAAACAAACCAACAATGAAACGCATTAATTAAATGACCCACATTAAGTTTCTTTCCCTTTTAAATAAAAGCATATAATCAAATGACTGAGGGCTCAAAAAGATTTTAATAAGAAAACTAAAATCTCTAACAAACCTGAAAATATTTGCTCAAAAGCAACACTTCATACTCAGAAAAGCTTTTCCTTGCTATCCATAGGCAAACAGCAATAGTTGAACATCTCCAAGCAATTGTGTACACCTTAGAACACAGACTCACTGAGCACTGAGGTGATTATTAATAAGATGGCAGTTGTGAAGTTTGCATATTACTGACATTGTTGAAGCAGTTTGGAGTTACAGTGAAACTTCGGGTCTCACAGCTTTTAGGATCCTATCTAAAGCATTTGATGGTGCCTTTTCCAAACCAAAGTGTAAGGCACTAGGACCAAACAGGAAGGGACCTGTGTGCTGGCCAAGCAGCATCCACGTTTGGATGCAATTCACACCCCTGTAAAAACACAGCAGAACTGCCCTACTCCCTTTTGCCAGCTGGGAAGGCTCAGCCCCATGTTCCGAAAACTAAGCAGTTGCTGCTGCCTACCTGTTTCATCAGGAGAGCTCGGCGAAGCGCTGTCCTGGGACAGTGTAGTCCAGCTGGAGTCCTCATCACTTGGAGCCAGGTTCTGAATCCTGTGCAGTGCACAGTCTGTTTTGGCCCCCGTTTTGGGATGGTCCTTCTTAGTCTCAGGACTCGAGGACACTGTGGCAGTTTGGCCATCCTCTGGGCTTGATTGCTTGTTTTGCTTCCGGGGCAAGACTTCCCCATTGACAATAATGGTGGAAGCCTGGCTATTGTTTTGTGCAGATTTATCTTCCATTGCAGCAAAGCTCTGCTCCAGCTCTCTGGTAGATGTTTCCAGGTCTGCATAGTAATTCAGGAAACTCTTGGTCCTCCTGGGCTGTGAGGGCAATATTTCACAGCTGGAGGAGTCCTGTGGGATCGGCTCTTTGCCTTCAAACTTCTCAGAAGTCACACTGACGCCGGCTGTGGTGCTGAGGTTCTTGTTGGGATCCTGCTGGCCTTGCTCGGCAGCTTTCCTCAGCTGGTTTTCTCCGTTCTTCACCAGCTTCATATTGGCAGAGCTGCTCCCCAGGAGGGGCTGCGCTGCCGGGTCTGAGAGGCCCATGGCTGTCTGGATGTTAGTCAGCGCGTACTTCTTCCTGCATTTCGGAGGAGTGCTGTTCTTGCTCTCGGTGTGCCGGATCTCAGCGTTCAGCAGCTCGTTGTGAGAGGAGCGCAGGCTGAGGGTGTTGGGCGGCGTGGCAGGGCCGTTGCGATTCACCACGTCCGTCGTGCTGCTGCTTGCCATAAACACCGCCAGCGCGTCCACACCGGAATCGACTAGGAAAGCAAGAGAGGCAGCAATGAAACACTTGTGTTATGTAGTATTTTGGCTTCTGCTAGAATCACTGTAATCTACATGGGTAAGAGAACAAAAAAACAGCTTAGCTTAATAAATAGAGAAAAACAGACAGAGAAATACAATGAGATCATCACCATGGAGCTGAGAAGACAAGCAGAAGACTTGACCCTGTATCAGTGAGGTGTTTCTTCATGTCTGAGCTCCTTCATGCCCAGCAGGCTGGGGACAAGGAGAACAGCCCTCAGCAAATGCATCAAGGCCAGGAGCTGTCCCCTGCTCTCATCTCATTCCAGGACTTCACCACTACCTCGGGGGTGCAAGAGGGGAACAACTTCTCTGGTGCCCATTACTAGGAAGCAGTAAATCAGAGACATTTCTCAATAGATTGTGCACAGATGTTGCTCCTTCTTCAGTTTCTGTCAGTATGATTGCCCACTCAGCCCCTGCCTCCTCACACCTGAAATTTTACCTTTTTTTTTTTGCTTCCCCTTAATGGGAAAGGGTAATGAAAGTTCTGAGCATTGCAGGCTCTTAGTGAGGGTGTTTATTGGGTCCCTTACAACAGGAAGGGCTACTCATAATACAGCGATTCCTCGGTAACCCTGTAATTATTTTATGTATTTGAGGGCCTGGTGGTGATGGGTTGATGGTTGGATTGAATGATCTTAAAGGTCTTCTCCAACCTTAATGATTCTCTGCTTCCACGGCAGAAGAGTGACAAGGAAGATAGAAAGATGAGGAAACAACTGGTGCCCCTTGTTTGACACAGCACTGTATTACACAAAACTGTAGTTGAGTCCAGGGTGGGGTAGAGTGCTTTGGATCCCTCCATAAAATACCCTGCTCTAGTTCAATCAGCTTAAAGAAGGAAAAGAAAAAAAAGGTCCACTTCAGAGATGAAGTTGGCTCACTATTTCTACAGCTTGCAAGCTTCAAACTTAAGTATACAACGTGCATCCTAAGAGGCAGTACATGTATTTCAGTGTTAAATAGAAACCATTTTTTGCCTACTTATAGTCAAGTTTCTGATTTTGATCAGCTGAGGTACAGTTCACATTTCAAAAAATATGAAGTTTCTTCAGGGAATAGATTTTTAGACTGTTTTAGACTATGAAGAAATACTTTTCTTTTTGGTTTAAACCATCATTTGTTACTTTACTGCCTATTTGTGGCTCCCACTAATTCGTACAAATACTCCATGAGCACCTCACCTTACACACACAGTAGTAGTGACTGTTTTTGACACCTGCCAACCAAGTAAGACACCAATTAATAAATCACTCCCATCTGCTGCAGCATGAAGCACCCTTTCTGTCGCTCCTAATTCTCAAGTATCACCAACTGCTTATAGTGCACACAAAAATATGTCTGAGGCTTATTTAGGAATGAAAAATTATCACTCGAGCTAGCTGATGACAGATCATTCCAGCTGAGCTGTGCTGCATCCTTGTACATCTGACAAGACAGAATAGACTGCTGTATAGATTTGCGAGAGATTAAACATTCAGGTTTTAAAAGCATATCAGCATAAACACACAGAGCAAAAAGGAGCACTTCACAATGTTAACAAACGAGTACACGGTTACCCATATTGCCTGCTCTGTATTCAACTGCAAAAGCTTCAGAACTGCCCATGCACACTGCAACAGCCTGTGTTTAGGTAATGGTTAAACAATGGTTAAACATCCTATTGTCAATTTCAGTCCTAGCCACAAAGGACATCTAAAACACAGCCATCATAAAGCTGAAAGAAATTCTCTAAGTGCACATCTCAAATACATCAGTACACGTCGCTTCCTGCATCTCACCTTAAAACAATGTAGACTAGTGCAAATAGAAAGTTCGCGCCTGATCCAGCGTAGTTTTATCAGAGGACATGTTTTAATCTAAAAGCATGGAGAAGACTATGTTTGCAGACTGACTGTTTTATATTCTTGTCCTAAATCAGTTAAAATCTGACATTCTGGAAATAATATATAAGAACAAATTTTTAAGGCAGAATAATTTTGATCTGCTGCACTCACGGAATTGCACAGTACCTATTTGTGCTAGATTATGTTTTATTTTGCATTCCAGAGGTGTTTTTTCCATCAGTAAATAAAACAGCCTCAATCTGAAACATTTATTCTCATCCTCTGCTACAAGCGATTTGTTGTATAAAATGTTTGCCACTATTTTCCACCACTGAACAAGTTACTTAAAAAATAATCTTCCTAGATAAAGTTTAAGTATCTCCCTGTCAGATTATCTTTCGTTGGCCTCCTGCAGCTAGCATTTCACATATCAAAATATACCCTAAGTATAAGCTCACTGAGACACTGAAGCAGCATGTACTATCTTCTGCTTATCTGATTGATGAAGCTCCCCTGCTGGCTTATGACAAACACTGGCACGTGGCTCAAGGACTGGAGCAAAGCCTCCAGTCTCCATCTGATGTCTTTTGTTACCAAGCAGTGTTTATAAACGGGGCACTAAATCGGGCTGCTTTCTGATCATAAGCAGAAAAATGTGCACATGAACCTTTTGCTGGACACCAGCTTGCCTCCCAAGCCTGTGCAGACCAGCAGCAGCAGGAGGTGTATGTAGAGAGGAACATCCCACCCCCTCCTGTCACTGCACACCAGACCAGGCTTCACAAGAGGCACAGCTGGCACCAACCTCTCTCAATGAGAAATGAAGGTGGGAAGAAAGGAAACTACAACAGAGAAGAAAAGAGATGAAATACAAAGTCAGGACTTAGGTCTCAAGGGCAGAAAGTGCTACCAGACCAGGAGTAAGTAAAGCGTTGGAAAATATTGAAATGCAAGGGAAAGCTTAATCAAAGAAATTCTAACTTGCAGAACAGAACAGCACAAGGAAAAAGAAAGCTAGCTTGCCTCACTTTTCACAGAAGACGTCTATCTCAGCTTTATATTTAAAAGTTTCAAGGAAATGCAACTTCCTCCTGTACTTCTGCCCATGAGTCACATGAGGCAGACAACAGAAACAAGCAGCAGCACCCACCTAGGGCTTTCTGTGACATCTTGGAGTTGTGTTCGTGCAAAACCCATTCATCCCTGCCTGAGATCTGCCCCTCCACCATCACTGACTTTGATTGGGGTTAGGAGAGGAGCAGGGCTCAATCCTGGACTGTTACATCTGCCGGAGCATCTGGCACCATAAACAGATTTTACTTTTCTGCTCACTTCTGAAATGTGTTTCTGTTCCTACGTTTACGGTGGTTGTTAGTAGTTTATTCCTGCAGAGAGTTCTTTACATCTTCATCAGTAACAGAGCATCCAAAAGGTCCAATATGTGCATTACAATTTTCCCGTCAGTCAGACAACATTGGCTTTTCAGCCAAGATTTCTGGGTGTGGAAACAAACTTCTCAGAAGGAGCACTTGGGAAGGCCTGCACTGCCTTCACTCACTCCTGACCATCTCAGCCATGCCAGCATTCAGGAGGTCAGTGCTCCCACTGCAATGAGATTATGGCTCAACTCTGATGATAAGGAAGGAGCAAAGCAAAGGATGGGCACACCATTTCCCTGCCAGACTAGTGGGTGCTTCCAATTGCCCCAACCTGGTTTTATTGCACTCTATTTTACAGATGTACAAATTGCACCCCAGACAATTTGAGCAACAGCTCCCATCAGAGCCTCAGTAATCAACTTTCTTTAAGCTAAAACACAAGCAAAAATGGGCAAGCAGATCAAGCATGACTGCATCGATACATACTGCAGCAAGAGCACATTTACAGTAGTAAGTTATAAACAAGGAAAACAGGGCATCTCAAGAAAATAAAGACTGGACTCTGGTACAGAACGAAGAACAGAAAAAATATTATCAACATTAAAGTGCTTTAAGACAGCATTTTGGTAGGTTGAGGATCTACCATAGCAATTCATTGATTATTCTGGCTTGCTATGCATAAGATATCAGTCCCAGAAATATACTTTTAATGTATGGAAGCATAACTATAAACTTTCACCAGTATCATGTGCTTAACAGGAAGAAGTCCCAATTCATTAAGCATAACAATAATATAAATAACACTATTACTTGAATGACTTTTATTTATTTTGTTTCTCAGTCACGTAATGAGACTTACAGAGCTTGAAGAAAGAGACAGAAAATGCCATTATGAACAGAAAAAAACTGATTTGCCTTTAACTAAAATGAGGCTTTTTTGTATAGCAATTATTTTAAAAAGCCAAACTGAGAGTTTATTCAAAAAGGTGCTGTCAAAAATAAATGAAAGGTTTTGCTCTTTTTCATTTGTAAATGCAGAATGAAAGCAAAAGATGGGCCTGGGAAGAAGAAGAAAAATGAGAAAGTTTTATATATTTGCAAAGCAGAATCTTTTAAAGGGGATCTGACCTGGAAGTACTTCTGACATGGCTCACGGGGGCGTCAGCAATGCATCAGGAAATAGATTATAATTTGAAATCTGAAAAGAGGGATCATGTAAGAATTAAAAACAAAGGAAAATACAAAATAATCCACATTTCAGAAGCTCCTGAAAGGCTAAGTATTCTAAACAAACTCTGGTAACATAGCAGTGATGATTTCTGGAGTTTTCAAAGCTATCTGCAAAGCATTAAAGTATGGGAGATACTAACAAGACCAAATAATTAAAACTAACACAAACATCACTTTTCTTAATTTATGCTTTACAATAGTCTCCGGTTTTACACAACACATTGCAAGGGGAAAAAAAGGTTAGAAAATGGGGGGTTTTCCTCAGTAATTCTTCGCTTGCTTACTCAGGAAACTACTCCAGCATTGTAAGATAAACCTAGCAGTAGGACATCAACACATGAACAACTTGCACAATAAGACCCAGCACATGAAGCTAGTGAGCACAGTCTGCAGGACAGATCCAACAGGAGAGAATTCTAACAAGCAACTGAGTAGTGGCCTCCTGTGTGGGTCTGGCATGGCCATCTCTCTGGAGGTAAGCTATTTTTGCCTTAGGGTCTTTGGTTTGGATTCAAACAAAGCATACACTGGAAGCCAGGGCATTTCTATACACCTGCAACTATTTCTATAGTTGCATCAAGGAAATCCTATCTGCAAGGATATCCGCTGAAGGCAAAACATTCAATGACAGAATGAAGCAGTGGGGCTATGGCCTCCGGTCCTATGGACTTTACCTCATTAAAGCCTGATCAGGTGGAGAGAACAATTCCAACTCAGTATTAGCTAATCCTTGAGTTTCAAAGAGTAAATACCAGGTTAAAACACCAATTTAAATTAAGTATCCTACTGCAATCTTCTTGCATCTTCTGCATTTTTCCTCAAGTAGAACCAGCAAAATGGTAAAAGCTAGATATCAGCTGAAAACCTCCTTGTGAAGTCCAGACTTACACTAATGAAGCTGAAATCAGAACAGGGACTAGCAGCCTCCTTCCTGTCAAATATCACCATGTTCCTTTTTGCCTACACAAAAATGTCAATATCCAGGGGATACTGAATGTTTTCAGAAGGAAAAAGGAGAAAGAAAAACACTTGGATGAAGAGTTATGGTAGAGGAGAGCAACTGAAGATGCTCCTATGGGCAGCGCTGCTCACTGCAGCACCACTTCTCTGCTGGGCCCAGCTGGGAATGGGAGAAGGAAGCTCAGCACAGCCAGCAAACTGAGCCCAACCCCACAGCCTGACCCCACAGCACAGCTGGGGAACACAAGAGCAGGGCAGGAGCTGAGCTGCAAGCAGCTTGCTCATGCCCTCTCACTTGTCTGCAGGCTGCTCCATGCAGATCGCAGAGTTGCTGAGGACAGGAGGGGTCTCTGTCAAGACCATGTACTCCATTCCCATCATTGAAGCAGGGCATCCCCTGGGCTGCCTTCCCTGCCCCACCCTGGTGGCTGTCCTCGCCCCTCCAATCCTTGCTAATGCAGGCACCAGCTTCCTGCCTTGCTCCCACTTCCCCATGAGGCTCACTGCCAGCCTCTGCTGCCTCAGAATCACACTTCTCCTGTTGGAACAGACCACGTTGCCAACAGCCTGGCAGTGGTATATGTTCCTGTGATGCTCTTATTAACAGAAAACCATAATGCTGATCCATCTTTAAATGCTGTTTTTAAGGAAAAGACAATTTAAAGTCCTGCCATTAGTTCTGGCACTGCCTTTTGTCTTTTTTTCCCTTCCTCTTCTCATCCTTCCAGTCAAATTCCTCATGTCGCAAGAATTAAGGGCAAGATGTCTTTCACTGACAGATTCTATCTAACACCTACAAAGAGAAAAAAAATAATATCAAGAAAAATGCTAGATTTATTGCTCACATCCTCATAATTTTATGAAGACCGACAGATGTAAATAATCAGCATGTATCTGTGTGCCTGAAGCATAGTGCTGTGGACTCCCTGGGCAAGCTCATACTGCTCACAGTGCTCCTGAGTCGAGTGATCACTCGCAGAAACAAAGAGCAACACTTTCATTTATATACTGCATATCCACAGCATGCAATCAGGATTAAGCCTGCATTCAGTACTGCAAAAACAAGACACCAAGCCTTCTTCAAATTCAATTTTCTTCCTTTAATCAGATTTGCCCTCCCCCTCCACCCCCTGCAGAATAGAATAGTCTGGCAGGCACAATCAGTGCTGTCACTGCAAGGAGATGGAGTGTGCGTTATCTGTTGGCTATGGCAAGCACTGCTATCAGGACCTTCTGCCATCTGAGCTATGTGGTTACAGGCACATCTGCTAACTAAACCTGTCTTTTTTTAAATCCTGGTGTGTAAATTAAAACCCAGAGCCTTAATATTCTCTCTTTAAAGCAAACAAACAAACAATGTATTTATCACTCAATTTCTGTAACCAAGATCATACCTCAGACTTTATTAGTTACAAAGAGCTCTCCTTTAAATGCATGCTTTACTCTAGAGAACAAGCTTACATGAATGAACACACATTCATTTCCTCTTACATAGAAACAAACTCAGAAATTGTAACTTAGGTTTCAGAAGCTGAGATCAATAAACCAAGATAGACCTAATCTTCTGCATTCTGACACTTCAGTACTGAGTGCCACACAAAAATAGCATTCACTGACTGTTAAGCTAAACAACATGCAGTTAAATCTGACTGGAATTACCAAAACCGAAGCATGATAACATACAAAAAAGAAAGCTACAATAAATCTGCCTCTGGGGAAACAAAGCAACCAACATGCTCTGTAGAATACAGAGTACACAGGTGCTTCATGAAACAGTGGAAAAGAATCGGTGGTCACGAGCTGAGCACATAAACTGACTTACGGTGATTCAGATCAAATTAGAGCAAGGAATTTTCAGCCTCCACATCAGTGTAACTTGGATCATTTGACTACTCCTAAATCAGGAAGTAAAACTATTAAAGAGATTATTGATTCCCAAACTGGGCTGAAGAACTGGCAACACCCACTACCAGTGTTCCAACTGTTCTCAATGGCACAAGTCCAACACCAAGCCCTTTGGTCAGGAGGGGCAGGCAGGGAAAGTAGAGATGTGACTGAGCATAGATCACAGCATTATTAACAAAAGCAAGAAAGGGAAAAAAAACCCACAAACTGACATGCTGCCAGATCAGATGGATGAGCTAAGTTGTGCTGAACAAAATTTAAAAAAAAATTTAAGAATGCTCATCCTTAACCACCTCCCACACATCTTGTTTGTGGCCCCGCTGTTGCAGCCTGCAAACACTCTGTAGTTCCCACGAAGCCCACAAACAGCACTGCATACACGTGAGCACCATCAGCTTCTAATCGCATGCATATGAATGCAAACACTTCAGGTTCCCTTTTTAAATTAATGCATATTGCTAATTAAATTCCTGATGGCCTGTGTTCAGGATTTCACCTGCAACAACTTCAGCTGGCCCCTGAATTACAGATAATAAGTTTATGGCTAGTTATACATTATGCTCTTATCAAAGTTAACCAGAAACATTTTTTACCCTCAAACTACCCAGACTGGCAGTAATAGCTTTGAACCAGCAATTACCACTATTCTCAAAGCTGAGATCCCAAAATACATTTGAATTTTTTTTTCTTATTACCACAAGATTGTACTTACTGTTAAGTTGATCTCTAAAAATGCAAATCAGAAAACTAAATTAATGGGCCAATTTTCAGAAGACTGCAACTCTATACGAAAAGAGACAAGAATAAAAATATAGATATATCAAAAGTCTAAATATGACGAATCAGAACGCCTCATTTCAATCATAGTGTTTGCAAATAACTTCAAATCACTAACAGTAAGTTGAGACAAGTGAGCAAAATTAAAGTCCAAGTCTTACTAACAGAAAAGAGCACTGATCGCCAGGTTCCATAAAATATGATGATATGACTATCAGGAAGAAAGAATTACAGATTTATGGAATTCTGCTCCATGTATTAAAAACATTCTGTATCTCACCTAAGCAAGGCTATTGCATCATATATTTTTGCATCATTGTTAAATAGATTTGCTGAAACCATCTTCAAGTTGGGCTCATACGTCCTTGCCACATTTCCCTTGCTCTTAGTAACGGAATGCATTTCAGAGCAGAGGTTTCACCAAACCTGAAAACATACCCACATTTCTAGTTCATAATTTGTTCTTTGTAGCTTGTAGCCAAGCTACAGTAAAGTTTATCATACAAAGAACGATTTCAGCCAGGCTCAACATTTGCCAATAAGGCTACGCATCGTCTTCAACAAAACCTTAATGGGACAAATAGGAAAACAGTTTATGAACCAATTGCTGCAGTTCTTCTAAAGCTGTCAGACATCTGAGAGATTGTTTAGGGGGCCATACCCTGTAGTAACTCTCCTAAACGTTATTATGGCACTAGAATATAGGAATAACTTTAATCTCAGGCTATTGAAGCAAGCAGAGTTCCTTGAGAATGTTGTTGTACTGCAATGAGAAACTTCTACCCACAGAGCTCATATATAAAACAAAACACGTGCTCATAAATAAAATCAAAATGTACTTGCTTTATGATCCCCATAAACTAAATGGATCAATCCATAATAAAGTGGAAGGAGAACATAAAAAAGCAACGGCTCTGACTGACATTTATATTCCTCTAAAGCATGGCTAAAAGTGTGCTCAGTTTCAACAAACTTAGCTGTAAAAGCCTTCAAATGAGTGGAAAAAGAACAAGCTAGTAGCATTTCAATGGATTTCAATGAGTCTTAAGGTATTAATGTCCTAACCAGAATACTCCTTTCTTTTGTGCTGTCACTACCCACACACTCATTGAACGTCACAGGGTGCTTTTACACTAAGGGAACTGAAGTTCTCGTGATGGGACAAGCACACAGCATACAACTCCATAATGTGTGGTCCTACAGAAAACCTTCAGCTTTAGAACAGTTCTGTTGTCAAAAAGAAATGGAACTGCCAGAGGTGTACTGCAGTGACTTAGTACAGTATTTAAAACCACGCTAAGAAACAAAAAAAATAGAAGTGACACTATGCATCCAGGGCACTATGTGGTTCATAAAAGAACCTCTCTCTCTGTAGACTCCAAGTCAAAGGAGGTCAGTGCTGCAGACCTAACTTCCTATCTGTGGGATCCAGAACACCTTCAGGTTTTGTTAGGACTTCTCAAGAGGCAAAGAAATTGTCATGCAAGTCTCCAGACAGATTCTTACGAATGGTAGAAAGTCAAATGAGAGAGGCATTAACTGGGAGAGCAATGTATATGCCATTGAGTGCTTTTGTAAATTTTACACCTTTAATTGTCTGTATTTCTGGCTTTTCCACATCTCAGCAATGATTCTTTGCAGCTTTTCAACAACTTATGAAAACTGTCCTTCCTGAGCATGAGCTCAGGTGACACTCACTCAAGTGCTTTTTAGACCAAGGCCTGGAAATACCAAGACATACACGGCAGGTCTTTGCTGACAGTGGTAGCAGGACACCTCTACCAGAAACTGTACACTACTACAGTCAGGCTACCTTCCTTGGGTGGTTTTCTATTGCTTCAGTAGGGGTTCCACACCAAATGTGCAAAGCCACTCCAGGGAAGCTCTCACCCCAGCTTGTGTACATCACTATAGCGATGTAATTGCTGAGACTGGCTGTAAGACCGTAAGCTTGAGGTTTTATCCAGAGTTTTATTGCTATTTATGTTGTCATCACAACATCTGTTTCCTTACTTTACTGCAACAAAGCTAAAGCTTTTCAGTATTTTCATTCACCAATATTCCTTTGGAAGACTAGCAGTGGGAGATCACCTCAGTGCAAAGCAGGCTGCAGCTGGGCACTCCCTGGCAAAGTTGAAGAGAAATAGAAAGAACAGGATTTTGAGTATTCCTGGAGGAAAACCAAATCCGAGGTTTATGAAATCAGTCCTGCTCTCTCTGCCCTGAAGTATTTTGAATTGTTTGTAAGAGCTCTAGCATGGGAGACAGTCAAGGAGAACCAATACCCAAACATCTCTCCTGCACAGTCCAGGGAGTGCCATCCCACAGGGGATGCTTCCTTTCATTCTCATCCTTGATTTATGAATATTTCATTAAAAAGTTATTTCCCCCAAAAGGTTTTCCATCAGAAGTTTCTGAAATACAACCTCTTTCAACTCCACTAATTGTATTGGCAGAATGTTATCAATAAATCACTTTACATGGACACTAGTCTGAGCAGTTTTTAAATAAAATATGCCTAATAATTTGGAAAAAAATTCCACCTCTGCCCTCCATGGTGACTTGTGCAAGGCAGACATGGTGCTCTCTTCTGCAGAAGCAAAGGCTGAAGACAGAGCTGCAGAAGTGAGCAGGTCCTTGCCACTATGGGACTGTGCCTCCACCCAGCACGTTCCAGAGGTCAATGACTACCAAAACTACCGCCCAGAAATTCCTGCCTTTCCTCACTTGTCCTCTGAGAAAACAAAAACGGAGGGCTTTTTTTTTTTTATAATTTGCATTTTCATATCACTCTAAGAAAATATAACTGCTGTGCATTTAATTATGTTTTATACTGTGCCCATGCCTTTGAGGGCATGCAGGACAGCAAAGTGGAACTGCAACCAATTCCAACGAAATTATTTGCTTTGATTCCAGTATCATATAAAATACTACAAGCAAGTAAAGCTAAGTAATTGTGCTGGGGGCAGAATATGCAGACATCCCATTAGAAAGTTCTTCCAGTTACACAGAAGACTTTAACAGAGTGCACAGAACCAAGATTTTAGCCATAGTATGAAAGTAAATTTGAAGCTACATAACACAATTCCTGTCTTTTCAGGAGAGTTACTGCAACCGATGCAGAAAAGTCGTTTTATGAGTAAATATTAGAAGAGAGAAAAATATGAACGAAGCTCAGGAAAATTCATGAAGGGGAACTTTTTTTTTTATTATTTATTTTTATTTTTATTTTTTTTTTTTACAAAGCCAGGCTTCTCCATGCTGGAGACTTTCCAGTCTTACGTCCATAATTTTCATAAGAAAAACAAGTACAGAACAGCAAGGAGGGAGGCTCCCTGTTGAGCATGAAGTCAAGACAAGCAGTGTTAAGGACAGCCAGGGATACACCCAAGACTGTTTTCTTCACAGCCAGTAATCAGGCAACATCATTTTGCTCTTTAACTAGACATTTAAAAACCCAAAATTAGCAGGTACCTGTTAAATTCACTACTTTCAGTTCTACATTTTAAACATTTTGCTTCTTCTGTACCTTCAGCATCTGCATTTCAACTATGTTTTCTAGCACTAGGCTTCAAATAAGCTGTTTTCTATTTAAATTGTTATATTTCTTTGCATATAAAACCTTCTGTTACTCTTCTAAGAGTATGCAATGCTCTATATTCATTACAGTTATGAAATCATTTAACAAAACAGTCAATGTCATAAATGGCCACGAGTGCCCTAGTCCACACGGGCCTAATTCTTCCCTATTTATTTACAGAATGGTAGCAGTATGCCTATGCACATATGTATAGACAAAATAGAAAGTCATTTATTAAGGTTTAAAACTGCCCCAATTCCTTAACACTACATAATAAACATCAGAAAACGAGAGTAATGTTCTTCCTTTAATGGAAAAAACTGTGATTCCTGAAGTACAATAACTGAGATGCTGCCATTACTCATTATTTATGCAAAGAAAGCAAAAGCAAAATGATACATTTTACTAGTACTTTCCCCAGGATCTAACCTGCTACCATAAATCTAATTCTCCAAAGACTGGTCAGTTTCAATGCTCTTACTGCTGGATGCCCAAAGCATTTACTATGCTAGGCACCAGGAAGTCGCACAACTCGTATAGCAGCAAAACAAAAAAAGAAAACAAGTGAGACTTAATAACAGTGACAGGTTAAGAGAAGGGAAAACCTGGATAAACAAAAGAATAAAGCTATAATGAAATAGATATTATTGTATCCTTGCCCTCAAACAAGGAGTTCTGACATCAGTCGTTCCTGATGCAAATTTCTGAACTTTGCCAGTTCTTCACTGCCTGCAGGTGGTAAAATAGACAACAAGAAACATATTGTAGGCTCTTCTGGCAATAATTAAATGCCATTTATTGAAGGTAGAAATAGGAAAGACCCTACTACCTGTTGCTACAAAGAACCATTTCAAAGCTGAACTTCAGCTTAGGCTGAGATGTAGATTTCATGCCTTGCAGGATGCTTGGAAGGCCAGGCTTAAAAGGCTAGCACCTAGAGATAACATCAAGCAGATGTTATCAGATCAGTAACAGATCTGCAGGTGACCACCAGAGATGTCTCAAAACTGTAACAGCCATTTATTCTCCCAGTGTTAGCGTTTACAGTATCTGAACATTAATACCCAACGTAAACATGATCCAGAGGAAATTCAGTGTGAATAAGATTGACCTCACATACATAAATAATCTGAACGGGAGCTGCTAGTCGAAGTTGTAAGCAGTTAAAGCAATTGTGCACAGTGATGGCTCAAGCTGTTTGCCCATCTGAAGGTATCTGGTACTGAACACTTGGGTTGGGAGCAAGAAGAAACAGCAGCTAAGTTTCTGAATGCTACCATAAATGAAATTAGAGACCTTGATCACAAAACACAGCACAATGCAACAGGCTCAGTCAAGTCAAGCTGGTTAGTTTTTTAAAGTTCTCAAAGACACCTCTGCAATTTGAACATTAATCAGTATACTTACCATTTGGGTATACACACAGGTGAGCTGGCATCGATTACAATATGTCAGCATCCTTTGATAAATACTTCTTCAAAATTTATGAACGTAGCCTTCAAAAGCAATCAAGTGACCAATAAATGAGAGCAATTGCATACATACACGAGTTGCTTGGCCGATAGTGAGCCCCTGGGTAGCGCCTGCCCATAATGCCGTCAGCACATCCCCGCGCTGTCAGCTGCTCCCAGCGCAGATCGAAACGCTCAGCTGGGGGAGGAGGAAAGCACAGATTTAGTACAACAGCTGTATCTTTTTCATTAAAATGCTAATGACCCTCACAAATTTCAGGCTAACTACATTCATAAATTATTCATGGCCATGCTGTCAGAGTAGATGAACTGTTGTGCTATACATACAGCATAAATTTATTATTAGTGCGTGGCCTCCATTAATAAGCTTATATAAATTTGAAGGCACAGAGAAGTCTCAGGTCATACAGCAACTTAATACGGCCCACAGTGCCATCTGAACAAAACACTGCAAGACAGAATTTGCTTTTAGCTATAAACTCAGCCAGACAGCAGGTGAAATTTAACAACACTGTCATTTTAATTATCATGCAGCAATCAGTAAGCAACAAGTTTGTCAACATTCTAAATTTACTACGGAAGCAAAACTTATCCATGCCACACAACGTCAGTTGCTTTGAATCTGTTTCTGAAAACCATTCTTGTCTTTACAGCAATGTAGTCCAACACTAGTGCATCAGTTTTCCCACAGTAACGAAATCCCCAAGTGACCAAAAAATGCATGGCATGTGTTGGGGTCAGCCCAGAGTAACATAGTGCAAACCCTAAACCTCAATCAAAATGCTTCTAAGCCAATAACATACTAAGCATAAAATATTTTAGTCTGAAGAGAAGAAACCCCATGGCTTCTTTTTCATGCCTTATGACTTTTACATCTTTGCAGTTAAATGAATTTTACAACTATCTATCTACTACCTACTCAATGCCAAGGTCTTCCTAAGAGCTGAGAGACAAAACTTCCAGCCATTCATCCTGTGCAGCCAAGGGCACACATCACAAAGCAGGCTGCCCCAACTTTCATCTCAGGCTGCCACCTTAAGCCACCATATTTATTTATTTATTTATTTTTACAGAGTTTGTTGCAGCTCTTATTACTGCTGTTCTCTTTACTCTGGCTCTTCCAACACCAGTGGGGAACAACAAAAAAAAGTGTTCCCTTTTTTTTTTATTTTAAAGTATATTATGAGTTATGTTCAAATACTGGATGGATAGGTCAAGTTTGCTTCAGTACAGTCTGTAGGATAAACAATCTAACATCCACACTTCTAACGTATGTTAAACCTTTATCAGTTTTCACTTGTATATATTTGCCTGCATACGCTGCTAGTTATGAGGGTTTGCAGTGGTTGCTGACTGAATTCCTTGGCCTTTCCGGGACCCCCACAGGCAACATAATGTGTGCACTCAAATACAGGTCTACATTACATGCATACTGGCTACCCAAAGCTCATACAACAGACTGCCAGCAGACCAACTGTCACAAGACTAAGAAAAAGGATAAGAAAAAAGACGAAAGACTGGAAATGACAGAAGTCACTCAAGTGAGACTCCCTCCATCATCCAGCAGCTGTAATGAGCAGCTGCGCAGCAGGAAAGAAGCACTGTGTGAAGTTTCTCCAGGGATGGCTACTCAAGAAATCACATTCCCATACTCTTGGGGTGATATTCTGACAAAAGCACAATCTTGCCTTTAAAAGTATGGCTTTGAATATCAAGAAACAATTATGCTGGGAACGGGGAGGAGAATGCCTTTCATTGTTTCAAAACCCACACACGCCCTGCACAGATAGCTACAGCAAAGAGCTCAGGCACTGAAAAAAGAATAAATCCCAACATTTTCACACTATGCATCTAACGGCTCATTTTGAGATTAATGAAGGCGTGTTTGCATGCACACATACAGTGTTTGTACAGTTATGTTTGTACATTCGTGCATGTACACTGCAAAGTTGGAGATCCCAGCAAGCTGTACAGCCCATGCCAGGCCCTGCTGGCAGAGTATGCGTTCACGCAGAGCAGCAGTTAGCATCAGCCAGCACACCTCTGCCAGCAAAGGCTGAAACAAGTGGGCAATATTCAGGGTTGTAATGGCCATTTTGAAATCTCATTCACACCAAGATCAGAGATGCTCACTTCTTTTGAAGCTGCAGATGCCTGTATGCTTTTGTTTTCTGTGAGAAATTTTCAAGCACAACCAGGGTTTCTGTTACAGCATTTCATCGCTCCCCACCATCTTTCCTGCATGCTGTAGGAATAAACACAGTATTGCTGCTGTCCTTCTAAGAATGGATGCAAAACTTAGAAGTGGAGACAAAGCAGGATTGGAAACCCCTGAAAATGTCTTCATTCCTAGGCTTGCCAGCTCTCAATTAACTAATGAGATGCACTACACTTTCTCCAAGCTGATGAATATGCTAATCTAAAAAAGTTCATTAACTGTTCAAATGGGAAAACAAAAAAAACGAAACAGGATCACTGGAAGGTCTTCCAAAGACAAGCTGAGCACAAGGTGAAACTGAGCTCAGCTGCTTTCTGGAGTGCAAGGATAGGAGAGCTGCAGTGCAATAGGAGCACATAGCCAGCATCAGGGTTTCTTTAAATGGTTACCCCAGAGCATCTGGTCTACCACAACTCACACAGCTACCTTCTGACTTCTTCTGGCACTATCCCAAGAAGCCTTTACTCTTCCTACCTTCAAAGTGAAACACTAATGCAAAAATTATGTTCAAATCTCATTATTGATTCTTCCTGTCACCAGAGTTCCAATTCCTATTTTTATTTAAATCAGTGCATTATATCCCCAGTAAGCAATGCAAAAGAACCATAGCATCAACTGTTCCTCTCTTTTACCTGTGGCAATGGAGGACTATAAGAAGATATTAGCACAGGCCTTCTTCACACATGATTTTGATCTCAGACACACAAACTTCAACAGTCCAGACAAGGCAAGGCAAGTTCTCTCATGGTATTTTTCAAAGATCTTAGGGAATGGACAGTTATCAAAGGCATTGTGAAGAACTTTGATGCACAGAGGGAAGCAAAAAACGTTTGCCTTAACAGTAAACAAGAGGGAACACAAAGAAAGGTCCAAACAAATGGCTCAGTGCAAGCAAATGGAGAACTTCTAATCACCTTTTGCTGGTGAAAAAGGGAAATACAAATTATACAAAAGAGTAGAAATTACTGGATGATGAAAAAAATTACAATTAATGTTGTCATTAATGACCTTGTCATGAAAGGCATTACTGAAATCTGCTTGACATAACACGTGGAAGCTCTTCTGCAAGGAAAAAGATGCAGTCCCCAAAAGGAAAACTGAAAGCTGAAGCCTAATAGGAAAGTAATTAAGTGAAATAACACTGAGCACAATGTCAGTCATTCAGGGGATCACTAAGAAATTCTGCTGTCAGTGCTGAGCTACAATGCAAGTGTTTGGAAACGATGGAAGAAAGAGACCCAGGTACATCAGCAGGGCACTGACCCTCTGCTTAGCCTCCAGTGGGATGCATCCATGAGGAAGGCAAATTAGTTCTCTGGTTACAGCTAGGAAAACAACTGGCACCATTGTGCTAGGTAATGCCCAGACTTCATCCAAAGCAGCGCAGCAGCATCTGGACCCTCACACACCAGAGGGATTAATGGAAAACACAGGAAATTGGAAAATAATCAAGGTAACAGATTTCTATCTTGTACAAGGATATTAAGAGCTTGGCTTACAGAAAAACAAAGGTTGAGAGAAGGAACAAGAACTTTAATGCTGGCACAAGAAGAAAGAGCATGGAAAGCAGTCATTACTAAATTTAGGTTGGAAAGTAGAACATACCTAACATCAGAGAAATACAGTCCAAGAACAGCCTCCAAAAGGGTGTAAAATTACCTTACAGTAACCCCGTGGATCTTCATCTAAAAAGTTCTGAACTGGATAATACGATGGGGCTAAGTACTCAAATGACAGATACCTTCCAGAGTTTTAATCCCATGGGGTGATTTTTAAAATTATTTAATTTTATTTTTGTGAGACCAATGTTCCCAAGTTGTGGAATTCCCCAAGAGGTGAATGAGAATCTAAACCACAACCTGAAGACAAGAATCCGGCAGGGTTATAAAACTGCATGATTACTGAATAACAAGCACATCCAGAGAACAAATACTAAGTGAAAACAAGGTAACTGAAGTTCTGAGCATCAACTTTCAGACCATACCATGACTTTCACCTTTTCACCTGAAAGGATTTGGAAGAAACTTTGTAAACAGATTACTTGATCTGCCTTCCACACAACTTTATTTCTCTGAAACTGAAAGCAGCCAAACTGTTTCTGAAGTATAATTCAGAATTATTTTTAATTTTAAAAGCTTTTTGTCTAAGTGTAGCAAACAAAGCAGCATCTGAAACCTCAATATCCCATGACCTAGACAATAGACACCACTCTAACATTATTAGCAATACTTTTTTTTTTTTTTTTTTTTTTAAAAGGAAGGAATACAGCTTATATGTACGAATGAGCAACTGGATTGCATTTTGGAAATGAAAACGATTCAGCCCTGCTTTTTCATTTGGGGGAAAAAAGTGCTGATGGTTTTGTTTGGTTAGGCTTTTTTGGTGGTGTTTTGTTTCCTCCCCCCTTCCCCCCCCACAGAGATATGAAAGAAATTAAAAGTCACAAGGAACTCATATGGACAACAGCCCTGCAGCATCACAAAATAGACAATCACATAATAATAAAACTTCTTTGTTTACCATTTTGTCTGGTTCTGTAGTAGAGTCATCAGACAGCGTGCTTTCATACACTTCTACTGACTTAACAGCTGTACATCTAAAGAAAAGTTGAGGGAACTGGACTTGCTTAGCTTGGAGAAGAGAAGGCTCCAGTGAGATGGGAGACCTTATTGTGGCCTTCCAGTACTTGAAGGGAGCATATAAACAGGAGGGGGAAATACTTTTTACATGGGTGAATAATGATAGGACAAGGGGGAATGGTTTTAAACTAAGACGGGGAGGTTTAGGTTAGATATTAGGAGGAAGTTTTTTACACAGAGAATGGTGACGCGCAGGAACAAGTTGCCCAAGGAGGCTGTGGATCCCCATCCCTGGAGGCATTCAAGGCCAGGCTGGATGTGGCTCTGGGCAGCCTGGTCTGGTGGTTGGCAACCCTGTGCACAGCAGGGGGTTGAAATTGGATGATCATTGTGGTCCTTTTCAACCCACACCATTCTATTTCCCATACAACTCTTTTTTTTTCTTTTAAACACATCTTCCTACCACGAAGCTACAGAAATTATACCTATAGACTACAACTATGCTCTACAACAAAATCTTAGAGCTTTGTAAAAAACTTCTGAAAAAGTTTACCAAGTAGTAATTGCACTGAAAATGATACAGGATTTTTTGCCAAAGTACTTGTTTAGTCCCACCATTTTGTTACAAGTGATAACAAAAAAGTATGCTATTATTTGGTTGTTTCTTTAACTTTTTTTTTTTTTTTTTTAATATACTTTTAAAAAGTATAGTTAACCTCAGGGAACCATTTTACAATGTTTAAAAAGAGAGATGGGTGGGTGAAAACCCAGCTGCTCAAACCAACCAACCAGCTAAGATTTGGTCCAGTCTCTCCATGATGCCCTTGGAAAGATGAGTGCTATATCCACGGTTTGCAAGGTCAGTTGATAATGGTAGAAAGAAATTTATTTCTTTGTGGAAGTATGACATACTCACGTATCTAAAAATGGCTGAGCCATTTCCTGCACTAACCACTGTTACATCTTCTGCTGCCAGTACCAGTTGGAAAAGGTGGTAATGAAGCATGATGACAGTGCCAATGCAAGTCCATCCCACCTACGTGCTGCAAAGCAAGACCTTCCCCAGAGCTCCCTTTACACGCCGCTGTACAGTGCTGCTATTATGACAACAGAAAACATTTTCTACTTCATTATTTACAAAACTTTATTTTGTAAATAAAGCTTTCCACAAACAAGTAGCTATTTTTGCAGTCTCAAGTGAAGATAAGAAACAGCAGCAGCTTTTCCAGATCCTCTGCAAAACCACAGGAAAGGGCTTGCACCCCATCTGCCAAGCAACAAGTGCAACAGGTAAGGTGGTCAGATCTCAGCTCCTCTGCTGCAAGTGCAGAAGCAGGCCAAAATGAAGTCGACTGAAATGGGACAAGAAACTGAGCTCCTGGCCTCCCTATGAAATATGACAGAATATATGTATTTTGGACCACATTTGGAAGTGAAGGTTAGATTCCACCAACCTTATAGCTTTGTATTCAATAATTTTAAATTCTCCTTCTCTGGAGATATTCAAGAGCTGCCTGGACCGCCTACTTGTGCAACCTGGTGTAGGGAGCCTGCTTTGGCAGGGAGGTTGGTCTCGAAGATCTTTGGAGGTCCTTTCAACCCCTATGATTCTATGATTCTGTAAATGAGGCTTTTAATAAGAAACTGCTTAACTAAATGAGAGGTCATGCAATCTGAGGTAGGAGCAACCACTGATTTTCTTCTGAGTCTCTGAAACAAGAGACTAGTTTAGCCCCTAGGAAAGAGGCCCGCATCTCACAGAAATTAACTCTTCAGCAGAAATACAGCTGTGCAAGCTGAACTCCTTTAGTAGCAGCAGAAATGCCACTGGGTCACAGAAGCAGATGCTGATGTATCTGAAGCACAACTTGAGCTATTGCTGTGTCCACCTGGAGTTTGTTCTTGGCATGGACTTCAAATCTTAAAGCATATGCTGTAGAAATGTTAAACATATGCTCTGCTTTCAAGTAACTACAAGGCCACATTAATCACAAATATTCCATGCATGTAGCAAGGACAAGATGTTGTGGTTTTATGGTTTTGTGTCAGAAGATAAAATGCCTGGGAGAAACACTCATGTGAAGCAGATAAGCATTAGTGCACATTAGGTTACATGATAGCAAGTTCATCTTTGTGTAGAAAGGAGAACAGATGTACAGTTGCAAGTGATGGCAATAACCCCATCAGAGGCACTAACCCAGCCCTTACAAGGGCTGTTCCAGAACCCCATGGGCTGGATGTGACATGTAGATGAGCCAAGAAGAGCAGCTCACCAGACCACTTTGCAGAGTTAATGGAGTCACTCTGTACAAACAGGAAACATGCACACACAGTTTTGCTTCATGTATGGACCACGAGTTTTCCTGCTTTTGCCTTTCCACTTCTCTCCCCACTTTGATGGGAAGAAGCCTGGTGTAGGGAACCCGCTTTGGCAGGGGGGTTGGACTCGATCTCTGGAGGTCCCTTCCAACCCCTACAGTTCTGTGATTCTGTGAAGCAGGCAAGCAGCAAGGTTTGGACTTAGCTGCTCATTTGGGTTAGTACAGAGCAGAACTCCAGTACAGCCTTCTGGATGAATTAAATACATAAGCTTCACCTTCCTGCAACGGAGCAAATGCTTTTGACCTTCCCCTACATCCTTTGCCTCTAATTTCTTCTTTGAAACTCAATTGAACCCTGCAAATACCATAAATAGCACACTCGATGCATATGTAAATACTAACAGCATGCACAGCTGCACAATTCTCCAGCCAGAGATCTGGCCACATTCCTGGGAATGGTCATGGCCAGCCCTGGCCCCAGGGACGTATGCATTCCCACTAAAAACTTTCCTCCTGGTCAGCTAGAGACAGGACTGAGGGAAGGCACAGGCTGTTTGCATTTACACAAATTACACCAGGAACTGGGTGTTCCTGACGGTGTTGATCTATGTAGCAAGATGAGTGTCTATGGTGGCTGTGCCCCCATTGGGGCCACACACTCAGTCCTACTCCTGCGGTCATTGCACTGCAGTTTCATCAAGGCTCTGGTAGCATCTATGGGCTACTAGATTCTGCAATGTCTAAGCACTGCACTTTCAGCAAAAATCAAAAGTTTGCAATCTGGGGAAGCACACACACTTAAGAGCTCCTTTCAACTGCAAAACCACGCATCTGCTCCAAGGTGACACAAAAAGCTTGATGTGAAATGGTAAACAGGTCAATCATTCCAAATTCAAGCACCTCCTCACCAGAATTTGACCACAGTAACATTGTCAGATAAAATCACAAGTAGGTACTCTGCTGCACAGCTCTTATTTCCTCCCTTAGTCTAAAAGCATTCATTTTAAGGAGGAATTCCCAGAATACTTATTGATCAAATTAGCCATTACTCCTTTAATAGTTTTCCAGTAGTTCAAAAAATAATCAAATTAACTCAAAACTCAACCAGTTACATCAAGCATGAACTAGTTAAACAAAACACTGCTCTCCAAATTATTAAAATCATATGCCTGGGTTTTTCCAGTCCTAAGCCAGGCTTTTCCTCTGGAAAAACTCTGCCTGGAAAAAGGAGTCATACACAACCACTGTGCCCCAGCAGGAAACTGCTACTTACAACCTCTCACAGAATCATAGAACTGTAAGGGCTGGATTCAACTTCATGCTTAGCTGCTTCATGCTCATCAAGCACCTCTTCATGCTCATCTGTAAAGCCATTTGCTACCTGATTCAACAGCAAGTATTATTCCCACATATGATGGGCATAGGTTCTTGAATTTTTGGATTGGACAAAAGTGACTATGACTTCTGCCACAAACACCGCATCTGACAAAGCCAGGTTTCCTGTTTGTACCCTCCAGCTCTTCGTCCTGTTCTGCTACTCAACGTGTCACGTTCAAGTCTTTGGTTAGTAAATGTCACTATTCTATTTAGAGTTACCTTAATTGGGAAACTACAGCACATAATCAGGAACTCGTAAACCAGGGCTTTCAGATTCCATCTTTGAATCAGATTCCATCTTAGCCCAACTGCAAGCACTCACAATCTTTCTAAAGATTGCAAGCATTCAAAACACACCACAGGAAACCATACCTCTGCTATAAAAAGAACATCGAGATCGACCAAGAGTGTCCACATCAGCAGATACACTGGCACCACAGAGGAATGGTACTACCATAAGACACCTCTGATGCATAAAACCCTTTCTCACATGAGAAGGCAAAGTTATAGTGCTTTTTTGCACAAGGAGCTAAAAAAAAGCTACAATATGCAAGAGAAAAGAAATTGATTACTTCTCTTGTACTAGAGGATCTGGGACATCCTTACTAACAAACATCATGATAAATATTCATATTTCTATCCAGTACTTATGGTATCTCCTGTCTATGCTGGAAGAAGTTTGAGGCTACATCATCTGAGATATGGAACAAGAAATGCACAGAAGGAGCTCTCTCTCCACCCCCAGTAGATTCTCAGACATATTACCACTTATTTAATTCATTAATACAAGATGCAGCAGAAGACTTACTCTCCCCAGCTCACCAGTGGAAAGTCTGTACTGGTACCAAGTCCCTTGTACCTTGGCTCTGGCACTCTCAGGTCACAATGAAGAAACGAAGAAAGCTGCAAAGCAAAAACATCACATATTACAAGTTTTTGTTTATGACAGAATCAAGGAGGGATTTTCTGCACTCTCCTGCACTCTACACCATGAACCTGTGGTTTCTCTATGCACAGATGCTGAGCATCAGTCAGAAAGTGAATTCAGATGAAGAGGATGGTCTTGAAAAATATATTGGAATTACTGCCACACAGCAATGGAAGTGACGTTATCTCCCTATCAGCAGATACTTCATCAGCAGCAGCAGATGTCAGTCAGGCTATGCTCTAGGATTCAAAGTATTCAACTTTATATTTTCTTCAGATGTGGGAGAAATAAACATGCAAAAGACCAAAAATAGAAATCTCATCCTGCTGTACAGCTTCAAAAGCATTTTTTAAAAAAGTGAAAGCCAGTCTAAAGTAAGGCAAATCATGTTCCACTTTAAAGAGATTTGTTTTTTCCTGTCCTTGTTCTAAGAGGAATTCAAGAACTATAAATCCCAGTAAGCACCAAGACAGAAGAGATCATTTAAGAGAGATAAAAACATTCTCTTTGAAATCGTGTGTTATCTGCCAACTTAAGAAATGAATATTTCTATAAACAAGATGAAAAATAATTTTAAGATTTAAAGTTTCTTGAAGAAATCAAGAAATTACACTCAAGTAAAACTGTGCTTTAACAACAGCAAAAATCCAAACACCTTCACCAGAGGGCAGGAAGGAAACAGAACAATGCTTGGTGCTCATTAGGCTAATATTCTAACCCAATCTAATGGGCACAGTTGTGGACTTTTGTATCAGGCGATCAGACTTTAGTGTAAGAGAGAGAACACGTATTATGTTAACATCCTCATGCCAGCAAAGACAAGGAACTTGTCATTTCCTTCTGTCTGAGGCTCATGACTTTACATAAAAAGACTTTCTGGGGTAAGCATGAGAACCTCAATCCTCACCACAGACCGGGCATACGGGCTGGTTTATTCCCCATTCATTCTAAGGGTTTTCTTCCTGAGAGAAACAAGTGGATGCATCCATCTGTGCTGATGTGGCTGTTCTTACAATTAATCCTCTTCACCCTGCACATGAAACTTAATTTGCCCTAGATCAAGCCTAGCATAACTGCAACAGAAACAGTGCTTAATTCAATAAAAACCAAACAACTCAAAAAGCATTTTATGTCTGAAACGAGAAAATTTATTATTTTTTTTTTTTTACTGAAACTGATGTAGGTTCATCAGCCAGTTCTGAGATAAAAGTCTGAAATGCCAAACACAGCTCTTGAAGGTGGGAGTAACTGAGCTCTCAAACAGACAGCCAAGGCAGAAGGCTGTATTTGCCACCTGCAGCCTTGGTTAGGGGCATTTTGCAACATTGGCAGCCTTTGTCAAAGTGCAGTAGCTACATACCACTGCCCACAGTGGCTTTGTTCCCTCCCTGCAGAGGACAGGAGATGGAAGGAGTCTGGAGCTCAGTACCAGCTCTCACAGGGAAGGTGAGCTTTGCAGTGTCTCTGCAAAGTGCCTGGGAGAACTCTTCCTCACATGAACAGTTATCAGTAGGAAGCTGCAACTATGAGTTCCGACAAGAGACATCTGACTTTGAATCCAGAGGGATATAATGTTGACAAATTCCTGAAGCAATGCAAATCAGCAGTTTAGATTTCCAGCTGGGAACTTCCCCATCCCAGCAGTCCTTCCCTTCTCTCCACATCCTGCAGGGCACTTCCACCTCTTCACCCTTGCTTTCACCATATTGCCTACTTTGAAAACTGCCAGGTCTGAAAACAACGATAGAGGGATGAAGACAGGACTAGATTTACAATCTGCTTCCTGCTCATGCATCTTAGTATTTCAAAGAAAACCTTGGACAGCCAACAGCGCAGCAAGCTGCCTTGTAAACCTATGCAAAACAAAATTATTTATTTAGGACTTCATTAAAAGCAGTAAATTGGAAGGCAGATAACATGCAGGCAGTGATCACAGAATTGGATTGAATGGGACCTCAAGGATCACAAATCTCCCACCCCCTGCCACATGCAGGGCCACCAACCTCCTACATTTAATACTAGACCAGGCTGCCCAGGGCCCCATCCAACCTGGCCTTGAGCACCTCCAGGGTGATCAATCTACTCTCTTCTTCAGAACTGAATTAGTACATAATAAACACCCATGGGCAACAAAGTAGAGACTCTCTGTTGCAACTGGTAAAATAAACAACTGGCAGCTTGAGGTACCAGGTGCAAATTAAGCAGTGTCAATGGTCTCTGCTTCCTTTGTTTGCAGAGATGGAGCGACAGCCATACATGCTTAAATCAGATGTTCCTGGCTTTCCATAGGACATGGACCTGTGATTGCTCTTCAACCAGCCTCAGAGAAGCAACAGGCCCCTGCGCAAATCACAGCATCTCTGCTAGAAGGAATAGAAACAAACAACAGCAGCCAGGAAGGAAACATTTGGGGAGCTATCAGCCCTGTTGTGATGTTAGCACAAATATTACTTTTGTAGCTCTCTCAAAACAGTGACATCTACTTAATGGCACCTCCCTGTGATTTGCAATATTTGACTCTCAGACCATCTTCCATGCTTTAGAATTGAAGCAGCTAAGAGACTGCATGAGATTTAGGATATTACCTGTACATTGATGAGTGAAATGACAGTATGAAGGCAGTAACAGGCACTGTCCTCCAATTCTCTCTGCACAGACATGCAGGGTATGCTGGATTCCTGTTACCAGACTGCGAACTGCCTTAAGCTGTCTTTCAAGCAAGGACTGAAGTGTCTCACCTACTCCTCTTTTAAACTTTCCACTCTTTCTCCTCGTTTAAAAATAGAAGAATAGAAAGAGTCCAGCATGACATCAATATTTAATAAGTACTGCATGGTCAGCTATTTTAGGGATGAATTATTCTCTCTTTCCTTCTAGAAAGCACACTGTCACACTATGTTTGTAACTAGTCTGCTGGGGGCTCTCAAAAGGAAAAGGAGGTGAGAAGGTGGAGCTGAGTTTTGTTCTGCAGTTTCTAGGAGCATTAGTGTGGAAATAGTTAAGCAACAACAAGAAAATACGAATGATGATTTCCTTCAAATATGAAAGCTGCCAGGTGTATTGTCACATTGAGCTCCAGTCTGACACAAGTCAAGGATGCTCACGACATACTGAAGGGTAAAAAGAGTCATTAAACAGGGGTGAGGGAGAAAGCTGCTGTCATTGCCTTAAGAATTTCCTGACGTTTTTAGTATCTTATTCTGCAAAGAAATTGGAGCTTCTTTGACAGCAGGTTTTGCAAACACACAGAAGGAAGAATCTTACACATTAATTCACTTTATGCCCTAGAGGACCGAAAGGAAGAGAGCATCATTTGGATGACATTTAACCTTCACAAGTTTTAGAAAGTCATGAAGATGTAGGGGAAGAGTCTCTAACATACCCCATCATGTTTCACTACGTCCAGAAACATTTTTTTTCCCCGCAATTAGTGAACACCAAAATACACATGCCACTATTTATAAATTCTGAAAAGTGCAATCAATGAAAAGCTTCAGCTATCCGTCATCTACAGTGAAGTCCTACCTTTTCCCTTCCCAGTAAAAAAGTATTCTGGACAACAACCTCCCAGTTCTATCTGCTGGAATTATCAAGGCTTTTTGAAACACAGTCTCTATATGTTATGTGCCAGTGCTGTGAGCCAGCTCTCATTCCCATGCTGAGCATCCATCACCACACTCTGGCTCAGGGTACCTGTAACAGAAGGCACAGCATAAAGGGCTCAGAAGCCTCAGAACCAGGACAGGACCAGCTCCTGGAAAGGGTAGAGGTGGGCCAGGATATCCCGTGTCAAGCTTGAACATGGGGATGGGTCTCCTGCCTGCCCACACAGCATGGCAGCCACAAGGCCACCACAGAAGACACAACAAGAGGACAGCTTGGTATTCACAAATCACACCCAAGCCTGTCCCCTTTGTTTCTGTGATTCTTTTTATTAAAAATGCTCAAAGTGGAAATTGGAAGGTGTTCTGTTTTTTTTTCCTCTTTAAGAGTTTTGCACAAACAGAGAAGAAGATGAAAGGGCAGAGCCAAGAGACTTGCCTTTCAGGCAAAATCTATATTCTCATTTTGGCAACCAGACTCCAGCCCTTCACAGTCAAATGACGCCTATGCCTCCTGGTTGCCAGCAGTCATTCCCAAACACCAGGGTGTCATTTTGGCCCCTCACTACACAACTTACTGCTGTTCTGTGCTCTGACTTCTCACTGAGCTGTGCTATATCACAGACAATGAAGCAGCAGAAGAAAACCACTGGGCTTATTCCTGTCAGGATTCCACCTCAGAAGAAGGAATTCACAGATCCCTGCCCTGTGCTCCTCCTGAACACCTCCAGAAGAAATCCACCAGTGGTTTTTCAGCCAGCACCGCAGTTTTGTCCATATAAAGACATTCCTTAGGAGCCTCTGTGCCACACGCTGCCTTCCTGCTCCAGAATAAGGCCTCGAACCTCCAGGCAAAGCCCCTGCACACATTCAAGGTATAATCACATTTTGCAGACTGATTAACTGGTGGAGTCCCATGTACAAGTCCCATATTCTGGGTTTGCAGCATGCCCAGCATCCCCCAGACAGAAAGAACCTCCCTCCTCCCACTTCCAATCCCCAGGCCCACCCTTTTCCTCCAGCTTTCAGCATCTACAACCATGTCTGCTGTTGAACTTGCAACAACAACAAAAACAAGAGATGACTATAGAATAGACAAACAGCTGCTATTACAATACTGTTATAGAAAACACCTGGACTGAGGCTGATGGCTCCATGTTACCATGCCAAAAGCACAGCACGATCCCCAAGGGTATGTACTGCTCAATACTGACTTGCAGAACAGCCCACAGTGCACTCTCTCCCAGTGGATGGCAACCAAGTCTATGTTCTGCTTGCTTACCCCTCCATGACCCAAGCTTTAAAGTTCACAGAAGCCAAAAGCACAATTCTGCTGCTAATGCTTCACTAGCAGAACAGGTATGCTTTGAAAATGCTCATGCTGGAGGGGTAGAAAATAAGGAGAAAAATTAAGTGAAAAGGAGGAAACCTTAACCAATGCTTGTAAACAAAGCAGCCTGGAATTTCTCTTAGAGATCTTTTTCTTAATGGTCCACACAATGGGATGCATCTTACCTAGCTGAACAATTTTCCAAATAAATGTTAGAAAGCAAACCTTACTTTCACACATGCATCAATTTTTAAGGCAGGAATGGAAAGTCTGAGAATTCATGCCAGTATGTGACAGAGACCAATCAAACATAAGATAAGAGATAGAGCAACTAAAAATGCTAATCCAGAAGCTGCTCATGATAAAAGCGTTTCCAAATGATTCAGCTGCTCACCAGACATACCATACTTGAGGCCAGATCTTATCTGTCACTTGGAGAAAGACCTGAGGGCAATGAGCATTCCAGTCACACACACCTTTCCTGCAGCAATCCACAGCATCACTACTCACGTGATAAACACCCACATCACAGCAGCAGCCAGAGGTGATGAATAATGCAGATCAGTCACTACCACACATCATACCCACGGGAGAAGGAGGCAGCGGTTCAGCCTAAGCCATCCATCCCCTCTAGGGCACAACACACTTTTTTTTTTTTTTAATTTTCTCTTCCTGTTCTGCACATACACTAACAGACCGAACCCAGCAAAACAGGGAGAGTCGTTGCAGGACACAGGGGATACAAACAAAAATGCAACATTTCCTCTCACAAGACGATGTTAAAATACATCATTTACTCTATTCAGAGCTCCCCAAGCCAGAATTGCCAATTTCCAACAAGGCAGCCCTTTGCTCACAGCTCCCAGCAGATGTACTTTCCCATCATTAAGACAATCCCACAGAGCATTAGCTAAATCAGGACAAATTCAGATGGAGCCACACTCAGTCTTAACTTGTGACTAGTGAATAGCACTGCAATCAGACTGTGTGAGTCAGCTCTTTTTTAAAATAAAAAATAAAAATAAAAATAAAAAACAAAAAAACAACAAATGCACTACCACTTGTGCTCCAAGCACCATTACCCTCCTCCTCACATTCTCTGGTACTCTCCAGTTCAAGCAGCATGCAAGAGGATACTGTATCTCAGAGCATCCTTGCCACTGCCCATACCAGGCAACCTACAGAGCCCAGGGGACCTGGGACAAGGCACTCAGCAGTCCCATTCTGCCCAGCCTCCCAGTTGCATTCTGGCTCTCTGTGTCCTGCTTGGTCAGCCTCCACCATTACTGCTGCCCTTCACTTGCTTTTCACATCAGCCATCACACAACACATTTAAGATGCCGTTAGAAGGGTGTCTTTGTCTGCATCTGCATCGTTTCATACCCTTTATTTTATGTTATTTTCATATATTCAGGAAATCTATGCAAGCAATTTTGCCCAATAGGAGCAACCTTGCTTTCATGAAAGATCAGGCAGACTCAGCTCACTTAAACTGAGTGAACTGAAAAAATGCAAAATAAAAGGCTCTCCAGTTTCAGTCATAATCAATTGTAATGATACTGTTACAAGCCCTCACAAATTTGACTTCACAGCCAGTCAAAAGACAATCAAAAAACCCTTAACTACAACTTCTGCAGTGTGTAGTAATGGAAGCCACCACACTGTGTCTGCACACTGGGACCACATTTTCCAAACTTTTTTTGCAGAACTGCTGCTTAGCTGTAACATGAGATCTCCTCTCCCTTAAAAGCACTGGCTACTTCAGTATGGGGATAGGAGAAGGCAGCAACACTATGCTCTTTTCCTGCACCACAAAAGGTCTCACGCAAGCCTATGAAGAATTTGGAACAAATCATTTAAATGTACTTAGTGGAATTACGGCAGGACCACTGTTAGGGTAACCATCAGACCTGTCCTATCTCTATTATCTCAAACAGAACAATTGATTTTAATTTAAAAAATAAAATAAGAAACAACAAAATAGTTTTAAGAGGGACATGGAATATGTCTAGCTCAAAAAATTGTGGTTAATAGAAAAATCCCTATTTAGCTTATTACTTTATTTGTCATCTCTGCTGGCCATCTGACTCACCAATTAGAGTTGATGTCTTAAGGAAGTGAAAAGGATGAAGAAAATGCAGCAGCTGCAGACTCAGAATTCTCACCAAGCTAAATATATTTAGATTGATTTTTCTTAGTCAAGACTGCAGGTCGAGTGCTCTGCAGCATTTGCCCAATTCCTCACCTATGATAGGGAGAGCTATCAGTGGTGGAATTGCCTGATGGAAAGGTTTCATTTTCATTTTCACCTTCAAAAACCAAATGTCCTCCCACTGCATCACAGGATCTGCTATGAGGCTAATGCCACTAGCTGGTCCACACAATTAGCACTTTTTTCTTTTTTAAAACGCGTTTGAGAAGAGATCCTGCAGCTTCACCTGAAAAAATAAAATCATTGGCTAATGTAATAATAACAGGAAAACACATTTCTCACAGAAGAGCAGGCAAGAGACATAAAACCATCAGTAACAGAACAAGAGAAACTTGGAGAGCAAACTCCATGGACAAGTGCTGGATGAGAAAAAATTCAATGCTCATTTGTCCAAGATGTTACTCATTACTCATGCATCATACACTTGCATCCTGTTTGGACCAAGCGCTTTCCATTGTTCTCAGTAGCACTTCTGATTTCAGAAGAGTGTTGTTTAAGTCTGCCTTTAGGCTTCTAAGTTTATTCCCATAAACGTAGCCAACTTCTATCATGCAACACACAAGTATATTCTTAATTCATTTGAAATAGAAAGTATGATGTTCAAAGAGCTACATGTTGTGGGACTGCATTCAGTCCTTCTACTTAGTTAAAAACAACCTGTCAGTAATGACTTCCACTGTTGTATGATTCTAGACAGCCAAGAAATACAATACATGCTCACAAGTTAGGATGTGGCAATTATTCATCAGATAAACAAAAAATTCCAAGACCTTTTTTCTTGTAATTTATTCAAAAAAAGTATAAATGAGGCTGTTTGCTTGGGAAGTTCTTTCAAAAAACAATCACTTAAAATATGTTTAACAAATTAACAACAGTAAGCCTGTGGATTAATTATAATACTATGCTCAGTATTGGGTTCTTTCCAAGTTCTCCATTCTTAAAGTCTTAAGACTCAGAGATTTCATCAAGAAGACATGTGCGTTTTTAGCTAAAATCACACGTGTGAGGTGGCTATGACTTCATTACAACAGGAAGTTTCTAAATGAACTTCCTCTTGAACTGGAAGTCTTCTCACAGGACACTGCACACACACTGGATGCACAGTGCCAGATGGCTATATTTACACTTCACATCCATACAAAAAAGAGGAACTACAAGAATTAATACCTTGCTGCTATATTGAGTCTACAGTAAAACACTCCGTACACTGCTACAATAATTTACACATTAAAACACAAGAAATACCATGTCAGAACAGACTTGACAGCAGCTATTACCACATGCTCTAAAAAGAACTACATTAAAAAAAATATTAAAATGCACCCAATATTCCCTCACTCTAACCCTAACTCACTTATATTCTTGTTCATCACCAGAAACAATTAAAACCTCATGAAATCCTGCTGTTTTAAATAAGGTCTTAGATCCAAACAATTGCACTGATTTCCCGCCTACTGAGTTTTCCTACTCATGCAGAACCATCCAATCCCATATGAAACCAAAGAGTATCATAAATAACTATAGCATGAATGACCTCACTGTCAACACAGCAAGTCCGAACTAAATTCAGCATAGAATAAGACTGAGCTTTGCTGTTTGTCTTTTTGTTTTTTTTTTTTAATAAAAGACTTTCCTGGATACACACTTCATTCTAGCGCCCGCGAATTCACAACACACCCATTTGTGTAGCATCAGGAATGCAAACTATGTTCAGCATCTTGCTTGGAGGTGCTGCAAGGAATCCAGGGTCAAGAGCAGCCACGGGCTGTAAAATTTACTCAAAATGGTTAAGTTAATCAATATAGTAAAAAATATGACCTCTTCACCAGAGGCAGAGGGGTCCAACTCGATAAATGAGAACCATTAATAACAAGAAGCATGTGAATAACTCTGTCTTAGACAGAAAAATTTTGGAGCTTTCTGTGTATTGATCCTCTCAGACTAAACTGTGACAAAAGATGCCATGTATTATGAAATTTAAAAAAAAGAAGGTGTTCCACAACAAGAAACAAAGTATGTAATAAAGCAAATAGGGCTGAAGTACTCATAAGAGTTTGAGGAAGACTTCAGTAAATCAGCTGGAATTAACCACTAATTACACAGAACCTAGAGAGGTCTGTGATCTAAATGAGGTCTTGCTATAACTGAAAAATAAAATTTGGAACTCTTTTGGAACTTCAAACTATTTCTGTCCTGTTGTAGGCGACTCATACATGGCATCTCCAAGACATCTCAGAATCCACTAGAGTCTAAGTGCAGAACAGGAACTCTAGGATTGAAGTCCATGGCTACAGCATCACTTAGACTTAATAGAGGTGGCTGGAAGCTAAAACATTAGACACTAGATACTTTGAAAGCCTAAAAGGTATCGAGTGAGCACTCACAGCCCCAGTTGAGCCCACAGCAGCCAAAAGGAAGAACTTCCACTGTTCCTAGCTTACCCAAAGAAGAAGTTGGCAGCACTCACAGCCCCTGGGATGAAGCCAGTGGCTCCAAGACTTCCTTTTAAAAAATACACATCTGTGCATGCATGTCTGTGTACGTATGTATAAGTGTACATGGACCTACACACACAGCTAAGAAGTCTGCAAGGCCAACCAACTTTGAACCTTCATTTAAAAACCAGCTTACTCCCATAGTCAACAAGAACAGTGGAAGTCAGTATTGCTATAAAGCACAATATAAACTTAAGAGCTGGAAATGTCAAACTTCACACAGGCAGAACTTCAACTGAATAAAGAGTCCTGAGCTCAACAATATAAACTCTGGGTATGACTGCCTCAGCTTCAGGAATTATTTCATATACCTTCATCTGCAGAAAGTAAATGTTGCTGTTCAGCAAAGCAAATTGCTTCCTGTAATCATAGTTTCTCATCTATGCTACGTTTAAGCCAACTGTCCCTTCCAGCAGGACCTGGCCTTTGGACGACTCAGCTATCTCACTGCAGTGACACTGCCAGAAGGTTGGTCCAAGTCCAAGCACCACTCACCCCAATCGATCTTTGAGTTCTTCCTCTCTTGCTGCCAATCCCTCTCCCCACCCCAGGCAGAAGGCTTCAAAGCAATGGCTGGTCCAGGTAAGAGCTGGGTTGTGTTGATGCTCTTTGGTAGGGACAGTGTTATCAACACAGTAATCCAGTAATTTCTTAAGAATCAACTTCCCCACTTCTGCTGGCTCCAGGGCTACCACAGTAAGTCAGATCTGTGCCGGGCAGATCAAAAGCCCTCCTCCTTTTCGAGGGGTTCATTTTCACTTGGGTCCTCAAATCAGTCAGATTGTACAGAAGGCCACAAGAGTGCCACAGACAAGGATCAGGTGTCCACAGTAACTTGAATATGGACAGCCTTTGACAGCTGTTGTCAACAACAGCCTTTAACAACAAATCTGGAGCAGTCTAAAGTGGTATGAATCTATGCTCATAATCCTTTGCCACATCTTTAAACCTAACTGAAAGATGTCATGTCTAATGCCTGCAGCAGGCCAAGAATACCGTCAGCACTAAGGACTCAGATGACACACGCAGCCTCAACAGCAGGCATAACTCATATCCTGGCCAACTTGTGCTCTCATTATTCACTGCTGTTTGAAAATGGAAAGGGGAACCTTCCTTGAAGCTCATAGAAATCCACATACAGGTTCATAGGAATTTCCGACAGGGTTCCAAGACAGTCAGCAAGGATCTAATTTCAGCACAGACAACAGGTCCTCCTCCACTGAAGATCCAGAAAGAAGATGCAGCAGCTGACACAGACAGCACCGTTTGCTCCAAGCTACATGGAAAGCAGTGACCCCTATAATAACGCAATAATCAAGCAAGTAGGACACGATAACAGCCATACAGGGACAAAGTCACCTCTTACTCACAAATAAGGATGCGACTCACATCCCAACTCTTGCACCAAATCCCCTCTGCAAGTTTAGACAAACCTTCAGGACTTCAGCCAAAGCAGCCTACGTGAGGCAGGCAGGATGAATGAAGAGCACAGTGTCACCTACTACTGTAACACAACTTGCTGTCTGAAATCGTGCTGCTTCTGGCGTGCTTGGCTCCTCATTTACAGGATGAAACAGGGTTGCTGGAAGTCTGCAAAACATCTCCAGAACCTCTGATAAAAGATAAAACACCACGTACATGTTCTCCCCAGTAAACATAAGCTATATGTGTTGTTTTGTATTCTTATGGTTTCCTTCATTTCAAATCAAGGTAAAGTGATTGATAACAAAAAAGCTATGCAGAAAAAAGCTATACAGAAGTTTTTTAGGTTTTTTTTCTTTTCCCTAAATGTGAAGCAGTAATATTGGTAAATTTGTGTGCATTGGTTTAACCTTCCAGAGGATATGAGAAAACAGGTAATAAATACTCACATTTGAGTGGAGCATATAATGTTAGCACAAAGCTAACGTTAAGATTAATCTTAACCAATAGAAAACCCAGGGGTCTTTAAATGGTTTCAAGCAAGAGCATTTTTTCTTAAGCAGTCCACTTAGTTGTTCTATTCTGTTTGGTAGAACACAACTATTAACAACGATAAACCTCTTACTGAACAATCTACAAACCAAGGAATAATACATGCCACAGCCCACAGCTGAAGTATATATGGAGCATTCCCTTTCCTACCATAGCCAGTGTTTCAGATAACTGCTGCCCCAGCTCAGTAGTGGTGAACGCCACAATCAATTTCCAACAGCAAGATCTCAAGACTGCGCAGTTCTGACCCTTACCACCTTTTGTGTTACAGTTGAGTTGCAAGCAAACACACAGTAAGCTGGTGTAATTTCTTGTTTTAGGAACAGGAAGAACACCTCAAGACTGATCAATTGTTTCATTTGCATTTACAGGAAATGGCATTCTGTGTCCTGCAGAGTATAACCAGACCCTCAAAGGACAGCACCTATGAGAACTAAATAAAACTATGCATACTCATCTACTTAGATGCTTTAGAAAAGCCCGTATAACACTGATGCAGTTGCATGAGAGTAAGTTTTGCACGGCTTGAGAGACCTGAGCTCACATCCAACAGCTCTGCTCTCTGCAGAGGCTGCAGCAGCAAACCCAGCTGTGAGAGCTGGCTGTCAGAACAGCTGCCAAATGCAGTGATTGAACTAAATCCGATAGCAGCTACAGCAGTTTTGCACAATACCTTTGTACTCCTGGTGCTTACCCTAGAGAAGTATTAATAGCATTACACTGGAGAAGTATTAATAGCATTTATTCTCAAAATCCATTCACGTTTTGCAACATGTTCATTTGACAGACTAGTGCAGTACAATGTATATTTGATGCCTACAAAACACAAGGCCAAACTGGTGTCAAAGGTCCTTAAGCTGGTGAATTGCTGCAATTTAGAGTGAATAAAGGAACTCCACCAGGCAATCAACATGAAAATTAGCATATATTTACTTCATCAGAGGAAGACAAACAGGTTCAGCAAAAAAAAAGATCTAAAAAAAGCTCACTCTGCTGCTAGGGTAGAGACAGTGTTCTGCATACAAGAGGAGATTTCTCTTTCTAGAGAGAACCTACATAGGGAAATAACCCAGAAGAATGCAAAGAGGAGCAGAGGGAGTGGGATGAACCTGGATAGTATATTTAATTCCTGGTGCTGGATTAAAAAAAGTACCAGATCTGGCAGAAACAAGGAGGCAAGGTAATGTCATACAAGGTGTAGAGGAAAAGGAGGAAAAAAAAAGGAAAAAAAAAAGGAAGGTAACCCACCAGCAGTGTAGCTATAAAACTAATTTTCCTCCCACTCAAAGCCATTTGACTAAAAGGATGTCCCTCAGTCTTTGAGAACTCCTTTCCCAGAAAACCTTCTGTAGCAATACCCACTCATCCTCTCTCCCTTTCAATTATAATTGAAGCAATTCAGTTGAAGCTCTTATTTCTGCAGCGCTCAGAACCAAACTGGCTTACAAAATTGCAGGCACTTCTTAAAAGCAAGTGCTGCAAAGCTCAGTAATTGCACTTAAAACTCTAATTTATAATAATTTAAAAAAATAAAACAATACAGAAAACAATAGCATTGTTCCTCTGAAAGCAGCAGAATTCCAACTCCTCATTCATCATCACATTAAATCAGTTTTGTGTACATGGACACAGATCACAAATTTTGCAAGCAGACCGTGCACTGACATCTCTGCTTTCATTTTAGTCCCCAGCTTCTGACTTCAAACTTTCATTTTTATTCTCCAATCTTCAGCTTAACATTTCTGCACAATTTTGTCAATCTCGCTTTCTTTGAAGAAAGGAATTGGCAGAGCCCCCAACCTGAAAAATAGATGATCTCAGATAACTGTAGAAGAGACATGGAAATAAATAACAAATTTAATAAATATTAAATGATAAATTCCTTTATTTATTGTGACGAGAGAAAGAAAAATAGCCAACACCATGTTCAAGCTTTTAAAAAAAACACCATAATATCAGTTTACAGCTGAAATAATCCTGAACATAATTAAGCATATTTCAAGTTACAGTCAAACTAGTGCTAGACTATTACTATTTAACAACATCGCATCTAAATTCAACTTTTCTTTATCCTGCTAGGCCTTAGTGAGAACGGCCTTCAATTCTGATGACTCAGTAGAGGAAAAGAAATGCAAGATCATATTAGCACAAATATAAGGAAAGAATTGCTTAGCTCAATTCTGCCATCTACTATTTTTGCAAGCTTTTAAAAACACAGCCAATAGGTAACTTGCTAGATCTGCTGAGTTGGCTTTTTAAAATGCTGGACAAGAAATAAAAAGAATACAATTGTAGATCAATTTAAAAAAGACAGTTGAGTTCAGCTTCTTTCTCATCACAGAATTTGGGTAAAATTGCAACTGAAACAACTATTTCTCTTCTGGCAAAGTCAAAAGATCATCAAATACACCCTGTCAAAAATTAAGCATGTTCATTCCCCAGATGCTTTTGATCTCAGAAAGACATCAGACACTGTAGCCGAGATCCATTCTATGCTATTCCTCCTCTGCTGTCCCTAGGACATGACTCAGACCCACATGGAGCAACCTTCCCCAATGAGGCACCTGAGCTGAGCACACTACAAAAAGGCACTGCTGCCACATGCACCCTATAACACAGGGACAGTAACTGAGGAAGAAGAGTGGGCATCTTAAAACTGAATGTCTGCTAAAATGCCTTTCTATACCCTGCCACCAATACTGCCATGCAATGTTGGGGTTGCAAATACAAAACCCTACCCTGGGCTCTGGGCTTGCTCCATCTGCAAAGTTCTACGTGAACCAACCAAGGTATGTCAATTCCTCAATGCCTATATTGCCTCTGCATCAAACTGTTGGGGCCCAGCTGGCCTGGTTGTCTCCACTGCCAGAGACAGCGGATGGAGCACCAAGGCTGACCATCCTGGCTGGAACAGCACAGCCTAGGTACCAGGACAAATACCAGAGACACGTATTAACCTTGCCTCAGCCTCCGAAGTGTCCTGAAGCATCTGGAGCTATGAAACAGGATCAAAAGAGGAACAAACCAGCTGGAAGGAAAAACAATGGAAAAATTATTCTGATTCCCAGCACAGCCAAGATGAATGTTGAAACTTGCTGGAATCCTACTCAACCTTAAACCTTTCCAGAGTAAAAACCATAAAAACATAGAAAAAAAATTAGTCATCTCTCATTCATCCTTATTACAATACCATCCTGCTCATTAGAAAGATGCCTGATTTTCTGGACACAGGACAAAGCCAGCAAAACTGGAAACACATGCAAAAGTCTCAGCACTCAGACAAGAAATTCCAACCATTTCACACAGCCAGAGCCAGAAGGGTAAGACAGCAAGAAGATAAAGAATTCAAGAAGGTGGCAATTCTCTCCCAGCCTGGAATTATCCCTCGTTTTCTCCAAACCTATACCAGGAAGTTAAGTAGTAATGGATGTGTCAGCGCCTAAAGAAGTGCTGCATGGAATCATCCAACCTAAGAACTCAACACAATGCAGACCTAGGGACTATATTTTACTTGGAGATGATTAGTAAAATTAATTCAGAAGATTCCAAGAACACAACAGCTTAGGAGTACCTCCACACTGCTTAGAGAGATGCTGGAAAGCCATATCAGCTCAGACTGACCAATTAAAATAGCCAGTTTGCCCATATGTCACACAGTGCAATTGCTTTTTGGATTCCCTCAGCAATGTGCTGATGTCGGGGCACAGCTCAGTGATCTGCCTCAGGAAATCTGGAAATTTCCATTTTGCTTTTTAGACTGAATTTCTAATTATCAGGAGGGAAAAAAAAATCCTCTACTTTGTAAAAACGCGAGACATTTTTATTCCTGTTACAAAGCCAAAAACAACACCAGATGGAAACTCATTTAAAATTCTTACATGCTTAGCTGCCTTTCTACAAGGTTACTACCACCAGCCAGACAGCAACTGGAAAAAAAAAAAAAAAAAAAAAAAGAGAGAGAGAGAGAGAGAGAGAGAGAGAAAGTAATTTGCATTATATGAGATGACTGGAAGCAGATGTAAACTGTTGAAATCAGTGACTGCTTTTAAAAATGCATTAATGTTTACTTTGAAAACAATGAAAAGTGACAAAAATGCCATGCTGCCACACACAGGTAGACAGGCAGGATTTTCTCTTGCAGAAAATTGCCTTCCAGTACTTCTGAAGCAGAGGGGCTGGCAGGTCTCTAAAGGCGGAGGGAAAACCTGGAGCAGCTCTCCTCTCCTAAAATCTAGTCTGAGTAGTGCCATGCCTCTTGCAGTGGCCAAAGTAACTCAAAACTCCAGTTCCCCTGCATTACAGCTTCTGTATACAATGAGTGATGTCAGAAAGCAAGACTGGGGAGAGTCTAAGAAGCACCCAGAAGAAGCAGAGCATTTCCAGACTTATGTTTGCCAGGTTTCTAGCTGTAACTTTAAACTGTTCTGCATGTCACTGGCTTCTATTTCCCACTGGAATTACAGAACAGCTCTGCAGGTGACAGAATCCATACAATCTTGAATGCTTTGCAGCTCTATAAAGAGCATGAAACAGCCTTTCCTGTCTCATTTATCATTGCCAATCTCAGCAACAAACTGATGTATAAATCAGTAGCGGAAAAGTTTTGACATATTGAGAATACTTTGCAAATAGTGTTAATGCAACACTTTCACTGCACTTCTAGTCTGAATATGTGCAGTAGATATTAACTGATCAATTATTAAAGAGACCTGAACAATGGTATCACATTTTAAGAAGATGAGAGCTGTAAATGTGCTGCATTTACACTATTTGAAAAGCACTCTTTATTTAGATTTCTATGGTAACTGGTAAGTAAAAGGACTGCAGTTTATGATTTGAACGTTTTCATTCCCCATGGTCCAAAACAGCAGAATCACTATGACTATTTTAAGTACGAAGAAAAGCAAAGCAAACAAATCACTGACTTGAATAGAGCTGAACCTCTACTGAGTAACTTCAGATGGAGTTCTCCAACACAACAACATAGTCACGTTATCTTGCTAAAAGTCAGTTATCTTGCTAAAAGAGACTCTGCCCAAGTACTAGAGCAAAGCAAATACCTTTTATTAGAACAGCTCCCCTGCAGCTTTTGCCTTCTGCAAACACTCCAGACCCAATACAAACAGCTCCAGCCACCACACCTACACCACACTGGTATTAATCAGCAAAAGAGCCACTAAAAGGGATGAGGAAGATGAATCTTATCTGCAAAAACATGTAATACCTCTGCTCTACAATATTCCAAAGCAGAGAAAAAAATGGAAAACGATGTCTATTTCCTTAAAAATCATGCACAGAAGTGAGTTTTATGTACGAAAATCGCACATATTAATTCAGAAGTTTTAAGAGACTAAACAGTGAAGGAAAATTAACTTTCTCTTGGTTTTGCAGCTCTCCTGCAAAGGCTGAAGGGAATTTTAATGAAGCTATACACTTGTATTAACATTACTGAGTAAATGACAATACTGCTCAACTCTGTAACATTCTTTTCCCCTGCACCTTCATATCTTATAGACTTAATAAACTAAATCAAACACACACACACACACACACACACACACACACCAATGTCTGTTTCCCAGGAGGATGCCAGCCCCAGCAGCTGGCAACAGCTTGTCTTTAGCCTCAAATATCACAGATTAACTTTCCAAATTGCAAACTGTTTCTCTCCCACTTTGCCCACTTAGTTGCTACAGATACACAGAACACATTCTCTCTGGGAGCTCACAGGCAAGCCTGCAGCAAGCACTTCTGAGCAGGCCATTCTTGCCCACTACATTCAGGCAAGTCTGGGAATTTTTTTTTCCTCCTTAGCTAAGACTATTTTTATATAGGAGAAGGAAAACCCTCCCCCTTCCTGATGCAAGTTTTAGAATACATCCACAACTTCCAAGTGAAGCTACACAGGACTTTGAGAACTACCCAGGTCCAGTAAGAGTACTTGGTACCAGCTACAGTAAGAGTACCTCATAGCGAAACAATCCAAAATAGCTACAATTAGAGGAAAGAAAATGTGAAACTCATCATGTAGCAAGACCCCTGCGTTGCCATGTTCCTGATGCCCAGAAGTAAGACTGAGCAGAAGACAACCCAGGCATCCTTGCTGTGTCTACCTAGGAGTCATAGCTAAGGACTGCTCTGTCTCAAAGTCATCTACTGCTGTGTCGGGTGGAAATATTTACCATGAGGCACAAGCCTTCTGCCCCAAAAGTTTGATCAGCACGTAATCAGCCTGGATTCAGCAGTGGTTGCAGCAGGACAGGCAGTATTTCGCCTCCAGCCCCACAGCAAGCAATCTTCACATACTCACTACCACTGGTAGTGGCAGGGAGGAGGCTGGGAAACCCAGACTCTATACCAAATATCCTTGAGTACCAAGAGCCAGAAGCTTTCAGTCATTGAGACGATTCACAGAGCCAATCAAAACAGCAGTGACAGACCTGGGGAGGTATTTACTAGCAAGGCCCCATCAATGGGGACCATTCTGCCTGGTTTCTCCAGAGGCCTATAAGCACCAGCCATCCACTTCCTCTGCCAACCCCCACCCCCAAAATGGCAGTGCCTGAGCATAGACAAAGGCACACTGTTTTCCTCACTGATTTATGTCAAGAACATGAAATGCCATTGGGCAGCAGTCCAAAAAAATAAGGGAAAGAGAAAACACTTGGAAAGTTTTAGCAGGACTCGAGGGCCTGTGAATGAGCACTCAGTTTTGCTAAAATGCTTACTTCAGGCTAGTAAAGAATGACATTACACAGTAGTTGTTTTGTTTTTGTTTTAAATAAGAGTTTGTAATACAGTTTTGCTGTGCCTAACATATTCTACCTGTAGCTTATATTCCTCCTTTAGTGTCAGAAATCCAATTAATCTCAACATCAACAGAAAGAAAACAAAATATTTCAACTTCCTACTCACCAACCAAACACAACTTAGGACTTTAAACAGGGAGACATCACGGACACCTTGAGACACACACCAGCCATAGGTATGCTTTGCAAACAATATTGCAGTCACCTCTGTATTTCCAAACCAAGTCTTTTGGAATGTTCTTCACAGAACATCTCTGCTTCAAAATTTCTGTTCTTCCAAGAATGTGTTTTGCTGAAAGATCTACCACTAACTTTTGAAAAGCACTCTACAAAGCTTTCAAATATTTCCTCCCTCTACCCTTGGACATGTTAAATCATGCCTGAAAGAATCACAAACCACAATTTAGGTGGGCACTCTGCTACATTCTTTCCAAAGTAATTCTGGGGCATCCCCTCCACTCCAAGTACTTCTGCCTCTGACTGCCAATTTAAAAGTGCACCTCCTGTACACTCCCACTGCTGCATGCTAATACTCTCAAGCAGCTGCAAACTTCAACACACAAGCATTTTTACGTATGTTGAGACAAACATGTCTAGGGAGGGACAGCCATTATATCCAGTTTGCAGATAAGGAAAAGACAGAAGTAGCAGAAATGAAGAATTGACATAAATATTGAGACATTAAAAAAAAAAAAAAAAACGCCCCAAAAAAAAAACAAACAGTAAAATGCCTAACAACTCATTCAATTTCAGCTGCAATAGTCCCAAAGACAACAACGTAGAGAAGTAATTTGGACTGCAGGATAGGTGGCCACACAAGAACCTCATATCTTTGGGTTTTTTAATACAAACATGAAGGTTCAGTTTTGTGAAAGCCCAGAAGAATCCTCCAGAAAAGGATTAGCACCCTTCCCCATTAACAGATAAGGGAAATCACCCCCTATATGTATCTGTCCACAACAGAACTCAGTTCAGCTACCATTCCATCCAAGTATAAAATTTCTAACTCTGCAGTACACAGCAGCTGAGTCTCCCAGAATCACAGCCACAGAAAGGCCACCAGCAGTACCAACACAACATGATCTCCCTGCTTTTAGCCTTTCCTCTGGTCTTCACAGTTTCTGTCACTTACTGAAACAATCTCTTATCCTTCCCATCTTGAGAACTTCTTCCAGTCTGGTACTTTTCTCTTTAATACACAGCAATTATTACTGACAGAAATGCAGTCAGCTGAAAAGTGCATAGTGAGCATCAAAAGCCTGCCTTCTTCCTTAACTTCTGTTTTAAATGTCTATATAAGAACTAATTCCTTTAAAGCAAATCACTTTGCACTTTTCAGTTAGCAGCATACTTCTGTCAGAATTCTCGTTTTGTTGGTCAGATTCTGCCAATATTCCTGCTTTTTAGCCATACAGTCCAACAATTTCATACATACACTGCTCTGTACTTGACCTAACACTGAATTAATGCTACTGTTACTTAGAGAATATAGAATATAGAAACCATATGGACATACTGAAAATCCCTGCACAGTTCTTATGGTTCCACACACAAAAAAAGATGGAAAAATACCTCTAGCTTGCTGTTACAATGAAAGGAGAGTGCACATACACACAATTCAGCTGTCCCAGCTAACAAACTGCAGGCTACTTTAAGAGGAAAGAGTAGAGCATGGTTTAATAAACCACAAAAAACCTAGGCTAAATCCCTCATAATAAAGAAAGAAAGAAAAGTGCCTGAACGAGGCTATTCATAAGAAACATCACACCAGTGCTTTGCTCCATTGTTCTCCACAAAGGGTTTGGATTTTGAGGTTGTATATCACCACCCACAGTGTCTCCTGAGGAAAATGGAACTGAACACCACCAATGGTCCCTCTGTGCTTCTGCTGGCTTTAAAAACAAACAACACAAGCCAGCTGTAGGCAATGCGAAGGTTCTATAGCTATATATCTGCAAATTTAGATTCCTCTAAAATCTGAGGTATTTTTAAAGCATTAGCATTCTGCTTTTATGAACGACTTCCACGAGCATCCATGAAGCACAATAAGCTAACCAGACAAACATATATCCATTGCTACGACTAGAGTAATTCTGAAATGCAGCAACAGGTCCAGATCATCTGTCCCTGATCTGCAGGGAAACAAACTGGATTCAGGCACCTCCCAGAAGCATTTCATAAACTGTGTGCCCAGCTTCTTCAAGGCACAAGCAGGAACAGGATCTTCCTTGCTTCTCAGCACCAATCTGACAAGTCAGACTGTTTTGTACTATCAGATAAGAACCAGCTTTTGAAAGCGAAGAGTCTGACAGCTAATCAGAGGAAATTCACCCCAGGGAACTGAACGCTTTGCTTCTCCAGGAATCATGAAACACATCCAGTTGCTTCTAGCACAGACGTCCAATTAGGCAGCAACCCACACTGCTAACACTGCAGCCCAAATCTAGCAGCTTGCCTAAAAGGCATCACCACCACAAATGTCAGTATAATCTGGTTTACACTGCTGTTGAGTAATGCTTTAAGAGCACACTGCCATTATTTTTCTTTACATTACAAACTGCAGAGCATAAAAACACATGTCAAAGACATATCTTGAAAAAAGAAAGTAACATACTTTCTTCTAGACTGCTGATCATTGACAAAACTGAAGGGCTGGGAACGCAGCATGGGTGTGCTGTCTGAATATTTTGTTCATCAGGTTACCACAAAAAATGCAAAAGGCCTCCAGAAAACCCCTACCTGGACTCAGCCAGAAACACATACCACAGAAGCACAGTTGTTCCACTAACAAAGCAGCCTTTGGGGTGGTTTTTATGCACTGATTAAGCTGTTAGAAGCATTCAAAGGTACCCCACCTATATGGGAATGCATTCCTCAGAGCCTGCAAAAAACATAAGTCCTGTCTTTCATTGAAGATCTCTGAAACTGTAACAGAGAACACATTGCTTCCTAACATTTTACATACAATTGTTTGTATTTCTGTTCAGGAGACTTAGCTTTCTTCTCATGTTAACCTAAATTTGATGACTATATCAGCAGGTTTACCCCACTGAAACTCAAAATTTATAAAACAGTAGGGCTTCAGGTATTTAAGTGCTATAACATACTGGAGTCAAAATGTAAAGATAGTAAGGACTGAAAGCCTTAACAAGTGATTTTTCTTTCTTTCTTTTTTTTTTTTTTTTTTTTTTTTTAACTATAAAGCCTTTTCTTTTAAACAGTAAATGCAAAAGGAGAGCTAACGTCAGCTAATGTACAGGAGCACACTGATATTGATTTTAGAACACAGACGTACACCCCCAGTGCAGCACTGGCCCAGACTGCTTAAGGCTGCTTGGAGCCACCCAATCTGCAGCACAGTGCTTCTATCCTGAACTCAATTACACAGAACCAGCTCCGACCTCCTCTGCACCCATTGCACAGTTGTGTGCAATGCTGATAATCCTCCCACAATAACACAGAGTGGGTGGGCTGCGCAATGCAGGAAAATTCCAGCAACACGTATCTGAACAAGACAAAGTGCTCCCAAGCAGCACGTGGAATCCTGCCCTGAAGTGTTTTGTTGGGTAGGTGCTGGGTACTGGTTTAGCAAATAAAATCTGTAGAATCCTAATTCTTCCTTCAGCGTACCAGCTTCATAAAATGAAACATTTCCTTTTGTGAGTCTGCTTGCAGGACTTCCTCACATTCAGCATATGCTATTATAACAAAAATTGAAGTGCTGTTCTTTTTCAGACATCTCCACACCACCACCTACACTGCAACTCATCACCTAATGCTAAACATGTGAGGTGGCAAGATTTTCAAGCAAAGGAAAGAAATAATTACCCTGAGCGAGCACCGCTCAACTGTATGCGGAGGATCACAGATAAAAGCCAGAATCAATCTGATGCAACGCATCACATTTTCAATGCTTCTAAAGTAATTGACATCGACTGTCCAAAGAAAAGACAAATTAAATTAAGAAGAAAGTGGCTACTATCTTGGACAGCAACAGAAATAATGGGTCCAATCAGAGTACTATATACAGAAACAAGTTAAGAGCTGGAAAATACTGGACCCACATGAATAGAATTATTGATTAACACTCAATCACCATTTGATCTCAGCATAGTGCTCACATGCTGCTTAATAAACTTCCCTGAAGTAACACACATGCCATTACCTGGGCTAATCTTCCAGTTGTTCCTCAAGACAAGAAATTTTTTATAGAGAATGTCTTCTTCTGAATACCTCCTTTCTCTTACAAACTCAGCCTTTTCTCTGCACACGTAAGTGCTGAGATGTTAACATGCAGGCACAGAAATGTGTTTTTATTTAAACACAATGGCAGAAACCTGAAATTCTGACCAATATCATTAAAAAAAAAGTGATTGTGCTGAAGGTGGTTTTTTGTTTTTCATTTGTTTTCTTGCTCATAATAGTGCTATTTTTTTAAAAACCTGCTGCAATGCTTTCTTGCTTTTGCATTTTGGCTAAGGAAGCAATACAAGAAAGGGTGGTTTTTTAACACTATTAACTTAAAGCCAAAACAGAAGCAGGAAACGCAGGAAGTCTCATAGGAAAGGTAGCCAGTTTAATTTTATTGTTGGAAGCTACCCCAAATTTTCTATTAACATTTGAACAGAGAATAGTTATGAACCTTTGAAGATTAAAGTTCATACACACCAAAATCATAGCTATATGCAAACTGGTGCTTTTATTAAATCAGACTTTTGCCATCCTAACATCAAGTTCTATGGATTCTGCTGTGATATTTAATGAAACCACAGAGCCTTGGTTCCTCAGGATAGTGATTCTACATTTTGAGCTAAAAAATGCCATTGTCAATCATTAAAATTTAATATTGATATGCCCTCAGCACTCAAGAGTTTAACTACAATGCAGAGAAATGCTCAGAAAGCTGTACTTTAAAGCATATACTTTTTGATCACGTAACTAAAACTACCGAAGCCCTACCCATCAGTTTTGGACCACAGGATGGCAACCAGCAAATAAAGGCAATGCTCCACACCATGGAATGGACTGCACACTTTCATCTTTATTGCCCAGTGTTAACACCAAACAGTGACTTTAAGAAAAAAATTAATAGAATATGCACACGTATATGAGAGGTAAACTAAGAATGGAAGGAAATAGAGTTCTCATGCCTGAGTCATCAGAGTTGGTGTATTTCTCGGCATGACGTTTGGTAAGGAAGGAAAAGGAAAAGAAAGTCTTGAGGTTGGAATACACGCAAGTTTTCAGTGCTTCCAGAGCAATTGAGAAGCACTGGCCAAAGAAAAAAAAGCCATTTAATTTTAGTTAAAATATTTTTTTCCATAATTCTTGTCATCAAGACAGGACCCTGCCTTCATTCTTTGAGCTACTGCATTGTTGCATTGCCTCCAACACTGCATTACTCATATGATTATCAGTGCAGATGTATTTTACAAGATGAATTCACAAAAGAACCCAAAGGAACTGGATTGCTCTGAGTGCCACCAAGAACTGTAACACGAGCCCAAACTTTTCTGGTCACCAGATCTAATAACTCTGGTAAGCCACAGCACACAAACCATTTCTTAGAGCAGCTTTAACATTCGATATTTCCTGAAGCATTTCGAACAAGGCACATTCTGTGCTGCCTACTCAGTCAAGAGAGGATGGAAACAAGGACTGCCGTGTGTGTTTTCCCAAGGGATGATCAGTTAAGAGGGAAGGGCACACAAGAGATGGGCAAAGGTGAGAAAAATAAGGGCTTAATATGCATGGTAGTTGAGTTTAGCAGCAGTCTCCCATACCCCTGTGCTACAGAATATTTCACAGATCAGTGAACTGAAAGCAAGGCAGTGAGGGGAGAGATGAAGGGTAGTAGCATCACCAGATGACATGCTGATGTAAAGCAAGATCTGACAGGACTGTCAGGAGTTCTCGGAGAATTAAGTGATATAGATGGACAAGGAATATAACATCAGTGAAATTCAGTATTAACAAATGTAAATTAATACACATGAAATGCTAACTTTTACATAAGTTATAAAACCTTACAGGATTTTTAATTAAACCATAAATTCTAGAAAGGGACTTGGAATGGCTCAGAAAAAAAAAAAATAATAATAAAAATAAAAATCAATGCTCAAATATTCAGCCGTGGTTTAAAATAGACAAAAAAAAAAACCCCTACCACACAAAAGAAAACAGAACCACGAATTCCACACCCTTGCATGAACAGAACTGACACTATGAAGTTCTATGAATGAATGTTCTAATGAAGTTCTAATAAATGCCTTCTAAAAGACAATATGGCAAACTCATATAGAGTAATGTGATGTGCAACCACTCCAAAAGATGCTACTAAACCCATTCTGGTTTCAGAAACAAGAAATAGCTCTGGGAAAGGACCCAGAAAAATTATAGCCACAATCAGATACTTAAAATGCAAATTTTAATCAGAGATAATCTGTGAGATGGTGTTCATGCAGAACACAGCCTGTCAGAACCTCCAATATCCATGCATGTGGGAAGACAGTGCAACGTAAACAGCACCCAAGAGCTGCATAGAGAAACTGTTACCACTGAATGCTGTCTGATCACTGACTCACTTCTTATATAGCTCTAGAATTTGGATTTTTATGACATTTTGGTACACCTCCTATCTGGAGATTTGACAGACCATCTACTCAAACTGCAGAGTTCTCCCCCTCTTTTTGTTACTCCACAACAGAATCCCCTACGTAAATCACTAGCAGCTTAAATTGTTTTAAGAATTGAATATTAAGCCTTTGGGAATGTATGATTTCCTTAGTAATTCTCTCAGTAGTGCACATCCTGCTAAAGACATCTCAACCTTTTCACCTCAGGAAGTACATATTTAAGTCATGTTTAGTGGGCGAAGATCTCTTTTCTCAGAGAACTAATGTCCTGGCTTGAAGCTTATATAAATCAATACCCCATGGATTAAAGCACTTCACTGATCTCTGGGAGGAGTCCATAAGAATTTCTTTCAAGCTGAAGAAAAATAAAACTTTAAGCCTTTTTCTGCCTTTCAGAATTAAAGAAAACATTATCAACTTTCAACACGGAAAAAAAAAAAGTTCTCTCTGAAGGCCAAGATTTGCTGAAACCATCAAGATTTGTTACATTTCTCAAGTGAACTTTGTATCTTTGTGTTTCACCAAGCAGACTACTAAAGTCATTAAGCCTCCAGCCTTCAGCTTTCCGGATAGGAACCTTGCAGATGCTGAGACCTGTTGGACACACAGAGCCACCCAGAACCCAGACTCACAAAAGTCTCTTTTCTAGGAGCCCATGACAGCAACTGACTAAAGCAAGGCTCAGCAGCAGCGTCCTCAAAACATTTTTCTACTCAAAGGAATCGTTCAAGAAAATTCTTACTTTTCCTTATATAGTATTAATGTTTCCTTATAGTATTAATGTTCATGAGAAGTCCAAATATCTGCTCCTTTCACCTACAAGAGAACTAGTACTGTTGTCCAAGTCACTGCATTTTCAGACTGCTTTCTTTTCCAGTGCGTAATATCTTCCAGGTCATCAACATCCCATCTTCTTCACAGGATTTCCTTTTAAAAGGCCCTTTGGTTTGAGACATTGGCTTGGGAAAAGCACGTCCCTCTCTTTTTTTTTTTTTTTCACTACTAAAAACCCAGACATTACCTCTTTACCAACAGAAAGATGATGACCAGGTTCCCTCTCCTTCCTGATACCAATTCCATTGAGATTAAACATTTAAACATGACGAAAGCCACTCCATACTTAGAAAAAAACCCTCACTAATTCACCAAAACATGAAGACAATCCATAGGGAGGGATATAATATCAATCAATAAATAATTCACCGGTAATTATTTCAGTACAGACGTTAGAGAATTGCAGTGCCAACAATAATACTGTGTGCATATGTAAAATACCTTGCAATTTCCATCTTTTCTACTTGTCCCTGCACAACAGTAAATTACCAGCACTCAATAGATCTGCGTGGTTGGAAGATGCAAGTGTCATCAGTAAAGAAGATGCAATTGAAAATCCTCCACTGTTTCCTCTCATCAGCTCCACTGCCTGCTGATCCTCTCCACAGTCACTTCTAGGCTGCATTAGATTTTGCTCCCTATCATAAGAACTCTTTAGACAACTGCTTGTAATAAAAGATGGCTTGTCCAGATCTAAGTGTTTCCCAGGCCACTTAAAACTTAGAAGACTGGAACAAAATAAAGATTTGACAGGAATAGTTTGTGTGTAAAAAGATCAATTCTTAAAAACAGCTACCTATACTCAAACATAAAATGGAGTTGCTTGTCTCAAATCTAAGATGAATGGACTGCTGATGAAAACAGTAATCCTTTCAGCTCAATTTCAATTCTTTCAGAACAGCCCTAGGCCTGTCCTCAGGATGCAGGTGCCAAGTGGACTTGTACAAACAAAACACAAAAAACAAAGAGCAGGCACTTGCAAAATGAGGATACGAAAGCACAATATAGTCCAAGCAGAAAATCTACCCATCAGCTCTAATGAAAGGCTATGCCTGCAAGAAGCAGGACAATGGGAAACCAAATGGGACATCAATAAGAAAAGAGGTATCCGATATCTATTCAACATTTCACTGCAGAAGAATCTTGTGAGAGGGGAAAAAAAAAAGAAAGAAAAAAAAAAAAAAAGGAAGAATGAAGAAAAGCACTAAAAATGAGAACATGAAATCCCATCCACCATAAGGACCCAAGACATCGGCAAATCCCTCTCTACTGAGGTGCCAGGTTAGTCCTGTCCAGAAGCAAATGCAATTTGTTCTCTACATTACAACAGGGTGACCTTACACAACTGTTTTCAGCAGGTGCTAGGAGCCAGCATCCCCATTCAGATACAAGCCATGTTTGGAATCCGGCTTCCATCAGAGATTTATTAGATGTACTTTCATATACTAAACCAATTTGAAGGATACATTAAAAACAGAGGGCTCTTCCCTACTGTGATTGTATGCCTTAATCAAAACAAAACCAAAGTCTGGAGGAGGAGTTTCATTTATTAACCTCACTGCAATCATAATTGGATAGTCTAACTGCTCAGATTATTCCAGTGATTCAACTGCAGTGCAATACAAATAAAGATATCTGTACAAAGTGGACTGCAAAGAACTGAAAATTAAGACCTAATTAACTATACATTTGTGCATCATTGCCCTCTAATAGAGTATGGAAAACTGAAGGCAACATGCTATTATACATCATGTGCTATTATTCACTTAAGTGTCTAAATTACAGAGTTTGGGAGACAGTAGTTACGAGCTTATTAAAAAGCCATTTAGTTCACCATATAATACACAGACTCTTTTAGAGACCGAAATAGGAAGCATAAAAGCAGCATGTGAATAGCAAGTCTCAATGAGAAATTATTCCTGCTGCCATAATGACAGATTTCCCCTCCAGAATTCTGTTTCCCCTATCACACTGAGCCACAGCAAGCACTACAGAAGCATTTCTGGAGTCTGATCCACACACTTCACATTTTTCTTCTTTAAAAACTTGAAGAAAAAGCTTACTGAGTGCAAACTGTGAGAGGTGTTCACAACTCCTCAGACAGCTGTACAAAACTGCTGATATAAACTAAATAAGGATGAAGTTAAAAGACCTAAAAATTCAGACTAAACTTGGTTTTTCAGACCAGAAATTCTTGGGGCGTGAGAGTGAAACAAACCTCTACATGGGTGAGAGCAGTGACACAGGTTGGGTTATTATAGAAGTAGAGAACATCCTTGGATGTGCAAATAGTTAGATGTGGGGATAAAAACAAATTTAATGCGTGCAGCGTATGCTACGGATGGCTTTGGCACAGCTTGCTCAGACACAAACAAGATGCTGGGCAGCCATCAATCACATGGCCCTTAATGAATTCCTGCTGATGCTTCACACTCAGCTATTGCCTTTTGTATTTCTTTCTTATCCTTTTCACCTTGTGCCTAATTGATTACAAGCTCCACTAACACTGGAATTTGTTCAGCTTGACAGCACGCAGGGTGAGAAAGGAGCACAGGAGATGGGTTGTGGCTGAGCAGTCAGTCCCAAGCTTGGCAACAGCACCCTGCCAATCCCACCATTAGCACAGAGCGAGGCCAGGGATCCATGCTGGAGTCTGATGGACACCCCAGACCCACGCACACTTCCACGGCCCTGCATGGACCAGACACTTCTAAATAAAACCTTTCCTGCCCTGCAAACGCCCACTCCCAAAACACAAATTCAAGGTTTTACCCACTCAGCATTTCAGAAGCCATTTAATGTCAGAAATAGTTTTCTGAACACTCCCTTCCTTTTCCCTCAGAGGACTTCACAGAGCATTGGGAAGAGTGAAGAAAACTTCCTTTCAGAGTTTAAAGTATTTAAATAGGAATATATAATCAAGACAGGCTAAAATATTTAAAAGAATTCCTAAACTGTGTTTTGTTTCATGTGAAGGGATTTATGTGCCTTTATCACAGAGACCACAGCTGCTGAGCTAAAACAATATCTTATGTTCCATTTTTCTTCTCTTCATTATTCCTTCAGCAGCAATTCACATTAACCATAGCATAACTTTTATCTTAACAGCTGATAAGAGCTTTTGAAGGACTCATTTATACAACTTCTGTTTGAGTCAAGAAGGCCATTAGCATCTCCATATTCAACAGAGATAAACTGCAGCCATCCCAACACTGCACAGTACAAAAGTAATGCAAGCAACCCCTCTCCCACACTATTTTAATTATTCAATATACATGTCCTCAGTTAGCAGCACTAAGCAGAAAGTAACCCTTCTACAATCAAGTGTGCCACACATTGATTTTATAATAATAAGAGTTTAACACCATCAGTAACTAATACCACATGCATATACATATGATATGATCTTGTACATATTTACCATACTTATGTTTATAAATACAGCTCATTGGTTTGCTATCATGTTAAAACAGTTTCTAGTGCCACCCCCTCCAGCAACCATGCCACCATCCATGCCAACTTTGGCTCAAAAGGCAGAAATAGGTGCCAGGAGTTGCAATACCTTCATTGTGTTCTGCTCTGCAATGGCATGATGCACATTATTCTTCATTTCACTTCTCCACATATTTTGAATTTTTGTGTTAAGGAGAGTAAAGTTGTTGGAATAGAGTATCTCAATATTAATGTTTTTCAAGAGTTGAGCAAGAAATTAATGAAAAGCAGTTGTACTTGCCACATACATTTTTTGGATCACATTTAAGCATGTTGATGTATCACAATGTTGATCATACTTCTAACAGCACATATCTGAGGGAACATAAAAGAAAAAAAAAAAAAAGTCTCTTTTTATTCCAAAAATGCCTTGAAACTTACATTTCCAAGAAAGTTTCTTCATTTCAACATGAAGAGCCTCAGTTCAGTGCAGAATGCCAGAAGCAGGCCTCCAGATCAGTGCAGCTGCTTGAATGGCCAATGAGCTGCTGGGCTTCACCCTCCTCACTGAACAAAGCAATTGCTGATGGGGAAAAAACAATGATTAAACATGTAAGTTACTTCAAAAGGGGCTAGAAAGCTATCTTCTAGTCAGCTTTTTCTGCCAGTGATTCCAGGTCATTTACGAAGTCTTCCTTCATCTTACATGATCTAAATTAAGAGCTGAACTGAAGAACCAGCCATATGAATTCCACTTGTCCCCACTCCTGGATGTGCCACCACCTCCAGTGATGCACTCACTGATGCATTAGTTGTTGTCTACGTAGGCAATTTCTCACTCACAGAAGGCATTTGCATTGAAGTCTCCCCAGGAGCTATGCCTGGAGATGCCTATGTCTCCACTCCTGTTACAGCTCAGTAAGGATAGACAGATGCATATCTATTTTACTGCCAATTACACAGCATTACTCAAGCCACATCCCTCCACCTTTCCCCCCAAACACACCAGCAGAGTTACCAAATATTTAATGTATGCAGGAATCCTGACATAAATGAGACATTAGAACATGCCTTAAATTCTTCTGCATTGCCAATTCAAGCAGATACTTTTGTGATTAAGCACAATGCGGTTATGCAGAGAGCAGAGATGGGCACCTTCACAGCATAGATCCACGTCTGCATCCCTTTGTTTGGATGCCTTGTAACTGCTTTCAGCTCTGTCTCCATTCTGACAGCTGTGCTGCAGCACATATACTACAGCCAGTGCACAGTTGTGAGACATTAATCCAAACACAGCTCCCCCTTCACAGCCCGTTTGGGGAAAAGGCAGCACAGTCCATAAACCCTGTAGTAGAGGTGGGAAAAGGCACACATTCACGTGGACTAAGTGACATGCTTTTGAAACGTGAACCAGGCCTCGGGAGCATCAGAGGGAAGTAGTTCAGCCCATCTATCCCATCAGCACCAGCAGGAAAATAAGCTGGCCACAAATCAAAGTCCTACAGGCGTTAAGACATTGCTTAAAATGCAAAAACAAGGCAGAAGAATTACACCATGGTAAGTAAAATAAACAAGCTCTTTTTGGCACGTAAAGCCATTTTCCCAGACAAGCAAAATCCCTGTGGTGACTTAGCAGTATCCCAAACCATTGGGACCCATAGCCCTGAGGATGCTGAAACAATGTCTTTCACAGAACTGAGTATGCTCAGTGCCATGGTTAAATCACACTCACAAGAGACCATAAGTGACCATAGGTAAGCCATGGCTACAGCACTCCTCACAGCCAGCCCGGTCTTACCCCAACTCTGTTACCTTTCAAGTAACACAGTTGGCATCATTAACAACGGTGATGAATCCCTTTATAGATGAAAAACATATTTCTTACGCTGCTCTTTCCACCTCAAGCCATAACAACTGCTTGAATAAAGACCTGATAAACTCAATGCATGCATTTTAACTCACATTTCAAGGTTAAAGAAAGTCACTCTAACATAGCCTACCTATAGATAAACTTACGTTGCAATTCGCCCCTTGGGCTTTTAATTACTCTTTCCTTCAATGTTTGTTTTAAAACCTTCCATATCACATTCCTGTTCCTTCTGTAAACACACAGTGTCATGCCTCCAACACACCAACTGCTGCCATTTAGGGCAATAAATCATTTCTGCACAAGTTCGTGTTCTATTAGAAACAAAAATCAAGAAATAGCAAAGAATGAAAACTCAGCACTTCAATGTGCAATGTAGAAGTTTAAAAATTGTTTCAAGGTAAAAACAAACAAAAAGACACAACAGCCAACCATGGAACACAGAAAATCCACAAAACTTCTTCAGTACAGACAGGGCTGATGTACAAGTGAAGAATAAACAACATGTTAAGGTCACCCAAGCAAACACAAGCTTTTTTTAGAGCTTCTCATTCAATAATCCCAAAACATAGTAGTTTGCTAAGAAATGGAAATTCAGTTTGTGTTTTCCCTCCAAAAGAAGAAAAATTAAACATCTACTTCTTTTTTTTTTTTTTTTTTTAAACAGAAGGCATGCACCAATTTTTCTCTGCCATACGATACCTAGAGCAATGGCATTCCTACTACTTCACTGTGCCACTTGTCCAAACAACTGCTGCAACAGGTAATACAACCACTATTAACATACAATCTACATCCAACATTCTAGTTCAGTGCCTTAATGCAGTTATAAAAAAAAAAACAAACCTATCTTCCCATCAGTGCTCTGGGGCAACATCATCATGATGTACTTCAGGTTCACCAGGGAGGCAGGAGCCACCCCAGGTAGCTACCAATTGGTGCCTCCTGAGAGCTGAGCAAGGCAGGTAGGCAGCGAGGTAGCTACAGCTTTGGCTGACCACTTCTAATCCCATTTTTGCAAGCTGTTTGGTCCCTGTAAGCTTTTATTAGTGGAGGTCACACCACTGGTCCAGACCTGAACTGTTATTTCAGTACAGTGGTTAACCCCATTAATCTCACGTGGCCACTCCATGGCACCAACCTGCTTCAGCTGCACTGCTCTCACCTTGCAAAACTGAGAAGTTCTCCCCAGCTGGAGCTCCTGAGTGTAACTCTTTTGCTTTAAGTTTAAGCTTTTTATTGAACTTGAGATGATAACGTGGTGCCTTCGAAGCAGCTACGACTCACAACTATCAAAACATCCATTTCAAAAGCACAGGTAATTTTATCACCTATTTCCATACAGTATGCCAATACTTTCTGCATCATATTATAGAAAGCTTCTCTAGAGGAGCCAGGTTTTTATGCATGTACTGATCTGCTTGAAAAAAGGACTCTTTCATGAAAAGCTTTTGAGAAAGGCAGAAATGCTGCTCATCCCCAAGCTTGCCACATTCAGACAACATCTTCTTGGAAAATGTTGGGCTTTGTTTTCATTTTTATCATCCAGCTCTGCCTGTTTTACTAGCTTTATAATGCATCTCTCCAGACCTTCTTAAACTTTCTGCTGTGCCATGAAAGCATTTGAGTTATCTTACATTTCTGAGTTACAAACAGTAAATAAAAGTTACAGACATCTCTACATTAGGAATTGCAAGGAAAATCCAAAGGAGTATAGCTTGAAATTCCTAGACCCAAACTTTTCTGAGAAAACAAATCATATTTATTACCAAATTTAGCTACTTTTAGAATCTTTCAGGACAAATACAGGTCTTAAAACAAATAAGGTCTTAAAACAAAAAACTAAATGCATAGTTTTAAAACTATCCATGTGTATATACATACACACATACATGCAAAACATCATTAGGGGGCTTATAATGTATTCAGTATAAAGCATGCCTTCCTAATGCTCCATAGTGCAGTTTTATCTCAAGGTTAGCAACTAGTTCTGCGTGTGGAAGTTTGGCTTATTTCACTCCTGAGCCTTGCAGCTCATTTCATCATCCAGCCCCTTTGTGTAATTAAAATTAATCAATTTACATGCTGGCTACTGCCTCCACCTGAGCACTGGCAAGTATCCTCCTCGAGCCAGTGTTTGGGAGCATGAGCCATTTTGGAGTCACAAGTACATGCATCACTACACACTATCCTTAGATTACCTTTGTCTTTTTTAAAATCTAAGTTCAGCTTAATACTTTCTTCTCCAGTTTCCACACCTCCTCCTGCAAAGAATCTTATCCCACCATGGTGTTTACCTACATCGAAAATATTTTCCTGTAACCTCAAAGAACCCCAATGCTGTCAAAGCCCAGTTTCACTATGTCTCCTGAACTGATCCCACACCATCCACTCCTGGTTTTACTGCTGGCGTGTTCCGTGTATTAGCAGTCTTATTTTAAACCTTGGCACGGGCATAACTTAAATAATCCATGGATTTAAAACATCCTTGGCACTTAGTGAGATGAACCTTAACAGCTTGCTGGGAGTGACAGGATTTATCAGGTCAAAAATTAAGGGGTTACAAGCCCAAATCTCAGATTTATAACACAAGCTCATGTTTCTCAAATTAAGTCCTAATGTGAGCTGGAATACTGTCAACCAGCTTCGCTATTGCTTTTTCCAGGCCCACACTTACACTTCCAGATTGTTCAGAAGCACACAGCAGAAGCAGAGGAGCAGGCCAAATCCCTCAAAGCGAATCTTTTGCTTGAGCTATCTGTCTTCAAATGGATCTACAGTGTAGCACAGTTTTAGCCACAAGAACTCAAAGAAGGAGAACCCAAGCTTTAAATTTAGGAAAATAACCATTTCATTCAACACATTCACAAAAAACTTGAGTTAGGAAGAACTTTCTCTATACAAAAAACAAAAAAAAAAAAAAAAGAAGTTCACACAACACCACTGCATCTGTGGCTACCCACTGGCTGCCCAACCCAGAATAAAGACACTGGAAAAGCCACAAGCCATACCTGTGTTTCACAGCCAAGATGTGGCAGTGCTGGTGACCCTCAACACAGGCCAGGAAACAGTTAAAATGCAACTCCCACGTGAGGTACAAAAGCATCAATGATACTTTGAGTTTCCCATCACTCCTGGTCTGCCTTGGCTCCACATCTCCTACAGTGCTCTGATGTCCCTAGGAGACTAACAGTTCTCCCACCTTAATCACCTTCCCCAAACTAGAAACACCCAGGTCAGGTTGGATGTGGTCCTGGGCAGAGTGATTTAGTGGGTGGCAACTATGCCCATGGCAGGGGGTTGGAATTAGATGATCTTCAAGACCTAAGCCATTCTGTGATCCTGTGGTTGCTTTCAATTCATTGCATATCCCTCCATCAGGCTTATATTTTGCTGCAAGGCTGTCAGTACACTGCCAGGCTTCACAGACCCAACTCCCCGGACCACTTATGTGACTGCCTGATGATCTGCACCCAGTGTTATCACATTAGAATATATCTCGTAGGTCTTCAAGAGAGATCTTTTAGCTTCTGAATGCCCGTATATCTACCCCAACCTGCTTCCTGTATATTGTTTTGGTATATAAAATATACTGATCATTAAGCTTAGTCTTTTTTAAAAAAAAAAAAAACAACATATCCCTGTGTCAAAGGGAAATATATAGGAGAATTCACCGAAAACGAAGCTAAGAAGAAACAAGAATTGGCGAAAAATGCAGTTAGATAAACACCTGATGTAACAGCATGGAAAGATCACAAAAATAAGGTTAGAACACATTGATACAGCCAAGCATTGTTTGCTAGCAGTTCTTGCACATGTTTGAGTAACAGCACATGTTTAAAGCAAATACTGTCTTCTCACCAAGTTATTTTAATCTCCTTGGGTAGTCATCTCATCAGCCCACAAACTTATATAACAATGCATCCAATCTCAAATATTTCTGAGGCAGAAAGTTTGAACATTTGAAGTTATTTTGCTTCTGTGTCACATACACAAGTGTTTTCAAACATTTTTCTTATTTCTGATGGCCTTTTAAGCTAACAGACTTCAAATTCCTCAAAAACAAAACAAAACAAAAAAATCTTATTTGCCAAAGCTTTCCATATCCAGGAGTGTTAGCTAAACCCCTCCTTATACTGACGGCCTCACATTGTTGCACTGTTTTCCAGAAGTGTGGTGAAAACACAAAACAAAGAAAAACAAAAAAATAGCAAAACCATGCAAGCAGGTTCTCACTGGACTTTAAAAATATGACTTATTTCTCAGGTACACAGTTCTCACCACTATTCAGATTCAAGTGAAATAATCTTCACCACCTTTCCCTTCTTCTTTACCCATCAGCATACATGTCATTGCTACTGTTTTTTAAGCTGACCCTCATATCTGAACCTTTGGGAAAAACTAATATCAAAATAAAATTTAATTTCCTGAAGGGCAAAGTTTGTTTCATACTGTTTCATTTTCTTCTCAAGTTTCATAACTTAATAAGAATTTGACGATAAGTAATGAAAAGCATGATTTCATTCTGCTAGCCTGGATGAACAGAAAATCTTGGTGGGAATTGTGTTTTGTAGAAGCACACACCCTCTTGCACATTGCTATCTTGTGAAGTTCTACATCTCTGCACGTTTTCATTTCCTCAGCATCTCCAACAGGCAGACAAAGAGGCTTCCATCTTGCAGCCATCGGGATCAACCCTGCTCCCATCCCAGCAATGGGAAGGAGAGCACCAATGGCTGATGAGACTTTTTTAGAGAAAACAGCAAGAGATATTTATGTAACTTCTCCTTGAATTATTTTACAGCATTCTAAGAAAAAAGGGTTACCAGAATTTAACTCTGTCCTAACACACTTCAATAGAAACATGAACACGTTTTATCCCTATGCTTGTTTCTTTCAGGATCAGCCAGCCCAGTGATGCATCCAACAAGAATTCCCTGCAGCAAAACCATGGGCATCATCTTCAGTGGCAGAGGTCTCCAGACACAACCCACAGGATAGCCAGCATGTCTTTTGGAAATTATTTCTGCTTGCTCCACTTAACAAAGAGATCTCTCACTACCATCTCACACCACTCCAGCAGCTGTCCATGAACCAACCAGGCTTCAAATTTTGATTCAATTTCATGTTAACACCCAAGTGCCTACCAGCTCTGTCTTCTGCAAAAACCTGAAGCTGATCTGGCAATCTGGGAAAATTAGGGGACTAACACCCCATACACGTTCCCAGCTCCACTGGAAATCACAGGGCTTGCAGGAGCTCCATTGGTGTTCCCTGGTGGTGGATGGAGAAGGCAGAGCAACCAGCAAGACCTCTTTCCTGCTCCAAGAGTATTGGCCCTACACCTCTGTGTATGTCATGGAAACTAGATCCAGGGCACCCAGGATACTTTGTAAGGCTACACAATGGCATAATGCTTAAGGTTTTCTAAGTACTATGCATGCCAAAATCATCTAGGTTTCCTACTGCATTTACTTTCAGACAAATAGCTCCATAAGTTCGTACATCACATTGCACATGTATATATATCTTTGTACTGTGTAAATAACCAAATTAAACTATCTTTCCATTATGCTGTGTTTAAATCCCGATTTAATCAGGATAGCACTGAATTCTCCTTATGAGAGAACACCTCCTCCATATTCCTCTGCCTTGTGATTTCCTTTCATCTTCCATAGCCACACAATTTCATACCTTGCAGAGAAACATCCTTTCCTGACAATAATCCTCTTTGCAAATAGAATTAACAAGGCAAATGTAAATACTGTAGCAATGAACTAGTTGTCATATTTAACTAAGCTACTGCTTCCAGATAATGAAATTCTGTATTAAATACATAGGATGGCTTAATGTCAAGCTCCTACTTTTCTAAATTAGGCAGCTAGCCAGTAAGCACCCTGCAGCACCTCCCTCCATCCCATTTGTGAAATTATACTTCAGATGTTTCCAATAAAGGCTGAACTGATTTGTGCCAACATTAGTCACACCAAGTTACTGTAATTCAATGACTGGAATACATTCTATCCTGAAAATGCTACAAAGAAGCTATATGTTTCTATAAACAGACAACAACAAAATAGGAAAACTTTAGGGTGGCTTATTCTGTTCTAACAAGTTGATTCATAAAGGTAAAGAACATTTTGTGCCTGCCAGTTTCTCTCCCTTTGGAATCTGTCCTTTACACACAATAATTATACCAGGAAACCTCTCCCCACAGCCAAATAACAAACACAAGAAAAATTAGTTCTGAAACAGTCCTGTATGAACCACATTTTAGTGCCTATAACAAGCCTACGGGTGTTTTTTTAAACATGTGTTGTACACTGGATATCTGCAGATGTTTAGAAATGTTTCTTTCGCTCCCTGTGAAAATTAAACTGTGCTTGCATTAAAGGAAAAAAAAAAAAGAAAAAAAAAAAGAAAAAAAAGAACCCCACACCCTTCAACAAAGAAACTAAACACTGCAGAGCTGCTTAAAAGCATATCATAGCCGAGCATGCCTTACTCTTCCAAAACAAGGGTTTTCCCAAGGGCAGGCAGAGCTGATGCTTGTCTGATGGGATACATTACCTGGGGTACAACACAACCCAGCAAGGAAGACAAAGGAAAGAAAGATTTCTAAAGGAAAAAAAAAAAATAAAAGAAAGAAAAAGACAGGGAAACAGTAAGAGCTAGATGACTGAATCAGAAGGTTACAACTCTATTCTGGCATTGTTACAGAGGGACACCACTGAGATTTCAGAAGAGGTTTTTAAATTCTGAAGTCCAAAAGATTAAGCTGTCAAGAAGAAGCCTGATGTAAGTTTGCTGAGGAGTATTTCAGCAGCACCAGCACTATTCGTAAAGCAACATAAACCAGAATTAGAAACGTTGGCTATCTAGCATTGAGATCAGAAGTGAAAACCTGCATATTCTGTACCAAACCTTTCTCTGTCAAGCAGCATTACTCTTACTGTACTATTACTGAAGCTAACAGTTTACATTCATGAAGAAATACCCAAGAGTAAACCATGTCTGACTCCATTCATCTCAGACCTGTTTTAGATTTCTATCAACTGCAGCACATAGGCTACTGATAAAAGCAGAAATCTGCATCTTTTTAATCATGCAAACAGTTATGCAGAATGCTTTAAAAGGCACTAATCAGCGTTATACAAGATGCAGTGTTTCTTCAGCAGAAATGAAAAATCTGAACATTTACTCAAACAAATGCCACATTTTCAGGGGAGACAGAAGCTCAGCACATTTCGGTTCAAAAAAAGAAAATCCATGTAACTGTAGGAGACAGAACTTAGAGATCCACCCTAGATCTTCAACTAAACTGAGCCTCATTTTTTCATTCTAAACACACAGAGGACCACGAGGCTCAGCAGCAGCCTGCAGATGCACAAGGCCTGGAACTATCGAAGTTCTTCAAAGGTGCCAAACACGGATAGGATGCAGCCATATGCTTCAACCTACATGGATTTCCAAAAGGACTTCAAATTCCCCTCCCCAAAAGGTGAGGGGTTTCTTAAGGGAACTCAGGTGAGAGAGATAAGAGGAAAGGTCCTGTGTGGACAGATAAGAGGGCTGAAAAATGGAAACGGTAAGAATAAGGGTACCCAGTCCCTTCCTGCAGTGAGCAGGAGTCACCATGAAGTTCTGCAGCCATCTGTGCTCAGACCTGAGCTCTGTGACACTCACCTGAGATCAGGAAGGAGTCTGAGCAGTGGGCTGAGGATGCTGCTGATGGAACAGCTATCTGGGTAACAAGGAGGGGATGCGAGGAATTCCAGATAATCCTGTGAGACTGAGCTGTGAACTAGCAAATAAACATAAGTGGCAAAAGATGTACAAGAGAAAGGTACAACCATGATTTCGCACAACTAATGGACTCCAAAATGATCACACACCAGCACATCTTAGTGTTACAAATTGACATATCCAGGAAACTACCTTGGTAGCAATCCAGAAAGCTAATAAAATGTTACAAATCATTAAGAAAACAAAGCAACTACATAACACCAAAGCTCACCTACTGTTGAAAACTAAGTCTCCAAACAAAGGAGCCCAGACAAGAGCAAAGAGAATGAGGGAAATCTCAAACAACCCAAAGAAGGCCTACAGACATGCAGCACACCTGACCAAAGGTCACGGTGCCTGCAATAAGGTCCCAGGGGGGCTGCAGACAGATCAGATTAGTATTTGGGATAGAAAGCCACCAGACGTTCTGAGAACAGCAGAGGGTGTACCCAGCTCCAGCAATCCCCAGCTGAGAACAACCAGAGCCTCTGAGAGCACATATAGAGGAGGTTCTGCATAAGGTCATCCTGTTCCTATTTTTCCCCTGCAGAACATATATTTTTTAAAAAGGGCGACTCAAGCAGGACACCACACAAAGCATTCTCAATGGTAACCCCTGCTTCTTAAAGCTCTGAGGATAGCAATGTTCTGTTCAGATCCATACCAAGACAAGGACAGGATAACAGGCCCAGTAGTGCTGGGGTGGCTGCCCATGAGGTATGGAGCCCATCAGCCCACAGAGCAGCTCAGAGGGGCAGCAGGAGGTCAGTGAGAAGATCTCTGCTTTTGGTGGGGTGGTAGACTGGAATGTTATACAGCAAAAAGCACCCTTATGCTTGGGAAGAGGGTTTGGAGGAGCCAGGAGAAGAACTGATATAGATATACGTGTTCCAGGGTCTTCTGCAAGGGATGTAAGTCAGAAAAGCATAAATGCACCCATCTTCACTCTTCCTCAGTGAATTTTCATGTTTGATTTCAGTGGGCCACAAATAAGCCTAAAGTATAAGTCAACCTGCAAGAGGCCTTCTCTGCAATGGCACAAGGCTGCTTTCTGTCAGAGCACACAGGAAGGGAAGGGGAGCATGCAGAAGTACTCAGAGGCATCTCAGAGGTGTTGCTCAGAGGTGCAACCAGCTGAGCGCCCTGTGGCAGCATCGCATCCTGCATGGCCATTGCACTGGACTAATCCTTGGTACGTTCATTGCAGCTGCTCTTCCATTTTTATATTTGTTACATCTTCTAGAAGCTGTCATGTACTTATGAGAGTCATAGGACCTAGTGCATAGCATCTGCAGCTGGTTGTACTTAGTATTGCACACACAATATTTTTAGAATGGTCTACAGGCTTCTGAACAAGTGGAACTGTTGCAACCACTACTCAAGATAACTCTCAGCTGTTCTGCAAAACAGTAAGTGAAACAAATCCCATGCACAATGACATACACTAGACCTATCTTCAAAGTTACTTCACATTTCATTCATCTCAGTCCTCTAACCACAGCATAGTTTAGAGCACTGCTCTCAGTTCACACCATCTGGATCTGCCACCCCTTTCAATTTCTGTTTTTGAGAATCTGTGAATTACTTCAGCTAATATAAATGTTTTCTGAAGTTTATTTTTTAACCTGAAGGATAAGCTCAAACAGGTCACACATAGATTAAAAAATTGTCTCTTTTTGCACAGTTTTGATGTAAAAATCTTTTGACTTGATCAGATACTACTCTAAGTCAACACATAGCATTTTGGAGGAAAAAAGCCTAAACTTGCAAAAATATTTCAGAAAGCATCCACTAAGCATACTGCAATGCTTTCTAAGCAGTGATACAATCCGTAAAGCAAGCATTTTATTTTAATGTCATTTGTGAATGTCAGATTTTTAAAATAAGAAACACTGGCACAGAAAATGTATATCCAGTTAGCACAGGCGTACAGAAAAGGTTTCCTGAGTCACCAAGTCTCTCTTTTAATACCACAGCCAAGCACATGACAAACTTCCTCGATATATCTTTAAGAGGCAGTCAGGGGTCCTGCTTCCATTCCTCCCATTTGAAGGTCATTCCAGAACCTCACTCCATTTAGGGAAGTAACCGTCTCAATTCCTGCTTAAGTTTATTCATGCCAGTTTACATCCATTTGTTCCCATGCCAACATTGTTCTTTAGTTTAAATAGCTCCTCTCCTCTTCTAATGTTTATATCCCTGCTGTATTTGCAGATTGGAATCATATCCCCTCTCTTAGGCCTCATTTGCTTGGCTAAAAGGCCTGGCTTTTCTCACCTCCTCTGGTAACACTGCTGCTTCTCCTCCCCAGTCACCCTCTGCACCTGTCCCACCTGAAGCACCCAGCGCTCCCTAAGAGCTCTCACCTATCCCACCAGTCCTTCACCACCACATTCACCTGCCCACAGCAGTAGGATGGCAGCAGTGTGGCCTTAGAGGAGCTAACACACCCAGCAAGTCTCCTCCTGCTATGCTGTTCCCAGCTGCAAAGTTCCACTCACAGTAGAGCAGACAAAGGCAAAATCTCATCTTTGCCCACAGGAGATCTATATACAATGCAGTACAAATACAATACAGCATTGTGTGTTTTCAGCATGGATTCCAAGTGTAATTGCACATCCTAATATAGAGCTTCTGAACAGTATGGATTTTTTTATCTGGCTGAGATGTCATCCACTGATTACTCACCATCACCTACCAGCTACTAGGATTTGTTTCAGTCATTGCCCAGCCTCTAGTAAGAAATCCCTACAGCAGGCATTCTCTAGTACTCAAATCTCTCCTAACCAGCCCCCGAAATCACAGCTCCCTGCAGCTGCAATGCTCAGCAGTACTGCTTAAGTATTTCCTAAGGAAAGTACTGCCCTCCTGATAAGAAAGGACAGCAGAATCCACCCAGGAGCCAATAAAAATGAACATTTTGGGTCACTGATCCCTGGCATATTTGCAAAAATGGAAAAACAGGAAAAAGAAGTAATCCAAGTTTCCACAGTACGCATCCCTGCATTCCCCCTGAAGAGTCCTCTCCGAACCTTCATTTCTCTAAAACAGCAGAAAAACAAGAAGAGAACCCAGAAATACTCCATCAAATACCCATCGCTGCAAAGGAAAAAACAAAATACCCACACACTTAATGTGGCTGCTCTACACAAGGAAGTTACTCAGCCAAGATTTCGTCACAAGGTCATCATCACAGGAGGATGTCTCTCCTTTTAAGTGCCAAAACATCTGCACACATTTCAACTAAACTTACTTAAGGCTGGCAGAAAATAGTCTGAGATACAAGACAGTCAACTCATTCAGGCTTTTCAAAAGTGCTACAGCATGAGATGGCAGAATGGTGCCATATATCAGATCTAGAATGAACTGGAGACACACATCAGCAAGCCAGAGGACACAGCAAGCCTGCAGTCAGCAGCCTGTATCTCTGCTCTGGGATAACTCAGAGGGTCTCACACAAAGCCCTGTAACTTGCTGCAGATACTGGCATCCCACACAACTTGCTGCAGACATCATCACCCCACAAAACTACTAGCAGCTTGCACAATGCTTACTAGCAAACCTACACTATGAATGCAGCCTGGTTTTCATTTAAAGCACAGAATTGCAGCCATTCTCCCTAACAAGCAGGAGCCCAGCCAAGAACCTAAAGCACAGTGATCAAGCAGGCAAAGCAAGCAAGTACAAATACAAACCACAACACTTCTCGTTTTATTTCATCTGCCCAAATTCTCTCTCGGGCCGCAATGGAAGCAGCTTCACTATTGTCATGAGACCTAAGCTAAGAAGTTCAGAGGAATTACACCAGGTCCACATTTTGTTCTGAGGACTGTTTCTTTACATACTCCCATTCACAATCCTGCATACAAACCTCAAGTATCATTTAACCGGAGCCGAACTTGCAAAAAGCGCAGTCTAACATTCTATAACTTATAATAACAACTACACTAGCTACTTCTACAGACACTTTACCCACTTCCCATGTCGTTTTACCTCCCCACATCCAACAAAGCGAGATCCACCGCAGCTCCCTATCTATGCAGGAGGGAACGCCGGCACCGCGCTGCCGCCCGGGCCGCCAGCAGCCGCAGCAAGAACAGCAGCAGCTCCGCGCTACCGCTCCGCCCTCGCCCCGCCGGCAGAGAGCCGCGGGCTGCAGCACACCGCCTGCGGGTAGGGATGCGGCCCCGCACGGGCAGCGGAGCTCGAGCAGCGCCCGCCGGCCGGGCCCTCCTTTTGTGGGCTCCGCCGAGAAGAGCGGAGCCGCGGCACCGCAGGCGGCCGCGTACCTGGAGCCCCTCCGACCCCGTGAGACGCGCTACGCTGCGCTACCCGGCCATCCCAGCCCTGCCGCGGGGAGAACGCACCTGACGCCGCTCCGCTCCCGGAGCGCTCGAAGCCCGCAGCGGGATGCAGCCAGCCTGCCGGAAACGCTTCCCAGCCTTACCCAGGAAACGATTCCGGCCGCCGGCCGCCACCGCCCCTCCTCTCCCTCCTCCCTGGCCGCCGCCCAGCGCCGCGGGCCGCAGGGGACCGGGCGGGCGGGGCCGCCGCCGGAGGCGCTCGGGCTGGGGGCGGCGGCGCCACGTTGGGTACCCGAGGCTCCCACCTGCAAGGGAACGCCTCGGGGCGCTCCCGGCCACGGAGGAGCGGTGCGGGCTGCGTTCCGAGCACGGAGAATGGCCAGGAGGGCCAGTCCTGAGCCTCCCTGCTCTAAACACGCCTGCAGTATAACAGGATAGGGCTGTGAGTCCCTGGGCAAATCTTGAGATGCAGCAGTAGGATTCACAGCGATGCAGCGAGTAGCTAATAGTGGGGCTTAAATGAGTACACTGGTGGGAAATTGTTTAAAACCTCAGCAATTATTTGGGGGGGTTGTCCTGTCAAGGTTTTGACGTTAGGGGGAAGAAACTGCTCAGTGCTGAAGCAAAGATTTTAACATGGAGTAAATATTTGAGTGGAAAGCATGCAACCACGAGCACATCTTTCACTCCAGCACCTCCTGATAAACTCATGAAGGCTGTGGAACAGCAGATGCAAAGCAGTCTGTGTTACAATACAGTGCTGTTATCAGAGAAACCAAACATGCACTAAGAGGCCAAAGAAAACCATTACAATAGTAAAATGGCCAGTCTGATTTTCTCTTAAATGAAAACACGCTCAGCGATCCTATTAGAGTGCCCAAGTCTGCTTCAAAACTTATGGCAGCGTTTCTAATGGTGAATCTATTTATCTAGAAGGGATGGTGATTCTTCCCGTGTGTCCCAGAGCCTTTGGTATTTTCTTTCATGAGTTTATAACTATGCTCCTTGTAACAGCAGAGCTTTGAGGATCTAATTACAATTTAATGGACCATTAAGATGAATAGGAATATAGAATCTTTAATTTGAAATATTCATGTTTTTAGAAGACCACACTGACATCTGTCAGCCTAAAGAACAGGGAAGAACATGCAATTATAAGCACTGCAGCAGTGAAAAAGGAAAAGCAGCAATTAGATAAAGGTGTGATAGTTCAGAGCAAAGCGCTTGGAAATTATACTTCAATAATTACTTGGAATTTAATAATTACTCCTAAATGTATTCTTCTTGTTCATGGCAGTACTGACATTTATATCAAATGGGGACATGATTTAGTCTAGGCTTGCATAAAAGGAACAATACTTCTATATGCTAAGACTCATGTTTTAATTCATTACTTCAGTATCCTTAACTATGGTGAATATCCAAAGAAAACCTTCCAAATAATTCTAATTATCTGCAACTGAAATGTATCATTGCTCAATTCAGGAAGGACTGACGAGGTTCTGAGACACCCAAAGATGACTCATCAGATTCCACTGTCTGCAAATCAGGGTGCTTTCCTCTTCAACAGAGCACATCATCCAGCAGGAGGGAAAGCTTTCACGCAAAGAGACTTTGAAGGCATATTGGAGCTGAACTCTCCCTAGAATTTGCACTTCCTCTGTTCAAGAGATGCAAGACAACTATTGAGTTGCCCACGATTATTATTGAATACCCTATTAATATGTTCTCCTGCAGCAGTGGCCAGGCAAGATACTCATATACTCACATTCCTTTGATGAGAAGTGTATCTGCACTGCATTGTGGTTTTGTTATGCGGTTAAAATTATGATTAACATTTAGTTACATGGTCCATGTAATGTACTTTGGTTTGCAATGTAGTAAGCAGAGTCATAAAAGTGAAGTGTTGAGGAAACTAAATAACAAATTCTGTATACATCCTAAATGGACAGCTGCTCAATACACTCAGACTCTCAGCAACAATTCCAGGTGGATATGCTGCCTGCATAGGCTCAGCCAGTCTCATCAAATATAGATGCCTTCTTTTAGAGCAATCTGATGTGTTAACTTTCCAAGTAGTTGTGGGAATTAATTAAGGAATTGATATAGAGCAGTTATTACCTCTGCACCTCTTCATCTCTGGAACAGGTTGCCTATGGAGATCGTGGATTCTCCATCTCTGGAGGCATTCAAGGTCAAGTCTCAAAGAAGGAGCCAAAGAAAGGAAGACTTAAGGAGAGTGCCTGTAGTTTTGGGAATTAATTAAGGAATCGATACAGAGCAGTTACTACCTCCACGCCTATAACAACCATTTAGTAACACAACATTTGTAAACATAACAGAAAGTAAAGAGACCTTTCTATATTATGGGTTCAAAACAAAATATTTTCATCATCATCTTGCAGTTTCTATGTTTGATCCACGACTGCACATTTATTTTGGAATAGTCCATCCAACTTTGCAGTGAGGACTGACTGGCCACACGAGTTTCCTCTGGCAAATATCTGTCTGCAACCACCCTTCCTCTGTACAGCACAGATTTACAGACTTACGCTGAGATTGACTGTGCCTCTAAGTGCTCTCTCAGGAGAAGCTAATGGTTTCTTCCTATCTTCTTTTATATACCAGCTTTTTTACTTAAAAGTTATTCCTTGTATGGGGATAGTCAAAAGTATGCAGTGATCCTGCCTTTTCTCTCTGCAGATCAGATTAGAAAAAAAGGTGAACACAGAATAAGCAAGACTACCATCTAGCGGTGTAACTGAAGTTTAGTATTTCAGAATAACCTATACCATCAAATAACCTTTTGCTGAATATATTACTCCTAAATCCAAGCCTAATATCGAAATTGTTGAGGAAAATTCTGCTACAGTAGGACAGCGATTTTATTTGGAACTGATTCTCTTAACATTTTCGTGTCTCATAGTTACATCAAGTCTCCCCCTTGAAATATAAAATCAATTGATTTCCCATGATGAACAACACTACACGCGTGCACCTAGAAGATTCAAATATTGGACTGGAATTACATTTTTTTCATTGCAGGCTTAAATATGCACTTTTTTGAGAGAGGACAGAGGGTTCAGTATCCCAGGCATGTGTGTGAAATCATGTATTTTTCTTGTTATTTGGAGTTCTTGAGCCATTTGTATGGTGCTGGCACAGGTTGCCCAGAGAAGCTGTGGAGTCTCCTCCTTGACAATCCCGAAGCTGCCTGGACATGAGCCTGCATACCCTGCTCTGGGTGTCACTGCTTGAGCTGCAGAGTTGGACCAAATGACCTCCAGAGGTCCCTGCCAACCTCAGGCATGCTATGATTCTTTATGATGAGTGCTCCTTGGGCAAGCATATAGTAAAGAACTAGTTCTGCCATAGAGAAAGTTCTCTCCTTGTAGGGTTCTCCTCCATGTCACTTACAGAAAAGCAAAGACAGCCAGACATCAGAGGTTCAGGTAAGATTCCTCCAATAGTGAAATAAAGCTGGGAACTGATCATTTTTTGAAATCATTCCAGGTAAGTTCTGGAGAAAGGTGAGAAGGATGACTTCATTCTCAAATATTTGAAAAGGAGAACTACAAGTCTTTCAACACAACAAGTGATCATTGCAGTTAAACTATCCATTTTGGACTTTTTTTTTTCTAGCTAGAGCAGCCAAGCAAGGAAAAATTGTAAGAAAAGGTGCAGAGTTTCTATATCCTAAAGCAGCTGCTTAGGCACTGGGATAGAAGACAGTAGGTTCCTTCAAAACTGACATTTAAGCAAGCTTTACTGTTTTATGTGGCCCTGGCACATGAAAAACACTCGGAAGTCCTAAGAGAGAAACTAAAGGTAGTCAGATAAAGATAGTAGCTCATGCTTGCAAAGCTAAAATGGAGCTAGATTTTTGCCTCACACTCTTAAAGTGAATGTGGGAAATAAACCTCTGCTTTTTGATGGGCACCAAAACATATCATGTTTGATATTTTCATACATCTGAAAAGTAGGAATAGGAAATATAGATTTGGGAATATCACTTGCTTTTGAGGCTAGAGTTTTTCCGTATTTTGAGAATGTGGTTGTTTGAAGAACACAAACCATGGCTTATAAGTTTTAGGCAGACACTTCTGCATCACCAGCAGCTGCTGGGCTTCAGTCCCACTGCTTTGGCACCTTGGAGCTTTCCCTGCAAATACTGCACTGCTGGCTCTGGCTCCCAATGTGCATTTGAGATATGCAGCAGTACAGCTCCCAGTGAGGCCATCAGGAAACCCATTTCTTGGGCCACAATGACTGTTTCCATCATTTATATATGCACATGTATACACATTTATATTCACTAACAAATATTTTAAAAAATGGTGTAGAAAGTTGGAATGCTAAGCTTACTAACAGCAGAGCTTTGTCTCTGAAACAAGAAAGACGGAAGTCCAGTGTTTAATGGTCTAAATGTAGCCAGAAAAGCCCGCACTGTAAATGCACTCAATGGGAATTTTGCCCTTTGTGTATAAACATACATGGGAAAGAGTGGCATCTTTTGCATTTATATTTACAGCTCCAGAATGTGATGCAGTACCATGCGATGCAGTGGTTTTGATCCATATGTAGTTCTTCTCACCATCTAAATATTTTTCTCCATTGACAAATAAATACATTTTGGCATGCACATTCACAGACTAAATCCCTCCACTAAAACAGGTGAGGCGTGAAGGTCCAGTGATGATGTTCTTCATAACTACATGTGGTCTGGTTCAACATTTCAAAACAGTGCTTGTTAAACTGATATTTCTCCATCAGTGATGAACACTGTCTAAAAATTTCTCTGTTCTCCTCCTTGAAGAATATGGAAAAATTCCTAGAGCAGAGAGGAAGAAAATCTCCATTTGCTCCCCTCTGTTGATGATCTGGAGGTCTTTGCAACCAGCCTTGGAGATGCACAGATGGCACTGCATAGCGCTTCTCTGCAAGCAGCTTAGGGCAAGGGCAAACTCAGAAGGGGCAACTGGACTTGTTTCACTGTGTATTTAATATAATTGCTTGGAGATGAGCCAGGCTAATAATCTTCCTCCCATGGCATGCACTGGAGAGTCAGAGCAGTTGGGCTCCAGAGCTGCTGTTTCCCTCAGCCAGTAAAAGCACCAAGTACAACACAACTGCTTTTCATTACCATGCACTGGGTGGTCACCACATGTAAAACAATTTGTGACAGAATTAAAGGGCTGTGTTCTGCCAGATATACTTATGGAAAGTGGTTATTAATGTGGGACTAAGCCACTTGTTCTTACATGTTTTGAAATCAAAGCTTTCTCATAGTAAGCGCAAGTGAATAGCTACTCATAATTTGAAGTTAACACAGGAGTTGGTTCTGTTTAATGCTTCTACATACTACTATAGAGTGGAGAAGCAACAGCAGCACAGATCTAGGTCTGTGTAGGACTGCATCTGCTGCAGTCACACTGAGAAAATGCCAGAGCTATGCTACTGAGTCATTCCCAAGGCACCAGCCCCGAAGAGCTGCACACAGAATATAGATATATATTTATGTGGCTAGAAACTCTAAGAAATGCAAAGGCTGTAGGACTGACGAAGAGGACTGGCTTATATGCAGAAAATGACTTTTTCATCCATTTCGGCAGAGGCTGTCCACTTAAGGAAATGACCAGATGCACAGGCAGGTTCTGAGGCAATCCAGGGAAATCTGGCACTGATCTTCACCTACTGCACTGGCAGCAGCTCTGTGCCGACATCCCTGTTCAGGTTCTAACAGAAGAAATACTTTTGAACTTCTCATATATGGTCTATGGCTGAAGCTTCATTTCAGGGTGCTTTTCTAATTAAAAGCAAAATCCCTATTCTTATCAAGACTATGCATATATAAGTTAGGGAGAAAATCCTTATTGTGGTACGCATGTCCTTGTTGCATAGAATTTTAGGGTAACTTGTACTGCCTGACCTGTTATCAAAATAGATCTTTAAGGAGAACATGTTGAGCTGAGCACATCTTGTTTCAGAATTTATTTGGATTCATTCAGTTTGGGTAAATATATACACAAAAATTGGAGGAGAAGTTTTCATCAGAAGACTACTCCTAAGATACAGCAAGAGAACAGGACCATGCCAGATGTCTGGAGAAAAGCAGGCATCTTTCAGCATTCTGTGAACAAGTTAAACTGAACAGCTTTGTTGCTCACTGAATTTCATTGTCAGCTACTTTAACATTCTGCTAAATGTAAATATTCGTATAAATATGTTTGTACAAAAAGATACAATGAAGGACAGCCTTTTTTATCTTGGTTAATCCCATCACTCTTTCCTCCATACCTTTCCACCCACAAAAAATCTGATCTCCTGGACACAGTACGAGATGGCTTGTGGTGTTTAACTAGAAGTGTGATAATATTTCACAATAAAACTCTTTCACAAGAGAGGTCGTGCCTATAGGTTCCTCTGTTGTCAAGCAAGCAGCTAGCTCCTTCATTGCAGCAGACACACTTGCTTCTGTTATTTCTTTCTGGCAGAGCCCTACGTCTAACTTCATCAAACAGCAAGCACGCCAATTTCTTCATTTGCTCTTCACATTCCCCTGAGAAACACAGCAGCCAGGCTAGACTGTAAAGAAACCACAGATGACAACAAACATAGTCCAGAAGTTAGATTCCTCCTCAGGAGCTCCCTAAGGTATACATTCTTTTCTTTCCCTGTAAAGGTTTTACTCTTGAGAATGGAGACCACTGATGTAAAGAGGCATTTGATAGGCGACCCATGCCTTTCCCTCAGAACCACATACAATTATACCTGACAAGGTGCATCTCTACACCTTAATGTACTAAATGTGTCACTATCTCAACATTCTTTTAACTGATTGAAAATATTCCTCAGCTCTCTCATTTTCTTACATCTCACTGAACATAAGAGCAGATCAGGAACTGATTTGGAGCAACTTAGGAGCTGAATGTGGAGTGTCACAATATAAGGACTTAAAACTATTAAAGAAAGCTACAAAGATGGGGGAAGATGGCTCTAGAGAGGAAGACATAGGAGAAGCACCTGAGGCCCCTAGTTTTGCTCAGCCCAGAACAGAGGAGGCAGAAGGGAGGCCTTCCTGTGGCCTGCAGCTCCTCATGAGGGGAGAGAAAGGGCAGCGCTTAGCTCAGAACCTGAGATAACAGCATGGAGCTGCATCAGGGGAAGGTCAGGTTGGTGTTAGGAAAAGTTCTTCACCAGAGGGCAGTGGACATGGAACAGGCTCCCTAGGGCAGTGACCACAGCCCCAAGCTGCTGTGCCAAGGAGCATATGGACAGTGCTCTCAGACATAGAGTTTGAGTTTTGGGTGGTTCTGTGCAGAACTGGGAATCAGACTTGATGATCCCTGTGAGCCTCTTCAAACTTGGGATAGCCTGTGATTCTATTATTTTTATTTTGTTTCAAGAGCAGCTCATTCTCTCTAAAGTAACATCCTCCAGCCCAAAGGAGAGGCTGTGGATGCCTCCTGGGTGCTCTGTGTATGTGAAGAGTATTCAAAGCAAGCCTAAGTTTAGAGCTTGCTAATTGAGTTGAGTGAAACAATTGAAGCTCACAAGGGAGAAGCATAGTGGGATGGCCTGGCACAACATAGCCCTCGACAAGAGGCTCAGTGTTGTCCAAGAACGTGCACTGCACAGGTTGAGGGCTGCTGTTCATGTCTCCTTCAAGCAGCAGCTTAATTCACATGGCTCATCTTGTTTTCTCTTGTGCCTGTTAATCTGAGGAAAGCATTGACTGGATGAAAATGTAAATAGCTATCTATGTGTTTATCACAGCCATCATCCAGCCATTACATCAAAACAAGAATTCATTATTAGCTATTATATGTATTACATTAAAACACTACATAAAATGTGGTCCTCTTATTTAAGATGCATATTTTATATCTCTAGGTAAAGAGTTCTGCTCCCACAAATGTACAAGTTAACAAAGAGAGGGAAGGATTTTTCTCCTCTACAGACTGGAAGATGGATTGTTCTTGTCTTTTTTCATTGAAGAAAGAGTGTTTGGCTAACAACACAAAGAAAGCATGTAAAGAAAATGAGAGACATGCTGATTATCCAGGTGTCTTCCTCATCCATTGAAAGTCTAGCTAGCTTTCATAACAAATAAAAACAGATAGTATATCATTTGGTGGGAAACTAAGATACCCTTATCAACAGGCATTGTCCCTCCTGCCTTTCTTTGTGGAAAGAAAAAAGGGCCACTCCTTGTTTGTCCTTCTTCTACCATGAAATAAAGTATGCTATTTCTGTATCTCTGATAGACACTATCACCATATGGTGGACACAATTTTGCATTGCCACAAGGTAAAAAAAAAAATAATCATGAGCATCCTGCCAGACAAATCTGAATTCAGGAAAACCTCAGCCACATTCCTCAGAACTGAGATGCTCAAGGCAGGCCTTTAAAGTTACATTTTAGCACTTTAGGGAATATTTCCACTTACAGATTTCCAGATAAGCCATTGCACTGTGTAGAGATTCTTATTTGTTTGTTTGTTTTTCACATGCTGGAGAACTTGGCTGTAGTTCATAGCAATTGCAGAGTCATTGCTGGCACTCAGTAAGCAGAAAGGTAGCCCTCAGCAGAGCACCCCATCATCCTGGCTCTTTTATCTGCATAGCTTTAGTTACCCCTCTCCCTCATTATGTGTTAGACCCACAGTAGCTCTCCGTATCAGCAGCTTCCAGTCATTCCATCTCCTAGCCAAAATATTACCTCCTTGTGGAGAAGGGGATAGGAGAAAGTAACTGTTCTAACCCCAGCATCAAATATTAAGTAAAAAAAGATTTTATTTTTTTTTCCCCCCTCTATTCCTAGCTCAGCTCTGATGTTCTTTGAATTTCTTTCTCTTCCCAGTCTTACTCCTGCTTGCCATTTGGCACCTGGAGACCTTTTAGCCCATAGCTCCTATCCCACTGACATGGAGAGAAGCTACTGATTGCCTGGTGCCGAACTGGACATGCATCACCCCACAGTGCTGCACTGCAGTCACTGAAACTCCTCACAGAGGTATTTAAAAGAACCTGGCTGCAATTCAGAAATATATATATACATTCCTGGTCCTGCACAAAGCTACCCAGGGACCCAGCCCCTTTATAATAACAGTCATTTATGCTTGTTCTCTTGGCCCATCTGATCTTCTAATGGCTGTGGCACTAATACACATGAATTACTGCTGTGCTCCAAACAATCTACCAGAAGAAGAGGGAGGCATTACAGTCTTATGCAGATGCCAGATGCTCACTGTCTTTATTGTGGCTTCAGATATGTTTATCATGTTTTATGTTTGGTACCTTAAGACATAGAGTACTTGGTCTGGCTGGGATGGAGTTAAATTTTTTCCAGCTTCAGCTGTGTTATGGATCTGTGATCAAAACAGTGCTGATAACACAAGAATGCTCTAGCTATTGCTGAGCAGTGCTTGCAGAGCGTCAAGGGCTTCTCTGCTTCCCACTCTCCCCCACAGCAAGTACGCTGGGCAGGAGGCTGTGTGGGGACACAGCCAGGACAGCTGGATCCGGCTGACAAAAAGGATATCCCACACCATGTAACACTTCACTCAGCAATAAGAACTTTGTGCAGGGACTTCTTCCAGGAGACCATTGTTCAGGAACTGGCTGGCTGTCAGTCAGGTGGTGCTGACAGCTTTCAGTATCACTTGATTTTCTGTCTTTTTTTTAAACATTATTCTCCATACTCTCACACCATTTTATTTATTAAGTGTCTTTATCCCAACTCACAGTCTTTCTCATTTTTGCCCTTTTGATTTTCTCCTCTATTCCTATCCCAGTGTGGGTAGTGAGCAAGCTGTGTAGGGCTCAGCTGCCTACTGAGGTTAATGCATCAGACATAAGATTTTCTCCAGCATCTGTTCTGGGAGAAAGGCTTCCTTCAGTAAATCCCAATTTTCTATTTTTGAAAAGCTATATCATGTGGTATAGCTGGAACAACGACACAGAATGTAACATGCCCATTTCATGGAACCAGTATGCAAATGCAGTTGTGGTCAATTCCCCTACATCCATCCTTCACAATGATGCAAACACTGACAGGAGTAGATATCCTAACATAGAAGAAGATAGTGGTATAAAATAAAGCCTGCTTTAAGAGCTTTCCATACTGCATACTAGTTGCTATGTGATAGGAACTTGTCTTATTTCACAGCCGCATAGCTACCAGTCTACAAATGCAGTCCTTGTGAACACAACTTGCTTCAGCAGGCTTACAGCAGTCCTGTTTGCTATTTGTAAAGTCCAAAACAGAAACCATATCTGTCCTTGCTGTTATAATGCATACTCAACCAGACATTATCAGAACATTAACTGTGATGAATAGCAAGGATTCTCTCCTATCCGGGCAGTTAAATTTGGATTCATATATTTAAAAGCCACTGCCCATACTGCAGACATCTACACTTGAGCTGGGTCCTTCAGGCTCTCTTTATAATCAAGGAAGAGAAACTGCTATTTATGGATGACAGCTTGTCACCAACCAAAGCTAATATCTCTGTTTAGCTTATAAATATTTCTATTCAATTATTCTGGTGAGTTGATTCTACTGAAATATTGGAACGTACTGGGTTAAACTTGCCATTTACATCTGCATAATCAATGGATATTAAGATGTTACAATCACAAAATAAACATAGAATTAGGCAAAGTGGACTATGATAACAAGAGAGAATAAATGGAAGGCTTACCCTTATGCTGGGCTCACCACAAAACACCACAAGGAGGGATCTCCAGATAAGATCCTTCCCCACTGGTAGCCAGCTCTTAAATAGGTCTAGGAGAGGAGGGAGCCTGGCTCCACCCCTTCCAGCAGCACAGGTGAATTGCCTTCACCTGTGCTTCTCTGGCTGACTCATGGCTTGCCTCAGGTGATCAATCAGAGGTTCAGGCCGTGACTCAGTAGTTCCCATACAACATCTACTTGCACTGAAAAAAGATGGTATGAAAACTCCCTTTTTGCAAGGAAGTAGGTACTGGATAGCGTTAGGTAATGGACATGATACAGCACTCATTTTTACGTCACTTCCCAGAGGCAGACATCTTTATGCAACTGCAGTAGAATTTACCAGTTGTATTTATTGCTTACTTTAAAGTAATGTGTTGATAGATTTTGCAGATTATCCTTTAGAAATGGTCACTCCTGTTACAGCCCCTGTGTACTGCTTGCAGCACTGAGAGACTGCAACAATGCCTGCCCTGTTGTCTGCAGTCTTCCCAGCAGCCCAGATACAGGGTCCATCCCCAGGATGCCTGTAACCCCAGCATCCAAGCATCCAGCATTCAAGTAATAGTAATTACTGTGAGACAAGATGAAGTTATAACAACCATTTGCTATTTAAGTAAGCCAGAAATAAGATTTTCCTTGTCATTTTCAGCCTTCCTTTTTCCAGGCTGCAAGACCTGTGCTTTGCCATCACTTGGAGAAGCTGCGTGCAGTCCCTCCTACACATGTATTAGCAATCATTAGCATCATACATGTTAATTCAAGTTGCTTTGCTATACTTGCATCTTCCAGCACATGCACAGTTGATCACAAAAAGCATGGCAGCCAGAGATGTAATGTACACCAAAAAAAATATGTTGGACCACCTCGAGCTTGCACATAGATACCAATGATTTCAGCCAAACCCAAAAGGGCAAAAAGCAGAAATATAGGCTGCTGCCACTTACTGTGACCCCCTTCCCCATATTTCTTAGTTTTGCACAGTGTATTTTGTCCTTGCCTTTACTGTGATGGAAGGAATCAAAACGTTATGAGATGCATCAGTTTGAAGAGCTCTCAGGATGCCTTTAGACTGACCTTCTGCTCAAAGCAGGGAGATCAGACTTAGCAAGATCAGACCAGATTGCCTGGGGCTTTCTCATATCTGGCAATATCCCAGTTTTGCACAAAAAATATCAAGACCTTGCTATCCTGCCTATCGTTACTCAAGTCTTGCTACAGGTGCACCCAATGTGACACAGCATCTTGGACCCGCTGCAGTCACATGTCAAAGATTAACCTGTAAAATTCTTTCCCTAGGAGTTCACTGTGAACAGAGTGAGGTTGATGAATAGTCTCCATTCAAATACATAAGTGCAACACACTGAATGGAACAATACCCCACTAACTTAGAGGAGATGTAAAGTTTATACAGATTTGTTGGAAATTAGACATGCGCTTAGAAATTTTGCTGCACTGGTTTTCAAATCTTTCTGAAACAGGATGGAAAACAAAGGAGGCAATTACTAAAAAAGAAGCAGGTTGAAGATACTCGGCTGATTACTTTATTCAGTATTCACACTGTTTCATAGATTCAGATTGAGAGAGCGGGAGCTGCTCATCCTGGAGAAGAGAAGGCTCCAGGGAGACCTTATAGAGACCTTTCAGTATCTAAAAGGGAGTATATAAGAAAAAAGAGAGGAGATTTAGATTGGATATAAGCAAAAAGATTTTTACAATAAGAGTGGTGAGGTAGTGGCACAGGTTGCCCAGAGGGGTGGTGGATGCCCCGTTCATGGGTCAGGCAGGATGGAATTCTGAGCAACTTCATCAGGCTGTAGGTGTTCCTGTTCACTGCCGGGGAGTTGGACTAGATGGCCTCTAGAAGTCTCTTCCAACTCAAGCAATTCTAGGATGATAACAGTGAGGTTCACTGACAAGGCTCTGGCTATTTACCAGCAAACTGGGCAGTTACTTTAGTTCCTCAAATGAGATTCCAGGTATCTTGCAAAGGATGGCTTTGTTTCCTTGCTCATAGACATTCTAGATGAAAGACATTAAATGCAGAAATCCTCAGGTCACGAACTAAGAGGTAAGAAGCCCTGTATGTTACCATTAACCACAGCAGACTGCTCTTGAGGAACGGATTCAGACCGCACAGCTGCCATCAGCAGGCGGACGACAGCAGCCTTATCATCTTATTGTGATTTTCGCCACTATCTAATGCCTGCGTTGAATATCGATGCTGCCACGCACACTGCACACGACACATGCAGTAGGGCATCCCGATGCAAACACGTTCCTGACAACCGCAGCTCTGTTCCATGAGCAAGGCAGCGTTTTTGGTGAGCCACAGGGCAAGGCTTGCCCGCTCACCACCACTGGCCACTCGCAGGCGGGTCCAGGGCACCTGGTACCCGGTAAAGGCGTGGGATCCTTTCGCGGTCCGTGGGACCTGACCCGACGCCGCGGGACGGCGGGGGGAAGGCGGCCGCTTCTAGCACTTTCCCCGCACCGCCGGGCCGGGGTCCTCCCCGCGCTGCTCCGCCCTCTCCCCCCGCGGCGGCGCGGAGTGGGCCGGCCCGCCTCTATATATCGGCCGGTGGGCGGCTCCGCGCCGCAGCGTCGACGGCAGTTCGGAGCGGTGCGCAGGTGGTGCTGTGCGGTGCTGGGAACATCGCCGGAGCGGCGCGCAGGCAGCCTCCGTCCTGAGCCATGGCGTGGCAGCCCATGGAGATCAACCCCGAGGTGAGCGGGGAGCCGGGCGCGGAGGGCCGGTGTGGGCTGACCGCGCTGGCCGCGCTGACTCACCTTTCTCTCCCTCATTGTCTTCCAGATGCTGAACAAAGTGAGTCCCCGCCGCGGCCCGGCCGTTCCTTCTCCTTCCGCCCTCGGCGCTCCCGGACGGAGGTGGCCGCAGCTGCGGGGCTGCGCGGGGCCGCGCCCGCGGTTGGGCGGCGATGGCGGCGCCGCGTTGTGCTGTGTCACGGGGCCGCGGCCGGGGGGGTGTGGGGAATGGCGAGCAGCCTCGCCACTCGCTCTCTGTGCTCCGCAGGTGCTGTCTCGCCTCGGGGTGAGCCCCGGCTGGCGCTTCGTGGACGTGCTGGGTTTCGAAGAGGAGGCGCTGGGCGCCGTGCCCAGCCCGGCCTGCGCCCTGCTGCTCCTCTTTCCTCTCACCGAGCAGGTAGGTGCCCAGCTTTGGTGGGGGGGCTGTATTCGGCCCAGCTGCTCCTGGAACAAAACCCGTTGTCGGCAGCCGGGCTGCACCTGCTGTCAGCCGGTGCCCGCAGTGATCTGCCGGCATCAGCTGGTGGTGGTGGGTGTGGCTCTGCCGGGCTGCAGTGGAGTGATGTGGTGTGCCTGGCTGTGGCCTCCAGTCAGCTCCAACGAGAGAAGAATAAGGAAGAAAAAAAAGGCTCTTATTCTAACGTGCCTCCTATGCTTTTCTCTGTGTACTGGACTATAGAAAATGCTGTTAGCAGCCTTGAGTGTGAGGAGCGGTGATTCTGCATCTTGCTGAATCACTGGATCCAGGGAGGCCTGAGCTACGGCTGCATGGTAATGCCTATAGTGCAACATGCTGAGGAACTACAAGGAGGTACACTTAAAAATGAACTGTGCTTAACAAATGCTTAAAAGAAGGCTTATAACCTTTTATGTTGATCTACATGCTGTTCTGATGGGTATGGATTAAGGAAGGAAAGTGGTGTAAAGGTACAAAAGCAAGCTATTGTATAGATATGCTGAGTAGTCCCATCAAATAGGTAAAAACAATTGAGAGAGCAGATAAAGAGCCGATCCATTATATGACTTCCTTCTCAAGCTATTTCCAGTGTACAACACAGATGGAGAAACCAAGAACAGTCCTTTAGGATGTGATTAAGTCATGTAGGTAGTCCATTAAAGCTTGGCCTGCATCCAGGATACACAGATAATGCTTTATTGGATCTGTGCCACAAAGATGACTTTCTGGGTAAGTTCTTCTGTCTAGTCCTGGTAATGGCTCTCCTGTATGCCTGTCTCTGTGATTTTATACAATAAAAAGATAATGCTATATTGAAACACTGAAAACAATTGCATGTTCACAGCATGAGAACTTTAGGAAACAGCAGACTGAGAAAATAAAGGACCAAGAAATCAGTTCCAAGGTGTATTTCCTGAAGCAGACTGTCAGTAACTCCTGTGGGACAATTGGTCTGATACATGCAGTTGCTAATAACAAAGACAAAGTTAAACTTGGTGAGTATTAATATTCTAAAATACTTGAATTCCCAGATTTTTTACAGCAGTGGAAAGTTGAGTGGTTGTGAACTATAGAAGATACTTAGAAACTGAAGTTATACAGTGTGCATCCTTCCTCTCCTGGAGAGAAGCACAAATTGCAGAAGTGGCATTGACTCCTATCCTGGTAGAAAGCATTGCAGGACAGGGAAGTAAAGAGCAGGATTGACCAATATATTTACAAGTTGGAAACATCATGTTTAGAAATGACCATTGACACTGATACTGATGTGAACTGACCAGTAGATTGTTAATGCTGGTTATGTCTAGTGTAGGTGGACTTGCTTGATGTACTCTATAAATCAGTTCTAAACATGCATACCTTTCTGTGAGAAAAGCCATGTGGGTTGGTAATAGCACGGAAGTATATTTTCTGAAGAGGACAGTTTTGATTCTCCTATGTAAAAAGATACAAAACTAGTCCAGGTTATGGGTGGCTGGAAGCTCCTGTTTCCTAGGAAACAAGATCACAAATTCCTCTTAAAGGTTTGTCACTGAGTCTGGGTAATGTTTACTGTTCTGAATAGAGAACTGCAAAATAAAATAAATTCCTGCTGTTGTCTTGAAAATCTGAACCCCTTGCATGGTGTGGTATTTCTTATACAAAGTTAAAGGATGTGTGGAAAGAAAGCTAAGACCCCTGTTGCTTTACTCTTAAAAGACTTCTGAGCGTGCTCTGAATGTTATCAGTGTTACAACATGTATTTCAGGTAAGAATAGGAACTCTGTATATCTTAATGCTGTACTACTAATTCAAGCTCTGGAAAACCAAAGCAAGCGTTGGTTTTAGCATGAGTGAGTGATGTGTATGTCTGTAGATTTGCAATTTCAGAAAGGCAGAAATCAAGTGTGTTGTAGAATCTGCATATATATATATATATATATATATATACCAGCTATAGGATAATTTCTTTAAGACATGACTTTCCTTCTTCCAAATCTGCAGGGAGAAATGGAAAAAGCCAAAATCTATTTGTAAGTCTGTTTCAAGACAAGTATTTGGAGTGCCCTGAGGCACTTGGACTCTGGCTGTTTGTGCAGGTCATCAATAGCTTCTGGTGACTTGAAGTGGTAGTTGCATTATGCTTATGCTGGAGATGGTTCTAGGCTGAAAGTAATTGTTCCTAGTTAACACAGTGAGCACTGAGTGGTGTGGGCTGTTTGAACTACAACTGTTTTTCTAACTGTGCTGAAGAAAATCTTTAATCTTGTGCAGATGAGGGATCTGCCCTGAAGAAATTTCTTGATGAAACAGCTGATCTGTCTCCTGAAGAGAGAGCTAAGCGTTTTGCAAATAATAAGGTACATGAACTACACAAATAACTGTCAGCATCATCGCTTAAGGGATGCTATAACTTCTGTGTGCTTTCTCTTAAGGCTATACAAGAAGTCCATAACTCTGTTGCACAAGAAGGACAGTGTCGGGTAAGATATGAATGGGTAAAACCTTGGGAGAAGAGGCTATTGAAAGTGCTAGAGCAGTGCATTTCTTGTCTGGCAGATAGCTGTCACAACTCATGAAACAGGTTAAATAACTGATGGGTGAATGCGGGATTTCTTTATCAAACATGTTGAAAATTGCATTCAGGCTGCATCTGGGGGGCTGAATGTTAAAGCTTTGGCACTTCAATGTATTGTAACGTATGGAGGCCTTGCACTGGCTACTAAAGCTGAATCAGTTAATGCTTTGCTTTTGCGTTCTTCTAGACATCTGCTTTGTCTTGTAGCTACAAGTGGGATTTTTCTAAATGTAGTTGTAGGCTTCTCTTAGTCTAACTAATGTGTCTAATGGCCTGTCCTAAGGTTGAGGACAACAGTGTGAACTTCCACTTCATCCTGTTTGCTAATGTGGATGGACATCTGTATGAACTAGGTAAGTTCATGAGTGGTCTGGAATTAGGCAGGGTTTGCTTTGCACTGTATAGCAGTGTTGGTGGCTCTGGCTAAGAGCTTGATACTGGTGTAGCTCTCTAATGGCATTGTCAAAGCCAATTTATAATTTTACTTAAAGATTGCAGCTGAAGGTGAATTACACTGAATGCCTATATATTCTTGTAAAGTGACATTTCCTGTAGAGCTGGGAATACTGGGTTCCCTTCTCACTTAAACATGTATTGACAATTTCTTCTGACTGCGTTCACAGTCTGTACTGGTTTCTTACATCACTATATTGAATTCTGCTAATGCGTACTCAATAAGCTTAGTGAGTGATGGGCCTTTCTTTCACAGATGGGCGTTTGCCGTTTCCTGTAAACCATGGCACAAGCTCAGATGACTTGCTATTGAAGGTAAAACTTCCGTTTCCCTGCAAGTATGGCTTCTAAAAGGATGGGGGCACTCTTGCAGTGTATAGTGGTTGTACCTACTTGCTGTGCAGGCTGGTAACAAAGCAGTACTATACCACAGAGCTAGATACCTGTAAAGTGTATGTATTAAATGGTGTTACTAGACTATGTAAATCAGCTGTGGAGACCCAGAGCTCTGCAATGACTTAGGGTCTCTTTTTTTTTTTTTTTTTTTTTTTTTTTTTTTTTTTTAAGCAAACGCGTTCCAGTCATCTAAACAGCTTTTTTTTCTCTTAAGGATTCTGCTAAGATCTGCAGACAATTTACAGAACGTGAAAAAGGAGAAGTTCGTTTTTCTGCTGTGGCTTTCTGCAAGTCTGCCTGAGGCTCTGAAGGAAAGCACACCTAATAGCACACCAGTAAATGCAGTCGAAACTCCAGTGCTTCAGTACTTGTTAAACACAGCTGTTCTGGTAACTTAAATTGTTTCCACCCTTTGCTATACACAGAAGCAACATCACTTGAGCTTACGATAAAGGATGAGCTCAAGTTTTAATGTGAACAGTTTGGACACATGATGTCTTTAGACTCTGTTTTTTTCACATGTTGAGTAGAAAGTGCTTAACAGGGCTTGTTTAATCTGTGTCTATTAATGGAGCTGTTGGTTGATACTTCCTTGTCCTTAATAAGAATAAAACTTTCTGCTGGAAGACTAAATGGAGTTTATTGATCATTCCTCTTGTCCCAAGAGTTTCTTGTGGCATCCTACGAACCTTGTTTTGTAAAGGCCACTCAAAGTTCTTTTCAGGGCAAGAGGTTACTATTTGCCTAAGGTGAGCAGGTCAGCTGAGGCCGATGTATCTTCAAGACACTAGAGAAAGGCCTCTGAGTCAAGAGATGCCTTTGTGTCTGGATAATGAAGGCCAGGCCTGTACCATGCTTCTGTTAAAGCTTTTCCTGATGTCCAAACTCTTCAGCTGTAATTTCACATCCTTCTTTATACTTAGTCTGCTGGTAAGGTGCAATGAACGCATGCTGAAATGACAACTTGAAACAATCTGCTTTTACGGTAAGGTTGTTTGTATAGAAGCAGCAGTGCCCATTTAACTGATTCATCCTCTGGTAGGCAGCACTAGAACAGTTTTTTTCCTACTTGTTGCAAAAAGTAATCTGTCTGCTGACACAACATGTGCAGCCTGTTTGTGGGTTTATTAACTTGTTACTGTGCTAAGGAGAGCTATGGAAGAGATTACATGTTTCTTCCAAAATGACTGGAAAATGGGAATGTGGAGAGGTTGGGAAGTTGCAGTGAAGCTGCAGTAATTGAATTTTGAGTTGTAGAGAGAAATTTCAGGTTGGATGAATGGGAAGAAAGTGATAGGAAGGAAAGATTCAAGGTAAAACACTCATTAGCCTTAATGCTCTGATCCTCTTAAATGAAAGCTTTTTACATATTCATCTGCAGCTCCTTGCCCAAACTTCAGGTAACCATAAGAAAGTATTAAGTGTCCTTCAACCAAGGTCTACAAATGTACTGTCCTTGCTGGGGCTTCTGTGCAGTGTAGATTTCTGTTCTGTGGTGCTTGGTAATTTCGTATGTTCTGTAGGTAGCTGCTGTTTTGTTCCCTGTGAACTGCCCCTGGCTTTCAGGCTTTTTTGAAGAGTAATTCAAAATAGAAGCTTTGACTAAAGCCATGTGTAGTCTGAAAGTGTATTGAGCTGTATCTCATTGCTACTCTTAATTAAAGCATTATCAAAGTAAATTCAGATTCTGAAGCTTAAAAGATCAGAGTACTTCAATTCTAAACATCAGCCTCTTTCAGTTTTGGGAAGTTGAAAGTGTCAAGTTGCATGTTACTCTTCTTCAACAACATCTTTCTCTAGTTGACAAAACACAGATGAAGGCCTTTCATAGCACTTCTGCTACAGCCTCCTGCACTAGCAGAGCCCTACAGCCATTCTCTCTGCCTTTGCTGTGGCTCAGGCTGCCTAGCAACAAAGTCTCCCAGAGAGGGAACTGCTTGTGGCAGGATCACAGGGGGCTGGAAGGAGCAGCAACCATCAGATGTAGTAGAAATAGTGGAGTCCAGCCAGCTGTGTGCCATGCCTGTGGGACTGTGTTTTTGTTCTGCAGGGGGTGTTGCTGTTTAAGCTGTTGCCTTGGGTACCTATTGTAACTGTGCCTGTGAACTACTGTGTAGGCAATACTGAAGCTACCTGACAGTGCCTTTGAGTTCTGACTATATTTCTTATAGTGATTGCATCAGTGTGTGTTTGTTTTCTAATCTAGCAGTGTGTCTAGCAGAGCTAGTGAAATTGCTGTAGCATTTATCAAGCTTCTTTTTCCCCAGTCTTCTACTCAGGTTTCTAGATCTCAGGTCTACCAAATTTCAGACATCTGAATAATTTCTTCTTTTTGGAGAAGCAGGAGAATGTTGAGGCATTCACTTGTTGCTTTGGTACCCTTTGACTCCAGGTGCATTTTCAAAAGATGGAAGACTGGCAATTGATTATCAATCCACTTGTGCATCAACAGCAAGGTTGTTTTCATCTATTTAAAATTAACACAGGTGTCTGGCAAAGCACTGGACTTTCCCCTAGAATGAGTTGTTTAAAGGAAGAGAAATTACTAAGAAGATCCAAAGTTTCATGAGCTGTGATAGTTGTCTCTGGAGGTAAGGATCCAATTGGTAAGGATCTGAAAGCTGAATAGATAGGAGCTTTTGGTGTATTAATAGCTCAACTGTTCAAGGTATTTTAATACATTACAAAGTCAGCATGCTTAGAAGTGTGTATGCACACTTCAAATCCATCTAGAATAAATTGTAAGTAGTGAAGGATGGTTTTCAGTCATTTACATCGAGTTATAGACACTCTATAAGCTTTTTTTTTTTTAATGCATGTTTTCCAGCTAGCTTTACTTGCTTGCAAATGGCTTTTCAATTTTCATCTTTGTCCATTGTGTCACATTTTAGCAAAAGTATTGGACCAAGCAGTGCAAATTGCTGTAGGGTTTTCTTTCAACAAGCTATGATAAAAAAACTTTCTTTTAATGAAAATATGGTCTTCAGTAATTTGACACTCTTAGCTACGTCCTACATCAAGTGGAGCTCATTCTGCTTGTTTTCCTTCAATTTTAATCCTGAATCTCTAATTCTGAATAGAATTGTTATCTTAATTTCCTGCACATCCTCCATGATTAAATCAGCTCTTTTTGTCTTCTCATCCAAAGCCCAAAATGTTTCACCTCAGAACTCTCATTGTGACAGCTACTGAATCAGCTTGTGAAACCTGACAGTGTTCCATGCATCTCTAAACGAAATCAATGACTGGTTCTTGCCATTGCTGATCTTCCATATATGTGAGGATTTTACTGTGCAAATTACTTTATTTGAATCAGCAGGTTACTGAGGTTTTTCTACAGCCTTCCAGAAGTGGGTATTTAATATACAGAGCATTAGAAATGTTTTAGAAATATTTAGGATTTTCAGGTAGGACTTCAAGTTTATGTACCCAGGCATGCACATGGTAACTTAAAATCATATCCAGCGTTGTCTGTGCTCAACCTCTTCACAGTTCTCTGTTGGGAGCTGTAATTAGCCTGTTCTGCAGGTGGCAGTATTGGGAAACTTATGGCAATAAGTGTGATTCAGGAGATCAGCCACTCATTTATTTGAAGGTACACAGCTCCAGTTGGACTACTCACAAGCTAAAGTGCCCATTTAGTCAAATGTTAATTCAAGTTCAGTGCAACATCTGAAGCCTCTTATGCATTTCAATAGCCTTTGGCTTAGGTCCACAGCTTGTTTGTAGTTAATATAGCACGCACCACTTCATCCCCTGTACATTATGTTACTATCTCAATATTTATTTTCTTAGAGGAGTAAAGGAAGAGTGGAAATAACTCCAGTAGCAGCCAACTGTTGATGCTCAGATCAATCTATAAATACTTAAGATAATGAAATAACCTCAAAAGGGAAACGGGAGTACTAGTATCTGCTGCCTTTTGATGCAGAGGCACTGGGGAGTTCAAGTGACTGGCTGATCCCCTTAGCCTGTGTGCTGGAACTAGGGAGAAAAGATGGAATGGCAGTAAACTTCACTGTCACAGGTTCCCTTTTCTGTTGCTACCAACAACTAAGGAGAGACTGACGACAGGTCTGAAGCTCAGTGAGACTATGAACTGAGTGGGAACAATCAAGAACTTGAGAAAATGAAGACAAAATCCTAGTGCTGAAAGCCAAGTAACATGTTTAAATTCCTTGGTGACCAAAGGAATTAAAATATCATTTATATTTTTTCATTTTTTAAGTATTGCATAGGGTGATATTAAATTACTGGGAGTGGTTGATGCACCAAATACTTCAAACCTGAGGGATCTCAAGTGAGCATGAAATGAAAAGAACCCTACAGTTTAATGCAATGAGTTGCTGATCTCATCACCTGGCTGGAACCACACTGTGTATGGACAAGCTGGGATGCAGGGCCTTGGGGTTATGGCGGGTGCCAAATTGAGTATAAGCCTGTGTGTTGTGTGCTCATCATAAGTAAGGCAAATTGCATATTACACTGGGAGTTTTATTGAAGGGAGTGAGGCTGGCTGATGGAGGGAAGGTGCTATCCATCACTGCTTGGCACTGGTGAGGTTGCACCTGGACTGATGTCTAGTTTCTGGGACCTCAGTCCAAGGAGGATGTGGAGGAATCTGGAGAGGATCCAGCAGGAGGGTGCTGGAGATGCAGAGTACATGGCCTGCAAAGAGGGCTGATTGAGGTTGACTTTTCCAGTCCAGCATAGAAGACGCTAAGAGAGTATCTAATTGTACCATATAACTACTTCAAGGGCATTTACAAGGATTATAAAGCTAGCTTTTTGATAGCAGTAACCACAAAATGCGGCTTGGAAGGTTCCATTTGGGACATCTGGACACTAGATATGTACTTGTTTAAAGGGAAGTGGTTCAGTACTGGGAAAAAGTCATCAGAGAAATGATAACCCATCTCCAGCCTTGGAAGCTTGCAAAGCTTAGCTAGAGAAAGCCACAGCTGAAGTGATCCAGTATGGCCATTGCTTCTGAGCAAGGGATAGGATTAAATCATCTCCAGCATTCTGAGCATTGCAATTTATAAGGATGTACAGGACCCCTACTGGGAATGGAGTGCAGGAGAAAATCAGTGAATGCTTTATGGACAAAATGGGAAAAGAGACAATTCTTGCTTATTTCTCGTGAGTCATCCTTCTATTAGCACTGCAAATGCTGTAAGATAGTTTAATGACATTTCTCAGCTCCTTAAAAAGTTGCTATGCCTCAGAAAAGTACATGGAGCTCAATGTGTGGATAACAAAAAATGTAGAACTGATTTGAAAGTTTCTTGTGTAGTTTTTGCTTTTCAGATGTGGCTAGCAGATATTACAAGGCCTGCAGTAGGGTATAAAAAGTGAGGAGAGCTGCATGACATCAGAGGGACAAGGCTGGGCTAATGTGTTTTGGTAGGGTTAACATTTTAAGCTCAATACAACTTAAAAAAAAAAAAAAAAAAAAGACACTTCAATTGCTTACATTTGTTCAGTGTCAGACTGAGAAGCATTATTATTTGTGGCACTGTAACTAGACTGAACTGCATTTTCTCCTCAAGACTTTATAAGTATGCATGTTCAGAATCTTACCAGAACAGCTTCCACTCTTAATGTGTTTTTACTATCCCCACTGTGCAAGTAAGGAACTGAGACATAGATTCAGTGATTTGCTTAAGGTAGTACATCAAATTGATGGCGAAGTTGGGATTAAAACTCATTTTATAACCATGTACATTTTGTTTTTCAGGCAGAGTTTTATATCTGCACTAGTTTGGCTATGGGCCTGAGTTAATATATTCTACCTTTTAGCATGGCTTATTAGCTGAAGTTGACTGTTAGGCTAACCACAGCTTGACTGGCTTTGAGAACAGTCAGGTGAACTCATGTCTGTCTGCAAAAGAGGGTCTGTATTAACACTTAATCCTGAGTCCCCCTCAAGATATTTCTTTGGTGGATTTCTATTGCATCATAATTCAAGAAATAGTACTCTCTCCCTCCTTTCCCCTTTCCCATCCCACAGAAAGGTTAGGTATTTGGGGAAGCTGAGGAGTTTCATAAATCAAAATTACAAATTATTGTAGAAAAGATTGGCTCAAGTATTCTGGTTTTCTGACAAACAGAAGACTCGGGTGACAAAGTTGTGTCCATATTTTGGTGTTTTTCATAGCTGAGAAGTGTTGATGAAGGAACAAGATTAATCAGAAAGTACCACTATTGGGCTGCTTTGATGTTTTCTGCAACTTCACCACCATTCTTTCTCCTTTAACTGAGCAATGGAACTGAAGGTCAAGTGATGCCAATAAATGACAGGGTCAATTCTTATTGAACAAAGCTAGGGAAGAGGCTAGATAACGGGTGGATAATTTTTTCTTACTTCAGAAGACAGTGGTTAGAGGTTTTTCATGCAGCCTAATACTATGTACAGAGGTGGATATGATCTCCCTTAAATATGAGGCATAGTTTGTGACTTGCTTTTCAGTAGTCTATATCACAACAAGGTCCTGAAAATCAACCATGTGGTGACTTCTACTGTGTTTTGAGCAGCAACTGCCACAGGAAGCAGTGACAACAAACTTCCTTGCAAAACATCACGCAAATCTTTTGTAAAAGGCAGCAAGATCTTCTATCTCGTATGAGCATTTTTACTGTCTCAAATGAGGCTGTGAGGGCTTAGGAAAATTTTCATGCAGTTGCTCTGTGGATAAGTGCCGTGTTTCAGGGCAACAAAAAAGTGCTGTTTCAGCAGCCAGAAATCTTGGTCAATGCTTTTAACAGAAGTTGCTTCATTTCTACAGCACCCTATGCCACAGCTGCTGCAGGGATATGTATCACTCAGGTGGCTGGTGTAATCCTTTGCTCAGCTCCAGTTTGGATGTCTGTAGCTTGTGGTTGCCACCACTGAGGTCTGCAGCCAGAGCTCATAGTTTTCAAAGCTTGAGATATTCCTCCCACCAGCAGCTAACAATATGAGGAGTATTGGAATATTTTTACTATCCCATAGGCTTAGCTGGAAGATTTCAAAGGCGAAGTCCACAATCACACAATTCCTTTGTGAGATGTGATCATATAGAGCTAATAACCCTTTGCCAAAAATGGAGATGTTAGCTCCATTACATTATTTTTTTTTACTGACACTCACTTGATATATATGCATGTCATCACTTTGGTAGTTTGCTCCATGACACTCATGGGGGCAGCTAGAGCCAGGGAGGTGTTCTCTGCTCAGATAGGAAGTAGCTGAGTTCAGCTTCTGGAGCATAACACAGTACTCGGGCTCTGATTTTACAGAACACCTCAGCTCAGTGCTAGTCTAGGACTTCCAGTGCTTCAGCTGGGCCTGGGCACATAGCTGAGGCTGTGTACAAATAGACATAAATTCCTTGGTCAGGAATGTAATGATATTTCCACATCTGTTTAGATTCGGAGCCTGATCTCATCCTACTAACAGGGCAAAAATCCATTTGCTTTCAAGCAGAAGCCCCTCACTTGTGATTTTTCACTCTGGAGCAGACAGAGAAATAGCAAACTGCCAATTCTTTGCAAAGCTGTGCAAATTCTATTCCATCATGTGGGACAGCCTTCTTTAGAATGATTAAACTTTTCCAAGATTTCATATCCTCATTCATCAGACTCCATTTACAACAGGAAATTACAGTTAACCTCTATGAAGACTTTCCCTGACTAAATCCAATGTTTATAAATTATATCCAGGCAGAAAATGTGAATCCTGACAGTGTAACTACGGTCTGAAGTGTAAGTGTTCACAAGTCCAACTGCTTTCCAAAATATTTTTTGCTACAGCAGAAACATGAGTTTGTATAAATAAAGTATACATTTTTAACATATTTGCAGACTGCGATATAATAGATAACGTTTGTGTGCATTAGGGGAGCTCAGACCTGTGTGGGCTGTCTCTGCTGTTGTTCTCAGACAGAAGGTTTTCAGACTTCTCATCAGCAGTGACCACCAACAGAGTAACTTCCCTCTCTTTGGGTTTTTTTTTCTTCTCATAAGAATGCTGCTGGAAAGCTTCTTAAGAAATAAGCTCTATAGAGCTCCTTAAGCAATAATAACAAGTTGGGTATGGTTTATCCAATCCCATCTATTCTTCGTGTTTGTGGCAAGATCCTACTATTCTTCTTCCTGGCATTCAGGCCAAGACATGCTGCTTGTTATATGCATGTAATAACTTTGTACAGACAAACAGGTACAAGGTACCAACAGGTGAAGGATAGGAGTGGCAGCAAGGGACCAAACAAGTCACACTGTTCTTCTTTAGGTTTTCTCGCACTGACCTGAACAAATCTCTCAGCAGGACTCAGCATCATTTCTTCCTAAGTGAGATTTAATACCATATCCACACTGTAAAAGGTGCAGTATGCAGCATGGGTCAATTTATTAAGTAATTTTGAAAACCCTTCAATGCTAACTACAAATTTTAAAACCTGAAGATAGTCAATAGATCTTGCATGATATTCCTTTAAAATGCTTGTGATAGAGCTGCTATTCAGAAGAATATTCTTGTTAGGAGCAAAAAGTCAATTGGTCACTGACTGTGTTAAATTTAGGCAAAGCTTATTGTACCCTTACTTAAATTAGGCTCTTCAGTGGTGCCTAAATGGCACCTGATGAGGTGCCTAAAGTTGGGTGCAGAGTGGATTTAGCTAAATTTGGTTGTGGTACCTTGCAAGTTGTCTGTTGGAGTCACTTAATGGCACCAACAACTGTGACCTTACAGGGTGGGAAGTGATGCTATGGGCTGGTGCTCCACTATACTGAAGCTCACGGCGAGAGGGCCTCATCCCTGACTCTGCAGTGAACCATAAGCAGTGACATCAGATGTGACACACAGCATTCCCATTTAGGACCAGCTTTAGGAAGGAAAATATCTCTGCTGTGCACTGACAAACACAGCTTAAATGAAAATGTTAGCATTCAGGAGAATTCTGGCCTGTGACCCAGATCGTACGGAGGCAAACCATTGTGTGACTGTAACTCATTAGTAAATGCAGTTCCACAGTCAGCAGTCTGCAAAAATGCTTATTTCCAAAGCAAGCTTTGGCTGAAGCTTTCAGGCTGACTTCTGTTTCAGAAGGGAAATGTGATGCAGGAGCTAGAAAGGGCTTCCAATCCCCACTTGCTTATTTATTTGTATTCATTCCTATCTAGAGCAAAATAAATGCTTGTGCATATTTTATTTGCAAGTGAGGTATGATCAGTGAAATCCACAACAAAGCAAAAGTACGTGCAGCAATGCCCTTACAAATCTGTACTTATGGCATTCAGCTATGCAACTACTGCCCACAGTATGGATGGACAGACTTCTCATTTGTGGTTCATTAAGAACTCTGTCTAATCTGAAAATTATTCACAGTTTGGACTCGCCTTTGTATTTAGAACTGTATAGCACTCCAACATGCAGATTTTGTACTTGAATCAGTGATAAGTTTCACTGCTGCCTGGTGGTTGCAGTGTACTCCTTGTAGTGCATCTTTGAGCCTGATGGTCCAGAAGCCTTTGGGATGAGACCCAGCAGGCAGACAGAGGCAGCCCAGCCCTGCATTCCTTTGCAGCAGTCACACAGCATTATGTATGCTGCAGTGTGGCTGGATGCAGTCACATGGGGACTGTTCTCCAGAACAGGATCCTTCTTAAGACAGCTCCTCTTTTCCCACCCCACATCTCACTTGTAAAACCCTTCGTTGTGCATGAGGACCTCTGTCCAAAGAAGTCCGTGTGGGTTTAAGACCTCAGCTTGAATCGCATTTTTTAATTCCATAAAGATTAGACCATGCTGTAAACTGTGGTGCTGGCTTTAGCTGTCAGGGTCCCACAGCACATCCTGAACTCCTGTGCCAATCGAATTGATGAAGAAGACTTTACACAGAGAAGCAATGGCTTCCCCTAGCTAACTCCCCTTGCCATACCCTTATTCTTATGTACCATTTTGCCCTGTGATTGGGTTTACTTCTTTTAAGACAATTACTTTACATTAGGTGTCTATATAACCAAGAGTAAGGATTTAAAATTCTAGTGTTTGGGTAGGACTAATCCATGCCTAGTTTGGCTTGTAGGATATTTGGTTTGCAAGAAAGTGCCACACTTTTCTGTGCTCCTTTCTACAGCCTGGTGAGCACTTAGGAAAGAAAAAGAGTACATATCACTTAGCAGACAGACAAGGGAACAGCACTGAAAACCTTAATGGTCTGTATGTTGTGAATGGCAGCATCTAGATTTTGCCTTGCCTAGTTCTGTGATTTAACAACAATTTTGTCACTCCCTCTGGAACTAAGATCATGAGCCCTACTCCTGGAAAGCAGATTTCAATTTTCCCTGTTCATTCAAAATATTTTCCCCAAATCTAATATATCTAAAGCTTTTGTAAAGATAGCACTGCATTTCTCTGTAAATAGCAAATATATTTTAAAAGTGGTTTTCAGTAGTGAAAGACTTTAAGCTGTTTCTTTCAAAAATATCTGTGGATTTTTGTCTTGTTTCCTTTCGTTTTTGTATCCTAGGAGTTTCTTTGCAGGTAAATATTTGCCAGTGTTGAAAATAGAAGCACGCTGTTGTGGGTGTGCAGTGAAATTAATTTTTTTGAGGTAAAATCCTCCAGAATCAGGGTCTGAATGAAGCAAGGTTGGGGAAGAAGACTTCATAAAAGCAAATGGAGTGAACTATTCCTTTCATTTGGTTTAAGAACAGTTTATGCAGTTTGATCAAGTTCATAAAACCAACTCTAAACCAGTCAAAGTCAGTGGCGAAATATTCAGTGATGTTAAATGGTACCATATTAGATCCACGGTCTTCTTTTGCCCACCTCACCAAAATCTAATGGTTTAAAATACACAGAAAGCATTTCCCAGCCAAAGCTGAAGGATGCACAGTGACAAGTCACAGTACTGTAGCAAATGGATGGAGGACAGAACGTGAGCTTCGTCAATGGAGCCTTATGTTAATGTCCAGATCTGCCTCCAGCTTCTGCAAGCAAAGCACACCGGGTTGATCCCTCAGGCACTGACAAGCACTGACAAACCCCCTCCTGCCTGCTGTGCTGAGCAGGAGAGCTCAGCTAGCATGTGGGCAGTATGAGGCCTACTGAGCTGCCCGGAGCCAGCACAAGGGGCAAGGGTCTTTCCAGCTATGCATTGCATTAGCTACTTAAACTACTGCACCATTTGGCACTTAGTGGTGAATGGTTCTCTCTCTTCCTGTGAATGTTCTCTGTATGTAAATATATTCAAGCAATAATGTATGTAAGCATATAAGCCATAAAATATCTGCTGGAATATGGACTTGAATCTGACTCTTCCACCTGGTTCCTTACTGTTCACTGTGAAGTCAGCACCTCAACTTTTCTCCTTGGCTTGAAGTATAACCAATTTCCCTGTTGCACAAGGCCCCATCCAAGCACCTTCGATGATCTGTCTCCTTGGCAGGGTGAGCGAGACCACCAGGCAGCTTTGGGTTACCAGGACATGAAACTCTGCCACCAAAACCAAACACAAACCAGGACAATGCTGGCAGAAAAAATAAGGTAAGCGAGCATGAGGAAGGAAAACAAACATGTAGGTGAGGACTGGAGTCATGCCTAAGAGTGCAGTACCGTGCTGAGTTTTCTGTTGGACGTGCTTTAGTTACAGCTGATGGTTAAAACAGCTGGTGTTTGTTGAAGGTACAAAATAAGGTTGTTGAAGGCGGTGAGGTCTGAGATTGCAGGTTGATGCTCCTTCTATAGATGGCACTGTAACTTTCCAAATGCATTCCTTTCCTGCACATAATTTTTCTGATGTTATCAGTGCTAAGCTATCTCAAAATAAATAAATAAATAAATAAGCAACTCACATATGAAAGGTAAAAGACAAAACAAAACTCAAAAACATCAATAACACTGAGATGCACCTTAAATCAAAAGTGTGATTTCTAGTCTCAAGAACATTGCAGCATTTTACTGGATCTGATCAAAAAGCACCTGGTCTCAATGGCATCACAATGACATTCCCTGGAGTGTGATGTAAGAGGAGAACAAAAACACAGTGGTGCATCCTTATCTGCTGCACCAGCTTACAGGAACTGCAGGGACACCACAAGGGCAGATGTGGTATCTTTGTATTTAATGTTCCTGGACAGATTTTTCTTCGGGGAATGTCTTCATTTGCTTTTGCATCCACATAGACTTTAAGCATCCACAGCAAAGCAGATGGTCCTGTTGGAAACATGGCTTCTGTCTTTTTTTTTCAAAGTGAGCACAAATCCAAATGCTCTGTAAGAGATTTGAAGCAATTATTGTGCAAATGATTACCATTAGGAGCAGGAGCTAACTAAAACCAATTGCTTAAAAATTACTAGTCGTAGCTGGTTTCCTCCACTACTTTTCCCATTGCTCATAATGTCTGCATGATAAGGACACTTCTATCTTAGAAGCACCCTGTATAAACGGCTCTGTCACCACCTTCAGTGCGCTCACTGGTAGCTCAGCAAGCATCATTCTCAGTAATACCGGGGTCAATACCTGTTCAAGCAACTCCATTTGTAAACACAAAACATTTCCAAAAATATCAGTGATTGAAACACCGTTCAAGAAAGGACTTATTAGTTCATCAAATTTTAGCGGGGCATTAACAAATTACTTTGGTTAACAGAGTCAGAACCCATCACAAAATAAGCACAGACAGCCCAACAGCCCGGCTTTTCCATGGGCATTCTGCTCACACTGCAGCCAAAGGGATTTCATGGATATTTCAGGTAGAAAGATGCCTCTGCGTGAACAACTACCACACTCCTGAAAGCAACGTAGCAAGCAGTGACATATGTCCCAGATCCTACGCAGCCTGCACGCTGATAGTTTAACAAAAGGTATATTTCTATGTAACACAACCCTTTTACATAACATTCAGCAGTACCCCAAAACATTTCTGTTCTTTCTTCACTATATAAGGGCTTTAAAAGCAATATCAATATTGCATTTCTAATCCCACTTACTAAATGCTAACTAAAGGTGCATACATAATTTTAAGAGAAATTGCCATCAAATAGCTGCCTTTTCAACAGAACTCCTGCTATTATTGACCAGAACTGGTAACTTGTAAATACCTATGAAAAAAGTGAATCCCTTTATCTTTAGGAAATTTACAGCAGTATTCTTCGAAAGTAAATACACAGATAGTAAAATATATACAATAACTGAGCCAGATTTATGACTATGATTATGAAGAAATAGGCCACGTTTTATACCTGATAAGAATAGTGCACTTATACTGCGGAGAGTGAAAGATTTATTATGTGTTTAAGCATTCATTTCCTTATTTTTGTGCATGTTTTCTGTAAAGGATATGTTAACTATATTATGATCACTTGAGAACTTAAATGGGTTTGGGAATTCAGCCCCAAGTTTTGCAATCACTCAACATGTTATAAACCAAGGATATCTGTTGGTGTAAACATCTCTTTCCATCCTTCTGAACAGTGTTTCTGTAAGAAGAAATCAGCCATGGGATGGCTTTTGTATTATCACAAGCTTTGAGACACAGAGTGTTCCAATAAAGTCATTACAGTTCTTATATCAAGGGCCAGAAGTTTAAGAGGAAGATAAGAAGTGAATCCTGGACATTATTATGTGTTCTCCAGACATTATGGCCTCCTCTTTCGGACTCTAGCATTCCTGTGGAAGCAGACAGGCTTCATAAACCCCATCTCTCTTTCTCTCCTCTGGGGGTTCTACAATCTTGAGTATTTAAAGATACAAATGTAATTGTATATAAATATGACTTTCTAAATAGCAAGATGACTCTCCTTTTTCCTCCTTCTCACTCAAACGAGAGACGAAGAGTTTTCTTTGCATCTCAATCTTTCCCCTACATTTCTGCTGGAGTCCCCAGCACTCTCAAGGCCTCAGAAAGTAAAAGTCACACAGTTTTTGAGCAAAGCAGCCGTAAGAATTGGCAGGCTTAATGGAGCATATGTGCAGCTCTTACCCTTTTCCCCAGCACAGCACCTCCAGCATGTTTCCACGTTTCCTCCAGCCACCACAAGTTTCCAGCTGGGTTCTATGCCATGAGTACCTTCTGTCGCTTTCAGTGTCTGTTTTCAAGTCTTCTACAGTGTTTCAGCATTTTGTTGAAATAATGACTGCAGAAAGGGAAAGAGAAGACTATAGCAACCTAGTGATGATGGGATATGCCTACGGATTGTCTCAGCGCATGCCTTGAAGAAGCACTGTTTTTCTAGGAGATGCTCTTGACACTTGAGCCTCCACTTTCCTTGCTGAAGTGTCTCCCACCCCTAGGCTGAGATCATGAACACTCGATTGCTGCGAACCTACTCCAAGGTACAAAGGCAACATTGGCTCCTAGCAAGGCAGCAAAAAAGACAAGTGTCATGTTAGAAGAGCTGCAACAGATGATAGCCCAGCCACGCTGCTGGAAAATTTTTCACTCTGTGGAACTCGTTGTATGTCTTTCCTTAATCACTGGAACAAATACCCCACAGGTCTCAACTGCCAGCAAGATTGAAAAGTCTTTATCCCCAATGGGCTCGTATTTTCCCAGTTTCACTGTTGCGCGTAAGATGCTGTTCAGTCTCACAAGGTACTCCTGAGATTGATTGTTCCCTCCTTTTCAAATTTCTTTATTATATTTTGGTTGCAACGTGGTCTATAAAGAGAAATATTTAAATGAAATGTTACAGTGAAGCTTGCCTAAAGTACAGTAGACACAAATCTCGCCTAGTGGAAGGTGTCCATGCCCATGGCAGAGCTTTAAGGACCCTTCCAACCTATAACTTCAGAAAAATACATCATTTTCTGGAGACTCCTTAGCCAAGTTTGCAAAGTGATGCTGGTGTTCCCAGCACTATTTGGCCTAAACTTGAAGATTTTATTTCTACAAGGTTTTCTGAAGCTAGTACTCCAATTTCTTGAAGATTTGCCATCCATTGTTCTGATCTTTTGCCGGCCTGCCAGCACACAAAGCAAATATAGTGTCACTGGTGTCTTAGGACTGGAATTTTTTAAGGCATGGATGGGACTTAGGTGCTGATCCCATTAATTTTGATGGGATCTGAGCATCTAATTCCTTTAAAGTCTTATGAAAATCTCTATTCAGATTCCTGAGCATGTATCATCAATATAGAGAAGATATAATCCAGGAATGTGATATTTTAAGAAAAAAGCTTAGTAAAGAAGGTTATTTTGAAAAGCATCAATTAAAGAAAAAATGTAGATATCCTCCCAAGTGCTGACTTGGATCGGCTGCGGTCTGACAACCTTGCAACCTATGGTTTCCCTTTCCTTCCCTCCAGCTAGATCAGGAGCTTGTGTGATAGGCAGTCCCATCAGCAGTCAAATAGAGCCTGAGAAATGAGTCAATTGATTTTAGAAATCAGTTCAGTAACATGGATTATCAACTTTAAGAAAGTTCTTTCCACTCTCTTACATGATCAGATGAAGTTTTCTTAACCTTTGGGTTTCTTTTAGAGGCCCAGAGAGGAGCATTTGGGCCTCTAAACTGGGAAGAACTCCAGATATTTTTGCTGGCGAGAAAGAAAGACATAATAGGGAAAAAAAAAAAAAGAAAAAAAAAAAAAAAAAGGAAAAAAAAAAGTAATAATAAGAGAAACTTATGAAAATAACTTAAAAGGATTTTTTTTTTTATTTTTAAGAGGAGACCTCATGAAGCTTTTTTGGCTGTACACACAATAGCAGTGATTTCTTGGCAATCTCATTAGCTACACTTTCATCTGGGTGGGCAGCTCTTAAGTAGTAAATCATAGTGGTCCAGACAGCAGTTCAACAATGTGTAATATCCTCCCTGATACTTTGTTAACAAGGACTTAAATAGGAGATAAACCTTCATAGTGCAATAGATGATGGCACCACATCCATTCCTAAAAGCAACCCTGAAGAGAGTCAGCTTGGATCCAAAACTTGCTCCAGGGCACTTGGGTTTCTGAGGGTTGGCCAGCAGTACAGTGATGTCACTCCTGGGTTGGAGATGGCTCACATCTGAGCAGATGGCAGCAAGGGCAGAGTGAATCTACATTCTGGGATCGTGTTGCACCTTTGGTTACAAGTTCCAACCCCGAGAGATGTGCCAGGCCCTCCTGGACTCACACTTTTGCAGGACAGGACTCAGAAAAAGTCCCAGAGTTTTTAGTAAAGTGAAGTTTGGTCCCCAGGAGGTCTAGAAAACAGCAATTCTTGAGAAGCGCTAAAAGTTTTATAACTTTTCCAATGGAAGGCCCAACAAATACGTATGGTGCTATGTGTTTCTTTAATGCCTAAATGTCTCATACATATTAAGAAGTATTCTGTTTCCATCAGAAGCTCCAGTGAATGAGTTTTTACCTGATGTGTGTCTGTAAACGGTGAAGTAATATTAATTTGATTTATCAGCCTGTTGGTACTTGCAGTTTAAGGATGGATATACAAGAAATTCTGCTGTCTGGGGAGATGTCCACATCTCACAGCTGTAATTCAGACAGGGTTGCAAGTAATACTCTACCTTTTAAAATGGGTGGAGCAAAGTAAAGACAACATAAAGAGTCTTCATTTTGAGCTTGGGCTGGTGTCTGATTTTGACATCCTGACTATGATTATGTGACTGCATGCTTGTGATGATATGATGGATGCTGTCTCTCCCAGATGGTACGTGCTACACCAAAGCTTCTCCACAGCTTTGATGCATGTCTTGTTCTGCAAGGACTGCCGGGCTGCAGATCACTGAACAAGACAGGCTGCCTTCAGGGAGCAAGCTCACCCAGATCTCACCCTGCACAGCTTTCTCTTGTCTCCAGATGAACACAGTCCTTGGCTAAATGTTGTCCTTTAAAAATTCAATACACAGGTAAATATATATATTCCTGTATCATGAAACTAAATTGTAATGTTTCTAACTAAAATAAATTGTTGTCCTGCATAAAGTTATTCTTTACCTTTCTCACCTTTTTCTTTTTACTCCTTTTTAGCCTGTTTCTCTCTTCCTTTCCATTTTCCACTTTTAGCTGCCTATTCCTTTACCTTGAGTAAATAAACATTGTAATTCACTGTGAATCAGCTAATATCCCCCCAAAAATCTGTATGAAGCCCAGGACTAATTCCAGGCATAGGTTTTCTTTTTTTAAACCTAGTAGGAGAACAAAAAAGAAGACTTTCTCTACTTCTTTCTCGATGATGCAAGTGACTGCTAAAACTAAAGGTTGAATGTGATGTGGCTTTTCCCAGGTTCATCAAACTTCCAAATGTCACTACCTAGCAAATAGCTTCTCTAATCAGTGAGAGATTTTATTTACTTATTTTTTTGTCCTTTTTGCACTTTTAATACAACAGCATAGTTTGGTGATCTACTTGGTTGTATTATACAAATATGTATCAAGGAACTGAGTATCAGAACACAGGAATTTACTTTGGAAACTAAGACTTGATTTCCAAATCACCCACTTCTGCAGTTCTAGAAATTTGATTTTCATCTTATTTTACACCAGTTTGTCAGTTTCCAACTGCATTCACTATATGCTATCTCATACATGACAGCCCTGCCCATCCCCAAGTAACAAAACCCTATAGCCCTCATTTGAAGCTACAGCTCACTACAGTGGTTTGTGGACATCTGAACAACCTGCTCTGTCTATTTAGTACAAAATCAACTGTAGGGTGATTGCAGGTACACCCTGGAAGTGGAGTTTCTTGTTGGAAGAACACCCTGGGTCCACTTCCAGTTCTTAATGAAGTAGACTGTGGGGAAGTAGCTGAAAAGTAGTCAAGCTCAGAAGAGACCTGGCAGGGAAACACTTCTTTGCCCTTCTATGCTGCTTCCAGTTCAGCACAGAAATGATATCTGTTTGCTGTTTCTGCTTTAGAGAAACCATGCTGGCAGGTACACAGCCCTACAGACACAGAGCTTTTATCTTAGCAGTCCAACAAGATCATTGATAACACTGGTGAAAGGCACTCATCATTTGCTTGTGATACTACTTCTTTCACTGGGTTCCTTCTGTCCTTTTTTCTCAGGGGTTTTCACAGTTTCTCTTTGGCACATTGTTCCTTCACCTACTGCTTGGCAACACGAGGAGGCGAGAGGCAGAACAGGGATGGACAAAGTTCAAGAGCCAAGATGGGGGCTGTGGTAGGTGGGGAGGAAGTCAGCTGGGCTAGGGGGTGAAAAAAAATGATGCTTTTTAAAGAGGATATAGGAACTTCCTACCCCAGAGGAAAGGCAGGTCTTGATGAGAACAATATAAAGAAGGAAGGAAATGGTTGTTTGGGTGAGCAGGAGAACCGAGTGTGGCTGTGGATGAAAGGCGAAGCTGAGCCAGCTCCATGCAATCAGCAGAGCCATCAGCGTGGGATCTGGGGCCTTGGGAAGGAGAACCAAGTGCACAGCCAGGGAGGGGGCCAGGCAGGGAAAATCCCACACCTAAAGAGTATCAGCACTCAGAACAGAGATACAGATCAGGGATTTGGTACACAGGGAACAGAGAGGATGAGGAGAGCCTGAAGAATTGTGCTTTGGAAGGGGAGTTCAGCTTGAATACTTGCAGGCATTTATGAGCACGGTCTCTCATTTTGAACAGCCTGCAGCCTGGTTTGTGGGGCTCGTGACTGAAGAGCGTCGTGTTTCAAAGTGAATCAAATCCAGAATAATCAACAGCTTTTCAAATCTGAAGAAGTAATTAAATGCAAAGACAGAGCAATAGAGATGTGTCAAATAGTGCTCAGCCACTATTAAATTGGTAAAATAAGGTGCTTTACTTTTCAAAAATCAAACTGTGATTACAAAGTAAAGAAAACCTGCTTCGCAAAAGGGCGGCATACTCTCTCCCAGGACAGGGTGAGAAGGGGTAAAGCTGCTTTTCTCCAAGGGAAGAGCAAGCACAGGAGACCCAGCCAGTCCTGTACCCCTCTGAATGGCTCAGAATGTGGATGCCAAGTCTGATAGTACACTGCTGAATGAACGGCAGTGCAGAGAAAGCGACTGTGATGGAAGGCAGCACGGCAGGAGCACACAGACAGGTGCTGTCAGCCAAATGCTGAATGCTGCAAATGTGCCACAGCAGATGCCCCAATTAAACAAAATGCAGAGTCACAACATTTGCTTGAGTGATTGAGAAAATCAACAAGCTCTCGTGATCTCAGAATGACTGACTGTCATGGGAAACAAAAATAACTAAAGCTCCAGTGTTACTTCTATTGTAGCTTGTATGTTAAAAAAAAAAAAAACTGAAAAACCTCTTGAACATGAACAGCCTTCCTCTGAATCATTTTTCAGAACTAGGCTTTCTCTAGCTCCTAAATGGACACCCTTACCAACCTGCTCTCAAAGACAGCTTGCAGAGTGGAACTGTCTTTGAATCTAGTTTTATCAATGAAGAAAATGTTGAGCTTTTGGTGAAGATTTCTCCCACAGCCCTCTGCTCTGGCCGATGCTGCTGTGAATGTTTCTCTCAGCTGCTCAGTCAGCCTACCCCTCCGTACACCCCTTCATGCACAACAAGTCTGAAGTGCATGTCCTGACACAGTCAGCAGAAAAATCTCCAAACCTCCAGGAGTATTAGATGGACTAGACAGGATTTCTAGACAACCTCTAAACGTCCCTTCCAACTCAGCATTCTATGATTCTAAGATGCCTGAGGAGTTGAGGAGTATCCAAATTAACGATGTTCCATGTCAGCACACACTCACCAGACAGCTGCACTGCTTTTTGCAGTCCTGTGTGATGGCCCTCAACTAACCGGCTGCTGGATGTGCCTACCCTTGTTCTGCACCTCAGAGAATGAAGGAACCCCGAGCAATCTTTCTAAAATAAGTATTCTACATGCTCAAATTGTCCACAGGACATTCAGTGGTTTGATAAAGAGAGAAAAAGAGACAAGCAAATCAATTCAATGGATGCAAGTGCTTGAGGAAACAACCAAAGAGATATTCATTCGGTGCTGCCCAGGCTTAAAGACATTAGATCGATTGCTGACAGGAATAAAACAGTTTCTCTTCCCAACAGAGAAAACAAAATTGGGTGGCAGACCACACCAGCCAGTTCCAAAACAGCTGAACCCCCACTCCACTTGAAACCAGCTTCACAACAGCCTGGTTTTTTTTCCCTGCTGTTCAAGGTAGCAAAGCCCTGACAGACTCAGGAGCCCATCTTTCCTCTGCTTTCACCTTCTCATGACCACCCCATGCACACTGTCCCACAGCTTGCTGGCACAGTTCCCTCATTCACCGTGGGCCTCCAGGCAGGGTGAGTGCACCTGTGCAAAGCTGCACAAAGCACACAGCTTGGCACTGCTGCATGCTCCTGCAAAGGCTTTCCCCTGTCTAATGAACACAGATGCAGATGGTGGTGAGGTGATAAGGACTGCTGAGATGCAAGCTGGAGTTTTACTGGAAAGAAAACCTGAGGGGCTGAACTGAAGCATTCATTTTAAAACATCAGCTATAAGGAAAATTGTTCTATTCTGTTGCTGTTCTGATTGGAGTGGCAAAATGACATCAAGAAAACCCTCCTGGAGTTTCCAAGTGCTTGTTTTCTTATTTTGCCTCTTTTGCCAGTCAGCAGGGTGGCTGCAAAAGGGAAAGAAAAACCTTTGCAAAAATCCATAACTGGTGTCAAGGGGCTTACAGAAAGGCCTGCTGCTCCCCAGGCAGATGGTGGCTTAAAAAAAAAAAATAATAATAAAGCAAGCTGGGCTGATGCTAGAGCTGTGTTGCCATGGGAACAGGGAGGTAAGGATGCTGCTCAGATCTGACCGGATGGAAGCAGGTTCAGGATTAGGATTAGCGAAGAAGTGGCCAGATTCCCTCTGCCATGCATGGTTTTCCTATTCTCCTAAACACAAAGCAGGGCTCTCTGAAGGTCTGCATCACACGTCTTGATGCAGATTTCAGCAATTTAAAAAGTATACACCTGAATGCGAGAAGGTGCATGAGCACTGAGGCACATCAGCTTTAGTGATCCATGCAAACTGGGTGTGTAAATGGCAGAAGGATGCCCACCTTCCAAAGCAATACACAGCATGCAGCAGTGGTCAGCCACGAGTAGCTCTCCACGAGTTGGGCATTGGGAGTGTTGAACAGCACAGCCATACAGTTGGGATTGCAGAATAATAAGAGGATAATGATTTTAAATTGTCAGCCTTCTGCCTTAGGAAAACAAAGTTAATTGTGTCTGATATACATCAGTGTTATTTAAATATTACAAGAATCAGAAAATGGTTTGTGTTGGCAGAAGTACTTCAAGTATACTTGTTAGTTCCCTTTAGATGTTTGAAGTTAGCGTACCAAAAACGTTTTCATCTCGTCGCTGTTTTCAGAAGAACCCCTATGAACTGATTTCAGGCACCTTGTTTCTCCAGCCAATTTCAAACCATAAACAGAGTCCAAAGCTAAACGCAATGAAAACAAACTCTCAGAACGAGAACTGAGCTAAATATGCAGATTGAGGTGATTTGAAGGGTGAGCATTGTTTCCTTGGCTGCTGTCTAATGACTAGCAAGATTCGGACCTTTAGAACTGAGGCAAACTCACACCCGGACGAAGGGAGCTCTGAAGTCCTGCAGCTTGCAGACTGCAGGCACCTACTACGGCTGAGCGCAGCCAGGTGCTTCGAGGAGCCCCGCTCAGATACTGCACTGATTGGGAGCAAATGTGCGCCCACCCCCGTGCCCAGCACGCAGGTGTCCAGCAAGTGGGTGTCTTTTTAAGCTGGAATAAATACAAACGACTAACTTTAGCTCATCTTTCCGACACGACTAGATGAATGGACTGTTTTTTTTAGGGTTTGATTTTAAAAAGGCCTTTTGAAAGAGTTTTCCTGCCAATTTCTAGAAACTTCTACACTTCACTTCAGGCTTAGGAGCATTTCTGCTCGAGCTGGGACTGCTCGCACCGCCTAATCAGCCGCGCAGGTCTGCAGGATGCGCTCTGCTGTCTTCCCTCGCCCCAAGCCCACGCTCACGTGCGGTGTTTGTCAGCACACCTTAGAGCACAGAGCTCTCGGGCATCACTCTGACATCTCCCGGCCGCTCTCCCTCCGCAGCGCTACCGTGAGCTGAGGGACGGAGCTGCGGGCACAACGCCGGTTGCAGCCGGGGAGGGCTCGGCCGCCCCCGGGGGGACGGGCCGCGTGCCCGAGCTGCAGGCAAAGCCGCTTGGCCCGTCTGTTTTATTTTTAGCCGGCAACGCGGCGGGCGGGGCGGAGGCAGGGCGGGAGGGAGGAAGGACCGAGGCGGCACCAGGCGCGGGGTTACCGCAGGCGAGCCGCAGCCGCCGGGCTGTAGAGCTCAGCCGCCCGGCCCCGCCGCGGCAGGCAGCGGCACAGGCTGCGGCGCTCCCCGGCCGGCTGCCCGGCGCTCATCGCGGCTCCCCGATGGCCAGCCCCGCGCTGGAGCTGGGAGAAGCGCAGCCCCCGCCCGACTTCCCGCAGCCCGAGCCGGCGTTCGGCGAGGCGCAGAAGTGGATCGAGGTAAGGCGATGGCAGCGCGGTGTGGGCGCCGTGCCGCAGTCCCGAGCTGCCGCCTGGCCGCGGGGCTCCGGCGGTTCTCGGAGCTCGCGATTTGCGCTCTGCGGCATCCGCGCCGCAGCCCCCACGCCGGATTTAAGCCCTTAATCGTATTTCCCTCGCCCGCCCCCTGGCTCGGGCTGAGCGGGGCGGCCGTAAACAGCAGCGCAGGTGCTGGAGCCGACGCTTCTTCCCGGGCTGGGGGCACCGGGTCTCCCCGGCCCTCCTGGAGACCAGACCCCCCCGGGGCACCCCCGGCCGCAGAAGGGCCGCGAAGGTAACGCAGAAAGGCGCGTGGTGGTGGGGGTGCCCGCATCTTCTCCTGTGCCGCTCCCGAAAGCTGAGGGCGATGCGGCGCTGCCCCGCGGGTCTCGCTCGGGGTTTGCTCGCGCTGTAGAACGCGCAGACGGGCAGGTGGAGGTGAGATGCTGTAGTTCAATATTTTGGCATGTAACAATAGCGACGCTTTGAGTAGTTCCGCGCCGTATTGCTGGTGCAGAATACCCGCGAATGTGGCATAAACCGAGATAGCCGGGTAGGAGATCCCGTCAGCTGCAGGCTTTGAGTTTAATCTGCGGCTTTAGGTTCTGCTCTCCTGCGGTGGTTGGGCGAATGGTTGGTAAAGTCGCCGCGACTGTGGGACTCCTACATTCTCAAGTATATTCTCAGAAATAATGGTTGACTCCAACGTCATCTGAAATGGCAGTGCTGTGTCAGGCATTGACATAGCTGGCCAGTTGCTGTAGACCAGAGAGAGGACAAGTTGACCAGAGATGGGAACATAGAGGAATGGGGAAAGAAGGACTTCTGTGCCAATGTACAGCTCAAGGGAGAAGTGCAGTGTGTGCAGACAGCTACGTAGGGCAGATGAATGAGGTGGTCCCCGTGTATCCTTCCTTACAACAGAGGAGCAGGAGGGAGGCATGTGACCCTGCTCGGTGCGCAGCAGCTTATGACTGTTGGTTCTGGCTGCTAAGGATGCCAGGAACTCAGCAGCAAAGCAGGTCGGTAGGTAACGAGGCTGCCAGCAATCACTCCGGGCATGATGATAATGAAGGGAGTGTGAGCCTTCCTGTCTAGAAGCAGCGCATGTGGGTCAGGTGGAAACCTCCCTCCTTGGCAGTTCCCTGTCTTCCCAAGTTCTCATGCCTATGCTGGTGTGATGGGGCAGGTAAGAGGAATAGGAAGAGGCTTAACTCCTTGATGCTGGCCCAGGAGAGCCATGTGGATAGAGGAAGCTGGATGTAACCTCTCACCCTTCCTTACTCACTTTTTTCATCTTCTCGATGCATGGGTGGCAAACGTGTGTTGTGTGTGGTGAGGCTGTCAGCTGCCTGTGAAGCAGGTGTGGTCCCATGTGTCTTGTGCATGGTATTTCCTTTTGTGTTAAGCTCTGAGGTATGAGGGTTAACACCTCTTAGAAAAGTGCGGTCAGTGTTCACCATCCTAAATCTGGGGGACTTGGACTGAGCAAATGGTGTGGAGCGTGATACATTAGCCCAAGGATATTGAAAAGCAACATTAATTGTGACATCCTAAGATGTTATCTGTTTATTGTAGGTATTAAGCCCCATTGATTTGAGTGAAAACCAGAAATAGGGTTGTGCCATGCCTGGCTGCTAGGTCCACCTCGTTCAGCTTTGCAGTTGTTCCTCAGCTGTCTATGTGCTGGCCCAGAGGTGTTAGCAATCCTTGTGTGTGTGGTGGCCTCCAGCTCAGTGGTGAGCATTTACAAGGATGTCTCTCTCAAATGAAAATAAAACAAGCAGCAACTGCAGTAATCTGGCTGCTGATGTCCTTGGTATGGGATGTGGAGGATTGGCAGTGAGGGTGCTAGCAGAGATCTTGGAGTCTGTCAGACAGTAGAGCAGTGCCACACAAGGAAGCTGAGGCAGAAACACGCAGATCTGAAGCTGCACGTTGTTATTGGTAAGGAACCAGCTGTGTGGTTCAGGGATGGATCCTCATCCAGTTTAAATATCATCCAAGTCCTGTCTCTGCTGCAGCAGCATTCTGCTAGTCCAGGAGCAGGCTGGGCGCTGCACAGACAAGTGCTAAGGCTCAGAGTGAGTGTCCAAGAGGCCTGCCTTTGCTCCTTGGCATTTGATGTTTCACTAGAGCGTGTCAGCTGGGTGCTAGAAGTCATCTTTTTCCTCTCTCAGAGTTATTCCACTCTTTGAAGAATAGGAGAATCCTTCTTGCAGTGAACTGGGTGGTTCCTCATAACAATTCCATCCCCTTTGTGCCTCCCTTGAGCTATGGAACAGAAGCACTGAAGTCCATCTGAGTGTGCAGAAGGGCCCGAGATCTGGATGTGGTGGTGACAGGTCTGATGTGATCTGTGTGTGACAGGAGCTGGGATGTGGGGATTCTGTGGACTTTCTGCTCCAATCACAAGTCACTGTTGATAGGAAACCAAAATTCAGCCTTGCTCACATGTTCAGTTCTGCACAAATATCAGCCATACTTCCCCCTGTGTAACACTAAACCAGTTCTATTATTTTAGTTTGACTTGGCATGTGCTACTTACACAAAGAATGCCCTCTTAATGATAAAGTGAACCATATTAGTGGCACTCAGAAGACTTAAAATAAAGGCACCAGATGAAAAACCCTGCAAGGCAGCTCCATCAGCCTGCATTATTAAAGGTGCAGTATCTCGTTTCAATTAACACAGCTCAGTTTCACTGAAAGAATGTATCAGCCTTGTAAAGTGTAGTGGCTTACTAAAGCAAAATAACAAATCTAATTTAATCTAATGGCCCATAATTTTAAAATGTCAAGGTTCCCAGTGTGTTTGCTTAAACTACAATAACTGATGGTTGAAAGAACATCTGTATAAACAGTCGTTCTTGCTGCAAGGATTCGTAACAGCAATACAGTAATAAAGCCACATTTAATACTGGTGCAGCTCCTCAGGGTATTGTTATCTCCTCATCGCCTCATTAATATGCTCTGTCCTCATTGTTGAAACTTGGTTCAATTAGGGATGGCTTTTCCATAGACTTGTATTCCTTAGAAACTTTGCCAGCTGATAAGAATGCTTCCTCTATTGTTGTCTGGTAATAATAAACAAGGCGTGCTTTCTGTCCTCTGTGGTCAGTGTTTGACTTCACCATTCCCTATAGATGTGCATGGGCTAACGTGCAGTAATTTCTAACTCTGCCACTTTCATATGTATTTTCCTGGAGAGTTGTGTTGTTAAGAAGCTTGTGAGCCAGAGGGGTTTGTTGGTTGTGTGGTTGTTTTTTTTGTTTTTTTGTTTTTTTACCTCCAATAGATTTCTCTGAAGGCAGCAGCTTTAAGCTGGTTGCTTCCAGAACTGGGGCCAGGTGTATTACTTGGTGCTTCTGGAAGTGCCCTTTTGTGCAGAACAGCCATGCTACCATCTGCTCCACCATATCTAGAGGCAGTGTGAGAGGTATAAAAACAGTGATCCGGGCAAGTAAATTTCATGTTACTGTCTTGCCTCAGGAGTCTGGAAACAAGATTTTGTTAGGATGTCTCTCCCTTCTGCGGATGTAGTTCTAGAAGGCTGAAACTTATGTCTCCCATTGCTTAAAAGTCAGTGGGAGTAGCTCATTGACAAAATCATATATGATGAAGGAAGTGGATTGGGTTATCTACTGAAGGTGTCTAGAACCTGAGGAATACACACGTAGGTTTATATGGCCTTCAAAATGATTGGTGTGCCCTGACTTGGAGGAATATCAGAGATAAAGCTCCTTCTATTGAACATACTGGTTAAACCTACTCATTGGCTACGTATATGAGAAACTTGTCTCTTGCAGGATTGTATCTAGACTATCTATCAACTCTTCCTTTGCTTTCAAAGGGATTTTAAGATCTTTGATTACGGACTCTAGTCCCACAACCATGGTGCCCCCGCAAGACTGGGACCATCAGTCTTGTTGATACTCAGGTATAGATTAAATCCAGCAGATGTTTTCTGCAGCAGGCAGCTCTGGAGAAGCCAGTCTGACTGCCTGTGAAAGTATCTGAATGCAACCACTCACGTGTAGAAAGGTGCAATAAGACTTAGGACTACATGGTTTTATTAAGCAAATCTTGTAGGAAAGTTGGTGAGTTATGCTGCAAACAGTGCCTACAGCTGACTTTTTTTTTTTTTTTTCAGTTTCTAGTCTTTCCTGTTTTCTTTGTGTTTCTTTTTCTTCTCTTACTGGAAGAGTGTTTTACTTGTGTACTTTACATAATGTATTGGGAATGAACTTAAAGGGACAAGTGTAGTTATCTATGCCAACAGTGCCTGACCTGGTAATACTTCAGGTCTATAGCTTTGTACAATGAAGGTGTCTGCCCTGCTGGTAAGAGGGTCCAGCTTGTGGGAAGGCTGCTGTATGCAACCCCAAAATCTACTGGGGAAGTATAGCAGAGATTCTCAGTTACTTCAGTTACCTTGAGCTTTGAAAAATAGCTTCAATTGACAGATTAGTATCCATCTTGGCTGTCTTTAAGCACCTAACTTTATAGCTGATATGTGCTAGTCACAAATCCCTCATCATGGTGGAAGTTATAAAGCCTAGTATTAAATGTGGAGGTTGGCAGGCCAGCCTGCAGCAGAGGGGTTGAGCTTGATGGCTCTTGGTGTCCCTTCCAACCCAAGCCATTTTATGATTGTATGAGGATGTTCCTCAGAGTGGAATAAACTAATATGAATGGACCAGCTGGCTAATCTGTGGACAGCTAAAGTTAGATTAATATTTCCCACAATGTTTATAAGTCAATCATAAAGAGTCAAAAGATGGATGTGTGTTCAGAGTAACTTTACTGCAGTTATTATGACTGGGAATGGAATTCTTCATTCTTTCTCTACATCTCCAGGGCAGCATTTAGTGAGGGCAGATGAGGCTGATGGGGTGCTCTTTGTTCTGGCTAGGTCAGTCATTCAGTGGAATAAAAACTAAATTGTTTTAAAGGGTTGGAAGTACATGTCCAATCTCTGATGTACTTAACCATCACCTTCTGGAAATATTTTCCTCCCCTAGTTGCATGGCAGCTGTGTGTCCCGTGTACATTGACCCAATTCCCTTGTCATGAGATCTGTGTAAGCCATGTTACAAGTAGTGCGTAACACAAGGGTGAGAATAGTGAGAACAACACTATTGATAAAGGGATAATGTCAAGAAATGTAGGGTTGTGCTGCTAATTTCCTTAGGAGAAATGAATTCAGTTTTTTCATTACTAAAACTCTAAAATAGGTAAAAGATCTACCCTTAAAAACCAGAGTCTGGAATGTCTTTGTCTAATTGGTTGCAAAGATCTGTTGGATGCAACTATTCAACCTCTTTCCACTTGTTCTGCTAGTGTTAACTACATTTTTTATTTTAAAGAAAATTATCATCTAGAAAGCTGGAATCTTTCTTAGCTTGGAGAATAAGCAGATGATCAGTATGGCAGAATTGTTTTCTAGAATGTATTAGTCAATCAAGGAAGAGTTATTTCACACCAGGTTATAAAAGCTATATTATCTTTGGTTTGTAGAAACTGCCAGTCCATGAGCTCTTCATCCACCGATGAACACTTCTATGTATTAGTATTGTAAATATCCCAACAAGAACAGTTGTATAAGAATAGTACAATAAAAGCAAAATTTACTGGGGGTGAAAGCGTCATTGGAAAGAGTGCTTGATAAAGCTGGATGGGGGAAAGTGTGAGCATTCTGGCATACAGAATGTGAAGATCTCAGTTTTCCCTCCTTCAGTGTGTCATTTAAGAATGAAACTACTGAGCTCCCTTGCTTTACTCAGTCCCCTCGGTTATGATAATTACAGCTACTATGGTACTATAATATCACAGTTAATAGCTGAAACCTCTTCAAGCTATGGCAAGAACAGTATCAGGTGAAAGGGCTGCACCACATGCCCTAGAGGTAGGTTTGTAAGAATGTGATGAACTAGAACACACCCTGACTTAAACTGCCTCTTATTTATTAAACAGAAATGTACTTAGTGTACCTGGGACAGGCTGAATGACCCTTTGCTGTGGTGCAGTGTGTGGGGAGTGGCTGCCTGGAGAGGGCCTGGGGGGGACCAGCAGGGCAGCAGGCTAAATATGGGGCAGCTGCGTCCTGGCAGCAGAAAGGATTGATGTAAGTTGATGGAAGTGGTTATTTGTTTGCTAGGCTACACCTGCGATACTGCATCCAGTTTTGGGGCCCATGGCACAGAAAGGACATTGGGACATTGGAGAGAGATTGGCAGAGAGCCCTGGAGCTGGCTGGGATTGGAGTACCTTCCCTGGGAGCTAGGCTGGAGAAGAAGTGCATGGCAGGGAGCCTAGTAGCTTGAGGCAGGTTGTTGAGAGGACAGAGACATGGGGCAGGAGAATGAGACACCTGTCACACACTAAAAGAGGAAAGGTTCTAACTTAGCAAAGATGCTTCTCCTTACTTCATGAGGACAGCTGAGCATTGGTGCGGGCTGCCTATCCCTGGGTGGCTTGATGCCCAGCTGAAAAGAGCTCCAAATGAGTAGCTCTGACTGACTTCTGCCCTGGTGTGGGGAAGGAGTTTGGGCTTAGAGGCCCTCAGGGACCCCAGAAACCGGAATAATTCTGTGGGTCTGCGGTTTCTTGAAAGTAGGTGAGTGAATGTTGCTAAATTTTATTTTTAATCCTGCTTTATTGGATGCTTACAGTATCACCACATTTAAGCATCTATTTACATGAACAAGATCTTCTCTTCATGGAGGCAAAACTCCTGTGGCTTTTGATGAATGTTTTCTAGGTACGCTACTGACTTTCCTTTGTGGGAACTCCTCAAGGCAGCATAAAATGTATTTGGCTTCCAATCTAACTACTTCTACTAAACCTCTTTTATCTTAGAAAACTAAACATGAGTGGTTGTCTGGCTTGGTGAGATTCTGTTATTTAATTCACTTTGCATAGCTATTATTGACCAATAAAAAATGAGCTCCACTTGCTTTTTGGGTCTTGAGGAGATGATGGGCAAGCTTAATTCTTGAGAATTTGATTGTTAAATCCTTAAGTGGTTCTTTGTTTGTGGTATTAATTGGTTATAATAATCCTTTGCTTTCATAGATACTCTGATCAGGTCTACTATAACTTGCTCAAAACTGTTAACTCTTTTATATAATATATGTATATATAATGTTGTAGATAAAATTGTGGATGTCCCTCCCTGGAAGCATTCAAGGCCAGGCTGGATGGGGCTTTGAGCAGCCTGGTCTAGTGAGAGATGTCCCTGCCTATAGCAGGGGTTGGAACTAGATGGTCTTAGATTTCCCTTCCAACCCAAACCATTCTATGATTCATTCTATGAATGATTCAAAGATTGTTGGTAATAATCTTACCTTAGCAGAAGGGCTAGCTTAACGATGCAGTTATTAACAATGCTTGATCCTCATGTTAAAATTAATTTAAAATACTCTAGTGACTTCGATGTTAGAGAAAGGACAGAATTCTCTTAATTTTGTTATTTGAAGAGAAGCCTTGTTGTGCTACGTTCTGCCGCTTTTGGATATCTTGCCTAGTGTCAGAGACAGTTTGATTTTGAAATCAGCTTTGACAAGCTAAGGTTTTAAAAAATAATATTGCTGTGCCTTGTTGGCTCCGGCATCATTGGCAGTGATTCATGGGGCACTTTACAGACTGAGGAGCTGCGTGATGGAAAAGCAATTCTTTAACTCTGCTTTCTACAGTTGAATGAGTAGGGTAAAAGGGAAATTATCTCCATTAATCTCGCCTTCACAGACATTTCTCTATGATCCTTGTTCATGCTGGAAATAGCACAGGAATTCTTCCATGTTGTGATCCCACAGTGAGTTTCAGGAACAACATAAAAGGAAAAATTCTTTGTGACGTCTCTTCCAACCTCCAGAATCTCCCCACCTTCATTCCAGCCCTGTAGTTATTTACAAGCTACACAGAAAGTGGCCGTATGTGTTCAGTGTGCTGCAAAAAAAATGTAAAAGTCTTCTTCCTGAGAATACCTTACTACTGTTTCCTTTCCTTGAGGCATTGGTCAATTTTTAGTTCAGTATTGCAGTCATGAGCAGTGAAGTCTCTGGACAGATTAACATATTTCATTTTTAAATTAGGCTGTTACCTGCTTTCTGTTCCTCATCGTACTTTGCTGTGATTCAGGCTTTTCTCCCCAACATGAGGATTTGAAATCTCTAAAAAATTAATAACAAGTAACAGTTCCCAAAATTGATGTCAGTTCTGTTACATCCAACAAAGGTGCAAATCAATGCCTTTGGCTTTAGGAACTAACAGTGCTTGGTAGCATCACGTGAAGTTGCTTATACAGGATGGGACTGTTGGAGATATTGTGATCTGAAGATGAAAATAAATAAGTGTATGTTCTAATACTGGAACTTGCCATCTCCAAAGGTAGCAGAGTTGAAGGGGAAAAAAATCTCGAGCAACTAAAACTAGAGAGCCAAGAAACTCAGCTGAATTTGTACTTCAAGAACAGGCTGCAGATTGGCACAAGTAGTGGTAACCTTTACTCTGACTTGAAGAAGCCTTTCTTTTGCGTAAGAGTAGGTTGATGCCCATAAATAACTGTTTGCAAGTGGGAGGAGAATGGTTGCATGGCTACAGAGGACACAGGGCTGAGATTAAAATCTCTTCATGGTGCTTTGCTTTGCAAGCAGTATGTTCAGAGAACTCACAGGGCTGCATTATGCCCTTATAGTTCCAGCAGAAGGTCATGGCTCTGACAGAATGTGCAGGTCTTCTTCCAACATCTCAGAACAAATAGAATAGGTATGGATTTGGGGGTTACACTTTTGTTATTTTCCCTCCCAATTTGCTACTTGGCAGTGAGTATCTTCTGACTGGGTTTGTAGAAGGGTAGGGAGGAATGAGGAGAGATAGAAGTGGCTGACTTGTCTCTGTGAGGGCATCATAGGCAGGGATGGCAGTGTCCTGAACATTCAGCTGAATGCCTTGTGAGTAAATGTTGTTCAGATTCATTTCAGTGGGCTAACTTGCATGTATTGTAACAGAGAGGTCAAAGCTTTCTTTAAGTCCAGAAGCATAACTATAAACAAGTAATCTAAACAGGGGGAAAAAAAAAAATGCAAGTATGTAAAATTCTTCTGTTTCTCTTTTTCCTGAATCTGATGTGTGGTTTTTTAAGGTGGTGGTGGTTTGGAGAAAACGGAAGTCCTTATTTTGGAGCACACATGTGCAGTGTGCATCTTCTGCCAGGGTTTGGACTGACTGAAGGTAGCCAAGGGAATGAACTGTTTTCCAGAAAAATGGCACCATCAAGGTAGAGAAAAGTCTCAGAGTCAGTGAATTGTAAAGGTGACTCTCTCAAAGCTGAAAGAAATGATACAAACCCTTAGCCTTACATCCCACCCCTCCCAAAACCAATTCTTATTTTGACAAGGGGCCTTCAGTTTTGGAGTAACATGAAAAAAAGGCATAAATCAACAAAGCTCAAGCAACTCAAATTATCTTTTATTAGAAACAGCTTGCCTTTCTATGGAGAAGCAGAAATACCCTCGAAACATTTTAATTACGAACATGCAGATCTCCAGGCTTGCTGGGGCTGTATTTTCTCCTCTCAGATCAGTGCCACCCTGCCTGCGCTGCCCTTTGGCCAAGTGCTGGACTGATGGCCACCGCTTCTGGGTGAGCACTCTGCCCATGGACACAGGGAGCTGCACGTCTCTGTGGGACAGTGTGGCACACAGCCACGTCTGGCATGGAGGTGGTGGCTGCTGCACCACGCTTCCTGGCATCCTGAGCTTCTTAGATTGGCGTAGCACAGCTGAGGGGTCAGACATGCCCTGTGTGAAGGCAAGTGTAAGGGGAGCCGGGCGTTAAAAATAAAGCTGGTGGAGCTGCAGAGTAATTTCACCTCCCTCACATACCTCTCAGTGATTATTTCTCTTGGATAGCAGCAGCCACTTCCATTCGCAGAGGCGCGCTCCGTGCTGTGCTCTGCAAAGAACATCACATGGAATTAATTGCAGCTGCCCTTCTGAAGGATGTGCTTCAGTTGGTGCTGGAGTTCTCTCAGAGTATGCCAAACAAAAAGATTTGTCATTTAAAACTGTCTCTGTAATAAATACTTTGCTACTTTGTTCCTTCCCGTCATTTTGCTTCTCTTGACTAGCTTCAGGGGAGAAAGTAAGCAAAACTGCTGTAAATGGCTGTGGGATAACCATGGAAATTCACAGGGGTAGTTCTGAGACAACATTCCTGGCAGTTTGAGTCTTCCAGAGCTTGGGAGTCTAACCATTAATTTCTTTTCATTGTAGTTTGCTAGTCTCTCTGAAGTAGTAATGCAGTATAATAGGTTTAAGTCTTTGGTTTTTTTTTTTGGTTTTTTTTTTTTTTTTTGGATTTCAACCAAGACACTTGAGAGCACGTTCTAGTTGTAGGCGCTTCTGGTGTTGTGGTTCCCCACTTTCCTTTCAGCATTTGTTAGTTTCTCAGTGCAATGCTTAAGCCTACAATGCCATACAGGCTTTTCTTTTTCATTTTAGAGCTGTGTGGAGGAAACTTGCTTTTTAACTTCCCACATGAAGGGCCTTGAGGATATCAATACATTAAAGCCAGAGCAGACTTCTTCAAAGTGCTGCGATCTCAAACTGTGCTGAAAGCTTTTGTTTTCTGCATTTTTCCTGTTCTTAGCATCTCTCAGGAGGAGGAATGTAAGGGGTTGTCTGCACAGGGGAAGGGGAGAATCATGCCCCTGTATGGCCTGAGTACATGCTCTGTATGACTACGAGAAGCAGGCTACCAGAAGTAGCACTGCTGGCAGCCTTGGCACAGGATGGAGACCTCAATGTGAAAGTTTTCCATGGCTCATGCTACAAGGGAATAGGTGCTGCTGAAGAGCAGGGGGTTGGTGCTGACTGTGGGTAGTGAGTGTTTTCCAGTATATGCTTATGATAGGGGTGCTTCAAACAGAAGTGAAGCTTCAGGGTAATAGCATCTATTGCTATTCATAGGGTCCTGGAGGTCTCCTGGAGTCCAGCAGCTTCTAAGAAGTCAACATAGTGATTCTGCCACTATTTCTAACCTTAGTATACGGTGGCAAGCTCTGACCAGCTTGTGGGAAAGGGATGGATGGCAATTGATGCAGATAAACTGAACCACTTTAGAAAGAAAATGAAAGCTTGTTATTTTCTTTTAGGATTGAGAGGGAAGAGGTAGGTATCTGAAACACCAAATGGAATAGAGGAGCAAAACATAAGCTCCTGTTTTGTTGTGGAGGAAGAGGCCTTCAGATGTAATTACAACTGTGTACAAAGCATAAGTGGTTGGTAAAGCAAATATGATAGTGTCATTAGATCTGTGCCTGGCGGAGGGAGATTTGTTGGTACTTGGTGTTTACTTAGAGTATGAAAATGAAAAATGTGTTAGAACAATGACTCTTCTACGTGTAGAAAGCCGTTAGTCCAGGGAGAAGAGTGTATTCTCATGCCCTGTGTTCTCAGCCAGTATACTGTGCAGTTTTCCGCAGGACAATGGCATGAGATGAAAGGAGCTGCAGTCTGATGATTTCTCCACGTGCAATTGCATGTATGGATCTCTTGAAAGTATCTACAAAAAACACACTCAGAGCAGTGTGTGTGGATCTGCAAGATTGTCCTTCTCCTCAGAACTAGGATTTCTTGATACCAGAAGCTGTTGGAAGGAAAGAGCATATGTGGGAATTTCTGTACTATATTAAGTATAGCCTTTGCTCCTGGTGCTGTGATGGAAGATTTGGACTAATAAAATTGAGAGAATCATGACTTTGTTCTTGCTAATAAAGCAGAATGACTTTCTTGCTCATCAAAGCCCATCTAACTTTTGGATGGCTCAGTGCTTTGGGCCATTGTACTCACCATTTGTGGGGGCAAATGTGTGGGAACTGCTGAATCACAGCCTGAACCTCTGATTGATCACCTGAGGTGAGCAATGAGTCAGCCATGGGAGCACAGGTGAAGGCAATTCTCCTGTGCTGCCGGAAGGGTGGAGCCTGGCTGCACCTCTCCTAGAGCCATTTAAGAGCTGACTGCCAGTGGGAAAGGATCTCTTCTGGAGATCCCTGCTCTGGAGTTTTGCAGCGAGCCCAGGATGCAGGTAAGCTTTCTATCTATTCTCCTTTTTTGTTATTATAGTCTGCTTTGCCAAACTCTCTTGTTTGTTTCATAATTAGGACATCTTTATATTAATTAACTATACAGAAAGGTTGGGGGGATTTTGCCTTCTGTAAATGGCTGCCAAGGAATCTGTCAGTTAACACAGAGCAGATGAAGTGGCAAAAGGTGCATCTTTGTCATGTGGATGCTGCCAGTTGGCTGCATACTATGTGCCCAGAGTGTTTTAGATATCTTTATGTGGAAAAATGACTATTGCAAACTCTATGGAGTAACTTGTGTTTAATCATCCATTCTCCTTGTATCTTCTGGTGTGTATAATATCAAGATTTTTCTTACTGTTCCTGTGTTTTGGCATAGGTGGATTTTTTTATTTTTTTTTAACAACTGTCAAACCTGCTTCACCGATTGAAGAGCTACCATAGGAACTTGAGTAAAATTCTTATGTAAGACTTTTGTTATCTCTTATTACCTGTACTGTATGTTGGCACTTACCCAGGTGTGGGTAAGGTCTTGGCTCAGAGCTGCTGCTATTCCTGGAGCTTCTGATGAATGCATTTGAAATATCTTTATCCTCTTTCAACACTGGGGCAAGCCAGTCCAAATCTGATGTGGGGGGGGGGGGGGGGCGGGGAGGAGTTTTGTAAAGGGAAAAGATTAAGAGGAGGGGATTTTGGATAGAGAGCATCAAGAGAAGGCAACCTATAGTGAATGGGCACTTCAGAGAATATAACCTAAACCAGGCATTTTCTAATTCATTGTAAAATTATAGTTGTTGTTTATTTTCTCCTGCTCTGGGGGAGGTCTGGATGGCAGGCTTGATCACGATGCAGGGGAGGTGCAGGTTGTTCTGCTGGAAGTATGAGATTGCCATGCTAGTTTCAGTAAGATGTTCAAAAGATTCTCAAATAGCTTCTTTGGTAGACAGATTCTGTGAAGTTGTTTCCTTTCTTAATAGTTCTTTTGCACCAGCGTTTAGTATGCTTTTCCGCATTGAGAATGAATATGTACTAGCTTACTACATCTTCTCTTTGGAAGAGACTTGTATACCTCTCAATTTGTTCCTGGAGTTATGCTGCTATGTTTCTGAAGAGAACAGTTGTTTCCTTATGCCATCCTCTCTCATACTCTCATTTTTAATGCAGAAGATGATGGCAGATAGTAGTTAAACTGTGGTGTTAGTTCTTGCTCTTCACCTTGAGGTTGGCTTGAAATGTATTGCTTTCCAATTGTAGGCAATTGTTCCTCTATTCAAGATGAGCAGTGTAGCATCCAGGCAGCTGTTTTGCTGACATTATTCCCAGTTAGTTATTCACTTGGATTAAAGGCTTTCTGCTGTCAGAACTCTTTACTGGGAGCATGCCGTCACTTAGCAGACCCATTAAACAACTAATTCTGCACTGCTTAAAAATTTTTCACCTGTCTTGCATCCTTTGTATTTAGAGTTATAACCTCTCTGCCCTGTGGGCAAAGAGTACAGAGTTACCATAAATACCCTTTTTTTTTTTCCCCACCTCTTCTCTTTCCCACAATATTTTCAAGCCAAGAACTTAAAAGCCAGACTTTTGTTCAGCTTTGCTTGTTCTGGGGCACTACAGATACTGTCTGTGTGCTTGAGGCTCTGTATACAGGTGTTCCACAAACACTTAGTGAAGTCTTTTGGCAACAAGGAAGTCTCTCTCAGCATGTATTTGTATTGTTCACTTCCTGAAGACTGTTATTGTAGCTTCCATGGTTAGTCACATAGGTAACATAGTCCTGGGAAGACAGTTATTTTAATAGTGGTGTTGATGCTGCCAGTGCCTTTTCTGTGACTGTGTGCAGTCGGTGCTGATCAATGCCCTCCTCCTCATCTCTCATGGAGGTGGCACCATGTGTTCTTGCCAGCACAGTTGGGCCAGATGTAGCTAGAGGGAAGCACTTCTTGGGTTTTGCACCCTTGGTACTCAAATGATCATTCCTCTCTCTTCTCTGCTTCTTAGCAGTTACCTGGAAGTTACCTTGTGTGCTATTGTGTGGGAGCTCCAGTTTTAAGCTGAGGTACAAGTGTTCCTCCTTTAATTAAAATCAAGAATCAGTAATTTAATTGGAGCTGGCACTGATCCGTGCTGGATAGAGAGGTTTTATTTCCTTATGTGTTGTTTTGCTGCTGATCAGCAGATAGAAGGAAGATCTCTGATTCAATCCATGCCCTTAAAGCATCAGTTTCTTTTCTAATACATTTTTCACTGGCCTTGGATCTCTTGCATGATGAAGAGAATGTATCGGTCTCCCACGATCTGTATCTGATTTCAGCTTTAGAGACACGTATTCTCACATTGTGTCTGTATAATGTTCAGTAAAAATCTAGAGAGAATTGTGATAATACCTTTAATTTTTATCAAGCCAACACCCTTTCCCTGGCCTCATCAATTTGTTCTGGTTTATTCTGCTGCCTGAGTGCACTGAATAAATTCTGTATGCTTCTGGTGAGCAATTCTCTTGTGGATTTAATCATAGGTGTGAAAGGAGAAGAACAAAGGTGGTTTTCATTATTAGGAAGAACAAAGCCTTGAACAGAAAAGAACTGATGGCCCTTTCAACAAGAGATAAGTTTCCAGTACTCTGTCCAGCTGATGTATGTTGTATTTTTAGACTTCAAGTTTGGTTTTTAAGCTAATATACATTTGGAAAATATTTGGGTAAGTAGGTATGTGTTTATGAATATAATCTGACACAAAAGGATTCACTCTGTAGAAAGAAAGAATGGTGTTAAATCATATGTTAGTAATATTTCCTGCTACTCTGTTCGTAATACAAAAGTACATTTTGAAACTGAAGTCTATAAAAAGAAAACTGAATTGTTTGCTTAAATTTCATGAGCAAAAAGACTTAATATGTAATTATTGAGAAATGGATAGATCATGGCTTTCTGGGCCTTTGCATGGCATTCTCCTTTGCTGAATTTGTGTGCTACAGGCATTCCTGTGTAATTCTTCTGTTATGAATATCACCTGGAGTTTGACAGCCTTCAACAGTGGCTCAGGCTGGAGGCAAGATTCTATCTGCATGTGACCTTTTTAATTATTAAATCCTGGATTGAGATATTCCATAAGTGTGTGTTTTGGTAGAGTATGTTTACTCATTTCTATTGGTGGTGGTGATATCTCATTTCCATGTTGAGACAAGGCACTCTCTGGCTTTGTCCTCCCACACTCAGATTTTAGGGTCATGCTTGTAGTGTGATAGAGTGACTCCTGGTTTGTTGTTAGTGGTTTTTGTTGATTAAAGTTATACCTTTTAATCCTTTACAGAAGATGTGTAATTTAGGAATTCAGCACACTTCATAAGGATAACCTTGCTATCTTCTGTTAGGTTAATAGAAGCAAATTTCATCGCCCGAGGATAAACAATCAGTTATTTGGTATGGGAAAGTAAATGACTTGCATTTCTTAGATACATCAGTTTATTTTAAATTACTATTGTATTTTTAATCAATTATAGTGAATTTTATTACCATGCAGAATTGAGGATGGTTCAGTGTATTCATCTTAGGATACACAACTTTCTACACCAATAGACCTTTCACATTTACTGTGCAGAAAATCCAGCTTGGTACCCTTTTGAACAGCAGAAAATGTAAGAAAATGGATGAATATTAATGCAAATAATCATTTCCTGTATATGTAAATATCTCAGCAGTGTACAGGCTGCTGCTGGAATTTTAGCTTCTGCTAAAACCCAGTCAAGCTATTTGACTTCAGGGCAGCCCAAGAAAGCTTCTCTCAGTCTTTTCCCTCTTTTTTTTTTTTTTTTTTCCTTACTGTTTTTCTTTTGAGCATCTGCTTCCTTTGACTGTTTAGTCCTTTGGCCATTCATCTCCTGCCTGGTGCTCACAGCATTTGTTAGATTGAACTGCACATAAAAACTTAAAAACAGACAATTACCAAAAGCACTTCTGTATTCCTGCTATGGAAATAGATGGGTTTCTATTTCACTCATGCAATACCCAGAGTCTTGGAATCTGCTTTCACTGAAGACTGCTAAACATTCGTGAAGTGAGGGTTATTTGAATAATTACATTTGCAAGTTTCTGTCTTCAGCCTTGGAGAACATGATGAAATTTGCAGGGTCAGGGCTGCTAAAAGAATAGAATATTGTTGTCTCCGCAAGCTCAATTCCCCTTCATGGGCATGCATATTAAATACATGGTCACTGCTGTCTTTCTTCTGAGTATCTCTTTAGTGAACAAAATGAATGGTGCTGCTCTTAATGAACAGCTATTCAGTGTTTCACTTTCTCCTTACTGTTCAACATGCAGTCCTGTGCCACGTTTACTATGTGCTATTCAAACCAAATCCTGAGGGCAGAATTCCTGACTTTCTCAGACTCTTTTAGTGCTCATCACTACAGTATCTTTGCAAAAAATGTACTTTGCAAACAAGAGTCTTTTTCATGTCATTATTGGCACTGTGATGTGGAGAACATCAATTTGAGACTGTATTCTAGTTTGCAGCTCCTTAGACCTTGCATTCTTTGCAGCGTAGTTGGCATTCTGTAGCATTATGGAGGCAAAACTACAGCTCTCTTCTATGCATTAGGATGCCAGATGCTCCTAGTAAATGAGGGATGTGTGACTAGTGATCAGCTATTAAGACCTTGTTATAAATAACTTAATAAGAAACACTACTGAGTAGTGTAGCAAAAGCCACTATAGTCAAATCTCAGAGCAAGATACGTGATTATTTGACATATAAAATTATCTCTTCAGCTGCCTGCAATTCTTTCCTGCTTGTGCTCCATACACACAAATTATATGAGCAAAGAAATGTCATTGTCCTTGCCTGAACTGTTTCTCTGTAAGGCTCTCAATCTGTCTCCTTTGATGTGATACTAAATGACCTAATGAAGTTTTCTTGCTTTAATATCAGCTCTTTATCATTCTCAGGCAGTTTCCTTGTCTCCTGTTTTCTTGGTGACATTCTTCCTGTGTCTCAGTGGACTGTGTGCTTTGAAGCTGACGCTGACCTGAATGAGAGAGCAGTGTGGGTGCTGTGGCATCACAAGATTTGGAAATGTGTTCCAGTAAGTGAATCCTTACTGGGTCTAAGTGGAGGGAAGCAAAGCTGAAATGCCTTCAGCTAGAATTATATTTTTTTTATTCTACCAAGGTAGAATCCTTCTGCTCTGCTTCCCTTACTAACAGCTGCTGTAATTATGAGTATTGTTTTGATAAGCATTGTAGACCCTCTGTCTTGACCTTCCTTGATAAAGCCCATCAAAGTTATTTTTCAGTGTGACTCACTGTATGCATTTCATCTGGAATATTTTTCATCTTTATGATTGCTTTCTGGAAATAAGAAGTCATGAGTTAGGAGTCTGTACATTAGGATTTTGGAATGACCTTCAGTAATGGAGTGGTCTGGGACAGACTAGTCAGTAACATCTGTGCTCTTGTGTGGAATCATCAATTCCTTGGTATGCAGGTTGTTGGAATTCTTTGGCTGAAATTCAGAAAGTGGAGGTTAACGGATCAAAACTTGTCTGTCACAGAAACTCTGGAAATATACTGTTAATTTGTCTTGGTGGTGGATCTGCTTGATATCACTATGCTATTCTAAATCTGCTTTATCTCAATAACATCTTCACTAACTTGTTAAAATAACAAAAAGTCAAGCTGTAATGAGTCATTTTATACCCATCATTCTCATGGCTAAGGTTTGTTTTTTTTTTTTTTTTTCTTTGAAATCTAACACATTTTGTGGCAAATTTGAAGTAGGGATCTATTTTATTTTTATTATTTTTTAAATCTACAAATATCACTTCTTTTGACACTAGGGGGATGGTTTTGACTCAAGGGGAATGGTTTTAAACTGAGACAGGGAGGTTTAGGTTAGCTATTAGGAGGAAGCTCTTCATTCAGAGGGTGGTGACACACTCGAACAGGTTGCCCAAGGAGGTTGTGGATGCCCCATCCCTGGAGGCAACCAAGGCCAGACTGGATGTGGCTCTGGGCAGCCTGGTCTGGTGGTTGGCAACCCTGCATATAGCAGGAGGGTTGAAACTAGATGATCATTGTGGTCTTTTTCAACCCAGGCCATTCTATGATTCTGTGACTCTACTATGACATTTAAAAACTGCATAAAGCTATTGGGTACATTGAACAAGAACAGATGCATATAATTTTTTTGTAGTGGTGTGTATGGGAACTGTTGGATCATAACCTGAACCAGTGATTGAGGTGAAGAGGCATAGGCAGCCCCAGAAGCACAGGTGGAAGCAAGTTACCTGTGGGACCAAAAGGGGTCATCTCCTCCCTAACCTCCTCTAGGGGCTGGCAGCCATAAAGGAATGATCTGTACTTGGGACCTCTGAAGGCTGTCTAGTCCAACTGCCCCGCAATGCAACAGGGACACCACAGCCAGATAAGGTTCCCCAGGGCCTTATCCAGCCTTGCCTTGAAAGTCTCTAGGGGCAGAACATCAACTACACTAGGTAACCTGTTCCAGTGCCTCACCACCCTCACTGTAAAAAATTTTTTCTTTATATCTAACCTGAATCTACCGTCCCTGAGCTTGAAGCCATTTCCCCTTGTTCTGTTGCCACGGACCCTGCTAAAGAGTCTGTTTCCTTCTTTCCTGTAGCTCTCCTTTAGATACTGATAGGCCACTATTAGGTCACCCCTCAGCCTCCTCCAGGCTGAACACTTCCAGGTCTCTCAGCCTGTCATCACAGGAGTGATGTTCCATTCTATGGATCGTTTTTGTGGCTTCTCTGGATGTGCTCCAACATGTCTACTTCTGTACTGAGGACTCCACATCTATACATGATCAACAAGTCAATTCAGTATCACAGGAGTATGATCAAGAGTCCAAGCAGTATGTCTGGTGTGATCCAGAATACAACAGTATTTTGAACTTTTGAACTTAAAACACACTGAAGTTCACAGTTATTAGGAATTTGACAAAAGGTTATTTAAAGAATATTCAATCTGAACCAGTGTGCTTGGGATTTCTTTTTTTTGTCTTCATAGTACTACTTTGAACATGTACCAGTGTTGTCATAATACAGACTGTTCAGTGCATTTGAAAGGACAGTACTGTCTCAACATAAAACCTTTCAGTTAGAAAATTTCTGGAGTAAAATTGATGCAAACTGTTGATAAGATCATGTTCTTCTATTAGCTGGTGATTATGTTCCACCATGATACTGGGAGATCTAAAGAGGTGTGTGCCAAGAGCGTAAGTGTACACACATCCACACCCTACACCAACCATACATTTAAAAATTATGTCACCTTTCCCTCCAGCTAATTCTTGGAATACTCTGGAGACAGTAAAGCAGTAGTATCGAATTGAGGTCCAAGGTTTCTTCAAGTCTTGCCTTGGTGACTTGTCAGGTTGTAAAACATTTTGGCTATGTGGAGGGTACATGACGACGCGCTTATTGTTACAACAAAAGCTTGTTTCTTTCTTTTTAAATCTGCTTTTGCGCTGTGATTGTAACGTGAACTTATCTCCATAAAGGCTTCAGGGAATTGGGAAAACTGTATATTTAAGTTTTAGGATGTCATTATAAGAATTCTAGTACCATTTTCATAAGACATGCTGATAAAGGAAATGTTATCTGTCTGGCTTTGAAGCATAGGGTCTACATCATACTAGTATCTTTTGGTGTGCTGGCATGAAATCATCTCTCAAAACAATAGCTGCACTATGACAGTGGGCAGAAAGAGAGGATAGACTCCCAAATGAGGGCACAAGGAAGCAGAATGAAAGTTTTGGCTGGAACCCTGGGAAAATGCTTGCAGCTAGTGTCTCTTGTGGAAATGAGGAGAAACTTGAGAATTTAGCACAAGGTAGCTTTGTGCAGGTTTGTGTTGATGGCAAGGAGAATGTGGAAAGTTGCATGGCAGACACTTGATAACCAGGCACCAAGAAAAGTATCTTATAAAACTGAGAAATGCCCCCTTTTTCCCTGAAGTAGCTGACCTTGAAGTTAGGTTGGAGCTGGTAAAATGAAGCTAACCAGAAGAGGATTAAGCAGATTTTTCAAGCTGGGGTGTGCCTACTGCACTAACTTGATCTGGACTTCATTTTATGCTAACTTTAGAAAAAGCCTCAAATATAGTAAAAAGGGTAGCTGTATCCTGCAGATAAGAGTGCAATTATCATAACTGAGTCTTATTTCTTTCCCATTCCTTCATATACGTGAGCACCATTAGGCTTCTTATTCTTTAAATTGTGGAAAAAAGGCTGCTGACTATATCTCTCTGTGCTTTCTTGAGTGCTACTGCAGAAAGCCTTGGAGAAGACAGGCACGATTTACTAGTCTGTATGTAATTAACTTTAGCCTTCAATTTTTAGAGTTTGGGCTGTAGAATGTTTTTGTGGACTCAATAGATTTTTAACAGTGATGTCTCTGAGCAGATGATCTCATAGAATGAATCTGAAAATATTATGACTCTTCTGAAGTCCTATTGAAGTTTTTATTTAATTTTATACTAGAAGAACATAAAGCTTTTGCAGTTAAAAATAAGTAAATAAAAGCAGTGCTTTACTGACATATGATATTGAGTTCACCCATTTGGTATTATTGAGGATCCAGTTTCTAAGTACAAATATAAATGAGGAGCAAATAAGCAAGCAGGCAAGTGTGCATATAAAGATTTGCAAAAATAACTCTTGTAACAGACCCAAATTTGAATAAATTGATTCAGGTTTTTGTCACATCTTAGCACCTAGAGACTTTTTTTTATAGTATGTAAATGTAGTAAATAAAATAATCTAAATATATAATTTTTCCTACTCGACTTTCTCACAAATAAGATTTCAGGTCACTTCAACTAAATATTCGAGTTTTATGTAGAATAGATTTTTTTTGGTGTATTGATTTATTTATTTATTTATTTATTTTTTTAATACTCAAAAAATAGGGTGTCAAAGCCTAAACTTGTTCTATCAGTTCAGAGACTGGAGATTTTTGTGACTGTCAGATCATCATCTTCATCTCACAGGAAAATGAGTTTGAACATAACAGTGTTATGACATTCAGTTGAAGTTCATTTTGGAAACGTTCTCATTATTTATGAGTCAAAGCAGTACGACACACAGAGCCTGAAGTGGGATTCTGATTGCTTTTATTCCATCCAGCCATATAAGCAATGTTGAATATGTAAGTATGCGACACCTTTTACTATTCTCTGCTTCCACTCTTGTTTCAATCTTTTTCTTGTACATCTACTGATCAAAATGAGCCCCTTAGAATTATGAGGAACAATTAACTGGCATAGATCTCCTTATGGTTGCTGGACCCCAGAATGGGCGCAGCTATTGATGTGGGCAACCAGCAAGCCTCTGGCCTGACTCTTTGCTGTTCAGAAGCTTCCCAAGTGCTCTTGTGGCATGGTGCCTTTGACAGTGCCTGGATACCTCAGTAAAGCTAAGAACCTGCTATTTGCAACTCTTTCAGCCACACCATTGAGCCTATGTGAACTCCCTTGTTTTTTCTCCTGCTATTATTTTCATGCATGTGGTTTTTGGCCTTGCAACTGATATTCCTATGAGGCACATTCCCAGGGGGGTAATTCCTCCTGGTGTGAAAATCACCCCACTTTCTCTCTTTTTCATTATCTCTTGCTTTGTAGGTGTTAGCCTGTGTTAGAGGGGAAAAAAAAGGCATTGCACAACAAAGTATTTGAGTCCTTAAATACTTGATACTTGATGATATCTAAATACACAGGCAATCTTAACAGCTAATCAGCGTGCAGCTCTTTTGCCACTAATTTACATTCTCCAGTCAGCACTAGTAGCATCCTCCATGGGAACAACCACTGGGCTGTTCGAATTTTGGTGGACATTATGTAGTACTAAGCGAAAAAGCATGGCAAAAATCTTAGTGGTTTTTGGTCAGGGGACTCTGACATCTGGTGGGAACTGTGTAGAGGCCAGGAATGCAGTGAAGAATAGTAGCATCAAATCCTAAATAATCTGATTCTTTGTCGTCTTGTGGTTGCATCTTGATGTCTGGATTTCCAGTGGTAGTGGAGTCAAGCTTTCCTGTGAATGATGTTTACAGACACTTTGTGCTACATTTAAGGAGTGTTAGTACAGTTCTGGCTATTCCCTATGTAGGTGAGGGGCTGACAAGATGTCATCCTGCTGCTCTGGTCTGTGCCCCTCTATGCCTCTGCAGCTTGCCTACATTCAGATGGCCAGCAAAAAAATCCCACACTTCTTCTGTTTAGTTCAAAGATGAGAACAAATTATTTGGCTGGGGAAACAAACAAACAAATGACAACAAATAAAAGGACTGCCGGAGTATGATTGAAATATACACTGTTTCAAGGAAACTGAAGACAATTCCATCCTTTTCTTCTGAACATCAGTTGAAACAAAGTGAGTTTCTGACACGGACTCAGCAGATGCCCGACAGATGCTCTGTCTCAGCTCTTGGGAATTGGTAGTTTGGGCTTTTTTGTCCATGTGGCTTTTTCCTATATTTTTTTTTTCCCCTTTTGTTTTCCTTTCCCCTTGAAGGGACGATTATGAAACTCAAACTCTTGAGTATCAAGGTGTTCCTACTTGCAGTTGTGTTTGTATGCGTGTGTGTTCATTAAGCTATCCTGAGCAGTCTCTCAGAGGGCAGCTGAGGTAGTCTTGCCTGGTGCCAAGCCCTGCATTGTGCTCCTCCTTTGATGTTGCTTACAGCTGTTGGGCTGAAGTGTCTCAATTAGCTGTAGAATTAATCTGGTGTTTCTTTTTCTCTTTTGCGGTGGACATCTTCAAAATAATTCAGGTCTGTGACTTCTGACTATATCACTCTTTCTGTCCTCTAGCAGTAAGCCTTTGCAGCAGGCCCAAATGGCTTCTTTCTTATGGACAAATTTAGGAACTGCTATCATGTTGCTTGTAGTTCCTGGCACGCAGTAACTGGTAGATCTGGGAACAAATGTCTGTGCAATGATATATTTGATACCATTTGAACTATGGAATGCCACTCCACCCTCAGCCCCAGTTTATTTCTCCATTTCCCATCCCCCTAGGTCTTATGGAACTGCCTAATGGTTTAGAATTCTGACAGCTCTTAAGGATGACAAAGTCCAAATGTTTTTCCAAAAGATGGAGAAAATGTTCTATTTTCAGAACATGACACTGAAGCTTTTATTACAAAAAAGTTAAGTCCTTCAGAAATTCAAAATATTCAGGTTATAAATCTGGCCTCTGTAGTAAAGTGGAGTCTGTAGCGGACACGTGTTGAATCTGTGGTGTGAAAAAACACAGTGAAACTGCAGTTACTTAAGCTCTGGTCCATGATGTCTTGCTTTCCTGTGGGATACTGGAAGCTTTCATAGCTTCTCCCTTTGTGGCTGATACTGTGCCCCTTGCAGTTTCTAGCTCTTGTAATTTAAGCAGTGGAGAAACAGAAAAATAGAATCTTGTTCACAAGTTTACAGTCCCAAATAATTCATTTTAGGAAGGACTTCTACCTTTTTTTTTTTTTTCCTTCTCATTTCCTATTTGTTCAGTATTAGCAATGTGTTCAAAGCAAGTGTTTCTAAGTTATGACCTTAGGAAATATGAGTGCCAGCTGTATTGTGTGCATTGTCACTTAATAATTTTGAAATTATTAGTAGACTGATTTCAAAATTATGGTTTTCATTCATTTCATTACACTCAGCCTTACATGGCTTACTGATAAAGTGGTAGACATAAGGGTATGTTGGGGTGAAGTATGCCAGGGGTGAGGTAACGTGGTTGCATTTGACAGGATGTATACTAACTCAAGGGAGGGCTTGATTCAGACTGTTCACTAGTTTTTAAGGCTAGGAGGCCATAGAAAATGGAAAATTGTTTTTCTTTGAGACATTTGATCTATAAAATGCTGAAAGAGGACATTAAGAATGGAGGATGTTGTTGGAGAATGTTCTGCATGTGGTTCCTGTCGATCTTTCAGATAGTTGTTGGTTTGTTGTTTTTTTTTTTTTTTTTTCTTAGCTGCTCTTCATGTTTCAGTTTGTTCCTATCATGAATGATCTCTTGCAGTGTACTACACAATCTCTCACAGTAATGGCTTTTGGGAGTTTGAGACTTGAATAAAAATCAGACTTGTGGGGGATCCTGTGGTCATGAAGGTTTCTGCTGCTCGAAGCTGGACAGCTGAGGAAAGGGCAGCCAAGCTGTAAACAATGGATTTATGTTTGCTCTATGACTGTAAACGAAAACAATTCTTTTAAGCTGGACTATTGCTAAGGTTTAACTTTCCATAAGTCATATCTCACCAGTACTTGCCAGCATTTCTGGCCAGATGCAGTACAATGGCTTATGTCCTCTGGAACAGAATTTGGAGGCCTTATATACTTGGATGCTTCGCTTATTTCTGGCTGCTATGAAATGTCATCATCAAACTTATGCATTAGGCTTTTTTCAGTTGCACAGGTCAAAACACACATTGGCATGAAGGTTCTGTGGAATAGGGGGCAGGAAATCTCACTGGACAGGAAAAATGGCAAATGATAAAAACATCATTGCAGTGTTGGTCTTGATTGTTAAGCATTGGGATTGGAGAAAAAAAAAGTGGCTTTTGGTTTGTATTAAATGATGTTAAGGTAAAGGAGCAGAGTTTATTTGAGTATATATATGTGAGACTTTCTCAGGAAAGAGGCTAAAATTGCCTGCTGCTTTTTTCTGTATTATAAAATCACCCATATTTATGCGCTTAAATATTTATAATACTGTAAGTGTATATAAATATACAGATGCTTTGCTTCTGTTCCATGTTTGTAATAATGATTAGCACCTTCAAGTAATCAATGGAAAGGAAAGTTTGAAGAAGTGGTTTTTCTATTGTACTGAAGAAAATCATGATATGGAAGTAAATAACACATTATTGTAATCAAGATAATACTTCTGTTACAGATAATGTTATCATCTCTGCCTTATAAGCTACCTGATATTGTGTAAGGAGTCATGACTAGGAATTATCCAACATTCAGCATCTGTACTGTGCTGATCGTTAGACATTTTAAGCATTCTGTGTGAAATTACATCTCTGTGGTGTTTCAGAATATTTGAGAGAGCTCAGAAAATGACCTCAGTGGCAAATAACTTGAATAGTCACTTGATTCTTTGAATTTCACGTATACTGATGACTTGCTGTTGTTGTTGTTGTCCCCAGAGACTTGTACAAGGCATGAAAAGATCTGGAGGAGGAATGTTGTCCTGCCAGGAAAATTTTAATAATTAAAGCTATTTCACAAGAGCAAGGGACTGAAAAAATATTTGCATGAAGGTTTGGGGTTGGTTTTTTTTTTTTTTTTTTTTGTGCCTGTAGAATTCCAGTAGCTTTAAAAAATTATGCTGTTCCTTGCTTATTCCCTCCCAAGTAGTTTATGGCATTCATTAAAATTAATCTTGACTTTGACTTGGCACAGAAGTTTTCCATGAAGAAGAACTGAAAATGTAGGAAGATTTGACTGCTAAATACCCTACTAATGTAGCTGAGAACTAGCTGAAGAAGGCACAGGGTATCAATAGATGCGGGGCACATTATTTGTCTTCCAAAACTTTTTCTTTTGCTAACAGAATTATTTCAAATACCGCTCCCATTGATTGTTTAGACTCTCCTTCAGACCCTTGGTGCTGCTTCAAAACCAGAAATGGAGCAGTAATGCAAAAGTCTAAGTGTAAATAGAGCTAGGGAGTTGTCTGGCTTTCTTCTTATTACAAAATTACATTTTTTAGACTCAAAGTTTAGAAGGAGGCCTCCCTTTTATAGGACATGAAGTGAAGCTGGCTGTGACTTTCAGATCTACCCAAACTCTTCTATAAAACTATAAATAGGGTGCTGTCACCACTGAGATTCTTATGGGAGTGAAGTTGAAGACAGTCTCTAACATGCAGTTGCTTGTGATCAAAGTAGTTATTTCTTTTGCAGTCTGGTGCTAAGAGACATTTACGAGTATTGTTTTTGCCTCGGTTAATGTAACCACTGCTTGAATCAGCTTGGTAGCGTGACTTAGGCCCTCTGGTGATGCTTTGTGCAGAGCAGAGTCCTGCCAGGTGGATTAGAGCTGGGAACTGCTCTCATGGTTTGGCCCCTAGGATATTCTCCCACTTGAACCTGAATTGGCTTGTTATGTGACGCAGAGGTCGGTCAATGGGGAGAGCAGAGAGTGCTCTGTAGGGTTTTTTTCTAGTCCTTAACACTACAAGGAACATAGTTGGCCTCCCTTAGTCCCCCCACCTTCTGTTTGCGTATTATAGTCACACAGCTGCATAAAGAAAATCAGATCATCTTGCTTATTGCGTATCTACAGCTAGTTAATCAGATTTAAGAGAGGATCCCACTTATCTTCACAGGAGGTGGGTATAGCATGTCTCAGCTTTGAGTTGTTTCTCATCAAACTGGTGTGATGCCACTTGGTAGTTCCAATGAAGAATACCTGTCTGCTGTATTTTTTCATATTAATTTACTGGTTTCGGTTTCTGAACCAAACTTTTACTGACACTTCTGACACTTTAATTGAAGTAAAAACAGTCTTAGTATTTAGTGACTCATTTTTGCAGCTCCTTTTGTGAAAGGTAGGAACCCTTCTTCTAATGTTCTGTCTCTTTCGCACCTTGGTTCAAGTTGGAGTTAAGGACATTTAATGTGTCTGCTGTGTGGATTTCCTCAGTGTAGGGACTGAAAGCAGATGTGTGAGATGCTTATTCTCTCATACTCACAAACATGCATACAGTGCTAATGAATTTTGACTATGCCACAGATGATGCAATAAATCTATATGGCAGGTTTGGGAGTGTTGCCACTCGTAGATATATGCTATGTTACATCCACCTTTCTTTCTGTTCTCCCCTCTTCCCAGTGTTACTTATTTTTAAATAAAAGGCATATCAGAATGACAGCTGGTCATGTCAGTAGGAATGCTTTCTTTTTCATTCTGTGACTTAAAAAAAAATTTAGAGGAATTCCTTTTTTCTTTTTTTTTCAGTTGTGAAATGAGTTAGCTGATTGTATTCATGTTACCATTACACTACCTTACCATAACACTTTCTTATGGTACAGAATGAAACCAATGTATAAGCTTTGGTGGATGGCATTGTTTTGTTTTTGATGTGGAAGCAGTGCTCTAAAGAATTTGATTAAGTAGAGTTCTGTATTGAAAGATTAACAACATCCCTGGCAGCAAAGCTTAAAATGACATAATCTTCTGTCATTCATTTCTGTTAGGTTCATCCTTTATGTAATACTTTTGCTATGGACAAAATCACTCTTGAACATGGAGAGGCGAAACAAACTTCTTACATAACTTTCATGGCATTTGCTTTTTAACTTGCTTCCTGCAGCTTAGGCAGTTTTCTGGTCTAATTGAGCTCTCAATTCCATGTCAATTTTATAGTAAAGGCTTTGTAGTAAACATGCGTCAAGCATCCTAAGCTGCTTTTATCATTTAGAAAATCAGTTGTTTTTACCCTTCATTTTCATCCTAGGATCCTTCCCATGTTCAAACAGCACAGTATCTGTGCTGTGCAGGTTGCACTCTTTTTCTGTGTTAGCACTGCTGCTGTGAAGCAGAAGAAGGAAGCTGCAAGCCAAGAAAATACTGATGGAGAATTGACTTGGGACTTTGTTGTGGGTGAGGACTGTGATGAACGGTTTGGCTATCTGGAAATCTTTCAGATAATTAATGAGTCATACCACGCAGGGTCCCGTGTCTCACTCCCACCCATAGGCCGACAGGAGAAACACACTGTAATTATGTGTGGTGAGTCCAGGCTTATTTGATGCACAGCTGCTGTCCACTGCCAGTGAGCTCTGACTGGGGATTGCATGGGGTGGATACCAGTAAATGCTCTGACACTACTGCTGTAGCAGTCCATGAACTGTTTTAGTTTCATCTAAGAGGGGGTGCTTATTTGGGGCTTGATTTCTCTTGACTTTTAATTGTTTCATGTAGAATTTGGAGTGCAATGCAACTTAGGCATCAAGGGAAAGAGAGGATAATAATGAGCATGAAAATCTGCCATAAAGCATACTTGAGTTTCTGTTGTCTTATCAAAATTATCTCCTTAGAGGTTATACAAGTTCTGTAGCTAGCAAAGAGTATATGAGGAATTTAAAAGGTGCTGGGTTTTTTTTTTGTTTGTTTGTTTGTTTTTTTTTTTTGAGCAACAGAGAGCACTTAAAATTCTGTACCTCACACACTGCAAAATTCTAGGAATTCCTACTGCCACAGAAATTTCAGTGAACCTGATGTTCTACTGGACTTTGCTCTCACCTGAAAGATTATAATGGCTTGTGTATATGAATGACATACAGCTGTTGTAATATGTGGAGGGGATATTTTGAATGCTTTTTTCTGATCAGCTGCAGTATTTTCTTCTGCTTGCTGAATCCAGTAGCCTATGTTGAGTTTTGAATAAGCAGTTTTTCAGAGTTGATTTTTTTTTTTTAACAGTATTTCAAGCTAGGACTATTATTTGCAGTTGGTTGCATTTGAGTCATATCATGAAATAGACTGTCTCTTTAGCGTCTAATAAAGCATAACTAGAAATGCTTGGTGTAATGAGCATGGTTGGAAACTTTAACAATGTGATAAGCAGATATAGATGATCCCCAGTGCAAAATTATGCTTAAACCGATTGAGCAAAAACATTCTAAGTGAATGATTTAGCCCCAAATCCAATAATTTCATAACTTTATTATCTAAAATTGTTTCACCTTTCTCATTTTCTGGATACTGACTGTTGACATGGATTTGTGATGACTTCTGGAGAAAGTGCCCATGGCACAAGATTCAAATAAGTAGCTGAGTATGCAGTTTCAATTTTCTTGACACATTGGGAAACTTATATGAGCAAAATAATATTCTTTCTGAGAAATTAATGTGAACAAGTAAAAAAAAAAAAAAAAATCCAGAACTTCATCCAGATTTGTTCTCAGTGTTGTATGGCAGGAAAAAATGTCTGGCTTGTTGAAAGGTTGACTAATAGCATATTTTCTGTTGGAGAAAATAGAAGGCAGGTATGCTGTGAAGGGGTACAGGAATTGCTAAGAGTATAGGTGAGAATATCTTTTTTTCTTTAACCCAGGAATTTAGCTGAGAGTAAGCCTTATGAATTCTCTTGAACTTGGTCAGTAACTGGAAAACAGCAGTGTCTGCTTCATGCCTAGTGATGATTGCTAAAGCTTACAAAGAACAAGCTTCAGTAGGAATTGCTCACACAGCTGTCACAGCCAGTGCTTACTGATTATAGCACGTGTAATACTGTAATAATGCCTTGAGCAAATGTCTTTTCTAGTAATACAGTGAGGTGGCCCTCTGCCCCCTGAGAACCTTGCCCACACACTGAATGATCTGGTTCTTTGTTGGCCATTTCCCTACTGACCTGCAGTGCTAAAACAAAGACACTCTAAGCTTAATACAACAGGCCTAGTCAGCTGTGGGAACAGTACAGAAAGTCTCAATAAACTGTCTCAACCTGAAATCTCATTAATAGTGTTGGCTATAATGTGACTAGTATGTATGCTCAGCTCTGAAGCTCAGTTATTGATCCCTGTGCCTTCTGCAGTGGTTTTGTCATCAGAGAAAGGAGAAAACCTGAATGCTATTGAAGGGGAGACTTGCATATGCATCCCTGGCTTGGAGCCTGCACCTGTGGTTTTGGAGCCTGTGTTGGACATTCAGATATAGCCAAGTTTTCTCCAGAACAGCTGTTCTTATAAGATTTAGAACAAGAAGAGGAAATCTCCCAAGAACTGCTGATTATTGTGAAACTTCTTGCCATTTTGGCAGAAAACTTGCTTAAAAAATTAAGGACAGAACCTTAAGTGCTTAAGTGCATAAGAAACTTTACACACCCTAGTGATTGTACTGCACTGAGAGTACTTCCATCTCTGTGCAGAAAACTGTTGCACTTGAGTGCTTGCAGGTTCAGACTTGATTAGTTTTTTGTTGATGAGTATAACATTCTTGAAACTTCAGTCCACAGATTGAAGACATGTGGGCAGGAGTTTTCAAGTCATGAGAATATCAGCAACTGGAATACAGACAGAGTGTAAAACTGGATGCTGAAAGTATTTGTATATAGAAGTACTGGCATCAATAATGTTCGGGTCTCAAATTTGGGAAAAGAAAACAGTAGTATCAGATGCTGTAAGTTATATGGAACATCAAGGAATGGAAATGCCTAAGTTTTCTTAGGTGCCTGTAAGCGGGGTTGTCCCATTTAGGTAGAGCTGCCAATGGAGGAGTACTTTAAATGAGGTGAAACGTTGGTAAGAATCCTATTCCTTGCCAAGAGTCTGAACTTAGCCAGTGTAGTCAGCATTGAGAGAAAGCAACTCCTAGGGATGTCAAAAGCCAGGTTAAGCCATTATTTTATGTGGCTACACTACAAAGTAAGCAGTAATTGTCCATCACAATGAGTGAAAATGAGGAAGTGACTTCTTACTACGCTGATCATACTCAAGGGTAAGAAGTGACAGTGGGAAACATAAAGATGAGGCATCAGTGCTGGTACTGAGAGGGGGTCTGAAATTGGAAAAGGTGGGCTTCTTCATTGTTTGCATAACTGCATTTAGGAAGAGCTGTTTGTATTTGCTAGACTGAATAAAGATCTTTAACAAGAAAACAAGTCAACTGTGTTCTGAAGGCATATCTTATATGTTGTTTATTCTTTGAATTGAATATGGTGAGTTTGTAATTGCACTACTAGTTACTGTGGTGCTTGAGATATTAGTTTTATGTAGAAGTTCATAAGAGTAAGATCTAAGATTATTTTTACTGGTACTGAGATGTTAGAATAGTCTAGCTAGGCACAACTTCTCTCTCTTTTTTTTTTTTTTTTCCTTTCCCACACAATATAGAGGCATATTTCCAAAACACTGTACTAATGAATGTACTCATTTAACATGCAGTCTAGTATTGGATTTGGGAACTTTCTATGCACAGATGGAATTCTCCCCCAACTCCTCCAATGAACAGATGAAGTGAGAGACAAGACAGGCTTCCTGGATTTCCCAAGGGTTTTCATTGCTTTTCATTGCTTTTGTAGAGGTAGACTGGGCTTTTGTCAATCTTCCATGTCTGAGTTCAGAGTAGTCTGTGGCCAAGTCTGGTCTGTCTTGCTTCTTGAGTTCATTTTCTGAATATATGTGGCTTCCTATTGCAGACCTGCAATAATAATAATAAAATAAATAAAAAAAAAGCCCAAAACACAACACTTCTTAAAATGTGAAATGTTTGCAGCTAAAGCCAACTTGTGGAATTGCTCTGAAATGAGACAGCTTAGCCGCTCAAAGCACATATATATGGAGTTGCTTCTTTCATGCAACTCCTTGAAGTCATTGCAGGGTTATTTTAGTCCAAGATATTTATCTTTCCAAGCCAGCGAAATTTACTGCAGGAGTTACAGGTTATTGCTTCATTTGGCTGCCCCAGTCACATCTTATTTACTAAATTCTATAGGGGTGTCAGCAGAGAATCTCATGAGATGAGGGTGTTAGATTGACCGATGGAGTGGGAATGCTTAACTGGTTTTAATACAGTGGGGGTTAAATGGTAGACAAGACAGAAAAAGCCTTGTCTAGAGACAGTGTTATGTTAAAGCAAAATTTTTACACTAGTACACAAGAAGTAGGAACTAGTGGGGATTACTTTATTTCAGTATTGCAGTTATTCTGCAGATGTGATTCATTGGGATTTTGCAAGCTTCTTTCCAAAATGAATCTAGCTGCTCTGGTTTTTACAGATGATTTTTTTCTTTTGTCTGTGGAAGCATGTGGTATCAACTCCAAAAAAGGGAGAAAAAAACAAAACAAAAACCCCAAAAACTCCTTTACTGCATATTGCCGTTAGCAGTAAATGGTTACCAACTGTATAAACAATAAAAAAACTTTATGAATGTCTCAGTTTGCATGTCTTAGTGTGTAGCGCATCTCTTAGCTTTGAGTTACATGAACTGAGACTGTTATATGGGTATCAGGAAGTCCTGATCGAATTGAAATGTCTTCATGTTGTTGCCCAAGATAATTTTCTATGAGTTTACAGTATAATTGATGCAGTTCTATTTTATCTGAAACGTTTTCCGGAGCCTTTGCATTGTGATGGAGACAGCACTTTGTCCACAGATATATCCTGTGCTTTAGTCTCATCCATTTTTCAGAGGAAATTCATGGTTTGTTATTCCTAAACAATGTTTTAAGATTGAAATAGCGTATATATGTATAGCATACCAATTTTAAGTTTAGCAGGATGTCCCATTTTCAGCACTCTGAAAAATCTTAGATGTACGTTAGAACCTGTTTTACCTCTCCAGCGATTCTGGATTTTATCTGCAGTGAAGTGAAAGGAAAGCAAGAGGCAGCCAGCCTTTTCATCTGAGTGCGGTTTGTCCCTCTGAGTCAGCAGGACTGACTGTAGTGTTGACCTAGTGGTTGGGTTGCCCAAAATCCCATGTAGCCTGATCTTGAGCATTTCCAGAGGTGAGGCATCCTCAACTCTGTGCAGTGCCACTGCACCCTCTGAGTGAAGAACTTCTTCCTTGTATCAAATCTAAATCTATCCTCTTTGAGCTTAAAACAATTACCCTTGTCCTGTCACTATTGGCCCTGGTGAAGAGTCCTTCTCCATCTTTACTGCAGGTCCCCTTCAAGTATTGGAAGGCCACAGTAATGTCTCCCCAGGACTTTCTCTTCTCCAGACTGAACAAACCCAGCTCCCTCACTGTGTTTTCTTCTGAAACTGATTTAGATTTATTATTTGAGTGGTATTTATGTGAATTAATTTTCTTGTAGTCTTAATGCGTGAACTTTAAGCTTTCTGTTGTACCATTTGCACGAGTATCTTTTGGTAACGTAGCAAATTCAAGACTTTCTCTTTTTGGTTGTTTTTAACTAAATGAAAATAAACAGTCAGCTGGCTATGTAATGACATCAGAAAGTTCACGTAAGCCAGGAAAATGTTACACTCAGTTAACTTGAAAAGATGTTCTTAAAAAATTCTGTTCTGATGGAAGAAACAATCCTGCCTATGGAAGGAAACTGCAACATGGCTGTTTTTTATTGTTATTACGTTATTTTTTTAAACTGAAGTCTTAGCAGACTTAATAACAAAATGAATTTTCAAAATTGTGTAGCTTAAGTAGTTTCTTTTGATTGTGAATGTTTACTTTGATGCAAAGGTATGAGTAGTTTAACACTGCATAGTGACTGCAGATGGAGTTGAGAGGTTAAAACATGATTCCTAAGGTGAAATACTGATCTATCTATTCATCTATATGTCAGCAGTTGGTGGTAACAGCTGTTGGTTATCACTTGCAGAAATCCTCCCTATGACTGCACGTGTATTAATAAGAGGAAATTTACTCTGAAATTCTTTCTTCCTGGGTAGCCTCCAATCCATTCGTACTGTATTCCGTGGGATCTTTAAGATTGCACATTAATTTGTAAGACTAATTATGCTTGTAAATGTGTCTAGAGAATTTTGTGAACTGTTTGCTAATACTGCATGCTAGAGATATTTGTGTGAGATTAGGGGTGAAGAACTGTCACCAGGGAAACGTAAATCCATTTCTTTCTATCCATCATTGTGCAGAAATGCAGTTGAGGAAGAATGTTGCGTGAGAGAGGCATGTTACATCCCTTTTGAATAGAATGGTGCTCCCATGAATGGAAGATGGACCTTTAGAGATGCCCAGAGCTTTACCTCTTGTAATCTATTACCTTAACGTAAATATTCCCATATATGCAATTTTGAAAGGGGGAGGGGGAATGTGATTGCAGTCTTGCCCCCTCCTAAAGCAATATATTATTTTTTTTCACAAAACAAAGAGCATGAGCATGTAGAAGTGCTGTCACATCTTGAAATGTATAGGAAGGTTGTGTTGACATTTACATTGATGCAGAGCTGTGCTGGAATTATTAGGGATCTTACTGAGGATGGAACAGCTTTCCCATCATTTCTTTCTTTCAGTACTGTTTTCTTTTGTTACACTTTTCCTGAGTTGCACCCCAAGGATAGCTTTTTTTGTGATAGAACTGTAATAATGCTGTGGTATGCTTTGCGAGAGTAGAAAACAGGAACAAACATTATTCCCACAGCAATTTTGCAAATGCAGATCAGATGACTAAAGTTCCTTATTTATTTATTTTTAAGCCTCTTTGGCAAGGATTTATAGGTTTTAGCACTAACAGCTATTTTGCCAGGTGTCAGTAAAGATTATGCATTCTTGAAATTCTCAGTATATTTCACTGCTATCTGTGCAGTCTGCTTTGAACTTCCAGTTGGATGTTATGTGTGGAGTAACTTTCGCTAGAAGGAAGGTAGCTTGGGAAATACTCAAAGATTGCGTGCTACAAGAGATTGCTCCTGTGCATAGCTGCTCCAGAAGTCCTCTTAGAGGGGTGCATGTGTGTATTGAGTCTACTTACTGTCATACTGTATCTTACTGAGTATGGTGTGAAGTTTCAGTTCTCACCTTTATTTTGACTCTAGTACAGCTGTCTTTGAGCATAAGCTCTAAGTATGTCTAGGGCTGCCTGGGGAAGTCACTGGTTGAAAAATAGTATTGGTAAATGTGTCTGAGTTGAAGTGTTTTTATTCTAGACTAGCAGAGATGCAGACGTGAAGCCTCACTGAAAAATGCCAAAGTATGTATGCCCTCTAACAGTCTGGTCAAGCTAAGGATAAGATTACTTTGCAGGGAGCAAAAACCTAAGAAAGTGGAAAGCATTGTCCATGAAGGCCAAAACCAAAGCTAACCATCTAAAGTGCTTGCAGCTCTTTGAATCATGGCCGTATGAACCATATCAGTATCAATGTCCAAGCAGAGGAGTCTGTCATTTGAAATGTCTGAAGGGAAAAAGTCCTGTTTTTTTTAATAATATAAAGAAAACCTGCTCACAGAAGATAACCTTCATATTTAACTTTTCCTTAGTACATGCTTGGCCTTAAAAATGAACAACAAAAAAAACTACACATGACCAATAGTTAAGCCCTACTGCAGCTTATTTGTGCTCTCCAGTTTTTCAGAGGTCCAAATCTAAGCATTCATACAGTTTTCTCATCAGACAACTGTATTTCAGAATTCATAGAGAACATAAATATACCAGACTTCTTCCACTCTGACTCCCCAACAACTGCACACAGGCTCTGTTATTTGAGTATTGGACATCTGGACTCTGTTTCCCTTTGTGACAGTCAAATCCTTCTGAAAATTCCGTGTATGCCAGAGATCAGGATCCTCAAAATGATAAACAAAGACTATGTTGTCAAATTCCATGACTGCCTTTTTCATTTCTTCTTTCCCATTTTCTTAAAAATACTGAAAAGCTAGACTGACACCAGTTCATATTCCTTATGTACTTAGCCTAAGCTCTTCAGTTTCCTCAGAATGCAGATGGTTGCTAAAGGTACCTGGGACCTCTGTGGAAGTCCTGCCTGAAGCTGTGCCCTTGGAAATACAATGGGTTGACCCTCTGCATTCTAAACAACTGGTTGTTCTTTGTGTTGTGTAAGAAGAGCAATGTGATAACACCAGTTTCCAAAAACTGTTAACTTACTTTGTCTTTTCAAGTGTAATCATCGTGTAGTTTCCCATATGATGCAAATGCATGTTTCCTAGAAACTGCAGCCCACACCGCTTGTTGTTGTTTCTGAGTTTTTGATACAGATGTTGGACAAACTGACTCCCATAGTGGTTCTGCCAGAACTGCTGCTTGGGAAGAGGGAGGAATAAAGTTTTGGTATACAGTTGCTGATGACGGTTTTGGCAGCATCAACTACAAAACAATTATATTTAAAATTGTCATGATGATAGGGTGCATAGTAGATCAACTCCCTTGGGCTACAGGAGAACAGACATCTGCTTGCTCAGGAAACTGGTGGGGCTATCCTGTAGGAGGTTACTCTGAAGGAGAGAGACCCAGGGAGCTGGCTGGTCTTCAGAGATAATCTTCTCAGTTCCATTTCTCATTCTCTTTTTCTCTGAGTGCAGAAAGACTGGTAGTTGTCAGTGAGTGGGGAACACGGAGAAAGTGTACAGAAGGTAAAACAAAGAATGAGCATGCTGTCTGGGAGGAATAGGGCAACTTTACCTGGGCAGGCGGCAAACAAACAGAAAGCCAAAACTGAGCTGGAGTTGAGATGCATGGGGGATGTGAATAGCAACAAAAAGGTTTTCTACAGTGCACCGGCAGTGAAAGGAAGACTCTCTTCTGTCACTGAGAGGTCATGGTGTCTGGGAGAGGTCCACTCAGGCTGGAATTGGCAAATATCAGGCCAGTCATCATGAAGGACAAACAGACCTGGGGAGGCCAGCCTCACCAGGAAGATTATGGCAGAAACAGATCTAGTAGTTTCAAGTTACTTACAATCTGTGTTCCTTTATATAAATCCATTCTCGAACTAAGAATGTTCTTTGAATCTTTCTATAGGCATCTGCTGAGAAGATTCTGTGTCTGTAGGTTTCAGTCAGGAAGCTTGCAGGCTTTCAGGCTGACTCATCCTAGTCTACCTTGTTACATGCAAATATACTTACACTGTGTCTTCTGAGATCCCACGCCTGTCCTTCTTTCCTTACAACTGTTGGCACTCATCCAGCTTCCTTTGTATCACAGCTTTACCTTTTGCTTTCTACTCAACTGTGCATCGTGCCAGTGTCCACAGCCCGTTGCTTAGCAGGTTCTTTACGTTGGATTTACATCCACTGACGGTGCATAGTGTGTTTTGTTAAGCTTTGTATGGTTTTGTGGTGGTGTCCTTTTATTTTTTAATGCAGGGGTAGATGTGCATAATGCATCTAATAGATTGTGCGGTGCCGAAGAGAACTGCATCCTGTGTTACTTAGGTCATTAACTTGATCCTATGAGTATTATTATCATCAGCTGAGCTTGTCCAGCTTCACAGCTGCTTTGCACAGCTTGGTTCTGTTAGAGGCCTCTGTTTCAAGGGAGAAGGGAAAGATGAGGAAGAACATAAAGCTCAGAGCATGGATTCTCTGGCTTCTGTCCACAAGCAGTGTTTGGGAGGCACTGGGAGAGGCACTTCACCAGGCTGAAGATTTCAAACGCTCAAAATTGTCATTTATTTAGTAGAACTTCAGAATAAGGAAGAGAAAGCTTTCCTTTTATGAGGAAGCAATAACTCTCTTTAAAGAAAACCTCTCCATTTAGAGCTAATATTTTTGGATTCGTGCTTTAGTCAGGTCTGCAACACAGATACGAGAAGCTTTACATTTGGGAAACAGGAGATGTAATTCTGTGTGCAATATATGTCTTAAGAGGCACGAGTTCCAGAGCTCAGGCTGCATTCCATGCTTGGACTTCTTTGATGCCTGATATTTAAAACTACTGTTGGTTCCATGGCAGGTGAGCTGTAATGGCAAGTGATAGTTTTCATTACAAAACAAAAGAAACCTTATGTTCAGTGCAAACATCTGTTTATCCAGCTGCTGCTGTTAAGATGGTGACTGGTACTCTCGCAGGAGCCAGTGGGAGCTGCATGGTGTTGTTTTTCAGCCACTGGAGTGTTGCATCCTTATGTCAGCTCAGACATCTCAGGGACAAGGTGACTGCAGAGTCCTTCTGTGAGCTGATTGTGGAGCTTTGCAGCGGAGTCTTTCTGTTGTCTAACTACATCAGCCTTTTGGTTAGGCGTTTTATGTATTTCTCATAACCCTCCTGTAAAATTTTTCAAGAGGCTGTGATACTCTCCTCACCTTCCCTCTAGCCTATGGATAAGGCTTCAAGTATTTAAAAGCAGCCAGACTGGTTCTTTGGAAAGTGATTTCATACATGCTAAGTGATCCATAAATTGGTTTATTTGTTAGAAAATGGGACACGAAGTGTAGTGAAGGCATTTATGTCCTCAGCTGTCAAGGAGAAAAGTAACTTCTGGTTGTCATTTGGGGGAATTATCTTATTCTTAGCTTATCTAACTTGTTGAGCCTTCCTCTACTGGAGGCTTGACTGTGCTTCACAATTTAATCCTAACACAAGTGCGGCTTCATTTTCCAGTCTTGAAATACTTTGAAATAGTTCTGGGAAGACACGTACTGCAGCACAGAAACCTCAGGGTGCAGGACCAGAGAGGATGGTGTCCAACAGAAACTCTTGCTGCTATAGGCAGCTAAGGCATGTAAAGTCTATAAAATGATAAGATCATCAGACGTCACCTTCAAAGTAAGAGGAGCAATGAAGCAATGTGCAGAAGTGTTTTCTCATAGTGAGATGATAGCTTGGAAACTAGTATTACCATGGGATTCTTCTCATAAGAAATGAGAATGAATGTGCAAAGCAAAACTCACAGATGTGTGTACAGGCCATGCAGTCTTTTCCATGTAAGAAGAGGTGACAGCTCAGCCCCAAATTCACTGGAACATTCTTAGCATTAGTTCTAATGGGAAAATAGAAATAGACTGTGTCTGATAAGTAATTGAAAATCACAGAATCACAAAATGTCCTAAGTTGGAAGGGACAAAGATCTATGAGTCTAACTCCTGGCTCCATTACCCCAAATCCTTCACCTTCTCTTTGCCTGCAGCTTCATCCTGCACCCTTCATCCCACATCCTTTATCCTTGAACCTTCATCACACTTCTGCCACCATATCCTGAACAGCGAGGTGATATCTGTGGCCGCCTAAGCTTTTGTAGTAGGACATCCTTGTCTGGGTGAGCCAACCATCAAAATTGGCCCTGATGAAGCCTGGCTGTGCAAATGATGCAATGACCCCCACGTTCTGTGTGGCGGAAGCTACCCAGGCACAGCTGTGTCTTGCTGGGAGCCCAGGGTAGGGCCAGCCCAAAAGTCTCTTAAATCCTGCTGGAGGCTGCTAGTAGCTCAAGTATAAGACAGTTAAAAGTATTATGTATGTATAAAAATTGATTACGTACCATTTCTATTTAGATTACATATGTGTATGTGTGTGTATATATATATATACTTTTTTTCTTCTTAAACAGTATTATGAGCAACAGCCTCATAAAGCCTTTATTCCCTGACTCCTTACTGGGCAACATTTTCCAGTGGTTGGCCAGCTGGCTTTTGATTCCTGAGGGGTAAGGTTATCTTTGTCTTTATGTTTCACATTTTCTTGTAACCACTGTAAATTGCAACACAAACGAACAAACAAAACCCCACAACAGTATTTACTGCCTTGCAACTGTGCTTTTGTCTTCAAGAGTGTGATGCTTGCTGCTTACCACACACAACTTTTTTGCTGCTGTTGTTTCCCCAGCAGGCAGGCGGCTGTGTTAGTTGATGAGCCAATTTGCTCCTAGTGGATTAGAAGGACCTGTCTGAAGCTACTTATGGAGGAGCTGTGTGGAAGATATGCTTCTTAAGGGGTTAATGATGTGGAATTGCACACATAATGCTAAATGATTGTGCTGTATGCGTTCTCTGTGAATTTTCTCACCAATAACAAAAGACTTTTGCTTGTGTGTTAGAATGGTCTGCAGACTAAATGTACCCTGTTCTTTTAATTGGGTAGAAAATAACTCTGCTAATTCGAGAAAACAAGAAAGCAGTTGGTGCTACATGTCAAATGACAAACCTGTTACAAGAAATGTAGTTTATCCTTTATATACATCAGCAGAGTTCTAGTATGAACTCATCTAACTCAGAGTCATTTCTGTCATTTTGCAGAGACTTGTATGAGAAGGCACCCTTACCTGAGATGCATTAGTGTTTACTGTGGACGCTAAGGCAGGAGACGACTTTGTCTAAAAGAATGATTGATGGGAGTGATGGGAGAACAGTGGATTTTCTTTAGCATTCTAGCCTTCCTCCAGCGGAAAGACCGCTAGGGAAGAAGAAAAGAACAGCATGTTTCACCTGCCTTCAGTCTGCATGGCGAAGGGAAGAGCTGGATGCCCTTTGCAAAACTGACAAAGTACTTGACAGAGGGAGGGTCACAGACTTTTAAAATCATGTATATCCCTAGCTTGTACCACATTGACAAGAGCAGCTGGCTTTGTAAGCTGTTATTAGGGATGATTAATTTCATTAATGAAGGAGGCTCAGGAGGATGAAAATGCTCCTCTAGCATAGTTTTATTCATTTTATGCTGCTGTTGAGTAAATAATCACATTTGATGATTCCTAGGAAAGCATCTCAGTATCCTGGTAAAATTGCTTAATCCTTTTAGCTTTGTTCTGCAGAGTGAAAAGCAAGTTGGTGGTGACAGAGTACATCTTACAATGCTGCCTTCTAAATAAAACATTTTGGAGAGGATGGCACATCCTGCCACACTGAGCTCTTGTGCATGAAATCTGACATTCTGAAACCTTTTACACAGTGTTATGTGAGCAGACAGCTGTAGGTGATGGGTTCTACCACACAATCTATTATCTGTATTGTGTCAAAGCTCAAGGAATATTTATATATTTGACATAACAGTTAAAATGCTTGCTTCTCCATCCTGTGGCTTAGTGGCCTAAGAGTTCTGCTGATACTTCTTTGTACGTGACGTTTTTTTATAATGGTTTTGATCAAATATGAATGGGAGAATGGAGGTTTGCTGCTAGCTTTGCATTCACTCATTTATCAAACTAAATACTGCGTTAATATAACATTCTTTCAGAAGAAAAGCATTTTTTTCAGTGTGAGATCTTCATATGGAGTAGAAATGAGTTCTTAATAATGAGAATTGATCAATCTATGTCTGTTGTTTCAGGAGGAGGCTGTTCACTGACTTTGTTGCTAAGCACAGAAGGAATCGTGGTCTTCAGTGGTCTGTGCTAGATGCGTGTCGTCATGATCTGCTTCAGAGAAGAGGCTCTTGTAGGTCCTATAGTGAGCAGAACAGTACTGAGTAAAAAAGCAATTTCAGAATACAGTGCATCAGTATGCATCTGCTTACATGTTTTTTTCTTAGATGAAAAATTGAAGTATAAAAATATATCAGAGCTATATCTCTGAGAGTGCAGAATTGCAGAAAAAATTGTGATAATCGAATAAAAAAATCATTTAAAGATAAAGAAATTAGAGTGCTTTCCATCAGGTTTACTACAGGAAGAATAACTGCTGCCTGGTAATAGCTAATGTTGAAATATTGCTATGCAGTTTTATTTAACCAAAACTTGAGATATTTTGAGTTCAAAATATCTCATTCAGCTTTGAAGAAGGGTGCTAAGAAGTGCTTTGGCTTCTGAGGGCCTTCCGGACTATCAGTTTTTTCAGCAGAACATCTAAATGAGGCAAATGGCCACACTGGAATAATGCAAGATAAAACAGTATTTTTATCTCAGTGAAGAAAGAAATGCTTATACTCTTGTACTTAATTCCTCCGGAGGGCTTTTATTTCAGAAAGTGATGTGCAAACAAGCGGGATGTCTCTTGTTCTCAGCTTTCTGAATTTTGACTAACAGGTTAACCCAAATGTATTCTGAATTCAGGCATGCAAGTTAAGTATGATGCTTATGTCAACTCTACTTTGACCTAAACATCTACTGAACTTTGTAGCTTCATGAGAGTGTGAAAAGCAGTACTGTAAAATGCAGGAGCTGATATGAGAAGTGGGAACACAAAAAATGTGAGAATATGAAGCTGGCGGTTGGTGTCTCTTTGGTTTTTAGTTAGAACTGTGGAGCTCTTTTTCAGAGACTATTAGTAACTCAGATAGCAAATGCATATTAGTGCCCAAAACATGTTTCATGTTGTTTACATTCTTTCTATTTACTTATTTTTCCTGCATGACCAGTGGGAGCTTCAGAACAGAGAGCAGTTTGTTTTGAAATGTAGATGACTTTTTTACAACAGAATGGCCATTGTATTCTATATAGAGAAATAAATCTTAGCTTTCTATTTGTTTGTATCATTAAAGGAAACTTATGGATAAATACCCAGTTTCCAGAAGTTGCTTATTTTCTAATGAAGAGTACATTGGAGGAACTTTGGTATCTGTTTTTTCAGAACTGTTGGTCCGATTCTTGCATTCTTTTGTGTGTGTGTCCTACTTAATCTGACAGTTGTGAGCAGTTTTTGTTATAAGAAGGTGCCTCCATTTCTAATAAGGGAGTACATATGTCTGCAAATTGGGTGGCCTGATTTGTGCAAAGGAACTGTATTACATGAGTGGCTGGTCCAGAAAAATAATTAGATTTTAAAGGCTGGTGAGAGGTGCATTGTTTTATAAAACAATATGCTGATTAAATGAGTAAACTCAAAGATAACATTTAACAAAAAGTGTGTAAAGTATAGTTATTAAGGTTGGAAAAGGCTAAGATCACCAAGACCAGTCATCAGCCCATCCCCTCCATGCCCACTAACCAGGTCTCTCAGTGCCACATGTATACATTTTTTGAACACCTTCGTGGATGGTGATTCCACCACCTCCCTGGGCAGCCTGTTCTGATGCTTCACCACTCTTTCTGACAAAAAAAAAAAAAAAAAAATTTCCTAATATCCAACCTGAACCTCCCCTTGTGCAACTTGAGGCCATTACCTCTTGTCCTGTCACTGTTAGGAGAAGAGGCCAACCCTCACCTTACCACAGCCTCTTTACAGACAGTTGTAGAGAGCGATGACCCCTTGAGCCTCCTCTTCTCCAGACTCAACAATCCCATTTCCCTCACCTGCTCCTCGTAAGGCTTGAGCTCCAAGAGGAAGATGGGGTGAGGTTGTACAATGCATTTGATATGTTGAAGTTCTTTTTTGCCTGAGCTAAATGGCTGGAAAATAAACCCAGATGCCTGTAAGTCTCATAGCTCCAAGAGACATTGTTTAAGTAGAATGCCTGTTCTTTTCCTCCTGCTGGCTTTCGGACGTTGCAGGAGCCCATTACAGACCCTCAGGGTCAGTCTGGCAGTGGCTGCCAGGTATACCCTGCAGCTGGGCTGCCCTTGGGTAGAGGCGGCATGGCACAGGTGTCCAGTACAAGCCAGGGTGGCAAACATGGCTGAGAGAGCTGCTGGGTGCAGAGATCTGGCTGGGGCTGGGAGTCTGACTGGGTGTTCTCTATTTCCCAACTATTGGATCAGATAGCTGCTTTTATCTTGTGCCTTGGCCATATGAGTAATTATGAAATGGAAGGGGAAAATGGCCTATCCAGAGCACTTACACATTTTGTGTGGCTCTATATAGATTACAAGTTGCAAAGATGGATATTCCTAAACTTTACTTACGGGACAGAATTTTTGCCCTCTGTCCCAACAGCCAAAAAAAAAAAAAAAAAAAAAGACAGTTTTGAGGAAAATGCAGAAAAAGTATTAGTTGCAGGAAGCATTGTTTTAATCTGAATTTCATAGATATGTGTTTATCAAGTCTCACTTTTGGCTGTTTTGTTTTTTTTTTCCCTGGGCTTTCTGCTGAAGAAAAGTCAGAAGTTTAAAGCCTATTAGCTCCTTTTCAAAAATAAATTAAACTCTTAAGCAGAATTTTGAAATAAAGCTTTGGTATCTGTTTGTTAAATCAAATGAATATTAAAAAATTCCAAGCAAACCACAAACAGTTACATGGGAAATACTAAAAAGAAAAGCAGCTGAAATGTTTCCAAACACATTTTTAAAGTTTAAATTTGTTTTTATTTTGTAGCTTCCTTCAAAAATATTCTGTGCAGGTTGTGCTTGCTGTTGAAACCAATCGATTTCATCACTACTTTCTGCTTTACTTGCCACCTGGTATTTTTTTTCTTTATAGATTGAATATAAAAATAGCATTTAATGTTTGCAGTTATCATTATTTAGCATGAGAAGTGGCAGCCTTTGATACCAATGAGGTTTAAGTTTGGCTCGAGTCAGCTGCACGCTGATATGCATCCTGTTTAGTTGCACACACATCACAAACAGGAACTCAAGCTTCCAATAGTTAGCAGTGTAATCTAATTGTTTCAGTAATGCACGTGGAGATCACAGTCTTGGAATGGACTGTGAAACCATTGCCCTTTCCACTTCCTCTCCTCTCCCACACCCTCCCCAGTTCTGCTAGGAGCTGGTGCCAGTAATTCTCATCTCCCTCCTACCGTATGGGATTTGGTCAGCCTAAGGGCTGGCAGGTTTACTGCTAATGTTTCATTTATCCAAGCTACTTACCAACAGTCACATGTCAAGTTATGATTTTTTAAATTCTAAGAGGTACTGTTTTTGAGGTCTTTCTCTAGGTACTGATCACCCATCATTAAGGTGACTTGGAGTAGGTATTCAAGCTGTGCCATATTCCAGAGGACTTAGAGAGAATTCTGATTTCTTAAGCATGGGAAAAATAATTTTAGTGGCATTTGTTTATGCTAATCATTTAGTCAGCACACACCTTATTTTGTTTACTAAATATCTTGCTAAGAAGGGATGATTTTGTTTGTTTTGATTGTGAGACATGCAAGTGTGAGTCCCTGTGAGGCTGCTCTGTGAATTTGCAAACTGATAGAACCTGTAAAATGTGTTAGCTGGAAAGATTCTCAAATCTGGTGAATTGCTGGATGTTCTTAGCTGCGAATCTGTAGTATGAAGATTTTAAAGTCTTTTATAGGGAGAGATATAATAGATTATAAATAAATACAGAAGTGATTTCTGTGGGTAAAGCCATTAGGAAGATATATCAATGAGTTGGGGAAAAACAGCTGTTCCTAATAAAATCAATATAATCAGGAAAACCATTATTAAATTTATTTCTTTTTCCCTATCTGATTTCTTTTGCTACAAGAGAATGGAACAAAGGGTTTTGTTTATTTTAGGGCACTTAAAGAAGCAGCAAATCTCAACCTTTTTGCACTTCAGGAAAGCTGCTAGCTGCAGACAGTAGCGCCTTCTCTAACATAAATGGCCTGCACACAGCTGAACTGCTTCATGCAGAGGTGGTCCCTATCAAGAGCTGAGCGGGTTTGTTTCCACTGATCTGAATAGATGTTGGGATAGTTTTTATTGCTTTGGCATCAAAGGGATATTTAGCTAGACACTAATTTCTACTTCTGAGTGGAAATGCTTTTTGTTACTCTTATTACAAAACTGGGTAAAACAGTGTGTTATAATAGCATATAATAATAACAGTAGCAAGAGGAACATTGTCAAACAGAGGTGAGCTGGTACATGGGTTGCAACAGCAACCAGAAGTGTGTTGAAAGAGTCAGTGAAGATGAAGGATTCTGTGAGCTGACATTAAGCATGGGCAGAAATGAGCGCTACAAGTTCATCTCCTTCACTCAGTATTGTGACAGGTCACCTGGATGCATCACCTTGGATTGCTGTTGTTTATATATGTTTTTACTGCTCATTTTCCACATGTGGTTTATTTCGTCAGAGTAAATCAAGTACAACAGTCCTGGGTGCTGCATGATCATGTAGGTCGTTAACTTTCACAGAATAGCTTGGGTTGGAAGAAACTTCAAGGATCATTGAGTTCCAACCCCCCTGCCATAGGCAGGGTTACCAACTGCTCAATCACGTGTACATCAGATAGCCCAGGGCCCCATCCAACTTGGCCTTCAATACCTCCAGGGATGGGTATCCACAGCCTCTGTGGGCAACCTGTTCCAGCATCTTCAAGACCTTGCCTTACATATTAGAAACAACTTCTGCCCAGCTTGCTCAGTTTTACAAAGGTTATGTTGCGGAAATTGTAGTAGAAAGAAAAAAACGAATAGCAGATCTGGGCATCTAGAGGTAACAACCTGCTTCTACTCAAGAGCTCTGCAAAAGACATCATCATCTGTTGGTGATGTAGCAAGGGACAAGCTTTTTTTTAATTATTCCATTTGCCTGTTCAATATCATTTCTTAATTTTGGCTTTAGACAGGGCTATTCCATCTTGTCCTCCTGCATGAAGCAGGAATGAACATAATTTTCTGTAGAGTCAAAAAGAATGCTATTAGAATCTGAGAATCTCTGGTAGTAAGGCAATTAATCTGCAGTTTGTCTCTATAGAATGTCACTTTGGTTCTCTCAGAAATATCCTCAGTCCATTTTCTTGTACGGGGTTAAGCTGGGGAGGACAAGAGAGAAAATGACACAACTGAATCACAACAGGATGTGGTTTTGTGGAGCAGTTCAAGAACCAGTTGTGATGCTTTCACCCTGACGGGAAGCTGAACACCATGCTGCTCTCACTCCCTCTCCATACGAGAAGAGGTGGAGAAAATACATGGAGAAGGGCTCAAGGTTGAGATAAGGACAGGGAGATTGCTCACCAATTACCATCATGGGCAAAACAGATTAAATGTAGGGAGCTTAATGTAATTTATCAGTTATTACTAACACCCTAGAATAGGGAGAACTAAAAGAAAACTAAAAGCACCTTCCCTCCCCTATCCACACTCTTCTACCTCCTCTCCTCAAGAGGTGCATGGGAGGGCGGGCTGTAGTCAGTGCTTCATCTCTGCTGTTCCTTTGTGGTCAATCTCTGCCCACGTAGCTCATGGCTCAGCACTGCTCAGCAGTGGGTCCCTTTTGGAGCAGCTGGAGCTGGCTCTGATCTGACATGGGGCAGCTGTTGGGCTCTGCACACAGAGAGCACCCTGCTACTGAAACGTTGCCAGGTAAACCCCGTACAACAATTCCAGCCTGGGTGGAGGGTGTGCTGAGCATTATTCAAAACCAGGCTCCAGTTGCCCAATATTTCATTTGCATTCACTTGCCTGGTTCAAATTGCAAACCATGCTACGTAAAACCAAATTCTAAAGTGATCTGTCTGGTTTTAGACCAGTAACCAAAGACCACAAAGTAACCTACTTTTATTAGTCTTGGAGAAAATTCTAGCGTTTGTTGGCTTGTGGTTTGGATGTGAAACATGCAAAATATTATTTTTTCTGATGGTGAATCTTTTTTTTTTTCACAGTAACAGACATCCAATTTTGTTCCATTATATAATGATTCTTTGGGTAAGCCGTAAGAATATAGAATTAACTTTTGAGGCACAGTTTAATTAACCTGATAGATGTGTATTGATGGAAATGGCTTGTGTAGTTATGCAGTGTTTGTCCATGAGAACAGAAAAAGAATAACTGGAATGAATGCTGTAAGCCCTATTCTTGTGTTCCTAATGTTTGGACAAACATGGGTTTTGTAGTTTTTGGACTTGGCAGCTGTACTTTTCTGTCAGGAGTTAACTTGCACCAGAAGGATTTCTGTCTAGCTCCTCATGCGTTTTCTCTTGTTTTAACAGAAAGCTGATGTGGTGCAACACCATGCAATCAAATACACCTGCACTGCTTGCTCTTTCTTCCTTCCCATTTACACCTTTCCAGCATTACCTCTGCCATCCACTGGGCAAGGCAGCAGAAAGGTTATTCTCCTCTCTTTTAATGTACTTTCATTAAATTTATTTGCTCACATGTAAGTACTTGTAGTATTAAACATTTCTACCTGCTGCTGTTTGTTAGAGGGAACAATACCTCCTTTTATTAATGAGGGGTAATGAGTGATGACTATAAGCAAGTATCACTTGAAGCTAATGGGAAGAAAATCTCCAGCAGTTCTCTAAAGTGTGGAGTCAGAGTTCAGAGTATGTGAAAGGCTACAAATGTGCTGGACTTATTTGGCCACCTTTTGCAGCTGATGATAAAAACAGATGGTTGCAGTGTGCTGGTATTCCTATTTTGGCTAAAAAGACCAAGCTTATGCTCAGATACCTGGTGCCTTTCGTCATGTACAAAAACAAGAATGGTAGGATTGATACCAGGAAAAAAAATAGCTTTTAAAACAGATTAACTGGTGTAGCTAAGTCAGGCTGTGCTGCTGGTGTATCAACAGATCAGTCTTGGCAAAATAAGGTTGCTTTTGTGGTGGCCTCTGCAGCTCCGTGAAACACTTCAGTATTCTGCCCATAGTCTTGCAGTGAAAAATTAGAAAATGTATTCAGAAACTGGATTGGTCATTTGGATGGAACTGTCTTTTCAGTGAGGTGTGAACTGATTCTTTTGTAGCAAAGAAACGTGTGTTTGTTGTGTTTTCATAGCCTTGTCTTTCTCTAGAAGTGGAGATTTTGATGAAATTGGGAATATTATCTTTTTCATGTGCTTTTCCTCCTTCTCATGAGAAGCATTAAATACGGGCTCTTAATTCCATATAACAGTTTGGCGTCAAATGGCTCTTCCCACTATTTTGCCTTCCTCCTGTCTAGTGGGACAATATTTAGAATAGAGGTTTTAGAATTTGCACCTTTCAGAATTAGCTCGTTACACAATAAGCTTTTAATTTTAGCCAGGGAGAAAGAACCTTTGAGTTCTTCCTGAGTTTTGGTTTTTAAAATATCACGAGTTATTATTTTAGATTTTAATGTAACCTTGGTGTACGTAGAAGCAGAAAGGATTGAACAGACTATAAGAGCACTTGAATTGAACAACAGAGCTCCTGCTGCCATGCAGATACCTTTTCACCTTAAAGAACAAAGGGAGATAAATACACCTTCCTATGAGTGAGTGCCTTCTCAAATGAATATTTTGTAGTGTTCTCCAAAAAATGTTGGCTGATTCACTGAATATTGGTATTATTTAAACGTGTAGCAGTGTCAATTTCTTTTTCTCTTTTTATCTTTTTTTCCTTTTCTCCGTATCTTTTTCCTGAAAGTTGTCTATAATTTTGCTTGTAAATTAGAACAAACATTCTTATTCTGACAGATGAAATTCTTAGTCGGTCTGAACGTGTGAGAACAGTACTGACACATTAGGAGGAAGTTTTTCACACAGAGGGTGGTGATGCACTGGTACAGGTTGCCCAAGGAGGTTGTGGACGCCCCATTCCTGGAGGCATTCAAGGCCAGGATGGCTGGATGTGGCTCTGGGAGCCTGGTCTGGTGGTTGGCAGCCCTGCACATAGCAGGGGGTTGAAACTTTATAATCATTGTGATCCTTTTCAACCTTGGCCATTCTGTGTTTCTATGATTCTATGATTTTTCTGTTTGTGAAACAGCAGTACTCTTCCACACTAGGAAGTACAGCATTACTGAAGAGTGCCACATACTTATGCTTTCTAGTGGGGAAAAAAGTTTCTGATTATATTTATTTGCCTTTGGTTTCTTCTGCTATTTGAATAATGTGTGAAAGTCAAAAGTACTCAAATTATTTAGTGAAATAACTTGAATAAATTTTCTTTTTATGTTGTTGTATGAGGAATGAATTAATAGATAGTTTCGAGATCTTTAGATTTTTTAAAAAAAAATTTATTTCAGGTTTGGAGACAGTTGCCATTTGTACATGAATGCTAAGAGATACATGGAAAAGATATTTTGTGACAAGGAACTTCAGTCATGCTTTTTCCTTTGTTTTTGGCAGATGGAAACTGTGAATTAATTCTGAAAACTGGTTTGCTTTCCAGCCCTTATAATTTAAAGATACCTTTCAGTACTGGATTCCAGTGCTGCACATTCAGTGTTGTTGTGGAGTTGCCCTGCTGGCTCAAGTGAGGTCCTATGGATTGGTGGTGTAGTAGAAGCATGAAAACGTTCATGGGACAAGTCTGATTTCTGACAGGGCTGTGGCCAATTCCAGAGATTTTTTGAATTGTAGAAATGTAGCAAATGTTTTGAGACTTTCAGTTCTTACTGTTTAAGTTGGAAATGTTAAGCATGTTTTTAATAGGCTCCTTTTCCACTATTAAAGCATTACAGTGAAATAATTACATTCCTTTCAATCCATTTCAGACCTTACATGGCTTCCACTAACAGTAAAAATAAAAGTAACAGCAATTAAAATAGTTGTTAGATTTTCTTTTCTTTTCAGGAATTTACTTGCTACAAGGCTAAATAAGTGAATTTTGTTGAAGGCAGTTTCTTTTATTCCTGTCTGTATTTGAAGCAGATGCTTAATCTGATGGTTCCCAGTGTTTGTTTCACACAGCAATGAACAGCAAAGAAAATCATTCGTATGATAATGCAGTGTTGCTTGTTTGTTTCTTGAGCCTTGGTCTGGGTTTGTCATGGCTTCGAAGCTGCTGCTTCTGGAGCCGTAGCTACAAGCGTGCTGCATAATGGATGAGTTGGACGGATGGAGGCAGCAGGTGTTCCTGTAATGGAAAAGAGCAGTGTTTGTTATTGTTGTAAGCATCATCAATCCTGCTCCCTTTCTCGCTCTGTTTTCAGTGTCCTCCAAACAAAGACTCCCTGTATCTGGAGCAGCAGGGGAGAAAATAGCAGTAATCTACCCTGTGTAGTGTTGCTGTTTTGTATCTCAGGGGCAGCCTTTAAATGGATCTTGATTTGATGCTCTGGATCTATAAGTGGTGTGTTTATCATTGCAGAGGGACAATGATACAGATTTATGAATTATACTTAGCAGAAAACTCTATAAATGCCTACAAATAACTGTCCTATTCCAGCTAAATAGGATGAATGAAAAATAGGTTTCAGTTCTAGTGCTCATTGCACACTGCAAGATGGTCTGCTCCTGCGGGACTGATGTGCTGAAAGTTAGGTCTAAACACTCTTCACTTGGGAAAAGAGTAATTTTCAGGGAGAGCAGAGGGGAGAGAAAATTTTGCAGGAAGGGAGAAAAGGAGATTCTGCTGCTTAGTTTTGTTCAAGCCTACCACTGATTGTGGAAGTGTGATTACAAGAGCACTCTGGCATTTGAAATCTTACAGTACTTCATTTTCTATGTAAGGCAGTCAAGTTTAGCGTTGAATCATGTTAGCTTTGGGAGAGACTTGCTCAAATGCTTTGGTTCATTCTAGCTGTTCTTAACTGTTTCTTCTGTCTGGTGCTGTAATGGAAGCTCTAATTGCCTTCTGCAGAGATGTTACCTCTCAGGACACTGAGGGTGTGGAGCAAATGGGGGTGAACAGAAAACCAGTTTCCTTGAGTAGAGGCTGCAATAGACTTTCTGTTCAGAGTATAACGCCATCATCATTTTGAGAGAAATAGTTGTTCCATCTTACCACGACTTATTATCCTTTCCTTTTCCGTTTCTGCCTTTTATGGCACTGCTCTCTTTGACACAAAGGATGTGCCATCCTTTCCAGTTTTCTTATAAGAAGTGAGGAGAGAGGGAAGGTGGTGTGTTTTTTTGTTGTTTTTTTGTTGTTTATTTTTCAGTTGCCATACAATGGGCAAAGTGAATCAAAGGGTCTTTGCCTGTAGATTGCAGCAGCCTGACTTAGGGTCACAGTTTTATTTCTGCAGGAGCTCTTAAGGTTTCAGTAAATCTACACTGGCCACTGTAAGTCTTTCTCTGGATGAACTTCAAACCTGTGTTGTAGCCATGTCTCTAGTTCTGTCTCTGGCCCTGTCCCCTTTTAGTGAACTGCTTTGGTAAACCTTAGACCCAGTTTATCACTTTGCCACTCCTAGACTGTAGTTGTTAGCATCACCCAGCTTTGCCTGATATGCTCAGGCCCTGTGTGACTGTGTCCTGTTTTGAGGCTGGGTGTGATCTGCTGTAGGTCCTTGCTGCTCTCTTAGCACTGTGAGCCTGGCTCCACCCTGGCCTGGTGGCCAAATGGTGCTTAAAAGCTGGAATATCGTTCAGAGGGTAAATGCTTTTCCTTAGCTTGTCTCTATGGAGGCAGGAACAAAAGCTCACTTAATCTCATAATAAATCTACTTCCAACAGGTTATTAATGAAGACCTCAAATGTGTATGACCAAATTAAGGTTATCCTTTTTCTGCATTCTGTGGTTTTTGAAATGAGCATTTATTTTTCTTTTCCTGTTCAGAAGCTGATAGCTCTGCATTTTATTTTTTTTTGCACATGGCTGTAAAGTTATGGCATGCAGTTCCTTTCCTGCTGGAGAATGTGCCAGGTGATGAGAGAGAGAGTCTGGAGGGAACATTCAAGGAGCTGAGATAGAACGCTCAGAAGTGTTATAGTTTTTCTCTCTTTTTTGTTTGGAAGAAGCAAAGTTTTGCAGTTACTCTTGATATTAGATAAAATCTTTTCAGCTTTTAGCACTGTCTATGTGAAATGACTTATTTCCCATAGGCAGTTTCTTGCTTTGCTTGCTTTGGGCTTGTTTGCAGAACTAGATCTTTAAACATCTTGCTGAGCTACACTTTTATATATATATATATTTAAATTGTACAGACTGTAAATGGGACGGTTTACATATGGACTTGATATGAGTTTAAATTTACAAGCTTCAAGGTAGACTGGTGCCTAGTGATGCTCATCAGTGGCATTTCAGAGGCCCCACTGTGACCTAAAGGCATAGTGTCATCTTTAAATGGTTGGTTAAATTCCATGATGATTGGCTCAAGTGAGCACCTGATTTCTTCAAAAAAGGAAGCTAGTGTCTCTTGGCAGGCATTTTTCATTGTGTAATTACTGAATTTTGCAGTCTGTCAGTTGACGGCGGCTAATGACAAGCTCAACTTGCAGCTTCTTGTGTTCCTGTCTCTGTCTGGCTTCTAGTGTGTGTGATCTTGAAACTGCATGTTCCTGACACAAAGCAATGCACTGGTGTCAAAAAGTTCAAGTTCTTTGTCCAAGAAGCAGCAGACCAGTAAAACATAATTGCATTGGTAGTATAAAATAGGTTAAAGCAGTGTGAAGGGGTGATTAACCAATCTAGATTCTGTAGTGATGCCTCTCTTCATTGCTTTGAGGGAGAGATGAGCCATTGAGCTCAGTTTGGAATCTGCTGCTTGAGTTTTTGCTCTGTCTTTCCAGCTGTAATTAGTTGTCAGACAGCCCTGAATCAGAAGTGTGTGAAGTTCTAGGTTCTCTTCAAGCTGGAGGAGAGAAAATATAGAGTTTTACTAGCAGATGTCTTGATTTCAGCATTTAGATGATGCAGTGTAGATATTCTGGAGGAATGTTTTTTCAAGCATCTGTGGATTTGCTGCTGTCAGATTCAGCAGCTAGGAAGTGGGTAGAATGGGTGCAGGTTTGGGTTTTGTCTTCTAGTTCCTTGCGCTCCCAGAGATGCCCAGATGCCTGATTTCCTGTTTTGTTGGATAGTTGCTAGTGTAATCAACCTTAGGCAAAGGAAAAAATTTCTGCAGACCTCTGCTAGAAAAGGCTTTGCCTGATTTAAAAAAAAAAAAAAAAAAAAAAAAAAAAGAGACTGTCTTTTTTAGACTAACAGCTACACTGAGTAGCCAGAGTGGCCAGAGCTTGAGTTCTCTTTCTATCAGCACTGGTTCCAGCTTCAAGAAATACCATATTAAGGAAACAGTGAAGTTGAAATGAATACCTATTGATTTTAAGAGTAGATGCCTATGTAGACTTTTTCTTTCTACATTCATCAGAAGAGGAACAATAGCACGGCAGTGCAGGTGTTTGTACTGGCAAGTCTCAGGGAATCATAATAAAGAAGTTGGAAAATTTGTAGTAACTTTATCAGCCTTTCATTTTCCAATGAGCAGACTGTTTAGCCTGGTTCAGTAAGAAAATAACAAGACCCTGAAGAAAGGTAAGCCTTTAAGGTGTTTGCGAGAGCTAGTGATCATTAGTCATCTGCTCCTTTTCCCTTCAAAGGTGTGGCTAGGAACTTCCAAGAAGGACTGGTTTGCCCTGAAGTGCAATGGGCCATAATAAAGGGTGCCTCAACTTACTTAGTCGGCAGCCAAGAGGGAGCCTCCTCTAGGTGCTGGAGTGAGGCCAGGCTCTGTGGGAATGGCTGGGATGAGCTTTAACGAGTGCCTTGCATCAGAGTTCATTCTGCACTGTTGTTTTATGTTGTTGCACTTGTTGAGTCTACGTGGTATGTGCTAATCCTGGTTTCTGCTCTTCTCACATGCGTGTGGGTTTGTTCTTAAAGAAAGCGCTGCGAAACTACAGGATGTATCGTTATGGTTAGATGCTGCTGTTATCAAATAAAAGTTGTTTTCCTGAAGTAATACTTAATTTCTCCTTATTCTCCCAAAGAGAGGATGAATAAGCACCTGACTGGTAAATCTATGCAAAAGCCTGCAGCTCCCCCTTCTTTAAAACATATTGCTACTTAAAACAGATGATGGCTCCTACAGTACAGGAAATAAGGGTGGTTTTTTGTTGTTGTTGTTGGTTGTTTTTGTTTTTGTTTTTTTTCATAGATGCCTTATCTTTATTGTTTTAAGCTATAAAAAGATTCCTAAATTGAACCAGTGATTGAAACCAGATTTCTTAGGGTATTCTCTCATGTCTGTTGCCTAATATCTAATTTTGACAATACTGCATGAAGTGTACAGATAAGAAGTTAGTTACCTATATAAAGAAAAAATAATAACAAAAGATGCAATAGTAATTTACTGGCTGTCAAATACAAATTTAATGTAGCAGATGACCTGATGCTAGCTGAAGGGTTTAGGAACTGTTCTGCAGCCAAGAGAAGTCTGATGGAAGTTGTTTTTAAGTTCTCTCCTGCTGCTCTTTGCTCTTTCTCTCCACAGAATATTCAATGTTTAATTAAACATTTTCTGTTCCACCCTGCCCCTAAGGGAAGGCTGATACGTTTGGCAATGCACCTGAGCATGTATACAAACAGAACAGGGAGAAGAGATGAAAAAGGAGCCTGCAACTCCATATGTATAATACGTGTATTACAAATGAAGAACTTCAATACAGAAAGCTCTAGTGATGCGTGGAATTAATGAAATCAAAACCTTCTTGGACTTAATTTTAAAGCCTTGGATAGGTAATAGTTGCTGATGGCAGTGGTATGTTAATGGAGATAGGAGAAATTGTGATGCCTGTGCTTTATCAGCAGCAGTAAGCCTCATTCACCTGCAGTTGTCTTCTCTCATTGTGCCTTCGCCATTCAATGGGCAGAGCTACAGGGCAGATTTTCAGAGGCAGATCTCTCTTGGTGTGTTCTAAAACAACAAGGAGAGGTTGTCAGAGACCCAATAACCTCAGGACCCAAGTCACCAGAACAGGGGCTACTCTGTGGTTATTCAAAGTCACCTTGTGATTTGTCTTGAGCATAAGCAGAGCTCTGTTGTCTTCCTCTTGGGGGGGAAGAAAAAAAAAAAAAGTTTAATAGGAAGAGTAGAGATGGAGTGGGAGTTTGTTTTACTTTTCCCGTGTTTCTTCTGACAGGTTTCTTAAATGAAGTGCTAAGTGAACCTGTTGTTTTTTGTGCGCGTTAAATATAAATGTGAGTCCATTCTTAAGATCAATTGTTCACTAAACTGCGCAGAGGAACTAAAATTAAAAAAAAAATCAGATGTTACTCTTGATGGAAAATGCACTGATAGGATCCTGTAGCAAAGAAAAAATTCCTTTTTGTGGGGGCTTAGAACTGGGAGTGTGTTTGTGTCAGTTGCTATTGTTCTTTCATGCTGAATGTTGACTGTCGTCTAACCCAGCTGATAGAACTGTAGTGACAGAGGGGATTTTAAAGCAAGTAGAGGAAAATATTGATTTCTTAGATTTTATGCTATTGTTACTAGGAGAAACAGAATCCCTATAAAGTGTGATAAAGAGAAAGTCAGCTCTCTGTCACTTCAAAGAATGGTGTGGAGCAAGAGAGAACAAAGGAGACTTCAGAATGGCTAGTTAACTTTGCAAACTGCAGTTAAACTTCTGTAACCAAGAAGTGGGAGATCTGAAGATAAATGATATCAAGTGCTTTCTTTACAAGTTAATCTTACTACTCAGGTGTGAATTCTTATTCCCCTGCGTTCTTGAAACTTCAGAGCTCTGTACCGCAACATTTCAGGTGGTTCACTGATGGCTGCATTAGCCATTCTGATCTCATGCAGACTTTGTCCAGAAATCCACACCAAAGATACTTAAGTTCTTCACCCTTTTATTGATTTGATAGTAAGTTACCTCAACACTGGATAGCCTTGTGAAGCTTTCTGCAGAGTGCTTGTTATGATGCTGAAAGATAGGTACACCTGGACCAAGATGCGTTGCTCTGTGTTCATGCAGTCTTCACATTTCTGTGCTGGCTTCTAGCTCCCTCATGACTTTTATATATATAGCTGCTTAGAGCTGGCTTATATTATGATAAACATTGTAGCATTGATGTTACTGTAGCAATTTAAATCTCTGTTCTTTTCAGTAGAGAGAGAGCTCATACCGAGATGTTGCATTGTGTTTTCTTTTACAAACAGAGCAAAGCTTGTCAGAAGCAGGAGCTGGTGAAGGTTCTCCTTCCATTCAGTTCTTGTTCACAAATGCAAAGCAGACTTTAACTTCATCAGCATTGTTTAGTTCGGTACTATATAAAAGAGGAATTTAATTTGCATTATTGTGTTACTAGCTCAGATGTAATTCTGGAAATTAGGAGATAGGAATTTATTACTCTGGAAGTGCCTATCCTGTCTGATATCTTAAAAACAGCCATACATCATCTATTGGTGACTTGTGTTGCCTGCTGCTTATATGATCCAGTGCATCCTATTTACATACTTGTGATTGTTCAAGCCTTACTTTCATACCTCCCTGAAATAAAAGTAGCACGTATTCTGGTTTTGTGATGTGGACTTTTTTACTTATATCAAAATTGATATGAGAGGAATAAAAAGATTGTACAAAATGGAAATGCAGTGCACTTATAAAAAGAAATGAACAGCCCACCAAGTATCTTGAAAATCTGTTCTTTGCTGTCATAGAATCATAGAATCACAAGGTTGGAAACAACCTATAAGATCATCTAGTCCAACCGTATCCTCATCACCATTGCCACCACAAGCACTAAACCACATCACGCAGCACGTCATCCAGAAGCCTCTTGAACACTGCCGGGGACAGTGGCTCCACCACCTCCCTGGCAGCCATTCCAGTGCCTGACCACTCTCTGAGAGAAACAGTTCTTCCTTATGTCCAACCTAAACCTCCTCTGATACAACTTGCGGCCATTGCCCCGTGTCCTGCTCATTGCCTGGGAGAAGAGGCCAAATCCCTCTTCACCACAACCTCCCTTCAGAAGGTTGTAGAGTGCAATGAGGTCTCCCCTGAGCCTCCTCTTCTCCAGACTGAACAATCCCAGCTCCCTCAAGACTTGTGCTCCAGACCCCTCACCAGTTTTGTTGCCCTTCTCTGCACACGCTCCAGGGCCTCAATGTCTTTCCTGTAGTGAGGAGCCCAAAACTGAACACAGTACTCGAGGTGCGGCCTCACCAGTGCTGAGTAGAGGGGGATGATCACCTCCCTGCTCCTGCTGGCCACACCATTTCTAATGCAGGCCAGGATGCCGTTGGTCCTCTTGGCCACCTGGGCACACTGTTGGCTCATGTTCAGCTGAGCATCAACCAACACCCCCAGGTTCTTCTCTTCTTCACACTCATCCAGCCACTCATCCCCAAACCTATAACACTGCATGGGGTTGTTGTGCCCAAAGTGCAGGACCCAGCGCTTGGCCTTGTTAAACCTCATCCCATTCACCTCATGTTTCACAAACTCTCAAAAGTAATGAGTAACAAATACCTCTCACTGCTGTGTCTGTATTTTTGTTCACTGCTTTATGTGCTGTTTTCAGGCATGCACATAGAAAATCAAGATAGCTATTTTCAAAGTGTTGTCCGTGAAGACCTAGTGTTTATTCATCTACTGGTATCTTGTTGGCTGACATACATTTCACCTGAGGACATCATCTGCTAATTTGATGCCTTTCTTTTTCATGCCCTTAAGCTGTTTTGATACCAGAGGCTTTGCAGGCTCCATCTTATGGAGCACTAGCAGCAATAAAAAGTGCAAGGAAGGAAAACAATGTGAACTGAAGCTTGGTGAAAATAGAGTTGTGTAATATGGCACTGGTTAGTGGCTGGATGACAGCCACGAGAAATGACATAGATTTAGTGGCATGCGTAACTGCAAAGAACAAAGGAGTTAATCAGCAACAGTGCTGTATGTAAGAAGCATTACTGTGTATAAATGCATATTAAAATTGTTGCCTAAGCTTGTGATAGAGGGTCAGCCTGCTGTGGTTGGGTGTCCTAATATTCCTTTTGTAATAACTTTTGAAATTCATTTTAGGTTTGCTTTTCTGTGTTGCTAAGTGGTAGTGAATCTGAGAAACACATCCGGCAGTGGAATAATGGCTCTGTTTGAAGATGCTTGCAGCTTTTTAGAGAGGAAAATATTATCCAGATGATGGAAAACAAGAATTCCTCCTCACATAAATGAAGCACAGTAATATATTGTTTCACTTCTATTCTCTATTTTTGCATTACAGTATGATATGGAAAGACAACTCTTCCTATCAGCCTTACAGAACTTATTAAAGTGTCAGGCTTTTCTTTAGGACTGGTTCTCAAGGTACAGCTTTTTCCTTTTAAGACACTTGTAACTTTTGGGCTCCTGCACTGCAGAGAATTACAATGTGCTGACATTGCAGCAGTGAGTAAGGAACTCATCACTGGATCTTGCTTTCCCTGGGGCTGCCAAAGTGTGTTTGTCCATACCTGTGACATGGTTCAGTTCTGAACATCAGTTCTCTGTAGTGTGAAAGCTGGTGGCCTAGAAGTCTGTTACTCCATTATTCATTTTTCTGGACATGGCTGCAGATGTACAGCTTTCTTCTGTCCAGTATAGCTTGGCAAAAAAGCTGAGCAGCAGCAGCACAAATATGAGTGCTGCTTACAGCAGTCACTGTAAGAGGATAATCTGGTGGGAACAGAACGGTGCTGAGATCATATTCACAGTATTAACATAGGCCTGTGAAGCATGCAGCAGTTTTGTAATATCGTGGAAACACATGTTTTCCATGTATATGCATGCATGTATGTGTGTGTGTGCACATGCCAGGAAATGGAACTCTAATTTCCTCTGAAAAAAATGAATACAGCTGTCTTCTTCCTTTCAGTCACTTTTTGGGTTTATATTTGATATTTACGATGTCATCTTCACACTCACCTTGAGTTTTTAGCCTTTATCTGTTGAGCTTTTCATGCATGTTAACTAGCTGAGTCAGGAGACTTGTAGCTGATTAATGTTTCCCCTCTGCAGCTGGGGCATCTAGAACAGGCATAAGCCTCTTGATGCCTCATTTACATCCAGTTCCTTTTCAAACAGGCTTGCACTGTTTCTAGACCTTCCCATCTTTCTTCACCTGCTGTCAGTTCTTGTTGTGCCTCTCACTAGAGTTGTTGTTCCAGCTGTGTATTTCCATTTCGTGATTTTATTCACGCAGCCAGATAACATAATACTAAACCCTCCTACATCAGCAGTAATGACAGCAATACTCATGGGATAGCTGTTGGCAGGTTGATTCTTACTTAACTGTATTAACAGTTTTGGTACTGCTCCCTGGTGGATCTGGATGTTCAACAAACACACACAAAGATTGAGTTCTGCAGCTGGAATTTTTGATGTTGCTTTATGTTGAGGAGTGAAATACAGTGACTACTATCTCTTTTTTTTTTTCCCTTCACAGGGGTCTTCCCCTATGAAATAAGTTTTATTGAAAGAATTCTTCCTATTCTCTCATATTCTGTACTTTATTCTATGCATGAAATAAGTATCGGTTTTGATGTGCTCAGTCTCTGGTTCATCCCAAATGTTAATGATTATGTTGTTACAATTTCCCTCTGTCCCAGCAGATCAAGATTAGAGATGAAACTCTAGGACTAGAGATAGTTTAGGTGATTTCCGACTGGCAAATTGTCTGGTTTCTGCTGAAATATGAGGGCAATCCAGTGCATTGTTCTACTTCACATATTTGAATAAAGCATGATTGCTGACTTAAGAGTGTGAAAGAATTTGAGTTTGTAAATTATCATATCAGTTTGTGGGGTAAATTCTTTCATACTGAAAAAAGAATATGTTTATAAGTAAGCGGAGGATTAAGCTTGAGGCTTCATATTTGCACTTCAATTAAAAAAAAAAAAAAAAAGTGTTGTCCTCTGTCTAAGACTGTGTAGTCACAACCAGCATTTGTGAAGCTAGTGCAGCCGCTAATCCCGTGGGAAAGTGCCAAACTTGTCAGCTTTTATAAATTGCTGTCTTTATGACAGGAAACTGGGAGGGAAGGGTCTTGTATCTGAATGGAACAGCAAGGAGAAAGCTGGTATGTCAGGCAGATGTATCCCCGAGCCACTGTTCTCTGTGGCGAAAGCAATGCCAGGAGCACGGGTCTTGTTGAAAGATTGGATGGAGTCCATGAGAACTCAGTGAGCATCCGGTAAATGTTTTGACTGGATGAAAAGGAGGCTGGAGGAGAAGACCTCTTGGAGAACAATTGAAAACAAGGCGGGCCTTCTTGTTTCTTTTGTTCCTAGCATGGCAACTATTTTTACATATTTGTTGGTAGCAATAGTGTGCTTTCTCTACCTTTACCTGAACACATCATAGGTGGTAAATGGTTTGAGACTGAGTGTCAAGCCATTGTCAACATGGCAGTGAGTCATACACAGGAGTTCTATCATGCTTGTAGCATCTGCACCTTCAGGCAACGTGAGGGTTACTGGATGTTTCCTTGATGGCCTGCCTCTAAGCAGCAGAGGCTAGCTTAAGAGTTTTTTACACAGAACATACCCCCTGGTATAAGCATTCCTGACAGGGATGAGTAGGTGCCTAAACTTCAGCTTCCACTGAGTTTATATTCACCCTCACAATTTGTGATGTGAAATGTTTCATATGACAAGGAGTACTGCGGAGAGTGTCTGAAGGGCTACAACAGCGTTTCTGGTTGGATTTGCTTATTCCATAGAGGTGACAGATTAAAGACCTGAAGTTCAAGTCCAATGCAAATTTTTTAACGTGGTGCAGAAAAGCAGCACAAATACATAGGTTGTCTAGTTTGTCTAAATACATTAGTTCTGAAATTCATAGTGCTTTAGAATAAAATTTTCAAAATGTTCTGAAGGTTTCGGTGTCATCTTTGGGCTTTTTTGTTTTTTTTTTTTGTTTTTTTTTTTAACATCAAAGCAACAGCTCTATTATAATCTGTAATTGCATTAGCCAGAGTGGATACTTCACTCTGTGTTAAGCAGCTCAGTGGAATAGGAAGGAGGAACCTGGTTGATATACACGATGTAGCCCTTTGGCAATGCCTATCAGGTTCAGCTGCTTCCTTTGCAGCAGTTGCTTTATCTGTGTGCTATGAATTGCTCTTGAAAAGAGCACCTTTTAATGTATGCCACTCTTGTTTCCCTCTGTGTTTTTGCAGCAAGTGACTGGCAGAAGTTTTGGTGAGAAGGACTTTCGTTCTGGATTAGAAAACGGCATTCTTCTGTGTGAGTAAGTAACACAGTTTTGAATCTTGAACACATTCTTGACTATAGATGAAATGAACTTTAGCTAGTATGTCTGATTGCTGGTTTCCTTTTGCAAGTTTTGACATTGTGCATGCTGGTTATTTCACTGCAGCATCCTTTCAGTGCCAACACTATCTTGTTACAGTGAGAATCAAGATATGGCTTAAAGAAAACAAGTTTTACAGAGTGCTTCCCTCACTCCACCCCAGCTCCTTATTAGAGTTATGTAAAGTGAAAATGATGTTTTCTTTTTGGTTTCATTTTAAGACGTTAACCGCAGATTGGCTAACGGTGTTCCACACGTGCCTGCAGATTTCTCCGCTCCGGTGAAGTGTTTTGGACCAATGCCAGGTTCAAGCACTGTCAAGGGCTAACCATCTGAGCACCATCAATACTCAGCTGCTTTTATAGTTTCTGGAAAGTTTATACATCCTCTGAATTTTACCTAAAGGTGTGTTGGAATGATGTGTTTTGTAGTTTTTGGACAGGCGATGCAAGTTGGCTTCTTCATGTTTCTCTCTGTGGTTTTAACAGCAAGTTTTTCAGCAGTCTTCCAAAAACATGTGACCTCAGATGCCAAAGCTAGTGACTTTAAAGAGAAATTTGGAAGTGTGCTCTATGCCCCTAGATCTTCGAAAATCCCATGCAGGATGTCAGGAGTTTCGGAGAATTAACTGACCTGAATCATATGTATGCACTATTTTCTTTCCCTGGTAAGGCAGATTTGTCAATGAAGTGGGTAAAAGCTGTCTTTGCACACCAGAAGGATTAAACTTGTGCAGAAGAACTGAGTGGATATTGAAATTTATGAAAGAGATCTCTTGAGACACTTAGCCAAAGCACTTCAGCAACTGTTTTTTCTATACTACAAAAGGAGCAAGAGCATGGAGTTTGTTTTCAGTAGTATGGTTGAGGTAACATTCTGTAAGTCAACTGTAGGTAGCTTACGACAGCTTTGAAGCTTACTTATGCAAGTACTGCTGTATATCTCACAGGTGTAAGTAATCTTCAACTTCAGCAGCTAAAGAGTGAAAGAGCATAAGGGAACTGATCTTGTTTATTGTAGTTGCGTGTCTTTGCTGAGGAATGAATGGCTTTGAGAGTAGGGAAGTAGTTGTTATCGTTGATCAAATGTGTAAACTCAGGAGCAGCATTGTGTCCACCTCTCTGTATGGAAGGGCTGCCTCTTATACAAGGTCTCACTCTCCAGTGTTCAACAGAAGTCACCTCACAATGCCCTTTAGTAGATAAAATTCTACTAGGCTACAAAGCATTACCAAGATAGCTTCCACTTTGGCCTTGCTAATGATGAACAGTTTGAGGCCAGCAATAAAAACATGCTCCTTGCTGCTTCTGAGTTCACTGTATGAACTCAGAAACTTGGCAATATAACACTGAGAACTCTTAATGCATTTTTGAAAAGAACAAACTTTGGCCTCTAATTTTTTATCTCTTGCTTTGTGGAGCATTGCTAGTAAACTTACCACAGGCAGTGTCTCCCTTAACCTCGTTTGTCTCAGCTGACCTCAACAAGTAAATGAAAATTGTATCTCAACATCTCTAAGAAGCTGCTGAAGGCAAGAAAGGAATTCTAGGTGTTTCAGGTTTCTGAAGATATAAGAAGTCATTACCTTTAGCCCAGTTTATCTGATTTGTTACTCAGAAGTTTTAGGAAGAAGCTAAACTTGTCTCAGCTTACCCCCGTGGAATGGCACTAATTGGTAATGCCATTGGCTGACAGCTCTGCTGGATGTTTATGGGTGATGCTTGTCTGAGCTTGGAGTAGTGCTAACTTTCATGTGTTTTTTTTCAATGTTCTTGTTTATTATCGTGTTTTAAGATGAGACCTGAAAGTGAGCCTGGGTCCTGAGGGAACACAGCAGCAAGAAGGCTGGGAACTAATGTCAACAGGTGGAATCTGTCAATGTGCCAGGACTCTCCCAAATCCTGCTCCGGGCAAGCTTTTTGTACATAAAAATGGAGGGGAGGAGAGGTTGGCTCCATGGCAGAGTCCAGTCTGATAACAGTTGGACTAGCCATGTGCAAAATGACCTAGGGGACATCTTTGTCTGTCTGCAGCAGGTTGCTGGAGCCTTATGTGCAGTAATGCCCGGCCTCGCTCCAGTTAGTTGCAAAGTCTGTGGCCTACACTTGTTCAGTGCAGGTTCCTGTTTCAGCAGAGCAGTAACAGAAATCTTTCCCTCTTTTGTGTGCTCCTTAAAGGGATATTTCAAAACCTGTAGTGGCATTCACAAGCTGTTTGTGGCATTTCCCTTCTGTGCTGACAAACCCTAGACTAATAAATCTCTCCCAGCTGTGGTTCTGGCAATTAGCACACTACCGAGATGTCAGTGCTTGAGGTACTACTGTAGCAATCTACTGCAAAGTCTGGCAGACATCGTTATGCTGGTTATAAATCACTCATTCACATCTGAAGGAACTGGGGCTGTTTAGTCTGAGGATAAGGAGGCTGAGAGGAGACCTTGTTGCTCTCTTCAAATACGTGAAAGGTGATTACAGTGAGAGCAGGGTTGGTATCTTCTCACTGATGACAGGTGACAGGACGAGAGGAAATGGCCTCAAGTTGTGCCAGGGGAGGTTTAGGTTGGATATCAGGAAAAACTTTTTTACAGAAAGGATTGTTAAGCACTGGAAAAGGCTCCCCAGGGAGGTGGTTGAATCAGCATCCCTGGATGTGTTTAAAAACCATTTGGATGTGGTGCTCAGGGACGTGATTTAGCAGAGGGTTGTTAAAGTTGGGGTAGTGTGGTTAGGTCGTGGTTGGACTTAATGATCTTTAAAGTCTTTTCCAACCTGAGCGATCCTATGATTCTATGATCTAGCAACCATGCACATATTTCAGTACATGAAAACTAATATAACTGTGCCTTGCCATCAACATGGGCTTTCGGGAGGGCATTGTGCTCTGGCATTCTAATTAATGGGAAGCATCACACTCAAGTTAGCCACAGGCACCTGAAGACTCTTGTGCCTGATTCCCTGGTAGTGTTTGCATGGTTGCTGGCATCTAGATCTGGCTTCATTATGATACTTTTAAAGCTTGTTGCACTCAGTTCAAGAGCATATTTAACAATGCAGGATGCCATAAAGTTACACGCTGACAGATGGGAATAACACAAGTTCTTCCTTCTTTCTGGATTTGAAAGCCCACTTGTACAGTTTCCCTGACAGTACCAGCTCTGATTGCTCACCCAGCTGTGCTCAGAAGCCAATGACTACCACTTCTGTTTCTCTGAAATGATTTATTTCATGGCTTTGTAGCAAAGCTGTCTGACATCAGTGCAGATGGTGACTTCAGCAAGGGGCATCAACACAGATAGGAGATGCAATTCAAACTGTTCTTTCTTTATGTATTAAAATGTTACATGCAAAGACTGAGGAGCTTCCTGGCTGCACTCTGCATGAATAGGTAAATGTTCCATGCTGGGGACATGACAGGAAACAATTTGATGGAGGAATACAGCATCAACAGCAGCAAATACCCCTTGAAATCTCGATTTCTTCTCAGGCACACATTCTTTTTCTTTTAGTTGGTTGGTTTATCCTATTTTGTTACTGTTACATAGTTTTGATGTTACAGTTTGACCCAGGTATCATAAGAAGCTAGAATTACCTCAACAGTAAATTAGTTTGTTATTTAGGGCTGAGTGTTGCTATGCTGCATGTTCAGGCATCAGAATGAAAGTTAACTGCAACAGAAAAAGTATATGCTATCTTCCTTCACTTGTTGTACTGATATTTTAGTATCTCTCCTTGTCCTGTCCTTCTGCTGCAAGTTTTTTCCTTTCACGTTCAGAAGTTAAAGAGGATGTGAGGTTTGAAAAATCCAAGTTATTTATTTGCCTTAATATGACTAGCAAAGGGTGAAAGTTCCTAGTAAGTAGAGAAATATAACAGGAAGCATTTATTGATAAGCAATTAACATCATATTTTCTCTCAAGCTTTCTCTGGAATCAAGCCATATGAGGAGTCCAGCCACAGTGTAAGTTTATATCAGTGTTAATGAGATTCTAATGTCAGGAGTAGGACCAAAAGGTGAAGTTCTAATGAGTAGCAACAGTTGGGATGTGGACTGTAGACAAAGGGCCTTAAACTCAAAACAAATCCAGATTCATATATCTGCACCAGTGATTTGTCTTTGCAGTTAAGTTAAGCAGTGTCATGCTAAGAGGTATTAATGTAGATTCTATATGTAGAACAGATTATCTGCGTGTCTGCTTTGTCTGAGTACAAATCAATTTATAGCAGTAAATGCAGCCGTAGTAAGTCTGATTTTTCTCAAATGTGAAAGTGCTAACACATATTTAACTTTATACCTTGAAAAGCATTAATGCATAAAAGTGAAGGAGTAATAAACATACATGATCAAACATAGGTGCCACTTGTATGTGCAATTCTGGATACCATTTTATGAGCATTTTCCCACAGTTTTTTCTTTTTTCTTTTTTCTTTTTTCTTTTTTTTTCCAAGGCATTTATTTTGTAGATTAGTACATAGTGTTATGTAGCTTAGTAAAATGTGCAGAAACAATGTTTATTGTTTTTAGTTAGCACTATGACTCTGTAACCTCTACTCTCTTTTGTGAAAGAACAAATATAGAGGTAGTTTATTGCTCTTAGTCTTGGTAAAATTGGTAACAAACAGTGATGGAGGGAAAAATTTTATCCTTTTTCTTGTGCAAGCAAAAGTCCAGGAAGGGCCCTTACTTTCAATTGTGCATGCTCTTAAAAAAAAGCCTGCAATCTTTTTTGTACTTTTAAATTTGAGGGAAAAAAAAAAAAGAGAGAGAGAGAAAGAAGTTAGTAATATACATAGATTATTTGAAATTAAAGAAAAAAGTGAAGTGTGATTATAAATGTGCATGAGCTGAAAGTGATTGTGATTAAGATTTACTTAATGGAATTTATCATTTACTCTGTCATGAGAATAATTTTCTTCTATAAATAAGAAATCTCCTTGGCTTGTGTTCTTTATGTCTCTGGTGATGAATGAGCTATTTATTCTCGGAGAGCAGACTTTCTTAAGGCTTGCATCATGGCTATCATGCATCTGACCAAGCTTTGGGCTGGCATGAATGCTGTTTTCACTAAGAGCTGGATACGTGCCAGATCAGTGCAAGTGTAACGCTATGGAATAGAAAAACTTCGTTTCTGAGTCAATGTGGTGTTAGGTATGGAACTTTATTTCAGAGCAGCTTTAGTTGAAAGTATGGCATTTCGTTTTGGCTCTTGAAAAATCGGACTCTTCTTGCAAGCTAATGTCTTTTATTTAAAATTACCACTTATGGAGACCTGGGGAAAATAAGTACGCAGTTACTTTTGTAGATTGTAAGATTTTGGTATGTTGTTTTACTTATCTGTCACTGGTAAGAGCCCGACATCAATTCAGCACTCAGCTGTACAGTGTACAGTGCAGATACGTATGTTTAATTAAATTTTGTTTGAATTTGCTATTCCTGGAAGCCAAGAAGGTATTTGAGTTTCACAAGCGTACTTGAAATTTTGGATGTGTCCCATGCCTTAAGGTAAGAAGGGATTGGTGTTCTCCTGCAGTTTTCAGGCTATTGTAAAGCCAAAACATAATCAGCATTGTGTATTTGGCATGGCTCCAATTTAGAGAAACGGGCCCCAAGGCTCATTAAACATTGAGATTTTGGTTCATGTGAGGACATCTGAAGCAGTTTTATATGGACCCGAGGTTTTTCATCTGTAAGTTTTACTGCAACATTAAGATGATGAGCTACTTATTAGTATAGCTTAGTTTGAGGGGTTAAGGGTGATGGAAACCATAATGTTTAGCTGTGTGCATGAGAAGGAAAGATACTGTTTGCATGAGATACTCGAGTGCTATTAAAATGGCCTGTCTTTGTAATTATGTTGAAAAAAAAAATGCATCTCAGCAGACTAAATAGTGGGGTTTTTCCAGTGCAAGTTTGTGATTGACAGAGCAGAAGGCTCTGGAACACTGATCCATTCAAACTGAGTTTTGCTGAAGTGCAAAGCAAGGTAATCCTGTGAGAGGTTTCAGCTTTCCAAGAGTGTATGCTTAAAAGCTTGTTTTGAATAAATGCTTTGAGAAATTATCCATTCTTGTTGCTATCTTGTAAAATTGAGAGTTGTAAATGTGTAGGTATATGAGATGTTCTACGTGTCATTCATTGTGGTCGTAGGTTCTGTATAAATAGTCCTTTTAAAGGCACAATCTTCCCTGTTGCCTTCTTGAGCTGCTTTGCAAGACCTCTGTCTTATTCCTATTTCTAGTTGGCAGAGTATAGCCTGTGTTATGCTGTGTTTGGCTTGACTTTTCTTAGTCCTACTGGTTTCGTAGTTATTTATTCTCTTTTCACTTATCAGACTGGACTGTGAGGCCCTTATATGACAAAGGCAGTTCTGTCTTGCATGTTAAAAAAGCACCTTGTTCATCTGACGCTAAATAAATAATAACAGGGACATCATTAGCAATCACTCAAGAATGTTTTCCCCAAAATATTTTTGTGACCTCAAGAACGACTCTGTATTTTGAAACTTCTTTGCTGCTTCCTTTGCAACAAAATCTTGTGACTTTTTTGTTGTCTGCACTGTATCAATGTGTTTTGTTCATATTTAAGATCAACAGTGTGTTTTCTTCATCTTTTCAACTATTTTGGGCATGTTGGAGGCGCCACTTATAGCACAGGCTTAAAATCTGTAGATACTAAAACTGTCTGCACTAGTAATTGTCAAGAGCTGAAAAGCTGTTTGTTAAAATATACATTTGTAAAACTTAATTTTAAATAGAGAATTGTCTCCTTGAAAGTTTACTGTGAATAGGATTTAGTTGATAGGATTTCCTGAACTCTCAAATATGAAATACCTTTTTGCTTTAAGTGTAGGTCATTAGTCAGCTTTTCTTTTTAGGAATATGATCTGCAGTTTGAGCTAAGAACTCTGTTGGATACATACCCATCCAGCCTGGATTCATCTGTGAACCACACATCATTTCAACCTTTCATTTTTCCATTTCTGAAGCTTATTCTCCGAAATTTTTCCTCTTAGAAGCTAAGTCTTCTTGGAGGCTGGATTTGGCAGCCATCCTTTGAATATTTTCTTAACTGACGCTTTCTTGCAAGAATTTCATGTGCAGTTGTCTTGGTGCTTTTCAGATCTTTTTAGATCTTTTATCAGCTGTTGCCTGAAACGCCTTCTTTTCCTGGCAGAAGCCTTTCAAATTCTTAACCAGTGATAAACAACCCCAGGAAGGTCTCATAGGTTAGTCACACAGCGGCTAGTACTGATTTCAGCCTGTCTGTCCTACTGCAGAGATACCTTATCTCCTGGAATTTCAAGCCTTGGGGACGGTACCAAATAGAGCAATTGATTCTCCACATACGTACCAGAGCTGTTTTTCACAAGGGGAAGGAAGTGACCTACCTTCTCCCTATAAGAGTGGGAGAGGATCAACTTTCCATTGCCTCTGTGCCCTGATATTTTCATAAGGTAAGGCTGTTCCTATGCAGTCTTAGCAAGCTGCACCTAAGAGCTGACCACTAAAGGATCTAAGTCAGTGCCTGGTTGAGAGAAGGGGTGGATGGGATGGATGTGTGAATGTTGTGTTGAAAGTGGAAAGAGAACTTTAAGGAGAGAAGTGAAAAACAGGGCTGACTTGTCTCAGGACAAGTGCATAAATGCCAGAAAAGCTGGACAGAAATCCTAGCTGAGAGTTTGAAGGACCTTGGTAATGAGTTAGGTGTGTGCATGCAGGGACTGCTGTTTTACAAAGGGAACCTGTAGAGCTTTGGTTTTACCCTGTGTTGGATTGCTGTTTTGGGGGGGTTTGGTGGGATTTTATTTTTTTTTCCATCATATTATATTTGAATTCTTTTCAAGAACTATTCTGCCTCATGTATTTTCATTTTGCTATGTTTTTTCTTCTTTTACTTTAAAATGTTCCTTGAGATTTCCTTGTCATTTGTTCCTTTTGGTTATGTCAGAGAAGTACAGGATATATCAGAAACCAGAATTCCCTCAGAAGGAAAAGTATGTTCTTTCTTTTTCTCTTCATATCAATAGCTTTTAGCAACAGTAGTAGTTAAGACTCCAAAACGTTTACTTTGTGAAGCAAGTTGCCTGTTGCAAGTTTTTTTGAAGTCCTTCATAACCTTGTTTTGACAGTCATCTCCAATATGCTCGTGGGTCATTAAACCCCAGCAACCAAAAAAGGTCAAACTTAGGGAAGGTACCTATGATCTCCTTTTGAGAACAGCACTGAAGGGCACTGTTTCATAGTGTCTATTCCCTCACAATTTCGTATCAGACCTTAAGTTAGCAGTGTCTTACTGGAGGGGAAGGGAAAAAGGAAGAGTCACGGAAGACTTAAAAATAACCTTTTTTTTTCTTTTTTTTTTGCTTTTTCTTTTTTCTTTTCTCAAGACAACATAGGACTTGTCCTACTTGCATCTGGTTTTCTAGATTCTTGGTTACAGGAATATGAAATATATGAATATAGTACCAATACATTAACAAAAAATAAAAATCCAACTTCTATGCTTCAACTCTGACAATTTAAACAGTAGTTTACCAACTTCTACATAGCAGAATGCAGTACGTGGTGATGTAAAGATTTTGTTGTGTCTTTAGAGGATGAAAATCTGCTTGTGGGTTTTCTTTGTTTGAAGAACTCAACTGTACAAAAACCTGAACTAATAGATGTGTGCTTGAGAAAACCTGAGCTTGGAACTTGTGGACCTTTCTTTATCTTTGAGGAAGAACAGGAGGGTTGACATTTACCTTAAGAGCAAACTGCATGTCTGCCTTTGATACCCTCACAGGGATGAAAATACCTGAACTTTGATAATTTTTACTGCACAAGGAAAAGGACTGCTTCCTTGGAAGAGAAAGTGGGAGACAGGGTAAGTAAGAGCTAAGAGGTTCTCAGAGAAACAGGTGGTCATTCAGAGTCTGAGTACGATTTGGTATCTGTCTCAAAACTTCTCTCTAACTCTGCCAGCAGGGACCTTGGTGACTTCAATAAACTGATCACCATTGCTGATCTGGACATACTAACCAGATGTCTGAGGCAGAGGGTTGTATGTGTGTCATCAGTTTTTGTTCAGCTGGTGCTTTCAAGCTTTTTCCTGCTGCAAGAACAAGTGAGTGGCCAAGTCATTGGAAAGAAAAAAGTTAGAGGAGGCTTTCATATTGTGAAAAATAGACGACACACTTTTTAGTCTCAGTTTTTGTCACATGCTGGCAAAAGTGATGGAACTAACTTGTCTAACCTGACTGCAAGACAGAATCTTAGCACTTTGAGTTATGTTGATTTCCTGCCCTGTGACCTGAAAATGATAGGGTTAACTTGTGTAATAGAGGTAAACTTGTGAAAATAAAGCATAGAATACTGTGTATGTGATACACCAGATGTGGAAACTGATGGATTCTACCTTGTTCCTACAACATTTGTTCTGACAGAAGACTATGAAGTTGTTTTGTTTCTTTTGGGGGTTAAGGAAGGATGTTATCTCATAAGATTTTCAGATGACCCATGTGGCTGGACAACAGATGCTGGAATTGTTCCCCTATCTGTAGATGCCTGCAGTGCAATCATCTAGCCTTGCTGTGCAGTTAAGTGCAGAAAAAATACCTGCTTCTGGTTACAGTCATGTCATTTCATTCCGGATGCCTGCAGTCCATTAGCTAGAGCAGTGCTTTGCCAGGTAGCATTTGCCAAGGTTTCTGAGTGGTTCTAGTGGATTTTTTATGACATCTTATTTGAGTGGAAGGGAAAGTACTGCAAATGGCAAATATTTATAAGCAAATCAGATCACGCTGTTGTGGTCAGGGCTATGGCTGGGAGAGTGACAATGCCAAGAGCCGTAGCTGTAGAGGTCGTGCAAATAGAGCCAATGTAGTGGGGTTGTAGGAAGGGTTAGGCAGCAAAAATTCACTCTTCCATGAATTTGTTCCCTGGGGGTCATGTCTTCGACTCTGAATGCACCTAGGGATAGGACTGGGAGCATCACAAAGCCTGGAGCTGCTGCTATGGCAGGGCTGGAAAGGGGCTGCTGTAGGAAGGTCTGGATCAGAAAGCATTTTCCCAACAGCAAGATTTGCCCCTGGGTCAGACTTGCTTAGGCCAAGTCTGCAGTGCAGCATCGATGGGTATTTTGTTGGCTCTGTATTTTCACAGAAACCTGCTGGAGTTGATAGAATTTTACGTATCAAGACAGATGCTCTATATGAGTCCAAAGAGCACAGAAAAAATTAGTTTGTGTGTGTTGGCTTGTGCAGGAAGTGGTATGTTTGGTAGCTCTCTTGGAGAAATGAGCAGAGAGCATCTATGGGACTGAAGGCTGACACTGTGACATTGTGTAAACTGCTCAGCTTCTCAGCCAGGCTGGTGGCTGGGCAAGCTGGCGACACTCAGTACTTTGGCATCGGGACTGTTGCTCTAGATGAGGCAATAATTTAGAAGCAGCCAGACTGCTCTGGAAGAAATCTGCCTTTGGCACATTCTGCAGTGGGCCAGTCCTGGAGGTTTTAGTGCCAGACCATTTAGAGATGTTTCCAACAGGAGGTAAACATTTTAATAATAGAGACCTTTCTTCCTCAGGCTTTTCCATCCTGCCCTGGCCCATTTCCTCCCACTTCAGACTCCGAATGGTGATCTAAAGTGTTGTTTATTCCCTACTCTTTTCCTTCCTCTTGTCTTACCCCTCCCCCATATCTCACAGAGAACCCTGTACACACTAGTCTGAAAGTTTGCTGGGAACAAGCTTTGGCTTTGAGGTTTCCATTAAGACCTCTTTATTTTACTTTCTATTGTTGTTTATGGCATTTGATGTGCTCTTGCAGTATGTGTTATTGTGCCTGGTATATTCACATATTAGTAATAAAGAAAATTGGATACTTTTGTTAATATATAATTTTTTCCTTGGGACAGAATAGCCGCTGTAGATTGAAGTCTCAACAGAAGTAGAGTATTCAGAAAGTGCCGTGAAGAAAAAGAAATCTCACATTGCTTGTTGCAGCAGCTGAATGAAAAATATTGGTTTATAGGACTGCTGCTTTGCAAGTCTGAAAAATAAGTTTGTGCATTTGGGGAAAACAAAGTAATTTTTGTTTGTCCTCTCTGCAATAAAATTACAATCATAGGAAAAGAAATGTATTATTATTTCTATGCTATTCTATGTACCTAGGGGTAAAAAAAAAAAAAAAAAAAAAAAAAATTGTTGGGTTTTTGATATGAAGTATATTCTTTCATCATTTGTTTTCTAGGATGTGAGAATTCTAGATTTTATCATAAGCAAAAGTCGGGAGTAGTACAGCAGTTTTTATGAAGTTGAGTTAAAGTTTCTAACTGCAAAAAGATTTAAAAAATAAAATAAAAATTGCTCCCCCACCTCAGCTCATCTGAATGCCATTTACGTTGTGTTCTTTGCCACTCATGGTTATAGTAGGCTGCTGGAAAAGATGGTTCCTGAATGGTTCCTGAACCACTGTCAGCACACTGGGAGATTTCTTCTGTTTCATTGTGGGTACTCTGATCTGTAGAGTTTTAAACATAGTCCTTGATGTTGATCTCTTTCAAGATCTTGAATTTGAAGTGATTATCTTGATCTGATGATTTTCTTCTCAATGGTTGGGATGGAATTTTCATCCTTTAGATAAAAAGCATGAGATTTTCATTTGGGAGAAGAGTGGCAGGGAAACACGGTTTGTAACAAGAGGAGTTTATGATGAAAATGCCTCACCCTGCGGTATGGAAACTGTCAGGCTATTCTTCCTTGGGATACTGAGGGCATTTTTCTTTCTAGCTTTCCTTCATTTCAGTGATGGAACTTCAGATATGTTTGTGCATTTGCAAGAGAAGACAATGGGAAGAATCTCTTCCAGCCATACTGAAATGTTTATATGCTGGGAACAAATATTTGATAATTTGGGTTTTGTGATTTAGCACTCATAAATACTCCTTTCTCATAACAGGTTGCTGAATGCTATAAAGCCAGGATTGGTCAAAAAGATCAATAGACTACCAACCCCCATTGCAGGTTTGGTGAGTATATCAAATGGAGAAAAATCTTTTCCTGCTGTTTTTTTTGCACTTTGATTTCATGACTGTGTGATTTAGGTAGCAATTATTTCTGTAATTCAATTTACTGAAATCTAACAGTGCAGTACTGTGAAGACCTTCCTGTCTTTTTCTACCAGAAGTGGAAAGTACTCAGGAGGAAGGTTGTATTTTTAGAGTAAAATCATCTTGGTTACATGCTCTCTCACTTGCATGTTTTTCAAATGATGATCACAAAAAGATAACTTTTTGGAAAGAAAGGCAGATATATTTGTATATTTTGTCTCATCTGCCTTTTCTTCAGAATGCCACTGTCTGCAGGTAGCATTCATTGCAGGACTATCTAGGGAACCATTTCACGGTGACTTGAAAGACAGAATAAAAGTTGCCCATAATTTGTAAGTGAAAGCAGAGGGCTGCAGAGAAGGTGCTTACAGCCTGTAAGGGTTCTGAATCTGCCCCTTAAGGCACTTCACTTCCAGTTGGTGCTCAGGAGGTTGTCTCAGAGTGGCAAGGTCCTGTGCCCACTGCTAGGAAAGAATGGGGGGTAGGAACAGACGCTGGGTTGAGTAGGATTAGTGTTAGAAATATGGCTGTAATTATTTTTTTAATTTATTTTTTATTTGTATTTTTGCCTGGAGATGTGGCTGGGAATGAAAGATCCTCTTGGACATGTGGAGGGTAACCATCCTCATTTTAGACTAATGATACCTTTGCATACATAGATCCTTTCTGTTTCAACTCTACTGATGTTTTAACTTGGTTGTCTAAGATTCAGAACATATTATTTGTTGATATTTGAGATCCTTTATGAAAAGCACTAAAAAGTTTCAGAACCTTTAAGGCTGGGTCCCTCAACCTGTAGCTTGACAGGCACGTTTCTGCATGAATACTGCATGATGTTTCCTGGTGTGCTTTTCTTTTGTCTCTAAAATCCATCTAGTTCTTTTTCATATTCCATCCCTATTGAAAGGTGTATTTGGGATAAATTGCTGCAAAAGATACCATTAGAGCAATTCTCTTTTCTTTTCCTCCCTTTTATACAAGACTCCATTTTTGTTACAACTGTTCCAAGAGCACGATATTGAGTTTCATTGCTTTTTTTTCCTTGTTCATGATTAAAATCCCAAAGGTAAGTTGGTTGTACGAGGGAGGTCACGGAAAAAGTGATTGTGTTGCATTCTTCTCATTTCTTGAGATAAGTCTAGTGTAAGATGTATGTCTTCAAAGCAGCAGGAAAGTAGTGATTTTCAGACAGCAGATTATTAATTTTAATATTTTTAATTTTAATATTAATTTTTATACAGCAGATTAATTTTATGTTGGAAGGTGACTTTTCTTTTTGACCTTCGTACCCGCATCCTCTAGCTTCACTAATTATTTTGCTGAATATTTTTCCTAGTAAAGTAGTTCTAAATTCTAAATGTTTTCCCTAGTAGTTTTCCCCTAATAAAACAAGCTATTAGAGAAGTTTACTTGTGCCTCTGGCTTTTTGAATGTTACTTATTTTCCTAATGCATGTTTTTACCTGCAATATGTTTTCTTCCAAACACGGATAGCCTTCCAAATGGGGCTTGCTTTTAAACATGTCTTGCCCTGTACCTGCTGACACTTTTTGCCATTTTTACTTAGTGGGGGGTAAGTGGCTGCTTAAATGATCGTGTGCAAATTTTAAATGATTGAGTGTTCTACTCTGTTGAAATGTATTTATGGCATAATGTTTTAAAGTATAGATATCACTACTGTGTTTGAGCATATTGTGTATTCTTTTCTCTCACCTGTACCGTGTCCGTATGCTTGAAAAAAAAATATTGACATTACTTTCTAGAAACAGTTATAGCTCTTAGTTGGCTGCATATGAGGAACATTATTTATTGATGAATTTTCTTTATTATCTTAGCTTCGGTTGACTTGACATGGTATACATTAACTGTTCCAGTTATTTCACCTCAGTATGTGTGATTTACTCCGGTGCTCACAGAAATGCCCTATGAGCATAGCTATTTTATTTGCTTTGAGTAAAGTGTGTGCTTTTAAATTTCTATCCTTCTGCCTTAAAAATCTAGCTTAATCATTCTATTTTAATTTTATCCCAATAGCTGATATAGTATATAGCAGTATAGAGTAAGTATATAGTAGTGGAGGCAATAGATAGATTTTTTTTTTGAGAGAACTGCAGTTAAAGCTTAAGAGTAATTGTAAATTACACACTGTTATTTTTATTTCATCATTAAGCTCCAGAGGCATAAGCAGTCATACATAATGTTGCTTTGCAAAATGTCTGCTCAAATCTAGTTCAGTTCTCCAAGCCCTAGACTATTTTTCTCCTTTGTTATTGTAAGGACAAATGAAGATGTACGCTATATTGAAGGAGAGAGAGTAAACTCTAGGCATGTATTGTAGATATGCTGAAGCATTCGTCTGGGAATATTGTCAGCTGAAAAAAAAATTGCCCATATTTAGTGTTTGAGTGATTTCTTATAATGCTACTGTGAATTCTTATGTGCAACTGGTCTACTGTTGACAGCTTAAATTGTTCAAACTTTTCCTGGTGTTTAAAGCTATATGAATCCATAGTTACTCTGAAAATCTTACCAGTGATTTCCTCATGTGGTTTTAGAAGGAATGGCTTATTTTGCAGACCTTTTGTATACCAGAACAGCAATCATGTTAGCAAAATTTACTGGTTCATAGTGTTGTAGCGTTAGAGCGAGGACCCAAGGATTTGCACACCTCTGTAGTAAGTGCAGGCCATATAAATAGACAAAGATTATCTTTGTCTGGTTGCAAGTCTGAGTCAGGATGTGGATTGTATGCAACATTACATATAAAATTACATATGCTCAGCTTGGCAGGCCTGTTTGTAATTCGCTTTGATCTCCAGAAGCGCCGACTGGTTCTGTTATCACAATAGAGATGATGCATTGCCTTAATGAAATAAAAGATAGAACCAATGGCTTAGTGTTCAGACTTACTGTGAGCAATAAATTTGACGAAATGCTTTCTTATTCCTGCTCATTATCCATTAATCCAGAATGCTAATGCTCCCACCAAAAAGGAAATTCACAAAACATCTAAAACACATATTAAACACGTGTAGGAATAACAGACTTTGCTGAAAGAGCCACGTTACCAGAATAAATTTTCTCATGCTAGAAAGTGATACTTAACATCTATTTTTAGGGCTGTCAACTTTCCAGAAGTATCATTTCATGTATTTAATTGCTGGAAAAGTATTTTGGTCACAGTGACGGTTTATTAGAGTACAATGAATGTGATTACGTTGAAAGTGATTTTTACCAAGCCAGTTGCAGTTGGTTTCATTCACTTGGTAGGACATCCATAGTGGACACAACTTGTTTTTAAGGTTCCTTCCGACAGCAATGTTGTACAACTGTGGAATTGTATAGTCTATGAAAATAATGCATTTGCAGCATTTTAGGTAATTAGGTAAGCACTGCTCTCTAATGCTAACTATCCTTTTGCTTAAAAAAAAATCCTACTTCTTGCTTCCTGTCCCTGAATAATATCACTCTGTGAGAAAAGAAAATGTTTCTGCCTTATCTTTTGTTTGATAGGGTTTAGAAGAGTTTATAGCATTACTTCAGTTCCTTGACCAATCCCCACAGGAGCTGAGACACTTCAGAGACTGTGTGAAAGAGTCTCACATATAATAGAAGGAAGTAGCCAAGACAAAGTTAAAGGGCTAAACTTCAGCTTGTATCTTGGCTCATGTTTCATCACTACTGAATAAAAATCTGTTTACTGTGGTATCCGGTTTTCAGCTTGCGTATGGGCTTCATCCTTGCAATATTTGTATGATTTAGCAATGGAAAAACAAAACAAAACAAAACAAAAAAACAGTCCTGTGAAAATCACCTGCTTGAATAGTTATTGCACAAAGGTGAACGGAATTCTAACTTACTGTTTAGAAAAAGCTTCCTTTGAAAACAAGATTTTTATTTTTATTTTTTTTCCCCAGTGATTCTTTTCCTAGGAAGTTTCTTTTGGCAAAATATTCTCTGGGAAACTTGCTATGAACCTTATTAAGAATAGTTGTCTGTCTGATGGTGCTGGTGATTTGCTTTTATGCTGTCCTGTTGCATAAATCGATGTCATTTGGTGTCTCAACAGTATTTGAGAATTGTATTAGCTTTCAGGAATTTGTACTTTGAATTATGTTCAGAAAATAAGGTTATTTTTCTTCATGCAGATATGAACCTGAAAATACAATTACAAGAGACAGATATACCATAATGTTGTCAAAAATGATTTTAGAAGATAGCGAAATACATGAACTTCTAACTGATGTCTGTTATTTTTTATTAATCTTTCCAACTTGTACTTCAGTGGTGGTGTTTGTTTCCTTAAGGGAAGAATAAGAAGACAATTTTCTTAATTTCTCATTCTCCTTATAGCACCTCCTGGGAAGAGACAACTTCCATTGTAATATCTAAATTTGTAATACATGATAATTTCTGTTTTCTTGTTTTGTACTTTTGTTATCTGCTGGACAAATTCATTTGCTAGTACAGTCGTAAAATACAGAAGTCTTGCTGTGTAAGTTGTGGTACATGAGAAGTAAACAGAAGCAAAATTTCCCAACTGCCTAAAACCAGTAAGTTCTTGGCACTCATATCCCAAAAGCATTTTTGTGAACATTGATGAAGAGCAAAGCATCAAGCATCATAACAAAGCTCTGTGCAAACCATCCTGCTATAGCTTTTTTTGGATCTCTTTGTAGTAGTTAGCTTCTGTTCACCTCCTGTGCCTGCCATCAGTTCTGGTGTCTGAGTGTTTGACTAGAACAATACTTAGGGTCTGGCCAGTGGTTTGGAACAGCACTGTGTGCTTTGGCTCATCATATAACATAATGTAAAACGACACTACATCAATAATGTCCTTGGGAAAGGAAGAAAAAAAGTTTGCATCAGTAATGTCTTTGTAGGCTTATTCCTCCCCTCCCCCAAGTTTTCTACACTTCTCCTTTGAATCAACTTTTCATTTGTTTTTCCACCTACTTGATTTGGTGTCATCTGAGCTGGGCAGATTTTACCTTACGAAGTTCTTGTTTAATGAATTTAGCTGTATGACATAGTGATTTCTAAGTTTTATGAAGAATACAAAGTAAACTAGCAGGTGTTTCTTAACCAAACTGTTTGTTAAACTGGATCTGTGTAGAACAATCCATCTATGGTGATGGTACAGTTAAGTCATAGAAAAAGATGAAAACACCCATCAATTCAGACTTGGCAGCTCTGGGAAGACACAAACCAATAAAAACAAAAACTTTAAACTGAAATTCAACTGCTGGTTTTAGACTTAATTGAAAGCACATATTGCTTCCAATTAACATGCAAATGCTGTCCAGAAAACATTGTTTTCTTCCATTTAGATAAAAAGTTGTGAGTCAAATGCAGAGCATAATGTTGGCATTTTGTTTCACATTTTATGGGTTAAAACGATTTTATTTGCTGTGCTGTTATATTCGGTTCAGAAACTCACTTACTTTTGATGCTGAAAACTAATCATCCATTTGATCCACTGCTGCGCTTGGGTTGAGATTTTGTTGATGACTTCCAAGTTTGGACTTTAATGACTTCAAGAGTACAGATGTAAGAGAGGCTAAAATAATAAGAGGTGAGCCATCAGAAACCAACTAAGCAAAGAAGGAGAGGTGAATTATCCCATCTTATTTATCTGTTTGTGATTAAGCTGAATATAACTGTAAACCCCAGGTTCTAGCAGTTTTCTGTGTTTGTTGTGCCACTCTGTCTGATGAGCTGGCCTGAGGGACCCTTCTGGCCCTAACTACCAGCTAGACTGGATGGCTGGAGGTAGAACCTGGAGTGAGGGGCACCTTGCTCTGCTGGTTTTGAAAAGGAGATTATTCAAGTTTTTCTGTGCTCTGTGTACTGGACTCGCAGACCAGCCTCTCTGCCCTCCTGAAGTCCCCTCCTGTAGATGCTTCTTTGGCAGCCATGTTACAGCACTGGGTAAGCTAAGCTGCCTGTTGGCTGCGATCCCTACTTGCAACTCCAACAAGATTGCCTGTTTCTGCCATGCTTTCTTCCACTGTCCCCTATTAAAAGCTGCAGTCTGTAATACAGCACCCCGAGCACCTCACATGGTTTCTTTGTTGGTTAAGGTGGCACAAGCCAGTGTGTGGAGGTTTGTAGGGCACATGCTGTGCACCACAGCCATAGGCAGGTGCAAACATAGTTGTGTGGTCAAAACCTGTTCCAAAACTAGATGGGTTGGGATTCAAAGGTGCAGCTTAACAGACAGCTTAACCTCTGTCCTGAGCCTGTTAAGCACTGCCACGGGGAATGTCACGACTTGCTTTGGCCAAGTGCTAATAATATGTGTAAGCTCTTTGTGGGAAGGATCATCTGCTGGTCTGTTTTTGTCTAACACCTCACCCCATGAGTTCTGCTCTGCAGCCAGGACTCCTAGACAGTATGTTAATACAAATAATAAATAACACTTACAAAAATACCACAGGCATTCCTGTGTCATTCACAGCCTGTTTTTAGACTGCTCTCCCAACTTCTGTTTTCAAGTTTGGCTTTAATTGATAATTGATATAAAAGATATTAACAATTAACTTTATTCACATTATTCACATTCACAAATAATTTAAAATGTTGGCATGCAATTCAGAAGGAAGGAGAGCTTTTTGTGTATACAGACCTGAGAGGATGGCTGCTGTGAGAGCAGTTCCTTTCTGAATTTTTCTAATGTTTCACATTGATGGTTTTCTTGCTCTGTGAGGGGTTAGCTAACTCCCACACCTCAGAAAAGAGAGTTCATTTGAAACCAAAGGATCTACCTGTTTGGGGCTGTCAGGTGACTTCACAGAGATGTTTATAAGCTATACAAATAAAGACTTTGACTAATGATTGTTTACACTCTTTGTTTTGTTTTGGTTTTTTTGGACACAGTATGTTTAAAAAAGTGAAGGATTCCAAGCATAACACTTGAAAATAGCAAAAACAAGAATACTATGGCTGCTGAAAAACTAATGCTAGGTAGCTGAAATGTGAACTTGCCCTTATGGCACTAAACTAACCTCTACCATAACCTCTACTTTGCATTGATTTGTGTTGGAGGGCAACGGGGGTGGGGGGGGTTGGGGGGGAGGCAGCTGGTTTCCACCAGTAGCTCATTTGCATCTGTGGAAAGTGCAGATCGACTACTGCATTAATCTTGAGATTCAGCTCCTTCTGCAAATTCAGCCATGATTTGTACTGCATTGGTTTGCTGGCTTTAGTCACGTGACTGTTTTAAAAATGACAAATTTTTAAAGAACAAATTTCTAGTATCTTTAAGTACCAGAAGAATGATAGTTTCACCTAATGCCAGGAGATGCTGTCCCTTCTGGCAACCAGATGAACTTCCATGAGCTTAAAGCAGTTGCAAGGCTGTTGCTAAAGAGTTTAAACTTAGATGCAATCCTGAAGTTATTGGTCAGAATCTAAGGACATAGGGACCTGGGAAAGTCTCAGACTGAAATCTCCAGTTTAAAGGTTGTTTGTGGTTAAAACTGTAGTTAGTATTCTTGCTTCCTAATTCTGGAAAGCCTCTCACAGATTGGAGCCTGTAGGTCTGTGCTATAAATACAGTCTTATCCTCAACTGTCTTTTTCAGTGACATGCAGCCTCAGCACTGGGGAGCAGCTAGACCCTGATATTTATTTGTCAGAGTAAGAGCTAACTGTAGTGCAAATAGAGTTGATCAAAATGAAAATATTTGCTGTATTTACTGCTACCCCTCAGTATCTGTGATGTCGTGCTGCCTGCCATGTGATCAGATACATATCCCAAGGAATTTTGATAGCTGATGGCAGTGGCTTTTGGGATAGGTAAAGGAGGGCGCTTTCCAAATAATTCCAACCAGATCAACCCCTCCAGGTGAGCAGGGACAGAGGTTTCCTTGCTGCTGGCAGATCTGCAAACTGCTGGTGGGACAGGGGGCTCAAATTCTCTATTCCCAAATGCTCCTGGGACAAGAGAGCCAGGGCAAATTAGCAACGGTCTGTTGGGACCCCAGCCCTCGCATGGAGGATGGAGGAGAAAGAATGCTGCCTCTAATCTCCTTTTTGGCTGTGGATCAACTTGCCAACGTGAATTCTGTTGCACTTTCCATCCGCTAGCAACTGTCTGTACTGTTTCTATGCAGAAAACCTTTTCTGGTGGTGTGAGCAGATTGCTGTCAGATGCTGCGCATGTCGCCAGCAGGAGCATACGTGCTGAAGGCAGATGATGGGACGTGTCTCCCTCCAAAGATCACACTGCAGTTGTTTTCCTGGCTTCAAACAAACAAGCAGAAAGACCAGCTAGTAGAATATTGCCCAGGTGCCTTAAAGCTCCATGTGCAGAGCCCAGTGCAATTCTGAAGTCTGGTGCTGTAGTCAAGAGTTCATAGAGGCTGTCACTGAAGTCTCCTTGCCTTTTGCATTCCTCAGTGCCCCTGGATTGAAGCCACTTGCTTCCTGCTTGGAGCGGTATTCTCCAATTGTAATGTACTTCCTCTTAATGTCCAGAGGTATAATGATACAATTGCAAAGCTGTTAAAATTAATGCTGCGAAGGAAGCAGCTTAGTTAATTGCTTGTGCAAAAAAATTGCAGTGGTAGGCTGAGCTATCTCACTGAGGCACATCAAAGCCATTAGGTGTTAACCATTTGAAAGCTGTGTAGCCTTGTGCTACTGTGTGGAAATCTGCTCCACGCTTTACCTCCAAGAGTTACGCATTCATTTTTGGACAAGCAGTATAAGTAATGGTCTAGGTAATTAATACTGCAGTACAGAGGCAATCCTCTTCTGTTTGGAGTGGTGTCCTGCTAAAGTCCTGGCTCTGTTACCACTTTTGTTTGCTGCTGCCTCCTAATCTTCATGCACGAAATACTGTTACTGAGATGTGAATGTCTGTTTCTGTTTGGGGGCAGTACTGTGCCCTGATTTATTACTGTGAAATGTGTGAAAAGAAGGTCTCTTTTCAGACTTCAAAATGAGGGATGGAATTGAACTTGCTAATTGTGTGCATGCATGCATCTGCTGAGTTCAGCTTAACTTTTTTCAGTCTGTTCTGTATGCTGCTTCTTCACCTTGGTGTTTCTCTTTGAATTGCGCTAGTTCCTATGCAGAATTTAGAATTAAACTTGTGTTTCCCTATACAGCCAACTGTTAGCATGCTACCCCCAGCTCTCCTCCTTTTTTCAGCTGTGATGTGGGCTTTGCTGCCTCTCCTTTTACTGTGGCAGCTAGAGAAATGTTAGCAGACTTAATATATGGTATCGGTGTGCTGGGCTCCTCGCTGGCCTGAGTGCCAGATGTGAACCTCACCCTTGCACCTGTTGGAGGCAACAAACTTCAGGCCATAGATTGATGGAACTGAGGGTATTTTGCTCACACCTTGCCTTATATAACTGAACTGGGTGCGTGTTGTGTGGCTGGTTTCTGCAGCCAGCAAATCCCACTGGTGTTTCCAGCTGTCTCTGGATGTTTCTAATGCCTTCTCTGAGCAAATGATGCCTCATTGCTGTTGTCCTTTGGATACTGTTTTTAGTTCAGTTGGAAGGAGGCTTGCTGTTTTTTTCCAAAACCAATCCCAACTTTGCAACTCTTACCTAGCAACACCTTTAAGACCTTCGGGTACTGGCTGACCATGTGCAATGCTGGTTGGCCTTCATGTCCTCATCTTCACATTCAAGCTCCAGTGATGTAGTTCTAGAGGGTCTTGGAAGCTGCCTGATGGAGGCCTGCCTGCCAGATACGTGACACACATGAGGAGAAGGAGACCATGAGTCATATAGATGAGAGCTTAGGTGTCTGTGGGATGTACATGTACCGTGCAGGCAGCAGCTAGCTCTTGGCTGACTAGAGGAGGGACTCAAGGTCATTTCGTCAGCTGCAGAACTGTGAAGCAGCTCTGTCTCCTTGGTCAGTAATGCATGGATCAGGAATGCTGCTTTGTGGTTTTTGTTGTTGACCTGGCTGTCCTTCCTGCCTCCTGTCCCCTCCTGCCCTCAGCAATGTTGGTGGGTAGCACTGTTCCCAGCTGGGTCCAGGTCCCCAGAGCAAAGCCAGCGGATCTGCTGGGTAAGAGGTGTTCATGTATTACTTTCTGGAGTTACAGCTATACAAAGTATTACCACCACTATACAATATATCCTCTGTTATTTAAAAGGGAGGATGGTGAATAGGATCAGCTATTTGAGGTTTCAAGTAATCCAGGGTAATTTTCAGCGTAATTAATACGTGCCAGGAATGTGACCCTTGCTGGGATAACAAGAAGATCTGGATAACTGAGGTGATAGAGTACAAGTTGTGAAAATAGTGCCAGAAAACTGTCTGCATAGGTCAGTTGCACAACCTAATAAAACTCTCAACTGTTGATGTAGAAAAACAGTTTATACAGCTTTTGCCTGACATGTGCAGAAGTAGAAAAATCCTTTCTCTTTGTACAATTCTCGGATGTTTTCTTTCATTAAGTTTCTTCTGTTATCTCTGAAGAGGTCAGAAAGTAGTTGCTTCTTAAACGATAACAATTTCATGAAAAACATAACTTGAAATGCCCTGAGAACACCACACAGTGATCCTGACATGATCTTTTGCTGTACTGTTTGCTTTCAAAGAAAATATAAGCAAATTTTGATAAAATAAAAGTCACTGCAGACTTGATAATATATATTAAACACAATATATGTAGATCTCTCAGAAAGTAGTGCCTCCTATGTATTTCCATGGAAACTGCAACAGATGTGAAGAGCACAGTAACACTGATAGTGCAAATTCTCAGCTACAAAACACTATTTTTCAGTGCAGTCACCACCATTAGCTATGCATTTTTGCCAGTGATGGACAAGAACCTAAATGCTTTGCTTGTAAAAATCTGCTTCACCAGAGTTGACCCACTGTCACCACTGCTGAAATACAACACACACCACCTCACTGTGCTCACATCCACTGTTTAGTCTCCATAACCATTCAGCAAGTGTCAACGAATATCAGTGGGTGCCATTTTCTCTGCATGGAGGAACTCAGTGATACCCCTTTATATCATACGTACTTCCACATCGGATCCCCTTTTGTCAGACTGCCCCTCTGCTGCCATCTGTCACACAGCAACAAAATGTAGTGGGATATTGGCAGGAAGGTTCAACCTCTACTTCCATAGCATCAAATTCCGCCTCTGATGTTGTGGGCCAACATAATAAAATAAGAGGTGTTACTTTCAGAGCAACCGTTGTATGTTCTTTGATTAAACAAATTATGAACAAATGCAAGAATTTCGTCAGTCATTAGCAAAATTAGTTACAAACTTGCCAACCATGAAGAACATTTCCCAGCAATTGTTGTCTGAACTTCTGTAAAAGCCCATGAAGAGGTAGAAATTATTGATAAATGCTTTCTTTTTACCAAAAGGACACGTGACATTTGCTACTGAAGTCAGAGTTTAGTAACAATCCTGTGTTGAAATAGAAAAGAAAAAATGTGACTGTTTGTCTTTGGGGTCTGGATTTTGTTTTGGTCTGCTTTTTTTTTATTTGAGAAACAGGTAGGCCAGCTTCATCTTCCTTCTTAGTGTTCACAGTAGTGTTGTATTTTTGCAGTGTTGAAGATGAGCTGAGTACAGTTTGGTATTTCAGTGAGCAAGAATTTTAGACACGGAAGAAATGAGTTAATTACATCCTCTCAGAGAAGCATTGCTGTCACTCAAAGGTTTGAGTAAGCAAGGTATTATGTGAATTGTCTCGGGGTCAGTGATACTTTATCTTCATAAATATCCCACCGGTTGTTGCTTGCTCTTTCGTTCTGTCTATAAACAGCCGAAAGAGCAGAAGTCAACCCAATGCTATGATTAGTTTGAAGGAGTTAAGGAGCTATGAGGGCTGTTCTGAAAGCAATGCTTTCTATTTTATTACGTTGCCCAGGCTGTTAGAGTGGTTCTACTGAAATTTAGAGGAAGCTACTCATAACCATGAGGACTGCGTGAGAAGGTGTAAATTCCCAAATCTGCCTAGAGTCAGCACCCACAGTATTAGAATAAGTTGGCTAGTTTCCAGGAGTGTTTGAGACCTCAAATGCTCTTTAGTCCTTACTCTCTGGTTGATCATAGATTAATCACTTGCTTTTTTAAATACTATTACCCAATCTTTTGAGCCACTCAATCCTGATTAAAATTTACTTTCTAAAATACGATCTTAGAGAGCTGAAACTGCTCGGATTCCAGACTTTCACATATTTATTTTTTTTATGAACTTGCTAGTCATTGCAATCATGCTCTGTGTTTTCACGGTACTTCCATAAAAATTCTTTTGGTTAGTTTTATCTTCTGAATTGTCATTCACATTGCTTATTTCATTCTTTTTTCTGAAATTTAATGAGAAGTATTAGTAATCCAGCACTTAGGCATGCATACAAACTATTATGTAAGCAAACTGAAGATCAAAAAACTTCGCAGGTTGCTGTCAGTATTATCCTTTGCAGCTTCTAGTGTGATTTATTCTGCTGTATAGTGATATACAAGTATTGTTTATATGCTGTGTATAAATTTGTCCTTTACAACTATATAATATGTATTAGAGGAACAAAATTGCCATGCTCGGGTTAGGAAATAAATGGTCAGATAGCTCCACTTTACTTTTATTTTTTTCGGTGGGGATACATCCATTGACTCTGTAAGCCCTATGTGGCTCTGTAGTAGGGTCTGCACGTGGAAGAGCTGATGAGCTGGAGCACAGTTCTGAGCCTGAACAAACTGCAGCATTCAGTCACAGCATCGTGTACCGTGTCCTGTGTATATTCCCTAGCCATTAGGAAGGCCAGTGTAGAGGTTTTTGCCAAAGGCAAGGCTGGCCTTGAAATGATTTTGGGTAGTCGTGTGTAACATTTGCATTCTCCAGAAATCTGCATCTGCAGGAGAAGTTTGGAGATGTAAGCTGGCCTGGGGCTCTGCAGTGCTTTAAATCAGCAAAATTGCTGGCGATTTGTGTTGGCTCTGAAGTCAGTACAGCTGCTTTCATGGTCCATGAAGCTTTGGATAATCTTGCAGGACTCTGCTGCTTCTGCTGTCTAAATACACCTCTCTCTGATCAACTAACTGTAGTCTAAGTGCCTCTGTTGAGTAAAGAAAAAAATGATGGTTGCCTTAAGTTTACCCTTTTCCTTTATATGCTCTTATCAGCTCAGGAGTTGGAAGCTTGCTGTTTGTAAGATTCATGAGCATCACTGCTAGCCTTACTCACAACTGAAGTGTAAGCATGGTTTGGTTGTTTTCCTCTACAAACAAAAGGTCATCTTAAGTCTAGTTAGTGCGGAAGCTATGATATAATCTGAAATTATGGGAATGATTTATCAATGATAGCTGATTTTTTTTCTCCTTTCTTTTCCCACCACCAACACACATGACAAGCTATTTCTCTGCTCTCACCCCACAGTTCCTGTTGGTAGGACTTGGTGTAATATGTATTCCTTCTCCTACTCTTGTTACTTTTTGCATTCTTGGAGGAGAATTGAATGTAGCACTACACCTAAAATGTACCTCCGGTGGGCTCACAGTAAATGAAACAACAGCAATATCTGTGCTGTTTGAGGAAGTGTCTTTTTCTGCTTTACATACCACTGCCCAGAAGAACCAGAACCATTCTGAAAGAGCTGGGAGAAACCCTTGCAATTGGAAGACACTGTATTAAAGAAGAGTTTCTTTCTTTCCTTTTTGATTTTATACCCACAAACTTACAGAAATTCTTAAATACTGTATATTATTGCACTACTTTTTATTCTTCCTGAAAGCTTAGCCTGCAAACTATTCTGCCATCCAAATGCAGTCCATGATTCCTGCTTTTCAAATAGAGCTTCAAAAGTATATTTGCATGGTCTCTGTAGACTTAATCAAAAGTAGTAATTTAGGTTGGCTGTTCTGCATAGTTCACCTCAATTTGCAGTTACTCTAGCTTCATGAGCAGCTGTGTTGTTTCTCAAATTCCATCTAGGGAGGGCTTTACTAGAGGCTGAAAAGGGATGGTAAGTAAATTGTTGCCAAGCTATTGGGTAGCTCATCTTGACTTGAATGTTTACTGTAAAAAATCCCAAACTGGAGATAATCAAGATGACTGTCAGTTATGGAAATGTTATCTGAACATCAAATGGATGTTTTCAAATCTGAGAAGGAAACAGCAGATAAATGGTGGTGGTACTCAATGATTTAGGCAATTAAAATACATATCAAAGTTCAGAGTAGGCGCTGACTTACTCAAGATCTTTTTGCACAGATATTTTGGTTCTCTGTAAAACGTACTAGAAAGAAACTGAATTATTTCCTCCTTTTTCCTTTTATTCTAGCCATCTAAAAGTGAAATTATTTAATTATTTTTTTTTCTAACTGAAAGTGAAAATGTTGTAGGCTTTCCAACTGGAATGTTGCGGAACTTCATTCAGTATAAAAAGTCAATTAGGAAAAAGAAATGTTATTTGGACTTGAGCAGCTTTTTTTTTGGTATTTGCAAGGAAACCCCAACCTGTACATTAAAGAAGTCCAGTATGTTTTATGTTATGTTGGCATGAAAATGCAAAGCTGTGAGTGGGGGGAAATGTATGTCAGGTATCATGTAACGGCAGCAAAGAGATTTCTGATGTTTATCAAACCTTGAACACCCCAGATTATTAAAACATATTCCTTGGCAATAAAGAGTAGATGTTTAATTTGAAACAAGAAGAGGAATTTGTTGCTTTTTTTGCAGAGGTCATGAACTGAGCAGGAATGAGTCCTCCTTGGCTGTTTCACTATTTTGCTGTTTGCCTTCGGGAATAGAGATTTGGTCTGATCTTAACAACTACTGCCAGGCCTTCAGCTCCCACAGGCAGCTTTACTGTGTCTTTTGAGGCCCACCTACAGCAGCTGTAGTTAGATTTTGGGATGCAGAGGCCTCCCAACTGCTCTGGCTGTGGAGTATCCTGAACCTTGCATAGCTGATTGCTGTCTTTGCTGAGAGGAGTCCAAGTGCTGGCCAACTCTTCCTGCTTGCTGGAGTTAAAGAGAAGATAGCTTTGTTTAATATATCAATCAAAAGAGAACATATCTTGTAAAGGAAAAGAACAAGAATGTGAAGTCATGCTAATAGTTGCTGCTATTAGAAAAGATGAATGGTGTGCTGCATTCATTCACCTTCAGAAGTTTCACGTCAAATTGTTCTATTTTAAGTACCTGTTTCTTATGTACCTTTGCAGTTTCAAAGCTTAAAAATATACTGTATGAAACTTCTGCAGTTTTATGGCAATGGATTTCCAATGTTATATGCTCAGCTAGTTGAGACAGATGCAGCAAAGCCTTCTCCACCAAGATGCACATACTTTTATAAAAATCCTGTATTTTCCAAGACTGTATGACTTGAATGAGATGTGCTTCTGTGCCTGAATAGGAAGACAGTGTATAAATGACAAGGGTAGAGTGTGTAACCACAGTATTATAGAATCATAGAACATCTTGAGTTGATATGGTTGATTAGGTTCCCATGTTTCAGAATATTGTCAGGTTTAAATCTTCCTGTTGCTTCTTTCCAGTTACTCTTTTTGTCCCTGCTATCTGCTTTGATTATGGAGAGAGAAAAACTAAAAACAGTCTTTGTAGTGATGACAAGTTGAGAAGCATTTTTTCAGATGTGCTTTAAGTTACTTATGCTAATTCATTACTCAATGATGATAGATCACGGTAGTTCAAGTAATTAATCAGACACACCTTGTCAAGTGGAGAGGCTCATGATGCACAGATTTTTCCTAGTTTTCTTTTTCCACTAGCCCTACTGCATCTCAAATGACCTGTGACAAGCTGGATGTCATGGTTCAATGAAGTAGGCAACAGTCCTCTTCCTGGAAAATCAGGTTATTTTCTCCACAGTCAAAATATAGAGAGCAGGCATTGGATAACAGTGTCCTGAAATATCAAATGTGATAAAATGATCCCCTGTAACTTGAAATTTGGAGTCAGAGAAAGAGAGGTTGACTTTGTGAGAAAATACAGTATTTTTAATAGATCTACTAATATATTTAGGGCAAACATGGAGAAAAATTTAGTGCGCGAACTTGTTTCACATAACTAATCTTCATTACTACTGCAGTACAACATCTTAGCAGGAACCACATTTATAAATAGCTTTTGAGAAACATCTGTTGTGCTGTGGCTTAGCACACGATTGGCAGTCGGGAGAGGTAAAGGTTTGTTCAGCAGTATTTGACTGTAGTTGATTGCTGTCTGTAAAAAGATGTGTTTGTGTTGGAGGATAAGCTGTTAGCAGTGTTCCTTGAGATTACTCCCAGGGGTGAACTTTTTGGGTATGTAACTCAGGAGGTAATTCAACTTCATTCATCTATGAATTCCTTCTTTTCATACGCAGATTGATAAGCTTTCTTACTGTGATTTAATAGTTGTTATGATTTATAGCTCTAGTTTTAAAGTCAGTGTATTTTAATTTAGTCAAAGTTGTTTGGGGATGACTGCCTCTGAGATCTTTGGAGCAGACTGACATTCTGAGCACTTTTCTTAATAATTCATTGTGTCCTGACATTAAATCACACAAATAAATCAAACAGTGAAACCAGCATTTTCTTTATAGCTGTGAATTTCTTGCCCATTTTCTTGTAGAGCGCAGTCGTGAGAGAGCTGCCCCATGGGTGCACTGAGAACCGCATGTCCAGTTTCCCCAAGAAGACGTTCAGAGGAAAGCAGTGTGTCACTAGGCTCATGAAACCTGTGTTTAGGTTAGCCATGTTCCCGGCACACATAATGCAGTACCTAAATGTAAGAGTGAAAATGAAGATTGAATTTGTATTTCTGACTTTTTCCCCCTCCTTCAGGTAGCACAAATATTGCCAGGAGGCTGGTAAGAAGGGATATGCACCACAGATGCTGAGCTTCGGTTTGCACGTTGCTGTTGTGATGTTTCTTTCATTCTCTTCTTTTTTGTATTTCTCTGGCCAACCCTCTCTGCAGTAAATTTTCTACTGATATACTCCGTAGCCCAAAAACCAGAACAGAGCCTGGTAAATAACAGTCCTTTCAATCATAGTAGAAAGAACCAGGCTTTGGTTCTTTATGCTTTTATTTTCTTGGTGTTTTCCCTATCCTGGTATTTTTACCCATAAGACTCTAAATTTGCAAGCTGAATTCTCAGAAGAAGCCTTGGAGTGCTTGGCTGCACTTCACTGCACAGGAGCTTGTTTTCAACCCTGTTTTTGGTGAGGTTTATTATCAAAAATGTGTAAGGTGGCTAACAGAAGTCATGAAAATGAGGCCCAAACACTTAAAAACTGAGCACTATGATCTGGTACTAAACAGCTATGGAAGAGGAGGAAAAGGAAATTTTGTCCACTTTCTTGGCCTTAGCATGGCTGTTACCATAAAGTATGGCATCAGATATGCACCTCTTCTCCAAGATAGGGTGGATGCTGACATGTGGCTATGATTTCATCAGCATCAGAGCCAGTGAGTAGTCTGAAAATGATTAGGGATTTTTTTTCTTGCCTGCCTGAACTCTAATCTTCATTGCTGTAAACAAAGCCCTCTTACTCTGGGTGTATCTTGGGTCTGGCAAATCTGAAGAACTATGCATCATCTGATTGCTCTCTCCCCCCAAACACTAGGGTGCTGACTGAGCCCCTATTTGTTTACATGCTTTGTTTGTGCCTTGGTATAATGACCTGATGCAGTGAGATATTTGAGGACCTGCTTAATCATTGAAGTCATAGGGCCTGTGCTCATACTGCATGCTCCCCTCTGACTCCCATGTGGTTTGCTCTAGCCTCTTGAGTTGGAGGCTGCTCTTGCTCCTGTTCTTTCAAATGGACCCCCTTCTCTCACCCTCTTTTCCTCCCTGTTATATGTCCCCTTTCCTATCCATAGTTTCTTCCCTCCATATACATCATACCATACTGCTCATGTTTAAACTCTGCAGAAATAAGATATGCGATGTGTTTCGGTCACCCGGTACCCAGCATGAGGTTTTCATTGCCTGCCCTGGACCATTTTGTATTTTTGTGCCATTTTGTATTTTTGTGTTTGCCTTTCATTATGCATGGCTATTCCTTTTGGGGGATTTTGGTTACAAAATTTGGAGGAGACACATCCCCTGCTTGCTGACTGCCCAGAGAGGAGCAGGAGATGGCTTGGTGTTCTCTGCCAGGACAGTCCTCAGTGCCCATTGGCTGAGCCTTCAGAGCTACTGCTGGTCAGGCTTCCTTGCTGCTGCTTCTCCAGGCATGCTTGTCTCTTTTCCCTGCTACTTCTCCAGCCCCACCTTCAGAACAGTGCAACTTCATCTTTGACCACTGTGTTATTCTTGTCGTTTTAATCTAATCATCACAGGGCCTATTTTTTTTCTCATAGAGGCTCACATGGTTCCAAGCCCGGCAGTCATTTTCTCCTTTGCCCTTCTGCTGTTTTCTCTTTGTCTGGGTGCTGGGGAGTGCTGCTCTCAGGAAGGAGAGGAGCCAGCTCCTTCTTGTCCTGCCTGCATTTCTTAGTATTTCTGTTGGAGCATTTGAGACACGAACAGAGGTGGGTGGAGGTTTTATAGTGCTCACAAATGGCAGCTGTTCAGCCCGGGCTCATGGCTGTTGCTGCTGCAGGTCAGGAGGCATGGAGCAGGGCTGGTGAGTTCTGCTTTCCCTCCCTGCTCCCAAGGTCACCTCTCTCCTTTTATCGTCATGTTGTGTTTGATCTTGGTTAGGTGAGGCTGGGATCCTTTGCGGGAGTTGGGGGTTACCCCCCCCCTTAATGCCCCAATAGGGTTTGCCTTCAGGTCTGCTCTGCTGCAGTCTTTTATCTTTTATCTAGGTTCCTAAATGGATGTGTCCTGGCTGTGATCAAGTTGCTTCAAGCTACTGATTTGGAATCCATCACAGAAAAAAGTGTTTGGTGAAAGTGTTGTTTTACTGTATGCACAGTGTACATCCATACTCCGTATACAATAAAATATATTCAGGGGAGTTGGACTAGATAATCTGTAACGGTCCCTTCCAACTCAAATGATTCTGTGATTCTATATATATGAAAAATTCTTGTTTTTTCTTGTAAAAGTTCCTGCTGGGTGGATGTGGATCAAGTGTTTGTATGTTTTGTTTCAGCCCGTGAATCCGTCAAGATCCGTCACTTTTACATAAATAAATGATCGTCATTAATTATTTATATAAAATGGAGACATGAGGGAATGAGGAAGAAACGCTGAGAGTAAACACGAGGCTCTTAGGAGCCTGAATTTGAAATTGCTCAGAAAAGCAGTTTGGAGATGGATATTTTTAGAAATCTGCAATTTATTTTGGAGCAGAGAAAATTTCAACATTCCAGGGATGAAGAAGGCCACCTGTTTGGCAGCAGCTGTCCCACTGAGCCGGGCAGTGCTGCTGGCAGCTAATCATATCTCCAGCACTCAGATGTGGTGTGCATGTGGCGTTTCAGCCGTTGCTCTGTGCAGACATATAGCTCGGTTTTCTTTTGTTTGCCCTGCATTTATCTGTGCATCTCATCTGGGCTGTGTTGTAGTGCATCTGACAAATGATCATTCCACAGCAGTAAGCTGCAGTTCTGGTTTGCAGTGTGGATACAGCAAGAATACATAGTATACTATTGTGACAGATGAAAGCCGTGGAAGTGGGCCAAATTCAAGCAGTTTTCCATTGCATCTGATCAGCAGATCCTATGGAGGGAATTTGCCTGCTGTGAATATTTGATTCTCACTAGCTCAAACTATCTTGTGTACTGGCAGTGCTACTGTGTGAATTTGTGGTGGCTTTCCAGGGTGTCTGTCCTACACAGCTGCCAATTTCTGCTGGCTCTTATAGGGTTTAGGATTCGTGCTCTACTTTGTGTGTTAGGAAAATTACCTAATGCAGTATAATGATCGTGTCCCTTCACACCAACACAGCACTGAGGTTATCCATCTTTTAAAGAACAGCACAAACAAAATGGCAGGTGTTATAATCTCCCTCCTTCCACCATCATGGAGGTGCAGTCCCTCTGCCTTCAATCCTGCATGCGTTATCTGCAATTGGTTGTTCTCTGTTCTGACACTGAGGGCAGCAAAAAATTGATAACTCTTGCATTTCCTGTACTTATAAGTAAGTGACACTGCATGAAGTGCTGACCTCATCGTGACTGTCAGGACTCTGCTTAGGCAAGCACAAAGCATTTGGTTTTTATTGTCAGTGTATCCTCTGCTTGTGTCCTTAATCTGTCACCACACTGAAGCATTTCTCTTCTGTAATCAGCCTGTTTGTGCTTGAGGTAATTTCATAGATAAAAGCTACTTTTCTGCTTTAAAATCTTGTGCGATTAATGGAAGAAACTTAGGCTTTAAGCTCGCTTTTCCACTTGGTGTACAAGGACAAAACCAGAAGAAGGTGATATAAGGGAGTCTCTGAACAGTGTCATGAACCCAAATTACACAAAGCCAGAGGCAGCTGCAGGTCCCCAGGGCACATAGTGCACGATGTGCTGACCGAGTGACTGATGCTTCATCTACTCCATTTCTGTCACTGCAGCCAGGAACCACTGAGAGGAAGGCACTGACACCTTCCTTTAGTGTTTTGAGAGAATCATGTGGTACTGCCTTGTAGGAGGGAATTCGTTTTGGTCACGTTGCCCCTTGGGGCAGTGAGTGTTGCTTCCTGAGCCCACTGTAAAGGATACAGTCCTGCTAACTGAGGCATGCCAGATGACTGCAATCCTTGCCACTGCTCTGCGACCTATTTGCACGCCTTGTTTAACTTTGCCAAGTTGTAGGGAGCTGGACACGCACACTAGATGTGTGTTTTCAGTCCTTTGTGTAAGGTAAGAGTGTTTTAGATGCACTGCTACTTGTGTATGCAGCACCCTTTTCCTTTTTCAGCAACAAAGAGGTGCTACTTTATAAGGGACTACAAAAAATGTGTGGTTAGAGCTCACAGATACGGAGCTGTAATTTCTCTCAAAAGATGTAAGCAGAATTTTCTGAGAACTGAAGAAACCAGGACTTGGCCAGTGAATTGTGTGCTAATCCTAAAATAAAAGCCTTCCTAGGAGCTAAGTGTTAGTGGTAAGACTCCTTTCACTCTTCAATGGTTTAGGGGTGTTGTTCTCCAGCATCTCAATGTAAATACAAAATACAGGTTTCAACTGTACTGAAGCAAGCCAGGAAATGTTTAGTTTTGCAGTGTTGTGAGGTACATTTTGACTTGGGGACCGGCAAGCTTGACCTGAATATCTGTCACCTGTAAGCAATTTTTGTTGTCACTGTTTAGTCCTTGGAAATAAATTGCCAATTTTAGAATCACTAACAAAAACTCTGAAACTGTTAACAGAAGCAAAAACTTCTTTCAGTGCTCACTGATCACATCTTGTTGACATCCATGGTTATTCATGCCAGAATAAAACACCAACTGTGTAAGGAACTGTTTGTGTGATGGTGCTAGTGACTGTTGGCAAATGTTTTTATGATGAACATCAGAATGTAAGCGTGTACAAGAACAGGCGTAGGGTTATGATACTGTTTTGTTGTGTTTTGGGGTTTTTTTGAGAAGTGGACATTTGTTCATCAGCAGCAGGACTGTGTGTCCAAGCTAAAGGGCTGCCAAATGACTGATACTTTTGCTACTGCTTATCATAACTTGGATATGAACTTCTGGCATAAAAATGGTAACAATTAGTTACCCTTGGAGTTTCCCCTCCCTTGATTGTTTTCTAAACTTATTGGGTTACTCTACTGTGTGTGTCCTGTATATTTTTGTTAGGAAATGTTGTTGGCAACTTTTGTTTTAAAGGCTTTTGCATTTTATTAGTTTTACACATTGCTCCACCCACCACTTGGAACTGACCAGAACTGCCCGCCTTCAAAGGCTAAACACAAGAGTTATTCATGTTGCAGTTGGAAATACTGTGGAAAAATTATAATGCAAACAGCAAGCCAGATGGAGAATTTTACAAGCATCTTTTCATGTCATGAATGATGCTGTCTCTCAAGGTTATGGGCTTTCTGCTCTCTCAACTGCTATTTCTTTCCCTCTGGCTTTGTTCCAGAGCTGTTAAGTTTCAGTCAGAGAAGAAAGAGAGATTTGGACTCCTCTAAATTTCTAAGTCCTTATTTCTGTGTGGGGTGGCTGGTGACAGCAAGCTTTGTGTGTGAGAGTGCTGGCATGCAGAATCCCCGCGATTAGCATGCTGATGGCTGCTCCCTGCCAGGCTGTGTCAGGGGCACACAGACAAAGCCTTCCACCCAGCATAGGGAGGGCTTTGGTCTCCTGCTGAATACACTGAGAGCTACCCGGTATCTTCTGGCCTTTCCTTCCTCATTTCTATGGAAGTGGAATTCTCTGTTGTTCAAGTGTCACCACGCACATGGTGCTCCTCCTCTCAGTGCATAGGGTAGGATGCCTCCAATTGGAATTTCTACATGAGAGGCCTTAAAGGATACCAAGCTGTGTGCTGAGGCTTCACTTGTCTGCCCATCTATCATTGCATCTGCCGATTGAGCAGTACATATATCTAATAATTTGTTCTCTTGATCTTCAGCACTTATCTTGCATATAAAAGCTTCACTGGTTCTATAAAAGGGTGGTGGTGTACATGCATATGTGTAAGTATAAAATATATAGTAGACATATGTGCACACAAGCAGATTTGATCGCCTCCACACAAACCCATCTGTTATCAGCCCTCTTTGGTTTCAAAGTGGTTTGTATCAGATCGGGCTTACTCTAACAGTAACAGTCGGGCTTACTCTATGAACAGTACTGCAAAGGGAGGAGTTACTTCTGCTAACAGGCGGTGGCTGTCTGAAGTGTAGCTTCAAGCATCTATTTGTGGAGAGACCACGTATCTCTGTTTCCAGTGAGTGATTAAGTTCAGAGGGGCAAGTGGGCAGTTGTGTGTAATGGGAGTAACTGGTTTGAGTTTGTATTGACATACAACACATTTTATGAACTGTTTGCTTAAGTGGTGGATGTTCCACATCTGTCTTAATCACTTGTTTTAGAAATCCAGTTGTTTCTTTTCTGGCTTGTAACACTGTAACACACTGACAGCCTACAACAGTAGGTGAGGAAATTAGGAGGGCCTTTTTGTTTAAAGAAATTGCCAACATCTGGGTTTGGAAAGAGAAAACAAATTTGTTGCAGTTATATTTGGGGGGAAAAAAAATAAAGTTTTATTTAATACTTGTCTGGTTTTCAAACATAACCTATACTGACTTCCTAAGTTATGTAACTGGCAATGGCTTTGCTTCTTCACTTAGCTAACAATGTGACTCTTAGAGAGCTGTTACTGAACTGGGGAGATGTTGGTTTAATAAGATGACCTTTGCAACTGAAGAAAAGTTAAAACTGTTTTTGTGTGTGTGTGCCTCATTTCAGGATAATATCATCTTATTCTTAAGAGGCTGCAAAGAGCTGGGACTTAAGGAATCTCAGCTGTTTGATCCTGGTGACCTGCAGGACACCTCAAACAGAGTAGCTGTCAAGTAAGTACAACAGCAGTTTGTGATTAGCCTGTTATAATCTCACATGCATGCAGTTAGATGGTAAACATTTGAGAACGGGCAAAGAGGATATGGAACTGTCATTTGTATAAAGCAAATAGGAAGCTGAGGTTTTTGAAACCTTCAGCACTGGGAATAATACATTGTTCTCTTCAGCAGCCTTTCTTTAAAGGTTATTATATTTTTTCCCAGAGAAAGCAGCCACAGTTCTTTTAAAATACTGGTTTAATTTAAACAATGAGATTGTATGGGACTTAAGTGGTTTCCTGAGTCTAAATTGATGGCATTTTTTTGTCTATCCAACTAACAAACTATGTAAGCTGGGGGAAAAAAAAAATCACTGCTCTTGTTGCATAACTGTTTTGAAGATGCCTTATAGGACATTTGTGGGCCTCTCAGACTCTACAAGATGCAGACAGTGAGAATGGTTTGTTTATTTTCTATCAAGAACAGTAAGTTGTGACACAGTATTAGGGCTGAGGACTTCTGTCTAACCTGTATGAATTGAAAATGCCCTGATTCAGATAATTCTTGCCAAAGCCACACACCTTCTACCACATGGATTACCACATACATGCTAAGGGGTTCTCCTTCTTAATAACTAATTCAGTTCAAATTAGCAATGGTTTGTACACTCTTTGTGAGATGCTTGTATTTTGAACATTTGATTTATGAAGTGATGTAGAAGACAGATGTGAAACTGGCACAGAAGGAATTACTGGTCTTGCTGGAGGTAGCACAGAACAGTCTTTAGTCATAGTCTGTATGGCCCTAGATTGAGGGCCTAGATTAAACAGAAAATGTTCCTTTCAGGGAAGATTTTGTTATCATGTTGGAACAGAAGAAATCAAATTGTATTTTTTACTAGTTCATTCTAATGGCAGTCAAACTGCTCAGCCCCAAAAACAAAAGCACCCAACACTGCTTCACAGAATTAACAAGATACATACTTGTTATCTAGGTGTTTTCACAACATTTTTAGATGTGTCATGTAATATAAAAAAGTTATTGCTCTATAGACAGGGAAATACTGCGGAGTTGATTGAATGATCTTACTTCATTTGGCCAAAGTGATTGCTAATGAAATCCTGGTCAGACATATTCATTTTAGAAAAGTGTATGGAAACAATTTACTAAATCTCAGCAGCATTCTAGTTTTTTCCCCTCTGGCACTGAAAGCTGGGCAAGTTTTCATGGTGTTCAAGTACTGTCTGGGAAAATTCAAAGGTTCTGAAAATCACATTGGCTGCTTTCTTTACTTTGAGGAACAGTCTCCTACTTTTTGTTCGCTTCCAAGTTTCTGGCTCTGGTATATGCCGTTGAGAGAGGACCATGTAATGAGTCTGCAGCGAGCTTTCCCAGCCTTGTTCTGAATCTGGTGACACTGCCATGTTCTTCATGACATCCTGTGAAATATTGACCGTGAGTGGCTGCAGAGAATTGCAAAATAGTCCCTAATTTCCAGATAGAACCAGAGATAAATGGTCCTTATAAGAAGCTGCATCTTTAGGAGGTGAGGATAGCAGAGCATCTGGTAGCAGCTCCAGGGAGATCTACCCGCACGTAAACCTTTCCCACCAGGAATAAGAAACTGTAGAGTTGCCTCATCCCACAGCTGACTGTGATGCTCAAGAGATGTGAAGTGGCTCACTGGCATGGATATCTTTCCCTCATCAACTCTTCAGAGAAAGCAGCTATGGAAATGAGCCAAATGTTTTCCCAGGACTGTCCAAGTTCACACTGAGTAGCTGAGTGAGGTGTACGAGCCAAGTCCATGACTGTTGCAAAGAAATATGTTCAAGACTGTCTTCATCTAGCTAGATCTCAAAGTAGGAAGGTGATTTTTTTCCCCTCTTTGAAGACTTTTGGGTTATTTTTGTTAAACACAGTAAAAATTGTATTATTGCACATGATTAATGTAATGATGATTTTTAACTTTTTTCATATAGGTGCTAATTGAAGTATGTATTAGACCTATTTTTTTTGGATCATTTAACTTATAAAGGTTATGAGCTAATGCTGCAAAGAATTTCATCCTGATTTGTTAAACAAGACTTTTTTCCACTATTTTATTTTAAAAAGTAGGGCTGTTTTATATTTCTTACCATATATGTATCCATTGATAAAATTTTGGCTTAAAAAAAGTTATCAAAAACTCTTGGTTTTAGTTTTGCCTATATTTAGGCTTTTGTTATTCTCACAGATTTAAGTTAAGTATTTTTGTTTTTTGTCAGGTAACATTTAATGCTGGGATGGATCATATTATATAGAAGGCAACTGACAATTCTATTACATAATAATAAGGAAAAAATCTGTGCTAAATCAGAAATATTCTTTTTTCAGCACTTAAATGCGGTACACATTTTCTTTCTTCCTTTTTTCTAGTAGTATCTGCTGAATTTTGAATTGTTTCTTATGGTTATGCAAACTTTCTGCTTTATTGTTTCTGCAAACTTCCATTCTTTTTGATGAAAACTGGTGCCCAGTCTGAGTTCTAGAGTGTACATTCAAAGCATAGAATGTACTTTACGCAGCAGGTTCTGTTGTAAAGGTTCTGTCTGTGGCAGGATCTTTATTGCTTCATCTACCTGCTTTGTTCTTTATATCCTCAGAAACACCTGCTGTATTTCATTGATTTCCTTGGAGTCATATGCATGTTCTGTTGCTTTCAGAATCTATACGAGTTGCGTGATTTATCACTGAGCAAAATCTAACTTCTGGATAACTGCAAAGTTGTTTTTAGCAGTGGGGACTTTGGTCTTTTTTGAATGAATCAACAACACAGTTTAAAAGAAATATTTTTGGCACTGCCCTACTTCACTGTGGGATTGTTACAAACACATTTTCTTTTTGTACTTCCAGAAGTATCATTTAATGATTGAAATAATGGTGACAAAATACTCCCACTTTATGAATACATGAATGTGTGAACAACATCTTCTTAGCTTTCATGTCTTTCTAGCTAGCAGAAGCATTCTGCAGACTTTCATTGGGGAAAACATGATCTGCTGCATACATGCTTTTGAAAAATGGGTCTGCATTCTGATTTGTTTTCTTTTTTTTTTTTTCTGTGTGTGTGTGTGCATGTGCAACCAGGAACATTGACTGTAGTAGGAAGCTGAAAAATGTAAGTATTTGACTTGGAATATTTTTTTGTTGGGTATATTTGACCTCTGCTAGATTTTCTGTGTCAGAAAAAACAAGTATAGTTGAGTATTTCTGATATGTCCTCCTGCATACAAATCTTAACTGGGTTGTACTGGAAACTTAGGTAGAGCTGCTATGGCAGAGCAGCCATCTTTGGTTAGATAAGGAAGCAAACCATCTGACCTCTGTGCTGTCCATTGTAACTTTCACCAGAATGGTCTGATTCAGTCGTGAGGCTACGTCCTTGCAGCATTACCTGAATAAAAAGAAATTTGTGCAAAATATTTTAAATGAAGCAAAATGGTCGTTAGATCTGCACACCAGTCTTTACTAGCTTTCCCATTCTTCCAAATTAATATTTTCCCAGAAAGGCTAATTCCACTGAACTTTGTTGTTGATTTGAACTAATGGTAATGATAATAGATTCTGTAATTGTTAAGTAGAAAAGAAAATGGCTAAACTTCGTTAGAGTCAGAGTTAGTTATTCTTCCAAAGCTTAACAAGCTGTCTCTTCTTTATAGGCACAGAAACTGCTATAAATTCAATTTTATATTTAGCTCATATCCCTATAGACTGCTAAGAAATGCCAAGGCCTTTTCCTAATAACTTTTCAAGCTAGTAATCATGACTGCAGGTAAAAGAAGAAGAAAAACAAAAGAACAATAGTCTTTCCCACCAATATTTAAGTAGTATCTTCTGCATCTAACACACCAAGTTATAGAAGAAGAGTTTAGCTTTGCCATTTTAGCACCCTTATGGGCACTGGCTGTACGTATTTGTATAAAGGTAAAGTTCCAAAATTGTCCTCTACAATGTGTTTGTGGACAGCATATACTTTCAGTGTATATTTTCCAGGTGCATATAAATTAAATGCAGTCTCGGCTGGCAGCCAATCAGAATTGCTCGCAAATATGACATTATTTGGGGGGAAAAAGCCACAGATAAGAACAGAAGAGAGTGATCAAATGCTAGCAGAAAGAAATAGAAATACCACAACTTTCACCAGAGTACTGAGCAGCCAAATGAACTGGACAGCTTCCTCATTGCTATAATATGAGGTTTGCAAGTGTTTTCACTTGAGAACACATACTATAAGAGATATTACATAAATTTGCTGTTCTATGTTGAATGGTGTTTGTTGAATGAAAACAGTTCAAATACTTTTTTTCCCCTCAAAAGACTAAAAAAACCAAAAAAGAGTATTGGCAAAACTACCTCGTTTTCCTCGTGGCAGTAGTGTCACCATGTATGCACTTCTTAAAATGAGAAGAAAAAAAAAAAAAACTTTGAACTGTATTAAAAAATTTATTCTGCAATTTCACGGTATGTGTATTATTTATACAGTGTACCATGGCTGTGTTTTCCAACGGGCAATTTGCATGATACTCAGTGCTGTCTAGCAGGGCCTCAGCTGCAGCGCTGTGTGGGACTTGAATAAGAAATGGGGACGTTAGAGAAAGTTGGATGAAAAAAGGGCAATCAGAAGTCTAGTAAATGTGACTGAGGATGGAAATACTGAAGGAATTTGGTTGCATGTTTTAGGGAAGAACAGTACCTGTCACTGCATCCCCTCAGGTTGTCTTACATCCCTTTCATACCATGTTTTGTAGTATTCATTATACAGACCTGTCAGTACTTAAAATACTGTATTTCAGTTTATTCAGTTTTTGGAAGATTATTAATAGCAATTGTTACAGACAATTACAGTTTAGTATTGGTTGCACCAGCTTTCCACACCGAAATATTTCCTGTTTATTCTGCAGTTAAATGCTTTGCCATGCCATGGAATAGGCAAAAATAATGAGCATTATATGAGAAAATGCTGTAAGTTCTGAGGTGTTAGACATTTTTAACCAATCCAAAACAGTGACCTGAAATAATTTTGATGAGCAGTTTCCAGTTCAAATTGCTGTTTCACAGGTTCTGTTAAAGATATTGCTGCCTGATAACTGCGGACACATGTGGGTCCATAGAACTGTTTGCTTTCCTTGCATGACATAAACGTCACTGCTTTTGGAGGTGCTGAGTTTGACCATCCTAGGCACCTTAATGTCTTCTTCCCTAAAACAATCGCTGCACTGATCTGATGCACTGATGTTCAGTTCAGATCGGATTTCTTTTGCTGCCTAAAGGAGAGAGGGTACATAAACATTTGAAAGTGCAATTCTTGGCATTTCTTCTCTGCTGGTTTTGAAGTGACTCTTGTTTTATGGATAGAAATAAAGTCAGAACTTGAATGAAACCATGAACTCTTTCCCATTTAGTATATTAGAAACAATCAGATGTTCATGGCCTTTGATTAATCTTGCACTGAGCATTTCTTAAGCTAGCAGAATACTGGAAGTAAATGTTCCCATATCATCCGGTAAAGTACATTAAGATGATTAAAAGTTGAACTACCTTTTATTTCCTTGAAATAGGTAGAAATACATTTCAGATGTTCTATTTATTCCATTAGTTGTAAGTGTTTCAATTAACAACCACTAGTACAGGTACTCTTTAGGTGTTTGTTTTTTTCCTGTTGCATGTACAAATAGGCATATTTGCAAATGTCTTTTCTGGACAGTTTCAAATTTCTTGCCTGGTTTTTCTATTCAGATTTATTTTTGCTGTTTACTTTCCAGGCAGACATGACAGGACCATTTTTTATAAGAAATACCAGGAATGTAATGTATTAAATTACATCTTCTGCTGGCCTGATTGAATTTGCATAGTTGCCTGATGTGTTTATGCCTAACCATCGACAGGTTCTTCCCTTTTAACTGAGATTTATAACAAAATCTTGTGCTACTGGACAGTTTAGAATAAATGAGAAATGCTTAAGGGAAGTAAATTAAGCTAAGTAACTGTGAAGATGGCTTCAATTAATTCTCATTAACTTCTACAGGTATTAGTCACCATTTATTGGCTAGGAAAAGCAGCAAACAGCTGCACATCATATAGTGGATCAACCCTGAACCTGAAGGAGTTTGAAGGTTTACTGGCACAAATGAGAAAGGTATCTATCTTTTTGTTATGTTTTGGGAATAAAAATTTAGTTCAAAGGATTACTCCCATAAATAACATGTTTGTTGCTAAACGTAAGAGAAGTGGTGGATTTGAGTACAAATTACTTGTAAACCCCCACCTCCTTTGAAAATGTTTCTGATTGTACCAAGCCATAAACATGACTTTCTTTGGCAGCCAGCTTTGTGGTGATATTAATGTTGCAGCAGTTGATGTGAAACAGGGCTTGAGAATTGTCATCTGGCTCTGTCATCTTCATTTCCACAGTTTTTGGTTTGAATTATTTTCATTTATGACATAGAGCTTTAGCTAGAAGAGCTGAGACTCAAAAGTAGGCTGGTGGGACTCTGCAGAGAAGAGATTTATTTTCTTTAAAACATTCATTCTCAGACAGCTCTTTCTTTTTTAAGTTGTAACATAAAGCATCAAATCAAAGTATCTAAATAAAGCTGAAGGGTAGAAGGAAGAAATTATGCTTTACAAAGGGCATGGTTATGGTGAACCTGTGTTTTGGCAGACCCTAAATTCTGACTGAAAACATATTTGGTGGCTTATGATGAGCTGAGCTCTGTTGGAAAAGAAAAGTTGCTGTTGCTGTAGAGTGATCTGGGGACTTATGGCTGAGCCCTACAGCATGCCTGCAGCCTCGCTATGGGATGCAGCCTCAGCAGTGGTTGGCATTGGCATCCATTTATGTATTTTCTGGGATTGGAAGCAGCAAGCAGAAGACACCTGGTCCTGATGTTACATATGTTGGACATACAGCTCATGAAGTAGCGTGCAAGTACCTTCTCCGGTCCTCAGACAGCTTCCTGCCTGCCACTTCCTTCCCATCCCACAGGTTTGGGGACCATGGGAGACTATTTTCACATTGTCATCACTGAACTCTGAACTCCTGCATCTGCACCAGCTGCAGATCCTTACTCTTGGATTTCAGAGGGCTGGCACTGGGCTGCCCCTGGGCAGGAAGAGATATTTGGCTGATTGATATCAGTTTTTACATTTTCTACATTCTAGTGTCAGGAGGCTCTCAGATTGATAACGTCTCTGTTTTTGAGCACAGAGCAATGTGAAGGAAAAGAAACATTTCTCTTTCTCTGTACGGGTTTGTTTTGGTCTTCATTTGAAAGGGCCTTCACTATTCACTCAAGACTTCACAATACAGGAGCAGTACAACTGAGACTAAGCACAAAAGAAATTGAGCTAACACTTGAGTTGTTTTCTGCTCAGTGCAGGAAGGAGCAGTCCCCACTCCAAAGTTTGTAATCTGGAAGGCAAAACAAAGATAACCATCAAAGCTAAGGCAGAAAAAAGTGCAGGTTGATGGAGTGTTAGTGGAGCGTGGTGCTACAGGTTATCTTTTAATATTTAATCGACAACATGAGGCTCCTTTTTTTCCATGTCATTTTTACTCACCTAACAAATCATCTGAAGGGCATTTGGTGGGACAAAGGCACAGGACTCCAGAGGAAGAGATCTCAGCAGAGCTCACAGCAGAGTGCCTGGCAAGCAGGGCAGAGCCTGCAGGTTGAAGACAAAGCAAGAGACTGGGACTTGATTTGTTGCAGATGTTGGAACTGGGAGCAGAGCAGAGATCTCATAAAAGCTGAAAGCTACATACTCCTGTAATGTAAAAACAGAACATTTCACCATCCTGAAAAGTCTGTTCAGCTGGTGCTGGTAATGAGGGTCACTGGCAACTCATATTGAGTTCTGCTCCTGTTCCCCTGCGGTATTCCGTATCAACTGTCGTGGCCTTTTCTCTTTCTAAATTTGAAGAGGATTTGGTTGTAAAATGGAACATGTTAATCATGCTGTGTAACACTCTGATGTTCTTTATAGCTGAGCTTGAGTGCTGAAAAGGCACTTTATCACATTCTCTACAGGCAATTTTTTGCACAGAATTTAATAATTAAATCTACCATAAATTCAGTCTGGTTTGGTTCTTCCACTATAAATCCCCTCTGCTCTCCTTTTTAAATAAGGAAATCAAAAGACAGCTAGATGTAAGTTGTCTTGGATTAATCTTTTTCTACTTCCCATCCTGAAAAGACTATTCATTTCTAATTTTATTCGTACTGCTCTGTTTTTAATTTCATTAACTATTTGGATATGTGTCTCTGTTAGTTTTAAACTGGAAATTCCCAATGACAAAACATTCATAGCTTCTGATTATATTCGGGGGGTGGAATTTCCTGCAGAAATACATCTTCTATTGGACAGCCACCCTTCTGCTACTGCAAAATGACATGCTATACCGTTGCCATAGTATGGTGACATACTATGTTTTTAATTCGATAAGGTGAAAAGCAATGAGCTGTTCTGAGCTATCAGTCCTGCAGATAACCACTTTCTTTTTCCCACTGACAACATCTGGGAGATGACGTTCGTTCAGGGCAGGACAAGCACCCATTTGTGAGACAGCATTTGGCTGGGAGGGATGTTTGCCAAGGGGAAGGCATAAAGGAAGTGTTTGCAGAAGTCTAGGATACCATCGTGGTGCCTGCCTCCTAATTCCTGGTGAGCTGCATGCGGAATTAACATAAACAGGCTTTTGAAAGAAAGGCCTGCAGAACTCATTAGTTCACAATTGGACTGTTTTCAAACTCTGGAAGATAGCAAGCACAGGACGGGGCTTTTTTTGCCTGAGTTTAAGTCCTGTGGCTGCTGAGCATTTCTGTGTCACTCAGACACAGTAGTTCGGGAAAATGGAAGTGTGCCTGAGGACTGAGAATAGCTGATTGGTATGAAGAGCCGAGGGGATTTAGGGAATTTGGATTTTAAAAGGATTTTGGATCATGTCACAAACAGGGTTTGATAGGATTTCTAGTTTTGTTCTTGGGTCTGTGTAACCCATGCAGATTTCTAGGAGACAAATCTTTGTTGTCTGGCATTTCTGGCAGTATTTTAACCCATGTGCTAGGCAGGAGTAGGGAAGGAAATGACATAGGGTTCAATTACTACTTTGTTAGATATGTTTTTATTTTAGAACATATTTCAATTTTGTTTGCAATGAGGTTACTCACTGATGTTATCACAGGTTAACTTGGTCTTAGGTGTCTGCTGCTGTCCTTAACATGGTATTTTGGCAGCATAATAGTGATAATAGGCATTCATTGAGCCTTCTTCCTGAGAAGTCTGCAGGATGGTGAGTCTGCTTTCTGCAGTCCTCGAGCCTCCTGTTTGTGTGTTCCTGCAGTGCTCTCCTCCTGTAGTCACTTCTCCAGCAAATGTGCTTTGTCACAGGGGTGCCAGAGCACATGGGGATGTTTGAGGCTGATCTCGTCATTGGCTGTGCCAATGATGGGTAATGCCCGGGCAGTCAGGGCTGGTGGGAGCTGAACTGAACATAGCTTTTGTGCTCCAGTGAGTGGTGACCAGGGGGTGCTTCTTAATTAGGAATTAATATTCAAGTGCTTCTGGAAGGAGAAAGAAAAACAACAAAAAAAGCACATTCCAACCTCCTTGGGTCACAAAATGTCAGTCTGATAATGGCACCCACATTTTTGACTTTGCTTACTGTCGAGGGAAAAAAAAAAAACAGGTTTATCTTTGAATAAAAGTTATTTTTGTTTTTCTCCGCCCGTGCTATTGTAATTAATGTTAAGACACTCTCTAAAACAAGGGATTTATTATAATACAGGGGTGAGGATGGCTTCTATTGACCTTTTTCCTCTGCTGGAGTTTCAGTGTTTTAGTATGTGCTGCTTGCACTGGAAAGAATTTATAATCACAGGGCTGTCAAAGACAACCATTGTTCTCACTGCTCTGAACATGTGGGTCAGCTACAAGCGCTTTCATATCCCCCAGAGCCAGGAGCTGGCAAAGAGTAAAGAGCACAACTGAATTCTTCTGAGGCATCAGGAAAAGCATTTTGCATATTTTTCATTGCTGATTGCTTCAGAAAGACATCCCTCTTTCATAACAGGAATTTCTCTTCAAGGTAGAGGGAGGCTGGGGCACACTGCTTCATTATTTTGCTGAGCTGAAGCAGCAACAACAAATGCTGTCTGCTGGTGTCCCAGCCAGATACAATAGATAGGCAAGGGGAGGGGGAATCCTTTGCAAAGCAACAGACTTAAACCTGATGCAGGCGTGATGTTAGAATTGTAGTACTTTTGTTGCTGCTATGGACTATGAACGACAAGTCACGTTTCAGGTTTCTCTTGGTTTTGATCACTTTATTGACTTGGTTGTTGCAACTTTTTCACAGCTTATAGATCTAATCTAATATGCGTACTTGGCTGTTAATTAGCATAAAATTGGGTTTATTGCAAGCTTGCACTTCTGTTTTGAAGGGGAAAGGGGACAGAAAGCAAGGAAATCTTTTTCAGGTGAAGAGGTTTTTATTTGGAAGATGCTGCGTTATCTGATGTGTAATGAATCTCATTGGTATGTAAGTGGCTTCTTTCTGAAGAGGTACCTACTGTACTTCATTTAGGAAACAGAGGATATTGAGAGCCCAAAGCGCAGCATTCGCGACAGCGGCTACATAGACTGCTGGGACTCGGAGCGCAGTGATTCCCTCTCCCCCCCGCGCCATGGCAGAGATGATTCCTTTGACAGTCTGGACTCCTTTGGCTCCCGCTCACAGCAGACACCATCCCCAGATGTAGTGCTCAGGGGAAGCAGTGATGGTGAGTACTTGTCGCCACGAGGCATGCGTTGTCTCTGGAGTAAATGTGCCTTTCAGAAGCTGGGCACAGCGTCTGAATTGCGCTAATCCTGCAGGAGAGCTTCACTGTGAATGCTGATTTGTGCTCCCCGAGGTTCAGATGACTTTGCCAACAGCTAACTTGAAGTCTGCCTCAATTTGGATAGCAGAGTTTTGGAAAATGAGTTACATCATTGCAGTGTAATTTTATTATTGGGATAGTGCTTTTCTGGGTTATGGTGTAAGAGGATGTTATGCAGACTCATTTTAACTTTTAAGCTAGGCTGGAGCAAGAAATAAAAGTGCAGGAACAGGGGAAATATTGAAGCGAATAAAATGTTGCCTAAATAAACCCTAGACAGATAAATGACCTAGAAATATCTTGGAAATGTCTGATACTTGTCTGAGCTTTGAAGTCTGATATAAAACATGCCACCAAGTGCCATGTGTGAGCTTTCATGATATTTAGAAAACTGGGCAACTGAACAGCTCCCAGCATCAGAGCTGTGGCCATATCTGTACCCCTTTGAGTCCAGGTCTTGCCTGGCAGATGGTATGCTGCTTCTCCATCTTTCTTGTTTGATTCCCAGATGCTTCCTGAGGCTTGCAAATACAGCATGCAATGTGGGGAAGGGTATTGTAGAGGCAGGTGTAGAGCATGCACTCAAGTTGCCTGCGTTGAGCAGGATTCTAGGTCAGAACAAAGGACGCTTGATTCAGACTCCATCTGCTTGATTGCATTTATGGTGAACGAATGAGTAAGTTGAACATCATCAGATGAAGTTATATTCAATGCATGAATCACTTCTCCTTAGTAATGTTATTAATTTAATAAAAAAGGAAGGTCAAAAAGATATTTTGGTAGGAACCAGATGTTCATACTGCTTTTGGCAGCGTGAAGGAAACTGGTGCTAATCATAACCGGATGCCTGAGAGATTTCCTGAGGTGATGGGGAACTCCTTAAAACCGAAAAGTTGGCAGGGAGGGCCAGTAACACAGATGGGTTGTAAAGGAGCTATGGGGAAAGTATGGTTACATTCTGCTGCTCAGCTGTTTTGAGTGGCATGTGTTATGTGACTGTTGCTGGACAGCCATCCAGAGCCAGCCACTGGGACTGATGGCTTGAAAAAGCCTGTGACCCCTCAGACACAGAACTAAATTCAGTCTCCATGTTAGAAGCCATTTTTCTGCCTTCCTAAACAAAAGTGTGTTGTTGGCAAATAGGAGCACCTTGCTTGTCCTAATTGAAAGCGTTGCTTCCTTCTGACTTCTTCCCTGCCTGTTGGGAGCTGCTGGGCAGCCTGTTACACCCCTCCTGAAACTGCTTCCAATGAACTTCTGCTGCGTTAGCAGGTTTTTGTAAGGTTTTTTGGTTGCTTGTTGCTGTAGCTAAGACATACTGTCTTGTCACATTCTTGAGTCCATAACAATCACAAGATAAGATGCAAGCGTACAAAGCTTGTTCTTAAAAATTCATCTTTAACCATCTCCAGACTGGGGGTGCATACAGATGTAGCATGCATGTGTATGGCTTATTGTGAAGACTCTTTCTAATGCATCCCATTTTCCCTACTTGCTGCTGCCATGACTTCACAGCTGTCTCTTCCAAGAGTTGCAGCTGAGGTGTCGCTTGGCTGACCTCTTTTCTATCTAAACTCTCCCTTGCAGCCCCAACAGGCCAGTGTTTCACTCAGCTGCATATGTTTGTTGATAGAAATACTATATATGCAAAGCTGGAGGGAGGAAAAGATACTCTTCACTTTGCTTTTCGCAGATAGGATCTTTATAAACCTAAGAATAGGAAGTAAAATGAAATTATGATACCTTGTACTCCTAGAAAAAAAATGGATGGAGATCATGTAAGTGATTGTAAAGCAGTGATGAGTTAAGCTAGAAGCGTTAAGTAGTACCACCTTCCCTGTTGCCACTTGTGATCAGCATCTCTGTTCAGGTACTGCTCTGGTGTCCTACGTGGCCTCTGTCACTTGGCAAAAAGAAACAAGACTAGTGACAGAGCAGAACAGTGTGTTAAAATCAGTAGAACTGCAATCTGACCTGCTCCAGAGTCACTGATGTATCCAGGAGCATATAAATCTTTTGCGTGGCTGGCAGTTGTGCACAGTGCCTCTTATGAACTCATGTAGGTCCCTTGACACACTGTTGTGTGCAAATCTGTAGTATATAACTGCTTGTTATGGGCTGTGGAAACTGGCTGCTTCTTCTGCTTGGAAATACAGAAGAACAAAATGAATGTTATAAATGTAAAGCACAGCTGCATCTTCTACTGAGTGCTCTGGCTTAAAGGGATGATTTTTTTTTTTCTTTCAAATCTCAGCTGAAAATAATTTTATGAGTAAAAGATGAATAATTAAATAAGCTGCTTTCCTTTGAAGTACCAAGTGTGGATATGCTTGTAGGCACACAGCTAATGAGGAATTTGTCTGCTACTGTGATTATCTATTCCAGCATTTCTGTCCGCTTCTTCAAGACTAGTTTCATGCAATACAAAAATAAACACCAAAAGGAAGAGTAAACAGAATAGCAAATAATGTGAAGGGATCTTCTCACCTACTTTGAGGTCCTCTATGGCCCTGCTTAATCTAATGGTATTACAGCTCTTCAAACCTTTGCTGCCCTCAGACGTTTGTGATTTTGTGGCTGTCTCCAATTTCTGCTTAGACATAGGCAGAGGCTGCCAATCACAGTGCTAGCTGTCATATGCTCTTAACCAAAACTGTCCAAGCAAAACCTTTCTGACAAAAAGTACATTGTGAATTTTGTCTTTCTAGTTGATTTCCATTGTGTCGTCTTGTCTTGTTTTACTGTTCCCTTTCCTTCTTCATCTCTCTCCATGCAAACACTGAATCATGAAATCTGCTGTAAAAGCTCTTTGCAAATAACATTCCTGCCATATTTAGACCTCTATTCCTTCACCCTGCTTTGAATTACATGCAAGCTACTTGTGATTTTTATGACTTCATTGTTTTCAGTTTTTCATGAGGTAGCTCAGTGAATTAGCTAGTAATTTATTAGCACAGTGAATTAGCAAGAGGACACAGTCTGGGTGGCTTCCCCCTCTCCCCAGGCAGGGAGAACAGCTATTGCATATGCTAGTGTTGCCAAGGGGCCAAGTGCCAGAGAGCCAGCGCTCCAAAGCTGGGAGAGCGTTTGAATGCTGGTGGGAGAATTGGCTGTGTGTTTCACTCACTTTCAGTCTTCAGATGAGGGCCTGTGATGAAGTTGCACTTCTGGGAGAGAACTATTTGTACAGCTTGTTTGTGAATTACTTTAAAAGGCTCATGATTGTGCAGGGAATCTAGTGAATGTCTACAAAGTACTTTCCAAAATGTCTGTGAGGGCAGTTCCACTGGAAATGCTCTTTAACATATTTGCCCTACCCTTGGGGAGTTCTATTTGCAACTGTATTTTCAAGCTGAAAAACCATTTTCCTCACCTTTGTGAATACTGTTTTTAAGTGGGTTGTGAATATCGGGAAGCTTACTTCATTTGTACAAAATAATCTCTGAGTTCTGTTCATCTCCCACCTTATTCTCTGCAACTCTTTATTTTTCTCTCACCTGTTTTCCTTGTCAACAAGTATTATTCAGTCTTCGCAGAGCTGCTCTAACCCACAAACTCTACAGCTTTTCCTTTTACATCTGAGGATGAAGTCTCTCTGTTTTTGTACTGGACTGACTAACCAGGTGAGGCTGGAGACAGACCACCTGAGTCTTCTGATCTGTAGCAGCTGATGCTTATTCTAAAATTTTGATCTAGGATGATGCTGTGCGCATTTAAAGTGCATGCAGAAACATCCACAGATCCCTGCCATTGTGGTGATGCAGGGTGTTTGAGCTTGGGATACGGAATTGTAAGTCTAGATTCAAGAGAGTGAACCAGGTCAGGTGTACCCATACGTGCTGCCAGCAGTCAGTTGGACATAAGTCAGGTAAGCTGCTCTAAGTGTCCTGTGTGAGTAACAGATCTGGACTAATGTGACCCAGAGTAAGTTGGAATATCCTGCATGGTGACCTGTGGCTGAAGTTTTTCAGGGGTATGTAGGTACTGCAGCTTCTACCTTCACTAGCTGATTTTAAAATGCGAACACAGATAAAAAGAACTTCAATTATTGGTGCTCACATGCTGTCATTTTTTTTTTTTGTTGACATCTCCTCTGATTTATGATTTTTTAAAAACCTAGATGGAAAAGAAGAGAAGAATGATTATTTTCTCCTTCCTCACTAGGGAGAGGAAGTGACTCAGAAACTGACCTGCCACACAGAAAGATGCCAGATGTGAAAAAAGATGATATGTTGGCGAGGCGGACCTCACACGGTGAACCTAAATCAGCTGTGCCTTTTAACCAGTACCTCCCAAACAAGAGCAATCAGACCTTCTATGTACCTGCTCCACTTCGGAAAAAGAAAGCTGAACGAGAAGAGTATCGAAAGAGCTGGAGCACTGCAACTTCACCACTTGGAGACAGACCTTTCAGGTAAGACTGGCCTGTTCAACTTCTCCCTTCCTTGGTGATGATGGTTTAACCCTTAGCCAGTTTGTTGCCTTTTCACAAGATACGTGAAGTGCCTTGCACTGTAATAAATCTCTTGCTGAGATGGTACTGATAAACTGTAGCAATTAGTGAAGACGGTAGAAAAGCAAAGAGTGAAAAATCCTTGTCTCGATGTCAGTATTTTACTATACGATGTACTGTATAACTTGTGTTTGACAAGATATTGTTTACAGTGAATATCATGATTGTGATCTCAAAATCAAGGCTGGATGAAAATATTGTGGATAACCTGTTTCAGTTCTCAAGACAGTTGCTCAATACCAGATGATACTGATAAGTAATATTTGATGTATCTAATCAAAATAAGTAATGTTCGTGCTGTGGGGTTTTTTTTAATTGATTTGTTTGTTGTATCTTAAACATTGATATGGTTTATGTAACTGTGACTGTATGCTTCTGCCTGCTGTTTTTGTCAACTGATATTTCACTTCTGATTAGGCTGTAGAGCAACTTCTGGTAAAGAGCATTATCATCTTCCTGCCTCATTCATCAGAATATTGTTTGATTTCTTGATAGAAACTGAATTTGCTAATCTATGTACCAGGCACAACATGCATTAAACTACCTTGTATGTATAATTCATTAGCAAACCTGAAACCATAGAAGAAGAACAAAGTGAAACATCAGGACTGTGTGAAAAGGAGAAAATGGGCTCCATGGCTCCTGAGGAAAGCCTTGTTAAAATACAAGCAGATTTGAATCAAAATGAAGCAAATTCCATAGACCAGTCTCCTTCATGTAGTGTAAAAGAAACAACATCACTCAAGGGAAAAGATGAAGCAGAGATCAGAAAGTTAAGAAGACTTGAACAAGCTGGCATTAAGGTCATGTCAGCTGCCCAGCGCTATGGCAGGTTAGCCCAGCAGTGTGGGAATTTGTGCACGCTTCACATTTTTAGGATTGGCTGTAGTGTGGGCTTCCTCAATCCATTGCAGTTTTACTTCTCCTAACAAAAATCCAGCGTGCTAAGCACTCACATGGCTAGCCTTTTAGTGAAGGTATTGGTATGGAAAAGCTTGTGATGTGGCAGTAGTGCATTGGAGAGTTGTTTGATGCTAACTGTGTTTGTGTTGAGTGGTTGAATTATGTTACAGCATAATGTAAACAAACACCAAGGAAACTGCTACACAAACTACTTGTCACTTTCTACTTAATGCTTTCTTGCATTTAATTAAAAAAACAAACATGTAAATGTATATTGAAAATGCTTTCCTTGGGCAGAAGTTTCATAGACATACTTGCTGGCAATGCAATGTTTTAGTTTACTGACTCACACTTCTAATGTGGTTAATATTTTTAGCTGTGTTAATAAATGTTGCATTTATTTTTAAAGGCAGGAACTGTAAAAGTACAGTGCTTGTTAATACATGTACTAGTTAAAGCATGGACGCATAGTTCAGCAATCATGATTTGACTGGCTTTGGCATAGAGTATCAGTAGTTATTCACTTATTACTTGCATTATTTATTTTTGGATGTAGTTCAATTTGGTTGTTTCCTGTTCTTTAACTGAATAGCTGAATGATGGCTAGGCTCACTGCCCATGCCTTTTCATGATCTGATGTCAAATCCTCATGGGGATGGCCTGCATAAACAGAGTTTTAGCATGTCCAAGGGGTATGCTCTAACATATGATGAAAACGATTTAGCTAAAGGGTGAGTATCCAAGTGTCCTCCCATCTGAAACATTTTCTTTCGAATTGTTAAGGAAAATCTTCATCACATTTCTATTCTGATAGAGGCAATTTCCTGAGATCCAAACTGGTGAAACATGGGGTGAAACCCTGACAGTGAGTAGTTTAGCAGATGCTGGTCTACAATCTGGGCTTTGGAGTGTAGCAGTAGTTGAAAGTACAGCTCGTAAGTTATACAGCTTGTTTGTAGATACAATTAAGCTTGTCTGCAGCCTTATGCATGTCACATAGTCGTACATCCTTTTCTTTGGTCACTCAGAAGCTGTCAAGAGCCAGTGTTTGCATGTGTTTGTGGTCTACTACTTACAAAGACAAATACTAATAAGGAGTAAGTGTAAATTATAAATTAGTCCCTCACTAAATTATAAATTAGTGGCTCAGTTAGTGTGCCAGTTGATGTGGAATCTATAAACCAGTAGACTTCGAAGTCCAAGTCTGTGTTGTTCAAGGTGATCTGTAGCATTAGCTCATGTTTAGCAGTTCTGCACACAGCAAAAAGCACTATTTGCATTTGCATCAGGAGGATGTGCGCCATATTAGTTGAGAACCCCTTTTCCAACCCTGCATTTGATCCTCTTTCTTCTTTTCCAAGTAAGAAGTGCATGTATGCAAATGTTTGGGTCTCTTTGGCATAGAATTGATCTTCTCTTTCTTTGGACAGTCCATTGTTCTGTCTCAGTTGAAGGAAGAAAGAGCAGGTATAACAAGCATGTTCTCAGGAAAAGCAAATCCTGGAATTCGGCAGCTTGGAGAAGGAGGAGCCACTGGTTTTCTACCCAAGCCGAGAGTCAAGAGCAGAGCTTGGCAGCCCAGGCTTCACTGTAATGAAGTAGAAGCCTGTTCCCAAGGGCTGTAGAAAACGTACTGAAGAGGGACAGAGGTTTGGAAAGAACAAGGATATGTTTGTGAAAATGGAAGACTAACAAGTGAGGGAAAGAGAAGAATTGAGTGGTGATACTTGAGGACACAGCAGAGGGCTTGATCACCTTTCTTAACGCCTCATTCTTATTCCCTCTTCTTTGAACTGCTCAATTTCTATCTTTTTGGCATCAAATTCAAATTTCTGTGCACTAAGGGCACCGAATAGTTCTAAGTCTCTCTTAATTCTATACTGTGACCTTTTCCTTTTGCTCTTCCAACATCTTTCTACAATGTCAGCTTCTTTTTTTTTCACTTGAGGTGCTCAGTTGTTTTCCACTTGTTCTGAGTTGTTTACAGGCATTTTCCTCTCAACTTTTTGACTTCTAGATGACACCGGCTGTGACTTTGTGTTCTAGGAGCCATCTAATTGTTCCCTAAGCTGAAACTCAGCGGGGATGTTTCTGGGTTCAGCACAGGAAGAACTTGAACTTGTATGCAAATACATTGTTTGCTCAGAATCTAAGTACTTATCTCCATTACTGTAGTACTTTGTAGGAAAGGACTCAATCGACAAATGCATGCCAAAAGGCATTCATCCTTCCCAAAGGAGTGTGTCATCTCTTTATAACACAATGTTTTGTTGCCATATGATCCTCCATGCTTGGCTGTGGATCTGTCTCTTATTTACACTCCCTAAAAAGAAGAGAACTTATAGATGACGGAGAAGGGGAGGGAAGGAGAGAAACGTGAACAAAATCAAGAGTTTTTGACACATTCTTTGCAAAAGGAATGTGGACTCTAATTTTGATGGTGCATAAGCATGCAAAAGCCTCTCATTATTCTGACATGCAATACAAGTATCCACGAGCCTATATGGGACCCTGTTCCATGGAGCACAAACACCCAGGGTCTGACACTCGGGAAGGTAGCAGCTGCTGTATCAGCATGGACCATGTGGTGTTTCTGTGAGGGCTGGAGCTGGGTGCGCAAGCACAACTGGCCAATCTGTAGTGAATTCTGATCCACTGCAGGCTTCGCAGCAACACTCTGCTTTCTTTATTGCAAGTTGACCCTTAAAAGTACTTCTGGAACTGTCACACACTGATTCAGGAGACCCAAAAATGTCACAGCTTATCTCTGACTCCAGTAAAAACAAAATGTAAGTGAATGGAAAATATTATTAACCTAGAAACTATTGTGGAAGTCTAGTTATGTAGGAAAAGCTGTAAGTTGTTCAGCTACTCATTACAGTGACTCACAGTTGTTATTTTTTGCAAATTTTAAGTCCCAATTTGTTGGTTGCTAAAAACACTAAAAGTGGCTAAAAATGCTCTGTAGCATTGGTGGACATGAGACTGGAAAAATCTATTTGTTTTTTACTAAAGAATCACTTGGTTACACTTAATCTTAGAAACTAAAAGCATGAAGGAATGCCCTCAACCTACCTACACAAATAATCATTCATCTTCAGATCTTTACTTAACAAGTAAATGTAAACATGATTTAATGGAGTACTATGTGATTTTACACATCTTGTGTGTCTGGAGTTCTGAAAATTGTTTCCAAATTGTTAGTTTTAAAAAGGAAGGGTAGTGGAACGACTAGTAAAGTCCAATGGAAGATTCATCAATTTAATCATATTCCCTGGCTTACTTGGCAGAACAAGTCCAAGTGCATATAACTGGTACTTGTTCTCTTTTGTGCCTAAAACTTTCAGAAGAACAGTTCATCTACCTTAGATTAGTGTATTTTCTCTAAAGCTTTCATAGTGGGTGAACCAAATTTCATAAGCAACCATAACTTGAAAGGCAAACTTTTTTTTTTTGTAACTATTATTTAAGCCTCTTTCCCCAGTAGTCAGTTTGTACTTCCAGTATTGCAAGTGTGCAAAACAAAGTGAATTTGAGCACATTACAGCAGTGTATTTGTAACTCATTATTTAGGATTGAGTGATGTGACATACCTGTTCAGCTGTGAAATTTGAACATGAAGATAACCTTGTAGGCCTCTTCATTTTTGTGTTTGCAGAGACAACATCCAAAGTAAACTACTGACCATGGTTTACAGGGGAAAAAAAGTAGAAGATATTGTTGTGAATGGAAGGGATTGGACAGTACTTGAGTATGGAGGGTTGGAAATCTGGAGCGAGAGTTGAGATATTTGCAAACTACCAAATAGCTTTGTGGAATATTCTAATTCTTGAAATTGGAGAAATATTCGAAATATCAGTGATTACAATTTTGGTTTCAGACAGGAGAGTCACCTAGCTCTTGCCATCTGTCTCTTCAGTTAAGAATATTGGCTGCTACAAGTTACAATAAGCTTAGTCTTTCTAGGCACCAGCTGTCAAGGGTATTTGTGGTAATCTTCAGTAGCAACAAGGTAGTGGTGTAATTTCTGAGCAAGGCAGATGGCCCTGTGCTCCAGAATAATGTTATCGCTAGCACATTGAACACCCTATTGTATATCAGCATGGGAGCTGAGGGCTTATTTAGGGGGGCAGGGGAGGGTGGTTAGGGGAAGAATTATGTGTGGATGTGTATGAGAAGAAAAAACAGTTAGCAATATATGGGCATGCAGCCTCAGAGATTACTCAGATCTTAAAAATAAAATAATTAATAAATAAGCTGAGCCTAAGTTCCAAACCTTGGTATTGCAGGATTCAGCAGTGTTGGCTGGGAATCGGGTATTTGCATTGAATCTTTTTTGCTTTGAGGTGTTTGAGAAGTTTAATAATGCCATTCACAGTACTGCATTCAGTGCATTTTGTATGGTAAACTAGTTCTTACTGTTTCTTCTAGCTTTAGCTAAAATAAGTAAAGGTCCAACATGGTTTATTTTCTGTGTGAAGTCCTTGTAGATTTGTAACCTGTAAATGATTCACTTTATTTATAACAAGTCTCTGCCAAGTCTAACAGCAGCTTGAAGCGCATTTGATTAACTGTGCTTGTGTTATGACCTGGAGATGCCTGTTGCCACTCCCCTCTCCTTCCCTGGTGCACCAGGAGCTTTCTTTAATTTTGATTTGTGTCAGTAAAAAGCAAACAAGTGAAGACAACGGAAGCACCCCAGACATCATCCTTCGCAGGGAAAACCCCTTCATGACACGTTACCAAGGGAAGGATTCTGGTTCAGAAGATGAAGCAGCAAGCAAAGTTCCTGATTTAGAAAAGGATGACTTTGCCACTCGGAGAGCCAGGATGAATCAACCCAAACATGTAGTTCCATTTAACTCCTTTATAATTGGACCCTATACACAGAAAGATAAAAGTAAACTGGAAGACAGTAAAAAGCCGTTGAAGGTGGAAAAGCAGGAACGTGCAAGGTGTGCATTCATGTTCTTTCTATTATAATGCTTAATTTCACAATGCATGTCACTGGGTAGGGCTTAGAGCTGTCTTGTCTACAAAAAACTGACACAAATGCTTTATCAAAAAATGATCAGGAAATAGATATAGCTTACCTACTGTAGCTTTCTATCAGAGTATCAATACCAGGAGTGCTTAACCTGAGGCAGCTTATGAGTGTGACTAGTGTAAAATAGAAGATATGCTTTGTGTGTCCGTGCCATCTTTTGCTGAACATTTTAGAATCATGCTTTTGAGTGCAAGTTTTTCATCTAATGCTTTTTTTTTTTTTTTTTTTTTTTTTTTAATACTCTGCATGAATCATGGGCTCAGATAAGTCTTAAGTTAATGCACTGAATACCTGTACCTGCTACACAGACTGAACTGTCACATATAAACCTGGTATTTCTTTTATGGTAATGCTTTTGTAAATGAAGCACGGCTTAAAGGTTTCAGCCTAGAAAATCTCTTCTTTCTTCAGATCAGTGATACTAACCTTTATTAAGTTGCTGTATATAAGTATCTGCAAGGCACCCATCTTTTTCAGGAAACAAGTATTTTGATTATTTGTGCAAAGAGAAACGATCCTAGATAAGACCACTATATACACATTGCATGGGGAACTTGATTGTAATAACTAATACATTCCAAAAATTCTTTTAATATCTAGTAGCTCTTTTCAGTTATGCAAAATCTGTCTCTTGGTTTCTGGTTTGATTATATTAACATTTTTCAATGGGTGGTTTGGCAGGGCATCTGAAGAACTCACAACCATATTTTAGTATTCTAATGTTATTGACATGACTCTAAGATCAAAGAAATTCTCTAGTATGTTTGCAGGCAAAACTTGAATTCAGTTTGCTAATAATATGCAAATGACATATTTGTAACAAATCAAGAGAAGGCTTATTACAGAAATGCTTAATACAGTAATAACTCCAAGATTTCTGTTGCTTGAACTAGAAACAGGAGTCGTGCAATGAAGTGATCTCAGTGGACCATGAGCAGAGCAGTGTAGATGAAGTCATTGGATGTTGAAACTCTTATGTTTACTTCCTAAGCTAAATGTAAAAATAATCTGCTATAAATTTTTTCTTCTTGTGCTTTGAACCTCTTCTATTGATACTGACTTATCATTGCTCCTTCACAATGTCTTTTCTTGCTGAAATGGAATGTGTTAAATTAGAGGAAGCCAGGTGCACATGGCATCAGCAAGACAAACAGTGACATGCAAAGAGAACCCACCTCTGCAGACTGAGAAGAATAAGTCAGAGGAGGAAGAACAGGTGAAAGTAGTTGATGCTGAGAGAGATGATTTGGCTAAACGGAAATCTCAGTGTGTCTTTCCTCACCTACAAGAAGATATGATTTTTGTGAATGCCTCTATAACAAAAGCAGATCTGGAGACATGGAAAAGATTGAAACTGTCAGGAGAGCCCAGGTATAGTTTCTCCCTGTGGACGACAGGATTGGCACTGTAGGATGAACACTGCATGTTCGTTTTGTCATGGTCTGTTTGTGTGCATTTGTGTTTTTAACCTTGAAGATGCCTTGATGACAACCAGTCTTCACCTATTAAAATTTTCATGAGGCATCCAAAAATCCTTGTAGGAGTGCTATCTATCATGAAACAGAAACGTGTCCATTATTTAGAAAATTACAGTAGTTCCCCATTGAGCTTTGCTCTTAACGTCATCTCAGCAAAGTTTTCATTTTGTCTTGAGAATCAGTCTGCTCTGAAGCTGCTGTAATCTGAACAGCACAAAGGTTCACATGGCACTGCTAAGTCAGTAGCCTGATGATGCTGCTAATAGAGCTGTCTGCAGAACATGGGGCATTGTATCTTGGGAGAACTAACTGAGAATCACAGAATCATTAAGGTTGGAAAAGACCTCTAGGATCATCTAGTCCAACCATCTACCCACCAGCAATATTGTAAACCGTTTCCCTAGGTGCCACATCTACCTTTTCTTAGGTAGATGTGACTCCAGGGATGGGGACTTTACCACCTGCCTGGGCTGTCTGTTCCAATGCTTCACCACTTTTTCTGAAAAGGAATGTTTCCTAATATCCAAACGGAACTTCCCCTGATACAACTTGAGGCCATTCTCTCTCATCCTGTTGCTGTTACCAAGGAGAAGAGGCTCACCCCTACATCACAACCTCCTTTCAAGCAGTTGTAGAGAGCCTCGTCTTCTCCAGATCAAACAATGCCGGTTCCCTCAGCCGCTTCTCCAGACCCTTCACTAGCTTTGTGTCCTTTTCTGGGCGCTCTCCAGGGCCTCAATGTCTTTACTGTATTGAGAGGCCCCAGACTGATCAGCATCTCTTTGTCTTAATATGTCTGTACTGCGTTTGAGACCTGAGCTAATGTATCTACATGGCATCTTACTGTAAAGCAAGATGCTGAGTAAATATGCCATTACTCTTTGTCACTGCAACAGTGTCTGCAGGAGCCTTGTCATATGGCATCAACATGCTTATATCACAAGCTAAGGCTCCACAAAGGGAACTGGTAAAAAGTGGTTATTCTAAGCTATTTCCCTGTGGAGATGGACCATAATGTATGCAGGTGATTTGTGACTTCAGGAGGAAAGGGTAACAACTCCTGGGCTTCCTGTTTAGGCGCATGCCATTTTCCAATTAAAGGTAGCCATCTGTTCAGGCATTCTGTTAACAATGTGAGTACTGTATGTAATTCTAGCTCTATTACAAACCACCAAAAATCAACCATTCTCTCATCTCAAAGATATTAGTAATCTCTCCATTACATTTGAGGTCAATTATTAAATTATTATTCAAATCAAGATTCAGTTCCCCCTTCTCAAGATGGGTGAATTGCCCTTCGTGATGCTCTTGTGCCACTGGCACCCCTGCGTGACAGGTGGGGTGCACTGGTGCTGCCGTCCCAGGTCTGTGTGGACTGATAAGGGAGCTAAAGCTTTATCAGGACAAAGTCCCTGTTTCTGAGTGGGCCATGGCTATCTTCCTTCCCCTAAGCAAGGGCTTTCATTAATGTAACCCTGGAGTTTTCCCAACAGGTCCATGGACTTTATCTATCAGATCACAGTGTGCCACACCTCTTTTTATCTGTGTCCTTGAATTTTTAAAAAAGACCCTTTTAAAAGCTTAGGGGCATTTAATTTGCTTTAGTCTGGGGTCTCATTTGGGATGAATTCTCTTATTCCTCATTCTGACTAGTGAAGAAGATTGCAAATGTCCCAGTGACACTCCACCAGCAGCTGAAGTCACAGTGGAAGCAGCAGTCCAGGATGATTTTGCTGTCCGCAAAGCCAGAGCAAACAGAAAGGCTGGTAGCCTCAAGCAGAAATTTGTGCATTTTGGGCCGGTAACTGAAATTGATCAGCAGAAGTGGGACAAGCTCAGTATCGGCAGAGCTTCACGCAGGTGTGAAGCAGAAGAAGAAAGCGGGAAAGACAGAGTGAAGGTTCACTCGGATGTTGAAAGCTCTCTTCCAACCACTTCTGGCAGTCTCCAGTTTGCTGAGCACAGTGATGCAGTATCTAAGCCACAGAATGAGCCCAGGTATTTGGTGTGGCTTAGGATGCACTGCTGAGCTGGAATCTGGACCTGTTCCCACAGGAGGCTGGGCTGCATGGGGGTGGCACATGCCTAGGAGCTGCTTGCACGCACAGCCCTGTTCAGAAGGCATCTGATGCTTTCCCAGCATCATAACATGTTTGGAGTTATGGAAAACAATGCTGTGCATATGCCTTCCAAGCATTTACCTCAACAGCTCTGGCTAGTGGTGAAATCGCTGGTGTCTCAGAAGCTGAGCTATCTTTAAAGCTTTCTGCCTCATGATCTTCAGCAGTATTTCTCTGTCTGCTTTCACTGCATTAGGAATTTGTTGCTCAGCTTTCTGGCCTCACTGCTGTTCAGAAAATGCTTTCTTCAGTCCTAATGGATTTACTTTCTTTTTGAAGATGTAGTGCTGTAAAACTAAGGTGTATTTGTGCTCTGTGTTTCTGGCATTTATCTGGAGAGAATGACAGCTCAGGGAAGTTAACATATTAACAGAGCCTAAATTTATTTGGCTTTTCTTTAATTGCTTAGTCTGCAGCTATAGCAAGATTTTTTTTTTTAATGAATGCATTTAACAAGCAATTCTTTCCGTGAAGTTTGTGTGCTTATAAACCATTTAGCAAGCTGAGTTGAAGGACTCCTCCCCTTTTGTTTCATTTGACCTGAGAACATTTTGTCTACCTCATTCTCTTCATGACCCCCTCACTAGTGAAGTAGCGCAGCCAGGTACAGATGAACATTGCAGGAGCATGCCATCACCTGTTGCTACTACTGATGTCATCTCTGAGAAACAAGCCCTGTGCAGCTCAAACAAACAGCAAGAAAGCACCAAAGAAGACAGCAGTGCACATTTACCAGACATTGAGAGAGACGATATGTTGGTTAGAAGGATGGGGACCTTTCAGAGACGCACGACTAGCACTGTTCCAATACATTGTCCTCCTCTGTCAGTAGCTCAGGAGAAGGATTTGAAGACTTCACGGGAAGCAGAGAGGTCAGAGAACAGAAGCAGATCACTCTGAGCTTCATGCCTGGTTTGTGTGTGGTGTGAACTTGGATCAGTCAGCAGTGTTATTCCATTCTGCATTCAGCCTTTAAAGATGTGTTTTACTCATTCATCATGGCATGTGTTCTGTTTTATGAAATTACTTACAAGAATGTATCCTATGAACATAAAACAGTCTGCTTTCTTTCATAATATTTAAATACTTCAATTGTTAATTGCTGCTCAGCATGAAAACAGTCTTTCATCTTTTGGGGGGATTTTTGCAATCCATGGTGCTTTCCCCAGAGTTTTGTGCCAATTTCTAAGAGAATAATTCCTTGCATATATTTTTATGCAGTCTCCAGCTTCTAACATAACACCTACATAAGTGTGGCATTCAGAGTAGTTTCCTCTTGCTCTCACTCCTTGCACTGTAGTTAAAGATGCCTAGTTGTTCATCACCCTGCAGCTGTGTTTTGAGTAGCAGTACCCCACATTGCCTCAACAGCCGCTTTCCTTTGGGCTGTACAAGTGAACATTATCATGGAACAGTGTCACTTGTCTCTCTGAGCAGTACTGTAACGCAAGAAGAGAGCCAAGAACAGCTTGAAATCCCTCCTCAGCAGAGTGGTGGAACAGAAAACAAAGTGAAGTTTCCAGATCCGCAAAGAGATGACATGTTGGCCAGAAGAACTGGAGCTTTTCTAAAACAGCCGGGGCCAAGTGTTAAGCAGTTCCTTCCCATGCCATTTTCAAAGCAGCAGAATAAACAGGGCACAGCTAGAGAACTTGAAAAGAAAACTGTGAGGTAAGAAATTCTGTTCTCTCTTTCCCTTGCAGTGAGTCCTGTGGACTGTTTGTCGAGATCTCTTGATCTGGAAGAGTTGCTGTTGGCCCAGCAGTCATTTCTTCTATACTCATCCTTGAATCTATGCTAACTCATTCTGCTCTAGTAAGCAATGTAGGTTTTCTGGCCTTTTTGGTAGAGCCTTGTAAAGTCTTAGACCAAAGAGGTAGCGGATGCAAAATTCTAACAGCATGTGAAAATAGGTATTTATGTAGCAAGATTGTGTGACATTTGTAGAGGTTTCTATTTAAATAGGTGCTAATCATTAAAAATATTTCCAGCTAGAAACAGAGGTGGTGGATACAGTAGATGAATGTTTGTCTATAGCTTAGATAGTGTCAATGACTCCTAAACAAGATAAGAAAGTTCTGGAATTAGATTCCTCCTGGTAAGGTTTGGTGTCTTTGTTTAGATGAGCAGCACAGTGTGGGGAAGATGGAGGTTTAAGCCTTTGGACAGAGCCATGTGTTGGCTGTTTGAGCTATGTGCAAGCAAGACTGGAAAGTTATCGCTCATCAGCCTCTTCAAAGTGCATGAGAGAGGAAGGATACACAGATACCTGTGCATACATAAATGGAAAATAATGTGCAGCTTAGCCAGGAGTGGCTTGGTGTTGAGAAGACCTTCATTTGAATAGCTTAGTTAAAAAACGTTCTCAAAATATGAATCTTTAGGAATTTTATGTTACTGGCATAGAAGAATGGAAATGCAAGCATTTTGCTCTAATTGTTTTGTGTACCTAAAGCTGTGAGTTTGTAGAATTTTCTTATTAACTTGCAGTCACACTTTTCATTATGTATATGTGATTTTTCAAATGTTGTTTAATACATTTCTTTGCACTGCTGCCTTTGGCTCACTCAGGCCTGAACAATGTCCACAAGTCTGCATTACTAGCTCTGGAAAACCTGTAATTCTACCTCAGCGAGAGCAGCAGCAAGGGCAGGAAAGATGCAATCTCCCTTCTGCAGGACAAGAGGATACTGTGTGCACTGCCCAAGTGGGTGATCATATCCTTAATGAAGTCCACCTTGATCAAACATCTAAGCTTCAGGTGGTTCCTGAGGAAAACAGAACTGAAACATTGTCATCCAAGGATGAGCATCTGCAAACGTGAGCTCTGAATGGTGTGAATCACGCAGCTTGTACACTCTTTGCTCTTCTACTGTGTGTGCACTTCAGAATTCAGATTTTGCATTGCCTGGTGTGTTTTCAGTCCAGACTAAAATCCTGTATGTCTGTACACACTTCGAAAAAACAAAAAGAGTATTTGTGTAATGTTTTCTTTTCTACAACTAATGAAAACAAATATTTGATTGCAATATTTGTGCGCATACAAGAATCGCTTATGAGTAGCAGAAGTTCAGCCAGACTCTGCTGGGCATCTCTAGAGATGCATGTCTTGCTTTTTTGTGATCAGAAAATATTGCAGTGTTGACTTTTGTATTTGATGTTGTTTTATGATAAATGCCAGATACGGACATGTCATTTGCATGACAGGCACTCTAAACAAGACAGGCACTCCAGTGAATGACACTGACTTGTGTATTACCAGTACCTTTTTTCAGCTGCACCAAAACAAACAAAAAAAGGAAATCGTATGGTAATGTTGATTTGAGCACTGCTGTGGAATATAACCATTAAGTTTTGTCTCCATTCATCACATATGTGGCACTTTAATGTAAATGTCAATATATTGTCTACTTTCAAAAACTATTTTCTACATCCACTTTAGGTATACTGTAGCACATTTTTATAATGGAGATATTAGGCAGGGATTAATGATGTTTTTGGGCAGTCTGACCTTTGAATGATTAATAAGGTAAGTGCTGTGTATTGAATAGACCATCTCTGAACAGTATGGTACATTTTCTTTTGGTTTGCTTTACCAGGACAGGTTGGATGTTCGAGGGACTGTTAACCAGATTTTATGGGTCCAGTTGCAATTAATATATAATGTGTTTATCAACGCTCTAATTTTATATTTGGTCTTGTAGATTCGGCCCCAGAACTGCTGTGTCTGATGACGCAGAGTAAGTTGTCTTGTGTTCACAAGATTCTCTTTTAAACAACTTACACTGCATGCTTTCCAGTCTTCCTACTAATTTAAAATGCAGTTGATGCCTCATAATTATTTTGCAGTGTTTCAGCAAATAAATTTTTCAGAAATGTACTGAAAAATGGAATGCAACGTGGCTTACATTGCAGCTAAAAATAATTTATACATAGAAACTCATAAAAACTGAGCATAACACCAATGTGCAGCTATTGCTTAAAGCATTATTTCTTCTCTTTTTTTTCTTTTTTTTTTTCCTTTTTTTTTTTTTTTTTTCTTCTCCTGAGTTTTCATTGCCTCTAATCCACTGTAGGTTAGGAGATTTGGGTTGAACTTGGACTGGGTATTGGAGGGAAAAAAAAACCAAGTGTGACCTATAACGAAGCCCAAAGCAAGATAAAATTCATTGTGATCTTCAGAATAATTGTCAGGAATACAAATTTTCAGCTATTCCATTATTGTATATTAAAGCTTTCTTTTGAATTCTTCTAGGTTGGGTTTACTTTAATAATACACTAAACTTTACTTCTTTAAGCTTCTCACCTGTGTGCTTTACATTTAACCAAAGGAGTAGGTTGGGGGCATTTATAGCAATTAAAACTTTCGTCTGTGGATGAATATGAACAGAATAATGTATAGTGTTACTTAAAAAGCCATGTTGGAAAATTACAAAGTACAGGAGTTCAGAAGCAAAGAAATAATTAAGAACTACTCACATAATGTGTCTTTAATATCCTTATTTTGTTCACAGAAATGCATGCACCTTTCCTGTCTCCCAAATTAAATCAGAAAATAAAATGGCATAGAGGCTTTTTTTTTAGTTTACAAGATCTATAGTGTACAAGTGTATCTCTTTCATGCTGTTCAAAGCCTGTGTCCACTGCCCATAGAACCAAGGAGTAAATATAATTATTTTCAAGAAGCAGAAATCCTATCGATCAAAATGAGAGATTAGATAGCATAGCAACACAGAATTGTGCTTTACAGTGATGCCTCTCCTGCCATTTCGTAGAGCATTACCTATCTCATTGATTTGCTTATTTGTTTCCCCACAGTTTTGCATGCCTGTATTAAATGGAAACATGAGAGAAAGTATACATGGAGGCATCAGAGTGTTTTTGGTTGTATTATTTGAGAGTAGCGAAGATATGAATAAATCATATTGTTTATTTCACATGCATTTTGTTTAAGAAGGCAAAACAATACATGTTCAAGCCTTATTGTCATCCTTTCCAGATATGCCACAGTTTACAGAGCAACTGTTTTCCTAAACTGCCTGTAAAGTTCTTACAAATGTAAGATTGCATTTTTCCTTCTGAAGTACTTGCAAAAAATCTAATATAATGGGGCTCACAAGTAGGAAAAATAAATTGAACTGACATTTTAAATGCTTCCAAAATGTTTGTCAAGTCTCCTTTGAAAACTGTGACTTGTATTCAGCCCTAAACTTGGAGCTATTCCGGATACATAACCGGCAGCAGAACTGCCATGTTAGACTAACCAAGTTCCCGTTGCTGGTTGGTCACCACCAAATTGTGTCAGCAACCCCAGGGCTGTCTCCAGCTCCCGAAAAGGCAGTCCTCAGCATAAATTGGAGTAAAGGAGACAGCCCTGTCTAGATGTTGTGATTGCTTGGAGTCCTCAGCCTTTATTAAAGGCAGAGGACAAGTGTGTGAACACTGCAGGAGGGCAGCAAAGGTGGCTTGTGGTTCCCTCTTTTCTTTCTCTGCTCCCAGACTCTTCTGTGGCCTTCTGTCAGGTTTCCAGTTCCTGTTGCTTTTCAGTGCTTTTCCTGTTGTGTTCTGCCCAGCCTATGAGTTAGAGCCATTTTGTGTCCAGCAGGGGCTGTGCCAATATTCTGGGGCATCTTCGTTTCTCTCCAGATTAGACTGAGCGAAATGGAGAGAGAAAACTCTCTCTGTGATATAGCTGAGCACTCTGTTCTGTGGCAAACTGTTGGCAGTACAGTCTCCACTAAAAAGGAAGAGGCACAGAAGAAGGTTAATTTCATGTGGTTGAAATTCATGGATGTATCTCTTCTCCTTGGAGTTGCCTTCCACATACCTAGCATGTTGTTGCTGATCGGTCCCTCTCCCATCTCTCAAAGAGATCCTTTGAATTTTGCTGGCAGTGTGACAGCCCAGTGTTCATTTAGGCTTAGACTGACTTTATACTTTAAGACCAACATATGAATTATAGTGGACTGAGAATTTTGAGTATTTATTTACTGGAGTCTGATCCTTTAGCCATCCTGTCTCTTTTTTATGTTTGGTTAGGGTTTTTTAAATCTTACTGTGTTTATAAATGGTAATGCAGCCACATAATAAATGCTCTGCATAAGTATTTTAACATATTCTTATAAAAATTTTTGCCATATTTCTCATTTTTTGAATTAAATAGTCTGACCACTCAAGTCCTTGAGGACGTTTTTATTCAATACTTACTTGGACTTGTTTTTTTGTTGTTTTTTGTTGTTGTTGTTGTTGTTGTTGTTGTTTTCAAAAAAAGAAGCTCTATAGCACCGCTGACAATAACTGTAATTTGAAAGAACAAAGTAGTGTAACTTAAAAACAATCACAGTATTCCAAAGAATCAACCCTTCAAATTATAGTGTTGGTTTGCACAATGTTTTTTTCCCAGATCTTTGTCAGAACAGCATATCTGATACTGGTCAGAAGAAAGGCCTGTTTCATCCAGACAGTGTAGATGCTATTCCAGGAGCTTTGCAGAAGATTTGTGATTATGAGCTCTGTATTGTTAAATCTCCTTATTTACATGTATGCTCTGTGCCTGTTGATCTGGCATGTGATTGAAGGAAGAAGTAATTCTATCTATTCATGCAGGTGTTGACAGACTGGAGACATTTATATCTTATATAAACAATTTGTAAATTATATAAAAAAGGGAGAGGAAGAAATGATGTTGGACTCATAGTGAAAGTCTTCTGATGGAAGCTATGAGTTCTGGCCTCTGGTTTTCTTCTGTAGATGAATTTGCATGGCAGAGAAATCTGTGTAGGCCATCTGGTTGGCCTTTTCCCCATGTTCAGGAAATGAGGTGGATCTTGTCAATGGCTGTTAAGTGTTGGTCATTGCAGGAAAGAATGGATTGAGATGACTCCTTCAAATTGCTCCCCTGGGGAGGCAGATTTGCACAGTAACATGTTACTGGAGCTGCTGTTTGGTTGAACCTATCTGGTTGCTAATCCATGGCAGTGAAAACCCAGCAGCATGAGGGAATGGCTAAAACAGAAGGTGCATATGGGGATGTAGTGTATGGCTTGATTCCTGGGGTAGGTTAAAGCCTTTTCCAGGGTGCCTTTTGTATTGCACTGTCAATAGCTGTAAAGTCTTTGTTCTGTTATTTTTGCTTACTCCAAGTGAAGGTGGGGAAAAAGAGAAGCAAAAAATTAGCTTCTCATTGGAATGTCAGTATACCTGGCAGAGAGTATTTTTATTTTTATTCTCCCACCCCAGATGACAGAGGGCTCACACCCTCTGCAGGAGCAGTTATCAGCACTTCAGGTCCTCTGTTTTCTCCTACTCTATGCGAATGAAATATTCTTTGATATGGGGGAGTGGTACGAGAAGGGATCTATACAGTCAGTCAGACCTGGCAGGCACAAAGTGGCAAATACTTAAGACTAAAGGTTTTTCCTTAGTATGAGTTTCAAATGCACTTAAACTGGAATAAATCCACTAATGGGTTGTGTTAATGTATCTCCCAACTTACCTTACTAGTCTGCAAAACAGAACTGAAATTTAAATGTTCTTTAGTAGACTTTCAGTTTTAAAAACAACAAAATTTGCAGTTTCTTTGGGTTCTATTTCTTCAGAGTACTCCAATCCAGCCCTGAGCAATGCAACTCTTAAAATTACCCACAGAGAAACCCAAAGAAGTGTACCCCTCTCAGCATTCTTTTTAAGGGATGAAGCATGGTAGTGTGCTAACCTTACCTTTTGTGCTTGAAGGCTATAGGGTGTGTATTCTGTCTTGTGTTTCTGAATATATGCCCACTAACAGGATGGGATCTGTGCATGTCCTTTTCTGTCCACTGTCCAGACCTTTCCATTTCCCCTGAAGAGTGAGTTGTTCACATCTTTGCTTGCCTGAATATAAATGCCAGCTAAATACATGTATATACAGCTTTCAGTGTCTATTCACTTCAATTACTGTGTTCACACTTGCCTACAACTCTTCTTCATTTGGTGCTTCTCCTGCTAGTTTGCTCACCTACAGCTGCAGATAATCATTTGGAAACTGCTGTGAAGTCACCTCCTGTGGAACTGCATGGCTTTTTCTCCCCCCTTTTTGCTTTTAATGGCCCAGCTGAGGTCATGTCTCACTAATAATCGGTAGTGGGGGGAACTAGTAAGTACATTATCTTCATGTGAAGATCTTTAAATAATATGAATGATGGTATAGTATCAAACCATGACCTTTTTTTCCTTTAACTCTCCAAAGGTCAGAAACAAAAATAGCATGTGTATAAAGAAACTGTTTTGTCCCGAACACAATTGTTTGTTGTACAGTCAGCTTTCCCTTTGTTAGGTCAACCTATGAACAAGTTGCTGCTGATAGCATTGAGTTTCTTTGAGGCAGGGAGGGGAGAGGAGGCAACATGCTGTGCGCGCTGCATGTGCTTCTCTGGGCGGGCTCTCCTGGTTCCTGTAGCAGTAGCATTTAGCCAGCCACACTACCCATGATGTACTTCTCAAGCCTCTCTTGTTTTACAGTAAAATGGAAGCTTCTGTCTGCAATATAGTTGCAGTGGGTCAGTGAGAACCCAATAGGAAACATCTTCAAAAACTTAAATATTCTGAACCCACCTCTGAATAGGATAATTTTAACAAAAGCCACTGTCAGAGTTTTATGGTTAGAAATGCTTCACAGTGAGAGACAAAGTTGCTGTTGGCTAACAAAAACAAGAGAAAATTGAGGAGTACAGTGCCTGAAGTACTGCGTGGAAGTTGTATGGGTGCTAATTGATCTTTCTCAGGGATTGCTGCACTGGGAGCTCCGTAACAGTGCAGGTGTCTGATCCTGCTGCAGCACCCTCATGTGGCTTTTGCTCTTACAAAGCTGAAGAAGTATAAGATTATAAATAACACTGTGCTTCTTATTATTCCCTCTTTGTTTAGGAGCGTGAGCATGTTTGACATGAGAAGTGAGGAAGAAGCCATGGCTCAGCCTCACAGCAAAGCTCGCCATGAAAAGCTGCAGAATATACACAACCAGCTGAAGGAGGACGAGACCAGGTGGCAGGATGTGAGTGTACCACTGTGTCTGCAATGCTGGCATTAGGGCCAGCCAGCTAGGCAAAAAAGCAAGGCTTGCTAAATCTATGATTGCTCTCTCAATCAGAACTCTTTTTTTTCATTTTTTTCAGTGCTTTGTTGAGAAAAGCATAGAAGTTCCTATTTTGTTGTACTTTACAGGACACACAGATGAACCAGCTCTTTTGCTTTTTAAGAAAATGTAATTAAAATCTAAAATCTGATTGCATAAAAATGAAAGCAGAACACTCCCATTTGGTAACTTCTCAAATTTTTCTAAGTAGAAAATTCCTGAAGTGTCAAAGTGATAAATATATAGGTTGGACTTGGCTTCAATAGATTTGGTTACAGAAAGATTTTCCATCTTATTCAAGCAAACACATTCCCCTTTAAGTTAGATACACCTTGCTTGCATTGCAAGCCCTTTCCAAACTGTCTTTATTCTAAGCATTTTTAAGTTGTCGTGGCAATTTTGCATTATCTTCAGTAAACTGAAAGCATTAGAAAAACATTGTTCACAATTTGCAGGCAAATTAGTATCAGAGCTTCAGCATCAATCCTGTTAGTTCCTAAAGACTGATTTTAAATGAGGAATATTGGAGTTGCTTTTCTTCTTTTAAATCTCTTCAAACAGCTAGTACAGTAATTTCCAGTTGTGAGGACAGCTGCTATGAAACAGGTTTTTATAGAAAATTCAAGGCAAAGCCCCAAAAAAGAACAGTATATACAACTAATAAAAAACTTTTAGTAGAACAATGAAGGATTTCAGCTGAGTGGTCTGTATGTGTGGGAAGCCATAATTTCCCAGCAGAGATAAGAATGAGCCCAGAGGAATTCAAGAGGTTTGAGAACTCTTCGCTATTGAATGGAAAATCCTCTGAGCGAAAGTGCACAACTTTTCCAGGCCCTTAGCACCTTACGCACCAAACTAAAAGTTCTGAAGAGCTACTAAATATTCCAGCAGTGGAATGTCCTTGGCATTCCGAGGGTTTTGTAGAGATGACACTACATTCATGGTCTCATATTCTTCACGTGCTCATGCTGTAAATTTGCCAACAATTAACAGTTTCATAGCTTTTTCTATTTCCGTTGTTTTTCTAATGAATAAGAGCTGAAAAATATAAACCTGTCTTCTATTTAATTGGAGAGAGAAAGGCTTATGTTATGACATTTGCTAATGAAAAACTAATTTCCAAACAATAAGCAATAGTGGGAGTAGCTGAATAAAGAAGTGCTTTTGTACTTCAACGAGAATTATTAGTAACTGAGGAAGAGGAAAGGACCATGTTTCATGAAGGGTTTATGAACTGATACATGTAGGTCACGTGAAGAAATACTTTAATGAGCACTCCCTTGAGTGTAATGCCAATAATTTGTGGCTTTAAGCTAAATTAAAAGTGACAAGGTTTGTTCCTGGTTTTAATAAAATAAGTTATTCTTGCAGTACCTTCTGCTGTTTACCGATAGAAATGCAATTAAAATATTTGGAAAACCATGTAATTAATGAAATAACCTTTGAATTGAGTATGTGTGCAGAATCTCTGTTTTTTATTAAAACCAGAATTTGTTAGAGTGCATGAAATATAATGTGTATACTAATCTCCTGATGTTGTGAAGTTAATTGCAAATGTGCCCCCATGGTTTCCTATGAGGTTATTTTTCTTTGCAAAACTGCTGTGGAGGTTAATTTTTACTGTAAAATTCTGTTTCTTTTCTAGTTGATTATTGAGAAATTTTACAACTTAGAAACACTTCTTCGCTTGTTTTATTATGAAACAAATTCTTTTTCTGTATGTATTGCTCGTGCATTCATAACCCAAGCAGGATGCAGACATAGGTGTGTCCCACATGAGGTGCCTCCTCTGTATTTTTTTGTTTTAGAGTCAGGCTGATTTTGCAGGAAGGATAAGGAACTAGAGCCACTGGGTCTTTTTGGCATTTTTGGACAGGTGGCTTCCAAGTAGAATATGATTAGTACTTCAACAAGAATGTATTGTGTATTCAACAATAATTCTGTATTGCTGCGTGCAAATGATAGTCTTGTTTCTCTGTCATATCACAAGTCTACCAGATGTGAGCCACTTTAGTCCATAGTGTTGCTGAGATCTGGGCCCAAAATAACTGGGGGACGCTTGTAAGGAAGATACAAGTAACATTTTCATTTTATGGTATGATCACCGTTTCTCTTTAAAGCAAACACCAGAGCCTGGTCTACAGGCAGATGCAAGCATTACAAAGCTTGGCTGGCTGGATTCATTGATTCTTTAAGGCTGGTTTTTAGCTATTTGCAATTCTGCATTCAGCTGCCTTCTTTCTCTCACAGGACTTGGCTAGGTGGAAGAGTCGTCGAAGGAGTGCTTCCCAGGATTTAATTAAAAAAGAAGCTGAGAGAAAGAAAATGGAAAGATTATTGTCTGGAGAGGGAACAAATGAGCGCAGAAAAAGCATCAAAACCTACCGAGAAATTGTGGAAGAGAAGTATGTTTTCTTACTGAAGTGCAGAGGCATGTCTGAAAATGCTGTATGCTTCATAGGGGATAGGTGGTTGTGAACAGCCATGCCTGCAGGGCTGGAGTAAGGGAAGGAAAAGGATAATGATGGAGCAGAGGAAGTAGGAATGATTTTTAGTGTGAATTTTAATGTGATGATCTCTCTTGTGTCATCTCCTGTGCAGAGAGAGAAGAGAACGGGAGCTTCATGAGGCGTACAAGAACGCAAAGACCCAGGAGGAGGCTGAGAGCATTCTCCAGCAGTACATCGAGAGATTCACCATTAGTGAAGCTGTCCTTGAGCGTTTGCAGATGCCAAAAATCCTGGAAAGAAGCCATTCAGTGGAGCCAGATTCCCCACTGAAAGACCCAAATCCTCTGAGATACTTAAGGCAACAATCGCTGCCTGCTCCAAAATTCACTGCCACCATTGAAGCAACCATTGTTCCCACCACTGATCTAGAGCCCAGTGCTTCGACAGGCCGCACATCTCCCAGCAAAAGTGTTGTCTCCAAGGCTGTGCCTATGCTGACACCCAAGCCTTACTCTCAACCCAAAAATACACAGGAAGTTTTAAAGAACTTTAAGGTAGGATACATCACACTCCTGTAAGTAAGTTAGGTAGCAAAGAGATCCTGATTAAATAATCACAACCTGTAAATGATTAATGCAATTCAAGTAAAAAAAAAATTAGAATTATACTGAAATATACTGTTAAAAAATTCAGCTGCATGCCTTGTCCTTTTCAATTTAATGGTCTTTTCTTGGTTACCAACTTTCTTAGCAACTTGACTGTTCAGACAAGAATATTTGCAGTGATCATTTTTTATCAGGCTAAATTTCTTCAGAGGACAGAACAAAGAAGGGGCATTTTGTGTGGAACAGGTTAGGAAGGAGTATGTTATCATGCTTTTTTAGTTTTTAAACAAGGAAGGGAGATGCAGAGAATGAGAGTAGAATGCTGAAACAGTGGAGAAAATGAAGACCTGGGATGTGTTAGAACAGGCTGGGATAAGCTAAGTTTGAAGAAATCTGCTTCTAACAGTGCCTGTACAAAAGCTGAGGCTTCCCCAAGTCTCATGGCAGCCTCTGCAATTGGCAGTGTGAAACTTACTGGCAAGAGTGTCCCAAACCTACATACGTCTGGTCCCTTGTCTCTGCCATGGCGATTTGCTACTTTGATTGTGGTCCCTGCAACCCTTCTGATGTCCCAGTAGCATTGCTACTGTGTGTATTCAGGTTGCTTACCCTTACAAAAAGTTAGCTTCATACAGATGGTGAAGAAGCACATTGTGATGTTCGTAAGTGCTTGAAATCAGTCCCAGCTCTTGTGAAATCACCTCCCACACAATGCTTTTTTCAATGAAATGTGAAACTGACAATTCCTATTTTTCTTCAACCTTGTTTGGTCTTCTCCTACAGTATACATTTTAGGACCCAGTCAAATTTTTTTGTGTGTAGTTTTGTTTTTTTTTCTGTGATCTCTCGTGGGATTTGGACATTACATTAGTCTATATATAGTTCACATATACAGGGAGAAACTAACACGTGAATGCTCCTTCACCCTAGCCCCCACTAAAAATCTGTCTAGATCTTGTTTGCTTGATGTCAAAGAATGTGACTTGGTTAGAATGACTCCCTAGACTATGTAGCTATTGCATTATTTTGCACCCAAACACCAGTCTTCAGTGATTCTTGGCTCCAGTGACAATGTATTGACTTGCTCCAGATCAGGAGAGGAGTGTGTTTGTTTAACTTTGAGGCGAGGGCATCTGTCCTGATCATTCAAACATTTGGTTTTCCTCTCTAATATAAATAGAGAAATGTCTTAGTCTAAACAGAGACATTAAAATGGATGGTGTGCCCTGCCAGTGTTTTTCTGGCTTTTATATTTCTGAGGTTTTTCATGACCTGTCTCTCTAGTAGATAATCCAGCACACAGTCCCAGAAGACTTGGGGATCAGTGTCTGCCCACGCTTGCATTTGGAAATAAACCCTTAAACTTGTGCAGAGGGGAGTGATGGCAGTGAGGAAAGGAAGGGAACTTTTCACTTGAAAAGCAGTCAGTAATGGTAAAGTGCTTGCGGAGCTGTTTCTCCCCAGTATGGGGACCAGTGGTGTGAGGTGCTGATTACCTTCACCTCCCTGAACTCCTGAGGATGCCCCGAGCCTTGGGAATGGCCTCTGGGTTAATCATCCTGAGAGGAAGAATGAATCTCTGGATACATGCATACAAGAAGTCAGCAGGAGTAGTTTGCACTGATTGCATATATTGAGTTTACTCCAGTACAGTACCAAAATTAAATGAAAGGGAGCTAAGGAGTGGGAAGAACTTTTCTTAAACTGCGTTTCAGTTTGATAAGGTGATTTTGACACTTCTTGCATCAGTTTTCCATAACAGTGAAATAAACAGAAAGTTTCCAAAGAAAGATGTGCCTTAGAGCTTGTTTTTACTTGCTTTTCATTTGTGTGGCACCTGTGTAGAAGTTTGAAAGAACTCATCACCATATGTGTCCCGTACAGCTTCTTAAAGAAATCACTGGTCTGTGCTGTTACTCCCCCAAAGTCCAGTCAGTAGCAGGGAACAATTTGTCTACATTTACTCTACCACCTTCATGTCTCTTGTGGTGATCCTCTTGCATGGAAGGATCTCTGTGCACAGAGTTGCAAAATCCTTCTCCAAATCTACCTAAAACTGAGCCCTGCTGACAAGCCTGTAAGTATCTCTTGCTGCAGGTAAGCAGGAGCAATGGGGTGTACTCATAGATGGTGCTCTTCTGATTCCTCTGTGGATTCCAGCTGGGATCTCTTACTGTGAGTAACTGTGTATGGCTGCATTTCTACAGACAGCTTGCCAAGTGGAAGGAACTGTTGAAGCATTACCAAAGCATCATTTAAAATGTAATTCTCTCCTAAGAGAAAGCTGAATCAGTGCAAAGGAAGAAACTAATGCTTATTTTGTATTTTCTTCCTTGTTTAAGAGTGAGAATGTAGGGCTGTCAAGGTGTTTCTTAGCTTACGCTTAAGGAAAAAGTAGTTAAATTGATTCTACTCTCTCCTTTCCACAGTGACTGCATAAAGTCATTTCTTGGGGAAAGAGCTTATTTATTTTATGGTCTCACAGAGGAGGTGGAATGCCCACTTTTATTTGTTAGTTTCTTGCTTCCCTGTTATAAACAGTAGATAAACAAGTAGATGAACAGTGCTGCTCCTGATCCTTCCAAATTCACGTGGCTGAAGTACGATCTAGTAATGCTGTGGTGAGGCTGTCAGGTTACAGAGTAGGTCACCCTGGAATGCATACTTGCCTCTTGCATGACACAATGTGAAACCCTGGAGTTTTCATCTAAATATAACCTAAAGCATTGGTTTTCTTTTAAATCCAGGTTTTGTGCATTAAGGTTACTTTTTTGTTACTGGGAGAACAAAATGTGGGTAACTGGGAAATCCAGGAAAATCCATAATTTCTGCTCTGTATTTTCTTTAGGAACACCATCTAGACTGGAGTTTTCTGCTGTCTTGTCCTGTTGAAGTGTGTGCTTGTCTCTGTCCTGTAATTATGGTGTAGACTGTGTTAATGATGGTGATGTTGTATTGAATTGCTGATTCCCTGAGCTTGTTTGAGTGCTGATTTCCTCAATGTATTTATTTAACTGTATTCTGCAGGTAGATGGAAAAGTCAGCATGAATGGAGAGAATTTCAACGGCGTTGAAGAGAAGGATAAAGAGTGTACAACAGTAATATTTACTCAATCGCCAAGCAGATCTCTGAAATTTGACGGAGTAGCCAGCGGGGACAGGCCCCCCATGGAGATGAAGAAGGACCCCACAAGTGTTGAGCTCAGTTTACAGAGGCCTGCCACTCAGAGTGTGCACGGAGAGCCAACAGTAAGAGCAACACGAACAAACCAGCCTTACTTTCTTTGCCAATTTTCTGTCTCATGATGTATTTAATCACTAACTAATGAATTCCAAATGGTTATGTTTGTTTTATTTCGAGAGGGTGTGCCCAGACCAGGAAAAAAAAATCCTTTGTAAATTAAAGGTTTCTTCCTTTGGGATGTGGGTACAGAAATGGGAAGGGAAGGTTCAAAAACTTTTTGCAGCCAGCGTTTCTTTTTTTTTTGGATGGCATGCAACTGATAAGCATACTTCTAATATGCTGGGCCAGGGAGAAATTGACTCTGTGTCCCAGCCATTGTGCACATTTATTCAACTCTTCTCCTGATGCTAGCTGATTAGATCAGCAACATAATTGGACTGTGTGAGCCATTATAATTAGTCTCAGTTTTCAGTTTTCAAATGAGGATTTGAATGCGCAGGCAGTTTTGAGCGTTCATTCTCCTCTCAGAAATATTCAAAAAGGGGAGAAGCTATTGAAATACTCGAAGGACCAATGTGCTTCTTAACTGCTTCATCAGAGAAGCAAATTAATTTTACCTTTTCATTTTTCTCTCCCCTTCCCCAGAGAGGAATGCAGAAAAAAAAAACCAAAAAAACTGGAGCATATCACAACAGGAATCTAGAGGCCACAAAGCTGTAATAAAAGTAGATGGTTAAAAACAAAACAAAACAAAAATAAGGACTGGACTATTAATAATGCATGTTAAAGGATTGCAAACAAGTGTCAGGAATGGGAATTTTAACATTCCTTTTTTGTATAACTACAAAGAGAATCAGAGATGTGGTGAGAGTTGGAGTATGATAATTTTTGCTTTTATCTAGGTTCCTTTCAAATATCGTCCAGGTGGATAATAGGGAGTAGGCGGGAAGTGATGGTTCATTCATGTCAAATGTTGTACATCTTACCTTACTTCTCTGCTTCATGACAGTCTTTGGCCACAGGCCGCCCAGCACACATGGACACTGGAATGTGTCTTGAGCACAGACTTGATCCTGTCAGGGGGAACTGCTGTAGAGTCAAGAGTTAACGGTTTGCAGGAAAGCAGATGGGTGGCAGAGCTGAGACTAGTTTCAGAATAAATTGGGTCTAACAGAGAAGCCAGGTAGGCATTGCATCTGATCTGGGAGAGCTAGTAATGGGAATGGTTGGAGGATGGAGAGAGTCCTCAGCTTGCTCTAGATTAAAAGCATGATGGTAATCAGAATAGTAGCTAATAAAATATTACTATTTCTTCTTTTTACTATTTCCAGACCAGCATAGTTGTGGCAGATAAACTCATGATAAAGTCATCTAGAGAGAATGAACATGCACACAAATAGTGCAACTTCTCTGTTCTTAGAAGAGATTTCATATCATTAGCTTCATGATCTGGTCAGAACATGACTGACTAGTGCAAATTGTAATAATTACTCCAAGTGCATCAGCCTCAAAGAAAGATGTGCATGTCAAGCACAGTAAGGGCAAAGCAAGGTGAAGAGGCTGCTTTGAGGGAATTTACAGTGGGGAAAAACAAATGGAATGTCTTGGGTATTGTGAGAGAAGAGAGAGGGGGACCTGCCTATGGCTGGAAGGGAATTTGCTAGTTTGAGGTGAGATTTACAGTTTTGTTTCATCTGGCAACTTATTTCTCTTTGCCCAGATCCTTAGTTTTAATTTTCCAGGCAGTAATTTAGTAATTTACACAGAAGTGGTCTAGTTAATGGCTATGAAGGGCTTAGGTACCAAGTTACAGAGTTGGGGTATGGTGCTTACACTTGGCTTCATCACCATGTGTTGGTACGCAGGCCAGTGCTGCCAGGCAGCTCGATACAGATAGGATCAGTCTGGGGCCTTACCTGCTGAAATTGAGCTGCTACTGTGGGGTCACTTCATTCAGCCACCTTCCTGTTTTCCCTTCATTTCTGAACAACTTTGTACAGTGATGTCAGCCTATATCTGCAGAGTTCAGAGCATTAAATGCATTTCTGAAGGTACAGCTCATCTTAAGAAGGCTGAGAATCCACGTGTCGAAAGAAAAGAGCCATTTGGGCTTGTCCCACTCCTTGTAAAACACCTTGGAAGTAGGAAAACCTATGAAGCTGCCACTGCATCTCTGCCAGCTGGGGAAACGAGGGCAAGGCTGAAGTTAAGACTCTTCTAGCTAATGGTAATGTTGCTACTGTCACATGAAACAGCAGCTCAGTTGGCCACTCTGTCCTTCTGTGAGAAGGTAATAGTATGGCATTTTTCAAAAGAATAGTTTTTCTCTGTAGCAGGCTGATCAAGCATATGCTTAGTTTGACCCACTTACAGAATTTCTGTCTGATGCTAAACCCTACTGTATTTTGAGGAGAGGAGAAGATGTGAGCAGGGATAAGAAACAGCCAAGATGAAAAAGCAAAGCTAGCTAAAATGAAAGAAGCAACTAATGTATTTTCCATTGAGAAGAAAATTTACAAATAGATGCAGTATTTTCAGTGCATGTTTTCAAAGGCTTTTCTAAGCTCACTTTCACTGTGTTTATATCTATGCTTTTCTTGATTGTTATAGAGAATTGTTAGTTATATCCTTCCCAAGCCTGGAGTAAGAATCAGGCTGTTCCTCTGTCTGCTAGGAGATGCTGTTTCTAGGGTAGGGTGTTTCTTTTTCCCTCCAGTTGCTCTGGATTTGTTTTCTTTTTGTATTTTATTTGTTCAGTTTCCTCCTCTTCTCTCTGTTGTGAGAACATATATTCCTTTTCATACACATGTTACCTTTGTCCCTCCTGTCCTCCTCATCTGATTCTCTTCCTGTTCCTTGCGTGCCCCTTCCTCCTCCATCCCTCTGCTGGCTGCTCCCCTGCTGTTTCAGTTCAGTTGTCAGAGTGGCTGTTCCTGTCTTCTCTCTGCCTGGCAGCCTTCCCTTTGAAGCTCCATAGCCCCGCTCTAAATCTGTTCGGCTGGCCTCAGGCACTGTCTGCAATATGGGTAGATGCTGTGCAGCTGTACTTCAACAGCTCTCTTGGCCTGAATTTTGGAAAAAAAAGTTCAGTTGAGTTGTACCTCTTGAAACGCCAGTATGATTTAGGAGTTTGGGGAGTAGACATAGGAGTCTTTTTGTAAGGGTAATACCTCAGTGGAGGTTGTGCTTCTGACAAAGAAGCACCCTCACGTGTATGTGAACCCTGTAATGACTGGTGTTCAGAGACTGAGTAGGAAATAGAGGCAACTCCTGTATGAATTCATTATGGATTGGGATGCAAAAGGTGCAGCAGGTAGGATGAATGGTAAAGAAGAATATTTTCAAGAAACTGCTTGTTGTCTGTATTATATGTTTAGGGTTCTTAGATTCTTTTGGATTTTACAGCAGACTTGCCCTGATTCAAAGTAGCTTGTCATATTTTGTCTCTGATTGAAGGGTGACTTTGCATGGAAGGGAAAATTTGGCCTATCAGCAGAATGAAAATATCCCACTAGTATTTGCGGAGCAATATGCAGCTAAGAGAGGTGGCAGAAAAAACACAGCTCCCTTTTACAGTTGCAAAAACTGGGGCAAGGGCCCCAAAATTGAAATGCTCAGAATTCTCTGGTCAGGCATTGATAGTGCCAGCAACAGTGTGAAAATCATCTCCAGAGCCTGGTCCTATCTGTCAGCCATTAGGTTCTGTTTTCTTTCTGATATACATAGCAGTTACATACATTACAAATACTGAGAAATTGTATTCTCTTACTCTTTGAATTAGAAGTTGGCAAAATAAATGTTTTGTTTTAAAACAATATTCATGCAGATTTTAGTATAGAGGGAATAATTTGTCAGAGTTACATCACTTTACTTTAACCAAACTTTGAATAACAATTTAGAAATGACTGGTTTGCTATAGTTCTAATTATAGCTTTGCTCTGATCAACCACAAAGAAAATAAATGTAGACAGCAACTTTAAAACAATCAGGGTCTGGTGGGGGGAGATTGAGGCTTTCTTCTAATTTTTAGTTAGCCGGTTTAAACATGTCCATTTCTACTCACTGCTTACTTGGCACAAGAAGAAACTTTTTTCTATATCCCAGTAACACTCTCCTTCATCTTCAAAAATCCACTGGTTGAACTGAGATTAAAGTATAAGCTTTCTTGTGGTTGGGGATTGTTGGCCAAACTACAAGAGAACAGGACTGAAATCTTGATTTGTACAGATCTGGTAAGACAAGTCTTTTTTCTTTGATTCATTACAAGAAACACTTGCAGAGTAAGTAGATATGTTCCAGATTGACAGCTTTTCCTTGAGCCATGTGCAGGAGGATGCAAGGAGGGCTGGGTTACCTGAATAGTTAGGGTGAGATATAGGAGCAATGAAACTTTGAAGTAGGTAGAACAGAACTCTGCTTGAAATGTGGTTATGAATTTAATATCCATATCTCCCATCCTCCAGGCCCCCATCCAATTTTCAATGTCTGTCAGTGATGGGAGATTATTTTATGCCCCAACTGAGCGATAATAACTAGAACAAATAACTCTAGTAGGAATACTTGACACTGTTTCTTTCAACACTTTGAAGTCTTCTCTGTCAATTACTGATCCACTCTGTCTTTGGCTGTAAGAGCTGATCTGATTATAGTATTATATAGCTGCCAGTAAAAGAGGCAGATGATTTAGCATGTCAGAGCAGTGTTCTGGCGGTAGTACTGCATGGACATGGCACACACAGCACTTGGCTGTGGCAGCCCGCGGTCATGTTAGTGTTACTATTCAGAAGACAAAATGCTGGCTCTGATTAGAAAACTATGTTATGGCATTTTAAAATCTTACAGTAGAACATGGAAAATAATGCTATGTATACAATTTCCATTGAAGAAGTTTAAAAGATGTATTGGGTAATTTGTACATGTGGCTATTGATACTACAACCATTACATCTCTGAATGGTTTTACAGAACTCAAACCTCAGTTCTAACCTGATTCTTCCATATTTCTCTGTGTTCTTGCTGGTTCTAGACAGCTTGCTTTGTCACGTTTTCATACAAAATACAGTATTAACATTTTATGTGATCTCGTGTACAAGTAGTGTCAACTGACCTACATTTTGGTTTAATTTACAATAAGGTTTAATAAAGTTCTACTGTAACTTCATTTGGAGTTTGAATTCTTGTAGAAGTTGTGAAGTTCAGTGTTTTGAGAGTTCCTAGTTAGAGTATTTTTAGGGTTTAATGATGATCTGATGCAGCAATATGCATTGTGGCTGTTTTTGGCTTGTGCGGTCATAATTAAAGAAATGCCTGTTCGTGGGATGGAAGTCCTTTCTGCCATGAGCTGAACTGATTTATTGTCACACCAAGCAGGCGTTTGGTAACACGGCGTAGGAGCTTCCCTCTGAGGTACGTGTAGCAGAGTAAGTGATGCCTCTTCCCACACAAATACCTGTGGTGCATACAGTCTGTGTAGGTCCTTTGTCCTCAAGTGTGAGATCTGTGAGATTTCAGTGGCCATGTCAAAACACAGACTTTGCAGCTGCTATTAAAATGTTTAATGTTTTTAACATATTCAGTGGTAATATCATACTTTGACTACAAAATACTTATGAAATGCAAGTGATAATCTGTGGTAAAACGTTTTTAGAAGTATCATATACCTGTGGATAAAAGAAAATATTACATCACTTGGAATTTTAAATAGAATTAGATATACTGGGAATGAGCATTCCCCAGTGATGTTCATTTAATTTTTTTTTTGTAAATTACTTACTAATCAGTTTTATATTTTTAGCTTTATGTTGCCAACATAATTTCTCAGTGGAGAGAAGAAGAGACAAGTCTCATGAGCAGGAGCAGGGGTTCTGCAGCAGCGTGTCATTTTCAAATTCATTTTTCCTGCAGCAAGTAGTAGTTCTTTTCTTTTCTTTTCTTTTTTTAAACTTCTCTTTTCCATAAATAACATCTGTACCTATACCCTATTCAACCTTCGTACTGGATATTAAGATTGTAGGTAGATTTATTTGTGCTTTCACTTATGGAGGACAGCAGCAGCACATAGCACCATGTGTAGGTTCTCAAGAGAACCCTAGAACTGGAGAAGGTTGCATCAGCTCAATGCATTTGCTCAACCTCTTAAATTTGCAGTTTGAGCAGCTGCTTTTTGAGAGGGGAGCGTGAGTTCTGTTGCTTTAACAAAAATAATAATAATCTGAAGATTAATGGTTGAAACATGCAACAGTTGGAAGATTTATGCTTTAGGGCAGTGGATAAAGAGGATTGATGGGTAGGTGCCTTTTGAATTTCCAGTTAAAATGTGCTTTGTTGAGGGCAAACACTGAGTTTTCAATGTCAGCTATTTAGTTTTAAGAGGTTGTAGCACCACAGAATAACTCAGATTGCAGGTCTCTAATGGAGTCCTCTGCTTAAAGCAGAGAGAGGTGTGGGAGCAGACCGAGTTACTATTCACTGAAAGCCTCCTATTCACTTTGAAAGCCTCCAAGGATGGAAACGGTAATTTGTAACGCTGCCTGGTCGTTCTAGAGGAGAAATTAATACTTATATCTGTTTTGGGCAAGGTTGGAGGGAAAAGGTGAGCTGGGGAAGGCCCAGATGTGTTATGCGGAAGAAGAGAGCAATAGAATGGCACAGGGCAAACCTGCTGTGTTTGCCTAGATTTGCCACCTCTGCCTTGCCTGGAGCGTAAGCCTTAGGTGTACAGGAAGGCAGCAGGCAGTGCTTGGGGCAGCCCTCCCCAGCGAGCACAGGTGGGGATGTGCTGCCTCTTGGGATGCTCAAAGCTGCCGTTGGTGTCTGTCCTGCTGCAAGGTGAGGGCTCAGCTCCTGGCTGCTCCTGCTGTTCCCTGCTGCTGACTGCCTGTGGGCTTGCTCTGCTCACTTCCCTACCCACAGCCCTGCACTGAGACCTTGCTCACAGAGTGGTTTCCCAGACCATTCCCCACCTCTTGTACACTTCCCCAAGAGGAGAAAGAGGAGAAGGGCAACAGGGATTTGCTCCTGCTGCTGACAGCAAAGCTCTCCAAAGCCAGTGTGTATCCATGGGCACTGGCATACTGACCAGATGTTCGTGGTGACACAGCTAGGACAGCCCATGGGGTGTGAGGGTGTGAGTGTGAGTGGCTGAGGGCTGTAGACTCACAGTTGTCTCTGAGGATGCAGAACAGATCCATGCAGAAGGTAGAAGTGTGAATCTTGCCCCCAGAAAGGAGCAAATTTCATCATTCCACTCTTGCAGCTGTTGATAAATGAGAGACAGGGACAGGAAAGGACATCTACGATAGGCCAGCGATGATATGGTTGCTTTTCATTTTGAAAAGTAATCTGCTTTTTTTCCTTTCTCTTTGAATGCGCCATTTTCTCTCTGTGTTAGATCAGCTGCTGATCGATTTGCTGCAGTGTTTCTTCATTTGCCTACTGGGAAATGGGATGTGAAGTGGAAGCTGCTAAATCAATCAGCTGGAATGTTGCTGGTGTGTTGCTGATGTGGTTAGCTATGCAGCAGGCTGTGCTGGGGCAGGAAGCTGCCTTTTCACAGCAATTTGGATTATGGGCTTGATATGGTCTCACCGTATTTTTCAGCACTCTTTCAATAACTTTTCAAGTATTTCATTACCTTCAATACCAACTCTGGCTTTTCCCTTCAGATAACAGATTGTTTAGACAGCCATGAAATAAGGGAAGTATTTAATTCCATTGACACTTTTAAAGCCCTCCTATGTGCTGTTTTTTCACTGATGCATACATTTTGGTGTTATTCTGGAAGAGAAAACTGGGGGTGAAATGTATGCTTATCTCCAGCTAACACAATTCGAGATATCCTACAATTCTAAAAGCTGTTATGAGCTGTTCTAAAGCAACTGCATAATGGCTGCTGCTGAACTTTCAAAAGAGGAGATTAAGGCCCAGTGACTTGGTGCCAGAGCAGCAGAGCTGCTCACGAGCTCATTCTGCGTGCTGCTTCCCAATGAGCTCTAAACAGCCCGTTAGGTTACAGAGCAGCAGCAAGCACCTGACCTTCTGTCATACATCTTTCCATTTCCACTGTACTGACTGTCTCACTCCTCCACAGACCTTGCTGGGGGAAGCGGATCCGGCCACCAGCCAGCAGGCAGAAGGCAGCCCTGGAGCTGTGGGACACAGGAGCCCAGCAGAGCTGTCCCCAGGTGGGTGGATGGCTGCTGCCCCAGGCTGATTGCCCATCCAGGGAAGTGCCTCTCTCATGTGGGGAGATTAATTTGCTCGTAAAATGCAAATGCTGCTCATGAGGGTGTTTCTGAAGCATTACTCAAAGTCTCAAAATACGAGTTTTATCATACTGAAATCATGAACTTTTTTTTGTCCATTTTTTTTAAATGGATCTATCAAAGTTCAGCTTGATGTGGGTAAGCTAAAGGTACTGTTTGAAATAGGTGTTTAAAGGAAATCTCTTCCTGTAATTGGCACGTAAATACACTGATCTGATTTCTGAGGATAAATGTGGCCTAATGAGAACTTTGCTCTCAAGCATCAATGGATACCATCACCCCAAGATCAGAAGCACATCCAGCCTTTTCTTGACAGCTGTGAGGCACACTGGCTGTTAGCAATGTCAGCTGACTTAAATACTTGGTCTCATAAATGGAAACAGACCAGCCTTTCAGGTAGGAAAATCATTGCATAGCAGCACAGAGCTTAACAATCTGGAATTCCACCTGGTAAGTCACACAGAAGCTGCAGTCTAGCATTGAACCAGCCAATTTTCTTCTCAACAGTCAGCAGTGAGAAGCTGGGGATGTTTGTCTACAAATCACAAAGCCGCATTTTGTCGGGCTCCACACCTGTGAGAAACACTAAATGTTAAGCACTGATAGCAAAGGAAACTGACTAAGAAAACTGAGAGAATGTAAAAGCTAAAATAGTAAAAGGGTGGATTTTCATGGTGTCTGCTTTGCAGGGGTAGATGCCGTCCAAGCTGTGTGATCTTGTAGAGTAGGGAATGTGCGTAACTGGATAGCATGTTAGAGAAGGCTTCATCACACAGCTTTGGAATGTGCAGCACAGAGATCTGTACCTCAGCAGGCATGTTGTAGGCTGCAGCTCATTTCAGAGAATGAGAAGTACCTGATATAATAGAGTGGTTCCTTCCCCCCACGAAGTGCCTCTGTGCTTTTGTTGACTATGACAGATGTCCCACAGTGGTGACCAAGTGAAGTGTCAGCATCTACTTTCTGTCAGGTGTATTTCATCCTTAAAGTTTTGTATTCCCTGAGAGATTCACTGTACTTGTGTTGCAGAAAGGAGATTTAAAGTGTATGTATATACATAACCAGTTTATGGGCTCAAAATATGCTCAGTAAGAAACTGGACTATAAGAAATAAGTCAGTATTTTATTTGAAAAAATATCGTACCCTAATGACATTCTTTTGTATATGTGGAGTAGGTTCAGAACAAAAGCAATTCAAGTCAACTGTAGTTTGTGCCAGCCCTGTTGTGAAGAGCTTAGAATTTTCTCCTAGTCCTGTCCCTCCTGAGGAAACTGCTCCATGTGAGAAAGATGTGAAGAAACCTGAAGTGGAGAAGCAGAAGAAGGCAGCGCTCCCTGCTATGCAGGAGGTATGTACAGCAAGAAAGGGAGTGGAAAATGAAACAAAGGTGGACCTCACAAAGAAATGTGTATTGTGCAAATAGCTGGTTGATATTTCCTCTCTGTGTAACGTTACATCGGGAGTTCCTTCAAAATATGTCAAGAAACGATGCTGAAGGTTGATCTCTGTGCCAAATCCTGTGATCATCAAGAGTCCCTCCTTCTGGAGGAACCTAGAAACTGGATGCTTAGCCTGCAAAGCCCAGTCCCTCCACTGTTGGGAGAGCAAGACATTAAGAAGGCGTAAGCAGTGCGGCTTGCCTGCATAGTCTCCTTAAAGTGTTGAATAAGCACAGCATTAAAGAATGGCTGTGACCATACTGATAACACTAGTTGTTGGTCCTGGGTTAGAATGAGCTTTGGTGTGCAGGATAGTGTGAATACTGAACTAATGGTTATTTTCCAGAACTTAATACTGCAAGTCTACGTTGTAATTCTGGAGACAGAAGCTTACTGATCTTTAATAATGTTGTTTCAGAAAATAAAAGGAAAGGGTTTTAAGTTAACCTTTGATTGTATCTGCTGATTTTTCAATGCAGTTTTCTGTTCCAAAATGTCTGAACAGGTAATGAAACCGAATGCCCTAGAACAAGAAGGGAGTGTAGTATTGCCATTTTTGAAGAAATTGCCAGAGACCAGCCAGGTCACTCTGCATAATTCTGATCTGCAAGGTGAGCAAAAAGAAAGGTTGGAAGCTGCAAAGAACTCAGCTGAACATAACTAGATGTGTGTGTTGTGTTCAGGGGGAAATGCCTAATTATTGAACTGGAGATTTCAAGAGATAAAATATTTTATTTCTACATGCATCTGACTGATAGAAGTCTGTCTTCTGTGATGCAAAGGACTCTTCTTGCTGTTCCCTTTAAATGCAACAGCAGGATTGTGACATGGAGGAAGGGGAACAGGATAGGCACTAACTTGCACTTGTCAAGCTTAGCAATTGTTAGGATGCAGTGTTATGGCCATGACTATTATATTTTACTAGTACTGCTGCTCACAGATGAAAATGGCTTAGTGATTGGTTTTATCTCACAACAAAAATTCCCGGAGATTAATTCTGCACTCAGCTGTAGCTCGTGTTTATAGATAAACAATGTTTGTATCTGGCCACATCTTTGACCTGTGCAGGTCACAAGTTCTGCAAAGCAGAACTTTTTCTTTTGCCTTCCTGATGAAGTTTTGCTTGAGATTGGTAATGTTTAGTTGTTTTATTTCATCTTGATTTTAGAGATGCATATATGTGGGGATCGTGAAAGAGGAAGGGAGTAATTATCTGAAGCTGTCTTGTTTGTGTATGTGTAAGTAATGTAATGATTATCAGAGTGTTTTCAGGATAGGAATAACTGAAGGTAATACTGTTTAGTTTCAAGCACAAATCAGTTCAAATACTGGATAGTAGAGTGTAGGTCTCCCTGGCATGTTCTGAGTGATGCTGAAACACTTGGCTGCTCTCTAGTGTTCACAGCACGTATATTACAAATAAGGTTCCACAATCCTTTAAAATGTGCATCTCCAATAGAAACGAATGTAAGAGTGAATTAGCACTATTGCTAGAACTCATACTGGCGCTTGGAACTACATGATCTTTAAGGTCCCTTCCAACCCAAGCTGTTCACTGTAAGATATAGGGTTAGGGACTATATTGCAAAAGTAGCATTCAAATCTGTGTTCTCCATGAGATCTACAAGTCCTTCAAGAGCTAGGCCGCTTTTTACAAAGCTATTGCAGTAAGAACCCTGCTGATGGGTCTGATGGCCCATCCTCACCTGTTGACCACAGTTTCTTGTTCTGACCCTGTGCCGTTCCTGCAGAGCCGCCCCGCGGGGTCACAGTTCCGCTCAGGGTGCGGAATGACTGGCGGCGTTCCCGGTTTTTCTCACAGCCAGGTAATCACGATTTGAAGGGCAGAGCAGCTTAACCCCTCCACTGCCTCCAGTGCGAGGCATCCTGAGCTGTGGGGTGGGTGAGAGCCAGCAGTCACGGGGACTCATCCTTCCTCTCGCCTTTGTAGAAAACATCTATTCCTGTTGCACAGTTGACAAAGAGCTGTTGGGTTACGTACTGCTGTGGTGCTCTGGCTTCAGCACCCGAATGGAATCACTTACCTGTAAATACTTCTTCCTCAATTTCTTCTAATCAACCTAATCCAAAGATGTCTCAGTAGAAAATGGCAATGGTCCTCTTCGTAACTGTGGCTCTTGAATAGTATAGTTCTATCCTTGTCGCTTTGCTGTGCTTTTTCCTTTCTTGCACAGAGCCTGAAAGGGAGAAGTAGATCAAAGCAGGTAGCGCTCAGTTTCCAGATCCCGCTAACGCTGTGGCCAGAAGTAGATGGCAGTAGCTAGTTTTAGAGTAGCATCTGATGTTAGTTACAATCATGCTCTTCTGTATCCCAATCAGAAGTAGTTTTGTTGGTGTTGGGCATGATCTATTTTTCTGGTTTCTTTGCTTGCAGTTCCTCTCTGCATTTGGTTGCAGGAGCAAGTAGGAAACTAACATGAAGCTTTTTTGTACAGATACAACATAGCATTAATTGCAGACTGAGCTCTTTGGGTTCTTTTGCTGTGTTTTAACTTTTCCTTTCCCTTTTTTTCTTTTTTTAATAGCTGATCCTGGCAGTAGTGACAAATCAAATGTGAGTACCTTTTTTTTGCATTGTTGTTTTGGTTTAGAGATATGTATTTAACAAAAATGAAGTTTTTATCCAAACTGTCTTGTAACATCCCCAGTTAAGAATGAGAGAAGAAAAGCAGAACCCAAATCAAGACATCATCTGAATCCATAACTTAAGTCTTCTTTTCTGGATAAAAATGTAAAGCAATTCCTTAAGCTGTTGTGCTGGAAGACATGAAATGAGAGAATATATTTTACCTTCACAAATTGCTTTACATGTTGAAAAGAAGATTGCAGAGAAAAAAAATAGAAGTTTTTCTTAAATTTGGGTACCTGCAGGCATCTCTGTTCAGCGCTGCTTAGAGCTTTCTTTCAGTTCTTTTTCTTTCTCCCCCCCAGCTGTAGCTTCCCAAGCTTTTCTTTGCAAACCAAATGGTTATTGTCTCACTTAGATACCCGCAGGCAATCCCAAGTGTCAGTGAAGCTCAGAATATTGTCTGCTCACCAAGAGAACCATTATCTAGTTCAGAATTTGCCATTCTAGCATTACTGTCAGAGCAGACTAGGTGAAGTGGTAGCCTTGTGAAGTGTTGAAGTCTAACAGCTTGCTTTTCCTTCACCCCAGCGTTTCAATTTCTGGTCCTGGGACCCAGAAGAAGAGCGGAAGCGGCAGGAGAGGTGGCAGCACGAGCAAGAACGCCTACTTCAGGTAAGGAACACGATCCTTTTCTTCCACTCCATGGCTCAGCTGTTTCCAGCTGCATTGTCCCTTTGCGCTAAAGTTGAGTGTTTCATGTCATGTCTTCCACGCTTGAAGCATTGGTAAGATTGGCTGAACTTTTCAGTATCAAAACGTAGATCACACCTTAATGAATCTGGCAGTATCACGGCCAGCTGTATTTATCACCACTCCTTGTGGATAGTTAAGTGAATTCTTTGGCAGGTAAATGAGCCGTGCACTCTCTGTGGTTTGGGCATTCTTACTTCTCCCTTTCCCACCCTCAGGGAATTTGGAAGGTCTTAGTTCTGGGTTCCATTACAGAGTTCAGCCAAGTGTTAATTTGCCACTATATTTAAATTACCTTCAGTGTAAACTGTTAATTACTTTGAGCCTCTTTCATGAGACTGATATTTTACTAACCTTGACTCTTAACATAATTCTTCTTTAAAATGGTAATTTAATTAGCTTCTTGTAGACTTTTGCTTCATTTACATGTTCTTCTTGGAGAACATCAAACAAAATCTGTACACAGAGGTAGTGGGTTTTTGTGTTGTTTGGTTTGGTTTGGCTTTGTTTTGCGAGGGGAAGAAACCCATTCTCAACAATCACTGTTTTTGCCTGGGGTGAAACTATACTGTAAAAAAAAATTTGCTTTTGTCTTAGCTGGGAGAAGTGCAATGTACCTGAGAACTTGAGTTTCCCTGTCTTTAAAATCTCTTTCAAGATCTCCTTGTGCTAAATCTTCACTTAAAGTTGTGTGAAAACTGTTCTCGAGAAACGATCCCATCAAGGAGGAAAAAGAATTGCGTAGCAATTACGAGTATACCTTCTTCAAACCTTTAAACACTGTCTATTTATCTTCTAAACTTGTGCATGCCTTCATCGTTCACGAAATTGTACTGGCATCTCTCTTACATTAGTGCCAATACCAGCATCTGTAAAACCTGTTTGTTTCTATGCTACTTTGCTGAAATTGTTAATGCCAAAATGCATGCTTAAGTGCCTCGGGATGTGTGGTAGCTTTTTGCAACTCTTAAAACTTTATAACAAACAAGGAATTATTGACATTGTCTAGAATAAATTTCATTTCTTGCAAAGTGTATAAAAATATCTAACAAATTAAATTTCTTGTGGTTGCTTGTATTAACTGTAGGAGCTAGAAATTAGTAGGAAGAAGAAAGGAAACTTTTGAGACGCATGGATGTATCTAATCTTCACATTTGTATTTCATCATGTTTCTTATAAAGCCATTCTTGACAGGCTTATTTTCACTATGGAGGTGCTACAGAATTTACTTCTAATACAAAATGCCTTGTATTCACCTCTATTTGTCTCCACTTACAGGAGAAGTATCAGAAGGAGCAAGACAAACTGAAGGAGGAATGGGAAAAGGCACAGAGAGAAGTTGAAGAGGAGGAGCGTAGATACTACGAGGAGGTATAAAGCTGAAAGGAGGAGGTTATTTATTGACTTTTTTCTATTTAAATGCACTCAGTTATGAACAAAAATAAAAATCCCATACTAAGTTAATAAGCAAAAAGTCTTCTCAAGTTTGAATTCTCAGGAGAATTATTTCACTTGCATACTACCATAGGCACTGGGGAAAACTATCTGAATATTTAGATAAGTATCCTCAGAATCTCTGCACAGGTGGGGGTGCCTGATTGCTGTGCAAGTCTGGTGAGTCATAACGGTTGTTTTTGGGCGTGCTCAGGCTCCCCTCCAGAGAGAGCCTTTTGTGCTTTGGCATATACCTGGTGCCTTGGTGGAATTCCAGGTGAAATTGTCTGCCTTGGGCATCATCATGTAGATGTGTTGTTAAACAGCCTTGTTTCTCAAAAACAAACAAACAAACAAACAAAAAAAGCAGAAACTGTTCAAAGCTTGCAGCTGTAGAGTAATAACAATATAGACAAAAATGTTTTTATTCTGTTGTATGTAAGTCATTATTGCAGGAAATTGGAAAATATCAATGTTGTCTGTCTAATTGTGCATTACACAAATTAATGCTTTATCATCTGTGCTTGAGAATCATGCTTGTGGTCTGAACAGGAGGTAACTTTTTTCAAGTTCTGGAATACATTTCTTATGTACCAAGTGTAATTTCATTTTTTTTATATGTAATTTCATTGACTGACGTTGTGAGAAACAGTGGTGTCATCCCAACTGGAATATTCTGGCTAGTTTTGGACATCCCATTTCAAAGGAGTAAGATGAAAGGAAAAAGAGTACAAAACATTGAAGTAAATTAAAAATTGAGTTATTACCATTATTCTTGTTAACACAAGCCCTTACCTAGCCATTTAAATACAAAAATGTATTCAAAACTTAATGCTTCTATTTTTTAGCATATAGGTGACGTTCTGCTTATTTGGTGTTGGGCTTTTTTTGTTGTTTGTTGATTTTTTTTTTTAATCTTGTTCTCTCCTGGTTCTCTTTTTTTCTTAGGAACGTAAGATAATCGAGGATACTGTAGTTCCATTCATTGTTTCTTCAAATTCTGCAGAACTCCTATCCTCTTCTTCCTCTACCACTGAAGGAAATAAAACAGCGGTGAGTTTCTTGTGGAGTCATAAGGCAATGAAAGTCAAAGCCATCTTGAGTGCAGAGTTTCAATCTTTGCTAAAGGCTAACAGTGTGGGAACAATGAGAGTAAGAGTATTTCCTGGATCCCTTTCATAGCTGGTGATACCTCAGATTAGTGTAGCTTGTGTATTTTTACAAGCAAAGAACTAAAATCCCAAGCCAACTGCCATAGTCCCATTTTTTTACTAGAATAGAAGGTGAAACTTTCTTTTGCAGCTGCTTCTCTTCTTTGACTGGTGCTGTGAAAAAAGTCACCTGTTACAGTTTGTTTTACCTACTTTCTCAAAGCCAACAAAATCTGAAGTTGTTTCCCTGCTTCCAAAATCATAACTGTAGGACAGTGCTTTAAGCACATCTAAGTTGAGATTGAATCCGGCTTTTTCACTTTTCCTCCTTTTCTCACTGATCATCCTTTCTAGAAAGCAGCAAAACAAACAGGGGATGTTCACTCTCTGATTCTCTTATGCATTCTGCCCTGCAGAATGTTTAACTTGGTGCATCTTGCATATAATTGTTTGCCACAGAACAGAGAATGACACCTCAGAGGATATCAGTAGAATAAATGCAGGATTCCCAGACCAGTAAGGTCTGTTTAGCTTCTCAAATTCATTCAAGCTTTTCTGCCAGATGGGAATTTTACTTGGTTATCTTGAATGCTGTCTCATAGTTGGTCAATATATAACTTTTTGTTTCACATTCCACTTAATATGATTATTTTATTATTTTAGCTTATTTGTTATTTACAATGCTACACAATATACCTCAGTGCAGCCTGTGCGGTTTTCATATGTGTGCTAATGCTGAGTTCAAGAGAGGCTCCTGGTTCCATCTCCTGCTGTTTTCCAGAACACAAGTGATTCAAATGGCTCTCCAGAGGAAGGCAAACCAAAAGAAGTTACAAGGCAGAAAAAGCTGCTTTGGGAACAAGACAGTATGCCATCTCTGAAAAACAAGGAAAATGAACGCTGGCAAGAAAAGAGGAGGTATGGACCCCATGGAGCTTTCTGTTCTGTAGAGTTCTGGAACATCACATTTGCCCATGATTGATGCTGGAGCATCTGACCTCTTTGGCTTGGTGTTAGGTGTAATACAGCCTGATCAGGCTTACACATGTATGGCATACACAGTGCTAGTATCAGAAACCTCACAGTTTCAGCATTCAGCTTTGTTGAGAGGTTGTCACATCATCCAGATCAGAATTAGATCTTACAGCTTAGATAGAACAGACATCTGAGTATGGCATTGCACTATACTTTGCATGTGAATTTCACTAGGCATTTGGATGAATGGAGAAGCAGTAGCTATTTTCACTCAGAATCTTTCTGAGATTACCTGGTTACCTTGGAAATGCCATATTCAGACTTGCTAGGTGGTGTTCAAAGACCTGGTCTTCATCAAACTAGTAAACACAGCTTTCACAAGAGAGGCATTGATGGTGCTGAATAGTATATAATTAACACTGAGAAAAGCTGTTTCTGTGTCAAATAAACCATTTCCCACAAATCCAAAGTGATTTCTAGTGCATGTAAGTGTCAATGTATGAAGGAGGAAGGACGCATGATATGTTTAGAGTCAAACCTGACTGTTACCCATTGGTTTGTCAGACAAAAATTGTGCACGTAGTAGACTTAAATTCAAAAGTCTGATTTTACCATTATAGCGTTGCTGGATTTTTTTTTTGTGGCTTCATCTATACATCTATATACTTTTCTTAGCAGTGGAAATAAGGTGCTCTCAGGACTCCCAGAGATGGGTATCTTGAAAGGAGGTGACCAGGAGCACCAGGTGCCAGTGATGGAGCGCTGCTCGCCTGCCCAGTTGAATCTGCCACTGGCTCAGGGTAAGAGACATGTGCATGTATTCTTTTCCAAATAGGAATCTTGTGGGTATTTACAGTGGTTAGCAAACTAACTCAGGAAAGTTCGGAAATTGCAGTACGCTTATTTCCTCAAAATGAATATCTTGGATTCAAGTATTGTTTTCTGTTAGTAAAGATAAGCGTGTTGAGGTGAAATTTAAAACCTTATTTACATCAGCAATTAATGCTTTGGCTGTAGGTAGAAATCTCATTTTCAATAATTTCACTTGGAGTTATTTTCCATCTGTTATGTAATCATCCATACACACAGAATTTATCTTAATACATCTCTTTTGAGCATCCAGGGATATTGCTGGTTTGGGAGTGAAGGAATTTCTCCAAGGTATTATTGTCAACAGGGTCACCCTCAAAAAAGGGAAAAATTTTCTCTGTGAAGAGAAAATGAGTAGGACAAAGTATAGGAAGCAAATGTAGATTTTGAAAGCAAGTTTTTAGGTCTTTGTTTTCAGTCTGGCATAAAAATTGATGATGCTAAGAAATGAACTGTCTATGGATAGGAAAGGTTTCTGTATTATTACTTGTTCCAAATGCAAATTCAGTTTATTAAATTTAACAGGCTTACTCACCTTGTTGCAACTTTATTGTGTTCTTAGTGCTCTGGTAAATGTTGCTTAAGTAAAGAAAACAGAAGATGCTGCCCAGCATGTTGGTTTTGTAGTTGTGATTAAGCAAAACCCAAAGATTTGACAGCTTAACATCTGCTAATAAGGCTTTTTCTAGGTTCTCTTCCACAACTTGTTCCACCATTAGTATTCTGACAGCTCCCTTCTTTTCCCTTGACACATCACATCTTGTTCTCTCCTTAAGACATTGAATAATCAGGATTAGGACTTTTTTGACATTGATATCAAAAGTAGGTAACGGGCCTTTCATCGGCCCAAGTACAGCTTTTTTTCTCCTCTAACCAGTTGGTTGGTGCTTTGAAAGGTAAGGCCCTTCCTGACCAGTGAGCCACAAAATTGGTCAGGAAGGATCTGCATGGCATGCTCATCTCACAGGCGGGATGCTCTGCTGCCTGTGCACTACAGTTCACTGCGTATTGCTGTTGTCCTTATGCACCCATCTGAAACATAAGTAACTTAAGTGAAGTAATAGAAACAGCAGTGCTTTCAAAGAGGTGTGGGTCATCTGAGGAGAGGTTTGGGAATGTGAAAATACTCCTCTGTGTAACTGAAAGCTCCTGGTGCTTTCTTACAAGAGTCAGGATGGTTGTCTTCACCTCATTCTGACTTTACCTCTCACACGCTTTATGCTGCGCCCACAAGTTGTACTGGTTAATCAGCACTGACAAAAAGCACTTTGTGTTCAGCTTTGAGATGTCCCCACCTCCCATTTCAGATGTCCCATGGAACCAGCAGCTGCTGACGAAGCAGTCCCTGCACCGCGCAGAAGACGCCCGGCAGAGACCACTTCTGGGGCAGAGTGCAGGGCAGCAGCCAACCTCCACAGGGGAAGGGAGGAGGTGAGGATACAAAATAAAGGTTATCGTAGAGTGTGAGGAGTCGTTCTGGCTCCTCTGTATTCTTGCTCAGCATTCTCTGTAGGTTAAGTTGGCTCAATAAAATCTGCCTCATTGAAGTCAGTATCTGAGAGCTTCTTCCCCAGCTTCTAAACATGCAAAGATTGTTTCATTCCAGTTCTTTAAGGATTATGACATTTAAAAGGAGACATATAGAGAGTAGTATTTTCTTTCTGATGCAAACTTTGGTTGATGAGGTTTTTTCCTTCTCTGGTGTTTTTCCTTTGTGTTTTGTTTTGGGTTTTTTGTGTGCATGTGTGTAAATCTTATTGAAAGGGAATGCCAGTTCCTTCACTAAACAAGTGAAATATTTGCCTAATATTTGAAAATTATCTTTAGTTTTTTAATCTGTAAACAGCTTTAAGCAGTGAGAGATTTAATCAATTCTGTGGTTTCTGATGACAGAAAACACACTTGACTTTTCTCACCAAATTCTTGCAAGGTAGAATGGGTGCAGATTGCAAATCACTTCGCAATGCTGATAGCTTTACTTTCATTCAGTGAAGGGCACAGACCCTCTGTCAGTGACCCCACATTTGTTCTACCAGCGTGCCTCCACACACATCTTCTTGGCTTGAGCCTCCATCATCAAGGTGTGACGTGTTGTGTTGATAGGTGGATAGGGGTCAACACGTGAATGAATGCCTTGTGTGCAATAGCAAGCAAACTGAGGTGCTGAACCAAAATATGTGTGTTGTTTTTCATTGTATCAAAACAGCAGGGGACAGCAAATTTACTTTGTTTTCCTTCAACAAAATCTTTGGAGCTGGGAATCCTGACATTCATTCAGTAGAATTTCTCAGTACGAAACCTCAGTTTTTGCTTGTTTTTCAGTTGTAGCAATACATTTTCTCTCCTTTGCTTTAGGGCAGGCTGTCATGAGAACTTTCGATCCGGGCCTTCGTCTCCATGCTCACCTGCTGCACCAAGTCAGTCACCCAACAGGTACAAAAGGTCAATAAGAAATTCTGCAGACTGAATACATTTTGTGGTCACTGGTGAACTGCTACAGTGTAAACTATATTTGTGTTATGTAGATGCGCTATTAATTCTTCTAAGTGTTGCAGCTCATAACCATCTACATAATAAATTTGTCTCTCCCTCTCCCTTATTTCCTGCCTACTTCAGCAGTATTGTTATGTTTTAAAATAACACAGTTCAGAAAGCAGCTATAGGACTGCTTGATCATTGAAACTTCAGTGAAATTGAAATGGGATAATATAAGCCCCAGTCAAAAGCAGGCAGTTAAGCGTGAGTTCAGAGCAGTTAAGCCTAAGGATATTGTCTTTATTGTCAATAGTCACATGCTCAGGAGTAAGTTGTGTCCCTGATTCTGTCAGGCAATGAGCTGTGCATTTTGCAGTGAATAGATGTTCCAGCTCTAAATAGATAGCAGCTGTAGCTTGACTGAATCACTGATAACTTCTCATGTATTAAATCAATTGGTTTATTAAATAGCACAATCATACAACACAGAAACCTTAGAAAGACTTTGTTCTATTTAAATTACATTTTTCTTCAGGCTTGACAGCCACTGTCATTGTCATGAAACTGTTGGGAATTCTTAGTGTTAATAATTTCTTCATTTCTTTTCTGACAGTAGCTGCAGTTTTGGTGGTATTGCACGTTGTTTATTGCTACACATTACAGCTAATCATGACAGCTAGTTCATAGTATTTAAAAGTTATAACCTGACATGTCTCCGTTTTCTAAGATCTCCTGAAATAAATCTGAGTTTTGAAAATAATGGATAAGATGTAATTAATTCTTACAGAAAAATGTTAGAAAACGTCCTTTAAAACTTCCTTTAAATTTTTTTCCCAACACACTTTATTCTTTGATTTGACATTTGACCTTGGCCATATAGTAACTCTGATAGTGGAAAAGAAGTGAAGACAAAGGTGAATACAAAGATAAGGCAATCAGAGCAGAGTGCTTATTGTTGTAGGGAAGAGAAGAACCCAAGGAAATAATAAAAAGAATGAAACATGAAAAGGCAGTGAAGTGCTTGTGCTATCCAGTATATGTGGTGGGATAAAAAATTATAAGTGCAGTAGTGACAGAGATTAGGTGGAAGCAAATGCAGTTTTCTGCTTGTGATGAGTCTTTCTCTGCTTCTATCTCTTCTGGGGGAAAAAAAAAAAAAAAAAAAGTAGCTTTTTAATCGTGATGCAGCCCAGATCTGTCTCTGTTGGTGGTTCATTAAGTTGCTGCACTGGAAACATGAAGCACAATATTGTAAACTTGCTTATCTGTATATAATTTCATCAAACCATCTCCTCAAAGTTCTTGACATATCCTGAAATTTCTCTCTTGGTTTCAGCTCTGGCTGAAAAAAAACTTGTATGACACATAATCACAAGAGATTCCAGTTGTTCTCAGGTTCATCTCATCAGATGAACATCAGTTCTGGCAGGCTAGCACACAGGTGAGAAGGGAAGAGCGTGAAAAGCGAACAACTGTACACCTGTACTGCCATTAAAAAAATTATGAAAAAGAGTGTGTGGGGCCCAGTTGTCATCAAACAGCTGATCTATTAGAAATGTCTAAACAGTACTGAATCCAAGGTGAAAGCTGAAGTATTTTCACATTGCAGATGGAAGTCTAACTTCAGCTCTAATCTAACAACTTGGAGTATAACAGGCATGTAGCTGCAGCACCATAGGCTAAAATGAGTTAGTAAGTGCCTGAAGCTTGGTCTGTGTCACCACTTATGCTGCTGCTGTTAACTTAGCCAGCTGGTTGAGGTGTAAAAGCAGTATTCCTGCCTTTTGACTTGCATATGGAAACCTATCTGTAAACAAATGGAGAAAATTCCAGGCTGAGAATCTGAGTCAGGTAATATATGTAAGTATCTGCTCTGATATCTTCATCATTGACTGAGTCCTGCTAAGACAACAGCATTATCTGAGTGTGAAAAAGCTGAAAAAATAAAATAAAAGCAAAGAGGCTTGCATTTCTCTTGATGTAGCACAGATACTGATAGGGAAATGGGTTTGAGCTCCTGCGCATTTGAGCATTTGAAGCCTTCTGCTTGGTTGGCTGTGTGGCAGATGCAGAGGCTAACGCAGCAAAAGCCTGCTTTAATCTCAAAGCTCAGTCAGAATCTTTATTTCAAGCAATATTTTGAAGCATATGTGTCTTCTGTTAAACTAATAGTCTTTTCCAGTAGAAAAATTCTAAATGATTGAAGGGCCAGTGTGCATCTCTGATGTGAACCTGCTCCTAGTGCTTCCTTCCCTCATTATGTCCTTCCCCTTAAGCACTTGGTTGTGTTTTAGTTTCTGGTCTGTTTTCTTAAAGCAGTGTTTTTCTCCTAGGTCTGTCAGTGGAAAGAAGCTTTGTTCCACCTGTGGGCTTCCTCTTGGCAAGGGAGCTGCCATGATTATTGAAACGCTTGGTCTTTATTTCCATATTCAGTGTTTCAGGGTATGTCTCTTACTGTGTCCACCTGCACAAAATCTCAAGTCATCATTCAGCGTGAGGAGAAAGTGTGTTGAGGTCTACAGATATGGAACTGGAAAAGAGAATAGAGGATTGCACGCTTGTTACATTTGTTTGTGGACAAGTGAAAGTAACATTAACTGTAGCTAATGTGTTTGTTGTCAGACATATTAGGTTAAACCTATCACTTAGCAAGTAGACTTAGCTTTGCTTGCAGAGGGAAGCATCTAATAACTTTCCAGTTATTTCCACAGAAATACTTTGTAACCATGTCTCAGGTAATGACTCAAGATAGTGTTGGCTAAATAACTCAGAAAGAGTCCCTTGGAGATATCTCTATCCCAATTGATATTAAGTGTTTGTGAAACCTTACTTTTAGATATCTACTCAGAATAAACCGCTGGCCTTTCTAAGCCTTGTCCTGCACAGATTGGCTCCAGAATGCAACGTAAAAATCAAATGTCCCTTAAAATCACTAGACTTCATTTTTGTGTGAGTGGTGACTGCTGAAGTCCAGTCCTAAAATACCATTTGGCCTAGAGCAAACTTGTCACTGCTTTGCACTGCTCTACAGGACTATGGGTTGGGTTTTGGGGGGGGTTATTTTTTCTGACCGTTCTCAAAGCTATTGAAACAAAAGTCAAAATGTTGGGAGAGCTGTGACAGATGCTAGGATGTGATCTGTTGTCCTTTACTGTGCTTCAATTGGCAGTGTGGCATTTGCAAGGGACAGCTGGGAGATGCAGCAAGTGGGACAGATGTCAGGATTAGAAATGGTCTTCTGAACTGCAATGATTGTTACATTCGATCCAGAAGTAAGTACCAAATCCTGTCCTACAGTCTCTGTGTATTCTTTTTTTCTGATTTCACAGTGAATTCTAATAATACTGTCTCCATGCTTTTAACTGATGGGCTTTTCTCCTCCTAGAAGAAGTGCATTATGCCCAAATGGCTTTGCAACTCAGGCATAGCTTTGCCTTTGGAAGGGGAACATCCCAACCTCATTTGAGACATCCTCTTGTAACATAAATACTTTCAAGCCCAGTAAATCTTGCCCAGAAAATATCTGTCCAGCAATATTAGGCTTAAAGGTCGCTCCAGTGCATAAACACAAGCTTTATACTGTGCACACACTATGTGTCCTGGAGGCTTGGATCTGTCACCTCATGTGAAACAACACAGATACTTCCACTAGGTCTAGAACTCTGGGCCTTATTTGGTGAAGTTTTTGTTTTCTTTTGTTTTGTTTTTAATGTTTCTAAACGTCTATTTGTACAGAAATAAGTGAGGGAAGATATTAGGAACTATCTGTAACTTCCCATAATGAACCCTTGTGGTGGGATCTCCAGGCATAGTTTGCTGCAAGTATTGAAGACTGAGCCAGATAACTGCATGTCAAAGAAATCCTAATGTGTTTTTCAGTCCTGGAGTCAGTCACTTGAAAATTCTTTCTAGTGCTGGGTTTCTAAGACTTGTTACCAAATTGCTGGAGCATTTTGGAAGGCACAGAAAAAAAAGATGGGAGTAATCTTTGCCTTCCTGTTACCTGTCAGTGTTCTGTGTATACACTGCCTACAGCTGTAATTGAGGAGTAGGGATATAGAGCACTTTTCTCCTATTCCTGCTGTTTCTCCTCCTCTCCCTCCAAAGCAGTAGACATCCAGGAGTCGGGAAAGCGCCTCTGATTTTTTTTCTCACAGCTATTTCATGTCAGCGACATTTCCCCATCAGCAGAGCTAGGGGGTGCTGTTGTATAATTATTTCCTTCGTGCTTTTTTTAAATTCTACTGTGAAATGTTAGCGACTTTTTGTATTAACTGTTTAACCTGGTGCACTTAGAAACAGTTTTTCCCTCGAGTCTTGATACCATAAAACTCCCTCCTGTAGGTCAAGTCCTCATCTTTACAATGCACATTTAGACATCTGCATCTACAGGAAAAAGAGAAGAATGTGATAAAAGTCATATTCTTTTCTTCATAATCCTTTTTTGCTTAAACAAGAATTGAGGTCCCATAGGGATAGCTGAAAGCTTAATTAGATTATGTGTCAGCCTGTATGCTGTAGAAATCATTCCATTATCATTTCTACTGCAGCATTGCTAGAAGAGGCATCACAGAAGTGATGTACAGTGTTTTGTGCTGGGAGATTTTGCATTTGTGCATTTTGAACACAATAGGAATCAGGCTGATGACTGTAGGAATAGGTTTTGTGGAGATGGATACTTTCTGAAAAATAATAATGGCAAAGGTTTGGGTTTTTTTTTTCCTGCATACTGCCTCTTCGTGCTGTGTCTGTGCCTCATGCAAAATCTCAAAAACTGGTTCATGTTGACAAGCTCAAAGGGACCTGCTTTGATGTCATCAACCTGCAAACATGGTTACACTCTCATTTTTAACTTAAATTTGATGAACTCCACTTCTGAAATGAAGAACAAACTGATGCAATGCTCATGTGCTGCTTTCTGGTTCGACAGAGTCTGCTGTTAAATTTAAAATGATTTTCTTTCCTCTGCCCTGTTGAACTCTAAAAAGCCTACACAGCAGTGTACACAGCTGATGATTTCTGACAAACCCGTGGTTGATCAGTATTGCTCTGAAATGCTTACAGACATCTCAGTGAAATATTTTGACTGCCAGCATCTTGCTTATTTGAAACTGGGGGTGATTTTTGTTTTTATTTTTTATTTTTCCAAAATCAAGTCTGAAAAACCTTAAGAGAAAAATGCATTAAAGATTTTATAGCAACCCAGGGTATATTTCTGCTTTCTAAATGAAAACGGATAAGGGATTTTGGTAGATTATTTCTCTACCCCAGAACCTCCTCATGGCAATTACTGCGGGGAGCTCAATATTGAATGATAAACATACAAACAGTTACAGATCTGTGGATGTTGAAGTCAAAGGCGAGCAGCAAATTGAAGAGATTCTCTGTGTGGCCAAGTGACACAAGGGCTCTGTATTGTCACATAACACAAACCAGGCACAGCTGAAGATGACTCACCAGCCCTTTGCTTCACTGTTTTGCCACTGCAGAGCCTAAAAGTAAATGTACCCCCAAGTACTTCCAGAGCAAATGAAATAAAAGTGCGTGCAGATCGCAAATGGCACGGAATTCTTTGCAGTTGGTGCCCCAACTTTGCGGGGAGGAGGAGAATCAGGGCACAAACGATACATATTTCCCGGTTGTTTTTTTGGGTTTTTTTAAATGATAGAGATGGAAGGAAGAAAATCCTTGGCATTCCATTTTCTTCAGGAAAAATGTTTGTTAACATTTGTAAGCTAACAACTTTGTTTTGTTTTTCCAGCTGCTGGACAGCCAACTACATTGTGACATGACTTTCAGTGCTAGTAACTTTCAAGGAGGAACTCTCTTCTCACATGTATCGGCTGCCTCCAGACAATCATTTGTAAGAGCTTGAATTCATGGACATCGTGGCTCTCATCTCATTTTGAAAAGCTCATACAAGTGCTGCACCTGCTCCTTTAAAATGCAATATGTTGGTTTTCCCTTTCTTAAGAAATGTGCAGAGTATGTATGACCATATTTGTTAAGGCAAAGCCTAAGTACTATAACAACAAAAACAAATCCCACCTTTTCAGGTATGTTTATGATTTTCAGTCTGTTACTTTGTTCTCCTGAAAGTAATAAGAAAATAAACATGCAATAAAGCTGTTTTGTGTTAACATTTCTAGGAATTAAAATTTTGAGTTTACAGAGCCTTTATAGAATATGCCAAGTTGAGATGAGAAGTAATTTTAAGATAGCCTCTAATCATTGCATTTGAAAAACTAAGCATCACAGCACATGACTGCTCTGTTATAACTGAAGCTATAACTTTTTTTATACAGAGACTAGTTTGATAATACATCCTGTAATTCTGAGACGTTTTGTGTTTATATTACCTTCAGCGGAGGGTAGGAGTTATACAAATAAATTATTGCACCTTTAGCAATAGGATTTTTTGTTTGTGTACCTCAAGTAATGTTCATGACTATAGCTTGGTATTCTCTCAAATAAAGATTTCTTCATTAAACCTAAAGACTGTATACCGTTAACGACTGCAAGGTTCCTGTCAGGAGCAGTCCTCCTCAGCAGGTTCAGAAGCCAGTGTTGTTATGAGGTTTAAGGATGGGGTGATTCAGGGGGAGGCTGCGGCATGGGCGGACATTGTGCAATGCCTTGTGAGTCTGTGAGCTGCAGAGCAATGGTTGCAGTGAAGCTTTCCCGGTTGTGCAGCATCCCGCTGAGGGGCTGAGTTGTTCTGAGGCCTGCTGTTCCACTTGCAAACACTGTGCATGGTTGAAATCTCATGGGGAGAAATACGCGTGTGTTTGGCCCTCTCCAGAGTTCTCCTATTAGTTCGGCACTGAATTACACAGCTGTGAAGCTCTGTTTTCCATCCTCCCAGACAAAATGAGCAAAACCGACAAGCGTGGAACACGGGCACGGAAGCTGATAGCGACAGGCAGTTGCTTGCTCCAGTGTTTATGCTTTTTGGTGAAGTGTGTGCTCCTTGTGAAGAGTTCCTGCAGCTTGTGGAAACAGCAGCTAGAGCTGTGTGAGCTTGTCAGAACACACAGATGAGTTTAGGTGATGTGGTACAGCTGTAAAATACAAAGGAAATGGTTATTTGCAGTATCCCATTTTAGCTGTTCGCAATGCAACTTAAATGGAGGGAAAAACATCAACTTATTTTGCCTTAGAACCATGATTAAGTTATAGAGATTTATGTATGTGCTCATCCATTTTCTTTTGATTTGCTGGGAAACGGAAATCAAGTTGTTATTAGGACAGCAATAATTTGGGGTTGTAACATAGCTGACAACGATTTGTTTAAACAAAGGCAACTGCTTGCATGTGAGCTGCACACCGATTGAGAACTGCACGTCACTGCCAACACATGGGCAGTGCTGTCATCTGGGGACATTGTGGCAATGGGCTGGGAAGTGTCACCTCCTTAAATTGTGCCTTAGAAAACACAAAGCTGTTGCACACCGTCAGCGATGACTTACGGATGCAATATATCCAAAACCCTGAAGTCCTTCATGGGCTTCACATGGGGAATAATTTTTAAAAAACTGAAAATCAGAAAAATGCTTTGGGAGTACAAGAGTGAAGCCCAATATTTTGATTAACATGATTTGTGGCATGATTTACTGTAAGCAGGTTTTGGTAACCAGCATGGTTACCCTTTGCATGTGGTCAATGTAATGTTTTCCTGCAGATAATGCATAACATGAAAAAGCAAAAAGCAGATTTTATACACTGCTTTGTTCATCTGTGCAGTTCCATGTGCTGCATTAAGGGTATGTGAACATACACAGTGCCTGGGCCTAAGTTTTGAAGAAGACCTTTAGTGCATGCGTGTGTGTCTGTTTGGTCCCAGACACAGCTTCCCCCTGTGCTGTAGTGTAGGTGTGCAGGAGAGCTGGCATCACAGATGGGGTGTGCTTATCCTGAACCTTGTGAGGAGAGCCCCAGATGTCTGGAGCATGCATGGGACTGAAATGCATGAGCAGGGATTGGGCACAGCATCTCTGGGCTGCTCAGCTTATCCCATGTCTGTCCACAGTGTCAGATGTGCATGCTGTAGTGAATATGATTGTATGTAAAGCAAAAAGAAGCAGCAGAGTCCTCAGGCTTCAGATTTCCCCTTAGTGATCATCTGTTCACCAGCACAGAATAGTTTTCAACAGTTTTCTAAATCATACATACCAACAGCTTACATTTGATTTGTATTTCCTTTGGAGTCTTGCATGGCAAATTCATTCAGGCTAATTTCTTTGGTTTTATTTCCATTCTTTCCTGTTTCAACCCATGACTGTGATACATTTCTTATCAGGAACTTTAAGCACAGAAAGAAAATAACGCTTCACGACATTTGAATTACAATGTAAATGCATTCATTGCAAAAAGGATTTATTATTGCTAAGCACGTACAATGTATGTAATGGGTTCTAAATGTTTCAAAACTTATTTAGCCTCTCATTACTCCAGAAAACCTGACTAGGTGTCATAGCCCATCTGTGTCCCACTGTCCCTCTCCCTGTGGTGTGTTTTCTTTGCTGTGTAGTGTTACTGACACCGCACATCTGTAGTTTCCAATCAGTGTCCCAAAGGTCAGTGCACCGGAGGGGACCATCCCTATGTGCGTGTCCAGTCAGGGCAGGGGTTGCTGTCCTTGCTGTGCTGATATTGAATACCATTTACACTAATCTTTCCTTCTTTTTATTTATTCTAAAATGCCTCTGGAAATTGGGAAAACTTGTCTAAAATGCAACAGCTTTTATAGTAAATGTATGTTTATAAATAAAATGTTGATTACCTTTGGTGGTGTCTCTTTACTTATTGTAACTAATTTGCTGTGCTGTGTGTGGTGTATTTGTCAAATGGGACTGTGGGGTGTGAGCATCCCACAGTAAAAAGCTGCCACATGGTTGGTATGGGCTGAGCCTCACAGAAGTGGAGTGGGACAGGAAGGGAGGCACGCAGGGGAAGGACACAGCTCCAGGGCTACTGCTCCAGGGTATGTAGAAGGGCACGTATGCCTGATGTGAGAAATAGCAAGCACAGATGGCTTCCTGTGGCTGTTGTGGCTGTGAGTTGAACCCAAAGCCTCTGAAGGCTTTTCACTGATGGCAGTGGGCTGTGGTTCAGATGATGGCTCAATAAAACACTTTAGATTTGCAGAACTGAACTTGTGCTTGGGTAATTCTGTTTCTAGGTATTTCTAAGAGTTTGTGCTTGGCTGTGCATGTGCTCATTTGTGGATCCCAATCAGTCTCTGGTTACTTCAGCAGTAACCAGCAGAACGCTCACACCAAGTTCTAAGCCCCTTTCTCTTCCTTTTATCTGGGCAGTCTGGATGGCCGGTTTGATTCTGTGCCAGAAGCACATCTCAACTGTTAGATGAGTCACAGGGAAGCATGGACAATTTGATTTTTTCCAAAAGTAGATTTTTATCCTGATGCCTGGATCCTAGCTGCCTTAATGGAACTACACCATTTCTGCTTAGCTGAGGGCCAGGAGCTGTGGGTGCACCAGGTGTCCTAAGGGGGGGGTGGTGGCTGGCACCAAGGCTGCTGGGCACAGCTTTGGTGACTGTTCATCAGGGATAGTGGTTGCTGCCTGCTTTCAGCTCTGTGACAATCAGCTGTAGGTGCAGCTCTGGCTGTCTGATTTAGCAAAGTGATATATGTGGTCAAATGTTCCCCTTCCTGACGGCAGGCAGTTGTTAGAGATGGTGCTCAAAGAATTTGGGGAGGGCAATCACTCTTCTCTGCTCTCCTGGGGGCTGGGTGGCAGCAGCGCAAGGTGACAACAGCTCTATCTCAGGGACACGTCCACAATGAGGGTAGGAAGGGCTGTGGGCACTGGGACCAATCAGGTCACCCCCTCCCCCCACGTTGGAAAGCAAGTGCCAGAAAAATGCATCTCCTTTAAGGCTGAATAGGGCTCCACTACACTACTAAAAGCCTCCGGTAGGAATGTAATTTCATCTGAATTTCCTGATAAGGGGAAATGACTAAACTGGAAACTGCTCAAGTTTTGAGAGCAGTAAGAGCCCAAAACAGAGATAGGAGGCACTGCTAGGCTGTGACTGTCCTCACAGTGTGCTGCGGGGCTGCAAGCTGGGGATTTTCACTTTTCTTGGTCATCTGTTTCATAACATATAACATGAATGAAGCAAGGAGGTTGGATGCTTGCCTCAGTGCTGCTGCTGCTCTGCTCCAAAGCCCCTGCACTCTGCTGGAGGAGTCATTGGAGTCCTCCTCCCCAGACTAGAGCTATCCTCTCCAAAGCATATGGGATTTTCAATCATTTTGGGTGAAAATAATCCATCATTGGATACAATGTGATGAGTCACTGCTAACTCATCTGTAGAGTCCATCTGCTTCACCGCATATGAGGCACTGCAGATTCTCCTAGCTAATGCTGCATCCATGATTCGCAGACCCATGTGCTCTAAGCAGGTCACATGCTGCTTAAAATGTGCTGGGGGCTGGTTGCATGTCTGTAGAAATTAAAGAAAAAATAATAGAAATGCTAATCTTTCCTTGAACAATAAGATTTATCAACAGAAAGCGGAAAATCAGATTTGAAAAAATTCCTTTTCTCTGTCACTTCTGATTATGGATAACACACTGCTCCAGTGACAAGTATGGGGACAGAGATATACCACCCACATCTCTGGGAACTATGGGAGCTTCAGAATCACCAGAAATGAGCCATCATTCTAGTCCTTAAGAGGTTCGGCGGTGTAAACTATGAAGATCAGTATTCTCTGCAAACAAGAAAATTTTCTGTATTAATTCTATCTGAGAGAGCATGAGTGCTGCTGTTGGGAGAAGTCTTTTGCAACAGAAAACAATTACATGTGTGTACCCAGTACCTGAGGGTGGGATGTTGTGCTCAGCAGGGCATGGCACATATACTGCTGCGTCACAGCATCATTAATCTCCTAAAGGACGTATTTTTGTGTGAATGTGAGACATCATAGAATATGTACTTGGAAGTACTCCTCAGGATGCTTGTAGTTCCACTTGCAGGACTTGCATCATCTCTTCAGATGATGAACACCTGATGGATGCTTGGTGAGGCAAAGGCAGAGTGCTGGGGATGCTGTGCTGATGGCGGTGGGAGGTGTAGGGGAGGAAGAGGCCTGGGCCAGTCACCAACCTCCCCTCAGATGCCAGGCGTTCTGCAATTAGGGCAGAAATTCTTCCCAATTTATCAATGCAGCATTTTTCACCTTATTGCTGTCCAATCCCAATTAGGAAAAGGGGCCAACAATAAGTATGGCATCTACCTGATGGGCTTTGGAGAGTTGCAAGCAGCCACAGCCTGTAGTGGGAACTCCTGTAGGACCATATCAATAACTGAAGCAGCACCAGTCTGGCAAAGCTGCATGCATGCTGCATTGATAATTTTTATTAGATCCCTGTGTCTAGCAAGGACAACGTGGTAAGATGCATTTCTCCACTGTCTGCCCTCACACCTTTCATCATGGAAAGAAAATAAATCCTACAACATCCTTCCACTGGTTTGCAGTTTTAACAGTTGTCCCCATTTTGACAGTGAGCTGCAGCCTGAATACAATATCAGTTGTTTCCTTTGCACTGCAGTAAGCCAACACAATTTGGACAAGATTCTGAACAATTTTAAGTACCACAATAACTGAGCACCCAGCCTCTTCAGCATGGAGTCAAAAGCAGGCAGCAATCTGAATGAACACCTTGGAGAGCAGACATTTATGTTTGTCTGGTATTGTTCATGCTTGCTTTGCAGGGTTTTCTGATATAATATCTCCATCCTTGGAGAGCTCTAAAAGCCACCTGGATGTGGGCCTAGGCACACTGCCCTGGGTGTCCCTGCTGGAGCAGGAATTGGGCCAGGTAGACCCAAATGTCCCTTTGCACCTCAGCCATCCTGTGAAAAGTCATCACATGCACTTCTCACAGGACAAATCCCTGCTTACACAGGAAGATGATGACCCACATGAGGCTGGGACTGGCCACAGCTGGAGCAGATGGCCCTAGTGTCTCAGCATTGGCCAGCAAGTAGTCTGACATATCAGTAGCAAGGAGAAGCCAACCAAGGCAGGGCTGAGATGAGAACATGGGGGTCCAGAAGCTTTCTGAACTAACCAAAAACAGAAGAATACCATAAAAAGCATGATAAAACCTAAAAATAAATTGCACAGACCCTACCTATATTGTGCACCAAGAGTTCTATGCTTGTTCTAGAAGAATATCCGCTATTTCTTTTGGAGTGTAGCAAACACAGCATGACAGCAATCATTAGAAGGGGTTTATTGATACAGAAGGATACCGTAGAGTTAAGAAAATTAGTTCATCTCAGCAAATCCTCTAGCTCCACTAGCAGAAAACAAGCACACAAGCAAAAGATGTCCCTCCCCTAAGACACTCAACATGTGCTCCTATGTCGAGCCATTGATGCAACTGCTGCCATCCAGCTGAAGGACTGAGGCTTTGTAAATCAGATTTCAAGTAAAGAGATTGGTTTGAGAAACCTCCTCATTGCAGAGTCACAGGCTGTCAGAGTTTATTAGCATTATGGTACTGGAGTAAAAAGCAAAACAAATTAAGATGTTTAACAGCTGAAATCTGAAACAAAATTGTTTTTAATGCTGAAAATCTTGTTAACATATTTTCAGGCTTCCCTTTCCCAAGGTATTAAATCTCAGCACATGTTTGCAAGCATCTTTTTACCATCGTGGCAGCAGGAGAACACGGGCTGCAGTGCAGTGCATGGAGCGAGGCAGTGTGACCTCAGCCATGGCAGAGGGAGGGCCTGGAGGAAGAGCAGGAACCAAAGCTCTGTATCTGTGCAGGCAGGGAGCATCACCAGCAGCCAGGGGCCCGCCTGTACAGGGTCTGGCTCTTAATGGGAGGGGTAATCTGAACTCCCAAACTGATTTCCTTTCATGTTGGCTCCCACAATGAAAGAACCATTAAGGGTTTTAGTGATCTTCCAAGGCTCTGCTTCCAGAAGAAAATTGGCTCCTTTTCCTTGGACACAAGACCAATTTTTAATTGAATTTCAAGAGATGATGGATGTTGTGCTTTATTCCAAGTCTATATGCTAAATTAACAAGGCTGTCTGCTTAGTTTCCTCTTTTGAAACCACATTGAGATGAGTTTCTGCTAATTCTCTTGCACAGGGCATTGGACATGTGAACCAAGCCCTTATTCAAGAGCTGAAATAGGCATTTTGGCCAAGATTATTACCCTGGGTAATAAATTGGTGCTGTGAGGCTGTGACAATAATTCACTTTCTGAAAAAGTCTTATAGATTTAATTATTTCAAATGGATCAGTGAAAATAAAACTAAACACGTCGGATATTTTCACCAAAGTATTTTAAAAATTATTAGTTAACACTTAAAACATCTCTCTTCAGGGAGGGAATATCCCATTCATTCTAGATATTTACGATTTGTCCCTCCAGTCACCTCACAGCTAACAGAAAGCCCCAAGGAGTACACTGCAGTACTGCTGGAAGAGCTTGCAGCCAGGAGTGATGCTGCATGAGTGCTTATTTAAAAGCCCCCTATGTGCGATTTCAGGGTGGTTCAGGAACACTAAAGAGCATCAGCAGTTTTCTTGGGGCAGCACATGCTACTGCTCTTCCTACCTTGCAGCGAGCTCTCTGGATCAGTTGAACAAACTGACCACATGTATTGTTTCTTGCACTTAATTTATCAGATAAATGTAATTTCTCCACTGTCACCTTCCTACAGGTGATGCAGTGTGGAAAAGCAGGTTGAAATCATTAGCCAGATGTGATGATGCTTCCAGGTGAGAGCCTGTTAAACATAATAGAAAAAAAAAAAAAAAAAAGAAAGAAAGAAAAGACAAGTGAATTCTGTCTCACAGCCCCAAATCCCAAAGATACTTCAGCCCCAACCTGCGGCAGACACCAGCCTGAACCCAGGCTGCCCTGAAGCTCTTACAGATGCACTTTTCCCAATGTTAGTGTTCTGCTCTGCACCAGAATGACTCAGGACCGCCTTAATGACAGCTGCAGCCTGAATGTCCTGCAGAGCACATCCTTGGATCCTGGCAGCAGTTAATGGCTTATCTGCTTTGTATAATTGTTCAGATCTCCTTTTCTATCAGTTTTACCTCAGTGCCATCTCTTTTGTTTGAGTTCTATGCTGGTGAGACAACTGTCCAGCTAGGACTTTGGTTACAAAAATAAATCACATCATGACGATAAAATAAGGCAACTTTTGTAGCTACTTCTTCAGCACATCACCTTGGTGTGGTGTCCTTGTTAAGTTACACCCATTAGCAGTATCCGATTCTTTTTTACACCCATTTCTTGCCTAACTCCAGAACACAGTGACTTGTGCCTCCCAACATGGCACTGTACAAAACTTATTTCTCAGTTCTCTTGGAAACACTGACAGCGAGTAATCATTTCAGTATGTCCAGCCCTCAGTGTGGTTAATTATGAGTTTGTTAATTCCACAGATCCCATTGCAGAGGTGCCACCAGACTGAAGCACCTCACTCACACGTGCTCCTTTCCTAGCTGTCTGAAGCACAGGTGGGGGCTGCTAGCAGCCCATGTTTGTTGATATCCATGGGCTGTTCAGGCACTTGGAGAGCTCTCTTTGCATCTCCCTGCAGGGCATCACCTGGGGCCTCGCAGACGTTTCTAGTGGAAGCAGCATGATAACAATGAGAGAAGAATTAGTTAAAACAGGATGGGATAAGTCATATTCCTGGTGCATTTTTCCCTGAGAAAAATTTGATGCTCTTTGAAGGACATGTACTCAGCTTTTGTGTCCCTGCAGAAAAAGTTGTCACTGTATCAGAATGAGATGGGAGAACTGCTTCTCCCTGGATGATAAAATACCACCGGCTGAAATCTGTGCTCTTCTTGTCCTGGAACTGCTGTGCTGGGAGAGTGCAAGTACTGTGTGACAGCCTCTCCAGAGAACACAGCCCTTGTGGCTAATTTATCACCGGGAGGAAAAGGTGGCCCACTTGAGGGGAACAGCTCCGGGGAATGGGAACGAAGCTGCAGCTGAGCCCTGAGAGCTCACACACATGGGCTGAGGAGCAAGAGGAGGCAGCCTGCCACAGTGACTGCTCTGTGCTTAACGGTAGAGCCCAGCAGTGTTGTTGGCCAGGTTGGCCCCTAATCCTCCTGTACCTGTTGATGGGGTTGTGTTGCCATTGGTGCATTTGTCCCCACAGTGGGAGTAGATTTTCTTCTTCTTTAAAATAATATATGAAGATGTCTTGTCCAGCATAGTTATTTTCATTCCTTTATGGAAGTGATGGTCCACACAGAGCTCCCCTTTATTTCCAAAACCCCACTGCACAAGAAGATGCTCAGCTGTACCAACAGTTTTCATGTAGGCCAGCCTGAGAGTGAAAGAGCAGTGACCTCAGCACTGGCAGAAAATTAACTATATAATCTAATAGGGTTTCTTCATCCATTTCTAAATAATGGGATTCTATTAGACCAAACCGTAGTCTCGTCTTAATGATAATTTATTGTATAGCATATCTGAATTTTGCCTTTTATAAAGTACTGGGAATTACAATACACAGTTATATAATTGAATCATCTCTTGTATCATTAGTATTTTTCATTGCTTAGAGAGACTCCTTTTGTTCAGAACTCACAAGTAAAGATTTAGAAATTACGGGTTTTCACTGTAGTATTCGAGTGATTTTTTTTCATTCTTAGTGCTTCGAAATATTTTCATAAAAATACCTGAGAAAGAAAGTTGTTCAGAATTATTTTAAGCATACAAGGTTTTGTACGACCGATTCTGAACAATTTTAAAGATAAATCTGGACGTGAATTTGTGTACATATCTCAAAATCTCAGGAAAAAAGTTTGATTTCATGATCTTCTGAAGGAAATACATGAGAATAATTAATTCCCACATTGGCATTTAAATGTATTAGTGGTATGCAGCGGTGAAAGTACTGATCAATGGAAGCAATCGGTAATAATAGGAAAAATGAATTACTTTGCAGGCATGAGTATTTGACTTCAGCTGTGCAGTGTACTTTCTCCTGAGCTGAAACTGACCCTGTGGAGGCAGACAGGACTGCTGCCGGCCCTGCAAGACAATGGAGAGATGTAAATGAAGCAAATTTGGGTGGACATGCTTTCATTTACTGTTAAATACAGAAACGTTGCACTGCCTGATATTTGTGATCTACAGCGTGGAAAATTGTTTCTGGAATTGAGTAACAGAAGATGATTTTAGGAAAAAAAAAAAAAAAAAAAGCACACAAACATGTTTTGGGAAGGAAATACTTGTTGAAGATCTCACCTTTAATAAGTTGAAGTTGGCTTAAACCTTGAAATGGATGGGTTTATATCAGCTTTAGAAGCTTTTATTAGCCCTGACTGTGCTGGCTGTACATTCTTACTCAACATTCAGCTGTTCACAGAATCCAGCTGCAACCTTCCCCTGAACAAATCTTCATAGTGATGGGTCTCAGCCTGATTATTTGAGGGTTGAAGCACCTCCTTTTACCTATACTAAGCCTGCTTCTCACTCAGGCAGAAATGATCACACTGCCTTATGATAATGTATAGATTTTTTTCCCCCCATTATATGAGCAATTCATGGTTCTTGGAACAAACATACCTTATTCTTGATGTTATAAGGTTCTGAACACAGGCATCTCTGAAGGAAGAGGTATGCAGAAAAGACAGGAGTTTGCTTTCTCTGCACACTTGTATGCTGTCAGCAGTCTCTGGGAGCACTTGGAGCTGGTCCAGGGTCCCTAGGAGGAAGAGGTGCTCTGCACAGGGTTTTGCTTGTGCGAAGATGTCATTGGATAAGGACACCTGGTTTGTGGAGGGAAGTTAATACGTGATTGGATAAAGATTTGTAAAGGATGTATGTAACTTTGGAATTAGAGAGAGTGCTGGTGTACTGGATTTTGGGGCATTTTGTCTGCAGCACTACCCCTGGTGTTGGCTCTTGTCAGAGCTCACCCATTTTGGGAACCCTCCTAAGGCAGCACAGCAGGAGCGTTATAGTGGCAGCTGCTTCCAGAAGCAGCGTGATGCAGTGAGATCAGCACTTCGAGTTCTCCTGACAGCACTGATCTGAGGAGGTTATTTTGAACTGCTTTGTCAGACCCTACATGCAAAAAATCTAGGTAGAATAACCCGCACCTTGTGATAGACTGTGGTGTATCTGTGTTACTGCGTGTTGCATCTGATTCTGTTAACACGATGACACACCTCAACGAGAATTACAGCTGCTCTGTGTAGCAGCTCTCCCAGCTCCCAGTGTTGCTGAGGAGACATGGAACGTGGGCCTGGCTGAAGCTGAACCCTGATGAGCATGGTGTTCTCTGCAGGGGTCCCAGCAACACCCTCCTGGGAGAAGATCTGGGAAGCAGACTGACTTCTCAAGGTGCTTAGTACACACCACATGGAAGCTGTGCTTTGATTCCTGGGTAGATCAGGTCTCCTACGGGTAAAATACTCTGGTTCTTTCCTGTGGAACAACCCAGCAGGCAGCACTGCTGCAGGTCTGCCTGCAGCTGGTAGTACCCCGGTGGCTGGCCAGGACCTTATGCAGATGCTCCATTTCAGAGTCCTGGACAGGCACATCTCCTCCCACCTACACTTCTCACTGCTAATAACCTGTTCGCATTCAATCTTCTTCCTCTTAGCCACTTGAAACCTCAGTAATTGACTCCATTTCAGAAGGGAGCAGGAAGGACCCTCACCTCAGCATGCAGCAGCAGTGAGAAATTACATTCCTCTTCACATGCAAAAGTCGTGATTCTGTGTCAGTATAACAGTCACAGAGAGAGTCAGCTCCGGTGATGATTTCCTTTCTCCATGGGAATTTTCCTCCAAGGAAATGGGAGCATGAGCTGAAGTTCCTTGAGTTGTTGCTGGATGAAAACCCACACAGTGAGATGGATTTCTCTCAGGTTCTGCCTTGTCCCATCTCATGGCCTCTCGTGCAAAGTACAAAGAGAAAAGCTGGTCTTCTAAGGAGGAGAGGGGTTTTTGTAGTGCTCCAATGAATTTCCTAGCAGTTGTCAGGTACCAGCTGATAAAGGGCCAAACAAAACTGGTGAAAGGAGCAGAAGGCATCTGATCCCACTACGTAGGGTGGCCCTCGTAGGACTGCTCTGCCAATGGATCATGAGGGAGGTCTGCAGAGTAATGTTTGACTCTTAAAACATGAAAAATTGATGATAATGTTTGATAACTTTATTAAGGACATATAGATATGTAAAGATTAAGCCATTTAAATACCCTTGTTTCTCAGTGAAAATTACTTTTTAATTAATTGCAGTGTTCCTTCATGACAACTGTATGTTCTATACTAGCAAAATTAATTTTTGCAGTGGCCTCCATCCATCTCAGAGGCTCATCATACAATATGTATGTAATGGAGAGCAGGAAGTGACAGCACATGTAGAAGTGCCCAGAGTTGGGTGCAGTGTAAGGCCTGAACTCTGGTCCTGGAATTTAGAAGACCAGACAACAAAACACTGCAGTTGCTGCAAAGATGTCTGAACTCACCATGCTGGCCATGCAGATCTGTCTTTGAACTCTTCAAGAAGCAATGCATTCATACTGGGTTGATGCTGGACTCTCAGACAAACTGCTTTTTATTGGAATACAGTGAGGAGGGTCAGAACACTAGTCACAAACCTTACCCTGCTTCTGCACTAGAGCATCCTCTGACTTGCCCCATCACACTGCCTGGAGCTGTTCTTCGAGGTTGGGAGCAGCTCACCCCTGTGACTCTCACTGCACAGCAGCCATGTGGCATCTTCTGGCCAGGGCTCCTCTCCTAAGAGGCTGGAGCAACAAGCTTTGTGCATTTTCAAACCATCCACCTCTACCTGCCTGAGCAGACACTAAGGTTGTGTGAATACACAAATACACATTCACATACATTTGTGAATGTATTTGCATGCTGGTGCTTGGAAAGGTGCATCCCGTGTGGCCTGTGGTCCCTGCGTGGCTGACTGGTGGTGACCAGTACATGAGAAGCAATGGTTGGAGAAAGGCTTTAGGGTTCAGATGGATTAATTGGCCAGACAGAACATTCCAGCATGGCAGAAGGACTAGGGAAAAGCTTTGCTGCATAAATGCAGAATTGTAATCAGTCAGAGAGAGGTGATTTTTGCACTGCGTGAACCATTACTGAGAGACACTGCAGCACTTAAGGCTGCAGTAACAACTTAAGGCTTAAGTTGTTATGGCTCTGGAAAAGATTTTCAAAGTTTGAACCTTAATGAGGGAATATGGGAGGATTTAAATTCACAACCTACTTAGTTAGTCAGGACTAAGGTAGATCAGGATGTAAATCAGCTTTCAGTGCAGTAAAAATTAGGAGTGAGAATGATCTTTGGCCTAGCAGAAACAGATCTGGACTCAATGTGCAGAAGCTGAAGCCTTTGTATGGAGCAAACTCCAAGTTTTAGAGACAAAATAAAGAACAGGTGACAAGAAGTACCCAAAGACGTAGTATGATGTCACCTCCTCATGGAAGCAAGCCATGAATGCATGCTGTGGAATGGCAGCAGTAGGTACAGGACTCGTGGTAGGGCCAACACAAGTGCTGCTGCACTCTCAGAGGGAAGCCTTGCCACCATTTGCCACCATCCGTTGCCACCAGCAGCACCGCAATCCCAACCCAGACCAGGGCAGTCCCAAACACAGCTGTGCTTACATCCAAATGGCTTTTGAAAGAAAGTAGAAAACAGCAAAAGCGAGCTACATTACAACAAATCGTATATTCAAGAAATGCATACAGGGTTGAGCTTTTGCTTTGTTTTGGTTTTGGTTTTGTTTTCCTCTGGAAAATAGACTGCATGTTTTACTGCAGCATTTTAAAACAGTTCTATTTTCTTTAGTGAAGCAGCACTGGTCCCACTTTCCTGGCTGCGTTTGGCTGTGGCACTCTCTCCCCACTCACTCTCGCACTGCATGGGGTTGCCTCTGCCACATTCGCTCCTCAGCCAGACCCCCACCACTCCCCTCCCCCAGACAGAGTCAGGCAGGGTTCAGTGTCCCGCCATCCCCGCTGCTCACCCCGCGGTGCCCCCAGGAGCGGGGCTGTCCCGGGGCAGTGCTGGGGCCGCTCTCAGCCCGCCCCATCGAGGCCGCGGCAGCTCCCGGCTGTGCCGCGGGCACTGAGCAGCCGTCGCCTTCCGCGGGTCGGTGCGGGCAGCCCGAGGGCGCGGCAGCTCTGTCTGACGGGGCGATCTGCGCTTTGTTCCCCACTTTTTAATGTTAACGTATATCGCTTAATTTTGGCCGTTTCCGAGGGCCGAGGCAGCTACAAAAGGTCAGAGCTGACGCATCTTCCGCCCTGCGCCCCCAACCAGCCCGTCTGCCGCTAATTAATAACGGCATAATTAGGACCTAATGATGGAACCGCGGTTCTGGCCTTCCTGGTGCGGACGCGGCTCTGTCTCGATCCCGACGTCCTCCATCAAACCAAACCCGGCCCCAGCGCGCCCCGAAGGGCAATGAGTCAGGAGAGCTGCGGTGCCGTATTTGCTTTTGGTTTTTATTATCAACAATCAATTAATGGTACACTCTTGGAAAACTATATGCACATGTAGAAATATTTCCCCTTTTAAATAGAAGCATTCATTTGAACCACATATAAATAAATCTGAAAATCCTGAACATAATTTATGACGATTATGCTCACAAACATATTCCAACAGGAAAGGAAAAAAAAAAAAAAAGAAAAAAAAAAAGAAAAAAAAAGAGACGACATGCAACTGAGAACAGAAAGATCCCATGGCCTGAACGGGGCCTCGCTAAACGCAAAGGGAACGGAACCCGTGAGAACCTTACTTCTCCATAAAGACACGCCATAGAGACTACGAGAAGGGAAAACGTTATTCATACGGCCAACTAGACACGTCTGTACTGATATAACACTATACAGCTGGGTCACGGAACACAGTCGTAGAAAGACACAGAAAAAGAGAAAGCATACCTGCCAACATTCAACTAAGAGCTATACTTTGTGCCTCTTCAAACAAAATTAGAAAACCCTAACGGAGATGCCTAAAAACTGCGGGAACCGTGGGATAATAATAATTAATAATAATTAATATTTCATAATAAATACAACTCGCCCGCCGAGCGGGGCCCCGGCCGCGGCCCGGGGACGGCGGCGCGGGGCGGCGGGGGCGGAGGGGCGGGCAGGGGGAGAAGACACTTGGTGGCCCGGGCGGGAGGCGGGGAGGTTCGAGCCCCGCGGGCTGGCGGTCCCGGCCCCGGCTCCCCACCTGCCGCCTCCCCGCCGGAGCCCGCGGTCGCGTCGCTTGGCGGCCCCGCCGTCGGGCCGGGCGGGGCGCGGGGCGCGGGGTACCGGGCCGGGCCGGGCACGGCCCGGATGGTTACGGCGGGGCGGCGGGGACCGCGGAGCGGGAGGGGCCGCCGCCGCCGCCGCTCAGAACATGCCGCTCTTGACGAGGCTGCCTTTGGTGCCGCCGGGCCGCTGCAGCGAGGAGAGCACGCTGGCGAAGGGACCGCCTAACGAATCGGGGATGGAGGTGATGGGCCCGGGCCCCGGGGCCCAGCCCTGTCCCGGGCCCGCCGCCGCCAGCCCGCCCGGCCCCGCCGCCCCTTTGCCCGGCTCTCCCCCCGGGCCGCCGGGCCCCGCCGCCCCCTGCCCGCCAGCGGGACTGGGCCCGCCGCCGCCGCCGCAGCTGGGCGCGGGGTTGGGGTTGGGCCCGGGGCCGCCGGTGCTGTCGGGGTCGGTGCTCTTGGCCTCCTTGCTCTCGTCGTCGCGGGAGGCGTCCGACTTCTTGCCGGCTGCTCCGTTCTTGGCGGCAGCCGCCGCCGCCGCCGCCGCCCGCTCCTGCTTGCGGAACTTGGCGCGGCGGTTCTGGAACCACACCTGCGGGCGGCCGGGGACGGCGGGTGGCGGGGTGAGCCGAGGCCGCTCCACCGCCCGCCGCCCCCAGCGGGCAGCGCCCCGCAGCCCCCGACCCCACCGCCGCCCGCGGCCGCCCCGACGGCGCCCCCCGCCCCGTTGCCGCCCGTACCTGCACTCGGGCCTCGGTGAGGTCGATCTTGAGCGCCAGCTCCTCCCGGGTGTAAATGTCGGGGTAGTGCGTCTCTGCGAACACCCGCTCCAGTTCCTTGAGCTGCGCGCTGGTGAACGTGGTGCGGATCCGCCGCTGTTTCCGCTTCTCGTTCAAACCGCCGTGGTCGGTGAAGAGTTTGTAAGGAACTGAAGAAGGAAAAGAGGGAAGAAGGAGGAGGAGGAGAAGAAGCCGTGAATCACTCGTGGCCCCTCTGATCCGGAAAGACGGGCGGCGGCTTCAAAAAGCGTCCTCGGAGCGCTCCTAGCGCAGAGCAGTGCGGTGGTCATCCGGGCTGCGACCGCGCAGGGGGGAACGCGGGGACGAACGGACGGACGGACGGATGGAGGGAGGGAGCGGAGAGCCGAACGCGCCCGGGGCCAGGGCGAGGTGCTCTCCCGCGGTTGCACCCAGGGAGAGGGGAAAACGCTGTAAAGTGCCGGCGAGCGTCGGAGAGGCATCGGGCTGCCCGCCGGCTCCGCTCAGTAATGACATTACCGAACCGCTCCGGTATTGGGTTGCGTTTCCCCGGTCCCAGCGGCTGATCCCAGCCGGAGAGGTTTCGGTAAAAATGCTGTAAAAAGAATGGGCAGCGAGCAGCGGGGCTGCGCGCCCGCCGCTGGGCTGGGTCTCCTTTTTTTTTAAGACAGTGTCAGTAATGAGCTTTACTCTTTGGTTATTTAATTATTTTCTAAGCTTTACGTCTCATCGCAAAGTAAATAAATTATGCCTATCATTTTGGCAGCTTAAGATAATTTTGTTGGCGGTTCGGGTGTGACTAGGATAGTGTAACCCTGTAAGTGAATTACCCCTCCCTGCAATCGCTTCTAACGTGATAAATTCTTTCATTTGTGTAAGCAAATTTCGTTTGGTAAATACTAAACACATTTCCATTTTCAAATGCAATCAAGGCTTCCTATATACCAGCGGCGAGGCGGCTGCCGGGGTAAGAAAGCCGGAGGTCCTTACCTGCTGCGTAGGGGCTGCTCTGGTGGTCCCTGAGCGAGCCGAGGCTGCAGGATCCTGGAGTGAGGGACGGGCAGCCTGAGGTGGCCCCGAAAGTGGTCCTTATGGGGTTATACTGGAAGCCACTGGCTTGGCTGCAGGAACTGAAGTCAGCATACGCTGAAGCCAGGCTCGAGGTGTCCATCCCGGCCATACAGGACTCGTAGGCGGAGGAATTGAGGTAAGAATATTCCATTTTATACATTGAAAAGGCTCTGGATGGCTCAGCCAAGTGGAAGAAATGAGACCGGAGCTGGCTATGTGGAGAAGGTGCCTGTGGTGGGGAGATGTGCACAGCTCAACGCCCGCTTCGAGAGTGGCCTCCCTACTACCAGCAGAGCCTAGTTTTATGAAAAAGCCTCCTATGAGATGCCTTGCCTGAGGTCTCTAGAGCATATAGTCCTCATAATAAACTTGGCTCTTTCCACTTGGACAATAGCAAAGCGGTTGGTCTTATTGCTGGCGCTTTTTACATGACAATAACTCATCAGTCTATTGGGCTGGCACTGGGGGACCGAGCTGTCCAACCTCCCTATCGCTGATTCCTGCATCTCTAATTAGAATTTAATACCGCACCATTACGCACCGAGCCCCTCGATCCTCCCTTCTAACCAGCTCCCTGCCCTTTAATTCAATCACACTACTTGGAAATAATGAAAGTTGGGTGACGATTCTCCCTGATCCAATTTGCCCGTGCTTTTAAGCCTTTTTAACTGATCATATACCTTAGGCATAAATTGAGACAGTGTGGTTCCCCGCCGCCCCCCTCCCGCGGGGGATTTATTTTTTTTTTTTATTGTGTGTGCGCTCTCGGTTCGGGAGACAAACCTTGATGTCATCGAGAAACCTGTTTTGTAAGAGCGTTACACGCTCAATTTAACAACAACTCTACCCCCCGAAGTGCATGAAATGCTATAAAGGAGCGGGACATTAGCAGGCGCGGGCACCCTGTAAAATAGAGCAAGTGGGCAGTGGGCTGCTTTTTTTTTTCCTCTTTTTTTTTTTTTTTTCTTTTTTCTTCCCTTTTTTTTTTTTTTTTTTTCCCCTCAATGCGGTTTGGAGCTGCTTCTTTACACCCACCTGTCTGGGGGAACTGCGCTTCTGCCCCGGGGCTGCGCGCTGCCGCGTTGCCTTGCGCCCTCCCTTTGGGTCTCTGCACCGCACTGTGGCTGCGGGATTTTTTGCGCAGGGCAACGAATAGAGCCTCTCATCGGACTGCACATAGGTGCGTTCGTTGGGCTCGGAGCCGCGGCTTTCTTTCGTTCGCTCGCACGGAAGGCTTTATTAAATTGTCCTTATTGATATTGATCGTTATTAGCGTTTATATTGGGATGGTAACAGCGATCCGCGCAGGGTCTGTGTGCGCGTCGCAGCTCATCCCGGTTTGCGCCCTTTTTTCCTTCCTGTGGGAAAGAAGAGGAAGAGAAGAGCCACAAAGCAAGCAGTGCGCTGGAACGGGGCTCCGAGCCCGAGCCACACACGCACATCCGCGAGGGACCGACACCCGCAGGCACCGCCCAGGCACCGCGCAGGCACCGCGCAGGATGCGCGCAGCGGACGGTGCCGGCAATGCTGCGATTGCCTGGTGGTTGGCTGGGTTTCATTAAATCTTTCCTCTCGGTGGGCAGCGTTGAACTCTCGGCTGAACTTCGCCGCCGCATAAACAAATAGGGGATATTTTATATGATTTAAATGTGTGGATAATTAGTTTTATTACATTCATTACCCCCAAGTCGGCAATTAAAGTAACAAAGTCATAAAGTCCTTATAGGGGCGTTTAAGCACGCGCAGCGTTTGCCGAGAACAGTGTTCAATTCGAGGCTGCCCATCGCGCAGCTTCACCCCACATCAGGCGGTACTCAATGGCAGCAGTATTTCGGGGCATGTCGCTGTGAGTTACCGGGGGGCAATAAAACGACGCGAAAGATTCTCGAGCCGCTGAGGGGCCGGGTGAGGGCTTTATGGCGAGAGCTGACGGCTTTATTGCGGCTGCATGTTGTACAATGTGTATTTGATAAAGAACGGCCTTTGGTGGCCCGTGGACACTTTTTGTGCACCGGCGAAATGAAAATAAATGTGAACACGGTTTTAGTGCGAGGGCGGAAACAAATTGCGGGCTCTAAATGGTCCTCCCTTTATGGCCAGCAGACAAGAGGAGAAAGGCGCTGCCAACATCTGTCTTCCGTCCCCCAAATCTAAAGGGCACCAAAGAATGATGCGAATCCAAGTGTTTCTACAGCGGAGATTTGTCTTTATTTACCCGCGCTCTCATGAATATGAATACTCAGCTGGGGCAGCGAGGTGCCTCGCCCCCTCTCCAACAACGCGGGGCACTTTCAAACATTTCCAAGTGCGTTTCCTGCGGAGGGAACCCTTTGTCCCGCGGTTTCTTCCCCTCTCTGCCCACCGCCGCCCGGTCCCGGCCGCGCCGTCGAGGCTGCGGGGCGCTGCCATCGGTCCCTGGCGCCCGGCGCTCGTCCCGGGACGCTGCCCCTCGCTGCCCCCGGAGCCGTCCCCGCGCCCCCTGCCCGCGGCTGTTAGCTTTGCCCCCCCGCCGGGGGCCCGCGCTCCAGTTGTTCTTTCTACACGCGAGCGGCTCTGCCGAAAAACTTGTAGCAAATGGGTAATTTGATTACGGCCACTATAGGCCAACTGCCTCAGCGGCCTTCCCCCACGCGTCTGGCTGGGGGCAGAGAAACCATCTCCAAGGAATAATCAAATCAAGGCGAAGTGTGGAAAAACCCCTCCTGATTTCCAGGCGACACAAATAGAATTAGAGCCTCCCGGTTGCTTTCTCTCTCCCCCCCACCCCCCCTTTCTCCTCTCATTTCTTTCTTTTTTCCCCCTTCCCAAAGAGCCCCTTTGTCTGGCCACCGGCTCCCGCGGGGCGCTCAGGGCTGCGCGGCCGCGCAGGGGTGCGCGGGGTGGGCGCCTGCCAGCGGGAGCCGGGCAGGGACGCGCCGCTGTGCGAGAGCCGCTTTTCTTCCCTTCTTCCCCATTCAGAGAGGGCCGGGGGGAGCCGCAGGAATGCTCGAAGGCAAACGGGGAACAGCGCGCCTTTGTGCGGCCGCCGCCGGCCATGGGAAAGCGGCTCCTGGCCCCCCGCCCCGCGTGTTTCTGCCGGGTTTGCGCTGCCACCGCAGCTGCGGGGAGACCCGGGCCCGGCCCGGGGCTTTCCGTGCCCCATCCGAGCGTCCCACAGCAGCGCCGCTGGTACAGTGGAGCCTCGAGGGGACGGGGCCAGGGAGCACCCGCGGTGGTGTGCCCTGCACGGATCACAAGGGCGCGACCGCATCTCCGAGCAGCGGGGACACTGCGCGGCGCATCCCCAGCGGCTGCGCGGGGCGGAAGAGCTGCGCCGTTAATTTCAGAGCCGAAACTGTGATATTTTTCTTTCTTTTCCTCCCGCAGGCCGGGTCGTGGCGTTCAGGCGGCCGCCAGCAGAGGGATCTGCGCTTTGCTTTTTTTCCCCCTCACTGCTGCCGCGGCGGCAACATCTGCTGGGAGCAGGAGCCGGGCGCTCGAGCAGACGCACAGATGTAGAAGTGACATCTGCTTGTGACAAAGGAGCAGGAATTAGATTAGGCGGGGAGGCCTTTCTGCCATTAAAGGGGGAAAAAAAAAAAAAAAAAAAAAAAAAAGCGAAATGCGAGCTGTAAGCTGTGCAAGCAGGGGAAGAGGATGTGAAAGGCAGAAGTGCTCAGCGGGCAGCTGCTGGGACAGCCGGGGCAGCACAGGTCCTGGGATCTGGAGAGCCGACGGAGAAGGCTCTGCATTCCCCCTGAAGCAGAGCTCGGCCAAGTCACAGATTTCTGCCGCTGCAGCCAGGGGCAACTGGAAGCCGGGCATTTGGTGCCTTCCGAGACTGCGGCCACTCTTCTCACACCAGCAAAGAGCAGGGTCTGGGGCTGGATGCTGCTTTTCTTTTTTTCCCTAATGGAATAAATGTAGGGATGCTCCTTGTATGTATTCGGGCTAAACCCAGAAGCTAGAAGGCCTCTCTCACCTTATGAACTTGGTGAGAACTCAGCCTTCTCTTGGTCCCATAAAAAGCAAAAATGACAACACCACAGCCTTAAGTTTAAGCACTTTTGTGAAATCAGAAACATACAGCAAAATTGTACTTGTCTACTCAGCTATGCCCAGGAGAGCCTCCAACGGCAACACCACAGGAACAGCCAGGCAGGAGCACTGCCCCATGTATTGTAAGCTGATATGGCATTTCCCTCCTATTCTGGAAGCAATGCTTTTCCCACTTACATATATACTGATATTTAATGTCACATCTTTCTTTAAACCCTACCACTTCTTATAGCCAGGGATACTTCCTGCCCCTTGCAGAGCAGCACGCAGAAGAAGGAGCAGGACTACATTCCATTTCAAGCTGTAGGAACATGTACAGCTTTGCAAAGATAGTGTGATGTGCTGTGCAATGGGAGCAGCATCTATTACAGGCCTCAGAGCTCACTAAAGTTGGTCAAAACCTCCAAGACCTTTAAAAGATGGTGGTTTCAAATGGGTTTGGCTTGAACTCTTGGTGTTGAAAAGCCTGCTGGCTGCGAGCCTGCTTGTGCGAATCGATCTTTATGGTATGGAGCACGACATAAATAGGTATGGAGTGTGACCCCTTTGTCAGTAATGGGGCTGGGAACTACGATGGATCACAGAGGTTGTGAAGCCCCTCATAACATGCACAGAGTATGGTGAAGGGGGAAGAAATGAAGTGAAAACATCTTTAAAACGAATTGAAGAAATCCTAGTAGTAGGAAAAAAATACTTTATGTCTTTAATATGGTCAGAAAGTGCCAATCCTTGTCTTTTCTTGTAGGTACAGAAGCATGTTGACATTAGTAACCCACATATAAGACTCTATACCACATACAATTGCAGATATATTTTTGTCTTATTTCATAGAAAAGGATGTGTATGAGTTTAAAAAACTCAAGGTTCTGTCATTCTCTGGTATTTAGTATTTTGGTATTTGCATCATAAGGTGATGGATGCTGGCTCCAGCTCCACGCTGGCCTTTAACCTGCTGGCAGCTGGGCAGATCCACCAAGGAGAAGGGCCCTTCTCTGTGCACTTCTGTTCTTTCTCTAAGCAATCATCTCTGGCCACCATCAGACCTATGGCCTGACCCAATTATGGCAATTTTATGTTTCTATGCCTGTTTGTATCAATGACTCCAGTGAGGTTGAATGAGGCAGTAAGAAAGATGGAAAGGTATGTTCTTCCCACAGCAAGATAACTATTTCAAGTCAAGAGGTCACAGGAATGTTAAAGAGGCCTCTTTTCTCAGAATAGGCTGCCAGTGACAAGGAGGCACAGGGTGCAGTCCTGAATTCCTTCCTATAAAGACATGCTGCCTTCAGGCAAGGTACTCCAAGTCCTGCTTGAAGAAGGGGCTGAAGGCAGGCAGTGCTGCTCCACTGGTTAACAACAGCAGCTCCCATGGTTCTTCTGAGGCACACAGCAGCTCCTGGGAGATCTAGAGGGGTCTTTAAGGGTCTGGAGGGCAAGATGTATGAGGAGCAGCTAAGATCCCTTGATTTGTTCAACCAAGAGCTGAGGAAGCTGAGGGGAGGCCTCTTCACAGGGAGCAGAGGGGCACTGCCATTGTCTGCTTTCTGCTGACAGTGCCTGAGGAAATGGCTTGTTGCTTTGTCAGGCAAGGTCAGGTTGGGTGTTAGGGAAAAGTTCTTCACTACAGGATTGCGGGTGTGGAACAGAATCCACACGGCAGTGGTCATGACCTCAAGCTGCTGCAGTTCAAGGAGCATTTGGACATCACGTTCAAACATAAGGTTTGATTTTTTGGCATGCCCTGTGTGGAGCCAGGAGTTGGACTCCATCATCCTTGTAGGTCCCTCCTAACAACTTACGATATTTTGTGACTCCTGCATAAAACTGCAGTCTTCCCTATTCTGCTCTGCCTACAAGAGCAAGAAGTCAAAGCAGTGGCACATACCTGAAAGACTGAGGGAAATTAGCTAGTCTTCAATGGTGGGCAAGAAGCACCTGGTCGATGGGGTAGGACCTTTCTGGGGGCTCAGGTGTGGGCAGTTTGCTCATGGTTAAAGGAAGAGCTGTGCACTTCTTGCCAGCCTCTGGTATTTCCTGGCAATGATGTTAAAGCCACAGGTAGGTAATAACCTGAGTGGTGTGGTAGCTGCTCCTGTCTGGATTGGCCTTGCTCTGTGGCTCCTTGTTTTTTGTTTTTTTTTGTAGCTGTCCTGTTATTTCCATAAGGCAGCCTGGTAGAGTCTGACTGTACTTATTCTGCTGTTACTTAAGCAGCACTCTCATTTGCAAGTAGTTTGTGATGGATGATCCCAAGCTTCTCTGTAAAAGCAATGTAATGCTGGCAGCTGCTCGTTTTTAGCCTCCCAGTAAAAAAATATTCCAATCAATCAATTGAATTGCTACCATCCAGCCCCATGTGCTAACTTGGGAAGTACAACAATGCCTTCCTGCTAATCACATGTGACAGTCTCTTGATTTCATTGTGATCAAAATGAAATTACAGGCTCAAGTTGGCTTCTATATGGTCAGTTTTTGCTAAGGACATGTGAGAAGGGTACTTGTGGGGATTCTTGAGCCTTGATGGCTGAGCCCAGACTTGCTCTACCAGGGCTTCAGAAAAAGAGGGATAGTGCTGGCTGAGGAGAAACAGCAGAGAGAAGGAACAGAATGCAGTGCTGAACCTGAATGAAAAGCAGTAGATGTAAGATGTGAAGCATATCTTTTTTTATGCTGACCACATGTCTTCTTTAAGCTGATTATACTTGATGTGAGGGGTCCTTAAGTTAAGGGTAAATTATTTTTTTGCGTTGAGAATGTGAATGGATATTACCTTTAAATGAAAACAAGACTGCAGATTTCACTGAAACCTTTTATGTAATCCATGATGAAGCCTCTCTTGGAAAATGTGGGTTTATGTGTGTACTCTGGGAACTTGTGTTGTGCCATTAAGTAATATAATTGTCTATATTCCGACAGGCGCTGAAAGGATTGGCACTGGGTCAGTTCTTAAAAGTTTATTTGCTATTTGTAGGAAGGCATTTTTTTTCTTAATGCATTTATAGGCATTGTTCTAGTTAATACTCATGTAAATAGCACATTAATTGAGTTTTCAGGTTCTGTAGTTGTATGCTGCAATATGCTGATATCTTCAAAAGTAAAGAAAGTGATGTGCAAAGCTGAGTAGATGGTAGGGCACAGAGTAATACACACTGCATTCACACACAGCCTATCAGAAGAATCAAGCAGGAGATGGCAGAGCCCTGGCAAGCTCACAGTATAATTTAAATTGCTTTGGATAACCTGTTGGAGTTTGTCCCCTGCCCCAGTGAAATTTTTACCCAGTAATTGGACTGCAGGTGTGTGTGTGTAGATAAGTGAGGAGATGCTTTTTCTATGTAACATAAACTCATCACAATTGCCCTTGCTTTTATTACTTTCATTGTTATAGTGCTGCTTTAGAAGACTACTGCTTATGGGAAGGGTCTGACAAAGTTAGATGAGCCTGAAGTTCTCAGGGATTCATTTTCCTGCATGTGGACTCCAACCAAAAGTGTACAGGAAAGTGGCGTTTGAGATTGAAGGTAAAGGTTGAGACAGTATTTACTTGTCCCATACCGTGACTGGATCTGTGTACCTTACTTAGTCTTATTGGCAGTCTTCAGCATTAACTGTAATTTCACTTAGAAAGAAGGGTCACAGATCTACCATGTCAACAAAAGATATGGGGGCCTCCTGTGGTAAAACCGTGCCCCAGGAACAGTTACAGTTTTATCTGGATTTTGAGGCTGTGGACAACTTTCAGGTCTTGGCAGACAATGGAACACGTATCTCACCTGAGGAAAGTGGAAATCTGTCTGTTCCTTGGGTTCTGTGGCTTCTGTGAGGAAACTGGGATAGCTGGTTTGGGGATAAATCTGGGATGAACCCAGTAACAGCTCATTTTAGCACATTCCCCAGACAGTCTGCATTCTCTTCATCAAGCTTTCTGCATCAGTAAGATCCAGGTCTGCTCTGACTAAAAGTGCTGTCTTGATCTGAAACTGTGTTGGTTCTGAGGGTATATGTGTACAGATGGGAAAGGGAATCTCTTTGTGGGTTTCTGCAGCAAAGATGGATCATTAGCTCTAAGCACTGGGTAGACTTCAACCACTAGGAGAAAAATAAAAAGGCTAAAACTTCTGGGTAATGTTGCTAGAGACAGATTTAATAGGAAGAACTACAGCAGCAGTGCTGAAAAAAATGAAAGGCTGTTTGAATGTCATCTTGTGGGTCTGCCTAGTGGGAGACAGGAATCATGGCTGTGGGATCCATGTGATTTTTGGTGTCTGCACATAGAAACTGCTAAAGCAAGAACTGTTTAAAAGAAGCTTTATTATTTACATACTCTAGAGAAATTCACTAGGTCACTATTCCAGCAGTCTTTGTCAGGTCTTGAACAACCACACTGAGAATGGGAATAAAATTTTGAGGGACTCTTGCTCCTAAATAGCACGATCACTTTTTCTGCCCAGATTCTGTCTTTAAGATAATATGTTTCTAGACAGCAGACAATACTGGGGAGACACTGTTATATCAAAGAAGGAAAGATTTTCATGTAGAACAGCTGACTCCAGTTCTACTAGTGAAAGTAGTTAGGCATTGGTATGTATATATTTCACTCAGAGAAATCCCACTTGTCAACAGATCACAGAAAAGTCATATTAGTATTGATGTGAAATCAAATGTTCATGCTTGGATCAATACCTTATAATATTATTATGATGTTTGGGAGATATGGAATGCAAATTAGCAGTGATTGAAATAGCATTTTCCTCCTACATTTTAAATTATAACTATTCTGTGTTTTGCACATTGTTAAATCATACCAACAAACTCACATGCATATAACACATCTAACAGGATATCACGACCAACACATTATACCATGGGGCAGCTGTGAGTTGTCTGTAACACTGTGAAAATTGCAGAGAAAATGATGAGGCCAAGGGGAATTTTCCTGGAGAAAGCCTTGGTAACTACTGAATGAGGGTCTTTGTTTTTGACCCGACAAAAAATTTTGGCAAGATAAAGCAATTAGAGTCCTGGGATAAGCAAAATTTTTTTGCTCCCCCTCATTTTATATAATGCACAGTCTTCATATTACATGGAGATAGAAAACCCCTCTCAGGATTATTTCATTGTTTATGACAACCCTCAAAATTATTTAATCATAATGAAAAATATTCTTTTAAACTCCTTACTAGTCATAATTTTTACACTTCCCTTCTTATTTGTTATGCTAACGTAAGATTGCTGTCAAACGCGTAGTTGTGGGGTGAAGTGGTATAAAGTCTTCTGTCTCAGGTTTTTCCTTATGGTCTGAATGATTACAGAATATTTTTGCCATCAAGATAACCTCTTCATATAAATGGAATATTACCTATGTATTTCACATTATTCAGTTTGATGAACTTGTGAACTAGAGATGTTTTTACACAAAGAAGCACAAAGAGACCTTGTATTGCTCTGACACAGTGAACCCAGTGACAAATAATGGCATCTTCTGTTATTATGTGTCTCATCTTTTTCAATGCTAGTGGGATGGCAAAAAAAGCTGCAAGAGAAAACAGGCTCCTAGGAGGTGTTCAGAGCCAAAAGAATTGGGAGTAAAAGTTTGCACTTTTTAATTGCGTGTTGGCAATTGCTGTGTTTTTTTTGCTATGCTGTTGGTGAAATGGGAGAAGACATGGACAAAGTTGTTCTGAGAGTTGAAGTACAAGACAGAAAAAAGGTAGGGAGGCAGGGGGACAGCAGCGTGCTCAAATGTTTCCTGGAAAATACTTGTGCAGAAAGAAAGAAGCAAAGAGTCAGCAGAGGACAGAACAAAAGACAAGCTGTGATGGCTGAGGGGGAAACACTCTTGGAAAAACCAACTCCCTCTCATACAAGAACTTAAAATCTAAATGCTCCCTTCTTCTTGTAGATGCTGAAGAAGTTGGGGTATTTACTATAGACATGAGATGCTGGGATGGATTTCATGGTGATGATGTCCATGGCAGGAGCTCTGAACTGATTTCTCTTTCACAGCCTCATGCACACATAAAAAAAGTTAATGTAGGCCACTCCTACTTCTCTGAGAAATCATGGGGAAGAGGGCTGTCACTCTGCCAAGTTCCTGAGTTCTATGATCTTTGTTGTACCTGGCCTTTGTGCAGACCAAAAAGGGTTTTTCTTTTTCTCATGCTTGTGTAACTCTGTGTTGCCTGAAACAGCTGAGAATCCTTGACATATATGGCTGCAAGTCAAAGGTTCTTTTCGTATAAAAGATGATTCTCTGTAAGGATAAGTGGCAATGTACAGTATTTGCATCTTATCAGCCACTCCTGACTTGATGTTGTAATAATGGAACTTTTATGATGCAAATTGCTATGTGGAAGGTCCATAGAAAATCAATTGCTAGGTATTTTAACATCTTGTTTAAAATAAAAATTATTTCAGAAAGCATATAACACTGCCAAGGAGCTACTTTTTAATGCAGGCTAAAAATGACTTGTTTTGTATGAAAGCCAAATGCCTGTATGTTTGGGTTGACTACTGGAGAGCTCACGTGAAACATTGTGTTGCCCTGAACTGAGACTTTTTTTCCTAGCCTGAAATTAAGCTCAATTTCAAGTTAATTTTTATAATAACTAGGCAGAAATCTGGACTGATGGGGTATATGGCCAGTTTCAAACAAGCATAGATTTAATGTGTCTAATAGACCAGAATACCAGGCTCTGACCAAATATTAGGTTTCAATAATATTGTGCACTTCTGAAGAGAGAGGCAGAGTTCTTCAGAAAATTGCTGAGTCACACACTGCTGAAGATGAGCTGTGATTTCTTAGATGTGTTAGTGTACTCTCAGGTAAGGGAAGCACACAAAATAAATTACTTAACTTGATTTGTGCTTCTTCAAGAATGATACAACCTTTCTAAGCATCCATTTACTTTCATTACTTTCCATGTAAGAAGCTCTTGTAATCTTCTCCATCCTCAGATTTAAAGGCACCTGAGAAAGCACCTTTGGAAAGCTTAGTTCTGGATGGTATGCTTTCTCAGATAGTAGCAGTCTCTGTAGTGTAATGACAATTAGCAAATGCTAATGAGTGTCATACGGGAGAGAAGCAAGGAAGATGTAGTCTACATCTAAAATGTAGACCTTGCATATAGATTTCTGCAGGAATTGCATAAATGGGATCTCCAAACTGCAGGTCTTCTCTGGTGATGCGATTTCACTCTCTATTACACTCCTATAAGGCAAACAAATGTAATGAATCCTCAATGGTGATAAATGATACAGATGAAATTTCACCATGTCTAACAATGGCTGGAAGGCTCTGAGTCAATGCTACTTTACCCGTGAGCTGTGAAATGGCTATTTCCATAATATCACTGCACTAACTGTTCCTCCTATAAGTTGCTTTAATGACAATAGATCCCTATAAACCAGGGATAGCCAGTAATGAAGAATAAATAGCTTTTTGATAGAGGGACAGACTGGTGTTACTAACTGCAGCCTCGATGGTTAGAACTGGGCATCATTGATAATGCTGCTTAAATTTAATTACTTCATTTTGTGATGCACAGTATCCCCCTTGTCTTAGCCTAATTATTTTGACTTGCTATTGTGGGGAGAACAGTTTGTGCCTGGAAAGAAAAAGAAGGTGATCTTGAAGTTATAAAAGAATGTGAATTAGTTTTCCATTATTTATAGCAGAATATAAGTATTTCAGACCGTACAGCATCTTTCTGATATTTGAAGCGCTCATGACATAATCATTGTATTCCCTGAGCTTACTTACAAGGAGATTGTCCAGCAGTTGCACCAGATAATCTAATAGCTGGGTCAGAAAAGCCTTTTGTTATTTATGTTGGAAGATGAATATGTTTATGTGCAGTTCTAAAGCATGAGCTCCTAGCTGTGTTGTGCAGAGTAGAAAGCTGAGACCAGTCCATAGAAGCAATTTCATGCATTAAAGTAGCCTTTTCCTTAGTATCTCCAGAAGAAAGTAGTTATACCATACAGAGGATAGAATATTACGAATCCACACAGAGTCAATTTGTTTAGCACAACAGATATCTTCTGTTAAATATTTTTCATATTTTTATTCTAAATGGGGCCGTTCTGGGATTTAGACAAATATGTTACTTCATTTTCCCTTTTGTTTCATTAGGTTGACTCTATTTTTGTGAAGGAGAGATGGCAGATTTAATGTAAGTTTTCTTATCAGAAGGCTTAAGTTAGAGTCAAATTTATGAATAGACAGAGTTTATTTCTATTTTAAATTCCCTTATTTACTGTTGTTGCCATCACTGTTACCATTATTACAGCATCTGTAGGGCTAGAGAATGTGACATTTTAAAAATAGGCTTCCTAGTGGCTTTTTGAATTTCTGTTTAACTAAAATCTTTCCTACTTCATTCAGCTACCCTTACAATTTACATTAGACAACACTCCATCAATAAAACCATCAAAATGATCTACTACATTGTAGACAAAAGTTATTGTGTCAACTTGACACTAATCAGTTAATTCCAGTAAACCTTCAGATAAACAAAAGCTTGTTGTCTATTACTGATGTGTGTGATTAGCCCCCTGTATGTCCTATAGCTATGCACATCTATAGAGATGTATCTGGCAGACACTTGGCCCGAGGGCTCTATATGTAAACCAGGACAGGATCTATAGTTAATGATGTTGACCCTGACTCCCTCAACAGAGATTGGATTCAGTCCTCATAATATCCCGACAGCTGATATGTATACTGTGCTAATAATATTATCAATTACTTATGCTACTGCGATTCCCACTGTTTAAAGCTGATAAAAGGTTCTTTCACATTTCTTTTTACTGCATCCCTGCTGTCTAACTGGGTGTGTTTCGCTTGGATTTTTTTAGTTTACTTTTTGTTTTGAAGCTCCATAACTATAGCTGAGGTAACGAGAAAGAGCTGAAGGTAAAATGAGCCACATCCTGTATTTTCTGAGTAACACGGTATTTTTTTCTCTCTTGCCCTTCTAATCCAGTAAAGATGGACTGAGCAATTATTTACACTCTGCCTTGAGTCTGTAGGGGCTGCCAAGCAGCCAGAGGTCTCCAGGTGCATGCACTCAAATGGACAAGCTTCCAAATCCTGGTGTTGTCCAAGTGCCAATGCCTGTGGCTAGGGCACCCAAAAGTTCTGAAGTCTATGGTCACTTCCAAAAACTTAGCAAAAATAATGCACACTCTTCTCCTTCTGACATACTCTGTCACTGCAGAGTGCCCAGCAAGTCAAATGGGTGGCAAAAACATATTTTGTGTATTTTTGCCAGTAGTGAAGATGAGAGAGTTTGACCTTGTTTAAGCCTAAATTTTGGGGGAACCCCTGACTATGCAATGGACAGCATGATGATGCTCTAGAGATCCCTTTTCCTATCATAATCATACTAATTCATTTTTTTTTTCCATATGCTAGAGCAGGTAACATGAGGTCTTAGCCACAACTGTGAGTTCTGCACACTGCATGTGTGCACTGAACAGCCCCCAGCTGTGTTCACTGGGAGAGGAACCTGCCTTTTCTTAATGTTTTACAAAGCAGTAAGCACATACAGGAGCAAGAACTGCACAGAGGAAGGGTTTGTGCTGGCACGGCTCTGTCCATCCCCTCTACTTGCATACTGCTGGCTTCGGTCCCCATGCAGTGCCCCCAACCTCCAGGAAGCTGAGCAGGAGGGCTGGGCTCCACAGCTCATGCAGCACTGGTTGAAATGATGACAGGGACCACTGTTAAAAATTAAATTCTGCCTTATTTTTTGTGCAGTTCTTGTGAGCCACATTCGCGAATAGTAGTGAGAGATTTAATGATCGCATATTTTTTATCTTATTTCACTTTGGTCGATGCCAATTTTTTTCTGTTACTGTCGACTTAGAGCTCAAAGTAATTTAGTAATTGATTCTAAGCACGGCAGCTCGCCAATGGCAGCTATCCATTCAAGGGAATATCTCTGCTAATTTTATCCATCAGAATGAGATTACCATGCTAATCTCTCCCAGCCCCGGTACCTTGGTCAGTTGGGACACACTGATGCAAACGATGTTATTAAACACAAACCCTTCACTCGGGACAGGAGAGAAATGAAAGCAGGGAGATGAGCGCATCGAGATGTACTGCAAGGATTGCTGAGACTGAGCTGGCATTGTTTGCTGTGTCCTCTTCGTCACCCCTGAGATCTTGCATGTGCAGCACTCTTTTTTTTTTTTTTTTTTTAAGCAATCTATGGTTGCTTGCTTGTTTGTATCCAATTTTTTTTTTCTCTCAGGAAGATTTGGCTGCCTTCACAGATTGTCAGCTTGTGAGGGGCAGAAATCATGGCTCTTGTAACATAACCGTTCTCTCTGCAATGCTCTAATTTCAGCCTGTGCCTATTAGTAAGGTCCACCAGCATCTTAGATCTCTTTTTCTTTTAGGTTAGAAAAGCTGCACCATTTATGGCTGTGCTGAGTGGCAGTGCCACACTGCCCTTTCTCTTCACTATGAGGGCTTTAAGAGCACCTTCTGCTCTCAGCCAGGGAGGAGAAAAGCAGCCTTCAGCTGAGGGCTGTAATCTGCTGCTTTTTCTGCTGCACAGCCCTGCTTTGGATCACTTCCATCTGCCTGGTAACTCCATCTTGTAACGGGCAGAGATCTCTGGCACAGGTCCTGCAGAGCACTAAAGCATTTGCTGGAGGTGTGGGGGCTGTGCTGAGCTCCAGCTGCAGCCCCTCTGTGGCATAATTGGACCTGCTGATGGCAGGGCCTCTCCTGCCTCTGCCTGAGCTCAGATCTACTTTCAATCAATAAGAACCCATTTAAAATCAGGCAAAATCTGACCCAGCTGTAATGTAGATCAGCTCCAGCCAAAGAGCAGGCTGCTCTGCAAATGCTGTTGGAAAAAAATAACACAGGAAGACTGGTGTCTGTTTTTGCAGTGTGCTTCACTAACTCTTGGAGCATGGTGATTTATTAATTATTGCTCATGGATTTTCTTCAGGAAGGGAAGCAGGACTTTTCTCTGAGTCACGCCTGATCTGGAACCTATACAGCTCTCACCTGCTCCTCTCCAGCCCCTGAACACTGTGCTTAGGGGAACTGAACAGCAGATCTCCTTCTCTTGTGCTAACACATCAACCCGTTGTACAAACCGCTGTGAGTGACAGAAAGCAATTTGTTTAATTGCATTGCATTTTTAATAGAGATCCACAAAAGAACTGTGTATAATACATGAAGTTGTTTTCTGCCACTCATTTTTCTTTAATTCTAATTTATTTTTCACTTGTTTAAATTTTTTAAATTCTTCTGGAGATAGCTTTAAGACAAAGTGGGAAATGAAGGTAAGCTTTCAGAGGGTGAGAAAATAGAAGGTACAGATATTTACACAGGAGATTAAATCAGCCCAAATGTACAGAACATGGTTAGAAGAATAATTTCTAGTTTGCATTTGAACAACAACAAAAAAAAGAAAATGATCTCAAAATACTCAATTCAAAGGTAAAATATTCAAACAGAAATGGCCTGTAGAAGCTCTGAGCTCCCAAGAGTTAATATCTGAAGGTTTAAATTCTCAAGGGCAAAGTAGGAGAAACACTTGTGACAGGTGTGTCACCGTCTACTTTTATCAAGCCAATATTTTTGACAGACACACATCTTGTGTTGGCAGTTTAGAGAGTTCACGAAGCACCCAGTTTTTGAGAAAAAACTTGGAAATTTGCTTAAAATCCCAGTGTTTGTGGCAGTGAGGCCAGAGGTTAGACAGGCCAGGGGATGCTCCCATCACTCCTCCCAGCTGGGGCACCACATCCTGAGCATTGCCAGGCAGCAGTGTCAGCACCAAGGTGAGCAGGAGCTGCTGAGGATGAGGAGGGGAAGCAGGAGCTCACTGGTTTGTGACAAGCCTCTCAGAGCCTGAGTCTGTCACCTTTCCAAATGCCTTCTGAAACCTCTTTATTTTTCTGAAATGCCACATGGGAGAACAGTCAGAAGGCTTGACATTATTGGTACAGGCTCATGCACTGTCCTAGGCATCGCTTTTGAAACTTAAACTGAGTATTAGGAGTGAGTCTCTTTGTTGAGTGGGAGTTCATAGAAAGACAAGTTTCAAGGCAAACTTAGGACAAGCAGGCATAGTATTTTCCACACAGGAAACAGCTTGTGTGCTTTTACTCAGCTGGTAGTGTTTGATGCCATAAGCTATTGGGCTCTTAGGTGTGGTTACTTGCATGTCTATATCCATCACAGCAGACTCTGGTGGTCTGTTGGATTTTTTTCCCCCTGTTCTCACCTCTGAATAGCATTACTGTATGTCAGTTCCATGATCTGGAAAGTGGTCTTCCTAATTAAAAAAGTGCAGTCCCTAATTTTTGCCCCAAGCCTGTCAGTGTCCAAGAGGCATGTGGACAAAGCCCTCCTGAATGTGCCGTAACTTCTGGCTAGCCCTGAAATGCTCGGGCATTTGGACTGGATGATCTTTGAAGGTCTCTTCCAACTGAAATTTTCTATTCCATTCCAATCAGGAAGCCTGATTTTTCTTGAGAGCTGATCCTTACAGCCCATTTTCTCCCCAGCCTGTCCTTGGCTTGCGGGCTGCCCAGGGAGGTTGTGGATGCCCCGTCCTTGGACGTGTTCAAGGCCAGGTTGGACGGGGTCCTGGGCAACCTGATCTGAATGTGGATGTTTGGTGGCCCTGCTAGGCAGGGGGGTTGGAACTACATGATCCTTGAGGTCCCTTCCAACCCAGGTGATTCTGTGATTCTGTGATTCTGTGATTACCCATCCCCTTTAATAGACTCTCTGTGTCCAGCTTTAGACAAGATTATTCCTTGCTGTGTCTGTATGTTTGTGATGCCACACTACTGTGCATAGCAAGAAGCAGGAATTATAGAAATGCCATATAAATTGTAGGGGTTTCAATTATTCTCTGGCAGCACATGGAGGGTACATGTGCCTTTAAATATACCCAAGGAAGACACACAACTAGTCTGTGCCTGATTCTGCATCATCTTCTGAAAAATTAATCCTCAGAGGATCCTGCTACTTCCAGTTTCATATTCTGCTACATAAAAACCTAGAGGACCCAGGCCAAAATCTACTGGGGGGCAGTTACTGCTGCACCATTCATTTGCTCACAATGAGATGAAAAGAACAGCAGGAGGAAGATGAGGTTATTTTTTTTCCTGTGGTAATAAAAGAAGAATATTAGAATTGCTGCTGTGCAGAGAAAAAATAGTGCTGAAAGAGAGACGATGCTGATACTGTGGTGCAGGGGATGATATGCATCTACAGATAGACAGGGATGCCTGTAGGTGGAGGTTTGGCTGCTCCTCCCCCTCTTTGCACACATGACCCCCCATGCAATCCTGCTGGGTTTATGTGACGCTGAGCTATGCAGAGCAGCTTTCAGCTCAATGCAGGACCACAGTGCTGCCATGGGTGCCGTCTCCACCATCAAGATGGGGCTCCCTTCTATCACCCCAGCAAACACAACTTCCCACACAGCAAGGAACAGGAGAAAACCCTGAGCAGCAGTCCATTATTCTCACACCCCTGATGTGTATACCGTGGAAGAGCATTTTGACGATGGAAGTACAGTGGTCGATTTTCTATACGGCCTGAGCTTAGCTTACCTCGAAAATCTGTATGCATCCATTGATAACTCCATTATGAAATCCAGGAGTCCTAATGCAATTGTGTCAAGGAAGATTTACTTGTTAAAGGGAAAAAGTCTTTCACATAAATAATTTACTACAACAAAAAAATAATCCTCTGTGCTATCATCCTTACATTGAAACTAATCGAATGGAGTTATTTTTAAATTGCTTGGAAGCGTACTGCTCTCGTTTCATTGTCAATAAATATGCCCTGTTTCAGCACTGCACTTCACTCAATGCATCTGAATCTTCAAAAGGGGCAGGAATTGGTCAGAATTTTAAAAAAATGCAGAAAAATTCCTACAGAAAATTTGTGTGCTGTAAAATTCACAATTCCTTTAACAACCTGAAAATGGGCCACATTTCCTGTATTGATTCAAGTCCAGCTTCTGCTCTGTGATTGAAGTTTTGCCACTCATCCCAGTCCTCAGATCTTTAACCCTCTGCTGGAATGGATTCTGTCTAAATCCAGAAAAAAACAGGAGAATTTAACCTTATTAAGCAGCACCTGATATTTCTACAGAGGAAGTAACAGCCTTATTTGACTTCTCATTCTTTCAGAAAATAGAAGTAGAAAGATGAAATTACTGTCAATTCCCTTTTTCTTTTCCTTTCCCTTTCCTTTTCCTCCTTGTTTCTTTTGTGTGTGTTCGTGTTGTTGTTTTCTTTAACTTTTCATTCATTTCCCTGAATTAGCTAACAGGATCTACAAGGACTACTAATAGTCACATTTGCATTTTTAAATATCCCCTTAATGTATGTCAGATCAAGTAAGGTTCCTATTCAGTTAATCTAAGCAATATTCTTTATTACTATTAATGCCCACATTAATTTCTTTTCTGATTTTCCTTTCTACTCCACGACCTTGTTGTCAAACCACTCTGGTTCTCCCCTAACACCATTGTCCCCTGTGGAGGCTGCAATTGCTTGGAGGCTAAATCAGCATCTAACCCTCGTCAGATCTCAGCTGGACTGCTTGGCACTTCTGTCCCACCTGAGCCTCTTGGTGAGTCAGCCAAGCAGGGGGTCAGGCCATGATTCCACTGAGCAGCCTTGAGTCCAGCAAACAGAGATACAAGAGCAGAGATATGAGCTGAAGAGCCACAGGTGGTGCCAAGATGAAGCCTATGCATGTGTGTTCTTAAAATTAATCACTAGAAATAATCACCATTGTTGCTTAAATAAAAGTTTTGGATAAACAATTGCCATTTCTGTACATAGACAAGTCTTCCCTATCATTTCCATTCTTCATTTTTTAATAAAAATGGCAGTGAGTAGTTTTGGTTTCTGAAAGCTGACATTTTTCATTAAAAAATATACAAAAGACATAGAGAACTCGTGGGTGGACAGATGAGTATCTTGATTGAAAAGCCTCTTTTTAATGACAGTAGTTTGCTTTATTGGAAAATGCTCACAGAAAAAAGTGCTTGCTATTAACTTGAAATCTCCCTGAAAGACTGCTTTGATTTTATTTAGCAGGTGTGAAGTTCCCAGGATTCAGCAATAAGTGCATGTCCTAGCACAAACATTTTGGAACATTTATGCATATTCAGTGACTATAAAAGGGCAGCAAACCCAGGTTTGTATGGGGACTGTGGGATATTAGATGTGTCAGCACAAGAAGCATTCTTGTCTCTTAGTTCTGTTCTCACCAACTCTATATGTCAGCCCTAGAGGTCTTTTACAGATAGCTATGTTTTCCCTAAGTAAGAAGGGCTGCTGGTTTAACTATCGGAGGATAAACTTCAGCTGGCATGACTTGAAGATGTAGACAGGATAATTCAGTTTAAGTGGAAGTCCCAGAAAGGCACTTGAGAAGTCACATCCTCTCCTGTAGCTCCTGAATGTCACCACTTCAGAGGGTGTCACCTTCAAGAAGTCATTTCAGTGTCTCTTCTTTTCCCATTATGTCACGGCTTGAATCCTCACGCTGTTAGAACTGACTTTTTGATAATTTTCTTGAATAATCTAATAAATGCACAGGAGTCAGCATGGAATGGTCCCATTCACAGCTGGTTATTTTGTGTTTCTGTAATTAGCATCACAAGTGCAGTTATGGCTGTCGATACTTTTATGCTGAACATACCTAACAACTTGCTTGCTCTGACAGGGTAGAATCACAGAGTCAGAGATTAATAGAATATCCCAAACTGGAAAGGACCTGCAAGGATCTTTGAGACTGACTGCTGGTTTCACACAGCACCACCCAAAATTCAAAACTCTATGTCTGAGAGCACTGCCCAAATGCTCCTTGAACACTGGCACTTGGGGCAGCCTGTTTCATGCCCCCCATCCTCTGGCGAAGAACCTTTCCCTAACACACAATCCTGACACAGCTCCATGCCATTCCCTCATGCCCTGCTGCTGTCCCTGTGAGGAGCTGTAGGCTGCTACAAGCCCTCTCCTCAGCCTCCACTACTCTGGGCTAAACAAATCAAGGGACCTCATCTGTCTTTCATACATCTTGCCTCTAGAACCTGCTAGATCTTACCTTTTGTCACTGAGAGGCACCATTTGAACTTCTTATTTTGAGAGTCTTATGTTCATGCCGTGTGTGGAAACATTTATTTTTGAGCCTGTTGCCAATCAAACTCAGCTGAAATCAGCTGAGGAGCTTAGAACTTATTACAAGGAGGATAAAGGGGGACCCAGACAGACACACAAACAGCTTGATTGCAACAAGCTTCATTTCCTTAGGAAGTCAGGCAAAAAATTATTTTGCATGGACAAAAAAAATTTTGCATGGACAGAGATACCAGAACACTAATGCATAAAAATTACAACTAACGTAGAGGCTCTGCTGACAGACAAGAAAAATTCTAGCATGCTGTTCCAGACGAGTTGTCTCTCCTCCTCAGCATGCAGAAAGACAGTGTTATTAGTGTGTGCAGGAGCTGTCAAGGCAAAACATCTGCTGTAATGCAACTGGTTTGTCTACCACAGCTGCTGCAATCTGTTCCCAATACTGCTCTAGCAAACCCAAGAAGAGCCTGCCCTATGTGTAGGTGATCTTCCTGCACCATGAAGATGCTGTAATGCCAGCCAGGGGTACTTAGCATCCCATAGGACTGCAGGGCTCACTTTTTCTATAGCTACCTTCATCCTATCCTTTCTGCAGTTCAGCTTCAAAAACTGACCAATTCTGTTGAATAAAGTTATCTGCAGCAATTCTACCGAAATGTTTTGGCAAGAAATACATCAAACGATCTAAAAATACATGACTTGCATTCTTGAATTAATCTGTGATGGTGTAAATGTGGTGATGACAGAACTGGCTGCCAGCAGCCAGGTTGTGTATCCACTGCAGGCACACTGTTCTGGATAGCACCCACAACTCTGTGAGGGCTGCATACAATAGGATGCATTGTGGTTCTTTGTGTCAGGCAGGCACTGTTTCCCAAGTACAGCAGAGTCCTCTGGCTCACTTACAAGCAAATTTGATTTTTCAGAGCACCTAGGTCCAGGCATGGTTCCCAAATGCTCGGTTCATGACTGAGCAGCAGCACTGTGCCACAGGCCTGCAGAAGCTGCCTGTCTATGAATCCCTCCACTTGTCTGGGCCATGATCACCTCTAATGCTGTATCCATCACAAAATTATTGTTATTTTTCTGTTTTTATTTCCTTGCCAAATACATATTACTCCCTCTGGAGATGCCTCAGTGGGTCCTTACAGCAACATATGCTGTGCTGTCACTGCTGTCCCCCAGCAGGCAAACCTCATGTCTGCAGCAAACTGAAAAACAAGGGTGCATCTACACTCCAGGAAGATAACCAGGAGTGAGGAGGGCTTACAGTGCTGTTATGACATCAGTGCACTCCCTCTTGTCTAGCAGAATTACTCTCTGCAGCTGAAAGGTAATTTAACTCCTGGGCTTGTTCACCTCTTGGCCTTGATGCTGCTGCTCTGAAGATAATGGAGGTGAGCACAGGTGACACCTCTAGGAGAGCGGACAGTGTCTCTGTAGCTCTACACGCTGCCTGGGGAGCTTCCAGAGGGCCTTACTGTCTGCTGCTGGCCTGCCCAAACCAGAACTGGTAGGGAAGAGGTGAGTGACACATCCTGGTCCCAGTCCTCTAAGCTGCTCTGTCCCCTGAAGGGGATTTTGAAATGCAAAGTGCTTTTATATTTGCTGTAGCAGCACTATTTAAAGCACAAATATGGCTTAACTATTTGAATACACAAGTTGAAAATATATTGGAATTATCAGCCTGCCATGGCTTAACTCCAGCATAAATGAGAAACTTCAGCCTGACTCAGTACCACTGGGGTATGTAAATGATGTTCTGGTCTGAAAGCATTGTGCTGCTATGATCATTGCTACAAGTTTCTCCATTAGTACTGCTGGGGAATTGGTACAAAAAGTCACCTCCAGAGTTTTTGATTATTCTGCTTTGAATGCTTAGGGTATTTTTAAAAAATACCAAAAAATACTGAGTGTTGTGGCTTTTATTTGGCTCTTCATTTTACTTACTGGATTTTTTGAGAAGCAGTGAGTTCATTCATAGAGCTGCTGATATGGAGGTTAAGAAGGTTCCCTGAAGAGGCTCCTCTGACCATGCTAGGTCCTTTGAAGGCGGTGGGAGTAAGCCCTGCAAGGAGCAGCTGCCCTCACTCCATCCCTCCCCAGGTCCCCCTGCTGTGGAGGGAAGTCACCTTCTGTGCTGCAGCCTATCCCCAGCTGTTCCTTGCCTGTTAATTTGATGGAGACTGTGACACCAGTAGTGTGAAAGCTGTGGGTCAGTCACAAATACAATGGCCATCAGCTGGACTGGGACAAAATGCACCAAAAATGTTACAAATTCCTAAAAAACCTGGTTTTGAGTCTGTAGGTTGGGCATCTAGGTCTTGACCTGTGATTCTCAGTTTCCATCCCAAAAAATAGAACTAACTCTATCACCTATTTTTTTTTTTTCATCCTTTTTTTTCACATGTGGCAAAGACAAATCCACAGATATTTCATAAAGCACTGAGGTGCTGGGGTGAAAGCTATGCAAGAATACCTACAAAGAAATGAATGCTTTCCCTTCTGATTTTAAGTGGTGAATGGTACATGGCACTTGGAGATCAAGAAGTGAATATATATATATATATATATATATATATATAAATTTGCAATAATATTTTTTTTTTCCCCCAGTGAATAAGGCAAAAAATCCTGTGGAGAAAACACTGTATGATTAAGTAATAAAAGACTCCCCTATGTATAGGTTTAAGTTTTCATTTACTGTTACATGGGCAGACTTCACCCAAAATTTAAGTTTATGGCTTTTTCCCCTCAGCACTCTGAGAACTGTAGTTTCCTGAATGGAATATGTTTGTGCCTCCCTTTAACTGCTGCTTTCCCACCATTTATTTAAGAAAATATTTGAATTGCTTTAGATGTCTTATGAAGTTAATTGGATAAAATTAGGGATAATTAAGTGTCATAAAACATGATAGAAACTTGCTGATGTCAAGGGGGATGTTTAAAAGCAGTGACAACGACAGGTAAATCTGACATATGTCAGTAGATTTTCTGTGAGTTCCGTAAGCTTTTCTAAGCTTCCCTGTCCATATAGTCCAGATGGATTGTATTCTGGAAATTGATTATAATAAACCCATTCTTATTTTTTAAAGTTAAAAATATCTTCTAATCCTGTCCTGAAGTGCCTCCATATAAACACCATTTTATATTCACATTTTAGGAGATATAAACGACTGGGCTGAATTAATTGAAATATATGATTAAGAGTGTACTTTCCTATATTTAAAAATTGATTGCATTTTACATCTTCGTTTCTTTTGTTAGAGCAGCTCCACTGCAAGTTGCTGTATACCAGCCTGTTGTCTACGTCTCCACACATTGACCTTTGTTGTAAGATCTGCTATAGACATCACAAACTCTCACATCAATTTACTACAATTGGATGTGGCATCTTCCAGCTAATTTGATTTAGGCAGAAATGCACCTGGCTCTGTTTTTCCCTATAGAATGTTGAGGGAGTTCGGAGTCCTCCCAGATGCCATCTATCTGAGTAGCCCATGTGTTTTTCAAGGTCTAAGCAGTTTGTCTTCATCTACCAAAATACAAGCCACTAGAATGGGAGAGTAACTACATTTTTAATGTAGAGATCTGTTTGATTTTAGGTGCAAAATGCATACATGTAAATGTATATATGCCTGTGTTTTATGTATAGAAATATAAAGCATATAAATGGCATATATATGTAGATGTGCATATTAAAGTATGCAGATAATATGCATAGTCCTATGTTGCAGCATGGATTTAATATTATGAATTTTTAATGAATATTCTTAATTTTTTTTTTTTTTTATATTAAGCTGCTTCAGGAACTCTTCACAAGAAGAAAAGCATTTCAGGTCTCAGTGAAACTTTCCAGATACTGAATTAGGTCACATGGATCAGGCAGGTGACAAAGATCAGTCCTGCTTGAGCAGCAGGAACAGAAAGAGAACAAGCCACAGACTTTTCCATTTCATTCCATGAAAGTAAAACTGTGATTTAAGTATATATATTAACCTTGCATCGTGAGAAATCAGCCAAATTAAATTACTGTGCATAGAGTTGCAAATTACTGCAGTAATTAGAATTAATCTGGACAGTTTAATGGAGAAAGTTGGTGTGGTCCTCCAGGATCAGGAGCTTCATTGAGCAGAGCCAGCAGAGCCATGGCCTCTGGCAGTCAGCTGTAGGCTGGAGGGCTTTACCAGTTGTACTTTGCAAAGAAGGGCTGGAAGGAGAAAAATAAGGCTACCGGGGGGATTTGGTTTCCAAGTCCCAGGGTTTGCAATCTGCTCTCCCCTGCAGCTCTCCACTTACCTGCAGCAGGACTCCATTCCCAGCAGCTCTGTGTGTCACAAAACTAACCCATGGGGTAAAATCAGCTCCTGTAAGGGGAAATCAGAAGTACCACAGAGGTACAGATGTTAAAAGCATAAATATTTGCCCATAATAGCTACACCAGGTGTTCAGAACCAAATATGGTCTCGGAAACATGAAAAGAAATATTAAGGTGTTACGATGGCAACATCTTGCAAAATTAAAAAAAAAATAATAATAACCATACGAAAGCTATAGTTGTCTTTGGTACTTTGACCATGATAACTGTGAATCTGTGTATAGCAGAAAAATGAAATGGCTTTGTTGGGGCTGAAGCTGGAGATGGGCTATGCTGAAGTACCTTAACTGCTCCATCTGCTTTTTCTTTTCCAGTCTACTGCTTCATGAATACACAAACCCACCTGCAATACAATAACAAAATTTTGCGAAGCCAGTAATAAAGAAATACTGGTTGCACCTTTTAAGTTTATTTCAGCCACTCCTTTACAATGAGATCCCTAAATACTTTCTGGAAGTGTTTAGAGCAACGGCCTTCTTAAACCATTTAGGACCCTGGGAAGTTTAAAAAACTGCTTGTTGTTTAGAAAAACTGATGTATGTACAAGGTGCTCTTAGAATACACACATCGTTTACTTTATAAACATATTTATTTATTTTCTCACCGAACAATCTTTGGTAATGGTTTCTCTTTTCAAACCATTTGTCTGTAATTTCCATTTACTGCAGTGACACCTAATGGTAGGAGAAGAAGAATGGATCTCCAGCCGCCTTGTTTGCTATGGAACAAAGGGGTTTCTGCATTTTTATCCAGTGGGGAATGTATGGATTCTTTCCTCTCTCCTCAAAGAGCAAACAGACTCTGCTGTGATCTGGAAAGCATTCAGCTGCAAGAACAAAGGCATCTACACCAGAGGTCTAAAGCTATGGTCTTTAGAAAGCCAAAAACCTCGCCTGACTATTTTTATAAGCTTTTAAGGTCTAAACTTCCATTACAAGGAAGGAGGGACAGCTAGGGCTGAATGTTAAAATGGCCAATAACAAAACGATATATAATCTCTCTCTGTGGCATATGGTCCTGACTATACATCTGGAAGTTTCAGGCTCGAGGGGGCTAATGTTTGTGATGGGTATTTTAAATTCATCTACGCTGAATGCTGCCAGAAAGTGAGTTATTCAGGTCAGAATAAAAGTTGGCAAGATATATGCCAAAGATGTTCAAAATTTTCTTCTGTATAACAAGCTTATGAAATGCCTTTTTATGCAGCTAAGACCAGCTGGGCGAAAGTTAATCAGCCAAATGCAATTATAGGAGGTGTAAGTCTTATTAATGTATTAGGAATTCTCAGGGTACCACTGGACCATTCCAGATGTGCTGCTGCATAATGAGAACAGCATAACCTTGATCAAGAAGCCAATCTGCCTGATCTCCTCATCTTTTCTAATAATCTATATAATATTTACTTGCAATGGCTCAAAAGGGAGTAATAGAAGTAATAGACTCTCATTCAAACTTTGAATTCATTTTATAATAAAAGTGCTTCAGGATAAGCCCAAAATGATGAAATTTCACTTAATCTTGAGTAGAAAATGGCGTTTCTTTAAACATATGTCTAATCAAAGGCAGGTTTTATTTAATATTCCACTAGGACAGGTGTATTTTTGATACACAAAAGTCAAAGTAAATGATGGGTTTGGTGTTGGGCTAGGAGCTCCCTTCGAGGGATATTTTCTGCAGAATGCATGAGTTAGTTTTGTGACATGCAGGGCTGCTGGGGTTGGAGTCCTGCTGCAGGTAATGGAGGGCTGCAGGGGAGAGCAGATTGCAAACCCTGGAAGACAATTTAGGACATGTGAAGACATCCAGAGGTTTGTCTTTTAGGGTTTTGTTTTCTTGTACTGCCACAGGGCACAGCTTCATTGGTTGTGAGAGTGAGGATGGTGCAAGCTGGGTCTCTTCTTCCTCTGACCAGAAAAGAGACTGAAACAGAGGAAGAGGCATGAACATGCCCTGCCTACTTCAGCTACCCACAAAAACAACCCTACTCAGTTTTTACCTTCTGTGTATTAACACAACATTTATAGATCAGCTTCCTTACCTGTGGATGTGCTGTGAGCTGGGTAGCCAGGAGAGCAGCCCTCTCCCTCAGACATTTGTGCTCATCACCGGCCCTCGCTAATTACCCCTATGCCGCAGCCTCCATGACACACTGTTGTTCTTGTAGCATTCTGGCATCTAAAGAGACCACAACAAATCTACGTGTCTTCCCCATTTGTACTGACAGATTCCCCAAAGGAGACACGGCTTGTCTTAGGGACCTATTGTCCCCTTTGTACATACAGTCAACTCCCATTAATCTCATTAATGAGACCTACATTCCCAAACTCGGAGGAAAAAATTCAGCTGGTAAGAAACAAAGATCTCCTGGGGAGGCAAGCAGGGAGCTCAGGAGACCCTCAGCCCTCCTCCCCCCTGCTGCCCTCCCTGGGTACTCCAGAGTGCCGGGGTGCAGTGGGAGTACCCACAGAGCTGTGCAGGGCCACCCACCCACCAGCCCCATCCCATCCAACTCAGGCCATGACGGATGGCACACAGGGGCAGGGAAGGAAGGGGGAGGGAAGGAAAAGAGAGCTGGTGACATAGTCCTGCTGCCCCCTGCAACAGGGAGCAATGTCTGGAGGCATTTCTTGCAGTCCTCAGAAAACAGACAGGCTTGGGGAGGGAGGGTGAGCATAGTACCTCCGTTTGTTTTGTCTCAGGAGAGGAAATATAAGCAGCTATTTAACCTTTTGTATTTTGTACTACATTTCACTGAATCAAATCTGGAAACGCTGTTGTGGGCTTAAAATAACCCTCATTTAGCTAAGCCACTTGCGAACAAACCTAAGCTCGATATCTGCTGGAAGGGATGGATGGGTTCTGCAGAAAATGGGGCTGAGTGATCACCATGTGTCACTGCAGGGTGCTCCTCCTACCCTGCTGCTGCCACCTGCACAAGGATCTTCTCCAGCTGCTGTCTGCGGGTGGGCACTCCTCACTGCTCCCTGCCCAGCAGCAAGACCAAGAAACAGGCATGTGTTGAAGACAGACAGCTGCCTCCTGGGTGCCCTAAACTACCCCTTTGGTACCTGCCCTTAACCTTAGCTGGATGATCAGCAATGAGAAATGCCGTCGTATGTGTACATATAGCAGAAAGCTCTCTGAGACCCATGGCCAGGGGGACCTTCTGCAGCTGGGTGCTGGTGCAGGGAGCAGGGGTGGGCACATGGTGTGTGGGGCCGTGGGAGCACACCCAGCCTGGTGCTCTGAGTCATCCTGCAGGGCTGGAGCCAAGGAACTGCTCTGCTGCAAACGGGAAATTGAATTCTGCTTGTGCTTACTGGGAAGCCTTGAGTCAGCCCCGGCACTGCTGTTCTGCGTGAGAAAAAATGAGAGCTGCCCACATTATGTGCTATTATTGCCTTTATTACCTACGTCATACAAGTCGGATGGCTTTCAGACTTCATAGCCCAGTGATAGGGCGTGCTAACGTCTGCATTCAGCGCCAAGGATTGGATTCAGTGTCTGACAGCTGTCAGACACGCTGCGATGGGTGGCTGCAGCCTGGGCAGGCGGCAATCGCGGGGGCTCACCCTGGGGCAGGCGGCTGAGGCACTGGGCCTGGACAAGCTGCTGCCCTGTGCTGCTCTGAGGCACTCCTGGTCACTGCTACTTTGGCTTCTGCTGAGAGAATGGAAGAGGAGGGCTCTGCCTCAGAGCTGTGCAAAATGTGCTCGTCTGGAGATATGCTGAAACATTATGGAGAGCAAGGGAGACTGAGAACCATGAAATTTAGGTTTATGTCTGGAAAATCAGTTCCTCTTCCTCAAGCAAAATTTAGCCAGAAATTTAATTAGTAAAGATTTTATTGTTTAATTTATATATATATATATATATATATATATATATTTTTTTTTTTTTTCACAAGTTTTGCCTATCTCGGTTCCCAGTAAGGCAACAGATACTCAGCCACAAGCCTTTCCATGGGGATATGTCTGCTTCACTACCAGTTGTTGAGAAAACCCAGAAGTCCACATGAAAAGAAATAAAAATAAAAATTAAAGCAACTCAATAATTCAAAACATTTAATAAACTTTTACCTTAACTTTAGTTCAAGAAAGGTTCAAAGAAAGGTGTGGCAGGGGGTTGGAGAACCTTGAGGTCCCTTCCAACACCAGCCGTTCTGTGATTCTGTAAAAGGTACAAAAGCTGCTCAAACATTACTATTCCAAAATCACAGGTAAATGAAGTGGCCCATGCTTTGATTTGTGTGATCTAGGACCTTTTCATTTCAGAAAGGAGAATCAGCTGCACAGCTGATACCTGTTTACAAATATTTAGCTGCAAAATGGTGAAAGGCAGAAGGAGATGGCAGAGTGGTTTTAGTGAGCCAGTCCAGTTGCAGAGCTCATACTGCAGGGGAGGTGCCTTCTGCCCAGAGCCCTGTCTGATTTAGGGCTCCTTTGTCACCAATGAGAGGAACCAGCCCAGGTGTTGAGAAAGACTGAGCTGCCCAAAAATTGCTGGTTCCTGCCCCTTTTGCATGCATATCCCATTTATTCCTAGAGGAAGAAGAAGGTTTGTCCGCAGTTGGCTCCTCTGCAATCCTCAGTCTCCTGAAGTGATGTTGTAAGGATGCAGCCAGGTGAGTGATAGTGTATGATTGCTGTGTGTGGGTTATTCACAGTTTTGGAAAAGGGAAAGATCTTCAAACAAAGTATTCATCTTTTTCTCCATGTTTTGAAACAACACTCTCTAGGTTTAAAAAAACCAAACAACTTGTAAAATCCCAGGCAATATTGCTCCTTCTAGAGTTCTGATTTTACCTTTCAAAGTCAGCTCTATTACCCAAGCATTACATGTCGTTCTCGGAGTCCTGGTTTTACATAAATATGGGACATTTTCCCCTATTAATTGAATTACTTATTTGTTACTTGTATTGTGAAGGACAGGGCCTTCAGATGAAAAGACTTTCTCTCTCTTTCAACTACAACAGTAGTTCAGAACTTATATAAATATGTCCTAGTTGCCATCTTTGGAAAGTGTATTTTTAGCCACACTGTCCTAACCAGACCTTTTGGAAATAGAGGTTATGGTGCAGAACTGTGCTGCAGCAGAGTCAGTTCTGTCCAAAGTAAATGCTTCTTACAATCACAGCCTTTCCAAGGAAGCTCTAAAAAATGGATACAGCAAGCTCTTATCCTGGTACAGCTCTTCTTCCTGGGGAACTTTCTGGGTGCCTGGCTTTTCCTTTTCACTGCAGGGTTCGTGTCCTGACATGAGCCCTGAGGCATCTCCCTTCCTCAGAGCACCTGGTACTGGGAACTAGCAAATTGCTTTCAAGTATTTCTGAAAGCCAGATTGGGATCAGCTCTACTTGCAAATTGACCACCAGCTGTTATCCATCTTTTTTCCCTCTTTTTTTTGTTTTTTGTTTTTGTTCTGTTTTACCATTAGTTAAGAAATTGGAGGTAGCTTCATTCAAGAAGCTGGAGCTCTTCTGGAAAAGAGGCAAGAACATTTTTCTTTGAAAAATGGGAATGGTTACTTTATGGTCCTATCTCTGTTATCAAGCAGCTGGAGGCTGAGCAGTAGGAAAGGGGGTGAGAGTGCAAGGATAAGAGACAAGCATGGCCATGGCCCTTGCCAACAGTGGTATGGAACTGATGGAACCTGTACTGCTCAGTGGTGACTGATGTGGTGCACAACTTGAGGGCTATGAACAGTCTGTTCCTTTTAATATCTATAATGATATTGTAATTAACTGAGTGTAGTCACGACTGCTCTTAGTTAAATGTGCTTATGATAACACTGTTTTGTATTATAGAAATGGTTTAATTTAATCTGATTTTAAGTAACAACATATTTCCCATCAGTATTTCAAATGAAACACAAAGCACACTGCAAATCTGCTAACCTGCTATTTGCCGTGCTTTACAATCTTTGAAGTCAGTGTTGCTTCTGACTGCATGCATCAAGTAAGCCAGAGACCTCCATCCATGGCAAAGCCAGTGCCATAAGGCTCACACGTAAGATGCGTGCTGAGAGGGGAGGACGGGGAGAAAGCAACAAATAATGATAAAATGCCAAAAGTTGCAGAGGGAACCTGAGACAGAGGCTGGAAGGAGGCCTGCTGCTGCCTCCTGTGGCCGTGCTTCAGGTGCAGATGGCTGAGGGCCGCCTCGCACAGCCTTAGCAGCCTCAGCCTCTTATACAATGACGGAGCCGAGGGTGTTAAGTTCAGGAAGAGCAGGAATGAGCCATTGACGCTGCTCGAAACAAGGGAAAACAATAGGTCTTTAAGACAGCTTTCCTTGCTGAATGTAAATTGTTTTTTAATAAAATGTAGACAAAACCAGATGATGTCAGAAGAATTCCTCCTTTGTGCCACCCTGGAGATTGTTCAACAAACCGCTGGAAGTGCATACATTTTGGGGAATGCTTCTGTGTTTGCCATGCCCATTGCATCTGTACATGTGACCTGATCTTGGAGGCCCTTTCTTGCACACTCAACTTGTTTTTTGCAGCAGGGCTGCAGCTGTGGCGATGCAAGGCAGCAGGGCTGCGGGCCGTGGCACAGAGGCAGCATGCACAGGGCTGGTCTGTTCCTGCCTTTAGCTGTGACTTGGGGGATGTTCCGTACTTAATATGCTGCTTTAATTGTCCACTTCCTCTCATCAGCATTTATTTTCCCTTGATCCTGTTGGTGGTGAGTTCTTCCTCTGATTAACAGCAAAAAATCCCCAACCACATAAATGTACAGATCCATCTGTGATTTACGTATGCATATACACAGAAAATAATGGCATGTGTGTGAACATTAGTATTTCTACATGCACATTATGGATTTGTGCAGTTGTCTGTGTACCCACACGGTCATTTTTTGGAGAGAGATGCATTGTGTTGGCAAATTGTGTTAATGAGAAATATGTCTTCAGGCTGTTAAAAAATGCCTTCCTAAGACAACCCACACATTAGCTGTTTGTGTCTGGTCGTCTTCTTGAGTGCTACAACCCAGCAGTTAAAGTCATCTGATTTCATGTGTTATATCTGTATTAAAAATAACACAGTTCCCTGTAATTCCTTCTGTATTTTCCTCAAGCACAGGGGAGAAAGCACATTCCCTAATATGTTTTATGGGCACACTCTCTTTGTAATATTTCCTTTGCAAAGGTCCTGCTCATATTTGTATCTTATTACTTTTCTTATACTGGATTTATTGATAGTTTCTAACAAAAATATGATTTCAGTATATTTACGGAACAAAACTCAATATAACAGTCCCCGATTCAATTTTTTTCATCAAAATGGAGAACAATAAAGAATCTAAAGTCTTCAGTTCAGACACATAGCATCAAAAACCCCTATATTGTTAAAAGAAATAACTCAATAACAGGGAAGTGATAGATATTACTTAAAGAACAGCATTAGCTTTGTTTACCCTATCTGTGTTTCTAATAATCCAGGCTACAACTTGAAGAGTTACAAATATTTTGCTCCTGAAACATGTATAAATTCAGTCATCTCTTGTAAATGGGGAAAAATAACGCCCATAAGTTAAGAAAAATTTATTGCATATTGTTACAGCTAGTGAGAACGTTATATACATTCAGATGCATTTCACATGAAGGGGATTTTTGTTCTTGTTCTGCCAGACTTCCTCCATAAATGCACTTTGTTTGGGTGGTTGAATTTTTTTGGAGAGGGTTCATATTCTGCAATTCTAATGGCTTACGTTCAGAGCAACATTGTGGAGCCGGTTCAGGGGGCGTTTTGTTTGTTTTCCTATTGACCACTAGCTAAAGATTTGATTAATAACTTTGGCTAACAATAGATTTTTAGTTAAATGGATGGATGAATTCATTATTTATCTGTTCTTATCCTCGTGTGTATTGCCCAATGATGATTATAGCTGTTTTAGAAATGATCCTCATTTATGGTATGTTGCATCATCCGGAGAAGTAGTAATGATTTTAGATTTTCCACCTAAATTACAGGGCACTTTCCACTGAAAATGGTAAACAATATTACAAACTTAAAAAAAAGAAGTAATCTGATTTCAGGGAAGAGGGAACCCAGTGAAAGATGTGTGCTTTTATAAGGATGGACAATGGAAAGCAAAATAATAACTCCTAAGTTTGATTGTTCAAATATATTCTGCAATACAGAGAGCTGCATGCAGGCTGGAGCAGGCATGGGGCAGGAAGGTTAAGTAGAAGAGAAGGCACAATACTTCAGATTGGCAGTAGACTGCAGCAAGAATAATCTAATCAAAACTAAATTAAATTATCTAGTCCCAGGGCAGGCTCCTGGGACTGCTGCACTGAATGCTAGCAGAGCTCCTCCTAGACATTTTTCCCCAGTCAAACTCACATGATGAATGCAGATGAAATTTGAAATATGAAAATCTGAAATAATTTATGGAAGTTGTCAGAAATTTGGCCTGCTTGTGGTGTAATTTCCTCTGAGACGAGGCAGGCTGGCTCATTGCTTCTAGTCTCAGAGCAGTTGCTGGTCTTCCAGTGGATGGATCAACCCCTTTAAAATGCTCTTCCAGACAAATTACAGCTCATTACAGACAGCCTTGCACCATGCCATTATGTCAGAGGAAATCTTTTTTCATTTGCACAAATTTGCTTGGAATTCTCATATTTATTTGAGCATCCATTATCGAATCTGAACATTGAATTATCCACAATTATTTTCTGGGTAGGCGGATGTTTGTGCATATGGAATAGATAGTGACTGTGTAGATATAAAAATATTATAGCATTGCTGAAAACCCTTCGTATTTCGAACAACTGCATTTATATAGAGAGTTGCTATGTATCTATAGAAAGGCTATTTCCTGAAGTCGCTCTTTTATGCAATGCATTTGTTGTTCGAGAGGAGTCATCTACAGAAAGCTACTCACTTCCCAGTGACTCAGAGTCTGCTCTTTGTAGTTATCACAATTAGGACTTCTGTCTGTGCATTTGTAATTTGTGTATGGTCTGGCCCCATGTGAGACATCTCCAGTTGTTATTTACTTTGAATTACATTCTGTAACAAGCACACTGTCTTCATTACCACCGCAGTCACATCTAGCGTGCCTCCTACCTTTCCATGTGCTGAGAAGGGAGGGAAGTGTTGATGTGCAAGAAAATGGAAGGGCCAGCATTGGGACTGAAGTCCTCCTTCCGTTGCTCCCAGATGGATTTTGCCTAAAATATGAATGTGAGCTAAATGATGTGCTAAAAGATGGTTTCTAGCCCTTCTACTAGGATACTGATATTGCAACTGTATGATTGTGTAACATTAGAAATATTCTCTGGAGGAAAAACTTCACAAGCGGTAGATCTGGTGAAAGGCTGTCCCCTTGGTTTACCTCAGCAGGGTGACTCCCAGACTCCTAGATACGCACATTTCTTAGGATAGCATTAGCTGTAGAAATCAGGCCAATGCACTGAGATCATTTTTCTTCTTTGATCATGATCAGTGTTAAGAAGCTAAAAACCCTGGCTTTGATCCTTCTAAGAGTATATCTCCAGTACGGGAGAAAGTTTGGAGTTGTTGTCTTTGTTTAAATGACATTCAACTGCAAACACTCTCAGCTCTCCATATAAAAGTTAGATTGTATTAAACTTTTCAAACTGACTTTTGTGTCTCATTACACAGACAGTCGTTAGCTAATTTCTGATCTATTCTAGCAACAGAACCCCAGTGCCATCGTTATTTATGGCCTATGAACTCCCCATGGAAAGCTTTGTTGCAAACCTTTACAGACCAAGAGCTGTAGGAGGACAGAGGGCAGAACTGTTTCATGATCATATAAACTCATTTTTATTGTTTACTCAGGCTATTGAGCACTGAGAAAAGGCACAGATCTCCCGTAGACAGTCCTCTACAGGTGTGCATTTTGGACTCTGGCATTTTTATTTTCTCAGAAGTGAACTGGCTGTGAGCTCCCCATCTCGAGGCCCTCGCAGCTGGCCTTCAGCTGTCCTTCAGCACCACCGGCCTGATCGGCTTTGGCGGAGCAATCCCTCTTTGCTCTGTGCTAGCTGGAAGATGTGAGCAGCGGCAGGCACTAACGCGCTGGTGCTTCTTGCCCTCAATACTGTAGTCTGTCGTGGTGACGAATTACTGAAGGTGTGCTTTTATCATTTTTTTTTTTTTTTATATCCATTTCAACTTTTTTTGATGCTTTTCTAGGAAGCAAAAACTTTTTTTTTTTTTTTTTTTTCCAGGCTGGAGGGATTTTTTCCAGTCATGCAAATTTTTTACTAAGTCCTCAAAGGATAAATTTTATGATGTTGGTCAAATGTGTGCTGCTAATGATCAGAAAACATTCTGTCCTAGAGTATTTGACAGGTTTTGTGATGTACTAAACTTCCCAGCTGATACCTTTACCTTGCTGCTAACTCTACTCCTATGCCTGGATGAGGAGATTCATCCTCATCTGCCTCTTCAGTCAGTACAAGTGAGGTGTGGTGGGACTGTCTGATGGGTGCACGGTGTTTGAGACTCACTGAGAAATATAGACAGCTTAACGATCTCAGGACAGTTTTCTGTGCTTTGGAAAAGGTCTCCATCCTCATTAGGAGAACTACTGCTCACTGTAGTAAGCACATAAGAGTAAGGAATGATGGCAGGGTTTGATTGATCATAGGTTGTTTTCATAGTGCATAGTGCTCAGTGACCTGCAGAAACAAACTTGCTGAGGTCAGGTAGACACCTTGGTTCCAGCAAAGAGACTCGAAAGTTCAATTCAGATAGTGGAGGAAATGCTCTCATTGCAAGTGTCCTTGAGTTATAACAGAATCACAGAATGGTTTGGGCTGGAAGGAAGCTTACAGCCCACTCAGTTCCAATTCTGTGCCACAGGCAGGGCTGCCACCCACCCATCCATGGCTGCCCTGGGCCCCATCCAGCCTTTTAGCACCTCCAGGGATGGGGTATCCACAGCTTCTCTGGGCAGCTGTGCCAGTGTTGTCTGTGCGTGAGTAAGCCCAAGAGGTGTGAGTGTTTGTACAGGGTAATTGGCAGTATGTCAGGGTGATAGCAGAGCAAGAATGAACCCTGACTGATTATGAGGCATGTGAACGTTAGCCAACTGCAGTCATTTGTGCAATTAATGCAATGATGCTGAGAACAGCAATATCTATTACTTTATGGTAATCCTCTGAGCAGAATTTTGAACTAAGAAGAGGTCATTTTGCTACTACGGAAGTTATTTATGTTAAAGATACATAATGATATTAGGACTTCAAAAACTAAAGCCACAAAATCATTAAACTGAGAAAGCTCCGAGCTATTTTGTATGAGTTGTATTTGCATTTTACTCATAATAAATATAAATTGGGAAAATTCCATTTAAAAAACGTCAGAAGGAAAAATAATTACTTTGGAATCAAGGATTGTGTTTATTAGTATTTCTGCTTCTTTTTGTGTTATGCACTTGGAAATATCTGTGAGGTCACCTCCCCACCCCCGCTCCAGACCACTCGGTGGTAGTTTCAGGATGAAAAAAGAAGTCACAGAAACACATAATTTGTTTCAGTCACCACATTCTTCCTTTCATCTGGATAGCTGTAGCATGACTGGAGTGAGCTGTAGCCTCCCAGCTTCTCTTTGCTGCAGGAAACTTTGTAATAGCACTTAAATAAATAAAGAAACTGGGCAGGAGATTATTGCTTTCATTGTGCTATTGTATATGTGTATTATAGAGTCACCCCACAGATTGACACCAGTAGTTGAAAGCGGGACAAGACAAATGTTGTATATGACAGTGGGGTAGTATTGAAAGATGACCCCATATCTGCAGAGCTGGAGTTATGGATCCATTGATGGCTGTTAGCAGCACTTGAAGCGTGGCTGTTAGATTTTGCCTGCCGGCTGCTGGCTGCTGGCCTGCCTGCCTGGGCAACCGCAGCTGAATGGAGCGGCAGGGGCCTCGGCACTTTGTTCTCCCCACAGCAACAGAGCTCTGCGAGGCCGGCAGGATGCACAGCTCTGAGCTTTGTTGCGCCCTGCCCTGCCCTGCCCTGCCCCTGTTGTTGGAGTGGTCGGAGGGCTGGGGAGTTTACAAACGCTGCGCGTGGAGTGCTGGTGGGGAGAGGAATATGTGGGCACAACGAAAATATTTGAAATACAAGTGTGAATTCTAACAGTGCTTCAGTGTTTGCTCCATAGGGACAGATGCTAGGGAGGAAACTCGAGAATAAGGCCATGAAGAGATACCTGGCATTTAATTAGATGTTCCATATATTTATCATCAAAAATTTAGGAAACCTTTCAGAGAGTTCTGTCTGACTGCCTGGATGTATGCAGCCCCACTGTCTGAGCGTATGCACGTTCGTGTGCACACATGTGTGCTTGGGCATTTCCCCCAGTTTTGGCATGAAACAAAAGGATGGTGAAGCAGGGGGTGATAAGTTCCTCACAATCCCGTGAAATGGCTCAGAGCTGGATTTTTCCTTATAAATTAATAGCAGTTTGAGTTTAACCCAGGCGAAAGGCAAGAAAGATCTTCCACAGACCCTGGCCAGAGAGGTTGTGGATGCCCCATTCCTGGAGACATTCAAGGTCAGGCTGGACAGGGCTCTGAGCAACTGGATAGAGCTGTAGGGGTCCCTGTTCTTTGCAGGGGGTTGAACTAGATAGTTTTTAAGGGTCCATTCCAACTCTCATGATTCTATGATTCTGTGATATTAGTCAGAAAAAGAGTCTGGAAAGTCTGCAGTCATAAACCTCTGCTTAAAATAGATCAATAAATAAATAAGTTAGAGAGAACTGTCTATTTGACTAAAGCTAGACACATGGCTGACTTCCTCAGGGGAAACCACTTCTGCCTGGGATCATACCACGCTGGTTATAAGCATATTCCTCACGGGATGTACTTGTGCCAGCATAGGATCTGTTGAGTTTTGATGGAGGAAATTCTGCATTTCAAGGGAATTAGATATTTTGAGTGGACTTTTCTAAGTTAGCAGTTGCTTACAGATGAATGCTACTGGTTAAACAGGCAGCTGTGCTCTCAGTGCAGATTGTCACTTGGTCCCACGCTTCATCAGGGGAATATTCCAGCTGCATCCACATCTAATGGAGATACGTGGCAGTCCGTGTTGACATAGGCTGAAAAATCCTGATATTGGTGTGGGAGTTCTTTTACTGCTGATGACAGAGAAAACATCTTAATTAAAGGACTAAATGAGCCTACCCAACTACGGCCTTTCCCACCAGCAGAACACTCAACATCAGCAGTGGTAAAGGAGAGAGGGGGTTTTACTGCTAATGAGACCAGAAATCAGCAGGATTCTCATCTTGGTTTAATACAAGAGAGCTCTACACCCCAAGTCAAAGTAATTTCTTACAGCACTTCTTTTTTTTTTTCCCCCCATATAAAATGTATGTGAATTGTGTTTGCCCTGAGGCTGTTGTCAAACCATGAAACTTTGTGTGCTGTGCTACCTCTGGGAAGAAGCTGGCACCTAACATGAAACGCCAGGTTTGGTTTATGCCCCACTCATTCATTAATAATGGTAAAATGCCATGAGATCTTTGGATGTAGTGTAAGATAAACTATGCTGTAATGTTACTGTTAATAATAAAATAAAGATAAATTAGAGATAAAATGAGATTGATAGATGTAATAGAGTTCTTGTCTGAGAGGAGACAACCATCAGTTTCTCTTCCCATTGTCCCAAATGTCTCTGTTTTCTTTTCAGAGACAAATCACAATGTACTAATAATTTCATTTAACTCATTATTTCCTTCATCCTTTTTTTTTTTTTTTTTTTTAAAAAGCATTTTTCTGTTGCTTTTTCAAGACAACAATCATGACTAACCCTTCATCCTCATTTCTTAATAAAGTTGTTCTGGTATTCTTTCCCAATTTCTTTGCACACAGGAACTTTTGTGTGGGGTAGATCAGTGGAATTATTCCACTCGACATGTTTTACTTATGCCAGTGCAGAAGTTCTCACAACAGGCAGCTGGGGAGGAGGAAGAGGCCTTCCATGTCCATGAGGATCATGTCTTTGGTCTCCCTAAGATCTCCTCACTCTGTTGATGGAATACCTGGAATCACATGGGATTGCATGAGGAAGGTGAATGAGATTTTCACCTTGCTGACTATGGCGAGAACTTCATCTGATTCAGGGTTGAGGTATTGGTCCCAGAGGTGAATGATCAAAGCCAAAGTGATGGAGATGAAGTGAAAACATGAATAGCTATCCTTCTTCCCCTCCAACCTGTTCTTATTGCTTTATTAAATTCTGTCTCTGTACAAATAATTTGAACAGTCTCTTTTCATAATACACTTCCAAGTAGTATAAAGGGGAGAAAGGTTGTTGCTGGTATTTTGCTTTGGTGACAAATACAAATGTAAGGAACTTCTAATTTATCCCAGGAGCCCTAACAGCAGGGACACACAGCATTCTTGTCCCTGATTCCAACTGTGTGCTATTGTTAAGGTATAGACAAGGTTTAAAGGATCATGACTTATGAGCACACATTTGCACATAGGACTTTTCTCCTTTCCACTAATTTTACACAATATTCAGGCACACAGAAGGTCTAATCCTACATATCTGAGACACCAGCATGCCTGTTTTAGCCGATGTTTGGCTTACTTCTGTGAGACTTGAAAGAGTTCATCGCTGTGGAGTATCAAGCTCAGTGGGACCAACATGCAAGTTGGGTTTTATGAACATGGGCTTTTCCATCCAGTTGTTATGTGGCATTGATTTTTAAGAGGGGAAAGGAAAGGAGGTGGGGGGGAGAGGGGGGAAGGGAAGGGAAAGAAAAAGGGAAAGGGAAGAGGATGGGAAGGGAGCTACTTCTCACTCCTTACAAGAGAGAAGACAGGACTCAGTTTCACACCCTTTCCACCAACATCGCCCATTCCACTGGGACTACCAGAGAAGCCTGCTACAGCTGCCCTCTCCCAGGCCCCTGGCTTTGGCTTGTATCTCTTCTAGCCAGAAGTAGCATGGCTGGCTCAGCTGAGGAGCCTGGAGCAGCTCACACCACCAGGGAGTATGACAGCAAATTTACAGGCCATGTTTCACTATTGGAACATGGACAACTACAGATCATTACTGAAATCTGTTTGCTTTATTATTGTTTTAGTATTTGTTTGTTTCTCTGCTTACTTGTAGACTGTTGTATTACCTTTACTCACGTTTTTCCTGTCACGTGAGTACCCCAGGTGTTACAGTCATACTGCCCAACACCAGAGAGATGCCCAGAAGCCTTGCTCCAGCGTCGAGGCCGGCCCCCAGCAGTGAGTGCCTGCCAGAGCCGGGCCGGACCGGGCCGAGCCGTGGCAGGGCATCGCAGCCAGAGCCGCACCGACGGCAGCTGCACAGCGCGGTGCCGGCGCTCGGGGGGGACGGGCGGGGGGTGGCAGCGGTGCCCCCGTCACCCGCCCCGCTTCCTCCGAGCGCTCCCCGGCCCGGCGGCTGGTGGCTCAGTACTGGCGCTGATTAGGTAACAACAGAGCACCTTCCCCGCCTGCCCTCCCTCAATGCGCTCGGGCCACGGCTTTTGAAGGAGCCCAGCCCCGCCACTATCCGGCCATTATGAAGGGATGTATGGGGCTTTATCCGGAAAAAGCTCAGCCTTGCCCTAGGCTTCATCAATCATTTAGACCGGTTCAAATCCCCTTCATCGCGTTCCGCCTCATTAAACCTATCAAGGGGGACTGAAGAGAGTTTGTATAGGTCCAGAATGCCTGTACACTCGCTAGCTCGGAGAGCGCGGACGGAATAAAGGAGAGAAAAAGGCAGGGAATCAATTAAGAGGAATTTCGCTGCCATGGCTTTCCCCTGCGTCCCAGCCCCGGGCTTCAGCCCCCGCGGCGGAGTGGAGTCTCCGGGACATGAAATCGGGGCCGCGTTGCAAAGGGAGATCACAAACGGGACGGGAATGGGGGCCCAGGGAGGCGGCGGGAGCGTGGGGCACCCGCGGTCCCTGCAATCGGATGGAGCGACCCGAACTGTGAAGCACTCCTCAGTCCGGAGGACAGCGGGACAGCATCGCGCATCAGCATGCTCCCGCTGGGTCCCGAGCCTGCCTCTGGAAATGACCCTGTTACTGTATGCCCTGGGAAAGGGAGAGCTAGCGGCTCCGTCAAAGTGGCGAATTATATTCCCAGAGTTAGTTTCATTCTACAGGAGCCAATCACTGCCCAGGCTCTGCCTGTTCCCCCACTTCAGTCTGCGGCCGCCCCGTCGAGGCTCCGCTCCCAGCAGCGGTGCCGGGCTGCAGCGGGCACGGAGCGAGGCGGCAGCACCACTGCAGGAGCCTTTTGGTGTAGAGCCGCGGAAAGAGGAGAGGAAGGCTCTATGGGGTAGAGCTGGGCTTAAAATAAAAAGACAGAAAGGACAAAGGGGGAAAAAAAAAAAAAAAAAAAAAAAGAAAAAGAGGAAAAGAAAGAGAAAAAAGGCAACGCACCGAACCCAAGTCTGTATTTTAACTTTTTTAATAATGATTTTTCCTGTGCTGTAAGCTTGCACCGAATCCTGGAGGAATTGCTAAATCAGATTAAGGTTATATTTTGCAACAGACTGGATGGAGCAATAAAGGAGAAAGCGCGGAAATGGGACTTCACCCATCAATTAGATCTCTATTAGCAGCCAATGCAGGCTTCACCACAGGAAATGTCACGTCCCGGCAGCAGCAGCTCTCGCTCCCGGGCCGCAGCCATCCCTCACGCTGCCGCGGGGCCTTTATTGCGGGCGGAGGTGCGCGCCCCGAGCACCTGCTGCCCCGCGCCCGCGCAGGGTGCCCGCACCTGCGCAGCGCCCAGGAAACGCCGCCCGCGGAGGGAGGTTGCATGAATATGAAAAGGGCGATGGCAGTCATAAGCGGGCAATTACCAACACAATGGGCAATATTTTGAATAGCGGGGCGGCTCATCTGCCGTCATAGATCATAACTGCCAAAGCCCTCCCCGCCGCTCCTTGGGGCTGGGGGACCGAAACTCCTCGGCGGAGCTCCGACGGTTCCTCCGCCGTTAGGAGCTGAGCTCGGGGCTGCTCCTTCCCCCTGCTAGGCTCCCGGTGCGGGGCCCTTCCCGCACTTCACTCCACCTCTCCCGCGCTGAGCAAAGAAGGGAGGAGAAGAAAAACCCTCGAAACTGCTCATCAGCGAGAAAGGTGCACCAGGGAAGGAGTGACAGAGCAGAGGGAAGTGAAGGCGGGATAAAGGGAGCTCTGTTGCCCGCTCCTTGTTGTCCTTGCCTCTTTTCCATTCAGGCACCGAATTCAAATGGATATTTTCCAGCTCGACCCAGCTGAACGGGCGCTCAATGCCTGAAAGCTGCCGAGCTGCCGTAGCGGACATGCTCCGCGCCCGAGATTATAATTTTCATAATACGCTTTTATGTCGCTGCCGCCCCCTCCGGTGAGCGGCCCGCAGAGCGCCTGAAAGAGGCTTTGAGAGCCCGGGGAGCGCTGAGAGCCCCCCGCCGGCCCCGGTGGCACCGCATGCCCCGCGCCGCCCCCCTGGCCCCGGTTCCCGGTCCCCAAGCACGGCACCGCCCGCATGGGGCAGCGCCCCGGGGAGAGCTCAGCGGTGCGCTCCCATCGGCTGGGAAAGACATATATGTGTGTATTATGCCGTGCCGGGGGGGAGGGGAGCGGCCCCTTTTTTTGATGCGGGCTGCCGGTGAGTGGTCAGCGGCTGCGGCCGGGGGGGGCGCTCAGAAGTCACGGAGCTCCCCCAGGGGAAAAGGTCCCACGTGTGGGTGGCCGTGAGGCACCCGAGCGGCCCTCAGGGGAGCCTGAGCTGCCGGGGGAACAGTTCGTGGGTGGCTGTGATGGGTGAGCCGTTGGCACGGGAAAGGGACGGGTGTGTCCGCAGAGCGCTGGAGCTGGGAACGAGCCCTTAAGCGTTTGCCTGAGAGATTGAAAGAAGAGAGAAAATGATAATAATAATAATTAAAAGGGGAAATGAAAATGAAAATGAAAAAGGAGGAAAAGGAAAAAAGGAAAAAAAAAAGTAGAAGATGGAAAGATAAGAAAAAAATGAGGGAAAAAAGGGGGGGAGGGAAAGAAACCATAGAGCGCAGACTGGGGTCCCAGGGTTTCGCTTCAGGCCACGGGCGAGGAGGCATAGAAGCAACGCACTCCCTGCTCGCACGCTCTGATGCCCGATGGGTGTGTGGGGGCCGCTCCAATCCCGTTGCCCGCAGACCCGCAGCTGCCCGCACGAGGCCTGGCGCTGCAGTGCCCGGCACTGGGATGAGGATTGGTTCAATGTAAGCCGACTAAGCTCACGTTACAAACGAGTTTGCTTACAGCAGAGGCCTTTATCCTACGACGGGAAGCACCTGCGCCGCGCGGGCCATGATCCATTAGCTCAGCTCTCAGCGGGCTGCGGCTTTCGAGGTGGGAGGGGAGCAAAGCTCGTCCTCACCTCCCTCCTCCTCGCTCCAGAGTCCAGGACCGGGCCGCCCAGCAGCAGGCGATGTGCAGCAGCGGAGGCAAGTGGCTCCGTGCCTCAGTTTCCCCAACCTGAGAGCCCAGAGCATCGCCGGGAGGATCTCCTCCCTGAACGGCTGATGCCTTAGGGTTGGCGATGAGAGTCAGAGAACGGCCTGGTTTGGAAGAGATCTTAATGCTCCAATTCCCTGACACGGACAGGGCTACCACCTGCCAGGTCAGGATGCCCAAGGTTCCATCCAACCTAGCCTTGAGCGTCTCCAGGGATGGCACATCCACAGCTTCTCTGTGCCAGAGCCTTTTTTCTCTTTGAGGAAAAAAATCCCTCCAAACATCCAACTCAATTTTTTCTCTTCTCGTTTAAAGCAATTCCCCCTTGTCCTATCTGTATATGCACATGATGCTGAGGGTGCTTTCGTGTTGCCTCTGTGCCAGGTGGGCAGCAGCCTCTGAGGCCTCTCCGAGAGTTTTAGGCCTTCTCCTCAATTAGGTATAAAGCCACATCCTGGAGCTCAAGCCCACATCGAGCACACCCGGCAGAGCTCCCTCTCACCAGGAGCATTCCATCGGCAGAGCGGGGAGCTTGGTGAGCCCCTACTGACTGCTGAACCTTGGGACAGCAGAAATGACCCAAAGCTTTGGGCTCTGAAAGACAGAAAGGAAGGAGGAAAAAAAGAAAGAAAGAAAGAAAGAAACAAAACTAAAACAAAACAGCGCATTTTCTGTACTCTGGAAAGAGAGAAAGAGGAAAAAAAAAAAGCACTTCTTCGTAGCTCGGTGGGGAAAAAGGTCACGTTGCCTTTGACAAGTATGTAAAGACATCTTCCAACCATGGGAAAACATGTATAAATTGTTTCGACTCACTGCATTCAAAACCAATGGAAGTGAATTACAAAACTGCACTTCTCGCATTGTTGGACTGAAAGGATATCTATTTATCATCTTATAAGACAGCTCGAGCGATCTTTATCTGCTTTGCCCACTTTCTGACCCAAATTCAGGGTTTTTATGGAAAATTGCAGTCAGTTTGATTGATGAAATCCAAAGATGTCTAAAATGGCACCAAAGATCTCCAACTGTGCAGACTCCAACCGAGGGCTTCAATGTTGGCATTGTTCCTACGAAAAAAGTCGAGAAAACGAGCAAAAGTTAGGGAATTCCTGTTAAAAAACTTCAAATTTCAATGAGCATCCCCAGCCCATTATCCCTATTCATGGGGCGAACTGTGTGACCATAAAAGTATTTCCCACACGCTGCAAAACAACAACAAAACCCCCTCCGCTTAAAGCCGTGCAATAAACCTTCTTTGTACGACGCTGAATAACCCTCTGCGGAAACAAACCCGGGCGCTGCCCTCGGAGATGTGCGGAGTGCGGAGCGGGGGGACGGGGAGCGCACGGACAAAGTGCGTGGAGAGATGGAGAACGTAAGCATATATATGTGCCTGTGTGCGTATGTATGTGTGTACATAGATACCTTCGTACACATACGCGTGCATATACATAGGAAATCTGTTCTCTGCGTCCGGAAAAAAATCAGCCTTAATTTAGAACTCGGAGCTGCAATGGAGGTCGTTGGTATTTAATTTTTCCGAGGACCAAACCCTGCTCTCGGAGGGGTTCGGTTCGGTCCGGCCCTCTCGCATTCCCTACGCGGGTGCTGAGCGCGATGCTCAGTCCTGTCCGGCCGCTGCTCCCCCTGATCCGGCTGCGTGAGCTCTGCCGGGGCCGCGCATTATTGCAGAACACTGTCACCTGCCTAATTGTTCTAAATGGCCACCTCCTATTATTAATAATAGCTGGAACGTGGCTCCCAGACACGTTACCAAGGCCGGGGAGCTGATGAATGAAACCCCTACCAGGGAAAATCTTGGTGGCTGTCTTCTGTCGCATTACCCGAGGGGGCCGACCATAAATCTTCCTTCATTTTAACCACGTTTACCCTCACCCTCCTCCGGGCTAGGGCTGCTGCGCTCAGATTGCGCCGATGTGCCAGTGCCCCGCACCAGCTGCTCCTAACGACGGCCCCGTCGCTGTCAATTAAGGCGCTGAGGAGCGGGGCCAGCGGCTCTGGGGCATTGCGGCAGCGCGGCCCCGGCAATTAGCATCCATTTCCAATGGACCTCCAGGGCACAATGCGCAGGCAGGGGAGGACCGGCACGCCGAGTCTGGAAGCGTCGTGACACTGAGCAGGCCGCGAGCGGCCGGCCCGCGCTCCTCTCCTCGGAGCGCATCTCCCCGGCCGAGCCCTGCGCGGAGCGCGGGGGATAAAGGGCCGCATTCATTTCCCCGCGCGAGCGCGGCTTCCCCTCGGCGCTGCCCCTTTGTGCGGCGCCGTCCCTCCCGCAGCTGCAAGGGCGCACAGCTCCGCGCCGCTGCCCTTTGGCCCGGGCGGGGACGGGGCGGCCCCGATCCGCGCGGGTCAGGGCCGGGCGCAGCCCCGGGGCTCCGCGGAACAAAACCCGTGGGGAGCGCGGAGCCGGGGCGCGGGAGCGGCGGTGTTTGGCCAAGTCATTAGCGGCCGTAGCTAGGCGAGAGACGGCGCGGGGCCGGGCCGCGGGCATATCGCAGCGCGGGGCTATGTGACCCCTCCAAGTTCAACAGCAGAGCAAACAGCGCATGCCGTGGGGACGGCAGTCAGCCGGGGGGGAACAAAAGGGGCAGAAAAACGTGCCGGTATTAAATATGGAAAAGTATGGGGACGAGGGCGGGGGTCAATGAAAGTCAACAAGAGAGCAGGCTTAATGACAGAGGGAATTTAATATCAAATACAGATAAATCTGAGCGGAAGGCAGCCGCAGAATAGAGAAAGGGAGGCGGTGCCTGGGGCGGCATTCTCTCGGTGGAGCGGCGGGACGGATGCGCCGGGCTGCTGATATCCAGCGCGAAAGTTGGTGGGGAGCAGCGGGCGGGACCCTCCTTGCGGCTCCGCCGGGGATCTCCGTCCGCCGCGAGAAATGGCTAACGCGGCTCTGTGAGCTACGCCGGCCCCGATGGGCAGCTCCTGTCCTCCCGACCCCGATGTCTGCAGCCCGCTCCGTTCTGCTTCCCTGCCCCGCAGAGCTCCTCGAGGGCCCAGAATTGCTTCCATGAGCGCACGTCCCCATACGCAACCCAGAAATCACGGAATGGGGACGGCGACGGTCCCTGGGCACCGGATCGCTGTGACACGCGCCTCCACGGGCCGCTATCTCGACTCTATGCCGGCTGTCGCGACATGAAAATGAATTATTTCCACTTTTTACCTCAGGGAAGAGCCGGCCGTGAGTGGGCGGAAACAAGGGTCCGAAGGAGCGGACACCGCTGCCGGCTCACGGGGTTCGAGGAGCCTGGCCGGGCCAGTTCGGGGAGCTCAAGGACCGGGGGGAGGTGACAATTAAAAAATAAAGGGGAAAGGAAGAACCCCGAGCCCTGATCAATACGGCAGTGTTTCCGCGCTGGTTCAGGAGGTCATGCGGGCGTAGGCACAGCATGGAGAGTTATTTATGTCAAGTCGGGTTATTGTAAACGAAATCCAGCAAATTGCACATAAGCTCCTCGGGGCCGCCAGTGGGCTCGTGGGCAGAGGTCAGTGTCAGTCAGTCCGTCCGTCCCTCCGGAGACAGTCATTGTCCGGGGGCTGACACCGCGTCGGGGGCCATAGGCGGCTCCATCCATCTCCATCCAGTTAGTCCGGCGCCGGGACGGTGCTCGCCCGCGCACCCCACGGCTCCCACCGGCCGGCACGGGGACGGGACTGGCTGGGTTATGCCGTACCAGGTTGTGCCGAGCAGAGCCGGGCGAAGCCGAGCAGAACCGAGCAGGGCCGAGCCGAGCCGCCGCGCGCAGCCCATGCCTTCCCGACAGCCTGCACCGGCTCTGGCTCTATCGCTACCCCATAATCCCTTTATTAATAAGGAAATTCTTCCTTTCTGACAATTTAATAGTCCAAAGTAATCATCTGCGTGACATTGCCCATCCGTCTTCTCAAAAGAGAAAACAAAGGGGATGGTTTTGCCCTGGTTCTCTCCAGATCCTTTTCTATTTTGGGAAGCGCTCCCCACAATGAGGTCCTTATGAGCCATAATGGTTATGTTTATGAAGCCAGCGATACCAGTGTATGAAGGCAATTTTATGCCTAATTTGAGAATGATGTAAGCACGGAGGGGACAAAGGGGGTTTGTGCCAAGCGCCGGGTCCCCGCTGAAGCGATCGCCCCAACCGCAACGCTCACCCCCGATTTTCGGACCGCGCGCAGCGCACAGCTCGGTGGGGCGCGGGGTGAAGGCAGTGCCGAACCCCGCTCCGAAGGGAATGGCGCGGGGGGCTGCGGGCGACCCTCCCCACTCCTATCCGAGGGGCCCTCACCTCTGGGAGGACTCCAATAACCGCGGCCCCGGCCCCGCTCGATTAAGGGATAATTTTTAATATATATGCAATAAATGTTCACTTTGTTAGATTGAATGACAGACAATAATATCGGCAAATCTTCATATCCATCCATTACCGGCAAACGAGCCGCACAAAGAACATATTTGCTTTTGATTAATTTATTTGCAGACTCTGCTTGATAAAGCAATAACGATTTGGTTAAACTTGACATTCGGTCTTCGGGGGGTTATCAGCCCAATTCCCTCTCGTTCGGGGGTGATAATAAAGCTGTTTAAACGGGATTAATTATTAATTGCTTGCAATTAATTTCCCCTCTTCCCCGCGCTGACAAACAATGCTCATCGCCGCTCCCAACAAAAGGCTGCGCCGGGGCACCCACGGCCCGGCCGCGTCCCTCTGTCCCTCCGCAGCCCTCGGTGTGCCCCGGGCCGGGGTTGCTCCAGGGGAGAGGAGCGGAGCCCGGAGGATGGGCAGCGCAGTGTGTTATATCTTCATCAAACTGTGAAAGCCCTCCCTGTGCTAATAGTCTGTCACAGCTCTACAGAACACACACCGAGACCAAAGGCAGCCCCTGCCCCACAGCCTGCCCCGTCCCTCCCCGGTCAGGAGGGCTTTCTGCGGGCAGCGGGGGGGGAGGGGGGGGGGCAAGGGGGGGGTTGCGGCAGAGCCCGGCTCTGCTCCCTGCCCGCTGCCGGGGCCAAAACAGTGCGGAAATTCCTGGCTCTCCGGGCACAGTGTGAGCAGACGTGGGGAGACATAAGCGGGACCCAGAGTGTTCCTCCAACAGCAAATATAGCTCTTTCCACGGGCATTTCACTAGGGCATAAACGTATCTCCTTTTTATTTTCTTTCTTTCTTTCTTTCTTTCTTTCTTTCTTTCTTTCTTTCTTTCTTTCTTTCTTTCTTTCTTTCTTTCTTTCTTTCTTTCTTTCTTTCTTTCTTTCTTTCTTTCTTTCTTTCTTTCTTTCTTTCTTTCTTTCTTTCTTTCTTTCTTTCTTTCTTTCTTTCTTTCTTTCTTTCTTTCTTTCTTTCTTTTTTTTTTCTTTTTTTTTTTCTTTTTTTCCCCCCCCCCCTGGGTATTTACTTCTTTGCCTCTTTCAGCAGTGGGGTTCCCTCCTTCACGCCTCTAAAAATAAGCCCCAATCCCAGCCGACGGAACACCGGCACAGTGCGTGCCCGCAGCCCCCGCCTGCTGCCTTCCGCCCCATCGGGGCTCGCCCCGGTCCGTCCGCTTCTGCCGAGCCGCTCTGCGCCCGGGAGCGGTGCGAGGCGTAAAGCCGGTGCAGTGAAAGGCACCGAGGCATCGGCCTGATGGGTTTGTCGCGCAGAAGCCGTTGATATTATGTTGTCATTCATCTCATTTAAAGTCCGAAGAATCGCATTCATGAGATCGTTTCTTTATTTTTTGTTTCCTTTCTCCCCCTTTCTCGCCGTTTTAAAAACATCGCTTTCTTCGGCTGTTTGCTTTAGGGGCTTTTCATCCGCGTGTTTCGGATAAGAAAAGAAATCAGATTCTTTTATTTTTCGATTGGATCCGAATTCCTTTTGATGTCCCATTTAGCTCCTTTGACTCCCGCGGTGAATGGCGGCCCTTTGTTGCCGCCCCGCACGCCCTTTAGGATTCCCTCCCAACGCCCGGTACCCGCTGATGGATCCGTTTTCAAATGGACCAGAAGGAAAATGCGCGGAGCGAGAGGCCCGTTTCCTTAGTAATTGCCGGCGTTTGGGTGAAAATGCGGGGAAGTTTTGTCTGATGTGGGAGCACCGCGGGCAGGAGCGCCAGCGGGGGTTTCACATAAAGATCGGCGGCTGCGGAGCCGGGAACGGAGCTCCCGCATAGCGCACCTCCGCGTGTGCGCGAGTATTGGTGCACACGGGGATGTTCGGGCTGATGGTGGTCGTCCGAAGGCTGAGATTGTGCCGACGCTGAGCAGGGCTCGTGCAGCCCAAACGGCAGCGCAGAAACGGCCGTGAAGGAAATTCTGCTCCTGGAGCGCTGTCGAGGCTCGGCCCTCCCGCAGCACCGCAACCCGCCCGAACTGCGGGCGCGGACCGGGAGCTGAATTCGCGGCTATTGCTCACAGTCCGATTTTTCAGCCTCAACTGCAGAACTTCTCCCCGTGAATTAACTACCCCTGCGAAAGGCGCTCGGCAGCGTGCGAGGCCGTTCACACCGCGACCCGGGGTGCGAACGAAGCGCTGCCCTCCGAGCACGGCGTTCACGTCGGCACCCGCCGAGGCTAGAGCGCTGCAAAACCATTTCCCAACTATTTTCATTTTTTGTTCTCCTTTTTTTTTTTTTTTTTTTTTTTTTTTTTTTTTCGCAACCCCCCTCCTGTCACACCGGCGCATATCGGCTCGCTGACGGTAACGCGGTGCCAACAGAAACATCAGCGGGTCGGATGCAGGTTGGAGCTCCCACTCCCACCCGGCGGAGCACGGAGCTGAGGGCCGCGACCGGGGTAGCCCCGCAGGTGCGCGGCACAGCGCAGCACGGGGCCTCACGCTGCCTTCTGTTGGCCGACCCGAAAGCACCGTTCTCCCTCGAGGAGCGCCCCGCAGCGCCTTCTGCCCCCCGGCAGCAGCAGCGAACCCCGCTCCCCACCTTCTCTATTCTCCAAGGGGCAAAAAGCTCTCACTGAGGCGAGGGGGAGGGGGGGAACCCGGCAGGGTTTTCTCCAGAATACAAATGCGTGAGAAAAGGTTGCGCGTATTTGGAAGCAAACCCGCAGCCGGAGAAAGCATTTCGGTCCCGCAGGGCGAAGGGCGCGAGAAGCGGAGCTGACGGTCCTTACCTACGGTCCGGGCGAGTGCTTCCCCGCCGCGCCGCACCGCCCCGCCGCCGCCGTGCGGGATTTTATACATTTCTCCCCGATACACTTATAAAGAACTGGAAATTTTGCAACCCACCCGCACCATTTTATACATGATGAGCCATCAGTAATAGGATTATTAAACAAAAACCGTCTGAGGCGCTGGCGTTAACCTTTTTTAAAATGGCTAATTAGGTTTTGCACAGAAAAATTAGATTTAACGTTGCTTACATTGCCTACATTTTCAGTTGATGCTACAATAATTTGGGGGGTAGGACGGGTAAAACAATTCGAAGCCATAATAAAAAATTAACTATTTTAACATATATTATAGGTCTCCTACACTAGGATAAGGCAAAGAATATTTTCATGATCAAATATTATATACATAAAACTAATTATCTCCCGCTGCTGCCTCCATCAATTACTGCGGAGCGCGGCGCACCGCGCCCTCTGGCGGCCGTATCCCGCAGTGCAGCCGCAGAGCCGCTCCGCCGCAGCGCCGCGCTCCCTCCGCCCGGTCGGCCCGTTTCGTTCTTGGGACGGCGTCCCGTTAAGCGCGCAGTGAGTGTGGCACAAATGTGGGGGTGCCGGTACCTGAGCTGGGATGCTTTCCATGGAAATAGTTGCGGCATATGGCGGAAATTTGTTGTGAAAGCTATAAATTCTACACAAAGACATCTGAAAGGATGTATTCTTGCAAAGAGATTTTCCCTTCCTTCCTTCCTTCCTTCCTTCCTTCCTTCCTTCCTTCCTTCCTTCCTTCCTTCCTTCCTTCCTTCCTTCCTTCCTTCCTTCCTTCCTTCCTTCCTTCCTTCCTTCCTTCCTTCCTTCCTTCCTTCCTTCCTTCCTTCCTTCCTTCCTTCCTTCCTTCCTTCCTTCCTTCCTTCCTTCCTTCCTTCCTTCCTTCCTTCCTTCCTACCTTCCTTCCTTCTTCCTTCCTTCCTTCCTTCCTTCCTTTCCTTTTGCTTTCTCCCCTCTCCCTCCCTTTTAGCCCCTACTGCGTGAAGGTATAATATTTAGACAGAAAAGCATTGTTTGATGTAACACACAACACTCAGAACATCATATCACCATAATAATGTTCCCTGGCTAAGGCTAGTGTGGAGGCACACGGGTGTCTGCCCTCCTCTAAGGCTTTCACCAAGGGCCATCCCATCCCCACTGCCACCACCCAGGCTCCATGCTGTGCCCGTAGGACTTTGTTCTCCTGCAGCTGTGCTCTTTCAGAAGGGATGCTCTGGTGTTTTGCTGCTCTTCACTCGATGCCTCTGCACTAAAGTGGAGAGCTGGATCACTGCAATAAGCAGGGCTGTGCTGCATGGAGACAGCCCAGCAAGCTGTCAGTGAGCAGCTCACCCCAGGTAAGCCACCCTTCTGAGAAAGCTTCAAAGCCTTTGCTTTGTATGATCTCCTCTGCAGGTAGCTCATTCCCTTCTGAATCTCAGCTCAGTTTTCATGGATTTCAGGCTCAGGGTGGGGTGAAGGCTGACAACCCATTTATTGGTCCTCTGTATGGAGGGAGATGGTACCCAGTGGACTGCGTATGTCCAGTTTGCAGGCCAATATTTTCTTAGCTATCCAGGAAAGAAACCCTTCCACACTAAATCAATATCAGTGTATCAACAATACATGGAAAGGGCAAACTGTGCACATTTTCTTCTAAAAACATGGGGCTCTCCTCCTCCCCCCACACAGCATTTATCTCAGGCATGTTCTGCAGCACACTACAGATGGATGCTTTTAATGGAAGTGTGCAAATATCTGAGATGTGAGATTGACATATTCCACCTTTAGTTCAAAACGTGCCATGCCACGTAAGCCTGCTGCTGCTGGAACAGATGCATCCGGCCTAACAACTTTCTCTAAGGACTCTAAATCTCGGCATGTAATGCAGGAGGTTATTATTGAAAACAAACAGCTGCAATGGCCCATTAGGACCGTTAGCCCAGAGCCCTGCCTTGCCAGGCTCAGTGCTTACAGTCAGGAGCTGTGCTATAATGCAATTATATGGCTGCATACTGTGCGGTCTCCCAGGGAAATAGATCTGCTCATACATCTTTTTTCCTCTGGTAAAAGGAGCTTGCGGACAGCTTGATGGCAGGATATGGCTGGTCCCTGTGTGTGGCGATAGCCAGACTGATGGTAAGGATTAAAGACCAAACACTGCAATTGCCTGTGATTTTAGTTAGGTTTGAATAACATTCAGAACAATTTTCGTGTCTGAGTGGCCTGTGCTTGCCCGAACCTGTCTGATGTGGTGCTTGTTGGCAGCTTTGGGGCGTTTCCCAGGATCAGGACGAGTTTGTGGGGAAAGTGTTCCCGGTGGGGACTGTTCCCAGTACACAGTGTTGGCAGAATGTACTGAGAGCAGCTGCGTTTTTTTATTCCAAGCTGAGAGAATAGACCCAATACATTTACCCATTTACCCTGTCCCATTTTATTACCCATTTCTGTTGGTTTATTTATTTATCTTTACTTTCTCATATAATCTTTCATAAATACCTGCAATAAGGAGTGAGTCCTTCCCGTGCTGGTTGTGTCATTTTGACTGGATCTTGAAAGCTTACTGTGCAAAAGCCTTGGGCTAAGCATTTTCCTGCAATGCAGTCAAACCTCCAGGAGGAGCAAATTCTGCTCTGATAAAATCAGAGTGCAGCGTATGCATGAGATTTCCTTTGGTTAAAGCATCTATCAATATCTCTTGCGCTTGAACCATATTTAATAAATTAATAATTAAGATATCAAGAACAACAGATAGGATCCTGGGGAGGACATTTCTCTTAAGATGAAAGATTTCTGCCACAACCAGCAGGAATTGCACAGTTTATTTCTTTGGATAAAATGTCCCACAGATAAAGCCAGAACGTAGTGTCTGCATTATCTCTACAGCTTCTGTTTCAGCAATGGGCAAGAACTGAGTGTGCCCAGAGCCAGTTGGAAGGTGGCTGTCTGTGATCTGTCAAATGGTAACTCGCAGATTATTCTGTGCTGCTGAACACAAAAGGACTGAGGATAGTGTGTTATGGCTGAAGCCAAATGGCCAACTGACTTGTGCCCGTGATGCTTTCTGGCTCCTTTAGGGATCTGCTTTGGAAAAAGTCAATCAGAGCAATCCGAAGCAGAGACAGTGAGAGAAGTGGGAGGTGGTGGCATGGATGGTCTGTCAGAATTGCTGATTTCACCTTCTAGATCATATCACTTAAAAAATTTAAATGCCTCTGTATCACCCAACTACCCTGGATTTCTGTTGCAATGAGAAATGGAGGTGTAGAGTCATCACATGACTCTTCACCATTCATATTTACAGCCTGTAACTGTCCAAGGTGCACATCACGTTGCCAAGGACGTTCCCTCTAACACACCTTGTCCATGTATGTGCATATCAGACTGCAAGGAGGACTTGGAGAGATGTCAGGAGCTCATGACATCTCTTTACGGCAGAAACTTTGCACTAAGGCCACCAAAGCATTTTGTAAGGAGTTGCTTCATCAGTCTCAGCAACAGCTGTGATGACACACAGGGCAACCAATGGAAACTGAAGTGTTTCTCTATTTGAGTATGACAAATACACATGGCAGATATCATTTAAAGAATTTCTCAAGCTTAACAGCCTGGTGCTCAGCACTCCAGTAGGAAAGACAGATTATTCACACAGATCCACAGAGCAGAATGAAATCAGATGACTAGCAACTGAATAAGCTAGGTTCATGAAAACAACTTTTGAACAGTATGGGTTGAATATAAAGAACACACAGAACAGATCAAATCCAAAATGCAATACTGTCTTTCTATTCACTGGGTATCAATGTGTCCATTTTACTGGACTTTCAGAATCCAAGGAAGTCGTGATTAGATGGCATGAGTGTTCCATTTTCAAAAGAATAGATAAATAGCATGAAAGTCCCCTTAAGAGTTTAAGAAGAAATCCCCCACACTATTTCTGGTTCCTAGCAAACTTTGCTGTTCTTTGAGAAATACCATTCCTTCAAGATATCATGCAACTATACATCTGCAGATGCCAGAAACACTGTGATGCCAACACCACTGAAAAAGTCCTTCAATGTATTAAATACTTCTAACTACCCTTCTTGTCCCAGAGATCATTCACTATTCATTTCTACTGGCCTTTTTTTCAGTGTTAGATGCCACATGGGTTTATACACTGAACAAGGAGGGTCTTAATGAGAGGGTCACCAATGAAATCTTACAAGAACATTATGCAGTAAATTATGAACAAAACTTACCGCTACTATTTTGTGATCATCATCATTTGTGCATTACTGCTTTTGTTATCATTACCTCTAAAGGCCTCAAATGAGGGAGACTATGGAGACTTTGCTGAATGCTACAGTTGTTCAAATAAATATTATATTTTTTCCTGGGCTTTTGCAAACTGAGGCTTTGTCTGGAATAAGAGGGGTCGTGTCAACAATGTAACACATACCTGTAAGTGCTCACTGGAAAGCAAACAAGCAAACAAACAAACAAACAAACAGAACACAAATGTAGTGCCTAATTTAGTTTCCAAGAACAAGGAGTAGACACAATCCAGTTTCTGGATAACTAGAAAACTGTATTACCATGAACAGATTGACCTGAAGGGCAATATGGGAAGTGGTTATACCTGTATAAATGGAATACAAACTATCAGATCACAATGCTTTAAACCATCCTTAAATAAAACCTTGAGTAAACTGTAGAAAGTGGGAATTGACTCATATTTCTTCACCCATTTGCCAGGTAACAGAAAATTCTTCACAATTCCAGAATTTCTAAAGGTACTTCAGAAATAAGTTTACTAGTAAATTTCCACCTTGTCACTGAGTTTTTGCTCCCGGCTTTGTTAATTCACTGGGATTTAGTGAGAGGAAGATGTGAATTGCATCTGATAAAATGTTCTTATCAATATCTTATCAATAAAATCTCTAACAATTTTTTTTCCAGTGGGAAAGGGGAGGTAATGGAAACAGATCTGTCTTGCAAATGAGCTCTCCTGTGGAACAAGGTATCTTCAGAAGAGATGAGAAACCACTCATTCTTTCGCCATAATGTAAAGTATCTAAGCACTAATTATGCCTTTTCCCTTAGCTATTATTTGGTCAACTGCTTTCCTTTTTTTTTAGGCATGCAATGTTTAATCCCTTCTGTGGACTGTGCACTGGAAAACACAATATTAACCTGTTAAGAGGATTAATATAAATACGTTTGCATAGTTGTGGTGGACATCAATTAATGAATACAAAAAACATTTGTTTTCCTGAATATTTTTTCTACTATCAAGTGCCTACGTTAAATTATATTCATGTCAGAAGTAAAAAGACTTCAGCAATAGAAATACATCTGCTTGATGATTCAGTGTTGTGAATTTAACATTTATCTGAAATTACAGCTAGAAGAGAAAGCTATGCATTATCTTCTTCTTTATCTCATCCCTATTTGACTACTGAATGACAATTTTCCAGTTTCACTGCTAGCTGATAAATCCTCTGATAAGCACTACAAAGAGCTAAGACGAATACTAGGCTGACAGAATTCTTACTGTATTGCATGAGTTGATGACCACAGGCAGAATTAATTAAACGTTATCACTGATGCTTCTGGTTTAAAACTGTTGTAAAATAACCTGATCACATGTAGTCTTTAGAAGTGTACATTGACATGACAGGATAAAAATGCCATTAGGCTTGAAACTGTTACCATTATTCATCTTTGTTCTGGGAAAACAAACAAACACACAGACAAACAAACACATAGATAAACCAGTTAAACATGTTTTATTTGCTTATTTTAAATCAACATCTTCAAAAAAGCATTTGCAAAGGAAATGTTTCCTGAGGCATTGGTTTAGTAGTTAGTAGTGGGCTGGTAGTTAATTTTGGCAGTTAGCACCCTCATCTTGGCCACGTACAACTCTATGGAGTTGGTACCATCTTCGTTGGGTGGATAATACTCTGTTCTGAAAAAAAAACCGAAACAAGAAAAACCCAACCCAACCCAAACTGTGTTATTTTTGTAGTGGATTTAAAGAGGGCAGGCTCCATGATCTGTTTTCTGTTTATATTTCAGACGGTAGCTCTGTCTTAGTTCAAGGAATCAGATGGTACCGAGGAAAAGCTTATCTTGGAATTACAATTGATGAACAATATTCTGGCTTTTGTGGTTTGAATGGCATCCAAAATAAGTCCAAAGTGAAACCAAAAGGAATTTGAAGGGAAGATCCAATAGAATCTGGAAAGACCATTAGTGTTTCTGAGTGTTTGGTTAGGAGCTTTCTTTTTTCTTGTATCCAGTCCAAATAAATGAACAAAACTTTGTACCTATCTTTTTTTTTTTTTTTTTTTTTTGGTACAAACTTTAACTTAAATGACAGCATACATGCCATGGTGTTACTTAATTAAAACACAGCAATCCTCTTCCACTGTTCGGTAGTGAAATTGGCTGTTCTCCTCTATGTACTCCCCACACTTCTTTTTCAGTTCCTTACCCTCGAACTTACATGGCCAGAAGAGTGCAATGCCTTTTAGATGAAGTTCCATCTGTGTCATGTACAGTGGAAATAATATTTCCTTATTTCTTTTTATTGTAAAGAGGATTCCATTTATCTCTCAGATTGCCTACCATGTTGGCAATTCCAATTCGCACTTGGATAGTCTGGCACCTTCAACTCCACCTGTGATTCTCCTTTCTCCTAGCAGGTTTTTATTGAGACCATGTAATTATTATTTGGTGTCTGCTACTACTAAATTGGTCTTGCTTCTTTTATTCAGGACCTTGAAGCTATGCAGACTTTTTTTCCTGCATGACAAAGCAATCTTTTTGTATTTGTAGCACTGCAGATAACCCTATCTACATACTAATATCTATGTCATTATACAGTCACGAGTGCACTGAACAAGTTCAATTTTGCAATTTATCATTTATCAGGAGCTACATCACTATCTACCCTTCAGTCTTCCCCTTTTAATCTTTGCTATCTTTATATTTGGTATACTAACAAGTCTTATTCCCTCACATGTTTTTCCAATATCTTTCCTGAAGTACGTATTCATTCAGATCTATGTAGGGGTGGAGATTTTTTCTTCCTGGCCATTGTAAGAGACTAGGGAAGGAATAACAGACATTTTGCTATAGCATACATCGTTTTTTATTATCTTTTTGCTACTTTTACTTGTATTCTTCTGTACAGATGAACTCATTAACTGCTTACTTAATTTCTTGCTATACCTCTTTGTAAAATATAAAAGGCTTAGATAAATGTACTTTTTTAATTTTTCAATTTAGAACTCACAATTCCTCACTCCAGGGTTCTTTTCACGATTACTTAAAAAAACGAAAAAGATGGAGGTAGCATCCCAGGTTATTAATGTGTTATTGATGAGAAAGTCTGTGAGCTGTAACATCTAAGAAGAGCTGCACTATATGGTTACTAATAAACTGTGTTCTTTTATCTATACCTTAGAAATCAACTTTTTTTTCATAATGATGCATTTCCTGAGAATATTTATCCTGTTATTAACTTGCTTTGTTACTCTTCCCTTCACTTTAATTTCTATGACTCCTTAAGAGTCCTTATTCTTCAGTACCCATGTAACATCCATGACTGCTCTTCCATCATGTATTTGTTATCCTTACAATGGTGGATGTCATGCCTATTACTGGTTGTTCCAGTTTCTTTAGCTTTGCCGCTTCAACCCCTCACTTTTCATAAAATGGTATAAATGTTGATTGGAACAGACCCCAGGGGCCAGCTGGTCCCTCCTTCCTCTTAAAGTAGGACCGTATCCAATGTTAAATCAAGTCACCTGTGGATTTTTTTTAGCTGAGCCATGAAATTATCCAAGGACACAGATTCCTCTCTAAGCAAAATCCTGCTGCATGTTAGTAATTCCCTCATTTCTTACTGTTAATTTCCAATTCCTCAAGAACGTTCCTTTCATGAAGGACACTACTTTCAGCTTTCTTCTTAAATGCTTCAACTTTCATCTGACTGATGGTCCTTTATACATCTATTTTTATGATTTTTTTCTATTTGTGCTAAAATCGGTGTGCGCATCACGTCACACTTCTCCCTTTAAATCTTTTTTCCCCATTCATCTTTTTACCCAGTCTGTCAGTCTTCAATCTACAGTGCCACTTAAAAATCCTTAGCGCAAATGACTTTAAATGGTCAAACATCATTGTATCTTTTCCACCTCACCCACTGGGAAATCATATATTGAGGACATCTTCTCACAGCTGCTGTTTCTCTAATGAGACATCAGAGGAATTATGATTGACTGGGCTCCTTCCTCTTCAAGCATCTCTCCCAGGATATTAATTAACCGTGCAGTTGTAGCAGTGTGGATTTTTTCATGTTGTGTGAACTGGATCTCTTTGCCTGTTCCTATCAGAATTCTTCTAACCTTTACGTGTTGCTCCTCTCAGCAGACAAACACTTCTGAAGGAACCACATGAGAAGCATGTCATATTTTTCAAATTTCAAGGCTTTATGAAGACCCTCACCCTAGAAAATATTAAAACAAAGATAGAGGATATGTTATCTGTACAGGAACTGCTGAGTCATGGATTGATTGATCACCTGAGGTGAGCCATGAGTCAGCCAGAGGAGCACAGGTGAAGGCAATTCACCTGTGCTGCCAGAAGGAGTGGAGCCAGGCTCCCCCCCGTCCTAGACCTATTTAAGAGCTGGCTACCAGAGAGGAAGGTTCTTATCTGGAGATCCCTCCTTCTGGTGTTCTGTGGTGAGCCCAGCATAAGGGTAAGCCTTCCATTTATTCTCTCTTGTTATCGTAGTCCACTTTGCCTAACTCTCTTGTTTATTTGTGATTGTAACATCTTGATATCCTTTGATTATACAGTTATCTTACCAAATAATTATTGATGGTAGTCTTGGACAAATTTAATGTAGGACAATCTATGACAAAAAAGCCTCTTTTCTATTTTTTATTAGGAAAATGAGATTAAGGGCATTTGCTCGATTTTCAGAAATTCGTCAAAATCCTCATTAAGCCTCTATGAAGAGGCAAGCAGTGAGTTTAGATAGTTTTCTGCAGCCTGTCCCTGGATTCCCTGTGCTTCTCTTCCTGCCTGCTCCACATGCCACTGTCTGATACACCGCTAGCTGTTACCTTTCAGAAACTGTAATCTCATTCAACTTGCTCTGTGTTAAGCTCTTCATTTTGTATACATGCCTTTTTAAGTTGCTTGAGTACTTCTTTTCATAATGACAGATATCTCCCTTGAACCCTAATTCCGCTGTATCTTAGCTTCCCAATAAAGTAATTGTTGGTGTCTATATATAAGCAACCCTGGATTGCCAAATAAGAAACAGAAGTTCATTACTGTGAAATACATAACATGGAACACTGAATTCAATAAGAAGTTTCAAGCCTCTAAGAATGTTTCCGTTACTAGTCACCATGGCGTATATATAAATCAGAAGCATTAAAACAGTGAGAAGCTTATTCTTATCAGCAGACTATCTGACTAATTGGTATCCTTGAGGATCTTAATATCTCAGTAAGAACACTTCTAGGATATGGACAGCTTGATTCATTCAATTTCAGGCCACTTCAGCACACGATTAGATCAGATTTAAATGGATGGACTTTACCTATGACTGTTTGGAAGGACAAATCTAATTAACCTGATTGTCTTTCCATGTATTCTTTATCTTTCCTAAGTTCTGAGCTCTTATTGATTATCAGCGGCTACAAAAAAAACCGTTGGATAAAATATGCACATCTCTTTTTGGTAATGATTATAAACCTTGATTAATCTAATTAAATTATATGGAATAAAATAAAAAATAGATTAATTATATAAACTGGTACCCTTGAAGCATCTGTTTCTTGTTTCTTAAATGAACAAATAAGGATGAGTAAAAATATCACTGCTGCCCACAACCAAAAATTAGCAACCACTTAACTAAAGGAGACATATCACTCCAGTGGGCTTAAACAATTTAATGTGACATGTTAAAAACATCTGCAAGTGTTCCTGTCACTTAATTGTTCCTCCAGTTTTCTTTGACTATGTATTTCTGATTTGGATCTCACAAAGAATGCAGGAAGTTACTGATTTTGTAGTTTATTTTCACCTCAAGGTTCTTTTGAAAACTCAGCTTTGGAGTATGTGATAAAAGATCAAGAACAATTTAGAAAATAGAATAAACGAAATGACTCAGACCTACACTGGTTAGGAAACCATGTAGGATTCAGTAAAAAAAAAAAAGTCAAAAATCAAAAGCTTCTCCTTGAAGCCTCCTCTAGTCTTATTAGATAGAACATCTACTTCCCAGGTACTTTTGTAGCAATCTTAAGAGTGCAGACAATACTGACAGATGTGGAATAAAAATCTAAAGATGTCGGTGGATGAATTCAGAGTCAGTTTTAGAGGTGCAAAGAACAAAATCTGTGCAGTCCCTGCATTTGCTGCAGTTGTAACAAAGGCTTTGTATGTGAATGGAGTGGGATTTCCTGTATTTTGGCTGACACAGCCATTTTGAATGAAAATGTTAGCCTCGGGTAGAAGCAGAAAACTTCTTGGTGGTTCATATTAAATCAACTTACATGGCTTGCAGTCCTTATTATTTATCTGCAAACATCTGTTTATGCTGAATAGATGGCAGAAACATTATCCTCTTCACAAATGTATCTGCTGAAGCTCGCTGGACCGCAAATGATAGTGATATTGGTCTTCAGCTCATTGTGGCAGTACCATGTCAAGTGCTGTTCTTGCCAAAATATGCAGGTTTTTGGCTCAGTTTTACTCAGGGCAATATTTTAGAAAGGGAATGTTTCTTCTCATACTTTTGTGCATACATACAGCTAATGTTCCTTGTACCACGAACAGAAGTTTTCATTGGGAAACTTCACAACATGGGATTTGTTCTTGCCCCATATTTATACTGGCTTGTTGTAGTCCATGGCTAGCAGGGAAGGGCAACTTTTTTTTTTTGTCAATGAACCCAATATTCAGTTCAGCAATCAGCATTAATCACGACATCTCCAGATTTTTTCCAGGCACACAAGAGGATACTTATCAGTTTTTCCCGCAGCAGCATTTCTAATCAGAACAGGTAGTTGAAAGCTCACATCTATAATCCAGTGTATTCTTCCATTTGTTGATATGTTTTCTTGCTGCAGAATTCAAAAATCTTCTTTGTATTTATTAAAAGAACTCTTGCCCATCTTTCTTTCCATTCCCAAGTTTCCCATATTTTTCATATATGTTGCAAATTAAATACACGGGTAACAATGCTTTCTGATTCAGCTACGTGCCAAGGACACATCTCTGCTCTTAACAAAATATACATCCATTTATCGTACTTCTTTGTAACATTTTCAGCTTACACTTGTAGCTTCTGTGTCATCCATCTCAGTATGGTGGGAATATATGAAAACACTGGAAATCACAAAAATATAGAAAGCAAAAGAGAGGACTATCTTCCTATTTTCCACGTCTTCAACAAGGTTGTGGCTTCTCTCTTTCGCTTCTTTGGCAGGGACTTAATAATTAAAAGGCTAATCCTTCCTGGAAGGGTGAGTAAATGGAAACTCCAGCAGTGAGGGTAAAGAAATAAAACCACATTTGATATTGGTACAGACCATCAAGCAAAAAAACACACAGCAATCTTGTAGAGAGAGACAGAAGACTTCTGTTTCTGCTTCTGAAAAATGTAACAGGCATTGATTGACCCAGTGTCCTTTATTGTTTCTTGAAATTTGGACAGCCAGCTTGAGATAACCACAAACAAGAACCAAATTGTTCATTACAATTTTGCATAAAAACTTACTTTAGCTTTGCGTTACACACTATGGATACAAATAATGGAGCCAATGGAGCTGGCTTGGCCACGAAGAATTGCAATCCTATTGGCTTTAGAAGAATGGTCTCTCTTTTATTAGAGATAAATAGAAATAAATTAAAAACTGTAAGCAGATGTTAGCAACAAGTCAAGAAGTACAAATTAGATAAATCGTTATCTGAACTTCAAATGCTCTTTGCTGCAAGGTGCTGAACAACATTTAAACAACGACATGCCAACTTTTTTATAATAATTGGTAATTGAGGCTGCTGAAGACCACAGCAACTGTATGATACTGGTTGTGACACTATTAGAAAAGCAGTAAAATGTCCAATTTTAAGACAACATGTGAAGTTCAGTGCATTTTCTACTATCATTTTCCAAATTTATTCAGTAATGACTTTAGTTCATAAAATAGTTCCACAGTGTCTGTAATGAGGTTCTTAGCAATTAATCTGAAACACAACAAAAGCCTCCCTAGTCTTTAGATATGCAAACTGTCTTCAAATTATGTATGGAGTTGCAGATGATTGCATCTGGAAACACAGAGGGTCTCAGAAAGAAAGTGGCAATGGGGACTCAGGAACAGTGAATTCCCTTTTCAGTCCAGCTATGGCACTGCTTTTGCATATGTACACAAATCACTAGCATTTCTGACCTAAACTCTCCATGTAATATCTAACTCACACTGATACTGTGACTGTCTGGAGACTCAAACTGAGCTAATCAAATGCAAAGCATTCATATTGTCTTAAATATATTAAATATTTTACAGACAATACGTGTGTTTTACTTTTTTCCTTGAGGCTTCAAAGTGGTTCAGTGGAAGTAGATGTCTGGGCCTGAAATGTCAAAATGTACCTCCTAGTGTCCATAATTTCTTTAATTAAGAAAGCTGATCCTAAGTACCTTAAGTGCCAATAATTCTCTATGGGCTTATAAATGTACTGGGGTTAAACAGAGAGATGTGTTAGTTATGATTTCAGATATGTCTGTGCTGATTGTGTTGGACTGCCACAGAGGAGAAATGGGACTGGATTGCTAATGAGATAGATAAGTCCTTGGCATTTACAACAATACTCTTCTACATCTCTGAATCAATCATCAGTGGTAGGAGAAGTAAGCAAACTGGTGCCTTGATGGTACAAAAGAACCCCCTTACAGCTGTCAAAACCAAATCATTAATAACATAGGAATCAATTTCTGCTTCTCCTCTCTGCTCAATCAGCAACATTATAGCAGAGAAGAATTGGGAATGGGAGAAGCCAATAGCTGAAACTTAATTTCTGGAGATACGACTTAATGTTTTTTTCTCAAGTTGAAGTGAACAGTACTGAGATTCAAATTGCTCCACAGGAGATGATATCGAACAAGAAGTAACAATAGATGGGGAATGAAAGTGATGGGGAACATCAGGAAAAGAAAATCAATATATAAAAAATGACAACTTCTCAGCAGTAAAGACCCAAGTCTGATCTTCCTGATAAAGTTCTCCTAATTCCTAGTTAAGTTTTCTAAGTTAAATTTTAGGAATAAACAATAGAATAGCATTCTATTTAAATAAAATTAAGGCCAATCTGTGAATGACAACTTTTACAAGAAGAAAATGCACAATCATGGAATCATAGAATGGCCTGGATTGAAAAGGACCTTCAAGATCACCTAATTTCAAGCCCCCTGTTGTGGGCAGGGCTGCCAACTACTAGACCAGGCTGCCCAGAGCCATATCCAGTAATGTTAAAATGTTATGACTTACAAACAACAAACCAGACTCTAGAAGTCAATGTTCTGTGTGTGTGTGCATTCAATTGTTTGTAAATTACAAATGCTAAGGGCTAAATAAACACTCCTGTCAACAATATCCCTTTGTCATCCCAGGGCTACTTATGAAATATATAATATTGAAGACTCATCAGAAGGCTTTTTTTTTTTTTTAAATAGTATTTTTATTTTATTGTTATTCCCCTTGTGACATTTACATTTGGCATAATTAAATCTCAGGTTTTCTAAGGTGTATTTCTACACTGCACTTTTATCTAAAGATGCAAATCTAGGTAAGTTAATATTTTATTTTGTAAGAAAGAAAACAATCTGGTAATGGTTAAACTTAATTTACAGGGGCTATGTTCACAGCCTTAATTTCAGTTTAACATAAGTGTTTATCAGTCTTTTAACTGCACATTTGAGAACATGCAGTAGGCACATGGAATGCTCCAATTCTCAGGTGCTGCTTATCCCAGAATCTTCTTCACCTGAGGAGTTGCCCCAAAATAGCAAGCAGTTCTCATGACTGCTTTGCAGCACTGTAAGAAATGAATGGTTTGGAAAACAAGTGAAAAATCACATTCTGCATCTACACTTTAAAATGTGTTAATTAGCACAAAGTCTTAACTTGCTTGTAATGGTTATGATATTTGAGACCCTATCAGCTGACTTCTTTTGCTCCTTCCCTGTCAATGTATTTCATTATGCATTCTCCTGGTGCCTTCCTGAGTCTGTTCCAATCAATCTTTAAGTTTAATCATCACAAGCCAGAAACTGATTGTGGCTGATCGTTCCAACAGCCTCTTTCCCCAAAGGATGTCTTTTTCTTTCTTTTTTTCTTCCTGCTGAAGAGTAATTAAAAGCATCTGGGAATGATTAGAACCTTGAGCAGGTGGCTTGCATTTCTGGAATCTGTCACCAGGAGGGGGAACCTGTAGCACATCTCTGAGAGAAACCCCAGAGCTCAGACCAAGCCAGAAGGCAAAGGCTTCCATCTCAAGGTTTTTTATTTGTCTTCTTTTGCTGGATAGTTGCTTCAGCGGAATTGTGCTCCATTCATGGACCTCTAACCAAGCATAAAATCACGTGTGGCTCAGATCAATTAAAAAATCAATATTAAGACAAAGAACGTATCAATGAAAGGAGCATTAATCTCTTCCGAGGCCTTTCAGATGGCACGTGCTACATATTACAGAGTGAGCGGGAGAGTTGTGCCTTGTGTCGTCCAGCTCTGGCTTCACAACAGCATTGCTGATGTGGTTCACGCAGCACCAGCTCTATGGGGAGCACGCAGAGCAAGCAGGGAAATGAGCACCAGGCCTGGAGGGAACGGCAGAGCCGGAGGTGCCATAAGAGAGGATGAATGCCCGCCGTGCTGATGCGCCGCGTGCGGTGATGTCATTGCACAGGCGAAGCAGCTCAGGGCCGCAGGCGGGTACCGCGCCCCGCCCCGTCTCAGGGCACCCGTGGGGCGCAGGGCTCGGAACTCAACGCCGCCGCGGCTCCCGGCGAGGCCTTGTGACGTCACGAGCCGGGCAGCGTGACGTCAGCGAGCCTACATTGCCCGGCAGGCCGCACGGGGCGCTGGAAGTGACATCAGGCCGCATCCGGGGCAGGGCCTAGCGGAGCGTGGGATCGGGGCCGGCGGCGCTCGCGGTGCGTCCCGCGGGGCCGGGAGCGGAAGGCGGGAAGCGGAGGCCGTCCCGATCCCAGACCCGGCTGAGGCGCTTCTCTCTCCGCAGGTGCGGCCATGGCGGACTCTACGCAGAACGGACCCGTGCAAGGCGGAGCCGGCGGCGGAGCCGTGGTGAGCAGCGCTGGGCCGGGCAGAGCAGGCCCGGCTGTGCGGGGAGGGTGGGGGCACGGAGCGGGGCCGGCTGTCCTCGGTGACCCCGCGGCCCCGGTGCCGGGAGGGAGGTGCCGCTCGGGCGAGGGCAAAGAGGCTGGGAGAGCGGGAGGCGAGAGCGGGCAAAAAAATAAAAAAAAAAAAAAAAAAAGGAAAAAAAAAGGAGGCCCTGGCTGCAGTCAAACACAAAGTGAAGCAAACGAATGTGGGAGCAGGACGGATAACCCACGAGGAGTGCGGCTGGAAGGAGGGCAGCGTTCTGATGTGTGTAACTGAAAGCGTGCCGTGGTTTGTTACAGCCTTCGTGGTGCTGGGGCTGTGTAAACCAGGGAAGGGGACCGTGGTTAAGCAGTGCTGAAAAACAGGAGAAGTGCTGGAGTGTTGGGAATTCCATTTATTTATTTGAATCCATGACCTTTTCCCTTGGAAGCAGTCATGTCAGCTTCAGTTTGCTACTTCTTTCTTCTCTTGCATAAGAAGTGTGGTGATCCTAGGCCTAGCTGCTTGCAATTTCATTTAAAATGAGCCCTGGAGCGATAGATACAGCAGCCAGTTTGGTCTGAAGAGGTTGTGTGAGAAGTTCTTGAAGCTGGCTACCCAATGAGATTGGTCTGTGTAGAGACACTCACTGCCTCTACAGAGGATCTCAGTGCTGTGTTTCCTTGTAGGATACAGAAGGCCTCAGAGTGAAAAGGCTCCATTTGCAGTCTGGTTAGTACGTTGAAACATCGTATGAATCTAGTATCATGCAGGATGAAAATACTCCTTTTTCTTCAGGCAATAGTTTGATCCTAGTCAAGGCTGCCATTTAATACTGAAGGAAGAATGTTCCTTGTATGCAAATATTAAGATACCAACTTATTTGGGGTTGTGTTTTTGTTATTGTTATCTTTTAATGTAGCAATTTCTGATGGCTAACAAGTTGGATACAGCAATGTGGATTTCCCGCTTGTTCACAGTTTACTGCTCTGCTTTATTTGTCCTGCCTCTTCTAGGGTATGTATTTTAACATTGTGAAACAACATTAAAAATTTGTAAGTGACTACATTCTGTTTTCATAGAGTAGTTTCCCAAGTAAGGGTAACTTTCTATTATTTAGTTTGTTGGGTTGGTTTGTGAGAAAAGATTTTACTAATTTACTTATTTAAGATTGGCTTTAAGCATTTGTTGGTGTGTTCAGAAAATGCTCAGCAATTGTCGAGTACTGGCAAATACTCATGTTTTGATGTAGTTATGGAATAAATAATATATTGAGTTATTTTTACCTTCAACATCTGCATTAAGTCACTGTTAGCAGTTTCTAAGTGTATTTTGGTAACAGTGCTTATGTATGATAACAGAAATATGAAAAGTACTGCACAATTGTGATGCAATTCTCAGGGGTGAAAGGCTTCTGAACAGGGGCTTGGTTCATATGGTAACGTCTCCTCTGATGATTTGCAGGTTGCATGAAGCAGCAAGCTTCTATCAGCGCGCCTTGCTGGCAAATGCTCTCACTAGTGCTCTCCGACTACACCAAAGGCTACCACACTTCCAGCTTAGCAGGGCCTTTCTGGCCCAGGCTTTGCTGGAGGACAGCTGCCACTACCTGCTGTACTCTCTTATCTTTGTGAACTCCTACCCTGTCACAAGTATCCTTTGCTTGGGTTGTCTTGGTAACATTTTAAAATATCTTAAAAACTTGATTCTTTTCATTACCCATGCCACATCCCTGGCAGGACAAGGGGAAGTGCTTTTAAGCTGAAGGAGGAAGATTTAGGTTGGCTGTCAGGGGGAAGTTCTTTACTATGAGAGTAGCAGGGTGCTGGAACAGGTTGCCCACAGAGGTTGTGGATGCCCCGTCCCTGGAGGTGTTCAAGTCCAGATTGGCCCTGGGCAGCCTGGTCAAGTATTAAATGGGGAGGTTGGTGGCCTTGCCCGTGGTAGGGGAGTTAGAGATCCATGATCCATGATGTCCCTTCCAACCCAGACCATTCTGTGATTCTGTGACTTAAAAAAAAATAGAGTATGTTTACTATTCACAAAACATACTCTATGTAAAGTAGAATTGATCCATGTTCAGGTTAATCACCTCTGTACATAATGCACTGCAGTCTCTGATCCTTATCTTATTTTCTCTTCTGAAACTTAAATTCAGAGAATTCTATAACCAATCTTACATGATCCTTTAAGAAAAACTGATAACTTTCATTTATGACATTTATGACTGGAGCAAGTTTATATATAACTTCTCTAGAAGTAAAACATATGTCGAGATGCAATTATTCTGTAATAGCTGTTCTGGATAAGTAACTAAACATTCTGCAAAAAGGGCTTATTCCTGTGGCTCATCAAAGCTGATATTGAAGTAGCTCTTCTTCATGCTGTGTTATGTGTATGCTTGATGTCCTACTCTTAGAATGCCCCTGGCAGAGGAATGTCTATGTCCTTGCTCTCTGAACTGCTGGAAATTGCATGTTCTTTGGTGATAAAATGCATTTTGTAGCATCTGTTTATAAAACTGTGCTATGTGTACATGGTGGATTTTAAGTAGTAACCTTACCTGTCTTTCATGTAGAAAGAATGCATTTCATTAGAAGCAGGCAGGTGTGTAATCATGGTGTATGTTCTACTTCTGCATACATATGTATACACTGATTTTAAATAAGAAAAATGCATAGCAAAGAAAGATGTAAGGAGAAAATGGAACAGCTATAAATGTGTCTTACTCGAGTATTGCTCATTCCAGCCGACCTCTTGCATAATATCGTGGGGAAATGATACACTTCTTCGGTCTTTTATTTTCCTTATTCTTGCTTCAGTGAGTATTTTCCCAGTTCTGCTGTTCTCTTTGCTTCATGCTGCTACATACACAAAGAAAGTTCTTGATGTAAGTATGGCATAGTATACAATGTGATTAATACCCTTGGTGCACGTGGGATTTATAAGCAAGTTTGGGAGTTGCAGCTGTGGTTTCCTTCAGCTACGATAGAGGAGTTAGAGTGAAACTGTAGTATGGAATCTTGGCACAGAATCTGAGAGGTCTTCTAGTTTCTTTTTCTTATTCTGTTATAACTCAGTAATATGCTGAAGCTGACACCAATTATTTCTCTTTAAACGGTTCTCTTTGAAGGAGGCCACTAGTGCGTAACAGTGGGGTTCAAACTTCTGACCTGTCTTCTCAGGCTAAACCATATGCTATGAAGTCAAATGTTCCATTTCAGTGGTGGAATAACAAACCTCAGGGTGAAGCTAAGAAGCAAAAAATAAAACAAAATTGTCAAGTGAACCATCTGCTCAATATACAGTCTTCTACAGCTTAATGCATCTCCAACATCCAGTATATCCTGCCCAGGCCGTCTTGCTACTGTAGGCACTTCATCCTAGTGGACAGAATAAGGCTTCTGGCCAGCCCTGTGCACTTAAACATAGAACGTGTGCATGGGGAATTTACAGCACGCTTTATTTTTAATTAAGCTTTATGTGCCTATGGTTCCTGAGATTATTAATGGTTATTCTGATGGGGGCTCCACACTTCTTGAAAGTATTCTTTGCAGTATTAATTTCAATCACTTGCTGAAATGACTCATAAATGGTAGATGTTAATACTACTTTATGCTGAAGAAATGATATGGTGGTTTTTTTCTTTTCTTTAAGGCACGAGGCTCAAATAGCCTGCCCTTTCTGAGAAATCTTCTAGAGAAACTGAATGCTAATCAACAGAATATTCTAAAATTCATTGCTTGCAATGAAATTTTTCTGATGCCAGCCACAGTTTTTATGCTCTTCAGGTAAGAATTATCATTAATATTTTCAGAATTAGGAATTTTGTGCATGAGATTATTTTTTGTACTTAATTCTGTGGGTTACAGGGATCTCTGTGTGTATAGTTGTCTGTGTATCATGAAATCAAACAGCATTCATTCTGGTATAGTTGGGCACGGAAGAAAAAACAAAACAGCTCTCCCTTTCATAGCATTCAGTATGTTAAATTTTGGACAGTGTAACAGAATATTGATCTTTAGCCCTACTGAAAAGCATCTGTTTACTCTTGCTTCTAGTTTTAGATCCCAAAAGTTTAAGTGGCATGGAATTTCATGGTGCTTGAAAAGTGCAAGGAGGAGCAGGTTATGTCCTCTCCCATGTTACTTCTGACCACAAACCCGTATTTATTCCATCTGGGTTTGCCTGCTTTGTTTGTGTGCAGCCTGTTTTCATTTTGGAGATCTTAAGAACGTACATGTTGGAATCCTACTGAAGTCACATAGACATAACAGTCTGCCAATGACTGAAGTTTGAGTTGTTTCCTTTCAATACTTGAAGATGGAATATTTGCATTATGCATGTCATAGCGCAGTGAGAGCATTTGTCTTGAGTGGTCTCAAAGGCAGTAGAAGGGAAGCTTTATTTTCTTACAAGATGATAGAATGCATCATTTGTCTCCATCTTACAGTAGGGCAGCTGAACATTTAAATGCTTAAGCCCCGATGGATTGTATTTCCTTCAAAGGCCACTTAGCAACTGATGGATACTATTTGTTTCCAGCATCTGAAACATTTAATTGCTCTAAAACTTTGGGGCGAAGATCTTTGTGTTTTTCCTCTCTATGCAGAATTCAGTGTGTGGAATGGAGCTAGTTGATAAGTCATCTAGTAGAAACTTGTAACAGATGATATACCAAGTGTAAAAACAGTATAGAGGTTAAATGAAACTGTGGTGGAAGTTTAGAGAACAAACTGTTGAAGCCTGTTAAATTGCTTCTAAATACCATATAGATGCAAGACTTTGCTTTTTCCACTCTGGAACTATGATATGGTGACACAGATTTTTAATATTACATTATATAAAGAAGCTTCAGTCAAGTAAGCTCAAGATGTTTCTGTGCTTTGCTGTGTCTTGGTTTGCAGCTCTGTCAAATAGAACAGCAGCTTTGTGAAGTACAAAAATCTCATTTCAGAGTAACTGGAACAGTTTAATTAGTGTTAATATATGAATACATAAATAATAGTCTCCATTATGTTCTAAGATTTTTTTTAAAAGGTACTGTAAGTATAGTGCTTCTATAACATGAACCATGCTGTGAGCTGAAAAAGCTCAGTGTAACTGGACTACTCAGATCAGTCAATTTTCATGCTTGTCCAGCAAGCTTTTCCTTAATACCAAACTACTCTGTGCTGTCACTTCTGTGATTCTTTAGCCATCATCAGATGCAGTTATACTACATTTCTTAAAGTTTCTGCCTTTGTAAAGGCATGGTTATGTATGTTTTATGCTGTCAGATCTGGATTGTCTGAACAAATACCACCCCAGTCTGGCTTTTTTGAGCTGGGATAGCTTCCTAGGTTTTCTTAGGGAAAGTCCTGACTCTATTTTATGTAAATCAGCATTAACCTCTGCTTCTCTGTTCTCTTTCAGTGGTCAAGGGAGTCTGCTCCAGCCATTCATTTACTATAGGTTTCTAACATTACGCTACTCTTCTCGGCGAAACCCGTACTGCAGGTAATAACCACATTGATTTTGGAAGTTAGTGTTTAACAGTGTAGTGTTTAAATACAGACATTTTTCATTCTGTAATGGATACATAACACATAATACCAAATCACAGAATCACGGAATTGTAGGGGTTGGAAGGGACGCCCAGAGATGGTTGAGTCCAACCTCCCTGCAAAGCAGGCCCCCTACTGCAGGCTGCATAGGTAGGCATCCAGGTATAGGTCTTTATCTCCAGAGGAGGAGAATCCACAACCTGTGCGAGTGGTAATGATAGAATGTGAAATATATCTGGGTGTGTATGTATGTTTGTTTTAAATAAAAAAAAATTGCCACAGTCCTTTAAAGTAACGTTTATTTCACGTAACTGAAGTCAACTAAAGTGCTGTCCTTGAATGAGAGCTTTCAGAACATGTTTGCATAATTAAAAAGTATGCTTTAGGAGAAGAGTCTTTTAATTGTTCTGCAACCATTTATCAGAAAGATATTTTTAGATTCTTGGTCTCTCTAAGGCTAAACACGTACATGAACAGATATGTGCGAACTTGTGTAATGTCAACTGGAGAGAAAAAGTCCGTGTATGATCTCAAACATGTTCATTACCTGCTTTAAATTTATAAGTAAGGTTTATTATAAGTGAAATAGAGCATTATTGATTTTGTTCTGCATTGACTTGACCAACTTTTAGTGCTTTAAACCTTGAAACTGTAAATATTTCTAGGATTTGCTCAGGAGAATGCTCTTTTGAGACTTCTCTCACGTCAAGCTTTTGTATAGTGTAAGATTTCACTTTCTTATCTGATCACTATCTAATTAGGAAAATGTTTGATAAAATACCAGAGGAGCAGCAGCTTTGGCTGCCATGATATGCAAAGACAGGTTTTAGAATCACAAATTTTATTGCCTCAATTTTCCTTTTATTTTGTAAGAAATCAATCAGTCTTATTACATGTATTAAAAGTGAAGATACTTTTTTGTGTAAAAAAAAAAAAAAGTGCATGAAAACAAACTTCTAATAAGACCAGTTTCTTGTCTTTTTGTAATTTCAAGTACTGCTAGTGTTTCAGGTTTTATTTCTTAAGTGTCTCTTTTTAAAAGCTGAATCTAGAATACAGGGTTGTTTGCATTCTAATGAGAAGCAACACAAGCACTCCACTTTTTCTTGCCTCCTGAATTCTTATGCTATTTATAAGAAATTATCACTCTTCTTTCCGGCTACCTGCAGTGGGTGTTCTGATTTCTTTATGGTGTTTGGTTTTTGTTGGTTTTTTTTCCTGCTTGAATGTGGAATTTTTCTGCTGTCTTTATGTCCTTTACTGAGTTAAAGGTGATTAAAAAATATTAACATTTAGAAAATAAGAATTCTGAAATTCTTGCAGGATGCTGCAACACTGAGTTGATCTAAAGAACTTGCTAACTAGAATTAGTGTGTGTTGTTGTAGTAAATTTTTTAAAAATTATTTTATTTAGAAAATAAATGAATGAAAAGGGTGATTTAGATATTAGTTGCTTCTGGTGAATGCTATGTGATTTTTATTCTGTATTTAAATCTTTTTTTTTTTTTTTTTTTTTCCCCCCCAGGACTCTCTTCACTGAGTTGAGAATTGTTGTTGAACATTTAATAATGAAGCCCTCATGCCCTGTTTTTGTAAGAAGACTGTGTCTCAGCAGCATTTCCTTTATAAGCAGATTGGCACCAACTGCTGCATAGCCAAATTTCAGACACGCATCTATTGTGAACATTATGAGCAGCTGGCACTTCTGCTGATGATTAAATTTCTGGTTTTACACTGATCTCACTCCAGGCTGTATAAAAATGTGTCTTTGCTTTTCTTGGAGACGATATAAAATTTAGCATATCAAAAGCAAGTCATGGAAACTTCAAAATTACTGTGCTATATTGGTAATTGGTGGAAAAAAAGTAGCTGCATTCTATCCTAAATGTACCCAGTCCTGCAGAATTGTTTTTTAGAAATCATTAGTTGTTGGATGCTGATTAAAACTCTTTAAGAGCCTGTGCATAATAGGTTTATACTAGCTGGAACCATTGCTATGGTAGGGTGTCTCTAGCAGGTAGCATTGGTACATACACCTAGGCAGTACATGTTGGACAGTATTCTTCTGCTTACTAAATATATGTAGAATTATTGTCCAAATCACTATATTCAGTGAAAAATATTGCCCACCTTTAATTTAACAAAATTTAAAGGGTATCGAGCTGGTATAGGTAACACCTTTTCAGGAGAGCCTATTTCTGCTAATGTCATTTAAAGATAAGGTAAAAGCTCAGAAGAGTTCTGATGAAGCCTTCTGTTTGGTTGCTGGGAGAAATCTCAAGGCTCTGACCATGGAGAATTCAGTTGTCTTGTCAAAACAGGATGTTTTACCAAGCCAAACTGCTGACCTGGAGGCTTTTCAGACAAAGATGCAATGCTTAAACTTTTAACCATCTCTTAAGTGAACTAATCAATGTAAATGTTGTAACTTTTGGAGAATCATTGCGGATATGTTCTTGTGTCTACACAAATGTGAGACTGCAGTAATTCAAGCATGTCTGCTTTTTAGAAGATTAATCTGTAGCTAGCTCTATATAAATTGTTATTCCAGTTTCTGAGACTCTCATTGTAGTGGGAAATTTGCATAAAGGATTGCACCTGTTTAGGCAGCTATTGAAACAAATTGCTGTAGGATTTTTTGGCATAAATCCATCTTATGACTGATCTGAAGGCAGTATCATGACTACAGAAGTGAATATTAAATTGAGTGCTGATTATGTATTCACCCAGCAGCTGAAAGGTAGGTCATAGAAAAAGAGTGTTATCTGCCCGCATGTATTATCTTTCCATGAGTTCAAGGCAAAGTATTTGCCTTATCTTCTGTAGCTAATATTAATGTTCTAATTGCATAAAATTAAATGGGATAATTGGCCTTTTGTAAAATTCCTAAGGTACTGTGCTCTTCTTCCTTAGTCAGAGAAATGTGAAACACTTCTGAAAACAGTCTCAGAGCAAAGTATGTAACTACTGAGTTATCTTGTTTGCAATGCGGATGTTATTTGGCCTTTTCAGTTGTTTTAGCTTGCTATTTTAGAGCTGTGTATTTACACACTTAATTTTTTGCTCAACCTCTTGGTACTGATAAAGACCTGTTTTTGGTAATCAAATATGATACTCTTTGACTTTGCATCTTGCTTTCTGAACATGATTAGTTATTTATAGAACACTTGCATACTGCATAAGCAACTGCATGCAGTACTGCTCTACTGCTGCTAATACTTGCAACAAGATTCACTATGTGTATATCCTGTAACTTGAGGATTTTATAAAACCTAAAATTTCTACTACAATAAAATGAGTGTTAAATGTAATTTGCTAGGCTCTTCAAGCTTTCTTTTTAACGGAATGTGCTGATACTTGAACCTGGAAGTTGAGCAGAACGCAGTCTTGCGCTTATATGTGTGCACACTTGCCACTGCAGCTCTTGAAATGGGACAACTTAGTATCTTGTGCATCTCTAAGTCATATTACAGAAATTTTTGCCTTCTACAATGCAAAGATTTATTACTCTTTCCTTCAAAACTTAACCCAAGAGTAGGCACTACAGCAATGATCTCAGAGGAGAAATCTAGACCTACTTCTTACCATTGCAACTCTTCAGCACTGTTCTAGACCTTTTTGACTGTTTTTGACTGGTGACATCAGGCTCTGTTCAGCTCTTCACTTTTGAATAGGTCATCTAAGTTCATCCCCCATCCCAGTAATGGAAAGCAAATAAATGCTTTGGTAGTTAGTGTAAGGATAATAACATGTTTCTTGTGAGCAAGTTCTTCTGGTCTAAGAAAACTGTTGTGAATGTAGTCTGCTGTTCCTTAACTATATGCTCTTATTAAATTTGAGTGAGTTGGAACTGATATATTGCAGCTGGAACTGAAGGATGCTGAATCTGAGATCCAGCTCAGTGAAAGGGGAAAGCTGGTTAAAAGGAATAAGTGAATGAAGTTACGGTACAAGTCTAAATGTGGATGTGAAACTTAAACATTTTTTCTGACGAGTAGTATTAAAAATGGGTTGTGGAGAAATATTTTGTCATAAAAGGAGCTTGATTTGGCTAGTGCTGTGCTCTTGGCTTTGTCAAGAGCTGTTTGATGAAACTGAGGCCTGGATTTTGTTGTGGCCTGTTAAAACTTAGAGGAGTGCCTCAAAAGTGTGGTATAAAGGGATAAGCATAATTTCCAAGCAAAATAAATGAGGCAGCTTACGTGTACACTGTATCAACTTTGTTTTTATTTATTGTAGCCTTATGCTGCCTTCCTGGTAAAAGCAAGCTGTCTCAATGCTAACAAAAAACATTCTGCTCATGTGCCTACTTCCTTAATAACTGCTACTACTCATATTACTTCACTGTCAGCAGTTCTCTATAACAGAAGTCTGTGATAGCAGAGAGATGTTGAAACTGACTGTAAAAATGTGAACCCCAAATATGAAGCAGAACAGCTCTTGTCATGGAGAATGGTTGCCTACTAGGTAGCATTATTGTTCCCATTGGTATGAATCACACTGGTAATTGTTCTTATTGTCTAAACTTCCATAAGTTAAAGTGCTGTTGGATAAATTTTTGGGTAGATGCACCCCTTGCTGTGCACAAGTCTGCTATAGATGTGATATTCTAGGATAACCTGTTCTGTTCTCACCTATAGAGGAATAAAACATCAGGACCAATTGGGTCTGTTGGGAGCAGCTATTGCCATTTGGGATTTCTTGCACACACAGTAATCCACTAATGTGCATCCATCTTTCCCTTTATTGTCTTTTAATTTTCGTCTTTTCATTATCAGTTTTGTGCTGTCAGTCTTATGTTTTCTTTCCTTCATAACTGAAATGCTAATTGTTCTATGATGGATGTTCAAAGGGAGCAATATTGGTCAATATATTGCAATATTTTAAGTTCTATGTTAGTGATTTTTTTTTTTTAATTATAATCATGAACTGCTGTTTGTTCTGAAACCTTCTGAGCTGTTAATTTTGTGCTAGTAATGTCCAAACAAACAATTTAGTTGGTTGCTTTGCACAGTCCATGCTGGCCCTTTTTATCACTAGGCTCCCATATTGCCATGTTTGCTGTGCAATCTCTAATTAAGCAAGTATAGTTCTTGTCCATTTTACAGGTAAGAATTGAGGTGTGGGAGGAAAGGTTCATCTTCTGAGGTGATCTAAGAACTCTAGTGGAGGAAACAGTGGGAGGGAAAAACAAAAATTGGGCATTGGAGGCAATCATTCTGGTGATTTGTTGCTAGGTTACGTATGATTTGGTCCTATTTCCAAAAAGTGCTGTATCTTGCAGTGCTTAGATTAAGGCTGGCAAAGACCATAGAAGAGCATGCTCTTTTAAAATGTTCTCAAAAACTGCTTCCTACCTGCAAGAGCTAGGTATGGCTCTGGTGTCTTTCTGTTGAGGGAAGAAATATGTGACAGTGGCATTTCCTGTGCCAGATTTTAATAGGCTATGCTGATCTGTTGCAGTTGTCTATAATTGCTGCATATATTTGTGGTTAAAGTATACTGAAATTATTATCTCTGTAATAGAATTTTTAATGTGGTGTAAGTTTCTTAAAAAATCCCAGGAAAGTCAAACTTACAGATTCTCAAGCTGTCCTTTATTCCAAAGATACGTTCTCAGTATGGATCATGTAATTGAATTTAATCTTAAACGTGGATTCAGAAATATCTTTTTAATGAACCGCTAGCATTACTTATTAAACTTTTTGCAAAAGCCAGCTCTGTGATAATGGGAGATATTGCCCAAGTAAGGGAGTTTCATTGCTTAGCTGTGTGCCATCCAGATGGTACAAACTTCTCAAATGAATTGAGAAATTCATTTTTTACTTGCATTCAAGGACTGAGGCACAATATGCTAATGTAAGGCTCAGAAGGGAAATATAGTTCTCCTGCATATTTGAGAAAATGTGAAGCCCTTTCAAGAAAATCTAATAAACATAATAATCACAGGCTGCTGACACTAAGGAAAAAGCACCTCATTCGCTTGCTCTTTTATGCAGCAATTTACTGGTCCCTACTGATTTTCAAATTGGATCACTGCAGTAAATTATCCATGCCAGTACCTGTGAAGGAAAGCATTGGGATCCATATTTGTTTACTGCTGTGCTTAAATCAGCAAGAATGATAAATCTGATGGTATAAAATTGGAAATACCAAGGGCTTTTCTCAGTGAATGAGCAAGTAACTCCGTTAGTAATTTATTGTGACCCTTCTCACTGTATGTGCTTTGTATGTCAAATATTTATTTTGAAACAAATTAAATTGTTTTCTGTATTGATACAGCTATGGTTTTGTTGATGTTCTTGAAATCAAATTGTATATATATTTTTTTCTGGATGTAAAATACTATCAATGTTACATTGCAAAACAGCGCTTGTGTAAGTTTAGGTTTCAGAGTTTGTGTTCCTGACCAAAATCTTTATATGCTGAATGTCTTAAGTGTCTGTTGTTTTGGTTTTTATTGGTTTTGTTTAGAATAGTGCAGGGAATGCTGAGCTACTGCTTCCTGTTTGCTTTTCTAGATAAAAAACATTAAGCTGCATATTAGAATGAAAAGCTGATCCCTGTTTTTTCAGTCATTGGAACCATTCTGCTTTATACCTAGTGTTTGTAATAACATCTTCTGTGAAAATGTAACCATGTGCTCAGTTTACTGTTGGATTTCCATGCAGATCTTTAGTAGAGGGGGTTAACTGTATCTCTTTTGGCAGTAGTCCTGTCCTGTGAATCTTCGGATGGGTTACTTTGTGTGATGTAATCATAGTCACATAGCTACATAAGAGCAATTGCTGATCTGAAAAAATGGTCTTAGCTAGCACTTACTGCTTGGAATTTATATCTGTGTAATATTTTCTTTTGTAAGAAGTAAGCAAAATCACAAACCAGTATGGTTTAAAAAATGTGATCTTGTGTTATCCTCCTCTTATGGGCTTAGCTCATTAGTGATGGCATATTTAAGTGCTTCTGTTCAACCCCAGCTCAAATCATACAGGCTTTATTCTGTCACTGTTGGCTGCTACTACAGAGTTGCAGGCCTACATTGCTTCTGGAGAAGCAATAGCATGAATTATGTTCTAAGGAGTCACAAAAGATATTACTCTTTAAAGAAAATGGTTAATGGGAGTTAATTTCCCTTTACCTGGAGTTCCACATGCTTGACTCGCATCTCGAGCAGCCCGGACTGCTGCGTAAGGAGGAGAAAGTAGTTTTCTTGAAAAGGGTCATTATATTTTAACTTGCAGTGTGTGCCCCTGTGAATGTTCACTTAATGCACTTTGGTAGTGCCAAAAAAAATGAAGAGTATGTTGCGTGGAGATGATGCATCAGCTAGTCAACATATTTTACAGGATAATGAAGCTGAAAAGCAGAGGTGAAGGTGCACGGCTAGATTATTAGCAGGAGTTAATGTCAGCTGCAGTTTCCATGAAGGGAGAAACAGAAAAGACTGGGGAGAAAAAAGGAAAATGAGGAAGAATTCAGCTCTTAGGTAATTGAGGTATGGAAATTCTATGGTATACTATAAGCTTCCACAAACCCCAATTTACCGTCCATGATTTTGCGATATCGGTATCTTCTGGTCAGCATTTAAATTTTCTAGTTCTAAGTTACTGCTACTTTATTCTGTATGAAAATGAATTGGAATTTTTAGGTGCCACTATGCTGTACAAGAGCAGACAGGCTGGTCTCAATCTACCTGGAGGGAAAAATAAAGCTGTTGTGGGATTATGTGGTTTTGTCCATAATGTTTGAGACTCCTGTAGTGGAAAAGAAATAAAGCTTTACTACGGCCTGTATTGCTACTGGGTTTCATGGTATATTTGTTAAGCTTTTTTTTCCTTTTCATATTGTTTTGTTACCTTTTATGTTAGCAGTGCAGGAGAAGATACCATATGTGCACCTGCATGGGTTTTGTGAAATGACAGACTGAGAATTGTATTTTTGTTCTCTAGAAAATCTGACCACTGTTTTGAAATAACACTTGCCTATTGCAATTCCTTTCCATGTGCTTTTTGTTATAGCAGTTTCAGTTAGAGTCTGACTAAAGCAAAACAAAACTATTGTGAAAATAGCAGAATCAAAGCCATTATTAACAATTTTTTAATATATGGAAATGGGAAGTTGACTTAAAACACATTTCTAAATTCTAGTGTGTTTATTGGTGCAGTACTGATAAAAGTGCATAATACAAAGGAATTTTGACAAGTGAGTATAGTTAGAGCAGCACATATCAGTTCAGTATGCATTTCTTAATTACCCAGTGGTCCTATTCCCAACTCTAATTATTTCAGCTTTAACATTGCTTTGATGCAGCCAAATGGCCTGCTTACCTCCACCCCATTGTACATGTTGGGGATTGATGTTGTATATGAATAGTTACAGCAGCAGATAAATGGCTTAAAGATCAAAATATTACATCTTATTTTTTGCTTCTCATTTGAAAGTGTTTGATTTTTTTTTTTAATAGTCTCTCCCTGCCTTCTGCCAGTCTTCTGTTTGCCAAACATCACACATTTGTAAGGGAAGAATACTTTAAAAAAAAAACTTGCACTGAATAGGTGCTTTTAATGTCTTGCCATTGTACACTTCAAAAGCAGGAGGCAAACTGACTTCACATTCCTTAAATAAAAAAAAATAAAATTTCTGGGGGCAGAAGAGCCAAGCTGCTTTTAATTTGGGGCGTAGTTTGTTCACGTAAGATTGTATGACAGATGGAGCAGCAGACTTGATCTAACGGTACCAGAGGCTTCTTCCAGTCTCGTTTCTACATATGACAGCATATTACTGTTCATGTTGAAAGTAGTTGCTTCAAGAGAGTATGTGTGTAGCACTATTTTTTAAGAGTTTTAGCTAGCTTTCTGATTTAGGATGGAAGTGATTGTTGTTACCCTTGCAAGTTATTTTTCCATTAAAGTTGGAAACTACCTAGGACTTGGTCAGATGAATCTAAATGGAATTTCTCTTTTCTGTGCTAGTTTTATTCCAAACCAATGACCTCTAGTGGATGACTTGCATCTGTGAAGCAATGTACTTTAACTTTATGTACACTTGGATGTATATTGTCTACACTAGAACCTTTTTCCTCCTAAATTTGAGAATAATGTCTTTTTGTGAGTTATTGTAGTTTGGTTTTACAAACATCTACCTGTCCTATGCATTAGAAAGTAAATTGAAGAAAAAGCAGTTTTCTGGTTAAGGTTTCTTTAGCTAAATAATTACTCATTGGCCATAATGTTTGTCACAACTGTTGTGAAGCTAAAAGACCCCATGATCTTGAGAGCATCTCATAGTAAAGATTTTAAAACCTTTGTGAAGTTATTTCAGTTGTAAGTCATAATAATTACAGTAGCACAAATCCAGATTCACAGGGATGCATGGAATGGCTGAGGTTGGAAAGGACTGCTGGAGATCATCTGGTCCAACCCCTGCTCTAGGAGGGTAGCCCAGAGCTTGTTACACAGGATTGCATCTAGGTGAGTTTTGAATAATTCCATAGCATTGAAGTCACTTCTTGCATGTGTAGGTGTAGGATCATTGATACAAAAAGAATGATCTTTCTATCCCCCCTCTTTTCCCACATAACCATTAAGTGCACGCTTTTGGATGTACTCGTATCATGATGGGTGTGCAGCTGCATGAATCTTTCCCCTTTCCCTAATTTGATTGCAGCTGCATACATCTCAGTATAATTCTCACTGATTTTTGTTCAGACGTGCAAGTAATTCCTCAAGGGAGAAAGCAAATTCTTCAGAAGTGTAAAATTTTCCTTTAGGAAAACAGTATTTAAAAAGCATTAAAGTTAAAAGAAATGCCTGCACTGGTATGCTAAATCAGAGCCAATCAGAGGTTTTGATGCAAATCCACCTGTTCTCATTTACCAGGAAAATACCCCATCAGATCTGCCCCAGGCTCATCTGATGGAATCAGTGGGGCTGCACTGCAGGCTCCCAAACTGTGAAGATTCCAGTGGTGTCTTGAAGGTCCAAATAATACACCTGCCTCCATGTTTGCTGTCAATCTCTAGCTCCCAAGTATTAACCCATCTTTCTCCTGTCTTCTTTCTTTACCTGCCCAATCTCCTGTTGTTAAACCCTCTCTCTTAGAGCCTACTTTACTCCCACCCTACCTTTGCATTCCCGTTTCAACCAGTTCTGCAGTACTGATGCCTACTCAGCTTCCCAGAAAATCAGTCCCAAGGAACTGATGAGGTTACCACTGTGTGCTGTGAGGAGTCTGGTTTTCCTTAGCAGTAAGACAACCTAGGAGCAGACAGGAAACTCCCGATTGCTGCTGGGTGCAAAAGGACAGGGGAGTGCAGCTGCGTGCTGTTCAAGAAGCCGGAAATGACTCGGTGGGCATTCAGGTGAATGAACTGCATGTGAATAATTAAACTCTTGCCCACACACTGAAAACTAAAGATACTAACTTCTAGTTTATTTTGAACTTTGATTTGGTGGCTGTGAAATTATTACAGATCTGGAATAGCATGTGACTTGAAGTTGCCAACGTAAAGGCCTTAGAAGTCTTTACTGAAAAGGTTATAAGCTTTAAACAACAGGGTTCTAACATTGTGGCATGCTTTTTTTCTTTTTTTCTTGTTTTCTGCCAAAGGAAAGCCTGAGGAAATGACTCCAATGCCAGAGTCAGAGCCAGCCTGCCGCCTTCTGCTAAGCAATACACCAAAACCTTCATGTGATAGGTATGTTAGCAAAGGGAAGGGCAAACATCCCCATGGATGGCATGCTGGGCAGGACTGGCCCCAACTGTCTTTGCAGGTAGCACATGGCAGCTGTGGTGGTGGTGCAGCCTGCAACCTGCCATGTCTCATCACCAGAAGCCCCCTGCTAAAGCAAGGCAACGGTGCTCCATATGCAGCACGTAACTGGCCGGGGAGTTCTGCTCCAATGGCTCACAGACCTCCATCAGATTTACTAATATACAACAGCTCTGCAACATCAAACGTTAACAGATAGAAAGTCCTGTAAGGGATTATTGAGGAAAACAATCTGCTCTCTGCTTTCCTCCCTCATTGTGGAGATCTGTGAAGAGATTTTTTTAAAAAACATTTTTATTATCAGGTCAGAGTGTAGCAAATTGAATGTGAATTAGATTTTTATATATTTTTTTCTTAAAACAGATTGATTTCATGAGATAAGGGCGTGAATTAGCTTAATGAATAACCATTATTCATTGTGGAACATTAGGTTGCAGTTCTGACCATAGAAATATTGCCATTCAGGGAGAAACAGTATCTCACTGGATCACTATGGCTATACATAGCCTTTTGTCACAGGCAAATTCACTACTGGTGATTGACAACTAACAACTGTGATGTTATGTCTAAGAATTCAGGACTCTGACTTGAGATGCTGTGGGCATACACCATGAGACATGGTGATTTGTCAGTGATTGCTCAGTGCACCCAGCTCCTCCACACTGAGCAAGTTGCCACTGATGTTTTGGTGGTTCTTTGCCTCATTCTGCAGGTGTAAGCATTATCAGCAAAGGTTCATGCAGAGCCCTTGCTCATGTAAATCCTGGCTGACTACCAGCCCAGTAACATCTGTGACTTGGTCTGTGCTGTTCCAGTGATGTTATTTTCCTTCCTGTTTCATATTTACAACAAAAGCAGACAAGGCAAATTCAGTTGAATTAAAAAATGTGACATTATTCAGTGATGATATTCAATTTGGTTTTGGAAAGTAAATGATAACCTAACAAAAAAGATTTTTAGAAATAATGCAACAGTTGGCACCTTTTCTATAGAGCATAGTGTGGACCCTTTAGGATGTCTAGTATTTCTGCCTTCAGGATTTCTAGTATTTCTACCTATATTTTTTTTCAGGTATCTTTTGGGGGGAAAAATGAGAACTTTAACTCATGATTTTATATATATATATATATATTTAAATTACTGTTTACTTTTTAAAATCCTATGCTGAAACACCAAGGGGCCAGCAAAACATCCATCAGGTGAATGTTACAGCCCTATTAAAATCAGATCACATCTTATGACTTCACAACTTGCAGTACTTTAGTATTTAACTCCAGTGCTGTCCATCTGTTGGTTAATGACACGGCATCTGCTGCAGTGCTCCTCATTCACCTGGCACAGCCGTGATAGGACTATGGGGAGAGAGATGTTGGTTTAATCATTTCACACAGCATTTCACTCCCATCTGCCTCCACTGGGCATACAGACACACTTACACTGGCGCTGCTAATCAGTGTATGACTGTTAAAGAAGTTACGTGCCAGTAAACCTTGTTGGAAAATCTCATCGGGTATGTTAAAGACTGGCACCGCAGTCATTTTCCTAAGTGATCAAACGCTTGGTGGATGATCAGACACATTAATTATCCGCGTTCCCTGCCAACCGAGCTTCTGGTGCATTCCCACGCTCCTCACAGCGCACAAACAAATCCGGGGGAGAGATTACCTAAGCTATCCTGGAAAGCTTCAAGTTGCCAACGAGCTTTTTATAACAGCGTGCAAGGCGCCGTCGTGGCACCGCCTGCGCCGAGGCAGACCAGGCGCGGCGCTGGGGGCGCAGCACAGGCGGTGTCACGCCTGGAGGCCGGCAGCGGGGCACTCACCGCCCGCCGGCGGAGAAGGAAGGAGACGTTACTACATCCCGACTCGCGCCTCAGCCCGAGCCCCGGGCCGCGCCTACCTGCGGAAGCCGCCACCTGTGGGAGAAGCGGCGAAAAGCGACGGCTCTCACCCGCGCGCGGCGCATGCGCGGCGGTCGTTCGGGAGCGGCCCGTGAGTCAGCGGAGGCCGCCGGGCGCTCCCCGGGCTCGGCGCACATCCGGGTGCCGCGGCGCCGCCCACCGCCGGCAGCCGCCCGCGGTCGGGGGGGTGCCGCGCCGCCGGGCCGGGCTTCTCCGATGCGCGTCGCCGCCCGTTCGGTGGCCGCTGGCGTGCGGCGGGGAGCGGCCGCGCTCCGTCCGAGGTCGCCGCCATGATGCCGGCCCTGTCCGCCCCGCGGCGGGGCTGCCGCAGCCTGTACCGGCTGTACGTGCGGTGCCAGGCGGCCCCGCTGCGCCGCGCCTGCCACGGTGAGTGCTCGGCCTGTCCTGGAGCGCGGCGTGACCCTGCGTGGGGCTGGGGGTCGAAAGAGAGCGAGGTCGGGTGCTGCTGAGGCAGGGCTGGGGCTGCGGCCGGCCCTGGGGCTTTGCAGTAAGGTGTGCCCGGGGTGCTGCTGTGTTCGCTGGGACGGAACGTGACAAGCGTGTGTCTCCCAGCGCTTCGTCGCCCTCCCGCAAAAACGTAGCGCGTGGTTTCTTTACCGTCATTTCATGAGCTAAAGCGCGGACTTACAGGGCCGTATTAGTCTGTAAACCAAGGCCAGGCCTTCCATTTGGGCCACAGATTCTGCAAGGTTGAAATTCTTAGCAGCTTTCTTACTGTTACTTAGGGCTGTGTTGCAACACAGGCCTTCTTCTGTAGCGGCTGTGTCAGCGAACCGTTTTGGGATGGTGTGTGCATACAGCAAAGAAGGCTACCATCTAAACGTACCAAACAGTTTGTGAGCAATCCTGTTTCATAGGAGCATAGGGAGCGGCGGCACTGCCTGCGTTATGTCACGTATTTGCTGCAGTCTTCTAAAAGCTGTTATCAGTAAGGTCACTGAGTTTCATTTCCTGGGCTTTTGTAGGCTTTCGTACACTTGCAACATCTAAGAGAGAATGAGAGCTTATTTGACAATTTTGGTATTTTTTTCTGCAAGTTTCAAGTCAGTGCACACACGCATGGTCAAGTGTGTGCTATAGAGGGTAAAAGTAAGAGTGAAGTTGTTGGTACTTTTATGGAATACACGGTTCTATGAAATGGTCATTGTATTGCGAGGTGTGTTATTCATGCATGGTTGATCGTACTTTGCAATACCTGATTTACCAGCACTGCTTGACTATTTTCGTTCTGTGAAATTATTTATTCCTTTGATGCGTTTTTTCCACAGGAACCCTGTGCCCTTTCTGCTGCCTCAGCCAATCTGTTGCTAATGCAGGCAGCCTGAAGGCTGCCCACCAGCGTGGCTTCTTATTGGCTGTTTGCATGTTTGTATTGTAATTTGTCGATTGTAAATACTGTGGAATTGAAGATTTTTTTTCGCTAAGGCTTTTTATAAAACATAATACGCTTTTGCAGGTAATTTCATTAGCATGTTGCTCTTCAGTTGAGCTATGTAACACGTTAATTGGTAATGTACAGTTTATACAGAGCGTGTACACAGTGATAGCACTGGCTAATAGTTTTGTAGTGGTCTGCCTTTGTTCGTTTACTATTACTGGTGGGTTTTTTCTTCATTTGTTTGTTAAGACTTTGAAGCAGTATGGCTGGAACCAGGACTTAATGCGTCAGTGAGCCAGTCTTCTATAATAACTTTGTGTCCCAACTTCATCTAGAGGTACTTGCCAGAGCGTATAGGGAAACACAAACAAGTATTTGACTGGAATTTAAAAGGGGTGTTGAAGAGGGGTGAGGAAATTGTGGTGTTTTTCTGTTTTATGAATCCTAAGCATTAGTAAAATAAGCACAAATCAGTACTTCTAAGCTAATTTTCCATAGCCTATGTTGGTATATACGGACCATTTTCCTTTAAAAATTGTTGTCTGAAACATCATTTTCTCCTCCCTCTGTCAGGATGGCAAGCTTCAATGAAAAGTGGGAGCCTGTTTTGTGCTTTGCCGTGCAATCGTCTGCCTGTGCAGCTGATGAGTCAAGTCAGAGTTTATACCTCCAATGGTCAGAAAAAAGATCTCGGATCAGAAGATAGAAATGTATCTACCCCTGAAGATGCTGTGCGCAAAGCTGGAACAGGTAGTACTGGGTTGAAATAAAAAACATTTATATAAATGAGGAAAAAAAAAAATTGTGTGTAAAAACTGATTCTTTTTATTCCACTGTGATACTAGAGCTGCAGAATTCTAGTATTTGTTTCTTCTGGGAATCTATATAGAAGTTTCAAATATGTAAATGGTAAGGAACGCTGAAATTTACTCTTTTATCCTTGCAATATTTAAAGGATTTAGGTACAGAGTAATCAAAATTAAAATGTGGATATCAGCAGGGATTGGGTAACAAATGGAATATATGAATTTTCTTTGGCCGCTTTGCGTGTTTGTTTTTTTTCTATACTATTGCAGGCTTGCTGTGTGAAATGGTCTAGTAATGCAGATTGGGTGATTGTAGATATTGCACACTGGGACTTCGCCAGATCAGGGCATAGGTGATTGGTGAAAGAAGGCTGAGCTGTTTCATATGTTAAAGCTCTCTGATCTTGCAGTTGTCACACCTGCAGTGTTCATATTAAACACTTGATGTAACAGACATGTCTTGACCCTGCTTACTTTTCAGTCTTGTGCTAGTTAGGTACTTGAGAAATTCAGCAGAGTCTTGTGCTTTCTCTGCCGTAGCATCATGTATGTCATGTTAGCAGGTATTAGTTCTTATTTTAGTAACTTGTAAATTCCTGAGGCTTTGCAGTGGTCTTGAAAAGCTAGTAAGCGTAGTCTGCTAAGAGTATTATTTTTCTAGTGCTTGGAACTACAGAAGTAGGTCTTAGATGCTGTTCTAAGTGTAACTATTAGATATTGTTTCTAAAGTTTGTAATCAAATTTTAGAATAGGATAATACTTCTCCCATTTATGTTTTTTGGAATATCTTGATCAGAAGATGGTTGCTGAAGGATGAAAATCTTGCTAAAACATCTGCTGAAATACAGGAAAATGTTGTAGAGTCAGTGATAGTTGTTGGTGTCTTCTGGGTTCTTAATATGCAGCTACTGGTGTTCTTGGAAGTTGGACACATGGAATTTAGTCCAGCTTTATTGCTTTTGTGATTGCTGTGAACTTATGTAATTGGTGACTGTTGTCCAAACGAGTGTCCTGTCCCTCTGACTGTGCTGTCAGTAATGATGTTCAGGCTGGTTTTGTATACAATTAGTTGCTTTCTTGTTCTGTGGGGGTTCATGTTGATCGATGAGCTGATCCTGCACATTGTCTCTGCATGATCTGGAGGAGACACTGCTCTTGGTGGTAGCATGGCCTTAAATCCTCCTGAGCCTCAGGGTAGCTGCGCCATATGGCCACTGTAAGACTCACCTGTTGCTGAGGGTGAGTGCACATGAAACCGCCCCATAGAGATATTATGCCCACCTTTTGCTTTGAAGTTCACTTTGGAATGCATATTGTTACAGCCACATTTCATATAGGGAGTGTTTTCTGGGGCCTAGAGGAGGGAACTTCATTCTGCATTATGGTTATGTTACCACTGTTTGTTTTAAAAGTAGCATTACTTTTTGATACAATTCTCCAAAGATAGTGTTCTGTATATAACAGTTGCCATAATTTTCCAGTAACTTAGATGTTTGCCAAATAATGGATCTTTCATTGGCCTCAGTTTCTTAATCAGTAAAGTTGTGAATTGCTTTTTCTGTTAATAGGATATGTAAAATAAAAAAAAGAGAATGTATTCATCTTGAAAGTACTGCCATCATCAAGCTCTGCTTGCTTGCAAAACAGTCAAAGTGAATTGAAGTATTTGATGTATATTTTTTAATTGATCTACTGTGATGTTTTTTTCCAGTCTCTAGGCCAAGGCTGTAAAGTGTAAGAGGGTAACTGATGCGATCTCTGTGCTTGAGTATAAATTATTATTTTTCCCCTGGAATTTTATGAATCTGCCTATTGTTAGTGCTGGTAGGGTGTGTTTAATGAGGTAAACACTTTCATGCAGAGTTACTAAAATTCTCGTGGATAGCTGCCATACTTCTATTCAGTTTCTTGTAAGCAATCTTAGCTGAAGCTTATAATAATTATTAATTTGTCAGCTGCCTGCTGTTTTAAACCAGATAGGAATAGAAATGAAAGCACTTTTGCTTTTGTTTTCAAGTCAAACAATAACTAATAGAGTTGGCTGTTCTAAGAATGCTATTTGTTTATGGTCCAACATTGTTTGTTATGTAATAAGACTGGTTTCCTAAATTTCTGTTTTCCTTACTCATAATTTACTAAGTATAATAGCATTAGTCGTTAGTTGCTAGTAGGGCAATAAGTAACTGTCTGATGAAAAGACAGTTTTGTAGTCTAAACTTTAAGAATATCTGACCTCTGCATAATTTGAGTATCACATCAAGATAGGAGTATCTCATTGCTTCAAGGTATCAGAATCGTCAGATTATTTTTCTGAAAGCTATGTCAAGATGTATGAGATGAAGATGCAGTATTTTTGTAAATTTTTATGTAGTGCTTCAAATTTCTTCTTAAAAAAATCACTTAAATTACTGGAATTTATTAATTTCCATGTAATAAGATTCACTTCACAGTATTGCAAATTATATTTTATTGTTTTCTTCTAGAGTCATCACTTCAAACTTCTGAAAGAGCTAAAATACTTGGTGGTAATATAACTCCAATTTGTGACACCAAAGTTGTGGCCTTTAGTTTAAATATTATTTAGTTTAAATAGCTAGGGCTTTTTGCTAGTTCAAAGTTTCAGTCCCTTAAAATTTGACTGCACGTTAATCAGCAGTTTTAAGCTGTATCGAAGTTGTGCTTAGTAGTCTAAAGTTTTGTATTAAAATTGCCCCAAACTGTAAGTACACTCTTAAAATATTTTTAAAAAATCAAGATATATTCTGCTGTATGTTACATGTTTGTGCTCTTTTTCAAGCTGATAAGAGTTTACTGATCAGTACTATGTTAAATGTCTTCTGTTTTATTGAATGTTTTGAGAGTTTTGAATGTTGAAAGTCCAGGATTTTTTTACAAATTATCATTATGGAGAGCAATGTTAAGCTATGTTCTTATGTTGAACAAACTATTATACAAAAAAAAAAAAGAAGACTCTAGTTGTTTCCACATTTGCAGTGAGCTTTATTTTTTTATTTTACAGGACGAGATACTGGCAATACAGATCAAAAGCAGACTTTCCTTAAAGAGCCCATCCAAGTGAAAGGTAAAGAAGTACTTCATGTATTGTAACTTTACTGCTGTCAACTAGTGGTCAAAAAAAAGACGTCTGTGGGGTAACTGTCTTCTCTTCAGTTACATTAAAACTAGTGTGAATAACATTTTAAAAATACTTGTATATCAGATTTGTTTGCTACCCAGTTGTTTGAAAATGACTCCTGAAAAAGTAGAGCACAGGAGTATTACTTCTAATTATTCCCTTGTCTATAAACTTTTTTTTTTTTTTTTAATTACTGATTTCAAGCTAATGAACTTGTCAGGGAAAAAATGAACTTTTCTCACCTGTTACGACAGTCTGTCCTCCTTGTATCGTTTTTGGGCATGTCCATTCACCATTTCAGATTTAGTGCAGCTGAGCCGAATACTTGAAATACTTGATCTTCCCCAAATCCTTATTCTAAGTCTTCCTCCTTTCCTTCTTATTGCTGATTTAATCTAATCAGTGTGGTTTCTAAATATATCTTGACCACATGAACTGCCTAATCGGAGTTCCGTAGTGTTCTGATTTCTGCTGGTAGTAAAATAGTCTTTTGTCTTTACGTTGTTTAAAAACATAACTGGATAAAATAAAGGCATATCTTTCTTTCATCATTTTAATTTGTCGTGCTTGCTTTCTCTCTATCTGTATTTTAAGTTTTTATTATGTTGTTGTGAGTTATGCTATCAGCTCCTGGAAAAGAACTTGTTTAAAACAGAAATTTCTCTTTAAACTCCTTCAAATTAAGTATTTCTGCAGAGAAGCTAACTGAGAACACAAATTCTATCCACATTCCTTCCTGTCTTTTCCAAGTTAAAAAAACAAAAAACAAAAAACCAAAAAAACAACACCCATCAGATTACAGTGCTCCTTGCTAACAAGGTGAGGTCCTGTGCAGTCTGCAAAGATTACAGATCTTACCTACAGAATTTGGAATTGTTAGGTGATGGGGAAAAAAACAGAGTTCTTTGATGCCGTTTCATTTGTCAGAACAAGGCTTTCCAAACTGCCGTACTTGAATGCTGTATTAGCAGCCAGACAGCATTTCTGATATTGAACTTGTTGGATATATAGCTGACGGCAACCATTAATTGTGTAGGATGTTTGAGATCATTGAACTAGTCAAGTAACATTTTTGGAGATAGAATGATCCTACTGCTACTTGTTTCCACAAATGTGAACGTTCCTGTCTTTTCTTACACATCTTATGCCTCACCCACAAGTGGATCTCCTCTTAGAGGTATCACAATTTGATATCAAATTGAATTGCATTTTGCAATTTCTGCTTCAGTCTTACCTCTTTTTGTTTTTAAGTGAAAGCAGTCCTCAAAAAAAGAGAGTATGGACCAAAATATACACAGAACAACTTCATTACTGGAGTCAGAGCAATTAATGAGTTTTGTCTCAAATCCAGGTAAGGTGGGTTTGGGTTGAAATTTAAATAGTGAATACTTCTGCATCAAAAGTAATAATGAATTATTCTAGAGTGACTCAGCACAGCAACTTTTTCTGAGCATTTTTGCAGTGTATATAGTGCTAAGTGGCTGACGTTAGCTCTTGTTTACTTACCGTTGCAGTGCATAGGAATCTGAACTTAGTTTGCATGTCTCTGTAATGGTTACCTAAATTAATTTACTTGTATTTATTTGACCCTAAAGTTGACTGAGGAGTGTCCACCTGTAGAGCAGCTAATCACTGAAAACTTCATGTTGTGTGAGGTCTGTAATTTGAAGTAAAATATAAAATGCTTCACTGCAGCCTAACTCCAAAAGTAATGCCTCCCATTTATTTCCAAGGAAATTACAACAGATACAAAGAACAGAATTACGTTGTTTGATAGATGAAATTCTCAGCTACAAAATACTATTTTTTCAGCATAATATTTCTAAACGGTGGTGACTAAGCTGTGAACACTCTTATACAGCACTTGTATACAGTCAGTTACATGCAGTCATTCATTGGAAACGTTTTATTACTTTGTTTTCAATGTATTGTATTTTCATAGTGTGATTACATAATCTGGACTTTTGACTGTGAAAATGCACTCAGATCAAAATTTAGGCTTAAAATAATACAACCTTCACTAAACTGTCCACTTTCCTCAGTGATTTGGATCAACTGCGGAAAATCAAACGACGAAGCCCCCATGATGACATTGAGACTTTCACCGTGTACCTGAGATCGGATGTGGAGGCAAAGTAAGAGAATTTTTGTAAAGGAAATGTTTGGCTCATTTAAAATGGATTTTATGAGAGAGAGCTTTTAGAAGTGTGAAAGGACGACAATATTTTCCATTTTCTGTTTGAATTACATTTTATTTCTTAATTTTTGTAGCTATAACTGAGTTCATGGATGCTATGTTTCATGTGTTCAATGGTGAAATTCTTCTCCCATGCTGCCTCTCTCCCAGTTTTTTGTTCTGCAAAGTAATACACGACTTTTTGTCAGAGGGAATGATGTGATTTTCTGTTTTTAGGAAACTCATTTGTTACGTAGTTAAACTAAAAAGCAGTTACAGGTCTGCTGTTGCATTGAGTGTTACTTGCATAAATAGAACCATTGTTAAGAAACTTCTATTCTGCACAGGTCTCTTGAAGTTTGGGGTAGTCCAGAGGCTCTTGCTAGAGAGAGAAAACGACGCAAAGAAGCAGAGATCAAGTACAGAGAAAGTAAGTACAGAGTTTTCAAATTAATGTAAGTAAACAACAAAGTATGATTGGAAATCCACTAGATGGGCAATGTATTTGTTATTTCGTTGAGAATGTACAAATTTGGACAATTACCGAGTAAGATTTTATGGAATATTGTTAGTGCAACTCATTACTATCTAAATGGTAATATTCTGTTACTATCTTATAGTTTATTAATCATGTGGTATAACAAGAACATATATTCAGTTGAAATCTGTTGTCATACTTTGTTTCTAATGGGGAGTTTTCATTTCTGGATGATAAAAAAGGTTTGGGATTTTTCTTACTGACAGTATTCCAAAGATGTAAAACTCATCTGAATCTTTAAATTGAATTTTTGCTTTATTTTTCTTCTGAAATAACTTCAGTGCCCTTCTGCTTCAGAACGGGTAAAAATATACTAAAATAATCTTTTTCCTTAAAATTATTGTTGTATTGGTATTATCAATTGCAGCTACAGTTAAATCAGTATAGCTTGTAATAGATTTGGATCCATCTGGTCAGTTAAATCTCATGAAAGGTAATACCTCTTCAAAGTACTTACTCCTGTAAGTACTTTAAAATCAGAGTTTTACTTTACTTTAGTTTACTTTAAAATCAGAATTTTTTTTTAAAATATTGTTGAAACAATGTTGCCTCTGGAATATAGCATCATTTACTTTGAAGTTAACAAACCACATTAGTGAGTGGGAAAAAATACAGAAGTTAAGAGTCATGCAATGAAGCACCCTCTCTTCTCCCCTTTTGTGGAAAAAGGATTGGGAGTGTAGAACCCCTGGATTCAGTTATGGAGTGTTGGCATTTATTTTTTGTTTGTTTTGGAGGGGTTTTTTTTGTTTTGTTTTTTAACATAAAGGCAAAGGAAGAAAAGCAAAAACTGTATTTTGAGTTTTTCTCTCTGTATGTGATCCTTTGTTGGTGGAAATGGTGACAACGTATGGGATCGTAGCAGATTTTATTTGGCATTTTGTGTAAGGTCATAATATTTATTTCTGATTAACAATACTGGGGGCAGTTTTTCACAAACAAAAATCCCTTTAGGAGATGTTAATTGGATAAGACTATCTAGTTTTTATTAGAACTCAGCTGCTATATGGAGAGGGGGAAGGAACAAATCCACACAACCTTAAATTCCCGAAACGTCTAATAACTACAAAGTACTCATGGTAACAATTTTGTGCTGCAGATTTATTTAGAAACCAAAGACTATTGAAGGAATACAGGGAGTTCTTTGGAAATACTAAGGTAAGTGTTGTTTTAATGTTTTTCACTAGAAAAATATAATGGGATGTACTATGACAGTTTTTAAAGGGGAAAAAGGTTGTGAAACAGTTTCATAAACTAAATATTATTGTAAGTGTAAATTTTTATTTCTTTTTTGTCAGTTGCCTTCTTGGTAACACAATTGTGTCTGTTTGGATTTTACCTACATTGAGTTTTGGCTTGCCTGCTCCTCACTGAGCAAACCACAAGTGTCTCAAGCCTTATATAAAATGTTCCATAGTTAATGTATATAAGTAATGAAACTTTTTTTTGTGTATTTTTATTAAAACTTAAAAAAACAGAGAGCATAAAAAACATAAAACAAGTGGGATATTTGACCCTGTTTTTTTGTGAAAGTAATGCCTGGTTTGATGGAAGTGGTTGCAAACCTTAGTGTGCTCTTATGGTCTTCATCAGAGATTTTGGTTGGAATATGACTCTTCCAGCGCTTCATCCTTGATAATAATTGTTCACAAATGCAAAATGCATGTATTGTTAAAAAATGGGCTGTGAGTTGGATGTGTTTGGCCTATGGTCTATAAATGTGTAGTATAGTAAATACGCTGTTAATTTGAGAAAATGCAATGGGCTTCTTAAGGGAAAAAAGCCATCACCAGTTCTTGCATTACTCTTGGCTTCCTCTTTGCTTAGGCAGATGTTTTCCCTAGATCCAGGTACTCCATCATGGTGGACTGATTTCTTCACTTTCCTGCTGAACAGCTGGCTCTGCTGTTATGGTTGCAGTGGCCCCTGGTGGAGACTGGAGGCTCTGTTGGCTGTTTATCTTTTTTATAGCCCTCTATTTGTAGTAATGTGTAAGACCTCACTGCAGCTCAGTGAACATTCAGTAGTAAATTAATAGTCTTCAAGGCCTGCAGTTTCACTTTTTGAGGACTAAGATGTTATTGAGTAATTTGTTCAGCAAATACTTTCAGAGATCCTCTTCAAGATTTGTCTGCTTTGTTTTAGTAACTTGTTTTAATATTCGCTTATTTCATTTTACAGCCACGCTCCAGTGCATCAGCTATGTTTTTCAAGGGACCAGGGAAAGTGGTAATGGTAGCTATTTGCATGTAAGTTTAAAAAGGAAAAGTTTTGTTTATGCGAGGATGAAAAACATTGGTTTTTATTATCCTGGAAAGGGGAACATTCTGTATGCTGAAGATACCTTTGTCTCTGTAACTGGAGTTAATAGACTTGTTTATTTCTTGTTGGTGAGAAAGACGTTCAGTAAATACATTCATCAATGTGTGGAGATAAGACAGAAAGTATCTCTCTGATCAGAGAAGAGCAGATTTTTTTGAAGATGATTAAGTGGTTTATTAAAGCTAAAACCAACATTATGAAGGGCATGCAGAGGCAGATGTTTAAAGTTGTTCGTCCTTGTTCCCTTGTGAAAGGAAGCTTTTGTTTTAAAGATCATTTCGGGTACATTTTAAAGATCTTTCATATGACAGCAGCAAGTGACACCATTTTCTCTTTCTGCTGTTACTCACTACTGTGTCTTAAAAGTTGGAGTGCAAGAAAATGGCACTGATAATCCAGTTTTAAAGGAAATGAACATAGAGAGTGTCTGGCATCATACATGAAAATATGTGAAGTTTTCCTAAGTGTGGCTTAATGGTGGCTACCGTTCATATCTCATAAGACCTGTACATCTGTAAAATATATATTTAAAATGAATTATTTCTTTACTAAGACATTGTTAATACAAAGGAGCAAAACGGAAACTTAAGCAAAGATACTTGTTTAGCTATTTTAGTTTTCTTTTGAAATGACATGTCTTTTTGCCTCAAGAATTTTAGTTGATTGAATGTCCTTCCTGGACATTCCTCTAGTAAGTGGGAAGTGGGGTTGCATGATTGTACACTGCTTCTGGTTTTGCTGAAAATGTTAAAGACCAAATATTCAGATGTTTTTTAGCTTATTTTTTCTCTTCATTTTCAGAAATGGGTTGAATTTTTTCTTTAAGCTACTTGCTTGGGTTTACACGGGTTCTGCAAGTATGTTTTCAGAAGCTATACATTCTTTAGCAGACACATGCAACCAGGTGAGTTTTTTTTTTTCATGCTGCTTCATTTAGTATTTGTAATTATTTTTTTTAAGAACGAAAGTAAGTACTTATTTTTATCATCCTGGAAAGCAGTTATTCAGTGTACTAGTTAGTATTTAGTCTAAAGGCCATTTGAAGTCGTCTTAGTTTTTGACTAGTCAGTTACATCCGAGAGAACGTGTTTTTTGTGTTCTTCTCAATGATTAAATACATTTTGATTTAAATCATTCAGATTACGAAGCCTGCCCATGGTGTGACAAGCTATGCATGCACACATGCAGGAGGAGCACTCTTCACTGCATATGAGTCATAAATAAGTGCATTTTTAGTTTTCTGGAGGCAAGGGGAAGTATCACATAAAACATACTGTTACTGTGTATAGTTCTTACCAAATTGTAGGCTGATGAAGGCAGGTTTTGTCAGAAATGCTGGTTACTTCAGAAACATTGTAAAACCCAGGGCTCTTCCTGCTGTTCTGCAGTCTGAGTGCAGTGTTGTTGCTACTCTGTTGCACGTTCGCTTGTCAAATACAGTGATTGCTGCAGGCTTATCTGGCTGCTCTCCTATTCTTTACACTAACGTCTGTAATTTGGCAGTGTTCATAAACCAGCAGTGGAGTAATTGACCAAGTCAATAAGACCAAGAGCCCTTATTTGCAGAGTCTAGAAAGAGTTATCTCTGATTATAAATAAAAACCCATTTTAATATTTGGGCTAGTGTTTATGCTCTGATAATTCTGTTTGTAGTATATATATATATTATTTTACCTCTCCCGTGATTACTTTCAACCTTCTAAGCTGTTACTTTTTTCATATGATTCATCATTCCTATTTCAGTTGCTACTTAATTTTTCTTCAGATAACAGGATGAAAGTACACTGACAAAGATTATACAGGTTAAAATATTAGTCACAGATTGTCCTGGGACTTATTCCTCATCTTGTTTGTCACTATGCGTAGGCATAATGTAACCAGTCTTACCTTTTGGAAGCAGAATCAGAACCAAATGCCTGAATTTTAGTGTATGTGATCACCCCTCTCTGCCTTGATCCCTACTCATCCTGGACAAGAATGATATATTGATCATCTTAATTTTTATTGCATGCATGTCCTCATACTTCAGCAGTTAAATTTTAATCTCTGTTAATGTAAGAATGAGACAAGTCAGAATGTGAATTCTGAAAGTTTAATTAGAAGTAAGTTGAAAGAGGAGTTACAATAATTAGAACTGTATTCATCTAGTTAATGTGTCGTCAGTGAGACATGAAACAAAGCTGGTGTACAAAGAATACCTCTTTATTATTTTATCTGAATGTTAAGTAGAAAAACGTTTCATGTCAGGTATGGAAATAGAAAGATAGAGTTTGCTTAGTCATTGCTTGGTAAAATAATGCTGAGAATTATGAAATGATTGCTTTAAAATTATATTCCATTGCCATAGTCTCTGTATAATTCCTCTTCAAAAGAGATCTATTTAAGTGGTTTTGTTTCCTGAAAAACCGTGCTTCTTCATGTTGAAGCAGAATGACAACACTTGTGATTACATGTGGTGTTCACTTCAGGTTACAATTCTGAAATCTCTTACAGTTATAATTAACAATATTTTGTGGGGGAGAAAAAGGTTACATTTGATTAACAGTTACTAAAGGTTATGCTCCAGTTCTAATAAAACATGAAGAACAAAAACATATATGCAAATCAGCGTATTACATTTGCTTTTATTTCTCCGTCAAGTTCACATGAAACAGAATATTACTAATTGTCATGGTTTTGTGCTGATATTTTCTTCAATTAATGTATTTTTTTTTAATTTTGTCTTAAATAGGCATTGCTAGCTTTGGGCATCAGTCAGTCTGCAAGGACACCTGACCCTAGTCATCCGTAAGCTTTTGGAGTAAATAATGGTTTCAATAATCATATGTAGGAGTACGATCAGCTTTGTGCAGTTTTTATTCTTTTTATATGTGCCATTTTTATATCATTCCTGAAATGCTTGTTATTTTTAACATGAGGAAAAAATAAAAGCAAACAGATTGCTGCCAAACTGCGGGAGTTCTAGCTTCAGTGGCTTGATATGTATTATATTTAATGCTTTTTGTTGGGTTATGTGTTTTGATGTGCACTGTTTTAATTGGCTTTATTCCTTTTAAGCTGTTCTGAACTCTTCTACCTCTACCAGTGGTTAGATTTGTTGTTTTTACATATTACACTAACATTAACATTTAAAATACAAACAGCAACAACAAAAAAAAACACCCGAGCCCTAAGAGAGTGCTATCTGTTTTTTTGCAAGCGTACTTGTATTTCAAGAAGAGGTGTTTGACTCAAATTACTGTCTGCTCATAACTAAGTAACAGGTTTTAGTGGTACATTCTTACCTTTCTTCATGAACATCTGAAGCTACCATCTCCATGATTGGTTTCTTGGTCTTTGCATACTTTACAGTTTACATATTTGAGCAAGTCAGTTTTAATTGTAAACAATTTTAATATATGTCTATATATATATTTTAATATATGTTTAATATACGTCTCATTTACGTAATAGCTTCAGTTTTTCACCATTAAGAGCTTCAAGTAATTTGAAGAAATTTAATTAAGTAACTTACTGGAAAGAGATGCCAAGAATGTTTCAGCAATCACATTTTTCTGTGTTGGTGTTATGCACTATTTAAATGTCACTGAGAGATGTACTGTTTGCAGTAGCATTTAATATAAGGAATAAAGGCACACTGTGATATTGCATTGCCTCTTCCCTCTGCTCATAAAGACTGCAAGCTTTAAAGGTTTCTGAAGTAAAAGTGTCAAAGTTTTCTTCATTTTCATTAGCATTAAAAAAATGTGTAGACTAACTGCCTATAAGGTTAGAGGTTTTTGTTTAGAAGTAGCATTTCAATATAATGTAAAAGTGACATGTTTTTTTTTTTCTACAGTAGTTAGAAAAAAAAAAAACAGTCTCTAAGACCTAGTACAGCTAGTATAGTTTGTTATAAAGGAATTAGATTATGCCTGATGTCTTAGTATGTACTTGATAATGTTTTTTGCGTGGTCACAGAGAAAGCTTGTAGATGTTTTTGCGGAGATGTGGTAACTTATTTTCCTAAATCACTTTCTTTCTTTATCTCTAGGTATGGTTTCACAAACATGCGCTATATTGCCTCCCTGATTAGTGGGGTGGGCATTTTCATGATGGGTGCAGGACTTTCCTGGTATCATGGGATCATGGGTTTACTCCACCCTCATCCTATAGAATCTCTGCTCTGGGTAAGCTAATCTTGTTTTCTTATTATATCTGTACGTGGTACTGCTGACTTAATAGGAAGTAATGGCACCCTCTGAAATTCACTTCTTGAGTCATTTTGAATCCCAGCACACTTAACTGAAACCATCCTTAATGACCATGTTTTGAGGTTTCGCCTCCCGGGATCCTTTTCTATTTTACAATATATTGTTTATTTCAAGTACTGTTGGTTGCAAGATCACTTTTGTTTTTCTGTTTATGAACAACTATGTGGCAAGGTATCTAATGACATTCTGGAATGCAGCTTTAGGGTAGTCTGTGGTGAAGAGATCAATAGACAGTAACTGAAATTTCTTTTTTTTGTCCCCACCCCATACAGGCATACTGCATTTTGGCAGGGTCATTGGTATCTGAAGGAGGTATGTAGCTCCAAGCAGTATTTCTATTAGAATAATGTCTGACGCTCTATTCTGAGTAATTGCTTATACATAGTCCTTACTTACACAGCAGTAAAGTTTTGAACTCTGTTGGTGACAGCTGTGCTAAACAAAAGAAATGGAAAACTTTGCTTATCTATTTGTAATAAGAAGTTGAAAAATGCATCATTTGAAAGTATATCTAAATGCCTTTTTGGTATTTAACTATGCATGTAGATTAACTGATGATTTGTACAGGGAGACGTGTGTAGAAAAGGATACTTTCTGCATTGTCAGACAATAAATAGTCAGATTTCTTTCTTGATGATCTGTTGTGATGATACGAAGGAGAGTCCCCCCTTTTCAAAATGAACACTTTTTTTTTGCCTCTAATTTTTTCAGCAGCTACTTTGGTCTTGTTTCAGCTACCCTTCTTGTTGCTATAAATGAAATCCGCAGGAGCGCTCGAGCCAAGGGTCTGTCATTTTATCAATATGGTATGTGTCCTTGTAGCAGTAAGGTATGTGATTATTTAAAACAGAACCTATTTGTTTCCATTTGCATATAGAAATAATTTTGTCCCTTCACTTCCAATTTACCCCTGCTTTATTGGTTTGTTTTCTATTCTAGTAAGAAGGACATTTTACAAAGTAGATGATAACCTGTTGATTTAAGTTGCAGTACTTAAATACTCTTACTGAAGTACTTTTTTTTTTTTTTTTTTTTAATCTGCTGTACACTTTTGAAAGTTTTGTTCAGGAGAATCTTCCACAGTTGCTTCCATGATATGCACTGGGTTTGTTCTCTTTGTGAATGCTTTGTGAAAGCGTATAGAATTCACAGTTTACAACTATTTAGTGAAGGAATCTTTTTGTCTAATTTGATATGTTAATATTGTTCATAGAGTACTATGCAGAATGCTATAAACCTAAGATTTCCAAAGCAGTCTAATTTTTTTTGTGTATGCAGTCGTGCAGAGTCGTGATCCAAGTACCAATGTGGTGTTACTGGAAGATGCTGCAGCAGTTCTGAGCGTGGCTGTAGCTGCTACGTGCATGGGTCTGACTTCTTTAACAGGTAAAATTCTGCCTCAAATTGAGGCAAACTGAGTATGAATTTCTTCCTGTTAATTATATGAACACAGAGTATTTGGCTTGCGTTGATTGACTTAAATACAGCTCTACTCTTCTCTGGTCCCTGAACTTATGTGGGCTTTCAGAAATTTGTGTTGGTTTCCAGTAATTTGAGTTAAAAGTATTTAAAAAAATAAAAAAATTAAGTCTGTTTTTCCTTATGTTTGTTATTAAAGGGATTAGGCTTGAAAAAGTACGTGTCCATGAATGGATCTAACTTTCTCTTGAGCTGTTTTTGTGGACAAGCTAAGATATTTTAGAAATATGCTCGTTATAGTCATATATTTAAATTACGTATTCTACATAATTAGCGCTTCTGTAATCAGTGGTATTCAGCTGCATGAGCGTGTTGGGGTGGGATTTAAGGAAGCAGTTCTTTCCTTCCTTTTGATATGTAATGGTGTTAGTATTATATTCTGATTGTAATAAGTGTTCTTGAGCAATGTGGCAGATCCAAATCATGCATGATCTGTATAGCAACTGGTTCAAAATGTGTCTTTGCACAGTTAAAATGTATTGAGGGAATGTTATTTGTTTGCCCTTTTCAAAGATTTTGACTTTTTAAAATAATCGTTTAAAAAATGTACAGCAATTTTGTGTGCGTGGCTTTTAACAAATAAGTTGCAAGTTCAGATTTGTTATGGAGAAGTCTTTTTTTTTTTTTAATTCCAAGTCTAGCTTCCTTTGTAAATTTCAAACACAATGATGTTTCCACCAATTTGAATACGTTTAATATCCATTATATAAATACTGTATATATATACTATAAATACTATAAATCCAGAAATGGTTAATACTTGAGAATGTTTGAGTTAATAGGAAAGATCATGTAGGAAATCTGTTTTGTTTTCCATCAAAATTATAGCTATATAATTAACTTCATAAAGCATGCTGCTTCACTGATAAAAGAACAAAGATGTTTGGTTGTGCTGTTACATATGTTTAAATATATAAACTTAAATCTGCACCCAGAAACCCAAATAACTGAATAGCATGCTCATTTATCAGTATTGCAGTAGGAAAGAATATATGATATTTTCTATTTGGGAGAAGGGAGGGATTTGAGGCTTTATCTTAACGATAACTTTTTTCTTCTAGCTTCCTCTTGTTAATTGGTAGTAAAGAATTGTTAATCCCCGAAACAAAACAAAAAAGCACACCCGAACAAACTGAGAGCGCCTTTTAGTGGGAAATCTGAATTACCTGATACGTTTTAGAAATGTACCATAAACTAATTTGAGATGTGTTGTTTAGGAAACCCATACTATGACAGCGTGGGGTCTCTTGGTGTTGGAACTTTGCTAGGAACTGTGTCAGCATTTCTGATCTACACTAACACTGAAGCCCTGCTGGGACGATCTATTCAACCTGAACAACTGCAGCGACTTACTGAGTTACTGGAAAGTGATCCTGTAGTAAGGTGAGAATCCTTGCAACTCAAAAATTCTACTGAGCAGCAAAAGCAGGAAAATAACATTATGGGAAAAATCATTAGAGCACTTAAGAAAAGTCTTCTGGTTTTAAGGTGCGATCTTCTGTATTGAGATTTTAGAATGTTAGTTGTTACTGACTTCTGTGCTAAAAATGTAATAAGTGAATGCTTCTACCTCCCAGATGTTCCACAGCTGAAAAGAAACTGCATGTGTGTAACAACAGCTACATTAATTCCCAGAATTTCCACATGACTTAATTGAGAAGGCTGTGACAAATTTAGAAGTGACTTCAAATACATGAAATACTAGCACAGAAATGATGCTGCCATGTTGCTTTTATAGCTTATCGGGCTTAACTGTTTTAATTCTGTGTTACTGTTAATATTCAGTGTCTGGAGCTCAGTAGCAGCTGCCACTGTAGTGCTGCAATAATGCTATGGTATAATAGATTCTGCACGTTAGGTGCTTACAGAATGAACGCGATGCTAATTTCTCTTTCTTTGGAGATTTGCAATTGGAAATAGCAAACTTAGAGCTCATTGTAATTCAGAAATCTTGAATAAATGGTTTTTAAGGAGCTATTTTGGATTTTTTCAACCCTATTAGCCTTAATTTAGAAGCAAAACACTTCTGGTTTTCTTATTGATCTTTAGTTGTGAATATGCTTCTGAGTAAATCAGCTACAATATTTTAGGGTATTTATTTATTTATTTGTAGTCAGTTCCAAGGTCTGAAGGAAAACAAACCTTTCATTTCTTTCAGCTATTCCTGTCTTTAAGTCCTGCATTGTCAGGAATGCTTCAGAAATGTCTGAACAAATTTCAAAAATTTGAATGTTCTGCAATTCGTATTCAATCCGTATTTTAGTCTGTTTTTTTCTGGCCTGGATGGAAAAATGTGGAAACTTAATATGCAGTGACAATTTTAATTTCTACTTGTGTGAAGGGTAAAGTAAGTTTTTGTTAATCTAACTAAGGACATAAAGGTAAAAGAGTTTCATTATTATTATTTTAAAGTATTGAATTGCTGAAGTGAACTACAGTGTGTCTCTATCTGAAGTTTATTTGTATCCTATCCCTGAAAATTATAGGGCTTTTTGGTTATTGCTTCTATTTGTGCATCATGGAACTTACTTAACAAACTTGAGTAAAGCTATACAATAAAAAATCAGAAGGATTGAGTTGTCCAAAATGTTGCAACATTTATCTTGAAGCATCTTTTAAGGACCTTTGAATAAATAAATATTGTCACCAGTTACAAACAGCTGTACTGTGATTAGTCATGATCAATTATTCAATATGATCAAAAATGAGTTCCAGACACAACATCCAGTACTTTTTCTTATGTTAAATGTAGCTTGGAATAGAAAATTCTCCAAATCACACCCTTACAAATTGTGCATTTAACTAGGAAAGGGCATTTCTGTAATTGCAATGAGTCCTTCCAGTAACTACTGTGACGAATCAGCTCATTGTTCCTTACCTCAGAACTGACGGTACTTAAAGATTTTTAAGTAGCTGCGTGTATGTTTTTTTTTAATTCCAAAATAATGTTTCAGAGTGGAAGAAAGCACAAAACCTTCCATGTGATATCGAATAAGTTGTACTTAAAATCTAAAAGGTTATTTTAAAATTCTTTCTCAAATACTACAAATGTAGTTCTGAGTCTACCATGCTTCTTGCAGTCTGCCTTTTGTTGTAGCCATCCCTTTAATAGGTGGGGATGCTTGTGTTGGCATAGCAGGTACCTGTGGGAGTGATCTAACTAGTTAAATGTAAACCAGTATTTAATGGAAGTGCGTGATGACAACATGATTTCAGTAATTTCAAATTTAAAAATTATGGTTTCAGAGCAATTCACGATGTTAAAGCCACAGACATGGGAATGAGCAAAGTGAGATTCAAGGCAGAAGTAGACTTTGATGGACGGGTTGTTACACGTTCTTACCTGGAAAAACAGGACATTGAACAGCTGCTACAAGTATGTTTAAACAAAGTGATTTTGTTACTTCCAGCATTTGATTTTGCTTTGCAGCTTCAAGTATACTTAAAATTTTTTCAAGTAGATGAGACGTTGAAATGACTTCTTCATTTTGAAGGTTTGCAGATGTCTTTACTTTGTGTTAGTGTATCTATATGCAGAATTGTAATAACGTGCTGCTGAGATAGACCCATTTCTGGGCTTAGCAGGGCTTGAGTGAAAAGGAAGGCAGATTTTTAAATCAACTTAGAAAAATGCAGATCTGTCTAAAATCATTCTGGTGAGAATGCAGCTCATCAAATGTTTTTTTTTTAAATTACAACAACTTCAGGCAACGCTAGAAGGCTGTCACCTAAGCAAAAGCATGCTTTTTGGCACAGGTATTTGCTTTGGGTGCTAAAGATGCAATGGCTGTATCTATCTTGCCTTTCAGGCTAGACTTGAATATGGATTGTTTGCATGATGTGATTCAGCATTTTGACAGCATTCGCATTCATCAAGTAACCATCCTTGATGTCTCTGATTCTAGAGTAGTTCAGAGAAGCTTTTTTAAATCCCTCCCTTCAGTATTGAAATGCAAAACCCCACTGAGTTAGGGTTAATTTTGCATAGTAAAGCTATGAAGTCTGTAGTAAAGAATAATCTATCTAAACTATAGGGAGAATTTTAAGTAGGCAAAATCTTCTGCTGACACATCTATTTTCACAAGTAACTATTTATTATATGCATTTACTTGTGTAGCTATCAGATTCTTCTCTGCTGTCCTTTCAAAATGAAAGTTTGAGGTCTGCATTGTATGTGTGTCCATTAAAGATGACTTAGCAGCTGTCTGAGTTTGTGTATAATTAGTGCAAATCTTTAAGCCATTAGTCCGTGTCTCAAGTTTTAAAACATACTGCCCTTTAATAACAATAAAAGTGTATGTGTGTGTATGTATATAGAGAGAGAGCAATAAGGGATCTGTTCATGTATTGGATTTCAATTTAATATACTTCTTGGAAGGAAGAGAGCTATCAGATTTGTGCAACAGGGAACACAGGCTTGCTTGATTTTTATATTGCCAAGTCTGAGTTGGTTTGTTTTGCTCTTACGGCTGTTCAGTAGCACCCTTGTGTCAGCTGTGAAAACATCATTAAAGGATAGCCACTTTCAGTAGGACTCAGTCATCCATAATCAAGGGCAGACATAATGCTCGCCTTTTTGTCTGTGTTTCTTTGAATTATTAGCTTATTCTGTAATGGTATCAACACTGCTTATTCTGAAGTAGTAAAATTTATCAGTTGAAGTGCTGTCACTCAGGTTAATCTCACTTCTTTTGCTTGTTAGACTTGCCCGTGTGATAGTCCAACATCAGTGGGATTGGGGGATATTTTTTAAGCTTGTTCTGGTACATTATTAGTCTCTTCTGTCCCATTACTCTAAAACTGAAGACAAAGCTGTTGTTTTGTAGTTGTATACAGATGATGAACTGGCTCTTTTACTGAGTCTTACAAATCACCTACTTGTCCTATACTGCAGCTGTATCGTCCATTCTATGGCTGAGATAATAGAGGACAAATGGCTTCTGGTCAGCTTGGTTCTTGGGTGTAAGACCTCTGAAGAAATCAAGGAGTGTAACATCCTGTCTTCCTTAACCTTATTGTTTCAGTTTGTTATACACTTGATCTCCTGGTCTTAGTTCTTGTCAGCTGTCTTTGAGTTTCTTTTTCATATTATTGAGGAGCATTACTTACAGCAGCTTTCACAGCAATTGTTGTGGGATTGAAGATCAGTTGGTAACGTGACTCCCAGGCTAAGCAGTGTATGCATAAGCAGGAATGCATGAAAATAATGAAAAAATACAGTATCATTCTCTGCCAGAAAGTGATACCCCAGAAGCTTCCAGAAAATGAATGAAATTTTCTAGGCTTAGTTTGCAAATAAAGGAGGAAAAGAAAACTATATGTCAAATGGAGGTGTAATGATGAGCCAGCTATTTGCATCAAATAGATATACTTCTGTGCCTTTGATATATCAGTAGGTGATGTTTTGAAAGGAAATAGCAAAGGCACACACTTTTTTTTTTAAATTTTTTTTTAGCATTTTCATTCCTATTGAATATATCAGAACCCTCTGCAGGGTTATTTCTAACACTGTCACCACCCCCCCACCCTTTACTCAATCTCTTGTATTTGATTTCTTGCAAGGAAATTCAGCAAGTGAAGACCCTAGAAGAATTAGAAGCATTCATGCTTAAGCATGGTGAGAATATCATTGACACACTGGGAGCTGAAGTAGACAGACTTGAGAAGGACCTAAAGGTAAAATTTAGCTGTTTAGTACAGAATGTATATTCTGATATATTTCAAACAGTATCACTGCTTTTAGTTCTTGGGATTGTGTACGTAAATACAAGAGGAAAAGAGGTGATTGATTTTAATGCCAGCTCTCTTGCTGTAGTTTCACTGAATTCTGCACAGCAGCAAAGCTGTGCTTTGTTTTGCATTTGGCTCAGTTTTATTTATAGAACACAGCTTTCAGAAAGTGAGACCTGTGCCCCTTTAAATGCTAGAGTATTCTCATAATGTCAGGTTATTTACAGGCAGTGAATTTTGTTTTGGTTGTAAAGAAGGAAATTTCAATTTTTTATTTTTAATCTGATGTTTAGCGTTCTGTTGAAACTGATATAGCTCTGTGGTGAGAGCTCTGATTACTCAACTTATTCTGCTCATGTTGAAATGAACAGTATTTACTGCTCTTACAGGCCTGTCATAACTTTCTTATCATTACATCTCTTTTTTTTATTCTAAGATTTAAGTATATTTTGGTTAATGCAACAAATTGTTGCCATTTTTAAGTTTCTACTTATTTTGTGGTTGTTAATTTTACCTTTTCTGGCACAAATATAGAGCTGCATGTATACTCATGGCCAGACATATTCATTAGTGTTATGGCCATCTTTTCCCTTAATCTGGAGGTTCTGCTCGAGAGCGTATCTATGTTTGTCTATCATTTTTGATTAATATTCTAGTTTTAGTTTATATCCTAAGAGTGATGCTGTTTATAAATCAAAATATTTTGGGGATGCAATTGCATCAGCAGATCAAGTTCTTCATGGCTTTTAAGGTGTGGCAGGCTCACGACTAATTATTTTATTAACATGAATACTGGGATTTGGTATAGCTGGGGATTTCAAATTCACATGGCTTTGAAGTTGGTGACTCTCAGTGTACCTCAGGTGACTCTCAGGTACACTGTGTGAATTATACAATCCATGTAATGAAACACAATATTGGAAAATGCATATGTCTAAATAGAAACAGCATTTTGAGTCAAATAGCTTTGATGACATATGACAAATTATTTCAGCAATTATCCATTGTTCTGCAAATTACTTGTTATATGTAAGTATATTGCTTTCAGTATGTTTTATTTGGGCGATTTTTTATGTAAAAACAAATTGCCTTTTAAGTATTATAATTGCTCTTTCATACCTTATAAAGCGTGAGCTAATTCAGCTGTGAGGTTTAAAAGGTTAAAAATAAAAAGATGACCTAGTCTTCAGAATAGCTCCTGGTAATGATTATATCTGTTGAACCTATTCCTCGATTGAAAATCATTGATGTTACCAGAAAAAGGAATTTGTTATCCAGTTGCCAGCATCGTATTAGAAATCTATTATTTGTATCTAGGTGTGAAAATGTTGAATATTTTCAATAAAAATGTAATTTTATTTTATTTTCAGCAACGAAATCCTGATGTTCGTCATGTGGATTTGGAGATACTATAAGCTCAGCAGAAGAAATCTTTAAGTTGATAGCAATTTGGGAAGAAGTCATGTAAATGGCTGAAAAGCTTCTGAAATTACAGTGACCTCAGCAGCATACCTCGCTTTGGTTTGCAGGCTTCCCGGACTGTTAGATCCTTAGACTGCTTCTTTTTCTGGAAAAGCATTAGACTTGCAGTCAAAAAAGTTCCATGACAAATCCACTTGAAAAGCTGCTTGACTTAAATTCTGCTGGAGATTCTGTCTATTTACTGCAATTCAGAACTTCAGACTTGAAGTTTAGATAGGCAAACGTAACTGCCTGAAAACATGCAGCACACTTAGTTTTTCCATTTGTGTCCCTTTGCAGTCAGTTTGCACTTCCTTAGTTTCTTTCAAGATATCATTAAAGGTTCTTGGGAGATATTAAGATTAGCTACGATGAGTTTGTTCCAGTGGAACCTGCCAACCTTAAACTAATAGTTATGTTTCAGCTGTGTGATTGTTTCACAGTTTTTCTTTTCTATGAGATAAATTCCTTCAAACAGGCACTGACCTGCTCTCAAGTACCGTGACCTGGAAACCTTTTTGCCACCGTTGTGATTACCAACAGCACTTCAGAAAAAAAAAAATCAGGTTTTTCTCCTTGGTGGAGTCAGCTGTATGTGGTCAGCCAGAGGATATTGGGTTACTGTGAAGAAAAAATGTAGAGGTTTCAGTGAATTTCCTCTGTTTAAATTCTGTTCTTTTTTCCCCTACTTCTTCAATTTTTTTTTTTGTGTAAATATCTTCAGATGTAATCTGGGAGACACTTATGGTAGTGTATATTGAAAGTTACTTGGCATTTTTGGCTTTTTTTACTTTCAATAAGCAGTATTGCCAAAAATGGTCATTGCTAGAAGATGTAAGAAATGTATTTGGAAGTAATAATAGTCAAAAGTGTATTAGAAATATTTATAATTAAACACGTGAATACATTGTATTTTCTATTTATTTACTTGTAGGTATTTTCCATTATCTGAATTCTAAACTACATATTTTGTGGGGTTTTTTTTGTTTTTTTATTTTTTATTTTTTAGAATTGCCCATGCTTGTCTGAGAAAGAATTACATGAGTGGTCCTCAACAGTCATGAGATAAGTGCCTAGACTTCATAACTTTGAAATCTGCAATTCTAGCAGTATACAAAATCAGCTTAAAGGCTTTCTGCAGTGGGCACCCAAGTCATACCAGATTCTTCAAGAACCGGTTGTTTAATAGAGGCTGTGATCATTCAAATTGAAATATTAGTGAAATAACTGAGTATAAATAAGTGAGGAAAATCTTTTCTGCACTTTAAAATATTTCAGGAAACTGAGAATTCCTCATGAGTGAGAGGTGGGATTAAGAGCCTCCTACTGATTCTGTTACTGAGCAGTGACGGACTGAGAGGAGAGGTGCTGATAGGAAGCAGGTCCTTAAAAATCAATTTATTAAGATGAAGTTACAAGCATTGCAGTAAAGAATAATCATGGAAACAAGTAAGCAGAGATTTGCCTAAAAGCTTTTAATTTTTTTTCATATTAAATGCAATTTACCAGTGAATTAGAAGAATGTATAGTGGAATACCTTTCTGCAACTGAGAAGCACTTTGCTTGCTGGTCATTTTATGTAGAATAACATTCCAGAGCTTATTTAAAGATGAAGCTTCCCATACAGCAGTTGTGGGTAAAGGGTCTCTTTAGTATCTCTGTCCCATAATTCCTCTTCATCAGTGGCTTCTTTGTAGCATGTTAGCTTCTTATGGCTAATCCAGAAGACACCATTTACCTGTTTGCTCCTGTTGTAGCACCCATTAGTATATTGAAGCCTGATGATTTGAAATATGTTTAGTGAAAGATTTTAAAGGTAATTCTGCAAATGTACCGTATCAAGTAAATGCTACTTACTTGAGCACATTTTAAATCATTTACCTTTCTCCTCACTCTATGGTGTGAAGTTCATCTCAACTCATTATGCACTCTGCTGATGTTAGTCTTATTCATGAAGAGCACTGAAATCAGATAAATGCATAACCTCTTTCCTACTTCCTAGAATATCTCTCTGGATTTTGAATTTGAATAAACACTTAAATTGTTATTCCAGAAATGTTAAAAACCTGAAGAGGACTAAAACTGGGAAAATCATCTTTCTGTGGAGAGGTTATTGGAGGCAGTCAATGTGATGTAAATGATTTCTATGCTGGCATCACTGATGCCAGCAGGATAGAAATGTTACAGTGTGCCACTTTGTTATAGAAATTTCACTAAGTTAGTAAACATTACCTAAATACTGAAATATTCCAGTATCTTTTTAAAGAGCACGCATAAGCTTATGTTCTTACGGTACATCTGCTCCAACAGCTTGTAAAAATATTTTCTTATTCATCAGAGTGTAATTCATATTAGTTTTTAAACTGAATTCCTTTATGTGAGTCAGAAGCATTGCCATGTACACATCTTTTGTTTGCATTGCAAGAACCATTTGCAGGTCTTTCTGTCCCAGTTGTGTTATTGAATATATGAGCACAATGTGTTAAATTTAAGAACCTAGTACATGATGGTCTGGTTAGATGATAGTTTGAGGATCTATTCCCATTTTTTAAAGCTGATCTGGATGGTGGTGTACTACAAAAATGCAGGGAAGTTCTGGCAGTTCTTTATGAGCTTATATATCTTGTAGTTGGGTGAAACCATTGATTCATTGAGCTTGCCAGATGGGAAACATAAGATAATTCCAAGTTGTTATGTTCATATATATATAATGATTTGCAATCTGTTTTTGAAACTTTTGCTATTTTTACTACTTGAAGAAAACAAGTTTGAGGGATGTGGGTCCAGTGCTTAATTTCCTTTTGGCTTAGTGTTGTGGTGGAAAATGTTTTATGAATGCATTTATATGATGGAATCCTCAGAATTGAAGAAAACTTGTGAAGTGTGGAGGAGCGGACTTCTTTTTCATCATCAGAAATACAACCACATGATGACTCTTTCGGATGGCTTTTAAGCAGTACTTTAGGAGTGGGGATTTAGCTTACAGCAAAGTTATATTCTAGGTTTTTTTTTCAATAAATGTTTAGTCTTCTAAATAATGTATTTTTCTTGGCTGGCATTACGGGTTTTATTTTTACAAGTTGTGTTCAAAGCACTGCTGCCCTCTGCTTTGTGAGTTTGCTCAGTTGTTGTGTTGTGTCTCAGAATTCTGTAAAATCTGTGCTATTTGAAAAAGATTGTCTTAGTATTCCTATATACTGAGTGATCATAATGTATTTTAAGTCAAAGTTGGCTGGATGCTGATACATGTTTTCCTTAAGAATTTGTTTTCCAGTAAGATAAGGATGAAATTTTGAAGCAAGTGTCTTTGTTCCCATGAATCAGTTTAAAGCTTGAATTGTTTATATGTTGTGGAATTCAGTTTTTTGTGTGGCTCGCAGCCTCCATTTTCTAAAGCATTTGGTTCTAAAGCATTTGGTTGCTGGCATTCCAACTCTGGTAAGTGAAGCTTTTTCAATTCTATTCAGACTGGATTTTTCATGACAGATTTTTATTGCCCTCCACTTGAAAAGGAGAGACTACAAGGAAGAGCTTTAGATTTGTTTTGCGTAGGCACTGCACTGATTGCAATTCTATGTTCCCCTTATCTATCATTTTAACTGACTTCCTCTTTTTTTCCTTACAAAAAAACAAACTCGGAGGTATGAGCTATCTGCAAAAAGGTTTTAGTCCCGCCATTTAAACAAATTCTCAGTTAAGTAATGCTTTTTCTAAAGATGATCTTGATGTGTTTCATATCAAGAAACAAAAGAACCCACAGAAACATATTGTCTAAGAGTTGAAGAGTTGTCATTTTGTGGTCATGTTCTTGAGGCATTTTGGTTTGATTTTGTAGGACAATTGATTAATATTGACTCCTGCACTGGAACTGAATTTCTGTACGTGCTTAAAGGCTTTCACTGCAGAATTGAATATAGAATGAAAATGCACTTTTTTTCCTAGCTTAAATATTGTGCTGCTTCTGTTCTTATTGACAATTCTGAATAGAGAATATGACTAACATCTCTTGCAGTTTTGCTGCCTGATGTAAACAAGAAGTTGAGATGTACTGAAAAGATTTTTTTTGTAGAGCAGTTGTGTAGCTTAAATAATTTTTTCCTTTCTTGTTAGTGAGAACAAAATAATGAAGATCAAAAGAAAACTATAGTAGTATTACATGTAAAAAGAAATAGAATTCCCAGCCTTAAAGCACAATAATCTGATCTCTAAAAGGTGTCCCTTGTGGAAAATGAAACATGCCACGTGGTTGCATTGACAGTAGAAACTGCAGCCCATCAGTCTGGGTTTTCAGGCTGAAGCAAAGGAAAATGTATTTCAACAAACATGGTACAAAGAAAAGAATACAAGATGCTGAGCATTTGGGAGTGGGAAGAAATCAACGCGATCTAAAAAAATGTGGCCAGAAGTAAGAAATGATCAGAGAACAACATTAGGAAATGGCATTTGATTAGAAGGCATAAAACAATGAAGGTTGTTTTTTTTTTTTAGCAATATGAAGAGAGTTGGCTGATTTCCTCCCCCTCCCTTTTCACCCACCCCCCAGAAGTGAAAACTCATACAGTCATAGAAAACTTGATGCTCAGGGGATGATATAATCTCAGCTGGAAGCTTTGTTGAGGAAGTGTGCACTAGGTGAGTGGAGCTGAAGTGCTTTTAATTGTGGAGGTGGGAGCTGGAGTGGGTTAAAGTGAAAATGATTGAGACACCATGCTGAAATATTGAAGAAGTGCAGTGTCATAAGGACTGCAAAACTGTTGCAGTGGCTTGCAACTGTTGCTGAATGTGTTAGTCTGTATTTTCAGGTTGTTTACTTGTCTGTGGATAAGCAAGGTTTCTGGATACATCATGATGTTCTGCAATGGAGCTAAAGAGAGCTTCCAAGCACTAATACAAAGATGACACACGTTTTATGAAATACCACTGAATTAAAAATACAGTAGATCTGGAGCAAATTGGTGCTCTCAAGGACATTTTCTTTTTTCTTTCTATAAGCACTTATTAAAATATAAGGTCTTAGTGTGACACTTCTGAGAAGTAACTAAGAGTAGGCTGGTCATACTTCTGTATTATCAGTGTCCATAGCACTGTTATGGGGACAAGGTGTCTACTAAAATAGTGAAATACACACAATACCACACTAATATAAACTGTTTTTTGCAACTTAGACTGTATTTAAAGCATTTGAGGTTGTGATCAGCTGCTTGAAATCTGAAGACAGAAGAAAAAAATTATGCAATGTTGTGTAAATGATGTAAATACAAAGCTTTTTGTAAGTTTCTCTTCTAAGTAAGGACACTGAAAAAGGGTGCAAGATGAAATGTCTGAAAAATGTCTGAAGCATTTGGAAGGTATGTTGGTTATTGCTGAAACTGCCAGAAAGTCTGGAAGCCAACAGTGAGGATATTCATTGGTGGAACAACTTCCAGAGGACAGTCTCAAAATTGAAACATGTTTTTCCATGCAGTCTCTTAATCAAAATTATTCTCTGTCACCCTTTTGCACCCTTCTGATGCTTGCTGGTGACGTGCTGGCTTTTTCTTTCTCTCTTGGTTACTTCATAATAGTAAGGAGAAGTCAGTTTGATTTGTGAGGTGTAGATATTTAAGTATTTATCTGCATATATTTTCTCATGTAATTATGATTGAATTTGGTACATCTTGTAAAATGTCTGGAAGCTGTAATTATTCAGTAAAATGTTCCATAGCTGGTAAAGGTTGTGTTCCATTAATTGAAGCAATTTTCTGTATAATTTTGAAGGTAGACAGTGATGCTGGCTTTAGGCAGTTGGTGATGATTTGCCACATTTCTGAATTAAAAATGCAGTTATGGATGCAAAAGGAAAGTTATATCCATCTATTTGTACTAGTTATTCAAACTGCCTTTGTGATGCTAAAAGCATGCACTCCATATGTCAGTAACTTGCCCAGGGTAGCCAAGCTGTATTTATTAATACTTTCTTCTTCACTGGCAAATGTGCCATGAATCCTATTCACCTGGGTCTCCAAGGAGTGAAATTCTTTCCACACTTTGTGGTGAGATCTTCCTGCCTGTGTCAGACACCCTCTGGTACAATTTCCAGTTTGGACCGCAGTCCTGGGTCAGAGAGATGGCTTGCACGTTGGTGTGTAGTCATACAGAGAATTTCTTCAAGAGGTTGTGTTCATGTATTAAGACTTGTGCAATAATTATGATTTGACAACACCAGCAAAGCTGTCCAAGCCTCTTAAGCCTGGTATTGTTTGCTTGAAATTAGTGATCAGAAATTAGCTTAGAACAGGATTAACTTGCTGACTGGCTCACTGAAGGTTCTCTTTATCACTAACAGTGATAAAAACTGGTGATCTGTCTGGTTATGGAAAGTAGTATTTCCATCTGATCTGAAAAAACAAAAACAAAAACAAAAACACAAAGTGTTTGGGATTATAAAGAGGTAATACTCAAATGCAGGAAATCTGGGTGATAAAGTGGAGAAACTTGAAAAAATGTGGCATTTGTCTGAATGGGTTTGTTGTCAGAAATCAGCCAGTCAAGCAGCGTATTTTGGGAAAGATGAGAAGGCTGTTCTTCATCTGGACCTTTGTGATTCACCAGGGTCAGAGTGTTACAAGACTCGGGTTCTTCACTGTGTGCAGCTGGCACTTCAGATACCAGTTCTCTGCATTCAGAAATAAATCAGGTTATTGTACGACGGGTCACCCCATCATCAATTACTACTGGGAGTGTTCCTGAGTGCTCACTGCATAATCCTATCTTCTGCAGAAGCTTTGTGACTGAAAGGACTTCTGCGAGCCAGAATTGCCAGTGAAGCTGACTGACATGCAAGATAGACCCTCAGTAGCCAGATTTTGCATGTTCCAGATCTGTCTTGATTGCTAGTTATTTCTTTTCATAGGAATTCCTCCCTTTTAAGTGGTTAACTCTTTCAAGGCTCTTGAGAGATGCTGTACCTTAATGTGTGGTGTTCAGATTGCTAATGACTATGTCACAAACTCATTTCCCATGCTAGACAACATTATTTCTGGGTGGTGATTCCATTGCCAACGGGGTGGGGTGTGATTGGTTTTCTTTGTTTATTTTGTTCTGTTTTATTTTTAATGAACCGAATGGCACAAAGTCTGAGCTGGGAAATGACAGACTAAATTTGAGACCTTTTCTCATTCTGAGGTTTTGAGATCCTGGAGTCTGGGCTGTCTAAATAGCCATGCAAATGGTCTCAGCCACTTGGGAAGAGTGACATCTGTCTTCTGTAATGTAAACTGGAATCCTTAAGTAATCCTTTATTGGCCATTTGTGGCATTTGTTGAAAGGCCATTCATAAATAATGTGTGTGTTAGATGGTTGGTTACAAGTTGAAGTGGATCCTTCCAGTTTTATCTTAACAGTTCTGTTCAAGTTTAGTCTCTGACTCCTAATATTTGATGGGGAACTTCAGTAAGAGATCATAGAAAGTAAGCCTCCTCTTCAGCCTTTGTACTGATATCGTAGCAAAAATCAAAAGAAAATCTGCAGAATGTTCTTATAAATGTGGACAGTTTGAAAACCTTAATGAAAGGGAGAAGTTTCAATGAGGCTATGGATTGAGAAGACCAAATCTGTGGTGTTCTAGGGTGCTGCCCTATGACTGTCAGCAGAGAGATGAGAGCCTAGTGGCCCTCAGCTCACGTGAATAGCTCAGATCCTCAGATCCAGAGACAGCCCTGGTATTGAAGGTTCTGAAGATGGGCAGGTGCTGAGTGGGAAATCGAATGCAAAAGTATGAGATAGAGAATGGGGTGAAGCATTTGAGTGGTTCACTATGTGCATCAGTCTGAAGAGGAGCTGCGAAGGGTCATGTGGAGCACCTGAGTACCACCAACATGCTGTTCTGAGGTAAAACACTGCAAGAAAATGTCCTTTCACCCACTGTCATTACAAGATAGCAGAGGAAGATGTTCACTTTGTTAGTAAATATTAAGCAATGGTGAAGAGAGCATGCTATTTAAAAAACTGCTGCATCAGTTTTGATGGTTTTGTACTAACTCTAATTTGTAAGGGAAAAGAAGGAATGGAGAGAAAAATCTTTCCTTTAAATCTGGCATTTAAAAATGAGCCCTTTGTAAGGCTGCGCAAGTTGGGTACTTGCACTCCAGCTCTGGTGATGGTTGCCCCTGTCCTCTGTTCTGGCTATCTAAGCATTACATCCAGAATGTGCAAATATCTCCATGCCAAATTTCATTTCCAAATTCTTAGTGAACTTAGTCACAATGAACGTAGGGGTTTTTGTTGCTGGCATTTTTTTGGTTGTTTGCTTTTCCCTACTTAACAGTATGGTGGTGTCCTACCCTGCTCCTGCAGATATGTAAAGGGCCAGTAGAGGTGGTGCTTGCCTCTCCCTGTTTGTTCCTCTTAGATTTTGGAGTTGACAACCAATTTGCAATCCACTGAGCACTTGGCAAGGGACATTGCTGCTTCTTTTTGCTAGGCTTACGTGATGCTTGTGGACCTTGACCCGTTCTGCTCCTCAAACTCATTATTTTAAAAAATTAATCCTAAAGGTCTCCTGGAACTGTCTTCCTGATGCTGTGGATGGGAAAGCAAAGCTACCTTGGATGTTTCCTTGGCTTTCCTTTTTTTCATCAGATTATGTTAAAACTGCTTGTTAATCTGCTTCTGGTTTTTGAACTATCCTTTTGGAAAAAAAATCCCCCTTTTCGTCAGTTCAATGAATAGCCAACAGTTGCTGGCTCTTTCAGTTTCACATTCTTTTTTTGCAAGAACACTTTTTAGTTTCCCACTAATGTTACTACAAGGCATTTTTGCAAAGCTTAATTAGACCTTTTCTGCTGTGTTTCTGACCCTGTTCCAAATGGAAACTAAATTTAATATTAACTTTTCTAATGGGAGTCATTAGCAGATCTGTTTCCTTCTATTTTTCTACAGACTGCGGTGATAGTAGTGATTGTGTCTGCTAGATGAGTGAGGGGAATTAAAGTGTTTAAGAACAAAGGACTTCTTAAAATTTTTTTCCCAGCATTGTTATGTCATCATTTTAAAAATCTTGACTCAGATAATTAATCTGTTTTATTTTTTCTCTCTTTCCTTTGACTCAATACATCTGCAGTAAAACCTCATTGCGGTCTTCCAGTACCTGAAGGGAGCCCACAAACAGGAGGGGAGTCAACTCTTTACAAGGGTAGATAACATCTGGACAAGGAGAAATGGTTTTAAGTTGAAGTAGGGAAGATTTAGGTTGGCTATCAGGGGGAAGTTCTTTACTGTGAGAGTGGTGAGGTGCTGGAACAGGCTGCCCAGACAGGCTGTGGATGTCCCATCCCTGGAGGTGTTCAAGGCCAGATTGGATGGGGCCCTGGGCAGCCTGGTCTAGTATTAGATATGGAAGTTGGTGGCCCTTCCTGCGGCACGGGTGTTGGAGCTTGATGATACTTGAGGTCCCTTCCAACCCAATCCATTTTGTGATTCTATGAAAGCTGCTTTTATGTGCTTCGGATTTTGGTGAGTCTCTGTAGGAGAGGTTTTACGTTCCCTGAGCGCAGCACAGAGATCTGTTGAGTGCTCCATCGGGCTCTGTTCAGCAAGAGGGAGGGTTTCTCCGTGGAGAGCTTTTTATAGTTTAAAGCCATTCCCCCTTTTCCTAACACTCTCAGGCTGTGTTAAGGGTCAATCCTTCTCCCATTTATAAGCTCCTTTCAAGTACTGGAAGGTTGCAGTGAGGTCTCCCAGAATTTCCTCCACACAGAACAAGTGCAGCTCTCTCAGACTTTCTTGACAGGTGAGCTGTTGCCTCTGATCATCCTCATGACCCTGCTCTGGGCCCTCTCCAAAAGCTCTACGTCCTTGTCCTTACTCTTTGGTAAGAGGCCTGGTTTTGTGCTCTGCATACACTGCAACTACTCCAGAGGCAGGTTTGTTGTCGTCTTCAAGGGCTTTTCTATTGTGCCTATCACTGTGGCTGAGTTTTTCAGCAGCATGCATCTTCACAAAAGCCCCATGAAGGAAGAGGCAAAACTATCCTCGTGTCCTAATTCTGGGCACGCTGGCTGCAGATTAAAACTGCAGATTAAATGCTGTGCTCCCTTGCAAGGAGTGTTGCAGCCTCTTCTGTGAGGTTAAAGAAACTGATCGTGTTGGGTTCACTCACAGCTGGGTGCTCCATAGCCAACATCAGTCTCCAGGAGGCTGGCAGGTGGGTTGCAGCCTGTGCTTACTTAGGGGCTCTACCTTCAGCATCTGAGGGTGGCTTCTGAGGTGAATGACACGTGGCTCCAGTGCAGAAGACATCAATAGGCCACAGAGGGCATCTGGCTGTTCCTGTCTGACCAAACCCTTGGGAGCTGGCTTTGGAGTTGTCATATTTTAAGATTTTTATACTGTAAATTTAATGTTTCTACAAACAGCTTTAAATTTAATGTTTCTACAAATAGCTTTATTAGTGGAGTAAAACCTACATTCCTTCATCCTCCCAGGATGTAACAGCTAACTTTTGACCTCAGGAGGTCTTGTTTAGGGTTATCCACATACTTAAGCAAAGATGCCAGCAGTGGTGGCCGTGCTTCTCTGCATGGAGAAGCCATTTAGCAGAGAAGAAGCACAGCTTACCTGGTGCCATGCTGCTCTGTTTAATGGGTGTTCAGCATGAGGGTGCTACAAAGCTGTAGTACTGAATAAGGCTCCCTCACCCTTCAGCTGTGTCCTGGCACACATTACTACATTTTTCAGAATCACCAGAAATGATTTCTTCTCTGGAGATATTCAAGACCCACCTGCATGCTTTCCTGTGTGACCTACTATAGGGGACGTCTACTATAGAGGTCCCTTCTGCTCCCTATTATTCTGAGATTTGTGCTGCAGCTTCTCTAAACAAAAAATAAAAGAGGCTGAAGTCCTGCAGCTGTGACAATAGCAGCTCAGAGGGTTAAACTTCTGCAGGCACCCAAAGGGATGGGGATTTTGTGATGACAGCACCTGGCACCTTCTCTAGGAGAAGGCAGCAGTGTGTGGCCAGGCCTGTCCTGCTTGGCTGGAGTAGGTATCTGCTGCTGCAGAGAACATAATTCCAGAGCAGTATTCTCCTCCTGGAAGCCAGGATTTCCTAAAGCACCTAGGAGGAGATGGTCAGCCAGCACTGAATTTTGGATTAAAATGGGATTTAAACTTCGCTGCCTGAAAACCCAAGCCTTAGCACCTCAGTTGGGCACCTTCTCTGAGCACTCTGTCTAACCAGTGCATCAGTATATAAACACTGTCATGTTTTGAGGCAAAAATGATTTATTTTATATTCATACTTGAATTCTTCGTAATCTTTCCCTGTGTTTTCCAGCACTTCATACCAAACACGCGTTTAATGAAAAAGGCAGTGTTTGAACCTTTTGTATAAATCTAAACCTAAAATGCATTTATGTTTAGAACCAATGGTGGCCGCTGTCATTGCGGTGTGTACAGAGGGAGACAGAAAAGTTAACCAGAGACAACTTTTATTGTGCATTGTTATGCAACAGAACAAATGGAACTGGAGGTATGTAGTAATAAAACCAATATTCAAATTAGGATTAACACCTGAAATAGTAAACTGCAGGTAACAAATGTCTTTATAATTAAAAAATATTGACTGTTTAAAAAATTCTCTAAATTTTTTATATTTTTTAAAAGAAATGTGTGTTGCCACATAGAAAACAATTCACACATCCTATAGAAAGTGTCACAAAAACCTTACTAGTCTATATTACACTATGCACTTTTTTTGTACAATATCTGGTAAAGGTCTATCCCTAACCTGTACTTACTCTACACAGTACAATCATCGTTAGAAAGTATTCATAGAATTAACTACACCATAACAATAAAAATATCAGGATTAATGGTTTTTTAATCACAGTTTCTCCACAAATATTTGTTATAGAAAATATAGCGAAGGCATGTTGGCACAGATGGGCGTGCGGTACTGCTACACAAAGTTTGAGAGAAGGCAGATACATAAATGACAGTAAGATTAAAGAGCACGGAGGGATAAGACAAGGATCTATCCTCCTGGGATGTGCAGGAGTGACATGACGGATAGCAGCTTCCTGCTGCCAGCCTGCTGCCAGCAGCCAGCACAGAAGGGATGTGCTGGTGTGCAAAGCACGGCGTGTCAATCCTGGTGTCTCGCTATCTGTTTACAGCTATCTGTTATTCCAGGTTCCAGAGCGCTATGCCTAATGTCTTGCGGCTACCTCGATGCTTTGATGTGTGTAAATTTATAATGCCTTGTGACTCAGGTAATTGGAGCGAGTGGTGGTGGAGGGTTTTTTAAATGAGATGGGTGGCTCAGGAGTCAAGTGGCCAGAACAAGGGAGATGCTGTTATTTGCTGTTGTTATTTTAAAAACAAGACTAAACCCAAAAAGAGATGAGCTCCCTTCTTCTGATGCCTGTCTGTGGCTGCTAGTCATGTACTGGTGATTGCACGCAAGCGGTTGAGGGAAAGATTTTGCTCATAAATGAAAGGTCCAAACCTGCAAAGCCATTTCCAGCGCTTAGGTGGCTTTTGGGACAAAACTATACATTTGGTTATTTTGCACAGTATGAGAGTGCAGGGCTGTGAGTGGTACCAGGACACTGGCTAAGCTTTTTACACTAAAAGTAAAGCTAGACTTACAAGATATTCCAGAAGAATCTTCAGGCTACTAAGTGAGAGAGGTCTGTCCAGTCCAGTAATTCTGTCCTGAGACTGTTAAAAATGAAGCATCCGTATTGTTAATCTCGTATGTTGAAACATTTGAAAGGAACCATCACAATGTTTACAAAAATACAGCATGATACATATCGCTGTGGACAAATTTACAGTATAATGCTGACTCGCACGCTCTGACATGTTTTACCAAGTAGTTTTGGAAAGTGTCACCACATAGAACATACACCAGCAAGACTTACACCATCTGAGCAATGTAACATCTTCTATAATAGTTCTCTTAAAAAACGTGTAAGTTCAACACAGAAAAGCTACTATAGGATATCTGTACTGTGACGTTTCTATACACCAAGTTTCTCCCCGTCAGCCACAGCACCTCGTTGACTGGTCCAAGCAAGTCACCTCTGCCTGCCATGAGAGATGCTGCCTCAAAACCCCTTGGCCTGGTAAGGTGCAGTGTGACTGAACTGCTGTTAATGTTAGAAAATGAACTGGTTCGTCTGCTTTGGATGAGTGCCTACCAGCCCCCTTTTAAGAAGTACCAAAATTAAAATAAGTCAAGAGGTATTGGACATTTAAAGGCCTAAAGCATATCCTGGCTGAGCAGGGTGTATACCGAAGCCTGTAGGCTGCTCATAGCAGCAGGTGACGAGGAGGCCAATGCCAGGACAGAATTGTGATGTGGGTGAGCTGCCATTTGTGGGAGTGCCCCAGGTCCTCGTCTCCAGCTAGGCCAGGGCCGTGGCTGCACTGCACTGCAGAGGGCCCTTCCAGGCTGTTAAGGGAATGGGCTGTGTGTTTCCTGCCCTGCCCGGTGCATGGGTGAAGATTGGGAAAGAGAGGAGAAGGGTGGAAGGAGGAATTAGTAGCTTCTCCAATGGTTTGAGCAAGATGGGTTGGAAAGTTGGGCGGTATGAGACACACGTTCAGGAGAATAAACACTGATGAGGTAGCACTGAAGTTGATCAAAATTTGGATTTTCTTTCCAAAAACCAGTTCCCCATCCCCATCTGTTGGGAAACATCATCCCAAGGAGGCTGGGCCAGGCACTGACCAATACCAGCAGCAGCCTGGGCAACTGACCAAGGTATAGAGATGGAAACACCCTGATGCTGAAAGGAAGGAACTGTTTCTTTGGCATTATGTATTTCAGGAGTGCATCAATTTAGAGGGACGTGGGACTCCTAAGCCTTTGAAATTAAACATTTGAAAAGGACAGATTGTTTTTCCTTTACATCAGCATCCGTTTCCATATTGTATTCTGCTGTGAACTGGCTTCTCTTCTAGAAAACATCCTTTTTTTACAGCTCTTAGTCTGGATCCCAGGCTTACTTATCTTACAAAGAAATGCTGAATTAGGTTTTTCTAACTCAGCTCTTCCCTGAATGCACCACTGAACATCTGACTGTTGAGACCATCACACTGCCTCATCTATTTTGAGGACTGGATACAAAATAGCAATTTAGCAATTTTTTTTTGGGGGGGGGATGAAAAATGTCATGGTCAAGTCTAATTCCCTAGAAATCTAGGTAAACGTAGTCTCTATCTAACACACAAAGAAATTTTTATCTATTAGAAGTGCCTGTTACTGTTCTGGGCCTTTGAAGGACTCTGTGGTTGACGACTGGTGCTGTTCAATGCAAGAAGCTTCATTTCCTGGTACAGTTGGCTAAAGGATGCCCCTGAATTTTCTGTCTTACATGGTATTTTAAGGTAGCATTTGTAATTGTGCTACTTTTTGTTATGAAATGAGTGACCACTTCTTTCATTGTCACAAGCAAGGAGATGCGTTCTTTCATCTCCTTCTCAGGAAAAGCAAATAGTATCTGGTTGTTATGTCTGAAGGTCCAGAACTGGGCCTGTTAGAAAGATGCAAATAAAATGGCAGCTTTTGTTTCTTTTGAAATTTTTGTAATTATTAAGTGATCTTTTCTCTAAAACTAGATGAAGCAAACTGCAGTTTCCCCTTGGGGTGCTACAAAGGGTTTGCAAATAGTAGGCACTGAGAAATCCCATAGGGCAGATTTTGAAGTGGATTTTTCTGTAAATGAGGATATGATAGAATGGAGAAGCTGAAATGTACGCAGTATGTGTTCAAACATGCTTTGGACTCTTAAATGACTTCACGGTAAGTATGTTTAACAAATAGTCTCTTCTAAATTAACTGCTTGCTACTGTTGTGTAAGTTTTCTCTCACTGCTGTCAATCACCAGATCCATCTTGCATACCTCTATTGAAGACTTCGTCCTGTGACCCCGGATGGTCAGTCCCTTCATAATATGAGTTCCCATTGTGAAGGAAAGTCCCCACTGCTCGCCCCTGACGAGCGTGTCCTACTGCGTCACTGAACACCTTGTTGATTTGCTCTTCAGATGGCATCCACCAGTCAGGGTTGGAAGTGCAATGCATTCTAATGAACTCTGCAGGAAAACAGGTAAGAATACAAAAAACAGCTTGTCTTGGCAGCACCCGCTATCGCCCAGACACCAAAAGCCCATGGGAAATAAGAAACAGGGCATCACTGTTCTACGTAAGCAGAAGTAAAGCCTTATGGGAAATGCCATGATAATGCCAACTGGACCTACTGTACTTCTCTACAAGTGTGCTTCTCCACATGCATGTCTGCTCTTCTACCTGATGGGACCTGAAGATAAAATCCCTTCTTGTAGAAAGAAAAAGAATTAATTCTAAGTGACATTTATGATTCAGCGTCTGCAATACATGTAAAAGTTAGAAGTTAAAACTGGGATGCGCTTTGCTTGAAACCTGTCATCTATGTGGTTATTGTCAAGGACCTTTATCATCTCCCTCTGCTGGCTGCCAGAACACCAGCAGGCTGCAGCAGCATGCTACCCACTCTAAAATGTCTACTGGCATTTCAGTTCTGTGCTACTTTCTCCTTGGAGTTTCTTTCCTTTGAAAAGAGTTCTGCTCTTTTCATCTTTTGGAATCTGACACTTGTTTTTCAGAGACTAAACTGGCCTTAGAAACAGCTAAATGAGATGAAAGGGCTAAATTGGGGAGCCATGCAGTAGCTATCAATGTGTGGGAAAGTGAACTGTACTGTATGTAATTTGGCCATTTAAGCTGCTGCTGCTTCTATAGACAGCTGTTCGTGTGTGATGATTAGCTCTTAAAATTTCCTTCCAGATTGTTTGATGTGCAATAACTTCACTTGCAGAAGGTGCCTCACCAATTCTGGAATGGTAACTGCTAGACAGATTTCCAATAGGTGTTATTTGGACTTTGAAACATCTAAGTCCAATTTTAAATATGTGGGAGCCTCATTAGATGTACTGGATATATTGTATCTTATAAGGTAACACAGCTTCTTATTTATTCTGTAACATTAGTTATTCCCTCATGCAGTGCTGCATCTCCCAGGATATTTTTAAATTCCATTTTCTCCTGTTGACAAGCCAGCAGCGCATCGTAACTGGAGTAAGGTAACTTCATTACTGTCACAACATCTTGAGACCAGGTAATGCTGTGCTCCTACATGAGTTGCCGTGCCTGCAAGATATCTCATCTGCTGGACAATTAGGATGGGATTTTTGCATAGCTCTTCCAGCAGTGTGTCTGCAGAAGTGATAGCTATCTAGGATTTAAGTTCATTTCCCTGAAAATCTACATAGGCAACAGTAATTCCTAGTTATGTTCACATGAGGCTTCACAAACAGATTTCTCTTCTGAAAGAAGTAGTCACTATGTAAAGGATCAGTCTGATAACTCAGGCATGCCAGGCTGCTGGAAAGCTGGTTCCAGACAATGGGCTGTTGTAGTAATACACTGAAAACATTTACAGATGTTTAATCTACTCTGAGTGCAGAGAGTAGCAGTTTGCTCTTCTGGCAGTGGTGTGATACATTGGAAATCAGTCAGACGTGTGTTAGCTGGGCTTGCAAATGGGTAGGAGCCAATAGCTAACTCTTGGCACTGTGGAATGTCATAATGTTCTCACCCACACAAGAAAGCCCAAATGAACAACTGTCTATTTAACTTTCTTAACTACACTGAACATTTTGATTTCCTGTTCAAACTTCTGAAAATTAAGGCAATTGGCCTTTCTCTTTCTCCCAGAGAATGCTTCCACATTTGGTCAGCTTAGTGCCCAAAGAGGCAATTAGCCATACATGTAAATTCATCTACAGGTGCAATTACTGTTAGTCCTAGTGGAAAGAAGCAGGAGAGAAAGAGGAAGAAAAAGTCATTAGCTATCTGTTTGTGCACAAATCATTAGATGAAATGTAAATCCATTTAGCAAATAGTATTCAGCCCTTCAGTTTCCAGGAGAACTTCTGAGACCCTGAATACAGCTCCAAACTCCACTGTGGCATGCTGTGCAATGGCCTTGTCCTTCTGCTGAATGCTCAAGGAGTGTAAGTACTGCCAGAGTATCGTGTAACAGGTTAACAGGTTCCTTCATAGTACAAGAACATCTTTGCTTAATTTGGCTGTGCATAAAAACTGAGCTCTTTACCTGGTTACATCAATGTGCTACAATTAAATTTATGATTTGCTGAGCCTTGCTGGATTCATCTAACCCAAGTGGGAAGAGGCTCCGTCCTATGAGTAACAACTTAGGGTTGCTGTTACATGACTAAAAGTCATTACTGTCGGCTGCTGAAAATTTATCAGTTTACACTGCATTGATGAGTAAAACATTCCTGAAGTCAGCTCAATCTAAATTTAAGGCATGTGCTCATAGAACACTACAAGTAAAGTTCATTAAATAAATGATAAGCAGATGCATTTAAGAAATGCAGGCACCCATATGACAAAAATACTTTCTTTAAAGCAGAACATTAAAAGGTCCTGCTTTGTATGTTTCATTATAAAGCACAGTAATAGGCCTTAAAATTTCAGGAAACCCAAGTACGAAATGCCACAACAGAAAATTCTTCTAAATCTAGGTTCTTTTTCCGTATTGCCCAACATTATCAATGTTGTTGTAAAATGCTTGCAAAACTTTCCTTCTTTTTGAGGCCAGATGTTCCCTAACTTTCACAGTAAATGTTACTCGGGTATTTCAAAGAAGTTAAATCCTTGACAATACTTTTGTGCATACCTGTATTTATCTCTCTAACCTGCAGATGTTCTTGGCCCTACTGAAAGTCCAAACTTATTCTGAATCTTGTAACATTTTGACTCAAAGGCCATTCACTGACTTTGAGTGCCATTTGCTAAACATGTTTGGCTAAAAATATTCCTTTGGTTAATTTTATTGTGTATTAGCAAGAATGCCCTGTTGTTTTACTATAAAGGAAGGCAATCAGGACTGTATGATGTTCCTTTGCTGTTTCACATACAGTGGTGTCATGCATTCATTGACCTATCTCCTCCCTTAGGTAAGCAGCTCTGCTTTTTTTCCCTATTCAAATATCTATACACATAAATATAATACATACATACATACATACATGTATGTATTAAAAAAAAAAAGGGGGGGGGGGGGGGGAAGAGGGTTTCTGGCTGCTTGTCACTTCTCTCTGAAACCCCTTCTAGATGTGCAACTGTCAGCCAAACGCTTCTACTGAGCCAGAGCCAATGCGGTGAAATGAGATCACATATGGTGGACACTGAGCGAAAGGATGCAGTACCTCTGAGACATGTTACTTTTACTGGATCCAGAGGACGTCTTTCAGGACCTGTCTCTCCTGACTGCACTGACCTTTTCCTTTTCCCAAGGCCGCATGAGTACTTAAGCTCATCGGTTGTGAAAACAAATCTGATGAGATATCGAAGGAGCCGCCGTCCATCTTTCTTGGATGAATTTACAGCCTCATCCCACTGTTTACTAGTGATGTAGACAGGGTAGTTGTTCAGCAACTGCTTGCTCCCCTGAAAAAAGGAAATATTTCCATTGCTTATTTTACAAGGCAAATAGCTAGTGTCAGCTGCAATAAAAACACATGCTTCTTAAGCAGCTGGGATACCACAGGGAAACACACACCGAGGTGAGCACATCATTGCTCTTACTGAGTACCTTTTCAATTATATTTCCATTTTTCATAACTGCAAGTTGGCAAGGTGAAAGGAACACGTTTAAGAGATGGCTACTGATAATTTGCACTTCAGCAAGTAGGTCAGAAAGTGCTGAGAACCAGCGACTAGATTATATATTTAAATATAACCTTTCTTCTTAATCTGTTAAAATGCATAGAAAGGGGCTTTGAAGAGCGTGATCAAATGGAACACTTCACAGCAGCCAGCAGTTTTCTTCAGAGGTGGCTCTTTTGGTCTATTTTTATAATAAACTCATCGCTTCTGTAGTGCACACCTGAAACCTGACAGCAGTTACATTACTGTGAGAAAACATAAAGAAAATAAATAAAGCAACTATGAAAACTAAAAGCTTCATTACTATTAATGAATGCCATATTAACTCAAATTACAGCTTTACACGAATGCCACCATGTCAGCTGGAAAGAAATTTTGCTTTTAACCTTCGTAATTTGTGTGCTTTAATATTCCAACATTAAATGAATGCTGAGGGACTAATTATGGGGATTCTTGTAATCCACACCCATTATAAACCCTCTTGAGTCAATTGTACCTCAATTGTGTTACTTTCATTCTTGCCTCCTATAAAATGCTACACTTTGTGATCAATCAATTAATATATGATGATACTGTTAATAGATTAAATCAATAAGGAGATTAACCATGCAAATAACCCAACACCATGCCCTCCTAGACACCTGTACCATGATGCCTGCAATAAAAGCACTTTAATAAAGTGTCTCTTACACTTGTATGTTACACTTGTGGTCAACTGCTGCAAAGTTACCCTCCCTGCTTTCACATCTCTGATATCTGAAAACTCTTCTAAGAACTGCTCTTGTTTCTTTTCATATGGTTATAAAAGCATGCTGGGGCAGCTTGGGAGCCTCTTTGAAGCTTTTCCTTGACATTTCCTTTAATTTTTTGATAGTTTGATAAGTAAGCACAAAGCTAAAAGCAGTGAAGGCTGTGAAGAGGGGGTCACTGAAGAGTCTTTTGGTACAACTTAAAACTTTGTCACCTCCCAGTGTGTGGAACACCACTAGGAGCATCACCTACATGATGGCATGCCACCTATTTGCCTCACTGCAGACCTAACTGGCTTTGTGCAAACCACCGCCAAGACAGCCCTGGGAAAATCCAAAACTCAGCAACAGAAGCCAAAATATAAAGGAGGAGATGGGCCTTGTTGCTCTGATGGCCAAATATCCCAACGCAGTTGGAGCTGACACTAATATTTCCTTGGCTTGTTCCCTCAGACATAAGGCACATCTAACCCTAATGTTGGCACTTTTTTTTCCAGCAGCTTGCTCCGCATCCCTTTTATTTATACCATACATCCCTGAAATCTCCTTTTTTTCCTATTAAGATAAAATACAATGAAGCAAGAACCTTTCTTACCAACACTTGTGCAACTGACTCTGGGCGCTGCCTCACTTTTGGGCAAGCCAAGCAGGAGCAGTGCAATGCCAGTCCTTGCACAGCCTTGTGCTCCAGGCTCGCTCACATGTGTTAGAGATGAATGCTCATGGGCGGCTTTGCTAAGCAGCAAGTTACCCTAAAAGCCACCTTTCTGTTTAAATGTATTGCTCTAATGGAAATGTGGGTTTTTAAATGTAGTGCAGGAAGGCCTTACATCTAAATTTCATGAGAGCTCCCATTACTATTAACTGTGGAGAAGGTAATAAATTTTGCGTAATTTCCTCAGCCCAAATTTTATTATACTTCTCTCTTATTCCCACTGAAATTTAGGATATTTTTCCTTGTTCTTCACCAAAGGCATGATGCAGTGTTATGATATTCTGTTGAACAATTACTCTGTTCCTGCTACACATACACTTTCATTACTTGCTGCCAGAGGAAGGCACTTCTGGGCAAAATATTTGTGGTAAGTATATGATGCAGTTTGATGCGTCCAGCAGTCATTAAACTAAAACAAACAGAAAACCTTCCAGAAATGAAATAAGCAGATCCTGAAGGATGAACTACAGTACAAATGTGTTCATGCTTGTATTTGTACATGATTAAACTTATGAATAAAAGATTAGCATCTAAGTGTTTAATTGAATAAAAAATTCTGTCACATCATGACAAGTGATTCCATGTGGGCAGTACAGGATGGCCCCATTTTCACAGTGCCGGAAAAATTTAGTTAAACAGAAGAGCATGAAAAAAGGAAGCACTGGAATATATTGGAGTGATAACATGCAATGATATATAAATATAAATATATACGTATTGCAATTTGTGCAGAGTAAAATTGAAGAGAGAAGCACTCTGATGCAAAGTCTGAACTGCTGCAAAGCATCTTCAGCAAAACTGTGCTCAACTGGACTCTGTGAGACTTGCACAACATGTAATTTATATGATGAGCAATAGGAGGTCAAACTAGACCTACATCTTCCCTCCTGTGATTTTGCTTGCGTGAATGACGTGTAGTGACATGTATGGACTATACATATGTAAGCATGCATAGAACAATCCCAAAATACAGACTTTTTACATGTCTGAAAAGAAACACACTGGAACAAAATTAACGAGTTACAGCAGAGCTGATACCCACGTCTATACGTTTACCTTCTAGAGAAGACATCCATTCCCCACTTTTTCAGTGAGAAGCTTTCAAAAGGCATATAATTACAAAAATCCCCACACTCTGCATAAGCACAAAACGGCCAACGTGTAACATTTTGTTTGGGATCCCTTCTGAAAAGAAAGGGTGCTCCGAAGACCTTCTGAAGTCATACAGTGGCTCTGGTGGCTAAATGAAGGAAGTAACTTGTAGTTCAGCTTAAACCAGCTCAGGGCCACATTAAACAACAGGAGGCTTTGTGGGAAGCTGGAGGCAGCCCCACTTTTTTTTCCTTTACAAAGCATTTGTTGGCCACAACACTTCCTCCATCTCTCTCTATTGGCTGACAGTGCCTTAGCCAACCAAGTGTTTGGACAACCAGTAGCATCTGCTTGGCTGGGAGAAGGAGGAGGGGGCTTCACCAGGCTCCCTGCTTCCAGCTACAGCATTCACCAGACCAGCCCCCGCCTGGAGTCCGCCTGTGACTCATCAATCACGTTCCCAAGGGAAGGGGAGAGAAAATTACCCAAGCAGGATGGATGCAGATGCACTAGTGATGACACTCTTACATTTTGGGGATTACTGTACCAAGAACGACAGTATAATAAAAGATTTTACATATTTTACTATTACATGTATTCTTCCAGTGACTTCTAATTTACTTTCCTACTTGTTTGCAATGAATTTTCAAACACAAAAATAAGTAACTTGTCTTCATTGTATACTACCTCAGTTGGATGGTCTGTTGGCTGTGGCACCATAAGTTGGTTGTGATGCTGAAGTACAGTCTTCAAATAATCTAAAACAGTCTGGCAGGGCACTGCATGAAACAAATGGCAATTACTGTATATTAGCCAGCTAGCACAAAATAAGAAAACAACATTAAATCAAGCAGTGTTATTCAGAATCTGTATACCTCTGTGAGATTTATTTCAAATAGGAAATATTCCTCATTTTGATTTGTGCTGTCATTTCATTCAATAAATACACAGCTGACTCTGTATTATTATTTCCTATGTGGAGATCTCTGACATTCATTTTATTTTCTGCCTGCTAGTTTGTAAACTAGGCTTTCTCTAGTTTGAAATGACAATTATTACAAATGCAAATTAAGTCAGCAGTAATGATAGAAAAAAAAAATAAATGTGTAAATACGGTAAACAGCCCAAACCGTACAAATAAGAAAACATCCAAGGACTAAACCATGCAGTGATTAACACATAAACATGCTCTAATGTTTCTGAAACCACAGCATGATTAACTATATCACACGGATTTAATGATTCATATACTTTAATTTTTATTTATTTATTTATTTTTAAATAAAACTAGGTGATAGGCATATTGCTTTGTCTTTCCCTTATCCTTCCCCCTTTTCATCCCCATTGCTCTCATCCATTTCAGTAAGTTGTACCAACATCCTATTCCCTTCTGCTGAGGTGATGGGTTAATTAGGGATGATTCAATTACAGGTCTCTCTTAAGCAGATGCTGCCACATCCCTGATTAACTCCGGAGTATTTTTGAGACACAGTTCTTTTCTCCTGAGCCTGAAACGCAGTAGCAGACTTCAACAGATATTAATCCAACATTAAAACTGACTCCTCCAAGACTAAATAAGCATCATTTTAAAGGTACCAGTCTCACATTTTGTGAGGCTTGTTTCAGTAAAGTATTCAGAGATGTTCTTAGCTTCAGCTAAAAATCCAGAAAAAGAAATCTCAATGTTCCTCCTTATTTATTTTTTTAGTTTCCAGCCTTTACAGCTGGCATCTGGGGCTTCGTCTCAAGCTGGCAATCAGAAAGCAAGCACTCAAATCAGCAACATTCTATGAAGGCAGGATTTACAGTAGCCTTCCCCAATATTTTGCACTCTTTCCTGGGCACTCCCAGTGGGTAATAACAAGCCCCTGCCTAGGCAGTGCTCTCTGCTTAGCCCTGTGCGAAGCAGTGTCATACTCAGTGGTCTGCACATAAAGCCATGCAGAGTCCCTGGCATGGGTAACAAATTCCTACCAGATCATTTCACCTCAGGCTGATGTATCTGTAAAGACTCCTATATAATTTGATATAACAGGTAAGTACTTTGCCATGAAGTTGTGAGCTTACGTGTTGGATAAAAGTTAGCACTTCCAGTGACCTGGACTATAATATCTCTGGTGATCTCACTGCTTATTACTAGACCAGCAGCATAGGTGCTACACAGTGACACTGCTGAAGTGTAAGAGGAAGAGAGCATGTGTGCTTTTTTGTAAGAAAAAAAAAAAAAAAAAGAGCCTTTTAAAGTAAGTCATCAGATGGCTTTGGAAAATGTTTCAATTTCGAAGAAGTCAGAATGGCAGTCAAGCTTAATAATCTCACCAACCTGCTCGGTAACCTTTTAATGACAGCTGTGCTGCAGCCTATAGCAGCAATCAGAAATAAACAGTACAATAAGTTCTTAGGTGGAATAAAGGAGAAAAACGTGCTAACTACAGGTGGTACATTGGATATTCTTCAGAGGGCATAGAAAAAAAGATTTGGCTTTTCTTCCCCATTTTTATATACAGGAAAGGTTATGGAGAAAGAATATATATAAATCTTTTTGTCCCTGTGGACTGGCTAAATGAGACGGTATTTGAATATCATTTCCTTACATTTTGTTCAGCACAACCAAGCCCCTGTGGTCCAGTGCTAGGTGACTGCTGCTTGCCTGAAGAGCTCAACAAAACAGTGCTGTCCAAGTCCCTGCAGAAAATTAAATACTGAGGACATTGTAACCTGGTGAAGAGGAGAAAGCTCCTTTTAACTATTTGACTGCTTCACATGAGGTTGGAAGTATTCTAGTAGAAAAATTGAAACTATGCCCTACTCAAAACACATCGCTTTTGCCTGTGTTTGCTGTTTGATGTGTCCAAAATTAAGTCTGAGCTAGGGATGCCTATGCACAGGATACTCCATGTTTAAATACATGTCCGGGGAACACAAGGGTCACAAAGACTTGTTCCAGGAAACTTCAGAACCTGTGTGATAGGGTCACCAAAACCTCCTACTCAGATACCTGGGATCTTCTGGCAGGTTACAGGAAAAGCGCAAAGAGATATAATGGGTGATTCCACCACTGCTGAAAAGAACTGATCCTCAGACCTGGAAGAGAGCTAAGGAATAGCTGGGAAACGTGAAGAATGTGAGAAGAATCCTACTCCTGTCCTTGGAAGTCACTGCTCTGAATGTGCCCCTTTTTGCCTAGGGATTTCATTGAGTACATACAGCTGCCAAAGCACTGGTTCTTCCCTGGAGCTTCAGGGATCTCCAGGCCTTATGAAGCATTCTTCCACATTCTTCCAAATGAACGGGGCAAAAGTGAGAAGACAACAGGAAAGTATTCAACCTGTTGTGTCCCTGGTACAAGTATAGCTCTAATCGTTCCCTGCTGAGAAAATGCTTTCACACTGCTGGTAAAAAAAAAAAAAAATAAAGGTGCTAAAAACTGGCTGAAGTATATAAACGTACAATCAATGAATATACGGATGTTACAGTATAGCAGAAGCTTAGCTACATTGTTGTTACACCAAAGCAGAAAAGACAGGGACACTCACCCATATCCTGGGCTCACTTAAGAAACTCCAGAGCAGGGATCTCCAGAAGAGATCCTTTCCCCCTGGCAGTCAGCTCTTAAATAGGTCTAGGAGAGGTGCAGCCAGGCTCCACCCTTCCGGCAGCACAGGAGAATTGCCTTCACCTGTGCTCCCAGGGCTGACTCATTGCTCACCTCAGGTGATCAATCAGAGGTCCAGGCTGTGATTCAGCATTTCCCATACTTCCCAATAATTCTACCTTCACAAAAGCGATAAAGTTTCAAGCACAAAACTGTATGATTTTTGTATTGTTCTGGTAACTGATGGACTTTGAGCACTTCTGACCCATAAAATCCTCATGAATCACACAACTTGCTGTTGGCACAAATAACCCCTGCCTTTCAAACATCACATGCTGCTTGTGATCCAGTCTTCTCGGGCTGCCGTTTCACTAAGCCTAAAAATGAAGCCTCAAAGAGGGCAGTGCGAGGCCCCAGAGGCAAAGGTTCAGGTTTGGTTCCATGCCCTTCACTGAGCTTTACAAATACGCCCTTTGCTGAGAGATAAGAGGAGGTGTTTCCTCTGAACTCTGTAGTAAATGTAACTTTAGAAGAGCATGTGGTTCCCAACAAGTATGAATAAAGATGTAAGCCTGGTCACTTATTCATTTTGTGTTTATTTTGCTTTGATTTGGTCTCTAGAGAGTTAACAGGATCATAACCTGGACAGCCAATTCTCTGCATGCTTCTGCATGTATCAGGTAACGTCAATGCTATTACTATCAGGGATCTGTGCTTATTGTAACCAAAGTGAAAGATGCTAATGTAGAAATAATGTTTGATCTGATTTAGTAGAAAGCCTGGGAGGAGGCAGTAATTTTTCTGCCCACTAGGAAGAAGTTCCCACGGCCCTTACCTTCTGTGTGACTCAGGAAAGACAGCAGCACAGCAACCTGGCCTGCAGGGAGGGACAAAGGAGTGAGATCTCTGAGCAAGCTCGACGGCGAGAAGGTGCTAGGAGAATTGTTGGAAAGGCTGGCCGTGCTGAGATGCAGAGCAGAGACCAAGCAGAACACTCTCAGAGGTAGCAGAGCTTCATTGTTAATTGATCAAAGTTACAGACCTCATTGTTATTCCACACAGTAAACTTTGTTTCTGAATGCTGTAACAAGTGTTCCTTTGGCATCGCTTGTCACAGCTTTCTCTGTGGAATAGCCTATTTTCTAATAAACAGTTGGCTGTATCAACCACCAACTATAGTGGCTACAAAGTTTCCCATGCCTCACCCATTCTACAGATGGTGTGAGCTGGTAAAAAGCAGAAACACTAAAGGCATCCTAGCCATGCAGGGTCTACTCTTGGCTGGTTATTTTTTGGTACCTACTAACTCTCCATTAAAAATGCACACTTTATTTCAGGTCTGCAATTTTCTTTTTCTTCTGTTGTGCTTCCTCAGACTACTGGAGGACAAGTGCTTGTTCCCTGTTATGCACTTACAGTCAGCAGCCAGATTGTTTCTCTTTGCTAAGCCAAACACTAACCTTCCTAATTTTCCAGGGAAACAACTCCTTCACAGAAGGCTCCAGATGCTTTTTTTAATTATTCATTTTCTACTGTTTCTCATCCCTGGCTTTCATTCACTACTACCAACTTCTCCTTTACTCCATTTATTACGTTTCTAATTGTCCCTTTGCTGACCCACTAATGTTACCATTTCTGTAACCAGCAGGAATCTCCACCTCCTATATAGTCTTTGGGGACCTTCAATAAAATGCTTTCAATATTTCCCAATTATCACCCACCCTTTCTTTTTTACTCTCAGCTCCAACAACATTCTTTGGTTTTGTGAAGCCAAATTATCGTAAAGTGCCAAGAATATTTGTAGCATTGGTTTGGTCTGCACTCATTCTTCTCATTATATACATTGACTCATCATCACTTGTGCTCTGACCTGTCAAAACATGGCCTCCATTGCAACACAATGCAGGTGGGGCTCTGACCTTCCAAGAAAGCAGGTGGCAAGAAATCTGGTTATTCTGTTCCTTAATGAGATGTGGTGGTCTGAAGCTGATACTAGCTAGCATCTCTCCCTGTGCCTCACAGAGCAGAGCATGGATTTCAGCACCACAAAATTGAGAAGTGTGCACACGCACATCTGTCCCATTCCGACTGACAGCTGTTCATTAAGACTTGCTTGTCACTGCAATGTGTTCTCCTTTGCTTGACCTTGAGCTATTCTTCACTTGAAGTTCATTTCAGGGCATTTCTAAAGTGATGTCTGACTGTCAAAAAGATGTGACATATGATATGGGACCTGCTGAAAAGGTGAATTTCTTATAACATTAATTGAGACCCTTCCCTGTCTGAGATTTGGACAAGTGTGCAGCATAACATAACTTGTCTCATTTCAGCCTATACACACATTTATTTCAATAGTGAGCTGAAAGCTGTGTAGATAACCTGTAAAGAGAAGTTGGGGTGTGTTGAATTAGAAAAAGATTGAAGGGCAATGAGAGATGGGAGTTAGTAATGAGTTCCAGATCTCAGTGCTCAAGTCCTGGCAAATTTGGATTCTTTTAATTGGGTAGCAAAATAAAAGCAGCTCTCTTTTTTAGAGAAAGCAGACAGCAGAAAGCTGAGAGCTGAGGAATCAACATTACATGCACAAGGGCATTAAAGATTGGCTGAAGTGGCCCATCACCACTGCCGAAAGCAGGGAAGGAAGCAAAAAAAAAAAAAAAAAAGACAGCAAATATCCTCTTACTTCTAAAATGTCTCTCACTTGTGCTTTCCGGGAATGAAAAACCATGTTACTTCTGTAAATCTGAATCTGAAGAGGCATTTTATTTCTCTTAATTTTCTTTTGCACAAACATTTCTTTCAGAAAAAAGAATGTGCTGCTTCCCAACCTCCCATGGCTTTTATTTCTGCCTCTGCTCCTTCCCTCTTCACTGACTTAATAGAAGTTGCCTATTCTCCTTCAAGTCTCAGCCACAGCTGCAAAGTCTGCAGGACAGGGACCTCTCCTATCAAACACCATATTACATTTACACTACTAACAAGTAACAGTGAAACCAAAAACTTCCAGGAAGCAGGAACCACAGAGCATGTCACACAAATACTAATGCCTGATCTTAATAAAAACACAAACCCAAGTCCAGCTGCAAAAGCCAGACAAGCTGGGGGATGAAAGGACTGAGCACAGCCCTGCTGTGAAGGACATGGGGGTACTGGTGAATGGCAAGCCAGTAGTGAGCCCTCACAGCCCAGAAAGCCAACCATATCCTGGGCTGCATCAGAAGAAGCACCACCAGCAGAGCGAGGGAGGTGATCCTGCCCCTTTACTCTGCCTCTACTGAGGCCTCACCTGCAATACTGCATCCACATGTGTAATCCTCAGTACAGGAGTGACATGGACCTGTTGGAGTACATCCAGAGGAGAGCCACAGAAATGATCCAAGGGATGGAACACATCCTCTCTGCGGACAGGCTGAGAGAGCAGGGGCTGTTCAGCTTGGAGAAGGCTGACTGTGGTGAAGCACCAGAACAGATTGCCCAGAGAGGTGGTGAAAGCCCCGTCGCTGAAGACTTTCAAGGCCAGGCTGGATGGGGCTCTGAGCAAACTCGCGGAACTGTGGATATCCCTGTTCATTGCAGGGGAGCAGGATTAGATGACTAGTAAAAGTCCCTTCCAACTGTAAGGATTCTATCACAAGTCAACCAAATCTCTGCAAATCTGCAAGAAAGCCTGCCTGCACAAATTCCCATGGGTTTTCACAAGGGCAAATCTAACAATGAATGGACCAAAAAGCCTTAATAATGCCTGGTGTGCCACACTTAGGTGTTATTAAGTTCAGGCTGGTTGGGTGTTAGCTGCACGTTGAAGTTGAAAGCAGAGCCATGCTACAGGCGGATTCAAGCAGGCCCTCTTGCAGAAGAGTCCCGCTAAAGCTGGTGGCAGCTGCAGTTGAAGCTTGTAGGGCAAGGGAACCTCACACTTTGAAGCTGAACAGGCCAGAGATCAGACCAAAACATCCCAAGCTTCAAGGGAAACCATGGAACTGGTTAAGCACGAACATCAAGAAAAAAGAACAACAAAAAGAAACATGAAAAACTGTTCATCATAACCCTTGATGGCTGCTTTATCTCTGCTGTTGCTGTAGTAGGCTCTTTGGAAATGTGATGCTCTGCAAGTATAAAAGAGACAGGATTTCTAGAGGAATGTAGTGTGTCTTTTATTAGATCATTCAACTTAGGGAAAAGAGTCAAGCCCTGGGCACACAAAATGTTCAGGAACACTTGTCTGACTTTTTCATTACCCTGATATTAACTTTATCTGCAAACCCTGCTTTGCTTTGGCTACTTTCAGCTAGCACCAGCATCTTCTTATATTATCACCTCTACATTTTAGGGCTTTGTTCACCCCTGTTCTTCCTCCTTCTGCTACTGGGAGGAGGTAAGAGGTAAGAGTAATTACTGCAGTCATCACAGATCACTTGGTCTTACTTCCTTGTGCTTTTCTGCTACTTTCAGGCTAGTTTGCCTGAAATCATACAGCAAAGCAAGAGCACCAGGAAGCAAACACTCACACATGACCCCACACCTTTGCTTCTAACACGCAGAAGTATCTGTCTTCTCCCTTCTAGGCAGAAAGCCATGAGAAAACCCTGCTGACAACAGTGAAAGAGAACTGCATAATAATCTTACCTATTACATGAGCTAGATCCAGGCCTTACCTGCAGTTTCACAAATAAATCTTTAATTTTAGTTTTGGGAATGGATCGCAGACCTGGTTATTTTAATACTGAAGACGGAGATTAGGCCACATTTTCTCCCTCATACAGATGGATTTACTCTGCTTTTCATGGTCTTAGAACCTTAAAGAGCTAATGGCAAGTTGGCCAAACTTCCTCCAGGAATTACCTAATCCTTCTAAAATTGTTCTCCAAAATGAGAAAACACACTGAACAAAAACGCTTTCCTGAACTGAACACTTACAACACCCAGAGCTTCTGTCTTAGAAAACAAACAAAACAACCCAGAGAAAACTGCACAAACTGCAAAACATCGCATTGCTCCTCAACAAAAGCACTGAAGTACAAGTTTTTCTTCATACATTCACATAGCCGAAAAAATTACGATTTCATACAAATTTAGATATTGTTTCAGTGAAATGGGTATTTTTTGAGAAAACAAACACAAATAAAATGTAAGCAATATTTCATTCATGTAATCATTCTTCTCCAGTGGTGATCATCCAAATGGATGATGTTAGGCTATGGGAAAGAGAGTACCAGAGGGCACCTATAGCAAGAGGGCTACAGAGAAGAGTGCTGAAAGGAGACAAATCTTTTTGCGTGTCCAAGATTCTGTTTTTATAGTATCTGTTAAAAAACAGAAGTGGTTGCCTTCACATTTCCTGAAGAGACACTCTTCCTGGCTGTCTTTCTGCATGCAATGCAAACAGCGCTCTGCAGATCTCCAGTCAGACGTGCAGGACAGGTATTATTAGCACGCAAACTCTCAGGGATTTTGAAAGGCCTTTTGCATACAGAACACAAAAAAAGGAAAGCTAAGTGTTTCAGGAAAGGGATGAAGTGATTCATTCACAGTTATAGAACAGAAGGGTCGGGCTGGTGCTTTCATCTTGCTTATACTGCTTCTAACATGAGCCTCAGCTTCCATGCTGCAGGCACTGGGCAGCCCTCATTGCCCTCCAGGCACAGCAGTAGCTCCTGACAGGGCCAACATGAAGCCAGCACAGCACTCCTTCAACAGCTGGATGGCATGGTATTGTTGCATCCATACTAACTCAGCTGCCTCAATGCTACATCAGTTGCTCTTATGGAGAAATTTCTCTGCACTTATGGCCCTGCTCGGCCTGCTGGACATAAGTGTGAGATGCACAAAGGAGCAGAGAAGGAGGCTTGTGCTCCAAGATGGCTCTGAAGTGGCAGGTGGGACCAACACCACTGAGACATTTCGCTTTCAGGAAAGTCTGTGTGCCTTAGAAAAGAGCCAGAAATGCCTTGATCAGCTCTGGGCACTATTCCTGCTTACATACGGAGCATTTCAAGTTACAGAGCAATTTCTGTCAGCAGCTCTGGTAGCAGAACGTGGCTAGAGCAGAACCAGGATGTGAGGCAGAAATACTCAGACACAATCTTGATTTGCTTAAAGTCACCCACTAGCAGCTATGGGACTGCAAGAGAGCCCAGATCGTCGCCTAGCATGCAGCAAAGTCATATGGGACTTCGTGTGGCTCCTGATGTTCACTCCAACACTTCAAGCCTATACTCATATGTCACCCAGACAGTATCAGGTGACTTGTGATTGTATTATGTTGGCTGGTGAAGTCATTCATCCTTGCACATTTATTTTATTTTTTTCTGCTTTCTCTGACACACCACTAACAAGGCTTTTCAGTATTGCTGGGGGGTGACAAAGACCATGTCTACATAACTTTACTCACTTTTAAAGTGAGATGAAGGGTAACCATGATGACCCACGTGAGCACTGTTTGCTTGGGCTGGCATTAACCCTGTAACAGGTAAACGCAATGGGATTTGATTGACAAAGAGCCAGAGTATGAATAAAATGAATGCCAGTCAAAATGCAGAATGCGGATCCCATCAGGCTAACCTGACTGCTGCTCTTTACTGAGGTTTGATTGAAAAAGTTTGGTTGAACAGATATAATATACACAGGCTCCTGAAGGGCTTTTAACTATCATGTGTTACCTGCAAAAACAGCAACATACAACATCAGTAGACTATAGCACACATTCATTAAGAAACTGCTGCTGACATCTCTAGTGTTTGTCACTGGGGGAATTATCCTGAATAAATGTGTTTCTAGCAAGGTTCTACAGGGACTGACTGCAGTCTCAGTAACATTCATCAGTTCTAACCAGGATCAGGAAGTTAATTTAAAAACAATAAAAATACTATGGATAATTCAAAAAACTGTGAACCAGCAAACAGTGGGAAAAGTAGTGTATCCAAAGCAACATGGATTATGTAGTAAATTAATACAGCCAAAGACAAAGTGGGTATGTGTAGGAAGAAATGCAGACAGAAGGAGAAGCTGCCTTCTGGGAAATGAAGAGACTATTTCTCCTTCAGCCAGGAAGATATGAGCATATTGTACGTATTTCCAGTGCCCAAACTTCAAAGAAATGAGCAGAGGGGAGAAAAGAACTATAAAGAAGGTTCCAATACATACTGGTAGCTTTAAATAGCTCTGTCTGCTTAGTTTATCTAAAGATGAAAATTAAGCCAACTTTCAATTTCTAAGCACCTTTGTCTGGAAGAAGTGCTTGGTGGTACACAGCACTTGATTTAGCAGAACAAAGCATACAAGCCTGGAAGGAAGCTGATTTCAGATAGCCAGGTAGGGAATGAGGCACACATTTTCACCCATATGAGTAACTGCTGGAGTCAGTCACCGAGGAAAGAAGCAGAGCCACCTGTAGAGTCTACAGGTCAGCATGGGTGGCTTTCTGGGATGTTACTTCCATAAAATGTTATACTTTAATCAAAGTAAAAAAGAAATTGGGTTCAATACAAGCCACTGACTGAAAGTCGCAGGTCAAATTATAGATTCTAGCAGAAATCCAACTGATTTCTGACCTCATGTTTCTAAAACTAGAATTCAGCGGGAGCTAAAGTTCACACAACTCCATCACACAGTGTTTCCACGTGATCACTACTAATCACTACTAAATCCAGCAAGAACATACGAGTGACTCCAGATTTTGGGAGCACTATTGGGAAATATTCTAAATGTTGAATCTCCTCTGCTCTGAACAATGTTGGTTATATGATTTGCTGGTACCACGAAGGGTCCAATACATAAAGGAAAACACAATGCAAATAATTAATGGTAACTGGGGAGAATGATGAAAATGAAAGCTTCTTTCCTGATTGCTTTTTGCTCAGATTTTGAGACTAAGTATTCAGGATGCTGCCTTCTTTCTTTCTGCACAGTTAGCAGCTTTGGAGTATTTTCTCTCTTGCAGTCCATACTGAGTTATCTGTACCTTCCTGCCAGTTAGAGATTTGTTTAATGAACTTTGCATGCATCTACTCCTAGCACTGCAAAGTTTAGTAAGCAAAACTGTACCTCCCTAGCATTCAGAGATGTGGAAAAGAAGTGTGGTGTACATATATTTTCTTTGATAACTTCTAATTTGCTTGAAGTATTACTCAAGGTGCATTTTCGCTTCTCCTTCAAGTTTAGAGGATGTGGGCATAAGATACCTTGTTCTCTTCTGATCCCTCTCTTCAAGTATCTCAATGCATCTTAATAATGAGCAGTCTAAAGAGTCTAAAGATTAAAGAGATATGAAAAGGTTTTCACAGACAAGCCTTCTATTGGATAAGGTTATTCTGTCTGCTTTCTTTCCTCCAGTGTTGCAATGGAGAAGTTGCTAAGTCTTTTGTTCTCTGGGTTTTATTGGAAAGTGAATGGGGGGAGATATATCTATACCTCTCACAGAACTAAGAGCAGCTTAAGAGATACTATTCAATACAAAAGCTGAACTAATTTTGTTGAAGGTAAGGATAAAACTTTGAATAGCTTCATTAAGTAACCAAATCAGGAGCCCGCAAGGGGAATTAGATTCATAAGCTGCAACATTACTTAGAGAACAACACAGGCAATTAGGTATAAAAGCATATATTTGAAATTACCATGATAAACCACCTGATGCTTGGAATTTGGAATTACAAGTATATCCCATCCTGAACACTGCTCATCAGTCTAGAATTCACAGTTCACATGGATAAGTAACAGCAGATAATTTTTCAGTGGGCACAGCTATAGGAATTTAGGGTAGAGACAAATGCCAATGTTTTATAACTATGACTGCAAACTTAAAAAAAAAAAAAAAAAAAAAAAAGCAACTAGAATGTAAAACCTCACCTCAACTACTTCTATCACTGACTGAAAATATTACATAGCAGGGGATTGTTTACCTGGAATGCTCTCCAGCTTTCTACGAAGCTCCTCATTTTCTTGTTGCAATGAAATTACCTCCTGTTCAAGCTCTTGACACCGAGGGCAGTAACCTTCCTCTTCTTCTTCCTCTTCCTCCTCTGGAAGCGTAGAAGATGATGGGTGACCATGAGATTCAGAAGTTGCTGGAGATGTCCATCCACCTAAAGTGTGTACTGGAGAGGTTGAAAGTGGATCCACATCTGCCAAATGGCTAAAATCATTTACTGACGAGGTGTTCTGAGAAGGGAAGCTCCCAGAAAGCAAATAGTTCTGAAGCGAATCAGTAAAAACTCTCAGAAAGGCTGAGGTTTGTTGTTTCTTTTGCATATACTGCATCTCTATGTCTAAAATGTCTGACGTCTGACTATGGACCATTTTTCCAAGCTGACATTGCTCTTGTCTTTCACTATAATTTGGGTTTTCCTGCTTTATACAAGAAATCATTGACTGAGAGTGATTGTTGTCCAGTAGTTTTCCACCACAATTTAAAAGACTTAGAACCCGGCTGCACTGTTGGGCAAAGGCATCCAGAATCATTCGACTCTCTGAAACAAAAAAAAAAGATGAATCACAGCAACCTAACACAAACAGTTACGCCAGGCAGCAGCAGCTAGATGAATGCATGCAACCATTTACAGTAGCAGGCATTTTATTTCTGAACATATTAAAATTATGGCTACTGCTTTAATACTTCTGCAACACTGCGATTTAAAACAATCCTGACTTTGCTTCTATTTTGAGAGCGCCCTTGTGCCCTTGCTGTTAACCAGAAATGCACTGTGATGATAGTCAGTGCTTAGTGCCATGTTCTTTCAGAGAGATTAAGACAGAGAAATGGGGGAAAAATATAAATTCCATCCAATATGCCACAATAAAGTTCACAGGAGCATTTCTTTCGAAGCAGATTTCAAGCCGTGGTGAGCATTGCCTATACCTATCTGCAGGACTTTGTGCTACACCTTCCTCCTATGCCCTGCTCCTCTCCAACAAGGCTTCCAAGCTTCAGTTTTTCTCCCTTTCACTTTTGCTGCACTTACCTGGCATTGGGCATAGGCCACTTCATAAGACCCACTCCATTTACATGGATTTTAAAGGCTCCTTTTGTTCTCGCTTCCAAAGAGGTCCAGAAAAGATTCGGGAGCAATGCTTTCTGTTGTGACTGCCCACAAAGTTGTGGCCATGCTGCTATCCCACAGCAGATAAAAGGGGCTGAGCAGTTTCTGGAAGCAAGGAAGCATGCCACTCCATGAACACCTGGACCTGCCTCTAGTGATAGGAGGAGCAAAATACACCACCACTACAGGATGGCTTACTTCTGTAGGATCTGTGTGTGTAGAGTTGAGCTGCTATAACAGTGCCCGCACTAAATGCAAACAGCCAGTGTGTCTAGCTCTGATTTATGGTATGACCTGCTACTTTCCCTGATACCAATGTCTTTAAAAAAACTATTTATAGCTTATAGCAGAGTTCTTCTAGGCATCTGAAAGATGTAACTAACATTTTTTGCAGGAAATAAAAAAAAGTGGTAGATTTAAGCACTGCCAAATTTGGAGAGCTCTTCTAAGACAGGCTTGACTTTTAGTAAGTGACAAATGCATTCGCTTTTGAAAAGGCAACCTGCTACAGATGTATGGAACTAAGCACCCCAAACCTTCACTTAACTTAAACTTGTCACTAGAGGTGAAAAACACAGCCTCGTCACACTGATAACACGTAAAGACCAGAAACTCTGGGAATTCAGATCTTTAAGAGATGGTGCTTTTCACAGCACTTCTCCATCACCCTGCAGTTTTGTTTGCTGGTGGAAAATTACATCATCCTGAGGTTAGAACAGCTGTCCTGCAGAATATCTGAAATGACACTAATTTGGATTTTTACCATCCTGCAGCTGTCAATAAGGAAGAACTAAGGCAGCATACACATGCTGCGAGTCTTAAGTACAGACGGAGTAGGCCTTGCTGACACACAACCCAAGGGTGTCATCTCCTGAGGACTCACACAGGTAAGAAGAGAGGCATGAGGAAGACAGAAGAGAACGTGCAGTGCAGTGTTCTGAGATGTCTGGGAACAAGATGAGAGCACATCAGCATGTGAAGTACAGGGGGCTCTGAGACAGCTCTGAGCAGCCCCACAATCTGTGCCAGCAACTCACATCACACCCTCACTTTGAGTTCTGACCAAGCAGGACAGATTCCTCCATCTTTCTGTCATCAAAAATGCTTGGGTGCTTGGTAGCCTCTATACCCACTGTCACTTCCAAAAGCAAGGAGTCCTGGTGACACTGCAGCTTTCTAACTGGTACCTATGGACAAGAAAGGAAATCAGGAAACTAAAATACCACTAACACTCTCAACTTGTGCTTTCTTTCCCTTATGTCTTTACTTCACATATTTTCCCTTTAAAAATATGAAAGGATATTGATTGGAACTTTGCAATCCTTCTACAGAGCAGTTTTTCATTCATTTTAATCCTATAATCCGATTCCAGACCTGAAGTCATATTTACTGTTTGTATTTTAATCATTATGGTCCCTGTTGACAAAACAGTTACTCAGTTTTTTTGCATATCTCTCTTGCAAGGGGACGAAAAATGAATGAAACAACTGAAAGGGGATTAGATTAGCATAGGAGACGCTATTCTAGTATTACAGCTCCTGCTAAAACACGGCCAGGAATAACCTGCCATTTCAAATACCAGTTCTGAAGAACACTTTAATAAATACTGCCATCAGTAAAGATAAAATTAGTGATTAGTTTTGTTATAAAAATGAATGCCTTAACGCATTCACTGTGATAACGGCTTAAAACGTAGCTGAAATTTTATACAGAAATGACAGCATTGATTTAATCTTCAGTTCAGTATCAGATCTACTACAAAGACACAATAACAGCAATTACTGTCTTTTTTCTTAGCTTTAACCCATACCCAAGGATGTAAAAATGAAAGCTGTGACACGGTGAGGCTATTACAGAATGTGAGCACAAGGATTTGCAAATGCTTTCTGCCAGTGCCACTGGGCAGTGACAGTGAGAGATGCCCTCAGCACACAACCCTGGCTCCATGTTGAACCGTGTACCACTGCAAAGTACACCACTAATACTACATGTACCCACAGTCTGAACAACCCTGAGTGAGAATGGCAACTACAGTTATTCCTTGTGATGGAAAGAAAAATAAAAACAAATGCTGCCTATTTAGCATTTATTATAGAGCTTGGTATTCCAGCTTTTGCAGGGTGACTGTAATTAGAAATGCAAGCAGCATGCAATGTCTAATCAGTAATAAATGACAAAAAAATTGTTTTAATGTGAATACTACCGAATAATCACAGATCTATGATTCTTAATTGATTTAATGTAATGTATGTATTTTCTAGGAAAGAAGGATTCTGCTGAAATGACTGCACCAGACTGAAATAAACTACTTACTGAAACTGTCTTGTGACACTCCTCTTCCTTATTACAATGCTCACCAACCATGTAATTCTAATGTGTCAGACCCTGCAGTCTTCAGTCTTACAGAACTCCTATTGACTTCAGCTCCACTTCTGCCTGGAGGTGGGCTTGCCACATTAGGCCCATAAAGTGCTAACAAGAGATGATTAACTCACCAGAAGTGTAAGCAGTTCTAAACGGACTATTTCTCTGAGAATGCAAGCAACCAGCTGACAACATTACCACGTGGCAAATGAGGGACCAACTCCCAGATACAGTTCTTCATTTTCACTTCTTTCTCTCATTGATACTAGTTTGTTTTTTTGTTTGTGTGTTTGTATGTCTCTGAAGCTGCCAGACTGAAGACAAGGGTTTAGTAAGAGCAATCGCATGAAGCTCAACCAGATGACCTATGGCAATGCATTAGAAAAGCTGTCTGGAAAGGCTTGTGGGTGCTACATCAGATTTTTCTACACCTAAGGATCTTTTCAATTCTTAGACCAGACAGCTTTATTAATAGACACTTTGCTGGATCTCAATAGATCCGCATTCAAGTGTTGGCTTTTCCATGGGTTTTCCTCTGCGACCTCGGGTGGATGGTATGAAAAGATGTCTTTACTGAGCTACTGAAGGGGTCCAAATGACACACATTCTCTCCTGTGGAGAATGTACCCATTCATATTTGATCTTCAATAAGATTTGAAGTTTCGATTTCAATAATCTCACTCTTCACTTTGCAGCGTTTCAGATTTTTATCTCTTGATTTGTTGAATAACTGTATTCTATTTTTTAAGGTCCTGGGGTAACAGCTCTGTATCCCCAAATGGCTTTGTCCTTGTATACAAATCTTCTCATCACATGGTTAGATAAGAACATTGCTGCCTGAGTCAAAACTGGGAGCATGTGACACCCTGACTAAGGGATGCTTTTGTGGGCATTTTACATGAAGATCACTGAGACACTCCAGCACAATTGATCCATCCACTCCACATAAGTATTTCCAACTTCTTGCTTAAGGCCAAATTGATGCTCTCTTCACCTTCTCTATTCAAATATAGACATATATAAATACATACATAGCCTGGACACAATAGAAATTGCTTAATTAGTCTTGTTAAGCATGCCAGGTCTTTAGCACTACTGCCTCTATGACAGCTCTGCTTGTCTTGCTTTCTACTTACTCCCTTCTTAAATTTCAAGGCACACTGTAAGGTCTACATCATGCTTTCCTATGGAAAAGAAGTTACTTTTGGAGCCCATCATGCTGTTTAATGCAAACAATAATAAAAATAAAAAATACACATTATTTCCATACCAAGAAAATATTTAAAACACTAAACTAATAAAGAACTGATGCTCCAAAGGAGAAAACAGGTGTTTGCCCATATTTTGAATGTACTCGTGTGGATTATACTGCAGCAGTCATAGCAAGCACTGCTCACCTGAGAAAAGGGGAGGCTTGTATTTGCAGCACAGCTTCCCATTTCTCACAGTAAGATGACATTTCTCAAGCTGAAGCCTCCCCTGAAAGGTGGGGTCCCAAGCTGGACCTTCCCTCACAATGAGGCAGGGTGGAGAACCCCTCTGCTCTTCATCCTTCCCACAGCCCTCTCCCTGCTGTTGTTTTGGAGCCCCAGCCAGGGCAGTCTCTTAGTTCAAAGACGACACTGCTTATTTCTGGCAGGAGCTCTGAACACTTGCATATGCTTGAAAACATGGAAGCATCCTTACTCATCCCCTTTGGCTGTGTTATAGATGCCCACTTTCAAAATGAGACTCGGTGCTCTGAATCTACAAGCCTCAGAAACATCGTGCCTAAAGATTAAAAGCCAGCTGTATCAAGTGTTTAAGCTGCCAGACCAGAGTAAGATGTACCAGGGATGGCACTGTACCAGTCAGTTTATATTCTGTTACCTACACATGTGAAATGCCAACAGAAAGCGGGAAACCCCTGAAACAGGTGTTGCTGTAGAACTGCAGCTCTCTCTCACTGCACTGTAGATAAGCTAAGGGGGAAAACCCTGGAAGCCAGGGTAAGGCCTACCTGCCCTCTGCAGAACAACAGCACACAGCTCAGACTGTGGTGACAACCCACACGGAACTCCCCTCCTGCACACTGTGGCAAGTCTGAGGTTTGCTTTCTTCTATTTTGTCTGTCCTACTTGATAGCTCAGCCTCAGCCTGTGAGAAAGGTATGCTGGGATCAGATTGGGAACCCAAAGTGAGCCAGACGTGCAGGTGATGAGGTCTGCAAAGACCTTCAGAGCACAAACAGCCACTCCTCAGTCATCCTCTTTTGCACAGACCCAGCTCAGTGACAAACTCTGGAGCTCGCTCGTGCTCCTGGTTCATACAGCCATAGAAGCAGGAGGAAGTCCAAACTTCTGCTCACCAAAGCCCAGAGTGCTCTGCTGCAAATATGGCCTCATCTGTCACCTACCAGGCAGCCGAATGTCTTCGTGGCGTGATCTGCTTCTGTGAAGAAATGCAGGTGTCACATTTATCAGCAATGTTTTGATTGAGGGCCACAAATATGCTGAAATAACAGCATTTGGGCATCTAAATAACAGGAAGTTTCAAGAAAAAAATCCAACGTGACCTTCTGCCACAGATTACAGGACCATGCGTCAAAGCAGAGAATTTTCACACTCATCTATTAAACTTTTTTTGGTAAAGTACGTGAATTATTTGTTACAAGAGGTGATAAATCCATCCCATGTGTGGCAGCTTTGGAGCGAACACAGGCCTTAACACACAGCCATATATTCTATTAATCAGCACATCTCCCTGTTCGGTAAAGAAATGTCATCGCATTTGTTACAAAGGCAAACAGCAACATAGCAAAACAGGATCCAATTTTTCTAAATAAATAAATCAATGATGTGTCAAAAATTAACAGATGAGTTAATATACCCAATGTTATCAAAACCAGATGGTGCTTCATAATATTCATCCTGTTCAGTCAAACCCTGAATGTATTCTGGACCATCAGTATATAAAATAGGATGCTGCTATTTGTGATGGCAAACAAAAGCAATCATGCCTGCCAAGCACATACTATAACAGGCAGCATTTCAGCTCTGCTAGACAGAAAGTAATTAGAATGCTTTTAATGTCCAAAAGAATGATGCTGATAGGCTGCCACAGATGTGTAGATTTATGAATATTTATATGGTGGTTTATAGCTGACACTTTTATCAGTTGAAGAAGATAAAATATCTGCCTGACTCAAAAGCTTGACAGTCAGGTTAATAAAATCTCATTAAAGAGAATGACCTATGCAATTATATAGGATTTATTGTAATTCATTTTTGATTGTACTCTGCTTAAAGATGCAATTTCCCATTTCCTGATGCCAAATTTAGGTTGCATATCAAGATCTACGTGGTTTTTAACTCCGAGCCATCGCCAGAAGAAAGATACGCGTTCAGCATCTCGCTATCTTACACCTCGCAGGAAAAAATATTAGATATTTTCACCTCCGTTCCAAACGGCACTCCGCGGAAGCGGCGCGGGGAAGCGGCCCATCTATTGCCCCCGTTACGCCCCCACCCCGTTCCCAGCCGGCAACCCGAAGCGGCGGACGGCAGCGGGCTCCTGGGGGGCGCCGGCCCCGCCGAGCCGGAGCGGCTCCGGGAGAGCCCCGACGGGAAGCGCCGAGCCGCGCCACCCCACTCCGCAGCCCTCGCCCCGCGGCCGCCCCCACCCCCGGCGACGCCGACCCGCTCCGCCCGCAACTTTCCCGGGAGCGCCGGGACGCGAAGGGCGGCCCACCCCGCGGGGCCCCGCGCCTCCGCCCCGCCGCGAAGTGCCCCGAGAAGTTGCGCGGGGAGGCGCGGAGTTGCGGTACCTGCGCTCAGCTCCGCGCCGCCGCCCGCGGGGCAGGGGCCGTAGCGGCCCGAGGAGCTGGGGGCCGGCGGCGGCGGCGGGCGGGGGTGGCCCTGGGCGGCGGCGGGGCGGGCGGGGAAGGGGCCGTGCGCGTAGGGCAGCGGCTCGGCGGCGGGCGGGAAGGGCTGCCCCGCCGCGCGCCCGCGGGGCACCTCCACCATGCCGGCTCTCTCGTAGCGCTTGGCCAGCGCCGCCCGCTTGCCGGGGAAGGTCTTGAGGACGCTGTAGGGACCCCGCTGCTTGTAGATTTTGGGGGTGCTGGGCCCCTCCTCCGCCGGCTGCATCTCCTCCTCCATCCTCCGCTTCCTCCTCCCCCGGCCCGGCGCGGCCCCGCTCCGGGGCTGTGGCCGCCGCCGCCGCGGCTCGTCTCTGTGGCACGGCGGAGCCCCGGCGCGGCGGGGCGCCGGCCTGATTGACAGGCGGCCGCGCCAATGCCTGGAGGGAGACGGGCGGCGACCGCCGAGTGTTTGGGGTAATCTCTGCTAATGGCAACGGGGCGGGGAGGCGGGCCCTGGCGGGGCCGCCGCCGCCCCGTTCGCCGCCGGCGGGGGCAGGTGAGCCGCAGGAGCCGAGCGGCGGCGCGGAGCGCCCTTCCATCACGGCGTGGCCCCGCGGAGCCGCCGCCAAACTTTGGCGCCCTCGGGCTGGGCGCCCGCCTGCCCGCTGCGGGGCGGCGCGGGGATAAAAGTGTTGGGAGTGCGGGACCCGTCAGAGTTGATTAGGGAGCAGAGGACATTTTCTTTCTCGTTATGCATAAAGAGCTTCGTGGCGAAATAAAAAGCGGGTCCGCCGTAATTCATGCATGTCAGATTTCCATGAATCTGGGAGATTAATCGCGTTTAGCGTGATTTGCAGCGTGCCCTCCCCGCTCCCCGAACCCGTCCGCTCGGTGCAAAGTGCTGCACCGAGCTGAGCCCGTCCCTCTGCCCGCCCGGAGCCTTCCAGGGCAGTTCGGAAATAATGAAATGCCGCTGAGAGACAGCTTGAGAATGAGATGCCATCGAGAGACGTCTCTGAGAAATGGAGGAGATCTGGGGAGATGGAGACAGCTGAGGCTGAGTGATACGTTGGAGAAAAATAAACGATAACAAACCGCTCGCTCTCCCCATTCTTTTCAGCGAGGCAATTTGATATTTTGCATTAACATTTCCCTTCTCCTGTCCCACTTCTCCCCTGCTTTTGCTGCTGTAATTTATCAGGATTACAATAAGCCCTCTGGCTTTGGGAAGCAAAATTACAGAACACCTTAGTTCTATTTAAGTCGTGGCGGTGGGAAATCATCCTTCTGCCATCGCGGGGCTCGGCTGCGTGCTGCGGTCATCGCTCTCTGCTCCTATGGTGTTTGTTCGGCAGAGCCGCGCTCGCTGGGAAGGGCAGCAGCCCCTCTCTATGTGACCGACCCCGGGCTCATGGCCCCCTCCTGCGGCTCTCTGTGGGCCGGGTCCCGTTCCATGCGGGGCACATGGGAGCAGGGCGGCTGCGGGTTCTGATTTTTTGACAAGTAGGGTAAATCGATTTCTTGTAGCAGCCAAAAGCCTCTAAATAAAGGCTAGTGTAATAGAAATCGCTGTTTTACTTAAGAAAATCAATTGTAAGTCTTTGTTTTCCAGCCGACTCCTTGATCGCCTGCACTTTAAAGAAAATATTGTACTGTAATGCAAAAGGCAGAATGGAAATAAGCAGGAGAGGAATTTGTGCTTCCACTTGGAAATGAGACATGGAGGGCATGAGGTCAACACCTGGCATTGGCCACTGCTGTAGGAGACCCCGCTACATTCATATAAACAGCCCCAACTGTTCAGGTATAAGCTGCAATTCTGGGGGCTCACTGTTGCTTGGCGCTGCCCCTGCTCCTAGTGAAGGAAACAACCCTGTCTTCCGTGTATACCCTATCTCCTCCTGCAAGCAGGGAGAGAACCAGTGCAGTATGCCCTTCCCTCCTGCCAGGGTGCCTGCAGCCCCACCTGCTCCAGTTCAGGGCTGGAGCCACATGGACACGAAGGGAGAAGGCCATGTGGGGATAACAAGGTGTGAAGACTCCCGCAGCTGAGCCAAACCTTGTGGGGTACTCCTTGTTGGGGAACAGAGCTTTCCTCAAAGCTCTGAACAGGCACATGGGCACTCTGAGGTGGGCTGATGTTATTTTAACTATTTATCTCTGTATTGCAGTTGCATTTCAGCTGCACACTGGATTGAAACAACACATAGCCCTCACCTTGATTATCCTCCAAAATAGCCTTAGCTGACACCAGCAGCTTGTTCTGAGAAGTTAACACCTTTGTTCCCCTCCCCATCCTCTGAGCGAAAGAGTTCCCCTTAACATGTAATCTAAATCTCATCTCTTTTAGTTTAAAGCCATTTCCCCCTGCCCTGTCACAATCAGACAATCAGTGTAAAAAGTCAGTCTCCCTTCTGCTTATAAACTCTATTTAGGTACTGGAAAGCTGCAATGAGATGTCCCCAGAGCCTTCTCTTCTCCCTTCTGAACATCCCCATCACCCTCAGCCTAGGAGAAGTCCCTCTTATGATCTTCTTGGCCCTCCTCTGGACACTCTCAGATGGAACAGGCTGCCCGGAGAAGCTGTAGATGCCCTGTCCTAGAGGCTTTCAAGGCCAGGTTAGATGGGGCCCTGGGCAGCCTCATCTAGTGGGTGGCAGCCCTGCTTATGGCAGGGGGTTGGAACTGGTGGTCTGTAAGGTCCCTTCCAACCCAAGCCATTCTATGATTTCCTCAGGCTGTGCTATGCTGACATGATGGTTGCATCTTTCCCTATCTGCTTACTGGTGTGAGTTTCCATTTTTAGGGGTTTGAGACCTGTAACAGGATTATTGCAGACTATTCTGAGTGAGTGGAGAAAGGATGGGAAGTAGCTGGCCCTCAACAAATAATAAAAAAAAGCTAATCAAAACAAAGACAAAGGGCGCAATGAAAAATAAGAAACCCAGCGTTGCTGCAGCGTATGCTCTCCTGCTCCTAGAAATCACTGCAAAGAGAATATTTGTCAGTGTATAGAAAAATACCCAATCCAGACACAGGCCATCAATCACTGGGCATGCCTGTGTGAAGGTATTGCGAGGTGCTCAAAGAACAGAAGCGTGATCCATCTCTATCTGCCGAGCAGGGCTAAATCTCACGCCGCTTATTCGCGGGAGCCGTGCTTCAGTGCTGGAGAGAGCCTGCAGGATTTGGCCATGAGCTGCCAATATCGCTCTGTGCGCTTGGAGTGCACGATGAGAGCTGAGATTGGCAACTCTCCCCTGTAATCTAAAGCACTCTGCAAGCAGGCTGGCCGTAATTTGCTGCCCTAAACATTTAACCCTAGCTAGTTAATTTAAGCTTAGCTCAGTTGCTCATGTTTATGGATAAAGAAACAAAAGAGAGAGCATCAAAAGGAAAAGATGACTGTGGAATTCAATATTTCAGCAGCTGTTGATAGGTAAATGTTATTGAAGTGTGGCATTCAAAACCGAAGGCCTGCATTTATGATAATGAGCCTAACAAGGAAATGAGATTGACACAGCAATTCTCTGTTTTTGTTGTCCCCTGAGGTTAGAGATTATGCAGTGCGTGGTTCTGTTTTTAGCCTCTTTGGTGATTCCAGCTGTGAGAGACAGCACTGTGCACATTTGTCAAGGTTGTGCTTCAGTCGGGTGACTCAGGAGCTTGAGGGGAACACGGACTGCTGGCCTCACCTCACCTCGAGCCCACATCCCATTCAGAGAGCAGCCCCTCCACTGGCAGGCTGTCCCCCATCTCCTGTTGGGCTTGCTCTGTCCTTTGTGAAATGCTTTGAAATAATTGAAATATATCTATCACTGCGACATTGTGTTTTGAGAATTACTGGAATGTTTCCCAATGACATTAATTGGTTTAAAAATATTTTTCTTTTTCTAATTAGTGCAAGATTGATGAGTGGTAGAAAGGGCATTTATACAGGCAGACACATATTTCCATGCTACATTCGTGTCTTAATAAAATGGTAGCTAACTGGATTCTAGTGCTGAGTAAACATTGGCGAGACAGAAAATACTGTCTACCTTCAGGAGGAGGAAATATCCAGTGTTTTAAATGGAATTGTATTGTGTGAGGAAAAAAAAAAACCGAACTGGTCTCCCTGAGGACTGGAAAATGGATAAATGAATTATTTAAATATAGTTAAAGGACACACAGGAAAAAGTAATGGCTTTGATACCCAATGTAGGAAAAATTATTAATATTTTAAGGGATCAATTGTGGACACATGGAAAAGCTCATTTTAATTAAAGATCACTTGCATAGAGTGGTTTGAAGAAGGGAAGAATTGTATAAAGTATTTGTTGCTTAGAATTTCTTAGAAATATATCTTGGATAAAACTGATGATAAAACATGTTCATAACTTCAGCCTGCCCTGTTGGGCTGGTTCTGGATGTCTTCAGCTCCTTGGGACATTTGCTCCTGGGGAGATCTCATTGCAGCCTTCCAGTGCCTTCCAGGGGCTTATAAACATGAAGGACATCAACTTTTTAAACAAGTAGATACAGATAGGACAAGGGAGAATGGTTTTATACAAAAGAGAGAAGGTTAAATGTCAGGGGGAAAATGTTCACTGAGAGGGCAGTGACGCAGTGGCACAGATTGCCCAGAGAAGTTATGGCAACCTGAAGGTGTTCAAAGTCAGGTTGGATGGGGCCCTGAGCAGCCTGATCTGGTTCCTGATTTAGTGGCTGGCAACCCTGACCATGACAGGGGGTTGGAGCTAGATGATCTTTGAGGCTCCTTCCAACCAGAGTTATTCTATGATTCTCTCTTGTGTAGACTTGGTGCTTGCATGTTGGTCAGCTTGTGATTGCTCTGTGATATTTTGGTCTTGTCTTGCAGTGCTTGATGTTTTCGGAGCGCCTCTGAAGGTGTGACTACTGTGGGCTGACAGAACGATGCTCTGCAGGTTGGGATCACACTGCTTTTCCAAACCTATTTGTTGCCCCAGAATGGGGCTATAAAAGTAGGGCTCCATAGGAGCTGAGGGGCAGGAGACCATCCCTGCATTTACATTCATCACTGTTCCATTCTCAAGCAGCCCCTAAACCTTACATTAAACCATGACAAATTAACAGCTCATTCTTAGAAGCACAGTTCAGACACTTCATGGAGATGAAATAAAAGGCTTCTTCCACATTAATAATCTTGTAACGCTAACACTGGTAATCCTTTGGGAAACCCAAAAAGCTGTCCTCAGGGGCAAAATCATTACTTACAGTCCAGAAGAGCAGAAAGCAATGGACAAAACCTGGAATCTCCTGAGATCTCTCAACAGTGCTATGTGAAATGACTCCACTGGGAGAGGTGCTTAAAATCTTCAGAGCAAAAACTAAACTGAGTGCCGCACTGAAAGAAGTGGGAAAAAAAAAAAAAAAAAAAAAAAAAAAAAAGTTAACAGTACAAAAAGGCAAAATTTTGGGGGAATAGGGCCAGAAAACTGCTGTGGTCTCAGGCAAGAAGAAATTCTATCACCCTGAAAGTACTGTGTGCCTGGGAACATGTCTATCACAAGGGGAAAACAGAAATGTGAAGACATGTTTGCATAAAGGCAACGTACAGATGTGTTTGCAGAGGCTGAAATTCACCTGATGCATCACTCACATCTGCACACAGATGTTTCACCCAAAAAACATTCAGAGGGGATCTCTGAACAGCATTCCAAATAAGTGACATCCTGAATAAATGTATGTTTCTACTTGCTTAAATGCAAAGAGTCTCAAATAAAATTGATGTTATGTCTGTGGCTGTCTCAGATCGTACTACGATAATACCTGGAGCATATATCAGCTTTGCTTTTGTGACTTCTACATCACGGCACTCTTTGCGTCCTGGTCATTATTCAGAATCCTCGTTACTGTGTTTGTGTTTCTTTGCTATATGACGATGGGTTTAAGTCTTAAATCGGGAGGGAACCTCACCCATCAATGTCAAGAGAGCAGTGACAGTTAACTTTAGCAAATGATATGTTCCCAAAACTCTTAGTTTATAGCTCAGGAAATCTTACGTCACCTACCATCCCTGGAAATGCCTGCTGGTTTTGGTGCTGATTCTCCTAGCCTTACTAAGAGTAAAGAAGATCAGAATTTAGGTCATTTACATTATCATAATCTGGACTAACATTTAAAAATTTATGAAAATCTTCCACCCAGCTAGTAGGAGAGTGGCTCTTGAAGAAAGACAGTATGTCTTGCTCTCCCTCCACAAACATCCATTTCACTTACATAGGATTTAGCTTGTTAAGGAAAAAAGGGTTGTGGGTGTTGGTTTTTTTTTTTTTTTCGGGGAGGGGAGTGAGGGGGTTTGATCTCTGTGTGATTCTCCAATTCCTTTAAATTTTTTATTACATTATATCATTTTCTTTAAGCGGGGTAAAAATGCTCAGCTCTATTAATGATGGAGGAAACCACGCTTTCCAAAGTAAGGGCTTTAGTTTGCCTAATTTTCATGTTCAGACCATATATATATCTGAAGGCAAGAAACTGTGGCCCTTGAAAAGCAGTAGTAACAAGAAAGCTGCTCAGATTTTAAAGGAAGTACATTGCACAACCAGTTCTGGGCAAAGTATGAATGCAAGTATGTCCTTTATTGCTTTACAATTTATTGCAGACACATTCAGGAAAATAGAAAACTAAATATTAACATCTGACATACACACAGTTAAGATTTTAGAGGTTTGTCTACATAGGCATCTCATTAAAAATGCAAATGAGGCTGGCTTCTGAGACTGGCTGACCTGAGATCAAGCTTCCTGAAGGCAGGCGATTTCCTCCTTCCTCAGAAGAAAGAAAAAAAGCACGGGGAGCTTTTATTCACCTGGATGAAGCACAAAAAATTGTGTGAGAACTATTTATAAATATGTATGAATAAATATTTAATGATATATATGCTGAACAGTTGAACTGTTGTTCAGCAAATACATAATTTGTTAATTTTGCCTGCTTCTACTGAATAATTTATTCATCAGATCAGCTTTTTTAATATTCACTAGATGATCGTCTGATCAAATCCTGTTAGCTGAATGTGTTATTTGATTTTTTTTGCCCTTTTCAAAAATCACTTAGTTTATTGGAAGAACATTGCTGTGATTTATTAGAGGTATATTCCGTCCAGTCCATGGTGACATTCTTCAAGAATAACCTCTGAAGACAGTAGATTTCTTGCTCCTGTCATACGATATTAACCTTTTGTAATCCTGACATGTATTAGATATTTTTGGCCAGGGAAATTAAGCCTTGTGTCCAACAGCACACTTTTGTGTCTCACATCCATGACAACATATATATGATGTGGTTTATTCTTTATTTGTTGACTGAATATTGAATTATTTAGATTAGCTACATCAATCAGTACTGCATTCTCGTTCATCTAAGTGTCCCTACAGTTCACTCAGCAATGCATCTCTGCAAAGAATTTCTTCTAACTCTTAAAATTGTCATGTAGCTTCAGAAAGACCCTGACATTGCTGTGCAGAACAAGATGCAGAAAGGACAGTGTCTAATCCTTTACGAGCCAGCCTTGAAATCAATCATCTGGTGTCTCTTTGTAGCTTGAAAAAGACTTCTTACACTTCCCACTTGAAGGGAAGTTCCCAGCCTTCTCTTGAGCTGTCTTCACACCCAGGGAGGCCTTCAGATATCAGGGCGTACAGCCATGATATCATTACATCCAGAGAATCATTTAATGTTTTATAGTATTATTTTACCTTTTCATAATTTTTAAAGCTTGTAAGGATGTGCTTTTTCTTTTAAGTTACTGAGGCCTAAATACTCAAATAAGGCTATCTTTGAAGAAAAGAGGCTGTAAGAAGCAACATTGACTTGTTTTTTTTTTAAAAAAGATCTTTCTCAAGTTAACTACCTGTAAACTTGCTCTTTAAAATCTCTAGTAATTGGGGAATAAACAACAGGGCAGTAAGAACCAAAAGTACTGAGAGCACTCTGAAATGACCTGTGTAACTTGGTTTGTGCCATTGCCATCAAGGCTAATGCTGACATCCAGGATTCAGATGTCTGTGCCATATCTGTGTGGCACAGCCTAATGTATTCCATATTTCAATATGCATGCATATGTAATAGGCTATATAATATTCCATACAAAAACTGCATTAAGAAAATGTTAAAGTTGCCTAATTCGGCATTTAAAAGTCAGGAAATAAAATTAAGGTTGTACATGCAACATTAACTCTGTTCCCTAGTGCATTTGCCTATGATACACTCTAATTACATGATCAAATATTATTTCTCAGATTATACAGTATAATACCTAGATTTTTTTTCTTCATTTTACAAAGTGTGAAGTGAATTAGGCAGGACTCAGCTAAATTTCATAAACCTTCATGTGAAGAATTTCTAAATGAACAGAGGCTCACTAGTTTGGAAAATGAATGACTGAAAAAATCCTGACATAGTGTTATAAAACCAAGAGTGCTGTGGAAAAGGTAAATGGAGAATGACTGCTCCTTCCATAGCAAACTGGAGGGCATTCACTCAGGTTTGTATGTCACATACTTTCACACTGTGGAACTTCACTACCACTGATTATTCAGGAGTTTCAAAGTGTGGCTACCCAAAAGCCACCAGAGAAATGTGTAGAGCATCCAACTATCACTGACTGTTAGATGTGAAATGTGGGCATGCTGTCCATGCCGGGAAGTCATTCTATTTTTGATGGTGAGGGAAAGAGCTGCAAAGGCAACCCCTTGGTCTAGGGCAGATGTGCAGATGTTTATCAGCTGAGAACCCCTCTCAGATCCTCTGAGCTATTCCATGGGGCCCTGAGCAGACTGGTGTAGTATTAAATGTGGAGATTGGTGACACTGCCTGTGGTGGCAGGGGGGTTGAAGCTTCAATGCCCTTGAGGTCCCTTCCAACCGGGGCCATTCAGTGATTCTGTGATTCCTTACAGGAGACATTTCTGTGCATAGAAATAATCTGACCTCCTAAAAACCTTGCAGGACTGTCCCCAACACCATTCCTCCTCCCTGCCCCACATTCAAGCATGCTTTAAGCAATACAACATGCTTTAAGACTTCTACAACTGTACCCTTCTCTGTATTCCCCTCAGTTAGAGGCACGCATCCCTGTGCCTCAGTGGGTTCTCTCCCTGACCCAGATGCCAGAGATGTTGGTTATATGATTGCTGGCATGGGATGCATCCCTGGGGACCATGGCCCAAAAGGGCTGTGTGTCCAAATGCAGCTCAATGAATGGCAGCACTGCCTAATCATAGAATCATAGAATGGCCTGGGTTGAAAAGGACCACAATGATCATCTAGTTTCAACCCCCCTGCTATAGCAGGATTGCCAACCACCAGACCAGGCTGCTCAGAGCCACATCCAGCCAGATCTTGAATGCATCTGGGGATGGGGCATCCAATGCGTGGGGAAAGCTGGAGTGAGGAACTTCTGGGGGCTGTTTTCATATAGCATGAAAGTGTATGTCAGAAATAAAGCAGGTGGAGATGACAGCCATGTGATAGACAATACTCACAATAAATTCAATTCACCTCGCATACATTATCTGCCTGCTTCACCTGCACTGTCACTGCTAATTCATTTCTACCAGGAATCTTTTTCTCATGCTAATGAGGATCTTTAAACAATTGTTGCTAAAAACTGAGTTGCTAGAGAAATGCTCTTTTCTTTTCCCAAAATGCAGAGCAGTCCTTCCTTCCTTTCCCAGCAGGCCTGACATGACAGTGTTGTGCTACTTGCAGTTTTAAGGTGTTATTTCAGTCTTTGTTGGGTATACAGTTCAGTATTCTTGTAACTAAGGATCAACAAATATTAGTTCAGAGGCATTAGAGTTTGTGAAATGTTGCCAGATAGCAAGGTATTGCATACAATTAGCATGAAATAATCTGTAATTAAAAGATTAGCTACATAAAAATGGTTGTTCTGGGGAAATTATGAATAGTTTAGAAAATCTATTAGTGATGATTTTTACGCTCTCTGAAGTCTGAGGAACTTCGTGACTTTGCAGACAGAGCAATATAAAAACAAAGTCAATTTTCACTTCAAAAGGCTTGAATTCTTAATTTTGTATTTTGTGAAATGTCTGTAACCATCGGTGATGTTGATCTATCTGTAACAACTCATGATTGCATCTGGCTGAGGTACCAAATAAAAAAGCTGGTCTCTCCTTACAGAAGAGGAAAACAAACTGGATGCTTACATCTGCCATGATACGGTGGTTTCTGCAATAGGATTTTCAGGTGGGGAGGGGAAAAATATATGTGAGAGGAATTATGATCTTGTGGTAAGGACACAAACTTACAGTGCTGACTGTACGCAGCTCTCCCGCTACTTACCTGCATGTAAAAATGAGTTCATTGGTAATTTGGAGGATTTGATTGGCTTTTTTTCCTGCCACTCAGGTGGGGTGTAAATGGAAACCTTATGGAAACACTTTGCACTGGAGCAAATCACTGCACAACGCCAGAGCACTGGGGAATGCAACTCTGCATCCCATGGGACATTCCTAGGTGGAGATCAAAACCATTTCCTTTATCTCTCTATTTTATTTATCAATGCTGTTTTCACTGTCTCCCAGACCGGAGAGAGAGCATTGCAGTGAACAGCCAAGGGGCCACTGATCTTGTCTGAGAGATCTCCTCCCTCTGTCTGCTCCCACCGCCAAAGTTTCTTGTCCTTACAGCTTGTTACAGGCAGAACAAGGAAAGAATATGGGTTGGTAATGTAGCTGCACAATTGTAAATCTGAGTCCACAAGTTGATCTATCCACAGAAAAGCAGAAAAAAGAATAAATGCTTGAATGCCTGAGATCTCACAAACTTGCATGTGCTAGTGGGAGCAACCGAGGCTGCTTCTTTGTGAGCATCAGGAACAACAGAGATATTTAAAGAGGCAGGAACTTATGGTGTCATTTGCACAGACTGATAGAAGCCATTAAATGTTTGCAAAGCAGTTCTTCTCTGTAACATTACACTTAATGGGAATAAATTATCTGAAAGATATGATTGCAAGAATGGTAACAGCAGGATTCTGTATGAGCTCCAAGCTTACTGAGTGTTTTTTCTGCTCCTCCATAAAGAGTTTTTTATGCATGATTTCTGTGGCATTTTATATACACATTTGAAGCAAATAAAGGAGGATGTAACTATTTGCCCTTAAGAATGGCTTGAGTTAGATGATGCACAGACACCGATGAGATGTGATTCTGAACTACTGTATCCTTTGGGAATAGCACAGTTCTTGTAGAATAGGACTTTTCAAAACAAGATGAACCTGGTTATAATAAGTAGTAGAAACTACATGGCTCAAATTTGATGTGAAATCAGTCAGATGTTAAGGTTGGCTATGAGAAAATTAAAGAAGTTATGGAAAGAGCATAGGTAAGACCTCACAGGAAGAAGTGACAAAGCTCTATCCAAACTGCCTTCTACAGCAGGGTTGTGGAACAGTTATCTAAACTGTTACTCAGTAAATCATTAAGTCTTTGTGTGAGAAGACAAGCACCCCATGCCTGAGTGTTCAAGCTATCTCCATCAGAATGTGCTCTGATGTCCAGATCGCTTGTACGAATGGCTCTTAAGCTTAGTCCTTCTTTATTGCATTTCTGGATTTGTTTAAACATTAAACAGACTCCTGCTATTCCCAACATCATACCTGAGAACTTTTACAACAAAGAAACTGCAGAGGACACATAATTTCAAAATCATTATGCAATATTTCACGTCAGTGTATATTTCATGTCAGTGTATGCCCTGAGCTTACACTGTGCTCAGCTCTTCCAAAAAGTAAGTTTGAGAGGTTTACCCAGGGCTGCATAACAGAGCTGGGAGAGCAGAATTTGATTTAGGATCAGCCACCCACCATAAGGCTCTCGCTTCTCCATCCTATGCTTCCTGATCATGCTAAGTTAGTCACAGCTCTGGCAACAGAACTAGGAGGAGCTGTTTATTATCCTCAGCATAGTAATGATACCTCAGGCCACAGTGACAAGTAATTGAAACAACAGGAGTCTCAGAGATACTTAAAAGCAGAGATTTTAAAATATACAGGAGACCGGCATAGACAAATGGAATGTATAACTAATAAATAAATTGCCAACTGTATGCAGAATAGTATTTGAGCCCAAATTCAGTCATTCCAGAGAGTTCCACAGTGCCACTTAGTTCCCTTCAGAGTGTAAATCTGCACCAAGCCAAGGCTAAAATAACATCAATAATAATAATTAGCTATTCACACATACATTTGCTAAAGGGATTTTCACTTGTAAATCTGAGGCAGGTGAAGAGTAAATTTAACACAAAGGTGTGACAACAATCACTTCCAATTATGGACCTACTGCTATGCAGTACTGAATATCTAGGGCTTGAAGCTGATGAGGACTTAATCAAGTAAACGATGATCTTTATAAATATTGTTGACTTACTGCACTGTGTTGTGCTGACTTGAAAGTATTGTTATGTTATTCTGATGATGGGCTTAGAGATGAAAAACAAAACAAAGTGTTTCCTGCACTGTTTTATTTGCCCTAAACAGATGTCATGGAGCCTTTTATTGTAAGCTCTTAGGAAGGAAGGATACAATCTTCAAAGTAAGTCTTATGCCATTAGACCCACTGATGTGTATTTCTTTATGTTCGTTATTAAATGGAATTGCATTTTATATTTTTCATTTGCCTTTATGATCTATTAATAACACTTTACTTACCCATCAGTCTGTATTTTCTGCATCATTTTATCCAGTGCCTTTTGCTCTTAAGATGGTCCTAGAATTTATAGTACTACTCAATGTACTGTACGCATTTTGGGCATATATTTTATGCAGCTGAGATATATCATACTTAACAGAAAGTTTTGCAAAACCATAGTCTCACACTGTAATGAGATACAGAGAGATTAAGGCTATTTTAGTACTTTGGCTACTGGATGGCAGATGAAGGGCAATATGATTAAATGCAAGATAAAACTGTGAGCAGAGTAATAAAAACAGACAAGTACATGAAAGACTCTTCTGTCAGAGGTTTTTCTTATTTATCATGTAAATATTGCCTGAATGTGCTATTACTGAAACTAAAGTTTGTAATTTTGCACCTAGTATTTCTCCATTAGAGGTACCATTTAATTTATCACTATGTGAATGTCTTAGCGAGAACAGGAAATGTGGTGAAGAATGTGATTATTATACTAATAATCTCCCTTAACCCATGCTAATCTGAATGTGCTGATTACCTCTGGTAAGATACACAGTTTGCTAGAGCTGAGCAAGATATCCCAGTGCTGCTGAGCTCTTCTGCCATTACAAGTACAAAAAAGTGGAGAAGAAAAAAATCTGCTTTTGTAGGAAAGGAATGGGTAGGAATGCAAGTGTACAGCTGCTGAGATGGTAAAAAATGAACATCATTGGCTAGTGTTGTGAGAGTTTGGTCTCTTCTTGCCTATAAAGGTCTGCTGGTTTTGTTCTGGCTCAGAGTCCAGTGGTCACCTGCACAGGTATGCAGATGTTTGCAAAGGTGGCTGATGTGGTCTCTGAAGTGCTGCTGGGGTGTCCACCTGCTTCTGCAGTCCTGGAGGAAGGCAGTGTTCTCCAGGAGCTCCCCAAGCAAGTAGAAGGCTCTGTGTAAATTGCAGAAATCACTGGCCAAATATTTCAAATAATGAATACTTTTGTTCTCAAGGTATTTATGAAAACAAACAAACAAATAAACAAACAAACAATTAAACACCACAAAACCCACTGGTTGGTTGAATACACTTTGCCTGGTATTAATGGATGTCTGAAGAAGCTGGGCTGCATGGCTCATTCAATCAAGCTGTAGAGGAAATCAAAGAGGGTGAGAGATTCTTCCATAAGAATTCTACATTCTTCTTCCAATTCTATATTCTTCAAACATCCCAAACTCCCAATGAGTTCAGTACAGAACCATTTAGGTGTTTCTAGGTCTCATGTTTCCCAGCTATTTTCCATGGAGACTGAATCATCTCTGAGAGCTCATACATGAGCTATGCAACTGGCCCTCTGTGTATTACATTTCTTATGTGCATTTCTAATTCCTGGGATGGATCTCATCTATCTGGGTCTGCCCTATTGCACTTTCCCCCCAAGGCCCTCCAACTCACCTGGGAATGGGGACCTCACTGTGTAGACTCAAGTGCTTTGTTAATGAGCTGTCTGGATGCTCTTGCTGAAATTCTTGGGTCCCCCGTGGATACGAGGCACCCAGGAGTAAAATAGAATTACCATTATAAAAAATCTGATCTTTTCATGCCTGTAATTTGTTCCTGTGTTTGTGTCTTATTGCACTGCATTAAGCTCCCTCTAAAAATATAAAGCAACAATTCATAATCAGAGAGAGAGAGAGAGAATAATGCTGGAAATCCCAGATTACTGAAAAGGAGAAGAAAAAAACAGCAATGTAAAATTGCTGCCTGGGATGATTAAAGACATTTCATAATTTTGTAGTGAACAGTCTTCAAAACTGCTACTGAAAACAGTGAACGTAAAAGAAGAAGAAGAGTTGGCTATCAGAGGAAGAAATTGGGGGTGCAAGAAGTTGCTATAGGAAAATATCCTCTCTGGTACCCGAAAATAAAAGGTGCCAAGAGCAGATATAGCATAGGAACATATAGATGATCTGTGTTCCCATGCTTCATTCAATCAGGCAATCAAGATAATTAGAAAGTATGGGCAAGATTGATTAATGGCCGAGATAGACATTGAGTTGACCTTTTCTTTATTACTACAGTAGTTCATTTAAACAGTCTCCACTTAGTGGGATTTAAAATAGAGAGTGAGCTGTTATAGATATGGTAAATGTGTAACTATGGATGCATGATCTAACTCTCTTGCTTGCTTGCTTGCTTCCCACCTGTAATCTTCACACCATCTCACCTGAATATGAATTAGTTTAATTTCTTGAAACCGTGCTCCATCAGCAAACCCACAACACTGGCGACCTCTCCAGGCTTTGCAAAACACAAACAGTCTCAACGGGGAAGAATCTTTGCTAGGGTATCTTCAGGATGCGTGGTACCCAAAACACGTGCTACTGGTAGTGTTCATTTGAGAAGCTGAAAACGTAACACAGGTTACAAGTGACTTGTGCTGCTGGGATGGTGGCACAGATCTCTGGCCAGGGCCACCACCTGGGTAGTAGACTTTGGTCACACAAGGAAACTGGAATCAAGTGTGTGCAGGGAACATTCCCTCTCGAGAAGGACTTAACCCTTCTTTTTGCTCAAACATCCCTAGCTCCTTTCTTCTGTAAGGTATCTCTCAAGTAGAAATAATCCCGCATCAGCGTTGGAACAAACATTCACATCACGCAAATCAGTAAATCAGCAGAACTCCTCTGTTGTCAATAAAACCTCCTTGATTTACTATAACATGAGATCTGGAGTATATATTGTTTTGAAAAATGGAGGTGTGCACACGTTTATTGTTTCAAAAGTAGAAGCCTGCTTGGTTCCAGTGGGACATTGCTCTGCTGTGTCCGGCTGCCCTGCGAGGTCCCCATAAGGTGCAGGGGGAGAAGGGTTTGCTCACAGCTTGTGCTGTGCAGGACTTCGCTGAGCAAGGAGCAATTCCAGCACTTCCTTAGGAATGTCTCTTTACCCTATTCCATCACAAAGCACTTGAAACGGTGATTAATTTGTTCTGGGAATACCCTTCAGTGCAAAGGGCCAGATCCAAACCCTCAGTTCTGCTGGCCTCAAACAGCACCCTGCTTAGTCTGAAAGATCTCTTTTTGGAGTCTGGTGATGGTGCTTTATATGCATCTGGGTCACATTTCGTGACCAGACAAGTGAGCTGTAATCCTGCGCCTGTCTCAAGGTGGGTGTTGGGCCCCCTGAGCCTCTTTTAATGATCATTTGGCATCAGCATGGGAGCAGAGGGCTGTGTGAGTGTGCAGAGTGCTCACTCACTGTGTGTGCTTGACTGGACCAGGCTTTGTAGTCCTGTTCCTTGTATCACTGGTCACTAGGTGAGATTCCTGGTCTTGTTTAGAATGATGCTCTAATTCAAATAAATATACTAAACTACTAGACAAATGAAACATGAGCCTCACAATAAGAAAATGATGCTGCATTTTAAACAAGAGAGAAAGAAACAGCCATTTTGGAGACTGCAGAATGTGCCAAGTAGGGTCAGAGCAGAGCTTGGTTTGGCTTTCGTATTGCATTCAGTACTCCGGAACTGGCAGCTCAGTGTGCCAAGAGGCTGAGCGCTTCTATTGGGTGCTGAGCATTTTCTGCTGTCATTGACTTCACTGGAGGCCACTGGGAGAGCTCAGCACCTTGGAAGGTGACTGCAGACTCTGACATTTGAGGCATATTAATGAAATAATTTCCCTTCGTGGAGTATGCATTTCCCTTCCCCCTAAGTTTCAAATCACACTACTTCTTAAAGTAGGAACAAACATTTTACTTATGGCTAGAATGCATTTATTGGTAATTTTCACATAAATCAACTTATATGAAAATGAATTAATAATCCAAGCCTTCTCTATAGTGATAAAATGTTTCTGCTTCTGTGATAGAAAATAGCTTATTATGCAAACAGCATTGCTAGTGTTACATTATGCATGGGAGTCACCTGGAGAACATCACAAAAGCTTCAACCAAAAGGCAAAAAAAAAGAGGGGAGAAAATCGGGTGTTCCATTTACTGCACCACTTGCCTATTATAATTAGCTGTAAATGAGCTGAGATCTGTACTTTGAAACGTATCTCATATATGCCTTGGTAATACTACACAAATAAGAAAAGCAGAATAGAATGGAAGAATATGAAACTCACCAAGGAATGGCCTTGAAAAATGTCATCCCAATCAAAAAGCAAAAGCCGCATTCAATTTTAAAACTGGTTAGTTGTATTTACCATAAGAATATCTTGGTTACATTTTTATACCACTTGATTTAATACAGGATTCTACGAATTCCCACTGGATTGTTTTTATTTGAAATTACACTGTCAAGAAGTTTGATTAAATAATACCTGTTCAGAGAAGACAGAAAAATATTTCCTTAGATTTTTTTTTTCTTTTTTAAAATGATAATGAAAAAAGTACTAGTCCCAGCACAAACATCTGAGACACAGTGCCTTTCTCACTTTGGGAGAAGAGAGCAATTTTAAGGAAGGATCACTGCAATCCAGGTAAGTCTTCTGGATACTCATCTTTTTAGGAGCTGTGGGGACACACCACATATCATGACAGCTCTCTCCCAAGTTGGTATATGGTTGGAGTTCAAGACAAAGTGTCTGTGGTTTTTGTGTTCTGAGGACTGGCATTCAATAATTCTGAATCTTTCACAAAGCATAAGACTCAGTTTTGGGAATGTATGAAGCTCCTTTCACCAGATCTATTTCGTCCACTTTCTTTATGCCCAAAATGTTGTTAAATCTCATATATTTTTGCTGGAGGGATTGTTTTGGCTGCAGTCTTGTTGCGGGGGCCAGATGTTTCCATCACCTTCTCTAAATCAGCATGTGAGCAGTGAGACTTCTTCTGTGATGTTCTTGGCTTTGTCTGTAGTCTAATTGAATAACCAGTATCTCCCTGAAACATTTGGTTTTAAAAGCATTTGGCTCAGTCAGAGCTGTCTCTGTTATGAAGCATTCATTTGATCAGTGCTGCTGTCGATGGCAGGACCAGTATGAGCAGGGCTGTGTACTCCGGGTCAGAACTCACCCTTCCAGCCATGCCAGCCAGCCCAGAGCTAAAGTTATCCTCCAGGAGAACAAGAGGAAATCAAGGAAAGGAAGAGGCCATGAGAGAGGTATGAGAGAAGAATTGCTTCTGTGGGTTTCTTTTGTTTTTTGGCACTGTATGACTACCAAAGGACACAAGGCAGTAGGAGGAGAACAGCCAGATAAGTGTCCTGAGAAAAAGGCTGGAAGTCAAATTTTAGATGTTGAATCTCTCTGAAAATGTGCCAGACAACTGTAGATGGTTTCCATCTCACTTCACCACCTACAAGATATGGAAGCCAGCAACAAGAAGATAATCAGAAGACAATTTTGTTTCTGGCAACACTTTGATCTGAGGCAGCTCATCTGCTTTATAGTTTTCATTTAATGCTCTCTTGGAGAGATCACTGGGAAACCGTACATGTGAGATGTACTGTCCAGCTCAGAAGAAAAACATGTTGCTAACACTGCATACATATACTATATACATAGGTGTATTTGTGCACGTGTATGTCTGCGTGTATCTATCCATGTATCTATCTAGAAATTCATGAGTGAGTGCAGAGAAACAATCTGTGACTCATGTAAGGCTATCAGGGCAATCCTAAAGCCCCAAGTCATTATGATAATGTCATGATAAGAATCTGAGGCAATATACTCACAGGAGTGACCGAGAAGTCAAAATTAATCTGTGGCAAAGGAAACAACGTTAATCTGTGGCAAAGGAAACAACGTTTCTAAAAAGCAGTAATAGAAACTGCTTTATTTCTTACGAAGGTGATGCTATGGTCACTAAAGGCAATCCAGAATACTGTATAGAAACAGTAGCAGAAAGTCATGGCCAACAAAAATAGCATGTAGAAATGCAGTGAAAGCTACTGTAAGCAAAGATAATGCTTGATGTTTGAGAAGATATGCAAAATTGAAATGGATTATGCTGCTTTGTAAGAGTGCATACACCAGCACAGTGTGCACAGCATGGACAAAGCAGATGACAACAGTATCAGTGGCTCAGAGCTGTTTCTTCTTTGAACAATGGATGTTGCTGCAGAAGACGAGTGGAATATTAGCTTGAAATAAAACGGAACATTTATGAATTTTAAGTTTGACACAGGTAGACAAGCTGGTGTGGGGCCAGAAACACCGATATTATCACAGAGATGAAAGCCACAGGCAGAAGGAAATGAGCTGGAAATGTTGGGGCTTACAGAGGAAGCTTATCTCTATCAAGGGAGCGTGTGAACTAAATGTATCAGAAAATGATAATTTCAGAAAAGAAAAAAAAATAAAAAATCAGCAGATGTGCCAAAGGTGTGGGAAGAGATCTGTTTTTGAGTTAGAAACATAACAAAACATGTACAGCTATGTCAGTGAGATGAGACTAAATCTGTTTGGTAAGATTTTGAGGATATCTTCCAGAGGATAAGCCAGGCATTTCCCTCTTTCTAAATCAGAAGGCAAAATTGCAATTAGTTGAGTTGTTGATATTAAATCACAGAGTAAGTGAAGCATCCCTTCAAAGCAGATACAGCTTCTGGTCACTGCAGGAAAAAAATCCTGCATGTATGCCTGACAGACTGGTTTTACTTTTGCACAGAAATGTGCCACATCTTATTCCACCAACCCCACATACACTGTCCCTGTTTTCTCAGGGAATTTATCTCATACCTTCAAAAACAGGAAATAAGGAGCTTTCTACGGAAGCTTTTCAGGAAAGGTAAGTGAGGTTTTGGGATGGAGGCTGGAAGTAAGAAAGGAGCAGGAATTTCTGTGCAGGTGTGGAGAAAGGTGGAAAGAAGCCAGTGGGACCTTGAAATAAGGTGTCCTTTCAGGCTGCTAGGCAAGAGGGAGCAGTGCTTCTTCAGACACAAGGCTGGGCTGATAGGGTAATAGCTTGCTATACTCAAACTGCAGACGGGGTTATTACGGGTTTAGATAAGAGCTATTAACTATTGTTAAGGTGATTGATCACTTTTATCATTTTGTCATGGAAGGAGATTCACAATCAGAGCTAATCATGGGGCATTACAGTGTTCCTGTCTGCATAAATGCTGAAATCCAGAGGGACAGATTGTGAGATGATTACAAAAATTGCAGGACTGTCATTTCCATATTCAACAGGGACCAGGCAGAAATCATAACAACACATGTATTTCTGAGATACCCCATGTGGGGGAAAACACTGCTGAAATTTGCTTTCAGCCTCTGGAGAGGGAAACAAACAAGTTTGCTTACTGTTCTGTTTAGCTTTTCCATCACACAAAGTTTCTATAGTTTTAGCCCCGTGCTACTGTTCAATTTCTATGGTATATGCCTGTCAGGCTTCTCTGGTACCAAATTCTGCTATTGTCTGCAAGGTTTGCTAGGAATTCAGCATAGAAAGCTTGGAGAAAGGTTTTCTTGTGAACATATTTAAAGGAAGGTTTAATAAGAGTGCACCTCATATTCAAAGGAATGGATACTGAGATTAAAAGATTGGAACTGAGAACTGCATGGCAAAAAATATGCATCCATGTTTCTCCTCAGCAGTGAGATGCTTTCCAGAAACACAGAATTCCATCCTCACATGCTCTTGGCAAGGCATTACGTGAGGCTTTCATCTGAAATGTTGAAGACTCCAGCCCAGTGCCTTATTGTATCTGATGGGGAAAGAGAAATTGATATCAAATAAAAAGTATGTAGATTCTATGAAAACCAACTGGGCCACGTCATGTGAGGCCTGGATGAATCCAGCCTGAAGATCTGCTCAGAAGCAGGAGGAGACCTAGCTCATGAAACACACTCAACAGCAACACATGGCTACGTTAAGATTTGAGATCAAATACATTCACACCTATGCCCGGATCTCATTAGTGATGGGTGGGAGAGCAGAGAATACCTGCAACTCTTTTCTTAGCATCCCAGGAAGCAGCTGTGCCTTTTCAAGGCTCATTTTTCACGTTGGGCACTCCACAAAGATCTACCTACTGAAATAATGGCTATTCACCCTAAACGCTGTAATATGCAGCTCCTGTTGGAAGGCACACAAGTTCGGTTTGACTTTGCAGAAAATAAACACATAGTAGTAAACACAACAGCAATAAAAGACTAGAGACTGCATCGATGCTGGGCAGAATGGAAAAGTGTAAATGACACTGGCCTCGCACTTCAGGTATTGATCAAATAGTACAAATAATAAACAGTACAGTTTAGTACAGTAAGTAGAGTACAGTACAGTTAGTACAGTACTGTACTCTGAACAGTAAGAATTACACAAGTAAGTAGTGTGTTATTGTACATCATATTAATTATGTGCAAGGCCACCAGTAATCTATGAACTAGGGTGTCAGTGAAGATGTGAGTTTTGTTTTTTTTCTGGATCAGTGAATTTCAGCAAAAATGCATTTACATGGATAGCCAAAAGGAGTCTTCTATTGGTATTACTTGTAATCCTTTGTCATGAATGACCACATACCAGAATTTAGCCCTTTTGCCTCAATTCATCTGTCACTAATATTCAGAGAGTCCTGTTGACATGCATTGTATAGACGGTACATGCACAGGATGAATTTGGAGATGCTTTTATATGACTTACCATGCCTTCGGAGATGATGATTTTACAGGTGATGGAGAGTCAGTCTCATCTGGCGTACCCAGATTTCAAACTGCCTTCTGAACAGAGGGGAAAACCATCTCTAAAGTCTCTGAATGTGCATGCCAGCTAGATTAGATTTGTACCGATAGCTTTCGTTTTCTTTCTTTTCCCTCTCGCCTAGCTTAATATGCATGGCTATATATGGAGAAAATGTGTCTTTGTGCTGGCATAGCAAAGATAACCTTGAAGAGTATAAATGAAAGTACGTATTGATGGAGCAATTTGTGTTTTTATTGATTTCTTGCTGTGTCTCACTGAATTCCTAGTATGTAGAACAGGCTGTAACTATTTCATTATGAAGAATGCTACAGAATATATTTTCCCACACCAATTCTTAAGGGACAAGGGCAATTTATACATGAGAATACAAGAGAAAGCATATGGTATGTATTGATTATTATTATTTATCAATGGAAGAAAGATTTAGGGCTCTGGCAGGAGATACAAGACTTGAGATCAAGAAAGGGTGCCATGTTTTCTGTCTAGAAAGGTGGAGCTGCCAAGATGAAATATCTTGTTTTTAAAGTCTAATACATGGACACAGGAGTCCAATCTGTACATATCAAATCAGAGATTCCCTGCTTGTAACTTAAGAACCCAGTTTGAATCAGTGATAAAATGACTTGTGATATTCAATTGAAGACATGCAGACAACTCTATGGGTAACTTGGCTGGACTTTCTTCTGCTAGTTTGCTGTCCTCCTTCTACACAGTAATCATAGAATCAGAATCACAGAATCACAGAAATAATCAGAAAAATACATTGAGTGCTGGACCCTGTGCAGTCTTGCTCTGTTCTCAAGATTCCATTTAGAGACAAGAGCACAAAACTGCACCTTTCTTGCCTGGTTGCTCATGAACAAGGAGATGAGCAGGGTGTCCATCTTCCCACACAGACACTGGTAACATCAGGGACACCATGCTGGGGATAATGTACTTGCATTTAGCCCAATATTTGTTCTCCATAGATGCCTGGAAGAGGATGTCTAAGAAATCACATAAACCGTAGTGCACATGCAGCTTTTGGCATTTGTAACATTCTCTAGTAATAAACATCATAATTTAATTATATATCTGTGAGAAAAAGGACTTCCTTTGATTGTTGTGTAGATCTGAACCTCTTAATTGCAAATGAGCAGACGTATCAATTAATAACTTTTTTACAATGGAGAAGGAAAGTCACAAAGCTGATCGTATAGATCTGGTGCATTAGGATGGACACTAAATTGTGGCAGTGGACAATGTCAAAAGGCTAAGCAATGAAACTGAATAGTAGAACTTTACAGATGTAGCTAGATTTACACTTCTCCAGAAAACAGAATAATTATGTGAAAACATAAGAATATGTTGGAACAATGATTGTGTGATGTGCATTACCAGTGCAGTGGTGAATCATCACACAGGTATTGGTGTCTGATGAATGCCTGTAAATGAAGACAGCTCTAGTATGTTTTTCCTCTCCATTCAGTGTCCTTGCCAACACTTGAACTGCACATTTTTCTGCATATACCATGAGTTTGTACCATCATACATTGGTATCATATTTTCCTCTTTGTTCTCATTCTTTTGTTATTGTTTCTTAAATACTACATTCTCAACAAAGAGATACAAGTCTTCATTATTGAAGAATGACAATCTAAACATCGGACAGACTACAGAAAGATGCAGATTTAACAACAGTGACTTAAAACTGCAATTTCTATGCACAAGCAAGAAACAAAGCTCCAGATACGTCAAAGCAGCTCATACCTGAAGGTAGCAGACAAACCCAGTGACCCTTACAGCAGCAAGGAGAGCAAAGTGTTGCAGCTCTCAAAATCTGTGTATCCTCACCTGCTTCTGACTATGCTGTGGAGCACATCTCTCTGTACTCTGAGTGTTTTAGAACCGTGAGTTTTTCCTCACAGTACTCTTGCAGACACAAATTGTAGCATTTATTCCACAGTAGTGGGACCAAGATGCACATACTGAATGATTTCTCTAAGGGTGGGCAGACCCAGGATAAAACTCACACCTCTCCCTTGTGAATCCAGCATCTTAATTTAGGACTTTGTGCAGGGACAGCCATCTTCTACACATTAATGTTTACCTCCTTTCCTTTTAAATAAGACCCTAACCCAGACAACATCAACCTTCTTTTTCTCTGCATATGTGATAGATGACTTGTGCAGTAGCACCGCATTAGACAGGAGGAGACAAAGGGGCCCACAGCTCATTTGTTTGTCATGGAAGATTCTCAGCTTTAGTATTTTTGTTGTTGGAAAGAACTCCTGGCTCTCAGTCCAGAGGAGTTGCACCCACCTGGCATAACATGAGAATGGGCTTTCTGGAAGCTGATGTCCAAAGATGTTTTACTTAATCAAACTCTGTGTGAAGTGCAGAAGCCATCCTACCTCTGGACTAATCTGATCCTGAAACTGTGAAACCTGGTACCCCAGAGTTAAACCATACTTTCACAAAATGGAGCATTAAGGCCTTTTTTTTTTTTTTTTTTTTTTTTTCATTTAAGACACCATTTCTTTGTCAACCATGCCACTGAAGAGAGATGATGCTAGTGAGGTGTCATCTGAGTGATGGCAGCTCCATGTCCACCAGGAGCCCAACAGAGTGGGACACATAGATGTCCTGTAGTCTTGTCTCCCACTGGAGCTCCTCTTAGAGGGAAATTTGGATCAGTGCTATTTGGGAAATTTCACATCTCATGGACTGTTTGCACCATTTGCTTTTAAGAAGAAAGTTTCCTGGAGGAAAGTGGTTTGATGACAAAAGAGCACTCAAAATACATCCACAGAGCCAAGGCAGAATTATAAAGTGGTAATTTGTGGATCTTGAAGGCACTGTGCAGACTATTAAACTAATGGAACAGCTGTTCATGGAAGAGTTTCAAGCTTTGGGAAACTCTTTTAATTACTTGTTAGGTTGCAGGTTGTTAATTGTTGCAGTTGTTGGAAATATAGACACTATCTGTTCAGCAACTAGATGCAATATAATCTTTTCCACAAAAGCAACTAAAGATTAGAAGGGAAAGTATTATCCAGCAGGATGGCACCAAAAGTCATTTAATGATCACTCTGAAAATGATGCCACTTTCTCCCAGACTGCTAGAGAGCCATCTCAGTCATTGCTTTTGCTAAGAATACGCATCCATTGCTCAAAAAGGTGGAGATAGCTGCTTGTCTTTGGAGGTTTCATGGCCCTTAGATCACAAAAGCCAGTCAGGGGATCCTTAGAAATGGTCTCTGGTTGTAGCGACAACATAAGAAGTAGGAGATCTGGGATGAGCCCAATTCAGTTTAAACACAACTCTTGCCTAGCAAAGGTGATTTAATCCTGCAGCTGTAGCGTACAAACTCCTCTTTTCTACCATAATGTAAAACAAGTTGCTCTGTGGCCAAATTTTCATGATGTCAACATCCAAGAGAGTTGCATTTCACTAGACTAGCCAACCACTGAGTGGGATTTGCTTAGATTTTAGCAGACTTCTGGTACTTAAGTTCTCTTTTGGATGGAATAGCAGATCTGGAATGGCTTAGGAAAATGGTCACTCAGAGTATTCTACTTTCGATCATCAGTGTTTCAAGGCAATTGTCAAACTGAATAAAGAAAGCAAAAGGTTTATGGCTTTTGAGTTTGTAACCACTGTCATCATGTCTCTGAGAAAGGTTGGTCAGTCCTGTACATAAATTTAAATTTCCTTCTATTCTGAAATACTTGTTTTCCAGTACCTCTGGCCAGAATCCCATCAGTTTGGATGTTGTGTGAATCCACAGAACAAATAGCAGGTTGTGATTCAGACAGAATGAAGCTCCAGAAACAAAATTCTGATCTTCACATCTAATGCCTCCCTCACCAAACTTACCAGAAATTTCCAGAAACAATTGGGCATCAATTTATTTTCCTTTTTATTTTAATGACAACAAAGAACTTCTTACAAAAATGCACGCATCAAAAGCAAATGCTCTAAGGAGTTTAGAAGCAGAAAATTAAGAACTGAAGAGCTACATTTGTATTGATTCTGGCTTTTTTATTTTTATTTTTATTTTTTGCTAATAATTATATGGTAACAAAATGCTAAACTAGTAGTACCAAATACAAAAGAAAAGAAAAAAAAGTCAATACTTATTACATTCAGCCTCAGAATGGTTAGATAGATATGACCACTTTTTGACACATTTGCCAATATTTCCTTCTATCCTCCTGTTAGTAACTGTCTGGTGAAACCTGATGAGTGGACATAAAGGGACAAATCTATCCAGAGTCTAACTTCAGAGGAATTACTCAGGGGACATGATCAGTCCATTACGGTGGGCAGGGAATGCATGCTGATTGGAATCCTGCCAGCATTATAAGGTTATATTTAAAGCTGGGAAAATTACACATAGCACACATTGTTTGCCCCCCCTGAATGTATGCACAGCAGCTCACACTGCATTCTCAGGTATCAGATTGCCTTTGAAAGGTAAGCTGCTGGGATATATTTTTTACTCTTCTGATTTATTTATGGAGTGGTTTCCCTTTGCAGGGGGTGGAAGCTTTTTTTGACTTTATCTGGGTCTCTTGTAGGAAGTAGTCCATCTATTTCTAATAAGGACAGAGTCCGTAGGGGTTCAATTAACCTAAAGTAACATCTCAAAGTTGGATCAGGAAGATATCTTGGCTGCACTTTTTTGCCTTAGAAACACCAGTAGGTCTGTTTTGATGACACTGCAGAGATCAAACCTAGAAGAAATCTTCTAATTTGGAATCAAACAAACTTATTTAAACATTAACTTCCCAAGGATTATAAACTTTAATACTTCTAAACTGGCACTCTGGAAGGCCAAGGAGCCAGAGCAAGGCCATCCCATTGCTCTGTGGATGTGCAGTGACTTGTCCAAAAGGCTTTGTGGCCAGGCCACCAAAGATTGCAGCAATAAAAAGGACTTCCCTGTGTCTTGCTGAAACCTGCACTTTGCTTTCCTTCCTTTCTTCTCCAGATAACAGCTATATGGGTTTGAAGGGACCTACACAGCAAACTTTGCCAAACACAAGGCAGAATTTGTAAAACAGGAAAGGCTGCCAGATCTAGGAGGGTGTATCTTCACACCTTTCAAAAGCACAGTTGGAGTGAGCTTCAGCATGGAGGAGAACCAGGCCAATGTTCTGCTGAGGGATGGCAGTTGTTTGTAACCCTGTTTTTCAAAGGACACTTCCATGTCTCCTGTACTTCAGAGGGACAAAAATATGTGAAAGTCACAAATGACCACAGTGCCAGAGCCTTCATGCTCTTGCATAGTTTTTCTGAAGAGTTAAGTGGCAGATAATGCTAATGAAAATATAACCAGATGCTCAAAATTCAGTTTTACCAAGGCAATCTGTGTTGTATCATGCCTCTGAGAACTGAGGATATTGCAAGAAAATGTCTTTGGCAAGCTCAACAAGGTATTTTTAAAAGTCTTACTTCTAAGATAAGTGTTGCTGGATTACATCTGGATTTTGTTAGCACTGCCTGGTAGGAGTGTGCTTTACCCCCTGTCTACATGCCAGGACCACCTGCAGGAGGCTGCTAGCAGCATTACAGCCTTTCCTGCCATCACAGTGCAGATGTGGAACTTCCCTGAAGCAAGAGGAGTTATCAATATTCACAGAATCATAGAACAGTGTGAATTGAAAGGGACTCTGTAAGGCCATCTAGTCCAATTCCCCTGCAATGAACAGGGACACCTATAGCTAGATCAGGGTGCCCAGAGCCTTGTCCAACCTGACCTTGGATGTCTCCAGGGATGGGGCACCCACACCTCTGGGCAATCTGTCCCAGTGCTTCATTACTCTTATCATATAATACAATTTTCTTATATCCAATCGAAATCTCTCCTCTTTACCCTTCTTGTGGTATCTGAAGTTCACATGTTACTGTCCAGAAGTACTTTGTATTATTCCTAAAGGCCATTGACTCCCACTGGTTGTCTCCCAGTGCCGGTCTGACAGCGCGTGGGCAATTCCCACATCGCCCCCAACCTCTCCAGCACTTCGCTTTGCAGGCTCAACGAGGGTCAGCATTCTTTAGTTCACAGGGAGCTCTCGCAGGCCAGGCTGCTGAGCGCGGGGAGTTCCGATCCTGAGTTGCTGGATTTACAGGAAGGGCATTTCGGCCTGTCCGAACCCCAACGCACCCCTAGAGGGCACTGCCGGACTCTTTTTGGAGCGGGTCGACGCCGCCGAGCGACAAGAGATCGGGTCTCTTCCCAGCAAACTGGGAGGGCAGCCGGGGCCCGTGCTTAAAGGCACTGACTTGTGCCTACGCAACGTGCCGCCACCCAGCCCACACCTCCTGTCGTGAAATCCACTTGAAAGAGCAAGTTTCTGAATTAATACGTCAGATGAGATAAATTCAGTCTGGATTTTTTTCCATGCTTCTGTATACTAGGGAGTTTGGACAACGGGGATACAGGTAGTGTGACCTATATGTTCCAGTCTCAATATCTTCCCATGCATCAATATCACGAGGATAGATCTCACTAAGAAGTTCTCCTGACCTTCAGCAGGCTGTTTGATTGGCCTCAGAAAAATACAGATGCTCTTGTCCTGATGTCAAATACAAAGCCTGCCAAAGTAATAATCAGGCTGTCTGAACACTAAGGCATACCGAGAAACAGTCCATGGCTTCAGTTTACTCAGACTGCAAACAGTGCAGTGTAACACTGTGGCCATGATGTGTCACAGTGCTGCAGCTGCCAGCCCAGGTTCTGCAGGCACAGCCCACATCTGTGTGCACACACTGGAAGCAAGCTCTGTTGAGGCACAGCAGCTTTAGCAGATTCCAGGGATTTGCTATTGCTGTTTGTTCCAAAAATGAGCACATTTCCTCCTAATAAATGTCGTATGCAAATACAGCTCAGTCATTTCTATGTGAGATTTTAATTCATTTGTTTAAATATGCTCATTTTGTAGTGTATGCAAATTTGCATAAGTAATTCAGCAAAGGCAGGAGCAATCTTTTATTCTTATCACTTCTGACATTTTAATCAATGATTTACGTCTTACGTTTATTAGCCCTCTCTCAGAATGCTAAGGCAGATTATTACACATGATATTTCCATACATATACAAAGCTCATTAAGACTCTCTGATAGAGGGATGACCAAAGTGCAGGAATGGAGGCAGGTGTTTGAGGTGTGTGCCTCCCTTTCTCTATAGGCTGGTTGCACTTGTTTGACTAACAGCTTCACTGTGCCACAGCCATCCCAGCTGTATGATAGCGATAGCATTACCCTAATGCAGGGGTGAGGCTAACAGGAGTGTTTCAAGCTTTTTGAGCTCCCCAGATGGTAGCTCCTGTATAAACATTCCTCTGGTCACAAAGAGAATTAATGAGGTACAGTCCTTTGTAACAGATATTATCTGTTATTTCTAGTTTTTCTGGCTCTTAAAGGCAGCTGAGAAATGGCACCCTCTTATTCCAGAGATTACCCCTTGTAAGTATTCACCATCACACAGAAGTTTTTGTTTTTAGTTCCCCTCCCCCCCTCCAAAATAAGGCTTTCACCGTTGTTTCTTTCCTCTGTTAGCTTTGCAAATCTGAAAGACTAAACTAAATTTTATTACCTCTTGGGCACCATGAGCAGAATAATTTATCTAGTCTCAGTGCTGAGTGGTCAATGCTCTGTGATTCTTTGGAGAACAGGGATGAGTGGGAACAATTTGACTGTGACAAAGAATGGCTGAGGAATAATGTAAAGGCCTGGTTTAACCTCCAAGACCTTTACATCTGGGAGGAATTAGTGACTAAGAAGTAAACAGCTCCCATTTTGTGCCTGAACAAGGTTTCAGTTACTTGCAGTGAGAGAAAACAATAAGAGATTTTAAAAAAAAAGTATAATTTCAACTTGAAGTGTGTAGTGGTAGGGTGAGAAGGTGGTGTTTAACAAAAAAAGAGGGGAGATTTAGGTTAGTTATGTAGAATTCTTTACTTGGACAGTGGGCGACTGTCCCAAACTGCCAGGGGAAGCTGTGGATGCCCTATAGAGTCATAGAAACCTTAGAGCTGGAAGGGTCCTCTGAGGGCCACCTAGTCCAATTCTCCTGTAGCGACCAGGGATACCTCAGCAAGATCAGGTTGCCCAGGGCCTTATCCAGCCTTACCTTGAAAGTCTCCAGGGACAAGGCATCAATCACAACACTAGATAGTGTATTCCAGTGCCTCACTACCCTCCATATAAAAGATTTTTTACTTATATCTAATCTAAATCTATCCTCCACCCCCAGAGCTGTTCAAGGCCAGGTTGGAAGGGGCCCTAGGCAGCCTGATCTAGTGAGGGACAGCCCTGCCCACAGCAGGGGGGTGGAACTGGGTGGATTGTAAAATCCCTTCCAATCCAAACCACTCTTATACTATGAATCTATAAATCTGGCCCTGCAATTATTTCAGAGTTAGAGCTTTGCTCATGTGATTTTTGGAAGCACATTTGTTTTCATATGTGCAATAAAGGCAGCCCTAGTGGAATCCAGTTCCAGACACTTCCAGAAGTGTAAATCTGTTGATGATACTTGTGAAAAGCAATACTCCAAGCATGTTTATAATTAAAAATTAATACTGTAATCTTGGTCATGAAGCTGTGCATCTGACAAATGTACCATCAGGTTCTCAAAGAATGCATACCTATTTGAGAAATGTTATTTGTTACAAATGCTGTCGTGTCCATTGCACACTCTATAAAGAGTAAATTTCTGGAGCAACCTTTCATAGAACCATAGAATGACTTAGGTTGGAAGGGACCTCAAGAATCATCAAGCTCCAACATGCAGGGCCACCAGCCTCCATATCTACTAATACTAGACCAGGCTGCTCAGGGACCCTTCCAACCTGGCCTTGAACACCTACAGGGATGGGGCATCCACAACTTCTCCTCCCAGCCTGTTCCAGCTTTGAAACCTGTGTTCAAACTCTTCAACAAATGAATGTATGAATTGCTCATAGTCATACTCAATCCTACATCCCCTGTAGGAGTAAATCCATGTGAGTACAATTACCACCACAGCTAGCAAGCTGTCCCAAAGCAAGGATGATTGCCATAAAAGACCCAGAATATACACCTGGATATCTTCACTGCAAGAAAGTCCAGCCTGATGAATAATTCACTCAACTCTTTTTGTGGGTCTGATGACTGTCAAATGTACACAGCAATTGTTGATGCCATTCTGTCAAGCCCAGGTTAATGGGATAAACAAGGATAAACAACCGGCATAGCAACTTTCTAAGAACAAGTAATTACAGTGATACTGCTGGCAAGCAGTGTAACGCTGCAAAAGGGTTGAATGACTCTCCTGAGCATAGAGAGTGCTTGGTTTCTACTCTGCAATTTCTCTCATCTGAGATTTTTGGCCATGAACCTAACATTATTCACAGCACTCTCACTTTGGGATTTGTTTCTCAAGAGCCAGGAACATCCTACAGAGTGAACACCAAACTTTTCCTCAATGGGGAAAAAGCAAAACGAAAGATTTGGACTATGAAAAATGAAGTGCAATACGATTTTGACTTTTGGGTCAGACACCAGCAGACATTTTCAGATAAGTATGCATGTTCTGAGCTTTTAATTTAACATGAAGTCTCTGAGCAATACACATGAGCAGCATATTCTGTGCTGCTCCCTCAGCTGCTAATTCACAGAAACCACCAGTCACACTCCAGCATCTTACAAAAACTGGATTTTTCAGGTTTGATATGTTTGCCAGCACCCCCATGAGTCCAGGCAATTTCTTTTCTGGTCATAAGTGCTATTTACCCACTGAACTTCAGGGTTTTTTTGTGGTTTCAGAAATAATTCCACTAGAGACTGGGGCTGCAGACCCCATAAGACCCTAGCCAACATTTGTTTCACTTAAGTCATAGCTTTAGGTTACATTTTCTTCAGAATGGACAGCTAATTAGTATAGTTATATTTGTCTGAGAGCATCAGATTCGGTCACATTGTCACTGGTAACAAAGGAAGCTCACAGGCTGTTCTAAACATCAGTAATCACACAAATAGCTTTCAGACATCTTGTTCTTTATATACTGACTTTGCCCCGAAACAGTTATAACAAATGAAGTGCCATTCTGTTGCAGTGTGTTTACATCTAGGGCATTACCCTATGCACAAGTAAACCTACATACTGGGTAGGAGAGACAATACAGGCTACAGTCTCAAATACAGGGGAAAGTCATAGCTCAGACAAACCTTGACTGCAGTCACCCCCTCTGAGGTCTGGCAAGCTTGAAACAATCAAATTGCTTACAGTACTCTTGGTAGTTTGGCTTTGGCACACATCAAGCCTTACTGTTTCATGACATTGAGTTGTGTTTCCCACCCCCCCCCCCCCCCCCCCCACAGAATTTTCTAGTAGGTTTACTTTTGTTTTACAAGTTTCCTTTCAGCATTTGAAGTTTCTCAAAGTGTGAGAGTGCACTGACTTTACAGCTACCGCCTACTGTTGGAAGATCCAATGACCAACTGCTCTCTATTCACTTTCTCTGTGCTACTCATAGTTTGACTATATTCTCACTACAGTGTTCCTGTTCTATGCTACAGAGCTCTGGTCTGTCATTACTTCTTATAATGGAAGTACTCAATCTGTTTGACCATTCTTAGTCTATGCTCTTTGCTTTTCTAGTTGTCCTGTTGTCTTTATGAGCACCACTTCCAGCACACTGCTATTTATGTGTCTACACATCATAGTTTGCTAAACTGCTTTGCATGCTTCACTCTGTAGAAATCTCTCTCCTAACAGCTATCATAGTATTCAAGAAATATTACTTCTACATCATCTACTACCCAGATGTCAGAAATGGACAAACCAGCAAATATAGCAACAATACCCCAAGGAGATCTCAGTGCAAGTCTCTCTATGTATTTTAAGTTCACTGGTCTGTATACAGAGAAATTAAACCTGTTTCTTCAAGAAAGTCTAGTACGTAAAGTATAATTTCAGCTACTACACAAGAATGTGAACAGACAAGTGATGTGAGGTTTTTGTTGCCTTTTTCATTCAAAGCTGAGGTACAGACTACTGAAAAAAAAAAAAAAAGGACAAAATATTAGACTTCTGGCCTGCTAAACTTTTCTACCCTCTTACACATGGTCAGTAAAAGAAAACAGGTATTATGACATCAGCGAATTACTCATCTGTGCTTAATAGCTCTATTCTTATTATTATTGATTAAAAATTAGTCTGAGGGCTGTTGAAATGCATTTGCATGACAAATTTTGCACTAGGAATGCCAATACTTGCTGTTCAATAGATGTGCCTTCAGCTTATCTAGTACATCATCCATTAACAAAGAGGCTCCTTTGTGTTGCACTCCTGTGAAGCAAAGAAATGCACCTTGGCAGCAGGCATATCTCAGTGTCACACGGATAAGTGAGATTAGAGGAAATGCTAACTTTAAATTAAAGACCAATGATCCAAGAAGGTACGTGTTTACAGACTACTTGATAGGAATATTGTGCTTTGCACATCATTGCTGTATCATGGTGTTTGTGTTGGTGCACATCATGAAAGACTTCAAGAATGATCTGATATGGAGGTCTTTAGAAAAGCCTGTAAAATTGATCGCTTTTATCTCTAGAGTTGTTAAAGCTGTAGTATTGTATAAAAAAAAAAAAAAAAGTGCAATAGTAATATAGAAATTCTTTGCTTATTGAGCAGATGAGTTGCATCTCATGACATCTTTTGGAAGCCAGATTCTAGCTAGTGAAAATAAGGTTCCTTTGCTCACCTAAGGCTATGAAGAGGTCATTCACAGCCTTCCCATATCAGCAGCCTCCAATCTGCAGACTGTCAGCACACTTAAAAATCCAGCCTCCACTGCAGCTGGAGATAAAGTGGCCACAGACCTGACAGAGAAGGAATTGTCATGTAGATCAGGTGATGGAGTGAGCAGAGAAGAGGCATATGGAGGAAGGGACCCATGATCCCCAGGATTAGATCACTGTCAGGATGGCAATATAGCAGCAGCTCCCAGCAAAGGCAATGGTGCTATCTCCTTGGTAGCTAGCACAGGGACCACCACAATCCAGCCTCTAACAAGCAGAAATAAGTCCATTAATGTGATGTTTCTTGGAATCACCACTTCTTTATGCTTCATAGAACATTGGTAAGTGTCTGTCTTTTTACTTATGAATGCACCAGGGCAAGTAAGTTCTGGTTTCAGACTTGTATCCTCTGAAGTCACAGAACTGATTAGACTCTAAAGGCTTGCTGCAGTTTAAGACACTCAGGTATTTTTTTGTTGTGCAGTCAGCAAAAGATTAAAAAAAAAATAATCATGGGTATATACCACACATGCCCTGAAAACGTTTCAGTCCCAAAAGGTATTCACTAAAAAATAAAGAACTAATTGGGGCTTTAGCAGTCTTGGCTACATGAAAATGTGCAGTCTTTAAGTACTGTTTCCATCATTAATAAAGATAGCAGGACATGCTCTGTATTTGTGTAACAATTATCTCCCAGGTTCCATTTTGCTCCTCTAGATCAACTTGCTTCAAGTATTCTGCTCCATGATTTATAGCTAGACCTGCTCTGTCACCATCTGCTCTGCTGTTGCTCAAGAAAGAACAAATTCCCAGAAGACATTACTGTCCAGACTAAGAGTCATAGAAGCATCCACTGCACATTCAGCCAAACATTGACTAATGGAGAGCTAAGCTATAATAAAAAAATCCCTTCTTTCCCATTCACTACAGTTCAAATCCATATAAAAAAAAAAACTTGGTGGAATTCAACTATCCTCCTTGGGGATATAGGTTACCATCTGTCTGGTTTCCAGTGGTACATTTAAAAAACATTTGTCCCATTTTCATAGAACATCCTGCTGCACAGCAACCTCTTTAATATCTAATTACACAGTATTATGTATCACATATGTCACAACCAGAATAATTTGGCCTAAGTTTCTACTATGTAGTCTAGTCTGCTTTGCTATTTTAAATTAAGTTATCCAAACACCTACAAATCCAAAATTATGCCTCTAGCTAATGTAATTAGGACAAAAAAGTAAACATTGAACTGCCCAAGGAATATTTTCAATTTAATTCGTATAGGATTTTCATTTCAAACACAAGCCAAAATATAATTTAAAGTTTAATGTACTTACTGCATAAAAAAGAATAAATTCAAGTTCGTAAAGGCAAGCAAGAGAACAAAAATCTTCACACACAAAACCATGACACTACCCATAAAACAGCATGCAAATACCAGAAACATACCACAAAATCTTCCCAGCTGGCCCCAGAGGGCAGGCAGTCAAAGAAGAACATCTTCCCAAAACACACCTGCTTGAGCTCCCCAGTGTGGAGCCCACCCAGCTCTGCAGGGACCTTCTCATTAACTTCACCAAATCCAGGCACTGCTGAGAGAACTCAAAGAAGGTCTGGAGAGGTAAATAGACTGTACTGCAGCTCTGACCAGCCTATTGGCCATGTCTCTGAGCACCTTTATAATGATGATCAGAGTACAGATTCAATGGAAGCATGATGACTGCAAGTGCACACAGAACCACCTGACAGCAAAATCCCAGACCAGTAGATTGCACCACTTTGCCCAGTTGTGCTGTACTTCTGCCCAGCTCATGCATGGACTACGCTCCAGCAGTGAAGCCTCTTCTACAAAGAGATGTCTGTGCTGCTGGAGAACAGTTTAGGTGGCTAAATTATATATTAACTTGAGAGACCAACTCTAATGCCTCGAGCATGAATGGCCTTTACATACAATGTATGACAGAGCAAAGAAAGCTTGCATGCCCTGGTTGCACATTACAAGAATAATTTTCACATTAGAAACAATCATAACAATGTGGGCTTTGTCTATCCCAAATCTCAGAGGAGAGTGCAGGGCTGGAGGTGCATAGGTAGTTGGAACTGCCCAATTTGAATCACTTCATAAATGACTCTTTTTTAACTGATGTTAAACTGGGATTGGGTTGAGAAATTACAGTAGTAATTGTCAGGTTTTACTTAGAGAATGATGCTATTTACAAAATGGACACTAAATTCCCAAGAAGAACTACAACAAAAGAGAAGTTTATAAATCACTTAAATCTTAGATAACTTGTTCTGTTCTGCAGAAATCTCCATAGGGCAGAAAATGCTCTTTGTAGAAAAAACTGCACAGCCATCACATAACATTCCATTGTACTGCTGAGCTAGTCAATGAGATTTAGGAAATATTCAGACATTGATACCAAAGCCTATCCACTAATTGTCCCCAACGGTAATATTACAGTATCACGAGAAGTTAGCCCGGAGAAAAATCATCTGACACCCATGAAAGTTTATCTTCTGTTTGAGGACAGATTATCCGAACAAGATCAGTCTGACTCCAAAGTTACCTTGGAGTATGGATCCTGAACTCTACAACATTCAAGTCAACATCTGAATGAGTAAAAGAAAAGCAAGTATCATGACTAAGGAGACTTTTCATTTTAAATCTATCATCAGTGGACATTCTACCTCTCCAATTGGAAATAAATACAAAAGGAAAGTGATCTCTATGTCTTCCTTCCCGTAACTTTTCATTTTTTTCCAAGTCAGAACTTGCAACTTCATGATCTTCATGTAAACATCCACATTTGAACACATTTGTTCATATTACATTTGTAATTTCCAGAGCAATCATGGTTGTATCCAACAGACAAAACAATCCTCTATTTATGGCTTGTCTACGCACGGGGGTGTAAGTACTTCAGTAAAGACAAGATTTAACAGTTCATCCCCCTTCTCATCATGAAGTTAGCCAGGACAACTGGTGGCAATGCAGACTTCCCATATAATAACAAGATAATAGCCTTAAGTTTTACACACAAAGACTGTTTTTGGTGTCCCAGACCTATAGGGGGAGAGAGAATCATCTGCAAAAGAAAACTGAATGCACCTAATTTCATCCCTGAGCAATGGGAATACACTGCAACATTCTTTGCTTAAACCTGAAATGTTTACTAAGATATTAACTCTATTTTATGACTGCTGATCAATGTAAAACAGCAAATCCACATATGTAATCCCAGAAAAGAAATAATAATATCAACAATAATACCAATAATAACAAAAATAACAGCTGCAGTAAATTCAGTGTAGGAATCTGAGATACCATAAAAAACTGCAAAATCCGAAGGCTTTTAAAATTATTTTCAAGACAGATAATTGTTTAAATGTCTTAGTTCTAATAGAACTTTTAAAATGTCCCTGCTGATACCACTGATAAAATCTGCTTGGTTTGTTTATAAGAGGGTACTGGGCTGAGTCTGCAAAACTCAAATGCACTTTGATTACAAACTGGCAGGATAAAATGAGCTACATTAGTAAAAATGAAGCTGAGTATTTCCATTTTAACTACACCAAAGACTGTGATCACCCAAAGCACAACGGTAACTCCCAGAGAGTATTTGTTGGAGGGTGTGGGAACAAGCTTATGAAGTCTGAACATGTGGTTCAGAATGCACTGCTGAGAGCACCTGGTGACTGGCTGGTGACAAGAGAACTGCCCATATTTAGTGTAACAGACAGCTCTTCAGGGCAAAGACCTCATAGTTCACTAGCAGAGAAAAGTTTCTTGATGCTTAGTCTGAACTCTTAAGCACTTGGTGTAACAATGATTAACCATACTGCATATTAAATAATGAAGCAGTTTCAGAGCAATTAGCTTTTCACAGAAACAGGACTTTATAACTCTTACCTAAGTTAACCTACATGTTGTACAGCTTTTTAACTCCTTAGTACTCTAAATAGTAGGATTTGCAATAGCTCTATTAATCAAAGTGATGGAAGAATGAAATCATTACACTATGCCAGGAAGACGTCAAGTCAGTATCAAAATCATAACATTTTTAGTTAAAGCAGTTTATCTGGACCTTGGAAATGTTTAGACTACACAGCTGAAAGTTAGAAACCAGACAATTGAATTAAGCCGATTACAAATGATCATTGAGACTGACATCAACAATCTTGTACTGAAGAAATTTCTAGGACACTGAGCCAAAAAGTCTAAAGATAGCTAAAGGAAGTTCCTCATAATTCATCATTAATCCCAACCAAGATAAGGTCACTGGAAGGAGCCAAAGGTGGGAAATACAAGGGACTGTAGGCTGCCTGTTTGGTAACACTTCACTTCTGAAAGATCGGTTAGCAGGACTCATTTAGGACATTCAGCTCATTTAGGACTGACTTCTATGACCAGATGAACAATGCTTTAAGGCTGAGGCTACAATTTATTATTGGTGCTGTTAAAAATTAGATGCTAGCAAACTACCAAAACCTGCTGCTGGATTTGGCTGTGCTAGGCTGCATCTTAGCACATACTGATGCCAATCCTTGTTCCACCTAGCTTTTAGTCTAAAGCCCAGCTTCTTAGTGCAGGAAAAGAACAATCAGTTTGAAAAGTAAATAAGAAAATAAAGTACCAACGTGCTCAGTTCTTCACCACCCAGTAGCAGACACCTCAGCAGCCAAATCCTGAGAAGATGCTCTGCTTAGCACTGTGGATTTCCAAAGGACAACTCCAGTCCTAAAGGCACAAGCAGAAGCTGTAGTTGTCACCCTGTCTACTTTTGCTTTCTGCAACTGTCACCAGTTTATTTCATCAAGGTGTCTCATGCAGTACTCTCAGCCCATACTGTAAATGGCAGAGCACAGTTCTTTTCTTGGCATCTTTCTTTGACTTTTGCTGGAAAACTACTCAGTGAACAGCAAAGACAACATCTGAGACTATATTTGAACATTATTAGTTTTGTATCGGAAATAGGAGTATGTGTTAAGTGCTTGCTGTAAACTGCAAAGTATCATAAATCCTGTTGATTTTTGTAGGTCAGATCCCAGAAGAAATCTGAGCAAAGAGACTGAAATGCAGATAAGGAGAAAAAATTTCCTCAGGCTGTTATATGTAAGAATAACAAGTAATACTTAGAAGTAAAGCTAGTAATTCCCCAAACACGACTGCATTCAGCCTATGCAAATATTTCAAGTGAAATTCAAAAGCTAAATATTTTAAGTCAATATTACTGCTCTCCAAAATAAGTAATGTGCTCACTGAAATATTTCATGAATCTACGCATAGTTCTTCACAGATTTAGTCCTTTAGGCCTCCTATGTGCAGTCTATACTTGTTCCACACTCAAAGACATCCTCCCACTCAAGGTCAATAAGAAACAAAGAGACCTTAAATTAAGCAAGTGTGCAACAGAGGCAATGAAGTGCAGTGCCCATCAATACAGTGTAGTTTGGTTTAGAAAGGCAAACCTAGGCTTCAGCTTAGTCACTCTCCAGGACCTTTAGTTGACTGTATTATTTCAGGAAGAGGGCATTTCGACTGAGACATCTGCTCAGTGTTTGGCTGCTGTCAAAAAAAAAAAAATCTACCAGCAAAGTATTTTGGATAGAGTATTAGTGTGCCTGCTCTCAGACTTGAGTTAAAGCTAGTCCTCAGTTATTACTGAGACACAGCTTAGAACTCTGACATATCGGACTCCCTAAGACTCCTTTCCTGCACATCAATTTTGTTTGGGTAAAGCTCAGTGCTACACACGTCAGATCAGAAACCACAAATATTCCTTCTGCATGCCTCTCTTACAGCTAGAATAATGAATTTAGTTCTCAGCCTGTTAGCTCACCTCCATTCACTGCCTGGATTATCATAAACACAGATCTAACACATCACATCCTAGTATTTTCAGACGTGGGCTATTTTATGTATTTGGGTAAAACCACTGTATAGAGGAAGTGTTAAGAGGCCATACTAAAGACAGAATTAATACAATGAATGAACAAAGCCTAACCATCTTGTACAGACATGCATTTATATAAATAGAAAACTGAAGAAGCAGCCTCCAGATGGTGAAATGTAGCCCGATGGAACAGATTTGGAGCCAGTGGGACCAAGAGAACACATATGCACTCTAAGCTGCAAGACTCATCCCTGCTTTCTAGCAGTAGGAAGTGGCTTTATAATGCTCAGAATACAATTTTTAACACCAATAAAAGAATCATTTTTAATTTTCTGTTATTACTACTAAAATACTTAATAAAATCACGTAATTGGTGTCTGACCAAATGGTTGGGGAGAAGTTTAATACTACAGGAATTACTCTTTAAGGTAAAAAGAATTTGTCACAAGCGGGCTGTAAGTGAGCAGCTTGTGTAGAACTTCTACACATTAAAAATAAACTACTGGAGAAAGGTGTTTGCATCTTACAGAATTGTTCTCCCATATTTCTGTGAAGGGTAAATCTTACTTTATGGCTTAGGGTACTCTTATTACATAAGAGTGATATATAATAATATCATTATGCTATGTAATTTAAGTAGTAAGGCAGAAGAACTTCCTTCTGATATAAAACAGATTTCATGAAGCTTAATTGTAAATAAGACAGTGATTTAACAAGATTTATAATGGTTGAATATACTTATTATCTACTGTATAGAAGGCAGAGTTGAACACATTCATTCAGCACCCTCCCATTTGATCATAAGGCTCAGAGAGGACACCCTTCTTTTCTCAACTTGAACCATAGAGGTAAGGAGCTTGAATATGGCTGGATCCACCCCAAGTCCCATATTTGCTCCATAGCTCATATCTAATCACATGCACACAATCAGTTCAAGACATAAACTTGGCAAAACTAAGAAAGCTTAAGACAATTAGTCACCCACCACAGTTCTGTAAGAGCAAGGTATCTTGATATCAAGGCGTAGGAGATCTCTGAATCTGTACAATCTTGACAGGTATCCCCACTCAAGGGAGACTGACACACAGACAGCTGCTATGCAGGAGCACACAGAGGGCTCCCAGGCCCCTGGACCACCGCTATTTATGGGGTAAGAAGACTGACTCACAGCTGGTTTGTAGGCACATGCTCAGTTATAATCAGCTGTTGAACCAGGTGTTTGCTATCAGTTCTTCCAGCCACGCAATCTGAGGAAGATGTGTGGTCATAAATCTCCCTTAACAAGGGATGCAGTTATCTGTACAGTTACTTCTCTACCTGAGTGAGGTCCTGTGAATAAGGCCTGGCCCAAGGAGAGATTTGTTGGGAAGAAGCGTTCATGGAGGGAGTGTGATGTCACAACTCTTTAACCAATCCACTAGCAGATTTGTTTACACTTATTATCTACTCTGATACTTCAGTTTTGTAATAATCATAACAATTTAAGATTAAAACTCTGCTCTCCTGTTTAACACTATGTATTTTGGGAAAAAAATTGCATTGGTAGTTTCTTGCTCTTGTCTTCTTGAATGTACAAATGTAATACTTAGCTGATGAAAATGAAGGAAGCATTATTGCGTCTCCTTTAAGGTCACAATTCTTATCTCTTGTAGACATCTGTCCTTGCTGCTCTCCTCCCAGCAACTCTGTCTGCATATGGATGCTGAAGCAGAAAGCAGACGCTGCTCTTGCTTCCATGAGGAGAAAGAATAGTGATTTCTGAGGTCTGAATCCAGCTCGTCTACCAGCTGTGCTGCCAACTTTACTGCTATGTGCTCATACGCATACCTGTACACCTCTAACCCGACAACCTGCTTCTGAAGTGAGCCATGTGGCATTGGTGTCATGGTTCATCTTATTTATTTGGTCTGCCATTGGGCTAAGCTAGCTCAAGTTTCATTTTTTTTCCCTCAGATCTGTAACTACCTGATTCAAAAGGTTCGTTCAGTACGATCGTAAGTGGCCACATCCTGCTCTAGAGTACTTACAGCCCAGTTATAAAGCACAAAAAATGCCAAGTGCCAGGGCCTGCAGCTGCAGCCAATGGCTGCATAATAGTGAAAACAGAAAAAAGGCTGAACAACAAAACCAGAACCCCAAGAATGGTGAGATCATTGGTAGGAGCTGTGAATCTGTGTAAGGAGTTTTTTACAGCTTTTTACAAGCTGTTAGTTTGGTGGAAGTGGACTAATTACTGCAGATATGGCTGCAATGCTTGCAGAAGTAATTTAAGTTTGATCTCGCACTGAAATAGTGCTGTAATGAGCTCTCCCTGTGAGTTAGCTGTGGGGACAGTGAGAGAAGCTTGCTAGGTAATTTCAGGTAGTTTAAGATATTATTATCTTTTCTGCCTTTTATAGGCAGATCTCTCCTGATCTCTCCTCCATTGGTTTTAATACTAAGCCTTATAAACAACAACAGCAATGAGAGCGATAGTCACACGGGCTGTTAAAATCAGCACTTTTCACCCAGAATTGGTGGTGGTACATTACCTGCGAGCTGCGAGGCTTCAGCTCGAAATAAACAGCACGCAAAGCACCGTGGCTACCTCGCAGGGACATCAGCCAGCCCCACGCGTCTAAATGAGGCACTTGTAGCATCGCCATGACCCTGAACTGTAGCTGAGGATGCTCACCAGCCGCCTGGAAGACTTTGCTCCCAGGTCGTTGGTCCCGCCAGGGGGAGCAGGGAGCGGGGAACACCGGCTCCGCGTGTTAAACGGACGAGGAAAATTTTGCCTTACACGATTTTTAATTTGTATTTGTTCCTCCTACCCGGTAATATTTAGAGAAATCAAAATGAGAGGGAAAAAAAAAAAAAAAAAAAAAAAAGTCAGAGGGAGAGGAACCCGAGAGAACGGCCCGTTTAAGGGAAAACAGACTGAAATATTTTCCTTGAGGGCTGAGCCCGGAGTGGTCAGAAGGCACAGCCCCGAGGGACGCAAAACCGAACCCTGTGCTCCAGCTCTCCGATGTCGGAGGCGCATCTCTGTGGGTGGCACACCGAGGATGCACAACTCGGAGAGATGTTTCCCTGCTCAAACCAAAAGCCCCAAATCTGCTCGGTCCATTTCGAAAATTATTTCCCCCAGAATAAACTGATAAGCAGCTCCTTCTGTGGTTTTCGTGATGCTGGCCGACTCACTGTTATGCTGTCGGCGGAGAAAGGCTCAGACAGCCACGAAACGGCCGCGTCTTTCTGCCCAGCCCCACTCTCCCAGAGGTGCGGTACATCTCCTGCGGGTCCGTGTGCGCGTACCACGTATCCGGGAGAGGAAGCGAGTTAAAAAGCAGAGACCTAGTGCAAAATCTCACGCTCGCTCGTTTTCCGAGTCCCTCAAGGCGCTGCCGCCAATCCTCCTTGCATTGGGAGGAGTGCCGCCGGTTCGCTCAGAGCCGAACGAGCCTCGGCCGACACCTCAGAGCCCCCCCGAGAGCGCGGAGCCGTGCGGGGCCGTGCGGGGCGGCAGGTAAGCGCGGGGCCGTGCGGCGGGGGCGGCTCCTCCCGCGGGGCGGCGGCGCGGAGGGGTCGGGCGGAGGGAGCAGCCCCCGAACGCGGCTCCGCACCCGGGGCCGCCCCCTGCGTGCCCCGCCGGGGCGGGCGGGCAGCGCGGGGCGATGGCGGGGCGGCGGCGGCTGCTGCTGCTGCGCTGCCTCCTGCTGGGGCTGCTGGGCGGCGGCTGCGGGCAGCGCGGCGGCGGAGAGTACTGCCACGGCTGGGTGGACGGGCAGGGCGGCTACCACGACGGCTTCCAGTGCCCAGAGGGCTTCGACACTGCGGCCGCCACCATCTGCTGCGGCTCCTGCGCGCTGCGTTATTGTTGCGCGGCCGCCGAGGCGCGGTTGGAGCAGGGCGGCTGCACCAACCACCGGGAGCCTCCGGAGCCGGCGGTCAGCGCCCGTGAGTGTCGCGGCACGCGGGGCGGCGTAGCCGCGGGCTCCGGAGGGGTGAGGGGGAAAGAGGAGAGCGAGACTGGGGGAGCCCGCACGAAGCGGGCGGTGGTGATGCGGTGATGCGGACCTGGTGTACGGAGCTTCTGTCGTGCATTGGTGAGAGAGCTGTCAGCAATATGGAGCTTTGACCCATATCTGTGGGGAACAGACTTTTAATTTAGCTCCTATGAGAGAGGTCAGAGGTTCCATCTCCTGCGATACTCAGTGCCCACCAGGATGAAAACAGCGGCGTGGGGCTTTGGGAACTCTGTGGGGTTAATTTCTAAGCCAGAGAATGGGTATTTCCCCTGACTAACATAGCTTTTCCTTTTCTTTCCTTGCTAGAACCCATCTATGTGCCGTTCCTCATTGTCGGATCAATATTTATCGCCTTTATCATCGTGGGCTCCCTGGTGGCTGTTTACTGCTGCACGTGCCTCAGGCCCAAGCAGCCATCCCAGCCCATCCGCTTCTCCCTCCGGAGCTACCAGACCGAGACTCTGCCCATGATCCTGTCCTCATCTAGCTGCCGGGCCCCATCCCGACCATCTAGCACAGCCACCAGCTCCAGCTCAGCAAGTGGCTCCCTGCGCCGCTTTTCCCTGGCCCGCACAGAGCCAGGCTGCTTGCTGTCATCGCCGCCACCCCCATACTCGGCCGGCTGCTTTCCCGCAGCCCACAGCACACACCTGGGGTCACCGCCGGGCTTCCTGCAGGCACCGCCGTACCTGGGTTACCCCGAGCCAGCCCTGGGTGGGAAGGGCTGTGCCGACCTCGCGCAGAGCTGAGCAGAGCGTCACGGTCTTTGGGAGCGTGAGGACTGACTGCAGTGCTTGGTGCTCTGCTCTGATGGAGGCAGACCTGTGGGTGAGTTGCCATTGAGAAGCGCAAGGCCTCGGAACAGTCCTGAGTGCTTCCCCCAACCTGGATTACAGCTACAGATGTTTTGTGAAGTATTCTGATCTTAGCTGCCTTAATAACCAACTGCTCTGATGGTTTGATCTGATTTGTGCAGAGCACATTGAGATACAACTAGAAAACCGTTTCTGGGACAAGGTTACCCAGCTCAAGGCGCTGTAAGTGATGTTTTAACCATAAATGATATTAACTTTGCTAACAAGCAGTGGCCGCGCTCCAGGGCTCCAATAACCAGCATAGTTTTATCCAGCAGCAATAAGTAACAGAGGTAACAGTACTAAACTAGAGCTCTGCGGACCCTAACTCAGCTGCCTGCTCCCATGGGCAATGTGAGAAGGTATGTATTAAGATATTGAAGGCCCTAGTTTCTAAACATACAGAAAATGTACCTGAACTTACATTGCATATTTATACTGGTGAACTTAACTAAAATAAATAAAATAGCACGATTTAGGCTAGCTGAAAACATACTGGTCCCGAGCAGCCAAATAATCCTATGCTAGAAGAACAGAACGTGTTTGCTAATATTTCCACATAACTCCTTGGCATGCAATCCCAGAGCTGTGCTGCACTGAGGCGTTTTTTAGAGGGAAATATTTATTGGTGGCCTTTTGCTCAGCGCCATGCATACATTGGATGAACTGATCCTGAAGTTCTATTTGTAAAATTAGCCATGTATAAATGTAAAGCTTGTAATTTAAGATGTATTTACAGCATTGACAGCACTAATTATTTAGTAGTCACACCAACAGTTTATCAATAAACAGTGGTGGAAATCTGGTGTCAACTGTGTCTCTGCACATACACTACTCCATGAACGCATCTTCACTTTGGCAGTGAAACTATTCTGCTTATTTTCCTGTCAAAAACACTATTTTGCATTTGTAAATGCTTTACATCTTTAGCTGTGCACCTGTTGTGCAGACTTGATATGATGTAAGATTCTCTCCAGCTAATAGACTAATTGATATCTTGTATATGCGCCTCAAAATGTAATGTGGTTGAAAACGACACTGATTAGTTGGGTATTTTAATCTGAAACAGCCATAGGAACATGTTTTGTTTGCCCCCTACATTCCTTCATCCAAGTAAATCAACAAACCAAATGGAAGAAGAAAAAAAAGGCATCTAAATCAAACACACGCAGCAAGCCAAGAGAAGAGCATGAGAAAAATGGGCAGTTATTGAAGGGCCTCCTTTATAATTCATTTTGTGACAAATGCAGTCATATCACACAGAAGATTCTGCAGTGTCAGAGGCTGAATTTCCCTTTTCAGTAAGTCCCAAACTCCATGTGTGGGATCAGATTAGGGTGGTGCAGCTGGCCTGTACAACAGCCATCAGCATATTAGTGTTTATGAGATTCACAGCACCTCTGGTCTGAACTGTGGCAAATCTTTGTTTTTGAAGAGATACCAAGAGTTAATTGTTCTTTTTCAAGAACTGAACAGTAGGCTTTTTTCTTAGCAGAGATCTAACAATATTTCTTTGCATTTATAAAGAAAATAGTTCTGAAAATATCACCTTTAATAATGATTTTTGTTGCATAATCAACATTACAATCCATGAAATTTCTAAGGAAAAGACAACTCACATTCCATAGAGCAATGCTTTACATAGTAGGATTTGATTTGACTGTTGGAACCAAGACATAACAGTGTATGTGCTCTACAGCATATAGCAACATATAGCAGAAATAAATACTGAACTGTATCAACTTCAGTTTGCTAATATGTAATACATCTTCAGGTGGTAGAAATATTTCTCTTGCAGTAAATTCTAGCAAAAGAGATCTCGCAGGCAGAAACATTAATGTGATCCATTTTGGCTAGAAAAGAACAATTTTATTTCCTTCAAACATTGAGCAGGCATCATAACCACTGACAAAGGTGACAGCAAGCTGAAATTTGGCATTTCCCTCAAAGATGTGCCATGCGTGAGTGACTGGGAGTTTGGCACAGTTATCGCCTATTAGCATTTATCAGTGTACATGAAAGGACAGGCTCCAGAACAGCTGCAGCAGGTTCTGAAGTAACATCTACTCACGTATTAACACAGGGACTGATTTTTGCTATGCTTGACGACAGTCTTTCAGATAGGGAGGTTTATTCAGCCTAGGTAGAGGCTGTAAGGTTTGACGTGTATGTGAAATTCAGCCTCATCGGGAAATGCTGCCTGAGCTTATTCGCTTCCTACTCTGATTCTGAGCTCGGCCTCATAAAATGCTGGAAAAATAATACACAGGAACAGTTTCATTGAATCAGGCCTCAAAGTGTATGCTGTGCCAAGCTCCTCAAGGAGTTTTGGGAATGATGACACCAGGTGTGGTGGGGATGGCATTGTGCAAACAGGCTGACCAAGAACGGTGAGTAACTGTTAAAGTAAGGATACTGATAGTGAGGCAGATAGTGCAAAAGAGAGGAAGAGATGTTGACAGAACACAAACTCAAGGGTTGAAGCAGTCATTGCCTATGCTGGTCATTCCTGGCACAATTGGATTTGGGCTCTGAGTTAAAGTGCTGAATTTTCTTCTGATCAAGAAGGACCCAATGGCAGAGATACTGCTGTGATTTACAGAAAGTATCCATTCTTTTAAAACCTGCAGACAGAACACAAATGGCATTTTGGTTGACAATTTTAATGACTAATAAAGCAGTTTGAAGGGCAAGATGTTGGCCTGAAGAAAATATTTAGGCAGTACTTGCTTACCATCACCACTTATTTTGAATGAATTAGATCAGCCCTTTGTTTTGTTTTCCTGTATGAAGGGTTTCTTCCACACACATCTCCAAAACATATCAGACCTCCAGTGTGCAAAGGAAAGCACTACGTGTGCTCGCAGGAATTTCCGAAGGATTTTATTTGAAGCGAGGTATGCAGTATAGCAAATGGCTAGGTATGCTGATGGGCTAATGCTCCTGGAGTATAATAAAATGATATATGAAAATTTCAAAATTATTTTGCTGCTACTATTAGCATAAGGGTTGACAGTAGCATTAAAGATTTAGAGCCAGCCCTTGGTGCAGCTTTTCTGCATGCAGCCATGTGGGCTGTGCAGGCTGCTCTGAACTGAACTGCTTTTGAACGGTCTGCTGTTCTGCAACATCCAGACAAAGTTCTTCATTTGCAATTATGCTGAGGCTGCAATTCCATGATATGCTGTCTTTACTAGCAGAGTTAAGAAGAAATGCCTCTCTTCACCTGACTTATGACGGATTCAGGTCTGTAATACGTCAGCTGAGTGAAATGATTTTGCTTATGACTAACATTTCCCATAAAAGAAGAGAGTTAGGACTTGAAAAGGAACCTGTATTGCTATAACCTGGATTGTAACCTGAGTAATTTCAATGCTGTTATGACTGTCAGCATAACAGAGGACGTGGAATTGCTTTAAAGCAGCTTTACCATTTGGGAGGGCATCATGAAAAAGCATAGAAGGTGTATCCACTATCGATCCTAACAGAATACAGAATCTACAAGACAAATCAATTGCCTACCATCAAAAAAGAATCAGTCACCTATCTTCACCCAAAACACAATCAGGTGTGGCTGTACTGATTTTTATTCAGTGGGTGGACACTGTTAGCATGAAGAAGCATCTGCCACTATTGAGGTCAAAGGATGCGGTACTTACCACTGTTATCTGAAAATTGAAGCAACATTCCCTTATTCCTGCTTTGCCATTTCTGTTCTGCATACTTCTTTCCAAATAGGGCAGCACCACCAGAACTACCTTAGGGCTCGGCTGCAAATCATTACATTGCTGACTCGTATATTCTTTTTGTTTGTTCAAAACTCTTTCTGGACTTCACATGAGAGCCAAGTAAGGCAGTTGAAAATAACTCCTTAAAAAAGAAACTACGTTTTTATATTTTTTCAACTTCTTACAGTAACATAAGTGATCTCTGATGCTTGTGAAATGCCATTTCTGATATGTTCCATTTCAGAAGAATAAAAAAATGAGACTGATGGAGACAGTTTTTTTTTCTTTGAAAGTAATCCCTCATATTTGCAACCATTCATTTCAATAAAACATCTTCATTAATGGCAAAGTTTATTATTTTTTAACAATTAAAAGACAAAACATTTAAAATTTGCAGTTCAAAACATGCACATTCACCGAATGCTAAATGACATGTAACACTGCATAGAACCAAATGTGTTACCAAAAGAGAATAACTATAAAACACAGTGCATTTAACATCCAGTTAAAACGAAACCTGAGAAACTACCATAAACACCGATTCAAGAAGTCTTCGTTCATGCAGCTTCATAGTTTCCACAACAGTTTCAGCAGTAGTGGCTCAGTGGGGCTGTAAAGCCTCACTTTGCCTCGAATGCAGATTTTGCTTGTACACAGCGACCACTTTCTGCAGCAGTTCATACATATCAAACACTGAAAATCTTAATGGAAAATTAAGTTGAAGTATTAAAAAGCAATATCAGTGCATTTATGGCTTCAGTTCTACAATGAAGAAACACAATAAAACATAAAAAAAAAACCCAAAACTTATTCTGGTCACAGCTTTGCAATTACAAATCACTATTTAGGGAAATGCTTTCATTTAAGCAATCCTCCAAAAGTACCAACCCTCCTACGTGCCCAACTCAGCACGGCCGTTACTCAGCTGAGCAGCCCTCACACTTGCGAGCAGCCCAATTGAAGCTTATGTGAGTAACGGCTTGCATAAGCAGGAACCAGGTTTGGAATGCTAAAATATCCCTTTGTTTAATGAAGATCTATTGGTTAACAGCGAACAAACTGGGGGAGCGAGGGTGGGGGGCGAAGGAGCCACTCATTTGTTGAGTTTGCTACCAGTGAAAACATTCAGTACCAAGAAAATGGAAACGACAAACTCATTTGCTTACACAGCGCTAGCTTCTGGCTATATACTATGAGGAGACTTTTAACGAAGGCAGTAAAAATGAGGGCAGAGCAACCACCATGCATTGCCTCAGAACACTGAAAAAATATCACTTCATGCAGACAAAATGACAAATTCATCAGAACTACAAGTGCTTTCACACAACACAGAAGAAAACAGGAAAATAACTTCTCTCCTTAAATTTAACACATGTTCCAAATCACTACTCATTCAAGATGGGTTTAAATGTAACGAAAAGCCCTAAGACACTTTATATGCATCTCTGTGATACAGGGGACTTTATGAATGGATGTGGGCATATAGGAATTTTCATCTCTTATTGTTTCAAAATATTTTATCTTTTTTATACAAATAGAATGATGATCAAGTATAAATCTGTTGAAACTGCCTTGCAAAAATAAGTGTAAAATTAGGAACTGGCAAGAAAAGTTTCCAAATACAAGTTAGCAATAAGTTTGTTAAAATTGTTTCCAGTTACTCTTTTGAATCACTTATATATCTATGTATATATATTTAAAAATAATTAAGCAACAGTTTTTATATAAGATATCTGATTTTGAAGTGGCACTGCTCCAACTTTCCAATGTAAATGTATAATACTAACTGGTAATTACCCAGCACACATGAAGCAGATGGAAAATTCCACATGAATTCTGTATTTAATACAAATTTGAATTGTTAAATGGTGAGAACAAGTGCACTGTTACAACCATTTTTTACCCACACTCTTTTTTCTTCAAACAAACATCTGCACAATCCCCTTACATTAACAAAGACAGGATGAACAAATCAGACGATAACAGACCACATTACTGTGTACTTAACAGGAAAATAAAGTGCATCTTGTATTCTTGATCTGATTTAAAAAGTGGGCACACATAGGTAGGTTGATCTCATATTTTAGAATGCAGTTGTACACAAATGTAAAAAAAAAAAACATGGTTAGAATTGTCACATTTTCTTTTTACTGCCCCTACGAAGCAGAATCTTCCTACCACTAATTTCAGACAATACATAAGATGCAGCACGTGGGAAAAGTATAGAGAAAGAAGAAAAACACTACAATAAAGTGAAAAACATACTTTGTGAAATTTGAATTCTGTAAAGATGTAAATATGAAACAGTGACAAGACCCTTAAAAAACTTAAATTACAGTCTAATTTAGAGCTGTTTCAGTTACTTTTTAAATACAGATAAATGGGGGATATGCTGTGTGTCATTTTCAACAAGCTTCTACACTGGGGCAACACTTTATTTTAAATATGAAGAATAACTATCACAATATATCACAACAAATTTATAGTGCTCATGTAATTTCTGCAAAACCCGTAAATAAACCACCCAGAGCAGAAAAATCATAAAAGTTAGAATGAAAGAATGGATGGATTGGGACATTTATAAAAGAAAAACAGTATCATGGTTAATTTCAGAAATGTTTTCAAGTTGGCCATTGTCCATTCGGTGACAGAAAAGAGGGATCCCCGTCTCAGGAAAGGGCCATGCCCCCAAATTTTTTCTTCCTGCCTCAGGTCAAGTGATTTGCCCCTCCCATATTGATCCATCTATTTATCTCTGCCTGAAATGGCTTTTCTGAAGGCAGTTCTTGTCTGCATGACTGACTGGCAGTACTGTTTCTAGTGGGATACGTCCCCTTTGTCCCTGTGTCTTGTTTTCTCTTCTGTTTAGAGATCACTCTGAGAAAATGGGAGGAAGACACTGCATAACATGCATATGAAATGCAGACTGCCTTCCACTGATACGCCTTCTGAAATATATACTTTCGTATCGTTTTTGTTATTGGGGTTCTCTTTTGTATTTGTAAGCTTCTTTTAGAATGGAGCACAAGGAAACTGAACAGTGCAATGAAATTACATGTTAAGTGTCAGGTGAAAGGCAGACAGATGAAATCACCTCCAGTAAGTGATATCATAAGATTTTCTAAAACTTACTGAAGACAGGAGAGAAGAGATGCAAATATATGGCCTGTTCCTTGTAAGTTGAAACTGTCTGAACTGGAGAGCAAGAGGAAATTCTTAATCTAGCAGATCATTAAAGATGTCATTGTTCTGCTTGTCCTTTTAGCTGATCTCCATTCAAGGGAAAAAAGTATCAGTTCTGTACAATGCACTGAAATTTAATTAAAAACAAAAGTGCCTGTTTCTATGGAAAAATGTATTCTAGATGTAATTATGATGTCATTTAAAATCAGAAAAGCGACAAGATTTCACTAAACTCTGAAGTTAAAAAAGATTTTATTGTTTGAATCCTGATGGCCACTGAGAGGCAGGCTGAGAAATACCAACTACAACTACCTAAAAACACTATTATCACCATATTGTTACTACGAGACTTTTAATTTAACTCCCCTTCCCTTCCATCTTTTTAAAAATTTTTTATTATCCTTTTTTTAAATAAAAACCATAAGTGTATCTTTCTCTGCAGTCACTTCCTCTCTGCTTTTAATTAAAGGTGCACGTATAGGTATTTTGCATGATCAGTGTTTTTGAAAGAGACTGCTGAAATGTTATTTCAGATCTTTATAGGAAGTAGCTTCAGCACAAATAAAACAGTACATGCCACACACTACTGCAGGGCATGCTTTGCTCTGTATTTCAATGTATGCATTATTTTAGTATAAAAAGATTGAAAATGTGACTAATTTTTAAAAATAAACTAACAAACTTGCCACTGAACCTACTGTATAAGCAGATACGAGTATCAGATGAAATCGCAAAAATAATTAAGGTTTGATAGGGGAAGTAAGGCAGTGCAATTCTTTACAGTTTGAACAAAATGTGTACTCAATTTTACAAGGTGGCAGCCATTTTCAACATATGCACTACTAAATGAAAATAAGGGAAAAAATTCTATAAGGCCATGGGTGCAATACTTGCACTTTTGAAAGCAAATGCCATCAAGGCCACTCACATTAGATGCGCTGCACTGTAAATCCTTCTCTGCAAGTGCAAAGACTCAAGCATGCAGTTCTGAGATCAGGACTGGAGTTCATTTCCTTTCAAAGTATTTCTGACAACAGAAAAAATTTATGGAACTTCTTTGGCAAGCGTTTTTAGGCTAGTTTGACACAAACAACTATAAACATCTTTGACTCAAAATCTTTCTTAAAGAAGGTGAGTGAACACCATTAAGATACTATTTTTTCAGCACTTGTTGAAATCGAAGGCTTGTTATCAACTATATTTAAATACATTGCCACTTAAAAACCTTCACAGGTGCTAATGGTCTGTCAATGTAAAGTATGTTTAGCAATCAGACCATTACCTTACAAGTATATAACCAGTATTGATTCAATTTCATTGTAAAATAAGCAAGCTGGCAAGATATAAGGTAAATTCCAATCTGTTTACAAAGGCTAAGCGAATACCCGGTAAAAAAATTTAGAGATGTCGTGTTTACAGTATAGTTGCACAGTGCTTATGTCTACTGAATACACAAATCCAAACTGTATGGAATAAGACCATCACAGATCTTAAAATTGCTGATAATTGGGCAATGGTCACAGCTCCCAGCAAAGATCTAGTAGTCTGTCTCACAAAAGCAATTTATAAGGCCTGAATATTGAAGTGTGTTCTTTCACCATTCCTCAGGCCTTTGTTTTGTGGTATCATAAGCTCGTATCACTTCAGATTGGGAAACAATTCCATTTTCATCTTGAGAGAAAGCGTAGCCGTCTGCAGATACAAAACAAAACAGGAACCAATTAAGTTTTTAATCACATTTTGCATATTCCTCAGTATTTTAAAGCTTTAACGAAAGCAACTTATTAAAGGCCAATGAAGGTGCAGAGTGTAGGGAGAAAACCTACACCATTCTTAGATAATTTTGCAGTCATATGGAAGCGAAGAGCTCTGTGTAAAATCTTAGGAATGAATAGTATCCTAACCACAGGCAATGTATATGGTGTACTGAGTTTACATTCAAACATGAATATGGTCACATACGTTGTCAGTTCTTACAAACACAGTATCTGATAATTACATTCTGTATGTCTTCCTTTTTTTTAGACAGACTGAATTAAAGCAGTGTAAAGATGCTTAAAGTTAAAAAAATTAAGGTTTCCTTGTAATTCAAGAACACATATTAACTAATTCATTTATTAAAGATAATGATGAGATGTTAAAAATGAGTTTTATCCAGTCTGTAATACAAAATAGAGGCAGAAATTTTAAAGATGCATGCTAGATGTAATAAAGGCAGCTGCAATAAGTATTAGGACACTGCATCTACATCTTTACTACATAAAAAAGCAACAAAAGGTGGAGTTCTACTTCTATGCTATAATGGACATTAGGTGTTATTTTTTTTTTTTTTTTTTTTGACACTTACGAAGCAAGTTTTGCTGCAGAGAATCAGAGCGATACAGGTTCACATGGTTCTTCTTAAAAACATTCTTCAGTAGTTGGGCTCTTTCAGTTAAGCTAGGAAAAAAGCAGAAAAAGTTTACTTCCTAGTTACTGTATCTCCTTCATCCTTTGAGTCTGTTAAAGAGGAATTAATTATTAAAAGAAAAATGTTCATTTTTTGTTTACTATTTGTGTCTGAATTAATCGTTAAACAGATGATTAAGAGCCTGTGCAAGGGCAGATTATGAAGTCTAGATCCTTGGTATTATTTCTTATTTCTTGCAGTACATGCAAAGCATCTGTCTTGAAGCACTGACAATACAAATAAATGAACAACACTGTAAACATTTGAATGTGACTCCTTTAGAAACATGTGGTGTAAAGGGAAGGCACTGGCTTTCTAGAGGCAGCATGGGTTGGTTAGTGCCAGGCAACATTTCTTACAGAAAGAAGGGTTCAGTTTCTATCAAACAGTATCCTAGAGGGGATATGAAAGAAGATGGAGGGAGAGTTACACCAGTTACATGCTATTTTTGATAGCACATTGAAGATGCACAGACTATATTAAAAAAAATCGTAATAAAAACGCTAATTTCTTGCTCTAAATTTGATATTCACTGTGAATTAGATCTTACGTTTTACATTTCCAGTGCCTTGAAAATCCAATCCCTCCCATTGTGAGCTGGTCTAAAAATGAATTATCTTGCTTAAATCTATTGCAAGTACATAGCAATACAGTTTTGTTAATTCTGCTGGATTATCAAAGTTTTCTCTCTGCTAGAATGTAGTAAACATGAAGGATTTACACAGACCTAAATCTAGTGAGCTCTGACTAGTCAAATTACTCCTTACCACTACTTGTCAACTAGCTGAGCAGATTACTTTCTTAGACTACCTACCAGACTAAATGGTAGGAATGCAACTATATTCCTTCCCTTATTGGAGTAGCATTCAAACCTGTAAATTAGAAATGCTTATTTTTTCTTCATTAAGCACTCAATTTTTTTTGTATATGAAGCTGAACCACTGGCATAAACTGGAGAGACTAGAGGTCTGCCTCCCTCTTCTGTTCCCCTCCGATCTGGTGGTTAAAGCATATGCCAGGAGGTCAGAGCTTGGCAAGAGGAAAAAGAGAAATAAACTTACATCCCCACATCCACAGAGTAAAGCTAACCACAAAATCTACAGGGTAAGTGGATGGGTGGGCTAAACTGCTTCTGTGGCCATGCTTTGGATGGAATGAGTCTTCTTTATAAAAAAGGAATTAGGTACCAGCTACAGGAAAGCAGTCAGCATCTGCTGGCTGAGCTAAAATCCCAAGAAAGGAGAATTTAGAGCACTGAGATACACCTTTCCTTTCATGTTTTCTTGAGATAGCTCTTTTGGAAAAAAAAAAAAAAACAAAAAAAAATTTCCTCGCTACTGCTCCACCAGGCAGAGTAGGTGCCTTGATTTTCAGTTCAGAGCTACAAAATACTGATAAAGTAATGGAATTCTGAAAAATTGGCGACTGAGGATTAAATCACAAGGTGATACACAGGGTGAATAAATGAAGACTTTCACATGCAACGGGAAAGCAGAGAGATGAAAGACCATACAAATACTCTGATAGGGGCATAACCTGCATCTCCTTTGCAGTACATCTGAGAAACCTCTCTTAATATTAGCTGAAAACAGAAAATTCCAGTGATTTTTTTGATAGGTGTTATTTTCTAATACAAAACTATTTCATTAAAAGAACAGTAGGCCTATTCTAGTATTTTAGTACCTTCATTATCACTTGCTCATGTTCCAGAATGAAACATTCAAGCTGCCTAAGTGCTAAGCACTGAAAATACTGCCTTAAGTTTTACATGAGGTACACACATCTGTTTACGTATAATGAAGTTTCCACTGCATAGATCTGATTGCTGGTATAGAAAATACAAATAAAGTAGGAAGTAATTTTGGAGAACAAAAGTGCTTCCAGCTATTCAGGTATTAAATTCCGCTCTATTTTATACTTGATGAAAGAGCACAGGCTCTTTTTTATGAATCATCCTGCTGCCATCCAAACACGTATATTTAAAAATCTACATGTAAAGTCAGTAAAACATACTTTCATAATTAACCAGTCATAGCAAGTAAGTGACTATGCTTATCATGTACACCTGTATGGAAAAGTGAATATTAACTGCATTTGAACTTGCTATATACATATACACGAAAACTGTGAGTACTTCATATATTCCTAACCAATCATGTCTGGTTTAAAAATAAAAACTTTACAAGGTGCTTGAATGGAAAACAACTATTATATGAAGCAGCATTTGTGGCAAATATCTCTAAAGACATTTGCAAAAGTTAGGGCTGTTATTTATGCTACTGTTAGCCTATGTAATAGAAATATTTTTATGGTAAATAATATTATTGCTGTTTCTGGTTACTTGGCATTTTATGAGAAGAAAAAATCTCTTTTTCTACTGTAACATAGAAAGGTACTTCCAGAGTTTTTTTGCACACTAGGAAAGAATATTAGTTGGTGCTAAAGAATGTACACTAAGTTTGTAAAAAATAACTTGATGCTCTCCTACAAAAAGTACTATAAATCTAGAATATAGGAGTCAGGCATGCATATTTAGAACAGATGCTGAGGACATTCCTTGCCCAATTTAACTATGTACTCTGCACTGGTATCTAGTCCAGGCTTCTGCGACTTAGAGACTCAAAAACCATCACAATTGTTCAGCCAAGCTTCTGAAGATCATAGAATCACTAAGATTGAAGAAGACCATTCAGATGATCTAGTCCAATCATTCACCCATCCCCATCATGCCCATGGTCAGGATCACTGCACAGGTAGCCTTGGAAAAAGGCTGTGATCCACTCTGGTGCCACAGCTCAGGTGCTGTGTCCCTAGTGTGTGCAGGCAGAAGGAGATGGAGCCCCATGTCATGGGACACCACTGGGATGCTTTGGGATTAATGGGATGTGGTGAGAGATGCAAGTAGGTCCCCTTCATCAAAGCATTTCCTTAACAAAGAATACTTTATCCACGAAGGGTGAAGTTTTGTCTCTGTTACCTGAATTAAGAACACCCCCCAAAAAAATCACCGAGGAAATAAATCCTTAAAACACACTAAGATGTCTAATATCCATGGATTTGTATGCGAGGCAGATGCTTTTCTACACTTCAAAGAATATAGGCCCAAAAATGACTTTGTGGAGAATAAAGAAAGGTATTCTAGCCAGGTAACTGAACAATCTCAGTGAAGCCTTCCTATTTATTTAATTGTGACATAAAGAGATGTCTGTAAAACCCCTGGTGAAAACACCAAGTTCCTCTGATCTAAATAAGAATGGATGTGGGAAAAATTCTGGAGGTTGAAGGAAGAGCATACTGAAAGAGCTGAATTTCAGAATATGTGAGCAACCTTGGTTATGAAAGTGCAAAACTCTTACCAGATACATCACCTTACTTTCTTCTGCAGCTACAAGATGTACCTCTTTCAGCACTTCCTAGTACTAACACCTGCGTTCCTTTCTGTAATTTATTCTTCCACCACTCCTTGAGAAATAGCATTCAGCAAATACTGCTCCTGGCTCACAGGTAAACACACTGATATACGAGTTAACTTGGAGGAAGATCCTGCCCTGGTGCTAAGAAAGATATGCAGCTAGAGAGAGGCATCCAAAGCAATCAGCTTAGATATTCAACACATTAGAAATTTTGGTCATCATCTTGGTATCCAATACCATTTAGACTCAACTGGGTAAATTCTAGTAAGTTGATTCCCACAGGATTGGAGGAAGGATACTATAACATTAAAACAGACATGAAAACTAATTATCTTTATGAACAGAAGGTGCTTCCTGAAATTGGAACTATGATAAAAGAAATGTCTCCTTGCATTTTTATGGTCTCCTTACATGCATGCCTTTCTTCCTATAAAGCTTCTTAGTTTAGCCCTTTACCATGAAGATATCAGAGAAAAAAACAGTCCCAAGTTGAAAAAGAAGAGGAAAAATCAAATATCAACAGCTTCAGCTTTTGTAAAACTTCACAGAAGTCATGAAAATGAAGACAAGGAAAGAAAGTCCCAGTTCAGCCAAATGGCACTAATGAATAGAATTGGGTAGTGGGAGGAGCATACTTTGCCATCTCTCAGTCCTTTTCAAGGTTACAAGTTATTCATGAGTTAAAAAGATGCAAGTATTTCACTAAGCACTAATTTTACATATGAAAATTGTTCAGTTTCTCAATTTTACCTCCTCCCTTTTCAAATTACCTGCCTGACACATAATGGAGGATGTAATAAGAGAATTGTGGAGTGTCAAGTTCAAGTTATTTCTTACCTCACAAAATCTGGTCAAATTTGTTTGCTCTTGACTAGCATTAGATACAGTCCCAGTTTGCTCCATTTAATTTCAACAGGTCCCTGACAGATTTTGCTGTTTTTTTCCTATGTTATCAAGGACGCTTTTATTTATTTTTCACATGCTTAAGCCCAATTTGTAACCGTACTACTGAACAATGCAGATTTAAACTGCCTTTGCTTTGACTGTTAACAGAAAGTGACAGGATTAAAGTTTCATCATCATCAGGCTGAGTAGACCCCAAATCTTTCTACAGACACCTACACGAAATGTTTTTCACTCTATTTAGTTTCATGATTTTGGAAAGTAATATTTTGCCTTTGATACACGTATGAAGCTGAAGCATCATTATTATTACTAATTTTATTATCATATAGAAGACATTGATACGTAGATTTTTTACAGTACCTCTTGCCATGTACAACTGCCCCAGGATCCTCAGACTTTGCTTCCAATTCCTGAACTTCATCTACCAGTGTCTTAAAAGTAGCTCTTTTTACTCTGAAAGTAATACAAAATACTGTCAGATTTATGATTTTTGAAAGCAAAAGATCAGGTTATTATAACACTTACATATGCACATTCAATATACAAATCCATTTTACCCGGTAACTTAAAATCTAGTCTTAAATGAATAAATATGGTAAAGCAAGTCTGAATAATATATTTCATCATCTGTTCTTGCAAAATAGAAACAAAAAACAGGCATTAAATTATTGAAGGGTTTAAAATACTAAGAAAATTTATAACCAGGGGTCTGAGACTGAACAAGACACCAGGTTTGTCAAAAACAAGCTGAAAAATAATTTCATAAAATTAGAGCTGATCTCTATTTCCTTTTCCTACTGCTGTAATTAGAACATGCTATTGATGTAATTAAGAACATGCATGAAATTCAGTACTTTTCCCATGAACATCAGTGTTTTTGTACTCACACTTTGTATACTACATCAAAAAGCAAAGCTGTCATGGGAATACATAAAAGTCCCATCCAAAACACTCCAGAGCTGAACATCATAGCTGCCTGGAAGAAGAAAGCACAACATATGATTATGTTACGAAGAGAACTAGAAAAAAAACAACACAAAAAACAATGTAGAAACATCAATGACTTGGTTGAGACAATAAAAATCAAGTTTAAATGAACTGTTCTAGAACATCTAATGTAAGCACTAATTCACGTTAAGATGCTGGTAAAAAGATCACGCTGCTTAGCTCTTTTAGAGAAGGGGAATCTACCCCTCCACATCCCTGCTCTATATTACTACACTGACTAATTTCCATTAAAATCAGATTTAGTGACCCCCCCTCAAGCCCATCTCCCAAACTTTGTCAATACATCTCTCATTTGCAATCAACCCTAGCAGCTGCAATGATTACTGACACTTGCTATGGATACTGGATGCTGCTACATTTTGCACTGTAACTCAGACTAAAGTTGAGCTGTCTCCAATAGAACTCTCTCTACCACTACTCCCACACTGCTACAGACTCCTGTGCACAAACTGTTAAAAGATGAGAACTAACAACTAATTACATAATTATGTAAGTATGTAACATAGCCTTAAATGAACATGCTAATACATAGTAGAATACTTGCAAAATATGTTAATGCTCTCTGCTGCGTTTCCATTCTTATCCACCTTCCTCTATTAATACACAGGATTTTCTTTTTGTAACTTATTAGCATACTAAAATTAAATTCAAAACAAGTACCAAAACGTAGGGACTTCACAAGAAAATCTTTATTCTACTCTTGCAAGTACGTGATCAAGTATTTAGATTAACAATATTACGAATGCAGAGAATTAAAAAAGCATAATACTGGAAGATTATTTTGCAGCCAGTATTAAGATAACTCTGAAATGAAATTAGATTATTTCATAAATTACACAGAGATTGGAAATAACATTGCTACACAAGGATACTCTTTGAAATCCTTGTATCACTATTTGGAGACTAATTCCTCTGAAAAGCTAAACTTTAGTGCCCAACATAAAAATGTTAAAACTCTACTAGTATCAATAAGCAGAACAATGTAAGTAGCTTGCAGTAGCTGAAGACCAACTTTTGAATGCACATCTCTGAATATTTTAGAGTTATACTTGGTATGTTATGTGTAAAGCCTAAAATGAATTCTTTTTCAGAAAAAATTCTCATTTTCATACAGGCAAAAACTCCTGTTCACCACATTTTTGTATCCAAATTCCGACCAATTCTCTTAAAAGCATAAGTCTATATTTGATCTGAAAGCCTGCTAAACTTTTGACAGCTATGTTGAAAGGGCATAGATACTGCCCTGAGATTTTAGTCATAATTTTTGCCAGTGGTTGCTGGCAAACATGTAAGTACTGAGCAATGACAGGTTCAAAAAACCCAAACCAATTCACAGCTTCAATGGGAAGAAAAAAAAAACAACCAACACTGATTTTCTTTTCTATCAGAATGTGAAGAAAAATGTATTTGTGCAGTCCATTTATAAGCAAAACATGACTTTTAACATAGGTGATTAAATACTAATTTCCTAAGCAAACAGCCAGTAGGAAAGGTCTATCATAACTACATTTTACAAGATCTTTAATAATTAAATATAAATTAGACAGAATAATGGTTTCCTAAACAGAAGCAAAAAGCAGAAAAACTTGAAGTAATTACAACTGTTACTTTCTATTTATTAATAATATTTTTTAATTTATAGGACACAACTAAGAGCTACCCTTGCATTAGCCGCCCTGTATTAAATGTTTGCCGGTGAAACAGCAAAAGTGATAATGTAGGTCTTAGGATGTTAATTCTGACCATTGTAATGCTAACTATGAATGAAGGAACAACTGGCGCCTACTATTCAGTCCATCCAGCCTTTGGCTTTACAAACGAACAACATGAATTGAGGCAAAAAAAAAGTTTTTCTGCGTCATATTTGAAAGCCTGTCAGATTTTTTTTCTTTTACAGAGTTAATCCAAACCTAAAAGATTTAAAGCCGACATTCGTGTTAAAGACAGAGGGCCTCTTTGTATTTTTTGGATGAAGAGGGGAAAAATAAAATCCCACAGAGGTATTTCCTTCCTTTCTGTACAAGAAAGCTCCCCCCTCACTCTGTAGAAAACATTTTTGTCTCTAACTTTTCACATCTCTCTACACATAGGCAGGTCATCTGGGAAATGGCAAACCAATCCTTTCCAGACAATGGCACTAACAGGAGCAGCCTGTTCTGGGGCCGGACTCTGGCTGCCTCTGTTCGTGGTTTACAAATTGTTCCTAATGTGAGAGATTTGTGGTCTATGCCAAGTTTTCCCCCTTTAGGCCTTGTGAAACCAAATGGAATCTGCCACAAAAGTGGCTCCCAGGGGAATTCAGAAGTAATCCAAAATGAGAGCTGGAAAGCCTAGTTTATTGTAGAACTAACAAATCCTGCAGGGAAGATAAATAATTTGTCGTCTGCACAGCTCACGCTCAATATTAGGACTTTCTAAAATGAATTACCATTGCTTACTAAGTGCTACACACTTTTTAAATAACACATATTTTTAAAGAAAAAGATGGACTGAAAATCATTCCTGGATTAGAAATCCTGGAGGCAAAGTGTTTGAAAGGATGTGTAATATTAGGAAATTACGTGCCAAAATGAACAAAAATATTTCCTTTTTCTTCACTATGAAATGTTCTTCTGAAACAGCTATTAAAGATTCTAAAAAACAATAGCCTTCTGAAAGTAAAAAGAGAAAGACGAAGATTCTTGCTTTAGTTTACTTCATTTGCCATCTATGTACATATCCTCTCCCCATAAACCACCAAATTATTAAAATAACATCTTTTCAACACCAACAACAGTTGGTTAAAGCAGTTCAAATCAACAACAGTTTTTCTTCTCAGTTACCTTCAGAGACAACTTCATTAGTTTTAGTTAAGTATTTCTCTTCATACATGTCTAAGTACTTAGTGTTGTAACACTAAAACAGATCTGCAATTAATTCCCAGTGCAGCAGTCTCCACAAGGAGCTGTAGTCATGCCTGCAGTGCTTCTTTGCTCTTTGCAGTTAAAAAAGAAATAAAAATCCCATAGGTCCTATTAAGTAGGAACTTTGCTTATTAGGTGAATTAAAAAGGCAGTCCCCCCACTTTTTGAAAATCCATTCAAAGTAAAAACAGGAAGTAGTAATTAAGAAGCAGATAAAGGGATATTTGCAGACAGAATTCAGAAGTTCTTACTTGGAACAAATCCCCTGTGAGACAAGAAAAATGGCTACGATACCCGCTGTCACTTTTTCCCCCAGTTTCTCTGATTTTCTTCAGCTAATAATACTACTAGGTCATTACAGGGCCATGAATTTTCCTCACAGATAGGTACAAAAGAGAAAAGGTATCCCTCAGGGGGATGAAATATGGCTCCAGTAACATCAACACAAATAATAAATAACATTTTAAGTAATAAATACACACAGCTCACTATAAATCCTAAAGCTCCAAGAAGCATTACTGTGATGACAGAATATAAAGCTTAATGAAGTCAATAGAGCAATACAGGTTTGTAATCATCAGATTAGCATTTATCTCTGACCACAGTAAGACACTTGAGTCCAGAAAAGGATGAAATGCAAGGATGAACCTTACTACATATTCTCAGGACTGGCTTAGGAGTGTTTGTTCATTCTTCCTTTCTGAACTACATTTATAGATACTCAATTCTCTCCTTGCATTTTATAAAAATCCAGATTATTTCAAAAGTTATGTAAAAAAAAAAAAAAAAAAAAAAAAGCAGCATTAACAACAAGCAGCCACCAAAGAAGTCCACAATGGTAAAACAAAATAAATATAGGAACAGCAAGAACTCACTAAAAAATATCTAGTACTAGAGACCAAGTACAACTAAATTGTATGGTATTAACACTCAAAACAGAGACCAACCAAAGGGAATTAAATGGAGACATTATTGATAAATTGGAAAAGAAAAATCACTTATGAAAATTCCTTGCTTTTGGATTCCAACAGTGAGAAATTAAAAGCAAACCTCTTGTTTAAAGAACTGAATAAGATTAAATGTGTAAAGTATTAGGACTGTGAGATAATATTAAAAAGGAAATATGAGATTAATTTTGATTCACTTAAAAAAAATCCTCAATAAATAGTCAAATTCTTTTATGAAGCAATATTGTTCTACATAAAAATATACATGCAAAACAAATTTTATTCCCTCCCTATACCTATAGGTATAATAGGTATAGGGAGGAAGACAGACACAGATCAATGATCACTGTTTTGGGTTCTGGAGAACTTTACAGTGCACATTTAGAGTACAAAAATAAATTAAACAGTTCTGCAGATACTGAACTTTTGCTTTTAATCTTAATACCATATTTCTTATTTCCAGTAAATTTTATAATTTTTAGCTACTTCATTAATCAGGTGTATAAAAAAACAACAACCCCCTAGAAACTCAAAGCATAAAATAGTATCAAGAGAGTCAGGATTTGTATGAGTGTAAAATAGACATTAAGTTGTTCTTGCTTCCCTCCCAGTTATATCCCTTCAACTTGAACCACACTCATACTTGTTTCAGAAAAACAATTTATACTAGCATAGAAATTCAGCATTTTTATCGATTTAATGGAAAGGTTCTACGAGCATTAGATTCTACTGACACCCATTTGAATAGTTACTCTGATCAGATGATGTAAGTTACAGAAACTTCATTAGTTAACAATAGTTACTGCGAGAAGATTACACGGACAAAAAGGCAGAACTAATTGCAGCATCATTTCTTTCTTTCAGGTGCTATATTGCACAGTATAGCAAAACAGGAGAACAAAATTTCTCCTCCTAATCCGCTCGATGACAGATTGGAGATGTGTTTTGTTCAGCATCACACAACAATTTTCTGCATATGGAAGAGTTTGTACAAAGTAAATATTGAATAAGAAGAGATTTGTCATTTACTTTTAGTTACTTATGCAAACTACACGTGGCTTTAAAATGAGAAAATACTGTAGGTGTGCTTGAAAACATATTAAGAGTATACTCCGCTTATTCTCTTTGTGAATGTTGTATGTAAAAGAAAAGTCAGTTAGTGTAGAAGAGATTCACACAGTTGGCTTTCTCAGATCTACAATGAAAATGTTCTTCCTGTAGTCTGCAATGGCATCTTTTTCCAAATGAAATGGCTTTCCAGTTTCTGACCAAAGTCACAGCACTGTGAAATTAAAGAATGAATTTGGACACAGGTTGCTGTCAGCAGTTTTGGCCACTGAGTTAGTACTGGAAAAAATAAGCAGTTCCCAAATCTAACCCCCTAACATTTGTACAAAACCTGTTTATAAAAAAACAAAAAACAAAAGAGCAACAACAACAAAAAACATTCAGACAGTCCCTTCTGCACATTTTGTCTGACCAGGCTAAGGCAAAACAGACAAAAAGCTACTGAAACACAGGTCAGCTTGTTTCTTTAAGTTCTGACAAACATACCCGGATAGTGCAAATCTTCAAGTGTGACTTATACATTTGAAGGAATCAGACAAGCAGCATTTGCATAGAAAAGTAGAGATGTCCATATGCATTTTTTTTCTACTATACCACAGTATGTTTCACAGCTGTGAATCTTTTAGTTTGAATACTTAGGAGACTGGACTTATTTCAGCAAAACCCAGCAAATCTGCCCTGGAGGCTTCCAGGATAGCATACAAAAACCCCAGCTCCCACCTGAGGCACTGTATTTATCAACAGGACTGTCTTTGTCCAATAAGAATGTACCTCAAAAAGCTAGATGAGCTTTTAAAATGAGCACTTAAGGTCTATAAGAAGTTTAAGAGAGATTATTCCAATGTTAGAGGCCTCTGGCTCTATTCTTAGGAAAAAAAAAAAAAAAACAGAAGAAAAAAGCAACTCCTCCAACAACTGTGTGCATCTAGTGCTACTATATATACATAAGCAAACCACAAATTCCTAATGACAAAATAACTAGATACATTTCAATTACAGATACATTTTTCCCAAATTCATTTATTTAACTTAGTAAGTCGTATTACTTTGGCGTCACGTGAAATCCAAATTGCAAGAGGATTTACTTTTAATTGGCAGAAACCTCACTTTACAAGCAAATATTTTGCAAAGTTTGTAGGAAAAGCATTCCTTTCAGTGACATTTTTTGTTTACAACTTCAGACTGAACATACATTCAGCCTATTCAGCTGTTTCCACTGTAAAGTAGCCAACTCTATGCCTTACCAAGTGCAACACATGCTGCTGCCCACATTGTTCTTACTGCTATAGACTTTCTTCTGTCTTGAACAACAAGACAGTGTAAAAACACAAAAAAACCCAAGCAAATGAAAACCACACGTGACCAATTTCAGATATATTCTGAAATTTCTTCTAAAAATATAGTGAATATGAAGGAAAATGCTTAGGTACAATAGCTTTAATCAATTTAGAATAATGCACTTTTTTTTTTTTTCATTTTATGAGTAATGGAGGCAAAAAGTTAACATAAAATCTATCTACATATAGGAAAGTTAGAGGTTATAGTAGAGGAGAAAAACAGCAGGGAATTATATAAATTTCATCCTCTTTCTTTGGTGCCCAAGTACTTAAGTCAACTCCTTGTTTCCCACTGTAATTTAGTACTTACATAAACGGCTACATATTTGAGAATATATATATATTCTCATATATATCTATATATGAGAAAACATACTATTGTTTTCTCATAACAGCTTATGTGAGAGGTGAGATTTGTGGGTCTGATTTGACTCCAAGCAAAGGAGGGATATTCACTACATTTCCCCCACTGTGCAGGTGTTTTTAAATTGTTGAATTACATGACAAAGTTAAAAGTACCTACTCTCCTATTTGTGTGTGGCTTGGTCTTGTTGATGTGATTTGAGAACAATCAGAGGAGCATCTTTTTGAAACAAACAGGTATTCTTACCTGCTTATTACCAACATCCATGCCCAGAAACAGATATTAGTGTCTGTAGAATAAATACTAAGCTTCAGATGTTTTTAGAAGTGAATAGTTTTGAGAATTAGGGACTAAAGTTCCATTAAATAAGGACAAGCAGCAATTGTGTATCTTTTGTAGATTTAGTACTATTTGCAATACTTACAATAGGTTAACACAAATAGGATAATAATAAAAAGAAAAACCAAAATTTACACTGAAAGATTAAAGAAACGGTACAATAATACATTGCAAGCACAACACTAATTGAAAAGTAAATGTGTGATGGTGATCAGCTGCTCACACAACGTTGCGGCAACTCAAATTTCTGACCTATACTAGAGTTTCGAAGACTGCTTTAATCAATGTGCTACGTATGCTATTTAGGTATAAAAAAATCTCCAGCCAAGTCAGTGCTGTAATTTTGAGTGCTGAATTTGGTTAAGACATCTCTTTAGAAAATGTCTTAATCAAATTCAGCACTCTGTGATGTGATGCAGCTTATTTGTTAGCTCTTCCTTGGTAGACCATATAATCACAGGACGTTAGGTGAGCTTCTTTTTTCAGAAGAGTAAAATTTCATCCTGTTTTCAATAAACATGACTTCCACATTGAAGATATAATAAGAAGCAAACATCTTATGTACCTCTAGCTAAGAGAAGGATCCAATACAGATTAGGTCTGAACTAAAACCTGAAGTATTCTTTGTGCCCATGCGGAGATCGGTTAAAATATACTTTACCTCTCCTGACATATCGGGTGCCATAGGAATGACTGGCCACAAAGAAGAGTAGATTCCAAAAAACACTATCCAGAGTGCTATGCTGCCCCAGATAGCTATATGGCTGAACTGTTAAAACAAAGAAAAACAAAACAATCATCGTAGATGTATTATGACATAAAAAAGAACTTTGCTACTTACTGTTTATGATGCATTTCTGATAAACATTCCAATACCTGGTATTAACTGCTATAGTTTCTTAAAGCAAGCTTATATTTTCAGCAGCAATGTCACTTACATTTTAAACCAATTTAAGCTTAATTACAAACAATTCAGTCATTTGATTTTTCTAGGATGATTTTAAGCCTTACTCCAAATTCCTCCGTTTTACTATTCACCATTTTTTTAATGTATGTATTTTCTGTCTTATGAGTTACCACAAATTAATTTGATATTATAGGAAAGGCCAAACATAATAAGAAAAACAAAACATTCATCCACCATACTTTATAGTGCACTTGAGAATGTGATAAAGACTTTTGCTTACCAAAGTCCAATACGAGGTCTCTAATCCAGCCTTCAAACATACAGTTAGAACCACAAACTTTAAAAAGAGAGAAAGAGAGAGAGGGGGATTCTTATTTAAGATAAAAATCTTACTGAACACATTCAGAGTTAATTATTTGATTGATCTTTCAGGAGAACATAGAATAAGAGGTTAAACTATTTCTGTAATTTACATTATGTTTACTTGCACAAATAAGAGAAACGATAATCAATCTCTTCAATTTAAATGAGATTTCTTTAATAATATTCAACAAAGTACTGTCTGTGTGTCAACGCACACGCAGGTCAATGCAACAGGTTCCAATGTACCTATGCAATAGAACTTAGTAAAACAAAATGCAGTCATTTCTATAGAGCTACAGGGAATGGCCCGTCTGATTTAAAATAACGCGTTCCAAAACTGTGGAATTCTCAGCAACTCCGAAATAATACTATTTTAGACTGTGCTAGCTGCATTTTACCTGTTTCTCTGTAAGTATGCGAGTTTAGATCTGAAGTTTAAGTTTCCATTTGAAATGACCAAGTAAAACGAGACTACAAGCTTTAAAAGTAAATGCGATTAATGAGCAAGTAATAAAGTATTAAGGATTATTAGTTTGAAGTAATAATCTTAATTTGTTCTGTTTGGAATACTCTCGTTTTACATTAGGAATATTAACCATTTCCCTTGCCTCCTAGAATACTGGAAGCTTGCCTGTAGCCAAGTTGCTAGTTTCTCTTTCTACGTCATTTTGGTTAACAGAGAGGTGTGTGAAAAGTATTCCAACTGTAGTTCACTGCAGTCAGTAAAAGATCATTCATGGTCTTTAGTCATCCTCTTTAGAGAGGATGACTTCTGCTTTCTACATAAAGAGAGATTCTAAAGATACAGATGCTTGGCTGAAAACCTGCAATTGTTTAAGTTTACATTAGACATTAGTCTAAATTTAAGAAGTTGCTTCAATTCAGCAATATTTCGTTCAAGAGTCACCTTCACCAAACTCAGAAAAGCCAGAGCCAATACTGACAGTCCAAAACCTATGTTCTGTGTACAAAACACATACAATCTGTTTTATGTTATTTTCCTTCTTCTCAGTTTTTATCTTTTCTTATTTTGACTCTTTTTTATGGAGCAATCCCTGAACACATCATGTTATTCTCAAATGTGATATGTTCTATTTTAATTTAGAGATGAGTAGTAATTGAAAATCTACAATCCAACAGAAATGAGTAGTCAATAAAAATGTTTATCTCTTTCCTTTGAAATTTACAAAAACGAGTTTTATATTCACTAAAGAAACGCTGAATATAAATTTAGTACATGCGCAAACAGGCATTACAAGTTTTGCTTTATCTACCCTTCAAAATACATGAGGCCAAAAGCTGAGCCACAAAGACAACTCTAACAGCTACACTTTAGTTTCAAACATATATGATTAAAACTCTGGTTTATTGGCCATGTTGGCAGCAATCATTTAAGTGGTGACTTCATCAGTAGCTGAACTTCAACGAGGCTCAAAAACTCAGAAGTAATTTTGTTTTATCAGAAGCTGAAAATCTCTAGTTAAATATATTTGACAAGTCTTGCACTGTGTGTGGAGCACAGAAGGATACAAAATCTCACTAGAAAGCTTTCACCCTACCTACAAGTTTATGCTTTTAATCTGGAGTCTGGAGTATCTTGTTTCAACTACTGCATTAATAAGGATTTAAAAAAAGCAAAACAAAACAAAAACAAAACCCAAACCACTGCCACAATTTCATTATTTAAAAATGGTGTGAAATCTCATTAGAAGAAAATTAAGGATCATGATGAGTGTTATAATTTACTTAATCTATCCAGTCATGGTGCTATATTTGGATGCATGATAAAATGAATTATAGAGAAAAATACTTCTCACTGTTACGTGTGCTTGTTATTTTTGAATCTGACACGAGAAAAGAAATTATCCTTTAGGATCAATTTAAGAAGTCGCGTTGCATAGACCATGCGCACAAAACAAAAACAGTGAAGGCTGCTGTCAAAGGAGATATTGACTGTGTGAATAAATTCCCTCTTCACATTACACTGTTCCACACCCCCAAACTGAAAGCCTCTCATATCTTCAAGAGTACTCAAGAACTCCTTGAATTCCTGTACAAGGATAGAAATACAGCAATTGCAACACTCAGCCCTCCCAAGATTTTCAATGTGAAGGGAAGGGAAGCAAAAGGAAGAGCAGGTTGTCTGGACTTAAAATGGTGAAGTAATAGTTTATTTGGAATTCTTGACTATTTTGTAAGGTAGTAACAATCAATTAAGACTCTCAAGACAGTGAGGTTTCAGCTCTCTAAGTAGAAAACCAGTTGCAGAAAGTGACAGAAGAATTGCACTGTCTATTGTGGCTTCTAAACATTTATGGATGCAGCCTGACAAACAGTAGCAACCAGCTCCACATTACAATACTGAAAGTATGAGAAACGAAATAATTTCCCAAGGCAGTGGAAAATTCTACTGCAGATTTATAAAAGCAGGCTTTGATGTTTGTGAGCCACCTGATATAACAGATGACACTCAGATGTGCTAAGATTTCAAGACTGCCATCAGTTGATGGATGACAGTCCAAATAATGTAAGTAAACCCTAATCCACTAGCCTCTGAGTATAGCATATGTAACTTGTTTTCTTCTGGTGTCAAGCTTGGCTTTCTAAAGGAGATATAGAGCAGAACCTCTACTAGGATGAAGTTCTGAGACCATTTCAGGACAGAACTTCAGCTGTGATTACAGCAGTATGTTGAGTAATTGGGTTTAACAATGTGTCCAGTGCTAACCTGCTCAGTTAAATGATGGCCACTGTAAAGGATGCTTTAAGATACCCACCTAATAGAACGATGGCCATTATTAAGGATGCTTTAAGAGCAGAAGTGGATGCTGGCTGTCAGAAAAACTAACTCAGATCCTAGGATAAGCGAAGTTACACGAGTCATGTATACATTTTATAAAATTCACAGCAACAGTTGAACTGAGCCAGGTTGCAACTTATAAGTAAACAGTAGAGTCTGAACCTGATGCAGAGAACCTCTTTCCCTCAGAAGAATCTGTTTCACCTCAAATGTAGGTGGTTCTGGTAGACACATTTAACTTCGAAGAGAAGAGTAAGCAGGTCTAATTCTGCTTCTAACAGTTCTTAGAAGAACTCTTCTATGGGGGAAAACCCATACCTGGTCGATATTCTCAGTAAGTGAGAAACAGGTATTTAGCTTTGTTTTATGAGATATAAAGATTAAAAGAAAAAGCATGAATAATTAGTAAGTACAAGAGTAACATAAGATTACCATTAGGTATGGTCAAATTTAACCAAGAAGTCTTAGTTGCATGTGGCTATGCCTTTATTTCAAGTTCCTATTACTAATTAAGAGAGGGAGTAGAGACTTATACTTTCTCAAGTCAACAAACCAGTTTCACACACAGTAACTCATGATGTCTCCAATGCAGAAACTTACCTTAAATTATCGTAATTGTTAATTAGAGAATTACAGTTCCCACTACTTTAAAAATAGACTGTTTCCAGTAAAGGACAGCTGAGTCATCTGCATCATTACTTTATTAAACTATATGTTTTTAAAAAACAGAGTTAAATACAAAACAAACTTTAAGGTTTCTCAGAGTCATCCAAGTACCATTTCACACCAAGTCTTCAATTATATACAGAGAATTATAAATAAGAATAAAAACCATCTCTGTAGGAGTTAAAAATAGAGGCAGTATGCACAACAGTTGACAAAGCATTAGACAGCTGTAGCAAGACTTACAGTATAAACGGTGTTTCCCAAGAGCAGATAATCTGAAGTTTTACCATTACCAAATACAGTGCCTGTGGAAGGAAGCGAACACTTAAATATACTCAATAGTACCATACTTTATTTACACTTTATCTTTGGATAGAACAGGACACCACAAGGAACAGCAAGAGCTCTGGAAGCCTGAGAACAAAGCTGAGAACACTGCTTATTTTGAAGTTTATACAAGAGAGGTGGCAGTTGTTAGGCTTACTTGTATATACAAATTTGATTTCTGCCATTTACTGCTGTATTGATGAACTTCCAGAAAAATTTTCTGTCAAGATCTATGTCCTTATTACTTCTTATATCCAGATAACAAATAGAGTGTAGATTCTAGTTTTGCGTACTGTCCAGCGCCTAGGTTCTATGAAACAAATCCTGAAAATTCTTAAAAATTCATAGGTATTCTCAGCTATTTCTTGTAGATGCTACTACAATGCAGGCAGTTTGAAATTTTCCACTTAACCTTATTTGTCCACACATTTATTGTCTCTAAAGAGTAAACACAAAAAAGCACTCAAAGAAAAGGCTGTGAGCTCTCAGTGACTTCCATAATCTTCAAAATTTTCAATGTACTAAAAAATATCTGTTCAAATTTGCATTCTGTTGCTTAACAATATATATATCTAGCAATAAAGAACTCAATGAAATAAAACACAGGAATAAGCAGGCAGCTATGACAGTTCCCAACTGTTGGACTGCTAAGACTCAGCACTTTTATGCACTCTTAAAGTTGCACTATTTATCATTCTTGCTCCATTACTCCATTCATTTCTCTCAGAATTCTCCTGCACTGTCTCTTTCATAAGAAATAGGTGGAGACAGAGACCTGTTCACAGTATTTCTGTTCTCTATTGGATTTCTCTGACTTAAGCATCTCTCCTGGGAAAAAAACAGCATTATTTCTTCTTTATACACACTTAGCGGCTTCTACCCTGCATTCTTCTCCCCTTGCAGAAGCTCTGCACCAGCTGGACAGGAAGCTGTTGTACTACACATCAAGCACACAAACCCCTGGTATTATTTCTGCTCCCCTTGCTCACCCAGCCCTTAGTTAGGAAGGGAGAGAATGACAGAAAGCATTTTTTTTTCAGACTTGATGGCAGTAAACAGGTCAGCTCTAGCTCCTCTACTGTGAGCTGGAGAGATCCATTCTGGAATGCTCTTGTAGAAACCCAGTAGTCTTACCCAGATATCACAGATTTACTGTTCACATGACCTCTATTCTGTGCTATGCAATGCATCAGTCTCTTACACAGATTGACTACAACTTCGAATTTGGATTTTATTATGAATTTGAAGCTGCAGTGTTAGCATATGAAATAACATTTTGGGATCTCCTTCCTCCTGGGCTGTCTACAACCTTTTTCAAGGCAGTAAGCTGCCACTGAACTTGCATCCAGTGGCTTTTCAGAGAAAATAGGCTGCTTCCTACTTTCCAGTAGCCATTCAGAAGTCACTCAGCATGGAATATTGCAAGTTTTTCCCTTAACCTTCCCAGGCACAAGCAACTGTGACCGTCTCACTCTGTTATGTCAAGTACCAGAATATTCCTACAGTCCCATGTAAATGATTGATTTACATGGGTAGATAGTGATAGAACAAGGAGGAATAGATTTAAACTAAGACAGGAAAGATTTAGGTTAGATATTAGGAGGAAGTTTTTCACACAGAGAGTGGTTACACACTGGTACAGGTTGCCCAAGGAGGTTGTGGATCCCCATCCCTGGAGGCACTCAAGGCCAGGCTGCATGTGGCTCTGGGCAGCCTGGTCTAGTGGCTGGCGCCCCTGCACACAGCAAACTAGATGATCATTGTGGTTCTTTTCAACCCAGGCCATTTTACGATTCTACAATTCAGCTCTTTGAAAGGGTAGATAACAGCAGAACATGGGAAAATGGTTTTAAGTTGAGGGAGGGGAGATTTAGGTTGGATGTCAGGGGAAGTTCTTTACTATGAGAGTGATGAGGTGCTGGAACAGGCTGCCCAGAGAGGTTGTGGATGTCCTGCCCCTGGAAGTATTCAAGGCCAGGTTGGATGGGGCCCTAGGCAGCCTGGTCAAGTATTAAACAGGGAGGTTGGTGGCTACCAATTGTGCTAGAGTGAATTGTTTGGCTGCTATCAAGAAAGCTGAGATGACTACTAATTTAACAGAGAAAGTATAAGGCACAAGCTATTCTTACTTTTATATTTTCACAATGTGGAGGCAAAACATCCCAGGCCTATTAGAGCTGCCATAAACACAAATATTCCCACAGCCTGGAAATAACGCTTTCCGTCTTTGACAATTAAATATGACAGCTAAGCTAGAACAGTGACAGGACTGAGCTGTCCAGGATGACCCGCTTTGATCTGTCACAAATCTGCTGATACAGATGTAAGCTACTGGGTTGATATACCCCTGATGCAACAGGAAAGACTATATCCAAAGCCAATAGAGACTTACAAAATACGAGTCAATGCAAAGGACTCTAGTGATTTATGATCTTTTAAGTATTTTACACAGTAGATTATTATACAAAGATAACAATTAAATAGTAATTTTCTCCACAGTTTAAATTTACTTCAAGCATATTTATAGTTTTATGTGGACAGTATTGCTTCTGCTTTTAAACACATTTTAAACAAAACATTTTAAATAGACTGCATCTGTTTCAGTTCTAGAAGTGACACTACCTCACAGAACTAGCAGTATTAATAAAGCATCACTACATTAAAAAGTTACTTTGAAATTCAGTACCTTTTAACATTTATTTTTTTATTTTTCATAACACTTACCATGCTGGAGGGCTTTCAGTGGAAACCAAAACAGAATGAATGAGTGGAAGAGGCCATTTAAACAATGTACCCAGAAAACCTAAAGGAAAAGAGAAATCCATGAGAACCATTTGCTACAAACTAGCTCTGTGAACCCTGACCTTTCTTTTCATCTGTGTGTTAGATTCACAAAATGTGTTTCTGTCAGGCCACCACTGTGAAGTAACATAACTGACAGGCACTTTCTGCCTCTTAGCTCTTCATGGGTCATTTGTTTATTTTTATGTTTTGAAAAAAAAAAAAAAAAGTATGTATTATCTCCTCCTTTTAATTTCAAATCAGAAGGGCAATTAAAACTTATACATATGGGAGCATCATCAGAAGAAAATAAACTAAACCAGACAAGTGGAACAATTGCTACATTCTAAGGAAGGGAACTAAAAAAGGACTTCAGTTTTTATAATTTACTTTTTGCATAATGATTTTTAAGGCAGAACAACAAATCACGAGTTTGCATAGACTTACTTACACATTTCCACACACAAAGAAATTAAAAAAGGACAAATAATATCTTCCAAAGACTTTTCCTTACACGCACACCTTCATCACACGGATCTCTCTTTAATGTACTTTCAAAATAATTTGAATTAACTTCAAACTTATTTCCATTTATAAAAAAAACTTCTAAAAACAAATGTATTATGTTTATCCAGACACAACCTTCTGATGCTTTCCGTAATAGATATCATACATATTCTTAAGGTTTTTTTTGTTTGTTTGTTTTTTAAAATATCTGTAATCTGTACAATTTTTTTTTTTCCATTAGCAAAGTATTTGACAATTACAGCCTTTATTAGAACTAACTATTGTGTATTATCAGAGTTCAGATGTTCAAACAATTGAAATTAAGTTGCTTCACATTTTTCACAATGTCTCAGAGTCTTTTGTTAGATTATACAACTACCCTAGGATGTAAGATCCAATTTACACTCCAACACTTTGCACATTTGAACTTGTGCTACTCATTAACCTTTGTCTCTCCCTCTTGCTATGTCATTACCAGAAGTTTTTATTTGACAGAAAGCACAGGTGGATGCAAGAAAAATTAGTTCTACTTTTACATTTTCCTGGCCAATTCTTATTGTCACATGCTAATCCTTTAACCTCTGTCATGACCTCATAACCTTTGATCCCTTTTACCATAACAAACATCTGCATCAACATTCAAGACAGTCATGTTTCCAAATCTTTAACAACACCTATTCAACTTACATAGCTGGGAATTTTGTAGACTTTTACTTCTAATAAGTATCATATGTCACAGAATTTCCAAGGAAGTGAACAATACAACTGTGCAATAAATATATACGTATTGGAGTTATCATTTAAAAACAGAACTGTAACTCATGATGTACACTACTGTATTAAAAGTATCACAACACAGAAGTGCCTGAATTAACAGACCATTGTAAGTCTTGCATTGTTAAAGCATTCACAGTGACATAATGATAGTTTCCTTATCATTTTCAGGTTTGTGGATGAAGAGAAGAAGTGAGGCTGAAGGAGAAAAATCTCACACATAGATGATTCAAAGACATTTTTGACAAGTAATTCTCTTTAAAAGTACTTCAGTTTCATAAGAAAAGTGGCACAAGAGGTATCAATCATCACTTAACAGGTATTCAGTGGCAAATTAAAGATGTCTTCAACTTCATTATACAATGACATTACTTCAAAGTCCTAATTATATGCAGAAAAATCAAATCAAATCAAAAGGAACCCTTAAAATGTCACAAGGCTTGCACAGATTTGGGAAATAGTTCAATTATCTCTTAATACAGATTATTTATGGACAGATCTGTAGAAATTGCATGTTTTATATATGAGCCTGTGTTTTTTTTTTTTTTTTTTTTGTTTTTACTATTTAATCTCCAAGATCATACAGAGATATTAAGATATAATAAGATATTTTCTACTAGAAGTAGCTGCAAATTTCTTTTGATCTGATGCATTTTTAACTGTATTCAAGTATCTTTTTCCAAAACTCAAAATTAAATTGTAAAATCACAACCCCAAATGGACAAAGAATTGAACCACGTCCCTCCCTCTACAAATCTAATGACAGATTTAATTGTCCTTCTCCACACTTCTCCACAGGCTTCTGTAATCCATTCCCATATAACAGTACAAACACATACAAACCAATGACAGAAGAGTTTAATCACTTCTGCCTGTAGAAGACAGCTTTATTGCCAGCAGAGAAAAAGAATCAAGGCTGAAAATAAAAGAATACTTGCTGTCTATTTTCACATTTCAGTATAAACAGACAAATACGATTTGTATCGTTTATGGATAAGTGGACAACTGGAAACAGTAGCAATAAACATCCTCTCCTAAAGATAATTACGTTTTAATTACATTTGATTTTTATCTACCTTGGTATTGAAGTCCAGTGCATTTTGGGAAGTCTTGTACAGCTCAGGATATTTCAGCATGTTTTCTTTCCGGCAGGATCTCTCAAATATTCCAAGAGTCAGTGGAGGCATTGCAGTAAACATCTAGTATGTGGATTAAAACAGCACATTGCAAGAGTTGAGAAGTGAAGCCTTGCTTAAGGATTATTCAAAGTTGTTACCCAAGAAGTCTTTATGATTATGATTGAAAATGAAAACACAAAAACAACCTTACCACATTGTAAAGGCCTATACACCATCTTTCAAAGAGAATTTGTCCAGAAAAGCCATTGACAAAAGCAAACCAGATCTGAAAAAGAGGAAAATCATACTACTCAAGTGTCTTGCAAAGTGTAATAAGCAGATTTTTATTCAACTTCATAAAACAGGGTATTCCTCAAACACATTTACAATACAGTTGAGAGTGTTCTGATCAAAACCTCTATGACAAAAATTATTACAGAAACAACTTGCTTTCAGAACAGATGGGCAATCTGGTCTAGTATGTGAGCAATTACAACTAAATATGAAAATATTTCAGGGAGGTAGCTATTTTCAAAATCAATTTCATGTTTTTTAATATTCAAGAGTAATCTAGCTCAATGCATTTGTATTGTGGTTTTTTTTTTGTTTTGTTTTTTTTTTAAATGAAACAGGATTACTTTCCTAAAAACATGGAAACATGGAAAAAAAAAACACATTTTCTCGCATTCTTTAGCAAAGCATAACCACTTTCTTGTTCTCCTTACCTCACATTATTTGAATGACAGGAAAATTATGTCATGACAAGAGAAGATGTTTTACTAGCAAGCTATGCCAAAATTATTTTGTCTTCGACAAATACGCATTGTAAGGTATCAGAAGTCAGGATTACCTAAATAATATTCTAGTTAATTTAAGGTTCATGTCTTTCAAGTGAACTTTCAAATGTCACTTTGCAGAGACTCTGCTACAGTTTGCATTTTGTTTGACTTCATAATGGAAGCATGAATTGCTATAAATTCCATTATATATACAGGCTGATGTGCAGATAATCAAATTCTATGAGCAAACTTATTCTTTTATTACATGGAGGAATGTTTGAACATTTTTGCAAATACTTCGAGGTAGAAAAAAATTGAAATTAGCAACTATTAATACGAAAAACAGGAGTTGAAATCCAGTTAAAACTGCTGTTTATTCAAGCAATAAGTAAAAAGTAAAAATATCTAAGTCCAATTACTGGACCAAGATTGTATACAAGAAGCACAAAAGTTAGATTTGCAATACAAAGTCATAGGACCCAACAAAGTTTCAGAAATCTAAGTTTCTTCTGTTATAACAAATATCCTATTTTCTAATGTTTTATTCTATTCACTAGAAAAGCAGTGTTACTTAAGGGAATTATTCCATAGCTGTTCATTAATCAGATTTTTATTAAATGTTGTGTATTTTACTTTCAGATTATTGCAGTGGGTATTATGATTAAACAGTGATGAAATTAGATCTTTACAAGCAGTATTTTCTCAGTAATTGAGCATGAGAGTTGTATGAGCATTCGTTACTAAACACCAGCATGATTTTTTTGATATTTTACAACTGAGCTCAAACCATGAATCTAGTCTCATTCTCTAGACTCATCACTACTGTTCAAGACAAGTTGTGCTTGACTGCCTTTTTTCATTTCAACTTCTTCATAGCTCCTGCATTATCGAACCCCTAAACTAGGAAGATGGCTCTTGGTAGGGGACTGATGGACAGGTAACATTACATGATTTGCCCCTTTTAAAAACACTTAATTTGAAATGGTTTAGGGTGATGTAAAAGCAAATTATCATAAAGGAATAAGCGACTCAGTAGCCAGGTTTAAGTGCATATGTCTCTTTGCTGGTAATGTTAGACAGGTTAACAAAAAATACAACTCTAGTAAGAAAATTATACTATTTACCTTGCATGAAAACCAAACTCTATAGAGCTGAATACAGTATTAATAGCGACAGTGACAAGAAACACACACTTTCTTCACAATGGGAAATTTAATTACAGACAACTGTGTTTCATTCTGATTTGGGGGGACAATGGATGAAGGCAACTGCATGAGCAAAACATGAGTATTTATGACTTATTTTACATCATGGTAATTTTGGTTGTGCGCCCCAGTCAAACTGTTCAAATTACTGAGCAAACATCCCTGTAACGAGAGGAAAGGAGAGAGGGGCCTGGAAAGTAATTTGGACTGTAAGAAGGAGAAGTGAAAATTCAGACCATTTTGTGGTTCAGTGATCATGGAATTTCTCTCAAAATAGAAGACTTTAGTTCATAAAATGAGATATATATCAATGCAGATCCTTACATTGCTGTTTTCAAATCATATAACGCAAAAATGTGGGCACAAACTGCTTTCCACTGTCTTTTTTTTAACTGAAGTCAGTACACTTTACATGCACTATAATCATACTTCACTATATAACCTTTAATGTTACGGGGACTAGTTCCATATAAAAGATGAGGTGCATATTGAAATATATATTCAGTAATAACATAGAGTGGAGAAAAAAGTTATTACTGATCACTTCTTGTTTCTTTTCAATAGTTTAGATGTTGATAAACACTATTCAGAGAGCATGAAGTATTACTATAAACCTTCAGCATTCCTAAACCAAGAAACTCGTGGCACCCATTTCACCTCACCTCACAGCTGTCTATGAATAAGGCTGCATTTTAGATTACATGGAATCCATTATAGCACTTGTTTCTACTGAGCAGACATTTAAAATATAACACACACTTATGAAGTAAAGGCAGGCATCATTAATTATTTTCAGCTAATAAATGTATTTTTTTTTTTTTTTTTTAAATCAACCTTCCAGACATGTCTTTCATAGCATTACTTTCTAAATTCCAAGACAGAAGAGGCGTGGTCACAAAGGCCTCACAGACGTTTTCCTGATGTAGCATTTCTGCATATTAAGCAGCAGCTTACAAACACTCATTGAGCTCTCTGCTCCCACGCCTGATCTGTAAAAAAAACTGAAAAGAGAGATTCAAGACTGGCAGTTGTCCTTTCCAGAGACATTCAATGATGAATTTCTGCCCATTCACTCGCAGCATTGACATGAGCCATTAACGTCTGTGAAAGATTTTGAGCTGACAAGTGTTGGGTATATAGTAATTGAAGTAGAACTCCCCTAATCTTCCAGAGAGGGTGTATATGACAAAATGCTTGTACGTGTGATATGTAAAGGGTCAAAATCCACATTAAAACGATCTCTTTGCCCTCTGTCTGCTCAGCAGGTTGAGGCTTCAACTACTTCTGGTACTTTGTATTTTTTTACTCTAGGATCTTTGCACCTTGCATTTAAGCTTCTCAGAAAGAATGCAACTAGTGGAATATTTACATCTGATTCAAGTTATATATTTACAACATGTTTGGAGGTGACAAAAACAGAAAATTAAAGAAAACAAGAAGTATGTTCTAAAGCCCGACTTAGTAAATTTCTCTTTAAGCACCTAATACTGTTTTTCAGTAAATGTTGAAAAAAAAAAAAAAAAAAAATTGAAAAAATTTGAACATTTGAAAAAACATTGATATAAGAAGTACTTATCAGGAATTATGGAAGTAAGATCGTTTGATTAGATAATCTGATTTTTGAAATGCTAGATCTAAAAAACATCTATAAAACACAAAGGATGTTCAATATCTTTTTTTCCCCCCAGTGGCCTTCTATTTTACAAGATTTTCTAAAGAGTCTGTATACTTATTGCTACTTATAAAATAAAAAGTTTTAAATATTTTCAGATATTGCAATAGTAGAAGATCACTAACTTAAACAACAAAATCAGAAATATTATTCTAATGTTTACATCAAGTTTAACAGGAATAAGGCATTTTCCTTCAGTCAAAATTAAACACATACTGTGCAAAAGTTCAAGATATTAATTTGACAATATATTAAAATTTGAAGTGTTTTTAAGAGTAACTGTTAACCACAAGGCTGCAATATGATCACAAAGGTTGAAAGCTACATCTACATTAATCACACTGCAGTACAAATATGGAAGATTTATTTGTAAAAATTACTGTTTAATCAAAGCTTGAAATGTTTTTTTCCATATTTCTAACTCACAACATCACTGTTAATTTCAAGCTTGAACTATACAAATAGCGCAACTAGACATATATTATGAAAATTCATTAAAAATACACTCAAAGTTGTAAGGCTGCAATGGCCCCAAAGGTCTTGAGAACTACACGTACATGTTGTCTTAACAATACAAATGAACAGTCCTCTCGTGCTACTGTATTTTTCACAAGATACCGTTCCGATTAAAATTGCAAGTGAGAAAAAAAGGTCAGTTACCTTTAGGAAGGTAATCCTGTTTCAGAATAGAGCTTAAAGAGGCATGGCTACCACCTCAACAAGGAAAAAGCATGCAACAGCATAATTAAGCATGTAAAAAAACCATAAGGATTGTTCCAAACAGCACAACACAGTTCAGTAGAGACCTGAAAAAGGACTTCAGTTTACAGATTGGACAATTAATGACACCAGCTCAACAAAGAGCTTAAACACATACATCTCATGGTAAATTTAAGGCTACTTACTTACTTATTAGTAACATTGTTGTGGGAGGTCTTTTAAGTTAAAAAAAAAAATAAAATCACTAATATTCTAATTAATATTAATATATCACTAATATTCACTAATATGAGTTCAATAAAGATTTATCTAGTTCACTGGATTATCTGTTCACTGATAAAGATTATCTGTTCACTGGAAGTTAAATGCTTCTTAAAAATAATATAGAATAATCAAAATCTCAAGAACAACGAAGTTTTAATTTTATAAAGTAGCATTTACTGTAAAATTACCTCAATGATATAAAGGACTATATTCTTGTAGAAGCAATATAAGATGCATTTAGCTACTCTGTTATAATTCCAGGCACCATGAACCAATAACAAATTCTTCAAATACTTGAACTGCAAAAAATGAGAAACAAACATATAATGTAAATGTCCATAGATTGATATTAATTTGACATTAAATTAATTTATTCTTGTCTTTTACAGTATAATGGCTTACCTGAGCTATTGAGTAGTCTGAAGAATTAGCAGCCTGTAGACCTTCATTTCCACTAATACCAACACCAACATGTGCTGTCTGTATCATACTAACATCATTTGCTCCATCACCAATTGCTAGAGTTACTACTTTAACTTGCTTTTTGACCATATCTACAACTTCAGATTTTTGAAGTGGAGATACCCTAAGGTGTAACAGAAAAAAAAAATAAAAACAACAGAACTTTCAAATAAATGACCTTGAAAAACATGCTTTATTCCTTGAAAAGGCACCAAAACTAGAGTAACATCCTAGAAAATTATATCAGCTTGTTGTTGGCCTTTACACTATTTGCCAAAAGAAAATTCCCAGAAAAATTCACAGAAACCTGGGATTTGTTGAAACAAGGTATTAATAAGACTAGAGACACACAAGTCAAGCAGTAATGGGCCCCTAAAATGGAGTAATGGAAGAAAATCCAACATCGCCACTACAAATAGTAACTTAGAACAACTGTAGGCTGCTTTTCATTTTGCTTTTATACGTTTTTATTTTCCTCTCTGCTAAAATACTTATTTTATAAATTTAAGAGGCAGACGTCAAAGCAAACAGGCAGAAGTAACAAGCATGGAGCACCAATACATTAACATAACCTACAGTGCTAAGTTAGAAGATGCAACTTTGAACGCTCTATCTTTCACTCTATGTAACTGATAGTAATTTCTCCTTCATTTGTTTGCACCAACCACCAAGAAATGTGGATGGGCAAGGAACAAACTATTTCTCAAACTACTGAGATGATTCTCAAGATCAAACTCTATCAGTTTTGGTTCCATCTTTCATTATGTAATATGTGTATGTTCCATTTCAAGTTCACAATGTTCTATTTTGAAGTTGAAATTGAGTCCATATATTTGAGATATGATAACTGCAAATAATTTACAAAAATTATGTGTCAACACAGACATTTTTCACAAGGTAAGGAAGGGTAGGAACAAACTCTAAGAAGTGTGTATATCCAGTCTTGTGCTTCCTGGCACTGGAACTGCCAACCAGACACTTCCTGAATGAGTCATTTAGGGATAATAGAAGAACAGAAGATATGCAAAAACCCAAACCTTACTCTTCTATATCTTCTGCAGAGAAAGCAATTCACATTTCAAAACATGAACTCTGCTGCATCTAGCTGAATTTTCTGTAGAGTTGGGAATGTGCATCCAGTGAAGAGAAGATGAAATGATCCTTTCCTCACATATCTCTGCAGATAACTAATTCTGACTGCCTCCACGCAAAAACTGAACAATGTTAAGAAGGAAAACTTGCCCTTGGATACAAAAAAAGTCAAAACTGAGGAAAAAATGTGCATTTGTAATTTATTTTCTCCAAGTCTTTTTTATGCATTCACAGCAATAATCACCGTGGCACCATAAGCTTGTGGTATTTTGTAGTTGAGGCTGCGAAAGAATCCCCCTTAAAGTGCCAGAATTTTGGGGTTAAGGGTTATATAGGGATGTTCATATCTTAATTCTTCCAGGTCAAAAAGAATAAAAATAGAACAATATAAAAAAAGAATAATATAAAAAAAGTTTTTGGGAACAAATTCAGAAATGAAAGCCACAAAAGCGCAGTTATTTCTGAATAATGTCTCTTCCTGAACACACTCTGTATATTGCTACTCACTGGGATACCGCCAAGCAGCAGAGCCTTTACAGTTTACTAGTACATTTCTCAACTGAACTAATGCACTTGTAAGCTCAGTAAAAGGAAGAAATATTACAATCAAACAAAAAATTCAGCACTATTCTATAGATCCTCGTCAAAGATTCTGTAACTTCGGGGTCCCAAAGACACCAAAGGCCTCAGGATACTTGAGAAAATTACACGCATATATTATTGATGAGAGTTGTGATAGCTAGCTGTATAATTTAGTCAAACTATTTTTCAGAACATGGCATAGTATGGCGTTTCTGTCTGTGCAATTATCTTTACGGTAACAGCCAGGCTGAATAATCTGCCTTGTCTTGACTCTGCTCTTTTGTAATTCAGTTTGAGAGGAAAAGTTCTTTTCTCTAACTGAATGTACATTTCCTCACATTTCTTCTCCTTGCCTCTTCCAAAAAACCTCCAAAATAGAACAAATACCTCATGTCTTTTAAGATTAAGAATGAAATTAAGCTCTCCACATTCAGCCACATTCTTTTTAAATAGCATTGAGTCTGAAGGTAAGCACTATGTAAGTGCATGCTATGAGATTTTTGAGAAAGGCAATTGGGATGAGTACAACTTTGTGGTGAACTTGGGATGAAAGCTTATGGGTAACAATCCTCTAGAAGAATCTCTGGTCCAAGTATTTTAAGAAGTATTTCTAAGATTTTTTAAAAATTGTTTTTAAAATTTGAATACTGCTGATGAGTATAATATCAAGATCAGCATTAGTCAGCTTCTACAGAAAATTCCTGACCTGATAACTTAAAAAAGAATCTTTCCAACTTTCCAGGAACAGCGACTTACTACCCTTTTAGAAAACATTATAGAGGCAGCTGGAAGATGGCATTTACTTTCATTGCCAAGTGAAAGCAACGTGTTCGGTGGATACATCTAAATTCAAGAGACCAAAAAAAAACAAAACCAAAACACCAAACCACCTCCTTTTCAATTTGTTTACTCCAAGTGGTGCATTTTTACTACAAAATAATCAATTTGACGTTCTTACTGCACACATTATTTAGAAACCAATACAGAGCTGGAATTCAGTTTATTTAAGTCTTTAAGCCAAACATCTGCTTGGGATTAATAACATATGAAGATTTTTTGAAGTAAAATATCTACTAAATATTTGTCAGCTTCTTGTGTTATGGCTACTCTTATTAAGAATTCATTGGTAAAAAACAACTCCAAAGAAGTGAATATAGTATGTACACTTCAAAGAAAACAAAGTAATTTGTAGTTTTAAAACAAAGTAGTGTTTAAAATGTTTAGTGCTTTTATATGGATGGAAAAGAGGTTGAAATTTTAATATACTCAGAACAATATATTTAAGTGATTTGTATTAATTAAAATGATAATTTTTGTCTTCAAAATCAGAAACAAGTAGAGGCAATTTTATATGCTGGAGCATTAACAGCAAAAAGTATTTTGATAGAATTTCTACTTTAGAGAAGTATGTGGGATTGAAGATGTGCATATTAGAACAGTGAATGCTACAAGCAAATATTTTAGTTTTAAACCTGCAGCCAATTTTAAACAACCACAAAATATGTCAGAGCATATACCTAGATATGCATTGAAACCAGATGACCTGAGAATATTATGGAAATACAGAAATAGCTCGGAAAACGCTGCTAGAATGGAAACCTTCATGTTGTACTTTTTGTTGTTTTGTCATAGAAAGGTTAGCAATACATGACAACTCTATGTACAGAATACCTTGCAATGGCTCAACAGTTCAACAGAAACAGCAATCACATCTTTTCAAACAGTTCAACAGAAACAGCAATAATGTTTTTTCAGAAAATATAGTTGTATAGAAGTATATAACTATATATATATATAGTTATATATAAAACTATATAAAATATAAAACTATATATATAGTTATATATTTCTATACAACTATATATAACTGTTCAAGGAAAGTTCAAGGAAAGAAAAGAAAGGAACAGTTTTGAAATAAACATTCTATATTCAACCCATCTATGACCTGTTATCTGTTATAACGAGCAAAACTGGAAAGACTACTGCTGTGAATTTTCTAAAGCAATTATAATCAGGCACAGTACCCAATGTAAAACAAAATGGAATTGGATGTAACAAACATATGGAAACCTCTAAAAATGTGAGATCTCATGCTTACAACACTTCTATACTGAGAAACAGCAGGACACCTGGATTACAGAAGACTCTAAATATCTGTTTTCGAATTCAGCATGCCTACACCCAACAGCTTTTTCCATACTATTACAAAGATCAGAACAGCAAAAAATATTTTGAAAACATTAAATGGCTATACTTCTAATTGTTACCTTGGACACTGATAAAAATAACACCTATTTCCACAGCTCTGGGATTTTTGATTACATTTCTAATAGATGCTCTGTGGTGTCAACAAACTTGTAATGAAAAGTCCTTGCTCCTGTTTTTTTTCCACACATAAATTACTTGGGCTAAGGCAAGCCCTTTGAAAGTTGATAGGAGCAATTCTTATTTATCTAGCTACTAATGACTTGACTTCCCTTTTAGTTCAATCCTTCAAATGTAGAAGAGGGGATGTACTACTAAGGAGATATTTGTGGGTTTTGTGCTTAAAGCTGTAAAAATGCAGTGAATTCCCAAAACACAGAAGCTATCAGTTATAATGCACTTTTTAGTATAAATACAAAAACATTAAAAAGCAAGGCAAAATGTTTTCATATTGTGTATGCTTGAAAAAATGCACATCATATTTTGTTTAATCTCAAAAAAGTTCCCCTGTTAAGGTAAGCCTAGAGCTCTAATAAAGTTTACATGAAAGGATTAAATGCTTGGTTGTATAAGATAACACCAAAACAAATCAGGAATAATAACAACAATAACATAAAGGTGTTTCTGTCAACTTCAGGAAATAAAGACCACTTAGTGTAGTAGCTTTCGCATTTCTGTGCACTTATGCAGCATCCTGATGGCTTACAGGAAAGGCAGAGATGTTAAGTTTTACCTGCAGAGGAAGTTCTATAAAAGAAGCCAGACACATTGAAACCTGTAGTTAACTGGAGTATCGATTTAAAGTTAAAATCAGTCTTTTAATCTTGCTGAGACTATTCTTGATGGAGAACACAATTTTCTTGGGTATATGCAATCTCAATTACTTTGGGAGGTATGCTGCTGTATCAGGCTTTGCTAGAGAAATATTTTGCTTGAATGACTGCATTTCAGAGCATTACTTACTGCTTTTCTTTATTTAGATTTTATGGGTGGAAGATATGGATACATATAATTTCTCTGTGAGGGAAACAGCTTTTTAATTTTTACATGTCAACAAAAATACTGTAGAGAAAGAGTAATGTAAATCTTACCTGCAACAAATAACAGCTTTACATGACAAAGCCAAATCCAGGAAATATTGCCTCACTCCAAAAGTCAAAGCATACTTCAGAGATTTACCATCAATAATGAGAGCAAAATCATTTTCCTTCCTTAAAGCATCACCAAGAGTACTGCAATGATGGCTAAGTGTCTCCCTTGTTCCCTGTTGCACAAAGAAAGTTTTATTTTTATTTCCTTCTGTTTTTTAATCTAAATATTCTTTCAGTAAAAAGAAATTTTCCTTTTGATTAAGCTAACAAGTAAATAGTATGTTTGTCTGTATTTAGGAGGCAGTATTATGAATTTAGCCTGCTTTGGGGAGGTCAAGCACAACTATACAATTGAGTGCCATGAATAAAAAAAGTAATTTCTTGTATTTCTTTCTATGAAAGGCCTTCGTAGGGCTACAATATACTGTCCTTCACGGCTCAGAAGAAAGAAGGGCTTTAAAGAAAGGAAGATTAAAGTTTTTGCTTATAAAGATTTGAATTTGACAAACTGTTGCATCCTATGAAAACAGCAATATAAGGCTTAACAACCAAAAAATTGTGCTACTCCAGTGATGTCAGGCATATGTATACAGAATTTCGTGTAACCACCTAAAAAGAAAACTTCAAGAAATAATTATGAATTTCAAATACTCTGAAACAAATCTCAACTTCACCTGTCTCCATGTGCTGACTCTGCTGTCTGCCTGCTTAGCTTCTACTGGTTTTTTAAAGGCTAATTGGTTTACCTAAAAGAAGATTAGGCTGTTGGGGAATTCAGTACTCCAGGTTTCTTGTCTCTCCCTCTGTGGAAACTCCAAGAGTAAGATGGCACAATAAAAATTCTTAAAAATGACAATAACTTCTGCAACTATTTTTCAGAGTGCCTTTGCCCATTATGCAACACTACAGCGTGCAAGAAAGTACCAACTTTTCTTCATCTCCACAGACTACTCAGCTTCTGACAAAGCTTAAACAACACAAGAGCCTGTAACTTCATATTATCCTCATCTATTGTTTCTCCTCATACATGCAGTTATCAACTCTTGTTTAAATTGCCCTCAATTTTTTTTTTAACCACAAACATTCCGTCAGGTAGCTCCAGGCATGCTACAAATAACAAACAAACAAAAAGAAACCCCAGGACAATACACATTACTTACCACAACTAAAATCGCATATTTAAAATTCCTTTGTGGGCTTACATGTAGCTGCATGCTGAAATCCAGTGCACTCGATCATAAGCAGTGAAACATCCCTCATTTATTTCTACATCATTTCCATGTGGAATTTCTCAGTGAAACTCGCTAGTAATCAAACTACTTTCCACTTTTGGTTTTAAGTATTCTTAAGATCATAATCAAAAGAATAAAGCTGCATTATGTTTTCTGTCCATAATTAGCAGCACTATGCTAACATTAAGCAGTCCATTAAGCTAATGTGGAGGCAAAAATAAAATAAAATTTCTTTTATGTAAGAAATTTCAAGCAAAAACACATTTTGTTTGTGAAGCTAAGCAGATGTTCCTGGGAGTATAGCCATAAAACAAATAATGCTGCAAAAAGAGATACTGAAATGTTTCCTGGAAGTGATTTCAGTTCTATCCCACCTAAGGGATGCTAAAGCTAAACTGGACACAATGGAGTTATTTTTAATTCCATTAAAGAAGGATATTTGTTCATACAAAAATCTCTTAATACAGTATATTTTTTGTAAACTTAGTTCCCTAGGATGGGATAAAAGTCTGAAGAAGGTTGGTTTTTTTTTTTTTTTTTTGTCTCTAGCTTCCTGTATTTTGAATGCTAAGGCTGTATTAACGATCAAACTGAGGAGACATTTGCTTTTCAAAATGTTTTACATGTCTTAGGGACACAGGAGTCTGCCTGTCCCTAAAGGATCAGTGTTCAGCTGCTTGCATTTCAGAAGCCATTGGTATGCAACAGCTATTGTGGTGTCACGTTAACACCTCAAAATCAATCTACCACCACCATTCTTTTTTCAGTAATGTCAGGAATGAGCAAACCAAAAGAAGTTCAACCTTCCTAACTCCTATGAGTCTATATCAGTCCTTACAAAGCTGTGAGACTATATCCATACTTAGTAGAATCAAGGAGGAGAGAAACATCACAGCAATTGTTCTCTAAACACACAGGTCCCACTACACTGTGGGGCAAGGAAGTTCTGTACCCTCCAAGATTCCTGTACCATGATTCTACTTCAAGATTTCATTGTCCTCCTGTACTGTGAGAAGTGGCTGCTCAGCACCCCTCATGGGAGCACAGTTCCATTGCAAGAAGGAGCGAAGGAGCACAGAATCCCAGTATGAGTGGTGGACCTAAGTTGCTAAGAAGCGAAAGTTCTGGCCATATTAACAGATAATATTCCAGCCAGTTATTATTGCCTTATTGTCAACTCCCCTTGGCATGCAGAAGAGAAACTGCATCCACTCTTCCAGCTGCACTGACTTAAGGTTCTTTGATCGCAGCAATCCACTTCTCTCAACAACTCCTAAAGCCTGCTCTGCTACCCAGTCAGAGTTTTCAAGGCTAGTTTTGATTCAAGCAGTTGCACTAGTAGTGTAGACTGACTCCCAAACCTGACCATAAAGCAAGGAAAAAGCACAGCAAGGAGACAAGGGATGCATTAACCAAACAGTGAAATAAAGACCATTAAATGAGCCAGAAATCTTTTAATGTAGACACTTATTAAAATATCAGCACAAAGTTCATTTACTATATTAAAATAAAGTGTCTCTTGCCCTAAAGTTGATTGCCACATTTAACTGTTCCTGAAAAAGCAACTTAAGTTATTAGCACACACAGATACGAAAGTGGCCAGTTTGCAAATGCAATTTCAATTGTCATGAAATCTGTTATTTGGTACAAGTTCAGTTTGAATACCATTTCTTCTTAAACTTTATTAACATATGTTTTTAAAAAATACTGCTTAAAATATATTTGACTTTTTAGTCAAAATGGTTAATATGCAATACTTGCTGTTTTCTGTTTTTGTTTAATTTTTATTGGACTCCCTTAAGTAGTTAAGTAAAACTATCGCATTATTTCATCACATATGAAGAAGTATACAAAACTGTCAAACTTGTGCATTTCAAATTCATTTATTTAGTATTGCAGTAGTTCTGCAAACCATCAGTCTGTGTAAATAATCTAAATGCAGTAAAGAAGCTCTCGTTATAAAGTGGTTGAGGAATGAAAAACTTAAAAGTAAAGGGCTTAAACCAAAAACTTTTGTCTCTCTCTCCCCTCTCTAAAAACAATAATCACAAACTTTCATAAGCTATACAAATACATAAACTGAGAACAGAAGAAAATTGCCTTTCTTCATTAATATCCCAATCTACTTGTGAAAGAAGTTACTTACTGTATCAGTAGACTATTTTCAAATATTAATCAAGAGCTGCTGCCTGCTCTGTTTTCAATTCTGATTTTACTTTTATCAATTTTATCAAGAAGAATATGTCAGATAAAATAGTTCATATTTAAAATGAAATCACTGTGATGTTCATGCCTCAACATTGAAAGTGTGCTATTCTAAATGATTCAAAACATTTATAAAAGTATGTAGTTTTTTAAAAAAGTATTCTTGTTGCCCTGGTCTAGTACTAAATGGGAAGGTTTCATGATCCTTGAGGTCCCTTCCAATCCAAGCCATTCTGTGAGCTCATGTTATAGCCTACTTTACACACTACCACTGAATCCTTCAGTTAAGGCAATCCCCTCTTGCTGATTCTCATACTTCCCATTCACTTATATTTCCCTTCCTTTCCCTAAGTCCTAATGTAAGCTTAGTTTCAGAATTTTCTCCTGAAGCCTCTTGGTCAGCAGAAACTCTTCTGCTATAAAGCTCATTTAAGATTCCCTGAGAGGACGGCACCAGGATATTTTATCTGGATATTTTACATAAAAAATACTGACGTTTTATTAACTTACAAATTTGCATGTATTACTTACATCAAGAGAACCTTCATTTATAACAATCAGTCCCATGTTCTTTCTCAGAAGTTTACAGGAGTGACCTGTAAGAACATTTTTTTCCAACAGTTAGTTCCACCAAATCCAGTGTAACACAACATAGTACTTTTTTCTGTAAGTGAGAGAATTAAAATTAGAGCTCCCCAGTTGAAAGCACTGGGGAAAAAAAAAAAAACAGTAATTTGCATTCCATAGAAATTAGAGATAGTAAGAATAGATAGAATTTTCATCATTGCAACTTGTGAGAGGTGCTTTTTGTTCTTCTTCTGAGCAACTCTGAATAAGGCACACATTTTCTGTAAATCCCTTTTGGGTAGTTGAAAACACCAAATAGATTTTCCTTAGCACTGGAAATTTATTGAATGCATGTTGCATTTCATGTAACATTTGCATATGTAAATGTAACCATTCTTTTCTGGTGTTCGATGCTTTAAGGAGAATTTGTGCAATGAGCTAATTATGCCAGGACAAATAAATACATAATATTACACATAATTAAAATGAAAATACTGGTATGACACTTATTTCCTCAAACCTCAAGTTTTGAAGAAATGATGAAAATAACCTCAGACCAGTGTTGCATCTCGTGGGCAAATATAGAGATTTTTAACATTAAATACAGTAATTGTAACAGAGTACATTTATCAAAATTATTTTTAGGACACATTTAGACTTAGTACTGTAAGGAGTACTAAGTCTTCAATACAGTTTTCATGTATTACTATTTAAAAATATAGGTTTATTACTGCTTAGTTTAGTTAACACATTATTTCCTTCCTCCTGCCCATAAAATACAAGGGGACAATCAAAGGAAATTTCTGACTGATGGTAAAGATTATAGTACTTCACAAACTGTGTGCTTTACTTTATTTAAGATCATGGTTCCTATCAGCATTTCTTGAAAGAATGAATAATAAAGAAAGGAAATACTTAAATTTTGTTAACATTACACTTTCTCATTCTTTCCTCCTCTCCAGGATAATAGCAGATCTTTTTGCTGTTAGTTTTGCAATGGAGGAAAAAAACAACTTACCCACCCTCCTCCTACCAGAGACTGAAAAATAAATTATTATTTAAATTCTTGAATGCCACATAGTAGTATTATTCTACAAAATACCTTCCCATTCTGAAAACAATTTTACTCTATCAACAAAGCCATCAAGTAAGTGCAATTGTAATACCGATGTTAATGGCAGTTTCTTGTTTGTCCCCAGTAAGTATCCAAATTTTTATGTCAGCTTTCATGAGTGTTTCTATGGTCTCAGGCACTTTGTCTTGTAGTTTATCTTCAATTGCTGTTGCTCCAAGCAGTTGAAGATTCTGTGAACATAAAATACCGAGATCATGAAGATTTTCCAATTTAAATTCAGTTTTAATCTTTTAGTTTCTTTTTGTTTAATATTGCGTATTTATGATGAAATTGATGTTTTTAAAATTCATGAACCTGGTATATTGAATTTGGTATATTTTTAAGACTCTTCCACACATCTGTTTAAATTGCTCACATATATAAACTCAAGTCCTACAACTGACTGAAACTGCATGTTCACACCTTTCTTTTTGATTGATTAAACACTCAATTTTTTTCCAAGGTTTTAAATTTTAAGCAGTTTCATCAATGGGATCTGATACTTTTTAAAAACAACAACAACAAAACCCCACCATCACAAAAAAAAACCCACAAAAAAACAAACTCAAAAAACACCCCCACCCCCCCAAACATACAGAAAGATAGCCAAACAAACAAACAAACAAACAACAACAACAAAAAAATCAAACCAAAACAAGAATCCTTCACCAAAAATCAGGAGAAAAAATGCAATCAAATGTCAAAACCTCAAGCAATATCTCATGAATGCATTCTGGTTACCCACTTTCCTGCTGAGGCAGTGAATTGAAACTGCTCAGGGCTGCTCCAGAAGCAGTATTGCCAGGAACAGAAGGAAAGCTCTGCTATGGTGAGACTGTACCTGAGTATCACCTCCCCTTCTGGGTCTTCAATAGAAAAGATATTGAAAAAAAAAAAAAAAAAAGGAAGAAATCCAGTGGAGGGATACATAGCAGGCTAAATGGATGATTCTATTTTCTGCTAACTGAAGAGGGCTTACAGAAAAACCATCTTCCTCTATGACATGCACAGTGTAAGAACAAGAAACACATTCTCCAATAAAAGAAATTTAAATTCAGAAAATTTGGAAGAAGAATAGTTTAGCTCTATAAAATTGCTTAGTGCAGCTGAGAGAATTCCCTTAAAATTTTATTATAGTTCTGGGCAACCTGATCTTTCCTGAATTAGCCCCACTTTGAGCAGGAGGTTATGTCTGGATGACCCCTTAACCTTATTCGTTTCTGTGATCAGTATACAACTTAGCAGCTCTTTATTTATCACCTACTTTATTCCACAAAACAGCAACCCTGAAAAACAATAAAACCTTTACAGTAGCTCAACTAAAAAATCAGTACTTTCCAGGAAAGAAGTTATTTTCTGTCAAAACTTTGACAAAATAATCTTTCTTTCATTTCAGTCACCTCAGTTGCAAGGGTTGTACAACTATATATATGTCTATACATATAGTATATGGATATATATGGCTATATCCATCAATATAATGGTAGAGCTTTTTCTATCAAAGCATTATTTGTCAGTCACTCAGATTTTATATCATATAAAGAAATCCCCAGAAAACTGCACATACTTTCTCAATTAGTTCATAGCTCTCCTCAAGTTTGAGTGCTCTGTTTTGTATAGCTGTAGAAGCACGGTGATAGACATCTAACCATTCTTGATAATCACTTTCTGAAATCTCAGCCACAGCAAAACACAAGGTTCTTAAGCCTAAAGAGAAAGCAGATAGCAAACGATTATTTGTTTCCTTCATATACATACAATGAGTAACTACTACAAGCATTTTTCATTATATTTGCTTCTGTCTGATTTTCAGCATACTGCTGCATGTCTTGAAGAAATTTGTTCCACATATCTAAAGCAAAAAGTATAATAACCTTAATTAAATGCTGCTATGATGAGAAGCAATAAATATATAATGAAGGTTAAAATATATCATCGTGTTATAATTTCTCCTCTTTCACACCTCCCCAAAATGTCCTCAGAAAGTTCTGAGCCGAAATTTAAAATTCACCACATAGAAGCCAAAGATGAAGCTCATCAAATTTTATTTCCTCACCTCACAGATTTTCTCAATGTTCCAAATTCTTAAAATAAACCCTCTGAATAAAGGCAGCATTTTGGGATTTTATTTAATCTTTGCAGTAGTTACAGATAAATAATAGAATTTTTCCTTCAGTGGAAACCTAGACTGAGCACTACAGTGAGAATTTGAGGCTGCAAAATTATGGAAAAAACAACACCATATATTTTCTGTCCACACAGATTTAATTTCAGTTTAAATAGATAGCTACATCCTAACAGTTTGCTTTCATGTATCCTGAGATTTTTACGGTTCTAGGGCATGAAACTAGATTAACTCTTTATATACGGAGAAGGGCATTGCTCTAGCCAAATGAAATTGTCTGAAACCAGAATTTGCTGGCATGGAAGTTTAGAAGAGGTATAGGTAGGACTACCACATCACCCTTGAGCATTTACACACTGTTCTGTAGGAGGTGGGGAGCATCTTAACCAGGGATGGACAAACACAACATATTTGAACATTGTTCTGTTGTGCACAGATCAGCATCAACAGCAAGCTTCAAATGCTGAAAGAGGCTTGACACAGCATAAAACAGTTTTCTTTCATTTAAGATACACAAGTAATTTTGTCAGAATGTAAACCATTTGTATCCCTAATACACTGACAACTGAGTACTGTTATGATCACAGCTTCTTACTACCTAGCTCCAAAAATTTAATAAATCAAATGAATTACTATTAACATTTTTGTTTAAAAAGGATATGTTAGCAAGATTCAAATTAATGAATATGAGGTAAGAAGGAGGAGGAAAAGAATTCATGACTAACTAATAGTATTTCCACAATTCCTTCAAAATATTTTATGCAGATGATGAAATAAAGAGAAAAAATTACCAAATACGAGCAAACTTATCTTTTAAGGCATTTTTTTTTAATCAGTGTAATTATTTTTCTATTTTTAATTTGAAAGGTTTATTTTAATTTTATTTTAAAAGAGTCTTCCAAGTAAAAAGTAGCAAAGAGTATCATTAAGTCAGCTTTGTAACAGACTGGAACAACAACACAGAAAAATCATACACTTTCTCTATTTATCCTAGCAGGCATTAACACTCAAGCTTAGTAAATGCTTAGATATAAATGCCAGCCATGCTAACCACTTCATTTTTGAACACACCAAGAACATGCAGCAAATGCCAAGGACATACTGTACTGCCACATGAAAGGCTACACATGAGAAACTTTGCAACATCATTGGCTGCAATTTAGATCTGGTGCAAAAATAAATACCAATGTCATTAATCGATTCCAGAGAGAAGTACTTTTACTACTTCTTTTTCTCCAGATTGAGAATTTAGTGTTTTTGAAAGGTTAGCAATTCACTTCTGAACAGTACATCTTTTCATCTGGTGAAAAGCACTTGAACAAACTTCTTAACATCAATACATATCTTCCCTGGTTTTCAAGACGGGCAAAATCCTTTTCTTTTTATTTTTATTTCCATCAGTCCAACCTGAGTGCTAAAGAAACACAGTATCATTTGTGCCACTGATCTAATGAGAATATTGTTAAGAACTGGATTTAAATTCTCCTATTAGTTCACACAAAGTAACAGATATGGATTCTACGTTTATCTTTTCTGCAACCCAATGTATAGACTCACATCCCAAACCAACTTCATATCTAATTATCTTTTCTTTAACTGGTCCTGATTAGGTCATGAAAATACTTCCCCAAACAGGCCAGTCAGCTCAGAGATGGATTCTTATAGTGAAAGGATGCACCTGAGGCTTCTTGTACTATCTATACAGTTGCAGCTCTGCTTTCAAGTTTCTTGTAGAAATTTACTCTAATTTCTAATATCTGTAAGACTTCTTTTCTGTTCAGTTTTTTAAGGCTAACAAAATGTTTCCTGCAGTGATCTTAATATGGAGAACGATCTGTGGCTTGCTTCTGCTGTCACAAATAAAATCAAGAGACCAAAGTTGCCGACTAAAACACTAACCAAAATGCTTAATGACATGATAAACCAAAAGAGAAAAAAAAATATTTAGAGAAGTCATACACCTAACAAGCAGAAAAAGTATCTTTCCTGATACAATAGCATTTGACCAGACATCCAGCATTATGAAAAGAAAACGTTTTAATAAATTTTGCCTTCAACTGTAAGCTTATTTCTTAAAAACACATTGAAGTTACTTTCAATGTAGTAAGATAGTATTAGAATAAATGAAGAGGTAAAAAGTTGCACTTCATATTCTCATAACTATTATAATTCTGCTTCCAGCCACTCTCTTCAAAGAATAAACTAAAACACAACAATACTTCACAGCATTCCTCCATAATGCTTGACACATCCCCATTTTTGTTATCTGTAATAAAGGAAGAGCTAGGAGAAGTGCTGGGTGAACTTACATCAAAGCCCAGAGCTTTCTACAGTCTGCCTTACTGCTCATGCGTACACTGTGGAAACCACTTTTATTTAATAACTGGCTGTTTGTATCAATCATCTTAATTTCACAGTCTTAAATTTTACTTACTGCTCTTATTTAATAAGCCTTAATGGAATAACTGCTTTGAAACAGCAGTTGTTAAAAAGTAGCATATGGAAAACCAGTGATTATAATACTCCTTATTGTGACTGGTAACAGAAATATTGTAAAGCTGCCCTAAAAGCACTATGCTAGTCATAACCAAGCATCTTTGCCTTTTCCTGTGCATCATCCCTACAACATTTGTTGTGTGAGGGGAGAAAGTAATCATGAAAGATGAATCCTACAAAGAAGCAAAGAATCATGCCATGTGTTTGTTCCTTGGAAAAACGCATTCTGTTTTAAGAACCTAAAACCACAAATTTACTACCAAAGATTTTTAGGAAGATTATTATATTTGATGGATGCAAAACTAAAACAATTTTCTAAATTACATATACATACAATACAGCAACATAAGATGGGAAAACTGAATTGAACAGTGAAGAAACTCTGCGTTCGCACTCTATTACTCACCTTCTGTAGCAAACTGCTCTAAATGTTTTAAGGTGATTTCTTTGTATTTTGAACTTTCAGCAAGGCGGTCATAAATTACAGTATCCTACAACACACATAAAATGAATGCAAGCCAATTCAATAGGAAAAAAAAAAGTGTTGCGTTGTGTACACAATAAAAATAACACAAGAAAAATGGCAGGAAAAATATGCAGCACTGTATTTATTTCAGTATAAAAAATGAATCTCTAAATTTGCAAATTCTGCTATGATGTAATTCATCTAATACATGTTTTGCTGTTTTTTCCTTCATTTTGAAAAGTATAGCATCTTCCTTGTGGAGTCTTTTGATCTCTAACATTAAGACAAAGACAGCATTTTAAGCCCCAAAGTTAAAATCAGTTTTTCTTAAATGCCATTTTAAGGCTTTTGTAACCACCCTGATACACAGAACATTAATGATAGCATCTTGTCTAAATGAGAAGATATTGAATGTACATTTATATTCAATCACCTTTATCTCTTTGAACCATTCAGGAAATAGATTTGCATCATCCTCTGATCAAATTTCAATCTAGATAATGGACAAAGAACTAACAAGCAACTCTGTCATACCCTAATAATAGTGCATATGGGAATTTCCTTTCCACAGAGCCTGTATTCAGGAAGACGTAGAATTAGCCTAACGCTGATGACAGGTTAAAACTACCACGTAGTCTTTCCTGGAAGACTACTATTTCCACCTACTGACTCATGCTCAGCTACTCCAGCAAGAAAATTATATATTTAGCAATACCTTCAACCATTTTCTTGGAATACAGAAGGAAATTAATTGACAGTACAAAAGTATTTAGCTAAATTACAAAGCATAAGATGGATGAGTCTCCCTTACCTTCACAGACAGTAAAACAAGGAATACATTAGTCCACCACATTAAACAACTACACAATGAAAACATGTACACTGAAAAAGTTATCAGTGCTCCTTCCCATATCTCTCACCACTTTGCATATTCTCATTACAGTTATTCTAACTTTCTGCAGGCATATTTGCATTGTTAGCATATGTTCTTTGATACAGTGAAAATATTGTAAAACTCACAGCTCCTTTGCAGTAGAGTCTTAACTTTCCTGTTGGCGTGCGAACTATCACTGACATTCTCTTCCTAGAACTGAAAGAGAATTAAGTGCCCAGTAAGTAGGTGGTTCATAAACATAAATATTTACCAATGTCTTCCCTACAGTTATCAATATTTAAGTTACAAAATACAGAGGAAAACAAATAAGGCCCACGTTTTCCAAATGTTCTTCTCAGGAAAATGAAATTATTATTTTGAAAATATAAATTTCACTGTCTAATCACTGAAGTTAATGCAGTCTGCCTGTGCTCTTCTTTGTAGATCTTTTCCTGTAAAAAGAATTTAATAATCTTTACTGTCATCTTAATGCTCTCTTACTGATCACAAAGAAAGCATCTTATGGCATAAAGCATTTGTGGCCAGGATCATAAAGTCCTTCTTTACCAGCTAAACAGAAAGAGTCTCTAGGCCTCTGCACTGTGTTACTATTGACAAATACTTCAGTTTAATTCAGCATGCTAAGAACACTGCATAACAAGACTTACAAGGTGCCTTGCTTAATATTACCTACCCTCTAGCTCTTAATTGTTAATGGCTTAGAAGTACTTTTTCTTTCAGTTTTAGTGATTGAGATCATAGTAGGAATGAGAAGAAAGCATGGTCAAGACAGTCATCTTTGTTTTCTCTTTTCTCTTTGAAGTTCTCCAACAAGCCCTACTTTAGATTCAAGTTCATGTCCAGCCAAAATGTGTATTTATACCACACTTCTATCAAACTTCAATTTTTAAAAATAAATCCACAGAAACTATTTAGGGTATGAAAATAATTTATCATGCATGTACTTCACAGTAAAATGCACAAAACAGATGGAAGTGGTCCATTTATAAGTTCAGTTCCTGTTAGGAACTGGATCTCATTTATAGATCATCAAATAGCGTTATTATACAATAGTTCAGATTGCCAAGGAAAACATCCTGTAAGTGGAATATGTGAAGATAGGTTGAGGAAAGAATTTTTAAAATTACTGGTGAAGCAACTGACTGAATATTATCTTCAAAAAAGTATTTTTTGTGTGCACTTTACTTCAACTACAGATTTGAACAGCAATATATAATTACATTTCTCCTCCGATTACTGCGTAAGAAAGCATGAGAGAAATAGTTGCAGCAGTAAATATCTATTTCATTTTTAACCTAAAAAAATCTTAGATAATCAAGATTTCCTAACTCCTTAGACTCTATCCAGTTGGGCATCTGCTAAGATAATCATTGAGAAATTCAAATAACCTAAACTGCACTTATGTTGCCTATAATAAAGGCAACTTCTGAGATTCACTTTGCTTCCTGGCATGATTGTTCAGCCTATAGCTATCTTAATTTATTATATCTGTCTGAATGTGAAGACTGTGGAGGAACCTGTTATTTAGGGTTTGTCTTTCTAAAATGTATATATTTATAAAAGTGTTTATATACATATATACACACAAACACACAAGTTTATACACACATATCCTCCCTTACAGGTACTAACAAAGTTGTCTTCTAATACCAGAATCTGAAGTTAGATTGCATGGTGATCAATCTTTCAAAGATATATTAGAGAATAACCAAGGTTTTCCTGCAGCTTTCTGAAAGTTGAGCTATGAAGACAGCTATTGAACCTTGGCTGAAATACATTTCTCTTAAAAGTGCAAGAAAGGCAGGACTTACTGTCAAAGACTTCTAACTTTTTATGTGCGTTTTCACTGCAGTGACAGTATTATTTATTTTTCGTGGTGAAATACAGAAACCACAAAAATTGCACTACTGCACATAACTGTCAGTGTGATACCAACTTTTTTTTTTTTTTTTTTTTTTTTTTCCTCATAGGAGGTAGAATAGCTGGTAAGTCCCATGGAATTGCCATGAGATTACAGATTGCCAGAAGCAATCATAAGGACACAGAAACACTCTTGATGAGCCCCTTATTAATACATAATGTCTATCTCAAGTTTAAGATAAAAAAAAATCAGAGTTTAACCATGCAAACACAGAAAACAAGCACTGCTACCTACCCAAGCTAGATAACTACTCTATCAGCCATTTGTTCTTTTTCTACATTTAGAAGTATTTCTCTCCAGATGGAAAACAAAACAGAAATCCAGGCTCCTATTTGGAGAAGGGGTAAAATCTCAAATGCTCTAGAAGGCCTTATGTTTGCTCAGAACAACAGCCAAGGCAATGTGCATTATTCATAAAACTGGTTTGAGGTGCGGGACTAGTCAACCTCTTGATGCATTCTGGACAAGTTACAGTCTCTACATCAGAAGCCTTACCCTGTAACTAACCATGGTAACTAACCATGGTAACTTACCCTGTAACTAACATCTGCTAGGATGTGGAGACGTGCTCCAGGGATGCAAGTGAAAATTAGTAAATTAAATCCATAGATGCTGCGTATTCCAGATACTGAAATATAATTATCAATGGAATTAATTTTAATAGACTTTACTACTAATCTAACAAGCAGGTATCACCAAAACCTCCATCAGGAACACTGCTGATGTAATGTCATGTTGCACTGATGAGCGATTTGTGCACTGGTAATAGAGACAGCTTATGCTTACTGAAATGAGGAATCACATGCTCAAATTTGTACTCGTTTTCCTACTCTCTACCTAGTTAGGTGAAAAGACAGTGCATGTACTCAGCACATGGCAGCAGAGGGTCTGACAAAATAATGTCTGATATGGAAGTGCGTATGAAACAAAGGCATGGAATTGAATACCAAAATACTGGTACTCATTGGCATTCATTGACACTTGCTGAAAATTTATGGAGACCAAACAGAGGATGTGAGCACAGTAAGGTGGTGGGTGGTCCATTTCAGCAGTGGTGATGGTCACTTCTGCTGGTACAGATTTTTACGAGCACAGCCTACCGGCTCTTTTTCATCACTAGCAAAAAAACACAGCTAATGGTAGTGACTGTGTTGAAAGATAGTGTTTTGTAGCTGAGAATTTGCCCCATCAAATAGTGTTAGTCCTAGTATCTTCTGTAGCTTCCATGGAAATAAATAGGAGGCATTATTTCTGGAGAGGTTGATGCAGGATATTGTATACTACTACTATTTTCACATGAAAATATACAATCACTGTAAAAAGAGGATACCATAAAACAACTCCATCAAGCATTTCTACAAGTTCTACTTCTGTAATTTCTCTTCAGAAGTACTTTATCAAATGTCGACACTGTTACATTCTATTTGCTGAACAGCCGTATCTGGCTTGCGTAGGAAGATAGTAAGAAATCTGTATGCATTTCTTCTGGGGCAAAAACACCTTAGAACACCTGGAAACTCTTTACTCAGGAGTGTTGACTGTTACAAACTACTCTATCCGATGATACATGTTCCTACCCACACAGTTTGTGTTGGGTTCTGGAGCAAAAATTTCTTCTGTTGTGGAACAAGGGTGACCTCTAGTGCTTCCAGTAAGTCAGTTCCAAGTAAAGCTAAACACAGAACAAGAACAAAAACAGCTACAGAAACTGAGTGCTTGGTAAACTTGGGTTATTGGCATCCACTGAAAACCTAAATCCTCCAAAGGCTTGCTACATTTTCATAATACAAAATGAGAAAAAGTGCCTACAGGAAAATGAAATCATGGCCTAAGCCTGAAAATTTTCAATTATATCTTCCACAATACATATGAAAATATTAATTAAAGTTAATTGCAAGCATTCATTAATATACGTTCAAAACACTAAAAAATGTATTTGAAGCATTATTGTTTTATTCTATTCCACAGACTTTTTCCCTATGTTTCACATTATTTCTTTTATCATAAATCACAGGCAACTGTCTATCTTCAACCCTGTCACTTCTACTGCTTTGGAATTTACTTATTGAATCTTCAAGGTAAGCTCAAGTGAACCAAAATAGGACAGGGAAAGGTAAATAATGGTCACTTTACACATGCACAATTGTAAGAAACCATTATAAAAAAAAGAAGAGATTCAGTACAGAAATTTCTTCCCCATCCCGTGACAAAGTAAGCAACAGGACTACATGAATGCTTAAAAAATAAATTGCAATCATGTATACAATTTAGATTAGTTTACATAACAAATGAAAAAAACCTGCATACTATGAGGATCTTTACAATTCCAATTTCTTGGACAGGCATTTTTAATCAAAAGCAAGGTAAGTGAAAAGTCACTTTCCAAGAAAACAAATCGATGCTCTAGGGTTCCAGCTCAGTTAAGAATGGACTCCAATCTGGATTATCTAAATAAGTCAAAAACATGTATATGCAAAGACATTCTATCAGTCAAAGCAAACATTTCAAAGCAAAATTATCTGTAGCACTTGAGGCTTCCCCTTGCTTCCAAATATAAATTTCAAAACATCAGATTACTCTAGCACTTTCAAGAATATATTTAACTTCAAGTATTTTACTTTACTATTGCACTTCTCATCATTTTTTGACGTTTTTGAGAGTAAAAATTTTGGGAAATGAGCAAAAGCAAATGTGAAAAATATTAGCAAAAAAGATAACACAGAATGTGTCTCCATAAACATTTTGTCAGAAAAACATAAGTTTGGTCTTAATCACATGCATTACATTGCCTCATCACATATTATAGAAACAAAAGCCAAGTCTGTACAGCTTGCCTATAAGAATATAAAAAAAACATTATTTTTTATCCATGATAAATTCAATGTACTTTCACAAACAGACATTAAGTGCTTACCTTGTAAATTCTAGCACATTTAGCAATTCATATCTTTCTTCATGTCCCAACTGAAAAACAAAAGTGAGAATTAATGCAAAAAAATCCAAAGCAGAAGAATCAAAGAAACATCTGTATATGTACCATGATGCAGTTATTCAATAATTACTTAATATGGTAACAGTAAATACACCACACTGTAATGTTTTCCCAAAGCACTTACAGATTCTATAATTACTGAGTCAGGTGTCCTTCCAGTGAATACAAAACGAAGATGTCTTGCTGCTCTGACCAATGCTCCTTCATCTGCAACAAATCAATTAGTAGTACTTTTTTTTTTTTTACAAGATGTACGAAGAAACTGTTAGTTTGCCCCATGATTTAATGGATGCTTTTGATTTTGCCTTGCTTTGTTCTCTCCTGAATTCAAAAACATCCTATGAACGAGAGTTGGCTTGAACTAGACCTTTTGTGCTATACTTTTTTTCCTCACTCTCAAAGGATCTTATCATTACTTTTATCCCATTGAAAACATATTTTGTTCATTTTTGATTACAAACTCTTTGTTCTAAATTCCATGGTTACCAAGTACAGATAAGTTCACAAGCAAGGACATACATTTATGTTCCAGTTAGATTTTCATTTGCATTTGAGTACTTCCATCAGACATTCGCAGCTATCTAATGACAGCTTAGGAACAGAACATGGTTAATCACTCTTTGCCCTTACATAACCTGTATATATTTTCTAAAGCAAATCAGAAAAGTCCGAGTTCCTATTTTTTAGACAAAACAGTCTAGCTGATATCTACTCTTTTTTTGAGAGATGCTTTCTTCTTTAATTTCAGAAGATAGTTCAAAATAATTAATTTTAAACAAAATTTGCATGTTGAGTATGCATGTTTATGTTCTCTCTACTCGACTCTCACCTGGAGATGCTGCTTGATATATAATCTTATCACCTTCTCTTTCTGGAACAGCTGTATGACACACTGCCATCATTGTCAAAAACTCACATATTATAGGTGCAGTTGGCTAAAAAAATGGCAGAAAATGTTTAACAATTTAATCGATAAGTTACTAAAGTGCAATAATAGATACGCACAAACAATAACCAATAAAATGTTAATGGAAGATTGCTCTTTTGAACATCAAAAGATAAGCCCACTGGACATTATCTGTCTGTGTATCAACTTCAGCGTGCAGAATAACTTCTCATCTGTGCACTTCAATATAAGCTATGCAGATAGAGTTTATATCATTTACAATCATAGAATCAAAAATGAAAAACCATAAACACAGAGAAATTCAAACAAGTATTTTATAGGGAAGGCAAGTCCAAATGATAAAAATGCAAAATGATTTCACAGCTAATTCTTATTATTCATGAAAGTCTCTTTCGATTTGAGCTGTTTTATTAAAACTATTCCTTCCTTCATTGCTTTTGTCTAACACCTTATTTATTAACATAGTTTTTAAGAACCTTTGGAAAGACTTCACAACCAAACTTGAAAGTCATGTACAAAACAACAGGCAGCTAGTTCTTAAAGGAAGATACTAAGATAAGCGTCTCAAACACTTCAAAATCTGCAGAGCTGAAAGAACTTCAGATAGTTTAATCAAAGGAGGGAAAAATAATGTATCTAAGCAGAAATAACTGACTGTTTTTGACTAATAAGAACTAAAAAATATATTAGTACAGATTAAGTTAATAATTAAGAAATTATTCCAAAGGAAACTATTATATTTCCCTTAAATAAGCTCAAAGTAGTCACCTCAATCAAGGTTTTTTGTAGCATATATACAGTATCTGTGATCAGTGTTAAAATGTCAACCATGAAGATGAAATTAATTACCTTATAAAATAATATCTGAAAACAATTCCACACTGAAACACTAATGAGTAACTTACAGAATTCAAACAAATTCAAAGCTCTTCATGGCCAAATGCGAGCAGGTTTGTCCCTCTTACATCGAAAACCCCCGGATTCTTTAGGGCATCTTTAAAAGTCTATGTTAGAGATTCTTTTCCAAATTGCTTACAAATGCATTTAACATACATTAGATTGAAATTTTAAAGGATCTTGCCCATATTATATACACTTAATACTATATATCTACCAGAAAACAGATTTATTTCCAGGTGGATCTAATCAACGTGCATCAGCAATGAATAATGTAAAGATATTCATGAGGGCATGCTGATTCTGTATGAGAACATATTTTCCCTCACAGGAAAACACTTTGACTTGCTAAAAGCAACACTGAAAATTCAGAAAACAATGGTAATTGTTTCTGTATTACTTACATGATTATTTTGAAGATTCTCCAGTAGTGATGAGTCACTAAACATTTTTTCATCTCCATTTTGCGAGCCCTGCCTAGAAATAATTTGGTAAAAGAGAGATCACCATTAGCATATACTTAATAGTTCATATGCAAATAATCCACATTACCGTGCTCTGGTCAAACATAAATTTTGGTTGAAGATGTTACAAGAATGGCTGTAGTCACTCACAGTGCAAAAATGAAGGAAATAGGAATTTGTTAGAGGTCAAACTTTACCTAATTTTAATAAACCTTATACAAATACACTTGAATTCAGGTATGTTTTTCTGCTCACTTCAGATAACACAGGATAAAGTTTTCAAAGCAAGACTGGCTTCTTGTTATCTGATTTCCACAGAAGGATATTATTGGAAGGACTTAGAACAACACATATCTGGAAGAACTTAAATTTCTTAAGAAATTAACAGCTTTGGCATAGGTTTGCAATGTGTTTGCAGAAAAGAAAGTCATACCTGAAGGAGTAAGCAAACTCAGTTCACACATTATGGGAAAAACATTCTGTTTGTTTCCCATTACTCATGACTAAAATAACCTAAACTGATATATAAAGGACACAGAAGTAAGGATGAAGTAGCAAAGGATTGAAGAGACACTAGATGGAGATAGTCCTTGAGAAACAGTCTTACACTAACGTTCACACTGCAGAGGTCTTCTGGCTGAAGTAGCTACTTCTAGAAAGACTTCTTATCAACTGATTGCAATCCAGTTGAGTTTGAATCTCAGTGACATAGAACAGTTCTGAAAAATGAACCCTCTCAGAGGAAAATATTATTTTCATTTATTTTGGATTTTGCCCTGTAGTGATTTCCGTTGAAGAATAAGTCATGTTTGTCTCAAAGGCAGTCTAAAGATCTTTTATGAAAACCAAAAAAGTGAGCTGTTATAGTCTTGAATTACCATGAAGGAATGCAAAACGACAGCATTCTGCACAACTACTCAAGGACAGATTTTTTCCAAAGCCTGTTATGAAGTGAGAAATTCAAAGCATCCTCAATCACCAAGATTTATATTTATTTACTTTAAATGCAGAGCAGTTGGGCAAAATGTTAGCAGTTTCATACTCATTCAATTTATTTATAAATTTCAGTCTTTGATTGCTTAAAATTTTTAGACAAAGACTTTAGGATATTTTTCAGATTCTCAGTACTAAGTCTGAAAAATACTTGTAAATATAACTGTTTTCCAGGTAGACAGAAAATATCTATAATTTTAAAAAATATTCAAAAGCTTTGGAATTTGGTACATTATTTAAGTCTAGAAATATTAGTCAAGCAGATGTTTTTAATTACAATGAACCTCCACACAAAAAATAATTTTCCTGAGTATTTTAATTTGTGAATGTTTACATGTCATTGATAGCTTATAAAGTACTGCTTTTTTTTTTTTTTTTTTACAAAGTTTTGTGCTACATATCTTGCCATGACTTTCAAGAAATACAATAAGAATAGTTTAAAGATTGTAAGTGACTTTTGTCCCCAATTTACCACAGTTTATTTTGGAAAAGACTGTAAATATTTAGTTTAAGAAAGAACAATGAAGGAAATGTAAGGCATCATGCAGTAGGCAACAGCAAGGAAGTCATGACTCAGTCTTTCCAGAGGGCCCCTGTTAAGAGATTGTCTCCTCAAAGGAATCCGTTATCTCAGTTTCAATAAAGAATTAAGTAATGGTAATTCTCTAAAACCATTTGCAGGAAGCAAAATACTAACACTAACTTATGTATTTTTTACTCTCAAACATTATTTTTCAAACACCTTAGGGATTATTACTAAACTGTTACAGGATAACAGGAGAAAAGTGTGACCAAAGTTACCACAGTACCATGTACCTTTATAAAAAAAAAAAAAGTTTTCTTCAATATACAATTTGGATTTGTACACGATTACCAGTAGGATGCCTCAGTGACCCTATCATCAATTCTATCCCAGAGTATAGATCTGAATGCCAGAGAATTCTGATTCATAAATTTTTGTAAGACTTGGTTGGGCTGCATCAACTCGAAGATATTATGACTTTTGAGTAAAATATTCTGCAATAAACCATCTTTCTGAAAAAATCTCACTGTTTTTAAGCTTCAGTTTTAAACAAATACCACATACTGCTTGATTCTGAGAGCTTACCAATCATCTGAAGGAACACTATAGTCCTCAAGTTCAGGGCAATCGCTGCACATGAAGCAAGAGAGGAAGAGAGGAAGAGAAATAGGGATAGGAAAAAGAATCACAAAGGCTAAAAAAAAATTGGATTATGTATAAAAGAGAAGGCAGTTAATGAAATTAAATGACTAAAAAAAAGTAAAGCTATCTCAACTGAGTATTTTGCTAGTGCCTAGAAAATAACACTGCAAAAAATACGATATTTCTCTTGAGGCTTTATAAAGCAAAAGCTATCATTTTCATTCAGCTGGGAGCATGCCTGCTTACTAACTTCTACCAGTTGAACAAATTACAATTCTTACTTTATATTTCAATATACACTTGAACAATGTTTTGATTGTAAACAAAAGGTAAGTTTTAATTTTTGTTATGATAACAAAACTTATCTGAGTTCAAATATTCAAAAGCATAGCTAGCCATTGCACATCAGGATTCAACCCGGTGATGACAATTAGCTGACTTAGCTGATGTAGAGTTGTGTGTGTGTCTGCACAAGTAGATGTATGAAATATCAGGGTTAGAATGGCACTTTATTACAGGTCTTAAATAAAAAAAATCAACACAGTATGGTTAAGGATCAAAGTTTCTCAAAACAGAAAGTTGACATTAGAATCCTCAAAACTATCCAAATGATAAGGCCACACTGCTGGCTTAAGCCATAAACTTAATCTCACAGACTTGCTTGGTCTCTGCCCACTTTCAGAGGTATCTAATTACCAGCTTACTGATCAGATTAGGTCCAGCATCTCTCATACTGGGCAGCCATGCTGACACTTAAAATATAAATGCTTCTGCTCTATTCACTGCTCTAAAGAATTTATTTTAAGTGAACCACCTTGGAGGTTTGAAGCCTTTGCAAACTCAGCTGAAGAATATGTCTGCAACTACTGACAAATAAGTAACAAAATTCTTTGTTTGCATTTATCTGGAGACGTCTCGTAATAGCAACACCAATACCATGAGTTATGTAATTTAAACAATCCTCATAAAAGCTATCTAGATTATGTGGTAAAGCATGGCAGTTCAAGTTCTTGTTCATCCTCTATTATCTAGTGAAAAAGCATGCAAAATATGAAGCATGAACCAATAAGGAAGTCCATGCACTTTCGCAAATTTGAAGACAGACTTTGTTTTTTAAAAAAATAAAAGAAACAAACACTGAACAGACACAGTAACAGGAAAAAAAACAAGTATACTGAAGTTGTGTTACAGCAGTAAGGATAGCTATACTTTTGCTTGCAGAAAGAAGCATTCATGCTTCCTATTAATAGCATATCATAGTCACAAACAAACTGATCCCTACTGCTTCTACTACTAAGTTTATTATGCTGTTAATTTAACTGTGTTCAAATATGCATAGGCAGAGGAAAGGCATACAAGTAAACAAATAAATATATAATGAAATACCTACCCATAAGCAACTCCTGCCACAGTACATTTTTTAAATTGCATGACGTTACATGTCAGAGTACCCGTTTTGTCAGAAAATATGTATTTGACCTAAATGAACGATGAAATCATTATGTATTAATTTTGGCAGTTACTTACATATCTAGCACAATTTTGGCTATAAACACAATAAAGTAAATACATTTTTACCACTTCCACAATCTTCAAAGCATCACAGAACAATCTAAGTTGGAACAGACTTTAAGGTCCTTCCAAGCTCCTGCTGTAGGCAGGGCTGTCACCCACCAGATCAGATTGCCCACGGCCCTATCCAACCTGGCTTGAAAGCCTCCAGGGACGGGGCATCCACAGCTTCTTTGGTCAGCCTATTAAAGTGCAACACCACTCTGAGTGAAGAATGTCTTCTGCGTATCTAATCTAAATCTATCCTCTTTTAGTTTAAAGTCATTACCCCATGTCTATCACTATACTCCCTGACAAAGAATCCTCCCCACCCTTTATGTACTGGAAGAATGCTACAGGACCCAGATACAGTTCTACAAAGTCAGAATTTCAGAAAACAAAGAACACACAACTGAGCTCCTGTGAAAAGTGACTGCTTTTAAAATATTAAGAGGGAACTCCAAAGCAAAATGCAGAATTTATCTGTCAAAATTAAGAAAATGTAAAATAAAGAAAAACATGTAAAATAAAAAGACTAAGGCACATATGTTTTTAAAAATAAGCTCTCACTTATTTTTTTTAAGAATTTAAATATTAAAACACTGACTTAGAGCCAGTAATCTTCTCTACCTGCCCAAGTTCTTCATTGAGATTGGAAGTCCGAGCCATTGCAGCAGTGTCAGTAGGTTCATAATGCATGTCTATGTCCTATAAGAAAAATGAAAGCATATGTTTCAAAATTATCTTTCCAGAACTTGTTATGAAAAAAAAATCTGGCACCTAATCAGCAAAGAAAAACACAGAAGAACAGATTGAACACAAAGACAAGGGATCTACTTCTATTTATTTCAACATGGGAGCCACAGACACAATCAGATCACTTCTAAATATCTCCAAAAGAAATTAGATTTTCCTTTTTAACATCAGAATCTGTAAGGACTAAGATTTCACAGAATACTGGAAGTAATCTGAGTACTAGCAAAACTGTCGAACCCATGCACCTAAAACAGATTTGTCAACAGACAGAAACATTGTAACATTTAGCGTGAAGCAAGTCTTAACTATCCACATTGTTCTCACTTCTAAATACTACCATAAATATTCTTTAAGCTGAAGACAGAGATTAATTTAAGAGTAGACAATAACTTCAGGATACATTGTTAGTTGTTTTCTTTCTTCTCTCACATCTTTAGTCCTTCCCCCGCCCCCCAAGAACAAATCCAAACAAAAACAGTTCCATTTAAAATACAATAAAAATAAGAAAACACTGCTAAAGTATGGCAGTATAGTGCTACAAATTGCAAATAGCCAAATTCTCTATACTGATACCTCATGTACACACAGAAGGATTATCCTTAAGACAGAAAACATTCAGAGCTCCCCATTAACATAAATGTATTTAAGGACAACAAATCCCTCATTACGTGAAATAAAGGGAACAGAAGTTACAAATGTCTCCTTTAGGATTCACTCCATAGATACTAGTTGCCAATCTGCACATTCAATGTACGTTAGCCTTTACTGAATAGGGAACACAAAGGAACAAATTCCTCCCATTCTTTTATTATTTGCATGATAATTTTGCCATAGCACAAAAGAAATAAAAAATAGCTGACTAATCACAATAATATTTAACTTTTACAATGAAGTATGATTTTGCTAATGAGTATTTTATCTCTATCTACCTGACCTCACACAAATCTACTTCATGCGCTTGACCAAGTAATCAGATTAAAGAGTTGACAATGGCATGAGTAACTCACATTTAGATAAAACTGAAAAACTGAAGGCATGATAAAAAAAAATCCCTTATGTGGCTTTAAGAAAAAAGAAAAACACAAAAAAACCCCAAACCAATATTTGTCCCACCAGCAACCCAACTGATAACCCTTTTTCCAATGGCAGAAAAAGAAACTATTCAAATGTTCTTTATACACTCTGCAAAAGATAATACTAATAGACAACGGTTTTGTTCCAAAACCTTTAAAGTGCAGTGGCAGAAAAAGCAAAAAGGCTACATATATAGGGAAAAAACAAAGAAATATGGGCTAAGCTCAGAAAAAAAAACAAAAAATGAAACAATACAAAACTCCACTAGAATGCAAGATACTTTCTTCTGATCATTCTGGCTGAAGATCTGATGCCTCAGAATTAATGAGAAAGAACAAAGCACTGTAAAAGGTGCTACAAATAGCTTGTATGAGTATAAAATGGTAAATAAAGCCACATATAATTACCTTCTTGGGTCTCAGTAATAATAAACAGCACTCTGAAGTATTAACCATAAGAAAATAAACCTTTATATAAACAAGCATTTAACTTAATTGCAAGCCACTCAGTTTTAGACATTAATATTTATTATAGAAATATTTACCCAATTTATGAAATATGCTTGGATAAATTTAACAACTTCAAGTGTAACCAACAAACTGATCGGAATTAGATTATTGAAGAGAATGATAAAAGTCAAGAAGTTCAAACCAAAGTTGCTTGCTCCACCATCTGCCAAAAAAAACAAAGCAAAACAGAAAACATTTAAGACCATATTCCAAAGCAAGCGTATGTAGTGTATTCAGAACATTGCTGATTTTATAATTCTATCTAAAAAGACACCTAAGAATTTATAAATTACTGCCTTAAAAACTGTATGCAGCAGGAAAGGTTCCTTAAACAACATGAACCATCAGCAATTTAAGAGTACTGAGACTACATTCCACAACAATGAATAACAAGATCAACGTGTTAGCCCATGTTAAGAAGTACTCTTGTGTTAGCCTATATAGGATTATGACCATCGCTTGGAAATTATCTGGTTTTAGCAGTGCCTACAGCCTGATATTAAGAGAGAAGAAAAGAGAAATAGAGTAAGGATCAGACATTGAGTTTCACGGTGGCTAAGATTTTTCAAAATTGTGGCCTGTTGCAGAAGGCTGCCCTCCAGAAAATCAGCAGCTCTCCCAGTTGAAAACCCCGGTGATCCTGTTCCAGTCTTTTTATTGTACACACTGCCCCCTTGCATTTCTACTGCATGCGATTCAGAATTACTTCAAAAACACATGCTGTTTTATTTTTTTCTGTTGTGGCCAAAAAAAAAAAAAAATAATAATCCATCAGCGTGCTCAGGGTCATCAACTGGTGCCCTCTACAAACATCCTTCTGACAGATACAGGGCTGTGGGCCTATGGCATGTGGACCTGCTTGTTACAGTAAAATCCAAGTTTTTTGGATACTTTCATTAGTACCAATTCTAGCATGAAACAAAATACAAATTTGGAAGATCATGCAGGTGACACTCATTCTAACTAATGGCAATCTAGATTAAATTAAGTTTGCTGGTTAAAAATAAAAATTGTGCCAACAAAATTCCAAATAGTATTCCTCAGAACAGAAAAGACGGAACTCTAATGAGAATGTAATTAAATAAACAACAGAATTCAATAAAGGTAAAGAGGAATAAATTGCTTCTTACGTATTAGCAGTACCTTGATCAAGAACAATTCTAAAGGGCATAACTTAAAGAAACATCAGAAGTCCATTTAATCATGTAAGGTATAAGGAAGTGGACTGATAAGGACAATCACTTGAAAATCCCATCAAATCTCAATGGCCACTATTTCAAGTTTTCTTATTTTCAGGAATAAAAAAAGAAAAGCTTCAGAACTGCTTCCACAGACTTCCGTAATTATTTATTTGACTACTAGACTAGGCAGCTTTGTATTCAAGACTCGGTGTCACAAGAAGAAAATTTAGTTCTAGCCTGACTACCTAAGTAAAGAAGTCTCTAGACCCTCTGTAAGAAATTCTGAAATCATCACTAACAGATCATAAAGTATATTTATGAAGATTTCCTTTAGATCTAGTTCCCTCATTGAGAATTGAATTCTGTCAATTCATTGTATCCTGCTGGAAGACCTGCATAACATTCCATTGCCTTTGTCAACTGAGAGTAGAGCTGTCCACATATTAGGTAAGAGGAGATCTTTCTGCCTGTTAATTTCAGGAGCAGCCTGCTTGGATCTGACACTGGCAGTCAGCGTTTACTTAGATTCTTGAACAGTGTAACTATAAAACTGCAGCATCATTTTCTGGTACAGTTTAAAACTTTGGGGAAGAAACCGCACCTTTACATGTAACTCATCAGCAATAACTGACAATTGCTTCATTTTCAATGAATTTGACTATGTCAGCAGAATGCAGCAAGTGTTGGTATTTTTTTCATTTTCATTCCAATAATGTAGTGATGTCAATTTTCTGAATAGCCTATTCAGCAAATGAAAGTTACTGCTAGAAGGATACATTTTTCAGCATTCAGGTGGCATCTGCTGAACAACATGTTAACAAATATTCTTCTGTACGAATTATTCCCTCTGCACTCTGTAAACTACATCCCTTCTATGTGAAAAGAAAAAAGGATAACACTGGCAGAGCACTTGGCAAGGCAAAGTCTGCTGTGTTCCTTCCCTCAGTTGCAGAGATGCAGAAGCTTCAACAACAAAACTTCCCTTTCTGAATTTAGCAACAATTCACATTGCACAGAAAGGCAAAACTTACACTAGCTGTGATAAACCTAGACTAACAACTTCAATAAACAACCAATAAAGGACTGATTGAAAGATGGCAACCATCCCCCTTTCCAAAAATGAAAGGCTTCAGGACAAGTGAACAGTAAAATAGTAATACATTACTTTACAGCTTACAATTTAGATCAAGATACCAATCTCTTTCAGTATGCCTCCGATTCCATATAGCTGAACCAATAGAGCAGATCAAAGACATGGCAATAAGGATGCAGAAAAGAATCAAAATCTGAATGTTGGTAATACGTTCCACATTAGACATTTTAAGAGGTGGACTTGTTGAATTCTGCAAAAGACAAAACACACAGCGGTTATTAAAAGATGTCCAGAGTTCTAATTTCCAAATTACAGGCTATTGAATTCTGTTCTAAATATTCTCCCAGGTATCATCATGATAAATGGCATAAATGTTTCACTCAAAGAAAAAGAAAGCAAAACCAAAAAAAACCTTAAACACCAACAGCTAACCATAAACATTTAAAACATGATTTAAATATATGTGCATACATCCTATCAGAGCTATAGAAAGTTACTGTTAATTAATACAATCAAATTTATTTTAAAATAACTCCTTTACAGATCAGAAAAGCAATAAATGAGACAGGCACATCTGAACGGAAAGCATTCTTTTTGTTGAACACACACAATTCAATTTTGATATTTCAAACACCACCAGGAAAATAAATTCATAGCTTAAGAATGGTTCTCCTCCCTCCTTATTTTGTAAAGCAAGTTTCACTTCATTTTCTGACAACAATGCTTACTTTTTTATTTGAAAGAAAGCTCCACAAGAGGACAGTTTTAGGAGCAGTCAGAAATGAAAAAAGATGAACAGGCAAACTATAACGACCCAACTGACTTACAACAGGCAAGTCAAAAACAGAATCAAGAAACATTCTCACTAGGGAAAAACTACTGTTTCTAAGGAATCGATAACTGTCTATCAGCTCTAAAAGCAATTATTTCCTTCAAGCCAAACCAATAAAATACGCATTATTACTGACATTTGAACTATTATACTTAATCTAGTCATGTTTTCTTAAACTTCTTTTTTTGTGTGTGTGTCCTATTACAAAGACATATTAGAAGGTAACAAGATAATTGTAAGAAAATTTAAAAAAAAAAAAAGTCCAAACGACAAACCTGCATAAGTTTTGTGTCATGTCCTGTATAGACAACTATCCCATGAACCCACTGAGTATTTCTCAACTGAGCTCCTCGTAGAAGAATCTGGTCAGATCCCAATGGAACAGTACTAGAAGAAAGCATTTTTGTATTTTAGCAACAGAACAGTCAATGCCAATGCAATAAGGATAATGCACAATTCATAATTCATTGTTAAGACTTATTAGCTCATATCTTCAAATTTAGATGATTATAGGAAATATACCGGAACCTCATTTTCAGAGTTAAAGTATTTGGTGTGCTGACTTAGAGAAAATCTGACAGTTTAAAGCAAGTCAAATACGGAGCCCAAATATTTAACTTTACAACAGTACTACTTATCACTTAATTTTGATTACTAACATTAAAGATACGGTACCGCATAGTAAACATGCTGAAACCAAGAAATGTTAATTTTCCTTTCAGATTACAAAGTTTTGTCTAGTTGTACACTGAAACATGACAGCTCTTACAAAATTGATTTTTCCAAAGCACTTCTCAAATCAAATAGTCTTCTCTGAACTCTCAGCTTAATCTTTTCTTCCAGCTGTATGAAGAATGCATAAAATGCTGGAAATGTTCAACTGTCTAATTTAGACAACTGACTTAGTCAACATACCGTACCTTAGTATCCTTTTTTATAAAATAAAATTTAGATAATTATCTGTGCTCCTCATACAGTTAATTTCCTGGTTTTGCATTTATGTCTATTTAAATAATAGCTATCAGATTCGCCAATAGTGCCTTAGTGCTTGCCATTCTCACTCAAATCTATCATCTCCACAGCTGTTGAAAATCAACATGTTAGGACAACATATAAGTTGCTTGTGCATAGCATTTATACCCTCTGATATGTAAGCTATAAATAGCTTGACCAAGCCATCATATTTAGTAATATTTCTGGCAGTTTCAGAAAGTTTCATGTATTAATTTCTTCTAAACCCTCATTTCCCCTTCTATCCTCTCATAAACAAGCTTTTAAAGTGAAAAGACTGCAAGTAAAAAAGAAACAACACATTCTTCCTCCCCTAAAAGTAACAGTAGCAATTTTTTTGTAGTAGAGTTTTTTTGGAATAAGTTCACGCAGAAACTAGGTAAAAAAAAAATCTGTTCTGAAAAAAATGTTTAAATATTTTTCCATACAAAACAGGCAAATAACAAACACTACATCACCATGAATTACAGCCTAGGATACTACCAAAAACAAAAAAAAAGAACCTAAAAATATACAACATATTGAAATTGACATGAATTGTAACATTTTCATTTTGTGGTAAAATAAGAAGAAAATTATTTTCCTTTCAAGTATGAAAGGAACTGAAGGGCTCTGAAGTAGCCAATAATCATTAAGATGGACTCATTTTATCATCAAATATTATTTCCTTTTTTTAAAATGCATTCCTTTCTCTAAAGCATATAAAAGTTATGAAATGAATTGTCATTTCAAGAGTAACCAGATTTTTCAAGAATTTCACCTATAAAAGATGAAAGTAATAGCCTTTTTGATAATATGCCCACGTTATCCCAGATAAACTGGAAACTTTTAAAATTGTAGAGCTTATCTGGAATGCCAAGACTTTCTGTCCCTTCTACTAACATGAAGAGGAAATGAAACTCTAGTACGGCAATAGTAAAAACTTTGTACTCCTACTTGTACTCCTTAAAGTATCAGGTTGAGTTCTAAGACTCCTGCAACTTCTTAACCCTCCTGCTTATTTCCCCTCTTAAAAACTCTGATTGAGTATGCAGTGAAGTCCCTTTTACTGCAGTAGCCATTTCCCCCCCCCTTCCCATCCATCAGACAGCTCTCAAAAGTCTATGGATACCCCTCCAATCTGGAACAGGATTTTATCCTCAAGGGCCTGTTACTAGGAAGACTATTAAAACAGAATGGTGTTTGCAGCCTGTGCGAGTGTTCTCCAGCACTACTGCTGCACAGATGAAGACAAACAACAGAACAACAGGGTACAGACAGAAAAGTCCCCATCTGCCACTTGTCATGCTACTTTCAACACTGTGACCGTACCCCATTCTGTAACAGTGCTATCACTGGACAGAGAACTCAAGTCTCTTGGCCTCAACCTTCTCAAAATTGCCCCAGCTCTTGATTCCTATTGTATACTGCACGACTAATGGTTTCTAGCAATATATGTTGCTTATATTCAGTGAAGAATGTTCTTAATGAGGAAATATCCCCTCAGCATACTACCCAGCTAAGGCTGTCACTGGCATATTAATTTCAAGGACATGTTTAAAACCTTATATAGCAAGATGATTTTCTTTTTATCAATCGTTTATTCACAATTTCCTCAAGATGGTCTTCAGGAAAATGTTTACTTCAGGTCTGGACAGTAAATGTCTACCATTGTAACTTGCCAATCTATTTTCCTCTGAGGTATTTATCATAACTTCAAAATTTATCCAGGCTAAAGAACTTTTCTCTTTTCTCCAGCTAATAGTCTTCAACTCCTAAAAATCATACACATTTATGTGCATTAAAAAAGAGCTGCACCTTTCACATACAGAGTTAACACTCAAAAACTGAGGATACAATGAAAGTATTTTTGACTTTAAAAGAATCTACAGATCTAGCAAAAAGATTAGTTGTAATGGAGGTCTACTTTCTTGAATATTAAAAATCCAAAAAAGAACCACTGCCTTTTTTACAGCTGCTCTCCCAGGAAATGAAGAGGAAAAGACTGAAAAGACCACCCAGATACAACATTTACGGACCACAGCATTCTTGTACTCCAGTGAGTTTATAAAAGGAAAGAAGAAATAAAAGGGAGAAGTGTCCATTACTCCTTTTCCTTTGCTTTTCCAAAAACGTCAAGATAGTGGATACAGTGAAAAATCTAACTGTGGGATCTTAAACAACTAGATGAATGCTAGTTAGATTAATCTGTGTTACAGATAATATGGGCAGAAAGAGAACTCATCTTTGATTTTTTCTGGTTGGAAATTAGGTCAGGATCCAAAAAAAGTTACTTACCTGCAATTCTTTTTCACTGAAGGTAAATATTATATTAGAACCACACTTTTGGAACTATCCTACTGAACACCAAATATATGTAAATGTTCCCAGACTGAATTTCTCAAATGACAATTTGCTTGACCAGCAGATGGCATGCTCCTACACATTCTCGAGGCACACCAGCCATCACCACATTTAATATTTCTTTTTTACTCAAATTTTAAAATTAAATAATTCAGTTAAGCAGAAAAGTGTTTTCTCCCTAGCCAGGGAGGAAGGAAGGATGTGTGGATCTAGTATAACTATTACCTTCAGAGAAGAATTACAGGTAAATGTTTTTCTCTTCTTAACGACAATACAGTGGAATTATAATAGATCCACACTCTTGCGACTGAAAACTCCCGGAATGCATCTGTAAGAAATCAGTAAATAAAAATGTAATATAAAAAAGGTATTTAAGAATTAGTTAGTAGTATAAATTATCAGTCTAGAAACACAAACATGGATAACAATGCATATGGAGAAATAAAATCCTAACAAATAAAAAAAAAATACAATGTAAATCTTCAGGAATGAAGCACTAAACAATTCTCAATCTAATAATAAATTTTAAACTCCTAATATATCAATTTAGCTTTGATACTACGAAGACTCCAAATACCTATTGTGTAAACACTTAAAATTACTAAGAATTTAAGTAGCTTTATAAGCACATATGCTGTAATTGCACTGAGGCTGTCCATTTTTAAAGAAACACTTTCAGTGAGTTAAAGTATTAAATGTCTTTAGGCTACTTAATTAAGAGAATTTGAAGTACATAGTAATGGATTCAGTTCCTCTAACAATAACAAACAACAGGATAATAAAAGAAGAAACAAAAAATCCTGCAAAAACAACAACAAAATCATAAAAGAAATTTCTTATGTACAGATTCTATAATACATAATTAATAGACAAGGAATGAGATCATTACAAAATGAGTTACATAATAGCTACAAATCCCCAAAATTTTAGAATTTGGTTCATACACCCTTCTATTATTAATAGCTATTGACTTCTGAAGATCAGTTAGTATTAAAACTCAATCTGCAGACATCAGAAGATTTTACAACTGCATTTTTCTGAAGAATAAAGAGTAATAAAGAATATATCAGAAATTTTATTTTTTTATTTTTTTACCTCTCTGGACTATAGAATGAAGACCTTACTAATTGTATTTGGAGTAGTTTAACAATATGTACTTATTTACTACTGTACTTATGTACTTATTGAAACTACCAAGATCTTTCTCCTTGGATTTACATACCCATGCCCATCCAGTCTGATGTTTCCAACAAAGTCATACAGATGTCGGTTTGGGCTCTCACATTCAATTCTGCCTGAAAGTCTCATCAAGCTTTCTATGTCTTTTATATCTGATGTTAGGGGCAAACCCTGTAAAAAAAAGTTTGTTGCCACATTTAAAATTACTTTCCAATTTACCATTCTGCATATTTCAAATCTGACAGTGCAAGACATGAAAAACCAGTATTCCTGTGGGAATAAAACAGGACCACTACATTTTACAGTGAGTAAAAGTACCCTGGTATTGTAAAATATCATGATGAAGACAGGCTCATAGATAATCATGTAATTCAGCAATAATGTCCGTGCAAAACACTGCACACTCAGTTAAAAACTGCCATTCCCTATCTGCCCCTCAAGGGCAATACAGCACTAGCAGCATCCTTCTGCAGTGCTTTTGTCTCCATTATCCTCTAAAAATAAACATACCTGAACAACAAATCCATCCACTTGTTCACTCACTCACAGGAAACCCCCTGAAGTGCAAGAAATAGCTTAAGGTTTAAACATTTATTCCCTCCATTTAATGAAGGGAACAAAAACATTAATGAGATAGCAATAACCCATGGCTTTTTATTCAAAATATTAAAATTTCACAGCCTTCTAAAAGGAGCACCTAAAATGTTTTATAAGCAATAATAGACTAAAAATAACATTCGAAATATTCTCAAAAATGAAATTCCTACCTGTCGAATTTTTAAGTTTGTCTCACCATCTAAGTTAGATGTTTCAATGTAGCACATAGCTTGTGGTTCACTATTGAGAAAAGAAAAATCCTTAATTTTATAATTGCAATGTCAAAATCCATGAATTTCCTTTAATTTTCTAATATCTGCTTAGCCAATCAGCTTTTTTTCTTTTTTTCCTTTCCTTATCAAATTTTGAGAACTAAAATAATACGTAGTTAAATCTGTGAAATTACCAACAGTACTTCACATTGTCAGAAAAGTTTGCCAGAAGTTACCTTCTCAGATGAAACTGCTAAAAATGCAGTATAATTTTATTATTAAGTTTTTACAAGAAATTATACGTAGGCACAAAACAGTATAATTGTAGTGCTTTCTGATACAGGCAGTGGTAATTTAAAGATGAAAGATTTTTCCAAAGTGTTCTCTTCCATTTATGTCCATACTATAGACTCTTAATGCAATTTTAAAACATTTTTTAAAAATGCCAATTTTTTTTAAGGTCTATCCAGAAAAATCACAGCTTTCATATTTTATCTCTTTGAGATACACTGATACATGGCTTATGTTTTACACTTTTTTCAATACAATTTTTAATGTTTAAAACATAAGCAGTGATTTTGTATCTTGTACAACACCTCTAGATTTGAATAATACACAACCATTATGGAGGTGTTAATAAGGCAAACAGAAAGAAGGATAAAATGACTTTTCTGCAAACAGAACAAGAGGTAAAACAGGTCAAGATTTCTGAATAACTCCACTCTGCTTCCATTTTTTGCATATGAGGACAGAGCACTTACTATTTATATCTGTGATAAATTAAGATCCTGTAAAGGACCAGTAGAGCCATAAAACAAACAACAACAAAACAAACAAACAACAAAAAAAACCCCTTACAACTTAGAAGAATTAACACTTACTCTCTATACCACTTTGAAGCTAACATTTCCCCTTCTTTCTAGCACGGAATTCAAGAGTCAAGAGTTTTTTTTGATTTTTTGAATTATACAATTATAGCTACTGGTAAGTCACAACTTTATTCTGCTATCGTTTTAAAACTACAGAGGTCACTGTAGCATATCTTTGTGAAGCAAAAACATTAAAATGTACTAAATTATTGTCATGAAGTCTTGTCAGGAGAGTATTTTCTTCTTAGCAAACTTTTCTAAAAATGTAAATAACTTCTGACTAGATTGTTTGGCTCAAATCACCTGTGTAAAACGCTACTACAATCCTAGCATTCTAATTAGTTAATAGTAAAAAAAACAAAAAAAAAACAAAAAAAACAACACCCAAACAATATTTTTGTGAAGCACTTTTAAGAAAGGCTAGGGCAGCAAAGACATTTCCAGTAAAACACATGCTTAATTGTAATTACTTTAGCAGATAAGCAGTGACCTCCAAAGTAAATGAATTACAGCTGGATCAAGGCAGGCCCATTGATTTAGTGAAAAAAAAAAAAAGAAGTTCAGTAACAGTGCAGACAATAGCATAAAGCTGACATGTCTAGGAAACATGCATTTTGTCACAGTACACATGAACAGTGCTGCTTTTGCCACTGCATGCAGCAGAGAATGCGCGACATTCAAATTTGTGCAGAGGGTCCTCTACCAGTCCTACCAATAATAACCCATATTCTTCACTGAAAGTATGACTTGGTGTTTTATTCTGTGTTTATTTAATGACAACTTTTCTAATAAGATTTCATGAGGATAGTGCAAAATCTTAAAAAGAAGGTCTGGAACAAGTTCTTGCTTGTTGGAGTATTATCATCTATTTACACTTTAAAGGATCTGCACTTACATCAACTGTACCTTTTCTAATTTTATAAATGCATGGGTTTTTGCTTAAGAAAGATGAATGGCAAAGCAAACACTATCAACACATAAAGTATTCTTTATAGTTGGTATATGAGGACCCACATACACATATCCTGTGCAACTGGTTTATTCTAACCTTGACGACAGACTGATGAGATCAGCTGGGAGATGTTCCCCATTGGTCACTTTCACTACTTCCCCTACTGCCACCTACACATCCCAGTTTGAAAATGATTAGAACAGAAATATAAGTAATAGGGGAAAAAAAACAAAACAAAAAAGAAAACAAATGGACAAAGACAAAAAGACAGAGTTTGAAATTATTATACAAACAATATATGTTAATTAAAATGTCTGATGACATTTTTTTCAAAATCTATTTTCATCAGGTCAGAAATAAAAGAATTAAAATATTTCCATCTCTATTCAAGTGGATCATTTTACTTTAAGGCACCAATTTTAGGCTGCAGAGAACACTGGCACTAAACAGAAAGCATAGAATCTCAACTGACAAAAGATTCTAACCACTCCATTAACTGTTCAAAAGCAAAACTAAACCAAACCACAACAAAAGATTATCCAGCAACATATCTGAGAAGCTGAGCGAAAAGAACATGCTAAAAATGACTTTGTGTTTTCTGTTTTTGTTTTATAATCTTCAATTTCCAAATAACTTGCAAGAACAAAACAGATTTTAAGTCTCATAGGGCTGTTATTTCCACTGTAAGAGACAGCATGATATTAATTATTTTAGGAAACTGTAATTCTCCAGAAACCACCAGTGCTTATAAAAAAAAGAAAAAAAAAGAAAAAACATTTGTTTGAAATAAAATCAGGACTTTAGACTTGCATCACTTTTGAATCCATCAATTGTAATTGGCCATCAGTAAACAGCTGGAAAGCAAAACTATTAAAACAGTCTTCCTGGGAAATTGTCGCCATGTGAAGACAAGAATAGGAGGAGACTACATGCTGGTGTGCAAGCAGAATTAGAGGTAATGTAGTGGCATAAGGCTCTCTACAGGAGGGCTGCAACAGGCCCCTAGTGACTCAAGAAAGTTGTTTTAGCTGTAAAAAATACCAGAACTGGATCCAGAATACCAATCAGGATTCACCTCAGGATTCACTTTTGCATGTTTGATCCTAGAAGAAAACCCAATAGGAAAATTCAAGGTGAATAACAGTCATAGAACAGATAGCGTATTCTGACAGGGGGGCAAAGTGATGCGAAGCTGAGGTAAGTTCTGACAAGTCCAGTGGCAGCTATTATTTCAACATATTAACACATGATGTAAGATTGCTGTTGAGGAACAAGGCTTGGAAAGAAGCATTTGCGGTCAGATGGCAGTCTTCTGTGAGTAAAACAACAGCTGTAGAATACTGCAATATGAATGTCCTCCAGCTTAAAAAGGGCAAAACAGTGAAGAAATCTAGAAAAAGAGACAAATTCAGGAGCTTAGTCAGGAGGACTACAAATAAGGTGCTCTGAGATGATGTAATGTATTTTGCAAGACACTGGAGTTTGCATGAAAGAAGCTATTAGCAGGCCAAAACGTTGTTGCTGCATGGTATGCTGTATGTAAAGATCTTGGTGGTGTGGCACCAACAAAACTTACAAATGCTTCCCAAAGTGCAGAAGTAATATGTTATTAAATCAGAAGATAATGAATAGAAAAGCATCTGAAGTTACAATAAACATTCAGATTGAACAAAGGCAGAATTTACAGAAGGGAACTTACAGAATTATCCGGCAACTCTTTGACACTTGGTAATTTATCAGAAATGTTTTCAAAACTACTATACTTAATTTTGAGATGGAAAATAAACACATGCTAGTATGCACCACAATCTGTCACTGAAATGCATAGCATCCTAACCCTATTAATTGTATGCAAGAGTACATTTGTTCACTTCAATGGACGTGTAGAGGGCTTATGCCTAACCTGTAATCATACGTGTTACAGTAATACTTTCACTTGTACCAGAAAAAAGATGGCTGTAATTGCACAGTAATCATACAGCAATTAATCAAACTGCAATTGAACATGTTTAATAATCTTAATTTAAAGCTCACAAACAAAAAAACAGCAAAACAAATTCTTAGAATATATCCTCTATTGACCTGATCAAATAGATGTTGAAAAATGTTCATCTTCCACATAGTAAGATGTGGATTTCTTAAATAAGACTGTCCAAGGAAATGATGATAAACAATCTCTGACTGTCCATACAAAAACAATTACAGCATTAAATGCTTTGAAGTCTTGCCTTCAGGGCTGAAATTATTAAAAATACATTTTATAGAATTAAGTGAATGCTCAGCTCAAAGACAATGCCAGTTAGACAGGCTACATACTATGTTCACGGTTTTTCCCCCAATTTAGCTGTCAAATATCAATTAAACCACATTTCTGTTGTCTGCAATATACCAATTTTAATTTATTTATAGGGTGCAATTTGTTATGTACATACCCAAAAATCAACCAGGTAAAATACAGCAGTTGATGTCCAGAGGCAGAGAATCAGCCTCTTCTAAATTAGTATGTGATTTTTTCACAGTTTATTTCCTCAGGGGTAAAATGAAATGCCAGTATTGTTTGAGAACAGTTATTGACAAAATTTAATGAAACACTGTCTGAAATGACAAAATCCTAAATGAACAAAAGATTACATTTAAGAGTGGTGGCATTTTTGTTTATTCCTTATTTCCTTGGAGCAATCACAAATAAATAAATAAATAAATAAATGCAGGGTAGAGAAACCAGCCTCTACACTATAAGCATCAGTGGGCATCTCTACCTTGATGAGAGCAGTACAGTGTCAGCAGGTATATACTCTTTGCCTTTTATTATAACTATATCTCCAACATCTACCTGAAAGAAAACTGGGAATTGGTTAATGGTCTCAAACAAAATATGTTATCCCTTTGTTTTAAGCACAGTAAATATTTACCTAGCTGAATTTCCTAGAAACACTGGTAGGAACTCAAAACACTTTAGGCATTAGGCACTTAAAGCCCTCGAATTCCTTGGAGATCTCTTTCATAGGCCTATTCCTGACGTTGGATATGCATTCTTTACTTTTGTTACTTATTGTAATACATATTTTATTAGAACACTGGAGTTGAATTGAGGATAAATTAACCTCCCTGGGGTCATATTTCTGTTGCATCATGCTAAAGCCCTTTACCTGGTTTCTGCAAAGATTTCATCAGAATTATAACCTGAATCTTGCCTCCAAATTATTGATGATGAATTTTTACTCAAGTTTAGAGGTGTGGGAACCAACTCACGTAAGAGATAAGATGGACAGCACAACATTTACTCCTTGAAAGTTACCTCTAGTAGTCCCCTCCTCTAATTAAGGTTCTTATGCTTTAAGCCCAAGTAATTCTGCAGACATAACAAGTAATTAGTTTCCAGAAGGAATCTTCTTCCTTGGCACTCCAAATAATACTAAGGAACTGCACAGCTTTGCCATATGTGAAATTTCCCTAGTTAACCATATGAATTAGGTGATTTTTAACTGAACTTAAGGGCTGTCATCTAATAGTAGTTTTGGCTGACTCACACCATCAAAACTGACTTGACTGAAAAGTACATTTTGAGAGACAAATGCAACAAGCATTTAAAATAAAATATAGTAGATGATACATTTCTCAACATACTGGTTAATTCTTATCAATGATACAGATTTGCAGAAATAAAGCAAGTATTAGATGCTCTACAAGTCACCAAGAAAACATAAATACACACCTTTTCCCAGTGGACAATCTCCCATGCACCATTTCGTAGTACTGAAAAAAAGAAAAAAAGAAGAATTCTCCATTTGCACACTCTAACTGCAGTATACAAGTTTGTGTTAGTTTCCTTATGAAAAGCCATTCAGATGGAGCACATTTACAGAACATTTTAAAGCATACCTTGTTTCTTGTTTTCAGTCAAGCATCTAAATTATACAATGCATAGAAACTTACTATAAAATGAGTAAGAAAATTCTACAGGGTTTGCTCAATCTCATACAGATTGCACAATAATGCGTGGTTTTCTAAATAAGTTAGTAATTGGAATGAGAAATTTCAAAGTAAAAAACACGATGGAGAAAATATCAATTCAGTAACATATTTTTTCTCATTTTAAATAATGACATTCTTACAAAAAAAGTCACTAGCAGGCTTATCAGGATCCAGCTGTCCAGACTATTGGCATGTCACGAAACAAATTGACATTGCAAGCACATTCTTCTACTCTAGTTTTAGTACTTTAAAGTTGAGTAATATTTGTTACTGTGATACAAAAACAAACAAACGAAAGAGCTAATCTGCCATTTAATCAACAAACTTACGTTTTCAGGGAACAATAAAGATGTCTTTTTTTTTTTAATTGGCATTAATTACAAAGCTACTGAAGACTGACTTGCAAGAAGTAAATTAAAATAAAGTTTATAAACAGGTATTAATACTAAGACAGCTACAGGAGACTGCTCTCTTTCAATGTGCCTCCCAGCTTTCAAACTGCCAGGATGCTTATTTAAGTACCTGATTAAAAAATCCAATTCTTATGAAATTACGTCTAAAGAAAATTTATCAAAATCTAGGAATGCATATTGTTTATATGTCTAAGTCTTCTTTGTGGTTCTGTTCAGATTGACCCCTCCTGAATACCTCACTTTCTGTAAGCCATTAACTAACATGCTTAATAACTCCTTATTAAGAGATTAGCCCTTTTACTCCTCTCCCTAGATTTATGAATCCTGATACATTCAGGCCAATGGCAAATTGAGCAGTCTCCATTACAGATATTAAGCATGCTGTTTTCATGACTGTCTCACCATTGTCTGGTCATTACACCAAATGTTATTCAACAAACCATTTCCCTTCAACGGGAAAACTACAGATCCACAGTGAGGACCAACTGTAATAACGTAGTAAGGAATTTAACACAGTTCAGCTACCTAAATATATTCCCTTGTGTCAGCAGCATTGTTTGTGGGGCCATGGCATAAAACGAATGAGAACTGATAAGGGATGGAAAAAGAAAAAGAAGCACACACACCTTGCAGCAATCTAAATGACTAAGTTTCAGTAGTAGCATAACTAACAGTGAAGTTCTGCTCACTTGAAATGTAAATAAGCTGCCAGACATAGCTAAGAGCTTCTTAAAAACTAGCTACAGAAATACTTTGACTGCTGAAATAGATCCCAAGGCTGTTTCGCATGCAGTCAAGCTGAACTAACAGAGTACTGCTATTGCAAAGGGAAGGTCCTGTTCTGCATTCACCTCATGCAAAGTGCATAGCTTTATGTGCCCCTAATGTATGCTGCCTTCCCAGACCCCTTGATTAGACATTTTAAGCTACCAAGTGGAAGGAAATCATCAGCTTTTCTTGTTAGGTTTGTTTTCTGCTCTACCTAGTTAAAATCAGCTCACAAATGGATGAAACAGAATCATAACACAGTGAGAGACCTGAATCTCAAGAGTACTCTACCCAACCTTGCTCCAATAAGGTTTTAAGCGCAATTAACATGCACTGACATTCATTTAAATACCTTTTCTTACAAAGGAGGGTAAAAATGGTACTGCTATGAGTTTTTCACACGATAAGATTACTTGCCCCGTAAAGCCTTCTGCAGCCTAAATTTCACATTCATACCTCCCATTTTTCAAATGTCTCTAACAAACAGCTTTCAAAAGCATGCTCCATCTGCCCTACAGAAGACCACTTTAACACAGCGCAGAAATGCATGCTTCACTACACCTGTGTGCACGACTGTGTCCCAGTATTTGTGTCCCAGTATTTATGCATACATTTTGGGGAAATAAAGTCATCCCTAATATAGCATAATAAATCAAAATCGTCAGTAAAATGCTTTTTTTTTTTTTTTTTTTTTAATAGTCATTTCAATTTAGAAAGTTAATTTCTTGAGACTGAGATAGACATAGTCTTTTATGAGCAGATAGATGAAGGAAAATCCATATATGCACAAGTAATATGTTGACAATTTTCTTTGTTTCAAGGACAACTGAAGGTGGAGCTGGATATATAGCATATTATACACATAATCACTTTTCAAGTTTACAGAATTGTCAAATAAATGAAAACAAAACTGCAGATTAAATTAACTTCTTCATTATTCTTCTGACAATACACCACATTTGACAATATACTTACATATTGTTTTAACAGTACACTAAGATCAGTATTAAGCTTACATGAGCTCTGCATTAGCTTAACTTGTTCCTAAGCACTAGTAATATTTTGTGTATCCTTACTACATTTTCAAATTCTAAGATGCTCTTTTGTATACATGGAATATTGAGAAATCTTAGGAACAGTCACCAAGAGCCTAACGATGGCTAACCAAGCAAAAGAGGTGAGAAAGGCAATAAAAATTAGTCTTCTATTCATTTAAATCTCTCTACACTTGGGAGAAAAATTTGAAAAGCACTTGAAGATTCATTATTTGTTGGTTTGTAATCTCAAAAATCTCTTGATTGTTGATTGTAATCTTGAAAGCTATGAATGTCTGTAGATATCCAGATTTTTTTTCATCATCAAGCTTTCCTTTGTTTCTGTCTCTCTCACTTTTTCTTTAAAGTATAGGTAAAAGTTATACTCCCAGCACTGTCAGCCAATCGATTTGTGCCCCTGTCCAGTTTCTTGACACGTCCTGTTGAGCTATAAACTCAGTGGTTTCATACATTTTCCATACATTTTCACAGAATCACAGAATAGTTTGCATTGGAAGGGACTTTAAAGAACATCCAGCTCCAATGCCCCTGCCATGGGCAGGTAACCTCCCCACTAGATCAGACTGCCCCAAGTTCCAACCAACTTGGCCCTGATTACTTCCAGAATTGGGGCATCCATAACTTCTCATCTTATTCCAGCGTCTTAACATTCTCATATTGAAAGACTTCTTACTTTTGTCTAATCTAAATCTATCCTCTTTCACTTCAAAATCATGACTCCTGGTCTTATCATTACATGCCGTTGTAAAAAGTCTCTCTACATCTTTCCTATAAGCCCCCATTGATGTACTGAAAAGTCTCCCTGGAGTCTTCTCCAGTCTGAACAACCCCAGCTTCCTTAGTCTGTCTTTACAGGAGAGGTGCTGCACCCTCTGATACCCTCACAGCCCTCCAGTGGACCTGATTTAACAGGCCCATTTTTCATGCTGGGGGTCCCAGAGCTGGGTGTAAGGCTAATCTGGCTGCAAGTTGTTATTTCAACAGTTCAAATTTGAAGTTTAAAAAAAAAAACAACTGTACAAGCAATTTCCAACTCATTTCCCTGTGTATTCAGCATTTAGGATTAGCAACATTTGCAAAAAACTTCAAAACAACCAACACACAACCACAATCAATAAGCTTTAAAAAGTTTCCTACCTTGAGTTTGTTTCTTGTTCACCGCATTATCAGCTTTATGCCTTTTCTGAATCAAAAAAGCATACTGATTAAAGACTTCTGTTGACACGATAAAACTTTCACACATAAGGTGTAACATTCATTTTTTACAGCTTGCACTCAACCATTAAATGAACAGAGTTAAAAACATTTGTAACAGAGCAGTGGATTACTTGCATAGTCTTGATCATCAGTAAAGTCACTCCCAGCTCTAGGCTAATACTATTCTATTAAAATGTCTCTCATCTGAGCAATCAGTATTTTAACAAATTTCTTGCACAAAGATATGATGTATTTACACTCCACAACTTTGTCCTTCCCTGCAACTCGAAAAGTGAGTTTAATTTCAATTGCTTTCTGAGCTATGCTGGGTGAAAAATTATTAGAAACAGACAATAATCTTGCATTGCCTGTCACAAATTTTGATAGTACTTCTGAAGCATATATGTAAAACATATGCTGTTTGTGAATAATGCCTCTTGCTAACATCATCTACTTGTGATTACACTCCAGAAAGGAAGCTTTTGGTTACTCAGTTGAAAGTATTATTTTAATAAACTGAAAAGCCAAGTAAACCTGCTCTAATATCAGGTAAAGATAACTATTTCACTGAGTAAAGAAATTAAAATATAACTGAAGCTAAAGAAAAATGGAAAAAATGCTAAATATTTTACCATGGATCTTTCCAAGGAAAAAAGTGCTATTGTCACTGTCAGTCAGATATTCCTGCAACAATATAGGAAGTACCTACATGCTGAGGCAATATAAAATTAATAGAAGGAAAAATAAGTTTTGAATTGCCTTTGAGCAATTCTGTAGCAATTAGGAACAATACCTTTTATTTTAAAAACTGATATGTGTAAAAACAAACAACCCTGGACCCGTACCCTGGCTTTTGCTTCATGCCAAACTAAACACATCAAATTGTAAAGAGCAAATGACATAAAGAAACAAATGACATAAAAGAGGAGGGAGATAATTTTAAAAAGGACACTCTGTACAGTAGCAGCAGCCTCAGTTTTATATTTGCCTAGACACTGACAGATGGTGCAAGTCTGTAAGCATTAACTGCAGAACAGTTAAAAATATCTGAAAGAGCGTGAATTGATTTTATGGCTTTTTAAAAGTGGTTTTGTTTATATAAAAGGAAAGCAACAAAGATGCGTAAGGAGAAGCTGCTTAGTAGGCAGCAAATAATATAAATGCAAAACACAAATCCAGCCACTTTCTGTTTCTGGGAAGGGAGGTAGTGAAAAAAAACCCAAAAACCTTTGCTGTTATCTCCAGTTTTATAGAAAACATTATTGTCTAGTAGTAAATTTTGTCTCATTTAGAGACAAAATTTAAACCCAGCTCAAATGTGTAAGTAGTGAGAATAAAGGATTAATGCGGAAGAAAATACATTTTTTCCTGCCCAAATAATTATTTCAAGCCTGTTTTATTCTAAAATAAGTTCAACTTTCTATGAATTCAGTAGCTTCCAACATTCCATTAGCTGAATTTTTGACAAAATTGCAATATTCTGAATGCTCTGAGCCTGAGTGGTTTCTGTGGAGTCCGTAGAACTTAGTAGTTCTACTCTAAAGCTCATACTTTACCTAATTATGCTTGTACTGTATTAATGAGAATTTCTTGACTATAATCAATCTATATAACAGCCACTGATTTCCCATGTTATTGTCACTCTTGCACATATTAAACACACAAATTGTAACACCACATTCTACAAGATTCCATCTTCCGACATAAGCAGCTTCATAAGCTTTCAAGAGCATTCAGAAGCCAAGAATGGCTCAACAGAAAATTACTCAGAAAGGTTCTTTGCAATATAATCTACAAGATATTTGATCGTTATTTACAAAATACAATTATTAAATACTTACAATATCCTCTATTATCTCCTTCACTGCTGCTACGGCTAAAATAAATAAGAGAGGGACCAATGTTGTGTAACGGCCTGTTGGTGATACATCTGGAATTTGCTATTAAAAAGAGAGAAAAAAACCTGGGCTTGAATTCCTGATTAAAAACATTTTTTAACACAGTAAGCAGAACTTTCAAATTTTCTTGAAAACATAGAGGTGACAACTAAGTTCGTTACTCAGACAAGGTACTGATTATTTCCAAGTGAGGGGTACTGTCTTAGAATCAAACAAAGCTGATACAACAAAACATTTTAAATTGAACAGTATTCAGCAGTTACTTTCAGAGGTTTTAGTGTCTCCAGAAGGTTCACCTTCATCTTTTGTGTTTCAAACTAAATTTAAATACGTATTGGTAAAATATGATTAATTTTTTTAGTTTAGTCTAACAGAGTGGGCACAACTCCAAGCTATTTTAAATTTGAAGAAGCTATTTGGTATTTTACTACTAAACTAATGAACAAATATTGAAAAGCTACACAAGTCTAAGAAATCTGTTTCTGCTCAGCAAATAAGGGTACAGACGATGCAAGTGAAGGTGTATGTAAAATAAATGCTGAGAGAATGCAGCTACTTATGTGATACATATTCATAACTATCTGTAATTATCTTTATATTGACTAGAGTTGTTAGTGGCAGCAATGATTTACCACAAGAGTATTCCTGACTTAATACATTTAGAACAGGCAATGTCGCCCATATGACTACAATGAGATTTTGCAAAAAAAGTGGAGTAGTAAGTAGTGCCTCAGTGTAGTTAGAATACATCCTCAATTTATCATAAGAGGTTTACAAAAACCGTCAATGTTACTTATTAGACATTTATTTTTTCTTTTACTACATGGTGTATCTAAAAACACAATATTATTATATATATACTGTGTTTCTTGGAATAAGATGAATACACATCTATTTTTTCAACGTTACTCTAGATCACATTTTAAAGCAACTGTGGAAATCTGGCAGAAAGTTAATGGAAAACGTTCTGTCAGCTACAGGGCAACAGTACCCACCACTTCTCCAGTTATTTTTTCCCTTTCATTTCTAGTCACACGTGACTACACCCCCCCATACTAATGGCACATTATTTTTCAGGCAAAATATGAAATCAAAGGGGCACCACATTGTACCCCGCTTCTATTGCCCTGTACCTGCTACCCCTGCTAGCTTACTGATGCTCTTACCTGAAGTAATGCAATAAAAAGAAAAAAAGCATTGGCAGCTCTTCTGAACTGGGAATAAAGGAACCTTGGCAGGAATGTAATAATGTTGTACTTTGCAGTGCTAAGATAAAAAGAAAAAAAATATATACTATTATTACACTACGAAGAAAATTCAAATATATTCCTTCTCTCTCAGTTATACAAGCTTTCAAATATAATAGAATCTTCTGTGATTTCTGTGGTAGCAAACAGATTAGTTTTTGCTTAAAAGAGAAGCCTGAAGATTTCTACAAACCAGCCACCCAAGGAAATCCCATCATCCACTGAAGCCTTTGTGTGCTTCAGTTTTGAGGCAAAAGTTTCCTTGTCACCTCTCTATGACTTGGTTACAGGATGCCAGGGGAAAAAAAAAAAAGAGGAGCAGGAAGCAGGGAAGTGATTGCCCTGAGGAATTAGGACAGGACCTAGGCTTACAGATCTTATATTCCAAAACAACACCCTATCCAGCAAGCTATGGCACACTTGGTGATCAATTCTGCACCAGGACTCATGTGCAGAAAAATTCTTGGGGAAAGGATTATCAGTTGAGCTAACATAATGAGAAGGGTGCTACATCAAAACTGAAGAGGAATTTTTGTGATTCAGTGCATACTGAAGACTAATAAAACCTTACTTAACAATATTTAACTAAAACTAAAATATTCAATAATGTACAATTTTCCTACAGTTTCAATAATACACAATTTTCCAATGTGGTCTTTCAATATCTAAACTAAAGGTGTACTGCAGGAAAGAAGGCAACAGACTCTTTAGCAGAGTCTGTGGTGAGAGGACAAGGGGAAATGTTTTCAAGCTTAAGAAGGGTAGATTTAGGCTGGATACAAGGAAACCACTTTTTAAAATGAGGGTGGTGAAACAGATTGACCAAAGGTATAATTGATTCCCCATCCCTGGATACTTCCAAGGCAAGGCCAGATCAGTCCCTTGGCAACCTGATCTAGCTGTGGTGTTTCTGATTATTGCAAGGCAGTTGCACTAGAGGATCTTTAAAGGTCCCTTCCAACTCAAAGCATTCTATGATTCTATATTCATTAAAAGAAAAACAATATCCTTCATCAAGTGGAAAGTTTACCTTTAAAAGAAAACAAAACAAACAACTCCTGATCAGTATTAAGTGAAATTCTGAGGGTTGGAATAACAAAATATATTTAATCCTAGTGTAAATATCTTAGTGAAGCTTTCACTACATCTACCTCTGTCCAGCTATCCGGTGATATGCTCAAAAGCAAAAGATAAACTGAACTAACCAGAAGAATAAATCCATACTCTAGAGATACGTAAAAGCTGCAGAAGTTCCATCAAGAACCTTCCTACTCAGAACTTAAAAATTCTGAAGGTCAGCTTTGTATATGAAACTGTCTTACTATTCTAGTCATTTCTCTTCATTCCTCCCTTTGGAGTCAGATTAGTGATCTAAAGGAAACAGAATAAACAGAATATTTTCTCTGATTTTGCTCAACAGTATGCAACCTTACAAAGCTCATATGTATTAACAGAAATATAATTTGATACCTGACATGATTATTACAGAACTTGGTTAACTGCGGCTGATTAATGAATATAGTTCTCAATTCTTCTTGATCAGCCAGAGAAGTTTTCTCTGAAACATCATCTGTCTTCTCATAGCCTGTTAAAAAAAAAGAAAAAAAACATTTCAATGTAAGTAAATGTACACATACACACACATACAAGATTTAGAACAGTGCGTGACAAAAAGATCCACATCTATTCTGACTGTGAACTCAATTTACTCGTATTTCTTACAATAACAGGTAATGTTCATTTTAAAGCACATTGGTGATTAGATATGAAGATAAAACAACATAGTCAAGAAGCCTTGTAAAGCTACAACTGAATTATTGAGTGCACTCAAATAGCTTATACTGCTTCATGGAAAAATGAAATGAAATGTCTGTGACTGACAACCTCTTTCACTTCTCCTGAAGTGCCCCAAGTACTGGGGCAAACAAATGTTTTAAAGGGAAGACACTAAAACAAATAAATGAGAACTAACATGAAAAGAACAAGAAGTTCAGTACTATACTATATCAGTGACAAAAAAGTAGTTATCTGTTAATGATGAGGATCATTAACTCAGATGATCTCCACATTGCATACAGATTATTCAACAGATCAGTTTCCAGTTTTGCATGTAAAATGTTAACACTGCTTGTTGCAGTGAGCATTTATACAACTCATTCAATTCTTCTTGATACATTTTCCTGCTTTCCACCCAATAAACATATAGCACCATTTCCCCTATGTGCCTCTCTTAAACTGAACTGTTTCACAACTATGGTAGTGCAACAATTACAGTTCCTGTAAGGGTTCAGAAGTAAACTTCCTACCAGAAGCTTGGAAAAGTTTTACTATTAATCTCAATGGCAGTAAAACAGTTCCCTAAGAGTATGTCTGAAAAATGAAATTAAATACAAAAAGCAGATGCCTATTACAGCTATCTTAAATCAAAGTGACTTATCTGTTCTACTTATTTGCACAAATAATCTGTTTTGAGAAATACTCAGAGAAAATTCATCGTCACAGCCTATACAAAGGCAAAAAACCAACATGGCTTATCCTACAGTTAAAGGAATTATATTCCTCAGGAACCACCTCAGACCAGCACAATGTCTCATAGATAATGGGGAGGCATATTGGTGTGATCAGCCGGCTCCCTCAGCGCCCATGGATACATCTGAACATCCGAGCAGAGTCTGGGCACTGCTGCATTTCCTATTAAGTGTTCCCGAAGTTGATTCTCCTCCACCTAGGTAAATCCTTGCTCCAGACTTTCCCACCAGTATCAGGGACCTGAAGTTCCTGATATTATTACACAGGAAATCCCCGCTACTGTGTTCACTCATTGGAATTAACTTCCTTCCTTTCAGCTCTCCAGTGAAAGGCACACATCCAACAACTGCAGTCAAGCTTCAGTAAACATTTCGAGAACACCCTTCTGGCCAAGCCCAACAGATTTGGCCCACACAAGAGGCCTGTACACTACTCTTTGCCTGGAGGAACCTCACAATTGCATACATCAGATTAAGCAAGCCATTTCCTTCTCCCATCGTTAACGACCCTTAGAAAGGCAACCCCTACCCCTGTCACACAACCAACCAGCTGTACAGGACTCCAGCACACAGCTCCATAAACACGTACAGCTGTAACACAACTTGACACAGGCACAACTCTAAGAACATGAACTTTTCAGTCATCACATTGAGTCACAGGTTATACTCCCATCTCGGTCCAGCACACTGCAAGCACACCTTCGTCCCAGGAACACAACACTTCCCAGTTGCTCCACGAAGGAATGTATGTGGAAAAACAGCTACTGAGAGAGAACACTGGAGAAAAAGTTGGAAACTACTCTCTTAGAAGTAGCACTCCAGCTTGACTAAGCCCAGGAAGCAAAGAAAGAGTTCACACATTTGCAGAACGCACTACTCTATTTTTACAGTGCTAGTTTTAAAGTTTTTGCAAGTGTAAACCTGCAGTCCTGACAGTGATAGAGGTAATACAAATGTTAGCAGGCATTAAATGTAATATCTGTTTGTTTAAAACACCAAGGAACTATAGACATTTAAACACCAGTATTAAGGCATTTATTTGTTCTTCAAATAAAAAGCCAGAAAAAGATGCTTAGGAGCATCATAAACATTCACTACCTTCCTTTCTATTACTTTGAATTCACATTTCTCAATCTGAACTTAAAAAGGAACCTCTGGAAGTAGGTGCTGAGCCTCATAGGTAGCTCTCTGCAGCCTGCAGCTTCAGTAAAAGCATATTAGACTGCACTGAAAGCTTAATGGTTACTCATCTCCTTCGTGCCTCTGCCTGATCTCTGAAATACACTCACCAGAATACAGATTCTGCACTGCCACACAAAACTAAGTATCAAGAAAGTATAGTTTGTCTTCCTCATTTGTGTCTATAAATGTGTGTGTATATATATATAAATATCTAAGAAATGTATATGTATATATATATAAATATCTAAGAGTTCTTAACTACATTACTGAAGTTATTATAGAATCATAGAATCATAGAATCACCAAGGTTGGAAAAGACCTAAAAGATCATCCAGTCCAACCGTTCACCTATTCCCAATAGCTCCCACTAAACCATGTCCCTCAACACAACATCCAGCCTTTCCTTGAACACCCCCAGGCTCGGTGACTCCACCACCTCCCTGGGCAGTCAATGTTGACTAAATGTCAACATTGCTATGCTGACTAAAATGGTAACTATGCTTAATTTAAATGTTTCCCACGCAATGAGAAACACAATTCCCTTTGAAATTGTCTACTTTCATATATGATTATCAGAAAGAATGTAAAGAGAAAATAAAAGTGTTGAAATTCTAATTCAGCATTTGACAAAGGTCCGCTTCATCCTACTCTTCCACACTGCCATCTTTTTACAACGCATCACCTCTTGCTCTCACTGTCTGCCCAAGAACTTGAATGAAGTGTTAGCAGATGCAGGTTCCAGCCCCTATGCAGCTGCTGTTTGCCTGACTTAGCAAGCGATGCCTTGTAGCAGATCAAAAATGCAGCAAGCTTTTCTTGCCAGGAAGCTGCTCCTTTTCAGAGCTGCCTGAAGTCAAAGACTTGCTGCACATCTGTACAGCAAAAAACACCACAGGCACCATTTCTGTGCTCTTTGCACACCAAATGTCTTCAGGGACACTCAGTCTGCATGCTATGCAGGCCAAGCCTAGGACTCCACGTTCCCCCTCCCCCCGCCACCACCCAAGTCTATACATTATGCTTTGTAGGTGAAATTTTTCACTAATTTCTCAAGATATTGAATCTCTGTGACTATAACTTTGAGAGTAAATGGGCATTTCTCTACATGATGCAGCCTTTTTAACTGCAACCACGTATCTGTTGCATTCCCACAGTTAGTTTGTATTCTGCAACTTCAGAAAATGATGAGCATTTCCAATTTCTTCCACATCTCATCCACACTCATGTAGTACAAACATATTAAGTCATAAAAAGCTCTACTTAATCATGGCCATTCTTTCAAATACAAACTGCATATCTTCAGTATGTTTTATTTATATTAGGTAAATACAGAACCTGGCAACAAGTTGTTGGCATTCAATTGGCCCCAGATAATGTCAAGCACTAAAATACCAAGTAGGACATCGATCAAACTACACTCACAAACCTGAGTCTAACTGCAATAAATCACATCAGACTTTTAAGAGCTACACTTCTATGAAATTTTAAAACAAAATTTATGGGTTAGAGCTCAGCTGCTGCCTAAGCCTCAATGCAGTAGTTTCATAAAAGCTGACTGCTTTGTCAAAAGGAAGCCACTAAGTGCTTTATTTCTTCCTCAAAGAGAGCAAGAACCCACTGGCACCAAACCAGTTTGCATGATGAACTCAGCCTACTAATCAAATACGCAGATGCCCATCTCAAAATGTTGTCTGAAAGTAACCACAAGAACAAAGGGAAGCACATCCACCAGATCAATTCTTGGTGAAAGCAGCTATGATTTTAGCAAAAGTGGTTTTCAAAGATGCAGTTAACAAACCAGCAAAAATTAAAGATGGCTGCTCTTCTGTAATTCATTAAAAGGTTCCGAGACAGCATAACAACACTGATCCAAATATTCAGCAAGTTGATAGTGAAGAAGGTATAAAAAATCAGACAGGAATCCAGACAGGAAAGATAAAGATTACAAAACACACAGTCAGTATCAAAGCATCAAAGTACCAAAGCTGTGACAAACATCTGATAATGAAAAAAATACTGTGAAGAATATGAGTAAGAACCTAAAATGAAGCAATTGCTCCAATCTCCTTTCAAAAACATACACAATTATTGCTGCATTACAGATGTCAAAACTGATACCAACTGACTTGTTCATTGTTTGTTCATCGTGCTAAGGGTTCAGAGAAGTACTGTCCAGGGGTTAAAATTAAAGGCACCATCACTCTACATAGGCTCTTATCTAAGGACACAACAAATACTAAGGTAATAATACAGTAATAATTTTGAAGACTTACAGTGATCAAAAACAAAGCAGCAATTATCACACTTCAAACAGGAAACACGACTCTGCTTTATGTAAAACCTGGCACTGAGAAAGAGCAAACAGCACCACAAGGTTCCTCATCCTCTTTGTCAATAGTTAGCTTGCAACACTACTATAAAACTACAGAATTATCAGACAGATTCTATGACACAAGTTCTCATGTGCCCCCACTGACAGAAAAGCATCTGACTTGAAAAAATTTGCAAGTCAGCCCTATTAAAAGAACAACTGGAAATACCAACAAGTCATAGAATCATATAGAATCATAGAATGGTCTGCGTTGAAAAGGACCACAATGATCACCTAGTTTCAACCCCCCCTGCTATGTGCAGGGTCACCAATCAGCAGACCAGGCTGCCCAGAGCCACATACAGCCTGGCCTTGAATGCCTCCACGGATGGGGCATCCACAACCTCCTTGGACAACCTGTTCCAGTGTGTCACCACTTTGATTTATTATGCAGGAATGGCATGTTTTAAAACTTCTATTTCATATTCAGAACCACATTTTCTGATAATATATTGTGATTTTTTAAAATTTAAATTTAAGACCCAACAGCGTCAAAACCAATAAAAATGTGCTTCAATATCAAAGGAAAGTAATTATTACCTCAATAAAAAAGTTTGGTTGCAAAACTACTGCATAAACTAAAATTATTATCTTGTTCTGCACACCAAAGTTTTTTTGCTAGCACAACGCAGACTGTGGAAGCTATTGATGAATAAACACAAAACTATAAATTTCATTCAAGGTTGCTTAAATAATAGATTTTGATTGAGGATTTTCTTTCAAGGAACTGAAGTAAAATACACATGACAGTGGGAAAAGGCAAGAAAAAACTGGAGACAGTTGCTGGGAATTCTGAGAATACGGAGCCATGGCTGTCCTTTGTCAGGGTATAGGCAACACCTCAAATAAGTTCATAGTAAAAAGTGTACTTTGTAAGGAATAAATATTTTAAGTTTTTCCAGTAAAAGACAACAACTTCAACAACAACAAAATCCAAATAAATAACCATTGAAACAACAACAAAAAAGCCCAACAATCAACTTGAGCTTTCTCCAATAAGAGAACCCACTAAGGACCATGTTTTGTTTCCAACAAAACTTCAGAATAGGCAACTACGTTCTGTTACATCATATTTGCAGGGCCTCTTTCTAAACCAGATTTGGTAGTAAAGTCTCTAAATTAGCAGTTAAAACAACAATAAATTCCTCTGTACAAAAAGTTTGTACTTCCAATTTTTCCTTCACATAAATGAAGAAATAGATGGAAGGTAAACACAGACAGATTCTGCCATGGAAAGAAAGGGAAGGAAAAATAAACGACCAACTCACTGAAATCAAAGGAACTATTTTAATACACTTTACTTAATGATTAATAACATTATTTTATTCTCAAAGTACGGCATTCTGAAGCTTTAAAAGCTTGATTCTGTAGCCAAGTACATTTCCAGCTCACATTTCCAAAGAACAGCACAGTTCAAAGACAGACAGTGAGACTGAAAAAGTGTGTCACAGTGCCACAATAAAACTTTGATAAGAGAACTAACACTGAGAACCTGGCCTCTGCACCTCTGGGGAGTCAAAGAACAGAAGGGAACTGCAACTGCAATCAATTGCTCTGACCTATTGCTGCTGAGGCTGCCAAGCCTGCACTGCAACTGGATCCAAATTTTCCACTCTGACCCACTGGGAATCTCAACATAGACTGCAAAACACACTTTTCAGGAAAAAGTACCAATAATGAGCATCAGGTCTGTTAAAATGCTACACAATCACATAGTACAGAAGTAGAAACACCTGAAGATATATTAGGTATCACAAGAATGGACAGATTACTGAAAACAACCTGATGACTACCACATAAATTCAAAATAATTGTCCTTTTCATACGTATGTCATCACATCTTACACAAGTTCAGCTTCATCTAGATCTCATGTGGGGAACTGGCCTTTCCTAATATGAAATTGCTGTTAATGTTATTGGCAGACAGCATAACAGCACCTCAAAAATTTCTGCACTTTGTCATCTGAGAGAGTTCACTGAAATCCACAATTGGCTCACTGAAGTGCACTGAGTCCACTGAAATGCACAAAGGAAAGCATTAATGTTTCTATGTAGATTGCTCTGTAAGTAATGCCTCCTTCTTATTTCCATGGAAACTACAACAGATACAAAGAGCACAATAACACTATTTGACAGAGCAAATTCTTAGCTACAAAACATTATTTTTCAACACAGTCACCACCATTAGCTATGCATTCTCACCATTAATGAACAAGAACCTGCACACTGTGCTTTGCACCAGTGGAGGAGATCCACTGTTTCCACCATTGCTATGATAGCATAATTGCTACAAAAATGTTACCCACAACAAAAGATGTTTCATTGGCCCCAAAAGATAGAAGTCAGAAGGCATCAAACTGGACAGTATGGCAGTGTGGTAGGACAGTCCAGCTAAAACTTGCAACATGCTTCACGGTCTTCAAATTGGCATAGGGCCTGGCACTTTTTTGTTTTGCAAAGGAAAGGTTGTCTTCTTCTCTGGCCTGACTCTGCAAGTTCAATCTTTCAGCTCAGTCAGCAGCATGATGTAGCAATCAGATGTTTTGTCTGGGTTCCAAGAAATCCAGATCCTTTCCTATCCTAAAAGCACACATAACTTTATCCAATAAGTGTTGTGTTTTGAACATTTCCTTTGATGGAGAATTCACGCCACCTCTCCACTGAGTGCCATTTTGACTTTGGCTCCTAGAGGTGACACCACATCTCGTCACCAGTAATGATGAGTTCCAGGAAACTGTCACCTTTAGCCTTATATCGATTCAAATTTACATACAGTGTTCTCTCTGTTCCTGTGTGAATACTCACAGGACTCACCTCATGCAAACTTGCAGTATTTCAACACTACCATCATAATTTCCAACCAGCTGATACTCAGCTCCATACACAGCTCCCTGGTGGTAACCTGCTGATTCAAGCAGATAAGCTAATTGAGATGCTCTTCATTTTGTGGTGTGACAGCTGTGCATGGACGTCCAGGACGTCTTTCATGTCACTGTCACCATTGCTGAAACACACCACCTTTCACCGCACTGGGCTCATGTTCAATGTCTGGTCTCCATAAGCATTCAGTAAGTGTCAATGAATGTCAGTGGTTACCATCTTCTCCATGTGAGGAATGCAGTGACACATCTTTGCTTCATATGCACTTCCATGTATGATGCTATTTTTTTCAGACTGCTCCTTTGCTGCCATCTGTCACACATGAACAAAATGTAATGAAATATTAGCAGAAAGGTTCAACCTGTACTGCCACACCACCACCATTTGCCTCTGACACCGTGGGCCAACATAATAAAATAGGAGGCATTACTTTTGGAGCAACACTCATATTTTCAGAAGCTTAGAGACACCTAATAAAAACTGTCAATACCAACCCCACTCTCCCAGAGCGTACATATACATTAATATATATGCATATACATTAATATATGCTCTGTATTATTCCATTTCATACTATTTAACAGATGCATATATTAACTGCATGACTGTAAGTACTCTCAAAGATTTCCCCACGTGTTTTGCAACTGCAGAATACAAGGCACAGATGTTATTTCTGTAGTACCAAACACCCGAAGCCCAGCTAAGATTCTGAGTTATTCGTAGTGAAAAGCAATTTAGGAAATCTCTACAATGTGTTTAGGAGGACCCAATCTTCTAGGTCTTTAGCAGGACTTCATTGGTACACAAACCAGTTCTGCGCAACAGCAGCACTGCCTAATGTGAATCCAGGTTTTCTTTACAAGAAGGGACACTAGAAACAAAATTTATTACAGAAAAGACTGGAAACATGCCTGTTTATTAGTCACAAAGAGCACAAGATACTGCAGAGGTCTGGAAGAATACCATCAAAATATTAGCTGTGTTTTAACCAAATTCTGCTCTCCATGCAAATTACATGTTGTCTTACAGATGTTAAAATGCCTGTAATTTTTATTTTGTAGTAATGTACAGACTGGAGCATTACATCTTCCGTGACTGTGAATGACACACGTGCATTATTCTGTCAGGCCTGAGTTCTTTTCATCTGAGCACAGCAGCCAATTTTTTCTAATAGCAGTATTACTATCTCTTTATGCCAGAGTGAGCTCAGTTCTGAGATGTCAAGGCAGTCCAGACTGATAAGGTAACTCATGATCCACAGAAAAAGTCTCTGAGGCAGAAATTACTTGCTGCAGTGACAGGAGAGGAAAATGAGGTTTTAACCCAAAACATACAACAAAGAAATTCTAGAACAAAGGGAGTAATATTAGCTTGTCTATCACATCCCCTCGAGTCTGTGGCTATTCTAAGGAATGGCCTGTGCTGTAACAGCACTTATGAAACTGCTCTTTGTGATTGCAGTATTAGCAGAACGCACAGAATTCTGTCATTAACCAAGCACTTCCTACTTGCTGCAGGTAAGGCTTTGGGGTAGATCTCAGAAGACAGTCTTACCAATACTCTGCACAATGCTTATTTAAAAGACTCCTGCCATGGCCACAGCTAGGACTGTACGGCTACTTTATGTCACTTTCAAGAGTCAAGGATGACACTCACACTGTAGAACTCTGGATACTCTTAAGAAATAGTAACATTTCCCTATGCAGCACTGTTTACAAATACCAGCAACACAGTCCAAGTTCACCAAGTCTGGAGAAGAAGGAAAAAAGAAACTAAAAGATCCACTGACACTGTGAATGAACTTAATAGAAACAAAATGAACTAGTAAAGTTCACATTAATCTCAGATCAGAAGCACAGATTTTAAATGTCAATCATCATTTTTACATGATCTTTCCTTGAATAATAGAACATACATTAATGCACAGAACAACATAGTAATGCTACGACGAAAAGCTAACACATCTTCTTTCAAAAGTTCTGTTTCTTAAAAGAAATGCCATACATATTTACAGACCAAACAAAGGTATTTTGGAGAAAGCTATCCCTGTATTCAGCTGTCTTGCAGTCAGCCAACCATGAACAATCAGCATTTTTTTTTCCCTTTCAATGCACCTGTACTTCTTAGAAAAACACTTGCTTTTAGGGACCACAGCTGGTCACTCAATAATCCTTAAACTGCTGTAGTTTTGCCACCTTAAAGCAAACACAAATAAACTGGGAATGCTGATTCTAAGCTCTCAGTGGAAAAACAATTGACTGAAATTCAGCACTGAGTGGATGCTTTGCCAGTCTCACTGTAAGCATCTTCTAATTACTGTGGGTACAGCACCACGGCCACTCTGTAAGCACATTTCTGAAGTGCTCCCGGAGGCATACATCTTCTTCACTGCTTCTCAGAAGGCTACATTGTTCTGCTCTCTTGGTCAGCTCACACTGCTTAGGAAGTAAGAGGTAAGCTCCTACAGACAAAAGCAGGTTCTCCCTGAGAAGCATACATGAGAAAGGCACACAGGATGGTTGAAACAGAAAAGATCGAGAAGGGAACAGCCTATTTCCAATATTTATTCTTCACACACTTGCTGGGGCACACAAACACAAAATCAAACAAAAAGAAGTAATCTGCTTGGAAGAAGGAAGGAAGATGCAGGGAGAAAGATGCTACTTCCCCTTCCCCTCACGGCCTGCACCAGGTGCAGTGGCCTGATTTATCTTCAATTGACTTGAACACAGCCCCAGGACTAAGGGCAGCAGACCTGCCTCAGGAGGTACGGATCACTGCGGTGACTCTGTTGTCATTACTCGCAGCCACAGCAAACCATCAGCTGCCCCAACGCGCTGCTACTTCGGCGCTGTTATTTCACACTCGCACTGGAAGCGGTTACCTCCGACGATCGGCGCACACACAGATACTGCCCATAAGGAAGGCGTCCCCACTGAGCCCCAGGACAGAAGCGCGGTGCCCGGCAGCGCAGCGAGGCACAGAGCACGCCGCGCTCCCCGCGGTCACGCAGGCAGCTCCGCCGGAGGCAGATAATGACAGACACACAACGCGACACCGCCCGGAAAGCACAGCGGCAGCACCGCGCCCTAGCGCTCGTTGCTCGGCCGCGGCCCGCGACCACCGCCACAGTTGGGCGACCCCGGGCACGCCGCGGTTGTAGCAGCGGCTGCTGCCGCCCGCCTCCGCCGCCCAATCCCGGCTCCAGGCGGCCGCAACCCCGGCGAGCCGAGCGCACACCCTCCCTGCGGCCGGCGGAAGGCGGGCGCCGGGTGGCACTTACCCTCCGCGCGGGAGCGGATCTCCGACACCGTTTTCTGTACCGCCGGCATCGCCGCGGAGCGTTGGGCGGCGGCACGGCCGCGCTGCACCTGCCCCCGTCCTCGCCGCCCGTCGGAGCGCCGCGGCGAGAGCCGGGGCCCGGGCTGCGCTCAGCGGCGGGACTGCGGCGCCGGAGGCACAGGGCTCGCGCCTCCCTCTGCTCGCGTCGCCGCTCCTTTCCGACAGCCGCGACGCTGGCGCGGCTCACCCGCCGGCCCCTCCGGAACCTACTAACTCCGCCCCGCTTCCCCCCTCCTCCTCTCCCTTCGGTCCCCCACCGCCGTCTGCCGCCCCCGCGGGGTCGGCCGTCGCACGGCTCGCTGCGCCCAAGCAAGCAGCGGCGCGACGAGCCGCTTCGCGTCCCTTTCTCCGACAAGTGCAGGGGTTACGGAGCGCACCCCCCTGCGCTGCCAGGGGAATGGAACGTGCCGAGCCTTGGGCCGCTGCCCGCGCTCGGGGGTGGCCCCGTCCTGCCCGCGGGGCTCAGCCTTGGAGCGGAGGGGAAGGCGGTGGGGCTGAGGATCGGCTCCTGAGGTTATGTGTCCTGACAGTTACGTGGGGCATGGTGCCGGGCCGGCCCTCTGAGAGATCACCGGGGCTTCTCTCCCAGCTCTGTGTTTTTATCACAGCTCGCCATGCCGCAGTTTGACAGCCCCGAATCTGTGCGAACTGAAGCTCTCTGCCTGCGTGGGTTGGTGAAAAGAAGCTCCCAGTTGCAGGCATCTCGGGCTGAAGCCGCATCTTCGCTGTCAGGCTGTTAACGTGACACTCGTTTTGTGCGACTGCAACAGACAGAGGAACGTGGCTGTGGCATGTCGTGCCTGTGCCTCAGCGCAAACTGCCACCTGCGCTGTGTGAGCACGGAGAAAATAGGAATGGTGGTAGGATTTGGAACCGTGGGTCTTGGCACGCTTATGTTTTGCATCCATCACAGTTGGGCATGATAGATAGCTCAGATACTAGGAAAAGGAGATGCTTTCTTTCATGGGAGACTGCATTTGGAAATAAATGCTGTTTTTCAAAATGCCATCAAGTCTGGTCGAGGCTCTTCTTAAAAAACAGTGCTCTTCTGCATTCCTGTTCCAGCACCTCACCACCCTCTCAGTGAAAAATTTCCCCCAATATCTAATCCAAATCTCCCTTCATTTAGTTTAAATTTGCCCTTTTCCTACCATTATCTACCTGCATAAGATGTTGATTTTCCTCCTACTTATGATCTCCCTTTAAATACTGGAAGGCAATACAGTCTTCCCGAGCCTTCTCTTTCCCAGGCTGAACAACCCTAATTCCTTCAGTCTGTCTTCATAAGGGTGGCTATCTTCTGGACCCTCCCCAGAAGCCTTATATCCTCATGCTGGGGGACCCAGAGCTGATCACAGTACTCCAGTTGGGGCCTCATGAGGGCAGAGTAGGGAGGGACAATCACCCCCCTTGCCCTGCTGGCCACTTCTCTCTGATGCAGCCCACCATACTGTTGGCCTTCATACATTTCCCCTCCCCCCCCCCCCCCCCCCAAAAAAAAAAAAAAACCAAAAAAAAAACAAACCAAACACTATAGAGATGGTGACAAATAGGCTTGTCATTAAAATCCACTTTTAAATTCAATTGTCTAAACTTTTTTTCCCCATTATTCTTCCTGTAAACTCTCTGTCAAGCAATGCTTGTTACTCACACCTTTGGGCAACTGGAAATTTACACAGTCAAGTACATAAGGTACTGAAACAATGCTGCTAAGTGCTCATCTGCATTTGTAAATAGTTATTTCACAGATAAGGCCACTATCCACATTGTGAAGAAAACAGTGCAATATTACACAGAGAATAAAGCTACGAATATTTGTTTATGCTGACTTGTAAATGCTCAATGTCCACTTCATTTTAAAATAGACTTTAAAATTTTTTAGTATCAGTAATATTAGCAAAAAAGCTGAGAAGCAAGGCTCTAAGATTTTCTACCACTTGAAGAAAGTTTCCATTTCTTTTGTAACAGTCCCCATCACCTACAGCTTTAATCCAGGAGAAGCCTAGCACCCCCTGCACTTTCTTTCTCCCCCACAAGATCTGCAGACAAAACATGCCAGCCCTTGTACTTCTTTCTTTCCTTTGGGAAATGAATATATGAGCTCATCTAGGGTAAATATAGTGTCACTAAAGAAGTTTCTATCAAAACAAGAATGGTGACATGCAGAGATAGAAACAGGTCAAAATTTGCTTTGCATCTTTTTAAGCAGAGGGCATGCTCTATATTTAAGGAATCCAGTATTTGTTTCTGGATCATCACTTGTTTGTAACATACATAGCAGGGATAGAAGAAGGAAGCAAGTCAGTCATCATAACAGTTAAGGTTATTAATTATACCCATATCATACTTGGAAAATTAGATTGTACCCTGCATCACAGAATTATAAAATCATTAAGGTTGGAAAAGGTCTTTAAGATTGTCTGTTCTAATTGTCAACCCATCCCCACCATGCTCACAAACCACGTCCCTCAGTGCCACATTACACATTTCTTCAACACCTCCAAGAATGGTGACTCCACCACTTCCCTGGACAGCCTGTTCCTACGCCTCACCACTGTTTCTGAAACAAAAGCTTTCCTAATATCTAACTTGAACCTCCAGTAGCAAAACTCACAGTTATTATCTTTCATCATATTGCTGTTACCTGGGAGAGAGGCCAACCCCCATGTCACCACATCCCCCTTTCAGGCAGCTGTAGAAAGCCGGAAGCTGTAGATTTCCTGAGCCTCCTCTTCTCCAGACTGAACAATCCCAGTTCCCTCAGCTGCTTCCCCATAAGACTTGTGCTCCTTTTGTGCTTCCTCTTTGAAGAGAATCTGTATTTTGAAGTATGCTAGAGCTCTGGTGGAACCAATTATTACTTTCATACCAGACTACATTTTAGCACAAAAGACGACAAGCATATCCCCAAGGAATAAGTTGTTTCAGATAGAGAAAAAGGCATTGCAGTGACAGCTGAAATGCTGAGCTAGTAATATTTTTACAATTTTATTTTACAAGTCTACTCATAGGACAGAAATTTATACTACTTCATAGCTTAAGGGATTAAACTAAGTTGTGAGAAAGCATTCTCTTCTGATCACTTCATGTTTTGTGTTATAGACTACTAAACCCAACTGAAATCTGTTCCTGAAAATGGTATAAACACTTTTTTTTAAAACTTTAAAGACACATGCTTCCATTATTTAAGATAAACCAACTCTCCTCTGTAGTACCACCACAGAAGAACCATTGCCTTTAAAATGAATGGACATACTGGGAAAATGAGATCTATAGGCTTGACGAATGCATTTTTAATAAAGGAAAAAATGAGGTGTGTACATTTGAAGTTGTAACAGATTTGACATGTGTAAAAAAATTTAATCCAGTATTTTCCTGTGATGCTACTAGTGTTTATGAATTGGTGCAATTTTCCTTTGTGACATACTGTCAAAAATAGATGTCTAGTTTTCATACAATAGTGGAAAATTAATACTGTAACTACTGCTTCTTTTCCAGCACTGCCTCGAAAGAAGTTACATTTTTTTGCTGGCTTCAGTCATACATCTCATGCTTCGTAAGGTACTGCAGCAACTAGAGACTGTGAAGCTAATATCAAACTCTTACAAATATTTGAAGCAACACTTTGTTAGGTTAATATATAAAATGCTCTGATGGCATGGGGAGTTCTAGGTGAAATTTTATGAATAGACGTATCTGAAATTTAAGGAGTTACAGGGAAGCAACCCAGGATTTTACTTTGTTGATCTTTGAGGTACTCTCAGTGAAATTGCTAGCAGTTTACTATGTATTTTAACAAAAAACAATGTATCTTATATCTGTTTAAGATAAAATATCAAATTTAAGATAGAAGTTCTAAAAGACAATGTTACATTTCTATAAACTCCTACATAAACAAAGGTGTAATTATGGCAACTAGATTTATACTCTCAGCTGAGCTGCAGCAAATGTTTAATCAATTGCTGTAGCAGTGCCTGCAGTTCCAAGTGTATAAACAGTACTGGAGAGCAAAATAGAACCAAGTAAAAAGAAACAAACCAGACTGAAAGGCAGCATAAATGTTTCTTACCTAAGTTTCCCGCATGCACTGTTGGATTCACAGCCAGTGCACTGAAGGAAAAAGCATGGATCCAGATTCAAATTTGGTTGCTGTGGAAATCTGCAAGAGTGTTTTCTCTAATGTGCATCATGTATTACCTTGTGGTACAACTGAATGGCCACCAGACCTGCTAGCCTCTGAAAAGATGTGATCTCACATGCAAGAGGAAACCTTGGTAGTCAGAAGCAGCCAAACTATGGATGCCCATGATAATACAATGCACGTACGGTCAGCTCTTAGCCTGTTACATAGCTTGGCTTGGAAAGTCAGTTAGATATATGAAGCGAGCCATCAGGAACATTCATTCTGGTAAAAGAAACTGAACATGTCAGTACTTCTTAAAATCCTCATTATTGTTTTCTGAGAAGTGTGTGGGCATCATATTTTTTATTATTTTAAATGTGAAGGAAATTGAAGCTTTTTCTTTTCAAAAAAGAAAAAAAAAAGCTTTGTCATAATTAAGTTTGGATAAAACAGTAACGGAACGGGTGCAAGCAGAAAGGGGCTATGTGAGAAGAAATCCTTGGGGACATCTGCTGTTGGCAATTGTGCCATACAGAGGTGTCACATAGACTTCCAAACTTCGTGCTATACATCTTCAGGGCTTTGAAAAGGTGAGACAACTGCATTCCCTTCCTGAACCTACCAGGGGTCTGTTTTATGATCTTGCCTCACTGGCTATTAAGTGCCATTTCTTCACCATTGGAAATGTTTGTAGTGAACTTTTTCCTCTTAATACTCATTTCCAGTCCCATTAGAGTGAGCTCCTAATATCAGTGCTTAGCCTTTTACAGATGTTCAACAGCATGCAAGACTGGGCCAAAATGACTGTCATCTCAGAGACTGTTTATTACAGGGTTGCCAGTACCACAAGACCTCGTATATTGTACAACAGGATAAACAACAGAAAAGTAATACAGAACTGAACAGCTCAAGGAGGATGCAAAAATACAGGTCTGTGTGTACCTTCCCCCTCCTCCCCTCCCCCCCCCACCCTCCAACCCCCAAGAGACTCAGAGCAGTAAGATCTGCGAGGAAGAACATCATGCTTGAAATAAAAGCCACCAGAAAGCAAGGCAAAGATCTTCTTTCTCACAAAGCCACTCGGCATTCATCCCAGGTTCACTACTGCTATAGAATTCTGCAGATGTCCTTTGTTTGTGAAGCTGCAACAATTGCTTGGCAGGCAGATAGTGAAAGCCCTTCTGGGCCTTTCAGTTTAGCATTTTGGCAAACAGATTTATCACATAAAGAAGAAGCATGGGAGAAAACCATTGTTGGCATGTAAATAAAATGAATCGGGAACAGTGTGGCCAACCAGCTGTCCTCTTTGTGGACAAACACACAAATACTTGACTAAAACCAGAATAATAATAAGCAGGTGTTTGTATTACCTTGGTTTCTGTGAGGAAAACATCTAAGAAAATATTAAAAGGGAAATGACAAATGGATTTCATGAGTTTATAAATTATAAAGCACAACCATTTGATTCTGCTAGGAAGTGATTACTTTCACTTACGAGAAACAGGTGCAAATATAAGCTATATGGTTTACACTGATGGCAGTAATACACTTCACTGCTACATTCCTCCATTTTATACTGGCTTTAGTATTTCTGATTTTAAAGATGTTATAAAACAATAAACATGGAATAAGTGGATGATGAACTGGGCCCTGAAGTTTAGATCTAAAGCAGCTGCAGATACGTTCCTGATAATATCAGTCAGAAGTTGATATCCAACTAGGTAAAATTCTAAGAGAATATGAAGGGAAAACAGGGAGAGACTCCATTACAAAAAATGCTTTCAGTTCAGCAGCTTTCAGGCAGCTACCAGAAGCACTGGTAAGAGGTTTAAATATCCACACAGATACCTCCAGGATACCTTCTTTCCTAAAAGGAAGACACATCAGCAATCCAAAATCCACCCAAGCCAGGATAAATTCTGTTAAACAAAGCAACACCCATTGTAAGCTGGCTCTGTATGCTACAGCAGCAAGCAGGTGCCACTCGCTCTGTAGTATCAGAGCAGTACAGTGTGCACTGCCTGTTATCTTAAGGTGCTGTAGCTTGACAACTGCAAGCAGTCTTATCTCTCCCTGATTTACTGCACCTGAATAAAAAACAGAAGACCTTGTAAGAGAGAAAATAATGCATTGTATGTAAATTCCTACATTAAAAACACTAAATAATCACTTAATTGAGAAACTGCTGAGCCTTGCCAGAGGTGCAGGTGGTCAACCCAATCACTAGTTTAATGTTTTATGATATTTCTCAGAAGAAAACAACAAAAATATTGTCAGCTAAAATTGGGCAAGTCACACTTTGGAAATTCTAATCTTGTGTATTCTCAATGCAGTCACATTTCAATGGCTCAGTGTCTGAAGATCGCATATTTTGATGGACACAGCCTGATCCAAGAATACAGGAAGAGAGTGGAATTCATTTCTGTAATAGCTCTTTACCATGTCTCCACTCCTGTCAGGAGGGCAGTTATTGGGTTAACACCCAGGAAAGAAAAATTAGATTTCCCTTGATCTTTAAAATAATTCTTTGAGACAACTGTACACAAGACAGGAGTGAAGGAACACTGTACAAATCAAAAGAAAAGGCTGTGGTTGCATAGTTAAAAAACAATGGAAAAAAGCATCAGTACTAAAGTACACTATTTGTAGAATAACAGGAAGCTCATGCTCTCAGGAGGCTTGTGGAAAGCCTTCTGGTATTTGAACCTTAAGTCCAAATACCAGTTGAAACTCTAAAGTTTCAATTGCTAAGTGTTGAAACTCATGACTAACCTAATAGTTTTAATGAAAGTGAAAATTGTACTTTGGATTTTTGTTTATTTTGGTCTTGGTTCTTGAACAGCTTTAAAGCTATAGCCAGTTTCACTGTAAGTGAGAAGTCACAGATGGCTGCTTGGTGAATTGTATGGGCAGGGGTTTTGGGAGTACATGATTTTAAAAAGGTACCTTCCAAACCAAGCCATTCTATGACTAGTTTTCACATCACTATTGTGAAAACTTTCTTCTAACACCTTCCACATTTCAGTAAAATAAAAGTTCAAAAAGAAATCCTAAATACACTGAAAATGACAGGATTTTTTGCTACTGAACATAAGAGTAGCAGAGTACTACCCAATGTTTTTAAGCCTCTCTTATTAGTCAGTAAAATAAAAACAAGGAACTCATTTCTAATAGCAACTACAACAAAGTAGCTCCAAGTAATGAGATGCTATAAATTAGCATTATTTTGTGACGATATGGTCTATTGGTTTATATGTTTTCTTTTTGTCCGCTGTAGAGAAAGGTAGTGTAGGACAAACAAGGAAAAAAAAAAAAAAAAAGAGGAGGGCAGAGAGGCATTCTCATACAGTTTTTAAAACAACATAATATAATTCAAAGGAAAAGCTCAACAGAGCAGCAAGGTCATGTGCTGCAGCAAGTAAAGATTAGCACAAATTCAGCAGCCATAGAAATAAAGGAAAGACACTACATACCTCCACAAGAACCCAGGTATACAGGGATCACCAGCAACATACCTTGTGCTCCACTGCCAGCCCTTACATGAGGTCAAAGAAGGGGTGGATGTTGGCTTCACCATGTCTGGTCATTCAGGTACATTGCATACACCTGAGCTCTCCTGGTTGGCCCTGCCTTCCCACTGGGTGTCAATCAGTGTTTCAAGCCATGACTCAGCATTTCTGCTACACATAGTTACTAAATTAGTCATTTGGTTGTGTGGAGCCTATGTTGGATGTATATCACCTTGTATTTTACTTTCTAATGCAGCGAAAGTCTGTCTACATCATTCATTTAGCTTTGCAGTATCACAGGAAAGAGAATTACAAGACTACTTAGATGGGAAATGCAGCCATTATGCATTTAATAAAGAACTTTCAGAACTATTTCATTTCAGGAGCTTATGAGCAACTGATACAATGAACAAAAACATCCCACTTTCTGTGTAACAGTATCCATTTGTATGTATGCACTGGATCCAGCGTATACCTAGGTGCCCACAGATAATATTTACTGTTATAAAACAGCATTATTTTAATGGATTGATCCATTATGCTGATGTAATTGTAAGCATTTGCAACACATATGTGCTTTTACAGAGGTAATAAATATAGACAAATCTGAGGAATTAGGTCATTGGCTCTGTACACAGAGCCTTGCAACATTGGGCCCTTTTGAAATATTCGAACCATGTGCATTTATGAAATTGTTTTCTTGAAGGGTGTACTCAGCTAATGTTCTGCATGACCTTTAAACTAAATAATGTCCTTGTATTGGGCTCCTTACAGAATGAAAACATACCCCATGGTAGGAGCCTCTGAAAAGCCTCGAAAATTTCTAATATGGATAGAGGGAATTTAACATGACAGATGCCCATTCTTCTTTGTTAGGGAGGTGAGAATTCATGTTTTATTTTTGATAAGTTTGACATGCCAAAAAATCTCTATCAGTCTGTGTAGTCAGCACTGTAACAAATTATTTCACTCATTCTCCTCTGTTCCCTTTTTATTTATTTTTGAACTATAATAATTACATTTCTGTTTTTCAGAAAAAGAATTTGTTACATGATTAGCCTGTTACAGCTCTGTACGTCCTGTAATGTGTTTACATTGTAATAGGCCAGATTCATTTTAGATATAGATTCTGATAAAACCAGTGGAATGAATGAAATCAAATGAAAAAAGCGTTGGCTGGCAAGTTGAGTTTTAGAAAAGTGTGTACTGTGCCAGCTATAGATCTTCAATTAGTCCCAAACAATGCCTTCTATCCAACTGGATGACTTGGCAGAAACAAGATGATCACAGCTCATGCTTACCAAGCACTTTGAACAAAGTGTCTGTGCTTTATGGATCTGTTCCCGGAGCAGCCGATATCTCCTCTAAATCTGAATTTAGGTGAGTGTTTTAGTTTAACATGTAGGATCTTAGGGGTAAAGATGGGCAGAATATTTCTGTAGAAATGGCATCACTCAATGCTCAAAGCTTGGCTGAGTTCTCGGTGTGGCAATTCAAAGGTTTATCTGTGTGTATGCATGTGGTAACTCTTCCCCAGGAGTCAGAAACTATCACTTTTAAATAGTGTTGGGAATGTAAGATGCACCCTGATCCTCAGCAGTCATCCAGCTAAACTCCTGGCAAATCCTTTTGTATCATATTGGGCCTATTTTTGGGCTGATTTTTTCTGTAGTGTGAGTGCATGGTTTTTCAGTGGGACCTCTAAAATTTGTTTTGGATTTTAATGATCCTGAGTGAGTCTGCAAGTTAATTTCTTACTATGAGTGAGCAGTTTCAGACTTCTGAAAGTAGATTTCCTCATCTTCTTCAGTGCTTTTCCATGTGAATGCTGAAAAGGTAAAAAAAACTTGTGAAGTGCATTATGTGTTCAGGATATGCTCAGCACCAAAATTGCAGTGATTCTTTCCTGTCATCTGCATTGAGTGGCTTCCCTGATGTAGACATCACTAAGTCTACAGCCACAGTACTCCAGTACAACGTCTCTCTGTGAGTCATGGCCTAATGGCATTACAAGGTCTGCAACAGCTGCTACAGAGACATATTTGTGAGTCATCTGAAATCCTACTATGAATAAAGCTCTAATCCAGCATCATGGCCTATTCTGCTAAGAAGAAATGCTAAATATAAATAGATTTGTAACAGAATGCAAATAAAGTGGAAGGTTGGTAAGATTTGGGAGGAGTGAAAACACTTCATTAACCTAGAAAAGGAAAAATGAAGGGGAAATGAAAATGTATTTTTCTCTAAGTGTTGCTTTTCCATGTCTCTTTTAGATCTCTAGAGCTACCAACATCCTTTTAGACACCATGAAATGGATTTAATATTTATCTGTGAGAAAGGAATCAGAAAATGTAGATTACTGAGTGAAACAACTTGCTATTACACCAGATGCCTGGAAACTAAAGCAGATTATTTAGGGCTTGAAGTACAGGTATGAAATACTGTATATACAGTTCAGTGCATATATATATATAGAAATACAGTATACATGGGTGACTATCTCATTGACTGTGAGCTGCAAAAGTACCACCAGCTTCAGTAATGCCAGTTTTCATTTTGGGTCTCTTACCAAGATGATTTGATGCATATTTATATGGATATATTCATGGATATAATGATTAACTTCCACTAAACCAAAAAATACTGCCTTATATATATATATATCTATATCTACATATTATTTCTCAAACATTAGTTTGCTGAAAAAAACCTCTATTTTCATAGGAACACAATGTGAACTGAAGTCCAGAGAGGTGAGTTTCACTTTCTTTTCCCTGCAGTGCTCTACACTCAGCTGAATCCTGTGTTAGTGAACACAAAGATCAGAATTAAGAGACTGAATGTGGTTTACGCAATGTCTTGATTTTAATAAGCTTATTTCTTACTTTAAAACCTGCTGAGATGGTAATCCATTTATATTTCAGCAATACTAGGCACAGCTGTAGAGTGCTTAGGACCCAAAGAGCAGAGTAGTCCTAAAGGAAACGGAACTGTGCAAAGCTGATTAAAGGGTAAAGTATACATTTATCAAGACAAATACTGGAAAAATGGGGAAAAAAAATTGTCTGCATTGAATGCTTTCCTAGGAAGTGGGAGGGGAAAAGGAAAAACTTTGTGTAAAAGGAAAAACTCCAGTGTAGAAGAACAGCATGCCCTACTCCAATGACAGTGTCCCCTTTCTATTTATTTGTTTTCTTCATTAAGCTGGAAAGCAGATGCAAATTTAGCTCCAGATAATTCCTCTCATTTCCTGCAGTGATTTCCACAATTGTCTCTTTACCAGTAAAATATAGCTGTTAATAGCTTTTGGTGACATTTATGAAATTCTCAGTTTAGAACAGAAAAAGAGTACTACTAATTTTTCATTACTCTCTATTATAAGGGCAAATATAGAAACCTAAGTAGAACAAGTATTTAAAATAACAATTTATAAATATGTGTATTATTTTTACGATTATTCTAAGCACTTCATGCATGTTTATGGAGAACCAAGTTAGAGTGGATATCAGTTTAATGACTGGTAACGTTGCATCGTTACCACATGTGCAGTGATGAAACAGCAACAGGCTCATAAATCAAAGCAATGACTCAGCATTCAGCACATGATCCCTGCCTTACTTTCCCTTCCTAAATAAAATGTGGCAGTGAAAAGAGACTAATTCCTTTTTCTTGTAGAGGAGGAACAAGGAGGAATAGAAACCTGTTCATGCATGCTGCTGATTGCCCTGGTCTCAGTTCTCTGTTGGAGTGTGGCCAGCTTTGTTTACATCCCTTTAATCTGTCTTCTTCCTCCTGATAGGAGCTGTGCTGCCACCTGGGAGAAAGCTATGGCTCCTGCTACAAGTGACATGTTGGAGTATCAAGTATATTTGAGCAATATGATCACAGGCCACCTATCAACAGCAGATTCTAAAAATGGAAGCTGTGGAGTCATGCAAATGCATAGCATGATACAAGTGTGTTAGATGTGTCAGTCGATGCTGAGCACCACTGCTTCATGAAATTTTTTCTTGCACAGAAGCTGAGAGAGGCTGCAAAAGCTGGAGCTCTTTTTTTTTTTCATGCATCAAGTGTCAAGATAAAACCAAGGAGATACGTACACTAATTGGATTACTGCTGGTTGCATGAGAACATTATCTTTACTTGGCCTTGTGATTAAATCATTCATGGGGGTATGATGCCATCACCAATAAAGGGCATATTATGAATGATGTTTGACAGGTAATAAAATTCATATTATTGGTTGAAGTCCCTGCCTTTGCACATGTAGCTGTGAATAAAAAATGTTTATGAGTTTGTCCTTAAAATTTCTGACCCAGACAGCAATTCTAGTGAGTTTTTTTTGTTTTTGTTTTTGTTTTTGTTTTTCTGCAACAATCTATTCATTATGATATATAATAATGGAGAAGAAAGAAAAAAGCAACCATGAGTGGTCATTTACAGAACTCAAGTGGGACATTCATTCATAGTATAATAGAGAATAGTGATTACCCCCATGAGATGCTGGTAATCTCTTCTCAAGAATTAGTATAGGAGACCCATTCATTCCCTATTCTGCAGCATTTATGAATTATTCAGTTAATCCTGTCTCAGGAGATAAACGTTGCATGTTATAGAAGTTCATACTATGCTATTTATTAGTTTAGCTCAGTATCAAAGTCTTCAAGTTTGCTTTTCCAAATGCCAACTATTATTGTTTTAGTTCTCATATTTTGTTTCTTATCACTGAGATTACAAGAACCACCCCCATCTGTCTTTCTGCTTGACAAGTTTTCTGAAATTGAATCAATTAAAAATATTCAATGTTGTTAAAATGTATAGTAGACATTTTGTCTCAGATATTAGCAGTATCTGTCAGTGACTAAATAAATACAGCTTGTCTGGTTCTTCTTACGCCTTTGAAGACTTTTATAATGTTTTAAACTTTATTTTTGATTCAGGTCTTATGTTGACCATGTAGTAAAATTCAAAGTGTTCTACACATTTGGTTGAAAAAGGTTTGTCAGATTTCAAGTTGCTTGCTGGAGTGCACTGGATGCCTCCTGGCACAGGTTGCTGCTACCCTTTGTTTTTCTCAGGGCTGCAGTCTTTGCAACTGATTCTGCAGAACTTCAGGTGAGTTTGGCATTCATTTTTAAAATGACTCTATATTTCTTATATTACACTGTGAAATGGGACATGACCTTTAGCTGATGCAGCTTTCATTTTGCACCCTCTTATCCTTGCAGCGCAGTGCAGAGTGGCCAAAAAATAACTTTGCTTCGTGGGGAACTCCTCCATGTGACTGCAGCCTCGCAACTATGCTGCCCAGACAAAGCAGCAGCAGGCAGGCCTCATGCCCTGCTCAGCATACTGTCAATATCCTGGTGGTTTTCCTAGGCTTTTGATTTCTAGGAAGTAGCTGACCTTTTCTACCCCTGCTAGAAGTCTCTTTCATTCTCTGCATGTGCTTAATCTGCCATTACCCTCGTGCTGACAATCTGAGGCTTGCTCGATCTGACAGGAGCCCTGTCTCTAGGAAAACAGGTCGAGCTGCCTAAAAGTCCTTGTCAGAAATATTTTCCTGATGGCATCACAGTGTGAATGTGACTGTTTATTCTGAAAATACATGGACAAACACATATACGTGGGCACTGGCTGATAATTCAGCTTTAGATATAACCAAGTATAAGTATGTGGCATCTGATAATTCACCTGAAAACTGGCCAGTATGAGTGAAGCAATACACAAGAACCAGTTTTAGTAATCAGAGATGACTTTGTGTTGACAGAAGATTAACACAGTTTATGCGCAGGCCCTGTGCTTAGGGCACCTGTGCAGCAAGGATGGCTGTCATCCTCAGTGAGCATCTCACGTTTACTGCACAGACCTGTCAGGCCTTTGCAGCCCTATTTCCAGGCTGACATTTTCTGAAAGCTTTTTCTGTCTTGCTATGATAAAAACAGCAAAAACTGAACCCTCAAAATACTGCATGAAATGGCTTTTGTGTGTATGCATGTATGCATAAGGAGGGACTGAGACATAGGTCTTTATTTCTTGATGAAAGAAAAGGAGTTTCAGGTGTTGATCATTACTGGGAAAAGAAAAAAAGCCCTTCAAATAAAATAGGGTTTATCAGAGTATACTTTGTAACAAGCCATTTTCTGAACTGTATATGCAGCTGTGATACTGGAATTGTACGTTATTTGCTGTGAATTCTCATTTTGATGGAGAACTGGAGGGAAGTGATGGATACTTTAATACAGGGATAGTTTTCCCTTCATGTTTATGAGTAGGCCTTGAATTCTCCTTCTGGGTTTTACATCATTATGTTTCCACTTGACCTGAATTTCCCTCCACACTTTGTGTCATAAAATTTATTTGGCAATGCGGTTATGGAGTTATTTTCAACTTGATTACTTTTCTTGTCTGTATTTGTTTTTTTCATAATATGAGATAGAGATTGGAAAGAAAAGAAAATGAAATGAGCCACGAAAGTCTCAATACTTGACTAATGTTTTACTCTGGTTAGCCAAGAAATTTCCACAGTAATATATGCTGGTGGTCAGTGCTAGACATGCTTGGAAAAATGTGGGTTAACAGGCAACAAAACTGTTGGAAGATGGAGGATTGGATGGAAGAATGCAAGACTGCATAGTATTGGGCTTCACTAAACTTAAAATTTAGGAATTTTTGATCAAACTTTATTTGCTGTGGAAGGACTGAAGTATGATTAGGCTTTTCTCTGATTGATCACTTTTTCCTCACCAGCACACAAATGCTGTGCTGAATGTGCTCTTTCTACTGAATTGCATTGCTTCAATACCATTCTTGGGTTTTTCCTCCCATCCTTGAAGGATATTGACTGCACTCCCTGTACGAACAATTTTTAAGAGGAAGTTAAGCATGCATTTTCTGACCTTGCCAGATGCTTATTTCTCTGTCTTTTCTCCTTTTATCTGCTGTTGTTTGGTGGTTAAATTTAATTAACTCACCTTATGGAGTAGTTCTCAAATGATTTCTACTGACAGGCATAATAATTCATCTGGATAAGCTTTCTCTTGTTGATTAGAAGAGCTTATAGACTTCACCCTGAGCAATAGAAGATACTTTTGTTTCTTCCTTTGTCATTCCAAGTCACCTGTTCCAACACAATAAAAACTATTATCTTCTATTTTTAAGATTTTTTCTTCCCCAAACACTTCACATTTGAATGACTCAGAACACCAGAAGAAAAGCTGGTCAAGAGTGTCAGACTTCTTGCTTTGAATGTTGATGCTTCGACTTCTAAAGGACACATTTAAAATGATAATAATGCTGTATCTTTCTTTTCTGATTTCCTGTTGCTGTTTTATTTTGGAACTTTTTTTTCCTCTGATTTTTTTTCTACTTTTTGTGTGACCCTTCTTTCCAGAAGATCTCTGTATTACATTGTATGTATACAACATTCACTATACCAAAGAAGAAACAAACAAACAAAGATAAGCAAAGAATAAAAGTCTCAGCCTAGAAATTTAAGATCTGTCTACAGGAGAAGTGATTTTGCCTTGTCTCAGACTTTGCCTGTGCTGCATTTTTGTGCCCTCAGAAGCTAAGGTAATAGGATAACATTAGCCTGTGTCTCAAACATAATGTTAAGCAGCCGTAACACTGAAGTTTTTTTCTACTTTGTTGTTTTTGTTTTGTTTTTGTATTTAATTTAAACTAACTGCTGAGTGACCTTAGAAAAACGATGTCCAGGAAGGAGTAGAGATCTGACTGAATGAAGATTGGCTGAGCTAGCTCTGCACTTGTCACTTCCAGTTTGAAACATTTGCTGCTTCTCTTCTCCCTCCTTAACTGCCTCTTTTCCCCTTCTTGCTCTTCCCTTAGCATTTCAAAATCTGGTACACCTTTTAACATCCAGTGCGAAGCATTTTAGCTAGAGACAATAAAACCTAAATCTGGGTTTTTCTTCTCTAATTTTTAAAAATAAATTCTCTTTTCCACTCCTGTTTTGTAAAATGTTTTGCAGACGATTATTTCACTGCCTCATATTTTGAAATGAATAGCATATAATTTAAATGCTATTGTGAATTGCTCTATCAAAAGATATCCCAATTTATAACTTAATTTGGCAATTCTCAGTATGAAATATGAAAAATTCCACTTTCAGACAGTTTTAAAATCTAATTAAACTATTTTTCAACAATAGCTTATGTGTCATGAGAAGAAATTACTATTCGACCTGCTCTTCTATTTTGGGCTGTCAAGTTCCTAAATATATGGCAAAGACTCCTGACAAAATGACAAAAAAATTGCAGTTATATTTTAATGCCAACCTTGAAAATATCTGGGGATTTCTTTTGTATGAAGAAAGCTAAAGTCTCCCCAGTAGGTTATGGGTCATTTTAATGGCCAATTTAATTGGTTGTTAAAATTGACAATATTTATCCTGTTGCAATTATATCCATGGTGTTACTCACTGGCAGAATACTTGCTTCGTTACAACCTGCTTTCTCTGGTGACTTACTCTCCTGGTTCAGTGTACAGTCAATGCATAGTGACCACCACAATTCATTCTAATTTTGCACTCACTATGCAGCCCAAAATCCTGCTATGTGAATCAACTGAAAACAAATTATGAATATACAAGTCGGGGCTATAGTAATGCTGCCCTTATCTTATGAGCCAGTGCTAAGATCTATCACATTCAATTGAACAGCTAACAACAGTAGTTGTCTGTGCAATTTATTTCTAGTTTAATCAATAAGCACAGTTACTAGAAGTTCAGTTTTATGTATTGCTTTAACTTCCTAGATTAGCTGTTTCATTTTAACTGTCTAATTATCCATTCTTGGTGTTACATTCACACTTCCACCTCCTTCTCCATTTCCCTAAAGAGAGCAATATTTAAATATTAAATTAGTGTTAAGTGAGGAATAATTTGAAATGTCTAGGAAACTAAATTTTAAGTACTGATCTAATCTGTTCCCCCTGTCAGGCATTACACAAATTATCTGAAGCAGTTCTGTGCCATCTCATGTCACATACTGTCAGGGATTACTGGGTTGAATGTATGGTCATAAAAGACAAGATGATGGGAGAGAGAACAGTGCCTCTTAATGGTTTTTCATCTGTCACTTCTGTGACCAACCTGATGTAGGAACGGCACTCTACTCTGCACAGACTGCTGTGGGTCTGTTGTCAGCCTTGTGCAGTTGTTTAGGTATTCTACTACCTGTTTCTCACTATCCACCATCAGTGTGCAACTTTAAGCCTAACACTGTTGGTTTTAGTGCACTTATTTTCCTTGAAGATTTATGAAAACAACTCCTGTAGACATGTTTTCTGGAGAAAAGATCAAATATGAAACATGGCTTCCCAGAACAGGTTTTGCTGGATGCTGTACTAGGGACAGACTGCAGCAAGCCTTATTTATACCTCTGCAAGGACTGGAAAAGTTTGTGTGGTAAGTGTTACAACCATATTACACATGGTATCCTGAGCTCTTAGAGTATTAATGGTGAATATGAACCATTTGCTGTAAATATGGATGTCTTTTTACAGAGAAGCTACTTTTAAAACTTCAACTTGTTTTACACTGCTCGCTGGCTATCAGCCAGATGACAATGAAGTGAAGATCTGTGGCATATTTATAGTTTTCTTCCTGTCATTTACTTGAGAGTAGAATATATGATTGCAGCATGATGGCCATAGGTAGGTTATAGAGAGAAGATGTGAGCCAGCCAAAAGGCAGTGAAGGGTGCTACCAGCAACCTGGACCAGATTTGGATTATTTTGCAGAGCTTGGCAGGAAGATCTGAGCAAAATAGGTGGTATGTTTTCCTTCAGTTTAAACTAGTTTTCTATTCTAGCTATTTAGAATGGAAACAAGTGTTTTTCACGTATATTTAGCAGCACAATGCTACTTCTTTACCGGAGAAAGAGAGCCTTGAATAGCAGGTGCTGAAAGGCTGTATGAGTTAATGAGAGCCATTGAGAAGAAGCATGCCACCTTGCTAAGATCAAAGTTATATCCCCTCCTCTAGTCTGAAAAGATTTTTATTTCCAGGTTATTTTTCTGGTTTCAAGTTGGAGGCCATCCTTCAACTGTTGAAAAATGATTTCAGACCTTTCATCAGACCTGTGTGTGCACTGCTGATCAGTTTCTAATTAAGAGTACAGCTTTTGCATCAGGTTGCTTCTGTACCTGTACTGTGATCACACAGACAACCCATGATTCAGGGATGCACAGTGAGACCAAGATCTGGGGAATGTTTTATCTGCAGAGAGAAAAAGTTTGGATCAAACATTCTATTTTTTTTTTTTTTTTTTCAGAAGATTAAAAAGCTGCATTGCTGTGAACTGATCTAGTTTCTTGACGATTCCCATTTTGCAATTTCTGTCTATGTTTGTTTAAAAAAGAATCTCTGGGGAAGGCTTGTTTTGCTCTGTTGGTGGTCAGAAGTGTGCACTGTGTGATAGCCTAGAGCAAACTTTACTGTTTTACTCTCAGTTACAAGGTAACGACACCTCCCAAACAAACTCTGCACAAGATTGAGAGCAGCTTACTTTCAAAGTGCTGTGAGGAGCAGAACTTGCCCTAAAGAAGTGGCTTTCACCCTAGGTAGAAGCTTCCTGGGACAATTCGGAAGCAAAAGGTCAGGCTAAGAATTGTGTGAAACTGCATCCCTTGCTTCTGGGTTTCTTCAAAATTCGCAATGCATTTTGTAAACTTCCGGATGGGGAACGTATAAGAGTACTGACAAAGGTTATCCATTGCATTGTATAATAAAAAGCTTTGAGTTTGTGGAATGTGGATCACATTGAGAGAATTGTTTCTCTTTCCAGGTTCCAGTGAGCGGTTTTCCTCTTATGTACAATTCAGAATATGCCCTTGGTAAGCACACACACACACACACACGCACACAAATTAGATGTAACAAAATTTCTGAACTTTTATTGAGAAAAACCTGATGTTTACTTCCACATACATACATGTTAGTTTAATCTCTTTCTGTTTTTTTCCTCTGCTTTTCTTCTTGTTAACAGCAAAAAGAAGGAATGAATGCGTAACTAACCTGCTCTCTTCAGCTTGGAAAAATATTTTGTAAGGATCTTCACAAAGAAAATAATATTTTAACTTTGCTTGGTAATCACTGTACTGAATGTGCTAAAGAAAAAATTTGATGGATGATTTTTATTGTTGGAATTGGCTATCTTGAAAGTCTTTTCCAAACCAAATTATTCTGTGGTTCTCTGTTTCTGTGTAAGGCTAGTAAAGCTAGTTTCATTGTTGATTTAAGTCATTATGATATTCTGCTCACTTAAATTTCATCAGGTTCATTTGCACCCCTAACTAGGTTTGTGATTTGTATGGCTAACAAACACAGTCTTTGTTCTCCGTTGCATAGTAAACTAATTTGCCATTTTGGCTAGGCACACAGTAACGCACTTAAGATCAGTACCTTGCTACTGCCATTTCTTGCTTCAGAGAAGACTGTCTTTCACTGTGGGTTTTGAGAGTGCACATCACAACAACTACATTTTACTTAGTTTTTCAAAAAATGTCCTTTTCAGCTCTCCATTCTTTTGCATTTATATTTAAATCTGCCTGTCACCCGTGGCTCATGCAACTGAGGCCTTTGCAGAGAATCTCTGGATATTGCAGTGGAAGAATTAATGTTCCTGTAAAACAACAAAACAACTGCAGTCCCAGAATAGCAACAAGATCCAGGAAGCCCTTTCACAGTGCCAGAATTACTTGCCTCCCTATCTGAGTCTACAGCCATGTGTCACCTCATATTCCAGTGATGCTTCCTATATAGTCAAAAAAGGTCCTTCCTTGACTGAGGATGGATAGCTAAGCTTCACACCCGAATAATAAAGTAAGGCAGGAGTTTTTAAAAAGCTGCATTCTGATCGTTAACTATCCCTCATAACGAAAGCTCTGCAAAATCCTATCAGCAGCTTATCATGACTCTGTGGTTTTGGTTGGAAAAATAAATACATCACTTAAAGGGAATAAAGTGCTTTCCTCCAGTAATCATTCTAGTCCAGGCTTTTGTGTCATAGATTGCCTGGCAGACTCTAACTATTATTTTCTCCTGTAGCTTCTGGAAATGATCTCTTCATTAAAGAGAAATATGCCCAAAGCAGAGAGAGGTTTTATTTGTGGCATTCCTTTGTATTTTTCCATTTACCGTTAGCTGACTTTTAGCTCTCATTCTATTTCATGTATATTGAATATCATTTATGTCAAGTCTTGTATGGTGCTGCAGGTGGCTGTTGATATGCCACAAAATATGCATGCTATTACTGCAATTATATTGTTAAATCTTTGATAAGCGTACTAGATTTGAATCACACTCATGACTACACATTTCAATAGTGCAAACCTGGCTGCACACTCAAAGCTGGTGGAGGGTAGACAGTAGGTCTTATTGTGGTTGGGTGTCACATGAAGGATATATAAAAAGCCAATGATAATATCCCCTAAATAGACTTACATCTTTTATTTTATAGAACTCATTTGTTCAAGCTATCCTGAAATCTACTATTTAATTAAGGAAGAAAAGTATCTGAGATAGCTGCTTTTGATTTTAAGCATCTATCTGATGAAAGCGAGCAGCAGGCATTTGGATATGAACTATCCGGCTAGCCTATGCTCAAAAGAGCCTCCTCCTTTCTCTTGGTATCTGAAGAGCAGCAGCTCACTCCCTCCCTCCGAGGCTTCTCTCTCAGCATTGTGCTGTGCTGTGGCCAGATGGCTTGTCCCTCCTACCTGGCTGGCATGCCACCTTGAAGACACTACATCCCCACCTGCACAAGGCCTGTGTGTTGGACAGCAGCCTGGGAATTGCTGGAGATTTGACAATGATTCAAACGCTTATCACTTTTTTTTTTTTTTAATAGCCAGTGTAACTGCAAAACACATTTCCTTCAGAGCTGAGGAGGAAAAGATGAGCCTGAAGCCTGACAAAATGGTTAGTCTCTGACTAGCATCCTTTGTTTGATGAAAGATATCGCTTGTGATGTTAGTATTACTGGCTGTTTTCCCTCTAACACCTGTTATTAGTCAGCATGAGCTTGAAACAATTTCAGAAACAAGTTTTCTGACTCTTCATCACTTCCCACCTCAGAAAGATATATATTTTTTGCTCATGTTCTTTGGGGTCTGCAATTTCAATGTTTTCCTGTATACACAGCATTCTCTGTGCTTGTGATACATTACTTTGCTTATGGGTATTCAGAGTCTGGAAGCCTGCTGTGATTTGTAAATACGTCTTTCGTATTGGAAAGTGAGGAGGAGTGGGCTCTAAGCACTTCACTGCCTGCTGTGCTGAAAAAATCTAAAGGTAGGAAATAAAGAATTTGTCCAGAGTAATCTGTTCTCTGTTGGAAGAACTTAAAATGGAAGATTAATATTAATAGAAAGGGTAAATTATGTATACATACATGCAGTTAACAGTAAGGTTATCCTCTGCTTAGTTTTAAATAACAGATGCCAAACCAAATCTCTTGTTACTTTCGAGTGAGAGAGTGAGATGGACAATACTGACAATGTCAGATATTGGGAGGATGGCTTAGAGCACTCCTCTCAGCTCCTCTACCCATTCTGGACCACTGCTTGATGTTTATCTCAAAGCAAAGTGTGTAAGCAGAATTTAGCAACCAAATGCTGCTAAATGCAGTCCATGTGAGATGTTGTGGGCAATACCAACACAGTCAGTTTTTAATCTAGTCTTTTATAACTTTGATGTCATTGGCTGCAATTGCATGTATGCTTTTTTTCCCTACAGATTTCCTAGATTTAACCATTCCAAAAACTGAGGAAACCAATATAGAAAACTCATACTACCTCAGCAGGGTCGCTGAACATTACCAAACATTTAAATACACAAATCTCTTGATTGTCACTGGGTGAGTCAACAGCATGTCACCCTGCTTTAGAGCTGCCAGCCATATGATGAGAATAAGATGAGCTTCTGCTAACAGACGAAAGCTGGGGGATCTGATGATCTCTGGTTCCATCAGGCTCTGAGAGGAAAATACTGTCCTGTGCAATCCCAAGGGTTTGCTCCTTCCTACCCCTTTGCTCTCTTCCACTCTTAAGTGTGAGTTCTTTCTTTCTTATCCCAATATTCCCCTCCTCTTGTCTTTTGAGACATCAATTTCTTTCAGCATACTCTTTTAGCTGGGAATAATCTTCCTGAAACCAGTGCTTTACTCAGGCATTGCTAACAACTGCATTCTCCAGCATCCTGATATTTTTTTTAAATTGTCATTCAGATCCAGCCCCTTGATCAGCATCATCATCTCTCAATGACTACAAAAAACAATGGCAAGCGGATTCCTATGCAGTTTATTGAACTGCTTCATTAATGTGGAAAAAGCAGTGCATTCCCATCCTCCACCAGCTCTGTTCTCAGACACGACAGCATTTTTTTCCACGCACTGCTCCCAGTAAAACTCAGCCTGAGGCAGAAAACCTGGCACAGAAATTTTTAGTCTAAATAGTTAAGAGAGAGATATAAGCAACTGAAAAAGGATCTTGCAGTGGAAACTGCCAGGCATCTGCCTATAGGTTACATTACTGGCTCTGCCTACCGCCGCGTATACCCACCCCTCCTTTACACAGCAGACAGTGTGGCATGCTGAAAGGAAATGTATCCTTGAACAAGTGGGTTTGAATTGTTCAGATACATACAGCTGTTCAGATATTTTCTGTTTTATCAACATCCCTGGCAAGATATGGCATAATGTATGCTTGAGCATTATTAAAAAATTAGCAATAGAAGCCAGCCGAGTGACATTGCTGGATTTTAGACTACTGACAGTAAATGTGTAACATTCATGCATTAGTAACTAATTAAGTACTCTGCTCAGACCACCTTGCAAATTATGTGCCATTTTAAAGACAGTTAAAAGAGCAGTGTAAAATGCTTAAATGAAAAAAGGAGGAATTAGAGAAAGACAATTCTCAAGAAGACAAGAAAAAACATATACCCATGATCTGCACTATCTTATACTTAGAAGATACTGATGTAGCATAGCGCAATTAAAATTACAGCTTCATCAATACTTGATAGGAAACATAATTACCCTTTTAGCTCAATCCAGGAAGAAAACTCTAGTGCTTTTGCTGAAATAAAATTTATTCTAGAGTTCTTATATTTCAGAGGTTAATCACATATGTATCTCCAACTTGTGGTCAAGCAAAACTAGCTTTCCGTACAGACCAAGTGGCAAATTACCTCTCCCTCTTTCTATTCAATCAAATCTACTATTCTGGACTGATGGTGAAGTGATAATGGGAGAGTGAGAGCAAGGTTTCACTGCCAGGTGGAGACTTGTAGGAGCTGCTTTGCACCTGCATCTCTTCACAACTTCTGGGAATCATGGACTCTGATGGCTCTGCTTTGCACAGCTGTACAAAGCAGGTGTATTGTCCAAATTACTTCCAACTAACTTAGAACACAGACATCAAGGCAGAGGGTTTTTAACCTTGACTGCAGGGAGGCAGGCTATGATTGATGAGAACAATGGAATGAGCTCTCAGAACATTTCAGCATGCTGACAATCACAGAGATTAAACTGGAAATCTAATTGTGTTGCTTCAGTACTGCTAGTCTAAGGAAGATTGGCATTTGTGTTGCACTTCCGTGTATACATGTCACTTGCCACCTGTGACCTGCTTGAAGACATCTTTAAAGCCAAACCATTCCAGATGGTATAATGTTTTTTGAATGCTGGATTCAGCTGGTTCTTCTAGAGGCATCTTAGCTGTTCCTCCTTCAGGAGGGAGGTTTACGACCAGCAGAACAATAGAAGAAAGAAAGCAAAGACCTTGAAAACTATTCACATTTCCTATTGCTATGGAAACTAAGTGTTTCTTTCCACACATCAGTGCATGCTATTATGCTTTATTATGAAACTCTGGTAAGGCTTATCTTCTTGTAATGAAGAGTTTTATGTAACTTGTGTAACCTCTCTTGAATGGATGCAAAAGCTCTAAGTCTAGACTATGAAGTAATGCTTTGTGGTATGATTTTAGCTTGAGATATTTTATGTATTAGCCTCAGTGGTGAAAATAACAAAAGCTTCCCTACCTTCCCGAGAGAAGCAGGGATGAGTTATTCTAAGGCAGCTAACAGAGGTGTCTCCAGGCACACACTCTGAAGGTATGTTAAAAAAAAAATTTAAAAAAAAGAGATCTAAAAGACATCTCACTATGTTCAGTGAATAAATGGATGAGTATCCCCTTAGATGCAGACATCTCTATGAGATTTTTACATGCTGTTTCATTCACTTCCAGCATCTGCCAATATAAACCTCTTTTATGCTATGCTGGGGGAATTTATTAATTCATTTCCTAGGCTTCTCTGCCTTTGCTCTCTTGTCAATGCCCGTACCTAGACCAGCTGTAGAAGCAAAACACTTTTTTTCCTTAGGGACTTTTAGACAGGCTTCATGTCCTGTCACATACTCTGCAAATTGTCAGAGATTTCTGAAAAGTTGAAGCAATCCATGCCTTCTCCATACTGTATGTGTCAACTTTATTGAGACCCTACAGAGAACATCATTTTGACAAGCACGTTACTTTTCTGTACTGATGTGCCCAAGACTAACTACTGACTAGATATTTGTCTGCATCTTGCTCACCTCCTCAAGTTTCCACCTGTGTGCCCCACACTGGAGCCTAAGCGCTGAGGGACTGGCTAGAGAGCTACTTCCAGCCCTACCTTTCCAAAGATCATTCTCCTAAGACTTTTTTCTGGGAGGTTCTGCTAGGACATCTATCATTTAGCCTTTGTAAATAACAAAGAATGAGATCAGGCCTAAGGGTCCTGACAAATACCTCTTACAGAGCTGCCCATCCAGCTCTCTCTTGCAGCTCATAAAGTAGAAACTAGAGTTGCTGAGAGGCTGCTTGCTGAGGAAGAACTATTTCCCACTCCTGGCTCTGATCTCTGCTACCAGTGCCAGTGCTGCTGAGTCAGTGCCCCATTCTTCTGGGTCAGTATCTGCAGCTCCTGGATTTGCAACTGTCAGATTATTGATTTTCCAGCATCCTTAAGCAAGTAGGGAGTGATGTCAAAACCAGAGACACAGGAAATCTTTGGATAGATTCTTTCTGTATTAGATGAGAAAACAGGAACAAAAAAAAAGACAAACTCAAAAAACATTTCTTCCTGAACCTCATGCAGAAAATACCACACAACCCATTCATCAGCTGATGTAGATGAAACCTAATGACTGTTGTGTTTTTTTGTTGTTGTTGTTGTTATTTTTAAAGTTTTTATTAAGCTATGAGTATACTTGCTTTCTCCTTTCCTCTTGGAGCAGTATATGCAGAGAACATCCCTGGAATTATTCAAGGCAAGGCTGGATGTGGCTCTGGGCAGCCTGATCTAGTGGTTGGCAACCCTGCCAGCAGGGGGGTCGAACTAGATGAAATTTAAGATCTTTTACTCAGGACATTCTACTATAACATCAGCCATCACTGAGGAAATTGACTGAACCACACAGGACAAGTGCTCAATTTATAATAAAGAGAGATTCCAGGAGGCAGGTCCTATACCAAATGATTTGTCCAGGGGCAAGGAATAGAAATCAGCCACAACAGGGAGAGAAGAAAGTCGAATCATTTCTGCAGACTGATACTGTTACTTAAAGGAAGCTGCCTGCTGTTTTATTCTAATGACCAGGAGGTATAATTTGAACAAAGAATAAGGATAGAAATTGCATTTTGGACAGGTTGTATTGAAGTTGTTCTTTTGACAGACTCATACTTCAAACTGCCCACTAGCAAGATCAAGCTAGGGTGAAATCCCTTGAGGTGTTTTCGTCATTACACTGATTGGTGTAAACTGCATGACTGCCTGGAGTTATCTGCTCATTTTAGACATCTGTCTGTAATACTGACTTAAGATCTTTTGCAGCTTGACTTACACTGTTTTTGTGTTTGAAAAACACAGTCACTGTGGCCACTTGGGACCTGTCAAGGAGTGTAGCAGGGAGTATTTATTCCTCTTTGTGCCATGAAAAAAACTTGAGGTCTCTAAAACCTTCCATGGGACTCAGCCTGCTCAGGAAACAGAGGCTTTGTTTGTCAACAAAGACCTATCTCCACCGCCAATACTTCTGTATATCTTGGGAGATAATATCTTGGAAAATAGCTACTTGCAATACTAGCTGTGAGTGGGTTGTCAATGAGTTTTTAGGTACTGGGAGGAAGCTGTAACTTTCTGTGCCTGTTATCTGGGGTTATATGAATGCTAGAGCTATGATTCCGTCTTTCAAACAGCATTAGAAGAGAGAAATGGTAGGATTGATTTACTTATCTCATAAAATCATAGGAGTAAACTGATATTTGGGTATTAACTGATAATTACTGATATTACTGATAATTGATATTTGGGCTGACAGGGGAACTGCCAAATACTGACCAGTTCTGAGGTAGGATATGAAAAACCTGGGAATATTGTGCCATGAAGGTGTAAGCCTGGCCAGAATAGAGAAGACTTGATCCAGACCATCATGCTGTAATTTCAGGAGAGAAATGGAATGGAAATTGCACATGCAGTAAGGGTTTTAAGGCATTGACTATTTGAAGTAAATTTCTGTTTAAATTCCTCTCTTTTTGTTCAACGGGGACATGATCAGGCCATTAAGAACACTGGATAATTTCTAATAATAGTTGATGACTAATTTTAACATATTAAAAATTTGTGATGCTACTGAAGTATAGAACTTTGAACACTAATCATTCTGCTTTGTCAAAACATTGCAATTTCACTGCCTTTGATTTAAATGTAGTTCCCTGAAGCTCAGCTACATAAGAAGTGAGTCATGAATTTAAATGGTACATATTAAAGTCTAACCAAAAACATTCATCATCAATTTTATCTGCCCTTTGTAATGTAGCTGTATGTAATACAACATGGCTGCTACTTTCAACAGGGGATACCCATACATAAGGGGATTAATTGTAGTAAAACTATGGTGAGTGTCTTACTGAATGCCCTTGTACTTGAAAAGCATGTGTTTTTTTTTTAAAATATCTGTAATTGCAGCTCCCATGTTTTCTGTTCTCACATCTAGAAGGGACGCTTCTACGCTTCTACCTAACACACTTCATATATTTTACTAAAAAGCATCTTTCAGAACTACGTAGGTTACATATAGCGAGCAAAGAATGCAAACAAGTGTTTTTTAAAATTTGTTTTCCCTGAATGGGTGGAAAATCTGCTGAACATCAGAAATCATATATTTATTTGGGTGCACATAGTTCCTATAATAGTATTCTTCCAACTCCATTCTGTAGGGATCTCTTTAATCAGATCTTCCACTAACTTAAAATTGATGGGTGGCCATGTGTTGCATGGTTTTGTCCAGGCATAACAGTTGCCTATTATATGTGTAAATATATGTACACTCCATGTGTATTTACATAAAATTACATATATGCGTGTAAGTATGTATATAACTACATTGCAGAATCCAGCCTTGTAAAGATTTCAGAAACATACTGCCAAGATATTGAATGTGGGGAAAAGATATTTGGGAGCCTTGTAGGGATGCTAATCAACAGCTTTATACTTGCAGTTCTTCCTTGCACAATGCATGATCTCCTCCTGAGCTAGACAGTCTCCAGGCCCTGCACCTGCCACAGGCTCACTGAGTTGCAATAGGTAGAGCTTCAGTTACACCAGGCTGTTAAGTGGACCTTGCAACATGGAAGGAAGTTACTTGCATCTTTATTCCTACCCTTTTTTTTTTTTGTTATTATTAAATGCTTGCAATGTTACTGAAACACCTATTTATAGTTTGTTATCTCACTTCATTCCCCAAGTCTGCTTTTTCGTATTTGCACACTGTTTCTTATGTATGATTTATTGTTGAGCTTTGGCCTGTGTTATCTACAATTCATACAGCAAATCATAAGTTTTGTTTCTCTAAATAAGCAGGGATTGTGTTACTTGATTTTCCAGGATTGTTGTCACCCTGCAATTTTCAGCTTACAAATTACTGTGGTTTTGTCCCTCACCTGCTGCCTTCTTAAGATCCTTAGAAGGTAAATTTCCCCCCACCCCCCAATTTTTTTCCCAGAAAAGTGATGTCAGCATGTGCCAGTGAGCTTTTTGGGATTTAAGTTGACTCCCATTATCTGTTTTTATTTTGAGACCTCATTTAATTTTTCTCTTCCACCCTCCTTTATCTAGGCGTTTTCTTTCTTAATTTGTGTAATTTTTACAGGTTTAGTTGAATCTCCACAAATATTCTCTGGTTCTCATCTTTTTTTTCCCTCCCGGATGTACTCAACTTTAACTAGTACTTTTGACTGGGCAGTTTTGCTCTTGTTAGCCTGAGATACATTCTGCTAGCAAAATGAGCCTAAGAAAATGAAAAATGATTATCACGAAAATGCATAGTTAAAGCTGTTAAAGCTGGTTGAAAAAAAGTGCAGTCATGAGGAAAGACAAGATAACAATCTGAGTATGTAGCAAAGACAGAAGATTCACTGCTTCTAGAACAAAAAAGTATAAGAAAGGATGAAATCATCTGGAAAATGGCTATAGCTCGCTAAGGCAATCTCCTACTAGGTAAAGATATCAAGATAAACAACTTGAAAACATGTAAAAAAAATCCTGCTGTTCTTTTTCACTTCAAGACACAAAACATATTACTGTAGAATATCCAACTGATTTGTTTTGAATGATAATTTCCTTTTCTGCTTCTGTTATGGCTCATATCTTCTATAACATAGATATACTTGTACAACTTTCTCCCACTCATGTAGACAATGAAGAAAGGAACGTGATAAAATGTAAAGCCCAGAGATACCATAGGAGGTAACTTGAGATGAACCCACAACTAAGGAAGCAGTCAGGAAGCCAATGAAGCAATGTGATTAGCACAGTGCTTTAAGAAGGAAGAAATACTGAAATACAGCTAGAGACATACATAGTATTTACTTGGCCTGAAGTAAGGTTTGTGCTTTATGATGATTACTTTTTTTTTTTTTAATTAAATAAAAGGAAAGAGAGAGCATTAGCGTTCCATGAAGCAGGTAATTCAGTAAAGGACACGTAGCTAAGTGTAATGCTGGGAAACATCATGTGGAATGAATGTAAAATTAAGAACTAGAAATGGGAAGATATCTAGTGGAGTGGAATGAGTTATTTAGTTAAAACATCACTTTAGCAGCAATTTGTTTAACGCTTTTATTTGCATTAGAGGAAGGGTTGAATGAAAAATAGGATGACTTCATGAAAGACACATCCTAGTGCACCTATGATCAGGACAACTATGCTGTAAAGTCAAAGCCATAGCCAGTATCATTGATATTATTCACAACTCCAGAACACCTACATTAGTAACCAGAAGTTGGCTGAGATTCTTTTCAGGGTAGCCACCAAGTTACCTTTGTGCCTGCAGTATTGCATGAGACCTGTGTTTCTGGTTTACCTTTGATATCCTTACAGCCAGGATCTTCAGGGCCAGGAGGCAACAGAAGACCAAAAGATACGCCTTCATTTTGTTTGAGTAGGTCCTGCTTTGGTATGTCTATGCTCATTCATGTCACCATTGCATTGTTGTGGAGCCAGTACCAGGCTGCCTGATGCTACTGAACTCAACATTTCATTGCCCTGATAACAGAGTTGCTGTGGATGACTGTGCCTGGAAAAGGCAGGAGAGGGAAGGGAGCTCTCAGAAGCACATGCTCTGTCCGGCACAAGGGACAGTCTGGGCTGTCAACCTGCTGCTGTGTGGAGAGTGTGCAGCATTGCAGAGGTGATAAGTTGTATGCTGTTATATCTATGTTGTACGTATGGTCAAGTGAAAAACAGAAGTGCAATGCTGCTGGCAGAGAAAAAGCCAGGTTAAAGGTGCTACAAATCTCTCATGAGCTACATGATATAAAAAAAAAAAGTATATATCAGTTACTAGCACAAATTATTATTGTACTATGTCCCATTCCACACTTAAGAATGTTAAGAACCTCTAGGAAACAAGTTATTGCCTAGAGAAACAAAGAAGCAAATCCATAAGTTAGATGACTGAGGCATTACTTTCTTGAAGGAAGAAAAATCTCACAGATCTCTCTATTCATGGTGCCCGATGAGAGAAGCAGTGGCTCATGAACTGATGGGTTATTATTATGAGAAGTCACCTTTTGTCTGAGTTTAGGCCTTTGAATCATCCTTTACTTCTATGATTAAGATAAAATAATCTCTTTAATTTAGTAGCAGGCCAAAGCTTTGCCTATCTAGCCTTACATCAAAGGCTTGAAAGGTAAACAGACCATAACTCTTTGAATTTTGAATTGCTTTTGAACTCAGAATTCATCTCTAGAACATCCTCCAAACAGTAGCAGTAGAAAAAGATCAAATAGTTTTTCTCCTGATTATGTAAATAGTACAGATGGAGACTGTCTTTCATTTTGTGCTTCTATGTGAAATAATGCATACTTTTACCATGAACAGTTCCTCTTACTCCATTTTTTCTTATTTGAACAGGTACATATTACTTGTTCTTCATCTTATTTATTATAAGAATTTTTCCTACAGAGGGGAGACTTGGTCCTGCAAGTCTCACTGCTAGAATGAAAGAAGGTGCAAAGATCACAACATTCAAATTCTATTTAAGATTGAAGTGGTTCTCTTTGGTTTTGCATCTACACTTCCATTTACATTGCAAACTCAATTTTTATTGTCATCCAAGAAATGGCATAGCAATCAAATTAATGTATCAACAAAATCAAGTGATCTCAATACAAAGCTTCTGCTTGCTCAGAACACTTATTATGCTTTCAGTTCATAGAAATAATCCAACAAGCTCAATAAAAAACACTGAACTATGAGATGAATAGAACATGCTATTGCGACCATCTTCAAATGCTCTGGTCTGTCACAGTTTTTAATATCCTGTCCTTACTCTAAGTAGAAATCAAGTTTATCTCTTTTGAAAATTCAAAGGATTTTACTTAGAATTCTACTTCACTTTAAGCAAAATAAAAAAAAAAAAAACAAAACCCCCACTTTTTTCCTGCCACTTCTCCGAAATCACACTAAGATTATCTGTGGCCTATGTCCCCCATTACTTTGTTGTAAAACAATTTTACCATGAAACGTAAGCCAGAGATATGCAAGCAATAGGCTTTGACTTATACAGAAACCTTATTATAGATATGAGAAAGGACACGTCTGCATTGTGTTAAGGAGTGTCATAGATATCTGTAATTTTTGTAAACTGTTATAATGGAGATAAAGTTTCACAGGGTACTGGCAGACAAAAGACAAAAATACAGGGGTTGTATATGGATTACTTCTATGATAAACTTTTTTTATAAGGAATTTACAAAAAAAAAAAAAAAGATATCTGGTAAGAAAATAACCCAGAACTGTATCCCAAAACATTTTATATTGTTAATACTAAGTACTATTTATTCTGGCATAATTTCATCATATCATATAAAACTTGTGTTTTGTAGTGTTATCACCTTCTCAGAAAGATCTGAAGTGTGTCAAATATACATAGTGATCTGACCATAGATACATGAGAATTTCATGTTTATATTTAATTTCATATTCATAGGGTGTAATTTCATGCCCAGTTGATTATCTTTTTAACTAGATGTATTCACAGCTAGTTATACTAGCCTGCTCAAAATCTCAGAGAATGGCCAAGTTTCACAAACTTTCTTTTAATTAAAGTCTACATTTATCTCTGCATAAGGCACTGATGTTCATACAGTTCATTGTATCAGTAATGAAATACAAGAAACTGAATTCTTACTCCATAAATAATTTCTACTTCTTTTTAAGATTCTGGGGAATTGCAAAAGAACATTCCTGGACCTTCATTTGTTAGTGCTTGACCCCAACTATCTTGTTAGAGGACTTGCAGCCCTCTGACTATAAAAAGAGCTCTAAGTTTTTAAAACAGCAATTTCCCCCCCAGTGCAATTTTCTTCTTCTTTAAGATACTACATCAACTTCATTTCTCTAGGATGTAGCTAATCTTTCAACATAGAAATACTTGGGAGGTATCTTAGTCTTCTAGTGCAAACCAGAGTGGATTGTAAGTTTACAAACTTCACCCGCTATAAAATAGACGGATACTTTTTATAGTGTCATTTACTCTCTCACAATAAAGATAACAGTGTCTGTCTTCTCTCTCCCTCCGAAATACTTTCTTTTTCAAAATCATGTGTTCAACAGCCACCGTATTACCACCCCACAAATTTGATTGCAAAAGGAAGGAACGGTTTTGTCATGTATGTTACTATCAACTTTCTTCTTCTTGATTGCAAGATTGCTGAAACCTTCTAACCTCTGGAGAAGAGAAATAATTAAAGTGAAGTAATTGTGCATCAAGAGTTCACAAACCTGCTGAGGTTTTGCAAAATTAGCATTGATTGGCTTATTTTTTTATGGAGTTGTTAATATATTGGCAGCATGAGGATTTGCAACAAACTGCTACTGCAATTTTGATTAATTGTGACTTTGGCTTAAAAAGTGAGAGCAGTGAAGTAAACAGGAGTTACAAACTTCTTCTGCAAGGATAAGATTAGTGATAGTAAGTTAGAAACACGTCTTTAATTTAAAAGTAACATTCATGTCTTCTGCTTAAATATATAGAAAAGGAATTTAACCCAGAAAAGATACTCAGTTACTTGTGGACCCAGAGCCAAGCAAATACTGAACAGCACGTAGTAAGAAATTCCATTAAAATTATAGTCCTATATTCTGTAGTGGTTTTGTTCATAAAACTAGAGATTGTCTCAGAGCTCCAGTTTCCATTCTGCAGTCTGTCGAGAAGGCTTACTTTCAAGAAAAAGGTGTCCACATTATCATAAGAAAGAAACTTCATATTTTTCTTAGCTTAACTTTCATAACTTATATGCACACTGCAGCTGGATAGTAGAAGACACCTGCACATGATTTACTCATTATTTTGTAATTGATTTACTCATTATTTTGTAATATAATAATGTGATTGAAAGTATAGTAATAATAATGGAGTGGCAAAGTCTTTGGCTACAGCAAATGAGGACAAGCCCAAACATAGCAACCGTGGGCACAAAAACAAAAGAAGAAAAATTGCTTACCATTAGAAGGACTCAGATAGACTGGGATCTCCAGCAGGAGATCTACCTCCACTGCCAACCTTTAAATGATGTCTGGGAAGGGGTGGATCCTGCCTTCACCAACTCCAGCCACTCAGGTACATTGCATGCACCTGAGCTCCCCTGGGTTGGTCCGCCTTCCTATCAGGTGCTCAATTACTGCTTCAAGCCACAATTTAGCATTTTAACTACAATAGTTTAGCTCATTTTCATGTATTCATACAGATTTGATGAGATATATTCAATGTACCACTTAAAACTATGGATTCATGCAAGAAAAATGTGGGTTGTTTTTTTTTTTCTGTTTGTTTGTTTGTTTTACTACTTCTGTGTATTACCTGTCATGCTGATTAGCATTTTGGCAGATTCTGTCTTGGTTCATTTAAAACCTACATTTGTAACTACAGACATATGGAAGTTTTAACTCATTAAAATTCTGTAAAGTACTTTAGAAAGTTTTGATGTATTTAATAGCCTGTTACTTCTTCCTGTACTAGATGTTAGTGTTTTATCTATATTGATTACCCATATTAAACCACAGAGACATAAAAGACAACCATAAAAAATCTTCCTACATTCACGAGAAGGAGAAGTACAAGGCTGATCAAAAACAATCTAGTCTTCCACTAAAGGGTACACAACCAAAACCTGTTGCTTAATGTGTTCAAATATGAAATTACAGAGGTGTCTTTCTTGAAGATTTAATCACTGGTTTAAATCTTGTTGGCTGTTTTCTACCATCAATCTTTACTCTGAGAAATTTGTATAAGCCATTTTCTTAGGTCTCAGGCTTGCAGTGAGAGACATCTCTGAAGATTTCATGGGTGGTAATCAAAGCAACTCATCAGAAAAAGGAAAAAATCCAGCTTGAGTGTAATATACCAAGAAAATTTCATACACATTCCTTGTCAGCCAGGAGAATTTGGGAAACAGGGCTAGGTGAATGGGGTAGAGTCACTCTCCCATAAATTTGGCACATGGATATCTATAGTGTTCAGCTAATGAAGGTCTCCTTGTTTATTCCCACCAATTCCATATTGACTCTATGCCTTTCTTTCTTCCTAGCATCAATGATGAAATATTCTTCAGGAATTTTCTAATTTTTGCTTTATAAAGCAAGAAGCTTTTCACAAGAAATAAATACAAAATCTTTACCTTCTCTGTTACAAAACGACAAGAAGCATTGCTTTCCAATTGTGACTGAAACAGGCAGTAAGTAGAATTGCCTTGAACAGCAAACAAATCTCACCACATTCTTAGAAAGGAAAAAAAAAATAGAGATTTCTGATGTCACAAATTTAATTCCAGTACATTGGTTTTATTTCTAGGTTGAAGCTCAGAATATCTGGAACTCTGGAATGTTGCTATGAAAGAGGCTATCACACTTAAAATGTTTTTCCTGAATGTGTGTGAGTAGCATTTATACATCCTAAATCTGGGCCCAGATTCTCAGCCCAGAATCTGTGCTTGGGGAAATATCTGAGGAATTAATCAGATCATTGCCTTCAATATGAGAAGTTTTCTTGTTTCACTATTATTTCTTTATAACCCTGCATTAATTCTAAGAAAACTTGCCAGAGTACTTTGCATCATTTAATGTCAACAAAAAATTGACAGTCCTCCCTTGCAGAAACAATCTGGTATCTAGGAACATGCTACCAAGATCCCTCCTGCTCTCCGATGTGAATAATGTCATGTTGGACTTGGCATCCTAAGGGGAAAGGTTGCCTTTATGCCCTTCATCAAACACCTGGTGGAACAAGGCTCTCTACAGACTGCCAGGTAGACTGTAGCTTGGATTTTGTTAGCATAGGTGTCTTTTTTCCATGACAAAGTGAGAAGAGTATAGTCATACTGGAATGCAAATGGGTACATGCAGCTTCTTCAGCTCTGTGATACTGACACCATTCTACCTTCTATTAATAAAGACTTTAAGAAAATATTGCATAGTCTCTCAGGGGGAAAATAATACATTTTAGCCAGCAAGCTGGTGTCAAGAGAACTAAACAAAGATAACTCTGGCTCCCACATGAAGATAATAGAATTCATTATTCAGTACACTGGTAAGATAGTTTCCACCCATTGCTATGGATTTGAATCAGAGTTTTCCTATTTATATATATATATATATATATTTAATCTGGATCATTCCACTTTTTCTCAAAACAGATTAAACTGCTTTTATTAAGGGAGAGAAAAAAAATTAAAATGGTGCTTTATCCATTTCCCGTGGGCTTATTTTCTGCCTCTTGGGAAATAGATTACTTTGCAGTTTAAGCAAATATTATTAAGGAATCCGAAGAATAGATGGACATCAATATTTTTATTCATAATACCAAAAATATATCATTATTGCTATTTTTTTTTTCTATCAAGAGGAATGAAAATAAAATAGTTCCACCTTGAGCTATGCCTGGGTATTGCAGATAACTGATAACCTTCATGGTATTTGAGAACATTTGAAAATTAAAAAAATTATCTTGGAATTTGTGATGGCTTAGAATTTGTGATGGCAAAGGGTATATGCATTAAAAGGGAAGGAAAGAAAGGTACTGTTGTTTATTGCAATTTCACACCAGAGAAGCACGCTGCAGGACTTATCATTTCTTCCAGCTGTCAGACAAATCTTTTTTATTCTACACTTATGGCAACTTTCAGCCTTGATTATACGAAGACAGATGCAAGCATCATATACTTTCTTGCATTCAACAGTATTCCCCATAATGACCAAAGCTGTGCTTGTAAGTCTGAGCAAGAGGCCTTTGCATGCAATTTAGGCTTTTATTTCCTTCTCCAAATAAGAATTTATGTGTCTGACAATTTGTACAATTCATAGTAGTGGAAAAACATAACTACAGAATGTTCAGTGTCTCCTGTGGTGCTGGATACTGCAGTGCTGCAGAAGTACAACATCAGTGAGTATCCTCATGGAGAAATAATGTCATTAAATCAGTCTTTGTTCATAGGCTTGCTTTTTTGTTTTACTTGCGTTACAGTTTTTAAATTCTGGCTTCTTGCTAGGCATCCACTTAAATTGCTACATTTTTTACTCCTATCATAAAAACCTGAAAATGCAAAAAAAGCAGGAAATATTTTGAGGAAATACTTCTGTGTTTGTCCTACAACATTCATATCCTTCTTTTCTTTACAGGCATCAATTTTTTTCTTACTTTTCTTTGCAGACTTGGCAATTTACATTCTTTTAAATCCTTAGTGATCTTGATTTTTTCATTACTTCTTATTTTTGCTTGTACTGCCTTTTGTAATTATGACTCTTCTCTAAAAATTATATTGGACAGCCTAACTTATATTTTCTCCATTTCATACACACTGAATGTGACACTGAATGATTCTTTTTATTATCTCATATCCCAAGCACATAAAGACTTGAATCCTTAATTGAATTCTGAAGGGCTGAGCTACTGCAAAAGTTTGCTATCTCTCATGTCTTTATGTGGAGTCTCAGGACACATGGAGAATCTCAATAAAGTTTTCCTTCCTGGAGTTAGATTATGATTCTCTTTCAGGAGAAAAAGTAAGATGAATGCTATGAAAGCACCAGAATTCAAAGACAAAAACTTCAACAATGTTTTAATGCATGAATTGTAAGTCAGTCTAATGTCTCAGCACTCATCACAGAGATGGGGTGCTCATCCTCAGTTTCTCCACAGAAAATCTCCTCACCTCTGATTACTTACAGCATTTGCTTGGTCCTGTCTCTTCTGCAAGGTGTGAGCATTTGGCTTGAAGGAGAACGTTGTCAATTTGAAACAGATACCGTATGTTCAGGCTTTGAGTTAACATGAATCCTATGTGAATTTATATAGTTCTTGCATTGTGATTCTGTATATAATCACAACCATATTTATTACAATGATTTTTCCATTAGTTTTCACGTCTATATAACAATGTACAGAATTTAACAATAGAACCTGAACAACAAGGTGTACCTAATCCCAGAATTAGGCACAATGTGCAGCTTCATAAATCTAAAGTTTTGAGCCGTAGGAATGATGACAGTCATTGTAAAGCTCGCCAAATAAGCTTTCTGTGTTCATTATCTTTGGCTTAAAATCTCCATTTTTCTTCTCTTCCTTTTCCTTAACAGAAAACCAGAAAGTCACTTTCTGGTTATAGCCCATCATTTTTCCTCTTTGCTTTATGTTTTCTTCTGCTGTACCTACTGCCTCACTATTTTTCAGTTAACTCTGCAGTAGAGTGAGTCATTGGCCAAGGACAACTACTGCCTAATACTGCAAGAGCAAGTAAGGAAAATAAAGGCAGAGAAGAAATTTTCCAATTTATTTCTTAGCAGTGATTCAGACCTTTATTAATGTTTTCATTGATTATACTCTCTTGCTCAGCATTTACACTAACAAAAATTATTGCATTCAGTAATGTGCGGGACGTAAGTACTAATGAATGATTTACTGTGTATATCAGCTACTTAATTAGAATTAATTATTCATAGACTTTCCTGATGAAAGACCTCATTATTACAATGTAGGTTGTCAGTGCTTTCTGAAATACCTTGCCTAATGGGGCTGTGGAAATTGCTTGTGATTTTAGTCTAGCAAAATCAGGGATTAGAGAGAAGCCCTGAAGTGTGCTCTGGCAGAAAGTTCTCAGTGGCCTACACCAGGCAACCAGCAGTCTGCACAATGCCTGGCTCTGCACAGGGGCACAAGTTGTCAAGTGAGGCTGTGAGAAATGCAGCATGTTTCCTTTGTGGTTGTGGCAGAACCTCTGCAAATATGACACAGGGCTGAAAGCTGGGGAAGATAGAATAAGGTGTTCCTTGGAATTTCCAGTTAATTTTTAAAAGGAACCACTTATTTCAGAGTTGAGTTTCTCTATTTCAGATGAAAAGAAATATCTGAAACATGGTGGGATGAAACTAAGCTTGCTCAAAATAAGTATTTCCTCTGCCATGTGCTGCTTCTGTCACTGTCGGCTACATAGTATCATAGCAGCAACTCATGAAAAGGGATCATGTGGGAAGGGAAAAGTGATTAGCAAATAATGCTATCAATTGTGACAGCTGTATGGCTGCATATATCGTAGGGATTACAGGGCCATTATTTTTAATTAGATAATTAATAGAAAAGATACTGTTCACATTGTATATCCAAGCCTTTACTGTCTGACTGCTAAGAGGACATAGAATTAACAAAGTCTGCGTAACTAAAGCTCAAGGCCTTTATCTTTATCAATGTGCTTAAACCCAATCCAGAGAGAAAGACATGTTGATAACTAAAAATTAGATCACTGATGTGTTCTTGCTTTCTTGCTCATGGTGGTACCTTGTGTTTACTTTTGATCAACAGAAAAGCAACCAGAAGCCCTCTTTTGTATATTTTAGGCAGCATTTCCCAGTGGCACTTGCTATGATATCTATTGTGTCACACCATAAAGGAACAAATCAAGTTGGTTTGTTAGTTGATATGTCTTATCTAGGACAGAAAGACAGAGAGAATGAAAGCAGGCTGGGAACATGGCCTCTTACAGAAGTGAATTTCTGCAGTGAAGCATAAGGTCTAACTCCTTATTTTGTCTTGATGGTCTTTTGTGGCTGCATCTTTCGTAGGAATCATGCCAATAAAATTGGATCTTATCTGATCCCTTAGATATTTTAAATCCATTTAGAAGCTGCCTAGAACTATCTGAGCCAGGGTAAACTAGCACCTGTCTATATGTTCTTGGATACAATGCTGAATTTACCTAACTGATGCTGCTGATTACCTGGAGTCATCAGGAGAGACCTCAATCTGCCTAAGCAGTAAATGATCTGAAATTATTTCTGTGTAGTGGCTGATGATGGCTGTTAAGTCAAGGTGTTTAAGTTTCTCACTTAGAATACATAAGGGTGAGGTCCACTGAGCTGTTCAGGCTGGACTTAATCTGCAATAATTGCAGTACTTGGCACATAACCAGAAATATTTTGTAAGAACCAAGTCATAAATGGGTGCTCAGGTGATTACTAGAATGCTGGCTATTGAGTTAGTGCTACTGAGTTTGTACTTCTCATATGACAATGCAAGTGTCCCATTTCTAATGGGAGAAGAAGGAAGGAAGAGAATTGTAAAAGAAGGAGAAAGAAAGGGAAATGGAGCAATATCCTTTCCTCCTGTATAGAACATGAGCTACTTTCTGTAGTTAGCATCGCTCCTCTGATGAAGTATTTAAACAATTCTGAACATTCTCTGAAAATCAGTACAAAGTAGCAGTGCTTAAAATAGCATGCCATTATTAATTCTGAAATTGTTTCAGTCCCCTTTTCCTCCCACTCCACATGTTACATAGACATAGCTACTGTTATTTTTATGCTTAGCTCCCAGTCTATCTGAAAATGAACAATGATGATTGCTTATACAAAGGACCTGGTAAAAAAAAAAACAAAAAAAACAAACATACATACATTATTGAGTTCTTCTGTTAGATGCACAGATCTATAGCATATATGGGGAGGTGAGTTCCTGAACCCTGAGCTCAAACTGGTTGATCTGCAGGTAATAGCAGCCCTTTAGCTTGTTCAATATTTGCAAAGTTAAATACCGATTTGGCAAATTTCCTCCAACTTGATTGCAAGAAATGGTTCTATTTGCATCAAACTGCTTTTCTCAAAAGTAAATGTGGAGCTATGGTCTCAGCACTTGCTTGAGACTGTCAAATAATTGCAGTCACCTTGTCAAAACAAGAAATTTTTTTAACCTAGAAACTCCAATGCTGTGATGCATCTGTGTGCGCTGCTAACACAGATCTGGGGGGCCTCAGATATTGCTGGCTTAATGCAATACTCCAGGATTTTAGTTCCATTATGCACACCCTAATCAAAAGAGTTGATGAAGAGAGGACGTGATAGAGCCGCCACTCCTTCCTGTTTATTTTCTGGGACACATACCCTCCTGTGGCAGAAGGTATGTATTGCATCACTACCGCAAGATAGACGACAGGAGAGCTTCCAGAGACCTATGTCAATTCCAAAGCTGAATTCAGTAGCACAGAAATGCTCTAAAAGATATCTATGGGAGGACTGGCTACCAAAGAATGGCAAGAAATTGCTCGATAAGTTTCCTGCATCTTTCAGTGATTGCCAGTGGAGTTGAATGCAGCATAGAATTAGGCCTTATGGGTGATTGCTTTTCCCCAGGTTTTTTAGAATGATCATCTGGTACAGTGCTAATGCTCAGCCAAAACAACCTGTAGCTTCCTATAGGAAAAAAGTAGTTGTGCTTATGCCTGTGATTAGAATTAATTTCACTTACCGCATGAGTCAAATATGAATCACGATGGATATGAGCATAATGACTGATTATCTTGTACATAATTATTTGCTCTATCTGAAAGCCCTGTGTATATATTTGGCTATATTTTTTAATTTGTCAATACATTTTTATCTATCATTACATTTTTGAACCACATTTTTTTTTTTTTCATTAGTGGATATGACAGCATTCTTACTATCTTTCTTCTAAATTTGTAACATTCTTTTTGCAGTCTGTGAAAAATGCTAGAGCTGTTGTAAGGGATTGAGGCCCAGCTTGGGTCTCAGCAAGCATGGGAATGGGTATTATGATGTCCAAGTTACAAATTATTTGAGCCACCGCTTTGAATATTCAACTTGCACTGAATTTCATGAATGCATTCCTTCTAAGGGTGTTGGGAAAACAATGCAGTCATATTTGAATTATGAAAGAAACATAGGTGAAAAATAATATGGTCAGCAGGCCTGGAGAGGATAAGACAAGTATAAATATGATGCTTTGTACTGTTGCTTTACAAAATTAATACAGTTGTCAGTGAAGAAAGCTTTGCCTTGGCATTCTTAAAGCATGGCAATGGCATTTTCATTTAACTCTCAAGGAATAATGCTTCACTGGATAAATTTCTTCTACTTCCTCTATAAATTTCAAAATTCAGCTTCCCGTTATTGAAGAATTCAGATTTTGCTGTTTACAACATTACTAACTAATATATGACTTTGAAATATGTCTGAAAATCTTGAATTAATACTCAATAAGAACAGAACAATTTTAGCTTTTGTGCTGTTCCAGGACTCACTGACCACACTGCCCTGTTTTCCACAGAATGATGATATAATGATGGCAATCACAGGCTGGTATTAAGGTGACTAAGATTTTATGAAATCATAGGTCCATCTTCTCTGTTTGGGTTCCTCTCTTTTGGCATATCACACGCATCACAGGCTGTTCAGGCCATTGTTTCTTTTATCTCCTCCTGTACTGATACCAACCCCTCCTGAGAGGTTTTCATCTTGATTTTAGGACCTAAATGACCATTGGGCTTCAGTTACTCATATCCCATGGTGTCTTTTAGCAAGCTACCTCCCAATCTTATTTTCAACAGAGTACTGTCAAGTTAAAATAATGTGAAGCTGCACCTGGTTAGTGCTCCCTGGGCTACCTTTGAGCAAACTGGCACATGCTCATGTTGTAGGGCAACCTTCTCTGAATTTCTTGCACAAGCCACAAATAGGAAGACACAGGGAGAAAATAACTCTTGCTTCTCAACTGGGCTTTGGGCGTGTTTTGCATTGTGCAGTTGTATGACTTTGAAGAGCTAGTTTAGGAAACACTGCTATTCTGGCCAGTGCTGCAGATCATCCATATTTTTCTGCTGTAGAGCATGTCTTCCTGTCTTGAATCAGATCTTTCCCTGCAGGCAAGCTTTCACCTGAATTTTATTATCATTCCTTAACACTCGGTTTATCAGTACCAGATTCCACAGCTTGTATTAGTCTTCCAGCAAATAAGATGAATTCCTGAACCTAGGATTACTCAAAAACATTTTCCAGATTTGCTGTTCTCTAACTCATCTAGCCTGGCTGAATAGTTCATATTTGTTGTTTCTAGATGTGAAAACCGACCTTTGACTGTGTAAAAACTGTGACTTTTGAGGATTTTTTTCTTTTAAATTATTTGTTTGATAAGTTTTGTTGTTTCATAAGATTTGTTAGCTGTTTTATAATCTTTTTACAATAGATTTTATACTCTAATTCTGATTTGTAGTCATCCTTTGCCATGTGACAGTATGTCAGATACCTTACAGAACTGTGGGAATTATATTGGATTAGTTACTTTAATCAAAGCTTATGGTCTTCAAGGATGCAATTAGACTTGCTTGACAAAACTTATTAGTTTCCCATAAAGCCACGTTGACTGATATTAGTTAGATTTCTACAACATTTAATTAGTTGAATCTCGCACTACCTTTTCCATGATTTCATCCAGGACTGATGTCATTCAAAATTATGCTCTTTTTGAATCTTTTTCTGTTTTGCAAACACTTTGCAAACCAATTACAGATAGTGCATTTGTATACAGTAGTTGGGCAGTTAAGAACGCACTAATTAGTATATTACAGCAGTGGTGCTTATTATTTATGATGCCATAATCAGAGAATGCAATTAAGTTATTGTAGAGTTGCTATGGTTTCTAAAGGAGGTACAGTGCAGACTAATTACTTCAAGATGCCAGATGGTGATGAATAATTCCTGAGCAAATGCCCTATCACCTCTGCCTCTCCTATGTTTGCATAGTAAACAAAACATTGATAAAATGAAGAATGAGAATGCAGTGATTTCCTTTTATAGGTCTCCACAGGTTTCTATTTGCCCTCAGTATATTTACATTCTTCAGTCTATTGTTTAATTCTCTCCCATCTGTGCAAAGATCCTAATGAATGAACTGCAAACATAAGAGTTTAAAAAAATCCTCTGCTGCTGGACACATTAAATGCAAATGCTACTTCTGCTGTATACCAGAAATTTTTGTATTTTATATCATGGTCATCCCTTAGATGTGATGGATAGAAAGATGTCTGATCCTGTCTGCACTACAAATAAGCTGTAAGAGAAACTGTAAATGTTGTCAATACCCTGGGTTTCACTTTGTACTAGAAAATCAAAAATCACCACTTTGTGATTAATGGGGATGGCCTACAGAATAATGTTGATGAGCATAGGACTTAAAGCTTGACATACAGGATGCTCCATAAACAATTTGGGTTAAAAAAAACAACTGCAAAGCTTAAGGACAGCAAAGACTACTCTGTCTTACAGACAAGGCTTTCTTGTATTCCTGTTGCTGTTTTCTTTTTCAGAGATCAATAGGTTAGTCAGGTCTCTGCAAAATCTTTTGTTATACAGCCCAAGAGAAAATTAAATAGATCAACTCCAGGTTTTGATTTTCTATAGTGAATATAAGTAAACTATAAATTTTACCTCTGGGGGAAAAAGAAAAAACAGAAAAATTACAAGACCAGATGTTTTTGGTGCTAGGAAAAATCCTTTGGGTAGCAGGTTGGGTTTAGGTAATCACTCTTAAGGGTAATCCTACAAGTCCAACAGAGACAAACAGTAGAGGGGACAACTCGCTCAGCAGCCTGTGCATTCTGCATTAGGAGCCTGTGGAGCTTTTGGGGACAGGATCCAATATCATCAGTAACACCAAGTGAAGCAAGCCATACCCACCCGTGGAATTAAGGTAAGTGCAACCTACGGAGAGGGGAAGGATGGAAGCTGGCTACTTCTGACAGCAAGAGGAAGGCTCTGGCCCTGCCTAAAGCTTGCAGCTACAGAACAAGCGCACTGCCCTCCAAGCTGAAGAGGAGTCAAAAGTGCCTTCAACCAAATTATCTTGTCCAACTCTGGCTCAGAGAAAAAAGTCCTAACAGAGAAAATAAAGTGCAAGAATGACAGAAAGAAGGATCTGGAAATAAAGTAAATTGAGAATAAGGTATAAAATCAGCTTAGAAAGAAAAAGGAGTGTAACTCTTCTGACATGGGTAGTGTAGACATCTACAGTCAGTAATGAAGATGACTGGTGGACTGGGATGCTGATCCACCCACTGAGATGCCATATAGAGCTCCCCAGCAAAACGCTGAACTTAGGTTTGTGTCCAAAAGAAATTGGCAAGACTGATGAACTTGCAGCCCAGGGAAGGAAAAGGTAGAAAAAATAGTAACTGTATGAAATTTATAGTTAGTGATAACTAATAGCGTTATAATTGTAGGTAAAAATTATGCAAAATCATAACTAAATCAGTAGTAGTAAAATGCTTATTAGCTTAATTATATTAATGATTAGGTAACTGTTTTCTTTGAAATATATAATCAGTAAATACTTAAGTGCTTCAGTTTTACAATTGTATTTCAGAACTGCAGGCTTGAGGGGTCAATTAGACATATGAAGTAACAACGTCCAAAGGAGAACAAATTAGCAAAACATAAATACCAACTGTTACTTCCAATGTTGGCCCTAGGTACAAATATGCCTGTCTGCACCGTTAGACTGATTAAATTAACTTCTCTTTTAAATATTTAAACAGTATGAATTGCAGTCATTACTTCAGTTAAAAAAAAAAAACAATTTGAAAACATCCTGTAATTTCTTATCCCTGCATAAATTTTGGTCTTTGCTTAATTCCAGCAAAGGAAATAACTGAAAAAGCCCTGATCAAATGAAATACAATCCTTCTTCCCCATAAGTACTGGCATTTTGGAAACGCTGAAGGCAGATTACTTTCTTAACTCAACAAACTGCAAAAGAGACACTGTTTTCAGTAAATTCACTTCAGGAATATCTGTGTTTCTCAAGATAACACATTTAGCTGTGCTGTCAGTTTGAGTATATAATTCTAGTATAATAAAACTATATCATTATGAGAATCAGAGAGGTGTGAAATCATTTATTTGCGTTATGCAATCCATTGATCATGGAACAGCAGATTGCATAACTTGAAAATATGTTAGGAAACAGTAAGTCTGTGATCTACTTTGTTCCAGTCAGAGGAACTCAGTACTTTTTATATGTAGTTAACAAACAAGGACTTTACTGAACAGAAACAACAATCACTGAAAGATTACAAGCTAGAAAATTTATTTTTATTTTGCTATAAAAGAACAACTAGTGTAAAATCCACTAAGGAATCGGAGCAGGGAAGGAAAGTTAGCAAAGTGTGGAACCTAGGACAGGAAGCAAAACCAGTAGTAGCTCAGAGAAATAGAAAATAAATAAACAAATAAAATCAAAATCAATACTGAAAGAGCTTTGCTCAATATGCAAATGTTTCCATCCTGACTACTCTATTTGCTATCAATGTTGAATTGAACCAAAAAGTATTTAGAAAACTGGTTATTACTGTTTTCTCTTAATAGAATCATTTACATAATAGTTTCCTTTAATTTCATATATAGCTAATCTCATTTATTTTCTAGTCGGCATTATTCAAAAGCTAGAGGAAAATATTTAAGCTGGGTGAGGTTTGACAGAGAAAGAGAGGTGCAAGGACAGCAAATATGGTACTAAGTCAGCAGCACTAACATATATACAAATATTGTCAAGTATTTGAACAAAAGTTGTGATATACACATGAAACATGTTAATACCACATGCTCTAAGGTATTACTGGCATCACTGAATTTTACATTACATATGCATTTTCAGTAATATGGTCATGATTTTTATGTAAACTATATCAACTTACTATATTCCAAATTTCATAAGTCTGAAAACAGTCGTTGTGGTTCATTTTCACGTGCACCATATTATGCAGTGACTGAATAGAAGTGTAATCAGACATACACCAATTTGTAATCTTTTTCAACTTTAATGCTTTCTTAAAATATTCTCTATAGTCATGGGTTTAGTTTTCATGAAAACTGACATCCAGAGAATATACAAGTATCAGAAAATTTATAGGTCTCAGAAAAGTAAAAGAACCTGAATTAAATGTGCGAATCATGGTAATGCAGAGCTAATAAAAACTTAGAAAGGCATTCTTTGATTATTTGCTTTTTTTTTTTTTTTTTTTTGCTTCAAATTTGACAGATTGATAGTTGTCAAAAGTTAATATATTAAGTTCAAAAAATGCTCTTAGAATTCCTGACATGAACCTTATCCCATCTGTTCACGTAAATGGTAACTCACTTCTGTCCTGCACCCTGTATGAACTCCTGTTGCACTTCGGTGTCAAGCTGCCTGAGGGAGGGAGTAGAAAAGGCCTCCTTCTGCCGCTTCTTGCCACTGTGTACTTTAATCTGGTAGGCTGCTGCTATTTTTAAAGGAGAAAAGGATTGAAACAGCAAAAACAAAATTTGGTAGGAGGTCTAGAGCTCAATTGCTTTCATCAGGAAAGAATGGGATGATGATTTGAAAGTTAACAGCAGGCACCATTTCTAGTCAAAGCTGTATGTGATCCCAGACTTACTGGCTTTGAAATACTCTGCTTCCTATCAGTAAGACTTACTTCCCTCAGTAGGAGTCAAGAGCCTCAACATTATGTTAGGTCTAGGGCATGGCACAGCATATGTGGTTGCTTTACTGAAGATCAGAGTGTTTCTTCTCTTGCCTGCAGATATCCATATTGTATTTATAACCACTTCATAAATTCCACCTGCCACTGTATCAGGCAGCATGAGAATTCTGAGAATGATCTGTATTGAACTGGTCCATAATGAAATATAAAATTGCTGTCATCAAAATGCCAGGTAGGATAGTTCAGCCCCTGCAGCCTATAGGTGCTGCAGTGCCCATTGTCTGTTAAGAACACTCAAAGCCCAAAAGCTTCAAGTGCTGACTTTTTGGCTGGCTTATTACAGCTCTAACAAGGAGTAGGCAAAGGGGTAACTGATGGAAAACAATCATCTCACAGAAACATTAAGTTAATTTACAAAATATTACCAAGACACTCACATACTACTGTAATAGGAATATAGAGAAAACTGTCAGTGGAAATCCTTATAATCTGAATTAACTTCTGAATTAGCGGATACGAGATTTTGGCATCTCTTCTTACTAAAGTGCATGACTGTTACCAGATTTAGTCACCAGCTTGCCTAAGCAGATGTACTCCATATTCTCAAGAGGGTTGACAAGTCTTGTATGCCCCTCGGTGCAATGCCCCCGATGGACAGGCTCAGCAACCCTTGCATATTTCCACATTTTCTTTGAATGTGACAGTGATTGGTGTTCTTAAGCAAAGGAGTGTAAAAAAAGTTGAGATATTTAAAACATGACTGGACACAGTCCTGGGCACAACTACTAATATAGAAGAATTGCATGAAGATTTCAGCTTCCATGAAAAATGAGATTTCTCTCCATGTTGATGCAAGGCAAGATTGGAAAACATCAAAGGATGCAATAACAGGATCAAGATCAGAGAGGAAAAGAAATGTAAACATGTTGAAATAGTAAAATAATTTCCCACTATAAAGATAATAGGGACCCTGACTCATGAATTTTTGAATGTTTAGGGAGTATGGTTAGTGACTGAGATCTAAGTGATTATCTGGGATGTGCTTAAAAAAAAAAAAAAAAATAGAAAAAAAAATCTGATATCTGTGCTATACTTAAACTACTGAAATGCTTCACTTATTTAGAAGGAAAGCTCACCTCCCAGGTATCACTCTTATCCAGGTTTTATTGCTGAAAATAAAGAAAATAATCTGCCCCCAAAAATATAAGCAGCAGAAAAAAATGTGGAGGAAACACCACAGATTATCTGTCCTGAAGAAGAAATGATAGCAGAACATTAGAAAAGGCATTTTGAATCCAACAAATGCAGGTCTTTAGAGCTTACTTAACAATGGGATTCTAGAATTTGTGCATGACTACGAAAATTCTCTGTGGTATCAGCCATCCCAGGTGCCTGTTTTATCAGGGATCATTATGCTGCTCAGTGTTCCAGGAGTCTGGACAATGAAATATCTTTGCATTCAAAGATGTGATATTTAGTCACTAGGCATTTAGCTGCCTAGCATAAAGGCCACTATTTATGTTCAAAAGCTTGTGCCTGTTGTGTTATTAACTGGAGACTATAGGTGAACTTCTAAATGAATTTTACAGCAGTGCAGTCAGTATCTTGGGCTTGATGTCAGACTGGTCTGAAATCCACTGAGCTTATTTAGACTGTCACTGAACCTTGGCAAAGACTTGGTCTGAAATCTTGCATTTGTGAATACATCGTTCAAATGTAAGACTGTAATAAAGTGTGCATGCATTTGAATTTACCTCTGATGAATACAGACCACAAAGGAAATAAAAGTCACTTATATACGAGTGCTCAGCTGAAGGATTCATCCTTTGGGAACTGTTGTAATTCAGCATTCTTCTCAACTCCATGGAGGAAAGAAATAAGAAATAGCAAACAGTTACAGAAAGTCAAATCAAACCATAAGATCTTCTAATTAGGAAAACAATTTATACATTAAAGAATCTCACACTCACGTGAATAATCTTGTAACTAAAAGTGACACTGCCACATGGTTAATAATAACGTTGTGTGCTGGATGCACAGAAAGGCTCTGGTGGATGCACTGTGCACAGCTGTCTCCATGCTTGGACAATGATACCTCCTGCTGTCACAGTGCTGAATGCTATTACTGCCCCTCAGTCCTGGCAGAGATAAAGGTAGAGACAGTTATAGATAGAAATAAACATTTACTTTCATTTCCAAACAATTATAATTTAAATTTAAAAAAACAAAAACAACAACAAGTAAAATGAAATCCTGATTTCTTTGTAGAGATTTCACCAGGAAGCCTATAGATAAATTCACATATAATTTAACGTTTACTGGAGAAGAAAGCATTACAATTTTGCTATTGGTTTCTTTGCCACAACCTCTACCTGTTGGATCTTATTTTGGATTTCAGGTGAGAGAAAGCAGATGGATGCTGTGCCAGGAATTCCCGAGGCTGTAAAACCCATGGAATTGTTTTGGCATTGAGGGTTCCTGTGGAGACACACAGTCTCCGCCTTTCCTTTGCAGTCTGGTTAATGAGCCTGTAAATAGAATTAGCTCAATCTAAGCACTGAAAATCTTAGCTGAAGTGAAAAGAAAACAAGATTAGAATAGCATACTTGTTTTGGTGCCACTAGTTTCCTGAGGAATGCAACAAGACAAATATAATGATAATAACAGGACAAAAGCATATGTGACCAAGGATGTGCGATTCATTATAAAACCACTATCAAGCATTATCAAACCTCTGCATTAAATTGTTCAGATATCAGAATGCTGGATGCTCAACTCAGAAGTTGGTGTTTTGCTGGTTCTAAGGAGATTCAGGGTAACTAAAGAAGGCATCTTATTTTTCTTTCCCCCCTCCCTCCCCACAGTACCATACTACATGCATACCCTTCTAATAAGGCTTGACAACTTTTTTTTTTTTTTTTTTTTAATATCAGATAAGGGGCCCAAAGAAAAGACTGCAAAGTAGAATTGTGAAGAACTGAATTTACACAGTTTGAGCAGTGTACTGAACTTTGGGGAAAGAGCGGGTAACACTATATGATTTATTAGCAAGGGGTTTTGAAGTTATCAAAGCTGAAAAAGCCATCTGTCCTCCCAAGCTTTTCTTTCCTCTGTATATCCAGAAGTACCTGTTTTAATGTTAGCAAACAGAAAAGGAAGGGCCCCCCCTTCTGACAGTGCTCCTGATCCCATATACACCTCCTTGGGCTGCCCTCTGACAGTCCTACACATGTTAGGGTCCTGTAGCTCCCCCCAAGCATTCCTGTGACCATGTGCAAACCACCTCCTGTCCCTCATTTACACAGGCTAAGCTCTTCCTTTGTCAGCGTAAAGCAGCAATTTCATTCTGCAGAAGCATGATTTCACTAGTTGCCACAGAGGAGCACTTGTAGATGTTATTTCCTTTTAGCCTGGGTCATACTGGGTGAGATGATCCCAGTTTGGTGGCTGAGATGTGCAGAGCCTGAATGATTCAGTGACTCATGCCTCTTATAATTTGCTTAGCCATTAAGCAATCCAATACTCACATCCTTTACTGCCTCTCTCTGCTCACCTCCAGGCACATTCATTGCTTAGTGAGGTGGAGAAATCACACCAGTCCAATCTGGGTTCAATATGGTCCTTCTGCCTCCTGGCCTTATAAGGAATCACCTTTGGGAATTCACAGCTAATAAATCTCCTCCGGGCTAAACACGATGAAGCTGATGTGATACTGCTACGCTGACCAAATGAAACACTATTATTTGTTTTCCATCCAGGTTTCAGTACATTTGTACATACATAAATGTTTCCTTCACCAATACTGATAGTGACCATATCTTCAATTAAGAACAGCACAACAATCCAGGCACTGAGCTTATCAACTAGAAGCCAGAGAGAAAAATCACAGAGTAGGCAGATCATCTTTCTCATACAGAGTTAATTTGCTGTTACATATGTAAACAGTAGTGTGCACAGCTGAAGATAAAAACCACAGCTTCAAGAGATTTTGGAGTCTCTTCCCCTCTCTCCTCCCCAACAATGATGTGGAAAAATGGATAGCAAACAACATGTAAGGATTTATCAAATTTTGAATAAAAGAAGTCCACAGAAAGATTCTAGTGATACCATTTGCTAGTAATAATATACCTAAATGAAAGTCCTTTATCTTATTTTCATCACTTCTACTCCCACATGCAAAGTAAAAGCTAAGCTGCATTGTTATATGTTATTACCTCTGGACTATCTGCTGTCTACAATCACAATAATGGTGTAATTTTCTAAGGAGAAAAAAAAACCAAACCGATAGGAGGAAAACACTGAAGATGATTTTCTCCTCTGAAAGCCAGAGATGCAAACAAAGACTCTAAATTAATAGTTGTATTTTTTGAGCCAAAAACATGAAATCTCATAAATGCTACCTAATGGAAATTCTGAGGGAGGCATGCCTCAGGTCAGATATAGGATTTTGGCAGATACTTGCCTGCTCAGCAACAATTTCCATACAGTCTGCAAGCAGTAGCATATTACATATCACTGCAGAAGAATAAATCTGGTTAAGAGAGAGTTGATAGCACTGGTTCTCTCCAAGGTAGAGTCCAAACCCACATATTACCAGTTTAAAGCCACTTGGTATAAACCAACCTGAAAAACATTTTCACAATGCAAGAATAAAATTTTAAAAACCTGAAGCCTACTCTCAGTACCTGTAAGTCCCTTTCATTTCTTTAAAAGCATCTCAGAGTAAAACCAGCAAAACTATGTAATTATATCTTTATTGTCTCCAAAACCTTTTAAGAGAGCATTTAAGTAAGGTCACTTACTAATGAAATGCTGACAGATCAAGGTAGAACTCAGTAGCTGTTTAGAAGAACATAGCAATATGAGGAGAAGACCACCACATCCAATTAGGATCACAGGGAAAGTTATTGATGCAGAATGCAACAACTTAGCTGGAATTTGTACAAAATACTGGAAGCACAGGTGCCTACTTTATAAAAATGGCTAAAAGGTCTTGTATCTGGTATACACATGCATATAAGTATTTAAGAGTCACAAGATGATAGAAGCGTGCTAGAATTATATTTAAAACTTATAGCTGAATTACCCAGAGATACAAGATTTTGTCTGTGAACAAAGCAACCCTGAAAAACTTACTTAGGCTACTTAACAAACCGTAGTTTCAGGAGGAGTAGTTCTAAACTGAGTTTTACGAGCATTAGTTATTTACTCCCATTTTACTCTAACATAACTGAACACTGGATTCATACTTCCAATACTTGTGTTACATTCATTTTTCTGTAACAGACCCAGTGCGTAGTCCACCTTCCTACTGGAAGCTAAGAGAAATAAATGTATAAAATTATGAGGCATCTCAGGACAGGGTTCCAGTATTTCTGATGCTGGTGAGGCTGTTTCACATGGAGCTCTGAGAATGGAAATGACCGTGAAGCTATAATATTGATTATACTAGGGAACAATATGACAGAACAACTACCTCTTATTTCACATGCTTCTAGACTCTCTTTAACTTATGGATCGTAAAAAAAATAATAATACATAAGGAAAAAATACAACTGCTCTTTTCTCCACACAGTTGTAAGTCTAACTTTTTGCATAATGTGATTCATTCTTGAATAATTTGGCTCACCTGACCTAATTGCAGTAATTTAAAGGGTATGTACTTAGGCTAAATTAGTAAGATAGCTTTTTGCTACTCTCATGTAGGAAAGATGCAGTGGATTGCATGCTGCCTATAAGAGCATGGAAGATTCTCAGAAGTCTGTCTGGGAGCAGATATCAGTCTTTTAGGCTGAACTGTTTAGCACCTCTCCACTGGGCTTCCTTGGGGGCAATTTCCTGAACTGTATGTTAAGAAGTATGTCAATAACTAACAAAAGAACCATGTTCTTTATTCCTTTCAACTTATTGATAAAATTGTAAGTGGTTAAGTTTGAGGATTTTACTGGAAATGATGTTACCAACATCAAGCTAACAGACTGGGCTGGTTCCTTGTCACTCATTCCTTCTCTGGAGCCCAAGAATGGATACAGTGTGTACACAACTGTAGTACCTATAGTATGTAAACCTCTAACACAATGGATAGAACAGCAATAACAATAAAGCAGCAAGGTCATAGACTGCAGCAAATGTGGACTTTTTCAAAAGCAACATCTGTTTTCACAGAAAAAAACAAACCAAAGCAAGGACATAATCTACCTTCAGAAGGCCTCAGGGATGCAGGGATTTCCAACAAGATATCCTTGGCTTCACTGCCTACTCTTAAATGAGGTCTGGGAAGGGATGGATCCTGGCTTCACCCCTTCTCGTGACACAGGTGAATTGCATGCACCTGAGCTCCCCTGGCTTGGTCCTGTCTTCCTAACAGGTGTTCAATGACTGATTCAAGCCCTGACTTAGCATTTCCACTACACAGTGATTCTCTGTTCAGGAGAAATCTCTTATTTTCTCCACATGTTTTGTGTTTACATATACTGACCATCCCATCCCAATGCCCAAATATTAAAATCAAACCAAGAAGAAAAAAAAAAAACCAATAGCCAAATGTTAAAAGAAGATTCATTGTTAAGAGAAGGAAATATATCATTAGTGTCAAATCTTGTGACTTTATTAATTTTTTTTTTAAAGAAATAACTGAATGAAGGTAACTTTGTTGAGAGAAGCTAGGAAATGAGAAGCACAAATATATAAATTGTCAGAATGCATCATCAGTGGATAAGCAGGGTTAGTGTCAGCATTCATTACAGGAGTGAATAAATTTAATTATACAGGAGAGACAGATGCTTAGTCAAATTCTATCCTTTTTATTTGTTGATATCTTGTTCCACAGATGGTACAAATGTGCATTTCAGTTCTTTGAACTCTCAGATGTCTTATGTCACGAATATAATCACTTTAGAGTCTGTAATCTGTTTCCTGCTGGCTATGTGTACTTGCCCTGAAAAGTCACATTTACTCAGAGAAGATACACAGCTTGGAATGTCAAGATGAAACCTTGTGTGTACATACCTCTTTCAAGGGGCATTCTCCACTATGCTTTCCTGCTTTCTTGTAGAGAAAATCCTGCATACATTTGGTTTTTGTTCTCATAACCAGACACAAACATGTTTTCCAGTGAATAATTGGATTGCCATGAAACTAAGTGACAAGCCAATTTCCTACTAGCAGAGAATAAGTTATTAATAGTATTTGAAGTATTTTTAAAATGTTGTACAAATTAATTCTATATTACTTCAATGCTACATTAGCTTTTTAAATCACTTAGATATCATCAAATCTTCCACTTTGTCTGGAACTAGAATGAAGTGGTTTCAATGTTAAAAAATATACAGCATCATTTAGAGGAGATTAAAAATATTATAAATATGTTTTGCGAAATGTTTCTGTTGTAGAAGCTCAGATTTCCTTACTTGTGGCAATTCATTGCAAAGCACTTGTATTTTATTTAATTAAAAAAAAAAAAAAAAAAAGAGTAGTAAGAAGAAGATAATTTCAGCAGATTTCTAAGAGGAGATTACACTGGTAATCATATAATACCATGATACAGCCTGTTTTGGCATAGGCAACAGGCTCAATGTCTTATTTAGGTACCTTCTGGCCCTATTTGGGTAATTACATAAAAGATATTTTGAAACAAGCATTCTGCTACGAAATACTAATAATTCAAAGTCAGCTTTTAGTAATAACGAACAACATTTGCTATCAAATCTCCTGTGGGCAAGCAGCTATATTACAATGAGTATCAATCCACCCCCTAAAATGAATTTCAAAAGGTATCTGCATGCAATATTAGTACTGACCATTTTTATTCTCTGAAAGATGAATAAAAGTTAGTTTTAACTCCAATAACTTATTATTTTTACTTATTTTTTTTCTGTGTTAGTAGTATTAGTTGATAATGTAGCAAACTAATGTAGTTGATAGCACAGTTGATAATACAGCGAAATAGGTACAGCTGTTAATATAGTGACATTTCCTTTTTGAAAGAAATATGAGAACTACTAATGCTAGAAAGTGCCACTAATAAATTGTGTTCCTGTTTTACAGGTGAAAAATAAGTAATTTCATATTTTCTTCTGAAGAAGCGTGATTTTGGGCAGAAGTGCAGCATTTAATGTCTCTTGTTCAAAAGAAAGCTGCAATAACTGCCATCTAATTGCTGAATGATTGGAGCTCACATTTCCAAAATCTTGTCCAGAAAGCCTCCTCAGATGCCTGAAGCTCTGCAGCTGCTCATGTATTATCATTCTGGAATGGCTGAACATCTAGGGACTCATTTCTTGCCTATACCTGTCTGAGGGGCTCAGGCTTCAGGATGCCATTCATTATTCACGAGGCTAGAGAGAAAATGAAGCTTAGAGAGTGCATAGGGAACATTTGCCAGGAAACTGGGAAAGGAATGTTATTTTCGATGCTGCTCTAGGTGATTATATGCATTTTACTTCAGATGGAGAAAATGAAAGTAAAGCACTGTAAGTATGGATTTCCATGCTTTGTGTTCATATGTTTTACTACATTTATGGATCTCCATGCTTTGTGTTCATATGTTTTACTGCATTATATTGAATAGACATCCAGAAACTTGAAGTTTCTATAGCATTTATACTAAATATATATACCTGTAGTAAGGTGCTCAATATTGCTCCAAGCTCTGCTTATGACTTCTTGTGGTGACAGAATTTGCTCACCTTACTGTGGTCCTTCATTTCTTTATTTGCCGCTTGTTGCCCCAATTAATTAGTTTTCTCCTATTCGTTTGTTCACGTTCCCTTGGTGAAGTCCTTTGAGAAAAACAAGAACATAGAGCCATGGTAACTGTGTGATAATAGCAGTGGCTTAGTTCAATTTAATATCACTGCGTTATTTTGTAGCAAATTGTGACTGATTTTCTTCTGCTCTGTTAGTCTGTGAGAAGGCCAGCATCACAGAACACTGAGTCATGGCTCTCTTCCTAATTGCTGTAAGCTTACATAAAAAGAAAATTTTGGTGACTGAGGTATGGCTGGTAGGTGAATCAAGCGTAGCAATGAAAGGTGTTCCCATCACCAACTCCTCTTCAGTGTTGAGGATGACAATTTTCACTTCAGGTGTAATGTGCATGAACAGCCATGCATCTACAGATCTTGTGGAAAACTCTTCCTTTTTGCCTTCTTCAGCAAACAAAAATTGCATTTACACAAATTCCTGGAATGTCTTTGTCTGGGTTCGTCATGTACAGTTCTGACTTTTTATTCAAATAATACAATTTCTCCCTTTCTTCCTTAGTGCTAAAAACTACACAATGGCTCTTTAATATTTAATTGATGATATCATTTTACAGGTTTTAGTTTAAAGGTAACCATAGCACAAACACATTCATTATTAAGCGCTGAATAGCAGCGTAGGTTCTTGGGAATCCTCTGGCTTAATATGAGAATCCTCATCAGAAGAAAACAGCGCTGGTATTGTTGTTAAGCGTGACAAACTGGCAGACCCGATGGACACCACCCTGGAACAATGCAAACTGCTTATATCAGTGGAAGAGACCATGTTTAAGGGTGAGGTGAAGGCGGAAAATGAGAGGCTGTCAAGGAAAGTGCGGTTCCGTGTGGCATCCTCACACAGTGGCCGGGTGCTGAAGGAGGTCTATGCTGATGGGGAAGCCACCGACTCACTGGACTCTGAATACACCAGCAGCTCAGAGACTGACCAGACCAGCCGGCTGAGCGAGGTGGAGGGCCAGCAGAATGGGCACGGTGGCTCTGAGTGTGATGAAAATGAAAATGAGCAGGATGACTTACTCATTTTAGTCCGAGCCACAAAAGAGAAGGGTTTTGGTACAAAGCGAGTCAACATTCTCAGCAAAAATGGCACAGTCAGAGGTGTCAAGCACAAAGTCAGTGCTGGACAAGCCCTCTTTGACAACTTGTCAAAAATATTTCAGGTAAGTGATGAGTTCAGTTGGCTGCAAGCCCAGTATCTGTCTTTTTCAGCTCCTCACATTATTATTTTCCTTTGTCCAGAGCTCTCTCATTGATGATTTTTCAGACTCTGAATTCAGTTCTGCCTCATCTCCCTTGCAGTCCACTGGCTGCTCTTGCATGCAAAGGCTCATTGCTCTGTGAAGTTTTTCTTTCAAAACTGACCTAAAATGTGATGACTAGTACTGGGTATGCTGTGTTTCCCATGTCAGAATCAGATAAGAAATGGAAGAATTAACAAGAGATCTGCACAGTTGATCTGTATGGAGACGCATTGTGTTTCCACTCCTGTTATATTAATTGTAATGAGTTTGCAATATAAATATGTATACTTGTAAATTCCATTGTGTTTAATCTGCAAAGTAGATCAAATTAGATGCAGGATGGCAGCAATGAAAGTTTTCCCACATGAAAATTTCAGAGGAATGAAATCTTAGTTGGAGGTCTCTTTCATTTATGTCTGTTTTCCACTGAAGAATATCTGTATTTGAAATGGTATATGCCACATTGACCCCATAGCTAGAGAAAGACAGATCTCATAAAAAAAAATTTGACATAAAGTTCTAAAAATGTAACTTCACATATATAAACTATGTAGATATGATATTCAGGTCTTTAAATCTTTAATATTCAGTCAGGAGAACAACAGGTATGGAAACAAACTCTAAAGTTTATTATAATCCAGGATTACACTGCTTGATTTGAATTGCCTGTAGTTTACTTCAGTGCATCATTCTTAAAAAAAGTATGCAGTTTTAAAACACAAAGAGTTTGATAATAGTAATTATTGCTCTTTAGTGTTAAAATGAAACATTCTAAAAGTTCTTTGTTACTTTGAAATTGTCATTTCATAATACTTTAGAAATGGCTGCTGACTGACACTGTCTTGCTACTGTATATGAACTTACCCCCCGTGCTGTACTTAATATTTTTGTCCATAATGATGTTTCTTTGAGAGATGGCTGTTTCAAGGATGGAATAGCTGTAATGCCTGTGTTTGTCACAGAGCAGTCACATAGCTTGCTTTCCCTATACATATTCATTGGAGACTTTCCCTACTCTTACAGAATTTTAACAAACTCAGTGAGGACTTCTCTAATTAAGTCTCAGTTAAGAAGTCTTAACTGGTGCATGTCTGTTTTCCAGCCCTGATTCTAAATCCCATTCCATGTTGTTTTGCTACAGAGTATACTATCTCACTTCACTACCAGCCTCATTACCACATAAATTCTTCCTTCTACATCACTAACACCAAGCTAAGAAATTTGAATCAACAAAACAAACAAATAGAATCATCCGTAGGCATTTACACCTCAATTAGCATCTCTCTTGTCTTGCTCTTTCTATCTCCAGTTCTAGACTCAGAGGTTCAGGGACTGAAGTTAATATAATTGGATAGCAATAAAGTTTTATTCCTAGGAAATCGGCACTATTTCTATGAGATATTTTGCCAGAAGAAAGGAAGGCTTAGAAGTAGTCATAGCTATCTGATAGCTTCAGAAAATGATACATAGTAAAGTCAACCATAGCTGTCCATAATAAGAACTGGTAAAATAATAAACAACTTAAAAAATGATAAGGATATTTAATTTGTAGTATTTTACAATATAAGAAACTGGGAAAATTAACCTAGATGGAAATTAACAACAGTTCTTCATACAGCAGTTAAATAGATTTAAGAAATCTGTGCTAGAAGCACTGCAAAAGCAATAATAATACAGATTACTATTGTAAAGCAAATGAAGACAATGTATGAGAAGTACAGCTTCTTGCTTAGGCAGATCTAGATGCCTGATTCCTAGAACTGTGTAATCTTACCTCAAGCGCCTGCTGGATCAAAGAGATATATTCAATGATGCAGAGAGCATCAAGATTTAAGGCTTTGTCACAAACAAGTTCCTGTTTCTTTACAGATAAATTTTAAAGTGTACTGAAAATGATTGTTTGCATATCTTTTAAGTTATATTGTGAACTAATTTTCTGTGCTATGTGGTAAGCACAGAGAAGAGAAAAACAAAGTTTGTCTTTGGCGCTGGTTGAAAATGACCTGATTTTGATGTGAAATAAGATCATACTCCATCTAATTTCAAATGAGTACAACTTTTAGGATGATGTTGTAGGATAACTTTTCATTTTCTGCAAGTATGTTCCAGACAATTGATTTTCCAGTAACACCACATAAAGAGCAACAGGAGTTCTCCATCCAAAGATTCAATAAGATAGAAACATCTATGTTAGAAGATATAAACAAACAAACAAACAAAAACCTCTTAATCTGGGCACTTTCATACATTTTTTCTTGATTGTGAGGCCATCTGTTTCATTCCACTTCTCTTGGGCAAGCAGCACTTAACATGTAAAAGTAGGTAAGATGTATATGGAATTTCTTAACCATGTGAAAAATTTGTCTCTGCCCCTCTGTTGATTCAGCAGTAGATCATCTCATTATACATGTCTCAGAGTCAAAGCAGATACTTGGAATCTCATGGTATACTCATCTTGACAGTCCAGAACCCCAAGTACTGATAATTTCTTGAATACAAGCACTTAGTATTTAATGGATGATTTATTAACTAAAATGTGCATGGAAGAAGGCAAATACTGAACATGAGTGTTTTGTGACCATCAAGTAGGGGTTTTTTTTGGAACTTTTCTGCAGCATCATTATTACGATCCTTTAAATTCCATCTGGAAGTCCCTCCACTATCCTATTATCCAAAATCTCCAAGTATTCATGTGGTAGTGGAGAAGCACTTAATTCAGACAATCTAGGGATAAAAAGGAATTTGTTAACTAAGCTTTGTTAAGTCATTCAGTCAAGACCTTAGATGTCTGGTATTCAGAAAAAAATTATAGCATATCTGTGATAAAAGCACTTGTGTATTTTTAACATTCCATGGAATAATTGTATTTTACAATATTTTTTCCCACAATCGCTAACCACGCTCTTTCTACAGAATTAGTTCAGACATCACTTCCCCACAACAGTCTTATCCAAAAAGCTTTGTATCTTCTGGAGTTCTTGGGAAGGTGAATAGTATGAAATATGTAATACAGGAAATATTTATAGGAAGAAATTTTTTGTTATTATTTTTTGATACAACTCTGTTCTCAGTAAGAATGTCTACTGCCAAGTAGATGTGCATCCTCAGCTATGTATTTCTGCAACCACGTGCTGAGCACTTCCATCACCAGCACAACCAGGGGCCTGATTTCTGCTGTACCATAAGATGACAAACAAGGTCCAACATATTGGCCTGTCCAACAATTGTCTTGTGTCCTTGTCAGTGAGATGTCTCCATGGTACAAGGCAAAACAGCATGCATGTGGGTTGTCAACTCAGTTCCAAGGCAGGCCATACTAAGGGCAGAAAGGTGAGAAGAAACCAGCCCAAATCACCTTCTGGGAAGCACAGTTTTTGTGGCAATCTCTCCAGCTTTTTCAATGTAGGGGCAGATGCTACAAGGAGAACATTCCTGTGGCAGGCATCTTTCAAATGGGCAAGGTCACTGCAGCTCCCCAGTGTACATCCTATCTTACCCACAGCTCAGCCCATCCCAACACCAAGTCCAGCCCATACAATCCCACAGTCATGCTCACGTGCCATCTACATACACCTCATGTGGGACCTGAGGGGCAGCTCATTCTCACAGGCTGCCGTGATTGAACAGTTGGAAACATTTTACCCACAAGAAATATGCACAGTTCAAAAAATACTGAATAATGGAAAGGAACAAGAGCTCTTGGCCTCCCTGGTCACACACACACACTCTCAAAATAAGTGAAATTATCTCCTTCTGAAACATTAAAACTGACAGCTCCAGCAGCTCTGGAGCTAGGGGTCTGACCTGCTAGTAGCTCCTCTTCTCTGCATATCTAAAATAATTGTCATACATCAACACATTTTTTTTTTTTTTTTTTTTTAATATTTAACTTACTTCTGAGAACTTAAAATATGGTGCATGACGGATGAATCCTGTGTTATCTTGTAGAAAAGTAGAACAAATTATTCTTGTTTCCTTGAAATAAATGGCAAGCAAAAATCCTTGAGTTCCCTGGCACTACGAAGTAGGCAATGATCATTTCACGCCAGAGCTGTTTTCCCACCCAGTGTGTGTAGTGATGGAACTCAGCCAAAGTCTTCGCACAGGTCCCCCTCATTTTCACATTTCAGCATGGGTCTCTTTCTCTAATCTCATGCTTATACACTTCACTGGCCTTCCAGCATACTCTGAAAGGTTTCTTTCTGCTAAATTAGCTACAGATCTCATGCTCAGGCTGGGCTGCTGATGTCTATTATGAAAGGGCAGGCCTAGTTAACAAACTTGATTAATGCCTTTGTGAATACTGCATCAGAAGGGATGTGGGAGAAGAGAGACATAATGTGTTTGGTTAAGTTGCACTGGAACTTTGGTTAAGTTTGCACTAGATATTTTCCAGTGCAGTATCTCAGGCAGAGCTAATATTTAAGGTTTTGAAGTGCAAGTCAATATTCAGTGAGATAAAAACTTACTAATACTTGGAGAAAGAAATTGGAAAGAGTTAAGAATCAGGTGGAAGTTTGTAATGAGAATGAGAGCTTCTGAATTGGTTAGACTTGTAGTCCTCTCTTTTTACTTGTTAGTGACCTGGAACAGTGAATACACTGCAGGACATGCAGGACATGCATAACTTACAAAACAAGAAGGGCTGCCTAACACCAAATCACAACCAAAATAAAATGAAAGACAGCAGCAAATGCAACAATCTTCCAAAGAAGGCAGATGTTACAAAATTGCTACAGTTGAGAAAGTTACATTAAAAAAAAAAAAAAAAAGTGATTACAAGAGCTGGTTTCTGCACAGCCACTATCTAAAAAATGTCAGAATAGCAGAATAATAAAGAAAAGTCCACGAAGATCATCTAGTCCAACTATCAACACATCTCCACCATGCCCACTAACCATGTCCCTCAGTGCCACATCTTCCTGTTTCTTGAACACCTCCAGAGATAATGACTCCACTACTTCCCTGGCAGCCTGTTTCAGTGCATTACTACTCCTTCTGAGAAGAAATCATTCCTAAAATCCAACTTGAACCTTCCCTGGTGCAACTTAAGTCCATTACTAGATGTTCAGGCCTGAGCATTTCTAACTGGAGCCTGGAATTTGTCAGTACTTAGAATACTAGTATTTATTTTTGTCATGTTCTCCTTTAAATCAGTAATAAAACACTAAACTCAGATAAAACTTACTAGGCTGTTAATGATATTTTAGTATTTGCCATTATTGGACTTGAAAAATGCATATTTGACTTAAGATTTAAAATGATGAGTAATCAGACTATAAACTACATAAACCTCTGGAAGTGAAGTATAGTCTGTGAGTCCAAAAAGATTAAGCTGACTGTTTTTAGAAAAAAAATGTAGGTAAGAGGAGTCTTGATTTTCCAGTATACTCAGTATTAGGAAGCTAAGCAAAAAATCCGTAGTTGTATTTGTCACCCCTTCAAGACAGACTCAGTAACTGAAAAAAAAAAAAAAAAAAAAAAAATTGCTAGGCTTTTATACTAACAGTCTGATTAGCTCATCCCAGATGTCAATCCGACCTGCCAGCACACTGTGAGACCTCAAAATTACCTTTGCTCTGAAGTGTTGTGATCCTTCCCTTAGACAGATTGAATGACACTCCCCAGCACAGTCTGTGAACAACCTTGATGTTTGGGTCTCAAGCATAACCAGGTTCTTCCAGGAACAGGATGCAGACAGCAGTGAGAAGATCATTCTGCACTCTGCAACTTCTTTTTGCTGGTGAGAAAGCAGCTTCTAACAATGGATGGATACTAAACAGAGTTACCTCAGGCTGATCCCAGTCTGAGGGCCCACAGCCCCAGCAGATTGTGCAGCCCACTGCAAAAAGCTAGAGGTACTGCTGTGTGAAGCATACGCCACGTGGCTATTTTCCCAGAGAGATTTATTAATAAGCCTCATCCCCTGGCCTTTTACTTAACAGAGGAAAGAGCAAAGAAGTTAAGCTTACGCTGCAGTGAAAAATGTATTGATGGGGTACATATATGTAATACTAGAGCAAATTATAACTTCAGGTATAGATTAAAAAACTCCAAAATGAAAAAAAAAAATAGGCTTATGAAGAAAGACCTCATCCAAAATTGATTTTCCAAACCACCTTCTCTGAAAGGCAGTAAAAGTCTTTTATTAAATGAAAATTTGACTAATGATCTGCCTTGGCCATGCCTCTGCATCTCATCATTGACAGGACCTGACAGCTCCCTCCTACACACCCTGTGTGAACTACAAAACAGGCTTTCCCTTGCCTGGCTCACCTGCAGGTCTCCATGCAGTAGGTGTCCTCTGAGCATGTGCAGTGAATCTGATCCTACACAAAAATGCACATAAGCAGATGCTGCTTTGTTACGGAATATGTCTGCAGGAGGCAGTGGTGGGAGGCAGCTCCAAGCGAGGCTGTCACAAGACAGACAGCATGAATAAGTTACTAGGACAGGAGTGGGGGACAGGCATGCTGACTCTCAGCTTGCCATCCCAAATACTACAGTTCAGCATCATGCTTAATTCCTATTTCTTTATTCTTCCCACTTAAGCATTATACTGTGATGACATTTGTTTAACATGGAAACATATTAGAAGAGCCTGTAGCTTGCTTGTTAGGGATGAGATCGAAGTATGTAGACATGATTCAAAAGACTGCAAATAGAAATGTTCTGCTACTTCTCTGTATGCCTTCTTTTTGAAGAGAACAAACCAGTGTGCTTGCTCTCTGGCAGCAAACATGAATGCCAAATGGAATGTGATGCCTCCTGACTGTACTGTGCACAATTCCTAAGCATGCTGGCCTTGGGAAATTCTCTGAATTGAAGAGTCATAAGCAGAGACACTTAAGGTGAAAATGCCATATATGCTTCCCATCCTCTTGATTTTAGTTACGTGAACCATCCTATTATGCTTAATTACCAGTATCAGTTTTGTACATTCATTGCTGACGGTTGAGTGCAAATTAATTACCTCACAATCAGATACTTAAGGGTCTCCACTGCACCTGAGTATCTCAGGTGAGGCATATTTTAGTTATATTTGCAATTAAGGAAGGAAATATTTTGCTACATTGGCCCAATTTGTCACTAGTTTATACAATCACACAGCTGTGCAACTGCAAAAATATGATAAAGAGGACAGAACTAATTTTTTTTTCCCAGAAATATTAGTTTTAAAGAGTGAGGAATTTTATTTACTTTGGTGGTGTGGTTCTGCAATCACATACTAAAGATTCCATTTTATGCCACAAAAAGTATTGCACTTATTAGCAAATTAATTATGCTACAATTCCCTGTAGTTCGGTGAACCTAGAATTGCTTCAGTTCTTCATTAAGGTTTGCAAAAGTGATATTTGCAAAATCTAGTTAGACAAAGAGATGTGTGCCAGATAAATGCTCTGTTACAGTGACACAGAAAAGCAGCATTTTAACAGTTGCCCTAAAAGACATTTCAGGAGTCACCTGCTGCTGATTCAGTTGTCATGTAGGTGTCATTAATGACCACCTTCTTCCTTAAGGGAGAAGAGATGAAGTCATGCATTATTTAAATACAATGTTTGCTGGACAGTTCTAGTATGTCAACAGCCTGCTCTGACATTAGTCTGTTACTGCTGACAGTTCATTATACACTTCACCAGCACAAGGTAAACTATTAGAGGTTTGGAAAAACTAAATGGTTAAAGAGATGCTGCTTTTTCTGCCTGGAGTTTTAATATGTGACTGTTAAGTTTGACAACCCATAAATTTTTAGCTTAAGTGCAATAAAACGTGCTTTAGAATGTAATTTGTCAGAGAGAAGAATATTACTTTCATGCATGAAGAAACATCCAAACTAGATTGTAAAAAGCACAAAAGTAAAATCTTACTAAAAATCTCCTAAACCTTATAATTTAAATAGTAATTAGGGCAGCATCCTCAGGCTGGTAACTTGGAAAACAGGCAGGAGAAAAAAATACAGCTTTTCAGCCAAAGTGGCAGACCTCTGCACACTTGTATTCTGGAGAGCCTGTCACAGCATGTCTTCATGCCTTCCATGATATAAAGCAACATAAATGGTCACAGATGAGCAGCTGGAGTCAGTGAGGTAGAGACTCATTTCACACATGACAAGAAAGATGACACAAAAGCCATCTGCATTGCTAGTACAGATTTTGGAAAATAATTTTAACAAATCTAGTACAATTTTTCTTTGTAAGGATATCTAGAGACAGCATCCATCATAATGTCAAAACAGTATGTCTTCTGTAACCCCCACAGTAACACTGCATGCAAACTTGCTCACTCTCCCCTCATCACAAATTAAAACGGGAAAACTTACTGGCCAATATTCCTACAACGGTAATGCTAAGTGCAATGTTTTCTCTTGCAGTGGCAAATCAATGCTGGCAAAGAAATATCTTTTTAAGAGTTGAAGACTGGTACAAGCTTTAAAGACGTTAAGAATAGACAAGAGTCATGCAATATTACTTAGTAAATACCTATTTCCTTGAGCAACTTCTGTGGTGAAGAAAGCGGTCTGTTTCTACACCTGCAGTTACAGCCTTTAAAATAAAATGTTCTTTTCCTGCCTGGCTGCTCACATCCCAAATGACAAAGACTCTCCCTCCTGGCCATACAGACAGCTGTGAAACATTTTGTTCAAGTGCAAAATATCACAAGAGACAGACTGACAGTGACAACGAGAAGTTTTAACCATTACCAGTAGAGTTCCTTCCACGTATAGCAGGTCTTAAAGTCTGCTCCTGGAGAACATCCCTTTCCAGGTGTGGGCCAGTGCCCTTTATCTCCAAATACACACTGGCAAAAATCCAATTGCTAAATCCTACAGTAGTCCAAAAATATAACCAACAGCCTCTCCAAGTCATAAACTTAGACATTCATGATGATTAAAAAAAAAAAAGTCACCTCCTAAACTGTTTGTTCAGAAAATGATTGTTCAAATGCCTGCAAGATTTTGCAGTGGTGGTGATGGATTTGTATCTGCTGGATGGTCAGGCTTTCAACAACTTCCTTGGTGCATAATGTTCTCATAAATATTCATGAGAGAGACTGTGGACTAGAAGTGTACTCTTTCAGCTCAATATTCGCAGCTGCACACAGGTGACAATGTCTTTTTTTTTGTTGCCACTGACTAGAAACAGTATAACCATGTAGTGTCTTCCACCAGATAATTTCATCCACAGTAGCTCTAGCAGTTTGCCTTTTGAAGTAATAACAGACGGTGATGTTAGAATAAGTGTTGTTACTGATATAGAATCATAGATTGCTCTGATTGGAAAAGATCTTGAAGATCAAGTCCAACTATGACCTAACCAAACTATCCTAACAATACAGATTTGATGCAGGAGATTGATTAATAGCTATGCAAAGGGAAAATGGAAGCATTGCTCCAAAGCTAAACTATCACAGCAACTGCTTTTACATTAATATTCTTTGTCCACAATACATTTATTATTGAAGGAATATTACTGTAGGAGATGAGTAATAATAACAACTTACATTTAAAAAAATACATATTGCCCAAGTTCTGATTCAGACCACAGCATTAAGCTGCTCATATTGTCCCTGCTAAAAAAAAAAAAAAAAAAAAAGTTATTCCAACTGCTGAAGTGATACATACACATTATAACTATATCAGTAGACATTTTGTCTAACAGGTGGAGGAATTGGTAGGAAGCATACAACCTGTCACATTCAGATTTTCAGACATCTTATCTATCTGGTTAAAAATGCCAAAAAATCCTACAGCTTCGGTTTTTCTAGCAACAATGCCTATAATTGTGCACTACTGAGATTATTCTTTTTTGCTCACACAGTAGTGGTGGATGAGTCATGATGTCCCTTTTTGTATATCTAAGCTGGCAATGACAGTACAGGTTATTCCAGAGCAGAACTAGTTTATGTATGCTGTCTAGAAGCTCCTCCTTTGTCTGCATGAAGGTCTCCAGCTCTACATTTCTTTTAGGAATCCATCAGATTAGAAAAGGAATAAAGCACCACACACGTGCAATGCAGATGTATCTTCAATATAAAGTAAGATCTTGGGTGTTTAACTAGCAATTAATTACTTAGAATTAGAAGCATCAAATCTCTAGATATTAAGTAACAAGGAGATAGCTGAGAGTTCCAATTTTGTAAAGTAATTTAGGTCCCTCATCACTCAATGCTAATACAGAATTAAGTGCTATAACATGAAGGGTTTCCTTTTCACCACTACCACATATTGAATGATATGGCTCCGTTGCTTTAGGGTAAGGCAGAGTCAGTGCTCTGTCAAGGCTTTTCTTAGGCAGTGGACAGCTCAACTTTGCTCTTTGTTTCACTCAAAACACAGTGGTGATACAGTGCTCTGCATGCATCTAAAAAAATTGCATTTTTTTCTTAACCATGCAGAAAAAGGATGACATCAACTTGTTAAAGGTTAGCATGTTTTATCTCAGCAAAGATGAGTAGAATTTTCAGGTAGAAGTTTTATAGAGCCATGGGAAAGAAAAAAAAAAAAAAAAAAAAATCACACCATGTTCCACTTAAGTGCCAGATATCTGGAAAAGAAAAGGAAGCATATGAGGAGACTGATGGTCTCCCAGTTTTGCTCAATATTTCTTATGAGCTTCAGAATCTCAGTGCATCTCCTTCTAGTTGCCGTTCATAAGAATAAAACAATAAACTCTGACAGAAAGCTTGATATCTGCCAGATTCAAAAACTCCAGGGCGTATTCCAAATCAAAATTAGACTTCATTTGAAAATCTTTCCTCTGATTTATATTTAGGCTGGAAAAGACCTTCAAGCACCAAGTTCAATGCTTTACTGAACAGAAAGGTAAATTAAAAAGAATTGATTATGATGGAGTTTTTTCCTGCTGCTAATTGCGGGTTAGAAGTGGTACCTTAATCCATTTATGCTATTCTGTTCTTTTGCTGATGTCCGAGAGAGACGAAATAGTTCTGTTTTGTAAGACAGACTGACCGCAGGCATAATTAACTCACAATGTAAATTTCCAGCTGATTAAATCCAAATGACAGGAGCTTTCTTTCATGACAGTTTGTACTCGTGCATTATCTTTATCACTAGGAAATTTACCAGTTGCAGCACTGGTACAAATAAGATACAGGTCATGGCCTATTCTTTTGTTTTGTATGTGTTTTTTTTTTTTTTTTTTTTTTTCTTTTTCTTTTTTGTGGTATAGCGAAGAAACTCTATTCATCTTATGAAGCATATTGTGGCAAAGACAACAGAGGTATGTCACATCATGAATGGGATCCCAGCTACCAACCAGTTTGTTCTCCAGCGAGCAACTTGATGAATTCCATCTGTAAGAAGCTCAATAGACTGGAGTTCACCTGCATAGGCCAGCAATACCTTTTAACTGTAGCTGATGTTTGGAAATTGCAGAGGGGATCAATGTGCAAGCTCACTGCAACTCTGTTTAAGTGTAAAATAATTATCAGAGATCAATATATATTATTATTATTTACATGCCTCTTCAACATATAAGATTACTCAAGAAATATTTTGGAAAAAAATGAAGGATTAATGAAAGACAGGAGAAAGTATAAAGAATAATTATTTCTTAAAACAGAAATCAATCTGACCAAGAAGGACAGTGAAGCAACCTTTTCCTTTAAAATTCATGTGCCTGCAAACAAAAATAGTTTCCCAAAGTTACAGCCAATTTAAAAAGAAATGGGCCAGAGCAGACACTAGTTTTCATAACAGCCACTTGCTGCTGATCAACACAATCCTGCAGTATGAAGTGTTCCACTGAGGGAAGCAGCAGTGATTATAGGCAGAAGGGAGCAGCATGCTCAAACAGCTCTCATTCAGAGCCGTGCCTTTTGCTGACTTTTTCACATGATTTGAGGTATCAAACAGCTTTATCTTTATCTGGCAGCCCTCAGCAAGCCCTGATTTACTTCACTACTGTCTAAAACCATCCTTAAAAGATATTCTCAAGTAGGACACAAGCTTTCCAATAATCCTACCTGGACAGGCAACTCAAGATATCTTGAACAATGTGGTAAATAAGGACGAGTAAGAGCTGTCTTATGACTGAAGAAGATAGGATTTGGTCCCTGAAACTGAGCATGCTGTGTAAGACAAACGTATTGCGCTTTTCTGTAGTAATTCAGCGTGACATAATGATAAATTGTATACAAGTCAATCTTAGAACTTACTTGTCAGTTAGGAGTCAATTGGACTCATACCAGAGTCCAAGTACTAGGATACAATGTTTCTACTCCAGAAAAGAAAAAGTATTCAAAAAATCCTACTCATATTAATAGAAAGGAAGTCCAAAATAAAACCTAGTACGTGAACTGACAGTAATTTAGCATGCAAGAAAAACAGTTAGTAATTTATTAGGTACTTCATATATGTATTCAAACATAAGCAAGTAAGTATAGATAAAGTTCTGTTTTTGGGTAATTGGCCAGATACTGAATACAAGTCAGAGCTCTTTCAAGTTGACCTACACGCTTTTATTTGAAGCCCACCTTCTTTTTTAGGCTTGAACTAGAAAACAGAAAGACCCAGAAAAAAACGTATATAAAATTAAAGCTTGATTGAGAAAATCCATTCTATTCTATTGAATATCCTCTCTCATTTTATCCTGTTTCTCAGTGTTACCAGCAATAAAGAGAGAGGTAAAATAAATGCTGAACAAATGTTTAATAACAGTTCTTCTCCATATAGCTACACATAACCAAGCAGTAATTGAACTGTTAAGCAATAGGAAATTAAACAGTAGAGATATCATCAAGAACAAAGCCTCACTCTTAGATTACCAGGATTTGAAAATAACATCAGTATTAAATGTACAAGTCTGAACAATTTACATGATCCATCTGTGGTTCATTGTTTCAGTCCTCTGGCCTCCCTCACTACCTACAGAAGCAGCTTTATGTAGGCAGATGCTATGCAGCTCCAGTCATACATTTTTAATTTACTGATGGCAATATTTCTTCCAGTAACATGTAGTAGACTTCCCCCTTCCCCCCCCCCCCCCCCCCTTAAATTAGTTAGTTATATTTTCAAGGTAATTTGGAGAAGTAGCAAAGATCTTCTAGTTTGTCTGTTCTCTGTTGTGTTAGTAGACACAGAAAACTTGGAAGAATTATATACTACAAACCTATCATCTTTGTTTACCTATTTTATTTGGCTTTCCATTTTTCCAGATACTTAAATGTGTCTATACTTTTCTCATGTACAAAGTACACTGCATAAACTGCCACAGACACATTCTGTCTTTAGAGCAGCAGGTAAACTGCTGCAAGTGATCAATGTAGAAAACCAGATCTTTTCTTTTGCTTTATTATTATTGTAATACATAAATTCTCAGAAAGATCACTTGAAAGCTCTGCATAGATCAGACATGCTACTGGAGTTAATGTGACTTTAAATACAGTGAATGTTCAGACCCATAAACAGTCACATAGTTCATACAGCAAAATAACATTACATTGTTTTGTAATCATTGAGCCCGGGTATAGCTGAATTCACTTCTAGACCCAGACTTTGTCAACAGTTTACATTTAAGGAATTACATGCACAAAAAATCAAACAAGATGGGACCTTAGCAAGGCAAAGAAAGCCTAAAACTACTAATCTAAGAGGTGATCATAGGGAAGCTAACAAAGTCTAGAGTAAGCAATCAGTCACTTACCAAGGATCTGAATTAGAAAGGCATCTTGATATCAAGGTGTAAAAGATCTTCATGCAGGCATAATCACAAGAAGCATCCCTGCTAAGGGAAAATCCTATTATACAGCCAGCTACCATGCAAGAGAACTTTATAGAACAGCCTGGAGTTGAAAAGGACCACAACAATCACCTGGTTTCAGCCCTCCTGCACAAAGAGGACCACCACTAGCCCAAAGGGGAGCCTTGGGTTGCTCACTATTTATAGGTTAAGATAATTGCTTTGCATGCTCAATTGGTCCTCAGCTGTCAAACCAGGTGTCTGCTATCAATTGTTTCAGCCCCCAAATTTGAGGCAGATTTGTAGCCGTTAATCTGTTTTAGAAAGAATGTTATCAGCAGTGTTGCTCACTGTCAACATGTACAAGACTTATCTGTAAGGATAGGTCAAAGGAGAAAGTTGAAGGAAGAAAGGTGGTGATGAGCATCAGGGCTGGTGAACTGTCACAGATGAATTAAATAGTTCATAAAAAATCTCAGGTGCTAGCTATGCAATGTGTAAGACTATATCAGAAAGAAAGGAGAGGAATGTTTGATTGCTAGGGTTTGGAAGGTTTTCAGGAATGGCTTTGAAGGTATTCTACAATAGTTTTAAATCCCCTATGTTGACAGAGCTAAGATGGTTAGATGCACGCATTTGCATGGGTTCAGAGAATTCCTAACAGTCCTACCAGAAAAGGAAGAAATGCTCTGAATTCATCCCATTTCAGGAATAAACTGTGACTGATAAAAAACTTTGAGGATTTTGACTCTGTCTTATTCTAGCCCATTTTTTTGCTTATGGCGTTGGTTTGCACCAGAAAGGCAAACAGATCATTTACAGATGGATTCTGCTACAATTAACAGGACTTGTTTTACAGAGGGAGAGGAGAGATTCTTGTTGGGATATCTGAAGAAACTGAGCCTGCCCAATTTGTTGCCCACACAAGTCTTAAGACAGATATGTATTTCTTCTATTTATTCTGTTGTGAGTTCCCTACTAGGCTCCTGTTACACTTTGGCTAATTCAACATTTGCTCCATCTGAAGGGTAACGAGGAGCCACAACCCTCCCGAGCTGGCATCAGGGAAATCTCTAGCAGTCAGTTATTCTTTCAGCCTGCAGCATAGGTTTGTAATTTTGACCTTATGCAAATCTTATGCAAAAATAAGGACTTCATTTAAATCACTGCCTCAATAGCTGCCAGAAATGTCAAGTGTAGCAGTGATGTACTATCTCTAGAGAATAAACCAGAAAGTGAGGAGCAGGAAAAGGAAGGCTTCTGTGTGCTGGCAGTCTTGAAGAAAATGCAAATCTCTTCTGCAGGCCTGAAGAAAATGGGATGATAAACTTCTCAGAGATGGCTTTGAACTGGAAGAGGGGGAAAGAGCAATTACGCTTTTTGGAGAAGAAGGGAAGCTTTGGATGCAGGCTGATCAATTCTTTGAAGTTAAGAGAAAGGAATAGGAAAAACACAAGTTTTCTGTTAGAGGTTAGAGAAAGTCTGGCAATGAGATATGAATGGGAGGAAATAAGGCATTCTCACATTGTGCTGCAGCAGCACCTGTTGGTGTCCAACATAAAAAAACCCTTTTGATTCTTTGGATTACAACTTAAACATATCCACATTTCAGACACCTTTATGATTAATTCTCTTCCTAATTTTATTGCAGTCTGAAGAACAGTCTCTAGCATAATTTTTCACTAGGACTTCGATCCAGATGTCAAGGGAATTCAAAGTTTTGCAATTTTTTTCCATTTTCCACCTTTGAATTTTTCTGAATTTCTTCTCCTTTGTGTCTGACTGACACAGCCTTCTTCTTAAGACATGCTATGCAAATTTAATAAGCATTTGTTAGTAATACTTTTATATGCAAAGACCCAAGAAGCAAACCAGAGAGTTTATATCTCCTGTAACACTGCAACATGGTTTTGCAGAAGTATAGATTTTGTTTTCCTGATCCACCAGTGATTACACCAAAGAGAAGTTGTTTATAATGACACTCAGACTGTTCAGCTGAATGCCATTTATCAAACATAGCAGGTAATCAGATGTTACTAAAATTAGCTTATAGCTCTCTTACCACCATTGCATCTGCAGAAAACAAATGTTTCCCTATTTGTATGCTGGTTTCATAGTATACTGCACTAAATCTTTCAACGTAGAATAGGCACAGAGGTGAACATGACATGTCCCACTGCCAAAAAAAATTATTTTTAGGACCCATGCTGATGCTTGCATCATATGTTCTGTGTAGGTTAATGTGGACATCAAGCATCTTCAGGTTAAACATTCTGAAAAACATCAGTGAGAAGAAATATTTTCTCAGAAACAGTATGTCCCTACTGAAAGTTAATTTTTCTATAAGGTAAAGCTCTCAGAGATTAGTATTGCTCATTATCTTAAAAAATATTTTGCAAATACTATATAAATAACATAATCCCAGCACTCTTCCTCTTGTATAGGAAATCTTGGTACTCCAGAATGAATTGATCAAGGAAGAGGAGAGTAAAGAAAAACTAAATCAGATGAACAGGCTGTTTGATGAGCAGTATCAGAGCAATTTTGAACTTTCTTAACTCTCCTATTCCCAAATCAGTTCATTTCATGACATTAAGTTATTGAACACACAGGTGAAATTGCTCTCACCCTGCCATTGGAGACTGAGAAGCTCTCAGTGAAGATGAAGATAAATATCAGAAAAATCAAGTGTACCTTCCATGTGTGTTGAGGCCATTTCTCTAACCCGACAAGCTAACATTATAGCTGGTAGTATAAATACACTGAGAAACTGTCATGGAACTTCACTCAAGTAAATCTTTATGGATGTGTGCTGAAGAAAATGATAACCCAAGAGCAAGAATACAATTCTATGAAATCAACATTCCAAACATTCTTAGTGACAGATAATTTTCATTTATGTATTATGTTCTAAGAAATATTGCAGTTTCATTAACTTTATAAATTAGAAGCCCTGTGGATTGATCTAAAAACTCCAAATGTGCTCCAAATCAGTATGACTGATATAAAATAATCACCTTTTCTGTTACTTTCAGTAGTTGATACACTCTTATCTAAAGCAATGGGTCAACACCCAAATCCTGAATTGTCTGCTACATAATTCAGGAAACACTTGGCTCTGGAGACATACTTTACATGTAAGATTATAATAAGGATGGAAGATAGTATGTCAGGTTTCAATTACCTGATCAATCAATCAAAAAAAAAAAGAAGTATGTTTCTGCAACTTGCTGAAAGTTGGTTTGGATTATTCTTGACAGCTGCCTTAGAACAGAGCATGGAGTTTGAGCCTGAAAAAGACAAAGAACTGAATCTTTACCCCTGAAAAGTAATTATGTGCTGTTTTTGCACAGTGAATGTGATAACTGAAAATTTTCTGAAATTATGTTTTCTTGCTACTGATGTTAATAGAATTGCACCATCATGATTTATGTCACATTTTCCTCTTGTCGATGCAATCATGAAGATTTTTTTTGTAACTAGTGGAAGTTTCAAAGTTATTGGTAGTCTAGGTCTCTATAGGCCAACTGTTAAAAGATTACTTGTGCGACAACATGCCTGGCTCTAATGCTTCATTGCTATTTGTCTTGTGCATTCTAACATTGTATTTTCACAGTGCCTTTGTAAGGGCATCTTTGGAAAGATAAATAAAGATGAAATCTGGAAGGTATAGGAAGAAGGTAAAGATAGAAACACTCACAGTAAACAGTTCAACTGTTACCTACTTAAAACTTTCCATATGACAAAATACTTAAAAATAGTTTCAATGTGTTCAATGTGTTTCTGGGCAACCTAGGTACAATTTGTCTGGCTTCAGTCTTCTTCCTCCAACAATGGAAACAGGTACTGCATGATGTTAGATGAGAATGTTAAACATTGTTACCAAAGACTCTTTTGCAAACAACTAGCGCTTCCCTCAAACTGCTGAGGACAAAGGTATCTTCAGCTGCTCTTTCTTCTTTCTCTTCAGCCTTTGTGGGCAATAATGCAACACTTCTCTTTTCTTGTAATCCCATCTAATGTTTGATGAGCCAGCAGTGTGCGCAGGTGGCCAAGAAGGCCGATGGGATCCTGGGGTGCATGAAAAGGAGTCTGACCAGCAGGTCAAGAGAGGTGATACTCCCCCCCCCCCCCCCCCCCCTCTGCCCTGGTCAGGTGTCACCTGGCGTACTATATCCAGTTCTGGGCTGCCTGGTACAAACAAACAAACAAACAAACAAACAAAGATCTCCTGGAAAGAGCCCAGTGAAAGGCCACAAAGATGATAAAGGGCCTGGAGCATCTTCCCTATGAGGAAAGGCTGAGCAAACTGGGTCTATTCAGCCTTGAGAAAAGAAGACAGAGAGGTGATCTTATTAATGCTTATAAATATCTGAAGTGTGGGACTCAAAGAGACATGTGGTCTGTGGGGACAGGACAAGGAGAAAGGACAGTAAACTGGAGAATAGGGAGTTCTGCACCAATATGTAAAGGAACTTCTTCACAGTCAGGGTGATGGAACAGGCTGCCTAGGTGGATTCTCCTCTGGAGATATTCAAAACCAGCCTGGACTCCTACCAGTGCAGCCTGTTGTAAGGTGCCTGCTTTGCAGGGAGGTCGGAGGTCCCTTCCAGCCCCTACAATTCTGATTCTGTGATTTCCAAAAATATCTTCCCAAAATGCTTCTCTTCTTCCCCAGGAGTGATTTCTCAGAGATGTTGAATTGACAGTTATAAAGAGAGAGAAGTAGAGAGTAAGAGAGAGAAAGAGAGAAACCAGCACTGCATCACAGTGTTGGTTTGTTCCCTGCCTTCTTCTTCCCTTTCCCTTTCCCTCTCTCCGCCCTCTCCCCCTACACACCCCCTCCCCCCGTTCCCTCCTACCCCCGTGAAAATTGCAAGCTAGATTAGAGTTACCCATGGAAATTAATTTTTTTGCTTATGATTTTAAAGGTTTCATTTCGTCCTTTCTTCTGCAGAAAAGAATAAATACACTAATAAGAGAATACTGATAGGCTTCTGAAAGTCTGATAAACAAAATGCAATTAGGCATGGATGAATATTGATTTTTTTTTCCTACTGATCAGGACACTCTATCATACTTTGACCTGGCTGACTTCTCTAGCATTACTATGCTTTGCTATCTAGGGACTGCACTCTGTCCCAAGCCAGCACTGTGCTGGTAGAGCATCTGGTAGAACCCATGAACCAAGGGCATAACCTGTTCTGTTATCTGAAGTGGGGTCACTGAGAGCACCTTGCAGCATGGCTTCATGGGTGTGTGCAGGATGAACGATAACAGGAACATTGGGTAGTAAGCTCAACTGCAGTCTTTGTACTTCACGAACCCTTCATGAATCCTTCATAAATTCCATGAATATCTGAAGCATTCCAAAGAGCAAGAATTGGCAGTGTTGTCCTCTATTCCATTGCTGTAGTACTGTAATTTTTCTGATTTCAAATGAAAATTCTTTGACATCTCCTGAACAGCAGTCCACGTTGAAGGGCTTTTGGGAAAGCTTGCAGTGATACAAACAAGCCACAATGTTATGTTCTATCACTTGAGGAACAAAAAGTTTCACAACGTTCATTTACTTGGAGTTAGAGGATAGACAGATTTACCTCATCTCCCCCCCCCCCCCCTTTTTTTTTTCTTAGTACTCAGTCAAGTGACTTGAATGCTGATAATAATGTTAATTAAAAAACTTTCTTTTTTTTTTTTTTTTCATAAAATGACACCTAACAGTATTACTAGTTTCGTTATTTTCATCAGATGTCCACAAAACTAATACACAGTCTCAGAAGTAAAAATTAATTACATGCATGCATAAAGAAACAATAACTGTTCCTTCTGTGTAATGAAATTCTGTATCTATTTTACTTTGCAACTGATGAACAATTTTAAATATGCCAGCTGTACTATTTTACAGTCTTCAGTATATGATGGAGGTATAGGTAAGAGAGATAAGAGCTGTCCAAGAGCTAGGAAGTCAGAGTTCGTGTTCTTTTTGGATCACTGCCCTTCTCGGTGACCAGATCCTCAGTTATCTCATCCCATGAAACTGAAACAGAAGTAAATATTCATGCCCTGTGCTGGAATACACAATCAAGTGGAAGAACAGGTTTTTTTTAATATAGCTCATGGAAATAGTTATGTTCCTAGGTCTGCTGTTTGTGGGATGGAGAGTTTCACGAAGTAGGCAGGCAAATGGCAGAAAAGTAGTTTTGCTACCTTAAAAGCTGAGAAAACCTGTGATTTGACAACTTTCATGGAGACAACAAAACTACTGTCTCAACCTGGGACTGTTACATATATCTAGTTTAGGGGTGTGTTGCACTCAACAATTTTGTAAATTTGTATTGACAGACCATCTTGCTGGTTATGGATCTTGCTGGTTAACCATCTTGATGGTTATGGATGATAACTGGAGAGAAACTTTTTTATTGTCATAATGGAAAAGGTTCACAGACTCCAAGTCCTATATTTATGGTCCCTGAAAGTATCAAATTAGATAAGAAAAGTGCACTATTAAAGTGGTGCATTTAAAAAAAAGATCAGTATATGCTTTGACCTCGAGTGTTTGAGTAGTGCTGCTGCAGAAAACTAGTCTTTATTGTGACCTACAAAAATGCATAGATTTCTATACTTAATGAAGTTCAGCTTCTGAATTTTCCCAATTGTTGATATAGAGCCAGGTCCTTGGAGACAATGCAAACAGAACTAACAGCTTTAATGTAATAAAGTACTTTAGAGAGTGCTTGAATTTAAAATTAAGTGCACTCTGTGCTTTGGAACGTGAGAGCCTTTGGAGGGTTTGAACTACAAACAATGAAAAGGAACAGAATGTGATTTTGTAGTGCACACTGTGGCAGTTCGCAATTCTTTCTGTATTTGTAAACAAACCTTACCTGTCAAGGAAAGTTATGTTACTTTGGAACATGAGATTTGTTCATTGTGAGAGGCCTTCTGGTCTGGGAACCAATTCTTTCTGAAAAATGCCATTAAATCCTGTATTCAAAATAGGCAATCAAAAAGAGCAGACTAAAGAGGCTAGTTCACTACTCATTAGCATAGCATGACGTTGGATAGTTTTCTCTGCAACACTGACTTTCAGTCTCCAGCCACCACATTCAAAGACTATTATACATATTCACCTAGACCACGTCATGCTGAAATGTGTGCTTTTCATTAAACACTATGCATTTTGAAATATGATGTTCTAACGAAGTATAATAAAAAGCAGAAACATTTTGATGATTTTTAGAATTTAAAATCATGTTTCCAGTATACATAGTTTCAACAGCCAATAGTAAGAGCTTTTCAATCCTGCAGGAATTATATGCTCAGAATGATATATTTTTTTTCTTTTCAGAATTTCATCAACAATGAAGTCATAGCTGATTTAGTCCCTTCTATTTCTGAGTGTAAAGAGAAAACAAAATGTTCAAATAATGATCAGAAAATTTGTTAGATTGTAATTCTTGGATACTGATTGGATACTGATTCTAATTCAAGCCATAAGTTACGCAATACCAAATATGAATTGAGCAGCTTAATTTAAAACTTGTAGATATGCAAGCATATGTTCAGAATATATAAGTAGGCACATACATACATACATACAAATTTTTATACATACATCTTTTTTTGTTGCACAGTGTTTTCTTTAGACTTTGAATACTACATTTGTTCACTGAAACTTCTCTGGAGCAGGGTTTAGAATGCACTCTAGGTTTCTTCCTCAACTACCTTAATGGATAGGAGATACTTTGCCAGTCTGATAGTATCTAATTACAAAGCCAAGAGGTGCATATTTCAGTAGAACACTCTGAGATGTTGAAAGATGATATTCTGAGACAGAGAAGGGCATATCAGCCATTGATTTAGGTCAAAGAAACAATTCACTGCAGCATGAATAATGTTAGTTGAATGTTATATTTGAATATAGTAAAAGCCTTTAAAAATCTCATATATAATAAAGGTTAGCATTGAAATTTAGCTTTTGCCAGAATATTACTGTAGTCCATTAATCCTAACAGAAAAACATTCTGTTTTTGCTAGAATACAGTTGCTCCTATAATGCAAAATACAATTTTGTTGTTGTTGTTGTTTGCTTGTTTGTTTGCTAGTTTGTTTTTCATATGTTATTGGAAACAAGTACATTAAAAGTGCAAATTTTCAGGTGACACCAGCATTGAAATTAATTCTTTATGAGCATGAATGTAAATAGATATTCTTTTCACACCAATGAGAGTAAAACATGCATTCAGACCTCTGTCCAGAGGGAGAATTAGAAAGGTTTATTATTTACTACATTTATTTTCACTGTTTTCTTTTATGTCATATTTTTAATATTATTATTTATACATTTAGTTGTATGATTCTTAATTTCCCATTATGACAATTAGTGCTTTTCTTTGTTTTTTTTTTATTTTTTTTATTTTTATTTATTTGTTTATTTATTTATTTTTATTTTTATTTTTTTTATTTGTTTGTTTGCTTTTGTTATTGTGGGTATTCATTTTAATTTCCTTTCCTTCCTTCCTTCCTTCCTTCCTTCCTTCCTTCCTTCCTTCCTTCCTTCCTTCCTTCCTTCCTTCCTTCCTTCCTTCCTTCCCTTCTTTCCTTTCTCTCTCTCTCTTTCTCTCTTAATGAAAAAAGGGCAGCTGTTCCTGAGTCACTGAGAATAGCATCTGTGCCAAGAAGCCATGCAGATCATGCGGTTGTTGCTTCCTGCTGGATGGTCCCAAGCAAAATACAAGCTGTTCATACTGATACAATAAAATAGACGGTGACTTTGAATGCTTGCGTGGAAGTTGACAGCACTGTGCTGATAACCTGTGAGCTGTAAATGGTATAGAATACTGTTGACAAAACATTTTTTTTTTTCCCTCTGAAGCCTTCAATCCCTTGATAGTATTTCTACATGGATACTTTCTTTGGAATATGTTCTTTGGCTTGTGTGTTTGGAAATTTCTGAATTTGACACAAAAGTTGCTCCCTCTGACCAGAGGATTTTCACAGCCTTCAGGTTTCAGTGAGAATCTCACAGGTGTGAGAAAACAGTCAGTGTATCTATGTCACTCCAAACCTTTTGGTTTATGCATCTGTCCAACTCTCACAGCCTAAAGAAAGTTTTATCCTGGTCATTAACCAGAGAATTGTCTTCTTTTTAAATACAGCTAAAATTTTTTGTGCAAGTATGAGTCATATAGGATTATTTTAACTTGGATTCTTTACACGAAATTGTAAATATTCATGCCACTTATTTTTTTTAGTTTATTTTTGCTTCAGTTCCAGCCTAGCAATGAAAAGCAGAGTGTTATAATATCATTCTGCTGATTTACTTTCAAGAGCATATTCTATCAAATAAATATTACAGGCTGCAACTACTGAAATGGTTAACAAAATACAAATGAACATAAATTATCATTAAGAAAGTAACTCGTAAATCTCTCTAATTTTCTTTGCCTCTCTTTTTATAGTGTGGTTCAGGGCAGGTGACAGGAATGAGTTTTCCTGATATGATAAAGTCCTGCCTAGGAAAAGTTTTGCATGTTTATAGCACAGAAAACAAGATGTTTATTAAAATTTTCCTAAATGATTATTTATTTAATGCCCTTGTATTTCTTTGTAGTGAAAACTAGGGTTTTTCTTCACTGTTCCACACTGGGGAAAAATAAAAGGATAAGCATAAAAGTGACTCTGTGTACACACCTTGCACTTGATATCTTTCCAGATCACTTTACAACTTTCCATTTTTTCCATGTCTTCAACTGCTTATTTGTATTCTGCAGGGACACCACAGCCCCGATGGTTTGCTAGATAATGACAGTCTGTAGCTACCCTGTCAGCCCTGCTGTCTGGGAACAAACAGCACTAGAGATTACCGCTATGGAGGAGCATGAATTTCCAACCCTTTGAATAGTTTTGCACTCCAAAATGAAGTTTCACTCAGAAGAGTGAGAGCATATGAAAATACCTTTTGAAAGAATACTGTAAGACCTCCTTTTGGTTACTTCTGAAAAGGATGAAATAATTTTTGGTGGTCTATGTGGAGTACTTTTCCTTTAAGCAGAGGAAAAGCTAATTCTCTCACTTGGAATGTGTGAATAATATGTTGAAGAAGAGTCAGTTCTGCAGGAGAGATATAACAGATTTTAGCTAGAAAATAGGATAGTGAAAAGTAGCTTTCTATTTATAAACTTATTTCCTAAAGGAAATTAATGCTGACCTATCATAACAAGCCTCTTTTCTGAGATGGGAGATGGGAAATAGGTAAACTGCAGGCAGAGTCATAGAATTATTAAAGTTGGAAAAGACCTCTAAGATCATCTAGCACAACTGTCCACCTATTACCAAAATTGCCCACTAAATTGCATATGGTGGCAGTTATAATTCTAGTGATCTATAAGTGATCTTGAAAATTCATATCCCTGCAGCATTTACATTCCTCAAATATCTTCATCGACGAAAGGAAAAATGAACTATAAAAATTATTTTAAGTAACTGTGGAAAAACGTCAAGCCTGCATTGTAACTTACTATGCCCAATGGAATTGAACACTGAATATGCATAAGAAGCACTTTCTTTAGTGCTGGTTGGATTTTATAGTGTTTTGACTGGATGCCTCACTAAAAATTAGGGATATATCTGTCACTTCTGCAATCATGATTTAGTTCAGCATAGAGAGCTAAAATAGGTCAGTGTTGACTCAAGTTTGTTACAAAGTTTCTAGCTCCTTCAAGCTCTTTTCCTTGCCTAAAGGAGACTGTTAATACCTGAACTAGCAGCTCGGATTTAGCCTGGCATTAGCAGATCAGTTTGTACAAACAAACAGGACTAACAGTTTTAACAGAATCAGACAGCTCTAAAAACAGTGTTTCTGTTGCATCTTTGAAGAATTTGTGCTTTTGCAAATGAAAATAAACTAACTCAAAGCATCTTTCAGGTTGGGGAATGTGGGTGAATCTGTGCATGCCACAACAGCAAAAGGGCTATTACTTATTAACATCTGGAATCTCATCAGGATCTAAAATATGTCTGTTTATTGACAATATTGACAACGTTATGTTGATAAACAGTTTAAATTTTTTTGTGGTTAAATAATGTTTTTAATGATATTCCTCAATATTTGCATGCTATTACAGCAGACAGGGAAATAGACTGTTAACGTTTCATGAACTGCAATGGGAACTAATTTTATTTCTTTCCAGGTGTCTACAGAGCCAGAATTTGGCCGCATAGTAATTTATACCACCAGCCTTCGTGTGGTGAGGACCACTTTTGAAAGATGTGAACTGGTTAGAAAGATATTTCAAAACCACAGAGTTAAATTTGAAGAAAAAAATATTGCTCTGAACAGCGATTATGGAAAAGAACTTGATGAGAGATGCAGGAGGGTGTGTGAAGCCCCATCCCTCCCAGTTGTGTTTATTGATGGCCATTACCTTGGGGTAAGTAAAGCATGAATCAATGAAGTCTATAAGAACAAATGTAAATTGTTATGTTATTAGTGACATTGTTTGCAGTGTTGGAGTAATAGGAACTCTGATATACACTAGTAGGTTCCATGCAAAGACAGGACAGCTGGTGACAGGGAGGGAGGGGAGTAAGATCTAGCAATTTCATCTGAGCTATCCTGTATTTCTTAAAAAAACAAACAAACAAACTTATTTTGTAATTGAAACCATGAAAATCTAGAGAAATTGGCTTTTTTTCTTCAGGAGAAAGATGGCTGACCCAAGAAAATTAATACACACTGCATGATTATTTCATTTAGTAATATCTGCAATGAATATGAGCCTGTCTAGCGGCTTAGGGCTTAAGAGCTTAAGCATGCACTATGTGGTGTATCAAGAAACTATAATCAGCCAAACATTGTTTTAAATACAGAATTGATTAATACCTAAAATCTAGCACTAAAAAGAGAAAAAAACAACCCAAGGCTGCTCTGTTGCAGGAGTAGAAAACTATAATTAAAATTTGTACTTTGTGGCAAGAAAACCACCATTTTGTTCAGGCCTGTTCTTTCGAAATGTTTTCCAGAAACTGAAAAGAATCAGAGTTTTAAAGCAAACAGAAAAACACACACAAAAAAAAACCCTCTGTAAAGTGACACACACACACACAAAAAAAAAATAGCCCGGGAGCTTAGAAAAGGTATTTGTCTCAAGTGGTAAAGAAGTAGCAATTAGCACCAACAGTGAGTCTATGATTTGCAGAGGCAAACTGTATTTAAACACAGCAGGGCTGGTTTGTTGGTATTATAAAAGATTTAAGTAATGAAATAAAATGCAATCAACAAACAGCACATAATTGATGTTGAGGATGCAAAGAACACTCAGGCATCCTTTATCCCTTTTTCTGGGACACTGGGATTCTGCCAGACTCTCAGTGCTCTACCTTTCCCTGAGCAGCTCACTTCTCCAGACAGCTGCAGAACCTGCAGAATGGGCAATGTGCAAGTGGGCATCAGCAGACAGAGAATTTCAGTTCACAGTAGTGACTGCTTTCATCCAAGTTCTGAGACAGCTCTCCATGGCACTGCTACTTTCAAGAGGAGCTTAAAATTCATCAGGATTTGGACTAAGCTTTGCACATCTAATTGGCATGTTAATATATATATATATTATATATATAAATAGATATTTATTTATAATTTATATATATAAATATATAAATAAATTAATCCACATGAGCAATGACCAAGTTCAAGAATATCTTGCTCCGGTCCGTTCATCAGAAGATATAATTTAAAATACTGAAATGTACTGAATAAATTATTTGCTCAGCCTTATTACAATCATTTTTGTATGATGGATGGCCCATTAATTCACTTTTTTTTTTTTTTTTTTTTTTAGAATAGCAAGGGAAATTTGTTTTTAATGGAGAAGCAACAGTATAGCAAGCAATATAATTTTTTTAAAACTAAGTATTTTGTGGAATATCTTACATAGGTGTAGAAATGAGAAATGAAGGAAAGTAAATGAGGGAACCAGTTGTATAAGAGAGAGATGTATCTGGCTGTCAAACTACCTGCTGGCACCAGCAAGTAAAAAATGAAGAAAGAATTCTGGTTTAGAAAACATCCATTAGGATATGCAAACTCTATTCATATTGTTTAAGGAAAGGAAATATATCTGTTGATCTAATAAAAAAGAAAAGAGGACAAAATCAAATCAACGAGGAAGAGATATAATTTGCAGTCCAGTTTGCATGCTGGGAGGGTTACGGTTATTTACCCATTCTTCCAGGATGTGGAAGCAGTCACTCCAGCTAGGCCAGGCTGGACATGGCTCTGGATATCCTGATCTAGCACTAGCTGTCCTCGTTTGTTCCAGGGGAGTTTGACTAAATGGCGTTTAAGGATCCCTTCCAAAAAGATTTTGATTCCATGATTCTGTCTGCTGCCTTGTAGGTGCGGTGGATATTCGCAGGGCAGCACTGTGCTGTGCTTGTGTTTCAGTAAAGTGTAATTGAGAGCTCAGTACATAATTTAGTCTTGTTGTTGGTGACTGTGGATATTCCTGTAACACCTTTTTGTGACAATTATCTTCTGCAGTACAAATGTACACAGAAATCCAGGAGCCTGGTGTGTTTGTAAATTAATCATATTCTTTTTTTTTTTTTTTTTTTTTTTTTTTACCCTCTCTCTCTTTAATTTTGAATATTTATTTCCTAATAAATCCTTTCCTGAAGGAGATTGTATGTAGAAATACAAAAGAGGATCTATATTGAACCAGGCACCTTTCAATGAATCATAAGGATAAAAAGCATCCTCATTAAAGTATGAACAGTTTTGAAAGGTGACAAGATTATTTTTAATGAGATAAATGTAACAAAAGCACTGGAACAAAGCTTATGAGCATGTGACAAAGAACACGGTATTTGAGTTGCTCAGAAAGCTTGATGGGGCTGTGATGTAATGCAAGCTGTGTGGATAAATTGTTACAGGGCTGTGGAATTTATCATGCCTGCACAAGGGGAATGAAACAAACCAGCTTCTTGGGTAGAAAAAAATAAAAACTGTATTTAGTCTCTAGCAAGGGAAGTCCTGTTTGCTGCAGTACTGCAGGTTTATTAATCTCTTTTTTTTTTTTTTTTTTTTTTTTTCCCAAGATTGAATGATTGTATATGTTGATACATGCTCTCTAAAGATCAGTGTTTCAGCAAAATGCAGGCTTTCTTTCTGCAGCATGCTCTTTGCCATCTGATCCAATTCCCCCCACACCCTTCACCAGGGGCTGTCTCCATCTGAAATGGAATTATGCCATCTGCTGGGGTATCAAAGCAGAGTGAAAAATGATTTCCAGAAAGCAGAAAGCAACACGGAAAAAAACCACTGGAGCATTCATTTACTCTTTCACGAAGGCACCCAAGATTACTAAACATTTCTGTTATGTAAAGCCCCCCCCCCCCTCTACTGGAAAAGGGACAAAAATAAAGAAAATAGAGTCAGTCCTAATAAACATATTTGCTCACTGCTTTATAATTTTAAAACATCATTAATTCATTTATTTTTCACTTTAAATATATGACTAAATGCCAATACTCAGCTATCATTTGAAACTACCCTAAATATTTTCAAATATGTACACTTATGATAATTATTTTTGCAAAGAAACAACTTCCTACTTAGTTTCCTCAGCTGAAATCAATCTACTATGGTGTGAGATTTTCAGTAAAAATATTTTCATTATTTATTACTATTTTGTAAGACTGATGAAGCCATTTTTGTAATTGTTTTTAGGAAATACCTGTGTAAACTATGAATTGTTATTCAAATAATAACACTTTCCTTTTTGCTTCTTTCCAGTGCCCATTTATGATTAGTAGCTCTCAACTGCATTCATGTTTTACTATAGTAAACATATTTCCTGTCTTTTCCTTGGAGGGGTAGATGTGAATGGCTCTGTGGCAGTAAAGCTACGATATGATTGTTGCATTCACTCACATGCTTCTCCTGCTTTGAAATTTCAGGAACTGTGGGATTTAATTGTATGTCCTCTTAATAAGAAATCTGTTAGCTCTTTGCATTTCAAGTATAACATTTCTGGTGCTTATATCACACTGCATTTACACTTTTTTCAGTTTATTGGCAGATTTCCAGGTGTTTAATCTCATTCCATACATGTTCACAAGAGATACTTGGATTCAGCTGTTCCCTACAAACCACAAAGTGACTAAGATTGGCTTCATGCCCACCCTCATTAATTATTTCTGTGCTGTGCTAATTTTTCCCTGTATGTAAGGAATGATGCAGAAGAGAGTCTACTTCCCCATGTCAGAAGGCATTCTAGTTCTGCCAAACCCATACACAAATAAAGATGCATTCCCTGATGAGGAAGTATATCAGAATTAGATCATGGCAATGGTAACAGGTTACATTCATGATGGATGAGCATCAGGCTAGTTTAATGACAAAACAGATCTGGTGTAGTAGGTAATTTACTGGGCTTGTCCTAGTTCTGCAATTAATGGGACCATACCTGAAATATGATGCTAAATACTGGATAATCTCAAAGGAAAACAGAGAAAATAGTTTGAAGAATAAAAATTGCATAGCAAACCATTTGAACGATTTAGCAAAGTCTGCACATAGCATTTATCTATCAAAAAGAAAGCAATCACCTCACTGCAGCCCCTGGGCTGGACTGTGCAGATAGGTATTTAAACTAGGAGATGGGGCATTAGCAGGCTGGAGCTTGGAATATTTCCCTGGTTCACAAAACTGAAAGCTCTCCTCTCTTGGCTAAATGTGGCCCTTCTAAGTTGTGTTCTTGATGTCCATCTTTAGATGAAAGGCTCTTAACTGTGACACATCCCTTTGTGGTCAATTGCAGACTGACCACAATCTGATAAAAAGAGGCATCACTCTGTGATCAGAAAGCAGCTGTTGGACTTATTTAACAGCTGCTTTAATTACTCCATTAATTACAGACACTGCACATTAGGCTTCACAGATTCAAAGGGTAGATTAACCTCTGCAAAGTATCTTTTATTCAAATTTCACTTGAGGCAGACATTAATCAAGAGGACATACTTAAGCACTTGAAAATGCTGATAGTCATTTGGAAGTATGGTTTTTAATTTTAAAGACATACTAATGAGACTTTCCACTTTGGGAATAACACAGCTGGCTGACTGAATGTCATCTGAAATATAAATCCTTTGAAATATCAATCTATTATAAGAAACCTGTCAGACTTTTAATTACAGGCTTCCCAAAGCCAGTCAGTGTCGCTGTACAGTACCATTGAATCACTAAGCAGAAGTCACAAGAATGGTTTCACAAGAAATGATCTCTGCCTGCATGAGGGCAAATCAGGGCTTGACCTGCTTAGAGAACTTGCAGTGCTGCAATTATATCTGCAAAGCTGCAAATCTTTAATGTTTCTTCCTTGTGCAGGCAGTGCAAACTCTCCCAAGCCAGTGCAGCATGTTTGAGCCTGAGCTGTGCATAGTTCTCAGCCACAGGCAGAACTGCTGGCCCCTTTCCTGCCTGCTCTGTTCCTTGGAAGATGTGACTGTGGTTGACTCAAAGTAATGGCTAGACTGATCTGTTAAATGCAGCCTGCCCCAGAATCCTCTTGCACCTCTCTGCTCACGGATTCACCAAAGGTGAATTTTAGCAGTCTGGGCTAAATTCAGGGACAAGGAAAGAGAAGAAATGCAATGGCATGAACACGTTACTTATGGCCAATTGTCCTCAGCTGTGAATAAGCATTTATGCTTATTCACACTGAAGAGATGGAAAACTATGCCTTGCCTCGCCTATGCTCTGCTACTAGCTGGCTTCATGACCGTGCCATTCCTTTTGTCCATGACTAGATTTCCTCACCTTTTCTCACTCTTTTCTGAATCACAGATTGAAAGCATCTGAAAGCACTGGTAGTAGTCAGAATTCAGTGTATTTAGTTGTATAACTAATGTGTAAACAGTCAAATACAGCCCTCTAGTTACAGATGGGAAATGAATTAAATTTATTAAAGAAAAAAGGAAAACAAAAAAAAAAGTTTTATATCATCTTTAACACCTTCATTATTTTTTTTTCTCTAAAAATTTATCGTAATTTACTTTCAGAAGGAAATAAGAACTACCTCAGCGCTGCCTTTGCTCAGCTCACAGAGCCCTTAGAGGCCCAGTGTATTCATATTGAATTATTATTATTCATTATTCATTGTTGTGTCTGACTTTAATGTCGCTACAGTATTTTCATTACACTTTTTCTCCTGTTATACATTCAACATATTATATCTTAATTCAATACTCAGCTGCTAGAATACTTGAAATAAATTTTTCTCCTCTCATTTATCTGCATTCTCTGATATGTTGTATATTTGAGTAACTGTAATTTCTGATGTAGTAACTAGACATATTTTTTACTCTGTCAGGAGGCATACTCTGTAAAGTAAAGTGAACACAACCAGAATTTCCAAGCTATGTCACTTTTTATGATGGGGAAATGCAATACAACATTTGGTAACTAACCTCAGACAGTTCTACCACAGCTGCCATTAGATTGTTCCCTCCTTCTAGCTTTCCTGAGGTTGACCTAGTTACAATATACTTAACGTGAATCAAATTTGTACTCAACTTCCTTAAATCTTCAAGATCAAATATTCTAATCATCTCAGGCTTTTCATGCTGACCTTTTTCTTCTTCTTACTAATAGGGTGCTGAGAAAATTATGCTAATGAATGAATCTGGGGAACTGCAGGATCTCTTAACCAAAATTGAGGTAATTGTATTTCTGAAATTAATCATAGGGAACATACACTGAATATTTACAATTGAAAATGCTTTTCTCAGCTGATTACTTTTCTTCTGTTACAAACTGATGATTCCAAATTGAAATTGATTAGCTAACCAGAAACACTCAAACAAATGTGTACACGCAATTAATACATGTGGAATTATTGTTGTCTGAGAGGATAGCTAGTACCTCTCCCCAGCATTTTTTGTTAGTTTGGAATAATTGTCCCTGTATGCTGTCTGTAGGGAGGCCCTGTGACATTAGTTCCAAACTCAGTGTAGGTCCTAATATTCACACAGCGAATACAATTAAAAGACAAAAGATGCCAGGCTACAGTAGGCTATGATAACTGCTTACTGAATACAGTAACTACTTTGAATACGTAGTTACCTGCTGGGTTTTATTACAAAAAATGGTTTTGCTACAGTTACAAGGGACAGTCATGTTTCTTCATTACTGAAGGAACAGAGAGTGGTTATAGAAACAATGTGTTCCAGAGAGAAAAAGTGATTTTTTGAGCCACTAGGATAAAATGTTTCTTTCTTAGCTCTCAAACTCAGCTTTCTGCATGGAAAGGTTGTTACTTACAAACATAACAAGTAATAATGAATTTAATTATTGAAATACTAATATTGTATTAAAATTTTAAAATTAATTGCAATGATGAAAGACAAGGGCACACCTGAGATAAAAGTAATTGATAGATTTGCACTAAATTTTTCTAAGCCTTGCTTCTAGAGTAAAACAAGTCATTTGTCCAGTAAAGAAGAATGGAGGAAAAAACAAACTAACTAACTGAAAAACCCCTTCCAATACTCCATGCTACTGCATTTCTAGTTGATTTGTCCCCCATAAAAAATTCCCATATAACTGATTTTTGCTTGATAGATGTATATATTGCATAATCTATTAGTCTTCCTATGACTTCTCCTTATCTATAACAATAATCTAACAGGCCAATAAAACACATGGCAAGAAAGAATGATGTAAGTATTTTGCATATCTAGTAAGACCATAATACACTGCTTTAGATAAATTTGCACAATAGCTGCTGAGTATGAGACAGAGAACTGTTGTATCAATAGTATTGTCAGGTGAAGTAAGAACGTACTTCTACATTGCAGTATGAGTTTGGAGCAGAATAATATTCCACCACTAAGCAATCACTTAAATTAGCAATACTTTCATCAAGTATAGCTTAAACATGCCTTCAAAATCCCTTTCTGTGTTCTCTGCCAAATAAATAAATAAGTGAAATGAGAAAAAACATTGTTTTACTCATGAATTAGGACATCTGAGCAAACCTAAGGCTTGCGTGCAACAATTTTCTCCAAGTATAACATGAGTAATGATGATCTTTCTCTTTTCCACATAAAGCTTCAGTGTTCTAAACCCATAAACATGAAAACACCACTTATTTCCTAAAGCACTGCTTGTCAGAAGCTAGGATTTTTTTTTTTTTTAATTTTTATTTATTTATTTATTTGTATGATCAGCTCTAACTTTAATAGGAGCATACTCAGCATAAGAATACAGGTGATGAAAGTCATAATATGTTAACATACATTGATATAAAAACCAATCAATTCCAGTACCTAGTAGAATTGATGACTGCAAGAGAACAATGTACGTATTCTTTCATTTTGCTAGCTATTTTGGCAACTATGAACATGAGTTACCGAGGTATAATGTGACTGACAGATCTGCAGTGAGCCTCTCTAGCTACTGCATGCATGTCTCTACAAAGGAAAAGGCAGACATACTGTTCTTCTGTGGTGTCATAACTTAGGATGGGGAAATGGAAGTTTCTCAAGATGGGAACAAAAATGTGTGTCTGAGAAGCTGTCCCAGAGGCCTCTTTTTCCAAGAGCTTATGATGGTTGATAAAGTAACATTTTGATCTTTCTCGCTTTCTTCCTTGAGCAGAGAGTCCATCCTCACGAGTGCCTCTCATGTGGGGGCTTCGGTTTCCTTCCGTGCTCAGTGTGCCATGGGAGCAAGATGTCTGTGTTTCGAAACTGCTTTACGGACTCATTCAAAGCCCTGAAGTGCACAGCTTGCAATGAGAATGGGCTACAGCGCTGCAGAAGCTGTGCAGGTTAAAAAGGGCATCTCCACATGTGCAACTCAATTTTATTGTACTGCAGCAGTTTGTAATATGATTTTTTTTAAAAAAAGAATTTATCTGTTTATCTAATTCAGTCAATAAAAATCAATTTATAGTATGCTTCTGCTGGTTTGGTCATTGGAACACTTTCAACCTGTGCCTGCCTATATAATGAACTCTGTGGTGTTTGTTTCTACATTGATAGATACATTTGTTGTCTACCAAACTTACTGTGCTTACATTTGAGTATGAAGTATTCCCTTCTTCTGTGGGTAATCATCAGCTACACCAAACAAATGAGAAGATAACATAGCATTATATATCACATGGAAATTTCTGATATTCAACTTAGCAACAGTTATGGATCAAGGTCTGGTCTAGTGTAACTGTTTTAGAGCATTTGTTCTTTCCAACAGGGTCTGTGGTCAGACAACTCTATCACTGCATAGAACTTCATCATTTTTGGATGATTTCCCCAACAGGAACACAAAAGAATTAGGAACAAATTAGGAACAAAGTAGAACAAAACAATTTCCTCCACTTTTCATAGAGTCATAGAATCACCAAGGTTGGAAAAGACCTCCAAGATCATCCAGTCCTCATATGATGAATATTTCCCACTAAAGCATGTCCCTCAATACAACATCTAAACATTTCTTGAACAATTCCAGAGATAGTGACTATACCACCCCCCCGGACAGCCTGTTCCAGCACCAGATCAGGGAAGTTTTCCTAATGTTCAACCTCCCCTAGCAAAACTTGAGGTCATTTTCTCTTGACCTTTACCAGTTACATGGGAGAAGGGGATGATCCCCATCTCGCCTCAACCTTTCTGCAGGTAGTTGTAGGGAGTAATAAGGTCTACCCTGAACCTCCTCTTGTCCAGACTAAATAATCCCAGTTCCCTCAGCAGCTCCTTATGCTGCTCTGGACCCCTCCAAATCCACCTTCATACCACTTGCTATAACCAGATGTGGTTGTTGGTGCTAAGAGTTGGACTAACATATGTTTTTGAAAATTTGAATATAAAGGACTAACATGTATTCTATGAGCTACTAATTGTGCAGGCTTGAAAATGCTGTAAGATCCTACTGGTCCTACAGCTTCTACAGTGAGGATCAGAATGAATGTCTTGGTTTTTTACATAACATGAGAGAGATTATATTTTCTATGGACGACATCCACAAATCTTAGAAGCACCTCAGCGATAAAACTGAATTGCAGATGTGTTTAAATTATAAGTGTACGGGAAAGGAATAAAAAACCAGAAAATATGATTCCCTTCTAATATCAATTTGTAACTTCAATTTCTGGCTAATAGTGCAGCCCAAAATGGTGTGACTAAGGAATGAAATGTAGCATAAAGCAGAATAGTGATGTTTAGAATCATCATTTCTGTTACATGAAAGCTATTTCTTAAGCTAGTAATATACTATGGCTGTAATGGCTAAGTGTATTCTCAGCAGTGAATACTACACTTCATGTGGCATAAGCAAACATGTTTTTGAAATTAATTTTCAAGAAAATAACAGTGTATTTGTAATTCTGTAATTTCAGTCTCCACCCCAGAAAAGACGTATTGCATGATGAGATAGCTCATATCACTGTTCTTCCACTGAAGCATTACAAGAAAGTATTACTGTAACTGGTCAGAGCATATCAAATACTTTCAGTGAAACCACGTTCTTAATTAATCTGGAATAAGGGTTTGAAGATGTTTTTCCAATGTTCTAAGTGATAAGAAAAATCATCTTCTTAAGAATTAGATGAATACACTAAATCTAGTTTATTCCATGAATTACTGCTAAGGGCCAGGCAAGAAACACAGAGAAACTACCCTAGCCTTGACACAGCCCTTCTAGAAGAGATATTTCACTCCTGTAAGTTCCTACTATGGTGAAGCCTCCTCATTTTTCTATTTTGAAGAAGAAATTATAAAATCAAGAGTTAAAGCACATATATTTTTTTTTTTTCTCCAGAGAACTTTTAAGGAAAATTAGAAGATAACATAATAAAAACACAGAGCAAATTATATTCAAAAATAGAGCATTCCCAGGCACTTTATCTTTCAAGAAACCAATGACAAATTTTTAGTGGCCCTTTCTCTTCAGCTGTGTTTTCATTATAACACTGTGGAAAAAAAAAATAATAATAATAATAGTTGTTGCAGGAAGATGTTTTTACTTGGTGGTTTGCTGTTTTTCCTAGAGTTTTGGGTCTGGCTTCTTCAATTAGCCTGGAAGAACATGATACAATGGAATGACAAGATGACCAAAGTAAACCCAGGAGCCAGAAACAATATTAATAGCAAAAGTTAAGGGAATAGCACTTCCTGTTGTAAGGCATCTGACATCCAGAAACATGACTTCTAAGCTAGTATGAGGTAGGAGGAGGAGTGCATTTCTGTTCTGATTTAAATATGCATAGCTTTGTTACATCCAAAGTTTTGAACAAATGGAGTCAAACTGAGGAAACTTAGAAAGAAATAAAAAGGGTGTTTCAAAGAGAGGGAAAACAAAACAGAGCAAACAAAATAAAAAGTACTGAATGCTATAGATGACATTACGTGGCTAATTTGTGGAAAGGGAACAATTGTCCATTGGACATCAAAGAAAGAAATATCTGGACTACTTTTTACAACAAAACCTAATGCTGATGTGGTAGGGACTAGGAACTGAAGCCATATGTGACATAAGGTCTCTGCCAATGCCTATTCAGTGTCGACACACATTCACTCATGAGCATTCTGACTTGTCTGAGATGAACAATTAGTCTGAGAACTTACGTGATAATTTGGTGACCAGACAGTGATTTGGAACTTCTTTCAACTTTTCTCCTTATTTGCCTGATGTTGGGCTTCAGGGCTGCAACAGCAGATTTTCACCCACAGGCTTTGACCTACTATCTTACTCTTCTCATTAATCATAATGATCTGATAATTTTTAAGAATGGAATGAATGTTCTTTAAGCATTGGCCGTGTCATACTGAGGAAGAAATTCATATTTTAAATTTCAACAGATGACTGCACGTTGAACAAACCTCTATGTAATGTCATTCTATGTAGACTCAGGATGGATTTAATTACAGTAATGTGTAAGTAAATTAGTCACTCTAAGTGATAGGATCACTTACGCAGAATTTAAAATCTCCTCACTTCATTTTCTTTATGTTGACATGCTTCATAGTGATCATTTCTCACTTGCACTACAAGAGCCTAGGAATTCCCAATTTTATTTAATATATCATATTTAATACATATTTGCATTTTTACTATGTTGCAGAGAAACTTTTTTCTCTATTTAAATAAAATCACAATGAGCATTTTTTTGCTGTGGAAAAAATCCATCAATTTTAAAATAAGAAATACTGTTTCTGAGAGTCAATTTACGTTCAATCACTGGTTATTTCCTTGATGCACCATTTCTGAAGATACATAGACTTTTACCTGCCAGCCATCTACTCTAACAACTTATTTTATATTTATTCTCAATTAGAAGATTTTCTGTGGCAACTTTGCATGGACATGATTGTGCTTTTAATTCCTATCTAAAAGAGTATTAGACATGGAGCTAACATTTTTTCCTATTTCTAACATTTACTAATTCCAAATACACTCCTCTCAAATTTAGAATGATTATATTGACTTGTTTGATTGGGACTACCCCATGTTATCTTCACTAACGAAGCACTGTGAATGTCTGACTTACCAAATTAACTTTACTATAGCGCATAGCATATTTGTATCTTTTAAAATAATGAATGTGCCTTGAGATTTTCACTCTGAGTAAATTTGCAGGAATTCATAGTTATGATTGAAAAGAATGTGACAGGTCTTGAAACACGAGAAATTTGTTCTGTTACAAGTAAACTTGTATTTCAATGAAACACTAGTTTTGACCTCTGTGTCATATGAAAAGGTAATTAAATTCTTGAGACATTTGGGTTTTTATTCATGAAAACAGGGAAATAATTTTACTGAGCTGAGTTTTACAGTTTTCATGTGAATATTTATAATGGTGGACTCTGGTTATTTTTTCTACCTACTGCCTTTGTATTGTATTACATTTAATTTTATACACTTCACTTAGTCTTAGATACATTATTTGACCACAAAAGCACTTGACAGGAAACATTCATGCCCTAAATAATTTAGGAAGGAGAAGAATTTAGTCTGCATATCTTAATTTAAATAATTTAGAGATTATTGTAATGGTCATTGTAAGCCAACAATGATTTGAAAAGTAGAAGTTATTAGAAATAAATTATTATATTTAATCCTGTTTCTCTTCCTTCTAGTGTTAATTTGCTAAGGGGAGATGAATTAGGAAATAACTGCATTAGAAGGAAAGAGCTGTAAAAAAAAAACAAACAAAAAAACCCAAAAAACCTAAAAAAAAGCCTTGCAGCTTAAGCTTCTTCTAACTTATCTACTCTGCTCTGAAAAATGGCTTTAAAATAAGCTCAAAAGATTTATGAAATCCAGTAAGTTCACTGTTCAAGAGGAGCCACACTCCAATAAGACATATACTACCTGCCTTGTGTCTCTCTTTGAGGCCTCATTTTTTCCACTGATAGGAGGATTCTCTTTTTTTTTTTTTTTTGAGAACAATTCGACATCAAGCACAAGACATTATAGATTACTGTCCTGAAATTTGAAAAAATACAAATATTTTTCAAGATAATATCCTCTAGTAGCCAAAAAAGGGCTATATTCTGATGTGGAGAAAAATGAAATCTGATTTTATTTCTCAAAACACACAAGGATATATGATCCCATAGAAGAGCTGACTACAGTTGTTATTTTTATTATAGATAATGATCTGTTCAAATTAACAAATGAGGATCAGTAAAAAATCTTAAAAAAACACTATTTAATTGCTAAGATTACCACTTAGAATTTACTCATTAAATTTATAGTATTACATCTGGTAGATGAATCTCTTGCCTGTTAGATACAGGAGGAATTTCTTCTTTAAGACAGAGTCTCACAATGGTCATTTGTGCATTAATTTTCCCTTCTGTGACACCTGGGAATAGTGCACCATAGGACAGAGATGTTATACTTAAAAAAAATCAGCCAAACCTATGGGATGATATGCTAAATCTTTTGCATCAATAGAGCTGCACTGGCAACCAGTGCTTTCTACTGCCTCAGGAGTCTAGTCAGCAGACAGGGCGTAAAATCAGTGCCTTAGTCTGTAATGTCAAAGGTCTCAGTAAAAGTCTTTTTTTTGTGTGTGTGTGTGTGTTAAATACAAGCACAAAAAACAATAGTCATTGTAAATACTCATGTATTTGAGGTACTGTAATCACTGCTTTTAACATTACATGCAAACTGATGTTAATTGCAGGCTGATATTTGATAAGTTTTATCTATCATCATAATGATAGAAAAAAAATTATGTGGATACCATCAAGCAATAGAAATGTACTTTTAAACAGAAGTAGAATGTACCTGCTGTTATTCGATCCATCAATTAAAATCTTGAGAAGATTGGTACAAATACAACAGAAAGTTCAGGCTGTAATCATTCTTGCTTAGTGTTTTGGGACACCTTTGCTATTGGAGGAGTCCTCTCGTAGTATCAGCTGGCACTGCATACATTGCAGCCAGACAAGTGATGTACTATCTCCTTTCTCCGTGTCCCATATTCTTTTACCAGCCTGGGACACAGTGAGCCCAAATTTGCCAGTCTTACATTCTCTACTAAAAGTTCACATTCTGTGTCAAATAAAAGTTAAAAACAGAATTCTTTCCTGTTTTTATAGCCAATCTTACTGCACATTTTTCATAAGCAGTACGGTTTGAAGAACTCTTTAATATTCTTCTGCATTTATTTTCCAGACCTTTAACTGATCTATTATAGTAATAAGCATGTCCTATTTCAGCCTATGCTTCTTGCAGATTATAGGATGTTCAGTAATGCCAAATATGTCATACTGCACTTTACAGTTCCCTTCAATACCTCAGTACAGCTACTTACTACGTTATTTATAGACTTGGGATTTAGCCATAAGTCCTGTTGCCCTGCCTAGGAGATTTTCTACTACCTGTCTTTGCTGTGGTCTAGAATACTTTGCTATAGTATAACTTGTTTTTAATGTTTGATCCTGGATTCACACAGTTCATCTTTTCTCCTTCAGACAGTTTGTCCATCCTATTTAGTAGAGATAGTCTATTCTACTCTTTCCTACTAAATTTTCAGTTGCTGTCAGGCTTTGTATTAATTTAGTGTGCACTTGCAGAACAACAGCCTATTGATAAAGTGAGCTTAACTTCACAGTGAGCTTTCTTTTCAAGAGTTTTAGAAAACTCTTTCAAAATGACTTCTCCCCCCCCCCCCCCAATGTGGAATTTCACATAGATAATATTTGTAATAAAGGAATTCTTGTTAGTGGATCTTAAAGTATTTCATAACCTTGAAGGTCATCACAGCAGTTCTGAATGGTGAGTCAAATTTAGCAGCCCATTTTAACATCCCAGCTTGCCTCAGCAGCAGTGAAGCAGATAAAATTGATCTGAATTTCCACAAAAAAGCAATCTTTGCTGATGTGTAGGTTCACATAGATAATTCTGGGCAGAAATTGGAATTTACTAAAAGCTTTATGCACCCTAACATATGCTCTGAAGAACATTCTTCCTTATTCCTATTTTTTACTTTTTTTTCTTTTTTAAAGAGAATAAAATTTTATTTTCCAAAAGCTTCATATTGGAAAAACTATGAATTCTTTACTTTCCTTATTTTCTTCTTCATTTCATACTGCTAAGATGCCCAGAAGCAATTAAATTGTTAAGAATACTTGTAGCACGGCTGATTTAGCTTCTAAAGTCTGTCTGTGTGCAAAAATCATACGTGTTAAAAAGTAAATTGAAAATTCAAGCTTTAAGTTTCACTTAAGTTCCAGTTAACACTGAGAAGCAGATAAATTCAGCGCTCATTAGAAACATACGTCTGCTTGATAGAAGAAAGACTGGTCATGTTTTCTTGTGTTTAGAGGTATTTGATTCTTATTATCTCTTCTAATGTTTTCAACACTCACGACATTGAGAGTTTTTTTGTTTTGTTTTGTTGTTGTTTTGGTTTTTTTTTACACAATAGTGCATTAGCATCATATCACATCTACTGAAGCAAGAATTCATGCTTCATACTGAGAGGTCACCACAAGTTTTTGGAAAAATTTGTCAGTTCTGAACCTTATTTTGCTTGGTGATGATTTTTCTCCTGCAAAATGGGCCACAAATATTTTATCTTGCCATTTTGCACAGAGATATAAGAATTGTTAGGCACTGTTTTCTATTGACATAATATTGGAAAATGTCTTATCCGCAAAGGACAACTACTCAATTGCAACCTCAATTGCAAGAGAAAGAGCCAATGACGACACAAAAATAATCTCAGTACTTCATCTAATTGAAGTAAAAACAACACCCTTCCTGGAAGAAGTAGTTCATGTATTTTGCTATTAAATGAATCTACCAAATTGAGATTATTAGCTAAAAATGACTTCTTATTCTTACATACTTTTCTTCTTTATATATGTATAATCTGTTCAGAATGCAGTTGAAAGGAGATAATGAAAAGCTGAGGTAATATTTACCAGAAGTGATATAACTTGTTTAGCTCTGTGGTTTTCTTTCAGCCAACACAAAGCTACAGTCCCATTTTCCTTCCTTTGTTTCTGAAGAAAATAATACAAACTCTTGTCCCATTGTCCACATGAATTTGCTTTGCTAGTCCCTTGGTGCCATGCGGCATTTGTCATTTCAGTTACAGAATTCTCTTAGGTAGACCTGAAGCTGCATTCAGTAGAGACATTCTTTGCACAACAGTTAGGATTTTTCCTGACCTTTGCTGGACAAGGCCAGTGAAAATTCGTCATTAATACCTTCAGTCCTGCATGAGGCACAGTGAAAGTCTGCAGCACTTCAGCAAAGGCTCTGGATGTTCCCTTATGCCGCATTCCTGAACTAGCAGGATGGCATGCTATGGTAGCATATTGGACTCAGTAGCACCTACTGCTATCACTGCTGGTGTCCCACCATGCACAGGCCAAAATTGTCATTACAACTAGGAAAACACACAGATCTTAGGTAATGCTACTGTTATTCACAATGTAAACTTAACTACTCATTATATCAGTAATTTTCTTCCCTTTCTAACAAAGAATCTTCAGATGTTCAAAGAGATCTGAATTTTCCCTTATCAAATTAAATAAAATGGAATGACTATCTATGTGGTTCAAGCCAAAATTGTGCAGATTCATTACTCAATGAAAAAGAAATTTTATCACATGTAGAGATCATGTCTAATTTGTTTTTTGCTGGATATTTTCACATTCCTGCAGGCAAATACTCATCGTGCAACACTAAACACTTTCCCTTTGAAGTACACAACTTGAATTAAACTGTAGCTCTTGTTCACCAGACCCTTTTCTGTATACTAAATTCATCTCCAACTTCTACTGTGCCAGTAACTCAGCTAAGACAATTAAATAAGAAAAAAGAATCTGTCCCACATAGCAATTACATTATATAATAGTTATATTCCTAATATTTAGAATAGCAAAAAAATGTATGTTAATTCATCACATTACTAGAATCGCTACCTTCTAGTGAAATTAAGGAACAGATTTTTTCTATCCTTTAGAATTGATTTTTTTTTTTTTTTTTCAAAGCAGGAAATTTTAATAAATAAAAGTTCCTCTCAGTCAAAATCACATGAGAATATTAAATGTACATTGAAACTAATACAAACCCTAAAAATTGTATTTAAGTTGCGTTGTATTTAATTTCACTAAGAAATTCAGATCAAGGATGACAATGTTGTCTCACGTTTTGTGTAAAAAAGAAAGAATGTGCTGCCTTGCACTCTAGCACTATGAAGATCCTCGCTGAAAAATTATAATTTTTTTTTCCCTGTCTTGTAATGCTGTGAACATCCATGTGTAAAGAAATTAGTAGCTACAGAAAAAATTTTCTTCTTAATAGAACATAATTAAGACATCAGTTTTCTGGGAGGGAGCGAAAGGGCTGAACAGAGAAGTAGCCCTAATCCATTAGTGAGACTGAGAGCCCCTGAGGAGAAAAACAGTGATTATGGCTTTTCAGGGAGCTTGTATAGCAAGTTTAGGGTTATCATCACTATGCTTTAAGTTGCAAACACTGCCGCTTATCACTGAATGAGATTCTCTACAGCAATTAACTCATTAATGCATTTTTTAGCATATACTTTTTTGTAGCACAGATCGCTTATAAGAAAAAAATAAAAGGTTTGCCACTTTAATAGCTGTAGATAAGACAGAAGACCAGACAGAAATATTACCAAGATGTATTCAAAGTTACCTGATCTGGAGATAGTCATTTGAGGCTCTATTTTTAATTCATTGGAAAAGGTCATGAAATCCTGAAAAATATTGCTGAAAAATGGCAGGCTGCCCATAGTAATCATGCAAAGGGTACATGTCCTCCTGACTGAATGCAACAGAAAACGTGGCACAGCAAAATGGACACTGAAGGACTTTTAGAGCTGCCCCAAAGGAACCAATAACAGAAGCAGAGGGACAGAAGTGTTATTTAGTTTAAGGAGAGTAGAAATACCTATGAGAAACAAAAATCAGCCAAGAGCTGTGAAGTGTCACTTAACGATACATCTATATAAATGATGTAAATAATACAGAGATTGTTGTAAATGAGAAGTATAGTGAGCAGGTCTAAACAGGTAGAGAAACCATTCTTGCTTTGACAATGATGTTTTCCTGCAGATTTTCTGTTCCTGTTGAAAATTTGTTGCTGTTTTTAATGAACATCTCTTACTCCAAGGAGATTTCTCTCTCCAGTTTAAGCTGCTATGAGCTCATGTCTTAAGTGCATATCACATATCATAAGAGATCAATTAGATGTGTTGACTGAATTTTAATGATTTGGTGGAGGAAATCCTTGTTGTGAGAATTCCTCCTGACCTAAGGCCATAATTCAGATTCCCAAACTGCACAAATATTTATTAACATCATTTGGACCTAAATCCATATATTTTTATTGGATGAAAATATTTCCTGCCTAGATCTTTCACACCTAATATCACATGCAGCCATAACATCTACACTGACAACAGGCCCTGGCCTATTATGCTACCCAGTATATCAATCTGAAATTTGACACAAGGGAACTATGCAGTCTCTGTAATACGACACACATTGGAACTCCCACATCAGCAACTCATGATCTCTGTGGAAAGCAAATAAAATAATGGCTGTCAAAAAAATAAATGCTGATACTGGTATCTCAGCAACTTTGACATATTATATTGCTGGATGTGAACAAGGGCAATTTAGAATGTAATGGAAATTTGGTTGTTTTCAATCCTCAGAAATAACTTGGTATACCAATCAACAATTTTTGAAGCAAAGTCTACTTACTTCTTCCCCTGTAGATACGAGGAATAATATAAATGGGTGGAATAATTAGGGGCATACAAAATATAGTAGGTCATTTCACCAATGACATCCTATAATCTTGAATCAAATAGAGAAAGCAACTTCTATATTTTTATTTATTCTTTTATTCAGTGGGTGTTACTGATTTTGGAATTCAGATAATCTTTTTAGAAAACAATTTGCATCTCACAGGAAAAAGCAAAAAACCTTTGAATTTGTACCAAAGGTGTTATGAACTTTGAATCTTGTCACGTTAGCCCAGCATCATACAAAATGATGTTCTTTCATAGCACTGACAATCTAGCTGAAAATGAGGATTCCTCTTTCCTCTTTTATAAGAAGAAGGTTGTTCAGAAGAAAAAAAAGACAGTGTAGGTATTCCATCACAAATTCCATAAAATCAGATTTGTGGAATTTGGAATAGATGATGTAAGCTGAAAGGCTTGCAGAAAGAAAAAACTACCTAAGAAACTCTAGACCTCATAGCTCAGGCTGCTATTTCCTTCTCAGTTCTTTAGCCTTGCTTGACAAATCCAGGATAGACCTACTGAGTGCCTTTAGGGCCTTTTGAAATCCCCAAAGGGGTCAGGAACTCACAGAAGAGGTCCTAAGTGAGGGAGTAAGATAGCTGAAGTGTTTTCCTACAACTGCTCTGAATTATGATTAAAATGGAAAAGAACTTGCCTTTGACAGAATGGAAACGAATGTCTCCTTTGTATCTGTGCTGCTCCTTCTAAGTACTGAATGCTTAGTTATTTCTGATCAGGAAAGCACACAGTAATGTGGTAGGAAGAATTACAGCCAAAAGCTGCTGTGTTTTGTTTGTGTTTTGAACTATCACATCACAGTGACAGCTATTTCTGGAAGTGCAATATATGGTATTTGTAATACCACCAATGAGCTGCAGGGATTAAAAGAAATCTCACCAAAGAGAACAATATACTAGGAAACAGTGATAGCACAGTGTTGATGAAAACAACAGAACCAGCATCTGGAGCACAGCAAATAAAAGTGCTCTTACTTTCATTGTAAATGAGAACCCAGCAGAGTAGGTAGAAATCCACATGGGATATGCAATATATTATCAGTGAAATTCTGTCCTGAAAGCATTTTATGGTCAGCAGTTTTACAGGATACCAGGAGTAATTCAAAATGGCTAGGAAGCTCCTTAATGACTGCATTGTTCTCAGGCTGGGCAAAATTTGTAGGCACACTGAGACCAGTGATACAGTGGACACGTCACTATATGGCATCGTAATAGTTTATTGCCATATTATTGCCTTTCCTGACAAAAGAAACAAAAACACCCAGAAGCTGCCTAAACTTGGAGATTGGTTGGAAATATTTTCAGTAATTGTTTCTATCACAGGCAATGCAGCTCTGCAGGCAGACTCAGCCTTCAGCTGTCTTTTATCCCAGTTGCAAAAGAGCCACTGGGATGACCTTGCTTCTTAAGGACTCAACACTAATGCCCTCTAACATAAACTGCAATGCAGGAGGGACGGAGCTGCTTTTCCATAGGCAGAATTCCCTGTTTCCTTTTCCTGTTGCTCAGGAAGTTTGTGTCACTTTGGTCGCAAAATAATTATTCAGAACAAAGCATAGAGAGAAGTAATTTATATTTGAAGAAGAAACAGAATCATTGGAGCTCTTGAAGCCTTCAGAAAGGGTGAGGTTAAAAGGGAAGGGCACAGCAGCCAGCTCTGGAAGAGCACATTGGCATTGTCACAAGAATTTTCTGCTGCCCATTGAAAAGGGCTGTTGCTTTCACCTAGCACAGGGATGATAGAAATCGTGTTCCTGGTTTGGACAAGGAGATGTCTGGTGAACACCAGCATAAGCAGAGGTCCTTTACTCACAATGAGAGGCCATCTGAGCAATGCCACTCACAAAACCCAGGCTGAGATTAAAGGGACAAGCAGTGAGTGAACACAAAAGGGAGCTACTTATGTTTCTCTAGTATCTCTAGAACAGGACATGAAAGAATTTTCTTCAAAGAAATAATCTTAAGCAAGTTAGTCTTTTCCAGCCCACAGCAGCTGGAAGAGATTGTCACTGTGGTGTGTCCTCTTTTCATTCATGCATATACTACTGCTTTTGAGTTGCAAAATACATTTATAAACAAGTTTGGAAAAGTAAGAGCAGAAACATACTATTGGCTACAACAGCAACTATAGGGAGGTAAGATATTCTGAGATGAAACTGTGTCTCAGAATCACAGAATCACAGAATCACCCAGGTTGGAAGGGACCTCAAGGATCATGTAGTTCCAACCCCCCTGCCTAGCAGGGCCACAAAACGTACACATTCAGATCAGGTTGCCCAGGACCCCGTCCAACCTGGCCTTTAACACGTCCAAGGACGGGGCATCCACAACCTCCCTGGGCAGCCCGTTCCAGGGCCTAACCACTCTCCTTGTAAAGAACTTCCTCCTAACATCCAACCTAAATCTTCCCTCCTTCAACTTGGATCCATTTCCCCTAGTCCTGCTGTTGTCAGCCCTTTTGAACAGTTTACTCCCCTCCTGGGTGTAGGTTCCCTTCAGGTATTGATAGGCTGCAATGAGGTCACCCCGCAGCCTTCTCTTCTCCAGGCTGAACAAGCCCAACTCCCTCAGCCTGTCCTCATAGGGGAGGTGCTCCAGCCCCCTGATTATCTTAGTCTAAGAATCTGTTTAAGAATATCTTAAACAGGTTGCAGATGTTAATTACATACACACATATGCAGAAATACTATGTACATACTATTGCTATGGTGTATATATGTGTATATGTATATAAACAATTATGTTCAGACCATGAACAAGCACATGAGCTTGCTTATAGTCTTCCCTTTTATTCTTTGATTTGTATCACTGGCTGTTCATCGTGTTTTTATTTAGAGTGTACATTTCTTAGATCATCCCTTATGCTTTCTGCAAAATATAATAAAAATATTTACAAACATTATTTTTATATAAGCGTGTCACTTTTCACTGAGGTCTTCCAGCACCTACTGACTGATCGTGATTTGTAAGACAGACTGTTTATCTCCAGACTTGGTCTGGAAGAGAAACAAACTAGAATGTTGTCTTGATATTGTCTGCATTCTGGGAAGAGGTGGTGGATTATAATGATAATATAATGATAGTATAACATTTATATATATTGATAAATCCACATATATAAATGTTATATATATAAATCAATCCATTTAATCAATATAATATATATAATGATGATCATGCAGGAAGATTTCAAAACTGAACTGTCTCTATGTAGAAGATAATTCTAGCCATAAAGAGAAAGCAAGAAAATATACTGAGCACTGATAATGTTATGAACTGCAGATGAAAAGGTAAAATACAATATGCCTGTAGAGAAGCAAAATATATTTTACAATAATTTATACTTTTCTCCTACAACAACAAATCTACTACTAATCTTTTTACTTGGCAGCGATGATAAATTGATATCAGATAAATAACTTTATAACAATTACTCAGCTGAGGGCATGTAGAGATATATGGCTGGGTTATATACAGAAATAAAACCTGTACCAATCCTGAACATCAAAACCATGTTCTTCGTGTTCCTTTTCTTTCCATCTTTTATTTTGTTACCAAGCACTGACCATGCACAGTCTTCACATGTGAAATAAAAACCATAAGGTAAACTGTGCTCCTGTAATTCCCACTGAAACATCACTATGTAAAGAAAAGCTACCAGATATAAAACCCACTGATCTTTATAGATGACTTGGAGGACACTTTGCTTCTAATAGCTTCATCCCTTGCCAGGTTGTTATTCACTTACATTTCTGTCAACATCCTCATCAGTGTATCCCTATGAATTCCATGAAAACTACCATACTATAAACCTTTCTTTTCAATGAAATTTTAATTACTTGATGCACAGGAACAGAAAGACAGTAGAACCAGGATTCTATATTATTTTGCCCTCTATTCTGAATAATTAAGTCTGCTAGGAGAGAAAATGAGGTAGAACTTGTACAAATGATTTCACATATTTTTCTTTTTTTTTCTTTTTTTTTCTTTTTGTTTTTTTAAGACAGCAAGTCAAAGGGCAAGTGAATTTAACCAGGAGAAACGAAGCTGTCTCAGAGAGGCACCTGAAGCAAAACAGATTGCTTGGTCTGGGGTCAAACATCTTGCCTGGCCTTTGCCATCATGGGTAGGATCATTCAAATACTAGGAACTGCTTTAGAAAATAAAGCTTTGCAGTTTTCTTGGCACTGGGAAAGTACTTAAAACCTTCTGTTTATTGGGGCAGCCTGACATCAATACAACAGCCACTACAGAATAATAGCTAGGTATTTTTGTCTGTTTACGTTAGGTTGCCTGGATCATGGGGTAAAAGACAAAGGTAGATTGAAGGTACTTTGAGAAAGGCCTTGGCTTCACCCTAAAGATAATAGCAGTCCAGTGAAGGAAGACCACCAGAGCAAGATTGATGCTGTTGTGCCCAAGCTGGGCAGCGGAGGCAGAAATGAACACTTCCTTGCCCCATACTGAAAGCTCAGCTTGCATTGGCTGAGTCAGTGTATGGTCACATTGAGATCAGCTGGCCATAAGGAAATTTAATTGGCTTCAACAAAACTTGGGAAAAGACAGATGTTGCAGGGCTGGCTGCATTCCCACAACATGATTGTCACCATGTAATTTCCTGCTGGTGTTTTTCACATCCTTGAAAGCCCAATTAACAAACTCAGCTTTGCTTGCAGCAAGCAGAACCAGGAACGCACTGGCTTTCCCTTCTGCTACTGCTTCCTTTTATTTTTCTCTATACCCAGAAAACTGAGTTTACTTTTCAAAGTTTTACTTTTTCTCCCAAGTTAACAGAACTGGAACACAGCACTTTATATCAGCAAGGCTTTAAGAAAAAGCTATTCTATATATTCACATATATGTCTCCCTTATATAACCCTATGCAGTTTAATGATTTCCTTTCAAAAGGACACATATATGATTTCAAATATCTTCTGCCAGGCAGAATGTAATTTCATTGCTTTATCTGACTTTCCCTAAAACCCCAAGCCATTTCCAAAATATATTCCTTCTTACCCTGTACAGCTCTATGACCATGCTTTTCAGGACTTCAGACCTCTTATTAAGTGCTTCTGCTCCCTTTTCTTCCCAGGATTCCTGTACTAACCTCATATCTACCAAAACCAGCTGTACTACAGCTATCTCCAAACACACAGCACACTTTCAGCTCTCTAAAGATTGTAGTGAAGGCACCACAGATTCTCTGTCCTACACAAGCTTATCTGTATAACCCCACCGCTTTCACATGGATAGAAATGTGATGAACACTGTACCTTTTAAAGGCCTAGGCTGGCAGGAAATAAAAGTTAGATTCTTTCTTATTGCCAGAGAATAGTCTCCTAGTATTTTCTAACCATTCTCTAAGGCAAGCTGTGCAGCTGAACTTCATGCTGATAGTGGTCTGAAGAAAGAGGGTTATTCTAATTTTTTTTAATTGTATCAGCTACATTATCTTTAAATGAGACATCATTTCTTTTCTTTTCAGCATAAACCTTATGTATTGCCAAAGATACGACAAAGACACTTTTCCAAGATGGGCTGAGTGACTGGAATGCTCCAGAATATGTTCTCCAATAAGACAAGTCCCATACTGGAAAAGAATTTAATAGCTCACATTTTGCATTAACAAGACATGAATATCAGCATTTGAAGAGTGATTACTAATCAGTACACTGTCAAAAACAAGATTCTGTGCCAGAGCTGTAGATGACTTGAAAATGTATAGGCACAACACCTGTTTCTTGATCTACAGAAGCCAGAGTTATCAGGGGAGCAGAATGGCTGCTGGTCTTCCAGCAAAGCAAGAGCAAGGCTCCACTACAACAGAAGTTCACGCACAAACAAAAAGCGCATACACAAAAAAATGAAAGGGAAATTTGAGTCAAATTTGCTACCTTCCCATAAAACTAGCATAACCAGTAAGGAAAACATTTTATTTTTGATGATCCATCACTATTTGTCAAGGATCACATCTTATTAAAGCTCCAAACTAAAAATCTATTTTATATTTACATACAGAAACTACTCTATTTAGGAAGTCAGTGAGAGTTGGTGATTTAAAGGTGAAAAATGGACTATATTGTTACATAAAATTGCATGTTGCTTTTGTCTAGTTATACAAAATGAGTACATAGACAGGTGTTTTCAGATATCACCAAATAGTTGGGAACATAGGCATAGATTTTCTTCCATGCAGAAGAAAAAAAAAAAATGACTCTTTCAATGCATAAAGGACTCTTCCCTGTATTCCCACAGGGCCTCACAGACAAAGCACAGCTCTTGTCTGGGTGTACATATCCACAGCGTTTATAAATGTCAAATGATCTCGAATCATCTTGTTTCACTTAGTTAAAGCCAAATGGGTTGCATTTTACAAATTTATACATCCAGCAGAGACATTTAATCTTGATACAAAGGCATGAAACAGTTACAAACCCATCACTTCTCTCAGATGTTCCCTGTAATGACTGATCATCTTCGTTACTGGAAAAATGCCAGATTTTTCTGGCATGATGTTATGGTCTGGCCATATGTTCTTATTATATCTCTACTATATTAAACATCCTCTTAATACAGAATTTATTTCTGTGGAGATACTTACAAGCAGTAATAGAGTCACCTCTCAAGTCCCTCTATTTGGACTGAACACATTGGGCTTTCAAACCCTTACTAAAACACAATTTCTCTGGCATTTAGAGCATTTGTCTTTCATCAGAGAATTTTCAAAAGGTATTTTTACTGTGTGGACTCTTATACTGTGGAAATGTGTACAGTTTAAGTGGAAGTCTCAGCACAGTTAAAAAGAAATCAGTTTCTTTTCCCATACCATTATTACTAATTTAAGTATCATATGACCATTAACCCTTTTTGCTGCTATATCATATAGGATCTAATGGGATTTTATTAAGAACACAATATCAAATAGTTTATTCCTTTGAAATCTGCAATGCAACATTGTTTAGATATTTTATTTAAATGTTTACTCATATCTATCTGGTCCACTCATGCTCGTAATTTATTCAGCTTTTTTGCCATTGTCCCTGTCACCTACACAGTTTTAAATATGTATTCTACTCATAAAGGCTTATTTCTAACACTTTGACTGCTAATCAGTAAAAGCACTCTGAATTTCAGAGTACAAGCATAAAATAAATAACATTAAAGACAAAAACATATTGTCTGTTAGCACCTTTGCACTTAGAATCATAGAGTATTTCAAGTTAGAAGGGATCCATAAGGATCACTGCATCCAACTCCTGGCTCTACACGGAACCACCCAGAAATCCACCCGTATCTTTCTCCTTTGATATATCCATTTTTCCTTAAACCATGCCTGATACAGCTTGTACTGTAGCTTCTACATTCTGATTAGCTGCATTGTATTTTTCCCTGTAAGTTTCAAAATTTCTTTTTTTTAACATAGTTGTTATTTTTAGCCTAATTTTAAACTGCATTTATATCCCATATCCATCTTAGGGATATATTTATTTATTTATTTATTTTTAAACTAGAACCCTTAGCACTGATTATTTACACACAGCAAATCAATTGCTTGTAAGCTACCTTGATTCTATGTTTATTTCCCCCTTCCGCTTTCTTACTTTTATTTTTTTAAATAGTCTGATCTACCATCAATTTGGGGAAACAGAAACACACCAGTTTGTTCTTGCCTGTCTTAGAACTTAAGATGCAATTACTGCAGTTCTACTGATTACATGAGAACCCTCAAGAATGTAAAGGCTACACAGGTGTCTGGTAAGGCCTACAATATAAAGACATACAGTCACAGAATCACCAAAGTTGGAAGAAACCTCCAAGATCATCTAGTCCAACTGCCCACCTACCAACAGTATTTCCCCACTAACAACAGAGAAACGTAAGAGAAAGTCAAGGTAAAATGCAGAATAAACAGCTAAATAACTTTACTTGAATAGATATTTTTCACCTAACAGATTGCTCTTCTTAACCAATGAAAATAAACTGGTAACAGCAACCTACACATAGCATTAACAGATTTGCAAACAAACCTTCACAGAGACAAAAACATAATAAACTGTTCCTCTACCTTAACAGATCAAACATAATGCTCTAAATCCTCTCCTTTCTCAAAGCTTGTACTTTAGGCTTTTTTTTTTTTTTTTTTTTTTTTTTTTTTTTTTTTTAAGGTTTCAAAGCTTTACACTTAAATACATGCAACTCTAGCTAGTTACTTTCCAGCTGGGATATTGTTGAGCCTAAGTACTGACTTTTCTCAGTAGGTACATACAACCTGGTGAAGAGAGGTCATTCCCCAAGAAAAGGGCTGGACTGCTAAGAGCTGCTAAACCCACATGTTTCTTTTTATATGTGGTGCAGAACAAAATTGCTTTCCCACCCCTCCTGTGCTGTGGGATGAATGTGATAATGTGATCCCTGCAGTCTATAGCTAATTACAAGTTCATTGTTTTCTTTAAACACCTTGAAGCACAGAACCTGTTCCTCTGGTGAAATCAGTCTATTAGTCCTGCAGTATGTCTGTCAGCTTTGCAGCTGTGGAACACAGGACAGAATTTGAACACCCTATATGAACCTTAGAAGCCAATAGTTGTAAAGAGTATTTAAAACACCTACTATGCTGTATTTTTTTTTTTTTTTCTGATACATGATCAATACTTTTGTTTTTTTTTCTCAATTCTTTTCACTTCCTTGTCTTACTGTTCCTTTCCCTCTACTGCAGCCTGAAGGTTCTGTATTTGGTTTTCAGGAGAGGCTGTCTCTTGTGCTGTGCAGAATTGGGCTCTACCTTAAAGAGAAAATATTCATGAAAGGAAACACCCAGAGGTTACTGAGAAGCTTTACTACAGCCTCAGATGCTGCCACCTTTGTCTCAGAATTAGCACAATGGCTGTGTAAAATATGCTAAGTAACTGTGTAATTGAATGCCCTAGATTTTCCACCAGATTAACAGCTGGGATGTGACAAGTATACATGTGTTCCCAGAGATGGTGAAGTCAGTATCTGTGAAAAGTTTATCATACATGTTACCTTACTAGGACAACAAACATTTCACTACAACACACTTCAACACATTATTTCTATTCCTCCCTCCCCCCCCCCCCCCATATCTGTATCATATATATATATATCTCTATATATTTTTTTTGCTTGTCTCAGAAACTGAGAATTTGGAATTGATTGAGCATATCAAGTATGGAAAAGACTCCTCATTACTCCTTGAGGGACAAAGCCCTCAGAGCTAACAGAAGAGAAGCTGAGCAGAAATGATGATAATCAGAGGCCTGAGTTAAGTACAGCAGCAGTTAGTAAGATGACCTTCTACGTGCAGGATCTGTTTAATACAAGCCTCTGTGAGTTCATAGATGCATCACTGGATGGAACAAAACCCTTCATGACCCTCAATTAGGGATGTGCTTTGGGAGCCTCAAGAGATATTGTTTAGAGAGTTTATTGCTCAGAAGCTGTACAAACATCTGTCTTTCCTATTTTGTGTCTATGTTGTTTATTTTGACTTTGTGTGGATGTCACATTTTTTTCTATAGCTCTGGGCTACCTCTGAGCTTCCTTGATGCTCTTGGGGCCAGCAGCCTACCAGAATCAAAATGGAAGGCACACACAGCATAGGCAAGGACTGAAGTGACCCTTCCAGTAACCTCCTGGTCCAGGCAACTGCCTACTGTCTCACAGATGAAACAGATCTTGGGATCTTCTGTTAAAGATAAACTGCTCAGAAAATCTGACACAAAGTTGGTTTCACTAATAAATACATGTAAAAATGAATCATGTGGTAGGAATATTTTATTTTACCTGATCAAGGTATCTTCTGGTTGATTCATGCTACAATTTAGAGGCCCTTAAAAATCTTACTTTGGGATATAAACTATTCCTTTTTCAGTCTGGCCTCTGACAGTTCAGTAGCAGAGAAACATAACTGTAAACTGCTAGGGTTTACTAGAAAGAAAAATACCTACACATTCTCTGTAGTTCCACCTGTTGATCTTGATTCAGTGTCAGATGAGTTTGACTATGTACCAGATTGACTTCTATTAAAAAGGAATTTTCTCATGTCTGTTTTGATTATTTTGTAGATTTATTTTCTTATCAATTTAACTATCAGTATTTTCTTGCTAGAAGCTGTATTTTAATACCAGCTTTGGTGATTTCTGTCCAAAATTCATATCTAATATGTATGCCAGGTTATTTTCTCTAGTGAGGCAAGGAAGTTATATATTGTCAGTTACTTTTCTTTGATGATTAACCAATTTTTCATGAACAAGAAAATATTAATTTTGACATAAAACCTATTTTAAGTAGAAAGACAATCTTTCTAATTAGATGTTTAATTCAGCACTTCTTATCTGCCCAAACACAATCCTCTTATCTTCACAGCTAACAGAACTTGAAGGATTACTCTGTAATGAAAATCTTCTGAACCAGGTAAGAAAATTTTCACTGATGCTAAGGGCACAGAAATCTATGGAGGTCCATGAAAATAGGAAATATTTAGAAAGATTGGTGGTTCACTTTTACAATGCTACTTTTTACTCTTAATATGAAGGACAGCACATTTTTACAAACCAGACTGAGACATCGTTAAAATATACGTTTTTGTTTCAGCCTTGACAAAGGTGCTTTCGTAGTTTTCTTATCTGCTTTCGGTACTCATCTCTTGATATAAAAGCATGCTAACGCTGGTATTTGGGCAAAGCTCTGCTGACACAGATTCAGCAGATGGAGCTAGTGTGCTTCTAATCTTTGACAGCTGCGCCTTCCGTGAAAAAGATGAGCACACAAGTATACAGGATTGTCTAGGATCTGTCATGGTCAGCACGGTGAAGATTTTCTTTCAGCTTAATGAAAAAGTAGCAAAAAGTAAAGGGAATTAACTATCCTTTCTTAAGCACTGGTGGCTGTGAAGAGCGCAGCTGTGTGACACGGATGTTTTATTTCAGAATAGCAAAAATCTGAGAGGTATATAAAATAGCGTAGATGTCTCCCAAGGTTTTATGATATCCTGTTCTTTCACTGTTCCTGTCACGTATTAGTACACCACTCATAAAGTGACGTTAAATATTAATTAATTCAGAGAACACCTGGCTGAGTCTTTAGACCTAATGCAACATGTTGGTCATATTGGACAACAGTGAACATGGAGATGTCTCTGTGGAGCTGAAGCCAATTACTTCAAACCTGCATTGATGTGAAGAAAAGATTTCAGTTGTATTCAGTGACAAGGACATCACGCATCTATTGGCACTTATAGATATCTTAACGTAGGAAGATGTTAGAACCACCCCTATTGCTAGCAGAATAGAAGTAAGATGCTTGCCAGTTAGTAGCAATTGCCAGTTAGTAAATCCACTTCTAAAACCATGAATTTCCATAGTTAAATCCATGTTTCCTGTCTCCAGATGTACCTTCAACCTCCTCAGCTGGCAGGACACAGATTATAGTGAGGGTCTATCCAGAGTTCATTGTAGAAGCCCCAACCCCAGAGGCATTCAATGCCAGGTTGGAGCCCTGGGCAGCCTCATTTAGAGGGTGGCAGCCCTGCCCAGGGCAGGGGATTGGAACTAGATTACCCTTGAGGTCCATTCCAAACCAAGTCATTCTGTGATACGTGTCCGTAACAATATTTTCTAATTTTTCCAACCTAATTTTGAAGATCCTTAAATCCAAAGGGTGCTCTTGTGATGGGAGCTGTCACTGAATGAAGGCCCCTAGCTGTTCACACAGCTAGAAGCTGCCCTGTCTCCTTGTATAGGGAAAGAATTTGCCCTATTAACACTCTCTGGTAACTTTATTTCAGGACACTGAGGAGTAGGGAGCTATGTGCTATTTTCAAATTTAATATGCAATATTGGCACTATCAGGCTGGACCTTCTCTACAGCTCTTTGGTTTTTACACTGTGATTTATTATAGAGCATTATTAGAGCAGTGTGAGAGTTTCAGAGCTGTCATTGGTCATTGTTACAGCAGCATAACACTGACAAGCAACTGATGGAAGGAGAGGTTTTATTGCTACACTGCTCTCTCCTTGTTGCCCATTTAGGTCTTCAGATTCTGTAAATTAACGACTCCAGACTCTGCTGAATTCATAAGCAAAGTTTCCACGGGTATAAAGCAAGGCATTAGTCTGTCATCTACATGTCTGGTACTGAAAGGACAATTCTGGCTTTTTATAAACTACTTGCTGCAGCAACAACTGTGTCTTAATATACAGTTCTGCATACACATACATAAAATTAAAGTCCTGGTTTTGAGTTCATGTTGTGATTTCATGACCTAATTTGAATTTGGCTGACTTTAGAAGATTCTTTCCTACAGATTTCTATTTATTGCTAGTATTTCAAGACTTTGTTCCTCATGTCCATAAGACCATGACTATTTCGAATCTCTGTTGAAGTTTACTGATCTCTGATACCAGGAGTGCAGTGTAAGATGTACTTAGGAATGGAACATTCTCATGTCTGATATTCACATACAATGCATATCCAGCACTAATTACGCATAAAAGTGTTATTTCCTGTAAAGGAGCAAACATTGCAAAGTGTTGATGAATTTTCTTTGTTAGTATAAGTTCCTAGCTATGGCAATGAATCTCAACTGGAAATAAGGATTTTTTACTACTTTTATTATTCGGTATTATCATTACATTACTACTATCATTCAGTATTTCTGAATGACTAGTCCTTGCATTGCTTGTTGTCACAGTCTCTAAAGCAGTACTTGTGCTAATTGCCTTTTGCAAATTCCTTTAAATTAGTGAATGGAAAGTGATTTATGAAACTTGGGTTTAACATTGCACTTCTATCCACAAAACATTTTCAGCCATCAATCTCATCTGGCTTCAGGTGTCCCCAGGCTTCTGCACTACTAAAGGAGCGTGCCCTGCAAAGGAAGATTCAAAATACATATGGCGAACATGCTGTGGTCTCCACATTCTCTCTCCCCATTGTGGCTGTAAAGAGAGCCTGAGGAGATTATCTTCTACTTCAATAGACTTGATATCTCTCTCACTCACCTCACCACTGCCTCTGAGACAAATTTTGAGCTTGGAGTTAATTGTACAAACTCTCAGAGAAATAACCCAGGGGGCCAGATTCTCTCTGCAACCAGCAGGATTAAAAAACAAACAAACAAAAACAAAAAACAAAACACAAAAACGCAACACAGCAAGAAGTGTATTTAGAAACTGATTGAGAGCAGGAGACTAACATCAGCACAGCAGAGATGCACCTGCTTTCCCTTTGCATTTCTTAGTAGAAGGGGTAGCATGCTGTCCTTCCAAGCATAAGGTTAACTTTTGCAATAGGCAGACAACAAGTTACATGAAAGAACTCAATTTTCACCCTCCCTGACTCACAGCACTCACTAATTTCACCACGTATCCAAGCCAAAGTGATAGATTTCTTAAACAATTCCCTGCCTAAAAACTTCCAGAATGGAAATCATGGTCCCAGAAGAAAAGAATCTGCATTCAGACTGAGGCATTGTTAATACACAGATACTGCTAGGGAATAATTAAATAAATAACATACAGAATTATTTTCTGAATTGTAACAATAAAACTAAAAGTACTTTGGTTCTTTATTACTGTGAATTTACAACTGACACAACCTTTGCAATGAAATATCACCTTGCTAATGCTTTTAAAAACCCATGTGGGCTACCAAAACTGCATTATCCAGTAATCTATGAGGGTTACTCTGAAAGTAATGCCTCCCTTTTTATTACTTTGGCACACAACATCAGAAGCAGATGTTGGTAGTACTGCGGTAGAGGTTGAACCTTCCCACCAATATTCCATTACGTTTTGTGGCTGTGAGACTGATGGCAGCAGAGGAGCAGCCTGACAAATGGCATCTGACATGGAAGTGTGTATGAGGCAAAAGAGCACCTCTGAACTCCTCCATGCAGAAATAAGGGCACCACCAACATTCATCAATGCTTGCTGACCACTTATGGAGACAAAATGGTGGATGCAAACACAGTGAGGCGGCAGGTGGTGTGTTTTTGCAATGGTTACAACAGTGTGAAAGACAAACCCATTTTGGATGGCCAAAAAATCTTTTAAAAGCACAGCATACAGGTTCCTGTTTATCCCTGGTAAAAATCCATAGCTAGTGAGGATGACAATGTAGAAAAATAGTATTTTGTAGCTGAGAACATGCTCTATCAACCAGCATTATTTAGCTCTTTGTCTGTGCTGTGTTCTCCACTGAAATTAATAGGAGGCATTACTTCTCCTGAAAGCTACTTAGATTATTCCACAAGTATTTATACACATAAAGCATTCCCTTCAAGCATTTATACACATTAATAACAAGTCTTCTCTTTGCTAGGCTTAACAATGATTTTTGTGCAGTGGTTTTCAAAGTGAGGCAATGTTCAGAGCCAGGAGATAGATACTGACAATTATACTATGATCACAGAAATTGTTTAACTGTTAAAATGGTTCCTGACTGCCTTAAAGACTCTTAGGCCATCCAGATACCACTTGTGCAGAGATCCCGACACCTAAACCAAAGCTTACTCCTAGAAGGCAGGATAAGTGATGTTACACCAAGCTTGGCTCCCTCGTCACTCTGCAGTTATCCAAGTCTTTGTCAGAGGTCTGTGAACACTCTGACACTCCACATGCCCAGCTCTGGTGATAAAGCCTCATGTGAAAATGCTTCTTTCACTGGATCAACCTTAATTATGTTGAAAAACTCAGCCTCCCTCTAATCCTGTTACAGCTGTACTGTTTTATATATCTCCCACCATGAACATTCATTTATTTAAAAAGTCTTATTTCAAAAAACACAAGATTGGGAAGAATTATTGCTGTAGAACTGTGGATGCTATAATTAAACACTGGTTAAGCTACATTGCAGAAATAAAAGGAAAAAAAAGGATATGGATAGAGACTGATGGGACTACCTAAGTAAGTAGGAACTTCAGGGGAAAAAAAGCCTAATGTAGAAATTCAAAGCCATCCTTGCTGCCTTACGTTTCACAAAGTCAACTTTACAAAAATGCTTGATAGAATGCATCAGCACTAATGTTGAAAAGCAGATTCAATGGGAAAAAACATGCTCAACTTCCCATAGTGCCAGAAGAGCATAATGATGAGAAGGAGGCTGTTTTCTTCTGTGGAGTGACAGAAAACATCTCAGAGGCCCTTGTTGCTTTTTAGAGTCTCAAAAATGGCGTTGATTAAAAAGTAACTATTCTCACTGCCACACTATTGATGAAAATAACACATGGGATGCTCATCTCTCACTTGTGTCACAGCAGATGGTGCCTTGTGTATGATATGGAGAGAAAGAAGTGTTATAGCACTTATGAACAAAAGATGTTGCAGAATCTGAAGATGAAGACATTGTATGCTGTCACTGATTTATTCATCAGCAAACTCTATGGCACATCTCCTTCAAGCAGAGCATGTAATAAGCTGATAGCAATTGTATGAAAGCCTCTGTATGAAAAAAAGGAAGTCCTCCATAGAGAAACATGAAGCTAAATTTCATTTCAGAGTTACTGTACATTTTATCCATCCAGTATTAGATAAGTGTCCAGCCATACATAAACTTTCATTTGTATTTATTCATTGTATTTATTTATTGGGAAGACTTAGATATATATCTGCAAAAGAGGAATGAGGATTAAAAATATCCTTGAGGGACTGCACAAGTCAGCTTTCAGTCTCAGCTTTTTTCATGTCACAGAAGTGCATCAGAAGCTGCGAGGTAGCAGAAATTCACATCTCCCTAATTGCCTGTACGAAACCTTTGAAGGGGAAACTAAAAGTACTGCAGAAACATCAGAAGTGTATTGACACAGCAAAGGAAGAACTAGTTGAGAAGATTTTCTTTTCATGATATAAGAACCAGCTTCAGATTTAAGAGATCCCAGGCTTCTTACAGTTTTCTTAGAGATCTCAGTGCTTTTTTCAGTAATAATTCTAGGAAAGGAGAACTTGCTCCTTTTTCCTGTGACCCAAGGAATACTCCAGATACACAGGTAAAGCTTTAGACCTGAAACAACCTACAAAAGCAAAAGCATAACATGAATCATAACTCACTGTTTTCTACAGAAACTTGTAACCTGAGCCTTCCAAGTGATTGCAGGCAAAGAAGCACATAACTTTGAGCTTACTCTTCAAAGCACACACATTATAACACTGTAACACAACGGAAAACACAGCAATGACAACATAGTAGCAAAGTCTGAGGGTCCAGCACCTGAGGACTTGCTCAAAGAGAGCAATCATAGACACAGAAATAAAAGAAAGACTCTACTTACCCTTAAAAGGCCCCAAATGCATAGGGAACTCCAGCAAGATATCCTTACTTCCACTGCTAACCCTATGCAAGGTCTGTGAAGGGCTGTATCCTGGCTCCACACCTTCTGGTCACTCATGTGCATTGCATACACCTGAGATCCCCTGGATTGGCCCTGCCTTCAAACCAGGTGCTCAATCACTGCTTCACCCCATGACAGCATTCCCACTACACCCAGATGTGAACAAATACCCTTAAATACAAATATTAGTAAAGCCATTCTGAGACTGTGGCAAGTCAATGAGAACTTTAGGTCAGACTGTTTGATTATAAGCTTTAAACTCATGTTACTGCTAAACATCAGCAAAAAATTCTGCTGTGTGCCAGTCAACCATAAATTGAATAATGATAGCAAAATCTCCTAGCAGAAAGTCTGTATATACCATACTGCATCTTCAAAACTGTTTGAATTCTGGTATTGCAGATGGGATGTCTTTCTGTGACTGAGACTGATACCCATTCAGTCTGTCTGCTCAGAATAATCTTATTTTTGGAAGGGGAAAGGGGGAACACTTGAAATAAATGCTTTCAGGATAGCTGTCAGATTATATACATGACCAATGGAATGCTCTTCTTTCAGTATCCTAGATGGAATTAATAATAATAATAATAACAATAATCAGGAATTCACCTCATCCCTCTTGAGACCTATTTATTACAGCAGTGATTCTGCAATTGATAAGCTACTCTAAGGATTTAGTGAATCAAAATAGGAAAAGCCTGTTAGAATTTCCTTAAATGCATCCTGGAGTTAAGACCCATTACTGCTAGCACACAGAATTACTGAGTCACTGGGAAGACTTTACTGATTTTATTAAGGGCAAGAATTAATGACAGCTACAAAGAACACCAATTCGAGACATAAATGAGCCAGAAAAATTCAAGCCTCCAGTCAGAGAGCAGGTATCAATCCATTTTAAATATATCATCACTGCAGTTATGTACAGACACTTTTTTTTTTTTCTTTTTTTTTTTTCTTTTTTTCTTTTTTTTTCCATATTTGTATAGGGGAAAAGGTGTACATTTGTAGTTATTTTATTTACATACATACTTTTACTCAAGTATTTTACCCATTGCATCAAGAGTGGATTGCTTTCTAAGTTTGATGGATGGGCAAATAGATGTATTTGAGTTCAGGACTCAATAACTTCACTACTATGGGTTTTTTTCGTTTGTTTGTTTTTTCTGCAAAGGCATAATGAATATTGGTTGTGCTTCCATCCTGGGAAATATTAAAGCAGCAACGACTCCAAGTCAAAGATATCTAATAGTCCTTCATGAAAAATAAATTAATCAATGGAACATGTCCAAATGTGTTGTTAGCTCTAGCTCTGGGAAATGGCTTTTACAGCAGTTGGAAACAAACACATATATCAGCGAAGGGTGAAGACTCAGTATGAATTTCTTTAGGTACTGTTACCCTGAGGGGTTACTTTAAAAGGCTGTTTTTTATTGTCAAATTTTTGGTCTGTCATTTTTTTAATTTTTGTTCCACATTTTGGCACCTTTTCTTTCTTGTCTTGTCATCCTAAAATAATGATGCTTTTTCTGAGTTTTCCACAGAAGTGAGAGCAGCAAGCAGACATCATGTTAAACTGCAGTATGAAGTACCTGTTGTGTTGTGTGGATGTGGCTGTAGGGCCCAGAGAGTCTTTGGACTAAAGAGACAACTAATTAACGTGCACAGTGAGTTCCAGCTCTCCTGCCTTAGAGCTATATACTTTTTAGAGGAAAACAGTGCACTTGCTAAAAACAATCTATTTCTGCTTTACTGGCGGTTGTGACATACTGAAACGAAACCTGGAGGGTGAATGGAATGAATTAGCACCTGTTTGTTCCTTAGATCATCCTCATGAGTTTGGATGAATTGGTAGGTTTGAAGAATAACAGGGAATATTGTCCTTTCAGTCTTTCAGCTGAGTATCTATTGTGCTGGCAAATTAAAGGGTTGAGCTCATTTTCTCAGGGATATTCAGGTTTCACACAGTCCTCATGGAGACTTCTGCGGCTACCTTATTTGTGCTGTGTTTGGTCCAAACAAATTTAGAGACATTGAGGAATAAATTCAGAGGTCCATCTGAGCCAAAGGAGTGATTCATCATTAGGTGTGAAATGTTCATGTATGCCACAGAATCACAGAACCACAGAATGGTTGAAGTTGGAAGTGATCTGGTCTAACCTGAGCTCCAGCAGGGACATGAAAGTAGAGTGCCCAGGTCCACATCCAGGTGACTTTGGAAGATATCCAAGGAGGCTCCACCACCTCTGGGCAACCTGTGCCAGTGCTGTCAACCACAGAGCACAGAAGTGCTTCCTGATGCTTAGATGAAAGTTTCTGTTCCAGTTTGTGCCTATTGCCTCTTGCCTTGACACTGGGTACCACTACTGCAGAGAGCCTTGCACTTTGCCTTCAAATGTTTACAGACATTGATGAAATGCCCCTGAGCCTCTTCTTTCCAAGGCTGAACATTCCCAGTCTCACATGACAGGTGCTCCAGGATCTTGGTGGCCCTCTGCTGGAATCCCTTCAGTACGCTCACATCATTTTTGCACTGGATGACCCAGAACACAATTCTCTGGTACACCACAGAATCCTGTGTCCTATAAGCAGAAGAACAGCAAAGTTACTTGAACATTTACACTTTCTGAAGCAAATACAAAAATCCACTAATGCAATGGAAAAAAAAATACCAAAGCCTCAACCCCCAAAGTCTCAGTCTTACAAAAGCCCACAACAAAATGACAAAAATGCAAAACAGTGATACTCAGAAAAATAACTCTTAAATGTAATTAGGAGATTCAGTGCTCTCCACTTGTTTCTTCTAAAAAAATGCAAAACAACAGGATGCTGTCTCAGCTCTGTGGGAACACATTAAACAAGCAAGTGAAACCAGAGGCAGGGGATGGGCTGGTGTCACTTTCTGTGTTCAACATGTGACCCACAGGCAGTGCTGAGAGCTCTCCCTGTCCAAGGAGAGAAGCAGAGGAGGAGCAAGGCTGGTTGCCTTTGATCCTGTTCACTGGGTCTCTGTTGTAATCTCAGCCTCTCCAAGGCCAGACATGCTAATGCCCAACATTAAGGAGTAATGTTTTCAGCACAGTGAATACAAACATTTGATGTTATCTGACATGTGTCATGCTTCTCACAAAACAGTGCAGATCTGAAAGACTAAAAAAGGCTTTATTTTTTATTTATTTCATAAATATTCATGAGAAAGAAGCATTGTTAACTGCTGATATTTTATTTATCCATTTTAATCAGCCTGTATTTTAAAACTTAAACCATTTTGACTCTACTTAATATTATATAGTTATTGAAATAAAGTAAAAAATGTACTTGAAAACAAACTAGCCCACAGCTTTGGGCCCTAAGTTGCTTTAATCCTTTTTTTCTTCTTCCTTACAAAATCAGATGATAAATATGAACTTGATAACTGCTACTTTAGCTGTCAGATTTCTTTTAAGTTTCATTCAGCATTATCAGTGTTTCATCACCCTTGTCTGTGATTAAGAGAGATACCAGCTCTCTCATAACTCAAAAATAGGTCCTTCTGCTTCACAGTAGTTAATACCTTTTTTTTTCTCCCATAACTAAAATCTATTTTCTCTGTTAAACTTAAAGTTGTAGACTGTACATAGACTTACACAGAGGCTCTATAGAGACTGCCTCGAAAGCTAAGGTTAGAGATAGGAATCTGTAGAATGCTAACTGCACTTGAATACTGGGTTTGCAGCTGGTATAAGGGAATGTAAACAGGCAGTCTTCTGGCAGAAACCAAATATCCTTAGAGGGCTGCAGTCATAGTGTGGTGATGAGATGCTTTTTCCTTGGTGCTATTATGCTCAAAATTCAGGTTTTCTCCTTTAAAAATACATCTTATGAATATTTAATATAAACTTTACAAGTAATACCATGTTTCTAATATCTGGTAGGAGAAACTGTAGCAAGATTTACCGAAGACTTGGATAAAATGGAGTCAGTGTGATTGGAGTAAAGGAGGAGAAAGGGTCACCCTTTCCTGAATACCACTTTTTTTGGAAGGTGCTCTCATAGTTTTGCTGCTTTTTTCTAAATGAAGTAAAAAAGTGGAAATAAAGTAGCAGGATAGAAGCAGATATTAAAAATAAATTATTGTTTTACTGTTCTATACACCTGCATTAGAGTATTTTGTAGTGCTTATTACTGTAATGTTGCAGTAAATTTAGGTCTGCTCTGTGGGGGCGTTTAATGCATTTCAGTTGAGTCTTCTGTTCTTTTTCCTTTTCCCATTAGAGATCCAGTGCTCAAGATAAATCCCTTCATTTTGTTTCCTAGCCAGGTCTTCTTACTCAAGCTGTTTTAAGTGGAAAAGCTTTCTTGAAACTTTGCATCTATTTTGATGGTGGTTAGATATCTGAGAAAGCTGATTGCATCACTAAACTCTTCTGACTCTACATATTTTTTTCTCTCTTGTCTTCATGCCCCCTCTGTGAACTGCCTGGCTGCAGCATTCCCAAGCATGTCCCAGGTGACTTGTAAGAGATTTCATGTTGAAACATTAAGAAAAAACCCCAGAAAATTAGAGCACAATGAAGCATAAATCTCAAGTGTTTTCTGTTGCAACATTACTAAGAGGCAGTATTCAGTAGTCAGCAGAAGCCTCTGAAATTTCTGGAGCAGTAGCTTTCCGTAAAACTGGAATAATGAGAAAAAAATCCACATTAATTCTGCCTGATCTACCTAAGCAAGTTGTTCCAATTGCTCTAATAGAAATTTTGTGCATAGAATGCAGGAAATTCACTCCAGAACTGTGCTACTGTAGTACCTAGTAAGACTGTAGGAGAAGGCTCATTGCCCAACTGACATTAAAGTGCAGTGCTTTTACAAATCTCATGAGGCAACTGCTCCTAATCCCTAATTATTTCTGTGGATTACCTTGTTACAAGACTATGCTTTCTCAGAAGTGCATGTTTCTGCTTACTCCAGTATTGCAGTCTTTCATCTAATCTCTCAGCATTCATGAGCCAGGAGTGTGCGCTTGTAGCCCAGAAGGCCAAATATATCCTGAAAAGAGGAGTGGCCAGCAGGGAGAAGGGAGGTGATTGTCCCCCTCTACTTGGCTTTTGTCAAGCCCAATATAGAGTACTGTGTTCAGGCCTGGAGCTCCCAGTGCAGGAAGGACTCAGAGTCCAGAGGAGAACCACTAAGATGATCAGAGGGCTGGAGAACCTCTCCTATGAAGAAAGGCTGGGGGGATCTCCAAGCTTGTTTAGCTTGGAGAAGGCTCCGGGGGGACCTCACTGTGGCCTTTGAAAACTTTAAGGGAGCGTATAAACAGGAGGGGAACAGATGTTTACAAGTGTGGATTGTGATAGGACAATGGGGAATGATTTAAAACTAAGAAAGGGGAGGTTCTATCTAAAGAATGATCTAATGATGTGTAAAATATAGATGTGTTTGCTTACACTCTTTTCTTCAGCCATTTATTTCAGCCTTCTTCTTAGGTCAACATTTTTTAACCTCTGTCTGAGACCCGCAGACAAGAGTAATTTCTAGATCTGACAGACATCATCAGCTTCATCCATTTAGTTTTGTTTTAAGGACCTTTATTACAGACAAATCTACAAGGATATGCTTGTGAAACCCTAGTGTTCCACTGTTGATATGAGATTAAAAAGCCTGAAAATTCAGGGTGACATTCAGTACTCTGAGTGACATGGGTTCCAGTATAATCCAGTCACCAGACTTGATATCTGAGGTTTTCAGTTCAATCCAGAGGTGCAAGAACTTTAGTGTTTTTCTACAGAGAAGCTGGCAGTGGAAAATGAGACAGAGGAAAACAGTGTGTTTGAGCAGGATACATGCAGCTCCAATAGTTACCTTCCTGAAATCATACAAAAACTGACTTTCTGATCTGTAAATAATAAATAAATATACTAAATATCTTTCAAAAGTGCCTTATAGTAAGATCTTGTATTTCACAAACAAGCTCTGGCTCTTACTTTTACCAGGAATCTTCGTATACAAAAAGCAGAAAACACTCCTGGAACTTCTAGAGAATAAAACTTGTCAGCAGTATTTAGTTTTTACAAGACACTAGAGATAAACTATGGGAATTTGTTGCCGTTCTAAACAACACATTAAGTCTGAGTATCTCAATTTCAGTCCACTAGAGGTCTGTGAAATCATTTATCAGAAACATTTTTAATCTTTTTTTGCAGCAACCTTGCTGACTCTGATACAGTCAAAATGAAATAAGCTTTTGATCTAGTTCCTATTGTTCTCATTCAAAGAGAAGTCTACAGTCATATAGAGAACTTTTTAATAGACACAGCATTTGCCAGTCCAGGAAACAAGCCTGCCTACTTCTTTATTCTTAGATTTGCATTGGGAATTGCTCTAAGTACTACTGAACTAATATTTTATGTTGGGAAAAAAAAAGCTTTTCTTACAAATTGTTATTTTTTTAATAGGAAGAGAGTACCATGTGGAAAGGAGAGTTCATTAGCATGAAATGCCCACTATATCATAGTTCTTCATTGTGTTAAATTTACATATGAGGAAAAAGAGCCAAGATTCATGGCCTCACATGGCTAATGAGACCTTCCAGAGTACTGGAAGGACACAGGTGTCTATCTATTAGCATGTAGCGCTGACTCTTTGACTTGCTTTCAAATTGCTTGTTTAGTTTCAAGGCTTTAGTTTCCAAATATGCCTGGGGTAATAGCTTTACGATCCTTATTTTCTTCTATACTAACCCATTTCCTTTAATTTCTATCCTAATTACAGTTAGATTAGAGCATATTTTATCCTTAATTTTATTCTGTATTTGTAGTCTCTGCAACTTGGCACATAAAAACAGCTAAAATAATGTTCTAAAAAGCATTAGTATATTTGCAGTTTTCATAAAAAAAGACACTGTGTGGTGTTAACATTCAAGAGCAGGAGCACAGCATTACAAATCATAAGATAATTGCAGCTATTCAGAGAGATTCAGGTAGGCTCCATATATCCTAATCTTTAATCCCAGTTGCTGTAGTTCAAAGACAGTGATTGTTGAAGGCATAGGCAGCAGTAAAAATGATGGTATTCAAGAATGTCTGAATTAATTTGAATGTATTATTTTCATCTTCACTCAGGATTAAATGTTTTACTTGGTTTCTGTTAATTCTTTGTATTCGGTTTGTATTCAGCATTTGGTTCATTTGTGCATCACTAAATAGTTCCACTGCACGATAATTTTTATGTGCCTTGAAAATATAATTAATGTAAAGCTGTATATCATTGATAAATGGAGGCTACTTATCAGTATTTAGCATATAGGGAAATGCAAAAGGGAATAATGTAATTTGTCTGAAGCAATTAGTTGTCTGAATTAGAGATAAAGGATTAAGGATGAGACATTTAAAGAGCCAAACAGTGAATAAATATATTGAATGTTCAAAAGTACAGATGTAACACTTTTAAGTTGGAAGTGCCTTGTAAAATGATGGATGTCCTTATGCTTTGTATGGACGGACACCGAGTAGACAGTCCTAAATGATACCTAGGTGTGATATGCATAATTGCCTTGGAAATCAGTAGACAGCAAACACTGTAATGTATTAAAGTCTTTAAACAATGATCATTTCAGCGTGTGTTTGCACTAACGTCTTTGAGTGGAGACTCCTGGCACTGTTATGTTCGAAAACCAATATCTGAAGAGTAGATTCAATTACAGAACAAGTATCTGCACTGAAACAAGAATTCAACTTATTTTCCTTATTTGCATGAAAACATGGGTATAGCCATCATCACTACTATCATGAATAAGTTGTGACATGGTAATACATAAAACTGCGTTTGAAATAATTATTCATGAAAGTTTTTTTGTAGAATAGAACATAGAAGATATCGGGATGGCTTTGTAAATTTGTTTCATGGGCAATTTCACAGCCTTTCTCTCCAGTTGAGAATTTGATAATTGATATTGATTGTTTCTAAAGTGAGTGCAGGAATGTGTGTAATGGTATCGCTATGGTCTATTTGCTCTACATGCATTGTAGCTGAGAAAATAAATAAGAGTCTCCATGTTAACAATTATGTCACAGAGAAGATAACTTTTGCATTTCTGGACCATGAGAATATAATATTTAGAAGGGATGAATCCTTGGTGTAGCATATAAATGCCTATTCCCACTTGAATGTCTGCCTTCAGAGCCAGAGTGCAAGACCTCAGACTGAGCTGTTCTAATCCTTGATTATGGAAGATGAAAAACCAAACTGTAATGTCTCTGAAGCTGTCTCTAGATTTCAACTCCTTTTTTTTAACAGGTAATAAGCACACAATGCTTAGTGTAGACCTACTGTATTGCATGCTGTCTGATGAAGGATAATGTGTCTGTTTTGGCTGGCTGCCATGGCTATCAACCTGATCAAGAGGAAGAAAATCTGAACAAAGACATATTTTCTTCTGTCTGCAACATGCAATCTGAGGAGGTCAACAGAAAGATCGTAGATGTCTTCATGCCACTCTATCCTCCTGTGCAGTGCAAGGATTTAATAACTGGGAAGAAAGACAGACACGTGCATCCAGCAATACTCTGTGGATTGTATGTAGAAGCTATGGTAAAAATTAGCTGAGTGCTGTTCTTGTGGAAATGGTGAGCGGGACTCCAGACCAGTAATATGTATTTATCACACTGCATGTGAAAATGTAGCTTGTTGGCTACAGCTGATTTATTTTGTGTTAGTGACATTGCTCCTAATTTTATCAGGTGGGAAATTGGGAAGAGACTTTGATGAACTTTCTTTCAGCATTTTTTGAAGAGTTGTTTCTAGCTTCTTTATCTCTGGTCAGTTTGACTCTTTTAACTTGATGTTTCAGAGGACGGAAAGCATTTCCACAAAGAAGTATGTTCTATGCAAAGCAATTCTTTCTGACTCTTCTTTGAAACACTAAACTGACATGATGCATTTTAAAAATTGTACCAGAAGCAGATTACACCAAACATAGTAGTGTAATTCTCCAGGTTCTTTCAACCACCCTTGGCTTTTCTATATCCACCTCTTTCTAGAAAATGAACACATTACATTATTCTAATTGAATATCTGAACAAATTTCTGTTCTTATTCATACTAAGTTCCCAATAGTCCACCTCAAGGTGTGTCTTCAAAAAAACACCTTTTTAACAAAAGCATGTAGCAGCTTACTATTGTATTGATCCCTCAAGAGGAATTTAACTTTTAATTAAGTGAAGCAGAGTATTTACTGTTCCTATATAGCTGATTAATCAGGGCTTTGCTAGTTGTATAGAGGAAAGAGACTAAATTAAATACACCTTTAATGAGTTGATAGGGAATTGACCTCTGCTGTCATCTGGAGGGCAATATGTAAACACAATCACTGAGGGGATTGTTCCAGAGAGGTTAGATAATATCCCTTTAAAGACACCTTAAGCAGTGACAGATTGGTGTTAAGAAATGTAACCCACATGACTGAATGAGGTTCATGGAAATTGTTGAAATTACCTCTAGATTATTAAAGATCACATTTGCTGAAGCATCCAGTACAGCACAGTTTAGCCCTTAAGAAAGCCCTAAATGATGTTCAGGTCCCTTGATGCTAAAGTCCTTTGTAAAATATATGGTTTATCTAAGTATCACTTATTTTCCTGAATATCTGTGTTAAGAGTTCAGGCAATGAAAGATGGTCACTTTGTAGAAATATCAGTAAGAGATTTGTAGTCTGCACTGCAGTGAAATCAGTAGCAAAAACAGCAGTTATTTCTGTAGAAATGAAATTTCACCCAAGACCTTCATCTCCACTGCAATATAATCTTTGTGTCTGTGTTTCATTCAGAGAACTAACAACCAATTGCTTTGTCATTAAAGTCTTTTTAGTGGTATAAACAGATCTGTGTCTTAGCAAGTGGCTGGAGAAAAAAAGTGGCTGTATTAGGGTTCTGGTAACTTAAAGACAGGAAGTCAGGAAGTTTCTTGGCCTATCATTCCTCTAGAAAAAAAAAAAAAAAAAAAAAAAAAAAAAGTACTTTGCCGGATGGCTGTTACACATTCTAAATGAATGAGATATAATATTTTATGATGGGGTTTATATTGATAAAAACATTTCAGAAGTATTTAGCTTCTCACAAATAGAACAAATACGAGTTTTATTTTATGAGAAAAAGTTTTGATGGCATTTTTCTTGAATTAGGAAAATATCGTGTTAAAGCAATATTAATAAATGCTTCCTCAACCACTCAATCAGTGGAAGAAATATTACTTCAACCTTTACATTATCTTCTTTCCTCTGGACATTTTGATTAAATGGGCATGTGGTCTTTATTCTCAGGACAGCAAAATTAACCTCAGTGATTAAAGGGTGACTCCGCCCTCCTTTCTGCCTTAGGCGCCACTCTAGTGACACAACTAGAAAGTAATTATCTTGACTCTATGAAAAGGAAGTTAATGAATTGGAAAGTATAATTGGAACACAGCCCTTACTAAGTAACATACACATTTACCTACAAAATAATGTCCTTGGAAAACCTGCTGTAATAATGGCAGAGTTTCAAAGGGAATCCCCTTAGATATTTTCTAACTTTTTTTTTTATGTTTGCAATTGTACACTGACCTGCAGATATGGAGTCATGAAATCATAAAAAGTAAAATTCCAGAGAAAACTTTCAAGAAGCCTTGTAGGACTGAAAGTCAAATTAGTTTATGAAAGAGCTTATGCTTGATACATAGTGACTGGTCTGTGGTGCTTTGACTGCCTATTTAACTTTCAGGGTGATAATCAAGCCCTTCAGATTCCCACTTCTTTTGAGCAAAATGCTCATAACTATTCACATAAATAAGCTTCTAGAGAAAATAAAACCAAGGGACTTTAAAAATTGCAACAGATATTTACAGGGAATTCACAAAGATAATAAATAAGTAGGTTTCATACAGATATAGCTAAGTAGCTATGTGGGAAAGGATTTGCTCTCCTTTGTTTTCTGCGAAGAAATGCATGTTGGATGGAGGTGGAGATGAATGGCTCAGAATTTTTATAAACTGTGGGAAGAAGTCATGGTCTCCCTTTGGAACACCAAAACATATTCTGCAGCTGCAGAATATGAACCTGAATACAGCTACACAGATCACAGAATCACACAGAATCACAGAATCACCTGGGTTGGAAGGGACCTCAAGGATCATGTAGTTCCAACCCCCCTGCCTAGCAGGGCCACCAAACGTACACATTCAGATCAGGTTGCCCAGGACCCCGTCCAACCTGGCCTTTAACACGTCCAAGGACGGGGCATCCACAACCTCCCTGGGCAGCCCGTTCCAGGGCCTAACTACTCTCCTTGTGAAAAACTTCCCCCTAACATCCAACCTAAATCTTTCCTCCTTCAACTTTGATCCATTTCCCCTTGTCCTGCTGTTGTCAGCCCTTCTGAAGAGTTTACTCCCCTCCTGGGTGTAGGTTCCCTTCAGGTATTGATAGGCTGCAATGAGGTCATCCCGCAGCCTTCTCTTCTCCAGGCTGAACAAGCCCAATTCCCTCAGCCTGTCCTCATAGGGGAGGTGCTCCAGCCCCCTGATCATCTTAGTCGCCCTCCTCTGGACCCTTTCCAAGATCTCTATGTCTTTCTTGTACTGAGGGCTCCACACCTGGAGACAGTACTCCAGGTGGGGCCTCACAAGAGCCGAGTAGAGAGGGACAATCACCTCCCTGTCCCTGCTGACCACCCCTCTCCTGATGGAGCCCAGGATCCCATTTTCCTTTCGAGCTGCCAGAGCGCACTGCTGGCTCATGTTAAGTCTCTCGTCCATCAGGACCCCGAGGTCCTTCTCTGCCGAGCTGCTCTCAAGGCCCACTCCTCCCAGCCTGTACGGGTGCCTGGGGTTCTTCCGGCCCAAATGCAAAACCTTGCACTTTGCCGTGTTGAACCTCATTAGGTTCACCCGAGCCCAGCCCTCAAGCCTGTCGAGGTCCCCCTGAATGGCATCCCTTCCTTCCGCCGTATCAACCGCACCACTCAGCTTGGTGTCGTCAGCAAACTTGCTGAGGGTGCACTCAATTCCTTCATCGATGTCATTAATAAAGATGTTAAAGAGCACCGGTCCCAAGACAGACCCTTGGGGGACACCACTTGTTACCGGCCTCCACCTGGACATAGAGCCATTGACCACCACCCTCTGTCTGCGGCCTTTCAACCAATTGCTTATCCATCGGGTCGTCCACCCATCAAATCCACTTCCCTCCAATTTGGAGATGAGGATGTGGTGGGGGACCATGTCAAAGGCCTTGCTCAGGTCCAGGTAAATGACATCGGTCGCCTTCCCTTCGTCCACCAATGCCGTCACTCCATCATAGAAGGCCACAAGATTAGTCAGCTACTTCCGTACCCCAACCTCAGCATTCCCAGTGTGCAGGGAAGAGGAGAATGCTACTCTGTTGCTTCTTCTTCCAGACACTGAGTTCCCAGAGACTGTGCCAGAATGTAGGCAACTAGCAAAGCCTGCCTGATTTACACCTACAACCACAAAATGAGTAGCTTATTTTTACCTTCTGAAAGAAGGGGAGAAATCTTCTGAAAGTCCCCACCAATTTAGGTTATCACAATGCAAACAAACAACTTAGATAACCTTGTCTTGCATTCTTTTCCATGAATGGTTGGATCAGATGATTTGGCTCCCTTCCAACATAGGCATGATTTTGTGATTCTACTTCTTAAAAAAGATGATGTTGCTCTTTCCACTTCTTGATGGGAAGTGCTGTGAAATTTGTCTTCCTGGGTACAGGCATACAGTTGGGTTTGTTGTATCACCAGTTTGCATTTGTAAGTCCCTGATTTGTGAGCTGGATAACTTGAGACAGCAGGGTCAGGTTGTTAGCTAAGTTTCATTTGAAGTCTCTTTCACACATAGATTATTATAGCAGATGTGTTCATCTTCTCTTTGGCATGAGGTTTAACTATACTGTTGCAAGTTCTGTAGGTTCAAGCACAGATGGGAATATAAAAACCTACGCTGGGAGATGCCCATAAACCAGGATATTGCTGAGACCTGAGCTCAGAGATTCTTGTTCTGATCATATTTGTTCATGTGAAGGTACCAGTGCATCTGGAGTCTCTGTGCCTAACTCTGAAGAGGAGTGGTCATTTCTATGACCACTTCAATGAATGAGTTTTTTACTCCAGTGCTTCTGATATGCTTGTTGTCTGTCTAGTATGGTCAGGCCTGTCTTTTGTATGGAAGGAGACAAAATCTTACCCCTCATTCTATAAGAGAAGATGACTCTATTGACTTGACATGCAGGGTAACTCTGAGAATTTAAGAATTTCTGGGTAAAAAGAGGATATTTTTGTGCTTTATTTCTTTCCCTTTCATTCTCAACAGGTACGAGCATAATTTAATCTAAAAAAAAAAAGCCACACTGTGAGCAAATACTTTGAGCCATTATTACTGTATTATAATGAATACACCTCAAGCAAAAGCAGAATTTCTGAGGTTGCTTTAATGACTGCATCTTGCCAGCAGATTGGTTTGTATTTTGTGAGCTGTTTTCCCACTTTAGTTCCTTCTGTTCACAGATATTAATAAATAACAACTTAGGGTGTGATTTATTGCTCCAAAGTATTGTCTTTACCACATCAATTAAATAAATACACATCAAACATAATGATAATTGTCTGATGCTCCTCTGGGTTCACTCCCTGGCCTTCTGTTCTGTGTAGTTCATATAATTCGTATCTGTAGATTATGATGATAAACAATCAGGATTGTGGAAGAGATATATTTTGCTTAACATCAACATATTTCAGCCTCTATTAGTGACAGTGTTTTGCTGAAGAGAACTGAATGTCCATAAGCCACCTGTCCTTTAGGGGAGTTTGGGTTTAGCATTTGAAACTCTTAGCTCAGTAACTACTTTTAAGAAGTGAAATTACTTTTACTTTGATTAATACATTATATAATAAAGACACTGTTTTTCATTTCCATAGAAGAAAGTAGGTATTTATCTCTCTTTTTGTTTCTTACACAAAGGGTAGATGAAAATGAGAGGAGATGTTCGTATGCTTTTCAATCAATCTCTATTAATAGGAAAATACATTTATTTTCACATTTTTCCTATTACCAAGAACTAATAACAAAAATTCTAATTAGTGTTATGCATGGCTCTTTTGAACGAATCTGCAGTCTACACATTTTTAATTAATCCCTATCATTCATATTTCTAATTAAAGTGCAATAATACTTTGAGAAGTTGCTGCTTAAAATGGCTGGGAGGGGACAATGTCAATAATTGTTTTTATTTCTTAGCGTCATAATGAATTCTATTTAAAATGTATCAGGAAAATTAATTTTTAAAATATACAGCAATGCAAATTTAATCAGATTTGGAATTCAACAGGGGAATATTTTCTAATTTTCAGCATACTATCTATAATAAATTTTTTGTAAGGAGATTTTATGAACAAATTCATTGATGCCACATAAGCCAGAAAATAATCTGCGCCTTTTACATTTGTGTGCTATTTGTTGTGATTAGAAAGGGGCAAATTTTTTTTCATATGCATTCATAGATGTTAAAATGCAGTTCATAAACACACACAAAAAGCATGAAAAATAAATCATGCATTAGGCAGGATGTACCTACGTGTTCTTGTTCTTGTATAGACCTTTGTTTGGCTCATGTTCCCCTTGTAATCCATTACAAAGTGCATCTTTTCCGCAGAACTGCTGTATAGGCAATCATTCCTGATCCCATGTCATGTAATTGATTATTCTTGGCTATATATGCGTGCTCCTCCCTGCTGAACTATATTATTATTCCTTTTCCAGTCTGGTTTGCCTATTTGTCAAGATTGTATTGCATTCTAATGCTGCTATCTAATGTAGCAGCAGTATATAGGGTGATATCACCTGCTGGTTCAGTGAAAATAATCTTTCTTCTACCATTTAGATCTCTAATAAGTATATTAATTAATACTAGACCAAGGGAAGAACTCTTCAAAACCACTCATTCTGTATTGTTCTGATCATGAACCAGTGATATTCTCTATCATCTAAGATTTTTACAAGCATTTTTGCCATTTGCAAGTTATTTTGTAATAGTTTTATCTGTACCTTAATTCCATATCCTATTTATAATAATGTCAAGTAAAAAATTCTCAAAATCTTACTCTATTTGGAAAACAGAGGAAATTAACTACTGAGAAGTAGTTAACCTCACCAGCTTACTGGAAAAACTGATTTAAGAGGTTTTATCTCTGTTAGACCAATATGCACTTTGCCTCCTCTATTTTTCACTTCAGGGCTCTTTCAGCTGCCTGGACATTACAATGGTTGATGGCTTCTCAGCTCCCACCCCACAGTTCTGTTTAGAGATAAGTCTGTATCATCAGGTATCTCGCTTACCCTCTTTAAGCTCCCTAAAACAACTGATATTGCATCTGAGACTGCCTGACTCCATTCTTTCAGATTGTGAAGTCAAATTCATCAGGTTTTGCCATTCAAAAACATTTGACTTATATAAGTATCTTGAAGCCTGTTGTTTCTTTACTTTTTTTGTCCCTACTACCTCTCTCCCCTCCCCTCAGATAATACAAGGAAATGTATAAATGATTAGAGCTAAAAGAAGACCAGACATTCCACATACAAATAATTCTGTGAAACTTAAATCTTTTAGCCTCTACTAAATATATTGTTAATAGAGCCCCTACTAGGCTATATTAATGATTTAATTTCCAGATATAAAAAATGAGGCAAAATAGCTGTGAAATGAAAAACTCTCCTGTGAAATTGTTTCATTTCACACTCAAGAATACATTCATCTTATCATGACAAGAGGTCAGCAAATCTAAGCTGAAATACTGTTTTAGTGTTGATAAGGTTCAACTTTATCCCATTAATCCATTTCCAGTTATCTTGTAGATAGAAGGTATTACACTGCAGCCTCAAAGACGGATGGAAAGCAATATCATCGCCATATACTTGCCAACAAAATACCTTAAGAGGCACTGTAGAAACGCTAAGGATTACCACTGTCTTTTAAGTATGGGACCTTGTCAATGGTTTATGGGCTGGTTTGTCCTGGTTCGGTGACTAGCAGGGCAGAGGGATATGTGGATCCACACCTCTGGAAACATGGGACCTCAAAATAATTGAAAACAGCGGCAATGATCTGAGGTGAAACAAATTTACTAAATATAGTATCAGAATGCAAGATAATGCAATATAATGGAAGTTAATAAATCAAAATATAATGAGAGAGAGAGTGTGTCTGAAAAGTGGATAGGCCTCACTGCAGTGCTGAGGTAAGATGTGCAGTCCAGTTGAGCTGATGAAGAAAAGCAGGTGGAGAAGTGCAGATGAAGAAGCGCAGGCAAAGAAGAGAACATCAGGTGACCTTATCAGGACTTATATCTCCTCACTGATCGCAAAGCCCCCTGGGGAATGTAGCTCTTCTTCTCCTCCGGACAGGCACCTGGAACTTGAGCATCAACAGTCAAACCCCCAGTACATTACATGCTGTTATGATGTGTAATACCCATAACCAAAAATCATAAAACCATGACAGACCTAGGGAAACTAGTGGTGTTTGAGAGGGCTAACAGCATACAGACTATTGTGGTTGCTGAGAGCTTAGTTACCTAAAATTAATCCTGTTTGAGAGAAGATTTCAGGATGTATTGCGACCTTCACAATCAGCATTATTTGTGCAAAAACTTTGTTATTCTTACAGCATCATATTCCAATCTCAGAAACTTTTTAGACAACATCAAAAAAACTCATTTACAATGCTGGTATATAATAACCACTTCAGGAATATTTAATTGAAATGGTAAGCATGAAACACCTGCAGTTGTCAACATAACTTTATATATCTTATTAGCCCACAGCTTATGTTGTAAAACAACAGATTGCAGAACTTTTTTCCCTCTTGGAAAACTTCTCTACAAATATAAACTTTCTCTTTGCCACCTCAACTCTTTTCTCAGCCTTTTTTTCCCAACTGCAAGATGCTTATGCAGCTGCAGTATCAGTTGGCATCCTTTGATCTGGTGACCAATATGACCAGAACTGGACAGGTCTCAAGTCTTCGTTTTTCTCTCCATCAACACTTGTTCAACCACAACCATAGGGTACATGGACTTTTGCCCAGACTACAGACCAAACACGTACATCAGTGACATGGGTGGTGAGGTGCTGAGATAAGGTGCTGAGATAAGCTGTGGTGTAAAGCTGATGGTACTGAGGTTCACCTGTGAAAAGCCTTGTGAGCTTTCCTTCTCACACAATTAATTGTTGGAATTGTGTTCTATCTTCTTTGTAAGTGGTACAGAATTACATCAGAGGATTAAACTGTTGAGTTTGGCTTCTCTGATATTTAAGCTACTGGTTATTTCTATACATGCATTAAAGCAGAGATCCCTGTGAGGCTACCCATAAGAATAACAGTTTAGGAGAAAAAGCTCCATTCTATTTGTTGAATAAAATAATTATTTCAGTGTTGATATTTTTTTTAGCTCTTTTTCCTTTTTTAGTCCCATCTGTTTATTAATCTAAAGGAATATAGAGATTTATCTTATTACTGACATGCTGATTTTGGTGTGTCTAGAAGCAATATTTGAGTGACATAATTAAACTTGGTGCTGAGACTGTTTTAATTACATTAATTTTAATTATATACAGTACATTTTAATTATGTAGACTGAGACAGGCAAATTTCCATCTATTAAGATGGTCTGCAACTCACATAATGGGACCCTATTTCTGTTTGTTAGTGTTACTTTTCTTGATGGCTTCATTATTGGCGGAAGGTGATTTTTTTTTAAATCCCACTTTAATTTGTATTTTTAACAGGCACATTTGAAATTCACTTGACAATATTCCTTGCTCTGCACTGGAAGGATGTATTTTAAACCAAATATTCAAACTAGAGGAAAACAAAGGAAGCTCTCTGTGTGTTACCCAGTTCCTCTGTCAGACATGACTTCCAAGGGCTGAACTGGGAAACCACTTTGAGTGTTTTTGAAACACCTGAGGAAAAATTATGTGTAATGTATGAATATTGCCCTATCTCTATGTTCACCACAAAAACTTCATGGCTATGCTGAAATGTGTTTTGAGAGGGAATGCTTATTTACTATTAAAGATAGAATTCCCAAGCGCGGCTTTAATCTCTGATACTTTCTTAGATCTTGTTTTTATGTCCCTGATGTGGCCAAGGGCACATGTATCTTCTATCTGGAACATAGTAGTTACTCTCCAGTCCTTGCAATGTTTCTATTCATGGTGTGCTGCTTGGACCATGGCTGCACTCTTGACATGTCCTGTCCTGTCCTTTGAAACGCAGGTTTCTCCTACCAAGTCTAAGGCTACTGATGACAGTACTGGGCTCAGAATCAAGAGTCTTATTCACAGAAGTCTCTCCATATATTTTTGGTCTTACTTGGACATTGTACTGGAACTGATATAGTGTGTCCAGATCTGGAGGAGCATGCAGAGTTGTTTGAGTGGGTCCAGAGGAGGCTGTGAAGATGATCACAGGGCTGGAGCATCTCTCCTATGAAAAAAAGCTGATGGAGTTGGTCTTGTTTAGCTTGGAGAGGAGAAGGCTCCAAAAGACCTCACTGCAGCCTTCAAGTGATTAAAGGGAGCTTATAAACAGGAGAAAGATATTTTACAGGGGAAGACAGAGGTAGTACAAAGGGTAATAGTTTTAAACTAAAAAAAGGGAAGATTTATACTGGACATTAGAAGATGATTTCTTACTCAGAAGGTGGTGAGGCAGTGGCAAAGGCTGCTCAGAGAAGTTGTAGCTGACTCATCCCTGAGTGCACTCAAGGCCAGGCTGGATGGAGTCCTGTGCAGCCTCATCTAGTGGGTAGCAGCCTGCCCATGGCAGGGAGTAGAAATTGGATGGGCTTTAAGGGCTCTTCCAACCCAAGCCATTTTGTGATTCTATGATTATTAGGATACAGTAACTCTGTTTCTTTGCATTTTGTAGTCTGCTTTGGATATAGATAGTGTTTAATTCTTGAAAACACTTACTAACACTGTAAGAAGCTGATACATTCACAGCTATCATTTACTTCTACTGTCTTTGTTTCCTAAACTGCAGTCTGACATTGAACTAACTCACTAAGCTTAGCCTTGACAACTGTCTCTCAAAGACCAATACTGCTTTACTGAACTTCCTTCACTGTAGGATTTTGGAAATTTTTGTATTTTACTTTGGAAGACTTAAATTCTCAAGTGAGAATAGTAAGTAAAACAAGCAATGAATTATAACTTTGAGAAGAGAAACAATCTCTTAACTAAATGAATGTCTAGCTCTGGAGGGTTATATTTCGATGCCTGTAACTAGTAGTCTAGAATTTGGACCATAAGTGTACATTCAAGTATACCAGAGTGAATTAGGAGTTTATGTTTGGTCTTCAAAAAGGAACACAGCACTTAGTGAAGTTTTATGCAGTCAGATGAATGAATCGATCTCATCTCATTAAGTACCTCAATATATCATACTGTTCTCTTTTAACTGCTTCCAGGTGGACATATTCCCTTCCCAGTTCAGATGGCTGCTTCCTGTGTATATATCTGACCTAAACCATTTTTGCAGAAGAGGTAGGACAGTAATACAACAGATAAATCAGTGTGTATGAGGGAAAGGGGCAAGATTTTCAGTATAGAGATAGTTTGCAGTATGGAGATGATTTGCAGCTGAAGATAGCAAACTTTAGCCTTCAAGCAGAAACAGATAATTTAGCTTAGTCTTTAAATTCTCAGAATACTAAACTGTACAAAGTTATACACCAAAACATAAAAACTGGTCAGATGTTTTCTACTGAGATTTCAGTTCTTTCCCTCTCAGGGAAATCTTGATTTTGGTATTTCAAAATATTTAGTAATTAATTTAAAATGTAATTAAAACACAGATTTAACAAGGAAACATATGGTAGGTCTGATCCAGTATGGAGCAAAATAAATCTTTTCAGTGAAATGAAATAAAATATTTAAACTCAAATTGGTTTAAGAAAATATTCATAGGCAATTTTCCCTAGTTCATTGCCAATCCAGTAGTAGTCTGGGTTCCTTTCTACCTTATCAGCCATGCTCCCTGAAGCACTTTATTCCGCATTATGCAGTGTGGTTTTGCTCCAACCAAACTTTGCACTGTGAATCATAAGAAACATATCATTTCAGGAGAGATGATTTCTATGTCAAGCTTGGCCCAGATAGAAAAGACGCCTCATAGGACAGAATATCCACATATGGGAGAGCCCAGTGAATATTGTCCTTTTTCCAATTTAAAAGTTTCTTCTGGAACTTCCACTCTGTAAAGTGTATTCGTTCTCCAGAATATTGTCATAATTTGGTAGAGTCAAATGGTTGACATGACAGAACTGTCTTTGCAAAAGAATTAATTGTGAATTATTGGAAAACAACTGAAAAAAAATCACATTTAACTTCTTAGTTATTCCTTTGGCTCTTACACTAAACACTGCAACTACAGAGAACAGTTCCAACAGCATTGCAAGTGCTTTTTCTTCTTTTTTGCCACGATCATTAATTAACAGTACTAATGCTGAATTTCATCTTCTAATTTTATCATTAAGTCATTCAATACCAAGCTTTAACTTTGACTAACCTGAGTCAATCTTTGCAATGGATTGGCTTTGGTTAGATGTCAAGTTCCTACCCAGCTGCTTGTTTACTCATCAGGAAGGAATGAGGTAGGGGGAGAAAGCAGGGAAAAAAACATAAGCAAAAAAGACAGGGAAATCAATTACCAGTTACCATGGTGGTGAAACAGTTTTGACTTCTGGAAAATAAGTTTCATATTTTTGCAATTATTTAAAATACTGACACTTTCTCCTGTATCCAGCATGGGGTAGCCCTGTTCTCTTTTCACAATGGCTTCCCTATTAAGCCACTCTGCCACCAACACCTTGCCAGGTACATCATCAGCAAAGGCTGATACTGTGCTTTAAGTGACATCTTCATATCACTTATTAATGAGTGCACAGATCAGTGAATACATCTTGTAAAAGTCAGTATGGATTCAGCTGATATCCACTACTTCTTGCACCTGTTCCTACATTTCCTTCCTCAAGTAGTTACTTGTGTGCAGGACTCTTTCCCACAGTGGTCAGGTATATGGGTCTCCCTTAAACAGGAATCCATTGAGACCTCAAGGAAATATGAGAAGGAAGTATGAATATCCTTGCAAGGCATGACCTCACTTCTGCTTCGTGGCAAATAAAGGTATTTCACACTCGTGTTCATTTGTAAGTTGCATTTTAATAGTCAGATGCACTCTGCATCAGAAGATTGTGCTAGTCCATGCAGAAAAATTTAGTATGATAATCAAAAAGAATATGGATTTTTATAAAATTAAACCATTTTACAGTCCTGTGAATTTAAACTTAGAAGGTGGAGTGTAGACATTTAAGTACACGTAATCAATGTGCTACAATAAAACTCTATAATGTGCTTCATACAGGCTGTGCCCTTGAATGCAGCATTACAGCTCTGTCCTGAGTCTCACATGATGCTTCTTTGCTCAATATTGTTGAATGTACTTCACAAAGCAGTAAAAATCAGAAGGAATCCTTTTTGTTGACCCTCAATAGGTTCTGGTGACTTGTCAATAGCAGGATTAGACTTAAGGTTAATGCAAGAAGAAAAATGTATGCAAAACATCTCATAGAGAAAATGCTACATAAAGAGAAAGGAAAAATTGCAATGAAAATGAAGAGGACTGGGTGGACTCAAGACCAAAGAGCACAGAAAGAATGGAATATAGAAAATAGAGACATCAGAGGCAAAAAGAATAAAAGAACTTTAAGAGGAAAGAGTTCTTGTCCTTAACAAACTGAATGTTATGTTTTCAGTGTCTCCATTTTTCTGAGACTGGTACACAGACTGGTGTAAAAGTGTTTAGGTACAAGTTTCAAAACATAATTACATTGCAAGGCCTGGTTATATTCTTAAAGAACCTTGACCAAGGGTCAAAACTGTTGTTACAGAGGAATTAAATTTTTTGTCCCTTATTTTCTTAATGTTTCAATTGATTCTACAGTAATGATAGTTTGAATGAAGACAAAACCGCTCGTCCATTACCTGTAGTCCTCAAGAGGGAGAGAGACTCTGAAACAAGCGCTTATATCAACACAAGAGCTAATGAAGGGTAACACCTCATACTGCTTGCCTCTTGCTGAATACTTATTTCCATAATATTCTCCCAAAACTATATCTATGTATTTCTCACTCTGGAAATCTATTCTAGCTTGTTTTCAGGATGTAGGTTATGAGATGTATTGTGGCAGGATCTAATCTGTTGCTCTCAGCAGGATGACTTACCACTACAGGAATGATGTTGGAAAGATTTTGTTTTTACCTTGACTTTGTTTTTTTCTTCTTCCAGATGGATTTTGCTCTTGCCTGTGCTATAGCCTAAATGGGAAGCAAGCACAGAGAGAAGTCATTTTGCAGCACTGTGAATTTTTTTTTTTTGTTTTGCATTTGCTTATACCATTTACAAGACTGATAGCTCTGATCACAGAAGAGCTCTGAACTCTAAGCAATCAAATCTGCAAGTTCCATTTTACAATCTCAATTAGAACATAGTATTACCAATGAATTAAAGAATAAATAGAGATGTGCTGACTTATTTGGAAAATTAATGGTGTTGGCTGTAAAGGAGAGTGGACAGAGCAGATGTTTGATGTTTGCCCTTGCATAACTAAGCCACTGAAACTGGGATTAGATTTGAGAGCAGGTATAACGTCTGAAACAAAAACATTTTCTGATAGACAGGCTCACATCAGTCATATTCCACCATTCACACTGTTTCCAGCCACAACAGTGCAGCAGTATTTTTCCAGGTGGGAGATGCCTGAGCTGATTATTTTGGAAAACAAGTTGCCGGAGGATATTTTGTCACTGCTTGCATTAAAAAAAATAAACCAACTTCACGTATGATTTATGCCACAAAAAAAGACACTCACCCAAGCATAAATGAATATAAATAAAGGAAACAATTCTCTTTAGCAATATATTTTTTGGCAATATCAAAATAGTCATGTATTTCTGACAGGGGTCCAAACCATCAAATGCTCAGGCTATGCTTTGATTAGTCCCAGTGGAAATTAGCTCAGTAAGACTTGACAAAACCTAGGAAAGAAGTGATTATCCAATGAAGCACAAGAAATTAAAAAACAAATAAGTTTTTAATTAGGATAAAAGATATTTTACATATATTTCTTCAAAAGAATCAGAATCAAAAACATCTCACTGTGCTCCCAAAAGGCCTAAAGGGCGAAGATAATCAAGTTGTAGGAGACCTGAAATAAAGTTCCAGATCTAGCAGATATTTGATTATAGAGGGTGAAACATCTCCGATTTTCACAGCCCAGAGACACGTCCTAGGAAGTGCCTATAGTCATTCTGTGGTCCAGGGCTGATTTTCAGTTGGTGGAAGCCTCCAGATGTAGGAGATTTGGAATAAGCCCACCATGGCACCAAGCTGCTAATTGCAGCTACATGCTTACCTGAGCCATAAGCTGGCGAAGCTCAAGTCTGGTCACTAATAAGTGAAAGCAAGTAGTGACCATACACTCCCCACATTTTGCAGGTGCCTGGACTCCAGGGATTTTAAGGTGTCCCTCCATCAGTTTACTGTGGAGAAGAGCAAGCTTTGCCTTGCAGATAAATGTCACGGATGCACTTCAAAGAAAGTAGAGTCAGGATGACAGAATATCCTGAGTTGGAAAGGTCCCCTAAGGATCATCAAGTCCAAGTCCTTAGGTGTAGAGTTTATTCACTATGCATACAGATTACAAAACAGTGAAGGTGACACTGGAAATAAACCAGTCTATGAGGTGATATCAAGGAACACAGCATGATTTTATGCACTCAGTTTAACTAAATCCTCCCTCCTATATCCCAGCGCTCTACAAATAATCATTATATCCCCAAACAACCATTCTTTTAAATAAAAAGGTGGTTGTTCCTCTTAGTAGCTGATAATAGAGCTGTTTAGAAACACCAGTTTTCTTTCTTCCTTTTTTAACAATCATTAAGCGAATAATACTGATATTGATTAGAAAACTGTTCCAGCAAGATTGCATAATCAAATCTATGCATCCTGAGTAAAGAGTACAGTTTTCAATAGCCAGTAGACCTGGCATTCATATACACACACATGATCCTTTTCCCAAAACAAATTAAAAAAGTACTTAAAACTGCAGTTTTAAACTAGACCTATCCATTATGAGATGGTGCTGCACTGTCCTGCCATACTGCAAGGATTAAGCGTGGACTCCATCCTTGGCTGGAGTGCTGTATGATGTCTCATGAGAAATGTAGTCTGATTGAGAGATCTGATCAATACAAGAGAAAAAAATGTGAGCATTTAAGCATTATCTGTGCTGATATACTACAGCAGCATTTTCCACTACAAATCATAGGGGTATGGATTATTTTTCTAGTTACTGATGAGCATATTTTTCCCAGCAGAAACACATTTTGCTGTCAAATTCTAGTTTCAAGCAAATAAATTTCTTCAGCTGTTGCTCCACGTCATTGCTGTTTAGCAAAACTCTTTGTTAGTTGTCCAATGCTCTACATATCTGTGTTACACTGATTTCAAATAAGAGCTAAATGTTTCTCCTGGACAGAGATGTGCAACCAAAAAAAAAAAGTTAATCAAATGTAGGAGAATAAATTGGAGGAAAACAGAGTGGGCGAATCAGCCACGCGTAATTGAATTCTACTTTAAAGTTTGCTAGGGCTGCTGACAGTGGTGTCCCCATTTTCCTTCAGCCGTGGCTCAGCAGACTCTTAGTTCTTCAGTACCACAGACATCTTTTATAAGAACCACACTGAATTTAGGATGTTTAAAGTAACTTCTCAGTGTATAAAAAAACTTCCTAATGGGTTTCAAAGGGATACTGAGTTTATTTTATTTTGAAAAAAGACATTTCAAAAATAGAAGTAAGTTATGAACATGTCATCTGAAAATTATGGGGCTTTCTTGCTCATAAAACAAAGAAGCATTGTTTCCATGCCCTGAATTTAAAGTAAGACATCTGTCTATAGTGTCTTGAGTACAGGCTGTGAATAAAAGAAGATAATTTTCCTCAATGCAAATATTTAATAAACAAAACCGTATAAACAGAACTGCTAATGGAGATCCTGCAGAAATCATAAGCAGTGAACTGAACACAAATCAATACTTGGAAAACATTAGGTGAAAAAACACCAGCACCACTTACCAGCAGGCAGGTGCTCTAATCACGTGGGGATAGGGGCTGTCACACCAGCTGGGGGCTCCTGCTGCTGCCAGCACCCACCCATCCCTACTCAACCAGCACCACTTCAGCCATCAGATTCATTTTTGCCCATTGTTAGTGCTGTAGAAATAAAACAGGTGGTCCCTCAGAATGCTGGATTAATAAAACTGGTAACTTTGGAAGCCTCAAAGTACCTTTTTTATACAGATTTTCAGTGGCCAATACTGTACAGCAGAGTGTATATTTTAGCTCTCCCTCATCTCCTTCTTACTAGCAAAGATAGCTTTTCCTGGTCAGATAGTTTATTTTCTTAGCTAGATACAAACCTTCTCTAAACTTTTGATTAGAAGCCACTGCAACTTAGAACTGCAAAAAAATCATTGCATAAGATCTATCCCACAAACAGCACAGGGGCCAACTGATGATGAAACACAGTACAGAGCTTTCAACACCCTGACCTTCATGTAAGATCTCGTTTACTCCTGCTCTGCTGTGTTGCCGTGATCACTCCTGTTGTTTTCCACACCAGGAGGGGAGAGCAGCAAGGTTTTTTCTGCTTCCATACCCACATAGCTCTGCATTTAACTGGGGATAAAAAACATACATTAAATCATGATGGGATGCTGCCTTTTTTTTTTTTTTTTTTTTTTTTTTTTTTTTTTTTTAAGTGCATAAAGTAACAGTGCTTTCATAATATCTACATCTGCTTTTATTTGGCCTGTATATATGAAAGGGTGCGAGGAGAAGGATCAGCTGCAATTACCAGTTACGAAGTTACCTGTCTTCAGTGAGATAAAGACACTGCTCGTTTTCTACATGTCCATTGGCATTTGTTAACACAAACAGTCTTCTTCCTGCTTTATGAGGATACATTGCCTGATCTTTTGGTTAAAAGAGTAACACAGGTACTTACCCTGTGCTCCCTGCCTGAATGTTCGCTGCTGATGTACTCCTTAGCCCTGCACTAGCAAATTCCTAAATGCATGCAGCCAGTGAGATGATTATGGTAAGGCTGCACAACGACAGGCTCTAAAGAAGAGCTCCTGTGATTGAAGCCATGTGCCAAAAACACACACAGTAGTCCAATCATTCTTCTGTGAGCAAGAAGAGGTATAACAATTATGATACATGGATACCAACAAGGTTAAAATGCAGTTACAATCCTAACAGGATTCGGAAAAAACAAAAAACAAACTGTATAATCAAAGAATTTTAGGATGTTACAATCACAAAATAAACAAAAGAATTAGGCAAAGCAGACTATGATAACAAAAAAGAATAAATAGAAAGCTTACCCCTATCCTGGGCTCACTCACAAAACACCAGCAAAGGCAATCTCCAGAACAGATCCTTCCCTAATGGTAGCCAGCTCTTAAATAGGTCTAGGAGGGGTGGATTCTGGCTCCACCCTTCTGGCAGCACAGGTGAATTGCCTCTGGTTGACTCATGGCTCGCCTCAAGTGATCAAACAGAGGTTCAGGCCGTGACTCAGCAGTTTCCATACACAAACAAACAAACAAAAAAAACAACCAAAAACCCCAACATATCTCAAAAACTGGAGGAGTTCATCATCATTTGTTTTAAATATTTGCGTTTAAAAAAAAATCTTTGGAAGAGAGGCTGAAACGTTGTTCTGTTGACAACCATGACCCATTTTTTGTAGTTTTTCTTGCTTGGCTAAAATTGCATAGGAGGAAGTAGTGAAGATACAGCATATTTTCAATTAAAGTGAACTGAAGCATGGGTTAAAAACACAGAACTTAAAAGATCTTTGGAAAATATTTTGTCAGCATTTTCTTATTTGAGAGAGCTTCTCAAAGATGGAGGCAAACTTCTCCTAACACAGTGATGTTTTAGTATTCTTACCTATGTTTCATCAATTTTCATGCGATTTTATCATATTTATAGTTCTCAACATCAAATTCATCCAGAACTAGGTGGTGCACTGCCATGAAGACAATAAAATCCATAGCTTTTTAAAGCAGCTAAAGTGGTTAAAAGGTTTCTGAATACCTTTACGCAGATTCCTCACTCAGCCATTTTGCATTTTATGGGGCTTTGAATATTATGGGTAAGTCATCTTAGTAGCACTTTTTATATTCATGTAGAATAGAAGGTAACAACCTGTCACTTTGTAGAGCATTTAAAAGTAAAAGGAATGACATTGACCTGACACAGGTACATCTTTTTATTTATACAGCAGCTTATTTAAATCACACTGTTTTCATCAAGTCTTTGTCACTAAAACTGATCAAAAGCCTAAGCCCTGGACATAAGCAGTGAAAACTGATGGGGAAGAACTCCATTACAAACATTTTAGAACTGAAAAATTTTAAAACTGTTGCTAAATTAGAAAGACAAAAATATTGCAGAAAGGAAAAAAGTCCCACTTCAATTTGGAATAACAAATTTCATAAGAAATTATAATAGCAAAGCATGGCTGCAGGGAACAGGAATGTACCTCAAATGAGGTAATTGTTCAGGGATACAATTTCTAGGGAGATTTTGATTAATTAACGTACTTGGAGGAAAGAGAAGTATTACTTGATTTATTAAGTATTAATTCAGTGACCTCTCCCCATTCATTTCTATCAAACATCTGCAACAGTTATCTTATCTTGGTTTCTCATTCCTGATTATCTCGTTTAATTATCTTTGATATTATCATGCTATTGAACTCCTATGTCACTTACTCTGTAACTATCTATGATTTAGGGTTGTTGGTTTTTTTTTAATAGTTTCTCAAAATGAGCTATTTTTGAAGAGATCTATCCATTAGACCAGTTCCCAGCAATACTACTTGCTTACTGTAGATGGTCTGTGCTCTGGTAGCGTTTTCAACCTGATGTCACCTATTCTAATGCTGTGTAATGTCAAAATGAAACAGTTATAGTCTGGATTTCTGTTCCTAAGATTCAAATGTGCTATTGATCCTTTTAGAGTTAAGTATCTAAATGTTATCCAAATAGTATAAAATACCTAAAGATACTGTCAGTCCATCAGTTTTTCTTAAATCATATCCACTTGCCCAGGAGAAGGAGAGAAAGCAGAAAAAAGAGAAAGGGAAGTTGCTACCTATATGAGAGGTTTGAATCAATAGTTTTTTGCACAAAACTTGCCAAGTTAATTGTGCTTTGCATGTGAATTGTACATAGAATCTCTGAGAATCCATGTGTGGATTCTGAACCTGAACACAACACGAATGATCTCTCAATCTTTTGTCAGAGCATGAAGTATGACTATGTAGTGAATGTTTGGACCATTTGTGTGACCACTTGCAAAAAGCCCATACTTCTAACTTTAATGTGAAGGAAGCAAAATTTTTGAACATCCAAGCCCCTATTGGGACAGTGGGCAAAGTTGTCCCTTGTAGCTTTCACCCTCTATTTCATACTGTTTTTCCACCTATTTCAATCAAGGTAAGAGACAAGATGCTCTCATTCCTTCCAGCTTTTTGAGCACTCCCTTTGAAATTAAGGGATTCTAGAAACAAGTTATAGTCTTAGAAAGATGTATTTTGTCATTGGCACCATGAAGGTATATAATAAAGGAATGTTACAAATTTTCTGGCTTCAGTTAATCAAGACAGGTGAACATTATGTGGTGCTACTTACTGGGACTTTGGCTCCACTGCATACAGTTAGAAGTACTTTCATTGGACTATATCTGCACGTTTTTCAGAATTTCCAAGTAAGGTGTTCTGGTATGCTTTGAAACACTGTTGGAAGAAAGTAGCAGAAAAGATAGCAGAGCAATACTTTAAAAAAAACAAACAAAAAAACCCCAACAAATTAGGAATAATTTACATTACCTACAGTAACAACTAGCAATAAGGTAGCATCTAGAAACAATTAAAGCAGAAAAAAATGGGGCATGTGGTTTGAAGCCCTGTATTCCATAGTGTTTATATTAATGCTTATATTTCCATAGAAATTGTCTTAATAAAATTTTCTCCTCTCCCAGGCTACATATACCTATCATAAAATCAGAGGGCTGCCACAGTGCTCTACTCAGCCTGTTTCTCAGCATTTTAGTGACCTCTGGAGAGAAAGAATCCTCATGTGCTAACCCATTCAATGATGGTTACGAGCCCTCAGTGCTGTACAGCTGTGAGAAAGGCAAATGTTATCCTAGGATATTTCATCTGGGATACCTCAGCAGAAATAAGGGAGATATTAAAGTACTTTCCACTAGTGCAAACCTCATTTACTGCAACTGATTGTGGTTGCTTGCAGTCATTAAAGGACAGAGTGAGCTCTCAACAGATGCAGAAGAGCTGTGAGGTGATCTTGATTATTTAAAGAAGGAAATAAACAGAGGCAGGGGCTTAGTCCATCAAAAGTAAAGATTACTCCCTGCAAATAACTTGAAGAAATAAACAATAGGAAGGAAACAAAAAATATTAGATCAGATACTTCTACCTTTGACCAAATAATTTAAACAGATGTAAATAATTGTAGATGAGAATTTTAAAATTATAGTTAAGTAAGCCTTTAGAACAGTCCTCCAGTTGTACCAGGGAGTGAGCTCCATTCCCTTAAAAGTGTGTACTGGTTCTGTAAGATATTGATGTGGTTCCTTTGAAGATGTCATCTTGTTTTTCTGCCTCTGCTATTCTTAAAATCTTTCATTTAAAAATTTTTTTAAGCTAACACCATTCTTTATGGCATTTGGCAGATCTCACCCCAACTTCTGGCTCCTGATGTTCCTGTAAGCAGTTGCTGAACTAGTTTAGAGCTCTCCTTTCAATCCTCAGCTCCACTAGTCTTTTTCCAATTTATTTCAAATCTGATATACTCAAAAATTCCTATCCATTTAATGTAACAGGCCTATAGTCCTACCTAGACAAAAGAGATGTGTTGTTTCAGCTTTGCCTAGAGAAGTTGTTATGGTATGAAAGAAGTCTGTCAGGTCATCATTACAAGGGATAACAGGGCAAGAAGCCAGGTGAGATCTGAGATGAAGTATGGTCTTTTAACACTTGGACAAACTTGGGGATTGAATCTGATAACTCAGGATACAGTGTCTAGTCTACTTCATATGAAAAATGATAAACACAAACTAAAAAAGTTCTTTGGCAACACACAAAGTAAATTATAAAATTGTATTATTTTTATGCTTACACTAAAATTCTGGGATCATCCAGAATCATTTTTATTCTTTTTGGAAGTGTCTTAGCCATAAACTCGAACCTAAGAAATAGTCTGTATCATTTTAGAAGCACTAGAGTGATCTTTTTTAAAGGAAGGAATTTTCTGCTTTCATGAAGATAAAGAGATGCATTAAATTTCTGTTCTTTAATTATGCTTACGATCTGCATCTACAGGGTTCATAATCATTAGCAGACTGGTTATTTAATGCTGAGCATATCCCTAAATGAGGAAATAAAACAACAGGAGCATCCTTATGTTTCATTAATGATTGATTATTTAACCTCCATAATATGATCGCCTGGTAAACTACCTGGCGCTTTGACCTTTTTGCTGGAATAAAGTACCTTTTGCTCTTGCTTAAAAAAAAAAGAAGCTCTTTTAATGACATTTGGCATGACATTGTGGAAGGCATAAAAAAAAAAAAAAAAAAAGATTGAGAGGTTCATAAACTTGTTTGCATGTATTTTATTTGAATTATGCCAAGATCTAAATAAGTGGAAGTATAGAAAGAAGATCTACCTGCTTTCACTGGCAGTAAAGTATGGTTGTGCAAAAAGATACCATTTTAGGACAGACTGCAACTACAGTATATTGAATTACTTCCATTCTATTTGGGTGACAATAGTTTGACAGTAGTTTAACATTTGGTGATGAAACTGAAATCAGTACCACTCCTCTAATGTGTCCCTGATAACAAGAGAGTACCCTGACCTAAATGAAAAATAAGTATGTATAGACCAAGATGGGGGAAAAAAGCAAGAGAAGAAACTAGGAAAAAAATGAAAGGAATAATAAAATATTTATGCGGACACTAAAATAAAGATATCAAGTTAATCTAAATAGTGCACTATTGTACTTTTTTGTGCATTCAGGAAAACAATAAGTGTATCTGCTTACTTCAAAATATAAGATTGAGAGCCAATTCTTGATTCTTTAATAACTATATTTCATCTTTCCTATTCTTTTTGATGTTATATTGAAATAGGAATACTCTTTCAAAGCTGAAAAAACATGCCAATTGTAAATCATCAACTTAACAATCATAATTTTGTCTGAAATATTTTTTCTCCTCTGTTCCACACAACCTCTGACACTACCAGTCTATTATTTCACTTTGCTCACTTATGCAATCGACTAAATCTAATGCCATCAATTTTTCTCCTACCTGTGTGGTATGTCAGCCAATATCTCATTTCTTTTTTTTTCCTTTTTTTTTTTTTCCCTCCCCTGAAGTTTTTCATAAAACTGTAGGTGTGATAGAAACAATGAAAATGCCATAAACTCACAGTAATAACAATAACAGAAAAAATGGCAGAAGTAATCAGAAGTATAGTCCCTCAAAATACTGCAGATGTATTTTCTGAAATTGACTGTGCTTCAGTTTGCCTTCCTCCCCTTCGATACGTAGCATATATGGATAGTTTCTCTGTGGGATTTTGAATATAGCACCTATCAGCATAAGTGGCTAGACATTGATTTTTATTAAGGTCTTTCACACCTTTAAGAGAAATATGGCCAGTAAACATCTTTCACAAGTCTAAGCTAGTATTGTTATGTTAGGTAAAGAAAAGCCATGACACAGTGATTTTGCTGGAGAAGGCCAATTAACTGTTCATTGAGATAACAATCATTGCTAATATTGTGTGACAAAACTCTCAGAGAAATCAACCTTTCCTAAGTTATGTATTAGCACTTAAATTTTGCAAATGCTCCATTTAACAATCTCTGATTAGCAACATTTACGTATTGGATTTCCAGTTTTGCAAACAAAAACCCCACAAATGAATCTATTGAGCTAAGTGGAGCAACTTTTAATCTACAGCTAGAGGAAAGGATGATTCATCCTGAAATTGGAGAGTTGCTCATCTAGCCTTTTTGTTAGAAGCTTTGAATCATCCCGCACCTGCAAACAAGCAAAACAAACAAACAGACAACAAAATGGACCCAAGAACAGATCACAGGGCAGAGCATGGTCTGGTTTCACTTGGGTTTCATATGAATTATGAATTCCAACACTTCCAAGACAGCTATGATGTTACTATCTGCAAGGGAAAATGGTGGTGCAGAGACATGGTTAACTCACTTGTAGCTGCAGTTAAAGCTCAGACTGTATTTTCTGCTTGTCTTAGATGAACTGTGATTGTACCCATATGGTATAATCAGTAAGAGATACAGATATGAATAAAGAATAGCAGTGAAGGTACAGCAGCGTTTGCTTTATTTTGTGCAAAAACATGACGAGAAAGTAAATCGGAACCAGGAAAAAATGGGAATCAGAAAAACATCTTGGTTTCTGCAGCTAGATCTAGCACTGTTGCTAATACCACTTGTGTCAACTGAAAATACATATTTCATGATTTTTGCTTATACAAGTAGTAATCACAGCTTTATCCAGGCATACAGATGTATCCTGCATGCGTCATTCCCACTGTGGCAAAAGCGTGGGTTATTTGACCATATTTGTTTGTGGAAAATCATGGAGACTCTAGAGAGTAAGTCAAGTTTAAGGAAATGATTTTTCAGAGATACAGGCAAACACCACCAGCACTGAAACTGGCCTGGGCAATACCTTTGCATTATTCACAGAATCTTGTATCCTTAGTTTTAACACTAAGTTCGTCAAGACTCTGCTACTCTGCTTATTTTCAAGGCTGTGACTGTGGTGACACTGAAAATTAGTCACTGGCTCAGCGGCCAGCAGGAGGCACAGTGTTCGATCACTTCCAAACACCACTGCTACTTCAACAAAGTAGGGCTGAGGTACATCTATCTCCGTCCTTTCACCTGTGAACCTCAAAGAAAGCTCTTTCCTCAGGGAGCCCACGAGCACCTGAGTCGTGAGCACCTCAGCCTTCAAAACGCAGAATTTCATGCATTCAGACTATATCATCTGTTTACCTTTCACTATTAGAATTAACTCAATTTATATAGCTAAGTGAATGTAACAGCCTCTTTGACTTCTAATTTGTCCTACTGAGAGACCCAGTGCTCTGGGTGGCATTTACTAAATAGTCTTCCCTTTGAAGCTATAATGTCTATCTTCTTCCAAGCACATTAAGGTGTTAATTCAAGGGTGCGACTGCGTTTTCCATGACAAAACCAACATTTTTTTTTTAAAGTAGGGGAACAATGAATAAATGTTGCCTCCTCTCCACTGTTTGGCTTTGTAATGCAAATTATTTGAAATTCTCAAGGTTCCTCACTGCTTCTTTCTTTCATATCAGTTGGAAGGAAAAAATAAGGAAGCATCTTTCCATCCCAAATTACTGATGATAGACCTATCTGCACAAAGTGCAGTTCTCTATCTGGCGAAGTGTTCTGGTGTTCACATTCTGGCACTCATCCCACTACCCTTCTAAAGACAACCATGACCCCATCCAAATGGGAGACAGAGCCAGGTCACACAAGAGCAGTGCTACCACAGAGGAGCATAGTCACTGTCTCTCTATTACTGGGGATAAAACATCAGGCACTACTTCAGCGACATGATAACACATTGGTTTAAAACAGTATGTTTCAATCTCTACAGATCCTGAAAGATATCCACATATTCCTTTGTTGACCAACCCAGCACTCCAGCACTGTACTTTCGTTGAGTATAAACTGATATTTTACACCAGTCTTCACAATTCCTTGCTAAACTGATTTATTAGTTCAACCTTTCTTTTTTCAAGTACAGTTCTCATAACAGCAGTCGGCACTCAGCCCTGAAATAAAAAGCAAACAAAAAAAAAAAGCAGTTACCTATTTTTAGCATGTTTGCATTAAATGTTTTCTGAAAACTCCAAACTGAAAAGCAATTGTTTTCTTCCATAAACAAGATTAGAACAAAGAGCCAACATAAATGCTTTGCAATGTAACATCCTGTTACACCTGAAGGAGTGTTTTACTGTTTGAACATGCGTAACACTGTAACATCATGGAAAGCATAGCAGCGACAACAGAATTAAAGTCCTACGCTGCATCAAGTGATGATCTGCAAATTCAGATTTTTTGTGCCAAAATAATTTCAAAGTTCAAGAGTTATCAGTGTACTTTCATTCTACATCTGACTTTAGACATAATACTAAACAATTCCTTGAAGAATTTCCCCCTCCCATCACGAGCAAACCTGCGCTCATAGGCTGGAATCAGTCCGACATTCCTCTGCAAATCTAACAAGATGGTTAACTGCTGGAAACAAATCCATCATAAATACGTGGCAGAAACCTCTCTGGACTAGAAAGAAACTGTTATTAAATGCAACATTAGAGGTTTCTAATTCCTTCCTTTGTTTGTATTCCACTAATCTCACGGCCAGATCTGAATTACTGTTAATGAAGGAGATTTACAACATGCATTTACACACAACCTGTAATTTGCATTGATACTTTTCTTTCCTCCGGTAAACTCACAGCTGTTCTTTTATCCGGAACCTACAAGGCAATGAGAATAACTAACTTCATGAGGCTCCAGAAACCCCTGTGTACTTTCAGACGAGATTCTTGGTTATTATTTAAGATACTTGAAAACTGTAAGCAGCAGGGGCAAAATAATTACCAGCAGCTGAGCTATATTTGTTTATCTCTGCTCACCCAGCATTTAGATCATATTCTCAGCAAGGAACTGACAAATGTTTTCTCTGTCTATATGGGTCAAGGAAATATTCTACACTTCTTTTATCTTCTCTAAACACATACTACCTTTAGATTTCCAACCCAAAAGAGATGAGAGTTGTCAGGTTCCTTGGTGGGAAACCTTTACTGGTGAGCCTTTGTAGCCCTTGGTTCTTGGAGTGTCATTACATGGTCTGTTCTTTTTCTTTCCCCCCAAATCTGCATGAATTATTTCTTGGCATAAAAACTGCAAAATTTGCCTTAAAAAGAGTTTATTAATTGCCAGTAGGAGCAGAAAGATTTGAGCAGAAAACCAGAGATAGCTGAAGTGCATAGGTATACATGCTAAACAAGTTCAGGTACGCTTACTACAACACTAAGTACACCAGCATAACTGAGTGTGACTCTAAAAGAACTTTCCAGCACTTATTTTCCTCAGGGCATTCAGGTTAACTGCTAATCAGTAGCAACTTCACACCAGTCAGGCAAAGAAAGGCTCCTGAATTGATTCAAGTAGACCGGCTAATTTCTGAGAAAACAGCCAGCTCTATCTGTTGAGAGGTTTATAGCCTACAGCCCTGTTCAGGGTTCAGTGGGATTTGTTAGGAACAGAAGCAATGAAACATTTGCCTAAGGCATGGGATAGCACAGGAATACCAGTTCTTCCATCTAGATTAATGACAAAACTCCACCGCGTGGGAGCACTTCATCCCAAAGGAAAACCTTAATAACTTTAAAAATTTGAAATAGTAAGATATTGTTACTTCTGTGCTTTGCATTTACAGATACAGTGCAGAGAACTGCTCAAAGGGAAAGTTCCCTCAGTTTGAGCTTCGGTTTTCAACTTTAAAAGAAACTGAACAGCCTTTGTATTTACACTCAGAAACTCCTTGGGTATACAGGAGTTTTGAGGTTTCACTTGCCTTGTGTCAGTACTGAAACTTATTTTTAATCAAGAAAACTGGGAAATTCTCAGTCTTATTTTGGTATTGTGCAGATTTGTCATGTAGGGGTGTGAGAAAGTCTTATTGCTTAAGGTAGAAATGAGAGTAAACATTTTCTCTGAATGGAATCTTGTTCGATTACTAAAGTATTAAATTAATTTCTCTTGGTGGATAAGGGACAGAACAATTCTTTCTTTACTAGGAGAATCCTCGAACAAAAACCAACATTTTAAAAAATAAATGTATGTAAGAATTGCTCCAGAAGGCAAACAGCCATAAAAAAACAGTTCTTCCTAGAAAAGTGATAGAAGATATTAATAAAACTATTAAAAGAAATTAAGATATTACAAACCTCTTATCTGACTCCATGTTGGTCTATTATAAAATATTTGACTTAACCATACTGGTAATAGAGATTTACCTTTCTAAAAATCTGGATTTCCTCATGCTATGCACATTTTAAAGCAAATTATATGATCGTGTTTTCCTCCCATTTTTCTTATTAAAGGGAAAATTGCTTAACTGTAACTATATATAGAGAAAATGCTCTCTTGATACGTTTTAAGATCAGCTGAGAATGCTCTGTTCTGGTGCAGAGAACTAGGATTTCCTTGTGGGCATTGTCCCATTATGGTTACAAATATTTGGTTATCCCAGAAGTCTCTGGGACGCTTAAGACCATCTTTTCCTTTTTCTGAGCTGTGAACATGCATGGCTTTCTTCAATGCTCCTAGGAGAAGGGGAACTTCAGCTACTTTGCAAAATTACTCCTTCAGTGATAGTTCTTACTTGCTCTGTTTTATCTTTGTCTTATATATTTCCTGAGTACTCTCACAGCTGCTAAGTCTATCTTTATTGGGGGGATCAATGTCAGCTTCATCAACTATCTTCAGTGATGGCAGGTTGCTACAAAATTGCATGGACAGTATAAACTCAGTCTTTGAAGAGAAACAAAACATTTTTCATTCTCTCAATGTCATCCTAAGGAGATGCAGGGAAGTTTTTTATTCTAGCAAGAATTGGTTTAGAAAATAATGAAATACACGGCACATATTCTTGCCCATCTGAGGCTTCAGTCAAGACTTGCTGAAGTTAGAAAGAAAATCTTTCCATTGAGCATTCTTAAAAAGAAATTTCTTTTGAGAACAGTGTTTTCTTTCAAAAATTGCTTTCAAAAATCTAAACACTTTCCATCTTCTCCCCTTCTTCTGCTGGATAAATCTGTAGTGAATATGGCTTTACAGCTGAAACCTGATGAATTTAAAACCCAACAAAAATGGGGTTTTAATGGGAGATGGAAAGAGAAAGAAAAATCAGAGAAGGTAAAACATTGTGGGAGTGAAATAACTGCAGCTCCTTTAGAAGTGATTGCTTTTGATCTTTGCTCAGTTCAGAAGCAACATGAAGCATGGGAATAAGAATTTCTAGGACTAGCTACAATATAGTAAAAAGTTAATATGGTGATCAATTGGATTTCTTATCTATAAAGCAGAGATCAGCTCAAAGGCAAAAGGCTGCTACACATCAGCCTTTCCAAAGGTACTGTATTGTCCTTCCTATGGGTATTGTATTCTCTTCTGCTCAGTAGGATCTAATTCTCTGAAATTCTTTATTGTTTTTCTAAAATACATAATTTCCAGATATTAAGATGCCAAACAATCTGAGCATTGACAGAGCAAGAGAGTAAGTTCATAACACTGAAGAAAATGAAGGTAATGATTCCTCCCACCACCAGTCCAGACCAGAGACAGTAGAGATATATAATATAATCTAAGTGTTATATTTTGAGAAGATCAGCCTGGGTTAGTACTTCTGAAAGTCAACCATGCCTCTCTCCATTCTGTCTCTGGTAAGACCTTTCATTATCTGCACTCAGTTTCCTGAATAAGATAGTATTCAATTTCACTATATTCAAGCCATTAGTATGTCATAAAAATTTACATAAGCCTCAATTACATCCACAGTACGTTAATTTATAGGGTGAAGTTATGGATACACTGTTTCTAATGGAACAAGGTAAAGTAATACATAGCAGAGAAATCACAAGAAGTCACAGCTCAGTCAATGAAAATGTCCCCGTGGATTTGGAGACACTTCTTTTGTAGCCATTCTCAAGTTGCTAACTGCATTTGGAAGACATGATTTCTTCCATGTATGTATGGGCAATGTCCACAGGCTCAAGCCATGTGACTTGGATGACAAAGATACTGAGTTATATAACCACAAGAAATCATATTTCTTAGATTAGTGCATGCTTCCTTATATCCTTGACAGATATTGTTAGTGATGCTGAAGCTGGTCAGTGAGGAATGCATGGTAACATGCACTAGACCTGAGGAGAGATTTGCACAGGTAGAAGCAGTTATTCAGAGGGACAACCCTTTCTCTACCAGGCACAATGACCTACTCCATCAGAAGTCAGTAAGACCTGGGATCTGCTATGGATGCCTTGCCAAGATGAATGGGGGAGGTAGAGACTCACCACTGAGCGAAGGACACATGTTTCTCCCAGTCCAAAAGTCAAACTTCTAATTCCTTGGTGCAACTGTTGCATCATGATCTGTCAGAAAGGGTAAAAGTTCTGCATGCATGCCAGGGCCAGTCCCAATGATCTCAGAATCTCCTCAGAGATGTAGTTCAGGAGCAACGCTTTGTTTCACAGGAAAGATGGTACCAGTGAGTTTGCTGTCTACATCTTCCTGCTGTGGAAGACCATGAGTGTAGGACCAAATTGGTTTTGACTGCTTTGGGAATATAATGGGAGCATGTTGTTCCCACTCATTCTGGAGATATTGCAGATGGAGTCGTTTCCTACATTCCCTGGCTAATGTAATTTGCCTTAGCATGAAATGTGTAGCCCATCTTCCTGACAAAACACAGCCTGTCATAATAATTCACTGTTTGTTTTACTGACTTCACATTGTAAAAACACTGATTCCTCATTTGTGCTCAGGAAATATATGGCAGCTTAATGAGACACCTACAAATATGTACCAATCTTGAGTTGCTGTGATAAGGAGACACACATAACTTCTTGGAGGCATTTGGGCCTTGAAAAACAAACCACAAGCTCTCTCACAAAAATAAAAAACTGTGTTCTTATTATCACTTTATTTTTAGAATTCCAAAAACACTTGGTTAATATTGTATCCTCCATAAAAGATTGACAAATACCTGCAAGTCAGATTTTAAACACTGATCTGTGGCACCTCTAATCTTTGAGTTACTTTTCCAGATTTGAAAGACTAGTTACTCTGGTCTTCCCAATACTACTACCAAAACACACGAAATTTTTTTTAGCTGTTACTGTTGGGGATAGTAATGAAGGTGAATGCACAATATTGAAGGTGACTGCAGGGCAGAGGAAGGGTCAAGAGACACAGCAAATTGAAGTTTATTTCTAAAACTACATATGTGTGATGCCACATGGATTAACACCGTATTGTTCTGTAGCAAGTCATGAAAGATTATTATTAACTGTGAAAGAGCATTTGTATTAATTCTCCTTGTGTCTAGGGCTTCCAGGATGTTCTCTTTCATCTTTTTCCCACAATTTATACACTGACTTTCCCCAGGTTACTGACAGAGCCAGATTCTTAAAAAGGTATTTAAATGGCATTTGACTTACTACCTACTGCCACAGATAGTAAAAACTCTCAAAGAGAATAAGATAATTTACACTGATAAGAGTATACCCCAGAAACAGTAAAGTTGGAGAATATTTAATGGAAACAGTTTTTCCTTGTACAAGGAGTACTATAGCTATAGCAGGATGCAATTACCATACAAACTCATCTTTGTGGTTTTCCAGGCTGCTCCATCAACATTTTCTCAGTGTGTCATTTATTGATATTTCCTATTAAAATGCACCCTGACAACATTTGCAGAATCCTTTTTCAAGATACACTGTTTTGAATTTCGAAGATTGCAATTTCAGGTATGAAAATACGTAATAACAGGCTGTTTCACAGGTCTTTCAAAACCCTTGGTTTTTCTTCACAAAATTCACCATGGTTACAGAGACAGAGAAAAAAAAAACCACAACAAACACAGAAAAAAACTTCAACCAGAATGGAATGGAATAGTGCTGAAATGTTAAATTCTTGAGCTTCCATTCACCATTAACTCCACATGAGAATATTTCATTGCTGAGTTAAAAAAATAAACATTAGTTGGCTAACATATATAATTCATTGGGCTCCAGCTTTCTTGGGCTTTTATTTTAAAATATTATTATTCTTTTGTGGTTATGAGGAAAAAAGCAGGAAATACAAATAGCTTTCATATGTGACTACTGTATTTTGTATACTGTTTGATGTAAATAGCTAAAAGGAGAGTTTCTTGTTGCACAAGTGTTGCTGAGAAAGAAAAGTGCTGAGGCTTTGAAGTGGGTCAGTTAATCTTCACAGCACTCAGCAGGCATTCACTTAGTTTGTTGTGTTTACTTTCAAGAGAATAAAAACAGCAACAGAGCTACAAAGTCATATTGCTGTTTATAGAAAATTGCTAAGGGGAATGCAGAGGGTGGCTTTTTGCCAGCATACAAAGTTCAATAGCCTGTGTCTTTTCACCTGTGAAAATCCTCAGCCCATATCTGTTGGCTCATTTCCATGGGAACTTAAAATTTTTAATCAGGACAGTTCTCCTAGGCTTGGAGTCTTAATTCTCCTCTTCTTCTGGTTATTCATAACATAAAGTACATCCCCAGTCCTTTTAATGGTAACTAGTGGCCTGAAGGCAGCTGCTCTAAGTGCTCAGCTCTTCAGGAACATTGCCTCCTGTTATTAATGGCAAACTTTAAAGATAACTCTATGTTTAGTTATGTCTATGGATAGTTTCTTATCATTATTCCACAGCCTATGTTTCATATACGCTGGGTTCTCTTGTTCAAGATGGGGAACTTCTGGAGGGAGTCCAGCAGAGGGCCACCACGATGATGAGGGACCTAGAGCATCTCCTGTATGAGGAAAGGCTGAGAGACCTGGGACTGTTCAGCCTGGAGAACACTGAGAGGGGTCTTATCAACGCTTCCATATATATATGTCTAAAGGGCAGTGGTGAAGTGGGGGAGGAGAGGAGGAGGTCAAGTGGATGGGGCCAGGTTCTTTTCAGTGGTGCACAGTGACAGAACAAAGGGTAATGGACATATACTGGAGTCTAGGAAGTTTCATATGAACATCTGGAAAAACTAAGGGTAGCAGAGCACTAGAATGAGCTGCCCAAAGAAGTTCTGTGTTCTTGAACTTGAAAGTCCAAGTTCACTATAGAAATGCCCTGTTATCCATTGCTTCATTTTATTGTCTTCTATTTCTCAGAGAAGTAAGAATGGAGAAATTAAAAGTAAAGATGTTTCTCATAGAAGATTTTCCCATATAAAAATGAATCAGATTAAATTGTCTGGTTCCTGAACCCATACAGGTGAGATTGGAATACTGTTTCAGTACTCGGTTTTCTTCAATATATTTGGCCAATTAGTGATATGAAAGAGAATGATTGATGAAATACACAAAATACTACTGCACTGTATTGTGTAGTATCTCTGTATCAAGAAAATTATAAAGGTCAAGTTATTAGTAAAAAGAATCAACTCCTAGCAATCAAGATTTTGCAGAAACATCCTTAGCAAGGGCCATCCATTCAAATTGGAATTATATGGAAAATATAACTAATTAGATATTAAGTATTCTATACAACCAAGAGAATATACTAATTCTAAATTATACTATACTATATATAGTATATATATAATATATATATAGTATATATATAGTATATAGTATATATATATATAAATATATATATATATATTTAGTATATACTATACTAAAACCAAGCTAATCAACCCATGTCTCTTCTCCTTTTTTTTTTTTTCCCCTTTCTAATTGTAATAAGCTCTTAACAAATATTTAAAATTTCACCTTAAAAGAATTTTTATTCTAGCACTTCATTTTTTAAAATTTATTTATGTGAATGGCATTTACAGGCAGCCTAGCATAGAACTGCTGTTGCAGACAAACTGGAAGCACACTAATATTTGCACAATGCTAACTGTGATCATACTAGGGATGAAAAGGAATAATGATCTTGCTGGTTAAAGAATGAGACTTAGTAATGAACAAAGTCAGAAGCTAAACTAGCACATTAACTTCTGCATCCCATAGTGACTAGGGAGATAACTACCTTCTGCGGATGAAGCAATCTCCTAAGGGAATGAACTGCTGCTCTGAAACAAGTGATTTTTTTCTTATCTGACTCTCAGCAGCATCCCTTCCCTCTTGGTCTATTATCTTCCTGTTTGTATTATATATAAGTTGTGATAAACAGATTATGCTGAATATTCCTCAGTTTCACAGAGCAAAACTCAGGCTCTGGCATAGGTTTCAGCTGGAAAGATAAAGAAAGTCACATGCAAATTAAAAGTTTATGTCTTTCAAGATAATTGGCTCACTGCAATAAAATTGACTAAATGTAGATTTGAGTAGGCTTGTACAGTAAGTTCAGAAAGCAAGGCCATAGCAACGTGAAGAATTCTATTTTTTTTAATATTTCAAATTTGTGTTGATAGACTATCTTGATGTTAACAGTCAATGTTTTTTTTTTTCAAAATAAAATTGATTTTCAGACAAGAAGATGAAGAAAGGTTTTTTTGTGCTGTCTGAGACTATGCTTAATTTGTTATTACTCACATTCTGTAAGTGATTTTTAATTTTTCAATAAAGATTTGCACAGTTAACTGGCAGCAAACACTTCTTACCAAGCAAATTTGACAGAATGCAGATGGAAGCAATCAGATGGTCTGATAATTCTCCCATTCAGTATTCACCTACACTTTACTGAATATATAATGAGTTATAATCAGTGTAAGCAAGATGGGAAAATGTAAAATCTCAACAAAAGATGCAGATCAATATGAAGATTCATGCAAGCTTTAAGAAATTTTGAATCACAGACTTGTCCGCAGATGGGGGTGTCAGAAAATTTAACTAAAATAGACCCTGTCTGCTGCCTTGTTTTATTATTCAGCAGATTTCCACCTCTATTCACTACAAAAACCATCTCTATTCATGACAAAAACTACCACATGCTTCAATGTATTTATTTTTTATTTTGAGTTTCAAAGTTCAGATTAAAATTTTCATCACAGTTGTGTTTTCCAAAATGGGAAAAAAGAGATCATTAAGTCATGGCAAAATTGCAACTTTTTCCCTCTTTGATTTTAGCTCCTGTAGAACTTTTCACTCACAACTCTTCACAAGCATGGGTGACTGGTTAAATCAGATAACAAATGTGATGTTTTAAAATACATTCCATTGGAAATTCATATTGCACTATAATTTTTTGAATGCTTATTTCCTTATCAGCAATAGGTAATTCATTTTGTTAGGAAAAATTCTCAAATCTAAAGTGAGATTTTTGGTCAGGTCTCAATCAGCTCTGTCAGTAATCAGAAAAATCTGTCGGATTTTCAGTCTTGCTTTGTCTGGCAAATCTCAAAGCTGAGCTCCCATATCTCCTTCTAGACCTCAAAGGAATGCTGTCCCTACACTGATTATTCTGTTTTGGGCCACTTCTCAATCTCTGCTAATACTCTCTTTATTTAACTTTTTAATAAGACTACTTTACAAAGAACTGTTTTTATTTAATGAATGTCTCTTTTTCCACTCACCTCCAGCGTGTATGACAGACAAGAACAGAATACAGATGCTGGACAAGTTCCAGTGAGTGGAGGCATAATCTCCAGTCATCGCAATAAAGTCAGAAATATATCTTAGTTTTTCTCTTCTATAACTCTTCATTTGTTGGTTCTTGGGATAACCCTCATACTCAATTTATCATTCTTTGAGAACTGTAAACAAAAACAATCTTTCTGTTTTTTCCAATATTCTGTTCAGTAGGAAATGGCAGAGTCTAAAAATGCTGTCTCTTCCTTTTTGCTGAATTACAAGGTAAAATAAGACTTTATGAAACTTATGATTTGGTGCACTGAAAAAGTTGTGACAGTGATGGTTGCAGTTTGAAAAGCAATAGTAGGTTAAGCATGGAAGGGGCATGTGCAAGTCCAACAGTGAAGCGTTTACTAATTTGAACAGAAAATGGTTCAGTTACATGTTACATGTACACAATCATATGTGTGTGTGTAGAAACTCAGCTGTAGTTTACTGAAAACAGCGTATCAAGCATTGTCCTATTATAGTTAGTATAGCTATTCACATGTCCCTCAGCAGATCTGTAAAGTCACATTAATAGTACATTGCTTATGTGATAACATTCAAATATTCTTTTATTAAAAAAAAAAATACTACTAGGTACTAAACTTTCACTGTTGTAGCTGAAATTGTGGAAAAAACAGCACTTATCATATGAAAAACTTTCTTCCAGGCAAGCACTTACCAAAAATTGTGGGATCTATAAAAGTGCAAACTAGAAGTTATGTTACACTCTGAAACCAAAATTATCACAACTAATAGTATTCTAAAATAATTTGAACTTAAAGATTCTGATTGCGTTTGTTACTTTTCAGTTAGTAGTTTCTTTTCCTGTTTCCTTTCCTTGGGAATGTTGTTACTAAAACATACATTTCTCACAGTTTGACTTTATTCTGAACAATAATTTGTGTAAATAATATATTTACTTTGAGTCTCCTGAGTCAATTTTTTCACATGCTTTGGCACAACGTATAGGATGGCATTTGTCAAAACACATGTAACTGAAATTATTTCATTCTACCTAAACTTGAAATCAAAATAGGAGAAGTCCAATCAGACTTCAGAAGAGCTACTGAAAATAAATTTTCCTGACTTCCTCAGATGTGCTCTGTTCATAATTTCACAATGTAAGTAAATCAGTATGAAAACAACAAGTGCACACTGGAAGTAAAATTGCTCAACCATAAAAGAAAAAAATAAAATGGATGTTTTTTACTTTGACACACTTGAAAATATAAACATGAAATGGATGCGACAGAGCTCCTGCTGAACCCTAAGGAGATTTTTAAGGAGATTAAGGTGAGGCAGCACTTCATGGTTTGCTTTTTTTACATGCTCACAAGGTGTCAGTAAAAAAAGACAAAAAAGTCAAAGCTGTATCTAAAGACACTGCTGAAGCAACAACCAAGATTAATTGAATAAATTAAACTAATTAATTTATTATTTCATGTGCAGACAATGCTTGTGGGGTTCCATCAAGGTTAATCAATTTATCTGACTAAAAAGACCACAAGGGAATGGTGAATTCCAGATGCTGGTGTTGAAACCTGTTTATTATTGTTGAGTAAATAGAAGTCAAGGGATTTTTAAACAATTTAGATCTCATCTTTGTGATAAAGTGACAGCATTATTGACATATGTAGTAACACCCTATCATTGTAATTTTAGCAGCCCAAGAAAATTGTTAAGAAAAATAATTGTCCGAAATAATTTCCTTATGATGGATAATGTAATTTGCAAGACTGTAACATTGTTCATTATTAATTTTGCTTGACCCTGTCTAGTATAAACCTTTCTTTTCAATTGAAAAGAAGATCTTGACAAGTTAAAATATTTGTGCTGTAATTTTGTCTATTGTAGGTGTTATTTGAGATTGCTTCAATGGCATTTGTTGAGGCTGTAGTACTCATGGAAAAATCATTCCTTCCCTTCTGAGAAAAAAGAATTAAAAACGTAACGTTACAAATAACACTTAAATTTTGATTTGGACAGTTTGGGCTTCCCATTTTTGGGTAAAGTTTTTATAATCTTGGATGAGGATTGATATAGGAGGAGAAGTAGAACTGCATTTATCATCTGTTGTTGAAAAATTATTGGTCCAAGTCTGGACAGCGGGGCTACTTTTATGACAACAAATGAAACAGTTCTGGGGACTTCTAAAGTACTGGAAGTCAATCATTAAACATAGAACAGTGTCTGTAGTGATTTTGGCTTGTGTCAACTAAAACACAACATGAACCACAGCCAAGGCATTTTGCACTTCTGCCTTGTTTGGAGGCTAATATATTTTAATGGTTTGGACACAGCCACTCCCAATTCGGTTTGCCTTCTGTACCACAGTGTAAATCAAATGTAAAATATTTTTAGCCTCTATCAACTGCAGATTATAGCTGTTTGTATAGTGTAACAACTAAAACAGCAACAAAAAAAAAAAAAATCAGGTATCACAAACAAAACTCAAAGAATTCAAACCTCCTATGGCTGAAAAGATTTCTGCATATGGCTGAATTGCACATCTGGTATCTCACAAAACAATTAAGCATGCTCAGGGCTGCAGCTGTAAATCTGGATTTTCATGTAACACCTATCAAGAGGGAATTGATCTCTGCTGTGATCCTAATAATCCCCATGGATGACACACATGTTGCTTAAAATGGGAGGTAATCTTACAGAAATGACAAGGTGACATGAGCTAGACTTCAAACACTGTCAGGGGGTAGATTAGCCAAATATTGCAAGTCAAGCATCTGAAAAATAAAGTGCACATGCAAAGCATTTAGCAACAACTCTAGTTCCCTCAGGCAATATTCTGGTGCCCTTGCCATGAAACAACACTTCTTAAATTCTGTTCTTTCTTACTTTTTTATTTTTTATTTTTCCCTCACTAAATTTCCCACTGAAAATCTGCAGAAAAGGAATATCAATCTGTCCTACTACACACAGTCTGTTTCCCACAGAGAAGATTGTCACTCCATGAAGCATGACATGTACTGAAATACAAAAGCAGAATTTTCCAAAGCTGCATACCTTTTGCCTGTAACAGAGCATCTTAAAATGCAACCTATATTAAAGTTATTTTAAAATTATACGTAATAAAAGAAAACCACGTGTTAAACAAAAACTTAACCTTTTGGCCACGATCATGGCTTTGGCTAGGATAGAATTAACTTTCTTTCTAGCAAATCGCATGATGCCTCGTTTGGGAGTTAGGATGAAAATAATGTTGATAACACAGAGATGTTTCAGCCTCTTCTTCTCCCTGCCTTCAGCAAGGGGCTGAAGTGCACAGAGAGTTGGGAGGGAAAAGAACCAGAACAACTGACCTCCACTGGCCAAACGGATGTCCTCTACTATGTGGCACCATGCTGAATAATACAACCGGGGGTCTTGTCTGAGGAGCTGCCCCCACTCTGGCTCTGGCTACATATCTGTCAGCAGGTAGTGAGCAATTGCATTCTACATCACTGATTATTTTTATTACTATTAATTTTCCCTTCCTTTCTGTCCTATTCTTTACCTCAATAATGAATTTTACCTTCTTCCAACCGAACTGTCTCCCTCAGGAACAATAGTCCCTTTATCAGTGATTATAACCATATTGTTTTAACACGCTCTGGTCAGATATTACATCATCTCAACAATTTATGCCCCATGTTGGATGCTGAAAGGACTGTTGTGGTTATGCACTTCTGGATCATTCTAGTCACTGTTAAGATGTCAGCAATGTAATATGGAGGTTTTGGAACCGTATCTAAACATTTATGTTGCCTCCATTGTTTTCATCTTCACACAAATACCTTCACTTTGTTTTTCATGAGGATTGCACTTCGACACTAAGTAATAAGCAAGCCACCTTAATTTTTCTGCATCCCAATTTCAGCTGAAACTGAAAAGGACAGCAAAATTTCAGCCTAATTCAGCTCCTTTGTCTTTATTTACATTGCATAAGTTACTGTTTGCAAAAGTAATCAATTTATCGCTGAGCCTTTTAAGCAGAGAAGTGACACTGTAAGAATACATGTCTTCTGGATGGCACCAGGTGGGTCACTATTGTACATGTTTATGCACAGACAGAAAAAGAAAAGGGAAACAGGTGGAGCCCAAATGGTCTAACATTCAAATTTTTCCTTGTAACAATATTCCTCCTAACACTGACAGTGGTCCTAACAATTGTACTGTGGTTTCCCTGCTAGAAAGGTTTCCCTAATGACATATATTGGTTTGCTAACAAGTATCCTAGGTACTTTCTGAGTCTCAGTATTAAATTTATTCTTAAGAACAGAGGAATTAACATTTTCTCACTGAAGATTTTTTTCTGCCTTAAAGATTAGTCTCAATTTTAGGAATTAGGAATTAAATTAGGAATTAAATTAGGAATTAAATTAAATTAGGCCTTATTTAGTTCTCAAGCATAGCTGTACAGCTATGTAGAGGCTTCAAAATTTCCAAAATGCAAAATTCTCCACCTACTGGAAACATAATTAGTGAGAGGTTTATGTAATTAACTATTTTAATTAATTTTTGAGATATTATGAAACTAAAGGTCTTTACATAGACTGAAAAACAAACAAACAAACAAACAAGCCACAAACAACTATAGTTTACTTAAAGGCCATTTAGGAGAGATAAAAAAATAACAAACTGGAAAAGCTGAATCACAGTTTACTGTGAAATAGATACATACCGTATAAACATTTAGCTACAGCTTACAAACACTGGAAACACTCACATCATTGCAAGTGACCAAATAGCCAGAATAAAAGAACTGTGTATATTCCTTGTCCAGCCTTGGTCTAAATACAAAGAACTAACTTGCATATCTGTGGAGCCTGCAAAGCCATACTAAGAGCCTTCAGAAGTGTGGATGTGTCCTTGTAGGTAAGATGGGGGGTAAGCTGTCCATTCATATGACTCTTGCTGAGGCTGAAAAGTCTACTCTTCCACAAACATCTTCTCACTCTACTTTCCTTTTTCTTTCTTGATTTGACTTCACTAACAACAATCGCAACATCTCAGAACCAGACCACCATCCAGGCAGTCTTTAAGTGATTTGGTAGAATTGCTGATATCTAACATGAAAAAATCTCAGATTTCTGACTAACTAGAAGAAATACTTACAAGAACTATACTAACACATGAAAGTATCTGTGTTCACTGAAAATTTTCTTAAGTCCAAACAGGCAATTTATGGTGTAAATTTGAGATTTACACTCAATATTATTGTAGAAAAACTGTGAATTTATGAACATAACTCCCTGTTAAATTTCAACTGAGAAATTTAGACTTCTACTCCGTGTCCTGCAGAAGTATTGCTGAGACTCACTGGCAGCATTAGGTTTATCTTTGAAAGTTAGCTGTCCCTGAGAGTAACCTAAATAACTTGCTGCTGCATTAAATAACTTCAGTGTTTGTAGCACATATTGAGCTCACTACTGGACTGCAGTATCCCCTTGCATCACCACTTTCAATTATCCTTCTGTGACACTCCAGCAGTCCTAGGTCTGCAGATACAGCACTTAAGAAGTGCTTTGCCATCCTGCCTAGGCTACAGCCATATGCACAGTGCTCCCATGGAAACCCCAGGACTGCATGTGCAGCGCTTTTGAAGAGTTGCAGAAACAATTTGGTTTGGGCTTCTTGGCAGTCTTTCTGCAGAAAGTTAGTTTTCTGCCAACAAAGACATCACTTAAATAGGAGACTGTCTTACAGCTGAAGTAAAAAGACCTACAAATTGCAAAAGAGCATTTTTTTTTGGGGGGGTGCAGGAGATATATCTTAAATCCAGCAGACTTCTTTCAGAACTATGTCATGATCATGAAGTAATTCTGAGGGTTTCCAAGACTGAGTTGCAGAAATGATATAGCAGGCTGGCCTGAAGTCTGTCAGGATAGATTCACATTTCCATCCAGCTTAGGCTAGCAGGAAGAACTAATAATGTAATCAGAATTTAGTAGAAATTAGTTAGACAGCTAAGTTTTTCCCCCACCTTATTTAAATGTTCCTTTTTATTTTTATTTTTTTTTGTCAGTTTAGAGAAAACAGCCACTGTGAATTTCACAACTGATTGCCTGTCTTGAGGCAAATGGTTGCTTGCCAGACAGCTTCACTATTATCACACCTGGCTGTGGATTCTTGTCTCCCTTCTGCAGCATTCCTAGTTTAAAGTTCTTCTCACTAGTTTGTCCAGCTTGTTAGCAAGGATGTTTTTGTCCTACTTGGTTGAATGAATCCTGACTCTATCAGATGGCACTGTCCTCCCAAATCATTTTACAGTTGTAAAATCCAAGTTCCTCTTGTTGACACCACCTACACAGATATTGAAACACAAGATCTCTCCCTCTCTCCCTTCCTTCCCCCCCCCTCTCCCCCCATTCCAGGAATCTTCTTGAGTATTCTTGTACTTCCCTTTTGCTAGAATGAAAGTACAGTAAGTGCTTTAAGATCAAGTGCCATGACCCAAGAGACTTACTGAACAGCCATGACTCTTTCAAAAAGTAATTAATGTCTTTTTAAGGTCTGTTTTCACATTTCAAAGGTTTAAAGTGAGTAGAATATTTTGAATCTCTTGTAAGCCTTGAAAATATTTTGAAGAGCACAAACCATCTTGCACAGCTTTTATACCTCTTGTTTCATGGGGCAGAAGACAGAGATTCATCAGCCAGAAGCCTGTTGTAGCAATTGTACAGATCCATATGAAGTGAAAAGGTGTTAAGCAGAGGTATAATGACAGAAGGATCATCATGATACAAAGGTGCTATAAAGGCAGGGAAGAAGATTGCTTACCAGTATCAGAAGATTCCAGGTTTGCAGGGGAAAACTCCACCAAGCCAGCTCCACTCCTTCTGGTCACCCAGTCAAATTGCCTTCACTTGTGTTCCTAGGGCTGACCTGGTCCTTTCTCCAGCTGCTCAATCAGTGGCTCAGGCTGTGACACAGCAGTTCCTGGATACCTGTCTACTAACTTTTGGTTTACAGGATACTATGTTGTTACACCATCAGTGGTGAGTATAAGATTTTTCTCTTAGCCAAATGTTTGCTTTTCAAGAGGTGATGCGAACACTTTGAAGTAAAGTGAATGCGCGAACAGAAGTTATTTCTGTTGTTGGCAATCCTGGAAGTTTTAAAATCTTTCTAGGATGGAGTGAGGTCACCAGTTTGCTTCTTGGTTTATCTTTGATTCTTGGTTTTGTTTTATGAATTCTTGCCAATCTGCAAAATGGAGAATCTTTCCAAGCATTACTTGAACCACAATTTCTTGATTTAAAAAGAAGGGATTTCTGGATTGTATCCCATGTGATGGCTAGATCCAGAACTATTGAGATCACTAGCCACCTGATGTATTTACAGGTATGTAGTAATAGATTTTAAATTGGTAATCCTATCAAAAGAGAAAAAACTGAAACACAATGAACAGCATCTATGCTTTTCTCCACCAAAATGAAATGCCTACAAATACAGAAGATACAAATGAAGCTTGTATTCTTCATCCTGAAGCTGATGATAAGAAAGATACATATATCCTCTCTGAAAATAAATTAGATCTTGCAAGGATCCTTGGCTATTTTAGCATATTACATTTCATATTTGTTATACAAAATATGTTTGGCTTAACTGGGAGAAGCAGAGTGAGAAGAGTTGAATTATAATTGGTTTTAAATTATAACAATCTGCTCGGAAACATATGAAAATAAATCATAGTTACCTCTTCTACTTTTTTTTCTTTTGACATGAGCAGGAAAAAGAAGGAAATGAAGTGGAAATAACACCACCACACAGAATAATCAATTTCTTTTTGAAAACTGAGATGACCATCTGGGTTTGGATGACATAAAACAAAGACATAAAATTCATGAAGGCACAGAAGATGAGAATATAGTACAAGGAAAAGGGATACGTCAATAGAATGCACCTAATATGGAAAATGACAGTATCACCTGCTGCTACCTATAATTTGCTAAAATTTGAAGAAGTTGCTTAAGATTCAAAATACACTCTGTCTTTTTACTAGGGATATTATTTATTCCAAACATATTTTTGATATCTTTGAAAGGATAACCTTTCTGCTAGGAAAAAAAAAAAAAAAAAAAATTCTCCATTTTGTTACTGTGCTACCCATAAACAATGCAATTAAAAAGTTTTATATAAATAAGGTGTTAATGATTTCATGCATTATAAAAGCAGGATACTTCTATACAAGCCATTTAGAATAGCAATTTTAAATTTTATATTTGCTTTGTGTAACCATAAAAACAAGCCAATATGCTAGATATCTTTTGCTAGCAGAGAAAGAACAGTTATTCTTCAAAATAAGTACTTCTTGCAGCTCCCTCAAATTACTCTATAAGCTAAAATGTACATGATAGGCATGGAATTGTTGCCTCTAAAATCCTAAGATTGTTCCATATTTGTAAAAAGGATTGTGAAAGAAAAGAGGCTGTTGATAGAAAAATAGCACAAAACAGCATAAAACATTAGAGGGAAACCATCTCCAGAATTACAGGTATAAGCTCTGGTTAGTGAAAGCTAAGAAAATAGAAATAGTTGTATGTCAGCAGATAAAGACAACAGCGATGAGTATAAAAAATGTTATTTTCTCATTTAAGTTTTTTCATTTAAAAACATGTGGCAGTCTCAATTTGTCTTACATGAAGCAATTGGCAGCTGGTGACATAGCCATGCTCACAGATGGCACTTTGGCGTTGTGCATATTACTGCTTATGTGTGAGAATTAGGAAGACTGGGTGAAGTAAAGGCAGGATACAAAGATATCACTTGCAGTAGAAAAAGTATGGCAGTAGAAAAGGGATTATTTTCACCTCCAGTTGCCTTTCATTTCTATGCTTGCTTAGGGAAAGGACAGTAAATTTGGAGTTTGGGAAAGGACAAGGCAAGGTTGTGCACTTAATGTCACAGAAAAAAACTTAAATGCAGTAGCTGAATGAGTTTCCTGCAATTTTATCTCCCTTCTAATTTTGGTTTCTAAGTATTTATCCCCCTAGGAGATGTACAGTCAATTGAATATTTGTTTCTGATGAAGAAATCGCAGTTTTGGTAACACCCTAAATTCTACCTCTGCTAGCCTGCATTCCTCTTCTCTTTGTGATGAAAGCGATAATGATTATTTTTACCATAGGAGGCTACATTCTGTCTCTCTTGCTTTACAGCTCCCTTTCTTATTGCCACTATGTGTGGAAACAGCTGTTCCTGCCTCTGTGGACTGCAATCTCTCAGACTCCTAACTGCAACCATAGAAGTGTAACAAATGGGGTTTGGGTGAGCTGCTCAGATAGAAGACGAGTCAATGTGAACTGTTTGTGAATCATCAAGGAAAGTGAAATCAGGAACAAGCAGAAAGTTTCTTTCATGAAGATTTCCAATTGGCTGAAGGAACACGATTGTGTTGAGAAGGCACATCTGAGGTCATGCACCTGTGATTGCTAACCACCAGAAAGAGAGATTTTCCTGTCATTCCCTTGCTTAATCTGTTTTTATCATTTTTATTACTGGAATCATTCATTTTACCTTCCAAACACTCAATAAAAACAAGAGAGACAGGTAATCAAGGAAGCTTCAGAAACCTTGTAAATAGAAGGTATGGGAGTTGATATAGTTGGCCACTTGTGCTGTATGTTAGAACCAGATTTTAAGCAAGCTGGTGGTCTTGGAATTACAGAGCTGTACTTTTTTTAGGCCTAATTAACTTGCACTGCTTTCTGTTTCTCTCTCTGTTTTTTCTATCATGGCTCCCTTAAAAATTCATGAGAGACTGTTACTTACATTGTAGTTTTGTGCAAACTTTTATTACAAATAGTGATGAGGTGATCCTCACAGTAAGTCCTTGTCTTATCTCACTGGATTCCTGGTAGGAAAGAGAAGCTATGATTTTTCAGAAGTTTTAAAAGCTAATTCTTTTGACTGGACGGTGAAGAGGAGATAGCACAGTGAATGTTAAGTGATGGATGGAGCTGAAGTGACAGGGATAGCATTGTGTCTGTGAAACTCAGTGGAGAAGTAAGGTGTGTGTTAGCCAAATGAGAGAGAACTGCAGTGCCCTGGGAGGGAGACAGTCATGGCCAGAGGAAGGAATTTTAGTGATTAAACAACAAATCTACTTTAACTTTGGAAATACAATGAAGAAGGAAACATTATGGTATAGTTACAGCTGAGATTGTGGATTCAGAGTCTAGATGGGTTTTCTCAGTGTCAGGTAGTTAAAATTAACTGGTGAGTACACCATGGAATGAAACTGGGATCTGTGGGAATTCAAAATCTGGAACAGAGTGAATGCTAATCCCCTGAACTCCTGTAACAAGAAACTTGCTGAATTTTTGAATTTTACCCTTACCACATTCACATAATAAGGTTCCTTAAGTTTGACTGGTATATCAGATAGGGTGAGAAAGCCTGCATTTCTACGCCGTTGGTTGTAAATTGTATAAAATACCAAAATGACATGGAAAATCAAAGCTTCTGTGAGACTCGGAATAGTTTTACTTTTTGTTCCTCCTTACACCGAGTCTCAGAGCGCCTTACTGTGTGCAGGACCAATGAGATGCTGCACTAAACTATAAGAGATGCCAAATCTTCAGACAAGGAGCTACACGGTCCAGAAAGAAAATGCTCTCATGAATTCTGTACCTAGCTTTTTTTTTTTTTTTTTTTTTTCCCAACAAATTAGCCATTGATGATCTCAATCAGATGCAGTAGTTCTTGATTTATGGTGTGACAGCACAGGATATAGTATTGGTGGCAAAGCTGTCACAGGAAACAGATCAGTCTTTGTTTGCTGAAGAATGGTTCAACATCTCTGATACACTCAAGAGTACACATATTTAATGTGTTAGTCCCTTTGAATGCTATTTGAACACATACAGCTAGGAAAGGGACAAACTATGACTTAGATTCCAGTGCTTAGTTCTGCACTTGGCACTCTCTTAATTATTGTCATAATATACTGCAGATGGTCTCCAAGTCATCTCCTTCAAGGATTTTTAATTGATTGGAAACAGGAACAGTGGGTGATACTCAGGCAGGAATAAATACACAGAGAACATCTGTGGCCTGCTGGAAGGGGAGCTGGAACACAATAGCCTAAATGAGTGTGACAGCAAAGCTTTCTGAACTGCCAACTTTGGAACATGGACTGTCTTTCCGTTTTTTGGGAGGAGAAGCAATATTACATCTCTGAAATATCTGAATGTCAAGCAAGAGAAACCCTGAGGAATTTGTGCACTGTACCTGACTGGCAAGAACTTGCTTCAGATTTATGCACAGCCTGCTACTGTTTTGGTTTTTGCTAAGTATACTGTAGCTGCTGGGATTCTCTGTGCTGCTTTCTAGGTGAACAGTTTTTGTGACTGCAAAGAGGCAGTACGCCAAAAACGTGCAGAATGAATGCTTTGATTCTCACTGTTGTTGGGTAAACTGTAATTCAAGCTTAATAGCTTAGTTGAGGGAAGGAGAAAGAGAGAGGAGATGTGTTCTGGTGAATAAGAGGATTTAGCTTTCGGCTTGTCTTGGTTCATACACGACCTATCCAGGCTGTGTACAGGTGAATTTGGGATTATGTTAGAGTATGCCATGCTAGGATGTGACTGTTCCTTCTGGGAAGTGCTCTGGAACTTGCCCAATGCCTATGTTCACAAATGAATTTGTGCATAAGGAATGGGGATGAAAGATAATTGTGGTCAGGATCAGATGCCACATGATTTGCAGAAAGTGCACATGTAGCATCATTTAGCTGTCCCTATTTTACATGAAGACAGTTGTCCGTGGGTTGTTGTTTGCTTTTGAGGACAGTCTAGTTTGCTTTAAAAACTTTTCAAGGGGTGAAGAAATGTTCTCCTTTAGCCTTGGTTTCCCAATTTATTCCTGACAATTTAATTTAAATAGATCTTGCGTCTCTGAGGCAAGAAATATTCCACAGGCCAACTGAAGCTGACAAAAATTATTATGATGGACTATAAGCAGATGCCCCCAAGAAAGTGGATGATCACATAGCAGAGTGCCTGGAGATTGTCAGGTCACAAATGTCTTTCATGTATTTGGTATTTCTCTGACTGTGGATAACAAAATGAATATACTTGTTACTGAGATGTACAGCTGTGAATCCTAAATAGACGTGTGAAAGGTCTTGACAGCACACTTTTGCTGCCAAGCCAGTTCAATCTTTTAATAGACTCATATTTTGCTCAGGGTCTCATTGGAAGCTAGAAATGATCAGTCACTTTGCAATTATATTGTTTCTGCATAAAATGCAGATGAGTATAACTTCCTATTAGGCTTTAACGCTACGCATATTAACGCATTATATAGAATTTTTCCCCTCGCATCTTAATTGTGCTTTGAAACTTTCTTATAATATTATAATAGAATCAATGTGAGTGTAGAATTAATGCCATCTCTGAACATCATTAGATTGCTATATGTGATGTTCATTCAGGGATGCATTGAGGAGGCTGCACAGCTGTACGGTGTCAAGCCAGTGGCAGGGTGTGCCAAATCAGGAAACATTAGGGGAAAACCACAGTCCCTTTTATATCTTATTTCCCTATCCCTCCTCTCCTATTAAATCTGTGACTATCATTACCACAGTTTTTAGAAATTCACAAGAGAATTCACAGTACGGTTTGGGATACTTGTGAAATTTACTCCTGTTTTAAAAAGGAAGATCTTAAATGATCTCACAAAGGTCATCACACATATCAGCTGCAAAAGGCACTACTTTTGCAGCTGTCTCACTTTCCCCTTGCTTAAGGGAATATGTGCTTTGCGTGAACATTTTCCCTTCAGACGATTATGTTTGTGGAAGGTGTGCTTTATTCTGCTTTGTCAGCCTGAAAGCCTGATAAAAATTTCCTGCAGCAAACACCTCTAGGGGTATAAAGCAGACCTGAAAGAACTCTTCAGCAGATAGAAGTCAGATGAATGTAGGAATCTTTCTCTTGTAATTGACATTTCAACAGATTCAACCTGTAGAGTTTCTGCCCAGAGTTCTTTTTCACCAGAGCACAGTTTACTCTCACCAGCCAGGTGCAGAAAAATGTACAGCTTTTTTTTTTTTTGCCCATGCAGCATCTCTGGCAAAAAATAACTTGGTCTTCCTATGTCATGCCTCTCTGTACTAGGCTGCTCTGAGAAAAGCCTATATGCTTTCTATTGTCTAGCTTTCTGTTGAACAAGAAACATTTTCACTTTAGAAAGCTTCTGATTCTTTGGTACAAAAAAAATTGTGTATTTCTTGGAATTTGTGAACAAATACCTCTTATTAAACAAATTTTACCCATGTAAATCAGTGGAAATATGAATGTTAGGACAGAGTACAAGCTATTAGTTATTTGCTATCATTAAACAAATTGTAACTAGTTTACCATTTAAAATTGAACATAGTCTAGACAATAATTACTTTACACTGACGTGTGCGTCATATGCTGCAGAATTGTTTCCATCAATATTTGACAATTGTAAGATTGCTGTATTTGCTTTTAAAAACACTGCTATTGATTCATATCTTTAATAAAAATCTAGTAAATAAAGACATAGTAGAGGATATGAAGTTGTTTTTTTAATTAATACTCAATTTTTCCCTGTAAAAGTCACTTATCTGTAAAATTCCTAGAACGTCTAGAAGAAAATATATGAATTAAAGATGATGACATATGGATTAAAGATCTTGCTGACATTAATTTTAGTGAAGACTATTTACTTAATTGATTTCAGACCCATTCTAAACTGGCAACAAGACAGCTAAGGAAATCTTTCATTGATCAATGTACTTCAAGCAGAGAAGAAAGAGGAGCTTTACTTACACATTAAATTATAGGATTTGGGTTTAGCGACTGAAAAAAATAAAATAGGACTCAGTGTGGACCAACCTGAAATATCATTGTACTTTACAGGAGTCAACCTGTACTGTTTAGTTCCACAAGAAAATAATGTTTCCTTAGAGCATTTGGTTGTGTAGTCCCATTTTTGTTTTTACAAGTTAGGAAGAAAAAATCTGATTGGAAAATGAAAGGTAAAACATATTCTGTGTAACAGTATAAAGCGTATGCTTTGTTTTCTTCTGTTATCATTATTCTATTTTTTACTCATTTTATTGAATGCTACCTGAATTTCTAAACAATTTAAGAAATTATACTTAGGGGCAAATTTTACAAATATGCCAATATTCTCCATGGAAATCAGATCTTTTTTCTCTTTGGCCTGTCAATCACACACGTTGGTACAGTGCTACATGTTTACATGCATTTAGAAGCCAATGGGATCAAAAAGCCCAAATGAAGACTGAAAGAGGTAAAGTGCTGACAGCAGGGTTGCCATAGAGTTCTTAACCATGTGTCTCACTGCAAAGACAACTGTGTTTCAAGTAAGGGTACCTCTGAGAGAGGGAAAAGCAATTGAGCACTAAAAAGAAGCTTAATTTCTTTCAGGAAAGGAAGAGTATTTGTTTTCCTAAACAAGCGTCTAGGATTACATGAGAATGAACTGAAATGTATCAGATCAGATCTCAGTGGTCATCAGTCTTCACACACTGGATTATAAAACCAGAATACACTAGTTGACCACTGCAACTTGGAGAAACGCTCAGAGAAGTGCACTCAGCAGGTGTTTGACCAGCAAAAAGTGAATTGAATTGTCTCCTTTGACTTGAGTAACCTGCTGAGTACAGTACACATAGGATACCCCCTTAGTGCTTTACAGTTTCGTTTAGTTATAAACTGTGTTTGCATTGATTTCCACAAGGAAATCATGGAAATTACTTCTAGCTGTAAGGGTCCTGGATCACATGATTTACCAAGAACTCAAACAAACCATTGCTACTGAAGTTAATTTCAGCAGAACAATCTTCACCTTCCATACCCATGGATACACTCATACTCATCGAACCACCTTTCTGAGCCAAAATATTATTTCCCTAATGCTGAATACTCTACAACTATAATTCTGCTGTATGCCAGTCTGACAGGAGAAGTCTCTGCTCTGCCATATTTATATCGTCTAACAATTAAGGAGTTATGTCTAAATTTCATGAGGGAAGTGAAGACTGCTTCAGGGCTAACCTGGAAATACTTCTGCACTTTCTAGCATGATACCATATGAAAGGGTAAGCTACTGAGGGCTAAGCACCACATGCTGAGGAGGTTCAACAGCTCAGAATTTATAGCACTTATTAAGTTCCTGCAGTTTTACTTCCATAGCCACAGACAGTAACTGAAATAAGTTTTAAAATGGAACTTATGGAAGTAAAACCCTGAGATTGTACCACTTCTGTTCCTAAGAAACTAATACAATTATAATCAGAGTAATTTAATGAAGAATGTAAACATATGTTCCTTTTTCTACATGTTCCTATATGTGGCTGGCCATGGCATATTTTGGATTTTAAAATAACTCCCCTGAAAATTTAGTACCAAATTATCACTGCATTGGGACTTGACGACTCCTTTAGCCACTCATTTTTTCTTCAATGGCAGTCTGTCTCTACCTCCACACATGACTTGTGGTGAAGATTTCTCTCTACTCAGAGGCACCTGCCCATGATGGGAGTACTGTGACATCTGACACAGGCAAACTGGCTGGATTGCAGCTGTGGTATTTTTTTTTCTCTGGGGGTTTATTCTCCATAGAAAAACAGTGGCTGATTGATGTCTCCATAAAGCAATATTACCAGAAAGCATACAGTGCATAACGGCATTGGAGATCCCACTCCAGGAGAATATATGGAAACCTTCAGTATGGGCTTAAAAACTATGGCAAACAGACACCTTGCTATTTGATACATGGGTGAAGATGCTATTTGCTGGAGGGAGTCTACCTGAACTTTATGCAACATTAATCATGAAATCCCTCTCCTGTCTGTTTCATTTGTAAGTCAAAAGCTTGAATCTGAAACCTACCATATAACAACTTACCCTGACCCTTGCCTGTAATGTGGGAAGAGACAATGCACCTGATCATTCAGTCCCTCCAGCTGTTAGCGATTCTCTGTAATTTAACCCAACAATATCGAGCTGATAAATCATCACATTAATAGAGGAAGGAAAAAAAAAAAAAAGATAAAAATCATAAGTACTCTGCTCAGGGTAGATTATCAGAGATAAAAGCTAAAAAAACAAACAAACAAAACCCGAACACCCAGATTATGGTAAATCTCTGATTTGTTTGAGATACCTTTGGAAAAAGGGAGTCATAATACTTATATTAGTATGTCCTTTGAACAGTGATTGTACCTTTCATATGTAGTACTATACCACCTTGTCCATTAACGCTTGCTAATAACATTAGTAACTGTATAATCAATGGATATCAAGATGTTACAATCACAAAATAAACAAGAGAGTTAGGCGAAGTAGATTATGATAACAAAAGAGAATAAATGGAAGGTTTACCCTTAGCTGGGCTCACCACAAAACACCAGAAGGAGGGATCTCCAGACAAGATCCTTCCCCAATGGTAGCTAGCTCTTAAATAGGTCCAGGAGGGGTGGATTCTGGCTCCACCCTTCCGGCAGCACAGGTGAATTGCCTTCACCTGTGCTCCTCTGGCTGACTCATGGCTCGCCTCAGGTGATCAATCAGAGGTTCAGGCTGTGACTCAGTAGTTCCCATACAGTAACTGATGATGTAGAGATACCAGTTCTCTTACTGCTTCTTTCATCTACTCTGAAGATTTTAAAGCTTGAGCAATGTTATCTTTTTGCCCCAAACTACAACATTTTCTCATTTGTGCTTTGCAACACAAAGAAAGTTCTCTTAATGTGTTCTTGTGGGGCCACAATGCATCCCTCAGCTGCAGCTAGTACATGCAGCTTCACTCTTATCCCGTGTTTATCTGCCTTAGGATCACATATTAAGAGTATTAAAGAATTACATTCCCTGTAGACATAGAAGACTTGATATATACTTGTTATATACTAAGCTGCAGATTGCACTCTGACTTTATTGATTTTCTATTAAGCTGTGACACCTAATGAAAGGTGAGGTGTTTGGCTTTACTAAACTTTTTTTTGCTCTCCAATTTTTCCTTTTCTTTTATTTGCCTAATGAATATTGATCTTCTAGCCTAATTGGTTTTACTGATTTTTACATGATTTAAGATATTTTTATGTTCGAATAGCAGGTGTTTCAAGTGCTCTGCCTGTGAATGGAGATTGTAATAAAGACAGAACATAATGAAAAACAGTGTTTAATAAAAGGAATAGAACTCAAGTTCTTGTGGAATAATAAAACATAAGCAAAGACTGAATATTTCAGGAAGTTCAGTTAGGAGAAGATAGTGAATTAAAAGTCTTCAAGAATGTTACTTAATGTCTAACAGGATGGAGATCTTGCTTTTCTCCGGTCTAAGATTTCCTTGAATGTACTCACTTAATTCCCATCACTTGTTTATTCACTGCAATGTTCTCCCATCTGTGATCCTTTATCATCAGGTTCAGATACTTCAGGTCACTTCCTCCCTGTGAGCCCAGAAGGACTCCCAAGAACCAGATGAGGTGCGATGCTCAAGAGTATCATCTTCCAGAGTGAACCTCCAGAGCTAGAAAGAAGGGAGCATTCCTGGACTATCCCTGCTTAGACATTACAAGTGAAATTTCCTTTGAAAGCTGAGGGCACATGAAGGTTTAATGTAGTTTTTAAATGGATGATTTAGCATCATTTTAATTCAGAGTAGAATACTTAAATTCTTTTATTGTCTTCTTTATTTCTCTCTAAGCCATTTCTTAACAGTCTAAAGTATCCTTCTGTTAGTAAAATTACATACTACATTAATTTACTCCAAAAAAATTGAAATTCATTATATTAGAAATATAGTCCAGGTAATTAAACAATTTTAATTTCATAAAGTGCATCCACAGAAGATGGCTCAGGAAAACAAGAAATTGTACAATGACTTCAGATAACTTCCTTCATTAAAAAAAATGCAAAACCATTCTGAGATGGCTAAAGCTCAATTCCCACAAATTGCTTTTCCACACAAACTGGCAGTTTTCTTCTCAAGTCAGAATCATCAAAACCCAAAGAAGTGAGTTTGAGAATCAAATTGTTTGCATCCCAAAAGCAAACATCTAAATTCAAAAATTGTATTATTACTCTTTTTAAAGGCAAAGAGCCAACCAGCCATTATTTATTCTGTCATATTTTCTTGTTTATCTCTTAATAAAGAATTAAGGTGATCCTAAGAAATCTTTTCAAGAATTCTAATTTACACAATGATACATGTAGTAGAATTGTTTACACAAATTATTTGTGCAATGAACTACATTTCCAAAAGCAGATTACTTTGCAAAAGGTAATGTTTGTGTTTAATTCTCTGTGATATTATTGCTATATGCTACTTTCCTCAACTGTAATGCAGTTCATTTCAAGTGCTCCTAACTAAACTACCACTGCTCTAGCTCTGTCATTACGAGTTCTGCCCCTGCTCATCTGCCAGCAGGGAGCCCTTGGCACATACATGAGCTACATTTTGGGGAAGCTCTGGCTTCATGCCCAGCAATAGAAGTGCTAGGAAAAGTACTTTTTTTTTTTTTTTTTTAATAAAAATAAAAATCTCAGAAAAATAAATGCTCACTGTTGGGACAAAAGGCAAAAAAGAAAAACACCTAAGTGATGCTTTTTCACAATTTTAAGTTTTTCCCTTCACATTCTTTGAGTTGGATTATAATTCTTTAGTTGGATTATAGAGCTGGAATGCATAGACCATATAATCACATTATTTACTTAGGTTTCCTGAGTGTCCTATCTCTTTTGCAAGGTGATACGGAACCTCCAACAAAGGTTGTTAGGAATTTTTCTCTTTTCAAACTAAAAATATGCATTAATAACCACATATGTCCATTTGCTTCAGTCAGCTAAACTATTTTAAACAGAAGTCTTTCAAAAAATATATATCACTGCATGTATTTTAGAATCAAAGATCAGATTGTGTTATAAAGACAAGAACTCCTTGCTCAGAATCTGAATACATTCTCCTAGAATGTAATGGAAGTTTTCCCAGTGATTTATATTGAGAATACATAAACACAAGATCATCATTAATTCCATAAAATTATTTCTTTTCTCTCCAACAGCAACGACTCCATTGTAATTACAATGCTCATTCCTTTCTGTCAACTAGCTGTGATTGCAGGTGGCCCTAATTGAGCAGGGAGGTGACCAGGTGACCTCCAGAAGCCCTTCAACCTCAACCATTTTGTGAGATGGAATCTTAAAACCGCTGCTGAGCATTCTAATATCCAGTCCTCAGAACAAGTGAAAAACTGAGAATTAATTGAAAAGAAACAGATTTTTTTAGCCCAATTCTATTCTGACAGAAATGATTCTATGTTCTCAAAGAAAAACTGGTGTGAAAATTAATAAAGGAAGATTCTTTATCAGAGCAGTTTTACATTGCTTTTACTTTACTTTCCCACTTTTTTATTTCGCATTGTCCAATGCATTTGTATTTACTCTAAATTACCATTAATTTCACCCAAAGTGATTTTGGGATGCCTGTGCTTGGAGGTAGTCAGTACTGGACTGGATGTAATCCTGAGGCATCTGACACAACTTTGAAGTTGGAATAAACTTGAGAATGCTTTAGGCACGGAGTTGGATTAAATGACCTGTCTTTCCAGTCTAAATTTCTCTACTTTTTCATGGCTTTTTTTTTCTCCCCTTTCAGTTAAGCTGATATTAGACACAAAAAGCCATAACATTTTTAGATATACTCCACTCTCAACTACAACAATCATAATCAAAAAACACTTAGGTATTTGTCTTCTTAGCAATGTTACCAATCTAAAAAAAAAAAAAAAAAAAAAAAAAAAAAAGTCTCCCACATATCTTTCTTAATAAAGGTGTCTCACACAATTAGAAGTCCTACAGTTGATCTGCTGTTTATTTTGTAATAGAAATAAGCAGTGTAACTATCAATTGTGACGATCAGTTGTGGAGACCTAAGGTGCTACTTTACTGTATGGTATATGAAAGCCTCCTATGTAATTACTGGACCACATTCTTTTCAGAAACTGATTCCAACGTAGAAGTGACAGAAAAACTAGAAACTGATTACAGTTTTCTTTGCAGGAAACTACACATCGGCCTGGCTTAAAAAAGTATGAAATAGCTATGGGATTCTCTTTTCTATAGCCAAGATTAGCTGAGACTTCTTGCATGTGTCCATTTCCTGCTCTCTTCTTGAGCAGGAATGAGAAAGATGGCACAGCGCTCAGCAGCACACTAGATGAGAATTTTTTTAAATGTAAAACACATCTTTGTCAGCAGTGTTTTTTTTTTTTTTGTTTTTTTTTTTTAGAAATTTAAACAATATCTTAATTTACAAACAGGAAGAAGATTAAGGTGTTTTTTTTTTTTTTTTTTCCCCTAATGAAAGCTAATCAGCTGCCTCACAAATCTTATTTTCTTTTTACTTCCATTTCAGGTACACTCAGAAATTACAAACTCTATTTTCAGGAGATCTCCTTTAATGGGAACTATGCTGTCATTTTTCCTGCTCCCATGCGTCACAGAAAGCTAAGTGGTGTATTTCCTGTTATTTAGGAGGACTCACATTGCTGTACCGTATGGGGACACAGTCTTATGAGGTTTGGGTAAAAAATCTTATTTCTTGATGTAAGTATTGATGGCAAAAATAAAACTTACTTCTGTAAATTTTCACAATTGAAATATATATCTAATTTCTATATTCCTTGTCAAGGAAAATACTATGATTTAATAGGCTTGTAATCAGGAAAAACTAGGACTGTGGCCCTCCATGCTTCCTATTGCTTAGTGTGCTATAGCAGAAAACCAGAGAGCCTCCTCTCTGCTGTAGCTTTGTTCTACTTTTGCAACTCACCTCTAGCTGGTATTCCCTTGGACTCCAGTTGCCGTTGGTTGTAGGATGCAAATATAGTAATTATGAACCCCGTTATAGATGGGGGCCACACCAGCTGTTCTCAAGGCCAGCTGACTACCGGGCAAGGACATCTCAAAAGGTGCCATGCAACAAACACTTGTTCACATGGTCAGGCTTAGAAATAGCAAATTTGAATGCAGACCACAGAAAGGTCAAGAGATTATATCCCACAATGCATGAACTTACAAACACGAGAATCAATTCATTTTTCTTGTGCTCTTATAGGCTCCTCATATGAAAGGACTCTATACCATCTTATAGTGCTGGCACCAGTGTGAGAACTTCTGGAGGCAGGGACTTACTCCTAAAGGTAGAAGCATTGGTTACAAGAAACTGTACTGGAGAAACTGAAGCAGGTGCATTGCCTAGTGAGAATATTGGCACTGATAAGGGTCTCTCAAATGCTGCAAACTAAACTTAAATAAGGAGTCACTTTGGTGTGAAATAGCTGAAACATCAAGAATTTAATATTTTGTTCTTTGAAACTAATGTGTCTTTTGCCTGCTGAAGATGAAAGTCTGTTAGGTTGACTTTGGTAGATAAATACTCTTGAAGGATCTTCTAACAGGGTGATAAAGGAACGTATTTTATAGCGTGACTTCTGCAAAACACGACGGCTACAGATATCTTTTAGATTCTTTCTGCTGAAATATCATCTTGTCTTTTTACTTTACATTGAAACCCAGCATATATTTTTGTCATAATCAGTTCATAGACAGAAGAACATTTGAATTTTTTTTGGGGAAAAAAGGCATTAGAAGTTTCTTACACCAGTAACTTCATGAGATAAATTCTCTTAAACTGAGCAATGAAGTTACTCTCAGAAGCTGCCAATCACACAGATAAAAGAAATTGTAGATCGCAGGACCAATAAAGCTTCTATGGTCTCAAGATCTTTGAGCTTGTTAATTCTGTAGTCTCTGGAAGACATGATGGACATGATGAGAACAACCTGGCCCATATAATAAATACCAGTGGAGTAAAGTTGATAATGGAGCAATGCATTATTATTTCTGACTGGCACATCCAAAATATCAAATAGGTAATGCTTCAGTATTTTCAAACATTTTTTTGTAGATATTGACCTATTGTATCTTCTTTGCATCACTGTTGATGTTAAGATTTTTCAGAGCAGGTTTTTTCTGAGGAAAACAAAGATCAGTTTAAATAAGTGCCCTATTTCTGACCATAAGTATTTGCAGAGGTTTAGCAAAAAAAAAAAAAAAAAAAAACAAACACATAAACAGGTCAATTATACTAAGACACTTGCCTTAGTGTGCAATTCTGCATATCAACAGTCTGCAGTTCAGAGACTTCTAGAGCTGGAGACTGCATCTGAACAAGCATGCATAACAGTCTCTTGTAGACATTTTTCTTGAATTTGCTTCAAAATTTACTCTCAGAGCACATATATACTCTGGCCCCTGCAACATTCTGTACCAATAAATTACTTAATTTCATCACACTCTGCATGATAATTTCATTGGGTGCTCTTAGTCCTTCCATAATGAGAAACTATGAGAGGACAGAGGAAAAAAAAACTAACATCCGTCACCTTTTAAATATCTTTTTTTTCCAAGTGGAAGTGTTCTAATCAATTTTTCCTCTCCCAGTACAGAAGTTGCTGTTGTCTGGTTGTCTTTGAAACCTTTCTCCAGCCATTTTTTAGTTCTTTGTTACTTTTCAGATGACATAACGAATGATGAAAGCACAAAGGCTGTAGGTAAACAGGTTTATTCTGTGAGTTAATACTGGAAAGACTCATTTTCAGTTCTTTCACTAGTATATTTTACAGTTTATTTCCTTGGGGCATTGCTACTGAAAATTGGCAAGGTACTATCTGCTATTTTCCTTCACATTTAGCAATTTTCAGTCTGCCAGTTTTTTTGCTTTTTTTTTTTTTCCTCTTCATTTTTGCCTAATATTACAATCTTTTGAGAACATATGTGATACTTCTCAAAAGTTTCAGTTCTTCACTACTCTAATGATTTCTTTGTTGCCTACAAACTTCGTGGCTTCTGCAATTAATTTCTTTTTCAACAATGTGTTCCGCTATTGCATTCATCAACACAAGCCTCAAAACACATCTCTACAGAACTCCAGTGTTCCTCCCTGGCACTGAGACCATATTTCATTTTCAACCTCATTGACAAAACAGAACCAGCCAACATAGTACTGATTGTATACCTACTTTTTGCTGTTTTATTCAGTGGCTAGATGATTTACATATAAGTCAACCTTGCAGAACATGTTTTCAGTGGTAATGCAAAACACTCTAGAGAACAAGCAAACTCAAATTTTAATAAATTTGGAATTAGCCTGTCTTATTGAAAACAAATACTGAATTTGATCCATCATAAAGATGAAATTCAGTTTTTGAATATATTTGCTTTATTTTCTATCTATGCCCGATGAGCAGGAAATATGTTACATCTCTCTTTAACTAGACAGTACTCATTACTTGAATCTATAGCATATAATTTTGTGCAGGAAACAGTTATATTTTGAGATTAATGAAGGAGAAAAGAAGTTGACAGATTTAAGTTCAAATGCCTTGAGTTTATAGGATATTGTTACATGCTTAATTTGTAGTATCACTTCTTTATACATGCATGCATCTTTTATCTATTGGCAAGGACAAATACTCCTTGCTCAAGTCTGAAGGATTTTTATCATTTCTTTTCAGCACTCTTGTCCAATAAAGAGCACACCATAATATTACTGAGGAGTTTGGAAGGAAGTCTGGGACTCAGGTATCATTCCCATTGAAAAACAAACAAAACAAACAAACAACAACAACAACAAAAAAAAAAACAAAAAAAAAAACCAAAAAAACAACCCACCACTCTCCTAAATCTAACCCTAGCACTTGTTTTATACAATCAATCTGATCAGTTGTCTTACCACTAAAGAACTTAATAAAAGCGGTCAATATTATCCTTACAAAAGCTCTTCTATAAAGAAAGATCTTTTTGTTCCTCTTTCAAGCTTTCTTAATTAAAAATGCTTCCTTTGTTTTCTCCTTACATTGACTTTTCTAATCCGTGTACCATTTTCAAAGGGTACAATTCTAAATTCTAGCCAGGGCTTCAAGTTTTTTTGCAAAGATCATTTTGCGTCCCTATTCACATATGCACAGTTGCTTTTTTTTTTTTTTTTTATTAAACAGTAGATTACTATTTTTACTGATTAGAAGTACTGTTCACCCCATACTATCAATTAACATTCATTGAGTGACTAAATTGAAAGCTTGAGCACCATATGAATGTGAAAATGCTCATTTACTAACCCAAATTGGGTGCACAGCAAGTGCTGAGCAGAAAAGCATTAAAAGGAATCTGGTTAGTTTTATTTTAAAAATGCATGTTTATCAGTTGTGTACAGTGAAATTAAAAAAAAAAGGAAATTTAACTTTTTTTGTGATTTATTATACATAACTATTATTTTGAGTTTTTTTAAAGTTTGTAAAAAATTTGAAATAAATACATACATACATATAGACACTTTCACAAAAAAGCCTGCTAAAATGCTAAAAGATTTTTTTAAAGTAATATTTTTCACAATGCATAAGTGAACACTGAATAAACTGAAGTACTATCTGATGAAGCTTTGAACCCTTATCTTTACTTCTTTGTGCCTGCCTAGCTCCCCCTTGTTTCTTTTACTTTCCCTTACGCTGCTTTTTGTAAGCTTAATTACAGATACAATTTGTTATGTATTAGTACACATAAAGCTAAAATGCAATGAAAAGCACAGCAGCAGAGTTGCCAAGTCCCAGGCTACAGCAAGTGAGAATATGCTCAAATACAGCAACCATAAACAGAGAAAAAAAGGAAAGACTCCGCTCACCCTTAGAAAACCTCAGGTAGGCAAAGATCCTCAGAGAGACACCTTCACCTCCACTGCCAGCCCTAAAATGAGGTCTGGGAATAGGTGGATCCTGGCTTTACCACTCCCAGTTGCATGCACCTGAGCTCCCCTGCGTTGGCCCTGCCTTCCCACCAAGTGCTCAATCACTGCTTTAAGCTCTGACAGTATTTCTGTTACAGTACAGTTTCTTTTAATGGCTTTGTCTGGCAAACATTTTTTATATAATGTGGCCTGATAAAAGATTCATATCTGTACTGCTGGGAAACATTCTTAACAATTAATGTAAGTAATGAAAATTATGACAGTAGGCAAGACATTTTTACTATTTTAGCTGAACATTTTTTGGATTATCATCAGTCATCATCATTATCATTCAGCTACTTCCTGAACCTGAAAATCAGCAACTTTTAGAAGTTGCTTCCTCTTCTTTCATCCTTTCTCCTTTTTTTTTTTTTTTTTTTTTTTTCCCAGTCTTTTAAGGCTTAAGGTAGCAAGTAATATCATAGTGTGAGCTGAAAATATACACTGGCCTAAAAAGACTGTGAAACGTAATTCAGTACCACAGTGTTTCCAAATACCATATTTCCACACTGTGATTCTTATTTTTTTTGCCATTTTATAACAAAAGCATCCCCACAGATGTAAATCATGTGCTGATTTCAATTTGGGAGGAAAATATCTATTGATTAAAAATATTTTTGATGACAACTGGAGAAGCAGTGACACAGCCTCTGATTTCAGAAGGCAAACGTGGTACAGACTAGTAAAAGCACCACCAGTGGAGAATATACCAGTACCCATGTTCTGTTTCACTCATGTTACGTGGCACTGTATTTCATGTATCATTAAAATCAATAGCAATCTAACTCTTTCAGAAATGAAAAATGCAAACTTTTTCACAATTTATATTCCATATTATTATTACATCAGTTTCTAGAGGAAATGTGTCTCAGTAGAATTATAGAAATTAGTAGACACAAGTAATTTTTGAATTCTGTCCATTTTTAGCCCTAAAGGTTGCCACTCTTCTTGCCAAGGGCAGAAAAAACCCTAAGAAATTTCCTTTGAAATAGTTTACTTTGCAAATATATTTAAACAAACAAACAAAAAAAACCAAAACCATAAACACTTGGAAATGCTTGAAAGAAATAAATGAACAAAAACATAATAATCTATATTTGTTTTCCAGTTTAAAATCAGTATGATAAAAATGTCTAGAAAATTCCATCTGACCTATGCACATCAGTTTTACTTGGTCAGTCTGACCAGGAACAGTGTTCTTGTAATGCTTGGTATCAGCAGTGTACCCTAAGCAGTCAGTAGTGAAAGGATCACAGGCACAAACAATCCATGTAAAATAATCAATAGTGCACTACTGTAAAATACTGATTTCTATACTGAGTCTTTTTTGTTGTTTTTCACATTTTAGCTGTCAAAAGACTTCAGTTTAAAATTACTCTAAATATCCTCTAATAACACTGTGCTTGATTCTATTCTGAACTTGCTGGTAAAAAATAAAAATCTGGGACTGATGTTTTAGACAAGAGAAAATACATCAAAAATTGATTTCTCCAAGGAGTCTATCAAAATACATGCCTACCTTATTCACACACACACCAAATACGTGCCTACCTTTCTTACTGTCATGACTTAATCTTACTCCCAGTAAGCACTGACGGCTGACAAAGGAAGTACAGTACAGTAGCTGCTCTGTATCCTCTCATCTAGTTTTATGAAGTTAATCATTTAAAGAATCCAAACTCTTTAAAGACCTTCCACTATACTATTTTCCTTACAAGTAATGTTAGAATTATGAAATGTTTTTAATTCAAAAAAATGCTTCTCACAGTAGGGAAGATAATGGCAGGTTTGTATCTGAGGTGTGTTGAGTATGCACAAGTGTAATGATTAGGTTCTTTTGCACATATACATGAGATATGAGTTGAATGTGATGTGAATTCTTCTCTCCTGTATGTAGTTACATACTTCTGTTATATAGCAGGGAAAGCAATTTTGTACCTGTTTTTTTTTTTTTGTTTCTGATTCTGCAGAAAGGTATACGCTTTTACTATGCTAAGGTTGCTATGGCAATGTTCAACTGATGTTTTCCTACTTCTGATATAATTCCTCACATGACATGCATACATGTCTGTTAATAATTTTACCCCTGAATTTGGAAGCCTTGGCAGGAGGTTCATCTCAAGAAATCCTGCTATCGTTTGCTGTAATAAAAATGCAGCATTTCTGCCATTGCTGCAAACTGTTTAAGTGCAGGTACCAGAGTGAAATTCACTTGATATGCAAAGTTGGAGGATTTTTTAATATACCAGACGGAGGTATTCTTGCCAAACCATGTAGAACTATCTTTATTGAGGATTTTACTGCTTGCCCCCTGCCCCGTTCTGCAATTCTGGCCCTTCTGCTATCCAGCTGTTGTAACCAAGAGGCTGCTTGCAGGATAAGTTCTCCTGTGAGATTCAAGCACGAAGCTGAACTCATTAGTTTACCCAAATCTTACCATACGTGAGCTCTAGCACCACCCTGGCAGATTAGAAGATATGGAAAGGACATATCTGAAACATGGACACATTTTATACACATTGTCATTGTGACTTCTGCCATGTATTGGAAGTGCCTTTGAAATAGGTTTCTGCTTACAGCTGCCTTCCTTCCCACAGCTGGGGCATTTACTACTTGGACTAGAAAGAGCTGTAGTAAAGATGGGGCAAAGAGGTATATAAAAGAATTTGTTGCAAAACATAATACATATTTTTCCAGTTCTGCCAAAGGATTCTGGAAATCGAAGGAAAAATCTATTGCCTTGAGCAAAATATACATCACTGGTTTTTATGACCTGTGTGTTATTTCCTGCCCAGCTGTGTCTAATTAATGACAAAAGAATGTGTTTTATGATTACAGTGATGCAAAGGTTCTTTGGTTTGCTCTGGCTGGCAATAAAGTGTCTGCTGAGAATGGAGGAAATGGGTCAAATGACAAATGATCTCATTCGATTTGAATTTGAACAATTTCAAATTTAACAGTGGCAGTTAATTCTTTTAGAAAAGGAATACCTATTGTGTGCAACCTGCAGTATTTACTGTTATTGGACCTGGTCCTGTCTGCTGCCAGAACCATGAAAGTATTCTGAGAGTGATATTAAATGGTGCAGCTTAGCACTTTCTTTAGAGTTAGACTTTATACAGTAAGTCTGGGAGGAAATAGAAACAAAATGCTGCAGAGAAGATAAAGGTGCTGCTAGATTGTTGCATTACAAATTCTTCTGGAAACGCATCCAAGGCTGGAATTAGCTATTGTATTGTGTAGTGGTATCCCAATTTTTAAGAGAAACTTAAAAGCTGTGTCTGAACACATCTCTTACAAAGTTCTTAGGGGTACTTTCAAAACAAAATGAACAAATATACCAGTCATAGCCAGGACAACATCGCACTCATTGCTTGAGTCAGCACCATGTATCACTGAATACTGCATAGCAGAGCTCATACCAGCACTTTGGTATTGGTTCCCAATACATCTGAACTATAAGATGAGACTTGCTGGAAACCCACTGGCATAAGAAGGCATTTTCTGACAGGTCCTCTCTTTGTGTTCCTTCTTCAGCGCTGCTGTCTCTAGTGAGTATCACCTAGAACCAAAGCACAGAACATTCCCTGGAGCAAGTCAGAATCACTCATGAGTGGGAGTGATATGGCCTTGTAGTGTTCACAGAAAAAAGTGTCGCAATCTAGGTCTAAAATATGGTCCACAAGCCAGTTTTTACTTGAATGTCTCTAAGTCCTGGAAACATTAGTCAATGATAGTTAATCATCTTGAATTTTTAATTAAATTGAATTAGCTTCTGGTTTACATTCTTAAATGACTGTTGTGAAGCTGCTCCAGTTATGATAACTTATTTATGTCAGTGATGTTAATATTCTTTTACTCACTTTGCATGTACAGAAAAAGACAGAAACACAGAAAACATAGAAAACGTAAGCACTTTCCTCTCAGCTTATCTTCCGAATTTCCTAAAACTTTTTCAACCATCATTCCCCATCTTACCTTTCCCCTTGGAATTATTAGTGGTGGGTTTGATTGCTGTTCAACACCTTAAATTTGGGAAAGGGTGTGATTAGTCTTGTTCCTTTGCTGGCCAGGGCTAGTTGAGATGGACTGCAGTCCAACTCTCAGATCAGCCCAGAGAGAATAGAGGGAACTTATTCCTGGATCACATAGATGAGGAGAGCATCCTAATTCTCAGCCAGCTGAAAGTGAAAAAGCTCTTTGCCCTTTTTCTAGGTATGTTTTAATTGAGTGGATTCCAACACAGTTGAGAGAGGTTATTTCAGCTAAGGACTTATGTGTAAGATCAGAAAAAGAATGCTTTTCTGTCACTGAAAAAAAAAAAAGACATTTCCAATGACTATAATTTAGGATCAGACAGTGGCTTTCTACTTTCAAAATAAATATATAAAACATTTTTATATTTATTTATACAGAAGGTGAATCAAGGGATTTGATTAAATTATGCAAATTCCCAAGCCATGGCATGAGGATAAGAAAAATTAGAAGATATGACATCTGGTGGTCTCTGAGTGAACACCAGGGTATAACTATAATTTGGACTTCAACTGGCATTGTGGTGTCGTAAATTACATAAAATTAGAAGTAGAAACTCCATTTTAGTTATTTGATCTTTGTTAGCCTCTCTGGATCTGGCTGCAAAATTCATCAGCCTCTATTATACAGCCATATATAATTCATAAAGTTTTCCTTATCACAAAAAATTTGGTCTTTAAGTGTAGGACAAATAATCATGAGTTTACAATGTGCCATGCAATAATGAAGTGATCATACTTTATATCTTAGTGCTCAGAATAAGCAGTCAGATCAGGCGATCATTACCAGAGTGTGTTCACAGACACATAATCAAGAAGCCTTTGATCAGAATTTAAAATGAACTCAGAGGGAGTAACAGAAACAAAGAATGGAAGTAGGAAAATTAGGGTGTTAAGATCTGTTGATAATATTTACTAATTAGGAGAGAATCTTGGTGATATTATTCTGTTTATTAACTATATAAATAAAGATATTCACTATGTAAGCAATTTCAGATGGCAACTTGCTAACTTCCATGTTTTATGATATCTACCATGTAATATTTTTCTTTTGAAAACTTTCTGTTGTTATAGAAATCTTACCAGAAAAAAATCCAGTAATTCCAAAATAAAAGAAAATCAAACTTCCTCCCTCGTATTCTTAAATTTATTTAAACATTGTGAGACCACAAAAAAGCATACCTTAAAAAAAAACTGCCTTAAAAAAGCAAAAAACAGCAGGCCAACAGATAGAAGCTACATTTGCAAGCTTCTCCCCAAACTTCTGAACATTTCCCCTCTTACTGTAGGCTGGATTATTCAGTAATCTAAAAGCAAGAGCAGATAGAGCATTAATAGAAATTTCAGCATTAATGGAAATCACTTTCCTAATGATTGATTCCAATGACACCACTCAGGTGTCTGGGTCTTGTCTTAAATCATTCCCTGTGTTATACTAATGACTAATCAGTCTATTATAGTTTACTGATGACAAAATTATTTCATTTATGATTACTTTATCCACGTCAAGTAGCGTGTTTAAAATGATGTTATGAGAGAGACTACCTATGAGATCAATTATTTCTCTTACTAGATTCACAGAGCCCAGATCCCTGTGGTCTTGAATTTTTCACAGGAAGGTTTCTCACGAGGCATATCTCTTCTTGGTGGCAGTGGAACGAAAGGGACAGTCTTGCTCCTGTAACAGTGCAGATTTGGTAAATTTATTTAAAGAAGATGAGCAGAACAGGCTCCAATTAAACCTTCTAAATCTCCCCATTGCAGGGAAGTGCACATGGCTGCATGTATCAGTCACATTCACAGCAACCGTATGACTGACCTCCAGAACTGTTCATGTTTGCTAAATTCTCCTGAACTATTTTCATTCAGTCAGTGTACTCCAAACACCCAATACACTAAAGGATTATTTTACCAGGATTTCTGTCAGTCACAGCCCCCCAGGCTTTGTAGAACAAAGGTTCCAGGTGTGCGCACAAGTGCCTACCATTTGCTGTGCATACAGAGCACAAGTGCATCCAGGCTGGGCAATCAGAAGAGCTAGAGCTCTCCTGGGAAGAGGATTGTGAGCTCTTGTATCAATTCTTGTGGTATGGGGAGCTCAGGCTACTTTGGGGCTGTGTGTGCTTCAGTTTATTTGTGACATCTTCATGGCTCATTTTTGGCTCTTTGCTCTTAGCGATGAAGTTCAGTGTGGAGCAAGGTACATCTGTGCATTGAGCTGAAGAGCCTCCTTCCCAGCACTCACAGACGGCTGCCTGCCAGCCTTTTATCTTCAGCTCACAATGCTAATTGTTTTGAAACAGGCACTTAAACTCCTGTTGAATGTAAGATTTCAGATGAGGTCTGTTAAGCTGAGACCCATTGCTAACTTTAGCTTAAAGTTTTCCTATTCCAGAGCCAAATATTGATTAGCTAGTTCAGATATATTTGCACATATCAGACAACACCTCAGTCACATCAGAAGAAATAAAAGCACTGAACTTGAGTGAAAAAAATTCAGCTTCAGCACTTGTAGTCACACGACCTGAGTGCATGTTAGGATGCTATCTATCCACAACTTCTGTGCAGAGAGACTTAAGTGATAGTTAACTTAGAGACTAAAATTATTTAGGTGTTTAATCACATATTTAGGTGCTTGTCTTTACTTTGGAATGACGTATTAGCCTTTTCAAAGGGGAAATGAGAAACACACCATTTTTATTACATATAAAATACTCAGTTAGTGATAGAAATGGCTCTGAAGTAGAAGAAAAGCCTCCTAGGTTAAAGACTTGAAAGATTTGTAATGTAGCGTTAGCCATTTATTCACTGCAAAAGTTAGAGTACAAAGCCGGCTAAGCAACGAATATTACTCCTCAAATGTATGGCACAACTTCTCTTCTCTACTGGAAAGTACACTTCTCCCCAGAGAACTGCAATTAGAGTCTGTAAAGACATACGGCTCACTTAGCACTCCATTGTACTTTGCTTGGAGCCACAGCTGTGGTTCTAAGAAACAAATCCCACAGCATCAGGCAAGTCCAGAATACATGCACATCCTCCATCAGAGGCAGGTCTCTTGTTAAATATTCAGTCCCAGAGAGTTCATATTCTATCGTGAATATCAGGATTAATAATTTCAGTTAGAGGAAGGGAGATGCAGTGACAGATTTTCCCTTATCATATATTTGTGCTTTGCCAGTACTAGTGTCTCAGCCTCCAAGGGAGGCACTACTAGCTATTTTTCTTTTTCCAGTTCATAGAGTTAAGCAGCTCATATAAAGATTCCAATGTTTTCCTGTCCATGAAGTGCTATGAGAATGATTGAAGCCCTGCAAATGTGTCCCTTGTTCTGATGTGCAATGATTCAGGATCCATATGGTAGATAAAAATAACTAAATCTTAGTGACTATGAATATTAGCCGGGATAGCTTTACAGAGGTGTAGTTAATACTAGCTATTATATTTATATTCTTATCCCTTCTCTTCTAGGCATCAGAGCAGGCAGAGCAGGAAAACATTAGAGAGAGAGGGATCTCAAATGATTCTTTGTCTTTTTTGGTCTTTTTATGTTTTGCACTACTTATCTGCCCGTTAGTATTCAGGCACCACAAAAGTAAAACAAAAACAACTTTTCGAAGGAAAAATCAAATATTGTGTTAACTTCATTCAAAGAAAGTTGCAAATTTTAGAAGAGTCTGTGAGAGTAGTAAAATCTGTTGAACAGGTGTACCAACATTATAAAGAAATAAAAAAGCAGAAGGCAGGCGTTTTATTAATGGTACTGCTTTGTAATGTCTTCTTCATAAAATAATAGTATGTATGAGATGCATTCCATCCCCAAGTGGACATTTGCAACTGTTCTTTAGCACAATTATTTCCACATATCATAATCTCAGATTATTTATAGAGATGTATGCACTTACTGTTGCTTTATAGCAGTTCAAGAACATTTCTTGTATTGATTAATCGAGTTTTGCTTTGTTGAAGTAAAGGCATTGTATGAGTATAACTTATTTGTTTATACTTATTATTATAATAATATATTATAATTATTATAATATTATACTTATTATATTAACCTTAGCACTTCATGTGTGTATGCCTCTAAAGTAGAGGCATTATCCCTCTGGCCATAGGTAACGATCAGTGCCATTCTGAAGTTCAGCCATTCATCACTACTAGGCAATAAATACAGACTATAATAAATCCTTACTTTTCTTCTATCCCTACGGAATTACAACTCCAGAGAGGAAAGAGAAAGGAAACAAGAAAACCAACCTACACTCACTCTCTTTTCTTGGGAGAACTAAGGTAATTAGACCAAAATACTCCCAAAGAGACAGATTATGTGCTTTGTTCCTTGACGGTCTTTCTGATGCCAACAAAACAATTTAAGCAACATGCTACTTAACCTGAATAAAAGTAATAGTGCTTGACTTAGAAGGAGCACCTTTCAAGATATCTCATTAATTATGAAAGTACATAGCATAAAGTATATAAACGGAAACTCGTAGATGAGGTGTATGGAGAAGGATGCAACACAGCTGGTGAGTCTGAAAGCCATTTCTAATTATAGTTTAAGCTACTTTGCAGTGATCTTTCCTACCAACCTTAATAGATATTGTTTTTTTTACATTTCAGACATAAAAGACAGAACAAGAGGAAAGCAGTGAGTGACTTCCACGTACAGTAATTAGAAATGATCCAAAGGGTGCAGCTGTGTAGGACTAGGCATGTAGAAAATCAAACAACCTAATGCAGCTGCAAATGTGTTTGGAAGGAAGACTACATCAAATTGCAGCCTTGGGAAAAGTGAGAAATATGTCCTGATTCATTGCATTAATGTTGTTATTGGGAGAGGGCTTTATGGCTTTTAGAGGTTGTGTTGAGCACAAAATTTGTAAAACCAGACTTAGCACAGGTTAGACCACTTGTATTATTTACAACCTTGGCATAATGAGAAAAAGGAAACATTCACAGCAATGATTAGTTATCACTGGTAGTATTGAAGAAATATAGTCCAAAAATGTTTGAAGTTGTCATGGAAACTTAGTTCTACTGCAGTTTTTATTAGTTCTTGTTTTCTTTGACAAGTTCCCCTACCAACTGCTAGAGGTAGTAGGATACTTTCAGTACAGGCTATGTAGGCTGACCAGTTCCAGGTTTAGCCAGTACAAAGGCCAAGCACCAAATGGCCATGAGCTGCAAAGAAATAGAAAGTGGTACCCCTGCTGTCATCCACACAGACACAAATAACACTCATGGATGTGATAAACACAGTAACTCTATCCTGTCCCTCCCAATTGCTGGGGAATGCCAGCTGCACAAACATGCAGTAAGTGCATCTCCAGAGGCTCTTCCTGAACACCTGAGGGACATAGAATCTGCTCCAGTTAGGATCTGGTCTTTGCATTTATCTCTTTTTCCTTCTCTTTTCCTATTTTTGCTCCTCACTTATTCACCTTGATATCTGCTTTGGATCCTTTCCGTAAACACATCGTAGTAAGTTTTGCATTTTTCAACAATATTCTTAAAACATCCTCAAATAAATTTTATGAAATCCCAAAATTCTTTTCCATCTACACCCCATAATAAGTCCTATAATTCTTCAGGCATTTACCCTGTCAGTTTGCCCAGCCATCTGGAGAGAGTTTCTTTGGTTGGCTCATCTTTCCTGAGACAGAGAGGATGTTGAACAGAGAGCAGATGATGTATAAAACTCCTTCTCAAAACTTACTGAATTTCTCCCCCTTTCCTTATAGAAGTTTTTAGCACTCAACAGCCAAACTCTACTCTCTGTCACGTATGTTCAAACTATGATGCTATTTGTTCACACAGAGCTGTGAGTTTGATATTGACTTTTGTAAGAGCTGGAAACAGAAATTCTCTTTTATCTATCTGATGTGGCAGTGGGCAATTTTATTGTCAACACCTGCTTGCACTTACTGGACATTATTTTACACTGAGAGTTCTAGCAGTGAAAACAATGAAGAAGACGTGGGGCTTTATCTGCAGTAGTTGAAAATTCTGGGAAATTCAGATATTACCATGACAAACTGAGATGTTAGAAACAAACAGAAATAGGATTTTTTTAAATGCTGTTTAAACTAAACAAACAAACAACCAAACAAAAACACACAAAGAAAACAAAACCAAAAACTTGATATTTATCTATATACAAAAAATCAAGTTTCTTATTTTTTTTCTCCTATTTCTCCTTTTGAAACACTTAATGTGAGACAACCAGATCAATTTTTAATACATTTAAATTTTATCAAATCAGTCATTGGTCTTTCAAAGGATTAGCCTGGATCAGAACTCTACTAAGCCAACACTGTGTGCTGCGTCAGGCTGTGAGTGTAGGGACACAGCCCAAACTAGCATTAGTACCCCTGACTTTGTACCCACACAGCTGTACCATTGAGCTGGCAAGCAGTGACCAAGAACTGAGAGCCAGATGGCTGTCAGAGTCATCTCTCAGCCAAAAACAGGAGCTGCCTGCATGAGTGCCATGCAAAGCTAGAGGAGCTGGGTGCCTCCAACATAGGGATGGAGGTGCAATCTCTCAGGCATAGCCCAGAAGCTGCCTGTGAAGCTTTCTGCTCAGGTTTTCATGCAGCTTCCTCTCATGTCTTCAGCTGAGGCTTGAAGAATGTACAGACTTTCCCAGAATTCTGATTCATTTCTTAGAAACCCAGTGTACAAGCTGTGCAATACAACATATGTTTAGTTGGATGAATCAGTGAAAATAATATTGCTGTGGAAAAAATGTATAACACACACTCATCTACAGCAGGAACTGAAGGCTGTTTCTCTGCTATACGTGTACAATATTCCTTCTAGTATTTTCACACTCCCTGGAAAAAGCAGCAAAATCAACCTCACACACTCCTGTAATACATAAGAAGAATATGACTTTGCAGTGAAGCAATTTTTTGAGCTTGGCAAAACTAAAATAGGTTCATTCATGTGTGAATTTAGTTTTGAATTAATATGAGCTTTTGTGAAACCTTTAAATTGTCTGAAGTTGCATTTTTGTCAGTCAACAGTGTTATCCCTGAAGCCATAAGCATGAGAAACTTAACTAGAAATTATATACACAATTGTACACAGAATACCATTTGCAGAATATTGTGAAAGATGGTGCAACATTATCTTGACAGCAAAACAGCAATGATTTAAGCCTCAATTTTTAAGAACGTAGCTAAGAAATTGAAAACATAATACTGTAAAAATGTTTTGGTTTGCTTACAGGTCATTACTAAAAAGTGAAAACTAATGCTATACAAAGGTGAGTGAGAAGTTGTAATTAACTTCTGCCAAGGAGATAGATGTAAAATCCAGCAAAATTTTCATGGATGGTCAGTTAATTGGAGAGGGAAAAATTTGTAATGTAACTGGTAAAAATGAGAAGTATCCTGAACCTCCCTTGAAGAACCTCTCTGCTTTGCAAGACTGGATTTTCCATTTTTAAAAACATTTTGCAGTACATATAAAAAGGGAAAGGAAATTTGGCAAAGAAATAAACATCTTACAAAATATATAGGTAAGTTATCCATAATAATGACAGGCTAGGTTAGCAACAGAAATAATTTCTTTTTATCCTCTCAGACTGTGATATGCGTACTTTACAAAACACAGAAATAACAATATCTGATCTATGATAGAACATCACTTGAATATAGAGTTGATTCACAGTGATTACCTATAGCTTTGTATTACCACACAACAAAATCCTGAAAGAAAACATAACCCTGATCAAAAAAAAGTTTAAATACGAGCCTATATGGGAAGTACTTTCACTGTAAAGCCTCAGGGATCTTTAATCCCTTCATCTGCTCTTCCATCTGTAAATTAAGAAAAACAGAAAAAGGCTTTTCTCCCTTCTGGTATGTTTTAAGGAATCGATATCTTCTGCTCACAAAGCACTTGAATAAGTAAGATGCTAAAATATTAAAGGGATGTGAAAAGTGTAGGAATTTATGTTGACTGAAATAAAAATGAACTTTGTAGATAAATCCACTGTATCTCTTTGAAATATTTCTGCAGTACAATGTTGGTTACCCACCATTGCACTGATTCTGATATGTGTGTGTATATCAATAGCGTATTATATAAAAAGCACTTTCTTTCCTTTAAGTAAACAAACACTTTTCTTTATTCAGGATTAGAAAAAATTTATACTTTTCTTTCACAATCTTACTCATGATTTTCTCATATTAGCGTGTATGCCACAATATTTGAGTCTTATTTTGTCTGTTAAAACTAGATTTTTATTGGTAAGCTCTTTACAGTTTTGCTACCCCTTCGGCTTCATGCTTCTGTCCAGGGAGAAACATATCTTTCTTCAACATCTCTCCAGTTATTTTTTCTATCAGCTATAACAGAATATTCATGGTTCAGCAGACATATCCCTTTTGTGGAGAGTCTATAATACAAATTGGTCAGGGTCCTATAAGACTGTAGCTTCATATGCTAGTAAACAGCAAGCAATTTTTTTTTTTCAATCCCGCGCAGTTTTAATTATTTAAGGCAAGTAAGTAATTCATAAGTCACAAGTTCAGCAAAGTTTGTCATCATGGAAAAAGACTAATAATCATGCTACATCATGTATAAACCAAACACTAATAAGGAGAGGAAAAACTCTCATGGTAAAATTAAGCTTAATGTAAAAGCATGCAAAGGAACTTACTGATAGGCCTTTAATATTTTAATGTGAACTAATGCAAAAATGGGAAACATCTCAGAACATGTCTGAAGAGGTCTCTGAAGCAGAACAGAATGTCTCCTATTACTCTCTCTTTTTCAGTAGGGTCTGAGATAACAGGCAGTGGAAAATTATGCCAATGGTTAAAAAAAAAAGTATAAAAATGAGGCTTTTAAAGATGATTTGTATATATTTAATGGACATTTCTATTTTGCATATGTGAGTTCTCGACCATAATGAGGAAGTAGACTAAGAGTAGTCCATTGGTAAGATGCTTTGATGGAGATTATTTTAGAGTCCCTGATGATTTCAGAGAATCATAAAACCATTACTTTTGGAAAAGACCTCTAATATCATCTTGTCCAACCATCCATCTATGTGAAAGCACTTATTATCAGAAGTATAAGCTCACCTTCTCAAGATATTTCCATTTATTTCTGTGTAAAATCAATTTTAAATGTAACACGGTTGGCACACTCTAATAAATTACATTTTCTGTGTATAACATGGTAGGATTAGTTCTCCCATAATTAACTCCATGTTGAGATTCAGCTTTAAATATTTACTTATAATCAGAAGGTTTCTAATCAAAGCTTTTGATGTTCTGAGAAGGGGCTGAGAACATCCCCACACCCTTTTTTTGCCTTTCAAGAAAACAGAAGTTAAACAGGCTCTGGGCATTCTTCAAAAATTTCTTTGATATATTCTTGACAAACTTATGATTTGCTCTCAACATTGAAAAGTACCATTAAAATAGCCTAGACTTGATTTTATGTCACTACACCTAAAATCTTGAAGCGTGTGCACATTGTGAGCCTTCTGTTTTAGAAACATGGAATCTGTAAGAGGAAGAAAAATATCCTTGCAGCTAAAGTACTGAACTGGGAGAAGCCAAGAATAAGAACATGCCCAGGTTTACCCATGTGTTTATACAAGAACTGTGTATCTACCTCTTCCAGATGCCTTTGAAATGCTATGAAACCTAACCAGGGTAAGTCTAAGAATGTAAGTCTCATTCTAAGGCGTGCAGCTACAGCATGGCGCTGCAGGGTTCAGGCTGTAGAGAAGCTTCCATTATTCATCACATTCCCTCCGCATCTTAAATCTGCTAAGTAGAGTTGCTAAAGCCCCTGTCTGTTATAATTTGGTTCAGCAGGAAGACTTGCTTCCTAAGATGATGGATGAGTGTTTCATCATCCCTGTTACTACAAGCTTGAAGTTAAGTATAACAAAATTAGTGGTGCACCACAGCAGCCTTACTTCTTCTCTAGAAATAGTTCATGCCACTGTACTGATGATATACTATACTTTATTTTTCTATAAAGATAAAAAGTATCTCATAATTAAATACTTCAAAACATTGTAAAGATCTGTATATTTTTTTATTCTTGTTTTAATATTCTGGGTACATTCTAGAGCTGCTTTTAATCCAGCGAGTCCTTATCTGTTCTTGTGTTTCACCTTTACACAAACAATTTGCAACAACAAGTAGTTGTACCTTCAAAGTTGTGCTTTTATCATTAAACATGCCCTTCCTCTTCTTCTTTTATACAAGAGCTGCTTTGAAAGTCCTCCTATTTTATTATTTTGGACCGTAGCATCAGAAGCAGATGTTGGTTGTATGGCAGTAGAAGTTGAGCCTTCCCACCAGTATTCTGTTACATTTTGTTGCTGGGTGACAGATAGCAGCAGGGGCGCAATCTGACAAAGTGGTGACTGACATGGAAATGAGTACCTGTGTCACTGAATTCCTCCATGTGGAAAAAAATGGCACCCATTGATGTTCATTAACACTTGCTGAATGTTTATGGAGACCAAACAGTGAACGTGAGCACAGTGACATGGTGAATAGTACATTTCAGCAGCAGCAGCAGCTCACCTCTGCCAGTGCAGATTTTTTTTTACAAGTGCAGCATGCAGGCTCATTCTTGGTGGTGAAAATCCATAGCTAATGGTGGTGACTATTTTGAAAAACAGGCTTTTGTATCTGAGAATTTAGTCTATCAAACAGTGTTATTGCGCTCTTCATATTTGTTGTAGTTTCCAAGGAAATAACTAGGTGGCATTACTTTTGAAGCAGCCTATGTAAAATCTGAAGATCTCTTCCTCTGTCCTTCACCAAGATAATGTCATACAATTTAATGGAGTTGAGAGCTGCATTTATTAGCAACATTGTTATAAATTTTATGGCTGTATCTCCACACAGTGACTGTTCTCAATGACATGCAATGTAGAAACAATAGTCTGGACAGCTAAAGACATTAATTCTTCCTACAAATATTTCATTCTCATTGCTTCTCTGCTTGAACCTACTGTCATTGCAATGAAAAGAATACAGTGTAATTTCCTTGTAGTAAATTCTGTGTTAGTTTCATCATTAATTCCATGGTTAATTCTTTTTTTTCCCCCCTCAAATTATGATTCTAGTAGATATGCACTGATAGTAATTAAGAGTCTTCTATCCTCGATCATCCTTCACCACTTCATTCCAAAGATAAAATCATTAGGTACATCAAAATGTTCATGTTCAATAAAGTCAGCAAATACTGAAAGGCACTTTGCCCATTTTTTGACCTCCCATTTGGTATTTTGATATCAACACAGCCTCTCAGTTAAAGAAAGATGAGTGTGAAGTAATTTAAGATATCCCTTTCATGCCTTTAGGAGAACGTTATTCTGCACGTGTAATACAGCCTTTGTAACAGAGTGCCCACTATCGTACCTTGAATTCAAAGTAGATCTTCTATGTTGACACATCCACACATGGATGTTCTTCATCCAGGAGACTGAGAGTCTTCCCTAACAGCACCACCCAGTCCAACCTTATGAGCTAGATCAGAAATTTATTAAAATAGTAGAATACATGCATGAAAGGGAGGGCAGAAGTGTATCAGATGTGAGATGTAATAGCATAGATTTTCTGGTCAGAAAAAGGCTCAGTACCTAATCCTAATCACCTGACTTCTTTCTTTTCCTAACACCACAAGCTGTTGCAATAATGAAAACTAACTCGTAACCTCAGCTCCAGCTTTTCTGTAGGAATACTCACATCTGGCCCTTACTTTGGTCTCTGTCCCTCTCTGACTTAAAGTCATGTGTGTTGTACAAAGGCAACTGTGATAAATTTTTTTTATTTCACTATCAAAAAACTCTGTTATTTATAAAGACTAAAGTATTAGCTATATTTATTTATTTTTATGTGCAACATCTGCAGCACAGATCAGTAAGTTTCTGGCAGGTGAGGAACCTGATATCTTATGGTTCATTAGTGAGAAAAAGAGCTATATTTTGAAGTCAATTTTAAATCCCGATATAAACAAGTCCACATACTGTGTTTTCCTAAAACCACACTGGATTTATAAGAGAAATAAAATCATGTATACAGCTGTGTTTAAGACTTTTTCAAAACAAAATGCTACTCAAAGTTTGGTATTTCTTCTAATGACCTGATTAGGAAAATATCATAAAAAGAGAAAAATAAATGTAGAAAGGCTCATTAGAGTCTATAAGTAAAGATGCTATGTATTTATTGTTGTAAAAGCTCTGTGAATACTCAGTTTAAAATTTATTTTCAGTGTAACTCCATATTGCATGAAAGAAACAGTGAGAATTCCCAGAGGCATTCAAGCTCCTGAGTTTCAAAGATCTTTTGTCATATACTTCTCTGGCTTCAGAGAGATACTTCCATTACATGAACTGCCATTGAAAAATACAGAAAGTGACCAAGTCTTAATGATGGACATAATATTACCTAATTATTTCCACATTCAAATATGGCTTACTGAAATATGGCTTAGTTCAGAAAACTAAATTATATTAATCCAATTCATTCACTTTTTTCTAAAAACTGCATACTTCTGCAAGTCTGCTAAAAGTTGTTGGTAGCCTGACAAAATACTAAGAGCTCAGCAAACCCTAATTTCAGGATAAATACTGAACATTGAGATATTTCACAGAGCACGCCTATTATTTATATATTTTGTACCAGAAAATTAGTCCATTTCCTTTCTCATTCTATGTTTTACTTTTGCTTTGTTTCAAAATACTGAATTTCTCTATTTTCATTGAATTGCAGCAATAGAAAAGTACTTTCTTGAGTAGACAAACTTGCAAGAATTTCAGAAAACTGATGAATATTAATTTTATTAAGATGAAGTTCCAAACAGATTCCAAACTGTAAAGAGTCTTACTAACCAATTTCTGGTAAAAAAATGTCTAATTTACTGAAATCATTAGTATCACTACACTGTTTTGAAGTTTATGCTAACTCAAGGGAGCAGAAGTTTTTATCTTAGAGAAATACAAAAACAAATGCAAGAAACAACTTCCAAATTCTTCTCTCTCCAAATCGGGGCACAAGAGGAACAGAAATATGCCGCCCCCTATAAAAGTACATGTATCCCTTTATCATTCTTTGTAATTCCTTCATCAGCCTCTGGAGAAATCTCTAGTAAATGCGTTCTTTTAAGGGTACTTTTTATTCTAAATCCCTATGATGTACAGGCTAACAGAACTTTTAGGTTAATTACATTGATTTTATTCCATCGACTGATCTTGCCTAAGCAGTACATTCTCCACCCTGTTACAATCATATAATTTTGAAGGAGAAATCATAGTTAAACTTCAGTGGAGAGTTGCTCAAGACAGAAAGAAACAAGGTTAAAATTGAAATTTTTCTTACATTTTGAGCAGCCTAGAGCTTTTGTCTCCTCTAGTTCTTTTTTTTTTTAGAATCATAGAATCACTAAGGTTGGAAAAGACCTAAAAGATCATCCAGTCCAACCGTTCACCTATTCCCAATAGCTCCTACTAAACCATGTCCCTCAACACAACATCCAGTCTTTCCTTGAACACCCCCAGGGACGGTGACTCCACCACCTCCCTGGGCAGTCCGTTCCAGTGCCTGACCACCCTTTCTGAAAAGTAATACTTCCTCATGTCCAGCCTGAATCTCCCCTGCCGCAGCTTGAAACCATTCCCCCTGGTCCTATCACTAATGACACGAGAGAAGAGGCCGACCCCCAGCTCACTACAGCCTCCCTTCAGGAAGTTATAGAGAGCAATGAGGTCTCCCCTGAGCCTCCTCTTCTCCAGGCTGAACATTCCCAGCTCCTTCAGCCTCTCCTCATATGGCCTGTGTTCCAGACCCCTCACCAGCTTTGTTGCCCTCCTTTGAACACGTTCCAGGGCCTCAATATCTTTCTTGCAGTGAGGGGCCCAAAACTGGACACAGTACTCCAGGTGCGGTCTCACCAGTGCTGAATACAGGAGAACAATCACCTCTCTGCTCCTGCTTGCAACATTGTTTCTGATGCAAGCCAGGATGCCATTGGCCTTCTTGGCCACCTGGGCACACTGTCGGCTCATGTTCAGCCGAGCATCAATCAATACCCCCAGGTCCATTTCCTCTATGCAGTCCTCCAGCCACACCGCCCCAAGCCTGTAGCGTCGCCTGGGGTTGTTGTGGCCGAAGTGCAGGACCCGGCATTTGGCCTTGTTGAAACTCATCCTATTGGCTTCAGCCCAGCTCTCCAGCCTGTCCAGATCCCTCTGTAGGGCCTCGCTACCCCCAGGCAGATCCACACTTCCAGCCAATTTGGTGTCATCTGCGAATTTACTGAGGGTGCACTCGATGCCCTCATCGAGGTCATTAATAAAGATATTGAAGAGGACAGGCCCCAGCACCGACCCCTGGGGAACACCACTCACAACCAGTCGCCAGCTGGATTTGACTCCATTTACCACCACTCTCTGTGCCCAGCCCTCCAACCAGCTCCTTACCCAGCCAAGAGTGTATCCATCCAAGCCTCTGACTGCCAGCTTCTGCAGAAGAATGCTGTGGGAGATGGTGTCAAAGGCTTTGCTGAAGTCTAGGTAGACCACATCAACAGCCTTTCCCTCATCCACCAGATGGGTCACTAGATCATAGAAGGAGATCAGGTTGGTCAAACAGGACCTGCCCTTCATGAACCCATGCTGGCTAGGCCTGATCCCCCGGTCACCCTGCACATGCCGCATGATCTCCCTCAAGACAATCTGCTCCATAACCTTCCCTGGCACCGAGGTCAGGCTAACAGGCCTGTAGTTCCCTGGATCCACCTTACGACCTTTCTTATAAATGGGAGTCACATCGGCAAGCCTCCAGTCTTCTGGGACCTCACCAGTCAACAAGGAGCACTGATAGATGATGGAAAGCGGCTCGGCTATCACCTCCGCCAGTTCCCTCAGCACTCTTGGGTGGATCTCATCTGGCCCCATCGACTTGTGGCAGTCCAGTTGGATTAGTAGGTCTCTGACTGTTTCCTCCAGAATCACGGGGGGGTTAGTGTGCTCCCCAGCTGAGATTACCAGGTCAGAGAGAGGAGTATCCTGAGGATAACTGGTCTGACTTTTAAAGACAGACGTAAAGAAGGCATTCAGAACCTCCGCCTTTTCCTTATCCTCAGTGGTCACATTCCCAGCCTCATCCAGCAAAGAGTGGATATTCTCCTTTGTCCTCCTCTTACTGTTAATGTATTTATAAAAGAGTTTCTTATTCCTTTTCACCCCAGCGGCTAGGTTAAATTCAAGCTGGGCTTTTGCCTTTCTGATTTCACCTCTACACATCCTAACAACTTCCTTGTATTCATTTTGAGTGGCCTGTCCCTCTTTCCACAGGCGGTAGGTTCTCTTTTTCTCCCGGAGCCTCAGGAACAGTTCCCTATTCATCCACGCCGGTCTTCTTCCCCGCCGGCTCATTTTGCAGCTCAGGGGGACTGCCTGCTCCTGCGCCCTTAAGACTTCCTTCTTGAAGAGCAACCAGCTCTCTTGGACCCCCTTACTCGCTAAGACTGAATGCCAGGGGACTCCCCTTATTAGTCCCCTGAACAATTCAAAGTCCGCCCTCCTGAAGTCCAAGGTAGCAATTTTACTATTCCCCCTCCAGGCTCCACCATGAATCACGAAGTCTATCATTTCATGATCACTCTGCCCAAGACAGCCTCCAACCTCCACATCTCCCACCAAACCTTCCCTGTTTGTGAACAGCAGGTCTAGTGGGGCAGTTCCTCTCGTGGGCTCTCTGACCAGCTGTATCAGGAAGTCGTCCTCTACGCATTCCAGAAATCTCCTAGACTGCTTCCTCTGTGCTGTACTCCCAGCATATGTCAGGGAAGTTAAAGTCCCCCATGAGGACAAGGGCAGGCGACTGTGCAGCTTGTGCCAGCTGCTTATAGAATACCTCATCTGTCTCTTCATCCTGATTTGGAGGTCTATAACAGACGCCCACCAGGGTGCCTGTCTTGTCAGCCCTTCCTCTGATCTTTAACCATAGGGATTCAACGTTATCGTCCCCGGTCATAACCTCAGTAGCATAAAAGCATTCCCTAACATAGAGAGCCACACCGCCACCCCGCCTTCCTTGCCTATCTTTCCTGAAGAGTTTGTAGCCATCCATTGCAGCACTCCAATCGTGGGAGCAATCCCACCACATTTCCGTTATAGCAACTAGGTCATAGTTTGCCTGCTGCACAATGGCTTCCAACTCTTGTTTGTTGCCCATGCTGCGTGCATTAGTGTAGACGCACCTCAGCTGAGCCCCTTGCCTCTCACCTAATCCCAATACCACTTCCCCAGGCTGCTCTCTAGCATGCCTAGCTTTATCCCCCTCCCCCTTCCTATCTAGTTTAAAGCCCTCTCTACAAGTCCCGCCAGCTCCTGGGCAAGTATCCGTCTCCCTTTTGGAGACAGACAATTCCCATCAGCAGACCTCAGGCCAGATGCCGAGTAGACCACCCCATGATCAAAGAACCCAAAATTTTTGCGCTTGCACCAGCCTCTCAGCCATGCATTTACAAGATGGCTTTTCCTGGTCGTCTCAGCGCTCGTCCCTGCCACCAAGGGAATACTGGCAAACACTACTTGTATGCCCGCTCCATCAACTAACTTCCCCAGTCTCCTAAAATCATTTTTTATAATCCTCAGGCTTCTAACAGGGATCTCATCACTGCCAGCCTGAACTATCAATAGAGGGTAATAATCAGAGGGGCGGATAAGGCTAGGGAGTTTTCTAGAAATATCCCTGACCCGGGCCGCAGGAAGGCAGCACACCACCCTACGGGTAGGGTCAGGCCGACATATCGGACCCTCTGTTCCTCTCAGAAGAGAGTCACCTACGACTACCACTCTCCTTTCTTTCTTGGAGGAGGCAGTCTTTAAACGCGGGGCTGACCGCCTCACCTTAGGCAAGCTTGGCGGCAGTGCTCCCACATTATCATCAGTCACCACTCCCTCTGGTTTCAGAGTTTCATACCTATTACAGAGAGGGATCAGGGGAACCGAGGTAGGTCGAGAACTTGGGGGTTGCCTAAGAAGAATAAATAGCTTTTTATCTCCTAAGCATAAAGACACTAGATTATTTCCTCATTTGGATATTCTTGCTTCTGTATATAGATAAAGTTTTATTACAACAATTTATTCTGACGCAACCATGAATGAATTCAGGTTCTGTGAGGGTCAGCAGAAATTAAAAAAAAAAAAAAAAGAAAAATTGTTTCAGTAAGTAGGTATTCAGAAGGACATTGCAGCTGGTAGTATGATTTTGAAGTTTGTGGGCAGCACACACAACAGCATTACAGTTTGGCTAAATATTTCACACATTTCAGATGTGTTATCTGAGAAATTGGATTGATATATATATATTAGGACATAAAACACACAACATGCTGGAACAGAGCATTTAATAGTTTAAATACATTGTATCTAAAAGTATTGCGTCATTCCTATAAGTGGCATTTGCTGATTGCTCTGGGTTTGCTGGCTGTTGTGTTGTAAGAAAGAGACATCATATGCCTATTCTCCTTCCCTCCTATTTGTCCCTTCCAAGGCTGTGGAGCCCTAGACTATTTAACTCCAACCTACAGAGGAGATGGGAAAATGATGCATAGTATTTATCATCCTTCAGTAGATTGATTCTGCCGTAGTTATACTAAGCTACAAGACTGACTAACTAGAGCTAGAATGACTTCAGTATAGAAACAAACCAGACACAGCTATATGAAACCTATTTTGCAAAAACAAAACACCCCAAACCAACAACAAAACAAAAGCTCCTGCACCTGGATCAGGGCAATCCCAGGCACAAATACAGTCTGGGCAGAAAATGGCTTGAAAACATCTCTAAGGAAAAGGATTTGGGGACATCAGTTGTTAATAGACTCAACATGTGGGGACCCCAAGAAGGACATCAGGCTGATGGAGTGGATCCAGAGGAGTGCCACAAAGATTATCAGAGGGCTGGAGCACCTGCCCTATAGGGCAGGCTGAGACAATTGAGGCTCTTCAGCCTAGAGAAGAGAAGGCTCTGGGAGAGCTTCATAGCAGTCTGCCAGTACCTGAAAAGCACCTACAGGAAAGCTGGAGAGGGACTTCTTATAAGGGCATGCAGGGGATGAGGGGAAATGGCTTTAAACTGGTAAAGGGGAGATTTAGACTAAATATTAGGAAGAAATTTCATACTCCGAGGGTGATGAGACACTAGAGCAGGTTGTCCAGGGAGGCTGCAAATGCCTCCCCCCTGGGGGCATTCAAGACCAGGCTGGATGGGGCTTTAAGCAACCTGGTCTAGTGGGAAGCTTCCCTGCCTATGGCAAAGGGGTTGGAGCTAGATGATCTTAAAGGTCCCTTCCCACCCAAATCAGCCTATGATTTTATCATTCTGATCTTATGCAGAACCTCACTGTGCAGAGACAGGAAGGGAGAAGACTTTCTGAGAAATTTATACCTGGTTAATAAACTGTCATTGCTAAGAAGATACCTTATTTCCAATTGATTATGCCTGGCTTCAAATTCCAGCCATATGCCATTCTCAGTAAGATTAAATGCCCATCAGCAAGTGAGTTGCAAGGAAAAAAAAAGTTAAGCCTTTTCATTCTTTTTTTTTTTGCTGACCAAACAGTGTTTTACCATATATCTCTGCAGACTTCTGATTATTTCTGTAGCTTCTTGTGAAACTACCTTAACATCATTTTATTTTTTTTTAAAACTGCAAAAACTCAAACGTGGAAACCCAAAGTAAAGCATTATAGCATATCTTTGAAACACTATGTATGAAAGTTAATATCCTATTTATATTCAGTTCTCCTTTTACATACCAGAATCTCCTGAGAAGCAGTGCTGCTCTAGAACTAATTCACAGCTTTCTTGTCTCGTTCAGTATGATTCCTACACTCTTGTCACGATGTTTAGGCTTTCCATTACTCAGGTCTCCACAGATTTAGCTAGCAGCACCATTGCCCCCAGGGAACTTCACTGCCTATGTGCCAGGGTGCTCATTTTGCACTCTGTACACAAAGTTTGATGTGTAACTTTAAATATTACATTAGTCCAGTCCACCAAATGTGTAACTATAATCTGTCTTTGAATGATTGCTGCAACTTGTTAATCTGCTAATCACACTAGGTGTAGTATTGACTCACAAAAATATTTAATTTGATTAATGTTTCTTACTGACGTTTATTTTGCAGTTTTCAGTTAGCCACGTCTTAAGCATTTATCATATCAGCCTAATGATAAGTTTTACCAGGCTGTCCTATAACACAAAATTGTGGATCTCATAAAACTCCAGAAGTATTATCTGCAGAAAGCTATTCACATGAACTGAATTTAACTTTCTTGAGGTACATCACAGTCTTGGCTTTAACCTTTTCTTGTCTGTTTGAAGTAAATTTTGGGAATATCAACTTTTCAAGACTATAACCATCCAGTACATTTCAGTTCCTCCAGCCTTGCTTTCCTAGACTTCATCTTTTGAATAACTGAAGGATTTGTATGCCTTTTCCAGCAGGCCTGTTTTTCTTCCTCTCTGTGAACTTATTTTAAAATGAATCACTAATAAGTAATCTAAATGTCTTTCCAGTCCTTTTAGTAGTAAATGAAAATATACTTTCTCAGAATTTACTTTGGATCTCATGTATACACGCATCAAAATCAACAAATACTTTTTGTTTATTCATGAAAGTTTTCTGAAAGTAGGTGAAATGCAAGATGTTTTGGGCCAAAACTTGGCTGCAAATCCTTGGTAAATATACTCTTTCCATTCACTAACAGTCTCTGCTTGTCAGGCTCTAAGGTAAACATCTAGCCTACAAACGCTATCATTTAAACAGGAAAATCACTCCTGATCTTTAATACTTCCAGTGTTTAGATTTGAGAAATGTTCTACCTGTTAACTTGCCAGAACAATATCTATCTTAAAATGTGCCTGGAAATGTGTTTGTTCCCAGGCACTAAGGATTCAGTGTTTTTAAGTGTACTAAACACATTTAAGTAGCTTAGCACCAGATGTGATCTGGTCTCCCACCAGATTATTAACAAAAATAAGTCCATCCTCAAATAAATGCATTGAATAAATATGTTCCAAGGCAAAAATTTCATATTCCTTCTCATCTGCAGTTTATTCTGCCCAGGACAATGAGACAGATAGCAGCTTCTGTCATTTAGTAACACATTCGTAAAACACTCTCAATTTTCAGAATCAGAATTTTAAGGATTTTAAACTTACTGCAGGTATTACAGTAGCAGCTTTTCATTTTTATTTTTATTTTTTAAGAGAAAATCAATATAACAGACTTTGTTCAGTATCAGCTTTCAGAAAAACTAATTGCTGGGATTTGTTTATTGCCCTGTCCTAGTTCCAATGAAGTTTTGTCATTTCCCATTAACAGCAGGAATAGCTGTACTCTTACGTTTTCATAATAAAGGTCATAAACTGCTCAGAGGGAAATATTTTCTATTTTTTAAAAAAAGAATATTTAAACCAGCTCCAAAAAATCAAGGCACAGGAAAATACACCTAAAGACATTTTCTACAAAAAGTAAACAATTTTCCATTTTCTGTACACTTCCATTTCTATTACCTAATTAAAGTACTTCAGTAACATAAGAACTTAAACTTCTCTCTCATTTTCTGAGAATTCATTAGGTCTTTAAGTAGATAAAAAGAAAACCATTAAATAAAGAATCTTGTAAACTGTGGAAAGGAAAATTAATTCCAAACCGATGTTGAAGTGAACAAGTGTATTAATGAATATACAGATGTTATAGCATAGCAGAGAGCTCAGCTGTGTAGCTGTTACACCAAAGGAGGAAACAGAAAAGGTAGGTACACTCACCTGTATCCTAGGCTCACTTGGGAAACTCCAGTGGAGTGGATCTCCAGAAGAGACCCTTCCTTGCTGGCAGTCAGCTCTTAAATGGCTCTAGGAGAGGTGCAGCCAGGCTCCACCCCTTCCGGCAGCACAGCTGAATTGCCTTCATCTGTGCTCCGCTGGCTGACTCATTGCTCACCTCAGGTGATCAATCAGAGGTTCAGGCTGTGATTCAGCAGTTCCCATACAACCAATCACAAGATGTCTCTATTGTTGTAAATAAGAAATTAGCTAAAATACACTGTCTTAAAAACCCTCAGAACCTCACTCATAACAATATAAGTATTGATTGTGTATACTAATATTAATAAAACAAACAAAGTCATCCCACTCTTGAATTTGGATTTTAAGTAAAAACTAATATTTTAGAGAAATCATAACAAAAAACTGCTATTCAAATCTCCAGAAAAAAAAATATCTAGTGTTCAGACTGCAGGGAACGTCAGAACTGTATTGTGCAGCTGGCAACAGCCAGATCACTCCAATTAAGATACCAAGTAAAAGACGAGGAAGTTTGTTCCTTTCAGTATGTAAGGAGATGATGATGAGGGGCTTCCTAATGATGCCATATAAAGCTTTTTAAATGGAACTCAATTAAAAAAAATACTTATTATTTGGAGAGGAATTTAGCGAAGAACATGAGAGAAATATGTCTAGAAAAATTTCTTTACTTAGCATAAGCTGTGAATGATACAAAAAGAGAAATTAGTTTTCTGAAATTTATTTATCATTTTTTCTACAGGAAAATTTGCTGGACAACCTCTGTTGCATTAAACAAAAGAACAGCAGGAACCATGATTTTCAGCTGTTTTAAAGGAAGTAAAAAAATACATGATCTGTATCCCAAACAGAAGAGTTTTAAATTATGATCTGGATAAGATATTGTGAGGAGATCAACCAAAACAGAGTATTATCTCTGAGGTAAATGGACTGAAACAGATGGAAGAGAGAAAAGTGAACTTTCCTAAATGTATAACGTCTATGTCACCAGCTGTTACTGGGAGATAATGTGCAGTGACAAGTGATGTATAGAAGGAAATACAAATACCTTTTTCCTAGTCTACAAGAGAAGCAGATTCTCTTACACCTTTGTCTTGTTTAAAGGAAGGTCTCAAATTTACAGTGGCCACTTACATCGCAATTCTTTCAGAACTGAATGAGACTGGAAATAAATGTTTGTCAAGATCAGCTTAAAAAATAATTTGCTGATACCTTAGAGGTAATTAAAACATTATAGAAACACGAGCAAGACACAGTCCTTTGCTCTAAAGGTTTCCTTTTTTTCTTTCAAAATTTGAGTACTATTTAGTACAAAAGTATGGTAATTATAGAAATTTTCAGTGATTTTATACTTGTATTAGAATGGGATATTCTTTGATATCTGAATAATGTTATAGTAACAAATATTAAAATACAGACTACAATAACATCTTGGTATATCTGCTTTGAGTGGCTAATACAATTCAGAGTACATATTAATATACTGTGCTGTTAAATTCAGGACTGCTATGGCTGTCTGAGGTTTACATTCTTCAAAGAGTAAGATGACAATTGTCTCTGCTTCTTAAAATATGGTAATTTTCTCTCAGTACTAGGTTTTTAAAAGGTGATTAGACAGTTAATAGAAAAACAAAACAAAACAAAAAACAGATCTATATTTTTCAGGAGTATTTAAGAGTATTGGCTATCCTTGTCTGAATATCCTGATATCCAACTATTCCTTCAGAAATCTAAATAGGTTAGTTCTGACTCTAATGGTTAGAAATCCAGCCCATGGTGCTGAAAGAAAAGGTTTCATAGATCTGGAACTTCCCATGAGCAAATAAATTTCTGAACTTTTTATTGGGTTTTAATGAACAATATCCTGATAATAGTTTTTACCAAGTTACTTTAATAATTATTTCTTTTTTTTTTTTTTTTTTTTTAAGAAACAGCAGTGGATTTTTAACAAGAGGTATAAAAATACAAGGAAATGAAGACAGATGTAAGAAATGCTCTAGCAACCATTTGTGCTTCTGTAAGTGACCAGGCCATGGGAAACGAGAGCGAGATAAAGGGCAGATTAATGGCCACGAAGCAGTCTTTTGTGTGTACTTATCTCGAGGGAGATAGCCCTCAGTAGGTACTGCACATGACCCTTACCCAAGTGCCCAGAAGTGCCCTAGTGGCAAAACAAAAAGGATAAAAAAGGGACCTACAACCATGAGATTAGGTTTCTGACAACAGATTCCTCATGAATGGCTGCAAGTTGTATCAGAGGAGGTTTAGATTAGACATAAGGAAGAACTTTTTCTCTCAGAGAGTGGTCAGGCACTGGAATGGCCTGCCCAGAGAGGTGGCAGAGTCGCCGTCCCTGGCAGTGTTCAAGAGGCGTCTGAACGACGTGCTGTGTGATGTGGTTTAGTGCTAGTGGTGGCAATGGTGATGAGGAGTCGGTTGGACTAGATGGTCTTATAAGTTGTTTCCAACCTTGTGATTCTATGATTCTATGATTCTATGAAGAAGAAGGGGTTTTTCTGACATTAGAAGCCTCACAACCTGCCTCTCTCTCTCCTGGACTTGCTCTGCGCTCTACCTTCTTGCTGCCTAAGGCCATCCATGCTTCTGCTGCTCTCCCTGGGTTTCTAATTAAAGAAGTAATGTAAGAACTTAAACTTCTCTCTCATTTTCTGGGTTTCTGACAACAGATTCCTCACGACCTGAGACCTGCATGCTAAAGAAAGGTGTCTGCCACCAGATTCCTCACTACGGAATGCCTGCATGCTGGCAGACTCTCCTGTGCCTGCTACCTGAACCCTGCTGCTTCTTCCTGGACTTACCCTGTGGCTTCTTCCTGCACCTTCTTGCTGCCTAACACTGGTGGTACAGTTGCTGCTCTCCCCTTGCACTTTTGCCTCGCAGTATTGGAATGGCATGCAACAGGACTGCTGCTAGATCCTGGTGGTGACCATCCCTGCTTTACGCAATTCTTGCTTCTTTCCTATCTTTTCTTCCCCTTCCCTATCACCCTGATTTGTAATAGTCACTGGCCTCCCCTTCCCCATCTCTCTGATTAAGATTTGTAATAAACTGGTTGGATCACCATTTGAACTGGTGTTTCTTAATCTCACAACAGGTATACATATATCAAAGAAACTCTCTCCTATAAATTGGAGCGAGACAGCTTCATCTGGATTTCCCAGAAAACCAAGGGGTTCCATCTTTTTGTGAGTTATATCTGTTCACTTTTTGCTATATTAATATAGACCGGTAGAGAGTAATTCAAAATTTGCAGAAAGGCTTGAGCAAGATTAAATTATCAGCTGGGCATATGGAGCTTACACAGTCTAGTAGACTGCTAAATTGCTGGCTTTCTTGAGGCCAGCAAGAGTGCAGTCCATGCAACTGCATCCACGGTAGGAAGATTCTCAGGTCACTACTTTTTATCTCTCATAGACACATGCAATGGCTTGGGTTGGAAGGAATCTCAAGAATCATCAATTTCCAGCATCCCAGCTACAGGCAGGGTTTCCAACCACTTGATCAAGTGCTAGACCAGGCTGCCCAGGGGCCCCATCCAACCTGACCTTGAACACCACCAGGGATGGGGCATCCACAACCTCTCTGGGCAGCCTGTTCCAGCACCTCACCACTCTCTCAGTGAAAAAGTTTCCTCTGACATTTAATCTAAATATCCCCTTCTTTCATTTAAGACCACCATTCCCTTTTGTCCTATCACTATTGTAAGCTATTGTATCCTATCACTATTGTCAACTGTGTAAAAAGTTGATTTACCTCCCTTTTATTATTCAAACACTGCAATGAGGTCTCCCTGCAGACTTCTCTTTTCCAAACTGAACTACCCCAGTTCCTTCAGCCTCTCATCATAAGTGAGGTACTCCCACCCACTGATCATCTTTGCAGCCCTTCCTCTGGGCCCTCTCCAACAGCTCTGTATCTTACCTGTGTTGGGACCCCAGACCTGATGACATTACCCCAGATGGGCCCTCACAAGGACAGAGCAGAGAGGAGCAATCACCTCCCTTGCCCTGCTGTCCACCCCTCTTCTGATGGAGCACAGGATACCATTGGCCTTCCATACTGCAAATGCACTTTACTGGCACTTCCATACTGCAAATGCACTTTTCTTTTCTCAGTATGTGTATGGGATTACCACAACCCAAATGCAAAACCTTGCACGTTGCTTTGTTGAATACCGTAAATGAACTCGTAAATACAGGATGCAATTCTGAAATACCCAGTGAAAAATTGATGTACCTGCTTGTTTTTGAGAGGAAGTGTATCATAGTACTTCATGTCAGATAAGCTTCAGGTTCAAAAGCAAACATCTGGGTGAGGATGGGAGAGATGACACTGGTATTGTTTCATCATTTCTTTGTGCTTTCATGTTTCACTGAAAATGGGAATCACATGACTCTGCTAATAGCACCTAAACAGTATATTAACTATGAAACAGCTGCTCATTATGCTAATAAGGAAAGAAGTCATGACTTTTTTTTAAAAAAAAAACATCCTGTAATTTTCTTCTGTTGATAAAAATTTGTACGCAGCAGTGAAAAAACTAACAAACTGACCATGGGTTCAAGTGTAAAAAAGCATCTTATACCAGTACTAATGCTATGGCTCTCTCCATTTTACACAATTTTCTCTAATTTGTAGAATAGTGTTAATTTTTTTAAACTATACATTAGTCATTAGAAAAGTTCTTAGCCATCCCTTTTGTCTAACTCTTTGTTTGAACTTTCAAAGAGACATCCATTCCTTGTATAACAAATATTTGCTGAACACCAAAAATATTATATACGGCACTAGGGATACTATGAAAAACTTTTAAGCAAGACTAGTCTGGTGAATTTCTAGTAGCAATTTTTTCCCCATGTACCTGCCAGAATACTATTTTCTCTCAAAAAATCCTCTTGTCAGCCAGCATCATTTAGAAATTTAAACTACTACAACTAAATGAGACCATATATATGTTGCACAACAGAAAAGCTACAAACTATGCATCACACACAGCTAATGAAAACGCTCTGAATGTACGTGACAAGTGTCTTATATATCACCTGTTCCTCCATTTAAAATCCTCAGTGAAAAGAAAAATTATCTTTTATCCTAGTACACAACTTGCTAGAGCATAACAGTGGAAGTCATATTTATTAAAAATATAATGTTACGCCAAATACTCACAATTAGCGTATCTGTAAATTGTATAACATATAGGGAAAGCAGCTTATCTTCATTCATTTTTTCTGCATCTTAATGTTGTGTTTAGAAGGCTAATAGATGATTTGACCAACTGCATTGCATACAGGACAAATAAAAGCTGTGAGTACTTTTATTTACTTGGTGGGGTTTTTTTGTGGGTTGTTTTTTTTTTTTTTTTTGGATGTTTTCTTTCAGAGATCACAGTGTTTTCTAAGAAAGGTAACTCAAAAAATTGCTAGAGGCATCTTTAATATGCTCTTTAGGTTCACATATTCAGGAAATGGACACAGGTAAAGTGACACTAAAATCCCAGAAATCTTATAAATTAAAAAATATACAGTTTTGTACAATTATGTCTACAGTTACTCTACATGCAGAATGCTATCTTTATAGCTTACATCACGTGTATTTTCCTTTTAGAATTAGATATTCAGCTCACAATCAGGCATTTCTAGATGATCAGTATCACAAATGGTGAGATTGCGTAAGTATTTTTTCAGATGAATCAAACCCTTGACTAAGATATTTTAATTGCTATAATTTGAATAACAAATTCCAAGTTTTGAAAATGAGTTGAAGGTAGTATGTGATTAACTACTGCTAATGAAGCTGTTACCTGATTAAGTAACATTTCATGCTTGGAACTGATTATATCTAAATGCAAATTAAATTGATTTGAATTGTCAATTTTTTTCCTGGATTAATTTTTTTTTTTTTTTTTTTTAATGTTCAGCATTTAGCATTATGCAGTGTACCTTGCTGGTTTTATTGTACTGGTCATTCTCTAAGTTTTACTGTCCAATATGAGCTCAGAAAAATCCTGTTCCAATGAAGTGTAGTCTCTATTCACATAATCAACATTTAAAATTTTATTTGCTGAAAAAAATTGCCAAAAAATTTAAACTTAATTTTAGTAAAATGACAGGTGATCACTTTGCTAACAGTTACAGTACTTCACAAAAACTTTAAGAAGTGCAGCAAAGATCCCAGTGGAGGATGTAAGGTTTTATCCTTTCAATAAGACCAAATGGATTCAAAAGAGAACACCTTCCTGAAATAGCTAGGGATGTCCGTCAACAACTTTCTTCTTGGCAGCATGTTTTTTTCATTCTCAGCTTAGCTTAAAATAATGGAGCCATCTGAAATGGTTGTTAACTCAAGTTTTATTTATAATCATTTCTTTCCAATCTGTGCCAAAAGTCAAAGTAGAAAGGGAGAAGAAAAAGTTTTGAAAAGGAAACATCACGCGAAGAATAAAAAAACTGTCCACAAGAGCAAAATTAATCCTAGCAATGCTAATGACAGTCTACAGTTTTTACCTCCACCATGCAATGAGAACACCAGTCCCACCACTGCTGAAATAATTTCTCATGCCACTGTATTTTTATCAGAGGAATGAAACCATTGCACTTTTGTGAGGGCTTTGCAACAGAACAGCCTGTGGATCTTCTGTGGCTATCACAGCACTCAGAGACTTCACTAACCTTTCTACATCAACCTGATAAAAATCATGAAAGATTACAACAAATAAAGATTTTCAGGAATGAAGGTAATGATACCAGATAGACCTGTATTGTCAATAAAGTAAGGTGAGCAAGACTATGCTAGGCATTAAACTGTACAGAAGTTCTGTAGCATGAAGTGAAAATCAAAATGATGAATGCTTTGTCCTATAATAATTTTCAATTATGCAGTTAATCTTCTGCATCAGAGACAGCGTCATACTTTGCGAAATATAGAGTAAATATATAGAAAATAAAACAATTGTCTGTTAGCTTCATACACATGTAGTCTCACATTCAACCTAGGATGATGGCATCACTTCAAGTAATGGTCAATATTTTTGTCAAAATGAAGAGGGAATTATGCTTTATGGTCTGCAAATCATATAAATACCTTAAGTGAATGTGCTGGATAGGAGATACTCAGAGATGTCTTGAGTAATTTTTTTAACACTCACTATTGCCACAAGAAAAAACAAAAAGGGTATTGGAGGGATTAGTATGATAAGCACATGTTTGAATAAGATAATTCAGGATATGCAATGTTAAATGTATTTTGGTATCGTTATATATTTCCTTGAGAAATTCATATCTCTGTGTTTTTGTCTGTTCTACTGTCAGATATCCCGGAGTAGTAGAAGCTCTTTTACATTGGATCTTGTTTTGCCAACTTTACATATGTTGCAAGATTCTGGTTATAATTTTGGTTATAATTTTGGATTAAAACATCATCTAGTAAGAAAAAGGCTGAAAGAATCTGAGTAATGTCACCAGATTAATTCTGAGAACCAATCAGTGAGGTTCTTTCAAAGTTAGTAAGTTCAAGTACATGTATTTTCTGCATAATTAGAACTTCCCAAACTTGCCACGGTGGCACAGTGCACCAGTAATTTTTGGAAGACAAAGTGTACGACACATCTTCACAAGGAACACACTGAGAAAAAACAGTATAAGCCTTTCTAATCTGACATCGCAGTTGTGTTAAACAACTGTTAACAGTTTTTTTATGTACCACATGGTAATTTACTGACATTTGAGTTTGACTCTATAGTTTCTGGACTTTCAAGTTGCTTGAAGATAACATGAGCTAGTCATTTTCGTGTGGATCAGTGTCAGTCACATAAATGGCTAATAAGTGCAAGAACAGGAAAAGATAAATATGTTTTCTTAGATTAGCATTCTATCAACCACTAATTCATGAAAAGAATCGAACTGCTTAATATTTTTTGAAAGTAAGTCCTGTGCACAGAAAGTAAATAAATTTATGAATCCATATTTACAGTATAGAAAGCGTTCCCTGGCCAACTTGATTTAGCTGCACATATCTCTATTCATTGTGGGGGAGCTGGACTAGATGACCTCTAAAAGTCTCTTCCAACTCTAAGGATTCTGTGGTTTTATGATTCATCTTACCCTCTTTTCAGCTAATTGACTCATTAAGACTTAGAGTGAATCTCTAGCTTGAAACAAGAAGGTTTCATCAGTGTGAAACATACAACTGCATTTTGGAACTGATATAATCCCTGGGTCAAGATCCTCAATTAAATTTGCTCTCTTCTGTATGAAGTGGGTACATTTCTCTGATTTTTGGAAATCTGGTGAAGGATGCTATGATTTAATGACAACAATAAAATTGTAATGCATTCACGGTTCTTCTGTATGGTAAACTCTGGGACCTAAGATAACTTTAAATTCTGTAAACTGAGACCTAGGGTAAGAGTTTAAACTCTGAGTTCTTTTCTCTGCCTTTTCTTTTCATTAATGATTACATTAAAATATAAAATACCTACGTATGAGTTTACTTATGTGCTTTTAAGCTTAACAGAAGAAAAACTGGTGAACCCCATGGTCCTTTTTCATAGTGAGGAGCAGATGAGGTGGTCAAATAGTTTTCTCTAACCTTAAGGAATATAGGAATAATTTTACACTTTACAGAGATAGTGAAGTTTAAATTGTTGATGTTAGCAGGGCCCATTCAGAAACCCAGATAGACTGAGAGAGAAATACGATCCAGGATCTCAGTCATTTTAAACCAGTGTTGAGAAATTCAGCTGCACTGGTGTCAGGTAAAATAGAAGTACCTGTCTGAGGATACTTGTGAATTAGGATGGACATAACTAAAGTAATTCAAGATTTAATATGGTAGAACCGAGAGGAAAAGCAGTCCTTTTCTACAGGCAGAAACAGTTAGGTTAATAATTAATAACAAAGCACTTATTAATTTATCTTATTTTGTCTTTTTTTTCTGTGCTAGAGTTGTTCATATCTGGGTCGTTATTTTCTCTGACGTATTCATTATTCACTGTATTATTTCTCAGCACATTTGGCTCTGAAGATTGCCTGTTAGAAGTTCATTGTAAGTATTCATTATTCCAAATTTGTGCTGTTCATCCTGGAGAAATGTCACGTAGTATATTTTTGATCGCTTGATTAGTTGAATTTAATTCTTAGATTTCCAGTATGAAACATGAAATTGAAACTTGCTTTCCAAGCTTACTATTACCTATTATTTCTAAGCTGCTATGTTGATAAATAAATTTGATTCTTATAAGATCCATGATGATCTTGGAAAAAGGGACACAAATGCTTTATGTCTTGAAGTGTCTGATATATTCCTATTAGATTTATTTATTTATTTTTAGGAACTGGTATTTGCAAAACTCATTATAAATTTTTTTCTGCTCTAGCTTCATCTTGAAGTTGCAATTGAAATGCAAACAGCTCTAGGGAAAATCAGTCATCTGTCAGAGATGCCCCACAACAGTTGAGACAACAATAGCGACTAGAATAATGGCATGTTCTTCATATAACTGGAATATTGCTACAGCACTTTTACCATTTTCTGGATATAATTTATCACTTAAGCTACGTATCTCTGAAGACATTTTATTTACAATATGACAAACTGTGTGCTCATCAAGTTTATTTATAGAGACGTTTTCCCAATTCTAATGTTAATTTGTTGACATCACTTGGAAATTTGTCAGTAACAGGAAATGAAATGTGCTACCCATTTAACTTGGAGTCACGTCTCTCATGCTACCCAACACAGGAGCTTTCTGAAGATGAAAGAAGCTTGCGTTAGCAAAGGTATGATAAACTATTCTTAAAATTCACATGCTATATTGGATTTAGTTTATTCCAGTTCCTCCTTCATGCTGCAGAGTTTCAATAGGGTTGGGTTGGTGGGCTCTTTCATTTCAAATGATAATTACATGAACCTATCAGCCAGGATCTAGACTGACAGTTGAAATCCAAGACACACTTTCTGCACCATTAAGAAGCAACATCTTGTAGTTTTGAGGAAATTGTCACTCAGTCAATCTCCTAACTTTTCAATGGGGAACTAGCTTCTGATATCACCAAGAGTAGTTCACAAAATTACTGTGTTACAAAACTTTATTGAGAGAAAAATTCTAAAAATAAGAAAATAAATCCACAATTTTGACATTAGGATTTTTGATTTCATCATCATAAAATCTCTGAATGTGACCACTTGCAAAATTTGTACTAATCCTTTATGCCTAAAATAGTTCTTGTTAGAACAATATTTATATCTATTTTAGTTTTCCCAGTGAGAAACTCAAGTAGTACATAGGATGCATTGCTGAAACAATGCTGAAACAGCAGAACACACTGATGTCCAAACTGAATACTCCAGTATCTTTTTTCTTACTTACAGAATGCTCTCTAGGTGTGGGACTTACTAACAAAGTATGAAAAATTGAATTAATTTTGTGATTTTATTGCAATTATCTTTGGAGGTTGATGATTTTATCTCTTATGACATACAGCTTTTATTAATGTACTTTGGTACTGAATACAGTCTTTGATTTTTGGCATGGTCTAAAGTTTTTTATGGAAAAGGATGTGTAAAACGGCTAATGATTATATTTGTCTGCTATGCAGTGGCATTTTGGAAGCATCTGTTTAATCGTGCTTTTAAGGAGATTAAAAACACAATTGAATCTTTGTAAGTCCAGTCGTAGCAAATTTAGGAGAGGAATTCTCTGAAGAAAAAGCAGCAACACTGAAAATGCAAGTTTTCAATTGTGTGTGTGTGTATATATAAATATACATATTTTTTTTTAATACAGCTATATATTAGTGTTATTTGTGAATCAGCACAATTCATTATCTGTCATTGCATGTGCTAGTACTATACTTATCCACAGAAGCAAAAAAGAGGGAAAAATTCTGCTTTAGTGAAAACTCACTCATTTCCCTGCATTATTATGCTTGTAGATGTTTTCTAGAATATGGGAGAATCTGCCTATATTTTCAAAGTTGCTGAAGTTCCTGGTGGACATATGTACATAATTTTGCACCTGAGTCATCTCACTGCAGCAATTGCATAAATTGTGCATAGGTATTACTTTGGTAATTCTAACTGTAGTTATAAAAGGAAGAAACCAAATCCAAAGTAACAGTAACATTAAGACATTTGGTTTAACATAATCCCCATTTCCCTTAGTCATCTCTTTTATGTACAGTAGCTGTTAGAAGAGAGTAGAACTGTAAAACATTGGTCACCATATACAAATATTTAATATACTGGAGAAAAAATAAATTGTGTTATAAGTATTTTAAATTCCATATAAAATCTATACATTCAACATAAATATATTAACGGGGTATCATAATTATAATTCAACTCATCAAATGGAATTAATTCAGAAGAAGACCAGCATAAATAAGCATAAGTAATGTTTCAGATTGTATCCAGGAAAATGCTTACTGCTGTGACTTATGAATGTACCTAAAAAAAATTGAAAAAATGAAGGAACTTAATACACACACAAAAAATTGATAACAAAAGAACTTCTTCTTTAGATGAGATTTGTAGAAAAATAGAAGCTAATTAAGTGGAAGGGTTCTGTTACTTTTCATCATTTTTCCCCTCTGCCCAGTACAAACTTTCTTTCTCATTGAGAGATCGTAATCTTCCTCCCGCCTGTAACCTTCCCCTGTTCTTTTTGTTTTCCCTTTAAACTGGAGTGTCTGCTGTCAGGGACCTCATCCAGGGCATAGTGAATTTCTGTGAGTTGCAGTCACTTATTGCTACGTGTTCCTTCTGGAAGAAGCAGTACCAGGTTTGAAATTGCTGCTGGGACATCTCTACATTTCCTACTGCTGTGACTCAACTGCTGTTGGATTTTAGCAGAGGACAGCCACTTTGATAATACTATATATTCAGATCTTACTTTCTTCAGCTTTCAAACATTGTTTCTATTTTGTACTTCACTGCCAAGCCTCCCACCCCTCATTTTCTATGAGTTCTCACATCCTTTATGCAGTTTCTGACCCCACACCTCTCTATTGTTTGGGTCTTCCTTTTCTTCTGATTGCCCCTGTGAAGTTCTTCCCTTTCAACACTCATGCCTTTCAACTCTTTCAGCATCCTCTCCTTCACTAGGTGACTTTTTTTTTGTCAGTGATGTTAGTTCTTTCATCTCCATCATCTGGTCAACACCCCGCTCAGGCAAGCTGTCTCAATTCTTATACCTGTAAAGCCTTTTGAAGGAACACAAACAATGATCTTCTGCTCTCCTATTTCACCCACATCCCTGTTCACTGATTTTGCTCAGGAAGCATTTCTTTCTCCTTTCTCTGACACACTTTACATGCATACATCTCACAGCTCCAACTGTTTCAAGGTCACACAACCACTGGTGCACCATTATAAACTGCTTAGATATTTATGAAGAAGTGCTAGTAACTATCACCTAATGATCTCTATAGCTGACTAAATATCAGATTTTTTTTTTAAACTATGTAATATATTTCAGTAATAGAGAATAAAATGCAGCTATGGGTAAAACCCTGTTGAGGATCACACCAAAACCCAGCTGTTTATTGCAGGACTTGCTTCCAAGACATTGATATTGTTTACTTCAAACTAACTGAGCTTGAAAAGGAATTTTACATACTACAAAAGAATTCAAACATTTCTCTTTACAGTCTTACGAAATGGCTTAAGACTGTAATAAAGTCTGGGACGAGAATTGATCAGAAATTGTCTAAAAAGATTTGTAGCAGAAAAAAAAAGTCTTATTTTATCCTCTTATTTTAACAAAGTGTTTATAACTCTACTTTTCAGGAACATTCTGTGGCTGTACATGTACTTCTGTGGAATGTGTATTATAACAATAACATTAGCAGCCATGCATAAACATCATGAGCTAATTTCTATTAAAAAAAATTATATTCATTAGATAGTTTCAGGAGTGAACAGTGCCCCCTGAATGCAGATATAAATTTTGAAGAGATAATAGTCATGCTTCAAAACTATCCACAAGTTTTAAACATCATCCAAATTACTTTGATCTGGAAACTGCTTTAAGAACCTCACAGCCAAAAATAATCCTCCACCACTTCTACAGAACAAGACTGAAAATGGGTATCTTTTAAGCAAATTTCTTCTTCTTAAATAAGGAAACTGATGTGTGGACATGAGGAGTGCATTTATCTGAAGTCCACAATACTCTGAAAAATACCTTTGTCTCTGGGATTAGAGCTGTCAAGAAGAAAATTATGTTGCATAGCATAATCAGAGATTTAGACTTTTGGGATTTATTTTAAGTTGAAATAAGAAATTTCTGAAACATTTCACTGAGAGAGGATATTGAAAATTAATGGACAGAAATGTCACAACAGCACTGTATTCTTATTCTTTTAATTTTATACATCAAATAACACATGTATTTCAACTTGTAGCAAAAATTTTCAAGATTATATTGTATTGTAAGAATGTAACATTAGAATATTCTAATATTATACAACGATAAGGTCAGAAATTTCTCCATCTTGAGTAAAGGCATATATCAGTAAGATATTTGTTTGCAGATTATTTCACTTACGCAGAAAACACCTTATAAAAGGTAATTTGTTAATCTTTGTCTTCTTGTTCAATCTAAAAATTTCTCCAGATTGGAAGGGGTACTTAAACACACCTTTAGATTCCATAAAAAAAAAAAAAGAATTTAATGCTAAAAATAACTAACCTCTTTTTATTCCCTGTTAAGATCAAATCATTATGGTTCAGAGAGCTGCATATAACACAGTGCATGGCAGTACTGTCAATTGCTTGCCAACAGTTGTATTCTTTTTGAAAAAAAGAAATACCAGTGTTCTTCAAGAGATGTTTACAAACAAAAGGATTTTTATTCAGAAACACTGCACAGAATTATGAAAACATTATGAATGGCCTGTATTACATTGAAAAAAAGAGTGTGTTAATAAAATATATCTGAAAAATTCAAAAGAAACAAGTGAAATTACAGTATTTTTCTGTCTACAGTAGTGCAATTTTGTTTTTGTTTACTCACACGTATTACCTCTTATAAGGTAATTTGTAAGGTAATAAGGTTGCTGTGCACTTTCAATTTCATTCATAACTGAACAAAAATTTGATCTTTGTTTAGTACTACAAAGGCTTATGAACTAAATGTGGATGCAACACAAAGGAAATTTGGTAAATTGAAAGTGCACAGCAACCTCCTTTCAAATGAAAACCAATTTAAATTCCCAAAGTGTGTTACAATGTAGTTAGATATTTAACAGAAGATGAAGCAACAGGACACCAGCTTATTTTAGCCTTCCGCTTTTGAGACACGTAGATTCTTTTTCTGTAAAATCTGAACACTTATCCAGGCTGAGTCAAGTACCTTAGTTAAAACTGAATAAGTAATGAAGCATTTCTGAGTATAAATAATAAATACATGACTGGAGTTAAATAACATTAATTTGAAAATTTTGAAGGTGTTTATTTTGTAATTAATTGACCTTGTTTAAAAGAATTAAAAATTTGACATTTTAGTAAATAAAATACTGGCAATTTTGAATAATCTGTTCTCCCAAATTTCTACTTTTTTTTTTTTTTTTTTTTAAGCTTTATAGAACTCAAGAGTTACACTGTTGTCTTTTTATAGTCATATTATCAACCGTTTTTCAAACCTCAGCTAGTCATGTATTTATTTATTGACTTACTGTGCAAAGACTTCTTCTCATTTTCTAAGCTTTTATAACTCTGATGAGCTTTTCAAAATATATTGTTATACAATCCTGTCAGAAGTGATTAGATCGTGCTCTTTTCATTTTTATAAGTTGCTGTCATCAATTATATCAGTACAACATTCAGGCAAATAAGTTGGCTAATGGAAAACTCGAGTTGGAAGAGTTAAATAGAGATAACCATAAAAAGTGTGAAAAATTCTTGCTGTGAAGTTAGGAAAGGCTTTGATGGAGAAGATAGGAAGGATTATTGAAACTTAATGTGTATCCAGTGACACTGGGTATAAAAGTGAGATATTACCCACTGTGTTATAAATGTACCGACTCTGTCAACAGAATTCCCTTTATGCTTATTTGCTACCCATAAACATGAATAAGCTTTCTAATTAATGGATATTAAAATTCTCCTATTGACTTAGAGATATGGAATATACTTTCAAGAAAGCAGGATTCAGGAGAAGGCATGCTGGTAAAACAGCGAGTAAAACAGAGTAAGGGTGGCAGCTGGAGGTTGAACTGAAGGAGATGTGTCTCTCAGGTCTCTCCCTCCTCAGGAGATGCCTGAGGTAAACAGAGCAGTCTGGATCTCAAAAGCAGACTGATGTAAGGGTCTGGGAGGAGTCAAGAACTGCAGGGCACTGCATTGAAGTAGAGAGGTGAAGAACAGGGGAAGGTTCAAGAGGGAATCTGAAGGAATGAGAGAAAGAATGGGAATCTAAAAGTGGGAGAAAGACTGTGTCCTCCATTACAGGGAAAACAAACAAAACTTGGTTATCATTTTATTTGGAATTGTTTCAACATACATGTAGCCTTTGCTACTCAGAACCTACCGTCACTGCAAAAAACAATACCAATTTACTTGTGAGTGTATTGTTTGACACCCTTGACCTTTGGCTAAAACATACCCTTGCAAAATATTTTCCTGCCTATATGATACCATAAATTTTGCACAATTTTACTTAAACACTTTCTATACTCATTAGAGAAACTACAGTGTAAATTGTCAATAATTGGAGTCAAAGATTTCATATTCCTAAGCCATATTCCTATGGGCTTTGCTGTCATATTGTTTGCCTCCCAGTATCTCAGAAATGCCTCAATGCAGTGTGTGTCTCAGGGTCAGCAGGCAGCTAAAGAAAGTTGTCAGCTAAAGATTGATTCACAGGTCATCACAAACAATCTGTCTTACGACAAGCCTTAAAAAAAAAAAAAAAAAAAAAAAAAGACCTGTGGAACTGGAATCAAATGTCTTTTTTTTTTTTTTCAGGTTGGGATCAATGCCTTGCTTAGTGGAATGCTTTCAGAAGCAATGGGAAACAATAAGCACAGAGCTTGCTAGCATTATGAGACATGATACCTCTTACTGACTAACTGTGTTAGAAACAATGATAATATCTTGGTGCAAAATCTACCCCAAATGTCACAATTTTAACCTCAGCAAAAAATAAATAGTAGTTCTATTTTCATGTAAATTTGCCATTTGTAATTACTTATAGAAATTCCTGCTCTGGGTTGGCTTGTTCTTCAATTTTTGAGTCTCTGAAAAACATAGAATAATTATAAGACTTGTTCAGTTGAGGAAACACAGCAGTCAGGAAGAGGGTCGTGGGAAATATGAGAAATTACAGTAATTATTATTAACAATAGTAACGTTTCTCTACCAGCATGACAGAACACCTTACCTAGAATGAGAAATTCTAATTATAAATAAAACAAAATACTGGTAATTTATATGACATGGAAATACCTCTGCACTCTAGTAGGGAACTGCATCTGAGAGACAATTTGGTGTCTTTGGATTCATTTGTTGTTCATTCTTGTTTTAGACTCCTGAACACAAAAAATCTGGATTGTTCTTAGCACATCATTTGTCACTATTTTATGCCTGCAGCTACTCAGGCACTCCTGTTCCCCTTTGTCTCAGCTTTTCTATTGTAATGAATAACTCTTCTCTGTGGCAGCATATGAACAGATTGTAAAAATGCTCAGATTGTACACACACAGTATATTCTTTACATTGTATGGTTTTATACATCCATACTTCAGCATCTGCAATATCTCAGTGAATGTTATATTCTGATTGCCATTCAATTGCCAGCCAAAGTAATTTAGCTGTGTTTTGTACGAAAGATGTCATAATTGATTTTAAATGTAATCCAAAACACGTGACTGTTTCAGGCTTCTCTGTTAAAATAATCTTCAAATGGGTTGAATAATTTTCATACTCCTTCAGTGGTGTCTTTTTTCTTTTGGAAGAATAAAGTTTCAAAGATGCATCTCATCAATATCAAGAATGATCTGCTGGGGAAAAGATCATTCCTGCAAGACGCATGACTCCAAAGGTAAGATACAACCTACAAGAAAAAAAACTAACACAATAGACTGACTTTCTCCCTCACTGAGACTGCTCCTGAGTCTGAACTAGTTCCTCTCCTTCTTCATCCACTTGATTATCTACTCTGCTGCTCTGTGCACCTCTGTAATTTATTGCACCAATAGCAATAAGTCAATCTAATTTCATAGAAAGTCTTGAGGTGATGTGTTTTTCCAAAGCAGGGCCTCGAAATATATCATAGCAAAAAAAATCATAGGAAAAAAAAATAAAAAGGTGGCGGAGGGGACTTATACTGCCAAAACAAGCAAGGTCTCTTTAGATAATAAAAAATAGTCATGCATAATTTAGTATCTTTGTAGGAAAAGTAGTACTGCGTAAGAATAAAAGAGGCTGGTACTGAAACAATACTTTTGTGGTGATAATATTAAAATACAGAATTTGTCAAAAACAAGCAGTTTTCCACTTTTTTTCCTTTGGGGTTTTAATATCAAGACAATATCTGAGCTGAGAGCTGAGAGACAGGGTTTGAGAATGCACTCATATCCTTATTCTCGTACTGTTTGCTTCTACATGTATTTCACAGATACAGCTAATGAAGATGATACTTCAGCATCAGGATCTGTGTTATTAATATTATCAAGCCATTTACATTTCAGTAAGTCAATTTTAACTTGCAGTGCTAATAGCACATTCTTCACCTCTTTGTGCTTGTGCACTTGAGAGATACCACAGTGAATATAGCTTTACATTGCAAAGTAGCTAAGTCAAATCTGCTGATTTCTTCTGAATAATGAATAAATATTTTTATGTATAGCATTCCATAGATTATTCAAGCTGTTCATTTGCATGAAAATAAAGTACTTTCCACTTACATTGATCTGTTAAGTCTTTAGATTTTCTGTACACTACAATAGCTATAATTTTGAAAACTTGGTGAAAACATCAATTTAACTAAAGGTGGATGCACAGGCTGTTCCTTTTCTGTACTTAAGATCATTGCTTCCCAAGCTGAAAACTGAAACTTTTGTTTCCAATAATATATAACCATTGACAATAGATAGGTTTCTTTTTTTCTCCTTAGGCTCAGAGCTTAAAAAGGGCACAAAGCCTAAAAACAAAAAAACCTCTGGATTTGTACTAGACACAGAGCAGTGTGTGTTTTTCTACCAGGCCAGTTATAAAAGCTTAGAAAATGAAAAGAAGTCTTTGCACAGTAAGTCAATAAATAAATACATGACTAGCTGAGGTTTGAAAAACGGTTGATAATATGACTATAAAAAGACAAGGCAAAAATTATCCTGCTGTAATAATTTTGAAGTGCTCACAAAAAAAGGAGAGATTTTGTTGGTTAGTATCTCACTGTGTTTCATGTGTACTGTGCACTTTTAAATGCTTGATGCTTTGACAACAATATTTCTGTGTTTCTTCATCAAGTAACAAGACTCCTAAGGGCTTTTGTTACCAAGCTCCCTGTGAGATTTGAGAATGCACAGTGAGATAACATGATGCAATATTCATATTAACCTCTTCTTAAAGCTAGTTGTTTCCTGAAAAAACATTGCCTTCAAGAAACATACTGTTCAGAAAAGCTCATGCTTAATATGCATACAAATCAAGCTGGAGGTTTGAATATGAGACATTTTAAAATTATCTCACCCTGGCTGTTCAGTTTGTGTTTTGATATATTTCTTAGAGCTCAGACCGAAGGAAGAGAATTTACGGTATATTGTCTAAATGTTTTCTAGAATCCTCATTAATATTAATATTCCACTCCGGAAGCTGATGAAAATCTGGAATTTTTGACACAAATATTTTTGGGGGAAATTGTTGAATATAAAGAAACAAGAAGCACAAAAATTTAAGTAGATATACAGATATTTCTATGTATCAAAATACACCACAGATATTTTGGTAATGGTTATTTTATTCAGCTGTGATTAGTATTCCATACAATGTTTGTTTCGCAATGCCTTGTGCCTTATACATTCACCAGGAACTTATAGAGCTCTGCTAGGACAAGGATGTCTTTGGAAAGAATCCCAAAACAACTTCATACATTTTAGCTAATTAATATTTGATTCTAAATGCATAGCCTGTTCTAGAAGCAGGGATCAGAGATTAATGCCTTCACTGCAGTGAGAGCATTCATTGAAGGGTCACCAGATCTTGTACTTTCAAGTACTCCTCAATGCTGTAAATTTTGAACCACTTCCAACACAGTGTCAGAATTTCAACTGGAATAGTGAGGTCAGGGTATTGCCCCAGGCTGCTGGAATTATGGATCTGTCACTGAGAGGAAATTGAACACAGGCAAATGCTATAAATAGGGACAGGGAAAAGGTATTGTCACAGTCTTTCTTCTCATATGATTTAGAAGAAATAATGATTTATTTGTTCACTTCCAGGTTTTTACGTCCTTTAGTCTATCTTGAAACATGTAATCAGGGCTACAATGCTGAGCAAATTTCCTAAAAACCCAAAGATGAAAGCAATGCCTGGTGCAGCACTTAGTGCACAAGATTGTGACCATGTGATCTTTCATCTCCAGGATCAGTTTAAATTCTCATTTACCTAGATAAAGTGTCTTCTTCATTTTTCTAACAAATCTAAATCAAAGCCTTTTGAAATTAATCTAAATGCCAGAAGTCCACTGCAATCAGTTTAGACATTTGTTCTGTAGATTATACCTCAAAATATGAAAATTAAGGATCTTTAAGTATGTAATTATTATTGCTCTGTGTGAATCACTACAGATTATATGAAGTTGCCTATGGACTACAGCATCTATTTACCTTAATCCTGTGATTTCCATAACATTTTCAGCCTGTACTATTACCAGTCTGATATTTTCAGGAGAATAATATGTGGACTGAGTGACTGGCTGCTATTACTGAGTCTGAGTTCTGAGAGATTTTCACATAAGGACTTCTTATAACAGATGACTATGGTCTCAGGATTCTCATAGTCTGTCATTTTTTTTATTTGTTTTCCTATTTCTCATCCTCTACCTTTCACTTCTTGGAAGCTCTATTGCAGTACTGCACCTGTTATACATAAAAAAAAACTTCTGAGGATTGGGTCCAGAGAAAGCAGTGAATTTTATTTCACGGTTTCAAAGCCACAGCTATAGCTTTATCAAATGTAAGTTAAATGAGAAAGAAATAGAGGGGAGAAGTATATTTTGGTCACTCGCTTAGCCTCATTCTTCTTTCTTTCCTGTCATAAAAGATTTACCATGTAAAATTTTATCACTTGGAAAATAATATATAACTTTGAATACAGAACTTAGATCTATTTGACTATCAGAGTTTTGTTTAATGTATGTTAATCTTTTCTTTATTTTCTTCATCTTGGACATCTCCTTGCCTAACTTTAGAGCAAACATAGGCAGCCTGCAAAGTACAAGGGTTTTATGCCAACATTTCTCACACTAATTCAGTCCTCGGGTATTTCAGTTATCTAACTTAGTACTTGTTGATCTGACTTATGCAAACTACCAGAAAAACAGCTTTTTTCTTTGTTTGCATTCTGTTCTATTCTCTGGTACTATCTCATGACATTTGTTCAATAGTCCTAGAGAACTCTGTACCTTTCTGAATCACTTTTTAAACCTAGCCTCAAAATAAAGATCAGCATGAAAGCTCAGGTCTTGCTTTGAATTTGCCACACTAAAACAGTGGAAAAGTGACAGTTTGCTGGGAAGACATCCCACATATGCAGTATCTGAGATCTGTAGTAGTCTGAGAGCTGGTAGAACAGAGTCCCCCATTTGTTGGTCTGTGCTGCCTAAAAAAGGGTAGTTATTGCTGAATTTCACATGTAACAGCCTAGTAAATAATGTTGATTTTTTTTTTTTTTTTCCATAGATGAAGTCCCTTTGCATGCTAAAAGCACACTATATTATTCAGTTGCTAATTAGTACAACCAATGCTAAGTTGTAGGTACAGAACTGCAGAACAGTACTACATCAGTGCTTGGCTGAAGCCTGCTACACCAGCCTATAAATTTTTTGTCAGGTTTTTTAATAATTGCTCCTGTACAAATTGTAAGGAGTAACATTTATTTGACAGGTTTTATCTTCCTCCATGCTAATAGCAGTGAGTGCATTAATATTTATATGGAACTGGACTGTTTCTACAGCATGTTATATTAAAGATGCTAATCCTGGCTATTCATCTAGAGGTTATGGTATATAATCAGAAAAATGCTGATGAAGCATCTTCTACTATTACTCAAAGTTTTATTCAGTAGGTTTTATTGCTCCCATTCACAGAGACTACAAAATAAATTATGTTCATGGTTTTAAGAGTGTAATGTTCCTGTATGTTAATTGGTGCTCATTGTAGGAACTTGTAAAACATATTCTTGAAAAAAGTGACAAAGGAAAGGGAGTGAATACCATTTTCTGAAGTGCTGATCAAACAAACCATTGATTCTTCTTACAGCAATTTTTATAAACTGCAAATTAACAGCATGAGAAGTTCAGGAAATATAGCCTTGGGAATAATAAATAGGCCCTATTCTACATCACTGTTAATGATCTAATGAGAAAAATATATCTACTAACAGCCATATTTGGGCAAGATAGTTGCTAATAACAGGTGGAGGAATGAAAACGTGTCATAGACAGTACTCAATATTTTGTATTCAGCTTTTTTTGCTTTCTAAAGATAAAGTCAATTTTGCTATGATCCAGTTGGAATCATCCTGAAGTGTTGAGAATAGCAGATTTAACTCCATGTTCTTCAGCTCCTACTAGTTCCTCTTTCATTCAACATATATATAATTTTTACTATTTTTGGTTAAAAGGAACACTTCCCTTTTTTACGGTGATTAATTATCTCACTGAAGTCAAGTATTTAACAGGAAAAAATATTTTGAAAGACAACAATGTTTTGAAAATTAAGATTTGCCTTCTTGATGTCAAAAAGGTATATTTACACTTGCACACCTGGCCCTAGTGCTCTAGTGCTGTATAGTGCTCTAGTTACTGCAAGTCTTGATGTGTTGTTTGTGGTGGGATGATGGATGGATGATGATGGGAACATGAGAATCCTGCTGACATTGCCTCATGCTGAGGTTTCAGGGAAATACTACATACCTTGAAAACTGGAAGGCTTATTTTTATCCTATTTTGAATTAATATACACTTTAAAAGTTAGAAATCTTACTGCAAATTCAACATTAAATCTCCTTCTAATTAAGTTTAAATTATGTAACTTTCACTGAAGCAGATTTAAACAACTGAGTGCTTTGATTTCATATGAATCTGTTAAAACGTCATTGTATTGACCCATGTTGTACTATAAAACCATAGTAGCAGCTAACTTTTTCTATAAAAGCTGAGGCAATTCAGGTGCTTTGAGGTTCTAACTATGTACTGTAGTCTTATTGCAATTTGACATATATTTACTATTGAAAAACTTCCTACAGCTATTTCTCACCTCTGTTTCCTGTCAAGGAACAGCCTTTTTTTTTTTTTTAATTTTTTTTTAATTTTTTTTTTAATTTTTTTTTGTTGTCTGTTAGAATTAATAGAATGGCTGCAGGTGAAATGTTATACCATTCTGCATACCTGCCATTCCCAGGTCCTCAACACAAGACAGACATAGGCATGATAGAGAGGGTCACAAAAATAACCAGAGGGACTGAGCACCGTTCCTATGAAGAGGGGCTGAAAGAGATAGGACTGTTTAGCTTAGAAAAAAGAAGGATCCTGGGAGACCTTATTGTGTCCCTCCTATTAAAAAACAAAAAACAAACAAACAAAAAAACTTACAAGAAAGATGGGGAGAAACTCCCTCAGGTGTGTAGTGATAGAACAGTAATGGTTTTGAGCTAAAAGAGAGCAGTTTGGGATTAGACATAAGGAAGAAATTCTTTACGATAACAGTGGTGAGGCACTGGAATGGATTGCCCAAAGAAACAGTGAATGTTTCATAAGAATTCAGTGTTAGGTCAGATTGGATTGTGAGCAACCTGAGAACCTTCCTTGGACCATGGGAGGTACTTTCCACCTCAAACCATTCCAGTTCTCTATGATTCTACAAATATATTGCAGAGGATCCCTATGTTACTTCCTCCAAAGAACCACATTGCAAAAAGCAATGAGAAAAAAAAATTGAGGAAAAGAACAGAGAGAAAGGGGGCTGCGTTATGATTTTTCTATGTGAAATATAATTTCCATTCCTGGGACTAAGAGCTAAAATACACAGTTAGATAAAGCAGGGTACCATTCCCCTTGCTATTCATATTACCCTACCCCTGCCTTTTTCCATTTACCCCTCTTCTCTCCTATCAGATTTCTGTTTTCAATCAAGAAATGAAGAGACAGTTGGAATAGCATAGTGCTGGAGATTGTAGATGGAGTGTGTTTGAAAAAGCTCTAAGCTGTCTTATTTTTATACTACTTCCATGTTGATTTTGCACATTTCCAGAATTGCCTTGAGCTGTTGTTACAGAAACTAAAGTGATGGAAATATATAAACTGCCAATATTCTGAAAAGTGTCAGATGATTATACACTACATATCTCCTACTGTTTTAGGAACTACAGTCTAGCATCAATACTGTAATTATAAACACAGCTTTTAGCATGGGAAGAGAATAAGATGTTCATGGTGTGAACTATATTTCTTCTGACAGTTCAAACTCCTGAGCAAGGATTGTAAGATATTTACATTCCAGATGAATAAATGAATAATTTATGCTTTCCTACAGCAGATACTTTCAATAGCAACAGCAGATACTTTCAATAGTCTCAATAGCAACATACTTTGTAAATATGATACAAAGTAATCAAATAGGTTAAAAAATTGCTGCTGCTTTTAAACCATTCTCTAGATTTGAAAGGCTATACGTGTGTACTGCAAACCAGAGGTCAAGTTTATGTTCTGTGAGAACTCACCCTAGTCCTTCCATTCTCCTTCAGTTACAGACTCCTTGAAAAAGCTGCAGTGTTGTCTCATGAAAAGATGACTGTTTGAAGCCAAAGGGATGAAACGGAATAGAGAAAGTAACATGTAAAGGCACTCACAAAAAAGAGCAAATCCATCTTCAGCATATCCTGTCAGTAGTTTTATGCTTTTCATCTTAGTCTACTGGTATATCTGAATATCTGTCAAAATAACAGTACTTACTGACAGTAAGAAAGTAGATTTAGAACTCCCACTCCATGAAATCCTTACAGGTTGTGGGTGGTGGTACTCAAAAAAAAAACCACACCTGAACATTTACAAGGTCCTAGTGCTATAGTCAGACATTTTTGAGCATTTGGTTCGAAACTCTGTATTCTGAATTCAAGAAGATCCTACTTTTAATGGATCACATAACTGTTGGTGCTTTAAAGACATGCATAATAGAAATTGGATACCTGATGAGCATTTTCTAAGGTGGATTGAATAACTTGAATTATTGATATAATTATGAATATCTTATGTATAATTATCTATGCAGAGTCTGTATAGTGCAGTAAATGTTAAAGGGGTAGAAATTTAAATGTGTTAATAATGTTTAATACTTTAATTTTATGAAGTACTTTCTAAACAGTAACTAATTAATCCTTACAACACCCTTGTGAAGCAGATGAGCAATTCTTGAGTTTAAACGTAGTCATAGCCTTACTGGCACTTAAAGAGGTCAGGACACAGTTTCCCCAAAAAGTAGGAAGCTCCAGCAGCTTCACTTCTGCTACAGTACAATTGCGGTAAATCCAGTGAATTTAACATCTGCTTTCTCAATCAAACAGCTAGCCAGCCTGAATAGACCAAATAAACATTCCAATCTTTAATTCAGCTTAGTGTAAAATCAGATTGACGTAAGAGAAATGAGGAAAATCTAGAGGGAAAAGATATACCTATGTAAGCATTAACTTGTAGAAAATACTACTATATTCATTTTGAATAAGTGATTGTAATAAAGATAATTGTTACAGATTTATCATTTACCATCTTGGCAAAACAACAGGTGTGACAAAGGTATCTCCTGAGATGCTAAATAAGCTGCTAAGGTCATGTACAAAAATTCTAAGTAGAAGTACATATGGCAATTCACCTAGATAAAGTCTGCTCTATAATCGGCTCCTAGCCTTCAAGTCATGGATAAAGAAGAGGACTCTAGTTTGTTAGTCAGCTATAAGATATAGTCAAAGAAGGAAGAAAAAAAAGTCTCACCTAACTACCATAGGTTGAGGGGAAGAGTGAGATTTCCCCCCCGCCTCCACCCTTAGTTTTTATTGCAAATCAAGTTCAAGTTAAGCAGATCTGAGTTAGGACAGGTTACAAATATCTCACATCAGTGAGACAAGCAGCTCAGCCATACAAAAAGAAATATACTTCAATATTAGCCAAAATGCCTAGATACTACAATTTCCTCTCATGTTGTGACCGTTATCGAGGACCGATGCACTAGGGGCTGGCAATCTCCCCTCCCCTTAGCGACACAGGTACCAATATGGGGAGTAGCAAATGGCATTTATTGCAACTAACCAGTGGCATATATACCCTACGTGCTTCGTCTACACCCCTAAAGCATGATCATAATTTTGAGACAGAGCAGAGGAGGTCCTGCATAGAGCAGGGGAAGTCCTAATGCGTCACATCCCGATGGGGCGTCTCACTAGCGCCTACTACACTCTTATTTTACTCTTATAAACCCCAGGACAGAGAAGAGAAGAACAGAGAGATCCTGCAGAGAACAGAAAACTAACAAAATAAACATTTGAAGACTGACATAAGCCCTTAGTCGCATGAAAGTAATTAAGAAAAGATGACACCTGACAGAATTATTGTTGGTAATTCCTCAGGGAACTAAATTAGAGAGCTCTAGACTAATTAAACTATACGCACTGCATTAACTTACATATTCAGGACAGCACACCTCTAACAAAATACTATGTGGATAAATATCTCAAGGAGCTCCGACGACATTTTTAGCAAGTAAAATTCTCTTGACATGTAGGCCCTGACTTGAATCATATCTGTAGAAAATCTAACTCAGAAGCTGATGGAGATCACTTAATATCTTCACAGGGAGTCCTAGATCACCTAAGGCCATAGGAGAAACAGGTCCATCCCATCCAGAGATAGACCTGGCATATATGTGGCAGATTAATATGCATTGCATAAGCACAGAAGGGCAAAGCCCGATGAAGAATTAGTTCAGGTTTTCACCATAAAATCCATTTAAAGCCAGAACTCTGTATCCTTACTTGTTTTTTTTTTTTTTCAGACGGAGGTGGGGAATAGGTGGAATTCCCATTTCCTTTTTGAAAAAGGGAAATAAAGTTACAGACATAAAAGGAAGACAGCACACAACTCTATCAAGTCAGTATCTGCTATCAGCAGACTAAGCACAGATGTGACATCCTTCTTCAACTAGAGAAATAACTGAAATAATGATTCAGTCTCAGCTAGGCTGTACCTTTGCATGTTTTCAATAGACCACCTCTTGAATTTTTTTCTTCAAATACTTTCTAGCTCCACATAAGTATATATCAGTATATTATATATATATATATATGTATCAGTATATATGCATTCTTCTTTCCATTACTACAGAATATTATATACTGATATATATATTATATTATCAGTATATAATATATTATCAGTATATAATAAGTATTCTTAAGTGTCAAAAATACACACTGATCAATGAAATACTTGAAAGCTAATAATCCCAAAAAATTGCTTTAAGTCTGCTCTGTGCATAACATTATTTTCTAAAAGGTATTTGTGTTGCACATTTATAAAACTGTTGTATTCTTTATTCTGTTTGGCATTCAAACCAAGCAGCTTTATTTAATTAAAAAAAAAAAAAATGTGCTGCAAGACAGTATTTCAGACAATGGAACATAAATCTATTTAATTAATACTCCTTTAAGGAGAAAACAGATAATGACTTGTGTACCTACATTTGTGAAATTTAGGTAACTTGAATTAGCACAACAAAAAACAATTAGAAACAAAATCAGTTTGTTTCTACAAACAGAGGTATCTCAGCCTGTTTCCTCCCTAATTATTTTGTCTGTTTGTCTCACTTTCCTCAGTTTGTGATAAAATGTTTCTATGGAAGAGAGAAAAAAAAGAGCATTGTTTTCTCTTTTTATGCCTTCAAAGCTTCGTGAGATAGAAAACAATGTAGCAAACTGTACGACTCTATAGGTATGAGTTCAACGTTTTAAATATTTTTATAAGAAAACTGTTCTTGGATATTCATAACTTTTTGGGAAAATAAAGTCACATGCTTTGAAATTTCCAAACATTTTCTTTGATATAAGTGAACAAATATCAGGTAAGCATTTCTGCTGACACAAAAGCAGCTGAAGAGTGTATACAATGCTTTTTGACATACACTGCCAGTGCTAATGAAAATGCTCTGCTTTTCTGAGCTTAGAATCTGCCCTTCAATGCTTTGAAGCCTACAACTCACAGCACTGAGGAACAAATGACTTTAGTTCTGGGGAGTCAGAACTGGGAAGAAAACATACTTTCTCACTTTCACCATTTCATCTGGATGGTTCAAGCTGCCTTTTGCACCTCCAAAGACTGCAAAAACCTGAGCTGAGGGCAAAGAAAGGGCATTGTGCATCTCTGGCCCTGTGATAGCACAGAAGTACATGTGATACATCTGTTGTATGAGGACTGCCCATGATTGCCCTTTCAATTTCCAGTCCCTGACTGCATCAGAATGGCATGAACGACTTGCAAGCACATTGGCATGTACGTATCAATATGTTAAGTCAGATTCTTTGCATAACTTGGCTATAAGGATAACAATACCACTGTAAGCGTAAGTCTGCTCTGTGCATAACTATACACAGCACTCAAAACTCAAAGGCATTGGATGTAGATCTTAGAAGGGAGAAGATCTTATTAAGAAAAGCAATTGATCCTAAAAGTCTGCAATATTCCTGATCACTTCATAATACATGCAAAGAAGTATGAAGCTTCTTTTATTTCAAGAAATAATATTTGAAGGCAGCACCAGTCATAAAAAATAAATAAATAAATAAAAAAATTTTGAAGTGCAAATTACCATAACAAAGGAAAAAGCACATATATTTTGTGTTCCGGTGAGAAGGCAGCTAGTGAAGAGGAAAAAAAAAATCTGCTTTAACTTCAGTGAAAACTTACTATATTTTGGTAATGGAGTCTCCTCTTTCAGAGCATATTCTGAAGAAAAGCTGCAACACTTCAAACAAAACTTTATTCAACTTCGCACAAAAATATGAGATTCAAGCACAAAAAATAGTGTTAAGAAAACACAGTAGCCTGCTACAGACTCCTTTCACTTACTGTGTTGAAACACTGTCTGAAGATCTTGAATGATCTTTGACAGAAAATAAAATATATTCAGGATAAAATAGGAAGGTGAAGAACTAGGGCATAAAAGTACAGGGATTATCTTGCCTGAGGGAGAGAAATTGCGCTGAGTCTTTTGATGGCTTATTTTTTAATTTCACTAAGAAATGAGTTTCAAAAGAAAAGGAGGAGAAGGTATCATCCAACAACATAGGTTTGCTCTTCATTAAGGGAGTTTAAAGGTAGGTTCTGATTAGCGCTAGCAATAATTAGAAGGAATTCTGTGTACTCAGAGTTCACAGGACCCGACTTTGATATGCTCCTAAATTTGCTCACTGTGCCAACCATTTAACAGCTCTTTTAGGGGAAAACAGAAACACTATACCTGGTGATGCAACAGCATGGATAACTTGTTGCTCCCTTAATTATTTGTATTGTATTACTTGAAACATCATGAATTTAATACCTTATTTTCTTCTTGCTTTTATTATAAAATCTAAGTATACTTAATAGCAAATTTATTTTACTTCTTGAAGGTCTTAATATCTTTATAAATATTTGCTCGGAATCAGAGTGAAAGAAACATTTTGAAGGTTAGAGTTATTTTAATGTAAATTTAATTTTTCTTTCTGAAACTTTCACATTCTAGATTTTCAGCAGGAAATAAACTTCATTTGATGTAGGCATGAGCTTTTAATTATATAATTTTTGATAATCATGGAACTTCTTTTGTCTGAGACTAATCAAAGGTTAAAAAATTCACTTGAAATGCACTTTGCAATTAAATCAAAATAGTTTTGTGTTCTGGTGATTTCATACCAAGTAAATAACACTTGAAAAGTTGATGGTCTGGCTCAATACATTTTGAAGGTGGATACATATTACAACTATTTATTAATTTCTATTAGCATCCACAGTGCACTTGCACAGTTTTGGAAGGAAAGCAGAAACATAGATGTTAACCAGACTAAATTGCCCAGTGTTTCCCCAAAGCAGTATCTACAAAAAAAATAAAAATAAAAAAAAAAATCACAATTTCATTCAGATAATTTACGTCTGAATCTGGCTTTACATCTTAATTGGGTTTTCAGATGCTCTGAGATGAAAGCCAATGCACATGATTATCAAAGGAGATAAAATGAGAGAAAGTTGTGCCAATATTTTTGAAAACAGAAAGTAAAATATCTGATTAGTATTATGCAAACAAGCCAAAAAAGGACTTATTTTTCTCATGACTAGACTTTTTATTTTGACATAGCACTAGAAGTCAGACTGAGTAGCAAATTTGGATGTAACACTCACCTCCTGTAAAGCTACTAGCAAAATGGCTCTTAATTTCATCAGAAATACTTGTATATGATAACTGTCTTACCTAAGTAGACATAGGGGACATTCAAACAAACCAACAAGAAGTGAGATATTTTAATTGCAAAGGATGTTTTAAGGAAACATATTTTTCCTGAAATATTATTAATATTTAGATGCACACTTGTATCAAATCAATCCATGCCAATTTTATATAATTAGGCAGTACTGGGTTTGACTGCTCAATACAGATTTACCCTAGCTTATTCAACATATTCAGGAAATATAGGATTCTCCTTAAAATTAGAGACAGCTGGAGATCTTGCTCAATGCTGCTGGGGTGAAAAATGAAGAAAAAAAAGTGAAAAAGGGCTTCAATCTAATATCGTTGCAGTGTACGCAAGAAGATAAAAGCTTCCTATGGGAAGAACCAAATGTCATGTAAGCAAGAATTACATAAATGGAGTATGACAATTAAAAGGTCATGCATTAAAAACTGATACAAACTTTGCTATAAGCTAGTGGTTTGCCTGCAGAAAATATCAGAGGAATATTACAAGATAAACGTAACTGATTAGTCAAATGACTATGGCCCAGTAACACTGAGAAAATGGCAGAGAAGTCTGTAGGACTGAACAGATAAGGTTTCTTGTATCATCTGGACTGGCTGGATGCAGTGCAGTATTTTCTGTGTCACATTTACACAATGGTATGTTATTGTATAATGGGGAGGAAGCTTTTAGAAGACCATATGAATTAAGGGTTCTAAATTAAAGAAGGATAGAGCTCACCAGGAACTGCTTCTAAAAAACAAAAACAAACAAACAAACAAAAAAAACCACCATAAAAAAACAAAACAAACAAAAATCCCACACATCTAGAATGGTGAAACATGGAAAGATAAAATTCTAAGGGCACAATTGGTTTAGCTTGGAAAAATAACAGCTGAGAAAACATATTGGGCATCCTTTTATGAACAAGTGGGGAACAATCTTTAGGGAAAAGAAGGTTAAAAATACAATTGGAAAAAGAATGCATAAAAAAAAATGTGAGACAGTGTATCCATGAAGTTATTTGATATCCAACCATCAGAGCAATAAGATCCTGTAAGGATTTACTGATAAGTAATAGTGGGATCCAAAAAGAAACCTGTTTTTAAGAACAATGGCATAGAATATACTTGCTGGGGTCTGTACTAACAGGTCTGAAAATCAGATAAATGCTCTGAATTAGACTTCTGCATTACCAATATGCCACTGTTGTAGGACGGTGATCAGAAACCCTACAGGTTCCATTAGGAAGAAATTCCTTACTGTAAGAATGATGAGACACTGGAACAGGTTGCCCAGGGAAGTTGTGTCTGCCTCCACCCTGGAGTTGTTGAACAGCAGGCTAGATGAGGCTTTGAGTAACCTGGCGCAAAGGGAGGTATCCCTGCCTATGCAAGAGGGGTTGTAACTAGATGATCTTAAAGGTCACTTCCAACACAAGCCATTCTATGATTTGCAGTATTAATCCTTTACATTAGTGCTGATCAGCTATGAGTAAAAGGATTCTGCTGTTCAAGGAGCTATGTACTCAGGGAGGTGTGGTTTTAGAGAAATTTCTAGGCTTAAGGACAGCAGTCTTGGAAGGCAGATCCCTTGGCAAAAAACAAAACATTGACTTCAGGGTTAGTAGTGCATGTATTTCAGATATTGAAATGCAATGACACACTTTCTGTATGGAATATCAGTAACTATTACTTATGGACTATTGCCTTCCATTCTCCAGCACCTGAGATCTCTAATTTTCTTACACTTTATCTGTGCAGAATATCTTGTATGACACAGCTACCACAGCTGGCTAGTGATAAAAATAAGATTTAGGTAACCATAAAGATATAAAATTATGAGTTAATAAATTCACATATTTCACCAGGGTTTGACACAATTCTCGTGCCGTCAGGGAAGGGTGATTTCATCTTGTTACCAATTCAATGCATGTATCAAATCAAAGATAGCAGATGACCCGGCTAAATTTTGAAATTTTAAACACAGAATAAACATCCTAATATGTTACATGCCACCACCCATTTAGGAAAAATTTATTGTGATTCAAAACATTGATACCAGCTAAGCTGTCAAGGAAGCTAAATTTATTTCTAAATGATTCATTGAATCTTATTCTATCATATCTCTTATGGATATTAGATCATTTTTCTAGTTTGTACATATTCATGTATTCTACACATCTTTAGCTGATGGAATGCTGTCATTCCTAGAAGACAAGGTTTGCTAAATACCCACACTAGAGCAAAATTAATCTAAAAAAATAAAACGATTTCTTAACACCTACAATAAATGCATTCCTAAAGGAACCAATGGGCAGCAATCCCAGTATTTAACATGAGTAGCAAACATTATTATAAGGCTTCAGTTCTGAAAAAATGTTACTAGAACTACCTCACTGTCTAATTCACTCTCTTTCTAATATTTTCCTGAACAGCAGTACAGTTGTTAATATTTAATACGTGACAGTTGTGAATGAAGATCATGTGTCCCTGTGTTTAAGATAATAATTTTCAGAAAATTAATATACAGTAAACACAATCTAAAATCATAAGTAAAAACAGAACTTAATGTATTCAAAACATTTTCTTTTTTTTTAGTTCTAATTCTTAAATTAAAATGCTAGAATTCTCTTTCCCAATAGCTATTTTAATTAGCAATTGCAGTAGTGAGCTTGTTCTTACCTAAAAAATTATTTGTTTAAAATAGGATGCTTTGTAGAAATAAATAAATAAGAGAAAGGGTATCCTTAAGCACTTTCCAACTGTTCTGGCTATACTTGAGTTGACTGCTTTTATTCCTTTGCTGTCAATGCATTTTTAATGTTTTTAAATTGCCTTGTTCTTACTGACTTAGGCTGAAATTCTGCTGGCACCATATACTGGATGACTGCCAAACAGAGGTTAATTTACCAGTGCTGATTTCCCAGGAGAAGATGCAGGTTTTCCCAGTCTAACTCACAGAACATAAGAGCAAGAGGGCAGGAAAATAAGGAAACTGGACAATTCAACAAAGTGAGCCAAGTAGAGTGAAGTGTAGAAATAGATATTCCCGATGTGAGGTACATTTTTCCATAAACAAGATAGATTGCTTTTCCATCCCCACAGCCGACACCTTATGCTGGTTTCACAGAACACAATCAGTAACAGCATATCAGTGATGTACCATATTCATCACAACACCTATTTACTAACCATAAATGAGCTAACTCATTAACATACTAACTAACTAACTAACATACTAACCAGAAATGAGCTGCTCACAACTGGTTCTAGATCTCCATAATATAATTTTAGAATTTTGGTGATAGTACCTCCAATCTTACTCTGAAATTAGACGTCAAAAGCTTACTTCTTAGAACTTAAGATCCAACAAAGACAGAGATCCAGTTAAATCTTTTTATGTCACAAGATATAATTTTTTATCCAGGTATCCCACAAGAAAGAAATATTTTACAGTAAACCAAATTATGAGGCTGAACTACAAGCCACAAACAAGTCATGAAACCCAAAACTCTACTAAGAGCAGGGACCTGATTAAGCAAGACAGAAGTAAACAGAAAATCACAACCCACTATGAACCACTCCCCATGATGAAACAGTGTATTTCATCATAACAGAAAATCTGGCAATTTGTAAGAACCAAAATACAGAAGTTAGGCTAAAAAAAAAAAAACACAGCTAAGAAAGGATTTGTCTTATTTCTTTCTCCTACCTTGCTTCAGAAAAACTCACATCCTATGATATCCAAATTTTCTATGACTACAGGCAACATATAGTTTCTATCAGCTTTCATTTGATGTGCTTTTAGTAATTCACACCAGGTAAGGACAGTTGATCCCAATCGTGTCCAGCTGGCTTTTAACTCCACCCATCAGGACCCAAGAGATCAGATAACAGAGGAGGAGAACGGAGACCGTTTATGGCAATATCTTGAAACAAAAGTATGAAATTTATGAAAATAGATAGGAGGGTGGGGAAATACATAATGTTTTTTTATATATTCCATCATGAATCTTCTTTTTTTTTTTTTTTTTTTTTTTTGAACATGAGCATGAACAGACTTGTGGGTTCAAGAACTTTCTGAAATTAAACTTGCTACTAGTATGAAAAAAAAATAAACTGCAAAGGGCTTAGTAGATATTGAGAAAAATTTAAAAAATAAATCCTTTTTCATACATTTTGTTTTGCATCCTGACCTTCCCTTACCTATCTGTCCTCAAGATCAACTAAGCATACAGAACTGCTGGTTTAGTGAAGATGTAATTTTCCTGACCTTTATACTTGAGTAGATATTACTGTAGAAGCTTCAAATAAAAAGTCAGATTCATGTTTTCCTATAGCTATAGAAATTTTAAGACCTTCTGACAAGAATGCAGCTTCCAGAATTAGAGACAGCAATTGCAAGAGCAAGGAAACATCATAAACTAAGCATACGCCACCTTTTAAAACATATTTTTCCCATAACTGAATTTTGTCTTTTTTCATCCAAATTCTGATCACTAAGGGAAAGCCTATCCAGTTCCCAACAAGAAACAGAGGCAGAAGAAAGTATCAGTCCTGTATTGAAGCCAGTACACTTCCTTTTCCTTCCCTTCCTCCCCTTCTAAAGTCCTTTTTGTTAAGCTGTGATCTTCGCACAGTAATGTGAAAAGTCACTCAAAGCAAATGTGTTTGAGTCTCACCCAAAACATGCGTTCCTTATTGTAATTTATAAAGAACTGCTATTTGAACAGCAAAACTTCTATGAGTACAATTCAGCATTGCACATTAAGGCCAATCTTTAAACTAAAATGATGCTTCATAAATTGTGAACCAATTATAGCTTCTTTCTGTTATTAAGTTTGTACTTTTTTTTTGTTTTTTTTTTTTTTTTTTGTGTGTGTGTGTGGAATATTTTAGAGAGTCTGACTGAATTGATGGAATAATCTGCTATGAATTGTGTATCATCTTTCTTCTGACAGGCTTATTTTCCAGACCAGAAAAGCTTGGCTTGCAAATTGTGGAAGTCTTGATTCAGCAAAAAGTGAAGAATACTTAAATATGAATTTGTGTGTTATGATTAGTGAAAGAAAACTAGATTTAATAACAATCACAATCAGTTTTGAGGACAAATAAAAAATAAATCACTCCAGAAGAAATGTAAGTAATTAGTAATTCATAAGGTTGCTGCCAATGACATGTGAGGTAAAATAAGAATAACAGTGGAGACACTAGATGTGAAAGCAAGGTATCAGCCAAGTTCACTTCTCCAGCAAAAAGAAAATCTTGCCATGTCTGATCAATTCAGTACTGCTTTTCATCCAAAAGAAACTCTAAAGAAACTCTAAAGAAACTATTTTCTGTAATAAATAACTCACTTTTAAAAGCTCTATCTGATGCTGGAGATTTGGGTGAAATAAATGTTCATCCGACTTAACGCAGAGACAAAAGACATGAGTCAGACCTCTCGTTAATAATTTAAAGGTGTTCTACTTTCTTTAGAAACAGTGTCATTTGTTCCTTGCTTTGTTATGCATCTCACAGGTGACCTTAAGGCTGTTTCTCTATGTACTACAGCTTTCCGTGGAAGGCTTTTTAACTCTTCTCTGGTTGCACCTACGAAACATTCAGAAACAAAAATTGTTACCTGTAAAATGAAATACTCAGTGATTCCTGTACATAATTTTTTATTTAAAGTGAATTTAGAATTGCAGTTGTGAAATTATTATAGACATATTTGATTTATTCTATTGTTTCGATCATAGACTGGTTAAATTCCTTTGTGTGTGTTCAGTAGTTACTCAGTAGTTAACCTCAGGAAGACCTGTCCCTGCATAAGAAAACATGAATAAAAGTACACAAAGGAATATTTGACTGATGAAAGCAAGATTTATCTGCTTCTGGAATGAAAATCAGAAGCTAGAAGTATATATTTTGTTCTGATTCTATGATAAGCTCTCAGAAATTCAAATAATACTATATTTATTTGGGAAATAGTATGGACAAAATAGTTGATAAACAGTAATAGGGCAATGCCACAAGCTCCTATTTGCAATAGGATATGAACAACATATATTTTAAGAATAGAATTTTCCATATCTGTGACAAATTTTGGGATTTCGTTTGTTGCCAAACATTCATCTTTACATGGTTACCACTGTCTTTGTGAGGCTATAGTGTGACCAGAACATAACTCTGAAATTGATAGATCAGTCTATCTATCACAATACAAAACTATATTGGGGTTTTTTCCTCCTCTTTTCTAAAACCTTTTTTTTCTTTATCACCTACTTTAAGGCAATAATAGTAGTTGCAAAAAATTCCTTTTAGCAATAAAGCAAGGCAGCTCTATGCCTGACAAATCAAACTGTTCTTTAGTTACTGAAAAGTTAGCCATCTTCATTTAGCAGACATAAGACTTTCAAATATGTATGCCAATCTGAAATGCAGTTCTTTGGTTTTCTTTTACTTGAAGACTGCTGGTTTTTTTTTTTTACCAAAAAAAAAAAAAAAAAAAAAAAAAAATCTTAAAACGAGGAATGCTCAGGAGAGTTGAGAAATCTCAAGTTCAAAGTCTGCACCTCAGCAAAGATGTAGAGATTTCCTTTTAAAACTTCTAAAGAAGTTTTATTTACCTGAGAAATAAGCTCTCTTTATTCTCTGATGGGATATGGAAACATGTTGAGTATCTGGAGTTGATTGCATACATTAACTGCTTCTCACATTACTTTTTCATGCTTGAGCTCGTATTTTAATTTGAAGTCAGGGAAAGGTACCAAATTAATTAAGCAACATTCCTTATAGACTGGAAGTAGATTGAATACTTTCATAGTGGTGATTCCTAGTATGACAGTTATTGCTAATAAACCTTGAGCTAAGAAAACATCATAAACGTTATGGCAGGGTAATTTCTTTCCATTAGAAAGTGACTTACATCTTCCATGTGATGTATGAGCATCACAGAGGTAAAAATGGAATCTTTAGATATGCACAAGTGTCTTTTCATAGCATAACTTTTATTTTGATTTTTCTTACAAGTTCTGGAATAAAAGTAGACCTGTCAGGATATCTCTTCATAAAATAATTTAGTGGAAAATATGAAATCGATATTTTTAGTTCACTCTGAGATCCTTTCAATTTCCTTTGAAGTTTTAGAACTTAAATTTTACAGAGTACCCTTGTTAAAGAATAACACTTCAAAATCTACCACCAGGTCATTCACTTAGCACAGCAGACAAAAATTTTTTAAAAAAAAACAAAAAACATTTTCAGTAGGATATCTTAGCTGCTAGCATTGAAAGCACAGCAATTTAACACTGTTACATGAAAACTTTTCTCCTTCTCTCAAATAAGTCTTCTATATTTTAAAAGTGAACCTGAAGGAGCACAGAGAGAGTCAGGATAGACTTGGAAATGAACAGGCTTCTTCTCTTTGTAGGAAGAATGTTGGTAGGTCTTGAATAAAATTACGAGAACATTTTACACATAGAATATGCTTAGGAAGCCCATCCTCCAGACTGTAGCTGATTCTAGTTATCACTTGCAGTGTCGTGCTTTTATACTAGTTTCTACCAAAACAATTTTCACGTTACATACTTAATTTACTTTGCAGCCTGACTGGGCTAACACAGTATTTGATATTAATGGTTAGAGGCTCCATCTCATTGATCTTATGAATTAATAATTTCAAGTCTTCTGCTTGTGCTTTAATTCACACAGCAAGGTGAGAATGCTTTTTCAACCACAAATGACTGTACCCCTGCTTGCATTTTTGACTGGATTATATTTGGGGCAAATATAGCACTTCAGAATATCCCTGAAAAAAAAACCAGCAAGCTTCTTCCCCTTATTACATATACAGGTGCATTTCTAGCAGGCTGGATTTATAAAATATAGCGTCACGTCATCCATCAGGCCATCTAACAGCTGCCGAAGCAAAACTGTGTGCCAATTCTCAGGTATACAGATATTTACTGTGTGTTCAGCCATCAGATTCACTGTGCAGAGAACAAACAGGCTCAAAAGCTCTCAGTTTCTCTTTGTCCTTTTTCCATTTTTCTCCCGGTTACACTGATCTGATAACAACAACAGGAGATAACAGACATCAAAGCAGGTGGAGCTGACAACAGAGGGCTTCAAGGAATTTTCCTTTGGAAGCAAAGTGAATAAAATATTTCTTGTAGTTTAATTCCTCCAGCAAACATTTCAAGAAACAGACAGGTTTGCCCCAGCAGCTGTGCCTGAATGGATCCCAGAAACTGCCAGGCCCAGAGCCCCTCTCCTCTGTGGGGAGTTCCCATGGAAATGCCTTTAGGCCACGTCAAACGAATTGCAGATACACATTCATTTTTTTCCTTTTGTTTATTTCCCCTCCTCCTGTGCCAGTTCATAAAGGGTTGCTCTCTCATCCTTGGGACACTGAGAATTGCCACTGGGCTACCCAGCTCCATTTACTCTGATTGTTGTATTTGAAAGACCTGTCCTACTTCCCCTGTTCTCTGGAGTGTCTGAATTGCTACATCCAATGGAAAAAAAAAAGGCAGGAGAGACTTCCAAGAGTGCAAGTTGTGAGGGGAAGCTGCTAGCCCAGAGCTGTCTTCAGCTCAGGCATTTGGAAAACAGCTTGTTTCAGGTTTTTTAATAAGTTTGCAATTTTCTAAGGAGTCTGGCAATAATCATTAAAGATAAGACATAGTGCACAAAATGCAGCAGCTAGAGGGATGTCTGCAGAATTTTGGCAGGCACTCAGTTTTGTCGTCAGTGGTTTATGCACTGATGAGACCGATTGTTGCACTGGCAATACTTGGCAATTGATGATATAGATATTTAGCAATAATCTGTGAGAAAATTGTTGAGACCTGGATAAATTTGTTGGGGGTTTTAAGAAAAATATCACTAAAATCAATCTGTTATTTGAGAAGGTTTTTTTGTTTGTTTGGTTGTTTTTTTTTTGTTTTTTTTTTTTGTTATTGTGTTTTTTTTTGTTTTTTTTTTTCAGCATGCTGCTGTACTGGGAAGAATACTATGGTGATCAGCATCTGAGGAATAACTACTGTGCAGCCCATAGATTTAGTGAGAGCATAAATACACAAATATAGAGTAAATTGCTCATTGTGAGCCTGTCCTCAGCCATTGTAAAGTCAGAGATCATCCTCTCTAGGTCATCCTCATAGTGAGCTTTCAGGCCCAGGTGGAATATGTGTGCAGTTTGGGCTACAGGACAGTGCTGGGGCAGCAGAGCCAATCTTGCATGATACAACCAAAGGAAGTTCTCCTAAATCTCTTCTTGGTGCTCCTTGTGAGTTTATTTCTGTAGAGAACCATACTTCTTACTTACATCAGTGTATGAGACTCAGAAAGTCATTGTGAAAATTATAAAAACAAGGAAAAGCAGGTGATTAGCAGTACCCGGCTTTGCAGCATGTCTCAGTGACAATGCTTCAGGTCTGTTGATCAAATCGATGTGTTGCCCAACTAAACAGCATACAGCTCCTCTATCTATGTCCCGTAAAGACAGACAAATCCTATTCTCAGCAGGAATCTGTGGATTTTTTGTTTCTTAAACATTTTTTTTTAGAGATTTTTTTTTTTAAACTTGCAGCTGTTTATATATTATTGTGTAATCTTTGTCTTTCAATCTAATTACCAAGTCAAAAATCGCTAAATCTGCCTTATAATTATGGAAATATCTGCCACTTCACAAAAAATAAAAATAAGTCATACAAGAAGCATCCACTGTGGTTCTCCAGTGCCTCAACCTTCTGTCTGTTGCTGTTCCAGCTACAGAGCGCACTTGGCACAGCACAGCACGTGGAACGTTTCCCCTTCTTTGACAAATGCTGTGAATCAAAGAATTGCTGTGCAAAGAAGATTAAAAAGAAGTTGATGATAAAACAAATGCTAGCGGTGCAATAAAGATCACATGTACTCTAGGCCACACATAATAATGATGCATATCTGTATGATAGGAACATCTCACCACTATAAATTGCCAAACATTCAATTTTTCTCATACTGAACATAAACAAAAACTTTTCTCCCAGTATAGCTCACCAGAAGTTCTTCTATTATTCATGTGTGAACACTAACTGGAATGAATAAAATGTTCTCACGCAGAAACAAAGATAATGAATCATGAAGTAAGATTTAGGTACGAGTGCTTAAGCACACTATCAAATTACCAGGTGTCAGCTGATTCGTGAGCAGCATATGTACATACACTTGTTTCACAGGTTATTAAATAAACGTAGCCCTTTGTAACAGATTTCCACAGAATGTGTCAAGTTTTCATCAAACCTAATTGGTAGGTTTTTCATAAAAATAAATTGACTGCAATTTTAATACTAACATTAGTTTTAAGTCTTAATTAATTGATTAATTTCTTTCTGTAAACAAAAAGTTATTTCATTGACACAAGACAGTTTACATAACAGATATGAAGGATACTAACAGATCAAGAACTGTGTTTGGTAATTTGTTTCTTGCTGGTGATATATTTTTTTGTAAGGAATAGCAAAGGTTCAATACTTCTGGTATGTTTTGTAATACTGAATTTTCTTTTCAAAAGAAATATTTAATGGACATTAGTCTTAGTTTTGATTCCAAGAGGAAAGAATATGTGAGGTTTCTTTTTTCATATATTAATTTATATATATTAAACTTCTTTTCCCTAAAATGTATTGAATGGGTATCTTTTACTTCTAAATGTAAACTGCTTCATTTTTTTATTCTTTACTGGGACTGGTAGATATCTTAAGCAGCTGAATCTTGTGTGTTACATTTTTGTTCTAGCTTTCTGGAAATATTAAAAAGTTTTATCTTTATTACATACCTCTGGGCTCTCTCCAATGCCTATAGTAACAAATTGAAAGATTCTCTGCCACGTATATACATGCTAAAAATTAATGCCTTAGGCATGGAAAAGCATATGGATGGAACAAGGTAAGCTGATTCTTGAGTACCTTTAAACATGAAATAAACCATAATAATCTGTGTCAGGATTCTAGTCTTTTGAAGAGCATAGAGCTGTATCAAGGTAAATTCAGGTTGGATATTAGGAAAAAGTTCCTCACCAGAGGATAATGGAACAGGCTCCCTAGGACAGTGGGCACAGCACCAACCTGCATGAGTTCAAGAGTTTGGTCAAGGCTCTCATACATAGGGTTCAAAACTGGGATCAGAAAATTGTTTCACAGTAAGCCCACCAAGAAACAGATATATTAAAAGATAAGCACAAATTCATTTCACAGATGTGTCCCATTCCTTTATTTTACTCGTGGTTTTTGAGCTAGTTTAATCCTTTTCTTGGCACTTGGTTATAGGTTTACGGAAGTGAGGAAAAACTGTCTTCTTTCAACTGGCATGCTGCCTTTCTTTTCCCAGTGCAACTAGAATATGCAAAGTACTTTTTATTGGCCCTTGGTCACAGGTTGTCAAGCTGCTGTTAAATCCTCATAGTTTCCTGTCTGTTCTTGTCATATACAGCTTTTCCATAAATTATATTTACGTGGTGCTGAATGAATTATTTTCTACCTCTAGAAAGACATTAAGGATTCATATATTTTTTTCCGTAGGAACTAATATAATATTACATAAATACTAGCATTCTCTTTTACGGGTGAAGAGACTACAAAATTACAAGTTAGTATGACAGAACTATAAACTCTTTAGAACTTGGAATGGCCTACTTCATTTCTTATATAATATCTAATAAAATACTCTCATACCTTACTGGAGATGATAATAGCTTTCACATCAGAAGTAACCAATTGTAAATATAGACCTAAAGTTTATTGCAAACTTACTGCCAAGATATATCAAGGAAAAAAATGAAATGAAATCAAGGCCCTTTTATTCTCATGTCTATCATAAATGGTACACATTCTGTTCCTTTTCTAGTTATTTTATAGCTCTGCCAGCAACAACAACAACAACAAAAATGCTACTTAGAAGCATTTTTAAGATCTCTAAGTTTAAGATCTTTTAGGAAGGGAGTGATGAAATGTCCCAAAGCGAGCAGTAATTCCATATATATGTGCCAGTTTGAAGTTTGAAAATATTAATGTACTAATATCATTTATTAACAATAAATAGCTCAGATTACTCAGATTTGTGCAGTAGCAGGAACAATGATTTGTAACAAATGAATGTAATCTAGATTACTGCAGGATTTTAGCTGCAGAATTTAGCTTAAGTAAGTTATTAATGCTGTTATCTTTTTAGAAAAAGTCATATGAGAACATTACAAATTTCAAACATAGATGCAGTCATGTACTACTGCAAAGGACAGACCTGAAGTATACAAAAATAATCTCTACAGCACAACCCATACTCTTGTACAATTTAGCATAGTTAACAACTTCTGACTTAGAATGGGATTTTCTGATCCAAAGTATTAGAAATAGTATGGAAGAAAATGTTTAGAACAAGAATATCTCACTTCTAATGCCAACACTGAAAGGTCTTAATAAACTCTCTCTCTGAATACCTTTATTTGCAAGAATACTAAAAAACATGCAAGGACATTATCACTGCCTGTGGCTGCCAACTAGAGTAAAAATGCCTGCCATTTTTCGTAGCCTGAGCTTGATCTAGGTAGGCAAGCTCTCTCGTTTTGCAGAGGGGATGGATCTTAAGCCTAGATAAACCATAAAGAATAGATATGAAGGATACCTACTAACAGATCAAGAAACATGTTTGTTAATTGGTTTCTTGCTTGTGGTGCCTGCATTTTTTAAAACATCAGCTGTAAATTTAAATCACAGCTATAGTAAAACTTTTCATGTGGAGCCTTGTTTCAGGAATCAGAAATCTGTAACTGATGTTATTTGGAGTATTAAACATATATATATGTATATACATACTTACATATACTGATAGATGTATCTGTATACCTACAGATCTATATGAGCACTACTGAAATATGAATGCCACTGCATGAATCTATAGATCAGCAATCTTTAGATATCATGTAGCTTGTCCTCATCACTTTTTTTCCCCATATATTAATTTATTGTTTGCAACAATCATTAAATCTTGCTCTGTCACTCACTTTATTTCCAATGGATATATATTTTAGGTCTTAGAAAGATAATTGTCTAAGAGGTACAGCTGATATTCGTCAGAGTGGTAATGTTACTGTACATTGGCAGTAAATGATATTTTTAAGGGCTTCTCTGGCTCTGTATGAGAGATTATCCTTTGTATATATTTTTTATTTGTTTCTAATGGACCTGAATTCAGCTTAATACTCCCTTATGAATTGTTTTTTTAGCTGTCTCTTTTCCTCTTAGTGCAGGCATATATCTCAGGTACAAAATAAAAGGGTTTTTTGTATAGTTGCAAAGCTGTTCTTAATAGTAGTTTATAATTAAAATTTAGTCACTAAATGACGCTATGCATGTCAAGCTTCCCCTTCAATCAACTTGCATTCCACTACCCAGACAGTTTGTTTGCAACAACACTCCAAATTTCCAGAGCCTAAAATGTTTAGTGTGAAATATAAAGACTGAATCTACAGTTCAAAAGAAACAATTTCTTTCACATTTGGCACGCTCTCAATCAAAATCTTCTGTGTTAGATCAAATTTTCTTGTGGTCTCTTGGAGTCACTTCAGGTACCATATGTTGAAAAAGTCCAGGTTGGAGCGGCATAGACAAGACTCAATTAATTACAGCACATAGCTAGAGAAAAAAAAACATATCCACAGCCTTTTGGCCAAATACAAATACTAATTGCTTCATGCAGCCCATCTACAAATTTAGAGCATGCAGCATTCATAACGTCAGCAAATAAGGACTCTTCACAACTCTTGACAGACAGAGGTGTATTGCATGTAAGATTTGTTTGTGGTTTATTTATTATTTGGACAATTGTCACAGCAAAAATAAAGTGTCTGCCATACACTTTATTAAACTGTACACTAGCAGTCTGAGATAGCTGACAGCTCCAAATCCTTGTAACAGGGATTAAGCTGAAAACATTTATTGTAGATTTTGTCACTAATAGGTATGACTATTTCATGCTCTTTTACAATACTTTAGTTTTAACCACTACTCAAAAATTCAGCTGCTAGATTTGGATGCTCAAATCTCCTGTTTAATTGCTCATTTTGTTGGAAAGTTGTTAGTGAATCAAAACAATTGCACACAATCTTGTCTACATAGCAGAAGAATAGATAGCTTATTAAAATTAAGATAGTTAAAACAGATGAGATATATAAACTAAGATAAATTAAGGATTAGAAAAATGAAAAACTTTGAGCAGATTTCCAAATATGATTTTAAGAAGTGATCTAGCTAGAAGTTCATGACTGAAAGACAAGCTTCCCAAAATGCATCTATTTTCATGTGAAAACTTGGACAGCCCAATTCCTGAGAAATTCTGTATATTCTAGCTCATCCTTGAATGATTTGCTCACGTCCTGCTTTGTTTCTGAATGAGTCTACTGGGACCAATCAACTAATTTATTTTTAACGTGTGGTGAGATACTGAATTAAACACCTATTCTCCCAGAAAGCACTTCTAGTAGATGATGTCAGAGAGGCCTTTATAGCAATCACTAGTGCCAATCCTTAACGGAATTCCATCCTGAGAGATTTTGATTACCTTTCACGGATCCTCCCTGCTGTGGATAGCTGATATTTCCAGGCCTGGCATTCCTGTGGATGAGATATCAAGGTTTCTAGAGGGTGGAAAGTCATGAAGTTGACATGATACAACCCATTTCCACAAGAATGCTGCTGTTCCATCCCTACAGTTCATAACTTCTGACTGCCTAACCATCTCACATCTAGAAGAATTTATTTATGTCTCCCAGCTGACAAGAAAATGAATGCGGTGAAATGATAAAAGTTTGGAATAATCTGCTAGAAACCATTGGGATTGCCTTCTAAGTGTAGGGTGAAATTTAAAGAGGTAATTCTACCACATTTTTTTCATTTAATATTTATTTAAACAAATATCCTGTTGAGGTCATCTTCTTCCATCTTGTTTGTGAAATTTGCTGCTGAGGCTCAAGTACAATGGAAAGGAGACAGGTTACTGATAAGAAGTCCTCCAAGGTATTAGTGTCTCTGCCATGGTGTAAAAAATTAACAGATGACTGAAAAGATATAGACAAAGAGAAACCAATGTGAAACTGTACTCACAGAGAAAACAAATAAGGAATAACCTTCACAATGATTTGCAGAAAGTAAAACTGCAAAACTGCATGACGAGTTGTAGAAAATCAAGCAGGGCCCACTTGAGAACTACTGCTTCCCAACTCATAAAACAGAAGATATTTTAACTCAACACTATATGCTGTGTTTTTTCAACAGAAGAATTTTGCTTTATTTTATTTATTTATTGAGCATCATGGTCAAGAAATCTGTAGGATTCTTACAATTTTATTGTAAATATTCTCCATATTTTACACAGTTGCTTGAATTTAAAGATACAGCAAATGATTTTTCATATTGATTTTTAAAATTGAGCAATTTGTGGATGTCTCTCATGATTCAAATTTCACAGCTGCCTTCTGCTTTAATTTTCTTCCTATTTTTCTGATCAAAAATATAATTACAAAAAGAGCTCTGTGAGAATACACAAGAGGTTTTAAATGCAAAATTTCACTTCTTAATGGAAGTTATTTAACATTTTCTACTTCATGCAGAAATAAAATTATAAGTGCTGCTCTGAAAGTAATGCCTTTTATTTTATTATGTTGGTCCTTAACATCAGAGGTGTATGTTGGTGGTATGGCAGTAGAGACTGAGCCTTTGTCCCAATCCCATTATATTTTGTTGCTGTGTGAGAGATGGCAGCAGGGGGTCAATCTGACGATGAAGTGCAGATGAAGCAAAGGTGTCGCATACAGTTCTACTATGAGAAAAAAAAAATCACATACATTGATATTCATCAATATTTGCTGAACTTTTAAGGAGATCAAACAGTGGATGTCAGCACTGTGAGGTGATGTGTGGTGTGTTTCGGCAGTCATGGCAGGGAAGTGGAAGACAAGCTGTGTTCTGGATGACTATGCAGATTTTTATGAGCATGTTATGCAGGCTCTTATTCATTGCTGGTTAATATGGACAGCTAATGATAGTGACTACATTAAAAAACACCATTTTGTAACTAAGAATTTGCTCCGTCGGAAGGTGTTATGATGCATTTTTTGCCTGTTGTAGTTTTGAAGCAACCTGCTTAACATTCTGAGCAGTTTGTAAGTGATGATTTGTGTAATTGAGAAGAAATATATATTTAAAAAAAAATTGTTCTTCCACCATTAATTATGTTTTTCCTCTCATTTAAAATTGATTTGTTCTCTTACAATCCCATAATATATTTTGCTTTCCAATGTCTACACATTTGTTTGTCTCATTTATCACTAAAAGAAAAGGGAAGCTCAGTGTAGAAAGAGGATGTACAAACTTCAAAGTCCAGAATGACACTATTGGTCATTAAGATAAAATAATTTCAAATAATTTACATCTATTGACTATCTGGATTCTATTATATAATGCATAATTTCTGAATGAATATTCCCATTGTGCTATTGATTGTGGTGGTGTTTTTGCATTAGAGGAATTATCTTCTGTTTCTTGAGACCATATGTGCACTCATCCACCCACATTAACAGAATTTTATAAAATCATTTAGGATAATAGTTGTGCTGAGCATCCTCAGTTCTCAGAAGGGCAAAGTGGTCTGATTTGAAGGTAAGAAAATATGATAATAATCTTACTCTGATTAGTAAACATACTAAACATACCAAACCTAAATACAAAAAATACTAAACCTAAGATTGGTTTATTGTCTAATTCATTAATTTCACTGAAATTCACATTGAGAACATACTTTAAAATGGATGTCTACCAGACACAGAGAGTAAAAGATGACAAAATGCTATACTAATGATCTCCCAGATGAACTTACTGGCAGTTTGACCCTCTGAAAGTTGACATATGACATCTATCCTGGAAATTAAAGAACTATAGTCACTAGCTTGTAATATGAGTAGCTCTTTACGTGTGCATCAGATTCAAGCAGAAGGCATTTAGCTAATGTTAAAAGGAAAGATATTTCTGTTACAAAATATCTTCAGTGTTATAGTAAAGAACCATTTCATGTATTGTATTCTATCTTCTTGCTTTTTAAAAATAATGAACATTAGTCAGCTATAGGTATCTGAGAGCTGTTTTGGCATATCAGCATTAGCCTCACTGGGTAGAAACTCAGTCCCTACATGCAAATACAAATGATTAGCTTTTTTCAAATTGAGTTTGCCAATATTCCTTTTTTTCTCTGCTCCTTCTAATTTAATATTGCCTTGAGTGCATGCTATTTCCTTGTCTGGGTAAGAAAAAAACAATCACAATGAGTGTAGCTAAATGGCGATTTGTCATTGCATTGCCTGAAAATTGAAAATGATAAATATATTGTTGCTAGGGAACAGTTTCAAAAAACAAAAATTTCAAAGTACAGTATTTATATGCATTAAAAAAATGTTCCAAGTATAATCCCAAGGCAATGCAGAAACCTGAAAAATGTTCTCTTGTGGGGTTAGAAGATGAAGGGAACAAAAACCTATAGGCAGATGCAATTAGTTAGAAGCCTAATTTAACAGAGGAACATTTAAATACACATCCTTATTTTAATATATTCATATACTGTTCATAGAATACCTTTCCAAGACTTTATCAAAATCATAGTTCAAACATAATTGTGACCCCCATGTTTCCATCTGGTCTTCAAAAACATCGTCCACATGAAGATATATATGTTAGAATAGAACTGGTGTGGTGTGGCCAGCAAAGTTTTTCATATTTGAACAGATTTATTGTAAAACAAAACAAAACAAAAAGCATTAATGTAGTCATTGGATAATTTTTTTTTTGGGAAGTCTCATTAACATGATGTAATGGCAGCTTGAGAAAAGTTGGAATGAGGTAAGAGCTGGACTGAAATTTTTCAGAAACCACAAATGTTTTTGCATGGTCCTGCTAAACGTGTAAACCTGTACCACTGCAGAAACTTCTGTGTGGGCTAAATCTCTTCAAAACTAGAGAAGTCAGTATTATGACCAGTCTCAGACATCCACTCTGAGACCTCCACAAAGCTTGTACTCAATAATTCCCTTATTCCAAAGTGATCTGAGATATTTTCTGTAAAAACCCCTAGGTTGTATTTCAGAAACTTCCTTAGGAAGTCCAAATCTTCTACCCTTGTTCTTCAGGGACAGAATTTTTGAGCAGCTGTTTTCTGATTATTGGTTCAGATCAGCCAGAAGAGGCAAATAGACCCTTAAATGCCTGCAACAGCAGTAGCAGTAGAGAAGATATCCTTCATTTTACCAGTTGAGACTTTAAGGACCACAAATAAATTTTGTTGCAGAAAAGAAGCTTCTAAGATTTCAAGCAGCCAAGTCTTACACATGCTTAAAACCACTGAGTGAGATTCTCAAGTAATCTAAATACTTATTACCAGCCTGGCAACAGTGTGGTTCCTCTGAACACATCAGTTGCTAGTCCAGAAAAGATATTGTAGGCTGTCCTCTAGAATTGTTTTTTTGCTTTGCAAGAGGAATCTGTTTCCATAAGTAACTAATGAAGGTGGCGAAAGTCTATTGAGAAATAAAAGTAATAAAATAAAATTATGGAGCCAGAACTCAAGCGGTTCTTGGTGAAACAAGGAAAAGAGTGCTGAGGGATTCCTGCAGTCCAAGTACATGAGAAAATCTATGAAAGGGTAGTTCCTTTTCCATAGAAGACTAACTCAAATATTACCTTGGTTATTTCAATAGAAATGAATTGGATTTTTCAAAATGTGAACTTAGATCATTTCCTAAATATCAACCAACAAAATTTTCATTGTGATTGGAAGAATGTAATAATTATACTGGACGTTACAAAACATGCAGATAGAAAATATGTACCTATTCCTCTAGTTTGTTCTTCCTGCTCCCCCTTCTTCTTGCATATCCCGTATATTATGCAGAGCTCTAGATTTCTGAGCCTTTTCAGTCTGTTTCCTGCCCTGGTTCACAATCTTACGAGTTGCAAGATCCATTCTTCCTGGAAGTAGTACTTATAGCTTGTTAGCCCGCAGATCAGTGTGACTGGAAGTTCCTTTTCTTATTGCTGTCTCCCGTGTTAGAAGTCCTCCATCATATAACTCTAGTGGAATAAGCATTTCTATGTTCCCACATGCTCTCATAAATTAGTGTGACAGACCAAGCTTGATTTCCATCACTGCCTCTTCAGACACCCCTAAATGAGCAGACATCCTCCTTCTTCATAACCTTACAAAATGTATTCTGAGTACAGAAAGATTAGAGCTCTCTAATATATAAATATATATATATCACTGATTTTAAAGTCCTGCATTCTTGCAAAGTAGAATAGGTAATGATCATTCATATCGGAACTGCACTTTTTCAGTAATATAATTTATGATTAAAATAAGTAGGGCAGAGCAACTGAAATGCAATACATTTTAATATATTAGTACGTAATTACAATTTTCAGTTTATTACTATAAGCTTTATTCTGAAACCAAATGCTAAATGGAAAAAGTTCTTAGGTATCCAAGGTGACAAGTACATCTCAAAAGGCTACACATCACTCATTTTTACCTAGGGAGATTATTAAATTTCATGCCTGAAAGCATTGGTTTTTTAACTCCGTACAGATTCACAGCTTCAGAAACAGCTGACCTGAGCTGACAGGTATTTCATAGGCCTCTCTAGGACTCTGAGTGTATGTAGTCGTCTGGGTTTTCTCAATCCTATGGGATTTTCAGTCTGGTGCAAATTGGATGTTAGTGTTCAAATGCTTTTTTTTGCAGCTAACTGCAAACACATTTCGCCAACTCCCTGTACCAACCTAAAACCATATCACGGAATTAGCGTCACAATGTGCATCAAAATGAAAACAGCCCAACTGATATTCTGGATCATCACAGAAACTTTACAGTGCAACTTCAAAAATGTTCAGCTAAACTTCAATACAGCTTTCAAAATTTGAGGGTACTTAAAATTGTAGTGGTACTCTGCTGATAAAAGTAAGCAAACTCTGAGGTTTGAGCAAATTGCTCAGTGTTCAGTACAATTGAATTCTGAAAATTTCTATGGGTAAAGACAGTCCTTCCAAAACAGTCCTTGGAAAATAGTTTGGTTGTTGATGGTTGGACTAGATGATCTTAGCAGTATTTTGCAGCCTTAATTATTCCATGATTCTAATCATTCTCATTTTGATCCCCATCCCATTCTCCATGCAGGTTTCCTTGCTACAGCTTGTGACCACTGAATATGAAGTCGTCATAATGTGATATGCATAACATAAATTCAGACTTTGAAACTATATTTATCATAGGCATTAGGTGGGATTTGAAGTCAAAAGGATTTTTAATGGTGGTTTTGTTTTGTTTTGTTTTGTTTTCTATAGGCAAAAAATTTGTGTATCTAAAACAGAAAACATACAGTAAAATTGATGATTTGGCCTTGGGATTCGTCTATGAGATTAATTTGTTTAAAAAAGTTTTCTCCAAGAGATCTCGATTAGTTCAAAAAGATCTGCTAGGAAAACACTTTGTGATTAACAAAAATACGAACAGTTGAAGGAAAAATGAATGGAGGATGGAGGAATAATTCCTTGTCCAGACTTCTGAAACGTTTACAGAATCTAAATAAAAGTTGATCCTAAGCTGGAGATATTTGGAAACAACCACTGGAAAGTAAGTAATCTCTTTCAATAAGGGAAGAGAAGGCAGGGGAGAGGGAGGAAGGGGGAGTTGGTAGAAGTAATCTCAGGGAGAGAAACTGTTTCCATACATGGTACGGACCTTAAAGACCATTGAGTTCCAACCCCTATGCTGAGGCAGGACTGCCACCCACCAGAACAGGTTGCTCAGGTTCCCATTCAATCTCGCTTTAAACTCATTGAGGTTTGGGGCATCCACAGCTTCCCTGGGCATCCCGTTCCATTTCTTTACCATCTCCTGAGTAAAAAATTTCCTCCAAACACCTAATCTAAATTTCCCTGTTTTAACTTAAAAATGTTCCCCCTCCTATTATCACTATTTTCTTGTGTAAAAAATTCAGACTCCATCCCTCTTTTTTTACAAGTCCCTCTAAGACGTTTCTCAGCAGTTTTCTCCAGGTTGAACCAGCCCAGCTCCTTTAGCCTTTCTCTGCAGGAGAGGTACTCCAGCCTTCTGATCATCTTTGTAGCTCTCTTCTAGATCCACTCAAACAGCTCCCCATTTTTCTTATGGTATGGCCCAAGACTTGAATGCAGTATTCCAGATAGGAACTCTGGAGGATAGAGCAGAAGGGAACAATCACACCTTTTGGCTACAGCTCTTTTGAAGCAGTCCAAGATGCAGTTGACGATCCATACTATAAGAGCACATTACTGTCTCATGGCAAGCTTTTCATCCAGCATAATCAAGGTGCAACATCTCGGTCTTGCTGAATCTCATTTGGTTCAGGTGGAACCACTTTTCAAGCTAAACTGGAGGAGGAAGAGGGTGTTGGCTGGAGAGAACACTCTTTTACAGTGCGTGCTTATATTTTATCTATCAGTTGCTTTCATTTCATTTCATACGCTCTGCATAGTAAAAAAAAAAAAAAAAAAAAGAAGTAGAAAAATTAGTATCCTAAGATTATTTTCTACATTGTAATCAATGGCATGGTCTTCTTTTCAGTTCTCTGATGTTTCTCATTGGTTCAATCAAGCCAAAATGACCCTGCTGTGAAGTCATCTGATAAAGATGAAATTATTTAATTTTTTCAAAGTCTGGGCAGATAGAGAAAAGGCTTTCTAAATCTTTATATAATGGCAGAAGAAATTCAACATGGAGAAATGTAAAGCAGTATAAATTAGTAAAAGTTTTCTTACATATAGATAAAGTTCCGAGAAGAAAAATGAAAGTTATTGAAAGAAGATAAAAAAGTTTCCACAAAAAAAAAAAAAAAAAAAAAGATTAAAATATAATAGGAGTTATCTGACTTATGGATCTCCCTTTCTCCTTTTTTTTTTTTTTCTTTTTTTTTGTGAAAGCTTCTATAGTTAAAGGCATATATTAAATTAGAAATTCTAAAGCAGTTTTATGCTCTTCCCATAATGTATGTATGGGAAAGCAATTACAGACAGTAAGGGTAATATATTTGCAAAATTTCAAGGCAATACTTTTTTTGTGTGAAGTACAATTAATCTGGAAACTCACTATGGAAGTTGTCATTTTCCTTATGGTTTAGGACATTAACTCCTCACTTCCCTTGACAAGTAAAAATAGTTATGCAAAAAAATCTGGTATTATTGTGAACTACACTTTCCTTTGAAATGCTACTTATAGTCTAAAATCTTCTGAATTCTGAATTTTAATGCTGGTATAGTGAGAAATAAGTCTCAGGTGGTCAAGCATTTCCCAACAAATTCATTTCTGCTCCAAAAACAATCCTCTTAGCAGGGTAATTTAACTTGTGCTTAATTTCAGACATGCGTTGCTTTGATATCCGTGTTATCCCTTGAATCTGAAGTTAACTCCAGAGGAAGGGGAGAAAGAAGATGGTGGAATGTGTCTGCACCTCTGGGAGAGAGCAGATTTCAGCACATGGCATTTGCATAGTGACATATAACAGAAGAAAACCTTTCGTGAGCGGCTCCGTAAGGGGGATATAGAAAGGCAAAATTGGAGTTGCGTGTTTTTTTTTTCCAAATGCTTCTTACTTCCAGACAGAGCTTGGGAAGAAATCGCTCAGAGGATCGGTCTTTTCCTTAGGGCCTTTCTGGATTTTTCAGGCATGTTTTCCACCTCCTTGTTCTAATAAAAATGCTAAATTAGCAACTTTTGTCCCTGATGTAGTGTGGGATTTATACAGCTTTACTTGACTGTTAAACAACCATACTCAGTCGTGTATCTCAAAACACTTTTACAAAAAGTGTGTGATTGATTTCATAGATTTTCAAAATATCCTGACTTCTCATGCCAAAATCAAAATACTAAAAATATTTCTTTCTTATCTCAGCAGAGTACATTACAGGTCCCCACATTTTGATTATATGTCAAGCTTCATGCACATAAAATAGTTTAGGATGTAAATGATAAAGGGGTTTTAAAATAACAGCAGATAAATCTCTTTTTTTCTAATAGTTTTCAAAACATCTGAAAGTCTCAAAAGTGTCATTCTCTGAAAGGAAATCAATACATTTTACTGTTCTCCCCCAATGTTCCTTTTTTCATTCTACTAGGGATGATTGAAAATTTGACATATAACAGAAGATTAGTTTCAATCTTAATTCTAGTATAAGAAGTTACTTATTCAAATCATTAAAAAAAGAGAAGGGAAAAAGATTATGTAGATAAAAGCAGTAGGAATTTTGGATGAGCTGAGATTTTACAAGCCTTGTTAGGCATGGTAGGACAGTTATATATCCCAGTCCAGTATGGCTGATTGATTTTTATCTGCAAATTGTTATTGACTGTGAATGCTAGATGCAGGTTGTTGTTAAAATCAAGAGCACTGTGCATTCTATTTAGAGAACAGTGGTTGCATAATAAATCTGTTTTCCCATAAAAACCATGCAATTAGTATTAATGACTTCATCAGAAGGAGCAAGAGCAGGCTAAAAAAGTTGCCTGAGATACCGGGTTGAAAAACACCATTAAATAAAGACTGTCATACAGGAAGAGCTAGATGCTCTCAAAGCCTGAAGAAAATGTGAGAGCTGATAAAAATTGTACAGATACCAGCATGCACCTCTAAGTACGTACAGGACTTTTTGATGAAACAGTAACACACTAGATGCAAAAAATTTGAACATTTGATGTGAAAGACCAGGGTACACTGATAATTCGGAATGAGTGCAACCCACCAGTAGAAAGTGGCCACATGTTAGGAAGATTAAGTCTTAAGAAGAGTTATCCTTAATATGAAATTATATTTCTGCTCAGTAAAGACACGGAATTATTTGTTAAAGTACAACAGGCTGGGTATCTCACGTTACAATTTTACACTGAAAATGCAGAGCTAAACAGGTGGAGAGAAAGACTGCTAGGAGGGTGAGACTGGAGAGCTTGCTGTATAGCAGGAGCCAAAGAAAGCTTCATTTGTTCAGCCAAGCAAAAAAAGAGAGCTGATGGGGTATATAATTACTGTCTTCAACTGCATCTAAGGAATAAACACATGGAAAGGAAAATGAAAACAAGAGTGAACTTAACCCAAACATATTTTTCTTTATTATTGAAGGCATGCATTTTGAATGCATTTACATTTTATTAAGTGTCTTCATCTTGTAGAAGACAAACAAGGAAATTGACTACAAGTTAATAATAAAAGATATGCATTCGATAGCTTGTCTGGTTTGAGGAACACTGCGCAGTGGGAAGGAGTTCCATGTAGAAAAGGGGAAAATATTGTTTGTTATGGACAATAGGGACTACAAAATAGTCTCACTTCAATGAGCGTCAAGCAAGCAATAACAGGATTGCAGGTCATTAGAGGACATCATGCGAGAACGTTCATGTCAGTTAATTATAGTTACAACTGTCCCTTACTATTAAAAATTTACAGTCAAAATCCCCAAAGTTAGCTATCATTAACATACAATGTTCTAACTTTCAGTGGACAGTTCAGACAGTGTAACAGCAAAAGTTCTCAGTTAAAAAATAAAAAATGAACTAAAAATCTAAGAACAATTTTATCCACAATGTGAGCTTTTAGAAAGCATAATTCTAATGCAAGTTCTCTGAAATAATCATACAGTATTTGTATTCAAGTCAGGGGATTTCTTGCTTGTGATCTGATCAAGATGCATTTGAAGCTTGGTCATGACTTCTATTTTCTGCTAAATATAATTAAAACTGTATTGAAATTTGCAAGCTGCACTACTCATTAAGCATTTGCAGATGTAATACCATGACAATCACTGATGCTCTTCTGTTTTGGAAGTTGCCATTACCGTGGTAAAAGACATGCTGAACAAATAAATTGTCTGCACACTGGAAAATAAAAGCATGACTAAGGCTGAGAAAAGAAGTTCTCTAAATTGAACCTCACCTGTAATGAAGCTTTATGAAATTCTCCTGAAACTAAACACATTCTTGGAAGTGCCTAACAAATAAAGTCTAAGGCTGGCTTGAAACACAAATAGAAAGTGATTTTTTTTCCCTATCCATATTAATTCTGGAAGTTTTTATTTCTAACATGTTTCTAAAGTTTGAAGTCCTTTATGAAGCTTTCCTTTATAATATAAGCTTAAGCATCATCTTAAGATATGAAATTGGATATTGAATCTAAATGATCATCAAGAACAGCATGAATTCATGATCAAGGAAGATTCTTCCAGAAATGTGCAGTTTTGACAAAAAAAAAGTGCAAGACACATAGTTTACACCTGAGAAATACAAAACACACTTTCCCGTATTCAAAGTTTTTTTTTTTCTCTGCTGTTCTAGCTAAGCAAAATTCCTTCTTTTTGACACTTTTTTTTAACACTTGCCTTCTACTTTTATGCTCATTGTCAGGCAAAAAATAAAAGCTTTTATTTATCTAGATCTTAATCCAAGCCATTTGTACAGGTAGGTTTGTCAAGCCTCAGATCAAATTTCCCATGGAGAGAAAATCCATCTAATGGAATAATTAGCTTTTTTTCTTCTTTTTCTTCAAGGACAAGAACTTTGATCACTAGTTTAATGAGTAGAGTAGCACTTCCCATGAATCTTTTTTTTTTCTTTTTTTTTCCTCTCAGTTCAAATAATAGAGTAGATTTTAGGTATTTCCCTTGGCGGACAGTGAACTGTGTTTACTTAAAACTCTCTTCTTGTTTTTATGAAGTCTATAATCAATTTTATGTATCGCAGCTTGACAGAGTCACTTGTGATTTTGAATAGTTGTTTATCTCTTTCCAGTGCTATTCTTGGCTGATGGCCTGGCAGAAGTATCTAGATTTGGAAAGGTCAAAGAGAAATTCAGTGTTAAAGCCATGACAATCTGCAGGTGGAACTGCATGCTTTCTGAACTACAGAAAATGCCAGGAGAACTATCTTAAAATATTTTAAAAATCTGTAAAATAATTGAAATGAACAATGCATGTATTCCTGTGATACAAAAATATCAAGGGAAAAAAAAAACCATTTATGCTTTGTCTGTAAATTGTTGTATTCATCAGAATTTTTTTACACTTCTGTTTGAATAATTGAAATATGACCATGTTATTTTCTGTATTAAAGACCAAACATACTAATGGGACCAGCAGGCAGATAGGCAGTGAACCTCATGTGCCCAGTTTGCCTTCGAAAATGAATTGAATTTAAACTGGGCTACAAAAACTGCTGCACAGCTTTCACGTAGAAATTGTACTGTTAGTGCCCCAGACACTTTATTCAGGCTTTTACACCTGTACATAATGCAAGGTTCATAAAGAAATGCATCTATAGCAAATGGATGTAGCATAGCAGAAGAACGGAAGTATTTACGACCAGATAAATGCCAGATAATGTATTGGTAAAAATATTTGAGGGGGAAAAAAAAAATAAATTAATAACCTCATATTAACATTCTTCCTTTAGGTCAAAGGAACATTTGAGATTCCAGATTAGTCTTGCACATTTCTTTTCTCAAATTGGTGAAAATGTTCAGTTTATTTCACTTTACAAATCAGAGATATCAGGAAGCCAGGTGCTGAGGCTGTTACTGTGAATCCCATAGCAATAGCCATTACCTAGTACCATTACCTAGCTGCCTCACTTTTCTTTCCAAAAACTCTTCCCTATCAAATGAAGCATGCATTTATTTATTTTTTCCCCCCAGGGATTTAATTATCAGCTTGAAAAATCTACAGTTTCATTTGAGAGAGGTTCAGGTAGAGTTCTTTTCAATAATGATGGTAAAGATAAGAACCTCAGCACTATTCATGATGTTTCTTTATCAGCTAACGGCAAAGATTTTGTTAACTGTAACTGCAGCAGTTGTTCTTATGTTCCTGAACAAGCTTGGTTTTTTTTTTTGTTTTGATTTGTTGTTGTTTTTTTTTTTTTTTTTTTTAAACTGAGTATTTTCATGCATGTATGAACAGGTATCTTTTAGAAAAAAATACAACAGTACTCACTGCTTTAGCTATAAACTGTATTTTTCGTATACCAGTGAGTTACATTTCTCCTTTAATGATATCGGGAGACAAAAAAAAGAGCTACAATTTTTTTTTTTTTTAATTATCATTATTTACAAATTTTAAGCAATCAGAGCTAAAGTAGTAATTGTTTTTGCTGGTTAGTAGTAAAGCCCAGCAAGTTTCAGCCCTGCCAGCTTGGAAATGTCACCTCTGAGGATGCTGCAAAAATGGTGAATGGTACTGCAACATTAAGAGTCACGAGAACGCTGTTTGGAAATTCAATACCTGTGCATGCTAAATAAATGCACAATTATAGCAATATTTCAGAGTGTTTAAAAGAAACTTATTTAGAAGTGAAAGACCATTGATTATCAACAGATGTGACTTTGTACCCATATTATCACTATCTGCAAGTTTTTATCATGGGGTAAACAGAGCATCTTAATCTCTTATTGTTCATCTTCTATATTTATGAGGTCCAGAAACTCCACATTTACTCATTTATTTTCCTTCAGAAAAAAAATCTGAAAGCTAATGCAAACCAATAAAAAAAATACTAAATGGATCTCTAACTTGATAGTTGTTAAAAACTATTTATATAAAAATGATAAGTGCATTCACATTAACCCCAAAGTTGTACTGAAAGCTCGCTTTCATTTGGACAAGCAGTTAAATTCAGAGTAGGAGCATAAAATAAACGAGTTTTTTTAAAAGTATATATGATTTTCCAGCTAATATATTTTATAAATTGAACACATTGACATGGAAATATTCATTAATACTTGCTTAATGTCAATTAGTTCTGCCAGTGTTTGAAGTTTAGACATTACTATTGGCAGCTGAACTCATTAAATTCATTAAAAAATTTTTGTCTTCTCACAATCTTAAAGTCTTTTAACAAATTCAAAGTAATTTTATATCCTCTGTACCCATCTTTTACCAGATCCTCCCTGTCTGTCTGCCTTTCCTCACACTGCCCAAACTACACCACATGAAAATGTTCACTCCTTTTATTTTCAGCAGCTGAACTAATGTTGAATTTCTTTGTGTGATATGTGTGGATGGTGTGACCAAGTCTTATCAGGCTATGTTGCCCCTGTGCACTTTGGGCATTGTATTTATTTCTACTCTTTCTTTTGCCACAGCAAGGACTCATGTTTGGTTTCCAGCAGGAGAAAGATGGGATCTGGGAGAAAGCACAGATCATGATTGGCGAGATTCCTTTCTGTAACTTATTCTGACCTTATTTTGTCCTAAGTACATAAATATTACTAAGACGGTACAATTGCTCATTTAAAAAAATATTTCTTTTTCCCTGAATAAATAGGAACATTCCCATTCAAATGTCAAAATTTTGAGATAAAAAGCTTGGAATAGAATTTTGATCAAACATTGTGATTATTTATATTGCCATGAATAGGCAAATAATCACCAAAAGGCTTTAAATAGTTAAGCGTAAATTATTTTCTACAAGGACTGTATGCTATGCAACTTCCTTAGTTCTCTTCATTTACAAATTACCTGAGGAAGGAAAAAGAGGTAGCTGTTTATCTGATGTATCTGATACATTTCAGAAGTCCTGTAAAGAAGCTGGGTGGCTCTTTGCAGGCAGATGGTTTGGGCATCAGCCATCATTTTCTCCACCTCACGGCAGAAGCAGGTAGAAAGTAAATATCTTCATCAGGAATGAGAAATTATTAGCATGCCTCTTAAGAGTTTAATACTATTATGGAATGCAAAACTTTATACAAGTATTTATACTATCATCAGTATTTTAAAATATGAAATGCAAACATTTGTTTCCCCCATGTTCACAGGGAAAATATGTTTCATGAAGAGCAGCACATTAACTAACATTTTATTATTTCTGCCAATAGGTGGCACTAGGAATTTTCACATGAATGTAAACGAATGCAACATTCTGGATTTAGCCATCCAAAATGATCCTCTATAAACACTTTCCTTCATAAAGTATTTTGGAAATATCATGAGTGGTATCCTTCAGTTATTTACAATAGGGCAAATTCACAGTTTTGAGAGGAGTTGCTACAGAAATGTAATTACAAAGAAGAAGAATTAATGTTATTTATATTACTTTTCATGTTGTCAACACTGGGAGAAGTTCCCAGCTTGCTGTTTTCTAAGTAGTTTACTTTACATCATTCTACACCAATTAGCCAGAATTACTCTATGGGTTCTTTAAGATATTTACCAGAACATAACAAATGCTGTAGTTTAGCTATTTTATGCACACTTTATACAAATTCTGTCCACTCTTGTTCAAAGGAAGAAGAAAAGAAAGACATTCACAATCTGTCTGAAAAGATCCCTCCTGAGGGCAACACATCAGCAGCAGGATGTTCTCAGTAGATTCCTTCCTTTTGGCATAGAGTCTGATGGCTAAATGTTCTTCACAGGAGGACAATCTGCGAGCAAGCTATTTGGCTCCTTTCCAAAGCAGCTGCAGAGTGCTGACCTCTAGGACATGATGCCAAGAAGCTTCTGCTGGTTCCAGTGGGAGGTGGCCATCACTGAGAGCATCAGAAAATGTTACGGCTCTAGCAGGGATGAGATGCTTGCTTTTTTATTTCAATTTAATATGACTTAAAAAAAAATCACCTGCTCTCTGCAACTGAATTCTAAGTAACAAATAACTACTCTTCTAATGATTCTATTCTGACCTTGCTGATAGTCAATGTATTTTTAATGGACTGAGGCTATAACTGTTCTTCTGACACCTAAGAGGAATCTAGTGACATAGGATATTTGAAAAGATGCACTCTAGTGAAATCTCACTGCATGGAAGCCAAAATAATATTTGAAACTTGATATGAAACAGACTGAATAAAAAAAAAGAACAAAAACATAAAAAAGGAAGGAAGGAATTTTAAAAAAAATAAGAAATCTCTTCACAAATATAAAAAAAACAAATTAAAAAAAGTAGTCTGAAATCAGAAAATGAAGGATGAAAAGGCAGCACAAAGAAGTATTAGAATGAAAATAGGAAAAACAACAAAGATGTAGTAATGTCAATTATCTGAATAGCCTATTCAGAAAATGAAAATTATTGCTAGAAGGATACATTTTTCAGCATCCAGGTGGGATCTGCTGAACAGCATGTTAACAAATATTCTTCTGTAGGAATAGTTCCCTGTGTACTCTATAAACTACATCCCTTCTGTGAGCAAAGAAAAAAAAGGATAAAAATGGCAGAGCACTTGGCAAGGCAAAGTCTGCTGTGTTCTTTCCCCCAGAACTGTCCAATATGATGCTGGGGCAGTGCGGAGCTCTGCTAACCAACCCCATTGACCAGAAAGCCACCATGAGTAGGCTCCACTTAGTTCACACTGAATATATTCTCACCTCTACTGGTTATCTTGGGCAGCCTGAAGAAAATCTAGTTACAAGAACTTGCAAAAAAACCACATTGTCAGCTTGAGGCTAGTGCTAAGTGTGACATTTTATCTGGAACAGTTCATTAAGAAAATATCTCCAACCATTCAGCAATGTGATCACTCTGGGGATCCTCAATTAGATAGCAAGCTGGTCAGCATCATGGATAGTCTTCCACTTCAGGTCCAGAGAAGCACAGAGAGTAACACCTTGTCTGAGATCTATTTCTTTGTACCCAAAGTGCATTCACATCACCCATGTTTCTGTTCCCTTCCAGAGTCTAGTCACCTGTTTTCCAGACATATTTACTTCTCCCTAATAGATCCTTCCCATTAGGCTTGCAACAAGCAAGTGTATTTCAGGAGAGATCCATGCTAGTAACTCCTTTTAGGAAGAAATAAAAATATGTAGGAAGATCCATTGTGAATCTCTGACAGAATGCTTTTGCTCAGCCTTAATTCACTAATGACTTTCAACACATTTTAGTATACACAACTGTGGTGCAACACATGCTTTCATGGAATAGGATAAGAACATAAATACCACGTGGCAAATACTGCATGTATTTATCACAACTGATAAAACTGAACAAGTTTAACAATTCTATGTTGAAAAATAGGAAAAATATACAAACAAACCTAGAGAATCTAAGCATGCAAACTCAGTATTTCTCAATATTATTTAATGACACAAGTTGTTTTCATGTTTTCTTGTGGGATTTTAATACAATTTACATTGACATCTGACAAATGATTTCTGAAAGAGTTTATATGACATCCAATGTGTTACAAAGTTTTATAACAGACTTTGCAATAGCTTTGATATTAAATTTGCATCACAGCCTTTTTTCAAATCAAATAACATTTTGAAAGCACTAAAATGATTACCATGTAGAACCACTAAAAAAAAAAATATTGATTCATTTGGTATTTTTAAAGACCTCTGCTATTTACCAAGGTCTCTACTTATCTCAAAGTTTTGAGCTTGCTATGTTGTCAAAGCTTTCACTTTTTAAAATACGTCTTCCTGAATATTAATATTTGTTTTGTAAAGCACATTTTCTTAAAATTGTTTTGCAATGTTATATAAAGTCTTCTTAATGGCTTATTAGTACTGAAAAGTTTTATCTTACTGACTTTGCCATTTTAAATACACAAGATGTCTACTTAGTATTTTCAGCCATTACTTTTCAAGTACAGGAGACTTTTGTTAGAGGATAATACACTTTTCCTTAATTCTTATTTTTATCTATTGCTGCTGCTCATTACTCAAAAGCATCTGTTAGTATAAACTCTTTCTGTTATTATGAGTACTACTGAGCACTTTTGGATTCCTTATTATGCCTTTCACTATTCCCTTTCAGCAGCTTGATTATATACCACAGGACCCAGGCCCCTTGTGCTTGTGCATATTTTCTTATGTGCCAATTAGGTACAACATGCTTCTTCTGGGAACAAAGGTGAACTGCAGAGCATGGAGCAGGATGCTTTTTTCTGACCCTGTCCAGCTGTTCTTTCTATTCTTCAGATCTGAAACTCCATTTCTTTCTCATCCTGTATTATGAGATTGTGAGCAAAATTTTCTCTTAAAAACAGACTTAAAAGCTGTTATTATTGTGATTTTTTACTTAATAAAATTCAAGTTTACATTCACAATGATGCATCAATTAATTGTGGTTATCTTATTGCACTGTAAGCTGAATTATTCTTTTTTAGGTTAAAACTTATAAGCTACATAAGCAAGGATTATTCATTATTGTGATGATTTTGACCTTGGATTTTACGACACAAAATGCTAAAATTACTGCTTTTGCATGAAATGACATCCTGCTTTTCTTTCAAGCCCTGAAGTTCTTGACAGAAAATTTATTCAGATTATTTATTCAGTAGCTTTGAGTGTGTTTCTCCTGTCTTCTGGCTAAGCTACCAATCATTAGGTGAGTTGCAGGCTAAGACTGAGGAATCATGCACCATGTACATTTTGTCAGAACAGTCCCTTTTCCCTAACCTATAGAAGACAAGGTTAGCAAAATAAAATCTTCCTAAAGGAGAATTAGAAAGATGGATATGATTGATTGCTGAACACAGTTTTCTTCTCTTGTTTTGTTCTTTTTTTTCCCCCCATACATTGGCAGCAGCACAGAATATAGATTTTACAGACAGGATGTTTTTCACAGAGAAAAACTGAATGACTTAGTTAAGGTTTTGAGGCCCAGGTTTTATCCGTTACTGAGAGACTCATAAGAAATGCTGAGGGTCCCTAATCCCTACTGGACTGATGAAAAGATGCCTCAGATCTCTTCAGAAACATATGCATAATGGATTTTTGAGTCATCTCTGATATTCAATATTAAAAACACACCTTTTATGTAACTAAATTACCCAAGAAGATATATGGACTGTACCAACTTTTTCCTGAACTATTTTAAGCATCTATTATGCTTGATTCCAAGGGGTCAAATTTATCCTGTCTGAAAATTTGGATTTTATACATATATATATATACACACACACACACACCACTTAAATCCAATAGCAATCTAAAACATTTTTTTTTTGTATCATTTCCCAAGAAAAACAATAGAGAAGTTTTGTAAAAGAGATATAAGGAACTTCCCTGATTATCAAAGGACCTGTCCTAACATCTATGGCAGGTCAAAAAGCAATGTTCTGATGCTCACCACACAGGTTCCCTTAAGACAAGAAGAATTCTGCCCCATTACTCCAGTTTCAGACTGAGCAACTTCAATTTAAAACATCCCATTTGACATCACCTTTTCCATTAAAACACAAATCAAAGGAATGTTTCTTCTTATACCCTAAAACTTCTGAGGTTTAAATGCAAAGCTAATTGCTCCTCATGTGAAATGCCACTAAATAGGGAAATAGGTTTCACTTTGCTTCAGTGGAATTGCAAAGTAATTTTGTCATGGTCTTTTACGCTACTTAAATTGAGCTTCTTACTACTCTTTATTATATGTCATTAAATTCATGAAACATTGATTCATGTCTTGATATTGAGTGACTAGGTGATAAAGTGACAGATGAAATTCAACATTGATAAGTACAAAGTAATTCTCTCAGAGAAAAACAAACTGTACTATACATGCCTAATGAGGGACTTTAAAGAAACCACTGCAACCTTGAAAGAAGAACTTTAGGTCATTGTGGATAAGACTGTAAAACGTTACTGTAGAAAGGCAATAGAACGTTAGAAAATGCTACAGAAATAAAACAAGAGTTGGTATATTGTTGCATTGCCTGCTACGGTACTGACCTAAAACCAGGCCAGGACCAAATGACTGCACGTACACACCAATATGATGAACAGCAAAATGGCATTTATTACACGTGAACTCTAGCTTATATGAACTATGTGCTTCATCTACACCCCTAAGGGCACATGCCACACATCAATCATAGAGCAGGGAGAGGGCCTATCGCGTCATGTCCCGTGGGGGGGGTCTCGCAGTTGCCGACAACAGTATATCACTGAATAGCTTTTGGTAGGCTCACACCTTTAATTATATACTTTTTTTTTTTTGAGATCAAGTAAAAAAATTAGAAAAGGTACAGAGAAGCGGGGAAGGTGATCAGAATTGTAGAACAGCTTCTACTGAAGAAAGCAAAGAAAAATCAAGACTTCTCAGCCTAAAAAGCATATCAGTTCGGATATGACAAATCTCTAAAAATAGGACAGAAACAAAAGGTAAATAGGAAATACTTAGCATTTCCAATGTAAATCTAGAGATATCAGTATCAATATTGATGCATGAGAGCTGCTCCAAAAACATTGCAAAAATACTGCATATTTCTCCACACTGTCACCACCATTAACTACGCAATTTTTTCCAGTGATGAACAAGAGCCTGCATGCCATGTGCATAAGAATCTGCATCAGTGGAGCTGACCTGCTGCAACTGTACGTAATTTCTCCCATATGGAGGAATTCAGAGGCACACCTTTACTTCATATGCACTACCGTGTCAAAGGCCATTTTGTCAGACTGTCCCTCTGCTGCCATCCGTTACATGACAACCAAACGTAACGAAATATCAACTGAAAGGTTCAGTCTCTACTACCATACAACCAACATTCACCCCTTATGTTGTTTCAGTCTCTACTGCCATACCACCAACCTCTTAAGTCACGGGCCAACATTAAAAAAAAAAAAAAAAAGAAGACATTACTTTTGAAGTAGCCCTTAAATCTAGGATGATTTGTTTATGGTGGGTCCAAGGAATGCTTGACATCTTCCATATCTGGCTGTTCTTCCCAGCTGCGGACTTACTCCGTGCTGTAACGCTTATGGCGCTGTCCACCCGATTTTGTTTTCATGGGATCTAAAGCCTTGTGAAAAGAATCACTTGCTTTCCACGATCCTGTTATCTCCTTGCCTGCACATCCATGTGGGATATACACTATACTTGATTTCCTATTTGGGTGTAATTCAGATGAGATGTCATTTACAGGCATGTAGCGGGAAGAACTGCAACAACAAAAAGTAGATTTGGCTTTCCTAGTCTTTCAATCAACATTTTTAGTAAAGCATTCAGTACTACTACTCTAGAAAGTTAAGACTGTTACTCAATGTAATACTAAGTAGATCACACTTCTTGGCTGGTAAACAGTTAATTATTAAAAAGTAAATTAAAAACCACTATTTTCATCAGAAGATTTCAATTGGAACATCTCTATTTTCTCTCTTCAGTCTATAGGATTTGTGTAAACTTATCTATGAAAAAAGCCATCATATTGCCTAATTAATAATTTATTGTTATTTCTACTGTTTCAAAACAAATTGCTTCTGATTTTCTCCTTCCTGCAGAGTGGCCTGACCTGTAATCAGTCTTGGAAAGGGATTTGTTAACACCTATTTTTAGCTGTATCAAATACAAACATATCAGCCACAACATGCATTATAGAAACTGTTTTTAGTAAGTTTGTCTACATTGCAGATTTTTCCTGCCAACTATTACAAAAATGTTTGTGTTTTTTTTTTTTTTAATTTTATGAAATTTAGTTGATAATCAGTTGTTATATATAGCTTTGATCTTAAGCAGTTTATTTGTACTTACGAACTCTGGGCTCATTATATCAGATATATAATACATTCCACAGGAGGTGAAGGTGCTGTTGATAAGGAAACTACAGTACACATTTATTGAGCTTTTTAGTGAGATTTTAATAATTCTTTAATGAGCATTTAGCCAATTAGCACTACTGAATGTCATTTCCTTGTATCTATACAACTGGTTATCAGAGAAATATATTCAAAACAATGATTGTTTTGAAATAATAGTTTGTTGCAAATTTTTAAAGTATAGATAAAACACAACTTGGAGTTGCATTGCAGTCTTACATTCATCCCTGTAAAATGATAATTAATATGTAAATGTTAAAAGTTCTAGGAGAATGTGACAAAATGCTGAGATTTTGTGTATCTGAAAAATATGATGACGCACACCTTCTGTAAAGGGAAGATTGTTCTCTTCTGTCTTCATTTGGAAGTGTCAAAAATAATACTACCTTTGCTATTGAGAAGTAGTAGTGCTTAGGGGCACTCTGAACTACATAATCTTAGTCAAGCCACTAAAGTTTGGCTGCCTTGCATTACTATGAGCATGAATAAATTAATTTAGCACTCACTTACTACACATCAATCTGAGTTTATACTTATAAAATGCATCTTCCAACTGTAAATTAGAAAATCCACTTTTTCTAATGCTAATGAAAATAGTCCTGCATTTTGCAAATATTAGTGTTAATGAAGCTGAAAACGCATAGAATGTAATACAGAAGAAATGTAAGCAAACCTGGTTGGACTCAATCTCTAGAAATTCCCTTCCAACCCCTGCAATTCTGTGAACACCAAGATTTCATGCCATATTACAAATGCTGATGGTTGTGGGAATTGTTGATGCGGTAAACAAAGGAGAAAAGAAATAAATGAAGAACAACATTTTGTTTTTGTAAGAACAAAATGTGAATTGCATGTTAGATTTTCATTTTTTTTTTTTTATCTGGAAGATATTAGCAGAAGACTTGCAGTCATTAATAGTAAGCTGATAGCTGCAACAACATGAAAGGGTAGGATATCCTCAAAAACCTGAACAAGTGTTCTTGCATACTATTTACTAGTACAGTTAATGATATTTCAGTACTTGAACCCTCCTACATCCTTTCTATCTCATCCTGCCTCTACTTCTCTGAAATACTTTGGCTTATTTGCTTACATTACAGATTTTTAAACAGCATTAAACTTAATTACAAAGTGGCTGAAGATGAAAGCAGTCACCTTACCTCATAGTGACGCTCTCTGAATGCCACCAATTATTTTGTGTCTAAGTCAACCCTGAATAAGAACTTACTGCATTCTTTGATTCTTCATTTCCTTGGTAGCACTCAGACCTTCTACATAATTTACTCTGAAATGGATATTAAGGTTAAGAGCTAGTAGAAGTAAGCGATGGGAAATGGTATAATGGCTGTTATTCTAAGATCACAAGTAATGGAATTACCTGCCTTTGTTCTGAAACATTTCTCCATTTTAGCTCCTTACTAACAGAGATAAAGTTGATAGGAAGAAAAATCTGCAATCTTGCCACAAAATTGAATCATCTTGCACTGAAACTGAATCATTTTGCCAAAATCAGTTTACTTCAGATGCTATTTATTGTTTACAACAGTCTAAATTTAGTCCTTTTTCCTGTTCAACTACAGCAGTTTTCCTTTCAACATTTCTAAGTGGAGTGATGTGCTATGAAAATGAAAGTTAGAAGAGGGGAAAAAAAAAAAAAAAAGAAGAAAATCTACCAGAATAACAATGAATAAATACAAAAAAAAATTTAAACAACGTAGAACAGAATGAGTGACTTTCTTTAATAGATTGTAGAATGTGCTCAGCTGCCATTGTGATAATCATTCATTCATCTGTTCAGAATAAAGTGCATTTATCCATCACAAAATCTTGCTCTTGCATATGGTAGGAGGCATACTCATCAGTAAGGTAGTCTGGAAATGAGCCTAGGCTACCAATTCTCAGTTCTTTAGCTGGAAACTTCTGGAATCTTCCTTCTGGAGGGATATGAAAATGAAAATCAAATAGCTAGGTACTTATTTCTTGTAGACTAGCCCAGGGGAAAACTATGAATCTGTTTACTGACATTAAATTAAATTGTGGACTGTTTTATATTCCAGGATCCTAAACATCAACTTAATGATTTGCTAACCCTGCTGATTTTTAGTAATGAAAAAATTTTTCATGAAAAATAAAAAAATCTTTGAACTTGGTACCCTTGTACAATAATATCAACTTTATGTGTAAGAGAAGCATTAGCAAAATAGCTATTTCCTTTTCAGAAAACAGTACGCGAATCTGAATGCTACTTATTTTGGACTGAGTTTTCCTTGTATTTCTTATAACAACACACTTAGACTATAAATTATCATAAATATATAAATATATATATAAAAATAATCATTCAGCAGATGTCAGTATTATTTATATTGATGCCAATATTATTTAAATAAAATTTAAATTTAAATCTTTAAATTTTATTAGACAATTCATGATAGTATACTGAAAGTTTTAGATAAAAATAAGAATCAAATTAACAGCAGTAAAAAGACATAATATCTACTGTTAATATATTTCCTCATCTATTCACTAAGCTATGGATTTTGTTTCTGTCATTTCAATTATACTATCTCCCTTTCATTTTCCTTCTCCCTAAGAGGATTACAGTTCCTTCCTAAAATTAATATGTTGTCTATATATTGCTGCAATTTCACTAAGTCTAGTCAGTGAAGCTAATTTTACATACTGATTCATCCAATTTAATTTAAGAAGACACACTTAGATTTAGTCTGATCTTCTCTATCACTTGGGCCAGATAACTGTTGCAGGCAACAAAATTACCAGCTGTGTATAAGGTAAGTGATTCACTGAATAAGACAAAATAGTGAAACCACTCTCTTTAGCATATTGTTAATTACCTTCTCATGTTTGCAGTCACAATGTAAACAAATACATACTGATTTGTAACCATTCATTATTGATTAAGAAAAAGATGTGTTCTCCTCCTTCAAAAGCCTCCTAAAGTCACTGACTGGGGTTGTTTCTGGTAAAGTAAATAAACAAAACCCTTGATGTTGTTCTTTATTCACTTTAAGCTCTTTCTTGCAAATTAGGGAGGCTGGGGTGGCATTATCTTTAATCTTATCTAATAATCTTTAATGTTAATATGTTATTAAAATATAACATTAAAACATTCTATATTTCCTATACTATGCTGACAGATTGCCTCCCCCTATTCACTGCTGACCACTACTCACACACCTTCTTTGGCCCATGTGATTTTCAAATCTATTTTAGTCTCAATTATTTTGCTCACAGTTTCCTACCCTATAGCTGTTATAACTTTCCAGTTGATAAGAGCATTTTAAAACCTGGAATATGATACTATTTTTAATATCTGAATGCTCAGTGCTGCTAAATCAAATGCCTGGTCTCATTTCCTCTAATAATCAAACCTATAATTTTCTCAAATAATTAAACCATTTGACAAGATGCATTTGTAGGACAGCATATCGATTACTAGGATTTTTATTTCTATTCTTTATCTTGTATGTGATATAGAGCTGCATATTAATTATTTTTAAAATCCTTTATGAGAGCTCTCATTATTTTCCTGTGGCTGATGCCTTGATAACCTCCTCACAGTCACGAGGGTCATCCAGCACACCCTGTTTGAATGAAGCGTGCTATTGCAAACATTCATTTGTAATTTCTATCATGCCAAGACTTAACTGAAAGTGCTAATAGCGAGTCAGAGATCTCCTCTATCTATAATTTCAGTAAAATTGGGTGGTAATTTTAAAATGTTTACTTTCAGTAAAGTCTCCCCAACTACAACTAGAAAAGCCTTGATATTATCAATTCAAATATAAAATGGAAAATCTTAATGAATATTTTTGCATCATTAGGAAAATGCAACAATTGAGCAGAGAATTACATTAAGTAGAATCTTTCAGCCCAATTCTCTTTTCAAAATGCCTCTCCTCATCCTTTGCCTTTTTCTTCTCCTCCACTATTTTAAAATCCACAGGTCTCTCGGCTACTTCTGTTATTTTTCTTCTCTTCTATTACATTTGTTGCAAACTGCTGTCCATAATTTGTTGTGAAACATAACAGAATTTTAACCTGAAATGTCTTCTGGTAGGTTATGAATTTCAAATTTTACATATTCTTAATCTTGTTTCTTTTATAAATTTGCTTCTTCATAAGTACTTATGATTTTGACTCTGATCAAGAATATTGGCAAGGAGGTCCTGACAGAAATTTAGCGACAAAAATAATCTGACATTAAGGTATGAAGTTTTTATCTCATCATTTCTTCAATTTCCAAAATACTTTCAATGCATTTTATCTGTCAAAAATAAATGTCATCTATAAACTTTACAAAGACATGCATTTCTACTGTGTATTGGAAATATAACTGGAAATAACTGTGCTTATACTTATATGAAAAATAACATTATATGAAAAAACCTATTTTTGTGTCTTGTCTCAGCTAAGCAGTTATCAAAGATCCAGAAGCATAAGAAATCTCAGAATCACAGAAACATAGGGGTTGAAAGGGATCTTCAGAGATCACCTAGTCCAACCCCCTTACTAGAGCAGGTTCCCTACACAAAGTTGTGCAGAAAAGTATCTAAGTGGGTTTTGAATATCTGCACAGAAGGAGACGCACTTCTCTGGCCAGCCCGTTCAAGTGCCTTGTCACCCTCAAAGTAAATCAGCCTTTCCTCAATGTTTTAGTTTGTGCCTATTGCCCCTTGTCCTGTTGCTAAGCACCAGGAAGTAGAGCACAGCACCATCCACTTGAATCCCACCCTCCAGATATTTATAAATACTGATACGATTCCCCCCAGCAGGGAGATGCAAATACAAGTGGAAATCCAGGATTATGATGAAGTAAAGAAGAAATATATACTAATTACCATTAATAGAGGTCTACAGGAACAAATTAAACAGCTATAGGAACAAGGGAAATGACAGGGATACAGCTGAACCTTCTTTGACACTGAGTGATAAGCAGATGAAAAAATGACAGATTCTGACCTCTGATTTTCAGTCACACTGGCTACTTTGGAAAGGATCGACATTCAGTTCAGACTTATAAAATGGGTTCAATCTTCTTACAATCAACCACATATGCATATTTTACATTTTATTTAGCAGCCTGGTCACAGAAAATACAGAACACATTTTTACAGGGCATTCATGAAACTGAGGGCTGCAGTGTGACTTATCTCTACTAGAAGTTTCTTCCTTTTTTCATTTATGAAATGCAGAGGTATCCTGGGTTTTATTCATTTAAAGTTAAGCAAACAGGTCAGATGGTCACAGAAAAGCAGTCCTGTGGCATTTCTGAATCAAGTGCAATACAATTCTCCATACACTACATTCAGGGAACAGATAAAACGAAATGAGAACAGTTGAAGGTAATTTATGAGCTCAGCAGAAGTATTTCTGTCTTTAAAAGTAATGTCATGCTGGAAACCTCAGAGAGGGTGCGATAGAAAAAGGTAAACAAATTACAAATCAGAAATTTAGATCTAGGAACTAAACTGAGCTCTTTAGCAATGATATTTTACTCAGGTCTGACACTAGCATACTGAGCTTGCGCAAAATGTTAAAGGATTACTTAAAAACCAGTGAGATCTTCCCTGCATGATGGTATAAGAGGCTTTTAATCAGATTTTACGCTCCTGGCATAGAATTTTTAGCTTTTTCATAGCTGGCTAAATATATAGACAATAAGTAGATTCTACTTAAGTCCTATGTTCCTGTTAGAACAGTTACACAGGTTAGATATATTTTCTTAACAAATATTCAGTAAGAGCGTGACAAGTTAGGCACTATTGACCTTATTTCATTCTAATCTTAGTTTAGACACGCACTAAGCTTCCCATTCACTTCGTAATGACTTTTCCAATACCACAATCCCAATTAAAAAGGAGAAAATGTGAGTTTAGCAATATCAGTAGTTGTTTAGCCCAGCAGGCATCTAAGCACTTCATAGCTGTACCACTCCCTATGCTAGTGGAACGAGGGAAAGAATTGAAACAGAGAGCAAGAACTTTTGTGTTGGGATAAGGGCAGTTCAATAAGAAAGAAAAAAGTATCAAGAAAAATAATAACGAAAGCAGGTGATACATAATGCAATTACTCTCCACCTGCTGACTGATGCCCAGCCAATTTCTAAGCAATGGCAGTCCTCCCACACTGACCAACTGATCCCAGCTTTTACTGCTGAGCATGACACTGCATGATATGAGACATTCCTTTTACCAGTTTGGGCCAGCTGCTCTGGTTCCACCCCCTCCCATCTGCCATGCACTCCCAGCCCCCTGCTGGTAAGGCAGCACCAGAAGCTGAAAGGTCCTTGACTTCATGTAAGCACTGTTCAGCAACAACTCCAACATTCACATTGTCAACTTTACTGTCATTCTAAATCCTGACCAAGGTACTACATCAGCTATTAAGAATAAAATTTAATCTCTCCCAGCTGAAACCAGAGTACCAGTGGCTAAATCAGCCATTAAATAAAAGGAAAAGCCCTAAAGAACATACAGGTGGAATGAGGCAAAATTTGAATGCTTAAAACCAAAACCAGTTTTCCTTGTACTTCATTGCTTGGGAAAGCAGCAGGCATTCTCAGGACATGCCTAATATCCAGACAATATGGAAATCTTCACAAATTATGGCACGTGGTAAGAGAACAGCTAGTTAAGTCCTTTTGTAGAACAGTTGAATTATTATTAAAAAAGCCTTGGGCTTATTATTGTTCTCCCCTTCTTAAAGATTACAGGATGGCAGAAAGCAGTTTTAGGTTGTGGTTGCTGCCCTTTGGGAGTGAACAGATGTATGGAAAGGAGAGAAGGTGGAAATGGAAGATGATGGGAGAAAACAGAGGGAAGCGATAACGCTTTTGGCAACTCCTGAATTCCAGGAATATTTCAGAATGCTTATGTTTAACTAAATTATTTAATAAGTAGTTTTGACCAAAGCTATGATTGAACCTATAGGCTGTCTTCTCTTCCCCCCTCCCTCCCCCTTCTCCACTGGTGCAAAGGGTTCTGTCTTGTGCATACGCAGCTGACTTCTAAGACAGTCTGAATGTGTATGCTGCTCTGATAAAGCTTGAAAACAGGTGTTTAATGAAAGTCTAGTTTTTTTTAATGTGTGCAATTATAACTCTTGACTACTTTGCTACGTTCACTGGTAAGCATGCAGGTTTATTTGTTTGTACATATTACATGCTGTGTTCATAATTATCTTTAATGCAGATCACAGTATTGACTACAGCAGGATTAAAGCCTATGACTCTAAAATCAGTAGGCTATTCACTCTTCCATTTTTCAAAGTGACGAAGCTATGTACAAAGCATGTACTTTGTACTTTTCCTCTTGGAGAAACTTCTTGACTCAGTTATTTGCTATTTATGTCAGACTTTTAGACATTTAACCTTTTCCCTCTGCATTATTTCAAGGCTAGATGTCACTTACATCTTTAAACAAAATACTTCATCTAGTACTGACTATGCATGGAAACCAAACATGAAAGTATATATTTTCTGAGGTTACTTCCCTCAAGAATTGTAAAGTCTTTCTTTTCCCAGCATTTCGGCTTTCAGACTGTCATCTTCATTCAGTGAACTCACAGGATGAAAACTCCCTCACCAAAAACCTGCATATCGATCAGTTATGTTGCTGCAAATATACCACTTCGCTTTGATGTTTCTCTCTGCACTTTAATCTGTATTTTGTTGGTTTACTTTGGTAGGTATTTATCATCAACTACAGTAGTAATCTTGTGATGGCACAGGAAATAGTCCATCAACTTATACAACAATAATGAAAATATCACACATACAAATAAAATGAACATCAAGTAAGTGCAAGTGAATCATGAAGTCTTTGATCAGGTTACAGTTTGATGAAATATCATCAGATCATATGCGAGTGCCACTGCATATGGGTATTACTAGTGCAGATTACTAGACAAAAATGAATACTTCTGAGCATGTTAAATGCTCTACAACTCTTTGAGGCAATACTAGTTCTTACTATCCAACAGCTAATACAATTCTTAATTTTTTAAGAAAAATGACATTGATTATATCCTTAATTTAGTGGTTTTCTCCCAGCTTTTTACCTCCTAACAATTTCAATTAGATAAATCTTAGAGGACTTCCATAGTTAAAATGATGTGCCAGAATTCTCTTTTTTTTTTTTTTTTTTTTTTTTTTAGTTTATTACTGGAATAATTACATTTCTGATGGATTTTGCTGAATGAGGACAGGCCAAAATGCAGACAGCAAACAAATACTCAAAGTATTTATATGAAGATACTGATATGAAGTGGATAAGTCTATTCTGAGAGGCAGGCTTCATGTATACTTGGGCAAAAAGTCTGATCCAGAAGTAGACAAGGCTCTGCTTAACCTAAGGCTACATACACATATCTGATCTTGAATGGATTTTCAGCTTCTGCTCCTGGCTGTCGAATAGTTTTCACAGGCAGACTCATTGTTCCTAGGTCAGTACAGATCAATCAAAACCAATTTTGGTCAAGCAGTACTGGTTTTCTGTATTAGGTTACTGTTAAGTAAATTCTCTCACATTTATGTAGATCACTCTGAAAGTAACACCTCCAGTTTATTTCCATGGAAACTACAACAGATACAAAGAGCACAATAACCTTATTTGATAGAGAAAATTCTCAGCTACAAAAACTTTTTTTTCCAACATAGTCATCCTCATTAGCTATTCATTTGCTATGCTGTGAACTAGAGCTTGCATTCTGTGTTTGAAAAAAAAAAATCTGCATGGCTATCCAGAACGTGGTTTGTATTTCACATCGCTGTGGCCACCACTTAAATTCCCTGCTCAGTGCCTCCTCATGCTCATATCCACTGTTTGATCTCCACAATTGTTCAGCAAGAGTTGCTGAATGTCAGTGGGTGCCATTTTTTCCAGGTGGATTAAGTCAGTGAAACACCTTTGCTTCATACACACATTTATGTCAGTGTCCCTCTGTTACCATCTTTTGCACAACAACAAAATGTACTGGAATATTGGTGGAAATGTTCAACATCTATCTATTGCTATACCACCAACATCTACCTCTAATGTAATGGGCCAACATTATAAAAGAGGAGGCATTACTTTTGGAGCAGCCCTCATATTTCTCTAAGGAGAGAGTTCTAGATGTGGCACTAATGGAGGAGAACGTGCATGGAGGAAACAATGAGAAAACTGTCATGAAAATCAGTTTCCCAAATAAAGTAATTCCAATACAGTAACACTGTAAAATAATAAATCTCAAATACGATACAATTATGCTATGAGGCAAAAGTAGATGTCAATCTTCAGTGCATCCTGTGGTGACACAAGAAATAAATACTGATTTTTCAAATAGTGATCTACTGCTCTTTGGTGTTTGTTTCACAGGTAAAGAAAAGCGAGAAGGAAAGCTAACAGTTTGAATTTATCGCCTGCACAAATGGAATCATGAAGAATGCTGAAAGAAGGAATTATGGTTAGCTTATGAGGGCAGAGTCGTTTTAAGAATCTATCAAAGGACTTAATATTAAAACAGTTTAGAAGAAACAGTAAAAGCTGAAGAATTATCAACTCCTAGAAAATAATCATCCATAAACATTCTCCTCCCACTGCTTTAAAATAAAAACACAACATCTAGTAAAGAGAAAGCAAAACAAAGAAAGGAAACTATGCAAAATCAGTTGCCTCTTTAAGATACTGTTTTTACAAGATTGATCTCTAGTGAGCTGCAGTAACTATCCTTTATTTCTGTGAATAGCTATCTATATTAACAGCGCATGGAGAAGTGTTTTAATGTCTCTTAATCTTCCTACATGAATTGAATAAGAAGAGACAATAGCGAATCTTAAGTTTACATACTCTGACCCAGTAGTGAAGGCCAGTCTTTTTAAGAAGCACACTGGGCTGTTTTGTTCACAGTCTTAGAATCCTACGTGTTAGGAAAAGGTTTTCTTCCTTTGAGTGTTCAAAAACCTTGCAGATGCAGACTGCAGTCCATGCCAGAGTTCTAGTTCAGGTGCTGTGAGAAACAAGATAAACCAGACCCTCAGGGACAGAATGCTTTATGAACTCAGTAGGAGTCTATTCACATGGTCATTCAAGATGGATTGAAGCCCACACAGATGTCTATACTCACTACCAGTAATCATGCACTGGAAGGAGACAAGCTCTTAGCGCTAGGCCTGCCTTTTGGCTGGACCTCTGTGGGCTGTGAGCCAACACTGGTGGGATAGATTGCTCTTCTGCCCACCTGACAAGCACTTGTTTTGAGCCCTGTGTGCAAGTGTACATTTCAAATCAGAGCTGTAATGAACCATCTGCAGGGAATGAGTTGGCAAGAGAGATCAGCAGGTTTGACCCTACTCTTCAGTTACCCTTCATACCTGCAGGACAGATACACCCATAGGAAAAGACTAGCAATGAAAAGCCTGAGGACATCAAATTATACTACGAGTAGAAAAGATCAAGCACCACCTCTTATGAAAGTATAACAAGCAACAGAGAAATCAGCAGTATGGAAACTGCCTTGAAAAACAGTGTGGTATACCATAAAAAGGATACTGCTGTTCCTAACAGGTAGACTTTTCACTGTTTTTTCAGTCTGTTTTCTCTCCCTGCTGCTTTTTGGACTGCCTTACTGGAAATCATATTTCACTACTATTGCAAAAATTTAAAAATTGTTTTGTTATTTAGAATCTGACAAACCCCTTCAGCTTTTTTTGTCCTAAATGTATGCAAAATGAATAAAAGAGCTGCATCTCAAAATATTATATTTCTGTAATTTTTAAGCTGAGTATCCCAAGGGAATGTCTATAATAGTCTACATATAAAAAGAAAAGAAAATAGTAATAATAAAAACCCTTACCTGTTAAACTGTCCTCTATTGATCCTGTAAATACATTCATCAGAGAAATAGTGTTTAAAATGATTTCTGGGTAAAGCAGTGTACCATATTGCAACACAAATGGTCCCCAAATAGCATCTATAAGAAGCAGTACAGACAAATAACTCGTTAGAGAAACTATTTTAAAATAGTTTCTTTTTCTTCACTGGGGAAATGTGGTATTATTGCCCTAGAATGATTTAATTCACCCTAATTATATTCTGTTTGATATCTGCAGCTGTCTTAGAAGCAGGATTCTACTATGTAAATCCAGGAGACATTTCTCATCTCAATTGAAACCCCAACATGCTCTAATTTTCAAAGGAATTATAAGCTAGTTTCTGCATATGCTCATTGAATTTTTTCAGTGGAATATCAAAAGAATTCCCAATTTTCTGAACGCTATCACTTGTGCAAACTCTATTCACCTTCAGTTTCCCTTATATACTTATACACATCATACACTTTGTATTGACCCTGCAATATTAATTAAAATCTTGTGCAGTTGCATAATAATGTGACCAGAAATGTCTTTACTTTGTAATTCTCATGGAAGACACTAATCAAAGTTGCCTTTTTATATTTTGTCTTAGAGCTCCATTTTACTTCAGAACAGACGTGAATTTGTCTCACATACAACTTTTCAACACAGCTAGTAAATAGCAGCATTTGGGCTGATATCAAAAGAAGACTATAAGAGGATATGTTTCTGCCAAAAATTAGTGTTGTAAATGCATCTTTCGATGTATTTGGCAGTTGCTGTTCATATTACAGTGCCACATTGCATAATTCACATAATAATTATGCACCAGAATTTGTAATTAAGTATTGGCTCACGTCTGGTAACCAGAAGTGACAATCAGTGATCATTGTTATTTGTTGGGAATATCACCATCAATCCCAGGGTAGACAGCAAGGTGAATCATCATGGTGTGAGAAAGCACAAGTGGCTGTTAAGTTGTGAAAAGCCAGTAAGTGATAGCTTCCTGCTGCTCTCTACAAATTACCAATTAACAAAACAGAGCAGTTTGCCTTCTCTTACTATGAGCAAAAAATTTTAGAAGTCTTAGCAGGGAGTACAAATTTTATGGAGAGAAATCAGGGGAAAGTCAAATGCTTTTCTTCAAATAAACTGACTTCAAAGATTAGGGTCCTAACCAGTGATTAGAAAAATAAAATAACTGAAGTTCCATGCTTTGAAGATGAAGCCAGAGTAAAATTTAAGTAGAAATTGAAAGAATATCCACCAGCTTCCTTCTATATTTACTACAGTTTTTTACCAGATGGACTTCATTGATAACTAATTTTTTCTTTATTGTCACACAATTTTTGAAGGAATAGGTTGTAGCAAGCTTTAACAGGAGTAAGTACTTCCCTGTCAAACAAGCCAGTTAAAAACTGTGTCTAATCAACTATCTAGTGCTTTCCAGCTTCTGCCTTGTCTTAGTTTCAACAGGATGGCAAAATCTTTGGTTAAACATGGTGAAATTCCTATGTATGATCTAACTGAATCCTGTACTATATTCTATGAGAAGGCAGCAGAAAGAATAGAAATCATTAATCCACCCTGTAGTTCTTTTCATAGATCCATCTAGAGAAGAGTATAATCTGATCACCCAGCTGACCTTGTGGACAAAATAGAGAGGACTCATTCCTTGCCACTATTCCCATGTCTCTCACACAGTCATAAGCCTTTCACCTTCACTGAGGGGCAGCACCATCAAGAAATAGGAGTGAACTTGTTCTCATTGGGAAGAAACAAGGGATACAGTTTGGTTCATGAATCCTAATCCTACCTAAAACTCTCATATACAAGATACTATAAGAAATTATTCTTTCATTCCCAGCTACCTCTCTTATCTTTTTTTTTTTTTTCCCTCCAGCCTGCTGTGTCAGTTTTGTTGCTTTGTCTACTACAAGACTTCCAAGCCTCTTTATGTCTGGTTAAGAGAAAAAAGGCTATGAACACCTGAGTAAGAGATCCAGCTTCTTAGGTACATGACTAGAATTAAAAGTTGTTTTCTCAGATGCAGCGCTAGGATCAAAGACAAGCTTTAGTGGAGCTAGCATAAACTCCTGTAAGTCCTGAACACAATTTTTCGGGACTGGTAACTTCCATTCACAAAAGACATCAGAAGTTATAAAAATATACTGCACATCAAGAAATAAATTGTATACTGGAAAAAAAGATAGAATAACTTTTTAATAAAGGAAGCTTTATAAATTTCAAACACATGAAAGATTATTCTTTAGGGAATATTTCAAAAGTAGGAATGTTATGGAAAGAAATAACATTCAGACGCTTGCCAACTAGTCATAACAAACTAAGATCTCACAATTTAGAATTAATTTTTTCTGTTAAATTTTAATTTGGATTTCCCGTTCTCCTAGGAAAATGGTCAGAAATCATGAATAAGTATAAAATGTAGAAATTTTTGATGGCTACTTAAGTTGCACACAAAGATCACAAATATCTAGGAAAATAAGGGCATGTCTGTGGAAAATACTGAATTAAGTGGATACAGTTATGATGCAGATGAGTTATACAAAATGCTGGAACTACAGCTAGGTGTCACGTGATCACAGAATCTTCCTAAGTGTCAATATATTAGAAAGTTTTTAAACAGTATAACAAGGTCTTCAGGTAGAAGTTCATAGTGTGATAGATACTGAATAAAAGGTTAATGTTCCCAGATACTACTACTACAGTGAATGTGATGAACCAGTGTTAACTTGCTTTGTACTGCCATCAGTAGGCTGAAGCCAAATGGTTAAACTGGCACAAGGGAGAAATTCACCATAACATATACATACTCTATTATCAGCTCCTTTGGTGAAAGGGGTTTTGTGTAAGACTTTACTTAAAACAATTGTTCCTGTGTTGGGTTCCTAGGTTTCTACAACTGTGTATTTGTCCATGATGGCAGCATTCCTCAAGAAAACAGCAATGGCTGATACAAGTCAGGAAGGCGTTTTTATTCAACAGATGTTCAAACTCTATTTTGATGACTTTACAGTGCGTCTGGAGATGTATGGCACGTAATTTTGAAATTCCTGCAGCAAACAGTGCTTTGCTGAGTGAAGTAGTCTGTTTTAATCACAGGTTCAGCAATCTGCCAAGGATTACGTGATTGAGACTGATGATAGTATCCATAAGTAAATCAGGAGTTGATGAGACCTTTGTATGTCACCTACAGCGGTGAGACAAAGTGGATTTTACACCATCTAACTAAATCCAGACACTTGAAATCCAGACATAAAGCCTCTGACCTCTCTTGAAAAGTAGACTGTGCCAGTGGAGAGTGTAGCAAGCAGCATCTACATAATACAGATGTGAGAGAGAGAAGCAGGGGGAGGAGAAGAAAGGAAGACACAGATCTCCAAAAAAGTATTTCATCTTTGTCAAGTCAGAGGAAAATAAAGAAAAAAAAAAAATGTAAAGAGAACCTGTTTTCTGTGCATCTCCAATAGCATTAGAAAGGGTAAGTAATTTAATGACATCTTTTAAAAATGATTCATAGAGGTAGGGAGTGATAGGCTTTGAGAAAATCATGTTTCAGGATTATACAAAAGTAATTAAAAAAAAGCCTGTTAAATGGAAAAGCGTGGAAAAAACTAATACAGGTCAAATTAATTTGTCTTTGAAAAATAATCAAACAAATGCAAAGAATTGGATGTTATTAACTCTTTGCACCATTTCTCTACATAAATCATCCAACTTCCATAAATACATCAGCGGCATGTAACATAGTTGTAACACAATGGAAAGCACAGCAGTGACAGAAGAGAGGCAAGGCACTAGGCTGCAGTAAGTGAGAATTTGCTCAAATGCAGAAGCCACAGAAATAAAGAAGCTGCATAGTCCTACCTTCAGAAGGACTCAGGTACACTGATCTCCAGCAAGACACCCTTGCCTTCCCTACCAACCCTTAAACGAGGCCTAGGAAGTGGTAGATACTCAAATGCAAGCATTCTGGCCACTCAGATGCACTGCATGAACCTGAGATCACCTGGTAAGAAGGCAAGGCCAGGAGAAGAATCACTGTTTCAAGCCATGACTTCGCATTTCTGCTACAGTAGTTTTTGTTAATGATAGTAAGCAAACTTATCAGAGAGATGCATGCACAACTTAAACATGTCTGAGACACAGATAAAAGAGTTATAAATCCACAGCCTTGCAGATTGGTTGGAGAACTAAGTAATTGTGCTCTGGAAGGAACAGATGTTAGCAACTGACCATAGTTTTAACTAACTCATTTGTCATCCTACAATGTTTGGATCATAGAACAGCCTGCCCCAAAGTTATGAACTATAGTGTCAACTGATGCTCCTAAGAGATTATCTGTGGAGTACCAGTATCAATTTTTCCATATGACGAATTTTTTTTGGACCTGCCCCTGATTCAGCCATTTATTAATACAGCTGAAGTGATGAGTGGATGTTACGTATAATAAATTATTTTCTACATGTATGCATGTGACAAGTTTATCACATAAAAAATAAAACTGCTTCAGAAATAAGGAGATATATACTCAGCAATAAGTGCTAATGTAAAATACCAGTTGCCAACTACTCTTGTGTACTCATCTTCTCTCCAGAATTAAGAACCTAGAATCAAGTTTGCTATACTTGACATTCAATTTTGGCTACTGAAACCTCACTGTGCATATATGCTCATTCTCAAGTTTGTTTAGTTAGTGTTAAAAAATTAATTCTTGTTTTATCCACCTTAATATGTAAGGCATTAAGTCACATTATGAAACAAAACTTTTGCTAGAAATTAGAAAACTCTTCTGTGTGCAATTTGTATGACTGAACAATATCAGTAGTTTATTTCTCCATTCAGTGTCTTAAAGGTATATTAGCTAGTGGTAAACTTGATGCAGTTTGAAGTGTGTATCTGAAGCATACCATATTGGAATATCAGAACTCTCTACACAACTGATAATACCCTTGGTATATCTTAATAGCTTTGTTTTGTAGTTTGTTGTTAAAAATTCAATTTTAATTCGTGGATATTTCTACAGAAGTGTTCAAGCTTCTATTACACATTAATTCCCATAGTCCGAGTATCTAAAAGTAGCTCATAAATTTTATAGGATATCTACTCAGAAAATGCCATTTTCTAACTTCTGTTTCATAGTGGTTTGTTTTTCTTTAATTGTAAGGTAGGATTAGGAAAAACAGAAGTTCCACAGTTATGTTTTGAATTGCCCAGAACACATTTACTGAAATGATTAATTCCTTTTCTAACTCTTTTGCCAGAAAAAAAAAATATTAAAAGCAGCAACATAGTAAAAAAAATTCCAACTTCACTGAACCACAGGCATTGTAGGAAGCAACAGCATTTCTATCACATGTAATATAAAAATATGTCTAAATATTTTAATGTAAATCTCTCTATATATAAATATTTACATTGCATATGTATGTACATAAAGATATGAAAACTCAATATGCTGAGTACATAGGTAGGTAAATATACCCAAGCACTCTTTCAATCCTCTTGCTTTATGAAACTTTTCTAAGTGCAAAGTAGTATCTATGAATTTTTCACATTGTCTCCATTTATGATTAGCAATATACAGAAGAAGCCATACTATTATGCTGTACACAACATGGTGCTGATAACATAGCCATTGTAAACTACTCATTGCATGCTCACACATTCAGCAAGTTTTCAAGATGTTTATACTAAAATAGTTTTCAAATCAAACTTCGTTGGAAGACAAATAGTTACAGCAATGTTCCCAATTTTACATATCTCAAGTATTATTTCATTGCACTAGTGGGTTATGGGAGCCAAGGAGACACTTCAAATGAGAACAACATAAACATTAATACTAAAGTATACAAAACAGTACTTTTTAAAGGATCTTCTCAGCTATGCATTCATTGTTCCATATATTTATAAAAATAGCTACTAAAATAGTAAAATACCATAGAAAAGTGTCTTTTCCAGGGCCACACATTTCATTGATTCAAATCAGAAGAAATTTGGGGTTGGATTGTGCAGATTGCAAAGGAGACAAAAAGTAGGGGACCTGTGACTGATACAAGAGAACAGGTGCTATCTGAAATAAAGATTGTTTAGTAGGTACGTAAACAGGTATATAAGTTGCTACCTACCGGAAGAAAAACAATGATAATGCAGATGTACAATCAACAAATGTACTGTTAGAAGAGGTTAGGACAGTATTTTACAGGTTTAGAGCTAGAAAGATTATTGTGGTAAAAAGAGACAATAAAAAAAATGAAATGCTCACCCATATCCAAGGTTCACAGTAGAAGACTCCAAAAGGAAGGATATCCAGAAAGAGAGCCTTCCCTAGTGGCAGTCAGCCCTTAAATGGGGTCTAGGAGAGGTGCAGCTAGGCTCCACCTGTGACTTCCAGTCACACAGCTGAATTGCTTTCACCTGTGCTCCCACGGCTGACTCTGTCTTTGCCTCAGGTGGTCAATCAGTGGTTCAGGCCATGATTTAACAATTCCCATACAGCAGATAAGACTGGAACTAGTGTTAACAGAGGTAAAATTCATAGCTGGTTGTGAAAATCATAATAGAAATGACTGAACTACCAATTAATGGAGATAAAAGCTGTAGTTTACTATAGACTATCAAGTGACAGTGATACACAATTCATCTTAATCTGAAGGTGAGGGTAACTCAGTTTGCTAATAATACAATGAATGTCAGTTATTTTCTTCTTAATAACTTGAATTAATCTAGGTAATATTTGCACAGCATTAAGTGGTTTTATCCCATAGCCCATCTATTTCATGCATAATATTCACCAATATTAAAGCTGAAAACAAAAGAATGGGTAAAAAAAAAATGGTAAGAACATAATTTTGTGGCAGACATACACAAAACAGGACTTAGATCACGTACTGTGGACAAAATTAATCACTTACATAGCACAAACAAAAATCTGAGCAACAACACTTGTTTTTAAAATAAATGAAACAAAGGCTGAAGAAAATATATCTATTTTTCCTCCTGCACAGAGGAGAATGCACAGATGTTTCTTCTTCTTCCAAAATTTCTGTTTAAAGAAACAATTTAAATTGGTCTAATCCTCTGAAGCAGAACTTTCATCACTTTTTAAAGAATAACTGATGGAACAAAGAATAGAGATTGAATATGTGGATGTGTGCTGGTTATTTTTTCCTCGTCCAGCAGCTGGTTTACTTATATAGGGCACAGGAAGAAAAGCAATGATGCAAAGGATGAAAACGTTGTTGAAAGTATATATTACATTCTTTTCCACTAGAGAATATTTCAGTAACTCCAACATACACTTCTTATAATCTTCTGCATTCATTTCTTTTTTTTTCCTTTCTCTTTTCTCTTTGGTTATGCAAACTTGTTCTCTAGACAGAGCTAAGAAGCTAAAAAGATTTAGGTCACGATTAAGTGCTCTAGTACCAAGCAGATGCAAACCTATGGAAAGGGCTCTGCTACACAGTTAACTATGGGATTATATGATTCCACTGCTTTTAGGGACATTTAGTGAAAATAGCATAGTTGCATAGCCTTTATAGCTCATAAGTGTAAAAGGACACAGTTAAATTTGCAGTATGTGGGGCATTTGTTGTTTGAATTGAACATTAAATAACAGCATTACATTACATTTATTTTCTTATAGTATTTTCTCACAGTAAAAGATGAGGTGATCAACTAGGTTAGGTTTGTCAATAAGTTGAAACAGGCATGAATTATACAAAATGCTCATAGCTTAAATGAAGGCTGATAAAATATCTGTCTTAATCTCTTTCACTCATAAGGACAAACCAAAATGACCATTTACCCAGATGTGACTAGTGGGTACAATTGTTTCAGTGTCAGAAGCAATGCATAATTCTTTCAACTGATGTACACAGTTTTGATGAAAATATGAAACATACACAGCAAATCATCTAAGTTGATTAATAACATTTTCAAATATACAAAAGTTTCTAGATAATTAAATACATCCTTCATAAGGATCCACCTGTGCACAGTAGGTAGCATATTAATACCTAGGCTACTTTTAAATTCCAGTATATGTACTCAAGCCACGACAACATATTGATGGCACTGCAAGTAGAAAAAACAAATATAGCATCTACTTTTAGTCAGAAAATACGGAAATATTTTCTGGAAATATTCAGTCAGAAAATATTCTTTTTCACTCTGATACTTGGGAGCACTTACAAGACAGGTAAGGATATAGTTTCTTATCTGCCTTTCATTCATTTCCCACTTCTCCCTGGATAGCTGAAGCCAGGACAGAAGATTCATGATGCCAGAGGAAGGAGGGGTGTAAGAAAAGCCGACTCCAAAGTTTCATGTGTGGGATGCTGAAAAATGTGGGTTCAGTTCCTTAAATTGTTTGTAAATTTTACAGCTGCTGGATTAAATATATAATAATCCTAGGAAGGGTGGTTCTGTGAACTCACAGCTCTGATCATGTTCTGCCTTATACAAGAACCACTTCCCTCAGATCTTCAAGAATTACATCAAGGAGCTGAAATATATTCACTAGCATCACCAAAGGAATGAAATCTGGGCTATAAGGCCTCAGCAGTTCTAGATGTGAGTGAAATAGAGTGAAATAGAGGGTAGTGAAGAATAAACTCACTGCCAGGATGTCCTTGGGATTTGTGGCTGTTTGTTTTATACAAGATCTAGGCATTTAAACCCAGAATATTTACAGTGCACTGAGGGGCATGTATGCAACATTCATGAAGACTGAAGTACAGTGAATGGCTGGTTCTTCCCACATAACAAGAAGTGGCTTCCAAACCCCATGAATTTTCTTTTTATTTCCAATAAGTTTCATAGGGTTTATGATGCAGCAAGGATTTTTGTCTGAATGTTGGTTGTCCCAGAAAGAACTTCCATGAGGATATTTCTGAGATGTGGTAAGAAATGTATATGAAATGCAGATGCAGCCATTTCTCAACATAGGAAACTTGCAGCTTTTCTATGGAAATCAGCTGGCTTGAACCACAATCATGAAAATTTGCGAGTGCACAATTCGATAATTTGATAAATTCCACATTATTCTATGTTCTCTAAACAAGATACTGCTAGCTAGAGCCACAGCTCTGTATATTGCAAAACATTCCTGAATGAAAAATTTGGTCCAAATTGTTATTTGGATACAGTTACAGGAGAGATGGAGTGAATCCTGGCAGTATTCTTTAATGTTGTACATTGCTATTGTGTTACTGTAAAAGAAAAGAAAAAGGAGGAAAAATAAAGAAGTAATGTGACAGCACATATTAAAAGATATACAAAGATATTTCTTGAATCATTTCCTTTTTGTCTCCTTGCAGGCTATGAAAATCCTTTAAAACATAATTTTTTGTATCTGCTTTCCTGAATAAACTTTTTCTATGGTTTTGTATTCCTTTTATGCCTCAGCAGATGCATCAAGGAAGCAGAGCACACATTTGTATTTGTTCTGCAATCCCAAAGCCTTTGCTTCATTTCCTCTTTTCCCACTGCTCTCAGCTCCCCTGTTTAGAAACTGTTTCTCAGAGTGCCATCTGGGTTCTTCTCAGTACCTGAGATGATTTATCAGCAATTCTAACATCTTTCAGATATAGAGAATACAGAGAAAACACACTAATAGGAGGAAAAAAGCGAGAAGGGCACAAGAAAGCAATCAGAAGCTTTGGAAAAGATTTAGAAGTAAAGCTAGTCAGACAAAAATATAAAACGCTTGAGGAAAAGAAAAAAAAAAAAACATATCTAGGAGAAAAAATAACACAGGAAGGAACACAGACAGATCTCAGCAAAAAGAGTCTATCTCTGATGTCCATGCCCAACCTTTTTTCCTGCAATTTTCTGTGTTAGAGGTTCTGACAAAAACATGCTCCTAATAAGTTCAGACAGAAGAGGAGGGTTGTCTAAGTCCTTGAGTGTGAAAGAAATCAAATATCTTTATTTATGGTGCCTTTTCTGCCTGCCAAATATATTCACTACTTCCGAACAATACAGAGATGATATTTCAACTGTGAATGTACAGTTTGCAAATTGAATGCAAGCTTAAAAGAGTTGCTGGTTGCAGATTAGGGTATTTGGCAAAGAACTACTTGAGCAAAGTGCATGACATGTCTGATTAAACTCACTTGTCCTTGAATCACACAAAATACGGATTCATTGCACAATTGCTGCTCTACGGAAAGAGTCTGAAACAAAGACTGATTGTGTCAGCATAAGGCTACTGCAACAGCTTATCCTTTCTCATTAAGCAACATGGCACTGGCTCTCTGGATTCTGCATCTTACTGGTATTTTCTGAGACATGGCACTCTGCTAGACTAAAAAATCTAGGAGGAAGGTGATGCTTTTATGTCATCTTTGAATGAACAGCAGCATTGAGAGTGGTGGTAGTGTAGACTGTATGTGCCAGCCAAGAAGTTCCATGATGGTGGTGCAAGAAAAACTGAGTGATACAGACCAGTGAGTACTGGGAGACAGCACTGACCATGCCATCTCCTGGAAGGGAGCCTAAGAGGAAAGAGCAAGTCCAAAGAGCTCAACCAGCATCAACAGGTGGTGGTGAGGAAAGCAGCACAACTTCTCAGGGCTGTGTGACTGGGGTCTCTTGGCTGAGTTTCTGCAGCAGCACTGGCCGAAGGAAATGATGGAGAGCCAGAGAGTAAAGCAAGCAGAGGACATGCACACACCCTCCCTGACTGCAGTGTGGCTATTGCTGCTGGCAGCCCCCCAAATTAACACACAGCTCCCCAGACTAGTGGAATAATGTTTCTGTAAATGAGTTATTATGTTTGGTATAAGTATATAATTGCATGCGATCAGTGTCAAGGACTATTAACACTGAATTCTCACTTGGCAAAAAAAGACCGTTGAAGAAACTGATGAGCATGCTACGGGTGGTCAGCTGGAACCCAAATTAAAGAGATCTCTGACACTGGTAAAATAGTCACTAACAGCTAAAATGCTTTGTGTGTCTTTTAATTTTCTCAGCAGAATATCAGGACAGTGTAGGGTTTATAAAAACCCTGGTTTCTTTGGCCCTACTTCTTGAAGCAGCAGCATGTCCTGCTGTACCAGCCTGCACCTTCAGGGGATCTCCTTTCACTTCTGTGGCAGTCGTCCCTTTTCTGGCTATACTGAATTCAGGGGCAGAATCAATAATGTGATTAGTATATGAATAATTTATATCCACCAGGACCATTCCCTGGTCTCTCATAGGAATTTATGAGAATGATGAAACTATTTTGTGAACTCAGCTTCCAGTTTTGTAGAGCCACTCTGCCACTTAGCAATAGCCAGAGTCACAGACAGCCTATTTTTCTTTAAACATGTATCTCAGCTGTCCATGCTCTGTCAATCAAAATTTAATTTTGCAGGCAAGTATTATTCCTCACTGATGTTACAGAGACTCTTTTTTTATGTTATTTTACTCCTCAGTTTTTCCCCTAATTCTGTTCTAGATATAGGTGTCTATATAATAGCTCCTGCTTTATTAAACAAAAGATATACTGGATTTAATTCTAATCACATTTCTATTGGATTTATAGCTATTTAACTTCACTGGCTTCTGTTGAATCATTGCTGTCTTACATTACATTGAGTACGGCTTCACTAACCATTATCCTGGATTTCGAGTAGCTCTAAAATCATGCCCAGGTATTTCTGCTATAACCTACAGAAGTAGTCAGGTTAGACATCCTGACTCATGCTAAGAAACACTTTTTCCCCATCTATTTATTAACTCATCAAGTTTAAAATCCAGGTTCCTCTTTGGCTTTTTACATTTCAACCAATTCATTCTAATAACATCTCCCTGTAAAAATGAGATAACACGCTGTAAAGATAAAAGTGTACCAATGTGCACATTTCTGAATGTCCGCGTTATGGGGGTTCTGCATGTCATAACTGCTGTGCTATGGAAGATGACTTGAAATAAGCTCTCTAATTGATCTACACATCAAATGCTTGGGAAATGTAAAAGAGGGGCTTAGAATGTCAGTAGCTTGGCTAGCTCACCATCTATTGTCCCTGGTCTCATTTCTTTAATATGTATAGTGACAGCCACTGCTAGAAGGCATCTGCTGTCAGTGTTAATAAATCTCTAAGAGAACTTTAACAAAAATCATGCCTTATTGTTGGAAAGTCTCCCTGTCATATTTATTTTGTGAGTATAGGATTACTATGACAGTATTTTAGCACAGTAATGTCTGCTGGGTCATATGTGGTGCCCATTTTCATACAAAACATGCCTTTTCACCATCTCTGGCTGTTGCAGAAGTTCACAGTGGTTACAGAGGGGGAAAAGGTTGGGATACTGACAGTGTGCTGGAGGCTTTCAGAGAACAGATGTCAGCTAGACATTAAAAAAATAAATAAATAAACTTGGCTCAGCTGAGTTTACCTTACCTATTCCTTGGGATATTAAAAAGAAACCAAAGCAAAACAAACAAACAAATCAACAAAAAAATCCACCCTCCCAACCAAAAAAACTCAACCCAAAACAACTAAACAAAAAAACTGAAGAAATTTGAAAACCCCAAACCCCAGCATCATGATTTTTGTTCCCCATCATATAGAATTAATTTGTTGCTGAATTCATGCTTGATCTAACACCCTTGTCTTACACCAGGCATGAATTGGTCTTTAAAACAATCTTTCCCCTTGTGTGAAACAAAAACACCATATGGTGAGTCCTTGGCTTGATATCCATAGCTGAGCTTGCTGTTGTTCCTTTCAGATTCTGTTGGTAGAAAAGGTTAAAGCCTGCAGAGCTGCTTCAGTCAATGCCAAACTGCCACAACAGGAGGTGAGAGAGGAGTACGTGGGGAGCTGCTTGCATCTGAGCCTGCTGCTCATGCTCCAGGAGCTGTATATTACACAAGCTGGGCTGTTTACACTGAGAGGAGCTGAGCCCTGTGGGAAATCAGAACAATCCTCTTCCCCAGAGCTCCTGTTCAGCTGTTCCTGTAGATCATTCTGTGAGGCGTTCCTTCTTGAAAGTGCTCCAGAGAGGAGCAGTGCATGAAAGTCTCCTCCTCGCATCTCAGCCATAAAAACGTTTGGGGAATGATGATCAGTAAAAGGGTAAGCAGGAAGGCAGACCAGTGAAGTGATTTTGTCATATAGCACTGCATGTATTCACACAAAGTCTGAGGATCTTCACTCAGAAAATCTCCTAGTGATGCTAACTCCGTAAGCAAAGAAGCAGTGGTTATCCTCTCTTTGCATTCATCTTTGTGGTGCTCATACAGCAGTTTCCCATCTGCCAACTGGGAGTAACATCCTTACATTACAAGAGATCATTTGAGAAATTAGTTGCTGCACTTCCTGTGAGCATTATTCATACTAAAAATAATTCAAAAGAAGTTATTTTATACATTCACACATAATATATAGCACTGCACATTACTGACGGGCCTCTCAGCAGCACAGCATTAAATACCTTCACTGAAATTCATGGTGGACTTAAGAGTCTGACCATGTCACTTTCTTCAAAGCCACTCCACTATTTTCCTCTCTAACAAATCCTCAGTGCCAACACTTTGCCCAGAACTGCAAAGCTGTGGTTCTGCCTTTTGCCTCCTGTCTTGAAGCAGGATTTGCCCGTGGTTGGTTAGCCATGATAACTTGTGGGCAGCTGTTTGTCTCCTTTCTCAAATGTATCTCCAGTTTCTTCACTAAGTTGCATGAAGAATGTTTTCAGGTAAAAAATGTCAGTTCACTGTTCAGCTTTCTCTGTGAAGCTGTTCTAACAGTGCAGAAAAACTTGGCTAAAGACTAAATCCAGATTGCTTTCTATTTCAGAATGTTTTCAAATCTCAGGTAAGATTCAAATATCATTATATAAAAATAATGCCATTGCTTTACACAAAGTTTTAGAAGAGACTGCATTTGTTTTGCAAAGAAATTAATTATTCTTTTAGTTGGAAATTGATCCTTTAGGAAATTTTCATGCCGTTTTAAATCATGCTCTTGTCCCAGCTGAGATCAGAAACAAATTTAGAGGCAACTTGAAACTTGTATCATTAACATTCACAGGGCATTTCCAGCACAAGAACCATTAAAAGATTTATTTCAGTGTTATTGGTGTGGGGTTTTTTTCCTCTTATTTTTAATAATCTTTTAGTAATCTTTTCCTGCACAATGAGTTGATGCACTTATGGTATTGCAGAAAGGGAAATTCACACAGCACAGCTCAATTCTGAAGATACAACCTGCCTTATGTCCCTCCTCAGCTGAATGAGAGAGGCAAACTTGTCTGGAGAGCGAAAGTAGAATAGAAGGTTTAAGTCTTACAAATTCTATCCCGGAGGAGCTCTCAGGCAGATGACTATGGGACAGGAGGTTAAAATCTTCCATGTATCCTCTGTGGATACCTCTCTCTCTCTTTCATTTTTACTGATTAATCACCTACTTTCTGTCAATATTTTGTTGGGTTTTTTTCCTGCCAGCCTTGCTGTCAGCCTGTGATCCTTGGCTTTATTTACTGCCAACTCTCCTTGTACTAACCAGGACATGAAGGGCAGTGAAATTTCTGTTATGAAAGAAAACAAAGCTATAAGCACACTGAGCTACACACGAGCCAGGATGGATTGTTCAGACAAGAGCTTTTCTTGCTGGAGTAGCTGACAGTTTTTATTCTCTGTATGAACCAACAGTGTGAGATCCAAACCTATGCAAAGGATTTCCAAGCTTTGATGACTGATGTTTCTCCAGAACATGTGGGCATATTTCTATAACTGGAGAGATGCTTTAATGAGAAATGTGAAAAGTAATATGACTTTTTGCGCAGGTTAATAAATGGACTGTATTTTGGTAAGCATTAAGTGTAATATATATTTCCTGAGCAAAAATAGTAGTAGACTGGAAATCCTGTTCCAGAGTCTCTTGGTCTCAATGCGACACAAATAAAACAAATATTAGTCCTAACTGTCATTGTTGGAAAAGGGAATAATTTTCTACGGAATACATTTTCTAACAAAGAAATTTCCTATAAGTTATTCTTTCTGAAATGAACTAGCTGACATGAAAAATTTTAGCTTCAACAGCTGAAATTTGACAAATTGATAAGTAATTGAATGCAGAATCTTCTAGATAAAGTGTTAAGTGGCAACCATTTTTGTACTCATCCACCTGTAATCTATCTTTCATTATATAACTATTCTCATTATTACCGTGACATGTAGAAATAAAAATTACCCAATTTTCTCCATATGCTTGCATTAATAAATAAAATAATGAAGTTATTAAATGTTTCAAATTGTTCACAGAAAACATACTAGTGATTTCTAGATATTTCTGTTCATTCCAACCCCTGGAGGGGCCTACAGGAAAGTTGGGGAGGGACTTTTTATAAGGGCATGTAGAACATGAGGGGAAATGGCTTTAAACAGGAGGAGGGTAGATTTAAACTAGATATTAGAAAGAAATTCTTTACTATGAGGGTGGTGAGACAATGGAACAGGTTACCCAGAATGGTTGGGGATGCCCCCTCCCTAGAAGCATTCTAGGCCAGCTGCACATGGATTTGAACAACCTGGTCTAGAGAGAGGTGTCCCTGCCTATAGCAGGGAGGGTTGGAACTAGAACATCTTAAAAGTGCTTCCAGCCCAAACCATTCTATGATTATATAGTTCTATGATCTCAAAGACAATGTCATAACAATGGGGACTGAAAACAACAGCATCCATCGTTAAGAAAACATTTTAAGTTGTGATGGTTATTTGTAATTTTTGGTATTCAGGATCCAGACTTTTGCTGCTTTTTGTCTCCTTTAGTTTCCTATGTACTAATGTGTCTGCACCAGTGCAGAAAATTTCTGTTAGCAGGATAATAGGGCTATTATTTTCAAAATAAGTTTTGCTGTTTCAACATAAAAGTGCTTTCTCTGTCTCTTGACTGCTGCAACTCATACGAAGATTATGAGTCACCAAGCAGCACTGGGACCTTTGTAAACTAAGAATAGGAAAATAAATTTATGAGTGATTATCCATTTGGTGCTAGAGACTGTTCCAAAACTGGAAGCATAGTCCAAGCTTTCACATAACTGTTGTTTTGAAATTATGGCTGACAGAGAATGTTTAAAGGGCTATTTAGGTAGAGCAGGTGAAACAGCAAGATCTGAAAACCCTAGTAAATAGTAAACCCTATTTACTATAGGAAGTAGCTTTTCAGCCCAAAGGGCTTGCCTTCTTATTCCATTTCTTATACATAGGAAAACTAGGTCTGGAATTAACTGATGCAGATAAGATACCTTTGGAGAAGCCCCGAGGTGTTTAAGATCAATCTTCTTTCTTTCACAAATGCAAACTGGCATTGCCAGGATGTGTGGGTATACAAAGAACACAGGCTGGGGCTTTTCCTCTGACTGCTGAAACTGTGGAGTAATCAACCGAATATTCCACTGAGCTCCTATCCATCTGCCATATTACACAATTTAATAAAATGTACTTTTTTGAATTCCCAGACAAAATTTGCACATCTGTTTGCCGCATTAGCCGCCTGGGTTTGTAAGAGTATTTTGGAAGTATTTTTTAAAACATATTAAAAGTATTTCAAGAAAGTGCATTTCTTTGAAATAATCTATCTGAAAAATACAATCTCCAAAAGAGTGGATCTTTAAGATTTAAAACTCATTTTACTCACCTTCAGCTGGTCACAAATAATAGAATGATTCCTAGGAATCATGAGCACCAATACTTATTAGCTACAGGAAATAGATCTGGACAATATCTGTTTCTCTTGCCATGGTAAGATATTCTCTGGCATAAAGTGAAGGTTTCCAGCTACAGAGGGGGAAAAAAGGTGCTTTCACTGCACTATGATTTGTTAGTCCTTTTAAGGAACTTTAAGTTCAGAAGCACTTACAGTTGCAGGGCAGTGCTTACTCGTGATGAGAACATCAGGAAGAAAAGCTGTTGCTTTTTCACTCTGTGGCTGGGGATAAGCAGACTACAGCCATATTCATTTTCTGGGAAATAGGCTCATGAATCTGTACTTGTTAATGGTTAAAAATAACTGAGAGAGATCTCTTTTACTGAGAAAGAAGAAAAAAGGGCTTTGGATGTATGTTAATTTATCCTAGATAAGAGCTTTGTTCTATTTCATTTTGAATTCCAGCTTCTTCTATTTAAATGAATTGAGAGGACTAGCAGAAATATTTATAAAAAAATAAGAAAAAGATCAAACAGAAGCAAAAAGAAGACTTGAAAACTAAGAAATTAAAGTCAAAACAGTGTAACTATAACATTCATTAAAGATCTGCCAGAATGTCTAACTCTGCTTTAAACTTAATCATACCTAAAGCAGGTAGAATGGGCTCAAGAGATTTGATATCAAGTATACATTGTGACTAGTATAAATAATACAGTCTAAAAGCCATCTTTTAAATCCAGTAGATTGCATTTGGATAAATATTATATATTAGTAAAATATTCTGTCTTGACTTCAAGATAAAAAGAATGAAGAATTTGACAGTTTCCTTGTTAATTTGTTCCAAATGTTTAGTCATTACTACAAAAAAGCATATTTTTAACTTGGATTTGTCAAGCTCATACTTGGAGCTACAGAAGTGATTTCAATGTCATTCTTGTTCAAGACACATGTTAGCAGGCATGAATTTATTTGTAGACCCTGGGTGTAAATTCTTAGATTTGACTGTATTAAAATTATGACACTTTCTTTGAATGGTCTCATCTTTATCTATATTATTCTGCATGCCTGCCCTGTCCTCAGCACCGCTCACCATTTTGTCTGTTTCTTCTGCCAGTTTTGTAAATGTAAAAAATTGGGAGGTAAAAGAAGAGAGAAAACTATTCCTAACAGAAGCTTGTTTTTATTTTATACCCTGTTGCTATGGAAGAGAAACTATTTTCTAAAGAATTCAAGCAGAATCAGAGGTTTGATAGGGATCTTGTAATGGAGTAGAAGTGCATTAAAATTAAAATTAAAAAGTCATATTTAACGATGAAAAAACTCAGGCATGGAGGCAAAGATGAGAGAGAAAAGTAGGACAAAGGGAAAACTATGTAAATGAAAATTATATGCTAAATTTACATCTTAGGATATTATTTGATTACTGCTGAATAAAACATTTAACTTGAAAAATACTGACATTATAATATATAATTCTATATTTGTTATTTTATCATTTTTGGATGAGGAAGAGTACTGACACTTGAACATTGTAGCCCAGAGAAGTTCTGTGAATTGATACTTATGCGCAGTAATATAATCATAGAGAATCACAGAGTGCTGGGGAGAATGAAGAGACCTTAAATCAACCAATTCTAACCACTGCTACGGGCAGTGTTGCCACCTGCTAGATCAGACTGCCGAGGGCCCCATCCAGCCTGCCTTTGAACATTCCCAAGGATGAAAGCTCCACAACTCTGAGCAACCTGTTCCAGTTCCTCACCAACCTTACATTTTTTGCTAATGTCTAATCTGAATCTATCTTATTTCAGTTTAAAACCATTATCTCTTGTCCTATCACTACACTCCCTGAAAAAGTGTCCCTCTCCAACTTTTTTGTAGGTCCCTGTTGGATACTGGAAGATTGCTAGAACGTCTCTCCAGAGCCTTCTCTCCTCCAGGCTGAACAACCCCAACCCACTCCTCCTTTCTTCACAGGAGAAGTATTCCAGCCCTCTGATCATCTTCCTGTCTGGACCTCTCTGTCCTCTGAATATGCTCCAGCATCTCCATGTCTTTCTAGTTGGAGGCCCCACTCCTGAACTCAGTACTCCGGATGGGCTTCACAAAGGCAGAGCAATCACCTCCCTCTCCCTGCTGGCCACCTGTCATTTGATGCAGCCCAGGTTATGGGTTGTTTTTCTTTAGGCTGCAAGTGCATGCTTCTGGCTCATGTCAAAATTTTCATTCACCAACACCCCCAAGTCCTTCTCTGCAGGAATGCTCTAAAGCCCCCGCCTCATGCTGCATGACAGGGTGTGTCTTACTGAAATTACCATAGAATTGGCCAAGTTTCCCAAATTTTTGTGCTTAACATGTTCAATATAACTGTAAGTATGTATTAACCAGGCATGTACAGTTAGTAAGTATACACTTTTTACACACAACAATACTGCGCATGGGTGTAGATTACAGCAGAGTTCCTATTGGCTTATATATTTGCAGTATATAGTTTGCTACTTTAATATGTTTTATTGAGAAATAGTATTTTGTTTCTGAGGGATTATTAGGGCATAAGGCTTCCCTGCTCTTTTTCAGTTCACTGAATGTAAAGAAGTAACAAGGGGTTTCCACCCAGTTTCAATGAAATATTATTTTCCTGAGTAGTTATGCAGGGAAGTTAAATTTTGTCATTATTACATACAGTACGGAGTTTCCACAAGGGGTAAATGATTATTAATATCAGATCTTCCAGATTTAATGAGCACCTGCTATGCAGAGTGGGTCAGTGTTTTTGATGAAACATTACAAAACACTTACTATAATTAGCGTAATTAGGTCTTTTAAATAGCTGCCCTATCTGTAGAAAATCAGATTCTCAAACTTACTTTGCAGGTGGTTATAATACCCACTGATTTAGATGAGTTTCTGGCTATTCAGGCAACATTTATTAAATCCTCGGTCCTTCTGGAGACGTCCTTAGCAGTAGCAGATACAGTGGTACAGAAATGTTCATACTTTATCAGGCCAGTTGCCCATTTAGACTTTTGTACTGTCTTTGACAATGACTCATGCCAAATTAATCATAGGGAGGTGCAAAAGGCTGCCTCTAGAGAATTACAAAGATTTGTCCTTGACTGAATGTTTTTCTTCAATATTCCCCAGCTGGATGCAATTTAAATACATATCTCAGTTTTAAGATAGGTGATTCTTGTCAGGTTTAGATCTCTACTTTTTTTTTTTTTTTTCATGTGAAAAGTCTGTGTTCAAAAATGAATTAATTAGGACATGTTTCTCCTTATGTGTTTTCGGGCTTCGGTAGTTCAGACAAAGCCACGACCTATTCTCTGCTTCTTTCCCACCTTGTCTTCAGATTGTCTCCTTTATTTATGATATCACTTCTGCACAGAGAACAACAGAAAGATCATCATTCATATGGAACTCTGCATTTCTATATAGCAAAAATAATTAACAACATTGCTTTTAAGTTATATAATGAAATTAGATGACTAATATAGTGATATTTATTAATTTGTTTCTGACAGTTATTTTCATCAATTCAGTCCCTTTCATGCAAAAGCTTTGATTTTGTCAAAGGTCTTTTTTTTTTAAACAACCATCAACATGTACAAAAATTTCTCTGTTTCTCAGAGAAAACTTCTCAGTGTTACACCAGTCTGAAATGATTCATTTTACATCTGAAATATTAAAATATTCTTTGAAATGTTCAATTAAAACATTTCTAATAGGATTTTTTCAACTTTTACTTCTGCAGAAAATGGCCATGTTTCCTTTGAAATACTCTTCAGTAATGAGTTCTGAGAACTGGCCTTCTATGTATGCTGTGGAGTTGCAATGAAAGTTTTAATATTTTTTAATAAAATAACATTCTTGGAATGTATCTGTGCCAACATAAAAATCACAAAATCGCAACATAATTTGTTTCCTGAACACTGGTTAATTCTTTTATAAAGCAGATTAAATTACTTTAAATTTAAATTTGAAATTACTGTAAATTTCTGTAAAGAAAAAAAGTTGAATAAATTATCTGAGAGTTATTTTAACAGCATTTACTGCAACCACATTGTTTTTTGTGACCTGCAGCTATTCCAGGCTAAAATTTTTGTAAATAAGTAACTGTAAAATAAATAAATAAATGTGAAATAAATAACTCAAAACAGACAGTCAATGTCTGTTTTGACTTTTATTTGTATTTATTTAGCATTAAAAGTTTTCAACCCTTCCTTTCCTCATTTCCACTTGAACTGGAAAAAAATAGAAACTGTTTTGCACAGAGTAAAATATGCACATTGTTCCAAAAGCAATGCCTCTTATTTATTCCCATTTAAACTACAACAGATTTAGAGAGCATAACAAGACTCTGATAGAGCAAATTCTCTGCTACAAAACAACATATTTCAACATAGTCACCACCGTTATCTGTGCATTTTCACCACTGGTGAATGAGCCATGCTTGTAAAAATCTGCATGGTCATCTTGTCTTTTACATTGCTGTCACCACTGCTGAAATACACCACTTGCTGCCTCACTGTACTCACATCCTTTGGTATACAAAAATTTTCAGCAAGCATCGAGAAATGTCAATAGGTGCAATTTTTTCAGTACAGAGGAATTCAGTGACACATCTTTTCTCATACATATTTCCATGTCAGACTGTCTCTCTGTTGTCATCTCTCATATGGAAACAAAACAGAATATTGGTTGTATAGTCCAACCTCTATTGCCATACAACCATCATCCACCTTTGACAATTTGGAGCAACACAATAAAATAGGAGGCATTACTTTCAGAGCAGTCTCATGCTTAAAGCTGTATGATTTGCAGGGGCAAGTTGATTATTAACTCTGCAATTCAGTTGGACTAACTTCCTCACAAATATTATGCAGTGTTATTTCCAGATTTGGTAAATATATCCAGCATGAAAAAATATTGGTACAGAATGAATACATGGAAGGTTTTCATCAGAAAAATCAAAACTTTGTTTGTAAATAGAGGGAATTTTGGCTTGGGGAGAACTCACTCAGCTTCAAAAACATAAAACCTGAAGGGAGGAAATTAAAAAATAAAATAAAATAAAAAATATTTGTAGAACATAGAGTTCATTCTTTAGGCTTTTCTGCTTATAGTGTGACTAAAGAAGAGCTAAATCTGAAATAAAAATGTTTGCAATTTTAGAATATTACAGTTCATAGTATAATATATATAGATATTTTGCATATGCCAACATTATCGCTGTGATGTTGAGTCAAAAAGCTTTTTAGACAGGATGCCAGCTCAGACCATATCATTACATTTACAATGTAAAACCAGTTCCATTTCAAAATTAAAAAAGAAAAAAAATATGGATTAAACACTTACTATTGTTCATAAAGACCATCTTTTATGTCTCTTAGGATCAAAGTACAGCAGATGAAGAAAACCTATTCCATCACCCTTTCCCAAATCCCTGCCAACAGTTCTTAATTATCATCTGCAAAATGCTAGTCAAAATGTTTCATATATTGCAGGTATGTGAACTGGGAAAAAAACAAATAAACAAAAGAGTGCTTTGATCAAAGACTTTTCTTGAAGAGAAGATGCAGTTTATCTGGAGATTAATAATCCTTCAATATTTTAGACCTGCTACATTAAAGCTGTCAAAATGTTTTCAATTTCAGAAGCCACAACTTCAGAGAAGAAGCTCTTATTGTCATAACCATATATGACCTAGTTTCAAACAGCTTTCTTTCTTTTCTCTTTTTTCTTCTGTTTCCTCTTTTTTCCCCTTTTCCTCTCCTCTCCTCTTTTTCTTTTGTTTGTCTTCCCTTTCCCTCTTCCTATCCATACTCTTCTCTCTTTCTTTTCCTTTCCCCTTCTCTTTTTCCCCTTCTCTTTTTCCCTTCTCCTTCCCTTTGCCTTTCTCTCTCCCTTCCCCTCTCTTTTTCTTTCTCCCTTCCCCTCTCTATTTCTTTCTCCCTTTTCCCTTTCTACTGCCCTTTGCCTTCCTTCTCTGACTGGCATGTGTTGGCCAACACAAGTAACCTCAGGTCTGGACTGGTCCCTTACCTAAAGCTAGTATTAACAGAGGAATCTCTGTCACAGCTACAGAAACAGGACAAAAAAATATTATGTTATATACATATTGTGCACAGCTGTATTCTGTTACAAGTTGTATGACCATCAATGGGAGACAAGTACATTTTCTTTCTCAGTTCCTTCCTGGCTGATTCCAGCATGGGAGTTTCCCTAGCAACACTTACAGCCATGTACATCGACATGAGAAAGATTTGGGATTTGACATTCCTCTGAGCCAATCACCTTCACACAAAAAATCCCAAAGCAGGAGATAAAGTTGTTCCAAACTTCAAGATGTATATATATTTCTATTTTAAACGAGTGATTCTGGAATAGATTATATTTCAGGAGTTGGAAACAGCAGTAGAGATTGCTTTTATATGCTATTTTCAAGCTACACCTGCTCACCATGAGGCAAGATGTCAGGAAATAATGAAGCAACATTATACATATTGAAGTTGCAAGATGGGAAATCAGAATCAGATCAAAGGTCTCTTAGAAACAAACGAATTTCTGACATTGAAGACTGAATAGTCTGTCTTTGAAATCCTTTCTACAGTCATTGGAGCATGCTTAATGGGTTTTTTTCTTTCTTTTTTTTTTCCTTCATCTTTCATTAAACATCCCATATGACAGAATTAGGTATTACAATCAAACCCTTAAGTCTATCCACATACAGCTGTATATTTTCCACAAAGAAAAAAAAAATTACACTAGTATTGTGATCATAGGTAAATACATGGATGTTATTATTTGATGTATTTATTGACCTCAATATGTGCGTCAACAAGTAATCTTTTAAAGCTATTTGGACAAAATGTTCAAAGATAAGGATTCCAAATATTAGTCTCTGGAAACTGATGCTGTAGTGGTATATTTCAGCTGTATGTCCCCTAATTCACTAAACTTCCAAGTGTACCCCTCTACATTTCTTGGCACTAGTTCCTTATGCATATTGCAAATATTGTATTCCAAACTGGTACCTGAAATTGCAAAAAAAGATAGCCCATCCTACCAAGGAAATAGTTAACATTATTCAGGATATTCTCATGTTATACCACTGCAGCACACATGATAATGTGCTATCATCTGCAAAAAGCAAGGAGCTGAATATCTCAAATGATACCCTCTAATTGACATCACAGCTACCATTATCCTGACGGGCTGATGCTTGCAGTCCTAATAATCAACTACATAGAACTGAGTAGATACTAGAGGTGAGGAAAACAGCCCACTGCTGTGAACTAATTCACTGAACCCAGCAGAGATCTGCTGATGTACTTCAGGTGAGGGCTCAGACCCTCGGCAAATGAGCTTCACTTTGAACAGAGTTGAACTTCTAGCTTACCTTATCACAGTGAGTGTTCCTTTTATTTTTCATTTCTAATCTCTTTAGGTACTGTTAAATAATGACCTGCACTGGAAGCATCCCTCAATTCAGTTACTTTTCTTTTGAAATGCATTAAGACCATTGAAGAGACCTTGAAAGTGGCCCCTTTTCAGCTTGTATTAATCTGTTGAAACTCTATTCATGTTTAATGTAAGAAGCAAAATTTTTCCCATGATTCGCTTGTCAATTACCTTTTTCAGTGTTCTCAAGTCATTTTTTTCAACAGAAACTTTAATGTTTATTGTAAAGCAAATTGTTTCACAAATCCACACTGTGTTGAAAGTCTTTGGAAAACAAGATATAATACTGATTATGGAAAAAGAAAATATAGCAATGAGCTTACTTCCTTACTGAAAAGTCAGATCTATGAGTCAAAGTGAATTTAAATAATTGGTTTTGGATTTAAAAAGCTTTTCAAGAGAGAAGAAATGCCATTGTTTTCTTTGACACAATAAAACAATTCTGAGAATAAGCATTTTTATTTGAAATGACTGTGTAGATGTCATGCTTAGCTAATCACAAAATGTCATTTTCCAAAATATTAATGCATTTCTATTCAAATATAAAGCAAAGTAACATACTTTGTAAACTAAATCACCATTCTTAAAATCTAGAGAAATACTATTCACTGGCTGCACCATGTTTTTTCTCTTCTGGTAATAAAAGCTGTCATTTTTTCTTCTATAAAGGGCTTGAAATCTGAGGAATGGCATAATGAACAAACAATTTAAAAAAAACACAAACAACCCCAAGAAACAAACAAAACTATTGCAAAGAAAGAACAAGGGCTTAGTAGCAGATTATAGAAATGTAAACGCATTAATAGAACTGAACTTCCAGGTATGGCACATATCCTAAGAAATTATTCTATCATTCAAGTCTTATGAAAGTCAATGGGAAAGGAGAACTTGCAGTGCTCCTTATGGAAGACAGTAGCCTGGAAGGTTACACTGTGCTGATATTTGACCAATTAAAGTGAGCAAAATGCGAAGATTTTCAATCTGTTGAATGTATCTAATCAAATGGAAGGGCTATTCTTAGCTGCACAAAGTTTGTTCTAAAGGAGAGTGATAGGGTTATTGTCAGTTCACAAGAAAAAAAGGCATCCACGTGCAATAATTTTTTTTTTTTATTTTGGATTTCAAGCAATTATGCTATATTCTTCTTTTGCAAAGGTTACATCATTAATGTAAAGTAAAAATTTTCACCAGCATTTAAAGATTAGCAAGTGTTAAATACTGGAGCACAGAAGCTAAAATCTCTCAGGCTTCATTTAGTTTACTTTCTGAAATGGCTATTTATGTGACAATGTTGATCATTCTGTAATTCATGCATGAACTTGTCAAAAAATCTATTTCCACTTCTCAGTAATACTGTGAAGTTTTTGACGTACATACTGGTGATAGACTGAACCTATAAACTATTTAGAAAATTTTAAAAGGTGGAAAAATAAGAAAATGTTCCACACCAGCACGCTTTTTAGTGTAAGTTTGTAAACCAAGAGCTGGCAAAACTCGCATTAATTTTGCTACATTCATTCCATATCCACTTTACCCTGTTTGCACTTTTGAAAAATAAATTAAACTGCCAAAGGATAGTATATTTCACTGCTTTCAGTTTTTAAGATGTAAAATCAGGACAACTATATTTTCTTAGAAACGATAGCCACACAATATTTTCTGATAAAATACAAGAAGTAATTAGATCAGAATCACAGAATTACGGAATTAACAACAATAGAGATGGGCCAAAATTCATTTTTCTTGTGGTTGGGAAGCATTATTTATAATGATAGACTTCAGCATACCGTGTGCTCACCCGGGAAAAAGCAATAGGGTATTTAAAATTACCCTAAAGAACAATTGTTTTAGTAGCATATAATTTTGTCAACAATGCCTTTCATAATACTTGAAAAGAGCATTTCACTCAGCCTTATTGTTCTTGAGGTATTTTTCCATAACTGAAAGAAAATGGGAAAATAATTCAATGATAATGGAATAAGGACAGATTATCTATCAATGATACTTTAATAATCATGCATAAAATTCTATACAAACTCTGTGACACAGCTTTAATTGTTGGTGTTTTGGGACTAATATTGTCCTTTATTATATATGCCTGCACAATTATCTAAAGTGCATCCCAATCTGTTCTCATGTGTAACAGTTTCATCTATTAACACTTCAGTGTTCACAATAATCACAGTGGTGGAAACATAAAACTAATGAATCTGGAAGTGTTGAGTGTAACTCATTTGATTTATCAGTTTTCTAATTCAAACCTTTATTTGTTTTTTTCCCGGCAGACCAGATTTGCTATCCAAGTCCTTTATTTTTGGATCGTTATGCATTTTATTTCATTCACACGTGGCATTTTATTTCCGTTTTAGTTATGAAAACAAGGGCAATCCCAACCTATGCAGAAGTATAACTACAAATAACTACAAATAATGCAAAGTTCTTTCAGTGTATTAGTAAGCATTGAAAAAGGTGAGAGAATAAACAATATAGAAATAAAATGCCCTGGTTCCCCTGAAGAACAGGGCTCTGCTACTGGGATTGAAAGATAATGACTTTTTGTTGCTCTATACTCTCTCCTGTATTTTAGGGTCCACCTTGAGTCTCCTTCTTTACAAGTGGGAATCATATTTTTTTCTGGTTAGAAACGAAGTAAAGGACTCTGCTCAATCTACCTCCAGCATCCTTGGAAAAACATTATTCTTTCAAACTTTTACTTGAATATTAAATCAAATTCTGTTATTATGGCTCTGCCTAAATTGTTGAATAAATTCAGTTTAATGCTGTCAGCAAGTCTCAGAATCACTCCTGAATTATTCAGTGACCTCAAGGGTATTCTTTTTCATCTAGCAAAGTTAGAGTTAGCCCAACTAAAACCAAATTCTTCATTGACAGTCACCAGCTATTGAGAAGTGTAATGGATCTTACTATGATTTTCCTCTTAACAAGAATTGAGTGAACAGTAAAAAAGCAATTATTGCAAGTGAACAACTCTGAGACATTGACAGGATCAATACACATCACCACCATGTCAGCCAACATAGTGTCTACAAACTGTCATTTTCATTTATTTTTCATACACTTTTTAATATACAGAACAGAAAAATGTGAGGACTTAATAGCAGAATATTAAAGATGCGTCAAAATCACCTTTTTTTACCTTTTTTTTTCTAAACACTGGAAGAATTCCTTGGGTTTTGTGCAGAGCTTTTCTTCTGGCTAGTAAAAATAGCCAAATTCTAGGTAAGTCTCTCTCTGTTTTAATCACTATTTCTGTTTATTACCCAGATAGTTTTCATTTGCTTATTGTTTATGTTTGTTCTCTTGCTTCTCTTTCACAGACATTTGTATTCCCTGATAGAGATACACCAACAGAATGCAGCCTGTTTTTATTCATTTTCAACTCTTCCATTCACTTTGGCAAGAATTTCACACTAGCAGTACATGTGCCTAGCCACTTATACTAGAGACTAGCAAGTCTTTATATCTCTTGAAGGGGAATGTATACCTTGAAACATCCTTCTAAATGTGAACTAAGAAAAATTAGGATGGTCGTGCATGTACAGTTAGCACTGATGCTAGTCTACACTATTTTTAATATATAGATATTCTAAAGGCTGCATTCACTTAAACACTCAAAATATATCTTCTAATATATCTCCTAAGCTTTGAAGTAAGGCCAATATGTAACTGCAAAATCAGGTACATATTTCTAGGTACTTGGAAAGAGGCTATCGAAGTTGAAGCAAGAAAGATGCTCTCTCTCCAGTTTTCACATTCCATTGACCAAAAGACTCAAATGAAAAAGATTGCATTGCAAAAAAGATTGCATAATTTTCCTATTTCCTGTAACAGAAAAGGCACTCCTAACCCTACTCATCTGTGGATTCCCATGACAGTAAAACAAAATGACTTTTCCTTGTGGAGCAATATAATATCCCATGCAAGCTAGAAAAATGCATGAGCACAGCTAAATCCATGCAAATTTTACATCAGAATAAGTCCTTGTAAAAACATTGTTATGCTAATTGCTTGACTCAGTATGATACCATGTCAAAATGTAATCATCCAAATTCATCACTAGATCCAAATGTGTCACCAGCTGCATATATCAGCAATTGAGTTACATGAGCCATTCATTTGGCCCAGCGTGTAATTTATCTCATATTTATGTGATCCATACAAAACTCATTTCTTCTTAGGTCAGAACAGTGACACAATGTTGATTAATACTTTTGTCACTTGAGATATTGATTACTGTAATTCACTACTTATCAGCTCCCTCACTGCATGTTGCACAGACTTAAGCTTATGAAAAATGCTGTTGCATGTATCCCAGTCAAATTATAAAAGTTTAATAACATCACTCTGTTTTTAACGAAACTTCACTGCCTCACTGCTCATCCATGGAACAGGTACAGTGCTCACAATTGTCATCCTAATGTATAACCTAAACATTTCCTGGTTTACCATAGTAAGCGACCTTTGTCTTCTGTTGCATATTAGTTTCTCACATTATGACTTATGCAGAGATTAGTGATAGCTATCATGCAGTAAACAAAAATACTGGTTGTTTCTTTGTGTTTTATGCAGCTGATCTGCTTTTCTTTCATATTGACTTTTTTGTCATCAACTCTAGCTATTTCTTCTGATCTATTATTTTTCTAGGGAAAAGGAGAATTATAAAGAAAATGGATCGTAGACTTTGCTACTTCTTTATTAACTTCAAGTGATCTCACTCAGCTTCTTAAAGTTATTGTGTCAGAAAGAAATTTCCTCCTGTTTAGTGATATACTAGCCTCTGAGAATAATACGAAAACTCTTACATTTCCCCTAAAGGCTGAAAACTAATCCATCCAACATAGTTTAAAGCAATTTAGGAAATAAGTCTGTTTATACACCAAAAGTTTTCCAGTACTAAATTTCACATAAAGGCTCACATTGTCATTATAGAAGAAATGAGCGCCATGTTTTGGATATTTTGTCTAGTGAAAAGGGCATATAGATAGGCAGGCAGATAGTGAACAAATGAATTACAATCTGTTTTACAACAGTTCCTGGAAATAGCTACACTATAATTTGTATAATTAAAGTTATCTTTCAATACAGATAGAACACGTTTACTTTCACAAGTGGAGACAACTGACAAGACAGATCCATAATGAAAAATTGCTCTTCTATGGAGGCTACACTCTGTATGTTTATGTTATATGACATTTTACAGAATTTCAGGAAACTGTAAACATGGAAATTCAGAATGAGGCAAACGATGAGCATATGTTATTGTTCTCCATAGATCACATCAGGTGTTACAGAATAAAGATTCCTAGGCATAAGTGATTTTGTAGTCAAAGCTTGGTAAGATAGTGACTGAATGTTTTAGTTTTATGCCCTTAGCATACTTTTGATTAAACTGAGCATTAATGATTATGGCATTTTCCGATGATTAACAATCAAAAGAGAGAAGATGATGGCCTCAGGTTCAGCTGCTGTTAATCCCTAAATTATGTCTGTAGCAAATCTGTTTTCACTATTGTGAGATGAATCCTCTTTCCTTCCTGTAATTTAGTGCGCATTGACAGCTATGAAGATTAAAACTTTCTTTTTTATCCAAAGACACAGTGGTATGGCTCAAGACCAGAAGCAGGTTGCAATACATGTGTGAAAAGTAGCCCTGGAGATGTTCTGCAGTTAGCATGGGACCTGTTTCATAGCACGGGCTGGATTGCCCTTTATAGGACCGACTCCAGTTGCCTTACCTTCAACTGTATAAAATAAAGTATTGCTGTCTATTTAATACTGGTGCTTCCACCACGGACAGCCTCCCAAAGAGTTTGAAAATCAACAAGTACCACATTAGAAGCAGAATTGCACTTGAAAGCAAAAAGACATATGAGATTATGCTTTCAGCTGAAAGGACCTGTGAGTGGATTCTACTTGAACAGTCATCTCTTAGGGCTTGTTTTGTATCTTCTTTGTTGTTTCTTTTTCTAACCTGCTTCTGTTTGCATTAATACAATTTATTTCTGATTAATTTATGGCAGTAAGAGCAAAAGTAGGCACTAGATCAAAATCCAAGCTGAATTTGCAGTCTGATTTCTTAACGCAAATCACCAATGGAGGAAAAGAAATAAATCAAAGGAACAAAACACTCTTCCATACAGAGAAGAAAACATATATATGTATATTTATCTAATATCTAGTGAATTTATCCTTCTTTTCCTTGACTTTCTATGTAGTCTTGTCTAGATTTTAAAAACATGTCTGAATTTACTAGATTACATTTACAAGTGAAATATTGGAGAATTCCTACAGTCACTACTACAAATCTTTATTTGCACCATTGATAAAACTGCTTTGGTCTATGTACATCAGGATTTAAAAAGAAAAAGCGACACAGAGGAATATTTCAGGTAGAGGAAATGGGCAAATAGTATTCTTTATTCAGTCAGTCATCACATATTTGAAGCTACTCTTCAATAGCCAGAGTACTGAGACTAGAAAATGTATACCATTATACCTGTGGAATAGTACATAGACAGCAATATCCGAAAAATCAAAATGCATTTCAAACAACTGTATAGGCAGGATAATACAGTTTATCTTCCCTACCAACCAGAAAGAATGAATATCCCCTAGTAATTGCTTCCAAATTTTACTAAGAGAAAGCAGAAAAGCTACATTAACCTGGTAAGGAAAACTGAAAAGAGTACAGAGCAGTGTAGCTATTGTCTCCTGGCATTCAGAAACAGTGACTATAAGATGGGCTTTAGATAAAACGTAGGTGTAAGTCTACATTCTTGGCAAATTCTAAGGTCAGTAGGGTTAGAATGAAAAGGATAAGTAAGAAATCAAATACTTTATGCAACTTTCACAGAATTGCTGACGTTGGGAGGCACTTCTACACATTATCTAATCCAACCCCTGTGCTCATACAGTCTGAGTCTCTACAACTCATTAACACAGGACTGTGTCCAGAAGGCTTCTGAATATCTCCAGGGAAACAGACTCCACAACCTCTCTTGGCAGCCTATTCCAGTGCTCATCCACTCACATAGCAAAGAATTTTTTCTTTGTGTTTGAATGGAAACTCCTATGTTCCAGTTTGGGCCTATTTCCCCTTATTCTATAGCTGGACATCATTGAATAGGCCTACTGTTAGAGAGTTATAAGCACTGATAAGAATCCTTCAGTCTCCTCCAGGCTGAACAGACCCAACTCTCTCAGCCTTTCTGCATAAAGGAGATGTTCCAGGCTCTTAATCATCTTTATAGAATCACACTATATCCAAAGTTGGAAAAAACCTCCATGATCATCTAGTCTGTTTGTCCACTTATCACCAGTATCTCCCACTAGATCATGTCCCCAGGTAGAACATCTAAACGTTTCTTGAACGACTCAAGAGAGAGTGATACCACCACTTTCCTGGGCAGCCTGTTCCAGCGCCTAACTACTTTTTTGAATAATGTCCAATCTGAATCTTCCTTAGTGCAATTTGAGGCTATTCCCTCTAGTCCTATAGCTAGTTACGTGGGAAAAGAGGTCAACCCCCACCTTGCCACAAGTTCCGTTCAGGTAGTTATAGAGAATGATAAGGTCTTCCCAGAACTTCATCTTCTCCAGACTGGACAATCCCAGTTCCCTCAGTCACTCCTCATAAGAGTGTCGTGCTCCACCCCTCACCACCTTTGTTGCCCTTCTCTGGACATGCTGCATGGCCTTGATGTCTTTCTTGCAGTGAGGGGCCCAAAACTGCACACAGTACTCAAGGTGTAGCCCCACCATTGCTGAGTACAGAGGGATGACCACTTCCTTGCTCCTGCTGGCTACACTATTTCTGATATAAGCCAAGATGCCTTTTGCTGCCTTAGCCACACTACTGACCAGTTGTTCATGAGCACTGACACTCCCAAGTCAGTTTCTTCTACTCAGTTTTCCAGTCACTCTGACCCAAGCCTGTAGTGCTGCCTGCGGTTGTTGTGGCCAAAGTGCAGGACCTGGCAATTGGTCTTGTTGAACTTCATCCAACTGGTCTCAGCCAGTTCATAACCCTCTGTAGGGCCTCCTATCACCCACACTTCCTCCCAACTTGGTTGCCCTTTTCCTTTTCCTGCAGTCTGTACTTAATCTAAACTACTTTCAGAACACTCAACCCTGTGGGTAGAAAGGATCTGCTAAAGTGCCCATTTCAATAAATTGATGCAGTCAGGAAGCTCCTAGCAGAGAACTATCATTAAAATAACAGAGCAGCACTCAGTACTGCAGCACCTGCTTACTGAAAAAGCTTTTTTTCAACAATATAAAACTATATGTTACCATTTTGAAATATTTCAAAACATTCCTTAAAATTGAGACTTTCAAAGTACAGTTCAGAGGAAGTGTTCAATAAAATCGTTTCCTCTTCAGAATTACAAAATGTTGACTGAACAAATGTTCTTTTAGTAATTTCATATCCTAGGAAATACTAAAATTTTTACTTTGGGGAAAGAAAATAAATGAAAATGGAAAGTCCTGTCCAGCACTAATGAAACTAAGATTCTTTTTAGGATGAATACTTATGAAATGTGTTCCTTGCAGCAATCTTCATGGTCAATCATTAAAAATATGTAAAAATAAATATGTTATGATAGGATTAATTGATACACTCATTCACCCAAAAGAGTGAATTAGGTTCTAGATAACCCTAACCCCAATCTTTTAATATTTTCATTGAGGAAAAAATGTAGTAAATGAACCACGGTAAAGGCTAAAGTATGCACAAGAAAATAAAATCTCTGCACATTCACTGGGTATTTTTCTAATCTTCCATGCTGTGAAGACAACGCTCTTGAAAAACAGGTAGATATATATTGCACATTCAGTAAACTCAAATATACTCTGAACAATTGAACACACTTTGTTTCTGTAGAAAATTATTACTATTATAAATGATGACCTGAATCACTGGAAACCTTAGAAATAGAAGTCATATGACTATAACTTGTCTGTGTTCAGGTAACTCAGATATAAATTCAGAATTACAAAGTAGTATATATTCTTTGCTTTAATATTTTAAGTGTAAAAATACTTTCTAAAAAATCTGTCTACTAGTTCAAAACCAGCATTAATTAACGCTTAAGTGGTCCCAGATACATTCTTAAAAATACTCATGATATTTTTATATATTTTCTCTAAAATTTTAATGCACAGATAAGCAAATTTCTCCTAACTGAAAAATCTAACACTAAAATAGACAAGGACATAAGGTTCAGGATTTAATTTAGAGGTGAAATACCAAAAAGGGAAATCCACGTTTAAGGTTTTTCTTCTCTATGTCAGAAACACTACTGTTGGAACAATTAATAAGAATTAAATGAAATTTAACTTTAAAATAAAATAGCTTCTTGTGCCAGCATATAAATACATTAAGTGCATTATGGAATATTATTTGCTGAAAGGATTATTCAGGAACTTGTGTTGCTCAAAATCAGATTTATCAAAATGTTAAGAAAGAATACAGATAATTGTTTGTAATTGGTCGTGCCAGTCTCATGATCTAACACAAACAGAAACATGATCATATAATATACCACATATACCAGTCTTCTATGTAGAACCATAGAATGGCTTGAGTTGCAAGGGACCTCAAGGATCCTAAGGTTCCAACCCTATTGCCACAGGCAGGCCCACCAACCTCCAGATGTGGTACCAGGTTGCCCAAAGCCCCATCCAATCTCATCTTGAACACCTCCAGGGATGGAGCATCCACAGCTTCTCAGGGGACCCTGTTTCACCTCACCATTCTCTCTGTAAGAACTTCCCCTGATGTAAAATCTAAACCTTTCCTCCTTGACTTGAAAACCACTCCCCCTTGTCCTATCACAATCTACTCCTGTAAAAATTTAATTCCCTTTCTTTTTGTAATCAGCTTTTAAATACTGAAAGGCTGTAATGAGGTCTCCTTGCAGTCTTCTCCAAGCCTGGTTCCCTCAGTCTTCATAAGGGAGGTGCTCAAGCACTTTGATTAGCTTCATGGCCCTCCTCTGGACCTTCTCCATATTCAAAGATTACTTCACACAGATATATTGCCATATCACACAAACCATAAATATCAATTAGATTCATTTTTATTGCTCTGTTTGAAGGAAAGATAACTTGTGATAGAAATCCATTAACCAAACTGTCACATTTACATCCCCTGCTCTCCTTACTGCAGGCATCCAGGCACCCCAGTGCTACACCCAGATAATTAGCTCTGTGATTTAACCTTGGTCTACAGGACCTTTCAAATCACTGCACTGCTTTGAAAGACATACACATAGGAGCCAAGAAAAGGAAGCACCTTAGAGTAGTGAAGGAAATCCTTTTGGAGCTGAAATCTTTTTTGAAATATTTCTGGATCTGAAGAACCATAGGCAAAGAAAATGATACAAAGGACCTAGTCATAGAGGTGCACAAAGAGTACATCCAAATTGAGACATCTGATGTATTAAAGATGTGACACTATGAGATTGCTAAAAAGTAGTGCCTCTAATTTGTGGAAGAAAGTATCTGGTAGAAAGAGTAATATGACATCAATTTAGGCACTGCCATTTCTGAAGCAGAATTTGACTGTTGAGAGGTTTCAAGATGGAGGAAAAGCACAATTAAGAACAGAAATTATTGAGGTAAGGGCAGTACAGTACAGATATACTTGAATTAAAGAGGAGAGAATAGCACTGAGTGGTGGACTAGCAGCTTTTTTTATTTAAATAAAAAAACAAACACACACAAAAACCTAGATCTGTTACAGAGCACAATGAATAGCAGCTAGACTAACACACTATATATCACAGCTGGCTCACTTAGATCCTGGAGTAGCTAATCACAGAAAATGGGTCATAATTTGGGAATGACTCATTGTGACAATTTTTGGCATAGCTATGTCAAGCTCTTTTTATTTACAAGCTCACACACTAACAGAAAGCTTCTACCAGCAGTAGATTTGACTTGTGCTATGCTGAACTCCAGGGCTGTATGACTGCATTTTTGTAACAGAGACCATCTCACAGCCCTTCACTGAAACACAAATCCTCACTCTGCAAGTCTAACCCTTCTTTGTGTGGGCCTACAATAGGTAAAACTGGGCACATTATGACTTTAGGATTCCAGTGGTTATTACGTTTGGCACCCTTATTTTTATGTTTTTAGTGGAAATTTCAGGTTCTGGCAGTTTCGTGTTACAGCCTCACTCTGTAAATAGCGAGGAGACAGAGAAAGTGTGAGGCTGCTGGCTCGTAAAATATGTGACATCAAAAGCACGGTTTGTGAGCAGGAGTGAGAGTCTCTTTAGTGTTTGAAGATACCAGATAGAAGAAGCTTTGTATCAAAAGATAAGAATCGGTAAACAACTCATGTAATGACATGTCCCTTGCCTTCCTTTGCTGACTGTTCTTTTCCCTGTAATTTATTTGTAAGCCAAAATTTGTGAAGAAATGACCTCCTTTAGTTCTAGCATGGACTACCCTTTCAAGCAGATAGATTTGTCTAAAAACAAGCTTGCTAAGCCTTATTATCCTTCTTTAACAAAATTGTAACAATCTCCAAAGCCAGACTTCATTCTGTTTCCTGTCTGGTTGTCCTGTAGTACTGCTGTTCTGCCTACTCTCCTTCATATGATCCAACCCGTCACTCAAATTTTGACTGTAATGGACTGTAAGGAAAAAAAACAGACTGCAATTTTGAATGATTTTTGACAGCTTTTTTATATCTCAGATCCTCACTTCTGTCCGCAATATGGGTAATGGGTTTATTTACTTTCCAACAAAAGAAAAATGTGGGATCATGTGGAGAGTTGTATATCAAATTAGGTAAACAGTCTGATGTGGGTCCTATGAAGCTTTTCACTAATATATTTTCTCTCTGAAAAACAGTTAAGAGTTTTGATTGTCATTAGTTACACTTTAACTACAAGATCTGGGCCAAAGTAATGGCTTCCCTTACCCCACAGTACAGTCAGAGTGAATTTGCTGAAGTTATTAATGACATCACACCAAAGGTCAAATGATGTAGGGAAAATGAGATTCATGCCCTTCATGTTAAAGGTGACCTCTGCTATGCATGCACTCTATGAAAATCTACAGCCCTCAGGCAATTTGATTTTCTGCCTGAAAATTACTGAAGAGACTTCAGTATCTGTGAGGCAATCTCCTTTATTTTCCTCTGTAAAGGATTAGTATGAAGGGCCAAGGGAAGATATTAAAGATCAAAACTGAACTAAGAATCTGGTATTAATAGTCATTTAGCTGTAAAAACAAGGCACAGTTCAGAGGTGCAAGGGCAGCTTGTGCAAGTTTGGTGGTTTCTGATGGCACAGAATTTGCTGACTGCATTTTCCATCTCATTAACCTGAGGTTCCCTACGGGGAGAAAAACTCTGCGGTGCTGGGGAAGTGTCAGGCACAGCTAGATCTGTCATTTGTTTGCCTTGTGAGAAAATAAAAACATTACTCCAGTATGACTGCTGCATTTCTCCTACACTGCCCGTGGAGTATCCCTGGCAGCTATTGCAATCCCTCTACTGGTCATGTGGTTGGACACAGGAAGAAGGACTTTCCCTTTCTCAGGTATACTTGGAGAAGACACAGAGCTCAATAAATAGAAAAATAAGCCAGAAACAACATCACTGCGGTCCAGGCAACAAAATAGAAAAATTAAAGGTGAAACATAGCCTTTCCCTCTCTCAAGTTCCATGGACCTGTACAGAAGTGGTAATAAAGGACCACAAGGCTTCCTATGTGGCTGAACATTGAGAGACTTACATAGGAAATTCGCAAGAGCTAATATACAACACCACAGCAGAGGCACCCATATGCAGTTGCTAAAGCCTCCTTCAGCATAGGATATGACAAACAAACCTGGCCAAGAGGTCAGCCACTGCCCAGGCATTCCGGGTCAGCTGCAGGTGGCAGTAGAGTGCGTGGAAGGCGGCTCCCCGGTGGCTGCCAAATCATGGAAGCTCCCTGGAGTGCACCTACAAGGAAGCCAGGCAGGACAGCCACAGCTGTCACTGTGCAATGGAACTACTTAGCACCTCAGAGTAGGTCATAGGAGCCTAACTATAGGCACTCAGATTTTAAACACTTATGCTAGTAAGGATCATTTATCATATTTTCTGTATTATGCAAGCGGCTTATTTTTTTCCCCAAAACTAGTTGTCAAAAAGTATCAGGAAAAGAAAGATTATGGTCTCATTATGCTGTAATTCAAATGATTTATTCAAACCAGATCTGCCAAACATGGCTCAGTGACTCAGAAGCTAGCACATAACTCCCCAAAATTTCTCTTGCTCACTCTTATTTCTGTTTTGAGTTCATGATGAAGGACAAATCTCACAAGCTCTGTTCAAATTTGCACCACTGAGACTGAGTTCAAACTGCATTCAGAATAAGTAAAATGTATCAGAAAATAATTAAAATACTTTTGGTGCCACAGAGCCAAGTCTTGAAGGGCTCAAAGAGGAAAGAAAAGCAAACTGAGAATGTGCTGAATTGCAAAATTGTTCTTGCTTCCAGTGAGGAGAAAGATACAGAAAGAACTCAGAGCAGAAACAACTGAACTCCAAGCAACCATACGCAGCTTAGGATAGAACACCTGGAAGTGATGAGGTGTTGCAGCTGTTCACAAAGAAGGCAGTTTCCAAAACATGACCTGGATGACCAGAGGAGTTCAACACTGGACAAATGCATCACATGATCCAAACGTGAGATCAAAATAGGGAGGTGCATGATGAGGTTGGACTGAGAAAAAAAGAAGGTGCAGAAATTCATGCGACAAAAACTGCAACACTGATGAGTTGGACAGAAGGCTTGACACATACAGCCTAAGGGGAAAATGAAAAAAATGGAAATAGATGAAAGAGGATATCTGTTTTGATAAATTATCTAAACTTTAGCAGCTGAAATAGAAAGCACATTTTATACCTTGCTCATCTTTCTGCTGAATAACTGGAGAAATTTAGCAACAGCCAGTGGGTGGGAAGGGAAAAGGGGAGTCTGATTTAACATTCTTCCATCAAACTCGAGAGTCTGAGACCATGGTAGAGTTATCTTACAGTGATGAAGAAAAGGGAAATGGAGAGGCAGAAAGCAAATTAAGAAATATGACATTCGTATAATGTTCTTTTTCAGTACATGTAGGAATAATTAATAAAACTAGCAATAAAGGCATATTTTATCTTCCCATTTCCTGTACCTGTCAAGCACTGACTACAACACAGTCCAGTAACGGCAGAGCACTATCCGTTCTCAATGAGCAAGGATGAGGATAATTCATTTTTGTGTCATGTATCACTCACAGCTGTCTGCTATGATTGCAAAAGTCAAATTACCCCATCCTACATTCTCACTAAGCCAAATTTGTTTGGGAAGTGTGGGACAGAAAGTGGGAGTGTTAATAGCAGATAATTTGATTCCTGAATATATTCAGGTCAAAATGGGAATTTTAACAGCCTTGCCTGGTATCTTGCACTATTGTAGGTATAGGACCTAATTTTCTTGTAATGCTTATTCAAAGTATAACACGCAATAGTTTAATGTTGTTATACTTTAGAGTTCTATAACATCCTGTATTTTTCTCTGTTCTTTCTTCTCTTTCAGTTAACTTGGTATATTCTTAAGAAAACATCCAAATGGGTCATATTCCTGAGCAAAATTCAGATGAAAACCAAATTTAATAAAATGCAAATAAAAGGGAATTTAAAGGATTAACCATTTGTGCCAGTTTGCCAATGCTCACTGCTGCACTCTCAGACACTTTGGAGATTATCCAAAAGTACATCCTTTGCAGTCTTTTGCTTTAGGTATATAATGTGAAATAAAATTCAAAATAAAATAATGTGTGATTCTTTAGTTTTGAAGAAAATTCAGTGATGATCAAATCTCTTTTCTATTTCAGCTCTGACTATTGTTATATCAATCAAAAATGTGCTTTTTCACACACATAGTTGTGTGGCAGTAGAGTTGGAATGTGAAGGACAATTTTTCAAAGCAAAAGAAAAGTACAATCACTTTTAAAATCCCGGCTTTTTCAAAATATATATATTTTTTCAATTCAAACAGTAAAGTCTTATTTTTCAGGAATCACTGAGGTTGAATCATCTAAGATCATCTATTCCAACTGTCCACCTACCATCAACAGTGCCCACTAAACCACATTCCTAAGTACCACATCTAACACTTCCTTAAACGTCTCCAGGAATGGTGATCCCATCATCTCCCTGGACAGCCTGTTCTAATGCCTTGCCATTCGTTATGAGAAGGAATTCTTCCTAATATCCAATCTGAACCTCCCTTGGTTCAGCTTGAGGCTACTCCCTCTAGTCTTATCACTGTTACCTGGAAGAAAAGGCTGACCCCCACTTTGCCTCAATCTCTTTTTCAGGCAATTGTAGAGAGCAATAAGGTCTACCCTACACCTCCTCTTCTCCAGATTGAACAATTGCAATTCCCTCAGCCATTACCTTTGGACTTTTGTTCCAAATCCCTCAACAGCTTTGTTACTCTTATTGTCTACAGACAAGCTGGATTTGTCATCACAGGTTCTGTAGATTAACATAGTAAGTGTAGAAAGTGTCATGTCTTCTCTCCTTATAAAGTGCAGTTGGACAGCATATTTTCCTTGAGTTCAGCATGTCCTCTTGCATGAAAGACTATTTTAAATGCTACTGGTGTTGCTGCCCACTTAAAGGAGGCTGGAACAGGAACTGAGCCACATTTAAGACATTTCTTCCAGGAACCATTATTTGTCAGGGAAATGGCTTTCCTGGAAATAGCTGAACATCTGCCTATTTCATTTTCATTGAGCATGAGGCTTTTGCTTTATCTAGTAAACTGTCCCTATCTCAACTCATGTGTTCTTGCATTTTCATATTTCCAACTCTTTCCTGTACCCTGCAGTGGAAGGAGTGTGTAAACAGCTGCATTCCAGGCAGGAAACTCAGCACTTATTTTAATAGCTCTTCAATCCTTTAGCAGATGAGAGCTGATTCTCTCTTTTTAGGGGCTGTCTCCTATTTCCATAAATTCTGATGCTGTCAAAACACCCTGCCAGAGAGTAAGAAGAAAAATCAGAAAGATTTCCATAGAGTAGTTCAAAGACCTCAGTACCCTCCGGTATGAAACAGTCACCATTTCTTAGGAGTTTCACTTAAAGGGCTGTGGCACTGCCAGTTATACCAAAACACAGCTGTACAGAAGATATTTTGTTTTTCTCTATTTACAAGAATTTGAAAAACAGGGTGAAAGATGAAAGCTGTTCGAAGAGCACATTAAAATCTTATTTGGTGAACAACTACAGCAGTATATTTAGACATCATTCTGTTTTCCAAATTCCTCTGTCTTCCTAAATGTGTATTCAGAAGTACTCTATAAGTATGACTTACTTTGCTGACATCATAAGCAGTACTCTATTTTTTCATAGCATACTTTGAATGAGATTTGATTCAAAATATGCGTCCAGAAAACACAATAACTGAAGAAAAGAATTAATTATATCAATTATCAGCCTGCAATAATGCCCTTTTGCTTCTTCTGACATTCGCATTATCTGAACTTACAGTTGTTCAGTGACTCAAAAATTTTAATTGATAGTGCTATATTGCCAAACAAGTGTAAGTTATCGGGAAAATATATTTGAAAGATGCAAACTTTCTTCTAAATAGGAAGTTGATCATAAAAATAAGAAGGTAACTTAAAACGATGTAGTAATTTAATGTAAGAAAGTATAAGTTTTATAAGAATTTATAAGTGAATTCAATCCTGTCAGGAACAAAATAAGTGTTCAGAAGAAAAATTTTCTCTTCAGAGTTTTAGGACAGAAAGATTGAAAAAAATTTTAATAAGATGCCAAGCATAATAATTGAAATTCCATTTTCCACTGGATACACAAGGGTACAAAATAGTCAGTTGTTGTTGATCATGTGATTACATTTACAGATTCCATTTCATTACAAACTGTATTTGGAATTCTAAAACCATTTAAAAAATACAAACAAATGATGCATTCCATTCCAGCTCAAATGAAATATTACATTTGACAGTTTAATCCTCTAAAATGAAATCTGACCTATGCTTTTTTGTTTTGTTTTGAGGCTGGGCTTTTTTTTTTTTGGGGGGGGGGGGGGGGGGGGGGGGATGTTATCTCTGGTAGTCAGCGCTACCAAGTCGTAATAGATCCAAATTAGAAATTGTACCTGCATTCTTACTGGCAACCAGAAGCACTAGTTTATTGCATTGTCAAATTGCAGATTCACTTGACAGAGTAGTTTAAAAGGTAGATTCAAAACAACACAAAGGAAGTTTTGAATCTAGAACAGAAGCTTGAGGACTTCACACACCAAATAGATCCACAAAATGTACTTATATCATGGAAAGAAAACTGTAGCCCTAAGAAGTCTTGGATTCTAATTCCTCCTAATTAGATTGCTCTTCATCAACAGTAAACTATTTAATACAGGTAAAAATATCTTTATTACTAGAACTTCACTCTCCTCTAGTTCCTTGAAATAATATTTAAATAAAGACTATATGGATGAATTAATACGTTAAGCAGAGGTACTTAGGATACCTAAATGTAACACAAATGTAATAGGAAACCCACCTTTGAACTGTTACCTTTTTTGGTCATCAGTCTTGGATTACTTGCTCCCCTCCACCCCCCTCCCATAATAGAGTTTACATTTTTCATTTTTCCTCCAATGTGTTTGATTTTGTGGCATGCATAATACATAACTTCAGTAATGAATGCTCACTTTTTTAGTATTTAATGTCTGGAAAGTGTGATTTGCAAAAAAGTACAGCAACATATTTTGCTCCTCATGTAATGGAGGCTGAAATGTGCCTTAAGAAGAAAATGGAAAGTTAAATATTAAAAAAAAAAACAAAAAAAAAAAACAACCCTTGTATTATACTCTATAATCCTCAGTGTTTTAATGCACCAATGACATCAGAAGATCCAATTTAATATTTGCTTTCTACATATTAATGTAAAAAATTAGTAAGGTGGTAACATTTCCTGTAAAGGACATCAAGGATGATTTAAATTATAAGATGACTTTGTTATGAGAAGTACATTGATAGACTTGGGAGTGTCCTGAAAAAGAAACAAATAAAAGGGAAGATATGAGACAGTTCTTTAAATCATTAAGTTATATAAAGAGGGTGAATAGCATGAGAGAGAATAGCAAAGAGAGTGAATCTGATCAGATATTCACTGTCTTCTCTAATTCAGTACTAACAGGCCACCAAATGAAATGAGAAGGTAATTCCCAAAGCAAAAATAAGCAAATATAAATAAATCACATAATTACTTCTTATGATAAGTATCTAAGCATTGGAAAATGTAGATTTCTAGTTTCTAACAGGTGAACCAAATTTCACTGGACAAAGATGTTAAAGAAAAATCCATAATTACTATATACAGATATACCACTGACATACCAAGGAATTCCATAAAGCTCCCCCACTCCCATAACTTACAGAAATTCAAAGCAGAATCTATGGGAGAGAGCACTCAACCAAAGCTCAGAGCATTAGAGCTCCTCAGGTCTTTATATCCTTTCCAGGAAATCTTAGCCAAAAACTGCCCTTTCAGAGGGTACAAAAGTATGATGCTACTGAGCTTACTTTTATGTAGTTTTATACTTAAGCTAAATTACACTATCCATTATCAGCTAAAGTAGTGCAGTACAATACTTCTATATAAACTGAAATAATTAAGTAATTAGCTACAATTGATCAGAAGAATTAATATGTGTTTTCTACTTTCTTCGACCTGACAAGTAAAGGAAATAGAAGAAAAATGATATGCTCATCGTAGGAGAAATAATTTCTCAATAAATTTCACAAAAACAATGCTTATAATAATTTGTGAAGTGACTAAGGGGATGCTTATGCCATAGAAGGAGACATTAAAATTCCCCAGTAAGATTAAAAATGAATGTATGTGACAGGTATTAACATGTTATGAAAGTGTGTGCAAACTTAAGAAAATTAAAAGAATGTGCTCATGCACTTGTAATATAATATGAAAAGATAGTATGCCTTAGTAATTTAAAAGTGAAAGTTAAATCATATCTTTTAAACTTCAAACTAAAAGAAGCTAAAGAAAATACTATTCTTAGTTGTAAATAATTTTATGTAAGATACCCTTCTAAAAGCTAGATTAGCTATAAGATCTTTTTTAAAAAAGCTGAAAAACTATAATATCTTTAGTGGAAAAATCTTTCATGTTTTCAACCCCAAACGTCTTCAGTTAATAGCTTTTCTTTGCCAGACTCCAGCCATGCAGTTTTCTTACACAGGCCTGGGGTATGAAAAGCATCCTGGCTTCATAGAACACCTCAATGAATGGGGACCTCTGATTTAGTTTCAAAAGAAGAGATATGAATTACCTTAATAACTGCTTTAGAACATGCTACCACTTCAAAGTACAAGTGACTTTTCTTTCCCTCCCACACCAGATGACATAACATAAAGGAAAACCGAAAAGCACTATTGCTGAAAGCACCATTTTGTATCTCTGATTTTTTTTTTCATTAATTTACTTTTAGACCTGGGGGACAGCTGCCTACACCACAGCTTTTCTTAGAAACAGTGCTGTCATAACTTCAAAAGTAGTGAAGAAGCTTTGAACTGTACAAACAGTTATTTCCTTTGCAGACCACAAACAAAGATGAAGAAATAAAAATTATTAGGATCTATAGCACATACATACATCATATAAAAACGTTTTAATAGGGACTTAAAAAGCAAAAAGATTTTATCTACATGCACACTGAGCAGTTTGTTTGTTATAGCTGTTACATCCTTTTAATTAGCCATACACAAAAAGAAAACCACACAATCTTCTTGGTCCAATGCTTCTTGCCCTTGCACTCCGTTGTACAAATAGAATAGAACATAGAATATCCTGAGTTGGAAGGGACCCACAAGAATAATCAAATATTCATCAGCAAGGCATAACACGAATCCATTCTGACTCAGTATTTTCTTTTACATCCTTGACTCATCCTTTTCTGTCTTGAAGAGTTCAGTAAAAACTATTTTTTATCATCTTTTTATCAAAGCAATGCTATTTCTGCAGAATATCTCATTGTTTTGAATGTTTACAATTATTTTTTTTTTTAATCAAATTCACATTGTATCTCAGAGTCACTTCATATTTATTTGTGAAGAGTGGGATTTATTAAACCTCATTTTGACTATCTGAAAGTTAATAACCTATCTGTGCTAGTTATATAGTTCTCTTGAAGACAGTGGAAGGAGGTGAGCTTGAGTCAGGAAATTGTTCAGGTTGTGAAGACAGATATACAAGATCTTCTCCATTGACTGAGGGAACATAGTTGTTAGATAATGGATAGCTATCTTAGATGAGAATTTTTTTGGTAGATAAAGCTAAGGGAGATGCATTTCCATTTCTGTCTTTCATTGGAAGATTACTGGGTAAAAATATCAAATCTAACAAGGAACGAAGTTCCTCTGGTAAGAACATGGAACTTCTGTCCAAGTTTCAGTGAATATTATCTATATGAAAATAAAAACTTCTAAGACAGCGTGAGGCAGATGTACCCATATTTAACTTTGAACACTGTGGAGGTGTTCAAGGCCAGGTGATAGAGCCCTGGAAAGCCTGGTCTAGTATTAAATGGGGAAGTTGGTGGCCCTGCCTGTGGTAGGGGGGTTGGAGATTCATGATTCTTGAGGTCCCTTCCAACCTTGGCCATTCTGCAATTTTTTTATTTATTTATTTTTAAGCATCTTTTTGGATTTGGGACAATCTTTCTAAAAACTCCACAAAAGCCCTGTCCCAGTCCTAAAGAGGATAGAAACACAAAAATAGAGTTCTGAATCTAACAAATTGCCTGCTTACTTGGTTTAAATGCATTCTTTTTTGATGCAAAACCCCTGAGATAAATTATTGGTGTTACATTTTAAAATGTTGTAACTTATTCTGTACTGAGCTGTTCCTTCATCTCTTATATATTGTGGTATACAAGATTATATTTTGAGGAACCTCTTACCACAAATTTTTTATTTTTTTTTCGTACTTCCCTTAGTATGGGCAGCAGCTATAGTTTCTTGCATGTTATTTGAAACTCAAAGAACCTCCTGGACTTCTCCCAAGAAGAAGGAACATATCCAAAGAAAGCATCAAAGTATATAAAAATACATTCATCATGTACTTGAATTCATCTGAGGACATCCAAAGAGAAACCGGTCATCTGGGTTTATTTTTATCTAGCATGTGACCAAGTCTATACCTTACTGAAGTTAATGGTATCTGTTAACTCCTGTGAAACCAGGATTTTGCTTATACAGCTCAGCATTGTAGCAGAAAGTCTTCGAGTTACAGACACCATAAAAATGTTATTCAGAAGTATGCTTAGAAAGAGAGAAATCACTTCACAGTAACTTCTTATGATAGAATTTGTACTACAATATTTTACTTCAACAGGATGTGGGAATTCTCCCCCCCCCCCCCCCCCCCCCCATGACTCACATTCTCACTATGAAGAGAAAAGATTCACTTAGATATTTAATGTTTCCTAACACTAACATTTAGTTTTTTTTATTTTGGAGGAAGGAAGAGAGTAAAATTGAAATTAGGAAAATTGCAGACATGAAAAGCAATTGTTTTGTCAATTCTTTCAGTTTTGTACCTTCTTTTCCTGGAAAACAATGCCATTATCAGTTTAAGAAGGGATGTTCTCAATTTTTCTTTCCTTGCTGGTGAATTAAAATTAGCAAATATCTCTAAAGAAAACATGGAGTGGTTTTTTACTTCAAGTCACATTGGATGAAATTTGATTTCTATAACGAAGTAGCCTCTATAAAATCATACATTATCATTAGACATTAGTTGTAAATATCCTTTTTCACTTTATCAAATTCTCTAAATACAACATAATCTTAGCCGTACTAACTGTACTTGAAAACAATGTAGTCCCTATTTTTCTTCCATCCAATTGATGCTAGCAGAAAAATTTGAAGTACTGGCAGTACTTGATACTTAGAATGTTTCTGGTCACTGAATATGTCCTATAAAAGCCAATAAATAGCCTTGTGCACATCTGTTTGCAGCATTTAGTATTAGCTAACATGGAATTGCAGAGCCAGGAGATGGACTTAATGGTCCTTATGAGGCCCTTTCAAACTCTGATAGAGGAATAGAGATTCAATTGAATACTCCATGATTTCATGATTCATTCTAACTGGAATGAGAGATTACACAGATGTTGTACCTGAACTACCAGTCAAAATACGGCTAACCAAAGTGGTACCACTTTTTTTTTTTTTTTTTTTTTTTTTTTTTACAGTTGAACACAATGGATTTTTCTAAGTTGTTTTGGAAATATATAGCTGCCATCACAAGTTGGTTTATATCTCAACTCGAGTGGGATAAAGTGACAGGACTTTGTCTTGTATCTGCATTCTCTCCCTGTATACTGTAGATGAATTTCTGCAATGGCTATGTTTAAGGATAAATCATTCAAACTGCTGTCTTTTGGCACGGTGTTCTACTGATACCTCTCTCATTAATGCATACTGGTGCTAAAAATGAATAACTTCTCCTTCAGTGAAAAGCAAGGAAGTTAAATTGTGCCTAAGAAGAACACTCTAAGCTTAGCGCCAGAGCACATTAATAAGAGCAGAGCAATCCTGCCAGTGGTATCACCAAAGGCATTATTTTAGTCAGTGAAAAGGAAATCAGAATATTCCTTACTAGCAACTGCTAATCCATTTTAGAATTTAATATTGAATTGTGGAAGGATGTCACTCAATTATCAGGTCTCCACTGTGCTAGACATACAGTCCTGACTGGCAAAGCTAAAGTTAATGCTAAGCCTTTTGTCTTGCACAAATGAATTCTGGGTTTGATAGCTGGTGGTTATGAAACCATTGTTCAAAATTCCATGAATAATTCAAAATATACTTTTGTTTGCAGCAAGAAGCCCAGAGGAAAGAGTTCCTGAATTGCTTTTGTAATTTTCCATGAAGCACACCTGACTTTAACAGGAGATAACACAGAGATAAAACTCAAAGAGGTTTCCATGTACTCTAACTGCTACTGGGGCTGAGTATTAAGCATTAAAATTCAGAATTATCTTGATTATCCTTGGTTTCAGAGTTGGTGTGATCCTGCTCTATTCTTTGAACTGAAGGCATAGTCCCATTCTTTGAAAAAGCATGTTCTAGCTTTGCTGACTAGCAACCTTAGAGAGCACCTATCAGAAAAGGTATCACCATTGTGCTGACATCTGAATTCTCCAAGCAAGTCACACAAAAATCTCTCTGATTTAGCTCTGCATCCTATTCCAGGAGGAAGAACCAGGAAAGGTCATTGCAGTAGAGCTGGCAGTGTGTGAATAAACCCCCCCTACATAAGGTGACTGCAGAAGAAAAATGACATATATTATATATGTTCTGAGAAGAAAGCGTATATTGAACAAGAAGAACATACTGCAAGAAGCTAAACTTGTTTCCCAGTGGTCTTCTGGGAATGCACATTAAAGCATGATGAAAGGCAGCTCTGAAACCCAACCAGAAATAGGCTCCTTGTCCTTCTCCTTTATATCACCTCAGCCTGAAGAGAGGATAGATAGTGAGGACTAGTCTGACTCACATAAGGGCAGACATTGTTGGCTGTACCATGCTAAAAATATTGATAAAGCTGTAAAAGTAAAATCATCCTTCAAAATGAAATTCTTTACTTATACAAGTCAGAACTGCTTGCAAAACATTAGTGCAATTAAAACAGATATTCTCTGTACAGGTGCAGCAAATTACCATCTGTAACTTCCTGAATCATGCAAACAGGGTGGTTTATAAAAATTAACAAAATAAAAATTTCCCTGCAGTGAGGCCTTTTCAATGCAAAAGGTAATGAAGGTTTGATAATAGAAAACCTTTAGGTGTACAAGACGAAAAAAGACTGCACAGAAGGATTATATCATTGTACAAAAACCTACAAAGCTGGAATTTGATGCTTTGTCAGTTGTCATATTTATTAACTCTAATACATCAATATTACCTAGTTAGAATGAGAAGAAAGATGCATTAATTTAAAACATCAGTTTACAACTATTTTATATAAGTTTTCTGAGGGATCAGTAACATTTTTTTTTATTTTTTATTTTTTTATTCTTCCACTACTAGATCAAAACTCTTTTCAGATTGTATTCCCACAACAGAAGTATTCTTATTCTAGAAAATGAGAGAAGTAAGATAAGGCCTGCCCTGTTCTTTCCCAAAAAAGCGTGTCATATAGTGTTTTGGGTTGGACAGGACTTCCAAGATCATCTAGTCCCAATCTCCCTGCTGTAGACAGGGACACTTCCTACTAAACCAGGTTGCCCATCCAGCTTGGCCTTGAATACCTCTAGAAAAGGGGCATGTAACAAGGGAACAAATATTGTATGTGATATTCATGTAAATATATCTATAAATTAATTCAAGGCTCCATGAAGCTGAAGTACATATGCCAGTGAACACATTTTTCTATACATTTTGGAAAGCATAAATATTTGTCCTTTTTTGTTTAGGTCACAGCTTTTCATTAAATATTTATTAAAACAAGGATCTAAGAACCCAGTTCAATAATGGATGTTCAATTGACTTATCTCAAAGTCATTTGAATTTTTGAAGGGACAAAGACTTCTGCTTTCTGGTAACTAGCCTGCAAGATACAAATTCATCTCCAATAACATTGATGTACTTCAATTGTTTAGGGTGTATTTTGATCTCTATAGCTATCTTCCTTATACGTTGACACATTTCTCATATAGTCAGAAGAAATAATCCTACCTCAAATTTATTGAAATATATATGGTTAGTATTGTAATATTTTCTTATCTCATTTTCCTTGTTTTCAGATATAAGATAAGCTTACAGTTAATTATTTTAGTGTTGTAGTCAAATGTAAAATGCATGAAGGCAATGAAAATTACGCTTATATTGAGTATTTTATATTTTTTTATATTGAGTTTATATTGAACCTCTATCACGTAGAGGTGGGATGCAGATTGCTTTACAAAGATGTGACATACACAAGAGATCTTCCTATCAGAGCCTCATCATTTTAGGCAAGCTTCTGGTGCATTTACTTTCAATCTATTTGACTTTTTAATTCAGACCTGACTGCAATGTGCCTAATTTCATGCAATTAACAGAAGTGTTTATGTTAAAATTACAACCACCCTAGGTTTATTTAATAGTCAGTGGAGAAAATAAACACCTTTAGACATCCTAGTTCATCAGACTTCTCAGTTTTAGTTTAAAGAGGCTCATTCCGCTGTCTTCCTGGCACTGGGAAGACTCCAAGGGGACAATATCCCTAACTCCTGCACTTTACTGCAGTGGAATTATTTCAGTGAAAAAGTGCGAGTTTGTCCAAGCTCAGACATGGCCTAAAGCAAAATTGAAGTAAATATGCTGAATCTAAAATTCAAGCTCCTTAAAAACATTTTATTTTTCTTTCTGGTTTGTACATGTACCGTTCTGAAAAAATTTATTCAGAACTGAACTGATGTATTGAATTGTTACTTGGGTAATGGTTATAGATCCCTGTTACCATACTCCTCTTCCTCCAAACCACATTTCATGGTAGGTCTTGTCATTAGATTGCACAGTAAATTTCAGGTAGTGGCAATGTAATTATATGATGATTACTGTAGACATTACAAAAGAAATAAAGCCAGCATAGTTTACACGGCAAGTATTCCTTGCCCTACTGAGCATTTTACCAAGTAATCTGTAAGAACATGTAATTATATTATCATGAAAGAAAATTAAATCTACCTTCTTAACTTCCACATTCTTCATGATCTCCTTATAGATTTGCTACATGTTGATTCTGTGCCTCGCTCTGCTTCTGAAGCCACTCATTTCTGTCCCCTCCATTAGATTGTAAACATCAAGATAAGACTGAGTTCCCTATCTTGTCATATTAACATTTACAAATGCAAACATTTGCATTTCTTATTTTTAGGTAGCCATTCAAGCATAAATAAACTACTGCTCACATTCATGCTCTGGGAAGACACAGAACCATTAAGGAAGCTTTGTTTTCCAAATAATTTCTGTGAAAGGATTTCTGTGGCTTTACAAGAGATTAGCACTTTTCTACTATAATTTCAGCTAGTGTGAGCTTTGAAAACATTTTAGCTACAGCTGTGCCTAGGGTTTTCATAGTTCACTGTCAATATACAAGTCTTTACATAGAAAGGAAAAAAATCATGTGGCAGAAACATAACATTTTGTGTTATATTTTATATTTCTACTACTTATCTGATAGTTAAATATCTGATGCTTGAGGCAAATTGTTCAATATTTAGTGTAGGAGAAGGATAACAAAGACAAGCCAGGAAAAAAAAAAAAAAAGGAAATATTTCCCACTGAAAAATGACATATTTCTAAACAACTGTTATCTTTACTTGTGCTCTCTTTGCATTCTCCATACCTACTCTTAACATTCATCCAAATTTCCTTTTGCTTCACCATGCTTGAAATGCTTGTGCAGTTCAACTGCTCCTTGTAGAAAAAAGGACTAGAAAGAGCCACTGAATAGGACAGCTAAATTTGTCCTTTCTTGGGGTTCTCCATTCAGTACAGACTTGTTTTATGGCTACCAACATCTAATGACTTAAATTAAGGGGTCTCAAACCTTTCCCATATTTATTATATTCTTTACTTCTTCAACTTTTTTTTTTTTTTTTTTTTTTTTTTTTTTTTTTTTTTTTAACAGGATCCAAAGATCTAGCTTGCATCAAAGTCAGGAAACTATTCTAGAGACCATTATCCACCAGGGTTGAAGGAGTTTTTCGGCACTTTTTCCTTTGCTGACATTTTTCTTTCAGTTAAAATAGGCACAGTTGTTGAACTACTTCACTAGGATATGTATATGCTCATTTGCAGCTCATTTCCGCCCCCACTAACAAGCTTTTCAGCAACCATAAGTACTTGGAAAGACAATATTCGCAGCTATTAACAAAGGCACTGTTTCATGACATTATAACCCAACCTGACTGGAGCCTTTTACTAGATATTGGATTGCTTGTTGAAAGTCAATTTTAAAACAAAATAAACACTGTCATGACAAATTTCACTGTTTTAGTTTTATAGATGTAGTTATATACCCTCCACCCCAAAGAAAAAAACAACGTGTGCAAATGAGTTTAGATACACAGCAACTGAATTTCCAGTGGTGAAATAATTAAGGTTATAAAAGGAGTGCACATACATAACAGCTACTGTGGGAGCCCCTCTCGTGCTCTTCTATGAGTGACAACGATATTTTTCTAGGTTTGTTGTCACATTTACTTGCCTTTTGGTAAAGTAACCAAATTATTCAGTGTCTAAAAAGTTTCTAAAAGACTGAGAAACACAATAATTAGACCACTCACATTCAAACTTTGCATTAGAGAAAAATAAACATTGCTGAATCAAAATGCACCCAATTTGTCTGTGTTCTCATTATATACATATATACCTCACGAGAACAAAGTTAACTTTTCTGTTTCCAATTCTTTTCCAAGATGATCACCTGATGTCTGAGACGAGCGTCTATTAGCAGTTCTCTTATTTTAAGAGAAAATATTGGTCCACTTTGGCTTCACTTATGATTGGGACACCACCGAGTAGGCACAGTGCAGTACTTTCTTGTGTATCAAGGGAGGCTTCATTGCTTTTTTTTTCCTCCCCTTTACAGCTACCAAAGGAACTAAGTGCTGCAATTACAGGCACAATTCATCTTTCTGTTCTCTTTGTTCATCTGAGAAAGCAGAAGATAAGTGATTGTGGCTCTCTGTCAGCTTTATAGCACTATGTCTGAGAAAGGGGGCTGCTGAGTGTTGTAAGCACAAGAGTAGAAGGAAAGACACCTAAACACAATGAGCTGAGATCCATCACTGATCTTAACTTTTTAAAAATATATTTTGGAATTCATGAATAAGAACGTATAAAACCAGCAGTTTTAAATTTCATAAATATTCATAAATTGAACTTCACTCTGTATTATGAAGTGGAGAACTATCTCAATAGATATTCAGAGCCACTTTTAGCTCATGTTCTGCATGTAAAATAAATTTCATAGATTTCTCTGGGAACTTTGTTTCACTGGGGAAAAACTCAAAATGGAAGAACTAAAACAAAAAAAAAATAGATTTTCTGTTACATAAGAAAATGAAATTATTTCTCTTCCATCACAAACTAAGGAAGCAAGCATGATACTTAATAGTCATGTCAGGTCAAACATTTCACTCCTATTAAACTCAATCAGATTAACCAGCACTTTTTTTTTTTTTTTTTCTCTGAAAAATAACTGTTTTTAAAAGAAATGTTGATATTATATTAGAAAACCAAGTGCTGGAGAAATGAAACCTTTGAAGTTTTGAGAACTCTGTATTTTCCAAGAGAAAAAGGAAAAACAAGCTCGGAATTTTTCTGCTGTGAATTATACTATTTAACTGAATTCTAGCTCATAAATCATGCAACATGTCCCACATCTTCATTAAGAGGTGATAAAGAAATGAATAATGTGAGAAGGAGTCAGAATGAAGAACCCATCAAAACAGAAGAATGAGATTATAAATCCTGAGCAAAAATTATAACAATGCCTTCACTTGGCAAGTGCCACCAGTTTAGAGAGTCTATTTCAACATATATCAATTTTGGATTAATTACTGAAAAATTGAACTTTTCCTCCTTAAAATTGTAAAGTATCAAAGCACTCTCAAATCTATTAAAATAATTTGCTGCATCCCTTTTTATGTAGTATACATGCTCACAAGGCATCACTCTGCACAGGATGTAACCTGTTCTTTATTGAAACTATTATTCCCTTGTTGCCAATTGAAATACCAAGTCCAGTGTTTTTGGACTCTTGCTTCACTTTCATTAGAGATGCTCATGCAGCCTCCACGGTTAAATCTCAGATTATATCCTCATCGCAGCTGTCAAACAATCATAGGCACATTCACAGCCAATACAAGTAGTAATGAAGATCTAAAATGTGCTGTTAAAAAATAATGTGGTGCTGCAAGGGTGTCATTCAATCCATTTGTTGTACATTACTGCTATTCTTTGCAAAAAAAAAAAAAAAAAAAAAAAAAAAAAAAAAAAAAGTCATTTTGGAGCTTTTGATAAAAAGCTTTTTTTTCCCTCCCCTACCTCTAATTAACCATTTAAAAGTTCTTCATAATGTCCTGTTCTCCCTCAAAACACCTTTAAAATAACATTAAAAATAATATTTCAGGTTGCAATGCCCAAATAGCCTTGAAGTCTTATAATCCTATTAGATTCAGTCAGTACACAATAAAGTCTGTTGCAATATTTCCATTCAGCCATTTGACTATTTCAAAGCTTCACAAGTTCAGAAGTGAAATATATCAGCTCTTCATAGTTTTCTATTCACTTGCTACTGACTCCAAAAACTTTTGTCAGGATCAGAAAAAAAATCAAATATTTTGGTGATCACTTCATTGCCTACAGAAGCATATTTGGATGCTTGAGAACAGTTTACAGAATTAGGTCCAACTGTTTCTCATCATTCGAAAGTGACAAACAGCTGACAATGTTCCATACAACTTTAAAATACTTGGAAAAAAAGAACGTTCACAGTGCTTGAACGTTGCATCATAGCCCTGGGTTGCTTCCAGTATTCTGGTTGTGATTTATTTATTTATTTATTTATTTATTTTTAAAGAGTGAATGTGCAGGCTCATTGAAATCTAAGTTTTGCTTCTACCCACATAAAAAAAAGAACAAAAGGGGGGTTGGACTCGATGATCTCTCGAGGTCCCTTCCAACCCCTACAATTCTGTGATTCTGTGAGTCAACTCCATAGTACGACTACAGAATCTTTCAAGTTTTCCAGACCTTTTATGATATCACGTGGTACAAAAGTATACTCTGTTCATCCTCAGCTACTTAACTGATTAGTTTGTTATGTGGTAAAGACATAGCAAATGCTTGGACACACGAGGAAAAAAAAAAAAAATTGGTGCTCTGTGGTTCTTGTGGCATAACATCAGAAATGTAGTAGCATATTCAGAATGTGTTCCATTTTTGACTACTGTTGCAGTAGCATGTGATTCCAGCAGCTCTAGACTTAACCTCTGAGCTTGCTTGTTATTAGAAATCTGCTGCTTATCTGTTATGACTTTCTTGTACGTCTATTGTGGTTGTAAGCAATGGAAAGCATAAAAGAAATGCTGACTTCTGAACTTCTGAAGTGTAACAACTGGTTTCACAATAGTGAAGATGGTTAAAAATATAAGAAACTCACAGCTGCTTCTTAGGTATACCTTATTCCAAGTGCAACAGACAATTATAAAAGGATATAAAAAGAGAATCTAAATAACATTTTGCTGAAAGCAGAGAGTAGAGGGAAACACTTCTACACACAGGAGCTTACCTCACAAATATTTGTGTCTGCTTCTAGGCAGTTACAATCAATTTGTATTTGATACTCCTTCAAACTGTCTGAAAAATGCAAAGTGAAGAGTCATTAGATTATGCATGGTATATAATGGATGATATGATCAATGATGTCTCATGCTTTAATATAGATATTTCATACAAACAGTAACACTGCAATGCTAAAGATAATCTGAATGAGGAAATATTCACAGACATGAGCAAGGGGTACACAAGATCCTGATATATAATTTTCTACTGACTTGAAAATGATAGTTTGATTCCCTACAGTAGATACAACAAAAACAGAACTTCGCTATTCTTAGAAAACCAGAAGATTCACTTTAGATGTTAAGATGAATAAATATTGGAAAACATGTTAATTACAGTAGGTTCTTGTGGTTCAGAACCTATTTGTCAGCTACTGATTAAGACAAATCAGTTTTGTTATTGCTTTAAAGAGAAAAATGCATTATTTTGAGAAGGGAGAAAAACAGATCAGGAAACAAAAAGAAATAAAAAGAATATCTTTTTATGCAGGAAACTGTAAAGAAAATATTACTAAGGAGTAAGGACTTGTTTGAGAAAGGGTGACTGAGATCTGCACATTTACAACTGTAAATAAAATTCCCACTCAAAACTACAGAAGATGACACACAGCATTGGAAAGTCACTGTGTCTAACTCCTTGTCTGAGTAGGGAAAACAAACAAACAAACAAACAAACGAGATCATTCATAACATTTTCAAAACTTCTAAAAGTGATAAAGAATCCTAAGGTCCCCTCCTTACAAAATAAAATATTTTCTATTGGGCTTAGTGGAGTTCAAGTTGAAGTGCATGATGTAAAAAATAATTAAACATCCTCCTCCGGGGCTCCCTGCACATCCCAGGGTTGGAAGCAACATGCTCCAGTGGAAAGTTCTGCATGAGGTTACTCTTTCATTCAACGCTGGTTCCATTATGCTGTATAATAAACACAGAATTAATGTATTTTGAGATCTTTGGCCAGATGTTTGAGATCTCAGTTCAGATGCTGAGAGTGATTTCAAAGACAGCTTTTCAGAACTGTGTTGCTGAAACCATATGTTTTGTGCAAAATAAATGAGTGATGGTGAGTACTTGTTTTCCAGAAATGAAAACTAGGAACTGAACCAGAATGAGAACCAGTCTGGATACATTTTTGTCTAATTATTTATATAAGAAGTCAAAATAAAATATTCAAAATACAAGGCTCATGGTGGTAGAGTTTTCATATTCCTAGTGACAGATTTCATCCCTATTTGCTATATTTTCTATTTTTTATTTTCTATTTTTATTTATTTATTTTATGTATACAAATACATAATTCCTTGTGTTACATGTAGTTTTCAATTCGTATCAAATAAAATGTAACAAATTATTAATTTCAAAATGAAAACTATGCTTGCAAAGACTGAATATTTTCTCCAAAACAAGTCATTCCTGGAACCACTTTCTGCTTAGAATTTTGTCCTATATGCATTTTATTCATAAAAAATTTTTTGTGTTGCTTGGTTGCTTGGAAGATAAATTACTGCTGTGCAATGAAGGTAAGGGCTTGGCTACTCATTCAACCATGTAACTGATCATTCTGAATTCAGATGGTTCTGTTGTTCATAGAACAAGGGATCAGCAGAGCTAAGCAGGAAGGTAAGAGCTGTAGCCTTCACTTTAGTCTACAATATTATATTAAGATGTAATAAATGCGTTAAATATAAAATGCCACAGGTCAGTCATAGTGCTGATCAGTGGTTTATAATTGGCTTAATAGTACTCATAACCTGTTCCCACTGTATAATCAATGGATATTAAGATGTTACAATCACAAATAAACAAGAGAGGCGAAGTAGACTATGATAACAAAAGAGAATAAATGGAAGGCTTACCCTTATGCTGGGCTCACCCACAAAACACCAGAAGGAGGGATCTCCAGATGAGATCCTTCCCCACTGGTAGCCAGCTCTTAAATAGGTCTAGGAGGGGGGGAGCCTTGCTCCACCCCTTCTGGCAGCGCAGGTGAATTTGCCTTCACCTGTGCTCCTCTATCTGGCTCATGGCTCACCTCAGGTGATCAGTCAGAGGTTCAGGCCGTGACTCAGTAGTTCCCATACTCTCCACCCCTTCATGGCGTGAACCAATGATCAGATTGACTAAAGGCTAAGCTTACCCTAATACAGAGATCCAGTATATCGTGACGCTTATACAATTTTATCGCGATGTGTGTTGGTACAATTCAATACGAGTGATGATCAGTGGATGTCCATATTCTTCTATGGGCCAGTGCTCGATGATGTGACTGGAGGCATGAGGTCCTGAGGTGCAGGTCCATTCTATGTTCCATCAGTCCCATGCAGACCATCACCGGGTGTTGTACGTGATCTGACAGCAACACTGGAACGCTTGATGGCATTTTGTTCCTTCCAGTGGTCCTGAAGGCTCACAGACTCACAGGGAGTAATACAGATGTTTCAGAGGTACCAGGAGGGGAAGATCTGCTCTCCAGGGCAAGATACAGGCTGCATTTCTATCCTGGGTCAACACTTCTGCCTGTACTGGGGCACGTCCTGGCCACCTGTACCACACCTTCTGGCCAGATGTCTGCGGTGCATAATGATATCAGGCACCAAAGGAGGTGTCCTGATCTGCCACAGGGACATGATGGGGGTCCCTTTAGTGATAAAGATCAGAGTGTTGACCACAATATCAGTAGGCCATGTACTTATTACTGGAGGGACTACTGAGCCTCCCACCTCCAATAGTCTCCCCCAAGGTGCAAGTAGGCCACACCACTTGGGTCCTACCTGCACCTTCCAGGGCCATTTTATTTTATGGGTACCTGGATCTAAATTCTCAGGGGCAGGGAGCAGAAGATTATTTTTGTTACCAATTTGGGGTCTTACCTGATGATCAGTGCCCGTAATTTGGATCCTAAGCATTGTGGCCCATGTCGTCTGCAACATTCTCAGGGCACTGGGTCTGCCGTCTCGAGGTCTTTCATTCAGGTCCCGCAGGGTTTCATACAGTCTTTTCGTCCACCCGTGCAGGGACTGGGAGTCTGTGTTCAGGGCAGCCTTAAGAATACCGTTATAATGTTCAGTGAGGCCTGCCCCTGTTGGATTATATGGCAGGTGGAATCGCCATTCAATGTTATTTTCTTCTGCCCAGCGCTGTATCGTTGCACCAGTAAAATGAGTCCCTTGGTCGCTTTCGATGACTTGAGGTGTCCCATAGGCAGACATCAGTTTAGTGAATGCCTTGATGGTATATGCCTGGTTTGCTTTCAGTACTGGATAGGCTTGCAGCAGCCCACTTGCAGTGTCGACACAGGTCAGGGCGTATCTTGCCCCTTCAGAGCGAGGAAGGGGCCCGATGTAATTGACCTGCCATCGCTGGAGAGGATTTTGTCCCCTAGCAAGATGGGCTGTTGTTTCGGGCAACAACCTCGGTCTCATCTTGGAGCAAGCATCGCAATCCTGGCATGCCTGGACGATATCAGATAGTTGTATGGGCAGTCCCCATGCTTTAGCAGCTGCCCACATTGTCTTTTGTCCAGCATGCCGTAGCTTCTGATGTAACCAGCAGGCGATGTTCTCAGATGGTGAATTCTCAATCCATCAAACTCAGGCCAGCGTGTCGGCTTCATCGTTTCCCGGTGACTGTAGTGGCTGATGACCAGAAACATGGTAGACACGTACAGTCCTGTGTTTGACCATTTTCCACATATCTAACCACGTCTTTGCCCCAGATCGGTTGGGCATGGATAGTCCATTCCTGGGTGGCCCACTGTGCAATCCAAAGAGTGAGCCCCCGGTACACAGCCCAACTATCTGTGCAGATGTTCAGAATACCATCACCGGGTTCCTTGGTTATAACCATCCACATGGTTCGCAGTTCTGCCCATTGGCTGCTCTGACCATCCCCCTCATCGAACCAGATTGTCTCGGTGGAAGGATGGTACGCTATTGCTCTCCACTTGCTTGGGTTGCCCTTGCTGGACCCATCTGTGTACCAAGCATCTTCAGGGGTAGGATATTTTCCCTCCTGAATGGGACTCTTCTCTGGTGGAGCGACCAGTATTTCTTTTGGTGCATCACTGTGATACGTCACTGGGCCTAGGATTCTTCTAGGATCAAGGGTGATGAAGACAGACTGCTCCTTTGGCTGAGATAGGCAACCCATCGTGCCACTGTTTGTGCTTGGGCCACCCCTGTCTTAGGAAGATGGGTCAGATCTTTCACCCATCCCTGAATTGGCAGAGTGGTCTTGACTATAACTGCAGCTGTTTGAGTTATTGGCTCTACTGCCTGCAATGCCGAATACACAGCCAATAACTGTTTTTCAATCATACTGTATCTTTCTTCTGCTCCGTGCCAAACCTGAGACCAGAAACCAATGGAGGTCCGTACAGAGCTCTGGCGTTGCCACAGGCCCCAACTGATGCAGTCTTGAGTAACATGAATGTCCAACTCAGCTGGGAGGGTAGGATCGAATATACCCAATGCCTGGGCTTGTTTAACTGCCACTTTCGCTTGTTGGAAAGCATCCTGTTCAGTTTTCCTCCAGTCCCATAGCTGCCCCTTTTTTGTGAGTCTGTATAGTGGCCTTTGCAGCTGTGCTAGGTGAGGTATAAAGGAACACCAGTAACCCAATATACCTAGAAACTCTTGCAGCTGCTTTGATGTTGTAGGGACTGGGAATGCCTGAACCTTATCTATGACAGCACTGGGTAGCATTTTGGTCTTTCCTGACCAAACCACCCCCAGGAATTTTATGGAAAGGCCTGGACCTTGCACCTTTTGGGGATTTATAGCCCATCCCCTCTGTTGTAAATAGGTGGTTAATGAATTTGCCGCCTGTTCTACTGCCTCCAGTGAGTCAGATGTCAGCAGGAGATCATCAATATAATGATATAGGTTAACATCATCAGGTTTTGTCCAATCAGCCAGGTCACGCGCCACTAGATTATGACAATACATTGGTGAATGCACGTACCCCTGTGGCAGGACCTCCCATACACCCACACAGTTACATAGCTTAAGCATAGCTAGGCAATAAAAACCTACAACCACCAGAGGAAGAGAAGGTCATATGTATCATATTAAACAAGAGTATCAGGGACAGAAAGCAGTCACCATCTCCATCAAAAGCCAATTTAATAAATCAGTAATGATATGATTGTTCTTGGACTTCATAACCCATCAACAAACAAAAATTACAGAAAAAGTACTGAAATTCTTTCAGTTGCATGTGAGCTGTTGGTTTAACCTGGCAGACACAAGATTTTTAGCTGCAGTGAAGCTGTGGTGCTTCCTTGGAGTTAAGCAGAGGATTTCTTATCCTGCAAAATCATCCCTACCTAGTTTTAGAATCCTCTTGCATTTGTTCACACAGTGCTCATCAGTGTGTGAAATTAGAGCATGAACTGATCAGGATGCAAAAGTGAGGTTCCTAGAGTTAATTATAACAGGGATGCTGAACACATTTAAGACTGACTGCGCAGCCTGCTTAAATGAGCTACTACCTCATTGACAGCAGAAACAGGAATGACTGAAAGTGTATACTGGCTGGTATTCAGTTATGCCAGGCAGATATTAGCAAGTTATTTAATAAGGAAAATTAATTTCATTTTGTTAGGGTGGCTGATATTAAATCATATCTTTAAACATGAAAAGTGAGTTCATAGAAGCTCTGTTTTTACTGTAAAGATGTATAGCTTAAAGACAATATTTTCATCTGCTGAAATTGCTTACATATAAACTGCAGTTTTCTACTTAAGTTATTGAAATCACTGCTTCTATATGTAGCTATATTATCTGTGCATTAGGAATACTAGTGCTTCACCTCCTTAAAGCTATTTTGAAGCCATAATTGGACATACCAGCTTAAGTTAGCCTGGTATGCCTAAATAAACTGTATCACTTTCATACAATTAGCTGTCAAAGAGACTGTGAGCCACATGTGGAACCAGGAACACAATGAAATGAAAAACATAACAGCATGCAAAAACGTTGTAGCTAAATGCTCCATTAGACATTAAATGCTATGGAAACTTAAAGTCTCTGGGAAAGATTTAAGCTGTAGACAGTGTACTGATAGGAAAACAATAAGAAAGTAACCTAACTTGCACTGGTAGAAAGTTCCTGTGCACTGGAGACATCTAGAGAGACAACTGTATATGCCAAACCAATTTTGCTGGAGATGGGATACCTAGCACAGTTACATCGGACTTGACTGAGATCTTATGCTCCACTTTTCAATGAAGTGATGGGCTTTGACAGAGTAATATATAGGTACTCTACAGCACTTGGTAAGAAGTATTACGTGGAATTCTGTGGATATGATGAATAATAAAAATAATAAGGGGAAAAGAAATAATTGTACAACTTGTCCCACACAAGCATATATTTACCACCCAAGTGGGATGAGGGGGAGAATTAGTAATACAGTAGAACACTGATAAGATAAAACCTATTTAAAAGGCAGCAAAGGAGAAACAGAAATAAAAATGAGATAATAACGATCCACAACAAAATTACTTACCATCCAATACCCAGCTAGCAATTCACCTGTCTTTGGACAAACAACCTACAGACCAATATCTGCCCTCCTCCTCACAGCTTTATGGACTTCTGCTTGTCACCTGGTATGGAATAGCCCTGGGTCTAATTCAGGACACCTGTCCTGGCTCCACCCTGCCATAAAGGCAGTGGCTCTTGCCCAAGTGTGTGCCCATTACTTACTAATAACCAGAAGAATTCTGTGCTATTAATACAGTTTTGACTGAAACTAGAATAAAAACTATGTTCTACTGAGAGCTTTACAAAGTTTAAATGCTTGAAACACAAACTTGATAAAAGCGTCCTCACAAATTTCATGAATACATAAGAATATGATTCCCAGAAAACTGTATGTTTCCTTAAACGTTTGAGCAAATCAAGATTAAACTATTTTTGCTTAATTAACTATTGAATTTTCTTAGCATCTTCTTTTCAGGTCAGCGTCCTAAAAATGAAATTATACTGACATAAAAGGTTTTCACAGATCTACTTAAACAAATTTTCTTTCAAGAATGCTGCACAGTAGCATTTTGATATTTTGGGAAGATGAGATTTGTATATGCATTTTGAATATTAGTATTTTGTTTCATTTTGAAATACATACATGATAGAAATCAGAATATTGGCTTTAAATTCACTATTGTTTATTTGTGATTATTTCAAGCAATCAGTCAATTTTATTTTTTTTTCTAATGTTGGATGGAAACATTTTCTGAAGTGTAAATTTGTGCAAAAGAAAGTAGACAGTCCCAATTTCAATGAAATTCTAATTTATTGCGCTTCAAGGTAAAATCAAAGTTGAAGCCTTATTATAAATGATGGCATTTTTCAGAGTTAAAAATACTAAGGCAAGTGGATTCAAGACTTAGAACAAGGAGAGGATGAGATTAAAAAAATGTTATTTAGAAGTAGAAAGAAATACATGTTTAGAAGTAAAAAAAAGCCACACAAATATACCTTGTATAACAACTTCAGTGTAATTAATGGAGCTTGGTGTACTGCTGTACTGAAAATAGAAGATGTACTTCTTGTCATAATCTCTGATCTGCTAAATTCATAAATCACAGCTAAACATATCAGATAACTCTCTCCAGTTCTTATTAATCCAATTTTTAGCTTGCTTTTGTCTGGACACTCTCGCGTCAGCTGAAAGAACACAGCCACTTTTGCTCCTCTTAGGACAACTTTACCTTAGAAGAGAAATGAAATTTTCCAAGTTTATTTAAAAGCAAACAGGTTTGTTAACATAAAAATGGAAATGTGATCACCTGTATATGTGTAAGTTGTACATAATTTACATTTTAAAAGTCTGTAATCCTCTGTGTGCTTTTATTGTTTCATATATAAAAGTACAACCTCATGCACAATTAAATCATACAGAGAATACATTAAGGGCTCTAATGCTGCCTTGTATGGCTTGTGAAATAATGAACATGTTCTGCTCACAGCCTTGGCCATTATAATGTTATTACATAGTCATTAAATTGAAGCTGTTATTCCACTTCTAAAAAAAAACTGATCAATATCCATTACCATTCAGTGATGATGCCAAAATGCGATTATACTGCAAATGAGCCACAGACAAGGCAATGATCCCTCCACTTCAATATATTTAAAGACATTCCCTAAAGCAGATAATTTCCTTAAGAAAAAGATCAACTTTTCCATCAAGTCTCCAATGTAGGTGAAAAAAATATGCTTTAATTATCAATAACCTTATGCAATATGGTTTGTAATGAAATAATGGTGTCCGAGGCAAAGATAATTACTGCTTGATCAATTAAATCATTTCTAGCTTCCATTGAGCTCTGTAATTTCTGCATTTTTACATGCTATGTAAAGAAGTTGCACTTATGCCTTACCTAATAAACTTAGCAATTGATATAGGCTAGAATTCAGTGTCCCTTAATGAGATAAATTTTGGTTTGTTCAAAAACAACAATAATAATGAAGGGAGAAATTTCTTTAGAAGGATCTTTGTGTCACTTCCGTATGAAACCCAGTGTAATTTTGCTGTCCCCTTTCTAATGATTTTTAAAGTTCTGTTTGAATCTCTTTCAAATTGTTCTTGGATAGTTCCTTCAAAGGCCCTTCAGTCATTGAACTGAGATATCTTCTCTATCATCTCATTGGTTCTGTAAGGTATTTATTCGTTCGTTCATTCATTCATTCATTCATTCATTCATTCATTTATTTATTCTTCCTTTATCTCAGCCTGATATCCTCACAGACAGATGTCTTACAGTACAGCATCTTCTTTAAATTCTGCATTTCCTTATGGTACGGGCTACTATGCCCAGTTCTGGTCTCCTAGTTGGAGAAAAATAGGGACCTTCTAGGGAGAGTGCAGCAGAGGGCCACAGAGATGATGAGGGGACTGAATCACAGAATCAAAGAATCACAGAATTGTAGGGGTTGGAAGGGACCTCCAGAGATCATCGAGTGCAACCTCCCTGCCAAAGCAGGTTCCCTACACCATGTCACACAAGTGTCCAGGCGGGTCTTGAGTATCTCCAGAGAAGGAGATTCCACAGCCTCCCTGGGCAGCCTGTTCCAGTGCTCCGTCACTCTCACTGTAAAGAAGTTCTTGCGCTCATTTCCTATGTGAGTACTTCCTATGCTGCACTTTCTGGCTGTTTCCCCTTGTCCTGTCTCCACACACTGCTGAAAACAGCCTGGCCTCGCCACCCTGCTCCCCACACCTTAGATATTTATACACCTGGATCAGGTCCCCTCTCAGTCTTCTTTCTCAAGGCTAATCATCTCCCACATGAGGAAAGGGTGAGAGACCTGGGACTGTTCAGCCTCAAGAAGAGAAGACTGAGAGGAGAACTTCAGAATGCTTGCAAATATCTAAGGGATGGGTTTCAAGACGATGGGGCCAAGCTTATTTCAGTGTTGCACAGCAGCATGACAAGGAGTAATGGGTACAAGCTGGAACACTGGAAGTTTCATACAAACATGGGGAAAAGCTTTGGGGGTAACAGATCACTGGAACAAGCTGCCCAGACATGCTGTGAAGTATACTTCTCTGCGTATGTTCTAAACTCACCTGCATGCTTTTCTATGCAACCTGCTTTAGCAGGGGCTTGGACTGGATGACCTCCAGAGGTCCCTTCCAGCCCCTACAACTCTGTGATTCAGTGATATGCAGAACAAAATATCAGCATCTTGCATCTGTTTTTATCTAATCTTATAATTTTGCTAATAAAGCAAAAAGCTTCACAATTAAACAAATTGTAAGTTTATTAATATTCTTGTGATATATAGCACAGTACTATATTAATATAGTAATATAGTAATTAATATAGTATTAATATGGTATAATATATTAATTCAGCATATTTTATTACTTTATCTCAAGTCAGTTTTCCATTTTTCATTTCTTTTTCTTCTTTATCTGCTGGATTTCATTCACATTTTTCTGAGACTGGCTGTTGCTTTATCATACACGTACAATTCTCAACTTCTTCCAAGTAGCTCTCTTAGAACCATAACTTTTAATTCTTTTTTCTTTTGAACTTAATCTTCTGTGACTGAATATATTCTAGAATACTAAGAGCACTGTAACCCTCATTTATACAAAGCAGTTGAAAAACTATAGCCTTCCTTTTGAAAGTGTATTAACTATCTGGAAGGAAAAATGACTAGCAATTATGATTGGATTACACAGGAAATTTTACATTAAGCATAGATGCTTCCAAGTGTCTAAAAAAATACTTCCAGTGGTAATGCAAAAATATTGGAAGTCTAAAAACTCTTCTTTGCACATCTACTTGTTCCTGGGAGACTTAGTTTTTGTTATAAAATTCAGTCTGAGTTCTGCAACAAGATCAGAAAGACTTTTGGGGAGTCCAAATGTCAATTTCTCTGCAAATGTGGTGAACTGAAGAGGCAACTTGTAACCATAAAATTAAATAGATCCATTAAATAGAAGATACGAAGTGGACATGTTGTCCATCTGAAGTACAAAGTTGAAAACCCCTGTTGTTTATAGGCTGAGTTCTGATAGCAGTATTTGCAATTGCTCTCTTCTTTTTTTAATGTAAAGCTATGAATTCATATTTTTCACAAAGGGCATGTTTCCAGGACATTTCTTTGAACAGGTCATCTGTAGTTTCTCCTTCATCTCACGTGTTCTTTTTTTCTTCTTATGAAGTTTTCTCTCTTATCAAACCCATTTGCTATCTCTTACCAAATACAGCTGTTTTTTTTCCACTATTATGCCTGAGGCTTGAAAGAACTCTACAAAAATATTCAGTGAGTTATTTCCCAAACCTCCTCTCTTTAGAAGACTTGAATAAAACTTTACTAGATAGGCAGCTGGTGTTCTGTGACTACTGTGTGAAATACCAAGCCTCATTCTACTACTTCACTACACTGGCCATACTGGCATTATTACACCTTGCTATACATCATCACTTGTCCATAATGATGTTCAACAAATTTTTAGCTGCCTAGCTTGGTCACCACCACCATCACTGTTGCACCACAGACTTCAGTGGGAGCACTGTAAGACCATCCAGGATTGCAGGAATGGGCTGAGACAGCTGAGCTAGCTGTGTATGCTACAGTGATTTCACTGTCATGTTACCCATGGTAGAATGAGCTGACTCAGGCATGCCTGTTATGCTGTGTTCCTGCCTCTGACTGCTCATTAAGCATACTTTCAATTATAAGTTCCTTGGCAAAATTGTGTACTCTAGTGAGAACCATTGGAGTCCATGGCTACTCTGAGGCACAATAAGAATATCAATAATAAATGATAAACAACAGCAATAACCTTGCATCATCTGGCAGCTCAAAGGCATATTTAATGCAAAAATAAATAAATCAGTGTTGTGAACAGCCTTTTACAGTCCCTTCTATACTACTGTATTCTGCTTCAATTGATATAAAATATGCATCCCGGACTGACAGCCCTGATAGCAGAGCTGTCAGAAGACTTAGCGGAATTGTATGATTTTCCTTCTCTGATCAAACTGGGAAGCTCCTTGTCTTGGCAAATCTGTAATGAGGTTTTAAATGTTGACAGAAGAAGGGCAGGTTAGGGCGAGGCACGGGTCATAAAAACTATCTAATTTAATGAATATTATAATTCTTATTAAGTTGTGTCTTTTTTGTTTCTTTTGGTTGTTTTTTAGACAGTCTTCAAGTGTTCATTTATGTATTCTATATGGATGCACTAATTACATCTCAGCGTTCAGAGATCTGAGGATTGTGCTAGTAGCAAAACTAGATGCTCCTATTTTTAACAACTGTTTGATCAATAATATATTGCAGATGCACAGCCCATAGTACGGTGTTACAAACATACACGTGGGATGCCTTCTTACAGCTCCCGCACTGTGGTAACTCGCTTTGCAGTGCCCAGTGTTCTTTGCACCAGATTAGAAGCCTGTGGAAATATGTTTAATTGCATGACCGTTAGAACAATACCATAGCTTAAATTACAGCTGATAATTAACTGGTGAACAGGCAAAGCCTGAACAGGAGAAAGGAAGTGTGATGTTATTTTTATTGCATGAAAAGAGTAATTGTACTGAAGATATAAGGACATTTCTGCTGTTATTTCAGACCTATATAATCTTTAGCTTTGGCTGAATATCATAACAATAATAACAGAAAAAAGAGGAACTCAATTGTCTTTTACTTACATCTGCCTTGTCAAGACTAACTACACTGCAGAAAATATGTAGAAAAGTATGTAGGGGAGTTGGTTCTGATGGGTTGATTCCTGCTTTTGTGACATGGATGCCAACTGAATAGAATCAGATTTTGTTCTTGTTACTTCATTAAATTTGGATGATAAAATTGAGAAAAATCACCAACATAATGCTATGCATTATAGACAGCAGGTATATTTAGATCTGTTGCCATTACAGCAAAAAAGATATTCTATCTGGCAAGTGATAATGAACAGCCTATAAAAGCCTCAGCTCAACACAGTGGCTTAAATAGCTCTTAGCTACATATGTAGTAATGAAAAAAACATGTTATTTTTTAAAAATAAAGATTCCAAAAGCTTTTTCCTACCTAAAGTAATACATTTTTTCCAGGAAATAAGACACCTTCATCTTTACTTCAAGTGCTTAGATCTGTATTAAATTTCTCTCTAAAGATATTCAACTGTCATTTTCTGATCTGGATGCAAAAACTTTCGGTAAAATTCTACTGCTTTTGTTAAACAGAGCAATATAATGGTCTGTTTTAGTTTTAGAGCTAATAATATTACCTTTTATAGCATTACTCTTATTATTTAGAACGTTAGTATCACACATAAGCAGCACATTCAACATTGCTTACATGGTAACTCATGTTAAAATAAAGATGTTTTCTTGTTTTCAAAAGCTAGATTAAAAGTTCTTAACAGATTAAACTGAAAAATTTGCTGTAATTCTTAATTTTTCTAGCTTTCTTTTCAATCAGTCTCTTATTTTGTCTACTGCCATACACTATTTTGCACAACTCCCATTGTCTTCATAAATGTTTTAGCCATTTCACTGGGACTTGACATAATCCATTTTAATCAATTAATCTTAACTGAGTGGCCAGAGAATAATCTGAGAATAATTCAGAAGAGAATTGTTTTCTGATGATTTATTTTAAGATATATTTATTTTAAGATAGTCAGGTTCGTCTAATGTACTAAAGAAATTACAGGCTTTGATTGGCAACATCATTCTATAGGCAAAATACCTACAATAATGTTTAGAGGCTAGCTGGTAATCATAACTATCACATTAAATTTTATTTTAGTTTTTTAATATTGGTCTCACCTATATTTCTGAGTAAAATTGTGTAAGTTTATATTTTGTTGTTTAATCTTGCTGTTTTCCTAAAAGGTTGGTTGTTTTTTTTTTTAAATTCTTTTTTTGTGTACTTAACAACAAAAATGACAACTGTATAGTGTTTTATATCTATGCAACACTTTAGTTTATAAAATGAAGAGAAAAAAAGACAAATTGTACCAATTCATCTGGGTTTTCTTGCCTTCTAAGCACATCACTGATGTGTGTAGTGTTGTCTGTGGGATATCCCTAAGTTATTTATGATACTTTTTACTTATCTAATACTCTAAGTTTTTAGAATAATTTTTTTTTTTTCTAATGGAGTTCACTGGAGTATGAACATCATCAGGGAATGTATTAGCAGCTTTTAATTTAAACAGTCCAGTCCTGTTCTAGATGAGGTCAAAGAAATATTTCCATTAATAACACTAGTTTAGACTACAAGAAATTCAGGATTAAAAGTCATAAAGCATGAAGATACAGTGGCTAGATTCCAGAATCCTTTATACAAACTTTTATGCGTGTAAGTCTGTCAATATCACTGGAGCTTCTCCAAATGTACATTGACATATAAAACAAGTGGTCCCATCCAGAGATTAAAATAAGTCACGTGAAGCTTCACCTAGTAATTCTTGTTCAATGCAGTAATTCTTGTTCAATAAAATAAGCAATTTAATTTCTACAGGATTACCTCCATAGACTAACAGGTACAAAGTTCAATACAAAGCAATAGGTATCTAGGTATCCGCACCATTGGTTTAACCATAGTGGAAGATCATATGAAGGTTTTATGCATCCATACGTATGTTTAGCATGTCTCTGAGGAGTTGAATGTGCATGACTTTGCCCCCGAGTAGAAAGGGGAAAAAAGCATCTTTTTCTTTTAGGAGCTTGATCTACCATCACGCTAAACACATAATGGAAATGTCAAGGGCTTTGAATTGCCATAAAAGTCAGAAGTTTGAAAGGTTGAGTCACATAGACATTTATTTTATAGCAATTAATACCTTGAGACATGAAGTCACTAAGATGCTATACATCTTAATTAGAAGCCACATCTCCAGTTCAATTTAATTACCCTCCTCTTTCACATCTTCAACTCAATTATTTTCTTTTGCAGCTTGAATGACAAAGGTACTATTCTATGTAAGATTTACACTGGATTTAATTGTTGTTTTGTTGTTTGTTTATATGAAACTTGATGAGAAGATGGAGGAATAATAAGTGATTCATTTACAATCTCCAGTTTTTCCTCCCAGAAAAGCCCATTCCTTAAACAGGAGCCTCATGACAATGCCCACATCTTAGACCAACATTCTGAACACACACCAACCACCAATGTCCCAGCTTTTCACTTTCTCATGTATGTGCTACAATAGGAGTAAGTACTCACACACCTCTCCCATAGCATAGCCTCCTTTGAATAACAAGCTAGTGACTCAAGTCACGGGTACTATAAGAAAACACAACAGAATATATACGTACTGGCTCATCTTCCAAATCTGCTTCCAAGAAGGATGCTAGTACGTTGTTTTTTAGCAGTGGCTCAATGACTGGATTACTGCTCTGAGCTGGGTTTTGTGTCTTTTTCTACCTCAAGGATTTCAAACTAACATCTCTTCTTCTGTGGGCTATACTAGCATAAGGGGCTCTTTCCCCTGTCATTCCAGTCCATACAACATACCGGAAGTCTTCCTGATAAACGAAGTGTGAAACAGCTGTGGTCCTGTCTTCCAGTGGTAGAATGGGAGAAAAGGAAATTTCAGTGTTGGGAAGTGCTCCACATAGTTTACTTTTCATTAAAAGATAACAGAAGGTGTGAACTATTGTGAGTTCAAAGACCCAAGACAATTTGCTCTTGCTGAGGGTCAAAATCTCTAGTTTTCTCTTTAACTCTTCTGAAATATTTAATTATATTGAAAACTTAAGAAAATAACTTGAACAAGGTAGAGTTAAAACAGACGTGCTTCCCTAACAATTCTATTACTTGGTGGGTACAGCACATATGGTTTTCTATTATAAGCATGAAACTGAGGGCTAAGTTAGCTGAACCTGAATGTCCCACATCAGTGTTGAATATGCTAATCATCCAAGTTTAATGGAAGAAGGAGTTAGCTATCGAAGTATAAAAGCATAGATCTACACATTTACATGACACTCAGAGAGGTTTAGATGAATACTAAGCTGAATCCCAAGGAAAACTTCACATAAATCCTTTACTCAGTTTTCCTTCTAGTAATTTCAGGCCCTCGGTGCTCAGTGTCAATTTCAGTAGTCTCTGTGTTGCAGTACTTTCTTCATATTTTGCATAAAGAAGCCAAGATCTGTAAATCAAGGCTGTGGATCCTGCTTCTATGAGGGCTGCTAGGAAAATAATTCCTCATATTCTGTTATGTTGGCCCACTATGTCAAAGGTGTTTCCCCATCCTTGGAGACATTCAAGGGCAGGCTGGACAGTGCTCTGGAAAATCTGATTTAGCTGTAGGTGTCCCTGTTCATTGCAGAGGGATTGGACTAGATGACCTTTTAGTATTCCTTCCACCTCAAATGATTCTGTGATTCTGTAGAAGTATAAATGTGTTCATAGACAGTTTTCTACAATAGATACCGATCAAACACGGTGACTTTTTTTTATGTCAGGAAACCTCCAGCTGCTGGAGGATTGGGTGTAGGATTGGGTGTGAAGATAAGGAGGCTCTGTCCATGCTGTTTCCAGAGATGCCTATTATAAATTGTATTCCAATACAAGTCATACACAGATGTTTAGACATCTAGATTAAGATATAGTTTGATTTAAGGTACTTAGGTTGCCAGAATAAATTCAGATTGAGTCATAGATATCTGAAAATAGAATTGTCAGCACTGGAGAGATTGAATTTTGTCAGAAATATTATCCTCAAGCAAAAGGCAAAATTAATAATGATGAATTCTTCAGATAACAAAGTTCCTTCAGTATAAGGTTAAAGATTCCTTAATTATAAGGTTTCTTCCTTAATGTAGTTCTTTTTGTCCCAGTGAACTGTGCATTAAAAATCTTAACTTAGCAGTATCGTAAATAACAACTGAAAATTATATGTACATACATACATGCATGTGGATTTCTGCTGATTTTAACTGTAAAATATTAAGACACAAAGTGCTGATGTTAAGGATATACTGACAAGAAGTAGAAACAGTAGAAAAAAACTACACTCTTTAAATAGTAGCTTTAAAAGTTACACTGACAATATTAGGAATTCTGTGAATACGCTAAGCCACTTTTGTCCCATGAACCCTCCTAAAGATAGTGGATGTTTGAACTGTTTTCTCTGATTCTTTGTACAGCAAACTGATAGAGTAAATCTACCCTTACAACCCTCCAAAGACAGTTACTTTCCTGACATTTTAATAGCCTCAATTCACATTTGATTACCATTGTTGTAATGCCAGAGCCTTTCCAAAAATGGGGGTATTCTCAGCAGCTGTGTTTCTATCTCATTGCTTGCAAATGTTAGGCCACCGGCTTTTAAATATGTTGTAGAAGTAGTTATCAGGAAGTGTTCTTCTGATGGATGGTTCACGTCCTGAGTTCCAAACTGTTAGATTTGTTCAAGCTAGTAAAATAAAAGTGAAAACAATTCATGGATTGACAAAAATGACATGCATTGTTTTTCACAAATCTACTTAGTAGAAAGTTTTCTCTAAGAGGATTTCAAAATCTATTTTGGCAGAGCAGACACACATCCCAGAAACAAAAACAAAAACAAAAACAGAAACAACCAAAAAACCAGAATAACCAACAGTAACCCTTTATCCATGTGCAAGGAAGAGTTATACATGACTAAGTAAGCTTTTACAACCTGTTGAGAGTGGCTCTTTTCCAGCTGGTGTTAACTTTGCCAAATCTGTGTTCGTGAACAGATCTTTCCCTTTTCCTTTTCAGCAAGATGAAGGTGTGGGAAGGAAGTGGTCCAAGTCAATGGAGACACACAGGCCATCTGAAGGAGGAACAACATGAAAAAAAGAGAATTTGCAAATCATAACTTCAAAAAGCAGCAGTATGAATGATTGGGGTGTATGATTGACAAAATGTACAGCAAAATATATGATTTATCTATATCTCATTCAAATTTATTCTTCCATATCTTCTTTGAACTAGGTCTACAGCAGGATTTTCAAGCCTCACTGACAAAGAATCCAGAAGAGTAGCATTACTCTCTTCACAGGGTGTGTTCAAAGTTCTCCCATATTTACAAGACAATATCTCAAGGAGGTCTGCTGTTAATCTGTCAGTCTGCTGATCAGCCAAAGCCCAAAACTGTCCTGCATCAGCATCTCTGAGCAGCCTGTTCCACTGCTTCACTATACTTATGTATTTTTTTTTCTCCTTATATCCAGTTTAAATCTCCATCTTTTCGTTTGAAGCCATTTCCCCTTGTCCTACCACAGATCTTGTCCTCTTCTTTCTTATAGCCCTCCTTTAGATACTGAGATGCTGTTTATGTGGTTGCCACACAAAGTGAGTGAAAGGCTCTGGCGTGCCACATCTGGTGGCCTGGATGGCTGCATGTTTGTCTGGGAATTTGGTCTGGAAATCTGGATGCTCCATCATTTTTACAACAGGACGTTCCTCTGCTGATACTTTGCTATCCCTTGTGCATTTTTCTCAGCCTCCACATTGTGCCCCTCTTTTGGCATCCCTTACAGTTACATCAGTTATTAGGATAGGAGCAGAAGAATAACAATCAGTATATCATTTCTCCATGTTAACTTGTATGAATATAATGAGAAATTTTTCTCTCTCAGATCAGATCTAGAGAGAATTCAGGAATTGCCACAGGCAAGAATGCATCCTCTTATCCCTTTTTCCAGTGTGACACTTTCAAGACAACTGTGAGGTTTGCACTGTGTTGCTCACCTGGGCAGAGCACTAAGGTCAATGGATGTTTTGCCAGGAACATTTCACATCCCTACAGTGATTCCATTGTTCACTGGATTCCCTACCTAAAACATTTTTATCTAATGGGAGTACATCTGATTCAAACAGCCCAGCAACTCCAATCAGAGAAGCAATGAGCTGCACTCCAACAGGTACCTACCTGCCAATTAATGGTGCACGATCCTTCATAGCAGCTACTGTAGCACCTCCCTGAGAAAAATCATGTCCTGGGAACTGAGAGCAATCACTACTCCAGACTCTCAGCTGTTAGCACAGGGTGATTTGAATCCTTCAGGTCTCTGAATACCTTTAGGCTTGGAAAAGCCTATCTTCAGAGTATCTCTTCATGTCCTAAGTTCAGCAAATGATATTCTTCCTAAGACTCATTCTAGAATGGTTAACATCCATTTCCATAAATGTTATGGATGTCAAAACAATTTGCTTTCTTTGCTTTCTTCCTTTCTTCTTTTTTTTTTTTTTTTTTTTAACCAGTATATTAAGTTCTACACCAGAGAACTTGAGCTCCTGAAAGCACCTGAGCCTGTGTTATTCTTTCGGATGATGTTCAAAATAATAAATGAAAGTACAAACTCCAGGATAAATTCAAGAGATGATGAAAAGCATTCAGAGATTTATACATAGTATTTTCAAGTACTTTGAAATAAGTTAATTTAAGAAAAACAAAAATCACAAAAAAGAGAGTCCTCTGCTGCAATTGAGTGTACAGCTGAATGACAGAGGGAGTGGGGAAGACAACTTTTCTGCAACTTTTGGAAGCATTTATGATTAAGAAAATAACAATTTCTCAAATCTAAATTTTTAAAATTATTTAATATTAGGAACAGTTGTCAACGTGGCATATACTCATCTTGTGCATTAAGTCGCAAAGGCTTTTCTGCATCATGTGAGACAGAAATTTTTGGATAATACTGATAATATTCATAGTACTTAGTGAAGACAGGTTAGGTGAGATAAGTATTTTCTTCTTCATCTCTGAGAAAAAATCGATTACAGTCAACTGCTCCTTATGAAATATTCTCCTTAGAACTGTTTTCCTACTTGGAAGAAGGTGAAGAGAAGACAAAGACAGAAGATGAAGAATTTCAAAAAGCTAAAATGATCAAAGAGGCCTCAGCTCTCGAGAATGCCCGTTTCCAGAAACTGATCTTTCAAGTTGTGAGTAGATAGAAATCAGTACAAATGATAGATGCTTGGTTGCAGCTGTAGCTGTAGAGACCTAGCTAATTAACTTGCTACTTGAAGCCAGTAGTACAAATGCACATCCACTGTTATAATGATTCCATTATTTTGTTTTCTGAATATACTTATAGGTTTAAATTTTATAGAGAAAGGATGATCTCAAGTACTGTCATATTAAATTGGGACACCAGTTTCACTCTGCACACCTTAATATAAAGAACACTAATAAAGATGAAAATTCAACTGGCTTTGTGTTGCAAATTCTTATTAAAGTAGAAACTGGGACTTTCCAGTTTAAAACTGTTACTAAACAGCTGAGTCTCATTGGGAGACAAAGACCTTATCTAAAACGTATTAACATTGCTGTGAATGACCTTGCTAATTTTAACTGGCTGCAAGAAATATAAATAAAAATGTACCTCTGATTAGGAAGAGAGGGATTCCAGGATCTCTGGGTGATGCATGATGGCTAGAGGTTAAATTTAATTCTTAAACATCTTAATTTGAAACTGTAGTCTACTGTCTACTTTTGGTATATTGACTTGGTAATTTTCCTTGTTCTGATCATTATAATTTGTTCCATCAGAATTGATAGAAAGTTTGTTTAGATTATTAAGACAGCTGGAGCTGTCTTAAAAATCTTACAGTTCTTCCTTACACTAGAGAAAACAAATTTGCAAAGGCAAAGCTCCATTAATCAGATTGAATCTTAGTCATTAATGACTGGTAATTACAATTTACAAATAAACAAACATATCCCTCAACTGTTTTGTTCTCTTCCAGAGAGATTCCTTTACAGATTTTTGCAAGTTAGATTATTTCTAAAATAAATATGCTCCACTTCACCAGAAATATAATTTAATTTTAATATAATATGCTATGATTCTAGATAAAAGTTTTTGTAAAACAATAAGATATTTTTACTAAGATAATGATTTGTGTTTCACTGTATTAGTATTCAATTTCTATTCTTATGATTTTAATATGATGCAAATTAAGTGATTATTCGCTGAAACAGAAATTGTTATTCCAATCAGAATTGCTCTATACATCAAAAAGATTAATGCCTGTTAATTATATATACATATCTAAATTATATATATATAATCATATATAATTAGATATACATAACTTCCTTTCCCCAGTGCTTCTTGAATGAGATAGTGTAAAACTTTTACTTCAGAGCAGTGTCATACTAAATCATTAGAAATCTGTCGAAAACAGAGGGGCATTAAATTTTTATAATGGCAAATTTTTCAAGTAAGAACACTGCTAAGTTAAAATGTTAATAGTAAAAAAAGAGGAAAACCAAAACTTCAACACAAATATCTTAGATAATTTTCTAATCAAAGAAATATCTTAGATAGTTTTCTAATCAGAGCCTCCAAGTTAATGAAAACTCAAGAGGACTCTGTCAAAAATACTTGATATCTTCAGTGCATTGAGATAGATTCAAATGCAACTGAATCTCCATCTTTAAGAATCAGATAACTCAATTTGCATCAGGCTTTCAAAGACTGTATTAAGTTTCAAAAACAATTGAACATAATATGGCTTCTGCTTCTCAGTAATGTTCAGTTCACTTCTGGGAAGGGACAAATAACTTCATTATCCAACATTTGTACTAATACCTGCATAGTCTCCTCATCTATGGCAGCTGCTGTGGAGCACTTGCTCCAGGTTTGCACATTTCATAGTTTATACTTTTAATTTGTTTGTCCATAGTCTGTTACTGTCAGTAAATTTAGCTGCAATTGTCCCCCCAACTACAGACTTATAATATAATACTTTTCAATCTTTCCTTCATGAATAAGCAAAAAAATAAAAAAAAAAAAAGGAGAACTTCTTACTGCAGGTCACTGCTGTGAAAGGAAAACCTATTATTTAATGCTGTGAAGTATGTAAGTTTTGCTAATATGATAGATGGCTAAGAAGTGGAATTTAATTATTTACAAGAACTTTAATTATTTAAAAGAACTAGTGTTCTAAAAAGTAAAATTAAAAATGCCATAGGCTCTTGCAACAACAAACATGAAAAATTGTGCATGGATTTTTTTTTATTTTAAAAGGCTACTCCTTTCATTTACAGTTATAGAAAATAAATCTGACAGAGTATATGATGTGAGAGGAAAAGAATTATGGAGTATGAGCTGCAGATCACAGAGGGAGAGAGATGAAAGAAAAACTAAATGGAGAATTTTCCCTGATAGATTGTGTAGTTACCCACATTTTACATACACATAAAGAAGAGGTTGTCTGAATTGTACACCTCTGTTAGAGTGATATATTATCCTTAGTTTTAAAATATGGCGTTATCTTAACGATATATTTCAAAGATTCTTCAACAGAACTTTAGGCAATATATGATGGCAACCATATACAGAAAAAAATAGGAACAGAGAATTTTAATTGAAGCTTTTTGGAAAAAAAAAACCAAAAAACTCCAAAGATAGAAATAACTGCATAATGATTATCTTGAAGGAGTTAGAGTGGAAGGGATTGTAGGTGGTATTTATTTGGCAGAGCACATCTGTCATATGGACTGATGTGAGTACTGAATAGGAAGGAACTCCAAAATGTGGCAAGGTAGATAGATGAGAAATTTGGGGTATCAGGGAAACAGGTTAAACTGCAGTGCTGCTGCAGGTAGCTGAAATCACACCGATGAGCAGAGCGTGGCGGAAGAGCAGGGAGCAGCTCCATAGATGACACCCACAGGTTTTTGCACTTTTAAAGGAGTGTAGAAGGGAAGTAGACACCACAAGTGACACCAACAAGTGCTCATAGAGTCAGTGATAGATATTTGTATTAACACAATTCCCAAGTTACATTCTTCCTGGGCAGAATGAAAGAAAACATCTGTTGCAGAGAATGCAGAGGCTTTGCATTTAGGAGACATTTGAGCTTTTATGCACAATTCAGACTTTTATGCATATTATGAGACTTTTATAGCGGTGCCTCAAATAAACTGTGTCTCCCTTGTGAAATTTCACATTGGATTGATGATGGGAAGCCAGTAGCCATTACAATGGTAATTTGAGCAGGGACAGAGTAATAGCACCACATTATGAAGGAGTAATGGGATACTAATGTTTGTAGTGCACCCTGGCAGTGCATAATAATGAAGGGGAAATATAAGTTTAAAATCAATCCTTAATTAGGTGAGTGACTTTCTGATTCTGAGAAATACTGACACTTGCCCAGAACTTCAGTACTGATTCAAATTTTTTGCAGTTTTCTACCTTACATCACACAAGTTACCTGCCCAGTAGTTTTTTAGAGGCCGTTTGCTTTAGCTTTGATTGAATACAGCCACCTGAGTCTCCGAGTAGCTCTCAAATCCCTCAGATTTGCACACAGCTTTATTCCTGTAGTGCAAATTATTTTATGCCATTTGGCATCACCTGCCAAATGAACAAATTGCATGATTCCAGCAGAATGAAAAGCAATGAAAAGGGAAAATGCTGGCATTTCGGGTGCACTTGTCTTCATTTTGATAAGTGTGAGGAAACAGCTGCTGAAAATTATTTCAGTAAATACAGTCTAAGTGTACATCCAAGTGCTTCAGGTGCTTCCCAGCATGGGTCATAGCAGGCCAAAAGATTAAATCAAGTGGTTTTGTCAGATCCAGTGCAAATGGCAACTGCTGGCATGATGCTGTGGCTGCTTTCTTCAGTTCCTGGATGGCCTGAATATCATGCCTTAGTCATACGTGGTGGGGGAACTGCTAAAATAAACAAATATATGGCATGATTAAATCTGCCATAGTTCTTACACTTGGCCCAAAGCCTTCTATGCGGTGCGCTAGCTTCAGTCAGTATAAGTGGCAGTGAGGTTGAGCTCCTCAAAAGCCAGACTGCAGAACTTCATTTTTACTTTAATATTTGATCCTTTTAAATTATTTATCTATTTATTTATTGCAAATGACGTGTAAGAATTCTGCCCATGAGTTCAGCTGCACCAGCTTCATAGTCCATTAAGTTAAACATTCCTACTATTCTCACTAATTTTATAGACGTGGTGTATGGGTTGGGCAATTCTGCTAAATATCTTGCAAACACATTATCATCTGCAGACTACATATACTGTATATAGACCATTTTCATCAATCTATGCCTTCACACATCTGGAAAGCCCAGAGCTTGCTGGGCACTTGTAGCACAAGGGGATCAGGAGTTTAGGAAGGCAGCAAAACAGAAGCAGAAAGCCAGCTCTCCTGTTCTCAATTCCAGCTTTAAATGCTCATTTTGGGAATTCCTTCATTCATAATATTACTTGAAGTCCCTGTGCTGAAGTCTGTGGGTGTTCCTAGAAATGCATAGAAACATGTTTATAATGGTAATCTTTATGGGCAAGGGATTAAATTATATAATGTTTTGTGTTTTCATAAATTAGTGCATTTTCTTCTCCTTAGATTATTACTATTTCCACCTCACACTGCTATTTACTGCTTGCTCACTGGTTAGGTCAAGTAATTTAACTTTTTACTGTCCAATCATGATTTTAGGTCATTTAATTTAGGGCAATTAAGTAAGCTGCTAGAAATTTCAGGACATCTCAGGTCATTTCATTAAGTTTTATAATTCTTCTGACGTTTAAATTTAGTACTTTTCAGCTGAATTACAGCTCTAATTAATTATCCTCTACACTTTGCATCAAAAGCAGTAATCTGCTCCTATCTTAATCTGTTAATAAATGGCAGTGTTTATGAAAAAGAATTTGCCAGATTCTTATTTTCACCAAGGCACTCCAAAAAATGACAGTAGAAGAGGCCTTATAAGGGATGTAAGATGCAATGTCTCTAGTTTTAAAAATAATTCTCTACTGATATAATGGACAGGTTTTTTATAGTATCTAAATAAGGAAAGATCCAAGATTTTGTGAGTGCAGAGGCAAAGAGGCAAAAAATAAAATATGCTAGTTCTAGGATTTAGAGCCCATTTTTCTGTATATATATATAAATATTATATATATGTGTACACTCCCTTTTGTTTGATATAATGTTGTATACTGGTATAGGAAGAGATCTTTTCTCAGTATTCCCAGGGGCATGCCTAACTCTCTCCCTGTTGACAAGTCTTTTTAAGGTTCATATGTTTTCTTCTACCAGCTTCATTGTTTTTAAAAGCCAGCCTGAGCAGTTTTATAAATCGAAGAGATTGGAGTGGGAGTGGGAGGGCAGAGAATGGGGTTATTTTTTTGTTTCTCTGACAAACGGTTATTTGCAGAAACATGCTGACAGTTTATCATCCCTAGGTCTTCTCTGGTCTGGAAGGAGAGCTATATTTTGTGTGTGATTGCTTCTGATCCAGAAAGTAACAGCTTCATTCCTGTCCTGTATTAGTATAAGCACATAACCTCTTTGTCCTGAATAAAATAATTATGAGTTGTTTAGAATGCAAGGAAGAGGGGATGAACAGGGAGCAAATCTGTCCAAGGAAGGTATTTGCACAGCTTCTATTCTCTGACCTGAAAAATATAATAAAATTGGAGGAAAGAGATTATTTTTAAGCAACCAAAATTGCATTATGACCTTGCGTTATTGCTGTTACTGAATTGCTGATGGGTTGTTTTTTTTTCAGTTCTATTTTAGTGTTCCAGTCTAATTTTTGTTCCTAAAAATAGTCCTAGTTAAACAGCTCTTATACACATATATGTGATCAGGAGCTTGAAGCAGGGGGAAACTGAGGCCATCTCAACTCCTCACCTAGGACCAAGGCAAGCAAAGGGCAGCCTGGAGCAGCCACAGTCCTAGGTATGGGGTCCTTCTCTGGGATTGGGAATGGAGAAGCCAGATGTCAGACCCCAAGTAGAATCCCTTAAGAAGCAGAATGGCGGCTTTGTTTGCAGTCTGGGCATCCCAAACATTGTTTAAACTATAATTCTTCAGCCTAACCCTCCAGGTATCTGCTTTTTCATCATCACATACATGCCAACGTGGCTGCAACCTGAGCACACATCAAATGGTCACACTCCAGGCCTGTACCCAGCAGCAGTCCCCAGCTCATCCAGCAAATGAGCACCTGGACAGTCACATCTGCTGCCTCTTGGAATTCCCTTGCTGCTCCAGATTTCTCAGGAAGACTGTTTTCTTCACGGTGAGGAAAGGATGGGACCCATCATGCAGTCAAGCTGAAGCTGAGTAGTCAATCTCCATCACAGAACCATGTCTCACAGTTAGCCCTTCTGCTAAGCAGTCCTTCAGAAGGCATGTGAGGAAGAATATCCCATCAGCAAATGGCTAAGGGGGGCACTAAATTTACCTCTGGGGGCATGTTTTTACTCTCTGTGGCTTGCAAGGGATAAGGAAAGAATAGTGTTTTGTTTCTCATTTCACACTCACCATCTGACCAGATACTGTTTATTTTATAATGTCCCCTATTCTAGCCTCAGCCCTTCACACAACTTCTCATACTCCCCAGAGCTTCTGATGGCTTCCTCACAGCAAATTCACTATTTCCACTTCAGCATACACAATCCACACTGGCTGAACACATCACACCTGTTTCAGCCTCTTCCAGGCCCCCTAGGACCACTTAGTGGTGATGCCACGACAGCACTTCAGCTCTGTGTGCCTGGGGAGAACAGAGATCAGTTCATCAGAATAACTTCCTGGGGCTCTGCTTGGCCAGAAGCCTCCCTTCTGCAAGTGGCTGACTCTCCATGTAGCACTTACTCAATGATCCTTCTGTGGGTAGCACCAAATCAACTCACCACAGCCTGCACAAGCATCACTTGGTTGATACAAGCAAGCTGTGCAGTCTTCCGCTGCCCTCTCTGCTCTTATTTTTATTCAAGGAGAGACAAAGTTGGCTTCAGGCCCAGATTTGCAGCTGGTGTCTCCAGAAGAGAGCTTACAGAAGGAAAAGAATTACAAACCAATAAACAAAATAACCCAAATTCCATGCTGAATTTGCAGGCAATGCAGCCATGTAAGATACTGGAGATGTAGAAGAAGGTTAAGGCTTAAGCTAAGCAAAGAGTAGCAGTAGCCACATTTTTCCTCTGATCAATAAGTTGAGAATCCCAGGGGAAGCAGTGCTTTTACTTACATGGCTTTTCTGTGCTGTCCAGGAATTACAGTCTAAGAAAGAAGAAAGAAAAAATGGGGATTTGCTGACCATGACTTGCAGAGAATACAATGAGCTTCTGTCATAAAATACCACCATTGCCAGAAATAAATTGTTGTCTTGAAATATATATATATTTAAAAAGCAGATTGTTTTCCCTCCTGAACTGTACATAAAACAGCAGTCAGAAGGTAAACAAAGGGATATTCTGCAAGGAGGAAACACAGCTCTTTTCTACCATTCAGCATCGTGCTTAGGTAATTTAAGCAGATGTAAGCATTGCAACAGCTGAAAATAGTGATGGACCAAGAAAATTGTTTTGGACAAGTGTGTTCCACAGAGCTGAAGCACTCTATTTTCAGAGGCATTTTTGAGGAAAGTGGAGTATCCTATATGAAAGTGAGCAGAAAGATGCCCCAGTAATTGAAGAACTCTGTTGTGTGGCATCCAGATCAAGAGATCCTAACCAGAGTCACAGGAATGATCTGACTCTCTGTTTTTACAGGCAGTTGAACTCATAGAACTTCTAAATGTTCACTTTTTGTTGTTGTTGTTGTTTTTTATTATTATTTTTCTTTTGAAAAACCTTGATGCTCTTTCAGCTATTATTAGAAACCTTCTTAAAGCTTACCTGTTGACACAAGACAAAATTTCTCAGATATCACACTCCAACCAGAATGTTCGATGCTGGAATAGGTTGTATGTGAAGCTTTTTTCCTCTATGTTGCGTTCATATGATGTAACTTCTAAGTTAGCTGATCACACAGTTGGAACAGCCTAATTGACAATGATTTTCATTGACTTAAAAACAAAAGATTTATGAAGGGATTGTGATTGCACTCCACACTGTAATAAAGTTAAAATACCCATTCGAGGGAATACTAATGGAAATGACATGGAAATAAACAATCTCATTGCATTTATGTTATGTTCATTTCAACAGTCCCAGTTCCTGTTTTTTCATTTTCAATTGTTTTAAGACAGGAGACAAGTTTGTATCCTTAGCTGAAAAGCACTAACCATGTATCTCATGCAAAATAAATAAAAAGTGAAAGAATCATGATAGGCATTCTGTGTTATTAAGTAAATCAGCACACACCTACTGCATCCATAATTATTTCTACCGAATATCCTTTGGTGAATGAGGTGCCATCAGGGAAGGGGAAAAATAAATAACATATTTTCAGAAGTGGGAGGAAGCATCAAGCAGATAATTGCACAAGCATGCATACAGCTTCCAACCCTGATCACATAACAGCTGAAAATAATCCCTTAACAGCTAGAGTAAGAACAATATATAGCAATTCTGGACATGAGTCCTGCTGTTTTGCTGAGATTTGAGTTCAGACTATGATGGGATGTGGCGTGCATCCAAGAACATAATTCCTGTGGGTAGTATACGCCTTTCCTACCATTATTACAAGTACAATCTATGAACTTACCTCCCTGATTTCTATGGTGGTGTATTGAAAGTTTTAGGGAGATGAAGTCCGTGATGGCTATTTAGAAGTCAGGCAGGATCTCATCTCCTGAGTACCAGCTATAAACCAAGAACCAACTATGAACAAGAAACAATAAGCGAGGCTCCAGCTTACAGGTTGTTCATCACTGGATAATCAAGGTAACCAGTCATATGCAGAAATACATTCAAAAGACCTAAAGATCTCTGTGCTTCCCAGATACTAAGAGTGGAAGAAAGGTCTCAAAAGAAAGGTCTCACTTTCAAAGCAAAGCCATGCAGAACATTTTTGTCCTTTTTGTTTTTTGCTCTATTTTTCCACTCTTCCCTCCCCACATCATCTTCACTGTGTGTAGACTTAGAAAGGGAGACAGAAACCTTCAAAAAGCTTCTGCAAGTTTTCAGAAACACTGATATACATCTAATGTATAAGTAGCTTGTATGTATGACTTCTCATTTCTGTACTCCAGAGAGCAAGATGGTGGCTTCCCTCCTGCTGAGATGCCTATTACAGGCTGCTCAGGCAATTGCTGTTTACAGCAGTGTGAGAATGAGACAGACTCACAAAGAGTATTAAAACATAGCTCTTGTCAGACAAACTTCATTATTCCTTTTAGTAAGCACTGTAGAGTAAGTGAATGAAGGGAATGTAAGGATATAATCATGTCTGATTTTAATGTTAAGAAACCTTGCTGGTATGATAAATTTAAATTGCCTTGGAGTGGAAGAGGAAAGCTGTAGTTAAAAATGATTGACAAGTCCTACTGAGATGAGGGGAAAGGCATAGATGATAGGAGTTTTTCAGAGGTAGAAAGAAAGTTAGGTACTCAAGTCTCAGTAAAGCCATGGAGAATCAGGTCTTTCTCACCAGTGTGACTTTGAAAATCTCTTATATTTTTATTTGCCATCTTCTCTAATTATCTAAGATAAAGTAAGTGAGATGTTCATAAAATTAAAAAGTAACGAAGACAGGAATACTCATGAATAATTAGAATCGTAAAGAAAGATCAAATGTATCTGACTGTGAAGAAAGTGATCTGGTCAGAAACAATTGAAAACTGGTGTATTTGCAGGGGGCTGAAGTAACCAGGAATACCAACTGAAGGAGAGAACAAGAGAGAAAGAGAAAGAAAGAGAGAGAGAGAGAGAGAAAGAAAGAGAGAAAAAAAGAAAGAGAGAAAGAGAGAGAAAGAGAGAAAAAGAGAGAAAGAGAGAGAGAGAGAGAGTGAGAAAGAAAGAAAGAAAGAAAGAAAGAAAGAAAGAAAGAAAGAAAGAAAGAAAGAAAGAAAGAAAGAAAGAAAGAGAAAGAAAGAAAGAAAGAGAGAAAGAAAGAAAGAAAGAAGAAAGAAAGAAAGAAAGAAAGAAAGAAAGAAAGAAAGAAAGAAAGAAAGAAAGAAAGAAAGAAAGAAAGAAAGAAAGAAAAAGGAGAGAAAAACAAAGGAAAGAAAAACAAAGGAGAGAAAGAAAGTGATTCCAACCAAACTTCAGGCCAGACATGAGTCTGCAATACAAAGAAAGTAAAAACGTGACCATAAAATAATGAATTTTATAAATGTGAACAACCTTTTATGGTGCAGGAATGAAATATTTTTTTTCTGCCTCTGCCCATCCATTACTAATCAAAACAAGAATTTGTGCATCTGTGGGTACTTATTTCCCAAAAGAGTATTGAACAATTGGAAAATGTTCAATGAAAGTAAGAAGACACGTTTAAAGAGATGGAATAAATCCCAGTGTCAGCAGAGATACTTGCCAGGGAAATTCTGGACAACTATTTGCATAATTTAGTGACTGGTCATAAAAATAAGAGCCAAAATTTCTTTCTATTTAGGGACCAGGAGGACATTCTGGATCAGCATCATAAAACCTGTGAAAAAGCAACATTTTCTTCTGCAAAGACTAGGCTTAGTTCCGTGAAATGGTGAAACCAGGCTTTACTTGGGGAAGGGAATCCAGAGGCTTCACATCTCTCCCTGCCTGGAGAGAGAAGCATCACAGGCTGCATTCCACATCCACAACAGCATGCAGGATTATTTTTAAAACTGTCTTCTTAAAAACCCATTTCCCTGTGCAAGGTCTCCAGGGCAGACTGCATGGCAATTTTTTCACCACTCAGCAGTCATCTCAGTTGCTGTTGTCAGAAGCTTACGAATGTAATTTAAATCAAAGGTAGGTATAAATCAAAATAATTCAGGACCAATGTGCCAGTGACTGTACTGTACTGCATTGAATCTTATACTACAGTCAACAGATAAATAACATCAAATGAAATTCAAAATTCACCTAAATAGGAACAAAAACAGAAGGAAAAAAAAAAAAGCATTTTGGCCACTGATTGATGGTTCCTACACTTCATCCTAGGCCAAACTAGCAATCTAGTAGGGATGAGAAATATTCCATAGGTGTGGCCTGCCATCAAAATTTACATTTACTATTCTCAATATACATTTATGAAGTAAACAGCCTCTCAGAATTTTAGCATGAGATGCTGGGCACATTATGAATTGATCAATATTAAATTAATGAATTGCATGCATGATAAGCAGATAGTAGATAAAGTGATGGCATTTCAGAATTAAATGTTGCTTCAGAATCTAGAAAGATTATTTATTACCTACTGTGACCTCCCTTATTTTTATGTTAATTTAATTTTCTTCCTGTTACTGTCCTTTATTATTGGGTGAATTCTTGCTAAGAATTACAAAGTATTTAAATCAAAATGCTTACTACGTTCATTATTAGAACTTCATCCAATATACGTATGAAAGATTACACAGTCTAGTATCTCAAAACCAAACTCATTAAGTATTACTACACTCCTTCTATCTGTAATAGGATAAAGCAACATTTTAAATAAGCATGGGATTTTCTTTGGGAACCTCAATACAGAACGAACACTGATGTGTGGGAGCAGGTCCAAAGAAGGGCAGCAAGGCTTGTGAAGGGCTTGGAGAATATGTCCTACATATACAGAGGAGCAACTGAAGGAACTGGGGATGTATAGTCTGGGGAAGGGGAGGCTGAGGGAAAACCTTACTGCTCTCTTCCAATATCTGAAAGGTGCTTACAGCAAGACCACGGTTGGTCTCTTCTCACTGGTGACAGGATAAGGGGAAATGGCCTTAAGTAGCACCAGAGTATGTTTAGGTTGGATATCAGGGAAAACTTCTTTACTGAAAGGGTTGTTAAGCACTGGAATAGGCTCCCCAGGGAGGTGGTTGAGTCACCTGGATGTGTTTAAAAACAATTTGGATGTGGTGCTCAGGGACGTGATTTAGCAGAGGGTTGTTAGGGTAGTATGGCTAGATTGCAGTTGGACTTGAAGATCTTTAAGCTCTTTTCCAACCTGAACAATTTTATGATTCTATGATTTTTAAAAGGCAATACAACAAGAAACTGAGATATTCCCTCTACCTCTGTCATGTTTATTATTGCTTCTCACTCTCTTTCCCTTTCTTTTCTATCTGAGGAAAAGAGAATGGCCCAGCAAAAACTGGAGAACTTATCAGGAGAAAAATTTCAAACGCTTATTCTCTTACATATATTATATGTATATTATATACAGTCTCACTGTACTCAATTTGTTCTTTTCCCCATTTTACAGAATATGGTGTATGTAATTGAGGGATGCTAGGGTGCCAGGCTCAAAAAAGATAGGACCACAGTCAGTGCTATATTTCTGTTCTGGGCACCATCTGCATTCTATTTTCTCAGCATCCACAGTGCATCACTGTGAGGTCAGCTTCAAAGATGGATGAATGTGCCAGTGCAGCAGAGATCTCCATCTTCTGCTTTGGAGCTGCACACAAAGATATGGTCCCATGGAACAATTGTCTTCAGTGCAAATAGTGCTGATCCCGCAGGATTAACCAGCAGTCCCAATTCAGATGATCAAGAGCTTGCCTCTGAGAAGGCAGATACCCACCACAGCCTACAGTAGATGGTGTACCTCCACAAAGAGACATACTGCATGAGTAGTAGCTCTTATCTGCTTTGTACAACATGAACTTGGATTATCTCAGCTGCAGTACCAACACAAGGCATGTATGTATGTATGGTAAACTGAATGTTGACAGTATTGGACTCCTTATGTGTGGATAACGCATTTTTTTATTGCTTCATTTAATGATCAGACAGCACTAAAAAAATGTAGAGTGATGCCCCTCATTTAACCTTCCAGTTTGTGCTAGGTCAAACTAGCAGTCTAGGAGGGATTTCTCATCCCCACTAGAAATGAGAAATGTTATGCCAGCAATGCTTAAGGTTCTTCAAACCAGCAACATTCCCTGGTGTGCTCAGTTTCCCTCACCACTTTCTCATACAAAATTTGCTGTAGTCCCTTTCAAATTTGGTTATGTGACTTCAAGTAAAGAATACATAATTTCCTAAATAAAAGTAATTGTAAGAAAGTCCATAGGAAAACAATGGAGAAAAGAGAGAAGCAGAGTAAAAAAATATGAAATGGGATGAAAATTACTTCTAGGTAACAGTGCCTGGAAAAAATAAAACTATTTGATGGCCTGCAATATATGAGCTGAAGTAAAGTGTGAATGCTATTTTTATAGCCACACCAGTGGTGTCATCCTGCTAAAAGCTAAAGACTTCTTGAGAATTTCTGAGCACTCCCAAGCATCTTGGTTCACTTGTAGAGTGAACCTAACATTGCCCTCTTGTTACGAAGTATACTAAATTGAGTCTTCCACCTCCAGAAGGAAGTGTAATTTTGAATATCTTTACTGGAACCGTAAAGACAGCATTAGAAAGTCAAATGATTTTGCACAAGCACAATTTTTAAAGGTGGACACAAAATGACATCAAACTGAATTCTGAAGTACACTTCAAATTAATTTCGAATCATATGCTTAGTGATACTATTATGAACACTAGTGATTTCTGTCAAAACACTTTTGCTCATCTGATATTTTTCATAGATTTTTATTTCAGTAGATAAACTGAAAAATCAAATCCAATTCTTGTAAATTTAGATTGGTAGAAGAAAAGTTCAGAAATAATTATTCATAATTAATTAGCCCACCTTTTTTTCACACATTTTAAAGGTACCAACTCAACTGCATGTACCACTATTCCCCATCTGTTCAGTTAGGACAATAATAATGTAAAAATAGGCAAATATAACATCCATCATGGCCTAAATTAATTTTTATAGTGAGTAAACATGAGCAATAATAATTTTTTTTTTTTTTGCAGATACTGATTAGAATAGAATAGACTAGACTAGACTAGTTGTGTTTGTGAAAATGCTTAGTTTTTAGGTCATATCCTCTCTGCTTCCTAGCATATCACTCTTCCTTCTGGAGAGTCTGCATGGTGATTGCAATTAAATAGCACTACACTAAACATTGTTCACTCACTCCTGAAAAATATACTTTTTTGGTTCACTTTGTTGTTTTTTTTTTTCCAGCAAAGTGGTATGAAAACATTAACAAAAAATAACAATTGACAAGAGATAGGAGATACCAACAGCCAAGAAAATCTACTAGATGGTTCTTTCAATAAATACATCAAGGTCTCTTTTATTTTTCTCCAGTTTTAGCAACTAACATAACAGAAACTTTCAGACCATCAAACCAGTTTTCAAAATCTGCCATAAGTTTGAATTTCACAGAAATAATCCTGACAAGCACTAATAGATGAATGTTGTTGGTGCAATAATAAAACAGTATAAGGCATATTTACACCATCCTTACGTACAGAACATTTTACACACAGAGAAATCACAGACCCAGAACAAAGCAAATTTAATCCCTTAGACATTTTACGCTTATAGACTTGGAGTCAAACAATTCTCCAAGCAACAGACAACTCTTGTTCTTGTGTGATTTATTTGTAACATTGTGCTCATGCAAAATAGGTATTTGCTTTATTGCGTTGACATTGAAAAAATATTGGGATTTAGTTCTGAAACCAGTTCGATCAAATTTTCAACCCTGTTTCTCTTCATCCATAGCAAGTCTGAGCCATTCATATTTGTGACATAAAACGAGGCATTAACTGATGATTGAGATTTTTATTTGATAAGTTCCAAAATGATCATGAAGCTCAAATGACTACAGTTTGAGAACCATCTTTCTTCACCATGCACATTCTTCTTTGCTATCATGAGGTGGTTTAGATGAGACACTTCTTGTATTTTTAAGTTCCTATCTTTTTATATATATATTTTAAAGAAACGATGTACTATCCAACATCCACTGTTCACAAAAAGAAATAAGCAGCAGGAATAGCTCTGGTGGCAGCACTGGCTGGAAGAAGGACATAAGTAAGTTAGTAGCAACTTAATAAACAACAAATGTCCAGAAATATGTCACGAAAGAGCTGAGTACTATAACCCATATTTCTGTAAGAGTTCAGACTGCCAAGGACGTTTGCGCTCTGGGAAGTAATCTGGAATGTGGATTTTTTTAAAATCTTGGATGCATTTTCTCATTTCTTCTTCAACGCTCAGCTTCTCGCATACCTTCTTTTTGGAAAGATTTGTTTCTCTGGACTTGCTAATGAGAGTTTGAAATAGTTCACTGTTCCTGCGTTTGTCTGGTTGTGGCATCCACTGCACAGGAGCCTTCTTAGATGGACGATCCAAAGTTAGAGTGTTTGGCTGGTGGGCTGTGGATTGTTGAGTGCCAGAGGCATTTTCTTGAGGAGTGCTTGCATCTGAGTGGCTGTCGCAGCTCGAAGTGGATAATTCGTTACAGGAAGTCCCACTTTCACTTCCCTTGTCCAAGACTTTGTCGTGCTTCCTCTCCTCATGGTCTTGTTTGGGGGAAACAGTTCTCTGTGGGGGCCCTATTGCAAAACAGGAAAGAATGAGTATTAAACAAGTACTGGTTTACACACAGAAAAACTGATTAGTTAGCATTTAGAAAAACATGACATGGAGTCTTGGCTGGGATAAAATGGTGGTGGCATTTTGCTTGAGTAAAAAGAACTATACTAGATTGGTGCACATCTTGAAAGTCTGCTCCTACACATAAGTTCAGCTGACAATGTTCTCACACCTAAAAATGTCTTAGGCAAGAATTAATTTACTGCTTGATTAAGAATTCAGGTAATGAAATGTACATAATCCTTACAGATTATCTGCACCACAAATCCCTGCAGGCAAGTTTAAATGAGCTATTTTGCCATTACACTCCAACAAGCTTATTATGAGAAATCAGATTTTGTAGTATTAGGAAAATACTGCCATACAAACTGCAACTTTCTTTTTCTTAAATAAAAATATTCCAAAGGCATCAATATTTTTTTGGAAACTCTAATTTACATTCTCACAACAGTTGACTGACAGCATGCCTGCAGATATCAACTCTAAGAAGCCCCAGCCTGCAAAAGAGTATTAATCCTGAAATAACAGAGATTGTTCTCTACTGACAGTCTTTAAGGTGTTTTTTTGTTCTTTTTCTTCTCTTTTTTTTAATTTTTATCGTATAGTTAGAGATTTCACTGCACTTCTTACTGTCAGTTGTTATCCTAGCCTTGCTTCAGTGCAAGTTCATGATTCAGTAGTACATCTCTTACTGCATAAGCTGGCAAGAAAAAGAAGGCTATGAAGTTATCAGCAAGAACCACTCTGCAGCAGCAGAGAGAGCGATCTGGTGGCCTATCAATAGGAACCGCTCAGAGCTTTGTGCAATTGAAAGTGGGATCAAGGCTGTATTAGCACCAGATATTATTTTTGCTTTGAAGTCCTAAACAGAATATGAAAGTGAAGAATTAGGTGGTTGTCGCTAAATCTTTACAAGCATTTGCAGTTCCAAAACCGTATTTTAAAAATTCAGCTGTGAAATGATGCTATGCTGACATCACATGAATGTTGTGATCTCAGTTCAGGACAATATCTAAAGCTCGCAGGAATATCTACAGAGCTTAACACGCTTTGGATCAGACGAAAGAGAAAACTGTCAAGTTGTTTAAACATCAAAATGAAAATGAAGAGTGGGATTTCAGTGGCAGTTGTGTGTCTGCTAGGATTTCTGAAAGAGTCCAAACAGTTTTAAGTATCTAAATGTCTTATCAACCTTGCAGTTGACATCCTTACAGTTTACCCAAGAATCACCAGTGTCAGTTACTGTCTTTGCCTGGACCAAATCTACAGGTATGACAATCCACTCCTAGGACAAAGTTGAAGGAGATTTTAGAGTCACTTGCTATTGTTTTTCAGAATTACAAACTAGTAAGACAATTTAAATTATAAAGAATGCAGGAGCAATAGGAACACTCTAGTGTTTTTGATGGTGCAGGTCTATGATTCAAAGAAGACTGCAGTATTTTATATGAGACACGGGAGAAAACAAAACAAAGTAAAACACAAAAGCAGATAAAAATAATGTAACAACTACAGCACTCAGCAATCCCCTTTTCTTTTGTTTTGAACAGCATCCCACAATACTATATCACGTTTCTGTAGTCCACCTAGAGAAACTCATGAATAATCAAGATCAAAAGATGAGAGACATTATCCATCAGGGCTTGACTTACATTATTCTGAGTGGAAATCACAAGTGATTTTCTACTTCTTTGTATTCGCTCCAAATACTTAGTGCATAGCTGCATAATTTCCCTCCTCCTTCCCTTCCAGAAATACGTTCCCCTTCTTAAATAGATTTACATGCCTGCTTTCTTTTATTATATCTGGCATTTCATTTCATACCTCAATACTATTGCGTGAATACGCTAAGGCTTAGAGTCAGCTGACATTATGGAATTACTCTGGCTGTACAGCATGTGATTACAAAACCAAGCAATTAATCACACAATGATTTCAATATTGTTACTCTGATTTTCAATAACGTAATTAACACCAGTGTCTAGCTTACAATCAGAGCTTCTTCAAATGTAACAACATACTCTATGACTAAGAAATTAGTTTACTGCTAACTACACTCTGTATTCTCTCCAACTCTCTCTCCCCTTTCCCCCCCCCCTTTTTTTTTTTTTGTAACTTCATGATTGATGTCTAGTTCCTGTATTTATAATTACTTCCTCATTGTTCCTGCTTACTTCTCCAGGACTCAAGCCTGCAGTGTTGTAAGGTTCTAGCTCAGAAAGACATTGAAATATACATACATACCTTCAAGAATATGAAAAATTCCATTTCCTGCTACAAGATAATTCAAGCCCTTGACATTAGCAGGCATTTAAATGCTTTTTTTGATCAGAGCCCTAAGGTTCAATGCCTTTCAGCACTGAGCTCTCTATGCTTCACTGAATTGCCTAAATTCACAATGAATTTAATCCATGCAAAGGTTTTTCTCACACCTTTCCTTTTAAAAATTAACAACTACTCCCTCAGAAAGAATTCTTTGTATGCTTCTGTACTTCTTTCTCAGTAGTGTGTTATTAAAGGGGTGACAGTTCTGCTGGAGGAGAGTTTTTTTTCTCATATTTTCCGCCTACTGAAAACCAAAAAGAATTTATAAATACACAACAAAGGATCCTTAGAAGGCATGTGTTTTATTTTCAGAATTAGGGATCATCAGACAAATTCCCATATCTCTCTAATTCAGAAAGCATCTACTTATTGTCCTCATTTGTGGCTGGAACAGTATGGTGGGATGCTGGCTCCACCATACCTCCCCCGTCCTTCAAGTTTATCATTAGAAACGTTCAAAAAGACCAATTAAACCTACTTATTTTCCAGGAGTGTATAAAAACTCAAAGTATATTTACTCCACTATGCATGCAACTCTAAAAAGCTTTGTACTGATTTCCAGCTTTCACCCTTTCCTGCCTCTCCCTCTCCTGCCCTTTTTAGAATCTCTTACTTCTGCTGGTTCTCCAGTTTAGAGAACTGAAAGATATAGCATTATGCAAATGCCTCTTGAGCACTGACAGGCACAAGGCATCAGCCACTTAGCTAGGAAGCCTGTTCCAGCATTTGATCACCCCTGTGGTAAGGAAATATCCAAGCCTCCCCTAGCGCAGCTTTGCGACTTTCTGTCATTTTGTATTGTTGGTTCCCAAGACCTGAGCCTGGTACCTCCCTTTGTTTTCCCTCCTCAGAGAGCTGCAGAGAGCAGTGGAGTCACCACTCAGCCTTATCTTCTCCAGACTAGGCAGGCTAAGTGTCCTCAGCCTGTCCTCACAGGAGAGACTTTGTCACCAGCTTTTGTGCCCTCCGCTTTGTGCTCTCATGGATCTTAACATCCTTGTTATATTGTAGAGCCCAGAACTGCACACAATATTGAAGTGAGATTGCACTAAAACTAAATAATAGCAAGAGAATAACCTCTCCGACCAGCCAGCTAAACTGTGCTTGATGCACCGCAAAATGCAGCTTGTCTGCCCTCTTGGTTGCCAGGGCACAATCCTGACTCACACTGAGCTGCTGTCACTATCATCCCCAGGTCCCTTTGTGCTGAGCTGCCACTCGTCTCCTGGCCTCTGTCTGTGTCTGCCATTATTCCATCCCATGTACAGTACCCTGCATTTTCCTTTGTTGAACATCATTCTGTTGCTTATTGTACAATGCTCCAATCTACCTAAATCCATCTGAAAGATCTCTCATCCCTCCAGAGAGTCAACAGCATCTCCCAATTAGGTATCATACTCCTCCAGTATTCAGATCATTGATAAAAACGTTGAACAGGACTGGCACTAGAACTGAGCCTGGGGAAAAACTTCTAGTGATCAGCCACCAGCAGTTGTAGCCACTACAATCCTATGACTCCATGACTTTATGTTTCTATGATTTTAAGACACTTTGAACTCTGCCATTCAACTACTTCATTATCCACCATACTGTGAACCAGTTTATCTCACAGTTGGATAATTTGTCCAGAAGGATAATCTGAAGGCCAGTACCAAAATTCAGAAAGGCTATAGTGGAATTCAGTGTTGTACATAACCCTGTAAATACCCCGGACTGAATTCTTCTTCTACTTATTACATTATATTGAGTGAATATGACATGCATTCCATTGTGTTTTATGCTTTATTTTATGAATCTAAGTAAAATTAGTTAATAAATTATCATAGAAAAAATACTAATTAAATCTTACATTGTGATGGATTCACTAACCTTGCACATCTAGATTAAGCTTTTTTAATTACTTTCCACCAGCATTCAGAATATTAGACTAAACTGAAAGCTTACAGAGAAGTCACCTGTGAAATCTAATGAGAGGTTATGTCTACTATGGGAACATTTTCATTACCAGACAGTTGAGTATTTAGCATCATACTTAAACAGTAAGGAATTATGTTTCATGTCTAATTTCACTTGGATTTTATTTTCAAAAAAGATTTTTTTTAGAGTTATAACAAGGTAGTTCTATAAACCCAACATTTTCTGTGACATCTTAATGATGTTTCCCTTGTTAGGATAAAATCCTGTTCACAAAACCCAGGTCATTCCTTGAGACCAGCATAGGATTTAGCTAGCCTCTCACCACCAGAGCTGTAAGTTAAAATTAGGAACTGTAACTTCTGTGCTATATCATCTCTGTATGAGCTTTATGACAGATAAGCTTACGAGAGGACAGCTGCACTCTGTCCTCTTTGTACACAGCAAAATAAAGCCATGTATTAAATAAAGCTGGCCAGAAAAAAAATAAGTAATTTACTTTGTGTTTTTTGTTGGTGAGAAACTATATAGTTTCTCAAGAAAAATTCTGTAGCTATTGTAGGTCCTGCAATTTATACCTAATTTACTCCTGTTGGTAGAAAGAGGAGAAAGGCAGACATACAAGCACCACTGAATTGCAGTTGTGAGACTACTGTTCAGGTCTACACAGCAGTTAAAGTGGTACTCAGTCACAGAAGCACAGCACAGCTGAAGCCAGCAGGGACCTCTGGGTCACTCTGGCTCAGCCCAGCTCCTGTAGGAACACCAGAGCAGGTGCCCAGGCCTAATGCCAGGTGGCTTCTGAAGATTTCCAAGGAGGAGACACCTCAGCCCCTGGGCAGCCACTGCCAGTACTCTGTCATCCATCCAGTACTTATCTCACATCTTGCCTACAAATTAATTTTATCTATTGTTACCATCCCAAGCAAACAGTACTACTAAATAACCATTTAATGTGAGAAATATCCAAATGCCCTTGACAAATAACACTCTTGACTAAAAACTTCAGTATCCAAATTTCAGTGGAGCAAAACTTTGTGAGTCTATGGAGATACGTGCTTGGCTGTATAGCTTCAGATCACTTAAGGCAGTAAACAAATAAATAAATAAACAAAAATTCAGTTTTCAGTTTGGTCTTTGTCTGGAACTAAGTTGTAAGCCACTTTTTGGTTAAAGGCCTGATCCAAAAAAATACTTGGTATAAAATAGTGAAGTATTCTTCAAAAGGAAGGTTGAAACTCAGATTTTCCTATTTTCATCCTCCTTTCAGATGAGTGACTAATTACCATGGTAGCCAAATGCTTATACTTTTATTTACTTTGATCTAGCTGAGACTTGGCTTTAGTCAATGCAAAGCAGAAGAGCTTCAATGAACTGAAAAGAATGTTTCCTTCACCTGCAATTACTCCAGAGCTTTCAGGGTAATGTCCTCAGTTGGAAAAAGTGAGTTAACTTCCTTCAAACACAAGAGAGAATTAGTATCTGTAAGGCTTTGATTTATTAATACTTGAAGTCCTGAACTCTTGTGTTAAAGGCCAGCACTGTTGACAGACCAACTTTAGTCCTTAGAGCAGAATCTAAACTTTATGTGACCTAAAAAATCCAGTCAAGTCAGCTAGCAGATGAAACTGCCACAGAAAAATCTTGCAAATCTCAGCAGGGATTCATAACATGAAAGTAGCACTTGAGTTACTCACATTTTATTGAAACAGATTTGTAAATATGACCTATGTCCTGGCAAAGTTTCAAGTTCCTATCTGCAGGGCATTGGTTTGGCTTCATAAACAAGCATGAATCTTGTTCCAAAAGTGCATCCATTTAAGTAAAAAAAAAATTTTAGATTAAAATGTTGACCTCATTCAAGACAGAGGCAACATAATCTGCGACCTTAAACTACAAATGATTGATTGCAAAAGAAAGTGTGTTCTTTGTAGTGTGAACACAGAAAATCAATCAAAGATCTTAGAAGGAAAGAAATTTAATGGTGAAAGTACAAGGGATGAAAATATGCTGTCTTTTAGGTCCCAAATATTCGTGCAGGAGCACGTGAAAACATTATGCTCTAAAGAAAATCTCAACATAGAAGCATCATCTTTGGTAGAATGGAGAATCTATAAAATAGAGTGTTTGGTGAGTCTCTGCAGGAAACCAAAGAAATTAGGAGAAATAAAAAAAAATAATAATGATTTCATGGCTATTTGATGAAGGCAAAATATATTCCATGAGTATTTTGCTACAAAATTCAGTTTTTCCCATAATATTTCCTGTTCTCTATTGCCAGGCTCAGGAGTCATCTCACATAGTTCGATTTCAATACAAAATTTCAAAGTGGAAACCATCCATGAAATCTTGTTAATGTCTAGAATCATTAAAATTTTTAGGACTGTTTACATGTTTGAATACATGGATGCTTCAATAGCAAGAATATGAGTGTGATTGCACATCTGATGAATCTTTTATTTAAAAACCCTTACCTGCCATGGGAAGTTTAATAAGCGGTGCGTAGAAACTAGCTGTCCTGGGCATAGCTCCCAGAGGAGAAATTACTCTTTAATAGTGTTAAGCTTGGTGGTGTGTGAATGGTTATGTGGTACTTGAAGGGAATGAACCAATTCATCTTTCAAATTAGGACCACATGCCTGAAAGTGATAAGTGTTGTCTCAGAAGAAGAAAATGAACACAACATAATTTTTTTTTTTTTTTTCAGTCACATTTACTACCATCTGATGATAAACTAACTTCTAGAAAAGGTACAGTAAAATGAGTAAAATAAATCAAGAAGGATTTTTTTGTTTTGTTTACTTCCAGTTAGGCTGTATTTTAAATATCAACATCATTCACAGTATAAAAAGATTAACTTACATAGTGGAAACTATTTTTGTTATTTGGAATGACTGAAGATAAGCAACAAACTCCCCTGTGCCCAACTTGAATTCATTAGATAATTCACCCTAATCTTGTTTTGCACAGACAGCAAAACCATACTCTTTCTATTTATTAGTTTTCAGAGTAGTTTTTGTTGTAGGCAGAACAGTATTTCCATAAAGGAGTCAGTGATATTCTGACAATTTGTTGCATTCTAGTACAATCAATGAATAGACCACCAATTTGTTTTTATGTATCTTAATCTGAAAACTGTGAAGTTGTTCTGAGAAATGCCTTTTGACAGACCCATATCTGAAATGCATACATTTTCAGATTATTTTGGTACTTCAAGAAAAAATAAAAAAGAAATGCATTGGTATATGTGACAAATGAGAAATACTTTCATAAAAATCAAGTGTCTTCCTGCAACAGGAAAATCTGATTGCATTTCAGTAATATCTCAGCAACTTCTGGTATACATCCTTATTATTCATTTTCAAACTGTCAAGTTAGTTTGTGCCCAGCTCCGTGTGCCAATATTGTCTGCTCCCTTTTTGACTGGTTATTTTTCTGTGGCTAGCAAAGTTAAGAGCTAAAATCTTTAGTTCTGTCAATGAGAAATGTTAATTTGTTTTCACAATGATGCAATATCATTTAAAGAAATGATATTAATTTCCTTAAAGAAACAGCTCCTTAAAGAATAGTTTTTGAAGGAACAGTTCCCCTATCTAGTGCTGAGAGGAAGCTGTAAATATCCATCACTGGACAGTAACCCTTGACACAGACCCCACACTTCAGGTCCCACTTGAAAGCTAAACGGAAAAGTGCCTTCTCAATTCTTTCGACACCAAAATAGTGGTCACTTCCAGAGAATCTCAATTTCAAAGATTCAGATGCCTTCAAGTTGTTCTGTCTTAACTATTTTCTTGAAATCATCTCTACCACAGCACTGAATTACAAGAAAAAAAATAAAACTACTAAAAAGTACAATGTCTTTATGCAGGCAGAAGTGACAAGAAAAGACAGTCACTGCATCTTTGCATGGCAGAAACAAACCTCATATTCTTCTGCCCCCGAGGATTCACAGGACATACTAAAAATTACTGCTCAACCTACGGGTTTAGTGACTCATTATTCTCTTTCCTATTTTATATCCTCAGACTGTATTCAGAGAAAACAGCTGTGGTGCTAGGGAAGGACAGTGACTTTTAGATCCCTTTGCTTTCCTTGAATCTCTGAGGTTGTCAGGTATCATCACTGACATTCCTCACTCTTTCTTCTAAGAGCCTATTTATGGATGATCAGGAATTTCAGTATGTCATTTACTGCATTATTAGCTGCTGCCTTCTGATTTGTAAATATTTGTATTACTTGGACATTCGCTCAGCTGTGAAATATTCTTCTAGCCACTGACTGTGTTTGGTAAAGTCCTAATTAGGGTTTTAGTCAACGTATATGTGAATCACTTTCCACTAAGTTAAGCCACACTCTTCTTCCTAAATTAGATTTAAGCTCTCAGGTGTCCAGTGTGGCTCCTTACATGGCCACACAAGTGCTTGTGCCAGAACAAAAGACATCAGAGGGACAGGAACAAACACAAGGCAAGAGATTGAACTTTTCAGCAGCATCTTATGGAAACTTGAATCTGTAACGTTTGCTGATTTTTTTTTTTATTATTTTTTTTTTTTGTGGCACATACCTACAGCAAATATACTGACATGTCCTCATCAAAATATAGATTACTTTCAACAGCAGTATGAGTATTTTATATCATAAAAAAATACCATCCCAAATAAGATTTACAAAGACAAACTCATTTCAATGAGATTTCAGGGATTCTGTCACTGCTCCTCCCTTAGAAGCTCAAACATGATTTCAAAACTGAAAGAGAGGGATTATGACAACTATCTCAAGAATCTTTGTCATAACATTTGCTTTTAGTAAGTTCATTCACAACTCTTATGCTGCTAAGCGCTCTTCTCTTTGTGAAGAATATCGTGAGCAACAGAAAAAAAGAATAAAAAGGAGACATTCAGTTGTCACCTTTCTGGCTCACTTCCTGATTCAATTTCAGATACTAAACCAATTTTTTTCCTCCTTAATTTTAATTCCAGTTTGTTTGGTATCATCTAATATTTCTTTGCTTTAACAGCTACTTTAGATAAAATGTGTAATCTTCACTTCTTCCTTCCAGTTCTTTCAATTTTACAGATTTCTTTCCTACTGGCATACAAAGTAAATTAATTTTAATGTGAATTTACAGAATACGTCCAAAGCATGTCAGCAGAAAGTTGCTGAAATACCATGTGCTGGCTTCAGAAGAAGTGTCTTTTTAAGGAATTATTTTAGACACAACAAATTTCGGCAGGCTAATATGATACTAATTATAGCATTTTAGGCAATGCACAAATACGAAACAATGAGAGATAAACCCTTGAATTAAGTCCCTATTTTAATTTTGATTATTGGCAATTAGCAGATTAACAAACAGAATAAGAGTTCCTAGTGAATTTTTCCTAAAAATTCAAGAAGTAAGAGAGCAGCAACTCAGAATACAGACAGACTATATTTGTATAGCTTTATGTCTTTCCTTGCTGGTTCCTGGATAATGAAAATGTGTCAGTCTTCAAGAATTCTAAGAAAAAACCAGAAATATTTGCTGAAAGTTTTTCCTAATGGCCATAAACAAGATCCTTTTCACTTCTGTGTACAAACTTTGAAATATAATTCATAAATTTTATCATTGAGGTCAGGTATATGGAAAATTTAGTAAAATACTACAAAATGAATGGGTTGTTGCATTCTAAACTATGTGAAAGACATGCTCATAATAATACATTACCTTTAGATCTAAATTCTAAGATCAGCCTTACGGAACATTCATAGCATTCACTGTAATAACTACAGAAAATATGAAGACATGGTGAAAACCAATCTAATTTATATACTATATGTTTAAGCAAAATAAAAGTTACTGAATAACGAATTCACCCCACATATATCTCTTCAAAAACCAAAAGAGCATAAATGATTTGTATCTAAAAATATTCTATTCCATACTTCTACAACTAAAATATTATGACTATGCTATATAAACCCACAAACAGATACAAACAAAGAAGGAAGGCTGAATTCCTTAAATTAATTAACCCCAAGAAACACTGAAACTTCAGAGATTACAAGAGCAGTGCAGTAAAGACAGTGTGAGATTCTTAGCAGAAATTTTGAGTATTTGCGGAAGAGCAAACTACATTTGAAACAACATACAAAAACGTTTAAGGAGCAGAAGTACACCAATCGTATTTAAAAATTCAAAACATATCCCTAACATCAACATTTGAAACATTACAAAACTTTCTTCTTGAATGATATTTGAAGATAAAAGTACATTATATATGTACAAACAAATATTATCATCTAATCCTATACAAGTAATAGAAACAAAGGCCCAGAAAGGATTTACCACAATAAAGGTGGCTGTGATTATTAATATTTTTTTCTCCTTGCAGAATATGTATTCCAGTAATGTGCTACATTGCACACGATGTAATTGGACTGCATCAGCATTAATTAATTGATGACCTTTGCCACCAAACAGTTAAAAATCTAAGAATAAGAGGAGAAACAACAGATGGGGAGATACAGACAGATGGGAAACTACCAAAAAATGTAGTATTGGTCAGCACGATGGCCTGCTTGTCTCAGATCTCCAGCTGTCTAATCTTTTGTCAAGACTTACATGAGCAGCATAGAAGCAGAGAGTTTTAAAGAGGGTTTTGAAGGAGAACAACGAGAAAGCTGCTCAGACTTAAGTGGTATCTTCTCCATCAGATAAGCAAAATCAGAGATAATATGAACGTGAGCAGTAGATAAAGTCACCAATGTCTGGTTGGAGCTAAGAATAATACATAATATTTGGGGTGAGGTGAGGATAGTGAATCAAAGGCCTGCATGAGGACAAGTGGCCCGCATTTGGCATGAAATGGAGAGACAGAAACTGAGAAACAAGGCTCAAAGAATGAAACTACAAAAACGATATTTTTATTAACAATATGAAGCAGATGCTCAGGAAGGAGATAAGTTTTGTTTTTCACAGTTAGGCATTTGAAGATTGGATAGAAAAAATGGAAAATAAAAACCCTTTCTTAAAAATATGATTTACTAATTAATATTTCTAAGAAAGTCTATGTAAGACTAAAAATCCATTTTGTTGTTAATGTACATAGTTATTATTATACACAGTTATATACACAATTGCCCTTGAGCAGTTTTCATTCTAGCACAAGAATCTGCTTTTTTTAATGCATCTGAATGTCATCTGGATATACCATTTGCCAGAAGTTATATATTCATTGTTGAAAATACTAGTTACCAGAAGACTTCTGTGTGTCCTTGGTCAAGCAACTTGACCTATGCCTATGGGCATAGGTTTATGCCTATGGGGCAGGCTGGTCCTGGTTAGCTTTTCTATCCTTTCTTCAATGCTCCCTATAATACTTTCTTATGACTTTTATAGCTCTTAGTAATGAACACTTCCCATCTTATTGCAGCACCCAAACAAGGGACGAATGACACCAGAGCTGTTCTGGGCAGATTTGTAAGGTTTGTCCTGCTGATACTATATAGCTTTCTGATTCTTACTAGCTTATGCATGCAATATAACATATACTTTATAAGCAGAGAGATTTTGCCTGCAAAATCTATTTATTAATTCTCTCATCAGAAAAAAATGCTGCAAGGTGCTTTTAATAGTGTCCAATAATTGCATTTACATGTGACATTTCCAGTCCTGACACTGATTTCTACCTCAAAGGAAGCTAAGATTAGGAAGAGTAGTAAGAAGTAATCTACCTCCTACTTCCGAGGTTTCAGATGCCTTATCAGGAAACACAATAAGTATACATAATTGAGATATTTAATCACACTTTTGTAATGAATAAATTATGCCCAGCTCAGAATGAAAAGAGTCTATTTAAACTCTTTCTTTGTTGAAATATTAACTAGGTTTGAAAAGATTTTAAATAAAAATGCTAAATAATAAAACATGGACTGATTTTCTTCTATCCCACAAATTGAATATAACATGAGTCCAAAAGATTGTCACTTCTTACATTATTGTTACATTTTGGGTTTTTATGTAGCATACCAAATCTTGAGAGATTTACAAAATTTGTCTTAGCAGTACTGAAATATAAGTTTTATTAGACAATATATAATTTAGCCCTAATAGAGGCAACACAAACAAAAAAACCTTTAAGAAATAATAACATGAGAATTTCAGAGGAAAAGTACACATTCATTTCTACATTTTACAGTAATCCCACATTCCAGCAAATTATCTGAAGAGTGCTACAGTTAACAACACAGAGGTCTTATTAGCTTCACAAGGAAGCCAAAAGAACAAGAGCTTGAAAGGAAAAATATATTAAAAGTAATTTTGGGAGACTGAACAGTACTACTGAAAAATTTTTACATCAAATTTCATTTGCCAAACAAATCGGAGCAGTTTTCATTTTAACGTGAAATCTACCTTATAGTAAAAATACTTCACAGATAATTATAACCTCAGTCTGACCATCACTAACTGTTCTGTCTTAATATGACCAATATAAGATATGAAAACACTTCTTTCTTCTAATAACCATAAAGCTGGGGAATACTTACTCTTTTAAAGTATCTATCATGTAACAGATGGCAGCAGAGGGGCACTCTGACAAAATGGCAGCTGACATGGAAGAGTGGATGAAGCAAGGATGTGTCAATGAATTCCTTCATGTGAAAAAAACTGCACACAGTGACAGTGGGTCACCTTCCTGGTACAGATTTTTATGAGTGTGGTACGCAGGTTCTTGTTGCTCACTGGTGATAATACATAGCCAATGGTGGTGACTACATCAAAAAACAGTTTTGTAGCTGAGAATTTTCTGTATCCAGTAGTATTATTGAGCTCTTTGTAGCTACTGTAGTCTCAATAGAAATAAATAGGAGGCATTACTTTTGGAGTGGTCTATGTATGATGGAAAAGAGTAGATTTCTGTTTTCTTTTCCTCAAGGTGTTATTCACTTTTTCTCTCATTTTATGATAAATTTTGTCATTTTAGCAAGGAGGATGCTTGCGGATGCTTGTCCTTTTTTGTATATATAATGTAAAAGAAGAAAAAAGTAATCCATATAAACTAAAAATAAATAAATTTATTAAATTAGATTCCAAATCTTTGGAAATTATTTGTTTGCTTTTTGCTTATTTGTTTATAAGAATAAATTTAGTTAAATTTGCATGCTTCAAATGTTTGAGCTTCTAAATTTTAATAGAAAAAAATATTTTAGTAGACTTTTCTGAGCACCAGCAATACCACAAATCTATTCTCCACTTTCTATATTTCCATATGTCTGTAACATAATTAAATTGCTAGATCCACAGATTATTCTCTTATAATATATTTCTTAAGCAATCTAAAGTCTTTATATGAAAGACTAAAAAGAAGTACAAAGAATATGGATAATTTTAACATATATTAGAAAAAGAATATCTATGGATTATGCAGAATCCATAGATAATACTTCCCGTATTTTCCATAGATAATGAAGACATGGAACTTAAAATACAGGTGCATGAATGCATTGATACTAATGGCAAGGCATTATATAACATAATATACAATATGGCACTTTTTCTCAAAAAATGGAGGCAGACAGTTATTTTACATATATTCTTTGCCTCTAACCACTATTGCTGCACTCAGTAATATTAATTTCAGTTCTGGCACATCCATATGCATAATCTGACAGTGTGGATCAGATCCTGATTCAAGTTGCACTGCTCTGAATCCAGCTTTACTTGAAAACTGCTGAAGAAGGAGCTGAGGTCAGGCTTTAAACAGAATATGAATTAGGTTCAGTGAGCAGTTCTGATTTATTCTCATGCCTCAACCTGAATATATGCAGGAGATCCACAGTCCTGTATTCATAAATGTTATAGTTGGACCTGAAAGAACATCGCACCCTATGAAACATCTGTTTCCAAAAACTCATAAATGCTTTCACAGTCATCATTAAACAGCATTGCCAGGATTGAAACCAATGTATTGCTCCTGCAGTTCATTTTTTATCGTTTGCTTATTTTGATATATTTTTAAAGCATAGCTCCTAGGAAAGGATTCATCATTTTTTGATGATTATTTTCTGCCTTGTGGAACAATCTCAGCAGGCAGTCCAGGCACACAGACATGGGAAGCTAAAAGCCTGGAAAATGGAAAACTGCTATAGATCACAAGTGCATCCAATAACGAAGCAATAGCTGAGTCAGGTTTTTAGGGTTGATGTTTTTGAACTTGTCTGAATTTATGAATGTATGCCTAAACCTTATGGTTTGGGTTTTTTTTTGTTTTTAAATATGAATTTCCCTTTTTCCCTAACTGGAACATAGCTTAGAGATATTTAAAAAATAATCGTTTGATGGAAAACTGTCATGTAAGCAATTGACAATTCAGTCATGTTTTCCTCCCTCATATTTCTTTGATAAAGACTTCAAGTATATTTAGAGTTTCAGTTTAGCCAAAGTACTTAGAAAAATGTTTGACTGTGAAATGAACGAGTGAAAGACTCTTGGAAATGGTAAATGATAGTGCATGGTTGATAAGGTACTATATGGTGCTTCGCACCAGCAGAATCCCTAACCCTTGCCTGAGTTTTTACAAAGTAGACACAGGTGAGAGCCCTCTTTTTCAGAATGAAAATAAAGCTCTTGCTTGCATCAAGGAACACCCTGAGAATGGGCTCAATTTATAGAGAAGCAAATATTGCCTGATATGACAATTTCAGACATAAGAAATAGCGATAGTCACAGAATGGGAGTTGTCAGCATTAAACTAAACCCCCTCTGTGAGCAGCATGTCTTTTCAGGATTAACAATTTATGAAGTTAATGCAAATCTAAGTATGCAGCTGTCCTTTTTTATATTTAATAACCAAAAAGAAAGCATCACCAAGTGAAGGGGGAAAAAGCTGCTTCTCAGCTGGGTCTGCACAGAAAACAGTGGCTGCGTTTTTTTCTGGGATGTAGAATGGTACTAATTTTGTCATGCGGCTTAAACGTATAAAGAAAAATTTTAATCCATTTTCCCTTTGTTTTATTATTAAAATGTTCTTTGAATGAACTTTTTAAAATTGATCATAAGATAGATATGACTTTGTCATGGTGTGGTATAAACAAGCATTGCTACTCTAAATATTCCAGTATTCCATTGAGTTTTCTTACTGTTTTACACAATAATTGATATACATAATGCCTATCTTTCCATGGTCATTTAAGCATGAAAAATCCTGAAGAGTCTTTCAAAATTATAAACACAAAGGAAAACCTTTCAGTGTTCAAATTCAGCAGTCTGTGTGTTTTTGTAATAAGTGTATTTCTGTTCACTATGGGTTTGGCGGTGGGTGCACAATAAATACTTCAATAAGAATAGAATCTGCAGCTGCATTAAAAGTTTAATTCTGAGCTATAAATATTTTAAGACATCAGCACAACTTCTCACCCTTTTGAAGAGTTTTGTGGAACTTTTATACCAACGATGTGCAAAAAGCCAGACAAGAAGAAGACTGATCCACAAACACAAAAGTGGCTACAGCTTTGACTAAATGGGAGGTGAAGATGCACTGCAAATTGAATTGTCGAGCTAGAGAAAAGTGACAAGTGGTTTCCCCTAGGAATCATTCTTGAGAGGAAAGTCTCATTTAATATTAGTAGTAATGACCTCTGTGCAATAGCATGCTGCTAAAATATGTTGTTGACACAAAGCTGTAAGATGTGGCCATTAAAAGGGAAGTTCAGGACATACTGGAGAAGTGAAGAGATGCTGTAGGCCAAAATGATAAAATCAGGATCAAGATTCTGAATGTTATTAATTTATTCCTTAAGCATCTAAGCTGGGAAAAAAAGGAGAATAACTGGTTATGATAATTGATCACAGTACCTCTGAACAAAGTAATGTAGATATTTAAAGAATGAGATGTATGCAATTCCTCAGCAAGACAAGTAAGCACTCCTAGAAAAAATACTGAGCAGCTCTATGAGGAAAAGGTAAGTCCTGACCCAGAAGTTAGCATTTAATTACAGCTTTCCAAACTCATGAAAGACAGTTTCAAACCAAAAGAACTGTAGGAAGAGCTACCATCTTTTTTCCCTTTCTTTCTTGTTTTTGTTCTTTTTAATTTTTTTGTTCCAGAAATGACAGAGTTGGTACAAAGTAAGTTGATTTTAATCATTTATGAATACCGTAGCTTTTAAACAAGCAAAACAAGAAGTTTTTTTTTGAAGTTTGATACATTTATGATCAGGGTTATGTATTAATGCCTGTGATAGCACAGGAACAAATCCAATAAAATGGTAATTGTTTTCCAGCCGTATCTACAATGAGCCATCCAGATGAGCTACAGCTCTGGAGTGAATTTGCTAAGTGATTTTCCTTATTGATACTTCTCAAAGGCTCTTATTAAATGACAAAAATGAAAAAAAGAAAAAATGAACTAGTTTCCTTAAATTGTTTGTTATAAGCTGCCAGATTTTTTTCTGAGAATTGTACATTCTGCAACTTTACAGACCTTTTCCCTTCCAAGTGACCCAGTGAATGCACCAGGTGGAAGCAATCCTTCCTTCCTTTTCTTAGCCCGTATAAAAGATTGCAGAATACGAGCTTAAGGAAAAACAAGTTCAACACTTGCTGTCATGACTCCGTGCCCAAAATGAAACCAGCCAGCTATACACAACATTTTTATATAACTCCTGCACCTTGATCAGAAAAGCAAGCAAACAAAACATACCACCTTATAAGAGTTTCTGAGATTTTGCTTTGTAGTTCCCAGTAACTCACATATTACAGTGTGATACTGAGAACACAGGAATTTTGGCCAATCTTTGGGTCTGAGACCTTTAGCCATCCCCAGGAAGGCTATAAAATACTTTGAAGCAAGAGGAGAATAAGAAAAACAGAAGAGTAGAAAAAAAAATGTATTACAGTTCAGAGTTCCTACTGATGCAAGATAGAAGATGAGACTGCATTAGAAATGCTGCTGGATTTGACCAACTTTGTTTATCTATTTAAAGCAAAACTTGACTCCCTTGATCATTTGATAACAGATGTCTGTCTTATCAGCTCAATTTGAGTGTAATGATTGTGGGTCTACTACTCAGTGAAACCGTTACCATAATTGCTAAATATGTACCAATATATGCTGTTGATTTCCTAAGATTTCATCACCTCAGTTGCTGTCAGTCTCAGCACTCTCAGCACTATGTTTCCTTCTCCCACATTCTCTTTAATTTCCTTAGCATAGGGCACGTAGTGGAACACAATGCTTGTGCTGCTATCTCTGCTGCTGTAACTTCCACATCCAATGAAACGTGAGATAAGTAGTTAAGCCATTGTGAGAATAACATACATTATGACACAGGTTTCTTTATTATAAAAAGCTATGCAGAAATGCTGTTTTTAACATAAAAATAGCTTCACTTCATCACAAAAGTCTGCATAAGACCAGTTAAAAGTCTGGTAAAAATCATATTCCTGGGTCATTAATACTACAAGTTCATAAACAAGTATGAAAATATTTGTTCTAATTCAATAATGCAACTAATCCGATGCTATGTTAATAACCTGTACATTTCCCCAGTGCATCTGTAGCAAATACCAATTACTCTGAAAACAACAGTCAACTATGCCTCTTCCTGAGGCAAAGTGAAACATACACCTATCCTTTGAAGATCTCAGTAGCAACTGAGTGTAATACAACGATACAACGTTCACTACCGACTGGTACTAAATATATGCTCATGGGAGACAAATTTTGGAAGTTTCTTCCATGTTCATCCTGAAAACCCAACAATTCTATGATTCCAAGGGGGAAATTTAGACTTTTCAGTCCCTCTAGAAGACGAAGTGTTGCCACAGCATCACTGTGTATGTGTACTTACACACTTATCTATTCTTCTTAGGATATTTATAGGGCAGATACCACCATGCATCAGCTCAAGCAGTCATGAACAGGGATAAAATTTAAGGGCAGTATAAAATTAACAAGGACAGACATACTCTGGTGAATCTTACAAAAGAGGGACAGAAGATACTAAGGTTAGTATCATCTGTTCTCTGTGCACCTCTGAAGAGGGTATGGATCCCTGAAACAATAGGAAAAAAATCAAGGTAGCTGAGCAAGCACATTGATTACAGCCCAATAGACAAATTTATTAATTAAAAAAATTATATATAAAGTGTTGTTCTAAAGGAATAAACACTAATGAAAATCTTTCTTGCTTGGTTCCATCATCATACATTCCTTATATCGCTGAAATTCCATGCATTTTTAATGTAACCAATAGTTACAGCCTGCTAACTTCTGTTTCATATTTTTACACTCTTTTGTTGAATTATTCTGTAGTCCACATTCTGTAGTAAATAAATCCCCAAACTGATATGTAGCAAATACTTCATACTCATAATGGAACATTTTCAGATGACTTCATATATTCTGCAATTTCACAATTAACACTTACTGAAAGTCAAGAAAAATATGGACAGGTAGAGCACCTTAGTAATTAGCATCACATTGTGTGCAAAAACCATCCACAAGAATGCAAGATATTGTATATTATACAAAGAGATTGAAAGAATAAGATTGCAAAGAATATTTATTATGACTAGCACCTTGAATTTAAATATTAGATAGTGTCTATATAAAATAGTCTATATGCTCTTGACACCAATGCTATTATGGTTGTTTGTTACAGGAATCTATCTGGACTTACATTTATTTTTCAGTTCTGTATGTTGCCCAGTCTGACTTTAACTACTCTGAACAGACATTTAAGTGTTTATTTATTTATTTTACAGCATGACCTTATTAATGAAATACACTGCAGTCCTTGGATCATAGCATAAGTCTGAATTGTGCAAAGGAAAGCCCTGCAGATAAACACTATTAAATATAGGAGAATTCAGCTAATGACCAAAGATTGTCCAGAATGTATAATTGCAAGAAGTTTTCTTTGGACAATTATACCAAATGCCAACAAGATATTTCCAAGCAATAACCCTGCCCAATAACCTAACCCCAGTCATCCCCAAAACTCCAATAAATAAACTAATTCTAGCCTGAAAAAAGGTTACACTGAAAGTAATGCCACCTTCTAATTTCTGTGGAAACTACAGCTGATACAAAGAACAAAATAAGACCCTATGATAGATCAAATTCTCAGCTGCAGAACACTATCTTTCAATGTAGTCACCCCCCATTAGCTATGCATTTTCACTGGCAATGAATAAGCACCTGCATGCAGTGCTCATAAAAATCTGCATGGCCGTCCAGCATGTGACTTGTCTTTCATTATTCCATCACCACTGCTGAAATGTACCATCCAGCACCTCACTGTGCTCACTTCCACTGTTTAGCATCCATAAATATTCAGCAAACATCAGTGAATGTCAGTGGGTGCCACTTTCTCCTTGTGGAGAAAAATCAGTGACATACCTTTGCTTCATTCACTCTTCCATGTTAAGTGCAATTATTTCAGAGTGCCCCTCCACTGCCATCTGTCACACAGCAACAAAATGTAATGGCATATTGGTGGGAAGATTCCACCCCTACCTCCACAGCACCATACCATCTGCCTCTGACATTGCGGACCAACATAATAAAATAGAAGACATTACTTTTGAAGATTAGCTTCTCAACTTAAAGGCACTATTTTGGAAAAAGAGAACATAAGTGGATAAAAAAAAAAAGCGTATATGAGATGCCTTCCAGGTATATAAGTGTATGTCTTAATGTGCTGGATGCCTCCTATATGTAAAGCTTTTTTTTTTTTTTATCCCCCCAAACAAAAACCTCAACATCTTAATTGAAAAGAAGTATGTAGAAAAACTAAGGAAGAAGCATTTCCTAATCCTATAAGGTAAAGTGATAAAAAGCCAGCTATAAGTATAATGAGATAAGGAATACAGTCTAATTGGTGATAAAATGTCAATATTCCAATAGATACATACCAGCAGTCCATTAGATTTAATTAGGTTTCCTCAGCAAGCAATAAATCAAGCAAAAGACAAACTGGAAACAAAATCAGCTAACTGATGTGAAACACTCATGGGCTGGTTCACCAAAACTAATCTCTGGACAAATTAAGGACCAGTACAGACATGTTAAGCTGAGGATTTGAAAAAAAGACCAATGTCTAATATTAGTACAGGATTAAGAGATTACACATGAAGATCTAAAGGCACCATTGATCTGCTCAGGTTTTAATTATGATCTCATTTATTGATATTGTAAATAAGAGTTAGGAAAGATTTGAATGAAGTGAAGCATTAGACTGGAAAACCAGGCTGCTTACACACAGCCAGGTTATAGAAACTGTTAATAAGTAGTGTGCAGTAAGAAGATGATGCAGCTTCATCCTGTGTTCAGAAGGGATCAATACGCCTGCCTCTGTACACATTAGATTAAAACCTACAGTTCACAGGGCATGAAAGGAAAATGAAATGCAAATGACTCAGAGGCCTCATTTGCAGAATTAGGGCAGAAGATTGCGAAGTGCAACATGAACTGATTGAACACAAAAAACAAGAAAGCAGAGGATATGCAACTATGAAATAATCAAAGCACTCTTTCTTGGATTTTGCTAAACAGTGAAAATCCAATAGGACATAATTCATCTGTCTAAATTCAAATTACTTTTAGATTGAGATCAAGGATGGGATTTTATGTTTCCATGACTCTTTATGAAAAGATGTCTGAAAAAGATGTGACATTTTAAAAAGCTTTCATTGGGGACATAAGCAAGAAAAAGAAGTGGAGGTTTCGTGCTAAAATTTGGTAGAAGCCAGAGCATGACAGGAGTAAGAGAATATAAGAAAACACTTTCAGACCAAGTGCAAAAACAACTTAAAACATTTTTTCCCAAGTTTATCTAAATAGTTGAGCTTCTACTTTATTTAAAATGTATCTGATAAAAATGGGAAAATGGGATAGAACTGACAAAGTTCAATTTCCCACAAGTTAGACATGCTCTAGTCATGTGCAAAGCGCAGTAAATAATTCTCATTTATTCAGAAGTGATGCTCTGACAGTTTGCATTAAGTACTGAGACAGGTATTCAGGCTGCACAGCATGAATAGGATGGAGAATTTTCTGGATTTGCTTGTGTGTTTTTTTTTTTTGTTGTTTTTTTTTTTGGGGGGGGCATCCTGGTAAAATTCTATATTCTTTTAAATTCCTGGTCTTAATCTACCCTCTGGGAAATTATGGGAGGAAGAAAGAGATAGGAAGTTAGAAGTAAAGTCTGACAAATGTTTGTTGCATATAATTATTACTTTGAGCTTGCTTTCTTTTAACTATACATTAATATTCTATGAAATTATCTCAGCAGTAAAAATGCTAACTGGAACAGCGATTTGCAGTGAATAATGGAGAATAGCAGCAGAAAATAAGCTTTCAATTTGTAATCCTGTAAACTCTCAATTTGTCTCTCTCTGTGGGAGATTGCCTTAATGTAGTATCAAAAATATTTAAAATTGAAAGTTAATAACCCATCTGTCAGCACAGTAAAAATAAGTTGAATATTGGCCTTTTCAATAGTTGAGCTCGACATCTGCATAAGATTGATTAAGGAAGAGAAATTCTGTACTTTTAAAATAATTCTGCTTTTAAAATAATTACCTACTCTTCTTCTGTACCCCACACCTCTCTCTGTCAAACAGCACTGTGATTTCCTCTGTAAAATATGACCTCTCAAAAGAAACCACATTCAGATTGGAAAAAGCAGTCCTAGGGAGTTCAGTATAGATCTGGATTGGGTATCCTGCACGCTCTGAGTATCCCATTTTACAGAGATCTTGGCTCCACGTTCACAAAATTTTTGCCCTGTCTACTTATAAGAAAAGTCTCCTACAGAGGCTACTTTCCAGTTGTGCTTCATTTCTTGACATAGCAAATGGCTTAATTCAAATCCAGGTGTCAATAACACATAGCTCACTAAGTCTACAACAATATTGTGAGAATAAAAGTAGTGCTTAATATAATGTGCTGCAGTCAGGAGCATGGATTTATTAAGTTCTTTTCACTCTAATAATAACCATTTGCTCAGTTAAGCTTGGGCCAGTACAAGTTACAGGCAGATAACATGTTACAGCAATAAATATCTATGGCATATTTTCAGTACTATATTTTATCACCAGGGTACTACTAACAAGCATCAAGTATATCATTTCTGGCATCAGATGAGCTTCATCAGCAGTAGCTTGGAGATACGCTCCACTTGGGAGCATATATGCCCTATAGGAGGGAAAGGATAGTCAAATACTGGTATATCTCAAGCAGCTCATTCTTCTTCATTTTGTTCTTCATTATTGATTTGGAGATGTTCTTTGTATTTTCCAGTTGTAGAAACTGAAGCCTCTCCATACAACTTCTACATGGTTATTATGTTTTTTAGGTGTTACTATTACATTGGTAAACTATGAATCTACATGGGAAAATTTACTAAATGAAAACCATACAATTGCTCAAGTTAGAAGAGATCTTAAAGATCATTGAGTCTAACCACAACTTAACCTTACAACCCTAACAATCCCTCACTAAACCACATCCCTGAACACCCCATCCAAATGGTTTTTTTTAAACACATCCAGGCATGGTGACTCAGCCACCTCCCTGGGGAGCCTATTCCAGCACTTAACAACCCTTTCAGTAAAGACATTTTTCCTGATAACCAACCTTGTATAATCAATGAACATAATGATGCTATATTTATGAAATAAACAAGGGAGTTCAGCAAAGCAGACTATAATAACAAAAAGCAAATGGATAGAAAGCTTACCTACGTCCTGAGCTCACTGCAAAACTCCAGAGAAGGGATCCCCAGAAGAGATCCTTTCCCATTGGCAGTCAGCTCTTAAATGGCTCTAGGAGAGGTGCAGCCAGGCTCCACCCTTTCCAGCAGCACAGGTGAATTACCTTCACCCGTGCTTCCACGTTGACTCATTGCTCACCTCAGGTGATCCATCAGAGATTCAGGCTGTGATTCAGCAGTTCCCATATAAACCTAAACTTACCCTGGTGCAATTTAAGGACATTTTCCCTCATCCTGTCACCAATGAGAAGAGACCAAACCCACTCTTGCTGCCTTTCAAATACTGGAAGAGAGCCTCAGCCTCCTTTTCCCCAGACTAAACAGCTCCAGTTTCTTCAGTTGCTCCTCATAAGGCATGTTCTTCAAGCCATTCACAAGCCTTATTTGGTAGTAGATAATAATTAGGTATTGCATGGTTTCTGAAAGACTGGATCTTGTCATCTGCCTCTTTCTGATAAATAAGGATTGTTAAACGTCCATTTTTTGACTAAGTTTCCTGTTAAAGTCTACGGTTTTCCTGGGGGATAAAGATATACGTAGAATTCTATTTTTTCAATAAGTTTATTTGTTGGATTTTTTTCATGATTACATTCATGAATGTCACATAGATGCTAGAGCTCAGCCTTCTGAAAGTATTAAAGTACTTAGCTATTCAAATTATTGAATAAAACAACCCTGAGAAAATCCTTCAGTTAGGATTTGTACACCAGGGCTGCTGCAGCTTCCTTAGTCTCATTTAGAATATGTATAAATATAGACCATCTCTGGTATTAGCTTGAAATTCTAATTGGTTTGATTATTAAATTTAAGTTCAGTAAAGAATAATTTGCTGACTTGACTTTGCTGTGATAGAGTGCTTAATATTTGCTCAGTTAAAAACTATATACAGTAGCCTAGGTTTAGTGATGTGTTGTGTTCTATCAAATCTTACTAATGCTGTCCCATTTTGTGAAACAATAATTTGGTTCATAACTTTGGAGGGACAAGAGAACATTAAACTCTTACATAAATCAGCCTTTGTCACAGTGATCCTGCACTGTTGTTTTTTTTTCAAGGAAGTTACACACCCAGAATTAAGTATGATCTGATGCTTGTGAACCACCCTGAAAAATAGTTAAATAAATTAATAGCTACAAATTATTCACCCTGTGGGAGTTGAAAATTTGAGGAAGAATTTGTCATTTAAATCCTGTTTCAAGCTACTTATGTACACTGATGAAAATAATAGAAACAAACATCATAATTAAACCTGATCAATACATGACAGAGTAACCAAGCTGAGAAGGCACACTGGTGGTATTTATTGAAAACTGCTCACGTGTTTTTGTTGATACATATATTATCTTTTAATAACTATTGAAAATTATCCCAGTAGAAAACCTATTTGGTATTTTCTGAAACTAAGTCTGTACTCAAGCAATGAACACCACATACTGCCCAAATCAGCTGCAGAGGTATCTCTGAAGTATTTTCTGGTAATGGAAGAAAAGCTATTTAAGCTGTGAAAGCTAGATAGAGGATTGAAAGTAAGGTATGTCTATATGATCCAGAGCTATTTCTCTAAGCCCTACAGGCTAGTTTCATAATACAGATTTGGCAAGGCTAGATGAAACTTACAGAATCACTGAGGTGAGAAGGGGACTCTAGGAATCTTCTACTCCAAACCCCTGCTCAAAGCAGGTCAACATAGTTGTCCAAGGCTCTGTCCTAGAAGAAGACTTCATAATCTCTCAGGGCAACCAGTGCCAGCATTCATCCAACAAATCTGAAAGGTGTAGTTTTTTGATTTGTTCATTTTTTAATGCTTAAATGGAATTCCTTTTATTTCAAGTTGTACTAACTGCTCTTGTCCTGTCACTGGGCAAAACTGAGAGGGGTCTTGTTTAATTTTCTTTACTCTCTCCCACCAGGCATTTATGCATATCAATTAAATTCCCCCTGAGACTCTTCCTTCCTGAGTTAAACCCTCCTAGCTCCTTCCACCTCTTCCTAAATGAGGGATGCTGTAAGTTTTTATTATCTTTGTGGCTCGACCTGCTCCACAACAAATCCATGCCTTTTTTGTGCTGGGGACCCCAGCACAGAACACAGAATTCCAGACACACCTCACTGTTTTGAGTAGCTGAGCCATGTTCAGGATGTATCATAGTTGTTTACACAGATAGCATGAAAGAATTTTGCTACCTGGGGTGGTTCCTTAATCTCTTGATTTTACAGGTGACTGTAGGTGGTTGAGAGGAGACTAAAACCCAAGTTTAACAATGACATGTGAAGAAAATCAGTAATAGCTTTTACTTTTAATTCCTGCTCTCTCATTGGTTTTAAGCAGTTCATTTTCACTTAACTAATTACAAAATAAAAAGTTGAAAAAATGCATGGTACTACTTTTACTTTCTCAGAATTCTGTATCACATTGGAGGAAATTCTTAGATTATCTGAACTAACCTGTAGAGCACCAAGGGCACTATTTCACTTACTCGAGTCAGAAGTCATCAAAAAATATTCCTCAACATTGATAAAATTTATTTTAATTATATTTTCTGAATTTAGAGTTTCGCATGTGATCCTCATTTCATGTGGAAATCCAGAAGAAACTCAAAGAAGAGGCTGAAACCACTCACCTATAACCTGGAATGTGTAAACCCAGTCAGTGCTTCGAGAAAACTTTATCATGGAGATTTGACAGAGGGTAGATACTGAAGCAGTGACTTCTTAGCATTTGTGAGGCTGCTGGCAACTTATCAAAATTTACAAGCCTTGTATGGTAGCTCTGGGGAGAGCAAAGGAGTAACAAATTATTCTAGTCTCCATTACTATACAGAAGGTGGGAAAGGGAAGAAGATAAAGAATGGCCCTAATAGGTTGATAACTTAAGAAACTGCTTAACATATCATCACAATTAGTGTTTGCTTCAAAGTTTTCTTTTCTTCTATGAGTGTGCTCATCATCACCTATGCTGCCTTAATCCTTTCAGACAAAGAACAACAATGCTTTGATATTTAAAAAAATAGTTGTAATTATGGAAGACTTTTATCAAACTATCAAAATATTACACCATTTCTAATAGTCATATCTGCAAAATACAAAAATGAGAAGTAGAAGTGCATGTGCATAGCATTATTTCTTTCAAAATATTAACCGTCTCCAACCCTGCATGCATCCACCAGAAATGTGAGATTCAGGAAACAGTATCCCTGTTTCAGGTATCTTTTTTTCCTATTTATGATACTTATGTGTCACTGCTTTTACAGTACCGCTACTGTACTGTATGGAAAAGTGTTTTACTTAAATGGGCAATAAGCCTCTATTTAAAAAACAGAAAATCAGTGATTCTGAAATCAGTGTCTGTTGGAAATATGTTAAATGCCATATATGACAGTTCATTTCTTTTGTTCATTGACTGTTTGTACAGATAATATGAATGAGTATGTTCTAATAAACTAAAAAATATATATATTCACAAGGAAAATGCTTTTCCTTCAGGATATATATTCAGTAGTTCTACCTAACCCGTATCAGCATCCAGCTAAATTCCACGATCAGAAATTGATATTATCTATTCATGGTGTAAGGTTTGTAATTTGTGACTGAATACTGTTGTGGGTTATTTTAAATATGAGGCAACGATTTCCCAGTAGTCATCCTTCTAAATGAATCTGAAGAACTCTGAAGGTTAGGACTTTCTAATGTTCTGAAGGTTTTAAAGCTGAAAGAGATTTTTAATAGAAAAATGCAGGGTACAGGAAGCCTAAAGGGGGTTTTAGGTTAGGCTGAAGTACGCTTCAAACCATAACTTCAAAGATATTTGTACAAGGTACAGAGTAACATTTTAAAATCTTTGAGGGTTTTTTTTATATATATTTTCAAATTTTTAAACAGTTTGAATCACAGCTATATATGACTAAAAAAGGCTGATAGTTTTACCCTTTGATGATAAATCATTGCAGTTTGGGGATACGTTTATTTGATCTGTTCATTCAATATACAATTTTTCAAAGCTTGGATTTCTCATGTATTTTAAATAAATGAGAAAACACTATGAAAAGGTATGTAATCTAGCTCACACGCTCATTTATATATAGGAATAGGTAGTTTTTTCCAGGTTTAATAAACCACAAAGAAAGTCAGAAATAGGGGCAAAAAGCTTAATGAGAAAACCATTTCAGAAATATTTAGAAAGTACTTTTTTGAAGAAAGAAGTCTCAGTACAGAAACGTACAGAACTTCATCTGGTGACCACAGACTGAAGCAGTCATGGGAATTGGGCACCAAAAATTTGAGTTTTAGGACCCCAATCCAAAGGTTCACAACAACTAATGCAGAATACACACCACCAGATTGAGCACTCTCCTGGTTGAATGATATTTCCTCCTTTCTAGTTATCCATAGACAGGGTGACTAGCTCATTATTAACACATTTGTGTAGAAAAGTGGCACTGAGCTGGAATTTCTCAGCTGTGTATGAAATCTTTTAACAATCCAAAGTTCAACAGCAGGATGCTTTGCTGTTCTGCCTAACCATCCTAACTTCTGAAAAGTGAAAACATAATATACAAACAATGAATATATGTATTCACAGAAAATTAATTATTGTTTATTGAGCCAGATTCCACTGTTCCCTTTTGAGATAGGCAGGGTCGTACTGTACAGAAGGTCCTTGGATATCTACTGCTGTGTGCTTGCCTAAAAAGCTACAAGAACTGAAGAAATAAGAAAACTCAGTCCCCACAGTGGAGATGAAGACCAAAAAAAGTCAAAATTAGTTTTTTATTTCAAACAATACTTAATGTCGATGACTAAATCTCCTCTAAGGAATCTATAAGCTGTCTGATAATGGAAACTCACCGAAAGATGACTTGTAAAGCTGAAGTACTGCATTTTATAATGCGTACTTATTGTCAAATCTGTTATCTAATAGTAGTAACTCAGTATTATTCTAAAAAAATCTAACAGTGACTAGAGTTGTATTTTGGATGCTGGATGAAGCAGCAAAAAAAAAAAAAAAAAAATATGGCATTATTAAACTTAAACATAAGTCCCTTCCTACAACATCTGAACTTTGCAGTCTGAGAGTTCCCAGCATATCCTCATGACATGTTCTAGAAATAACTATTTTAATTGCATACTAAAAGAGCAACATAGTGAGATCGTTCAAGTGATCTCACCTGTAGACATCACAGCCTGCACAACACTGTTTTGTGCAGTGGCAACCAACGTTTTCCATTTCAGCTTAGATGCAGATGGCATTTCATAAAGTCAGTCATTTTCCTGACCAGCAGGAAGCAGCACATACATGAAGCACAATCATCTTAGCATTTTGTAGATACTAAAATTCTTCCTCCCAGACACCTCTCGACTTCACACTACCCACCAGTTACCACAATTTGCTCACCTACAGAAAGGTATGCTAAAATGACCAGAGACAACAACAGAAGTGGAAGAAAAATAAGCTGAAATTGGTTATTTGAGTATAGAATCTCATACTCAAGAGGGACCACATGAGATAAAAAGATAAAACCTGGTTTTGAAGGAGACAGTATACGTATGGCAAAGCAGATCTTGAGGTAGTTTGAATTTTCTGCACATAGTTTCAAGCTCTAGATTCCTTGTTAAGTGAATGCTAGAAAAGCCAGTATATCCATAACAGGAAAAAACACATTTCCTTAACTAAATATACATCCATTAAATCAAGCAAAAACAAACATTCTATTAATGTAATTTAACAGAAAATATGTGACTGTGACTCAGATATGAGGATGGCTGAAGCAGCTCTGTACAATGTGAGCTGATGCTAGATCTTGCAAGGGCATGGAAAAGCCATTAAAAATCTAATTACACTAGCTCAGAGCTCAGCCCCTGCTCCACACAGACAAATTTCTGTTGCTTGGGTAATGTCTTGCCAGCCCGCTGCCAATGCACAGCTAGAAATGCTGCCTTGAAGTCATGGCAAAGAACAGCAAAGACTGCAAAGGAAAATAACCCTATTCCTTGTAACTGGAAGAAGGCACTCAAGGCATTAAGTTTGTTAAAGCAATGAGGAAGCTTACACATCTTGGAGAATCATTCCAACATCTTCAAATTGAGAGGTGGAAAAAGATATGAATTCACCCTGAATACCCTCCTCCTCTTCTTCTCTCTTGTGCACTACAGGCATCTTACGATCTAACAGTGCTGGTAAACAAATTAATAGTTTGGTTGAAGTCTGTGACATGGAAACTTCAGAAATAAGTTTCAACTATTTTTTCAGAAAAGCAGCAGAGAAGAGAAATAGCTGCCAGAAAGATTTAACTCACTGAGAGAAATGTTTGCTGGGATGATATAATGTTTGATATTCTTATCAAAACACAGCAGTTCAAAACAGATTTACACTTTATGAAAACTAATTGAACAATTTAAATCATCTCCACTAAATAAGAATCAAGGAGGAATAATTCACCTTTATTCATGCTTCAGGCTGTCCTTCTCTTGAGAACAGACTAGGGAAGAGTAGTTATTTGGCCGCTTCAGGCCAGGATTTCAGGAATTAGCTCTTAATATTTGAGTTATAAGAAGCATCTTGTCAGCTCAGGAAGTATAATCAACCATTTTATGGGAGAATATATTTGATTAATTTTACTTCAGACTGGCAGGTCTTGAAGGACAGACAGACAATAGAATGATTTACATGCACATATAGTATGCTAAACAAAGGAATTACAAGGTATAACTTATAGCTCAAAATGAAGTACTTGGTAGATAGCTCTGAAACAGCAATTCCAGGATTTCTCTTTCAACATCCTCTCCCTGTTCCCCATTGTGTTTCATCCCCAAACACAGAACAGCCTCTAAGCGACAAGTCACTTTACTGTTTTCTTTTCCATTTAAAAAAAAGTCAATACATTAAAAGTATATGCAATCTACTGAATTCTAGACTACTCTTGATGTAACTGAGAAAGTATGTGATTTTACCATAACAATAATTGTAATATATTATTATTCAGCTTCTATAAAAAAATATGAAATTCAAAGCTAAGTTGCAAAATTCAGAGAACTATTTCTTTAAATTTAATTTATACAGTTTAAGAATTATGGCAACAAATACTGTAATAACTCTTTTAAATCTGTCACCAAATAATATTTTATTAGTTCTTTGGGTGCTCCTTTGTAAGGAAGAAGATTATGATTTTTGTTGGAGATGATGTGTCTATGGAGTCTGTCTGAAAGTAATCTGAACAAGTGGAATGAGTCATATTCTACATCCTCTGCTGTAAGACAAAGTACAAAAGCATATTAAATGACCAATATATATTCACAAAAGTAGAACTGGCTGGAGAGAGGGAGCAAAAAGACTGAAAAAAATAAACCAAACAAACAACCAATAACAGGCATTAGAGTAGAGCTTGGATAGGATTACATTCATAATTCTTAAATCATTCTGAAACCTCTTTAGAGTTTATTGCCTGTAAAGTAGGCAAAAACCTATCGGATTCCAGTATGTAAGAGCTGGCTAAACTTGAACAACGTATAGTAAGTAGTCCTCCAGCAAAGTCAAAGCTCTATAAGTTGCTAGATTTAGAAATGCAATCTTAGACATTGCTTTTCAATGCGCTGCATAACTTTGACAGTTTTTCTCATAGGAAGCCTAGAGAAAGCCACTGCACTACACTTGTTACCTATATAGTGTGACAAAACCAGGTGGCCTTAGAGAAAAGTATGTCCAAGACAGTGAGCATTGGTGAGATAGAATGAATTTCTGGCAAACCAGCCTCAGCTTACATTGCAAAGCAGAATTACTGTGCAGAATTTGGATAGGAGCAACTCAGAAAATGGGCACGTTCCATTTGCAGGTTATCCTGGAACAGGGAACACCTGCAATAGAGATATGCAGACAAGGGCTCCTATGTGCGCTCATTACAAAGCATCAAGAGTCATCACCACTTTCTCATAAATGACTTCCAAAAATCTGCATTTTTACCTGTGCAATTTTCAGTAACAAAATACATATTAGTATTCTAATAATTCTAATCTTCTTCATAAAGGATGAAGAAAAATCTGACTGATCATCAGTAGTTTCGTTTTATTTCATAAAATTTATGGAGTACCCTTGAAGAAACAATATCATTTTTAGATAAAATCTGTCTTTATCTAAGGGAACCAGAATCAGTTTTAGAATACTAATTACAGGGCAGGAGATACAAATCAAGACACCCAATCAAAATCAGGAAAGTAATAAGAGCAGATGGCCTGAAATAGAGTTCTTTCAGGCAGTGCAAAATCTCTTAATCCTTAAAATGGAAGAAAAAAAAAAAGCCAGTTTCTAAAGCTATTTGGCCAAAAATTTATATTTTTAATGTGATAATCGCTTCTCGTAGTTTTTTTTTTTTTTCTATAGTCTCCAGCATAGGCTGTAATGTATTTTCTAGAACATCTTTGTTAAATTGAGAAAATACTTAACATTAGCATTTAACATTTCTGAAGGATGAGGATTAGCAGTATTTCACAATACTAAAAATCTAATTCAGAGAGGCTTTGTTACAATTGTACATTATTTTATGTGAGATTTTCCATGTTATTTGATCTCAACCTCTTCTATTTGCTGAAGTCATATTGAAATAGAATATAGCAGAAAGTCCAGATGTATTCATAAAAAACTGGAAAATCTACACAGTGGCTGACAGGCAAAAAATAGAGCAGCAGTTATGAAACACAGCTGTAAGTCTGAGAAGAGTAACTAATCTCTAGTATCATAGAACGAAATCATGATATATATATTTTTTATTTTTATTTTTTTAAAGCCACATGAGCTCCAAAATCATGGCCTGAAGACTTTTGAGTTCTTCAGCCCCTACCATTTGGCTCTTATTCTATGAGCTTTCAAGAAAGCTTTAGGTGAATTCAAGATTTTCTCAGGGTTTGAAGTTAGTGATAGCATATCTGTCACAAATAAACTCCAATTTTCAAGTACCATTATGCAAGCCAAATAAAGAAACAGTAATTCACTGCTTCCTCAGCCAGGATGCCTTATAAAGTGCATATTATTTCTTAAAACAACAGTGGTGTGCTAATTACTAATTACATTCAATTCAGATTTTTAGGTACTCTATGAGCTCAGTTGCACATCTTTGCAGGACTACATCTAGCAGGATTAGAACAGATAGAATCAAATCCAACCAATGCTGATAGACAGAATTAGGGTGTAAATGAATGTCTGGTAAAGATGGGTAATTTGTTAACGAAGCTATTTCCTTAAACATATATTTATGAAATAGAGGAATTTTTCCAGATTGGTATCTATTTTAATATTTATACAATTTATATATATATATAATTATTATTATATTAAATAAAATATTTATATTTTATATAATTAATATTTTAATATGTATTATTGTATTTTATCTATTTTAATCTATATTTGTAACTATTCCCTTACTCCACTGCTTAGCAGATGGAAAATTTCATTACTGGACTGAGAAGTTGATTTTTCTGACCTTATTTTGTAGGGAACAATCCAGATAATACAGCCTGTGTGTTGACAGCTTTAGATACGAAGCTGATCTTCACTCCAGTTGAAGCCTTGCCTGCTCTTTGATCACACTAAGCAAAGTTGAATTTATTTTACCTGAAGGTGTACGCTGTAAAACTTAAAAGAGTAAGTGCTACAAAGAAGCAGCAGAAGCATCCATAATTTAAATGACAGCATGTTTTATACAGAGGGATGTCAAGGAATATAACAAAGCTGTGGAATAAATTGAACAGAATTTAAGGATTGTTGTGTGAAGTTGGTAAAGCTAAATGAAAAGGTCTAAAATTGCTAAGTAAAATAAAGTGTATTGGAAATTTAAATAGTTGGAGATGTAAAATAATGTTTGCTATTGCCTAGCACACTTCTAGTACTACACAATAAAAAATTGCCAATTAGGAGAAAATAATTAACATCTTAGTAAAGAAAAAAATTGGAAGACAGAAACTAGAACAAAGAAGAGACTTAGAATATGAGGCAGACAGCAAAGACTTATTTATTGGTAAAAGTTCTCCCTCTGGTTGAAGTTATGCTGATGAAAACATGTCAGGGTCTTACACACCTCAAGTGGCCTGGCATAGGTGTTAGCCAGGAGATGCTGTATGAAGACATTATTCAAGTGAAAAATGGAATGACTTGCATTCATTTATTCAAGTTTTTAGTGCAATGCCATGCAACAGTAACTCAGGCATTTTATTTTGTTTATGGTAAATAAACCAAGTTCCTTTTTCTCTCTCCAGTGCGTGCACATAGCAGTCCTAAAAAAATGTTGGACTATAGATATCAGAATAGTGTAAAGTTATCTAAAAATAAAATTTTATGCTCTAATTACCAGCAAGCTCACAAGAGATGAAATTACAGTAAGGAAAGAAGAGCCCCCTAAATGAATGAAGCAGTGCAGACATCCCAGGGATATCTTCCATCTGTACTCATATCCCTGACATGTCCTCATTTGCTCAGCAGTATCTCATTAAGATGAATGGACCACTTCACAAGTCTTTGGAGAGTTTCTGGAAGGGCAAGGAGACACGAAAGAGAAATGATAGTATTTACCTTCTGCACCATTTAATGAGTATTTACTGGCATGGTGATCAGGTACTTTACATTTTAAAGAAAAACAACAGAAAGAATGACTCAAGTTCTTAGAGGTGTTTTAATGTAGTTGCCAAACTTCCCCATCCACTACTGAGAGTTTTGTTCTATGTTGTTTAATTTAACTAACTAGCTTCCTCTGTTTTCTCTAAGAAACATGGTAAAAGGTGAAATATATGAAGTTACTATTGATATCTAAAGCAACAACACATCATCAGTAGGGTAAAACTAACCTGTCTCACGATGGTCTAAACCCAAAAATATAGCTCAAATATAACCCTCAAATATAGCTTTATGACAGGTAAGCGCAGCATAAATACCGTCAGTACATATAGGTTTAATTGAAAGATCAGTAAAGCAGCACACTTTTTGTATTTACCTAAGGCACCTTCTCCAGCTGATCTGAAAGTTGTTTGTTTATCTTCAGAATTCACTGTGACTGAAATGCAAGCAATACCTAAAACAGCAGGATAAACCCATTACACCACCTTAATGAAAATTTAAGTCCACTTATTAAAAAGAAATGGTGGCAAGTAAAAAGAAATGGTAGTAGGTGAAATTCTGGTACAGCTCTAATTATGCTAGTGTAACATTCTGGGAAGCTACAAGCAATTAGCAAATGTCAACTCAATCTTATGTTCAAAAAAAGCACAGATAGTAACCTCCATCCACCACACTTTCTGACCCAGCCAAGCTCCCTCTCCTCTCAACTATGTTGTCTCATGATGAAGTCAAAATTCTATGAATTTATACTCAAGAAGGCAGTGCAACATTGGAATATGTGGCTCAGAGAAGCCTTGAAACCCTTTCTCTTACAGTTTTCAAGACTTAACTAGACAAAGACACATCTGACTTCATGAGGCTGGTGACATCCTGCTTCAGGCAGAAGACAGAGAAATGAGGTTATTTCCATCCCGTATTTCTCAGATTTCATGAGCATTATGAACTCAGATAGCTGGAGTTGGATGCCTTAAGTCAACCATTGGAACTGTATTTGAATTGGAAGTCAGATGGCTTGGAGCATTTGAATTGCCTTCACCCTGGGGTGCTCTGGAATACAGATTCATTTCCAATGAGATTTTTCAAGTACGTCATCAGTAAAGCTTTAGCCTTAAGGTACCTATCAGTGAGTGTGGGAACATGAAATCTGAATTCTCCTGTTTTTAAAACCATTGCCAATGCCATAGTGTGACGTAGGTGACAACGGACTAACTTCTTCCTGAACTGGAATTTCTTGTATTTGCATTTAAAAAAAAAAAATAAATCACTAGATACATAACACTGCAGTCAAACCCACAGCTGTATATTGTAACACTCCCAATGTATGGAACACTTAAAACTTCACACTGTATTAAATTTGCATAATGATTTATATGGTTTTATATATATACACAATATAATTGAACAAATTAGCTGGAATTTATATGTGTTGAACATATATGATTTTCTAAATTTTCAGTCTCTGTTACTCTGGAGAATTAAGCCTCTAGCACTGCAACATTTTGTTGAACACATCACAAATGTATGAACACAGGAGATGCAGAACATGTATATAATATTTTCATATAATATATGCCATAGCAAATACTTAAAAGATAAAAAAAATTAATTGAAGCATTTTCAGTTAAGTGGCTGTAATATTTAAATTTCCTGCAATGTGTCTAATACGTCGAAGTTACAAGTTCCCTAGGATTCAATTCAAAAAGAGAGCAAACAATGTGTCAGAAGATCATTTATTCTCTACCGTGTATTTTGCTTTGGATATGTAGAATTTCACTAAGTATGTGATGATTAACAATATTTTGATGTTAAATCTTTACAGGAAAAAAATTCTAAACTTACTTTTAGAGCAAGATTGATTATGCAAGCAAATTCCCAACTAAATCTATTCAAAATATCACTTGTTTTTGCATGTCTTTCTTGGCCATAAACAAAATACTACCCTGAAACCAAAAGCCTATATTCCAACAGTTTTATAAATGCAAATTCATTCTAAGTGGACAAAAATTCCAACATCTGTATCTGTATGATTAAGTTAGAAAAGAGAAAATAGAACACTTATAAGCAACCGAATAAATAAGCATTCGGACTTCATGGAAAAGAATCATACATCTATGGACATTAATAATAGAATTAACATTTGTGACAGTAGCAATGTTGAGTAGCTGGAGGACTATTTACTAAAAGATTGATTTTAATAATTCTCAGATAGAGGAAGTATATTTGGGAATCTCCTCAGCTTTTAAAAATCCTAGTGATATGAGCAGCTCATGTGGAGACATTTAGCTTGCTTTTTTTCTATGTTGTTAGTTTTGCAGTTATACTTGGTATAACAGTTTTGATTAAACATTTTATATAATTCTAAGCTTCCTGAAGGAACTTAGAGTGGAGCCATCGGGTGCTAGGGCTGCTTTCCAGATGGCAGGAGATTTGCTCAGCTTCACACTTTTCTTCCCACTGATGATACTAAACCATTGTGGAATTCATTTGCAATTCTGGGATAATTCTGGGAGCCATCAGGTTGAATTTAAAAGAATTTTAAATATCATCAACTCTGCTCTTAAAACAAAGCAGATGAGTTGTTGTGGCTGGTTTTTTAAACAATTTCCAGGTTTTCCCTTGAGTAATTTTAAAACTGCATCTATATGCATGACACTTAAAAAAAAAAAATTGCTGGAGTTAAGGTTGCAGGTGAACTGAAATTGTCATCTACAGTTAATCCTTTTCTAATTTAAATTTTATGTGAAGCTAAATAAATACTATAATCAACATTACCTGGAAGTTGATAAGTATAGTAAGGGAATCAGGAGAAGGCAGCACATAACCAGATTCATTTGGGCTACCTCACATCTGGCTTAATTGAGAACTAATTTAACACAGAAAGTAAACTTCTGCAAGAGAAAACTAGGAAGGGTGTATTCTCCTCAGCAGATGTAGCATTCAAAGCTTCATTCCCAAAATTCTTTCATTACTAAAGATTACTAAACTCTCAGTAGGCACTATTTTGACTTGAAATCCACTACTTCTGCCACACACAAACATGATCCAATCTAAGTCTGTCTGTTTAGTTTGAATTTGACATTCTTTGACTTCAGGACCCTAAGGCTTCACTAACTGGATTTCAGGCTCAACATGCAGCAAGGAAACAGCCCTTTATCCTTCCATAATCAATAATTATCTAGTATTTACTGATAATGCATGAAGGTGAAAGAACAAATACTTATTTCAAATTTAAGTTCACTCGATGCTTATGGTAAAAGCTATCAAGGCCCTAGCACAACTTCAAATGGACTTCACTGGAATGTCAGTAGGCTTCAGCTTTCAGCCAAAGAGTCACCAAAATATATAACTCATTACTCTCTCTGAAACAGCTGAGGAACTTAACTGTGGGTGGTCATTTGATAAATTAACAACAGCAGTCTAATGTCAGGCAGTCTTATCAATGTAATTCAAGGCCAAGCAACTGAAACTTTGAATTTTATTTTTTTAAGGACTCAGCTATTTTAACTCCACTTCTGTTTGCATAAGCAGAATAGAGAGCCATGCACTGGAGATACTTAACAAAATAATAGTATAAACACAAATTGTTTCATTAAGAGAAAATACCTCTGCTTTCTTATCACTACAGTTCATAGACATTACCAACAACTGACAGGAGAAGAAAATATTAAAATACTATTTCATGACAGGATTTTTTGAATCAAAGTATTAAGTAATGCTAACTATAAAGGTCAGGTGAATCTGATCTTGACAGATAAGGATAAGGAACAGCAACTCTTTAAAGTTCCTAATATCTCAGGAAAAAAAATTAAAAAGAAAGGTCAACAAAGGATTGAGTCAATTTGCTGATGAGTAACACTTTAATGGAAAATAAATATTATGTTCTATCAGATGATTAAAATGTCATGCCTGAACTATATTACTTTCCAAATTTGTAGCAACAGTTCTAGCAACATAATTGAGAATTAAAAGAATAGTCTTTCATCTCAAAAATATATTATTTGACAAGTATAGGAAATTTTAAACCATGATGTATAGATTTACAGAGTTTTTCATTAAAACAATCTTTAGAAACTAGTGCAGGAAAATCCTTATAAAGTTAAGTTAAATCCTTTTGACCATGTATATTTTAATTAAAATTTACCTTTGAACTCTGTTTTGAACTCACTATGACCGGGTCCTTCTGGTGTGTTGACCACATCCCACAGCTTTGTATCATTAGCAAGCTTGCTGAGGGCGCACTCAACCCCTCTGTCAGTGTCACTGATGAAGATACTGAAGAGTATAGGCCCAAGCACTGACCCCTGTGGGACACTATTTGACACTGATCTCCATCCAGACATTGAGTCATTGACCACCACTCTCTGGACTCAATCCAGGAGCTGGTTCTTAGTCTGTTGAACAATCCATCCACCCATCAAAACCTTCTCTCTTCAATTTGGAAAGAAGGATGTTATAGGATACCATGTCCAAGGTATTACTGAAGTCCAGATGTGTGATAGCAGTAGCTCTTCCCTTGTGCTTTGATACAGTAACACCATTAAAGGCCACTGGGTTTGGTCAAATAGGATTTGCCCTTGGTGAAGCCATAACAGTTCTCCTATCACCTCTCTGTCTACCATGTGCCTTAGCATAGCTTCCAGGAGAATCTGCTCCACGATCTTTCCAGGCAAAGAGGTGAGAGTGACAAGTTGGTAACTCCCAGGGTTATCCTTTTTACCCTTCTTAAAAAAAGAGAGTGTTGTTGCCTTTTTTCATATCACCAAGGACTCTACCTGATTGCCATGACTTCTCAAATATTGTTGACAGTGTCTTGGCAACTACATCAGCCAATGCCCTCGGGACTCTGGGGTACAGCTCATTGGGACCCACAGACTTCTTGATGTTCAGGTTCCTCAGATGGTCACAAACCTGATCTTCACTTACAATGGGAGGGACATTGCTTCCCCAGTTTCTTCCTACCAAGCTGAACATTTGAGGGCTGTGTGATAAGCAATGATCAGAGAAGAATGAGGTATAAAAGTTGTTAAGTACCTCAGCCTTCTCCTTGTCTCATTACCAGCTTGACTGTGTTACTCATTAAGAGGGAGTACACCTGTTACATACACCCTCCTTGACTTTCCTTTTTTTGTTGAATTTTTCACACACAAACATTTGAGAACCCATATATTATGTATTTCCTCATATTCAAGTTTTGTCCCTGCCAAGACTTGTCAGAAATGTCTAAAGCAGATCATTTTTAGGCTGTCTCAGAGCAACCTTTATATTTTTATGGATTTCTGTTTTATCATTCCCCCGAAATGCTGTAAGGTACACAGTAGAAGTTTGCCCATTCTTGTATGGATAACCCAATAAATATTTGGAGAGGTTTGAGGCCATATGAAATGCCAAGATAGTATGAAGAGAGAATAAAATTATTTGTATCTATATGATGCTACTACATTGACATCAAGAAACAGCTTTGTCACATTAATAATACTAATATAAAAAATAACTAAAAATTAATTAATTATAGACACATCTACTTCAAGTGTTCTGAATTTTCATCCCAGCCAATTTTTTTTCTGACCAGTTTCAGGGTATGTTCTCTACCACTGAGCCAGAAAAAATAACTATTGCCTACAGTGAGATTAAATTGAAAAGTCTCATGAAGAAATTGTTAAAGGCATGAATAATTTCATAGCTAAGAATGATTTCTCCTTTTTTAAGAGCTGTGATCAGTCTGAGCCCAGGGCAGCCTGATTGACTTGCTAGTTATTTCAGGTAATCAGAAAATCTGTAGGGAAAGATGTACTGATAATGAATCTGTTTTAATGCTTTTTCTTTAATGCAGGCCTGGATTGTCCATTGCTTTTGGATGCTTCAGGAGACACACATGAATGTTTCAAATAAAAATGCAGCAGTTTCTTAAAAATTTACATTACATATATATTTCAAAGAGCAATTATAGGTCAGATGGTCCTTGGCTTCTCTGAAGCTAGAAAGAACTGCAGAAAGGAATAAATCCTCCTTACCTTCTTTAGGAAGAGCAACAATTCCAATTCTTAATAACACAACAGCGCTTTCTGCATTTTTGCCTTGAGACAAGTCTCTGGACTGTTTGGACAATCCTTGGAAAAGCCAGATGGAAATGACTTTTATGGTCTCTTTTAATAGGTGTTGCTCGAGGTGCACATGACCCAAGCACAATGCACCTTTGGGAGGTCAGTGAAGGATAAGGATTTTTCTGAAGGATTCAAGAGAAGGGAAGTACACTGGCAGGTTGGGATTGCTAAACTAATGTTTCATGTGTCAATCAAGTGTAAATAGACCAGACCCTTCCAGGTATTCCCATGAAAATGAACTTGGGAGAAAAGTAAATCTCCAGATATTCTAAAAAAGGAGAAAGGAAATTTGGAGGTCAAGGAAATGGACAATTTTTAGTTTCCTGATTATAATCAATGTGAAATAAAGGCCCACTCATCGCTTGTAAGTCAGTGACAAATATTAGTATCATCTTTATCCTCAAGGCAAATGAGATTGTTCAGATTAACAATAAGAACCTCCCATGGCATATAGTAAATACAGAGTTGTCATTTTCAGGACAGAGGCCAGCCTACACAAAAGATTAATCTGAAGTCTACTGAATTTGGCAGCAGGGTGCTTTTTTTCCCCCCTGAATGGACTCTATCTATATAGTTTCCTTACCTCAAAAATAATTTTGTGATGAGAAATTCTACGTGGAAGAAAAAGAATTTAAGGATAAATGAGAAAAATATATCACTGTATGTAACGCTGGTAGAGTAAATCACTTTCGTATTGTCTCAGTCACAGAGCATCTGACAACTACAGTGAAATAATATTTAGGAAGAATGAATGAAAAGGAGCAGAAAACAGAATGAGACAATATAATGGTTTTTTCAAGACATACTTAAAAAATTGAACAAATCCTATGTATAAGTTGCAAGACATCCATTTTCCCCTCATACAAACATCATATAGTGAATAACAGGTACAAGTAATCTGAATTTGATACAAGTTTCTGATCAGCTAATTTAGAAAATACTGATGCCACAAAAATTTTCATGAACAAATGAGAAGTTTATATATACTCAGAAAAAGAACATTTTTTCATATAAATTACAACAGTGTAGCTTTAACAAGTTAAAATACTTCATTAAACACCTAGGTATCAAACCATGACTACTCTCTATGTCACCCAGAGTTGTGTGCATCCCTACATAGCAACATTTAGCCATTTTTCATTTAAGATTTATAGGGGGAGTTAGCACTGCCCTTTCATATTCAGTGCACTTATTTGTCCAGAGAGCAATCTACTTTAGCTGATCCCCAGCCATATATGTTTTTTTTTTTTTTAACATGTATTCCTTTCTAGCAATGTGCTGGGCAGATTTTCCACTGTCAGTTAGGTAGACACTATACCACAAAAAAAAATATACAACACCATTGTTGATTGAAGACAACAAGAAAATTGAAAGCTCCAACGTATTCTCAGAAAAGAGTTGGAGTAAGATTTACAACTTCTTTACTAACTGTTAGGTAGTTCTTGCTATAACCAGTAAGATTTGTACTTCAGCATACTAACTAAATCTGCATGCAACTGTGGTGAACTGGAACCTCAGGGCTCATCTTTTACTTTTTAACTATTAAGAAAAGTAGTTCTATTTTAACTTCTCTAACATCCTTCTACTCTAACAGTATTATATTTCAGAGATCAAAACATGTGGAAAATATTCACTAACAGAATCAAATCAGTTATTAGAACTGAAGCTGTTATTATTGTCTTGGCCTCAGATACTTGCTAAGCTTATGAATTTCCCTTAATTGTGCCTAAAGATTATAGATGTGACACTAATGTGCAGTTCAGCTACTATGCTTTATCTAATGACATTTAAATTAAATATTTTGTACAGATTTTTCCAAGAATCAAGGTTAATTTTTTTTATATTCCACAATAAAGAAATATTAGTTTTACATTCCAATTAAGAACAATCATTGCAGACAATTTCCAGCTGAATATTTCCCTCTCTGCCAAGGTATTTATATATCCTATGGCATATTTCTCTATTCTTATATCAGCTAAATATTTTCCCACAAAATGGTATAAGTTGGGTTACCAAGAGCTGTGATTGAAACATTGAAGACAAGGAAATATAAAGGCATCTGCTCATCTTGTATTTCTTATTATTTCCTTCATATATTCCTTCTTTTCCACCTTAGGTAATAATCATAAACTTCTCAGTCATCCTGAGACCACAAAAGCTAGTCAGCAGGTATTACCATAGTATCTCAGAAGACTCTGTACCCAGAAACACTACCTGTGTGTTTATCCAAGAAACCAACATCACTCACTACAAAATGCTGCTTACCCACTGTATAATCAATAGGTATCAAGATGTTACAATCACAAATAAACAAGAGAGTTAAGCAAAGTGGACTATGATAACAAGAGAGAATAAATGGAAGGCTTACCCTTATGCTAGGCTCACCACAAAACACCAGAAGGAGGAATCTCCAGACAAGATCCTTCCCCACTGGTAGTCAGCTCTTAAATAGGTCTAGGAGGGGGGGGGGAGCCTGGCTCCACCCCTTCCAGCAGCACAGCTGAATTGCCTTCACCTGTGCTCCTCTGGCTGACTCATGGCTCTCCTCAGGTGATCAATCAGAGGTTCAGGCCGTGACTCAGTAGTTCCCATACACCCACATCTGCCATAGCACAAAGTTATAATCAGAAAACCTCTAATGAGCTTGTTCCACATCTCAGATAACACTGTACAAAATATGCCTGACCTTAAAATTATTCATCTAAGTGAGCACAATGCAGTTCCTCTGCCTAAACAGAATTTCAGATATTCTCTCCAGATAACCACCTTTTTCCCTTACTCATGAAACATCTTGTAATCCTATCTTGATCCGTTTTTGTTGAATAAGATCTTATGTAGATTCAAAGTTTAATAATAATGTTTTGATACAAAAGACCATTTGTATAATTACAATTGGAAGACATGAAACCAATATTAAATACAAAATTGTAACACGCTCTATACATTAAATACTGTTATACTTTCACAAAGCATCTGTAAAGGTTTCCTTGCATTCTTTCAGTGTTTACTTTGGTGAGATCTGGTCTCATCTCTCTAAATTACGATAACTGTCAGCAACTATTTGCAGCAGATGAGGTGTAGGAAAACCTTCTGAATGAGGAGGATGAATAGAAGAGAGGGGACAGAGGAGAGAAGAGAACCTCTTGGAAAGGACCTTCAAAATTCACCTAGCCCAACTGATGCCTGTATGTCCACTACAACTGACTCAATAATATAAATAATTGAATATAAATGAATATAAATAATAAAGCAGTCCCTTTTCGTCAGTTATTATTAGAGAAGTTTTTATTCAACAGAGCAGTTAAAAAAGTATAGAGATCTTTCTGACTTTAAGGAAGTCTTTAGAAACATAAGCAAACAGGATGCTGCACCTTTGCAAGTTGAGTTTGCTTGTGATCCAGCTAATTTCAGTTTATGAAACTGATGCCTGTATGACCACTACAACTGATTCAATAATAAGCCAGCCCATTAATGAATAGCAATGGCTGTGAACCTCACAGTTCAGCAGATTTATAAAGAGTTTACACTGTAACACAAAACTGTTAAGAAACTATGATAATTATCTGTTCCCAATATGCTCTGTTCACTGAACAGTGTCTCAGTCATCTGTTGTTTCCTGGCTTATTTGAAGATTTCTCCTATCTTTCCCATACTTTTTGGGAGAAGAAAATGGAAAAAAATGAAATAGTACCAGATAGTGATGCATATCAAAACATGTCGCAGCAACAGCAATCCAACTACAAAATTTCTCAATGTAAGCCAAATATTTTGTTCATAGTTACATATTAAATAAATGAGATACGAAATTTGTAATCTTGCTATATTTGCTATCATTATTAACATTGTTTCCTGTTAACTCCTTTTGCTTTATTTTTTCCTTAAATGAAAGATGCTGCTGTATAATACACAAAAGTAGATAAATGCCCTGCATTTTTTTTCTTTGCCATTATGCTAATATTTTATTCCAAAGTAAATCTCCAAAGTCTTGCTATAAGTGGACAGAAGATGGAGTTGATGAATACATCCATACGTAATCATGGCTGCTTTTACTCTTTTTAGTGGATGGAAAACTTCCAGAAGTAATATATTTCTACATAGAATTGGAACTGAATGCACTTTCCCTTTTCAAAGATTTATTTCTCAGTAAGGTGCAACAAAAGACATGGGAGCATTCATCTAGCATTGCTGAATGTTGCCTGTGAGGATGTGAACTTTTTTGACTTTGTGGTAAGTCAGTAAAGATGGAGACACTCAGGGCTTTGATGCTAAAACTGACCTTTGATAATTAGCTAGAAGAAAGAAAAAAAGCAATCTATTAAATGCATGAATAACCTTATCTTAATTGCCAGCAAATGAAATCAGTTTTTTTTTTTAATGCCTCAGACTTCATTCACCTTAAAATCTTATATTTGTGGGTTTTGCAGGGAAATTGAAGTACAAGAGAGACAGTTATGGTGACCAGATCCATTCCAAGAAAGGCAAGAACTGAAAAAGAGTAAAGGCTTTGATCTGAACCCCACGCCATGTGAGAGGGCACATATAATGAAGCCTCATTACAGTTTTACTTTACAGAACCGTGCAATAAAATGCTGCCAAAAAAACAAAATCAAATCAAATCAAATAAAGGAGTTAGGGCTTAACTCATGTAAGAACGTGATGACTGGCATTGTGCCAGTTCATGATTTTTGGTTATTTTCATAGGATTGTGTCTAATAGATTGATTTTTAGTAGATTTTCGGGATTGCCTTTTCTTTTTTTCTTTTTTTCTTTTTTTTTTTTTTAAAGTTTTAGATTTCATTTCAAAAACTTTTACAGAAAATTTCACTCAGTACAAATCTCAAGATGTGTTTTCACATGCACACAGGTCTTTCTGAATCCCAAGCATCAAAGAAGTCACATGAATACAAATAATACCAAATAAGTTTCAGTCAGCAAAATCCCACAGCAGAGTTCACTGTTTCAGCTTGTTTTAGCTGCTATTGGCCTTCCAGATGAACACGAACTCACAGTGAATTATTATTATTATTATTATTATTTTTTAAACAAGTTAGTTAAGAGGTTTAATTCTCTGTAATTCTGCAGAAAGAGACATATGGACATAATCAGTTCTGACAGTCTGCAAACATCTCTCTCTCTCAAAGCGTACTTACTCCTATTTTGGAGTATAAAATTATCATGGAATATTTAAGTTCTCCATGCAATCCCCATATACAGTTGATTTACTTTAGCATACTTTAAAAGGTAGACTTAATTATGGGAACTGTTAGGTTGTGCCTTTTCTGTGAGACTGAGTACAAGGAACAAACGTCTACTAGACTGAAGAGGCAAAAGGGCAACAAATCTGGTGAGGGATTTGGAGTACGTCTTACAAGAAGGAGGCCAAGGGAACTTTTTCAGTCTAGAGGTGAGAAAGAACAGGTGTGCTTACCGTGCCCTATATAATACCATTCTGGAGAGAGAGAGTTTCCGAGCTGAGGTTCAAGCTAAAGGGGAAAATCCCCAAGTCAAATCTAATCAATCACAGGAGACACCAGTAACAATACCGGTTGCTCCTGTGGAGGGCAAGAAATGGAAACGAGTGTCTTCGCGTCTTGAACGAAAAAGAGAAGAAGAGGAGGAGGAGGTGGAGGAAGATCCAGGCGAGGGGCCCTCCTCAGGACCACCACCATCGCGAAAGGCAAAAGGGAAAACTAAGAGACGTGCAGAAGAGAGTGATGAAGAGGAAGTCTCTATTACTACTCGCCGGCCTCTAAAGATGACTGAAATCCAAGGTTCAAGAAAGGAGTTTACCCGGCGCCCGAATGAAACTCTTGTTTCCTGGTTGGTTCGCTGTTGGGACAGTGGGGCCCATAGCTTGTCTCTGGATGGTAATGAAGCTCGCCAACTAGGTGCCATTGCCAGAGATCCAGCTATTGATAGAGGAATTAGTCGATGCTCGGATGAAGCTGCCTCCCTCTGGGAACGAGTGTTAACAGCCGTGAAGGAAAAGTATCCCTTCAAAAATGGCTTGAAGATTGCAATGAAAAAATGGGATACAGTTGAAAAGGGTATCCAGTATTTGAGGGAAATAGGCGTGGTGGAAATGTTGTATGACCCTGACTTTGTTCCTAACGACCCACACCAAAACCGCGACCCTGAAAGAGTGAGGACAACGCCTGAGATATGGCAGAAAATCGTGACAACAGCGCCGGACAAATATGCCTCTACACTGATGTCAGCGTGTGACAGATTCAACGAACAACAGAGAACGCCCTTAGTTTATGAATTAATTGTTACGCTCCAAAACTACGAACAATTACTGTCCCCAATTCATGCTGCCGTTGCTGCTATATCAAGAATGACGGAGCAAGTGTCTCAACTGATTAACCGCGACAAACCTGTAGCAGTATCAGAAACGCTTGATGAAGATCAGGATAATCAAACAAGTCTAGCGAAGGATATGAAGGAGATGAAGGAGATGATGAAATGTATGCAAGCCCACCTAACTAAAGACAAAGAACCTTCCTTCTCACGTGCACCATCAAAGATCTCAGCTGTTAGAAGCAAACGCTCTCCGGCTCAAGTAAGGGGTAATACACCGCGAATTGCCTTATGGTATTACCTGCGTGACCATGGAGAAGACATGGGGAAGTGGCACGGTCAACCTACTCCTGTACTACGAGCCCGGGTGAAAGAATTACAAAGCAGATCAACCACCAGTGCAGTTGCTCCAGTTACCACAGGTAATGAATAGGGGGGCCCTGCCCTCAGTCAGGAGGGGGAAAGGGATAATAGAGTATATTGGACTGTGTGGATTCGATGGCCTGGCACATCAGAACCACTGAAATATAAGGCACTGGTGGACACTGGTGCACAGTGCACTCTGATGCCCTCGAGTCACCAAGGGACAGAATTAATCCATATTTCTGGAGTGACCGGGGGCTCTCAAGAATTGACTGTGTTGGAGGCTGAGATAAGCCTCACTGGTAAGGACTGGCAAAAACATCCTATTGTGACGGGCCCAGGGGCTCCATGTATACTAGGTATTGATTATCTCAGAAGGGGACATTTCAAGGACCCTAAGGGGTATCGATGGGCCTTTGGAATAGCTGCTGTGGATATAGACAACATTAAGCAGCTGTCTGTTTTGCCTGACCTGTCAGAAGATCCATCTGTTGTGGGGCTGCTGCGAGTAAAAGAGCAACATGTACCGATTGCTACAAAAACGGTGCACAGACGTCAGTACCGCACCAACAGGGATTCTTTGCTCCCCATTCATAAGTTAATTCGTCAACTAGAGAGCCAGGGAGTGATCAGCAAAACTCACTCGCCTTTTAACAGCCCCATATGGCCTGTGCGTAAAGCCAGTGGAGAATGGAGGCTGACGGTGGACTACCGTGGCCTGAATGAAGTCACACCCCCTCTGAGTGCTGCTGTGCCGGACATGTTAGAACTCCAGTATGAACTGGAGTCAAAAGCGGCCAAATGGTATGCCACCATTGACATTGCTAATGCCTTCTTTTCCATTCCTTTGGCCAAAGAATGTAAGCCACAGTTTGCTTTCACCTGGAGAGGCATTCAGTATACCTGGAACCGTTTGCCCCAGGGGTGGAAACACAGCCCGACCATTTGCCATGGGCTGATCCAAACTGTATTGGAACAGGGCAGTGCTCCTGAGCACCTGCAGTACATTGATGACATCATTGTGTGGGGCGATACAGCAGAAGAAGTCTTTACAAAAGGAGAGCGAACGATCCAAATTCTTCTGAGTGCTGGTTTCGCTATTAAGCGAAGCAAAGTGAAAGGACCTGCCCAGGAGATTCAGTTCCTAGGTATAAAGTGGCAAGATGGCCGTCGTCACATCCCGACAGATGTGATCGACAAAATCATTGCCATGTCTCCACCCACTAGCAAAAGAGAGACACAATCTTTTCTGGGTGCAGTGGGCTTTTGGAGAATGCACGTTCCAAACTACAGCCTCATTGTAAGCCCCCTTTATCATGTGACACGAATGAGAAATGAGTTTACATGGGGCCCTGAGCAGCAGCAGGCGTTTGAACAGATTAAACAGGAGATAGCCCGTGCTGTGGCCCTAGGGCCAGTACGGACGGGACAGGGTATAAAGAACATCCTCTATACCGCTGCTGGAGAGAACGGTCCCACTTGGAGTTTGTGGCAAAGAGCCTCAGGAGAGACCCGAGGCCGACCCTTGGGATTCTGGAGTCGGGCGTACAGGGGGTCGGAAGAGGGCTACACTCCAACTGAGAAGGAGATCTTAGCTGCATATGAGGGGGTTCGGGCTGCTTCCGAAGTAGTCGGTACTGAAACACAGCTTCTTCTGGCACCTCGACTGCCAGTGCTGAACTGGATGTTTAAAGGAAAGGTTCCCTCCACCCATCATGCTACTGATGCCACTTGGAGTAAGTGGATTGCACTGATTACACAACGAGCACGGATGGGGAACCTCAGCCGTCCAGGAATCCTAGAGGTCATCATGGACTGGCCTGAAGGTAAAAAGTTTGGAACATCACCAGGAGAAGAGGTATCACGTGCTAAAGAAGCCCCACCATACAATGAACTACCAGAGAATGAAAAGAAATATGCCCTGTTCACAGATGGATCGTGTCGTATTGTGGGAAAGCATCGCAGATGGAAATCTGCTGTGTGGAGCCCCACACGACAAGTTGCAGAGGCCACTGAAGGGAAAGGAGAATCAAGCCAATTTGCAGAGGTAAAGGCTGTCCAACTGGCCTTAGATATTGCTGAACGGGAGAGGTGGCCAATGCTCTATCTCTACACTGACTCATGGATGGTGGCAAATGCCTTATGGGGGTGGTTACAGCAGTGGGAGCAAAATAACTGGCAAAGAAGGGGTAAACCTATTTGGGCTGCTGAACTGTGGAAAGACATTGCTGCCCGAACAAAGACTATAGTTGTAAAGGTGCGCCATGTAGATGCTCATGTCCCCAAGAGTCGGGCTACTGAAGAACAGCAAAACAACCATCAGGTAGACCGAGCTGCCAGAATTGAGGTGGCTCAAATAGACCTGGACTGGCAGAACAAGGGTGAATTATTTCTGGCTCGGTGGGCCCATGAGACCTCAGGTCATCAAGGGAGAGATGCAACATACAAATGGGCTAGAGACCGAGGGGTGGACTTAACTATGGATGCCATTGCACAGGTTATTCATAACTGTGAAACATGTGCCATCATCAAACAAGCCAAGAGGATGAAACCTCTGTGGGAGGAAGGGCGATGGCAAAAGTACAAATATGGGGAGGCATGGCAGGTTGATTATATCACTTTGCCACGATCTCGCAATGGTAAGCATTATGTGCTTACTATGGTGGAGGCAACCACTGGGTGGCTTGAAACATATGCAGTACCCCATGCTACTGCCCGAAACACCATACTGGGTCTGGAGAAACAAGTCCTGTGGCGACATGGCACCCCAGAAAGGATTGAGTCAGATAATGGGACTCATTTCAAAAATTCTCTTGTAAATACTTGGGCCAAAGATCATGGTATCGAGTGGATTTACCATATTCCCTATCATGCACCAGCCTCTGGTAAAATTGAACGATACAATGGGTTGTTAAAAACGATGCTAAAAGCACTGGGTGGTGGAACATTTAAGCACTGGGAGAAGCATTTGGCAGAAGCCACCTGGTTGGTCAATACCAGAGGATCTATCAATCGTGATGGTCCTAACCAATCCAGTTCCCTACATACCGTAGAGGGAGATAAAGTCCCTGTTGTACATGTAAAGAACATGTTAGGAAAGGCAGTTTGGGTTCTTCCAGCTTCTGGAAAGGGCAAACCTCTCCGTGGTACAGTTTTTGCCCAGGGACCAGGATCCACTTGGTGGGTAATGCAGAAGAATGGGGATGTTCAATGTGTACCACAAGGAAACTTGATGCCGGGGGAGCGCAGTTACTAATTCTATGTATATGTATATAGTCATGTGTGCATTTTAATCATTTTTTTGTTTGTTTGTATATATGTATATATATTCTAAGCATGATGTAACGATGTAGAATAAGGGGTGGAATGTCATGGTTCTATGTTTTTGTTTTTGTTTTTGTTTTTTTTATGTTTTCAGTATTCCACATCAAAACATCATGTAGTGCACAGGGCATTAAAGTGTCACTGCCCCAATCCCAGCTACCTATCCCTGTACATTACAGCAGTCACGGGATCTGGCCCTTCCGGGTGGGGGGGGACGCTCTCTTGCTGCATGGCAGTGGGTGTAGGAGGGTGCTTTCCTAGCCGTTCCAAGCTTTTCAGGTTTGAATCGGTCCCGGGAACTCTCTCTCTCTCTCATCTTGTCTGATTTATTAATCTCAATTTCAATTAAATTGTATATATATTGTGTTATCTTGTATTCCAATACTATAGTAAAATAAGTTTTCCTCCATAGATTGTTGCCGCTGTTCTTTTCCTCCCTTCCTTCCTTCCCATTTTTGTGGGATTGGGGTGGGGGGGGAGGGCAGAGGCCTGCCGCCCCTGTCACGGACGTGGATTGATCTGATCAACTCCGTGACAGAAGGCCTTATTGATCTCTATAAGTGCGTGAAAGGATGCTGTGATGAGGTGGGGGTTGGACTCTTTTCATGAATAACTAGCAATAGGACTAGATGTAATGGCCTTAAGTTACACCAAAGCAGATTCAGCTTGGATATCAGGAAAAAAAATCTCTCCTCAGAAAGGCTGGTAATGCATTGGAAGAGGTAGAGTCACTGCCCTTGTTTAAGGAAAGAGTAGACATAATGTTTAGGGACATGTTTTAGTAGACAATACTGGTGGGTAGGTGGACATTTGGATTTCTCCAACCTTAATGATTCTGCGATATTTTAAAATAAATAATATCAATTCTAAGCATCTGAAATCAAAAGGCATAACCATCGTAACATCAGCTTTGAGATGTTCAGAGAAAAAAGGAAATAAGATTTGTCTTTTACTTTCATCTTACTAAGGTACACCTTTCATGCTTTTCCTTGTAATCCAGAAATATCCAGAACTTGTTTCAAAATATAATTAAAACACTTGAATTTTAAGTAACAAAATGAATCTAGCAGCTTGATTTCAATTTTCATAGAAAGAAGACCGTAATGTGGCTGGAAAGTGTAGCAATGACAGCAGACTACCAAAGTTCTAGAGTTGTTCAAACGCAACAACCATAAGGACAGAAATAAAGGAAAGAAACTGCTTACTTTCAGAAGACTACAGGTACATAGGGATCTTTAGCAAGATATTTATTTTTGTCTCTACTTATTTTTGTCTCTACCGTCAACTTTTCAATTAAGTCTGGGAAGGGGTGGATTCTAAGTCCACACCTTCTGGTCACTCAGGTGCATTGTATGCACCTGAGCTCCGCTGAGTTGGCACTGCCTCCCAACCAGGTGTTCAATCACTGCTTCAAGCATCTTCCACTATAAGGACTGAAATGTGGAAGGATGCTCTTGGTAAATCACAGGACTTGTCATAAAATCTGGGCTGGGCAAAATGTTACATTATTTCTATTTCTTTTTTAATAATTAGTTGCACATTTCTGAGTGGATATTAAAGATATAGTCTTACAAGCAGATAAGAAAACATTTCATGAAAGTAACCAAAACCATTACAACAGGTAGAAAAATTGAAGCTCAAAGGATTGGAACACCCTGAGAAAATGAGCATCCAGAACCCTCTCAGATTAAAGTTATATCTCAAAAATTCCACACAAGTATTCCTTTGCTAATATTGTCTTAAAATAGGCATCTCTGTGCTTATGGATTTTAGTCATAGATGATAAATTGACCAACTTAAATAAAAGCCAACTTGTTATTATGTGCAGCATTGTGCAATTTGCCCATAAATTTTTCTATAAATCTTGTCTCAATGCATAGTAAAACTGCCTGATAAGAACCATTTTCTGCAAGCTTCAGTTCTAATCCAAATATAAAAACCTGTTCAGAATGTCTTTCTAATTACAGAAGGTTTTCAGGACTTAAATTAGAGTAAAAATATACTCCCAAAATCCTAATTGCTTTGACTCTGTGCCTTTCACCCCAGTGAATTAAGTAAGGGCAAAGTACAAAAAGAAAAGGGAAGCAGGAAGGATGATTTCAATGTAATGATTAGTTTCATCATTTACTTGTCACTAAGGCACAGTGAAAAGTTAAATCATTGGAAGACTCAGCCTAGCACAGCTGTTAGTAGTTCAGCATTGCGATACACCAAGATCTCCTCAGAAACATTACTTTGTTTTTGCTGTATGCAATGGGAAAAAACAAGGGGTGGTGTATCGTTAAACTGAGTTTATCAAGTAGAATAGTTTTTCAGTATTTAATTTAAATACTTGCAAATACTTTTAATACAATCAGCATTAAAATGTCATTATGCAATCCTGGAAAGACCGATGTTCAGGCTTAACTTTAATGCTTGAAGTTTATAATATGCATAAATCTTTGTGATTATATTTAAGTTAACCATTTAATCCTTGTGATATAAAATAATGTGCCTCTGTGTAACATATTGTATCAGTCTAATTGTTTTCGGAATAATTTTTTTGTTTTGTTTGGAAGCTCACATGGGTGAGGAAGCATTTCCAGACATGAACACTTAATACAAAAAAAGTTGAACATAAGAATATTTAGAATCATCAGAATTACAGCTGAAGGTTTACAAATCTCAGTGATTTGGGAATATAAAATAATTTTGCTGATTATTTCCTGGTTGCAGCTATGGCCTACCTATGATCTGTCATGTAGGACAATAAGGTAAATTCCAAAAGAGAAAAAATGAAAACACGCTTGAATGGAAGCTTGGCCCCCAAAAACAAAGTAAAAACAAAAACAAAAACAAAAAACAGCTTACACTTTTCAAGGCTCAACTATATTTTAGAAAGAAAATATTCACAGGCAGCTTCCATTCATGGAGTAAGTTTCTAATTTCCTGCTGCTGACTCACAGCAATTATGCTAAGAGACACAGACCAGATAAAAAGACTTGCAGAAAACTCACAACTCAAAAGGTTGGCAGATTAGCTCATAGATAATGGTGAATTCAGCTTTAGGGGAAAGAAACCATGAAAACCTGCAAAGGGACAGTTTTCATGTGCTTTGATTTGAGAAAGGAAAGAGGCTTATAGAAGAACTTTGCAGACAACAACATGCTTTTAGTGGCAGCAGACAAATTCAGAACAAAAACAAGCAACTGAAAACAGAAGCATCTCGATAAAGCACTGGGCTCCTCCTCATCTTGAATGTTTCTTTAATGAAGAAATTCAGCTGCATTAAAGACAAAGTTTGCATAAAAAGAAATGCACTGTTCTTTCAATAAAAATGCAACCCATATAAAAAAGATTTAAAAGTGTAAAGTTGCAGTGGTGCAAATCACAACAGGAGTCAAGTCGCACAAGGGGCTTTTGTATAAGATCTTGTGAAATAAATACTGAGGCACCAAGTTTTCAATAGTTAGGTATCTATATGAGGGCTGTTCTGAAAGTAATGCCTCCTACTTTATTATATTTATTTACAGTATCAGAGGTGGATGGTGGTGTTATTGCAGGAGAGATGAAACCTTTCCACCAATATTCCATTACATTCTATTGCTGTGTGACAGACGGTAGCAGAGGGGCAGTCTGACAAAATGGCACCTGACAGATGCCAGAGAAGGTGTGTCATTCAATATCTCCTTGTGAAAAAAAGATTGCAGTGATTAACATTGTGATTAAACAGTGAATGAGAGCACAGTGAGGCATTTCAGAAGTATTGACAGTGACCTGAAAGACAAGCCATGTTCAGTACAGCCATGCAAATTTTTATGGGTGTGGGATGCAAGCTCCTTTCATTGCTAGTAAAAATGGATAGCTAATGGGGGTGACTGTGTTGAAAAATAGTTGACAATTTTCTCTATCAAACAGTGTTATTATGCTCTTTGTATCTGTTGTAGTTTCCATGGAAATAAATAGGAAGCAGTACTTCTGGAGTGACCAACATATGTCTGCAAAAGTTTGAGAAATACACTGTTGCAGACCTTTTCAGACAGCTCCAAACATTTTATTCTATGTTTTTTTATTTATTTCTTCACTGAGATCAGCTGTGAAACTAAGTGTCTGTAGTACAAAATAACAGAAGAGAAAATTCTAGATAATTATAGGCCCCTACTCCTATGTTTGCACAGGATCCAGCTCAGAGCTAGCATCATAGAAGTGCAAGGACCCAGAGGAACTAGCCTGTATCAGCTAGGTGGGACAAAAACAATACCTTCCACAGCACACTCTTATAAGCATGACCATGATAAGATTTCCAGCATCTCACCACTCTCACAATAAAGAACTTTCAACAAACAAAGCAAAAAGTAATTGTTCCCACTTCATCTCCAAACATTTGGAACAAAGCAAATAAATGATATAAATCTGGTTGGCATCCAATTTCAGAAAAAAATACTGAATACTAGTAGAAAAACTGCACTGGAACAAACATTCTGTGCTTAGTTTTGTAAGTAAAAGTATGTGTCTGAAAACATATCTATGCATTTTAAATAATAAATACCTGAGGCTAGAGCTTACAAATATTTTTTCTATAAAATACAGAACCCTTTCATGTGATGTTTTTTTCTTTATGCAGACTATGTTAATAGCTTTCACTACCTTATTGCCATTTAAAATGTTCAAGCACATAGCAATATTATTTAGAAGTCAGACTGTTTATCATTCTCAAGGTCAGATGTTTATCTACAGCCAGTTAGACGTTAATCAGTGCAACTTCTGTGTGACAGTAAACAACTCAGGTTGTGAATTGCTATGAAGAAAACACGAGTCTTTTCGAACATGAATTCTACAAAAGTGCTTATAGTTCCCTGCTACTAGTTTCTATTGCTTGTCTATATTTTTTTTCTCTTCTCTTACATTTCATGTGTCATTTATCCTATAACAATCTTCTACTAAGATTACAAACTTAAAAAATATATTCTATTTTTCATGAGTATTTATGAGCATCCCCATCTGGAGTACTGCATCCAGGGCCTGAAGCCCCCACCACAAGAAAGATGCAGATCTCTTGGAATGGGTCCAGAGAAGAGCCACTACGATGATCAAAGGGCTGGAGCACCTTTCCTCTGAGGAAAGGATGAGGGAACTGGGCTTATTTAGCTTGGAGAAGAGAAGGCTCCAAGGAGACCTCACTGCAGCTTTCCAGTATTTGAAGGGTGCGTATAAATAGGAGGGGAAGCAACTGTTTACATGGGTTGATAGTGATAGGACAAGGGTGAATATTTTAAACTAAGACAGGGGAGATTTAGGTTAGATATTAGGAGGAAGTTTTTCACACACAAAGTAGTGACACACTGGAACAGGTTGCCCAAGGAGGTTGTGGATGCCCCATCCCTGGAGGCATTCAAGACCGGGCTGGATGTAGCTCTGGGCAGCCTGGTCTAGTGTTGGTGACCCTGCACATAACAGGGGTGTTGAAACTAGATGATCTTTGAGGTCCTTTTGAACGCAGGCCATTCTATGATTCTAAATGATATGATTCTCCAATGAAATAATTTCAGTATCTTTGGACATGGACCTCAGAACTCCAGACAGGAGATCACAAAGGCAGCTAAAGCTTGAGATACAACTGTCTAAAGATACAACTGTCTAAAGAAAATCATTATTTATTCTCATTTATACTACAAGTATGATGTATAGAGTGACTGTTAAGAGACAAAAATATCATATCAGTCCAAACATGTCAAGTGTTCGTGAATTCAATGACAGCTGACAAAAAAAAAAAAAAAACCTACTGACTTATGAACTTATGACTTATGAGCTATGAACTTAGTTCACAACTAACTCAGTTCTCAGTTCCTAAAGTATTTTTTACTTTGAAACTGTTCTATGTGAAGTATTCATGAAGGAGAGAAAAAGAATCAGCAACTAAATTATGAATTATTTTCTCTGTTCTTTTCAAGAAACTACATGATGTGCTTCAGTGCCTCAAAGTTTTCTGACATTAAATATAAAATTGATCCGATTTTAAGATTTAATGAAGAAGTCATATAGAAATTACAAAGGATCTGTTAATGAAGGTTGCCTTAGAAGTATTTTAGGTAGGTAAATTGTTCCGTTGGCTTTAAAATAAGTAGTTTAGCATTTGTCAAAATAATCATCTCTGTTTTTACTGTTAGGTCATTTTCTTTTGGGTGAGATATACTAAATTCCAAGAAAATTGCTTAATTTGCAAAATTATTTCAGAAGAGTATCCAGAAATTTATCTGCTTTGGTATGCTAGCATTTATGTTTCAAATACTAACAGAAAAATATTTTTTCTACCCTTATATATAAGTAAAAGAAGTATCAGCATTGGATCACGACGTATTACTAAACTTTTCTAGGCATTTTTTCACATTATCTCACCTGTTTTTCGTGACTTTCTAACAAAATACTCTCCCCATTCTCAGAATTGCAGAATTATAGAATCATTAAAGTTGTGAAAGACCTCTAAGATCATAAAGCCCAGCTGTCAACCCATCCCCACAGTGCCCACTAACCATGCCCCTCAGTGCCACATCTGCACATTTTTTAAATACCTCCAGGTGACAGTGGGTCCGCCACCTCCATGGGCAGCCTGTTTCAATGCCTCACCACTCTTTCTGAGAATATTTTCCTAATATCAAACTTGAACGTCCTCTGGCACTACTATCTATGCAGATACTTGGTTTTACACAGAACAGCCACAATAACCATAAAACTCAAGGCAAGATGTACAGACTATATTTCATTTGGCTATATGAAACTTTCTACTCACAGATTTTCTTCATTTTGATACTCCTTTATGCTGTATATCTAACTTTCCTTGGACTAAGCTTATTAGTAAAGAAGGCTTTATTTGAACAAGGACCTAAAAGCAACAGTATCATAGCACCAAATCCATCAGTTCTTACTAGAAAGAATTTACTTCGGATTATTGAAATAATACACATGTACTTTTTAAAAAAAATCCATTATGTGGTTAAAAATTGCTTCTAGATACATATTTTAGATATTAATAAAGTATTAAAACTTTTTTTTAAATTTTGTATATTGTACTATCCATTATTATTATTTCTTAGTTATGTTTTAGCACCAGCGAGTAATTAATTTTCATCATATTTTTCTACTTGAAAGATTTCAAGAACCTAAAGGCATTCTGTGGAAGCTTTGAACTTTTATTTCCTTTGTACTTTGCATTTCCCTCCCTGTTCCGGTGGTTCATACTTACACACTTAATGATATAGCAAAAAGGTCACAAGTGAAAAAGACAGCACTAAAAATAATACATTACTGGAGTAAGCAGAATGAAAAGAAAATCTCTACAAATATAGTTCAAAAAGGCAACAAACTGTTGTTGGAACAATTTAGTAAATTACTCTGTAGTGATACTGTCATCAGTAAAGCTTACATCTCATCTTCAAAGCTACTAAACCAAATGTCCTTGGAATCTGAGTTTTGTAAACCATGTGAGTGCAATTTAGTTCTCTTTCATTACTACATCATTACTGATTTAAAATATCAGTTCTACAAATTTCCCCATGAATCTCAGAGCTCATATGAGAACCTCTCCTTTTATTCATTATAGATGTCTCGGAAACAAAAAAACATTGACTATTCAAAGTTAGGATTGTCATTTTTTATATAAACAAGTAAACCATTCAAATGTATTAAATTTTATAGTCTTCTAAGATGAAAAAGCTACTGAGCTTGTTTCAGAGCATTTCCAAAAAGCCATGACTACATAATATTCAGGTGGAATAACCAGCTTTCTATAGCAATAATTCAACAAAGCACACCTAAAATCTACCAAAAACAGTTATTTAGGAGTAAGGTGTTCCTTACTCATGGAAGGAACACCTTGACAGTTACATACAGTTACATGGAAGCCTTGACAGTTACATACTTTATCACTAATAGTATTTATGGCATTGTAGTCTACTAGCGTAGTTATATTTTTCATAAAATTTAACAACTTTTTAAAAAGCAGTAATATTAACAGCACTATTATCAATTTTTTCCATTAATTTAGAAAAATTAAATCAAGTTTCAAAGTATTACTGCAGGCAGTTAGTAAGCAGCAAATATATTTATTGCCAACAGTTTGCATTTCCAGTGCCAGTCGAGAAATGACATATGGATGGATAAAAGCAGACAGGCTGCTAACTCACAAGCAGATAAGTCAACAACAAAAAGTACAACGTTCTAACAGTCAATAATGAGTGTTTTCCATATCATGCTGTTGACAAGTTCTTGAAGAGATGCTAACACAAAAGAAGCAAAGTTGAAAAGAAACCCTGGTACTGATAAATGCAAAGAAGGAAACAATAGCAATAACATCTGGCAGCACAGGTCTTGCAAATTTTCTCTCTGAAGAATGCAGCAGGCTCCTACATAGACAAGAAAATAAGAGTAGGAGGCAGAAGGCGTGTAAAAGGACACAGAATATTCTATATACAAATATTTGGATGAATTGTCACTGCTGTATATGCAGAACATTGTTTCTTGCCTAAGAGGAAATAATATCACATACAGTCCCTCCCTATAAAGATGTAGCATAAGTAGTTTTGTTCATTTTAGTAACTATAAAAAGTCACATTTTCTTGATTTTTGCATCTTCAGCCACATATATGAGCCCCAAATGCTGCTCTAGGGCTGTCAGAGGAAGGGTGGAATCCCACTGAGGAATGAAAATGAGCAACAGGATTGTGGCATTACTCCACAGGGAAGGAAGCAGCAGTCCTGAGCCTGAGCAGCTCTCTGTAAAGATATAACGTGTGTGCTTATAAATTAGATCAGCACAGCTGGGATGCATTGAGGAACACAGTGTAAATGCATCTGCATCTTGGGATTTGGTTTCAGAACTCTCTGAATTACAGAATAATTTTGAAACAAGAGATTACTCCCAAGTAAAAACATGCTGTTCTTTCAACTGCACGTTTGCCATTACAGTCACTTACTGTGCCTTCTGGGCTGAAGAAAAAGTCATGAATTGGTATCATAGCCAGTTATATTTCTGCCTAAATCATTTGTCATTGACTTGGGATTTCAGCTCCACAAATTTGGTAAACTGATGAGGATGCTGATGAGTTCTACTGCACACTGCAGTGTTGGTCATTCTTTCAGCTTTCTGTTGCAAGTCTGTTTTTCATCCATATATTACTTCATTGTCACCTCTGAGATGCATCTCTGCATTTGACGTGTCCCTGAATCCTACAATTCCTGCAGCATCTCTGGCCCTCCTTGTCAGGACAACCAAGTCAGAGAAATGGCTGCCCTCATTCCACCACCAGAGCATGTTCTTTGTGAACACTGAAAGGAAAAATATCTGAAATAAAGATTCAGAAAGGAAAAATCATATTTCTGTTATTAATGCCACTGAGCCATCTTAACCAAACTACAGCGTATCCAAAAATTCTGTGTTTGAAAGCATATCCAGAAGGAGGTGATAAATGAGTATATCACTAGGCAGATTATTTTATATGACTTGCCAGATGCCATCCAAGTTGTTGCCAGTCTGTGTTGAGGCCTCCAAGATTTTTGGAAGAAAAACAACAACAACAAAAAATGGGCAAACTATAAATTAGTCAAGATCATTAACCCCCACTGAAGTAGTTTCTGCTTTTTGACTAGTGAGTAACCAGGTCTTGTCACCTGCATTTCTCATGTGTTTGAGGACTTAGACAAGAGATTAGCTCAGTTAAGCTATCATCATCTCCAATCAAATGATCAGGGTGAATAAATGATGCAGACAGGTGAGAGTAGCTCACAAAGATCTGAGGGAGACCTGCTGACAAGGTATGTAAAATTCTCATTCCATATCAGGTCCTTTCCACCGGACAAGGAAAATCTCAGCAGCACTGCAACAGCTTCTACAAGTGTCTTTATTAAGTGTATGGTACTTTATTTCAACATTTTAATTGACACATGCATACTCCTTACTCCCAGGCATTGCTCTTCAGAAAGACACACTGCTGTTGGGCTCAAGGTACATGGGAATGGTAGTCTCCTAAGAAATGGCCCAGCTGAGGGAAGTAGAAATACTGTCACTGCATTCTGTAAGTCTGTGTTGTATGGATAAGTATTTTATACAGGGAGTATGTTTATGGATATGTGATAGTACAGTTCTGATGGATAGGATGAAAGTCAACAGCAGGTAGGTAGATGTTAAAAATATATTTGGAAGAGTTTTATCCAGACTTACAGATTTTTCCAGTAACCTCCTGGATTGAACAGGCAGACAAAGCCAGAAAAAGAAGTCACACATATCTGTTCATAAATGCACATGTACATATGCTATAGTTCCATATGATGTGAGCAATCATGCAGCTGTAGTGCTGGCTATACACAGAATTTCCCGGTGTAGATGTTAGAGCATTGCTACAAATTGGTTAATCACCAAGTTGCCCAGGTAAAGCAGCCCTGAAGATGTACCAACTTCCGTCATCAGTGGCCAAGTTTCTAAGGTAAGAAAGACTAAACATGGGGAAGAAAATACTGTGGGAAAGTTTCTTCCCCATGTTTCAAAGAATCTTCTTTCCCCTAGCTTCAAAGAATCCAGGAGCATAGGATAAAAATTTTAGAAGAAAATGGAAAAGTTGTGGTTATTTCACATAATCTGGTTTAGAGCAACCCAAGACTATCCAGAGGAATTATATTCTTCTGTGCTTATGGGAATACTTAGGGCAGAGCAGTGCATGCCACCTATTTGAATTTCCACCCACTTGTTCTTTCAGCTAGGAAACTCTGCCAAAATGTGCTCTGATGAGAGATATGCACTTTTTAGTCCCATATAGTTTCAGAGCCAGAAGGGATGAGTAAAGCTTATTGCATTCCTCCTTACTAGCTGCTGGCAGACAGAAGATCGCTGCAGGAATAAGTACACAAAACCAATACTCTTAACAGCAAATCAAGATACCTTCACAGAACCACATAGCAAAAGGATTTGCAACCAAGGCGATGATGCAAGTGTCACAAAGCAGTGTAAGAAAGGATTCAAAACATAAGACAGAAGTTTTTGCTTCTGCAATGGAAAGCTTCCTTCTCTGCTTTCTGATTGTTGTGTGCACATTTCACAGGCTTATAGCTACTCACATTTCTTAGTGAGCTTAAAGGAAGAGGTATTTCTCAAGATGGATGCCTAGGTTCCTCACGTACATCTTATGTACAATGAAATTAGACCATCTGGTCTGAAGCAGCGATATAATGACCGCAAGTAGGCACTTAGTTTTGATGAGGTGTCTTAGGCACCAAATTTCCTGTATCTATGCCACCAGAGTGAATTAACTGGAACCTTATTAAAAATCAGCGTAGAGGGAGTTTTGCAACACAGATTCAATATGAAGCTGCAAAATCAGATGCTGTATGGTTACCACTGGGAGCAATGATAGTAAATTGACCTCAGTGGTCACAGAAATGTGCAAAATGTAACAGAACAATTACTCTTATTGACCGTGCATGTGAACAGAAAGGCTAAGGCTTGAAGAGCAGAAACAAATGCTCTAGGTATGGACAGAAAAGATAATAAACAAATGGGCATAATGGAAGAAAGATGGTTCAGCTGGGAAAGAAAATGACTGAGAGCTATTCAACAAGAAGCAATCCTTGTCAGAATACATTTTATTTATTGTTCAAATGCTGCTTGAAACAAGTGTGAAAATAAGTTACAATTGCAACAGCAGAGTAAAGCCATACAACATCATGGCAAAGACTTGAAAAGCACAGACTGCTGTGAGGCAGTCAGAAGTCAAAACTCTGGGCTGATACATGCATATGAGTTACCAGTGAAGTTCTTTCCTAACAGAAATTGGTGGATATATATATTATTCTTCTCTTCTCCATTCTTCTTTTATATATAAACATTCGCTGAAGATTATGATGAAAGCGTCTAGGAAATTGAAGACAAATAGCTCACTTTAAGAGCAGAAGTTATACTGATTTTATTGGCAGTTATATGCTAGTAACAAGGAATCCTGAAAATTAAAGATTTAAATATGAAACACGCTCTTATCTTCATTGCCATATGTTTCTAAAACAAATGCTACCTGTGGTCTTGCTAGCAACATCAAAGCTTTTGAAATTTTTGTGAAAGTCTTACATTTTCCATTTGGCTCAAAGACACAGAGAAAGGCTCTGCAAAACCTCTGGGAATATATTGCAAGCACAGTTGTATTAATAAGAAAATGCCCTGGCCTTGTAACAAAAAGCCCAGCAAACATATTATAGCCAAGTCCAGAGGGACATATGCAGGTGAACTAATAGGCAAAATTACTGATACCAGCTTATTTCCATTTCAACAGGAACCTGATTCAACATAATAGATGAGAAAGTTGGAAATCTTTCAAAGAAAAATTTGCTTGTTATTTTAAAAGCAACTACCATTTTAGCACATTATGTGGAAATAAAGGCCAGAGGAAAAGATTGTTATTCAAAACCCTCATCTTCTTCTTTTTTCCATTTACTTAGACATAGTCTCTGACAGAGACATGCGAAAATGTAGATTTTAGCCTTTCTGATATCTAGCTCACATTTCACTGACTGTAATATTACACTGTCACATTTCTCTGTGAGACAGTTGATGATGTTGATGAAACAAATGGCGTCTTATGATTAGACAAGAAATGCCACTGATTGACCAAGAATTCAATTATAGGCAGCTTAGGGATAAAATCTGGAAGACTGCACAGTGGAGTGATATAACACACAATATATATTACGGAAGTAACCAAAAAGTGAGAAGATTTGAACTCAAAGTAGAAGTTTAATTAGCTCTTATATCTTAGAATATAACTCCGTGGCTATCCTAAGTATTTAAAATGTGCTTCTACATATATATATAAAAAGAAAAGTTCCAAAAGTTCACATTACTACTAAAATTTACAATTTTATTTAATTTAAAAGCAATGTGAGTATTTTAAATGGCTTCCCATTCCACTGTTCTGAAATAACCTTGTCTAATATAGTCCATAAACAAATGAATAACAAATCAGAAAGTACAGATGAAGTTTGTGGTTGAGAATCAATGGCTATGACAGCACCAATGGTGACTTCCGTTAAAATAAAATATCGTTTCACAGTCCAAAATGATATAGGAATACATTTGTACAATTGCCAATCTAAAACTCATGACACATTGCGGTAAAGCATTCAAAACAACCGATGAGAATTTTGAAATTCTGAACGCAAAAGTGAAAATATTGTAAAGCAGGGCTTAATTAATACTTGTTGTGAAAAGCATTTTAAAAAAAAACCTGTGTGAAATTTTAATCTCATGCTTCTGCCTTTTTATTCTGAAGTTCATCTACTCCACACAAAATTCTGAAGTGGTCTGTCTTATCAATTTTCTGCAGAATAATTACATTGCAAGAATGGTTTAACTTCAGTTTGCACCAAAAGCCCAAAGCAAGCAAATGTCTAAGTTAGTAGTAAGAATGCTTTTTTGCCACCAGAAGAGATAATGAATCCTATTACTAAAACACAGCAGTATGCCTCATTTTGAAGTCACACACAAGTTATAAGTTTAACATTAGCATTTTTAATTTTAATCCTATCTTTAATAAAGCTTCCTAGCAAATTTGTACATTGTGTGAAGAGAAAACAGCATGCAACAATCAGCTCTAGATTATATGCTCTCTGACTCTGAAGGGGCTGGATAACCTAAGTAACCCAAAACCAAATATAATACAAGATATGTGTAAAATGAGACCCTAAGAACACAGGAAATATGTTACGAGTGAATCACCAACCCTACCAAGGCAGCACCAACGTGCATCCAAGAGCACACCATGCACATGCATGAAGATTGCTGCTGAACTTTCTAACCAGCTGACTGACTACCATGCTAATATTATTTTGTATTTACCTGTATGAAAGGTGGAAAGTTGAGATTACCGGCATGTTCCTTTCACTAACACATGCTAAATTTGTAACTATCTTTTAAATAATTTAACTAGTATCACTTTTAATATAAACAGAGTTTTAAAACATTCAAATGTTTAAGAATTCTATGCAGCTAATTTTCTTGAATTTCTATGTTAAAAGCTTAGTAAAAAAGAATGCATTGGTTAGCACCTACTGTTTAAATATTTAAAGATATATTTTAAAGACAGGATAATTTAGTGCCGAGTGTACAATGTAAAGTTATTTCGACGTTAATGTATGTAACTGTATGGCTACCACAGTCCAGTAGCAGAGCTGGAAAACATAATTAGACCAATACTTTTCTACAGAGAAATATGCTTCTGTTATCTCAGTGGGAGATAACCCTGGCCTTTAACTTGAAATAACTCAGCACGTTACCTTCCTGATAAACAATGCAATATTAATATCACAGCTGGGAGCAGTTCTATGAGCACTCACAGCAGGGATCAAATTTGTTGTTCAATTTTTGTTGGAAATATAGCATTTCTTTCTAATGGGCATCTTTAGCTTCATGTAAGATAACAAGTAGAGTTCAAGATATAATTAAAGTAATGTTGTATTAAGTTAGAGGACAAAACACTCCATGGAGCAACAAGTATGAAATCATAAAAAGCATAAATGTTAAAGACTGTTCAAGGCATATATGATGGCATGATGCAAAATTCTTAGTTTCAATACACTTCTTAGAAATAAACAAATAAGCATATAAAAGTTGAAAAAACACTAGAGAAGACATTTGTATATGAGTTCAGTTTACGTTCAAAGTCTAAGTCAAACAGCACAATATATTATGACATAACCAACACTGTCTTAAAATCATTTTGAAAAGTAATTCAATCATAATCTCAAGCACACTTTACTTTTAAAATAGAAGAAACAAAGCTGTTTTGAATCAGAAAGGGTGAAAAGTGAAACACGGCTATTTATTCCACTTGCGATTATCACCAAATCTAACAGTCCATTTCTATATGTTTTGATCCACAAGATCAGTAGTTTTCTCTATGGCAATGCATATCATTTTGCAACAGACTGAAATCAAATGCAATGCAGAAGTGCAGCACGCTGGTCTTCTCAACTTCCAGATTATTCTAAGTTTCATAACTCAATTCTCTTGGAAAAACATTAAGCTGAACGCATATAAGATTTTCACAGCTAGCAATTTTCCATTAGCAAGTTGTGACAAATGCTGCTAAGTGTTATGCTGTTCTTTCATCCTAAGCCCAGGTTTTTTCATTTTTGCATTTATCACAGATTTTCTTCCCCTTCCATTAACACCATCTTTACTTTCTATAATCAAGATCAGGATTTAGTGTACTAGATAACTAAAACATGAAAAGCCAGAAGTTTCCCAAGGAAAAAAATGAACTTTGCAGGAAAAAAATTGCCAACTCTTGATTTTTGTCTCTGACGTTTAGCCCATAACATTTCAATATGATGGTCATGTTGTGGGGACTTCTTAAATAGCATTCAGAGTTTTAAAAAGTACTTTATAGATTGCTTCTAATTTCCAAAGAATGAGATTTTATAACGTGCTCATGAGCTTGTATTCACACATCTAAACAACCAAAAAGAAAGTTCAGAAATCTCAGATAGTTGCTGTTATCTACAGTTGCACTTAATTCTACATAAAATAAGGTGAGATTAATCAGAATGCCAGCTGTTCTGACTGTCCATGTATCTGCTGATGGTACAAACACATCACAGAAGTTATACCCTACATAGTCCAATGCATTAAAAAAAACACCCAGTCAGGGGTTTTTGTGTTGCTCAAATCTTAGCAACTGTTGAGATTAGATATTATACATGAAAGTTGTCCAAAAGTTATTGCTATATCCCCTACATTTCAAAAATGCCCTTTTCCATTGTTGCTGCTTTTTAAAATGAAAGTAATGCCAAGAAGCCAATGATGACTGTCTGTAGAAGCATTGGTAGGGCACAACAAACAAGACTGGATCCAAAGCAATATGAAGAACTTTCCAGGACAACAAAAAGGCTATTCTGAATGTCTACATTGTGATATCTGCACTACAGCTGCAACATAGTTGCAAAAAGGCACAAGAGCTTATAAACAACAACAACAAAAAAGAACAAAACAAAACAACTAAGCAGTCACACAAACAAAAAAATATTTGCTAATCCTTTCAGAAAATGGTTTTCAGACAAATCAATAAGCTAAAATCAGAGTATCATAAAAGAAGAATTTATGTCAGGGGAATTGCAAGAGGATGAAACATAACACCAATTGCTAGACTAACATTTTCTCATTGAATTTTCTCAGTTGGAGAAAACAAAGGAAGAAAAATATATGACTATCTTAGTCTCATATACTAATGTCTGTTTGATGACAGCTTTGGGAAAAAATATACCTTATTCTAAAATATGTAAATGCCACAGTAATCACAAAATCTAGTTGGATGTACTCTATTCTAATAATTTTTTTTGCTCTTTTTTTTCTTTTTCACTCCAGAAAATTTGCAGTTAAGAGGATCACATGCAGAAAAAAGAGCTACTGGGAAGATAAGAGGGACAGTATCAAGTAACAATACACAACAAAATCATATCATTCATGCTAACAAACCAACACACAGTAAAAATCCAGTTGTTCCTTACAATGGAACAAGTAGACCTTTTTAAGCCAAAAGCAAACGCATATCACAAAAAGAATAAATTGATTCTTGCTAGAGCTAAGGCTGGATATTTCAAGGTGGTTTCTACACCACAAAAGTAGTGACAATGGACAAAGTGGTAAGTTTCAAATTGACATAGAAATGTTAACAGGACTACACTTACACTGTTGATTAAAGAAAAGAGCTGGACCTAAGATGGACCATGTCACTTTCAGGCTTCTGTTCACTTTTCCTACAAACAAACCAGGGCAGCTGAAATTTGCACAGAGTGCAACAAAGCTTCAGATGTCTCAATAGATTATTTATTATTTTGTCTTCCGCCTTAAAATACAGAACATACTCCCAAATGAACATTGAGAGAGCAGATAATTCACCTCACCTGATTTTTAGTGATATATGACCTCTAATTACATTTGGTCTGTGATGAGATATGGGTTACTTCATCTTTCTTACAACAGGACATGTGGGATTACATGTAAAACTTTACATGTACTTCTCAGAGTGAATTCTGAGATGTGTGAGTAGAAAAGCTGATCCTGGGAGATGAGGAAATACGTGTGCTATCACTCAGTTCCCACACAGACACATCAGAAAGACTAGAATCTCTAATTTCAGCAGACAACGGCATAACAAGTGTTATCAATTGTAGTTCATCTCACAGAAATAAAATCATTACTACACTCTCTTATAATTTACATATGTTTTAAGCTACATAAACATGCATCAGACTGCAACCACTTTCCCACTGAACATTAGTTGGATCCAATCCTTCATACTCCCCACAGCAGAATTGCTTAAGTATGACAATTTTGTAATTTTTGTGCCCACATCTGTACCAGAGGTACTGCTTTTCAAAGAACAAAATATTGATGTAGTACGTCCTCGTGTTGAAAAGTAGGCAAGACATTTTGGTAATTTTGAAACACAAAAGCATGGGACACAATACTTCAGGAAAAGAAACAGGTTCTGGAACAAAACAAAGCTAAGTATTGGAGCTATTTTCCCTCAGCTCTACTGTCATATAAATATAGCAGATCAATAAAAATTTCATGAGAATTAGAAGCTAAATCTCTACACAGCTTGCACTGAACACTTCTGCCTTCATACACACTTCAGGCTGACTGCTGCTTACACTGCCAGTTTGAGTCAGAACCTAGAGAAAAGCAAAGCATGACCCATAGATCCAAACAGATCTGTTCAGACCATACAACAGAACCACAGAATCAAGTCAAATTTTGCAAATTTTCAGTATATAAAAACAAATAAGCAGGTCTTTTTTTTTTTTTCCTTTTTCTTTTCAGATGTTCAATTTCCAGTTGATACAAAATCTTTTTTTCAAATTCTTATAGGTCTTGAAAATCTCTTGTAATCTGGAAGAAGGAGTGAGGTAAAATTTCTAATTTCCTTTGACAAAAATAATAACAATAATTAGAAACAAATTCCACCCTCCAGCCAGGAAAAGGAGTAATTCAGCAAAATCCTTCTAAATACTTCAGTAAAAAATAAACACTCCTGCCACTCCTCAATGATTAAGGAATGCAAACAGAAAAGAGGAACACTATATGATACATGATTTACAAATTGATAGAAAACAGTGCTGTAACTTGGAAATAACATAGGGAAATCATAATTTTTTCTTCACTGCGTCAAGCAAAAATGCAAATGAATTATTTTCATTTGGTTTCTCTGGTAGATTAAATAAAAGGTATGGATTGCAGGTTTCAGCACAGATGTTCTATTTTGGAAGATTTAATTCAATTGATACATTAAGTGTCAAATAGTGGAGTGAGTACATTAAGAACAACAATGACAAAATATGAGGTATGTCCACAAAGTCCAATAGAAATATTCGCATGAACACATGACATTCTGAGTTCTGTACTACTGGTTGACTAAACTCTATTTAGCCACTTAGAAAAGCGCTAAAAACCCTCTCAACTGCATTTGTCCTTGTCCTCAGTTTCCTGTGCCTGCTCTTCCAGAACAGAAGCACCTCAATCTCCCTTCCTGCTGTGACCGCCTTGGTTTTCCCAAGGATGAGCCATGCTGGCCCAGGCTGCCCATTCTGGGTGTCCCCATCAGCCTGGTGAGTCTAAGGCAGCATCCCAGGCTGATGGCTGTTTGCACTGCAATGCTGAAATAAGAGAAAGAGTAATTTTAATAGTGATACCAAAGATCCTTGGGACCAGCAAATTGGATATTTAAATTAAAATGCCAGTTCTGGTTTTGTCTCCTATACATAAACAGCACTGTGATCATTCCAGATAAATATCCCACGTCTTTTGAGGCTGACTTTTTAAGACATGGCACAATCGAGTATGATCCTTCCCCTTAAGCAATTCCTCTTGAATTTTAATGCTTTGTGATTCTCTTGCTATCTTGGTGGGCAATATTGTTTTCCATAAACACTCAGGTAACATTAAGTTTCACAAAGTTAAAATGACAGGAAGGCAATGCTAAAGTTGCACACCTAAAGCTAGAAAATTAAGTACACAGAATACAGAGAATAAAAATAAAGAATGGACATTAATTTTTAGGACAGCCATTTTCTATGTTTTCTTATTCAAATAATGTTCCAAGTGGATAAAATCAGCCATTTCCCGTTTATTTTCTTAGGGACATCTTCAAAGAAGAAAATTCATTACATAATTACATAGTAACATCAGCACATTAATGATTTTATTTCAACTTTCTAAGTTATTGTCTCTAACTGAATAAGACATAAATCTACCTCCTTAACTTTATTGCTAATCTTTTATATGAATTGTGGAGAATCTCTGAAGTGAGGTTTAGAATTAAGAACCATTACAAACAAAAACATGAAGAAAAATATAGACTCTAATGTCTTAGAAAGTTTCAGCTTTTGTGTGTGCGTGTCTATATTAAGAAATTAAAATGCACAAGACGTTATATTTATGCTATAAGGATATCCACAGGTTGGCTTTTCGTCTGGACTGAGGACTAGAACTACAGCAGAAAAGAAAAGTAGAGAGAGGAAACACTTAACAGCAAGATTATATATTTTAAAATAGAGATGGAAAGAAAAAAATAAGGAAGTATGACATTTTACAAAGAATATACAAACCTCTTATCTCCACTATGTCACCCGAGAAACTTACACTGCTGTGGAACAGAATGTGACCACAGGAAGTAACAGTTAAAGATTGGAAGCTGTGTCCACGTGTCCAGCAGGATGGAGGTGAGAAAACAGACAATTAAGAAAGAACCAAGACTAATGTATTTTAAAGATTTTAACTGTTAGAAATTAATAAATCATTAAATAAGATAGACTGGACTGTTTGTTAAAAATCCTTGAGTATGAAGTCTTCAATTGCTGGTAAAACACCTTCCATTAAGAAGCCTAAAAGAGACTTTCAAATTAAGCAAAGATACAAATAAAGACAAACACAATCCTTAAAGGTATCAAAAGAAACAGAACAAAAAGAGCAAGAACAAAATACAGAGATAGAAAAACAGAAAAAAAAAATTAAAAATGCATGCAGAAATTGAAACTGAGAAAGGTATAAGAAAGATGATGTCACAGTCAAAAGGACAATATACTTATTTATAAGCATCTTAAAAGGATGGTAATGGCAAACAGAAAAATGTTTTATAGATTCAAGTAAGAAGGAGAAAGGCAGACACCAGGAGGACATCAGGAGTGCGTAATGAAAGTTTTGTGGGAGTGCCTATGACAAGAAAAGCCATACAAAACTAAATTTACGGCAGGATGCTTTTCCCAATTCCAATGAGTCAGAAGGATATATCCCAGGCAATGTTTAGAATAATTCACATGTGTAATCTGCAAAATTTGACTGGTAAGTGATTGGACAGCATACAAGCTGTAATAAGGAATGTTGATGTGAATTCAGGAACAGCAGTAACTCCATACATTTCAGAACCTGGAGGAGGCAAGCAAAATACTGAGGGAAAGCAGTAGTAAAAACTCGTAAATACCTTGAATGTTTTCTTCATGAATGCCAGATTATCAAAACTGTATAGGCTCAATATTTTGTTTTGTTTAACAAAAAAACAGCCACAGTAAACCCAGGAAAACAGTCTGGAAGAGTACTTTGCCTTATTGAGGGAATAAAACTAGGACTATGAGTAGGAAAAATCTAACAAATAAGCATAATCCGTATGCTTGCAAAGCCTGATTCTTGAAAGCAAACCCACGTTAAATCACGGATATGAATAAAGACAAGTTATCTGGGTGGTTTAAAGAATCCTGTCATTCGTTTTTTCTTCAGATCTAATCAGAACTGCCATGCGAGCAAGATAAAAATCTGCTATTAGAGCAAATTGCTTGTGGCTTGCCTGAACAAAAAGTAGGTTTCTGCTGTTTCTCCAATGTATTGGACACAGCTGTTTAAAAAAAAGAGAGAGAGAGAGAGAGAGAGAGAGAGAGAGAGAGAAAATGGCTGCAGATTTATTGATGAGATAATCAGATGAGATTATTTTTAAAATACAGATGTAATGTTCTTTTCCTACTTACTTTAAAAGCTAACAATTTATCTTTCTCCTTTTCAGTTGGATTTTGATCTGCAGATTTCATGGGTTGGTTGGTGGAGTATCTGAAAATGCAACTATGTTAGTATTAAAGAAATTCTAGCTGTGTGGGCTGCAGAGGGATCCTGCATCTCCAGATGCTGTGTATCATCCAGTCAGTGAAACTGTGTGCTCCTAACAGAAAACAAAAGAAAGACTGAAACTCTGCAAAGAGTTCACTCTCTGTATTCCCGAAGATTTATATCAAATCTCAATTCATTGCCTGTCCACAAGATGTTTGGGAAAGAAAACAAAACTAAGACAAAATATAAAAAACAGCAATAACAACAAAAACCAGCACAAATCTCCTCACTTTCAAACTTCAGCATAATACTCATATATAAAAATAATAGTTTTTATAATCACTGATTTTATAGCTACTGCATACCACAGTTCATATAAATAAATACTGATTTTATAGATATTGATTTTAGAGACATTTATTTAGTTATTTATTTATTTGAGATACCTCAGACTTTTTTCTTCTAAGTGCTCTGTGCCATATCTGCTCTTGATGTGAAGAAGCTTAAGTGGAAAACTGCTTTGTCTCAGATTTCACTAGCCATAAGGCTTCCCATACCTCTTTTGTCCTTTAACCTCTAGGCAGGGGTCAGGAGAATAAACTGCCTTCCACTGTACAAGAGGAACAAGTCTAAGATGGCTTCATTTGGCTAAAAGTATACAGGCCTATGGGGCTGGATGACACGCATTCCTGGGAACTGAGGTAGCTGGCTGATGCAGTTGCCAAGCCAGTCTCAGTCATATCTGAAAAGTAATGGTTGTCAGGCAAAGTCCCCAGTGACTGGGAAAAAAAAAAAAAAAAAGAAAACATCACTTCTATTTTCAAGAAAGGGAGAAAGGAAGACCCACAAAACTACAAGCCAGTGAGCCTCTCATTTCTTCCTAAGAAGATGATGGAACAGATCCTTCTGGTTGAGATGCTAAGAGAAGACAAGGTGGTGACCAGAGACCACCAGCATGGCTTCACCAAGGGCAGACTGTGCCTTACGGCTCGGCAGCCTTCTATCATGGAGCAACAGTTTCAGTAGACAAAGATGGAGCAACTGATATAATCTGGACTTGTGCAAGGCCTTTGATACACATCACAATCTTATCTCTAAATTGGAAAGGTACAATTTCACGGGCATAACTATTTTCAGTATAAAGAATTGATTGGATGATCACAGCCAGAGGGTTGTGATCAACAGCTCTAAGTCCAGGTGTTGAGTGGTGACAATTTCTACCTCCCACATAATTGCCACAAGCATTAGGCTGAGTCTAGCACAACATTCCAGATAAATTAGAACTTTGCACCATTTGTTGCTTCCCCTAACTAACAAGGAATTGCTTAAGTAATACTTTCAAATAAAATTTCCATTGCATTTTTATGGCTAGCCAGCTGCATCTTCACCTCTGGCAGAATTATGAAATAAATTACAGGCAGGATGATCACTCCCTGTGATATGCAAAAAAAATGACAGCAAATTACAGCAACCTATTTTTCTAAAAGATTTACTTTCTGTGGACATCATGGTAGAAGACAGGTAAATATTCCTTTGCCTTTCCTTCCAGCAGCATTGATGAATTTTCAGCTACTGTGGCAGACCTGGTAAAAAATCAGTGTGAGAAAATCTGTTTTCCTGCATTTCAATTTGCTTTTATTCAGCTCATTCAGTATGGATGCAGCAAAAAAAAAATAATAATAATAATAAAATAAAGCTGAATAAATAAGGTAGAAGCTACACGCATTGAGGTCCCAGGAGATAATGATTTTAGTCAAATTTTCTTGAAGTAAACATATTCTCGGCAGTATTCTTCCCAGCCTCAGGCAAAGCTTTCCTAACGTTAAAATGCTTACCTCCAGTGAACAAGATAAAGGTACTACAGCAAATTTATCTCCTGTAAGTATAAATTTGAATGAAACTTGAAACAATTACCTTATTTTTGAGTAAACCCCTTTTGTGAAAAGAAATTTACATAGGGAGATTTAGTTCTTTGGTAACAATTGACTTTCTGATACCATTTTTCAAGCTCTTTTATATCTTCTTTTGTTCCATCCTTTTTCATACAATCAATTATTCCTGTGTTAGATCTATTTTTTTGTGTGTGTGTTTGTTTGGCTGCTGCTTGTCTATTTATTTATTATTTAATCACCCCAAATGATGCATGTGGATTTTTAACTGCAAAGGCCATTCACATATGCTGCTTTTCAAGTTTCTACATCCACCTTATACAGGATTAGCTGGAGTTTTTCTTGCACAGCAGTGGAAGATGGAATTGAAAATATGAACACCAGAAGTTTTAAAAAAATGAATGACAAAGGGTTATGGGTCTTTTTGTTTGTTATATGGATTTTAACACGATTTAACTCCCTTATGCATAAATTTCATACACTGTATCTTAATTTCAAGTTAAATTTCAACTTCAAACTTCCCGTTTTCAACTTTCATGTCTACCACATTTATGCTCTCAGGGCCCAAATGTTTCTAACCATGAACATTTTTTGTCATCATAGTTTTGCAGACCTTTCAATTAGTCAAAAGGCTTCAAGTTAGTGAATCCACAGTCTTCCACCTAACACACAATCCAGGTGTGCATTCCCACCCATAAGAGTGAGTACATCTTGGCTGCCCATTGGCACCAACACAGTATGCAGGAGCCTCCTGCCATCTGCCCCTGTTCTCCATCTCCCTCATCTCTCCAGCTCCCAGTTTTCTTGGAAAGAGAAAGGAGCTGTTTTCCTTTCACTACACTTCACAGTGTAGACAACATATGGCTCAAAACTGTGAAGCAATCTGCTCTAAGTCTGGATGCACCCTCAATAAAGTGCTTCACATTAAATTTATAGATTTAATTCTCTGGGGAGAGCACAGAGAGAAACCTGGTTCATCTCACCTACAGCCAATGTAAGCCTGGTTCAATCGGCTTGAATGGATTTTCTTTTATACAAAGGAAGAGGATAAATCATTTGTATATTCCTTTGCATATCCATATGTAGCTGATCATAATCCAGTCTCCTGTCTGTAATTCTTTTAGCTATGTATGCATAAAGAAATATGAAACAGAAGGATTTCTTCCCCCTTGGACAAATCAAATCAATTCCCCTGTTTTGTGTGCTAATGCTAATGCACTGCCACCTAGTGTGGAAAATCAATATAACAAATGCAGGAAAAGAAAAAAAGGTTTTGAAACACGGCAGATGAAATGTATTGGTCTCTCTTGAAATATTTCAAACACCACACATATCATTCATATCATAACATTATTCATTCTTCTGAAGGACAATACAAATAAGCTTTTCTTTTCATAGAAAACTTCTTGACTTGATAGATTGCAATGGTTTCCATTAGAATGTACTGTGACAGGACAGAAAAGCTCAGAGCCCACAGTCCATGTAGCTTCACTTGAAGTAACTTTGTAAAACTGGAAACAAAATCCTACAGTATTTAGTGGCAGGAATCTCGTAGTAAAAAACAAACAAACAAACAAGAAAAACTTATTGACTAGCTGAAACTTGATATCAAATTTATTATGCCAAGGCTTCATTCTCTAACTAAAAGTATTGCACATTATCATATGGACTACAGGATGAGATATCAGGAACTCTGAGTTTTGCCTCTCCATCTGCATTACCTGAAGATCTTCTTTCATTTTTTAATAATATTACTCTCCATGTAGACCTAAGTTTCTCATGTTTTGTCCCTGTGCAATTATCTGCAATCTTGTTCAATAGACACACAAAGAAATAAAACCTGTATTGCCTGTACAAATTTTGAGCTGCACATAAATGATCAAGGCAATGGAATTAACATATTATTTTACAGAAGTTACAGATTAGCTATAAAGATCATAAATACCTTCTTATTTCTACAGTGTACTGTAACCTCTATTACAACTGTGCTAATCAAGGGGTTTCATTACTCAAGTAACACTTTAATCTACTTTTTTTCCTGGAAAAAAAAATTATATATAAAATATATTTCATGATAATATGGTTGAGCTGATCTGATTATTCCATATCATCTGCACCACAACAAAACTCTGCTCTGAATCCAGGCTGTACCAATGTCTCTGGAAGTCCGCTAGCAAGATTCTGTATCTTGATTAAATACTTGTTACCTTTGTCTCTAATGTGGCAATGAGACAATTTTTCTATCCAGTCAGGATTGGAACATTATAATTTTTAAAGTAAAACATGCAGAAGGAAAATCTTGTAAAAAAGGTAGAACTCAGAAAGGAGAATACACAAAGGTAGAATCACTTTAGCATAACTCACTCTACTTGATAATACAACACATATATTGCATGGAGGATTTAGCACTACATAAAATGACTACTGAACATTTGTATTTTGACAACTGCATGTAGCCTGCGTGTGTATATTTGAACTGAATGCAAAGACTTCAAGATGTTTTCAACTAAGATTGAACAGATAACCCTTTGCTATGCAAAATAATCTAGGAATTCTTTTGTGTTACAAATCATACAGTAAATAAAATTACTTCAACACTAACCATGCTAATAAGCACATAGGATCACTGAGATATTTATCTGCTTAAGAATTTATGAAATAATGAAGGCCATATATAATATGGCAATAGCATCCTGAATCATGTTAGTATAACCTTCCATTTCTTAAACGTTATTTTTAAAAAGTAGTATCTTGCCAAGTGTTTAATGCTTGTCAATAATTTTATAAAGGAAAGCATCTTTCATAAAGTGCTTTACTTATACTTGTCTCAAACCACCATAATATGACTCAGTCAGAATACTGAGTGAGGTTATCATAGTTTAGCTAATGCTAAAATATTTATTGATGCCATAAAATATATACATCTAACTAAGGCAAATCATAACCTTAAATAACCTTAAATGAAAAAAAAATATTTATTGTGTTGCTAATTTGTTATTGTAGTTCCATTGGTAGTCTACAAATAAAGGTAGAAAGGGGAACTGAAATGTGCCAAAAACATAGATACTAGGCTTCTGATTCACATGATCACAAACACATAAAACGATTTTATTTTATAACATAAAGCAATTACGCAGCCTTCAAGTCTGTGAAGAAGGGCTTGAAGCTGATGACATAAACAGAATTATTAGAGCAACTAAATTCTGAAGAAACACCTGAAAGAAGTCCTGAGAGGCTGCCCCATGTGATCTGCTGAGAAGCTAAACTCCACATAACACCAACGTAGGGACAAAAGGGACCTGCTAAAACACCATGGCTGTTCTTCCTCTGGGAAAAAGAAAATCTTTTATAGTGAGGGTGGTGAGGCTCTGGAACAGGTTACCTAGTGTTGTGATTGATGCCCCTTCCCTGGAGACTTTAAAGGCAAGGCTGGATAAGGCTCTGGGCAACCTGATCTAGCTGTGGTGTCCCTGTTCATTGCAGAGAAGTTGGACTTGATGGCCTTCAGAGCTCCCTTCCAACTCTAAGGATTTTATGATTCTATCCCTTCCTCTCCTCTCTTAAGGAGAGATCCTGAGGAAGGGCATGGTTCACCCTTCTATGTAAGTCTCTGTGAAGAAAAGGACAGCCAAGCTGTAGAGTTTTAAACACAGTGTCATATAAGTTCTGTATAATTTTTAATGTAGACAGAAGAGAACGTATATTTAACACCATTATGACAGGCAAACTTTCTCTAAGTAGATGTAGGTGAACTCATAACAAGGTATTAGTACTAATCTGCCCAATTACCATGAATACTGGTGGAAAATACAGCATGTTAGCAAAACAAGCACTACCCCAGAGAATAACTTTCAATGAGTAAACATTTTAGCAGGTATAACTGTCAACTTCATTGACATTAAAATTGTTTTGACAACTTGCAACCGTTATAAGACCTGTCATAAGGTATTTTTATTATACTTCTTCTCCAAAACTATATATGTATATTTATCTATTAGATGTCAGTCAACACAAGCAATACTTCTGTTTTAATCTGCTGGCAGAGATTTTTTAACAGACAAAAAGACTCTGCAGCAGTGTGGGAAAAGCAAGAGGAACATCCACCACTTTTTTGCATAATTCTATTGAATAAATAGATATTTATTCAATATATTCAATATTTATAGATATATATAATATTCCATTTTGATGGAAAAAAAATTGAAGGAAATAAATTGTTAAAATATTTTAATAATTAACCACCTTGCTATACTGTTACACATTCATTCAGCTGGATTTACTCAGCTATACTGATGTGAACAACTGGTCTATGCATAAGACTGTCCCATCCGTCTAGGACAGAGTTCATGACTTTGAATATCTAGCGATTTCTTTTATGTATAATACAACAGATGAAACAACAGTGGTAGAAACCCATAAAAAATTTATTCTTTTGTCAGAGACTGCAATCAAGATTACCGCAAGATTACCATTTTTCTTTTGCATGAATTATGGGGATAGTTAAGAACACCATAAGACACACATCTACACTATAACAGGAATGGGGCAGCTACAACCTCCTTGGGCATGACAGCACACCCTTGATAGCATCCTTCCATTTTATTGAAGATGCACCACAATGGAAAATATGGTGGGTATGAAGTCTTCAAGCAGCAAGGAAAGGGAAAAGGTTCTAATGTATTTTTTTTCTTTTTTCCACATTGTGTTAGTTTTTCATGGTGATGAAACAGACATTGTGATAAAAGACTGTTAATAATTATGATCCAGTGGAACACAACTAAAATACATCACAAATAAAAAACCACAAAATCAAAATAGAAATTGCCCCAAAAGCTCAACATATTCCCCATAGCCTGGCCCACCAAAGGCAAAGAGCCCTGTGCATAATTTTGGCAGCAGTGATCAACATCAAGTCCAGTCCTACAGTTGTGTCCTATCCCTCGGGCAAAAAATAGCAAAAATTTGGAATAAATCTAAACACGTACTTGTGCAGAAAACACAGGTTTTACTCAGCACCCTCATAGCAAAAGGATTTACGAAGAAAGTGCTTCCAGAGCTCAGCCATCAAGGATATCATTAGACAGCCAACATTTACCCTAATCTCTCCAACAGAGAATGTCTTCTTCCTGTAATTAAATATGATTACAGATGCAGTTATTTAGGGGAATAATTTCACCAATTTAGACACCACTGCACATGAAAGGATGTGAGCGAAAACATGCATGTTGTTATGATTGGAGGCTGGGTTGAACACTAAGTTCATGTGAATCTATAAACTTGGTAGCTAATGGGATAAAACTTCAGGAATTCCACGTACTGAAAACCAACACATTTCTGAAAGTTTGTATCTTTTATCATATGCGATTCCAGAATTATTCTGAAGCTGAAGGATACTGCTATTTGTTATTCCAAACATTTTGTTTGCTTACTTTGTAAGGGGGAGAGGGTGGAGGAAGTGGTAGCTTAAGGAGATGAACTTTGTCTGTCTTTGTAACATTTAGAAATGGTATATTCACTTGTAACAACCCCAGAGACAAACTGACAGCAGGATGAAAATTAACAGGAAAAAAGAAAATGGTCAGAGATCGATGTTCATGAGTTACAATAGCACTGAAACAGGTTAATAGGCACATCTTTATGATGAACTGCAAATCGAAAATTAAACTCTGTGGATACAAGGAAAGTAATTTGTAATTCTGCTTGCAATTTTTGCATTTGTCTTAGTTACATTCCTTACATTTCTTTAGTTACTGTTTTTAATATGAGAAGCTTAATATATGGGTTACTCCAAAAAGCAGTGCTTCCTATTGTTTCCATGAAAACTACAACAGAAACAAAGAGCACAATATCATTCTCTGATAGGTCAAATTCTCAACTACAAAACACTTTTTTTTTTTTTCCTCAACACTGTCATCACCATTAGCAATGGATTTTTGAGAGCAGTGAACAAGAGCCTGCATGCTGTGCTCTTAAAAATCTTCATTTCTGACCAGAATATGGCTTTTCTTTCACAATGCTGTCACCACTGTTGAAATGCATGACCCACCACCTCACTGTGCCCCTCTGCTGAGATTTGTCACACAGTAACAAAATGTAGTAGAATACTGGTGAGAAGGTTACACCTCTACTGCCGTATTAGCAACATCTGCCTCTGACTGTCAAGGGCCAACATAATAACTGTAGGAGGCATTACTTTCAGAGCAGCCCTTCCACAAATACACACACACAGAGAGTTCTATGAACTGGCACTGTGAATGTATGTCACTCAAAAAGATATGAAGCCAAAATTTCAGAAAAGGAAAATGCAGGTACAAACTTACTTGAACCTGTTTTACCTTGCATTATATATAGCTGAATCATTTTGTTCTATTTTTTTCCCAAGTCCAAGTAGCTTTGATAATATTGATCACGCTTTTATAAGGTTGTATACTGCTATTCTTAAAATGGAGTGAGCGATATTTAAATTCCTAAACACTGGGAAGAGACAAGTATAGATGAAAAGGCAAAAATAGCTATGCCTCAGCTTTGTTTCAGACCAGTTGAAAAGCTACAGTAGACATTAACAACAGAAATAGTAGCAGCTGTCTGCAAATAACTGCCTATAAATGGGTTTCTGTTAAGAACTTAGCAAAAGAAAATATATTTGTTAAGAGAAAACAGAAAAAAAGTTGTTTAGCTTTGCCTTTCTCTACTGTATTCTGTCCACATTACACTGATCAAGTTATTGGCACTCTATTTTACAGACTTACTTTACCTGCTTTCTAAAATTTTTGTAGCTCATTTTCATGTTTCTTCATATTCATAAGTTTCAATGAAAAATGAAAGAAACTTAGATTAAGGACCAGAAGCATTAAAGAGCACTTCTACTTAAGCATAATGGATGTTTATCACTGTTACTGTGGTTCTTCATGTATGGTTGGTTTAGTTGGGACTGATTAACAAGTAGGAAGAACAAAAACAAAGACACCTAAGTTCAAATAAACTGTAAAGCTTTTCACATGATGAAAAAGAACAGTTTTGCACATATTTATGATGGCTATATATGCAATTCTGAACCTCTTTAAGGCAAGTCATCTCTAAAATAGATTTCCCTTTATACAAATATGGGTACCACCCCTTCCTTATCGTACTTGTAGAAGACCAAGCCTATATATTTGAAACTCTAAGTTTCGTTCACACTGTAACTTATTAAGGAGCACAGTTAGGAAAGAATAAGTAGATTTATCTCTGGCTTTTTGATATTAGATGTATCATGAATTGGATTTTTTTCAAAATCTTTTGCTAAATTTATGAAATTAAGAGAAAAAAAATTCTCTTTTCTGAAATTAAATATATCTGGAAAACAAAACCAAAAGTGCCTGTCCTGTCAATAAGGCATAAGTGCATACTCCTGTCAAACTTCTATCTTGTATGAGGCTTGCACCCAGCCTGCTTAGAGCAGAGTGAGAAAAGCACATGAAAAGTCTAGATCCTCAGTTCTGTAGAGAAGTGGAGAACTGACACAATCAGGTAAACAGAAAAACAAAGGAAAAAGCATTGGTGAAGGAAAGACAGATAGAAAAAATATGGGTGACCTTAATAAGTTTTTTTATTCTGGAAATGTGTGGTTTTATTTTCATGGGAAAGGTTAAGAACTCTTTGAACACTTAAAATCATATTGACAAATAACATTGCACTAAACCACTTCAATTCTTTCATATTTCACCATCTTTGCCTGAAAGTTAACCAGCTCTTTTTGGTCCTCTTACTTTCCATCAATGAATATGGACATGCTTGCAGTAGAGTTTAGACATTATTATCTTGAAGTATATAAAACATTTACCGGTAAAAACCTGCTAGAATGATAGTACACAATAATTTCTATGGAATTCACTGGCATAGTTATAAATCTCAAAAGAACCAGCAAATATCCAAATTCAATAGAAAATAAAGCAATTTCACTATTAACCTAAGTTGCAGAAGTCTGTTTGCAACAAAACATGACAAGAATCCCCGAGTACCAACTCTGCTGCCTCTCTGGGAATATTTGTTAATATTGCCAAAGTGTAAATCCCAGTAAGGATGAGGGAGAGAAGAAAAAAGCATCTGATATAATAGATAAAATATACTGATTTCATTTCTGAATATTTCTTTGTGCTACTGCAAGAAGAACATCTGTACTTATTATGTACTGTGTAACTGAAACATAATAAGTAAAGATCTGGACTATTTAATTCTGTTAATAAGAATTAATGACAGTGTTGATTTCACTCTTTAGTTTTTCAATCTTTTCCTTTTTCCCCAAAGGAAATGTGCAGCATTGGATGCATTAGTTATTCTTATAGTGTGCATTCACACTTTGGATAGAGTTGTCTCTGAACTGAGTGATTCATAGTTTAAGAGGTGTTGTAGAATCCATTCCAAAAGGAAGCTTTTTTTTTTTTTTATTCTATAATCCACTTTGCTTTCCTAACTAAGTGCATATCACTAAAATGATAAAACAGGTCAGGCACAGCATACTCAAGTGCTACAAACAGAACAAGCACACAGCCCAGAGGCACGGCAACCACCCAGAGGTGATAGTCCCCCAGAGGCAGTTGCTGTCTCTGTGCCTCTTTTGCTTAGAGACCTTGCAATAGCATTCACGCATATGGGGGAACTACCAGAAAGGGAACAATTGAATTTTGATCCAACTACTAGCAGTTGCAAAAAGATGTTGAAAGAATAACTGTAACAGCCATAACTGACAGTGGTCCTGACACAGCTTATGACCTAGCAGTTACCCAGAGGGCAAAGAATTGATAAATATGCTGACCCCAACCTTTGAATGCTATTTTGTGCAACTCCAGCAAAGACAGTAGCAAGATAATATTCCATAACAAAGAAAAAAAAAAACATTTTTAGAGTTCTGTGTTCATCTTCTTGCTAGCAAAAATGGAACACTCATTGGCCCACTATGATATTTACAAATGTGGTGAAATCCTGTAAGTATTTAGAGAAGCGATTACATAAATGGGGTGGCACCTTGCAGCAAGATGCACCCTTTTATTCAATTGTCTTCTGAAACTAAATCAACAAGTAACAAATGTTTTCTTAACACATTCTGATAAAATGCAACCATAATTGAATGACATTAACAGCTACAAGTGCCATGAAAACTATAAATCATTGCTGCTTACCACCTGCCAGGATAGCATATACTACAAACAATCATGGCATCACATAATTACTCACATAGTTTGAATCCCACTTCATGTGAAAGACTGGTGAAAGACTATTTGGTGCTTCAGTTTCCATGAAGGTTCATATTGCAACTGTGAATGGGTTCTGATTGCAAGTTTCACATGCTATTTACAACTAAGCCCATTTGGCTTAGCATGAACCACCTTCCTTTAAAATCCATCCTGAAGCATTTGAATTGGTAAAGAAAAACAAGATTTGCCAGGTAATTTATTTAAAAGGATTTTCCACTACACTTTCAGAGGCTTGGTTCATAAAAATGTCATTAGTATTTCTGCTGCTTTAAGTAACCCACATCTAGTGATGAGAAACAAAATAAAATCATCCTGAGATCCAAAAATAAAAACATCCTAACTTAGTAAGCAGATGTTATCTGGTATAATGACTCCAGATTAGCATAACAGTTATATCAAGCCTAACAACCCTCAACCAAATAATCTCCCTGCGTTGTGGAAAAAATCCCATTGACCAAGGTCAACTCATCCCTGTAACAGACTTACATGACTCCAGCAATAGAGCAATCCAAAGCTGGAGACAGAAAATGAGGGGGTAGCCTGGAGCACAGCCATGTTACTCAATTCCCCTGTAGTGGCATCCAGGATCCATCCAGCTGCTGATACAGTGCTAAGCTGGTTGGGAGCTAGAGCAGGAACCACAGTGGTTCTGAGGAGAGGTAAGGCAAAAATCACCTCTCATACTTTCCTCTTGCGTGCATTTAGATGCTTGGCTTAATTTGCCATTATACTAGCGGCCCACCAAAAAGTGATTGCTTATTTCTGGTTACATTGTTTAGGTCTGCTGAAGTTCACCTGTGAATAGTCTCTTTCTTTCTACCACTTCTTTCCTCATGCATTAAGCCTTTCATCTTTAACAGCTTAGAGAGGTATCTGACTGGCTTTTCATTTCTGCAGATCTGTGTCTAAATGCAGAACTGTAGCAGGAAGAGGATAACATGAGTATTGTTCAACCCTTTCTCTGTGCAGTGCTCAGTGAATTCTTGTTCACTGCACTAATTCTCGTCACAGTATAATGAATTTGGTATTTACTGTGAAAGAAAAAAAAGCAGCAGCAAAATTACCCTCATATCACACTGTGAAAGCAAATACATTGCAAAATATATTTGATAAGCAGTAATGTTTTAATTTTAATTCATGAGGCTGGAACAATATTTTATGAAAAACTTCTGTATATAAATTCTGTTCTTGAACAGTAGATAACTAGAAGTCCATGTTGACAGTAAAGAAAAAATAGGATATGACTTGCTCATCCCACTATTGAAAGGCAAACATTTCCCTGCAACTACTGCCATAAATCCTTGAAAATGCATGAAGTGTTCTGACATCAATAAGCAGTTTTCCTGGAAAATATCACAGATCTAGCAAAGTCAGCTTCTCTAACACTGGAACTCTGTTCCCAAGCAATGCACAAAAGTACAAGCCTGGAAGAGTTATCAAAACCAGTGTTTCCATTTCCAAATACCATAAGCTGCTTGTATCAAGGCATCTGTTACCTAGTATTGATCCTGGTATAAATAGCCATAACAGATAACCACCATGTTTACTTTTCAAATACTTTGCAGCAGTACTAATCTTCAGCTCCAAGCATCGCCATAGTTCAACATTAATTAACAATAGAACTTAATTTTTATAAAAGCAGATTGCAAATATAATGATTAAAATGAAATCACAAGTCATTGTACTGAATTTTACATACTTCAATCATAAAATTCAATAGATTCCTCCTATAGTTGTTCTGTGCAGCAGGGTCTTTGCAAACTAGCTACAAAGGAATTCAGGGTTTTGTTTGTTTGTTTTAAATTGAAAAGCAGAATTTGTTCTAATTTCTTTTTCATTTCACATTTTAAAAATCAGTCTCTCAAACTGAATTGCTTGATTGAAACTGTGACTGCAATTTCAACTACAATTTCAGTAGTTCAGATTATCTTACTGCATCAAATGGCAAGATAAGATATTTTCATAATATTAATTTGAGTGTACTCTTCGATTCATCCCTCTATGTTTGGGGCATGTATTTTGGAAGAATTGTAATAGAAATAAATAATAATATACTCATTATAAGTAATATTAAAGTTGAACTGGTCTCATAAAGCAGAATATCCTGAAGTTTTTTTTATCAGTCCTCCAAAGTAACAGGACTACCTGGAGAATCACTTTAAATTTTAAAAGTCTTTGTGCAATAGTCCTTCTAGGATCGATGTTTTTAAGCTTCCCTACATTGTGCTTGTGATGCAAGAAAACTTGATGGATTGAATCACACTTCCCTCTAGCACTCCACAGAGATTCAGTATTGTGTATTTTACTTCCTGGCTTAGCCTCCTCTCTCTTCTAAGCCTCGTTAGTTCCAAGTAACTTCATTTTATACACACACAAAGGCAAAAAAAAGGAAGAGGAAAGGGAAAGTGTCACATCTTGGACCCTCCCTGCAGCAAAACTACCATCAGTTCAGCAATGATGGATGGATAGCAGCTTGGCTTGGTATTGCCACAGACCACCCACTGGATGGTTCTCTGACAACATTCCCTCAGAACAGCTCAGGTTTACCTGCCAACCCACCATCCCCACGCTATCCCAGTGTGATGTTGTAACTGAATTTGGGCCAATGTATTCTCAGAGTGCTAAGACCAAGCAAAAAAATATGTGCCAGAAGTTCATGCAAATGTCACCTGTCACAAACAAAAGTAGGAGACTAAGAAGCAGAAATATCACATATAGAATAGGAACACTGAGACAGAATACAAGCCAAAGTTTTTTTCCATGAAACATTACTGCATTCTTCTTAGAATACGCATGTCAATTCAGAACAGGAAGCTTCCAGCTGAGCACAAGGCTCTCAGCACCCATAAGTCAGATTGCATAGCAGATGTTAAATGCAAAATCCATTAAGACCAATTAGATTCTGCAGAAGAAAAAGACTACATAGTAATAGCATGCACAGACAATGCTGCACTATACAACCATATCAAGAGATACAGTGAAACACAAAAGAAAGACAAAAGCTTAAAAATGCAAATTAGTCTTTCCTCACAAAAAGACCTGCCAACAGAAGGCCTGCTGAGCTGCCGGCAGCCATGTGAGGCAAGGTCCCCTCTCTTCTGGCCTCCTTTTCCACCTAGGTGGAACTTCTGTGAAGACTATCACCTACTGCACACCAAGTAGCAATTAATTAATCAGTGGTCCTGTACTGCAGCCCAAACCTGTAATGAAGCAAAAGAACTTGGGCCCCTTTCCCAAACTGCATACACACTTCATGTTTTATTAACAGAAGTAAATCACTCTTCTGTTCACTAAGGTTAGAGCTTCCTTAGCTTAGAGAACATAGGTAGCCATCAGGCTCCGATTTTTATTTTTTGAAATGAATTATGTAGCCTGAGAAAGACTGTTTCTGTACTTGTCAGGACGTACTGCCAAAATCTGAAGCATTATCTCAAACAAGTCCCCGTTCTTGAATTGGAATTAGGCTGCAACAACTTAATCCATTCATGGATACTAAGCAATCTACAAATTTAAGTAAAACATGTATAGTATAGATAAGTTTAATCAGCCACAACATTTAGGAAAATAATTTCTATTTTTTAAAGAAGTGAGACAGCCTTTTCAACTCAAAATACCTAATGAAGTTAGAGATATACTAGAAACAGAATTGAAATCTATTCCTGAAGCAGAGATGAAAGGCCATCTTTGGCCTTCAGATGTTCCTTAGAAGCACTCAAAAATCTATTCACAATCCAAGGAAATGGGTGGAATGCATATATCCTCATGTATTTTTTCCAGACACCTTCAGAGTCATCCACATTTCCTCAGGAGAAACGATCTAAGAGGAAGAGGACTGAGTGGCTGTCACAGAGTCACAGACCAACAACTAACAAAGTTGCTGGTTGCAGATGCTCATGCTGTGTATGAAGCTCTGGTTTTGTGAGTAAGTACAGGAATAGAGTCCTCACAAATGCTCTTGGAAAGACTACAGCCAGTAACCCTGACCAGTCTTCTCATGCCAGCATGGAGCAGGCTCACATGGTTTTCTACCCATTTGACAGACTTCTGAATTGGGCAAAGCTACAACACAGACTCGATACACCTAGGGATTTCATAATAAAGCATTATTTCTATCAGAGGGTTCCCATCAAATGGGCACTTAAATAGAAAAAAATAAAACATGTTAAAATTACTTAAAAGGGTTTCTAAATGCATAACTAGGCAATCAAAATGACGTTCACTTTCTTTTCAGCCTGTATTAAATCAGCCAATTTTCGTATCCAGAAGTAGGAAAAACAGTTAATATTAGGCAAAACCAAAAATTTTTTGTTAAGTATCAAATTCAAAAATTAGCTACCTGCTTCACTTTTTATAACACAGTAAGCTGAAAGACTAAAAATCAAAACAAAACAGTGTTGTACAACATCCAATTCATCCCTGGCATTATTCCACATAAATCAGTGGTAATACACTGGGGATTAATTTGGAACACTGATCTGAATTAGAGCACTGCTCTACACAGCAGCCACCTCATAACGCACATATATCATAACACAAAACATTCTAAGCATCACAAATGCCCACAAATAATTATGTACCTAATAGCCTATGTCTGAGCAAACAAGGGAGGCCATCCCATAGTTTTCACAATAACAGCAAGGAACTTCTATTTTTAAGAATTATTACGTACCTCTTTTTCCAGAATGGATAATTAATTATCACATATTTTACACCACTAAGTCCACTCAGAAGAATGCAAAGCTCCTCCAACAACTCAGTTTTTACCTTTCCTAATTAGATATGACCAGCTTGCTAGGTTACATAACGAACCTCCAAAAACTGTTTTAAAGATTGATTTGAAGTTCCCAAGTTTGTTCAGCAAAAGGTAGTCCCCACCTATGTAACACACATAACACAGCAGTATTAAGTATTTAATGAGTTTCTCCTCTGAATAGAAAACCGTTCACATTCACGGTGACTAGGTCCAGGAGCAAGTGGGTCGCTGCTGCTGGGGCTGATGGTCGCATCCCTACTGCCACAGGGACAGGTGATGCTGAAACAACCACTCAGGCAGTAGAGCCCACACGAAGGCTCGTGTACCCGGAGAACAGCTTTCTGTTCGCAGGGATTACTCAATTCTCCGAACACACGCGAGGCTTCAGGCTGACCTCTGCCTTTCAAAGGCGAACCTCGGCTGGGGGCTGGTGCTTTCCACCCAGCTGTGCTCCATCAGCCCGAATCCTGCCCTGAGAGACTGACCTAACGCCACCCCACCAGGGGACTTCTCACCTACGAGAGACTCGCAACCGCCGGTGCTACGCGGAGCTAACCACCGTTGTTACCTACGGGCTGGGAACACGCTGCAGTTTCCATGAGTTTTTCTCCCCTTTCAGGCAGGCTTCTCACCCCCCGGACAGCTGGTTGTGCCCTCGCTGCCTGCCTCATCACCCAGCGGCAGCGTACCCGCTGTCAGAACCCTGCTCAGTCCACAACTAAGCCCACAGCTAACGAGAGACTCAGCAGTAACATCACCCCTCTCCTTCCCCCCCGGCCTCGCTCCGCTGATCGGGGACGGGACCCAGCGCGACACCTCCGGGAGACCCCGGCACGGGGCGGAGGCCGTTCTACCCCGCACGGACACCTCTGGGAGGAGAGGGTAGCCCCGATATTCACGCGTGTACATGAGGGGAAGGCTCCGGAGGTCCCAGGGAGCACTTACTGAAGAAGATGTACTCAGTGTAGCTGCTCCAGATCTTGTCGTCCCGGTACTGGTTGATGAAGGCGGCAGTGCCGGTGGAGTTGCAAGCTACCATGTGGAAGCCTGCCTCGGAGAGCCGATCGAAGGCTTGCTCTAGGTAGGTGAACTTGAGGTAGAAGCGGGAAGTATACTTCTCGGGGGGGCGATCGGGGTCGCGGCTCTCGTTTAGGGTCTCGCCGAAGACCTCCTTAGCCAGGGCGATCCTGCCGCACACCATGATGCGGGCGACGCGGCGGAACTTGGCGTCCGCCTGGTTGTCCCGCACCGTGGTGTAGGAGCCGCGGTAGCCCACCGTGAGGAAGCCCGAGCGCTTGTCCAGTCCGGCCCGCTGCAGCCGGTCGCTGCTGCCCTGTGAGGTGCTGTCCTCCAGGTCGCTTTGGCAGCCCTCGTCGTTGAGCGAACTCTGCTTGGTGACCTTGGGCGAGAGCAGCTTCACCAGGTCGCCCAGCTGGAAGTATTCTGCCTCCCGCAGGAGCCGCTCCTTCTCGGGGAAGTGTTCGGGCAGTGCCAGCTGCTTGTCCCGCAGGTAATCCAGCACGTACCTGAAGAGGAAGCCGTCGCGGTCGATGAAGAAACGCGCCCGGCTGTCCCTGGGCAGCTGGCGGGCCGCTGCTGGGCCACCCCGGCACGGCGAGAACATGGTGGCCAGCATGCTGTCCGGGACGCTGAGCAGCGTGGAGTGCCTCGTCACGTACACCTGGCCCCCCACGTTCAGTTCTACAACCTCGGGGAACGGCGAGCCCGACGGCCCCGACACCATGTCGCTGATGGGCAAGATGCTGCCGCCCGCCTCCTTCAAAGCCATGGCTGCGAGCGGGCGGCCGCGAAGGAGGGTCTCCCTCCTAAAAAAGGCAGCCTGAGGCCTCCCTCCCCTTCACCCACCCCACCCCTCTTCCTCCTCCTCCTCCTCCTCCTCCTTCCCCCCACCTCCCGCCGCGCCCGGAAGCGCCCGGACGGAGCTGCCGCTCCCGCCGCCCTCCGGCACCGCACCGCGGCTCCGGGGTGCGTGGCTCCTGTTCTCTTCTACCCGCGGAGCCCCTCACTGCCCCGCGGCAGGACGGGCCCTGCCCCGCGCTGCGCTCCGCCCGGTGGTAACGGGAGCCGCGGAGTACCGCGCTGCTCAGCGCCGAGCGGCCGCCGGAGTCGGCTGCCACTCGGCAGAGCGCTGCCGTGCTGCCGGGCGCTGCCCAGGAGAGAGCCAAGCCCCTATCCCGGCTCCTCCCCTTCGCCTCGGCTGGTGGCTTTTTCGGTTCGCTTTGGATGTTTTTTATTTATTTATTTTTCCCCACTTAAATTCCTCCCAGCCTCCCCCCTCTGCCTCCCTTATGCTGCTGCGCCGGTCGGTGCTTGTGGAGTTTTATCGCCGCAATGATGGACATATATCCAGAAGTAGCATCCCAAAGGGTGCATGTAGCAACGTTTTTCACTGTGTGTCAGCACACCTTTACCGGGAGGAAAGGGGAAGAATTTAACTGGGAGCATCACAGGGGCTGTGCCAAAGTGTAGGTCTAACAGACCACACCGGGATGCAACACTGTGTTTGCTGTCCTGCTGCTCCCCTGAGCACAGCACACACTGAGCTTTGTTCTCAGCACACTGTGGCAGGAGCTCAGTGAGCTCTCTGGCTTGACAATGGCATTGGGGTGATTTAGAGCAGAAAAGAAAGTCATCTGCCATTACGATCCAGGTGCCAAGCACAGATTTTGACTTGGAACACATAATTGCCTGATTGTTGGCTGTGTTCTGCTCTGTTTAAACAGTAGATTTTTATAATTTTTATTTATCTGTTCCTAGCTGAAGCCACAGCTCACCTGCTTCCAGATTCCTGACATGTGTGCTTTCAGATAGGGCTGATAGAATGCACCAAAGTGCCTGGGTATTGGAAGGCAGACATGTGATTGCTCTTGCCAGTAAGAGTTGGGGCCTGAGACTGACAGGGGATGTGCCAATGCCAGATCCAAGTGCAATTCCACTCGGCTGGATAGTTTATGTATGGCAGCCCTCCAATTTTGTTGTTTATGGTTCCTTAAAAGTTAAGGATTCAAGCATTAATTGTACCATATATAAGTGGGAGCCCATCCTGTTCATCATTTAAATATGACTGCACATCAGGCCCAGGCATTAAAGACCTAAATTCTCAGGTAGATCGTTGTCATCTGTTACCTCCTCACTGGAAAGTGCTGGTGAAGATGAGGAAGTTTCCTCACCAATCACCTGAATCTTGGTTGTGTTCTCTAACTTATTTGTCCAGACTTTTAATATGCTAGCACAGATATCCCTATGGCACTCCACCCTATCTGTCACTGAATCATTGAGGAAAAGACCTCTAAGCTTAGCTAGTCCAACCATCAAACTGTCCCATCATGTCCACTGACCATGTCCCTCAGTGCCACATCTTCATGTTTCTTGACCACCTCTATGGATGGTGACTCCACTCCTCTTTGGGCAGCCTGTGCCTCTGCCTCACCACTCTTCCCTAGGATCCCTCCTTCAAGGCAGGATCAATCAGTCCATGGTGCTACCTTCTTCCTCCACATCGTCCAAATCAACTAGGTTATCCTTGTAAGAAACTCTTACAGATACAGGTATGTGTTTACTGCTGCTCAGTTCTGAAATGGAAATTAGGATATTAGGAGTTAATCCATTTACTTGGCTTGCAGCCCAGCCAGGTGTTGAACTGATGCACACGGAAAAGGTAACCTTGCATTTTAAAAATGTTTCTCTAATCTCTACGGTGAAATTCTATTTGGTAATAAACTGTTAACATTTAAAGTTTCTGGGAAAGTGAGGTGAAGGCCAGAGCTTCCTTCATGAGTGACTTGTCCCCAAGCAATAATTGAGATTGGAACAAATATTTTAGAGATACATTTCAACCTTATTTTAAAACAAAAATAAAAACCTGTTACTATCCAAGGTTATTCCTGCTGTTGCAGTCTTATATAGTTGAATAATAAAAAATGAAAGATTCATAAACTCTTTTGAAATTAAATTGCAAAATACATCATATTCCCCTAGTGAAAATGAACAACAAAGTAGAAAATAACATTTAGGAGAAGAATAAACAATGAGATTAGATGCTTAATCGGAGGTTCTTAGAGAGAGAATTATGAAAACTCGGTAAATCCAGTAACTGAATAAATTAAGCAATTTTTTTAGCAAGATGAGTCTTCTGGCAGACTTCCAGTGCCGTCAAAAGGAATTGTTGCTCTGTCCTGAACTGTAGAATCAGACAGGAAGAGTAGTTTTTCATGCAGAAAAAAAAATTAAAAAAAAAATCCAGATGATTATAATGAAAAAGCCTGTAATAATTACAGAAATCATCTGATAAGCATTTAAGATGATTATGTTTTCTTTCAAAAAGTCATCAGCCCCCCAAAATGGCATTAAAATTGTAGACAAGAGTGTGACAAACTGCCAGCAGAATCATATTTCTAACAGAACTGTACTCCAGCTCAATAAATCCTGAAAAATTTGGCCACTTGCATGGTTCTCTCCTCTTCTTGTTGTCATTTTTGTCATTGTTTTTTAGTTCTTAATATTTTCATATTAAGAAGTTGTAGATCATTCTTGTTCTGTTTGATCTTGTTCCCTATTGGCAACAAAGCACCATTCCCAACAAATGACTTTTTCTTTTCTCAATTCATTTTTTTTTCTAGACCCAAATTAATCTTTTTAAACCTTAAAGGTACTTCTATGTAACACTGCAATTTTCCAAAATGATTAGAACTCTGTCCTACAAGAGTTTAAAAATTATTTTATTTATGTGATTAATTCTCAGAGTTAAATGGAAGTACACATATAAATTTAGTACTGTGGGAATTTGTACCTTCAGGACCTAAACAACATTGCAAGTGTACACAACATTTCATACATTTAAATTAGTATTATAGATTATTTATTTGCACTGTTGGGACTAAAATCAAGGAAAACTAATCTGCACGCTTGTTTCTGAGAACTTTCTTCTTTACAGTCTGTAGTAATTGATTGTTCTAATGTGAGTTGGATTTTGAAAAGTAGCTGGTGGTTATTAATGCTTCAAAGATTATGCATTCTCAGGGAAAAAAAAATTGCTGAGAAGCCTTTTCAGACACGTTAATCAAGAAGAATTTAGCAAGTTTTGCTTCTCAAGGACTGGAAGTTTCATTTACTGACAGCTAATGTTTTCTGAAAGTATTTATTCGTACAAAGGTTACCAGTGTTAAATGAGCTCCGCTGTGCTGTGGCTGAAGTGATTTGTTTGAATGATTCACTGCATCAACTGGACAAGCTTCACCTGATGAGCTCTTAGGATCCAGAGTCACTTGTGGGAGTTAGAAAAAGCTTGGTCTTTTGTACTGTATCCATTTAAACTATTCCCATACTACGCCACAGTACAAAAGAGAAGAACACACACAAAAAGGATAAGCTCAGGAATTATAAATCTGCCTAAGTTCTTTATGATATTTCACTTATTTTTAGCCAAATATACATGAGAATAATTTATGGTGTTACTGGATTTGTTACATGAAAAATTCACTATTTATTTTCCTTCATTAAGGCTAAAGCAATATAGCAGTCTGAATTAGCATTCCCAGAGTACTTAGGCATTTAGTTCCTTCTCAGAACAGAAATGTACCTTCTTTGTGAATTTAAACTAACCGAAGTCTAACTAAATTCTGACTTCACTGTAGCAAGTTCTACATTTAGCATATTCTGCATATAAACACCCTTTAGCAAGAATGTGTTAGCTCGTTAATTAGGCTTAATAGCCTGAACAGTTATGCAAGTGTAACCTGAGTATAACAGTGATGTTTTTCTCACTTTTCTCAGTGTTGGCTATATTTAGCATTTGAATGTACTATTATTTTTCCATTTTCATTCACATATCTTTTTAAAAAACCCTCTTTAAAATGTTGATCAGTGCGAAGGGATTTTCATAAGAATCCTGCATCCTGACATTCCACTCAGCTTCTCATTTCTTTCTTATTCTCAAGCAGCAGTTTCCCAGAGCCTGCTAACATCAAGAGCCTGACAGAACATACTTGTATAGGTACCACAGTGTTTCATTAGAGCGATGTTAGATTACTTCACTAATACCTGGGTCCTGAATATTAAACAAGTAATATGGTCGCTTAATATAGCAAGAGTTTTGATGCAACTATGCTTTTTGCTATCCAGGAACCTCTCTAGCTGCTACTTCTTTATGAACCTAAGTTGAAGCAAACCGAGAAGCACCAGAAACCCAGATAGCAAGTGTATGTGGTGGTATGCCCTTGTGCTGGGACAGCTACAGCCTGACTGTAACTGTTTTGTCAATAAAAATTTTGATTTTTCTGTTTTTGATAGATTCTATGGAATCATAGCTCCCTTTGGCTTCAGTTTGTGTCTGTGGTACTTGGGAGTTCATATAAGTAGGCACTTAATGTCTGAGTGGGTATATATCTGCAGTCTAGCACGTGGAAATTAATGCAGTGGTGTTTATTTCAGGATCTCCCTACAGTGGTACAAATTATGGCTCCACTAAGCTCGGTATAGATTTTTTCTGTTTGCTGTAGGTTATCTAACATTGGAATGGATGATGATAACGATCTTTTCCTTCTTCATTAAGGGAGAAAATATCAAAGACATTATAAAACGCAGTACTTGAACAATTCAAAATCATACTTGAGTCTTTACATACACAAACCCAATAATCATAATGTTTCTGGTAATATCACAATTTGTCATATTGTATATCAACTTTTCTGTTGGATGAGTGAAAAAGGAACTGCTGGGCATGGCTGATTCTGCAAAACACTTAAGGCCAGATCTATAACAGGATATGCAAGACCTTATCATGATTCAATGGAATTCATATGAGCAAAGTGTCTAAACGGGAGGTAAGTGCTTCAGTACTATTTTGAGTCTGCACATATAAAAACTTTTGCAATCTATAAAAAGCCCCATTGTACATGATGGGAGTACTGATCAATGCAAAAGTATTCACTTGTTCTGCAGTATTGGGAGATTATACTAAGTCTTCTGTTTTAGTTACACTGGTATTTCATTAGCATGAAACAATATATAGTGAATAAAGTAATAATTCATAATGCTTTAGAGCTTACTGTCTACACATTTTGTTCTGGAAGAGACAGAATAGCACTGTGGAATATGAATTTCTGTTTATAACTTCTATATATTTTTTCTTCCTTCTTTATGTACTTGATACTTTCTTCCTAATGTTCTTTTGAAGAACAAAATCAGAATATAAAGATAGAATTTCTTTGTCATGCAGGGAGCTGCATTCAGAAAAGAAAGTTGCAGAATGGATTATAATGATAAATTAATGATAGGTTTAAAGTAAAAGAAAAATTATGAAAGTGGCAAGGCTCCAACGAATAGCACAGTAAATTTAACATGTGAATGCAAAAATAAGTATTAGCTATGAATAGCAATGTGCATTTGATTTTTCACCCAACAAAATTGTTGTCACCAGTGCTGGTCTGCCCCAAAGGATTTAGACATGTTTGCCTCCCACTTTTGTGAAGACAGTAAAAAAATGAAGTCAGGATTTTCACAGGTGTACTGGAAAATAGAAAAAAAACAGACACACAGAAACACAAGTATAAGAGGGCAATAACACCAAGCAAGGCATATTTCAATTCAAAGACTGTACCATCATTTTCTTCTTACTGTCATCTTTTTAGATTATTTCATGTCATGACTGACATTCTTGTTCTGTTTTGTAAGAACAGGCCTTCTTATTGATCATATATATATGTGCATTTTTTGTATTAAAGTATGTTATGTAAACTGCTATTGTGAATACCCACAAACTCCCACAGAACTTGTGAATAACTAATTCACTGTTATAGGCTTTTTATATCAAATAAAGGAATTGTAGGTATATTGATTCCTCCTGTCCTTGACTGGTTTAATACATTTAGTGGGGAGAGGAAGGACTTCTGGAAATTACCTGAGTGTGCCAGTACTCAAGAGTTTATTTGTATTGTGCTGTCAGAAGAGTATCTTATGATTGATAAAGTAGTATCTTACAGTCAACTGAATATATTTAAGAAAACCCAGTTGAATGTGGCCTGTCTAGCAAATTTGTGCATAGGGATGGTGAAAACAAAAAAAAAAAAACCCAAAAACTACAGAGTAAATGTTAACAGAAAAACGAGCTTTTGTAGTGGAAATGTGATATATGAGAGATTAATGGGGAACATATAGACATTAATTTACAGTAATGTAAGCTCAATACTAAAAGGCTGTTAAAATGCCAATATAAAAATGAAAAGATGTTTGAATGTGGGTAGCAGAATGAGAGAGCTAGTCATATGAGGAAAAGTAGGATAGTACAGGCATAACTTAAATATGGCTTGAAGATTACATTAACTGGGCTATTAACAATGAAAAATACACTTTAGATGAAGCCAGCAAAAATGTGAAATGGGAAGATTGCAAAATGGGAAAACTGCAACTTCCCTATAAGTAACTGCTTTTTGGAATGCAACTACTTGGTACCCTTTTACTTCAGGGCAGATGACCTGAAAAAGAGTGTGAACTGTTTTTCTATCAGCTTAAACTAGCCATTGAATTCAATGTGCATGGCCATGCCAGGAGAGAAGGGTTTCTTTTTTTCTTCTTTTCCATGGTAGATCATCATATCAACATTGATTTTCTTGGTCTTGAAGTGAAGAACAGTGGGCCCCTGGCAATTCCTGAGGCTGCAATATCATTAGGGGTTGAATTTGAATAAGTCTCAGAGAATAAACGATTTATAGGAATATTGTAAATTCTGCCTTTTCAGAAAGAACAACTTGAGTGTGAAATGACTGAGGAAATGAAAAGGTACATGGAAAGGTCAAGAGAGCCGTAGGAGTAATGGAAGATTTTCTTAACCTAGTCATAGATTTGAGAGAATCAAGTGGAAGAAATGAGGCTAGTAGTGTATATGTGAGGTAAAACACAGACACAGTTTTCTACGTAATATGTTTTCAAATACTTTGAACAAAAATACTGCTGAGAATCACAAAACCTACAAATGTGAGGGAGAAGTAAGTATGGAAGATATCAAGCTTAAACCTGAAATTAAAACTAAAGATAGAGGTGAAACAGAGATGTGTTCTATTAAAAATCAAACATAGAGAAACTAAGAATTGAAAGGGCTGAGGTACTAGGGACCTCAGAAGATAATTAAATACAATTATTGAACATACTAAAAGTAGTGGGTTCTAAAGTTAGGAATGAATATAATAAAAATTTTACTACTTAAAATACAAGTAAATTATTAACATAGAATTAAGAACGTTGCCATATAATTATGGATTTGACTAATAAGCCTTGAATTAACATTAACATTGATTGCAGTTTTATGAAGGTTACTTTAACTCTTGAAATATTATTAATGTTGCTCGTTTTTCTATCTGCTGGAAATTGGAAATTGAAAGATCATATTCTTCAAACAACAAAACATTCAAATCCACCTGACTTTAGGAGGTAGACTTTATTTATTCTTTGTGTGAATTTCACACTTGTCTTAAACTGTGGTTGTCAGCCTGTGCTCTGTCAGCTCTTGGAGGGTCACCAAAATGCAGCTAAGGTAAGCAGAATTCATGCAGTGAGGTTGAAGTTTACTACACAGTAGGTTATACCTCCTTGCAGGGATTGCTAATCACAAAATGTTGAAAACATCACCTTAACTGAATACAAATCACGTCCTCCTCAGAGGATGTGCAAGTGGCCTACATAATATAATCTCAGAGCTTTTTATAATGTAAAATTATCAAGTATTTTCTTCGATTCTACAGTGAAATGTTTGCAGCACTTGAGAAATTAAAAGTTATCATGGTAAGTCCACACAGAAAAATCTACTGGATGTACCTTCGCTGCTCCTGTCTACTCTTGCAGGAATGTAGTGTGCAGTTCTTCAAGGCTCACATCATTTAGAGTGGACCAGAGATTGTTTCAATATATGCAATTATGTAAGCTGACCTAAAGCTATCTTTAGTTCTCATGTATTTTTTGCTGTGCAACAAATTACTGCCAAAACCTTTTGTAAGTTGGAGTGAGTTAGAGAAGAAAGCAGGAAAAAGAAAAAAAAAAAAAACCCTTCTGTGTGATTCTGTTGGATTAATTTTTCAGAATGTGACCTACACAAATACTTACACTCTTTTTCTGAACTTAATTCCTATCTGCCAAGCTGATGATAGATTTAATTGGCATGCCCAAAAGCAACTTCACTCTTCCAAACTGAACTACATCATTTTTCTAAGATTCATGATAGAAGAAGATAATTGTGCAGAAGCACAATGTGCTAAATTCTAATAATTTTACCTATTGAGACTGCAATGCATATAAATCAGTAGAACTCAGCCTATGGGATCATGTTTATCTCCAGGAGAAAAAGCACTATTTTTTCAGTAACGTTAAATAAGGAATGAGTGTAGCCAGAGTTTGTGTGTGTGGAAGAATACAGTCTCAACCAGTTTATTCACCCTGTAGATATGATACTGTAACATATAATTAGATTTCTACTAGGTAGTTAATCACAGAGGCTGGTTGCAGATGAAGTACAGTGGCTGGCTGCCATCCACACATTCTTACTGTGCTCAAGTGTTTAGTTTCAATTTCATATTCATGAATATCTCTGTTTGAGAGTGACTTAGGACACATAACTACATTTTTTTGCTGTCATGCTCAAAGGATCAATACATTTAAATTCTCCTATTTGGAAAAAGGTAGAGACAGAACACTTTGTCTGGTCCTTCTGAAAGCTTCCTAGTTTAGTTACCTCATGGTTATGTTTAGAGTTACCTTCATTCAGTGATGATAATGGCTCAGAACATAGAAGAGATCTGGTCACAGGAGCCTACAGTTGAAGAAAGGTAATAAATTATGTTATCTTACTGCATTTCTAATAGAGCAGTGTGTCAAATATATTTTCATACTGATAAGTAATAATACTTCTTAAATAATTGATTAAGACAACCTGGTCATGGGGAGGCATATTTCCAGGGAAGAAAATGATTGCTTTCCATAGCATGGAAGTCACCTTGGAAGAAGGCACCTTGGTGTTTCACTGATCTATAAGAATAACCATATGGGGACTGAAAAGGAGAATAGGGCAGAATAGGATGGCAGAACAGAGATTTATCTCCTAGAGACTTAGAAAGTAAAGAAATTGAATGAAATCCTGGCCTTCCTGAAATCTCCTGCAAAACTCTTATTTACTTTGACAGGATTTAGACTAAGAAATCTGGAGTTTATCTTTAAGCTCAAGCAGAACTCTGATTTTAAAAATTCCAAGTAGACAAATTCATACTTATTAAAACACAGAACAGTAATCTAAAGACTTTAACCCTGATATGAAATACTCGCTTTCCTATCTTCAGCCTTTTTTCAACCAATGCTGGCTTGAGGGGATTTGTTACACTTGGATGAAATATCTGAGACAAAAAGCTCAATGAATCATGCAAAAATGCAGAGAAAGTGCTGGGAGGTGCAGAGGGAGAGATTGCCTGTTAGGGGATTAAATAGTAGGGAGAGTAGAAAGGAATAATTTTTTGAATACATAAAAATATCACCTGAAACAAAAACCTCCAGCTCTACAAAAATGTACTCAAGAGACTCTAGGGAAAAGTAATTTTAAATTCTGTTTTTCCGTGTCCTCTTGGATAGGAGTTTATGTCTGATTTATGGCTATTAATGATGAAACCTTCCTCTGTTAAGAGCTAGTACTGGGCCTGTGGCCCTAAATCTCACTTAAACTTTCCAAATTGTGTGTAAGCAAGGCAATAAAATACTGTATGCTATTGTGAATAATGCCAGAGAGCACATTTTCAAGTTTTTATAATGAGATAGAAATGCAATTTATTTTTTTCTTCAAATGAGCAGTGAAATGTTCTCACCATGGGTCAACAGTGTCCCATTGTTTTGCTATCACCTGCACGCTTTAGGCAAATATTTCATTTCATATTCAATTGCTATACTGCTTAGGCTTGTTATACAGAGAGTTGTCTGAGTTAGGTTACATTTATATTCAAATGACAAGTCATGATTCATTCTTTAAAAGATCCTTTGATAGCACTAAATAGCCTGATTAGAAATATATCATTATGGTACGTTATGTCAAGCAAATCTTTATGAGGCAGCATTCAGACTGCCTTTAATGTTTATCTTTAGTGACGTCCAGAAATGGAGACTGAAGCCAAGCATGGTCATGCTGAGAATGGAAATTTGAGGAGTCTTTTTCGTTTACAATAAACACACCCAGCTGGGAGCACAGCTGCTAACTAGGGAGCCAAAGCTCTAGCTTCCTACTACCTGGGAGGGTCTAATTACAAAACCACCTAAAAGCTACAAATGCAGGGTCAGGAGTAACTTAGGAATGGTCCAGAATGCTATCAAAATGAGGTATCTGAAACAGTACCGTATCACTAAGCAGTGGAGATATTTTATACTGTAATATAAATCCAAAGAGCTATTATATGAAGTTAAAGTAATATGCTTCCAGGACTATTTAACTTCAAGATCCTAATTGATCTAGTTTGCCTCATCTCCTTTTATAAAGCCATTTGGAAAAAGAAAATAACCAGAAAATGGGACAAAAAAATATAAAAGGACACTCAGTGAAACCACAATCTCTTCTTATAAGTGAAAGTTTAACACTAAAACAGAAAGAAAGTCCTTTTTGGTCCAAATTATTTAGCAGGTCTCATTAAATGAAGAACTAGAATATCAGATAGAGAAGTACATGTAAGTCCATCTTTCTTATTCTTGTTATATGAACAAACGCTATGATAAACCAGGAAGCAAAACTGTCTTCACTATATTTAGATACTCTTGTAATTGCAGTGCAATTTCCTGCATATTGGGAGGTTTTAAGATAGTACAGGAAAAAGATTTTATAAAAAATAACACTGAATGTAATTAGTGACTAATGAGATGCTGACAAGCGTGGATCAGTAGTTCCAACAGTACCCCTACTCTAGGAGTTTGCAATTGGTTTACTCTTTTCAGTGTGTATCAATAACCACATTTCTTTATTCATCAACCAGAATTGGCCTTACTCTGTCAGTCCTTTACCTACACATAAAGTCATGAATATTATATCAATAAGGTATATTTTATCATAGAATTTTGACACATGGCTTTCTATCTGGCAATTAAATCTATATTGTAGACTGAATATGCTTTCAAGGTTTGATGATTAAATCACTCAGTTTTATCTTTCCTCTTTCAGTCCATTTTCTCCTTTTTTTTTCTTTTTTCACAGTGTAGGACACGATTTGACACAAAGGCTTAAATATAGAACATTCAATTATTGTACACATGTTGTACTGTACAGAAATGAATAAGCAAACTAATAGAAGTCCAAACATGTCACTTACAGATAAATAAAAAGTAAAAATTTAATGTGTTTTCTTCAATAAGGTGCGTGCATACCTAGAAAATCAGTTAGCAAGTGACAAATGGCAGAAGAGAGCAACAAACTGGACAATGTATGATGTAATATATAAGGGGACGATTTCCTTGTATGTATAGTCAGTGTATAGTTTTTTTGGATTCACAATTTTACTTCATGGTGTGACTATCAGTTTCTAGTAACTGTCTATCTGAGTGGTTTGAAAAAAGAGCTGCATGACTGAGTGCACCCAGTCCTTGGAAGAGCTGGAGGTGGCCAGTGGGGGAAATTTTTGTGAGAAAATCATCTTTTCTCTTCTTCAGTCTCCCCACCTCTTTTTTTGTTTTTTTTTTTTCGTGGGGAGTATAGGGAAGGGGGGGGGCAGGGAGGGGATGCATAGCAGGATGAATGAAGAAGGAAGAAACAATTATTCCAGAAGAGATTGAGAAATTCTTTTCTTAGCACAGACTACTACTTCAGAATATATGCACAGGAAGTGTGAGAAGCTGAAAACATTATCAGAAATATTTTAATGATTTTACTTTGAGGTTACCTTGTCTGGAATTTCACCTAACACTGAGGCATGCAAAGTAGGATACTGGGGAACTCTAGCAAATTTCTACTTTCTTTATCCTTTGGAACTTTTTGATCATTCCTGAATTCTTTGGCTTCAACAATTTGAAGACTCTCCACTGTCTGACAGTCTTGTAGAACTTTAAGAAGTGCAGTCCTCCACATCAAGCCACTGCACATTGTTGTAATGCGCTTTTTGTTCACTACGCTTCTGTACAGTTACAGGAGGAACATAATATTCAGATGAACTAAGGAGATGGGGTGATGCCCGAGCAATGTTAAAATGAGATTTGGATACTTTTGATAACTACAAATCACATCCAAAGAATTGGTTGATCCACATTGATTTTTGGTACGAGAATTTATGATTGCTATGTTTTTGAAAAATGGAGAGTGCTGAGAGAATATGTTTAAAGGGCTTATGGCCTTTTCCTTCATATACCATCATAACATCGTGTCAAACAGCAGTGAGAGTTTACGCATTTATCTTTACTGACAATTTAAAGCCTCCACCATATCTATCACTCTTGTCCTCTTCAATCACTTAATAATTCTATTTTCATTCAAAATCAGAGTAGAATTCTAGATATTTTTCAAATCCATGCATCTACAATTAAAGAATGCAATTCTTTCTTGTAGTCTTCTCCCCACCGGTTTTACTTCATGATAGATACTAAGGCAGTAATTTTCTCAAACATTGTATTAACTGCATTTCTGTCTGATCTTCAAATTCTAGCAGGTTCCCTCAGCACCTTTTGGAGTGTATTCCCATAGCTGCCCCCGTGGCTTCTTGTGAGGTCTCATTGAGAGCTGTTCAGAACATGGTTGTGAAAAACGTGTGAGGGAGCAGCTGCAGACTGGAGCAACTCTGATAAACAGCCTAGAAATAAAAGGAAAATAGTTAAATGAAAAAGAAAATTTTTTACACTTCTTAGTTTTATACCATTATGCTATGTTTCAAGAGAGTTCAGGACCCAGGCATAGATGCTGATTTACAAGAATGCAGAGCACAACATGTAAATGCATTTTCACATGTTGGATCCGAAGCTAACAAAAGTTTACTCATTTTTACTAATTAATCAGCTGCAAATTTGCTTCTCTTAGGTGCATAATCATTCTACTTTTTCTAGGCATCATATTCCACTTTATATTAATGAGAATTATGTGAGCTTAGTTATGGTGATATTAGTCTAGTTATAGAAAAAGATTTTTCTGTACTAAGTAATCTAACTGTAATTTTCTAGTACATAGAAATGTGTTTTCAGCAACAGATATGCCTTTGGTTTGCACTAACACTTAGTATTTATTTCAATATATACTATGTACTACCCTTATATCCCTATCATACCTATTGCTTGATTGATATGCAGCAAACCATATCATGCTGACCTTCAAAATCTCATCTTGAGGATTTCCTCCTGTTCTGTCCTGCAACAGAACTGAAAACTCACAGTTTTACTCTTTGAGTTAGTATGGGTTTTATTGTTGTTGATTTGTTTTGGCGTGGTTTTGTTTGTTTGTTTTGTTTTTTGTTTCGTTTGTTTTGTTTTGTTTTCCAGTGATTTATCTGTTTCTATTGATTTTTAAAATTTTATATCAACTTGTTGCTATCTGGAGTTGTAATTCCCTAGCCAGACCTGATACCTGGGATACCATAAAATTCTAATGATTTCTGGGCTATTTTTTCTACTGTAGACATGAAAATAACTGTGTTAATTTTTCAGCAGCTCAGATAACTTTCTACCAGTAGTTATCATTATGGTAATGGAACAGGCAAGAAAAAGACTTCCAAGTGTTTCTTGTTTATTTAACAGAGGAGAAAACATCCCCATGAAATCTGCTTTGCACTAATGGCCAGATGATTTCCTGAAGCAAGGAGTTCACAGAGGGGAGTACAGTTCTTATGTTCCCTCTTCTATGCAGACTTATATGACAATCTTCAATCTTGTTAATAAGCACAAAGAAACTCAGACAAGAAGAAGGACTAATATCTACCACAAAAAATTAAATGGTGAAGATATAATTAATAGAACTTTATTTGTTAGGTTTGAGAAAGATTGCTACAGCAGTCAAAAGACACACACCTATATATCATAGAGCAGTGCAACATCTAGCAAAAATGCTTGATATTGCTAGCTTCCTGGTAAAAATCCCTCTTAAATCACAATAAAGACTCAATCCCTAACATAATACCTTCTGAAAAGAAAAATATGGCCTGCCAGTACCCTGCCTTCAGCTGGGAGGTTGGAAAGATTTCATTCACTGTTTATCAGTGTTTATGTCCATGCCCTTTCTGTACAGATGGAAATGTAGTGAAGCAGAAGCTGTTTGGGGAATATAAGCAGGCTGGCAAAAGCTCACAGCAAGATTTGAAAATAAAAGGCTCAGTCCTATGTGTTAGAAGTGGTAATGCAAACTAGCTCCAAATCTAGGATGAATCCTTAAATATTTAAATGATTCTAGTTTTATTTTTGCAAATTTACTAGTCCTGAATTTCTGTTAATAAGAGCTATTAATCAAACGGTTATTTTGTACTTCAATTGCATATAGATGCATAGCTGACCAAGGAGGAAAAATAAAATGTCAAATTACTGTGTCAGAAGGTCTGTTGAACATTCACAACAGTATTTATTGTGCCAGTGTGACTTTTATCATGCATTTGTCTGGCTTCTGTGCTAATAAATGAGCTTAACATCTCTCTAAGGATTGACACAGCATGGCCTTGGATGCGGGAGGGTATTCTGCTTTCTATTGAATGTGTCTTGTCTCTGCAGTCTTTCCAAAGTGAATAATAATGGGAACAAGACTGAAATTATTAAGTGTATGCATCAAACATACAGTAGTACTTTTCCTTGAAGGTTATGTACAAAACAAAGGCAAGAGGAAACCCCTCTACACAGACGTACAGTCTCTAAAGTAGTTCTTGGTACATGTAGTTGAGCTTGATAACAGACAATAAAAGGAGAAAAGGAGATACATGGATATGCTACAGTCCCCAGGATAGGAGCTGCTCTGGAATCTGCCTTCATCTTTGACTCTGTCGCTCCTCCACATTTTGTGCGTTGCCAGAACCCATATCCAACGTACTCTCGTCCTGGTCTAGGGCTTACCCCACTCTTTCCCAGCAGAAAATTTACCTAAGAATCACTGCCTCTGCTCTTGTCACAGTTTTGTCACATTTGCTTAAAAGAAGCAAAAAGTTGAACTGAAGTAGTTAAAGCAGGTATCTTATTGCTATTTAATTTTAAAAAAGATTAAATGCAATTTAACTCTGAGAGTGGAATACTGTTTAAGGACAGAACCTCTGGAGACCTTTAAGCCCTCCACAGATAAATTAAAAAGTCATGACAGATTTTAGTGGTTTATAATCTTTTTCTTTCCCTTACTGCTTCTACAAAAAGCTTGATGTTAGATGTAAGAAAAAGTTTTTAGATTGCCTTGTCTGTCCTGTGCCAGGCTTGGATTACGTTCACTGGTATTATGCCAGTTTTCTAGCCACCTCCAGAGCAGCAGCTTATTTTTTCTCTTTGTCAAGGATACTGTTCTATTGGCAAGAATAGTATGAAAAAAAATATATACTGCAGTATTTTCTATGGAGACCAGCCAGGAAAAAAAAAAAAAAAAAGAAAAAAAAAAAAAAATGAAGTAAGGGAAAGAGACAGAGGAGAGTCAAAGGAGGAAATAATGAAGTAGCAAGTTAATGAAGTAGTGTAGTTACAGAACAGACATTACGATGTTAAGAGGCAAACAAAATTATCAGGGGATATAGCAGAAATCTAAAAGAAGAAAATCTAAAATATTATTAGTGAAAAAAAAAAGATTTTTTTAATCCTAAAATAGTCATATGTTGGCACACAATTGTCAGAATGACAAGATAAGGAAAGCTTCTCATTCTTTTATTATTTTCCCACTCCTTAATATTTTTCTGCCTTGTACCAATTAAATTCTTCCCCACACTTTGTTTCCTTACTAATTCTTTTTTTCTCTTTTAGTCAGGTTGCTTAAACGGTATTTTACTAGACCATTGGAGCATGCCCTCACTTCTGCTTTCTTGCTGTGGTGCATCAACTTTTATTGTGTACCAGTGCAGTGATTTAGTCATTAACCCAATAGCCACAGTCTTTTACTATTCAGTATTATATTCAGTTTTAACACTTCTCCTTTAAGTGATTTTTTTTGTCCTGTTCAAAGTATATCTGTACTTCTCTATATCCCAACAGAACTATACAAAATATTTCTCAATGTATGTGGAAACTGCAAATTTTTATCATAAGAGCTAAAAGGAAGAATCCAAAGAATTATCAGTGTCCCAGAGGTGGGTAATGACCGGGAATTTGTTAGGTGAAAATTGTCACAGACAAACACATTAAACTAAGTCCTCCCACCAGAATTAATCTCATTCTCCCTTCTCTTTCTTGACAGTATCGTATGACATCTTACCTATTTCTTGTGACATGCAATGAGTTACTTATGAAAGCAAATATTTCTGCTTCTCTGTCATTTCCAACAGAATATTCTATTGCTCATTGAAGAAATTCTTACTCTTAGTCCCTAAGTTCATGCCCTCATGTTTAACACTGTTAAGTTTCAGCTTTGCTTTAGCTTAAGTACAATTCTTTTTTATGATATTCAGTCCTTTTAACTGAAAACATTCCACATCTGATGTTCCCAGATTTTGCATCAAAATCTGCAGAAGTACAATCAAAGCTGTAGTGCAATCAGTACAATTTTTCTATTCCAGACAAGATTTACATATAGAGATTTCTTTTTTTCTGCTTGCCTGATTGAGTCTATAGTTTTCAATTGTCTTCAAAAGCAGTGGCAACTGAGTCAGCCACCAGAAAACTCAGTCTCACACATCAGGTTTAGTAGCTCTTTTCATGCCATCTTTTGGAATCTTTTCCCTGTAGGTTTTATCATCATGAATTGGTAAAAATTCAGAATGAGTCTGCCAAACAACTTTCTCACAGTAAAGGGCCAGCCAAAAGAACTTGTTTCATACATAGCTCTTCTATCTGAGAGAAAAAAATTTACCACAGCACTGATGGTCCACAATGCCTCAGGTACTGGTGGGGAAGGCGAATGAGTCGACAGGAGTTCTTCAAGCAGCCTTCAAGAGACGTGCTATGGGTGAAGAAATATGGCGGGCCCCTGCAATGTTTATATAAATAAAATCCAAATAACATCATACATAACTTATTAGTCTGCTTTGAATATCTGAAAAGTAAATCCTGCTAAATCCCACCTATGCCTGCAACCAGGTGCAGAGGCTGCAACAGAGTACAGCATTAATTATTTTTCCCTCTTTGATATTGCTTCTTGTATTGCCTTTCTCCTAACAGTTCTCTGGGCTAGCGCCTCTGATGATGTAGTGCCATTATGGGTAACAGTGAGAGTGGTGTTTCAGGTAGAAGACAGTACCTATTTATGTCACACTGCTTATAGCTGCTTCAAACAAACCAAGGTAAGCAAAGTGGTAAAAATCCTAGTAGCTGTTAGAACTTACTGCATTTATGCTCCAGTCGAAATTCTGAATGGAATCCTCAGGACAAAGCTGAAATGTTCAGGCTGTTGCTTAGATACTACTTTCATTGGCTTCATGTGGAAAATCTACATATGCAGGCAAATAAACAGATAAGAGTTAATAGGCTGAACCTACAATGGACTGACACAGATTGCTTCTTCTAAAATGTATTTGGTGATAGAGGAGATACATGTGGAATATGTTGAATACTTACACTATGAAAAATAAAAATAGATGCGCTTTGCTGGTTTATGTCTTCCATGCACAGATATTTGGGACCAATATCTTAACGAAAAGAAATTACAGTTAGAAAGTGCATGAATTTGAGTTACCATTTATCTATGTATATTCTTGATGTAATAGATAGTACACATGTATATCATGCTTATTTGCCAATGTAGGAGCCTTTTATAATTTTGCACATTTACAATAACAGATCAAAACCATCATATTCTGAAGTTAGAAAATCCCCTCAGTCACATACACCATTGACTTTACTTCCTACCCCAGAGGAGTTAAATTTGAAATGGTTCACATATTCCATTCAGATTGCCCAAATTATATCTAGTGAAAACTGCTTTACTAAAAATAGATGCTGCTCTGCATAAGTATTAGATTGGTTCCTGCAATGCCATTTCCTCTGTAGCAGAAAACAAAAAATTAAATGTGTTCTCCTTTGCAATATAAAAATAAGCTTTTTTTTTTTTTTTTTTTTTTTTTTTAAGACGCCCATAATTGATGACTTGGAGCAACATACTGAACAAAAAGGTTTTATGTAAAGCTGGCAGTTTGAACATCACAATACCTCAATATTATGTAGTTATGGTGACACACATCAGACTTGTGATACAAGCTACAAATGATATAGGATTTTTCAGTAAGTCCATTTTGTTCTATTGAAGAAAATTAAATGACTACACAAATTACTGCTTTTTGCCTTTTGTTATATTTTTGTTAATCCCCTGCAGGATAAGTGTGTGTCTTCATAGCCTTTGCATTAAGAAAACAATTGTGAAAGCAGCAGAAGCAGAGAAGAATTCAATACCCAGATTATAGTGGCCAAAAGAATAGGTAGAAAAATAATTCTGAGTGATAGAAACAGTTATGTATTGTGAGACTCAGTACAAAATCTTCCAATTTTTTTTTCTCTTTGATCTAGCTTTTAATTGTTTATTTGATTCAGCCTTAAGCACCTTTTTTAATATCAGCTCATCAATTATTTTATATAATTACTGCAAAGATTTAAAAAAAAACAAACAGGCACGATGTTTAAAATGGCAAGTCAACCTAATTATCCACATTAAATACACTTTTCATCAATTTCTAGTGATGAAAACTAGCTGTTATTTACCACTTCTACTGAAGCTTTTAGTTTAAGATATGCATTTGTATATCTTGTTTTTTTTAATATTTCTGAACCTGACTTTTTTACCTGGTAGCAGAAGGGAACAGAGTAACTTCTGTCAGAAGTATCTATCTTTAAAATACTTATATAAACAGCTATATTAACAGGGATAACATTCTTGACATTATATACCATCTCTGCATAATTATCCTGCAGTAGATTATTCCTTTCTAGACACAAGTTTTAGCGAGAGACACCAAGCTTTAATGATTGATCTCAGTGTTTACTTTTAGGAAATGAGATATGTTTAAATATTATTATAAATATCCTTAGAAAGACAGAACTTCATCTTCTCACCCACAATCACATCGCTGCAGAGGTTTTGTTAGTCTCCCTTTTCTCTAAAGGAAAATAATATTATTAAATATTACGTTTTTATGAAATATTGTTTGATTTTTTTCTCAACTCTTCCCCGCAAATGAAGCATGTATGTGTTTTCTTTTCTTTTTGTTTGTTTGTTGTGTGTACTGAAACAAATGATTATTTAAAATCTATTTTCCACCTAAAAAAAAGCAGAATTACCTCAAATGTTCAAAATGAAGAGATCTGAGGTACTTAATTAATTAGTTTGACAATTTATAATCAAAACTATCAAATTCATGTTATAAAGTTACCACTACGAATCAAATAATATTCCTCAATTCTTTTCCTGTGTGAGACCATATCTTCCTTTCTTTTACGGGAATACCAGCTTGTCTTAAATGACAGAGGGACGAGGAGGAGGTTTGTACAGAAAATCAGTTCAACAACACGCAGCTATTTGTTGCTTGTATGTTTTCACAAATAGGGTGGAATGTTCTCGTTTACTTCAAATACTTTTTGGAAGGGAGAAGGTAAATGAGAGGAAAAAGTCTGCTCAGCCTTCAGGGCAAGCACTGTATTCCTGAGACCCTGATGTGCCATGCAGGAACCTGATGTTAAGATCAGGCATCAGGGTTCCCATATCCCACAGTGCAGCCACAGTCTGATATATCTATCTGCATCTTCTTATTTCTGAACTTCTCTTTTCTAGCAAATGCCTAGTTCTTGTTGGTTTAACTTTCAAAAAAGGCTGTAAGTATTTGCCCCTTGAGAAAAGGTGATGAAAAATGGCATCTATCCCATGGAAACATATTTGATATTTAGAGTACCAGTGTGAGAGGAGCTGGTACATTGTCCCATGCCCTAACACTGCAGGAAGTAGCAGCATGGGAGAAAAGGGTTTGCAGATGAGCGTGTCTCTTTGTGCCTTGTTTTAGCAACGTTGTAGTGCTAGAGTTGGATGGAGCATTTGGGTAAATGTCTGAAGGAATCACATCATCGCTTTTATTCACTTTTATTTGAAGTAGTTTGATGTCTCAGAGTTAGGTGACAGAACTTAGTTTCTTTCCATTTTTACTGGAAATGATGCAATATATAATATTGGAATGATTATAAATGCTGATACTTTAATTCTTATAATCAATAATACTCTACTTACGAGCATGCTGTTTACTGAGCTTATATAATTAATTAATGTTCAAATACAGTATGTATGACTATTTCAGAACTTTGGAACAGTATATGCTACATCTATTCTCCCTCTAGTTTCTCAGTGGAATTCTTTTCCCTTCTCTTTTCCCTGTATTCACTTCCCCATTTACAGTACAGCAACTAAAGTAATGTCTAGACAGGTTCAGCTAATGACCATAGTTGTATAGAAAATTTTGAGAGTTGCTGTTTTAAATGATTGACTGGGAATGCAGAGCTTGAAAATTCAAGATTAAAAGTTTTGTTTGCATTTCTTTTTTTAATATGGTTTGTTGATTGTTCACCTGGTCTCAGGCAAGTTGGCTGATTTCAGTGGCCCCGATTATTCACTACAATGGAGATTCTGAGATATAAATGTGAGTGCTAGACAAATAACAAAATTGCAGATTTCATTCATCTGAGCATTCAGTTTCCCATTCCACTGCTGAAGATCTTTGCCGATACATTCCTCTTCAGAAGAAAGTTCATGTTGCATTTGTTTCAGTCAAAAGATTATGTCATCTGTAAAAAAATCAATTGATTTTTCCTTTGGAGCCAGTCAAATACAATTTTAAAAAATCATAGTTGTTGGTTTGGGTTTTTTTTCCCAATTGTTTTGTTTATTTTAACTAAGACTGTGCTCATATTTTATCCAACTAAAGCCATAGTCCTTTGAAAGATCATGAAATGGGCTTTAGGTTTAATGAGAAAAATTGCATATTTTTAATTATTGAGACACTGCAATTCATTCATTTGTTCATTCAATTATTCATTCACTATCTTATGATTTTTACACTCATGTATAATGTAGTCACAGAAAACTGCAGTTCAGAATACGTACAATAAAGTTGATGAGCTTCTTCTTTGAAGTTACATATATACAAGGGTAAAACAAACTCATAAGCTTAATCATGAGCAAACATAAGTAGTGTTATTTTATAACATACCTGCAGCAAATTCACCATCCAACGTAACTTACAACAGCAACACATACCTTAGTGTATTCAAGATACTGTACAAATCATAGAATTATAGAATCATTAACGTTGGAAAAGACCTCTGAGATCACAGAGTCCAACCATCAACCCATTGCTGCCTTACCCACAAATGAGTGTTATGAATAACGCTGCAACACACACATAGGGAAACTGAGGCAAAGAATGGAAAGCATTTTTTTTGTTGTTACTATAAAAAAATTGTCCTAATATCATAACTACATAGCTCATACGTGTTACATATGACAAAATATACAACATAATGGAACATTAAATAACAATACTGTTCCCTGAAGTATTCAGCTAGTTGAACACGCTACCATTTGGATGTTAAAAAACTTGAATTATATTCTATGAAAACATTTCAAAGACATAATTTTTCTAATTATCTCCTACTTTTCTACAGGAGAAGACAGACAGTTCAAACCACAAAACAGTACACATTCTCTCCAGGAGGGCTTCACCACTGGTAGAGGTTGCTTGCAGTGTCTTAATAGAGCTTTCAGTCAACCTGTGTCAGGGCAGCAAAGAGCTGATGTGACATACTTGATATGATTTCTTTTGACAAATAATAGAAACTCTTTGAGCATGAATTGATTTCTATTGTCATATACAATCTGCTTAGATGCTCTCTGTCCTTGGAGAGAAGACTCTTAAGAATTCTCTACCTGGGCTGAAGTAGCAGAACTGATATAGAGCAATTTAAGTCATTTGCATTAGTCATCCACTACAGAATAGTAATAATAATAATAATAAATATATATACATATATATATATATAATATATACACACACACACAGTAAATACAGTCTACATATACACTGGTATACGTTATATGAACAATATATGTATATATGTAGTGATCCATGTAATTTATGTGGAGTCCTTATCACAGAGCATTAGGAGCTAGGCATAAAGATTGACTACTGAAGAGCATTCTTTTCTTTCAGGGAAAATGTTTTAGGATAGAAGAGCCCCAAATTCAAAAAAATGAAAGCATGCAGTCAATATAAACAGTAATCATCCAAGCAGAGAGAACTCAATGAGGACAGAAACAGCTGGTAATCTTTTTCTATTATCCTTCGGGGGGGGGGAGGGGGTTGAAGGGGAAGAGAAAAAGCTGAATATCTGAAGCCAGGTCCCAGGATGTGTTCGGTTTTTTTTCTGTATTTATTTTTGTTTTTAAATTCCCCTAATAGTAACCTAAGTAATTTTTTTTTGTCAATCTGGGCATATCCGGAAGACATTTAGAAGCAAACACAATTGGGCCTTTTAATATGATTGTCTTATTTGTATGAATTATTACTCTTCCTCCATATGGAAAATTAGCTTAAAATAATTTTAAGTTGTATCATGGCAGCTTTGGATGGTATAACATTCCTGTCCCTGTCTGAAACTTTCTGAAGGTTCATGAACAAACATCTCCTGCCTGAAGGTACAGAGGAGGCAACATTTCTCCTGTGCCACTCAAGAATGAAAGATAACAGAGTACTACTACTCTGTGCCCCTGTAATAGGGGCACTTTAAATCAATCTTCCACTGCAGTGAATAATTAATGTAAAAGGTATTAGATTCACAACACAAACTTGTTAGGATATAGGGCAAATGGCCAGCCCCAGCACAGAGTTACAGAATAACATGAAAAATTGTAAGTTCCTGAAGAGAACAAAAAAGGGATAAGGTATGTTCAGATATCTAATCCTGACTTGTGGCTATACCAACAAGGTAGCAACATAAGTAGAGAAATGAGAAATATTACTGATAACAAAAAAAAGTTACTAATTTAAAGTAATTGCTGATCAAAGTGGTAATTACCAGTGCAAGTATACCACAAATACTGAAGAGGCATGAAATATCAAAATTAGGAACAACAGGAAAGAATAAATAGAAACAGACTGTATGTCTAGGAGAGGATGTAGATAAGAAATTAAAAAGGAAAAAGAAATTGGGAAGAAAAAAAAAGGGAATGAAAAAAAGGAATACAAGCAGAAGTGTTCCATTTTACTAGCTGTACTGACTAGGTACCCATTGGGTAGCCTTCTATTGATCCTACTTGGAGAAGGAAAATAAAGTCTTTATCACTCTGATCTGACTTTTTTCTGTGCTTAGGGAGTGTATGAGTTGTTTCCCTTAAAGCTGATGAGAGAAAACCTGGTAGGGGTGGATTAATCCTAACAGTTGTGGCATTTAACTTTCAGCAGAATCCATATTCAGAGCTAAGCATCTGAATTCCCCTATACAACAAATGGGCTCACAAAGGCCAGCAAGCTTAACAAACCATTCATACAGCAAAACATACAGTCCCTTAAGCTAAACTGAATTAAGTATTCAATATGGTTGTTAGCTACTGAAAATCAGTTGTCACTTAACCATGCTCAGAGTATTTGCATGGAAGTAGTACGCCACATTTTTATTCAATCCTGTAATGGTTATATGGGAAAAGTGCAGCTCTATTTCTCACCTGAATTAGACCCACATCTCCTACAGCATAATAAAAATTCAAAACATGTGAAAGGCTCTTTGTCTCTTCCAATATATTTTGCATAGAATACTTACATGCTTGCTCGGTCAGAATTTATGTTTGCTAGCCTTTTAGAATAAGCTACAGTAAAATATCTTTTTATTTTTTTTCTTACTCTCCAATGAACACAGAATATTGCAAAAAAGGTATGTAATCTTGGCACGCCAGGAATATCTGTCCTAAGAAAAATGCATACTTGAAAGCTAAGGCATGATGCTGGAATTTTGTATCTATTATTTTCAATGAGTGTTCAAACCCTAGCCCTAGGAGGCTCTTCCTCTCGGCTTTCTGCAGGAGATAAATACTAACATCTGTAGCAGGCTGGCCTCCTCCAGTGAGGAAAAGAGTAGATGTCCGGTCTGGGAATTTTAGTTGCCCTCAGGCATAAGATGCATGCTGTTGTCAAAGCTTACTTTCTACAAAATTGATATCTTGAGTACCATTACATATCCAAGGCACCTTTATGTTTATGCCTAGAATTGCTTGGATATCCTCCCCAGAGTTATAGAGAAATTCAGAATATGGGAGTTTTGAATGTCCAAGCTATTGTGGCAAAATGCAAGCATATGCCTGTTTTTTTATATGTTCTGAAATCCTATTTCTGACATAAAAGACCCCACATGCATTGTGCTGAATACAGGTAACTTTTGGTGTAGGTTAATCATTTTTTGGAATCTGCAGGAATTGTATACCTTGCTGATTACAGCTGAACATGCTACAGCCATTTTCTGAAGCAGAGGATGTTTGCCCTTTGTTTTACAGTACAGAAGCTCAGCATATGCTGTTTACAGTTTTATGTTGCCTTCAGTATAATAAGGCCCAGGCGGGTGATATGTGCTTTAGAAGAGCTGAGTTTTCCTACAACTGTGTGGTTTTAAGTAGTCTGTGGTTGCTCTGCTGTGAAATTACAGAAGCAGCATACTTTGTACCAAACTTCATTGTAAGTTTTCCCCCTTCTACTTGTAAAGGGAACAAAATAACACTTCATTTATTGTCTGCTAAATTAAACAGTTGTAGAATTTCTACAGTGTTCCCAGTGGCTTCCGTGTTTCCATCCACATTCTGATAAAACTGAAGTCATCTCATACAAGCCCCAGGATGGTGGCTTGCTTTTTGTGTTGATCTGAACATTTTCTGTGTATGTTACAGTTTTTCAGTGCTTTTTCTTTTGTGTTGTACAATCACTTCCCATATGGAAAGCAGACATTCTAATTTTAAATTTTCAGTAAAATATGACTAGGTTAAACTCATTAAATCAGATCGCTTTAGATATTTCAGTAGACTGTAGTGGCCCTTACAATAAACTGTTAAGACTCATTTCATATGTTTACTTTATTAAAGCTATTGGCAGGTTTCCTACAAAAATATTGAAAATTATCATGATGCTAGAAGATGGAAGAAGTACTCAGAGCACATACCCCATGAAGAGAGTCTGAGGTGGCATTGCCTGTTTAGATGGGCAATGAGAAGTTTAAGGAGCGATCTAATTGCAACCTACCACTTTCTGAAGTTACCAAAGTGGAAGGCCAAACTCTCCTCAACTATAGGAGGTAGTGTAACAAAAGGCAATAACCAAGAATTATGGATTGAGAGACTCAGAAATGGGGAGAAATTTCATCAGATGAATGGCGTTGCACTGGAACAAATTGTACACAAGTATTACAGACACGCTTAGAAGTATTCAAGACCTGGATGGGAAAAGCCATGGCTGACATAGCTGGGTGATGAGACAGTCATATTTGGAGAGGGGACATTAGAAAAGTGATTCTTTGATGTTCCTTCCAAACAGCAAATCTATGACTCTGTGGTGAGTTTCTGTCATTCCTTCTTCTTAGCACTGTAAAAATATATGTGGAAAGCTGTTTTTAATTTAAAAATGAACACAGCTAGTTAGTTGAACAGAACTGAACAACGAAGAACACAAAGTTGAAGAACAACAAGGATTCTAGGTATCTAGCAAAACTTCAATCCTTTCTTCCAATTTGCATATGAAAAACATGGTGATGAAGGAAAGGCAGAGTCTCTTTGTTACCTACATGGAGCCTTATGTCGTATAGAGAATATGGACTGAAGCTCCAAGTCTTAGACTTCTATGAGGGATGGTTTATTCTCCATTCAAAATCCTCTTTTGCCTCTTACCCTCCCATTATTCTAGAACGTGACTTATTAACCAATGATCATAATTCCTTTTTTAACTAAAACAGGAATCTCTATACTCTCTATTAAAGCCTGGAGAGAAGCGATGTTAGTAAAGAAACTTTCAGCGAAGGCCTTTGGTTTACATTCACACCTGATACAAAATACTGGGGCAGATAGACAGAATATTGTAAAGAGAATGAGTCAGTTCCCCAACTCTCTAACACCAACTTACTCCAGCCAAGTAATACTGTATTTATTTTTTTTTTCACAGAAGAAGTGCAACAACAGAGAGAGGCTGAGGATTCCCAACTAGGGGTAGCTCAGCACTAATGGGCACTCTCTGAGCCCATGCTGCTGGGAAAGAGTGTGTTTGCTGCCCTATATGTTTCACAAAGGAGGTGAGCATATGGTCCATAGCTTTTGAGTTTCATTTAAAGAAAAAAATAAAACTTAGTGGAACACATCAAGGCTTGCATTCACCAAGACAGTATAAATAACAATGTGAAATAATATTTTATTTTCCCTTGGAGTGAATATATGCACTTTGTATATTAAAAGTGGCTGGGGAACTGATTTTACAGGCATGATTTATGGGATCAGTGGGCAGACTTTAGTTGTTCTGTTTGTAAATCTTAGCACTGATAATTTACGAAAACAGCTTTAAAAGTAAATAAGGGTATACTTCATGACTCCCTTAAGAATATGTGTAGACTTGCTATAGAGTAGACATCTCCAAAAGACCTTTCAGAGCGTTATCTAGGAAAGGCTTTTGGTATATGGTTCTTTGGTGGATACAAATACAGCTGCTGCACTGAATATCCATCTTGTAAAAGGAAAGTTTGGTTCTGAATAATGAATTCTGCTGAACTTTTCCCTATAAATTTCTGATGAATAGGTAGTGCTTCACTAAAGAAATAGATTAGAAACTGGCTGATCCCCTTCACAATAGTGACCTCAATTTTGTGGATGCTGAGAACCACAAACCAATCAAACATCCTCCCTCTTCTCTTTATAGACAAGCATTTTATTTTACTTCTGTTTCGCATTTATTTTTGTTGCAAGGACGTTTTTAGATTCTAACCCCAAATAAGACCATTTTCCCTGAGGTATATTGTGTTTTTTCAGCTTGTGAAAAGAAAAAAGTTTAGAGAAGGCTATTGCACCAGTTAATTTATTTACAAGTACCTGCTCCCACTGATTAATGTTTGTGTGAGCCGGAAGAAATCTACTTTCAAGTATTTTTTCATTAAAAATGTGAAAGCAATTTTGCTAACACAAACTATTCTTTCTCAGGCCTGTCACAGCTATTTTATACTCCACAGAAAGTTGAAAGCTCTTCTTTTTTCTGTCCTTAAACCAATAGCCCACTATTGCCTTTGTAAGTGGATTTTACCAGACAACTCCAGTCTTGATATTCCTATGATTCGTACAATGATATATGTTAATGACCTTCTCTTCTTTGCATAGTTTTCCACTATGAGCACTAGAAATTGTATTAATTGTATTTAGTTCTTAGACTTCTTTTATGTACCACAGGAACTTGTTTATGGGTTCAAATATTCAGCATTAGCCTGGAGATCAGCCTGCAGAATCAACAGTCTTTATTACTCTAAAATGACAACCTGAAGTGACGGAGTTGCACTTGCATAAAATGGAACATAGGAGGTTTCCTCTGAACACCAGGATCACTTCTGTTCTGTGTAGGTGATGGGGCACTCTAGGCATGTGCTGCCCAGAGGCTGTGGGGTCTCCTCCTTGGAGATCTTCAGAAGCTGCCTGGCCATGTGCCTGGGCACCTGCTCTGGTGTCCCTGCTGTGGTTAGGGCTGAACTAGAGGTGCCTTCCAAGCTCAGTCATTCTGTGATTCAGTAAGAGACGATGTAGATGGCATGGCACATCATTGTAGTACTCTGCCAAGAACTTTTTACTAGGGGAAGGTGGTATAGAGAGAAGGGGCCCAGGAAGCACAGTAAATGAGGGCAGTGTACTGACAGTGGGAAGATAAAGGACTGCAGAAGAAAAGAAGGAATGGTAAAAAATAATCAAATTTCCTTTGTTCAGCAGCATCTTGTATTTTTACTGTAGTACCACCTGGACCACCTGTCCAATACTTCATCTGAATGGCCCGATGCTTAGTGCTGACTAGCTAATTTACAAAATCCAGCTCTAGTGGCTGATGAAATTCTGCATTTTGAGGGAGACCTTTGAGGAAGTCTGTAGCAGATCCATAAAGGAAAAAGCAGAAGGGTTATAAAATGCCAAAGAGAAAGACAAGGAGATGAAGGACAGCACCCCGAGGCTGACAAAGACTTTATTCAGCAGGTTTCTTCTTGGTGTGGTGAGCAAGCATAGCGTAGCAGCTCACTAAAATCTCTAGCCATCTTATGTCCATGAGACACACACAAAAAAAATCACTTTGTATACTGAAACCAGATATTTGCTGACCAAAACATCTCCTTGTGCATGGACAATGGTACCAGAAGAAAGCAGGGTCACACTACCAGTCATCACCTGTATAAAAATCCGAGAGGTCCCAATCTATCCAACAACCAGACCGATTAGCAAAAGGAACAAATAGACACAAATTCCCTTTTGCTCCTCATACAGATTTCCAGAGTTTGCTTGCTCTTTTTGCAGAAGTTTTAATAATATTGGGATACATAATGATGTCTATTATACTGGTTTTGGTATACAGTTTTGTGAAAAATTCAAATGGTATGCAACATCAATAGAAAAAATTAGTATATTCTTTGTTTTCATAGCAGGCAATAAAAGCTCTAACACCAGTGAATCTAGTGTAAGAATTTCCAGTGACAATGATGGGTGATGGGTCAGGACCCAAATGAAGTAGAAAATCATTTTCACTGCTTGCTGTTTTTCAGAAACTGATCTAAAGAACAACAGATTAAAAAAAATAATAATGAAAATACTCTATGCAGTCTAATTGCTTTGATGTTGTAGAAATATTTGTTTAGCATCAGATTAATTGGTATGGAAGATATACTTTGGACTGATAGAAGATCTTATCTTTCGTTTTCCTTGATAACTGATTTCAGTTTGAATTACCTAACAATGGAATGCAACTTTTTAAAATGCTACTGCATGAGAAAAAGAGACTAGCAAAATAATAAAAACACTCCTTTGATGAAGGCATTGAATTCTTGTATTTGTATTCAAAAGTACATAGTATAGCACAATTTCCTCTTCTCCATGCTTCCAAGTAATACAGAGCTATGCAGTGTTTTTTTCAGTGATCCAAGTCAACTGAAATCTGAGACCTAGCAACTAAAGTAAGCTTTGTATTCCTGAAACTGAAAATGGATCAGCCTTGTTATGTCATGATTTCTGGTCATCTTACCTATTTGTGCCTACTCCTGCACCAACCTTGCTGCCCACTAAGTAATATTTGTCAATTTGGTGTGGGTTTTTTTTTTTTTTTTTTTTTTGGGGGGGGGGGGGGGGGGGCGGGGGAGGGGTTGTAAACATGATCCAATTACGCACATGCTCAACATGAGTCAGCAGTTTGCCCTGGCAGTCAAGGGACAAACTGCATTTTAGGATGCATTAAACATACTATAGCCAGTTGGGTTTAAAAGAGGTTTCTCCTGCTGGTTTTAGCACTGAAAATGTGTGCAGTTCTGCACTCCACAATATCAAAAGTATGTGTCCTGAGGAAGGCAAGGAAGCTGCTGGTAGAGCTGGAAGTCATGTCCTGTGAAGAGAGGCTGAGAACACTCAACTTGCCCAATCTGCAGAAGTGGAGGCTGAGAGGTGACTTCACTGCTCCCTGTAGCTCCCAGAGGAGGTACTGCTCCCTGTAGCTCCCAGAGGAGGTACTGAGCTCTGCTTCTGAGAACTAATGGTGGGATGGGAACAGCACCAAGATGTATCAGTGGAGGGTCAGACTGGGTATTAGAAAGCATCTATTTATGATGGAGATGGTCAAACAGTGGAGCAGACTTCTTAGTGAGGTGGTTGGTGCCCTGCTCTCATCAGTGCTCAAGAAACACATGGACAAGACCCTCAGTAATGTCTTCTAACTTGTGGTTAGCTCTGCAGTGGTCAGGCAGTTGGACTGGATGATCTTTGTAGCTCCCTTCCAACTGAACTATTCTATTCCACTCTATCCAACTCCGCCAAAATAAAAAGGGAAAGATTTTCCAGTTTTTCTAAAGTTTTGATGACTATTGACATTCTAATTCCTCCTCAAATGTCCAGAACTCAGTTGTATGGCTGTTTGCTCAGACGAATTGGGGATTTTTACCTCTGTTTTGAACAAATAGGCAGACTTGTCAGGAAAATGGCCTCAGATAAAAACCTTCCTTCCAGATCTATCAAAAAATGAAATAAATTTACTAAAAAAGAGTATGCCCTCTCAAGGACAAAGAAGATATTCTAAATAGCCAGCAATAAAAAGAGTATCAGCAGCGTATAGTGGATTAACTATAGTAATGAATTATTGCTGACCATGCGCATTATCTTGTCACACTGAATTGTATAATAATAGTATTAGTGGATTTAACTGCAAAGACATTTTTGGAACTCACTGAACTGAGAGAAACTTGAAGAAACAAACTGACTGATAGAGATGTTTAATTGTTTAAAACAGTGAAGCCTATTTATGAAATCATGCCCTTCATCATCTTAGCTCAAAACTACAGAACTAATATCTTGTAGGAGTCACTTGAGCATTTACAACATTCTACCTAACAGGGAGCAAGCACTGTGGTGGATCCAGATGGGAGCAGATGGACAGATGGGAGCCATCTGTCACAAGGAGCTTGTGTCCCAATAAAAAAGCAACTTGCTAGTTTGGGAACTGGCTCTTTGTCACTATTTTGTGAGACTTGACTTTAGGCTCCATCACTTGCATTCCTGGTAATCCTTAGGGAGCTAATCTCTCTTCACAGAATATTTGTGAAATGTGAAAGTGTTGTGAGGAATCAGAAGACTAGATACTGACAGATGCCTTTCTCTTACAGAAATCAGCAGAATGCGTCAGTAAGGATCTTTAAGATTCAGAGCCCAAATCGCTGCCCACTATCTCAGAGGAAATCCAGTGTGAGCTGAACCTATGTACACTCCACAGTCCCTGCTCTCTTACAGTCTAAACCTTCCCTGAACTCAGTGCTATTTTAAAAATCTTGGTAAGCACGTGTACATGGAATTTATGTACAAAGAATTCATGTGCAAACTGATGCCCATAGCTTCACACTGTCCAGCTCATTCACATCTGAATATATGCCATAATGTGCATTGGGATTTGTAGACACAGTACATAATTGTTGTTGCCATGCATTGTATTTGCATTACAACCCCTTAAATGAGCAGCATTGTTTTGTTAAGCAGTCAGAATGTAAATACCAGTGAAATAGCTAGAAAAAATTGAAGTATTCCAAGTACACGAAGTATGCAAACTGTGCAGTAAAGCACACAAATCCTAACTAGCTCATTAGTACCACACTGCAGTGATTACAGAGCAAAGTGCTTTCTATGGTGCACCAGCCAGGCTATATGGAGGGAAAGCTTTGCCATGTTTTAATGCAGTGCTACTATCAATTGTGTACTGCTATAGCAGTCACATTTCACTAGCACAAGCTGTTCTGGAAAAGAGACACTATTCTCTGCTTGTACCTTGCCTAGATATCATTATTAATTAGCCATTAGGTAATATATAATAACCATGAGGATGAGAATAATAAGCATAAGAAAGATGGTCTCTGGTCAGACTAAAGCCCCACCTAGCTCAGTTTTCCTTTTTTTACAATGTCTAACACTATATTTTTTAGCAAAGAATGTGAGAAAGTGGGAATGTCTAGAGTGACTTGTCCACTTTGAGTTTCCAGCAATTAGCAGGATATATGCCAAATATAAAACTAGACTGTCTAAGTGTCTCCTAGCAATTTGATTTACATCATCTTCTCTGTTGTAACTTCATCACTGAAAACCAGATAACCAATAGGTTGTCAGAGTACCTTTTACATTTCTGCCAGTACATTAATACCTGTACATAAAGCCATTCATTGTCCATCTACTATTTAAAAGAAAGGTGTCCATCTTCAGCAGTCATCTGAAAAATTTATTGAGAGAAAGATTAAAGTTTCAAAGGAAAGTCAATATTCTATTGGTGTCAGGAATGATGTCATTTTTTTCTTCGAGACAGAGGATAAACTAAATGGTCTCCAAGTATTCTTTCCTAGGCTGAATTTTTATGAATATATAATTATTCAGCTGCTATAACAGAAAGTTCAATTTTAATTAGTGAAATAGGAAAACGTTTTTCATTCTGCTTGATCATACAATTGTAACATTTCAGACAAAGACACTGAAATAGTTATGGTCATGTGAGTGTTGGGAATATCCAAATAATTTCTGTCAGGACAGTACTTCTGATAAAAGCAGATTTTATTCAGGATTGCAATGGCGGGCGTCCTGCAAGCGGGAGAGCTCCTAAGGACACAACTGACAGCTTTTTGTATCTTGTTTCCCTCTTTGCCCATCCCCCTGCCCTGTTTCCCATTGGATGGGTACTCCAGGTTCACAGTCTTACCAAAGTTTACATTTGTTAACTGGTGTGTTCTCTGGTGTCAAGCAGTAGCTATCCTATTGTTTCCAAGATGTCTCAATGCTTTTCTTGTCGTATGGATATGGTGATTTTCTTCAGAGACCTTCTTAACAAAGAGTACGAAGGGTAGGTACCCGATCTTCCTCAATACTTTCTTCAGGCACTCCCTGAGGCATGTAATGAATTGTCCTTTTAATTTGTGCAGGATACTCTTGCATTGTGTATGGAATATATTTTCAATACTGGCTATACATAATTTGTTATTAGCTTATATATGTATGCTTTTGATTATTTAACTTTTCCTCCTTTAATTTTCTATGACTCAGGTCCTGTCTATCCAGCACCAAAAGCTAGTAGTTTTTAAAGATATTTATTACATCTAGCTTGCCTTTAACTGAAGGCCCAGAAGTCTTTCAGATGGCTGGACAGGAGCTTCAGTCTTTGTGGTTATAATTTACTCTATCTACCTAATCTCTACGGATATATATATATCCATATTACTTATATACTGAGTATGTGTTGTTAGGGAAGATCTGTCTAGGGTAATAGCAATGAAAACTTATCAGAGAACCCCAATAAAGTAGAAAGGCCCCCTGAAAAGAACTGTTAGTTCTAATAAAGGACCCAAATGGTAACAGAAGCCATGAAATTAACAAAATTCTTATTTTGTTTTGATGCAGAAACAACATTCACATGAGGAACCCGGCTCTTTGTTAAGCCATAAACACAGCACAAGAGCTGAAATGCTGTAGATATACATATATATGTCTATGTATATATATGTATTTCTTCTGGCCAAGAACAGCAGGGAATGAGACAGCAGCAGCACAGGTGTGCTGTCTTAGTAAAAATGCTTCAGTATTATTCACCAAACCCAGCTTGTGGTTACAGTGGATGTTTGCATGAAGGAGAATCATTGCGTGAAGAGGTATTCTCAGCAACTGATCTCAGAAACAAATTTGATCCTCCGCATCTGCAGTATGACCTGATCAACAACCAGAACAGTGTGCTGGAAAGAGACAGTAACCTACACAGGCAGTGGTGGTGGTGAAGGAAAGGGGCTCAGTTAAACAGATCAGTTTGATGTCTGCTCTCAGAAATTCATGCGTCTCCAGGGCAAATTTCAGTTTTGAGAAGTGGTCCTTTTTATAAGGCAGAAGCATTAGATATGCTCATATCTCAGTCAAAGGCTTTCCTACTCAGTGCCAACAGTTATTCAGCAGAGCTCATTATGCAGGTGAGATGTATCGCAGTGCTGCTACTCTGCAACACTGCAGATCTCTATGCGCCATGTGCACAATGTCTGAAATATAAGCAAATTTATGCTGCACTCATCGTTTCTGTGGTTATTAGTGTCATTTAGTATCATCTTCCTCCAGCAAATTGACTCACCAAGCAAAATGCACAAGTGCACTTTAGAGTAGATCATATTATCATGCCTACTTCTGAAGAGCCAAGTGCCATTGCTACTTTTCACAAGGAATAACTGCCTAAACTATTTCACATTCTGCAGTGCATCAACAATATACTTCCTCCAGTGAGTTAGCAATTCAGAAGAGCAATTGAACAGTAATGCACAACTATCATACTGTTCTACAATGGAGAGATAAAGTCTAATGCATTGCTTTATGCCTCTTATATGTTAGGATGTTCTTTTCTGGAGCCTTTTCATCTAGATATGCAGTTGTATCACTCCTACCAAGATTGTACCAAGAAAGCATTACATTGAAGATAATGCATAAAATATATTAGGAGCTTCTCTCTCAATATTATTGTTGAGATGACGTACTCTCTAACTGCAGTTGATTTCAGTCAGCTGTAGACCAAAAGGAACAATGATGGCCAAGAGCTGATGGGATTTTATTTCAGAAATATTTTCACATTACTCACTGGCATTCTTTCTTCCCACTTTATTTTTTAGAGGGAGAATAGAGCATCAAAGAAATACAGCAAAGATGCAGACTTTTGAAAGGTTAAGATTATCACATCTGAAAAAAAAAAAAATAAAAAAAAAATTTGGAACCAGATAACAGGAAAGCTAAAATCAGAAACAAGGAGAAATTTTGGATAACAGTTATAGTTAGGAAAGGGGCTAAGACTCCGAAGTGAGAGCAACTAATAACCTAACAAACTGAAAAACAAAGCCCAAGCCCAGTCAGTGCTCATATAGTATAATTAGAGCTAAAAGGCAGCGAGTACTTGAGTAAGACAAGCTGCAAGTACTCAAGATCCAAAGCTAAAGGTTAAATAAATTGGAATGAAACAAAAGAAGTGTTTTAGCCAGAGATCCTATTTTGCAAGACACATTGGGACAGCATCTTCTGTTTGATTGCTGTAGCTGTCTCTACCCAGAATCACATCAGTCCCCTGGGAGACTGACCGTGGTGGCTCAGTGGCTCCTTGCTCTTTGATTGCTCAGGAGTGCTTGTCAAGAAGTGTAAGGAGAATCACCAAAGTACAGCTTGAGCTCTGTTCTCAGTGAATTTCAGAAAGATTGGCCTTTGTGCCTCTGAAAATCTACCCCTAATTCCCTACAAAGTGATGACTTCCCATGTGGTCTATTATAATCACAATTACATGTGTTTGGTGCTTTGTATGGGTCTTCTCACTCATTATGACTACATTTAACATGGCAAAAAAAGGGTAAGGATTCCTTCCTGCATTTGTAACTAAAGTGCCATCATAGCAGAGGGTTTATGTTGTCCAAGGTCTTTATTACACAACTGTATGCAGATCACTGTGAATAGCATCGTTTGTCTGGTTCAGTGACTCAGCACCAAGGTCGCCAGGCATTTTTCAACTAACATTGAGACCATAAGTCTAATAAATGTGCTTGGTAATCACATAAAACACATTGCCATTGTTGCAGATGTTATTCTTTCAAAAGTATTGGCAAACACAACTAAAACTCAGCCCTTGTGCATGCTTTGACCTTTCTTAAGAATGCACCCTCAAGAATCTCTGGCAGGTGAGACTGTTTAACCAGAGAAGACATGACAACAGCTGGAAAATCAGTACTGCTAACAGCACCGTTGAAGTTTGCTTAGACTAAGTGTATAAGTGGTGAAAACAGAATGGAATCAGTGAAGGGCAAATTTTGTCAGAGAGTAGATTTTGAAAAGGAACATATCTACTAGTACTACAACACAGGTAGAAGTCAATTTCACTTTACAGCAATCTAGGCAAGCTGTCATGAATGTTCTAGATTATTTTGGTAGATGTTATGTAGCAGTCTATTCTTGCTGATCCACTGGCCTCTTGTTATCTGCCAGAAAATGCATTAACCACCAAATGCATCATGTCATTGTGAGCTTTGCCACTGCATGCTGTGATTGTCCATAAGATTTATTGGATGCTGCAACCACTGAACTCTTTGAAAACATATACATCATCTTCCAGGCTGGGTCAATAGTTTGCTAGTGTTAAGACCTCAGAAAGCAGAGATGTACTGCCCAGAACTTGTTGCAGCTCCACTGTCTTGAAATCTATCATACGTATGTATAAATTTGGTACCAGGCATGAACAAGCCCACAAAAGCTTGACCACTAAATATGCTCCTGACAATAAGGGAGGAAAAGGAAATTTAAAGCACACAATTTATAGAATTTATACCCTTTAAAATTAGAAATAAAGGTCAATAATTTAACATTACTGCAAAATTCACTTAAGATCATTCCATGGACGGAAATCCCAACATGTAAAGGTGGCTGCTTAGTAAGGGGCTGAAATAACATTGTGGCAACAGAGGGTTAGGACAAAAAACAAAGCTGTTATGTCTCCTTAAATGGCATATTCACTGCTGCTACAAAATCAGTTTCACTGCTTTTTTTTTTTTTTTTTTTTTTTTTTTTTTTAATGTAATCCTTCCGTGGTTTCCGTGCTAAAAAACAGAAAAACTGTACCCTTCATTAATAGAGCTGTTTCATCAAGACACACAGAGTGTATCCAATTCACTGTGTCAGCAGCATTTGACCCTCAGTTCAGTTTACCAATAAGTAAACTATTCTAGGCCTGTATTGTAACCTTTTAAAGATGATATCTGACAAGATGATTTTTGACAAATAACAATCTTTTCACTACAAACCTGTTCCTTGTCAAGAAGACCAGTTCCCTGGATGCAACCCAACATTTTGTAAGCAATGGCTGTTCAGATACCCATTTTATCATCATTTCCTGCTCCAAGCCATACAACAGTCTTCCCTCAGTCAAAATATGAACGGTTTAACATTTTTTTTGTGTTCCATCACAATGTAACAGCAAAATGTTTAGACTATAGCAAAATGCTTCCAGCTGGTTTCTCAAGGTGACCTTGGGGATGTCTGGCACACAGCAGAGACAATAGAATACAGGTGAACCCTTACCACTTGAATCTGCCATTACAAATAACATCCAGTAACTAAGAAACTATGGGGCTTTGTGTGCAAATATGCATTCGGAATTGAAGTTTCATATGCATGCAGAGAAAATCAAGAAGCCAAAGACAGATCAGCAGCCTTCCTCCTCCAAAACTGTATTCTTCCTTTTGCTTTGAAGCTTATATTTAAGTCTTCTGTTTTTGTAACTCTTCAGGGTAGGAAGCATGAATTAAAAATCATTCCGTGACCCATTATTATTTTATAATCCTCTCTTTGGCAAGTTGAAAGCAATAACTTGCCAGACTTGTATTAAATTTTCATGGAATGATGTGAGGTAGTGAAATACAATGGCCTAGACAAGGGAAAGTACAGGAAAACGAGGTGGTATTGGGAAAGCCTGCACAAAGAGATGGAAAAGGGGTATGTTACAGAGTATATGTTTTGAAGTGTTTTTATTTTAGATCAAAATAACATTTCTTTTAGTAACAGCTTGTATAAAAACATATAATAACATAATATACATTTTATATGTACTGTAATATTGATGTGAGGAACCACACAGGAATAGCGGGGCCAAAAACGACACCGTGATTATTCTTTCTTCAGAAAGGAGAACTATGTAAAAAGGAAGATTCTTGTTTAAAAGAAGTTGAAGGAGTATGGATTAAATCCTCACAGACAACATAGAGACCCCTGAAGAATGCTATGCTGGGCGTATAGCCACCAATACGTGCCACTTGGTGGAAATATTTTGTGGACAGGTTAAAGGAAAACAGAGTAGCTCACCAGTAAAGCAAGGAAAGTAATTAAAAATGAGAAGTTATCAATTGAAATGAAGCAGGTGCGGGAATGAAAAAAGTTATAAATCCTGAGAGAATAAACATAAAGCTGTAATTAGACTTGTGTTTGCTTTGTAAATATAGCGGGAAATATTCAAGGTGTTTATTTTCTCCATAAATAATGTGACTTGTCTCTGACATCAAAATACAAAATGATGGCTCTATTCACTAGTTCTCCTGCCATTCATATCATTCATATTAGGAAGAAAATGAATATAAAGTACTATGCAACAAGTGGTATTTCATACTTGTTCTAGTCAGTGTGGATGACAATAGAAAGTGTGGAACAAAAATGGATCTAAATTTTTCTAAACAGTCTTATGTGCACACCAGATCATATGAATCTTTCCCTATTCAGAGATGAGAATGGCATTAGTGCATGGTAAATCAAACTGCCTGATTTTATAACCATACCCTGGAGTCACACAGTGTGTTTATCTGCATCTCATTAATGGCAAATTTACTCCTTAATGCAGCAGGGCCAAATCTGTCATGCTCACAAATGCTGATCTTCCACATTCACAAAGTTCCCACTTACACGCAATGAGACCCCGTGTAGTAATATCCATAGTTTCAGGATTATACCTTCAGCCTCTCCTTACTTGTCCTCACAGCCTTGCAAGAAGTCCTTTTCTATAAATGAGCTGTGATTTTTAAGGACTGGATAAATATACATTAACTTTTGTTTATTTCTCAAGTCTACTAACTGTAAATTCTGTTCACAAGAGTTCAGTACAGTGAATTCCAAAAAGGTTTCCTCAAGTGCTCTTGAAAACAAATATGTGAGCAATGGGAAATATTTTTATCAGTGGCTTTTTCAATTCAGAAACAGAATCACTAGCATGAAAACAAACTGATATCTAACTTATTTTTGTACTGAAAAAGATAAAAAAAGTTAAGAAGACAGCTCTTTTCACGTATTACTGGGCAGTTTCTCCATGTTAAGCTTTTGCATTTTTTTTGCATTTCTGGTTTTTCAGTACCAGAATTATTTGTCCTCTGTTTAGTGAGAGAAATGTTTTTCAGGCACTTCACTGAACAGTTCAAATGATGAATAAATTGAAGAATAATTAAAATAATAAAAACATTCATCACGAGAGAAGACACCCTGGAACACTGATGAAATAATCTGCAGCCATTTCTTTCCTTCACATTTCCCTTTATTTCATATTTCTTTTTCCTAGCTGTTTCTACAGCTACATGTGTTTTCTCTAGCACTGCCTACTGGATTTTATTCTTGTTATGACTACACACACATCTCTATTTTCTGTTGATGGCTCGATACTTCTAATATTATGTATTGAAATGTCATCTTGTGCATTCTGTGCTTCACTGCTGTTATAAAAATGTTAGGTTCCTATAAGACTAAAAGCAGCAAATAGATTGTGGGGTATAGGGGGGAGAGGAGATAAAATTGTGGAGGTTTTATTTCGCTTGCTTAAATACAGTTGTGCCTTTCAGGAGACATTTTTAGGAGCTGCATTTGCTTTGTGTGGTGCTTTTCTGCAGTGACAGCAGGTAGTGGTTTAGTGGCAATTTTAAAATCTAACATTACTGTACATTACAAAAAGTACAATAGGATTTTGGACAGCAAAACCTCTTAAAAATAAAACAAGATGACATTTCTAGTTTCCTCCCTCTGTTGTAGCAACCTGTTCTTCCTGTTACTTGGACAATCATTCCACATCACAAAGCAGAGCCACTAAATCCTCTGTTAAATATAGAAAATAATAACTGAAAAAACTGCATAAATTCTGTGTTGTTAGTAATCAAATAATAGGCTTTTTTTTTTTCTGAAACAAAAGTGCATTTTCACTAGAATCACTAGAACTGTTAAATATTTGTGTTATTACTTTCCAGTTACTCTCCAGTGTATATACTATATGTTATATGTATTGTAATCACCCAAAAGACAATATTTGTTTTTAATTGTCATTTATTTCTTTTTTACTATTTTTACTATCTTCTCCATACAAACCTATTTTCTCTAAGCTGCAAGATTCTCAAAACATCAGCAGTACAATCATCTGCCTGTTAGTTTCCTTTTTTTTTATTTTATTATCAGCCATTAAGCAAATAAAAGGTAAGTTCTATAATCTAATTTTGTTAATGGAACTTAATGCAATTCTGCACAATTTAAAAATGAGTAAATAACCTCCTATCCCTCCAACAAACATAAACAGACTGTAATAAGGCTACCAGGAAATATGCTTCAGAAAACTGCCAGAAGTGCAAAGAGTCCATACAGCAAAGCACACGGGTATGCAATAAGGAGCTGCTGTCCTTCCATGGCCAAGGCAGAGGTAAAAATTTTGGAGGCTGACAAACTGCACCATCCAATAACAAACAGAGCTAACAAAGTTCCCAGGATTCCACTGCAAGAAAAACAAAAAAAACAAAAAAGTGCGTTTGTTAGCACATGTAGCATCAAATCATGAGCTCATGTCTGGCAACTCATTACTGATAAGATAACAGATGCTGCAAGAACCAAGAGACCAAGGTAATTCCTTCAGCAGTGTCATCAGTGGTACTGCCAAAAAGAGAAATTGGTTTCCAGTATCTTTGTGGTCTCCAATAGATGCAGCAGCTGAAAACTCTTTTTTTCTTTTAAGTTAGCAAAGATCTTATTCAGCCAAAATCCATCAAGCAGAAGTCACTAGGATTTATAATGACACTACAATCCTACTCTTCTGTCAGGTAGAATGATGACCTGGAGGTGATGTAGTTTTGTAACACTTCAAAAGTCTGAAGTGTATCTCAGACTGAGGAGCAACAATTCAGGATGTACACTCAGCTGGCCATGCACATAGGTGTCTCCCAAGAGAAAGCCTAAGTGGGCTTTTAAAAGCTTCACATCTAGAGTAGTGTAAGGGACAGGCGAAGAAACACTGAGGAAATGTATTTTTGCTCATTTTGACATTCTCTTCACATTGTGGCTTTCCACTCTGCCCCTCAGTACCAACTAAGCTCTTCCAAAGTTAATTTTTGCTGCTTCTCAGGCACAAGGGGGCCAGGAGAATGGGTGATTATGAGACTGTGGTCAGAAGCCTGCTGAAATATTCCTGCATATTAGAGATTTGGCTATTAATCCCTGTAGGAGCAAGACCATGCCAATAAATAATGTTTCATATATGTTTTATTTGCACACTGTATTTGCAGTCTACTTCTATAAAATGCATGAGCTCATGTGCACAATGCTGCTGAGGTGCATATTGAGTTGGCTGTGTTACACACACTTGCTGTGTCAGTCTCAAGGACCTCCAGAATGAACGAACATCTGCCACTTGCTAAATGACTTTGTGGCACTCTGTTCTTCCAAAGTACCAGCTAAACAGAATCAGAATCAGAAACAGACTACATATACCTACTTAGGCTCATTTGTCAAAAATAATCTTCACTAATCTTGTGCTGAAGGTAATCTTCCAAAATCTCACTAAACTAAACCACAGTGAATAAAGCTCTCCTTTAATTGCCTTAGTTTACGTATTGCATTTACATAAAGTCATACTTCATTCCTTTCTTTCTGTCTCCAAACCAATAAGGTACTTGATGTTCTTAGCTCTTGCAGCTTTGGAAAGGAAGGAGAAAACTGATTTTAAGGTGACTCAGCACCTTGTTGCAACATCAACGTACTATAAATAAAACAATAAAGACCATGCAGTTTATTATTCTCAGTTGAAGTGTCCTGCTAAGCCTATGCAGAGGCATTCAGGGAATTACACTGTGATTACACTGTGAACTAAGCCTCTTCTCCAAGCAGAGACACAAAGATGCTCAGTTAACCAGGTAGCCAGAAACTCAGAGCTAGTATGGATTGCTTCTTGATCTATCCATATGGTTGCAGAGGTTAGAAATCTACAGGAACTTGCTGCCTGAGGATAATTTGCAGCTACTGTAATGACTCTTTAGGGGCCAATTACAAGGCAGTACAATTTAGAGCTCTGCATTGCACTGAGGATCCAATGGCCTCTAATGGTTTGTTCCAGAACAGGCAGAGAGCAAGATGGAAAGGTGACATAAAATCCTGTTGGAGCCAAGGGATAAGTCTGTGCACTTGTACATTCAGTCTTTGATCTTACAGCACACTAAATGCTGATATGAGCAGGCTAGCTTTAGCAAACCGCATGTCTCGTGTGTTGATGAGGTTTAGATCATCCTGCATGGGAGACGGACAAGGAAAAGGTGTCATGCTTACAGTAGCTTAGAGGGTTTATGGAGGAGTACAAAGATAGAGCTGGGTGAGCAAACAAGAGCAGTGCCTCTCCCTCTCTATTAACAGCTTGCAAATAGAGTCATCAAATGAGTCCTGTACATCAGATGGGTCAAATAAATCTTTTCTCCCATCTTGAACTCATTTCCTTCACTATTTAGTCAAGGAAATGCTGTGGTCAGCCTGTTCATAGAGGTGATAGTGAAGAATTGTTTTTTATTTCCAGGAAAAAAAAATTGCTGATATTTCTTCCAGAAAGATTGCTTAATCAGCTTGGCCTCAGCATGACATCAGCATAGATGGCTACAAGTGAAGCTTTAGAGAATCTGGTTCCACACAAGTCTGAATAAGAGAACTGGTCCTCTCTTATGGTGCCATTCAGCATCCAAAGGTTTCACATTTTGTCTCATTCCCAATTAACACTGAAATAGATGATCATGAATACCATAAATTGTTGAATTAATATTTATCTTTCATTTTATATGCGTACAATCTTATGTGTATTTTCTATGAGAACAGATTGAAGTTTTCAAATTCTTTACAATTTGAAATGGTTGAAATAACTTTTCACAAAGATTAGGAAAAAAAAAAAGCGTGAATGTACTTCTGTTTTTCCTTTGCAGTGTTAAATAATTTTTAAAATTAAAAACAATGAGTCATATTGGATTTAAATTTGCTACTTAATTTTAGTACAAGTTAATAATAGATCTTTGTGCAATACATAACTTTTTATTGATTCAAGAAGTTTCATATAGCAAATGAGAAAGGACTGCAGAATCTTAGAGACAGATACTTGACATTATCAATTCATTTCAGAAATTATAGTTTACTTTTGTAAAGTCTATCTCACTAGACTATAGATTTTCAAAAGATGTGCTTTCTCAAACTCACAGCATTTTACAAGGCTATGTTGTGTGCTTGGTGACTCCTTGTACAGTCAACAGCATCCCATGCAGTTATAACAGCTGGCTTGGAGTTAGCCCCATCTGTCCTCTGATTACATATTTGCACCTTTTATTTGGGTGGATTATTAAACAGGTTAATCAAGCAAATATGGAAGTGTTGGAGAACAGAGAATGAGTGGCTTCTTTAGTGTCACTGCTGCTCATCTTTTCAAGGACAATTGAGTAACACTTGAATATACAGAATAAGGTCAGTCTAATATATTATAGCTCTACAAAAACAAGCAACAATTATGCTAAAATCTTAACAATGCAGTATCATTTCCTTAAAAAATAATTTCATACGTAAAATTGCAGTTTTATCAGATAAAAGAAACAGGTAATTTTATTACTCATCAGCTGCCAAGTCCCATGTCTTGCTGGTTGGAGAGTTCAGAAAATATTCAAAAAGACCAAGGAGGAGAGCTATTATTAATATTGTGATCACTATGGATAAAAAGTACTGCCCAAAGAACTTCAGGCAAGACCTGGAACATTTTTATGCTTTTCTTTATGTCAGCATAGAGGTAAACACAGTCCATATCTCAAAAAGCTTAGGGAATGAAGAGGAAGGAGGGGCTTGCGTGAAAATTTCTTAATTCTTATGTATATTAATTAACACTCCTCCATACACTCACAGAGGTATATAGAGTGCTGCACATTATTTTTTTCAAAGTGATTATACCATAACTATTCTTTGGAGAATAGGACTTAGCTACATCTTAATGCTCCACTTCATTAAAGGTTCATTCTGTTACACAGAAGTCAGTCTACAGAAAGAAAGGAAATACAAGGATGGAAGCCTGGTATTATGAACAAAAAAAAAAAAAAAAAAAAAAAACCCAAACCAAAACAACAAAAAAAAACAACCAAGAGAATCAGCTATGTCAAACCAAAGTCTATGAGTATCTTTCAAAATTGATACCTTAGTTTGGATACTATTGGTTTTTGGAAAACAAAAAGCATATTTGGGGCTGCTGCAAAAATCAAAGCCACTCTTAGTCCCCTTGGGAAACAGTGGAATCATATTAAAGTGATTTTATATCACCCTTCTCAAACACAGACCTTCCTCTTCCATTTTGCCCATTTTCACCTACATGGACTGGTGTATTTCTTCACAATTTTGGAAGATAAAATTAACTACATAACCATTTACAAAACATTTTTGTAACACTTCTGACTCACGGTCCTTCAGATGGTTCTTGCTGCCAAGCACTGGTACTTACTGTAGCGAGAAGATGGCTGCAGAAGAGGATAGGATCACCATGGGCAGCAGGCAGTAGCCCAAAACACTTGCAACACAGCCATGCGAGACTCCTGGGATGCTCATCAGGTTCAGCAGGGCATGCATAACAAGGCACCCAGTGATACTCACTCCATACACATAGCTAAAGTGAACTTTTCCTGCCTGGAAAAAACATACAAAAAATAGTGTTGGAAGGGAACAAATGATTGCAAGGTGGATGGAAGAAATTAAGCACTACCTTAGTTCCACTTTTTTTATTGACAGTCACTTTCTCCTCACTTTGTCTTCATTGGTTCAATTGCAAACACTGCTGCTACTTTTGGGTGATTTTTGCATCAAAACATTCCAAGGTAAAATTGTGACAATGTGGTTGTTGCTAATTTAAAGTTATCCCACTGATTCTCAGTCTTATTCTCGTTGGGCTCAGAAGTAACACAGCAGTTGGTCAGGGAAGCTTGTGAAGATCTAACTGGTAGCAAGCTGAGAACAAATTATGGACATGGAAAGCACTTTTTAGTGTCAGGAAAATGTTTCCAATCTTTACAAATTCAAAGACTGTGGAAATTGAAAACTTTAACGATTTCAGTACGTAGGTCAGTGGAAAAGTGTCCCAAGTAAAACAACAGCCTCACTTAAAACACTTTTCATTTTATTACAGATTTAAGTAGATCTGAAAAAAAAAAAAAAAAAATCAACAACCCAAAAGCTAGTAAGCCTTTGCTGAAACTATGCTATTTTTCAAGATGAATGTGACCATTCTTCCCCTTGACTACAACGAGAAAGACACATCTCCGTGGTTAGATCAATACAGCACGTTCATTTCTAGATAAACTGTAGTAGCAACAGTCAGATCATGTTCTTTTGTTCTCCACTGAAAGAAAAATCCCCCAGACGGCTGTTGATTTTTTTTTGTTTTGTTTTGGTTTTGGTTTTGGTTTGGTTTTTGTTTTGTTTTGTTTTGTTTTCCTTCTTCCAGGTTTTATTTCTCTGTGTGAATTTAGTGCCTCTGAAAGGTACCAGCCTGACAGCCTGGAGTCTGATGTTCTATAATTTACACACAAAGCTAGTACAACAGGCACCAGTGACCATAGCACCACCAATTTCTTAATCTCTTGCCATTATTTTGGAGGATTACCTCCAGACAAGAGTGCATTTCTCATTCAAGATATATTGCTAAATCTTTCACTCTCTCTTCAAGATTCTAACAAAAGAACTACTGAATGCCAGGTACACAGTAGTGTGATTTTAACATCTGTTCTTCCAAAATAAACAGTGATCTGGGATGAAGACAAGTTTGTTTGTTTTGGAACTTTGCTTCTTAAAGATAACGCGCATTTATGAAGGGGATAGCTTAAACCCTGGATAGATGCCTTGCACACATCTATCCATATGCAAAGCAGACCTAGCTGCTACTTCCCAAATTACTACTGAAAGGCAACTGCAAAAACAGTTAGATTGAGAACTGTGGATGTTGCAGACTTTAATTTCAAAGCTGAACAATACAACTTAAAACGTGGTTCTACATTTCCTAAACAATACTATTATTTTCTTTTTCCTATTGAGCTCATTATGCCCCATACCTGGAGGTGTTCAAGGCCAGGTTGGATAGGGCCCTGGGCAGCCTGGTTTATTAGATATAGAGGTTGGTGGCCTTGCATGCATCAGGGATGTTGGAGCTTCATGATCCTTGAGGTCCCTTCCAACCCAAGCCATTGCATGACTCATGTTTTTACTTGTATGTATGTATGACTCAACCCTCAGCTCGATACTGTGGAAAACTTGTCAAAGGAAGTGCCACAATGCATCACCTTTCTAACACGTAAGAATACATATAAACATACTTAACACTCAGATGCATTTCTGTGTATACTTTTATATGTCACTCATTACATACTGCATAGGATAAATTGCATGAGAATTGAAGCTTAGAGAGGGTTTCAGTTTTCCATTCATTTTGTAGCTTAAGCTTGGATTCTCTTATGGTGCAAAAGATGGAAATATTACTGAGTCTTTTCCTGGTTTAAAATATTTACAGGTATCTCTTCCACAGTGGTTTAGGAGGATTGATATTTACTGTCCTCAAGCTCATATTTTAATGAATCCTGGGGGAAGCTAAACATCTTTGAAGACCTTGTTTCTCTGGTCCCTCATTTGTATGGAAGCTAATCACGGGATGCCAGCAGTATTGAGGTGGACAGATATAAAGAAATGTAAAAGAGAGAGAATAATCTAGTGGTGGCACAAGTTGAAAGTCCTGAAGTTGCAGGTTGGTGTCAGCTCATCTTACGAAGAAAGAGCACTTAAATGAAAGGCAGCCTCAGCTAGTAAGACCTGACACTCCATCAGCACCATCTGCTTTTCAGCTCATCCTGGCTCATTGCTGACCTCTCCTCTGCTTCCGAGTTAGATAGAATCAGGTTACCCAGTCTTGCATTGACCAAGTGCTTGCTAAAGAAAGAGACCTTTGGTAGTGTTTGCATACTACTTGTATAAAACAATCAGGAAAAATTGCTTCACCAAATAGAATTAATGACAGAGGTAGCATGGAAGAGCAGTGATAGGTGAATTATTATCGGTCACAATTTCAGTATCTAAAGTTCTGTATTAAGTTTAACATGTGTGGCTGTTTGGGGTAGCATATACTGTTGGTCAATTAGAAAAAATTATGTCTCACAGAGATGCAATAATGACTATAAGCTAATATTTTAGGTTGTTTGTTTTGGTGTTTTTAATGGTTTCATACAGCACTATTTGGCAGCTTAAGATTACCAAATTACTGAGACAGAGATGAAGGGAGCATAGCCAACTGAAACCTCCATTTGGTGCAGTGTTTGATTTGTGGTGCAGGGGAATGAGAGAGAGAGAAAACGCAGCTGAACGCATTTGTTCCAATTTGAGCTGTTGCTAACTTATGTAAATATACTGACTCACGCACACGGGAATACTCCCAGTTCACAGCAATGTAAGCAAAACCAGAATCAGACTTGATTAGCCTGGCAGGCTTTGATGAATTGAAAGTACTAAATTTGTCCTGCTGAAGGAACAAGGTTAGAAGAAAGTCAGACCTTGTGTGCTTGTTTGCACCTGCCTGGAGTGGGTGCTGCTACCCTCAGTTTCAGGATATGGAGAAGTCCTGTGACAAATGACTATGCAAAATGCAAAGCGTGCAAACTTTTGCAATGCTGTTGTTTCTTTCTCTGCAATGGAGCTGCCTTGCTTTTCACCAGCATGAGGAAGAACAAGTCCTGCTGCCAGGCTAAGAAACCCTTTCTCATTTTCTCTGTGATCCAAAAGAAATGTTAACATTTAAAGAACATCTTTGCATATTTTTCATAGTTAAAAAGCTGAAAGTAAGTAAAATTTCTAAATTACTCCTTGAAACAAGCTTTTAACCAAATTACATTCCTATAAAGTATAAAAGTATACTTCCTATGAAGTATAAAAGGATATCGTAACTTATATAGCTCAAGAGCAACTCTGGTATTCAAATGTATCCAAAATAAAAATAGGAAGTTTGAATTTGTAAAATGTCCATGGAAATCCCATAAACATTTTCCTGTGAAACTGTGGCACAAAAACTCTGACAGAGTAGACTGTGTCAGAGGAGTTGTTCTTGCTAAAATCTAGAGCACTGAAAGTGGTTGTTTTTCCAGAGACAACATGTTTAATATCTTAGAATAAAAATGGTAATTTAGGTACTTTATTTCAATAATACTAGCTTAATATTCATTGTAATATCTCACTGTCCAAGGAGAAAAATCAACAGCACTATTTTTTTTACGCTCTCCTTCCATTGTTCCGTTTGTAGTCAATTCAGCAATTTCTACTTTATTCCCCTCATCTTTATTTCTCTAGGTGGGAGAGAGCCCATCTTCTGTAGCTTTCCACCTTCTTTTCCCAAATTCCATTTCCTGCTGCTGTTTCTGCTCTTTTAAAATATTTTCAGTTTTACAGGCACATAAATAATAACACTTGCCTTTTATATTGCAGTTTGCACAGTCAAGGTACTACACTGACATTACAAATTGAGTAAGAACTTTCAAGTCTTCTGATTCAGCACCGTTTATCACAGAGGAAAAGGAGAATTAGAGCCCCTTTTCTCTCCCCTCAGGTGTCAGTGCAGCAAACCCTCCCCAGAACAGTCCCACTTTGTCCCTGTCTGACAAATGGTTGCTGACAATCAGAGCCGTCCTTCAGCAGTACCAGAGAGCCTCTGTTGTCAGTGACAAATAGATGAATTTTGGACTAGTGTACAATCTTTCTTTCAGCTTTCCTTCTGTAGGAAAATCTATTCATGAAGAGGAAAAAATTTAAGCACAGGCTTAAATATTTTGTTTAGCAGATGATGTAGAAAGAGTGTGTAGATTAAGAAGATGCTAGCAAAGTTTATAGAAAGGTATTGTAAATTTTGACAGGGAGGTAGAAGAAGTTGTAATTCTTGTTGAAATATTTTTAGTTGCATAAAGATAGATATATTTTTCTTTTATATCTCCGCACTCCCCAGAATAACAAATGAGAGAGGATAATTTAAAAAAAAAAGCAGCAAGAGTGCTTTAAAAATTGGGCTGGTCTGCTATCCCTTCTTTTTCCCTCTGGAAATTCCCTTTTATGTCCTTATCTACTTCATGTTGTACCTCAAGTGTTAAGAGCCTCCTCAGCCTATGTACTGTGCAGATCTTTGTTCATATTAATCCCTACCTCCAATAATGGTGAGATCTTTTATTTCCACGGGAAGTAACACACTACTTTGCTTGTATTACATCTACATTACAATTAAACATTATGTGCTTTCAAGCAAGAAGTCTTTTTTACATGTAATATTGGGAAAATAGCAGAGAATGACTCATTTTATATATACATATATTTGTCAGATCTACATCTGCTACTTCATGTACATTAATCACAGAGCCATTAACTTGTCAGAAAATTGATTACTTAAATTAGCACAACCTACCAGCAGCAACGTTGCTCCAAGGGCCAAACAGAAAACCACAGGTCCAGTGAGGTCCGTCTCGATCATAATGCTGCCATCTGCAGGTTTCATTGGATTTAGAACTGTTAAAGTTTTTTGCCATATGTGCTCAAAATTTATCCCAAGTTCTGCAATGAGAAATTCCAGAACTGCTTACAAGAGAACAACACTTTTACAGTAACCCAGTAGATATCACAGATCACTAAACAAATTAATCACTTGAATGAAGATAATGTTGTAGGATGATATATTCTGTAATAGATCATGCTGTACATTTTCATCCAGTATAGCTGAGAGTCAACTCTGATTCTAAACTGGAAATATTTTTTTATTAAATCTAATGAGTCAAGAAATGCCTTCAGCATTTTCAAGTTAATATTTGTTTTTCCTATATTAAAATATATATATATATATACATAAACTGCACTAACTTAGATGCTGAAAAATATGCTAATTAAAATTAACTGCAGAATTCAAGATATTCTGGAAAACTGAAGACACAGATATATGATTTAATTCTGGTAAGTCTGACAAGAGATGTGTCTTAAGCCTTAGCAGCCAGAGGCACTTAAAAACGACATTCTTTCCTTCATGGCAAGTTAATAATACTTTGTAGAGTGCTTTATAAGCTTTTTGCATTTAAAACGTAATTACTGGAAACCCTGGAAACAGAACAAATTTCTTTCCCATTAAAGTCAATAGGAATTCTGATACTGCAAAGATTTCTTTTCTGACTTCTTCAGAAACACTTCATCTTGAAAGATCAATCATTTTTCCTGAGATGCTCCAGCAAGGAAAAGCTAGATTCAGAACTGGTTGCCAAAATGACTGAGACTGACAATATGTTAGAGCTGTTTGAAAAGCTAGCTCTTCACTAATCCATCATCTCGAACTAAGACAAAACATTACATAAATAAGGTTGTTCAGTATTAAAATGTTTGACCTTGGTCAATTTATTTGACACAGTCATGAATGTCTCTGCAGCTCTGTAGATCACAAGTAGTTGTATTTCAACATCCTTTTCATGGGGTGAGCTGCCCGTGCAATTACATGCCTGAAGGACTGAGAGTTGGAGGTCTAGAAGTTATCCATGTCATTCAGAATGATCTTGCTGGTTTAAAGTAGTTCAAAAAAAGGCTGCATACTTTCCTTTTATATAACTGTGGAGTAGTCACAATTTTTTTTTTTTATTATTATTTTATTTTTTTAATGTAGGTAGTACTGGTATTTTGCTAACTGAATGTTCATCTACAGGTCAGTCACTAGCGTTAAGATAGTTCAGTCATCATGAAGAATGATGTTGTCCATGCAGTTAAATGATCAACAAATTGAAGCTGAATGCAACTTTAAACATTTCCTTTACACTGAAACAATCTAGTTAGCATCTTCAAACTGTAAAATTTATTACTAGATAAGCAAATAAGATTATTATCAATATTTATTAATTAAAGATATCCCAGTATGCATGCAGTATAAACATGGAGCAGAAAAATATTTGGAAATATGAATGTAAAACTTATTGTTATGCTGTCATCTAGTGGTAGTAAAGCATATGCCATATAAATGACATAATGAATTAACCCTTACGGACCTCAGATAAGAAAATTCAGGCTTGAGGACAGGAGCAGTTGGACAAAGTTGAATTCACAAGGGCAAGTTCAACAGCCAGGCTGAGCGCCTGTTGTAGATACTCTGGTGGCTGACACTAGTTAGGAAACAGAAGCATACAAACATGCACTGTCCTTGGTTTTATTTTTACCTTCTAGCAAAGGAGGTTCCTCATCAAAACCATCAGTGTAGCTAAGGTGAGAGAGAGTGTTGGAACTGTATAGAACTGTTGGCTGTAGAATCTGACCTGTGTAACTCTGAGATGGCAACAGCATTTCTGAGGGGACAAAAGCACCAGCCAGAGGTCTGTGTCCTGTCTGGCTCCTGGGACAAGAAGCAAATTGCAGTGAAACAAATGATGGCAGTGAGCAACTCAATGGTTCCCTAGAACTGTTTCTTTCACCCATGTGCCATGGTTTACATTTTCAACTATTTTCAACATTAGTGCAGATCCCAATCCTTTATAATAGGCTATGATAGGCTTAATTATAAGTAAATCAGCCTTGGAGGAAGTATAGATCTCAAAGCTCTTTGCTGCTCTATTTTCCATGATTTCCCAATTATTATTATATATAATTTTATTTCTGTATGACCAGAAGGCATAGAGAGAGCGGGGCCTAATCTCTCATCCTTTGACACCCATCTTTCTGTTTCAATCAAAATTATTTTTTATTCCCTGATATTTTCCAGAAGGGAGGTGCAGACTCTGTGGAGCACTGCCATTGTGGGTAGGACTAAATGAACATCTTTGTAGGGCAGAGAGTTTTATGACAGGTTAGGCCTTTTCATCTCCCTGTGCAAGTCCTAGGACCAGCCAAATCCATCAGCTGCTGAACAGGGAGGCTGCAACAACATCCAGCCTCTTGCAACATGGTTGCTTAGAAATCTCCTTAACTTAGAACTTCTTTTCCTCAGTGTCTTTCTTCCAGGGGCACAAGTCACCATTTGATTTCAAAAAAATACATTAGAAAAAGGGATAAATGTATTTTCTTCATCTTTCTACTGCTACAACTTCTACTTCACCCTTAAACTCCAGCTGCATTGTTCACAGAATCCTTTTGTTTCAACTGAATACTTTTCTTTGTCATTAATTTCACCTCAGTTTTTAAATCCCTCTCTTCTTTTTGTTTTGGTAGCATACTTACTTTCTATTTCCACTCAAGTTTTCACTAGAGTCACAAGTGCTGTAATCTTCCTGGTCATCTATGTTGTAATTGGACTGGTAAAAGTCACAGTGAAACTGTTCAAAATGTGCCATTCTGATGAGAAAAAAATATATATATAAATTAATTGTGTATATTGATAAAATCATATTTTGTACAAGCAAATATCTAACCTGCCCTAAGCCACGCATTCAAAAGAATGTTAGGAAGTGAAACAAAGAAGGAATTGACAAAAAAAAAAATCTTCAGTTTCCGTATTACTGTATATTAATTTATACACGGCATTAGAATGGAGGAAGAAACTTTCTCCAATTACTAATATGTAACTTCCCGTCAGAACAAGGGGCAGAAGACACAAACTGGAACATAGAAAGCACATGAGAAAGAATTTCTTTACTGTGAGGGTGCACTCAAACAGGCTGCCCTGAGAGTCTCCTCCTGTGGACATATATAAAACCTACCTGGATGCTTTTCTGTGCAACCTGCTGTAGGAATCTTGCCTTAGCACTAAGTTGGACTGGATGATCTCCAGAGGCCCCTTCCAATCCCTTCGATTCTGTGAGAAAGAAGATAAATAAACTATTATTCTAAGGAGTTCATTTCCTTATTTTAAAAGAAATATACAAATAAAAGAGCATACAGAAGGTTAAGAATGGACTCATTCACATCAGCATTAGAATTCTGGTGATCTTCACTTTTATTTTACGTTTTACTTTTAGATTTTTAACTTAATGTTCATCTTTAGTCCCTCTCATTGGACGTTTATATTCACAATTAGGATCCCCCTGAGCTCTCCTCCAGCCTGAAGCTCTGGGTGGGACCTTTGCCTGGATGTAAACACGAGAACACATGTAAAACACGCAGACATACATACATGTTTTACCAATTGATTAGCATTCAGCTCAACAACCTGACTTTTAACTATAACAATTTCTGATTTACCTACATTTTCATATAAGACACTAGACTAACCTAATATTTTCCCCTTTTCTTTACTTTTGCCCTTTTTTCCAACATCTCAAATATCATTGGCAAAACACTCTTCAATTTTACTACATCTCTTTTTTATCAGACGCATGCTGTTTACAGTAAAGATCTTTGCAGAAATTTTTATAAGGTAAAAGTTACAAAGATTAGTATTTAAACAGGGACCTTGAATGCATATTAAAATTTCTAAATTGCATTGCAATTACTCACACTGAATCTGTGAGGACCAAATTTCTTCATTTATCCAATATATTCAATTATTAATGTTGTTTTCTTTACTGCTGAAAAAGTCATGCAGGATTTCCAGATTTAGGAAATAAAATAACATGTTGTAAATATGTTTAATACAGATTTTACATGGATTATATTTTAAAAGACTACAGAATCCAACCCAGTAGTTCAATTCCTGTGAGTCTTTAATAGAACATTAAAGACTATTACTACAAGGAAATAAATAATTAATTAAACAGGTGCATACTTTGTCTGTGTAGTAGAATTCAGAAAAGATAAGCTTTTTTTTTTTTTTTTTTTGTTAAAGAAAAATTAGGAGCTAAGGTTACTTACTTTTTAATATATTCGATGAAAACACCAGTCTGTTGAATTTACATGTTGGAAAACACCTAAAATATCCTCTTGCGTTAACAGGGATGAGGTTAGTGCTATTTATAAGATTCTAAATTTGATCATTGAACAGATGTATGCGAAGGAAAAAAGCCACACAGCATGTCAATAGCATGGGCATATGCAAAAGAACTAACAACAATAAGCACAGAATATAAAAATCTTCAAGGAAAACAGAAAAAAATAAGCAGAATTTTATAAATTTCAGTCAACATTGTAGACTGTATCTGACACCTTCTTTCTTATGTAGGTATGGGAAAAGATCCTTGTGAAGCCCTCAAGAGCTGAGCTTTCATATATTAAACATTTATAACAATATGTAATATTGTTATGAATAATGAATATAAAACATAAATGGGGGTATGCTCCTAGCAGACATTCCTAGGGTGTACTATGGGTCATGTACAGCCTTAAAGGTGCTTCTTGTGGCTGACAGGGGAACCTTTTTGTTGCAACCAATTTGGAGAGAATATGGTGCTTCCTATGTCCACAACAACAGGCGGGAAGACTGAAGGCATTTAAGATACAGCTCCATTACATGGCCAAAGGCACATCCAGGCTCATATGCTGCCCCACTGCTACTCTAGGTGCTCCTATCCATCTTCAAGGCTGCCAGAAGTTCTCTCTAGGTGCAGCATCCACCACATCAAGGTCACAGCAAGCAATGAAAATAAAAGGCAATGAACCTTTAATTGTCACCCTTTGAGAACCTTCACTGCCTTTGTGGACATCAGATTCTGGTTAACTTTTTTCCATTCATCACTCAGCATAATATCCATTTCAGTGTCTGACCCACTATGGAACTTTAGGAGCTTTTCTTTTACAGTCCTAACTGTTAGAAAACTTGCAGCACAGATTGAATTTTGAAATAGTACCTAAACCTCAAAGAATACTTTCTATTTACCCAAATTTTAGTAACACGCACTCAGTAAGTCATAACAGGTACTGCTTTTTTCATTTATTTATTGGATAGTTTCCCAAAGATCACTTGAACTGGTTTATTTAAGAAATGAGACATTAAATGAGATATATTAGCAGGTCATTAATCTGTGCCTCAGGTGCATATTAAATTCTGTGTAGTTGAAGGCCAAATGACTTCCATTTCATTAGAATAATCACGCCCTGTTGGTGTATGACCTATAGATCTCTTAAACAATTATAATATTGATACACTTTCAATTAAGAAAAAATTATACCAAATACATTATTTTAAAAATATGTATGTCCCCAGAAGAGCCCAGAAGTGAAGAATGATGAGAAGTAAAAAATACAGCATGTATTTCTACTACGTGGGGGTACAGTACTTGTTAAAGCCATTGTAAAGACTCTCTTGCACTGTTTTGTTGTTTTTTTTTTAATTTTTGCCTCCAATTTCCATACTGCTACACCCAACAAGGTGAATTCTCAGTTTAATTTCTTAGCAAACTGCTAATCTCTGTATTGTTTAATCATCTCTGTTTAGAGATAAGTACTTAATCTTGTTCATACCAACTCAGGGTGGGGATTGAAATGGGATTAACACCTATCCTTGAGGAAGGTAATTAAAATCAATATATTTATTTTAAATAATTCTAGTTTGCTAGATAATGCCTGATTATTTTAACTACAAAAATGATATGGCTATTTTGCTACTTTCAATGAGAAAAAATTATACAAATAAAAATACGCATACACACATATGTGCATAATGGCTTGGAATAATTATGAAACAAGGCAATTTAAGGAAGAATTGAAATGGAAAAAACTGCAGTGATTGATAGAGAATTAAGATAGAGGTTAGAGAATATTTCTTAACATATCCCAGTCAGAAAAAAGAAAGGCACATGATTTTTTTTTTTTTAAATCTATACTTTGTGAAATTAAAATAAGCTTGAAATGTGTATATTTTCTATCCATATATAAAATCAAAATATAATGTGCCTTAAATATATTTCAACCATGCATTTATTCTTCATGAATATCCCTGTGTATATAAACACAAAAGTGCATCTAAAATACAAATATGGAAACTGATATTAGAAATGATGATGTAGACTAAAAAAAAATAAATAAGAAGGTTAAGTATTTGAAGGAAAAGTGATCACTAGAAACAAAGACTATCCAAGTTTATTATAAATGAACAGAATCATACTTCTACATTCTCCTATCAAGAAGAAATAAAATTAAAAAAAAAGACATTATACATTTGAAATGCCAAATGATGATTAAATATACTCCATGTAAAAAGTATGTAAAACGTATGTTTTGAGATACATATCTTACAATTCTGTACTTAAGTACAGTACCTGAGTTTCATAGAATCATAGAATGGCTTGGGTTGGAAGGGACCTCAAGGATCATGAGGCTCCAATTCCACTGCTGTAGGCAGGGCCACCACCCATATCTAATACTAGACCAGGCTGCCCAGGGCCCCATCCAACCTGGCCTTGAACACCTCCAGGGATGGGGCATCCACAATTTCTCTGGGCAGCCTCTTCCAGCACCTCACCACTCTCTCCCTGACATCCAACCTTAATCTTCCCTCCTTCGACTTAAAACTGTTTCCCCTTGTCCTGCTATTATATTCCCTTTCGAAGAGTTGACTCCCCTCCTGATTATAGGCTCCCTTTAGGTACTGGAAGGCTGCAATGAGGTCACTCTGCAGTCTTCTGCAGGTTGAACAAACCCAGCTCCTTCAGCCTGCCCTCATAGGAGAGGTGCTCCAGCCCTCTAATCATCCTTGTGGCCCTCCTCTGGATCGTCTCCAACAGCTTCCTGCCTTCCTTGTATTGGGGGCCCCAGACCTGGACACAGTACTCCAGATGGGGCCTCACCAGGGCAGACCTGAGAGGGAGAGGAATATTCAAATTTCAAAACTGGTGAAGAATTTTCAATTCTGCAAAGTTACAAAATAATGGGAAAGTTGAAAAGATCAGAAGTAAATATACCATTTTGTAAAAGGCTAATGAGACACCCTGAGTAATTATTTGCCCATCAACATAAGATTAATCCCAACAAATTATGGGCTCAGATAATAAATAACTGAATCGATGTATCCAATCAACATGGGGTTTGGAAACTCGCAATTTCAAACTAATTTATGTTTTAACAAGATTAATATTTGGGAAAGGTAACCACTGATGACCTGTATTTATACAAGGCATTTTATTTGATTTTACTTCAATAAATATAGAACCATCGCTGCTTAATGGGACAGCCATTATACTGATTAAATAATTGCCATCTGTTGCATTTCAAACGTAATTGAAAGAAGGATGTCTTTCTAATGGAGTCTTACAGGACATAAGCTTTGTTAACCTAATGTAGCAGACACCTTGAAGCAAAATATACAAACCGGAGATGGTTATAAGGTGATTTGATCATAATCTGTTAGGATATAACAGAAAGTAAATAATTAAGAGACAGTTGAAGCTATTAGTTAAAAGTAAAATGAAACTCAAAGTAAAAGAGCTATAAAACTTTCACAGTGACACTAGCAGTTAAACACAGGAGCAGTTTACCAGCACTGCATGTGTTCAGGTTCATAATGGGTGGCTAAAGCAAATACTAAATACTGAAATTTGGTATGAAATGAATTCACAGTCAATATTTATTGGTACAACAAATAAGCAGACAAAGCTAAGGAATTCTTGAGCTGAATGCTCCTTTAGGTATTAGATACCACTGACCTGCTAAAATGGGGAAAGGTTGACACAGTCAATATGAAAGCTGCTCTGCCTCAAAGCTTTATAACAGAATGTGAATGTAACCACACTTGCTTTGATTGATGTTAGTAATTTAGTGAAAAAAATTTGTTTGCATGAGGTCTAACCATAAAAAAATTAAAAAGAGAATAGAAGCTGACAAGTATTAAAAAGTTGAATATGGCACATGAAAAATCTGAAAATTTCTACAAGAAACTCATTGTTTTTTTTTTACACTGCTGGGGTTTCTTTTACCTAAAAAAAAAAAAAAAAAAAAAAAAAGCAGGAAACAGTGGAATGTTCCCGTTTTCAAAGATGGCATTTTTGTTTTCAGTCTTTATGACACAATGTTGCAATTTAAATATTTTTAAAATCTGAAAAATATGTTTCTGAATATATGTATTTAGCACAGGATTAAATGGCATAGAATAGAAAAGGCTTCAGCATTCAGGCTGTAGAATCAGATACATAACCCCATATTTATTACTTACACTTAACTAATGAGTATGGTAAATCAATTATAATAATTACTCATTTATTCTATAGTTTTTTCATATGTAAAAATTAATCACAATAAGGCATAATTCAGTAATTCTTAAGCTTAATTACTTACATTTATGGGCCCTATTAACAATTATATAAGTGGGATGTTATTAAAATATGTTACTAAAGAAGAGAGGAAAAATAATCTCAAAGGAACATACCATTTAATAATTCTACAAAGTAATTTTTAACCAAATTAATTATTTAAAGTATCTATTAAATGAATTTTATACAAACAGGGCTCACACACCTCCATTTTAATACCCTAATAAGTCTTCAGAGGGAGCATAAATGGCAAAAAATGCTGAATTAAAATCTGAAATATTTGCCTTTTCTATTCGGAATATTTTGTTACATTTGAATAAACAAGTGAGAAGTTACGTGTTCCTGCATGATTGGTTTTATGCTTCAGTACTCACAACAGTCAAAACCACAGTTCCAGTGTTAGAAATTATTAGGAAAGGAGAAGACAATAAAACAGAGAATATCATTACACCACCATATAAATCTGTGATTCACTGACAACTTATATGGAGTTCAGGTCTCATCCTCCTTTCTTTCTCACTCTGAGAGAAAGATACAAACGGTGTAATTGGAATGATGTACACAAGAAGTACAACCAGCTCAGAAAGAAATCCTTGGTGTGGAAAAAGCAACATTTGGTAGAGGGGATATGGCACAATGGTAAACAAAATTATGCACGGCATGGACTGATAGGTAGGGATGGTCTGTTAACTGTGATAGAATCTGTTCTGCCTTAGCCTCTTTCAACTTCTGACTCATAACGTTTATTATCCCTTCTGAGTTTCCACCACAAGTCAATGTACTAGAAGCAGCAACAAGAATATTAAATCCAGTTAAATGTTCTGCTCAGATTAATGTCTCCCAAAAACTGAAAGGAATTGTTCTTGATATTTCCAGAGCATCCCAATTTGAAAAATTTGTTTCTCATATAACATTTCTGTCTTAGGACTGCTTGCTCCATCCAAAACAGCTAAAGTCTCCTTGTTTCTTCACTTTTCATAAAAAATACCTTGAAGAGGTCAGTTCCTGTTCCTTGGAGAAACTGCCTGGCCAAGGATATGCCAAAACGCATTACAAACCTGCTTATATCAATGGTGCTTCTTAGAAAATGTTTTTTGAGGGAAAAATTATTTTCCTGGTATGGGAGCTAGAAGAGCCAGATTGACAATAGATTTATATCTTGTGGCTGAACACTTTTAATATCTAATATCCACCTGCAAAAATCCTCAGCTGAGGATTTTTCTGTGGTTGAAACGCACTTAGCTTGTTCTCAAGTTGATTTTTGGGTGTCTAAAAAGCTTGAGATTTGTTTTATTGTTTGGTGAACAAGATTTTTTACCTCCTAATTAATGGTCTACCTCATGAAATTTGTACAAACTTGATTTGCATTAAGGGCCACGCCTCTCTTTTAAGCATATTGAAACCTAGCCAACAGTTATGAAAGTTATTGTGGAGAATGCCAGAACAGGTAGATAAGCAGTACTGTACAGTAGTCAAGACTTCTATGTTATAGAAATGCCAATAATATTGTAATTGTTTTTATGCAAAATTTGTTTTTTTTTTTCTCCACATACTCTTTATTGTGTCACAGTCAAGTGCACTTTCTTTTAAATATTCTCATGGAAAGACCAAAACAAAGAGATATGCTAAGTACAATATATACTTACACTCCAGGAGAGTATAATTTGAAATAAAAATAAATTACAATTAAAGAGGAGGCAGAAAAAGCTTATTTCTGAATATATATATGAAATGCAGGTATCTAATTTTATTGACTTGCCCTTGCATTAAATGAATAGAGCACTTATTTTCAGGTATTCTAAAGCAGTAGCTAACACATAAAAAAAAATTTCATTGTGTTTCTGTTTTTGTTTTTTATTTTATTTTAATTTTTTTAGGGCCTCTGCTCAATAGATCATGAAGTGTTTTATGCGTGATGTCAGTGTTGTTGCTATTTTATTATTTAAAAGGGAGTTTAGCTGATCTTTTAATACTTACTCAGCTAACAGTATCGTTGGGAACTGAATTTGAAGCTTCTGATATCAAAGACAGCATTTTTCTACTGTTCACAGATAGGTTGGTTTTGTGGCAGTTTTTCTTTGAGACCATGGACAAATATAAAAACAAAATATGATATTATTTAATGAACACCAGATACCTTCCACAGAGCTCTTAGTGTGGCAGCAAAACTGTAACATTGCATGCTACATAATCATAATGATTCTTCCAGAAGTGTACAGTGAACAAGTGGTAACATTTCAGCAGAAAGTTTCTTCTGCGTGGAGGTTACAAAGCATTAAATGAATAGATCTATAATCTATGCATCACAAGTTGCCTAAAGGGAATATTAACTTCAGAAAGTGAGCTTTGTTTTTTTGGAAAATATGCAGATATGATAAAGGACTTCTCCAACAAAATTTCAGTTTCCTTTCTGTACTTAAGTAATCAAATACAGAGGAGTATGGCCAGGCTCAGTCATACTATAAGCAGGAAAAAAAATGGTATTGGTGATTTGTAAAACAGGCCAGGGACCTCTGGAGATGTATGCTGCTTTGTTCATGTTATTGTATTTGTATAGGCATTGCAAAAGATGGAAATATCAAGCTAAGAGAAAAGAATATGCGTCTGTTAATTGTCATTATTTTGCTCCACAGGAGGGAAGAAAATGGAAGAGGAAATCAATCCAAATCTTTGAAATAAACCTAAGTCACCAGAGAAGGCCTTTACTAATGATTAATCTGGTCCTCCTAATGAATTTCTCTTTAGTTGAGTATGTTTTGACCTTGCCAAAGATCTGAGAGACAGAACATACTATCTGCAGTGTCTAATGGAGAGCGACACAAAGCACACACCTGTGTGCGGAAAAATGTCATCACTCATGAGGCTTTCCTGGACCTTGCACAATTTGGAAAGGAAAGATACATACAAGATGTATTTCTTCAGAAGCAAATTCTATACACTGACACAATGCTGGATGCCAAATTGTAGCAAAAGTAATCTGTGAGTTTAGCATTCATTCAGGCTAAGGTCATCCAGGGTACATGCTTGTCGTGACATACTGTGCACTCAGTCGTAATCCAAGCAGCAGATTAGTGCTGTAGCCTGTGTTGTAATTAAAGATCTTATATAAAGACCTCATTGCTTATAAAATTGTAAAATCTTAAGTGTTTGAGTTTGCATGCACTATTACTTATATTTTCAAGGCAAAGAAAATTGAGTGCAAAAGTTCTCACTATTTTCTGAGAATTACTTCAAGAAAAATAAAATATGGATTATGAAAAAAAAAATTTTCTTTGATTTGATCATTTGATATTTGATGAAATAAGTATGAAAATGTATTAGAAAAAAATAATTTAAATCGTATTTCTACAGAGAAACTTACTCCCAACACTTCCAGATTTTTCAGTACCTGAACTTACAGCCAGCATTTGTTCAGCACAGCTTTCTTGTGTTGTTACTCTTTACATCACTGTAACCACCATAAGAGGTGGATAAAAAAAGAAGATAAATTTAATGGTGTAGACCTGAAAGCAAAAGTTCAAGGAACGTGACACCAAGGAATTTTTTCTTATTAACATAGAAAAGATGCATAGCTAAATAGAAATACAACTACAGATATACAAATACCAGGGCCAATATTCTAATGTAAGGCAGTACATTTGGAAGTAATTATTAAAATGATCACAGTTCATCATTAGCTGTGTTTTAGCATTAAACAAAACAGAGAGGAAAAAAAAATAATACTTTCGCTAGTATAACTAGGACAGAAAAAAATGTAGAAGTTTCATGGCAAGGTTTACTAGAATGCTTGCTGCGTATTGGTTTATTCCTTCTAAATCTCCTTTCTGAAAAGTAAAAAAGAAAAGTCTGTAATGAATGACATTATTAACTAGCTCTTATTTATTGTAACAGACTGAAGGAATACCTAGAAATATATCATGTCCATTTCATTCGTTTATCTGGCTGGACAAATCACACGATGTAGATATTGCTAGCTTATGGGAAACACAGTCTAAAACATATAAGCATAATGGTACAGAAGACATGCATCCTTCTATTGTTAAAAATGTTAGATACAAAACTCTCATTCACTAGATATCAAGTTTTAAAAATCAAAAACTGAAAGCTGTTCTTTTGGAATACTCTTAACATTAATGTCTAATGTGACCAATCCTTCCTCTTCTGCTCAAAAACTTTTTTTTACTTGTGATTGGATTTTAGGCAATAACCATCAAAAAGATTTTAATTGTCCCTTCTCTGCAGCTGGATGAATCAAGCTTTCTAACATAGACGAGTTAATGAGAAAGAAAAGCAATTAAAATAGAGATTAATGACCTTGGCCTGATCTATGTCTGGAGGAAATTGAATAGAATTAGCAAGGGACATGGATTTTGTTCCTCCAGATATGGCTCATATGCCCTGCTGAATTACTGCTGTCATCCTCATGACTGTTCCGTATAAAGGGACTTCATGTTTAAACAGTGAACTGCTAAATTGTATTTTCTGCCTCAGGAAAATAGGACCTTAAGCAGAGGTGGTGATGCACTAGAGTTAGAAAGGAATGGCAACAAAAATGATTAAAGGCATGGAGCCTAAAAAGGATAGGAATCTTCATGCTGGAGAGAAGGAAGAGAGGGACAAGGTACAGGTCAAACAGAAAGCAATGGCCAAGCTTGATGCTCCCAGTACAAGGGTACTGCTGCTGAAGAAAACATATTGGACTAGGCAAACCATTCATCTCAACCAATGAGGTTTATCTCACTTTGTTCAACCACTGTGGTGAATTACCTTAAATAATGGAAAGATAGGCATGAATTAAGCCTATCAAGTTATTTAAGGTCTTGCTCTATCAGACATATGTAGAAATTAAAGTGAGACTATATTTTTGTGGATAATTAAGTAAGCTATATTAACCCATATGTATCCTTTTTAATTTTCTTGACATTAAGTAATGCTAATGTGTCTATCAGTCTCAAACTCCCTGCTGTATCTACAGAATATGCCTTAGGCTTAAGATTTGACCAATGCTTTTTGAGAGAAAAATCTAGGAGCTGCTGCTTCACTACAGCACTGAAATGCCCAACAGTTGTGAGGATAGCTGAGGTAACAAGAAGGAACTACATGAACTCCTATGTTCAAGTTATCATAGCTAACCAGCTTTTACATTTCTAGAAGAATCTAAACTCATTCTTTTAACAGTTTAGCAATGTAAATTTCTTTTGTTCCTACCTTTTTGAAACTGAGCACCCAAACTGAACATCGCCTTTGAGAAAGCACTACTTCGTTTCTAGGCCCGTCATGGGGAGGTAGTGAGTCTTCAAGAGATCCATACTGAAGGAAGAAAATTGACTGCGCTATCACATTCCTATGGTATTTGCAGTTAATACAAATGTGACTCCAGCTCTTTTTATAACAAGTCAGTGCTAAGGAAGAGTTAACTTCAGGTTGCAGTTGGGCAGCAGGTAGAATGTATCCAACTAGAAGATGGAAGACCTCGGGATGGGGAGAAATGGGGATATGACAACACGATACTACAAGCCACACTCTAAGTGGCATGCATAGCATTTATTCCCAAACTGCAGCTGAGCAATCTGTGAAATGAGGACAGAGAGCAGACGTGTGCCTTTGAAAGAAGACTAATGAACTAGCTGCTGCAGCAGACAGTGACTTACTTATTTACAGCAATGCCAAACGAAATACCAATTGTCCTGGGGAGCTTAGCAACAGAGGAGACGCAAAGACTTCAACTGCAAATTGGGCTGAAAGGCCAATGCCTCAGAGAAATTGAAAAGACACCAAAAGCTCAATAGGCTGCAGTAGCTCAGAAATTACGTTTTGAAAGTGAAGATGGACCAGCAGTCCTTAACAGGATGGCTGTTGATATTAGCCCCCCATCTGTCTTCACGTGTAAGTTTGGGAATTTTTGTTGGTTTTGATATTGTAGCTGCAACTTCCTTCAAGAATCTGGGACTGTGAACAACCCTGCTAAAGTTGAATCTTTTGATTTTCTTTTTTCCTGCATTCTTCAGGCTAAACTTCCTCTATGGTTTGACATAATTTTCACAATTAATCTATCCCATATGTTTTTTTTTTTTTTTTTTTAACTTATTAAGTTAAATATTTAAAATTAATTTAAATCTGATTATCATAGTAAGTGGTTATCAAATCTTCCCCTTCTCCCTCTAAGGCCTGTCCTTACCCAAAAAGACCTAATCATCTTCAGTGAGTACTCAAATACATACATTACTGAAAATAAACTATCTCCTCTGCTGACTCTCATATTTCACCATTTTATTTCTTCAGAAACATAGAAGTGATATTTTAGGAATATGTGAAGAGGATTGGATTGATCAGTGCGTTGCTGAGCAGACCTCTGGCATTCTGAAAATACTTTTCCAGGCCTCAAATATTACAGACATGGCCTACAGCATAATACAGGTTAGCAGTGATGTTTGTTCTCACTAAAGCAAAGATAATTAAAAGCACAGTGTGCACAGAGACACAATTTTGTAACAAAGGTAATCTTGAGGAAAAAAAACATTTTAATATGAAATGTAGAATTTATTATCACTTTGATGTTGCAGGTTTTGTACTGGAAAAAATATCTGTAGCTAGTATGTACTCATTCACATGGACATCTGGAGCTAAAAGATGTCACTGCTTCAGTGATTTATTCATTTATTCCCTCTTTGTCTAATGGAGGTAATATTTTTAAATAAATGTAGTTGTTCATTATTTTTTCACATACAGAATTGATTGAAAAAGAAAGTCTTTTTTTTTCTTTTCCTTTTTTTTTTTTTTTTCTGCTGCTGCTTTCTTCTAACCACTGAATCACCTGTTTTCCAGGCAACCACTGGGATACCACTGGGATGATAAAAATGTAACATTGTAGTTGCTTGTTTCATTTAAAGAACAAAGAACTGATTTTTTTTTCCTGAAAGTCAGCTAAAACTGACTTACATCATTGAAAATCTCCGTGAAAATGTGGCATCAGGGCTACTACTTTGAATATATATATATATAAAACAGGTCAAACTGAAAGCAGTATCAATCAGCCTAAAAAAGTTGTATAAAAGATGAAGCTATCCTGGTGGAAGATAAGGAAAACATGTAGTATGAGAAAGAGAATGTTTTTTTATGTTTATGACATCTCAAAACATTTAAAGACTTTGTTGTTAACTTTTAAACTGTTTAAGTGACATATTTAATAAATGTTGAAAAAAAGAAAATAAAAATGTTTGCTATGGACAAGGACTCATTTTGTCTTCTAGCAAGCTAGGAATCCAAGCATAGAAAATCAGTCTTCTATACTAACAAGCGTATCTGTTCCCTCTCATAGCTTAGTTTGCGCTCATACCTAATTATGGAATGTGTCTTTCAGTATTGATATTTGTGTTAACTCAGAAAGGATACTCAATAAATTATAGCAAGACCACACATCATCTGAAAAAGAACAGTTTTAACAAAGTGAAAGAGGAGAAAGTGTTTCTGAACAAAATAAGCTGCAACATTTTGCTCTACAGCATATGAATGGGGGAAAAAAAAAAGATGAAAAATATTCAATTTCTTGAATAATTTTTTACCTACATGGTGAATCTAGCCTCTTGAATTCTGTCACTGCAACTTACTTTTCTCTGTAAATGGGTAATGAAGGAAATGGCTTTTTGAACAGTCTTTATAAATGAACACTTTATAAATCTTTATAAATGTTTACAGAGTGGATGGGTAAGTGAACAAATGCAGCACATTATCCTGAAACTGGATTTCATTGGAGCATCGCTAAAGCTGGGTAGCTTTGACATCTCAATAAATTTGACTTATTTGTGAGAAGACTGTTCTAAATATTTTAAAATACGAAGTAACCTTGCAGGAAACTATGCCTCAAAGACCCATTAAAAATAATAGAATGTGAATATGGACATAGAGTACAAAGCTCTTTTTGAAATCCGGAACAAATAAGCACTGTGTTAGCTGCTCAGAGCCTCAATGCCATCATCAAGACAGATGGTTAAGAATTAGTCTTAGAAGGGAATAGAAGGTAAAAGAAAACAGTCATCCAGGAATAAAAGAAAGTGTAAGTTCATAAAATTTGTTTTAAAAGAAAATAAAGTAAATAAGGAGGTAGCAACTATAGGCACTTGATAAGAGAGTTATTTAGCAGAGTTAAAGTGGTAAATGCTGACTTTAAATCCATTCCTTGGGACAAAAAATACTGAATCATATTGACTCATTAGGTTATTCACTTATTGGATGAAACATTATATGTATTATAAAGGACAACTCATTTCTGTCCAAACCAAACCAAGAAGATGGTATATGTATGTATGTTGCATTATTCTTTCCATCCTAGTAACAGTATCAGAAAATGTTGCAACATTATACTTCAAAAATCACTGTATCCAGGTAATTTGCATGCAAAACACCCAAAAGTGCTGCTCAGAGCTTTCTGTACACTGTTAACATTACTTAACTCTTGAAATACTGCCAGTTCCTGGTGGACAGCAAATGTGTTTCAGCTTTTAAAGAAAGCAATTATAGATCTGTCAGTTTAATGTCAATCATATGAAAAATAATGGAATAGATGCTACAGGATTGTAATTAAGAACTAAAGCAGGATACCATAATGCCAATCAAGTTGGATTTTTGAAAAATATATCCCGTCAAAGTCACTAGATTTCTTTTTAAAATGGGTTACAAGTTGGGTTGAAGGATAACAATCTCAATTTTAAAAAATGTAGATTGTACATGGTATGTGATTTTGATAACACACAATTTTTGATTAAGAAACTGCAATAAATCAACTTTTGCAGTGCACATTAAATTGATAAGTCTGCTTGTAAGGTCTCGGTGTATGGAGAGAGGAAATGAGCACCAAGCACTTTTGCTTCCAGTAGAAATCCAGAAGTTTTCACTTTGTTGTGCAGACTTGAACAATTGTGTCTATTAGCTCTAGGAAACAAGGTCGTTTCTAATGGTCTTAAAAATAACACAAAGATTAAGGATGATCTTAATAATCAGAAAGGCAAGTCACGGATGCAAAGCAGTCTGAACTGTACCATTAGGCAGTCACAATTAGCACAGGTATTCAGATGATGTCAAAAGAAAAGTTACACAGGCTTTGCTTTCTGATGGTAGCTTTATCTTCAGAAACTTTGCGGCAAAAAAATTACTCTTGAACATATAAATAGATGAAGAATAAAGGGGATGGTATGCTACCAGCCTTTTCTCATTAAAAAAAATAATTAGTGGAGATCCAAACATGGTAGGAAAATTAATTAATTAGAAATGAAAGAAAAACAGTAGGAGAAATGTAACTTGGAAATGTAGCTTGGTTCAAAAACTCAAGGAACTCAGCTTGGGTATTCTCTAAGACACAGGACATTCCTGTAAAATCAAATGTATGACAGAAGAGTGAAAATCCACTTTAAAATTCCACATCACTACATAAAAGAGGTTTCATTAGAAATAGAATTTCTTGTATAAGTAATCCTTATCATTCACATATTTTTTCTCAATATGCAGTTTGTTAAAATGATGCAACTTATTAAGCATTTGAATTACTTTGTAAACACAAATCAAGCTAATAGAAACCCATCTAACACTCATTAGCTCTCCTCAAGAAAATCTTAATATCAGCAGTCTTCTATTAGACTAGTAGGCTGATGCAAAGCTGCAATTCACAGTCTGTATTTTAATAACTTAGTATATGGAGTGTAAGCAGAAGAAACATTCATCACCATTGCTCAGTAAAATGCACTGGAATTACAAACTCAGGGAAGTATGTAGAATACAATTCCAAAGTCATTTCTTCCTAGCAAGTAGAGTGTAGAAGATGAATGTCTTAAATGACAAACCTTTCCAATAGAAAGAAAAACAGTTATTCCATTAGATTACAAATTTCCCTATAGTCTTTTTTCTTTGTAATGAAATTCAATATGACTTATAGAAAAAAAAAAAAAAAAAGAAGCATTCTGGTTTTTTTTTCATTTTGTTAGACAGATTACAATAATCTGAAGTGTTTACTTTCATATACTTAATCACCGTTATTTCACCTGCTGTCTGCTATGTCCTTTTAAGTCTAGATGGTAAGATTTCAACAGCCTTTGCTATTTTATTTTTAAGGCAAGAAACACCTTTACGTTTTCTACTTCTGTCAGCTTGACTAGAGCAGAACTGTTTGTCTGTTCTACAGCAAAGTGCTGAGAGATTGAAGTTACAGCCGCATTTTCAAGTGCAAATTGAGACCAACTTGACGTGGTAACGTGACAAGTTAATGTCAACGAATTCTTCCAAACAGAAATTCACTGTCAGTCTGAAGAAATAAAATTCTTACTCCAGCCACTGCCATCAATTTGTGCCATTCTCCCTTCATCATAACTTCCGCTCAGAAAGGCATACTGTAGATATAATGGCATGTACAATGTGGACATTGCACTTGATATTTTTTTTCCTGCAAGAGAAAAAAGGAGGAAAAAAAGAGGATTTTCTAGTTTTTATCCAGTCATATATAGTCTTTCATAGAATCATGGAATGTTTGGAGTTGGAAGGGACCTTTAAGGTCATCTATTTCAACCCCTTTGCTATAGGCAGGGACACCTCCATCTAGACCAGGTTGCTCAAAGCCTCATCCAGACTGACCTTGAATGATTCCAGGGAGGAGGCATCCACAACTTCTCTGGGTACCATTTTCCAGCATCTCATCATCAGTAAAGAATTCCTTCCTGATATCTAAATCCACCCTTTTCCAGTTTAAAACCTCGTCCTGTTACTATCTGCCCTTATAAAAAGTCCCTCTCCAGATTTCCTGTAGGCACCCTTCTGGCACTGGAAGGCAGCTCTAAGGTCTCCTCAGAGCCTTCTCTTCTCCAGTTTAATTTTTAAAGTTCCAAGTTCCAATACTGTGCAGTTGAAAGCCTGAATTTGGCATAGAGGAATACATCTACAAAAAGAGTACATTTGTACAGATGTTATCAGTAAGGAAGTCACTCCATTTTATTGACTGCTCATAGTGACAGAAAATGTATTTGGTAGAACTATTCCATGTGGAGTTAACTACAAATGGACAATAGAAATATTTTGTTTGTATTAGTGATGCTTTTTTACATAAATCCTTACAAATTACATGCAGAAATCCTTATCCCCTCCCCTTTTTTTCTTTTTAACTAACATGATGTGATCTGTTTTCATTTCCACACTTCCACAGTTCCCCAGTGCTACCAAAGATTGCTTCCAAATGAGGCATGTTCTCACTTGAATAGAAAAGGGTGTGCTTTCCATAGACACCAATCTTCTGCTTGCATTTATGCCAAGAAATCTAGGCTACATTTTCTCAGCTCATGGTAAATTATTCACTGCATTGTAGAACTCTATGTCATTCTGTGTACCCACCACATTTAAGAAAGTTTAGCAGATGATAAGATCATTGAATGTGTAAATGCAATTTTGTCACCTTTCAGGAAAACATACAAACCCTATCAAAACTAAGACTATGACACTATGCCATTTGGGGAACACATTTGCTTCTACAGAATGCGCTTGCCAATAAATAACACATAACACTTACAGATCTGAAATTATAACAGAACTATCTTTTGCAGTTCAACTGAAATAATTACTTAGAAGACATTCAATGCTGCATCCATTTACAGCTACAGAGAAATACATTCCTTGAGAATTAGGCAAAAAAATTATGTTTATTTCTCTCTCTCTTTTTTTTTTTTTCCTTTCCATATTTTCCATCATAAGTCTGTAAATATTGGAATTCATCATTCGGTGTGGTTGGCTTCAATGTTAGTCAATACAACTAATGATATGTACATTCCATTTATTTTCATTGTAACTAATGGCTTTTGGAGTACAGGAAATGTTAATTGTGTATGTCCATTCATCACATTTTGACACATAAATGGATCACTTGAAAGTTCATGCTTATGCTACTGATTTGCTGTCCTGTAAACACTTTAACATTTATTCTTCTGCTGAACTGTACAGTTTTCCATAAGTGTTCTAGTAAATATGCTCTGTTGCATATGGAGTTCAATGCACACTGATGAAAAATCTTATTTTTTTCTGAGTATATCTATACATGCTGAAAAGTGAAGGTAAATACAAATGACTTTCTCTGTGTTTTTCGCTGTGCTCTATCCTAATGAAAGACCACCAATTTAAACTTGCTTAATATATTATGTAGACATGACTAGAAGTCATATGTGAAAAGTAGGTCTATTCCTGATTGTCTTCATTTATTTAAAAAATACATGTGCCAATGGCTCAGCATAAAGGACCAATCTCACTCTGCGTGGACTGGCATTCACCCCATAACTGTTCAAACCACATGAACAAGACAAGAGTGAGTGCCAGAACAAAGGCACGATGCATCAGCTCATTTGGCAACTTCTCCAGCATTCTTCCTTGGATCACTGCTAGTTCAGTCAGCCAGGTGTGCAGGTGGAAGAGTTTTGGTTCTCTAAGCAGCAGATGTGAAGTGCAAGTGCGATCTTTAGTCATTCCATTTGGTTTGCAATAACTTCTGCCTCAGCAGATATTTTTGTGACTACACTACTTTGTGCAGGTCATTACACAGAATAAAAAATGTGTGTTGCTACTCTGAACAGATAGTACAGCCACTTCTGAAGATGTCTTGTTTGTTTGTTTTTAATTCCTTTTATCTTTGTATCTGTCTATATTGCTCTACAGTGGTGATATTTGAAGACAGTCTGTAAAGTGCAGTTTAATTTCCACTAACAAAGAGCCTTCTTAGATTTGCTAGTATCCTTGTCAATGTTGAAGACAGCATCCATTTAGCAATTATGAGATTGCTATGCATTTTATTTAGGTTCTCTGTTACTACACGAGTAAGCCAATGTTTACAGTGCATCTACAAGACAAACAATCTACAGACAGTCTACAGACAATCTACAAGAACTATGTTTTCCTCCAAAAATGATTATTATATTCATTTGTATGCTATGGATTACAGCTTTGGATTCATGGCTCTTGTTACACTCATTTTCCATTCAAGAACATGCTTCCCTTTCTCCATACATTTTCATGAATCTGCTGAAGGTCTCTCTTTATCCTGTTACTATCCAAGTTCAATGTGATCAGAACAGCATAATGAACTATGCTTGCAAATTTACTACTGCATGCTCCCAAGCTGGTATATGTAGAACTTCTGTACCGTCTGCACTCACAGATAATTTTATGCAGCCATTTTAGGCCAAATAATTGTAAGTTAGAATCAATTAGGAATTTTATATTTACATCCTCCTATTATTAAATCACCTTTAAATTGTTTTAACGTCAAAATATACTGCATCTTGCTTGATTTGGCATATCTCTAGATTATGAATCTGACAAACATATTTGCAGTTTTCTTAGCTGAGTGACCTATTGGCAGTTTTGAAATACTTATTTAGCTACATCTCAAATCTTGATTAGATTGTGTAGATGCGAAAGATAAAGCCAGTCACCATAGGTCTGAGCATTTCTTCCCAAACTTTACGCAAAATTTTCAAGTATGAAAACAACGGAACATGTAGGTAATAATAGAAGCTAAGTTCAGAAAAAAATAGACCATAAAAATGTCTGGAATAGACCACATTAGCTGAAGAAGAATGTATTAAAGTCCAGTGCATGGAAAGCAGCTCTGAGTATATTCCTAGAATTTTATGAAGAACAGATGAGAAGACCAGAAAGTTGTAGGCTGGCAAAGCAGAAACTACACAAAGCAACAAATTCCTCTGTATACCTGTAAATAAGTATTCTAGAAAAACACTGTTCTGTTCCTTGCAGCAGTACTAAGATGTTGCAATTGGAAACCAAACAGCTCTGGCAAGTAATCCCCTGGTACCAAGGGAAAGGAAAACAAAATTCCCAAACTCATAAGATGAAATAACAAACAAAAACCCAACCACAAACATAAAAACAAACAAAATTCCAAGAAAAGAGAGTGGATGAATCAGGTGTGTGGAACAGACAGACAAAAGAAGGAAAAAAATACATACAGTGGTTGTAATGCCACTGATACAAAAAGAATACTAGATAGCAATCAGAGTAAGACTTTCAATCAGTGGGTCTCTCTTGGTGATGGGCTATCAGATAATTATACTGTGTATTATAGATGTGATGAATGAGTGATAAAATCACAAGTCCTCTTGGAAACTGCCCCCAAACTCTGAAGAACATTGTAGTAAAGCAGAATGGTCAGCACAAATTTAGCACCAGTGAATCTTATTTGTCTAATCTGTTTGCTTTCCGTAATGAAATGACTGGCTATGTGGATGAGGCTGTGAGCTAAGCAAGTAATACACCTTGTCTTTATCAAGGCTGTTGACACCATCCTCCAGAGCAATCTCATTTGAAAACTGAATAAGTATAAACTACAAAGACTGACTGTTAGTTTGAAATTTAGCTGTGCTGACACATGCAGCTGGTGAGCAACAACAAGTGGAGAAAACCACTAGTCCACATTAAGATCAAGAGAAACAGTGTGCTCTCAGCAAATTTGTGAACGGTATTAAATTCAGGGGAATAGCTGAAACAGTCAGTGATAAAATCTCAAATCTAGAAGGACTGAAGATTCACTGAATAAAGACAGGTTGGGTATCAGGAAATGTTTCTCCTCCAGAAGGTACTCTGGCATGGAACAGTCTCCCCAGGGCAGTGTTCACAGCCCTGAGCTGTTGGAGTTTAAGAAGTGTTTGGACAGTGGGTTTGCATTTTGGGTGGGTGGGAGCTGGATTCGGTGATCCTTGTGATCCTTTCTAACTGGGGATGTTCTGTGAATCTATACGGAGCTGCAGATTGAACAAACTACTGCGCTATTTTTTTCTGTTTTGTTTTTAACAGCCAAGGGAAAAAACAGCAAAGGGAAAAAGACTGCGGAGATTTCAGCGAGCATTCAAATCTCCCTGCAGCTGGACCGCGGCGAGCACCCATGGCACTGCCGCAGAGGTACGAGGCAGCCCGCCCGCCACCTCACGGCCGAACGTTGCACTGCACCCGCGAGTGTGATGCGGGCAGAAGGGAGGAGCAGCAGGGGGCGCTGTTGGGGAGTTGTTCTGATCGCTTCCGGCGCCGCTTGGAGGCGCTTCCGGCGCGTGGAATGACCGGAGCGGCGTCCCGGGGCACCGCGTGAAATAGAACGCGGAGAGAACGGTGAGGGGAGCGGCAGCGGGCTGCGATGGGACTGAGGCTCGCGCTCTGAGGGGGTGAATCCAGTCCCGGCCCTATGGCTCTCACCGGCAGGACGGTCTCGTGGTGGGTCCGGCTGCTCTGGCCCTGCCCTGCGGCCGCCCCTCGGGGCCCTCCGGTCTGGCTGCCCACGGGGCTTGAGGCCTGCCAGCGGTTCTACAGCTCCCGCGACAAGGTGACTTCGCTTCGCGTGTCCCTGATTCTGAATCGTGCAGTCCGCAGAGGCGGTTAGCCATCTCGGGGAGTGCTTGCTGCTGCAGCCCTCAACTTCGGTGGCCACGTGTATAGGAGGAAGGCCTTGCAGACAGATGTTCACGAGCAGTGGTTTTCTCCTGTGGGAGCATTTGCGTTCTTCTGGTAGTGGGAGAACTTGCTCTTCCAAGCCGAGGCATTGTCGGGGATTAATCAGTCGGTTTAATCAGTGCTTTGATGCTTGCAAAGATTTTGGGGCTTTCTCTTTTCTCTGCCAGGCCCAAAGTTGCAAGCATAATATGGTGGGATAGGAGCTGTGTGTCACTAAAATTAGGAGTCAGAGTTTTTCAGCATGGTGTTATTGTTACTGGGAGTTTTGTGGTTCCTGGCAAAGCCACCTTTCTTCAAAATTTTTTGAATGAATAACACAAGGAGAAGTTAGTGCTGGACCTTTCTGCGTGTGATCTTAGGAAGTCAGGTGTTTTCTACGGCAGGGGGGTTGGAACTACATGATCCTTGAGGTCCCTTCCAACCCAGGTGTTTCTGTGATTCTGTGATTTTTTTTTTTTTTTTTTTTTTAATTTAGCCAAAACAGACTGCTTCCTTTTCTGTGAAGTCTGAGTGCTCCTTAGTATGTAATTGGCACTGCTGCCTGAAAGCCAGGTAATGCCACAGAGTTCTTGCTTGGGAGGAATGATGTCTTTAGCTTTATAGTCCCCCACATCAAGTTGTCTTAAGTAGTTTAACAGACCTAAACTGTGTTAAGTTTTCCAACTGCCTGTGTTTATAAGAACGTAGTAACTTTCACAATGCTTTGCTTCATACTGATTTTGGGTCATAACAAGTATATGTGTATCCATGGCTAAAAGAAAATACTAGCATTTTGAACACTGGCAAACATTTAGGGTCTTCTAACTATGCCTCTTCTAGAGAAAAGAATAATTTCTCTTTAAAAGGCTTAGTCAGACTGTATACAGAGATTGTATCTGTGGTTTGTGAAAAGAAGCTTTCTGTTTTTCAGGAGAAAATAGATATGTCAGCATATCCTGTTGAAAGCATAAGAAACTTCAGTATTATAGCTCATGTAGATCATGGCAAAAGCACACTAGCAGACAGATTGCTGGAAATTACAGGTAAGTGTTCTCTTTTCATCTTTACTACCTTCTATTGATGTGTAGATTTCAGTAGCTTTATTACTAAACTTTCTAATCTCTTTGCTCATTTGCTGTCAGGTTGCTTCTAGGCTTCCAGTTGTGCAGTGCTACAGATGTTAATATGTTTTCTTATTCATGTTGAAATCTGTCAGTAAGTAGAGTTAAGAAACTGTGTAATTCCCTCAAAAAAAGGAATGTATTTTGGAAATAAACCAAAGAGAACATGTTTTTGAGGCTTACTGCCAGTTTCTGGTACGGACAGAAGGACTGTCATGACCTAGAAATTCTGGACAGAATACTTTCCAAAAGTGTGATAGAAATGAAAGAACTTCAACTATTTTTACTTATAAGGAGGTAACAGTTTATCCTTCTCTTCTGAGCAAGCTATATAGAACTGCCTTTCTTGGTGGTGAAGCTTGCTATTACTGAATCTGATATAGTGCTGCATAGTAAATTTTAGAAATCTTCAGCTCTATTTTGATTTAGTAGGTAAAATAACTGCTACTGTGAGTTTTATGGATTCTCAGTTGCTCTGTGGATTTACTCTTTGTTTTATCCTAAAATGTTAGCAAAGTTGTGTTATTTTCTACTTCAGAGGTATTTGTCATCCTCTAGATCTTTGTCTTCAGTGTTTTAATTTTTGTGTTGCTGAGAATAAGGAAAACTATCTGTTTTTAAGTAAAAGTGATGCAGAAATGCTAGAGAGTCTTCAAAACTACAGCTGACTGGGAAAATTAGGCTTCAATTTCAAATTGAAAGAGGGAGACATAGATTACCTTACTGAGCTCTCTGTGTTAAGTTGTAAAGCAACTTCTGCGTCTTCCAAATGGAGGCTAATTTCAGAGCAGAGCTTAACTACTCAGAAATACCCTTTGGAAGAGTTTTGTTTTTCTCTTTACAGGAGTTAGCAAAACAAAACCTGGTGAGAAGCTTTTGATCAAAGTTATTCTTTGTTATTGCCTTCTGTGTTTCACTGTGGGCAGTTTTACCTGATGCCTGTGATAGGATGGAATTTTGAATTCAGGTCTGTCAAACTCCATGATAATACTCCTTTTGCCCTTGAGATTGGTGTTGGTTGGAACCATGGAGCTGTTCTCCCATGATAAGGGTTGAATTTTCCTTAAATGTCAGAATTATTTAGGAACTTCTGGACCATTAATTTAGACTTGCGTAGTGTTTTGTATTATACTTATTCAGGAAAGTGTTTTCTGTAACTTCATAGATAAAAGCCCATTTAACAAATGTTAAAGAGTTGAAGCATAAATTTATTTTCAAATGAAAATTTACCTTAATCAAGTGGAAGAACTAGATTTGCTGCTGCAAGTTGCATTTTCTGCCTGTTAGTACTATTTTCAGCAATTGCTGATTTGGAAGAGCTAATATTCTAAATGAGATAATAAAACTATTTTTTTTTTTGATCTTAGGAACAATTGCTAAAACTGACCGTAACAAACAAGTACTGGATAAACTGCAAGTGGAACGTGAAAGGGGAATTACAGTTAAAGCACAGTCTGCATCGCTCTTTTACAATTACAAAGGAGTGAACTACCTCTTAAATCTTATTGACACACCAGTAAGTTAATTAAAAAAATAATAACCAATAAGTGCAAAGGGAGTGTTTCATTCACACAGAGCTGCATGTCTTTATATTTATAAATTGGACTTAGCAGATTTCTGACTTGTGTTTATTCAATGCGTTCTTTCCTTTTATTTATTTTGGTAAGAATTATGTTTTGGATGAACAGATACACAAATAAAACCATCATAATGTAGATATCTTTGCAAAGGACTCCAGAAATATATGAAATTATGAATATTAATTTTCTCCACAGGGCCACGTAGATTTCAACTATGAAGTTTCACGGTCACTATCTGCCTGCCAAGGTGTCCTACTTGTAGTAGATGCCAATGAGGTGCAGTTCTTAATTTTTGTTTTCCCCTTGGAATTTCAGCAATTTCTTTAAATAAGCTAGAGAGGAGTTCAGCATGTTTTAACCTTTCCATTAGTATTTTTGCAGTAGTCTAGCTCCATAAAAGTATTAGTGTTCCAGAAGACTAATGGGAGTTTTTTTTTTTTTTTTTTAAAAAAAAAAAGCCACAGATGAATACTTGCCTTTTAATAGGTGCTGTGGTGCCATACCATAGAAACAGAAGCACTGAAGTAATGGAGAATCAGGTGATGCTTTCTACGTTGCATGAACTTTACAAGTGGCAATCTGGAGAGCTTACAGCTGTTTCACTGTATGCTTTTGATTACCTTCATTTTCTTGTTGGAGTGTGATGATTCATTCAGGCACACTTGATTTAGCTAGTTGACTGTAATATGTATACAGCAACATTAAAGTATTGGTCAAATTAAAAATTACTAAAACTCTAAGCCAAATGTGATGTTTTCTGAATTTTTGAATTCACAAGTTTTAAAATCAGTAGATCAATAATTTCTTGACTGATATTTCAGGAGTAAAATGTTCATAAAATTTCATAAACTTATTGTGTACTAAGAGGGTTTTGAAATCAAAGATCTGTTGTACTTTTATTTTTATGCTGCTAAAACATTTTGACGAGTCAGTTACTGCAGTGTAATATGAGGATTATAGAATCAGGATTTTTAAATAAGGATACATTCTCACAGAGTACTTAGATGGTAACTTTCTCTATGGCATGTGTAATATGCCTAAAAAGAAACAAGAAATTCCATGTTGATTTCTTTGATGTGTGTTTTCTAGGGTATTCAGGCTCAGACGGTGGCAAACTTCTATCTTGCTTTTGAAGCACAACTTGCAATAATTCCTGTCGTAAACAAGGTAATGAAATTGTAGTGTTTCAAATTAAACAGTTGAGTTGTATAAATATATAGAAGATAACTTTCTTAGTAATCTTCAAATAGGAGCATAAAATGAAAAATTAATAAGTATGTAGCAACAACATATTGTCTCTTAATATTTTAATGATTGCTGGGAATTCCTACTTTTCATAAAATACATGTACTAGCATTTTTGTAAGTAACAATGAAAAATTATTTATGGAATCTGTTTGGGTAATCGAGTTAAGAAGCATTGTGTAAAATGTCTTGATATCTGAACCATTTGTCATCTTCCTTTTTGGTTTTTATTCTGGGGAATATTCAAGTGGGTTTTTACAAAAGTAACTTTACAGAAGTTCTTGCAAGGATGATTGTTGTATTCTTCCATGTGTTAATGATAACACACAGGAGTAGCAGCTCAATATAAAAAGTGTAAACTTAATTACAAAAAAAAAAACCCAAATACATTGTTTTTTACAGTTTTTGTAATCTGTGTGACTGGAATAACAAAATTACTTAGTTTGAATGTAGTTAATATATTGTACTTAGTTTTCTACCATAAACGGCATAAGTAGCATTTGTGCTTTAAAAGTACTTTGTAAAGTAAAGATTTTACCAGCTCTTGGATAAAAGTTCTTAACAAAAAATAATTGCAGTAGGGATCCTTCCTGTAATCAAGCAAGGAAGACTTTTTCTGAAATGATTAATTGGAACTTTATAGTAATAGCCTGTAATTTAATTTATCAATTTGTTTCCACTTAGTAGCTGAACTTACTTTAGACCTGCAAAGTAGCCTTTCATGTCCAATTTTCAATTTCCAATAAATTATTTGCACCAAGACATAGTACTGAAAAATTCTTGATATGTATCTTTTCCTGAAAATCTTTAGTATTTGAGTAAAGACGTAAGGAATCCTTCACTTGCACATTGGAGAGCTACAATTCTTGATCGTATGTAGGATGTCATGGCCTATACATTTAGTTGTTTGTTGTTTTTCAGATTGACTTAAAGAATGCAGACCCTGAAAGAGTTGAAAAACAAATTGAGAAGCTGTTTGATATCCCTGTTAATGAATGCATAAGGGTAAGATCTGTTCAAGATTTGTAGTGTCCGATTGTATACCTGTATCTACTTTGTATGCTAATCTTTCATTAGCTACATAATAATTCAGCAGGGTGTTGTCTGTCTGTTTTCATATGATGTGCTGTATGAATTTAGATCTTGTCTCCTGAAAAATAATTCTTAGTTAAAAATTGTAATGTGTGATGATGAATGGCATCATATAAAATTTTTTTTGCTTGTGGATCCTCTAAATTATTTTCATTTTTACCGTAACAATAAGTCCCATTCAGGTGGAGAAATCATGTAAAGGGTATTTATAATCAAATGTGTATTTCATAATAGTGAGTATTTATATGAATAATGTTCTCTCCTGCCACCAAAATTACTTACAAGAGAAGGTGACACTTTAATAGATACTGAATGAGTCTAAGACACATGTCTTATAAAATTGTTGTTGGGCTTGTTTTAGATTTCTGCTAAACAAGGGACAAATATTGAAAAAGTTCTTGAAAAGGTCATTGAAAAGATTCCACCGTAAGTTATTTATTTTACTTATGATGTCTAAGGTAAGGATGTCTAGGAGACCATAAGTTGCATTTATACAGTATCTCGGTAGTAGATGTGGAGTAAATCTTGTTTCTGAGCTGAAAAAGTTAGCTTTGAATTGCAAATCAAAGAAAATGACTCTTCAGGTTTGAGATCTTTAAAATAAATCAATGTATATCTGCTGAAATTCTTAAAACAGTAATGAGTATCAGTAGAGAAGAATTGTTTGTTCTTAAGAAACGGGGAAGGAAAATGAATTCAGTCTGAAATGGAAAAAGAGAGGTGAGCTACTGGAGTGATATTTTTGTAAGCATATAGCTTCTACTTAGACACAAAGGGTGGGGGGTGCTCATTCATTTGATATTGAATGGAAAACGGTCTTCTTATTGTTTTAATAATTGTTTTAAATCTTTTGTGATAGACCTCAATTTAATACTACTGATCCCTTGAAAGCCTTAGTATTCGACTCCACCTTTGACCACTACCGAGGTGTCATAGCTAACATTGCAGTTTTTGGTGGGGAGATTCAGAAAGGGCATAAAATTGTGTCTGCGCATACAAATAAAAGATATGAAGTTAATGAAGTAGGAATTCTGACTCCAAATGAACAGCCAACACACAAACTGTAAGTAAAATGTTTCTTTCAATTGAACAAATCGTAAGTTGATGTAAGATATCAAATCTGTTTCTTTACTTATTTACTTTTTTGATTGAGTGGTAGAGGCTGTTTTATTTTTTTTGATTGTAATGATTATTTGTAATTCAGTGCTCAATGTCATTCTGAGACAGAAACTTCAGGGGACTGCTTTTTGGGCACAGCTGGTGGGAGGGAGTCATTTTTATTGATGTATACTTAGCGTATGAAACATCTGGACAGCTAGTTCTTAAGACTAGCTTTTGATATTCAGCTGTCCAATTTATTTCTAGGAACTACCTTGTTTGAGAGTGGAAGGGAATGGGGCTTCATCTTAGTTATTGCTGCAGCATATTTTGAGGGTGGAAAACTTTTAAGTCCATGAATGCAACAGCTTCCATAAACTATCTCGTCATGGCAGCAGTGGGAAGAAAATCAGGTATGCCAGAATTAGTGAAGAGGCATCATCAGTTAGCATCCAAGTACTTTTTAATGACATTTTTGGGAAGCTCTTAAATGAGGGACTACATTACTGTGTGTGCGGTGGATTGAATCCAGCTGGAAACTAAATTCTTAGACAGCCACTAGCTTACTCCTCTAGCATCAGTGGAGTGTGGGAGAGAACTGGAAAAACAAAAGTAAGGCAAAACTCGTGGGTCAAGATCAAGACTGTTTAACAAGTGAAGAAAAAAAGAAAAAAAAAGGGGAAAAAAAACTTGATGCAAAGCCATTCATCCACCAACATGCGCTAGCAGCTTGGTATCCAGGCAGTCTATGAACAGCAGCTACCTTGAAGAGATGACACACTTCTTATTGCTGAGAGTGATATTATATGGTGTGAAATATGCCTTTGGTCAGTTTGGGTCTGCTGACATGACTGATAGCTGCTAGCCTGTAGCTTCTTTGCTGGGAGGGGTAGAGTGAGAAATGAAAAAAGCCTTCACGCTGTGCAAGCACTACTCAGCTTAGAAACTGGTGTGGTATTAACACCATTTTTGTTATGAATCCAAAACATGGCTTTTATATGAGGCTGCTGTTAAGCACATTAACTCCATTCCAGCCAAAACTAGTACACTCTTTCCATCTACCACAGGTTCCTCTCCTAACAGCATAATATACTGGTAGAGCTTATTTGTTTTTGTTGTTTCTCCCATTTAACATGTAAAAGTTACTGTGGTGGTAGCTGAGAATCGTTCTATCTTCTGTCATAGATCCTCAAGTTCTTTCTTCTACTCTCAAACTGAGAGTAGCACAGTATTAAAAATCCAGAGCTGACTGTGTCTGTTTAACAAAACTACAGTTATGTGAGTCAACAGATGCTTCATCCCTTGAGACAAAATTTGCAACTCAGTGAAAATTTGCAACAGTTTAAATGTGGCTTTTTGGACTGTTTATGGGCTCATGGGGGTAATTTATTTGAATTTCCAACTGGGCTGAGTGAAGTGGGGAAAAACAGTGGAAATATTCATAATGCCAAGAAGTGTCTGTATAATACCAATTCTATTCAGATATGCTGGACAAGTGGGCTACCTGATTGCTGGAATGAAAGAAGTAACAGAAGCCCAAATAGGAGACACACTGTTTATGTATAAACAGCCAGTGGAGCCTTTGCCTGGCTTTAAGTCAGTGAAGCCAATGGTTTTTGCAGGTGAGGAGAAAACTAACTAAAAAGGAATCATTTTTTTTCAGTAGCAAGAGCAGGAGAACTATTAGAGCTTCTAAGATGTATTTTAGAGTTGTGAGGATTAGAATTTCACTGAAATTAAGCTAGAGAGACACGTGCCGTTTATATAGCTCTTTACAACTTAGCAGGCAAGATTCTTGCAGACTGGCTTTAGATGACTGCAATACTAAGGTATGTTTCTAGCTCCTAATATTCTTCCAGTGCTTTTCCTTCTTTGTATCTGGAAAAGAAGGATTAATATTTTCAAAAATGAAGTCCTTATTAATCATTAGTTCTGTTAGACTGTTGCTGCCACCTTTAGTGAACTACTACACATGCTATGGAAGATGGCTTTAGAAAGAAATTCTGTTATTCAGTTTCCTGATCAGTTTTGAGAAAACTTTCTTTATTTTTGTCATGGATATTATGCTGCCAGTGAATGTAGGAGGGGAAAGTGTAATCCTGTAAACAATGTGGATTTTTTCTGTGTGTGTGCATGTGTGCTGCTTCCTGTGCATTATCGGAGCACAGTGATGTGAAAAGTGGAACCTATTTCAAGTAGTAATTACACTGACAACTGTTTTTATTCATTTATTCTATTCACTTAAAAAAAAAAATATATAAGCAATGTTGATATGGCACTTTTTTTTTTTTCTTCTTCCTGTGTATTCTTACCTGCTGAAGGAGTGTCTCAGTGACGTTTGCTTATTTATTAATGCTTAAGTTATATAGCTACACTGTACACCTACAAGAAAATGGTTATACTCACTAGTATACTCATCTTCCACAGCTGTGAAGAAGTAGATGAGTACAGTATGCCTACAGTTATGGTTTGAATGTTAATTTCTGTTTTTTTCTTTTTTTTTTTTTTTTTTTTTAATTGAATGTTACCTTAATAAGGTTTTAGGGGAAAAAAAAAAAAATCAGATTGAAAGAGTCAAATTAATAGAAAGCAAGCTGTTTTTGGTTTTGTTATTGTTACTGCTTATTACTGCTTGTACTATAAAGATAAGTACGTAGTAGATCAAGCTCTATCACAGAATCTCTCTGTCATATGTTTTGACAGGAATGTATCCTGTAGATCAAACAGAATATAATAATCTTAAAAGTGCTTTGGAAAGGCTGACATTGAATGATTCCAGTGTCACTGTTCATCGTGACAGTAGCCTTGCTTTAGGAGCTGGATGGAGGTGAGGCTTTATGTCAATTTCAATTTTCGATTGACATATGAAAATATTTCAAGATTAGGAGCTGTAATTCAACTTAATGATAGGTAAAGACGAAAAGTAGTTTGTTTTCTTTTGTTCTACATTCACATATATTTTGCGATCTGTTGTGATTGATATTTTTTGGCTTTTAGAGGTTCTTTGCTGTGTCTGATAATGCCAGACTAGCAGTATAAACATACTGGAGTGACCAACAAATATTTGACCAATATGATTCTTTTTTCCCAGGTTGGGTTTTCTTGGTCTTTTGCATATGGAAGTTTTTAATCAACGCTTGGAGCAAGAATATAACACATCTGTTATTTTGACTGCACCTACTGTTCCATATAAAGCTGTTCTTTCCTCAGCAAAATTGATAAAGGTATGTAAACAGCAACTTAAAAGCCTCCTTTAAAAACATCTACAGTTAGAAATGTAGAATGGTACAGTATTTTATGATAAACATTAGAAATACTGATATGCAACTTGAAACTTATTTCATTTGTGGATTTTTTTTTTTTTTTTTTTTTTTGCTAAGAATACTGACTTTCTTTCTGCTTTCCACTTTAAGCGCTCGCTTTTGTTTTGGATTTTTTTTTTTTAATATCTTGCCCTTGTCCTTGATAATGGGAATAAAGGACACTATGTAAAATACCTCTTCCTTTTCTATCTTAGTAAATAGCTTTTATCTCAACCCATGAGTCCTGATTTGTGTTTTTTTGCTGATTCTCTCCCCCATTCCTCAGCAAAGAGCTATGTAGTACTTAACTGCCTGCTGGATTTAAACCATGGCATCTTCCAAACTTTATCTGTCAGAAAATATATGCTTTTAGGAATAGAATGTAATGCTACTGTAGACTGATGGGGATTAGTGAAGATTTGTTACTTTTTGATAAAAACGAACTGGTTTTGAACAAAACTGTTGGTGAAACAGCCATTTGTAAAGCTTATTGAACTGATTGCAGTTAAAATTCCTGTGTTTTGAGTTTGAGAGAAAGCTGGACAAAGGAGACTGCAAATAGGCAGGCTCATTACTTAACATGTTCTTCTAAACACTGTAGAAAGCTTGGACATTCCAAATTTGTGCAAGAGAAGTTGCATTACCTGCAAGATATGAGATGCAGATCTTTTTTTCCTTTACAGTTGTTGTGGTTTCTTCCTTAGGCAGCATGCCTGCTATGAAATAAGGCACCTTTGTGGCATAAATGATTCTAGATTGCTGATCTGAGACACCAGAACCAAGTTTTCAGTTGTTCAAACAGTGCATGATGTTGGGTCCTTGTTCAGAAACACTGCCTTGCTAGTGGAAGTAAAATAATCACTTGCTTTGATGTGCAGAGATATTGTATGCATACAGTAAGAAACATGACTTTCCTTGCATCTTTACTCCAGAATGGTAGTTCCTGCCCCTGAAGGAATGTTAGACTGGAAAAGGTAGGTGATGGGAACACTTGCAAAGGAATCAAAAACTTCAGAATCCATTTTGACTTGTAAAGGAGATTGAACCTGAAGTGCTGCTTACAGAAAAATACCCTCAACGTCATCAAGCTACAGAATAATTGGAACAGGTTTTGTGTTGAAGCTGTGCCTTATATAAGGGTAAGGATATATGTAAGGAGATGGAGAAGCCTTATCAGGATAAAGTAATAGGGAATATCCTTGCCCAACAGACAAGAGACAGGTGGAAATTCATTGGATAAAATGCTTACAGAGCAACTAGAGGAAAAATGTTGGATTTTTTTTTCTTTTTTTCAGGAGTATGGTAATTCAGAGATTACTATTATCAACCCTGCTCAATTTCCTGATAAACATTCAGTGTCTGAATATCTGGAGCCAACTGTTCTTGGCACTATTGTAACACCTCAGGAATATATTAGGAAAATAATTGTTTTGTGTCAGGTTAGTATACTGTGGTATGCTGTTTTAGTTTGTGTCACTTGCATTTTTAAACTCTACTTATCATACCTCAGAAGATACTAGATAATAGTATAATAGATGATGGTTGACAATAATTCTTAATATTTTTAAAAGAAAGTAAACATTTCAAATTGTGTGTTTAAAATAAATGCAAAATTACTCCTGAGCTACACAGTCCTTGCACTGAAAGTTAGTGTTCTGGCTCAGTGACAGTAAAGTACCTGCTTTAGCACTGTGTACTAGAAGAGTTCATAACTAGATTTCTTTTCTCGAAGGAAAGGAATCTGCAGCAAGACTGTAAGATCTGCTTTGTGTGTTATTTATAGAAAATATTTTTCAAGGGGAACTGAAACAATTTTTATTTGTCTAGGATCGTAGGGCAGTCCAGAAAGAAATGTTGTTTATTGATGAACATAGGGTTATACTAAAATACCTTTTTCCATTGAATGAAATCGTGGTGGATTTTTATGATGCCCTTAAGTCTCTGTCTTCTGGCTATGCAAGGTAAATACATTCTCTCTTTCTTTCTTCTTATTCCCCCTTCCCATGAGGGGAAGAAATGAAAAAATATCTGAGAAGAAAGTATGGAAGGGCACAAAAAAAGGATATTCCTTTATGATAGTGCTGCAGTATTAGTTTTCCATTCCTTTGACGTTTTTGACAGGATGCTCATCCCTTTGTTAAAGGGAACTTTGAGGAACTTCCAAGTGGCACTTACAAGTATTTGAATAAACTTCTTAAGAGAGTGCAGTAAATATGTGGATATCTGATTTTCCTTGCTCAGCAGCTGATGATGTGTCCTGCTTACTTGGAGACAAAATTTACAGAAATGTTGAGCCCAGTTTTGAATAATGGTGTCATACTGAGAGATTTTACAAAACTGTGCTCCTATTTTAATATGAAGTTCAAGTGTTCTGTTAATTGTTTACAAAGCTTAAGATTTATGGAACAGTGAATGCAGAATACCATAGTCACTGACTTCTAAATTGCTTTGTTTAGTTTTGATTATGAAGATGCAGGTTACCAGGCAGCAGATCTTATCAAAATGGATATTCTTATAAATGGAAATCCAATTGAAGAACTGGCAACTATCACACACAAGTAGGTTGACTGGATTCTCTATTCCAAAGGACTAAAACTTAAGCATGTTTTCATTGTGAATAAATATGAATGATGAATGCATGGGGAAATTAGCATTGAGATTTCACCAAATGACCAACTTCCAGAGAAGATCTGAAAGAGAAAGGCATTTTATAGTAGGAAAGCTAAGTACTAAATATAATGTTCCCGTGTTAATGTGGAAGGAGGAGATGCACATATAAATGCAAACTGACAGCCTTTTAAGGTGTTGGAAAAAAATTAAGGACTAACCAGTCCAGGAGATGTGCTATGAATTGTTTACTGTGTATACTACTAAAAAACTGGATAAGTTTTATTTTTATACCTCCAATAATCCCTATTCTGTACAAGTTTTCTGTTATCTTGTCTTTAGCTAGAGTACCAGGAAAATGTAAATATTTATTGACTGTAATAGTCTCAGAAACTGTTTGCTAAAATGATTCAGTTTCAGATGAGTTTCTCAGGAACTACTCATTTGCTGGTGAAAACAATGCCTTTCTATCTTCCAGTCTCTCCCCTTGGTTTTTTCTTATGAAGTCTGTGTTAGTCTCCATTAAATAACTTCACAATCTCTTTAGTAATCCTGATATTAATTTTTTTTTTTTTTGTCCTTATTCAAACACTATCTTGTAATTGTAAAAATAAATAAATTAGTATATTATATAATGTATTTATGTATACTTTAACTAAACTGCAGAATTTCAGAATTAAAGGTTGGAGTAGGAAAATGAAACTCTTACCTTCTTGAGAAAAATAACTGTGCAAGAGGAGAATAAATCTACTGTATATTTGATTTATGTGTTTTTAATAAGTATGCAGTTTAGCAATGTAATAAATATACATTCAGCAAATTGGAAAGATGCAAAATGGAGTGGCCAACCTTGTAGAATGATTGCTTTAACATTAAGTGAGAACATTTTAGAGAAAAGAGTCACTTGTTCTCAGTGGTTTATGAAAGTATCAATTTTATAGCTTCTTTTGACCTTTTGTCACTTCTTTTTTCTCCAAAATCTGCAGTATATGCAGATGCTGAATGTAATTGAATAACTTTTTTTTATTACAGACTGCTAGAGTAGATTAAAAAAGAATTTCATTGTTGTATAAAAAGATATTTTGAGAATGCTTCAGTGATATGTAGATCTTTGACCTTTCATGTCTGAAATCAATAAAATGCCCCCTTGAGCTTCTAGTTTAAAAAAAAAAAAAAATAGCATTTGAAGCTGTGAAATTCTTCAATAAAGCTTCAGTGTGATAGATTATCAGAATATTTATTACAAACATCATTTAACATTTTTATGAAAACCTCCTGTTAGTGTAGTCTTATCACTTGTTTGTGTGAAATGAGTAATGTACAGAGACCGGTCATTAAAGTCCGCGTTGTAAAGTTATCATCTGGTAAGTTTAAGAATATAAAAAGATAAATAATTTTAATATTTTTCCTCTGACATTTGGATATATTTTGGGATTGCATGACTGTTTCTGAAAGAATTAACTTCTCAAAACTTTCTTTTCCAGTGATAAAGCCTATGCTACTGGTAAATTCCTGTGTGAGCGTTTAAAAGATACAATACCAAGACAATTATTTGAAATAGCCATCCAGGCTGCTATTGGCAACAAAATAATTGCAAGGGAAACGTAAGTGAAACTGTTCTTTTCCTCTTCTTTATTTAAGCTATTTTAAATATGAACTTTAATGTCATCCCTGGTTCTACATGTTACAATACTTCAAATCTACCATAAAATACTATTTTTCTGTATGTACTCCCAGGTGTCTACAAAAAAAACCCAAACACTATGCTTTCAAGCTGTGACCATGAATAAGGACTTAATTATTAAAAATTAATTGAAAATAATCCTTTTATTTTAAATTGCCTGGGGTCAGCATTACACTTATTGGGCAGTGTGTAACTTGTCACACTGATACATACTTGCTTGGTACTGAAAAAGGTGTTTTTTATTGTTGAATATGATTTCCTGGATGTGAAGTAGCTTTCCTTGGCAGTCATAAAAAAAAACAAAAAACAAAAATCCATCACTGCTACAAAAACAAACAAACAAAAAAGAAACTATTTGAACTGTGCTACTGCAAAGGAAATGTGCAAGCTGAGCAAGTGCAGCTATTTCTTAGCAGCACACACTTCTTTTAAAGCAAACTTTTTCCTTGGTTGTTGTATTTCATGTCATGTTTTGGCTGTTGCTGTTTTAAATTACATTTAAATTGTGGTAATCAGAAGTGACTATCCAAGCAAAAATTGGATAGGAATTTGTTTGCATGTGGGTTGTAAAAGCATCTATGAAGCATAGAGCATTACAGGCAGGTAAAACATAAAAGCTACAGTATTGTCTATTACTTGCCTTAAGACATATTTCTCAAATTAAGAACAGTAAATCAACATCTTTAAAATGTTTTTGACATGTTTAAAGCATTATCTTCTGTCTACATATGAAAATGGCATAATTCTGTTGCTTTTTAAAAATGTAGCATAAAAATGATGCTCAGCATTTTGACAACTTGCTGTTTAGTTTCACTACTGGAGTTGCTCCGCTGTGTTAATATTTATGGTATTCTTTTTTACAGATTGAAAGCTTACAGGAAAAATGTTGTGGCAAAATGTGTAAGTATTTTTTATTCCAGTGCATGTGAACCTAAGAGTCTTATAACTGTGATGCACCTATCTTTCCTTAGAAACCCCATGAAGACATATTTTGCTTGTGCTTCAAAACGTCAGTGGAATGTTAACAGACACTCTTAAACTTTTTCTTTTAAATTCAGCTTGTGCAGCCTTCACTTGGTGCTTGCAGTAGATCAGAAACAGTAATGACTTCTTCCATGTGTCTACTTTGTATCTCATAATACTTGAATAAGAATATGCATGCACTTATGTAACTTCATAATTTCCTAGTTTTTTTTCTTAGATTATTTAAGTATAGTTAAAGCACTTTATAGACTGATTGCAATTAGATTTTCACTTCAGTTTTCAGTAAGAAAGTAAGAGGAGGCCTTAAATATCAATAGTTGATGATAAACAAGGCTGAATAATGCTATAGGAAAATTATGCCATGGCTGAACTTAACAAGTTGAAGAGATTAAACAAGTATCCTTTTCTCACAGCTATTAAGAATTCTTCCAATTGGAACCTAGGTTGGATGATATCCCATCAGACAATGTAAGGGTTGATGAATTTGGATGTAATCACCTTGTGGTAGCCAAGATGCTATAGTGTATCAAAGCTGACACTGTTGCTGTTCCACAAGGATTTGAATAGCCCATAGTATGCTACAGTTCTATCCTGCTATCCTAATGTCATCCAGGCTTATCTAAGAATATTTAGTATATAAAATACGTGAATTAATCTACCTTTAGTTGTCTAAAGGTAGATTGCTCCTGTTCTTTTCAACTACTGCTCTCTTGGGATAATGGTAGAGAGTGATATTTTCTAATATAACTAGCCTCATTTAAGCCTGTGTTTATTAAGTACTGTAGGCTTAATAAAATATTTTTCCTTTTCATAGTACGGTGGAGACATTACAAGAAGAATGAAGCTTTTAAAAAGGCAGGCAGAAGGGAAGAGACTGATGAGAAAAATTGGCAATGTGGAAGTACCAAGAGATGCCTTCATACGTGTTTTAAAGAGACAGCCTGAGAAATAAGTTATAATTATGAGCAGATTGTCTTAATTTCTTAGAGACAGTAAGCATACTTGTGTTAATGTATAATTTATCACTGTGAAAGGCAACATCTGATTTAGTTTATATCATTTTAAATGGGAATATAAATTGAAAAGATTTTGTATTTAAATTATTTGTACATTATAATGGAAATAAAGCTATTTTATTTGAATTTTTTGCATCTAAAAGCTTTCATTGTAACTTCACATGAGCTAGATAGAAAAGCTTGAATGTGTTAAGAGCAGGAGAACAGCAACTGTGTCAAAAAGTTTATTAAAACAGTTTGTCTATCCTTAAAATTATATTAGTTTAAGTCACAAAAGTTTCAAGCTACACTGTTTTACTTGCTAAAGGTTCTCAGCAGGAAATAATGATGTTGAGGGGAATCACAACAGGAAAAACAAACTACACATTTCTCAGCAAGTAAGATTGATTCAAGTCTTCCATACTGGTCTACTTAAGTTCAGTGTATAGTGACATGCTAAAAGCTAGAAAAAACTAGAAAATCTATGCATAAAACTTCGTAAAGTTTATCATCCTATTATAGTAATAGTGACACAAAAGGACACTCTTTAAGTTAAGATGTAAGTACCAAAACTTGACTTAAGTGACCTAGAATATCTTACTCAGATTTCACATGCCAAGACTTAGGCTAGAATACAATTATGTAGTACCTGGCTGCTCATGTTTATTTGAAAAGATAAGAGCATAGGCTACTCAGAGCAAACTACCTTTGGGTTTTGCATGTCTACAAACAAGAAGTTACCATACCAAAATCAGAAATTCAACTAGCAGTATGGTCCAACAGATAATTTTGTACTTTGTGTTGTGTTAAGTCTATACCTACTTTAAACAAATATTTCAGTTTATGATAGTGGCAAAATTTGTTTTTATCATTTAAGGCAGCAAATACATACCATAGTTCAAGGTCTGTTCTAAACTAACAAGAATTCTTCCATAAGCACATTGTAGACAACTACTTTTTTTTTTTTTAAAGCACAAGACTACACAACAAAACAAATTATTGTTTAAGTGAAAAACTTAAATTCTTCAAATTAGGCTCTGTCAGTGGATCACAAAAATTATAAAAACCACAATTGGTTCTTAGTCTCTTCCTTACATGAAGATGACAAAATACTTGATCTCTCCGCTTTACCTCAGAAACAAAACAATTTGGAAAAAGATAGATTTAGATTTAAGTTTTACTTATTCAAAGTGGGAAATAACATTCCTTGTGACAGTTCAGTATTTATAGCAATACAGTAAGAGGTAATTATTACAGAGTGGTTAACAGCAGACTTTAATACACTACCATTTGAATTTGTAGAGTCCGTGTTCCTGTAAGTTAACCTCATTCTAGGCATTTAATGACACCATCCAATACAATTAAACAGGTACATACAGAAAGGAACATTTAGATCTTTCCTTCTATATAAAGCACAATTACTAAAAATATAAAAACCCTAAAGTAATTTGAAACACATGAGAAGAAAAAGTGCTATGGCAAACATTTAATGTAAGTAACCAGAATAAGTTATAACACTTTAAGAATCGGGTGCAGTTTTAGGCACTGTTTTTCATATTTTTATTTGCCTGAATTGTACAGCAGGACTCAAGATGCCCAAAAACTGTTTGTATAAGATTAAATTTAAGGCAATCAAGTGCAAAAGCTTAGTGTGCATTATGTAAACAGAACATTTCATAGTAAAAATTGCACAGCAAAAATCCATAGTATTTAACAAAGGCCAAAACCATTCTGCCTAGGAATACAAATGCAAAGTGTAGTTGCACTAATGGAGGCCACAATTACAGATTATTGAAAATAAACTATCACTTCCTCTAACAGGCAGATGCAATGCATTGCTGTGCTAAAATAAGTGCTCTGTCCCACCCCCCTCCACCCCTACATAACATGCAGTCTTCCACAGATTTGTTCTGTTCCATTTAGTTACTGTAACAGCCAGAGTTATAAATATCAAGGCAAAATGCACAACACCAAATAGAGATGGAATGTGAATGTACATATATTGGACCTTTTAAAAAAAAAAAAATACAGTACCTAGGATTCCCATTTTAAACAGTTTTCAGTATATTGCATAGCAGTGAACTCATCTGCTACCTAAAACTGTTGCTGTTGACCCACATGCAGTTCTTCTTCAATTCTTCTTTCAGTTTTCTTTCATACTGTACAGAGGGTCCACGAGTTTATTGTGCACATGCATTAAACCTTGAGGGGAAAGCAACAATGCCAGCTTTACATCATTTTTAATATACTTTTTCCAACATGTCCTTCTATCCACACATTTGGAGCTAACTTCAAAGTACACATTTTATACAGTTCACTGAAAAGATAGATTATGGCTATTCAAAGTAGTTTAAAAAAAAAATAAATCAAAAGTAATTAAAACTATATATATGCTAGTTATGTATTTTTCCCTGTATCACTTAAATATTATTGCCATCTTCATATAAACTAAACAGAAATGAGACAGCAATGACAACAGACCAGTTAAAAAGATATGAAAATATTCCACATCAATTAAACACCTCATGAGAGATACACATCTCTCTTTTTTAATAAATGCTTAACAGCAACACATACAAGAATTTGTTGTAACAATTAGATTTACACATACTAATAATTTTACAGCTTGAGTTATAATGTTCTAGCACAGTGGTATCTTTGTAACTAAGCATCCTTCAGGTCCTAGACAAGCAAAACCAAGCAGCACAGAGACTGTTAATGACTACATAGAACCTCCCCCCCATTCTCCTGTGGAAAACTCTGGAAAGTGCTGGGAAGATTAAAAAAAAAAAAGTCATGTTGTTTACTTTGTTACAACTTAGTAAAAGTGTTACCTAAAAAGTGTTACCAAAGTATGGTATCCAGTCACTGGTACATTTTTTTAACCTTACAAACTGGTAACAGTAGCTGGTCAACGTTCTCAATCTGTAAAGAGCCTAGTTTAGAACCCTACAGAAGATTTGCTTCAACTACTAGGCAACGTTAAAAGCAGAGATTCTCAAAAGCCATAAAAGATATCTGACAGTAAGTGCACATTTCAATAGTATACTGCAGCAAAGAATATTAATATCCTTGCTGCATTATGTATCTGGCACCAAACATTGCATCCCTGCAGGCAAACTAACCTCAAAGTCTGAATCATTAAATCTATTTTTATTTTCATTTCTGATGTATTTTACAAGTTTGCTATTCTTTTCTCCACTAGGTGGACCTTACAGCCATACCAGAAGCCAAAGCATCAAGAACAGACTGAAGAACCCAGCTTGTTTTTGTTTCTGGAGGTAATGACTGAACTGCAGACCTTTGTAAATAAATTTTTAAAAAATCCAACCAGGAGAAGAAAAACTTATGAAATCAACATGACTAAAGCACAAAAGAAAAGTTTCTTAGATCTTAAAGGACAACTATTGATCATGTATATTGGAAAGATAGAGTCAGTAATGTTTCTCATGAGTTTGGCAGTACGCAGGAAAACACCAAATGTGGATTTGATACAAAAGGCATTTTTATTCAAAGAAAAACAGCTACACCATTTACTGAAGTTTAAGCATTCCATTTCCTGTTTTTCTGTTCTGTTTTAGAAAAACAGGAAATGAAAAGGAGAATTACCCACTTACTTCCTGGAGGCGTGAAAATGCTTACAGAGTATTCTCACTGCCATATGGAAAAAGTTATATTTAAATCCTTTTAGTGGTTTTGAAAGTACAGTTAGAAACAAAGCTTATTTAAATGATGACATGCAAAGTCTCTTACTAGATAGAAATAACTGCAAAAGCAATTATTTCACATAAAAATCTTCCAGCCTACTCAGGTTAAATAAATGTTTTAAACAAGAGCATGCAGAAGTAAAAAAGAACTCCCAGATTAACTTTCCTGGAGACTAGTAAATTCGAAAATATTTTTCTGCCCTCTTCTGTGATAAAGGAATGAAAGGAAAAGGTGACCTTCCTCCCATTTTGCAAAAAAGAACACTTAGAGGATCATTTCTCTTATTTGTTTCAGAAAGTTAGAAAAAAAAAAAAGGGGGGGGGGGTAAAAGTTATTCTAACTTTCTGATAGAGTGGCAATTTGTTATCAAAAACTGCTTGAAGTTTCATGTGATACCTTGAGATTTTCCTTAAATGGTAAAAAGCTGTAGTAACTAGCTACCAGAATTAGCAGTCATCAAGAACCATCCAGCTTCCTAAGAACTAAGTCATCCAACCTGGAGATCAAGATTCAGAAATAATCCCAGGTTTTACTAATACTGATTTCTCCATCTAAAAAAAAGAAAAACAACCAAGTAAACTTCCCTAACACATGAATGGGGAAAATTACGCCAGGCAAAACAATCTGAGAATTCTATTGCTTTGTATGCATTATAGGGTAATTAAATAGGTGAAATAGTAAGTATTCATACACTGTAGCCCTTAGTTTTCTGTGGAGATTGTTCACTATCAGTGTCATTCATACCTAATAATTTTATTAGAGTAGTTTGTATACTCTCTAAGCAGAGCTTTTGTTTATTTGGATACAGGATAGTGTTTAGCACCCATCCAAGCAGTTTAAGAGGTTTATCTTTGATAATACTAAGTACTATCTAGCAGTGTGATGTGTGAAGAATGCCCCCTCTCCCTGATATGTACCAAAGAACATACTGAAAAAATCTAAAGTGAGAATTATAAATGAAATCAGTATAAAGTCACATTAACACCAGACTTTACTATTATCTACAGACTATTTTTAGAGCATTATATCACTAATGACAGCCTTGCTGCTACATGCCTCAACTACTACAAAAATTCACACAGTAAGAAAGGTGGCTAATAAATACAACCACATATTCTGTGCTAATACAGCTGGGAGAAAACTATTTTGCTGAGCTTCTACAGTCTTAGTTAAATATAATTAACATCCAGAAACACTAAGTTACTATAAGAAATCCAAACTCGAAGCTTGCCTCAATACACCTACTACAAATCTGAAAAGCATAGTTTGTGCAATGTATTAAAGTCTAAACAGATTGCCATTGCACTTTATGAAGAGTGTTCTCCGTTCACATCCAAGTCTGCCTCACATAGTTGAAGCTTACTGACAGTATACTATAAGATAAAATCAGCATGAAATATATCAGGGTTGAAGTAAAATTTGTTATAATTGCAAGTTTATATACTATCATTTCAAATGGGAAATAGAGGAAATACTTGAAAAAAAATCTCTTTTGAATAAAGTATTTATCAAATGACACTGTATTTTCGTACGCAAGGAACACAAGTTACATCTCCCAGCACTTTCCCACTCACAATGTAGAAGTTAACATTTAGTATCCTGAATATATGTTAGCTATATGATGTGCCAGGAGACTTCATATAATTGTTATTTTTAAATAGAGGTAACTTCTGATTCAGTGCTCACCTTTGAAGTACTTCACAGTTTTAACTCTTAGTTCTAAAGTAGCATCTTCATCACACACGAAGATAGTACGAGGGTGCTGCTGGAAAGCAGAAACTGTCCACATATGATTGACACCTTCTTCAATAGCTTTGTATAATGCAAAAGCTTTATGTGCACCTGTTATAAGAATCATCACCTGCAAAACAGAAGCCTTTTTACCTTCAGTCCCCATAACACCACAAACTAGTCTTGAAAACAGATACATGCAACTAGAACTAAATAAGTTCTTACTTCTCTAGCATCCATCACTGTACCCACACCAACCGTTAGCGCCATAGTTGGTACTTTAGATAAGTCTCCATCAAAGTATTTAGCATTTGCCAAAATGGTGTCCATTGCTAAAGTCTTTAATCTTGTTCTTGAAGACAAACTTGATCCGGGTTCATTGAATGCAATGTGGCCATCTGGACCAATGCCTTTTCAAAGTTAAAGAAAGCAAATCATTCCAGACCTGCGAGTCAACAAATATCCTCAAACATTGCAAAAGAATAAAAAGAAAAATTTATGATTCATTCTTTTGTCTTGGTTCCCCATTTTAACACGCAAACAAACAAAAAAAAAAAGCATTCAAAACTTAAACTACATTATCATTAGAAATTTGGACACCACGCATTCTGTTCTGGTATTTGCACCAATTCTTTGTTAGCCACAGAACTTTCTTAGACTATAACAGAAAAAAGTGATTTTAACTATGTTCTGAAGAGTCATTATATTATTTCAATCATAACTAACCATAAAGCATTTTCTCATACCTCCAACAAACAGATCAATCCCTCCTGCTTCTTCAATTTTCTTTTCAAATGCATCACATTCCACCTGTAAGTCTGGAGCGTTCCCATCAAGAATATGAGCATTATTTGGATCTATGTCAATATGTTTAAAGAAGTTATTCCACATATATGAATGATAACTCTCTGGATGATTCCTGGGAAGTCCTGAAATCATTTAAGATGCAAATTCACATATTAAAAGACTTATTCAGCTTTAAATCTAAGACAAATCTTTCTTGAGTAGTATGAAGTCAGACAAAGCAGTACTCATACTGAGAAGATTTCTGTTGCCATACATGTTTACATTCACTATATACTCTTAGTGATACAAAATATCACTACAAATATATGAAAAGTCTTTAACAAATGTAGTCAAAATGCTACATAACAGTTTTCAAGCACTTAATTTAGCCAAGGATTCTCTCTAATTAATTACTCGCATTCTAATGGCTAGAAAGAAACATGTGCTTAAGACACTTCCAGGTACATTAGTCTAACAGAATCTCAAGAATTTCTAGTAATCTTGTGCTTCGTTAAAACACTTTAACAGTTAATAAGGGGAAAAAAAAAAAAGTAAGTATATGCTGCATTCTCAAAAAAAAAAAAAAAAAGCACTAAAGCTTACCTACGTATTCATCCATGTTGAAAGTCTTCACATATTTGAAAGAGAGATCTCCATTCTTGTGATATTCTATCAGCTTTTTGTAGCATCCCAAAGGTGTACTTCCTGTTAAACAAAGTTTTTCTACTATACTATATATCCACACACATTTTCAGTATATTTAAATCTCTTTATAAGCAGATGTTACTAAAATGCTTTTCAATATAATTAAAAGAAATTTGTTATTTCCCCATCTACTTTCCAGTTTGTCAAATCTTTTCAAAGCAGATTAACATCTTCAGGCTACAAGAGAAATACAAGCATTACCAGAAGTATATTCAGCAAATGCAGTATTTTAAATATGGCATTTTTTAGCAATGATGTAAACACAGTTTAGGTTTAGTCACTTATTAGGTGTTGAATAAAACTTGCCTGTCGGTAGGCCAAGTGTGAAGTACCTCCCTTGAGTGGGCTTGAACTGGATAATACGATTGCAGATGTATTTGGCTGCCCATTCACTTGCCTGATCATAGTCTTCAAGAATGACAAGCCTCATTATGGCAGCAAAGAGCTTGTACAATAAAATAAACCTGGAGAAAACAATTTTTTTTTAATGTAAGTATCACATCAATAGCTGTAAAACTCAAAGCAGTAAGGTTCACCTTTTATTATTTAGTAATATACTTAATCAGTATAGGAGTTATTTTCATTGCATAAACATGCTGCAATTTTGCAGTTCTATTTCAAACTGGACTGTCAGACAATCAAGAAACAAGTCACAGAATCCACATGATACATTCCTGTTAAAATACTTACTAAAACTCTCATTTTAATTATTAATTTAATATGAAACCCATAAAGCTCAGACAAAATGGAAGTGAGCTATCTTGAACATCAGTCTTCCCAATTAGTAATTGTTAGAAATGAGAAGTATGTTCGCTTTGTCCTTCAAGCAGAATAAACACTGAGATTAGATCTTGTTTTCTGCAGCCAGCTGAGTGTCAAAGATTTCAAAACTAAGACCCAGAATAACCCCACGCTCCCATATTCAGAAAACTGGAAATAAACAAAGTTCCTTTTGCTTCTATTCTAAGAATACTTCAGGAAGGCTATTAACTTCAGAAACAAAAAATACACGTGTTGCAGACTTAAAATCTCAACATGTCATGGAAATACATAAGTGAGGTAAGACTTTTCTTTACAACCCAACATGAAGCAAACTGGAGTAATTAATTCTTTAGAGGCTTTAAGTACAGCTATACTAACAGAATACCTAAAGCGTGTAGGGTTGGCGGATACAACACGTGGCAGCCGCCCGCATTCAAACAAAACAGTTCGCCACGGCTCTGTTTGGCAGAGAAAGATAACGAGCTGCCGGCGAGGCGGACGCACTTCAGCCAGACCGCGCTACATCCCCGTGCGTACCCAGAAGGCACCGCGATGCTAAGGGACTGACGAGCGACCCGAGGACGGGCGACGGTGCTTTCTCCAGGCTGCGGTGGCCGCACTTGGAGACAGGAAGAAGCCAAAGGCGAACCGCCCCACTCCGCAGACCCGGCGCGGGCCCCGCGGCCTCCCCCTCCCCGTGGGGCCTGCGGGTACCGCCACGCCCCGGGGCCCACCCCACCGCCGAACCGCTCACCCCCGGCAGACCCCTTAGCACCGCCGAGCGCCCGTAGCAGCCGCCGAGCCGCCGCCCCGCACGGACGCGATCCGGAAGCACCTGGCGAGGAGCGGACGTCGCCGTGCTGCGGGCGGCTCCGCGCATGCGCGGGGGGCAGCGGCCTCTGGAGGGTGCCGTAGGGGAACGTGGAGGGCTTCCCGTAGGTGCGGGGCTCTGTTCGGCGCTTGGAGGGCGCACGGATTGCTGTAGGAGGCTCAGCGTTTCCTCCTAAGTTGCGGTGGAGCCTTGGGGTGAGGCCTCTCCTTAGAGCGCCCATAAACCCCCGTGATTAAAGTGGGGGGAGTTGATGGAAGTAGGGAGAAACTTGAAATCACAACCCACGTGTATGAGAGCAGCATGTCTGCTGGTCATTTCACTAGAACTACTTGCATGAAAGTACATAGAAAGAATGAGTAACAACTTGCTCAAAGCTTAGAAGATGTATTTGCCACCTTACAACAGAAATAAGCCTTAGTGTAGTCTTTGGATCTTGCAGATACACATAGAGACAAAAGGATAGATGAAATCTGTAATTTAAAATGAAATAAAATACAGATTTTTGAAGTTTAACTTTAAAATATCATTACTTGTTACTGACCTGATTTCTTTCACACCTTTTCTTCCTATAACACTTTTCTCAAAAGTTCACTAGATTATGAAGAGTGGCACTTGCTCTTAACCATTTAGAATCATAGAACCCCTACAGCTGGAAGGGACCTCTGAAAGCCATCTAGCCCAACTCCCCTGCAATGAACAGGGACACCACAACTAGATCAGGTTGCCCAGAGCCTCATCCAGCCTCACCTTGAAAGTCATCAGGTCTAACTTATTGTTAGAAGTATCAGCTGCCACATAGGCATAACTGCATGATTCTATAGCTGACTGTGCCACTATACCACAGGCATTCTGCTCGCAAGGAAGCAGAATTACTTCTGACAGATCTTTAGTGATGCTAGATAAAGTATTTGCAGACAGGCCCACAGTTACATACAGAAAGAAGAGCTGAACTTACCCAGCTGATGGAGGACATCACCTAGCTATAGACAGCACTCCTTTACAAAAAGGAGCCCAGATCCAGGAGATGCTCTGCTGGTTGTAGCTGGCTCTTATATAAGCCCAGGGTGGCTTCACCCTGAGACCACCCCTTCTAGTCATGTGAGGAGCGCAGGCGCAAACAATTTCCTGTTCTCCTAGGACAATCACATCCCTTCAGCAAATTGTTGCTTGCTATGGCCTAGGATCTTGCTGCTCTGCTGTTATTGCTGCGCTTTTTATTGTGTTTTAAGGCTATAGTTAATTCTGCATTCTCTTCTAGTTGTGCATGTGTGAAATGGGCTAGAGTACTTTTGCTAGAGAACTTTTTTTACTAGCTGGTATGCATAGGTGGTCCTGTGTGAGTCAGCTCAGTTGATTTGAGAACATTTCTGCAGAAATGTCACTTATAAGTATTAAGAGACATGTGAGTCCCAAGTGCTAGTGGAAGCACTTAATACTGCTGGCATAGAAAACAAATAACAATTTAAAACACCATGTGTGTTTTCTGGCATATAATAGAAGAAAGCTAGAAAATAATGCTTCAGTGTCTTTGATCAATGCTTGTAGAGACAAGAATGTTATGCTCCCCTTTTTTCCTTTATATGTATTTATATTTGTCTTTCTTTTTTGTTAACTTTCTTTAACTAAAATTTTAGAACAGCTTAAAGAAACGTAGTTCAGGTTTATTACAGTTTGTCCTCATTAATAATCCTTTCTAATGTTATCCTTGGATTTTTTTTTTTTTCTAGTTTTTTTGGTAGTTCTGTGTGGTTTTTTAATATTTTTTTTCCGAAGATGCTGTAATCGTCAGAAGGCTGCTGCTGAGCTGGAGGTGCTGTGCTTTTCACTTCCGGCAGGGGGCGCCATGGTCACACGGAGCAGCCGAGGCTGCTCCGCTCTCCAAATCGCTGGGACCTTCCCAGCTGTTTTTTTTTTTTTAATGGCCTTTTTAACTCTGCATTCAGAGCCATAGATAATTAGTTCCTGAAATACTCAATGTTAAACATCCGCTGTTCTTAAAAGTTTTTATGTGCTACTTTTTTTTTTTTCCTTAAGCAATTGGTATAGAGCAGTAATCACCAGACACCTACTCCACTCAAAAACAAATAACAGAAAAACTCAATGGTATTTGTAAAACGCTATATTATAAAACCTAAATAGTTATAAAGCAAGATATTATCGAATGGAAAAATGAAATCCGTATATGACATATCTAGCTAATTTCTTCCAATGTGTAGTATTTTTATTTTTATTTTTTTTAATTCTAATGTTATCCTTTGTGGCATTGATCATTCAGTCAGGTCAGACTGAAGCAGTAGCATGGATGTATGTTTGCACCTAGTTTGCAGCAAACTACTGGTGGGCGTTTATCTGAATTAACTTGGTATTTACTGCAACATAATCCTAACCAGAAGCTTTCTGAATCCACTCAGCAGCACCTAGATTTACAACCCATTGTCAAGTGTACCTTAGAAAACGATTTTCCTGCAGTTTCTGAACTACCTAGGTCAATATTTTCCTGAAAGAGAAGATAAGGGCTTTTATTCCACCTGGGGATGTTAAAGATAAACTGTGAAAACAGAGGAAACTTAAGCAAATTCTTCTCCCAGAAGAATTCTTTTTTAATTTCTCCAGACACTGGGGACTGTTTGTCCCCTGAGGCTGAGCTGTTTTCTGCTGACTGTATGTTTACATACATCTGTGGTTGTGTACATGCCTACTTCTTCAATTCTAGAGACAAAACAGCAGTCTATAGCTGAGCCCTGACTGTGAACTTTTTTATTTAAATGCATAATCTTCCCTCCCCCCCGGGCTACTTATTCTAGTATGAGGATCAGGATGTCTCCTTTGGAAATTCAGCCATGTGCCTGGGGTAGATTCTATTCTTCTTATTCCCAACCTGAAGCCAGTCAAAACATCCATCAGATTGTAATGTCTAAAAGGTACGATTGCTCTCATGAGTTGGTTTGCATTATTTGGAATTTTGAGAGGTATAAATTGTTATGTATGCAATGTTAGGAAAGTGCTGAAGAAACTTATTTGTATGTCATAAACATACTGTAGCCTGTCTGTTTTTTACTGATCATGTGATGAAACATCATAGAATGCCTTGGGTAGGAAGGGACCTCAAGGATCACCAAGTTCTAAGCCCCTGTCACAGGTAGGATTGCCAACTGCTAGATGAGTACTAGATCAGATTGCCCGGGCCCCATCCAACCTGGCCTTAAACACCTCTAGAGACAGGGCATCCTCTGTGGACAACCTGTTTCACCACCTCATCACTCAGTAAGAAACTTCCTCTGACATCTAATCTATAAATTTCCCTTCATTTAGTTTAATAATATTCACCCTTGTCATATCAATATCTACCCATGTAAAAAGTTTATTTCCCTCATGGTTATAAGCAACATCTAAATATTAGAAGGCTGTGGTGATTTCTTCCTGCAGCCTTCTTTTCCAAGCTGAACAAGCCTATGGGGTAAGAGAGGATATTTGGGTGACAAACCCTCCAGAGGGTATTTTATTATAATGAACAGTTTTAGCATATTATTTGATTGACTTATCTGGTTTCTGTTGCTACCTCTCAAGCTAAAGGGATGCTGATCTGCAAGCAGATAAGTGGAAATACCTGAGGCCAGAATTGACCCTGACTCTCTGGTACTGCATCCTTTATTTCTTTAACAAAGTCCTTGTAAAGCCAGGCTTTCCAAATATGTATTATTTTTTGAAGATCTAAAAATACATAGAATGTAACCAATTTATATCAAAGCCCATAGCATGTATTCATATTAACAGTTCAGATAGCATTGTCCCAGAAGACAGAATATGAAAAAGTACAAGTTTTAATTCACCTTAAGGATAGTGAGTTTTGGGAAGGGTAATAAATGTATGGTTTACACGATCTTTTTACTTTAAACATTATTTTTAGTGGGCAATCAGAGAGGCTTGAAGCTATGTCAGGAGTGACTACAGTAGGCATAGCTTGTGGAAATAATCCATCACTCCAACATCTGTATCTTCTAGCAATGTAGGCAGTCAAATCACAGTCGCTAGCTAGGAGAAGCAGGTGATGCAGGCAAATGCTACTGTTTGCTGAGCACTCAGTCCCTGGAGAAAAGATCGATCTGTCTGTGGATGTGAGAAGAAAATGATTTGGTCACATCCAAACAACTCGCACAAACAGGGAGTTATGGTATGTCACAAATCTTTGGTTAAGGCTGTATGGAATATATATGTATATCTCTCCATTATCATTGTGTCATGCTTGAAGAGTATGCTCATCTTTATTTCACATTCCTTTCATTCTTTCGCTTTTATGTGGCTTTACCATGCTTGAGGTCCTCTGTTAGGAAGGATAGAACTTTCCTGATGTCAGTTTGAACTGCTTAGGTAACTGCTGAAGGTAGTTTTCAGCAATTAATTTCTCAAACTCCACATGAAACAGCTCCCAGTTTTTTTGGAGCTGCCATACTGATGCTGATTGTCATTTCAGCCTCCTTAAAATCAGGTTATTTTCATCATGCTAGGCAATGTGTATGACAGTGGCCCACTTTGTTTATGCTATGTTTGTCAGTGATATCAATGATTTTCTTGTTAGTGGAGAACTTATGCTTTATGCTGAACTCTTCAGAAGTTTCAGGTTTGCCTATGTTTGGCAGCTTGTCTGATAATACCCAGAGTAGTATCTTCAGGTTGCTCTAGCACTCTTTCAGGATGTTTTTGATAATATAGAAAGCAGGCTGTGTGTTACCTCCCACAGCTTTCTCTGAGGGGCACATCAGGGGATCAGAGGAGATACTCAGAGGGTTTGGATGACCTGCAGACTTGTAAAGTATCTGAAGAGTTTTAGGTAGAAGGCCTGACTTCTACTGCATACAGAACAGTGTTAAAATACTTTATGTTGATCCTGTTCTCACGTCAGTGCTTTTACCTTAGAAGGCCTGAAGACTGGGCTTGTGGCAGTAGAACTGTGAATAGAAGCAAAATGGGGTACGTTCCTATCAGATCTTAAAATAAGATAGTCTTGTCTTTGTGGGTTAATGTATTCAGCAGTTTTCAAAATGTTTTCCTATTTTCCAATATTTGAATTTAAAAGGGTACATATTTGTGAGTGAGGAAAATACAAAACTTGTAGAAATGTTTCTTGCCATGTGCTTTAAAATAATAGATCCAAAAAGTAAAAAACTGCTTTTATGACTGATGTCAAAATTTTATTAGCTCTGTTGCTAAAATGACTGCCCTCCTGTGGCAGGAGTGAGCCTGTATGTCTAATTGCCTATTGTCACATCTACCTCTCTGTTTTACCTACTTCTGGTAAGGTTTCCAGCAGAGGAAATAAAAATTCATTTTCGTACTGAGACATACAATTCCACAAGGCAAATAAAAGTAGGGAGTGTTCTGAATATGAATGATGGTTACAAAGTGTGATTTTTAGCTGTTGGTCTAGTTTGTGGCTTCAGCTGTTGTAACTACGTATGGCGTGTAGGGCTCCTTGTGTTCAGATATTCAGTCTCATGCCTGTGTTGCTACAACTGACATCTGTTTCAGTAACTTGCAGCCAATGTTCCCCATGAGTTTCTGTAATTGCTGTTGGCAACTAACACAGCCAGAATATGTCTAGGAGTAGAAGTTCCTGCTGATTTCAATTTAGGCAAGGTGTGAATCCATAAACAAGTGACTTTAGAAGATAGAAACGGATGGAAAGAGTCATCTCTTAACTGATTCACTGACCTATGGTAAGAGAATACTAAGAATCATATAACTTCTTACATACAGACAACCTCTTATGCTAAATGAAGGCCTTTTCTTGTAGTTTTGAAGATGTGTCAACTGTTCTAATGAAGAATAAGGGACAGTTATTTTCATCTTTTCAGCTGTTTCCAATTCCAAAACAGATGGCACACAATGCTAAATTCCCTTTGAAAGCCGCCTTCCTAGTAGCTCAAGTTAAGATGTCTCTCATGGGCTGCTGAGGTAGTCAAATCCCCCTGTTCTATTTCTGTACATAGGAATTAGTCCTTTCACAAAGGATTTTGTTCTCCAATCCAACTTTTTTCTTCATAAACTGCTTTTTGGAAATTCTGGCTGTTCATACTCTATAGCCTTTGTCCTCTTCAGCCATCCTGTAGCCAAGTAATGCTTTTTAGTGGATTTATATATGCTCAAAAACTGTATGAAACTTGTTATGCATACAGGTATAGAGGGAACAGGGAAAGTCTGGAAAACTTCAAGACCTAGCACAGAGAATCTCAGGAAAGGGGAGATGGAGTTAAATGAGGGATATTCTCCATAAGGGACCTATTCAGTGAGATGACAAGGGCTTACGAGCTGTGCTTTGTCTTGTAGTCTGTGTATAGGTTTCCAAAAGCAACTGAACCGTGTGATGGAGGAAGTATCCAAATGAGTCTCTTTAATGCAAGTACAAAGTACTGTTTTTTCTGTTGTGGAAATAGTAAAAAAATATCCTGCTGTTCTTCCGCTTTCTCATATGCAGTACCTGCCCTACTGGGTTCTCTTCAGCATGTTTATCAGTGACAGATGATGGAATTGGGTGTCCCCTCAGAAAGTTGGCAGGTGGCACTTAGCTGAGCAGTGCAGCTGATACAACGGGGGGAAGGGAAGCCATCCAAAGGGACCTGGACAGGCTGGAGAGGTGGACCCATGTGAACTTAATGAGGTTCAGCAGGGCCAAGTGAAAGACTTGAGGCAATCCCAGATATTTACACAGACTGGGGAAAGATTTCCTTGAGAGTAGCCCTATGGAGAAGGATTTCAGGAGACCTCATTATGGCCTTCCAGTACTTTAAGGGAGAATATAAATCAGAGGGGGAACAACTGCTTATGTGGGTTGATAGCAATAGGGTAAGGAGGGAAGGTTTTAAACTAAGGTGGGAGATTTGGTTAGATAAAAAGAGGAAGATTTTCACTCAGGACGGTGATGTGCTGGAACAGTTTGCCCAGAGAGATTGTGGATACCCTGACCCTGGAGGCGTTCAAGGCCAGACTGGATGTGGCTCTGGGCAGTCTGATCTAGTGGTTGGTGACTGCACATAGCAGGGGGATTGAAACTAGAAGATCCTTTTGAACCCAGGCCATTCTATGACTGTGAAGACAACATGCTGGGCTAGATAGACCTTTGCTTTGTTGCAGGAAAGTTGTTCTTTGCTCTAATGAAAAATGGAATTTGCTGGCTTGCAAACTTATCTACAGATGGGAAGCATTCCTGACAAAGTGTCAGACAGCTGAGAAGATGATGCTAGTCAATTCTGCAGGAAAGTAGTGTGGACTGAAAATAAAAAAGAAAATATGAAGAAAGAAAGTAAAGGTGGCCTTTCTGTGAGAAACCTTTATCTCTTGTAGTCTTACATACTAATAAGCTGCTGTTTCCAGGCAGTTGTACAGAAAGAATTTTTTTGATAATTTCTCCTTGAAATATGTTTTCTTTCTTAACATCCTTTGACTTTGTTTCTGTCTAGTTCTTAAGATAGAAATATACCGTGTAAAGTATATCATATTGGAGAAGTTTTGTTAAATACTTGAAGGGTGCATCATTTTTTTTCAAATAGCTGAGACCTTTGTCATACCTTTTGGAGACTGAAAGCTTCATAGAGCATGTGGGTTTTTTTGTATATGAGTTGAACATTTTCTGGTGTCAGATGTGGAACTTGTGATGCCATAAAGAACTACAGTGGAAGGGTTTGTCCTGCCATCTGTCAGGTTGTCATTTTCAACAGGTTGCCAGTCACCAAGATATTACTATGGCACACATGTTGGCTGACATAGTGGTGCTCATATTGTTCTAAGATAGTGTTTCTGAAGTTTAAAAGAAAAGTAGTATTTAAAAAAACCAAACAACTTTGTTTTCACAGACCTGAGAACCTCTGTGAAACTACATACAGGTTTCCTCGTGGCAAGTTCATAAATGGTCTGCACAAAGCAACTTAAGATTTTAACCAGAACTTGAGCAACTGTGCCTAAATACATCTGCCTCTCAGTAACACGTGTTCTGAGACTGTCTCTCAGTGATATCCAGCTTTCTACAGTTGGGTAAAACAATACCACCTTTATCACAAATAATCTCTTTGTGCCAAATCTGAAGTGGCCATTTGTGTTTTCCTGTCTATGTGAATGCCAGTCAAGTGTCCATCAGTGATGCAAGAGCACAAACAGATGTGTGTTCAGCAAAGAGAACATGCAGGAGACTTGGTTTCTGAATGCCGACTTTTTGGTTTGCAAGCAACTCTGGCCAAGGAGGAAAAAAATAAGATATTAGAGCTGTGCTCTGCAGTTCTCAAGAGCTGTGACTGTAATAACACAAACTACTAGTTTGTGTTCTCTCTAAATATATTTCTGCCTATTTATTTATTTCTCTCTGAACTCTTTCTGCAAATTCAATGTACAGAAGCTATAGAGCTCTCTTTGAGAGTGCTTTTTTAGCCCGCTGTTTTTTGCTCCTAGTGCTAATTATGTAACTTGTAATATAAGGATTCCTTTAGAAAGCAGCAACCCAACATGAAATCAAGATCTTTTCTGTTTCAAGGAAATTCTTTTCTTATTTTGTCATAGAAAAGTGCTGTCCTTTATCTTCTGATGTCACTAAGACTAAGCAGTAATAAGAGCAAATGCATAATGAGAATGTAAATCATTCACATACTCATTAATAAAACAGCTACATTGTTGATCACTCTGTTGCTATTGCTTACCTTGTGTTCCATACCAAGGACAGAACTGGACCATGTGGAGACAAAAGATATTCTGGAAAACATAGAGAAGTTTTCACATAAAAAAATGCAGGTGAGTGACAGGAGGAAAGGTACTTGTAATTCTACAATATTTACCTCCAAGTACAAAGCACATACTGGGGTTTCCCACTTGTGCCATTGATCAGGAGTAAAAAAAAAATAAAAAATGCAGTATATGTTTTTTTAAATAGGTTATAGATTACATTATTTGGGTTTTTTGTTTCCCTTCCAGGAAATTATCCGGGGCATATAGAATCACAAAGTCATTAAAAAGTGGAAGAGACTCTAAGAGACCATTTAGTCTATCACTGTGCATCATATGTAGCCCTACCACTCCAGGCTGATTATTATCTAGTCCTTTGTTTAAAACCTTCTCTGATGAATATTTCATAGTCTCCTTCAGTGCTCAGTTATCCTTGCTGTTGAAAAGTCTGGTCTGGTTTCTAACCCAAATTTTCACTTTGTGTAATTTAATATATTTTCTTTTGCTCATTACACAAAGGTCATGGTATCAAGGATTCCTTTTGTCTTGGCAGAATCCTTTATTGTTTTTGAAGACCACTGTGATGTTTCCTCTCTATTCTCCCTTCTCTAGACAAAACAGATTTCAGTCTTTCAGTCTCAGTGATAAAAGTTTTTTTCTTCCTTCTGCATAAGAGAAGAAAAATGGTTTTCTTTTCTTATTTCTCTGCTAGCTGCATGTTGAGAATATTAAACACATGCTATACCTCCAGTGTTCATTAACCATTTGGGGTAATTTTCTGACCAGGCCCATTACCCAACTAGGAAAAACTGTATAGGATAGAGACAGAAACTACTCCAAAACTATGGGAAAGAAAAGTAGGACATACAGGATTTCAACCTAGAGTTTCATGTTTAAAAAGTTCTATATGAAGTGGAAAAAATAGGTGAAAGGATGTCCCGCAGGGAGGTAACTTTTACCTCGGGAATGAAGTGATTAAATGATTCTCTTCTGACTATACCCATTCATTTCTTTTCTTTTTTTGAGAACTTATCTTGATTGTTGCAACATTTCTTTTAGAGAGGTATGGTTAAAGAACAAAGTTGCAGATCTGTTATAAAGGATAAGAGAAAAATACTGCTCCTGACCTTTTGGTGAAAAGGCCTGATGTTTTTTTTCTTCCTTTCAAATTGGTGAAGTTAATAAAGGTATGTCAAAGCAAAAAAAAAAAAAAAAAAAAAAAAAAGATCCTTAGCATCCCTCCCTGCCATAATTTTTTTTTTTTTTTTAGGAGTACCAAATAGATGGCACAGTTGTCTTTGTAACCTTTGCAAATCCAAGCATTGCTACAAGTAAGTTTGTAAGTAAATTTCTTTAATGTTGATGAAAGCATGGAATAGGAGATGATTCAATATAGCTGTAAAGCTAGGGAAAGCAATGGGTGATGTTTAGATAAGAACAAATAACTCATCTGCACAGTCAAGGACAAGTAGAACCCATTTCAAGGCCTTTTCAGTTCACTAGCAGTGAATATGAAGATGGCCATGGTAGAGTACTGGAAAAGTGGGACAACTATTTTATTTTTACAACAATGTATGAAAGAGTGCCTCTTCATCGCATCCTGATCTGAAGCTTAGACAATTGTGATTCCTAGTGGAAGACTTTGCCTTTTTATTTTTTTAAATTCGTTACTAACAGAAAATGCACTGAAATGTTTGATGTTTAGAAATAAACAAATTATGTCTGGTATATCAGTAGAAATAAAACAATCATCATCAAAATCTGAAAACTTAAAGTATCTATAGATACTGGAGAATCAGAGGATTGGACAAAAATGTGAAACGTTCAGACCACTGACGTTTACCAAAAAGAATATGTACTACATCCTCTAAGAAGTCTTCCTTTCCACTTGTCTTGCTTAACTTCTAAATTAAGGAGTTAACAATACATTTTTCGAGAAGTGATTAATGCATGCAGAATGCATTGTATAAAACTTGTCTTCCTTCTGCTGCATGCACTTCAGTTACATATAATATTTCTGTTGAAAAGTTATTTTAAAAATCCAACATTAAGACTAAGAGTATTATACTGACTGAACAGCAGGCAGGAAATCACAGTTACATTTCACTAAGTGAAATAATCAATGTTAAACTTCCTAGGAGGATAACTGTTTCCATGACTTTACGTCCAGGAGTGCAATACATGTCAGTAGCTAGATGCACACTGTGCACACTTCTACCTAAGAGACTGACAGTTATTTTTGTGCTGAGAGTCACCCAACTACTGACTCGCATTTCTCTAGCAAAAGCTCTCTTTCAATTTATTCATTCTCTTGAGAATTAGGAAAAGTCAGCTTTGTTGTCTTCTCCTCTTTTGTCTACTTTGTAGACCTTGAACAGCTCGGGGTGGTGCTGTTACTGAGACCAATGGTCTGATTGATCTTAATCCTCCAGACTCCTGTTTTGGGAAGACTGGTAAGAGGTTTTTATTTACTGCTACAAATAGCTATAAACTATAGCTTCACCTTTCTATTATAGAGCAAAAGACTTCTAGTATAGAAAATAAGAGAATGCTATTTAGTGTTATTCCTGTATTTTAAATCAGTGGAATAACATAAGGATGCAGTAGAAACTTCAAGCCTGACTTAAATCAGCACATTCTTAAAAGAAAAAGCAAATTCAAAGCTCCTTAAGTCAGGGGAAGATTCAGCAATGGTGTGTAATCGTCTCTTTCTATGGGGTTGTACTGATGTGTTGCACGGAGATTTCTTCTGGAATGATTTTAGGATTGATCCAATATTCTGCTGCTAATGATTCAGTGCTCCATCCTTAGAATCCAATTTTACTGCACACCAGTCAGCTGCTGACATCAATAAACTTGTCTGAAAAAATCCCGACTGCATGATACATCAGTAATGCACTTACCAGTGTAATCTAGAGTAAACTAGTACAGCTGAAGGGCTTGACCTGTCTGGAGTCCTGATGGGTGAATATCTCTAGTGCCTACTAATTTACTCTTCTCAGCATTTTAAATGCTAATTTTTATTTTTTCTTGAAAAGTTTAAATAGGAACAGAACAACGACAGTATGCCAGTAGCTTTATTCTTAGTCTCTAATAAAACCCAATTGTGACCTTACAATAGGAACAGAAAGCACTGCACTAAATCAACTTCTAGTTCAAGGTGCGTTTATCCTACCATTTTATTAGTGAAGTTCTTGGAATGGTTCAAGAATGGAAAAAGTTACAAAGTTCTGTGTGTACCAAAGCATTAATGATTTTTTTTTTTTTTTTTAACTAATGAATACTGATTACAAGTGAGATGCTTAAAAGAAAGTCTTACATCTGCTGTTTGGCCTTCTTTTCTTGCTTGACAAGTGTTCTCATTGCTGAGTTCAGGTAGCATTTAGAAACACTGTACATGGTCATTCAGTATAATCTTTCCTTTAGGCATTGCTAACTAACACTAATCTGCTGAAGAGACCATATTGTAGACCCAATTGCATATTATTTAATTGGAAGCTTCAGTACAATTATTGAACCCAATTATTGAACCATTATTGTGGTTCTCTTCTTCATGTTTCATTCTTTCTATTTTTTTATGAGACAGACACAAGGCACCAGAGTACAACACATCTCATTCTACATTTCTACACTGTTCCTTCACATTCTGATCAAGAATGCTGCGTACAAATATTCTGCATTATGAAGGACCCTTAGAGAACAACTTGCTGTGTAATGAGGTCTGTTAGAGTAATTGCTGTGTGAAGCTCTTGCTTTTACAATGCATGCTGGGTGTTGCTGTGCCTCATCCAGAAGTTTGTTTGTGAGTTCTTTTGTTAACCTCGTGGTAGTCTGGGCCTACCTAAAAATAATAGCCTGAAAACAACAAAGTCAGAGTGAGGATGACAGGGAATTGTTCATCACAGATTAGACATAACACTTTCTCTGTCCCATCATCACTTCTGAGATATTACCAGTCTTCTTGACCAGGGTTATTTAACAAAACATTGTTATATACAGTCTGGATGAATCAGAGATTCTTAGTGCATACAGGTGCTAACAGTAGCAGTAATGTGTTCAAACCAGCTCCAGCTGCCTAATTTAAGGTAGCTGAATTTTGTGATATGCAGAAGAGCAATTCTGCTCCAGTATATTTGTAATGCTTACCTTTAGAAAGCAATAAATGCATTTTAGTTTGTTCTTTTAATATGATCATTCAGGTTAATTTTGTAGTGCACACAGTACAACTTGAATACATTCCCCCAAAAAAAGCAAGAAAACATCATCCAGCTGCATGGAAACCTCAAAATGACAACTATTCAGAGTATTATTCCTTTCATGGTTTTAGTTGTTGCTTATTGAGTTTTTTCTCCATTTTATGCTGCTCTCAGTCACAACAATCTACATTATCTTCATATGTAGAGATGGAAAATACTGCAGTTGAAAAGTGACTTTTTCTTTTTTCTTGCTTCACCTAGTGCCATCTGTAAGCTGTGCTACTAACTCCTCTCAGAGATCTTATTTGCATGCCTAACTGCTCTTTGAAACTTAATTTACAGGGATCAGTGAGTGACTGACACATCTACAGGGACACAATAAAAACCTATGAATATAAATCACATTCAGTTCTATCCATGTCTTTTGTCTGAGGTGCAGTTTCTATTTATTTTTACAGAGATAAAAGAAACTGCGGTTTCATATTCCTACTCTTTCAGTGGCCAATCAAGTTGAAGAAACTTCAAAATCTTCCCTATCATCACTTCTGAGATATGACCCTTGATTGACCTTGTTCAACAGTTTGTGTCTACCCAAATCGTCAGTCAATTTTAATGTAAAACAAACAAGCAAAGAGAATAGGAACTCTTACATGGCTCTCCCAACTTTTTCTATTTATTATTGGTTCACTGCCTTCTCCCCAGAATCATTCTCACAGACGTGCTAAATCTGCTACTGGTATTAGGAAGGTGTGGGAAAGGGTAAGAAAACTTACTCTGCTTACTATTAAGAAAGATCAACTGAATGTCATTAAACTGACTGAAATGATATTTATAGAAATATCTTTGGATAACAGCACGGAAGGACTTCTGCATATAAGGAGGGAAAGTCTGTTCTTTATAGTGTGTATAAAATGAAGGTGTTAGAGGAACTGTTACACTCTAGAGATATTTGTGGTCAGCCTTATCTGCTCTTTTTTTCAAGGATCCTGAATTACTACTCTCTGGCCTGAACAGTTTTCAAGTTAAAGAGTCATCCAGAATCTCAACATTTGTGGTTTGAAGAAAAGCATGTATTTCACATCTCAAAGCACAAAAGTAAGATACTTGAGAGCAGTCAGTTTCATTGCTCTTACTCTTTAGAGAATGTAAGGTGGTTTGAGTTGGTGCTGCTGATTTCATTGCAAGCCAAAGTAAGAAATTTTCCTAAGCTAGGAGAAGCAGCTGTGTGTGTGACAGCCCCTGCATATAGACATTGTTCCTCGTATAACTGAGAAGCAAACTACAGGAGGAAGGTACACAGCATGTGATGAAAATAGGAAAAACAACACTGTTTTAAATGTTTTGAAGAAATGATGTTCCTGTGGCTGGTTGTTTGAGTGCAGTCATGTTCTCTGAAATAAATATGGTCATTTTGTATTCATTTTGAGTATTGAATGTTGAATTTTCATTTTCTCTGCCTAGATTAGATTTTTAAGTAATTATGAAAGTTACTAATATTGAAGTTACAAAGCTGCAATTGTAAAAGTGCAATAGCTGAACATACATACTTTAGCAGATTACCAAAATCTATAGCACTAAAAAGTAATCTCTTTACATCTGTAGCAAAAGCGATACAAAATAGGTTTTTTTTTGTTTTGTTTTTTGTTTTTTAATAAGCAGTTTCTTGGTTGTTGTTGTGGGTTTTTTTTTGTTTTTTTTTTTTGTTTGTTTGTTTGTTTTTGGGTTTTTTTTTTTTTTTTTTTTTTTTTTTTTTTTTTAGAAGAGGAAGAAAAGAGGTTAAAGAAAGTATAAAAATGCTACCTCTGCAGATACCTTCCAGCAGAAGGGATGTAAAGAAAAACTGTCTTGTGGAAATGTTAATGGCAAGATTAAATTAGGTTGATGGGAACAACCCCTCAAGGAAACATAGGCTTGAACTAGACTGATATTTCATGTAGTATTTTTTTGTTGCTTTGGCTTTAGAACTCTATGTAACATTGTTACATTGTAGGTTAAAATAAGAAGGGTTGGAGATGAGACAGGACCAGAAATGTATCCCAGCATGTCAAAGAGATTCACAGACACCTAAGGCCAGGGACTTATTTTTCAACTGCCAAATGCAGCTTTCAGAATGCCTCGCAAGAGGCAGAAATGTCTTCCCATGCTTGCTTAAGGCCACTAAAGGTAGGCGCGTTGTTTGCTGAAAATGGGCAGGAGGACATCCTGATATGTCTTAATTTATTAAGACCTGGGATTTGCCACACTTCTGGACCAGCAAAGCATGCAAGTGATGCTCTTTGTATGTCAGCACTTCATAGCAGAGCAATACACTGAAGTAATATACCCACACTTATAGATAAAGCTGAAGGAAAATCTCAATACTATATAATACAAGGCTGGTGAAATGAAAATTAAATTCTTTGGTTTTCTGAGTCTGTTACTGGTGGAAATAGGACTATAAATTGGTGTCACTGATAATACTATAGTAACAAGCAGGAACATTAAGAGAAATTGGAAGTATTTTTGGCATGCTTTTGATTTTAATTTAACGTTTAGAAAAAAAAACAACAGATTTTTAATTTAAATGAGTGTTCTGTATTAAAAACAAGAAAAATCACCGTTGCATGCAAGTGAGCTACTGATTTGCCATTCACCAGTATGTGATCTGCAGCAGCAATCAAACGCTTCAGGATAACTTTCATTGTGCAATAACTGCATCACCAGTAAAAGCACAGAGAGGAATATGCAGAAAACAATCCCTCTGTAAATTTGTGGAACAAAAAAGTACTTCCACTGTTCAAAAATGACATTTCTGTTTGTGTGTGATTTTTAAATCTGAATAAAGTAGATATTAGGATGGATAGTATAGATAGATATTTGGAAATTTTAACTCTATTTTTTGAATCAGAATTTGATTTGGAAGTGCTCAAAGGTGATCTGATTTGGAGCTTAGTGGGGACAATTTCTTAATTTTTTTTATGTCAACCAAGAATATTCTAGAAAGTTTAATTGTGTCTATTTCAAGTGAAGGCTGCTGAAATATAGAACTTCAGTTCAAATTCTGTATCTACTACTGTCACTGGCTGAAGTTAATAACTGTGAAGAAAATGTAATAGGCAATATAGCCTCACAAATGTGAATGTTAGAGTGAAATAAACATCTGTCTTCCCAAAACACTATTCTGAGACAATCTGATGTATATGTATGGATTCAATGAACTTCATGCAGCATACAAACACAAACCATGCCACATTAGAAATAACCATATTGCTAATGGTTCTGATAATAACACATTAGCACCTGGAGACAGAACTTCAGTTTTCCCCTTTTGTCCTAACATAGGAACTACTTGTGCAGTGCAAGCCAAACAGTGTAGCTGCAATCTAACAGTGAGAGTTACATAAAATTCTACAGAATCCCCATCTGCATTCCTCATTTTGGCTAAGGCTGAGATTGATGTGGATACAGGGGTGCAAAATGAATGCAAAAGACTTCTGGTATTTCTTCTGTGTTGTGACATGCCAGCATCAGGACATGACATGTGGATGCAGATGAGACCAGGCCTGATGTGGACCTAGAGGCAGGTGCAGCAGCTCTGTGTTACAGTCAGAAAGATTAACATGGTGAAAGGACAATACAGGTGTGCAGTAACAAAGAGACTAGCATAAATGGGATGGTGTTATAAAGAAAAAGTATTCAGCTACCTCCAAGGATCTAGTCTTATAGGAAAGACTCCACAAAAAAGGGATCTCCAACCAGAGATCATTCCCCACTGGCAGTCAGCCTTAAATGAGGTCTAAGAGAGGTGCAGCCAGATTCCACCCCTTCTGGTCACACAATTGAATTACCTTCACCTGTGCTCCCAGGGCTGACTGGGTCTTTTGCCCACGTGTTCAATCAGTGGTTCAGGCTGTGACTCAACAGTTGTCATACACACAGTTAGCAGTTCTTTCTGTCGTGTCTTCAGGATTTTCATCTGGTTTCCTGTTCTGTGCTGTAATATTGTTTACCTATAGAGGACCACATATCAAACTCACCCATTTAGCTTTAATGTCTCTTAAAGGAAATACCAGGTGAACATAAAGACAATTAAAAGAGATGTATGTGCTTATGCTTACCTAAGACATGATGTGATCTAGTGACTTTAATTAAAGGAAGAGATAGAAGTATTGATAAGCCTTGCATTTTTTTGTAAGGTCAAAATTCTGTTGTTCATTGTTTCCTTTGCCTTTTTGTTTTTTTTCCTTTTTTTTCCATGGCTAACATCAGCTTCTTGAAGCACTCCCAGACTGCTGCTTTAAGCAGTTAAATCTCTCATTCTTCCCCCTCAGACACTTATTCAAACACAAACTAGCACTGTTATAAACAGGTTGTTTGTTTATAGTTGTATGGGAACTGTTGAGTCATGGCCTGAACCACTGATTGATCACCTGGGAAAAAGATCCAGTCAGTCCTGGGAGCACAGGTGAAGGCAATTCACATGTGTGACCAGACCAGAAGGGGTGGAGCTTAGCTGCACCTCTCTTAGACCCCATTAAAGGACTGACCCTCACTAGGGGAGGATCTCTGATCAGAGGTCCTTCCCTTGTGGGGTTTTTCCTTGTGAGCTTGGATCCTTGGAGACAGGTGAGCATTCCTTTTTTGTTTGTCTTTTTTGCTATTCCACTTCTGTATTGCCTTTCCACTGTGCTATTCTTTCTGACTATAACAATAATCTGCTTGTATATTTTGTTGTGTTAATTAGTCTTTACAGCATGTGATGTCTACTGCGTGTTTAGTTTACTTCAACTAAGCGTCTCTGTCTCTTTTGAGGAGACTTAAAGATTCTTTAAGCTGTTTACCTAAGATTGGTGTAATGCATATGTAAACCTGCATGCCTAAGCCTATTCTCAATATTTTGGTTGTATGTTCCAGTTAACTATCCCAAAATAAATGATAAAAAAAAAATTTTAAAAGTCCTTAGCATTCGAAGGGAAAAAGAACATGTTTCACAAAGGGGATATTGAATTTTTCTTGTCTTATTAAGAACACCTATCCAAGCTTCCTAGCACACAAATGTGCAAGAAACATTTCTCATTAGTCATTCTTTTAAAAATATGTGCCTATGTAGGCTTCCCTTTCTCCCTGCCCCTCTCCCCCCCCCCCCAAAAAAAAAAGTTAGAAATACTCTTTCAATTTTTCTGTACTCTATAGAATCTTTTATTGGTTTTCTACTGCTCTCTTCCCCCCCCCCCCCCCCCCCCCCATCTCCCATTCAGTCAATTTCTTTTCTCCCGCTTCCCTTGTAATTTTTGAGATGCTGTGATGGTATGTCAAGAACTTGCATAGAATTTTCACTTTCTTCTCTCAAAATATGACCTAGCCTGTTCATCAGGTAATCAGATAAGTCAGATGGTTTTCTTTCCTTCTAGGAGAATATAAAGGCTGGTGCTGAGTTATTGCTTACCTTCAGAAGATTCTCACCAGACCAAGATGAGAACAAATTTTCAGTTATCTTCTGTCTAGTTGATTCAGAATAATCTCTGTACAAGGAAGGCCTTTCGTATCAAACTTCAGATTTCTGGAGAGTTTTGTCATTTTTCATTCCAGTGCTTGCTCTGAAGACTTTATAACTGAGCAGGGTTTTTATTCTCTGTAGGTTCTGGAACAACGTGCATTTTGGACACAGAGCTTTTTAGTCTGCAACCATTGCTGCAGATCTGTGTGTTTATAAATAAAGCTGAACAAAGAAATAATATTACCCTTTTGGAATAGGGCTTATTAGCATTTTGATGGCTTCTTTATCCTGGAAATAGCCTTTTGCTTTTGGCCTCTTCCTTCTGTTCTCCATCCTGAATCTGTCATCTTTCCCTAATAATTAGAATTTATACTGAGTAATCAAGGCTTAGTTTGTCAGGGAAAAAAAAAAAAAAGGCATAAAAATGAATTACAACACGTTCTCCCTGCAGATAAGAATAGCATATATTTGCTTTATAAATCATGTTTGAAATATGTAAATCACTAGAACATCGGATTGTGAAGGTTGGATTAAAAGCTCTAAAATTTCAAATATTCTGAAGCTGTAAGTAATTTCCTATAGGAATAACATTAATGATAGTTTTGGAGGGCAGAAAAAAATCATTTGGCATGTAGAGGGAAAAAAAAAAAAGTCAATATTTTGTGACAGCTGTTAGGCTACTAAATGAGTAAGAAGCAGCATTCACTGAACTACCACCAGAATAGAAATGTTAATGAATAAATATTCCTGGATTACTGACTCCAAGTATGTGCTATGTGGCTTTCAAAATAGTACTGTCTATGAAATAAGTAGAATTGATGCAGTAACATTTTTTTTCTGTTATTATATACATTCACTAAGATAATGCAAAGTTACTTGCTTCATTTAGTATCTTCAGAATTGGTGATCAATGCTAAATATGATTGCAGCCCATTCTATTTACTTTAGTGAAAGTTGTTTCGAGGAATAATTTAAAACCTCCCATGTGTCATCCTTTAACAAAGAAAACGTTCTTAATGTAATAGCTTAGCAGCTAGTTTAATAGGTTAGCAGCTGTTAGAGACAGAATAAATAGGGCAGAACATAGTGTTTTCAGGCAGATGTTTGGAAGTTCAAATCACTTTACATTTAGAAAGATCACATACGGAGAAGACTTCCATTTCATTAAAAATCAAACTTTTATTATTCCTGTTCTTAAATTTCTAAAGACATTTACTCTTAGAAACATGATACAAAGACTGAGTTTTTCTTGGTAGTACTCTGCATAAGATTTTCAGAAACAGATTTCACTTTACAGGAAAATGATGCATCTAAATCAGTGAAAAAAGCAGCTTAATTCATACCACTTTGAACCTTTACTTTGACACCTTTTCTCTGGATTTACTGATTCCTTAGACCTTCAGGTCTTGTGGACAGAGTAAAGCATACTTCCAGAATATATTAAGTAAATATGTTCTAAGAACTGGAAAACCAGGTTTCTAATCTCTGCTCTACTATTTACTTCAGTTCTGACTCTAGGCAACAGACAGCTCTGTTGAGTAGGAGAAGCCAAGGGAAATGGTGAAATACTGATCTTTACTACCTTACTTGTCCTTCTTAATGAAGTTATTGACTTTGTTCAGTGCTTCAAAGATGTGCTGTATCAACTCAGACTGTGTTTTTCTTATAGAAAAACACTTGTCTTCTGTTCTTGTTCTGTTCTTGTCTGTCTTCTGTTAATTGATGCAGCATTTTTTTTTTCACATCCATCTTAGCCAATGTCACATTACCTCAGCAAATACTCGGGTGAGCAGATTAATAATTGGGATCCTAAACCATACATAAATCTGTATGTAAAAAAAAAACAAACAAACAAACAAAAAAACCCAACAAACAAATAAAAAAACCCTCCAGGAATACATAAAATTAGCCATGGACTGTCTCTCCAAAACTCACCATCCAGCTAATGGTTTACATGTATTGGAACGGCCAGAAAACTGAACAGTGAGTAGCAGTGGCCAGCTCTGCCTGGAGGAGCAGAATTTTGGCAGTCAGCATACGAGCCCAAAGGCAAGGAGCCCTGCTTTGCTGTGTGGGTTTGCATTAATCTGCAGCAGGTGCTCATCATTAGTCATTACTGAGTAGAGAATGGTGATGTATGGCTTTCTATCAGATGAATACTCCTCTGTGATTAGTGTAGTATGTAATGTAGACAAGTGCACAGAGTTCCTCCGTGAATCTTTAAATAAATAAATAAATAAATAAAAATCTTATCTGCCTCATTGGAACCCAGAGAAAAAGTATAGCAGAACTTCTAGGTTTACTTCTGGCCACAGTATAAAAATGTTTCCAGGGAAGTGTCATTAGATACTTTAACTGTGGGTCTCTAGACTATCTATGCACTATTGAAGTTATACTTTCTATGTTTATCAACTTAATGAATCTTTCAGTTGTGTATGAGCATTCTTGTGAGACGTGCATGCAGCTCTATCTTGTTTCTTTGTTTTTCTTCCTTTATGCTAAGTAAAATGACATACTTCAGCTATAATTATTTACTCAAATGAGTCCCCAGGATAAAGCTAGAATAGTGTAAGCCTCTAAGGAGTTCTTCAGAGTCCTTCTCTTCATGAGAGAAAACTCATCCACAAATGTTAGCTGAACACTTTTTTTTGGTCAGGAGGGAAGCTTTCATACATAATGGATTGAAAGAAATAACAGGTGTTTGAGAGAGGTAAGTCATAGAAGTTGTGGTTTTGGTTGGAAGAGACCTTTAAGATTATTTAGTTCTTACCTTCCTGCTATAGGCAAGGATACCTCTTCCTGGACCAGGATACTCAAAGCTACATCCAGCCCAGTCTTAACTTTTAGGGTGGTGGCAACCACAACCTCTCTGGTCAATGTGCTACAGTGTCTTACCAACCTCACAGGAAAAAAAAAAATAAAAATTCACTGTAATCTCTAGTCTAAATCTACCCTCTGCCAGTTTAAAGCTATTTCCCCTCATCCTATTACTACATTTCCTTATAAAAAGTACTTTCCTAGCTTTTCCGTAAGCCCCCTTCAGGTACTGGAAGGCTGCTGTAAGGTCACCCTGAAGTCTTCTCTGGTCTGAAGATACCCTACTCTCTCAGCCTGTCCCCACAGGGAGGTCCTCCAGCCCCTCCGGCGTTTACACGACTGTCCTCTAGATCCACTCCAATAGCTCAATATCCTTCTTGTGTTGGGACTCCATAACTGGATGTGGTATTACAGGTGGGGTCTGATGAGAGCAGAGTAGAGGGGCAGAATCACCTCCCTTGACCTGCTGGTCATGTTTCTCTTGATGCAACCCAGCATTTAGTTGGCCTTCTGGCCTCAAGCACACTTCACTGGCTCATGTTGACTCTTTCATCAAGTGACATCCACAAATCCTTCTCATTGGGGCTGCTGCTCTCAAGCTATTCTCCACCCAGACTGTATTTGTGCTTGGAATTGCCCGGACCCAGGTGAAGTACCTTTTATTTGGCCTTGCTGAACTTCATGAGGTTGGCATGAGCCCACCTCTCAAGCCTGTCCAGGACCCTCTGAATGGCATCTCTTCCCTCTAGCAGGTCATAGGGAAGTCCCATCCCTCTTTTGCTCATCTGATTCCATCATCTTAGATGTGGGATAAATACATCCATTTACAAAGCATATTGTTTATTTCCTGTTCAGTGAAATATCACTACTGCAGATATCACAGAGAATAGCTGTCACTACAAGTTCTCTAACTTAAAACCCATTTTAGTGACACCCAAATGCCTTCTTGCTGGTCTGCTGGCCACTTAGAAATTGACTCACCAGGCAAGAATGAATGTCTGTAATAAACCTTTCCAACAGTCAATGTTTCCTCATGTATTTGAAAGCAAATGACTCCTATGCAGACAGAAAGGCGTCACATCTAGACAGGCAAGTGCACATTCCCCTCACCTCATTGGAGATCAAGGACTGGGGCTTGGGCTTGTGTAAGGAGAACTCTACCACATAACTCCCCTTTGATCTTGTGTCCTGCCCATTAACCATATTTTCATTCTCACAACCAAAGCCAATATCATGACCATGTGATCGCACTTGCTGCCTTTTCTGCCCTCCAGATGCTGCCAGCACTGCCAGATACTGCCAGTGATTACACTAAGATTTAAGTGCACATCAGAACCCTGAATTCTGCTCTGCTCTGGCATTTCTTTATGTTGAGGTAACAATATTCCCCACTGATTTTTTTTTTTTTTTTTTTTCTGTTTTTATCTCTAAGCAGAAAGTCTTCTGCTACATTTAAAAAATGGTAAATGGAATAATTTAATTTCTGTTTTTAAAAAGTAGGACTGTGTAGCAATGAAGGTTGAAACGCAGAACAGCTAAAAGGGCAGCTGACTGCACAGCAGCCCCTGGGATGTGCTGGCATGCTATCCCACAGTTCAGCACACGTCTTGTTCATATTCTAGCAGTTCATGGTCAGAATTTGATGTTCCAGCCACAGCCTCTGGGGAGAGAACATGAAAGTCATGCTGTTTGTGCTTCTAAGCTCTGACTTCTTACTGCTGGCATTGAATCCCAATTATTTTGCCTCTTGCCTAGTTCAGTGTTCTTTGATTTTAGGCAGTCTCTCCTTTTGCATTTTTCTGTAGTACAAAATTTCTTGCATTTCTGAAAGGGGTCATTTAGTGATAAGACTAGAGTGAATGGCCTCAAGTCGCTTCCAGGGGAAGTTCATATTGGAAAGGAATGGATATTAGGAAGAATTTCTTCTCCAAAAGAGCGGTCAGGCACGGCTCAGGGAGATGGTTAAGTCATCATTGCTGGGGGTGTTCAGTAAACATATAGATGTTGTATTTAAGGGACATTGTTGGTGATTCTATGATCCGCATGTTGTTCAGCTTGCAGTCTTAATGGAATTAAGAGATGCAATTCTCTGGCAAAATTATTTCCTAGAATCAAAGAGAGTCATCTGAGTTTGCTGAAGTAGAAAACCAGTAAGACAGAGTCCTGGTGGAGCTCTTACACAAAGTTAACTCGTTATTACTGAGAAAAGGAAAAATATATAAATGAGGATACCACTGAGGTATTGAGGTATCCATCACCAATTTCTTCTTTGTCCAAGAAGTAAAACTAGCCAGAAATTACTGACAGAAATGCTTTGCTGGTTTTAGACATTAAGGCTTTTAAAAGAAATACAATAAAAAGCAATAGTCATTATATTTTTAGACCAGGAATTCTACTTTTTGTTAGTGTCCTCTCTCAAGCTCTCCAGAAAATGTACTTTGTTTACTCAGTTGAAAAGCATCTCCATCTGAGTTCCACACCCAAGTAGAGCTGATTTGGATGGTAATTTATGAAAACTGTTATGCTGATTTCATGAAGTGCAATTTGCTCATTCTAATCTCAGAACATTAAAGCTCTTGAAGGCCTTATTCTTACAGTTTATTGAAGATGTATGAAAGCTTAATAAGTAACAGTGTATCTAAGCAGTATGCTTTTAAGGTCGCTGTTACTCCTAACACCTGCTATTTGATTTCTATTGTGGTTAGATCACAGCAACAGGAAATGTCAGTGAAACAGGCATTTCTTGAATGTTGACAGAATGAGCTGAGCAATTTGAGATGAACCATGTTAAATCCAGCTTGAAGTTAGAACTAGATCTAAAGCCCATTCCCTCATGTTTATCTTTTATTTCTGAAGTTTTACTGTATTGTTGTATTGCTGTCTTGTTATGCAGATTCTCTTCTGCATTCCTAGTTTGCATAAAGTTGGCACCAAATATTTGAAGATGTTGCAGATTATATTTCAATACTAACATTTAAATTTCCTCACAACAAGAAAGGAATTTCATTTTTTTTTTTTTTTTTCCTATTTATTTTATTCCTTCTCCCATAAGTTCTTGTTACTATAATTTTTTCCAGAAATGAAATAATACATCTTATGTAGTCATCTAGAAAGGATCAGTATGGAAGCTGTGGAAGAATTAAACTGGGGAGGGTGAGAAAATATTCTTTTGCTATATTTTCAATCTCCTACATCAGATCCAGATAAAATGGAAATGCAATAAATAGGAAGTGGAAACAATAATCCATGGGGCGGCCAATAGAAAGCAGTGTTGCATATAATTATTACATATAATGTTCAGGTGTTTCTTCAGTAAATATTTGCTTTTCACTTGTACATTAGATCAGGCTTTTACAATTTTTTTTTTCCCCCCCAATATGCTATCACAGTTTCATGTGAAATGAAACAAAATCCCACAGATGATTGTGTGGAACCAAGCTGTTACATCTGATGGTGCTTTGGAAATATGAACATCATCTGTCACTATATAAAAAAATGTTATGAAGAGACACATTCTCATTAGAGTGTATGCTCTGAATAAGCATTCAGAATTTTAATGTAAGAAAAGAGACCTACATAGTTTAAAATTATCTCTCATTGGTAGCAAGTTCACAGTGAGGTAAAATGGGAGTATATATTTAATACCCACCAAAGAAGATAAACAGGATTTTTTTTACTGAAAGATAGATTTCTATCAATGCAGGGGAAGTAAAGAATCAACCTATGCCAGATTATTATCTCTTGCAAACTAGATGTTCTTACAAATGCATATGGTATCCTCTAAGCATTTTGCATGTTCTTCCACTCACTGAATTCTTTCTCCATACAGATGTTTTTAAAATTTGATTTCCTGCAGTAGTGGACATACTTTTAATATTGAACTATTTTGGTTCTTTCATTAATGGCTACATTGTTTGTTTGTTTGTTTTAAGAGCACTTAAATACTTGAAATATGTATCTAGAATTACTAGTAGGGCAGAATCACTCTACTAGCTTTATCCCCAAATATATTTATATACTGTGTTGAATAGAAATTTATTGATATATAGTCTATATTCATTTATTATTGAAAAATAAATAAATATTGATATTCACTAGATTTATTGATATATGTTCTATATTCACTGTATGGCATAACCTTTTCAAAGATGTAAAACTTTGAGATATGTATTTGCTTAGATTTTCATTGCTGCCTGAGAGCATATTGCTAAACTTGAGCTGTCAACAGGAAAACCCGAACACTTCAATTCCCATGAAACATTTAAAACTCAAAGAACAGATGGTGTTAAAAAGCAGCACTACAGCCTGCTGCCGCCTGAGATTTGAGGAAGGCCCTGTAGCTTTCCATGGAAAGCAATTTTTTTTTTTTCCCCTCCACTTAATCCATTAAGCATAAGTGTGATTAAAAAAAAAAAAAAAAGCTGAAAATATCTATTCTACTGAAGAGAATCTGAATACTGACTGCAAAATTATAATTCATACATTCTGATCTCAGTTTCTACCCTTTGGATTAAGACACGGGTTTCACAGATACATGAAGGATATGTATTTTGCTTGTCATAACAATCATCTGAAACTGTTTTACTGGTATAGAGTAATTAGAAGACAACACCGTTTTCTTGCATTGTTTAAACTGTTAACATCATAAGGAAAACATAACTTGACCCTAGCTACAATAAAAATTTTTAGCTATTGAAAAGTTTAAGAATTTGAGCTGTGGCTGTAGATGTAAATTCAGAAGAGAAAAACAAGTAAAATAGAAGTAAATAAGCCTGGTTCAAATCATCGGGGGGGGAAAAAAAAAAAAAATTGCTGTTGTTAAATCTTTTCTTTAGTGTACGAGTTCATCTCTGTCAGTACTCCCATGAAATATGGAATCAGTTTAAAAGTTGGAATTCTTGTTGGCCCTTCTATGTGTTAGAGAAATTAATCCAGACTGAAATAATTTTGTCAAAAACAATAAGAAATTCGGAAACAGTGACAAGTCAGTATCCATGCAAAAAAAAAAAAAAAAATGGTAAACCATCTAAGCTGGAAACTGGAGGTAGACATTTCAAGACATCTCAATGGAAAGGATCATATTAATACTTTTTTTTGCTCTTTGTATCCTATAAGCCAAATTATGCAATTTATGGTGTTATATTAATAATCTACTGCTTATATGTTAAATGTTATATGTATATGCATTATTATATGTATAATATATATATTATATGTATTTTGTTTCTCTTATGAAGTGGAGCATTCATTCTTGTTTTCTAAGCACATAAATCCTGTAGTAGTGGTGCAAGGATCTGTTAAACTATGCTACAGAAATTAGTCAAGAAAAGAAGATGCACGTTTGCAGATGGTTTTCTTTCAATTACATGTAATCCAGTTGGCATGGAGATTAGTGCCACATATCTTTATATAGATTATCTTCCCATAAGTATATAAAGAGAAAGATTACCATCAAATTCTGTAAAAGAATAAATTGTATTTCTGAACAAGAAACAATACAAAGACACAATGAAAGGTATTTTAGCTATTTTTGAATCATTTGGGAATTTTAAGGTTTTCTCTTTTTTTAGGTTACATCAAAATCTTAATAAGAAGTCCTCACTAATCCACAGCATTTAAATATCTTTTTCTTTTTAAACAGTATCCACAACATTTAATTTGTCTTATATTTATTTCAGCATTCTGATAATCTTTACCTTGGAAGGTGTTGACAATCAAAGGTTGTGACTTTTCAGTTACTAAGGAAGGAAACATGGAATCACAGAATCCTTAGAGTTGGAAGGGATCTTCAAAGGTCATCTAGTCCAACTCCCCTGCAATGAACTGGGATACACACAGTTAGATCAGATTGCCCAGGGCCTGATTCAGCCTTGCCTTGAAAGTTTCCGGGGGCAAACTGTCTACCACATCTCTGGGCAACCTGTTGTAGTGCCTCACCACTCCTAGTGTTAATGTTTTTCCTTATATCCAACCTAAATCTCCTCTCTTTAATCATGAAGCTATTTCCCCTAGTTCTATCACCGCAGACCCTTCTAAAGAGTCTGTTCCCTTCTTTCCCAAAGCTCCCTTTTTGATATTAGAAGGTCACTATCAGTTCACCTCAGAGCCATTTCTTCTTCAGGCTAAGCAGCCCCAGCTCTTTCAGCCTGGCCTCATAAGAGGTGTTCCCTTGGATTATTTCTGTGGCCATCCTCTGGATGCTCTCCAACAGGTCTATGTCTCTCTGTACTGAGAATTCCACATTTGGACATAGTACTGCAGGTGAGGCCTTGCCAGTGAAGAGCAGAGGGGCAGGATCACCTCCCTCGATCTTTACAGTGATTTTCAGTACATCCCTTAAATTTGTGGGAGCAGGAAAGCCATCTCTTCCTATAACTTCTGTGCTGAGTCTTTTAATTTCATTCAACATTTTCTTTAAATAGGCTTTAGAAATCAGCTGTAATTTCCCTGATGTATTATATGAGATGCCACAGAGCACTGCAAAAGTTTGAACAGATGAAAGTAAATGAAAATTAATAGAGTCCAGGAACTCAACTGGGATATATCTATTATTTCTCTTTTACAACAGAATCTATTACATGTCAATTTTCAATATATTTCTGGGGCATAATTTCTTTATGTTATCAGAGGAAATAGTATGGACTTTTTCCATGAATTTCAAACAAGCGAAAAAGACTTCTACATTCATCTATTATAGAGCATGAACAAAATGTACATATTTGAAATAGTTAAAAAAAAAAAAAGCACATCCTTTAAGAAATACGTAATTTTCATCCTACACATTACTTCCAAACCAGAAGGAAAAATCTTCCTGAAATAATGTCAGATTATGCTAGACAATTGCCTATCACAGTGCTTCAATCAAGCGAAAAACCACAAACAATTTAATGGTGGCAATTTCAGTATTTAAGAAAAACTGCGTAAAGAAGAGTAACACCAGTCAGTCTCACTGCTATTAAATTTGAAGAATACAAAGCAGTGGGGGAAATTATATTAAAAGGAGCTGGTGCTTTTCATATACCAGCAACTTAACTTTCATTGAGAAGAGAGATGGCCTCTCTAATTGATGTACTGCAAAAGAAATGGAAGGCATATTGAAAAGGTTTGGACAATGGCCAAAGTTAAAATTTTAATTTTGATATAGTGCAGTTGAAATACAGTGCATATAGCAATCATTTTATGAAGTCTAACTGACTGACTCACATCACCTTAATTTCAGGACCTGGAATGCTGTAAGCAACAGATCAAACTAGATGTGTGTTTGAGTGAGGAAAAAGGGAAATGCATTTTGTAATTCACCTTGTCTTTTAGAATGCAGCCTCCAAATCTCTCATTTCATGAGACAGCCAACAAACTTGACTCATAGAATCACCAAGGTTGGAAAAAACCTCCAAGATCATCCAGTCCAACTGTTCACCTGTCACCCATATTTTGCACTAAATCATGTCCCTCAGTACATCTGAAAGTTTCTTGAACACCTCTAGAGACGGTGAATCCACCACCTCCCTTGGCAGCCCATTCCAGTTCCTGACCACTCTCTCAGAGAATTATTTTCTAATGTCTAATCTGAACCTGTGGAAGATGTTAAAAAATAAACTGCTAGTCGTGCTTACAGACCATGTTTAAAAGGATATTTTAGATAGGTTGGTATGTATTGTGAAAGAATATGATTTATTTAAAAGTTAAAGCAACTACTAAGACAATTCAAGATTTCAGCCCACTCTTATTTTAATTTTCATATCCTCTTTTTAGACTTGTAATTCAAAGAAAACATGTTTATCTAATGTTTATTTCAAAAGCAGCTGATGCGCTACACCATCTTCAAAGCCACATTTCTGAAATCACTGAATTTCACTCTACCTTTTCTACTATTTGGGTAAAAAGGCTTGTACACACATGTGAATTGATTCTGCAAATCTGATGCTAGTATTTTAAAACTTAAATAAGGTGTACAAAGATATTTATAGGTTTCAGTGGAAAAATACAAAGAAAAAAATATAAAGAATCTAACAACTGATTTTCAATAGTTTATTACTATTCTTCACTGTTAAGTCCAGCAATATGAGGAAACTAGAGGGCTTATTTCTTCAATTATATTAGTTGTTCTGTCCTCTTCCCTAAATAACATCTTCTGTCTCTGGATGGACAGTATCAGTTCAATCCCACACTTGCCTTTTTTCCCCAAACCAGAAAGACTGAAATATCAGTATTTATGCTTTTATTCTGAGATGATAAAGACTAAAATCAAGTTAACTTGTTTCTTGCTGTCATCATTAGTCATCTTTATGGGCAAAATGCATTTTCTTCATAAATATGACTGTTCCATAAAGCAAAATGTAACTGATCATAAATGTTTTCCATGTAGCAAAATTTCAAAATCAGTGGAGACTTACAAAATGCAGCCCGAGTATGTGGACAGTGATCTTTATCTGACAATTTAACTGTGCCTGAAGGAGACAGATAAAGAGTGCTCTGGTTTGGATACAGTTATTAATTCTTTCACATATTTATCTGACTTACTGTAAAGCAAACAAACTCTAGCCTAATGCATTTTTCTACAGGGACACATTGCTGTGTTTTGTAGCTTGAATGAAGGAGCAGGAAGAGAAGAGTGCTGAGGCATAAATAAATGAGAAAAGATGAATGAGAAGGAAAATTACAAGAGAAGGAAGGTGATGAAGCTGTAAGTTATAAATATAAAATCAAGATGAATCAAAAGACAAGTCTTAATTTTTCATGGTGGCAATTAGAAGTAAGGAAAATGCTGCCAGTCTGGAACTAAGAGGTTTAATCTGACAATTCAATTACCAGACTGACAATCAGCATTGTAAAACCCAATATGGTTTCATTTTCTCTTTAAAAAAGGAAATACATATATTGAGTAGTTTCTGAGTTCCCTTTTAAAGAAATCATGTGAATTCAAGGATTTAATGACTAGTGACTAAGCTTTACTCATGACAACAGCAGTTTTCATTATATGTGGGTTCTGGTATGTTTGGGAACACGATTTAAAAAGACTATTTATGCAAGTCGATGCATTTTAAGACAATTTCCTTCATGGATTTACTGAATGGAAGCAAAAACACTTCAGTAAATAAATACCAGTTTCTACCTCATATTTGCCATTAGATCTACTATTTGCTGACTTTGGCAGTATAACTGCAACCTGAAACTTGCACAGAAAATCCAATCTAAGCCTTCTGGGTTGCAAAATATCCCTCACATATAAATATATACAGAAAATCAATTTATTAGGAAGAGTCCATTTTAAGAAAAGAATACAGGAAGCATGTGGTATTTCAGGAGTTTGGCATATGCTAGATTACATGAGTTCAAAGGACTTGGACAGACTCCCTATCAGTAGACAGATTTGAATGTGGCCACTATGTTCTGAGGTGAGAAGAGTTTATGTTTATGCTTGTAAAACAAACATACCATGGACATCATCTAAGGGCCAACTGCCAAGTGCTAAGGAGCTAGCATCCCTGAAAGAGAATGGTTGCCCTCACGCTCATGCAGCGATTCCTCACAAGGCCCAAGGCAGTAAGTTCACACCCCTGCTAACTTATTTCTTTTTTTTCCCCTAACTGCCAAGTAGGAGAAGCAGATAACATTAACACATGCTTATTTAAATTTAATTAGAAACAGCTGAGAGTGGTAATATGGTATCAATATGTAATAAAGGTCAAAGTCTAGAATATTATCACTTAGTTTGGCATCAAAGCTGGTGAAAACAATGGGTCAAATGATAAGGAAATTAATCTGAATACAGGAGGCAGAAAACTGCAAAATAAACAGCAACAGCATGGGCCTGGGAAGAACAGATTGCACCTCATAAACCTGAATGCTTTTCCATTCACACCCTGGAAAGAGAGACCAAGCAGAGAGGTGATAAAAATATTTGGTTTAGTTTGCAGAGAGTTGCAATAACTTCAGAAAGACCTAACAAAGATTGGCAAATTTGATTACATACCTACAGATTATCAGTGTGGAGATATTCATAGAGATACATAGCAAAGAGAGCAATTTCAACTGGACAGATGGTTTTTGAGCTAAAAGTGATCTCATTTCACAGAAGAAGCTGATGTGTCACTGTGAAGAATTTACTAGCTCCAAAAACTCCAAATTCAAGAATATTGAGCAGATCCTGCTGCTACACAAAGTTGCACTATATAGGCTTAACATTTACTAAGTTCTCACCACATGCCTCTAATTAAATTTATTCTAATGTAGTAAATATTGTTCTCCGTATTTTTCCAGAAACGTTCCAGACATCTTAAGATTTAGTTTAAAGCAACTTTAGAACACTCCACTTTTGGAACTACCACCATTTGGCTATATCATATTTGACCTCAACACCTTCCTTGTTGCCCATTTCTCTCTGACTGAGCAGTGCTATGATAGTTCACTGCCATCTTTACATCTGGGAATGTCTTGTTGAAAGAAAGCTATATGAGTGCACAAGTTCCTAATGGTTACATGTTGTTTACTGACCTTTTCTGAGTTATTTTCTCTCTTAGTTAGATTCTTCTTTTAGCTTCCTTAGCTGCAAGGGAACCACCAAGGCTGAGGACAGATTTCTGCTCAGTTGCATTAATGATAATGTTTTCTAGATGAGTGAGAAGTGCTTGAGTAATTTTGCAGACAGTATAACGGGAATACAACTACAAAGGTGTTTTTAATAGTATGATGTTAGAATCACATAGGAATGTGATTCCTTTTCTAGAAGCAGTTGGCTTTCTACAATCACATCCTGCCTATGCAGCTTTATGAAGTCAAGCTGTATGAAATCTTGTAGTATTTCTCTTCACGTGTTTTTAATGGAACAGTAAAACTGATAATATTAAATACTATTGTAAAGCACATTAGAAAAAGATATGCTTTCTTCTTTATTGGTATTAAACTTGTTTCAGCATTTAAGGCACAAGTGTATAATCAGATGGGGCAAGGCCTTTTGCAAAGTTCCTCAGTAACACCATCCTAAAAGCTGTGCTATATAATTTAAAACTGCAGCTACATTTGGCAGGTGGTGATTACACTGTCTTTAATTTGCTGACATCAGTCTGCCTGACAGATGGCTGTCTGGGTGCATATGGAGAGAAGTTGATGGATAGCCTGTATTTCAGAAGGCAGTGATCAGTCCAGCAATGAGCTCCACATGTCATCCAAGTCAAGCAGTAGCTGGACAATTTTTTTTTCCCCTCATTGTAATCAGACTGATCATGTCAGACTTAAAGAAAGTTACAGTGAACCCAGGTAATCTCATACTTCAAGGTCTGTTGGGACATTTTCTTAATTGTTTGAAGCCCATGCCTTCTGAAGGAGGAAGGAAGCAAGCTGGCATTCAAATTGCCTTATAACGTATTCTCATATTCCCTAACTTTTTGCCATGGAGGGAGCATTAGGTTGGTCAGTAACAGCTAATCTTCTCAGAAGATCCACATTTTCATAATCCATGCTCTACAGAATGAAGTTGGCATTCTTTTCCAGGGAAACATTTTTATCAAGTGTCCATTGGCTCCTTCAGAACATTTCCCATTTCTGAGTATACTGTGCAATTAACTCCTGTTCTAAAAAAAAAAATCCAACAACAAAAAGCCATGTCACTGCTGTGAGCTGTCCTTGGCTGCAGAAAAATTTCTCAAGGAACAGAGTTGTAAATTCTCAACTAAACATGTCTATCCTGTCTTCCAGATACTGAACTTTCTTTCTCACAATCTGAGCTGTGCCTTTGCATACAGATTGCTATGGTACCCTCAGAGCTGGCTAAACAGGGTTTTTGTTCAGTTTTTCTCCAACTTTTTCTGCAAACATGAGTTAGCAGTTCTATCAATACATGCAGTTCCCCCACCCCCACGCACATACCATTTGCTAGCATATGATACAGAAAGCTGATCCCAGTTGGTCCGTCAAGGTTCTGTATGTTCAAATCATATTCTGAGAGCAGACTTCAGTTTGTCGGTTCAAGGGCAGAGCTTCCAATCATCAATATTACTTCCATCCAGGCCAGGGCTTACAAGATTTCCCAGTTGTACATGGCTGTGAGGAGCACTGCCTGACAGCACCTGCGTATAGTAAACTAAAGTTAGGATGACTCTGTGCTGAGCCGCACTGCAAACTGGGGACATTCCAACTCACAGGCTCAGCTGCAGTACCAGTTAAAAATATTTCTGTGCTGCAAAAAACAATCTTAATGACAAAGGATAATTCTGTTGGCTCCCCAGTGTATAAAATATTCTAACAAGAGTGGAAAAAGAAATATTTTGTACGCTTCAGCTCCCGAGTGCTGGTTAGGAGTGAAGTCTCAACAGGGGATACTATCTACTTTCCCATGATGTTTACATATCCTGCTCTTCCCTCTTTTTTCTCGGCTGTTGGCTTTCACACATTAATAGGATTGCTAAGGAGTCTAGGACTTCTGAACTCACACACAAGACCAGTAACATCCAAAACAAAGACAAGTACTAGCACACCTGTGTGTTATTCCATGGTAATTCCTACATAAACCTTCTAACATTAATGGCTTTGGCCAAATTTTCCCTTTATAGTCCCAGAGAATAGTCAGGGAAAGCTGTAACTTTTGATTTAAACTGAACCAGGTAATTATTCATGCTAAAATGTGAGCTTCGGGTTTGTTCATTTTGTTTAAAATAAAATTAACAAGATCATTCAAATAAATATCAGTTTGTGCACCCAAGTGGAATACAGCAAAGAACACAGACTCATTGTATTCCTTTAGAGAAGAGGAAGTTCAGGGGAGACCTTATTGCTCTCTATAACTACCTGAAGGGAGGTTGTAGTGAGCTGGAGGTCTGTCTCTTCTCTTGTGTAACTAGTGATAGGACTAGAGGGAATGGCTTCAAGCTGTGCCAGGGGAGATTCAGACTGGACATTAGGAAATCCTACTTCTCTGAAAGAGTGGTCAGGCACTGGAATGGGCTGTGCAAGGAGTTGATGGAGTCACCAACACTGGAGGTGTTTGAGGAATGTTTGGACATTGTGTTGAGGGGCATGGTTTAGTAAGAGCTATTGGTGATTGGTAGATGGTTGGACTGGGTGATCCTATGGATCTTTTCCAATCTTGGAGTTTCTATGATTGTTTGTTGTCCATTATTTTCACCCATGATTTAGGAAAAAGCAGTAGAAATATTTCAATTTAGAACACTTTCAAACACAGAATGTGGGATCTTTTGCAGTGATTTTTTTCTTTGCTGAAAGGCTGAGAATTTAGTAACATGAATACATCTTAATATAATCAGATTTAGCGCAAATAAATCTTCTGTTCCTTTATCTACTTCTTTTTTTGTTATATGGAAAGACTAAATGATTTGCTGCAGCATGTTTATTAAAATCTGCAGTTTGATATCACAGATAAACCCTAAGCTATCTTGATTTACAGAGTCCAAGTTCTTACAATTTATGATATCATTGATTGTTTCTAAATGTTGCCAACAGACTACTGCATCCTTTTGTTTAACCAACATCCAGAAACAAGCCCCATGTGTATCCATTCTGAGCTCTGCACATGAGAGGACATCAGCTTTGCTTTGCTGTTGCCATTACAAGTTGAATCATTCCATGCCACAGCATTTATTCAAGCCATCAACAGAAAGACCAATATTTCATAGTTCTGTCCAGATAAATCAAATCTGTTAAGCTGAAAATCCAGCAAGTGATTCAGGGGCACTGAAACCTAATGGCTTCCAAATGAAATGCTTCATTTTTCAAGCCTTTTAATGGGCCCAGTCATTTCTTATTTCACAGGATTTAACAGATTTATCAGCTAAATTAAAAGCACAGCATTGCTGGAATTTGAATGACAATTAAAACATTGGCACAGAAAGACCATGGAAAGACGTACTGTCTTCTTCTAGAAAGACCCCAAACTTTACCTCTAAACTATTGAGTTGATTCTGGATTGTTCATATGGGTGCATATGCTGCTCATGGGTGCAATATGATCTTAAGAAAATAAATGATTTTCAGAAAACATGAAACCAGTTCTGCATTAAAAACTAGTGGCTAATAAAGGGTACCCATTTACTGATGTATTTTTTTGTGGTATTCAATAATAAACTGAGCATTCACACTCATACCAAGGCTAGAGCAAGCCCTCATAAGTCAAGTGAGCAGAAACGGGATGGCAAGAGGTATCTAAAGATTGCCATTAATGGTAGTGGATAAATCTACAACTTGCTTAGTCAAGTGCACAGCAAAACTAATCTTAAAGAGATTTAACAGATTCTCAAAATCAACAGTATAAAGCAATGCTCAGCTCCTAGAAATTTCAAAAGTAATGATCAGTGCATGATGAAAATAAACAGGTTTCTGCTTTTTCCCAAAATATTCTTGCCTTGGTGACACAGGTTTAAATCAGAGGTTCTCAAAAATGTCTTCTCATGCTCATTTTCTGAGGTGCAAATCAATTTTTTTTTTTTGACTAGTTGGATGTTTCTGTCATTAAAGATCAGGTATGACTTTTGTGAGCATAGACATCTTATCTGTAAATGATCTAATCTCTTTTTTTCCTGCCAATCTCTCTTAACAACATGATTCTTTTAAAAAGATGCATTGTATCATGAAAAAAAAAAGGCAAGAAAAAAAGCTAAAAGCAAGATTAAGATAATCTACAGTATCAGTATTGCAAAACGGATATATGACATGGTGTTCAAAATTAGGAACAAATCATTGTTTTGCACACAAACTTATGTATAAACATTCTAAGACTATTTCCTTCCTAACTTCATCAACCTATAAATTGTCAGGCCTTGAATGTTTACGTTGATAGCTTTTCAATACTAGTGATTACATTGCCTTTTTTATGATTATATGCTCTTTTTTATATACTTATGATATAATTATATACTTTTTGTTCTTGCATAGTGTATTTTTTAGGTCTCAAATTGTGAGAATTAGACTGATGTAAACTCATTTTCCCAGCTCAAACGCGTGTCTGGATCTGTATAGGTGTCTGCCAAGGTAGACAGTGGAGTGCTGTTACAAGACTTACTCAAGCACATAATGGTTACAGGACAAACAATTTGGAATCCCTCTCTTCAGATGACATACAAACAATATTTTCCTAGTGTGCATTGGTCAAGAGTCAGCAGTTTTCCATTTCAGCACCTACCACCTAAGATAATATAGACTTTTGTTGCCATACTTCATATCTCTCATCTTAAAAAATTTACATGAGCGAATTCAAGCTTGTATGAAAAGAAGAGAGAGACCAGCCCCTCTTTCATTATCTAATGAGGGAATTCTTAAGTTGAATCAGTATTTCCAGAAGACTAGAGCAGTGGAAAAATAAAAACTTCAATAGCACTATTAAGAAAATGTCATATAATATTCATTACAGGCAGAGAAAACGTGTGATTTTCAAGATACTTGTGTAGGACAGGACCATTTTTAGGATTTTACTTGAGTGCTATATGGAATGTTTCAGTTTTCCATTTATACTGAATACATTCAGCAGCCCCTCAGTCAGGTAAAGAGGGACCTAAGAATTAACTTTGGCACCGTGGTTTAGACTCAATTTACTAGGCAGGCAGTGAATTGAGGTTTTCTGCTTCCAAATGGAACAACTGGCTGTTTGAGAAGACATCACACCACTGACTCTCTAGCTGTTAAAATTAACACAATGCACTCCGGTTTCATCAATCATTTTCTAAGTAATTACTAAATTAATTATCTGTAGGCATTTATACCATGTAGCCTAGGTTTTCAGGAGGGGATTAGCTACTCAGAACAGCCACAGCCTAATGTATTTTTAGAGCTAAAATGAAGTCAAATTTAGGATTAGCCAATTAGCAAATTTAGGATTTAGAAGGCAAATTTAGGATTAGCCAGTTTTTATGCATGTTTACAGTGCTAGCAATTTTGAACAGCTTTTGCAGTTTTAAGTTTACAAAACAAGGTCATGCCACTGTGTGAAATGTGTGTACATCCTGATATCAAGAGGACCTTCAGCTTTGGAGTTAACAATCACTTCCCTCTTACTGTGTTCTTTTATCAATGGATTTTTTTTTTTTTTTTTTTTTTTTTTTTTTGTATATGTAGTTGTGTATGGGTATTTAGCTATTTATTTTTGTTTTTAAAATAATTCTGTGTTGTGTGAACATTTAGCCACTGATCACAAGGAAACAAAGGTATTTGAGAAAGATCTACTGAAGAACTAAGAGCTATGATAAACCTGTGGGTTTATCATAAACTACATCATAAACCAAAACAAGCATCTGATTTTGTGGCTCTTGAAATACTTCTGTTTTTGCAGGTAAAGACTTTGCATCTTGTGCGCTTGTGACTTCAAAATGCAGATTATTCCACATTTCTCATTTTGAAACAAAGATAAATAGATCAGAAATGGAAATAGAATGATCTGGATTCACCACCATTCCAGCTGAACACAGGACTGCACTATCACAAAAGGCATGCTAACCTGGCAGACCAAAACCAAAAACAGCATTTAGATTGTCTCAGATCCAGATGGTCTGGAAGTATTTGAAATCCACAATTTGTATTTAACTCAGCTAAATGATGACAGTCCCTTTCATAGAACCTGACCGAAGATCTAAAAACACATATCAAATAAACAGAAGAATAAAAAAAACTTATTATTCAGTCAAGATATCAAGACAAACTAAAAGATGGAGAGGAAATCTCTATAAATTTTTAAACTCTCAAAGGACTTGTCAGGATTTCTTTTGAGGAAATTTCTTAACGCTTGAGTGAATTCTTTTCAGACATAAACACCTGTGTTCTCTGTTCACTTTAGAAACTCCTAAGGCAAAGTGTGTTCCAGTCAGTCCATCCACAACATGTCATGAATACACTGCATCACTGTCAGATCACATTCTGATAATGTATATTTCACTTGAAATGAAGTAGTTATTTTCTGCTTTGTATTACTCATCCCTGTTTAACCAAGCATTAGTTGAAGTGCCAACAAACTAAAAGTTTTCAAAATCCTCTCTCAAAGCCAAAGCTGTTGCGCAAGGTCTATTTAAGTTTCATTTTCATATTTATTTCTATGAAGAAGACACATGCTTTTGCAGGGCCTCTCAGCACAGTACTTTCTTAAAATGCCCATGTTACCTTGGGAAGAAGACTATGCTTCCTCCCTTATTCCCTTTGACAAATAAATACATTTTCTTCCTTGTCACACTGAAGAAAATAACTATTTTAAATCACTATCTATCAAGCATATTAATGAAAAAAATGTTGTTGTGGTAAGGTCAAGAAAAAAAAAAATATCAGCCAAATGCTCTCATTAAAGCCACAAGCCTTTCTAGCATAATATTATACTGTTAGGCTTTATTTTTTCTAGAACTATTATCAAGACTGTTGAAAACATTTTACATTATACCTGACTAAAAGTAGGAGGAAACTTCCACTTCCTTCCTTCCTGATTTGCTCTCCCATGTACTCTCTCCCACAGGCCTTTGTGTTTTCTGTCCCTGCATCTTGCTTCCTATTAAAATGGACAGACCCATCTCAAATTCATCAGTCTTCCTCAAAGTAAAAAGCATGCATTCAAAGCTGCAACTATGTAGCATTCAAGATACACGCAAATAACTTACACCTCATTTTTCAGCTTCTCTATCCCCATATAGTATAAAAGAGAGTAGATTGATGACTGATTCTTCTTGGTATGTTTTAAAAGAAAATAAAGAAATGCCTATTCACTTATTTCCAACACACAGGTATTGGCTTCCAATCTCCTGCGAAGAGAGCTGCTTCTACCACTCAGACTCAAGCATACAGCTATGAGGAACACTAGAGGCCTATACCACTACTCCCTTTAGTAGTTTCTGTTAATCAGCATTAATGAGCTTCTCATGCACCTGCCTTTCTTGGTCTTTGGTTCTGTGTAGGAGACAAGTTTCAGCTCTGTGTGGGATTTGCTGTAGTGAGGAGTAATTGGCATGTGGATGTTTCAGGAACTGACTGGGAGTGTTGTAAAGAAGAAAAGTTTGTTGCAGAAAGGGTGGCAAGGCACTGGAACTGGTTGCCCAGAGAGATGATGGATGCCCTATCTTGAAGACATCTGAGGTCAGGCTGGATGGAACTCTGAGAAACCTGATGCAGCTATAGATGTCCCTGTTCATTGCAAGGGGATTGGTCTAGATGGCCTTTAAGCATCACTTCCACCTCAATTTTATGATTTCAAGATTTTAGAAGAAAAAAAATTGAATTTTAAAAAACTATTACAAGAGGCAGTTAATTTAAGACATCACTATGGCTCCTACACAATGGTACAAGTGTTCACTAACTCTTACAGCATTTTTTCAGTATATGTCTTTATTTGTGTATTTTTTCCTATGTGTATACACATTTGAATCCTGTATATCTTATGATTTCATTTGGTGGGAAAATGTCTTTTCAGTCATCCTTGCTGTCCTGTGACTGATGTTAACAGAGCAACATGATCGTCAGGTAACTTATTTCTAGTCACTAAACACATAAGTAACTCTGTAGAACTCTCATAGTTAACAGTCATCTATCTGAATGTACCACAGCCAGTAAATCTGCTTAAATGGAGGTTTTGCTGTAATAGCTCTGAAGCACAAAGAACAAAAAATTTTACTCTGAGTCCCTTTGCTGGACATTGAAGGAATGCAGATCAATATGAGGCAGTTACCTGCCACAGGCACTCCAGTAGTTGAGCAGACTTTTTCCTCGAGAATCTCCAGAGATTTGAGTCCAGAGATTTTTCAGCAACTGTAGAAGTGAATTATTTACTAGTGCATATATAAAACTGACATTTTTAGTCTCTTACTATTAATTGTTGAGACAATTCACTTTCACTTTCTTGAAAAAAATAAAAAAAGACCATCTCTGTGTCTTGTTGGCATCTTACCCAACCTGATCCCTAAGACAGATAAACCATTTAGATTTTACTCTAAGTATGCATATTTTTCCCTTTTACGGTCCTTTGCATCTTATTCATTTTCTCTCTCTAATTCTTTCTTTCTTTCTCTATTGATGTGATGTATGAATACAGGTATATATGCCTATTAATGAGTAATTAAGGTACTTAAAAAAATCCAAAATGAGCTCATTTTGTGCCTGCACAGTCCTTGCTTTGTATAAGAACAGCAAAATCCTACAAAGAGATAATCTATGGAAGTGTTACATAAATTCTGCTAACCTGCTGAGATGTTTTATTATGAGAAGATTCTGGTTTGATGAATGATATAAAAGAGTGCTAAAAATAGAATCAAGTTCTAATTCCTAAAATATATAAGTGATAGATATCCCACAAGGAAGAAAATAATATTTTTCTTCTAGGTTTAACTTTTGAGTTTCTATTCTAACAATATTACAAAAGAATTTTTTATTGAACGTTATTCCTAAGAACTGCATATTATTACAATTAGCAGAAATTAACCTTAGCTAGTGGTGTGCAAAGAAAAATAATTTTCTTACCTCTTAATTTACTAAATGTTTCTTCCCATCAGCCTTTGCAACTGCTCCAAGTAAAGCAAAGGCTTTCATATGACATGTCAGACAATGGCCTTGGATAATTAGTTCAGCCTAACCTGAAAAGATATCAATTATATAGGCATACTAGTCTTTATGAGGACTACCTGTAAAGAACTGTGACTGGGAATAAAGTATGATCTAGTGAATCTAATACTTGATCCAGTGTGTGGCAACCCTGCTTGTGGCTGGAGTTTGGAACTAGATAATATTTAAGATTTCTTCCAAACCAAGCCATTCGATGCCTCTATGATATGAATGTATGGGATAGATGGTCATCAAGACTGAATGCTTTTTTTTAGCTGATAGAACCCTTGACCATTCTGGAGGAACTCCAGTCAAAACTTTGATTCCCTTATACGGTGATTGCTAGGATAGTTGCCGACGCACAGTATGAGAGGAAGGATAACGGTGCCATCACAGGCTGAACATGAAAAATAAATATCAAGGAAAGAATAGGTAAAGTAGGAGCCAGAAAGCAGATTAGCACCTAGCACAGGAGAGCAGAAGATGAAAGACCTACCTATACACAGCTAGTAGCAAAATTTAAGAGAAAAGAAAATTAAGTAATTTTCTACCCCAGATGCATTTTATGTTTCCTGCTGGACATGGATTCTTTTTCTGAATATACCTCCTAGGGTTTTTCTCCACCCCCCTCCCTTTCCTCTCCCCCCCTCCTCCCCCCCCCCCCCCCCCCCCCCTTTTTTTTTTTTGGTAAATAGTGATTCTAAGTCAAATAAGCAGTCATATCAACTTTCATGGAATAGTTCATCTGCTGACAGGGCTGTTAGACTCATAAAAGTATTGTCCTTTTTAAGGCTTAACTATGCAAAGCAATAAACATGTTTGCTTTTCAGCCCTTAATTTGCTGAGAAGTGCTCCTTCTTCTGTTGCCTGTGAGAGAGTTTTTTATCCCTGTCTTGTACATCTATTAGAATGCCAGTAAATCATGAAAGCAATTTTCTTGTTGTGCAGAGTTATTAATCTGAATCCATATTAATCATAATCAGCTAGGAGAGCCTCTCTATCTTCTTTAGGATCTCATCCTAGTTTGCAGTGACTTGTGACTTTTCTTGTCAATGCTCCAAAAGAGTTTCCCTTTTTGTCCCTCACTGAGTTTCTTACCGTCTATGAATCTCAATGAAAATAATTTTGATGGCTTTTGGGCATGGCTGAGAATACATTTAGTGCAGAATACTCATTACTGTGTATTTTTTTTGCAGTTACATTTTTCATCCCTGCTGCTACCAGGGATGAAATATGATGAATGCCTGATACTGGCGTGTTGTCTAATCTTTTCAAGCTTCTGCCCAGTTTCCTGACCTGTAGGAGACAGATCTCTGCTTCTCTTTCTTCTTCTGTAGGAGTCCTCATTTTTTTTCCCTTCTTTTCTAGCCTTAAAATGCTAATACATCTCTCAAGCATTAGTTCTCCTTTTCACTTTTGTTGTAAATTTATTTCCCTGTTACATCTGTGATGTGAGAAGCTCCCCTTTGAATGATCTTTTTACTCTTTGCTTGTGGGATCACCAAATCATCTCTAAGAAAGTCATTTTGTTCAAATAAGGCTCTCCACGCCTTGAGTGGAAGACTTTGCTGTCACTCAGACAGAATATGTCCAGTAGTTCTTCCTTTGGCTGATATCTTCTTTGAAATATGTATTGGCAGAAATATGAAAAGAAAGAAAACAAATATCATTTATGTGACTGAGGTAGAAATTTGTTTGGCAGCTGGCCTTTATATTTCCACTATTAATTTATGTGGTCAGCATCCTCATTTGACAGAAAGAAAATATTCATTCTTAATGTCTCAGTCATATTTGATGTGTCAAAACAGCAAACAAGATTAAATTGAAAATATGGTCACTGTGGCAATTGGCCACCCTTCTTTCTCTTGCAGCTGTGATCATGAATGCACACACAAAATAGTAAGCAGAATCCTTTTTCTACAAGTGCAGGATGGAGAAATGCAGCCTTCTGCTGTCTTTAGCCACCTGAATTCTGAGCCCAGGCATCTTCTGGAGATGCCCTTCCTAATTTCTGGACTTAACTGAACATGTACCTTTACACTGTCTGCGAGAATATATTTCTTAAACATTACAAACGACATGATTATAGCTCAGGGATTGCAGTGAAGATAGTGTTCTTGGCAGGTCAAGAGTCATCGGTAATGACAGTGTCTTTGGGTTTGGAAGAGTTAAAACACGTACATACTTAAGCCTAACAAATATGGAAAATGTATACCTATGCAAAAGCAGCTATGCTATCCTTTTACATTTGAGCCTGCTGTAGAGATCTGAGAAGAGCTTTCATATTCTCAGAGTCAAGGCTCTACCATAATACTTTTGGCAAACTGGTCAAGCTCCTTCTTAAAACTCACAGAAGAGTTCTTGTCTACTCCTTGCCCTCTTAGAAATAGTTTTCACTATTTTCCCCATACTTAAAATTGAGATAGAAGTTTTTCTATTTCTATTTCTCTAAAGTTGGACAGCTGTTAAAATATGTCCTGCTTTGAGCAGCTTATAAATCATACTAATAATTTTACATTAATAAGCAGTTTCCTTTTCCTTGATATTTGCATACTACTAAATGAGTGCCATGCACGTCTCATACAGGTGTTCTATAAAGGTCTACTGCTTGTCCCTTAGGGTGGGATGGAGCTGACATTAACTCCCTAAATGTCAGGTCCCAGGAGAATTGCTCTGCAGGCAAAGGAGAGACTGAGGCACAGCCAAATGCTAATCAATCCCGCTTACTCTAGATTTTTAAAGATGGAAAGACGTGCTGCTGGGGCTGCCTTTCTTTCCTTTGCCTCCCTGTTTCCTCACAAAGGCATCTCTTACACCTGCTTTAACTTGAACCTTTTGCACAGAAAGAAAGCTTCTTTCTCTTACTGCTCGGTAATCCCCTACTCTTTTGTGGTTTATTAAAAGATGTGTACTTAAAAAAGTTGCCTAGAATTAATTTATTTTCAATACCCCTTGCCTGAAAAAATGCCGCTTCACCCCAGGATTTGATATTTTGTCTGCATTTTGCAAAAAGTTCAAGCTTTTCACATTCTGTAGCTCACGTAGCCAAGTCTAATAGTCTTTTGAAATAAATAGCCACAGGATGGCAGCAGAGGATAAGGTTAAGTAATTTCGGGGGGGGGGGGGGGGTTAGCCTTTGAGAAGTGTTTTGTTATTAAGGAGTTACTTTTTTCTTTCTTTCTTTCTTTTAGAGTGGTTTTTATATTATCGGCTTATCCTTTATGAAATGTTTCAAGTTAATGCTGTCAAAATAATTTCTAACATATGCGGAAATATTTTTTCTCTGCCAATATTTATATCCTGAAACCTTTATGTATATTTTATGTCCTTAAATTTTAATCAGTTAACAAAATCCTAGCAATGTGCAAATGGATTGTGGAAACATAGCAATATTACCACAGTTGCACTGAAGTCTTATGAACTTCATGCCATGTTTATCTTACCTCAATTTTTCTTTCCCAGAAGGACTAAGCTCCGTAGTTGGTTGTTTTTTTTTGTTTTTTTTTTTGTTTTTTTTTTTTGTTTTGTTTTGTTTTGTTTTTAAACCAAGATGTTAGTGTAGGATATTCATCCTGCTCCATGCTTTGTGAGTCCTGTGTCCCAACCCCACTTTGCGTGGAGTAACTGCCACAGAGAACAGCAAGGACAGGAATTTTCCGGGCTGGGTAGAGTTTCTCCAATGGAGCTCTTTCCTTCACACTGTCAGAAAGCAGCCCTTCTTGGTCAGTTCCCAAAAGCATATGAATACTCACACCAAGCCTGTAGTTATCCTTGAGTCTCTCTTTCCAGGAAACATCCATTAGGGATATTTTACATGGCCTTACAGCATAAAGGACTCATGATGAGTTCAGAGCAGTCCCAGGTGCTTCTGTCTGCTCCTTCCAAAAAGGCGCTTGTATGTTCTGCAGCTCCTACTTCTGCTTTGTCTATATGTTGATCCCAGAAGGGATGATGTGCCTATTGCTAAAGTGAAAGTGCATTAAATATACCACTAGTATTTTTCCATGTTGGCAGCTACACTAGTTGCCATGGGAATGCCACATCATGTGAATGGGTGAAGAGACAGCTCACAAAATGGTATGGATTAGAGATGTGGCCCATGCTATTAAAAAACACATACACACAGTCTTCTGTACATAACTACACCAACTTCCACAGCCAACAGGCTTTGGGGAAATAAACTGATACTTCTCTAGGCCTGGTTTATAAATGAGCATCTTAAATAAATAAATCATTTAACTATGATGAGTAATCCCAGTTCTTTAATAAGGGATAGAGTTATGTTAATTGAACAGCAAAGTTGTTTGTCAGGGCTGACAGGTATCTGCATACTTCATTTATTCCATTAACTCATTTTCTGCAGCGAATAATTATGATCCCTTGCAGAAGTGATAGAAGTACAGACAGAATTCCAGTGCATGGCTGTATATCTATTTCTCTATGATCAGTGGAGTATAGCAGTTATATCATTTTTATCAGGAGCATGCTGAGAACTGCTGAAGGAGGGTTCTAATGATGGAATTGTAAATCTTGCATTTATTTGCTAAACAGCTTGTGGACAGTCACTAACATTTTAAATGGATGTACATATATATATATATATTATTTTGTTGATTCTTGAGAATTAAAAGATAAAGAACGCCTTCATACTGAAATTGTTCGCTCACATATGAATCATCTAAATTAGAGCAGCTGGATAGACATCCTACCTCTCTGCTGAAAAGCTCTAATCATGGAATGCTCACTTTCTCATGTTCTGTAAATAAGGAATGTCTTTAAACTTTTTTCAAAATTTAATGTACAGTGAGACACTGTTCCAGATAAGACTGAACTTCTTCCTTATCACAGTATCAGAACATGATATCTAAGTAAATTTGGATGCAAGTAAATTTGGTAGCCCTGCCTGTGGCAAGGGGGAGTTGGAGCCTGATGTTCCTTGAGGTCCCTTCCAACACAAGACATTCTATGATTCTGTGACTCCATGAAGTACACTGTGAAAGAAAAAATTAAGCAGCAGGCACTTTCTATACATTAATTGATTGATAAAAAAAGGAGGATCATTTCCTCCCTTACCAATACCTTTTATGTTGCAATCTTCAGGACCATTTACCATTAAATGAAAACTTCATCAACTTCACCTTTCTAATATTTAGAATCAGTTATTATATCCTGATTAACAATCAAATAAAAATAAAATTTTTAGCAGATAACTATCTGCTGTTGTTTAACCTGGTATGTGGCTAAGTACTGCTCTCACTTCCCCCTCCCCCCCTTTTCAGTGGGATAGAGGAGGGAATAGAATGGCATGGCTATTGCAGCCAGGTGAGTGCACAGATGATTCTTTCTATGGCAAGGCTTAGATACAGTTTTACACAGTAAAATACACAGTATGAGCTGACCTCTCCTGTGTCAGATTGTTACACAGGAAAGATGTTTCTTACTGGCTTTTCTCCTGATTATCAGAGAAGTATCTTTCAGGTTCTGCATGTGGAGGTCAAATTGTTGAATTGTGGAAGGTTTATTTTTATACAAACCATCCAAATGTATTGTACTGCTGGAACACTACTGGTCCTTTTCATGATACAAAGATACTTTTACAGTAAAATTTTAATTTCTGAGCAAGTTGAAATACAGAGCAGGTTTTTAAATACTGCCAACACCTCCACCTTAAGCATGACAGGTATAAAGGTAAAAGAACAAATAATTCCAACCAAGCAAGCCCAAATAGTGTCCCCAAACTTCTGTACCAGTGATTTATCAGTAGAAATGTGAGCTATCAGAATTTGAAAATTTCCTCAGTAGCAATAGGAAAATCCATATCAAATGCAGTAATAATGATTGTTTCTTATGAATGAGGCAAGAATAAAGTTATGCTCTAAATTAATCTTTATTTAATCAATGAAATATCCATCAGTTCAGTCAAATTCACAGAGATGTGGTACCTTAGATTACCTTGGACTAAATGAAGTCTTTTATGAGGGAATATAAACTAAAGAAGAGAAATTTGAAGATTGTCATCGTGGATTGTGATTTCTTTTTACCATGAGAAAGTTACTTTTTTCTTTCTGTTTTGGTTTATCTAATAATAAAATGAATACACAATACAAAGTTGCAGTGTATTATGAAGATTATGTAACGCATTATGAAATATTATGAAGATTTACAATGACTCCAGAATCTTTTCAGCAGTTTTTGGAAAATACTAGTAAGATAGGGAGGATCTTCTCTCATTTTTGTAAAGGAGTAAATAAAAAATCCTCAGTGTTTGTCATACAATTATTAAATATTAGACAGTAAAAAAAAATATGATATCGCAATTTATGCCATCACCCTCCTATAAGATCATTTTTCCTTTTAGCTTAAGTAATTCACAGAATGCAGTAATTCAGCCTTTAGCTGAAATAGTCCAAGGATTTGCTGCCCTGTGTGGTATACAAGTATGAAATAAATTCACAGCCTTATCCTTTAGGATTGCACTTAAAAATATTGAATAACTGCAAAGACCCTCCTACTTTCTTTGAAACAATGCAATTGCAATTAGAAATTCCCCTTTGATAGAATCAGATTAAAAAGAAAAACCGTCTTGGAAATTACCACTGCAGACTAAATTTAGTGTATTATTTTCTATATTATAGTTAACATTGATTAGATGAAGCAGTGAAATGCCTCATGTTTACATTATTTTAAGTGCTATAAAAAGTACATGAAAAGCCTTGCCAAGTGCATTTTATTTAGGGAGACATGTACAGACTAAAAACGCAATAAATGGCATCAGTAAACATTTTGCACTATGCACAGATGTTCTTGTCATTATAAAAGTTGTCTTACTAATTACGTTTACACTTGGGTTCAATTCAGTGAACTTTGTTTTAGAATAAGAGTTCTCAATTATATAGGCAAAATAACATTCATGCTTCAGTGAAGCTGAAAGGCTAGGGAGAAAAATAAAATATACACAAGAACATTGGCAGAAATATTTTACATACTCAAATTAAATTGATTTTTCTGCAATACATTAAACAGTTTCCTCGTGGCTTATATAAAAGGGAATAGATAACTGCAATGACAAGCAATGGGACCTTAAATGCTATCATTTTTCCTTACTAGCATGTGGCACAGATGCCTTGAGGAGAGTCAGTTATTCATAAACACTGTTATTTTTTTTTCTGATTACTGAAGAAACAGGAAGCTTCTGAAATTTGCAGATAATGAGCATGCTACATTCTTGTTAGTGACCCTCTCTGGATACATTTTGGATGAGACTAAAAAGTAAAGTGCTTTTGAAATTTTAAGCATGTGTGCAGCTTCCTCTGTTGTGATATGATAATTCATAAAATTAGATGTGTTTAAATTCTCTAGTGAGTTGGGCCTACATGTTGTGATCTTCTCTGGTGAACAGCTTAAGGCTACAGAAAATCATCAAAGAATTACAAAATGAGCAGAATTTCTATTACTTTGATCAAGGAATAATGGTAGAAACCAGAAAGAGTTGTAACATTTATTTGAAGTAGTGGGAAGACAACTGTAGATAATGTCTTACATATTTATAACTAATGTTTTTTTCTCATCTATATTTATTTGCATCTTCATTTTACAAGAGGTTATTCACAGGAATTGCAGGAAATGAGATGTGTGATACAATATCCGTTCATAATTTAGAAGTCATAATTTGCTTAAAATATTCAAATTTCAACTAAGTCCTTGAATGTATCTCCATATTACAGAAATCACATTTTCTATATGTCTCAAACTTTAAAATATATAAACTGCTTGTTCATTTTATGAAATTTGCTGAATTTTAGTTTTAAATATTAATTAATTATTGAATATGAACATTTAAATATTGATTGGAAAAATGAGACTAGATAGTTGGGAGGGAAAGGGAACAGATGTGACCTTTCAATAGTAAACTCCATTTGAACTGGTATAAACCAGTCATTAAACTTCTTCCTTCCTTCCCACTTGTACAAACTGGTCCAGCAGAGGACAACAAGGGCAACTTGTTAGATCAGCTGAAATGGTTTTAGAACAGCACCCAATTTACCATCAAGACACCACAGTTCCTCTCTGTTGCTCCTTCCTTCTTATACTTTTCCTCAGCTCCAGCATGGACCCTCTATGGGCTGTATGGCTGCTCTATCATGGACCACATTCTCCTCCTCCTCCTCTTTTCTTCTTCCCCTTCTGATCTTGGTGTTTCCTCTGCTGTTTCTCATACATTTTTGTTCCCTCCTCCCTTTTCAGCATTATCTGCCTTTCTAAATACATTTTTCCAGCTTTGCTGGTGTGCTCAGCCACACCCTGTGGTGGGTCCTCTGGAAATGGCTGTGTCTTCTCATAGAGGCCATATTTACATCCCTCTGCCAACTCCCAACATTTTTCTAAGGACACCCGCTGCACTACAGATTCAATATTATGCCTCTGCTTTCTCAAGACACTTCAGAGTTTACGGAGGCAAATAGAGAAGCCAGGATTTCAGTAGATTTTAATCTACAAAACAAATCTTAAAATACTTCCCAGAATTAAAATTTTGATTCATCTGCTGACTCAAAGTGTGTAAGATTAATCATGATATCCACTTCTCAAAACAGATTGGGTGTTTAATGTATTGTAGGTTATACTTCGCATGAGGATTGAGTCCTCACGGTTTTTTAACAATGACTCATATAATAAGGAGGTTGTTTCCTTTTCTTTATGAGGCTTCATCTCACTATGTATTTGAGTTCTAGTATATTTTTGTTAGCGCAACCTTTCTTTTCTGTCACTTTGGCAGTCATGAAGCAATGAGGAATTCGGGATGCACAGCTGCAGATGTGAAAGGAAAGTCTGTTTTATAACATAACGGATGTGGTTCTTTCGGATATCTAAGATATATACTGAGACATTACATGAACATGAGTTTTCCACATTCAAAGTATCAAGAATTTCTGAAGAATGTAGTCATTAATAACTGCACGTGCTACTGGCTCTGCCATAGCTTATTACTCTGGTAGATTATTGTGTTATATAGTTTGAGAATGCAGTCTGATAAAAAGTTTAATAGGAGACCCAAGAGATGTGTTGTCATTTTGTAAATGTTTGTGATAGAAATGAGTAGTATGCAAATTTTGTTACTTGTAAAAGTGAATCCCACAAGTGTAACATGCAACCATGATAAGAATCACCCTGAAATATGGAAGGTCATTTCAGCACAATAGTGAATTGCGTGCTGTAAACTATTAGTGAGTTACACAGTAAGTCTTGAGTCACAGTTACTTAATACATACAATACCTTCTCTGACTGCAGAGATTTTGAACTGTTTGAACATCAACCTAGTAGCTGTCCTTCTGAGTTGCTAAGGGGCACAGAAGTCTCCTTTGATAAGGAAGTTTGGAAGACTTGTCTTTGGGAATTGAGAAACAGTTGTTTAATAGTACTGTAGAGAAAAGCTCCCTTTTGGAGCATCAGTTTGTGAATAATAAGTCAACACATAGATTAATAGGTGTCATAGGCATGAGAAAATATCTAACTGCACTCCCTATGCATTATCATAATTAGTCAAGATTTATTACAAGAGTCAAGCCCTAAAATCTTCTGTTCTGTAAAATATTGTTCAGTGCTAAAAGACTGCTTTCTTGAGGTGCCTATGTTAAATACTGGTAGTAGTAATAAGCTCTCTATTCATTGGCTACATAGCATGGATTGGTTTGTAGCATTAGACTTGGGCTTAGGTGCTTAGAACACGTTTGGGAAAGCAGGTTTGTCTGCAAGTTACATAATAAGCATTTGCCTTTTCAGTATTACGCTTTTGTATCAATAATGAGTTACCAAATGAGCAGTTCAGTTCTGAGATGGGATCCTTTACTTCTCATGTGCATTTGAAGGTTCTAATTTGCAGCAGCTCTGAAATCTTATTTGACTGTCTCCAAAACAGCTAAGGTTGGATTTCTTCCCTAGTAGGATATCAGTCTGCTAGTGACTTGTAAGGTAGAAATATCTTTCAACTGTTTTTTTTCAGGTGAAAAAAAAGTATGTATTTGTTTCATATATAAATCCTTTATGCTTTATTTGTAACACGTTATTCTTTATTACTTCATTGTGTCACGCATTTAGAATTTTACAGGAAGGTGCTTTTTGATCTCCCACTCTGAATACTGTTCTCTCTGAAGCGCTCCTTGTAATCTCTTGGTTCTGAGCTAATGTCTGGGTGTCAGTAATAAACAGCTAAGTTAAGTCCTGGGTGATGCCTTGTCTGTACTACTCAACCACCCCCATATAGATGGCCTAGTAGTCATGCTGGCTAAATAGAGCATTAAGCTGTGCGTGTTGTCAGAAAGGCTCACAATAGCTATTGATATCTGGATGCTGTTCAGGGAGCTTATTGTGTTTTAATTTTAAATTATTCATACATTAGGTTTGTAGCTAGACTCAGAAATGCCTGCAGCTCATAAAGCAGAAACAACAATCTCATCACCACCCCACTCCCCATGTGAAGACTCATGGCTTTTCCTACACTTTTTAGGGGGCTGTTGGTATGAAATCAGAACTGGCCTGATGCGAGTTCTTTTTATAGAGAACTACATCTCTTTTATTCATAAATTTTTAAAGGAAAAACTGCCAAGATATGTACTCAAAGACTTGTCAAAAGCTAAAAGACATTTTGAGAGAAAAACAGTTACTAAGAATTCAGGGGTAAGCCTGTTGTCAACTGTATACAAAGAGTTACCTTGCTTTATGGACTGAGAGCAGCAAGGCTTAGAGTGAAGGAAACACACAGATGATGTATATGTAGTAGTATTTTTCAGTAAAAAGGATTTACCTGCTTTATTGTTCAAAAAGTCATTGCATTTATGTTAGGAAGTTTGTTTGCTGTTGTAAGGGATCCTTCACACCACAGCCAGCCTCTGAGATTGCTTCTAACCTGTGTGCTGGTGTTCTCCAGGCTTTTTGCCAAATCCTCAGATGTACACAGAATTTGTAGGACGAACACTGAAAATTGTAAAGCACCGTCTAGCAAATCTATTAAAGACAACGCAGAATTAGCCTCTGCCTGCATTCCTGAATTCAACCAAGTGCACATGGAGTATTGCCAGTCTGTACATATGCAGTTAATCCAGTGCCAAATATCCCAACCACTTCTCTCCAAAGACTATGTGAGAAGCTAGAAGCCAGCAGAATGGATAGTGTCTGGTTCAAGTCATGCAAGCTGCCTTCAACATCATTGCTACATATGTTGTAATGTTCGTTTTACCTATAATAGACCACCCATTTAGAGAGTGTTGTCTGCCTCTGTAAGCATTGCAAATATTTTAGTCAAAGCAAACTTCAATATAAAAGCATTTATTCCTTCAGCAGCAGCTTGCATCTCAAACCTGTTGAAAGTATTTAAGTTCTTGTAGCTGCTTAAATATCACCATTCCATTTCTGTTGTTAGCTCTGAGTTATATTTTAGTAACTGCCTTACTTGTACCAGATGCCAATATAACTAGGAGAATATTTCAATGTGTCATGAATTCAGTGAGGAATCTTTTTCCTCTTTTCTGTTTGTCAGTTTTTCTAAGCAGGCAATTTTTCCAAGCTTGTGAAATTGCTAGCTTATATCATCTAAAAATAATGCCTGGTTTGATTTATCTTTCTTAATTTATGTATTATTGTATTCCAAATTCATGTTATTTCACTACAGCACACTGTATGCTAATCGAGATAAACATAACTAGTAGAGTTTCACATACAAATATTCTTCAGTTGATTCGGAAACATTCATGTCAACAAGCTCATTCTGTAGGACAAAGAACAAACACAATGGGAAAAAAAATAATTAAAAAGAGTGTCCTTTTATGTTAAGTATTTGGAGAAAATGCCTCTCAGAAGAAAATTTCCAGACGATCACTTCACTTAACTATCCTTTTCCAGTTTCTTTCCTAGGCTTTTCTGTCAATCCCAATCCAGAACCTAACCAGAAGCATCAAGTGAGCATTAACTACCAACAAAAAATAAGATGTTAATCAGAAGATAAATCTTTTTGTAGATAACTCTTCCCATTGACAGTGCCTTTCAAACTACTTTGATATTCAAATCCTGTCTCCCTTCTTTTGAACCTCCCACAAATCCTAGATCTTCAGCTTAGTTTTATCTCCAGACATCATGCTACACAGATGAAAATGTTCTCATGGTAGAAGACTTTTTCCAGCTCTCTCCTTCCTATGTAAGCTACAATGCAATATCAGTCCTGCCTACAAATTTAGGCTTTGGCTATACCCAAGATTTGCCACATCTTCACTGTAACACTTGGCCCTTGGCTGAGAATTAGCCAAGAGCCCCACCCTTGGTCCAAGTGGCAATGTAATCAGAAGGGAAATCATTATCCAGGCCACCTCTTTATATAGAAGTCCCTACCCAGATACAGCCCTAAGTCTTGTGTCTGCCTGAACTCTAAAACAAGGCTGTTTGCTAAATCTGAAGATAAGGTCTCAAACTCTTGCCCAGAGAAACTGCTTTTACAACTCACCACTCTCTTAGGCCTCTTCCCAGCCTCCCATCAGATGTAGATATAAACTTTTCTGTTTCCTGACCCTATGACTAAATTTAGCTCTATCCCTAACCTTAAGCTTCAGCTGACTTTTTACCCAACACCATCAAACATGGCTCAGCTAAAAAATTTCTTTGGGGAGACATGGTCTAGCATTTCCCCAGGCTCCCCCAGGTCATTTGTTTCTTTAGTGGGAGGTGCAGCTGTTTCTGCTTTCACAATTACCTCAGAGACACTGGCCACCTACTAGAGAAATTGAATGGTGACTTCTGACACACAGCCAGTTGGAAGCACAGAGAATCATGCAACTTTTAATTAATCCAATCAAACTTTGATAACAGGGGTATGCTGGGATGGACCAAGAGGGAGTGAAATGACTGTAGAAGTTGAGACTTCAAGAGTAAGAAACTCTTCTATTTGAACATAAACTACCTGATCGGTCACAAAGAAACCCCACAAAGACTTAAAATGTTAGTATAAACTATAAGAAAATTTGAGATTATATGATCTTTCATTATGATCTCTGTAAACCTTTCTTGTACTAACTGGACTTGGACTACAGGGACCTATCCAATACATCAACACTTCATAAAATTCTAGATTAGATTTGCTGTTGTTTTATTCAAATTTGTTTTCTTCCTGAGGGTAACTGAAGCAGAAAGGAGAAGTTGTTTACTAGAGGCATGACAATGCTTGAGGCAAAGCCCCTGTGGTTCCTGAATGATCAGGGAAAGATACCAATTGCTGCTCTTTTTAAGCGTATAAAGGTGTCTCTTCTCAGTAACAGTGCACTTCTAACTCAGATAACTCTTCCTTTTTTCCTGTTTTAGGCTAGAAAAAAGCCATTAAAAAATAATTCAGAAATTAACAATAGCTGTTAATATTCGAGGGCAAGATGGTGCTGGTGTCCATCTCCTATTCTTTTAACATTTGTTACAAAAAAATACAGAATCCTGCAGGGTATGTCAGAAGACCTTAGATATATTTAGTCACATTCAGGATAGAGATAAAATTGATCATATTTCCAAAATGTGAATAATATGTCTTTAAAAATGATTCAAGCATATATTAACAACTGTATTCTTGTAATTCATAATATATGGGAGTATTTAATGTTATCTCACTGCTTGTGTAACGTCATCATGAAAGCTGAAAGGCTGCAGGTAGTTTTTCAGCTTTCCTTTATTAAATGAATCAGCTAGCATTTGCTAATGACATATACTTTTAATCATCAGGTCTGTTCCTCAGACTTGGAGATTTCCTTTTGCTGTTTCTTTGCTTTAATCAACATTCTTTCCAGAAAAGTTTTTCATGATTATACCCTCACTTATACAACAATTTTGCAATGTGTATTAAGAAATACTAAACTATCTTAGAGATATTTCTTAAACTATTTTTGTCTTAAGGGATGAAAAATCAAATAAACATTTCCTTTCATAACTAAATTATTTTGCATCATGTCTAAATTTACTTCCTGAAATTAATGTAAACACTAAGAAAACATCTTTAACATTTTAATCAGAGACCTGATGGAAAAATATGTTGACTTATCATTGAAAATAAAGGTGTAGAACAAATCCACATATTTACATACATGATTTTTATAATTAAAATATTTAATTCAATTAGATAACTAAACAGCTTTGAGTTTCTTTTTCTTCTTTTGTGCTACAAATTTTTATTGAAAGTTTTGTTCCTTGCTTTTAAGATTTTAACAGAAAACTCAAATATCAACAAGTATGACTAATGTCAGGTGATTATACAGGTGATTCAACTTAAGTTTTGAGGCTTTACAACCAAGAAGATCATTCTTCCAGTCCTGTGACTTTCCACTTCATAGAAAGCATAAAAAATGTTTTTATTGTTCTCATCTTTGGTAGCAGAACTGCCAAAACACAAGATTTAGAAACTCTAGCAAATTTTTTGGAATGTTGCAAAGACTGTAAGGAAGTCAGTATTAATGTTAGATAGTTATTACTGCATATTTGTCCCACTCAGTCTTGCTAGTCTTGCAGTTCCTTTCATGAACTAGGATACAAGCTTTGGCTGATAGTCTGGAGGTCCTCTATGTTTAGCAGCCTCAGAGAACAACATTTGGTGGTATCCATTCAAAATTGGTGCTGTTAATTTGCTATTTTGTGGTTTCATGTGTACAATTCCTCCTATTCTGCATTCCAACTTTCACTACCTCAATCTATTTCTCATAGGGAATGGGAGTACATATTTAAGGGATGAGTAATGTGAATAGTAGATAAGCATATATTTTTGGCAGACATAATATGGATGAATATACTGTAATAGTAATATCCTGCACTATTTCTTTTTAATATATCAGCATATATCAGAATATAGGTAGAATAATCTTTTCTCCACAAAGTAAAGAAATCCATAAAGAAAAAAACATCAATGTCAGAAAAAGAATTGTGACTTATACAACGAAGTTACATATCATAGCTGGTATCTTACCCCATTTCCTTCAGTAGAATGTTATTTCAGAAAAAAGAGAGAGATGGAAAGAGAGAGAGAATTGGAGTAGTTATTAGCACATTCTGGTTGCTACCTAGAAGGGCATTATTTTTTTGCTCTAATGCACCCAAATGACATGTTAAAGCAATGCATTTGTAAGATTAGTCCCAGGTGAAGAAGTCTCTTGGACAATGGTTACAAATTGATACAGACAGAAGATCAAGTATTCATTATGACAAATCCTCAAGGAAAATGCTGACACTGGACAAATACTAAGGGGAATTTGGGAATGTAAGGATTCACATTTACTTAAGTCACAAAAAGAAAAAAGGTGAACAACTATTTAGAACAGTATTAAAGCTGAGGAAAAGAAAACATGCCATTTTGCATGACTGTTGACTTTGTAAAATATACTCTTCTTCAAATTAAGTTATTTACATAATTTTATTTCTTCAGATGAGCAAGAAGTTATGTATTATGGAGTCCAGAGAATAGCTTCTCCAATCACAATGTTTCTATTCACTTCACATTTTACTTCCACCTTCTCCAACCTCAGTTCACATGAACATCTTTAGATTCTTTCCTTCTCATATACCAGCCCTGTAGAAGATTGACAGCTATATTTCTGGCCTTCTTTTGCTACTCAGTAGTCTGATAAATGGATTCTCTACAGGATCAGGTAAATTGAGGCATATCTCTGATATCCAACAGTTTTAAATTTGAATATAACTGATCATTAATTACATGTAACAGAAGAAAGTATTTCAGTTTTATCACCTTGCAGAATTTATGCATGTGCCAGATAGTGATAGAGATATATGTTGTGATAGCTGAAGGTTGAGGATGATTTATAGGGATGCTGAGTTGTGTAGCAGTGACCCATTGCAGTCCTATGATCACAGTTGCCAGGTCAGCTACTCTCAAAGCAAAAAAAAAAACAAAACAAAACAACAAAAAACTCGCAGTAAAATACAATCTTTCTTCCAGCAGTTAAGGGTTTACTTATCAATCCAATTATTACAACCATTATCCTGTGTAATTTCCATATTAAAACTTGGAAATGTCCTTCTGCGAAGCAGTTGTTTTCTCTTCATTCTAATAAACACACAGTGATCAGAATATCAGATATTCTCAGGTATCTTTAGACGTATATGAAGATGTCATCAGTTCGATTCCCCTTTTGTATTATTCACCTCTTTTTGCAGTGTTATAGGTAAAGATTTCTTCATTCTGTTTCCCAGCTTTTAGATGATGAACATTTCATAGAATCGCAGAATCATAGAATGGCCTGTGTTGAAAAGGACCTCAAAGATTATCCAGTTTCAACCCTCCTGGCTGTGGGCAGTATTGTCAGCCACTAGGTAAGTGTCAGGCACTGCCCAGAGCCATCCAGCCTAGCTTTAAATGCCTTCAGGGATGGAATATCCACAACATGCTTGGGCAAACTGTGCCAGTGTGTCAGCACCCTCTGAGTGAAATATCTAACCTAGATCTTAGTTTAAAACCATTCCCCCTTGTCCTATCACTATGTACCCTCATAAACAGTCATTTCCCATCCTTTTCATATGCTCCCTTCAAATATTGGAAGGCCACAGTGAGGTCTTATCCAAGCTAAACAATCCCAATTCTCTCAACCTTTCTTCATAGCAGAGGTGCTCCAGCCCTCTGATCATCTCAGTGGCCCCTCCTCTGGACCCACTCCAAAAGCTCCATGTCCTTCCTGTACTGGAGACCCCACGCCTGGATGCAGTACTCCAGATGGGACCTCACAGGAGCTGAGTAGAGGGGGACAATCACCCTCCTCTCACTGCTGGCCACCCCTTTCAGATCTTCTGTAAAAATTATTTTGCATATCTGTATCTCTTTTAAATAGCATAAAGTAATTGTTGACAATCATAGATGAAGGAATTCGGAATCTCTGTGAAAAAACGTTCTGAAAATGTTAAATGATTACATGGAGTATTGTTGTGCTGCTATTTTCTAAGTGTCAGCTCCTAATTGTTTTGTAAGTTTTCCATTAAGTTTCCCAAATAACTTACAGTATATGTCCTCCTAAGAACATAAAGAAATGCACTATTGCAGAGCTAATTGCACTTATCTGTTTATAAATCTATTTAATTTGTCCATAAAAAAAATCACAGAGGCTTTTTACACTTCTCTGCCAATTCATAAAGGCTAAGATCCAGAATCATATTTCTCAGAACAAAATGCAAAATGCTAATCTCAGTATTAGAGCTGAACCTCTAACCAGGCATGTTCAGAAGTCTGCTGAATTACACTGCTATGTTTGATTTTTTTTTTTTTCTTTATACAGTACAAGAGGAGACATCTCCCAGGGTATGTATGTGAGATTTAAATAAGGTTCCAACACAGTTAGGATGTCTTGTCTAATATTGAACATATCTAGCTGAAATCAATAGCTGCATAATTGTTTACCACCTGTTAGCCTTCTTGATAAAGACAGAGAAAGGCAGTACTCCAGCCTGCTCCTACTGCATGTATTCCCATTGTTCCATTCATAACATGGCCAAAGAACAAAAGATTTTATTAAAAAAAAAAAAAAAAAAGGAAACCTAAAAAGGACTATTGTAGGAATATGCACAGCTGTTCTGTTCCAGGAGGCTGTTTCTAAGTCTTTGAATAGAATGTTCAAAAAAAAAAAAAAATTCTGAAAAATGTAGTGCTGAGCATTTCTGTTATTTCTGGCAGTCTTAGAGTAGCTGCTTCAGATTACCCCTAGATTATATGTCATTGAAATTATTACCAAATTATAAATGGTTTCCCTCTGTAATCCTGTAAACTCGTACTATGTGGGTTAACAATTTCCAGTTATTTCATTTGTTATTATTTAAAATATCTCCAACTTTTCCTGCTTTTGGGATATTGAGATCAAGATATAGTCATATATTTTGCTGGCTTTCTTCTTACAATGCCATATGCAGCTTTGATTGATCTAGGATCCACCCGTAGGCTCAGAGCCTTGTCAATCAGCAGCACATTTCCTACCCATTTTTCTGCGTATCCACTGCCCGCTAAGTGCAAACACTTGCAAAAACTCCAATAATATTTTAAAAATAATTTTGTCAGCAGCACATTCCACCAATCTTTCTGGTCAGATCAGCTGTTAAAGACCATTCAACAGAACTGATTTCAGTCCAGTTCTGCCTGTAAAGTTCAATATCATAGAATGAGCAGCATGATAGTTATCAGTTAAGAGGACAGAGAGTGAGCTCCTCACTCCCTTAGTCAGCTGGATCCTTAAAGACTAGGTGAGCTTAAGGGAAGTTGTTGGCATCGCACTCACTTGTCTGTCAATAAAATTATGTTCTAAGATTTTTAGAAGAGAAGGTCGTTATTTGAGCACATAGTATAGTATGCAGTTGTGCTTTTCACTAGAGATGTCATTAAATTAAATTAGGAGGAAGTTACAGACAAATGAAGGGAGTTTGTTTTTATATAACGTATCAATAAGCTGTGGAGCTTCTTGCTGCAGGATGTATAAATTAAAAGTTACTCTTCAAGTTCATAGAAGAAAATCCATTAAAAGCATTTAAAATCACAAAGTCTTGAGAAGCCCCTGAATCACTAACTACTGGACACAGGAATTCTGTTTAAGGCAGCATCAACAAATCCTTAAGCCCTTGTGCTATTTCCTAGGGAAGTGCTATCTGGTGTACTTTAGAGACATATATTGGTGCATGCAAGCTGCATGCAATGCCTGCTCTGTTATATAATCGCATGATTCATGGAGATGCTCAGGGGTCATCCGTTCTGCGCAGAGGTAAGTAAGGTTTCGCTCTCTAATGGAAAGGGACTGTTTGTTTTCCTTTACTTGTGGTCCTTTCACAGTCTTTCAGCTGCAGCCAGGGCAGCTGCTGATTAAAATGTTGTCAGATAAAATAATTGAAACAGTTCTTTGAACAGACTGAGAAGAATTTTAGCTCTAACATGAGGATAGATTAAGGTTCACCTCATTTGTCCCTGTCTATGCAATGTGTGACACTTGAGAAAGGAGTTAATTGTAATTTTCCTACCCATTCATTCAAAATAGTTTCTGGCTTGCTTAATTCTTCAGAAGTTAGTTTGATGGCAAGTTGTACTAATCTTATACTGTGGATTCCTTTGTGTTCTGTTGCTTCCCCACTGATCTCAACACTTATATCATTCAGACTGCCAGCACAATCAAGTGCCTGCCTCAAATGAAACAATTGCCCAGGAGCCAGTGAATTTTCAGACCTGTGAAGGAGCAGTAGGAGTTTGATGTGACTTCCAATGGGAATGCAGTTGGAAAAGAAAATCACTCCTTTGGAGAGAGCTTGGCAGTTCCTGGAATAGAACAAGAGAGCCATTATCTGCCACCCTGTCAGATATCACAGCTTCACAGGGAGCGGGCTGGCTGGAAAAGTTTTTCTGTTGGCTCAGCAGGGAGCCCCTAAACAAAACAAAGCTTTATGGAGACATCAAGAGGTCCATATGCATACTCGGAACTGGTGCATTCCTTCTGCTTGCTAAATTTTAAGGACCTCATCTGCAACTATGAAGTAGTTTCTCTGATGTTTCTGAAATTACTGTGCAATCTCAGACATAACAAAATTTAAAAGTTAAAAACAGTGACTATCATCAGACAGTGTGACAAACATAGATGTATTCTATATCTGTATCCTTTCTGGAGGCAAAACAAAGTCCTAAAGCTTTCAATTTCTTCTCCATCTTTTCTCAAGCTGGAGTCACTGTAATTTAATCTTGCTTGAGGCACTGAATTGGCTGTGTCCTTCTGCAGATGTTAGCTATCAATAAAATAACTTTCTTCAGAGATATTATGCTACCTTTCTGCCACGACAACTTATTTTCTACATCTTCTCAAGCTCTGTTGATTTCTAGTAATGTCTTTCTTTGGCAGCGTTTTATGGCAGGACTTTGAGGAATGACTCAGGGGTTTCTGCGGTTCTGAGTTTCATACCTAAGGAGACAGGAGCCTGTGCTGAGGGCACTGGGATGGTGTACAAATGGGTCAGCAGCATACCTTCTGCCTCTTACCCTGGTGAACAGACTAAAGCAACAGAAGGACCCACTAATAATAAAACAGCAGAAAAAACAGGACATCTGGACAGAGAAAGCTATTCGTTGCATATCTCAAGTCACTGGCTAGGAAAACAAACAGGACTCTAGACTGCGTAACAGCCTTTCAATTCTATCTCTGTATGCCAGAAGTTGTTAAAATTCTTTCTTTAAATAATGGTAGCAGGTTGCTGAAAGGCAGAGTGAAAAGTGTAGTTATCACAACAGATATCTGCAGACCTGTTTAAACTAGGACTATCAACTGGAAAGAAAACCTGCAGTGGAGAAATGTTTTTTACTTGGATTTAGTTTATGGGAAACAAGACAATATTACTAAAGCAGCTTCATACAGACATAATAGAGAATACAGGAGTGAGCGTGGTTGCAGAGCAGGACATTTATGGGAGAAATGCAGAGGCACCCATTCAACAGTCTCTGTGTGAGCTTGCTTCTTCATGTGCAGAGGTGACTGAAGAGGGTTTTGCAGTCTCTTCACAATCCACTTCCTCCCAGCCACATGGCCATATCATGATGGTGAGATCTTACTGTCAGTGCCTCATGAAGAGGAGAGAAACCCTTCCCACTGCCTTTTTCTGTCAACAGGACCCAAAGATACAATTTCCTGAGTGACTTGAAAATTGATCTTCCTGTGATCTTTTTCTCTATAATATAGACAAATACTATTTGTTTCTGTGGCTATTCAAGGTGCTACAGACCACTGATTCTGTCCAATGAGTAAATATGTGAGTATTAGTAATGTGGGAGTAATAGGAGTATGAGAAATAACAGTGAATATTGCTAACACATGAGGTACTAGCCAGTAGAAGAAAACAAAAAATAGGTTTAGTCTGAAGCAAGAACTAAATTTACTCTGCTGCTCTTGCTTCCAGACTGGAAGGTCTTCCCACATTTTATGAGTATACTGACATATGACATGATACATAATAACATGGAGTTATTTAAGGGACATCTGAACACAGTACTAAGGGACATGCTTAGCAATGTAGATCAGGTTAATGGCTGGACCTGATGATCTTTAACATCTTCTCTAATGCTGATGACTCCGTTAACACCATTAAAAAGTAACATGGAACATTATTGGACTGATGGAGTAATATGTCTTGTTTTATTACGCTGTCAGAGAGAAATTAATCTGGTAGAGTGAAGGTAAAATATTCCCAAAGTATCAAAATGGGGATAGTACTGGAGAGTGGGAGAGACAGAAAAATAGGCTTTCACAATGACAGACCTTATCTCTGCTGGGTTGTTTTTTTGTGGTGAACGAATCACAAATTCTCCTACACTGAAGAATGAATCTATCACAGCACGCGTAACTTCTCTTCTACCAGGAACAAAACAAATATATTTTTTTACGCCTAAGCCCTGCCTTAGAAATAGATTTTTGCTGAAAGCAGTTTTGTAAAATCAATTTTATACTAATTCTGAACATCAAAAATTTTCTCCCTCTGTTTTCTCTAACTTGATGTAGCTATGTTTTTGGAGATTATATTTATTTTTCGTCTTGAACACTATAGGATTCATGTAAATCTCCAGTACTAATTTAAGGATTTATTCCTCTGTTTTGTAGAATCTAAATGTATACTTCTGTATGTTTTGTTCAAGCTTTGGCTTTCTAAAATAGAACCTACTTACATGCATGGCTCCTCAATTAGGAAAGTAATTAATGATGCAGTGGAGTGAAAGCTATCTACAAGATAACCTATATAAATACATACTGTTGGTGCCAAAAAAGTTAAAATAATGTTCACGTTTCAACATTTCAGGTTTTCAGCTATAAATCCTGACAGATCAAAACACCATTTATCTGGAGGGCACTTCATAAGACCCATGTGTGAAATTATTCTTTACTTGTTGCAGCCAGCAAATTGTTTATGAGCTATTGTTTCTGGCTATTTGGAGGAGAGAAAGTTCTTTCACATTAGTCTTGCATTAGATTTCAATTAAACATAGAAATATAAAATAAAATAAAAACAGAAGTAGCTAAGCATGAAAGTGCAAAGTAGTAATAACTTAAGCATGTTGCCCGTGAAACATTTCTACATATTGCAGCATGACAAAAATACAGGAGGACCAAAATATTTAATGTATTCTTAAAATGCTTGAGTTTACAGTGTCTCTCTTCATGTATGTTTATGTGTATGTATGTAATGTTTATATAGCTATGCTCTTACGTAAAATCAGATACCTAGCCTTCCAATATTTTGATTTAATCACATCTCTCATCACTTAGCAGGAATCAGAAAAAAACCTCACAGATTTAACAACAAAGTCAAGGAGCATCATGGAATTTAGTCAAGTAGAGTCTTCAGATAATTATGAATTGGTAATCTCTGTGGTTATAATTAAATATCATTGTCAAAGAGAAGATGCACCGTATTCTTGCAAGTTTGATTTTGATGGATTTTGAAAGAATTCTTTTGAGATATGGTTAGTTTTAAAAGTCTTTTTGAAGAAAAAAAGATAATTAGAATGGAAAAATGCTTTTAGAGGCTTATGCTTCAACTACTGAGATTGAAGAAACACATGTTTAGTCATTATGTAAGTTGGCCCCCCAGTGTAATATGAAATACTGAGTTGAAAGTTAGATGGTCTGAAAGATGATCAGTAGAGTTCTGATTACTTAATAATTCAAAGATGTAATGGAAACAGATACAATTATTCGTATAAGTCAGTTCTCTTGAAAGGCCTTTGTGTTGTTTTCATCTCCTCTCACTCTTTTCAGATTTATGATATAGTATGTCCAGATTTATTTTTAGTTTTCCCCAAGCATTTTCTAGTGTTTTGAACATTGGCAAAACATCATGATTCTGACCAGTTTGGCTGCACTCTGCAACGTTAGCCCAGACCAGATGGTGAGCCTCAGCTGCTGTGTGAAACAAGTTAGAAACAAAAACAAAAACAAAAAAACAACCCACCAAAACAACAAAAAAACCTATGAGCACTTAAAATACTAGTGGGAATTTTATGAAAGATACTTTCCAGAAAACAAATGTAGTGGGGTTTTTGTTTTTTTTTTTTTTTTTTTTCATTCACTAAAATTTTATGAAACTTCTTATCATGTAGAGGTAGATACGTTTGCTTGCTGAATGATCAACTTTTTTTTTTTTTTTTTTTTTTTGTCTTCTATGGGTCTTTCTTCTCTTTCTGATATACTCTGCAACGTTGATTTGACAGGTATACTTCACCATACACTTTTTTGCAGCTTGCAGGGGTTACAAAAGAGGTTGCAGGGAGAGCCAGGGTTTGATTTTGTAAATAAATGAATAAAAGCTTCCTTTTATATTATACTTTGTTACTGGATGGTGCATACAAGACTGGGACCAATACAAGACACAAGAAAAATAGGTATAGATATAGGTTAAAGTGGTTTTTAGGTGAAACAGAGGTGTTGAATGAGTAATGTTTTCCTTTCATGCACAGCTATCTGCTCTATGGAAAGAAGATATTTTTTTTTCCAGTGGGTGTGAAGGAGAGTAAGTTGGTGTACTTTTGTTCCTTGGTGAAATGGAAAGGAAACTTGAGCCTTAATTGCCTGATACTTATTGACCAGTGGAAGGAGGGATAAGTAATTATGAAATGGTAGGACATGGACAGTGGGTGCAGAAATGAAATTGGGTATTGGATATTTTCACCACTCCTAGGTTCAGCTGTTCCTCTAGACCTTCTGTTTTCTTCTTCCTCCTGTGCATTCTTGCTTTTGTTCCCTATACCCTTCCTTTTACTCTTTCCATAAGACTTCAAAACCTACAAGTCAAAAAGTTCAAAAATGGAGTATAATATACAATTTTTGTCACCTCTACGTACAAATTCAGATACTAAGAATAGTGTTAGTGAAAACAATTCTTCATTAAATTTACAATTGTAGAAAAGTAATTGCATCTTCTTTTGGAGGAGAGTGAAATTACACTACGTAGTTGGAAAGCCAGTGATGCGGAATCATTTCAAAAAATAAAGTCTCAGTCTTCCTTTTTGGCTGTTAACTAGTAACAGCCAGATTGATCATTCATTCTTTTGTGGATGGAGTAAATTATTGGGTGATGTTGTATTACTTCTGAAATGTAAATTCTGGATGCTATATGTCTTAGAAATATGTCATATAATTTTCACTGCAAACATGGCCATGCACATGGTATTTTGGACAAATCTTTCATTGGCTTCTTAATGGTTTTCAACTGTAATAGTAATTTAGTGAAATAGTAATTTAAACAACCTGAATAGCAACACAACATGCCAAATAAAATGTCTGCAACTAACAGAGTGTGTGACTGACATTCATGGATTGGGCTCAGAATTCAGTGTCAGACCACTTAAAGCTCATAAAGCTGGTTATTATTTGACCAATATGTGCATGCAAAAAGTAGGGGTGTATCCATCCGGTAGGTAACCTCTTGCCACAAGAACCATTAGTTTTACACATTGCAGCTAGTACACAGCATTACCCACTCTTTGCATAGCTGTAACTGTTCAGTAAGTTTTACATAACAAATACAAATTCAGTCCTGGCTACATACACCGGTTGTTATTAAAACTATTCTCTGCTGGTTTTAAGTGGAGGGACATCATCTTGTTCTGCTGTAATCACTGCTGCAGTTGTATAGGGCTTTTGTGACAGTGCTGGGGAAAAAAATCAGATGCTACCATATAATGTGAGTTAATGAAACAGAGTGAACAGACGAAATCCAGAATGAGCTAACAAACCCAGTAAATCTACTTCTGGTAAAGAAAGATCTAAAAGCCAATGTAGCCTTTAGGAACTAAATAAAATATTTATAGTATCTTGTTCTTTATTTATCAATGCCATCAGCAACAAAACAGTACTTCATTTTACAGAGGCTCCATTTATATAGCACTGCATAAGAGAAGCAAGTGAAAGTAAATGGACAGAGAAATAACCTTGTTTTTTTAATGGAATTTAAATTAAAATCAGACAAATGCAGCCCTGGAAAAAAAAAAAAAAAAAAAAAGAAAAAGCAAGCCAAAATCAAATACCAACACAATTCTCAAACTTTAGTATATTTATGTGTGTGTAAATATGCATGTGCTACATAAGTCATACTTTCAGCTATAAAACTTGTATATGGTATTCTTCATTTGATCCCTTCTGACTAGTTGTGTCAAGTGAGTGACATCAGTTTGGATAAGCTTATTTTTGTATTAATGCTGTATTTAAAACAAGAAATCCTGCCGCTTCATCTGCAATTGCACATATCCATTCCCTGTGGCTGGGAATAATTAACTTATCTAAAAGCATGAGAAGGAAGAAAATCTCATTGCCTTATTGCAACAAGCTCAGGTGATGCACTGTGTTCAAATGTTTGCATGTGATTTTATAAAAAATTTATAAAAAAAACATTTCCATTTCAGTTTATATATTTAATTCAACTACATACAAAACTAAGGAAAATGAAAACTTCATATGCACTACTTTTTTTTTTTTTTCTTTCAATTTGATCAGTCAAAATCTTTGTCCAACTGTCCAACTGAGAACTTTGCTCTTGCTCAGTAAACTTTTTCATTTCTCTGCAGGTTTGTGCTGTCTGACTATAAGCCAAATGGTGATTCACAGTGAGCAGACAAAGTGAAGTCCCAATGGCCAGTCTCATCACCTTTAGTTTAGCACTTACTTTAACTCATTTAAAAGCAAAATGAAGTGCAAGTGAATGAAAATTGCAAGTGAAATGAGGTTTGACCATAACTGTTATGGATGCTCTTCCATGTTTTTGCTCAGCAGAGAAAGGATTCACTTTTAATTCCTTTGTACCTTTGCTCTGCTAACCACCTTGCTCATAGGCAGGCTGTTGCCAGCTATCGTGCATCTTTAGGGTACGTCAAACATAAGACAAGAAGAAGCAGTGACATTCTGAAGGTGATATCATGAAGCTGAAATGTGGCTATGACATCAGACTCTCATGTTAGCTCTGTATTTTGCAAACTGGCTGATCAAGCCAGAGCAGAAGAGGAACCTCAAGCTCACAGTATATATTTGCATGGCACATTATGCCCTGGGTTTATAGGCTGGATAAGGGTGGTGTTACAAGGTGATGAGGAGCATGCTGGAGTGAAAAGCTTTTCTGTTTTACTGGAAGGCATAGTAGTTTGGTTATTAAACGCTCAACCTAAAGTAAGTATTATAAATATACTCCATACTTGAACACTGTAATACAGTACCATACTCATGAAGAGGAATGGTAATGGTCTCAAAGTATATTAATGTGCACTTTTCCTTTTGGATGCTATTTTTTCTGTGATAATCAACAATTTCATATCTGACTGGACTCTATTAGATCAGACAGGACTGCATGAGTTCTTTAGCTATTTAGCTTCAGGGAGCTGGTTGAGTCACCATCCCAGAATGTGTTTAAAAACTGTTTGGATTTGCTGCTCAGGGAGTTGATTTAGCAGAGGGTTGTTAGAGTTAGAGTAGTTTAGTTAGGTTGTGGTTGGACTCAATGATCTTTGAGGTCTTTTCCAACCTGAGCAATTCTATGATTCAAAAAGACAACATACTGCTTTACAAATGAAAAGGAAAGGAAAATCTCTTTATGTTGTCATCTATTTCATGTTTCAAATCCACTAGCAATATTTTAAGTCTTTGTGTCTATCTGCTTTTGTCTGGCTCAACAACTTTTATCTCCCATCCTGGGAGAAAATTATTGATCAGTTTGAGATACAAGTACATTAGCACATAAGAAAAATTTGGGGGGACTCCTTCCATAATGAAGAAGTGAGGCATTACACTGCTGACTGGTATTTTGAAGAATGGCTTATTTGAAAGAGACCAAAAATCCTGACATTGCTAAAGCTTTATTCAGTTCCCTGAGTTGCCTTTGTGCAGTCAGTTTCTTTTAAATACTGTTATATAAGTCAGCTCTCATCCTATTTTAATAGTTCAGGCTTCTGAAACGAGCTTTTTTGACAGTGCAAGAAACATTAAAAAATAAAATTTTGATCTTAAGGAGTTCAGCCAGTGAGAAGCGTGTGTTCATTTGTCCTCTTTATTCTTTAAGACCCACTATCTTTCACCAGTGTTATTAGTCCCTGAGGAAACTCAAGTTATCCATACTCCACAGTGAATAACAAAGATTTTATTTTTTTGCAAAATATACGCCCTTCCAGCTTTTTCTGAGGTAGGAAAAAAGCTGTTGAAGAGAACTGAACATACTTTTTCTCCATCTGTGAAGGAGAGAATGAAAAATATCTCAAATGAAAGAAAAGGCTTAGATTACCTTTCTTGGAAATGTTATTTTTTTTCCCAATGGTTGTTTTTTTGTTTTCTTTTAAGAAGGCCAGAAATAGCTTATTTTTCTCCTCCTAGTATAAGAAGAGATGTGAAAAAGAGGTCTCTCATCTCTTTTGAGAACAGTAGTACTATGATTTAAACTTAGTTAACTCCCTAGGTAACACTGTCAATTCTGTTTTGACAACTAGTGATGAAGAAAAGTATTCCAGAGCAAGAGATATTAATATTTTAGTAGGTGGCATCCTCTCCACTATGTCAGTATTGCTAGAGGGCATTTTGATGATGGTGTTTCAAAATATAAAGCTATTATCCTGGTCCCTTGCAGCTGCTGAGATACAACACAATAATAATTTTACAAAAACTTATAAGAATGAGCACATTTAAATGGCCATTTAAATATGGGCATATTTTAAATGGGCATTTTCTTCATCTTTTCCTTAATGTAAAATGGGCTGAATAATAGTGTTCCTAATGTCCTTTTAACTGTTTCAAACAGAATGGAATATAATCTGTGCTCTGACAATGCATAACTACAGTTAGTTAACATTAATATTGAGTGTATGTCCTTGTGCTAATGGACAGCAATTCATATACATCAGAAATTTTTGTGAGATTTAAGTAAACGAAGGTCTAGCCTGCTGATAAAATGCTTTGGGGAGAAAAAGCTGCACAAATGGATGTTATTTATTTCTTACAAGGCTTCTTTCCCAAAACCTATAAGCAGATCTCTCCTTCTGTAACTCCTGCACTCTGAACTTTTTTATCTGATGAGCAGTTCTGTTCCTGAGCACTGTGTCAGTCTGGGCTGGGATAATGGACACTGCCTTTATGTTTATAATCTCTTGTGAAAATTGATTTATATTTTCTCTGTATGTCAGGAGGAAAAGTCACAGCTTGGACTGCAGCTCTGCAAAAGCAGCTGGAGTTCTAAAAATCCCATCTATTCCTGTGTACAAACCAGTCACTGACTGTACTGTAACCATGGAGACCTGCAGTAGATTCAGGAGCTGATTTTAACTCTTATGCTTCAGGCGAGAAGATGTTAGATACTCTGCCTGATGGAGGTCAACCTCAGAGGAAGGTCACTGGAAATACAGCACCCTGGGGACCTCTATAAACACTAGGGTCTGGGGTCTTCTCAGAGAAGACTTTCACTGAGACAACCTCTCTGCATTTCAGGCAAAAATAAGAGTGTGAAAGGTCAAAAATCTCTCATGCCATTACTTGACTTTCAAAAATACTTTGAATCATGCCTATGATCTAGAAACCCATGATATTTTAGCTTCCCTTGCAGAAGATTTACCCATAAACTTTCTAGCAAATAGAAAACATGTAGTAAGATTACACAGTTCTATCTCAAATTCATGCAGCTGTAAAAAAATCCTTATATATGTATATCATGGACAGAAATCCTTGTGTGGAGTAAGCGACTTACTTCAATGCTGTTACCTTATGGGTACATTTGATTCAATGCATACATATTTTTTTATTTTCTTGCTCTATATTTTTTCCTTGTTCCACATTATTCCCCTACCTTAGCAATTTTTTATTAGAGAAATGACTTAGATCAGATCATAAACAAATAGCAGTTTTAGGTCGTGGCTCCATTAAGATCTCTAACTGCATTATGTTGGGATGGCAATAATTGCTGGATATTTCTTGCTGGGTATGATGAAAGATAGGAATCAAAGAGCTTTAAGCATTGATTTAGCATGAGAACCTATACAAAACCAAAGCTGTTTAAATGGCAGGAAATCAGGGGAGCAAGTTGCGAACTGAAAAAAGAATAATGGCTAACTGTGAGGAGTAAAATAAAAGGATTTTGGTAAAGGAAATAGAGGGGACAGAACACGATAGAACCTTTCCTTTGCCAAAACTGACAGACAGCATTTATCAATCATATTTTTCAATTTAGACCAATCATATTTTTCTATTCAGACAGCAGAGCTTTCAGCATTTGGCTTTGCTTGTTCAGTACCATGAGTCCTGATATTCCAGTAAGTGATATAAGTCTGTGTGCCTCAGAATAAAGAAGACGTATTGATAGGTGCAGCTAATATTTCTTCTGTATATGAGGAAGCTATATTATTGAACAAGGCAAATGATTCTGAAGAATGTAATTTCCTAATTGAATACAGAATATCTGATGTTAGGAAGGAAAGAGTAGATGGAGCTAGACATAGGAATTCAGTCTCTGAACTCTAAAACTCCTATGCAGAGAGTTTTTTGTACCATTTCACACTTCTCTTTTTCGTCTTTAGATAATTTTAAAGCATTTAACTACTACCTACTACTACTGAAGCACAGGAAATTGTCTTCTATTTTGTGTGAAAGGAAAAAAAACATTTGAAAAGGGAATTCTGCATTCACTATTTTTCCCTGATCCAGCTCTTTGTAATACGTTATGCATGGACAGGATGGAGCATTCCTGTTCTTGTTTTAAGTGAACAAGAGTGACTTTGTGCATTAAATACTTCCTTTAGGAATGGGCTGTGAACTTTCGCCAGATCAACCAGTAACTAGGTGACTGAAATGGCCCTCACTGAAATTGCAGCTTCTCTTTTCTCGTCTCCAATATGACTCTTACCTGCACAACTGTGATACTGATACATTTTTCCTCTCTGAGGATGAGCTTTTCTTGGAAGTTGTTCCTTTCCTGTGATATATAAGGGTTAGAGATTCTGTTTTGGCTGTGATTCCAACACACAGCCTCTCCAAGGATGAGCCTTTCTTGGAAGTTGTTCCTTTCCTGTGATATATAAGGGTTAGAGATTCTGTTTTGGCTGCGTTTCCAATATGTACTATCTTGATCAGAAGAGAAGAAAAATGTAAAAGGATGAGAAGGTAAGATAAGAATGCTTTTAGTCAGCAAGATCATGGAATCTGGAATACTAGATAAATGCTGGAGAAGCAGGAATATAGAAAAAATGAAAGAAAAAGAGTAACTGTAGAACAGTCACTCCCAGCTGAATTGCTATAAGCTTTTCCAAATGTGGGAGGTAACCAAGGCTAAAGGGTCAATGTTTATTTATATATTGAGAAGATAGGGTGGAAAGGTAACATGAAAAAGGGAGACATATATAAGGAATAATAACTTGGTAAAAGGCAGAGAATAGGATGAAAGAGGAATAAAAATACCATCAAATATATTAAAAATGAGGACTCAAATGCTCAAGGCACATAGAAAAATAAAACTAGAAAACAAATAATCCCTTTTTTCTAATCCTTCAATTAGCTACTGCAGTTGTGGATTCTCGAAGATAAATTTACAGTTCTTTTTTTTCTGTAAAAACTTAGAAACATAGCTCTGGTTTTAGTAGAAATCTTTCAATTATGTTAATGCTTTCCTTTAGGTTTGAGCTTTTTAAAGAAAAAAAATAAATTCAGACTCCTCACAACATAAGAAGTGGGGATGTAAGTTGTGGTGAGGAAAGATGTGAATATCATGGAATGCTCACCATATCACAACTACCCACTTTTTTCTTCAACTTCTTCCTCCAACATAGCCTTACATGTAAGGCCTTGCCTAGGAGGACAATGAGCAACAGTACTGATAACAAGCTGTTTCAAATTAGGCAGGGCTGAAAGAACTGTTGGCAGACGCCTGGTTCAACAGCTGAGTGCAATTGAGCATGTGCCTTAGAATCAGCCTATGGGTGAGAGTCAGTCATCTTATCCCACAAATTAGAGAAGATAGGGTGGAAAGGTAATATGAAAAAGGGAGACATATGTAAGTAATAATAATGTGGTAAAAGGTAGAGAATAGAATGAAAGAGGAATAAAAGTACCTTAAGTCTGCTGAGCTTTTCTGTATGGTGGCTGATTGTATGAGAAGAGCTTCTTTGCAGGTATGTTTCTTGAGGTTATGCCTGAATAGAGATCACTTGTATCTTGATGTCAAGAAACCTTACTGATGCAGATCTTTGGAAGTAATACTTTGTCTTAGGCTTTGTTTGCTTCCCTAAAATCACATCTTAGGTGATTGTAGGCTTTATTATCTCTGCTGAGATCCAGTCTTTGACCTTATTGCTCTCTTCAAATACCTGAAAGGTGAGTGTAGTAAGAGGGGGGTTGGTCTCTTCTCACAAGGCTCACAAGGGCTCAAGTTGTGCTAGGGGAGATTTAGGTTTGATATCAGAAAAAAATTCTTTACCAAAAAGGTGGATAAGTACTGAAGTAGGAGGTGGTTGGGTCACCTCCCTGAAAGTGTTTAAAAACTATTTGAATGTGGTGCTCAGGGACATGATTTAGCAGAGGGTTATTAAAATTAGGCTTGTGTGGTTAGGTTGTGGTTGAACTTGATGATCTTTAAGGTTTTTTTTTCCAATTGGAGCAATTCTATGTTTCTATCTATAATGTATTTGATATAAACCATTGACTGAGACTGGGTCTAGGAGTGGATTCAGCTGCACCTACGCTCTTGATCTCTGTGGCTCAAGGAGCTCAGAAAGTAAGGGGAGAATAGGGGGGGCTGCTCCATATCTTGTAACTTAATGGGAGCATTAACTCTCCTTCCCAAGATCTCTTCTCTGGAGATATTCAAGACCTGCCTGAATGCTATCCTGTGCAACCTACTGTAGGATTTAGTGGGGTGGTTGGACTCAGTGATATCTAGCAGTCACTTGCAAGCCCTGCAATTCCATGATTCTGTTGAATTTCTCCAGTGAAAAAGGCTTCTGTCATGCCTAATCATAATCCTAGTTTTCCAGCTTGTGTTCTTTCTTGTCTTACTACTGTGAGCCTTCAAAAGCAGTTTTGCTTTATTGTTTCTGCAGTCTTCTATTAAATAACTGTGGACAGGATTAGTGGATACCTTAAACCTTTCCTCTTAAGACTGAACAGTTCACCTCTCCTCATACACATTCTATATTTCCAATGGTCTTGATAGCTCTCCACTGGGCTTCCTACAATTGTTGAATGTATTTCATGAGTTTTCAAGCCCAAATGATGTCCTGTATGTGCTCAGAAGTGTCCATTGCACAGGAAGAATCATTTCCTTGTTTGGTAGACTACAATTGTGCTATTAAAGTTCAGTATGCAATTGGGCTTGGTTACAAGGGCACACTGCTGTCTGTGCTACTTCAGATTTTTTTTTTGTGTGTGTGTACTGGATTATTTTCTGAAAAGCTACTCTCTAATAATCCCCCAGCACAGACTGTTACACAGTGTTATTACATCCCTGATGTGAAACTCTGAATTTACTTCTGCTGAAATTCATTGTAATTTTTTGTAAAAAATTGAGTTTTATTCAAAGATGAGAAGAAAAATATATGGAAAAACTGAGCTGGAGGAAGAAAACAGAAACATAAAAGAAAATACTTTGAAGGTAGAAGACAAGAATGAAGACTAAGGGAAAAAATAGAAAAGTGAGAAAGTACAACAGCCATAAAAATGCATGTTTGCTTTTATGTTGCATTTACATTCAAGAATGTGTCAGATCTAAGAAACAAGGAAAAATATCATTGTTCCATTTCAAATACCATCATTCTTTTTGAAATGGCTGAATTAAAAACTGTAAGATATGTATGAGGATGTTTGGAGCAGCTGTAAGTTCTCTGGTTGGATCTGCCAAATGTAGAAGCACGCTCTTTAAGTTCATGAACTATTTTGCTTCCACCTCTGTGCAAGAGTCACATTTCCGTCTGTATTTCTTTGTAATGATCTGGATGACTCATTCTTAAATTAGCCTTTGAAGTAGATAGGTTTTCCTATAGCAATAACATCTAGCTGGTGCACAAAAATGTGTTACTGTCAAGAAAGGATCATTCTTAAAACTACTTTGTGGGTATTTATTTTTATGTTATTATTGCATTTTGAAGTATATGTGACAAAGTAACAGACAAATCCACCCAACCCTTTCCTCCTCCTTAACCCATACTGTGCTGAACTCTTTCTAGGGATTTTCAAAAGAATATTAGAAGGAAGAATTTATATCTTATAAATACTCAATTTTCTTCTCTGCAAATATCAGACTTTTTTTTAATCATGAGTGGTTCAAAACACTTTCCCACTTGAATCAAACAAAATTCAAGGTTTCTGAATGCTTTTAACATGATTATTTTAGAAATGAAAAGGAATTATGAACCAGTTTAGTTGAGTAATTACATTTCACAGACTCTCATATACTCCTTTCTGTTAAGAACTGCTTTCACTTGTTTGGTATGTATTCAGGCCTTTCTAAATGTCTTTGGACTATTAAGTTTTATCTGTCACCTTTCCCAAGATCATTGACTTATTTGTAAACGAAAGAAGGACTTGAAATGTTCAGCTGTTGCAGAACTGTGAACTGAAAGATTGACAGCAGGTGCAGTATACAGAAGTCAGTAGGTAGAAAATCATCTTTACTTGCTATTAGAATTCTGTTTACAAAATTACTCAGCTGTATTTATGCTCTGAGTTATAAAATGAGTCTCAAAGAAAAAAATAATTCAGATGGCCACAGTTTAAGCTATGAGAAACCATCAGGCACATGAAGGAGTCACACAACACCATTCTTATTTTCTCCATGGATTTGTGTTTTTTCTGGATTAAGCTGCTTTAGGAGTTAGTAATTTTCACAAATATAGTAACTCTGGACATCTGCACCCATTCATGAAGTCAATGAAGTTTTAAAGTTTGAAAATCAGACAAATTGCCCTTGCAATCAAAACTCTATTTTTTAATTCACAGTTAGTGAGTAATTTCTGACGCTGAAGAGTTACTCATCTTTCAGAACCATAACTGTCAGGATCACTGTTGCAAACAGAAACATTAAAAGCTTAAACTTTTTCTTACGTGAAAGTTTTGCAGTGACTGACTGCTCCAAAACAAGAAAGGTGATTTAAACAGAGATGCATAGAAGATTGATTTTTTTTTCTGTCATTTTAATACATAAAATATTATTAGTAAACTGTACCTATTATTTTCAACTATGTACGATTTATATGTTATCAATGATCCTTCGACCCAATGAATGTTGTTCAGTGAAAAATGGTGTCAGAAAAACATTGGAAGAAATAACGGGGGGGGGAAGCTCTACAGAGGTCAGGTGGAGAAGATGCGTTTTGAAGCATAATGAAGCAAACTTCATCAAGTCTTTGACTAGTGTATGTCTACAAAGAATTATATAGGCTTCTTCTGAGAAACAGATCTGAAATCTCTGGAAAGACAGGAGAATCTGAAAGTGTAGCAATAACGCTCTGAATTGTCTATTTGTTCATTTTAAGATCCAGTTTGTGGTACAAGGGTGATCTATGGAAGCTGTCAGTGAACAACAAATCATCTGTCTGCTTTCTGATATCTTTGTATCTTTCAGTGGTATCTTGTTAACTGGCTATAGTACACTTATTGGCTTTTTGCGGGAAGGAGTTCCAAGGTAAAACCATCACTATTAACTCTGAAATTATCACCTTGAAAAATTAGTTCATCCAAATTTAAAACAGATTTATAAATCTGTTCAAACAGATCTTATTGTCTGGCAGGCATTTGCTAACTTGTTTGTTTCAGAAGTTGCTTTAGCCCACAAATGCTACGGTGTTGGTGTTAAGAAGCAAATGTGTGCCACCAATCATTATACAGAATTTTTTTGAAATATCTTACCCCTGAATATAACTGCAGAAGAGAACACTCCTTCATAGAGCACTACTAAGTAATGTTTCCGATAACACTATGACCCTATATATGGATAGATTAGATGAATATTGATTCATATCAGAAGCAGAAGATTTAAAAGCACTAACACAACTAATTCCCAAGGGTACTGATGTAATAAGCAAGTTGGCGCTGACAAGTGAACTCTGGAATACCTCATCACAATGGGTAACGTAATATATGTTACACTATATTTAATGAGTTCGAGAAATTCATTTTAATTTGCAATAGGAAAATAATGTGCCTATATTACAAAATCATTGAGTGCACATTCAACAGTATTGTGCTAAAAAAGCAATGTGGAAAGGCAGAAGTTATTGTCTGGTCCCTAATGTTTTAGGAAGGTGGAACAAATATAGAAAAGCATCTCTACTAATGAGGAGCTAAAAAAGTCTCCACCCCACTTCTGTACTAAGTATCATTAATTCAGTGGGGATATGCAGAGAATGAAAGTAAAATCACTGCTGAGAAAAGGTTAGGGCAAAATGGCTTAACTGAGAATGGGATAATACTGTGTTTATCAGAAGCACAGCATTTCTATAGAAAAGGTTTCTACCAGTATCAGCTGCGGTAGTCACTGAGAAGAAAACTGCAAGATGATCAAATTGTGTTCCTGTGAAAATATACTGATCAGTTAGAGAAAGACTTAAGACACATGGCCAAGAGATATGTATGTATTTAAACACTGAACCTCTACAAAACAACATCTTGCATTTTAGCATAATATAAAATTCTTTGCTTTGGGGAATAAGCTAGGACTTTCTAGGGTATTTCTGCCAGTTATAGAAAATGTCATCCATATGCAGCTGAAGTGAGGTTTAAAAAGAAATAGGCAAGTGCAATTAATGTTAAAATTACTATTTAAACACTTTGGACTATCTCTAATAGCAAACACAGCGAAATTATCCCACATGGCTGTCCTGACACAGAATTAGGTCCTTGAATTGGTATTAAGACTTTCTGTAGCTGCTATCACCTAGAAGTTGGCCCTGATTCTTCTGAACTGTAACAATTTCTAAGTGAATGTTGAATGTAATGGTACAAACAATAATTACATGTACGAAACTAAATATGTACTGTAATCATCTGTTTAGAGATCTTGCCTCCTTTAGGTGCCCATGACAGGGGGGAAAAAAAAAAATCTTCCAGAATTTCTTGGGTAGCTTTGCACACTGTTTCCCAATAAAAGCAAGGCATTATGGAGTGGTTATCCCTAAGAACTATTCTTTTCTGTCTTGAAAACAACTTGAGTAGAATACACTTTGCTTTGATAGCTAGAAATGAAAAATAGGGTGAACTGAAGGTATTGTGGCTTATAAAAACTTGTATGAGTGTAGGTGCGTATGATAGTGTTTTTTAGATCTACACCTGCAACAGATAGTATGTGCTGTAGTTATTGTGCGTGCACGTTTGAAAACAAGTGTAGCCTTACTATTCTTCCCATGCTATGTTCTTATGACAAGAAAGATGCCTCCACTTAAATAGAGAGCAAAGCATTTTAGGGTTTTAAATAACGCAATAACTAGTCGGAAAACATATTTCCCTGAACATCTCTTATTAACAGTTACTGATGCGCTTATGTTTTTTTTCCCCTCAAATATAGCAGATTTTGTATGAAGTATATGCAGGAGTAAACAGGACATTTTCATTTAAACTTTTTGCTTTTGTTTGCTTGTTTACCTTGAACTTGAAAACACAGTTTGCACACTCAGTAAGACTTTCGTTGTACTTGTATTTGGGAAGGGACTTTGAAGAATGCTGTAGCAAGGATATTTTCTTTCTTGACCCTCAACAGCTTTCACCATATATTGCAACAAAATTGCAGTAGTTGCAATTCTTCTGATGAGCTGAAGTGGATTCGTACTGGAAGCAGAGCTACCCTCAAGAGTTCTCAGTCTGCCAAAGTGCTGTAGGATGAAACTCTCTAGCCTACTTGGGGAAAATTGACTTTTCTGAGAGTTTTCAGGAGTCAACTTAGTTTTCTGCTTATTGAAGACATTATAGCAGCCTAGGGGCAGTCCTTCCTTAGTTTCTTATTTTTGTTCATGCAAATGGCTCCTCATGACCATTCTGATACTAGAGGTGATGATTACAACTGTTTCCTTGGGAAATGGCATGAGTTACTTGTCTCTGCACTGAAAAGCAGAGTAAATATTCTTCTGCACATCCCTCAATTTCAGAAAATTGAACTCTCTAAAACCTTCCGTTTTCTCCAATTCCTTATGTTGATTACTGAGATACTCTTAGAGGACTAAAATGTCTGAAGTTCTGAAGGTCTTGTGATACTTGCATCACCAAGAAAATCCTGTTGGCTAGAAGTTGGGTTTTTTTTTTTTCTAAATCTGATTTATTTTTTGTAGAATCATGTTTGATTATGTGTATTGTGTTTATTAAAAAAAGAAAAACAACACTCTTCCTTTTCTTTGAGTGTAAATCCAGTAAGAAATAGCATTCACTTAGAATACGTAATGGGTATTAAAAACATTCCAAAATAATGTTTTTGGAATACTGTCACTTACACTGAGAGAGGAGTGTAAATATTCTTTCCCATGGTGTAAATGGGAGATGTAATAAGCAAAAAATAAATGTGGACAAAAAAAAAAAGTGAGATGCAATTTTAAGAAAATACCTGAAAGAAATTAAAAAATTAGATAAAAGATACTAATTTTTGAGACAGGTAAATGCTGCTTTTGCATGCTTTCAATGATCTTGTAGTCCTTCAACAGTGTGATAAAATCAAATACTTTAACAACATATATATCGCATCATTCAATATCAAAAGCATACTCAGATGTCAGTACGTTCAGGAAAAGTAGTTAGCTTTGTGTTAGCATAAGTGAGTGTGCTGTTTGCTAATATTTACTCATCACCATGTGTGACTGCTGCTAAAATTCTCAGAGGGAATGCAAAATACAGGAACTATTATTCTTTTATGAAGCAGGTGATTTTTTTCAAACCAGGATTATCACTGCATGGATTCTTTAGAACACTTTTCTAAAATTTGAAGAAACAAAATCCCAAATGAAATAGGAAAGGCAAAAAAGCCTAAAAACATTTGGAGTATGAAGCATGAGGGTATTAACAGCTTCAAAAGATGGGTATATGGAACATAAAACTTCTGATTTGTTTGGCAGTGCATTCATGACCTCAGTTGATAATTTGTAATTCATTTTTATCTTGTGGGATTCTCCTCAGACAGCAATACAGTGATCTGTATGATGCTAACTTCTTAATTGAGAAGTAAGATCTCTCTCATGTTTCACATATGACATTCCTGTAGTTTCATGGAGCAAAATGAAAAACAGAGCTTTAAGGATGTGAGTGGAAGTCTTGAGAGTTCTGTTAAGGTCAAGAGGAGACACAATGTGAATTTCTGATGAAAATCAGCGTTTGTAAGTATGAATGATGTCAAACAAAACTGTTATAGCAGTTTGTCATCCTGGGTACTAATCTACTAAGTGAGAACAGGCAATCTTCGTTCTCTGAGGATGATGAAAAACAACGGCTTATGTTGTCTTGCTTGATCCTTTTTAGTATTAAGGAGCCATAAAGAATATGATGGAACTCTTATTTCAGCCCTGTTGTATCTCAGTGGACTACTGTGAGAATCCTTTGTTTGTTTTTTGGCTCAAAGCTTGCTTCCTGAGGTTTTTCTTTTGATAAGACTCTGAGTGACTTGTCAAGGAGGCAAGTGATGAGTGCTAACCGTGTGACAATCGATTTCGCTTTGGGAACATTTGAAAGCCCCTTCCCCCAGAGCTGCTTGCTCTGTAGAAGAGTGGAAGAGAGTGCTCAGGAGTGTTCACTGGCGGAAGATCTGGCCTGTGACTAAACCGCTCCAGCTTAGTATGGGAGGCTGGGGGATGATACCATTGTATCCTGCAAAGGCAAGATACAAGTTGGTGCCTCCCTGCTTCCTCTTATCTGCTGGCAAGGCCAGAAAGATAAGAACTAAGGAGGTTCCTGCTGAGATCCCAGAGCCAGAAGCTGCTACCACAAGGAGAACTGACTCAACTACCTTGGGTTTGAGCTGTCACTCAAAAAACAGCTGACTCAACCACTTTGAAGCATTGAAAAGGGGCCATCATCGCCATTGTCGTCATCATCAATAGAATGACTCTGCCTGAAGACCCACCACTACTGAAGATCAAAGACTGAACTATGAACCACTCTGGATCCATGGTGGTGACTATGTCCCTCTTGCTTCCTATAAAGACTCCTTGCTTCTTTCCCATCCTTTCTATCGCCCTCCTTCCCTTCCCCATTACCCTAATCATAATAGTGTCTGCCCTCCCCTTCCCCATTTCCCTGATTAAGATTTGTAATAAGCTGGTCGGACCAACATTTGAACCATTATTTCTTAATCTCACGCCGGGTATGTGGTTAATAAAAGAACCTCCTCTTCCTCCTATAAATTGGAGTGAGACAACTACTGTTATTTCATTGAATATTTTTAAGCTCTGTCTGAAGCACTTCAGAGATAACTGAGGGTAATTTACAGAATCACAGAACTGTAGGGGTTGGAAGGGACCGCTAGAGATCATCAAGACCAACCACCTGCCAAAGCAGGTTCCCTAAACCAGGTAGCACAGGTAGGTTTCCAGGCTGTGTATCTTTGTTTTTGTTTCTTGTCACTGTTTGTAGTATCAGTGCTGCCTGTGGAAGTGGATAGGAAATAATAGTTACAAAGTAAAAATACACTTTCTAAGCTCAACAGAAATCTGAGTTGCTGTTTTTTGGATTCTCCTAAGTAGTTAGAACTAGCTACTGAATATGGAGTTCTCTTTCAGATACTGTGTCCCTGAAGTGTTTGCTAAATTCTGCAATTGCAAACCAAAGTAGTTTTCAGGAAGAACAAGGTTCGTAATGAGAACAGGATACAAATAGTAAACTATAATTTCTCTGCACGTTCCTTCCATGATATCCTGCTACTGCCAAAGAATACAAATGTCAAGATCTAGTAAGGGGCTGAGTGATGGTTATGGATGCAATGAGGTATCTGTCTAAGGAAGTCACAATGCTGAGGAAGGCACAAAGAGGCAGAAGAGCTCCAGCAAGTGGAAAATTCTTTTGTATGAGTAAGATCTCTCAGGTGAAAATGTGTGAACTCTGTCAGATATTGGAATGCTAAAGTCATTAGTATCTTTCAGTAGCTTTTACATAAGGGAAAAGTACCTAAAATCCTTTCTCAATTATATAAATGTGTACACGTACATAATGTAGTACGTTACTTGTCTCACAAATGCAATTTTGTATGTTACATAATGTGTTCAACCTGTATTTCAGTTTTAAATTAGTTGCATGTTTCCTCTTTCTGATCAAAACACTGCCAGATCAGTTCATACTCTGCTCTTTTTTGAATTGTTACCTCAGAAGTTCTGCTTTTGAAACATTGGGTTCTGCTAAGACCATCTTGCTGAGTATAATTTCTCTCAGAAGCTGTGTATGAAGACAAAAAATTGTTCTAACAGCAACGCAAAATAAATGACAATACTCCTTACTTCACTGAAAGGGAGAAGAGATGATAGAATTGTTTACAACTGAAATCAGGAATGCCTAGAAACCCAAGTTTACACTTCTCCTCTGTAACTGTCTGCCAACAAATTCTTTTGCTGTTACAAAAATTTTAAAGATGAGTCTTTCATAAAAGTGATTAGATAAATAAAGTAAATTTTACTGAAAAAGCCATGAATTTGCCACCTAACAGTACAGATGGAATACAGATATTTGCTATCCTCTTGTTATACATGATCCTGGCTTTCAACTAATTATGGAGATCTGTAACTATAAATACCAGATTAGAACAAATACGTACTTAAACTCAGTCCCTTTAGGAGATATTGTGAATGTATACTTGAAGGTCTTTCCCAATCTAGATGATTCTATGGTTTTCTATATGACTTGTAGTATCAGTAACAAGCATCATTTCTAGAGCTGCCTGTCAGATTCCAGCTTTTGAACAGTGTAGAAGGAATGATTTTAACTTGATGGAGTAAAGACTCTAATGGCTTTAAAGAGCATTTATAGAATGCTACTTTTTTTTTTTTTTTTTTTTTTTAAAGCATAAAGCTAGAAAGTGTAGTTGTATTTCCACATTTTTCCTGATGTGATCAGCATTTTGTTCTGAGATATTCATGTAGTTGTCCAAATTCTTGTGAAGATATTTTGCTGTTGGCAGTGACAAATATAACTTAACAAAAATGGAATTCCTGGTCTGTTTGAAACTTTAAAATTATGTGGAATAGCCACAGTGCTTAAATCTAGGAATCTCCAAGTCATTCTGTAGGTTTTTCTTTAGATCCTCATTGTTGCTCACATGAGGAAGAAGTTATCAAAGTTGGAATGATGATCTCCAAAGAAGAGACTGCTGCTAATGGTTTTGAGAAGGGAAGGAAAAAAAAAAAAAACCAAAATGTTTAAGGATGGTGGCCCACTGTTAGAAATAGGAGTCTGGTATACTTAGGATCTTGAGGGAAGAAGCCTTTCATAGAATAAGATACTTCTTTATGTAAATAGTGCAAGTTTAATAATAAATAAAACAAAAAGCTTCTCTTCTTCTAAAATATGCATTATCTTAGTAATTAGGGCATTGGCCTGAATTCAAATCCCCATTCAAATCCTCCTTCTGTTGAACTTGGTTTAGGAATTGCACTCTCTATCCTCTAGGAATACACCATCTTTAAACTATTGAGTGTTTTAGCCTCAGCACCTGTTTTCTCTCTTATTGGAACTCTTCCTCTTTATATAAATAATTAACAACTGCAAGATTGATGTGGACCTGCTGCTCTGATACTTCTGTTGGAGATTTAACCACTGGCCTGCTGGTTGCAATCAAAACATTCTTATCTGTGTTAGGTATTCTTTATAAGGAACAAAGTATTTATGAAACACTTTTCACCTCAGTAATAACAGGACAGTGGGAAAGAGGATTATTTTAAGAATCCTATCACCTAAAGTATCTGATTCTTCAAATAGGCCTCAAAGCACATTGTAATTCATGTGATATCTTGAGGCTATCACAGTCAAAGTGTTGAATCACTGTTACATGAGGAACTTTCCTGCCAGCAGCATTGCGCAGAAATGAAGAATCATTGACTGAGGAGTAAGTGTCCATTTCAATCTAAGGAAGAAATAAAGCTTTTTTTTCCACTATGCAAACTTCATCTGAACATGTAACATCAATGATTTAATTAAGATGGCTTATTTTATAAAGAAAGTAACTGTTTAGTCAATAAGCAGATTTCTGGAAAGGGAAACCATGTTAATATTTTTGGATTTAGCTTCTATTAATGAAAACAATCCCAGAATTTGAAGTATGGTTGATTTTTTAAATGCTTTGCTGCAAAATGTAGTCATTACAGCAGATAAATGCACACAGGTTTCTTGTACGGGCCTAAAGGGCTAGTCTGTATGCCCAAGATAATCAGTTCAAGATTTTAGTGATTTTTTTTTTTTTTTTTTTTTTTTTTCCTTTTAAACTCCCTGAGAAGCTTCTCTGCTGTAAACCTCTACTTTTCCTCTTCTGATATGGTGTGTATGTTACTACCTTGTCAAGTGTAAGTCTGAAAACCGAATAAATCAAAATATAAAGATTTCAGTTGTTCATTTTAGCTGTCATTGATTTGTTGGTACTGTCTTCACCATACAGCTTTTAGAAATTTCTTATTTCCCTTTTACTTCTGTGATCCAAGTTGATTTGGAATTCAAACACAGTTTGGGGGGAAAAAAAACAAACAAAAAGTTAGGCTGATGAGAGGAAAGAAAATCAGGTGTGAAGTCTTTAGAAGACATATCCATTCAATGTTCATAATCTCCAAATGTAGAATGTCTGGAAAACTACCTTTTGCAGAGCTCTGTTCTGAGGTGTTGATTGAGCAGGACAATTTTTCCCTTCCCTCCCCTGTCTTTAAAAACAAGCAAACAAGCAAAAAATAAAACACTCCACCCTTAAAACATCAAAGAAGCCATCAGACTATTGGATTTCCTGTTGAAATCATCTTCTGAGCTCTAATACAAACTATAGTCTCTTTCTGGTTATGTTTTATAAGATCATTTCTCTCAACATGACTCAACTCCAGAAAGAGTGAATCGCTACTGATTACCAAAGATTGCTGAAATTAGTCCCTTTTTCAGCAATTATTCAGAATAATTCAGAAATTAGTTCCTTTTTCTACCCTGCGTAAGTTAGACTGTACCCATGTTGCCCGTGCTTTTCTGTCTGACTTGATCTACTGTGTGTATATGATAGAGGTCTGCCTGAACTGACAGATTTTAACAGTTGGGGATCTCAAAATATCTTCCATTTGTATAGTTAAATCTTAAATTAGTATTAAAGAAATATTTAAAGTCTAACGTCTTAAAAGCTGAATCATCTGTAACATAAAAAGGCCAAAGAAGAAGAGGTTTTCAATAGTAAACAGTGGCAAGCAATAATGAGAAAATGTTAATTGAACTTATGAAAAAAAAAAAAAAACAAAACCCAAAGCAATAAAAAATGCCAGTAGGAAGCAGCTTTAAACAGAAATCAGACATCAACATTACTATATCAAGAAATATTTATAATGAAAAGATTTCTTCAAACTCTTCATGTTTCAGAACAGCATTAGTAGAAAAAAAAAATTGTCACAGAAACTGACGGTCACTGCAGAAATAGGCTTAGCAGTTGCTCCTCTATGTAATTTCTGAACAGCTGCCTAGGAAGAAGTAAACTTAAACTTTCAGATTGTATTAATATAACAAAGAAGATGGCATTATCTCCTCTGTCAAGGACAAATTGCAGATGATTCTCACATCAGACTGGTAGAAGTCAAAAAATTTTTATCTGTTTTCTGAATGGCTGCACTATTGAGAGGGGAAATCAGGCCTCTCTTCTTTATCTACGTGCTTATGTAACATTAGGAAAAGGGTTGTTTTTTTTTCCCTCTTCACGTCCTAAATATGATAATCTTTCTTCATTTGCATTAGCTTTAGTGAAGTCTATTCTAGTTGAAGTATGCACCCCTCTCATATGAGTCAACATATCATCATTATTCTAAATACCTCACCAAGCACATAATCTGTGTTTGCTTGAAGTACACAATGAGTCTTCTACTGCTTTGTTTTGCTGAAATTCATTAAGTTCTTTTATTTTAATTTTCTAAGAAGTCTTTTCTTTATTTAGAGCTAATATTTAACTGTTTTTTCTTCAACAAGATTTAAAGAAAGAATAAATTTAAATATCTGTAATTATAGAACTTGAAACTGTTAAGCAATAAAGTAAATGCACTGTTGATGCATATTCACTCTCTGTGGGGATATTGACTTTATCATTAAATGGTTTGGTCCTGCAGTTATTAAAACTCTAACTGTTTTCCCAATAGTCATTACAACAATTGCTTTTGCATTTGAATGCTAAATAAATCTACTGTGATTCAGCCTGCTGTGACAACCTTACACAGAAACACAGTTCTAGCTCACTCCTTTCCTGACTTCCACTTAACTATTTCAGTTTATTCCACTTTTACTGCTCCCTTATTTTAGTCTTTCCTCTTTTAATGTGTTACATCTTCAAATCAGTATGCAATGAATAATAAGTTAGAAAATACATCAAAACTCTCTGGTCCTCTTTACTACAGGGTTAAACTTCATATTTGACAACAATGCAGTGACTGCAGAAAGAAGATTGATACTTTGCAAGTCCTTCAGGTCTTTTACATTGTAAAGAGAAAGTACTTTTCGGACAGTATGAGCAGAGGTAAGAGCTGCAAGGTAATTTTTTCTCTTTTTTTTCCCACCCAATATTCGATTTGATAAAATGCTTCATAGTAATCGCAGTCTAAATGAGTCTTTTCTTAGTCTTTTCTAAGATTTGGCTTCCTATTTAAGTAGTCATGCCCCTGCTGCCACTGTGACAACTCATTAAATTATGATGCATCTGGAGCTAATGCGACAGAATTGAACCTATATCAAAGCCAAGGGAAAAAAAAATAAAATTCTGTAGTATTAATGCAAAAAAGGGGCAAAACTATAAGACTTTAATGAGCCTTGACCTAGCCACAGTAATCAAGTGCTGGAGGTGGTCATGACATCCATCAGTTGTGGCTCTCTCCCTCTGAAACAGTATTTTTGTGTCGGTCGAATGCAATTATGTTTTATGAGTGTGTAATGCAGTGAAATGTCCTAATTCAGAACCAATATCATTCTCATTAATGCTGTAATTTTGACTAATATCAGATATGACTTCTCTGATTTGACCATTTTTGGTCAATAAGTTTAACAACTTTTCCAAATTTACATCTGAATGTAACTACAGTGCTTCATCTATGCTCTTGCCATGATTAATTTGTTAAGACTTTTCAAATATATCAAGTATCATTAATTTCCCATAGTAGGTTTGCATTTCTTAAATTTAATTGAAGATTTAAATATGCTGCTATCTGTTTAAATAAAATATTAGACTCGCGGAAATATGATTTTGTGCTCATCTGACCGTTTTGTAATAGCTCTGAGTTAAATTTGAGAAATTTTTATTCTTGGGGTAGGTGGCATAGGCTTTGTTTTAGAATCATACAGCACACCACGAGCCTAATCTCCTCCAATCAGTGTTCTAGGAATTCTTAATAAAGTCAGCTAAAAACTATAATAATAACACCTGTGTTGTTTGTGATGAGTGTAGAAACACTGTATGAGTAACTCTGCCATGGTTTTACGGAACTGTGTGACGTAGCAGGACCAATGCCCACATTCTCCACCAAGAATGTCAATGGTTTACAGGCTGGTTCAGCCTGGTTCTGTGAAAGGGGAAAGGGTGGAGAGATGGGCATAAAAACAAAACAGAGGCAACAATCTGAGGAGAAAGAAATTTACTAAATAAGATATTGGAATGCAAGATAACAGACCATAGTACAACATAATTGGAATTGGAGATAATAAATCGAAGAAAGTGAGAGAGTGTTTGAAAACCAAACATCTTACTGTAAGTAAACTGAGGTGTTATGGCTGAGAGCATAGACAAGCCAGAAGATTGAAAGGGCAGTCTTGATCTGTGAACAGTTTTTCTTTCCCTCTGAGTGGTAACAGTAACAGAGCAACAAGCAGTCCACAGAGAGATGTAGTTCTTCTTGTTGGGGACAGGTCCTCAGAGCTGGAGCATTAACTATTTAACTCCCAGTGCACTACATGATGTTATGATGTGGAGTACTGATAAACAAAATCATAAAGCCATGACAAACTCTAAGTAGAATATGTAATTTGGAACTGGTCGCTGCTGGGCTGTGGGTACTGAAGAGCATTACAGAAGTAGTCCAGAGAAAGAAAGGTTGAGGAAGTATGGTAGACTGTGGAGTAGGCAGAAAGAAAGCTGCAGAAAGGTAGATATTCTTCACTATAAGGAATGGAGAGATGCTGGCACAGGCTGCCCAAAGAAGCTGTGGATGCTCTGTACTTGGAAGTGTTCAAGACCAGCTAGGTGACAGCCCTGCCTATAACAGGGGGATGGAACCAGATGAACTTTAATGTCCAACTCAAGCCGTTCAATGATGACTTTGGGCCAGTAGGCATAAAAATCAAATGATGTAGCACAGTAAAGGCAGAACTTTGACACTTTTGCTCTTACAGCACTTAGTGACTGTATCTAATCTTCTCTCTTCAAGGGCTTTACTAATAGATACTATATACTTTCATCATTCTTTAGGTAACTTGAAGCTACAGGGACTTTTCATAATTGCTCACTATCACAATTGTCTAATACTTCCCAGTCAGCACAGATAAATATTATTGAATAATATTTATTCTGTGTAATGGCATAATAACCTACATGGCACACTGAAACATAACTATGATTGCATTCCACAAATATGACGTTAGAAAATGAAATATAAGTGTTCTGCATGAAAATGTTGAGATGGAAAGAGTGAGAGATGGTGGAAGTTTCTTTCTGCATACAAATAAGAGCAACAGCAATAAATGGCTTAATTAAAATAGCTTTTTTTTCATAAGAGAGAATAAAACCATTAATACAAATAGATATAATTGGATGCTGGGAACCCTATTGCTGTGCAGATACTTAGGAGTTCAATCATTTCCAATGGACTTGCATATGTACTTAGTGAAGCCCTTTAATTACTTGCTGTGATGTCACTTTCTGCAATAATCAGTAAAAAAAATAACCCTGAATATGAGGCTGTCATACATTCGGTATGAGTTTGTTGGTATTGAACTGATTTTCACTAATTTAGTGATGTTGCTTCACTAAACTTTGCTGTGAATATAATATTTCTGTAATAGTCGCATTGTTTTTGGTAGGAAATTAAAAGCTACATGAATTAAAAATAGAAGTATCTGTCTTTAGCTGGTGATACAAGATGACAGCATAGACTTCTCTGCTCCATTTTCACTTTCTTACATCAGTAAGACCATTTCATCATAGTAATATTCAAATATTTCAATAATAATGTTTGCTCAAATACCTCAATAGCAATGTAAGGGTATAAATACTAGACACAGAGAGATAAAAGAAAGAATGTTATCTCTTTCATTAAGGTGGTTCAGATACGGAAATATAAAGTTATAATTGTTTGTTTTTGTCAGGAAATGTGGTCACTTGTCTTCAAAATGCAGTATTAAAATGTCTTTTCAACAGGATTCCATTAATTAATAATGTTTAAGATAAAGAAATTCTTCCATATGAAGGAAATGCTTGTGATTTTTAAACATCTTTTACCATGAAGCGTGGTTGATATCAGAATAGATCAGACTAGAATGTGACATTTTCTTGATTCTTGGCTTTTTATTCCACTTTTAAGATGATGATCAGTTAGACTAGGTGCTCCTTCTTATCAGCGGAATAATCAGCACTTTGTGAGGAGAGGATAGATTTTTTTGTTTAAAAACTTTTGTTACTTTGTTTCACTTATTAGTATTACAAACAGAAACTTAATGACTTTATAATCTCCAAAGAAAGTCAGAAAAATAGCTATTAATTTTGATAGTGTAGATATAATGGAATTTACGCAAGCAGACACACAAAGATCTGCATCTCAACTTTGTATCCTAGGCATCTTTACAGACCAGAAGGAGTGGTCCTTAAGAGCAGCCCTGCAGAGAAGGACATGGGGGTCCTGATGGATGAAAAACTTAACATGAGCCAGCAGTGTGCTCTTGCAGCTCAGAAAAAAAATGGTATCCTGGGCTCCATCAGAAGAGGGGTGGCCAGCAGGGACAGGGAGGTGGTTGTCCCCATCTACTCTGTTCTTGTGAGGCCCCATCTGGAGTACTGTGTCCAGGTCTGGAGCCCCCAGTACAAGAAAGACAGAGAGCTGTTGGAGAGGGTCCAGAGGAGAGCCACAGAGATGATCAGGGACTGGAGCACCTCCCTATGAGGGCAGGCTGAGGGAGCTGATCTTGTTCAGCCTGGAGAAAAGAAGGATGTGGGGTGACTTCATTACAGCCTTTCAGTACCTAAAAGTAGCCTACAAACAGGAGGGGAATCAACTCTTTGAAAGGGTAGATGATATCAGGACAATGGGAAATGTTTTAAGTTGAGGGAGGGAAAATTTAGGTTGGATGTCAGGGGGGAAGTTCTTTACAGAGAAAGTGGTGAGGTGCTGGAAGAGGCTGCCCAGGGAGGTTATGGATGCCCCGTCCATCTGAGGAGGTGTTGAAGGCCAGATTGGATGGGACCCTGGGCAGCCTGGTCTAGTATTAAATGTGGAGGTTGATGGCTCTGCATGTGGCAGGGAGGTTGGAGATTCATGATCCTTGAAGTCTCTTCCAATCCTGGCCATTTTGTGTTTCTGTGATTCTGAGAATGCAAGTTCCTGATAGACCTCACAATATCTAATGATGAAATTGAGAAATATGCTGGCATCACTTGTGAGGTGCTTTTTTGTGTTCCTCTGTTCTTCTATTCTTTAAAATCATACTAACAATACTTTAAACAGTTTGAGATTTGATAGCATGTGATTTTTTCTTTATTTTTAAGTCAAACAGCTTGGTGCCTTTTTAGTGCACCTGTGGAATTCCTAAGTAGAGTTCTGGCTTACTGGACATTCAGTCTATCAGACACACCTTGGTGAACACCTCACTGTTCTATGAACAGTGAGGAGATGCAGTGGAGAAATTTTGTCATGATTTTGCAAGCTTTACAGGCACTGATTCGCTAGATAAGTTGCAGAAAGATTATATTTCCAAATACTAGAAGGAAATGTCAAGGCTATCATGACATCACTGGCTTTTTCAGCTCAGATAGTAAAGGAAGAAAGAGGAAAGAAATAGCAGTTATTTAATGACAGAATTGAGATTTTCATCATTTCATTTTTTTGTTCATGTAGTATTCCTACATTTTTGTCACAGCTCTTACTAACAAAAATAACATCCAAAGTCAGCAACAGATGCTTCAGATCTCAGCACAGTTCTGGTTCAGGAAGAGTTTTATTCCACTGGAAAACATCAGGGGGAGACTTAGAAAAGAAATGCAGATCACTGTGTCTTACATCAGGTGGAGAATGATTTCAGAAGCAGATCAGTAATGGGGGTGGAGGATGATTAATCTAAAAAGAGTTGTTAAATCCTATATTTGATTTTGGATTTGTTTTTTCCTCTCAATTCCACTCTTCATCGATAAACGACTTTTTCATAGGATAACAGATACAGGAGAAAAGATGTAATAAGTATAAGCCTAAACTTTTCATTTTTGTATATCAAACTTGAGCATCTCAGTAGCTGGTGCTTTTCACTTAACGAAATGGACAATTATGATTGCAGCTCAACAGAGCTTTTATTTGCTGATTTCCATATCTGTTTTACAACATTTAAAACAACATATATATTTAATGTTTACTTTTGTGGACACTGATTCATTCATGAATATACTTTTCAGCAGATTGCCTGTCATCACTGCTGACTGCTGCTTCACAAAGGAATGCTCTGTTTTTTCTATAGTCTTTCCTTTTCCAGCATTTGAAGGAGACCACATATATCTAGAAGACAGCAAAATAGATGATACTTGACTCCACTGAAATAAAGGCATTTGTTATCCTATGCATAGCCAAGGCCAGAAAGGTCATTCTTTTACTGGGTTGTTTAGTTCTACATTTTGTTTTACCGTTCCTCATTTTCATTCTCTTATATCTGCTATTTCTTTTTTCTGCCTCTCAGAAATTCCTGCAGGACTCTGTTAACTAGGACATAATGTCATTGGCCAGGTTGAAAACATTATTTCTTATATAACATGATATATCTTTTCAAACATATTTCTTACCACCACTTTTCAATGATCCCTTCATAAATCCAGCTGAGGGCAGGCAAGATCCATGTAGCTCTGATAAAAAGGGTAAACTTAATTTACTAAAGATTCATGAGTTGTTTCCTCACACTCTGCCAGCTATTATGCCCAAGTATAGCATATCTGATAGAATTACCCTGAATGTGAAATAGTGTCTCTACTGCAACTGAATTTGATAAAGATCATCACTAATCTCAAAAGAAATAGAAATGCTGTCTCTTAATTTACAATAGAATATAAATGTTTTAGTATATGAGTCTAAAATTAACTGCAATGACAGTTTAATTTCTTCAAAGATGATGCTGTACTCCAGCCTCTCACGCTCTGTGTCTATTTACATACAACATAATGCATTCTCTGCATACTCAAAACAGAGTGCATGCAAAGAGGACAAGATCTGAATAAAATTGGGAAAACTGATACTGTTCCACTGTATTTGGCAGTGCTGATTTTGCAGGCATCTAAATTGCAAGTGTTTGCATCTATGCATGAAGGACTTCTTTTTGGTTTGTTGTATTTTTTTCTGCTTTAATTTTTTTTTCTTTTAATGAGAAATGCCTTGGTTTTCAGGTCCTAGTAGCTACAGAGGAGCAGCAAAGCCATATTTGCATGTATTAGGCATCCAGCTTGCCCTCTTCATCCACACAGGGCAATCCATATCCATTTATCTCCACAAATTAGGTGTTTGAGGAAGTGGCCTGGTTATGCCATCTCTTCCTTGCTCAGGTCTGTCCTGTTATTGCGATAAGTAGCATGTGTAACAGGCCAGGAAAAGCAGCAGCATCCTTGTCAGTTAGGTAGGGGTATTTTCCTTTACTTTCAATACTATACAGGATAGTGGTAGAGGCAGGAGCGGTGCTGGCAAAGGGAAAAGTGAAGAATTCATCCTCTTCTTACTACCAAGTTTGACACACCAATCACATAAGCTTTCCCACTGTTTCTTGCTTACTATTACATTCAGTTTGAATCTGCATCTCAAGGGAATCAGATGTTAAGAAAACAGATATTGACAAAGTATATTAACATACATCAATCTGGAAGAAAGATGGACAAACTTTGATGAGAACATACTCAGTGATTTAAAATAGCATTATTTACGTGGAGGTTTGGGCTAAGAGCAGTGTTCTATGAATTATGATCTCAAGTAAACAAGTCTTTTCAAGTGGATTCAGAGTGCTCAAGTGGTCTGTATAAAAAATATTGACTACTCAGCTGAAGAGAGGAAAGTAGTGAGCTACATCACAGGGGTCTGTCCCTTTCTATGTTTGTTTTATGTATCCTTGGAGAATGAATATAAGGAATGAAACATTGCTTTATAAGTAGGCCTGTTTGGGAAACAAGGATATGGGCCTCGTTAAGTGGCTGGTGAACAGCTCTGGTATTGTTTCATGGCCTAGGATGGGAGAAGAATCTTCCATTATCTTGTTTCCTGTGGAGCCCTCTGTTCATCTTCCTTGTTTCAATGCAGAGCCCTGTGACTAGGACTGTGCTGCAAGATAACTCACTGGCCCCACAAGGCTAGGTAATAGTTCTGTATGTGCTGTACTGTTTCAGTCCTCTTAACACGGAATGATAGCTCTTATGGGGAAAAAGGGTGTTGTTATTAAGTTAGCTTTCTTTAACAAGCCATTGGTCCAATCCAATATAAAAATCAATGTTTTTCAGAGCTTCACAATGAAGAAGTATAATGGTTTTTTTTATTGGTTCTAGCCCTGAGCTGTCTTGTCAAACATCAGCAAAATATTGTTCAAAATCTCTTATCTAATCAGAGGCTTATGAGTTTAACGTGATGATTTCCAAATACCAAGGAACCTAAATGATACAAAATCTCTGAACGAAAGAAAACAGTGAGTTGTGAGACAGAAATTTTAATTATTCATTGCCTTAGCTGGCAGTTTTCTCAGTTAAGTTTTTATTTATTTTTTTAAACATACATTGAAAACTCCTGTTCACTTTCCAGAGATGAACACAAATGAGGATAACAACTAGTAATATCAAGTAAATGACCTTATGGTTTCCACAAATCAGGACAGTTTTATCAGCCAGTAAAGTTCTAGATCATTAATTAATGTAGAACAGCACTACTTACTTTCTTTCTCTTCAGAAAATTGTGTAAGAGAAACACCTGAATTTTAACCAAGGCTTATTGCTGAGAAAAGTAGTGAAAAATGTTTGCATAATCTAGGTCTGAGATTCTTTTGTTGTATTTATTGTAATACATAATATTAATCACTGTCTCATGTTAAAATCATAGTGCTTTGAACAATATCCCAGACAAGAGGAGAAAAATGCCTAGTGTCGTTCTATCAAATCTCCTTCTCTTGTTATTATTATTATTTTGCAAATTAGTCATTTGGATGTAATCTAGGTTTTGAGAAATTCACCTCCATTTTGTTATATAAACAAAAGTCGAACAACAAAGCTAATTGCTATTCAAAGCACAAGGCATATTTTTTTTTTAATGTTTTCTCTCAATTGTACTTATACTTGTTTTTTTGAAAGAAAAGAAGACCAGCTATAAAACCCTGGGGCACTTGAGACCTCTTAGAATTCTGTATTTATCTTTCTGTAACAGCGAACTCTAATTTCCAATTTGATGTTTCTTTTTAATCAGCTGATTGGTCATTGAAATGAAGTAAAGTATATGACATAATTTTATGTGGAGTTTAAACAGTACATTGTGAGGTAATTTTCCTTGGGGAATACAGAGAAATTCTGGGCTGGGTTTGGTACAGAAAAAAAGAGAACAGGACAAAAGCCAGAACAAAGTTCATTTCAAAAGGTTTTTTTTTGCTCAAGCTGAAGAGGAAGCTAAATCCTTACTCTGATACCCTAAGTCAAAGCAAAACAGCAGAATCAACCTAAGAGATACCTAAACTTGACCAGCAACTGGAACAAGAATTTTTCTGGATCTGCACAGCATTCAAATCAGCAGAGACATTAAAGGAAAAAAAGAAAAGTAACTTTTCCCTTGGGAGATTTAAGAAGTTATTTTAGCTTAGTTCATTTTAGCTTGTTTCATGCACCGTTTTTGTCTTTGTCTTTTTTTCTTCACCAGCTGGGAATTAAAATGTTATTCAGTGAACATTTATTTCTCAACTCAGGCTAAATAATTCAAGTTTGGATTCTTATTGAGGTAATTTCACTATTCCTTGCCCACTAGAACATCTTATCCTCAGATTTGCAGTCAATTAGTTATTCTGAGCAGTTTGGGAATAGCTGTAGCTATGAGGCACTCTGTTGCCACTTTAGCCATCCAGGAAACTTGATATGCCATCCAGCAACCATGCTGGATAATCAGAGATGGAGAAATAAATCTGCATTATTTTAGTTGAAAATCTGCTATGAATTTTAAAATGGCATTGATTTTTGAGTGAATAATGTCTCTAAGTTTTGTGTAAATACATCTTGTCATCTTTTTTTTCCCCACTGTTTTTTTCTTTTTTTCCATTGTAGCAGAGCAAGCATTGCAATTGAGTCCCAAACTTTTTTCAAATGAATCTTGGTGGATTCATAACGAGTATACTTTTGTATATGTTTAGAAAAACCACATAGTTTTAGGGCCTAGTCCCTCAGCCTGTCATTTAAATGTGAAATCTGATTGCCTTCAGTGAGACTCTGCGTTTCATCTAAAAATGTCTATTTGGAGAGATACAGAAAACACAAATTAATGGATTTTCAGTGCTTCATTTTAATATTTGTTTAAAAATAAATTAAAAAACCTAAACCCCTCCTATGCCATAAACCCTCCCTACTTTATTATAAAATAAATTGTCTTTTATGGAGTACTCTTTAGAACAGATTCAGAAATCTCAGTCTTCCTGATGTCACATGACATTTCTGTAACATTCAGACCTCAACTATAGCCCTAACCACATATGTTCAAAGTCATGTTTCACAAAGAAAATGGAAATACTTGATGAACTCTAGTAGCCCAGTGGCAGTATTTCCTAATCCCAGTAGGAATTTGGATTTTTCAGGCTGTCTTGAAATGACGAAATCAAGGTGGTTCTATTTACTACAAAAGCAAATGTTTTACAAAATTAGAAACAATGAAGAAAATTATTACTTATGATAGAATAGAAACACTAAATTTCTATGTGACACTTAAAATGCATAGGTATTAATAGAATACACTAAATAATTTTTTATATACAGACATATGTATGATTATCTCCTCTTCCACCTTCTTTCTTAATGTAAACTAAATTCTCATCTTCAGCTTTCAAAATGTAGTTTCCTGTTGTATTAGAACTTCTTTGAAGTATCAAATCCCTTATTGATTAATAATAGTTAGAGCCTTTATGAGCATCTTGATTATTTAAAATGATGTTTTTTTTCAAATACATCTATCTATTTTCTGAAATATAGCTTTCTGAAGTATTAGGCTTCCATACATTTCTACTTTTAAAATGAGGATTACTTTTTTCAGGTTTTGAGGGCTACTGTATTTTCATAGATATATCTATACTCTTGCAATACCAAAATACCTTGCTTTCCCAACATTTGCAAATTACTGATGAATGGACTTCAGTGTCATGGCAAGCTTATTAATGTAACTAGGAATTGATGTAGGCAATACCAAGAGTAAAATACAAGTCGTGTATCTGTGGGAATAACATTAGAAAGCATCTTAAGTACTTTAGGGAGTTATGCATGCATATCCACACATATGTGAAAATATTAACTGATCAAAATGAGAAAAAAAGTGCTTTAGGAACAAAGGAGATTATGACTGGGGGAAAGAAAGAAACCTGCCTAGTTTTTAGATGTCTCTTGCAATAACTTGCTGACAGTACTAAAGATTAATCTACTTCATTCTGTCCCAAGTCCTCCACCCAAAGACTACTTTTCAGCATATAAAGAGGCATGGGGAAGTAGAATTTTTCCAATTTCTTATCTTTGTTGCATTGTGAAGGATTTAGGATTAGCACCAATGCCTAACTATCAAAGGGAGAAATAGTGTTACAAGTAGTGACAATCTCACAGCACTCATTTCTGAGCTTCAATCAAGTAATATAGTTTGCCATTTCTGATATGATTTATTTTCTCAAACAATATGGACAATCCAGGATGAAAATTACATTTTGTCTTGTATGTGTTTATTCAGGGTGCTAAGAAACTGTAGCTTATCTATTACTACTGACTTCTGACAACAAGATAAGGGAACTCCAACCTTAACCTGTTTTCTTCTTTTGAGCTTATTATTTCAGACCAAATACATTTATTTTACAGAACTTCAAAATTTTGATTCTTTGGATGTTGTGTTTATGTGGTGAAGCTTGGTCAGATCGGAAAGACATTGTGTCCTCATTCCCAGACTTGAGTACATACAGTGGTCATTCCCCAAGGAAAACAAAATCTGCAGCCCTAACACTACTTATGTTCTTCACAAGCAGACAGCTGCCTTTGGATACAGTCTCTTGCTACCAGAAGGTTGCTGTGTGTGGACAGAAAATCTCTGTTCTGATCACAATTAACAACTGTTGAGCGGGAAGATATAGAAGAGATCTGAGCTAAAATGGAAATAGTGGGGAAAAAATAATGAGAGAAAAAGATGTATACTCTTCAAAAAAATTTTTTTTGTGTGTGTCTTTGAGAGTTCTTTGGTCACCCTTTGGCAACAGATTCCTTTAATTAAGAAACAGAATTTTTTTTTGGCTTTGTGAAGCTAGATATTTTTAACAACATAAAATGTAATGCTAACATTTTCAATAATCTACCACTGCATAAATTGAAGTACAGTTTTGATTAACTCTAGAAATCATAATATTATCTTGTCTATTTTCATGCTCTGTAAAAGGCTCTAAAATGGTAGGATCAATTAGTTTTGATTTCCATACCAATCAGTCCAGATGGTTCCCATTATTTTCTGAGGATAGCTGCAAATTGAATTTTTTGAGCCCAGAATTCACGTTATGAAAAAGGTGATACTTTTTGTGCAATAATCAGAGCTGCAGATGGCCTAAGCTCACAATTTTTCAGACTTGAAAACAAGTTTGAAAAGTAAAATCGACTATTTCAGAGAAAGGAAAATTTTTTTGCATTCTTTTCAGAGGAGGTGGAAAAATGTTTCCTTAGATAATTTCATAAATGATGTACATGCTATGTTTTTCGAAGGTATTAGAAATGACGACGGATGATTATGTGTACCTTACTGTAAGAAAAGCAGTGATTTGGGCCAGAAGATATTAGAGATGCTCCAAAAATATTTATATAGCTGAACAAGATCTATGGTCTGATTACTGTTCATAGAATCATTTGAGTTGGAAGGGACCTTTAAATGCCATCTGGTCCCAGTCCCTTGCAACAAACAGGGATACCTACAGCTATATCAGTTTTCTCAGAGTCCTGTCCAGCCTGACCTTGAGTGTCTCCAGGGATGGGGTATCTAGCACCTATCCAGGCAACCTGCTCCAGTGCCTCATCACTCTTATTGTAAAAAAACCCTTTTCCTTGTATCCAGTCACTGTTATTTTTATCATCTCAAAACAACCTGCTTCTCTGCTGGTGATATTAGACAAGAGTTCTCTAAATCTACATAGAAAGAGGATCCCTCAAAATCCACCATGATGTTATAATTTGTCTGAACAGCATTTGATAACACTCCCTTACACATAACATTCAAGCAGTTCTTTAGAGTATCTGAATCTTAAATAGCTGCTTTATTTCATGTATGTTTCTTGGATCCATGAATAATACAAATACATCGTAGCCCTCCTATGATGCAGAAACCTATTTGCGTCAGTTTGGCCTGGGACTAGTGTTGCAATGCTGATTGTACATTACACTGTTACCCTTGGGAAATAGGAAATGCAAGAAGTGCATACACACACTGATTATATATAAATGTGTATTAAATCTATATATATATTATCCTTATGTTTATCTTCAGTATATATCTACATATAATATCTTCGAATGTACTGTTATCTTCCGATGAAAAGCTACTTCAAATTTCTTCCTGTAAGTATTTTACTTTGTGTAACTCAAGAGTGAGTTTGAAGCATTCTCAGCTGGCTTGCTGAGACAAGTAGTAGACAAAAGGAACCGGAATTTTCAAAAAATTGTAGCATTACTCTGCTACAATATAGCAAATGTAGCTAGCATTGGGCTTTGCAGTATTTGGCTTCTGGTAGAAAGTTTCTCTTTGCATGCCAATAACTATCAGGCACTTACTCCTCTTTTACTCAAATATGCTTTCCCAGTTCCTTGATTTTATTTTAACATTCTTAGCCTCATTTCCTATGAAAACATGATTTCTGCGATTATATCATCAGCCTTTCTTTCTTCCTCTTTAATAATGATTGAATCCTCTGGCTAATTGCAATCCAAAATAGGTAGATGGACAGAGGTTTCAAAAATAATTAAAGTCTTACAATCTTTCTGAAAGCAAGCAGCCAAGGAGAGGAGTTTAGAATCTGGATGTGCCTGATGGAGAGAATGGCAGCTGTGAGTGTGTAGCTAATTAGACACTGGCAAGCCCACAACAGTGAGGTATAAATGTCTCCATGGCTGGAAAAGAGCTTCTGCAGGACCTCGTACCTTCTCAGACACCAAGATAATTGCAGCCCTATAATTAGGAAATAAAGCTTGTTTTCTTGGAACTTGGGAAGGCTGACCTATCTAGCTATTATCATTAGTGGGAACCAGATGCTGTTCTCATAGTTGATTTTTACAAATTCTTCTAAGAAATCAACTGTTAGTTGAAAAATCAGCTGCTGAAAACCAACTTTATTATGCCCTGCAAAGTTTTACATTTGGATACTCCTGCTTAGAGAAGCTATGAAGTAAATGAGACTGAGTGGAAAGACTAATTGAGCCCTTCAGAGACTGTCAGACCTGAGAACTAATAAACACCTCGTGACGTCAGTAGAGGTAATTGGCCTGCAGCTACTGAAGACTCTGGGAGATGGCTGAGTTTTATGGGAAAAAAAAAAAAAAAAAAGAAAAAAATATATCAATCTGTCTTGAGCAAAGATCAGAATGCCTTGAGCGTGAATTACTGACAACAGGTCATGCTATCATGTACCTGTGCTTGGAGACTGATAGATGGCAGAAAACTTACTAGAAAATTAAAAATGAAGGCTTATATAGTAACAAAATATTGCATAATAAAAACTTAGCTGTGTGTAGGGCAGGTAGAAATGACCTTATTTTGCAAAACTTGACTTGTCTTTGATTATTATGTGATAAACACAATTGAAATGAGTTATATGCAATTTTATTCTGATACTGCAGAATTATGGTCATCCTTTTAATTGCAACTTATCTGAAACAAAATATCCGGAGAAATGCCAGAGAACTGTGAAACAAAAAGTATTATAAATTCCTGTTTCTCATGATAGTGCCGCAGTAGCTGACACCTGCTGGCCTCCATGGCTCAGAGGTTACCATAATCAGAGCAGCCTGCAGCCACTGGTAGCCATCAGTTTATGCAGCACGGTGTGAAAAATCACTCTACCTCCCACCTGAACCAGGTAGTGTCACCCTTAAAGGACTTTCATTCTCCGAGGCTAACCTCTTGCTTACCTTTTTTGGAGGATTTCTCTGACTGACATAGTATAACATCCAAAGGTATGAAGTGTCTTGTAGCTTCCATGGTGCCCTTATATTTTTATATAATTCCTAATGGTTGTTTCTCCTGTTTTACATTAGGAAACAATGCTGCAGTTGAAAGCTATTGGATATTCAGTGTAATTAATGCTTCTCATATTCTACTTATGTAAACCAGAGCCAGGAGAATGCTTACAATAAATCAACCTCTTTTGTAGCAGACGTGAACAGGGCTTGCATGCCAGCACATCTCTGGTTTACAATCAGTCATGCTGTGCCCTAGAGCTGCAGAGGTTTCTTGGGCTGAGCTGTGCAGAGCACAGCCTTACTTACATAAGAGCTGCTGTTCCCAAGTGCAGGCACACCCCTACAGCAGCTGAAGTGCAGTAGTAACTTGTGCACTGTATCCTTAAAAAGGGCCTTTGGAGAAAGCTGCGATCACAGTTGATGCACAAGAGTGACTGCTTTTAAGTAATGTGTGTCACAGGGCATTGCACTGGTACAGACAGCCTCTTCAACCCTTGCCAGGGCATGGAGGAGTGAAATGCACTCTGGACACTTTTTGCATCCCATCTCAGCTCTCTTCAAAGCCTCAGGGAGGAGTGAGCCTCCTGTCATTAGATGAATGTTTATTACAGTATGTATGATCAGGGGCCTCATTACAATTAGTTAATTTTTACAATTGGTTAAGTTTTTTGTAGGTTGTCACTGCTCATGATGTAAAGCTGCAAATGTCTGAAGGATGCCTGCCTGTTATACCTTTGTGTGAACAGGGCGATGAAAATAGTGGGTCTTGAGGAGAAGATGAGAAGTGAGACCAAAGTCCATAACTCTCTCTTTGGGTTGTATGTGCCAAAAAAGGTAAACCCCAAAAAATTAAAAATGAAAGGTAATGAATAATGGAGAAGAAAGTAATGATGATCTGTTCTTATTAACTCAGTACCTCACTGTCTCTTCAGTAATTTTGCAGGCAAAATTGCTTCTTTTGGAGCAGTTTGAGGGTTGCTGTGTGGGAAGAAGAAGCCCCATGCACTAGGAGTCCTGTGCTTAGTGATACTCAGAGAGAAAAGGGAGATGCTGCAACAAGTAGGAGTGGATGAGGACAGGAACGTAAGGTCTAGGTGTAAAAGATCTACCCTCACTGTTGAGCAGTGAGAAACTGAAATCTGAGGAACAGTTGATAATTATTTAGAAAAATGTTATACTGTCATGAATTTGTTTAGACTTTAAATCTTTGCTTGGATTTTCAGTATAGATTCTTGGATATCTGGGTCAGGGACTATCTGTAGCATGTACAGCAGTGAGTGACAGATGGTGAATGTCTGCAGAGGAAATAGGGACAATGAATGTTCTTTCTTTATCAACAATCCGTATGTTTCATAGTTCATTATTCAAAAGCCTAATAGAGGAATATGTATGCATGTACTTTCATTCAAATAGTGTATATATGTATATACATACAAATATGATATGATTTGTTGCTTCCATTTTGTCAGTTGAATTGATTTGGTAGGCCTGTGGTTTAATAAAGCTAGATCTTAATCACAGAAGTTAATTTTATTCCAGCAATTGATATTATATTTTGTCTACTCTGAGTGTGTAGCTGAAAACTTAGAAAATTTGAGATAAATTTTAAAAGTGCAATAAAACACTGAAAATATAATTTTGTCATGTAAATTTTACACAGAATAGTATGAATTCATATCATTCACATTTGAGTATTAATTTATTCACTTCCTGTACAAAACACTTCTACACATGAACTGTCTTTATTGTCAGTTCACAAATGATTGGCATTCCTTTTATCCTCATATACTGTAGTTCATACATAAATATTTGTTCCTATTTGTACAATCTGTCCTTGAGTACTGCTGAAAGAGAATGTTTGAAAGTGTAACTTTCCGTTCTCCTTTATCTGGAGACTATAAAAAGAATATAAACATGTTTTTGTGCATGATCTGTAATAAGTTAATTTTCATCATCTACAGTGTTAGAAAGTTTAGGTGATAGAAACCTGTTCAAAAAGATAAACTATCCCTCGGTTTTATATTTAAATCCTTACATGCAACAGATTATAAAAGCTCCCGATGATGTTTTTGACCTTATGATTTTCAAGGAAACACAAATGCATGGATCTTTGATGCTGAACAGAAATAACATCAATCTGATTCACTAGAGTTGGAAATGATTTCACCAAATAGCACCACTATGATCTGAATAGAATAGCTCAAAATAATGTGCACATGAATAGTAACTGAACAGTATTTTAGCACTATCAAATTGTGTTATATATGTTATAGTCTTTTACAACCTATTCCATAGTATTTTGGCATGAATAGGTGTTAAATGCTTAACTGCCTTACCAAAGCAGCAGTAAAATTAAGTTGCACTGCACATATAACTCACTGCACATTTTCTAAGAGAAATCAATCAGCCTGACAAAGTGAATACACCAACTGGTTTAGCAGCTAAACATCCCTGTGGCCAAGGCAATGAACACAATATGGAATGCATCTGTAACAGATGAATATAGTCAGATTTCAGTCTATAGTATTTTTCTTTTACTTTAATAAATTAATACAGAGGAGGGAAATAGTTCCATATTCTGGTGAACTCTTTTGTAATCCATTTTCACAAATCACAGCTATCACAATTTACACGAGTACTACAACTGATGAGTACCTGGCAGGATCATTCATTAACCTTTGGTTCAAAAGTGATGAACACACGTTGTTCTGTAAGGAGGATGAGGTCAAGCACAGTACCCCCCATTTAAAACAATAAGTGAAACCTGCATCCTTCCCTATAGGCTGCAAATAAAACTGAGACCAATGGTGGTACTTGAACAGATCACAGATTCAAAGGTCAGGAAATTTGGAGGATTCTCTGCAAACTTTGGAATTGGTGTTCTTGACTCTCAAATGGAATTTGACCTTTAAAGTACTAAAAAAGCCTTGTCTCTTGAAAACAGAGACTCCTGATGCCCAAGCACTTCCAATCCCTTCCAGAGTTAATGGAGCAAATATTTGCTCATGGATGTAATCTGCTGCTGATTTAGGATTGCTTCTAATACGTATCCTCAGATGAAAGTTAATCATATTATAGTTGACTCATATGGGTAGAATTAAAGTAAAGAAGTTTTAAAAGGTCTATGGGAATGTCAGAGAATCCGAGAAAGAAAAATATAGACTTGCTGGAAATATGCCTGATTTGACCCTTCTCTGAATTTTTCCCATAAGTGATAGTAAGCAGTATTGATATTTTGCCCGGAACTCTTACAAATAAATATATATTTTCTAAATAAATATATGTAGTCATACATATATATATAAATATATATAGTCATATTAAAAAATGTAACCTCTTTAGCCATTTAGGTAAATCTCACGTAGAACTTAACTCTATGTTGTATACAATTTTTAAACTTCCTATTTCAGTAACATGATTTTGGCTACTCAAAGCTCTGCAGGAATCAACTGAGTTAGAGGTCAGCTCACCGTCACTCTGTATCGCTTCACCACTAGAACGTACGCATTTCAATTCTGACAGAGGCAGAGTACCTCCGTCTCTTTAGGACTTCTCAAATGCCCTGTCTCTTCAGATTTCATTTTGAGTAGGGTCACTGCCATGTTCTGTGCAGGCTGTGAAAGGGCATATTGCTGCCCATTTGCTGAATCCTGTCACTGTTTTGGCTGAAGTTTATTATATATATATAGAAGTCACTTAGCTTGTTGGAATTCTCATCAGTTAAAGATCAGTGTATTTGTTTAGGAATGTTGTTTTAGAAGTAGGGAGAAATATTACATTACTTGTATTCAAACAGCTGAAAAATTTTGTTTCATATTAGCATAGTTTGTTTTATATAGACAACTAAACACTTCAGTACTGAGCTACAGAGGCTTAAGGAATTATGTTTTTCTCTGTATCGTATATTAGAAGTGGTTAGGGATGTTTAATTTCTTAGATATTAATTTAGGTCCTCCATTTGTTTTAGTGATATGACATTAGAAAATGGCTTTCTTGAACATAACATTTCATTTTTCTTGTAATCTCTGCTTGAAGCAGCAACAGTCTTTAGTTTTTCTAGACAAAACTCATGAGTACTCTATCCTCCTTAATTTTTCCTATTTCTGTGGAAATCTTAGAATTTGTAAAACACATTTTTCACATTGAAAAAAATTACTTTGTAAAAATGGTTTTAAACAGGGACTCGGGTAGCTGTCAAAACAAAATTGATTAGTAAATAAAAGGAAAATATGACTTGAAGTGAAGAGGATAGCAATTTTCTTTCTATTTAGTTCAGGAGCCACTGAAAAGGGACAGTTGTAACTTGGTGCAATGTTATGAATGTAAGAATAGTGTTGTGATGGTATCTTTGAAATAAAACTGAAATAATTACATTTTAAGTATTATTAAAGACCTGAACTGAAGCATGCAAACCTTACTCTAGGGAGGAACAAAGAGAATGAAAAGAAAAAAACGTGGTGTATTACCTACAACCAGTCTGACTGGAAAGCAGTATAGCTTAACAAATTGGGTCTGAGGCAGGGAATGAGAAAACCTAGTTTCTGGTCTCAGTACAGCTGATGACTAATGGAGTGACCCTACTGAGTCATTTCGAGTCAGTGTGTCACCGGTTTCAGACTTGGACTGGAAATGCTTTTGGGAAGGGACTGCCTTCTTCATAAGGTCTGCATAGTACCAAAACAAATCTGGGGATTCTGTGGTAATACTCTGAGATAAAACCTTTGCTAAAACACGAGGTGACCCTGAACTAAATATTCTAAGAGAATCACAAACATTATAAAGCAATCTTTTTCTCTGTTTCACTTTGTGCCCTTACAGACACTTTCTTGCCTCCATGTAAGAACAGACATTCAGGCTTCAAAATGCCTCAGCAGAGGCCGTCTTCAGTATAGCTGTTCCTCTTCAATTTTGCACCCCAGAATATTTCAGTCTTTCAGATTTTGAGGTCTTTAATTACATGCTGTCACTGAAGTAAACCTCTGAATCTTCTTATTTTAGTTTAAGTGGGAGGTTTAAAAAAATGTAAGGCAACTTTTATGTACAGTGTTCCTGTCCTGAAATCATAGCAGTTCCTTTATTTATTTATTTATTTACTTATTTTCAGATTATTAAACACCGACTTCAAAATACTATTTCTTCAGAGGCTTGTCTACCTTCAGAAATGCTGAAAGGCATTTCTCACTTTAGAAACATTTCCTCTTCAAAATAAGATATTACACAATAAGCACACACAAAATCTAATTTCAAACACTGAAAGGATTTATCTGTCTTAAGTTAGCAGGAGATATAAACTTGACAGGGAAAAAGTGATGCTTGTCTCATTTGATAACACAGCTACTGCTCTGCAATTGGCTTGCAGTTTCTTATTTAAGTCCCTGGCCAGAAAAAAAGGAGAAAATAAAACCTTTGATCATCATGAAGTTCAGGTCAGTCATATACAACAGTGAATTCAGGACAAGAACACTATCAGATCATTAACAAAAAGTCATTCTTAAAAATCCAAAAAGTTAAATTCCTTTGAAATCTGGGGAGAAAATGAAAGTTGCTACAACTTTATTTTCCACAGGTCTTAATGGTTACCTGAGACTACAAAACATATACTTCCCAGGAGTTGATTGAAGCTCTTCTGAATACTCATAAAACTCAGGGGACTTGCTCAGCTTTCTCCTGACTCACTGTGTTCCTGCTTGGTAGTCTGATGGCCCACAGTATTTAAACTGTTTTTACAAAGCTCCCTGAGAACGTCCCAATCATCTACCTGTTCCTGCTGCCCTTTGAAGAAGATTCTTACTTCACACACAATTCTGGCTCAGGAGTTCTGTCAGTTCATCTTTACTGTATTCTTAAAAATCTTCTTGGTTTTGCCAGGTTCCATCTCTTTCTTTGCCAAGCTTTTGGAAACGTTCAAATATACTCAGAAAGATTGTGTCAGAAACACTGATTTCAGTGGGAATCCAAATGATCCAATTGAATTTATGTTTTCCATCTGTAAACCTGAAAACCATCATGAACGTGGAATCTGTCCATAAGAAAACATATCAAGATTTTTTTGTCTTGATATTCTGAGATATCAAGGAGTTCATATAATATGAATTGACTGAAAAAATGAATAATAAAATGAATATGACTGAACGTTTACAGAGACCAGACAGTGAGGTGGATGTCCATACAGATTTTTACAAGTCCAGCATGTAGGCTCTTCTACATTGCTGGTGAAAATATATGGGAAATGATGGTAACTATGCAGAGAAATAGTGTTTGGTAGCAGAGAATTACTCAGTCAAGTGGTGTTATTGTGCCTTTTGTATATGTTGTACTTTCCATGGAAATAAATAAGTCGCATTACTTTCGGAGCAACCTGCATAAATCCCTCCATCGTTTTTTCTTTCTCCCTCTCACATACTCTCAAGTATACATATGAAAATCTTGTTTCATCTTGGGTCAAGTTACACTGCTTCTTATTAGCCACCCTTTTTGGAGAAGAACAACTGTAGATAAATTTATCGGAGATATAGTAATTTAGTCTGTCAAACATATTAAAACAGACTTCTTTATGCATATGTATAAAATATATGACTGCAAGTTTTTCCAACTGATGACTTACAAATAAAAGGGTTTCTGCTTCATAAGCAAGCACTGACTACCACATATCTCAATTTTTAAATGCATCATGCTTATAAAGACCTGAAACAAACATGAACGTTAAGTAACGGGCATTTTATAGTCTAGAAAATATTCCTTAATTCCTTGTATACTTTGATTGTGTGCTCACATTTTCACTTGCTCAGGTATTGTATTTTTATTTTGACTGCATTTCAGTCCCATTTAATAGACATGCCAACACGAAAGCAATCCAACTATGTGACATCCAGTTTTTCAAAATAGAGTTTTTAAATTGAATAGTTTTTTTTTCCCTTGGGGAAAAAAAAAATCGGAGTGAATAAGTGGTGTAGTGTTAGAAAGGAGATGTTGTGTTTCATCTTAGAGATTTGGCTTTGGTTTAATGCTTGTCACACGATGCCTAAGACATTCTGTTTTGCTTAACTTTCTTCTACTTTTATTTCCACAGGAAGGCTTTTGACAGCATCATTTATAATAACGGTGAAGAACTCAACTAATTGGATAAAACTCTGTAAGTCTGTTAACAGCACTTGCATTTCTTCAGTACACTCAGTCTTAGAGAGTTTGAAATAGAAAAAGATCATTCAAAGACAAAGTGGTCTGTTTTGCAAGTCATATATACCCTGAGAGCTTATCAGCATTTCAGGGCTACATTTCACAGGAATATGTATTTTTAAATGTGACTTAATAATTCTAACTGTGCACTTCAAAAACTCTGCAGATAAGTAGATTTGTGAAGAACTGATGGAGCTGAAAAGCTTCTAAAGTCAGCTGATTAGAGTTTGGGTATCCTTGCAGAGCACAGATCTCAATGTAGCAAAGGAATGTATGGAGAAAAGGAGAAACGGTAGTTTGTTTTTTTTTCCAGGGTGGTTGTTTAATTTACCTAATTAAAGGTCCTGTGTCTGCTTACTCTTTGAGAGCACATCTACCTGTTATGGGCACACTGCCTCTTCACAGGTGTTTTCTACTGGTACTTCTCCCACTTCCACTGCAGATTTTTTAAATTCTACTTTCTTCCATAACTATATTACAAGGCTCTTCCTAAAATCTGTCCCTTTAATTAGGTCTTCCCTGATTTCTTCTTCTCTTCATCATAGTGTAAATTTGTGTCATTTTCTACGCATTTGTTAGGAACTCCACAATAAAAACTTATTTTACCTGTGATTGCCCCTCTTCTGTAAACTTTGACTTGATTTCCTAGTTGTCTCTTGGATTACACTAATGGTGGTTTAAATATTGTTTATCTACATTTCTGCTAGGTCATGGCCATTTCTTAGCAATACATCTTAAATAGTGTCTTACAACCCAAACAGGAGGAACACAGATTATTTGGATTACCAGTAGATGCATACCTTCTAGTCACTGAAGTAATCCTGGGAGGAGGCTGGCTATAAACACAGGTAATGTGTAGCCATGGTCAGAACCAAAGAAAGGTCTCTCAGGATTCCTAGAAACCATGTTCCTCGCTCTGTTCTTCATTGATTTATCCATGAAAGCCAAGAAACAAATAGGCAAAATCTACTCTAAAAGCTCCATACAGCCGTGACTGATCAAAGTTTTTAAATGAATGTTTCCCACTGTGCAAGCTTTCCCCAGTCTCTCATGGATCAACAAACTTGTTATTTTCCCTCACTTATCCTCTGTCTAATGAATTAAAGTAATTAAACTTGTCTAAAAGATTGTGCTTTCTGCATTTTGAGAATAATTTATTTATACCTTGAAGCTATTTTACACAGTCTAATGTTCACCACTGAGAACTTGTTGTTCTGAACATTCATAGTTGATTATGTTGTCCTGCTATGAGTATGGTCTACCACAATTATCTTAATTTATTTTATGTAGATATATTTTTAAAGGTTGGGATTTAAATTACCTTTTCTGTGTCTTGCTTCTTAGACACTGTTGTGTTGTCTCAGAAAAATTATTCAGTGGAAACAGTTAAGCTTGGCCATGACTTCTCTGGGCTCATCACTCCCTTTTCTATTTGCTTTGTGGAACTTGTCTATCACTGAGGATTACCAGCCCTGTCTTTCCTTTTGAGGGTAAGGGAAAATGACAGCCTCTTTGCTGCTAAAACAATGCTAACTTCAACTGCTTTGGAGAAACTTTGAGATTTACTAACCACATATTAATCTCTAGGATTATTGATATTACTTTTAGTTGGCCTTGCTGTAGCTGGTTCGTTTAACTTTGAGGTTGTTTGTCAGAGAGTTCAGCAGTGAGGTCCTGGTGTTGCCTCTATTGGGTTAGTAAGAAATATAGGAAGGGTGAGTGAGTCCTCCTGCTATGCAGAAATGTGGGGAGCAGAGTGAGCTGGGAACAGGGATAGTTGCCATTCAACCCAGATCTGCAGACAGATCACAGACATGGAGTATGCAGAGCTTCAATATGTGAAGGAATGATCTGCAAACTAACTATAAGTAAAAGCCATAAGCAATTAAATGGGGATAATCTACAGTAAATTTGTCCCAGCACTGCTTTTCAGAAATTGCTTGGAAGAGTCAGTACAGGCTTGTGTGTTCAGATTTCATCTGTGAAACTGCAAACTGGTTTGATTCTTGGTAAATTAATAATATTTTTCATATTAACAATGACAAAGTTTTCTGATCCAAGAGATCGTTTCTTGGAAAAGAACAGGAAGCTAATGCTAAAGTCAGTAAGAAGACATTCAGCTCTTTCAATAAAGCACATTATATTCCATCAGAATAGTAGGTTTAACAAATCAGTAATTCCAATTTGTCAAGTTATAGTTAAGAAGTTAATCAATAGCCTATCAAGTGCACAAAATTCTCATTTTACAATTACAAAATTTGAACAAGGTTATGCATCTTTTATTCTCTTCTCTAACACCAAACATGGAGAAATGAAGAGAGATCCAATTCATTCCCCTGCCCCAATCCCCATCCCCCCCCCACCCCGTGGCTGTAAAAAGTCATTAGACTTTATTTCTAGACATTTCTTTTTCATCCAGTTCATTCAAAGATTTAATTTAAGTTACAGTGAGTGATCATTTCATACTGATAGTTGTGCTTATGCTGATCTTTGACAAAACTTCTCTGGACTTTATTACCTCCTCCTTTGTGCTTGGCTAGATTGAACTGAGCAGGAGTGCCTTATTTATATTACTTACACAGGTTTCTCATAAAGTACAAAATCAAATACTGTATTGGATAAAAGTGGCAGATGAGACCTGAACACAGGAAATAGTGAAACATTGCAGAAATAATGTTGAAGTGCAGCCATCACTAAAATGTTACAAAAAATAGTTAAATAATCTCACACATACTGAAAAAAAGGGTATTATGAAATACTGTATCTTCTTACATAGACTATGTATAACTTGATTTTAGGCATAGATTGTAGTGTGTGATCCTGTTTCACTTGGAAGCTAAAGAAAGGACTTTATTAGAATGTATCTGTACCTCTGTTTTTGGTCATGTTTTTTTTCTAGGGAAACTGAGGCATTGGAGTGTCCTATGTGCCTTCATATGTAACTAGGACATGGCCAAGGCTCAGGAACACACACAGCTGAAGGGTTTCATTTTGCCTTTTAAATGCAATAACCTATTCCTCCTCCTTATTTATATATTTGTTTGTTTGTTTGTTTTGTTTTGTTTGTTTAAAGCAGTGATGGACTTAGAACGTGATCCAAGATCATGTAATTTATTTGGGTAACTTACGATTGATTTCAATGGCCTTTGAACCAATTACTAGTACTGCATGTCTGTCTTAAATCTGCACAAGAGAAGGTGATATACTTAAAAAGGCATTTTTACAGAATGCATATGGTGCAGTTTAACAAATAGTGTGTAGTTAGTACATGCATTTATTTTTAAATTCAGTAACACTCATACACGAAACTAGAAAGAAAAATTGGCACAATATTTAAATGGGGTAACTACCAATAATTTTGAAATAATAACAAAACATTAAGAATAGATATCAGTGGTTGGTTGATTGCCCAAGATTTTAACTATGGAGTACTTTATTCAGTTAGCTTATTGGACTTATTTACTCTTTATGTTGTCTTAGTGTTTATAGGCTTATATCATGTCTGTGCACTTGCAAAACTAATTTGGACTTATGTTCTGTGACAAATGGATTTAAAGAAGACATTTCTCACTGAAAATTCTCTGTACTGCACTCTGAAACTGTTGTGCTTTTTTTTTTTTTCCCCTCCTTAAATCTTCTTCCTATCCAACTTTGGAATTTAGAAAAGTGACTTTCATATCCTTTAAAAACGAATCTCTCTTTGTTCCCTGACTGACAGGTTCTGAAGTATGACTTTCACTATGGTTTTTGCTTTTCTTTTGTTATATCTTAAAAAGCTACAGTCATAGATGACTCTCCATGGCATACAGTGGTATATATGGGATATAGGCACACAAAGTAGTTTTGGGGTTTAGCTTAGACATCAGGACCTGCAGAACTATTTTGAAATGCTACTTTTGTACAGGTTTAACTGTATGGACTCAAAGTACTTCCCTTTAAGTTTTCTCATTACATAGTGATGTCAATTTCACAAACTACCTTAGGCTTATACAGAACAATGGTAAATCTTTGTTTTCACTTGCAGCCTATTCTTCTACTTGATTGATCTGCGTGTTTACCTACCTTTTCAAAACTTACAGTTCTACTCTTCAGAGCCGCTAGTAAATCAGTAAGCACTACTCATTGTTCAGTTATTTTCTTTCAATCTGATCTGTTTTGCTTTCCTTATGTCACTGGCCCTGGTATGAACCATTTTATTTTTCCCTCTATCATTTCTTTCTTCTCTCCACCCTTCTCTCCCTTTCCTCTCTTTTCCCTCTTTTTTTTCATTCATCCAAATTTACAAGCCTTTGAAATTAATCTGTAATCCTGCTGTGTCACCTTTGACTTTCTCTTTGTCCACGTGTGTATTGGCCAGGAGAGGAAAAATGTAGATATTTGTTCAATGTGTTTGCTTAGTTCTAATGCTTCCTATTTTGGAATAAACACATTAGAATATATGTATACATATATACATATACATATATTCTAATAGAATATATATACATATATTATAGAATAGAATATATATACATGAATATATATTCTATTAGAGTATATGTATATATATATACATATACATATATTCTAATAAAATATGTATACATATATTCTAATGTATACATATATATATATATATATTCTCTCTCTCTCTCTCTCTCTATGTATTTGTGTAGATTAATCAAGAGTTCAAGACAGATCTGCTTGCAGTTTAACACTGAAAACGAGGTCACCTAGAGCCCAGTAAAAGTTTGCTCATAGCAGCATTTGTAAGAAATTGCTTTCTTCCTATTGTGACAGAAAACTTTCTGGCCTACAGCATATAGCTGGGGCAGCAATAAGTCTAGCAGAACATGAACAGAAATATCTATTAAAAATTTGAAAGACACACACTACACTAAGAATATGGCTACAAAAATATTAGAACTTTAATGGCTAGGAAAGGGCTTAAAGAAGGTGATAGAGATTTTAAAATCTTTTGGAAGAATACAGGTAAAAGATACCTAAAGGTAATGCTCCCAGACACTCTTAGGTGGATTTTCCCTAGTACTTGTAGTTTACTGTGCAGAAGAGCCAGGTAAACATGGGCTATATCAGAATGGATATACCCTCTTAGCTTTATCGTGGCTTCTCTTTCCACATATCATCAGTGCTTTGACTTAATAGAGAAAATGAAGAAATATTTTAGGGGGAGACTTTAGGAGAGAGAACACATCAAGGATATTTATTAATGAAGTTTTCTGTCACACTTCCTTCTTCCAAAACATATTACTTGTTATGTACAAACTGCACAACAGGTGCAAACATACACAAATGTCTCTCAATAAACAGCAAAGAAAACACGCACACTACATTTAATGGCCATCAAATTACAATTTAATTTGCATTATATAAAGCTAATTGCAAGTATCTGCACATCAGTTACATTTGCAAGTGTTGTATTTGTATACTTGTCTAGCAAAAGATTGCTCTGAACCATGTAAGTTCTTCGTCACCATTGCACCATCTTGTTCTATGCAGGGTCAAGGTTCTGCAGTAAAGAACTCTTCTGCCATGCTTGCTTGGACATGCCTTGGGTCCCAGTAGTGAACTTGTAGGCTACCAGAAACCTCAGAATACCCACATGCACCATGTAGCAGAATTACATGAACCCAAAGAACTAAATGTTCTTCATTAGCAGTTTTTTGTCCTTTCACTTTTTAAGCAATTTTGCTAGTTTTTTTTTTTTTTTACTGTAAGAACCTTTTGGAATTTTTTGATTTTTCTTTTCTTTTTTTGCTAATGTCTTGTTTCTGTACATGCACAAAAATAAATATATGCTAATGGACACACAAGGGATAACTGCTACTGTCATCTGAATAAATATACTCAATCTTTGTAGTGGTCCTCTACAAGTCAAAAGATGATCAGTAAAGGTATAATAACAGTCAGATTGTAGGTGTGGTTTAGTGTAGGCATATAATCTTTTTGGTTTATAGTTTACACTCTCCTTCTTATAATGTTGGTATTAAAAGAGTTTGGATCAGAAATTGTTATTATGTTTCAGTTTTTGTTGTCTTGATTCTTTAGAAATTTTATCCTCCCCAGTTCACATCTAGATTTCATTTCAAATTTTGGTGAAAAAAAAAAAATTAGTTGCAAATATTTTCAAACTGTGAACTGGTAAAACAAGAAATGTTATTTAGTGTTCCTTTTTGAATGTATTATCAACCACATTCTATGTTTATGTTGTCTACACTGTCAAGAGTAACTTACAGGCCTTTTCATTTATGAAGCATCTTTTCTTAAATGGGCAAGATCATCTCTAGTTCAAAACAGCTTCTGTGACTGACATGTCTGCTGGCCATCTGAATGAGAGCTGCCAACATGTGTCATCATCCTAAAAGACTGCTTACTCTTCTCCACAGCAGGGAGCAATGCTACTTCCCTGTCTGATAGCAGAATCTGTTAATTTTTTTAGAGTTACATGACTTAAGTAACATTATGAATATTTTAGTTGGTTTCTTGTCCATTTCACTCAGCAATGAGACCAAAATAACTAAGATCTTTATATCACTCTCTGTTATTAAGATAGAGTTTGAGTTTCTTCCAGTTGTACTAGTTAAAGGGTACTTTCATTAATGAGTGATGATATAGTGGTGCAAACAATGTGTGTTAAAGGAAAGAAGGATGTCTGCAACTGTCACTACCTAATTGTGCTGGAGAACCTCTGTGAATTATTTGCAAGGCACTGGAATATTTTTCAAGTACTGTAAACTACTTGTAAAATAGCTATGGGTCTAAATGCACCTCTATGGTAACATGATTTCCTAATGAATCTCAAATACATATAGATTAAGTAATTTTATTAAGAATTTCCATTAGTCATTAACAAATAATTGAACCTTCAATTTTAACTGGTCAGAAAGAGAGATCACCTGGGGTCTTTTAATAAGAATAGGCCTAGGAACCAAAGATTAAAATGAGAGATTTCTGATAACTGTGCCTTTAGGTCAAGTTTATGTAATAATATAGGATGAAGATAACATTAATTTTCAATGTGGTTGAACTCAGTTGACATACATACTGGCCAGAGGTAAAATTAATTCTTGAAAAACGTGTCCATGTAATTCAACTTTTTATGCAAAATATAACAGTGAGTGAAACAAAAAGTTAAATATTCTACAATTATGTATTTTTTCCATCACTGACTCTAATACATTTCGATTACATTGAAAAACTCTAATATGTCACGATGGTGTGATATAAGAAACATTTTAGCACTCATTTCAATTCCATGTGGTCAAATGTAAAAAATTGGCTACAGTTTGAGAGTGTATTCTTCTGTATCTATGTGGATGGAGATGTCAGAAACAGGTTCTTCACAATATTGCACAGTGTGAGAGTGACAAGGGAACTTAACTGAAAAAGAAAGAAAAGGTTCAGACTGAATATAAAGAAAAGCTTTTACCCCACAAAGACAGCAGGATGCCCAGAGAGGCTGTGCAGAGTCCATCTCTCGAGGTCTTCAAGACCTAAATGGATCAGTTCCTCATGGAGCTCGATTGACTTTGGAGCTGGTCCTGCTCTGAGCAGGAGTCTTGGCCAAACACCCTCTGTGGTCTGCTTCAACCTGAATTATCTCATGTTCCAACGAATCCACTTGCTCTCACAAGAAACACAGAACAGGGTTTTTTTAATATATTGTATATGTTAATATATTATATATATTATATACTATTTTTAGCCTATCTATCAGTTGTGCTTAAATGACAATGTAAGGATCTTGGAATCGGAAAAGACCAATAAGTCCTATGTTTGTCAACAGTGAGGTTTGCTGGAACATCTTTGAGATCTCCCATTCAAAATAACAATAATGTAAGACAGTGTAACACCTTGATAGTTATGTGGCACTGTAGGCACACAAAGCTGCAAACAGAGTTTGTACTGCTAAAGGGATATGAAAGTACCTTGGAGCTAAATATTTCATACTGAAAACTTTAAGACAGGATTTTGGTCTGCTAGCTGAGCTAGAAGCTATGATATAAATTTCTGAACTGAATAATGTTCCTTAGTACTTGAATCATTTTCTATTGAGTACAGTTCATGGTAGATAGTCTATCTGAATGTTCTCCCAGCTCTTTAATCTGAAAGCATGAAGCTGATTCTACAGCATGAAAACTAGCTCTCTCCTCCTGAGATAAACTGAATTTCTAAGAGGAAAAATGAGAAGGGCTTTCAAGTTTACGATATGCATCAGTCCTCAAGATGGATTCATGCTTTAAAATACCACTCTGTGAAAACACTTAAAAAATTATGAGGTACAAATTGAGAACTTGAATATATCTCAAGAACTTTTCCTTGCACAGATGAAAAGTTGTATACGTATATATAGTATATATATATATATAAATACACTATACTATATGTATCATTGTATATGTATACATATGTTATATACATGTATATATTTATAAACATATATATAACATTGATATATTTGCCCTCCAATGATTTTTATACAACAGTACATACAAAAGCTGTTTACAATATTGATTTAGAAATTATCACCACAAATACGTCTCTAAGTTAATTAATTTGAATCATAGAATCATAGAATCACCAAGGTTGGAAAAGACCTAAAAGATCACCCAGTCCAACCATTCACCTATTCCCAATAGCTCCTACTAAACCATGTCCCTCAACACAACATCCAGTCTTTCCTTGAACACCCCCAGGGTTGGTGACTCCACCACCTCCCTGGGCAGTCCATTCCAGTGCCTGACCACCCTTTCTGAAAAGTAATACTTCCTCATGTCCAGCCTGAATCTCCCCTGCCGTAGCTTGAAGCCATTCCCCCTGGTCCTATCACTAATGACACGAGAGAAGAGGCCGACCCCCAGCTCACTACAACCTCCCTTCAGGAAGTTATAGAGAGCAATGAGGTCTCCCCTGAGCCTCCTCTTCTCCAGGCTGAACATTCCCAGCTCCTTCAGCCTCTCCTCACATGGCCTGTGTTCCAGACCCCTCACCAGCTTTGCTGCCTTCCTTTGAACACGTTCCAGGGCCTCAATATCTTTCTTGCAGTGAGGGGCCCAAAACTGGACACAGTAATTTGGCTGAAGTTGGCATTATATCTCAAATTCTGCATTAATGGACAATGTTCAACCTGTTCTGTACTCAAAGCAATTGTTAGATAAAGTGTTAAAGAGCAAGATATTTTATTTAGGTAAGAAAATAAGACTTAGGTGAATTTGGATCAAAGTTACAATACAGCCACAGGTAAGCTGTTAAATTACTTTGTTTTTCAATTAGCCAGCTGTAAATTGAGAATCATAGTAATATCTGCTTTTCTGCATTTACAGTCTTTGCTTTAATGAGTTTATCAGTTAAATAGGAAGACAAAAGCTTTTTAATACAGGGGTGTAGGGATATCTCACAAAACAACTTTGCTGGGATGCTAGGCATTACTGTGATCATCATTGCAAATAAGCAAGTAACATCCACATTGAACACAACTGTCTAATTCTGCAGCTGGAGTTATTTATCATAATTACGGGAAATCATATAGGCATGCACCCCATAGGGAGTATCTTCTGAGGTTCAACCTCCAAACTTCTGCAGTCATGAGAAATTACATGTCACAAAATCTTATCACTTGCTAGATGAATGCAGCTTCTTTTGCACAGTTAATAAAATTAAGAAATACAATTATTTCTTTTGAATAATTTTAATAATAAGGTGATTTCAGAACAGATCTATGTAAATTGGTGCAGACTTTAAATTTCAGCTACCTGGGTTCGTGTGAAGAATACACATACTGAGTAAAAGAACCTTAACATACAGTCACCTATTGCAGTATGAATATTTAAGCTGTTAACTGGTTTATTCAGTTTCTTACAGAAAGGATTTTGAATACTCCAGCAATTTTTTAGATTAGTTATTTGCCACCAGCACCCAGTGGCTCCAGGGATTAGACATGCAGCTTGAATTTTCAATTAAAATTAGTCTGTCTTTCAAAAACAACCTTGTCTGCAGTCAAAAGCTATGAGTACAAAGGTTTCTCTTCAGTCAGTGATTTTCAGATCAAATTCATCTTTTGGTACACCTGAAAAAAACAATGTTATACTAATAATTATAAAAAGGCAATGAAATTTTGAATGCTTAATTTGATTCTGAGCTCAGTATAAAAGAAATGCTATTAATAGCAGTTATTACTTTTCGACCTATCATCAATTTTCACTATTTATGTTCGGAGGATAAATGGCTAATTTTATGGCATTCAATCAACAGCTTTGGAGGCTGAACTTCTTCATTTAGACACAGACTATATGTGAAATGAGCAGCAGCTGCACAAAGCTTGCAATACTGCCCTGCCAACGTGGCATACATCTGGCCAAAAGGAAAATCCCTCTAAGAGTCCATTTGATGAACATTATGAACTGAAGGCATTTGTTATAAGGTACCTGGAAAGGAGTTTGGTTCTGTGTTTCATTTTACACACAAGAAACTGCTTACAGTTGTCTTTGATCCTGAGAGCATTTTCAAGGAAAGAGGAGAGAATTAAATGTCGGTGCCTTTTTTTTGTTCATCATGTGAAGCAGAATGATAAGAAAAGTGTTCAAAATGTATTGTCTTTGAGATGCTTAATGTCATCTCATGACAATTTCAGTCTTTGAGATATTTCAGTTCAAAGGCTGTGACTGGCTGAGAATAGAAGTGTCTTCTGAACTTCTGAACTATTCAATTGTGTGAATATCTGTATCTGTACATAGAAAACCCATATAATATAAATTTACCAAAAGATGTCTTAAATATCTTCTCCACTCATTGTGTAATCATGTAGCTCTTGTCTAAAAATACCTCATAGCACATTTTATTTTCAGAAAGGATCAAAATGTCAAATCTAGGAACAATTTTACTACAGATACTATTGTTTCTCTTAAATTAAAAAGAAATGCAAAGGTCTCTGAATAAATTAGAACAGTTGCCATAGAAACATACCAGGAAAGAAATATTTATAGTTGCTGCAAGCAGTGATTTTGCAGTTTAATACTTTAAAATGTCAAGCAATACATAATCTCTAAGACAAAATAAAATGGGATTGTTTGTTTGTTTGGTTAGTCTTTATATTCAAAATTTTCTTTTATAACATATTTTCATTTCTTGTCTTAAGAAAAATAAAAAAGAAGCAAGAAATCAATTCCTAATATTTCCTAAAAGCATTTCAACTGTATAGACAAAAAAACATCTATCTTTCCAGACTTAAGACTGCTGCTATACGTATGTGGTATCACTGAAGCCAACAACTGTAGATTTTTCAAAGTTAATTCAAAAATCTTTTTCAAGTATCTAAACTCTAATGTTAATTGCAACTTCCAAAATGTACATTTCTTATTCATAAATGGGAGTTATCTTGTGTCTGATAGTCTTACTAATGAATGTTATTCCTAATCTGTAAATTTGAATAGTGCATTAAAATAGTAGAAAACAATGGAAAAATAACTTAGAATGTATTAGATTTATATATATGTATTATATATTGCAAAAAGACACTGGCGTCATAATCCAGCTTTCAGAAAGCATGTGCCTCTCTGAGGCTTAGGAATGCATTGGCTGTATGGTACCTGATATTTAAGACCTAAAGTGACCTAATAACATTAAAGGTGCAGTTGGTGGCCATCTGAACATGTGACAGAAGGCTATTCTTCCCTCTCACAAATGGGGTTAAGAAAAATTTTGATGTACTTCAAAGTAACAAAGGCTGTTGCACAAAAACATGCCTTTAAATTAAATATTCAGTTCCTACCCTGTGCACTATTTCAGCAGTCTTGTAAATGGTAATGTGTTTTTAACTTTGATTTATTTAAATATTTAAGCAACTGCCATATAGGTTCTGCATTCAAGTGAATCCTACCTTGGCACATCACTAACTATATGCATACTTGCATACGTACGGATATCTCTAAGAAAATCAAAGGAGGTTAAGATGGATGGAAGGAAAAGACTACAAAATAAAGACAAATTGTTTTTACTAAATTCCATGAATGGGAAATAAATCCCCAATTAAATTGAGAGGGGTTCATTCCTTATATTGTTTGAATAGGGGCTAGAAGCTGAATTAATCTTACCTGTCATGAATAGTGATACAAATAATATGAAAGAACAGAAATAAGCCAGGCATTTACTTTTGATGTACACTCATTTATTTTCAGGGTTTCACACTGCCAATAACTGCAAAATGATGTCAATCATAGCAGCAAATCATTTCTAGGAATGATGAAAGCATAGACACATGCATTTAAAGAAGGCCGCTCCTTCTAAAAGTTCATCTCCTCCTACTCAGCAATGCAGAACTCGAAGCATTAAGAGTATTAAATAGAGGCAAACCATTTAGCAGGAGGAAGAGCTCAGGTTTTTTTCTCTCAGAGAAATGTGTTTCTTCATATGACCATGTATGATTTTACTGTCAATCACATCAGGATCTGCTGACTGTCTGCTTTATTTACCAAATTGGAAATGATAATATCTTTATTTATATAGCACCCTGGGAGAAAAATGAAGTTGACATTTCTGCTTATATATTGAAAGTGAAACTTCTGAGTGCTGCGCTTGGAAATAACAAGAAGTTTTCTGTTAAAAGATTTGGATTTCTCAATTGTTTTAACTGTGCTCTAAGTTGCTTTAGAAGATGTTTTCTTATTTATGTCACATTCTTCAACTTGAAACCTATTGGTTTTACTCTGTCTTTTCCTGTTAGAGAATTGTTTCCATATATTTGGAAGATGTGCCTGTAGCATGATTTCTTTTGCCTTTTCAGTTTAAAGAATACATTTAATTAAAAGTTTTTAGAAATAAAAAGATCTCTCCAGGAGTTTGCTATATATTTAAGCTCTGTGTTATCATCCATGATGAAACATGTAACTTTAATTGCCACTGCCATACAGTATATTCTTAGAAATGTCTTTTTTGTAATGGATGAAATTCTTTTAATGTATATATAATTGATGTTCTAATGCACTGCATTGTCAGCAGCATTTTACAAATGTGAAGTGTCACTGATGATAAAGTGAATTGAAATATTTTTCAGTGCAGCAGCAAGTAAAAAAATAATAAAATGTATTCAAGGAAGAACATTACATATATTAAAAAAAATTGCATATTAAACAGTAGACTGTGAAGCAAAGAGAAGAATAAAAAATATACAGCTTTACATCACGTACTCCAAATAATCTAGATTAGGAAATACTGTCTAACACTTATTTACATGCCAGCCTCCAGCAGGATGCAGGCTTGACCTCAGGTTGACTCCACAGTCACAAGCTAAAAGGAACAGTTATGCAACTCAGAGTGTCTAGAATTAACCACACAAAACCCCAGAAGGCTGGAGAGATGGTACCTGGAAATCACTGCATTTTAAGGAATTATACTTGCTTGTTTCATTGAAAGAAACTGGCTTGCATTATTGCAGCATCCATCTTTACTGTGCTTACAGACCATTATCTTTCAATTTCTCGGCATAATTTTCTATTTGCCAGTTCATCTGTTGTAAAATACAATAATTTTCCCTTCAGATGTAAGTCGTTTAGTGAAGACCCAGAAGTACTTCTTTCATTTAAGCAAGGGGGAGGGTGAGGGAGATAGGGGGATAAAAAGACATAAAAATTCAGCTGGGATTTTTCTTTAGAAATTCCAACTTTTTAATTATCTGTATCCTGCACTATTTCTCCAATGAAAGGACATAAATTCTTTAGCAAGCAATAAACTGCAAATGAGTGGAAGAGCAGGTCCTCCTTTTTAAATTTTTGCCTTTTTGGTGACTACTGCAAGGCAGGATAGGACAGAGCTATTGCTCCCCAGCACTACTTGGAAAAGTGGGACTACTCCCCAAAGTGTCTGTCCTCATAAAGAATAAAGATACTGAAAACTTCCAATAGGTTGTTTGTAGACCCACAGCATCTCCTGAGATTCCCTGTGAGTACTGACCTTAGAAAGCAGTAAATCAGAATTCTTATGTTAGAAAATAGACTTAATTAGCAATTAATCCAGAACAAACACAAAGGGCTAGTCTGTCCATCTCTGCTTTTAGATACCATTGCAAGAACATGCAACAGGATTTAGATATGATTGCCAAAAACATACCTTACTTTTAGCCTTGGGTCTCATGCCCCAGTTGTGGCACTGAGATCCATCCTGAGAGTCCTGAAATTTTGCTACCATGGGAAAATAGTACCTTATGAAAAAGTTTGGCAAGAAAGACACTAGTGCTACCTGCTTCCGTGTTGTCCTAAATAACACCTGGAATATGGGCCTCATGTTATTTCAGTCAGATCTTTATATTTCCTTTCTCCACGAGTTTTACTTTCCTCTCTCTTTCATCTTCTTGTTAAATAGGAGTCAGGCTTATCAAATTAAGCTGCCATCTTTTGCATGTTTCTCTGCACCTCTGTACTACAGTAAAGGTACAGCTAACAGGACTATTACTTTGCTGTAGCACACAGCTAGTGTTCCTCAAGGCTGCTAATGACCTGTGTTGCCTTCACATTACTCCACTCCGGCACTGAGGTTCAAAGTAAGGGTCAGCTTTAGAAAAATAAACCATGTTTTCTACATTGCAATAGCTATATGTTTATATCTGCAGTGGGAGTGCTTATGGGTGGTTGTTGAGATTAATGATAAGAGAGAGAACAATTATTCCAGGTCATTTTAGCTTTTTCTTTCTTTCCACCTCCAGAGGGAATAATTAGGACTTTCAGGATCACAAACAAGATGTTCAACTAATGAAGTCCTTTATAAAACCTGCAGTGAAAGGTGCAAACCTTTACAATGGTATTAAAGGTTTACAGGCCATAAAGCCATGACAGATGGAAAGCTTAGTTTTTTAAATTTCAAATATCTAACTTTTGGCTGGTTGGTTGGCTGGAGGTTTTTTTGTTTCATTTGTTTTCATTTTGCGTTTTGCTTGTTTCCAAGAAGTCTAAAAGATTTGTAATGGTCGCTGTCTGCCAAGACTCTTAAAAAGCCTATCTCTATAACCAAAGCTTCAAATATTTAACATTGTAGAGTGAAAAGTTCATATAGACTGTTGTCTGAAAGGCAAATACTTCCTGGAAAATGAATATCATCTAGGGATATTAGCAAGCTGAAATTCACTAAATCTCTGACAGCTAGACATTTGTTCTGGTGTAGAGAATTGTTAATTTACTGAACTTCTGACAGCAAATTAATGTTTTGTTTAAAATACACAGTACATCTGAAGCCCAGGGAGTATGCAAATTATAAAGGCTGATGGGAAAAAATTCATTGAGACACTTTACAATATAATTTGGAGACAGAGTAAAATTTTGAGCATATTTTTTCCTTCTTTTTTGTGAGTAATGTTGCAGTTAAATCTTCCCAGGCGCTCAATTTTAAGCATTTGTAAAGCTACAGCATATACCTGAAAAAGAAACAGGAGTTCAATTCAAAATTAAATCATGACCAGCTGTCTTACTGCAAGGAAAATGTTGGTAAGACTTATTCTGTACTAAGAATTTCTTCAACAGACTTTATTAAACTGTTGTCTGCCTAGAAGTGCCAACTACAATATCACAGCTAAAAAAGAAATCTACTGAGGTCACGCTGTAGTAGTAGTGTGCTCAGAAGTACCATACATTAGTGGAAAACACCAGGAGCTTATTCTTCCTTCACTGAAATCCCAAATACAGATATATTTGGCATCATGCAAAGAAGGTGGTGAGCAATTGCATTGCGCATCATTTTTTTCAAGATACATTATTATCATTACTATTATTATTTTCCTTTTCTCTTTTTTTTCTGTCTCAGTAGAGTCTTTTTTTTTTTTAATCTCAACCCACAAGTTCTACTTTGTTGTTTTTTTCCTGATTATCTCCCTCACCTCATCACTATCTCTCCAGGATGGGGGAGTGAGCAAATGGCTGTGCTAGTTTAGCTGCCCGCTGAGTTAAATTACAACACCTACACACATACCTTTTTAGAAACAGTAGTAGACATCTTCCAAGACAAACATTCAAGCTTCTTTATTTTTATGATTTATTATTTTTATGATTCTAAAGAAAAGCCAAGAGTTTTTTCAAATACTTTTTTCTAGGTAGAATACGTGCATGCTTCAATATGTGGAAAAATTCAGAAGAAGAATTTTCTATAAATATAATTTCATTATTTGAGCTCATAGTGAAGATGGATGATAGCTCTAAGTATGTTACTTTGCAATAAAAATTAAACATGCTTAATAGAAAATTGTTGTATTACAAGAAAGTAATACTTTTTGACTGAAAAGCTGTCCTTTTATTTTCTTTTGCCATCACCATCAAGGCTTTGTGGAGTAATGAAACTCACATTTTACAATCTTAACTATCTGAAGTTTTAAACAATCTGGGGGAAAATCGCCAATTAGGACACTAACAATATCTGCTTTTTCTTGTGTGGCTGTGGCTGTGTACGTATAGTCTGTATGTATATTTATGAGTTTGTGTATGAGGACAGTGGGTGTGATTGTAGCACTTGAGCTGGCAACATCCCCTTTAAGGATGTCTGGCATTCTTTCAAACAGCTTATGACTTTGCCAAAACTGAAATGTTTAGATTGAAATTTTCCACAGTAGGTTTGTGCATCAGGCAGTATCTTATTCCAAACAGTCAGACAAAATAGCTCAGCTATTTCAGAGAATGAGATTAGGCAAAGTATGTTGTTTTATCAGTGTTAAAGAATATTAGAAAACAGTGCCTTGCAAAAGCTGGAACAGAACCTAGAAGCCATTAGTTATGCCACCTCTTTCTGGCAGCATAGAAGCAAAACCAGATGCTGACTCGGTATCTGCTTTGCTTTCCAATTCACAGAGAAGAAAGCAGAAAGATTTTGTTACCACTCTACCTAAGGCAGTCTTTACAGGTTTGTTACCTGAATGTGTTGAGTGTGCTCCACAACTATGGAATTTCATTTTAAATGCAAGTTAGGAAAAAGTGCAGAGAAGATGGAGCCAACACCTCTCTACTAAAATGTAGTTCATGTTACAAATTACAGAGGAGAGTAAATAGTGGATTTTATTGTTTTCCTGCATTATGATGTTTTTCTTATTAGATGATGAAAAGACTTTTTTTTTTTTTTTTTTGTCTGGAAAATTGCTGTTTCATCCACTGATCAATTAGCTGTTGAAGATCCTAAATACTTATTCTCTTAATTATGTAATGGAAGAACTTTGGAAGACATCTCTCATCTTTTCTTTAACAGATGACTTTTAAAAACTGTCTAAGGGAATGAATTTGGAGCATATTTGTATTCAATAATGGAAGTCTTGACCAAATCTAAAAGAGAAGATATTTCTGGCAAACTCATTTTAACTACCTTGTAGCATGTTTCTGGACATGATATGTCTCATATGAGGACTTGGGGGCCATGGTAGTGATTGATATTGAGAGTCTGGTTCAGTTGAGAGAGTGGCTCAATTGACACAGTTAATAGCACATCTGGAGCAGGGCCAAGCTGCTCTGCAGGAAAGAGCTACTACCATGATGGTGCAGCATAGATAGTTGGGTAGAGCCAGCACAGATAGCCTTAATTAGGCAAGGAGTGGGGGTGTGCAATATTCCATACCACCTGACATCATGCAGAAGTCCACAGAGCTGTGGAGGCAGCCACTTTTTAGGGATTGACTAGACATCTGTCAGCAGATGATGAGACAGTGTGTTGCTAGTGGGGCACTGGCTGTTGACTGGCAAGTAATTGTACTGTGGGTGTTTGTATATTTTGTTATCATTGCATTTTGGTTTTCATTTTCTGCCTTAGCAAGTGGTTTCTATCTCAACCCACATGTTCTATCTTGTTTCCAGTTCTCTTTCTCTACCCACTGGGTGGGGAGAAGTGAATGAACAGCTGTGTGGTACTATATGGTACAGCTACTTGCTGGATTAAACCACAATGGAGTCATACAGATTAGTTTTAGCAAGATATATGAAGAGTAATCTACTTGTCTTGCACTGAAGATTGAGATGAGAAAACACATTTCATAAATAATGTGTTCATCTAGAAATTAAGTGCAACAAAAGCAGTTTCTGCATAGGGATTCAAATAACAGAGGTGGTCACAACTCACTCTCTCTTTAATGTAAAAATCACATTCTATTTTCCTAAAAGCTCTTCTGATTGTGACTTTGAACTCTATGATAAGTTCAGACAAGGCTGAAGTACAGGATTGATCAAATCACCTGAGGGCGTGCACAGAAGAGTGATTTGATCCTCATCTGCAACATCATCTTTCCCTGCCAAACCAAATGATGCTCTTGTGGCACCCAGACTGCATGCCAGGAGCTGACTTGGGAGACTGGTCAGAGATAATAACTCCATAGACATATAACAGAATACAACAGAACAGGATTGTATCATTTTTTGTGAGAAGTCTTATCAACTGGAATAGGCCCAGGCTTGCATTCTTGCTATTTATCAGACCTGTTAAGAGTGCACTCCTACAGCTAAAAAGGCATTAATAGCTTGAGTGAAGAAGTGTCCACGAAACCAAGTTCTAGCCATACCCCAGATCTTAATCATCAAATTACGGACTAGATTGAGTTAGTAAAGACTCCTTACTGCAGGCTAGGTTGCCACCCTCTAGATCAATCTGCCTAGGGTCCCATCCATTCTGGCCTTGAATGTCTTCAGAGATAGGACATTATGCTTTTTATCCCTCCTGGGCTAAGCCCACTCCCTGCTCCCTGACAAAACTCTTACCAACTTCAGTCAGAACTCAAAAACAAATGACTGTAGAAGTAAGCTTGCTCATTTTTTTTATGAAAGTGAGGCACTACAGTGGAAGTGCTAAGACACGGCTTGAATAAACAACTGAGCAGCTGGTAGGAAGGCAGGGCCAATCCAGAGGAGCTCAGGTGAACACAATGTACTTGAGTGACCAAAAGAGGTGGAGCCAGGTTCCACCCCTTCCCAAACCTCATTTAAAGGTTGGCAGTGGAGCAAAGGGTGTTTTGCTGGAGGTCCTGAGGCCTTTCGAAGGTAAGGCCTTCTGAAGCTTATTTTCTTTGTTGCTGTTGCGTGTGAGTAAATCTTCACTTGATGCAGCTTGGGACCTAGCTGTTCTGCTGTGTTCCATCACATTACAGATGTGTATATGAGATAGCCCTACTTCTGGAAATGTTCAAGATCAGTGTGAATGGGGCTCTGGGCAGTCTGATATAGTGGAAGTTGTCCCTGACTACGGCAGGGACCAAATGAGATTTAAAGTTTTTTCCAACTCAAATCATTCTATGGTGATTCTGATGATTATTCACTTCCAGATGTTTTTCTATTGCTTGTTGCTTCGAAGTTTGAAGCTGGCTTCTAGTTGACAAATCTGTGTGTGGCTGTCTAAGCAGATGCTGGGGCCCAGGAGAAGCCATGTGTATTGCTGCCTCTGTTTGTGGAACTTTGTGTCCTAATTAATTCACTGAGGGTTTGGCTAAGCAGTCTGTCAAAGTCATTAACAAAAAGTGGGTGTAACTGTTTCAGACAATATTCCCTCTCTTAATAACTCTGCCTCCAACCAGGCAAGGTGGTAGAACTCAGTGAATCTGCATTTATCAGGGAAGTAAAGTATTTCTAAAATCTATTTGGCAGTTTATGAGGTAGGTGTGATTTCACTGGAGAATACTTTAATACCAAGATAATAGACAGTATAAAATGTTGTCATCTAGGTTCTGATAATCAGTACTTACAACTGGTACATAAAGTCTGCTGGTGTCTACTTTTTTTTATACCTGTTAAAAAGCAGATTCTTTTGATCTAAGAATACGATTGATAGCTAATAAAAGAACATTTAAATTCTTCACAGTGCAATTTGATATGGTGCAAATTGTTATGGTACAAATGAACGGAGTGGTGTCAAGTGAGATTCAGGCATGAGCTAAATGGAATAGTGAGGAAATCTGCAGACCACATCAAAAGATAATGTCCAAATAACTGAAAATTCATAAGCAAATGGTGTAAGATTTTCTTTTAAAAATCTGATGGGGAAAAAAAAATAATCTATGTAAATATAGAGGACACTTCTCACTGGAAGGAGATCTGGTGCTTTATTTTATTCCTATATGCTAATCAGACTGTTTAATTGGATTCAAATTCTTTTCCATTCATGTTTTTACATTTTTTGTATCCCCTATTCTGAATCTTTTACCATCATACCAATTAATCTTTTTCTGATACTATGAGTTGTCTTGTACCTTTAAGATAAGATTACTGTTAAAATACTTCAACAGTGGCACAGTACTTCTATTAGTGTTTGCAACATTCGACAGTGAGAGAGGGACAATTGATTCCTTCACTTCATTAAAACAAAAAGAAGACAAAAGCCTTGCTGATCATTTGTGGACTTAGTTCTTCCAGAGACTCAAATGCTCTAGAACTTCTGCCTCAGGTATTTCAATAGCTCTTTCCTGATTTAGGTATGCAGATAGCAGGGGATGGGATCCACTTGACCCAGTAAGGTAATAGCATGTTTGCTAAGAATCTTGCCATCCTGATGAGGGTGTTTTAACCTTGGCATGCTGATAGTATTTTGTAATTAGATGAGTGAAGAGAGACCAGCAGTGGAAAAATGCATGAAGCAGGATAATGGAACATTCAGATCCCTCTGGATGAACAAAGCAAGTGGAAAAGACTTTAATTCCCCTTACACAAACATGCAGCCTGAGAAACAAAAAGTAAAGCTGAGACTCTGCATGTAGAATTGACACTGTTGAAGTAGCAAAATAGGTTGCGTGATAGGAAGACTATGATGGGTGCTGGGGACTTTATAGGTTGTGCGTTGCCTTTACATAAACGTAGAAGTATGCAGCTGAGTGATGTGAAACAAGAACTGGCCTTATTCATGCCTCTTCTTTTAAGTACTGGGTTCCTTATGCTGTTCTGTGAAATCTTTCCTCAGTATTTTGAAACATAGTCAATGTAATATTCACAAACAGCCTGCAGTGAAAATCTGTACATAATAGGGTATGAAAAAAATTAGCACTGATGTTCTGCTGAAGACGATATCGTTATCACATCATAAAACCTCCACGTGGTAATCATCTGGTGTTTGGGATTGCAACCTGACATAGTGTTTAAAAAAAAAAAAAGTTTGCAGCAATAAATTTGTTATCTCTTCTACACTTTAAAGTTATGTTTTATATGTATAACCTTTTCCCATTCCTTCTGTTTGTACTGCTCAAAAAAAATTGTGACTTAGGTAAGAACAAAATTGGATCAACTTGCTCCAGGGTGAATGAACCTTTAATCTCCTACTACTATTTTTATTCTTGTTTGAGGTTTTCTTTTTTTCTTTTTATGCCTCCAGCCTCCCATGATTTTTATTTAATAATTTATTCCAGCAGATTTTTGTTTCAAAGACATGGACCTCTGAGAGAAAGTTAACTAGTAAGCTATTTTTGTAAATAAGTGGAATTATTACCAATAAACTTAAATTTACTGCATGATATTTCTTTATCTCCAGTGAATTGTGTAAAATTTTAAGATACTACTGCGAAGCTTATCTCAGTTAATAATATTAATAGCACTTATAATCTTCTTCTAGGACAACACAATAATAAGAGTAGCAACTACTGCTATACTAATAGAAGTAGTAATAACAGCACAGTAATAAGTGGTAACAGTCATACTACTGCTCCTATTACTATAATTGATAATACTAATATTGGCTGTCATGATTTTTAAAGTCAGAAATTAAGATTTGAACTGTCAGTTCTACTTATTTCAGAATGACTTTTTTTTTTTTTTTACTATCTGGGATGTGTCCCAAAATTTCACAACCATAGCCACGTTCTCCTGTTGTTGCACTTTTGAATGGTACTTTGCACTGAACTCAGCAATACTATTTAGCAGAAGTAGAAGCTGCAAAGCAAACTTCTGGCATTGTTTAAGCATTAAGCAAATGCCTGTTACTTGTCTGCTGTGTGTCTTGAAGTCTGGCATAATGTCTATTTCCTGCATTTTAATAAGAGTAAAATGCATACTGAATTGGCAAAGAAAAATTACATTCAAACAATAAAGATATCACGGTACACTACTGCATTATTAGACCTTTGATTCTGCTGTTTTCACATTAGCATGAAAGACAGCTAATGAATTAAATAGTATGACATTACCTTATCATAAATTTAACTAAAAATAAAATCAGACTCCAAGAACAAAAATGTGTCATGAGTTATCATGAACTATAAAACCATGGCATCTTTTTCATTATCTGTAATTGAAAAGACAGTGTTTCTATTTCTACCATTAACATAACAAATCACATATCAACAAGCATGATGTAAATGCAGAAGAGCACAAGGCAAGGAGGAAGAAAGATTTCTAAAGTAGTTTAAATGGTTTTGGTTCTTTTTCCAATATGATAAAGAGATTTCTCACTGTAATTAAATTTAGACCAATGTAAGTCCTAGATTTTTTTAACAGTGGATAAAAAACTTCTATTTTGAAGCCTGATGAGTTTTCACACAGTCTTCGCATGAAGGGCCTTCTTCATGAGTTTCTAAATTACATATTCTGATACTCTCTGGAAGTCTGGTGTTAATATAGTGATATTAACGTTGTGTTGCAAATGAACAGTATGTGTCATTCAGTACTGAATCTCATTCCAAGTGTTTTCTTCAAGGCATTACTGACATTAAACTTGGGGTTAAATTCACCTTCTGTGTACTGAAGTAATTGAAAGAGTGAAAAATTCAGCACACACTTCCAGAAAACCAGTAAGAGTCCCTCTTTTGTAAGATGTAAGGACTCTGAATTGTTATTGCAAATGGTACAGTCCAAGTACATGGGGTGGAAAATACATGCACATCAATCTATTTGTGTGCTATTCCAAAATGGCATATATATGCACAAAGCTGTGTAAATACATGTACAGCAGTTGGAAGACCAAGTTATGGAACCCCTGAAATGTTGTTTGAGCTAATTACAGATATTCAGGGAACTGCAAACAGGAATAAACAAATCCTGTTTGTTTATAAACTGAACCATTATCCTTACAGAAAACATAAGCTAACTACTTGAGCTAAAATTTTAGCCAATTTAGTCTTAATTTTCAATTACAGTCAAGGTTTTGGGGTAAATTTCACATTGTCTTGGGTCTTTCTTACGCTTGCAATTTGTCTGCATAACTGTAAATGACTCCTAACTAATAGATTTCCCTGGAAAATGAATGACACTGCTTCCTTCTCTTATCACAAAATTTTGCAGTTCACCAGCAAGCAGCTGTACTCAGGTGCAAGCATCTGCATTTCTTTTCTAGATATTTTTATAAAATATCTTTTGATATTTGTTATTACACCTTCTGGATTTTGTGTCATGTTGCTGACTTTCATAAGATCTTAGTACCTTCAGAGGCAGAGGTCCAGTGGCTAATTCTGAGAGTTATTTCCAGTTCTCAGCATTGGTTTTGCTAGCTTCCCATTCTACTGATGTATCTTTGTCTATTATGGAAAAAGATGATCTCAAGTTGCTTAGCTGCATTCTCTGCAGTGATCCATTTGGTCTAGTTTTTTATAAGTTAAACAGTGTCTTTTCAGTCTCTTGCTGGAAGAAACTTCCCATGCAACTATCTTTTTATAATTATGTCAGAAAGAAAGTCAGTGATCTAGGTAAATTCCTTGGAATGACTGGTCAAGTGGACCAGCATTAGCTATGGAGGAGGTAATAAACTAAGACACATAGTTATGTATTTAAATAATTTTTAATTTCTGCTTTTTTTGCTTTTTTTCTGCTTTATCATTCTTCTAAATATTAGTGCAATGAAAACTAAACAGATTTAATGCTTTTATTTCAAAAAGACCAAGCTTAAGGGAAAATGATGTTATAAAATACTTCATTCTACAGAAACATTTGCTCATGCATTTAGCTGAAAGTCATTTTGTCCAGTACCATACAGCAGAAACAAAATGGAAGAGTTGTGATTATTTCACATGTGGCTTTGAAATTGAATATACTAAATGTTAAGACTGGGCTTTATAATAATGGAAAAACTCATCATTTAAAACTTTCAGTGATTAAAAGAATCCTTCCTTTTTCAGGACGAAACAAAACTTTCGTAACTTCTAAAACTTTCAGATATCCTACAGAAGTAGTAGGTGATTGTGCAGTTTAGCCTGAATTTCAGTCTGAATAAAATGTTTTAATCTATCAAATTAGATATTTCTAATACTGAATGTCTGTTCTTATCAAATTACTTACACTGAACTATCTCAATCTTGAATATATTGCAAACTCTCTATCATCATTTAAATCACAAGCTATGAAATGATATTATACCTCTCTCAAGAGGTGATTACCTTAGAAAAGGTATATAAGGCATGCTCAATAGTTATTACTCAGAGCAATTCTTGTAATGTAATATGTGGTTTGTCAAATAGAATTTCCTTGACACTCTTGAAAACTGTAGATTTTTTTTAAGTTGTCTGATTATCTTATTAAATGATTATTTTTCCTGGTAGTTCCTGATGGATACTATGGAAGCTTCATACTGGTAAAACAGATTTGTTTCCAAAGTTATTTTATGAGATTGTTGTGAAGGTCAAACTATGCAGTCAGAACTGTCTCCTTTTCAAAAAAAAAAAAAAAAGACTGTTAGAAATATGTGGATTCAGATAAATCTCACCAGATATGTTTGACGGTGCATGCAGTAATTTCCAGATTTTTCTATAATTGCACATTAATTCTTTGCTTATTCAAGAGTGTTTGTGAAGAGGAAATACATGACGAGTGGGAAGTATTCCTCCATAGAAGAGTACTGATCCTAAGATGGAACCTTTGTCACTGGCCTTCATCTGAACATAGAGCCATCTACTGCAGCCTCCTGGCTGTGACCATTCAACTAATTCCTTGTCCACTGAATAGTCTCCACTTCAAATCTGTATCTTTCCAATTTAGAGATGAAGATATGATATGAGACTTTGTCAAAGACTTTGCAGAAGTCCAGGTATGTGACATTAGTTGCTCTTCCACTTATCCACTGATGTCTTCACTCCATTGTAGAAGGCCACTTGACTGGTAAGGCAGATTTACCCTTTGTGAAGCTGTGCTGATTGTCACAGATCACTTCCTTGTCTTATATGTGCCTATATGTCTATCCTTTGATCCTCTCAGAAAGAGAGGTGAGGCTCACTGGCCTATAGATCCCCAGGTCATCTTTTCTGTTTCTTAAAAATGGGAGTGATGTTTCCTTTTTTTTCTTATTTGAATACCTCAACCTTTGCAGTGTCTTTTTTTTTTTTTTTTTGCCATTTCTCCCTTTTCATACATCAAAGAAGGGACATCTGTCATCTGTCTCTTCTGTCCCTTCATCTGTCTCTTCTGACCAATGTACTTGTTGTTTTTCACATCTCTCATTGAGTTCCATCTGTGCTTTGACTTTCCTGATCCCATTTCTGCATATCCGGCTGGCATCTCTGTATTCTTAGGTTGCACATCCTTACTTCTGCTGTCTGTTCATTTCCTTTTTATCCCTTAATTTAACCAGCAGGTCCTCATTCAGTCATGCCAGTTTCCTGCCTCTTCCTTCTTCTTGATTTCTTATACTGAGCGTTGGAGTATTCTTGTATACTTGGAAAGGTGTGCTTAAAGAGCTTCCAGCTCTGTTCTGTTCCTTTGTCACTGTGGACGTTTTCCCAGTGAAATATTATCCAATATATATTAAACATGCAAGTATGTTTGTGTAGATATCATTAATATCTTTCAAGGTCTAGTCTTATTCATAAATGTTCAATAAGGACAGCACACAGTCTTTCAAAAAGAGCAAATACTCAAAATAACTACTGCAGTGGGAAATTAAAAACAAAAAAAAAAACAAAAACAAAACAAAACAAAACAACAAAAAAAAAAAACCAAACTGAAAACACCAAAAAGCTGTAATGTGCTTCTGCAAAAGAGTGGCATAATAAATTTCAGTAAAGGATAATCCTGAAAAGTAAAAACTCCTGTCAGCTGCTTCCCTAAACACTTGTTATACAACACAGAATATGAGTAAATAATTTGCAACAAATAACTTTAAACTAGTGCATTTTATTTTATATGTTGATACCTGTCTCATATTTCTAAATTTAGCATAGGCTTCCTGGAGTAATACTTCTGATTTAAATATTTAAGTTTTCCCTTTTTAAGTTAGGTATTTTCTAATACTTATTCAGTCTAATTTTCATAAACATTACTCTTAGCTGACTCATTTAGAGTAAATGTACTTCTTCATTATGCCACATGATCAGTTAAAATGAGTAATTTAAATATTAATAAAAATCTTTTATTGTGTTTTCTCTCAACTGAATCCACAGTAACTGGCAAACTTATGAACAGTAAGTAGGAACTCAGGAGCAATTAACATACAAATTCAGGTATTACAGCCTGAGAAAGGCACGCTAGTCATGTAATTCAGGTAATCCACCTGCTTTAACCAAAACCTACATTTAAAAATATTATACTCTTTAAAATAAGAGTCAGAAGGAAGACACAAAGAGAATCTTTCTATCAATTATCTGAGGATGTCATTGCTGAGAGTGGGAAAAAATTTTCTGTCCTACAAAGCCAAGCCGTTTCCTATGCTAATTGGAAATATTCCCTTTCTTCTGAGGGACAAAAGGGGATGGGAATAACATGCTTTGAAATCCTATAGTAGATAAGCTTTTCTGAAATTTTCAAGTCAAATTACAATAATAGTAATGACAGCACTAGTGTATAATATTTTGACTTAATCATGATTCAGGAATAATTTAATTTGGTTTCTCAAAACAACTGTCTGAAAAGTACAAGTGACATTGTCATTTTTTTCTGAGGAAATGCAGGGAATGCAACAAGAAAGAAGTGTTTGTAGTGTGGCTTTCCTATGGGGGTTGAAATTACAGCTGCAATATATATATATGATATATATAATAATATATATACATGATATTATGATATATATAATATATATATATGCTGACATTTGGCATCAGTCAGTGGGATGGGTCAGCCTCATAAAGGTGGTGGTGGTGGTCTGGATCTTAACATAGGACACAGTGCTTTTTGGCAATGGCAAATCTGATTTTGCACTACCCCACAGTTATATGTTAAAACAAACTTACTGATATAGATGCATACTCAATACCTATTAAATCCTACAGTTTTTCCCTGCAGTTCTTCATATAGGGTAAATACCTTGTTTATCTTGACTCTGAAGCTCACTTCTGTGTATACTTGCACTGCTAAGATTATATCAGTGAGAAATTTCAAATGCTGAGAAATTCCAAATATATGGCAATAAAATCAGTATGCAACTGCCTGTTGGAATTTTTTCTAGCACTTATTCACATTTTACTTATGTCTGTATGAGAAGTTTTTTGTTTGTCCTTGTTAATTCCCTGTTCTGTGTGTATTATGGCCAGTTTAGGCTATTTGCAGAGCAGAAGAGAAACTAGTAATATCTGAATCACATGCCAAGTTTTATTTCATTCAACCTACAATATCAATGAGATTCTTCAGATTCATTATTTATCTTCAACAAACAGTACCTAAAGGAAATCGGGTATTTCAGTTGAAGTCTCTCGAACTTTTTAATTTGTTATATTTCTATCATATCAATTCAGGATCAGTTATTTAATCTGTTACTTACCCTGACTGGAGGGAGCTGCGCTGTTAGATCATCAGATATAACCAGGCAAGAAATTCCTCAAGTAATTGAAATAAAAGCAGTAATGAGACTTTGACAGTTGTAGCAGTATCAGTTACAGCAAGGAGAGAGTTGGAGAGTGTTGCATATACAGCCACTTCTTCAAGGAGCATAATGGCATCTGTCTTCCTCTCAATGTTTCAATATCTTCTTACGTTATTTGATAAGATAATGTCATGACCTTGCTGCAAGTATGTGCCAATAGTTCTGGCTCAGTGGATTTTTTTTAACTTCTATTCAGGTTTTCTACTAAACAAAACCAACACAGTTTCATTATTTACATTGTCAATGTTAAAATTTCTCTGTACAGTGGGAAGTATAAGATATTTTAAACTGGTTAAGGAAAACATTTTGAAGTTATATCAGTAGTATTCGTAAGTGCACCATGCATGGAAAATTATTTTTAAGGGTGTTATGCCATGGTTTAGTAAGAAGATAAATAAGAAAATGGCCAAAGGGCAGGAGGGAACAGCAGATTAGGGGCTAGATAAAGTTTCATATGTAAATACAATTCCAAGAGGATTCACTGATGATGCCAAGAGAGACAGCACAGTTTGTGTCCATTGTCTATGAAAAGTTATGATACCCAAGGTCTCCAATAACTGGAAGAAAAAAAAGAGCTAATGTTGCTATCATGAAAAAAATAAGAACCCAAGAAACGTAGGCTTCTCTGCAGTATCTTGTAAGGAAACATGACCTTTTGAAATTAATTTCCAAGCAAGAAGACAATCAAACTACTCACTAAGAATTTACTAGGGTAAATTTCTCTTGACATGCCTGCTTGCCTTACTGAAGACAAGAAATGTGTGTGAGAGGAGAGCAGGGTACTGTACGTTTACCAGTAAGGCTTTTGACACCTGCTCTTATGCAATCTTATTGAAAAATAGAGAAACTGTCGGCTGTGCAATAGGACTGTTACAGTGGTTGTAAACCAGCTGGATTGCCAACCTGCCAAGGTCAGGGTGCAGTAATCAATAGCTTGATGTTCATTTGGCAGATGTAACCATACCCTGGGATCAATATTGGTATTACTCATTATCTTTATCAGCAGCTTGGATGATGAGGCAGAATTTACTGTCTACAAATTTATGATGTTACATCAAGGGGAAGAAGTGACTGATAGACATGCCAAATGGCAGATTTTCAAACCAGTAGGACCCTAATGAAACAGAAAAATGGACCAACAGGAATCTGATGTTCAATATGAAAAATACAAATGCCTCAGTCTAGATACAAATAACCATATAAATCAGTACAGACTGAAAACTGACTAGTTGAGAAGCAATCCTGCAGAAGATGACCTGAATGGTCAGGGAGGATGACAGATTGAATATCAGCTAGCATTGTAGTCTCATTTCAGTTAAGACAAACTGTACAACCAAGTAAAATGAATTACGTTAGGAAAAGCATGAGCAGTGGATCAAAGTTATCACTCTTGTTATTTCCTTGTTACTGGTGAGATCACACTTCATACTATTTCAGGCCCACTTTTCAGGAAGGATGCTGGGGGGGGGGAGGGGGGAAACACCAGGAGATTGTCAAATAAAGTGCTGCCAAGATGTTCAGAGACCCAGAAGAGAGACCAGGGAGAAAATATATCAATTTATCAATAAATTGATAGATTTAGTGATTTCAGCATAACGATGTGTATAGCGTATGGTTTTATTCACCCATGTTTAGAATGTATATTTGAAGGTTTTTAATACATATTTTTTGCTTCTGTATTAAAGATATGGTTTAAATACGTGCTATAACTTTTGATTAGCCTTTAAGTAGTCAGGTAGCTGGATTAGTTGACCTTTCCAGCTGAACTGTTTTATTCTATTCTAGACAGACTTCCAGAACTTTTAAGCACTAGAACATTAAAATGTCTGAAAGACTAGATTCAAGAATCAAATTACTCATAGTTATTATATCTTTGAAAGGAAAATTAAATGCATGCTCAGAAGAGGTTATATTTTCATTTTATCCCTAGAATCATAATTTAAAACAAGATCAGTGCAGCTGATAAAGTCATAGCTGGTTAAAGGTAGAATGGTATGTTTCTGGAGGCAATAATTACTGTATGTCTAACTTCCTGGGTTATGATCTTGTCATGTACTTAGAATCAGTTTAGTTATCTACTGGGAGCTGGAGCCTCAGGAAAAAAGTTGATGCAGGTTCAATTCAGTAATTGCAACTGGACAGTTTCCTATGCATTGTTGCCAAGCTAATGACTATCAGCAAGGCTTTGAGCATTTGGGGCATTTCTTTAAGAACAAGGCTGTGGTCTTAATCCTGGGCAACCTGTAAAAAAGTGAGCTTATGAATGTGGTTCACTAGGATAGATTTGTTACTGGGAAGTCCTTGTTTGTACAGTCCTGTTGATGGAATAGGAGCCACAAAATATAAATAATGAAGAATTACAAAGGAATGAATCCTTTCCCCTGTTGGAAAGTGGAAAAAAATAAATACAGAACCAAAGTTGTGAACTTTCATAAGTTAAAAATCAAGTTTTTGGTAATGGAGATAGTGTGACAGAATGTGTTGACCAGGGGTGAAGGAGTTGAGAGCTACAATCTATGTGAAATAGGAATCATTCTGAAGTTCCAAAGGGAGGACAAGGAGTCAACTTAGATGAGAACTAAACAAAGAACTACAAAAAAGAATCAGGAAAGATTATGATGTCATCAAAATATTCTAAAAGTGAATTGACAGTTAAATATATGTAGATTAGTGCAGAGAATGAAAAACTGATAAAGAAGGGCTGGTTTGGAATATCCAAAGAATGGTAAAAGGAAAGAAGAGTTGGATTTCTAAGGCATGATTTGTGAGGAGGAAAGTAGAAGAATGATTGTGAGAAAAAATAAACAAGGATGAGTAATTCTGGCTTCACAGTTTAGTTTCAGTGATTGGTGAAAGTAAAAAAGAGATGTAGAAAACTATGTAGAGTCATGTCTTCTGAAGTTAAATTTTAGAGTTTTTATTTTAATGATTTGAAAAAGGAAAAATAGAAAGGTAATCCAAGGAGAAACAATAATGTGAATCCTGATGAAATGTAGAGTGGTGATAGAAGTCAAACACAGAAGACAGTGGATGACTGCAAAATTCATTATTTTATGAGTTATTCCTGTCTGTTTTGAAGATACAAATTATAAGAATAGTATTAACTGCACAAATAAATATTCTGTGGAATTTGTCTTATTGCAGCTATGAATCTAGAGTATCAGATCAAAATTATGTGGTTTTGAAATGCTTGTTCCTCCTAGACGTAACGATTACCATGCTCTTTTAAAATTTATATATATACGTATTTAAGTGTTAAGGAAGTGGCATCATTGTAGATAATGACTTAGGAAACTAGTTCATAGCTATGTCAGCTTCATATTTGATTAATGTAGCTTCTGAAAATGATTAACATAAACATGGGGGGGATGTCAACTTTGGAGAGAGAAGGAAAGAAAAGGCCTAATTCTTTCTGCTGCTGCTCTGACTGCTGGAGGGAGACAAGTCTGTTTTGCGGTTTGTGTCTTCTCCATTCATTGTGGGATTGTTTTTATCTACTGCTCTGTCATTGCTCTATTTTACTTCAAGTGTGAGTAAAGCAGTGGACAAAATGGCTCCTACATAAACTGTGAATGTAGTGCCTTGAAAAACTTAAAAGAATAGAAATACCTAAATAGGAACAATTATGCAATTATGATTTTTGCCATTAAAAGAGCAGTTAAAAAAATCACCAGAATGCATTCACAGCTGATGAATTACTGATGAATTACTTATGAAAATCTACAGCAGGTAGTCAGAATGTCTATTCCCAGCTTTTATTCTTTCTGATATGCTCCCTGCCAGTGCTGATCTCTAGCTCATCACATCTCCAAAATGTAAAACGAAGCCACTCAGAATTCCTGTTTCTTCTCCTTCATAGCAGCTGATAAGCTGGAGCTTTTGAGAGAAATGGTTGCCTTTTGGGGGGAACTTTTGTCCTGCAGATCACTGTTTTCTGTCTATGTTTTTATATCAGCACTTTGGTAATGATCAGAGAAAACTGCTGATTTGCCTTGGGCGGACAGCATAATCCAAAATAAATTGAGAGGGATATTTTACCAGCACAGATTCCTTAGAGTGCAGAGAACTTGAAGGGCTGCATTTTCATTGTCATTCCATTAGTGTGAACAGAAGTTGTACTTGTAACTCCCTGTGTAATTCAAGAAACTTCAGTGAGAGCAGTAAACAACCTGTCAAGCCTTCCTGACTTTTAAGAATTTTTTTCATTCAACTCAGTGAGGTTTTACTCCGCAATTTCAGCTGCTCATTTTTCTTTTTGCTAAAAATATATGGGGTTATTTTTCTGTAAACAAAATTGAAAAGGCCAATTTTCTTCTGTCTAAGCTTGATTAACTTTTTGTCCCTACCCTAGTAAAATTGATTTTCTGTACAGTAAAATTTAACAAATAATATTAATTTAAAAACACTCAAAGCCATGATATTTATTAAAAATACAACAAATGTGCCTCTCAGCTTGCAAAATGTAACTACTTAATCTCACAGATCTCTGCTGGATCATATGCCAAAAGCGGCTATATGTTCTATGAATTCTATAGTATGTATTTTCCATTATTCATTATGATTGTAGTTAATGTCAAAACAGAAGCTTAGAGGTATTTGTGGAAAGATCAAGAAATCCTGGTGTCAACAGTTTATGGGCTGGTTTGGCCTGGTTCTGACTAGTGGGGAAGAGGGACCCAAGGATCCATGCCCTGGAAAAGGGAAGCAGGGAAAAGAGGAGAAAAAGGATAGACAGATTGGCCTAAAAAATAAACCAAAACAGCAGCAACAATCTGAGAATAAATGAACTAAATAAGATATCGGAATGCAAGATAACAAACTATAATATAATACACAATATAAATAGAATTGAAGCTAATAAATCAGATTAAATGAGAGTGTCCGAAAGCCAAAGGCTTTACTCTAATGCTGTGATGACATCAACAGCAGAGATGAGCCAGGGAAAAAAAAAAAAAAAAAAAAAAAGGGATGTCAGATGACCTAACAAGGCCTTTTATTTGTTCCCCCTGAGCAGAAATGGTAACAGAACAGTGAATAGTCCTCTGAGGAACATAGTAGTTCTTCTCTTCTGGGACAGTTACCCAGACCTGGAGCATTAACTCTTTAACGCCCAGTGCACTGCATGGTGTTATGATGTGGAATACTGATAGCCAAACAAATCATAAAACCGTGATACTTGGTGAAAAGTCAATGTGTGATATAGCTTGTGCCTACAATGTGCCAGCAGTTGACAGGAGTGAGGCAATAATCATGGGTTAGCACAGGTTTCAGCTGGAGACCCCTTCTTTCATTTGCCGAACATTTATTTTCACTCCAGGAATACCTGCTCCAGGCTTCTCTGATCTTTTGCTGATATTTGAAATGGTAGGAGTGGACCTATTGTCATGAACATTTGCTTCTGAAAAAGGGAAGTAATTTTAAAATATATTGCAAAAGCCCCAAACAACCCTTCTGACTCAGGTAATATTTAGTTAGAAGATGGAAAAAGTGTTTGTAGATGAAAAATTTAACATGAGCCAGCAGTGTGCCCTTGCGGCTCAGAAAAAAAATGGTATCCTGGGCTCCATCAGAAGAGGGGTGGCCAGCAGGGACAGGGAGGTGATTGTCCCCATCTACTCTGCTCTTGTGAGGCCTCATCTGGAATACTGTATCCAAGTGTGGAGCCCCCAGTGCAAAAAAGACAGGGAGCTGTTGGAGAGGGTCCAGAGGAGGGCCACGAGGATAATCAGGGGACTGGAGCACATCCCTATGAGGGCAGGCTGAGGGAGCTGGGCTTGTTCAGCCTGGAGAAAAGAAGGCTGTGGGGTGACCTCATTACAGCCTTTCAATACCTAAAGGGAGCCTACCAACAGGAGGGGAATCAACTCTCTGAAGGGGTAGATAAGCAGGACAAGGGGAAATGATTTTAAGTTGAGGGAGGGAAGATTTAGGCTGGATGTCGGGAGAAGTTCTTTACAGAGAGTGTGGTGAGGTGCTGGAAGAGGCTGCCCAGAGACGTTGTGGATGCTTTGTCCATCCCTGGAGGTGTTCAAGGCCAGGTTGGATGGGGCCCTGGGCAGACTGGTTTAGTATTAAATGTGGAGGTTGGTGGCCCTGCATGTGGCAGGAGGGTTGGAGATTCATGATCCCTGAAGTCCCTTCCAACCTTGTGATTCTGTGACCTTTTTGTGCTACTAGATACTTGACATTGACATCTTGGAGAGAATATTTTGGTTTACTTTTATCATTTTGGCTATTTAAGGTCTAATGTGATTTCATGGTGTCATTTTCGCAGAGGATATAGAGATCTAATTCTATTCTAAAGGCTGATTAGAGTCTGAAAACTGAACTGGATCTGAACTGTTTGTGTATTAGCGTGTTAAAGAAATGATAGTTTCTTATGCAGATGAAGGAATGTCTGACTAATAAGGAAACATAATGGAAAGCTCATTTATGGCTCCATCAGAGCAGGTCTGTACCTATAACTTGACTGAGCCATGTTCCTATTTATCTCTTATCTCAGTAGGATTCAGTCTGATGGAAATTCAGTACTACCTAGTTGTGAGGTTGCACATGTAAGTTTTTCTTTATTTGTGAAAATGGGCATTTTCCATTTTCTTCTTGAAATAGCACTTTGTTACTATGCTGTTTTCAATAAAGGGCTACTGCTTTCTTTTCCAGGGATAGCTGAAGTCTGCTACCCTGGGGAGTGACCTCTGTGTTTAATCTTTAAAGTACTTTGGCATCCTGAAATACAAATTGCTGTGTAAGATTTTCAATTTCTGTTACCATTAAGTCAGAAGCTTGACAGTTTCACACTCTTGCTATTTCTGCTTGTTGTTGCTGCTAAAAAAAAAAAAAAAAAAAAAAAAATATGTGAAGTGTCAGAAATTTCACACTCAGACAATGCTGGACAAAGCTTTGCCTCTGGATTGGTAAATTCTTATACAGAGCTGTCAGTGTATCTTAAAAATCTTCCCTTGTGGAAGTTTTGCTGCTGGTACGACATGGTCAAAAACAAAATTATCTTGTACACAACTATTTCTCACCTATTGGAAATACAATAATATCACTAAAATCAGGCCTGATTCTCATTTTATTCATTAAAGAAGATTAGTTCACTGAGGCAGAAGCTGCTCTGTAATATAGAGATGAATGATGCTCACCTTTAGTTAGATGCTCCTAATTAACCCCTTTTAGACAGAAGATGAAAGGAATCTATTTTGAGTCAATTGATTTTTAAAGAGAACATTAGACAAAAGGAATGTGATCCTGTGGAAAAATTGCTGTATCTTGGATACTTGAGCAAGTGTACCCAGCAGTAAGATATTACACCTGGCCCCCAGGGTGAGAGAGCTGAAGATGATGGAGATCTTCTTGCCAGGAAGGGAGTTTGAATTCCTCCACTCAACACTCTGCCTCTGGAGATAGCAGCAAGACAAAAGGTTTATAGAGATATAGAAAGGGCAGATGAAGGCACATTTTCATCAAAAGATGAATCTTATTTAATTATGGAAACAATATAGGGAGGAAGAAAATGATTCATGCAGAAGTTTGCTCCTGTGGTGAAGGCACGCGTATAGCTGTATGGGAGCCATATGCTCCTTTTTAAGCAGGGGAGCCACAAACCTCAGTGTCTGGGTATGTCATTGGTTGTAGCTGTGGGAGCAGTAGCTATTCCTAACTCTTTGCAAAGCCAGGAAGGGACTATTTTTAAAAGTTTTCAGGTAGCGTTCTATAGCAGCTGTAAGAAACAAACCTTACGATATATGTTTTGGGAACATACACAAATACATACATGATAAAAAATATAGCCTAAACTTGAAGAGCTTAACAAAGAAACCACATATGTGAAAAATATATTATTTTCAATCTGTATGTTTTTTAATGTTTTCTAAACAGAAAGGATTATTTTCAGAACTCTTATAAAGTCTTTGTAACTCTAATGCAATTATACTATGCCTCTGAGGTGAACTGTAAGCAAAAGTTATTCCATGATTTCAGTTATAGTTCAAACATTGTTTTCTGAGTATTTTAGAGAGATCTTCAGCTATCTGATTCAGTTTGTTGGTCAGATCTCTCTCAAGCAGAATGTGAATGAAGTATATGCATTCAGAAGTGGACAGAAATGGAGACTCCCATGTGAGATACTCCATTTTAAATTCATGTGTGCAACTGGTATTTGCACAGTACCGTGTTCATTAAAGTTTTACTAGCGCATTGTAAATGCTATTAAATGCTGTCATTAATAATAAACTTGATATTAATATTAATGGCTTGTTGCTTTCAAAAACTGCCCCATCAAAAATACCTCAGCAATACTCTTCAACGTTTCTGCCTCTCCAGAAGAGGTAATGCTGTGACAGTTTCAAATGCATAACAACAAATCTTGCGTGGAAACTGAATTATAAATTTCTGTGTTAAAAGGCAAAGCATACAATGCGTGATGAGAAACTAGTGAGTAATTTAGGAGGGATTTCCTGTAAGAATCTTTAATCACAATTTAAAATTTGTAAAAGCTATGTAGATAGTGTGAGGATTATACTTAACAAGTATGGGCCTTAAAATTTTAAGATGCTTCATTGTCCTCTGTGTGAAGTTGCTATGTTTTGTGGTATAATGGTGCTCTGTGAACAATTCCAGTCATACATTTAGTCATATTATCATCCCTGTGAATTTCTGACTTGCATAGGAAATGGTTGCAGGAAGATCTTAGTCTGCTTCTGAACTTCAAAGAGGCTACTTAAGTGTTTTGCAGCCAAGCAAAAAGGTCTCCCTTTAAGGTCTTTAGTGCTCCTACACATTTTCCTTGTTAAATTCATCCTTGGAGTAGTGGGTAGTGATGAGAACTGCTTTTAAACATGTACTAATGAGAGTTTTTCTACTGTGAGCCTCATCCATAAGTCTTTTGAAATCACTGGGAGCTGTATACAAAATCTTAATGTGAAGAGGCTCCAAGTATTCTGTATTGCCAAGTTCACTTTCATTGGTATGGGATTTTGCTGAAGCTAACTCTTGTTTGTCACTTCTCTCAGGGATGATCAGAATTGCTTTCAGACTTACTTTGCAGAGTTAAGTCAGAGATTTCTGATGTTGTGTTACATCATCTCCTTTTTAGCACACAAAGGAGCAAATTTTCTAGACATTCTACTGCCTTACTCATGCTGTAAAGAGATTCAAACAGTTGAAAATATCTATAAGATATTTGGGATTATAAATAGAAAGCTACGAAGAGAAATCTTGACTGTAAGAGAAAATACAGATGTGAATCTGTATGAAGTTAACTAGGGTAGCTTGTGGTTGTGAGGAATATAAAACATAAAGCAGAAAATGGTCAGTTTTTCCCTATGCAGAAGCAAATATCAAATTCTTCATTTTTTTTCTTCTTAGTTAAAGTGCAGACTTACAAATTATTAAAAAAAATAGAATTTAGCAGTCAGCATCCTGTTCAAAGCAAGATTCAGACTCAAACATGTTTTTGAGAAAGTTGTAAATATATGAAGTATTTAAAAATATACTTCTCACTTCTCACTTCTCTTTAAACAGTTATCTGCAGGAGTTCAGGAAAAAAAAAAAAAAGGTGTTCTGAAAGGCTCTGCTTAACTGCATAAAAGGTTCCAAGCTTAATTTTTTTTCAGACCCTGATACTTGTTGCCTATTCATCCAGGATAAAAAGATATTTTGATATCTATTTGCAGATGAAAGCATAGACTTGAAATGCGCAGCATTTAGCAAAACTAAGAGTAGGCTATTATATGTAGAAGTGTGATGTGCCCTCAGCTGGTTAGGGGCCCCCAAAAAATAAACTGGAGGAAAGCTGTCTCACTCCTGTGTTATGCCCAGGGTATGCCAACAGCATGATAAGATCTTGAACACAAGAGTGCTAAGCAGAAGCTCTGTGCCAGATGAGTTCAGATCAGTCTTTATCCTTCTTGGTACTGGCAACTGGCAAACAGCTTTGAAGTCATAGGATATAAATTATCACAGTCTGTCTATTTTAGTGCATTCAGTATCTGGTTTTAAGGTGACAAAGTAGGAAGGGAAAAAACATTACAAATGTTGTGTTAGTTTGCGTACTCCACTGACTTCACAACTGCATTTGGAAACAAAGCCTCCCACGGTCTCCATGCTCTTTGAAGCTCCTGCTCCTTGCAGAAGGAAATCTTCCCGAAATACATATTGCCATCTCTTCACAAGCAGCTCTTTGACTCGTTGATTTCCTGTCATATAAATTGTAGTGTCAGTATGCTTCATATTGAAGGAATTGTCAGCTGTTAAAAACTGAAAAAGCAAGCAAACAGATAAAGCTATAATATTTGCTGTCTGTTTCACTCTTTAGGAAGAACACAAAATCCTTATTGTCAAGCATGTATGACTGCAGTTACTTATCAAGCCAATTCAAAAATTCTGAATGTACTCCTGAGAAATGACTGTGTAGCAGTTCTCTGACAAGGAGCTGTTGAGTAGGACTAATTAGAAAGGAAAAGTCTCATTTTGTGAAACGTTTCCAGGTTCAAATGTTTGATTTTTTTTTTTTTTTTAATTTTCTTTTAAGTATGGGAATGATATGGAGGCTTTTTGAATTATTTCATAGAGTATGAGAGAGAGACACCTCAGTCACTAATAGCCCCAAACTTTTGTAAGCTGTGTTGGGCTTACCTACTTAATGCATATTGTGAATTCCCCAAGACAACTCTTTAGGAGAACAAGATGCTTTTTAGATTGGGAGGCTATGATCTACACAAGTCATCAACTGAAATATTTGCTGTTCATGAGCTATGTAAAATTTCTGTATGTAAGACAGCTTCAAAGGAATTAGGGTTTTCATATTGTTCCTCTGGTAAATCTGTTGTATCCTGCTGATTTCTCTCTAAAGTTCAAAATGATTAATCTTTTTAAGAGGTAGATGTCTTTTCAAATTGGCAGGTATCTATCTATCTATATATATATATATTTCCAAAGTTCTTATATTCCTCTAATCATTTCCTAGGTTATCTTCTTTTGAAGAATCTGTTAGTGTTAGCTTCAAAATATAATATTTTATTGCCTAAAGTCATTGAAGGATTCTCTAACACGACATCCTAACAATTTTGTTGTTAAGTGCTTCTGTAGATCATTCAAGATTAAAAAAATGAAACAACCACAGAAGATTGAACATGTATAATCCTGGTACTGAGTTTATACTGTGAAATTCGTGTGTTAGAAGTAGAAATGTTTATGATTAAGAATGAGGCAATAAAGGTATCACTGTCCTTTTATTTTAGTACAAGAAGAGATTTTTCTAAAGCAGAGATTAGTCTGTGATGTGAAGCATTTTGATTATCACAGACATGATCATTAATCTTCTATTAAATGTCTCTATACATTCAACTGTATAGACCTGGAGTGCAGATCCCACTGATTTTTCCAGTGTGCAATATAGTAGAGTCATTTACATAAAGTGTCAATATTTATATACACTGATGGAACAAAAACATGACTTAGTTTTCTAACTAAAGATGGCACGTCAGTTTTGACAGATGCTGCTGAGACAGTTGAGTTTCCAAAAAATATTAATTTTGTACTTTTTTTTATAGCATACTGACAAGAGAATTGCTAATGAAGATAAAAATGATAAGAGTGGGATGTGAAACAGACGTGGTTCAGGAGAAATTTGAAAAGGGTACAAAGCTCTGGTTTATTTTCCAGTATAATGTTGAACACTGTCAGTGTTACTGTTTAAAAAGAAATTAGATGCACAGTGTGCTGTAAGAAAGAAAATCTGATTTTTATTTCTAGAAGTTATGAACTGTATCACAGAATATTCTAATTTCCTGGATGTAATTAGAGCACAGACCTGATCTGATAAGTGACTTCAAAAAGGTTTACAAATATATTTGTAGAGTTATTAAAATTCTCTTTGATTCCGTGATGAAGCTTTTACACTCTGAATTACTACATTTTGGTTATTTTATTTTGTTGAAATAAAAAAAGCAGACTTGAGGAGAAGGACTTGGGGATGTTGATTGAGAGAAGCTCATCATGAACCAGCAGCATGCACTTGCAGCCCAGAAGGCCAGTGATATCCTGGGCTGCATCATAGGAGAGTTAGCCAGCACAGAAAGCGAGGTAACCATCCTCCTGTGCCTTCATTGTGTTCTGGCCTGTACAAGAGTACAGTACGAGACATGGAGCTGCTGGAACAGGTCCAGAGTAGGGCCATGAGAATGATCAAAGGGCTGGAGTGCCTCTCCTATGAAGAAAGATTGAGGGAGTGGACTTCTTGGAGAAGAGAAGGCTGTGGGGACACCTTACTGTGGCCTTTCAGTATTTAAAAGAAAGCTTGCAGGAAAGATGGAGAGGGAAGTGATGTGACAAGGGACAATACTTTAAAGCTAAAGTGAGTTAGGTTTAGATTACATATAAGGAAGACTGTTTTCACTATGAGGTTGATAAGGTTATCCAGAGAAGTTGTGGATGCCCTATCCCTGTAGGCATTGAAGGCCAGGTTGGTTGGGGCTTTGGCCAATGTGATCCACTGGAAGATATCCCTGCCCATGAGATACGGAATGGTTTTGGTTGTGTGATTCTATGATAAAAGCTTATTTTTAAAAGTGAAATATATTGATATCATACTTTTTTTATCTTATGTTGCTGTTGTTAAATCTGTTAAAAGTTTTAAAGAAATTAATGGAAAAGTAAATAGTGATTTCTCCACTCATGCTTAATTAAGTTTTGTAAAATAAGATGAATTTACTGTTAAGGATTAGTTATCTCCTTTCTGATAATGTAAATGCAAGCATCTTAAGCCTTTCACTGGGTTGTATTAATATAATCAAAAAATTCAATTGCATTTTTTCCTGTTGTCACTGGGTAGAATTTCAACAGAATGTAACATTAAAAGAAGAAATCTGTCTCAAATTCATGGAAAAAAAAAAAAGGGAGGATTTTAAGGAAATAGCATATAGATAAATATAATGACCATTCTGTTACTGCACCAAGTTCCATGCCATCTTGAATAATGTCACCATGCTATTTAATACTTCATCAATTTGGCTGTCTTTGACATGGTCACCACAATCTAATGAGCCATGTAAGTCATTAGAAAATATACTCATTTCCAGAAGATCGTAACTATCTTATACATTCGCTTTGCAAGTGTCAAAGGATACATATACAGGCTGAAAATCTGAATGAATACACTTTTGTATTTGTTTGTCTGATTTTAATTAATTTTGTATATGAAATTACAGACACAACAAAAACAACAGCACTTACATAGCAGCAGGATTCTGTATTGTGTTAATTTGTTATTAAATTATAATTTCAAAAGTTCCTTAATGACTTTCATGCCTACATTCAAAAATAAATTAGTAAGATTTTAGTTCTAACTTCCCTTAAATATTCTTAATGCTTTAGTCATTATATTCAAACAAGACTTTTTAACAAAAAAAGAAGCTAAGTTGTTTTTCCACTGCTTATCTCAAAGGGCAATAAATCAATCATCTGAATAATTTTAAATAAATTTTCTTTTGAATGATCTACTCCAGTAGATTTGCAGCTCAGGAATTACAGGATGACAGCGTATTTCTTCTAATGCAAAGCAGAAGTAGTGATAATCTTAATAACAATTCTGGTCCTAGCATCTCTGTTTGAAATCTTGTCTTCACTCAGAGCAGTGAAAGTATTGTCATTCAAGAAGGCAAGGGTTTCAGCTTGTCAGTCTATAAGCCCTAATACAACAGCATTTCTCAGTCCTTAATTTAGCACATTACCAGTTTACTGCTTTGTGACAATGATTCTTTACTAGTTTGAATGTGCACATGCTGATTATAAAGTTGAATGACCAGCATAGAATGGCTCACACTTTTGTTTTGCCATTGCAAATACTTATATCACCTGTAAAACAGTACAGAGTCAGAACTTCTACCATTTTCCTTTCCATTTCTTAAAAAAAAAAAAAATAATAATAAAAAAAATAAAAATGTAGAGAATGGCTGCTGAAGAATCCATCTGTGGCCAAATCATGAATTCTAACTCCAGTACATGTTTCTGATGCTGTTACTTGTCTTGATATTGATAAGTAGATGAGAAAACACTGGAAACATGAAAATAGAAGAGTGGCTTATGCTTTCTAGGTGGCACCAATCCTAGAAAGACATGAGCGCCACCAGAATATGGCAACAAGTGGTAATGGATACTTTGAGAAGCCTGTCATCCATCTGGCTTTTCCACTAAGTCACAAAGAAAGGACAAAGATGTTGTTAGTGGTACAGTGGGCATTCCTTATGTTGATGGATGTATGCTTCCCAAGATTAATGCTGAGGTAATGCCTGGAGATATGATATGGAGCAAAAGGACTCTTAGCAAAGAAATCTACAGATAGCAGTAGAAGACTGTCCATGAAACAAATACTTAGGGTCTAAATCAATAGACAGCTAAAGGGAAACAAACAGTAGTGAAATCACTTGCCTGGGACCATAAAACAGGTTAATTGAAGAATGGAAAATAACACTTGGTTCTCCTGAGAGCTGATCGCTTGATCCCTGTTGTTCATCAAGCCCTGTTGTAGGTTCTCCTCAAGGTTCTTGTTGGGATGCATGTGCTGCAGAAAAAAACTGCTCTGTTTTCTGAGGGCATGGAGACTTGATAAGCCTCATGTTTTCCTGGAGTAGAGGAAATGAAGTGGGCTCTTCTTTCCAGAACCCTTTTTTTACAATTTCTCATTATGTTCAGATACTGAAAAAGAACTGTGAATATACGTACAAATAAAACTACTACTTTAGTAGCACTTGTACATTTGCTGCTTTTACTTTAGCTAGTCTTTTGTAGAGTGATGTTTTTGAACATGCTACTTCAGGCAGACAGACTGTTTATCAGGTAATTTATATCATTAAGAGAAAGCTTTTAGCACTCCAGCTTGCAGTCTTGCTTGAGAGATTGATGATCTGTGCTGCAGTTCATGCTTTATCTTGTGTGTTACTCATTCCTGGGTTTATTTACATTTAATTGTCTTGTGAAGTCAACATTCACAAAGAAAATCTTGCTCTCTCATGGACTATCATAAAATTCACAACTTCTCCTTCAAAGACTTAGAATAAACTTTTAAATGTAAAATAATTAACCTTTTCAAAATAAGGTGATATAACCAGAACTGGATTTCCAGTTAGTTTCATTCGATTCTTTATATGTCTGTAAGTTATCTTAATTGGGAATAAAAAGTTTTCAAAACCTTGCAGGATTTTCAAATTTAGGGTGTGCAAAGCTTCCGTATCCACTTCTACCTCTTGCAGCACGTTTCCCTATGTTCCAATTAAAGACTAGTGAGACTGGCATTCTAGAAGTTCAGCTTCAGAGATGTGACTGTTTATTATGAAGCTGTTGTGCAAATCTGAAGAAGAATCCTGTGCACCTCTCATTAAAGACAGAGTGGAGAATTAGAAATTAGATGTATCAAGTTTATAACTGCAATATAATTTTTGCTGGTAATACTAAAAATGCAAATAGTATTCAGTACTTATTTCTAACTCTAGATTAAAACACACATATGTTGAGAAGTGGTTATCTCCTACTTCAACTGAATATCTGAGTATTCAACTGAATACCCTTTTTTCCCCAGCAAACATTTCAGTCTACACTAATTCAGACTACAAGGGAAAAATAAGGTGTGCTATCCTGGCAATACGAATAACTTGTTTCTTGAAAGAAATTCTTCAGGGTAAGCATCCCTGCCACTGAACACATTAATAGCTCTGACAGTTACCAGAAAGCAATTGGAAAAATCTGCAGGTAGCAGGTTACTTACTCTTGCTGATAGCTGCACTGGTGACCATTTTTATAGAGTATTAGACTGAATTAGAAGTCTGGGGACCCCAGCTTCAGGATATATGCAGTTTTAGATTAGTCAAAACTGCACAGTATGGCACGGAAAGGTAAATCTGAGAAACAGAAGTGACAGCTTCCCTGGAGTTGCCAGCATACTTCCTCACAGATTCCTACTTTTTATTTCATTTAGTGCTGTGTTTCCCCAGGACACATCACTCCTGTTTCAGATGATACCTGCCATTCAATTGTTCGGCTTCAGTTCAGAGCCTTTCCATCACCATACACTGAACTGACACATATCCTTTTTCCAATCCCTTTCAGAAAATGTGATTACTGTCACAATCTGAGACACAGACCAGTTCAGAAAACTGTAGCGAACAAGAAAGAAAAAAGGTTCAGATGAGCAAATAAATCTTACATGTCTGTGGAAAATCTAAATTAATCCTCTGGGCTGGTGGTGTTCACCATTAATGCTGATGACTGCAAGAACACTCATGCTCTTTCTGACTACTAAATAGCTACTGAATTCGGTATGACAATTCAATTAAAAATCCAGGTCAATTTGTTTCCTAAACAGGATGTCAAGTGGAGATGATGTGCAGAGAATTCACCGGTGACTTCAGCAAAAGTAAACTGCACAGTGGCATGACAATCAGATCAGCTCTTCCTTGGACTACTGTTTGATGTGGATCACACCAATGCCCAGGAACAAGTGGCAACACTCACTATAAGGCATTCAAAATTGGTTTTCTATCTCTTAATCAAATATAATGACACTGCCACCATTTCAGAAAAACAATTTTTTTGAAGAAGCTTATTTTCTGTAGTGATTATATCTCATCTTTGCCTAACACATAGTATATTACAGTGTTTAACAGATACTTGTTCAGAGGTCATGATGGGTTTCTCATCCTACTTCTTTCCTTCCCTTTAGATAACATTATGTAATTTCAGCTTTGCTAGGTCTCATAGTCTTGAATCCAGGCTGCTCACAGGCTCAGTATTTCCATTTGGTCGTGATTATATGAATATTTAATTAAAAAAATAAAAAAGTTACCTCACCACAATATTTTAAAAGCCCATTCACTTCTCTTTATCTCTTTGAGACAGGACTACCTACTCTAGAGTAGAACAATGATAGAATGTGTATTTGTCTATTTTAAATAATTAGCTTTATAACTAAATTTTACAGATTTTACTTGGAACAAAGCATGTTCTAGCACACAATGCACCATCAGAACTGGTTGGGAAGCTGAGTTAGTGCCCTGCACAATCTGAAACCTTAAGTGGAACAGGGGTGATTCTTGGAGTTTTTCATAGTAGGGAAATGGTGCTAGCTGTTCTGTTTCGAGAGGCTCTGGGAAGAGATGGATTTAAGCTCGATGGAAGTAAAGCTGTAGTGAGCATGGTATTGAATGAGAGCTAGTCAGTAGAGAATGGGACAGAAAGTCTGATGTGTTTCTTAAAGTGAGGCATGAAATAGAATGCTCAGAATCATGGGTTTTTGAGACTGAAGATGAGGAAAAGATAACTGAAGAAGTAGTATGTACTAACACTGTAGCTGACTGAAAAAATGAAGTCATTATTCTTTGAGTGATAGAGGTGTGTTAAGTTCACTTCTCCCATTGAAAACATTACTTGAAGAAAGTTGGTGTGTTTTCCTTTGAATTATTATCTTTGGCCATGTCTAGCTAGCTATTTTCTAAGCATGACCTTGAGGTGAGGATATGTTGTCACAGCTTTTAGACTTTGTACAAGTAAAATATGGATTATAGTATGCACTTTATCTGAAATTAAAATTTGTGCAAATAATGGTGTTAGTGAAAATTAATGAATAATATAAGCTGAAATTGTTGATAACAGTGGCTTTGAATTCTTCCATGTCCACACAGTTTATACAAAGCAGGCTGAGAGTCAATTCCTAATTTCACAGATGGAGAAATTTAGATCTAGAGACATAGAAATAAATAACTTAATTTAAACTAGTAGAAGTTACATATATTCCCAAATGGCTTTATTTTCATGATTTTGGTTAATGTACCTGTAATTTAGAAGAGTCTGAACTGTTTCTTGTTTGGGATTATCTTACCTTGGTGCTACAGGCTGTGTTTTTTAATCACAAAAGATGTATGTTGTTTAAAAAAAAAAAAAAAAAAAAAAAAAAAAAAAAGAACAATAACAACAGTCCTAAATAAGTAGAAATGAATTTTGCTTACAAACTGTCAGTATTTTATATTGAATATTTGACAAAAGACATGAGAGCATTGCTTGTTGAAAGATCATTCGGATGCACAAAGTTCCATAGCATAATGTTTTAAGTGTCTGCATTCGTTAACTCATTGCTGTTTCATTCCAGTGCCTGAGTATCAAAAGCAAATTTTCCTCCCCCATATTTATCCTCTGCTTACCCCAGAGGATATGACTGAATTAGTGACAGAATTGCGCTACTTACTTATGTCCTCTGGGGACCGAACTATCAACAACTCGCTGCTTTCAGAAATCTTCACAGCTGTGAGTCAGAGATGACCTTTTCTGAGACAGACTGAAGGCTTCAGCATGAGAGTGAAGTTGACCTTGAATTGTGAACTAAACCTTTTTGCTTTGATCTCTTGTGACACTTATCACTAAGATATGGGTCTGTTTGTGACATGCTGTGACAACAGAGTTTCATGCAACTTTTAAGCCAATACTATATACGCTTCACAAATCTTGTTCTCTTCCTTTAATAAGCCTTGTATGAAGAATATCTGCAGATGCTTAATTATTTCATCCAAATGTTGATCCAAAATCTTCCTAGGAAACTTGGTGGGAATTTGAGGAAAAACAGGATAAGAAACACTATAAGCAAGCAGAGCTCATGCTTGCAAGCCTCTGAATTTTACTCCTCTAGCTCTGCACTTGGACACCACATGCATGTACAGAGAGGGGGCGCTGCTGTGAAAAAACTTTTTGAAGCTCCTTATTTTGTGACCTGGCTCCAGGTTATGAACCGTATGAAAGATCCATCAAAGACTGTGAAATAATGTAGGCTGTAAGATGAACTGGTCTAATGGGACGACTGTTCCACAGTATTTCCCCATTAGTAGTTTAAAGTTGGAAAGACATTTATCATCATATATGTGAATATGGCATGAAAAGTAGAGGTTTATCTGCTGATGAGTTATACAATCTTAGTTGTAGGAGACGGGCCTTGGAAAGGCAGTGCTCTCCAAGCACATCTTGACCACATTAAATGTATTAGTTTCATAAGCCAAATAAAATTTTAAATAGGGTTCTTGTAATTTTCCGGATAGGAACAAAAGAGATATAAAATTTCTACCTTGGATGAGCTATTTCCACAAGGAAAAATTTTCTGTATTTATCCCTGATAATGACTTTCAGAAACTGCAGAAGCCCTATTTCTACTCTACTGAAGAAACCGTTTTGCGGGCTGCACCACACTTTGCTTTTTCTGTGGAGCTCAGGAATTAAATAGTGTACCCCTGAGGAGCTATTAAGCAATGCTTTTCTCTTCATTATTACTGTTATTGACTAGAATGGATGCGATGCTTTTTTTTTCCTTCATATCCCATTTGTGAATAATTCTTCTAATTAGATAGGCATGTTATTCTCTATATATAAACCTTTATGTGTGGGTTGCAGCTTATATGTGCACAACACAAAATTGGTGCACAGTGAATAAAAACATAAAAGACTACTCAGCTGAAATGCTGTGCCCTGTTCTGTCATCTCACTCCAATAAGGAGTCAAATCAATTGGAAGCAGTCCAGATGAGAGAAGCAAGAATTAGCCATTAAAATATATATATATATATGTATATATATTTAAAAGAAGAACATAAATGCTTCCTGTAGGAGGACAGCTTGAACAAATTTGTGATATTTTTAACTTTTTTCTCTGTTTCTCAATTCCTGATGGGTATGACAAAAAGCAGTGGGCTAAAATTCCAGCATGAAAAATTCAGATTAGATACTAGAAGTGCTTCTAGTCAGGAGAAAATGATCACTGCCTGGGGAGGCAGAGAATTAGCCATCACTTGAAAGAGAGAAGCATCTGTCAGGAATGGAGCAACTCATTTTATGTTGAGGCAAACTGGTAATCTAAACGATCTCTTGAGATTCCTTTCAGTCTCATTATGCAATGTAGAGTTATAAATCTATGGCAGTAGAAATGAGTTGTAACTTGCAGAGATAATTTTATGTGTGCCTGTTTGAATTGTGATCAACATTGTTCAGAAATTCCTGTGCTTTATCCCACTTCAGATCTTCCATATTTCACAACCCAAAAACTGCAATGAATGGAAACTTTCCTTTTCAGACAAACAGGCAAACAAAATCTTCTTGTAACTTGAGGTACTTAAGGTTATAATTCAATTTTATAAACAAGTAAGTAGTAAAGTCTCATCTATAATCCAGTTTTTTTTTTCTGTGGAAACTGTATTCTAATCCTAATGCTCAGTATTTTATTGTTCTTGGGCTTTACTGCTGACGTAACATTTTCTTTTGTGTATTTGGGGAAACAGTGAACCATTAAGCAAAGATACTCTTTTGCTAGAATTTACTGTTGTTCAATATTAAGGGTTTATTCACTTAAATGGTCTACTCTGGCTATTCTCTACAGGAGTTTTTGGCAGTGCAACTCAGGAGAACTTAGTGGGATAATCAAATTTTTTTTTGTTATGCATTTATATCCACAAATACTAAATGCTAACATTGTACATAGTAGTTATCAGAATCACTGGCACCAATTTAGTAAGCTAATGGGTATAAAAGCACTTTTGTAAATATTTTTTAATGTTAGAAGGAGTTTACGAAGAGTTATTTATTAAAATAGCAAAGAACATATATCTACTTTTGCTTGTCTAGTGTACTATCTTGTTGACTTTATATCCAGAATTAGATAAAATGATCACTGGAAATAATGGACTTGACGTTTTCAGAGGTCTTCATCAGCAGCTTGTATATTAGTAGCAAGACAAAGCTGAACAATTGCTTCCTTTATACTTCCAAATGTTGAATGACACATAATGTTAATAAAGCATTTAATTCCCACATTTATAATATTAAACAGGTTAGTAGTTTGTTAATATTGTATTTATTAAAAACTTTGTTTTACTTAGATATTTTATTTAGTTACTCTTTATTTTCTGTTAAGCCACAAATCCTAGTCAAAAGAAGAGATGTACTGTGTTAAACCAAAGAGGCATGAAATGTACTCACTAGAGATTTGCTGTTTCTGCTCGGTGGACAATTCCTTCATTCCCTAGAGAAACTGGTCATCCAAACCGATGTAGCAATTTTCTGACTGGCTGAGTGAAGACACCGTACATTTTTGAGTACAGTGTGACATTTTGATACTCATTAGTTTAAAAAGTTATCTGGAAAGAATTCACCTAGTATTTGGCACTTACAAATGTTTGAGAGTTATTGGCAGTGAATACTTTTTCATTAGTTTTAATTTCCTTCTCACTTCTACTGAATTACAAAATTGTAGAGAGTCTTTCTGTAATTGTCTGCCATAAATAATAAGTTAGAGTCACCATAATTCTTTCATTTGTTGTCTAAGCTGATGTTTAGATCAGGATAAAATGGCACAGATCAAATGTGAGTTTTCCTAGTTACCGAATCTTTTCAAGGTACTGCTTTGGTATCTGATAACATGAACCTTTTCATCTTACTATATTCCTAAGATCAGAATATGGCACAGTGCATGTTTGTTTGCCTTTTTTAAAACAAAAACAAAAACAAAAACAAAAAACAAAAACAAAAAAACTTGGTTATATGATTTGTGTGCAATCAAAACAACCTATATTTTTTCCCTTCTTGCATGTTTTATGGGCTGTATTTAACAGTGAAGCAGTGAGGTCGCATGTATATACATACATTTATATTTGTGTATATATGTATTAAGATGTATGTGTGTATTTATATGTGCTTTGGACCTGGACCAAGTTGAGTGATGTGATGAGGATAGCTGTTTTCTAAAGACTGGACAGCAAAGGATATGCTGCGTACTAAATCACAAGATTATCCTGGAGTATTGCTGAATGGAGGCTGGAAAGCATCTGTTCAGAAAGACAAAGTACTTCTGAACAGTTGGATGGGTGCTTTAATAAAAGTCAATCCAAGTGTGCTCTAGTACAAAATGTAGCAACGCAATTCTTCCTTCCCCAACAGCCTTCTCTAGCTTCTGTTTTGATACATTTGACATTTCCCTGCATATTTTCTACTGTTTCTTTAAGCTAGTAATTCCTCTCTTCATTCTCTTTTGTAGTAGTTTAGTGAGCCTTCTAGTTCTGAGCTTGTTGCACTGCATTGGGTCTCATGGCTGGGTGTTGCCATCATTTGTAAAAGCCTGAGACTAGAAAACAAAATCCTTACGTTACAAATACAGGTAATTCTGAAAGCCTCTCAGAAAAATGAACACTCCTATTTTCTCCTATGCAATTTATTACTGAAAACTATAAGTTTTGCTGTGATTAGGCAACACAGTAAGAATGTAAGGGGCAAAGAAACTGTGGTAAGGGGGGTAAGAGACTGAAATCCAGTTCCCTAAATTGTCCGTTGATCTTCTGTGTTTAATAGGCAAGGGTCTTCCAAGTCTTGCTGTCCATCCTCTGCTTGCTTTGTGTATTTAGTCTTTAAGAAATCATGAATGACATCACATATATAAAGTGCTGGGAGGAAGAAAGTCTTCCAAGTAACATTCTAGCCAAAAGAATCATTGAGATATGCAATATTGAAGACTTTTTAGTTTTATTGCGAGATGTCTATTTTGATCTAGGCAAAAGCTAATCACGTACACATTAGGTATGTGTGCATGAGTATGTATAGAACAGATCCAGAAAGGTCAGTTCAATTCAGTTGGTACTGAGTTGTACTTTTTAAAAATTCTTTGCTTTTTAAAAATGTGTGCACTTCTGAGTTATTCATCCTTCATAGTGCCTGGGGTAGTGATAATGTGCAAGAGGGGATATTTCTGTGAACTGTCTCACTGCGTGTTATCAATGCTCAGCAGAGAAATAGGATAGATATGCTAGCCAGATGATTCTCTCATTAATTTAGATGCAGGGTTTATCTAGTCAGCTAACAAATAAACTCATGCTCTGTTGGCCTAGCCTCATGTTGGAAAATAACAATATTCTGAATGAAGACAAAGATTTTTCATAAAAATTTTAATGATCTTGCATTAATTTAAGGTACGCATTTAGGTTTTTTTTTTCTCTTGTAATATGGTATATGGTGTATTATCACAGTAACTCAATATGTCCCTAAAGCCAAAATATGATCTGTTTTGTCTGAAATTTTACAGCTGACTGTGTTCAGTTTATTAGCACAATATTCCTTTAAGAAATCCGCAATGAAACCAGAAGCCTGAAATAATTTTGCAATTACAGCTTAAAGCTCTAGGGCTAACTGATATGTTAAACTGAGAATAAAAAATAGCTTTAGTCTTCTATGTGGGCTGGTATCCTGGGTCTAGTTGAGGAGACTGCTTTTACATCTTTGGAGGACCTTCAAGTTATTTCAAATTATAAATATATAAAACATAAAATACAGGAAAAGGCAACTCTTAGAAATAGGCCAGAATCTGCCCATACCTCAGGCACTTTGAAAAAAATCTTCTATATACTTTATTATATTTGCAGGGAAAATGATAAATATTTAAATGAAATACAGTATCGTATGGGGTATTGATACAATTATGAAGGATCTTAAATAATCTAGAAATCAGAGAAAGAAAATACCTGAATTGATGTTATCCACACAAAACTAATGAGTATCCCTTAGCTATAATGGCATCACTTATAAAATATTTTCCAGGAGAATTCCTTTTCACTCCTTTAAAAAATAGATGGTGTTCTCAGATTAAAGAACCATTACACTTTGTGTCCTCATTAAATGCATGCCACTTGCCTATTTTGCCTCATAGTGTATAAATCCTGCATCCTCTTAGGTGTTTCAACAGCTCACATCACTAACATCAGGGATTGTAATGAATGTATGTTCATTGTGATCCCAAATTGTTCCTCACAGGAGAGGATTTCAGATGTCAGAGAACAGTCGTTTGTGTATCCCTTTCAAGAGAGCAGTTTCCCAGCTAAGTTTGTGATTTCTAGCCCTAGAATTCTCTAGAGTGCAATCTCATTATCTTTTAACTTGAATTACAAATCTTCATTGCTTCTGCCATCCCCAGTTATCTGAAGCCAGAAAAACAGCCATGGGGAATAAAGAATCTTGGCAGCTGTGAGTGTTTTAGCTTAAATGTTGTGGTCAGCTTCATGTGAGTAGGATACTATTTAAAAGTGTGCACCTGCCCTGGCCATAGGACTCTCCAACTTCTACAAGAAGTGAAACAAGAATATTCCAGGTATTGAGCTTCATTAATTCATACCTTCCACTCATTTGCATCTTTTATTGAAATAGCCCTGCAATGGATGTGTTTCTGGTTGGAATAAACTATTGCATGTGATCTTGCCCATTCTTATCTCTATCTTTATTTGCTTCCAAGATACTAAATTTGAAATGCTCTGTGATACCAACGGGACAAATAATGCAGTGCTCTATTCATCACTTTTTGGTGTTTCTGAGCTTTACTTCCTCTTACCAATACATATTTACTGTATGTAAGCAAGCCTATTGAGAATTAGAATGATATTTGTGAAGAAAGTCTGGATTTTAGACCGTATTCTAATTTTAAGATTTAAGGCAATTTTTCCTTAATGCTTCAGCACTATGTTTTCTGAAATGCATGCACATGAATTTGTTTACTAGTGAGTTTTTTGTACCTGCATATTGCTTCCTGCTTATAAAAACACTCCTGGGATAAGCTGCTTATATTAAAACATTTTGCTCCAAAGTAAGTCATAATGTAGGAAAAGTGAGTATTGAGAGCAGTGATGAACTACATTGATGGAGCGATTTGTTATTTCCCTTCCACTGCTTAGGAACTTTTCTGTGAGAATGTTACCATACTGAATGGTAACTTGTTAATATGCTGGACTGTCTTCTAAGTTGGTGACGTTTTCATCAAGTATACAAAAATAACACTGTTCTGTAGAAAAAAAAAAAAGAAGCAGAACAGACGAATGTAGGGAAATAATGCCATTATAAGGGATAAAAGTTTCAAACTTTGCCTACAGATCTGCAGGGTTTTCTGAATCTTAAATGTTAAATTCTTGGGATTTGTAAACTCTTAGAGGGCAAAGTGTAAGGATAGCATTTTCAAAGGGGATTTACATGCTTAATCTCTATTAGCTAATCCTTTAGGCACTTTTAAAAATCTCGGCCTTACATCACAAAGGCCTCTGAGGAGCTGGTTGTTAACGTAACTGATTCTGAGGCTAAAAGAGGGGATGACACTTAATTTGGCTTTACAAGGAATATTCCAAAAAAGAGAAGCGAGACTGTGTGTTTCTATGTATAAAATGCACTCTGTTAATTTTGGATATCATCTTTCTCTTTTTTCTCCTTTTATGTTGTTCTTTGTGTTAAGGTTTGAATTTTTACAATATGATACAATATGGTGTAAAGCCTAAAGGGAGAGAAGAGCATCCTCCTTTCTTTACTGTCAGTGGCTGACTCTCTCCTAAATTTTCTCTCTGGTCTGGAAATTGGGGAGCAGATCTCCCTTCATTTTCAGATTTTTTTTTATTTATTTATTTATTTATTTATTTATTTATTTATTTATTTATTTATTTATTTGCCTGCATACCTGTAAGGAAAAGCAATGGGTCTTTACAATTCAAGAGCCAAGGCTAGGTATTCTGACTGTTTTTAGGGATACACCGTATGCTGATAAAGTCAGTCCTAAATGAGGCAGAATTATTTAACCTCTACCACAGAGGCAGAGGTATTTGAACTTAAATTAGTAGCGTGGGCACCTAGGAAACATCATAGGATCACAAGGTTGGGAAAGATCTACAAGATCATCTAGTCCAACCATCCTCCCATTAACATTGCTACCACAAGCTACTAAACCATGTCTCATAGCTCCTCATCCAGATGCCTCTTGAATACTGCCAGGGACAGTGACTCCACACCTCCCTGAGCAGGCCATTTGAGTACCTGACCAGTCTGAGAGAAAAATTTCTTCCTTATGTCTAACCTAAACCTCCTCTGGCACAGCTTGTGGCTATTTCCTCAGGTTCTTTTTGTTTCCTGGGAGAAGAGACCAAGAGGTAGGCATAAACTTCCATCAGAATTTAATTCTATGTTTTGCCAGATCGTCTTTTCTGACTTTGAAATGCCACTACCCCTAACTGACATGAAATTGCTATGTAACTGGTGTAAATCAGTGCACCTCCCATGTCTTTGGAGCTGGTGTGCAATTTTATACCAGTGCAATTCTCTTTCACTGCTTGTCAAGAATAAGAATGTTTAGTACTGCCTACAAAAATTCTGTTCAAAGAGAAGAGGGAAAAAAATCTAGAATACTAAAGAAGCTTGCTTAGATCTGACGTTTTCAGGTAATATGCAAATTATCTATCTTGGAGATATTCTAATACTTAAGGGAATTTTAAACTACTTGATATTTTGTCCTCTGTAAAAATACCACTGAATGAGGTTAAAAAAATAGTATAAAATTCAGTAATTCTAACTTAAGCTGGGAGGAAAACTGCAAACCGCGTCTCATATGGAAGCCATTATCTAGTATGCAGAAGATAGCCAGACATATAACAGATCAATTTCAAATATCTACATGACTGTAATACATATTACGTGGTGTTGTGAGTACAGGTGCGTTATCAGGTCTGTTTTGGTTGCAAATCCAAAACAGCACAGTGATCTTTTATGAAGAAAATTAGCTCTACCCCAGACAATAATCCACATTCACAAAACTCTTTGTGGAACAGGTCTTAAACTAGTGCCCTGTGTCCATTGATTTAATATAGCAAGTATTTTTCTTTCCCTCTGTTGACATTAAATGGTCTTTCTTTTTTTCCATCATTATTTGATCACAGTGTGTCTTGTCACTTGCAGAAATGTAGGCTCTTGCTTATTAACATTCTGTTTAATTTATTGGAAATTAATGTATATGATATGCAAGAGACAATGATGAAAAATGGTTCCTATGTGGAGAAAATACATTCAACAAAACTAAACAGTTGTCTACATCAAATGACTTTCGTTCCTAGCAAAATCAAAAACCTAAGAAATTCCTCTAGAATCACATTCAGTTTAGTACGTTCTTTAAATGCATAGTATAGAGAGTTACAAGGCTGTCCCACTGTGAGTGGTGGGGAGGCAGCTGGGGAAGCAGTGAGGTAGTGATGCTGGTTGTGATTATGATGGATATTTAAGCTACCAACCCATGGATGGCTTGCATGTTCAGCATGCCTAAGGTCAAGGACTCACCTGCACAGGTGACTCTTCCGAAGAGGAAGTGACTAACTTGTGCATTATGTTTCTGATAATGTGGATCTAAATTATTTTCAGATTTTTGATAATATCTTCTGCAAATAGGTTCTATGAGGGAAACAGTAACTTGAGAGGTGGACAGGTTAAGGAACAGAAACTTTAGAAAATGAGAACTTAAAGTCAAAGTGCAGAAGAAATATTTGATAAACTTAAAAATTTCTGTAAGTATTTGCAGGTTATTTTCTTTAATTTTGAGTGAAAAATTGGTGAAGATATTTAGGATCAATTAGAAAATGTATCGTAAAATTTAGATTGGTTGTTTTTTATTTATTGCTTTGTGTGTGTGCTTTTTTCTTTTTTTTTTAAATTGAATAGAGAAATCTCTTTTTTTCTTTATGGATTCCATAACATTATGATTAATAAAGCTAAATCAATGATGTGAACCAAAAAAGGCATTTTAATTCTCACTAACTTGTTCAAATCAAGTTCAGTGTCGTCTTTGAGGGTGTAACTGATGTCAGTATTGACAGGAATCTGAAATTCCTTTTTGGATAATATTCAAAACATCCATTGTCACAGAACTTTTTTCATGTTTGCTGTCTACTGTGATGCATTTTATCTCTGTAGGAATTAACAGAAGTTTTACATCTGACCGTAGTAAGCAGTACTCTAGTTGTTATTTTTCATGCAGAAAATAAAAGAACTGGATCATAAAAGGCCAGGGATTTGTGTTCTTTTGTTGTTGTTATAAAAAGATTTTCCTGCCTTCTTTTAAGCATTACCCTACTTTCCTTTCTTTAATTACTGTCTCAGCACTAAGAAGTCCAAGCTATTCTAGCAAATATCATTTTAATGAATGCTTGACTTGTAAAATGCCAGTTCATATACTAAATTATTCAGATAAAAATAAACATGGCCAGTTCGGTAACAAGCTGAATAATGAGTTCATAAAAAACAGTGCAAATATTTGTAGGTAAATCTTATTGTGAGGATTAAGTAAAAGGGAAAGAGATAATATTATTTAAAGAGAAATACAAATTAAAGACTCTTCCTTGTGTTAGGTTCACTAAGAAGATAATATAGATAGATAATAGCTGTGCATACAGAGTTACTGCCTAGGATTATTCTGCGGTCCAAATGACTTTGTGGTCAATCCATAGGTAGTTCAAGTTATGCAAGGAGATCTTGAGATGAAGGTTGTTTCTAATTAGGTCATTTCATTAATTAATTGCATCCTAAAAATTGCAAACAAGTTGTCACTTAGAAGGGAAATTTGTGTGTCATCCCATCAGCACATAGATTTTCTGTCCTGTTGTGCACAGTGAAGTGTGCAGTGCTGATTTTTAGATGATCTAATTTTTTGAAGTGATTTAGTTCTCCTTAGTTGGCTCCTCAAGGAGGGCCAACCAAGTCTCAGTATCACAAGTTCATGTTTCATCTGTGCAAAATACAGCTACAGATGAGATATTCGGATTCTAGACTCTGAACACTGGCTATATGTCCAGCCAATTATTGTAGGAATACCTACCCAGTCAGCCTCTCCTGGAAGGCACACACAGCTGACAGCTTTTCATGCCCACAGATGCTCCCATGCCTGTTGAGGTCACATTGCTGATAGACAATCTCACATAGGGAATAGTGCAGCTCCCGAGGGGGCGCAAACAGTCCTCGTGACAGCTGGGCTCTAAATTGACTCCTGTGCCACCAGAGCTAACAACATCAATCAGATTAAACAGAGGTGTACTCATGAATGGCATTTTTCTACAAATATTTATGTCAGACTAACTGGATGGGCCTCAGATTCTTGTGTAAGTTACTGAATCAGTACTCTGTTTTTATGTAAGTTCTGAAAGAAAATAAATTTCTATGACCTGATAATTAATTCCGTGACTTGTGAAGAAAAGCTAATTATTTTGAATTAGATGGTCTGAGAAAACTGGAAGAGTGGCACCATTTGTAGGTAAAATAGTTCTCAGTAAAATATACAGGACGAAGAGTTATAATACCAACCAGACTGTACCAACCAAAACACAAGGTCCTTTCCATGCAGACATAGCTGCTTTCTGGCTTTGTTCCTGTAACAAAGATTCTTGGTAGGAGGATGGTTTGTACTTCGCTGTCATATACAGGTCCATCTTAGGCAGAACTTTGAAGACTTTTAGCCTTTCATTTAAGTGTTAATGCCATTTGTCTTTGGATAGGGATTCTGTTGTGCTGTAAAAACAAAGTTCCAGCTCCAAGGTGTAATTTAGACTTTGCAGTGTTTCCAGATAAAGTACTTCTTGCAGAGCCAAACATCGCACTCCTGTTCAGTTATTACTATTCTTTTATATTCTATATAAAAAGGTTTATTAACTAACAATTTTTTTCATCTGTCCATCAAATAAAAGCAAGGTTCATATAAATTCATATATAATTCAGTCACAAAAATGAGTTTCCCACTGTTTCATTGTGGTTTATATTTTTGATTAAATTTTAAGTACTGCACTATTCTCTTTTATCTAAACTCAAAGACGCACAGCAGAGAAATATGTGCAAGAATTAGCTTTTATTTATTTCATTTTGCTTGTGACAGATTCATTGTTTGCTTTTGCTAGGCTCCATACCACCCACTGAACAACATGAATATTCAGGAGTTGTCAGCAGCTGCAGCCAGTTTGATTTTTTCTCAAGAAGTCTAGCACGTACAATGACAGTGGAATAATTTTTGTGTGCAGTGGTTTCGCATGAGATGTTCATTGATATTATTATTTGGGAAACTTTTTGGCAAAGGCTGATAAACACTCATGGTTGCCCTGAAAATCCATCAGCCCAGAAGGGGAAAAAGCCTACCAACCTAAAGATTTCTCTGTTTAGACATAAAGAGCAGCTCCACTAAAGACAGATTTAGGAAAACACACACTTGAATAACTTTATGCATATAGACAAGCACAGTGAGCTCAGCAGGATATATGTATTAAGTTACTTGGATGTAATTTTAGAATAGGGTATCAGTATTCAGAGATTAAGTATGTGTTCTTGGAGGAGAGAGTTACTCAGAATCACAGAGTGGCCAGGGTTGGAAGGGACCTCATGAATCATGAAGATCACAAATCTCCAACACCCCTGCCACATGCAGGGCCACCAACCTCCATATTTAATACTAGACCAGGCTGCCCAAGGCCCCATCCAATCTGGCCTTGAACACCTCCAGGGACAGGACATCCACAATGTCTCTGGGCAGCCTGTTCCAGAACCTCTCCACTCTCTCTGTAAAGAACTTCCCCCTGACATCCAACCTAAATCTTCCCTCCCTCAACTTAAAACCATTTCCCCTTGTCCTGCTGTTATCTACCCTTTCAAAGAGTTGATTCCCCTCCTGTTTGTGGGCTCCCGTTAGGTACTGAAAAGCTGCAATGAAGTCACCCTGCAGCCTTCTTTTCTCCAGGCTGAATAAGCCCAGCTCCCTCAGCCTGCCCTCATAGGGGAGGTTCTCCTGTCCCCTGATCATCTTTGTTATCACAAAGGTTTTTATGTAGTTTGTGATTACTCAAAGAAATAAATGTCAGCATAAGCCATAAGATTCTGGATTAGTAGGTGAAACTTCTAAGGGAATTTGCGAATGCCATTTATTCTCTATGTCAAAATTCTGGAGACCTAATATATGCTTATACACTGTGTTCATTCTGTAGTTGAAATTGACAATGGTGACTGTAGTGAATAATGGGATCTGTGCTATTATGAAGCCATAGCAGCAACATGGATGTGTGTGAATGACCTGAGAAAATCTCTTATTAGGTATAGTGTGATTAATGAGGAGACATTGCTTTGTGTGCCTGAGAATGCTGTAGTACTCTAAGATTTCCCAGTCAGACTCCTAAACAACTTAGTAGATGCTGTTATGACAGCTTAGATTTTTACAAGAGGTAATGAGAGCTTCCTTTCAAGAGGCTACTGTTTAAATCTTGCATGGATAAGAACCTGCCTTGACTGATGAGACTGGTGATTGTGAACATTCCCTCATATTTCCATGTGTCCATGTCGATCATTTTGAAGAGCATCACTATACTTCAAATGGACAAATTTAAAACAAATTTGAAATAAATTAGTAATGATCATTTAGGGGGAAAAGGTTTTTATATAGATAATATTGCAGTATTTTTAATAGAATTCTGATATGGCTACTACTTTCCCAAAACAATTTTTAAGGTCTGAAATAATCCATTCTTAGTATGAATTTATGTGGAAGTTTAATTACAACTCAGTTAACTTTCTGAGAAATGTGAAATTAAACAATCATATCTATTTTTAATAATGGTCTAATCACACTTTTGCACTTAACAAATATTAGTATAGGCAAAGGCAATGCTAATAAAGAATGAGGCTTGTACAGATTTGGAATACAACATGGATTGCAATTGTAGAAGACATCATTTCTCCCTGACTGTTCTCACCACTGTAGATCTCACAGACCTTTATTGTTTGTCTTCTTGCTTCTCATACAAGATCTATTTAAATAAACATCCTCTCACTGGATCTTTGTATTTAGTTTGTTTTCAGTTAATGATAACAGTAGAAAATCACGACTAGGTAAAAGACAGTACAGACTTTATGGTATACTTGTCACTAGTCATATACATATGAAAGAAACAGTCAATAGATTAAACAAAGCTACATATGTTCTCTTTTCCTGAGAGCATCATTCCCAAACACTGCATTAGGTAGGCCTTTCCCAGGTCACACCTTACCCAGGACTTCATTCATTAACAATTCATTTTGTATGTGGTTATGACAAAGGAAAGATGTTTTGCCTTTTTTGACCTCAGCAGAATAAATCGGAGAGCCCTGGCATTGAGAACTCCTCTTGGAAACGATATATTTTTTAGTTCTCAAAGGCAAAAATAAATGAAGTATGACACTAAAAACAAACTCCTGACTGCAATGAGAACGGCTCTTTACCATTCTGTTCTATCTTGATGCCCATTGAATGTGCTCTTAATGTTCCTACAGGTTCCTCCTGTTGCAAAGTTTTCCAAAGACAGATGTACTATTTTTGCTGCTTGCTTTGCTTCTCTTACAGAAGATTTTTGGTTTTGGTTGTTTGTTTGTTTTTGGTTGTGCTTTTGTTGTTGTGGCTTTGTTGTGTTTTCTAGCAAGGAAAGGTAATAAAGAGGAAATCCGATTTAATTTAATTACATGAAATAAAGTGGCCCAAGTAAACTACTGCTATAATTCAAGAGGACAATTGGAATTTAGTTTCTCATCAATAGAAGCCGGGCTGACTTTCTGCTCTTTTTTCCTTTCATAACTCAGTTATTCATTGTTCATGCAGGTTTGGGACTCACAGTAGTTTTCATCTGTCCTCAAACTGTGAAATATGAGGATAAAGACCAGTGAAAAGATTTCCAATTTTTCTCTTGTAAAATCCTAGCAACATCTGTGGTAGGCTTGCCCCTGTAGCCTGATTCCACTTCTGAACTGTTTAGCTTTCACTCACTCTCTTTGTTTTACAGTTTTGAGGGTTTTAATAAATTTGCAAGAGTTTCATTGTAGTAAAAATTGATTCTAAGTTCCAACAAGCTATGAAATTATTGGGGTGAAGAGGAAGAAATAAAAAGTAAGAAATACAGAGCAATGTGATTTTTGTGAATGAAGCTCAAAATGGTTTTAAGCTCGTTACTAGTGAAAACTAATGACCCAGAAACAACCAAGGGCCATTCAGATACTCCTTCCAAACTGCTCCTACTTCTGGTCATTCTACCCTTATCCAAATAATTTCTGAGGAAATGTTATGATGACATTGTGGTATTTATTCTTCTGTCCCACTCTTTATTGGAAATGATATGTTCTTTTCTTAGAGAAGAAAGGACTGATGCTCACAGTCTCTGTCTTTCAAGGAGGTTTAGCATGATTACATGAGCTAGATCAAATCTCTCAAGCTTCAGAAAATTGTATATTTAGCTTAGTTTGAACTTGAGTGTTGTGTTTGGTTTTTTTTTTCCTTTCTCCAGAGGGTTCCATCTGAACACATAGGTCAAAGATGTGTCACTCTTAGGCCAAGCCTCTTATGTATCCATGAGTAAACCAAACTAGTAGGTGAAGATGCTCTTTTATTGTAGTTCTGTAACTTGATTCAGTGTTTTTCTTCTTTAAAAATCCTGATGCAGTAGTGAGCAGACATTTGTAAAAGACTCATAATAAACTTTAAGTGTATTTTGAAAATTATTCAATAAACTCTGAAAGTATCACTGGTTATTTTAGAACATTTCCTTCTCCATTCATTTAGATAAGGAAATAAATGTCTACCCTGACATTTTACATAATCTTATGTGGTAATATACTTTTTGTTTTCTGTAAGCATGGTTCAGTCGCAAACTTGTAGTCCTTACCAGGTCTTTGGTCTTTGACCCTTCCTTACAGATTTTACTTGGGAAGTGCTACACAAGGTATGAGAGGAGAGGTATTACCAAAAGTTCTACTCTTAATAATAAACTTTGAATGTCATCAACCTTGCAGTTTCCTACCATATGAGCATACTATCAATCACTAGTGAAAAGAAATGTACAGATCCTTATAAATAAATTACTAGCAAAATAAAAAATCAGGGAAATTAAACAGTCCATAATATAGTTTTTTTCTTCAAAATTAAGAGGATGCTAGTATACTTCTGACCTCGAAATCTTCTGACTTCAAAATACAACTAGTTCTCTCCCTTCAATGAATTCAACTTATTCAATGTTGGACAAAGTAGAAAGTGTCTGCAGTTCACGTTTAAATGCAGAATATCAGGGATCTCTGCAGTCCTGCAAGAAACACATGCCCATTACTTGTATTCAGAGAGATGCTTTGCAAAAAGGCTTTAATTTCTGTAGAAGCTGTACTAATATGGACTAACTAGCAGGCAATCAGATACGAATGGGGTTTTCTTTGATTGTTTGTTTCATTTATCTTTGATTTTGCCTATGTTGGCTAGTTTTTAAGCTAAAACCAGAAAAAGAGTGAGAAAATATGAGACAGTTCTGCTCTTCAGTATGTATTGTGTGGTTTTCCTTCGGGACATGAAGAAATCCTTCCAGGTACCACAATATTTATAGTATTTTATTGTTAAAAACTTTCTTCATATTTAAAGCATAACTTTGGGCGGGTACCTGTGATTAACTTTCATTCAGGGAGCATGATATTTAATCCACTTTGTAGACATTTTGCTTTGGTGTTACAAGGTTTTCATTTTCAACCACTGAAGGAATGCAGCTAAAAAAATATATAGCTTTGCATATATTATCCAATTTTCTTTAAATGGTGAAGGAGAAGACATGAAAAAATTGGAAGAATCGGAGGAAATGAATGAATTAGGTGGTCCAATTCAGGTCTCATTAGACTTAACAGATTCCTAGGAATCTTGGGATTCCTGGGCATCTTTCTAACTTAGTGAAAATGGTAACCTTCTGTAACCAAAGCTTTAGGTCAGCTTGTAGTAAGTATTTGATTCAAAATAACCTTATGAAGGTAAAGATGGAAAATGTGTAAACTGTTGCTGTTATATAAATTTATGTATTGAATCCCTTAGATTTAAGCATTTAAAAGTATTATAATTAATTTGATTTGGCAGTCCTACTTTTACTCTTCAAAATCTCATTCAAAGGAATAAATTTGGTACAGTGAATACACAAATGAGGAATCTAAAGAATCTTTTTGCTTTCCATGTTCTAATATTTGTTAAAATGAATCCTGTTCTTTAGATGAACCTTTCTGCTCTTCATAGATCTTCATTATAGGAGATCTTATTAACATTGAAAATGGGTGTTGTAATCCTGATTGATAAAGTACGCTCATTTTCTGTGCATAAGTACTCTGGACAGGCCAAACTGATAAATATTTTGCTCCTGCTGAATGAAGAATGTAATCTCTTCACATTGTTTTCTTACATATATTACTTATATATAATTCATGCCCACTGAAATAAGTTGATTGATCTATGACAGACAAATCTCTTTCATATGTCTCAATTTGTTAATGTATATCCATATTTATCTTGTGGACAGCACAAACAAGTTATTTCTTTGGTTTAGCTGCTGTATCATTCAAGTTATGAAATACTGGCTTTGTTTTAAAATGCATAAATCAGTAAGCACTCTCTGGTAGGAACTACGAAGCCAGCTCTTCAGATTAGTGACCTATCAGTCATTGTATCTGGCTTTTTTATTAGACAATGAAAGGCATGAAATTTTAGCTCCCATTGCACACCCAATTAGGACAAAAATCTATATTTATTTCTTGCAACCCACGTCTGTTTCCTCTGTTTCAAATGTAAAACATAACTGGTAAATTTTAGTGAACTTTTGCGCTGAACAAGTTTGTCTTTTATGGAATAGAAATTGATTTTTCCTTATATTTACATGTGAACAATCTTGAGTGCATTCCTTTTTCCTCTCCATGGGTGGTGTTTAGTGAAACCAGTAGTGCAAGATAAGAAGGTGCTGCCTTTAGGGCACAAGAAAAAGCAACTTCTGTTAAGGCCATTTGCTGTAATTTTGAAAGGAAAGAAACTGAATCACTCACCAATCATGAAAAAAAAGAATAAGAAATGTACTGTTCAGTTGAAAAATAAAGTCCATCACTTGAAATTGGAAAGAAAAAATAAAAAGCCTATAAACATGTCAAAAACTCAACTGAACATAAAGTTTAAATATTTTACTAAGGTGAATTATGGTCATAGTATGCATATTTGTTTTTATAAGAAAATCCTTTTACTTCAATTACTGAATGTAAAATTTTTCCTTGTGCACTAAGCCTTGACAAAATATATGTAATAATTCCATCTCACTATTCTGAATAATTAAACAGGTTTGTGAAGGAACATGGACATTTTCTTGGCTTCTTCCACTGACTGGTTTTTACCCACCATATCTGTCTCTTCTGAACCTAAACATAGAACAGCATGGTATGAGATTAATGAGTCCTAGCTATATTCAGCAAATACAATTGCCCTATAGCTAACTGCAGTTAGCAATTACATGAAGAAATATGGGCTTAATGTGCTTTCTCACGTTAAGTCAACAATAAAATCCTCCAAGATTCCACAGAAACAAGGATTTCACTCCTTGTTTTGCTACATGTTTTTTTTTTTAATATGCAAAACAGAGAGGATTAATTCAAGGAAAATGGTTTTCTCCGTGACCTTTAGTCAGGATGACAGGAAATCATACAGGTCCAGATTTTCTGTCAAATGGTCATAGCAAAACTGCTAAGATTAAGAGTACATAGAACAAACTTGAGGGGATACCAATGATCTACAGATGGTTCTTGTGCTCTATTTATAGTAAAAAAGCAATGGAGTTCAATTCTTAAGATGGAAATGAATTGCATTGAAGAGGTATAAAATATGATTGTTGCCAGTGCAGATGAGACACAAACAGATGTTAAGAGAAGTGAGAATAATACTTTGTAACAAATAGCTGCAAAGAAAATGACTCACATTCTGGATAATAGAAATAACAATTACAGAATAGCGTACAACAACAAAGGAATGATTCATAAACAAATTTTACCAGAGGAAAGAAATGTAACTGACAGTTTTGTAGTAGGAAAAATGCAGTGACTGAGATTTCTGAAAAATAGTATCAGAAAAGACTGGAAGTTTTGAAAAACAATTCTCTTCGAAGAGGCAAAAACTGTGACTTTCATTTTATTGCTTTAAAAGCTGTCTCTGTCATCCAGTGTAACAGAAGTTTATCTGGTGGGGAAAGAAAGGAGTGCAAATCTATTAATATTATTCTATGGGAATTTCCCCCACTTCATGCACTGAGCTGCTTGAGGGCATGAGAGTTTACCATCAGCAGTGTAATATATACCTCTGGTCATCCTTTAAAAATAAAAAATCTCAAGAAGAAAAGCAAGCTCAAGAGGAAAAGCAACCTCAAAAACTGACTGGGGTATGTGTGACTCAGAAAGCAAGGAGGAACCTAAAGTCTTCTTGCAGTATTAAGGCTCCCTGGGTTGGCTGACTAGGAGCTATTGTACAGTTCCTTCATGCTGATTTCACTTTTTTTTTTTTTAAATAATGCTACAGTTTTGAGTGGAAAACAGGTTTTTCACACCTATAATTTTGTCAGTGTGCTGTGAAATGACAACAAATTACATAGAATAGAAAAAAGAATGGAGTTAATGGAGGAAGTACTGCAGAATTAAGAAAGAATGCAAGAGGGAGTGGGATGTAGTTTCCAGGCACAGTAGAAAGTCTAAGTCAACATTTTTTTTCCCATAATTTGATGAAAAATAGATCACTCATGCATGCTCCATGCTGGTTTTCAAAGCACTTGTACTGAAGCACAATTTACCTTTATGGACTAATCAGGAGAAAATAGTTTACAGAAAACCTTCCAAAAAAGCAAAGTATCTGTTGCAGTCAGTGGAACTCTGTCTAAGCTGACTGCCAGCTTTTCGCTGTAAGATGGAATACTCTTCTACAGGATCTGAAGGCACAATCAGCAGGCTGAGTATTATTGGTTGTAGCATTTAGTCTGGGCTTTGTGAGGAGTTGCATAAAGTTCAACAATGTCTTTGGAGAACTCCTACGGTTCAACTCTACGGAGACTTTAGGAAATATAATTAAACCAGCTGCAAGTTTTATTTGAAATTTTTTGCAGCTGTGGTAAGGTCCCTTGTGTTTGTTGCACAGTGCAATCTTCTGCAGTAGTCCAGCAGCAGCTGAGTTTACCAGGGAAGTGTAGCCCATACTCCTGCCATCTACTAATACCTTGTCTTAACATTGCTTTCCCACTGACAGAATGCATCAGCTAAACTTGACTCTTTGTAAGAATTGTATCTGCTTTTCCACCAAATTTCAGTATCCTGGCAGCTAAAAAATGAGGAAGAATTCCCTCAAAGTCCTTTTCTAGTTTTTCAACAAAAATTTAAATCAAAATGAGGGATTTGTTGATCTAGAAGTAGGATTGAAGGGATAAACTAGGAACATGAAAGTTTAAAATTCATTATTAATTATAACCATTTTATAATGGTATTAACTAGCAATTACACTATGGAACACAAATATGCCTCTAGATAGAGGCAAGAATAATTCAGGTAGATAATTTCCATGGACTGCTTTTTGCCTCGTGCCTGAAACCTGACTTGCACCACCACTGCTGTTTCTGTGCTGATTCTCCCAAGGATAACCTAGCTGAAATTAATAGTGTTTGGTGTCAGTGGCAAAAACTTGAGATTTGGAAGGTCTTTCAGTTATGATTGTGGATCAGAATGAGTTTTGTGGTTTTTTCTTTGATGTTGTGATTGGAGGGAGTTTGAATGGAAACTATGACTCAAAAAATGAAGCATTAATCTATGGGTTTCATTCCTACTCATGAAAGTTTTATATGCCAATGTCAAAAACAGTAGGGAAACAATATACTATACTTCCTCACAGTGAAGCTTTAAGGAGGAATAAATCTGTAAGAAATTCTTCCCAGTATATCCAAGACTGTAAGCCATGGCTATACTGTGACAAACATTTTTGCTTGGAAACTAGTTTGACTAATACTTCTTCAAATTCATATGAAGTATGTACAGAAGACATCCAAAAATTATGTTAGTTATGACAACAGAACTTGATCAGGAATCTTCTGTCAAAATGAATTCTCAATATAACGTTCTCTGTAGAGCTGGAAAAGTGTGATTTTATTGGTACTTTATTGCCTTACCCATGGTTTTTCATCAAAGTCTGTTCCACATGTAAAGAAGCCTGAAAACTCTCGCTAAAAGCCTATCTTAAGACATGGCAGGATTTATTTTAATTAATTAAAAAAACAACAACATACAACAAACATGACTGAAAAATGAATACTGGATATTTAGACAGTGTTATCAAAAAGTATATTCCACTGCACTCTTGCTGACATAGTTAACAGAAGTCAATAGAAGTGCTTGGATGTATATGTAAATCTTTTGCTTATTTAGTCATGAACCTGGAAATCTGAGGTTGTGGACAGGCATCAGTGAACTCAGCCTCTACAAACAATTGTATTTAAAATCATATCCTAAATTCAGTGAAATTCTTTTCATTCCATTATTAGTTAAGCAATACTTTGTAAGTCCCTTTTAGAAAGGCCAAGATTTTTTGTTCATTTACAGAATGTAAAACCAAGAAGTTCTGAATTTTACTTTGAAAAAGAAGTTGTACAAAATAAATAAAATCCTTCAAAATGGTTAATTTATAAAATTAGAATTTTCTGATTTTTTTTTTTTTTTTTTTTAAGATAGTTATGTGTATCACACCTGAATACCTCTAAAGAATGTTGCTGCTGCTACTCTGAACAATTATGTGTGTTTGTATATATGTGCGTAAAGCAATTGGTGCATTTCTGTAATTAATGCAAGCCACTATACTCAGTAAGGTGTGCCAGGAAATGACAGCCAAGATGGTTTTCAAAATAATGAATCTTGCCCTGAAGCATGAGATAATGGTAATGTTTTTGGATTCTGAATAGTGTATTAGTTGGAAATTGTTACTAGTTGCAGTCTTCAGAACTGTGTTGCTCCTTGATTCTGTTCTATCCTTTGCCACTAGATTTAATAGTTACCAAGAAGCTGCAGTCTTTGATAGGAAAGGCAGCTGTTACAAATGTAACTTTGCTGTGGAAAGCTGAATTTCCTGTGAAATAAACCTTACTTTCAGTTCCATTTTCTGCAATTAATGTTCAATGACTATTTCTACAGTGAGCAACTTGCTGCACAAGTACATTGGCCATCTCTGCACTCCATACTGAGCTGGAGGAGCAATGCACACCCAGCAGGAAAAGGGGACTGCAGCACTGTCTAACACATTTCCTTGCTTGCGACTATTAATGGAACCTGCTGCTTTTTGTGAGACACACTGCAGAGAGAATTCGCCGTTGAAGTAGGAACATCAAACAGCATATTGATTCATTGATTGACCAAAACATATCTCTAGACAGGTTCTTCACAATGAAAATATGGTGACATGAAGTCTTCATTTCTAATATTTTTGCATTGTAAAAATGAGTTTTTCTGGAACTATACTGATAACTTTCAATCTTTGCATAGATTAAGCATTCCTTATTTCTCATTCACTGTCTTTTCTGGCCATAGCCCTCTGGCCTGCAGCAGGTCTCTTCTCATGAAGAGAATAAAATCCTCAAGAATTTGACTGCAGAAAAGCTCATTCTTTCCTCAGAGCAAATGAAAGATAATGGTGTGATGCAAAAGTGCTGCTCATATTTTTTACATTCTCTGTTCAATTTCCCCAGAGAATTCTGCTTCCCTTTCTGCTAATTTTAGGAGAGGAAATAATATCAGACATAATCAAGGAACATATTTCAATAGAAAGCATAATCTGTTAATTAACAGATTAATCCATGAAAAGTGGGAGGAATTCACATTTATAGATATTTCTGTTCAAATTAGCAATCTTTTGTATGCTTCATAAACATACAATTTCTTTCATCCATCTTTTCATATCAGATTGGACAAATCATTTAGCATCTTATTTGTGTATGTTGTTCTTTTATATTTAAATTGCCTTAGCATTATATTATAATAAGGATTGCGATTCTATGATTCTGTGATTCTAATTTTTGTTCCTTCTCTGAGGATATCCAGGATGTCCTGTATTTATTAAATGAGCTAAAACCATCCAAACTTATTTAGCATTTGTAGAGACATCACTTTTGCCTAGTTTGTTCAGTTTTTTTTTCTACTGAAATAACAGTCAGTGTTGCCAAGTTTCCTGGCAATGGGAATTAAATTCATGAAAGTCCTTCCTAAGTCTTTTGATTGTCAAACCTCTGTTCTCCTATATAGACAAGTAACAGTTTAGAAATACTTTCATCTTCTGCAGTAAGATGTTTTCAAACATGAGCAGCATGGCTATTTTTTCTGGCACAAGATCAACAAACTCCTTCAAAGGATTCAAATCAAACCACTCTGATGAAGCTTTTGAATTTCTGTTCTGGTGCAGTTCAGGCAAATATGAACATTCAATATTCAAAACCATGTAACAATTCAATATGCCACTTTTTGCTTATATGTCCAACATTTCTTGACAGATATTCTGTAAAATACAACCTCTTTCAGGCTTTTCTGACTTGCTTGATTTCAAATAAATATTAATAATTCACTGTGGACAATTTCTACAATATCACTCTAATTCTTTTATCTCTCATCAAAAAAAAAGAAAAAAAAAGAAAAAAAAAAAAGGGACAGAAAGCATTGTGAAAGGAAACAAACTTTCTTTGCATTTAAATGTTGCTATGCATGTAAAACTTCTGACATTTTACCAAGTGAAATGAAATGATCACAAATATTCAAATATTGTACAAATGTGTCTTGCATGGATGCATGAGATGAGGAGGTGGTAATTGTAGTTCATAGAAAAATAGATGCAAATAATGCAAGACCACAAAATCCATGGTTCTTAATATTCAGTCCAGAAATGGAGGCTGCAGGTGTTCAGGAAGTCTAAACAAAACATTCCTGTCTAGCAAAACTGAAGTTTAGATAACAGACAGTTCACATAAATCCTAGAGCAATTCAAGTCCTTTTGACTACATAGTGCACCCTACTCTTCCCATTACTACACATATAACACATTTCAGTTGGAGAGCTGGATTTCCCATGATTATCAGTTTTTGGATTTCCCCATCGGTCCCAATAAAGCCAGAGATAAGAACAGTCCCCTGGCTAGTCTGGATCTTCCTTTAAAGCGTGTAACTGCTTTTGTTTTGTTGAAAGGAGTTGTGGTGCTTCTTCTAAGAATGGTATTTTCTCCTCCCACGAAGATAGAATCCTAAGGGTAGGTGAATAAACAACAGAAATTTTTGGCATTGTTATCAGATACATGTCAAAATGTCTGCTTTCTAGCTGAAATTAATGAGATATGTTTGTCCCACTGTTTATTTATTTTGAATTTTCAAAAACCTGAGAAACTTTGTAAGATTTCAGGATTTTATTTGCAATGGTAGTGATGAGTCATAGTAGCAAGTTTTGATATAACAGTGAAAGCTACCATACAAATATAGTCTCTCAACAATGATAGGCAGTTGAAAACAGTAGCTTAAAATCTTCCTGGATCTCATTTACTCTGCTGATAAATTAGAAATAATTGCCTATGAAGTGTCCTGGTTTAGCCATTGTTATGACCTGAGAATCTGTCCATAACCAATGATACAGGACGCAAACTGTAGTTTTCTTCTTATTAAATTGAGGAAAAATCTCTTTGAGTCATCTTTTCCACCCAGTTCTGTGGGAATTGACTATGCACCTGCTTTTTTTGTCACAGCTTAAATGGATCAGGATGAGATTGGAATGGGAAGTGAAAGCAGAGACAACAGAGAGGAGTGGACTCCATCATTTTTCTCTGTGTTGGAGAGGTTAAAGAGAGGTATGAAATGGACTGCTGTTCCTTTCCTTGAGTGAAAGGAACTGCTACCTTCAGTAGCAGTCTTTTTTTCTGGATCTCTCAGCCTTTTTTTTGTTGTTAATGGAATATTTTTTCCTTCAAGTGATGGTGGAAAAGAATCTTCATTGACATCTATGAAGCTATTAGCTGGCATGGAAATTAACACATTAAAGAACCTTATATCTAATATGTACATAAATAACATAATCAAAATGAGCACTGGGGGGAAAATGTGTCAGGGGAATGTTTTTGTACATTAAAAATATATATTTTTTCTCTTAAAAATACTTCTAGAAATTCTGGCACTTCTCTGGCAATAAGTTATGGCTCTTTAACAGTTTGGCAAGGGCAAAATATTTAGCATTGCTTCACAGAGTTGCATCATGCTCTGTCATGTTGAGAATAAGAAGTACTTTTAATCCGAATAGAGTATACCAGTGTTTAAATATTTATTCACCAAGTCATAGGACACCAGTCTTTTCTTGTTTTACAACCACAATATGAACTTCTAGGGTTAATTTTCCTTCTACTGTGTATTAAGAATCTATTTTGAAGGTTTAAAATAAGCACTTCATTTCAAATGATGATAGAGTTTGAGTCTTGATCATTTGGGAGAGTCCTTGTTCTGAACAACTTACAATTCACATAACAGATCCTCCTGCACAATAAATTTGTATTTCTTTTTCAAATGTTATCTTTCAGAAGAACTTTAAATAGCAGCTACATAGATAAACATATGCATTTGGTTTACATAAACCAACAGGAAAATAGGTGAGAGTTGCTAGAAAAGAAATGTAGTGAATGCCATTTAATTAAAAAATATATATTAAAAAAATATAAAAAATATGACATCTAAAACTACAGATTTCCTTTCCTGGAAAGGAATGACTTATTCCATTTTATTGTACTTCTGTGCAGTTTCAGTTCCCACACCATCTTGTATCCTCCTCCATTATGGAAAATACTCTGTGTTCATTTTTCTTCTAAGTCTCCGCCCATTCAATAATTTCCCAAGAGGTAATAGATAATAGTTAAGCTGAAGTCTGACTTTCATGATACTAAATATTATAAAATATTATAAAATTTATTTATAGGTATCAAGTTGGATTCTTTAGAAAATCTATGGACTGCATATGGACAGTTAGCTTAAGCAACTAACGATGTCCTTTTAGTGAGACCTGGCAGCATTTCCACCTACTGAATCCGTATTTGACTCCTTTAGGCTGTATTCTATGTCAATATCAAAATGAGATCTCAGTGTAGGCTTTCCTCTATTCTCCTTACTTTGATTTCTGTGCGAAATACACTCTAGGCCACAGACCTGAAAGTCATCACGGAAGGCTCCAGTAGGTCTCTGATGAATGTTGAGGGAGAGCAGAACTAGTGAAGGTGACAAAGACTCCTGTTCTTCTACAGAAGAGGCAATGAGTAAAATATCTAAGCCTACAACTGCTTAAAGCCAGGGCCCCCCAGGCATATCACCTGTTGGTGAAGCTCTCACATGCATCTGAAGATTTGTTTCTACAGAGATGCAGAAACAGCTAAGTTTTACAGGTCTCAGCAGCTTGTGTTGTCATTCTTGCTAAAGCTAGACTTTCCAAAAAATATGACGTCTTCTGCATAAATCCTATTTTATATACTAAGTGAAATAACCATTGGCTATAACACATCAGATGCCTTCTCCCGGGATTATATATTTTTTTCCTGCTCTTTTATCTCTCATGCTTTGGTCACATCACATATGATCATTGAAGTACATGAGCACCACCACAGTTCACACTGTATTATAGTAAGACTTATTCTATGAAAGGGTATGGGAGAGAAGATTAAAATAAGGAGAAGATTAAAACAGAGTGTCAAATGTGGGGATGAAGGGCAAATAAGAATTAAAACATTGATTCCAGGATTCTGTGTGTGGTGTATTAAAAGATGACAGCCTATTGGATTAGGGTGATAAGAACTTTTGAACTTAATCCCTGCAGGCAGAAGAAAAAGCGTTCTGAGAGAATGGTTCATTTTCAAGAGTAAGATACACCAATTGTCCTTCTTCTTAATACGAACAGCATCTCTTGCCTTGGCAGCAAGAGGGACTATGGAATATCAAGTAAGTGTTGCAGCTTAGAAAACAGCTCTGTTCTTTCTTTCTTTTTTTTTTTTTTTTTTTTTTCCCCTTCATTTTTTTCTCTTTTTAAAATTTCCTTGGGTGTTTTCAGCTGACTATGGTAAAGTGAATATGTCATTTATTTTGATCTATCCAAAGTATTTTAGAAACTTGTGTCTCATTTCAGTGTTCAAAAAAACTTACTATTCCTGGAATGCTTTTAATGTTCTTATTCTATGGAGCAAATTATGACAGGTATACAAGAGAATGAATTGGAAAATGATCATATTTGTTTAATTTTTAAAGTTAAAAAAAACCTTACCAAATTATTATTTAATTAGGGAAGGTTTGTTGTTATTTAATTTGGTGTAAAATTATGGTAAATTTAATGGATGGTAACGATTCTGAGGACAGAAAAATTAACCTAGCTCTTTCAGGGATACTGGGGAACTCTTTTGCAATTTCCTTGTGATGAACTGGAATTGACCTCTTTTGATCTTACTGAGCATATAGGCAGGAACATTTGAGGTTTTATTTTAGGGAATGAAGAGTGCTATTTTTTGTCTGTTCTTGAAAGGCAGGTAAAAAGACAGTTCTACTTGATTATTTTTGGATCTGAAGATGCAAGTGCACAGTTCCTATAGATACCAGGGGTAATCAAGCAAATATATAGACTCTCTCTGTAGAGAGTTCAAATACAAGGCTGGTCAGCCTGCTCAGGAAAGCTTCACATCCCTCTTTTATACTACCTCTGTGACTCATGCTTTGACCAGCACATTTGCTGCTAAGAAGTTTTCAGGTGTTTATTCTTAAAGCAGCCTACATCCTCCCAAAATTAATTTCATTCTGCAAATTTCAGCATAGTGAAACATATCCCTGTCCTTTGCTTCAAAATGAAAAAAAGAATTCAAAACAATTTTGTTGCTGCTTCTGACTGCCCATGTTTGAAAGAGATCATAGGAAGTACATGTTTTTATTGATTAAAATGTGCTTCCTTTTCTTTCTTCTCCCTTACATTATTGTATTGCCTTTGAAGTCTGAGTTGGTGACTTGAGGAAAGTGGGTAATTCTGGGAAGTTTAAGTGGGATGACTTAGAAATCTAACTCACAGTGGGCTATAACAATTTCTCAGCTGATTGCAGAGAAATCCCACACTCCATTCAGGAAGGATTTGATCAGTTTGTAAGAGGAAAAGCACCATAATATAGTGAGCAATAACAGTGCAAAGAACACAATTGTGGTTGATATCCAGGCACTTTTATCGAGCCAAAATTTCTCTGCAAACACTGAGTTTATATCTTTGGAAAAGATGAAATCCACAGGCACTTATTATCAGTGTTGGGAATAAAGCCATAAAATAGCAAGGATGCCATGCTCTTTTTTTTGTTTCCCCATCCAATATGCTCAGCACTGAAAATTTCCCAGACCTGGACATCATATTATGGTTGATAAGTAGACCAGACTCCTGGCACGGTTAAGAACAAAATCTCAGACAGAGAATACTGGCAAATACCAATTTTAGATTTTACTGTTGATTCCTTCGATAGTGGACAGTCATGCATAAACACAACTCAGTCCTCCAGTGTTGAAATAGTTTTAGAGGTATACCAGTTAGAAAAATTGCTTTCTGCCAATACAACTACTGATAATCATAATGAGAGGACACTTCAAGAAACAGCATTGGTACATTGTCAGAATGAATATGACATTTTTGCCAGTAATTTTTTATATATAAACTCATTTTAACAAAACAGGCAAATAACAGCTTATAGAGTGCTTCATAAAAAAATACGAAAGAATCAGCCATGTTCTTGTTAAAGGTGTTCTTTATAAATGGACCATGTTAAGTTTCGTGTTTCTCAATTTTAAAAATCAGAGATTTTTGTAGTACTTTACTTTAGTAAAACACTGCATTTTTTTTTAATTTTTTTTTTTTAACCAATTAAACCAGGCTAGCAATATTCTCTTTTTACATAATGAGATGAGGAGGCTGATAAAGTTTACTTCCAGATTAATTAGCTAATTGATATCCATTGCCTTTGATTTCTACCTTCTTTATTGTTTTTACACCTTTCATGTACAAATTTATCTTTGACATAAGTGTATTGACCTGCAGCCAAGTTATATTAGAAAATTCTGTTGGACCTTTCAGTTTAAAGGAGGCCTGTAAGCATTCAGAAATTATACGGAATACCTTCAAAAATAAGTCAAATACTAAAGTAAAAAAAATGTGATGATTCAATGGGGGTTATTTGATTTGATTTGATTGAAATGTTCCTCAGCAGTTTCTTCAATCAATAATATTTTCCCTCAACAATTTCTTAAATTCTCCCTTATTTTTCAAGGTTGGAAAATACATGCTACTCTGAATTCACTCACGTATGAATCCTTCTTTGCTCTCGGCTCAAAGCTTGCTTTCTGAATTATTTCTTGTGATAAGACTCTAGGAGATGAGAGATGGGTGTTGCTGTGTGGTAATCAACATAACCGTGTGGACAATTTTACATTTGAAAGCATTCCTTTGGAGCTGTTTACCTTCGGAAGACAGCGCTCAGGACTGTTTACTGGCAGAAGATCTAGCCTGTCACCATATAACTCCTGTTTGCTATGGGAGACTGGGGGAAGATACCATTGTATCTTGTGATTGCAAGATACAGCTTGGCACCTCCTTGCTCCCTCATATCTGCTGGCAAGGCCTGGAAAAAAAAAGGAGCTCCTGCTGATATCCCAGAGCCAGAATCTGCCAGTCCAAGGAGAGCTGACTCAACCACTTTGAATTGGAGCTGTCATTCCAAAGAGAGCTGACTTATAAATAAGTTTGCTACTACCTTTCAAAAGTTGCTATCATCGCTATGGTCACCACTGTCGTCAACAGAACAACTATGCCCGATGACCCACCAGTACTGAAGATCAAAGACTGAACTATGAACCACACTGGATTCATGGTGGTGACTATCTCCCTCTTGCTGCCTACGAAGACTCCTTGCTTCTTCTTTCCCATCCTTTCTATTGCCCTCCTTCCCTTCCCCATTACCCTAATTCATAATAGTGTCTGTCCCCCCCTTCCCCATCTCCCTGATTAAGATCTGTAATAAACTGGTCAGATCAACATTTGAACCGTAGTTTCTTAATCTCATGCTGGGTATACAGATATTAAAAGAACCTCCTTTCCCTCCCATAAATTAGAGTGAGACAACTCATAAAGAAATCAACATCTTTCTACACTAATGTACAGTGTATCTGAGTGTAACTTGACTGTAAGACCCAGACTAGTTTCCATATTTCATCCTGGGCTGAATGTTCCGGGGACACAAAATCAGTGCAAATGAGAACAATACTAAGAGATCATTCCACAGCAGAGAAATGGTCTTGGGAATTCCTTCTGTACTGGAAATGGCCATAGGGGGTCTCTCTGTTGCCAAGCAATCTTTCATCCTGGCCTTTCCACCAGGCCAGTGCAAAACAACAGTATAGCAGAGTGTTCATTTGGCTAATTGCTGTAGAACTCTCTAGCAATTTTTTTTATGGCAATATATCTAAAAGCATGCATTAATTTGTACAGATAAAAAACTTGCCTATTACATAAATGTTTTTATTATGGATCTGGATAATTACCCTGTATTGCCAATATCTTTGACATTTCCAAGCCTGTGAATCATTCAGGAGTTAACATCCTATTCAGTATTTGACAAACAAGGAGTCAGGCTTGACAGTTGCCATCCTTTCTGCGTAGTGCCTAGGGCTAGGATTTGTCTCTGGTTTCATTTATTAGTTATATAACCCACATGCTATTTTTAAGCTAGTTAAAAAAAAAACAAAAACAAACAAACAAAAAAAACAATGTAGAGAAAAAGAAATCCCCACCTGGGAATTACCCACCAGGTAGCTACACGCGATGGATTGATCTACGTATGCATACATTAATTTTCATTTAAAATGTTCAAGCCAGTGAAAACTGAGCCAACAAAACCTTTTAGGGTTACGTAACAATGATTAATGTATTGTAACAGTTTTAGGTGAGCACTGGGCCTCTGATAATTTATGGGCTGTTAGTCTCTTTTCTTCACCTCTTTATCACAAAATCTCAACTGCAGTGCAGCATCTCTATTTTGCAACATGGTCTCACTCATTTTTATCTTATGCTTTAGTTTGGATTGTCTGAACCTTGCCAAAGACATAGAATGAATCTGAATCTCAGATATTGTCAGCTACCACCTGACTCTCAGTTCTCTTAGATTGGTAAGGAGTGAGGGAAACAACACACAGCCATTAGCTGAGAAGGTCTGAGACCTACATTCTTGTCATTACTGAGGCAACATCCCAGGCCAATCTGGGGGAGAGCAGTGAAGTCAACAGCAGAGTACATGGAGAAACGAAGTTGAGTTAGACAAGGCAAATCAAGGAACTTAAAATATAAGCAGACAGTTTCACTGTTCACTGCTGCTCACATGCCACAGCATCAGAGCCCATGACTCTGCTCCCTGCCACAGGACAAAGGCAGCAGTACAGACGAGAAGGAAAAGTGATAAAATTAGGGAAAGAAGCCTATGAAATAATGTCAGATGTGATGAAGTTTTCTCCAGTACAGTGCACCCAACAAGTGTCATTCCTCTGTGGGATCAAGCAAAGATTTAGTCCCATAGAAAGTGCTGCAGCCCAACTCCGCTCTCAGGATGGTGCTCTCAGCAGCTCTTCATTGCTCACAAGTAACTGCAGAAAAAGTTAATGGTTGTGGAAACAGAAGGTTTTGCGTTACAAAAGTTTTATACAGGTACACAGAAGTCCAGCTAGATTTTTTTCCTTAAAGTGAAATCTTCAAAAATAGTTTAAATTTAGTTTATCAGCATTTACCAGTTTTGGAGCTGAAGACAGTCTGGGAAATATATAAGTCAGGATACCCAGCTTAGTTTCTTTGTTGATTATGAAAGAATTAATTATAAAAGACAGAGCCAACTGAGTAAGTCACCTTGCTTTCAAACTGCCTGTCACAGCAAGATGTGACTGAAAACCAGAAACATTTTGGCTTTGTCAGCAGAGGAATCTATGCATTATCTGATAGTTACTAAAACTAGCATTTTTTGCACCACCTAATGATTAAACAAAAATGATGGCACTACCAGCAGAGAATGGTTTAAAAATGTAGCTTCTGCAAAACTCTCAGTACTGAACTCTCTGATCAATGGTACAGACTGTTTTTAAACAGGAAGAGAGCACTTCAGTATAATGAAAATGTGAATTGGATCTTCAGGTTCAATTTCTTCATTATTTTGCCTTCTTTATATAATTTTCACCTACAGGTAAAGGCTTAGATTTTCACTCATACATTTGTGTGTGCAATGTAATACTAATGTTTTCAAGTTGATAAATGTGTTTTCTGCACACTTTCATACTGCAAGTTAACTACCCTGCTACAGGCCTTAATTAAATCATCAGTTTTAGTGTTTTTTTCATTTTACTTTAATTTATCTTGTTGAATGGTAGATTTAATTATGTAAGCTGCTAAAATACATTCTGATATATCAGATTGATTAAACTGTTTACATATATATGCATATTATATATATATGTACACACAAAACCAACTAAACTATTGCATTAAAATTTATTGAATATTTATGCTTTCAATAAAATCAATTATGGGCATATTTATTGTACTGTTTTTGCCCAAGTATCCTGCTCTTGTGAAATATCACCAGGACACTTTCCACAGAAAACTTGTTTATTCCTATGGAAAGACTTGGTTCTCTCCTACCTCTACCTGACTCGCAGATAAGATCCTCCGTATGCTCTGTTCATTTCTGCCCTGTTCTCCCTGCTCAGTAAAAGGGAAGCCAAACTGAGATAGTCAACTGTGGAAAGCCCACGCAGAGCTCTGATTTAATTGATTCTCCCATCTTATATTTCAACATGTCTGATTTTTCCTTAGAGCTCTAAAGTCCAGGAACACACACTTTGCAATAGAGGAAATCATAGTATGTTGAATAACTGCTGTTTTGTGTGCAACACAAGCAAGTTAGCTTGAATTTATATCCTGCACTTGCAGAGAATTAATTTAATTTAATTCAGCTCAATGGAATAGCACAGCTAATTATCTCAATTCACTAATTCTTCTATCTGAAATACAGTCTGGTGATTGTCCACATTGTGATGAATATTTGGCAGCCCATCTGCGCCAGGACATGTAGCTCAGTCTGGTAATTTTAATTGTATGCAGTTAGCTGTTCCGGTTTTTCATGGCATTGTCTATCAGTCTGAACACTGCATGCCATATGTAGACCCTCCCCCCCAAAAAAAAAGCAAACAAAAAAACCAACAATCCAACAACAACAAAAAAACACCCTTAACATAGCACATTTTTTAAAAAATAGCAGCCTGTGAAAGAGGTGGTATAAGGAAAGCAAATTTTAGCAGGGTAAGGCAATATGGCTCTAAGCTGTATTATAATGCCACTCACTACCTAGAGGTGGAAATCATTTGGCAATTTCCAATCTCTTTAGAGCTGTCAGGCTGATATATACAACAAGACAATATGCATAATTTTATAATGATGTTGCATACAGATTTATTTATTTTTTATTTTTTAAGAAATAAAGCAGTGATCATATTCCATAAGTCTTTTCTCTGAGAAGGAAAGCAGCCAGAACCCATATATGATTAACGTAGGAGTATGCTGGCATCCTTCACCACTGAATTATGGTGGCTTGAAATCAGTGTGGTTCCAATAGCCTGAGCTTAGGGGGAAAATAAAAATTGGTTCAAAATGCAGATATTTATGGAAACATGCTTTAATTTCTTGAAGAGATTGTAAGAAAAATAATACATGGGAAAAACATATGAAATGTGATCCTTGGGATGGCTGTCCTCTCCCTGCTTTTGTTTGTGTTTGTTTTCCGCAGTGTTTCTCTGTGGTCTCCCCTCCAGTGAGAGCAGAAGAGAGCAGCCAAATCACAGGAATCATACAATACTCTCAGGAGAACAGAACTAGTGGGGAAGCTCATTTGTGGCAGAGACTGAATGAGAACAGAAAGAAAACAAACAGTATGAAAGATAAGGCACTACAGAATCCAGGCATAAAGGAAATATCTGGGAGTCGTGCTGGTACTTTTTGGTTTTGTTACAGTTTCAAAACAAAAAGTATCTCATGAGAAAAACATGGCAGCTTTGACTGATTAAGAAGAGAGAAAAACAGTTTAACTAAAATCAGTTTTACATCCAATATTTTAGTCAGGGATTTTTTCACAGCCCATACTGGTGTATTGCATGTTCTGCAGAACAAATATATAATGAGTGAGAAGGTCTATACATAATTGTCAGGTATTGTGTGTGTCTCACTCTGTTCAGTATTGTCCAACTTAGTAGGAACATTTTACTAAATAATTCTATTCTGGCACATAACTCTGATACTGGACATACATAAGGAGCTCCTTTGGAAATGTCATAGATATGCTTTCACAGCCACAGAAAGAAATATCTCTGGGATAAAAGAAGTATAGAAACCTGCCAGATCAGAAGTAGTCCTACCATGGTCAGGTATGCAAATAACTTGATTCTTGCTTACATTACTGAAATAGAAAATGGCATTGGAGCATGCTTATGAATAGTATTTGATAACGCCTGTTTTGCCCATGCCCAAAATCAGCATGGTGGGACATAGAAGACAAAGTGTCTCCATGGCTCCTACACTTCTCCTCCCTTATTCCATTTCCCTTACCATGGCAGAGCACTAGAAAATGGAGTGCCTTCTTGAGGTCAATATACACTTCAGAAGTGAGGATTACTTTCATAGAAGTCTCATCAAGGTCATACAAACAAGTAGATGCTGTACTTCCATTGATCATAATCACAGTGAAAATGATGCTGGAGGATCTAGTTCTGTATGTTGTAAAGCCTTTACAAGTGCTGACTTTCCTATAGCTATGCTCTCTGTAGCTGTGTGTGGATTTGTGCTCTACAAATAATAATAGAATATGGCAGTGCAAATATTTGATTTAATTTTGCCTCCGGAGTAATTTAAAGACACTATGACATACTCAGGTCTTACTTCCTCACTCTGATTTCTTTAATTAGAATTTACCAGCTTCAGTGTGCTTAAAAAAACAATCAGATAAATATATTATTCCAGAAAGAGAGAGTATACATGTTTTAAATCAAGGAGAATTTAAGCTTACACATATAGTAACATGTCAATTACACAGAGCATCATCTTAAGCTCAACTTTTATCATTTTTCAATTATTTTATAATATTATTTTTGCATTAGTTCATTTTGTAAATTAGAACTAGATTCCTGCAATACTTAGGATTAGCAAATATCAGTTACTTCAGGTGACGCTGGAATCCTACACAGATGTTCTAAATATAAAGCAAGGAAGGAAGAATGAATTTCAGCTACCTCAGGAACCAAGAATTTCAAGCATTTGTTCTGATTTTGAGGTAGCATTTGTGGCTAAGCATGTACATTTACTGTTTTGTCATTTGCCCACTTAAGTGTCCAGCAGAAGCAGGGCATGTGAGTTTGGAAAATGTAAGTAACGCTACATGATTTTCATTATACGTTTAATCATGGCAATGACATGATGTATCTGAACTTGATAATTCCTATCTAAATAAAAAATTCATTATTTTATTAATAAATTTGGTAAAATCCAATAGTCATCTTTTCTGTTTTCTCAGTAATTCATCTGACCTTGTAGAAGGTATTCTGTCCTGCACTTGTTTGAAGTGTTCTCAGCCAGGATTTTCTTATCTCTCTATCCAGCAGGTAAAAGCTAAACTGATAACCGCAGGACACATGATCAGAATAAGCTCTAAAAATATAATACCAATGAGTTTAAAAGAACAACAACTTTTTTCAAAGGTGGAAAATTTTAAAAATTATTCATAACTTAGTCTTAGACTATGATCCTTGAACCTAAGAAGAACTCGAACCATCAGGTCTTCAGATTTTGCCTTTACTTAATCAATCTATCTCCTTTGAGCTCTGAGAAGATATTAAATAATCTTCCCTTGCAGCTCTCTGATGCACCTGATTTCTCTTCTTGCTTCCCCTCGAACAATAAACCTTTTCGAATTCTCTCATCTCTGGCATTCCTGCTGGAATTGCATGAAGGTCTAAATGCTCATGGTGGACTTCAATGCCTTATTAAATTTCTTACAGCACTTTATTTTTGTTTAGATGTCATATAATTATTAATTTAGAATAATTGTATGAATTAGGCAGCTTGTTGTAGTCACCGGAGCTGAAAACTTAAGGTCAAATTATCCACAGAAAGAGCTCTTGGTAAAGCTACACTAAAGTGAATTTGTCTTTCGGTTTTCAGGTAATATGATATTTCTGTGAACTTTATAATTGAAGAGAATGCAAATGGTACCAAATCTCTTCATAAGCAAAGCCACTGTACATACACTGATTACTTCATCTCTTATCTCTTGTACAACAGCACTAATGTCTTTTTTTCTTCTTGCTATAAAACAAAAGCTCTGTGAAACTACCTTGTGGTTATGAACTGCAACTTAGTAAATTTGAATACACATGGAAATAGTGCATATCCTTTAACTTAATATCCATTAAGTTTTGTTCCACGAGCTGCATTTTCTATACTTTCTTTTGCGTTATTATGTGTGCTACAGTAAAATATTAGGCGAGCCACTAAAATTATAGTTATTGCATTGTGAGAAATTTGGGATATCAAGGTGTGAAGACTCAGCTGATAACATAATGAGGAATTCCCTGCGGGCTATTCTCTTCCCTCTCTCGCAAAAGATCTTGATCTTTCATTTTCAGAGATGCAGTATTTTTGTAAAATATATAATTAATCAGGGAACAAAATGTAATTGAAATACTAATTATGGCTGTTTATTTGGGTACTAACACTTCTGCTACAACATCAGTTGCTTAAATAAACTTGTGACTGTGTATTTTGAATCCGTATCAATCCAATTACTCAGAATCAGTTGCAAAATAATTTTGTATGGACAGTCTCCTAAGCCAAAGCAAATTACCATTTAAGTTATTGAAACTTCTGAGACGAAATGAGCTACAGAAACACAACAGCAAATTACAAACTAATTGTGTTTGAGATCATTATTTTTCTCCAGGTTTTTAAAATGAGTGCTTCACCTCTAATTTTTTTTTTTTTTTTTTAATATTAATTATTCCTATCATTTGGGACTTTGATGTTTGATTTAGATATTTTGAGATAATGCAACACCCTGCAATGCGTGGCGGTAAAAAAGCACAGAATCATAGAATGGCCAGGGTTGAAAAGGACCACAACGATCACCGAGTTTCAGCCCCCCTGCTATGTGCAGGGTCACCAACCACTAGACATATCTGATGGTGTCATCATATTCTGTGTGACTGTATCTGTGAAGATTATGATTGATGACATTGTCTTCAGCTTGTTATTTATCCTATGATATACTTCTATATGTCTGTTGTGTTCTTTGCACTGTGGTGCTTAGAACTGATGCGACGTTTGGCAGTGCTGATCCTGAAAAAAGGAAGAACTGCTATATGACATGAAATTTTTGGGTTGGGCACAATTGTGTATGACATTTCAGTATAATTGGATTGAAAGTGAAAACCTATGGAGATTGTGATACCTCTTCTCCTTTCAAATCCACTCTTTGGTGGAAAGGAGCCCTCTTACATTGTGAGCAAATGACCCCTTCTGGACCACACTTGTCATGGCCCTGCTGCACATACAGAAGCTGCACCAAACTCACCACTTTTGAACATTTTCCCTTCACATTGGCATACATGCATAAAAATAGGGAGCACAAAAACCTTTCAGCATACTCACAACTAAAATAAAATCACTCTAGAACTGAAAGTAGTTCTCCTGTGAACTGATCCCAGGTAGCTTTTTTCCACCTATGCATTTCTGTGAAGCTCTTTTCTTGGCTTACCCACACACCATCTGCTTAGTGTTGTAGATGTCTTAAGTTTATACAGTTTCAGCTCTTGTACTGACTGGCCAAAAAAAAAGGGAAACACAGGCTTTTAAAAATCAGAGTATTGTGATACTTTTTCTCCAGTGCATTACAAGTCTGAACATAATATTTCTGTTTGTTAAGCCAGTTGCCTAGATTTTTTTATATGTTATAATGGAATGGAGTGATCTAGCAATTTCAGGAACTTCATATTCTAACTGTCCTTGTTTAAACAATGCAAGATGAATATATTTTAAGCTTTGAGTGTGGGGTTTTAACCCTGATAGGGAGCAAAATCTCATGGAGGCATTAAATAAAAAAAAAAAAGTTCAATAGAGCTTTCTTATTAGTGCATGAGACATAGTTCAGATTTCACAATTTTTTTCTCAGTGGCAAGTTGTTGTTAGTGATAATAATTAGTGATTGTAATTCGAAATTATAATGTATCATGCCTTTCCTCACATGACATCAAATGACTCTGTGTATTAACCGCTGAAATATCACATCTTCATGCTGGCTAAGCAAAAAAGTTGGATTTTTTTTTTTTTTTTTTTGTAGGGCGGAATACTGCAGTATCCAATGGACTTGTGCCCTTAAATAGTGAGGCTGAAAGTCTAAAGGATCCACACCTAGAATGCAGGTTTTCTGGCATGTGGCTTGTGTATTGATATAGGATGCCTTACACGTTTTTCTGTTCTGAATCCAAAAGTTCTGTATGTCAGCCACGCAAGTCCATGCTTTATTAACATGGGCTTTATTCTTTTTGCCACCAGGATACTGAGCAATAATACTGACCAATAAGCTGCATTTTTTCTTTTCTTAATGAAAGATGAACTTCAAGGCTTCCTAATGAGAGGAGCTGATACCCACTGTACTCATCTCTGATAGAAGAAAAACACTTCATAGAAGAAATTTTTTTACTTTTAACTTTGGTTTTGATATCCACTCTGGTCTTATCTGGTGCTGAAGTCTCATGATTTCGGAACATATTTATTCTCAACAGGCAGTAACAACTTTTGGATGTGTTTGACAGCAGTGCTGTTGTCTAAATCAGTTGTTTTCATTCTAATCAGTTTTTGACATTTGATGGTACTCTGTCTTCTGGGTGTGAGTGTATTTCAGCATGTGGTAGCTGCATATATGATAGTTGTGTAATTCTTGTTGTTGATACACTTTCTCGAAAGAGCAACCTTACAAATGCTGTGAAGATAGCTCACAGTATATGCAATAAACAGTGATGGTCTGGAATGCTTTTTAAGCTATGACTAAGCAAACAATTGCACAATTGTTCTGACCAACTCCAAATGATTTTATAGAGTTATTTGGATGAAACAGAAATAGAGTTCAAAATAGGTTTACAAATTCTAGATACTAGATATCTAGTAAAGTGAAAGAAAAACATGTGATGCCATAACTATTCAAAGAAATATAGGAAAAATGAGTAAGCTCTTACAGAAAGAAGAGCTTGAGGGAAGCACAGGATGGCAGGTTAAGCTTATATTGATAGCTACAAACTGAATGAGTCAACATCATTTGCAGGAAGAAGACTAATAAAAAATCCTGTTTAACCCAGAAACATCAATAACAGTACGTACTGTTTTTGTTCAGCAGATGATGAATGAAATTTAGAGATTTCGTTTTGAAAATTTAGTAAAAGGAAAACTGACCTCTTAGGAGTTTTTGCCAGTTTTGTCTCTCTTCATATAACAGCAGAACTTTTTGTGGAATTGCTTAAGCATCAGATGAGAAAGCTTGGCTAACCCAGGGAGCTCAGATGCAAGCAAAGCACATGAGTGACTAGAAGGGGTGGAGCCTGGATCCAGCCCTCCTCACCCTCATTTAAGAGTAGGCAGCCAAGGGAGAAGAATCTCTCTGGGTAGTGGTTTTGTATTCCTTTTGACTGCCACAAGTTGTTGGAAAGGGTGAGCCAATTTTTCTTCTTTTTTGTCTGTTATTGTTCCATACTGTTTGTATCCTTTCCAAAAGTACTGTCATTCACCATACAAGGTTGAGTTTATTCACTGCTACTGTTTTCCTCTCAACTTTGACATTGTAAGAGTTACCCTGATTGTAAAAATGAAACAATCCTGAGGATAGCCAGAATTTAGTGATCTCTCTACAACCAGTATCAATTTGTATTGCCAGTCCTCTATGCAACAAAACCTAATGGTCTGTAAAGAAAAACATTTTTATATACAGAGTGTGAGGAACAAATTTCTATAGTCATACTTTAGCCTCCATATATAAACTAAGTATTTTAGAAATACATTAAAATACCTTCCCTCAAAATTGTTACAGGATGACCTCTAATCAGTTAGAAGAAATTATCTTGTGATTCAAAACAAAAAATACTTTTCTAAAAAGTATTGTTGCTTACTCAGAATTTTAGTTATGCATTGATAATGCTTAACAAGTCTAAACCATGCTAGTAGAGCTGAAATTAGGAATCAGGAGAGCAATTTAAAACTGTTAAATTTTATCTAAGAAGTACAAAGGGTCACTAGGGTACCTCATAGAGATAAATTTGAAATACATCTCTGGTAATCAGAGCATAATGAACTCATTCCTATAATGCAGTACTATTACACCTTTGTATGTTTGTACTGTACTTTTATTTTTTGTTATTAACACTTTCGATTGATAAAACTTCATAACAGCATTGCATACAGCTGTGAAAGGCAAGTGTCACTGTGACTGCCTCTTGCTTGACAAGAAAGTTCTGCTTTGGAAACTGTTCTGTACTGTGAAATGCAGCTGTAGGAGCTTCACAATGGCTTTTAAGTTACAATTTTGTCAATAAAAAACCCTAATGATTGCGTTTGAAATGCTGATAATTTATTATAACATTGTTTAGAGTATGCATTCATTTTCTTGTCTTGTAAATTACATCCTCTGTTTTCCATACTAGGAAAAAAATGTCACTCATAACTGCCATTATCAAAGTTCAGGTGGCAACTTCCTACTGAAAAAACCAATCTGATATATCTTTATTGGTGTTAACTGTTTTTTGTGTCTATGTGTGTAGAGAATTGATTCACCATGTCTCTTCAAAACGAAAGCAACCATGCTTTGTCACTTTCTAAAAAAAATTGAGTTATTGATGATATTTCATCTCTGGAGGTGTTCAAGTCTAGGTTGCACGGGGCACTGAGCAGCCTGATCTGGTGGGTATAACCCTCCCCATGGCAGGGGATTGCAACAGGTGGATTTTAAGGTCCCTTTTAACCTAAGCCATTCTGTGATTCTATAATTAATTCTGTTCAATATATTATGTCCTTCAATCTTTTTTTTTTTTTCCTGGGGTGGGGAGAAGGATGTGCATCTCATGCTAGTGACAATTTTCACTGGTTTGTGTTGGAAAACAAAACAAAGCGTACTATTGTGAAAGTAGCAAAGCAATTATTGAGAACTTTCCAATGAAAAGCCCACAGAATAGGATTAGAAAATGCATATCACACATTGAACATAATTTTCTGCCACCAGAAAAATGTTTGCAGTTGAGCTTACGAGATAAAATTTAGCACAATTCTTTACTGCTGAGGACTGATCATCTTTTCATAAACAGAAAAAGATGGAGGTTTTCTTAGACTACTTGGTGATGATGATTCAGAAAAACATTGTATCAGACGTCTCTATGCTTTCATGGAAAGTGCAGATTTCTGACAGTCATGGAAACCTCAGTCACCTTTTTAAATTCTCTTACCTATTTTAGCAGTAGGCAAAGATTAAAGATAAAACTTAATTAAACATAAAATCAGATTAAAATTAAAAAAATAAAAAATGTAGATGAAAATAGCACTGTTCTTGAGCTTTTTATAAACCATGTAATTTTGTTGAGTTGTAGTAATTTCATTCCATTAATAATTTCCTTTTCACAAAAAAGGTTTAATTTTAGAAATGTCTCTGGTGCTAATGCAGCTCTTAGTGCTGAGCTGAATCTGATTGTGCCACAGATCAGCAACCCAAAACTGCAAAATCTTATGAAGTAAACAAAGCTATGTAGTATTTAAAATTGTCTCAAAACTATAAATAGAATAGACCATCAATAGACAAGCATACCTTGTTGGTATGTACCTCATTCACAGTTTGTGCTATGTTTTGCTTGCATGGCATCTGCAGTTCTTACATAGTGTTGATTATTTTTCAGGTATGATGACTAATCATTAACAATCCCCTAGAGATCTACATTTCAATAACATTTGGGTCAATTTTATGAGATCATTTTCAATAAGTATTTCTGTATGCTGAATTTTTTTTCGAATTTTCTATTCATGCTTTACTTTCCAAGTTTGATTTTCAATCACTTAGCCTTACATTAGTGTGATATCTGTATTAATGCTATTTAGAGATTCTGCTTGAATTTCTAGTAATCGTTCAATCTTATGTTTTCTCTTTTCTTTTACTATATATGGGTGCCTTGAATAGTGATTTGAAATGTATTAGTGTTTATATTTCATGAAAATCTCAACATTGCTACCTACAATTGATTTTTTACTATGATTATATATTACACTTGATTATTTCTTTATTTTTTTTTTTTTCCTCAGAAAATGTAAAGTTTCTTTTGAAATGAAAGTGTATGTTTACATTTTCATGCCGTTTGGAAAGAATTAATCTGTAATTCCAGATACCCTTTGCAAATTTGAAAATATTCATTGGAATTTAACCATAGTTCTAGCTCTAAATATGTTAATCAGTCTTTGAGGAGTTACAAGTATCCACAAAAATAAAATGAATATAATTAAATTTTAAATATCTTTGTTAATACTGCATAGACTGTACACTCTTAATTTACCATATAAATTGGAATTTTTGAAAAAGTATTTCACACTTGGCAAAATGTGATAGTCTTTGTCAGATTCTGTACACAGAAGGTCAACAACCTCTGGCAATCAAGAAAAAGAAATTCTCTTATCACTGTTTTTCCACAAAGACTTTAATCTATAGACAATAGTTTTTTTCACTGTGTTTAGGTTCCTTACTTTTCAGAAATCATAGAGATTAACTGTTGTGTGAAACCTCAGTATCATGTAACTCTTAATGAATGAACTGAGTATAATTTTCAGGAAAAAGTGTCTCATGCCTCTAAGGTACTAGATATGGAAGGTCACTTATTGTATTCTCCATTGACCTTTTAGAGATCATCTTACAAAGCAGTAAAAAAGGCTTTTTTTTTTTTTTTTTTTAAAGCGTTCTGACTACTTTATATCACCTTTTTATTACATGCGTTTATAGTCCTTTATGCTATTCCCCCAAATTGTTTTGCATTAAATCATTCTTGTTCCTCTTTTTTCAGTAAGTAGTAAAATAAGGCTGCAACTAAACTGTGAGACCCAGTAGTGCTTCTCATATTCTGAATACAAGATGAGTGCTTTGAGTGCAAGGTGAGTGCTTTGACTGCCCCCCCACCTCATCTCAGAATGATATCTGGGAAAAAATTATCTGTCTCCCACATCTTACTTTCATAATCAAATGCATAGACCTGAAGGGAGCCGTAGGGTAACACAGCCTTGTGTAGTACCCCAAAACAGATTCTTCATTTTATATTTCTAGTTACTAACTGCTCCAGTTACTGCGGCACCAGAATGGTAGGTAGGGGGATGCTTTTACTTTATATTCACTGAAGTATTTTTGAGAAGGAAGGAGGGGACGGGAGAGGAGAAAAAAAAAAAAAAAAAAAAAAAAAAAACCAACCAAACAAACAAAAAAACCACTCTGAAATGCACTGTCTGGGGATATTTTTGCCTAACTATTTGGGCAAGCTATTGACTAATTTAGCACTTCTTCTAAGCCCAAATGAAACTTCATTTTTTTCACAGTAACTAGCTCAAATTTATTTTTTCCACAGAATGATTTTCTAGTCCTTGTCACTTCTCTGTGTGATTTCTTTGTCTGTACTTACAGCTCCAGCACTCCTATATGACATGTTCTTCTTAAATCTCAAGGTTGCATCAATTTCTTTTACATAAAATTTTATTTATTTTTATTTCCATGTGTTTTGTGAGTGAGAATGCAAAAGGGAATAAAGAAAGGAAAGAGACATGTGAAGGAGTGAAAGACAGTGCAAATCATATAACTAACTTGAACTTTTTTTTTTTTCTGAAAAAGACTTGTGTGAGCATTAGTCACTTCAAGCAGAATCTTTTTCTTTGTCTGGTTGAGTATTTAATTTCCAGTCTTTCTTCTCTCCTCAAATATTCCATGTTATATTGAAATAGTTGCATCTTTATTTCTGTAAGGACATGGTAGCAGAAAATGAAGGTTTTGATTTATTGTTTCACAAAAATTTGATGTCTTCTGTCATGCAATTTGACCACAGAATTGCTGTTGTAATAGTGTAGTGTTATACATCATGACCTTTACTTTGCTTAGACAAATATGATAGTTTCATTGGACTTTATTGTACAATAGGGAAACAGCATGTTCATATGTCTGTGTAGATCATAATCAAAATACATAGTTTGACTTACACCCCAGTGCAACATTTCATTACAAATTAATGTGTACATTCAATTTCTTTTGCTTAAGCAATATATACTTAGTGATTCAATAAGCAACTATATAACCGCAGTTAGAGAGTTTTCCACTCTGTTTAATATAACCTTTTAGATGGCAGGAAATGCAGTCACCTACGATAATGTTTCCTGGGGAATAGTGTAATTTCACTGTTCACCCTGAATAACATATTAAGTCTATGTAACTAGGAAAAAAAAAAAAAAAACACACTTGTTCTGTAATATATCAAGTGTATTGTGATTTATTTCAGTAAAAGTCACATCATTTTCATCATGTTCCTGGTACCATGAAATGCTATTAAAAGAAGGGATATGCTTATCAATTCCATCTACTTCTTAACTACCTATTAAACCCATTATTATTGTTTTTCCTTCTTTTAGAAAAAAAGCCAAACAAATAAAACAACTATGGGCTGGAATGTATTGCTTTATCTCCACTTGTAGTGGAAAGTTTGTACATTTGCAGTGTATAAATAATAATTTTAATTTTCTAATAAATTAAATCTGAATTTACATATGAAATGTTATGATGGCTGTGCTACAGGCAAAATGTCAGGATATTCATGTATATTTCCCTTATCCATGTAACCTCCTCCTGTCTATGTCAGCACACCCCGTCATGCTATTTACAGCTCCAGCACTCCTATATGACATGTTCTTCTTAAATCTCAAGGTTGTATCAATTTCTTTTACATAAAATTTTATTTATTTTTGTCTTTCCACGTGTGTTGTGAGTGAGAATGCAATAGAGAATAAAGAAAGGAAAGAAACATGTGAAGGAGTGAAAGACAATGCAAATCATATAACTAACTTGAACTTTTTTTTTCTGGAAGACTTGTGTGAGCATTAGTCACTTCAAGCTGAATATATGGATCTCCTTTGGGTGAAATGCATCTTTCAGCTGTAATTTAGATATCTATTTAAAAAATAAAAATAATAATAAAAAAAAATCAGTACTTCCATTTTTTTGGGGGCTGTTTCTTACAATTGGGCTATGAGTTAGACTTTTTGGCATAGTTAGATTCCAGGAGCCATATCAAAGGCATTGTAAAATGTAACTATGTGCCAGTAAGTGGATGTGAGCCTAGGGGAGCATGACTGAAGTTAAATGAGTAATTAAGCTGGTTAAAGTTGGAGCAAGTGTGCATCCAGAATGCCCCAAAAAGAGATTTTTGCAACTTTCAGTCTTTTCTACCCTTAGCGGGCAATAATACAGGCAGGATATTTTCATTTGTTCAGAGAAATACTGTTTCAATTCTTAAAGCAAAGCATTAGAACATGTTTGATTATTAAGTGCCAAATTATTAAAATACATTTGACCAGCAATTGGAATATGTGAATTCATATTGAAATTTGATGGCTGTATTCAGTTTTAAAAAGAAAAAAAGGAAAGAGAATAAATACTCCTAAGAGTATAAGGGGATTAAAAGGAAAAAAAAAAAAAAAGGATGAAAAATAGAACAGGCTTTGGCGAGATGATATTCAATGTCTGGAAAATTTTGGAAATGGTGCTAAAAAAAGAATTCTGTACTTTCACCATTCTAGAATTGCTTCATAACAAAGCATACTTCTCTAAAAGGAAATCTGTGTTACAGTACAAGTGCATGATTTGCACATTATATTTTGATACAGATCACATATTTAAATCTAATTGCAGTACTGCATTAAGTATGTACCTATGTACTCTACACACTGAGAATCTAGAAGGTGTTCATTTCAGCAGTAATCAAAACAGGAATAAATCAAGGAATTGGTGAAAAATGAACAAACAATTCAAATCAGCAGAAGAACAGTGAATTTTAGAACTGCTTTGGAACTTGATGTATCTTAAAAAAAAAAAAAAAAAAAAAAAAAAAAAAAACTCTTTTTCAGCAGATATTTTAATGTAGCTCAGGAGGCCTCACTATAGTCTGTTTTTAAAAAAATAAATAAAAATTGACTCAGATTTTGAGGGCGGAAAAAAGGCAACTTCCTGACACTCAGAAATGTTGGGAGTACAGTTAATCACAATATATAAAGCTCATAAAAAGTGAGCTAATGACTTATACTTGGCTGTTTGCTATTAACTGCAGCTAGATAATAAAAAAAAAGTTGTATGATTATGCAAAATTCTCACTTCTTATTTTAGTGTCAGCTTTGTTAATTAGGTGCCATATGATTTGGAAAAATGCTCTATGTTCCTAGCTCCTAAAACACAGTGCTTGCTGGGCAAGCAACTTGCATCCACAACATGCTGAAAATCTTAGAGTTGTCCTACGTAAAGATCTAGAATACAATTTGCAGAACAAAAAATGTTAATTCATATCTCCATTGGAATCCAGTTTATGTGGTCATAAACTGAAGTAGCAGTTTTCACATATAGACAGATTGATATGAATTGGCTAATGGGAATGTCTGCATACTTGATCATAAAACAAGGGTAAGTGATGATTTGAAGGGAAACTTTTAGTCACTGCAGGGTCCTTGTTCTGGGAAATATTTATGTCAAAAATCTAATTCTAATTATATTCTAGAATTCAGTTGAACTAAGCTGGAACCTGAAGCATCACAAACCCATGTTAAATAGTCATTTGACTCTCATCATAAGTCTAAATTAGCTGAGAATCTATGAAGTAAGACAGATAAATAATGTATGTTGTTTAGGTTTAAAAATACTGAAATTTCTTTTACAGCCAATTAGCAACTGTGAGGTAGTATTTATTGGAAAGCAATATTTTGTGTTTAGGAAAAGCTGTAGCTAGGAATTTTATATCCCAGCTCATGGATAGGTAGTATTTACTGTTAGTCCAACAACGTGTGACTACTCTGCCTTGCTGCTTGCCGTATTACTTCATTAATAGAATTATAAGCAATATATATATTTTTTAACCTGAGTTTGTGGTTAGGAAGGTCAGAAATCTACATGTAATGAGAACAACAAACTTAAAAGGAAAGAAAGCAATCAACAAAAGCAGTTGAAGAAATGATTTCAAAGCCTATCTAAGAATGTTGAATTGATAGAGTAGAAATGATAGTTTTAATTTCAGTGGAGCTAAGATTATCCACTGCATCTTTGCTAGAGCACAGCCAGTCATACTGGTCTTGAATGGAATTTGGCTAATTCTGCATTCCTGTAATGTAATGTTCCAAAACTGTTTCTTTCAAACATATATAATGCTTGCCTGGAGAAATAAAAAATAATCTGTATGGAGTAGTAGCAACATTTTTTAATCATAGATTTATCTTTCGGGTTGAATTTAGTATTTACCAGTTAATTTCAAGTTCTTTTAGGAAGACAGTGAAATGTTATTACCTTTATCAGTCTCTGTTCTTCCATCAGTGATTACTTTATAACTCATTTGGTGACTCATTTTCACTGTTATTTATCATTGCCTTTCTTTGAATTTTCTTTTTTCTTATTTTTTTTGCTCTAGGGCAGGGAGTTAAGGCAAAGTAATCACAAGATAAAATAAAGACTTTTCTCTCCCATCTTCTTTCAGTTAAGATTAAGCAATTTTGTGTTGAATGACAGAATGGATTTTTCTATGAGAGTAGTATGCTTTTTCTTGAGACTGCTTTTAAACTCAGAATACTTTTATGTTATCAAAATAATGATGTCAACTGAAAGCAAGCTTCAGAACTTTGTAACAAAAAGAATAACATTTAATGAGATTTCTCTCACAAGGAATTTATATAAAACAGTTATACTTCACAATGTATGGAGTAAATTATTCCTCTAAATTCCCTATACCTCCCCAAGAAGATGAAAGATCTGTAGTATTTCAAATTTATATTCACTAATGACAGTTACTTTCCCTCTGTAAATACTTTATTAATAATCACAATTGTTGAACAATCATGTGAAAGTTGTTTCCTTTCATTTCAGTTTATTTCTGAAATTAACAAACCGTCCTAGCTTCTATAATAAGTCAGTAAAAAATATTCCTGGAAACCAGAACCACTCATGTAGAAAAGAAAGAATTTCACATGAATTTGTTATAGATTCACTTTTAAATCACTAACGTGTGCAGCCTGATCCTCATATAGCTGAGTGGGGTGTCTCTGAAGGGTTTCATCTCAACAGCAATTAATTATGTTTATATCTGGAAATCTGTACAGAATGCTTGAGTTAGCTTGGAACGCAGAGCAGCTAAGGAGCTTCAGACCAGCCTGCAAGGAGGGGCCAGACTGAACAGGTAGAAGAGAATACTCCTGAGAAAAACCTTGAGAGAATCAAATCTGATTATAGTATTCTGCAGGTGAGGGTGAACACTGCGATGACCTAGGTGATGAGAAGGATGGCATGATGTTTAGGAGGATGCTCAGAAATACCTTGACAAGCTGGAAGAATGATTTGGCAGAGACTGCTTGAAGTCTAACAAATGCAAATGCAAAGACATTTTTGCATTTTTCAGCTTGCACATGTTTTGCAAACTTGTATCCTTGTAATTAAGAATACTAACTGGATTCTGGTGAATGTTAAGAAAAGTGTATACAGTAGGTAAAAGAAGAGATTGTTCCCTCTCGTCAGATCTTGTGGGGGCGTGTCTGTAGTCTTGTTCCATTGCCTCGGTCTATATGGGCACTGATTAACTATGAGTCTGGCAGGGGATGATTAAGAGGGTGAAAGGGCTGGAGCTCACCTTCTAATTAGGCATCTGTTCACCTTAAAGAAAGCTAGTAGGGTTTAGGAGAGTCACTACTGTTACAGTTTTATGCCCCCAGATCAGCCTCAGTGAAGGAAAGAGGCAAAAGTTATAATTTGCAGCAGGGGGAATTCCAGCTAGAAAACAGTCTGCAACAGAAAAAGTTAAAATAGTGGAATGAGTTGTCCAGTTTTCTGTGAACTTCTGAAGGAAAAATATTATTCCCACACTGCAGCATGTATTGGTAGTTCTCTTAGGAAAATCTAAAAGAGTTTATCTATAAAACAGTGTTTGTATGAATTTCCCAGTCCTTTGCTCTGTTCAAACCAGTTCTTAATCTGAAGAGGAAACCCTCTAAAAATGTTGCACCTACATTTCTGATTCAGCAGTTCAATGTATTCTCTTCTGAAGTTAGAGAGGAAGACATGTTATCTATTCTAAACCCAAGATGAGTATTTATGAATGGGAATGACAAATGTAGAGGAGATTTAAAAAAAAAAAGTTAATAAGTATGTTACTACTGTGAAATATCATCAAGATATGCATCAGGAAAAAAAATGACAACTTAGACAAACAGATATTACAATAATAGGAAAAAAGAGTGAAGTTCAAATATTTTTTAACTTGATGGTGAAACACTTTCCAAACCAATTCTAAATTTTCTTTTTTGGAGATAGCCTTAGATTTTTAAATGGATTTTTTTTCCCCAAGTTCAGTGGAAGTTGGTACAGAAATTGGTTAGCTGAAAATAACTTACAAAATAAATGGAAAATTAAACTAAAGAGTAGTGAATACCACTGATAGAGAAAAGAAGGAAAGTAGCACATTGGAAATACGGAAACAGATAACAGAACTATTAAAAATTTAGGGATGTATCTTTCCTTCTAGCAGCTGGTAAAAATATAATCAGCATAGTAGATGGATGTTATAGGTAACTTTATCTAAATGAGGAAAAAGTGTTTTCAACTAGATGTGATACACTGATTACAATCTTTTTGATAAAGGTGATATAAGTAAGATGTAAGTAAGAGTCCTATTTGAATGAAAAAATAAATCACATTCCTAGATTTTAAAAAACAAATGCTGTAGGAATTTAGGAATACTATTGCTCTGATGTCTGCAGAAAGAAAAGCTATAAATAAAAGATACCAGGAAAATGTCTGTCAGTTTTCATTACTTTATAATAAAATTCAAAACGTAATCATGTGGCTAATATAATTGTCACTCTTTACTCAGAGGGAAGATTTCCTAGAGTATATGAGCAAATTAAATAATATGTACACACTTTAGATCACTGTGGACAGAATAAATCTTAGGTGCTACAAGAAAAGAATAAACAATTATCATAATGATAGTATTTGACTGCTCAGGTTCTGTTCTGCAGAACAATTGCTTAGTTTCCTGTTCTTGATTTGTGTTGTTGATCTTCATTTAGAATTTCCCACTTACCCATTCTGCTGAATTTTGAGTTCAGTTCATTCAAAAAGAGGAGCAGTGATTTAACAAATGGTTTCTAGAAGATGAATGAAATGCCTCTCTCCAAAAAATGGAAAAAGAAAGAAGATGGAAGTAATGATATACTGGTTTGAATTCCTCAAAAATTTACGAGAACAATTTGTACACACCTAAAAGAAAACTGTTTAGATGAGAAACAACTAACACAGGCTTCTCATAAACAATTTGTATTGAACACAAGTTTTTCTTTAAAAAGATAACAGAGATGAATGTAAGAAAGAAAAGGATGCATCTTGACATTAGTGAGGATTTTGCTTTCCACACTGATGTGATGTTCTAATAAGTAGAAGCAATGAGCAGCAATAAGCTACCAGAGAAACAACTAATCTCAAATATGTATCTGGTTGAAAAAGTACTCAGAACTATAAGTGGATTACAGTGAAAATAGAAGTGTAAAGAACAGGCTTATACCAAGTTCATCTCTGATTATGCTACCACTAGCATTTTCATTATTAAACTAAATAATTGAACAGTGAGTGTGACCGTTATACTTAGAGCTACTGTTGGAAAGAATGTGAAGCATAAATGTTTGGACAGGACCCCAGAGCAGTCTCGAGCTAGAAAGGAGCTGGAACTCAGGTTTCTGTTCAGTAAGAGAAGTGGAAAATTCTACATTTAAACCAAAACAATCAAGTGATAACATACAGACCTGCCAGCCACTAATTGGCGAGGATGAAAAGTCAGGTACTTCTTCCAGGAAGGACAAACCTTGAAGCTAATAAAACTGTGAGTTAAGGAGAATGTGCTAGGGAAGGAGGAACAAGGAAGAAGATATAAAGGGGTATAAAAAGTGCTACTTCTGTGTAAAATGGGGTTGATCACCACAGTCTGTGATCTAAGTTTTCTCACTAAATTTTTTCTTAACTCTGTTTCTTTGTGCATTCCCATTTTCTCTCTCATGTGCACACGTGCTGCAAGCCCTGTGAGTCAGCTACTGACCAAACCTATGTGTATGTTGGTGAAACTGGGGTCAGGCTGGGGATGTAGGTCCACAGGCTGTAGTTCCAGCTGCTGGAGAAAGTGGGAGCTATGAGAACAAGTTGGTGTCTTCCCAAAACAGGTAGTCGGGGTTGGACCAGCCTGAGTGAAGTGAGCAAGAGCTCTAGCAGTTGGAGTGGGGAAAGCAGTAGCCACATACCCTCAGTGTGAGCAGAGACCCTAGGTCCCCCGGATATGCAAAATGGTATGCAATTTCTATCTTGTATGTGTGCAATGATACTGTGCTGGGGAAAGGAGGTTGACTAGGTGAACTTTGTAAAATCCTTCCTGCCTACATTTCTTGGCTATATATCAACAAAATGACAAGAAACAGAAAAAGCATGAAAGTCTTTTATTGACATTCACCCACAATTACTCGTAAATTTTTAAGGAATCTATGTTCTATAAAGTATAAGTTTAATGATACACAAAGCTGAAAGTTCACTTTACAAAGAACCTGTCGTCTCCTGTCAGTAGAAGAGAAAAATCAAATGTGAAAATCCTATTACTGCTACACAAGATTTTAGAACAAATTCTGAAGGGAAACTCAATGAAAGATGTAAAGATTAGGAGGACAATAGGATAAAATCTAACAAATTTCTACTGTGGGTAGATTGTGTCAGACAAATGTAAATGGATTTAAATTTATTGAACTTAATATTTTTCAGTCTACTTGTAAATGCATTCAATATTGTGATCTATAAGGGCATTTGATTTAGCATGAAGTAGAAGCACCAAAGTTATATACTGCTTGTCCTCCATTCTGTCAATTATATTGGAATGGAAATTCTCAGTCTTTTAATGCTCCTGTAACAAAAATAAGACAAATGCTGTCACTCTAGTTGCACCAATTGTGGTGAGAAGAGAAATTTTTCTTGGGTTCTGAAAATGGTTGTGAAGGTCAAAAAAATATTTTCAGAAATGTTGGCACGTTAAATATATTGCTAAGCCATTTAAGAGTTGCATTGTAAAACAACAGATAAACAGTACAATATTTGCGTGTTCCAGTCCTGTTCCAAACAATTTAAAGTTACAGAGTTTAGAGTTACATATCAAATAAAATGGGTGTGTGGGAAATGACTGTTCTTGAAGGGAGAAAAAGTGAAAAGTACTGGATGTAAGTAATGTTTCTGTACTCGAAAGGCATGGCATAAGGAAACGTGTAAACTATGCTATAAGAAATAATAAGTAAGGCTTCTGGATAGTTTCCCTAAATGCAGAAGAAGTTGTAGAAGTTATTTTCTCTGCACTTAGGGAAACTAACCAGCTGAATTGACTGCTATGAATTTCCTACCAACTTTCATATCATGAGAAATCTCAAAAATATCTGGAGAGATGTTTGAGACTCTCTTAATAAGAAAATAAATCTATCTTTCTAGATAAAAGACTAATATATGGAGAAAATAATATATCATGTATAAGAGGATGAAATACAGTAAATTCAGCTTTGGTGTGAGTTGAAGAGGCAGAGAAACTGTGGCATAACTGGGATACAGATAAAAATTTCCTAGGTTAGAACACAGGACTGGGGAAAAGAAGCAAACCTACTGCTGCAATTAACTCTTCTCAAACAAAAAAGAGTATGAGAAGAAATCTTTAGGACAGTAAAGACTCCATTAGAAATATTGTATATAAAGAGAAGTTACATTTTTCCAGCTTCTGTAAGTAGAATGAAATAGATATCACACCTATTAGTCAGGGATGTCCAGTGATCATAGTTCTAAGCATTTTTTCTAGGCTGTAATGGAATGTGATTTGTAGTTCACTTTTTTTTTTTTTGTCAGAAAATTATCTCGCATAAGCCAATCAAGTGTTATGCACCAGTGTATTGTCAAGTAGAATTAGAAATCCTTTAATTAGTACTTCAGATATCATAAACAAGCTGTACCACATTTCCAAGAGTAAGTCAAATATGAATTTGCTGGATTTACAAATTCAGAACCAGGCTCGTATACACTTTTTATTAAATCATGTTTCTTGTAAGTTACAAATAAGCAAGTTGTGACACATTCCTCAAACTGAGATTAGAGAAAAGAAAATCTGAAGAGAAAATGAAGGCTGGAATTTAATCACACTTCACCATTCATCTCATTTCTACATTTTTAGATATGGAGATGCTAAAAGCAAGCCTTAACAAGCTACATGAGCACTATTGCTGATCCTATTTTATGCCTTTCTTTGATTAATCTTACTTTTTGCTGTAGTAAAAGAATTTGTCACAATTGGACTCTGAAATCTACTACAATGTTAGAATAATATTATCAGTTTGTTGCCTTCTCAGTGTGAGTTTTCACACATCACATTAAGTCTTAGGTTTGATAAAACAGTGGGAGGTAAATGAACAGTTTGTTAAATGCAGAATGAATTCATCGTTTTCTTCCCTATTCCATGACTGTGAAGTATTTCAGAATACATTTTAAAGTCAATCTATGTTGAGTCTCTCAAAAACAAAACTAGTTGTTACCTATGTAGGGAATGAGCCTTCATGTTCCCAGAAGCTCAGTAGCTCTTCACACTGAGATCCTTCTGCTGGCCCTGCTGTGGTTCTCAGAGCTACTTTACTGCTTGGATACCATGCTGAGCTGCTATATCAAAACCTTCTTTGATTCTGAAGCTCTGTACGCATCTCTGCTGTTTGTAATCCTTAGCTAGATCTTTCAAGTTTCCTTTTCTTCAGTCCCTTCCATCAATTACATGATCTTCATTTCACTGATATCTCTTTTCTTTTTCCTTTTTCTGCAATACCTTTTCTGCTTTGATCACCTCATTTACCAATTTGCTAGACTTTTATCTCCCTTAATTCTCATATGTGTTTGAGATCCAGTTAATTTATCTAACATGTAAGGGAAATATCATTTTAAAACAAAATATGAAATAGTCAAGCTGAAGCTGTCATCTCTTTCTCTGTATCCACATTCCTTTCTGTTTATACCAGTTTTGATTTGTATGTTCTTCTGTGCAGTAAATGTCTTTCAAGAAAGAGCCTGACTTACTGTAGATTACTTGACAAATAGCAGTTATAAGAAGAACACTCAGGAGAGCCAAGTTATCCTTAAATAAAGATATTATTGGGTACAACTCCTAGGTGACTCTTTTTACCATAGCAAAATATGAGCCATAGCTGACAGAAAGCATCAAGATTCTATTGCTGTTGAAACTGATCTGAATGTGAGGCCAGACTGAGTCCTTCTGTATTTAATTTTGTATTTAGAAAAAAAATCAAATTAATTTCAACTGTGCATGTGTCTTGGAAAGAGAAGACCTGACCTGGTTGAAAAGCATTCCTTTTGTTACTGTTTGCAAAGATTATCATAAAAAATGGGGATAGAAAATGACTATCTGACCTTCATATAAAAAAAAAAAACCAACTATCATTTCGAAGACTTTAATTCACTTTCAGACTCTTTGCAATCTACAATTATGTTGTAGTTGTCATAAAATCTGAATTACGTATGCAGGTGCAAAGGTAATAGCTTCTATTGATTTACATGAAAACTACAACAGATACAAAAAGCACAATAACACTATTTGAATAGAGCCAATTGTCAGCTATAAAATACTATTTTTTCAGCATAGTCAAGACCATTGGCAGTGCATTTTCACCAGAGATGAACAAGAGTGCTCATGCTGCTCCTGTCAGCTTCTGCAGCTATATATGTCTCTGACATCATGTGCCATCATAAGACAGGAGAAGTTACTTTCAAATCAGCCCTTCTAAATTTAAATAGAATTTAGAAATAAATATTCTGTATAATATTTCTGATAGTAGAATGCCTGTTTGCTATGACATCTGCTTCAGAAAAAAATAAAAAATAATTTAGTTTTAAAACTGAAATACTCAGGGACTGAGATTAATAAAGTGCAAGTGTTATGCTTGAATATTTTTCACTTCATACTTAATGTGTATGATCATTATGGATGGAAAGTATTGTAAAGCATTTTAATTTTTAAATATACGTATTCATAATTAGCCATATAAAATGCATCCCCTTATGCCATTAATACTTTAATTTCCATTGACACAGTAGACCTTTCCAATCATATTCATTTTTAATACTCATGCTAAGTTGATAGATCTATGCAGGTCAGGCTGTCGTATGTGCCTAGAATAAAAATTTCTAATCACTTGCTCTTGTGAATTAACATAAATGGAAATACTAGGCAAGTATCTGTGGTACACCTCTATTGGCCTCTCAAATTCCTTCAGCTTTTCTGCCATTTAAAATGACACAGGAAAGTCTGCAATTTTTAAGAAAAAAAAAAAAAAAAAGTGAAGTCCCATCTCTTTTCCTAATGAATTTATTTGGATTTAAAAGACAAACTTTCACATCCAAGCTGTCACAGAAAATCAGATGGATACTTCCCATGTTCCTAGTGGAAGTTTTTCCCTTCTATACTGCTCATCTAAGTAGAGAATTTTTATCCCCTTTCAAATATGATATAGTAAAAAAAAAAAAAAAAAAAAAAAAAAAAAACGAAAAATAATTCCTTGTTGCTTCCACTCTGACCATATAACTGTGCAGTCAACATGAAAAATATTGACTGTATTTCTGTAGGAGCTATATTGAGTTCTCTGTGCTTTCTCTTTTTTCTTGAGTGATATTTGTGTTTCTGAGAAAAGAAGCACAATCACTCTTCAAGATTCTTCTTAAAAATTCCATGGTGTCTCAGAGGAGCTGATAGTTTCAAAGATTTGCAATAGCTCTTCTGTCTCCTACCGACTTACATTTTAGAAACTGAACGATGTGTTGCATATTATGTCCTGGATTGTTTGGCAGCACAATAGGCTCTAAGGCATTTTTTTCAGGGGAATGGGAGATGTGAAGTGTTGGTTTTAAAACTGTGTTGTTGCAAATTTTTCACCAGAAGTGATGACTTCAGTAAAATTTGAAAGGACATTCTTATTTTTCAAATATCATTGCTTCTTTAGCACTTGCTAGGGCTGCTCTGAAAGTAATGCCTCTTTCTTAATTATATCAACCAACAGTGCCACAAGCAGATACGTGACAGATGGCAGCAGAGGGGCACTCTGACAAAATGATGTCTGACATGGAAGTTTGTATGAAGCAGAGGTGTGACACTGAATTCATCCATGTGGGATAAAAACAGCATCCACTGACATTCATTGATGCTTACTGAATGTTTATGGAGATCAAGCAGTGGATGTCAGCAGAGGAGGCAGAGGGTGGTGCTTCTCAACAACGGTGACTTCTCATCTGCATAATATTTTATGAGCACATTATGCAGGCTCTTGTTCATTTTTATTGAAAATGCATAGTTGATGGTACTGATTATGATGAAAGAATAGTGTTTTGTAGCTGAGAATTTGCTCCATCAAACAGTATTAATGTACTCTTTTTATCTGCTTTAGTTTTCGTGGATATAATAAAGAGGCATGACTTTTGGAGTGACCTACGTATTTCTCACTTTTTCTTCATTATTTTAAGTGCTGGAAGCATAAGTTCAAATTTTACATCTTTATGTGATAAATTTCAGATTTATGAAGACAGACTAATTGTATTTGCTTGTAATGTTCACTGAAATGTCTCTAAAGTACAACTTCAACAGTGGTTCAGTGCTACAGAGTTAGTGTAATGTTAAAAAAAATGACATAGAGGCAAGGCAGTTCCAAAATAACAGTGTTATTGAAATGCTAAAAATGTTCAGATGAATCTTTCTGTCCCCCAGATCATCTTCATACAGGTATATTTTTGCTCATGGGAAAAGTTCAATTTAGAGTGAAAGGAATACCTATAAGATTGGAAAGGTCAGCAAAAAGAACTTTGGTGTAGCAACTAAGTGGTTTAATGTAACATTGATAGTCAATTTAACATAATCTTGTAATCATACTTGCAAAAACAAGGAGCTTTCCTTGAGTGAGACTAGTTGATAACATTCATGAAATAAATAGTGCAGTAGTAGAGGAGAGTTTGCTAGCATAGAAGTAGCAAACATTCATGATTTTTAGACTCTGGTGCAATCTCCTCTCAGTTTTGTAATCTTTACTCACTTAGTGTAGCAGCAGGACCAGCACAATGAGAAAATGTCACAAAAACAAGATTGCTCACCCATCTCCAAAGATCTCAGCTTACAAAAAAACTCCACAGAGGAGAGATCTACAGCAAGAGATTCTTCCTTGGTGGCAGTCAGTTCTCAGATGAGGTCTAACAGACTTAGAGCCAGGCTCCACTCCTTCTGACTTGCACAGGTGAGTTCCCAGGGCTGACTGGGTCTCTCCTTCCAGATGCTCAATCACTTGTTCAGGCCATGACTCAGCAGTTACCATACACTTATGTAGATACAAGAAATATATGTAGCATCATACTGTACAATACGTACATACCAGATGATGGATATAACATTTACAGTAAAAAAATTCAACGATATTTCCAGGACCTGATATAATGCCTCTAGAGATTAACTGTTTGGTTTTTTTAGGTACTTCACTGTGGTATGCCAGCATAACCTGAATACCTGGCAACAGGAGTACAAATTGCATGACTGAATCTTAATGGTGAACTCATTGCTCTAATGAGAAAAAATACTTTCTTTAATTTTAGGGAGAATGGAAGAAGAAGCATTCAGACAATCTCTGCCTGTAATTAGGCTATTAAAATCACATTCAGCTACTAAATGATTGACACCTCTGGAAATCAAATAATATGTTTAATTGCCACAGCTCACAGGTTTCGGAAATCTACATGCAAGATATAAGCGTAGTCTGTGTGATAGAAGAAGACTGCAATTATCTCATGATCGTTGTGCTTTTGTGACAGACAGCAGTTAAGTGCAAGTTTGGGTTATGTTGGAAGACAACATCTGAACTGGTGGCACCAGCAGGGGTTGATGTGGATGAGAACAATGAACCTCCTGTCCTAGCCAAGTCTCCTCCTCTCAAACCTATTTGACCTGAAGTGATATCAGATGGTTATCTCCAGGCAGACAAATGACCTAGGGTCCTTCCTAAAGGATCTTATGCCACATAAAGCAAGAAAGAGTGGCCTCTGCAGAGAAAATACCACTGTCAGAAGGGAAGAATGGACAGTGGGTGAGAGATCACTGATTACTTCAGTCGGCTCCTTGACTCAGGCAATTTATGACTGTATTGACATCGCCTGGCAGTTAATTTAAGCTGCTATATATGGAATGTCAATTTTCAGCTTGACTCCTGATTTTAACTGCAGTTTAGTATCTGAGGATGGCAAAGTTGAGAAACACATACCTTTTATTAGAAATAAATCTGGTTTAAATATTCTTCCTTTGTGGCCATAGAATAAGGTAACCACAATAGGCATAACAACAGTATTAGCTTAGAAGATGATAAATTGGATAATTTTTTCAACTTATTGTGCGCATCAACCATGAAGACCACCTTGGGAACAAGAAGTCAGATTTAATTCTAATGTTTGATTTAAGCAGGTAAGTTACTCCTTTGCTGGTATCCTTAAAACATCCAAATATTTAGTTTAAAACCTTTAAAGATGTCAGTGAAATGTACTTATGTACATATGTACCGCTTATCCTTTAAGCGGTAGGAAAAAAGGATATATTCTGCTTATAATATACTAAGTAGGCAGATGTCCATAAAGTAGATTTCACTTCAGTGTAAAGCTTTATAAAACCAATTAGATAGTGTATGCCGTATTGCCTCAACATCCTGTTAGCAAGTGCTGTTGAAAATTAATGATCATAAATGAAATATGTAAACAAGCACTGAAAATAGTCTTTCAAATTAAAAGTGTTAAAATGTATAATGTCCACTGGGTGTTCAGCAGTGCAGGCTCTCGGAGATGTATTTCTGTGTGTTTGCATAGTATGGCAAAAGATTTCTTCACCTTCTGAAGTGCTGAGAAGCATTTCCACTGCAATGTTTTTCCTGTGAAAATGTTAGCACTAACACCAGATGCCTGACCACATTTTAGTAAAAAATATTCAGATGTACAGTAGACTCTATTAGCAAAACTGTGGTTGTACATTGGTAAATAGACTGATTTGGAAGCAGAGAGCCAACCAGAAATGGGATCAAACAGTCTTTGCAGCTCCCATTCTCTCTACATAGACTGCTGCTGATGCTGCAGCTTCCTTTTCCTGCTCCCGTTGCACGTACCTCTGCTGAGGCCGCTTTTGACAAGGCTGATCTCAACAAAGGTATGGGATAACAATTTGGCAAGCAGAGAACCTCAGGATCTGGGAGAATGCTTCAGTTCCACAATTTAGACATAGACAAAAAGATAAACCACTGACTTTCCCAGGAGTTGAATGGTTACTAATACATTACATGTGCCACATCTTAACTGCAAGTCACTGGAACTGATTAAGTGGAATACAAAGTTCTCCATTATGCTGTTTTGACTAATAATGACAATATTGTTGTATTTTTTGTTTTGTTTTGTAACATTTCAAACTCTTATTTTGAGATCAAAAAGGTACATTGGAGTATCTAGTCTAATGTACTGAAGTACACGGACTGTTGAATGTCAAAACATTTTTCCTCATTGAGACCAATAACCTGTATTCACAGAAGGGAAAAATATGACTATAAAGACTGTTACAAGACAGAAAAATCCAAATTGCATATTCTGATGGTTATCATATTCAGTCATAAGAATAGTAATCTCTTCCAGTTTCAGAGTTTTTCATTAAATTCCCAATGGCCTTTAGCGTTGTCTTTAAACACTGGATTAAAGGACAAATATCTTATCTAGCAAAGCGAAGCAGATAGTACAATCAAGTCAACTTAATATTAGTAGTCTAAATAGACATAACTCACAAACCTAAATTTTCTATAGCCCATAAAATATTCTCATGGCTTTTTCATTTCATTTCCATTTCATTCATTTCCATTTTCAGCTTTTTGAAAAACACATATGCTAGAAATCTCAGGTTTAGCATCCCTTAGAAAAATCTGAGTTGTTCCCCTAAACCTTGTTAAAGCCACAGTCTTCTAGAAAGAGAATTCAGTTTTGTAGATACTTCCTTTTAAATGCCAGTGGAAACAACTAAATTCAAGAATTATTTCCCACTTTTAGGAAGCCCTTTTGATATTTATTATTCAGATTTGTCTGAATTTTACAGTCTTATAGTGTGATTTTTAATTAATATTCCATGGAACAGTAAGCAAAACATATCAAGCAGAAAGAATTTGATATAAATAATTGCCCTGTCCTTTAATGGTTTTTAATAATCTACTTTACCAACTTCTGTTCTTTAACCTGGAATAACTATAATTGTAGACAAGTTGTATATAATTGACTCTGAGCCCAATTTAGATGTTGGCAATAGGAACAGAATTTTCAGTCAATTGGGAATGCTCTTTCCTCTCCTCCTCCCTTCCTTCCTGTTCTTCCTTCTCTCCTCCCCAGAACAGAATATCAATTTTTAAAATGAAAATAAATGTTTTGTAACAGTTTATTTTCAAAATCTGAAAAACATCATGCAAAAACTACCATTTTATTAACATTCAGTAGAATCATAGAATCATAGAATGGCCTGGTTTGAAAAGGACCACAATGACCCCTCCTGCTATGTGTCAACCAATAGACCAGGCTGCCCAGAGCCACATCCAGCCTGGCCTTGAACGCCTCCAGGGATGGGGCATCCACTATCTCCTTGGGCAACCTGTTCCAGTGCGTCACCACCCTCTGGGTGAAAAACTTCCTCCTAATATCTAACCTAAACTCGCCTGTCTTAGTTTAAAACCATTCCTCTTTGTCCTATCACTATTCACCCTTATAAACAGTCATTATCTCTCCTATTTATACATTCCTTTCAAATACTGGAGAGCCACAATGAGGTCTCCCTGGGGCCTTCTCTTTTCCAAGCTAAACAAGCCCAATTCCATCAGCTTTTCTTCATAAGGAAGGTGCTCCAATAGAACTGGAAATAATTTATTTTGATGCTATCATTTTAGTTTTGTGTTACATAGACCTTTCTATGTTACAATATATTAAAAATTTACAATTTAGAACTTCAAACTCTTTCAAACATCCCAACAAAACATTTTGGTTTTGATGAATCACACTGAATGATCAGTTTGTAATTAATTACTCATTTTCTCCGGATGAAAGCATGTATTCTCACTTCTTTCAATATATTGACATATGCATAGAGCTCATTTTTATCATTACTAATTATCACATACATTTAATAATGAAAATATGTAACTTGCGGGATTTATTACACCTAAATGTAATATTCCTAAATTCATGGATACTAATAAAATGTGTACTGCTGATGCATCATTTCCTCTTAAGTATTTCAAATCTATTTTGTTCTTATTGACTTTCCATGTTTCCTCCCCTCGCTTCACTTTGTTACTTCTGCTCTTTTTTTTGTCTCTGACTTGCTGTTAAACCACTTTATTCCAAAACATTTTCTGCATTTTCTTCTCCTGCTTCTTACTTATTACAAATTTTCATTGCTATTCAGGAAGAGATGCAACAAAACAAGTTGTTTCTATACAAATTATTATTTTTATTGCTAATTTGAATGAGAAACGTATATAAAATGTGCTATGCAGGTTTAAGAAAATGTCTTAGTGGATCAAAGAAAAAGTATTTATGTGGAAACCAAACAGAATAAAAGAGAAATAATAAATTACTTCTCGGTAATCACAATGCAGCTTGGCCTCATTCTGCATATGCTGACTGTTCTGCTCACCAATGGGTATTTACTTCCTGAAATTTCTATCAACCTCCACATTTAGATATTAAAAACGTAAGAAGTAGAAACGTTTTTGTTTCTTTTTTTTCCAAAAATATTTGTGTCAAACAATTATGAAGTGTGGGATTTTGGTCTCAGGCTGTTATAGATCCTTGTTCTTCAGTAGATGAAGAAGGAATTATGGTGTTTTCAGCTTAAAGTATTGATGGACTATACAACATTATAAAGATTACATCTACTAATGACAATAGTAAGTCATCCAAAAGTTATGCCGGATATCTTTTGTAGGCTTAATCCGACAACAGATTTTGAAGTACACTGTCTCTAATCTGATCTGTAACACTTAACTATATATGATGTCAATGAACAGTTCAAAAATCATTATACATATTTTTCTCTGTCAAATTAATAAGGATTACATGGATTTTTCCTATTAATATATGTATTTAACTATGAATTATGGTGACTTATTTTAAGTACTATGCACTTAATTTTGTGAAAATTCCTGTTGTTGGATGTACATACTCATTTATAGATTCCTTTATTTATTTTAATGTTACACTGAATCACTGATAACATTTTACATGGTTCTTCATGCATATTTCAAAAATATTCATTACATTTCTGACTATTGCTGTCACAATAAAAAAAAAAAAAAAGGCTTCACTGACATTCAAAAAGACCACAATTTTTCTTCAATTAGAAAATTGTAGTGTAGAAAATTCAGTGTAGTTTTCCACCCTTATCTGTTCTCCAGCTTCTGTTTAAGATTAGAGTTATTTGGATTCTTTAACTTAGTGGGGGAAGACTTTTGAAACTATCCTTGGAAAAAAGCTGTGAATTAAAAATGAATTCTTAGTGGGGTAGATTGAACTGAATAAATGAGCTGCCAGGAAGAATGTCTTCAAACATCGTTATTTACTGTGGTCTTCACTACATGTCATGATTTCATTGCCAAAGATTTGTGTGATTTCATTACAATGACTTGCAAGTCTCAGATATTCCTAGAACATGTGGAAGGGGACAGTGCTTTCATGTAATTTGAGTATATGTATGTGATCTCATGTTTGTACTAGAAATTATTTCCCAGTCCTTATTTCAAAATGTCTTAAAGTTAATCATTGTCTACGCTTTAAATCTTGTGCAGTGTGGAAAATATAAATGCAATTTTATAAAATGCAATTTTATAAAATGCAATGTTAATTATCCTAGACTAGAAGATTTAATCCTCCTAGGCAAGATTGCGGCCAGCAAAAGTTAGCAAAACTACTGATTGGATTTATTTTATATTAGTTGAGGAGTAAGAATGCAGAAAAGCTAAAATCTACAAAGTCTGGCATATGCTTTCCCTTATTTATTTCTCTTTTACCATGGTTTGATTGCACAGCCTCATATAGCCAATACTGTCTTGACAGCAGGAAGGATTTTCTTCTCACAGAGTAAAGTCTGCTGATGTCTGCAACTAGAATCTAGTCCAGTGACGGCATTCAGGTACCTGATGTTAAGCTAGAGCATGCTCCAAGACTCCCTCTACTAAATATTTTCCAGAATTACAAAAAGAAAAGAAAGGCATCTTTCAAATGAGAACAAATCTCTAGGATACTTCTAATTGCCACAGTAAAGGAAATCCTAGTTGAAGATTCTAATCAATATCATCATCCAAGCTAATTTACTAATTTACTGTTCAGTATTGAAATACTACAGTCATAAGCAGTTGAAAAAAAATGCAAAACATTTTTATTTAAAAAAATAATTACTTAATTGGCTCCTTGGTAATGCAAATATATTTTTCCTAATTCTATGTTGGTAATAAAGTTTTCAGGAAGTCATAGAATGCTTCAGCTAACAAAACGTAAATGGTGTGCTGGTATATTATTAACTCTTGCATCCTACAGTTTCTAGAATTATAGTATTGAGCCGATAGTATCTTTTATAGTAAGTAATTTAGAAGGGAGTCGTAGATACTGCCTGCTAATAAGTCTCTGTGATTTACCTAGAGTTACTAGTCATGATCTGCTGAGTTATTTCTTCACGTTTCACAAACTTTCACCTAAGAAGCTAGGCTGGTAGAATATGACAGGAATAAAAAGTTGATGGTATTGCTGACCAAGGCAATCAAAATCAAGCCCCAGTTCTGCTTCATGCTAAGAGAGATCCTCGATACATCCCTGTCTCAGTGTTCTGATGTGACTCTTCAATATCAGGTTCTTGTTTTATGTGTAACTATCCTGGTTTTGGCTGGGACAGAGTTAAACCTGAAGAATCTTTTTGAGGTATCAGAAGTCCAGCTTGATTTCATTGTAGAATCATAGAATCACTCAGGTTGGAAAAGACCTTAAGATCTTCAAGTCCAAATTCAACCTAACCATACTACCCTAACTCTAACAACCCTCCTCTAAATCATGTCCCTGAGCACCATATCCAAATGGCATTTAAACACATGCAGGGATGGTGACTCAACTACTTCCCTGGGGAGCCTATTCCAGTGCTTAACAACCCTTTCTGTAAAGAATTGCTTCCTAATATCCAACCTAAACTTACCTTGGCACAACTTAAGGGCATTGGTCCTTCTTTTAGAGAAATAATCATTAATTCAAGTACATTCATTAAAAAAAAATGGCTAGCTCATTTATTTATATCTGATGAATTCCCCAGATGCGACTACTATAGCTGGAGTGTATGAAAACTTTTATCTTAAACCATGTTCTCCTTTTTAATTTAGGAAAGCTATCAGAATTATGCATGTAACCTTAAGGAGGGCCTCAGGTAATAAAATTCTCTTACACTTCCTATTCCTGTTCTGTTCTGTAACAGTGCATACTCTTCCCATTACCCACATTTTGATAAACGTATCAAATGGTGAATTTAAATTTTCTCCAGGCACCTAAAACATGGTGATATGCTTGCCTGCACTCTGAGGCATGGAGGGATTGGAGTCTTTAATGCATTAGCATCTCATCAAAGATCACTTATTCCCCCTTCCTCTGCCATGTTGCTGGAAGTGTGGTAGATTTAATCACCACACAAGGGGCTCTTAGTCACCCACGCTTCTTATGCATATGATGGCTGCCTTGCTTGATGCTTATGTGACCTTTATTTCCTGCATTCCATATACTCATCTTGGTATGTGCTAGGTTACTCCTTTGATTACCTAAGGAGTCCACTGATGGCTCAGGAAATGGCAGTGCTTATAAAGTTAGTTAGCTAGATGTGCTACATGTGAAGGAAAACAGCTTTGTGTCAGAAAAAGCTGAAAGGTATTCTTCGTCTTTTAACTTTTATGTGCAAGAAAGAAAATGCATTTCAATTAGATACTTGTACTTAATCCTGTATGATTTTTCCAAGCTAGAATTATATATATTATCCTAAATAATCATGTGTATATAGTCATATACCCACTTTTAGGTGAGTGTTTAAAGAACATGTGTTTCCTTAAGGAAGAATACGGAATTGTCTGGTAATATGCTCTACAGCATGGATTTTTATTTGTGTATATTTCTGTAAATACTTTCTGAATTAGCACCACCACTACACTTTTATTTTTTATTAGCAAAATACATGTTTTTGGTTTTTTTTCTTAAATGAACTTTGTCACTGAGAAGCTAGAAATGTAGGAAAAGAACCAGATTAAGGTTATTGCCAGAAAAATGCCTGTTGAAATAAACAACTTTTCTGTTATTTAGATTTTTTAACAGTTTGCAATCTTGTCTCATTCTTCATAACAATATTGAAGCAAACAGCAGTTGTTAATCCAAAACTCTGTCAATCATCTACCAAGTGGAACAAAATTCACAGGGTATTAAGTTGCAAAACAAAACTGACAGATATATCTTAAAATCAGTGTTAGAAAAAGCTCTCAGAGTGTCAAACAAGTCTGAGCTATAAAATGAGCCTTGAGAAATGCTGAGACAAAAGTTCTTAAGACTTCAGTTATAAGAATAAGTGGCACTGGCTTGGTCCTAAATAATCAAAAATATATATATTGCTAAATTATGTATATACACATATATACATATCTTTATACAGTATTACAGATCCTGGCTCCTTATGTTAGTTTGCTAGTGGACTTTTTCCCATTGCTTTTTCCCCAGTTATTTGTAGTCAATAATTTTTGTGATAACATTTTGTGAGTGAAAGACTAAACACTTTATGGAAGAGTATTGCTGCAAGCATAAAATGAAAAGCAAGTAAATATTTTTGAGCATGATCAGGTAGCAAATACTTAGAAATTCAGCCCTATAAATTAGACATTAGTGAATTATCATGCAGAAGGTAGAGCATATATTGGATTCATTGAAATTATACGTACTGGACATTACTACAGTCATTTGGACAGAGAGAGCTGTTATTTATTTAGTCCCCTCATTTATTTCATAAAATAGTTGTGGATCAAAGGAAAATAATAGAGAATTGACAGTAGTGTTAATTAAACATTTGTGGTGCCAACATATTTTCCCCTCCAAGCACACTTCCCCTGTGAGCCCCGTCCTGATCCAGCAGACCTGCCTGACTCCTGACTGAAGCCTTGAGATCTGTAGGCACGCTTTGATTCCCGTGTCTGCCTTCCCACATACTGAGGTGCTGGAAATTCTCCTCGAATACATTTGCTCCTAAATTGGAGTCTCCATGGCAACCTCCACAGAGTTGTACATTCGAGCCAGCTGCAAAGGGAAAACAGATGTGCCATACAAACGGAGAGGATTTCTCTTTCTGTTTGCCACCCTGAGACAGGCAGACAGATAGAATGTAAATAATAATGATTAAGTCTAGTAGACCTGATTAAAAGTGGGTGATGACAGAAAGCTGATTTAAAATAATTCACAAGCAATTTTATAAAGCACTTATATTCATCCTTGTCATTGTTTTAGTGTTTAAAAGCAGTAATCTGTAGCAATGATATGAAGTAGAGAAAGTAAGATGATGGGAACATCAGCTCTATGTCTGTCTACTGCCAGCTAAATTCAATCTGTCTGTCAATCTCGTAATGTTGAAGATAGATCAGAAACCTTATGTCTGCTGATGCAGAGTAGATTTTAAAGACTGACATGTTGCCTTTCCTAGTGTAACTGAGAGGAAATCAGTGCGAAAGCTCAGAACAGTGACTGAATTTGGAGCTGAGAAGTAATTAAACAGGAATAAGATGACAAAAACTACAGAGACCAGCTTATTCACCATTCATAGCTGGAAGGACAATATTAATCCCATCATTATTCAAAATAAGTAAATTAGTTACCAGGCCCCTATCATTAGAAGAAAATACTTGACTTTCCTGTGAAACTTCCTTTTTCTCATACTACAGTGCAGGAGAGTATGTATTTTTCTGAACTTAGGCAGACATTTGTATTTCAATCACTGATTATTTACTTCTCAAATAATTTTGTCAGTTCTCTGACCATGACAGTGTATATCTGTATTAATGGAAACAGCATTCAACATGAAATCAATTGGGCCATATAAAAATCTAAAATTTATTTCAGTCTCTTTCTAGGACAAGTTACAGTGAGTTTATGAAAGATTTTTGTTTTTCTTCTTCAGTAATGACTTGTTAAGAGAAAAATGTCTGTTTACATATGTGGTATATTAGATTTCAGATGCTATATTCTACCTAGCTTCAATTTTAAAAATATACATATATATTTTCAACATAGAAATCAAATCCCTAGAATGCTCTGCTGGGCAGCAATGGTGTTTGGGATGACCGCAGAGATACCCAATCTGTTGTTTTACAACTCATAAGATTCAGGTTGCAATGCTGATATGAACAGGTTCATTATCAGCTGTGAAAATATGATTTTTCCTCATGCATAAGAAATAGTTATAAAAAAAAATTCTTCAGAACAAGCAAATCTTCCTTCTTTGGTTTACCCTATTTCCTCTCTTTATTCCCAGAAGCAGTCTCAACATCTTTGTACACATTCTTGTCACACAACATGTGAATTTAATTTTTTCTGTTTTTTTTTTTTTTTTTTTTTTTTTTTAAGAAAAGAAAAGAAAAATTCTGTCTGCAGCTGAGCTGAAACCCTGGGACAGAATAAGATCAGCCTCAGAACCATATGCCTATTTTAGGGTTTAGTTGGCTGATTCTACTCATGACTATGTTCCTATCACACCCTTAAAATATCTTTTCAGTTTCTCCTTTCATCTCATGTGCACCTATTGTGTATCATTATTTTGCTCAGATTTGAAAAAAATGAAAATGTGAGTTACAAGTATGCATGATGGAGATGTACAAACTCTTTCTACAGCCTGTCGAGAGTTACCAGATTCCACAATTTAATTTATGTCAATTGGAAATTCGGCCAAGTACAATGGCTTGCACTGGACTTGCTACTCTTGCACATTCACTTATGCATGAAATTCTGAGAAATAATTTGGACTAAAAGCATCTGGGCATAAATGCTGTCGTTTTATGTCAAATTCCAGCTTTAAACCATAACTACAGGTACTGTTAACGTACTTTATTTTTAGAGTGACTTCAGTAAGATATAGGCAAATCTGCCTATGGATCTCTATACTTGCTAAAAACCTGATGCAAGCTCATTAGAAATTCTGACATTTCAGTTTGCTTTCTTTTCAAATCCATTTAATGTAGTAAAGAATCACACATAATGGAGGAAATAAACAGCTGTGCTTAGCACAGTCAAATTTACATTAGATAGTATTTATCAGGTTGCACTTGATACTTTTGAGAAGTGATTATCAAGTCTCAGTGCTTGAGACTTGAGAGAATGAATTTTGTCAATAGCATTAGTCAAAAATTAGGAAAAGTTTGAAAATATTTCTCTTAGCTTTTGTACTAGTTAAACATTTCCAGTTATTACATTTTTTTCCACTTGGAAATCTGTTTTTAAAAAATGAATATAGCAAAGATAAAAGAATTGAAAAGGAAATATTTCACTTTCCTTGCAAAATACAATTTGGACAGACCCAGGAGGGTGATTGTCACTTTTTTCTCCCTCTCTTTTGAAAGAATAGAAAGTTGAGGAGGTGCAACAAAATCAGTCCTTTCCTGTTATCTAGAACTCATTTTTACCTCCAAGTTTTCCAGTTTGGCACCTAACTTGAAAGAATCCTCTCTACCCCATGTTTCCTTCAGCAGCGTTTTAGAAGTAAAAGACTGGAGAGTAACTGTAGGCACTTCTTTACCTCCTGAATAGCATTGCAATCCTTTATGGCATTGTTCTGGAAGAGATTTCTCAACCAAGATAGAGTCTGACATTTGAGGCCAGCAGCAAATCACAGAACTAGATGACGAAGGAAAGGTACTGGGGGTATTCCATAGCAGCACGTTGCCCATTACAGTATGTCAGTGGTTTGCTCTTCCAGGGTGTACTTGTGGGAACTGAACCCCATGCAGACAGATAGGTCCCAGCACAGCATAAAACACTGCAGTGGTCCATAATTTCTCATACAGTAGATCTTGTTGCCATAGGCATACTTTTTACTGTGAATATGTAAGGTGGTAGTCCAGAAGAGGGGAGGGAGCCGGTCACATGTAAATTTAAAGACTTGCACTGGCAAGATGAATATGGTGATTCAATGATGTTCATTAAGATACCAAACAGCTATAATTTTTATTTTAATCTCCAAGGTATAATTGTTAATGTATCAAGCCTTTACCTATAGGACAGATCAAAGGTCCCTCCACATGCGTCTGAGCAGCTAAAAGGGCAGGCTGCAGAGAGCATGCAGAGTTAGTCTATTCCACAGGCAGTGCTTCAAGTAACAATTTTTATACCTGTTTATGCTCCTGTGTTCACACAACTGAATCACAACATAAGTAAAATTTCATTTGAGTGGCAGTGGGTAGGCAGCCTGCTGGAAGGAACAGTGAACGTAGAATTTATCTATCTCACGCTAGTGAAATCATAGGTAAGTATCTTATATTGATATAAGGAAAGTTAGTCTTGCCAAAACTAGAACTGGATTGATGGCATCAGGCTGCCATTTTGTCTTTGGCAATCTCCCATTAACTGAGTTTTAACACATTAAAAATTCCTTGCTTTGGTTGAGGCATGTTAGAACGTTATGCAGACTTTCTTTCCAAAAGCTACAGCTTGTACCTTCCTAAGTAGCAGTCTTCAAAATGTCTCAAGTGAAACATTCCTACTGAAAGCAATTTAATTTTATCTAACAAAAACCAGAAACAATTTATCATGCCCCTCTCTGACTGCCCGCATATAAATCAGACTCAAGACTGACATATAGAGAGCAATTTTGCCCATAGCTATTCCTAGAACTCAGCATACTTGCATCTCTGCACTCACATTTTTACCTTCAAGATGCTTTTCCAGAGGCAGGAAGGAAGTGCAGATCCTCAATGAACAATTTTTATTCTCCTTTAAAATTTCTATTTTCTGAATCTTTTTTGCATCTTTTTTGCAGATATAATTTTACCATCTCACAACTATCTATGTATTTTTCATTTTATATCTTGGTTAATTTAAACAATGATACTTTGTGGCAATGGCAAGTACAGAAAAAATACTTTGTATGGTAAGACCCGTGTTCCATTTCTGAATTGGATTCAATCTTTCCATTGGTTTTACCTGCATTTTAGGTAATTAAGGTTACCTACCTTAGGTAATTACCCTAAGGTAATTAGGTTTTACCTACCTAATTTATCTCCAGAGTACCTTGCTTTCACTTGTCACTCTGTACTAAATACCACTCTGTTCAAGTGAAACAAATACACTAGAAACTTTTAAAAAGCATTCTACCATAAACATAATGAAAATTAAAATCTATATTCTCTTTCTAGCTATATCTTTATATTTGTCTAATATTCTGCAATTGCTAACGTAGCCATGAAGGAATGAACCTACTATAAAGTACTTGGCTTCATATTTTCATGTTTATATATTTATCATTATAAAAGAAATTTTAGTATGTCAGGGAAAGGTGCATCGTACAAAGTTCACTAAATAGATGAAGAAGATATTCAAGAAAAAGAACACCATTTCAGAAATAAATGAAACAGTTAATGTTTTTCAAAGAAATACTCTGTAATTCTATTTTACCTGATCTTAATAGGGTTAAACCCAGGTATGAACTATGAAATGTCACACTACTGAGAAGTTTAAGTGCAATATATCCAATGCTTACTCTTCAAACTAGGAGTAGCTATAGGCTTGACTTCCTCCTGCAGATTATCCAGGACAAACAGCACCAGCTGTAAATTACTTGTACCTGAATTTCTCACCTTGAGTGGGAAAACAATAGCAAAAAATAAATGCATAAATACATACTAGAGAAGCAATACAAAATTTGTAGTTATATTGGTAGCTATTTCCTCTAGTTTAATATTTACCATAATGTATTGTAATTACTCTAAATAATATAATGTTGTATACATCCATTCGATTTGGCACAATCAAGAATCCTATATTCCTGTACCAATTCTAAACTAAGTTCCTTTAAGTATGTAGCTGATAGAGGTTTGGCCATCAAGAAACAGTGTATTTTGGATGGTGGCCAAAAGAAACTTAAATAGCATGAGTTTGATGGTTATTAGCTTTGGCTTCACATTGTAGTTTTAGTAGCGTTAGTATGAAGTGACTGGTGCAAAATGATTGGTAATTGATATAATTAAATGCCAGTCAGCATGAAGGAGTTACTGACATCACATATGTATATACATGCACACACATCCCAGCAAATACATGCATAGAAATGTCTTTTCCACACAACTGCTGCCAATATAACTGCAAAAGGGCTAATTTATACTTTCTTTGGAAAAACAAACTGATACAATTGTGTTCCAATATCAGAAAACAAACTGATAACTGGCATAACTGTTCACCTGATCTAGGAAATGGAAGTGAATGTCATGTGTAATGTGAAATTGCTAACAATGCTTGTATCAGAAGTAGCATGAAGGTATGAAATACGTTGAGAAGCCCTTCATTTACTTATTCACTTGCTATTGAAACTGTGTGAAACTAAATATTTGATTGTTAACAGCAAAGTTTTGCAGAAGAAATATTTAGCAGTATTTGCTGGATTTATTTCTCTGCTTTTGCAGAGAAGATTCTGCTTTTGTACTGGCTCTCTGGATACATTCAGAAGCCTGTAGGATTATTTGTAGAATATTTAAAATTATTTCTGGACGTTTCTATTACTGTTGTTGTGTAGATTCATGAGAAAGTCTAAACAGGAACTTCTCATATGCATTCAGGCTCCAAAACCCTAATAACTATGTGATAACTGACCACCTCTTCAAGGCAAATTCCTAACATCCCAGCCTTATGACAGCAATTGTTTACAAGTTCGAAAAGGTAATGGTATTGATGCTGACAGTATAAATTAGGTATATTAAGGTGGAGAAAGGGCAGACCTTTTTTAGCTGTTTTTGTTCAGCAGTTGCATTAATTGATATTTTAAAGACCATCCATGGTTTTTAGGATTGAAAGATTTTTATAATTACCAAGGCAAGCATTCACTGATTGTGAATAGAAACAGTAAGATAACAAACTATACAACAAGTAATCAGTACAAAGAGCACAAATGAAGCAGAACGGATATAGTAGATGAGATGGTGTAAGAGATTATTCTTTTACATCATTGTCTCAAAGCTTGCTGGGGACACAGATGAACAAGCAAGTCCTGGGCAAGGGTTGAGAAATCCTTTGTCTGAAGAACACGGACAAGGCCAGGGGCAACGAAAGAGAGAGAAGCTGCAGCTTAATGACCATGAAGTGGTCTTTTATGTGGACTTATCTCAAGGAAGATGGCCATCTCAGAGGGATACTCACATGACTCTTGCTCAAGCACCCAAAGAAGTCACATGGGCAGAAAAAGAAGAAGAATAAAATGGGGACCTACAATCATGAGGTTTAGGTTTTCTGGCAACAGATCCCTCATGAAGAAGAAGAGGTTTCTGCCATGAGAAGCCTCACAATCTGCCTCTCTCCCTCCTGGACTTGCTCTGTGCTCTACCACAATGCTGAAAAAGAACAAAGGTGTCTGCCATCAGATTCCTCACTACGGAATTCCTGCATGCTGATGGACTCTCCTGGGCCTGCTACCTGAGTCCTGCTGCTTCCTCCCGGATTGGCTCAGTGACTTTTTCGTGCTACCTGCTTGCTGCCCAAGGCTGGCCACGCTGCTGCTCTCCCCCCCTGCTGCTTTTGCCTCGGACCTTCGAAACGCCATGCAATGGGACCGCTACTGGATCCTGGCAGTGACTGTCCCTGCTTTAAGTGATTCTTGCTTCTTTTCTATCTTTTCTATCACCTTCCTCCCCTCCCCTGTCTCCCTGATTAGGACTTATAATAAACTTGTTGGACCAACATTTGAACCATTGTTTCTTAATCTCACGCTGGGTATACAGATATTAAAAGAACCTCATCTCCCTCCTGTAAATTGGAGCGAGATGGCCCCTCCCAAGTCCGAATATTCTGATTCCCAAAACAGTCTTAGGCAGCTCTGAGAAAAGATGTGTAGTCCTCTCAACAGCTCCATCTGACTTCACTAGAGGTTTCTTTCCTTCCTGATGTCAGCAGCATCATGTTACTTGCACTATCCTTCTACAGAAAGTACGCATATATAAAAATGGCTGTAGCAGGCTAGAGCTTGGATCTTGTTGATTCTCTTTGCAATCATTGCCCAGAGCAAATATCTAATCACAGTTTAACAGCAAACTGGTGAGCAAACTTGTTTTTCTTGTCCAAAATCAGAAAGAAAATAGCATACTTAGCATAGAAGAGGCATTTGGTACTCTATAAATTATGCATTTCTCATTATTATGGAGTTTGAAGGATTAATATGAAGAATTAGGCTCTCTGTTACTCAGTTTTCTCTTATATAACTGAATACTTGGATAGAAGACAGAAGTTTAGCAAACACTATTTAGCAAAGCTTCTCAATTATTTAGTATTTATCAGTAAATTGTTCCAGATTATTAATTAGTTCAAACTTTACAGTGAAGGAGACAGCAGCCTCACAACTTTAAATATATGTCAATCACTACAGAATGTAGTTGGACTCTGTCTCAGTGCTTTGTCAACTGGAAATGCTATAAATTACCGGATTCCTTTTCATTCTACAGATGGATAGTAATCATCAATCTACTAAATTCTATTGTAACATAATAATGTCCTTCTGCAGCCCCTGGTGATCTTCTACAATATATGCCAACAAGATACTGCTCCAAGGATCATCTTCAGATAAAAGATTATAAAGTTATTTTTGTTTCTTCTTCCACTTGACCAAAAAATGAAGTTAAAGAAATTATTCCAAACATTTTTAATTTTCACTATTAGTAGCAACAGAGATGGACAAAGGAGATTCCAAAGGGTATACACATACATAATAGGCATACTCTATGTATGATCAATAGCAGTAGGGTTTTGTGTGTGTGTGTGACCCACAGTGTGCCAAACTCTGATATTTTGTAAATTTGAATGCAAAGAGAAGCATGAAAGTGAAATAATGCAAATGTTAAATATGTTTTGTTTTCATTCTAATGCTATTCAATTCAAAGGACATCATCTCTAAGTCAAAAAGCCAGAAAGGAGCCACCCCATCATTTCAGGAGAAAAGAGGGCCAATGGCTGATGGCATCAATGAGGATAGTCTTTCATGACATTTTTGCTTCAGACTTCAGGAAAAAAAGGCCAGCTTCAATCATGTGAGGATTACACTTAATGAAAGAAAAAGGAGAGGAAAAACATGAATTGAATGAGGAAATAACAAACCGTGAGGATCCAGTCATTTTAAGGTAATCTTATGGCTGTTTATTGTTATCTCAGAGGACTTGTAAAGGAGGAAGGAAACCCCTGAAGCATAAGAAAAAGCAAATTTGTTTGTCTATGCTCAAAAAGAGAGAAGGTAAGAAATGTCACAGAAGGTAATTTGTGAACTATTTCAGATGATTTGATTGCAGCAGGAAATGCAAGTATGCTGATCTTGAGCTTACAGTTTGAAATAAATATCAAAACTGTTTAGACAAATGATTGGCACAGTGTCAAAAGGAGAAAACATAAATCATAAAAAATTTGGAAATATATTCTATAATCTAAAATAAGAAGTGGGATCTGGTGATCTGAGAACTAATCACAGCTTTTAATTCCTCTTGTTAAACTGCCTAAAGAATTCCAAGTGCAATGTTTTGAGGTGTGTCGATTTTCTCAATTTCTGGAAATCCTCCAATAGCACAAATGGGCAACTCATGTCTGGGAAGTTGTATGGGAACTGTTGAGTCATAGCTTGAATCACTGGTTGATCACCAGAGGCAAGCAATGAGTCAGCCATGGGAGCCCAGGTGAAGGCGATTCATCTGTTTGACCAGAAGGGGTGGAGTCTGGCTGCACCTCACCTAGACCCCATTTAAGGGCTGACTGCACCTGGGGAAGGTTTGCTTTCTAGAGATTCCTTGTTTTGGAGTTTTCTTCTGTGAGCTTATGTCACAGGTGAGCATTTCATTTTTGATTGTCTCTTTATGCCATAGTAATCTTTCTAACTGTAAGTCTGTAAAATACAATCCTAACCACACCACTTTTCTATCTGTGTGTTTGTTAATTGTGCAGAAGTTCTCATGAGCTGTTTAATTATTTTAACGTTGAGTTAAAAGGTATTACTTAAAAGAAACAGTGCAGGTGTTCAGAACTATTATTACGCTAAATATTTAAAATGTGTTCTACGACTTTTGTATGCATTGCTTTACAAACTCTATCAGTAAAAGAAAGCTATATATTTTCAACTGTTTTCTAAGCTTATTGCACTGGAAAAACAAGTACAAGCTTTATGAAACCTTTACCACTGTCAATTTCAGTCTGACTACATTATGAAATATATGTGACTGTATTGATTTAATGGGGCTTTGAAATAAAGTCCATTTATTCTGAATTCTGAAATTCTAACCATTATGAATGGGTCACCTTTCAGATAATAATAAAAAACCAACAATGCCTGCGGAATTATGGAAGGCAGTATGAAAATCCTGTGAGGTTTTGAATAATTTCAGTCAAATGTGATATGCAATAAAAGTTCATCTGCACACCTGTAAGGCATAGCAGAATGAAATAGATGGAGGGGCCACAAATATATGTGTGTGTGTGAATACATATATATACACTTATTTTATATACATATAAATGCTTTTTATATTATATATTCAATATGCATATTCTCATAGATGGACCTTCCATTCTCTCTAGCCAGAGAGGGGAAAAGGAGGATGCAGTTGGTGTTGGCTGTAATCACTGTATCTGTAGTCTGTGTGACAGGCAGTTTGTATGAATGCCTGTATGTGTGGTTTGTGTGCAGATACACATTCAGCCTCAGTGCTATTCTGACCTAAGCATGTCAACAGTCATAATCATCCATTATTTTTCCAGTGGAGGATCTGACCTGTACTAATTCAAACCACTTTTACTGCCAGTTAAGGTGTTAGCTAAAAAATAAATGTGGTTGCATCAAAAAAACTCCAAGAAAATAATGTAAATTTATATGGAAGAACTGAGTGATATCTCACTTGTAGTCCTGGTGTACTCAGACATGAGGAAACAGGTGGAGTACTGTACATCCTCTATGGCAGTATGTCTTTCCTTTGGCATCCATTCATACTGTCATGCTCAGTAGGTTGTGGATATAGTTACTGGCTAAGCTGGCATTCATAAAGAGTGCAGGACCATAGTCTGAACATTAGCGAAGTAGAAAGGTGGTTCTGAGGACTTGGCACACACTCTGTGTGCAACACACTGTGGCATAAAGTGGCATATGGTACCAATGTTTGAAAGACATTGATAATGATATCAAGGGGCAAATTATATTAAGTGCCTCTTCTGGGGGACTTCTACACTAATTTCAAGATTAAAACCTTGAGAGTTCTTGGATCTTAGAATACTTAACTACTCAGTGTGGAATAAACACAGTGCTTTAAACTGGATACCAGAGCTGCTAACTCTAACAACCTATAAATTTGCTTACTGGAAACTTTAAGGAATTAACAATATTGACCAGAAACCATAGGTTTCTGATGATAATTCTAAAATATTTTCCCCCTTAAAAAAAAAAAAAAAAGCAAAGTCAGATAAAAACTTCTCCAACAAAGTACAATCATTCATGTTAGATTTATAATACTATAATAATACTATATATAATATTATTCCTAAATTAATTAGGAATTGATCTGGAAGATGTCTTGAAATACTTATAGTGCGAAGAGTGCAAAATTTCTCCATACCTATTTGAAAAGAGTGAAAAAGAAAGTAAAATGTATCTGCTTGTCTCTTTAAGTACTTGATAGAAAACTTTCTGAAATCAGTATGATTGTTCTGATCTGACACCTGTGGAAACAAAAACTGCTATGAGTTCTGCTATTGGTGAACTGCCAGTTTAAACACAAGTCATTGAGTAAAGCTTCACACGTGCAGCTGTGAGGTGATGGGACTACCATTAGAATTTGAAAGCTATAAATAATTTTGTTTACTCATAGTTTTTCCCCTTTAAAAAGTCTTTTTCTAATAGTGAAGTGTACATGAATAGTAGCAGCTGAGGGAAATATGGATATATCTGATACTTTACATGTATATGGACTATTGACATGTATATGGACTATAAGAAAATTGTGTGGATGTCAAAGATGTACATGTGTGAATGGCCCCATGTCCTCCACTTCTGATACACAAGTAACATATGGAGATCAGATGCTGCAAAAAAAAAAAAATTACAACTGTGTATCAATTTGCTTATGTAAATAATACTGCTATCCAGAAGTACCATAAATAGACAAATATTCTTGAATACATATACTATAGATTGCACAACACAGTTACAAAACCCATTGAAGTATCGCTTGTTATTTCAGCTGTTGCAATAAACTAGTAATTAAATTAGATTTAAAACATTTTGTACTAAATAATGTATGTGTATGCATGTATATATAGTAAAATAACAATGGGAAAAACTATTGTAATGAAAAACCTGGGACAAATTATGCTACTTTTAATGCTGAAATCAGAGTGTGAAAATCCAGGACAGCATATTATTTTCTTCTCTTGCATTTATGAAACACAATTAGTTGTAACAAAACAACAGATGCTAAGTATTTCTAGAGATGTGAATCTTCCATTTGTTTTTATAGCTGCTCTGACATTTAGGCTGTGGGATTTAAGAGGAGATTCCAAGGCAAATGTTTTCATCATCTGACTCATTTTTGCCTGAAGGAAATACTAGCTCAAAATAAATAAATAAAAATAAATAAGGAGCACCAGAGGATTACTGTTAGTCACAGTTTCCTCTGGTGATTCTGCTTTTTTAATCATGAAATGCCTAACAGTTACTCTCTATAAGCATTATTCGCTTTCTCACATGCACACTGCATTGAGCTTGAATTACCTTTATTTGTGGCCATGCACAAAGGTTTACAAAGTCCTTATAAATCATCTCTCTTGTCTAATTTTGCCTTTATGGGTAAATTGTTCACTGGAAGTCAGAAGCATGTAATAGGAAAAAGCTAGCAAAGAAAATAGAGAGGGGAAAAGCAAACTAAAAAAAAAAAAACTCACATGCAAAATGTCATCAAGTTCAATTACCCTGCCCAGCAATATAAGCACAAGATAGTGTCTGCAGCATATATTCAGCACTGAACTTCAAAGGTATCTGCTCCTAAGGGAAACAGATCAGCTTATAGGCTAATTCACTACTAGATTTTTGAAAGAGACCATAGATACTATGGTGAGTCCAAGGAGACCAAAATGAGGGTTATCATGAGCCTTTATTCAGTTATCTTTCAGGCTATGCTTTGATATTTATTTATTTATTTATTTATTTTTAATAATTGGCAATGCTGGAATTTCATTTGCTCTTATATCTATAGATTCCACTGAAGCACTCAAGGTCTTTGTCCCCTATAACATCCTTCTCTCCAAATTGGAAAGATGGATTTGATGGGCAGACTGATGGGTGAGGAGGTGGTTATGAGATTGTACCCCCAGAGTGATGGTCAGTGGCTCAATATCTGGATGGAAATCGGTGATGAGTGGCAAGATGCAGATGTCAAGCTGTGTGGTGCAATCAGAAAGCTTGAGGGATGGGATGCTATCCATGGAGACAGGCAGGCACGAGCAATGGGCCCAGGTGAACCTCATGAGATTCAGCTCTGCCAAATGCAAGGTCTTGCACCTGGGTCTCAGCAAACCCTTGCTATCAATACAATTTGATGAAGGGATTAAGCATAAATTTGTGAGGCACTGGAATGGGTGAGAAATATGTGAGAAATATGTACCTTTTCACAAATATTTAAATTGGAAAAGGAAAAGTTTCTACCTTTGAGAAGGAAGTCTGAAATGATATTTCTTTAGAAACTGAAGTCAGAATTCTCTCAAAACCTAGCTTACTGCTTCAAACAATTAAGAGAGAGCAATTTCTATATGACTAGGTGCTCATACATTCTTTGCTGACCATGGCATGAATGTGGTTTGAGTCTTCATATCTGTACAGTATGAAGAGAATGATTCAATAGACACAAAATTTAAAGAATAAAGTATTTCAGATGAATAACCTGCTTCATTTAAGTAACAACCAGGAGTCTTTAAATGGAGAAAAATGATGTGATTATTAATAGTTAAAAAGTATTTAATTGTTGAATTAATTTTAATGTTTTATTAAGCATTTCTAAATTATTTAGTACTAAAAATAAAGTTTTCCCAGGATTTGGAGTAAAAAGGTTGCAGAATAAGGGCTAATGAAAACAGTAAATTATTTGTACATACACAAAGTACAAACTCAGAGATGAAAATACGGATCCTATCACAAATTTGATATTTTGTTTCATAGAACAAAGCTAACAGGACAATTTGTTTGCTGTAGGATTATGTCAGATAATATTTGGATTCATGAGGAATTTGGTGACTGATGTATGCTAAGGTTCAGAATCTGGTTTAGTATTCAAGGCAGTACAGACTACAGTCCACAGAGCAACAAGAATTTGAGTCAAAATTAGCCTTATTAGTCAGCAATTACTTTTTGTATAAATCTTAGTTTGGCTAAAATGACTCCCATATTAGAGGTACAGATGGAGGTGCATGATTTGCATTTAATTCTTCGATGGGGAGAGGCAGCTGCACTTAGTCTAAATGTGGAACTGAACAAGGCTTGAAAGTGTGTAGATTGTCTGTTTCCTCCATCAGCAGGAAATCCTATCCTTAAAAACAGACCAGCCATCTCAACTCACATCAAAATTAGCTTAAAAATATTTCTTCTGTTGGATTCCTGCTTTGTCTTCATCTAGAGATCTTTACAATCCTGCAAACTTAGAGCTTGTGTCTTTGCTCTTGCATTTATCAGTACATCTGGTAGGGTAGATCTACATACATGTTCTTATTTGGTGTATTTTTGAAACAATTCTCCCAGCTGATCTCACTTCATTTTATATACACAAAGCTGCCTCAATGTACCTGAACTGGATTCTTTTCAGATAAGCTGACATATCAAGAGCTCACCAAATGTACCCAAACTGCAGCAGGCTATATCCACACTGCAGTAAAACAAACAAATAAAAGCATTCACACCTCTGTTAGAAGTTAGGGTGTGAGGTTTGGTGGAATTCAAAAGACTTTGACTGAGCAAGAACTGTTTGAGATGCTTAAATTTTGTAGATCTCTAAGTGGTAGCTCTCAAGCCTTGGCACATCATAGAGGAAACCATATATCTGATAGGTTTAATGACAAATCATGACAAAAATGAAGGTGAAGACCTGATGCAGAAAGATTGTGAACTGCAGTAAATTGTACTGAGCCACACAGACTGAACTCCTCACTGTTATACTGAAACTGGTAAATTCTGTTTAGTTAATGTTTTTTTAATGAAAAATCTTCTAGTTCAGTGTTTTCGGAACTTGAAAAATCTACCTCTTGTGATGGTTAACTAAAAGTTGCAGAGAGATGTCTACACATATGTTGCTTGCCTTTGAGAGAGGTAGCATAGGTGGTACTCCAGGAGCAATAACAGTCTTTGGTTATGTTAGACTGTAGAATTGTGTTTAAATGATTTGAGTTCATTCTCCAGACTGGAAACTGTGCACAAGTATATTTTTCTATTAATGACGTTAGAGATTCATCATTACAAGCACACACTTGCACATGTTTGAAGACCACTGGAACACAGCACAAGGAGTAATACCAGAGAGATCAACAGATCCTTAGACTACTCTTGAGCTGGTCTGAAACAATAAGTAATGAGACAGTCTAAAGAAAATTCGGATGTAATTTAATATACTGGGGGACGACTTTGCTTTAAATTCTTTACTGCAAGTTCTGAAATCAATAGCATGAAACAAAAATCTTGCTTCTATTACATCACATAGTAAATTAGAAAAACCTAGATGTTTGGGCAGTATAACTGTGCTGTTGGGAATGATGTCATAAGCAATACTATAGAATGGTATGTGCTGAATCTCTTTTTCTAGATTTTTCAGGTATTTGGAACCTTTGTTTCAAGCTAATTCAGACAGAAGAGTATTTCAGAAATAAACAAAGGAAATTGGCTTTCTTTGACTGTTTTCTTCTGTCTTTTAACATGATTTATAAAAAATACTCGGTGACTGTAAAATGTGGAAGAATGTTGTGTATCATATGTATATAAAGGATAAAGTTCTTTCCTGACAAAAATATTGTTTAACTTACAAATTTCTAGGTAGCTGTGGGCACAAACTCTTTGAACTCCCTCTTAAGCTCTGTGTTTCAATAGAGAAATATATACTTGAATTTTTCTTGCTATCACTTAATATCTAACTTATGAGCTAGTAATAATAACATTGATATAATAACAATAAAAAGTGTTTGCAAGACAGGTTTGGGTTCGGACAGCCCAAAGTTGTACAAGATCTATTGTTTAAAAACAACATCAGAGTGCTACTATTTATCTAAAAACACAATCCCCCCAAATAACAATAACAAACTAAAAATGCTAATAATATGCACATACATCCTATTTGCTGTCCTAGAACTCTCAAGTATGAAATTACATGTTTATGCAAATTTGAAATGTAACTATATTAAATTTATTAAAAACATGTTCAGATAGATATAGGTGTAAACTTGATGATGAATGTTTTTAAAAATAAACAAATACAGAAATAAAAGTGTATATGAATCCAACATGAAAAAATATGAATGCAATGAATCGTAATCCTCTCTTAAAGCACCTGCAGTAATTGAAAGTTGTTTCCTTATTAACATTCTTATTTTGTACAGTGAGATTTAACTTTAGTTCTTAAGATAGTTTTAATATATAACCTTTCTCCATTGAATTGATATTTGCTTTTTCTCAGTGGTTTACAGTTATGAAAAAGAATTGCATATTATCTGGAGTAATGAAGCTCTGAAATGGTATGATTGCAGTGGTTTGATTCTCATTTGTCAAGAATTTTGTGAAGTCATTAACAAAGTGAGTTGAAATCGCATATAGACACTAACTTGGATATGATAACATATCTGTTTACAAAGGTGTAAATAACTTTATAGTGTACTAACCAGTGGAGAATCAAGCTTATTATCTTTGATAGAGCCATTAATTTCTTGTTCATATGTGTGTATTTTTCTCTATTTCGATTCAATATCAGGATTTGTTTTTCTTTTTTCTTTTAAGTTAATTTATTTTACATATTTCCCAGATAAATAATCTGGATGGAAAAGAGAGATAAATACATGAAAATAAAGTGGAATTTTATAGCTTCCTGACTCTTGTGGAGAGCAGCATGTAAACATATGTATATTGAAGTTGAACTGTTAGCAATTAAATTCAGTTTCCTTTATCTCGGCTATAAACTTTTATCTTTATTGAGCTTTATAAGGCACTGGGAACTGTTTCTTCCTCTCAACAAATCTCCATTGTGATTCTTGGATGGAGCCACACTTTCGATGGAAGTTTGTTGTCAAATACGTGTTTGTTTGTTTGTTTTACCGAATATCCTTGCAGTAAGTAGGTTTATATGGGAGATTCCCTGCAAAATCATGTGCCTAATCCACTCTGAAATACAAAGGTGGATACACATCTTGTAATGCTTCACTGTATGGGTTCACAACCCCATCATTTTTCAGTATAATAAACCTCCATCCATGCAATATTTAAGAGAACAGATATTTTCTTTATGGAAAACTTGATTGCAAACCACATGTCGGGGACCATAGGCCACTTTATGAATCCTTCTATTTGTCTTGAAGCAGTGACTGCACTCTTCAAACTCCTCAGCTCTCACTTATTTGGTCCATAAAAGAGAGAAAATATTCTCAAGGGAATTCAGTGACCTTCCCTCCTTTCCTGCTTTCTTCCTTACACATGAATAAACAACTGCAAAAAATAGAGAATATAATTCTACGTTGTCCAATTGTTAAAAAAAAAAGTTTACCTCTGGAGACTGGATGAAAGTTCAACTGCTTAAGTAATAATTAAAGGGGTAGAATGGCAGAGGTGTGACTGATGTTACTGTGATTAACTCTGTAAAGTTCACATTATAAATTTTACTTGCTGTTCTCAGAGTTAAAAATAAGAGGAGCTGGAATCTCATACAGCATCAGTCTCTCAACAGCTAGGGATTTTATTGAAAAATAAAATATACCAATACAATTATCACCCAATAAGAAATTGATTTCTATGATGATGATGTCCTTAGTACTATCATTTCTGATCTCTGTAGTCTACTTCTAAGAATAATGGTGAGGGCACTGAACCATTAACTCTGTACATTTAATGTTTCTTAAACCTTATGATGGCTTTTTATACCTTTATAGTTGACATGTTGAACTATAAATATAAAATTTCAGCTGAAAATCAATAACTACTTCTAATTTGTATGAAAAATGCGTTTTTTATATAAATCTGATTTATGATTTTGGAAATTCCTCACACTAAGAAAAAAGGACAACCTGTTGTGATTAAGAGACATGAATGATATGAAAAGCAAAACTAGAACATTGTTTTAGTATTGCTACATGGCTTTAGAAAGCACATGAATTAGTACTTCCAAGCTTTTAGTAAGAAATTACAGTAAATAACCACAATCTGTTCTCAAACCCCTTGGAAATATAGAGTAAAAATATTTGTTAACATAAAGTCATTTTTTTAGACATTTTTCTCTCAGTCTTGCCTGATACTACTCAAAGACTAAGTTATGTTGTCTTGATATTTTTTTAATGACTTAATATAGGATATCCATATTTAAGAGTCAAAAATGGTGGTTTAGATGGTTATTGTCTTTCTATATTATACTCTATTGTTTGAGTCCAGAGTTACATGGTGGCTGTCAAGTTAGGAGACTAACTCATCATTCTTGCAAAGAACATTTCTCAGACAACTGATGTCATATATTGCCAAGTTATCCTGAGATTCATTGGTGTCTGGACAAATCAAGAATAAAAATCACAATGCAAGACTTCTGTCAAATCAAATGACTTCTTTCTGTTTCCATCTCTCTCTCTGCTCTGGACACCTCAGTCCTATGGATGGTTGAAAACTGAAGAGCACAGATTTCAGGCCCATTCTTTCCACCTCTAGTATTGTAGAAACGAATAGTAATAATAAAAGAAATTGCAACAAAGCACATAGTAGTTCACACTATCTTTTCTTTTTCTCCCTGCCTCCCAAGATACAAGTCCTCTAGAATCATCTAAACTAAGTCACTCAACCTGGATTCTGGAGACCTTGATAATCTTCAATTCCAATACATGCATTTGGGAACTGTTACTGAATTAGTGCACGTAGTTCTTTACCCTTAAATATGGCTTTTCTAATTTGCTCTTTTTGGGTACAGAACAATGGGATATCTACTAAGTCATATTTAGTAATAAATGGAATGTAAAAGGTGATGCACATCTAAGTCACCATGGTTTGCCAGCTCTACAGTATCTCTCAAAACTGTCTTTGAGTTTTTAGAATTATTTTCAATTCCTTTCATGGCACCTGATATTGGTGGCATCTAATCTTTAGCAACCTAATCTAAATGTTGTCTTTCAGTAATGTTTCTAAGTTTTTCTGGAAGCTTTCTAAGTTAAGATTTTCTCCTCTTTTCTAATCACCACTCATTAACACAAAGGCTTTCAGAAGTTATTTTCGTGCCAGTGTCGAGACTTACAGTCTTCCTTCAAGTCTGCTTTACCTGGCAGAGAGCTGTACAAGCAGTTTCACTTCTAGCTTTTTTGAAGACGAATGCCAGTGCTCTATTTATTTCTTCACACCCTTTGAAAATGAGTCTCTGGATTTTTATCTCTCCTTTCAAACTTGTAGACTAATTCAAAATTAAGAAGGTTAATTAAGAAATGTGCTTGTTCCTAATAAGTTCTTTCTTATCCAAAATGTGTGTGATGTCAAACTCATTTCTCTAAATGCATGGGAAAGTTTGGTACTTGTATACCAGCTCTCCTTTAAGCAAACAGCTCCAAAAAAATCAAAGCACATTCCGAATTAACCCAAATTTAACCATTCAAAAATTCCAAATGTATTTAGTTCTCCCTCCAAGGCTCCCTAGCACAAAAGGTAAGTAAATGAGACATTTATGAGTTAAGTTTCTGGGTACCTAATTCATATTTTCCAGACATTATCAAAACTTCATATTTTGGACCAGGAGGAGTCTTTTCAGATTTAATATTCAATTGCACTGATTTAGAGTAAAAATACTAAGGTTGTGGTAACAACAGGAAATATTGCTGTTCACTACTAGCAATGCTTGTGGAATGCAGTCAAATAAAACAAAACTTTTCCTAATTTCCTCCTGTTTCTCTCATTACAGACAGGATATTTTTAATGCTCTTTATCAGAAGTATGATTTTTACATCTTGAGTCAAAACACACATGGCTTCAAGAACTGGAAAGCCTTCCTGGAGGTGTTTCAAGAAACATTTAGATGTTATACTAAGGGACATGGTTTATTGGGAAATACTGGTGGTAGGTGGATGGTTGGACTAGATGATCTTGGAGGTCTTTTCCAGCTTTTCAGCCTTAGTGATTCTATGAAAATGAAATCTTGGTTTACAGTTATTTTGTTGGAGCTACCCAGGATGTATATACCTGCATATGTCTGGGATAATAGCATCTCTGTTGCACTCCTCTACTTGCAGTAGTTTATACATTGCTTGTTTTCAAGTGTGAACAAATAAGTATAAGAAGGGCTAGAGGGAAGCATAATACTTAATTATGATTTTAGTGTCTGTACATACAAAATAATTAGCATAATTTGTTTACTAAACATTGGAACTATTTTCATACATCTTATTTTCTTTTTATTCCTGGTTAGTGTCCACATGGCAATGAGTCGAGAGAACAAAGAAATTGTAGATCTGTTATGGGTTAGAACTTCTTGTACTGTGACAGTATGGGTATTGCAAGAGATAGGCAAATTGATTATAATGAGACATCAATTTAAAGCATTGACATACATATTTTCAAGCGTATTTATGGGAACTTAGCTAACTCCTGTGTGTATTTATAGCAATATTCATGCACGCTATTCGAAAATATTATGGTCTAGTGCCCAGGGTAATTATCTTTTATTACCATGAAAAGAGAATGAATCACATAAAAGTTTAAAATACTGTCTCACAACTGGTAACAAAGCATCATAAACTAAGTTCATAAACAGGCAGAGGATCAACAATGTTAAGTACAATGTATCACTTTTTACAGAAGGACTTTTAAATTCAGTACTCTCTAATTGCTACACCAAACGGTGAAATGTTTATAGTTCATTTAGTGACCCATAAGTAAATAATGGATGCTTTAGGATAAGAAATGGAATGCGGTACACATTTAACCCTTTATTTTCAAGAGGAATTTAAACATCACAAAAATGTATATTTCTGTCACTTCTGTTATTATGATGTAGTTATTCTCTAAATTTTAGAGCACTTGGGGAAATCATGGTATAAGGAATCAGCAAGAATACAAAATAGATTATAGTAGATTTTTTTGTTGTTTTGTTTGGTTTTGTTGTTTGATAATCTATCCACAAACTTTATCAATCTGGAAATTTAATTTACTATCCCTTCTATTACTCTGAACACAACATATCTAAGATTTAAAAAAAAAAAAAAAGTTCAGTTATAACATGTTAATCTGTTGATGTGTACACAGGTACAATAATGTAGAGAAATGCAAACATTCTTGAAATGCATTGATAATTCAGTTATGTAATATAATAAATGTCAGAATTGGGAAGTTTTCTCACCACTTCAATTTTTCCTCATCTGACATATAAATCCAGCGCTTCCAGGTCAGTGTTTATCTGCAACTCTTTCCTTATATGTGAGTGTTAATGAATTCAAAAGCTAATATTATTACTACTTTTATCTACTCACTTCTCCAGCAGGACAAATAAGAGAACAAGCAGAAAATTATATACATTTTTCTACTTCACACTTGTTAGCATGCTAATGATGTGAAGCTGCCAGAGCTACTGGCACCTCAACTTGCTAATGAATTCCAGAACAACCTGAGCTTGCATGAAATGGATAAGTAGACAAGCTGAAATTCCAGTTTCCAGGGAGACAACTCTGGAAACATGTAAGAAATATTTAAATAAGTACAATATGTCCCCAAGGATTGGAAATTGTTTTTCTTTGCACAGTTTTATATATATATATATATATATATATATATATATATATATATATATATATATATATGCTATGTGGAAGACAAATCTGTGCCTTGTGGGCTCCATTTCTATGCTGAGGTCTTGTGAGTTAGTGTGGATTTTGTTGCAGAGTTACAACAAGGATTGCATTGGGGAATGATGTGTTCCCTGGAATCAGAAGTTACATTTTTGGATGGTTATAATTCATGGGCACTGAGCTGAGCTCTGTTCTGTGCCTACTCATCTGTCTGTCTAGCTATATGTCCAGCTCTATATTTGTTTTGTTTTTCTTAATTATGGCCACAAGAAAGTACGTCATCTTTGCTTAACCTATGTGAAATGTTCTTTGCTAAGCCATATTATGCATGAAAATAGAACCAAACTGTAGAGTTTGGTTAGATGCTGGAAAAACATTTTACGGCATTTGAGAAAAACGTTAATTCCCTTAGGCTTCTCTTTCCTTAACTCAAGATGCTGCATATGGGGATGTTTATTACAGTACTCTATTCTGCTTTTCCATTCCCATGTTGCCACGTTCATCTGTTGTTTCCTGCTAGCCTGCTTTACAACTTATGCTGCAACATACAAGAGTCTGCAATGGAAGCTTTCAGAAGTGTTCAAGCAAATACTTTTCCAACTTTTTCCATGCTCAAGGGAGAAAGTTGTTTTCCTTCCAATCATTTAGTGACTACATATATATATATAATATACAAATATATGTTTATTTTTATATGTATATAAATACAAGAGATGAAGGACTGATACATATAATTCACTTATAAACACCTGCATCCCACTGGCATCAGTGAGTTAGACACATAATTACCTTTGTGGATCAGATCTTCATTCTTACACAGCATGGTTCATATAAGCTGTAGAACCTACTTCTCCAATATGCAATTTTGGGAATTAAATAGATCAATGCCATCTCCACTAGTCTTCTCCAAAGATTTTTTTGCATTTTTTTTTTAATCTTTGATACAGAAATAATGAAGAAGCTTAACAATAGCAAAAAAAATAAGATAGTTAAAAAAGAAACAAAATATCATTGATCAAAAAGAAAAACTATTCATAAACACACGCACAAAGACTGGATATTGTTTAGAGCTAATCACTTCACAGAGAAAAGGTTACAAAGCAAACACCTGCTTCTTTTAACAACACTATGAGGGGAAGGTTTTTTTTTTTCCAGTAGATTCTTTATTTGAAAGATTCGTTACAGCAGTTGAAACAGACAATTTAAATATCTTCCAAATGGAAGAGCAGACAGGATGGCATTCAGAAACAAATACAATTAATAAAAATAAGAGAGTGAATTTTGGTAAAATAACATATACTTTAGGTACTTGGTTGTATTTGATTGAAGATTAGTTCCACTCAAAACTACAAGTTGCTGGAGCTCAACTACTCACAAATAATATTTCTAATGAAAAAAATCACAGCCAGAATATCATCAGTTTATCATAATAGAGAAGTACTAACTTTCCTTAAGGATCTCTTTGTACAATACGAAGATTATAAAAAGTTTATCATGAGGAAATCTTGCATGACACATCCAGCCACTTCTGAATATAATAAATCCCATTTTATCTTGATGGAAAGTGCTATCATAATTATAAGTTTAATAGGAGTGAAATTCAGTTTGCAAATGAGCCATCTAAATTTAGATGTCCATATTTATGTGTCCATATATTGGATAGCTTTCCTTACTTATGTTACTCTATGGCCATTGGAGATCAAGGGCTTATTTTAGCTGCTCACCTACAGAGTTTTTACTGCAGTAAATATGAAAGCAACCTACTTCAAACATAGTCATAGAACAGATTTCAATTAAAGCTGACAAAGGATCCAGGAGATAGAAAACACAAATATCCATGACCATTTTATCACATTCAAAGAGAATGTTGGGCGCTGACCTTCTCTGTGCAGAGAAAGGAGCTTAAACATAGTGTAGATATAAGGTAACAAAAATCTTTTAAGGGTTGTATACCAATGCATATAATGGAAGAAAAAAAGTGTTGTTAAATAAATGTTTTTTTAAAAGATGATATTTTTTAGCAGTTATGACAATTACCAAGTGAGGTCTGATAATTGCAAACAAAGATCTGCTTAAAACCAGTTCCAAAATGTATCAAAGTAGTTTTTATCATTATAGAAATTAAGGCACTCCTGATCTGTCAAATTTCAGTTGGATCTAAATGAGGGCTGTTACTTTTTTCTGTAGCTTCTCCATTAGGGAAATTTAATATTCTGTAAATAAATAAATAAATAAAATCAAAGCAAGTGTTCTAATAATTATTTGTGATTATAATAGCTTCAGTTTGTGAATAATCAATCAATTCATTGATAGAGCTGTACAGATTGAAATAATTGGTAAGAGAACTACAAGCAATTCCTATAAGCATGCTTCAGGATCTTTGTTTATTCAGCTAACTACTCAACAGTAGTTGTTAAATTTACTTTGTAGAATGCAGTATTATTACCAGGTCTGTTGGTGCCCACAGAAAGCTGAGTTTGCATTTGATCTCTTCCTCAGCTTTTGGTTCCTATAGTCTCATTTCAAAAGCCTGACTTTTTGCAAAAATTAATCTTTTTTAGATTTGGACTCATCTTACACATCAGAAAGGAACATCACAGTGTATTTCCTTTCTAGCAATTCCTCAGATACTTTATAAAAGGCTGAATTTAAATGACTACTTTTGTCATCATAGCATTTGGGAGTTTTCTTTTGCAACCGTAAGATGTAGTGTAATGCACAACTATGTAAAATAGTGTTAGAAAACAATACTTATCTCAGCTACTGAGATTACAGTGGGAAAACTGTTGAAGTAAAGCATTACCTAAATTTCCTCTTGGACAATTTTAAGGAATGATAATGTGTGACTATCCTTTGGCCTATGAAAAAGAAAGAGACCATGCTCTGACTACATTGTATTTGTTTAAAGTTTGTGTGTTTGAAAAATCAACCTGTATGACAAGGATATATTATATCAACAGTCCATTTTACAGTCCAGATCCGGATCACATTATGGCTGCTTGTTGCTTGTTCTTTCTTCATAAAATTATGTTGAATTTGCCACTGTATGAATCCACTGACATTGAGGTGCCATCGTAACAGCTGCTCTTAAACAAGTACATGAACCAAGAAACCATAACCTTAGTCATCACTATAACCTAAAAACAGCAACTAAACAGAATATAAAACTTGAGTTCTATTCTACAAGTAAAACTTTAATTCTAAGCACTCATCAGGCAGAGTTTTTAATCATAAACTGGGAAGTTTCTTCTGGCTGTGGGTTTCTCCTGAGCTTGAGGAAACTAGGCTCATGAACAAACTGATTTTTTTCAAGGAAATATTTGATTTTTCCTCCTGAAGAAAACAACCTGCAAGACATCCTCCTTGAAGTCATTCCAATTACTGAGATTCAAAGCTTTGGTTGCTCAAATGAAAACCTGCACTAGTTCTATGCCAAATTCAGAGCAACTATAAAGATTCATAGCTTCAGAAATGTCAGTGAACTTGTCCAATTTAACCTGTCAGATACTATGATCAATCAAATGCAAGCAGTTCTGTAAGAGAATGGCAGGAATTAATTCAGAAGATAGATCAATGTTCTTATTCAATTTCATCTTATGTTGTTTTTCTATTTCTTTCTGAGGCCAGAACATCAAGATTCATCACTTCTGTTTCTTAAGAAAAAGGATGAACTTTCACTTAAGGACACTGGGAAAGTTCTAAGCGAAAACACTTTTAGGTGACAGCTTCCCAAGAGTAGCTGATAGCACATATTATTCCATTACAGAGCAGAGGTAGTTCTGACACTGGTCCTAGCACTCCTATTCCCAAGGGTTCCAGCTTGTGCCCGTACATTACCTAGCAACCACAAGAAATGACAAGGATGTAAAAGAGCAAACCATGTTGACTCAAAATGATTGGGAAGGTGAGAAAATACTTAGTCATCTCCAAGGCACTCCAAAGGGCAATAGCAATGACACAAGAGGGATGTAAAAGATGACTTGCATTCTAGGGCCTCCCTAGCATGAAAAAAAAGATTATCACAGCTGGCATTTCTATGTTTTTCTCCAAGTCCATTTATAATAAATATTTAAAAGTAAGAAAAAAAAAATCAGAAAACAAACCCTGAAGGAGAGAGAGGATTCATAATTCATCATAGGATTATATATTGCACACACAAAATCAACTAGATAGTCAGTCTGTTAAAATGTGTCCTGAATATGAATTGAAAGTAACATCTTACCAAATATAATGCACAATCGTAAAGGGAGATACTGAAAAACATTTCATGCTGAGTTTAAAAGAAAAGCTTTGTTTCTTTTAATAGTTAGTCAAATTCATTTTATTTCTTTACTTTTCTCCTTTTTTTTCTTCCTGGATACATATCTTTATTTTCCTCTCTCTTGTCAAATACATCAGAATGTTCTTAAGCTAATCTGAGTAGTCAGTCCTACTGAAAATGAATCAAAAAACCACAAACTTTACTGCTAAGTGAAGCAATTGTATATCACATGATTAAAAATGCATCTTTAACTAGTTTTAAATTCAATAGGTAGGTCCTCTTCAACTTTCTGGAGCACTGATTTCCTTCTAGTGACATGAAGACTTACGTTTTCTTAGTCAAAAGATTGCTCTTTGCATTATGACAGTGAATTACTCTCAGATGCCAACTTTCAAATTAGAACTAAATTCCATGAGTAGACTACTTTTGGGTGGCTTTTTCCTTAGGTTGAAACAAAATCTAATTTAAGCTATAATCTAACATAAACCATGAAAACTAACAGCAAAAAAAGCCACAAAATAATCTTGGATCCAAGGAGTCATAAAATTTACAGAGGACCACAGCATTTCAGAGGACACAAAGTTTTTGTCTTAGTGTTCAATATTGAATAACCTGGGGAGTTTTCTATACTATACATTTTGGGGGGACTAGGAACTGGCATTTAACAGATAATCTACCTGAAATTGAAGTAACAGTATCAATTGGAGATGATCATGGTAAACAGCAGTAGTCTAAATGGCCAAGATTTCATGATATTCACCCAAAGTCCAACAGTACAAGGATGAAATAGTATTGTTAGAGATGTACTATATCTCTTAGCACTGGAAGACTTGAGAATGTGGTGATAATCCTTAAAAAGAAACATTCCAGGTGAATCTAGGGAAGCATAGACTATAAACCTGTAGGTAAATTAATGAAGAGTATGTTTATATAGAGTTATTTGAGTCCTACATGAATGTAAACAACCTGGAAATAATGTGGTTTCTTCAGAAGGAATCATATAATCTTAGGAAGTTCTATGATACAAAGTTTTTTGTGTTTTTTTGTAAGGGATCAAAATATTTATGGATAAGAATAATACTGTCAATATGCTTAAAATTTCAACAGGCATCTCATAAAGTTACATGCAAAACACTTGTGGGAAAATTAAGCAACAGAAACTGTAGGTCCTAATAGGTAAATAGATGGTTAAAATGTAGGAGCAAATCATTACATCTCACGTAAAGGAAAGTTGCCAATAGTATTCCATGGAGATTGGGATTTATAATGTTCAACATACTTATAAGTAACCTGAAAATGTAGTGAGCAGTGAGGTGACCATATTTGCACACAACAAAGCAATGCAAATGTCAAGGCAGCATGAAAGCTGACCATAAAGAATTGCAGCTTGACCTTATAAAATGATTGGATAATAAAACAACAAATGAAATTAATAGGAATAAAGTAATATAGCTGGAAGAAAACAAATCCAACTTCACACATAAAATGATAGGATCTGCACTGCTAGTTGTTGGAGTAAGTCTCCATGTTTGTGACAGATGACAATATCATCTTTGTGTTTAATTGCTCTGGAAAAATAAATAATATATTTTAAACCATCAAGGAATAAAGAAAAAGAAAAAAACATAATTATGCTACTCTACAAATTCACAGCTTATGTACTCCTCAATTCCTGTGTGCTATTCTAACCTGCTTAAAAACAAAATGGAGTAAATGGAGTAGTTGGCAAAGCTTCAGAGATGGTCAACAAGCACAATATGGAATAGCTTCCTTAAAAGGCTGTTTAACAGGCTAATAGATGAGTTAGGAAGGAATACGATTTAGAGACTGTATGGACTGACTGCTCACTGCTTCTTCCAGTATACAAATTAAACACCATCAGATAAAGAGGATGAGAGAGTTAGGACTGTCAATAGATATTTCTTTAAATTATTGCTGGAAGATCTATGGAACTTTTTGCCAGGAAATTTTGGATGAATGAGTTTTACAGGAGTTCAGAATAGACTGAGCAAACATTTCAACAGAATATCCTGTAAATGCTACTAAATAAGCATAATGCATTAGACTCAGGAAATCTACAGAGCTGAAAACCTGTGGATGCTATGGAGACTTGCAAGGACAAAGCATCATACATGTTCTTCGTATTGTCACCTACAGAATGCTGGTGCTAGATATGAACTGTATGTCTGCACGTTTGCATGTGTTTCTAAAAAGGAGCCACAGGAGATAGTTCAGATAAGCTATAGTACCAGAACAGTACAACATATTTTCCTTTTTCAAGTCAAAAGAAAATATCTACTTGCTTTGAAAAATTGCTTGTATACCTGACTGCAATAGAAATTCGTTGAGAACATTAGATAGATCTGGAATCCTTTGTTATATAGTTTCATGAATTCACTTCTCTGAATGTATTGAATTTTGGCAGACTGAACTCACCTCACCTACCCATAGCCATCTGGGAGTTCTGTGTTTATTCTGAGCTGTCACCCAGATTCTCTAAGTGAGAAATGGGAACTCTGGACTGTGAGTCATCCCATCCTAAAATAGATGTTGAAGAGCTCATAAGAAAGGGAAATTCTTGTTAAATAAACAAATACACAAGCAAAAGAAAAAAAACCCCAAAACTACATTTATATATTCTTTTTTCATCTATTGATAACTCTGATTAAAGAATTCAAACTCAGATATACTGTGTAAATTCAGATAACGAGTGCATATCATCCAAACGAAACAATGAAACTAAAAGATTTTTCCTCTTAGGAATTTAACCATCTGGCTTGAAAAGTGTTCTTTGTCTCTGTGTATGTATATCATGCAGCTAAATAACAGCCACTGCAAAGATGTTCTTGATGCTTACAACTAAAAATTGGTAGTGATCTAGCTTTCCTACGAATGATCACAAACATTACAAACCTCTTAAAAAAAAAGCTTGATTATCCATACATTGAGATTAAAGTGAAATTCAGGTAAGTGAATAAAGGATTCCCACACATATTGGAATCCCAGTGAACCTGACCTGAATAAGCAAGATTAAGACTTCAGGGGCATAACACAAATTGAGAACGTAAACTCAGCATTCTCAGTCATTTTAGTGCTCACAAATAAAATGTGATAACATTTATAGTGCACTGCATTTGTCCTGGAATATCGATGCTACTGTAGCTTAATATTTACAACTCTTTTTACATATTGAACAGTCATTTTGAGGGGTTACAATCAATTTCTGAAACTTCATCCCTAAAACCCCGTGATTTAAAAGAGAAGACAGAGTGCTTATAAATGTTTATAACCACTTTGTTCATTTGTAAGCCTTAAGTATAGCATCAATTTATGAATATATGATTTCCTTGGATACATTATTTTAGCAGAGAAAATCAACATATATTTACATTGAGAAGATAATTGCTCAGGTGTTTCAAGCCTTTTTAGTGAGGCTTCTATCCACTTACAGTCTTTAATGATTAGTCTTTCTCCAAGCTCACTGAATGTTTCATTATCACTTTCAAAGTTCCATCACAGCTGGTACTAAATCTCTACAGTGTCATAGAATTCCTCATTGGTGAGGACTGCAAGAATATTCAGATAAGGGCTAGAGTAATAGCCACAGCAGCAGCTAGTAGTAGCAGCACTGAGTACACAAGTACTATTTTACCACTGCAATATGAGGGACTGAAGCGGTAACATAGGAGGTTGAACATTTTCATTTTTATTTTTAAACGTCATAATGATATTTTTACCTCAGCAATTGGATTTTTCTCCATGTTAATTGTTTTTTAAAGCACCAGTTACTTCTGTTACTCATGACATATCAAACTGAATCACCTTCAAAAAATGCAGGAGATATGTGATTGTTCTTGCTTTGGATGAGGATTCTATGACTTAGTTGATGCTATTTCTTGACAGAAAGAAATAGAAACTGTATAACTGATCCATTTTTGTGTCTCTTTTTTTTTTTTTTTCTGTGATTTTTTTTTTTCAGAAGATATTTTCAAATGAGAAGATTTGACATAAGCAGAGTTCCTGCTGTTATAGGTACAATCCCCTGAAAGTATGTGATTAGAAAATGACAATGGAAAGAACAAATATGTAGAGCAGAATTTGCATATCTAAACATATACATTAATAAGGCATTAGATGCCTTGCAGTATCCCACTCAGCTGCTAGGTACAAGTTTAGGATACATGTATTTCATAAGAAGTCTAATGTCTGTGCAGATGTCTGAATCAGTGTAGAACAACTTTTACTGTACTAACTGCTGAGATGACCACATTAACTGTTTCCGAGTGTTTAACAAAATATGAAGAATTTTGCAGATGCAGTACTGGCATGAAGTACACATACAAAACTCTTACTGAGGCAGTGAGCAAGTATCATTTGGCAAGCCCCTGATGCCCTCAATTCAGGTAGACCATCTAGAAGCAAAAGTAACAGTCAAAAAACCAAAACTTTCACAGTTGTTTCTTGATCTGCCTGCAAGTCAATTACGAAAAAAAGTGTGTAGAAACTTTAATATAGCTTTTTCTGAGTAAAAGGTAACATTTTTTCTAACTACTTCAGACGCAGACTGAAATTCAGTGCTTGGCCACAAAAAAGTCAATAGGCCAGTAAGAGAGCTGAGTCGAAAAATAGGTTTTGTATTTAAATCTCAAGAAAATTCTTTTGAATTTGTGGATTTCCAGTCAGTTGGCTACTGAAATAATATGCCTATGCTGGCAAAGATTTTGTGTGGTAAAAACGTAGATACCAGATAACAAATCAACTGAGTTAAATATGTGGAAGCAATCATAAAAATAAATAAATACATAAATGAAAATTCATTAATTCAAACTTGTTACGTAGGACTTAATTCTGAATAACTACACAAGCACCAAGTACAGAACGAAAGAAAATAAGTCTAGCAGAGGCAAAGCTGCCTGTGGAGGCCTGCAGGATCCAACTCTGCTGAGCAGATACATTCTGCTTTTAAAAAGCACCTAAACCTGACACATGGGCAATCCATGTGACTGCACATTTGCTCAGGAAAGAGAAGAACCACACATGGCAGCTGGTTTCCTAGGCAACTCTGAATCTCTGGGAAAATATCCTAAAGTATGGTTATTCTCAAAGTCTGTGTTAGGAACAAACTATTGTTATATAATAGTAAGTTACAGAATGCATTTCAATTTGAGCTCAGTTAGATAATTTCTGCAGTCTCTTCCCCAGTGCTTCCCAGGCACTCAGCAACTGACGTGTGAATAAAATCCTTACGGGTTTCATAGATTTTCCTGCGTTTTCAAAACATTTTTAGTATGTTTTTAGATCCATTTATTTTGGGTAGGATAAAATTGTCCCCCCTCCAATGCTTTTTACCCTTAGAATTTATGATTGGAAATGACAGTTTTCTAGGTTTTTTCCTTTCCCAGAAAATTTATTTTGCAGATCAAGGTCACTCTGAGTTAGTCATACTTCTATTAGTGTCTGTTTTAGAACATCCGCTAAAAATATTTTGTCTTATATTTCGAAAAGACAATATACGAATGAGCCCTGATAAAAATGAATAAATAAATGAATAGAAATTAATGATAATAATCTCCACTTAAGCGCAGGGAAAAAAAGTGTTCTGACAGATGAGAAAATATTCTTTTTATATTTGATTCTCTTCGCAGAATTTTACTTGCAGGCTGTCTTGCTGTTGAAAAACAATTTTTTATTAAGATAGTTCTTGCTGAAAATTTGAGGCAGAGGTAAAGGCTTACACACACACACACACACACACATCACACCTACACATGCAGTTAATCTGATCCGTCTCCAAAAGATCTGATCAGCAACCTAACATGTCCTCTGTCTGGTATATGAGAACATTTCTTCTAGACAAGAATTTAGGCAGAAATGTAATTTAAGTATGTTATTCATCCAGAAGAAGAAAAAGTGCCTGATCAAAACACTGAATAGATTGTTCATTTCACTTCTGGGATGTCTGTACATATGGGGTCAGAAGAGATACTCTCCATTTGGGTGTTTTGTAAACTGGATTCATTTCTTCAAAGATGTATTTGAATAGTCAAAATGAATTCTGGAAAGGTAACGGTGGAAAAATAATTTATCTTCTGAACTGTTTGTAGAAATATTTGTGGAGAATTCATACATTCGAAAAATGAAAAAGAACATGATTTTTTTGGGTTCTTTTATTTACTTTTTTTTTGTGAGGGATAAAGTAACTTTCCATGGCAGTACATATCTTTTACAGTGAATTCTGTCAAGGCTTACAACACAAGAAAAATTGAATGATAGATGCTTTCTTTTCCCCTAAAAGGGAAATAAATAAATAAATAAATAAATAAATAAATAAATAAATATGTTTTAATTTCTACTGAAACGCATTTTCATTTTACCTTAGACTATCTAGACTTGTTACTCCATAAGGGTCATGTTTGTAACAGGTGAATCATGGCTACTCACTCTCCAGTATATTTGACCTCATTATACACGGAGGCAATCTTTTCTTTTATATTAAATAACTTAATATTTGCTTTATCGGCCAAAATATATCCGGATAACAGATACCTGTGTTTGCTTTCTTCAAGGGAAACTGTTGACACTCTGATGTTCTGAGAGCTGGGAATGACCAAGGTATCATCCTTCAAATTCTGTCCCTTCCTTTCCCTTCTCTATTAAATTTTTACTTTTTTCTTTTAATGGGATAAAAAAGGAGGTTAAAGCATGAATGTTCTCAGGATAAAGAAAAAAAATATTTATATTCTTTTAAGGAAAATAGTACCATACTATTTCCTAATAAAATTTTCTTTGATTTCCCAAGTAGAACTGGATTTGTATTTTGCATTTGATCTCTAAAGGGTAATAGCATAAAATGTATTTTCACATATACAGAAAACTCTTCAAATCCTTATTTCATATGTATTGATCTTCTAGTTTTTCAAGACAGTTGATATATTTTCTCTTTTTGTCTTTTACTAAGAAGTAACATTTGTATGTAATTTACTATTAGCAATTTTGTTTCACTTCTCCTGTGGGACTTAACAACGGTCACTTCAAGTGTATACAGACAGAATGGGAAGAGGCCCACTGTTGATCACAAGCAGCCTTGCCATGTCATCCCAATGGTAAAATAATCAGTTCTGCTTTGAGAACTGCTTTGATCTGAGGGACATTTCAAAGTCTTTCCACTTTAAGTATTTTCCTGTAATTTCCAGTATAAATTAATCTATACACAGCTTAATACTCATTTTTTGTTCTAAAAGTTTTTTCTCAGATTGAATGGTATCACAATAACATTTGCCTTTCTGATCATTTTAGAGCAAATTCCAGATTCAGTTGTGTTTCCCAAAATAAATCTAACTTGGTGTACTAGGTTAACGTTCCCCATAGCAGCCCATATAGTGTGCACTGTCCTCATAGCTAGATATAAACTGATATCACACCCATGTTTTCTTATTGCTAACGAGGAAGGGCACAGCATCAAGACTCTCCAACCCCCCCAAAGCAGTAGACTGAGGGAAGGGAGAGGACGCAGACAGGTCAGCTGACCTTTGAGGAGGGGGAGGGAGGGAGTAGTTGTGGTCTGTTTATCTGTAAATCAGAATGAAACCACTGTGTACATCAGTGGCTGCTGCAGTTGTAATAAAACCTGAACCTGAATATGTAGGCAGAAAGAGTTCCTGGGAGTTCTGTGGCTACCAGCCATACCACTTCTGGAGGCTGTGTGTCTGTCTGAGCAGCACTATATCAGAGTTAATATCTCTGCACCTGTGTGCAGTATCTTAAGACAAACCTGTTTCTTAGCAGAAGCTGGTAAATGTTAAGCCATTCTGAACGGGCTGACTCCTGGAATCTTTACCAACTTGGTAAATTCAACAATACGTTTTAATTTTCATTTTGCTAACATCTTTAAATTCTTCTTGTAGAACATTTTTTGCATTTCCTGTATCACTCTCATGGTCAACAACCAGTATAATTTAGATACAGGGCACTATATTTCACTTAAGGGCTTGCTACTGTAACATTCAGCTTAAGTAAGAAATTTTCTGTTTTTCTTAATATTGTACTCCAAGTAGAGGAGATGGTTGTTAAAGATATTTTAACTTTGGAAGTTTAATTTACTACATAGCTGTGGCAGATTAACTGTCCTTCATAAAACTAGAGATGGTGTTTTATTTATTTATTTTAGCCGTTTCATGTGAATACACCAAAGTTTAACAAACTTCAAAATGTTAAGTGTAACAGATTACAAAATTGCAAATTATTAAAATTATTGTGCCTTAGTTGTCTGATATAGAAAACTAAAAAATGATTTCAGTTTCTACTGGGGGAAAAAAAAAAAAGGTTTCAATTTCTTCATTCAAGGATATGAAGCCTTTCCTGGAAGGCAATTTTTATATTTTAGCTCTGTGCTTTTGATAGAAATATGCTATGTTTGTCTAGCAACATTAAAGATGTAATGTTTGGGAGATATGAGAAGCAAGAAATGAAGAAACATATTTTAAAAAAATTGCTTGTTGAAAACTTTAAACATGCAAAAAACCAACATAAATTTACTAATAGCAAATATAGTTTTTTGAATGCAAATTATCAGTAACAGAAACTGAATTTTACAGTAAATGAATAGCTGCAAACTGCAGCAGTCACACATTCCTAAATACTTTACTAATGTGTAAGAAATGGCCCAATGTTATTTTAATAAGAGTTTCAGTATTAGAGTCTAGCAGACCTGTAGGTTGATCTTAAATTTGGATCTTAGACATGGTTCTCAAGCAACAGCAAAAGTGAAAAGTGATTAATGTCATGAGCAATTTCATAAGATAATTTTTCAGGTGTTTGGTAAACTGCTGATGTGCATCATTCTATTTTCAGATCAGTTGTTTAAATAATCTAAATTCTGTACAGCTCAATGAACTCAGTTCACATGCATTTTCAGTAAACTTTCAGGGCATAGATACAATTATTAGAGGAAAAAAAATTTAGTAACTCCCCTTAAAACATAAGATTTTTATGTTCTTGCTTAAATAGATTGTTTCTCTTCAGCTCTCTCTTGCTTAACAGTAATGTCATAGTGCTATCAGTTTTTCATATAGAAATACACAAGACAGCCATAAACCTAACACTTCCTTAGTTTGTTTTTCCCAACTTGTAAATAAACGAAAGAGTAAACATAAACACAAATTTGTCAGACAGTCTGTATTAAGCAGGTCCTTACTTCTGCATTTTATTAGGAGCTTTTTTTCCATTTCCAGTGACATTACTTAAGCTAATGCAAAGCCAATTACTTTAATCGTTGCTTGGTGAGGCTCTGTCTATGTCAGCTCTTTTGTTCACACAAATACTGCAAACTTCTCATCATGAGCACAGGCCTTTAATAATTTCTAATACTGGAGGAGCATGTAAACCAACAGTCATCCTCTGGGCTATTGTTTTATTATCAGTAAATCATTGTTAAAGTTGTAATACTCAGATGGATGACACCATGGTCTGCAGTAAGAGTTGCTGTCTTTGATCTCGTGTTCAAGAAAGATAAAATAATTGTTAATTTAGCTATGAAATTATAAAACACATAGCAAAACTAACCATTTTACTTCTGCAATAGCAATTTTTCATACAAAGAATAAGCATAAGGACAAAGAAACATACATAATTTATAATCATTATTATAATTATTATTTTACCCAAATATGCACCAGTTAAGTTTTAAAACTGAAAGTTTGTTCTCAAGCAATGAATTTTGATCACTCAACTATTTTTATGCATATCGACGTCTTTCTGAAGAAAACATCAACATTTATGCTTAACGCATGCAGTTACTCATGCAGACTGCTGTAAGAATACCCCATCTTTTCAAAATATATTCTTCAACTAGCTTTCACCAGGAGTGGTTTAAAAGAACCCGTAAGAGAGGTGTATTTGGCTGGTTGTAAAGGAATGAATGATATAAACAATTAAATTCTGGCATTTAAAAGATATATGGCTTTATGCCTCAGATTTACTAAATGCCAAAATTAAGTAAAGGAAACACTGAGACTACTCCTACTCCACCACTAGAAGAAAATGTTTATTTTAAAATTATCAAAGAGCTATTGGTTTAACAAATACTGCACACATTTCAAACACACTAGTGACAGACAACTGTTTATAGAGTCAGAAATAATTAAAAAAAAAAAAAAAAAAAAGATAATACAGTGAGGTGCATTTTCAAAATACACCATATATCCTCCAAAAGTGATCTCACTTGTGACACGTTAGTTACATACAATAGCTGTTATGTGCTCTGGGAAAGGTCCCATAATCTGTTTTGTCATTAAAATTCATTTAAAATAATTTCATTCTTGATATTTCTTAATTATTCCAATGGCAAATTCAGATGCCTCCAGATGGCTTGAAGCAGGATAAATAGCATTGAGAAACTTCCCTAATAGCATCCTACCCTGATTATCTCTCATGCATCGTCCAATTTCTCTGTATTAATTTAAATGTAATTATATAGCAAAAGACAAGATATTCCTTTGGTGATGTTTTGGTTTTGGAAGAACAATCCTCAACTGCAAACATGTGTAGTCAGTGAAATCAGCAATATCAAAGTTTGAATAGGGAATATAATTTTTACAGGAAGATTTTCGAATGAGCTTCCGATACATGCAGATGGTTTGGTTACTTATTGCTGCATTCACATTGAAATTTTAAAACTAAATGACAATATTTTTCTTTCAAAAACAAACAAAAGTATTTAACTAACTCTCCCAGCAACAATTGCATTGACATGTTAAACCAGATTCTGCCAGGCACTATAATGTCAAATACTGTTCAACAATTATCTCGATAAATCTGCAGCTTCATTTCAATAAAATGAAAAATAGAGATGAAAGCCAACAGGATCAGCAGTGTCCCACCTTGCATTGTTTCCATATGAAAAGGAAACATATAAATCTAATGTATGTATATTTCTATATTAATGAAAACAAAACTGAGTATCTTAACAATTTCCTTATGGGAGAATATTGCTTTTTTTTTTTTTTTTTTCTCTACATCTGAAAGTATTTTGGTTTGGTTTTAACTATGACAGGGTTTGGATACTTCTACATTGCTGGAAGTCTATTGAAAATCTAGGTCTCTATTAAGCAGACAGACTGATCTGTTCAGAAATCATTGGTATGTACACAGATATATTCACTGAGGAAATCAGCATGAGGCACATTTAAATTAGAGGGATGCAGCTTGTTATCTTTCATAAAAGTGTTATGGTACACAGTTCATTAACTGAGCTGCCTTATATCAGTATGTCTGTCAAATTCCTCTACTTCCATTATTACATTTATACTCCTTTTATTCTAAGTTTGTCTTTGAGACAGACAGAAACTGTATCAGATATATTAGCCAGCCATATTAGCCTGCCTCTTAATTCTCATCTATAAGCTCCCCACTTCTTCGTCATCTCCCCTAGGTAGAGTTTAATACATACCTCTAGCTCTCTCACATATAGAGCAACTGCACCACCTCACCATGCTGGTCTGTCTTTCCTAAAAAGGACATAGCCATCCATGACAGCATTCCAGTCATGCAAGCTATCACACTATGTCTCCATGATCACAATGAGATCATGGCTCTGTGACCACATGCAGATCCCTAATTCTTCCTGTTTTTTATATTATTTATTCCCCATGCTGTGTGAATTTGTATACAGACACTTTAGAGAAGAAGAGTGATCAGAGGATGAAAGAAAAGGGAGCAGAGGATGCACATATTTGCATCTGTTCCATAGGGATCAGTGTTTGGGAAGAGCTGCTAAGAAATAACAGTTTACCAGTGAAAAAGAAGAGAAAGAAAGAGTGGAGGAAAAAAAGAAAGAAAAAAGAAATCATGTGCCTGAGTTTTTCTCTTTTTATGTAATTGCTGTTTGTTCACAGTACAGTGTTACATTCTCAGAATTTTATATTAATATACACATCTGTTTCAGCTAAGAAGAGAAGATAAAAGATAATCAGTAAAGGAATACATAGAACATAATGCACATAACACCTGTCTGATTGCCTACAAGTTAGAGGTCAATCTAACTCTCTAAAACCAAAGCAACATTATACTGTACTATTCTGCAGTGGGTCAGGAAGCCCTAGAAGAATATGTAGACAAAGAGCTTTCTTTACTTTATTCTTTGCTTCAAAAAATTCAGCAATTCATCTGAGACATTCCAGACAAAGAGAGAGGGATGAAGTCTAAGCATGAACTGTCGGTAAACTGTCTTCCTCTAAGAAGTTTTAGATAGTGACTTTTCAGAGACAGCGTTAGTATAAAATGGCCAGATTTTCAAAGGGGCTTCTGTTTTTATTAGTTTACATACAAGCTTCGGGATATGATGTCTTTTTTGGAACTTATACAATACCCTAAATCTCTGACTTAGGTTATTTGTTTCACTATCTGAATTAGGTGTATATATTTTTAATTCAACAGAGAATATCCATTGATATTCTTTTCTCAGCAAGAGCTGCTGAGACACAAACATTTCCTTGGGATTAATGGTGAGTTAGAAGAAGCATCTGGATTCTGGAGCACTCTGTCTTCTGAAATATTGATATCAACAAAGTAACACTGACAAATTTGCTCCAGTCAGGTATAATTTCACTTTCTGCTAGCCCTTCTGCACAATAAACAGTATGTTTGCTGGGACGCTGAGGGGGATAAATAATGACCCCTCACTTCTCAGAAACAGAACATTACACCTGGGAAGGAAGGTCAGCAGGGTAACAGGTGCTTGAACCAAACGTGCTGCAACCCATTCAACCTTTTTACAACTTAGCATCTTTTCTCAGAAAGCTACTGTCATCCTCCTGGCTTCTAAATATATCAAGTCTGTGGCAAAGCAGAAGAACTAGGATCAACTGAAAAGTAAGGAAATTTGCAAAGGGTTTTTTTACCCTTTGGATTTTTACAGTTTTTGAGGAAAATGGAAAAAATGCATAGAAAAATACTGCTTGTTTGGCAGGTTCTTTTTTTTTAAATGTTCCCTGAATCTTAGGTTTTTTTTGTTTTTGTTTTTGTTTTTTTTTTTTTTTTTTTTTAGGGATTCTGGTTCAAATGACAAGGCAGAGTACTAAATGAAAATTAATAAGGCTCAGTTAACCATCGAAACCATGCCATTCATTCTTCAGTTTCTAAAACATTCAGCGTAAAAAAAAAGCTTTATAAACGGACACCTAATTATTTAATTCTGACAGTCAGTTGCTAATGTAACTATGCAGATCAAGGGCTGTTAACCATTTTGTCTTCTGAAAATATATTATTCCAGTAAACAAAAACAAAGAGGACAGGAAGCTTTATGTTTACATCCTTTTTTCTATGAGTTATTTAAAACTTGTAAGTACTGCAGTGTTCAAGAGCTCCGCTTAAACAGGTCTACTGGAGAGAGCATCACAAACAAAATAGCAGTAAGATGAGGGTTATTTTTAAGGCAGCTTTTGAAAGCCATTACCCTGCATGTGCTGCTCTGACGTGTTTCCATGGGAGCGGGACTAGCCATGGACGGAGCCACTAGCAGATGAGGCAATTTCAGCTGTCAGTTTCTGGTTCCAAGCTCTGTCTCCATGACAACCAGTGCTGAAGACCTGAGAAGGAGGAGAGGTATTTAAAACACTACTGTACTCTTAATAAATATCTGCTTGCAATGCATATGCACTAGGTGACCCCCATCTCCAGCAACAAAGCTGCTCATGGTAACACTGAAAATACATCTTGCTGCCAGCTACTACTTTCTGAGGCAGGTTTCAAGAAGCAAGAATGGGTTGGTTCTAAGAGCTGGTTTCACCCAAATGTCTGAGGGGGAGGGAGGCTGCCTTCTTTCTAAATGAAGATGGAGACAGAAAAAGATGCCATGCTAAATATGTCTTTTTTTTTTTTTCCTCAGGGAAAATGTTTTTTTTTTCTATATTTGACATCATTTTGCTTTTAAAAATAATCCAAAATCCGTTTGAAACAGTGTCAGTATAGCATACAAGTCTGTAAATAATGGCAGACATGAGACTGAATGCTGGAGGAAGATGGCACTCAGGGCTCACAGAAATGTTGGGACAGCCCCAGCCCTTGTCTGGGAATAACTCTTCTGCTCTTTGATAAGCTGCATTCATATTGAGCCTGTGAATAGATAGGAGTAGGCAAGATCTGTCTTCCTTCATCTGTAGGCTTTGGGAGAAGTGTACAGAGGCATCATGTCCCACAGCAGTGGGTACATGGATGACAGATGTATACCAGTAATCAGCTCATCCTAATCCAGACTGCAGTGTGAGCCTTCCTTCATACAAAGCACTTGAGCTAGACAGAATCCAAAAAGGAGGGGGGAAAGACAAATCTGTTTATCTCATTAAAATGAGAAGCTATAATGGGACGCCCTCTGGGAATAAGGGGGAGTGGATTTGTGTGCTATATGAAAGCAGTAATACATGCTGTGTAGGGTCGTGCTGTCCTGTCTCAGAAAGCTGAAAACTCAAAGGATACATTCCATTCTTGGTGCAACTTGTTGGAAAGGGAAAAAAAAAAAAAAAAAAAAGAAAAAGAGCTGACATGTTAAATAAATGTCACCAAGCTACAGTACTGTAGAAACAACTTGATATTTGCTATGCAGTGCATAGAGGAAATACTAGAGGCTGTATCTCAATAAGGAAGCACAGAATAAGTACACAACTAATAAAACTGGAATAAAAAAATCTAAAAGAAAACACTAAAACCAGGTTATAGAAAGACAGCCTAAATTGTTGGAGTTTTGCCTAAATTGTTGGAGTGTTGGAGTTTAGGGCAAAGCATGTTTATGCCTCATCTGCCTTCTAGCAGTGCCTGATATCATCATATAGAATGGCATAGACTTAATGAAATTAAGAAGAGATTGTTCCTTGTCCCTCACATTGAGAAAACTTCATTTTCAAACTTCTATTATCAAAACCAAACTAGCCAGTGACTCCTTTGTGATGAAAGCTGATTAGATACCTACAAATACATTCATGTCATTCAAAGAAATTGAAAAGAAAACAAATCTGAAGTCAGGAGTGGATTCCCTTTATTTCGCCTTGAAAATGAGCGTTGATGCAGCTAGAACAATCTAGCCTGAATCACTGAGGATGAAATTGTCAAGCCTGCAAAGAAGAAGCCATTGCTGCACCTACCACAGAAAATTAGGACTTTAATAGTAGTAGGAAAAGTAATCAAGAATTCACATAAATCCAAAAACATCAAAGCACTGAAAACATCATTAGTGTCAGGAAATTTTACTTGATTTGATCAAATCAATGACTGTTTTCACAGATCCATATTAAATGACCATTCTGTCCTTTGCTGACATCATTTAGTAGCCATCATTCAGTTTGAATCCCAATGGAGAGTTCTATACATGCATAAAGTGAATGAAGATACAGAAAAACAATTTTTTTTTTTTTTTAATGTAAGAAAAACATATTTTAAGATCAGGAGACCAACCTGCAATATCTTTAAATCATAGGGAGATAATTTATTTTTATGGTTTAAAAAGAATTATGCAAGATGGAAAAGCAATTTCAAATCATTACTGTTGTACATAATGGAAAGAACCAAAAGTTAGAAGCCAGATCCTAAAGTATGACAGGACTTGAAAGAAGACAGGATTTCATTACACTCCCAGAAAGAAGCTAAAGCAAAGCTTGAGGATTCTTTTATTAGCCTGCAGAACACATGTAGAAGATGAACTTGTCCATACAATAAAAGAAACTATGTCCACAGCCTTGGAACAATATTCCCAAGTTCTCCTTTGAGCACAAGCAGGCTGTAAACAAGCCTTGGAGCATTGTATGGGAATTCTGAATCATGGCCTGAGCCTCTGATTGATCACCTAAGACAAGCAATGAGTCAGCCACAGGAGCACAGGTGAAGGCAATTCACTTGTGTGACAGGAAGGAGTGAAGCCTGGCTCCACCTCTCCTAGACCCCATTTAAGGGATGACTACAAGCAAGAGAGGATCTCTCTGTGGAGATTGCTCTTCTTGGAGTTTTTTTTTTTTTTTTTTTTTTCCCTGCAAGCTGAGGATATAGGTAAGCTTTTCCATTTGTTTCTGATTATCCCTTACCGGTGTGATAATCTTTCCTGTTATACTCTCTCTAAAGACTAGCCTAACTTCTCTGTATACTTGTTGATTATACATTTGGCAGGCCAGAAGGCTGAATACACTAAAATGTATATAGTGCCTTTTCTCTGAAATCTCTATAAATGGGTAGGGGGGAGAACATTTTGTTCCCCCTAGACAAAATGATTCTGGGACAGATCCCAGGATTTTTGGGATCTCCCTATTATAAGCTAGCAACTGTAATTGAAAAAATGAAGTCCCCTAAAAGTTATGGGAACTATCTTCCTGTATCATATGGCAGACTATTTTCAGGGGTTAAGCTAAGATACGCTAATTACAAAAGAATGGCAGTTAGCTGGCTCTACAGTGGCATAGTCACTGTTAAATACTTTAAACCAGGCACGTACTATCAAGGCACTTACTAAACTGATGTCTGCCTACAGGCTACCTCAAGTCATCGAAAGTGACAAAGGGACTCATTTTACTAGTGCAATGATACAACACTGGGCAGAAGAGAACAACATTGAATGGCGATTCCACATGCCGTATAATCCAATGACGGCAGGCCTCATTGAACATTATAATGGTATTCTTAAGGCTGCCCTGAACACAGATGCTCAGTTTCTGCAGGGATGGACAAAAATACTCCATGAAACCCTGTGGGAACCTGAATGAAAGACCTAGAGACAGCAGACCCAGTGCCCTGAAAGTGTTATTGACAACGTGGGCCTCCTTGCTTGGGATCTGAATTACATGCACTGATAATCAGGTAAGACTTCAGATTGGTAATGTAAATAATTTTCTGCTCCCTGCCTCCAAGAATTTAGATCTGGGTACACATAGAATAAAATGGCCTTGGAAGGTGCAGGTAGGACTGAAGTGGTGTGGCCAACTTGCACCTCGGGGAGATTATTGGAGGTTGGAGGGCTTGGTAGTCTCTCTGGTAATAGATACATGGCCTATGGATATTGTGGTCATACTCCAATCTTCATTGCTAAAGGAACTCCCTCGTGTCCCTACGGCAGATCAGGACACTTCCTTTGGTGCCAGATACAGTTATGTGGTTGCAGCTATCTGGCCAGAAGGTACGGTACAAACAGCCTAGGCATTCCCTAGTACAAGCTGAAGTGTTGACCCAGGATAGAAATATGATATATGTGTCTTGTCCTGGAGGGCAAACCTTTCCCTCCTGCTACTTTCTATATTAGTCCCCATGAATCTTTGATCCTCTAGGATCACTGGAAGGAATAAAATGCCATCAAAGCATTCCAGTGTTGCTATCAGATCATGTGCAACACCTGGTGATGGTCTACATGGGACTGATGGAGTATATTATGGACCTGCACGTCAGGACTACATGCCTCCAGTAACACCATTAAGCATTGGCCCAAGAAAGAACATGAAATTTAACTGATCATCACTTGTCTTAAAATTGTGTCAAGAGACATCACAATGGGAAAATTGTATAAGCATCATGATTTGTTTGATTTCTGTATCAATGAAGACTCACCCTTTAGTTAACTTAATCATTGGCTCACGCTGTGAAGTATATGAAAACTACTGAATCATGGCCTGAGCCTCTGATCACCTGAAGCAAGCAATGAGTCAGCCACAGGAGCACAGGTGAAGGCAATTCACCTGTGTGACAGGAAAGGGTGAAGCTTGGCTCCACCTCTCCTAAACCCCATTTAAGGTCTGACTACCACTGAGAGAGGATCTCTCTGTGGAGATTGCTCCTCTTGGAGTTTTTTTTCTGTGAGCTCAGGACATGGGTAAGATTTTCCATTTGTTTCTGATTATGCTTTTCCAATGTGATAATATAGAGACCCATCTAACTTATCTGTATTCTTGTTGATTATGCAGAGCACACTCAGAAAAAAGTCATTCCTGAGAACACCAAGAAATACCAGTGCATCTTTGTGAGAACAAGATGGTATAGGGTAAGGATGAGATTACTGAAAAATGTCATTTGGAGTTAGAGGTGTAGAACATCACTTCACCGTAGCACAGATGGATCTGTGGAACAGGAGGTACAATCCGTCATCATGAATATCCTTACAGCTTTGATGAAAAGCCCCAGGAAATCAAACAATGCAGTGACCAGTTTTAAAACTGCAATTAGAAGTAAAACAGTTCTTACTCTAGAGTTTTCTAGGTCTCAAAAATATAGGTTTCAAAAACAAGTTTTCCACATGCTACACCAGGGATAAGCTGTGCATACAAATTAACTAAATTGTTTAAATGGAATCAGACAGACATCTCAGAACCCTTAGGTGCTGGCATGTGCACACCTGCCTACAGAAGTATGCTCATGAAGAGCATGTGGGGGGGAGGGGAAGGAGGGTATAATGCTTGCAGATACTACAAGACAGGGGAGAGATTGTCTGTGGGTCTACTGTGGAACTTTTATATTTGTACACTGTCAGAAGAGAAAATTTACTTTTATACTCTGAAAGTCCTACTCCAGTAGTTTATTACCTCAACTGCTGAAAGATGTTGTGGGAGACAACAGACAAAGGAATTTCTCTCTGTAAAATCTGTGGTGAAATCATCAAGTAGCTACATGAAAAAAAATTCAAAAGACAATAATAATAACAATGCTTGCCAAAGACCATATAAGATCAGTAGTACTGCTACTAGTAGTAACTAGTAGTAGTAGTCAGACCTTAAATGGGGTCTAGGAGAGGTGGAGCCTAGAAATAGCCTCAGGGAGGGCAGTGACTGGTCACTGCCCAGTGAAGAAGGTGTGAGAAACACTGGGGCTGATTTAAGGAGGAGAAACAGTAAGCCACTCCTACACGAGACTCCCCCTCAAGGATGGCTGTTACCGCCCTTGGGTAAGTGATAAGTGCGGGGGCTCCTGTTAAGGACCCTGCAACTGGGCATGGGCAGAGCCAGCACTGCCGGCAGCAGGGTGGGGCTGATAAGGTGCACCTCATTAAGGCTATTTAGTAGTGTTTATACCTGCTGGTCTGTGATGGCTGCACCCTGGAGGAAGGCTAATGCCACAAAAATTATGGAGACCCAGAAGGCAGTCCCATGCTCACGCAGAAAAAAGACTGCAGCCAAGAAGAACGTGGAGACCCAGATGGAGGTCTTGTGCCTGCTTGAAAGGATAGCTGGTGCAAAGATGAGTGTGGAGACTCAGACTGAGGCCCCAGCACGAGATGCTAGTACGCAGGTCACTGGCTGTCACGAGTGCCAGAGCCTGGCCTTTGAAGTACCAGATGATGGTGGTGGTAGTTGTATAAGATGTGACCAATTACTGGACTTACTCAGCCTGGTGGTCGACCTAAAGGAGGAGGTAGAGAGGCTGAGAACCATAAAGGAGTGTGAGGAGATTGACTGGTGGTGCCAGTCCCTATCGGCTCCAAGATCTGGGAGCGTAGCTGAGGCACCGCATGGAGCATCTCACCCCCTGCAGCCTCATGAACAGGTGAGAGAGGGGAAACGGCAGGCTGATGGTGTTGCAGTGAGCCTCCTGTCCTCTCCTCCACCTTTGAGCAATTGGAGAAAGGGGGAGGAGTGGAAACAGGTACCGGTTTGACGAAGCAGGTGTCCCCCATTCTGACCCTCCTTGGCCCCCCAGGTGCCTCTGCATAATAAGTTTGAGGCCCTCGAACCTGAGGGAGGAGTGTGGGGATGTGGAGGGAGGTCAACCTGTGAGGTTGCCTCGGGTACAGCGGTTGACCCCACGCCTCAAGACTGCTTCCACCCGGAAGGACAGAAAGGTGGTGGTTGTTGGAGACTCCCTGCTGAGATGAGCCGAAGGCCCTGTATGTTGCTCTGACCCTGCCCAAAGGGAGGTGTGCTGCCTTCCTGGGGCATGGCTCAGGGACATTTCTAGGAGACTTCCTGGTTTGATTTGCCCTTCCGATTACTACCCGCTATTGATAGTCCAGGCTGGCAGTGATGAAGTTACTGGGAAAAGTCTCGGGGCTATCAAGAAAGACTTCAGGGGACTGGGATGGGTCGAGGGAGCAGGTGGTGTTTTCTTCCATACCTTCAGTGGCAGGGTAGGATGCTGAGTGGTACCAAAAAACCCACCTCATAAATAAATGGCTTAAAAGCTTGTGCAAATGCAGGAATTTTGGGTTTTTTTTACCATGGTGCAACTTATTTGGTGCCTGGTATGATGGCAGCAGATGGATGTAGCCTGTCTCTGAGAGGGAGGAGGATCTTAGCTGAGAAACTAGCAGGACTCATTGACAGGTCTTTAAACTAGGTATGAAGGGGGAAGGGGACAAAACCAGAGCTGCTGGGGTTGAGCGGGCTGTTCAAGGGCTCATACCAAACTTGATAGGCGATGATGGTGAGGTACAAAGTGATGGACTGGGGCAGGGGGGGAGTTGGGGATGTTACTGTTCTAGGGAAGCCTAGATCCTCTATAAAGGAGGTAAGATGGAAAGCCCAGCTGAAGTGCCTTTATACCAATGCACGCAGCCTGGGAAACAAGCAGGATGAGTTGGAAACTGATGCGCTTGGAAAGGTATGACCTTGTTGCCATCACAGAAACATGGTGGGATGAATCCCATAACTGGAACACCACCATTGAGGGCTATCAGCTCTTTAGAAGAGATAGGCTAAGTAGGAAGGGTGGGGGAGTTGCCCTCTATGTCAAAGAGTGGATAGACTGTGAGGAGCTCCCTCAGAGAAACGGTCAGGAACAGGCTGAGAGCCTGGGGGTTAGAATTAGGGATGGGTCTAACAAAGGTCAACTGGTGGTAGGAGTATACTACAGACCGCCTGATTAAGGGGAGACTGTTGACGAGGCTTTCTTGCTTCAGATGTGGGAGGCTTCGTGCTCACGGGCTATTGTGCTGCTGGGGGACTTGAACCATCCAGATATCTCTTGGAAAGACCACACGGCAAGTTGCAAAAGGTCTAGGAGGCTTCTGGAATGTGTTGACGATGACTTTCTGGTCCAGCTGTTGGACAGACCGACCAGAGGTGAAGCATTGCTGGACTTGCTGCTCGCCAATGAAGAGGAAATCATTACTGGTGTTAAGATTGGAGGCAGCCTGGGTTGTAGCGACTGTGCCCTGGTCGAGTTCATGGTCTCGAGGGAAGTGGGCCTTGCAAAAAGCGGTGTCAGGACCCCGAACTTTGCAAGAGCGAACTTTAAGCTGTTCAACGGACTGCTGGCTGAGATCCCCTGGGATGCTGTCTTAAAACAAAGTTGAGGAGAGCTGGCTATTCTTCAAAGATGCCTTCCTGAGAGCGCAAGAACTCTCCATCCCTCTGAAGAAGAAAGCAGGCAGAGGAGGTAGGAAGCCAATATGGCTCAGTAAGGACCTGCTGGGCATGCTGAGGGTGAAGAAAGGTGTATACAGGCTCTGGAAACTAGGGCGTATCACCTGGCAAGAATACAGGGATGCTGTCTGGGCTTGCAGAAGTGTGATCAGGAAAGCCAAGGCTCAGGCGGAACTGAAAGGATGTGAAAAACAATAGGAAGAAGTTCTACAGGTACATTATCCACAAGAGATGTGCCAAAGCGAGTATGCCTCCTTTGGTAAATGTAAAAGGAGAACTCACTTCAACAGACAATAAGAAGGCTGAGGTACTAAATGAGTTCTTTGCCTCAGTCTTCACTGGTGGACAAGATTCCAGAACTTCTCACGTTCCTGAGCCCTGCATCCTTAAACCTCTAGGTGGGGACTGGGGTGACAAATCCCTCCCCCCCCCCCCAGCCCCCGCTGTGAGGGCAGAGCAGGTCCGAGACAGCATCATGAGACTGAATGTATATAAGTCTATGGGGCCAGATGGTGTGCATCCCAGGGTTCTGAAGGAGCTGGCTGAGGCAGTTGCTGAGCCGCTCTCCATCATTTTTGAGAAGTCATGGCTGTCAGGTGAGGTCCCAGATGACTGGCGGAAGGATCACATCACTCCTATTTACAAGAAAGAGAGCAAGGAGGACCCCGGGAACTATAGGCTGGTGAGTCTCACCTCTGTGCCTGGGAAGATCATGGAACAGATCATCCTGGATAATATGCTCAACCACATGAGGGATAGGCGTGTCATCTGTGACAGTCAGAATGGCTTCATCAGAGGGAGATCATGCTTGACCAATCTGGTGGCCTTCTATGATGGAGTGACAGCATCGGTGGATAAGGGAAAGGCGACCTATGTCATTTACCTGGACTTGACATCGTCCCCCACCACATCCTCATCTCCAAATTGGAGGGATATATATTTGATGGGTGGGCCACTTGATGGATAAGAAACTGGTTCAAAGGCCGCAGACAGAGGGTAGTCATCAATGGCTCTATGTCCAGGTGGAGGCCAGTAACGAGCAGCATCCCCCAGGGGTCTGTCTTGGGACTGGTGTTCTTCAACATCTTTATCAATGACATTGATGTAGGAATCTACATTGCTGTGGAGACCAGCTGCAGGGCAGGGAGCAAGGAAGGAGAAAGGGAAAAAAAAAAAAAAAAGGTCTAAAAGCTCTTTTTAGGGCTTTTTTGAACCAGCAAAAGCACGGTGCTGGGGGTGGCAGCAGCTGGCAGCTGGTGGGCGGGCTGCTGAGACAGCAAGGGTGGAGCCGGCACTGCTCACTCTTATCTCTTATCTCTGTGATTAACCTTGACCCTTTTTCTGCTAGGGTATAAGCAAGCTCCTGCCCAGCGAATGAGCCTGGTGGGAAAAAAAGGGTGTTGCTGCCCACTGCTAACTGGTGTGGGAGGTGGGTCTTGTGGCAGGATACGTCAGTGTTCTTGTCCTTGCTCAGGTGACTGCTCTCCCACTTGCTGACCCAGAGACTGTAAGATCAAACATGGTCTCTTCCAGACGGCGGGCTTGCTCCAGGAAGACTGTGGTGACCCAGATGGAGGGACTGCCCAGAACTGTGGCGGTTCAAGTCTCTGGCTGCAGGGAGTGCTTGAGTCTGCTGCTGCCGGGGGCTGATGGGAGGGATGCCACCTGTGTGAGGTGCGAGCAGGTGGATGAGCTGTTCAGCCTTATGGTGGAGCTTAGGGAGGATGTGGAGAGGTTAAGATCCATTAGAGACTGTGAGAGGGAGATAGACGGGTGGTGTAACTCTCTGTGAGAACAAGCAGAGATTGCAGCCTCCAGCCTGTAGTGGACTCTCTCCCTTGCAGTAGTCAAACCAACACAGCTGACTTGAGAGGAGAGATGGAATGGCAGCAGGTCCCACCTCAGCGATGCAAGCAGCGCCCTTCCTGACCTACCCTGGTTCCTCAGGCGCCTCTAAGTAATAGGTCCTGGAACTGGAGGGTGAGGAGGCTGAGAATGAGATGGTGGTACAGCCTCCGAGATTTCCTAAGGAGAGGTGGTCGACTCCACGCTTGAAGACTGCCTCTTCCGGTAAAGAAAGGAGGGTGATAGTTGTAGGTGATTCCCTTCTAAGAGGAATTGAGGGCCCATATGTTGAGCTGACCCCACCAGGAGGGAAGTGTGCTGCCTCCCTGGGGCACAGGTTAGGGACATTTCTAGAAAGCTGCCTGGGCTTATTTGCCCATCTGACTACTACCCTTATTGGTAGTTCAGGTTGGCAGTGATGATGCTGCCAAGAGAAGCCTAAGGGCTATCAAGTATGACTTCAAGGGTCTGGGGAGGGTACTGGATGGTGTGGGAGTGCAGGTAGTCTTCTCTTCTATCCCTTCAATGGAGGGAAAGGACACTGAGAGGATTAAAAAAAAAAAAAAAAAAAAAAAAACCCTCCTCATCAATAAATGGCTTAGAGACTGGTGCAGGCACAAGAACTCTGGATTTTTTTGACCATGGGGCAATTTACTTGGCTCCTGGCATGATGACTGCACATGGAGCTCACCTGTCTGCAAGGGGTAAAAGGATCCTAGCCCAGGAGCTGGCGGGCCTCATTGAAAGGTCTTTAAACTAGGAAAGAAGGGGAAAGGGGACAAAATGAGGGCTGCTGAGGTTGTGCGAGTAGTTCAAGGTTCAAAAGTGAACTTGATGGGTGATGAGGGTGGAGTTTGAAGGGATGGAGTGTGGCAGGGGAATGCTGCTTCCCTGAAGTGTCTATACACTAATGCGTGCAGTATGGGAAATAAACAGGAAGAGTTGGAGATCTGTGTGCGGTCGCACGGCTACGATCTAATTGCGATCATGGAGATGTGGTGGGACAGCTTGCATGATTGAAATGTTGTCATGGAGGGTTATGTGCTTTTTAGGAAAGATCGGCCGGCGAGGCAGGGTGGTGGCAACTAGAATGTACTGAATTCCACCTGGGGGAGAGCGGTGTAGCAGTGGAGAGCTTGTGGATGAGAATCAAGGGGTGAACTGGTATGGCTGATACTGTTGTGGGAGTGTGCTACAGGCTCCCTGATCAGGAGGAGGAGGTTGATGAGGCCTTCCACAAGCAACTGGAAGCAGCATCATGATTCCAGGTGCTGGTGCTTATGGGGGACTTCAATTATCCAGATAGTTGCTGGAAAAGCAATGTGGCCAGACATGCGTGGTCCAGACAGTTCCTGCAATGTGTTGAAGACAACTTCCTGATGCAGGTGGCTGATGAATTGACGAGGAGAGGGGTACTGCTGGACCTTATTCTCACTAATAGAGAAGGGCTTCTCAGGGAAGTAAAGGTCAGGGGCAGCTTGGGTTGTAATGACCATGAGGTGCTGGAGTTCAAGATTCTGAGTGGAAGAAGTAAAGCAAAAAGTAGGATTGCTACCATGGACTTCAGGAGAGCCAACTTTGATCTCTTTTGGGACCTACTTGGAGCTCTCCCGTGGGCTAGGATGTTGGAAGGTAAGGGGGCCTGTGAGAGCTGGTCGGCATTTAAGCAGCTCTTCTTCCAAGCTCAGGATTGGTGCATCCCTGTGAGGAAGAAATCAGGAAAGGGTGGCAGGAGACCTGTGTGGATGAGCAAGGAGCTCGTGTGCAAACTCAAAGGAAAGAAGAAGGCCCATGAAATGTGGAAAAAGGGTCTGACCACTTGGGAAGAATACAGCAATGTTGTCAGGGCCTGCAGGGATGCAACAAGGAAGGCTAAAGCCCGCCTGGAATTAAATCTGGCAAAGGGGATAAAGGATAATAAAGGCTTTTTTAAGTACATTAACAGTAAAAGGAAAACTAGGGAGAATGTGGCTCCCCTGCTAAGTGAGGGAATGCTGAGAAGGCGGAGATACTGAATGCCTTCTTTGCTTCTGTCTTCAGTGATAAAGCTCCCCCTTGGGAATTCGAGACCCTGGAGGTTAGTGAGAGGGTCTGGGGAATGGAAGACCTCCCTTCAGTGAGGGAAGAGGTGGTCCGAGAGCCCCTAGGCAACACCAATGTTCACAAATCCATGGGACCCGATGGGATGCATCCACAGCTGCTGAAGGAGCTGGCAGAGGTGATTGCTTAATCGCTGTCTGTCATCTTTGAGAGATCTTGGAGGACGGGGGAGGGGCCTGAAGACTGGAGGATAGCCAATGTCACTCTGGCCTTCAAAAAGGGCAAGAAGGAAGACCCAGGCAATTATAGGCCAGTCAGCCTCACCTCTGTCCCTGGAAAGGTGATGGAACAGCTTGTACTGGATGTCATCTCCAGACAACTGAAAGAAAAGGAGGTTATCAGGAGTAGTCAGCATGGATTCACCAGGGGGAGGTCGTGTTTGACCACTCTGGTAGCCTTCTATAATGTTGTCTCTGACTGGGTGGATGGGGGGAGAGCAGTGGATGTAGTCTACCTTGATTTCAGCAAAGCTTTTGATACTGTCCCCCACAACATCCTTATAAAAAAGCTGAGGAAGTGTGGGATAGATGAGTGGACAGTGAGGTGGGTTAGAAACTGGCTGACTGGCAGAGCGCAGAGGGTCATCGTTGGTGATGCAGAGTCCAGTTGGAGGCCTGTAACCAGTGGTGTTCCTCAGGGGTTGGTGGTGGGTCCAGTCTTGTTCAACATCTTCATCAATCACCTTGATGAAGGGATAGTGGCCACCCTCAGCAAGTTTGCTGATGATACAAAGTTGAGAGGATTGGCTGACATGCCTGAAGGCTATGATGCCATTCAGTGAGACCTGGACAGGCTGGAGAGCTGGGCAGTAAAAAACCAGATGAGGTTTAACAGAAGCAAGTGTAGAGTCTTGCATCTGGGGAGGAATAATTGCATGCACCAGTACAGGTTGGGGGATGAGCTGCTGGAGAGGAGCTCTGCAGAGAGGGACCTGGGTGTCCTGGTGGATGACAGGTTGGCCATGAGCCAGCAGTGTGCCCTTGTGGCTAAGAGGGCCAATGGTATCCTGGGATGCATTAAAAAGAGCGTGGCCAGCAGGTCGAGGGAGGTGATTCTCCCCCTCTACTCTGCCCTGGTAAGGCCTCATCTGGAGTACTGTGTCCAGTTCTGGGCTCCCCAGTACAAAAAAGACAGATCTCTTGGAAAGAGTCCAGCAGAGGGCCACAAAGATGGTGAGGAGCCTGGAGCATCTCTCCTATGAGGAAAGGCTGAGTGATATGGGTCTGTTCAGACTTGAGAAAAGAAGACTGAGAGGGGACCTGATCCAAGTCTATAAGTATCTAAGGTATGGGGGGCAGAATGGCGAGGCTGGACTCTTTTCAGTGGTGCACCCTTAGCAAGTTCACTGATGACACCAAGCTGAGCGGTGCGGTTGACATGGTTGAAGGAAAGGATGCCATTCAGAGGGACATTGAAAGGCTAGAAAGGTGAGCCCGGGTGAACCTGATGAGGTTCAACACGGCAAAGTGCAAAGTTTTGCACTTGGGCTGGAGGAATCCCAGGCATCCATACAGGCTGGATGGAGTGGTCCTTGAAATCAGCCCTGTGGAAAAGGACCTGGGGGTCTTGATAGATGAAAAACTTAATATGAGCCAACAGTGTGCTCTTGTGGCTCAGAAAACAAATGGTATCCTGGGGTCCATCAAAAGAGGGGTGGCCAGCAGGGACAGGGAGGTGATTGTCCTCCTCTACTCTGCTCTTGTGAGGCCCCATCTGGAATACTGTGTCCAAGTGTGGAGCCCGCAGTATAAAAAAGACAGGGAGCTGTTGGAGAGGGTCCAGAGGAGGGCCACTAGGATGATCGGGGGACTGGAGCACTTCCCCTATGAGGACAGGCTGAGGGAGCTGGGCTTGTTCAGCCTGGAGAAAAGAAGGCTGTGGGGTGACCTCATTGCAGCCTTTCAATACCTAAAGGGAGCCTACAGAGGGGAGGGGAATCAACTCTTTGAAAGGGTTGATATGTGTAGGATGAGGGCAAATGGTTTTAAGTTGAGGGAGGGGAGATTTAGGTCAGACATCAGGGGGAAATTCTTTACCCAGAGAGTGGTGAGGTACTGGAACAGGCTGCCCAGAGAGGTTGTGGATGCCCCGTCCTTGGAGGTGTTCAAGGCCAGGTTGGCTGGGGCCCTGGGCAGCCTGGTTTAGCATTTAATGTGGAGGTTGGTGGCCCTGCATGTGGCAGGGGGGTTGGAGATTCATGATCCTTGAGGTCCCTTCCAACCCTGGGGATTCTGTGAGATTCTGTGAGATTCTGTGCAGCAAAAAGAAGTAGAAAATCAGAGTAGATATGACTTAACATACATGCGAAGTTTTTGTTATTAATGAAAATAGGTCATTGGGAAGGAAAGAAGATTAAAAATGAGCTTACTCTTTCATATAATTCAGCTTACTCATGAATTAAAAAAAAAAAAAGGGGGGGGGGAGGGATTGAGGAAAGAAAACTATGCAAAATACACAGCCACACTACGGAATATCAGTTATTCAATGAGCATGTGCAAGTAGAGATATATCAAAAGTGTTTTGATTTCTTCTCGATTGGAAGGCTAACAGAGCTTGGACAATTAAAAAGCAGTACCAGTAATAAACATTATGGTCCATCTTCAGTTGAGGTTTTATTGCTATAAAGAAGCAGAACGTGGTCTTCTTGGCTCATATGTTAAAGGCAGTCTTTTAGTCATCAAGGAATAACTTTTTAATTCTTTTTAAATCTACTATCTGACAGTAATGTGTAAATCTGAATATTTTGTCTATTCTTTTAGACTAGTTTATAAAACATCTACTCCATAATTTTGGATTCTCTTCATTGACTTGTAATAAAGAGGAACAATGTGTTAAAAGATGATATTTTCCAAGAGAAATGAGAAAAGGACTTATCAGTTTTCTTCTTTACTGATATGAAAGAAAATGTGCATCTGCACTCCTCACAGAAAACAGACAAGGTATAATTCTTTTATTAAGCTGGACATGTAGAATATCAGACCTGAAAATCAACAGATTGGAGAGGCTCTCTCTGTGCTGCGGGTTACTATGTCAAGGTTCAGCAACAACATTGCCAGGGAGGACATATTGTTGCAATGCTCCAACTTTATGTCCAAATACCAGGTCCTGTTTCAGCCTTTCAGTGTGTCAGCGGTGGGGGCAACATCATGCTGAAAGGATTACTGACTGTTCTTCATCTGGAGAGAGCTTCAGGCCACCTTCCTGCAAGATTGTGAAGGCGACTTATGCTGTGTGTCTGTGAGGCCTAGGTGAAAGAAACAGACACCTTTATCAGGAGAAAAGTAAGTTTGAAAATGATTTTTATTTATTTATTAAACAAATGAAATACCCAAATCTGTTAATGACTCAAGCCTCAGAAAAAATTTTCATACTGTGAAGAGTCATGTGCATGTGTCCTCGTGCCAAACTGCCCTTCTTTCTACAGTAGTTTCAAGTTTTAAGCTAACTGAGGATCCTTAATTATAACATGCTGACTCCTTTTATCCAGTAAATGTAGATTTTTGAATACAAGCTCTTTCCATTTAATATTTAAAATTAAAAAAATATCCTATAAATTTTCAATTATATGTATTATCTGGAAATCCAGAACTGAAAGGCATATCTATAACTCTGCAGCCCCGATTATTACAAAATGAAATAGGAATACTTAATGCAGTCACCTTTGAGTTTGCATAGTGTTGCTCAATATCAGAATTCACCTGTGCATGACAATCTGTGATGTTGCTGTGTTTAATGATAAGAGAATTTCTGTTTAAAAATTAAAAAAAAAAAAAAAAAAAAAAAAAAAAAAAAAATCAGTAGAAGCTTACTTTCTTTCCATGAAAATGGATTCATTGACACCTATCTGTTAAATGAATGTAGTTCAAATTTCTTCTTTCAGCTCAGCAGCTTATGTGGAAGAGGCTGAAATAATGTTAGTCAGTACATATTTTCCAAGAGAAATTTAAGAAGTTCAACTCAACTTTAAGTCCCCTAATGTCTATCAGTGTTATTAACATTTACTTCTTATGTTATTAATTATTATATTTAATTATTACCTTCAATCTTTTGCAGTCAGTTTAGTGATAGAAGTCTCCCACCACAGCAACAGCCAAACAATACAGGGCATTTTAGACATGCTTCAATTTCATATTTCTTCATCTACATGCTTGTCAGCTGAAATATTATGTTTGACTTTTTGCAGTGCAGTTCCCTTGAAGAGATCGCTTCATAAATTTGGATTTCTGCAGCTCATCAAGGAACACTTTTCATATTTCACAAAATATTCCTAGATTTCCAGAATAGGTATTCATTCCATGAGAACAATGCAGCAAGAATTTTTGCTTTAATTTTTCATGGGGAAACAAGCAAATAAATTAACAAATAGAAAATCCTCTATCTCAAAACAGGCACTAGTTTAAAATGTTTGTGTAGAGGACATGAGAAACAATCACCGCCATAATCATTTCACTAAAGAACTTTGCATATTGCATCTTTTCATGATGCCTGGCATACACGTTATTTTTTTTCTTTTTTTTTTTTTTTTTCAGATCCAGTGACAATTGGACAGTTTTGACAAGATCCAATGAGATCAGCTTACAGATTAGTATTTATACACTAAAAATCAAGGTTCAAGTCTCTTCCTCAGCCTAAGGGAGGACTTCAATTAGAATGTTACAGCTGAGGGGTAAAGGCTCACTTCTGACATTGCTGGCATTTATTTTTGACTTTGCTCTATAACTCCATCCCAAGACAAGGCAGCATAGACAGTGAGATTGAGTACAGCCTCATCAAGTCTGCAGACAACAACAAGCTGAGTGGCACAGTCAATATCCTAGGCTGCATGGATGTGAGCAGCATTGCTTGCAGCACAGTAAGTCCATGTTTCACTTCGGCATGTTTTATAAATACAGAAATACTGGAAATTTCCACTGCAGAAACACAATACCTCTCACACACGTTTGGAGATTTAACTGGGAGATTCACTCAAAATTCCTTGCACAAAAGGCAACGTAGAACTGAGTGACAAAAGATCTTCAGTTGCTACTTTGAAGGTTATTTGTTGATTGTTTTTGGAGCACCAGGAAAGGCTACATCCATGGTTTGTATCAACTTCATTTCCTATTTAGGAAAAAATAAGTTCTGCTTCGAAGAACGCTTTTTAATATAGATCAAGTAGCTACATGATCTCAGAGGTAAAATCAGAGGATAATCAGTAACCTAAAGCACAGAAATGCTAACATTTTTATGGCAATTATCTAAGAGTAACTGAATGCAGAGCGTTTAAGAATTATTCATAACTATTACAAATAGAGTATTTCTTTGCATAGCTTCTCCTAGATTATTACATAACTGTCTCTATTCAGTGTCAAATCAATCTTATTAATACATATATTGATACATTTAGATTTCCTTCAATGTAGACAGACTCTCAGATTTTTTCATAGTAACTGCTCTAATCTTCAGTACATTACATTAATTACTCCCAAGCCAGAATTTGTCTAACTCCAATATGCATTCACTGCATCTTATTATTCCTTTCCTGCAAGGTTGAAAACCTCCACTCTCTCAGATGTTCCTCATAACTGTACATATAACAAACAGTCAAATTGTGTCTGAGTTTTCTCTTTAATAAATCATGTAGTGTTAACTCCTTAAAATGTAAGCCCTGTCTTCTAATCCTTGTTTTATTTTTATAGCTCTTCAAAGCTGTTAGAGGATTAAATAGAATCAAACCAAGGAATAAATGCAAGAAAAGAGTCACACAGGAACATATAGCCATTAACTTTCACTTTATGTGACCTATCAGAGTAATTTTTCTCTTTGATGTGTACTTAACATTTTTCCTCATAACGTAAGGTTCCAAATCAAAACATCACATGATACAAAATTGAAGTATGTACCAGTAGTCTAGCAGCCCTACTTCAGTGGACCTATAATTTTGTTTTAAAAAGTAACTTCAGTACAAAAAGGAGAAGGATAATAAAACTGAGCATACAATTGTATCAGCATTCTCCACCTTCTATGAAAACAAATATTCTTTACTATTTCTGGCGCCATATAATTCATAGTGTTTCAAAGGTCAGTTTTGACAAAGTTGAAAATATTCTACTTCATTAGAGCAAGAAATTCTATATAGAAAGGGAGAGAGATTGTACTGATGGAGGTTAAAAATCATCAGATTATCTTCCCATGAGAGTTGCTAAAGTTATGTACTTTGAACCTAGAATGAAATTTTCAGAAACCCCATGGTATAACAACCCAGATCTGGGAATCTATCACTCTTTAAGAATCCTTTGTGAAATTACTGCTTGCCCACATGCTGAGTTGAAGTCTTCAGTCAATATGGAGAAAAAAAAAATTGATCCTTCTCCTTGGAGGAAGTTATTTTCCTTACTATCTGTAAACTTCATAATCTTAACAATTTCTCTAGGGATTTCAATGGAATAGCTACCCTGGAACTAGAAGGTCAATAAATGCTTTTTACTCCTTTAAATAATAATTGGAACAAAATTGAAATTAAGGCATTTCACTTTTTTCTAAAATATATTGTAGTATTCTTTAATGTCAGTTTTGTAGAGATCTCCTTAAGTCTATGAAAAAAGCTGCAAAGAAGTAGCAGGAGAATCTCAGAAAAATGGTCTCTGACTTGAGTACTTTACTCATTAGAAACACAAACAGAGGTGTTAAATTCAGAAGAGTAGACAATATTAAATTATGATTACTCAGTCTTTTTAATTAATGAGAAGGCTTAAGAAATGACTGGTTGGTTTTAAGAAGTACACTCATTTACAAAAAAAATAATTTACTTAAGGGTTTTTATCTTTATTGTTTTGCATTTACTTCTATAAGCCTTCAGAAGGTATTTTCCATTGCATCAGGATTGGCTTAGAGAATTGTGTTATATAGTGTACCAGTTGTCAAAATCCTTTTACAAGCTGCAGTAATGAACAAACAGAGAGTAATGTTTGGGTTAGGAATCCTACCTCTGCTCATAAACCTGTTTCAAACTGGATCAAACTTTGGCTCCTCTGATGTTTAATTTTTATAACTCTGTAACATCAACAACTAAAAATTACCCATAAGATTCCTTATGATCAAGATAGAAGAAGATGGAAACATTTTATTTGTTCAAGTCATCCTTAAGCACTGTAGTGCTTAACTTCCAGGAAAACTTTCAAGTTTTCCATAAGACAAGTGTGAAAGTTTATAATTGAATACATATTTTAAAGGCCTTGTTATAAGATTACTTTCAACAGTCCGAATAGTAGATATCTAGCAGTCTGTTACCCTTCTTCCATGCATAGGGCCCTACATGAAATGAACAAGTACAACAGTACCACTGAGATTGCTTATTGTAAGACCAAAATAACAGGTTTAACAGTATAGTGTATGACATCCATTTACCTAACCAAATAAATAAAAAAAAGCTAACAAAGTATAGAGAGTCCTTAATTACTGGCTTGCATTGGGAAACTAATACACATCTGTACAGTTAGCAATAAATTAAAAAGGAGAGATATATATATCTATATATATTATATATCTATATATAATAGCTTAGAGGAATATACATATCATTATACTCTATCCAAAAGTGTTATTGTGCTCTTTGTGTATACTGCATTCCTTGGAAATAAATAGAAGGCATTACTTTCTGAGTAATCTACATACTTAAGCCAACAAAGATGTCTCAGAATCAGTCAGAAATGCACAAATTAATTTCATAGTCTGTAAGTCATTGAAGCCAATAGGAAAGTCAGTCCACATCATAGAATTTAGAATATAAAATTGATTTAAGGTTGTGAGTTTAAAAATCAACATAGAATTTTACAGACTTTTTGCAGAGGTGGTGATACTTGACTATAATTGATCTCATTATTTTTTCACCTTAGCCAACATACTTTAACTCAAATAAATTCTAGTTCTATTCATTGGAAACTACTTTGAAGTATCAATTTACATTTATTTTTATTTTTTTTCTGCTTCATCTGGTACAACATCTTGTAGAAAAAATAGGTTATTTCACAACATTTTTACTATCACGTCTGTTTCAATGCTACAGCAGACTTTCAGATTCATTGAAATGCAAATAAATCCTTTAAAGGAGAAATTAATAAATTTCCTCACTGAACAGGCAAGGCTTCACTACAGGGTATTAATTTTTTTTTTCCACAATTGCACATACTGCAAGTAAAATAGAAAGCTACTAATACTGTCCTTTTCAACTGTTGGAAGTCATTTTTAGCTCTGATGACATCAAGCATTAGCATCACAGTGATTACTATATTAATGTGGAATAATATATACATATATATTCTGGCTTTAAGGCTCTCCATTCTATTGTTATTTGTCTAAAAGAAAGAATACTTAATTATGCTCATATTCTTTGAAGTCCTAAATTTAGATAACCCCAAATTTAAAGGCACCATGATTATTTTAGTCTCACCACATAGATTTCCCACTCAGATAATAAGAGATAATTTTAAACCAGTATATAATAACTCTTAGATCATATACTGAAAAAGCTTTGAAAGTTTAAAAGGATTTAGGTTTATAGTGTATCATTAATATGGAAGTGTTTGTATACCTTAAAATCCCATGTTGCTATGTAGCCAAGATAATTTCAATCAGGCATTAACAATTAGTCAGAAAGAGTATACTACTTGTTTTAGGACACTATAAGTAACTCAAGAGCTCAGGTTTTACATTATCCTCTAGTTCTACTCTACTGTTACCTGCTGTACCCCCTCTAGCTTGCTTCTGGCTGTAAAACCTATATCAGGTTTACAAGGACTATGCCCATAGCAAGCAGTGAATCATGCAGCACCTGAGAGCATACCTGAACATTCAGACTCACTTGTCTTTACTGTGGAATTTGTACCCCAGTCCTGAGTTGAGTTTTAGCTTGGGCCTGGCATCATTGCACAAAATTTCCTGTTGGAGCATGAAGTCTAACACAGGGCAGAGAGATTTATCTGCAATATGGCCTTGTGCTGAAAGGGGAGAGAGCTTAATATTGATATCATTAATGCTTACAAAAAATGCTAGTAATAAGTATTTTTAACTGGAAAGACATTTTAGTCTTTCACTTTGGTGCAATTTAAATACCTCTACTGTATGAAAAAATTCCCCATAATATTTAGGTGCTGAACCACCTTATATGCCAACAGCACAAGCTTAGCTACATGTCTGCCATAACAGAAAATAGTTTGTTTTTCAAAATAATTTCACTTTGATGTGAGATCCTGGCAAGAACATAGAAGAATAGACAACGGTCTTCCTCAACACTTGAATTCACTGCTTATTTTTCTCAGAAAATTACAAAAAACACTTGCCTTTCAAGATTTCAGTAGGTGTCCCCCAGCACTGATCAACATGCTGCACTAGGAGACAGAGAAATACATGTTTGAATTCCCTTTTGGTGAGAAGGGAATAATTAAAATAATTAAAAATAAAAATAATAATTAAAAAAATAATTAAAATACCTGTGAGAGCAAAGAGGAGCACAATATTCATCTCAGTGTTCAGATTAGCAAAAGCACCTTCATCCAGGAAGGCAACTGGGGCAGAAATCTGAGATAAATAGTCATGTAGTAACAGGTACAAAAAAGGAATCTCAGGCACTCTCAGGCGGTCTAGGCATTGCCACATGCAAACTACTCAGTTCTAGCAAATGCATCTTCACAGACAGTGATTTTATCTCTGCTTTGTTTATGAGATGAAAGCAATTAGTTTGGATATGTGGATTCCAACACTGGACTTAGGTGCTATGCCAATTAAAATGAGAGAGCCAAAATATTTTGCAAATATGGGCCTAAATTCTAAGGGAGAATTAGGAATCCTGAATTTTGGGGATCCTTAGGTTAGCTAACATCAGACATAAAGACAGCTCAGTACCAATGAGGCAAAAATAATGGATAGTGTAGCAACACTGTTTAGAAGAACATTGTATCCTGAGTCTCTCAGGTTGTGAACATACAATGGAATAATTCCTTGTATGTGATCAAGACAACACTGAAGCACGTTACAACAAATACAACTGCTGTAGCTGGAAAAAGACATATTTCATCATTATTACATATTACTCAGTTTTTAAGGCTTTTACCAAACAGTAGTACAAGTTCATGTCATTTTCATAAGTCATAAATACGAAGGGGATGGATAATGGCAAAACCACAATGAAAATGTGTGCAAATGACCTTGTTCTTCCATGGTGGCTTACAAGTTGTCTTAAAAATGGAAGGTATAGTTTTTCCAGCTTCTCAAGTTTAGGAGTATGAAAATCTAATCAGTTAAGTTACAGTTGTTCAGGGTAACATTTTCAATTCCACATCTCTATCTCAAGGGCAAATGGGCAGGAAAGCAGGCACACTCTGAGTCTGGCATAAGAAGCTGGGATGGCAATAGCATTCCAGAAGACTTGTATGTATATTATGTTAGAATTATCTGAATTTGTAAAAGTTATTTTGTGTTTTGGGGCATAGTTTCCCTGTCCCATGCTACAGCCACTATGCCAGAATCAGTCTCCTACTTGATGCCTCTCTGAGTATCTGAGTCTCACATTCCTGTTGATCAATTTGCCTGATGGAGGACACAGATACGTAGGCTACTTACTGGTCTTTTCTGAGGTAGAAGAACTATAAATTCAGCCTCTTTTCAGCTCATTTACCACATTTCCTGGGCTTTTTGTGTGAGCACTCCAAAAATGACCTGCTAGACTGAAACTGATAACTTCAAAGAGAGTTAGCTGAACTGGAACTGAATATAACAGACACCTATTATATCCCCTTGATTCTATATACATTCAGAGGTAGATAGGATTCGTTATCTTTATCTTCTACAGTTAATGAAGCAGAAAAGCTGTATTTCTAGTCAGTGATCCACCTCATTTTATGACCCTGTCTTCTTATTACACATAAATTATGTAATTCACAAGTGGACACATAGTGAAATTAATGCTATCTGTGAAGTTTTGGACAACTAAAGTTAGCAGGGAGAAGTTCATATCCTAACTAAGCTAGACTGAGACATCCTGGAGATACTTAAGTCACATAAAAATGCAGAGAAAAAAGAAGTGTCCGGATTAAAACATCCTATAAAATCTGACAGAGCTTCAGCAGTTATTTCAGTTCAACTAGATCACCTCTTTTATTCTTCTTCCATCTAGCCACACTTATCCTTCCACTCCCCAAAAGTAAGGCAGGGAACCGAGTAGCTTTGAAAGTCACTAAAAATGCTACAATTTCTTTTATGCTACAATTTATTTTCTAGATTTAGTCAAAGGAATTCTTCTAAAATCCTTCTACTGTTAATTTAAACCATTAACATTGTGAGTTACCAAGAGGATGCAATAGGTACACAGGTGAGTAGAAAAATGGCAATCTATAAAAAGTCTGCTAAAAAAAGCTTAAGACAAACCAAGTTATCTGCACTGCATTGTTCTTGAAATAAAATTCCATCAGTCTACGCTAATGATTCTCATTAAATGTGGTTAACAGCTAAAAATGGAGTAGAGTGTTCATTTCTTCAACATTAGAAGCAGTCATTGCACACAGTAATAAGTATAGAAAGAATGACTTCAGGATTTTTTTTTTTTTCCCTTTGAATTGAGTTGTCACCTATTAACTTAAACTTTAAAGAACAGTTCATTAATAGGCTGTCATTGATGTGTGACTCCATTATCCAAGCTCTTCAAGAAGCACATTTTCTACTAGAAGCTGCTGATTTTTTTAAATAGTGGGGAATTATGCTTTGGGTCCACACAGTATTCAACTTTACAATGCTGCAACATTAGGTGTATTTCATTTTATTTGTGACTAATCTTTAACTTTCAGGCTGTCAAAAGTATATATATTCATGTCCCCAGACAACATACATTTGACTTTCAAAAGGGAAAAACTGAAACAGTCAGAACTCAGACTATATTAACTTGGTAATATTCTTATCTGAGTTACCTCTTGCAACTCATGTCACATTTCATCTACTGAAGTGAAAAGGGAATGGAGAATAAGAGAGGAATACAGCCCATAAAAATATAGAGAATAACACTGGATACATCTGACAGTCGTTCAAACTAGCAACTTCCATGCATTGCCATCCTCTATAAATGCACAACACAAATGGCAAGAGCTGTAAGGCCTAAGTGGTTACCCTGTTACAACAAAGATATCATTTCCTCATGCTGAACTGGAATAATCCTGCCATTAGGTATGGCTGTATCACAAACTGAAATACATCAGAGGGAACTGCATAGTAATTTAAAATAAGGTAGTTCTGGTAGCTGCAGTAGCTGCAGTAGCCTGCAGCTGCACATAAACTAATTTTCTCTCCCAAAAAGATAAATTAGCCAATGAATTACTCAATATACTATAGCTAGACTATTTCTAGTATTTGCACTAGCTTGGATCTTTCAATGATGCAGCTACATAGACTGCTGAGAAATGTAAAGGCTTTGCTGTAGGTTTTGAAACAGAAGATTTGCCTCTGAAATACCTTTGAAGTGCACAGACTTTCAGGAAATAATTGTTCCATACATTGTTTAATACTAACTGCTTTTCCTATTTTGGTGCATGTAAGTCTTATTAAGGTTAAAGTCAACTCATTTAATTTTAAGAAAGTTGAAGGGTTTTTGTGGATGGAGTATATGGAATTCTATAATTAGTAGGAATTTTCCTTGGATAACCCCTTTCTTTAATCAAAGTGATTACCCATTAATCATTAGTCATACACCAGCTTCTAATCACACAAATTTGCATGACATTAAATTTTGTGGTGTTTTCATATGACAAATCACTGCCATTATTAATTAGATAACAGCACCATCATTTTATTATTCATAGGCCCATTCCCAAAGAATAGGGTTTACTAGCTTTTTACTTTAATCAGCTATTTTTATTGCTTGCTACACATAAGGTATTCTACAGATATACAGAATAGAAATCTCATGAAATAATTTCAAAGTGATAGTGGTAGAGTTAAGGAGAAGAAAAAGAATTGAAGTGGAATTTTTCCATCTACTAAATTTTGATAGAGAAGTGAGTTGTCTCACACTTGCATTTTTGAAGATAAGTAAAGATCCAGCATGAAATAATATGGAGTGTCCAACTACTAATTAACAACACTCAAATGTTTCATTAACTTCAAGATAGGTTAAAAAGTTGATCTACTTGAGTTTTAAAGTTTTGAGGATTACTAAGACCATAAGATCAGAAAAAAAGAAAAAAGAAAAAAGAGAAAATTCTTAGCAAGAGCTTTTCATTTCACACCGTTTCACTGAAACAGGATGTTTTGGGATAGAAACATCATTTTCTAGGAAAGTGAAATGAGAAAGGTTACTTGGGTTTAGAGTAGAGATTCCACTCAGAGCAACAAAATAAGATTTTTTTTTTTTTTCAATGAAAAGAAAGGTATTTAGATACTGCCAGAAAATGAATATTCATCTAGACTCTAGAAGACAGATTTGATGACATGCTGGATCTCCCATTACAGATTTCACTTTGTGTGTACTTAGGTGTGTGTGTGTGCCCTTTTTCTTTTAAAAATAATATTAAAAATTTAATAAAATCACATATTTCACAGAAGATAGCCAAATAAACTGCTGGACAAGATTTGCTCCACATTAACTTCAAAAGAATGCATTTACATATATGATGATTGTCAGTAATCCTGAATGAGATTCATTTATTCTGAAACATTCTAATCTGCAATGTAGCAACTTTCTCCAAAATCAGTAGCATCTTTCTAGTAATTCTGGAAAGTAAGTGATCAACCTACTTGGCAAATGCCTATAGGAAGAAAGAAATATCTTATTTTGGATAAAGGACACACAGCTAAAATATCACCTAGCTCTTCTCTTTACCCATATCTTCATATTTTGCCTTAAAGTTTTCCCTAAAACTCACATTGGCAACCCCTTCTATTGTGTACTAGCATGTATTTCCTTCTTTGGACATTTGAATATACAAAAGAAAGGCAGATACTACCAGGGAGAATGCAATTCTTAGAAAGATACCTAGGGGAAAATAGTTTTGATGGCGAAATCGTTAACATAAAATCATAACTATTACACGACAAAAAAAGTTAGATAAAAGTAAGCTCCTAACTCCTGTGCATTCTGAGAAATTAAACTAGTAAAACCTAAAGACATGAGAAAGATCAAGTGATGTTTCATACATCCCCGGGGGTCTCAGAAGTAGGAGCTTTCAATCTGCATCAGCATCTCAGAGGGGAGTGGGCTCATGCATCTCCATGCTGAGTTCTGTGACACTTTACTTAAGCACTTGTCATTTTGAACCAAATATTCACATTCTGAGCATTAGCCAGGATTCCCAGGGGCAGAGATATTGAGAAGAATAATGTTGAGAACTACTGCGGACAGAAGCAGATCCCAAACCCTGTTTTTTTTTTCCAGATTTGCTCCAACATCCGGGTGCATGCCTTGGCTGTATTGCAGTTCTGTGTTGGTCACACATGAATCAAGTCATTTGAAGAATTCATATCCATTTCCGATTTACATTAATGGATATTCTTAGTATTCTTATTCCCACTAAAAATCATGCAACTAAAGACTTGCTGCTCGCTGTTGCTTGCACATATTAGGCAAGGCAAGTCTGTTTGAAAACATATTTCTTCATATACAGCTGAAACTCCAGAAATATTGTCTTGAAAAGCAAACAATTTGAGTTCAAACACTCTGTGTTCATTAAAGACTTCAAATTCTCTCTTCATCCACTATTTACTTGCCTTTTTTTGTGTGTGTCTGAGTATCAATATTTCAAGCTGCCCTTATTGGTCTTACTTTTGTGAATAAAGAACTTGGATTTCAAGATTTTCTAATCAAACAAACTTGTTCTGATTTAAATAAAATAAAAATGTGTTTTTTTATCATATTATTGCCTCAACAGGACTGCCATTTTAATTGTTTTGGTGTTTTCCTTTCTGCTCCAAAAAATACATTATTCTGGGGACTCAAGCTATGGTGACTGTGCAGGAGAGATATGTTATTTTGAGAATAATATGGATATGAACTGTTTACTTCAAATAATATGTAAACTCACCCTACTTTGAAATTATTATTTAATGGATCCTTGAGTTTCATCAACTACATGCTATAGAGAAAGGTGCTTGGGGAATACAAATGCAGTGTACAGTGTAATTCTCTATCTAATTGGAATGTAAATGTCACCTTATTCTGATCGATGACATGAATTCACTGCACACATACTGAGAACATCCTGTAACCGATTTCTTAACTTTCCCAGCATATTCAGAGCCTTTCAAAATAGGAGAGGATTTCTGAGAAACAAAGGTAGAACAATCAACGGGAAGTTACCCCACAATTCTTTATGATACAAGCATATCCTTTAAAAAGTCATACAGCAATTTAGAGCCTTACTTTGAGAGGAGTTAAAGCTAGATTCAGTTTTCAGTTTTGCTGCAGACATCCTATATGACCTTGGACATCGTGCCAGAGGCATCAAGCCAATTGGAAACACAAGACTTTGAGATTTAACTGGAATTCATATTGTCTGAATCTGGGCTTTAGCTTCTCTGTGCCTCAGGTCCCTGTCTGTGAAAAGAAGATAAATTGACTTCCCTGCTTCACAGTGATATTGGACAGACAAATTCATCTCAGTCTGTAAGGTACTACTGAGAGGTTTGTGTAAGTATCTATATAAAAATGTATCTTTACTTTTTGCTTCTTTCTTCAGCATACAGTGGATAAAACAAGTAAGGTATGAATCTGACTGGATATAGCAAGAACTACCATCCATATAACGCTAGTATCTTCCTTCTTATATTCCTCCTTGCCAACACATATTAAACATACATAACTGACTTACACCAGATATACATGCATATTTTATGTTATAGGGGAACACATTTTAATTTCTGAGTTATATGACCACATAGTTTATGCAAAAACATTTATGTAATTTGATATTTTAAAAAAATTAGAATTACTTCTAAAATGCTAACAGTCTATATATTATACTCAACTTGACAAAAGAGTTAATAAATACATATCTATTTAGTAGAGGCTGAATGTATTGGGTGCATTGCCTTTCAAAATTGTCATTTTTCCTGGCAGGAAACTCAATGTCCTTTCTTCCAATTTTGATACAAAAAACAGTAAAACATACTGCTTTCCAGCTTTTCACCTAGTCTTTCTATATTAAATAGGCAATCCAAAAATAAAAAGACAGAAAGAGCAGTCATTCTAAGTTAAAGGAATATAAAACCACATCAAAATGTGCATTGGAGACAAGTTCCATACAAAATTATTAATCCCAAACCGTATTGGTTACTGAGAGATGTAACTACAAATACAAATATATAATTCTGTGCATAATTATCCATCTACACATTTTTGCATGTATAATTGTGAATTGACAATAATTTATGTGCCAAATTTTCTTTTGGATATCATATTGTTTATGTTTTTTATTATTATTACATCAATTTTGTGCGCAGTGAATTCATCTCATCAATCAGAATTATTATACAACATTACATTGTATATTATACATTTATATGAAAAAAATGTATAAATATAACATTGTTTTATATTTTAGTTAATGTAGTGTTAACATGCTTCATGTAAAATAGACAAAACATATAGTAGGTAAAGTAACCTTTGAACTCTACTTATTATGATCTGACATTTGTACTGGCATTAAAATACATCATCATCCTATTCATGCCTCTATTTTTATTGATTTGGGCAAAAAAAAAAAAACTGACTATATGATTACAAAAAATATTTTTTCCTATTCCACTAAGATTATGTGGGTGCAAATTCTTCAGGATATTCTTCCTCAATCTACACTCATACAGCTATTCATATCACAGTGACTGTCATAGAAAGATTCATGAAAAAAGTTTGTCTAGATGTGACTTTTGTATGCTGACTGTTACATACATATGTCTTTGTAAGGCTGAGATCTAAACCAAAGTTTTTCCCCCCTCACACAGAAATTAAAAAAAAACAAAAAAACAGGTCAACTCAGATGGAAGCTTTTCATTTTACAGATTCAGTGTGTCAAGATACAGCAAGAAGAAAACTGAATTATTTCTTCACATTTTAAAATGAAAACAAAAGCAAATAAACAGAAGCCTGGCTGTGCCTGATGCAAAAGAAATTAACCCAGATATTAGTGCTTAACTAGCAGAGAGCATAATTTCATTCTTAAATTAATCTAAAATTTTTATTTTTTTAAATTTATCAAACAGGTAAATCAGGAATCCTTTAGTACAGCAGAGGTTTTGTGGAACAATACCAATCATTGTGATATCATGTTATTAAAGAGAATATGTATACAACCCTCTTGTATATGAAATTCCTGTTATCACATCCTTAGAAGTCAATTTCTGAATTCCAGGCAAAAGTGAATTTATCAAGCTGTTTAAATATCTGTGAATATCCTTCTATTCATTTCAGCAATATTTTTTGCAAATATTGCATGCATGCAATTTTATTCATAACAGTCTCCAGTTAAATCAGGAAGGAGCTATTCCAAAGAGAAGAGAAATAGCCTACACATTAAACTTAAATAAATATAATGCACACATTCAACAAATTCTCAGATAAAGCAGCAAGGTTTTATATGTGGAAAGGAGCTTTTTGAGAACCAGTCAAAGCAGCAAAGTCATTCCAAAAATCTACCATGCAGAAAAATAGAGCCAGTGTATTGACTGCTGCTGATGTAGCCTGGGTTTGCTGCAAATATCTGATACTTTGATCCCCAAGAAATCACAGGCATCAATTAAGCCATATGCAAACCATGATTGACTTGAGGGGAATAAGACTAAGACATACAATACACAGCTAGCTTTTCATTATTTTCCAAATATATATTCATATTTTATTTGAAATTACCTCAAAAAGGAACAATCTACGAACAGAAACCAGTGTAATTGTACTATGTATTATTTATTCTTTATGGCTTCTACAGGAATATCCACTTGCAACTTTGCAAATTTGTAGATCTGAATTCGCAGAGATTGCCATTAACTGAACAGACCACACAGTTCTGGCAGTCATAAGTAGAAGCAGGAGGTTGCCACTAAAAATGCAATGCACTTAGGTAGCTGTGAAAAAAAACTTAAGTGGTATCACTTTTTTCAATAAAGAGAAGATATAAATGTTTTGGAATACTATTCTAAAGTAGCATTTCTTAAAGTCAAGGTTATCTGCTTAAGTGGAAGCTCTGTGCACTTTTGTCAGTCTTGAAAAACTTAATTTCTAATAGCTACTAATTCAATACCTGAAGAGTCTTCTATTTAATGTCTTGGACAAAAAGACCCCAGAATAAAAGCTGGGCTTATCTGTGTACCAATTCACATAAAATTGGATCAAATTTTCAGTAGTACCCCACATCCAAAAGCTGCGGGATGTTGTATCTTCCCTTCAAAAAGTGGAGTAGAAAGGTATCTTCTTGGCAAAAATGTCCATAATTTAAATGAAAAATACTTTATCTTATTACTGTTTTTAGCAGATACAAAATAATTTTATTTTGAACTCATTGAGCTATCTGCCAGACTCAGTAAAGTTTCTCTTGCCACTTCATCCTTGCTATCCATGATTCACATTCTTCATACAGTTTTTGTTTTGCTTTTCCCTTTCCTAAATTCAACCAAAGTACCAAAGCCTAACCAGCCTTTTTGGCTTATCCGTATGTTCAGCTCTTCCAATCAGTTCTTCTAATAATTTCAGTATTCTAGTCACTTCAGATATTATTTTCATTTCATTTATTTTTCAAACTGCCACAGTGGTGTTGAATTAACATTTAGAAAAATGTGGTGATTCCAGAATGTCTTTCTTCTACATGTCTAATATAGAGCTCATCATTCTTTGCATATAGTTTCAATTGAATTACAAATTGAATTTAAGTCATTTCTTCTGAGCATATTTTAGAAGACTGTCAGATACTGAAAATGCAATGGTGATTTTCTCATTTTAAATAGTTTAGATGTATGCCTAAAGATATTTTAAATGAATATTTACACAAGCATCATCATATAGTATTCCTGTATTTCCTATCATTTTCCAGTATTAACTGTTACAGGGTATTTCCTTTTGAGAAATGTTGCAGGGGCTATTAGAAAATATTAGATCATGAATTAACACAACTAGACCAACATTCTATTACCTAATATGGCTGAGATATTCATACTTAAACAGCTTCACTGAGTTAACAGAACTCAACAAATCAATTGGGAGAGTCTGGGAGAAAATTTTATTTTGCCTTCAGGTCCCCCTCATTTGTGGAATTAAAGGAAAAGACGAGTACTGATGATGAATTACATATTCTTTCATGAAAGTTTCCTAGAATGTGTCTTTAGCTCTTTTCCTGAAAAAAATATTGTTCTAATCTGAGGCCTGAATTGTTCTACTTGCGTATCATCAGGCATTCACATTTGTGGTAAGCAAGCACCTCTAACTAAGCATTGCAACTAACATCCATCACTTTCCTTGTTCGCCATAGGATTTCTCAAGGGAAGACAGGAACAAAATGCATGTAAAAGAAGAGTATACCAGACACTCTGACCATAAACAAGCAGAAAATAAGCCACTTCTTTGAATTAACACTGCATAATTTCTAATATCTCAAGATTGTTCATTGTCTAATATTTTTTTGTTTTGTTTTAGTTTTTTTTTTTGTTGTTGTTGTTGTTGTTTTTTTCCTCTGACCAGTGAGGAAATGTTTTGATTCGCTGTGAAATAAAAATAGAAATGGTCCAGAAAATAAAAGGTCACAAAAGCTGAGTGTTTTCTGGTATGGTGTTCAAAGAAAAACAGCAGCTGACAGGATGCAAAACAGATATATTGGCACTGTGGCACATAGGCAGCTATTCTTGAGTCACACAGAAAGCAGTAGCAAACAATGAGTATCATAATAAAGAATCTTAAAAAATAATCTTGCTATCTAAGCATACAGACAGTCTTGTTCTGGAAGTTAGAGTAGATCATATTATGATGGAGAAGCAACGGCATTTACTGGCTTTTCAAGGAGAAGTGCCATCCAGGAGAACACATTTTAACATAGGTCCATACCAAACACTGCACGGAGTGCATCTTTCTGGTTTTGTAATGACAGGAACACCCTAAAACCAGGAGATAGCCCATGGGTTTTTCCCGTGCAATTTTAAAAGGCCAGGACTTTACTGCAGATCAGTAAAATAAAAGCATGTTTCTTTCATTTATTGCATGGAGCTTGGAAGGGCTCAAGTAATATTACACATACAGGCACAGAACACAAATGATAGAATCATTTAGCTAACTGAGAACTCTGGATCTAAACTACCTCCAAAAAAAAAAAAAAATCAGACTTCTATAGTCATAGTTTCAAATTACAGAACAGAAATAGCGCGACTGACTAACCACACTGACACAAAAATGAAAATAGTTATTTCTTAAGCAACTTTTCCATGCCAGTTTTAGAACAATGAGCTCAGATAACATCAAGAAGACATGGGAAAATGCTGTACATTTCAAAAATAACTAAACACTGTAGAAGACACTAAGGTAAGTTACAGAAAACAATGTAAATAATGAAATAGTCACAGAAAGCACAGACAGGCAGAAATGAGCTATGTCATATTTAAGTTGGAGAGAAACTAATTTAAGTATAGTGAAGCTAATGTCAGGAAAATTAATTCCTGACATTTTCTCAAGTGTAAGCACTCATGAGCAAGAACATTTCAGTCCGTAATATTAAAAACAAACAAACAAACAAAAAAAGAACGTCCTGCAACAGATGAACCCTTTCACTTGGAAACTTGAATTAGCCCCCACATTAAGGTGTATCACTGAGATGTAGTAACCTCACCAAAACATTCCATGATTCCATATTACTCAAGAGAATTTAAATTTGAATCCCATTTTTCTCAAAAGTAAAAAATACACTTCTTCCCAACAGTGAAGGTAAAGAAGATAGCACAGGGGAAAAAAAAAAAAAAATAATAATGATTTTCTATTAGGTCTAAATCCACATTAAAAAAAAAAATAGTGATTTAGTTAGTAGAAGGAATCATCAGCTAGATGAGCTGGATGGTTAGCTAGATGAGTGAAAAGCTATGTTTATGTGTTCTGACTGCCATCTAAAACACCTACATCTGAAAAGTGCTAGATGTATGATGAGAAAAGTTGATATCTGAAACTGATAAAAAAGATAGATTTACTTGACACTTGCTGATCAGTTCTCCATGGAATATCAGGTTTTTAAGAGGTGTTATGGCAGCCCTGTTTCTCAATCATGTAAAGCTAAAGACCATTATGAGTCAGAAAAGGAATTTGGAATCAAAGACTTTTGGATTGCACTGTCTACCTGTGTGCTTATAATCCAGTTCAAACAGATCTCTCTTTCCTAGTTAATATAGAAGTGAAAAAATCATAAAATCATCAACAAACTAAAAAAAAAGAAATCTACACCACAGAAATTTGAAATAAACCCAAACTTTCTCCAAGTTCCTTGCCAGCTCTGTCTATACTAATTCAAGTGAAGCAAAACTTCTGTCTTTTTACATGGCAGTTCAATGTAGACTCTTAAAAGAATATCAGAATAAGCTTTGAGAATGTGCCACTCTCCCCTTCCTGAGAGAAGTCACAGCTATGTAAAATGTCAACTAAATACAAACTAAAGACAACAAACTTTATCTGAAATTATGTCTAATATCTCTTGTATTTGTCCAGTTCTGAGCAACACAAATTGAACACTCTTAAATTTCTGCCCCACATAGAATATAATATTAATGTAATTTTCATGGATTTTCTGCCTATTTTTTCTTTCAAGGAAAATTGTTTAAATTTGTCTTGACACAATTTGAGTTTTGTTGTAGCTAAAGTGAATAAACCTGTAAAGTAACTGCAGTTACTGGTATCTACAAGATATGCAATCAATGTGCAATTTGATTAAAATCTGATGCAAAGACATGAGTTCTGGAAATCATCTTAAAACAAACAGCTTATGTTTATAAGGATGAAATACCTTTAGCAACACTTGTGACCTAAACTTTCCCTTTTTTTTTTTTTTTTTTTTTTTTTTTTTTTTTTTTTTTTTGTAAAGACCTCAAGTAACTTAAAGAAATTAGGCAACTGAAATGCTGTTTGTTGAGTGTTCTGTGAAGTGACAAAAGTAGTGATTATAGTCTGTGGGGGTCTTGACTACACAAGGTTTCTGGACCCTCAAAAATCTGTTAGGAATCACTTCTGATAGTTGTAAGAAGATGCTAACTCACTGACTCCATTGCCAACAGGGTAGCTGGAATCCCCTGGTGGTATTGTCTGCTAGACTAATAGATATTTAGAAAGCAAATTTGAAAGACTGGACACTACACAACCAAGCAAAAGTTTTCTTACAACCAAAAAAATACTGAAAGTACTTAGATCTTCCCATGTGAAATCTGGAATGTTCAACTGGATGGAAGACATTTCCCACATTCACTTCACTGATTTAGAATGTGGCTGTGAATCTGAGAAGACAGCAATCTCTGCTGAATTTCACAAACTCAGTGCACTTTCTGTAGGCAGCAACCATGTCCTTAATGAGCATTTCTCTATCCTGGTTGCCTTCAACTACTACTTTGGATTTCAAGATAGATGATTCTGCTTTCAGAATACAGACTGGGAGCTGCAGATTATTCACCTACCTCAGATGTATAAGTGCTGTGAAGAAAACCCATATTCCAGCAAACTTTCTCCACCTTCTCTAACTGGTTTTTGGTTAGAAAATTCTCCTGGCAGAGAGATGACCTTAATTTCCTTTATATTCTACTGATGTTTCAGTGGATCAGGTTTGTGGCAGGCAGGAACATAACCAAGCTCACATTCAGTAAAGACAACTGTCAATTACACAAGGATAAGAAAATAATGTAAGACATGTTGTACTTTATCACTAGATAAAAACTAAAAAAAAAATGAAAGGCAGCCTATAAAGAAAAGCAAAAAATCATAAATCGCTATTAAGTGGTACAACACAACAGAAAGACCATATCTGATGAGACCAGCATTGTAACTGAAACTTTTAGGAAAAAAAACAAATTAATTGTTTATGAAAATAGTTTATATTCTTTTACTTATCTTTCTATTAACATCTCTTCATTTTCAGAACAAGTCCACTTTTCCCTACAGCGATTTCTTCCGGGAAGAAAAGGGGAGAAACTGCACTTTAGCTTAGAATTCAGCAGGGTTTAAGTCCAGTAGTGAAAGATTCCAAGGCATTTCAAAACATTTATGACACATCTGCAGTAAAATTTCTTTGACTTAAGATCTTTTACAGTACTGTGTACAGCTAAGACATAGCCAGGGAGAAGAACCTCTCCTAGTGTGCACCAAGTCAAAATCCTAGAATTTAATGTGTTAATTACAAGGCTGCTCTGAAGCAAATGTAGAGCAGACAAATGGTGATACACAGATCTTCTCTGCAATTATTTAAGAATACTTGGTAATAAAGTCACGCATGAGACGAAACATTGTAGGCCCACTCATGGTACAGAAGTGCTTCAGTTAGCTCAGAGCCTACTGGGATGTGATACAAAATCCATGCTTCAGACACTTAATATCTCCCCACAAAGATTACAACTGAGTTAACTATATTAATAACCATTTCCCAAAATAGTTTGCAAGCTTTTTCTTATGCTTCTATCTACAAATTAATTTTAGTTTTCTCATTATAGATTCATGAATTCTGTGGCCAGAAGCATCACTGTAGTAATCTGTGAATGAGGGGCAGAACACATTTTCACTCAGCTTTTCAAAACACAGATCTACAGAATAAAGGCTAAGGAGCACTCACATATGAGTGAGCATTCCATACTATCCTTCTATTAAAGAGAAAGGGGGAAAAATTAGACCAGAACTTCATGTGTAGTCCAAACAATCTATTGAGAAATCAGCAGCAGTCAAAAGGACAAAGAGATAAATGGGCTTAGAGGACAAGATCTAGATTAGAGGCTTGTTTTAATATTCCTTGGATTTTGTCTGTATTTTTTTTCTCATTTAGGCTGTAGTATCAGCTCAGGAAACAGATACCACAGTGTGAGACAAGAAGATTCAGTAAGATTAAATAGAGGCTGAATTATTTTCTATGTTTGTGCAGTATTTCAGAAATAGCGTATTTCCAGGGGAAAAAAGAAAGGGCAACAAAAGCCATTCTGACCACTACAAATGAGAAAGATAATCAATTATCCAAACATAGAGTGTTCAACTCACAAGGCCCTATCTAGTACAAATACTGGAGATTTTCTGCTTGATAATTAAGGAATTTTTGTTGAAGAAAGACCTCCCAGATCTTATACTCATGCCACCTGTTCACCACTTCCATAAATTTTAATTATTCCAGATGCTGCCAATTCTGCTCTCTAGTAGCATGTCATACACCTGAGCAAGACACCTCTAGTCACCTCATAAGTTGTGTTCTGGGGTCAGGCTATTAAGACAACAGTGAAAACCACATTCTGATTTTAATATAATGTGGAATTGGTTTGGTCCCAGCCAGTAGTTATGTACTTGTTCAAAGAGGCTTGCTCACAAAAAGTGAGAAAACTCATGGGTCAAGATGAAAAACAATTTAATGAGAGAAGGAAACAGAAAAATAAACAAGTGATGCATAGGCAGTAATTTATCATCAACAATCAGATCAACACTCAGCCAATCTGTGAGCAAGAGACATCCTGAATGGTAAAATCCCACTCTGTTGATGGCAAGATGTCATACAATATGGAACACCCCTTTGGCATGCTTGGGTCAGCTGTCACAACTGTCTCCTCTTCCAGGTTCTTGCTTACCCTCAGCCTATTTGCTGAGAGAGCAACAGAATGAAAGTGAAAGCCACAAAGTTGCGCAAGCACCATTCAGTAATGGATGACACACTGGTCTGTTATCAACACTCTTTTCAACACAAACCCAAAACACAGCATCATAAGGAGCGTTACAATAGAAGTTAACCTCATCCCAGCCAGACAATACAGCAGTGAATATACATGTTTATTTTACACTCTTAATATACAGCCTTGATTGAGTTTATACTTGATTTCCTGTAGCAGACTGTTTTAAACCTGTACCTGCAATGCAAAACAGAGCTTCCCTGCACACTAAAAGGAAGAAAAATAAAAATTTATTCTTCGTTTTTTCCTTCATTCTCCACAGCATCCAGCAGAACATACAAGTTCAGTCCTTTATAAAACACCTACTCTGGATCTCAGTCTTTATCCAAAAACAGTTCTGTTATAATCAGGTTAGAACTTTTTCCTGACTATAACCTACACAGCTTTGCTTAAAAGGCACACAACGGAATAGAATTAATCATTTAAATGATACTTAGATTTGTTTGCTATCCATTTTTATTTATAGATACAACTGAAACTTGTACTCATGATTCTAGATATGAAAATTCTAATACCAAATTTAGCATCTGTGTTTGAATAACAATACCTTTCACAGTGATTGCAATGTACTTAATACATCATTTTGAACTATAAAAAACAGCAGAGTAAATATTAATCATACAAATGAAATACTTTTCAAATACGGACTTTTTTTTTTTTTTAAACATTAGAGCACAATTCCATCTCTTTATTTTAAAAAAAACTCTGATCATAAAGAAAATTTAGACCATTTAATAACGAACTAACAACTAAACACACAGAAAAGAATAATGGAAGAAACAAAAGCCACCAGCAGGATATCAGCAGAACAATGCGAAAATCTTTACGTTTTTTCATTTATCTTTATTTTTGTGAGATGAAATTTGGAGTCTATAAAACTTATTTTTTAGAAACAAGATTCTGAAGTCTGATTTTTAAATAGTTAAGTGATTTTTATTTATTTTTTTTTTTTTTAAAATCAAATTCAAATAATGAATCACTTTTAAGTTTCCTTTTTCATTCAGTCAGGAATTCACTTAGCACACTTTGCTTTAAGCATGTGCTTAATTGTTGAGAAGGTATCATCAGGCTTTTAGAATTCGGTCTCAAAATTTTATTCCTATGTACTTTCAGAAGTGAATGGAATGTCTTATGAGCTAAATATTCATTTATCTTCCCTAGGTGCTGCCACACCAATACCATCTTGAAAGAAATGAAACACTGAATTTGCAGAGATGAATGAAGATCCTGAATTGAGAATTCATGTTCACAGTAAAGTTACCATAGAAGAGAATCTTTAGACTATGAAGATTTAACTGAGGATAGGTTTAACAAAGCATCTTGAGAGATTTTTGGTGCCTATGCTATTACAGGGCCAACTTCCATCCACCAGGTCCTCAGACCCTATCTGTTAGGCAGAGATAAATGTTTTCCCATGGAAATGAGGCAGTAAATACTGGCATTTGTGAGGAGTCAGGGACCCAAGTCAGAAAGTACATAGAAGGCTGCAGGACAAGGCTGTGAATAAATATCTAGAAGCCAACAAATAACAGGAGTAAGGATAACTTAGATAGGATGGAGAGAGAGAAGGGTCAGAAATGTTCAGAAGTATAGCTACTACACAATACCAAGCTGCTAGCATTTTCTATCTGAATATTCTCAGTACTTAAATTATTAGTATAAGAAAATGAATAGCAATCCAGCTACACTAAGAATTAAAAAAAAAAAAAATCTTAAATTACAGACCTACCAAAGCACAGATAGAAATTTTTCAATTACGTAGGAATTTAATGCAGATAATCTGTTACAGATTCATTTAGCCAAAATTCTGTCACAGTAACAGGGCAACAGACAGCAAGAGAGATGAGTTGTAGCAGATGTAGTTAAGGAATTCAGGTCCTGATTTTTAAAAATTTTTAATGCCTCCATAGGAAGTCCGAAGAAGATCTTGACAACTCTATCACTTCCTGGGTAAAATGTAAAGCTATTCAAATCAAAGGATTTATCAGGTTTTTTTTTTTTTTTTTTGTTTTTGTTTTGTTTTTTAAGTTTTCCCTATACAGTCAAAAGGCATTTCATATACTCAGAGATCTTTTGGGAGCATGAAAATCTCACCGAACATAGATCACTAAGTAATTTCTAGATACTTAATGGACATCTGTATAGTAATCTGGTATGCAAAGCATTCTCTGATGAAGACCCATGTTTCCCACTTTCTTAAACCTGAAAGACCACAGGTCCACACTTTCCAGCTCCAAAGCATGATCTTTATCCTTTCAGTTTAAACTACTGTTTGATAGAAACATTCTTCTTCTGGAAACAAAGAAACAAACACATACATAAAACTCAGAGTATCAGAAAGATGGCAAGCAAGAGGATGCACTGCAGTTGGACAGAGGAAGGTCAGAAGATGAGACTCCAGAGGCTAGAGGCCGATAATGATGGCTGGATTCCATCTCAGAAATCTAAGTTCTTTTAGGAAGAACCTCTTACATTTTAGGAAATATAATCTGTTAGGACAATTAACTTGATGAAGCTGTGCTTAATTTTCCATGCTTAACTCACCTCAGCAGCATTAAAAATGGTTTCTAGTCTATTGCCAAGTGCACAAACATAACTAGTAAAAACTCTCAAGAGGATCAGGATTCCAATGCATGCTTTTGTGCACTGTATCAAAATTCTAAAGACCCATATTCTGTTTTTTTTTTCCTCCCAGTATTCCTAATTTTTTTTATTTTTTTATTTTTTTTTTTTTATTATTATTTTTATTTTTTTTATTTTAAACTGAAGCTTCAGTCTTCTATCCTTCATTTCCAGATTCCTCAGTAGTTTCTCCTACTGACTTGTGCCTGCTTACGTATACTTCCCTAAAGGGTTTTGTCCTTAGATATCTACTACCACTACCTTCTAGCAGTTCCTCAGTATTTGCAGGCAACTCCTGCAACAGACTGCAGACCCTACATGTCTTCTGTTTTAATATAAACAGCAGAAAAGAAGTAAAGGCTACCCCTGTTTCCATAACCCTAGGAGCCTATGGGCTACAACTCAGGAATTGTGACCTGCACTCTGTGTGCACTATAGGAAAAAAAAACAACACCATCTGGAACTGCATTTTGATTTGCCTTGACACCATGCTACTTCCACCTCCTCTCCTTTCCAAACTTCCTTTTTTCTTCCTTTTTCTTCAGTGGTGTGCTGAACCATAATAAACCAAGAAAGGTTAATTCCTACAAAAAAAAAGTTAAGTGCAACCCATTTATTTTTGGCTGGAAAACTGTTGTAACATTTGATGCACTGCAGCAGCCTTCTTGCCAGAAATAATGAGAATAACTGGCACTTACTAAATGTTAAGAATAGGTCAATATCTTTCATGAAATAAAAAGCATTGAACCTAAAACCACTGCAAGTATCTTGGAGCTGATGGACAGCCTTGAAACCTTTACATTCTTGTTACTTAGTCTCCCTTCCAAAACATAAGAAAATACAGTACATAACTTTTATAAATTTATATCGGTTTTCAATCACGAGGTTCTGTATGTGTCTGGGGTTGCAGATTGCCTCTGGAGTGCTTGACAGTACTCTTGATTACTGATAGTGGCTGAAAACTTGTTGTGAAAGCTGCAATTAAATTACATCACCTGCTACAGACACAATACTACCTTTGGCAGAATCAGAGTTGCATGACGACAGCAGAGTATTCTTTGTGGAATCAAAGCTATGATAAGTTTAGCATAGCAGAAGATATGCCAACTCAGTCCACAGTTGATATTACCATTATTTTAAGCAGTCTTAAAGAAGTATTCATGTAAGTCAATCACTACTTGTGAAACCTGTTAGAAAACTCACTAAATGGATACTCAGTGCTCCCCAAATTCTTGAAACTTTTAGTTAATGGTGCCTTACTGCTATTATATTTAACTTAAAGTGACTAATGTCAAATCAGACTGCACTATCTGTATGACACTTGCTCATACTCTGTATAGCAACAATCATGTACACTCCCATTCTTCAGATTTCTAATATTATACTACGTCTTGTGCTAAGATATACTAAGATTAAGGCTTTACAGTAGATTTTCATGCTAATTAGCACCAACCATATTCATTTCAATTTTAATAAACTGTTTTGTTTTTTTTTCTCCACTAGCAATGAATATCATCACTTTCAATGTACATAATAGCTATGGACAAAAATCCGTAGTCTCCCTGCCTTCCTCCTTGTTCTAGTTATGCTGAGCTGTTAGAACAGCTTACAATTCTTTCTTGAAATAGGTAGATTGTTTGTGACACAGCATAACCTCAAATCTGAAACTTCTCTGCTGTTTGAAGGCTATTATAAACGTTGCAGCAATCTTCTCAAAGGATTGGGGGGATCAAAGGAGCCACAGGTCTTTAAATTTCTTAATATTTAATAAATTTGCAGACATTGTTTTGAAGGACAGAATTATTGAACTACATAAATGAAGTTTTCTTTTCAAGATGTAGTTGTTTTGCGAAGTCTTGTTCTACAAAACTCTTGGCCTGCTTAGATGGGTCAGCACGCATGTGGGCAATATGGTATAATCTGCTGGGGCTTTTAAGTTAATTATTTAGCTGTAAGATCAAGGAAATTCTTAATACGTATAGGTAACTGTTAAGAAAAAGGGATATGAATGTAAAACAAATAGTCAATTCTAGGAGTTGAAGGACTTCTTCAAAACAGAAGTCACCACTGAAATTGCACAAGAGTGTATAATGAGCTGTGCTGTTCAGAACGCTCAAATACCATCTGGAAAAAAAGTATGGAGTAAGCTAAAGTTTACTGATGACACAACACCACTTATTAATTGTATTGTATATTTAGTCATGCTAGCTTTAATGAAGTAATGTAAAATTTATAGTACAGGCATGATCTCACAGAAGGAGGACATTATGAGACCAAAACACGGCAGTAGGCACCAATGTCACCATTCACAAGTAACTACAGAGTAGTATGAAAAAAGTAGCTTGGTGTTTAACAGCAGTCACAAGGCACATGAAATGCTAGGGGTTGAGAGCTATTAATTGTACAAATTACCTCTGTGTGTTTCTATGCTATACCATTTTGCAGTTTGCAAAAGCAATCACAGAAAAGCTACTAGTTATCCAGTATCATTAACCAAATATTTCTGTGCAATTTTTAGTATCCTCCATTCAGTAGGCATCCACATAACAGCAGCAGGATTAGCACAATCAGAAAATATTACAAAAAGATTACTCACCCATCTCCAAAGATCAGGCTCTCAGAAAAACACAAAAAGGAAAAACTTCCAGAAAAAAAAAAAAACACAACCTTTCAGAGTGGCAGTCACCTTTAAATGAGGTCTAAGAGAGGTGGAGCCAACCTTTACCCCTTCCTGTCACATAGGTGAATTGCCTTCACCTGTGCTCCCAGGGCTGACTGGGTCCTTTCCCCAGGTGCTCCAGCAGTGGTTCAGGCTATGACTCAGCAGTTCCCATACAATACATCAAGAAGTAAACAAAACTATGTTTTTGATGGAAAACTCTCTTGCAGAGAAAATCTGTGACAGAAGTTAGCATATATCCAGTTCACTTTTTTTTTTTTTAAATATGCTTTTCTTCAATTTCATCCAATTCTGAAAAAACAGGTTGAACAGCATATAGAAAAACTCATTCTCTTTTTTTCACCAAGGTCCATAAATTGTTAATGCCTGAGTATTCCCAAGAAATTCTGTTATCGGTGTTAATTTTAATCACAGACATGAGCAAACTTCAGTTGGATGTCTACAGAGTCCAAAATTAACAACTCAACTCTTTGAAAGGCTAGATAATGGCAAGACAAGGGTAAATGGTTTTAAATTGAGGGAGGAAAGATTTAGGTTGGATGTCAGGGGGAAGTTCTTTACAGAGAGAGTGGTGAGGTTTTGGAACAGGCTGCCCAGAGAGCTGGTGGATGCCCCATCCCTAGAGGTGTTCAAGGCCAGATTGGATGGGGCCCTGGGCAGCCTGGTCTAGTATTAAATAGAGAGCTTGATGGCCCTGTGGCAGGGAGGTTGGAGATTCATGATCCTTGAGGTCCCTTCCAACCCTGGCCATTCTGTGAACATATATATTCCTAAAATACGAACACATTTGCACCATTAGAAAATGGATTTGAAAAATAATCTGTCTACTCACAACACCAGCCATACAATTCCTGTGTACAAATTTTAAATTATAGTTGTTTGCTCCAAAGAAGCAGATATAATGATGGAAGACAAAAGATCAGCTTATTTACTTTTGCAAGAGGTCAAGAAGTTGTATCCTTTTCTGAGATCTCAGAAACCAAAACAGCTAAGATGGCCTTAGACTTTCTTGTTTCTTTTGTGTTTTCTCGGTGGAATTTTCTACAACAGTCCTATTGTCCTTTAAATACTAGATTCTAGCTCTAAAGTCTTAAAGATATCTTTCAACAATTCTATTTCACAGATTAAAACAATCAAGTAAACAGGAAAATGCCAAAGTGGGTAAAACACTTGTATCCTAAACTGCATGATAAATTCTAATATGAATAAACATACCATTCGTACCGCCTTCTACATTATTTAGCTAGTTTAACAAATGTAAATTAAGTACTTGAAGTCAGCAAAATTAACTATAATAGATGAGGCTTACAAATGAGTAATTCTGTACAGCTGCCATTTGTTCAATATTATAAAAGTGCTCTTAATTTGATTTAACACATCTCTGAAGTGATTTCTATAGATTCTATAGATTTATTATCTGAATTTTCTTTTTTTTTTTGCTTACACTAGGGGAAAAAAAAAAGAGTCAATTTCACTTGGAAATTTTAATTTATATAGGCTGTTATATAAGTCTATTCTGTAGTGCTTTATGATGCAAGTAACAGCAACATGAGTGAACAGGGTTCTATGATAATTAGGGATAAATGGATATATCTCAGTGGCAAACATTCAGGTTTTTGTTTTGCTTTCCTTTTATGTTCCCCACAATATTGGTTACTCTCCTATTGATGATTTTGAAAACCTAGTCAAGTGCAAATGATTGTGTGATTTCTTAATCAGAGATAGTCCCTCAATCAGTACTGGTTAGTTTCAGTGATTTAGCACTCTTCTCATAGTATGGATGTAAGCACTCCAGCTATTTAACTAATAATGCAATCATCCCTAATCGTATTTCTGGATTCAGTAGATCCCATATAATCTGGCTTCAATTAAGCTTACCTCTGTCATTGTGTGATAAACATTTTTCTGGCCACAGAGAAGTCTTTCAAACTTTTATATAAATCTTATATTTTAGTTCTACCTAAAAGGATCATTAAAAAAATTAAAATAAATAGGGAAAAAATTACCTTTCTTGTATTTGAGGAATAAAACTTGAAAGCATAGTTACAGAGAAGTTATTGTGTTCAACAGTGGGAAGATCCTTTTTAAGAAGAATAGACAGAGAGAACTTTCAGTTAAAATTTATCTTATGCTGGTTGGTTACTAACAAAAAGCAATTATGCTTATTTGATTTTAATCCATTAAAAATCATACAATAATCAATAAATATCTTAATCACATAAGGACAGTCTCAGAAGAGTTCAGCATCTGTTTTCATGTAACTTTTGGCTCTTCAGGGAGGCCATTGATGCATAATCTTTAAGGCCTCTAGTAGATATCTATAAGGACAGCAAATCAAGTACCAAATTCCAAAATATTCTCAGTAGGGCTCACAAAATCCTTTTTAATAAGCTCTTAATCATTCCATGAAATAACTCAATATGACCACATGGCAAAAGACAGGAGGAAAAATCATGGCAGTAAAACAAGATGTTATTTCACTCAAAAAGGGAAGGTTTCACTCTGAGTACTATCTTGTGTGCAATTTAATATAAAGCCAAAAGATATAAACATTAACTAGCACAGGAACTAAAGCTTTCATTAATACTATTAACTATTAAACTCGAATCTGATCTTTTCCAGGTATTGGAGTCCCATAGCTGTTGGGCAAAAATAATTCTCCCTCTTTTACTCATTTATTACAGTTTCCCAGATCATTAATATAATTAATTTTATCTTGTTTTGCCTCTTTTTGATAATGCTCTTTAACCCTATGAGAAACTTTAGACATTTTGCATAATGTGGTTGTGGTTCCACAACCACCACATTTTTGCTGCAGCAATAGAGCAAACTTGAAAGCTAGTCTCAATCAACTCCATGACTGCTAAGAACACAACCACACTTTATGTGGTGGTTATGTAATTTTTTATTTCTGAAGTTAGTTCCAGCAATTAGAGAAAATGTCTTAAAGGCTAAGACTAATCTGCAAAGAAAAAAAGAGAAAGAAAAGAAAAAAAGTTATATCTATAAAACCCAACTAAACCAAAGGCAAATCTAAACAGCTAGAGGTCATTTTGTGTTATGAAAGTCTGCTGCCTATATTTGAGCATGGACATTTGAGTCATATTCTATGCAAGATGGCATGTTTTACATATAAAAAACATTTACCAAATTACTCTTCTTTTCAGCCTTCTGCTCATACTACTTCTCTATAAATAAAAATAAATATATGTAGGTCACTCTGAAAGCAACGCCTCCTATTTATATCCATGGAAACCACAATAGATACAATGAGTTCAATAATACTGCTTTATAGAGCAAATTCTAATTAGAAAACACTATCTTTCAGTGTAGTCATCACTACTAGCGATGTATTTTCACCTGCAATGAACAAGAGCCTGCACACAAAGCTCATAAAAATCTCCGCAATGGGAGGTGACCCACTGTTGTTACTGCTGAAATGCACTACCCACACCTTGCTATGCTCACATTCATTATTTGGTCTCCATAAATGTTCAGCAAACATCAATGAATGTCAGTGCGTGCCATTATTTCTAAATAATGACATTCATTGACACATTTTTACTTCATATGCACACTTCCATGTAGATGCCATTTTGTCATGCTGCCTCTCAGCTGTCGTCTATCTAACATCAACAAAATGTAATGAAATACTGGTGGATAATTTCAGCTTCTACTGCCATACCACCAACATTTGCCTCTGACATTGAGGGCCAACATAATAAAACAGGAGGCATTACTTTCAGAACATATCCATATATGTATGTACCTAACACATTTTACTTTACTTGTACAGATTTTTCACAAATGTGTATTTTGAGGCCATAATGCTAACTATAGGGCTAGTACATGGTGATTATCTGTTATCTTCATTTATTAAATGTTTGTGTGAAACATAGTTACGCACAGTCACGTTTCTGAAAAAAATACATTAATATGGAGACATAGGCCATTTCTAGCAGCAATGTCTCTACTTAAAAAGTTGGCCATATATTATCTAAGTTTTCATTTTGTACTGCAGTCTGTAAACACCTCATAGACATTTTTTGTATCTGTAATCGTCTCTTACTGCTTTACTGAAAAATGCAAGACAAAGTCATATTTGTTACCATCAGTTGTACAGATTCAGATACAAAAGCAGAGGGAGAAAATAGTGGATATTTGTGTTTGGGTGCAGGGCTCTGTCATACAGACCATCACCTTCACTCATGGTCAAAAAAATATATATGTTTTGCGAAAGACCTACTGAAGTGGGAAGGTTTATGGTTGCTTCCTTAATATTATGTGCTTTTCTATGCAGTGAGTTTCAGCAGTAAGAATGAAGTTTCTTACTGTTGCATTAAGATTTTTGCACACAATTAAGAAGATTCTTTTATAGTCTGGAAACACTGATAATTATATTTTGTACACTCTGCACCAAATCCATAGCACTCATTTGACACACAAATTCTCCCATAGTAGTAATGAAGAATAACCAGAGCCATGCTGCATCGAGAGGGACATTTTTTCAGGAATTAGGAATTACTGAGTCTCTGAAACTATATGCAGTAGACATAATAGCAGTAACAACCATCGGTCTTGTGAATGACAGTGACAAGTGTTGCTCAGAGCTTTAAGTAACATGAATGTCAAAAAACACTCAGTCTCTTACAAAGTGGTCAGAAATCACACAATGGGATGCATATATGACCCTGGTATAATCAATCATTCAAATGTATTTCTTCTACATGCCAAAAATTCATTGAGAAAGATGAGGTATATTTACCCTCAGACAGAAATCTGACACAGCTGAATAAAAAGTATGAAATACCCAAACAACCATAGGCACACTATGACAACTTTTGAATTTTTACAGAAGCTAAAATCTCATTAGAAAGTTTCTCATTAGGAAATCACTTATACTACTGGAATTAATATGTTGTTGTGAATGCTATAAATTGTGAGAAAGCTTTGAATATGTGTCAGACAAACACACGGAGTTTTATCATGTTTAAAATATTTGGTTTCTGAAACTGAGACAGGGTTCCAAGTTTTTTTAAAAAAAAATTCTTAATGGAATGTTATGGAATTCTTTTTCTACCTTCTACCACATTTGTTAAACAAAACTAAATTGTTGTGGGAACTAGATTCCTTACCGCTGCATCTGCTTACTAATATGCTCCTACATGAAACTACTGTGCAAGCTCAGTGTCCTGCAAGGTCATAAATAACAAAAATATAAAAGAAAAAATTATTCTGTCAGCATCTAAAAATAATAAAATTAACAGTCTGTATTTTTATTTTCTAAGCAAGCCTTCTGTTCCAATCTGTAATACAGAATGTCTTCCAAATTACAGGACATAAAGCATGTTTACAGTATATTCGAATTTCTGAAAGTATTCAGACAACTTTTTCCTATTTATGTCATTAGAGCTTTGTATATTTAAGTTGGATTACTCATGTGCCTGGTCCCTCCTACTCTAAGCAGTATTGGGACACATTTTTTAATGAAGATAAACTGCCCACAGATATTTTTTTCTACTAGCAAGTGTTTAGCAAGTTTTTTCTACTAGCAAGGGAAAATAATTTCAAAAATTTCAGGACTATATTCTACAACACCTACCCAAACTCATTATTGTATATAAATGTACATATTTCTTCTTCCAAGTAAGGTAGCTTATAAGGAAACTCATTTACACTGACAATACGTTTTCTTCCTCAGAATTTCAGCCCCCTATTAAAGGTGAATATTTGCAGTGTTGCTTGCTGCATTTTAGTATTATGTAAGCTTGACAGAACTTTTGAGTGCAGATCAAAACTGAGGCAACTTCATAACATTCTGGCAATGATAAGAAGTCTGAAAATGAATATGAATGTGATGTACCCACTTTATGCTGTCACAGTGATATAAAGTGGTCTCAGCATAAATGAGAAATCCTACAGAATTTGAATGTTTCTGTACATAGCAACTCAGAGGCCTTATAAAACTAGTATCATTGTAATACAAAAAAGAATCTGTAGCAAGAGCTTACAGGTTTTATCAACCATACATATGTAAAGGATAGGCTTAATTATTTTTCACTAAATTATTCTCAAAAAAAATACAGAACAAGTAAATACATTTTGAACTTTTCTTTTAATACTCCAAATTATCAAAGAAAATTATTGAAACCTTCATATAAAGAAGTCGTCTATTAAAATGCTTTTATTATGAAAATCTCTATCAGTTTCTGACAAAATATATACTATATACTATATATATATACTATATACTATATTCTATATTCTATATACTATATACATATACTGTTATTATGACAAACACAACAAATCTATCTTGAAATTAGCAAAATTCTCCAGAGCTCTCTAATTCACGGAAACGTTTTAATTCATTATAATCTATTTGAACAGTCTCATTTTATTTGGAGGTAGCTACTCTTATTACTGTAAATTCATGCACATTGTCAAAAGTTGTTTTGAAACATCATGTCAAATGTTAACTTTTAAAGTTTCCCAAATTATTTGGTCTAAGCGCAGCTTTATCTAACAATGTTTCATAAAATACTGTGACACATTTAGTCTGCATATGTGCCGGATTAACAAACATCCTGCAATATTACTTGTATTACATTAATATAGGCTATGTACCCTAAGTATTTTAAAGAAAAAACATTGAATTATTTGTTACTCAGAATGTTCCAAAATCTGTCATATATATCATAAAAGTTAGTCCAGCCTGAAGACATTCATCCATTACTAAACTTCCTTTTGTTTACAGTATTAACAGAAAAATAAAAATAAAAATAATAATAATAATAAAAATCTCAAGATAATTAGATCTCTGTGTACAAGGATTAGATACCACAAGCCTAGAAAACACAGAGTTGGATTATTTGTAAATCAGAATGACACCCGAGGACTGCTCTTGGATCACAGATGAAGGCTAACCATTTTCCTGTCCTCGTTTTTATTCGGGGAAATTATAGGTGCCTCCATGCTCACTAGGAAATAAATGATGTTTATGTCTTTGAGCTATCTGTGCCATGTATGCTGTGGCAGTTGGCAGGTTTACTAACTGATTCCGAACAAGAGGAGACCTATTTAGCAAACATGTCAGATTTTCACAGCTCTCACCCTTAGGATGTTCCAGTATGGCTTTGCCAAATATCTCTGCTGTTTCTGTAGCGCTCCTTGCTTCAGCAGAGCACAAAAAGTTACTCTCCAGCACATGCTGCTGGATAGCAGCCCATAGTGAGGGCATTCTCAGGATAGTGTGAATAATCTGGATGTGCATAAGCACTCCCAGAGACTGGCTGGAAACTTCCTTACAGCCCACTACCCTTAGGGGCAACACTCTCTTTTTATTAACACGTGTTCTCTCAAGTATACTAAGAATAATTCTCAGTTTTTAGCAACCGTTACCTCATCCTTCATTTTCATCTGATTCCAAAGGACAAAAAAATCACAGAATATCCCAAGTTGAAAGGGACGCACAAGGGTCACTGAGTCCGACTCTCAGCTCCACACAGGACAACTCAAAAATCAAACTTTAAGTCTGAGAATAATGTCCAAACACTTTCTAAACTCCAGCAGCTTGGGGTTGTGACCACTGTCCTGTGGATCCTGTTCTCTGGTGAAGAACTAACACTCAGCTTGATCCTGCCCTGACACATCTCCATGCCATTCCCTCAAACCCTGTCACTGTCACCAGAGAGTAAAGATCAGTGCTGCTCTTCCACTCCCTTTCAGGAGTTGTAGGCTACCATGCCTCCCCTCAGCCTACTCTGCTCTGAACTGAGCAAAGCACATGTTCTCAGCTGCTCCTCATACATCTTGCCCTCTAGATTCTTCACCATCTTCATAGTCCCACTGTGGACACTCTCTAATAGTTTTATGTCCTTCTTATTCTGTGGCACACAAACTTGTACACAGTGTTCAAGATGAGGCCACACATTGCAGAGCAGAGACAAACAATCTCTTCTCTTGACTGGCTGCAGCAGTACGGGGCCAAAGTACCCTAGGAAGAGGGAGGCTCGTTGGTTGCCACAGAACATTTACCATCGACCAGAACTCCCAACTTTACAACAAAGAATATTGCAGTGGTGATTTGTTATCAGCCCTGCTCCTTGCATTACTGTGGGTCATTCTATAGGAAGTTTTCTGCTGACTGTTGTGAACAGAAGGCAACAATAAAAGTTAACTGGCATAGTATTTTTTGACAGCTGTTTTGTGACAAAATGGAATGAAGTATGTCACAAAGGGATTGTATGAATTAAACTGTTTTTCAGAGTTACCGTAAAAGAAAAGAACTGAACATGTAAGCCAGAGAAAGGATGTGCTGACTTAATGACATCTTGCACTAGAGTTCTTCTCACAGAATCTGTCATTCAGCTTATCACAATTTTAAAGATATAAAAGTTATCTAAAAGAAACACATGATGTATGTAGCCGTGTAGCAGTTATTATCAGATCAACTCTGAGTTCAATAAAGGCGTTTGAAGTTTTTGGGAGGGAATTCAGTGGATTTTATTATTATTATTATTTTATTATTATTATTATTTTTTAATATCAAGATCAGTCTGTTTGAAAATGATGTCTGTTAAAAGCTGGAAACTACAACAAAACAAGGTGACTGCTTTTACTTCAAACTACAAACCTGTGACTACAACCTTTCTCTCTGAGAATTAAAAAAAAAATGCCTCCAAAAACTGTCTCCAGATTAAGACCCTTGTTGAACAGATGACAACTCCAACAAAGTGCTAAACTAATGAGTTGGTAGCTTTTTAGAGGATATGTATTAATGTCTATTTAAACTAGAACTGTAAACATTCAGTGCATTCCCAATGAAGAAACCAGTTAAGACTTAACTCTCATCGTAGAGTTATCCTGCTATTTGTAAAGAACTGGTAGATATAAAAGACTGATAGAATAAAAGAGAAGTGCTTTTAGAAGTTCAGATACTGTACTTCAATATTACTTCATGAATCCTGTACTCTTCTGCTGCTGCAGTCAATTTGACATTTATTTTCTATTCAAATCCCACACCAACAAAGACTTATCACATGGAAATAATATAAAACAATATCTGGATGGATTAGGAAGCTGTCATTCAATTCATAATTACTGTGTTTTTCATTCCTTTTAGGCTTAATTTCATAGTGAAGTCCCTTAAAGTTTACTCTAAGAAACACCGCAGATTTTCAGCTCCGTGCCAGCTGCATGTTTTCATAGAAATTAACCATTTAATCTGTCTTTTTTCCTTTCTCCTAATTCAAAAATTACTTTCCTTCTTTAAACAATCATGGGAAGCAAGAGTCACTGATCTTTACTTGGTAACATTCATAATTTTCTAGCTTAGCCAGTATTGCATTCAACTTTATTATAACAATAATAATAATCTAGCATTTTCAGTGAATTAACCTCACAGTTCTTCAAACATCTTCCTGAGCTTTTGCTTTTTCTGTTTCTTGAGTTCAAGGATTAGAACCAGGATACAACACCATAAGGTATTTTAAAAACATATGGATATTCCCAACAATGCAGCAGACAATGCGAAAAGCAGATACAGGTCCTCTGTCTAATAGACTTGTACTCACTGGCACTATAATATTTTTGTAGTAACATGCTATTTGAATGAACAATGAAACAATGAACAATGAAAGTTATCGCATAAAAATGTTGGTTGAAACAAAATATTATTCACTAGAGAAACTATGCTGATACTGATTTTCCTCCATAATATAATTCAGTACTTGCTAAGAAAGTATTCATGACTGAATGTTCACTCTTACATGATTGACTTCCACTGTCAACTATCTTTTCTCCAACATCTATTTCTCTGCCATATTCTGTAGTGATTCTATCCCTATATCTAAAACAGTATACTAATTATTCTCAAGAAAAGTAACTCCATTTATCCTCCACCTAAATTTGCCACAGTTATCCCCGCCAAGGGATATTTGCTCTCTATTCACTGAGATGCTTCATAGTTGTGCAGGTACATCAGACTGACACCATCCCACCCAGAGGCAACATCTGGAAGATCCCATTATTAGAAGCTGCTCTATCAGAACAAGATAGCTCAGTCAGAGATTCAAGACAGTAGCTCTAAGCTATTTCTCATAAGGTATTTCACAAAGAGTGATATGTATGGTAATATTTTTTCCTAACATTTCACAGATCCTACAGCTCAACAGACTTTAGTAGGCCATTGGTATTGCCTGGAAGCAAAGATTTCTCATTATTTTACTGATTAAGGAGCTATCTCAGTGACTATGTTTATTTTTTTCTGCTAGCTTAATATAAGTCCTATTCACTATTGCTTTCCATATATATACCTATTTTCATTCCTTGAATGAGGAGTATTTAGAACTAAGATAAAAGTATCAGACAGATTTTGGCACATTCTATTTGGCAAAAGTTGACTTCTTTCTCAAGTGAAAAAAACAAAAAAATTAAAATATGTTGGTGAAATACAAACATGCTCATTACTTTTCTGGAAATTTCTGAGACAAAGTAATAAATAAAAATAGGTTTGCAGACTTCAAACCATAATTTCTAAAACATTCCCTTTATTATTTTTTAATTTCTCTCAACCTTCTGTCTCAGGCATGACAGCTACCCTTGAGCATTTATGCCTCTATTGTTTACTTCGAAGTATTCTTCACTGCATTGAAGAGCCATATGGAACTATTGTATTTGTTTTTAAATAAAACTATCAGTACCTCCACTCTTGTACTGCATGAAAAAAAAATAATTACAATAATGTTTTTCATTTCTTTTCCTATTTTAAACATTGTTCAAGATTGACTAACCAGAATAAAAACTTAGCTAAGGCATCAGAAGTATGATCTTAATCACATGGAAGTATTTCTCCTAAGTTTTAAGTCAAATATTTTAAAGGAGCAATTCAGATGCACACTAGAAGGAACATGGATCAAGCTTTTCTGCTTGACAGTACAGAAAATATACTATTTGAAGACAGTACAGAAAATACATTATTGGCAGTCAGAAACTGGCAGAGTATTTAAATGTAACATGTTCTGACTAAAAAGTGTTTGTGAAAATGACATTAATAAACTTTGATCACAGTCCTGAGAATTAGCAATAGAAAAGCTTCAATGTGGATACCAGACTGAGAATGATCTAAATGTTCTTTAGATTCCTGGGATTGTGTTTGGCTTTTGAACTCTAGTTTCCACCCTTAAAGTCTGTATTACACAAACACATTGCTTTGACAGAATTCCTGCTCAGAGAGGATAGAAACACTGTAGGGTATGAGCTCTAGTGTCACCAGTGCTTCCACAAGTCAAAGAGGGAGACCAATCAAATTGCTTCCCATAACCTTACTCTTATGGCTCTGATCTTGCGTATCAGTTCCTACATGCGTTTTAACAGCACCAAATTTGTTCTTTATCCAGCTCACAAAAAGCTATTCTACACCAGAGGTTACATGCTCAGTGTGAAGTCTCCAAGGGGGATCCAAAGCCTGAAAAATTTCCAGAGTCAAGCTGGACAGGCTTTTTTCTGCTTTCACTTGCACAACAGTTCCCACAGAAGAAAAGAAAAATTCCAAATAACCACTGTTACCCTGTAAAACAGCCATTGCTAATAAAAAGACATCAAAACTACATACTTAGATTAGAAAACCAAGTTACATTAAAAAACAAAAATAAAAGAATTCAGTGGGAGCACTTATAGGATGAACTAGAACTTGAGTAAGATGAATGCCATATACAGAGCTATCAGATTTTTAATACAGATACACTGTTTTGTTTGTGTATTTTTCACAGAAGACCAATGGAAAAGAGACTGTTCAGAAGGCTGATATGGATTTTTCTGACAACAGGCAAGACATACTTCTGTTTTATTTAAAATAATTCCTTCAATTTCTTTTCTTTTTTTTCTTCTTTCTTGTTAGTTGTATTGTAGAGTTGCTTCCTCATGCTTTGTGAAATTATTGATCGTATTTCTCAACTGCAAAATCTGGCATAAGTGAATCCATTTCTCATTTTGAAAAATCTCTAGTTGAAATGTTGTGTCATTAGTAGAGAAAAAAAGAATTCTGATGATTCGGATTATAAGACAAATATTTTCAGCATTTGTTGAACATATTTTTATCTCCATGGTGGATTTTTACAAGATCAGAGAAGCAACAGCAACTTCAGGCAGTTATTTGCAAAATGGTACACATCCTAATGCTTCAGAAGCCTGTCATGAGTTCACTAGTTCTCTGCTATATTAGATGGAATAGGTTTTCATACTGTTAAACCAGAAAACATTTACTTGAACTCTAAAGTCAATGTCTCTGTACATGTAATAGATTTCCCAGAAATTTTGTACATAAAATTTTTATCAATATTTTAGCCAATCTTATTTTAAGAGGCCCATAGAATTCAGTGAATAATATCCATGGGATATACCTATACTGATATGTTTTAAAGTGCGACATAACATATTAAAAACAACAGCCAAAAAAAGAGCCCTATTGAGAATAAAAGAACAAAGACCTAATTAACACAATAGCCTGCTTCTCCTGGATTCTTCAACCTTCTTCATTTATTAAATCTTGTTAGCAAAGGATCTGATCATGTATGCTTCGATTTGCAGTTAAGAAAGGCTGACAGACATCAGCCAGTGGGAAGACAGAGACAGCATACTGGTTACTGCAGCAGTCTTGGGAAAAGATAAACAAAACTGTATAAGTACACACAAAATGAAAGAACCTCTCTTGCTAAAGGAAAAAGCCCTTAAAGATGATCCTGGCAGGATGGTAGCATAAACAAATTAGTGGGAAGAAAAAAAATAAAAATCACACTGACAGGGGACCCAAAATACAGCAACAACAAAAGGGAATATTTAGTGATCAAACTAGATGAATCTTTGCTTTATTCTACCTGGAGGAGTAAGATTCAGAAGCCAGTAGTAGAAAGTGCTAAAGCAAACATGAGAGAAAGAGTCACTGCTCGTTCCAGGAAGTTTTGTAGACAGTATAACAGTTTGTTAGTTATTATCATAATGTAACAAAAGCTATGAAATAACCTTGTCAACCTTGTCATTTCAATTTTTTATGCATCAGCTTTGTTTTCCTGGATATGTCAGTAAATTCTTCTATCCATAACATATTGCCATAGGCTAAAAGCACGTAAAAGAGCTCTGCAACAAAAGTGTCACATTCAATAACAGTATGCAATAAACAACACTGATCTTAGTTACTTCTGGAGGTCTAGATTTATAGGTATTGCAGTACACAAATTACTTTAGCCGAGCTCCAGCTATGCCCACAAGGTTTTCCCAACTTTGGTCCTTCAGTGATGAGCATCGACAATGTTATCTCGATACCTGGCTAACAGATGCAAATGAAATTAGAAGAAAAGCAGAGGGGAGGAAAAACAAAACGAAACAAAATCAACCTGCTGGCCATATATGTCCACTCAAGGATTTGTTGTTGCCCTGAAGGTTGTACAGCAACAGCTCCTTGAAAAACACAGCTCAGCTCTGCATTTGGAAGGAAGTTAAGGAAGATATAAACATATCTTTGGGAACTATTCAGTATTTCCAGCTGTTTGGGTGGCATTACATCTACTCTAGTGTTCCCAGTTGCTCTTTTCAATGCTTCCTCGATACTGTTTTTTGAATTCGTTAAACACATAATCATTTACGTCCTCTAGCACATTATCCACCCTTTCAATTTCTCTTATAAGATCTACTAATCTGAGTTTATTTAATATAATTTTAAACATACTATATAATTTATTTAATATGACTTTAAATATTATATATATATATATAGCTTAAATATACATATGTTTATTTAAATTAAATATCCTTCTTCATTTTAGGCAGGAAATTTATGTTTAGTTTTAATACTAATAGCTAGATAATACTTCATGTTTCTAAGATCTCACACAAAAGAAGCATAGTTTGTTTGAACATTAACTTCAGTATATCATGCATATGCATCAGCATAACCTGGAGAGGAAAAAATAGTTTCAATGTTATTGAACCTTCATTTTAAGAACTTAAATAAGGAGAAATAATTCAGTTAATATAACAACTAAAAGCATTTAAAAGTTGTCTTTAAAAAAGTTTACAATGGCTGCTAAAGACAGACAAAAGAAATAACAGAGGATGGGAGCAGAAGGGAAAAAAAAAAAGATAAGAAAAGAAATCAACTGTTCACAGCATCAGTGGAATGAGGAAGTTCCAGTTCGTTGGAACTTCATGTTCTTCATGCTTCAAGGGCTTCTAGAATAACAAAAAATTGTGCATGCTTTCTTTGCCAAAGAGATTTGAAAGGACAGATGTTATCCTAACTCGCAACCAGGATTTTGGCTGCCCATTTCAGCAGCATATTCTAGCCAATTAAAAACTGACATCTGTAGAAGGCAATAGCAATAATACAAGCATGAGCCTGATGCTGCTTCTGACTGTTAATTCTGTAATTTCTATTTGAAAATATACACAATTTTAAGAACAAAGAAATGCTCCATCAGTGATACTCCAGAGGCTGCATTTTGAATAAAATCATATTTTAAAGATTGACCAGTATCATTCCTTAACCAAAACAGCAGAAGGATAGGCCTGATCCCATTGAAATGAATGCAAGGCTGTTATTGAAGCAATTTTGTCAGGGACAGCACTATCACTGGGAATTTCATTTTCTTTGTAATAGACAAATTCAACAGTCTTCCCTAACACATTCCTACTGAGCAATCATATGAGTGTATTTTACCTTTGTAAATGCTTGACCTTTATATTAAATGTTAAATAGTCCTTATCATCTTAGCCTTTTGGTTCACAGTGACTTTGAAAGTGTTCCCTCAGTTAAATTACAGTTCTTGGAAAAGCTATCCAGTAAAAGCTGTATGCTTTAGCTCTCCTCTGATAGTGAAAGGTAGAAAGATATTCCACTTTTTCCTCCCACTGGAGCCCTACTTTTATTGTAGTTAACATTTGATAGTTGACACTCCGGGGTTTCAAAGGAAAAGTCCTTGAGAATGCCATTAATGGAAAACTTTCTAGTAGAGAAAATCTCAACCCTAGGGAAAGCCTATGCCAAAGTTGGTGGTTCTAGGCCAACGGATCAGTCATACCTGAAGCCACTTTTAAGCTAGCCAGTTTGAATACTGTAAGGAGTACAGCAGTTTTAATGCAGAACAATGACAACAAAAAGAACTAATAAAGAAAAATAAAATACACAAGATGCCCTCCATGAAGCTGCATTAGTCTACTACTACACTTTGTCTGAAATGCTTCATCCAACAGTAGCTCCAAGTAAACATATGAATTGCAGTCCCATCTGCTGACAGGGTGCAAAGAGCTCCTGTACAATTTGTACACATGAAGACACATCTGTACTTTTGTTCCAGAACTTGAAGTTCTTCTGCCTCCACTGCTTACCCCATCCCTGTTGTTATTTGTCAAGGAGTGTACAGGTTAACAAGCTTGTCATTGTTGTTGGCATTTAAACTGCTGCTTTCATCTCCTTTCTCCCATCTAATGATCTTCTTTTTTTTAATAGAATTTGACATTTTTTCCGACTTTCCCTTTCTGTTCCTTACAGAGATGCTTCCAGAATAAAAGTAAATAAATCAAAATTGATGATGACATGAATGTGACAACTTCAAAAAGTCGCAACTATCATTTTCCATTTTCTTCTATTAGCCTAATAACTGTTTGATGTGGACACAGAAACAATGTGATTAATACAAAGCAGCAGACCTAAACAGGAAGTAAGCAAATTTATTTAGAGTCTGTTAGCTGGCAAGGGCAACCATTTCAAATAAGTGAGACAGACTCTGAATCTGAAAGTGAATTAAAGGTTCTACCTTTAGGCCTCTCTAAATATATATGTCAGCCATAACTCACTTGTCTTCTTGCTGGAAACAGTAGAATTGATGAGCAGTAGGATTAAAGGAAACAAACTACCACCACACTGCCTGCCAGGATAAATGCTGAGAAAATGTACTATCTCCAAGTTCATGGTTTAATTCGTCTTCTACCTTGACTATGCTGATGAATCTGCATTTCAGTCATTTTTGCCTTTGTTCACTGCAGTCATTTAAACTGTATAACCAGACATCCTTAATGCGGTACACAAACAAACACACACAAAACAAACAAACAAACACACAAAGCAAACATCCACATTGGGGGAAAGCTTTCTGAAGGCCCCACTAACTATTAATCAGGTGCTTTTCATGTCTGCAGAGACTTAACATGATTACCTGACAAGTAAAACCTGTCTGCCTAAAATAGCCAAAGCACTTATGAAACATATCAACAAAGGTACTTCCCAGATCAACAAAATGACAAAGGGCAATTGTGGCTAGTCATAGATGTTATTGCTAGCCCTTATTAGCATCTGCTTGATCTGCAAGTATATAAAAAACTATGGAAGATGATCTCTCTACTACATGCTGAGAATCAGGAGTGAAATGGCTTGAGAAATAGACTGAAGAGATCTAAATAGTATATTCCTCTATTTTTCAGAGTAACTATTTCATCCTGACTTCCAACCATCATTTTATACTTTAGAAATTTACTTCCCGCCCCTTCCTACCACAAATTCTAACATGAAACCTGATATTGATTAACTGGAGGAACAGCTGTGGATCTCAATTACGCCAGTGTTTCCTCACTGCGCTATTTCTTCCTTGTGCTATCAACTGCCTGTCATTTCTGTGTTTTTTTGAAGGATTTCACAATATCAAAGGTGCAAACTCTCTTACAAATCAGTAAAACTTACTCAGTGATTTATTAAATATAGTGCATTCAGTAAAATCTTCAGACTGTTAGAGGTGAAACCTCTTCAGGAGAAAATTATTCCAGGCACTCCTTATTAGTACAATGCATGTGATATGATTCACGTTACAAGAGACTCTGCTCATTAAAGAAGGTGGTCAGCTGCATGCTGTGTAGTGGGAGCCTATTTAGGGATTTATGCTGGACTACCTGTTTATTAGCAGAAAGTTTTTAGCTAATCTATGGATGTTACCAGCTGCCTGCACAAGGTGGCATGGAGTTGTACATCAGTCCCTTTACTATTCCACACAGCTGAATTCTTTAATTGATTGCAGAGCAGTCTTGTCAGTCATCTACTCTTTCTCACTGTGGATATTAACTCAATACCTTGCTGAGCAACATTTATAAAAAACAAACCACTGCTGCTAAGCATTCAATGGGGTTTTCAAGAGTTCTTTTTATAGTTTCCAGAGGGAAATTACTGATTTATGACAGTAATTAAAATTACATGTTTAATTTAAGCCAACCTTCTAAAGCTGTAGTTAATAATAAAAAAAAAAGTACTCACCTCACCCTAAATAGAAGTCAGGTGGGATGAATAAGCTGTCAGGGCTGCCTGCACTGAGCACAGAGGAAGCCAAGACTAACAGTAGACATCTAATGTTTAAACAACTAAAACTAGGGCAAATTCCACTCAGTGCCTATTAATTTGAAAATACATATATAATAACCTCACAGTGTTTATATGCAATACATCATATCAAACTGATGTAAATATAGCCCTTAACTAAAGACCTCTAATGATATTATGAGCTGTACCAACATCATTGGGTATTCAGGTGGTGATTTAGCCGAATGTACTTCACAGAGAGCTGCATTTAACTGGCCTACCTTTATTTTACATTCAACAAAATGAATAGTGAGGTTGAAAGCAGGTGACAACAGACAAGACCAATCACATACAAACATATGCTATTTTGGTACATAAGGGAATTTCACTTCATCTGTTCTTGAGATCTTACATATACTTCATTTTTTATACTTTGGTCTCAACTGGGACCACATCCCTGTCTCCCAGTTTTTTTATTTTCTTCTGCAAACTGGTTTTGTTTGTTTGTTTTGCCTTCACTGCTCCCTCTTGCAACTCGTTTCCATTTTCTTTCTCTTATATTACTCCTGCCCCTTGGAATTTTCCATTCTCTGAAAGACTTTTTTTATCTTTGTTACTCTCTTCCCCTCACTAAGAATCCAGCTATTTCCATTGAAAACCACACATTCAAATGAAAATATTTGGAATCTTGAGATGTCAAGGTATGATGGTAACTTTTCAGACATATTCCTTAATTTCTGCGATCTACATTTCCACTAACAAAATGCTGCCTATATATAAATATATTTTTATCCCTTAAACTACTGGGGGTTATTTTTTGAAGCACTAAACTTCTGTCTTAGCAAAATGTTTGATTATTATTTTATTGAACTTGTGTAGCAAAAATAAGCAGAAATTGACCCTCTATATTCACAGTAACAGCTATATATTTCAAATGAGTTTTTTGGTTTTTTTTTTTTCCCCCTCAATTCATTCTCTAAACACAAATACATAAGGCTATTTTGTATGAAATAACTTAGCTTGTTCTCTGCATAGCCCTGAATAGCAGCAATAATTTGTGTTTTCTTTTATTCTATACTCAAACCATTTCACTTGTGGTAAATTTCAAAAATAAACTTATTTAATCCCCTTGAGCAATCCACAATAAGCAGCTGAAGTGAATAACATGCTGCTTTTAACTTGTAATACATGTGCTATTTTACATTTTCAATAATGAAAATTGGTCATGAATGTATATCTAGGGCTAAATATCCACGCATCTTTCAATAAGGTAGCATCAGATTTATTTTTGGTTCTGAATCGTTGTGAAGAAAAGAAGTGCAGTCACTAGTGAGCATGCTTGCTTCAAGAACACTGCATTTCTACATGCTCAGAATAATTTTATATTCATTTTGATTAGAGCAAACCACTTACTCTCAAGGGGTTGACAAACGTTAAAGATTTCCACTTTAGTGGTTTACAATGACATCAAAGTGGCCTTACATCTTTGAAAAGATCTGTTTCCTTGGCAACGTGAGGAAAGCTGTTCATTTCAGAGGTGCCTACAGAGATCAACTGAGGTTTTATTTTCATGTTAAATACCAAAACTTAATGCAGATAATTGTACATAATATGCTACTGAGTTTAAAAGATGTTCGCTCTTCAAGTAAATCATACAAATAGCCACTTTTGAATATCAATAATTTCTAATTATATTTGGATGACTATTTATTGGAAACCAAATTAGGATATATTTTCATGCCTATGAAATCAAGTTTAATTAAAAATATAGTTTAACTACCAAAAAAAAAAAAAAAAAAAACCAACTATTCAAGCCCCCCCTCCCACCCCCCCCCCAAAAAAAAAAAAAAAAAAAAAAAATCAAACAGTAAAATGATTCTCCAATAAGTAAATTTTAAAGAGTTTGAAATAATTTCTCTCTCAGGATCACCTCTCTCTGCTACACACAAGCTTTGTGCACACAGCATTATGATGAAAAATAGGTTCAGTTTCATACAATCAATAAATGATTAAAACTTCTTACCTCTTCTCCATTTATTTATTACACTCTTTTGGTACATCTTAACTAAGACATTGAACTGGAAACACATCTCAGCATGAGCTTAGCTTTGAAGCAATAAACATCCATACTGAAGTCTGATGAGCTTGGGAAGATTTGAAGAATAGAGACAAAACCTATGAATTGCCATAAACACTATATAGTTATCACAGCTAAAATTATCACACCTGTATACATATAAATGAATGCACTTGTTCTGACAAAGGATCTAAATGTCTATCAAAGCATCTCCACAAAGGAGACAAACGTAACACTCCAGATAGGATAAATAATCTCTGATCTAAAGGGCTCATTATCGATGGGAAAATAAACAATTATCACTTTTTTGTTGATAGCACTGCAGATGGAAACTACAGCACTATACATTTCGTTCATGAGAAAGAGGCAGGCAGATATTTCATGTAAAGTAGAACAGTAATTTAAACCATGAAAGACAGAAACTTTAACAAGATTCAAAATGGCTAGATACCCTTGCCTATTTTCTACATAGAGAGCAGGGTAGCACAAGCAAAGATCAAATCTTAGTGAAGGTAGTACAGCTTAAAATTATAAATTCCTTTCTGAGGACCTGTGTCAGCAAGGTGTCACCTTATCAAGGTGAATCTTTGCACAGGCATAAGTAACCATAAGAGGAAGCCCTACTTAAGGGGTGATCTTGATGTGCAGCCAGTTATCTGCCAGTGGATCTCAAAGGGGCTCTTGGGCTGCTTACTAGTTATGGGGTAAGATGATTGACTTGAAGTCATAGTATTTAGTATTGGCATCTATTGATCCAGCTGTCTATAATCAGTTATTTGACCGACCAGTCCGAGACAGAATTGTGTCATTACCTGTCTTGGTGGTACCTCCCAAGGGCAAGGTCTTTTGTAGCTCATTGGATGAGCAAGGCCTTGGGCATTACAGTGAGGGTAAAGGAGGAATAGGGAAGGGAAGGACACCATCAGAGATTGAAAGAGAAAAAGCATGAGGAAGTAGAATATGTTTGGAGGGAGCAATGAGAGAGAGATGACAAAGGAAATGGAACAGGATCCAGACAGAAAAGATTAATGGAGATGGAGAGAGCTTTCTGGGGACATGCTTTATAGTCAAGGAAATAGTAGATTATGTAGGAACAAAATGCAATTTAAGAGTGCTGAATAAAAACTTACTATCCATGAGGAGAAGGACTTGGGAGTCTTAGGTAACCAGAAGCTGGACATGAGCCAGCAGTGTGCACCTGCAGCCCGGAAGGCCAACTGAGTTCTGGGCTGCATTAAAAAAGGGGTGGCCAGCAGGGAGAGGGAGGTGATTGCCCCCTCTGCTACTTCTTGTGATGCCCATCTGGAGTACTGCATTTAAGCCTGGGGCCACCAGTACACGAAGGAGGTGGAGCTCTTAGAATGGGTCCAGAGGAAGGCCATGAAGATGATCAGAGGGCTGGAGCACCTCTCCTATGAAGAAAGTTAGAGGAAACTGGGATTACTTAGCTTGGAAAAGAGAAGTCTCTGGGGAGACCTCATTGTGGCCTTTATGTGAAGGGAGCATATAAACAGAAGAGGGAACAATTGTCTGTAAGGGTGGATAGTGATAGGACAAGGGGCAGTGTTTTTAAACTAAGACTGGGGAGGTATAGGTTAGATATTAGGAGGATATTTTTTCACATAGAAGGTGGTATCACACTGAAACATGTTGCACAGAGTGGTTGTGGATGTCCCATCTCTGGAGGCATGCAAGGCAAGCCTGCATGTTGTTCTGGGCAGCCTGGTCTGGTGGTTGGTGACCCTGAATATAGCACGGGGTTGAAACTAGATGATCATTGTGGCCCATCATGGCAACCCAGGCCATTCTATGATTCTATGGTACAATTCTATATGCTCCTCAAAATTTTATCTTTTTTTTAAATGCTGGCGTATCTCTCTCATAACCTGTGATTATCTGAATGAGCCTTTTTAATGGCCACATAATATCAGCATTTATTACCTCACAAATCCAGCTGTAAGCGTACATAGTAATATCCTGAGACAAATTTTGCAGAAGTGAATTTAATTCAAATAAATTATTTAGTGTACTTCTTCTAAAGTGTAGGTTAGAGGATCAATTCCAAGCGTCTTCCCCATAACCAATTTGGAATTTTACCAGATCACTGACAGAACACTATATTTAACACTAAAATGTGCAATAAGGTCCTTGCAGTAGACTTGAGACACTTTCCTAGTAGGAAATGTCTTACTGTAGGGGCTAACACATTATTATTGTGCAATAATATCCACAATGGGGACAGAAAACATTATTTCCAGAGAGGTATTAGTTCACTTTTATTTCTCACTATTTTCCATACCATATTTTTTTTTTTTTTTACATAAATCAAAAGTTATGATGAAGATTTTTAGATTTACTTAAAACTTTAAATCTCAGGTGAAAACAGAAGATCCTTTTTGTGCAACACTGTGGTGGAAACAAACATGACTGAATAATTTGCCTCATTATTTAGGAAAAGGCAAAGAATTTTTTTTTTTTGGCCTTTCTGAAACACTGCCAAAGATCTCTGATATATGAGTATGGATGCTTCAGAACACAACCCTTACATTTGTGATGAAGTTTTTCATTATCTTTCAGTCTCTGGAAGACAATGTTGTCTTGGATCAAGACTTCATAAATAGTGTAGATTTTTGTCTTTTTTTTTAATGCTGAATCAATGCAAATATTAGTATGAATTATTGAATATGAACGTGAATTAATATGAATATAAATATCTGATTACATGTAATCTATTTATATAATTATATGCATGATACACAAACTATTTGAATAATAAGCTCAGCTTAAATGAAACTCTTTTCAATCACGTTACTGATCCCTCTGGTGTGGATCCATTTCTAAATTAGAGTAACTTTGCATGATATTACTTGTTTTACTTTATTTCAGTTGAAAGATTTATAAATGAGTAATGGATAGGGTCCAGATTGGGCTTGAGGTTATAGTACAAAAGCTACTTAAATTGCCTACAGTTCCCATTGTCAAATATTGATTCATTTTGTCAGATTATTTATTTGTATTTGTTTTTGTTGGAGTAAGTTAATTCTGCAACACGTTTATCTACTGGCCAAAGCATCTACCATACAATCTAGTCTTCATTATCCTCAGATCTTAACATATAACAGTACATACTGTCATTAATTACTACAGCTGTGAAAAAAATAAGCACCAAAAGGTCAAATGTTATTTAACAATGTGTTATGTATGAAGCAGGGACAGCATAGGATCATCCAGCAGAAAAAGAATAACAAAACAAAACAAAACCAAAAAAAAAGCACAAAGAAGAGAATCATGGAAGATATGATGCTTGTGTGCCAAAAGGAGTCACCAAGACATAATTTGAGATGCTGTGGATAAGACTGAGGAGCTATTCACATACCTGTGAAATACATTAAACATAACATACAAGTCCTGACCCCAGTATAACAATGGAAAATTTGCAATAAAGAGCATTCACGTTTCTGCTCAACTTTCCTCAAGATAGATGACCTTGAGAAAAAAAAAAAAAAAAATTACCAAAAGTTTGCATTTGTTAACATTTTCTGTTTTATGCATTCTGAAGAGAAAAAACAAACAAACAAACAAAAAAAGAACCACAAGAACAGCCAAAAAACATGATTATTTGGAAATTAAAAGACAAAGACTCCCAGAGATTTATTGAACCCATTCCAGAAACCTCCGTTTGAGACAATCAAGGTTATCTATGTGTGGTACCAGTGTTATCAAGTTGTCTAACTATAGTAAAGGGACATAATTCTCAGAAGCTTCTGTGCCCTGAACCTGGCCTCATAGCACATGGGCTTCACACAACTCTTTCTAATTTACAGTTCAAACAATTCTTTCTATGGGCTTTTTGTCAATTAACTGACAAATTAATATTATTCACTCATGGTTTCACATTTAAGTCAGGAATCAAAACTGTAATAGAGTTTGTATAATGCTTTCATGTTTAACATGAAAGGAAACAGAATTCCCATCTCTAAGCGAGTAGGCTGGAATAAAGACCTTCCCCATGAGCTGAACAGTATCAGCATGGATCCTGCACAGTGGCATGGAGTAGTTTACTAGCAGCATCCGGGCAAAGAACACTGTTTGACAACAAAATTTACCATCACAGACAAAGACCTTGGTCATCTGGTTGTCTGATATAAAAATGCCATCTTCAGAACTTTTAATTTTATGTATTCTGCAGAAATTGAGTAGTTTACATGGCATGACTGCAGCAATGGGTAATCAAAACAACACTTATAACAAGTAGAAAGTCAAATTTCCAGTATAGCCTATCAATAATGTTTCCTTTGAAATCATCTAAAGATCAGCAGGAGACCACAATATTATTTTTCTCTTTACAGGTAAACACAGTTTTTGTTGAACAGTACTTTTTCTAGTGGGAGATTAATAAGAAAATGACATAAGAGATTTTGTAGAAGCACAAGATTTTGCAAACATTCAACAAAAGTGATTACAGTACACAGAGCCACAACTTTGCAAAACAAGGATTTAAAAGACAAAAACCTTAGGATTTTTGTGTGCAAATAACACCTCATCACACATGAGTTTAAAAAGAAATCAATAATGCAGATGTATTTTTTACTGACCAGAGGCAGAAAAATAATTTAGTCTAAAAGAGATTACAACATTAAATAATAATGAAATGTAATGGAGCATTAAATAGAAACAACTGTTCAGAAACCATCCATAGACAGAATGTAACAACCTTGACTCATGTTATTATTATTATTATTATTTTTAATGGGAGTTGTAGCCGAGTAAAAGTCAAGGCAAAGGTTTAATTATGTTTTCTGCATTTTGTTTTTTTTAAACCAGCTTATAATCCCTTTGAGTACTTTATTGGTTAATGAATGCATTTAACTTTAATATTTTTCTTCCTTACACTCTTTTACCTTATCTTTATGTAGTGATATTTTCCCATACTTAAATAGAAAATGTCTTGTATAGACAGTTTTGTCCTTTCAAAACCATGGAGAAACTTACCATTTGAAAGCATACAAAGCCACAGTAGCAAGCAGAATGATTTACTAGAAGTCAAATCCATAAAATGTGACTATTAGACCTCTGAGACTTTAGTGTCATGTAGTTGATTTGCACACAACCACCCACCTGTTCATGCATATTTATTTTATGTTGACTGCTTGTGCAGTTGCAATATATTTCATTTTGTTATTGAAAAATGTTGTAAAACAACTCCACAGTAATGCTTACATATTATTTTCTGAGTAGCATACAACACACATCATTGAACAATATTGCCAACAGGGTGTTTCAAAGCTTGCACTGCACCCCCAGCTCAATTTCTGGTAACACAAGTGTTTGCCAAGAAGGGTATTGTCCAGCTTGATTTCTTTCCATTTGGAAAATATTAGTTACCTTGTAGGGATTCTATGAAAATAAAATGCCTTGATAACCTTATAGATGTTGTATAAATATATCTTTGCTATTGGATATTTTGTCTTTTCCTTTCAGTCTATTACACTGTTTTTCAGCACAATTAGTCATTTGAACCCGTGTACAGCATTTTTGAAGGCATAGCACTGGGAATTCAGTATCTTTTTGCAGACATGCAGCTCAGTGGCAGAAGAAAGATACTGTCACAACCACAGAATATTTTTTCTTCTTCTAGATTTTATCCTCCAATACTCTTAGAATACTTTTTAAAAAAAAAAAAACAAAACAAAAAAAAAAACAAAAAACAAAAAACAAACAAAAAAAAAAAACCAAAACTTTAATTTCTTTATTTTCCCTCTTCATAAAGAAATGTCACCAAGCATTTTGTGTAGTTGCCTGCTTGTTCTGCACATCTGATATCATCTGTGCTGAGGTCTATATGTTAGAAGATTTCCTCTCACTTGAAGCTACTTACATCTTCAATGATCCTTTTTCTGCCAAATCCCAGAATGCTTCAGGAAATTTGACCGCATCACTGCCTCTCAAGCAGCAGTTTTCTGCCTCTACATCCAAATTCTTACTGAAAATTCAGAATTCAAAGTCATTTTTATTCTTCCTTCTTGATTCTTTTGTTCCAGCTCTATATTTCCTTGATACAATGCAATAACCACTTCTCTTGTCTGTCCCAATCATCTCTTACACACCTATATGGCTCTAAGAATGCATTCTAAAGGGGGAAATTTTGAGGTTTTTGTCCTAAAGGTCAGAACCAAGTTACCTGGTTAGTTCAAGGTAACTGAAAAAAAAGTGCCAAACAAGTTAGTTTCAGTGTTTGCAAGGTCTCATGTACTAATTCTGGAAAATCCTTTATTTGCAAATCCTGTGCTTTAAGATTCTGAGTTAACGGTGGCAATAACTGTGATATTAAACTGTGGCTTGTGTGTACGTGTGCACGTTTTCCTATATAAACACAATCACACAGATGCAAATAACTCCTAGAAGAGTTTCAATTCCAATTTCAGTTTCTGTGTAAAAGCATCTAAACAAATCACTATTTGCCTTCTTTGGAATTTCAATCTAAGCATGTAATGGCTAGGTTAACAATATAACAGCATAACTGGGCAATACACAATAATGCTAAAGTGATTTATATAGAATGCATTCTACACGTTAAATGTATCATCACTGCCGATAAAGTAATACCCTAGAATTGCTAATGAAAACTTAATTAGCCCTTAAATAAACATATTATGGTTATGATGTGTGACATAAAGAGCAGTGATGAAGAAAATTAAGCAGTCTCTTAGCTCCAGAGTCTGTATCAAAACTTTGTAGTTTCAAGTGGAACAAGTAATCCTGGCTATGTGCATTTAATGACTGTCTTGAGAATTTGTCCCTTACCAACAAATCAAGACGGGGAAGAGTTGCAAAATGCAAAGTGGATGTTCACATCTTAACCAAATTATAATTTTTCATTAGTTTGTTTACTAAATGATTGATCACAAGTTAATCATATGAACTTGGAAAAAAATCCTCAGTATTATGCAAAATAATCAAAAGGCTTCAACAAATATAAATAGTTCTGAAGAACAAAATCACTCTGTCAGTAAATAAATCAGAAAAAGTCTATTATAATGTTGCATCAGAAACCCTTCTCCTAGGATGAAAACTGAGAGCAGAGAACACAGGCTTTGGTCTTCAGGAGAGAGAAAAACAGCTTTCTTCCAGACATGATGAAGACCACGCATTGCTAATGGCATTCATCACTGGTGGAGGGCTGTAGGATCTGAGGATATGTTGTGGTCTACCCCAGCAAATAACTAAGCACCACACAGCCATTCACTCTCAACGCTCATCCCACTGGGAGAGGGAGAGAACTTGGAAAAAATAACAAAGCAGAACTCATGAGTTCAGATAAAAACTATTCACTTAGAAGAGGAAGATGAAAAAATGATAATAGTAATTCTAACTTCATACATATTTTAAAAAGGGATGCACAAGCAATTGCTCACTACCCTCCAATTGATGTCCAGACAGTCCCCAGTCAGCAGCAGCCCACCTGGCCTATTCCCACCATGTTTCAAGATTTTTCACATGCTGTCATGATATGGAGTATCCTTTTGGCCAGTCTAGGTCAGCTGTACTGGTTCTGCCTTCTCTCAACAACTTGTGCTTTCTCAGAACCCATCAGCAGTAGAACAGTACAAGAAGCCAAGAAACTAAAGTTTCCTTACCTCTGTACAGCACTGCTCAACAACAGTGAAAACATTGGTCTGTTACCAACATTATTTTCTCTCCTAAAGCAAAAACATATTATCAAACCAAACACTATGAAGGAAAAATAAACTTTGCCCTAGCTGAAAGCAGAACAGCATGAAAACATGATGCAGCCCTACTATGTCCTTGTGTCCAAGACAGAATTTCTCTAGCCTGTGAAGAGAACAAGTATGAGAGACTTCTTTCATTTTCTAGGGTCACGGTTTAATTGTTTGAGTAGGTAGAATAATCAGTTTTTGTGCTCTCAAGAAGATCATAGCTGATAGCCTCCGTTAATAAGAGAAAGAGCATGCTTTTAAATACAATTTCCTCTTGACTGGGCTTCTACCTCAGAACACATCACAGTAAGCCTTAAACCTATCAGGTTAATGTCTTACCATAAATTAAAGTAGAAAAGGAAATACTAGAATTAAAGAAACAGCATTGAAAACAGTAACAGAGTACAAGACAAAAATTAATCAGACACACATATTGAGGTAACACATATACTGATGTAGGCTGGGCAAAGGAACACAATATATCTAGAAAAAAAAATAATTCTCTGGATTAATCAACTCAGACCTGTTGCCACTCTGAAAAGGTTGCCTACCTTCATGCTTGTTTTTAATTAAAATCATTATTGACATACATGCATTCACCCGCTCAGAATTTTGTGTCAGGAATTTTTATTAAAGATAGATTAGTATAAGACCCACACTGAAAGATATATCTTGAGTTATTAAAGATGGGGACTTGTCCCTGAAGAGACAAAAGGCTGTCATACATGGGAAATGACATCCAGTCTCTTAAGAAAACATTAACATCTTTGAGAATATGAACTAACACTAATTAAAACGAATGGTAAGACTGTCTTTTGACTAAGAGAGATATTTTAATGGAGAACAATTAAATTTACCTGAATGGATTGTAAGAATTGGAATTATTTAAGAGCTGGAATGCTTTAGGTAAGTTCTTTATTGCATACAATCTAAGATCTCAGGCTTGCAGAAAGAATTCTGATGAAAGAAATGTCAGGAAAAAAAAAATCTTTAGGAAACCACATGCATAAAGAAGGATTGAGAATTTTCATTTTATCACCTGTTTTTTGTAAACTCTCATAGCAAGATTGCCTATTCAGCTATTGTAAGTACTTCTTAGATGCATTTTACCTTGAGTCAGTTTGAATGAAGAGTGATTTCAAGGTAACTGAATAACAAAAAGACATTTCTCTCCTGGAGATGATATGACACATCAGTTTGCCAAAGTATTAAATACATCTTCAAAAAATAAAACAATTTTTAGAATACCAAGCATAGTTCACAAAGTCTTGAAAGATAAACAATACACACCCTGAGTACTGGGTGGGCAGCTGACCTCTCTACACTCAAGAAATAAATATTTTGCACTTCTACTGGAAAAAGATTTCTTTATTCCAGAAAGCCTTTATTTTTCCTCTTTAATCTCTTTAATACCTCATACCATGGCACTGACAACAAACTCAAATTACAGGACAGCAGAATCATGGATGATGACAAGACTAAACTAACAACAACAATTTTCTTGTTAGTATTGCTTATAATGGGTGCACCAAGCTTCCTAAAGCTTGCATGATCTGCAGAAAAGTATCTCAGTCCTGGCGTATTCAAAAAAAAAAAAAAAAAAAAAAACCTACTAGGCAAGTTCTACTATGAAATATGCTTCTGAATTATTTGAAGGCATATAAAAGGGTATATTTGTTTTCAGTAACTTGTAAACTTAGATTTAACGTATTCTGATCATTCATAAATATGATGTGTTTTTCACTTCATGAGCTGTTTTGATGGATGCTCACACTTTGGCCTACATCTCTGAAGTCATATGATTTTGTAAGGTGTATAGAAAAGAAATCTGAATTCCCTTGCTCTGGTCCTAGAACGTGTTTCTTTGTATTGCAGTCCAGACGAAAGCAATTTCTTCTGCAAAATCTGAATTTCATAATTACATTTTTATAACACAGCACAATGGAAAAAACAAATAAAACACAACTTTTCATTCACATGAAGATGACTTGCAAGAGACTCCTCTATTTTCCAGCAGCAGCTATTTCATGTACTCACACAATATGTAGCATTTGAAGTTTGTGCTCTTCCTTTTATCTCCCAAACAATGACATAATGCTACAGATCTTGAGACCAAAACATCTGAAGTATTAACAACTTCAATATTTTTCCATATCTACACTACCAATAGGCAGTTATGAATACACCAGTTAAGAATAATTTTATGCCAGTATTCTTCCAGCTATATGTGAAAAGAAAAATAACAGACTATTTAGTTACACAACAGATATCCCTCAGAATACTCCAGGGTCAGTAAGATGTTGCCTCTAACTCCACCAAGTTCCAGTCATGTCTGGACTATTTCCAACCTACTTTATTCACATCTGTGAACAATACTACCTTCTTGTTGTTCTGAAATAAATGGACAGCCTTGGTATATTTGATGTCAAGCACAATATTAGTCAATACCGCAGTTTCTTGACCTAAATAAAGCATTACATGGCTACAGTTCAACTACCTCACTATTCCTACTGAAATTTAACTACAGTGTACTACCAGACAATTTTGCAGTGTGCACAGGAAGAATCCAAGGAGAATATCAAGCTGAGACTGCTTTTGTGCTTAGAGGTGCTGGAATAGCTAGGCAAGCTGCCAAGAGAAACTCGGTTCCATAGAGAATATTTCCTTGCGTAACAGCTCTTAATGATTGTAAAAATACAGAGCATTCCAAAACTGAACTGATTCCAACTTGCTAGCATTTTTCTAGAGGTTTAACCTAATTCTAGCTTTACAAAACTGCTTTGTAGAAAACAAAGATAAAAGTTAAGGAAATTACCAAAAAAAAAAAAAAAGCCAATTTTGTAGAGAAGAATGAAGACTTTACTTAGTGGTAATATTTTCCTCTAAAAGACTTAAATATATTCCTGATCAATCCACCTTCAGGAAGAAAGGTCTTCAGTACTGAAGTCCTAATTGAGTCAACTAAGCGAATCATAGAATGGCTTGGATTTGAAGGGAACTCAAGAATCATCAAGTTTCAATTTCTCTGCCACGGGCAGGTTTGCTAGCCATCAGATCCAGTACTAGACCAGATTGTCCAGGGCTTCATCCAACCTGACACAATAGATTTAAAATTTATTTTCCTCAGATTTATGTGTAAAAGTTTCACTAAGAAATTACGATCCTATAAAGATACACTTGCATTCTTATTTCTTCAGCTCCAAGTTTTTTTTTTTTTTTTTTTTTTAAACTATGTATAGTATTGAAGATGAACAATTTGGCATATGATTTAGTATAACTTTTTTCTTGAGCATTTTAAATCCTCAGTCACACTGTGTTACACCTGGGTATCCTGGGCTTGCAGATGGACATTAATAGGCATACATCCTGTTTTCACTGGTATTCCACATCATGACATCATGCCGCAAGCTATTAGTACCAGAATACAGTACTGGGGAACTGCAGGGGAACTGGGGAACTTTACTCCTGGGAAAAGTAAATGAAACGCAGAAAATTGTTTTAAAACATTTTTAGGTTCTGCAATGAATCACAGTCTAGCTTCCACAGGAGACATGTCAACACTGTCCACGATTTGTATGATAATGTTGTTGAATCCATTATAAAAAAAAAGTACTTGATTGCTAGAATCTTGAGTAGAAATTATTGAAGAAAATAATCTCTTGCACCACTGCCACTGAAATCAGCTAACTAAGCTATATCACTGGAGGGTTTTGCTCTGTGTAAGAGCATAAAACTCACTGAAACAATATCACAGAATCACAGAATGGCCAGGGTTGGAAAGGACCTCAAGAATCATCAATCTCCAAGCCCCCTGCCACAGGTAGGGCCACCAATCTCTCCATTTAATACTAGACCAGGCTGCCCAGAGCCCCATCCAATCTGGCCTTGAACACCTCCAGGGATGGACGGGACATCCACAACCTCTCTGGGCAGCCTGTTCCAGCACCTCACCACTCTCTCTGCAAAGAAATCCCCCCTGACATTCAACCTAAATCTTCCCCTCTCTCAACTTAAAACTATTTCCCCTTCTCCTGCTGTTATCTGCCCTTTCAGAGTTGATTCCCCTCCTGTTTGTAGGCTCCCTTTAGGTACTGAAAGGCTGCAATTAGGTCACCCTGCAGCTTTCTTTTCCTCACAGAATCACCCGGGTTGGAAGGGACCTCAAGGATCATGTAGTTCCAACCCCCCTGCCTAGCAGGGCCACCAAACATTTTCTCTAGGCTAAACAAGCCCAGTCTTCGTAGGGGAGGTGCTCCAGCCCCCGATCATCTTTGTGGCTCTCCTCTGGACCCCCTCCAACAGCTCTCTGTCTTGTATTGGGGGCTGCAGATCTGGACACAGTACTCCAGATGGGGTCTCACAAGAGCAGAGAGGGACAAACACCTCTGCCCCTGCTGACCATCCCCCTTCTGATGGAGCCCAGGATATCATTTGCTGCAAGAGCACACTGCTGGCTCACGTTCAGTTTTTCATCCATCAGGACCCCCAGGTCCTTCTCTGCAGGGCTGCTCTCAAGGACTGCTACTTCCAGTCTGTATAAATGCCTGGGATTCCTCCGGCCCAAGCACAAAACCTTGCACTTTGCTGTGTTAAACCTCACTAGGTTCACCCAGGTCCACCTTTCAAATCTGTTGATTCAGTAAGATGATCTAGCAATTTTCAACATGCAGAGAATAATCAAAAAGCATTAACTGGTAAATATGAGTTACAACACAGCTTTTAACCAACCAAACCAAAGACTATTCTTGATCGAAGATGTCTCTTCCCCTCCTCCTCATTAACAGAAGTTAGAAACATGCCAGTCTTCAGCAGACAACAGTAGCGTAGAAAGGCTAACCTTTACTACAAAACCTTTCAAATGTCTCTTACTAAGCTAGATATTGAGAAGTACTAGTAAAAATACAAAAACAGAAAAAAAAATAGATTAAAAATATTGAAGGACTACATGAGATAAAAACTAGCAGTCATAGATATATTGTGATCTGTATATCCCTAAAATATTAGCAAATGCTCAACAGTGTTCTTTACCCACATTTTGGAAAAATAACTATGCATATCATTCCTAATCAGTTCTAGGAAGAAACATGAAAAGAGAAAATTAATCAGCACCGGACTTGACCTGCCTATTAGTATGATTAATAACATGTTGGGAAGCTGTTGACTAGTTCTTCAAAGCTTTCAAATCAAGTTGCAGTGGTGTACAGAAATATTTCAACTGAATTTTTTTGTCAGCAAAATTATATGTTGAATCTGACATCTTTGACTGGAAAAAGTGATCATTTCTGTGATAATCTCATTAAAAAACTGGGCATACAATTTCACATACAATTTAGCGGACTTTCACAGAGCCCAGAAAAGCCAAAGCCTGTGTGTTAATAATAGATCAATTGCCGTTCAGTTTAAGACAGAATTTTTTCCTGCCCCCTAGGAAATATGCATTTTTAGTTGCGTTCTTGGAAACTGCCCCTATCTTGTCAGTTGTGGAAATTAAAAAAAAAGCTAGGAAACTCAATTCCTTTGTCTGCTACCACACTAAGCCATAGAGTTTCAAATTTTTTTTTCAAGATTTGTTATTAAAAATTTTGAAAATGTAATATGTTATTTTTTAAAAAAGAAACAATATAGTAATGACATTAAGAAAAGGAAAATGAGTGTTAAAAATAAATGGTTTGATCGCAAAGTATCATTGGTTCCAAAAAAAGTGGACACGTTCCAATCCAGAGGAGGATTACTTTGCTTCTAACTAGTTGTCCACCTAACAATCTCTTTTACACAGCAAAGTACATTCACCTAAAGTTATAATTTTCTCTTGGAAAACCAAGTCTCTTGTTACACAATTGCTTTTTATCAGCCAAAACTTTTTTAAAAAATTCTAGAAACTATATCATTTATGCTAACATAGAATGGGCAATCTGTCTAGATGACTCTTTGTAATTTATTGACAATTAGGTATTTTCCAGTAATTAGAAATTATAGAAGATATTCAGACCCTCAACTGAGTCCACGTAGAATTTTGCAATTTTGTTTAGTTTTGTTTAAGGAATTATGGGTACGAGAAATAACACTTCTGAAAATAGGTATTTATTATACAGTAATCTCACAGTTATGACAATCTAATCTAATTCAACACGAAATTTAGGGAAAAATGCATTCATAAAATGGCAAAAAATGGCTCAAAAATAGAGAGGCATTCTTTGTTCATAAACATTCTCCATTCCTCAAAACTAATTGTAATGAAGAAAAAAAAAAAATCAAGAAGTCTTTAATCAATAAACACAGTTTTAGACTTGCTATCTTGATTTAAGGAAAATGGAATACTTTTATCAGGTTCAACCACAGTCTCTGATCAAAAACAATTTAAAAAAAGCTTTTCAACAAACATTTCAGTCTTGAATTTAGAACAAAGATTGAATACAGGTTAGTTTTGAGGAAGAGTTATTAAATTGTTGGCTCTTCTTGAAGAATTGTGGTATAATACTGTCTTTAAATCTGGTTTTCATAAATGTTTTTAAATATTTATTTTAAAATATTATGTCCACTGCTGTCTTTGTCTCAAATGCAATTTTAGAAAGAATATTTTCGTTGTTTGAATAGCGGTAGACAGCTTTCTAAATATTGACTCTGCTAAAGCAAAGCTTTAGATGAAGATCATTTTCTTTTACACTGTACGTGTTTGCCTTTTAAAACCTGATAGGTATTAAAGCTAATCATAGATGCCTCTTCAAATAATAAACTGTTGTTTTTTTGATAATCAAATTCAGCATTTGAAGGCAAAGCTTATACTTGATAGAAAGCTAAACGATGCATTAGGCACTTATTCAAAAGTATGATTCAGGAAGAATACACTGTGAATTCTCTTATTCCTGTTTATCTTCTTTCCAATATAAATTAACAGTCACATACACAGGAAGAAGACAAGTAGGGTTTAGTTCAAATGATTCTTATATATCAAACAAGCAGAACTATTGACATTTCTCCTGCCTAGCAATAGGGATCCATATTCAACCTACAAAAGGACTTCCTTACCTTAGTGATTTGTTTATTTATTTTAAAGGAAAGGAGTACCTATATTTCCACAACAGTACTTTGAATATATTCATTAGCTCAAATAAAGTTAACTAGGCCTTTGGTATCCTGAGGTAAGGAAGGTCACACAGAACTCACATGAAATTGAAAGTTGCTTTAACATTTGCATCACATCAAGCACACTAATGAAAATCATTTAAAATAAAAGAAGAAGAAAAGAAGATTTTAAAGCAACTGTACAGTCTTTCAGAATTTTATTGTGGTTTAATCCAGCAGGAAGCTCAGCACCATATTTGCTCACTCCACCCCCAAGTAAGTAGAAGGAGAGAACTAGAAAAAAAAAAATAGAACTTGTGGTCTGAGATAAAGACTGTTTACAGAGACAGAAAAGAGAACAACAACACAATAATAAATATTTGTGTATATAAAACCATATAAAGACAACTAGATACTTATCTCCACAATACAATTACTCACTGACATCCTGCTAGTAACATACTGTCACACTACCTGCCAACCTCAGCTTTATGGCTTTCTGAACAATGTCAGGTGGTATGGGAGAACCCCTGGCCTAATTCAGGGCACCTGTCCTGGTCCTGTCCCACCCCATCGTGGTGGTTGCTCTTCCACACCAAGTGGCCCAGCCCTTGGCACAAATCCAAACCCCAGCAACAACCAAAACTTTGGTGTGTTATTAACATTCTTTTAGCTGAAAGCAGGACATGATTACTGAAATTCAAAGATCCTCAAACTAGTTTAACATAAAACCTGAGTTTTGGACAGTATAAGACTAGTTAGTTCAACAAATCTTCCTCTAATTTAATTACAATTCTTGTTTACCAGAGCTTGAGTGAAATAAGAATCAAATATTGACTCAAGCTAAAGAAATCCCTTACTGTTTCAATGGAAAGAAAAGAAATCAGAGGAGAACAGGGAGAAAGACATGCAGCACAGAAAACACTTTCACATAGTCTTGCATTTGCTTACCCAGAGTTAATCAAGCACTCTGCTTCCTCTATTCCTTCCCATTATAGCTTTCCTAAGCTAAAAGAAGAAAGGATTTAGCTGAATAAAACAGTAGCACAGAATAAAAGAAAGGAGTCATGCTAGAAGACAGCATCTTCAACAGCCTGCAAAAAAAGCTGGTTAGTGAAAATTCTTTCCTTTACTGACACTCTCCTATAACACCACAATAAACAAATTGATCTCACATCAGTGAGCAACAGCACCTAAGAAGTTACTTGAAGCTGAGTAAAACTGGTTTCTTTACTAATTGTGTTGATCACTGATTTCTCCCAACCCACAGGGCTCTTCTTTATCTCCTTAGTTTCACAAAAACAAAATTCTAGTGGAGATTAATGGGATTAGGGCATGAGTCGCTGCACATGAGTTGTAAGTTTTTTTCTTCTTTGGTTTTGTTATTTTGTTTTTCTGTATGATAAACTCAAGAGGCATAATTTCCTCAGGTAATTAGATTAAAAAAAAAAAAACAGACTGGTAGAGTGGAGTACTTGTGTTAGGTAAGAATGAAATGGCTATTACTAAGCTGGTGCAATCTTAAGCTTAGTACCCAGGGGAACTTTTGCTACCATAACCACTCCAAAGGTAGAAGAAAAGGCTGGCTCTGAAAGGTGAGTCAGTGTGGGGAGAGGAAGCTCTGAGAAGTCCTGAAACCACAAATTCTTTTGCCTGCAAATGTTTCACCTTCCTTAAAAATGAATCTTGCCGCTCAGTGTACTAATAGTGCAGTGTGTCAGATGATTAGTAAATGTGTACCTGAAAACTGTTGAAAAGTGTTCACTAAAAGTGAGGGAGAATGATATAATCTGAAGGTATTCTGCAGGGATGAATACTGTGTTTGAAGTACAATCAACACCTCAGTGAATTAATTGAACAATCATTCCAGATAAACTATGAGGATAAAATAAAGGTTGTAGGATCATAATAGCAGTAGAGACAGTGCAAAAACAAACAAACAAGAAGCAGTGTAATATTCCTGTAAATGATAATTAGGGCTTATTCACTGAAAAATTTTTTCAAACACAAACAAAACTACACATATTCAAAATTAGATGTTGAGTATGTGCTTAAAAAAAAAAAAAAAAAAAAAAAAGCCAAAAGTACATACTTCTAGAACATTTTTAAATGCTTTTGAAAGCAGAAGTAGAATCATGGAATCATAGAATCCATAGAGTTGGAAAGGCTTTCTGAAGACCATCTAATCCAACTCCCATTCACTGAGCAGAGACATCCACAGCTAGATCTTGTTGCCCAAGGCTTTATTCAGCCTCACCTTGAAAGTCTCCAGGGTGAGGAGAAATGTGATGAGTAAGAACAGGAAAGTGATTTTCATTTCTCCTTATAGCATGATAAGACCAACAGAAACATAATGAGTAGCAATGGGAGTTCATGCAACACAAAAACATTACTGCAAAATCACAAAGGGTGCAGAAAAGTATTCAAAGGCTAGAGAAAATGCCTTCCTGTGGGAGATTTAAAGAATTCAATCACAACAGTTTATGCAAAAGAAAGTTAATGACAGTGGCTTCACACTGTTGTATAGAGAAAATTTCTGTTATTAAAGCACTTGGTGAGCTACAAGAGAAAAGAAAGGCAAAAACCGATGTCTTGCAGCTAAAACCAGACAAATCCAATGTGAAAATTCACATAGTTTTAATAGTGATTAATGAGTGGAAAAACTGATAGATTTTCTTTCTTTTTTCACTTCTTTCCATTAAAAATGAGTGGATTTCTACAAATTCAGCTTCAGCCAAATCCAACTAACGGGCTCAGGAAAGGAATAACAGGATGCATAACCATTTTCTGATCTTTTTCAGACTTAAGACATTCTGAATCCCTAGACACACCTTTAATATGGGAGTTTAGAAGAGGGCATTCACTAGTACATGCTTTGCTGGACTTTGGAAGAAGGAAAGAGAGTAAATTTCTCCCAGTTATCTGACAAGGAGCTTTTCTTAGTGGAGTCCTGCTGCCCTGTATTTCAAAGCAGCAGACAGCTGTAGTGCTCTTGTGCTTGACAAGAAAAAAAGATTCACTTTGAAAATAATAACAGCATGGGGGAAGTTACAGTACTTTAGATGTGGAGTTCAGCAAATCATTTCGCAATGGAAAAAGCCCATGTTTTGTAACCCTGAACTTCGTATGGCTATAACAGAGGCAATTATTGTTACTAGTTTTCTTTCTTCTAGAGTTAACACAAGATCCTATAATTTGTAACAAGTTTTATGTGGGTATGGACACATGAATTGTAAAAAGTATAGGTTTTTTTTTTTTTTTTTTTTTTTTTTGAGAAATATGCCTAAGCAGAATGACCCGTCTCTGGGTTCTAGAGCCTCAGAAATCTGGGGCACAGGTAGCCAGAGAATAATTAAGGTCAAGAGGTGCTGTAATTGTGTTTACCTTTGTATTATCTATCTTAGAAAAGATGGATATGTGTTGCCTCTAATGCTGCCAGATATTGTTAAAAAGTATTTACAATGTCAATTGTCAATGGATATGTTATGAAAACCACTAGTCACATAGCTGTAGCTTTTTCATTCAGAAAGTAAATGATGTATATATATAAGAACAAAGACAAACCTCCATTATTCAAAGTTATATCTGTCATCTAATTTGAGCTTACTTGGAATACAAGCTGTTCTGGGCCCATGTTTCAGGATAAGCTTCTTTTGAGAGGCCGAGAAACGGGAAGGAGTAGTGGATTTCCTTCATACTATTTGTAAAAGTATCTGCAGCAAGTTAGACTGTCAGATAGCAAAACACATAAAAAGTTTTAAAATACTTTGTTTACTAACCATTCTACTGATTGTGTGTCAGAGAACTATATGACTGGGAGTTTACTAATGAATGAAAAGAAACACTTTATAAAGTAAATGATAGAGAGCGCCTGCCCTTATAAGGACTTCAAGGGCTTGAAAAGTTGATTTTTTGCACTGTAGTTAACCTAATACACTAAAAATTAACATTTTAATAGTTGCTGCCTTTCTTATTACTGATTTAATTGATTACTTTATCTGAGATACTAGAGACATTTCAGCTGACAAAATTCATGATAAATTCAGCTGCTGACAATGTGAGTATCCATAGTCATTGATTCACCTGTATGTATCTAAGTAGTAAGATTTCAGTATTTTTACAGATGTAGTAGCTAACTGTGTCTCATCCTTATACATGGATAGCAATGTTTCTTTTCATCTGTTTTGTTATTTTATTTCAGATAATGATTGTGTGATAACTGAACTTTGTAAACTAGGAAAACTACATTCCTAGAATACAGTGGAGTACTGAAAAGTGGAAATTGGAGCAACTTGCTCTTTAAAATCATACAGTGATGAGGAGCAACGGACAAAGTTGTATATTAACTATCAAGATTTCTAGGAAAATAGCATATGAAATTGATGGCATAATCAGTGGGGGGAAAAAAAGTCAATTTGAATTTCACCAGTTATTTTTAAATATACATTTGCATTTTTAAATGAAAATAGAAATAGTTTGGCTGCATGGAGTATTTAGCACAGTGTTCTTACACTACAGTGATTTATTTACACTATCTCCCTGCCTGGACAGTACTGTTTTACGTTGAATTCCGATCTGAATCACTCTCTTGGAAAAGCTACATCCTTTCTCCAAGTATAAAAGAAGGAGTTTAGCCTTTCTAGGCTAAAGTTAACCACTATGAATTTGATATAGAAGTGCTTATGTGAGGTAATTTAATAACTGCCCATGAAGAAAATAGTGCTATTTTCTTCATTTACTGTGAATTAACTGGACTATGAAGATAAACTACATGTCACCTGCGTACCTTTGAAATCTATACTCCCATTTTTAGCTTCACAAAACATCTACTTCCTTATCATAGTCAAACATAATAATAAAAAATTTGACTTCTATCAGAGTCTAGAAAGAAGCAGCTACTCGAAAGAAGTCTTTAGTATTACTCAATTTCATTTCATTTCTAACTGCTTTAGTGTTGCTCTCCAGACTAAGACAACAGTGAATGTAATTTTAATTCATTATATATAGAGTAGTGTATATACATAATGAAGGCTTTTGATCCAAGTACAGACTTTTCATTGGGAAGGATAAGGATACTTTAACTGAACCATATATCTGATGCTTACCGATTTGTTATGTGAAAATTCTGAGTTTACCAGTCCTGTAGAAGCTTTACATAAAATCTGATAATTTATAAAGGGATGGAGGAGAGTGAAGGCAGATGAAAATAAGATGACCCACTCATCACAGTTATTATGTGTTATTATGTTATTATTCTACCAAACCTACAGCTCCAGGTCTGAAGTTTAGAAAACTTAATATCTTCCTGCTATCTCTGTGGACTTCTGAATTAGCATGTGTAAGATAAAAGCAAATGCAATTCTTCAACCATTACCATAGCAACACTATTAATGTTAGATAAGACTGCTGTGATAGTTCTATTTTAAAAACAAAAATATGAACAAATAAAACAACATCAGTGTTTCCTCCTCTTTAGTAGTTCATCTAAAACAGAAAAAATACTGGATTCTGTCTTCTCTGTTATGGATAATGTCTTTTTCACAATGAAAGATTATCATCACATGTAATGTTCCATCATTGCTGACATAGCATAGAAATTTTAGTAGTTGATTATGTGTTTTAGAGATCTAATATCCTAAAATAAGAGATATAAATATTTGTGTTGCATCTGGTCTACAAATAATAATGAAATATTTCTGTATATGCTGTTTATTTCTGTATACATTATATGCAGTAACGCATGACAGTTATATTTTCTCCTTATTCTGGATTTTTTTTTAATAACTTTTCAGATGCTCCCTAGTATTGATACTTTCTTTCCCTGGTAAATTATATATTTAAATATAACTCTATATTCTTTAATCATGAAAAGAGCAAGAGGAGAAATTCATTACTCAGGAGATTGCTTGGGGGCAGAAGGGGAAATTCATATGCTCTTCAGAATTCTTCATCTCTTCAGATGAATTCTTCATCAACATTTTAAATAGGTGAAAAATTAATTTACATTAGAATAATATGCTAAAGGATAATTAGACAACAACTTGGTACTAGAAAACAAGCAGAGCTCACAGTGAATTACAATCATAGTTCCTCACAGTGCTCTCATCTGCACAGTGCTTGGATAACTTTCTGTTGCAGATAACTGTTTGGGGTACTTACCATGGAAACTTCAGTGAGAGAAATAAATTCCCATAAAGCTGCTGTGTCAGCCAAAATGATTGGCACATTGTATGCATTTCTCTTCTTCTTGTCTGTATCTTCTTCATCCTAGAAGGCATTTGGGGCTGCAAAGGGATTTAAAGTGAGCTACTATGTGTAAGCAGCCAAGAATCCTTGGGGAAAAAAAATAAATAAATAAATCTATTTGAAATGTAAAAATGTCCATGTTGGACAAATTTATTGTGGTCAGCTTGAAATATGCCAAAATCTTCATCTGTGAAATAACTCCACATTTTCAACTAGTGATCTTTTTGCTGTAGTAAGGTTTTGAGCTACATGCTCTCATTTGGAATGTCACTAGTTCTAAGTGTGTCCAAATTTTCAGAATTTGAAAAAGCACCCAAAAGTGAATTTAATATTTGTTGCTTGGAGATAATCAGATGTCAAGTTGATAGAAGTTGTTAATCCAGAATAATGGTGTTTCTGTGAATGAGAGGTATCAGCAGAGATGAACTGTAACAGAAAAGGTAAAATTCACCATTAGACAGCAAGAGACTATATAACTGAAATTTTAAAAGTTAAGAGTGAATCGTGCTCTTTGTCCTAGAGTTAGAGTACCATGAAGCTTTCAAAGGAAAAAAAAAAAAAAAAAGAATAAACAAAAAGGCTGCCTAACAGAATATTATCCAGGCTGCTTTGGTGATCTAGCAGGCCACCTCAGAGTTATGAAGTGCTCAGTGAGCACTAAACTTCTGAAAACAAATTTTGTCTTTTAAACTTTCGGTAACTGCACATTAGGGAAGAGGTGTAAAAACGTATGTTTGGAGGTTTTAGTTCTCTAACGATAGTGAAAAGATGACTTCCCTCCCAATTCTATTTTCAGAGATGTTCTAAACTGATATATTGCAGAAAGCAATATTTTTAGTCCTATACATTTGGTTTAAGCATTCCATTCCTCATTCCCTATAAGGCATAAATATTTTGTGACACTGACTCAGTTCAGTCCTATAAATTACCTGAAGTAGTAAATTGTTAACAATTACTCCTCAGTGCAATTAGGAACTTAAGAGAGCTGCTGGATTACCATATCCAGTCTGATAGCCCATTTTCAATTTCCTTTCAGAAGTGCAAGTGTCTCGGTAGGTATCTAATTAAGCATGCAGTAACTTGGCACTCTGATAGGGATACTGAATCAGTGTTCCTGAGGCTTCTGCTATCCTAGTTGTTATTTTTTTTTATTTTTTTTTTTTTAATTTTCCTTTTGCAACAGAATTAATCTCTTTACAAAGGAATGACTGTCTTGGGTCAGAACAAAGGACCCCACATTTCTTATCCTCAAAGATGATGAAGAGCAGATGCTGAGAGAAATGTGTTTGAGTGGGACAATCAGGCAATAAAGTTCTCTCAGAATATACTTCTACCCTTCAATATTTTAACGCTCAAGGATTTTTCTTCCAAAATCAGTACAATTTTACTTAATAATCCTTATAGAATTGCACTGATTTACCCAATTGTTTTTTGAACCTATGTAAATGTTACAATCACAACATGTTATGGCAAGCAGATCATAGCTCAACTATCGATCATGAATAGATGTTCTTCCTTTTGTGTATCTTGTTTAAGTCTGTTGACAGTTTCATCTAATCTCTCAGTCATGTATCTCTTGTTCAGGATGATTGTACTTTATATATACATTTACAATGCTTTTCCACTTTCTTTATTAAGGACGAAATACTAGTCTACCCATTTATTATTTGTTGAAAATGATTTCATTTCTTGGATCATCCTTGTTGCAACTCTGAACTTTTTTTAGCTTCACCACAGCATTTTTGCAAAAGGAGGGGCGAGGGAGAGGCCATGCACATTACCCAAGATATAGAAGGATATCAGATTTACACAGGAGGATAAAAGATTTTCCTTAAAGGCTTGAGATTTCACTTCAGAGTGTTTGTAGCCAACTTGCAGCACTATACATTTTAAATTCATAGCTCATTCCCTTTCTAGAAATGAAATCTAAATTGTATTTTCTTACTCTCAGAGTGCACTATGGCAATTAAGTCTTCTTACATGATTCTGGAGCCTTGTGTGGACAGTCTGCAATAGAAAACGTTTGATGTTTTTAGTAATATCTCCCTGAGCTTTATGCTACCTACTACTCAGTCAAGAAGAAAGAATAATTGTTCCAACTGTTCACACGTCAATGTTACGTGATGTAACTTCACTGAATCCAACAACGACTTGAAAATATAAACCACATTTAAAGGAAATACTAGCTTCTTGTGGGGATAATGGAGCTTCTACTCAGCATCTAAAGGCTTTCAGATTATTTCAGATTTATTTCCTTTTGTAAAGTGTACATATCCCCTGATTATCTACAGCATTTTCTGCTTAATTTAACTTGCTTATGTCGCACAATCCTATTGGTTTAAACATTTTATGTTCTGAAGGGGTGTGCCTCAAACAATGAACTGTTTGTTTATATTTATTTGAGTGCAATAAATTTTAATCATAATATATTATGGCTACGAGTAGGTGTTACTTTCTGCCTCAAATATTAAGCAGTTAGAAGTCAGAGCTCACAAACTGACTCACTGTCATTCCTAATGATATTCCTCGTCTACAAATTATTCTCTTCCTTGGATCAGACAATAGCCAAAATTAAGCTCAACAAAAGCTGCCAAGCCTAACAAAATAAATTTTCCTTTCTGTCCAAAATATGTTTAAAATCAAACTGGAAGAGCCTGTAAAGCAAAACTACATGTAGTTTCAAGCACAGGAGTGGGACATCACTCTTCTCATATCCTGTTGAACTGCCTATTTTGAGGTGTTTCCCGTGGTGACTGGTGCTCTACATAGTCTATTTATCATATTTTAGTGGTGTGGTTCACCATAAATTCAACAAGTTCAGAATGGCTTACAAAATGACATTTTGCTGTTCTGCATTTATCATCTCACAGTGCCTTCCAGCTCAATTTTCTCAATTGCAATATAATTTCCCCTGACTGGAAGCCCAGTAAACACATGCAAAGATGCATAGGTCACTGTATAGCCACGTACTTGAAAATGCACACACAATAGCACTGAACAAGGCAAGTTGCAACCCTTATAACTGCCTTCACATTTTCAAGGAACTCAGCCTTCATGATTTTTTTTTCTCTGTATTAATACTAAATGTAATTCAATACATTGGAATATTAATATTACTTATAACAGTGTGACACCATGAAGGAAGACATTTGAATAAAAATACCTTTTCTCTTAGTTTGAATTATCATTTTAATATACCATTGTAGACAACCATAAAGCTAAACAGTGGCACCTTACTGCATAATTTGTATTTTTCAGACAAAGACTTATGTTGCAGGCACAGTTAAAAACCTACTGAAAAAAGAATGCTTTAAGAACAAGTACTGTACCTTAAGATGATAACTTTTCCATTAGGCTAAGTAATTTAAATAATCTTCTTTTCATCTTACAAACATTTGTAAGTCATCATTACTCAAACTCTGACGCAGATTCTGCTGTAGAATTGAAAAAGAGAAGGCAATGGCCAAAAGTACATCCATGGGAAGAGCTGTTGTGTATATTTCACCTAAAATATCTTTTTTTTTTTTTTCTTCCAAACAAATGATGATTCCATTCAATAAATTTAAGTACCAGCAGTTAAATAATATGTACATGATTTGTAATGCAGTCTACTTTTTATGATTTTTTTACAGTACAAAAACTAAGAAGTTGTAATTATCATTTTTGTCTAAAAATAATCTGATTTTATCAATGTTACCCAGTGTATAATTAACAGAAAAAAAACGGAGCTAAATTTCTGTGTCATTTATCAACTTTAGGTGGCAGCTCAAGAAAAAAAATTAAAGCTAAGACCTTGTTACTCACATTTTGAAATGGAACAGTAGTTTGTGGTTCTGGATGCTCCCTGGGAGAATGAATAAAATAATTGGAATGATTATGCTTTAAATCCTATAAAAAGTATACTCAGCATATATGTAATTCTGACAGCAACACCAGCAGTAAGACTCCATTCAAAATTCCACACTTCTTACACCCCAGAACAACAGCTGAACACAGCTGCCACTCTGGGACTTAGTAGCTAACTGAGAGAGTTAGCAAGCTACTTTGAATTGTTTATTTTCCTCTTTCTCTTGTTAAATACAGTACTTACTTTTTAATCCTTCTGCCAACTTATGTAACCAGTAATATTAGCCTGGTCGCTGGAGCTAGGGGGTGGTTACAAACCACCTAAATTCACTCATAGCATCTACTTCAAGGAAAAATTGGGAAAAAAAAAAAAAAGATTTTGGAGTAGGAGGAAATGCACATTTATTTTTGGAAACAAATGTTTTTTGAATATAAGAAAATACACATTCATTTTCTTTTTGTGAAAGGTAAAAAAATCATTTCAGGATAATCCTGAAAAATACTTAAACTGATACTCTTAGTTATGACAATCAGAACAACTGTTTCTAAACAGTACTGTTCTTCCACATGTTCCTCACAGAGTTATAGAATGGTTTGGGTTGGAAGGGACCTTTAAGATCATCTAGTTCCATCCCCTCTACTAGAGGCAGAGGCACTTTTCACTAGACCAGGTTGCTCAAAGCCCCAGCCAGCCTGGCCTTGAACATCTCCAAGATAAGGGCATCCACAACCTCCTCTCTGGGCAACATGTTGCAGTGTCTCACTACTCTCACAGTAAAGAATTTCTTCCTAATATCTAGTCTAAATCTACCCTCTTCCAATTTAAAACCATTTCTCCTCATCCTGTTGGTACATGCCCTTGTAAAGACTCCTTCTCCAGCCTTCCTGTAGGCCCCCTTCAGGTACTGGAAGGCTGCTATAAGGTCCCTCTGATGTCTTCTCCAAGCTGAAGAGCCCCCCAAGAGCTCTCAGCCGGTCCTCTCAGTGGAGGTGCTCCTTCCCTCTGATCATCTTTGTGGCCCTCTTCTGGACCTTCTCCAACAGCTCAATGCCCTTCTTATGTTGGGGGCCCAAGAACTGAGCACAGTACTCCATCTGGGGTCTGTAGGGTAGAGAGGAAGAGTCACCTCCCTTCACCTGCTGGTCAGTCACACTTCTCTTGATGCAACCCAGGTTGGCCTTCTAGGCTGCAAGTGCACATTGCCAGCTCATGTTGAATCTTTCATCAGCTGACACCCCCTTCCTCAGGGCTGCTCTCAAGCCATGTTCTGGCAGTAGTGGGTTGGAAATTTGCAGATCATGAAGGATTCTCCTTTCTATGTGAGAAAGCACTGTCTAGTTTTACACAGATGTCCCAACTCTTAATTCATGGTAACAATTTTTGTGCCAGTCTCCATTCCAAGTTTCTTCTGTGGTTTTGATTTAGCAAGCATAAAAACACATCTGAGTTCAGTTTCACATCAGATCTTTACGAGAGCATAAGTTCTAAGGACAAGATAATCATTACTCTTGTAGAAAGTTCTCATCTCTTCAGCTTTTTCCTGAAGAATACAAATCTCTTTTCACAGCTAGTTTCCTTAGTCAGCTATTTCTGACTTAATGTGGAGTCACAGTGAATCTCAGAGTCACTAACAAAATCCTACATAATCAAGTTAGAGAAAGCAACATTGTGGTAACTATATTCCCATCCAAAAACAGGTAAAAGAAAGTGACTTTTGGAGTATTCTTTTACTCTCTTACTGGATCTGAAGACTCAAAGATTGTTATCGCTTTAAAATTTTGGAATTGGAGACATGTAGTCAAACATGATATACTTTTAAAGTTAACATCAGAGAAAAGAGTTTGTGAGGAACAAAACTGCTCAAGTTTTAGACTAACCTTAAGGCTATTTGAACATCTGAATACAGCATCTGCTTTTTCTTAAATGTCAACTTAAAAATTGTTTCAATTCTTTCAAATAATTTCCATGCATTAAGTTTAAATTTGTCAGGGATTCACCAGGAAAGTGAGAAACAGAAAGGTGCTTGAAGTAGAAGAGTAGAAGGGTAGTAGATCTATCAAATAACCCTTGAATAATATAAACCCATAGAAAGCAACACATAGACCCATAACTCATTCTGGCTTAGTCCATGAGAAGCATGATGGGAGATTTGGATATTTCAGAGAAGTGCTGGTTATTTACACTTCCTACTATCTTCCCTTTTCAAATTCAGACAAAAAAAATAAATGAAATAATGATTACGAGTAGAACAAAAAGTGAAATCAGTAGTGTTACTGCATTATAAATGTTTGTTAGCACCTTCAGTACCCTTTAGAGAGTTACTTTTATCAGAGATTATACAATAAAAGAGCAAGTCATTTTCAACACATTCAGTGAAAACACATTAACATATGTACACTCAGCTCTAATGGTTTGTGCACATAAAAGTAAAATTATATGATTTTTCATGAACTGTGCAAAAATATAGATGAAGAAGTCTGTGAAATGACCCTTTAAAAATGCCTAAGCTGCCCAAATGAATACTATGCAATTTGCTGGAAGCTAAATTAATTCTGAGTCATCCTTCAGATGTCTAATAGCAAAGACAGTGCACTGTACTGGGGTTAGTCTGGCTAACATGCATTTTCTTTGACATCTCTAGGCCCCGAGACAGAATGCTGAATGTCAAAGTATATCTGTTAGGAGACACTTTCACTAAGAAAACAATCAAAATGTAATAACAAATAACAGTAATAACAAATTTTATAAAAGAAAAGGAAAGAGAAAAAGAAAAGGAAAAAGAAAAGGAGAAGGAGGAAGGAGGAAGGAGGAAGGAGGAAGAAGGAAGGAGAAAAGAGAAAAGAGAAGGAAAAAAACAATCTTGCTCTATTATTAGACTTCTTTGAAAATTAGATAAGTTATTCATTTCAGAAAGATAAGCAGAAAGCCCTTTGTGGTGTGGTGTGAGATACATGCACCTCTTGAGGTATGTGAGGATGAGAACTTCCAACTGTAATAGTGGCTTTTCATGATGAAGATTTCCATTTAAACTGGAAATAATCTTACTCTTTAGAACTGCACTGATTGTCATCATCCTGGTAAACTATCTGCTGCTAAGCCTGAGGGGAGTGGGATACACTGGGGAAAGGGAGTTTTTGCATTGTATCTGATGGAGCTTAGAGTTTTTATTCCATGATATCAGCAAAAACCTAAGCCCTATATACTGCAAACTGGCAAGGCCAGAATCCTATCTAAAGATTGCTTAATTCTAAGTACATAGCAGATAGGATTAGGAATCTTTTTCGGGGAATCAGATAACATAAATGAACTTAAATTTGACTGTGACATTTCCAAGGAAATGATGAAGCATTAGCCACAGTTTTGCTGTCTTAACTCATGTTAGTTATTATACAATGCTTGATCATTCTTTTACTGAAGTGTGGTCTTAGAAACTATGAATTAGTTGTTTGTTATTTAAAGAAATATCAGATCCCATCTCAATTTCAACTACCCTTTCAATAAGCGTTGTTTTTCCCAATTCACACCTTCATTTTTTTAAGCTACCTTAACAAAGAATCTGATCACTGAGGCAGTCAGAAAACAGAAATAACTTTCAAAAAATTATTTGGATTGTCCATATGGAGTCCTTTTCTGATTTAAATGAAAGATTTTTTATTGTATAAATTATGTATTATATAAATTATATATTATATAAATTATGGGTTTACACATACTCTGAATGAACGAGGAGGAAAGCAAAACAGACCCAGAAGTCACTACAGAAAACAGACAATTTTTATACCAAAAAAAAAGTAGCCTGCCCTACTATAGAGAGTAATCTTTGTTTTCTGAAGAAAAAAAAACCTTCAATTTTTCTGGGGCCATTTTCAAGTGTTGCTTATCAACAAATACAATTTATTTGGGGTTTCTTTAGGTACTTGTTAACCATAGTATCACTAAGGTAATGGTATGATATTATTTTTTTCTAAGATATTATGACTATTTTTCAGAGTCATGACTGAAGAATGGGTATCCTTGCATACCACATACTGATGACTGAGCAAGTTATTCAGCTTCCAGTAGATTAATTGTCTTCTTCTGCAGTTAGAAGTCAGGAGCAAATCAAGTTTATATGTCAATTGGACCGTATCACCTCTTACTTATCTTTCAGTGGAACAGAAATCTTGATCTTTCATGAGCTTATGATTAAGTGGATGAACTATCTTGGCAGCCCTGACAACAACCTCTCAGCTCTCCACATCACCACCCACCTCGTCCCCCTAAACTTTTCAGTATACAGAATTATAGAATCAGCAAGGGAGTAAATTTCGAAACAGACACTTTATGAATATGTATTTTATGTCTATTTTAAAGAACAATATACATTCTCATGAAAATATGTTCCTCTGCATCAAATACACACCAGACTGTAGCAGTTCTTGGCCATATTTCTGTGCAGCAGGAGTATCTCCTTTATCATCTAGAGTCATCTAATTCTTTCTCAGCTCCAGACTGTAAATGCGTAGCCCTCAATTGCTGAAAAGGCACTTAGCAACTAACGTCTGAGTGAAGAAGATGACAAACATTTATCAAGTCTCAGCTAACATCAGACTCCCTGTACTAAAAGGCTTCCTCTGCACAATGAGTGTTTGAGTTAATGAGAAGCACACCTCCAATTACGCAAATAGCAAAGTGACATTTCAGACTGTAGACTACTCCTGAAAATCCCAAGGTATTCTAAAATGGTTAGATGGTATAACTGCTACATCAAACACACAGTTCTATAAACCTCATCGTGGAACCTTTAATCTTTCACAGGATTCAAATAAAGAAAATTGATTTTTTTTGCAGGAAAAGTCTTACTTTGAATGAATAATTGAAGTGTGACTTATTCAAGCTTACCTGGAAAAATTTTAACTACATATCTGAAATCTCCAGACAACTCTAGGTGAAAGCAAAGCCTTTAACACAGACATAGAATTTCTGTTACTTGTCTCTACTTCACTAAAACACTAAGTTTAGTAGACTTCTTTATTCCAGTTTCATTCTGCCCACTATCAGAATGAAAAATTAACAAGAGCCCGATTTTTGCAGTTAAATTTAAAAATCTACATTTATTAATTTACCTGGAAATAAAGAATTTCAAATTAGCACTCACTTAACAGGGAATATGAATGACAATTTCATGTGTGGGTACACTGAAAAATAGACCATGAGAATTTTCATTTTTCTTCTTTGACTTCCTCTGAAGCCTTTGTCCATGTTTATAAATGCGCTTAAACAGATCTTCAGACAATATGAACAAGCGCACTTTCACCAAAGGCAGTCAAATGTGTTCACTTGCCATCAACTGCAGATCCAACTCACTGTCCTGGTTTCGTCTGGGATAGAGTTAGCTTTCTTCATTGCATCTGGTATGGAGCCATGTTATGGATTTAGAAGGAAAACGGTGTGTATAGCGCACCAATGTTTTAGTTGTTGCTGAGCACTGGTTATATTTTCAAGGACTTTTCAGCTTCTCAGCTGCCCTACCAGTGAGTAGTTACAAGAACTGGAACAGCACTAGACCAGCTGTCCCCAAGCTGGTCAAAGGGATGTCTCATACAATGGTGCATCATGCTGAAAAATAAAACAGCTGGAATTGGTGACAGGGACTGCCACTGCTAGAGGTTCAGCTGGCCATTGGTTGCTGAGTAGTGAGCAATTGCATTTTCATCACTTTAACTATTATTACTATTATTACTAGTATTACTATTATTACTATTATTATTATATTAATTTTCCTTTCCTTTTCTGTCTCAACCAACGATGTTTTACAGTTTTTCTAATTTTCTCCCTCATGCTGCTGGGAAAAACCTTGTGAATGGCTGTGTGGTGCCTAACTACCTGCTAGGTTAAACCACAACACCCATAATTCACAGTTCTGCTGTGATTTATTTTGCTTTACTGCAATATAATGAAGCGAGTAAATAAAATGCTTACCTTTGTGCTTAAAACTAAGCTTTGGCCATCAGCAGAAACAGAACTTATGCCAAACCCTCTGCAAATCACAGGAATGTATTTTAACTCCCTACATCCTTCTTCTGGAATACAAACTGGGATATTTTCCACTATGTCTCTTGAACTTTTCAGCAGCTAATATGGGACATACAAAAATTAAATTTACCCTCAGACACAGAAGTAATACATTCAGTAGGTTCTAATTGTGCATAACTTAATGCTAGCACAATAATTTTAGGGTTAAACATGCTTGATAAATATTTTCCTGAGAAGTTACTTCACTTACTCCATTTTGACAGTTAATCAGAGGGAAATTTATTCAGACATCAGGTATATATAGGAGACTTCAGCATGTGAAGATTAAAAAAACATTTTTTCATCACTTCTATTGGCTTTCAAAAAGGAAAGTTTTTTCTCCATAGCTAACTTTTCTTTGTGATTAAAACCTTGGATTTGGGTGTCATTGATGCCAACAATGTGAGTACATTTCATTTAAAATTAAAGATTTGTAAAGACTATGAAACATCTTTTTAGATTGTAAATCACAATGTTTTTGGTTTTTTTTTTAAACTTAACTGTGGGAAACATATTGTGAGAAACATATTGTGAGAAACAATGTGAACTTAGTTCTTGTGTTCTCTTGGGTGTTCTTTGTACTGAATGTTGGTGCAGGGCAAGTTTTCCAGAATGGAAAAGGGCAAGCTCATTCTCTCTGGTTTAAGTAGTCTTCAGCCTTGTCCTTGGTCTTTCTACTGTCACTAATGTCAGTGAATCTCAACTGACTTGTAGGAAGTGCCAGAAAATGTCTATGAGTAGCTGTACCATATTGTGCAGCTACAGCTTCTGGAAAGACAGTCTATTTTGGCTATTGTACGTTATTAAGATGCAATTGTCATTTGACTGTTTACAAAACTTAACTTTTCTCTAAACTGATATATTCCAGGCCATGAACCTTGATTTATACTTTGGCTTTGGCATCCCATGCATTTGTCTTTAGAATCCAGTTTCATCAATTCGATAGTCAATGTTTTTTTTTACAGGAGATCTTCAGATACTTTATAAATAAAACCAAATAAACTCAAGTTACTAAAGGTCTTAATCAAGATCAGGCTTGCCTCACTGTGCTAGTAGTAATGACCCAAGAGAAGAACATTTATCTATACTAGTGAATTTCAATAGTCATTCACAGAATCAAAGAGCAGTTTCCAGTTCTAATCAAAAGGTAATATTAGCATCCATTTCCATAACTGTGGACAACAGGCTGATAGCTGCTGATAATAGTATTTATACCTCCCAGTGCGATTAATTTCACTGAGAAATTGTCAGACTGATTACCAGCTTGTAGTTCTCCTGTTTACTGTAATTATTACTGTAGTAGCAGCTCAAAATCCAATTTACAGCTAAACTTCCATAAAATCTGTTTTTGCACCTAAGAAAAAACAACAAAAAGACCAGAAAGAACTCTTGTATGCTCTGTGGTTCTCAATTTAAGATTTAGACAGTGTGTAATAGTAAAACCAAAACCAAACCAAACCAAAACAAAAACTACTTCATTTCCTATTTTCTCTCCATTATTTTCCCTTCTTACTTTCATTTGCACAGCCCCATTCAATAGAAGCAATATGGAAAACCAGATTATTTTGGATTATTTTGCAAATTGACCACCTACTGTTGCATGTTTTTCTTCCATTCATTTTTGTAATGTACTAAGCAGTTTTAAATGGACAAGAAACATGTTATTTGTGTAAAAGGACTTACATTACTACTAATGGTTCCAAAAGCGAAAAGATTTGACTTCAGCAGTATCTTTTATAATGTATTTTTATAGAAAACATCAATATCTATAAATTACAGCTATTCCAAGTTTGCATAGTGCAAGACCTTTGAGATAAGGTACCTTCATTATGTTCATGGAGTGCAGCTACCATCTCTGGAATCCAGCGTAAAATACTGACTTCTGTGCATTAAGCAATGTTCATGTTAAAATCTCTAATCAGTATATAGATGACAGAGAAAATGAAGTACAAATGAAAATATACAGATATAATAAATAGACAGAAGCCAGTTTTACAAGTTTCCAATGGAATGGATAATCTATTACATCTTTGGTAAGCAAGAATCCATTTTATTGCCTTTTGAGGTAAAATTATCTAGCTTTATAACAAGTGTTTTGTGGATTGATGTACTCATTGTGTTTGTTTCCAGTTGAATGCGTTTGCATTGTTAAATTAAAAACACCATCAGTCATTTTCTTCCAAATATTCAACCTTACTAAGGTTTTACATAACTGATAGGCACAATTGGTCAAAACTATCTGATTTATCTTATGGAAATGAATGAAGAAATGATACAAACTCATATAAAATTTTCTGGGACTCTCCACAGATGAGTTTTTCCTTGCTCTTGAGTTTTAGCAGCCAAAGTACATCACTGAGAGAGATAAAACAAAGAAGCTATAACTATTTGCCATGTACTTATGTGTCTACTTACATATATTTATGTACATAGCGTAATGCTTAATAATTATATCATTCATAGTAGCTTAGGTAAATTAGCTGCTAGTATGATGGAATTTAGTGTAAACTGGAATTAAATCAATCTTGCCTGGTTCATCAAAACAACAGTAAGTCTAGCTTTTAATATATTTAATAATCAGTAAAAATGTACATCGATATTGCTAATTATATTGTAGTACTGTAGTAAGACTCCATGTAAATATTTATTTCTTGATAATACGTTACTAACTTAGATAATAGCAAAAAGAATGGAAACTTGTGCATGAGAACTGTGAATATAGCACATTAACATACCTTTCAATGAGTCTACTTGCGAAGATAGCCTATGCAAAAAAATGAAATTTAAGAAAGTTTTAAACTAAAAATTTGAGATTATATATACCTGGTTTCATACAGTAAACATAAAATACATATTCCTAATTTGGGTTGCTTTGTTTGTTTATTTGCTTTTAATTGCCAGCTGAACTTTCTGGGTATAGACAGGACTGGCACAGATTCAAGTATGCTGAGCCAGAAAAACATAATTCTTTCCAAAAAAAGTCGGAAGACTTTCAACATGAGAACTATTTGTTTACAATCTTATGTGTAAAAAGCAACTTCTAGCATTTGCCTGAGACTTTAAGAAAGCATTCTACTCTGCCTAGAGTGAAGTAGAATTCTCAAGAAGGAAGGTTTGTCTTGTTTCAGTTTGGTTTTGAGTAAGGGGAGAAAAGAGCAAATACTCCTACCTTAAGAAAATCTTTCGGCAGCCTCCTACTATCCTAATATTCAAAGGTCTAAGTGTACCTGTGATTATATTTTTATAAATTCATAGCCAATGGTAGAGTTTTGCTGTCTGTAGATTTAATTTATAGGTCACATTTGTATATAATAAAAATGCTCTGGGGTTTGGTATCCACTCTGCCTGTCTGTCTGTCCTAGCAGGAAGAAATATCTTTGCTTTTTGCTGATTGCTACACACATAGGTGATATATAGAATATATCTATTACATTGTAGAATTATAGATTATAGAATATACATATTACAGCTACTGTCAATGTCCATTTTAGGCATATTGGTGAATAAATAGAAACAATAGAAATGAACCACAATATAGTAATACCTGCAAAAGCTATTGTTTTCCTTATTTTGCTCTAGCAAGGGTGTAAAAATTTCATCCTGGAAACTTCTTGAGGACCAGTTGAAAAGGCATCTATATAATCTACCAAAAGAAGAAAAATTCTCAAATTGTGTATGGAACAGTCACAGCAACTACTTTGCAAGTTATTATTATCAAGAGCAGTATAACACATACTCTTAACCAGATCCTAGTTAAATCCTCGGGATAAGCAAAGCTCTAAATGATTGCATACCCACATTATATATATAAACTACAGATAATCAAAGTTTGAGATTCTATTTCTGGTACAGTTATATTTATTTCAGTTTATTTTATGTTCTTTTCAGTTACTCAGTAAAGTTTTTTTTCTAGAGGAAAAACTGAACATCATTGGGTTTTCTGTGATTGAAGGTTTAACAAGAGGACTTCCCATAAAATCATAAAAAGATTAGTAACATCTTCTGGTAAATGAACACCCATGTCTCCCAAGGGAACAGAGCAGAAATGGTTAGATCCAGCCATCACACTCTACAAAAATAATCACAGGGTGCATCCATACTGACATGAGACTGAGGACCTTAACTTGGAAGCAAACCTTGTGCTTACTACCACCTACTCTGCTTTCGTTGGCATAGTGGAGTGGTCCAAAAATGCCCTCGCCACACTTATTTTGTATGATACTAAACTGGGAGACAAAGCCCAGGAGCTAATTTGCAGTTAAACCCTTAAGGTGGCAATTTTATGGCTGTCTGGTTCTCAATGCCAAATGTTTCTCACTACAGACTGCTTCTATTTAGCTGCACTACTTGCTAATAGAGACATAACCTCAAATAACCCATCTTTTTCCCTAAATACATTACTTTATTCCATGGAGAGATCTCTTATACTCTCATCCCTCCTGTGAATTGAACTGTCATCTGTACCACCTCATATGAAGACCTACAGCTGCTGTTAAAGCTGTTGTCAGAGCTAAGTAACTGCTTCTGTTACATTCTGCTATAACTTTTCTTCAGGAAAGAGCAGACAACTTCTACCTCAGACCTGAAAAGTAAACCACAGCTCTGTGAAGAATAGTTCTCACATGAACAATCAGAATGAATCATTTTTATCTTAAGTTTCAAATCCCCATTGTAGATGTTCATAAAGAAAAGGTCATTTTGTATTCACAGGCCTCATATCTTTCAACAAAGGAAGAACACTCTCAAGTATTATGAAGAAAAATTTGCATTTGCTTTTATAGGGAGGATTTGCTTTATCTGTTATTTTTATTCTTTTCAAGACAACATCTCTTAAAGTTATCTTATGAATGCACAATGTTTAAATACATATATTTGTGAAGGGAAAGGATAAGAATGAAAAAATGCTGTGTATTTTGTATATAATGGCAATCCATGCTCATGCTACAATAACCTGAACAATACAGTCCAGTATCACTGCAGGTACAAAAATAAGAATTCAGAAATACTTTGTTTCTTCCTACAGAATCTCAGGATGGCTGAGTTTGGCAGAGACTTCTGGGTCCACCACAGCTCTGGCAGAAAAGCCAGAGCAGGGTGCCCAGTCCCACACACAGGCAGATAATGAAGATCACCAATGAAAAGAGTCCGCAGCCTCCAGGCAGCCTTTGCCAGTGTTCTGTCACCTGCAAGTCTTCCATCATTTACAAGCTTTGAAGAGAGTAAGCCATTTCTCCATCCCCTGAAGCTTTTTGAGGATGAAAATAAGATTTTTAAAATTAATCCTAAACTCTCTGAGTTCCCATTCCCCTCACTAATCCAAGGAAACATCCAGGTTGGGGAAAAAAACAAACAAACAAACAAACAAAAAAGAAAGACAACACAGCAACAACGACAAAAAAAAGCACCTCCACCATCATCAAACTACAAAGTAATTACTTCCAGAAAATAAGAAGCTCAAATTAATTGATTTTATTTATTTATAGATTATTTTCTTTCTTTGAGAGTTGCAAAGCAAAAAATAAGTTTAAGGTTCTCTTTTCATCCACACATTACAAATTCCACTAGTTACTTCCATAGGTACCTCTTTCTGTTTATTTTTTACAAGTAGTTACCACACTTATCACAAGTTCTAAACACACTTGTAACTTTAATTTGACACTCTGAAATATCTTGTATCCATTTCTTTGAAGTTGTTTTTTTTTTTCCTCTGAAGTTCTTTTTACCCCAACTTCAGATTTTTATTCATATTCATCAGGTATGACATTCTTTCTGTTCTTTTTCTTAGTTACCTAAATAATGTCATATGAATATCCTGGGAGAACTTTATTCCAAAGTACATAATAGAAAGACAGTCAACTATGGCTCTCAGTGTTTCCTGCAGATGCTTAATTACATCTACTGTCTTTATGTTTTAGCCTTGTTTTCTCCTCTTATTGTAAAATATTATTCAAAACATTAAAAAAATTGTCCATGAAGTTTGCACATAGATGTGCTCTCTCTTCAAAGTGGAGATGGAGGGTAAAATAATCAAGTTCCCTTGCATAGAAAAGCTGAGAACATTCCCAAAAATTCCCAAAAATTACCACAATCTGCTCACTGGTGTACATTCTACTTATCTTAATGAGGCTACACCTTATTCCTGCCAAAGGATATGAAACAGGATGTTGAAATGTCATCCCTCATAATCTCCAGGCAATGAAACTGAAATGGAGTACGAGTTTTAGGAAAGCCATTTTTGGTGACTATTATTAGATCTATCTCCATTTAAATGACTTGTGTGTTGAAAAATTATTATCACTACACTAAATATGTCATGTTCTTTCCACAAGCCACAAAATATAATACCATATAATGAAATAGTTTAAATCTACCTCATTTAATTGTCCCTGCTTGTATTGCATAATTGTCGGTTGTGTAGTCACTGGAATGTGCTCACCTAAAAAAGGCATATTTTTTCACCTGAAATTCTTTCCTTATCAGCCTGAACTACACCTCTAGATGGTACTTTGACCAGTATTCTAAAGGATAGTGTTGAAGACTAATAGTTTTTGTTTAACTGACTCTTCATCCTTGATAAAGTATAGAAACATAAAAATATGTTTTGATTTATCTAACCTCCATGAGTTGTTTAAATAGAAGTAAAAATATGTTTTGGCCTGTGTGTGTACACTGATAGTGGCTTTTCATGTATATTTATTGAGAACAGTATCACCTTATGAATATATAAAGGATCACACCTTGTATCAATAAATCAACTACCATATTTGTTCAGATTTTCATTATTAAATATATCCAAGCATCCAAAAGCCTCTGAATCTTAGGAGGACTTCATTCTTAAGCTTCAGTTTTGTTAAGGGCTCTGAGTATTCACACCAGTATTTTTGGAATGAAAAAATAAAGATAGAAAAAGTATAGGAGTTATCTAGAAATCTACATATGAAGGCAACAATTTGAATGGAAACCTCAAATTTTCAGGCTACTATCCAATCCACCGGACTGTTCATATTTTTTGTATTCTCAACCAACACACATTATTCTTATCTTATACACTCTGAAATACAAAGTGAAGTTTAAAAAGTCTACGTTCTCTTATAATTTAAGATTGCAGTGAACATGACAACTTACATTGTAGTCCTTTCTCTTGATAGGATCTGTTTCCTAGAGTACTGCAAGAATGATATCCACTTTTTAAACTGATCAAGTGAATTTACCCACCTTCATAAGTAGTAGTCAGGTTTTAGACTCCACTACAGCAGAAGCTTAATTTCACAGGGTAACTCCTGAAATTTTCACTGGCATAAAGACCAACCACATTTACATTTATAATGATTATAATTGTTAGCATAATTGAATGCAAATTGCAAATAGTTTTTCTATAATTCAAGTTATATTCATAACAATGAAACATTGAATTCACAAACTGTAGGAAAACCCATGAGAGTTAGCAGTAAATTCCAAGAAAGCCAGAAAGTATGCAGCACTGCCTGCAACAACTTTATATTTACTACATTTGAGGAATTTTAGATCTACTTTGTCTCTCAGAATTCATGGCGTACAAAATGACTTTATGAAAACTGAATCAGAGACAAATGCATTTCACAGAATTACACAGGTCTTGGCATAACTCTATCTAGCTGCTAGTAAGCTAGCTTCAATCAGGTTAATATTTATAGAGAAATTTTAATTAGTCATTTCATGCAACGGATAACATGTAATTGAAATAAATACACCTTACACTGAGCAGCCTGATTAGTCATAAATAAGCCATGTGGTAATGCTGAGGGTAATAGATGGATGCTATATTTCCCTGGTACCAATGCTTATTGACTTGAATAGCTCATGATGATGACATTGTTTTAATGAACTGGAGCTGCCAAGGCAAAATAGAGGGCAGTTTGTGTCATAAGGCTATAGCCCCAACATTTTAGATAATGAGCATAGACTAATTTAAGAGAACACAAAATAACCTGATTACAACAATTCATTGTGTTTGGGAAAAAAGAAACATACACACAGATAAGTGCAATTGGAGTTTGACTGTAAATATTTTTGCAGAATAACCACAATTATACACACAGATCTGATTTGCCACATTCTCCCAAGGGAAGAATTCTTTCATTATTACCAAACTGACTATATATATATAAGGTTATCTGACAGACAGAAACTGGAAGTGAAATTCTGTTTCTTATTCCATAGGAATATGCTTCTGCAATATGAAGAACTACATTAAATAGAGCTTGGGATAAACAAATAATTTGTTGTGAAGGCAACCTTCTATATAGGGCTGCTGAAGATTTCTCTTTGTTTAATAGTTACATGTACGTGCAAATTTGCACAGGTGTTTAAAAGCTATACATAATTATTTATAATATTTACATAGCTACACATGTGTATGCACTGCACAGACATGTCTACATACTTCAAAACAGCAGCTTTTAATTCCTAAGAGCTGGTGAGCACTTGGATATGAACTTTATAAAATAAAAGCAACAGTTACAATTTTTAAAACTCAGCAGATTTATTACCCAAATCTTCTCACTGTGACAAAACAGTTTGCTCTAACAAAGGCTAGAGGGGAATTAGAGTGGAAATGTGGAATTCTAGATAAGAAAATGATTGTAGACAGTATGAAAATTTTAATGCAAAAGGCACCCAAATAATTAACAAGTGCGTACAAGATCCAAAAATAAACGTGTTTGGACATACCAATTAATTATGTACATATTTTGTGGTTGGCTATCAGCAAGTTGTCAGTATGACCTATGAAGTTTGAAATCTTTAACAGGGACATAACACAAATAACAGATGTATAACAGAAAGAAAAAGAGGCAAATTGTGTATAAACTTTACCTTTGTCTGTAAACTTTTTCTTCAGGACTCCTTTAGCTTTTGGTTTTTTTCTGGGATGTTTTCTGCAGACATCTGTGAAGAAGGTAATAATTGTTCTTGTTCGAGAAAAGGTGAGTTGTTGGCATGATGAGATCACATTTTGAGCTTTGGTGAAATTTTATTCTGTGTTCCTAAGGATGAAAAAACAAAAACACCGAAGAAGAACAGTGGAGGTAAAAAAAAAAAAAAAAAAAAAAAAAAAAAATTGTAAAAATATAGTGTACAGTCTTGTTAATAGCATCTCTGCTGTATAATGTAATTTGGGAAATTTTGGATATTTTTATGCATTTCAGAGGACTAAGAAAAAACATTATTTCATTAATCTTTAACTGTGCACAAGAGAACCAAGATTTCCTAGACTTTTTTTTTTTTTTAATTTTAATTATTCCTAGCTTCTAACAAAGTATAATTTGTTAGAATTTTCTTTCTATAATTCTCTTTTGGCATCTTGTTCATTTTACTGAATTTCAAATAATTATTTCATCTAACTTTATGAAGCTCTTTTTACTTGTCATTGGCTTTTCAGAAAATAAATTAATTGTGAAGACTATGCATACCTAGACGATTTTTAATGAATCTCTGTAACCTACATATAAAATAAGATGTATCTAATTGTAACTTTATTTTGATTACAAATCTCATCTTTGTTTTGATTGCAAATCCTAAATTATATATGTGGATGACTCTGCAGTCATCCATTCATAAGGATTTCCCAGTAAGCAAAAAGAGAATTGAGAATTATTCTAACATTTGCTTTAAGAAAGCTTAATATTGATGAAGAACCCAAGAAGAAAACAAAAGTAGGACATGGATTCACAACACATCCAAATTCATTTGAGTTCAGCCTTTGCCAGCTGTTCATTCATGAGCTAAACTATTATATGCTCTATGCCATTTTGCTAGCAACTGTGGGGTCATGTGATGGAGACCAAGACTTACCATGAGCTATTTGGAGATTACTGCCTTCCCATCCTGCACAGTCTGCCCATCTCTGCTAGTCACTCTATATGAATTCTGAAAAGAGACAGAGAAAAATGATAGTGATTCTAGAGCTAGGAAAATATGTACAGTTTCTGATCAGTGTTCTCTTCTGTAGAATCTGAAAAATATACCTTTCGCTATCTCACCTCACCATTGCAATCCACAGCAATTTCTTCAAGCAATAAATCAGTGATTTCATGGTAGTTCTCTGGAAGGATTGTGAAGATAAAATTTAGTTACTGACGCAGATGCAAGAAATCAAAGGGAGAAGAATTAGTTGTAATGGGAGCAAATTAAAATTTGTGTGTGACTCGATTTTAAAATCCTCTTTCTTTTAATTATTAGCTTAGTTATATTAGCTATTTTTCTTTTTCCACAATTATCTCAACAAATGAATGTATTCATTATAAAGGAGTGTCACGCCATGGTCATAATTATTTTGGGGAAAACAAACCAGACAAACATAAAAAATCACAACATAAAACTCTCTTTTTGAACCTCTCTGTTGAATTCTAGTAGGTCAGTTACTGTCACTCATTGCTACAGTTTGCCAAAGCAAATAAACAACTGCTTACATCCAAAGCCTGTTTTATAAAATTTTGTAATAACATCTGTGGACAGCTTTTGGTTTCACTGATCTTTCAGTAATATTCATAAAGCTTTAAAGACATCCTACCTAGCAGCATTTCTGAGGAAAGCAGTTTTATTCTACTGCTCAGTCAGCTGCGCCGTAACCACTGTTTATGGCTTCTGGAACATGGATGGGATGACATATATTAATCCATGATAGTTTGTTTCTCCTCATCATCTTGCTAAAAATCTGAATTCTCAGTGAGATTATGTAGCAGAGTAAGAGTCGATTTAATTTCACAGTTTAAGTACCATAGCACAATATATGCCACATACAAAGTGCATCTTTATCTTTTTTTCAGCATTTTTTTAGAAGAATATTATAAAAATATTAGAAAGTTTTCCTAGCATGATAGCTTTACTAGATTTCAGTGTCAAACTATTAAATAATGTAATTTCACCTATCATGATTTATTAGAGCTTATTACTTAGTTTTCCGCTTTCTCTCTGTAAATACCATGGGGAATAAAATTGCAGGTACTGAACTCACTAATATTTGCAGACTAAATCCGACTTACTAAAAGCCAAAAGTTTTATTCTTGTTTTAAATTAAATGCAGAAGACACATTTGTTTACCAATTAGTAGATCGTAAAAACTACAAATCCATCCTGTAATAGTTTCATTTCTCCATTCTACAGCTCCCAGTGAAGCATATAGAAATTTACAGAGTTTGTTTTTTTCCCCAGGTACTTTTCTACTAAGGTTACATATATGTAAAGTACAGAGGAAAAGTTCCAAACAGGTAAAGCAGCACAGAAGCACTCAGATGTATAGTAGTTGATGTTACAATGTTGAAAGTTCTATGCCTCTCAGATGAAGACATACCAAAAAGTGCTAACACTCACATACAGACAAATTTACTACAGGACAGAGGAGGTGACATGATAGGCTAAATCCTCAGTCACTTTTTGATATAGTCTGATGATCAGCAGATACAGAAAACAGGCAGTACTGATTTCAGCTTCATGAAAAGATGGTGTAAAAGTGTTGGTCATTTCAATGAGAGACTTAAGTGCTAGCCTCATTGATGAAAAGTGTGCTATCTCCACAAGAAAAGCAATTATACTTTAAAAAATTAAACTTCCTTTAGTACAGGATATGCAACTCTTCTCTACATCTTATCCAAGTTTTTGGATTCTTTGGTAATTTTAATGTTTTAATCATCACTTTATTATCATCTTTTCCTACATTAAATTTCTAGAAATGATTTGCCATCTACTTTGAAATCAAGGTCCAAATTTTGACAACAGTCCCTTGTTTAATAGCAATCAATTATCTTCTACTACCATTTACAAATAAATTTCTTTTTTCTTGTTTGAATCCAGTTTTAGCTTGAGCTTACAAGTTATCATGCTGCTGAATTCTCATCTGTTCCATTTTTTCATGGTACCTAAATAGCACAAGAAGACTTCTACTGCCGTGAGATCACTGGGAGTATTACTTAACAATACCATTGTCATTCTAGCAGTTTTCATCTTTTAATCATTATATTCAGTCACCGAAAACAAGCAAGTGCACAGAAATTGGCATTTAAATGCAGTCTGCTTTTCTTATCTTTCTACCAGCTGTCTTTATCTGTACACTGTCACATAGACACTTACAAATGAGTCTGTTTGGAAGCAATTGATCTTTGACTGATGTTGAGATGCAGCAAAGATGCTCCAGTATAATCAGAGGGAAAATACCTTTGCTCTCCCAGACTTACAGCACGCAAAGAAAATTCGCAACTGAGGGAAGTTAAATACAGATCTTCTTAGAGAAATCTCTTCTAAATCAACTCACTGACCTAAAATTGAACGCTGCCACATCAGTAAGTTTCAGGTGACTATAGGACAGAATATATCTCAGGTATTCCAGTTGCAATCTGAAGATTTGCTTTGCAATATATGAATCAGAAACTATGGAGGAAAACAGACCACATTTCAGGCCCAGGATGCTGGCCTGGGTAACAGTATTTAAAATGGTCTGGAGTTAATGTTTTCACAGCTATTTTTTCAGAGCCTTTGCTCTATTCTTGATTTCTTTAACACCTAAGATTCCGACATAAGCATAAGTTGAAACTCCTGAAAGAAATGGGAAATTTTATGAGTCTGTATTATTGTCTGTTATTATTTTTCCAACTTTCCTCAATAGCAGTGGTCAATATTACCTGATGGTATTTCAATGAATAGGTCATACCTACATAGCCAGAGCTGAAAAAGAATAAAGGCACCTTTCTACTGAAAATGCTGAAATACTGCAGACCTATGACATTCCAATTTTTGAAAACATATCTGGGAACAAGATTTGTGGAACAACATACATACATCACCAATCTAGGAATCGATTTTGTAATGACATAAAATTAAGTCTTGGTGATTTCAGACACAATCTGAGGTCACAGTTTCATATTTTAGCAGTAAATGACGGCATGAGAAGCGCTTCAGGAATCTGAATGATTTACTACATCTGCTTCATAATCTTGTTAGCCTTGCCAAGTCCTGGCAAACTTGTGTCATTGTAGGAATAATTGAGATAGTTCTTTCTGCCAACCTTCTAGTCAGAAAAGTACAGAATTTTTGTTAAAGAAAGTCTACTTTAGTCTGCCATCCAAACAGTCATCATAATGCAAACAAAGACATAAAAAATAAATGTAGTTGGATGTGGTTGGGGAAGGAAAAGAAGTAACAAGAAGGAAAAAGAATAGAAAGTAGCAATATTAAACATTAAAATTTAATTTTATAATGATCAGTTGTGGAAATTCCTTTCTTTACTTATTTTGGTCAAGACATATCTGAATGAGGCTGATGAAAGTCTAGTGAGATGGGGACAGTTGCAGCTAGAAGGACAAAAGTATTGAATGCCTGTAACACTACCATCAGATGAAGAAGTAGAAAGCCTATTATGTTTTTTGCAATTCAGTTTATCAAAAGATTTCTGTTGTGTTGTAGTGCCTGTTCTTCGTAATCTGACATAATCCCTAATGGGCAAATTTAGTTGTCTTTAAACTGTTGCTGAATGTCAACTTCTCTCTGGTGAGCTAAGCTGAAAATTTTGCCTGGTACAATTCACCAAACTTCGTATTTTTGAGCATCTACCACTGAGTACAGGAGCTATTACAGAGCATTACATGGGATTTTATGCAGCTCATGCTAGAGCCTCTTAAATATCTTTCAAAGAATACGTGGAGGGGCAATTTTAAAAAAGGGGACCTGTTCAGTTTGAAGGCTAGCTGGAAGGAGGCAAGCTTCCCTAGACACAGAAAACAAGATAAAAATAGATTATCATCTTCCACTAGATTGTTAAGACCAATGGAAATCAAAACATGAAAATATGGACAGAGGTCAGCTGAAACTCCGTGGGTAGTATTTTTTGTTTAGATTAGTCTTACAGCTGAGGAAAAAAGCACTGCAAACTACCAAAGAAGGTGCTGGTTCATTTGAGACCTTTTTTATAACTGCAATTGTAGAGGTTTTTTAGGAAATAACAGTTTGTCTATGCATGCAAAAAGCCCTCAGTCAGATTTAATCAACTTGAACACCTCAGGAAGTAGCTCTGGGGCCTTGGCTAAATTAAAGAGAACACTTCTTGCTTTGAAATGGTGTATTTCAGTCTTTATAGACCAAATTCCCTTTTTCCCTCCTGCAGCAGCAGTGCTAAACCTCAAGGCCTTTTCTAAACCACATATCTCACTTGGAGCTCCTATTTTAAATTGTCTAGTCTACCTACATAGCTTACTATTCCGCCAGATCATATGACTGCTTAATGTAATGTGATATGATGCAAACGTCAGCTTGAATCACTGTTGAAAACAAATGACACTTTCTGGGGCAGGTTAAGAATTAGAAAGGGGAAATAAATATTCTCTGCATCAGACTGATCAACAGACTGGCCTTTTCCTTTTGGTGGACTATGAGCAGCAGCAACTTTGCTTTTGTGTTTTAATAATACTGGCAAATAGAATTAAGGGGAACAGGATTTTGAAGTGGTGAAAATTCAGTCCCATGAAAGAGGTTCTTGTTCGATAAAAAGAGGAAAAATACCCAGCATATAGAAAAACAACACGACGTTGTCTGAAAAATTATTTAGGTTGTATAAACACTGTTGTTTTCGCCAAAGGAAAATATAATTAGTTATTGGACTACATTGCAATGTTTTGATAGCAGCAGTTTTACCTCAGTATCACCATTCTTAATATCACTCAACTAGTTAGCTTTATATAATACTACTAAAAATGTAAATAAATTGACCAGGGGTATGTAGCTTACTGTCAAAAACTGCCTATAAGGTATTAAGTTTGCTTGGAGAATCTGCAATTTATCATCAATTTAAATCAACGGGTCTGCACTGGGACTCAGTGAAGATGAACTATATTATGATCAATAGGTACATTTTTAGACTTGAACAATACTTTGTCTTGCTCATGAAGACAAATGACTGAATTTTAACCTCCTGTCACAAACAATGCATTTCTTGTACAACCACCCCTGTGTCCTGTAGGACTTCAAGAAGGAGGATAGTTTTCCAAGTACGGTCTTGCTCTATTGTATTTCTCTCAAAACTTGTAAAATTTCATTCTACAAGATAAAACAATTTCACATATTTCTGAAAATAAATTTTAGGCATAGATAGACATTTGTACAATACTGTAAATTTTTCCTGAAAATTCATAATTCATTTGATTAATTCAAACAACTCATTCAAAGGGTGAATCACAGAATCATAGAATATCCTAAGCTGGAAGGGACACCAAAGAACAATTCCTTCCTTCACCCAGCTGCCAGTGTTGTGTCTGATGCACATCACGGTATCATTTACCCCTTTGGCTGCCAGGGGACAATGCTGACTCACATCCACCTTTCTGTCAACCAGTGCCCCAAAATCCCCTTCTATGGGACTATTCTTCAGTCTCTGGTCTCCACCATGCACATGTATTTAGGATTGCCCTGTCCCAGGTACAAGAAACAGCTCTTACTCTTGAGATATAGCATTGTTGCTGACGGTAAGACAATTATGACAAGCTAAGAAAAAGAAAAATTTTATACAAAGCGTATCACGTAATAATTGCTGTTCATTCCTTAGAGAAAGAAATAAGCTTGCTACAACAGATGTTTGAAATGTTTGATGCACTGTTGAGAGTACCTGGTGAATGAGATGTTGGCAACAAGATGAAGGCTGCAAGATAAGCCTCTCCAACAAGAAGCCAGGGTGCAATGGACCCACTACAGAACAGCTGATGGCATCTCTGTGAAAACTTATTTTTTAAAAAGAAAACACCTCACAGGCAGTGAAAAAGGGAACAGAAGAATGAGAAACAACAGTGGTGACACCATGTTCACAACAAGAGAAAGAAGTGCTCTGTGCAAATGTTCCTGAAGGACTGCAGTCCATGCAAAGCCACATTAGAGCATAAGAACAGTGCAAAGAGAAAGGAGCAGCAGAAGAGAACAACAGTATCCTGCTGATACCTCCCCACCCTCCTGTGTTTCTTGGTAGAGGGGTGTATAGGAATCTGTAGGGAAGGAGTAAATCTAAAACTAGGGAAAGAGGAAGGAAATTTTTTCTTTAAATGTTTTGCTTTTTGTTACCTCCTATCATAATCATTCATTATATATTTGTGTTAATTAGCAATAAATTAATTTTTCTCCAGTCTGTTTTACTCACACTAGCTGGCAGATAGCAAATTATCTCCCTGTCTTTCTTTTGGCCCCAAAGCTTTATCATTCCTTTACTATTTTCTCTCTCCCAGCCAAGGAGGACTAGAGTGACCAAATGTCTGATTGAGAGCTGGCAGAGGCAGGCACACAATTTTTCAAAGGCTCTAAAAACAGACAGGCACATTTTACCTTCCCTCAAAGAAATAACCATCTTCTTCATCACAGCTCTTTAGTGGGACTTCTTTAGAAGCATTTCCACAATTCATGTATCAGAAATATCATGTCAGGAAGTCCCTTTTGAAGATACAGCAATGATAAGAGCTGGTGTGTTCTAAAGCAATGCCCTCGCAGTTTGATTAGCTTGCATAAACGTCACAAATGTCATAAATGTCTCCGGGTTTAAATTTCTGTTGTTTGAGGTTTGTTTGTTTGTTTTTTCCTTCAGTCTTATAAAAATTCCTGACAGAGATATGGGAATAAGCTTCTCATGTCAGATGTTTTTACAACAAGATTGCAGAAATTCTCTAAACTTTCAGTTTCCAGATCTACAGAATATTCTTTATTATAGCTCAGAAAGAGCAAGATAGCAATTCTAGAACAGCTCAAAAAACTAGACACAGTTCTCCTCTAGAAGGTGCTCTTGCTTAGAAGCATCTTTTGCTCACCACAGGGTAATTCAGTTAAAAGGATGTGACTCAGCCATCCTGACTCCTGAGAAAGAGCAGTCCCAAACAGCTGTAAACTCCTTTGTCTCATGTGAATGGAAGATCTACTATTAGAATTGAAAAAAAAAAAAAAAAAAAAAAAAAAGTTTATTAAGGTGCTTCAGTTGAATTCCATAAACTGTATTTCAATAACTTCCACACTTCCAGCAGTGTGCCCAGGTGGCCAAGAAGGCCAATGGCATCTGGGCTTGTATCAAGAACGGTGTGGTGAGCAGGACTAGGGAAATAATTCTGCCCCTGTAATCGGCGCTGGTGAGGCCTCACCCCAAGTACTGCGTTCAGTTTTGGGCACCTCAGTACTGAAAGGACATTGAGGTGTTGGAACAGGTCCAAAGAAGGGCAACAAGGCTTGTGAAGGGCTTGGAGAATATGCCCTACAAGGAGCAACTAAAGGAACTGGGGCTGTTTAGTCTGGGGAAAAGGAGACTGAGGGGAGACCTTATTGCTCTCTTCTAATATCTGAAAGGTGTTTACAGCAAGATCAGTTTCTTTTCTCACTGGTGACAGGCGACAGGACATGAGGAAATGGCCTTAAGTTGTGCCAAGGTAAGTTTAGGTTGGCTATCAGTAAACAGTTCTTTACGGAAAGGGTTGTTAAGCACTGGAACAGGCTCCCCAGGGAGGTGGTTCAGTCACCATCCTTGGCTGTGTTTAAAAACTGTTTGGATATGGAGCTCAGGGACATAATTTAGCGGAGGGCTGTTAGGGTATTATGGTTAGGCTGTGGTTGGACTCTATGATCTTTAAGGTCTTTTCCAACCTGAGCAATTATGTGGTTTTATGATTCTAACCACAGAGCTGCAAATAATATTCACTGTAACAGGCAAAGGAGCCTCAATGACAGCTGAGATTCTTACCCTGAGCTGTGCTTTTAACAAATTTATTTACTCTTCCAAAAATTTAAGCAGTCAGATCAGGAAAATAGAATATATATGCATATGATTTGATCTAAACACAATTCAAATCACATGGTAATATTCAGTAAAACTATATAGAAAATTACCCAAATCGCATGGATTCAACCGCAAAGCAACCATTACTTGTGAATATTTCTATTATCTAGTCACAGTTTCATTTTTCTGTTTGCTCTGCAATCTGCATCATTAAAAATAAAATAAAGTAAATAATCTAGCATATCCAAAAAGGCTGTGATTCATTTTAAGTTCACAGCAAGCGATGTAAGATCCAAAACAGTTCTCCCGAATTATTTTTTATTCTTTTAGATTAAGTCAAAGACCTATTCTAGCTGATCTTTTAATTAAAGTTCTACACAATGGACTCCAGCTTTCTAATTAGTTCTACAAATGTTCCTGTATCAGATTTAAGTTAAACTATTGCCTAGCAGAACAGATCCAAACAAAAGCTGGTAATTCTGGATGAGCTTATCTCTCCACAGGTTTTCTGAATATTTAACAGTGTATATCCTCCAAGACCATGCTTTTTGGAGGTGAAATCTGAGGAAGAACAAGTTGCCATTTCAAAGCTGATTCAAGTACATCATCTCCAGTTTTCCCTATTGTAATTTCTACAGCAGGATCCCTGTAGACAGAACCTGAAACTCTCATGTTCCCGGACCTTTTGTGAAAATCTCTTAAAAGCGTAATTTCCTGCCAACAGCTACCTACGTAGTAGACAAAGTTTTCAGGATGCTATAACTTCCAACAAAGGAGAAATCTGATATATTTGCAATTTGTCCATTTCAGATCTATCCCACCCCTAAAAGATCACCACATCCAGCATTATAGGAGGAGATATATTTCAGAGACTAACATCAGTATTTATCTCCTGCCATTAGCTCTGTCTCAAAAACAGATTATAAGCAAAGATAGATCAATGGGAGTGCTGTGAAGCTACTCATCACAGAAGCCTCTTGAAAAAAACAGAAGTAACATGGAATGCCATATCAAAGGTAAGTCATATGTTAAGAGGGCCAGAATATGCTATATTCTTCCATGGAATAAAGTTACTATATAGGTTACTAAAAGTCATCCAGAATTGAAGTATATACTGTTCATTTAAAGTTGCCAATTTTCTATTCAAATCAAGGATGTACTGACTACTGAAAAGTTAGAAGTAAGATATCACTGCAATTATAGCTCATAACAGGAAAATTGTTCCCATAGAGCAGTATGAAAGAAAAAAAGCTGTTTCTTTCTACTATTTTTTTTTCCCTTCAATAGCATTCAAAAGCAAAAATTGACAATCACATATATAATGGTTAATGGGTTACCAAGGTTTAGACATTCTGCAGAGAACCTAACAGAAATGAACTATTATCTTTCTTCCATGAGGACTACCACAATAACAGGTATGGTAAAATAAGAAAGTAAAAAAAAAATTAAAAATTACAATTAAAATAGAAATAAAAACACAGTCAAACTCTGCATTATGTGTAGCTCTCACATTATATTTCCTTCCATTTTAATGGTTTTACGTCATTTTAAGCTTCCTGGATGTGAAGAGGGAAAATAAAAACAGAGGGGAAATAGAAAAGGGGAGGTGATGGGAAGGGGAAGGAAAAAGCAAAGAGGATAGCTGATCTTTTCTCTACATTACCAAGTTAAAGAGCAGCATCCCCTTATTCTTACTTTTTAAATTACAACCAATCACCTTTATGTAATCTTGATGCAGCTAGATTGCAGTTTTCAGCTTCCATATTCTCTGCAAATTGTATGAAATGCTTCAATTTGAAATAAATCATAGGTCACACCAGATAAACTCCTGGAACCTTGTCAGGAACTAGACTGAAACAAAGAATAATAATTTTTCTGCAAATAAATGTATAAAGAACATAAACCTTTCAAAAACGTTTGCTATTTCTCTCTCAAATGAAAGAATGTTCAGTTGTTTACCTGTGTTGGTCACTGATCATGGATTTTATCTCCTTAGTGCACCTTTATTAAGTAACTTCCTGGTTGCCTAGGCATAATGACTATGTATTTAAACCAGTGACGCCGTGAAAAAGAAAAAAAATGCTTTTTGTAAGAGAAACAAACAAAACATGTAAACTGGGGAGAAAAAATATAGCTCACTCTTGTTACAAAGGTAGTTAGAGAGTCCATCTTACAAACAAATCATGTCTTTATTTTTGAACTGAATCAGAAAGAATAAATGGATGACTCTCATTTCTATACCTCAAAATCTCTCCTCCTCAAGTTAGGCCAAAATGTCATTTCTTCAAGCTTCTTTACAGCTTTGAAGTGGAGGACCCTAGCTATGGCTTCTGAATCCTCAGTTTACAGTTTGACAGTCATTTTCAGAAGGAAAATCATCACTTACAGAAGGAGCCGACACAGAAGCTTGTTGATAAATTGAACTGTGTACATACTTGACGTTGTGACATACTTGAACACTTGTGTATTTTTCATAAAGTGCATAGGACTGTGAGAGTTCAGCTGACTTTGCTTGAGCAAGTACCCCTTCTCTGAGCAAAGCAAATAATGTAATGGCTGCCTCATGGACAGCACAGTACTAGACACAGCCTAATCAGTTATGATACAGGGCTGTCACCTTACCTCCAGTTTTGGTGTGGTATCTATAGTAGTTCAGGGATCTGCATGCTGTGTAGACCTACTAACACCATCTGTAACTGAAACTAGTGAGAGTCTAACTAAATACTGAGATCAATATTTATCAATAATTAAAACTCATATTTGAGAGTTTTCTGACTTCAAAAAAAATTCTAAACAAAACAGACAGACATAACTATTTTCAAAATGTCTAGAATTCATCAGCAATAATTTTTTTAAGATTATTTTAATCTATAATGAGTAGTTCTGAAGATAATTTGACTTTTTTTTCCACTTCCTCCCTTCCTTGCCTTCTGCTTTCCCTTTCTTTCTCTTACTTTTTTTCTCTTCCCTTCCCTTTCCCTCTGTTACCTTCCCATCATGTCCCTTCCTTCTTTTACCTTCTTTTTACCTTTTACCTTTTTGTTTGCTGCCAGCTGGAAAGCAAATATTTGAAATATTTCCCAAGAAAATTATTTTCTGTGAAATTCTTAACCTGTCCCAGAGAAGATCTGAACAGTTCCTCTCTAAGATTTAAATTGTTCAACTAACAATTTAAAGCAACTATTCACTTTCTTAGGCTGTAGGAAACACCTCCCACAAGTCTCCATAAGTCTCACCTGAAATACTCCTCCTTTCCTTCTATAACCTTATCTTCATTTTTCTTTTAACACAGCTTTCTATGCTCTGTTTCTCCTCAGTTTCAGAAAACATTCCTGTTCTATTTATAGCCTTCACAGGCTTCATAGGCTTCTTCATATGACTTTCCCGGTTATGTATTTTTGACCTTTTCCCAAGTCCATGCAGACAAATTCAAAACACATTTCTGCTTCTACTCATTCTCCTGAGGAATTCAGTTCTTGAAAGGAGAAGGCTTTGATATGCACCTAGATTTTTCAGTCACTCTGTGGGTATTCTTAACAACAAAAGCAGTAAACTGTCTCATTCTCTCTTCTCTCTGTAACAGAATTGTTCACATCTCATACAGTTGTTACGCTTCCTAAGAACTACTGTATCAAACATTCTCCTGTAAGTAATCCCTTGCACTAAGAGGCTGCTGGCCATACAGTTCACAAAGTGGTTAACACACAAAAAAAAAAAAAAAAAAATCCAATTAAAATATTTAGATTTACATTTCTGACAATATATGTCCCAGATTAAAGATATTTCATATTGTTTGAATTTCTTACTAAATCAGGAAAATAAAAGTCATAGACTCAAATGTTATTTAATGACCACAATGTTATAATATTTAAGATCGACATTATCTCAGACTTTCTGAACGGCCTTTTGTTTCCTTGATCCTGATAACATTTGACATTTGTGCCTGTGGATAGAATACCCAGCAGCTAATTGTATCCTTCTCAAACTTTTATCCCTTGAAAAGCAAAGCGTCTGGTGATGTAATGAAAAGTATAGTGTCTTCTAATGACATTTGAAGTTTTGTTTAGCTCCTTCTCTCCTTTGATCTTTCTGCTTTTACCTTCTAGGGAAACGTCCCTAGGCTGGGATGCTATGGAAGGACTATTCCCGGAAAACTCTATCTGGAGAGCAAAATGGAGTGAGTAAGCATTATCACTCAGTGAGGATATCTCAATGTAAAAATGTTGCCTCCACATGTTACTCATCAAGGCAGTAATAACTATTAGAATGAAGCATTGGTTTGTGCACAGAAAACTATCATTTCTCTGTTGGACTATGAATAATGAATTAGTGGCTTATTTTCTGTCTAAATTATCAGGTAATTATTATTTCTCAGACAAGCAATAATCCCTTTCACGAGAGAAAGCCTTCAAAGGGAATATTTTCAATCAAGAACACAAAGAGCTCAGAAATGTAAAGCAAAGAAAGGTTAATCTTGGTTTTGGTGCAAGCCGTCCCACTTCTCTAATCTTTTCAGAGCCTCAAGGAGTTGGAAAGGCCTCAAATAAAGAGACTTTCATTTATCACTCTTCTAAAATCCATTTAAAATCTATATCTGTGAACCTGATCCATTTGTATTTTTAGGGTGGGAATCAGAATGTTAAATGGTGACAGGAAAGATAAAACAGAAAGACAGAGACATGGCAATGCTATGCCAACTAGACCTGGAAAAACATCAATAGGGACTGATGGATTGGCTGGAGAAAGAAGGAAAGCCAGTTCCTTTCTCCCCTTAAGCCGCTAGTCTGAGCAGAAGGCACCACTGCCTTTGTCCCAGAAAGCAAGAAAATGCAGTGATGCTGGAAAGTCCTTCTGTTGGATCATAGAATCATAGAATCACAAAGGTTGGAAAAGACCTCTAGGATCATCCATTCCAACTACCCATTGATCACCAATATTTCTCACTAAACTATATTCTTCCTGGCTCCCTGCTGAATCAAACAGAAATGCTGGAAATTCTCATGCTAAATAAGAACATGAATTCACCAGAATAACGTGTGTGACATGGGACAGACATGTCTGCAGCACACTGCCATCTTTGGGCCAGATGCCTATGTTCTGCCAGGGTCCTCTACCCACAGAAATCAACTCACAAGCAATAGGGTTTTTTTGGATCCCATCATGTTCTCCCTTGCCTGTCTGATCCCAGGACTGAGTCAGGAAAACATATTAGCATAGCTGTTCCAGGCATAGCTGAGCTCAGAAAAGCACATCTGAGCAGAAAAGGACGTAGAATTCTCAATGAGGCTAAAAGGTCACAGGAATTCACATCAGTTCCCCTTTCGTTCTTTCCATTGCAGTTAGATCAGCTACAATTCCAGTCTCTTAGCAGAAATTACAATGCTGCTTTTAATCAAATTCTGAGAATAATGTCTGGCAAAGTGACTGCAGTCATCTTTCCTAAGGCTGGCTTTGTAAGCATAGTGTGGTACTCACTCTGTGCTAATAGATAGTAAGAGGTCTGCTCCCGGAGATGAACACAAAGGCAGCAGAGTGCAAAGAAGGCTGATGGGTTTTAGAGGAACTGTACATCAGGGAATTAATAATTCTCACTGAATGAATCATTTTCTATGTAGTCAACACAGCCTAATATCATCTACTTATCTTCACAATGTCAGCATGATTACTGGTTATATCACAGGACACTGGCTGGATTTGCTGCCCAGATATTACACACTAATCACAAGTAATCTAGAGAACAAGTCAGTTTTGATTCATAACTTTGCTTAATGTGCTTTATAGAATACAGAGACAATAACACATGCACATTCATCTTCATTGTTATTGCTGCAAAATTTTGAAGGGTGTCTATAACAAGCTTTTCCCATTTAGATAAATGACCATATTAGGATTTTCAAGCACTCAGTGCTGTCAGAAGGTAGCAACAAATCTCTAACCTAAGAAACATTATGTGAAATAAGAAAATAATTTGCTAAATAATAGCTAACAGCCTTCTACTGCACACTGCTGCAGAACTCCAAATACAGAGAATCAATCCCAGACATGACCCTAATGTTGAGAAACGTAAGTACACGATGCAATCAACTGCACACATTAAGTAGCAGCAGCTATGGATGAGACCAGTGCTGAACATTGACAGTCTGAACAATGACAGTGATTTCACTGGTTTGCTATGTGCTGAGAGTGCTGTAATTGCAAAACCATTACTTCTTTGCAAAACACTTGTGCTATTTCTCACCCAAGTCAGAACGTACAGCTTTTAGTTATAAAATAATTTGGATTATGCAAAGTTGCAGCTGTAAATCAGTGCAATTCTATTGATTTCAGAGGACCACACACTGATGTTCTGATCTTGTCAGCTTTTAAATAAACTTAGAGCAGCAGTTAGAATTCTTAATGCAGAAATTAAACTTTGCTATTAATTTTATATTTTTTAAGACTATTTTTAATCATCTGCTCATTCTGTACTAAAGTAGCAATGAGTTGCATGCATGCCTACAGCTTAAGTTAATGCAACTATAAATGTCTTATGGTCTTCCAGTGCTGTCTGTAGAACAAACTACAAATAAAGCTAATACTGAGATAGTGTGTTGGTATCAGCAACAGTTTTGAAACAGGAAACAAATAAGCAGGATAAAAATTGCTTTTATGTATTGTAATTAATAAAAACTGAAATATATCATTTTACCTGATTTCACATCAATTTCAGAGAGTTTTTGTGTTCCAAGGTTACTCTCCTGATAATTCTTCTTCTTGTCACTTCTTGAGGTAAGGCCTAATCTCTAAGTTATTCTGAGGATCATAGAATCATTTTGAGTTGGAAAGGACCATTAAAGATGATCTAGCCCAACTCCCCTGCAAGGAACAGCAACACCTGCAGCTCAGTCAGGTTGCCCAGAGCCCTGTTCAGTTTGACCTTGAATGTCTCCAGGGACGGGGTACCCACCACCTCTCTGGGCAAACAGATCCAGTGCTTCACTTTCACAGTAAAAAGCTTCTTCCTTATATTCAATCTAAATCTCCCCTCTTTAAGCTGGAAATTTATTCCCCTTGTCCCAACTGATCCTGCTGAAGTGTATGTCCCATTCTTTCTTATAGACCCTCTCTAGATATGGAAAGACCATTAACACTTCACAGAATCACAGAATCACAGAATCGTAGGGGTTGGAGGGGACCTCCAGAGATCATTGAGTCCAACCCCCCTGCCAAAGCAGGTTCCCTACAGCAGGTCTCACAGGTAGGCATCCAGGCAGGTGTGAACATCTCCAGAGAAGGAGACTCCACCACCTCCCTGGGCAGCCTATTCCAGTGCTCCGTCACCTCACTGTAAAGAAGTTCTTGCGCACATTTGTGTGGCACTTCCTACGCTGCAGTTTCCAGCCGTTTCCCCTTGTCCTGTCTCCACTCACCACTGAAAAGAGTCCATCCTCGCCATTCTGCCCCCTACACCTTAGACCTTGTAGACCTGGATCAGGTCCCCTCTCAGTCTTCTTTTCTCAAGGCTGAACAGACCCAGTTCACTCAGCCTTTCTTCATAAGAGAGATGCTCCAGGCCCTTCACCATCTTTGTGGCCCTCTGCTGGACTCTTTCCAAGAGATCCCTGTCTTTTTTTTTTTTTTGGGGGGGGCTACTTCAGACTACAGGAGGCTGATGTACTACACCATCAGACTGCTGATGGCATATAGAAAGGCAAGGTTTCGTTTCTGAACTCAGCAGCACTTTCACAGCTATCATCTCTCCCCTTCCATAATTCTTTCCTGTGAATGTGTGAATTAACCCAGGACTGAACAGAAATGAGAACATGAAGGTGCGGAAGCTGGTGAAAGGATGGACAGTGAAATGAAAATTTAGGAAGACACAATCATACCTAAGGCAAGGAAACGAACCAGGTATCATATTTGCTGAGAAAAGTTAGTACAGCAAGGATCAAGATGGTAGGAGGAAGTCATAAAGAAGGAAAGAGGTGGGTGAAACCTGAAGCAGTATTTACTTACTAGTTTTAGTTATTCTTCTACTAATTACTACAAAATAATCACTATGATTAGAAATCATTAGGAGAAAGAAGTTGGGAACTCCCTTAAAAATGCATTGCCTTGTTCTAACTCTGCATTGACATTTAGTAAATTTAATCAGTGGGCTTGGCCCCACTCAAATCTTTGTGGTCTAATATTTGTAGAAAATAATATATTTGTCTGTCAATGAGAAGTAAATTATTAGCTCTCACAGGCATGTATTGTGGAAGTTCACTCTGTTGACAGTGATAATGAATAATGTTTACCTTAAAAACATAGATGACAGAATTTACTTTGAAGTCTGTACATAAGGGCTTTGCTTAATTCCCTCATTCATCAGCTGCTTCAGTAGAGATTTGATTTTTTTTTTTAAGTAGAAAGCTATTCAAACCATTATGTTCTCAGAGATTTGTTATTATTCAATACCACACTTCACTGAATTGCTCATATAACAGAGAGAATATCAACAACCTTAAATAAAAATATAAATAAATGCTATTATAGCTTAAGCAACTTTAAAACTTAAGTAACACTTTGGAAGTTGTAATAATGAAGATAGTTACCATGGAAAGAAGAACGTACAGCACAGCAAAGAACCTAGGTAACACTGATACTAGTGCTTTCAATCTAAATTTACAAGAGGCTGCAGAGATCTATTTCACTATCCAGAACTCTGAGTGCCTAAAGTGGCTTAGAGTATCTTTGACTTCTTTCCCAGAATTTTTATTTTGAATGTATCCTCATCACCTTTCCATGCTTAAAAAATATTTAAAAATATTTCCTGGGACTGATCACAAGAGAAATCTAATACTCACAGGCACATCCCCCGATGATCATCCAGGCCAGACAAAAAAAGCAGGTGAGGGAAATAATTTCCCCAGGCGTCTGTATTCATCATGGACTCTGCTCCTTGCCTCCTGACACATGTAATTGAAAAATACAACCTTTTCTAAGATAACAAGAAAGACAAAGAAGATGAAGCCACACATCATAGATAAAAAGGATTATGTAAGGGGAAGCAGAGTGGGATTAGCCAAGTGCCAGAGCAGGACTTTTGTCAGAAGCAAGCAAGAGATCTTTCACTAGCTCTGTGATGTAAAACTGGTCCCAAACAAAATAGGATTTGGGCTCCAGGCTTTTGACCCAGGCCAAAGTCTTCTGTACATCATTATTTAAGCAAGAAAGAGGGGAAGAGATGAGAGGAGGAAAATGAAGAAAAATATGAGCAAGGAAAGGTATTGCTCTTGATCAGAGCAGCGTGTGAGTTTATTTTCACCAGGAAAATAATAGTTTGTATTCAGTTCTAAAGAGAAAAGAATGTATGCCACATAGAAAATAAATATCAGAAAGTGAGTAGCCAGGCACTATTTAATTGCTTTCACAGTTTAACCAACTTCACAACAGATGAAACAGTAAAAGCAATGCATTACAACTTTTTTTTTTTTACTTTTTTTTTTTAACTTTTTTTTTTTTTTTTTTTTTTTTTACAAAGTTCAGAGTTGAAACTCTTGATTCTTGTCAGTTTAGGAGACATCAGAGCACAAACATCTAACTAAATGTGTTCATTTTGCACAAAACACATGGTTTTCAATGGAGGTTTGTTTGTTCGTTTTTTTCTCTTATTTTTAAGACTGTAGCTTTCAGAGTTCTACATTAAAAAGACTGCAAGCCATGACTCAGAGACACCTGTATGAACCATATGCCAGAGTGCAAGCACATTTCCTTTCAACACACAAGGACAAGTGCAACATTTATATGAAGATTTAGTAGACATTAACAATCACTGTGCAGTCATGAGCTACAAAACCTATTGTTCAAATTAACATTAGTCTTTTCTTGGCAAGAGGCTTCTGAGATTTTTTTTCCTAGAAGTTCTTTTAAACCATTTTTTTCCCCATAACCTTACTACAGAACTTCTGTTTCCAAAGCCTAGAGCATCTGAGAACCTTCTGATAATGAAGACCACAAGTACGTCCTTTCTGAGCTTGTTAGTATTACTCCCGCCATCAGTGTCAAAGGAGTCAAATCAGCTTTTAGCAACAGATGTGTTATTTTGTATGAGGTATACCACTGTCAAAAAACCATGATGAAATGCCTCCATTTGCTTTCATCTCTCCACAGACCTCATAAAATGAAATGAAATGAAATGAAATGAAATGAAATGAAATGAAATAAAATAAAATAAAATAAAATAAAATAAAATAATACAACATTCAAGATAGAACAAAATACAAGAGCTATACTTGAACATTTTGTAACATACTAAGGAAATCTAAATATAGTATTTATTTAAAACACTCGATGATACCTGGTTCATATGAGTCCCTTGCTTTTGGAGTACTTTAAACAAAATAAAATAGAAAGGGATAAATACTCTCCAAAAGTCAGATCTTAAACTGCATATTGGAAAATAAGGCATCCAAAAACAAAGAGCATACTAAAAAGTTAAAAAACTTTATTCAATCTTTTGTTTTGGTAGCAATAGAATTCTGACAGAGAAGAATCCATCTACCCTGTGAATGCAATCACAGCAGCTTCCTCAGTATTGAAGAAATTCTTTCCTCAAATTTACACCACAGAGGGAATTTTCATGTTTACCTTCAGTGATGCTTACCTATAATTATGTTCTCCACTGTTTTTAGTAAAAATGAAACAAATCCACCAAATCTATCAAATAAATCAAATAAAGCCATAATTACTTAAAAAAAGGACTCTTTTTATTGCATGAATAAAAAAACTTCATAAAATTACAGTTGAGGCTTTTTTTTTTTTTTTTTTTTTTTAGATCTTGCTCTTTAGTCTGCATATGGAAATGTCTTTGCCACTGCCAAAATCATTTCTACTATGCTCCCAAAGTCTCTGTCACATGTGATTTATACGAGAGCACCATTAGTTTGTTATCTCTGAAGATTTCTGGTTGACTTATGCTCATTAATAATGCTGTCAAATATTAAAATGATGACACCAGTGTTTTGTACTAACCTGGCAGACAGACTTTGTCAAAGTGGAGAAACAAATAACGTACCATTTAATACCTGGAATTACTTTAGTTTTGGCATTGCACACAAAACACGATGGTACTTTAGGAGGGACTGAAGAAGTCGTGGCTTAATCACATTAAAAGCCTGTGAGGATACCTTGATGATTCTGGGTAATTTAATATAATAATGAATGATTGCATACCAAGGTTTTTGGAGAGGTACCAAATAACTGAGTAGAATTGTAAATATCAGCACGCTTAAAATATTAGCCCAACTGAGGAGGCTTCTGAAAGGAAAATTGAGAATAAATCTTAATCAATGCGATGTGTTTCATGTATACTCCACAGAAGAACTACTGAAAGTTACACAATTTATCTCAACATTTATTTTTGTTCAGTAAGATACAAGGGCTTTCCTATGTAATTTTACAAGGAACGTTGATTCACAATATTGCAACATTGTCCACTAGTTCTAAGATGCTGTCAAATCAAACACATGGTTTATATGTTCAATTAAGCTATTAAAAATTCTAGATTTTTTAAAAACAATTTAAGGAAGCATTAGTAAGGGACAAGCAGTGAATTAGAGAAACATAATGTGGACTATAGATGTTGGGATAGGAAACTGCAATAAGAGTGTATGTGCATTTAAGTCAGAAAGAATAAAGAAACTTCAGTATAATAGACTCACAATACAGTAACTTAATGTGCTATTTTGGAATGGTATTTCTGTAAACTTAGTCTTTAGACCAAACACTGTAACATAAACTGTAAAAAAAAAGGAAAATTTATGTTCTATTGTAAATAAATTGTAAATTGTAATAGTAAATAAATTGTAAATAAAGGTATCAGAATGCAACCATTGATGTCCATGAAAGTTCATGGTGAGAAACAGCTGGAAAAACAAAAAATGCTTTCATCAAATCATTAAGATTTCATAGATAATAAAAATATAAATAGCTGTATATTTATGCTGGGTCTATGAATATATAGATGTCCAAATTTACCTGTGTTGGAAAAATGGAGCCATCATACAGGTCCCTTTGTTGTTCTTGTTCACTGCGGAAAGGGAAAAACATGACTGTTTCTATTTAAAATAACTCAGACTTGCTTTCTGCAGACATCACAGGTCCAAAATGTTCCTATTTCCTGTCTTTGTCAGGAGAAAAAACAATTCAAGAGGAAATAGGTTTCTGAAGTGAAATAGACTCACCTTCCACCCATGGTAATTAGTTTGGGTTTTGGCGTCTGAATATTGAGTTGACAAAAGTAATTCTCTGTGGGACAGTATTGGTCATTTCTTCTAGCAGTACTAACATTTTAAAGTGACAAATGACAAATTACTCTTAATGCCACTGTAGAGAGACAGTCTGCATCCTTAGCTTTGTCCATAGAAAACTTTTCCAATATTTGCAGTCTATACCTCTCACAGTTTTAGTTCCTGGCCAGGGAAACTTGAAGAGGAAATCTTTCCTTTGAATTCAGCAAGACTTAAACCAAGATGATAAAGATCATTCTGTGAAACTAGAAATACAAAAGAATTACTTCCAGCCTGGATAATCTTTAAGTTTCAGGTAGGCATACGTAGATGTACAGAAAAGCAGCTACAACAAAGAATTATAAAAGAGAGGCCTTACTACTGTGAGCAGACACCTGTCTCTCTTGATCATATCAGTGAGAGGAACTCAAGCCCTGTTGTCAGTGGCAAACTTGTCCTCATTTACACGTGCTCTATGCTTTCTACTCTTCTGATATTCTCTCCTTGACTAAGAAATGGGATGGAGGGAAAGAACTATGCATAATAGTTTCTTGGTCTTACGCCCCCTTTGTCTTTCTCACACAGACCAAATTACGTTGACCTACCATAAGCAAAATCAGCAGGTAAAGCAAGATTTAGGGAATAATCTATAAACTTGTAGGGAAAAAAAAGAAAAAAAAGAAAAAAAAAAAAAAAAAGTACATTTTCTAGTGGGCAACAACTATACATAGATAAAAGGCATAGATCTTCCAGCCTGTTACAGTTTTAGCTAGCTGCCTAACTCCAATAGCTCTAAATTTTCACTATCATACCAGATCCAAACCAGAATGCACAATACTGTTAGATTTGTGATCAATTATGGACACTTTGCCCAGGAGAGCTAAATTCTCCCATTGTATCATATGGGGAACATCTCAGAGCCTTGTAACATCACATCAGCTCCATGAGAATGTACCCAGGCAGAGATAAAGTCCTGTACTTTTCATGTTTTCCTATCATTTTGGAAGTCACAGCTCAGATTCACCTTCTGTAGAAAAGCATGCAATTTCAAATCATAATCTAGCAGGTAGAAATCTCTCATTGTTTTAACAAGAAACTACTACCAGCATTCTTGGAGAACAGCAGATATCCATGATCCCACCTGATTGTGATCATAATCAACCTTCCCACTCCCTGAAGGAGAAAGGGACTCAGTGATCTAATTCAGGGTCAGGTTTACCTTCCCAAATTTTGTAGCCCTCAAGGGCTACAGCACTTGTAAACACATTGAGTGCTAGCTCTCAGTGCCTTTTAAAATTAGTACTCAAACATTTTTATAACCTTTTTTTCAAATTTAACCTGATTTTTTATTTTCTAATATGCTATTCAACAGTCACTCGAGATAACTGTCTGTTTCTCATTTAGTCAGTAGTGAATGTACAGAAAACACACTTTAATAGTAATTGCACAGAATCACAGAATTGTAGGGGTTGGAATGGACCACCAGAGATCATTGAGTCCACCTCCCCTGCCAAAGCAGGTTCCCTACAGCAGATCATACAAGTAAGCGTCCAGGCAGGTTTTGAATATCTCCAGAGGAGACTTCACAACCTCCCTGGGCAGCCTGTTCCGGTGCTCCATCATCCTCACTGTAAAGAAATTCTTGCGCTCATTTGTGCAGAACTTCCTATACTGCAGTTTCTGGCCGTTTCCTGTCTCCATACACTGCTGAAAACAGTCTGGCCTCGCCACTCTGCCCCCCACTCCTTAGATATTTATAGACCTGGATCAGGTCTACTCTCAGTCTTCTTTTCTCAAGGCTAAACAGACCCAGTTCACTCAGCCTTTCTTCATAGGGGAGATGCTCCAGGCCCTTCACCATCTCTGTAGTCCTCCGCTGGACTCTTTCCAAGAGATCTGTCTTTTTTGTACTGGTGAGCCCAGAACTGGACACAGTACTCCAGATGAGGCCTTACCAGTGCAGAGTAGAGGGGGAAGATCACCTACCTCGACCTGCTGGCCACGCTCTTTTTAATGCATCCCAGGATGCCATTGGCCCTCTTGGCCACAAGGGCACACTGCTGGCTCATGGCCAACCTGTCATCAACCAGGAGACTCAGGTCCCTCTCCACAGAGCTCCTCTCCAGCAGGTCATCCCCCAACCTGTATTGGTGCATGCAATTATTCCTCCCCAGATGCAAGACTCTATACCTGCTTTTGTTAAACCTCATCTGGTTTTTTATAATACAATAATTATGTAGCAGGAAAATCTTGAGCAGTCATAAATACCACTGAGAAATACATTAACTAAATATAAGCCATTCATAGAATCGTAGAATCATAGAATCACTCAGGTTGGAAAAGACCTTAAAGATCATAGAGTCCAACCACAGCCTAACCATAATACTCTAACAACCCTCCTCTAAATCATGTCCCTGAGCACCACATCCAAACGGTTTTTAAACACAGCCAGGGATGGTGACTGAACCACCTCCCTGGGGAGCCTGTTCCAGTGCTTAACAACCCTTTCTGTAAAGAACTGTTTCCTGATAGCCAACCTAAACTTACCTTGGCACAACTTAAGGCCATTTCCTCATGTCCTGTCGCCTGTCACCAGTAAGAAAAGAAACTGATCTTGCTGTAAACACCTTTCAGATATTAGAAGAGAGCAATAAAGTCTCCCCTCAGTCTCCTTTTCTCCAGACTAAACAGCCCCAGTTCCTTTAGTTGCTCCTTGTAGGGCATATTCTCCAAGCCCTTCACAAGCCTTGTTGCCCTTCTTTGGACCTGCTCAGGCACCTCATTGTCCTTTCTGTAGAGGTGCCCAAAACTGAATACAGTACTTGAGGTGAGGCCTCAGCAATGCCAAGTACAAGGGCAGGATAACTTTCCTAGTCAGATCCATAGAACTGGATTCTGGTATTACCTCCCTCCCAATTTTTTTTTCCCCACCATCTCCACAGCAGTTCTCAACTGAATGAAATACATCTATCACAAGAAGTCATCCTTTCTGCCTCCAGCTACAAGCTCCCACTACATGTCTTGGAGGAGAGCAAATGATCAAGTGTATCAGCAGTCAGATGAGCTCATCCATCTGACTGAAATATTAACTTAGGGAAAAGTACAATAAACCATATTTTTTTCAAATTTGGATCATCTAACAGCATGGCTCAACAACTGCTCTTGCTGGCACAAGTGAAACAGAAGAGACCACTGAAGAAGAACAGGTTGATCATTTCTTGATTTAAGCCACTTGGGAAACTAGCCTCTGCTCTGACCAAATGGATAGGTCTTTTCTACAAAGATTTTTCTCCCTAAAATTTTGTCTCTCTCAGTGAGACAGTCTTCCCTGTGGCATGTTCAGAGGGCCACGTGGACTTTCACTGAGTTTCTTCAGAAATAAAAGTACAGTTGTTTTTTCTAATTCCTGGTTCCAGATTCTAATAAGCTGTAGTCTTGCTGAGGAATTCTATTTTGGTTACTATTTTCTCTACTATAGTCACTACAAAATACAATTATACTTAAGAAAAAATGAAATGATGAACACTTTTAATATAACTGAGAAGAAACGCAATAAATTTAAAACAAAATTATAAAAATGATTTTTTTAAATGTAAATTGGATGTATTTGCATTAATCCTCTGTTATGTGGAAACAGTAAACAGAAATGATGACTGATACAATTAAATAAAATGTATCTTACAAGATGCAGATAAATATTGAAATCCAGACTCCTGTTGGGCTTTCAATTGAAAGGCCAAGAGCGCTTTCAGATTGCAGAGTTCAGACACCAATTTTAAACAAATCTTTTAGTAGCATATTAAATAAATCACGAAATTATAAGAACTCTGTTGGAGGCGATTCTCCTTCAAAGTCTTACACAAACCTGTGTATCTGAATGCCAGAAAACTGGATAAGGTTAAAGCCTTTGAAGCACATCAGTGTGTGAATATAAAATATGCTACCCAGGGCTCATGCTTTGGTTGCACAGCCACTGTTAGTACATTAAGCAGATGCACTCAGACACATAAGACATGCACTGAAGATCAGTGAGAACAATCATAGAAAAAAACTTACAAAAAAATAACACACTTAGCTGTACTCACTACTAAAACAGACAAGTGGGGAACATAAACATAGAAATATCTAGGAAGCAACTTTTTTTTTTTTTTTTTTAAGACTACATTTCAGGAGATGCTGGAAGTTTTTGCAGTATGAAATAATTTCTCCAGACTTGTTTCTCCCCTGTATACCTTTCTGGCAATTTCTCCTCTATGTCCTTTTCTTTCGATGAGAAAATATTTTACTGATGAGGCTCTGGTTCCCATCCTTGATACTCAATCATTTGAGCTACTGAACACCCATTACTGAAATTAATGTAAATTAAGCGTGCATTAGTGGCATCAATTCAGGATAACATCAGTCTCTATGACAGTACATAAGCACATGCGTTTCTGAATTCTAGCTGTATTACAATATTGATTAGGAATAGGTTTAAGAAGTCCTTAAAACAGTAGTGGTCAGAATAATATGACCCAAATATTGTAACCCCAGTTATCAGTAAATGAAATTTTATTCAAGTAGGTTTGGAAAATGGTCACAGCATCCAAGCCCAAGTAACCACAGTCTCTGTTTCTTGCTTTTTTTTCTTTTTTTTTTTTTTTTTAATCACTTTGATTTCTTGGAATTGAGTGTTTACATGCAGACTACAAAGAAAACACATAGGACTAAATCAGCACATTTATTACATGCCAAGTTACAGTTCACTGCATTCCCATTTCAATTTGCACTCACAATACTATGGGAAACTGAAATGATATCATCAGAAACAAATGAAATACAAAGAAAAGTTTATCAACAGACAGAAGCAAGTGTATCCCTAAACTAAACAGCCATAACATTCAATAGCTTTAATACTCTATTACATTGTTTCATAGAAATTAGTGATGAAAGACTTCTTATCCATCCCTTGCCAATTAGGGATGTTTTCTGTTTTCCAGTTAAATCATTGGAGGCTGATTGGCAACTGACAACCAGATGAATAGAAAGAACTAACTGGATGTGCTGTGAAATTTGTATTTGCCTTGTAAAGTGCCAAGCTCTTTCAAATTCCCTTTGTTTAAAGGTGAATTAATGAAAGTCAGGAGCTCAAAAAAATTGGATCCTGTATTGTGTAGCAAGTAGATTGCCTTTCAAGTACACATTCAACATACTGCTACTGAAGCCACCTTCATCTTTACTACAGAGGAACGTGTTTAGTGTGCTGACAAAAAGCATCACACTGCACTCTTATATGCACTGGCATATTTCCACTGTACTGAACATTTTCTGCGAATGAGACAATAAAGAAACAACAAGTTATTGCATCAGCATTGTTAGTGTTTCTGCACTTCTACCCTCAGTCTAATAGTCAGAAGTTGCTGCTCAGAAAGGTCATACAACAAATGACATCTGCCAAACTCAACAGCAGACATTCAGACTCTCTCAACCACTTTCATATTTTGTTGGCTAAATAATGAAATAAAGCTTGCATTAAAATGGGATCTTCTCAGTAACACTTGCTTCCAGAATCACTGCAGATAATCTTGCATTCTATATTAAACTTTGGAACTGAACACTGCAGCAACATTTCACATTTGTCATATCTCTTTATGTTTGTGTCAACTAGTATATGATAATACTCTAGTTCTTCTTCAAAAAAAATCAGGAGGGAGCACATTTAACAGAAATAATTTGTGTGTGTGAGTGTACGTGGGGAGGGTGTACTTCTACGTTTCATTTTCTATAATTAACCATTAATCATATATTTATCTCCAGTACCAAACATCTTCATCTACAGCCAAATTTTAATCCCATTAATCCTCTTTAAAGATCTGTAAGGTCTTCTGTGTAATTCTGACTTTTAGTTAATGCATATCTTAATTTTACAGGGGTATTTGCAAGCTCACTTGAGACTGGTTTCTTTCTGAGAAAGGAGGAAAGATCACATTTTTCCACAAAAATAGAAATGAGATACTAAATGCTGCAAGCCAGCAATAGTCAACACAGAGAAGTCAATCCAGAAAGACTACTGCTACCAAAATATTCCTATCGAAGCAAACAGTAACTGTCATCACAGACTGGAGAAACAATTCTATGTTTTTGAGGGGATATATCCCATCATGGAGGAAGATCTGCAATGCGTAAGAATTATTACATTGTCCCTGTAAAAGGGCTTTTCCTTTAGAAATATACTTTTTTTTTTTTTTCCCTGATGGAATTGTATATATCAAGGAGGTAATTATACAGCAATCCAGAACACAGTATCAGTAAATCTGACTTGACTTGGCTCAGTGAGTAACATAAGCAGTAACGAGCAGAACATATAGAACTGTACTGTATGCAAAGCATATCAGGTCACACATTTTACCCTTAGGGATGGAGATTTAGCACACTGATTTTTAACACAAACACTATAGCACTGTCAAAGAATTCTTCCTAATTCTGATGATACAAAGTCTGTTGAGCGTAATTCCTTCTCTGCCCCTGAGTATGAATTAGACAAGGAGAGGGAAATGGAGAGGATGTGAAAAGATTATCAGAATGACCATAATCAATTATCCAACATTTGGCTTCCATGAAATTAGAGCAATGGCAAATAGGTAGGAATTTTTAAAGTTGTAGCCCTCTTGGAAAACTTTGAGGAACACACCACAGTGATATAACAGCATATGGAGCATAGACATAAATGTAATCAAAGACTGAAAATCAAAAGCCTACATCAGTATCAGGATAAGACAAGCTCAGAATTATCTCTGTGGGCATTTTGGTGATAAAACCATTTGTTGCTCTCATCTCTGCACTTTGTGTAAATATGAATGAGATTAACTATGATATCATTATTTTTAACATACTGCAGAGAGTAAATGGCTAGTTGAGAAATAGAAGTGCTTCAACTTTTATCAGCTATTTAAAAATCAAGAATTAATAAAAATTATCACCTTATAGATGAAATGGATGAGAATAACTAATCCCATTTTATTAAGGCTTGCTTTGCTTATCTGTAAGAGAAGCTACAAAATTCATCACTATTGTCATTTAGAATTAAAATTTAAAGATTATGTAGAACCGCCCAGTTCAACGACTTAGTCTCTCATCTGTGTATTTTGTTAGACCCAGACAAAAACAGTTGTGTGTACAGATAAGTTAAATTTTAAGAGTTAATTTTTCAATTTTCTTGTCAAAATACTGATATCATTTCTATTGTTGATCACACGAGGGAGACTATATCAACATCTTGTTTCGAATTTTAAAAATATCTAATTTTAGTAATTTTGGATCAGATCTAAACTTTGACCATTCTCTGAAAAACATTAACGTCTGTTCAGTTTTTTTCTGAGTTTGTCTAGCCAGTAAAATTTATAGATAAAGATACCCAATCCAATAAACGAGATTAAACAGTGCAAAGGCAGTTGGAAAGAAGATTCGAGAATAGGAGTCAATTTTTGCAATACGAATGTGTATTCTTCCTTCTCTCCAAGATCCTGTGCGGCAGTCTTCAAAACAACAAAAGAAGCTAGCACAGTCTTTCCCTTCTAGGCACTCATATCCATAATCATCATCACGTTCAGGGAGATGATTAATGTTATTAATTGAAATTAGTGTTGATCCAGGTCGAACAGCAATTGCAGATGGTTTCTTAAGAAAAAAAAAAAAAAGAAAAACATGTTTTTGTTTTACCCTCAAATTAAATAATTCCATACAATTCCACAGCAAGGACTGATGTAAGCAGATTTTTCAGAACAATACACAGAAATTCAAATGTTAGAGGAAAACATTCAAATGTTAGAGGGGAGTTTTGCAAATTATGAACTAGTCTATGCAATTAGCTCATGAGGGCAATAGATCATGAATGCTTTTCACCTTTCATGGTGAAAACTGGGTTGTGCTGGGCATTGGGAATACTGGATAATTAGTTATACAGACAGGGTTAGATGATCCCATCTACATGACACAAAAGAACATTTTGAAGTAAGTCAAAGCTTGACAACTGGGTCATAAGCAAGCACTTAGGAAGGATATAATCATCACTACCAAGGGAATGATAGCTTTCCCATCATCTGGAATCTTTAGTATCGGACTGGATGTTTTTCTAGAAAATAAAATTTCTCTAAGGCAAACTTGTAGTATTAGAACAAAATCTCTGGTGAAGTTTTAGAGTCTGATCCACAGCCTCTACACAGATCTAACTCTCTGATGGTAAATCCCTAAACAGTATGCCCAGCCCATACATAAATACATAAAAGACCGTAGGAGAATACCATGAAAGTCAGTAAAACTGATTATTTTAGCTCTTAATTCTTGCTTCTACTTTCCACGTGTGTAACTCAACCCTCCTGATATTCAGTTCAAATTGTTTGAAATAGGTGCTAGCATTCATAAATAATTTTCACAGAAATATTTCGGGTGTGTTATTGCCTAGTACTTAACCTACTTCCTTTCACCTTTCTCATGACTTTTTGTCCTCCCTTTTCCCGCACTATCACTGCCCATCTTTCCGCCTTTTATTATTTTTTTCCATGTGGATCTTCATACATCATCCTTGTTTTCTCAAGTATTCAAAAACACATTCTCTGTTTCCTTATTTATCCTTGTTTTAATTTATAAAGCCCACAGCCTTTTTAGACTACTCTATTATCCTCTTGTACTCTCATTCTTTCAGTCCCTTTCTACCTTTGGCATCTTTTTTAAAATTTTCAGACTAAAGTATAGTAGTTACATTAATATTACTCCTACATTTTCTTCTCTCTTTTCTTGAATCTCCATATTTTGCCATATAATGAATAAAAACATTTAGGAATGATGCAGTCAGAGGAAGTAAGGAAGTGAGTTTACAGTGAAACAATTAACAACTCTGGCTACTGAAGTGTAGAAAAGAATTTCTCATATAATTATACATGATAGACAAAGTAAGAAAAATATATAAAAAGCAAGAAGCCACACAATTTCAATCCTTGTGATATTTTAGGGACCAATTGCCTCACTTCCAGGGAATTACTTGGACCAGTACGGAGATCTCTAGTAAAGGAATAATTATATTCCTGTGGGGAAATTTTACCACCAAGTCTTCAGGAGATGGTGTTACAGGTGTGCAGTTTCCACCATACTTTTTAATAGTCCAAATTCCTTTAATAAGTATTTTTACCAGAGGAAAATTCACACACTGCTGTTTCAACACTTTTTAGACATGATGACCTAGGGAGCTAATTATCGTCCTAAAGGGCCTCATTATTCTTTTCAGTCATGATAAAATACTGACAATACTAATAGCCTTTATATTTGAGACATTACAAGCAGGTCTTGTTTTTACAGAACACAAAATTTCAGATGAAATTTGTTTTGAACTTACAAACTCATTGCTTTTAAGTAGATATATAAGGAAAGATGCCTATTTGTTATTTTATTTCATCTTCTGCTTGATTGTATACAGGCAACATTCATCCCTCACCCAGGAAAGTCAACTGGTATGATTTAGCTATACAACATCTTAGTTGATGAAATGATCTGGAAAAAGGGCTTTACAGCATTGGTCCTTCCTCTTATTCTTTCCCGAAGAAGATTACAATCAAGCCTCTAGTTTTCTAATGAAAAACCTATTTAATGCCTTTTCCTAAATGCTTTAATAATGTAAATATGAATTTTAAATATTCATGCTGACAGATTCTTCAGAAATTCCAATATTCTTAATGCATGAAGAGAAAATCTCTTAAATGGAATACTTATTTCTAGGATTTGTGAGGATTCATACCATACAAATTTCAAATTGTAAAAGAAGGAGGATCATTTTACTAGAAAGAAACATTAGAGTAAATGAAAAAAAAGATTTTTCAAAAACATTAAGCCCAAATAGAACGGACTCCACTGGCACATGCTCCACAGACAGCTCAAGAAGCACCAAGGGCTTGGGAACAGCATGAAAAATTATTTTTAAAGACTCTCTAAATTAGGCTCATATATTTTAATTCACTTATGATCCAAAAATTTTGTTAGTTAACAGTCTTACAGAAAGTGAATATAAACTCCCAACCAATAAAGAACAAATTGCATGTTTTTGGTTCTTAATCATTTAACTAAACTTACTGATGGCTTAGATTTTGCCTTCTTATCTTTTCCTTTGTCCACTTTTCTGTTGCTAGTAAAGTAATGCAAGGTGCCGTATTCCATCAAGGCAGCAAACACAAAAATGAAACAAACAGAGACAAAAAGATCCATTGCTGTCACATAGGAGACTTTTGGAAGTGACTTCCTGGCAATTGTGCTCAATGTTGTCATGGTCAGCACTGTTGTAATACCTATTTAATAAAGAAAGTAAGAGAGACAGAAGGGAAAAAGGAGAGTATATTAGTAATTCAAACATATTGTCACACACCCAAAAAAATCCTCAAGTTAGTCAATAACTCATTCATAAGGCATACAAGAACTGAGGCACAACAGAATTCACCTTAGATCACATCCAGACACCTGTGCTATTGCAAGAAGCCATCCCTATGGATCCAGAAGCCACTGTTGGATAATACAGAAGGTGGCTGGTTGTGTAACCCAGCATGGGGTATGTCCCTGGGCTGCTAGCAAGCTTCAGGAAGCTCAAGAAGTGAAGCTCTCCATCATGATATCTTTGTAAACTCCAACTAGGGTTAGGTAGCTACCTACTGTAGGGAGCCTGCTATGCTGTGGGGTTGGACTAGATGGCCTTCAGAGGTTCCTTCCTGCCTTATAATTCTGTGACTGCGACACATTTATTTTAACACTCTAGTTTAAATTCCTTTAATTTTCAGCACACTGAAGAAATCAAGACATTGATAAAGTTTTTGTAATTTTATAAAACTTTTATAATAATAACAATAAAAATTTTTATAAAAATTTTAAAGCAAGCATACATACAACAAATACAGTAGACCAACTGGTACAAATAAACATATACATTTTATAAACAGATAAAAGACCTCTGGCTCTGAAAGTTTAAAATATATGAAAGCACACAAACAGAAAATGGTTTATTATGTATCGATAATTTTAAAAACTAATTTTAAAAGTATTAGAAAATGGAATAAAGTTCTCAACTCCTTGCTTATGACACGTAGCAGGTCAAAGTAGATGAATTTAATGGCCTTTCTTGTATCATTCTCTAAATTACTAAATATATTTTCAATATTGTGCCTTAAGTAATAGAAAATATTTTCCTGAATTCACAGAAGGGAGAAAACTTCCCAATTATCACAGCTTCTAGTTTAACTTAGTGTTGGCTTTCTTCTCTTAACCTCTCAGTCTTTCCCCCAGCCTGTAAAATCACATCTTTTTTGACTGGTAAATTCTTTTTTTCTGCACTAGAAAATCTGTGTGTGAGAATAGTCACCCAATAATCTGCCAAACATCGACTTTTGAGCATTTACACATAAAGAAATCAGAAAACTATTACTACTAATCTGAGAGTTGTTAGTGTGCATCCTATGCCCTTCGCACATCTCTATCTGACACTTCTCCAAGGCAACACATGATTCCCAAGTGGTCAAACATAGGAGAGCAGAGCCACATTAATCAGGTCAGCCAAGTTTGACACTAACACTGAATTATAATCACAGAAGAACTTGCAACATAGGCTTTTACAAGTTACGTGCCTAACTCCTTGAAGTTCAACTTCAGTTGCAAATATTCTTTCCTGTCCCTAAAAGAGCAAATTAATTTACTTCATTATTAAAAAAAAAGGTACAAACAAAAATCACACTTAAATTTTAAAACAATGGGAACAGAACAAAAACAATACACATCTTCACAGTTTTCCCCTGTGTAGTAGTAACATCCTATGTTCCATAACGCTAAGTGAAATTAAGTCATACTTGACAGACTAAAAATTGCCATATTACCATCCCTGGAGATGACAGAAGTATCACACAGAAGAAAAAAATATATATTTATGTAATAGTGAATCCACAAGGTTTGGATCACAGAATCCTTAAAGTTGGAAGGGATCTTTAAAAGTCATCTAGTCCAACATCCCTGCAAGGAACAGGGACATCCACAGCTAGATCCGGTTGCTCAGATCCCTGTCCAGCCTGGCCTTGAAATTCTCCAGGGATGAGGCATCCACCATATCTCTGGGCAACCTATTCCAGTGCCTCACCACTCCCACTGTAAATCTTACCTAAACCCACCCTCTTTAAGCATGAAAATTTTCCCCTTGTCTTATATCACCCCAGAAGCCTAAGATTTCCAGGTTTCTGTTATAAACACTCTCTCCCTTAAATTCTGTTGTGACACTACAGCATGATTCTCCTACTCTTAACCTTGTAACTCAATAGAAAGGACGACCAATGGTCACAATCGTTTAATTCAATTAATCCAGTGCTCACTGCAGATTTGTATTGTTGTTCTGGAACCCTCAAGGGTGACAACAAGCATTCTTACCCAGAGATGTCCTTGCAGGAACTGCATCCTTGTTGATCCAAAATGACACCCATGAAAGAACAACTGTGAGTATACAAGGAATGTACGTCTGGATAGTAAAATATCCCATACGTCTGCTGAGATCAAAGAAGATTGTCATAATAATATAATCACCTATGAATTAAGAAAATAATAATAATCTTGGATTATATCTGTTATTTTTGTTTCACATGGATAACACATGCCAAAAAGCTTAACACTCTTCCTTACCAGACAAGGTATGAGAAATCTCAGTTGTATTTCGCAGCCCTACAAATGCAAATTGGTACAATCTCCAGTATTTCGGATCTGCCACTTCAACAGAGGTTTTCTTCCATTTGTATTCAATTTCATTTCTGGGATATCCATCTAGAATAAAACAACAAATCAAGAGTCCAGCCACAGCAAATTTCAAAGCGTGTATTGTGATCTCTGAAGTTGTTTGGAAATGAAATAAAGGCTGTATATAAAGGGAATTGCAGAGCAAGAAAATCTATAATCCACTGTATCCACCTAAAATTCAATAACAAAATAACTAGCCTCAATTTTAAGCCTAACTGTTAAGATCAGCCTAAAGTTTTGTAAATACAATTGCTTAGGAAATATCTGCACAATATTCTGGAATTAAGAATGAAAAAAATGACTCAGAGTCACCACTATGCATGAATGCATGAATGCAATATACTTTAGCTTTAAAAGAACACAAAGAGCTTAAAAGTACATGTACTTCCAAGTACACAATATGGTGAAATTCCTATTCCTTGGTATGGATTTTTGTGACCTGTTCAGTAATCTCCCTGGAATTACATCCTTCTTGATTTTCGTGTGTCTCATATATTGACCCACATTACCTAGCACGAAAGCAGGAATGAAATCAAGTAAGGTTCACTTGTATTTAATTGAAAGACCTATGAAAGTTCATTTAGCATTGAGGAAGGAAGCACTAAATAAAACATTCATTTAAGAAGATTCACTGAAGTTTGATTTCATTGCCTTTTAGGTTTCACATTTAAGAATAAATTATTTAGCTATGTTCAGATGGTTCGGGATTCTTTTGCTAGCAAAAACATAATACTCTTAGAACAGTATTTTACTTTTAATATATTAAAAAAATAAGCCTGAAAGTTATGTTTCCTGCTTGCAAAAATACATCCCACTGAAAGGAGAAGGCATGTTTATACTGATTAAGCGTTTACAAGAACAAGTTGAAGAAGGCAGATCTTAATTTTCCTCTTAGTATGACACATGGAACCAATTCAAAGTTGGCAAGTCTGACAGGCATAAAAAATAAAGTTCTTCCAAGGCAATAGATTCCTTTTAACTGGAATGAGGGTTGCATCACGCTCCTTAGCAATACGATTGTTTTCAAAGTTGCAACTAAATGAAATGCATGTAATTCAACTCATTCATTATTGCATTTAATTATGCAATAAATAATGCAATAAACCAAAGCAAAAAACAAATAGTTTTTTTCAAGGCTTCAAAAAGTAATTACTTGCTTTCTTGCTGCTGGATTTTAAGGAAATTTAAAGCCTGGTTGTAAAGAGAAAAGAAAACAAAGTGTTGTACCACTTACAGCTTGAAAATTCCAGTGGACAGGAGTGTTCATCCATAGGAAAGTTGTGAAGCTGAAGATAACACTCAGCATTAATTGTCAGTCTAATTAGAAAATAAGAACAAAAGAAAGATTAGATTCATGCAGCTAGACACTTCAGACTAGATAATAAACATATGCATAGAAATCAGTTTTGCCAATTAATGGATGTTAAGCATATCCAATTGTGTATCTGCAAAAGGCATCCACCATCATCTCCAAAGAACAAAATTATCAAATGCAACCCGATGACTTGTGTCATTTCAATTGCCATATCTGGTCATTTAAAAAATGCCAATTGATTTGGTAATCTCTTAATTTTCTACCACAAAGAGTAAAAGGAGGGGAGACGAACACAGCAATAAAATATAGTTTTTTAAAGAATGTTTTGGAAAGTCTTATGGCATTTGACATCTTTATGTCTGATGGTTATATACACACATATAAATATATATATATTTATACATATATACATATATATACAGTCTAGCACTACTCTAGCATTTAAACAACAGAAAAAAATCAGTGGCAGCTTTTGAAAATACTGTCACAGACTTCCAGTTTCTAAACAAGGTGGATTTTAAGGAAAACTGTAGTTCTTGCCATACACTGGGAAAGAAAAAATCCCCATTTCCAAGTAAGACACTTGCATCCCTTTGGGGGTGCCCTTCACATTTTCCAACTGTGATATATACATATATTGTCTTAGTTTTCCATTTTCAATCTTTGGATGGTCAAACCCTTAAAGAAAAAGAAAACAAAGCCTAGCTTTTATTGTAAGCGGTACAACCAGATTTGGAATACCTTCAATGAGTGCAATAGAAAAATCAAGGTCTACCTTCACAATAGATTCAGTAGGCCTACTGAGCTTACTGAACCTACTGAGCCGCTGAACATTAAAGAATCACGATGTCTTCTCCCTCAAGTAACAATGGGGAAAGAATGGTAGTACAGAGGAACCAAAGAACTTGGAGTGCTGTCAAATCCAGTTATTGTTTCTTCCGTCACCAACACACGAACTCAACATTATTCCAATATGAACTCTCAATGTTATTCCACCTTAGGCTGAATTCAGATCATATCTTCATCTATACAGATGTTTGCATGTTGCAGTGTCAGGTGAATATCCAATTTTGCTGTTTCTTTTCCAGCTTACTGCAATTCAAAGCTCAAACTTCAGCACAATAATTCTAAGTTATTCCGTTGAGAAAGCATCACACTGCTCATACAATGCTACTAGTCTGTAGGTAAAAGCAGTGTAAGTAACTAAGTGTAAGTAATTAAAAAGTTGCTACGGTTTGATTTTTGAAAAGGTCAGATATATGTCATCTTTTGCAAATGTTTCTTGTCTATCAGCTTCTAATTTAAGATTTTTTAGATGTGCTTAATGAGAAAAATTGAAAGATTATCCTAAAATGCTTTCTGTAGACCACAGCTATTTAAGAACTGTTTAAGTGACTCAGAGATCAGTGCAGATAGCCTAGATGGTATATTTAAAATTAAGCCAAGCATCCATCATTTGCCAAGCAGAACTGCTACCAACATGTTTGCTCATGCCTAATTTGGAGGAACAGATTTGTAGATTTTAATAATTTGTAAGAGTAAACATGGGAAGTAGTATATGCAGAACTTGGACCTTAGCTTTAATCAAGCTCTTTTAATATTTGTATTGCTTGAAGCATTCATTTTTACTTAAAAAATATAATTTTGTGAAAATTAGATAATTAACTGCTTGAAATAGAAAGTCTGTGAAACAATTTATGACTCTGGTTTATGATATCTTAGTTACAGAATACAACTCTGTTGGTATTTTTTTCCTTAAACCTTGTTTATACCTAAAAAGCAACTAAAATTTGCTACCCTTTTCAACTGTGTTTAACCAGTATTCTGGGCAATATATTTCAATAATATTTATTTAATATTTTTGGTTATCATATCATTTTTTTCCATCTTAGCAAACTCTCTGCAAACTCCTGTGGTCAACAACAAAGGAAATTTCAGGTACTTGATTCATATTTATTTTTATGTTCTTATACATATTAGTTCTATCTTTTCTACTTAGTTAATAAGGACTCACCTTAGAGTGTATAATACTCTTCCATCACTCCAGATTCTAAGTAAGCGATTTGGAGTTGTAATCCAGTGGGCATCAGATTTCCTTGAGTTCCGGAAGAAAGTGTCTGGAATCCAAATTTTTCCAACCATATTGCTATTAAGCATAAGGACTTTCATTGAGCTGTTAAATTTCAGACGACTGTCATACCAAGTCTGGGCAAATATGATATCTATGGTGTATTCCTAAAAACAGAGAAACGATATCTATGTATATTTATCAAAGCCTGCAAAGCCAAGAATTTTCAACTGAGGTATAAATCAAAGACTATCTCTTCTATTCTCTTTATTATTATTTATATTGCATTCAGCAGCCTGTAGCAGACTAAGGAAAGGCACATATAGCTTTCTGCCTCTATCTCCACTCTCCTGAGACACTCCGTTTAGTCACAGAAGAGGAGACCTGATAGGATCTTGTAACTTGGCAGCCCTCACACAATACAATCAGACTGAGGGAAATAGACACAGATTTAAGGACAACCTTTCTTCTTCTGAGCTAGGCCAAGTTTCTAGAGACATAGATTTACATCTCTTCAAAAGCAAATAAAATTCATTTCTTATATTTTCCCCCTGGAATTTCACAACATGCATCTGTAGATCCTTCAAGAAAGATTTAATCATTTTCAACATTTCCCATCTGTATTTTGACAAAAATGAAACACACCCACTGACTAAATTTCAGACTTTGAAAAATTCATGCATATGCATGAAGTAAATATCACTGCTTGCAGAAATAACTTGACCATCAACCTCATATATTCACCTGCATGCACACAAAAGTATACACAGTCAGAAAGAAAGTCTCCCTAATTCAATTTCACTTCACTTATTAGAGGCTGAAGAAAATTATTTTCTGATACAAAGTCAAATTTCTCAGTATATTTTATGGTCAAAATAGTGGCAAATCAAAGATTTTAATGAGACAGTTAAAGACAAGGGAGTTAAACACTGAAAAACAATATTTCATTGCATCTGCAAAGAATCTAACATTGTTGCTCAGTATAGGAGCAAAATAAAGGAGCAAAGCAGCAGACTAAACTCTGTAGCATTTGTCTCAGCTCCAGATCATGACTGATGTTAAGAGCAACAGCTGCTCTGCATGGTGACAGATCTCTCCTACTTGGCTGTTGCATGAAACCTCCTATGAGCAACTCAGTATCTCCTCTGAGAGCTCAATCCACAGGGAAAAAAAAATCACTGAAGGCCAGACTTACACACCTCCCTGTGACGGGAGAAGAGAGGAGGAGGAAGTGCTGGTGTGATCCAAAGGATGCATTACTAGTTGATGTGGACAATAAAAATGCACACTGCAGATAGCCAATTCTGACTTTTAGTGCAATTAATGTAGATGCAATGAAATTAGAATGCAATGAAAGTAAAACGGTTTGCTGATTGTATTAGTGTTTATTGCTCATTTTATTTTTAAATAGACATAGTATCCTGCCATATGAGTTATAGATTCCTTTCTCATTTCTGCAAATATTAGCAGCTGTCTCCCAGTTGAAATTTGTGAAATTTCCATCCTTCAGAAGTGCAAAGGCAGATAGACCAGGACTGCTTAAATCTCTCTCCATTTTCTCACTTATCTGGATGTGGAAAGAAAAGATATGGAATATAATAGATAAGCAAGGGTAAGGCTTGCCTCTGCTCTCTCTTCCACACAAACTATCGTAACTCAGTGACTTGCAAAGAAAAAATAATGGGTGTATAAGGCAAACAGCAATAGGACAAGGGAACAAAAGGACTAATCAAAAATGCATCCTGGAGATGACTTCACTCTAAAACTTTGCTTATTCCTTGACAGACTTTGTCATCAAGAGAAGTTTCTGCAGGTCAAAACAAGTCCTTGATTATTTTATTTGTATAAAAATATCTTCAAGACACCTGTGAAAATCCACAGCCTGTTCATCCTCAACATCCTGCTTTCTGTGTTCATCTGCAGGTTACAACTGTCTTAGTCTTTTGTAAATGAATACATAATACAGTGTGCTAAAGAAGTGCTTTCATAGACTTAAATGAAGCAACATGAACAAAGATTTACTTGTTGCCTTAACAATAAAAAACAGGAAAAAAAAGTCAGTGAGTGAAATCAACAGAAATAACCAAATGTATGATAACAGCAGGCTGTCTGAAGGTACCACGCTAAGCAGCCAATCCACAGTGGCACCACATTGTCTGAGAAAAAGAAATATATCAAAGTGTCATTACAGTCAAATACACCCAGGGCAAGAAAACTCAGGCTGCCACAGAATACCAACAACCCTATTAAATTAAGATAAAAATGGAAGAAGAGCTTGATAATTTTGAATGAGCAAAGCAAAGGAACAGCCCCAGGTGCTAGGATTCTCTTTCAGTATTAAATGTGCAAGTTTTTATCAGAACCATGTATTAAAAGAGTTGTTTAAACAACATTTTATAGGAAAAAAAAAAAAAGCACAAAGAAAGCAGGAAATGTTAAAATCCTTCATGAACCATTTTTCTATGCTCAAAAAAAAAAAAAATCTGATACATAATAATTCAATATCATAATATTAATAACTAGTCATTTTCAATGCTGAATGCATAAGAATAGGTCTAATTTCTAGCCCCTGATCAGCAGAGTGGTCTTCCATTTCTAAGTTGAAAAAGCACATAGACCCTCTTCCCTCATAGTTCACCCACTCAAAGGCATAAACCTACTCATTCATCTCACCTGGAAGACTCACAACTTGTGGCTCTCTACTCAAGAGCAATTATTCTACTTATAATATCTACATTGCTGGACATAACTACTTTTTCAGCATACCTGCTTGTCCCATGCTTTGCTGAGACCTTGCTGTCTTTGAGGATCCCTAGTACATCCTTTAGGCAGTATATGTCCTTTGCCTAACTATCTCACACTCTTAGCTCATTTTACCTATACTATCATTCACTCAAGTGAAATTGAGCATAAACATCAAGCATATGCATGTTGTTATCCCATGTAGACATTCAAGACATGATGTGACTCATACTCTTTTCTCAACAAAAGCTCCTTCACAAAGAGGACAGGTGTTATGGGTCCAAACAGACCTTGTACAGCCTTCAAGCACAAGTACACATTACAGGATGATTCGGAAAATGAGGCTTAAGTAAGTCTGTCAGCATGCAGCCGTGGCAGTGTAGATACCTGAGAGCAAAAATCTGAAAAGGGAATAAAGCTGTATACTTTCTGAAGATCAAATTTTGAAATGGACCCAAAGCTTCAAGGTTTCATGGATTTATACAATAAATTTCCTTAAATCTGCAGCTCCTAAAACACAATTCATATTTTCTAATGAAAAGGGAATATGGGCCCTGAAAATTTGTTGAAAATGTGGTAGGAAAATGACTACACTAAGGAAGTATTTTATCTCCAAAACTAGATGAACAAAAGCATTATCTTTGTTTATATGCCATATTAACAACAGCACATCAGAAAATACAATTTTCTTCTTTCTTTCTGAGCAACTGTTTTGCTTCTCTCATTTTCTTAGAAAAATTAAAATTTAACACTTACCACTGCTTTTATTAGTCTTATAAAGCTCACCATTCAATGACATTCTGTAACCATAAAAATTGGTTTACTAATCTCTCTTTTAAATGAAACTAATGATAAAACATCCAAGCAGAATAAAATGAAATCAATCTATGGGCGCATTAGTCACAGCCAGAGCAAAATGTATGCTTATTCATATTCAGCCTCACGAGGTTCAATAAACATTGCACATGTTAGCTCATATTTGGCATCTGATTTGATCACTGAAGTCTTTTGCACAGCTGGCATAAAGAGCCCACCTGCCTAATTATTTCCAGATAACTGCAATCCTCCTTCATCTCTGTCCTCTCTAAAAGTTAATAACAAACTCCAAGGCTGGGAATACAGTGACTAATCAGAGAATGCCATTAAGGGAACAGGCAGTGAACAGTCAGTGAATATTGACAAGCAGGTGTATAGTCTGAGAGAAAGAGTTAGAAAGGAAAAGCAATCATATCAAATAGAGCAGGAACAGTTACTGTATGGAATACACCAAATTTCAACTTAATTTCTTGAAAGGATGAGAACAGTAACAGTCAAATATTAGATAGGCCACTAGATTTTTGTTTTATTGGAAAGCTGTGAAAGAAAGGGAGGCAGCCATCATTCTATAAGGTTACATCTCAGTGCACCTACAACACTCCAGCTCCAACATAAAATCAAAAGGAAGGAAAAATTGCACAAAATAGAAAACCATTTATCTTGGATATTTTGTCTAGCATTCCCACAGCTGATTTGATATTTCACAGCAAAACCGTGAAGTGAGTAGGCTAGTTGTTGCCTGGTTCTTGTTAACTGCGATACATTTGTACAACAGGAAAAAGTGGCCCAGTTTTCTCAGGCTAAACACAAATGCAATGAGTTTCTCCAACACCAAAATCAGAGTTGAAATACTACCCCCCAGCTACAGTTCTATGATATAGATCATTACCAATGAATTGAAGAGGTAAAAAAACAAACAAACAAACAAAAAAAAAAAAAAAAAAAAAAAAAAAAAAAAAAAAACATCCTTTTCTTCCTCCTCCTTTGGCCAGAAACCTACAGTTGCTTCTCCATAAGAGCCAATCCACACCTTAAGTTTCCTGGAATGCAACAAACTAATTCAGAAATTTGTTTCACAGAGAGGCCCTGAATTCATTTCAATTACAAATGCCTTAAGTGCAGTGATTTCATCTTGTTCAGTTACACAAGATCTATAATATTTTCCACATCCTTCCTCATTCTATTCAGTCTTCTAATTTCTAAAAGAGAAATTTAATGAGAGTGAAACAGGGAATTCTGCAGGGGAAAAGACAAAAAAAAAAAAGGAACCTAGAGAAAATATTTTACAAACCATGTTTTTATATTAAGATATGCAATTTAATATCAAAGACTCAGATAACTGTGATTGTTAAAAGGTTTAGACAGCAAAGACATTCATAAACAATCACTGGTATCCATATGCCCACCCAAAAGAACAGATTCAAGTAAACTACCAAGCCAATTTATCTTCATCTTGCCAGAAAGCTGCCAACAGGCTCTCATAACCTTTACCTTCTCCCATATCTGACTATCTCTGGACACCAATGTAGTGTCTTTAAGTACTTTACTAAAATACTTAGCTAAACTAAAATATTTAGCTATCTTTGATATGTGGCTTCTTTTAACAAAAATTCAAAAATGTTTGTTCTACTTGATGGGTTACTTTAAAAGTTCTTAAATTATTATTATTATTATTATTATTTTAGCTTCATTAGACTCAGCCAGGATTTCAGAACTTGATCCCCATGGTTGAGACCAAAGTAAAAATAAAATTTCTTGGTTTAGTAAACAATTTTAGTTTGCTCACTCATGGACCTTACAGTGAGATCGAAAATATCTGACAAATCTCAATTCTGATAAGAACATCTGTATTAAATTAATAATCCTACAGTAGCGAAAGAAGTGGGGGTTGCCAGAAATATGGTGAATATGGCATTTGCTCCCGGAATCTTTTAAGCAGTCAGATTGTTATTGTTGAGCACAAAATCACACTGAAATATGCCATAAAAGCATATGCATAGGATAAGTAGAAATACAACAAATCATATCCACAGAAGGTGAGGGAGTACAGAGACCTACATAATCATAACACAGAAAAAATCCATTGTTCTTCACACCATAATTTAGCATCTGTGCTTATCTGGTCCTTATTCTGAATGTGAAGTGACAGATGCAAACCACAATATGAATAAAAGGCAAGATTTATTTAAATGCTTTTTAGATTTGAAACAATGATAAAAATCTTGCTAACTAGTAAAAAGATTAGCTAGATAAGTAACTAAAGCACTTCAGCAAAATCTCTGCTGATAAGCTATGATTATGGCTATTTAAAGAGAGCATTAAAAGAGGAAGCAAACATTATACACTCATTTGCACATTGAAAACGATACAAGTAGGAGTGCTTTTTTGTTTTTGTTTTTTGCTTTTTCAATTGAAATTTGAATATTTCTGTCACTGCCATTCATAAACAAATATTTAAGTACAGAGAGAATTAAAACTCAGAAACGAAAAATGAGAAAAAAATTCTACTTATATGTTAAAAACACAGGAGTGAATACTGATACGGAGTAGGGTTTTGGCTTTGAGGCTGTCAAGAGTGATTTATCAACTCAATTAACTGTACTTTCTAAATTCTGGGCTTACATCTACCTTCTTGTAACAAGAGAAACTCAAGCAGTCAAAATTAATCCCACACAAAATTTCTGCAACAAAGCTGAGCAGCACTCAAACATACATGGTTTTCTACAGTTTCATCTTACAAACAAGCTGCAAAGTCTCAAAAACAAGGTTTCACCATTCAGTATTGTAGAACTGCTTTAAAGCCAGATCAATTGCAGTTACTCAGTTAAAGTTTTTTGGTCTTTTGCTTCCCTGGTTTTCCTGCCATATCACAAAATCCCAATATCCCCAAATCGGTGATAAAACCAGGAGAGACAATTACCTGGGTTTGGTTCCCACCTTGCATCTCCTGCAGTGAGTTCCTATGTGAAATAGCACTTCTAAACAGCTTTCTGGCCGCTGAAGCAGTCAGGAATGTTCAAATACCTATGTGCTACAATGAAGATAGAAGAATATGGCAACTACTAAGAACTTCCTCAAAGTGCCTCTTGAACTATTGGCCCCAGGGAAAAGCGCATAACACTTCATGGGAATAAATCACTGCAAGAGACAATACTCTTGTTCAAGAAAACAAAATCTCACACAGCACTTACTGTATGCCACGGAATAACACATTCTAAAATAGTCCAACAGGAAGTGTTTTAAATGCAGATTTTCCAGCAATAACCTGACCAAATTTATAATTACAATAGAATAAAAAAAATATATAATTAAAACCAAGATCAGCAGGCAACAAAGTTACACCCGCTTAGCAGCAAAGGAGCATTGCATTTCCTAGCTGCTATTTTATCTACTCACTCACACATATATCAGCAAAGGAGCAGGACAATAACTTCTTCCAAAAATGGGTTTACTTCTTTGGTAAAAATCCTAGGAGTCCTGCTGTAGGAAAGGGCATCCAAACATTTCCACCACTTGAGAAAGTGGTCTTCCCAGAACACATATTATGAACAGAAAAATCCTGCTCATGAGATTGCTCAGCTTTTTACAGAGGGCTAGTTTGCATAGAGTCAGCACAGATCCTGGCACCGGCCAGGGCAGTAGCTTTCCTCTAGAGTGCAGTACAGAAAGAAACAATAATATTCTATGTTGTAGGAGCCATTGCCAAGGACTGTTTCTAGATTATATCAATCAGTTCTAACAGTCAAAGCACAACCTTTACCTTTCTTTCCAAAACTGCAAATCTAGGCCAACAGAATCACTCAAAAAATTTGAATACAGCCTCCCACATTTCCATTTGGACAGAAGAATTAGGCATTAATAACAAAGAACAATCAAGCAATGCTCTCCTAAGAGGTACAAGACAAATAACTAAATATACCTTCTCTCAGCTACAGACACAAGAGATAACCACAACAGAAGCTGACAGGAAGGGTATGGAGCAGATATTAAGATATCAGAAATAACAATAAACTGTACAGTAGAGTAGCCAGACAGTCTGTGCAGTTGAGAGGGAAAAGCAGGAGAAAAGTACTGACTGGTTTAGCTTTAGTGACAGTTGATGCCTTCCATCTTCTTAGTGAAGATCTGGAAAGACAATGACAGTAAAAACAGCAGGAAATAGAGAACCTAATACCAAAGAGCTGTTAGTAGCACAACAAAAGTTTAAATGTTCACATTTTGTAGCCTCCATAGAGAGAGAGAAAAGAAAGTTTAAGCAGAAACATGATGAGAAACAGTAAAAAAGCTTTACAGACATTTATAGAAAATGTATTTGAAGTATAAGGGGCAGACTGGGAGAAAGCATATGGTATACCAAATTGAAAAGTTGAAAGGATGTGAACAGAAACTGTTGAGATCTCAGGTAGGAATTGGCCTCTTAGGGGAGGGGAAAAAAAAAAAATAAGGCTGCAAATAGACTTTCAAGTGTCTTGAAGGAAACAGTCTGTGTGTGAGATCCAGTGTAAGAGAAGCCTGAGGAGGAACATGAGCAAGAGATGATTCAGCAGAAATAAAGGAATATTTTCTCAGTAGGACATCTATAAGTAGTATAACTGGAGCAAGATGGCAATTGCAATCCAAAAATTTATCATCAGAATAATGCAAATGTGGACAAGAGATTCACTATGATAAATGGATTAAGAACAAATAAAAATAAAACCCCTGAAAACTGCATTACAGTCAGAATTTGCAAGACTATCTGAGAGCTTGCTCCAGGCTCTAGGATCCATCACAACATAGAAAAATAATAGATTTCAATGCCACACAGAATATCCACAGCAATGGAGAGTGAGGAAGGGTAGAAAAAATGAGAAGATTTTAAGTCGTGATTTAGCCACATTGAGGTATCTAAAGATCTGTTAACAGATGTGAGGTACACAAGGCAGTATTTCATATGGCACAGAATGAGGCATGCAGAGTTACAGACAACAGAAAGGCAGCTACATTTGTATATGTAGGTATCAAGTAGCTGACAGCAGAAAACTAGCATGGAAGATACTCTGCTCAGAAATATTGAAGAAAGAGTTTTAAAAATTACATTCACATCTACTTTAGATATATTTTATTTATTTATATTTATATTTAGATATATTTTAGATATGAAAGTACTGGAAACATAAGAAATCAAAGTGCTTGCTCCCAACACTCTGATCACAGAGAGAAAGGAAAATACTTCAGGCAACGTTTTCTAGCCCCAGCCATACACAGCCATCTTAGCACTTCTGCTATTTCCTTTAACAAATTAGCCTTATGCAAATACAGAACACTGGCATCTGAAATCTCAAATACTTCACAGAGTTATTGCTCTGGCTGTTTATCTGTGAGATCTGGGATTATATAAAATGGATTTCAACCAGTGTATGCTGGTATACTCTAATGAAGTCAAGGGAGTTAATGTAGCTTTTCTCATAGTTTATATTTAAACCATGTCAGCTGTGGCTTAAGTGATACAGTGGATCTACGCAAAAAGGTATCTCCTGAAAAACACAACATTTGAGAATGAGCAACAGAACAAGTCTGCAGCTCAGATTGAATTGCTCCTGAACAGCACACACAAATTAAGGCATATTTTACAGAAATGAGTGCAGATTTTCTGATGCTTTGAGTGGGATCTTAACTACCTATTCTGACTTTGTATCTATGGAGAGTCAACAGGTAAACTGCAGTTGAAATACCTACAAGTACTGAATGCTGTCTAAAGCAACGTTTGAAAAGATTGCTCTGCTTTGGTTTGCTTTCAGAAAAGATACTGCAATATTTCTCTGTCATACAAAGGCTGGCTTTTCTCTCATCCCTTGTCATTCCTTTCAAATGATCAGAGAAATTGCAAGTGACATCGGAACTGCTGTGTTGAGCCAGTATGAGCAGGATATTTCTTGTACTTGGCTGATTCTCCTGAAACCAGATGGGATAAGCTTAGAGCTACCTTGCAACAGCACTAGGCAAGCTCACTGCCAGCAGCAGCCAGACTAATCAACCTAAGCTCTTTCCTTTTTTACCATGAAAAGCAGAGAGCACTTATAAAATTTATGAATTATTACTCAAGTTCCTATAGCTGGCAAAATAAATCATACTAATAGACGTTTTTTAATACTTAAGTATATTTCATAACGAAGAAAAAGCAATATTCAGAATTACTGAAGGAATATTTACTCAGCTGCTATAAAAAAACCAGTCTCCAAACACTCATATAGTTAATGGCTAATTAAATCTGGCTACTTTTAGTATTGACAGGCACCAGAATTATTAAAATCTATCTTTCCTAATTAAAAAAAAAAAAAAAAAAAAAAAAGGAGTGCGTTGGGGAAAAAAAAAAGTCAGTTAGTGTTCACTCCAAAGAAGATGCCATACAATAAGTTACAGGTGATAATCAAAGGCTTGCTGATACTTCTGATCTAGTTTCCAAAGCACTGTTCCTACCACATGAAAGAAAATGGAACCCATTTTCATAAAATGCACATTCTGGACTCTCCAAAAATCTGCAGGGCTTGCATGCTGGGCCCACACAAAGTTATGCAATTTCATAAATTCTCAAAAGTGGGAAAAAGCAGTCATGTTATTCCTCTGACCCATTAATCACAAAGATTACATACAAAGATATAGATATAATCACAAAGAAATATTTCTCTTCAAACATGAAAGGAATTCCAACCAGAACTGCCAGATCATGAAAGCTGAGGTGCTCATATGGTTCTGCCACAGACAGCAGCAGAAGACATCTGTAAATAAAGTGGTGTATCAAAGCACAAAACACCGATGAACACAGAAAGACTGGGTGATGAACACAGGGCAGAGAAAGATCATGAGGTTCATAGGCAACATGGGTGGACATTATTTACAGACAAGGGCCATATATCAGGCTGTACTACCTGCACCTTGAGAGTGGTTTTTTGTTAGTTTTTGTTGTTGTTGTTTGTTTCTTTTGTTGTTTGTTGGTGATTTTTTTTTTTTTAATGTTAGTCCTAGCATGAAAGAGAAAAGTACTAAGAGTACATTTTCATTAAGTGCTCAACAGAATGAGCTTCCACATAGAGAAAGACAGGCTCAAAATATTTATCATATGTCTAAATTCCATTAAGAAAATCCCGGACTACTGCAAAGCTTTTGGGCATCAAGACTTTGGCCATAAAAATGCACTTAAATGGTAGTTTATATGACTGCTGCAGGATGCATGGTGCAGGATAGCTTTAAAAAATAAATTCAAAAATCTTTAGGCTTAATGAGTATTAGAAGCCTAAATACTTCACTGATCTTAAACACTTGTTAAGAATATTTACTCAGGCTGTAGATGCCTAGAGAGACCACATGCTGCAGGAAGACATCTTTTATGTATGGGGTGCCTATAGCATCTAGAATTTTATGTAGATCTTTGTTAAATTAAATAATGAAAGTCAGACTCCAAGAGTCTTTAAAAATAAATTCTAATGAATGTCATACATATACTTAAAATCTCTGTTTTATGAAAGTGAAAGAGTCTATTACATAGCAAGAGGAAAATAAAACATATTAGAAAAAATAAGTCAGTTTCTTCTCATAATGAGTACCTTTTAAAGCTTTCATAGGAACATATTCCCCTGATATCATGCTACAAACTTATTGTTCCAAAGAAAAAAAAAAAAGAAAAAAAAAACACCCTCTCTACATCGTGCCATTTTGTTTCTAAACTAAAAAGTTAAAGGTTATCATTTGACAGAGTGAATTAACATATCTGGGACATAATTAATCCAAAGGGGAATCACAGAAATGTGTTCTCACATAAAGTAATAAAATGAGGGCTAAGGACAGCAATGGAAACTGAAGCAAATGTTGGAATATTGGGTAACAATCACAAACAATATTAACGCCAGGGAAAGCGCCTTCTTAATGAAACATCTCACATAAAGAGAGCTTACAAGGTCGCATCTGCAATTATTTTTTGCTGAGAATGTTTTTCCTAGATTAAAGATATTTTTGTGGGAAGCTTTAATAAATTCACATTTATTTATTTATTTATTTATTTTTAATGTTTGATTTTTTAGTGATATTAGACGGTTCTACAATCCAGGTTCTTAGATTCCAAGCTCAGAGAAAGCAATTGCTAGTTCATAAAGGAAACTTTTACTGTTTGCTATGTCTCTATTAGAAGTAGAAACCTGTCCACACATCTTGCTCCTACTCTAAGTTCCATCAGAGGGGATACAATGGGGAGAAGTAGAGAAGAAAAGATGGAGTAGGAAAACAGATGAAGCCAGAGGAAACATTTACACTGAACATCAATAGATCTCCCCACCCCTTCTCCCTCCTGCTTTTTCATGCAGTGCTCTACACACAACCCCTGCTTGAGACACAGACTCAGCTGATGATAATCCTAAACTTGGTAAATTGTTATGCTGGAATGAATGCCCGTATCAGCATCTTGCATTTTTAACACCTTCATCTCTACTAAGTACCATCAGTCTTTCTTGTCCGATATCTCATCTCTGAAAGATTATATTCCCCACCTGAGCATGATGACACATGTGCAACTCACACATTTTCAATATACTTCTGGAAATAGCATCATTTTACCAAATGCTCAGAAGTTCCCTCTACTGGCATAGTTTAACATACCTGGAAGAAAAGGCCCTTCTGCACACAAATGCAAAACTGAGCAATTCTGTAGGGAGGTGAAAATGAAAAAGACAGGAGGGGGCTGAGCACAAACTCATCCACGTGCCAGTCCCAGCCTCATTCCTTCTGCTTCTGAGCTACTTAGAGGAGACACTGCCCTCTGCACTGTCCAAGAGAAGTCATGCAGCCAGGCCTCTAACACATCAAACTCAGACAGAAATGAAAAAAATTCTAGGCGATTTCGGAAAGGCCACAAGCTCAACTTCCTCACAAGTGATGTTTGTGTCACAAGGTCACAGTTTGTATCAAACAATGAGAGCAGATCCCCCCTGGAAATTAGATGAATTGCACTGTTTAACTTTTGAAGGAATCAGTTACGCATACACACTGAGGATGACCCATGATACCAAATAAGTCATGAAAGAAGGAATACAACTGAGTTTATTTCAATTGCTTTTTTTTTCCCAGTGAACTGAATAAATAAATAAATACAGTGCAAATAGTTTCATTCATAAACGTTGGGTCAAACATTATTTTTCCAAATCCCTAAGGAGCAGCTCTGGGAAATATTGCATGCTGAACCAGAGGTAAACCAAGTATAGATAAATACAGTCAAAATGTTTAACATGTGCCAAAATAAGCTCCCAAAGCAATGCCTTCTGTATGGTATCATTTTTAAAAACAAGTTTATTGAAATAAGTGGACTGGACTGGATGATCTTTTAGATCTTTTCCAACCTTGGTGATTCTATTCTAATTTCAAATGGCTAGTCTAAATTTGATTTTGCAATAATCATAATTATATCAATTATATCCAACATCATAAGAATACGTATTAAGAAATAAAAAAAGCTTATCTGAATACGATTAGAATTACTTCATAATACTAGCCCGCAGCATCTCTCTGATAATGTTTTCTGTCAATAATCTGAACTTACCATATTGATTGGGTCAACTGGGCCAATGCTGTTAACATAGACATCTGTTTCAATTACAGTTGTTCTCACTAAAAGAAAAAAAAATCAGCAACTTTAATAATTACATATTCAATTCATTTTCCACATTGATAGCGTATTTTATTAAAGTAATAATAAATCTGATATTCTTTTATTAGATTCAGAAAGATTACATCTCTAGTTTGTGCATTCTGTGAAGAATCATATATGACATGGCTTCTTTATTCCATATGAATTAGCTAAATTGTCAAGATGAATTTTTCGTATCTTAAGGCACATTCCATCTAAACTTTGTGAATTAGGCAGAAGATAGATACAAAAAGTATCAAAAGCAAAGGTAGTGGGGAGAAAAACAGATTATTCCAGCATAAAAAAAGAACTAACACAAACAGAAAAAATGTTCAGAAAATGAACATTTGTACAGTAAAACCAGACGGTCTGGGAGCAGACGTTTACCAGCTGCAAAAAATCAATATGCAGCATTTCCTACTGAAGATATCTAACAAAAATAAAATAACTTTTAATCACATATTTCTTCACACAATTACATTACAACTATGGATTGCCAATATACTTTCATCAGCTTCATCAATATATTGCTCCACACAACTAACTGAAAGATCCGGTTTAGGCAACCTGCTTTGGCAGGGGAGTTGGTCTCGATGATCTTTAGAGCTCCCTTCCAACCCCTACAATTCTGTGATTATGTGATCTTCAAGAAATTCCAGTAAAATTATTGTTTCTGAGCTGACAAAGTTAATTGTTTTAGAAATACATTTTTTTTAATGCATTTACAGAAAGACACAAAGTCTAAGCAAATTTCTGAGCAAACGAAAGTCACATCTGATGCATGAGTCACTGATAATTTTGTTGTTATATCCGAGCTGTTTATAGAGGAAAAAAGACACAAATGGAAGAGGTCAGGATGTAGTATTGGAGAGGTCTGCATTTAAACAACACCAATTTACTAAGCACTTTTTTTCCAGATTGTATGATAGACAGAATGGCAGTGAATGAATACAAGAGGGTTAATTCTGAAGCTCTGCTGGTCTTTCTCCCATGATCTAGCACATTAAAATGAAGTCCCTCTGTTCATTTGTAGACAGAAAGGGGGAAGGTACAAGAAAAATATACTTTGATTTTATAGAAGAGGGATTCTCCATCACCAGATTTGATTTCTTCACTGGCATGCCATATCAAGCCTTTTATAAGAGATGTAAAATCTTAAGTAACACAGGATTTTTCAAACCTCAAAGACCTAGAACTCAAAAACACAGAAAGAAATAGGGTATCATTAACAACTCTGCCAGCTATGATAGCAGGCAAGATACATTTCCTAATTATCCACAGATACCTTTTCCCTGCCAATCTCACTTGACAGGAAATTATCCCTGATCCCAAATCTGATTACTGATTCCTTGAGCTTGTGACTAAGACACACCAGTCAGGCTGCACAAAGGGTTTTCTGTACAACCACAGAATGCAGAGTCACTTGATCACTCTCCTGTCTCCAGTGTTCTCCACAGAAAGTTTAAATGGACTCTGGAAATCAATTTGTTTCCGGAGGAAAAAAAAATAAACACTCCCTGTGCTGCAAATGGCTTCAATATGCAGGTCTCAGAAAGGAAATGGGAGAGCACAATAATTCAAATGCTCAGAATGAAATATTAAAAATAAAAGTATGTGTATGTATTTGTGTGCATATGTAAAATGTAACATACTTTACACATGCCACATCTCACAAGTACATATCCACAGCTTTTGATTTTGAGAGTTTATTTATCTACATAACAGAAAAACTCTCCAATTTAATCACTGCCAGACTAGAACACAAGGGGCTGGATCAAAACATATCTTTCCTCATTGCTCAAGCAATGCAGAATCCAGTACTTCTCCCCTGCATTTGTAGGGAATATCTAGTTCTCCTTAATGCTAGGAAACTGTGTTTTGTTTAGAGGTTCAGTTCTTTGACTAACTTTCAGCATTACCTAGCCACTATACTAAACCTGTTCCTCAGACACAAGTATCTGTACCGAATGATTGAGGTCACCTCTCAAACTTGGATATGATAAGCAGCTCATATCACACATTGAAAATGCAACTTGTGGTTTATCTGTTCAGCTTTAACATCTAAACTTTCACTATTTTTCCACACTCATCTTGAAATTTGGACACCAGAACCAGCATTCTTTCTAAACAGTACTATCCGCGCCTTGTGAACACTTCTAGTTTTCTATTAAAATGTCTCTTTTCAGAAGGGATTTACCTCAGAACAGTCCTCTGAGAGATATCTACCTAAGACCTCACTGCACAAAATGATTAAATTTTCTCCTGAATTACCACTTTTCTGTGAAGAACCTCTCACATTGAAATATAAGCCATGGGCTTTCTTTCCACATTTAGTCCTACTTTTTTTTCCCCTACAATCAGCCTTTATCTGTATCTCTAATTTTACTGAAGGAGGGGATTACTCTGCAGATGCAATTTCTCTCTTGCCAACAGTCTTTGTGCTGGCTGCCAAATTTACTACAAAAATTCATTGGTGAAATCAGGCAAGATATCATTATTCTTGATCGAGTCATGCTTGTGAGATCCAACAATAGACAACCCTACCATTGATATTTCCTTATTAACAATTAAATTTTGAGATCTGTCAGTGGGCCAGTTTTTAATATGGACTGTGTCAATTTCATGAAATTCCAGCGTGCAGGAAGAAGTACTTGATCTGCCCCAAAGGCTCTCCTGTAACGTGCCACCGAGTTCAATTTGCCTTTTCTATACTGCTCTGAGTAAGATTATTAGAGCTATCAGGAGCCAGAGAAGGGTCAGAAAATCCACCTCTGTGGAGATTATTACAATTGACCCAAATAATAGAGTGGCAGATTCAGTGCAGTAAGATTGGAAGGGGCTGTTTTGTTTCCTCAGTTCTGTGCAGAACCGATCCCAGTGCTTCTGTGAATTAGAAGAATTCATTCTACATGTGTTTGTGAACTAGAAGTAATATGAGCCTGTGAAAATGATAAAAGCTGGAAGAAAATACAATCTTGATACTAATTTGACCACCAAATAATTACTATGGCTCTTTAGCTTTCCACAAAGAGAAACAGCGATAGATGGTTTGGAAAGATATTTCCCCTTATTTTATTTAGGAAATGTAGTAACAATCTTGGAAAAAAAAAAAACTACGAGTAGGAAGAAGGCTATTTTACAAACCCTGAGTGCAAAGTGGTACAGTAGACCTTATAAATTTCTAAAGAAGAGAGGAAAATGATAGCCCACTTTAAATATTTGCACAGAAAGAGGCAAGAGTAAAGCAAGGTGAGAGAACAGTAGTACTCCCTGCACATTAAATAGGTTGAGTGAAGAGCACCGCTCAGCTGCCCCCAAGAGTTCATCAACTCCCAAAGTAACTGACACGTGCAAGGAACTCCTACACTATGCCTGCTATGAAGAAATACACTCATACTTCTGATTTTCCACTTTGTCACATTTTCTTCACTAGAATCATAGAATCATTTCAGTTGGAAGGGACCTTTAAAAGTCATCTAGTCCAATTCCCCTGAAAGGAACATGGACACCTACAGCTAGGTCAGATTGCTAATAGCTCAGTCCAGGCTGACAAACATAGAAAGTCTCCAGGAACAGAGCATCCACCACCTCTCTGGACAACGTGTTCCAGTGCTTCATTAGCTTTACTGTAAAAAGCTTCTTACTTATATCCAACCTGAATCTTCTCTTTTTTAGTTTGAAATCATATCCCCTTGTCCTATCACTGCAAATTCTGCTTAAGAGTCTATCCCTTTCTTATAGTCTCCTTCTAGATACTAAAGGTAACTGCTACAGGTCTCCCTGAAACCTTCTCTTTCCAGGCTGAACAGTTCTCTGAGTCTGTCCACACAGGGGAGACATTCCATCTCTTGGATCATTTCTGTGGCCCTCCTTTCGACATACTCCAATAGGTCCATGTCTCTCCTGTACTGAGGACTCTATATCTGGACACGGATATGACTCCAGCTGAAGTCTTGTTGGTGCAGAGCAGAGGGGCAGAATTAGCTCCCTAACCTGCTGATGTATTTTTTGCTGACAATTTTTGATTTTTTTTTGATGCAGCCCAGGATACTGTTGGCTTTCTGGGCTGAGAGGACAAATTACTGGCTCACGTCTAGCCTGCCATCCACTCCAGGTCCTTTTTTGTAGGGCTGTGCTCAATCCTTTTGTGCTTCAGCTTGTACTGATAAAGAAAAGGTCTCTTCTTTAGGAAATTTAACTGGTATTTGACATCATTTAACACAAGCACGTAGCTAAGGACAGGCTTGATCTCTGGAAAGAAGTGACTCTTATGCCTGAAGTTTAAGAGTGAGAATGAATGTCCCCATAAGAAGCAAGATATGGAAAGAAGTGTTTCTTGCAAGATATGACCACTGCTTCCCTAGCAAAGAATGACACTGAAATCCTTAGGCATATTCTGAACACCAATTTGGGTTCAAAATCTGTATTTTGGAAAATGTTAACTATGGATTAGAAAAATCACACTGGTACATATCACTCAATCACTGACAAATAATTTTAGTAATTTAGCTCTTACTAAAAAAGAAGTATTTTCAATAGCCTGTATTTAACCAGGTCCAATTTTCAGTCACTGATATTTGAAATCTCTCTGCTTGCTATGTGGAAGACCTCTCTTTATCCTGACAAAAAATATAGTCTTGAATTTAAAAGAACAGAATATTGCCCTTTTTACGGCTGAATATTTCTCCATTTTCATTATTCTAGTTCTTAACATTACCTGATTGCAAATTAGTGCATCTAAATTCACTAATTTGCTCATTTAACTTATCAAAAACGTGCATTTTAGAATGAAAGTCTAACACCTATCTTTATTTATCACAATTTTTTAATTTAAACAAATTTAGTTAATTTCACCTGAGTTTTGTTTTTTTTTTTTTTTTTAAGCAAGATTTCTGTAACTCCTCAATAATTGCCTAAAGTAATCAATGATAAAGCAGCTATTCAGCAAAGAAATTAGGTGATGACCACATTCAAGAATAGCAGGGTCTTCAATGCTTCAATTCTACTTCAATAGTATTTAATATAACAATACAATTCTGGCAATAATTTAAGAGTATTATTTATACAACTATCTGCATTAAAATTCAGCTTCAGATGACTACAGCAGGCTTCCAGCTCTATCTCTAAAGAATTTTTTCAAAGTGATTTCAATGAAAGTAGAACACTGCTCTTCACTCTTATATCTTTTTTGATTTAAAAAGAAACCCATCTCCAGCCCACCATTTTTTTTCCATCATTTTCTATGCAGGGCACACATCAAGTACTTTTAAAATTCACTGCAGATGTTCTTCTATATGTTGCTTTTTTATTTCAATTTTCTTCAATTCATGTAAAAAATTCTTTACAAGAGTAAATCCCTAGTTTTACCTGCTATTTTTGTGCTTAAATGAGTTTACTATTTTTCTACCTACATCATTATTTTGTTTATGCTATACTAAAAGCACCAGTTCAAGACAATATCCCCTAATATCTTTATCTTTTCAGAGTTAGCACTTCTATCAGTCTCTTGAAAGTTCACTTTTCGTTCTTGCAGTTTTTAATACCTCTGAGTACATAACTTCACATTAGTGCACTGAGATGCACTAACATGCCTTGTTAACAGGATAATTACAACTATTCAAATTTCTCCAGGTAAAATTTTCTCTTAGGTTTATGAGCCATCATCTTCATCATTCTTAAAAATTATATCAATAATGTCTTTCCTCAAGTTAATGATTGAAAATGCTACATTAGAGAACTAATGTGATTACTCCTATTTCTAACTGAACTTTCAGACGACCAGTTGTGTTTCATTCATGTAATACATGACATTGGACATGAGACATAGCTGGAAAAAAATATAGATTGATAGATTAACAGTAACATGCTAGTATCCCTAAGTTGTGAGGGATGGAATAGTGAGCAGAGAGAGTTCTTTCTCTTAAAAAGAGAGTTTAAAGCTGCTGACTTGATCAAGGACTGAAGCTAAAACAGTGTGGCTATAAGTTATATACATATGTATATATATTCTTACCTTATAGTAAGTATAATATTGTTTTGTTAATATATCAACACACCAAGGTTGTATCAGTAATTAAAAGGATTTATATTACAGATCAGAAACTCCAGGTGGTAACTGCTACTATTTCATACTGAGCAGAATGTACTTTAATAATAGTATATTTGTGCTCCATACATATAAAATATGTTGCATATAATGAGTTAAAATCTAATAAGTGTAATAAACATAGGAAAGAGTAGCAATTAACAAATCAATACAACTCATGGATATTAGTATGAGACACACAAAATGACACAGTGTGGTTTTCTGAAATTTCAGTATTGCAAAGGATTTTTTAATTTTCATTTGGCTCTCCTTTATCACGTCACTCTGCTATTCAACAATGAAGCCCCTTTTCCTACTCTGACATGCTGTGTCAACATGAAGAGGAAAATTAAATTTGATGCTGTTATTCAAACCCCAAAAGCCCAGGCTCAAAAATATACAAAAGTCTTGCTATTTTAACTGAGCTTTGTAATTCAGTAATAACATTGCATGGAAAATTATTACCTTGAAAGATAATTATAATTTCAGTCAATAACCTCATTGTAGAAGTACTGGCATACTCTGAAGATGTGTAATCTGACACTAGATTTTATCCACATAATTGACTCAGAATAAGATGAATGTGCCACAGCCTGATTTTATTTTTCTGTGTTAAATATCTGCTGTTAGATATCTCAAACAGCTGGACAGAATGTGATACCTGTATTTAAAGCTGTCATTTTGTCTTACTTTTGCCAAAACTCTGCAACTTTCTCTCTATAGAAAAAGAGAGCCAGACTTCACATTTGCTCTCCTGGCAATAAAGTGCCTCCTGTTCTCATTACTCTAGCCTTTCAGTATTTGGGCAGATGCAGGTTCCGAATAGAAAAGGTCAAAAACTGAGCGTCAGAAAAGTGAAGAAGAAAAAGTAAGGGAGCATTTATGTGAGAGCAGCTAGAAGCCAGAAAGTACTTTCTTTCAGAAATAATAACTCTATCAATAATTGAAATCCAGAAAGCTGTACATTCAACTATGCAAAAAAAAAAGACTCAAAGTTTTTGTTCAACCAAGACTCAGTGCATAATCAACAAAGCAAAGGTAAGGATAACATCAAAAATTTTTGGTGTCCCTCTAAGTCCATTGGACATCTAAGAATGAACTCCTCTTCCTTTATTGTCCCTTTTTGCATTTCAGAGTTTTAAGGGGAGAGAAAAGTATTCACATTACTTTCATCCCTGCATACCAGCTAATTATTAGAAGGAATCCTAGTGGAGAATATTTATTCCCTCATTATTCTTTTGTTGTCCACTGCATCAAACAATCTGAAAAAAAAAAAAAAAAAAAAAAAAGAAATACTATACATCTTTCATAAGTTGAGAAATTAAGAAAAAATATGCTGGAAGATGTTTTTTTGTTGTCTGTTCACAGTAATTCATTAAGTGGAGATGAAGGAAAAGACAAGGGAGGGCCTTTTTGTAAAGGGCTGGTAGCAACAGGGCAAGGGGAAATGGCTTTAAGCTGGAAGAGGGTAGAATTAGCCTAGATATTAGGAAGTAGTTATGTACTGTGAGGATAATGAGACACTATAAAATGTTGCCCCAAGAGACTGTGGATGCCCCTTTCCTGTAGGCATTTATGGCCAGGCTGAATGGAACTGAGCAACCTGGTCTGAGGGAAGTGTCTCTGTCTATAGTAGGGGGTTTGGAACTAGGGGAACTTAAATGTCCCCTGCATTCTATGATTCTATGATAAACTTCATGAGATTCCATATTGTGACAGGAAAAGAAAAAATTTCCATTCAATATCTTCAGGATAACAGTCAACAATAAAATAGAACTAAGAAACTTAGGGAGGGAAAGAATTTTTCAGAAGCTTTAAAAAGAAAATACTTAATCTGAGATTGCATCTCTTTGTTCTCCTATCTAAATAAAAATGGCTAGATTGCACTACTGTTTATTGTATAAGTAGCTTATAGACTTACACTGCATTCCTTTCATAGGGAACGCCAGGCATTAAGCAAATAATTTTGTCTTCCACCTCTCTTTGTGGTTCAGAAAATAAACTTAAGGAAAACATTTTTCTTAGTTTGATCCAGCAAGCACATGGTAGATGACAGCTGGTAACTTTTTCATGTATTCCAGGACTTCAACATTAATATTTGAAAGTATTAATACTTAACAGTTGCATTTAAATTGACATTTTGATTTGTGAAAGACAAAATTGACTTACTACTAGCTGCAAAGTTTAAATTACAGTAATGCAGTCTTCCATCCTATCATTCTCCAGAAAAGCTACTGCTCTAAACTGACTTCGTAAATTCTTGCAAAGTTTTTCAAAATTTGAACTAAAGAAAAATGAGTGCTAAATTAAGTTATATCTCTATAAAATACACACATAGTGCATTTTCTAACAAGAGAGAAAAAATGTCTAGGAATAATACTTTAAACTCCTGCAGACTCAATTTTTTTTTTTCCAAAATTGAGATAATTAATATATACATTAATATTTGTCAGAAAGTCTTAGAGTAAAAAGACAATATATATTTATCTTTTAATGATGTATTATATACATTGCTCATTTTCCCCTCAAAATAATCCATAAGGAAATGATTATAAATATAGCATAAAAATTCTGCTTATGGACAGATCATAATTTTTACAAGTTTTAGAACAACACTGTATTTTATTGATGTTATACTTAGATTACTATTTTAATTAAAAAAAAAAAAAATCATTTGTCATCACTGGCAAAACATAAGTGAACTTTGCTTCACATCTTCTATTTAGTGAATTATTTCAAGTGCTTACCCCCAATATCTGGCCGAAGCTTATTGTCATATCCTTGAAGTAATGAGTCCAGTATATGAGTCACATCCCCGCCATGAATCTTTGGTGCTAGGACCCATGTTTTATTCACAGTTAAGTCTTCGTCATCTTCATCATCTGCTTTATCAGCTCTAATAGTGATTGAATTAAAGAAAAAAAAAACAAGCTTAGAAAAAAACAGTGAATCAAAATAATGAAGAGATGAAGAAGAAACTGGAGAATACCAAGCACTTATAATGTATCCTGGTGCCAACAGAAAGAGGCAAGCCCTTATTTAAAACATCAACATTTAGTTATATGACTGCAGAAAGTATTAGCTAATAAACTCATCTAGACAAGGGCTGACATATCATGCATACAGAGAAACTCAAACCATAAGTCAAACACATAAAATTGTACCCTTACTCTCAGCACTTTCCTGCCTTAAAATGCAAAAAGGAATTTCCAAGCTTTCCCCAATACATGCCCCATTTTCAAGTCATGGCACTAATATTTCTAAGAGATGCTTATTCATCATAATAGATGCACCTTGGTGTTAATAACATTAATAGCATTTCCTTCTTCACAGCCTCTTGCTCTAGCTATTATATAAAGAATTAAACCTCACATAACCTCACTCAACTCCTTCCGAACATTAAGAAAGCAAACAAACACTGCATCCATGTGCTATGAATTAAACAGCTGAAGTCATGTGTCAAAGTAAAGTACACACATGTAGATGTAGTATAGTTAAAATCTTGTATCACTCCTTTAACTTAGTCTTATTTGTTAGCTATCTCTTTTATCATGATAGCACAATTGCACAAGAAAAACACTCATGTTCATTTATTGCCTATCTTTTAATTAGATAAGCAGCAATATATATTTTATCACTAAGTCGTTAGAAAAATGGCAATGCCTTAATTATGTCTGCAGATATCACCAAAAGGTCAAAGAATGCCTGGAAGTAGTTTTCTTTCCATTTGAATCAAATGAGTGTGAACTTAAATATTCCTCCAGTGCTAAAGTTTGCAATCTACATTACTCATCCAGCATATTTCAGGGAACTGCTATGGGCTTCAAGTCAAACAAAGTGCATCAGACTGATAGCAGTAACTCTGACAGTCACACAACGTATCTTCACAAATGGACACTAGCAATTATTACTGAGAGTATGTAATTCATATAAATCAGTTCCAATGTTAGCATAAGCTTAGCTATTCCAGTAAAGAAAAGAAATTAAAGTACTGTTCTTGTACCAATTTGTATTGTACACTGAATCTAAAAATATTACCAATAAATTATTAGAGAGGGATTTTCAAGAGTTTTTAAATTACAGTCATACGCTGCCTTCAAGACTAAGGGTAACTTTCCAGTGAATCTTCTACAGAAGCGAAAACCACAAGGTGTTCCATGGGGATACAACACTAAATTTACAAGAGTAAAGGACAGAAAAAGTCAGGAAAGTCATGCCTGGAACAGTCATGCCTGATTGTTACTGTAGCCTTTAGTGGGAATGCACCAAAACAGTCTGTGTTTATAATTCTTTGCACCACCTCTCAGATAACACTATTGAGTTTCACTGAAACTCAAGATTATCACCAGTGTGAAAACTGCTCTGTGTTTTCCACATGCCTGGATGATTTGGGAAGTGCAGTTGGGAACTTGCCACAACTCATTGAGTTTCCAGAGGGTGAATGAAAGGCATTGCTTATATATCAGGGCTTTTATACCTAGCTTGCTGCAAACAAGTCACAAGAGTCTACTATATCTAAAAGTGATGTGCAGTCTAAATACGAGGTTCACTGTCAGTTTCCCCAGTAAAGGTCTAAAAAGGGTTTTTATTCTTTGAAATTGAAATGTGTTGTGTAATACTGAATTGTTTGCTGTACAACATACACATTATAGAAATGTCAGATATTAAATATTTAACATCTCCTATTAGCAGGATTCTGCAAATGTGAGCACTAAAGAAGTAGAAAGCAATGTTTTTTAAGTATGTACTCCGTATCAAGCAAAGCTACCTATTGCCATCTCTTTCATGTTTCATTGACACACTGCTTTTTTTTTTCTTTTTATTTTTGGCCCCGTTGTATCGTATGCCATCTCTAATTGCTATGTAAATTTGCTTAAGGTTGCTAAGAGTGCAGAGGCAATCCCTGCTCCCCTGTGGCATTAAAATGATGAGGAATAAAACTTAACTTATTAGCAGCTCTCTAAGAAAGGAAACATTCACTACAAAACTGATCTTTTCCCCCTCACTCTTTTTGTTCCCCTGCCTTTAAACAGCAGAAAGTACAGAGAAACAACCTAAGATCTGAGAGATCTGTACAAAGTGACTCAGAATGACAAGCACACATTTGTCCCTCTTTTGTCTTCCTTTTGCATCATTATTGATAACAGCCTAGACTCAGTCCAAATGAAATATACAAGACTTCCAAAGGCCCATGCTCACCATTGGAGAGTGGCCTCGCATAATAGAATCTGGGTGTTCTGGCTGATGGAAAGTTGTGTCTGATCAGCAGTGTTCTCTGGCAGCCGGAGGGGCTAACTGTACCCTAAGGTGCCTCAGACCCAGCACTGCCAGCCAGGTGAGGGATCAGATTGTCCTGCTCTGCTCTGCGTGACCTCATTTGGAGAACTGTGTGCAGTTTTGCATAAGCAGGACATTAAGCTATTAGAGAACATCCAATGGAAGGCAATAAAAACTACCAGTCTAGAGGGCAAGATGCATGAGGAGTGGCTGAGGTCCTTGGGTTTGCTCAGCCCAGAGCAGAGGAGCTGAGGGGAGGCCCCATGGCAGTCTACAGCTCCTCACGGAAAGTGGAAGGGCAGCACTGAGCTCTGCTCCCTGTATCAGCAACAGGGTCCAAGGGAACAGCACAGGGCTGTGTCATGGGAGAATCAAGCTGGGTGTTAAGGAAGGGCTCTTCATTAGAGGGTGATGGGGATGGAACAGGCTCCCCAGGGCAGTGACCAAAGCACTGAGGTGCTGGAGTTCAAGGGGTGTTTGGACACTGGTCTCAGACATAAGGCTTGACTTTTGGGTGGTCAGGAGATGGACTTTATGATTCTTATATGTCCCTTCCAATTCAGGATGTTCCATGATTCTAATTAAGAAAAAATAAAAGAAAAATATAAGTACATTTCAAGTTTTCACTTTCTATTTTATCTAATGAGAAACCTCTGATCCTCCAATTTTAAAACTCTGAACTAAAAATAGGTACATAGATGAGAACACTAATAGCTTACTAAAAACTATTAATAATGCAACATCAGGGGTGGAGGGAAGAATTCCATCCCAATTCCATACCAGTACGCTACCTTGCAAAGCACTAATCCATTAGCTAAACCAGTAAAGAAAATATTGTAAATCTGAAACATATATATAATATATATAAATATATAAATATTAAATATATATATATATATATAGAATATAATCAAATATAGGGGAAATAGGCTCACACAATAAATAAGCTAGTCTCACTTGCTCGACTCCTATCGTACTGGCGTTTTCAGAGATGACACTGATACCTTGCTACCAGAATACCATCTTTTTTTCTTGAACTCTACTTTAAAATGTGACCAAAATCAACCAAGTAATAAAGGCATTTGTAATGCTGCTGGCGGCCAGCTCTGCACTTCTGATTCAAAAGCTATAGCCACTGATGTGCAGTCACATAACAGAGATAAGACAGAAATGAGTCTGGCTGAAAAAAGGAAGTGACCAGAATATATAGGATGTCTTCTGTATACACCAGAGCATACACCACCTGTCAACCTGAGTTCTCCATTCAGAGTTTTTTGGAGAAGTTGTATAAAGCAGCTAGCTCCCAAACAAAGCACACAGAAACATGAATGCAATATGCCAGACAGTGGGTACACATTCATTTCTTGGAATCAAAATTACTTTTGTCATGTTACATTCACTGACCAATGCATTTCAAAAGTAGAAAATCCTTCAGAATAAGAAGCCATCAGGATTTGTGAGATGCTGTTACCAGAATCAAACTGAGGTTGCTAGACCATATTCTTTAAATAAGTATTCACTTTAGAGAGCAAGTTGGTCCAAAAGTTTTTACCTTTCAACTAATTCTCTGTACTTCTCAATCCACTTTTCAAAGTCCAGCTTTTTTCCCCAGAGTTTGGAATGGGATAAAAGATAGAAAATAAAAAAAAGAATAATTCAGTCTGAACTGGAAAATAAAATGTTACATTTAGCAGCAACAGTTAACTCTGGCATCTTTTTATTCCTTTGTAGTTGAAATAAGTTGAAATAAGTTGAAATAAGATTAATGCTAATCAACTCCATCCTAAACTTAAGAGTAACACCTTCCACTCTCTCAGAACTCTGATAGGAAATACAAACTTAATTAAAGAGGAATTCTTTTCCTTTCCAACCTCTTTAAAGTTTATTTCACTATACACAGACTTTCACATTTGATTCTCTCCCTATTCACTGTAAACTGTAATTTTTTCAACAGAGCTCACTCAGTAGGTCTTTTGCAAGAAGGAAAAGTCAGGGCAAAAATATGACATCGGTACAATGAAACACTTCTTTTTCATGGCAGAGTGATATTTTACAGCTGTTACTAACCATGTTAATCCTAATTTTAATAATTCTATAAGTATGAAAGACTTCGTTTCTAACATGCTTGTTGTTAACACTTCAGCTAGCCTCACAAACTCAGGAGTAACTAAACTACAAGTATACAGTGAACAGTAATTAGGCACAAAGTGCCCTAATTATGGTCTCTGTCCTTCAACTAATTGGAGAATTACCATGACTAATAAATCCCTCTGTACAAGCAACTAATGACTGAATAAGCCTTTTCAACATCAGCAGCATGATCTTCAGACATTAATATCATAGGTCTTTGTTCTACTTTAAATATGAGAAAAACCAATCACATGAGCTTTAAGTTGAGATTAATATCTGTCAGGTTATGTAATGAACTGACCCCAGTGTTATGGGTTAGAGTTAACATATTGCTTCTTTATTCTTCCTAAACTGGTTTGACACTGATGAAAATCTCTCTTTTCTCCCCATTCATTTCATCTCAGGTGCCTTTGTTAATTTATTGTTTCCTCTCACCCTTTTTGCTTTGCTTTGCCAGAGTCTGGTGTCTTTTTTTTGTATATAAAAATAACATTCTTTATCCCCCTGAAGTAACCGTAGTATTTATTCCCTACATATAGATATATTTTTTTTCCAGAGTATCTACCACATACTACTGGGTTGATTCCTCTTCTATATATACCAACTCTCTTATGCTCTTTTCCTTCCCTAATCTCATACTTCTCAAACTACTCACCATTTTCTGTCCTGTTTCCTGTCCTGAATCTGGACCTTATGACAACAAAATAAAATAAAATAAAATAAAATAATAATAATAAAAAAATCTTAAAAAAAAATTATAAGGTTCCCAGCATAGAGAAAGAAACAAACCATTTTTAGGATAAATAATATCAAATAGGTAAAGTGTTGTTAAAAAAAAAATTTAAATCACAGTCCTAACATAATAAAAGATGGTATCTCATCCATTCATCCCCTGTAAGGAGAAATGTGACTCCCCAAATCTGAATGTGAATACTATCAGACTTGTGCATCTTAATGAATATCATACGTATCGGGTGATCAAGCTCTTCCAAGTCATTACAGCTTTGAATTACATCTCTGAAAGGCATGAAACTTTTCTCCCACACTGAGTAAGTTTAGTGCAATTAATTTTAGTCGCAGCAAGATCATAGTTTAAAAGCATTATCAGATTTCTTATAAAATGAACTTCAGGTTATATGATCTTCTGTGATATTAATGCAAAAAAAACTAAGAACAATTCAACCAGACATAATTATGATCACTTAATAAAGGCACAATCTGACCACAAATAATGTTTACAGAAATGTGAATTTTTGACATTCATAACAACAAGTATTATGAAAGATGCTTTACAGAAAAACTTTTTTCAAGACCAACACAAATTTCTGTCCTCCTTCCATTAAATGTCAACTTCCATTAAATGCTCTGTAATACTTGAAATGACACTTGTCAAATTTGTTCTTATTAGTTCAAATAGCCTCAAAAATCTCCCAGAAATTATCATCTGGAATCAAAGCATCACAGTGATTCTTTATCCACCAGTCCTCTCATACAATACTGAGTTAATTTTCACTTGAAAATTCATGCAAATATTGATGTGCTCAACCTGGTATAACTGGCACAACTATTCCTATCAGGTCACAGTCCAAGAATCAACTAAAAATTTTCTTTACATCTGCCTATCTGCAGAGCATAGTCCAGTTGGGTCTTTGAAAATTAGAGCAACAGAGATCCCACAGCCTCACTGGACAACTTGAACCACTGCTTAGCTATCCTCACAGTGCTTATTTTTTCCTTTATACCTTACTGGGACTTCCCCTATTGTAATTCATCATCACTGCTCGTCATTCTCTTACCACGCAGCACTGTGAAAAGATTATGTTTTCTCAGTCCCCTCTCAGTAAGTACTGGGGCTGCAGTTGGGTCCCCTCAAGGCTATCTCCAGACTGAACAAGGTCCAGTCTCATAGCTCCTCCTCACAAGTCAAGGGCCTGATCTCGGTGGCCTACTGCTAAATCCTCCAATTAAGACTCAAAACTGAGTGCAGTATCTACACATGGTTTAACAGGAGCTGAGCAGAGGGGACCAATCACTATCCTCAGCCTCCTGAGTGTGTACTTGTTCACAAAGCCCTGACCTGGTGGCAAAGCACCATGCTGTCCAACACAGCCTCTATCGGACAGGGCATCTCCCCAGCCCATCCAGCTGCGAGGAGTCTTCCTGCACAACTTTATATTCAGATTTTATAAAATTCATAACGTTCCTCACAGCCTCTCCAGGTCTTTCTGAATGGCAGCCCCAGCATCAGATATATGAACTAGGTATACGCATTCTCTCAATAGGTTAAACATTATAAATTATCTTCAGTAAAAACAATGCTAACAGTATTACTCCAGAGCAGTCCTTTTTCTGCCCTAGCTAAGTGAGGAAAAAAGAACACGCTTCTCACTTGTCCTTTTTCTTCACACCAATTACTCATTGCTCTGATTACAAACTTGCAGAATGTGTTTTGTTTTGGCTAACAAAGCTTGGTAACTTATTGATTGTAACACCCACAATCACAGTGAAAGTACTCCTTCTATTCTCAGAAAATCATTACTACAATATCTTAAGGCTGTTCTGTGTCTAAAGAAGTACTTGAAAGTGGCCATTATCTTCTGTAAGTTGGTACTTTTTTAGTACATATATTTCTAATTCTAGCTGAAAAGTTAGCAGAACCTTTATGCTATCTCTACTTAAATCTTAGTGATCAAGATATTTTAAAATTTTTAAAATTTTTATACAATAAATATAGATTGATCTTCCTCTACAAGATGTTCTTCTAAAGAGAGCTTTCCCACCACTGTACATAGCAGAAAATAAAATATATCAGGAAGATAAAGTAGGTCTTAAGAAAATCTGTATATTCTTGGCTGAAACTGAAGAGTAAATGAACTGAAAGTCTTTGGGAGATTCTTTTCAGATGGATTTCAATGAAACCTCACAATGTACCTCACAATTCAGCCTGGAGAAGAGAAGGCTGCGGGGTGACCTCATTGCAGCCTATCAATACCTGAAGGGAACCTACACCCAGGAGGGGAGTAAACTCTTCAGAAGGGCTGACAACAGCAGGACTAGGGGAAATGGATCCAAGTTGAAGGAGGAAAGATTTAGGTTGGATGTTAGGGGGAAGTTCTTCACAAGGAGAGTAGTTAGGCCCTGGAACGGGCTGCCCAGGGAGGTTGTGGATGCCCCGTCCTTGGACGTGTTCAAGGCCAGGTTGGACGGGGTCCTGGGCAACCTGATCTGAATGTGTATGTTTGGTGGCCCTGCTAGGCAGGGGGGTTGGAACTACATGATCCTTGAGGTCCCTTCCAACCCGGGTGATTCTGTGATTCTGTGATTCTGTGTAATGTAGACTTGTAAGTCATACCTTCTCAATTGGTCTTATCTTCTTTGTGAGTTTTAGCCAGACCATACAAGCAAGTACTTAAAATGTAAACAGTGTAAGCAGCCATATTCCACTGCTCAGTCAGATCAAATATTGGGGAAGAAGTTTAGATTCAGAGAACAAAAGAAAAAAGGACAGCCATAGCAAATTATAAAGCTTAAGTACATATAAATGAATAGAGACAAGTGGTATTCAATACTAAATAAAGTACAAAACATGCCCAAACTACTAAGGAAGGACATGATGTTGAATTGGCATGCCTCTGAATAAATGAAAAAATTACTAAGCACAGCAATAACAGATCTCCTAGGAGTGCCAGACTAGGATAATCACATAAACACGTGTAAATCCATGTGCTGCATATCACAACTCAGTTCAAGAGATGGCAGATTTTTATCTGCAGCTGACTGACAAAAGTTTAATCATCATCAAGCTCAAAATGAACTGATGTATTGTTGGCAGGTTAAGTGTTTTGATTCAAGAAACATTTTCAGGAATAGACCTAGGCCTAAACCAAAACTAATATAAATGAACACTGAGAAATAGAACCTCAAAAAAAAAAAAAAAAATCCTATGTCTGTACAGAATTCTTCAAATCTCAGATTCTACTTTGTTAGATTTTTAACTTTAAAATTTCACCTATTTCACATGAAATGGATAAAATAAGCTCTTTTGGGTATTTTCAATTATTTCAACTGCTGGTATTTCTACATACTCATGTGAACATTTTTTATAACAGAATTCACTGCACTGCATATTTCCTGAAAAATCTTCAGGTAACTGGGAATCTACTACAGAAATATCAAAACACAAATGAAACAAGCTTATTCAGAATGCTTCCAAGTTCTGGCACACACCTGAGCAGATACCAGACTAAGAAATATATATAGACTGAAGTAGTAATAGAGTCTTGAATTGAACAGCATACCATAATTGCAATATATAGATGAAACTGACTTAATATAGAAAAACCAGACAACTATAATAACCAGACAATTACAACATATCTCTAAGAGAAATACAGTTAATAGGATCTACTAACATTTTAGTGTAATTGTTGTTAGGCAATTGTGGACCACTGTGAACATCAGTGGAATTAATGAATAATAACACAAACATGTAAATATACTCAGTAAGGGCTAATGCAAGTTCCCAAACTATGCAGTAAAAAGCTTGCTGCCACTCTGCAAGCAAAATTTTCTCCATTGTACTATAACGTGTATATATTTTACAAGAACAGAGTCCCACTTCTTGTCAGATGGTAAATGAAATGTATGGTTGTTGGAGTAGTTCTCCAGGATTGGAGATTGGATTTATGGTCTTCACTGAAAAAGCAAAATGCTAGGATCTACCTCCACTGCTCACCTGTAGCAGACATGACAAAATCTGTACATATCAAAAGGCTGTGAGCTAGTGAGGTCAAATACCTTTCTCCCTCAAGGAAAACTTTGAGGCTAGTTTATTTTTAAAAACATCTACATAATTTATTCTGGCATGTAAATGTGACATTGCACAATGATGATAAAAAATTATTAGTGACAGAGTTAGCAACGTAAATTAATACTTAATATACAACTTTTCGTAATATAAATTTCATCCAACTGAACTTTGTTCTGAAAGACAAATTAGACTATAATATTAAATTATTAATAATAAGACTTAATGCCTCGTGGTACACTGCCTTAAATAGGAAGAAAACCATATTAAATGGATTAACCATCAGCAACTCTATAAAACCTTGAATAATTTAATCCAGAGGGAATGTATCTCATGTTACCTCAGATCCTTTCTATCTGCAATTTCTGTCTATCTTCTTGAAAACAAGAAAAATGAGTACATGTAATTTAGGAACTCAGAAAGACATTCACACCCTACCATGAATGAGGAAAAGGATTTGAGGATCAAGGCAGAAAGTAAAAGGAACACAAGGTACACCAGGGCAGTACTGGAGCTAATCCCATATATTATCCCAGGAATATTAAGGAGTAGGGAAGTAATATTCTGCATGTGTATACCATCAGTGAGGCTAATATTTGTATAATCTGCCCATTTTTGAGGTCTGCTCTTCAAAGAAAAATTGCAAAGGGTTTATAAAATCGCTAAACTAATAATTCAATATTTGCTGAAGAATTTTAAGTAGCTCAGTTTACTTATCTGAGAGAAAAATGCAAGCTGCTGTCAAGTTGCCTCTTAAACTATATATGCCAAGGAAATACTTCCAACAGGAGACTGTAGCTTGGGTAAATCCAATTCAATGGAAAATTTTACTCTGCTCTGAATATCCCTGACTGCAACATATTTATATAGAACTTTTGTTTTGGACTAGATCATTCATTCCACAAGAACTGCAAGGCATGTAACTACACAGAAGTTTCTCACCTGGGAGGTGAGAAAGTTTCTCCAAATAGGGAAGTAACCTGCAAGATGCCATGAAAAACCATGCTGAAAACAGAACATGGAATATTTTCTAACCCAAAAAGAGATACCTTTAGAATTTTCAGGATGAATTAGAGGTTCTCTGATGGATCCCTTCAAGGCAAAATTTGACCAAGGCACATTGGTCAAGAATGAGGTTTTATAACTGCTTTTTTCTAGTGAAAAGCAGCTTGTGCAGACCACTCCCCCATTGTTAAATAGCAACTGCAGCCATAGGTCTGCACTAATATTTTGCCATACAGAACCAGAGGTATGAACATGGTCATAGAATTCATTAGAAATGGACCAAAACACATGGCATCCAGTGGTTGGGCCAATTGTAGCACATGGCACAGGGTAAAAAAAACTAGTAAAATATCAGATTAGAAATGCTGTAAAATATTTTAGGCTTCTCATCAGATCTATATGCAGGGACATAGAACAATTATACTGATGCAACAAAGTTGATGCAGAAGTCAGATGAAGATTTGCAGCTTAGTTTATTCTGGTGTTGGACCAGATTATCACAGCAGATCCTGCAGGTATAAACATCCATTAGTGAAAGCGTATTATTTCAAGAAAGTATATCTTTTCATCTTTGCCATATCACTGAGATTCCCTCTTCTTCAAAGTAAATTCCTTTCTGACCAATTCTTGATGACTGTTCTAGTCTACCGTCAGCTCTATTACATCTCCAGTGTCACTGCATGATTTAACATTTTAAGTTTAAATATGCAGAACTGGGCTTTTACATAGGCCAGTAGGCCACTGAACACATCACATTATTTCCAGCCTTCTTAAAAAAAACTTTCACACAAGTAAAAATTGAAAAAATCAGGACTTCCATGTCACCTTCAGCTTAATTCAATTGCATCCAAATTACTCCTCCTTACAAATTATTACTGTTAAGTTGTTATGAAATAAAACAGTGTCACTGTCATCCACCACCGTTTGAAATGTTCTTGTCAGTGTGTTGCCATGTATAACTATAATTTATCTCCATCATTTTTTACCAAATGTGTTATGATATTATTATTTTATCCAAGTGCTTGCTCAATTTAGTATGCTGTGCAAGACAGGACTATACAGGTAATTAAAAAAAAAAAAAAAAACGAGGCAAAATTCTCTCATAAATATTACTATTAAAAATGGTTCTTATCTTGGGGGATGTTCACCTTTTTTTCCCCATTTGTTCAAAATACACAACCTCTTCAGTATATATGACAGCACATACCAGAGCAATTCCTTTCATAACAGGGTATATGCAAAGAAACTCAGTTATCTCCATTTAAGTAGTCCTGCATACTGGCCATACAATCTAGATGCTGCATTTCAACCCAGATTGTTACAGTTCCTCTACTACTTCAAAGAAAAAACACAGGTCCTTCTACCTCTTGCGATCAGACTCGTGTATTTGTGAAAAAGTTGACCAAAGTCAATGAATGCCCACCTATAATATTTTCCACCCAACTTAGTAAGGCTTACCTTAGAAGCAAGGATGTTCTTATTTAAAAACATAATGTTTAACAAACAGGACAATAAAACCAATTCAAAATATTTTTTAATTTGAGAACTTTTTTCTAATTGCCATGGTTCAAAGATTTTATTTAAATCCATTACAAGAAAAGAAAACTACGCACAAAATTAGTAATTCTTGATATTTAACTATTTCTACTTTGGAAATGAATAAACTGTTAATAAATTGTATTTTAAACAACTGACTGTTCTAAGTAACAATTTCTTCATGAATGAAAAGTAATAAATAAATATCACGTGTTCAAATGAAATACTACATTGCTATTATCAAGCATTAAGAAACCAATGTTGTTATGGTACGTTTTACTTTGATCCAGAAATTTATCCAAGAAGAAAACATAAGCTGTATTATGCATAAGTCACTCTGAAAGTAATGACTCCTATTTATTTCCATTGAAACTAGCAGATTCAAAGAGTAAAATAACACTGTTATAGCAAACTTTTTAACAGTCACCACCATTACCTATACATTTTCACCAGCAAGGAACAAGAGCCTATATGCCACACTTGTAAATATCTGCATAGACATCCAGAACGTGGCTTGTCTTCCACATCACTGTTACCACTGCTGAAATGCAACCACTCACCACCTTGCTGTGCTCACCGTTTGGTTTCCATATGTGTTCAGCAAGTGTTGTTGAATGTCAGTGTGTTGCATTTTCTCTGCATGGAAGAATTCAGTGACACACTTTTGCTTCATATGCTTTTCCAAGTGAGATGCCATTTTGTCATACTGCCCCTCTGCTGTCATTGTTGCACAATAACAAAATGTAATGGAAATCGGCAGGAAGGTTCAACCTCTAACTACTGTAACACCAACATTTGCCTCTGGCATCTTGGGCCAGCATAATAAAATAAGAGTCATTAGTTTCAGAGCAACTCTCACATAAGTATTTTCCTAACAGATACCAAGAAGTAGAAAAGAAAATGTTAGTTGGCATTTGCTCCTACTGCCAGTCAGATAGCGATGGAGTGTTTATAACTGTTTTTTAGAACATCCAGGTAAAAAATCTAAAGAGAAGATGTGGGACAATTTAGTAAATCTGAAAATACACTCTTACAAAAGCTGACCAACACCTATCATTTGAACGGTAAAGGCATTTGTAGGATCCCCTCACTAATATGCTCTAACTTTCAGGTAGCCCTGAAGTGGCCAGGTAGCTGGATTTGATATTTAAAAGTCCCTTCCAAATGAGCTATTCCATTCCATTCTGTAAAAATTAAAAGAAATATTGCAGTGTATCTGTACCTGTATACTAAAACCTAAGCAATATTAATTATATTGTCAGCTCTCATGGTCTCCCTATGAATTATCCATTTATTTGAGTTCAGTAAGAATAATGGGTGTGCTGAATGTGTAAGACTGCAGTGGAAGGGGAAATACTCATTTCTAAAGTGTATCCACTGGAAAGGCTCACAGCCCTAATTATCCTACAAACGAGGTGTAGCTATTGAAAACATCCCTCTGCAACGCACTGGCTCTTAAGTCCTGATCTGTTTGTACCATGTGTACAGAACCATGGGAAAACAACTGCTTTATGGAACAGAGTTCAACTGCTGCAAATTCCTTCAGCGAAGGAAATTTGATCTAATGATACACTATGTTTTTGGGAGCAATACACTAAAAGGGATAAACTCGTGGTTGATGTCAACTTCTGATTTCTTCACTTAGGCTTTAGCTTCACACATTATAACTAATTTCTGCCCAGCCTCAATATTTTGGTGTATCAGTGGAGTTTTGGAATTAGTTGGTCTTTAAGATCCCTTCCAACCCAAACCATTCTATGATTCTGTGAAATGCATAGGAAAACTTCCACAATTTGCAACTTTTTAAAAGTATACCTTGAAAGATGAGCTAGCTCCCTCAGGATGGTTTTTGGAAAACCAACTAGAATTGGCACAGCCCAGCCTATTCTTGAGAGAGTTGCTTCTATATGTGTTTGCTTGAACTTCAAGGAAAAGCTCTAGCTGAAACTACAGAAAGGAATCCAAAGCAGAATGGTGTTTCCATCCTACTTTGTGCAGGCTGCTAAAGGGCATAGAAGCACCTGAGCTCTCTGCAAATGCCCAGAGTTGTAATGCAGCACACATCAGAGAACCAGATCTGAAAAACATGTCCATTTGCAGCCACTTAAAATAATAACAACAGAAACCTCTCAGTAGTCACCATTTTCCTATGTAGCCTCTGAAAGAAAGGCAAGGCTGAAAAGCGTTCATTCAGATACATGCATATTTATACTAAAGGTTACATTTTATTTGAGATGTTTGAAGCACAGAATAAAAGAATGTGTACAAGTCACCTCTATTTCTCACTACTTCTCATCAATTTCTTCATAACTGCTACTATTAATGAGACACATTCATAACAATCTACACTTAGTCCTGTAATCACAACTACTTTGACAAAAGAACAAGTAACTTTTTTTTCAGCTAGCCCTCCTCCCTGTAGCCAAGACTTTGAACTGATCAATTAGCATGCAGATTCTTTTCTCTCAAACCGCTTGGTAATTATTTCATACCTGAGGTACAATACGTTCATTAAGAAGCATTCTGAAATGCACAGCTGCACTGGTATAATTTCCATCAATGCTTTTGAAAAATATTTCCATAATATGACAAGGTTTTAAAAGACAGAATAAGAAAAGTATAATAACTGAGATAACACAGCAGCCTTCTAGAGATGCTCTGAGATCAACATACTTCACAGATATTGATACAAGATCAGTCAGTTTGAGAAAGGGATCTACATTCTAATAGGTTTGTAGGGAAAAAATAAAATAAAACTGTTTATAGATTTATTTTTTGCCACATCTGCTTTAGCCTCCTGGAATGATAATTTGATCTTCCTTCAAAAAGACTGAGCGACAGCCGTGGCAACACTGCCGCGTGATTGTTATAACCTGTGGAATGATGCACATTATCACTGAATTATTACTGAAGTTGAAAAATCAGATATCTCTCGTGGATACTAATAACACATTTACACAACAGCACCCAACTGTTGTGCCTTCAGCACTTCAATCTAGCAACTTCCCCCCCCCCCCCCCCCCCCCCCCCCCCCCCCCGCCCCAAGAGATCGACGCCAACTCCACGGAGCCAGGCACGAATGGGCCCGATCCCTCTGCTGGGGCCGTGCATGACCGGGGCTGGCAGCCCCCGACCACGCGTTGCCCACTCTCTCGCCCGCAGCTGCCTCTCGCAGCCCCGCAGCGCCGAGCCAGAACCTCCGGGGAAACGCGGGGGCACGGCGGCAGGGGCAGCTTGTTGCACGGGGAGAACGGTGCGAAACTCTCCCCGCGAACAAGTGGGATGCGGCAGAAGTTTTACTTCGGCGGCTCCCTCATCTCCCGCAGCCTATCGGAGGACCTTTTTAATTATTATTCTTTCCATTATTTGGCTTCATTTTTCACTTTCGCAGCACACCCTCTCCTCCTCCCTCAAGCATCCCACACCCGGCACCCCTCACTCACCCGCTCCCCAGGCGCACGGTGAGCAGCAACAGCAGTAGCCGAGCCCCGCGGCAGCGACTCCAACGGGATGCGGGCACCCCCCAAGCGTCCATTGGCGTACGGGCGCTCTCCCGTCCCCGACTTTGTTCCGGAGAGGCTGGGGAACAGCGACCCTGCCGATCCCAACCCCCCCCCCCTCCCCTCCCCGAGCGGCACACAGTGGGGAAAGGGAGGAGGGGGAGGGGAATAAATAAATAAATAAAACACCCAAACAGGTAGGAACCCACTCTACAAGGACCGACCAACTCGCCCAATAGGCTCATCAGGTTGCTCCATAAATTATCCTAAAAACTGCCGGGCGAATCAATCCCTAGTAGAGGTGGAGCCTGCTTTACTAGAAGGGAAACACGCTTGGGGGGAAAGGGTGGCATTGATTTGCTATTTTCTCCAAAGAGGGAAATAAAACAGATCTTTAGTATATATAAATGCGGAATATATAAAATATTAAATGTGCATTTAAAGCTATGTGCATATATTTAGCCTTTTTCTTCCGTATTCAGAGGACGGGAGCATTGCGAGAGGCACTCTCGGCCTCGCCGCAGGGAAGAGAACCCCGGGGGGGCGACGTGCTCAGAGCCCAGCGGGAACTGCGCGGCGCAGCAGATCTGGGGGCAGGGTGGCAGCAATTTCGGGGATGGAGGAGTCCCTACTCCCAGCTCGTCCCCAGGGGCCTTCCCCTCCGCTTCCCCTGCCGCCCCGCTGGATGCTGGCCACTCGCTCGGCGCGTAAGGGTGAGTGCGGAATCTGCGCGCAGCCGGGGAAGAAGAGCTGCGCAAGCTCGGAGGCTGCTGGTAGCTCTGCGCGGCCGCGGAGTGCCCCCGGGGGGGAAGCGGAGGATGCGCGGAAAACACAAAACGCCCCCTTTTTTCCCTCCTCTTTTTTTTTTTTTTTCTTTTTTTTTTTTTCTTTTTTTTTTTTTCCCCTATTTTCCCCCTCTTTTATTTCTCTTTTCTTGTTTTTCTCTCTCTCCTTATGTCTTCCTTCTCCTCCCTCTTTTGGGAGACCTGAGGGGAAAAGTAGTAGAATAATAATTCTGAACCTTGCAAATCCGCACGATGGTGCAGTAGCAGAAACTCTGCGGCTGTTCCTCACCCGCAGAAGCCTCCAGCGGTGAAGAACGGGTGGTTACATCTCGGCGGGACCAGGGCATAGATAACGCGTATTTCTTTGCATGGCTTTTTTTTTTTTTGGGGGGGGGGGGGGGGAGCGGCCCCTGCGACTCCTCCCCAAACTTCCCTGTACCCAGAGGAGTCCCAGCATTCAGCTCTCAATGGGGCACTCCGGGAGCAATCAGCTCTGTGGGCAGAACACCTGTTTTATTGTCATAGTCATCTTTCAAGTCAAAAACGTAGCTGTATCACATCCTAAATAGTCCCCCATTCGGTGATTATTCTGATGGAGGGTAGTGTTTTGAGTTGGATTCTTCTCCTCGATGCACCATCATCCCTTTACTGTTTTAGGCATACAGTTTACAGCTGCTCTAATGGTTAATGAAATTAACCACACTTCAGAGAGCTGCAGTACATTAAGTGAAAATTCAACGACTTGAAAATTAGTAGTCAGTCCTGGGGGTGCTGGTAGAAGGTAAAAGCACACATTTCTGCATGACCCGAGGTCTCCTTATTGGTGAATTAACACAGCATCCTGGCATGATAGCAGAGGCATGAGCTCAGAGGAGCATTTGTTGCAGCGAGCACAGAAGCAGCCCTGCTACAGCTGGTGGTAGCGGCTCTCCTTTGTACTCATTGCTGGGGGAATCTCAGCCCCACTCCTGGTCTTCTTCTTCCTGTGAAGTCCTTCCACCCTATAAAAAGCTATGGTCTTTAGGTTTGTTGTGGATTGATCCTTCAAATCAGCTATGCTTCGCAAAACAACCACTGAACTAACACCTCTGCTTTCAATTCCAAAGTTTATGGAGCCATTTCAACTCTTACCACTCTCTAAAATTTAATCTCATCATTAAAATGTTGTATAATTAATGTGACTACTTGGAAAGTTAGACATAAAAGTTACTACTTAGTAGTCTGGAAGAAAACAAACAAACAAACAAACAACTTCTTTCTACATGAGTGGTTTGGAACAAAGATTTAAAGATATTCAATTTCCCTCCTGCACAGGTCCTCCTTGCACCAAAGGAATAGATAGGAGGATTAGAACTAAAATGGCATGTAGCTTGATAGTGCAAAAGAAGAAGAAAAAAAAATCATTAGATCTCTAGGATTAGAATGCTAACGAGAATAGAAAATAGTTTGAAATAAAATCAGCACCAATGAGGTTTCTTAAATGATGGAAAAACAAAGATATAGATGTGACATAGAACATGCTGGTTTTGGATAGTCCCAAATCTGAATTTTCATGTTACTTTAGTATAAACAATAGAAGCCTATCTGAAATTAAAAGAAAATTTTCCATCAATAAAATACTGGCTGAAAAAATGGATTCAAGCACTTGGAAGGTTAAGAACTAAATAATGCTAATAATAAAATTAATCTTAAACTTTGAGCAGAAAACATGAGGATGAAAAAAATCTTAGATATTCTCCATTTTCTGTAGAACAACAAAACAAACGTCACACCAATGAATGTCAGAAGGAGACACTGATACAGGATAATAAACTAAAGGACAATTAATTATCCACACCTGCTGATACTCATCACCCACTTGATTCTGGAGCAGCTACCTAGCTATGGTGTATAAATTCTTATTTGCAATCATATTCTCCAGTTGAGAATGGTAGGGCAGTATTCAAGCCACCCAATAAAAGAATTAAAAAACAACCTACACACCAACAGAGAAGTCACCAATGCATTTTCAGATCTATTAGGCAGCACTTCAGAAAATGAACAATGCTAACATTCAAGCAAAAATGTAGGATTCAGATCACTGTTGTTATTAAAGAGGAACAAACCAGAATGGCTTCTGCAAGGGAAAAATAGTGTCTCCCTAATTTCTCCAGTCATATTTGATGAGCCCTGAAAAGGAGAACAGGAGCTTTCAAAACCTTTGTAAGTCTACTGAAGCATTTCGAGTCCTCAAAGTTTCAAAAACACTGAGGAAACTGAAAGCTCTCATATGTAATAGTTCAGAGCTATATTACACTTTTACTGTATTTCTCTGGGACATAACCACTTTCCTGACAGAATACATAAAACTTGGCAAGTCTAGGAGCTTGCATACCACTTTGAGTGAATAGAGAGCTTTGAAAATCTGGCACTAATGGGTGGCCCATCCACATTCACTGTGCTTAAGGAAAGTTGGTGGCCTTGTCCATAAGGACTCTTGTCCTTATGTAAGAAACACCCTGCTGAAAACAAAGACATCCCATGCATTAAGAGGAAAGAGAAAATGATTACATCATTCTGTCCTCCATAGAAATAAAAGTTCATACAATAGCAAGAGCTGAAGAACCATTGCAGCCATTCGTCAAGAGAGCAGATTTATTTGGTACATTTTTGGTGAAGTTACAAATGCAGACACTAACTGTGGATGCTACCTTGCCCCTGTAATTTATGTGCATGTAGATGAGCATTCACAAATGCAAGTGCAACCAGATGCACTGTATTTTGAAACAACAGCACAAGTGAAAAGAGTTATATGTTTTCATAGGACAAATCAGAAAAAGTGGCTTTAAATATGCAATAAACTTTCACATTTAATCCTACCTGAATGTTTACTTTGTAATAAAACTCAAGAATGGTATGACAAATAGCACAGTAGCCTGCTGTTGCATCTGCTATAAAAAGCATCTCAAGAACAAAGAAAATGAATACAAACATTTTAGCATTGACCTTTTAAAATGTACCTTTAAAGATAAATGTAGTAAATTTCCAAGCAAGAAGAACAGAAAGACGTAGAAACATCACTTCAGTGTAGCTTTCATGTCATGATTAAAAACACACAATAATTGCATTCAGTGAAATGGTCAACATCTTAATAGAAAATAAATTATAAAACTCTCACTTCTCATAGCTAAATACCATTTTAATTAAAATTTCATCTTTGATACATTGATTTAACTGCTCACTCACTAATGTTATTCATTAAGATGATTGCTAACAGTATGACTTTAGCAGCACTTAAAAATCAAATGGGAGAAATAATCTCAAGTAGAAAACTACAAATGTGGGGAGAAAACTGAGGAAAAAGTGGGAGAGCAGGAGGGTTGGATTATATAAAACTACATCATTTACAATCAGCATTTGTTTCCCTTCTGCTTTTATGCCACCATGAAATGAAACATGTTGAAGTGTGGGCAGATACAGAGTAGCAAGGCTGAAGTGCTTAGATGCAGAAAGATCACTTCAAATTTCATAAATTTCCTTGGCCTTCCTAGTACATTTCAAGAGACCTTGAAGCTTTTCAATGAGAGTCAGAAAACAGAAGGTAAATACTTCCTTGCCCCATTCTCTTTCTCAAGTTATAAATCAACCTCTCTACCTCTTCTGCTGTTTGAAAATACAATTTTTTTTCTCATCTTCCCCTCCATCTTTCAGGAAATATCACAGAAAATGAAGGCCACAGCATGCATTTCTCAGGACCGTGGATTTCCCATCTTTCAGGACAGTGGGCTTTGTTATGGAATATGGTGACCAACAGGAAGAGGACTGCATAGTTGTGAGTGTGTGAGACAGAGAGGCCTCGGAACATAGGAGATATTTACAGCATCTTTAAGGGGGAGCTAAAAGAAAGTGAATTGCAGGAGTGCTAGAACCTCCTCTGCTCTGATGCTAATGGGTCTTCAGCCTGGGGGACAGGATTAGCGTTACTCTAAAATAAAAACATTCAAAATTGGTGTTTGATCCTCAGCACTCACATATTATCTCAGAAGACTTTCTTCTGTAACACCATTGTATTTGCCAATGTAGCCAAAGTCATATTTCACGATTAGAAAACAAGAACCCTGGCATAAATCATGGCAAATCAGCCTGCTAGTGTAGGTGCTCCCATATTTTCAAATCATATAGCAAAGAGCACTTTTTGCCATTTCCCTTTTTCTCCAGGCAGGATGGAAATTCTTTGAGAATGATAAGAACAAGATTTTTTTTCATGGCTTACAGGATGCTCTCAGGAGACTAACATTTGATTATCTGTCTGGTTTTATTTTGTTAAAGGCTGACAGGGCAGCTGTCCTATCTGACTACTGTGAGCACTTGCTGTTCCAGCCAGATCAGGAGGACAAAGACACATGAAAATGAAAAATAATGGGGCAGGCAAAAGACTGTGGTCTGCACTTTCCCCAGTTTCACAGAGATCTGCTTGATACTTGGTTCAGCCTCTGCTGAAAGTTAAAAGTGGCTTTTCAGTATACTCTATCCTGACTAATTCACCTTAGAGTATGAGACCTTTTTTTTAATCAGCAAAGCATAAGACATAAAAAGGTGAATCCAATTCATAAGTCTGGTCTGTCACTTAATTGAAAAACTCTCTCCAGAATGCCTATTTAAAATCTCAGTAACAGAATTCCATAGTAAATCTAAATGAAGGGTAATATAATTGCTCTCCAGAACATTATCTCCCTCTCTCTGCAATATATTATGTTATTTGCTGAACTTCTATAACTGTTATTAATTGAACCCTGGACCTTTCAATTGTAACAAAAGCCCAACATATTTAGGAGATTGCATTTCGGTGTATTAGGTTGCATTTCCCTGCACAGTGCTGAGGGCACACATTCTTTGAGGGTGCACTAATTTTTCCTTTTTTTCTCTTGCATCTCCATTTTCTTCTTAGGTTTTTGTTTTTGTTTCCATCTTCCCATTGGGAGTTATGGTAAGAAACATCAGAAAATGTTCAATTCCCATTCTGAATCCATCACAATCATCAGTATCTCCCACATTTTCTAAGATAATAAGGAGAGCTCTGTCTGAGCTTTAAATTATTTTCTTATTGAGTATTCACTACATCGCCAAACAGAAATGTCCCACAATGTAGCTTGCTGTAAACTTAACTGTCAGATAAATAAATTTATTTTCTGTGCTGAGAATAGGTCAAAATACATAATGTAAAACCAGCTGTGATTCCAAACTTAATTACTGAAACCAAATCAGTAAAAATAGTGTTCCAAAGTAGTGTGTGATGGCAACTCATCACAGGATTGTATAGGGATAATACTATTAATTACCAATATCAATTTGCTGATGGCATCAAACAAGCCAGCATAAACAGTGTTGAGTCAAAGTAACACTTAAAGTGTAAAGAATATGATAACATACATTCCATTGTATCAAATTTGCCTGTGTTTTAAGAGATATATTTCATGGTATCTTTTCAAAACTACTTAATTAGGTAATCAATGCAAAAGTGCTTTGATTTTATTTCTTAACATGTCCCAAAGAGTATTTTTCTCTTTCAAAGTATACTGGAGGGGTAGAATTAGACTACCCTTAATTTCAGGATTTTTGTTCCTCTTGGTTGTAAGTCATCCTTTACACTGACTTACATATTCAAGTATCTGCATGAGGTGAAAATTCAACATTTTAGCATGACAAAAAGATACTGTTGTGCCAAGATAGTTCTAATGAATGACGTAGAAATCAACTATTTTAAAATGTGAAATAATTATCTTACAGTTTATCATGTGCTCTCAGGAAGGTCATTATCAGCTGTGATTATCAATACCAGTTCATTCTTTTGATTAGAGAGTGAGGGAACAGATGTTTCAGTTTGTATCATTGATGACTCTATTATTCTCGAGCAGGATCTTTCCCCAGGGTAATTCAACCATTCTCCTGAAATGATTCCACTGATAAGACTAGTGATATTCAAATTATCTTGTGCTTCGGCTGGTACTCTTGACGTTATAGGCTTTGATTTCTCTGATAGCAGTTAAGAGCATTGCATGTTTTGAGATTACCAAACTGTATTAGTCATGTAAAAGAGTTTTGTTATTAGTATGAAAAAATATAAATTCAACTTAATCTGATTTCATAAAATAAAATACAATTTAAAATTGATTTTCTAATTAATTTTGTTTCATTTCTTTGCTTTAAAATATTTCCTCTAAACTGCTAATCCTTTTTCACCATTAAATACTCATTAGCTCCTGGCAAGATATCATCCATCCACCCAAAGGCTAGCCCTTTTCCTTAGGAAGTGTTGCAAATACCACAATCTGTTATTAGCTGCAGATCATAGGTCTACCAATAGCTGTTGAGTAAAAGCTGGCATTCATGCAAAATTTGACAGCGTATGCCACAGCTGAGGAATATCCATCACACACTCTATACAGCTCTTTATCATAATCCTCACTTCCCTGCAGATCAATACTAGGACTCAGATGTCCACTTACAAGTAGTATGACACTCCTCCTGGGTAACACTATTTCTAAACTACTATTTCGTAGTGGGGCTATGTCCCACTTCCATTTTTCAAACTTGTCTTTCTCTCCACATAATTTCTTCAAATTACCTACCACAATATCAGTGGTTTTGTATAATCTTTTTCAGCACTCCAGTTAATTGAAAGCATATGCCTTGAGCATAAAATACTTCTGGAAAGATAGAAGACAGAAAGATAAAAAGACAGTCGCTCTTCAGTCTTATCATAGAATGGTTTGGGTTGGAAGGGACCTTAAAGTCCACCTCGTTCCAGTCCCCTGCCATGGACAGGGCTGCCACCCACCAGATCAGGCTGCCCAGGGCCCCATCCAATCTGACCTTGAAAGCCTCCAGGATAGGGAGTCAACGGCTTCTCTGGGCAGCCCATGCCACTGACTCAATCACCCTTGTCTTTCTGCAGAGCCTTCTGTCCATCATGAACACAGCTTGTCTTTCTAATTCTACAGATTTGTTACTATAAAATATTATGATCTTCTGATAAAGTCCTGCCTCCAGGTTTTGACATGTACAATCTGGGTTGTCAGCTGGACCTGAAGTCCATCTACACTCTCTTGTTGAATTGAGGCAAGAATGAGAGACTTCACTTTCAGCGAAGACTTTGCTGTAGCTTTGCAGACTGTGTCCATGGCAGAATGAAATCTGCCCCTTGAAAAAAATGTATCACAATTGAAAAGCACACTTTCATGCTATCTCGTCTGTGATTCACTGACACATTATGCCCAGCTGTTCCTATTCCCTTCATAAGTCCCATATGAGGTGAGTCAGAGCTGCACAAATACCAGGGACTGGAGGAAAAAACTGAAATTGCAAAATACTCTTGAATAGCAGTGGTATAGTCCCCTGCCAAATAGATATCACAGAACATTTTTCTCCTGATGACTAAACAGTAAAAACTGTCTTTAAAAAGTAAAGCCACTTGCCTTCTTGAGATGATGGAGATTCTCACTTGCAGCAAGTATTCCTGCTGGAACCTAATGTGAATGTCCTAGCCAGAAGCACATATTTCTTGTTCAAGCTCAGACTAAGATGCTTTTTCCACAGGCATAGCATCTATAATGACTTGCGACAAACAGATGACCCTACACACTCCTTCTGTTGAGGACAGATGACTTCATTAATGCTATTCAAGTTTCTGATGATTGATAATATGCTGAAAATAAATCTATAGACTAAATTGCAACATCGAGTTTTTTGATAGCATAAAATGGTGGGATATCTTACTAGATGAACCTAATGTAATCTTACATAATGTATGTAGCCAGGATTGCATTTTTTTTTTTTTTCTTATTTAGAGGCATTTCAAGACAGCAGGATATGATTTTATTCTGCAAGTACACTCCTTGAAATACTGTCAAATTTTCTCAAAAGAGTAATTTAGGTAAAAATTTTCACCGTGCTGAAATAGTGTTTTTTTTTGTTTCATCTATCCATAGGAAAAGAGAAAAAAGACTTTTAAAAGTCATCTCTGTATTTTGCTATTCTTGTCTTAAAGACACAACATAATCTCGTTAATATCAGGGTCTACAAGTAGAAAGATTCTGACAGTAAGGAAAAATATGTCAGTAGCAAAGTGCTAAGATAAAACTAAACTGATTTGTTGGCTTAAATTATTTAAAATACAATATTTTATTAGCACATATACTTCAGGAGTACTGCGCTGCGGTGGTTCTGTCCTCTCAACCATAAGTATGGCAGGATGACTGTATCGCTTTAATAACTCTGGGATGAACAAGTCAGAAAGGGCAAAGAAACTCTTCTGCCGATGAGAACCACTCCTGTATTTTAAATTTCAGTGGCCACTTTTATTCATAATTTTCTTCTCATGGTACGAGATAAATCAGGTTGCCAATCTTTCTGATATTTTATGAAGATTAACCAGTTGATGTAGTTACTTCTTTATTTACCTTTAGTAGAGGTTTTAAGGAAGGAAAAGACAAGAAGCAATTAGTTTGCTGCTGTAGACGCAGTTTCAACATTTTTGGTTCTGGTTTGGACACCATAGCACCTCACATGAAAATCTTCTGGATTTAATTCCCCTATTTACATGCAAAATAGATATAATACATATAATCTTACTGTGCAATGTCTTCTTCTCTGTGGGATGTAAGAGTGAAAGCCTAGCTTGTTCCTTTGGCCTAGAAATTTATGCTCTCTCTGAATTTGAACAATACATAAACTTGGAGAGTCATTTTTCATACTGAAGAACTGACATTTCACAACAGCAGGAATGAATTCTTGCTCTTACTCTGGTGAAAACTAAATAGGTGATTGTTCTTAGAAATCTTGGTGTAATATAAGTATATCAAGATCTCTGACTTACAATTCTGCACCGGCCCACTGAGCATAATGGGGTCTTTATCGTCGCATCGCTCTACCACCCAGGATACAAGAATCAAATCTGTTGTAATAATGTTAGTCTTTCTTAGGGAAACAAAAGGTAAGATAATATCTTAGCTGAAATAGCTGGAGAAAGGAGACAAACTTTCACATACACAAGATCTTTACCAAACCTGAAAAAAAAAAAAAAAAAAAAAAAAATTGTGAAAGTTTCCAAGCAAAACAGAGTTTAGATACAGTTACTTTCAGTATAACATAGTTTTATCTGTCAAACAAAAAAGTTGAAAGCAAAAAGCACTTAGCACCTGCTAAGAGAGGTATAAACGCTAGAGGTATATTCTGCTGTCTTCAAGCACTATTTTTCAAATAGATGTCATAAATTTTAGTGCCTCCTTATGTTTTTAAGTTCTTCAGTAAATTTCCCTCAACTTGCAGAAATTACTCAAATATTCTTTTCATAAATCAGTTCGAACTTCTTTTCCTTGAAGAATTCCCACTAATTCAGTCACTGAGTTTGATTCCTTGATCTCCTACCTGCAACAAAACATATTTCTGCCCAGAACTTTTCCTAGTAACTAGAATGTTTTATTTTCTAGTCCTGCCCTTTGTCATAAGAAAGTAAGTCCACTGTTTTCAATAAAGGATTCCAAATCATATTTGAAATTTGTAATCATTAAAATATTGGGTCTTTAATGGGAGAAGTCTTGCTAGAAGGCATTTTAGCCTGCCTGCTAAAGGTGATATCATTATTTGTGGGAAGCATAAATGGATTTTAAGCACAGCTGTTATGTGTGCAAGGAGAATTAATTCAGGCTGGTAATAACAATGAGTCAGAATCAGTGATTTAGGAATTGCATCCCAGTGCTACCTACCAACAAATTTTACATATTCATTGCATTCATACAGAATTATTTCGGTGTTATTTTTACACAGTTTACAATAATACGTGATGTTCACCAATGAATTGAGCTCAATTCCACAGATCTTCTCCTAGTTCCTGATGCGAAAACACTGCATCAAATTATAGACATATATTGAGGTGGTGACCAAAACTAACATGCTATAAGCTTTCAAAAATAGCTACTAAAGTTTTAGTGACTGCTATGTCTTATACTTAAAGGAATTTTAATTATAATGATATTACCATAATTAATACATATTATTTTCAATTAGTCACCAGAGCATATCTATATAGAAATAGATGTATCTGTGGAGCATACTTCCTGTGGAGTGAACTCTTTAATAAGTTTCAAATAAGCCTGTATGTTTGCCAAGGTTGTGCTTCGTCAGGAATTAGTACTTTCAAGGCTTTTGAAGAAAATACAGCTTATCACAGAATTTCAATAGCACATGCCTTGGAAGTATCAGTGTACGATGACATCAGAAACAACAGGGCTTAACTCATAGCCAGCTACTGGTTACTAAAGAAATGAAATCTTGAGACTACGATAGTACTGCACTAAGGGATAACAAAGACAACAAAATGTTTAATACATGGTATAGCAATTGGGCAGACGAAAATGATGGAAAGATCAGCACAATAGAAAGGTGCTATAAGGGAAGGGAAAAAGATTTCTGACCTGTATCAGAAGATTCCAGGTTCGCAGAGAAAAACTCCCCAGAGAGGGATCTTCAGAAAGGGATCTCTTTGACAGGGATCTCTTGGAAAGAGTCCAGCGGAGGGCCACGAAGATGGTGAAGGGCCTGGAGCATCTCTCCTATGAAGAAAGGCTGAGTGAACTGGGTCTGTTCAGCCTTGAGAAAAGAAGACTGAGAGTAGACCTGATCCAGGTCTATAAATATCTACGGTGTGGGGGGCAGAATGGCGAGGCAGGACTCTTTTCAGTGGTGAGTGGAGACAGGACAAGAGGAAACGGCCGGAAACTGCAGCATAGGAAGTTCTGCACAAATATGTGCAAGAACTTCTTTACAGTGAGGGTGACGGAGCACTGGAACAGGCTGCCCAGGGAGATGGTGGAGTCTCCTTCTCTGGAGATGTTCAAGACCTGCCTGGATGCCTACCTGTGCGACCTGGTGTAGGGAACCTGCTTTGGCAGGGGGGTTGGACTCGATGATCTCTGGAGGTCCCTTCCAACCCCTACAATTCTGTGATTCTGTGATTCTGTGAAAGGGATCCTTGTCTAGTGCAGTCAGCACTTAAATGGGGTCTTAGAGAAGTGGAGCCAGGCTCCATCCCTTCCAGTCACACAGGTAAATTGCCTTTATCTGTGCTCCCAGGGCTGACCTGGTCCTTTCCTGAGTGATCAATCAGTGTTTCAGGCTGTGTCTCAACTGTTCCCATACACATGAAAAACATGGCATGTATACTAAAACCCAATGGTAATGCTGAATTTGTAAACCACTGCAAAAAGAATCACACAAGTTCACTAATAAACATATAAAAATAATTGCAAACAAAATTAGAAATGAAGAGGAAGGAATCCTACTTTAAAACACAAACCTTCACAGCACCAGCTGAATGCAGTTACTGAACAGTGGTTCTTGAATTTCCCAAACTAGGAGTTATGTTGCATACACCTAAATTAATGGTGCCCTCAGTTCATCCATACAGACACCATTTGAACTCCTGTTCACCTCTGAACTGTCTTCATATTCTCATTGCTACAGTTGCTGATGGCCTCATAGTCCCATCCCAATACAGACTTGCTGGAAGACTTGTTTGCATAAGCTTTGTCCAGACACAGTTCCTCTCCTGATGGTCCCAAAGAGCACTTGTGTAGGTATAACTTCCCCTTACACAGAAAGCCCTATTTCCATTCAGCCAAAGAATCCTTCTGTCTAACATTACGTAGTTTCTGAGACCTAAGTGAGAAAATCAGAGAGACGGCTCCTTTATCTCTGATGGTTTTTCACTAGTAGAGGCAATCTGGGGAAAACAAATGTTTATAAAATAGTGGTAAATACTTATGAGATGAACTGGAGTCCATGATAAAAATCACATGAAATTAATGAAGAGTATTTCTTGGTATGCCACAGCACATTTTTGTAACATGTCCTGAAATCTTTCAGCCCCATAAATACATAAATCCCCAAACGTCCTTTCTAGGCAATCAATGTCTTTTTACCTCCCTGATGGGTCTGATTCTCTCAGTTCACATAATTTCTTAAATAATCTCTCATCCTAACATAATTCAATAATTTTTGAGTAGAAGATCCTCAGGAAATCTCTTTCTAAGGGAGTAACACTGTAGCTTGTGATTAAATATAACAAATTATTAATGTGTTTCCTTGTTCCTCTTCCTATTACAAACCACCTAAATATAAATATGTATATATATATATTTGTCCTTTATGGTATTCTTTCCCCTTTAAAATAAATGTTAGTCATAAAGCATAAAAGAGCTATAATAGCTGACTTTAAGTGGTGTCCTAAAATCCCTTAGGGGCCATCCAGCATTCGGCAGACTAAAGTAGCAGTTCTTCAAGACTAAAATGACACCTAAATGTGGAAACATTTTAGGGGAAAAACAACCAACCAAACAAACAAACAAAGAAAAGCAAAACTGTTGGATACAATAGTAGACAAACAGGCAACTAAAAGGCAACTCTTGCAGAGCACAGTAGCTATCCAGATATTAATATATGTCTCACATCATTTTTCATACACTCTGAATGGAAGTGCTTGGGATAAGAGGAGGCTGTGTGTGCTCTCTCATCATTTACATGACAGAGAGTTGAATATGGCTATTGCATAATAATCTCTCCACTGTACCTGTTGCTATATAGGAGCTGTGCTAGTGGAAAACAAACAAATCCCACTTAGAATTCACTGCAAATTCATAATATGAGCTTTAAATATAGCATCCTGAAGACACCATGGTACCTGGATATCATGTAGCATCTCTAATATCTTGATATACCTGTATTTGTTGCAGGAACCAGAATCATAAATTCTAGAGAAGAAAATGACAGGATCATTTAACTCCTTCTAGCCAAGCAAAAGGAAAGTACAGTTGAGTGTCCAGTGCATGCAAAGTGAGGGAGTAGAATTTTTGTGAAGTAACTTACAGGAGAACAAAATATAACTATTTTTCATGTAACTTAGCCTAACTCAACTGGGAATGGAAAAGCTGAAGGAAAGGAAACTGTAAAAGCACAAGCTGCATTTTATCAAAAGCTACAGTGTGATCTGCTTTAAGAGAATTCTCTTGAGATTGGTCCAAAGCATTCAAGTGCAAGAATTAATATACTCTACTCTTTCAGAAATAATTTGAGGCACCAGGCAAGTTGGAAGAGATAGAAAATACCTTAAGTAAACTTAAGTTAAATATCCCTTGTCAGAATATTGTGTTTTATGAGCCAAGAAACTCCTTTAGGGCTGTTTAATACTTGTTACAATTGCTAATTGTCTCCCACATTATCCCAACACTTAAACCATCTCCGTTATTCATAAAAGGAAAAAAAAAAAAAAAAGCCACAAACCAAGCTGGTTTGCTAAAATACATCAAGTAAAATGATTTTTAAGATCTGATACACAGTAGAGGGAATTTTATTCTCAAAAGCACTTCTGGGACACCTAGTATCTTGCTACCAGAACAAATGTTCTCAATTAGTTGTAGAGAACTAGCATGGGACTTGCTGGGAATTAGTATTGGCTTGAATCATTTCTAGGCACAATTTTTTCCTTCTGGGCAAACTTCATTTCTATAGAAAAACAGATTCTGAATGATCTGAATCCTCTAGTTTCCTAAGTGTACATTCTTTTTACCATCTTGGTAGGTTAACCCATGCTCTCCAGGATCCTCATTTTTCTTCTTTTGCAGAAGGATGGGACACATTCATGGGCATCCCATCTTGCATGGCCTGATCTCAGTTTGCTAGTTTATATGGGTAAAGAAGAAAGAGGATACAGGAAACAGCTCGACTACTCACAGATCCTAAGGAACGGAGAAAAAAATGTTACCCATTTGCTTGGGACTGCTTCATCCATATTCTCCCTTTTTTGGCTTACATGGCTGTTGGGAGCTGCCTGCCACTACCATCAGGCACCATACAGAAGCAGTCACTCCCTGCCCCGGGTGCCATACAGGAACTGGGAATCACCCTGTTTTGTGCACCTGTCTGCAGCTCTAGCTCTGTCTCATCTCCACTCCACTGCAGGGCAACAGGGAGAATTTCTCAGGTGACTTGGGAAAGGCTTTCCATGCACTAAAATCCTTTGCATCCTCATATTTTCAGACTGACTACAGAAGATGTTATGCAGCTGAGGTTTGCCTGATATTGACTTCTCAGCCATGCATGCAGAAATTTCTGAAAATAAACTATTTCTTCCTTAGAATTCTGTGCCTGAGAAGAGGTGCATAGCATTTGATTTCCCCTGGGTTTTAGAAGAAACAGGGATCTCAGAAACAGCCTTGTAAGATCCCGCCCTTTTAGAAAAGGAAATGTGATGTTAAGTACTGACGCTAAGGAAAAAAATCCTATCACAACAGCTAATAAAGAATTCACCAGAATGCAACACGTTGGGAAAACAATCAAAATCCAAACTAAAATGAATCCCCAAACAAACAAAATTTAAGCAAATTAATTTTGGAAAAGCTTGAAGTTGGAAAAGATTGGAAAAGCTCTGGAAAAGACTGATGATAAGGAAGATTTTTTTTCACAAAGCTAAGGGAAAATATCATAAGGATGAAATATGCTAAGAATAGAAAAAATATCCCTCATGCAAACGGTATTTAAACAAACAAATTTTGGAGAAAGCTATTCCCCTTCAATTGCTCTAGAAGTTTTCTTCAAGAAAGTCTATGTTCAATAGTATTCTTTTTTCTGATCTTCTGCTGAAAGAAGAGAAGGGAAGGGAAGAGAAGCAGGAAACAGAAATATTTTTTTTCTCTTGATAAAACCCTCCTTGCCTTCTACATATATTACAAAGAGCTGAACCACAATAACAACTGCCTTTATCCTGCACAGGTCACCTTGAGAGGTGCGGTCTAACCCTGAATTTATTTATAGTGACTATCAAATATAACTATGAAAGGGAGATATAGTACTGAAGAATGAATATGAAATACATTTTACTTGAAGCAGTACAATATTACATAACCTCCCTTTTTTATATAGCCTCTTATAACCTGATAGAAGGCTGTAAGAGCAAAAAGGAAGGCACTCTGTGCAGAGGAAGGTTCATTAGAAGTTGAGTGAAATTTGAGCTCTCTGTTAAGTACAATGTCCCATTCAGTCCAGCCCCTTCCTCTGAAACATCTATGTCATGCGTTCCAAATTAACGACACACCTGAGTACTAACCTTTTTTGGAAGAAAAATATATAGGAGAAGAAAGAACATTTCACAAAATCAGAAAATTTTTTCATTATTGTGTGAATTAAAAAATAAAAATTAGAAAAGAGTATTTCTTCTTTCTCGCATGTGCCTGTACTGCTAGGAAATTTGCCAGAGCAAGACTTGGCTGAGGTGTGTTTTAAGAGGTTAATCATTCTTATCAGCTGCCTCTATCCCAGCTGTCACTGTTCTCCCATCTCTAACAAAGCACCTATAGAACCTATTGTAAGCACCACAAGCTATATGCTTTGTCAGCTGCCATAAGAGAAGGTAAGGAAAGTTAGAAGCTTCACTTGGAACACAATCTGATCCTTTCCTCCATGGCATCTTAAGGTCTAGGCCATGCACTTCTAGATAGCAGGAAGAGTGGATCTGTTCAGGGTAGTACATAGGCCCAGCCTCCAGCTGTCCCTTTACTGAAAGTGAGCACCATTACTCTCCTAGGGGAGAGAAGGAATCAAAGATCCAATGACTCAGAGGTTTCAACAGGACGCAAGTCCATCAAAGCAATTTTCCAAACACTTGGATACTTATTTTAAATTATTCAAAAATGATGTAGATACTGACATCCATATTCTGCTGCATTGGATGTGAGATGTCTATGAGAAACTCCTAATTATCAGACTAATGACAACTGCCTAGAATGTGTCTATGATTCAGAATGAGGGAAATATACCATGAAATGAAAAAAACAATTTTCATCCCACATTAAATTTACTGAAATTCAGGAGCCTGCTAAATACTTTTATGCTTTAAAGAGTTTTATACAATTGCATGTGCTGGGAGGATGCAAAAGTTACAGTCTCTTATTTTTGTAAATACCAGTGATTATCACTTTTGAAATAATCCTTAAAGCATCAGTGATTTCTGTTACAGCAGACTTTTCTCACTTACTTTTGTTATAGATGCATCCCACAAATGACAAACATTATTTTCATGCTTACAGATCAGATGTGATTTGTGAAAAGCCAATTTTTAACCCTAATTTAGCGATGTACTGAAATAGTCATATTTCTGGCTTAGGAAGAAAATATCTGTTGTGCTTTTTACTGACTTACTTGTGAAAACCACTGTATCAATATATCACTTTACTTCACCTACTCAGATTTTGTGAAGTGCAAAAGAACATAAAAACACTGAGTTATTTGAAGACACATCAGTCTGGGAGACAGGGTGAGAAATAAGATCTTCTAGAAATTTTAGTTTAAAATCCAGTCTAAATAAACATCCAAATAACATATTGCATTTCTAAGCAATTTGTAACTTGCTGTGAAAGTAGTGTGAGTCATATTCTGAAGTATTCTTCTTGGATAATTCTCCTTCTCAATATATTTCCCTATAGAAGTAATTATTTTCTTAGCTTCTCTGTATGTTTTTCCTTTTAATTCCCTACAGTACTGTACAGTACAATAAATGCGAATTTCAGAGTTTTCCTGTTTCACCTTTTTTTTTCTTTGTAGGCACTTAACTGAAATACCAAATGGGATTCAATATTATTTTTTACCTTCAACACTACATTTTATTTTAAAACCTTTTATGTAAAATTACTAAATATGAACAATAATGGCTCCTGAACACTAGATAAGGCTTTCAGGTTCCACTGTTAGCATCGTTCCTTGATTAAGTAGATAGAACACAAATCTTGGTAAAATTCTTATGAAAAAATTCACTGTCTTTCCTGCAACAAAACTGCACTATGGACCACTGTAGAGGGCGGAGAGTGGCTTCAAACTTGCTGCATATCATCTGCACAGTGAAGTGATTCTTAATGTTTAGATATCTTCCGGTTTGGGTCTGTTGCCTCTTTTTCCTGTCCTTGGGCACCTCTGCAAAGAGTCTGGCTCTATCCTCTTTCCACCCTCTCTTCAAGTATTTTTACACAGTGAAGAGATTCTTCTGAGCCTCCTCCAGGATTAGCAGGTGCAGCTCTCAGTCTCTCCTCACAGGAGAGATGCTCCAGTTGCTTCTTGTCCATCTTTGGGTCCCTTTTTAGTTATTCAACACTGAGAAAAATTAATTCTGATGCAGGAGGCTTATGAATATTCTGAACAGCAGTATTCATTGTTATATTGCAACACATACCATAGGATGTGAAAAAAAATTATTGTTACTGGAAAGTGTAATTGAATGGAAGGTAATAATATGCAATTTGTACTCGAGCAGGTGTAAGGGATTCAAGTATAATTACTACCATGAGAATTCAAATGCCAACATTCATAAAAAATAAATGTCAGAAACAATTCTCTGAACAACAGAAAGATCAGGGTATTCAGCAGGAGTCAGGTGAAATCAATGGTTTTGAAACTTTCTGTCACAACCTAAACACATTGCTGAAATTAACAAAATATTACAGCTTATTTTCATTAGGTTATGATTTTTTCTCTAGGAATGATGATTACCATCTCATCAATACTTCAATAATTAAAATAATAATGATATGTACATAATACTCACCGGACTTGAAGGTTGACGTGTTATCATTGGTATAACTTGGCAACAAAGCAACAACTTTTCAGGCATAAATACTTAGACCATAGCAATCACTGAAATGTGTGAGCATTGAGAAAGGGAATCATTTCAAGTAGACATTTATGACATTGCGAAGAGATCACAATAAATGGAAATAATTTGATCTGATCATTAATGCTCTGCAACACACACAAAAAAATTTATAAACATTCATTGTGAATTTGGAGAATGAATAACAATAATGAATTTGGAGAACAAGATCATGACATGGAGTCAGCTGTAAGACTGTAATATAAAAGATCTATTCCAAGTTACAAGTGGAGTAAGAGATCTAGACACATAATGAAAAAGAAACTGCTGACAACCTAGAGCATGTCATGAAAAGCTTCCTCACACACTGACTTTTCTGCATTGGACAAAAGAATGCTCTATATCACCACAAAAACACAGTGCAGACGCAGTTTTAGTCAGTGTCCCACCATGGGGAATGGTCCTTATCAAAGTGTTTGTTTTATTGGTAAGATCTATTGCTTTTGTAGCAACTTTTAAATAAGTTCTTCCTTTATCTTACAATCTGCACTTTTTAGTTGTTTGGTTCATTATATTGTTGCAATGCATAATTTCTTTTTTTTTTCTTCTTCTTTTATAATTTCCTCCTTCTCATCTCCTAAGCACCATAGAGAGTGAAAAGCATGAATTTATAGCCTAGCAGAGGAAACAAAATTCTTCCTTACCCAAATTACTTAAATTATCCTAATTGGAGCACCAATTAAATGATTAACTGATTAGTCCACAGCACACTAAAATGATACTTCTCACAAGTGATCCATTGAGTCAGACTGTCTGCAGATACAATGGCTGCTGTCACTTTCAAGCTCTACTTACAGCTCAGAGATTTTCTTTAGAACTATTAGGAATTCCAACTATTGTTCTAAGGAAAATTTGAACATCAGCACATTAGGTAAGAAAAAATGAGAAACAGGGTCACCTACTGCGTTGACTGTCATGTGAATGCAAGACATCCAGGTAATATTTCCTAAATTCTTTTAATGGAGGAGAAATTTTCTACAGAATTAGGAAAAAAAAAAAAATCCTAGCCACCCCAGTGATATTGTTCTGCTGCATGGCCCTAATGCTGGAAAAGTTGCAGTCCTTGATGCAGCTTTTGAATGAGTAACGTCCCACCCACACTGTCCTAGGATCTGGGCAAATCTGGGAGAGAGAATTTCCTCATCTCTGTATGGGTTATGGTAATAGAGAGCAGACTGCTTTTCTGGCTACCTACTGACAGACTCTAGAAGCGTACTGGTGAATATGAGGAAAACTTGGGTCAATAAAGAAACTGCTGACAGACAGAAGAGGTGCCTCCTGTGAAAACTATTATCTGCGTTTAAAATACTTGTCAAAAGGCTAAACTACAGACAAAAGAATTCGCTAGTAATGTGGTGGGGGTCAACCGCTGGAGACAAAGGGAACTTCACAACATACAGGAATCAAGCAAGGATTTGATTCAAGAATTCCAACTGCAATAGAGCAAGGAAAGCTGGAAGATATGGGTACTAAGCCCTTACCTCAACTTTGGTTGCTCATTTTCCTTGCTTCATTTTGGACAATGCTTGCCTTCTATTGTAGCTCAACTGGCCAAATCAAAGAGCTAATCCAGCCTAAATAAATATATAAATAAATAAAATCAGTATTTATTTTCACAAATTGATTTTAGGCCAGATCACTTCCTAACTCACCACCAGTTTATCACCAGGCATTATAATGCATAGCTTATAAGTGAGGTGAGGCAAAGGCAAAGTTTCTGCCGTTCTCTTGGTTTGGTATCATCTTGTATATAACATGAAAGCACAGCCTGAGAGGGATACATGTCAGCCTAGATTTGTAATTGTACTAATATTTTAACATTATGTAATATTATATCAAGCCAGATTAGGAAACTTTCTTAATGATATAACTATTTGGTTCAATCAGCATTAGTTGTTCTACTCTAGATTTTTGTAAATGTGAACCAAGCAACAGGTTTACACATTCACAAGTTATAATACAAATATACTTTACATTAAGCAACGTCTTTGGCCTGTTTCTTAAGCAGAGTTTCTCTAATAATGCATGGTGAATTAAAATAAAGTATAACTTATAATTTTTTGGGGTGCACCAGGTTTTTGGTTGTTGCAATTCGTTTTGTCATGACATTGTACTCATGACATGCATAAAAGTGTAAACTTGAGTAACAAAATTTAAGCTGCATCATATTTATAAAATATGAGTATTGCTTTGATAAAATACACATGGATCAATACTGAATTACAGTGTGGCAAAGTACATTAAATTCTTGTTTTTCTGCCAATTGACATTATATACGTTTGCTTTCAATGGGATGTGTGATCCGAAAGCAGGCACTAACCAAAGAGATGTGAAAGACTTGTAATTTGATCAGGTTTAGCAAAATGGAAAGGTGCATGTTAGCTCAAGCTGTACTGAATCCTTTCCCTTCATTCACAGTCAGCACTCCCTTCATGTCAGGTTCCTCACGTCCTAAAGGAGAAAGTAAATCACTCTCTGGAGTGTAACAATCTATGTTTATTCCCTTACACGAATATATTTCCTCTGATGTGTACAGCAATGTTATTCAGTGCTTTAGAATTCAAAGATGGGAATTTATGCATTTGTATATAGTCAATACACCTTCCTACTTTTAACTGTGTGGTGTTTTTTATTTTCTAAATTTAGTTTTAATTTAGTTTGTTCATTTGTTTTGTTTATTTTAATCAATGCTATTTTTAGCTTACCATTTATATGTGACAATATATAAATATATTTATTCATTTATTTATTATGATAAAATTTCTAACAAGAAAATCCTGATTGTTTCAGATTGGCTAGGTCACTCAGAGGGTGACAGAAAGCAAGACGAGTCACATGCTGCCTCAGACTTAGTTGTAAGGCTTGATATATCCTCAGGAATATAGTGAATTAAGCTCTCAGTGTGGCTTTTAAAAAGGCAGGTATTCCTTTCTTTTTGCAATAGATTTATATTCAAGTCAATCTCCTTCCTGAGTTATCACTGTGACTTCCAGCTTATTCATTCTTTCATTATATAATTGTGTTTGTAGTGGGATCTGAAGAAAACCTGCTTGCAATTCCTACAGATTTTGAAAGTGAAGAAGGGAAGAACATATACATTTGCAGCCATGTGTTATGCGGAAAACCATTGTTGGTCCCAATATTCACCACAGAAAACAGCCTTCAGTGGAGATGCATGATCTGCGAGGCTGAAGCTATTTCCTCTGGCCAGGAGAAGAGATCTGCAGAGCTGGAAATCACTCATTTTGTGGACTTGTATAGCTCAAATTTAACACAGAATTTGCAGTTGGCAAATTCCAAGGCAGAAAGCTGGGAAAGTTAAAAATGCACTGAGAAGAGGAAATAAGACTGAACCTAGAGCTTGTTTAATTTTGTGCCATAAGAGACAAAGTGATTTGGTTGGCTCTTTCAAAAGATAATTAAAGCTTACAAATTCAGCTTTCTTTCTAGCATTATCTTTGGCAGTTTTTGCACAGACTGAAGGTGAACGGAACTTCTGAAATTGACCTGTTTCAACTCTCCTTCTCCGTACAGGCACAGCCAGCACAGGCTGCTCACAGTCATGCCCAATCGAGTTCCCAGTGTTTCTGAGGAGATATTCATAACCTCTCAGGGCAGCATGTGCCAGTCGCTGCTTAGTCACTCATAAAGTAAAACAGGGATTTTCTATGTATAAGCAGAATAATCTGTATTTCAATTTCTTCCACTAGCCCTTTCACTGGATATCACTGAGAACAATCTAGCTTGATCTACTGTGCTTCCTCCCATCAGATGCCTATCTACTTTTATAAGGTACCCCCTGCACCTTTTCCATGCGTATCTGTTCCAGTTTTACTGACCTCTCAGATTTCAGAATTCCTAGATCTTCAACATGTTGAGATTCCCCTTAAACATCAACACAGTCCTCAGGTGTATCAGCCACTCCCTCTGGTTCTGTATTGTCTAAGAATTTATTGAGGGCACTCTGTCCCTTCAAAGATGTCATTTTTCAAGACTGTATACAGTATTGGCCTCAGTATCAACCCCTAGTGATTTGCCTCCAACTGGACATGGAGCTACTGATCACAGCTCTCTGAGCCCAGCAGTTCAGTCAGCTTTCAGTCCACCTGGCCCGTAATTCACCAGTTTGTCTATGATGATGCTTTAGGAGACAGTGTCAAGAGACTTAATGAAACCAAAATAAGCAAGTCCAGCAGTACATCTTCCCTCTCTGGCCACTCCATCACCTGTTTGAGGAAGTTCTCATCAAGGCATTACAGAAACCTCCTGCTTTGCTTCGTTTTTTTCTCACTATTTTGTTTTAAGGTATCTCTTGATGAGAAGCATGAAATATGCTCACCTTTGGTAAATGGCAGCTTGACAGGATGTGTTTGGACTTTGATATTCCCAGTATCACCTGGCCACTGGCTCATCCCTAGGCACTTGTTTTAGTGTATTGATTCTGTCAGAACTTATTTTTAAAAAACAGAAACATTGCTGTGCACAGCCCACAGTCGGTTAAAGCAGTTGAACTTTAACTGTAATGCAGTATGAAGCACAGTTTTACTTCAAACTCTTGTTTAAAATCACTGTCATTACTGCAAACAATAGACTGGTGTGAGGTGGCTGTAATAGAAAGGAAGAAGAGAAAGGGATCTTGAAGGAAAGAGCGTTTCATTAAAAACATTGAACAGCAACATGCAAGGACAAACTGAGGAGAATTTCATTGCCAGTTCTGACTGTCTTGAAATATTAACAATGAATATTGGAGAGCAGCACTTAAACAAGTTGTTCAGCACAAACCAGTTATCTTCAAACTCAGACATATATTTTCATTTGCCACGGAGGTACTATATTAAAAATATATATATACTTATATGCTAGTTATTGGAAAGTAGAAAAGACATCAAATTCCTTCCTCTTAGTGATTTATACAGTCTCAAAATATCTGCAAGAAAATTTAAGGCAGAGTTGCTTTCAGTATTTAAAATGCTATGGATATTCATCCGTCACTTTCACTATTGCTCCTATCCACTACAAATAAAAAGGACAACTCTTCAAAATATTTTAAACACTGTATCTAGTTAAACACTTCTCCCACATGATTTGCAGTCTGCAAACCTTCTCAGGCTCCTTGTTTACTTTTTATATGTACATAAGCCATACTGTTTAAAAAATCCTTACTCATCAGAATCTGAGTTTTGGTATAAAAATTTTCTGAAAAAATTATAACCTGTGTAATAGACAGCTTTCTTCATGACTATTTATCTCTCAGCATTTAATCCGAACATTAAAATACTCTTTTATTTCTATAAAATGTTCAGGGAATAAAAAAATCTAACTAAAGAAAAACACCTTCCAGTGGAACAACAGCTATTTTGGGCAGCTGCTAATAAGAAAGTATTACAAGTATATTTTACCCTCCAAGCATATTTTGTCTCCATACATTTTTGCAACCACAAAGAAGGAAATGTACGAATAGACAAGCAGAACCAAACATATCCTCACCAATAACTTCATCCTTATTTTTATCTCGGCATTAGGATGTTGCCTTGCTTTATGTTATGGTATCGTCTCTGCAGGGGAACAAATGAAGAGGAAGTCAAATTCATCCTGTGGCTCCAGGAGGTGTTATCTGTAATGTCCTAATAAATCAGTAAATCTCTTAATAAGAAAATGCCATGAATAGATACATAAGAAATGCACTAGTCATGCAACTGAGATTGGTCCCTTTCTTTGCAGACACAAAGGGCTTTACAGATCTATGGAAAAGCAGGGAGCAGGGCAGAAATGGCAGAGAGAGTCATCTACCAGTTGTTTTATCGGCTTTTTTTTGGCTTCACCCTATTGTGAATCTGATGTTTCCTGGGATCAGCAAAACTCTCAGCACGACTCCAGTTTTGGAGCACTGGAAGAAATACCAGCCTAAGAAGTGAACAGGTATTAGCCTCACACATTGCCCTGTGTATTGCCTAATATATGTTGTGTGTGTCCTGCTCACAGACTTTTCCTTGAAATTTGTTTTTGGCAGTGTTGAGCAAGGACTGAAACTCACTGAGATCATAAAGGCTATTCTCAGGAAGTTTAGGAAACCAGACAGCAGTTGTGGTGTTATCCAGACATCAGAACACATGGATGGAAGGAAGAAAAGAATAACAAACTCAGTTTATCAGCAAAATTGAGTAAGTATAAGAATATAGTGAACTAATATACCATTTAGGAGTGAGAACATACTGGAGTCACTAGCTGACCCAGCAGAGAAATGCCTGCCCTCCCGCAAGCATCTGGTGATTTTATTGGCCATGCCCATGACTGAGTGGTACTCTACGTGGAGAAGTAACCCCTGTGAATGGCTGTTATGTGGCTGAGAAATGATGGAGAATTATATATTGTCTCTCCACAATCTTGCACTTCTACTTCAATCTCTAAAAAAGGTTCTTTGCAACCTATGCAAAGTGCAGCACCAAACTAACCAACCAACATGATGAAAGGAACCCACTCCAGAAACAAACAAAACCACTTTTGATCAATCCCAAAGCAATCTAGCAGAGAGCTAGTCCATTAACAAAAAGGCAATGCCCTCACTCAGCATGCACCTATCAACAGATAGAGTATGCATCCCAGTGCAAATACAGTTAAAGACATGCTACAAATAATATTTTGATCTGAAAGACCAGTTACTTTTATCGACATTTGTTTACTCTTCACATTTTGTTTCTCCTTTCAAATCAAGCAGACTGAGAAGACAGTTAGAAGTAGACTATATTCCCTGACAGACACCTACAATTGAATGATTGCATATGCTTGTTGGTAAATTTCCCACTCACCAGCCACCATGTGGTATCTTTTTATTTTCCACGGGCTGTATTAGGAATGCAGTCTCCATAATCAAGTACCTACATGCATTTGAAATTAAAAAAAATAGTTATAACCTCTACCTCATGAATGGAAGTCAGAGCATAAAAGAGAGATTTTTCCTCACCTGATATAATGAGCATTTCTTAGCACCTTAGTACATGAAAAGCGACCGTCCTAAAGCAAGTGTAAAATCATCTAGTGTGACTATGCAGGAATATGTGGTAGGAAGTCTCTTCCACTCAATCACTTTGATTGACCATCCATCAGACACACACGGAGGGTACTGTACTAAGTCACAATGCAATGTATGGCTATAGCTTGGACTATATACATATAGACACTTGTCTCAGAAGTCCAAAGTGATTGAATGAGTGGCAACTCATTCAAATTGCAACCTGGGAAATAAAAAAATAATAATAAAAAGAATAAATGTGGTTTTTTTCAGTTTGTCTGTTTGTTTGTTTTTTGTTGATATGAGAGCAGAGACAGAGGAACATAGACCCAGAGATGTTGTGGGATCTCTATCCTTGGAGATACTCAACAAACGAATGAATGAGGTCTCATAAAACTTTATATGGAGTAGCTGCATTTCCTGCAGGAAATTTTACAGGATAACCTGCAGAGATTCTTTCCAGTGTAAGATACTAAAACTACTGCATTTATGTATTTTCAGTGTAAATTGCTCACACACTGATCTAGCATTCCCAGGTATTCCATGAGATCACTGCATAACTCCAGCCCTGATACAGGAGAGTCCCCCGTCCCTGCTTATCAGCCAAGTCACTTCCATCTTCCATGAAGACCATTTATGCGCCTGTCATCTGATACTGCAGCTGTTCAGGAAAAGTATTCAGACTATCCTGAAATACTTACCCATTTTACTGAAAGACTTGGAATGCAGAAGATTTAAAAACATAGCAGAACACCCTGCTGTCACAGAAGATCTTAAAATATGGAACAAGATAACTGCACATATCTTTTAATTTTCTACGTATATACTATTTATATTCATGAACATATAAATATAGTCTATATTGAGCTATGCGTATACAGCTTTTTAAAAAAGAATAAAAAGGAAGGTATAGATTTTGAGTGAAACATATATGGCAATCTCCCATTAGAGCAGAGCAACAGGCTACTATTAGCCTGTGGTAGCTGACAAACTAAGCTGTTTCCTGGTAAGCTTGATTACCCCCTATCCAGTCCCATTGATGAACTAAGTTCTGTGTAAGGAGGTTTCTTACATTCCTCGTCAACTGGTATTCATTGTGTACCCTACAGCATTAGATCTTATAAGGTTTTGAAATCATGAAACATTGTTACGTGTAATGTGAATACATGAGGACATTCTCATTTTATAAATAGAAAAGCCTGTTAAATGCTAATGAAGCCAAGGAGCTTTTTACTTCCAAACTACTGTTTTCTTTCCCTGGGAAATTTTATCTGTAATAAAAAAGCGCCTTTGCAGAGGCTGTAATGGGTTGTTTAAAAGCAAACAAAAAAAAAAAAAACACACAAGAAAACCCCCATACAAATCCTGAGAGAAAAGCCATGAGAAGAATTAAATGTTTGTGCCATCAAGGCATTAAAAACAAAAATACAAAGTGTGCTATATTTAAATTAACTTTAATAGGAAGTACAAAAAGATAATGTTAAGCAATATTTTGCATGTGATTAATAAATATTCTTCAATAGCAAGCAAAGTGACACATTCAAACATAAATCCAGTTATTTCTTTTACATTTTAGAAAAGTAACAAGTTTTTCCAGTTAAAACAAGGTCACAAATTACAGAATATTATCATCGTCTTTAATTATTTGTAACTATGAAATCTACTAAATAAGTGATCTTTCACCCAGAAGTTTTTATATGACATTGATGTTCAAGGTTAAGAATACTTACATTTATCATGCAGTTTCTTATTTGTATATTTGGTGTTCAGTTTTCTTTAGAATTATTGGCTCCATTCTTCCTTTTTCTGTTATCTCTTGTTAATACACTGGAAACACGTATTTTCATACTCCCATACATTTTCACATCTAAGTGACTCACTAAAATAAATTTGTTATTCAATATATAAACGTTTTTCTGACCACAGTCCAGCTGAGAAATTGTTAACGTCTGAATCAGACTCCACAATATTTTTATCATTTTTCTTTAATCAAGATTTATTCTAATTACTTTCATTAAAATTAAAGTGCTTTTAAAGTTCTCCTAGTAAAGTGACTATGCTGGAAGGTAGAGGGTGAAGGAATGCTTATGAACTCATTTTTTAACAGTTTATAGAGATGGTGAATATTGTATGTGTGTATTCGAATAGATGTAAAGTACAAGATTGCATTCCATGCTAATGCTAAGCTATATTAGCCTATAAACTGATAAATTCAGCAAAAAATGAATACCTACTAAAGAATATCAAAAGCAGTTGATCAAAGCTATCTCTTGTTCCATACTCTCCATCCCCAACAGAATAAATAGATGGATGAAACACTAGAAAAGAAATACACTTCAACTTGTTGAATCTTACCTGTTTGTGCATCAGATGAATGCAAGTACTCAGAGCAATCATTAAACATCTTGAATGCATAAACACATGCTCCAGGCAACTTGATCAAGTGAAGAATTCTTATATAAGGATTTTAAATTTGAAAACAGAATATAACTTTCAAATAATACAACAATATAAATATATTCATATATATTTATGTAGACACCAACACTAGAGGAAGAAAGTACATAATCTTGCATATTTTAAAACATCCTCCAGATTCATTTTTGAGAGTGTTAGCACTCACTTCTAACTCACAGCACTTTCAAAATACTCTTAAAAGGCATTAAAATGTGCCATGGCTAAAACTGACATCAATTCTCATATTTTAGTATGGTTGGTTCCTCTAAAATTTTTCTTGGGTTAAAGAACTCTCTATCCAAACAAGGGCCCAAGTGTACTCCAAGGCGTATTGGCCTTCTGGAAAAACAACTTAGCGACTGCAGTGATATAAAGGAATATGCTTGAAATCCTAATCAGTTTCCTTTAAATTCAGCCCAAGTTTTGCCCTGATCTCATTCAAAGAGATCAAGCCCTCAAAGCTTAGCCTCCCCCAGTAAGACCTGATTAGGTCTTACTGAGTACAAGAATTCACCTAGAGAGATGTAAATCTAGAAGAAGGAAAATTAAACCAGTAGAGGAAAACAACCTTTTCTATACTTAATGTATGCCATTCAGTGAAAAAAACTTTTGAGACTTTAACTTGAATTTAACTACTGAAGTTCTAAAGTGAAGACGACATGGATTTTCAGAAGGCTGGAACTAATATTAGAATTTATAATAGCAGAATTAAAAGTTCTGGTTGGTAGGGAGTTCGGGTTACCTACAGAAATGAAGTAAGGAAGGATCCCTGGACTAGAAAAAAATATAAAAGAAGGAAATGTTAAAGGGATGTTTAAGGTTATATTGCAAATCGACAGCATTCTAGCTAACGATATATTGTCATTTTGAAGGGGTGGTAGGAATCCCGAAAATCTACTTTCTAAAAAACCACCCACTTTATTGGAGGCTGTAGTGTGACTTTTTTTTTTTTCTTCTTCTTATTTTAATGTTTCAAGGTAAATTTTACCACTTTCAGAGATTCTATTTAGATTTGTTCAGACAATTGCATTTTTATCACACTCTGCTCTTGTTTTGTTTTGATTTTTGTTTTAATGAAACCATTGAACTTTTGTGATTCATTTTTTGAATGTTATCTTACTCTGTTTCAAAACTCACTGTATTTCCCTACTTACTTTAGCATTCTGTGTTTGCACGTAATGAGCTGACCTGTTCATGTCCATACTGAAGTTCGTTTTCATTTAAATCTACCAGGAATGGACAGAAGTATGTTTTATTTGTTTTATAAAAAGCAAAAACAAGAACTTATGCCCTACTGACTTTTCAGAATAGGAATGAGAAGTGTGGAGAATAAATATTGGCTATCTGTGCATAAGTGAATCACACCGCTTAAGCAAATAAAGCCTGGTATTAACAAATTTCTACTTTACTCCAGAAGCTTCTTTCCTCCTTCTGCCTTAGTTTTCAGAAATTGCAGAAAACACAAGATTTTGCATGTTTTTCAAGTAGTCAGTAGAAGCCTCTCCATTTCAAAGGCACAAATCATTTCCCTCAAGTTCAGCAGAATTATACGTGAAGTATTTCAATTTTACGCTCTAAAAGTTACTTTCTCTTAATTCACATGTAGCAATGAAAGCTGAGAACTGAACCTGAATAAAAATATACATTACCTCTTCAATAATTTCTTCAGCAATCATCTTACAATCCACAGACACAGTAACACTACCATTTTCTTCTCTTTAACCCTTTCCTCCTCAATATATCCATACCTTCCTCCAGCTGCTGCTGGTTGCTTTCACACAGGTAAAAGTCAGCCCACTTTAAAGTCTCACCACCCCATGTTATCTATAACCACAGGGAAGAGAAGGTGATTTGGTAATGTTCCTGTCTGGTGAGTACTGAAGCTCTTTTGTTCTCTCTCCCATGACTGTAAAAGCAGACCAGCTCCTTAATTTAGTATAATATTCAGTGGTATGAGTAGTCTCCCAAGCTAAAGCTCCTATCTCACAGCACCTACTGTAACACCTTTTTAAGATATTCAGTAGTGCAGCAGTTAAGAGTTGATTTGCCCAGATACAGGAAGTAAAGTTAACTTCATTGGCTACAACATGATCAAAAATTCTGGAAGCTCCTGTTTTAAAAGCAATCTGTTAGGAAGCCTCCAGCAGACAACCCTGGCTGATAAACCCTGCTGATCTCTATATTCTTCATGCTGACATATAAATTACTGTTAAATTACTGACCGCGTGCATCCAGAATTACATTCCAGTTCTACACTGGAAATTTATTCTATTAACCTTGTTCAGATTTAAGATAATTCCAATCCATGTTTACTGCAATATTGTATCATTGCATTTATCTATTTGTTCCTTAAGTTACATTAAAAAAATGATATGACACTCTGATCCAAGAATAACAGGAAAAATAAATTAAACCAGCATGTTAATCAGAATTTCACAGGTAGATTCCATGTGCAAGTCTCGGGTACTAGTGACCTGCATTTATTCACTCATGCCCTCTAAGTATTTAATATCAGCAAGTCTTATTTGAAATAAAAGAAGATTTCATGTGTTTGGCACATGCATTTCTGAAACAAGCTTTAAATTCACATACACAGAAGTTATACCATTAAATGGAAAGAAGGCCTATATTCACTGTTCCCTGCAGGATGCCTACATTCACTTAGCTGGCTGTTAGTCCTACAAGATTGCAATTTATGTGTAATCAATTTACTTATTTTCAATATTTCAGTAGTGAAATAACAAAGCAGACTCTTCTCCCACATGATATTGCTTGAATACAAACCAACCAAACTAAATGTGAAAATGAACCTTTTATGTAGTGTACACACTCTAAAACCATGCTGAAGCCCACAGGAACTGCATGCGGCTATTTAACATGGTTAACTGAGTGAATTTATATAGTCAGCCTATTTTTCTATATTAGTGTGTGATAAAAGTATTTTCAGTATATGATAAATGCCTCTTCTTTTGCTTGATTGTCTCTAGATATAAGACAGAGAGAAAACGGTCAGTGAATGAAGAAACAATTGCACCCAATAGAAGCAGTAGTAGCAGAGCTGGCTAATATGAGACAGCACCAGGCTTCTTGTGCAAACTGAAGAAATGCTTTTTGCATGCAGCTGAAAATTACACAGATGTTATTTATCAGAAAAAAAAAAAAAAAGGACTTGTACAGGTAACAGCATTTGAGGGTATCTGTTCTAAGAACGAAAAATCCTTCCAAAATCCTTCCTTATTAGGTAACCCAACATGTGACTGAGTACAGGCATGTTTGCAGTGGGGAGAGTTTTGTCTACATGGTATCATCCACAGAGAAATGCAGATTATTTGAACACTGTGAAGGGTGAAACACAAACTTCTCTTTCTCAAAGCCCAGTCAGTGAGGTTCAGAGAGTCCTTACATCTTGCTGGCATGAACTGAAGGTAAGAACTCTCACTAGGTCACAGAAAGACCTCAGCTACAGAAAACATAATCAAGCTACTCAAGTCCAAGAGCAGTTAAGCATGGGCCTCCATTAAACTATACAGTCAGAGCCCTTTGCCAACAACAAAGTTAAAAGTGAAGGGGATTTTCTACAGTTCTAATATTTACAATTATTTGTACATATGTACATATTTATATATTTATTCATACCTGGACAATGTGACAATAAAGGGATCATTAATTATTACAAATAAAACATTTTAAAAATGTATAGCTATATCATGAAAGAAACCTCTTTTATTGCTTGCCTTCCAGCCTTATGCTTATAATCACACTATTGCACACATCTCCATATTACATGGAAGATCTACATTTATATATAGATATATGAAAATAAGGATATTTTTATTTTAATTTTATGAGTAAAGTGCTCTTTAACTACTGTTGATGAAAAAGGCTTAATCTGAAAGTTTAATCAGAGGGACTTAAAGGGGTACACATCTTGTCCATAATTCTCCCTTTATTTTGCTGACTTCTTTATTTTGCTGATGTTAACTCTTTTAACTATTCATTCTATTCATAAAATGCATTTGTGACCTTGGCATCTATACAGTCACACAAAGTACAAAACAGAATCACATTAAAAGCAAAGAAAATGCAAGAAAATAAAACAACAAATAAAAGCAGTGTTTCTTTTTGTTGTTTTTAGCACATTTCCATGTCTTAAGATACTCTTTTATTTGATTTTAGAAATATTTTTACAACTTTATTAAACTCTGAACATACCTATTTTATGCACTATACTCAAGTACTGTACAAAACTGCAATAAATGACACTATACGACTACATATGTCTACTAGAAGACATCATCATAAAGGTGTATCTTTTTCTAACGGTCAACTAATAACTGCTAATGTATGTGTGAATCAAAATATTTTTGATTGGCTACATATACTAAATTCTAAATGGAGTACACAATTACTACTTACGTCATGATTTACCAGGCCTTTAGGGGCATAAAGAATCTTTGCAAAGGCTCAGATGAAAAACAATTTACTGATCAGTATTAAATGTTCATATAAAATTGCAAATGGCAGATCCAGTTCTGTTATATTCATATATATATATGAAATACAGGTGATACCTACTGATGATGCATGACCTTTTATTAGAAAAATAACATTCAAATCTTAGCAAAACCATTTCTAGTATACAAAGTTGTTGTAAATTTATGTCAGCGAAATGTAAATTTGCAATTTACAAAAGCAGCAGTAAATTTTATTCATATGGACAGTTTCCTGAACTTAAAACATAAATTCTTGTTTCCTGCGAAAACATTGCTTCCTGGGAAAAATGCAGGCAAATCGTTTAATGGCAGATTTTTTAATAACACTGAGCAAGGAAAAGAATGTATTATGTTACTGATATACTTAACCTTGAAAAATTTCTGAGTGCTTTTATGAACCTGACAATAATCTGACTAAGAATAAAGTCAAGAAGCAGAAAAATCAAGAAACAGAAAAATCCAACTTTGCTAAACCAGGTTGTCTGGCTCAACAACGTCAAATTAAGAAAACAGTAAAGAGTGAAAGTTGATTAATATTAGAAATCTGATCAACGCTTTTCTGTGAAATTAACTGTAGTAGTTTATTAACAACTTCAAACAGGACAGAAGTAAGAAACTTGTGGCTTTTGCAATATAGTAGCCTTTACTACCTCCTCAGCCTATCTAGTATCCAGAATTATTGTGAACAGAACTGTATGACCTCCGTACTCTTATGTACATGGGTACTGCTATTGTATGAAACAATTACACTCTTAAAAAAATCATTTTTAAATGACAATTCATTTCATTAAAGTAGAATTAGTTATTTATAGAAAAATATTTTAACTTTAAATTAAAAAAATACTGTTCCTAAATAATTATGTAGGATCATATCTTTATTTCTTCGTACGGAGAGAATATAATTCTGTATATTTGAATCCTAGTTTAACAGAGCTCCCCTGGGTATAACTTTTAAAGAGTTGGCTATTTTTGCCATGGGTGCTATCTGTTTACAAACCCATGAATTAACACTGTGTCCCTCCTTTGGAGATACACAGATAAGACATCTATATACACTCTGTACATAATGGTTCACATATTAGCAGTTATTAGTCGTAATGTACATAGAGGACAACCTATCTGATTAGAATGATGTTTTAAGTCCTTAGTGCAATTCAGGTTTTAGGTTGATGGTGCAAAGCCAAGTAAGACAGGCTCTCTGTTTAAATATGTAGCCCAGTACACTAAATTGAAAGTACCAAATAAGACTGGAAACACTATTCTAGACATTCTGTCAATTTTACTAACACTGTTGAATGTCTTCTTTGCTTCCTGTGGCTTCGCTTCTGGTTTTGCCTTGTTGGGTTCTGCAGTTGTAGCGCTCTTGGAGATGGTTGGTAGAACTGAGTCCTTGGTAATATTTGGAGCATAGTTGGCAACAGCCACTGCATAGGCATTGTTTTTCTTAATGACAGATGCTTTTTCTTTTTTCTATTAGAGACAGCATTAAGTTAAATAGTTAATGTATATTTGCCATATCAGACTTAGCATAATAAAAATTGCAAACGCAAAACAAACAATAAGTATATTAAAATAAATGTCAAGTATAACAGTGGTAAATTCAAATTTAAAGAAAAACATATCCTACCTGAAAAGAAGGTATAATATATCATCCCCAATAATTTCAGTAACAGTCTACATTTTTAAGCTATTATGTATTGTTCTTCATGCATTCAAAATACTGAGAAACCATCAGTAAATTAAACTTCACCTGCTATCATTTGAGAAGCAAAAAATTAGTATATCCTAATTTTAGGATACAAGTAAGAGTACTCTTTGTCAAAATAATTACTTTTCCTTTAGTAGCATTAGGGATTGGGATAGGACAAAATTATTTAATCAGAACAGTCTACTTTAACATTTTTTTCTGTGACACTAAAGTGATAAACTATAAATTCAACACAAATGTAGGAGTATTACCAGTTAATTTTATTCAGCAAGTAAGAAGTTATGTCTGCTTAAAATTTCTACATGTTGTCACATCTACCTTACTATCAATACCAGAAAATTAAGGCATGTTTGTGATTCCATGCGCTCTTTATAGTGAAGTGATCAAAATTTTGTAGAACAGCTGTTTGAATTAAAAGTTAATGTTTATATAACATTAGGGATAAATTTAAGAATTCTGAAAAACTTCCAATCTTCTAGATAAATTAGATGTTATTAATAGTTGTTGTGTGTAGGTGTATTCAGCTGCTTTTCTGATCCTTACTGACAAGTTAATATACGTAATATCTTCCTCTAATATTCTTCTCTTCTTCAAAACAACTGGATTAAATAATAATAAAGTTGTCAACTGATATCATATGGATTAAATTTTCTGAATGACTGGAGAAAGAGTTTTATCTGAGGAGTCATTAAATAAATTTGATAGCTCCCAATATAAAAAAAAAAACATGTCTCCCAATATAAAAAAAGAAAACATGTATGAGATAACTAAATCTGGATTATTGACACCAAACAACATTAGCTATACTTAGTGCAGGTATGAGCTAAATCTTAAATTTGTAATAGGACAAAAATCCTGTTGCCTTCAACAGGAGCTTTGCACACTAGTAAAGATTTTTCAGGCTTAATGTGATATAAAGTCATAGTTCAAAGACAAAAATGATCACATAGATGCCGCTTAAATAAAAGATGATAGAGTGTAACTGCCACCGAAGAAAATATTTTTATGGTTTAATGATTCTCAGTTTCAACTTTATGTTCTTGATATAGTATAAATATCTCCTTTTATTTTTGCGGATATACTATGTTGATAACAGTAATAATAAAATGCTCTATCAAGTCAACTTCTTTGTGAAGCATAACAATAAAGTATGCATCTCAAAGTCAGCTAAAGTCTCCAAACTGGTTTACACTGTTGAAGGTTAAAAGATCTGCAGCACATTTCAGCATAGCAGAGATACAGGAGCATAAGATTACTTTTTCAACAGTGAGTACGTACGCAAAGCAGGTAGGCACACAAAACATGTCTTATTCCTTCTATGCATAGGAGGCTAGCCATACTTTGATTTTCTGCATGCACCTTCAAAGCCAATTCTTGAAAGTTGTTCCAAGGTATAAAAGGAAAAATTGAGGCTTAAGTTTTCACACAAAAAAAAAAAAAAACAAAACAAACAAACAAAAAAAAAAAACCAACCAACCTACAGTTATAATTTATCTTGCAGCTCAAATATAGTTTGAGACCCCTGGCTTGCACATCCAGATAAAAAACTTTTCACTGCCTTGTCTAAACACTTTCTCTTACTACATAAAATAGGAATAGACTATTTTCTTAATCATAAAATGTTGCTTCCTAGGAATTCTTCTGGGCTTTAATATGCTACTAAGGTTCATATATTGCTGAAGCTTGCATCACATCTCTAAAAGCAGAGATAGTAGTCACAATTAATAGAGATCACAATAACACTCTTGCATTTTTTGTGGAATAAAATTATACTCCCATAACCTATTTCCTGAAAAAATAAGGAATACAAAATAAATAGGTTGCTCTCAAAGTAATGTTCCTATTTATATCTATGGAAACTACAACAGATACAAAGAGCACAACAGGACTGTTTGAGCAAATTCTCAGCTACAGAACACTGTTTTTCAACACAGTAACCACCATTAACTATGCATTTTCACCTGCAATGAACAAAAACTTTTGTGCTGCACTCATACAAATCTGAACCAGTGGAGATGGCTCACTGTTGCTGTTGCCACTGCTGAAATGCATCACTCACCACCTCACTAAACTCACATTGTTTGATCTCCATAAACATTTAGCAAGTGTCCATGAATGTCAGTGGGTGCCATTTTTTAACATAAGGAGGAATTCAGTGACATAACTTTACTTCATGCATACTTCCATGTCAGACATCATTTTGTTAGGCTGCCCCACTGCTGCAACTTTCACATGGCAAGAAAATTTAACAGGATATTGATGGGAAGATTGAACCTCTACACTGCCATTCTGCCAACATGACCCTTTAATGTCATGGGCCATAATAATAATATAGGAGGCACTACTTTCAGAGCAAGCCTTGTGTGTTGAATTTAGATTCTTAGCAGACAGTGTTTGGTACAGTGCAGGGAAGCTTGTCTCAAAGTGAAAACGCAACTGAACAAGATTTCGCCCAGATGCTTCACAACTCCATCAGATTTTACAAAATATTTATAAAATTAAATAAATATAAGCAAAGAATATAGAGTTCCTAGGGTTTGTTTGTTTGATGATTTCCTTTACTCTGGTTTAAAGCATGCAGTTAAGACTTGCCCTGAAAGAAATTAGCAGGCAACCCAGACAAGGGCCAGTCATTTAATGAAATTCATTCTGTTTTGTATTGTGTACAGCTAGATGGCTAGGACCTTGTGACACAGTGTGGTCACAAGCTACAGGATAATAATCCTGTCACCTCACCAGGCTTTCTTGTTAACTGCTGTGAGCTTCCTCCACTTTCCTCAGAAACATTATCAAAAGGTTACTGTCACAAGAATAAGCTATTGTAAGCTGATAATGGGGAAGAAAATATATTAAACACTGCTAAAAATTGAAGTAGCCTCATTTTGAGAAAGAAAAATTCTTATATAGCTTTTCCTTACATATTAAATGATATGGATTAAAGAAATGATCAATTGATAACTATGGCATGAAAATATGCAGATACATACACATGTATACATACATGTATATTGCACATATTCAGGAAGCCCAGATAAAACTTTTTTTCATGTCACTAATGACATTACTCACCTCAAACGCAACGATTAGTGAATGATCTGATTGTACAGTAAGACCGGATATTTTTGGTTAGCAACTTCTCAGAATCTATGTATGATTTATGTTTCAAAGTGATTCAAAGATAAAGGTGCTAGTTAAGCTCCAATATGATTAAGAAAATTACTTCTAGAAGTTTTAAATAGTATTCTCATTCCTACCTTATTCATCCTTTATTTTCCCTCACCTGTCAGTGTCTTTTCTTATGATTTAAAGATCATGTGTTTTCTAGTAATAGCCAACTTAAAAAAAGTATCATAGTTGTTTACTACTCTTGATTAGAAGTAGGGCTATTCCTTTAGGACTTACCTTATCATTCACTACACTTTTTCCATCCCAGGCCCATCCTCGTTTTGTGAAATAATTTACAGTTGCAAATTCAATTAGTGCAGAGAATACAAATGCATAACAAACAGCAATAAACCAATCCATAGCTGTTGCATATGCTACTTTGGGGAGTGAATTTCGAGCACTGATGCTCAGTGTTGTCATTGTCAACACAGTAGTAACTCCTGTAAGGGGATAAAAAAAAAAAAAAAAAAAAAAAAACACCAACAATTTTACTTGGATTTTGAATGTTAAAGTACAAAACAAAACAAAGTGAAAATTTGTTTATCTAAGGTGGCGTCGTACTAAAGGCAGTGTCTGGAGTCGTTTTGAAGAATTTAAGTCCAAGATCATTATTTAAAAGTCAGTGTTTAAATTTAATTTAAAACTGTTTACAGATCTCTTTATTTACAGATACTCTTTTACACCCTTTTTTCTTTGGTATTTTAATAAGAAAAGTTTTATACAGCTGCCTACCAAATACCTGTTTTTACTGCAATGGCTACAAGTCTGGCATTCATCTTTCCAACAGTATATAAAATCTGACACTCTTTTCAGTAGAGATAATTAAATATATATGTTTTCAATTCAATTTCTTACCAATCAACCAATGACACAGTTGAAGACCTAAAGAGGTTAACTTTTCATTCAGATTTTCAGACAAGATTTTTTTCCTAGAAAACAGCATACTGATTTTAAGAGATTATTACAACAACTGTATATGATATGTGAGAAAATAAGACTTGATCCACGAGTGCTCTTCTTCATTGTAACAGTTGTTAAAAACACTTTACAATGCTTAATGAGAACCCAGCAGGAAGCCAGAAATTCTACAACAACAAAAAATAATCAGAAAAGGGATACTTCTGAAGGAAAGATTAGACCGTTATTCTGAATATTTTAGCATGAAGAAACTCACAGCCAGAAATGAAATCTTCATTCCTTAGGCAAATCAGTTCTTACACCCAAGGCTGAATCACACTTAGACAAACTAAACTATTCCCTTTGTGGCACACCATTACTTATGTTTCCAGAAAAAAAAGCAAGACAAAGTGAAATACTTAGCATAGATCAGCAAACTTGTACTTGATTGACAGGCTAAGGAGTTTCCACAGCAGTGAAATTAGTAACAGCTTCAACAACTGCAAACTCATAAAATTGTTGTCACAGGAGTCCCTACAGAAAAGTCACACTCCTTAAGTCAGATCCTCTGCTGTTAGCAATCTTTTACCTAGGTTCTGCAGGATCAACCTAGATGAGACTTTTCTTCTGCTAGAAGATAAACACTTTAACCTCCATGGAAGAGGGAAGAGAAGCAGCAGCTATACCTACTCAGACCTTTTCAGGCGTTGCAATTTCTATCATTCCTGTGAAGAATTTTCACCTCTGTGGTTGTTACAGAGGATGACAGAGCAAAGCTAAGTGGACTCAACCTGTGCTGCTCTCTCAATAAGTGCTTCCAGAGGTCATAATTCCAAAAGGAAGACAAGGCACAGAAACATCTGCTGATTCACTCAGTATCCACAAATTTAAGCAGACATAGTTCATTAATTGCTATTTTTTGGCCTGCACATATCAAAGAAGGGGATTTAGTCTGGAGTCAGTTGTGCTGTTGTTATCTAAAGCCTGTACAATGACAAGGAAGCACATTTTGTTGTATGGAAATGGGTAGACAATGTATTTTGTGAAGAATTTTTTCTCCTTTGACACGCAACATATGGCTTAATTATTTTCTGCACTTCAGGGAAAATGTAGTCTATCTATTCAAAATTATCACATGCAAATTTTAACACAGGTCTTGAGCTAGAGAGAAATAATTTTAATTACACAGAAGTACCAGTGAAGTGATTGTTTCTCAGAAATACAATGACCTTATCCATATGCAAATATATGCGGTTGATAAGGTAGTCTCCTGTTTAAGACCTACATTTTAGAATAAACTAAGCTTCTTGAAGATCCATTGTCTTCTTCAGAAATCTTAAGATTAACTGTTGACCTTTTTTAGTCTCAATTAAAACAACATGAATTTACATCGTGCATCTTGCTACCAGCTGACAATTTCTCTGCAAAGTTCAACAAGGCAAGCAACTTTGTGACTGTGTTTCAGTATATTGTCATACAGCTGGTATTTATTCCTTCATTCTCTAAATTTAAGCTAGCACATTCATTTAACCTGAATTGAATGGGAAAAAAAAAATATATGGAAAGTTTAGTCTGTGATACTCTGATCTTAGAAAACTCCAGAAATTTTCATTTCCTATTCTTCAGTCAAACAACAGATGATTTTGCATACTAGGTAACTTGAAACAACAGTAACTTCAAGTCATCTTTAAGAAAAAGGAATAAATGAAAATAACCTTTTCCCTATTGCTGCTTAGCAGTAACACTTATGAACTAAAGTTTTAATATAAAGCATTCTCCCTACAATAAGAGGCAATCAAAATATTAGAGGGAAACAATCTCCTACACTAAATCTGAACAGTCTAAATAATTTCAAAGGCTATGTAGTGACGGAATCTTACCTCACTATGATGAAGAAAGACTACACTTTATGTACAGGTTGAGAACTATCTTCTATAATTCCTCTCGTCCACACTGCCATCATATGATGGCACTGTGTCAGAAAAACAGGGGCAAGCACTATCTTATAAGATGCAACAAATACTCATCAGTTTGCTTTTAAAAAAGGTCAAGAAATGAAACCTTTAATAGATCATTTTGATAACATTTCTCTTCTCTTAATAAGATCAATCATTCTGTACTTGATGGCAAATATACTGTTGAGAAGGAAAGTTGTAGTAACACGAAGGTATATGCCTATGAATGCTAAAAAAAAAAAAAAAAAAATCTTTTAGCACTTCAGATTTATCCATTCAAGCTAAGAATGGAGCTGATTGCCTAGGATTTACAGTGGAGCTTTTGAAACCGCATCTGCTCACTGAATACAAGATATACATCTACAGGACTGTAAAATTGAACATCTCTCACTGACATTAAATTTGCATCTGTGAAAAATACCGGCTTTGACATGTTCTGGATCCCAGAATGCACAGATATTATTCAAGAATTGTTTAAAACTAGGCAGCTTCCTTTCAGCAAACAATGTCTATTGCTAAACAGTATAGGTAACAGCCAGACAATGACTGAAAAAGGAAACCCAAAATATACCTAACTGAAAACACAGTGAAATTGAAGGAGCTGGCACATACATAATGAAGTTAAATTCAGTGATGACGACTAGGCTCATGTTGATATATGTGTGCAAATTCAACCTATTCCTTAGCAAGGACAGGTTCTTTCAGATCCTAATTCTACTCCTTGTGTAACAAATTCATTTTCTAATTTGAACAGACTTAGTTGTCTAAATTATATCCTATCTGTATTGTATTGGAATGTAAATATCTCCTTTGAAAATGAATCCTACAAATCACAAAAAGGACATTCTGTAACAAAATAAGTACTTCAGCTTTTCAAATAATCTGCACAAAATCCTTAAGTTGTGTTTCAGATCTTAAAATACGCTGCTCTTTTCACAACTTCATCTTTTATCGCACTTGTTATATATAACAAAAAAAAGCTGATTTTTTTTTTTTTTAAGGTTAATTAGATCACTTAACCTGGTAAAAAAAAAAACTGAATAGGTTAATAAATACAAGAGAAAGTAATGTCTGATCTCTCTTTTATGGAAATAACTACTAATAAATTTTACTACAGTTTAAAAGGTTGGGGCACTAAACAAATGCAGATAAGCTCTGGAAATAGTGTGATATTAGAGTAATTTGACTACACACCATACTGTTTATGTGCATACGCATTACATGAGAATACAATACAAAACAACCAACAACCTACAAGCCAATTCCCAAAGCTGAATGGCAAGAGCAGTCTACTCCAGCTCCCACACAAGTCTCATATGATTATGCTTCCATTAACACACAAGCTACAGTCTTGGGATAGCACTGAGCTGGGAAGGCATTAGCTTGTTGGCAGCCAGCTCTGTCTCTAACCAAGTGCTACTGCTTATCATACATGCTTCCCATTGAATACCTCTTGAGTGTTATGTCTACGTTAACACAACTCCCCTACTAAGCAGCTATAGGATGAAAGTTCTGAGTGGAAGGTTATCTCTAAGGACACAAGATAAACTGTGGCCTCTGAAAGAAAGACAGACAGTTGAGGCTTCTTTTTTTTTAAAAGAAAATAGGACAAAAATACATGTATATACAGAACTGTTCAAAAGGCAGGGTCTACCTCATTCAATTCTCTTGTAAAAAATAACCACATAAGCAACCTGAACTTGTCTAAGGATCCTATTTCTGTATTTGCAGAATCAAAAAGCCTGTCTGTTTAAGGTCTAAATAGCTTTTTGTTTCAAAATGCATATTGATATAGATTCAGAAAAGTTACACCAAGAACAAACAGGGAAAGGGTTGTAGCAGAAGAATAAAATGAGAATAAAGTTTGAGTTCAGAACACTGCATATTGGAAGTGTACTAACAAAATAACACAGCTGTTATTTCAGTTCTTGCCTTGCTCACTTTGGGGATCATAGAATACACATCTTACTACATCTATTCTAATATCCTCATTCCTACCCTGAAGGAGTTAAAACAATACCTACTGTGCTAAGAAAGATGATTTCTTATTTTTCTGTGGCTTGCCTCGAATCTTGCAATTCAAATACATGTGATGTTTTTAAATGTTATGACCCATTGAAAATGAAGTGAAAATTCAATAACCTGCACAAGATTTGCTTTGCTAATATTGTTAATAATAAATGCAGAACAATAAAAACATTACTAAATGAAATAGATAGTAATCTTGCACTAAATGAAGAAATTATAAACCAGGCTTATTCCCTTTCATTAAAAACACAAACACTTTTCAAGTTTGTCTGTTATAGAAAACACATTCAATACTTATTTACTTAACAGTGATAAATTCTTTTTCTTCCAATAATTTAAAGATGAAACAATAGAGTATTAAGCCACTGTTCTTTTTGGACAGCTTAGGTCAAATATACTGAATAGATGCCATAAAGGAAAGGGATTAAGGAGCTCAACTATAAAAGAATACTCATCATATCAAGTCCATAATGTTAAACTACAGTTTGAAAGTACATCACAAGAGAAAATAGAAAGAATAATATCTTCTCTCAAACATAAAATACTAAGTGATATGTGGAGCTTTGAATAACTAGAGGTTACATTTCTTTGAAAGAGCAGTACTCAAACACTTAATCCTTCCCAGCACTTGGTAACTCTTAAGAAACTTCAAAAAAATCTCATCCATTCTTATAAATGATATATCAAAACTAATGCTTTCATCTTAATCATACTTTTAATATCTTTATAGTCAATGCAAAGATGAGTATCTTGCAAGAAACCACTTAATATAAAAATATTAAATATGATCAGTACAAATGTATAGTAAGCTCTCTTGCAAGTTTACACTTCATGCTGGAAGCACCTGATTTTACTATCTTAGCAGGATTTCTGTATAATTGGGTAGTGTCTAGCTGAAAGCAACACCCAAACAAACAACACCCTGAATGAATCCATGCAGCTCTGTCAGGATTAATTCAATGAACCAGAAAGCTTCAAGAAGCAACAGAGGAACTTTGTTATACAAGTGTGGATAACTTCACATTTTTGTAGCACATTTAGGCTGGAGACAAGAGGGCAATAGAAATCCCTGTGACAACTGCTGCCAGTAGGTATGGAGAAAGACTGGGGGATTCGCCTGGGGCTACATGATTAGAGCAACCATTAGCAGCTTACGCTGACAATCTCATTTGAAACAAAAAAATTAGAAAATAGCTCCTGCAGTGACATCCAACCCTGTGCAGAAGGCTAAGCATGTGGTACAACTGCTGCTCCATCAGGCAGAGACCAGATTCATCAGATGCTCAGTGCAAGCATCCAGGGTTTAAAGTGCCAGTCCAGGCTGGTCTCAGGTGGGGAATGAGGCTATAACTAGTGCTGAGGTGTATGCATGTTTGACAGAAATAAAATACTAGGATAGAAATTGTTATCTGCTCCCTATACCCATTGTGCTTAGTCAATATATTTTGGATTTTATGTCATGGGTGGCCTGGTTCTGCTCTTGTGGACATTCCACTCAGTTTTTCCAAGACATCCTGATACAGGCAAAATGATTACATCACATTGTTCATCAGTACATATTGTTCATTATCCAGAACACGCTTAAGTCTGATCCAATTAAATTTGCAGGCTGTTATACAGATATTATTTCTTTCCCCCAGATACAAGTTAAATAAAAAATAAAGACAGAACAAGAAAGATATATGCAGGAAGGGAGGTAAAGCTGCAGGAAAATTATCTTAGTGACTTGTTGCTGGTGATACTGTAACACTACATTTTAGGGAAAGAAGATGGAAGCTGTTTATAGACAAACCAGCTACAGTGTCCTAAAAGTATAGGAAATGGAACACAAAAGGACAAGGATGGAGGTATAGTATTTGCTATTGTACAAGGAAAGTGTAGGAAAAAATTCATTAAAAAGTGTGTTTTGATAAACGTAAGTGTACAAATTGACAGAAGAATTTGTAGAAAAAAATATTGTAACTGTCTGTTAAATGACTAGGAAAACATGGTAGAATTCTAGTGCCTCTAAAACTGCTGACCCGTTTCATCTGACTTCAATAAGGTTCATATTCAAACCTACAATTTTCATAATATGTTTTGTGGCATTTCCTCTACCAAGAGAGACTGTGAGTGCTTCGTTGTGCATGACTTATTTGAGTTTGGCGTATTTTTTGAAGACTGTGTGGTGTTTACTAATGATTAACCATAAGATTTTATACAGTATCTTTGGTAGCTGATTCCAAATAGGCATTATTTTTGTTGCACTTTTATCTTATTCTTTAAAAATCAGATTAGAAGAATTCTAAGTTGTATGTATTTAAAAAGACATTTGTTGCTTTGCTTTACTAAGGAAAAGAACAAAATCTTAATTTATGAAAAATGCTATCATACTTCACTACTAAAGCTATTCACTATCCTAAGGTACATTCCAGTTTGAATAAGTGAGAAAGATTTACTAGGCTCACAGAAAAAGATTTACTTTGAAGAACTGCAGTTTGCAAGTTTTAATGCATTCAAATAATTCAGGTCCTTAATTTGCTTAATTTACAAGCATACTTAGAAATGTACACATCTATTATGTATCAAAATGATTGAGTAATATCAGTGGAAGAAAGACATTTCAGAAAACAATGTAAATTAAATTTTAAATGGGAATTTCACAATTACATTCTATTTAATGGAAAATATTTTCACAGAAGAGAGGAAAGAATATAGGAACAGTTCTCACTTGCGCTGATTTCTCAAAGATTTGGTATTCCCTAGAGTTCTGTAAGATGCTGCTGAAAGTTATTTCAACTAAAAATAATGCCACGTTCTACAAAGTAAATTAAACAAAAAAAGGGCTCTACCAAGCACACTTCAAAAACGCTTCCTAACAGCTTCAGCTATTGCAAATAACACATGCCACTCAATGTACTCACCAAAAACTGTCCTGGCCGGTACAGATTCTCTGTTCAGCCAGAATGAGACTTGAGAGAGAATGACAGTCATGATACATGGGAGGTACGTCTGAATGACAAAATAACCAATTTTTCTCTTCAAGTGAAAATGAGCCGTCATTACTGTATATTCACCTAATGTGCCACAAAAAAAAAAAGTTTATAGTCTTCAGAAAGTCAGATTCTATAGTAAAATAAAGTTTGGCACATTTATACGAACCAAATGTACTGTAATTAAATTGAACAAAATGTACTGTGTAGTAGGAGGCATTCTACAGTATACAAGAAAATTTAAATTTGGGTAAAATTACATCTTATTCCTACTAAGATCCATGAAAGATCAGTTTTCAGGAACTTACATGAACTGTTCTATGTCTTGACAAGAATTTCGGTGCTGCAGGCTTCTTAATATAAGCAACCCTCTGCATTCACACAAAGCAGCCTAAGAACTCTGTCTACAGTCATAGAATCATCGCCTGACATATGTAGGTTCATAGTTTAGAGCCAAGTAGAATAATCCAACTATTATTAAATATATATCTTATTAAATATTATATTATTATAAATGTTTTCAAGAAAAAAATATGCTGACAGATAAAAAATGGTTAAAAATAGAATACTTTACCATTTAGTAGACAAAAAGCATTATTTACCATACAAAATTAAACAACCATCCAAGCCTTGGATTACAATTGTTAGTATTCAAGACTGAGTATTAAAAAAAAAAAAAATGTCACTGGGGAGCAGTTCACTTCTATTATTATTTGCTACTTTTTGACTTGAAAGAACTCACTGCTTTGAGTTATATGTAATAAACTACGGCTAATAACATTTTTCAGTAGCTTACCATTACTATAAGCCTACGCTCATTACAGCGAAGTGAGTGCTTTTTCTTAAAACTTTTTTTACTAACCTGTACTTGATTTAACTGTCTCTTTTCCAATTGTTTGGCCCAAAAGATCATACTGATTCAATCTTGAACCATCTGGTGCCACCTGTACAGAATCTGAAGCGTTATAAGTCCAAATATATGTCACTTCTGATGTTGTGTATGCATCTGTGGAAATAAGATATGATATTTTATCAGTTATTTTAACCAAACAAGTTACATCCAAATTCATCTACTTCGAAGAGCTACTTAATTACCTTTCAAAAGGAAACTTCAGAGAACTAAAATGTCTAGCAAAAACACCTGTATATTTTAAATAACTTTACTAGGGTTAATGCTTATGGCTGCATGGGATCAGGGCATGCATTTGTGTATTTATTAATCATGATTTGTATAAATTGCAAACAATAGTTCTTCCATACTGTCACAGATCCACTATGTATGAATACTAAAAGTCACAAAAAGTCAGGTCAGATGAAAAGAATGGTGATTTTTAACATTTAGAGTACACAATCTTTTTTAAAATTCATTTCTATACTGTTCTCACCTTCTATTTCCCTACTCTCCCCTTGGTAGTGTATCACAAATGTTTTGTTATTCATACCTGAGTATGGGGAAACAGGCTCTGTGACAATGCTCTTAAAATACCTGCAGAAGGTCAGTACCTTAGCCTCTTAGATCTATCTTTAGGGCATAATGTCATTAAGCAATCTGCTTCCTCATTACATTCATCAGAAAACATACATTTAATCCTAGTCAGTCAAAATAAACTAAAAAGGAAGCAAATCAGCACTGTATTTTAGATAGCATTAATGTCTCTTCAACAAGTAAAAAAAAAAAATAATGAATATATCTCACAAGTTTTTCCAATCTAATACAGTCATAAACAAATAGAGTATGAAAGGAAAAGGGTAAAACACTAACAGAAGAAATTGTGTGCTCATTTGATTGACTGAGACAAGTATATTTGAAACCTTATCCATATCTGCAGTGAGGTAAAAATAAAAAAAAAAGCAACATTTTTGCTGGACTGTAAACATTTTCACTTGAGAAATCCCTGCAGGCCTTGAAAGATGCTTATTCATTCAACTTGCCATCAACTGTAGGACTAACATAGCAGGCAGGCAGCACGCAGAGATGTTTAATACTTCCCTTCGAACTACCCATATTCCCACAAGAAACCCTCTACTTTAATGCAAATCATTAACCTTGCCAACTTCCAATTTGCCCCTATGCTCTCCACTGTTGGTTAGACTTTTTGATAAAGATGAAGAATGGCAATTTATTAAGCTACAGCTTCTTCAGTACATCCAGCTCAGCTTTTCTCTTGAGCACAAGAAAGAAACTGAGACAATCTTGCAGGCTGATGATCCTCTTAGCAATGTAAGATTAGCAGCATACACGAGGAGATATGACAAACATATACCATTGGCAGACTTGCTTCAGCTAAACCAAATCCTCAGGATTTTGGCTTAACCACTATTTATCATTTAAATTCAGTCCCAGAATGAAAGATGAAAAATGAAAGCCTAGAAATGAGTTCTAGTTAAAGAAGTGAGTGCTAAGCCTTTCAAAATGAACAGAAATAAGCCTTCACTGTGTGCCAACTGGCTGGAGCACAAGTGACTACAAAGAGAAAAGACAGCTTCCCAAAAATCACTTTTCTCACAGTTACACTTTCAAACCTGCTTTTTACTGGAAATGCAGAAAAACAGGAATAGAACAAAGAACAAATTAGTAGTGAAAACAAATAGAAAAGAAAAACAAAAAGCAAATCTCACACAAAGTCCAATATATCTATTCAGAAGGTTTTTTTTTTTTTACCTTAGCAGCGCAGATCAAGTCATGCTATGAAATAACTGCATAGCCTAAGTATCAGTTTTATAAAACAAGAATACCTATAATAATATCAGTTGTTTTGAGGCTACACTGAGTCTTTTTCTCCCTCATACATGTATCTTACTGTGCACATATATATAAATATTATTCATCAGTAGCTGGTTTTGGCCAACATTTCTTGTGTTATTTAGTTAAGTTGCATTATGTACTATAAATGTAATAAAATATTTAGTGGAAAAAAGGCTCCATGGCAAAACTATTATTAGTTTTCTATCTTTTATCTCAACAGTTAAGGCCTCCCTTTAGAGTGGCAGCATAATCAGAAACATAGACTTGATTAAATTTGCTTTTTTTCCCCTCCAAACTCCATAGAAATGGTACACACCAGCGCTATGGAAAGAATGTGCATAGTGCTCTGACAGCATTCATTTTGTGAATATCTTCTTAATGGTGGCCTATCACCTGTTTCACAACCTGTGGGGGCTACAGTAAAAATTAAAAGAGCCAGAATGTATTGGTATTACATAGTTTCCTTGAAAAAAGGATGCCATTTCCTGGGCCTGAAACAGAATATAGACTGCAGAAAAAAAATAATAATTGCAATGAAAAAAAACAGGAAATACATACAGCGCAATCCTAATTCACAAGGAAGAAAGTGAATGAATTTATATTGCCGTTAAAATAACAATACTGAGATCAAAGTTCACCTATCTAATTAGCCAATATGATAATGAATGATTTTTTTTTTTTTTTTAAATCAAAAGAAGCCATATGTTTTTGTCTTAACTAAAGAATGAAAAAGAAAACATGATTAAAAATAAGGAGGAAGAAAACATTTCAATAAATGAAGACACTCTTCCAAGTCTTTACTTGCTCTTTATTAATACAATATGTACATTCTACACAGCTTATGGGCACCTAGGTTTGTATTCATCAGTATGGTTAGCATTCTGGAATAAAAGCAGATCAGCACAGTGCTGAATTAGGTGCACAGTATTTACTGTTAAATTGTACCAAGAAAGTTTTAAAATACACTAAAAGACATAATAGCATAGATAAAAACAATTGCAATGTGTCAAGTTACAATTTCATTTAAAAAAAAAAAAAAAAAAGCACAACCTTGTGTTTTAAACCTCCCTTTAACAACTTATTTTTAACTAAAATGAAGGTTGAGCAATATTAGGTTTTCACTAATCAAAGACCATAATTCTGGTTATACACTTACAGCTGCCAAATTTCAGTGGGCATGAATGAGCATCCATAGGGAAGTCTTCTAAGTGCATTGGACATTCGGCTTGGACTGTAAGCCTAAAAGGCAAAAAGACCACTAAGCATTTAAGTCAGTTAGCAGGACAAGAAAATCAATTCCACAAAAATGAACAGTTCATATACTTATATATACACATACATATTTAGGAGATGAAACTGAAATGTTATATTAAAGTAATTTAAATTTAGATCAGCTCTTGCTTCCTCCCTTTTATGCGTTCCTTTGGAAAGCACTGACATATTACATCAAAAAATTAAAAGAGCCAACCTCAAAACTATGAGGACAGGACATTTAAATGAAAATATAAATTATGTAACTGAAGGTTTTTAAGAACTATCATTTTCTTCTCATAATATTCTGAGGTACATATGTGATTATATGGCTCTGAAAATATTACAAAACCACATAAAATGCAGTTGACTTAGCAAAAGACTGTATGCCACATTTCTTTTATCCTTTTTTAAGAGTCTGAATGTGAAATTGTAGGGGAAAAAAGTGTACTGTTTTAAAAAACTGCTGCTATTCATCCTGTTACTTGTAATTAGCATTTGTGTTTGTTTATAGGCATGACAACATGTTAACAGTGCTCATCTGTTGTTACAAGATGTTACGTTGGCTCATCTGGTGATAAATTCCCAGTAATATTGTATTAAATATGTGGATTAATACAGTAAAACAACTTCAAGCAGCTCAAACAAGTTTTGACATTTTTATTTTCCACTGTTTTTAGCTCAGTGAGTTAACTCAGCTTTAATTAATTAAAATTCTGCTTCTCCTTCCTATCTTGTAGGTTCCCTTTGGGTTGAAATTTTTCCTGCTCTTTATGTTGTTCTTCATCCATCCATCCATCTTCAAATATCAACTACATTTTCCTGCACTCCCAATGGTTCACGGTCATTGTATTCCCAATCAGATTTTCCAGTTTTTCCAACATGAACTCAAAACAAATAGAAAGTGTTCAGTGATTCTATTTGGCTTGATCTACTTTCTTGTTATTAAAGAGAAGAATGGTTTCAAACACTGTTGCTTACTTTCATAGAATGTAACTAGAGTATATTCTGAAGGAAGTGAATTTTAGTCATTTCATAGAGAAACAATTAGAAATATTTGAGATCAATTGTATAAATGGAGATCACAGTTTACTTCTTGAATACCATATAATATGATTTGCAGCCTACCCTTCAACATTCAGTACAAGGGCTTATTGGTTATGCCTATACATACATACCATTTATAACACTTATAAATTATTTTTCTGACCAAATGTACTATATTTACCAGCCAGGTGCTAGTCATTTCCAGAAGCAAAAATGAAAACTTTAAATAAAATCCTGTCATTAGATATATTTAAAAAGTTATTGAAGTGTAAAGTACATTTTCTGCATAGTTCTTGTTTTAGGAAGTATTTAAGGACACAATGCAGAGTGATAGGGAAGAGACAAATTCACTTTTCTTTTAATTTTATTTAAAAAAAAAAAAATAAAAAAATGTCACTTTAGGAAGTGACTGGAAATCCTCAGATTTTTCCCCACGGGAATTTGGTAGGGCTTATCCATGAAGATAATGATGCCAATAATCCAGCCAGAATACCTCTGCACCAATGTGCAAGCATAGGAAATAAGCAGAAAGAAATGGAAACCATGAAGCAGTTAGAAAACTATGACCTAACTGATACCACAGAAACCTGGCAGGACAAATCTCACAACTGGAATACTATAATTACAGGCTTTAATTATGAGTTTTAAAATACACTAAAATATACAACAGAATAGATAAAAATCAGTTGTAATGCATCAAGTTACAAATAAAAAAATTTTTTAAAAATGGGCTGCAATATTTCAGAAGATCTAGGCAGGGCAGCAGGGGATGAGGAGTTGTTTTTTGTGTTAAGGAGTGGATAGATTCCAAAGATATGTCTCTGAAAAAGAGCCATGACTATATTGAGAGCTTGTGGATTAAAATTCAGGATAAGACCAATTAAGGATGTCTGGTGGTCAGGATCTACTAAAGACTGCCTGGCCTGTTTAGCCTGTTTTATGAAGCCTTCTTGCTTCAGTTTGACCTCACTGGGGACTTCCAGTACCTGAAGAGAGTTTATTGGAAAGCATAGTATCAACTTTGTCCATGGTTGGATAGTGATAGGACAAGGAAGAACTTTACAAGAACGAGATTTAAACTAAAAATGAGGAGATTTAGGATGCAGGCTAGGAAGACATTATTTACTGAGAAAGTGATAAGGTACCCATACAGGCTGCTCAGAGATGTTAAATGTCCCCTCCTTGGAAGTTTTCAAAGCCAGGTTGGATGGAGGTGTGGGGCAGCCTGATCTAGTGTTTGGCAACCCAATCCACGGCAGAAGGGCTGGAGCAAGGTGAACTTTGAGGTTCCTTCCATCCTAAGACATTCTGTGATTATGATTTATTTTCTTGTTTCCAGTGATCTCAGTAATAAATCTGCCTAATGGTTCAAGCAGTCTATTGTTGTGTGCTGCAACAGACCGAAGTTATACGCTAGTCTAATTGTTCTGAGACAGCATAAACGCTTAAGTATCCTTAGCAGTTCTAAAACAATTCCCATCTATAAGCTTTAAAGTGTTTTATGCAGATTGTCTGTATCTTTTAATATGTTACGTGTTCATGAGAACTGAGGAACACATAGAAAACACTGAGCTATTTGAATAGATTTGTAACAGAATCAGAGAAGAAGTTCTCCTGGTGTTTTGTTATTGGGTTACAAACTAAAAGACATAAGAATCTTCCTGGAACCTTACATAATTGATAACTGGAAAAATTGCATCAAAAAATAGCATGAGCAGAGAAAAAATAAAAATACATACCTCATGGTGTACAAAAGAGTTCCATCATCTTGGATTCGTAGAAGCTTGTTAGGCATTGTCATGTTATGAGCAACCGACTTCTTCCCATTGTGAAAAAACGTATCTGGGGTCCAGATTTTGCTGGCCATTAAATTGTTCAATCGAAGAATATTCATTGGGCCCTTAAATTTTAACCGCTCATCTTTCCATCTCTGACGGAAGAAGACATCTATTGTGTATTCCTATAATGGAATAAAGATGTGTGTTTGTTTTTTGTTTTTTTTTTTTTACTATGAAAAATTAATCTGCATTTGAGAAACAAGTCAGAGAAACACTGGTTGTAAAATTCCTTCAGCAAAATTTTGTCAAGGCAGAGTAAATATCACAAAATTTGATGGCTGTGTCAAACCTTTTCAGTACTTAGATTTCTGTACGTGAAACATATAGCACACATGACAAAGGTAATTTCAATTAAATTAATTTAAAATAAGTAATAAAAAATAGGAGAATATGATGTTCATGCAGCAGATGCATCTGCAGGAGAGTGATGGAGCATTTTAAGTGCATGGAAAATACCAAAAACTGAAAGGAAGAAAAGCAAGGTTATTAATGTATGGCACAATATATGCCGGTAGATTGATATAAAGAACAGTGTTCCAAAAAGAGAAGCAAGATCTGTAAATGTGTACATTTTATTAGCAAAAGTATACATAAGGAGCAAATGAATTACAGGTGGCCTACACTCTATCTGCTTAACTCTAGTGCCTAATCTTGAGAAGGAAAGAGAAAAGGATGCAAGCAAAACAGACTGGTGACCCGGATCAAATGATTGCACTTAGGTATTCCATTTGCTGTTTTTTCTTTGTCTTCTAAAGAAAAGAGCAAAAGACACCACACTGATGATATAGGTTCACAAACTTTAAATTTGAACTGTAAATGGCTTTGTTTGCTAGTGTCAGCACAGCATATAAATTGGAATTCAAAGATCTTAAGCTTTGTTGAAGTTTAACTGTGTTCTGGGTTCTGGCAAGTGTCACTTTGGAACAATTTCAATTTTATTGGACAAGTGCAAAACGGACACATTTTCAAAACATGATTATATTCCAACAGCCTGTACCACTGCAATGAGTCACAAGTTCTGACAAATTTTCATCAATATCAAATTTTCAAGTTATTTCAAAGCAGAAGTGTTTTCAAGGAACTTATCAAGTTCATACCACCGTTTTCTGTCTCCCTTGCGTGCTGATTAACAAAGCTTAAGTTCTTTCTCAATCATATTGTTTTGCAAACAAGTGCTAAGCAGAGCGCGAGAAGCAAAAGCTTTTCTCATCTTTTCCTCTGTGAGCCCAGAAACTACAAGGACTTTTTCCAAGACAGGGACAGAATCTAAGAAAAGCACATGGAATAAAGGAAAGAAAGTTCAGCTATCTGAAAGATCATAGCAAGGGAAGGAGAGAAAGTAATTGTAGTTAAAAAAACTGTATTAGGTTCATGGAAAGATCCTTTGAGAATGATATAATGGGATGCTTATAAAGTCACCTGAAAAAACTCTCAATTTATATCTATATCTAGAGGCCTTCCATTACTGTAATACAATCTTGTGTTTTTCTAATTCAAATTGTTACTCAGATATTAAACAAACCTAACACCACAATACACCAAAAATAATTTCTTTGTATTAACATAAATGGCAGTTGTTGTCTACACTAGTATTCTAGTAAACATATATGTAAACAGGCACTACTTCATGACAAATAATTTCCTTCTCCACTGTATACCACATTTAATTGTCCTGTACTATTTGCTAATTTGTTGTTTTATTTGCTAACTATCCTGTGACCTGAAATCCCATTTACAGATTCTAAATAACCTAACAGTTCAATTACATATCAAGGAAAGTTACTAATCATCTGAAATCTTGGAGGATAAGGAGCAGCAGAAACTGCATACTTGAAGCAACAGACAATATGTGGAATCTGGCTAGAAATCTGTTACTTCAAGTAAAAAAAAAATTGCCCTAAAATCTTCCTTATCATATCTGTTTGAGAGGCTTTACCGGTGAAATCATTGCTATGCATGAGAAGATTGATGTTGGAGGTATACAGAAGAGGAAAGAAGAGCCTGAGGGAGCAAAGCTTTGAAATTCCACTAAAATTCAAGAGAATTGAGTAATAAGTCCTAAAAGATCCTTTGAAAAATAGCCCCTGCACATAAATGTTTAGAATATAAATTTTTATAATGTCTCCAATAAAGAATTTCAAAGGTTACACTTCCTCACTGTCTTCCACCATATATATAAAGAATTACTCAAAGATAAAAAAAAGCAGACATGAAATGCCACTAAATCAAAACAGCAACATTTCAAGAAAGCACATCTGATGTATAGCCATAGCTTAGAAAGCAGAACAAACAGGAGAAAACATGTTCTGTGGCCTTGGAAGATTCCAGTTATAAATCCTAACTCATCTACAGGTAATTCTGCTCTCTGAGAATTTTTCTTCTTATCCATAGTGGAAAACATTATTTGACAGAACCTGTGTTGTTCTGAGAAGATGGAAAAAGAGTTATCCAATGTTTTGTGTGAATCATCAAAAACATCAGCAATAAAATCTCATTTTTCTTTCTATAGATCTCAATGCATTTTGTAAAGAAAGTTGCAGATAGGAAGAAAAATTGAGGCAATCAAATGAAATGGTCCCTGTCCATTTACACTATGATTACAAAAAACAACACACATACATTTTGCATCCTAGTGCTATATTGACTGATGCCTATTCTGTTCTACTTATCTCATGAATACCTCTACAATAATTACCATGCAAAAAAAAAAAAAAAAAAAAAGAAAAGAAAAACAACAAAACTCGTAAATATTTTGAATCTAATCAATAAAAATATCAATATTTACCAAAAGATACATACTTAAAGGTTTTGTACCACTTTCCTGTCCCACTTATGTATCTCTTTTTGGTAAATGCTGCATTGGGCAACATTTGAAACTGCATGGTTTTTTGGTAGTTCTTTTCTTTTTAACCCATAACATCCCTGTTAAAAACATAAGTGACTTCCTAACTGACATTGCATTTCAAAGATACCTATATTCATTTTTAAATAAATTTAAATACTGTCTGCCTTTAATACTATTTATAGAGTCATATTTCTAGGGAATTGTAGCATGATCTTCCTCAATTTGAAGAACTCATTTCATGTCTTTGATTTCTGCTCCGTCGGCCAACTACAGTCTTTTTTGTCTAAGCATTTAAACTAAATGAAGTATTAGAAATTCTGTGGAAAAAAAAAAACAAAAAACACTTTCAACCAGTTTAAATCATAACATTGAGGAAAGATGATGTCTTCCTATTCAAATCCATTTATGAAAACATGCTTCTCTGAACAGCTTGCTCTCAATTTCCATAGACCTGATACAGAACAAACTCTGAGTATAAAATAAGCAGTGTGGAGGGATAAGACTAATGGGAAAGATACAGATTGAGATAACTTGAAGTCTGCAACTTATTATTCGCAGTACTGAAAATACGAAGATTTCATATTACTCTATTTTTGTTGTTCAGATACGGAGAAAGGGCAACCCTTAAACACAATGAATGCCTGGTGCCAGGGGCAGAAATTCAAACTGGAGTTACACTAGGAACTAATATCACTAGCTGGGCACAGTATCAGACAAATAAATCTCCAATACTGGTCTGCTCAACAGAATACTGCACAAGAAAACAGTCTTGAAAACAGTCTTTCCCAGTAGGAAAAAAAAAGGTAGAAATTATGCAAGCCATCATGTGAGATTTCCATTTATAATGTCTCCAATAAAGAATTTCAAAGGTTAAATTACCTATGGCTTAAATTACCTATGGCTCAAAATTACCTATGGCTTTAACTTGCAAAGGCCACAGTCTTTGTCTACAATAAAAAGGAATAAAGCTATCCATTTACTGATTAATTAAAAGACAACTTAAAGGCTCTTGATAGCATAGAAAACCAAAGGTATTTCCTGTTTTGGCCTTTCGTTTAGACTTTTTTTTTTTTTCTTCTGATACTGAACTAAAGTATCTACAGTAAAAATGATTTCAATATATTTTTTTAAACCTTTGGGAAAATATTTCACTTAGAAACAGCTAAAACTTCAAGTTCTATAGAAAAAAGATCTGAAAAACAAAACAGAATAAGGAAATCGGAAAAATGTGGTCTGGAGTTCAACCGCCTCTCTGAAGTACTGTCCTCAATAGTAGTGAAATGTTATAACAAACTTGGTCATCTCTGGCTTTGATCTTCAGCCTTCATTAAAATTTATGAGCTGACTATAATTGAGAAGCAAAAAACATTCACTGAAAGTTTAATTGCAAGCTGACAACACTACATTTTGTACTCAATAGAACCATCTCTTTGAATGCAGTGAAAACTGAACAAAAATAATAAAGTGAAAAACTAGATGTCTATCAGCAAGACATTTAGGAAAAAAAAAATTGTGTAGAAATACTTAATGATCTTCGTGGGTCCCTTCCAACTTAGGATATTCTATGATTCTATGAAAAAGGGAAAAATACAAACATAACCGCAATAAACAAAGCTTTCCTAGTACAACAAAAAGCTGAGGTTAAAAATTGAAACATAGTACTGCAAGAAAGCCTGTTAATTTTAACACTCAGACAAAACTGATTTAGGTCCTGTCATCTACTAACTGTGTACCATAGAAGTAGGAAAGACAGTTCCCAGTGACAATTAGAAAGGCTGCTATGAGACAGTACTTTAAAAAAGTTTACATAGCATTCTGCAAATCTCACATAAAGGCTCTCAGTGGCTGTATGCTCTCATACAGCAAGTACGGTTTGAGGAGCAAACATTTTAATTTATATTTTATTCTCTCAAAGAGATCAGCACTTGTATGGCTATATTGGAAATTTTAGAAGCTAAAATTTGAGATTAGTCTGGAAGGAAAGTAATTCTAACAAAAAGCTGTAGAAGTTATATGATTACAGTGCTAAAGTCATAACTATAAAGCTATGCCAATCTACCAGATTGGATCTAAAATTATTTACTAAGTTTGGGGAAAAAAAAGAGAAACTATTAGTTTTAATTGCTTAAATTATTAACATTTTGTCATCCTGAAAAACATATTCCAACTAAAGTTACCCTTCAGTTCAGAATTCTCAAAAATGAAAGATTTTAATTAAATTGCAGATGCTTTAGTTAGCCACTTCAATCATAATTTAACCTTATAACTCTTAGAAAATTCAGAGAAGCTTTGTTTTTTATGTTTATTTTTTTGTGTGTGTTTTTATATAATGCAGCTTTCCTTCTCTCAGGCTAATGTCAAAGTAAATTTATATCACTGATCTGGTTGGAAGCCTATAAGACATAGCATCATAATTCTGAAATATTTTAGAGAAATAACAGCTCAAGACAACAGAACAGTGAAAATTAAACTTACTAGATCATGATTAATTTCTTTGCCTTCCTTAATTCCCTTTAGTCTTCAAAATGAAGTAAAAAATTCCTGATGTATATTGAGATTTTCTTCAACATTACATACTGTAATTAATATACGATAGCATTTTTCTAATACAATTATTGTAGTTACAACCATATTTTAGCTGTAGCAGCTCATTTGAAGCGCTGTTTGCAAAAGAGTCCTGGCCAAGACTCAACAGATTTGGTAGCTGAGTAGCTTGGGGAGAACAGAATGTAGCATATTTTTTCCCCATTTAGACAACATATTAATCCATGATGAGGATTTTTTTTCCTTTTTTTTTTTTTTTTTTCCAAACCTCTAAACGCATTTGCAGAATAATCTCAGCTTCAGACTTTACCTCCTGAATTTATCAACCACAACATCAGCTAGTCTAAAAACAGTCAGAGATCAAATTTATCTGGACTTAACTACTTTATGGACTGGAAAAATACGGATAATTTGAATGAAATCCTACTTATTTTTCCATTGAACAATTTAGGAGGAAGCCTTAAAAATTAAAATAGCATTCCCAACATTTACAGAAGAAAAACATCTATAAATGTTCACTACAGTAGTTAACATTATCAATTCAGTAAAGCAATATCTAAATGAAAGAGTAATCATTGTACCAACATTACCTTCACATCTGACAGTATGTAATAGTTTGGAAGTTATTATTTCAAAACTTGACTGCCCACATATTTCAAAGTGGTTTAATAATTATCAATTTACCAAGTTAAACTAACCCTGAAACTTTTAGTAGTAGATATTAAACTGCTCTTACTTACCTATCAACAAGAAAGGCAAGAGCAGATAAATGAACTTTCTGATTACACTGTCCCTCCCTTCTTTCCTATGAGAGGTGTTATATCCATGAAGATCTTCCTCACTAGTGCAACACATTCTCCTAATCCATGTATGACTTGCAGTGAGTTACAACAAACCCCTTGCCTCAGAGCTTTTTCTCTATTGCTGTTTTCACAAGAAATTTTGATCCAGAGAAATATTTTGACAGTTTATTCCTTTATAATTTCATAAACTTCATTTCATTGGCCCTGCTGACACTGCTAGACCTAAATGACTATGAAAAGCCTAAATACTCAACAAAAAATAATACACACTTGGTTTGAGGCTGTTGAGTTCAGAAACACAAGTTTATCTGGCCTGGTATTCGCATGTATTGTCATCACAAATTTCTGCTTAAATTCTGGATTCATGAAGTGAAACACTGATAACTAAATTTATATGAATTCCACTGTTTTGGTTGATTTTTTCATATCACTAGGTTACTAATGTTGCAGATCAGATCTGTAAAACTGAGCTGATGAGCCAACTGTCAAGCATTATTTTGAGAAAACTTATTACAAACTATCTTCAGTCGGGTCATGCAGTAAGTGTGCAGTTCAGTTTCATCCAAGAGGAATTTATTTCAACTGCATCAAGATTGTCCCAGAACATGAACCAAAGTACAGCCAATTAGAAAATTCATTGATCCAAAACTAAATAGTTAATAACAATGTATCATGTAAGGCCTATAAATCAAGTTTCAACTTTAGAACTTCTGGAATCTGGCACTTCTGGGCTTCAGAAAAATTATTCCCAATTTGCCCACAATTAGTGAAAGTCAGATATAAGTTTGAAAGCGATTTTATAGTATATTTACTTTTACCACGGATACAAAAGATTCAGAAACTCACCATGTCTGTGTCTGAAACAGGTCCAAAACTGGTGACATATATGTTGGTGAAGACTTCAGTAATACTATCTGATATAAAAAGAAAAAACAATTCAATCACTTTTACTCTATAGTAATTCAAACTCTCTATACAAAATTTTCAGACATTTTGAGAAAGTTTCTGTCCTTATTTTCTTCTTTTAGCCAGTATCTTGTGACAAACACTGGGGGTGTCTACCCCATGGAGTTATACTGCAGTTACAAAGAGGTTATAAGAGAAGAATTCGCACACCAGAGCAGTATATTTCAATTAAATTGAAATATAAACCACACACATTTCCCATTTTTCTAGCAGCAAATGTAACTACACTGTCTTGGACTTAAGAAGGTAGTACAGTTCTAAACACAAAGCGCCTTTGTTGCAAAGGTATTATCTCTCTCATTGCATATCATTCATATTAAAGTCTTTCTGATTCAAAGTTGTTTTCTTCATCCTGAACAGTCTTTTCAAAGCTAAAGTGTAAAACTCAGCAGTGTCCTACATTTTAATTGGGTACATGTTTAACTGGTATGTTTTAACATAATAATTTCCCTTGATACATTATGCTCCTGAGACATTGTTATGATGCTCTAAATACTATAAATAAATAAGTGTGCTTCCCAATCATTGGAGCCAGACAGCCATGAAATCAAAATATTAAATATTGTACTGCAGGGAAAAAATAATTGCTGAGCTTTCTGTCGTCAGTTTTCAATTAGACTCAAAATTGAATGGTATTCACTAAGAGGGACAGCACAAACTTGCAGGAAGTTTCTCACAGCCATTGCCAGCTACTGTCTGTATTCAAGAGGGTCAAGACAAGAAATTCTCTGCCTTAAAGCCAGTTACTAGTTGGATAAGGAATATTTGAATTCATTTAGACTTTGACAAATTCGCAAATGAAAATTTCCCATTCCTAAAAATAATGTAGCTGCCTATTATCTGATCTTGCTATTTTTAATTTTCCTTCCCCAAATAACCTATCTTGCAGGATCCCTTCTGCTTTTTAAGCATATAAATAAAGACTGACTCTTACTGTGTATAATTCACACACTCTGAAAGTTCAAAATGCAGAATTCTCCTGCACACCTGCAAGATGCCTATTTGTGTGACAGAGACGTCAGTAATCCCATACAGAAACTGAGTTGATTTCTACTCCAAAAAACTTAAATAATTTAGTCAATGGACAACAGGAAGTGCTGGGTCTGCACTGTTTTTAATATTCAACAAGGATAAGGAAAACGTCTGAAATATAATAGCAAAACCACAGGTATAGTTCAGAAGACTAGTGACCATATGATGCCAGTGGGACAGTCTCCAGAAAAAGGATCATTCTCTCCAAATGGTTACTTGGCACAGGCAGACAAAATAGAAAAGTGACAAGATAAACTACTCTTCAGGGGGTAAACCAGTGCTGCAGACACTAGCTGTGAAATTTGGCCTGTACTGTAATGACAACACTATCCTAATTACAGTTCCATGAAAAACACTTATGTTACAAATATATCACCAACAATCAAGTATCCCAGCAGTAAATAACCAAGACTAAATTCAATTACGCTCATAAAGTAGTAAGGAACTTTACCAAAGGCTTTAAATGCACTTGGCAAATCTGAATCTGCCTCCCTCCCTGAAAAAGAGTTATGGCTGGAAGCACGGTCCTCTCGCAATCCTGCTCTAATGCAAGATGTTGTTGCTTGCATCTGGCATATTATGTCTTTACAATTGGTATATAGTATATTAAAGGACACAGGATCCTCATGTTGCCCCTGCATTTTAAGTTTTAATTAAAAAACGATAAAACACCAACATTCCATATTCTCACACATAACACACATTACTTCTAAACACTTCTGGATCGATCCTCCCATCAGAATTAGGCAAAGACAACAGAGTTAAGAACAAACAAATTGACTGCAGTTGTTGAATTGCTATTACAACAGCCTGAAGACTCCTCTTGTTGGTATGCATTAACCACTTTAAATCAGGGATCTTAACTATCTTTGGATTCGAGGATGTATGACTGGGAGAGCGGAAGAGAAATGGATTAGGGGAAAGAGGAGACATTATCCAGAGATTCTTAGTTATAAGAACTTCATTTGGAGTTATCATAATTAAGATTAGCACTTCAATGCATATAAAAAGAACTGGGGCAAATTCATCCATGATAGCCTCATAAATTAGAATTAATGCAAATTAATCATAGCTGTTTTTTCTGTCCCCAATAACTGCCTTAAGTCAGCATAGCTCCAGGTAGTGGTGACAGCAGTAAGTTCTAGTGCAACCAAATGTTCTCCCCTGAAGTGAGTATTTATCCTAACTGCAGGTACTTCACCAGGCCACCTTTTGTCAGGGGCAAGAGAAGCTGAAAAATAAGAACAGGTGGGAAGATGGAAAACAAAGAATATAAAGAAAACGGAACAAAGGAAGGCACAAGAAAAGAAAGGACTAAAGAACAGAAAAGAACTGGCTGATTTTTATTTCTTCTTCCTTTTCTCTCTCTTCAGATTCTGCATATTTCGTGTTTCTATTCATATCTTCCACATACAAGGAAACTGTTTCTTAAAGATGGAATAAGCAGAAGTATAACTATTAATGAATAACTCCATTTATGATCTGTTAATATTAGCAATCTGAGCTTTGTTTCTTCATTGTTAGTTTCCTTACTGTTACAATAAAGATTCATTTGAATTATAAACACAAGCTCATTGTTTCATAATCATTCTCTTTGAAGAAAGAAGTGAATCATTTTCTGCAACAGATATTCTAGATTTCACTTTGAAAAAAAAAATGAAGTCTGTACTAAAGCATACCATTTGTCACATCAGTAACTTACTGAAAATAATTCCCAGAAAGAAAGTACAGTTTCAAAAAGACTTAAGGTTGAGAATTCATCCAGTAGGCAACACAGCTACAGGCTTTTTATAACTCATATTCTGTTAAGAACAATTAAAGTCATCACAGTCCCTAGTGATCAAACAGTTCTGGATCAAGATTATTTCTACAAAAGTCAAAGGAATGTACTAAGCTAACAATCATTCAATGCAACATGCACTTGTGAACAAGTCTATTTTTGCGAGAAAAATTAAGGACAAGGTCTGTTCACAATAATTTTTTTCTTTAATCGATATGTTAACACATCAGTAAAAGCTTGGTTTCCAAGAGCTTGTAAATCGATGGAACCTTAGTGCTTTTGAAAAACAGCCCAGCTTTTGAAGACAAACTTTTTTCGGAAGAAGGGATGGATAACTCATTTATACTTGTGATCTCTTAAGTTACTCTGAATTTGTTTCCTTTGAAGGCTAAACAAAGAACAAGGAACAGGATTGGGTAAGAATAGAGTTTTCACATCTGATTTTTCCATTAAGGAAAAAACTATCAAGCACAGAATAAGACATATAGATACTTTTGTCACATGGAGTGCTCTGAAATTCAGAAAATATAGCTTGGCTACAGTACGGATGTTTTTACCTTTAGCAGTTATAACTGTTGAAGGAGAAATATAGCTTAGTTTAGGCCAGTTTCCCAGAAGATAAAAGCCAAAAATAAGCAAGCTGTTTCAGATGGTTCTCAAGAACTGGTTTTGGTTGATTCTCTTTACTTACTTGATCTGTCACGCTACCAATATTGAAACAAATGAACGAATAAGAAAAGTATTAAATACACCAAACTACAGATTTATAGATCCTTGTCTCCATTTAGCTAGTAGGTTTGTGTGTTTGAATGACATTTAGTATTTTATAAATATTTAATTATCATAACCTCTCTCTGAAGATGGTAATTCTATTTTCTGCATTTTCTATATACACTTTGGAAATTGAAGCAGAAAGATTAAGCAACGCATAAATAATACGACATAGAGGATTTTACCAAATCTGAAGTCAGTCGTTCCACATTAAATATCCACACTGGAAAACACTAGCATCATTGACTTGTCAAAAATTATAAGAGTTCAGAGCTTAGCTGGATTTGGTATCAGTACCTTTGTCCACTCCACTTTGCCAGATCTCCATCTGTTGGGATACCCTTTCTCATGGAATGATTTGTTACTCAACAGATGAACTGAAGTAGACCACCTGGCACCAAATTTGCCATGGTTATATGGAGATAGTCAGAAAAGTCATATGAAAAGATCCCTCATCAGCATTTACTGATTTCTAAAAATTAGAAATTTCCACAGAGGCAAATCTGTTATGAATTAGTTCCTTTGGAGCACCACTTACCAGGCAATTTTAAAAACTTTTCTGCTTTCTTCCCAATGTTCACTCTCAGCTTGCTTTCATCACAGATAAACAGTGTGATGGAGGGTAGTTATTTAGGATTAGATAGTGTAGTTAACTGAATGGGCTGGGGCAATCGCCACGGTCGACAGGGGCCCCCTGGCCCCTGGGAAACCATGGCAACAAATGACTTGAAGATAAGAGAGAAGAGCAGAATAGACCAAATAAGGAAGAAACAAGACATGCCACATGTCCATTGGTCAGGTAGTAGCCCTAAGGCATGGGGAAAGCTTTAAGAAGGGTATGCTCCCTGCAATAAATGCCATTTTACCGCTCACCATATTGGTGTCATGAAAAGCGTGTGAAACTGGCCGGGGCTGTCGGAACACTTTCACAGGGAGACTTCAATCAGGGTCGCCGAAACTAAGGCGACAGATAGACCTCAGCTTTCCCATTCCTGAAGAACTCTAAAGACAGAATTATTTTTCTTGAAACAAGTTTCCTAAATATTTCTCACATTTGGGAATAATCTGTGCTCTTCTCATTCGTCCTCTCTTAGACACCAAAATAATTTTCCACAGGATCAAAATATGTTTAAAATAAACTGAGTGTGTTCATCTTGAAGCCTTCAAACTGAATCATCAGCAAGGTCCCAGTGTTCCTTCGCAAGAAATTGCATTATCTATTAATACGTAGAGTTTATCTTCACAGGAAAGCAGGCTAGTAGATTCAGCTGGAATTTTTTATTTATTCAAACTTTTAGTCAGTAGAACTAAAACCTTAAGTTCGAGATTTGGACAGCTAAAATAAAAGCCAAACTCCTCGTAGTAATCAAAAATTATCAAAAGTACTTCTTGGTGGGACTCATCTTTTATAATGCGCATATGCAGCTCTAATGCATAGCATGAAAACATTTCTCTCTTTAAAGCATTATTTTAAATTTAGAATAAGTAATACCCAGGAGAACACTGAAAGACTGTAATTGAAGGGCTGCTACAGCATGTGAAATGAAACAGTTCTTTAATTACGTTGACAAAAAAAAAAAATGAGGTCAAGTTGGAGTGCTATGGGAACCTTAACTGAGGATTTCTGAGTTTTTGTGGAAATGCTGCCAAAAGGTTGATATTACTTTAATTATTTTGCTATTAAAAATATTTAACTAGAATTGACATTGTTCTGACATTGTAATATGGTCTCCAAGGACATGGTTGGCAGTGTTGCCCAAAGGCTTTGAAATTGTCATTCATAATACAAATCAGGAATTGTACAGGTGAAACAGATAGAGTCTTAATTCATCAGACTCTGCTTGAACTCAATGAACTGCCGTTATCTGACAAGCTCTTTAGTGTGTCTGTTGACAGCTGAAGTCACTCTCTGGCTGGCAGAGAATAAGGGGGTCAGAGAAGGTCATGCAACACGAAGCCATGAAAGCAGCAGCAAATTCCTCTGGAATGTAGATATTTTAAAACACTGTTCTACCAGTTCTTGTTTTTGTGGGTGGTTTTTCTGGTTTTTTTTTTTTTGTTTTTGTTTGTTTGTTTTTCTTGGGGGGGGAGGGGTATTTCTATGGCAGTTTTTTCTATCCCACTACTCAGCATCTCCATTCATTATCCAATGTTAAATTACAGTTTCAAAGCTGCACAGTCATACATAAATACAGCTGCAATTTGAAAACTAAAGTAGATTTTGTAAAAGGAGTAACTTCATTTCTCTCCTTGATATGACCACTTCCAAGATCCTCACTCTATCCTTGATTTACTGGAAAGACAATTTCTTAACCTGAAATAAACTTCTATTTCAAATCTCATCATTAACAGTGCTTACCAGCAAGACTGAACAATACCCCTAAGAGCTACTGTTATAACAGGTACATATAAGTTACTCATGAAATGCACACAACATGAAAAGAAGGCATATCTGCAATTCATATAATGAGCTATTATCTCCACAGTCAGGTAACTTTTCAAATTTGTCCTATCTGTAAGATACCAGTGTAAGTTACATGAGCACTGTTTCTACCTATCAAAACAAAAACTTCTATGAATAGAAAACTTAGATCTAAAACAATATTTGAGGCAAAGTTTTAACTTCCTTTACAGTATTAAGTTTAAACATTATAGGATTCTAACTCAAGTTTTAGAAAGTCACTTGTGGATAGGGTTGAAGACATAACTTAGGCACCTGTTTATCTCTTTAAGCATATTGGACAAGTTTTTCAAAGCTGTTTAAGCTACAAGTTCCCACTGAAATCAATAAAAGTTAACCCGAATGTCCCTTTGTGGTCCAAATCATAATGACTAAATTCTGGACTCAAGTTCGTTTGAATCTCACTTAGTCCCAAAGTCCAGTCTAGCACTGACAGTACCTAAAATTCCCTGGCTGCTTATATTACCACCTTAAGGCAAAAATATCCTGATACTGCCAAGCAGCTGAAATAACTGTCTTTCAACCAAGTCCCAGTGAATTCCTTAAACTATACAAAATTACAGATATACTAGGCCAAAGAGACAGAGATAAAGCTAGAAAAGAAACAAGAGAGTGATTCCACAGCTTAGCAGTACTCACAGGATGTGGCAGACATAAATCGAAGTCTCTGCTCAATATCTGATTATTTATACAAAGCAGAATAATTCCTCCCAAAGGCTGAGGGAACATGTCCTACCTTAGAAATTTCACCTTTGTGGTCACACCAGATACACAGTAACCCGAGTTCATGCATCTAATTTAAATCATGCACTTGACAAGAGGTGCTATCACTCTTACAGGTTATCACCATATCAGGCTATCAGCTCATCTTAGCACTCATGTTTCAGGAGAGCAGGAATAGCAAGAGGAGGGGAAAAACCACTGTGAAAAGAAAGCATGGAAACATAATATTTTCCAGCCTAGACTTAGATGCTTTCCCTGTATGAGCAAGAAATAGCTTCTGCTGCATGCCTCTGTTTAGCGATATTAAATGCTTAGCTGGATAGAACCCACTTACTTTACTAGCTTTATGAGCTCTCTCTGCAGATTGTTAAGGATACGTCCAAACAATTTCCAATGTTTATCAACACACTTACCTTTCCCCACGTTCCACAAAGGAGACATGACACCATAAAGACTAGACACTGCTGAATATAAGTCTGTATGGGACAAGTTGGAGAAGACTGTGAATGGTTCTACAGTCTAGTAGTACAAAATACAGTTCTCAGTCCACAGTCTGATACGTACATAGATGCTTAATAGAAACTAAAACATCCCCAGTGGAAAAGGCAACTCTCTCAGAATGACTAAAAGTCCTGTGTCTAGTTGGAAATCAGGTAACATAGATTCAGACAAATTTTCCAAATCAAGTAGAGAATAAATAATACTTAAGCAAAAATGCAATGCATTCCTGACAAGAAAGCCATTGTGACTGGTGCAGCTCATATCACATCAGGACAATTAATCTCTAGCTTGAATTCTGCTGGTGCTTAAACACAAGAGACAGTTCAAAGCAATTCAGAAGCACAAAAACAAATGCCATTATTGCTGAATTTCACAGTCTTTTGGCACCTCAAGCAATATTTTATTTTTTTTTCAGTCCTAGAGGTATGAATTGCCAAGTGATTAAAATAGCAATTAATTGCCTAGACATATTTCTGGATTTTTTTCTTCATCTTTTAAACAGTATTCCTACAATTCACAGGTTCATTATAAAGACATTATTATAACTTGAATGATTTGTATGTATAAAAATAAGACAGTTGGGTAATTATAAACTGTAGTCTTGACTATGTTACAAAGGGAGGAACAATATAAAAATAGGGATAAGAAGTAAAGGAAGAGCAACCTAAACATGTGGATTATAGGAAATCTATTCTCATAAACCCAGATTTCCTCAAAATCCATTAAATTTCCATTTGTTCCATTTTAATTAAAAAAAAAAAGTGCTCTAAGAAAACAAGTATGAGGCATTTTAATTTGAGTAATAAAGTTCAACAGAAACATGAGAGTGAAAATATAGTGAAGTTTGGCTGGAGTAAATGTGGTCTTACTGAGATAGGCTGCTTGAAAGACTGACGTATAAAAGTAAAAAGAACTTAGCTAATAGACAAGACATTTGGCAAGAAATCAGAAGTACATAGCATTCATATGAAAGATAAAACATCAGCATTAAGCTGCATCCCTTTAGACAGTACAGCTTCTACTAGGCTGCAAAGAGATTGCATATAATAACCAAGTTGAGTAATAAATGGGACAACTGCATTGTTTAGATCAACTGGATGAACATGACAAAGAAAATGAAACCTCAACACTGTGTGAAGAATGAGACAGAGAAAGATAAAAAGATCAAGAACAGAAATGGAAGGGAACACACTTTGACAAACTGAAGCAGTAATGATTTGGACCAGGTTGAATATATGTTGTCTCAGAAGCAGGGATTGCAAAGTTATTATTTCCATAAAAACATTTCAATAGAAGTTTGTCTTCTTAGAAAGGATACTGTAACACATAGGTAAGGCAGAACAAATTTGTTAATTATTGCAGATTTTAGAAATTTATATTCAGATTTTTTTTTCCCCCCTCTTCTTAAAGCGCTTGAATTTGGTGACCTTGATAGTTAAAGTTGTGGACATCCTGTCAAATACTTTCAGGATGATTTCAAGTTTAATCTCTGCTATATTCCAAGTCACAGCATTTCCAAATCACCACATTTGACTCACACTGCCAGCCCCTTCTGTACTCCAAATCACACCTACTCATAAAATTAATATTATTTTAAAACAGCAGAATCTCTCAAATTTCTCTCTCTCTCCCATGAAGTGGCAGAGTCTGGACTTTTTAAGGTACAACTTCACTGTACAGCAACTCCTGATCTGACTCACTTGATTTTAGCTGCTAGTTAATTGCAAATCAAAGCTACACAGAATTCAAATGAGACACAAAACATCAACATTAAACCATATTGTATACAGGCCCAATTGTTTTTCTAAACGAGGTCACTCAATATAGATTTTTCACAGGTTAGATTTCAGGAATCGCTTTGGTTCATGCTGTTAACTTGTCAGCTTCACAGTAAAAGCATTAATTATAAGAAGCAGCTCTCCTTCATCTTTCAGCGAAAGTAGATTTTTATAATTCCCTGAAAGAGGTCCCATCTGTAGCAGAAGTTGTGAGATGGCTGCAAAACTCATAGCAACACACTGGAGAGAGTCACCAAAAAACTGTGGTAACGCACACAATACGTACAAGATTGCATCCTTTGGACCACATAATTTTTTCTAAGCTGAAACATTCAAGTGCTTATCATGCTTTTAGTTATTTAATTAACATGTGAGTGGCGTGCCATAGCTCACTGACATCAGCTAAAAAAAGTCTTCCCATGATGATTGCATGCTTCAGGTGGAGTCTCTGGATAATAACTACCTCTGTAGTCAGCCACAAAAAAAAAAAAAAAAAAAAAAAAAAAAAAAAAAAGAGCTGGAACCATGGAGATAAAAGATATTGGGATAAAATCTGAGAAGAAAAGTCCTATGTTCTGGTGGTAAGCACTCATTGTCACCAGTAATTAGCATCTTCCCAAGGCTTGCTGCTATCGAAACAAGGCATGAAATTCACATGCCCCTATGGGGATCAACAGAACTTAAGAAAGCATTGAAAATGAAGATCCTTTCAGATCCAGTAGTACATGGTTATAAATTGTACGGTCATTAAAAATAGATCTACAGTTCTTTTTTCATTTGCTAGATTTGTGCTTTGCATTCAAGCATGACAAGAATCAATGGTAGAAAATGGTTCTGCCTTTTTTTTAATGCAGCTGTATACTAGTAGGCACTCAGTGCATCTCCTTGCTGCAGGAGCTTTGAACATATTTTTAATAGATAATATTGCTCTTTCTTTTCCATTCTTAGCTGTCTTGAAATAGCATTCTTCAGACCACTTCTGTCAGGAGACTGGGAGCCATTACTGCCTTCTCTTTCCATTCTCTCTAGCGTATGAAACTTTCTACACAACATCAGAGAGCAAGAGAAGAAAGGACTCTGTTATAATACCATTTCAGAAGACTGTTGCATGCAGTCAAAAATAATAGACACCACTCTAACTCACCTATCATCTACTCAGCAGATCCTATTTTAAGATATCTGAAATAACGATAAAACACAGGAGATTAATATTTACCTAGTCTACTCTAACATTCTCAATAAAATTAGTGTGGACTTTCTCAAGTCAGCTGAATGCAATTTGTATGTTAACACGTCAAAGCAGACAGATTTCGTGAGAACTGAGAAACATTCTTTACACTTTCTTGATCCCTGCAATTGCTGATACACAGAGAAAGGAAGGAGAGAGATATGGTCTTTGAGAGACAGCACTAATCAGTCTGGCTGCTGATGCAAGATGTCTTTTTTTTTAAAAAAAAAAAAAAAAACAAAAAAACTTTTAACATATTTGATTTAGCAAGAAAATTCATGGGATGACCATGGATATTAAGCTTTTTTCTAAACAGGAGAAGCAACGAGTTCATGCTTTGATCCAACAGAGATTCATATTAGTAGTTTAATTAAACAAATAATCCACAAGTGAACTAAAAATAACAACACATTTATAGGGCAATTTTTTTTAAAACCCACTTCAACATGTTACAGAATTGTCAGTTGCTCTTTTGCTACCTAGTTAATAATAAAAATGTTCCTACTAGAAGATTGTGTAATGCACACCACAAAACTACCATAGCTGACTCACTTGAATGTCTCCAAGTTGCTTTACAGATATCAGCATTCCCCAGAACATCCTCTAAAATATGCTCCCACAATACTCCCGGAGTTTGTATTAAGCAGCCTCAAATTTGTCTTTTATGGTTGCTGTGACAAAAGAATCTCCCTCTAGCTGTCCATGAAACTTTCAAAACCTGTTCAGGCTTACACACACAGATATGTTTTTTATTATTTTATCTTAAAACAGTAGGTTAGCTTAAGTTTAGTTACGCTATGCAGTAGCAAAAGAGATTATCTATTCATTTTTCTTCTGATCAGCTGAAGACAAAATACCTGGTTAAAAAGAGCAAAGAACTCTATGATAGCATGTAACACCCCACAGACTGAAAGATATTATTTGGGATGAATTCACTGCCTTATCTCAAGCATTTATATTTCACCCTCTGATCTTTATTTATTAATTTATTTTTCCTGGAGGAAAACTGCTGTTCAGAAACTGAAGGTGGCAATGTACAAACAAGTTCACGTTTAAAGATCTTGTAGTTCATTGTTTTTTACTCTGTTAACATTGTGGACACTGATAAGGACCTACAGTGAAATGCCACAGCGTGCCTTCAGGATGACTGAAGGGTTTTTACAAACACAGTACCGAATCTAAGACTGAAACTTCTGTTTCTGCTTAATTATATATTCCAGACTATGTTTGTTCCCCAGCCTCTTCTCATCCAAAGGAATTTTATTCCTCATTCAATGAGCCTATAAACTATGGAAAAATGTAAGTGACTTCAAGTACTAAGAATAAAAAGGCATCTACAGTAAACATTATACTGTCAGTCAGAAAGAAATATCTAGACAATTAAGCTGATGTATTCAGGGCAGGAATTTTCTACTCAGCCTACCTCTAAATTCTCAAAGACAAACACAGACTCTCTCTTTTTGCTCTCTGATGTGCTGAATGACTCAGACTAAAGGGTTAACAAAAATGGATCCCAATCTTCTGGCAGAAGAACCTGTTATCTCAGAACGATGCAAAATGGATGCAAAAAAGAAAAATTGGGGAACGTGCTGGTAGACAATTATCCCCTTAGATGAGAGAATTAAAATGAAGAAATGGAGACTAACAAGGAGATGAGGTATTCCTAATTACAGTACAATCTTCCAGTCACAACACATTGTTTTTCCACCAGTCAGGTATTTAAGGGATCAAGAAGGTATAATTTTCAAAATTAAAACAAAAGATATGATAAATACAAATGGGTAAATCAAGGAAACTACATTCACAGGAAAGATGCCAAATGCAATCAACTCTGTACACATCAAGGAAAAATAATCTCACTGTATAATCCATGAATATACAGATGTTGTAATTAAGAAATATACAGGAAAGTGAGACTAAACAGGTTATCACACCAAAGAAGAATGGATGGAAATCTTACCCTTATCCTGGGCTTGCTAAGAGTCCAAGAGGAACAATCACCAAAAAAGAGCCTTTCCTACTGTAGTCAGCTCTTAAACAGGTCTAGGAGAGGTGGAGCCAGGCTTCACCCCTTCCAGAAGCGCAAGTGAATTGCCTTCACCTGTGCTCTCAGGGCTCACTCATTGCTAACCTCAGGTGGTCAATCAGAGGTTCAGACCCTGATTCAGCAGTTCCCATACACTGACAAAAAGCAGTGCATATAGAAGTCAATTTTCCTGTTGGAACATATTTTCTATATAAACCTCTCCATCCAAAGTGACCAAGTTGATCCTAGATTTGATCAATCAATTGGTCAATGATTCTTTCAAGTCAAACCAGTATTAGAAATTATGTGGCCCATTGAAGTACCCAGCATGATATATGGGATAAAGACATGTATTTTTTCCATCACTAAGTGGTACATTATACTTCCCAGTTACTTCATCCTATAACGGTTGTACATTCTGCAAAATAATCTGAGTTTTTCTATGCATTTGCAGTGTCATCACTGTGGGAAAAGCTGCTATAGATGTATAAAGAAGATGTACATTTTATAGCATACATCAGTTTTTGACTGATTCTTACTGAACTGTATATTTGAACAAAATGATAGCACTGAATTTGGATTGTAATCAATTCTATTATTATAAGATTGTGAGACAAAGTTTCTACAAAAAAAAAAAAAAAAAAAAAAAAAAAAAAAAAAAAAAAAAAAAAAACAGAGTAAGCAGACAGCATATTCATGCTTTTCCTGAGTGAATTGCAGATTAGGACTTTCGATGCAGGATCCCTACCAATTCAATAAGAAATGCATGCAAAGGACAACAACACATATACATACAGGCAAACCAATGTCAGATGAAAATAAATTCTATCTGTAGCTCCTCAACTTTACCGAAATGTTTCATGTCCTTTGATGTGTATAATAATCTCAGCTAAGAGGGAAATTGATTTATGCTACTTGCACTGAGTTAAGTGCTCTAATTATTAAATGGCTCTCAACATATGGCAAGGAATTATGGAATTTAAATCAAGAGTTATATGCTACAAAGTAATCATACAAATGGTTCTAAAATAGCAAAACCACTTTCAGAAGATTAGCGGAATCATGCTTTCCTAATGTACAGACAATTTCATATCTTGCACTATAAAGCAAATTATTACTAGGATAATAGTGATAAACAAAACTTGCTTCAGCCTGTAATTAATTTAATTCATGCATTAACCTGAAAGAACAGACATAAAAATGTGTTTAAAGATTAATCTTGACATATTAAAGTGTTTTGATTCTTATCGTTAAAATATATTAGACTTTTGATAATATTAATTCAAAATCTTCTGTTTATGTTTTAATTTAGTAGGCTGTTGAACTGTACAGCAGCCCAAAACTGTATCTGAAATACCTTGTACAGTTGATTTTGAGACGGATGACTCATAACTGAAAAATATTTATGTCAGAAATTTAAATACATGAGTACACTTTAATGGTGAAACTGATTATTTTATCCCACTTCCAATTTTCCAATGGGTATTTGAAAAAAATATCGTTCCACTATCTTAATCTGCCAGTTGTTTAGAAATGGCCAATATTTAATGTCACTACTTTCTCTCTCTCCGCCACTCTCCATCTCTTTTAGCCCGACATCCTGCCCTTTTCCCTGTTCCTTGCTCACAGTGTTTTTTCATCTTGTCATGTGCTAAAATAATACTAACTTGTTAAAAAGTAGTGTTATGTTCTGTCTCATATCTGTTTGTTCCTAGAGACTTTGAAGCTACTATTAAAACCTAACAGTAGCCATTAACATGAGCTACCATGAGATACCAACAATTAATGCAGAGATACTGCAAAAAACAAAGTAGCTGCAGCCAATGTGTAGGCAATCTGAGTATTCTACTGCATGTTGATGAAATACCTCTCTCTCCACATGCTACTAATTCTAGAAATAGGATGAACTAGTTTGTGCATTGAGAAGATTATTGTTATAAGTTGTCGTGAAATGATGGCTCTTCAGGAAAACAGAAGTAGTAATATGCAATCAGGAATACTACCAAAAGCAATAGACCTATAACAGACCACTAGCCAAGGTTAACAAAATTGGACTGGCACAAAAAGAAGGCCATGCAATTTGTTGGTAGAGAAGGACCTTTCTTTTTTTTTTATTTAGCCAGAAGGTTACCTTTGCACCATTATCAACCTTTCCAGTCAGGTTTTATTAGATATTAAATGATCCAATGAAATGCAGCGCTTCTACTTTGAGATATGCTTTTCCATTCTGAAACCTCCTCAGGACTCTGGATTATGGTGATGGTGGGAAAATAGGTGGACAGCCATTTTAAGACTGTTAGCCAAGTCCCAGTTTCTGCTGAATTTGGGGAAATCAAAACAAATGTACTCTGCATTTCTCCTGAGCCTTCATTTTTGCTCCAAAACTGCTCACCACAGTAGATGGTTTATGAATTATAAACTGCTGTACAACAGTGTGTGTTCATCTGTCCATGCGAATTTTCAGTCTCTCATCAACGCATATACTTTCATTCAGCTATGTCTTCCAGAACTCATGTTCTAAAATTCGTTTTTTCACACTTACCAATTAAGATGGCAAACTTCAGCCATTCTTTCAATGTCTTGATGGCTCTAAGTCACAGAATCTTCGAACAACTCAGTTTGAAAAGGACAAATGAAGATCCAAAGCAGAGCCAACTCTGGGGATAGGTCAGGTTGACCAGATCATATTTTATCTATTTATTTTTTTCTGCGTTTCAAAAGATGGGAGATTTTAAGACTTCTATGATCAACCATCATTTCTGGGACTGTGATGAAAATCACCACCTTTGGCCTAGTAGTAATGAGCTTACTTATTAAAGCTAAGGTGAAAAGAAGTCAGATTTCTTCTCTTTTTTATAACTTTTTATATTATGACTCATAAGTATAGTATTTTTACATTATTTTAAGTCACAATCAGGCTTAGTATGGAAGATTGTTATATCATGCAGACTATAAACACATAGTAAGCAGTACATCTCATGGCTTCTTTTACTCCTGAGGTGCTAAAATCCAGCAAATAGAATTAAATAGATATTTGCCATTAGAGGCTGTAAGAACTAGGTTTAAAAAAAAAAAAAAAAAAAAAAAAAAAAAAAAAAACAACAAACCTAACTTCATTCTAGGCAAGGAAGCTGAAGATCTTCTGATATCTATTTAATCCCATGTACTTTGTTTTGATTGAAAATAAAATGTCAATACTTTTGACAAAAACTCATCTTGAAAGAAATAGTTATGGCTTGCTTAAAGATTGGTCACTGTTGCATGAGTATAAATTAACACAACTAAAACAATGATGTTGACTGATATAAAGTGAAATTTAATTATCATTTTTCCTGAAATTTAATATAGTTGTAAGATCCATCTTACCAACTTACTGAAGGACAGGAAGGACATCCTTCTTCTTCAGATAGCACTCTATTTTGGTGTAAAATATAAGATTTGAAATAGAACCTTCTGTATGTGTCCTATATGAAGAATAAACAAAACAGAATACTCCAAGACTGCTCATTTAACAATAAGCATTAAAGTATTTCCTGATATTGTTTTTAAGTACATTTTTAGTGCAAACCATAGTACTACTTTTTCATTATGAAATTTATTATTTGCTGCTATAGAGCAACTTTTTTTCCACTGTAAGCGACATACTTACACATTTTAAATTCACTTTACATTTAGATCAAATCCACTACTAAAAAATACAGAAAATCCACTAATATCAACCAAACATCTCCTGGATGAATTTCTGATATACTTAAACATTCCTGAAAATGTGTCAGAGTTCAATTATCGAGACAATACTGATGATTCTAATTCAGGTGCCTTTCAAACATGGTATCATTTCAGAAGTGTTATAAAAATTTTGGAACTCTGGTATTGCAGTTATTTTCTCCTTGTCTACCAACACAAGTCAACCTGAGTGAAAAACGAATCCTTATTATGGATAGCAAACTGTCAGTAAGATTTCTACAATATGGTAAGAAGTCTTAGTGGCAAGCAGTAAACACCTTGGAGATCTACAAGGCCACTCGACTGCACAAATTCCTTGGTAACCTAAAATGAATCTATCACTGAAGAAAAGTATTGTTTGTCTTAACCTATAAAATCTGGCTGAACAGCTAAACAATCCTGTCTATCTGATTTATAATGAGTTACAATGATCTCCACAGGAGTTTGCAAATACCATAGCACATTCTTTCATGCCTTCTTAATACCATTTATACAGTCTTGCTGTCATCAGCATAATTCCTAGTATTAGAAACAAGTGCTGATACTCTGCCAGGAACAAAAATTACAGAACCCACATGGTTAGTGAACTGGGAGATCCTCTAAACAAGATCGCTTATAGGTATATAGACATCACAGTAAAGTATGTAGATTTTTATTAAGCGTTGTGAAGCATAACATTTTGCTATGTTGCACTGTGTAGCACTTTCTACAGTCACAATATTTTTCACAGTTGTAATAAATTTATTTTTCACATCTTCACTGCTGATTTATCCACCAACTTTCACCTTAAAGAAAAGTTCCTCAGTCAGTATTCTATATTATTTTCAGTCATATTCTATAATATTTTCACTGATTTGTTTTTTAGTAAGGCTGAGGGTTGGTTGTTTTTTTTTTCAGTCATTCCACTTCCATGATGATTCATTCCCTAGAATGCTTACATCTACTGAGTTAGTTCTGTTCCTGGATTTTAGCGCTGCTTGCATGTCCCAGATAACCAGTTAAACGCAATTTTCTTATCTTCCTCCTTATTGCTTTTCCATCTGCTTACAAAGGAATCTTTTTTGTTGATATACGTTACCTGCAACTCTAATATAAATAAATGAGTCTCTCTTGGACTCCTCTAAAAGCATTATGGTCAGATTCTACATAATCCTTAAAGAAAAGCATACACAGAAGGTCTAAGGTAGCAGTTCGACTGTGCAAGTGAACAGTACTCGTTTTCTTTTACAAACAGTAGCAAAAGCTTTCCTTTAAAACCAGTAGCGAAAGCTTCCCTGTAGTGTTCTGCAGTAAAAATAGTCCAGGAGTCCAAGAGCTTCTTTTAAGCTGTTCTGAATGTGTATGAAGCACAATGAGATCGTCAAATACATCTAAAATTTTAATCTCCAGCTGGAGAACTGCTAAAGCAGTTACAAAAGTTTCTGAAACTGATTCAAAACACTCTGAATCACAGCAACATATAAATATACTGCCCTAAACTTAGCATGTTCCATATTATCAGCATGTGATGATGGCCTTGTTTCCTGGCAACTGAAGACATACAACTCTTTCATACACACGTATATACACAGCTTTCTTGCTTTGGGGAAAAAAAGAAATATCCCCTTTTAGTTCATTTAGTGAGCACACTACACAACTTTTAATCAGTGAGTTTCATTTCTTACACTGCTACAACACTTCAATGCAATAATAGATATCTAGTATTGCAAAAATGGATGATCATACCTTTGTGTTCACTTTGTTCTTCTCTGTTCTCTTTGTTTTTCCTATTCAATTTATTTATAAAATGTGGAAAAAGATCTCAGTATGTTTATAAGCGAAATGTAATGGAGATTCTTGGTAAAGCAATCCTAACATCTGAAAGTCATCTTATAGCTAAGATGGATCCTCCAAAATGGAATCACAGTGTCATTTAGTCTTCACCTACCTAATGTCTTATTTTCTTCAATTTTTTTATAACCAACATTGATCTTAGTTACAACAACGTTGTTCCTGAAGTTGATGGAACTGATTTGTTCATGGAAAGATTCTCCAGTGGTACAAATTTGTGTATCTCCTTTCTATGTGAATATTATCATAGTACATCTCGGGTTGAAAGGGACCTTAAACCTCACTTGGTCCTTGTCATGGGCAGGTTTGGCATGCATGAGATCGGATAGCTGCTGAAAATCATGTATCCAAGCTACAAAGCTCAATTCTCTGTTCTTTCATCATCCAAATGCTATTCTTTACTTTAAAACATTTTATTTTTTAATTAATTCATGTATTCAATCATATTTTATAATTTGGGAGAGGTGAATCAACAAAAACTCTATGGCTGTTACAGTAGAGTAAATTCAAATGTCAGAAAGGAAACCAGTCTGAATAGGTGTGGTAAGATTACTGAAGTATCCAACACAGTATCAAAATCCCATCAACATTTCCATCCTCTCTCCTTTACTTCCTCCTTTCACACTTACAAAAAGATATAGTTTAAATAAAAAGGTGTGTTATTGCTACTACGCTTAATGCACATATCAAAATATTCAAAGAGGGGACTGTATTATTCTATGGCCCTGTTTACTTTAATCATGGCTGATCAAATGACAAAGGAAAGAAAAGAGAGCATACAGATGACTTGAATGTAGCTCTATCTGAGAAATTACAGAAATTACATGGAATATTCAGGTAAAATAGATCATATCAAAAATATCAAGGTTGTCAAGGCTGCTCCAGATGTAATCCAATGCTTAGCATAATATGAGTACAGAGAAAATCTTATCTCCCCTTGAATACCCCCACATATATACATCCATGCAGTACATCTGGATATTACTTCAGTAATATGAGATGTCTCTGACTTCAAGAGACAATGCAGTGTCTACTTTTCCCAGCCCACCTCCATTTTGCAGGTTACTGCATCGCTACAGTGATCATACATCACTCAAGAATCCCAGCTGTTAGGAAGTTTCCAACAGACATAACTTGGTTTTACAAGAGTGCTGCAACAGTGAAAGCTAAAGCTGCCCTAATAGCGCATACCAAATAATTCAGTTCTGAGGTGTATCTGTGTATCAGTAAAGCATCAAGATACTACTGTAAACACCCACACAAAGTCCCTCAGTAAAAACATTTATAAACCTACCTCTGTAAACATTTATAAACATAATCAAGAACAAATTTTTGAACAACTACTGAGTTTTTATACAGCCTTTCAAAGAGCCTGTACATTTCTATTTTAATGTCAACAATTAGCTAAAATAACTAGCTAGCACTTGTTATTAAAAATATTTGTGAGCTGCATAATTCTTTATCGTGAGCTAAATTTTGCTGTAAGACAGATCTGAAAATATCCTTCACAACAAGTGAAAGTAGGCTGGTGAACAACACTTGCTTTCACAAAAGACTTTAAAAGAATCCATCTCAGGCCATGGACAGTTTTGTTTTACTACATTGTGATCTCAGTGTTAGCAGTGAAGCTGCTATGGCAATGTAAATGTTCTACTGTTTCAACTAAATTATTCCAGACTCATATGAATGCAACTGGAACAGAACTGAACCTAAGTTGTATTAAATTAATGACATACGGTATGATCAAAATATTGTTGTCTATGCAAAAGCACTTTCAGAAACTATTAGTACTCACTAAGCACACAGAGTCTTTAAAAAGAAAAAAAAAAAAAAAAGGAATAATAATATTCATTTTTCTTTTTGGAATACAAATTAATAAAGAAAAGGGAATTAAATGTTACAAAATTCCTGAAATAGGTTACTCCATAATTACTAAGCATTACCAATAACATTGTTTGGCATATTTAGTATCATGGATTATCTGAGCTGATTTTTACAAGTGTTCTTTTAAACTATCAGAATCCACCAATCCACAGCTGAAGTATTCCTGTAGATTAACATTAATGCATCATGAATCATCACGGTTTAATATGCATTACACTGTTTCATTTCACACATGTTCTGCATGGGTTGATTGCTGTGTATGCCAATACCAAACAGATGTTAATTCTTTAATTTTTATGCTCCCAAAGCATATTTTAATTAACTAGGAGGCCTGACAGAGAAAAAGAGGGAGGTATTTTGAAGTTGATGTGATGAAAAAATATAAAATAAAAATGTGAGAAAAGTAGTTTTTAGATTTCATGCTATCAACAATCTAATTTTTAATATTCAAATGAATACATGATATGCAAAGGAACTGTCAACTGCTCTCATAAAATGGCATATCATTTTCTGTAAACAGTAAAATAATTTTTCAATATTTTCTTAATAAAATTATAATTTTAAAAGCCCTACAAATTAAACTCAAACTTTGTTATATTAAATATTTCTATAAATTAGCTGCAAGGCACTGTATGTTCATACCATATCTAGTTCTTAAAATCAAGTATTCTGCAAAGAAATTGAATCTCCATGTAAATATCATTATACAGACTCCCATACCTTTACAGTTGTATGTCTCATTTTATAGATTATGTCAATTATGAAGTCCTGAATGTAGACTATTTCACAAGCTTCTACTGTACCAGAGGCCAGAAGTGAAAATGAGAAGATACTTCAGGTATAGATATATAATGAGGAAGCTGTTGCCAGCCAGTTGCAGTGCCAGATGCAAGCCAAGGTTCTCCAGAAGAGCAGCAGAGCCACAGATCAGGATGGAAGTGTGTTAAAAACTGTGAGCTTTAACTAACCCCTAATTTGGCCAAGTTGAGTTGTTTGTGTAATTTCCACGGAAGTCAGAGCAGATCTCTAATTTTGATCCTGATCTTACTGAAATCAACGGGAGCAGAAATGGCTCCAGGGAATTTTGTACCAGAATTAGTTTTAGCAAGCTGAAACAGCCTCCAGTATGAAAATTTCCATTATCAAAGCTGTTATGAATAATAACAGTAGTGTTGTTATTGATACATAAATATTTCTGTTACTGGGTACAATTGACATATAAATAATAATAGTAGACAACATAGTATCAAAATCAGAACATTATACCCCTCCCCATACCATGTAGATCATTCTGCACAGCAGCACTTCCCAGACCAAACAAATTATTTAAATTCCTTGTTCACATACTTACACAAGCTGGTATACAGCTTAACTGACATTTTGGAAAAGGAAGAAAAAACCCAACACAAACTGACAGCCATGGCACAATACAGCGAACTTTGTCCTCCAGCATTCCTTCCCCCCCCACGCAAACACATCCTCTTTTTTTCTTCAAATGAACCAAATGCATGCAAGGTATCTGGGAAAAAAAAACAAATTATCCATCATACCCTAATTTCAAGGAAATGAAAAACACATCATTCCCACTGGACTTACTGGGACCAGGAGTAAATCTAAAATGTAAATTTTACGCACAGTTTAAAAAAAAAAAAACAAAACAAAAAAAAACAAAAAAAAAAACACCAAAAAACAACAAACACTTATTCAGATTTCTAAAACATACACTCATCACACTGCAGGGAATCATGCCTGCATTTCTTCCTCAGCCAAAATTCCCTGACTGGAATAACAGATTCAGATGTTATTTCTGTTCTCATTCCATTTCACTATGTTAAATCTCCAGATTTTTTTCCTCTTTACTTAACACATATGTATGAAAGTGCCTCCTTTCCATTCATAGATGTTATCTTCCTCAAACTTCAAATGATTCATGGGTGAATATAGAGTTATAAATAATTTATTGAAATACATAGCAGTGGTTAGGGAAAAAGAAATCCTAAAGGAAGAAAATCACTGCATAAAATCTGAACATTAAAACTGGCTTTTCAAAATCAATCTTTAATTGTTTTTATTACCTCCTAATCCAGGTCTAAGACGATTATCATAACCATCCAGAAGTCTGTCTAGAATTCTTGTAAAGATGGTGATGTTATTCTTAGCTTCATCTTCCAGGGAGTCAGCCAGCACTGATCTAAACGGACATTTTACAATTTAGAAGATGCTAGGTAAGTTTTAATGTACATTCAACATACAGTTTTTAAAGGCTGGCCTTAAATATTTACCTTTTTGAAGGGTGTATTTAAAAATCTATAAATGCATGATATAGGTATAACACATTCAAAAACATAACGATCTATGGCATACCATTTAAAATTTCCAGCTAGTCATTTTTCAGTAGTCTCTAATTTCAGTCAATGCTGTAATGCAAGGAGGACCACTACAAGCTCCACTGACACGTTTGGCTGGCCAGGTACAAAGGCCCGAGATCCCCAGGTCCCCCCGACATGTCACTTCCACACTACTAAGTGATAACCCCATTTCTCACACATAAAACTGTCTCCTTCCAGCTCGGTCCTGTCTTCACTTAAGCGTACCCTATCTTCGGATAAATCCTGTGGATATGCCTCCACCCAATGGTCATGTTAAGTACATGACCAGAGGAACTAACGAGGGAAAACTCCAGCAATCATGCTCAGGGAGTCCTCTGATGTCAGTGCTTGGTGGGTGGGAACAACGATGCTGACTAGCAAGCTGCAGGATAGCTGCAGATAGCCTTCCTGTTTTTAAAATACTGTCTTGATACAGAAAGCTCTACCTGATATTCCACTGGGTGCAGGAAAATCTTATAGAACTTTGATAGAAAAAAAAAAATCAGAAATGAAGCATTAAGAAGAATCTACAAATCACCAATTGGATCAAAATTTCCCAGCAAATAGATATTCTAGCCTTTCTGGACCATGTATTTATGGAAAACACCAGGCGTTCCAGCAGGAACCTGCTGCTCAGCCCAAAGTAGTCCTCCCAGACCTGGGCACGCAAATAAGAGGGTTCAAGTACTAGGGAAACTCTCCACGCAGAAACCCTTAGACATGCAAATTTTAAGTACCTTGGATGTGAAATGCATGAGCTGAGCTCATCTGTCTCACCTACTTAAAACCAGAGTATTAAAATCAAGGAAGCAGGGGATCATACGCTACATGCATAGTGCCACATCTGTACTCTTTGCAGCCATCTACTTGTTTATGCTGAAATTTTGAGTATTTGTTATCTCTAAATAAGCTACTGAATAGGGCATTCTGGGTGAATAATTATGTCATAAAGACAAGCACGTTTTCCTACTCTAAACAAGAAGTAGGTATACGTGATGCTTTCTTTCAAGTAAAGTATAAAATGATTAAAAACATGGCATTATTCTGGTCCCTGATTCAACAGCATGGAGGAAGTATTTAAATGTAAATCATCGCAGTCTGTTTTTCCATTACACAGACCACATAGGTAACCACAGTCAGATAACGTAAAAAACAAATATCAAAATATCAGTAAAACGACTGTTCTGTGAGTTGATTCCTAATTACTGGATAGTTACATTTCTAAATTGCATTTCTGTGTTCTGTGCATCTGCCATTTTTAAGCTTATTTTTGAGAGGTAACTGTTTTTTGAAGTCAGGATGCCATGATAAAACTGGTTCATTCAATTATATCCAATTAGGGTCAGATCCTGCAAACTTTACTCTGGCATAAACTCCTTCATTACGCATGCAGCCTCTCTGACGTCAGTGCGATTACTCACTTGAGTAGGGTTTGCAGGATCTGGCCCACTGTGACTCAACTAATATTGCACCATAGTTAGGCACAAAGTGAAATAGGAAATACAGCTTTAGGAATTCATTTTGTTCTCTAGAAAGTAGGGGAAAAAACCGAATGCAGAGGGAAACTGCATTATTTATGACATGTACCATTCTAGGGCAAGACCTGCTGCAGTGAGAACCAGAGTAAGTAAACCAAAGTTATAAACTACAATCAGCTGTATGTTTAGGGACCGTGGGAAACACAAAACTAATTATTTGATTAAAATTATCTTCTGTTGTGTTGTCACTCTAGAAATGGGAACTTAAAACAAAATTTAAAAGTTGATTATTAAATGAAGGCATTGTTTTATTGTAAGCGATTGTGAAGTTGTATGCTACCTCCACCTAGAGGTGTAAAGCTTAAGTGTCATCTGAAATTCTGTTATTTTGACCAAAAAAAGACACCAAAAAATAGACGTGCCCGAACTAAAAATAATAATAATTAAAAAGAGAAAGAAAAATCGCCATTACTGTAGAGACTACAAGTTGCTATTTGATTTCAGAATCATCTGTTCTCCATCTTAACTGCTCTGCATGGCACAGTACCGCTGTGATAGGGTAACTCCAATAAAGCTTTAAGCTCTTAATTTACAACGAGGCACTTAAAACTCGGTTCTTCCTTGGCACAATGAAATCAAACACAGGTTCACAATCTGCTTCAGGACAAGACGTTAGAGCCCACCTTTTCCCACAGCATTAGCTCTGGAAACTATGTAACATTGCATGCAAACAGCTAAGAGAGGGCTTTTATTACGTTACTCCGCACTCTACTTTTATGCAAGCCTACCCTTAGGAGTCCACAGTGTATATAGCTGCACAGAAAGACACACCGAGCATCCTCACCTTGTGGGCAGCCACGCCAGCAGGGCGAGGAGCACCAGGCGCGTCCCGCGGGGTGCCGGCTGCCTCTTCATCGCCGCGCTCCGCACCACCTACAGCCGCGGAGAGAAACACAGAGCCGCGCTCAGCCGCCGCCGCGCTCCAACTTCACCCTGGAGCGGTGTCACTTCGCGGGGAGCGGAGCGGAGCGGCGGGTCCTGCAGCACTTCGCGCTACGGGCAACTTAGTGCGTCTCCATCTTCCCCGGCGATCGTGCTCTGTGCAAAGAGGCAACGGATGATCAGAAGTGGCATGTGAGCAGACGCATCAGATGCTTTCCTCTTCCGTAAGCTGAAAGCCCCAAGATGAGGGGAGAAAAAATTAAAAAAAAAAAAAAAAAAAAAAAGACCCCCTCCGCCCCCCTCCAAAAAATAAAAAAAAAAAAAAAGAGAGAGAGAGAGAGAGAGAGAGATGCGTGTCTCAGAGCGCGGGGTTTCACCATCGCTAGCCTCAGCGGGGAACACGCCGGGGGGACCGCAGGCCGCTGGGGGCCACGGAGCGTCCGCTAGAGAGCCACTGGGCCCCTCGCTCCCCGTCGCGGGCGGCGACCCCTGGGGACCCTACCTGGGAGCAGGCGGGGAGGGGAGGGGGCAGGCGGAAGGAGGGCGGCGGCGAGCGCCGGGCGGCCGGGACGGAGCGGCGGCTGCGGGAGCGGCGGGAGCGCGCGCGTGCGGGGGGCGGCGGGCAGCGCGCGTGCCGCTGCGCGGGGCGGGAGGGGCGGCGGGCGGGGCGCGTGCCCGTGAGCGCGCGCGGTGGCTGCGCGGGTGCGGAGGGGTTGAGTGGAAACGCGGAGCCGTGGGCGCTGCCCCCGGGGCCGGGGAAGATGCAAGTCACCGCGCTGGGGGCTTCACGCAGAACCCCTCCCCAAAACCGACGGGCAGTGCTCTGAGGGGGAGGGCTGGGGGGGCTTGCGGGCAGAAAGCACCGCCGGAGGAGGACGGGGCCGCACTCCTCTTGCTACGCGGTAGGTAAGGAGCCTCTCCCAGGCCGTGCCATTAATATTCCTTTTTCCGCTTGCCCATTGGCACAGTCATTGAAATGCAGAGAGAAGAAAAGTCTTTCGGTTCCAGCGAGCCGGGGGCGCGGGTGGCCAAGGAAACAATCCCGGCTGCTTTCTAGCTCAGATAGCAGCACTTCTGTTGGATTCTCGTCCACATGACGCCGACCTCGTCTGAGCCCTATGGGCGCACTGCGAGCATCCGTCCCCATTACTGCGGGTTTTCCAGTGCAAATGGATCAGAGCAGTGCTGACACAGAAAAGGGTTTTGTGCAGGCTACCCTTATTTTGCATTAACTTGAAAGCAAGCAGCACCAGTAGTAGTAACACTGTACCTTTTTTGTTTGTTTTAAACCAATCTCTATCTCCCTTCAAACTGTTAATCACGGAACACGCAGCCCTCAGCTCTTCCGTCAGCATCCCAGCCCACCTGTCTGTTGTGCTTTGAGGGTATTTTAATCCAGAATCTGACCTGATCAGCTACAACAATCGGGAGAGTCCTTTTCTTGCTCTCTGCTACTCTCCCTGGATTTCTTGCTTCCTAATTGTTGCACAGACTGCAGCTGAAGATCCCCCTGCTTTCCTTCTCCTCTGGTTGCTTAAGGACTCCACAACAGAGTGTGAAGCAAAAGAGGGAAGGAGAATGCCTGGGCTGTCAGACTGATCTGCTTCTTCCAGTTCTGAGCTTTTTCATAACCTCACTGGAACAAGAGAGGGAACAAGCCAGGTTACTTGTTACTAAATACTATAAAGTGTAAAGTGACAGCCCGGACTGTGGAGAATGACAATGATAAGGACACAAATGCAAAAGTTGCAGTCTGAAGAATGCTCATTCAGCAGCCATCTCACCCTGTGTGTGCCTGAGATACCACGGCCTCAACTTTCCTGATAGAGGAATGCTTTCCTGCTCACAAATGTTCATCAGCTGATCAGCTGAACATCAAGTCAACCCCAAGATTTCCTTGGGTCTGCCTGCAAATCCCCACATATTGGGGAAAAGAACAGCAAAACCTGACTGCAATCCTTCTGCAGAATTAGAAGCTGATGCAAGAGGCAATGTCAGCCCTTGCTGTATCGTTAATTACTTTCCCTCAGATAGAGTGACTTCACAAATGTCAATATGCATAAAAAAACATTATTAGAAGTGAAGGGACTTTCTGATCTATTCCAATTTGAAATACATAATAACAGCAGATTTATTTTTCCATAGGTATACATGGCATTCCTTTTCAAAAATCACTTTAATTAACAATAATACAGAAATTAGATTCTAGTTTTTGTATGTGATATGCACAAAAAAAAAAAAAAAAAAAAAAACCTTTATTGAGGAAAGCAGTGTCTTCTTGTAGCTGCAATAGCATATTATTACTCTTCAAAAGCCACATGGGTTAAGATATGTATTTATAAAGAGGCTGTGCTCGAAACCTTCTTCAGAATCACGTGCTATTGTTTAGACACTAACCACAGTTATTTACAGTGATACTACTTGAGATTTAAACATAGCTTCCTGCATTGAAGTTGCACTCCAGGTAAACTGCATACCTTAAAAGTATCAGCAAATTGGAAACAACTGCTCATTCCTGTTCTCAGACAATTTGGGCAGACCAATGGGGCTTCCCCAATAGCAGTGAAGTTGAGCATAGGTGCAGATAGTTGAGGCAGCAAATATCAGAGGCAACACAATCACTGCCAGAGAGAAAGACCTTTATGACAATCCCACATGCTTATAACCCACAATGCTTATAAACTAGGAAGTATTTGAGAAGAAAAATAGCAGTACCGCTGGGTTTTAGCACTTTGTTGGATTACATGCATGCCCAGCTTGGTTTTCACAACCACCAGGCATGTTAGAACTTACAGGTCAGAAATGGTACACTTGAGCCCCCTCAGGTCCACAGTCAACAGGGGAATTTTCTTTATTGCTTCTTGAGTGGTATTAAAAGCTATCACCTCAATACTGGATTTCAGTTTTTCTGATTCATATGCAGCAACCAGCACATCCCCAGCATTGGTGAGATGCCTCTGAGCCAAAATACAAATAGGGAGGCTCAGAGTAGTACCACTGGCCTAAATAGACCTGAATCAGACCTACTGTCTTCCAGTAGCCTACAAATTCATTGTCAGAGTTCACTTTAAATTTTTAATTATTTGTATACTGTTAATTATTTTACCTAAAATATTCTTTCTACTTTATTTGCTGAAACATAAAACTAGAATTTAATCCCTATCTTGATGTTCAAAAATATCTTAAAATAGCATCTTACAATCTCATTATTCTCTCTCACCAAGGATTTCAAAACTGCATATGCTGATAAACTGTGTTTCACAATACCTCCATGAGGCTGGAAAGACTTCCCCTGTGAGGACAAATTGAATAGCAGGCAGGTATGTGACATTTCATAACCACTTCTTCCAGCTCGGAGCTAGTAGAAGCAGAAGGGAGGTGAAGCCCAGGCTAGTCATTTTCTGGATTGCAAAGTGCTAACTTGAATATTTCCTCACATGTTTTGCTTGAAAGAATCATTTAGATGACACAGTTACTCTATCCTTTGGGCAGAATGAATTTCACAAAAATAGTACCTCACTTTTGTAGCTGTTAGGAAGGTGGCAGTAAACATCTTCTAGTACGGACAAAATCGAGTAATGCCAAGCAGAGCTTAACAGGAGTCTGTTAAGGAGTATACCAGCTCCAGATGAAATTTATAGCAGATTGAGGTAATCATCACATAAGTGTTTTTGTGTTGGTTGAACAAGGATAATCTTCACCCTTAGATCTAGGACAGCAACAGTCTTACCTGTAAGGATAAAACAACAATGCTGGAGATACAATAAAAGTGAGACACATACCTGAAACCTGAAGTGACACATCAAAAATTTTTGTGCGATATAGCAGCCGATTTTTTAGTAAGAAGTATGCTTTATGCAAATGCTTTAATCCCCAAGAAGCAATAATACACATCCATCAATTAGATATCCATAACTGGAAAGATTGTTTTCTACAGCCTTCTTAAATATGTATTTATATAAATTTAAGTAGCAAAGCAATCCTGTATAATTTCAAGTGCTTGACATATGTAACCAATATACGTCTTAGCAATTTAGACATGTTATTTAATTTTATTTATGTGAATGGTGACAAAATATAAAATCAAAATGGGGAATTAGTTTTTGAACAACTCAGTCCATATACATTTGTCCACCACACAGCTACATGGATGCCAATCAAAGCAAAAAAAAGGCTTCCCTTCTTTCCCTTCCTTCCAGGAACAGCTCCACATTACGCCTCATTGAATTGATGTTGGAAAGATTTCTGCAGGAAAAGATGGTCCAGGTATCTGAAACCTCTTCAGTCACTGCCTTTCTGCAAGATAGAGCCACAAACCCTCAGAGAAGATGAAATCATTCAGAAATACATGTTGATATAACAAGCAAGGAAGAAAGCAAGCTCTTACAGCTCTGTATGGTACCCCCTTTCGTACCTGAACAACTTTCAATGTTTAAGGTATTCTTCTTACACGTACCAATACAAGACAGGGAAAAGCTATTGAGCTCATTCTGAAGCCTTAACTATCATACAGACTTCAGCTAGTGAACTGATGGAAGAGCCAAAGGAAATGGTCAGTGTCAGCTGTAGTTCAACTGCCTTAAATTACTTGGAAAAGTGTACTGAGGAGTTTATAAAACCAGGAAATTTTGCTGTGCTTTCCCTAATTCTCATCTTGCATATCAATGCATGTTTTGTTTTTTCCTTTCCAGGACTATATATCCCCTAAATATGTACCTTAAAATCCATATCAGAATTTTCAGTCTTCAAATACACAGAAATGAGCAGAGAGTCTTTGCCATCTATCAGAAGTAAGACCCAATTCATCTATTTAGAGTAGATCTTCCTTGACAGGACAGACATAAAGCATGCAGCAGAGCGCAAGGCAACACATGCACCCACTGGCACTGAAACATTCTGATGTATAAATTGCCTCATAACTCTCAGTCTGAGTGAGTGGATGGGGAGGTCTGTTTCTATAAGGTATTATAGTTTTCTTCAACTACAAATTCCTGCTTTTTTTTTTTACATCTTTGGGGACCTCACATATCACAGCTGGCTGAAAGAAGTGACTTAACACCAAAATGCAAGCTTAACTCGGGGTAGCCAACATAGAATGCAGAAAATGCAAATATATTTTAAATTATTTCCTAAATGTCTTTACATTTGCATTACTTGTATTAGACTACTTTAGTTGTGCTATTTTATTTTTCACTTCTTCACTCAAATGTTCACTGGACTCCAAAGGTGTTTTTCATATAAAATAAAGCAAATTCATGATGTTTCACGTTCCTCGTGTCCATCTTGGGGAAGTAAACTTGTTTATTAATGACACAGAAATACTTAATGTTTTTAAAAACCAGCATGACCATACAGGACTATTTAACACTTCATCTTTCTTAAAAATATTTTGAAGCTCAAAGGAAATACTCTTCTATTGCTACAATTAGATTGATCTACAGAGAATTTTACAGATTGTGATTGATATTTTTTCTAGACATAGAAAGAAAGGGGAGACACCAGATCTCTACCACATTTTGTTGGCACATAACCCCCATGTGGACTTCTCAGACTTCTCAGTCTGGAAATATCAGGAATCATTCTTCTGTGGCTGTTTGTGTTTTGCAAAGGTATCATCATAACCCCTCTTCACTGACTAAAACTGAGCATCCTAAGTGCTGCTCAATACATACAAGCATGACTTTATCAGTGACCAATGGATTTGACTAAATCTCAAGTTCTCTGACAAACTGCAATAGGACATGCATCTGCATGCCTTTTTCTCCCCCACAATAATACAAGATCTTAAGCAGAAAAACTAAAAGTAATAAATAAATGAAACCCCAGTCATATTCTTCTTATAACTACTGAGATGGAATTGAAGTTTTTAATAAGAAAAAATACAAAGATGCTTTTTTGGAATCCCGATAAAGAATACAGCCCTTGCCCTAATTTCTCTGGCATATAAAAAAATGGCCAGAATTCATTTGACAGCCCAATAATTGGTCCTATTTTCATTTGTCAGTGATCCGAGGTTACCTTATCTTGGGTGGTAAAAAAAAAATATCTGCATTTAAAAAGTGATTCTGCCTCCAAGAACTTCAAAGAATTTCCTCCTGTCAGTGACTAATGTTAGCTAAAACACTGATGAAGGTGTTTTTCTATCACTAACAATAAATAATCCTAAGACTAACATGAAATGCCCAGATTCAACAACAGAAAATATTGCTCCATACTACACAAATGTAGTTTCTCAGTCTGTGGAGTTTAGGTGCTAAGATTTAGAGAGGATTCAGGAAGAAGAAAAAATGCTGTGCCCCATGTTTGTTAAAGAAAAAAAAAAAGCCATAAACCACAATTTCTTGTGGATGTTGCTGTAGCTTGTGACAGCTTGCTCAAAAACTGCAAAAACATTGAGCTATTTATAAAATATCTGGGTTAACTAATTGCCATTATAGTATTTTTACGCAAATAAAATAAAAATTTAGATTTTCTGTATGCTGCAGATAACGTTACTTAGGATGAAAATTAAATGTTAGTAAAGGCAGCTGCATGAACAAACTGCTTGATTTCAATACCTGTTAATGTACTGTAGTTTCCTAGAGTGCCACTCACTGCTCCAACAGATGAAGAGATGAGGAATCTCCCTAGGTGACTGAGACTCACCCCAATGTTTGAGGGGCGATTGGTTGGGTTCTCAGTAGTCCCTGTGGGAGGAGGTTCCAGTACCTAGTAATGCACAAATCCAAAATGCTTTTAGCATGCATGCAAGCTGGCAGAATGGATCTTCCCTTCCCCCTCCCCCATGCACACTCTCCTTTTATGCTTCAGTGGAAGAGAGCTTCGTGTGAATAAGGATTCACCATTTTATCTCAGTTCCATACTGCACAGGCACAACTCTAGAAAAAAGCAGCTTCACCAGCCCTCAGCCCAGCAGCTTTCCTGCAGTTGCATGCTTTGAAAGTTCCCTGGGCTAAAATAAACAAACAGAAAGATAAATAGATGACACTTGGTGTCAGCTGGCCAGATTTTTGTTCCTCTCTTTTCAAGAAGTGAATCACCAGTGAAATAGAGATGACTCACTAAGGGAATCCAAAGCATGCTTTCTTTAATACATGCAAGTTCATGCCCTAAATGGATAGAAACAAACGCTACATTTTAATATTATTTTCCTCAATATTGAGTCAAAAATGCCAGCAAGTGCAAACGGATTTTTTTTAGGAAAAGAAAGCTGCCATCATATCTTTCTAATGCAGCAAGAATGTATAAATAGTTGCACATGGCAGATAATTAGGTTGTGTTAACACAGCATTGTACTTGTGAGCATCTGGGTAGCAGACAGGAGAGAACAGCTGAGTGGCTGCTGGCAAGTTCTGGGCTGCTGCCTACAGAGCAAGTGCTGTGTTGCCCAAAAGCTCTGGGCAGTGTTATTCAAGCCCACCACATAAAAATGTGTGACATGGGCAAGGTCTTATGAAACATCAAGACTATTTGAAAAGAGGGAACTTGTGTTCTTAATTGAGATTGAGTGCTCTGCAGTCACAGCTAGTGGATCTTGCTGCTGAAGACATCGCCTCAGCTCAACCCCTAGTGTCAGGGGGCAGAGACCATAGATTTTTGGTGGTGGTTTTTTGTTTTTGTTTTTTTTTTGTTTTTTTTTTTTTTTTTTTTGTTTTTTTTTTTGTTTTTAAATTTAAGCCATATAGATCCAATTTTTAACTCTTCACAGAATTCCCTTCCTTTCTTTCATATGCTTCCCATTTCTTACAAGCAGTTGTTTAACAGAAAACTGAAATTATCAAATCCTTTACTATCCATTTTTGGGTTTTGTTTTTGTTTTTTTAAATGAGGTATTTGTCCATCAGAAATTCTTCCATAGAGATGTGAGGAAGGTTGGTGTGATTCTCAATCACAGTTTATCTTCAAAACAAAAAAACAAAACAAAAAAACCAAACCAGAGCTCACTGATGACTTATCTAATTTTCAAAATTTTAAAGGACTACCACAGGGTTCTGTTTGCACCAAGACTACAGATAAGTACTGGACCAAAAATTCCAACTGCTAAAAATACCAACAAATATGAATGAAAACAAACAAAACAAAAAACCCAAAATAAATATAAATAGTATAAATAGTACCCTTTGTGCACTGTTTGTACAACTCCATTAGAGGCTTACCTGCAGCCCAGTTTGTCACACCTGTAGCATTCTCACCACTTCACTGCAATAGTTTCCATTGCAGAGAACAGGTTGTTTTCCTGTGTTTGTGTTGCTTAATACATGTTCACATCATCATATTCAGGATATTTATTTATTTATTTTTGCCTTGCTGCAGGTCTGCCCTTAATTCAGGTGAAAACTAAGGGTTTCCTCAAATTCCTTCTTAGCAAAAATAAAAATCAAATTGGATAAGTTGCACAAAGGGACCATAAATAATTATTTCTTTAAATATTTTATGCAACTGCATTCATTCTTCAAACCAGTTTTATTCTCAGCTTCCTGATCTTTCCATCAATCTGTTTCATCTTAAGAAAAAAAATAATGGCATGGGTCTCAAGATGCTTCTCCGTTATACCAGAAATATTACAGAAAAATGAATATTTCAAAATTAAATGTTACTCTATGCTTTTCATGCCATCCTGTGAACATTATGAAAATGAGTCTTCAGTAGTCTACCACTGAAAAAAAAAAAACTGAAAAAATATTCTTGCAGGGAAGAGTTTTGCACTTCTCTAATGCATTAGTGTTGAAAACATACATCTCAACAGGAGCGAATAATATGTGCAAAGTTGTTTAACTTCTCTCAACTGATACAACATCATTTTATTCTGCTGAAAAAGAGTAGATGTAAATTGATCCTGATGCTATTCACATAATCTCTGCTCGCCTGCATTTGTCATGAATGTTTTTCATTTGAACTTTCATAAAAACACGCAACACACACTTTTGTCTCTATTTTAAATGTTAACCTTAATTGTGCATAGTTAATACGTCCTCCTCAAGTTGTTTGCATCACCGAATTCCAGTCATCCAGAAAAAACCAAGATGTAGTGTTAAAAACCTCAATAACTACTTTAAAAATTAATGTTCTTGACTCCCACAAGGCTCATTACTCTTTCCAAGACTGATATCTTTCCAGAGACTGATTTCAAGGCAAATCTTCTGGATTTGTTACACATGGACATTATTCTATACAAATACCTGTACCATATTTGAATACATTACACTTGAGTGAAAACATCTCTACCTTGCAGTTATTTGGGAGGTACAGAGAAATGTGAAAATAAAGCTTTCAAGTAGCTCAGGATCTGTTAAATATATATAATATATATATATATTTTATATTTATATATATATATATGAGCTACAGAAATTGGTCAATGAAGCTGGCAGTTTTTAGATGGTTGGGTGAAAGTGTGGCAGCTGATAACAGTAGTTAGCCCTAGTTTAAGTGCTATTAATTCATGTTTGTCTACAGATTATACCATACTAGATGCATTGATGAGAATACCCCTAAAAACTGCTAAATGTTTGTATGGTTTTAAAGAAACATACTGCAAATCCAAATCTTGGCCTTGGCTTCACAATCTCCTATATTTGTGATCTGATGACCTATATAGAGGAAAATCAGTACACAGTTAATTGGAAAAAAAAAAAAAAAAAAAAAAAAACAACAAACCGAGAACTTCTACATACGTTGGTTTTGGAATTGTCCTGAAGTATTATAAGATCATGGAAGATTATTACCATAATATATTTGTACAAGGACAATGTATATTTAATCAGTACTTAATGGTGATAATAATAATAGGTTTCCCTGTGGAGAATGACAATATGATTTCCAACTTCCTGAATTTATAAACTTGCAGAATATTGCAGGCCATTATTTCACTTCTCTTGCATGCAGCAAGAAGAAATCTTTTTCTGTACAAGTAAGGAAATCTCTAAAACAAATCAAAAATGTGGGCAGACAGTGAAGAGAACTAATTAACTCAAGGCAAGTAACCCAGAAAAATTAACGTTGAGTCGGAGGTAGTTCAAAGACTTGACAGGTAACAGTCTAAAATGCAGTGTTTATGGCCTTGAGTAGTTAAGACCTTGTGAATAACTACTTTTTTTTTTCTTTTTTTTTTGAATGCACAAAACATCAAAAGCACAAGGAGGAGAGAGAACAAATTCATATGTACAAAGTAATAGGAAAGAAAAATGAAGATCTTGTTGATCTTGAAGATATTGTTTTCACAGAAAGGCAAGACCTTTTGATGCCAGTCTTTGCCAATAGTAACTTCTATTGCACAAGTACTTAAATACCATTTGTCCACTTTTTGAGCACAGCTATCATGGCAGACTATCGTATTTGTATATCAGTGAATTGATTTCAACTCACATATAAACCCTACAGCCTCAGTCTGTCAGCTGGTTATGGTTAAGAAATATTTAAATGTCTTAGGTAAGAATTTTTATTGTGCTAAACACTTACCTTGTCTACTCTACAGCTTTTACATGTACAATGGCTTTTTATTTTCAGAATTTGTTAGTTGGTTGAGATGAATTCCATCTTCCTCCACATAGGGAACAGAGTACAGCTCAGTCTTTTATTTAATAAGTTTAGGATTTTTCCCTTAGCGTTCAATATGGATTCAGTGACACTGCAGTTTATGTCTTCTAAATATATATGTATGTGTTCTGAGTGCCTCAGAAAGGATAAATTAAGTGCTTACATAAATCAAATGTAATTGAGATTCAAGTTTCGTGGGTCAAGATCAAGATTTTCTCCCAAGCAGAATGCATTATTAGTGCCAGAGAATTTTTTAGGCAATATTTTAATAGTATAACAACTTACTACAGTTTTTCTGTATAGTATGAATTTCAGTTCCGACATTGTTGCAATCTGTTTAAAATACTACTCCCTAAGATTTTTCTTTCTCCATCACAGAGATTGAAACATGCTTTTTTGTGTGTATATATAGAAACTACAAAGCCATGATTGATTAAGCAGATATGCATTGTTCACTTCCATCTGGAAAAGGATCAAAAAGTAAAGTGAAAGAAAAAAGTTAATGAAGTGATTGAAGTATTAATGTTAATGGAATCCATACCCTTCTGTACCCAGACCTCTCAAGAGTAAGTGGGAAAAAATATTTCAGCCACTGGCAAGCAAAGAACAGATAATACATCTCAGAGAAATGAGAAAGGTTAATAGAAGACCATAATATGATTAGAAAATTCTCCCAGAAATTCAAATAGTAATGTTGATATCTAAAGCTAAAAGTAGAAAACAGAGGTTCAGAGATACCTGGATATAGAGCTCTACGTCACTGAAACAAGAAAGTGTAGAACAAACGTTTTCTAGTACAGAGAAAACATTTGTACATGTATGGAAGAACAGAAGTATTTAATTCATTTAGAAAGTTTGTCTACTAGCTTGGTAGAATGCTATTGTTCTACTGTATTTAATATTTAAATATTTCCTACATTGTGATAATCTGACAAGGCTATTCTCAATATTCAGGAATTCCCCCCCTCTCTTCCTTTCTTAAAAGGAGATCTTAAATCAAGAGCCTTTTAAATCCCGATTCACTAAAGCATGTAGCAAGAAGACGAAATGCAGAAAACAGAACAACTTGCAGAGAGTATCAGGACAAGACAAAAGGAATGTCTCCTCAGCTCCTGAAATAGTTGTTCATACGTTCACCAGAAGAGGGACCGCAGGATGCTGAGTGAGTCCTGCTCTGCCCGGTGGGAGCAGCCTTAACTCTACCTTAGTTCAGGCACCTCCAAGGCAATGCTACTGCCAGGTTAACAGGTTTCATTCACCACTAAACCACAGCAATGAAGCCATGCATCTAGGGGTTCAAGAAATTGTGCAAGATGTTAAAAAATAAAAGTAAAAAAAATAAAAACACATTCCCAAAATTCCACATTGTAACCTAATAGTTGGAGGGATTCATTTAGATTAAAAATAACAAAGGCACTTCTCCAAGGCTTGAATGAATTAATTATACTGCAACTACCATGTACTAGGTTGAATCTCAGCAGTTATTCCTTAGGTGGTCCTACAATGGCCAGCAATCAGCCTTTCTCTCCCTTCCTTATCCTCCAGGCAGCCTTGTGTTCATTCCAAAAACTTCATTTAAAAAAAAAAAAAAAAAAAAAAAAAAAAAAAAATTGGACCAGGAGGTCTTCTGATACCCAAGAAAACACAACCATCCTCTTTCCAAACTGCATACTTTTCGGTTTCCAATAAAGGACAAGTTTTACAAGTAATGCTTTGAAATACATCTTTTTATCATCCTTCTTCCCCTCCTTTTATATACTAAACTAGTGCAGTTTATTTTCAGCCTTTTTTTAATTTACAGACCTCTATAGATCTCCCAGTGGAGATACAAGGTGAATTTAAACCTACTAAAAAAAAAAAAATAAAAATACTTCTTATGATTCCATTTCTCAGATCCTTAGGCAAGTGATCTGAAAACCACCATAGAATCCAAGCTTTATCTTGATTATAAACAACCCGCCAGTGAACGCGTCCTGTAGCTCTAATTGCACTGCTTAATTTCACAGGTGTGCCCAGAGGCAGAAGGACATAAATCCCACTTAAAAAGCCTAAAATTGGTGAAACTGGGTTACATGCACAGAAATGTTTATTTCATCATCAGAGCTTTGTCAACGGTAATTCACTTTAGAGGGTTATGCCTATACAGAAATTCTTCCTTCGGTCATTTAAGGTCTTATGTTACATTCCTATCAGGAAAGGGAATACTTATGGACAAACCCCAGAGATCAGATTTCTCTCTCTGAATTTATTATTGTCACTTTGACATTTGAATCCTATCCACAGAGCAGATATTTATCTGCCAAATATATTCTGATCCACCTCTTTCTTGATGTCACATTAGTTGCTATGCTTTTATCATATGATGCCAGAGAAAGTTGTCAGTCACCATATAACAAGAGAACAAACCTCATACCAGCTATAGAATCCCATCCTGTTATGTAGAAATAGAAGGAATGTACACATGGGGATGAAAAGCATGAGAAAGTTCCTGACTACTACCATGAAGACAAGTTTGGAAGTCAGCTTGGACAAAGTTGTACAGGTTATCTCCAAAATATGTAATATGAAGAAAAAAGAAAAAAAAAAATCTTTTATTCTCCTTAAATCTCACTCATATTCCTGAGAAAATTGCTTTAAAAAAAAGTGCTTAACTGAACTTAACCTCTGAACCTCTGCCTACAAGTGACAAAATTTGTTCCTCATTGCTGCAAATCTTTTTGATCAATGCATTACTTCAAGTTATCAATGCATTACTTCAAGTTAACATATGCTATAAAATAAGGCATTTCTGTCTAGATCTCTCATGCTACAGGGAGAGATTATCCTCTATTACTGAAAAAGCACAGTACACAAGTCACACAAAACATTTTTGGAAAAATACTGCAAAATCTAATGCCTTATGCAACATGACATGGGAGATTGTTGTATGAAAAAGCAAGTTATGCTATGCAGAGGCAATTGCAAAGTAAGCAACAGTTTTTTGAACTAGTTCACCATAGTACTTAAAAGAGCCATTAACCCAAATTCTCATTTTAAAGTAAGACTTTCACAAACATTTGTTTTAGTACATAAAGCAAATGTCTCCCCAGTCAACTCAAGTAGATCTAATCCCCTGTTAATTTAATATATCAAATTAAGCTTCTATGTCTATGATTTTTCATAAAGTTTTAATATGCCTAATGATGTTGAATGGGTGTGTTAAATGTTACAGTTGGTGTTACAGCTAGAAAGATTGTCATGGTGAAAATGGGGAAAGAAACAAATAGGGAAGGAATGCTTACCTCTATCTGAAGATCTAGGTTCACAAGAAGGACTCCACAGACAAAGGATATCCAGAAAGAAATTCTTCCCTGCTGTCAGTCAGCCCTTAAATGGGATCTAGGAGTTGAATCATCTTCACCTGTGTTCCCATGGCTGACTTAGCCCTTTCCTCAGGTTATCAATCAGTGGTTCAGGCTGTGTTAAATAACCAGTCTTTAAAATCATAATGGGAAGAGATGAGAGAGGTTATAGCTGTGTTCTTCTGGCCTTATATATATGACTTCCTGATCAACCTCTAATTTTTTTATGGTTCATTTGTGATTCAGTGTTTTTAAGGAAGGAGAAAAAGAAATAAGAATTTCATAATTTGTAAGTTTTACATTTGAGTATCCAACCAAATAAAGTCTTAAACAATTAAGAATTAAGACAAGTCTTAAATTGCATTAAGACAAGGATATCTATTTCAGAGGTGGTATGTTGGTAAATTTTGTTAGTTTCATCAAAATTTAAATGTCATTCATTTAAGTAGAGTGAGTCCTTTAGCTACTGTGGCCCAGCTGGAAGCTTTTATATCTTTGGTTTCAAGAGAGATGACAGTTATTCCATCTAATACGTAAATTTGCCAGTGAGCTTTTATGTTATTGACTGCACGTTTCAGTCCTGCTATGTAAGTTATTTCCATCCCATAGGTATTACCAAATAAGTATATCACTGCTTTTGGTGAAAAGATCACACTAATTACACAAGTTAGAGAAAGTTGAGTTGCAGGTAAAATAGTTTTAACACTGTATCAAGTTATTAAGGAATAGTCTTGTTTATTTTGCCCAATAGTCTAGAGATCAAAAAGCAAATTTCTGATAAATTCATTTTAACATCTTTGAGTGATGTGACATTATAATTACGTGTGAGTCCCTACATATTGGGGTGCTGAAACAAAGGAAGGGAGAAGAGGAAATTCATTTGAATTATCAGGAGATTGTCTTTTTTTCTGCAATATCCGTTGTTCTATGAAATTCCTCTATAGCTCATTCACTGTTCTTGGCCTACTCATAAGCCTTTTCTTTTCTCTAAAATATGATGTTATCTTCAACACCAGAAAACAGGAACATAGGAATTATTGGTATTAGCTACCATTTCTTGCCTTGAGAAAAACTGCTTTATCTCAGAAAGAAAGAAACCTCTGATAAAATTTCTGATTTAGTGGATCTCAGTGCTTAGCGGTCTTTTGAGGGACTTGAGGTTTTCAAAATGATAAAAAAAAAAAAAAACAAAAAAAAAAAACAAAAAAAAAAAAAAAAAAAGACACTCATTACATTGTTTATTCTAAAATATTTTAGAATATAGGCCTATTGCATTAGTATTTTCTAGCCTGTAAGTTTTGCCAGAATACTCTAAAGTACAGCAAAGTTTTTCTTTTTCTCACATGAGAATTATGATGGGTGGTTGGTCTATTTTAGTTTGATTTGCGTTTTGCTTTGTTTTGCTTTTTTTACTACTAGAATTTGAAACATAAAATTACTTCAAATTTCTGAAATTTTAATTCCAGATCTTAAAAGAAACAGAAAAGCCATCAAAACATTACAAGCCTTAGTTGTACTTACTATTAAAGCCTGTACCAACCTGTAACATGCCATCATTATTTAATGCTCAGCTCTGGTGAACATTCTGTGTTTTTTCTCACCAGGGATAAGTGTTTGGGTTCTAAAGAAAAAGAATAAGGCAAATGACTTTTGAAAATATACTGTCTTTCTTGCATCTATCAATCAGAAACAATTATTATCCCTTCTAAATGAACAACCTCTTAACGTGCAAAACTAATTAACACTTCTGACCTCTAAATTCATCTCAAGTTTCTTGTTCCCCTTTCATTATTGCACAGGAATTAGTATGGCTACCATTATAGTCTTCCTGATGACATGTAGTGGTTGAACATCACTGCACTGTGCACGTAGGGAAATATTGCTCCCTACAAATAAAGTCTTAGGTAAGACCAAGGGAGCATAGGATAATTTCACCAGCTATCCACTGGAAAGAACCATTTTTAAGAGAAGAGGTAAAGAGCACATAAGAAAATTGCTGGTCTCCCAAATTCATGCTAACAAAATAGCACTTATGAGACTGACTTGTGATAGTCTGGTGATTCACTGCAAAGAACTGAAGGAACAATCTCCCCCCTGCTAACAGTGATAAGCAAGAATTAAATTTCGTATTACTGCTGATGCACCTGCTGAAATTAGTGCTCAAGTTCTTTCTGCTACTGCTGTTTTTCTTTTTGCTGTAATTAAAGTAACATCAGAGGAATACTGCCTTCTGCCATGTAACAGTTAAACCAAAGTCAGCTTCTTCATGCAACACTATCCAAGTGGTTTACAAAAGAAACAAAAAACAATAGACAAACTTTAATAATGTTTCAACATTTTTATTTTTTTAGCACTTTCACTGCTTAGAGATGCTGTTATCTTAAAGATCTGTGTCTCCAAAGACCAATGAGGACTCCGATGTTTTAATTTTCTTGGGGTCATATCCTCCTTACTGATCTAAGTGTGGCAGGATTGCTGGTTAAGCACAGAGGTACCTAGTATTCAAGGATACATACTATGACTCTCAAGGCTTCAGCACAGACTTGGTAAAATTCCAGTTTTTTTCAGTAGCTGATTTGACTGAAGAAAGAAAGTCTTTGAAAGAAATTCCATGATCTGATCCCAAACTTCAGCTAGATTCACTGGTTTGATTGCAAATGTCATTTGCATGCCAAGAATATTAACTAATTGCTGAGCAACAACCTCTTTCTCTACATACATAAATTGGACCTGGCTGTGCTTGGATCCTCACCAAGAACCCATCCTCCTCGTAGATGGAGAATTGAGATCTCATGCCCTCAGGGCAGGACAAGACTTATTATCCGTGCCCAGATTTTGGGAAGGGAGTCTGTATGCCAGCGTATGCCACGCTGAGCTGTGTGGCTGGCTCACCAGGGAGAACATGAGAGGTGATTAAATTGATGCCTTGGGATATGTCAAGTGTTTTTTCCCAGATTTTCTCTAAATCACAGAAGATATGTTTATATTGCTAAATAAATGCTGGATTGCCATGTACCAGCACAACTGAGGACAATTTAACATAGCATTAGTAATGGGATGGAGTGGCCCAAATTAGACCAATTAGCAAGCTAGCTGCTAGGAAATACGACTAGTTGATTTTTGAGTTCTGACCTCACCCTCTTTTTTAGAGATAGAGAAGCATGCTAGGGCTTCCCTAGTACCATCACCATTGTTCTTAAAGATACAGCCTTCAAATGCCTGCCTATCTTCAACAACTTCACTTGCTGGCATTGGCACAAAACTATCTCTTTGTCCTCATACTTGTCTTAGAACATCACATTAATGGTTCAGCCACACCACTAGGAAATATGCCAGGAACAGGGGAGAAGAGGAAGAAAAAAACAAAATGGAAATGACACAGGATGATTGTAAAGTCAAAGAAGCTATAATCATCTAATGTCCACTTCTCCCAATACTGCTGTTTGTTTAAAAGTTGTTAGTAGTTTTGTATCAATGTATATGCATACATGTGTATAAAATAATTAAGATGCAGTTTCATAGCTCAGCTAAGAAAATCTAGCCCAAATGTACAGCCAACTACTCCCACCACTGTCCTCATGCTAGCACTACTGTTAATCTGATATGCACTGAATGAGTGCTGAGTACTAAACAACTGCACACTAATTTCTGTTGAATCAGCTCTCTGAACAAATTATAAGGAGATTATGATTAATAAATAAACTCAGGCACATGAACCAGTTCAAAAATTGAGTCATTTCTACTTTCCAGCATCTGATGTGTAACCAAACTTACCCTGAACATCATATCAAAGTAAGATCCCAGCATATATCTTTACCCTGCTTCCAGTGAAGAGTTCATAAGCAGCCAAAAAAACAGTTTGAATGGTTTGTTTATTCTGTTGGAACATTGCTTTCTGAGAGTAAATCCCTTAGATGGGCTGCATAGTTCAGCAGGTCACTATGTTATTAATAATTGATTCAATTTATCAGATTAGAAGAAGATAAGTTTTAAAGTAAAATTATATTCCAACCAACCTTCTTGGATTTACATTATTTTTATCATTCAGCACTAATTGTTTTCTGCACAGTTTGCCACACAGCTATAATTCCCATGTCTCCATAATAGATAAAAAAAATAGCTGCTGGGCAATGCTAATCCTCACTATTGTCATGGAGAAGATGTTATTGTCATCCATGTTTGGATCTTTCCCTAAACAGACTTTTAACTTTGTCTAGAAATTGAGTTGTTGAATCTTCCTACTCAAGTCCTCCCGCTTCTACTGCCTCCCACTACAATTGCTACTGATGATCATTTTCTGTCAAGCATTAGCCCATATTGCAGGCTAATCTCATCACCAGAATCTGCAAGGCACGTTGACCTTCTGATCTGAGAAAGCTGTCAGCATGAGGACTGCCCTCTATCACCATGGTTTTTAATTAAAAAAAAAAAAGTGTTCTAAGGAATGCATTTGATAAGAACACAACACAGCACCAAGTCCCTTTCAGAAGGCATTGATAATGAAAAACTTACTTCTCCATACCTTTTTCCATGAGTAAGTTCTCTCAAGATGCAATATTCACATTCCTTCTGTACATACAGTAACACTTGCCTATAGCGAACTGATGATACAGTGCTGTGTTCACTTATGAAACAGAATTAGTTTTGTGCCACAAGACAATCTATACTTGCTACTCTGAGGCTTTTTTTGACTGAATAACGTCATTTGTCATAACTTTACATACACAAATTTTCAAATGCTTTCACAAAGGATTAAACTTAAAGTTTACAAATGTCTTACTAAATAAAGAACAATAACAATTTTACCCTTTTTTTTTTTTTCTATTAAAAATTGCTGAGAATGGTAGAACAGTGAATAGTAGAACAGTGAATCAGTTGGGGACTCCAAAACCAGATTCTCAGAGATAGAGCAGGCAAATACATATTTTCTTCGGGGAACATGAGAAGGCAATGTAAATTGAAAAAACAACACTAAAGCAGCCTGAGCTCTCACAGTATATAAGACTTTGGGTATGAATCTGTTAAAACTCTGTGCTGAATTAAAAAGCACGAAGACTTCAGATATGAAGTGGAAAAAAAACTAAAAAGCATAAAAAGCAGTTCATACCTATGGAACCATCAAGTACTAAGGGTCGCCTTGCATATTTTATGATCAGTTTCCCAAGATAATTAACAATGCTGGAAACCTTTGACGCTTTCAGTTTTATTAAATTCCAGCAAGTTATTTTCCCATCAATCAATTAAACAGGCAATGCTGCAATTTGATTATATATCCTTGAGCTGGTCTACCATAAATCAAGACCATAGTCAAATAAATGTACGTGTTCACAAACTTATGTCTAAAAAGAACATACCTATCCAGTATATTCCAAGTACATACCAATCACATTTTTTTTCTTTTTTGTCTGGAGAATGTGTTTCTTCTTAACTAACTGTTAGCCACAATGACCTTTCACTTGCAAATGATAAAAAAAAAAGAGAGAACTTAGGATCAGGATAGTCTTAGCTAGGAAGATCCTATATTTCCACTGATTCTGGCAATGTTTACTTCTGGCAGCTTGAAGAAAGGGCTCCATATCTTGCAGGAATAGCATTCATTCATAATCTGAATGTATGCATTGCTGGATTTGTTTATCTTGTGTTGAATTTATTGGGATCAGAGAATGCATTTGTGAATACCGTCCAAGACTGAGGAAAGCTGTACATCAAGATACAGGCAGCATGCCCATTCTCACTCACCTAAAAGGAAAAAAAAAAAAAGCAAACAGTGTTTCTTTTATCTATTGCCACAAGAGAAGCTGCAGGAACGAATGTCTTCCAGCATTACCAAAAACAAAAACCCAAAGGGATTTTGTGCACCAAAAGTACCATGGCATTCACTCTTTTTTTTTTTTTTAAGAAAAAACGTGAGTTGTTATCTCCAGTGTAACAAATACACATAATATATTAGTTCCTAGGCAGCTTTATGTGCTTAATGTATCGTAAGCTCTGGCACATGAACAGATTGATGGATGAGTTTAGGACAGTTTAAATGTCCATGCAAGATTCTCATAAAAGAGAATCTCCAGCAGAAAAGAGTGGTTCTTAAAACAATCCAAGATTTGAACTCTGTTTGTCCTTATCATTGTCACATCAGAGACCAGATAAGAACATTCAAAAATTTATTACAGCTCCAGGGCTATGAACTAAGACAAGTCAAAAGTAGATTTTAAATTTGAAAGTATTAAGACCTTAATATTACTTTGGTACATGGCAAGTATAATATGTTAGGGCTTTTTTCAACAGAGTGGGAGAGGGCTGCATATTTTTTCTTAAATCAATATTCTAATATTCTTTCATTTAGAGCAAAGAAACCCTTTTTTTTTTTCTTTTCCCCCTGCTTTTAGTCTCTTTGTAATAAGTTCCAATTCAGCAAGGTAATCATGTTCAAGCACACTAATAACTACATTGCATCAGTGGAACCTTGTATGCTTCCCAAATACAAAACATATTTGGGCATGATGAAAGTTCATGATGGCACTTATTTGAGTATCTACTTTAAGTGAGGAGGGAGACACAACCCCTCATTTTATAGGGTCCCAGACACCATTACTGCTAAAACATTACATGTAAGGAAAAACAAAGCCAAGAAATGCATGAAAGAGCCAAGAAAAATAAATGCATTGAGACAGCTTCCAGATCAGTGTAATCATTGGGTTGAGACTAATGGGAGGCAGAGGAGTTAAGTGATCTAATATCCTTGAAGATGAAAAAAAAAAAAGAGGCTGTCAGGAGTTACCAGCAATGAAAAAAATATGAACCTTAGAGGCCATATTTACTAGTCTTACACAAGTTCCATGCTACAGAAAAAATTCTGGCAGAAGTGAATATTCAAATACATTCAAAGTGCATATGATTTACAAGGTATTTACCTGATTCTGAAGGCTGCATAGAAGGAAGGCAAAATGGATAGGCACAAAGATCAGTTATAGACACAAGAAAAAGGATAGCCACAATTTAATGCTTGAATGTTTTAATTAGGCACCTGTGATGCAGACATAGCATGATTTCTGTTAGGCAGAAATGCTGGGTTTTGTGCCTATACACCACTGATAACAGCATTGATCTAGCAAGTATCCACACTTTAACCTGTGAAAGAAAAGATTTAAACATTCCCTTATTCCATGTACTAGCATCTCTGATGAGCTCTCCAGAGAAGGGGCTGCATGTACAAGAAGTCCTGTGCTTCAGCTACAATAACTCCATGCAGTGCTATAGGCTTGTGGATGAGTGGCTGGATAACTGTGAAGGGGAAAGGGACCTGGGGGCATTGGCTGATGCTTAGCTGAACATGAGCCGACAGTGTGCCCAGGTGGCCAAGATGGCCAATGGCCTCCTGGCCTGCATTAGAAATAGTGTAGCCAGCAGGAGCAGGGAGGTCATCATCCCCCTGTACTCTGCATTGGTGAGGCTGCACCTCAAGTATTGTGTTCAGTTTTGGACCCCTCACCACAAGAAAGACATTGAGGCCCTGGAACATGTCCAGAGAAGGGCAATGAAACTGGTGAGAGGTCTGGAGGATCAGCTGAGGGATCTCAGCTGTTCTGGAGAAGGCTCAGGGAGACCTCACCGCAATCTACAACTTCCTGAAGGGAGGTTGTGATGAGGAGGGATTTGGCCTCTTCTCCCAGGCAACAAACAGGACCTGAGGAAATGGCCACAAGTTGTGCCAGAGGATATTTAGATTAGACATAAGGAAAAACTCTTAGTCTCAGAGAGTTGTCTGGCACTGGAACGGCTTGCCTGCCCAGGGAGGTGGTGGAGTGTCTGTTCCTGGCAGTGTTCAAGAGGCATCTGAATGAGGAGCTATGAGATATGGTTTAGTGGCTTGCAATAGCAATGGTAATAATGGGATGATCTCATAGGTCCTTTCCAACCTTGTGATTCTATGATATGCATTGTAAACTAGAGATACAGATAGTAGAAGTTCTGCTTAGACAGTTTCTCTAAAGGTGAAAGCACACTGGATATTGTCTGCATTAAAGATCGCTTCCGCCTTTCACATATCTCACGTAAATAAGATCACCTAGAAAGCATTTGTTATTCATGTCCATAAGTTAAATCTAAGGTAGCATCATGGAAAAAGCTTACCAGTTGGTGAAGAAATCATTTAGGTCATCACATTAGTTCTCCCTACATATTTGTTCTTGTAGATTAAACTGAATGAGTAGCTTAAATTCTATTTACTTGATGGAAGGAGTTATTACGTTTGTACATTGGAAAAGTGGTAGAGAGGATGAGACGACTTGCTTTTGTCAACTCTATTTTTATTAATTATGTTTAGAAAGCTTTGCATACCCACCAGAGATGCTATTAAGAAATGAGGAAAATGAAAGAAATTGAGCCTTCTTCTAAAGGGCTACAGAACAGACAAATTCTATGTCTGTAGTATGATGTATACGTTAAAAACAGAAGACAGATGTCCAGTGAATTTGCCTTCCTATAGCCAAACCATTCAGCTCGTGCTTAAGAAAGTGGCAAACAGTAACTAACAGAAACAGATGCCACTGGTGCTACTGAAGTAAAGAAAACTGATGTGAATAAGTACTTGAGGGAATTATAACACTTAATAATAGATACTTACAGGGAACTTTATGCATTCCAGGAACTGTGTTTACAGTAATTAATCCTTAAGACACTCCAGGGAGACAACTTGATAAGAAATAGTTTTCTGGTCAGTTTACAGAAAGCATAATGGGAACACAAACAGGCTACAGCTGTAACGTGCCCAAACCAAAACTGCATTTGGAATCAGCAAAGGACTGGATTTCTGATCTGCATCCACATCAACAAAATTGGCATAGTCAGAGTTACGTGAGAGATAAGCACAAAATAATTCTTCTGTGAAGGACTTCTATAGCCTGGTAAGGCAGATCTACTAGTTCAATAAAACTATATCTAAAAGGGTTTATTTATTTATTTTTTAACTGTTCTGCTCAAAGTGCATAGCTTTCATGCACTATTTTGAGTGCTACTATTGAAATGTAGCTTGATTTAATAAAGTAAAAAGAGTAACAAATTATTTTGTTTTCAGAAATAGTGAGGAGAAAAGAATGCTTCCTTATGTTTTCAGTGTGAGACAAGAGTTGACATGAGATGAAACTGTCCCATTCTCCTCAAAATTTTTTATTAAAGTATCAGTCCTTCATTTGAGCAACAGAGGATGGAAAACAAGATGGAGGGAATGTAAAAAAGGACAGAACAAAGTATAATCAGAAATAAAAGGAAAATAAATTGCTTTGTAATTTAACATTCCTGTATCACATATATCCTACATCCTCCCCTTTTCATCCCAGCAGACTCGCATAAGACTCATTCATCTACCTTATCAAGGTTATTGTCTTCGCACAATAATTTTATGTGCTCCAATTTAAACGCATTTTATTATACAGCCCAATTATAGTCTATTATTTTTATTACTAACATTGCGTAGGAGTAATAGACCAAAATGCCATTATACAGACAACAGCAAAAATCACTGCTCCTGGAAACAATGTACATGTTCTTTTTAATGGGATATGTAAAATTTTATAATGAGAATCACTCTGAACAGCAGTGATTTTTGCAGTTGAAAGTACTGTATATGTCATCATTAAAAAACAATTTTTTTGTTCTAATCCTAAAACAGCAGGAAGAACAACAGGATCTTTAAAGCAAAATTAGTAAAGAATTAATATGTATATAGTTCATTTTAATTCAGTGATAACAAGCAACCTTTTTTTGTAAATCTAACAGATTGTTTTAATTCTAATTAATTTTTAGTGAATTTTTAGAGGAACGGGAAAAAAAATAAAAAAGGGGAGGGAGTAACCCCATGTAAGAATGGATGAAACATCTTCCTGGTTACTACAAGTGTCCAACCATCCTCAGAAGAGAAGAAATAACAGCCATGCTTAAGAAAGCAATGAAGCAAAGTCTACTGACAGGAAAGAGACTCATTTTAACCAAGAAAAAAAGGTCTTATAGAAGAAGCTGCCAGAAAGAATAAAAAAGCATTATGAGAAAAAAAGTCACCTCCCAACATCCATGCCATCTGAGATTCTGGAACAGTAGTAGAGGGAGCTTTAGCAGGATCCATCTTTAATAAAAGATAAAAGATGACATATAGAAGAGGAAGTTGTATACATGACAGCTGAGCTGTTTGTCATGTCCCCAAACTGTGTTATTTGGAACAACTAAGGATAATCCCTGCAGTGACAGCACTGAGGCAGAAATTCTTTATTTCACCCCCCCACACACTTGTCTGGTTTCTATGCCTTAAACTTCATAATTCAAGAAATTTATATCCTTTTCAGCCCAAACTGAGTCTAGTGATGAGTGCTCTCAGTTGTCCAGATATAGTCAAGAGGAAATTACCCAAGGCACATTCTTCTCTACCACTACAGTGAATACTGGGGGCAAAACACAGACAACAGGATTTCTGTAATGCGTCTTCTTAAGTTCACACAAAAAATGTATTGAAGAAGCATGCAAGGTATAAAAGCTGCCTTCCTCACACAAGAAATAATGGAAAACTGAAATAGTGGTTATTTTTTGTTGATTTTTTTTTTTTAATAGATTTTTCCTACTCCCAGTAGTAATGCCTCTGGAGAAGAGGACAAATTTTCCCTGTGTTAGTTATAACTGTTCACAAATATGCTTCAAAGAGAGGAGGTTGATGGTCACACAGACAGCCATCTCTTGCTCTAAATTTCTTTCATCTCCAAGATAAATGAAATTCCTAAATAATTCACTTAGGGCTGATGGTAGCTGGAGAAACTGACTCTCCACTCATTTAAAACATAAGTACAAATAACCCCAGCAAGAGTAGGCCTGGGGGAGGGCTTTTTGTCCAACAGCACAACATCCAGGTCCAGCATTCATCACCATGTGTTCCTGCAGCACTTTAGTAACATACAATTCTTACTGTGCAGATGACAGGTATCCTTAGTGGTATTCCTGCACAGTGGGTAATAAATCTCCACTCAGAGTATAAGGCTGGGTCATACTGTATGACAACTTTACTTATTTTCATCACTGTAAGGCAGCTTGGCAATTATACAGAAAGTGTGTTGCCATGACAACAAAGGGAAACTGCAGCATCTAAAAAAAATTAAGATCACAGAATTACTTAACATTTTATTCCCCAGTGATTTTGATATTTCAAGTTTAAACCTGAACCAAAAATAAAAAAAAATCATAACAAATGGTATCTAGTTCATAAACAGTGCTTCCTACACCTTTTAAAAGTAATTGCTTCTTTACAAAGCGTTTAATATTTTTATCTTTGTGGCATTACTGAGTACAGAGCTTAATAAAATATTCCTCTATCCTCTGTCCATATATATATATATTTTTTTTTTTTTGCAACAAATACTACTCCATTATTAGTCAAATCAAATGCAGTAATTATCTCAGCACAGTGAATGCATACATCCCCTCACACCCCTCCCACACAAATGACTGCAGACAGCTCTGACAGCTCCTGCATTCTGGTAAAGCTGTGAAACAGTACAAAAGGATATCTGAATCTTTTTTTTTTTTTTTTTTCTCCATAGGACTGGAAGAGCTAAGCTGTCTGGAATGTGAGAAGGGATAGAAAGGTACAAGAGGGACACAACCATCCAGTTCCCACTGACTCCAGTTAGAAAACATTGCTACTAGCTAACCTGCACCACTCTTCCTGGCTTTGCAGATAATTCAAAATTGAGGCTCAGCTGTTCAAAGATGACTGTCATCCAGGTCTGACCAGCTGCACTCGTTATGAATATTTTATGTCACATGATTTATGCCCTTAATCCTTTTAGTGACATACATGGTGATCTGGAAGGCAATGGAGAATGAGCTGTCTTCCACATCAATTTGCTACCGCTGATCACATCACAGATCTGGGTTTTGTAATTTTTTAGTATAAACCATTGCTGGCATATCAATGCTATAAATAATGGCAATATAAGGAAGTATGCATATGATATTTGTGAATTTTTTTGTTGTTTTAATTTTTACTTGTAGTATATCCCAGAATATTTATGAACAGAAGCATAAGGTAAAATACTTAGTATCTCACAAGCATGATCAAAGCATATAAAGGTAAAAGCTGTTTAGTGGCTTAAGAACATTCATTAAATCCCTCTTTAAATAGAAATTTTTATAAGCAAAGATAAAGCAGGCACAATTTAGTGACATCTTTCTCACGAACAGAGAAGGCAGTCAGTAGGCAGTAGCTCAGTCTCAGCCCTTTTCAACTAAAATGAAACCACATGACACAGACACAAAGTGTTGAAGTACATTAATACATAAGCAATCCTCTACACTAACATCAATACTCTGGGCTCAACATTTTTTCTTATTGTCCAACACTTAGTGTTATTATTAACAAGCTTCTTTGAAGTCTGCTTGTGTAAAATATCCCATCCATCCATCTACATAGTTAAAAAAAAAAAAAAAAATCCACTGACTTCTGAAGACCAGAGTTTGAAAAACAAGTCTTGCTATTCAGTTTGCCTGATCCACATTTCACACTAATTAACCTATATCTTTCAATTAAAAGGAGATCTTGGTTCCATAACAAGCAGCATAATTATGATACCTATATTAATTTCTGGAGTAGGTGATAAAACCTCATCTCAAATTTAAATCTTTGTCAACATCACAAAACTGTGTGTTTAACATATTTAGAAACAGGAGCTACAAAAAAATGAACAGAGTGTACAAATGCACAGTGAACTTTCAGAACAGAAGGTAACTACCGTAGCCTGTTCAGAATTATCTGATGCCTCAGTGGGTACAATAAATATACAACATAAGAATTCTAAATAGAGTTTGAGACCAACAATACAATGAGAAACACAACATCAGTAAACATTCAGAATTAAAACCAAGGGAATGCTTATTCGTTATCACAAATAGTGGCAGTATTGAACTAGAAGCAGAATAACAAGCACAGCAAAAAGCAGAAGTGGAAAAGAGGTAACAAAAGGAGAGGCTTGATGTTGTCAGGGACTCAACTGATATGTCATCTGAAACAAGCCGAGAGCTGTGTAAACAAGTGGCAGCCAACAAGCGGAAAAAAATATCTAGCTATCAGGAAGTCAATTGCATTGAATAAAATTACCAAAAAGAAAAGATGACCACTTGATACCACTGGGGAAAATAAACAGCTAGTAGCTCATGCCAATTAAGCTACTAGAATTATTGAGTGGAAACAGCAGCAAGAGAGAAATTCTGAAGGGAAGATCCAGAAATAAATATTTCTGTTCATAGGTCAGGGTCCCATTCACAAACTTCACATCATTTTCCATTACGCCCATAAAACTGTATCTCTCTAGTGTGAGAAGCTAAGCAAGTTCAGTTCCCTGCATTGCCACGTGCTTCTGAGTAACATTTTTTTGTAAGGCACTAAGAAAATCTACTCCTCCCAGGAAGACGATATTTTGGAGAACCATGGAGTGGATTTCCATGGGGCTCTGTTGGTGATGCAGAGGCCTGCGCGATGCATGTGCATTCATACACTCACAATAAAAGCACTCCTGTCTATGAAATGAAGATTATGATCTTCTCTATTCTATAAAGCTGGGAACAGAAGAAAGATATAATGCCAGAGAACTAGTAAGATATTACTAATTTTCCTTATTTTCCCAGTGCAAGCTCTCTGGTTTAAAGTGCCATGGATATAGGCTGAAAAGAATGTACAGCCATCCCAACAGAAAACATACGGCTGAATTCAAACTTGGTGTAAACAAAAATACTCCAAATATCACAAAATTTCTTTTCCTCCTTTGTATTTCACACTTTTTCAATAGCTGCAAGCTATCAAAGCCTTTCACATCCTAAGTTATTTCTTAAGCCAAGCTATGCATTTTTAATGCTATTTTATCTTTCTCCATATGTCATTTCTTCTATTTCAGTTGCTTTTCTTCACCTGCAAGCTGATTACATATCTCCTAGTTCACTTTCCAGTAAAGCCTGATTCATTTGTAACCACATAAGGACAGATTCCACGATGAAAATGTAGGCGAGATAGTTCAGAGGAGGAGAAATTCAGTTTCCCTACAGACATTTTGCCAAAACATTCAATTTCTAGGAAAAAGCTCTCTAAATCCTGCGGAATTAGCATAATAAATAACACATTCCCTAAGGCCAAAATCGCACAGAGAGAAATCGACTGTTGGACATGTTTTCTTCTGTGCAATATTCCCTTGTGCACTTATTCCCTTCCAGAAATAATCTTGAGAGGGGTAAATTATATTTCATCACAACTAAAGCAACTACAGAATTATTTCACTTGTTTTAATCTTTCCTTGTGGGATTTTTTTTCCCTACTCTTCTGACTCTAATCCAAAATTTTATTTATCAGTTGCATTATTTTCTTGAAATTCATGGATAGGCTTATCTTTTCCACTGACAAATCAAGAGACATTCTCCTACCTCATTTGACATATTGTTATTTTAAAACATGTAATAGTCTTGTCAGACTTCTTCCCTGCTTCTCACCCCCCCAACCCCCATTTTGTTTTTTGAAAAGTTGATATTATTGTTGAATACATGTGAATTAATTTGAGCACCTGAATCTCTAGGATGAGATAAACCTCTGAAGTGAAATCCTAAGACATGTCATTTGCAGCAGTTTTTGCAGCCTTTTTTTCTATTTCCTATTGCACATGTAATATAAAAGAACAATAGGAAAATCCCTATTGAAAAATAACTTCTCTAAAAATCATGATACTTCTCGCTTTAAGCCTCTTTTGTCCTTAGAGAGGCATTTTTCCTTACTATTCTACTTCTACAAGTAGTTCAATATAAGAAATTCCTATGACGTTTTCCCCCACCCTTCCTTTTCATTACCAACATGCAAAACAGTTGAGCTAAATATATTTGCTTCCATTTTTGGCCAAGTGACGGCCTGCAGAATCTTATCTGGGCTGCAGAGCTACATCCTTTGCCATACTCTGACATCCATATGCCACAGAGAGGCCATGGGTTTGGGGCATACCATCCCACAGCAGGCTGCAAGAGATAGAGGCGTGAAGGAAGGAGAGAAAGGAGAGTTAAACAGAGGCTCTTCATAAGTAACCCACAATGCATGCATTTTGTTATTTGTTTCACCTCAAACTGCACAGTGGGAAATCTTGATGGCATTTGTCCTGGGCTCTGCTGCTGCGAGTTTTTTCCTCACATACTCTCTACTTTCCTTCCACCCTCAAAATTATTTCCGTATGACCTTTCCTCTCTCTGACTTGCATGTGCACATACAATAACAATATTTCACAGGGAATCTCCATCTTTTTCAATTTTAAGTTCATAATTTACTCAATTCAATTTCTCGTTAAGTTTAAAGTTACTACAAAAGGAAAAAACTCAGAGCATGATAGCTTCCCACACAGTAAGAAATAAGACAGCAGGTCACCAAAACTCTCTAGAAGCATCCACAAATAACAACGAACAGCAACATTTAGGATTTAGAAAAGTTTGGAGTCGGCGTTCATTTGGGATTTTCTCTTTGCATTTTTCTAAATTTTCTAAGTCTTCCTCCCTCAGAAGGAGTTGGGGGGAAGAATGTAAAACAAAATATTATGCTATAATCATCCAGATTATATATATATATATATATATATATATATATGTATATATATATATATATATATATATACAGAAGAAACCTTTTCACAGCTTCTGATGATGTGCCTCACACTTCTGCATCTAGCATTATCTTCCAAGGAAAGAAATTGCTTGCATTTGATTACCAAATATCATTCATGACCATTTTTATCCTGGAATAGTAAGCTCTGTGTTTCAAGGATCTGATCTTGGAATTATAAAAAGTCAGAGCATACCACCTGATGCAGTGCAAATTCCCCCACATTGGAACAGCACAGTTGTGCAGGTTTGGATCACCTTCCCTCCTGCCAGAGACCATCTTCTCAAGACCCTTGTTTAGAGGCAAAGAGTTCTTTGTACGCCTGCAGTTTTCAATGGGCGCAAGGGCGAGAAGCTTATTCTCATGCTCCTGAATTACTTCACATATCTAAATTCTCCACTATTCAGTCTCACCATTATGCTGAGGGGTACATTGCTTCCTGCTAGCAATACATAGCAAGGTAAGGGGAGACATGGAAAGTGAGAATAACCTATTCTACTTGTAGAGATGTTTCTGAATATGGCATGTCTCTAGGCACAGCAGTCAGATTACACATACCTCTCCTGTGTCTGTCTTCTTCTGTGACTGAATACAACAAATGGATTTCAGATAATACTCATTCTCTATTCTTAAGATTATGTTCTCATTTCTACATTCATTTAAAAAAATAGGTCCCTAGCTTACTCAATTCTGTGGCATACACATTTCTCAAACTAAAAATAAGGTCAATCAAGGTCGTAATTCCTAATGGAGGCTATTCTAAAATTATGTAGCCCAGTTGTTTCTTTTTTTTCTTCTTTTTTCTTTCTTTTTTTTTCTTTTCTTTTTTTTTTTTTTTTTTAATCAAATGTAGGACAAGAGTAAAGAGTACTTGAATTGACACATTAATATGGGGAGACTAGGTGATGTTGGAATCAGAGTTAGAATCAGATGCATAAAAGCATACTGCTGTAGCTATATACAGTGTGAAGTAAGAACATACTTAAATGGCTGAAGTTGATTTCTTCATTGGGTTATTCCCAAAGATACACATTGCATTTCCATACATAGACACAACACAAGATGTAAGGGAGGGATGACAGACGGTACTGATAAGGAAAGAAGACTTTGGATCCTGAAATCTAAAATGACAATTATATTAATATCTGAGGCAGTTCATACTTACAGTTGCCAATAAGTCTTTAATTTTATATGCCTAGAGCAAAGAAATCATTAATTATGCTAATATATTTGAAAGAAAAATAGTTACTGTATCAGTGTTGAACTTCATATATGTAAGAAACAAGTTGCTTTGGAACATGTACCCATTCCCATAGAAAAATCAAGGACATAAGTTGCAATACTTTGTTTCCCAGAACTTTTGGTACTATCTGAAGAATTTAGACACCAAATCCCTGCACTTTTGTTGGTTTTCATAACAACAGATATATTGGAAAAAAATATGCAAGAATTCTGAAACAAACCTAAATTAAGATTACGAACTGTATATATGGTCATTTCAAATGCAAGCATACATTTAATCAAGCTGCAATGCTGATACTGATTAGCAAAAGCATTATTCAAGACTGCCAATCCTAAAAATGCCAGTTACAAACCAATGTCATTTGCCACCTGTATTATAGTCTTTTAATAAGTTTAACTGATTCAGAGTCACTGATGCTTTCCAAATTTCTCTGCATGTCAAATGTGCAACTAAAACTTCCCCATATCTCTGGATACATTAAGTACTATAAGATTTTTATCATCAAGTATTAGTTGTGCAGTGCCAAGCCTCCTAACAAACAACAATATGAAGCATATTTTTCTGCCACGGGCTTAAAAGACTACCTCAAGAATATTAATTCCCACTCCAGCATATCATTTTCACATGTGTAGTAATTCAAGTCACCAACAGAAGAAATACATTTGACAGAAAAGAGTCAGTCCTGTTGTCAGTATTATGCTCTCTCTAGTTCCCACAATCTTTTCTTTGGCCAGAGATCAAAATATTTTCTGTCAAAAGCTAAGAAATATTTATTTCTTTTGGAGTTCTCACTCAAATATCAAAATCCATTGTCTAGAATCCATTCTCACTAAATTAAAATTAATATAGTTTCATTAAAATTTTTAGATTTGCACTTGAAATACCTCACAAGCAGGCTGCCTTCTCAAATTTCAAATCTCAAATGAAAGTAAGCAACTGAAACTACCCTTTCTCCTATTCTTGTTCATGTGATACTCACACACTGCCTTCCTTGTAATCTGTTGTTGAAGGTCCCTCAAATTTTCTGAGGCCATTGCAAGTAACACAGTGTCATCTTCATTTTAGGGCATATAGAGGGCACGGAAATAGCCACTGGCCTGAGGCTATGTAGACCTAGCAGCAAAAACATCAGATGTGAGAACAATTTACTACTTACTGCCTCAGAGAGCAGTAAGAAGGGACAGCATTTGTGTATCACACATTTCTAGGATAACGGTAGCATTTTCCTGCCAAGTACAATTCGCTATCAGAACAAAGTCCAATTGCTTGTTCACCAAAAAAATTTTTATTGTTCCTAGATTGAAAGATTCAAATGTTAACCAAACAGTAGTGCTTTATCAGTTCTCTGAAGTAACATTTTATTTTTGTCCCATACAGCAGTTTAGGAAATTCGACAGGGATTTCTGAAAGACGTTATGAGTTTATCTGAAAATATGAAATGCATAAATACGAAGTCTTGGCAGTCCAAATAATAACTTGAACAAGTCAGCATTTTGTGTATTCCTTGTGGAAGTCAATTCCTCATGTGTGTCTAATCAAGACATTATAGTGGAAGAAACGCAGAACTAATTTCCCATCCTGTTCTCATGGCAAAGTGGTACACAGAGGCTGAAACTGCACAATCACTATTTGAACCACTTCTGGGAGCTGCATGCATGCTGTGTAACTAGAATAAAGCTTCGTGTCATATTTTGAAAACATCACTGATGATCTTTTATGGCTTCACAGTTCTAAAGGCAATTTACAGAGAACGTTACTTCCATTTATTCTGCCAATTCTTTCAATAGTTGGATGTAGTCAACTAATTAGGTTTCTGAAAGTATTAAAGCACAATTTGGCGTAGCTTAAGAGAAATGCCCAACTTGTATTGTACTTAATTTCAAACTTTCCTTTCAGTTGTTTTCATATGATATAACTCACTACATTCTCCAAAACTCAAGCATATACAATTAGCTAACTATTAAGCATTTGTTTGTAAGAGACTTCAATTTTCCTAGAGATTAAGTTCCTTAAGACAAGCAGTACTTATGTCTTCAGGAAAAAAAAAAAAAAAAAAAGAAAGAAAGAAAGAAAGAGAGAGAAAAACTACATACAATTTTAAGTTCAAATATCATTTGAATTCTTTCTTGAAGAGAACTTTTAAGAAATAATATATTAGAAAAAGCTTAAATCCTACTACATACAGGAAGCTAGCTCTACATTTCCTAGGCATTTTTTCAGCCAGTAGTATGTCAAGCACTTATTTTATTAAGAGCTTTATTTCATCTGAGTAGCAAGAAAATTCTCCCTCCTTTAACTTCTTTAAGCTTGCAGGTAACTGCTAAGTGAAAGTACCAATTTATTAGGGAGTTTTCCATCCGTAGAGACAAAGTGTCTCTCTTTATCCAGCAAAGGCACAAAGTTGCACTACAAGTATGAACCACATCTACATTAATGATACATTATCCTGCTTCTCTCCTAGTAAATCTAATTCAGACTTCCATGTTCTAATAACTAATTCTTGGTACTAATCACTTTTTGTACAACAAGATCTAATACTATTGAATTATCAGTACTAATAAACAGTAATAATAAACCCATATAGCTAATACTGAAATTATTCCTCATCAGTAGCATTCAGTGCCTTGATTTCCATTAGTCTACAAAAGACTTATTTGCCACAGATAAGCAAGCAAATTATGGATAACGTTCACATCACATATACAAGCTTTTTAGTGAGGGCTGACAATTAAGACACAGACAGAAAACATTAATATTATTACAGTCCCTGGCTAATATTTTTGTGAAGTCAGGCAGAAAAGAGAAAAATCTTAACTATGTTGAGGCCTGTTCCTTGCACTCTTCTCAAAGCTGTCTCTTTTTTGTAGTATTATTTGTCCCAACCATCCTCCTGATATACAAAGCACAGAACACCACCCATTCAAAGTGGAAGTACGTACCTCCTTCTGAAATATCTTTAACACATATTTGGCTGCATTCATCCCAAGATCCCAGCACTTTATAAACTCTGCTGAACTAAGTACAGTGCTTCATTAGGACAAGGAAGTAGAGACAAATCAATCAAATCTGTCCTACAGAGCTAATATCTCTGTATGAAAGCCCAAGAAGGGTTTCCTTCATAAGTAAGGAGTCTCCAACATCTTGATTGTTTTTTTCTTTTTGTAGGTTTGGAAAGCAGGATCCACAACCCTGTGCTCAGTACCCAACAGAGCAGGAGCATTTCCCAGCTGCACTCAGAATCAGCAAGAACAACAGGTGCCTGAATAGACAGAGGAAAAAAATGCTCTTTTCAAGTCCTCAGTTTTCAACAGAAATGGGGGATTATGTGTTGCTGATGAGAAATCAAACTGCAGAAATCCTAACTGCTTTATCTCAAGTGCAGACACAGGTTGGACAGAGAACATCCCAAGAGCAGCCCCAAGGAGAAGGAGTAGAGGGTATCAGTTGATGAAAGATTCAAATGAACCAGCAATGTGGGCTTGCAGCCCAGAAAGCCAACTGTACCCTGGGTCACATCAAAAGAAGTGTGATGAGCAGATCAAGGAACATGATTCTTCCCCTCTGCTTTCTTGAGACCCCACCTGGAGTACTGCATCCAGTTCTAGTGCTCCCAACACAAAAAGGACTTGGAATTGTTGGAGCAGGTCCAGAGGAGGCCGTGAAGCTGATCAGAGGGCTGAAGCACCTCCCCTAAGAAGACAGACAGAGAGCTGGGCCTCTTCAGCTTGAAGAAAAAAAAAAGGCTCTGGAGAGACCTTATAGCAGCCTTTTCCAGTACCTGAAGGTGGCCTACAGGAAGGCTGGGTAGGGACTTTTTAGAAGAGCATATACCAACAGGATGAGGGAAAATGTCTTTAGAGTAGAAGAGGGTAGATTTAGACTAGATATGTGAAAGAAATTCTTTACTGTGAGGGTGGTGAGACACTGCTTTGCTCAGAGAGGTTCATGATGCTCTCACTGTGGAAGGTGAGGACCTGCATTAAGTAGTTTAAGGGAGTTAACCTATCTCTAATATCCATAGAAGCTTACCTACAGGCAATATAAATATATGTATATGTGGGTATATATATACCTATATGCATATATAGGCAATAAGCTTTTAAGCTTCAGGAGTACTTCACCTGTAGAATTTGTTTTGAGTTTATCTCTCTCCACATTAAAAAAAATATTATTTCTTTTATTACCTGTTTAGACCCCTCCAAGGCATTTTTCCGCTTTCTAACCAGATTCCATTGGCAAGTCATCTCCTCAGCGTGGTGAGTGTATTATCCTTGTAGCAGACTTGCCTGTATTTTTATTCCTTTGAGGTCATCTGCAACAGTTTTTAGCATCCAAATGAGATACAAAAAAAAAAAAAAAACAACCAACGAACAAAAAAACCTCATTTCAGATTAAGATTTTCAATTTGTTTCTGAAATTAGTGGGAGCTTCTCTCTTTTTCAAAATCTGGATATATTTCCACACAGTCCCTGACAGAATCATGAGTTAGTTACTAAGTTGGTATAATAGATCTAAGAGATTAAAACTAACATGCTAATTTATTCAGATAAAGTCCTATGGAAACACTAAATTATCAAAACTATGACATGCTTTCGAAAATACAAAGTTACTTAAGGCAAACTGTATATTTTTCTATTACAGAATTCTATTAAGAAATAGATGGATTCTTTTTTCTTTACAATAAGCCTCATGCTAAAAATCCTTGCTTTCCACCATTCAATTTGTCCCCCCTGTTTATGTGCTACAGCACCAATCCTCCTCTCAGCAAGGCATGCTAGTCTCAGCACAAATTGACAAATTGCTTCACCAAGCAGCAGCACACATATCTTTGGTAGAATTTGGTACCCAGTGCACAGTTTTCAGCTGTTCTATGGACAAATCAATACAAGACACCTCTAAATTTGCTCTTTCCAGTGGTATAACACATCAAGATTCAGAATTGATTAAAAACATTAATCACAGAAAAACTTCATAGGTCTTTCATGAACTCTAGTACTATATTACTAGCACACTGGCAAAAATCTCTGTCTTCCTGAAAACATAATCCTCACTCAATCACAAACCAAACTAGCCTTAAATTCTATATTTTTTGCATGACTTACTTCACCACAGCTGTGCCCCAGCTACATTACTGCTCCATGTATAGCCAGACAGCTGTACAATTGCTCAGTCAGCAACAAGAAGTCTTTTAATCCTAACATGCTATAATGACTGTTGTAAGATGTAGCAAACTATTCAGTGGTGATTAAAATACTGAACGGGTGTGGCTGTTTACTGGTTAATGATGGCCAAGAGTAATAATTTCCTGCCCTTGAAAGAGATGAGTTTTTTAGGACTTTCATTGTCACACTACCTCATCCCAGTTTACAGCACACAGCATGGCAAGACACAGAAATAATGTAACTGGGTTGAACTCCACAGGCCTTTGTCAGGCAAAGTCCTCACCTTATGTATATTTTATAGTTTCGGTGGTTTTTTTGTGTTCTTATTTTTTTTTCCCAATCTATAACTCTTTTACTTGAAACGAATCATCTCAAGGATGCATAAACTGAGTTAGAAATCATTTACAGTCAAGGCTGAAATAGTCTTTATCTCGTTAGAAGTTGCTGTTATGCCCTATGAGAGAGGGAAATCTTGCACAGTAAACAATGAAAGAATATCAACACAAAAACGAGAATTGTTTTATTGAATTTTACCTTCCTGTTTCCCAAATTCAGTCAGATTCATGTTGTTAGTTTAATATATTTCAAATTTGGATTTCTCTTATGGTGCTTGAAAGCAGAGAAGATGAGTAGAAATTCCACAGAATCACAGAATAGTAGGGATTAGAAAGGATCTCTGGAGATTATCCAGTTTAACACCAGTACATCAGGGAAAGCATCCAGGTGTGTCTTGAATATTTCCAGGAGATCCACAACCTCTCTTACCAGCTTGTTAAAGCTCTCTGTCACCCTCAAAGTAAGGAAGTTTTTCCTCAGTTTTGTATGAAACTTCCCATGTTCCAGTTTGCTCTTGTTGCCCGTTGTCCTGTTACTGGGCATTACTGCAAAGAGGCTGGCCCCATCTGACACCTGCTCTTTAGATATTTATATTTTCCTCCTGGTTCACCAGCCTCAAATGTCTCAGCCTTCCCCCATGAGGCAGATGGCTCCAGAGCCCTATTCATCTTTGTAGCCGTCTGACAGACTCTTCCTAGAAGTTCCCTGTCTGTTTTGAACTAGAGAGCCCAGAACTAGACACATTAGTCAGATGTGGCCTCACCATGGCAGAGTAGATAAATAGGATGACCTCCCACCACCTGCTGACCTTGCTGTTTTTGATGCGTCTCAGGATACCATTGGCCTTCTTGGCCACCAGAAAATATCGCTGGCTCACGACTAACCTGTTGGCCACAAGAACAACCAGGTCCTTCTCTGCAGAACTCCCTTCCAGAAGCTCATCCCCTATCCTGTACTGACGCATGCAGTTAATTCTTCCTTAGTGTAGTATTCTGCACTTGTCCTTGTTTCACAACATTAGGTTCCTCTCTGCCCAACTCTCCAGACTACGCAGATCACATTGAATGGCAGCACACCTAGTGTCAGCCACTTCTCCCAGCTTTGGATCATCAGCAAACCTACTGAGGGCAGACTCTTTCCCTTCATCCAGGTCATCATTGAAGAAGTTAAACTTTACTGAAGACTGTGCCTAGCACCAATCCCAGAGTACACCAATACAGGCCTCCAACTAGACTGCATCACTGATAATAACTCCTTGAGTTCTGCTGATCAGCCAGTTCTCAATCCATCTCACTGTCCACTCATCTACGCCACACTTCCTTAAGCTTACCTATAGGGATGTTATGGGAGACAGGATCAAAAGCCTTGCTGAAGTCAAGATACACAATAACAACTACTCTCCCCTCAACTACCCAGCTGGGTAGATTTCTAACATTTTCTTTAACACTAAATGTTAATGCAAAGAATACAGGGTAAACTTCTAAAGGAGCTCAAAAAAGCAAAGCTCTGATCTCCCCAGCATCCTTCAGTTTAGCAGCAGTGACCATTTTGCCAAAGATGAGGCTTTCTTAGATGTAAGTTGGTTTAGCACAGTCAGCATTACTCAGCAATAACCCAAGAACAAGATCCATGTTGTAATGGCTATTGCATCAGGACTGCAACAGATTCCTGGTTTTAACATTACCAAAACAGTTCTGGCACCAGACCCCATGGCAGTATTCTTCCATCAGCCTTGCAGGCAGTACAGACACAGCAGAGGGCAGGGCTGCCATCACAATATATTTTACACTCTCTGACTCAAATGAATTATGAATTTGTTTTTTGACGATTAGCTACTCTTGATCAGTGATCCAAGAATATATATATGTATCAGTCAACTAGAATTTATGTTGTCAAGCAGTTATCCTTGGCCATACCTAAATTGAAATGTACTTGAATCGAGCACACGAGGTAAAGTATGTTTGTATACTTGGCAGACTAACTTTTATAACACAATCACATCATTTAAAGATCAGTAGCATAATTTAATATATCAAATACCATCTTCAACAGAAAAAAAAAACCCATAACTTTTGCAGGTATCAGTGAATAATGAAAGAAAGGAGAAATAATGTATTTTTATATATTTTAAGATGGCAAGCACATTTTTTTGCATGCATTTTTTTCTAATTAGAATAAAATGTCTCAAGCAGTACTTGATGTGACATTATTCTGATAACTTTCTATCCTGTGTTAGATAAAATACATAAATACTCTTGGAGTGTTTTCACACATTCAAGATGTAGCAATTTTTACAAAACTAACAAGACTATGTAGTTTCTCTTTATTAGATTTAAAAAGGAAGAAACTAAAGGAAAAAAGGAAAAACATGATTCATGTTCTGTACTCTTGTATCAGATGACAGGTTCTGCTGCATTTTCTCATCTCTCAGGCAATAAATATTTTCTGTGCCTTCCCACACACATTCATCAGCTACGTAAAACCTGAACTCTTAGGATCAAAGAAGAAATAATACTGAACCATCTACAAGATGTCAAGAAACCAAATGAATTTGTTTCAAGAAATCTTAGTGAGCTTTTTGGCTCCCTAAGAATATAACAAGTGTATTGGAATGAATGCCCCCGAGTAGCAAATTTTCTTACCACAGACAATCTGGATGTCTACGTAGGTATGGAAAGTAACAAAGAAGTAACAAAATAAGGGAAAAGAGCAGCCAACTAATTAAATGAATAAACAAAAGAGAGAGAGAATTCCCAATTTCATACCAAGTTCACAAAGCTTGAGCAAAGATGAAGCTACTACATTTCCTATATGGAGCAGTGTTCAGGTTACTGCTGATGTACAGCACGCTGAACAATTAAATGTACGTCATGTGAAAGTCAAAGATTTTGTACAAGTAAATCTAGAGCTTCAGGGATGAGTGTGTTTTCAAAAATTGGATACATACTGTCATGGACTACTGTAATTTCCTGCAGACACACATATACAGAGCCCTAGCACTTGGCTTAGTTTTTCTTTTTTAGTTTATATACAAATACATGAATTTCTCCAGATCTTTCTAGGCAATAAGCTGAAAAGTGAACCAAGAGATTCGGTTCTGCTTAGTGCTCTACTAAGAACTCTAATCATGAAATACATGCTGATGCACTACGTTTTTAAGCTGTTGATCCTCAGAAAAAGAGGGAAATATAATTCATAAAAATGCAGATTTCAAACTGAAACACCACTAACTGTAAAATCTACACTTACTTCATAGAAGCTGTAGCAAAAGAAAGGCTTTTATAAAATACTTTGCCTCCTTTTCAAGGTTTGAAAACCTCAAGCAGTATTCTACATTCAGAACTACTCCTGAAGCACTGAGTTACACTCATGTAAAAGAATCAGGGTCTTTGACACTGAAGATTTCTAACTGGATTTTGATGGAGTGGGGAGCAGAAAAAAAGGGAATATTTTCTGTCTTAAAGGCACATTGGAGATTGGGATAACATTCTCAGCAGCTATTTTTCTTTGTGCTCAGGTCACAGGCATTACTGAATGTTGCAGGTTTTTGTGCTGTTCATTTGTCTCTTATTTTAAACATTAACTACTTAATTTTTTAAATAACCATGTGTGTTTGTAGCTGAAAAAAATATACTCTAGAAAAAGAAATATACTCTTGAGCTCTTTTAGAAAGTCTACGTATATGCTGTCAAAACCAATAGGTTTAAAAACGCCTAGTGATAATAATGCCTCACAGTTTTCTTTACTGCAATTGGTGATCTACCTATCACAGCAAGTATTATGGCCTACATCAAAATAGGAAAAATATTCAGTAACGTATGCTATGTACTATTATTTATAATCAATGATTAATAATGGTTCTAAATCTGCTGAAGGCTTTTTTATTCCTCAGACGAATTAGAGAACCTTTGGGTGGCCTTTAATTATGTTATTTTATTAATTGATTATTTCTCTGAACAAATTCATTGGCCATCTACACATTTAGTATTAACTATATGGACCATTGCATTAATCATTTGCTTCCCACCCTTTATATTTATGTATTTAAATATATAATAGAAAAATAACACAGCACAACTCATTTGAAGGATTTATTGAAATGGATTGTTACCTAGTTTCCCCATTCCATTTGCGTGTATCTTGATATTCTTTTACATACCATGTAAATCAGTCCTTTAAAAATTCACATCTTTTTTAAGAGCCCAAGTCAATAACCTAGGAAAAACCTGGAAAACTGGTTTGAGCCCATGAGTGTCACCACGGACACCTCACAGCTCTCAGACTACTTCATACCAGACCCTACAAGAAAAAAAAAAAAAAAAAAAAAAAACAACGAAAAGCAACAGCATCTCCTGGATCAAAATAAGAGCGGCCTAAATCAGCATCAGACAATCATCAGAAATCATTTCACCTCAGTATTTCACGACTAGGAAGGATACCAGTAGCACAGAACAATTGCATGTTTCTCCTAAAATTCACCAGCAAAGCCTCTGATACTGATGTTTTGCTATGTAACGCACCATCTTACTGTAAGCATGACTGTAAGAAATGAATAAAGTATTCATAAAGTTAATCTTTGTAGTCAGAAAGAATATAAAGAGCAATTCTCATAGTTTCCTCTCAGACTTTCAAACTACTTAATGAGTCCTGTGTGACAGGCATATCAACTTCAAATACACTGAGATATATCTGACATTCACTTATAAAGAAATGATATTCCATCAAGGAAACTATCAGCATATGTAGTTGCAAAAAAGTTTTAAAAAAAAAACTTTGTATTATCCTCAGTAGAGGATTATTTGGCTGCCTAACATTGCTGTACTCATTTTTTGTACTTCATATTACTTCTATTTTCTAAAGTAAAGTCTCAACAAAAGGATGTATCATTGTATAGAAAGACTTCAATTTTAGGGCCTATAATGAAGAAATTTGTGACAAAAATTTGTTGCAAAACCGTAGTATGCAATAAGGAGGCAAGTTATGTAGCTGCTCAACTCACATCAGGTACAAATGCCATACCTACCTGGGGTTAATGCCTGTAACTCTTATCTGAGACACTCATATTTGTATCTTCCTGTCAGTGCTGTTCTACAGCAAGAATTTATTTCTAATGTGATACTTACATGGCATATAAGGCTATCAGACCTAGCACTGACATTTGGAGAAAATAAATAAATAAATAAATAAAAACATAAAAACTTTAAGCTGAACAGATAGCAGCTCATGAAAGATACATACAAAAAAAAAAGTAGAAACAACAAATTTGTAGGTAAAAGCTTCATTTTTTCTTATAAGATGGTATTTAATTGTATAAATCAATTAACTTTTTGGTTCACATAAGAAGTGCTTCATCAAAACAAAAAAGTATTTGTTAGTGGCTGAACAACTTCATTCATTCAGGAAATAGCCTTCACCTCAATTTTAAACTGTCCACAAGCAATGAAATGAGAAAACTAAAAGTATCCACTTTTATGACAAAAATGTACCATCCGCATGAATACACATCAATGACTGTGGACTGTGAATAGCTTATTACTAACTTAAAATAATTCAGACATACTCTTTAGGACATTTATATCACACACTTCATTCTACATATTTGATCTGGAGCAAGAGCCATGCCTGTGTACATATAAATTAAGCAATAAACTCTCCTGCTTAAATAACAGTGTAGCACACACGTGCTACACACACACAGTGTGCTTTGCTGAGTTAAATTCTTATCTTTTGATTGTCATGTTTGACAACATCCATTCTTTTGTATTCTGTATACACAGTAAACAATAACCAGGGACTCAGTCTTAAATACATAATGTATTATTTCCTAGAAGCATATAATCAGTAGACGTCGACATTGTACTAGAAGTGATTATTCATAAAATTCCTGTTTTTATCTTGGTATTTTCTTTACATTCTGTTGTGAGTAACTTTCCAACTAATTTCATGGGTGTAACTCCCAAAGGGCAGTTTTTCATGTGTTTAGATTTTGTTAATTTTATTTCACTGAGAAAGCCTACATATTTTTTAATTCATTATCTGCTTTCTTCTAATGGAACCAAAAGGGAGTCCACACTTAGCTGTAAATACAAGTATACTCTTCCTAAAAGAACTCAAATGATTTTGGAAGGAACTTCAGTAGGTTTTACACTGCTTGACATCCTGGTTCTAAACAAGTTTATTTCTGAATAAATAGATGTACAAAGTGTGGTGCCATGATTCACAGATTCAAGAGTTTGACATTACTTCTAAGAGGGAGAACAAGCATTTATTTTGTTCAGAGCAAAATGAAATGTTATTTGTCTGCTCCCCATTCCATCTTATGGGCACTGTGAAAGAGAGAGAAGAAGAAAAGCCTCTTCATTCTGATTATTAGAAGCGTTTCCTAAGAAAAATGTGGATTAAGAACACTTTAAAGGTGAAAATAATTACACCTTCACTGCATTAGCAGCATCAAATGCGCATTTTTGTGGCCTGCCCTCTTCTTCCTGCACTGACCTCAGATAAATGTCATAAGATATCAAGTTGTTTCATCTGGAATATTCTGTCACACACTGCTGATCATCCCCTTCATGTGTTACAGGTTATGCAAGATAAAGTCATTAGTATGTGCTAGCTACTTAGAAACTGTAAAGATAAATGAAGATCAAATGACCAAAAAGAGTAGTGTCAAATACTACTGCTATGATATAAAACACTTCCAAGAAGTTTCTGTAAATTCAGCAGAAAGAATAGTAGGGCTGTACAACTTCACTTGACTCTGTGCACTAGAAATACTGTTTTCTATCGCATACCTTAAAGCAAACATCCATCTGCAAAAGATTTGTTTAACCATTTAGAATTGACCAAATAATACTAACTGATAACTGGTAACATTAATAGTTATGAAAAGAAAGAGAAAGAAAAAACCTAACTTGTTTAGAATAGTGTCAGTGACATCACAGACCTTTCAGAGTTGAGGGACACAGTCTACTCTCTGACAAATCTGTTGTAACAGATAGCTTAATATGTTGTAATAGATATACTTTTTATATAAGGATATTCACTTATTTCAAATCAGAATTTCTACTTTCGCGAGTCAGAAACTGAACATCTCTTATCACAGTTTGTTCTCACTGTTACAGATAGACAGTTCAACCCTTAAATTTCACTCTGATAATTTAAATAGCCTGACCTGCTTCTATAACACACTGAAGGCCTACCTTTCACTCTTTCACTGTTTCTGCATTGAATCATTTCCAGTATTATTTATTTTGTAAATTAAAGACTTTAGAATTGAACACTGAGTTCCTTCAGTGATCTCATCAATACTAAATGAGGAGGGAATGTAGACATTAGCAAAAACATAGTGCTGGCATCACACATGATCATCTTGACATTGCTCTTCAAACTGAAATGCAGATTGCCAGTGCAAGATGTACCATGCAGAAAAAAAGGGGGGGAAAAAAAAAGAGCATTCTTACTGTGCTACCCTCTCCCTGTGTCCTGAATCTCTCCCAGCAAAATCTTCACATACTGTTGCGCTTGATAAAGGGGTTCCCAGTACTTTAAGTGGTCACTCACATCCCCTACAGCACATTTCATACATGCACTCTTTCCACTTCCATTATTCTTCTCATCTTTCCAGAAAAATTTAATATTCAGGAAGGCGTTAGTGGAGATCAAAATGAAATGATCCAAGAACTAATCTCTTCTCCCTCCATTACCATACAGCTGCCCACTTGCTCTGCCTGGTTAGAATCAAAGGGGCTCAACTGAAATGAATGCTCCACTTGAATGAGAAGCTATGAAAATTTCTGAGGCCAGATGGGAGGGGTGACATTGTGATCAGAGAATGGGAGGCAGGTGGTCAAGGGTGACTTAATGCTGTCTGGGCTGACAAAGCCACAAAGAAAGGAGACACATCAGAAGCACTTTGCTCATTTTACCTGGTTAGATGTAGCCTAGCAGACAGGACTTCTTGTGCCTCAATGCCAGGTTTGGTGCAAGAGAGTGGGCCAAGTCAGCAGCAGCAAGATTTTGTGGGTGGTAAAAGCAGGTGTGAGGGCAGCCAGCAAATGAGCACCTGAGGGGTCCACTGAGGCAGCCGCAACCTGAAAAATCCATATCTTTCTAAATTCACAAAAAAGCTTTATTTTTAAAATGAAAGCTCAAGTCAAAACCTAAGTTGCATCCATAACCTTGTCTTTGATCCTAGGAGAGACAGAACCATATAGTTATAGAATCATCAAGGTTGAAAAAGACCTCTAAGATCCTCTAGTACAACCATCACCCCATCATCACCATGCCCACTAGACCATGTCCTTCAGTGTCACATATACTACCTACTGAGATTGTGACTCCACCACTTCCCTGGGAGATCTATTCCAATACTTACCACTCTGAGAAATAATTTTTCCTAATACCTGCCCAAAACCTCCCCCAGAACAATTTAAAAGCCATTACTTCTCATCCTATCAATGTTACTTGGGAAAACAAACTTACCTCCACCTTGACAAAACTACTTTCGTTAGTGGTAGAGACTAAAGATGCAGCATCTGTGACCTGAGTGAAAAACAGCCTCTACTCTCTTGTTGGCTGGAGACACATGTGATGATGCTTAAGAAGTCTGTAGAGGAGAGCCCCTCTTCTCAGCACCCCAACTTTATTTTTCCAGCAGTTGTCACTATATATATATATATATATATAGGTAACAGGACAAGATTCATCTGCTGAGGTGATCACAGACTGAGAGATAATACAATGCTACTGAAAAATCAAAAGAACAGATGCTAATGCTTTTATTAACTGTAATTTTGTAGAAATATAGATTTTTTTTTTTAAAAAGAACTTTTCCTATGTGCATTCTCTGTTGATAATAAATAGAATATGATAACAATCTGTGCAATAGCCAGTACATCTCTACCCTAACAATCTGCATATTAGGAATTAAATGACACTAACATTCTCCTTCTCCAGATGCACACTACTCCAGTTACTGAGGATATTTTAATTACTTATAATTTAAAAAAACTGAAAAAATATCTGCTAGAGAGATAACTGTACTTAGCTGAACTACACAGACAGCTTTTTAGATTGTTTTTAAAGCTAGAATTTTGCACGTTAGTGATTCTATATTATCTTGATAGTTTTACTATTTTCACATGGATATTAACTTAATATCAAGAAATTCAGCTATCATATTTAAATGTCTTTCACAGAAAGCATAACAAGGTTCAAAAATTGTTGATTCTTCCTAATAAAAAGGAGACAACAGCTTTTAGATAGTTCATGAAATGTGAGGAAAAAGTGTCAAAAACCTCCTGCAATCAGTATATTTCTGTGTATAGAAGTGACTTCTGTGAAGTCACTGTATGAAACAAAAACTATATGAAAAAGAAAAAGAAATTTGACATCAACTCAGGGAAATAAACTCTAACCATTCACAGAAGCGTTTGCAGAGAAAATGTGGCATACACATTCTTAAAGTGGTAGGAGTATTTTAACCCCTATCTACTGATATGAGTACATAATATTAAATACCTCTGGTCCCATGGCCCCTCCCACTTCCTGGAAACATCCTGTGCACCAATAGTGGTCAGGGACATTTCAGACCCTGGAGTGACTCTAAAAGTTCCAGATAAGCTCATGGAAGTCCATTCACAAATTGGTGCCTGTTACTTGCTCAGTATTGAGCCTGGCTGGTCCATTTCTCCTACACAAAATACTCCTTATTTGCTCCAGCTGAGCTTTTACAATCTTCTTTCAAACTGTATAACAACCATTGCTTCACAAGCTCTCTGATCTCTGTATCATTTATTTTATTACAGTTTACTATGAATTTCTGTCTATGAATTCTGTCAAAAGCCCCAGACTTGCCTTTACTTTCTCTGCACCTCAGGTTAACCTATAGTCTTAACCTGGTTAAGATGAGGTCTTACTCATCCTTCATATTCAGTTCATTTGTTTATCCAATTAGTAAGGATAATTACTTCATTACCTCTTTAAATGAAGCTTAAGAATAGTGTTAACAGTATTACCCAGCAGATTTGCACCAGGATTAGTGGCTGAAAGCCACAACAAGACAGCCTGACTCAGCCTGTCCTTTTCGCAGGTTTATCAATAGATGGCAGCAAGAAGCTCCTTCTTTCTGAGTGTCAGGGAGGAAAGACACAGCCTCATAAGCACACAGGACCAGGAAAGTTCAAATTTGCAATGTTAACAGTTGCTATTATGATTTGTTCAGCAAGGATTCTGTGTACCACACAGCAACATGGGGTTGACCCTTCAGTAAAACATACCAACACATTTGGAAAATGCATCAACAACAGGAATTAAAATACAATTTCCACTCAAGTTTATTCATACTTAAATTGGTATGGGATAAAATCCTAGAAACAAGTGTAACAAGCGCTGACAGTGGAAGCCAAACCAGGTCAGGACATCATCTCCACCAGAACAATGATGATGTTAACTGTGGACAAGGAGACCTTGACTACAACTTGATACACAATTTGATCTCCCTGTGTTTTTAGACAGGAGGCACACAACAGAATCCGGATTCATATTAAAAAACCACCTATTTTCCAGTGAGGATAATTCTTTTAATATTGTTGAAATATTACTCTATCCCTCCCTCTTGAGCACCAACATTTTTCCTGGACCAAGCTTTCAAATCTGTTAAGTCACCTACTCAGAATTTCCCCCTTTTATCCCTCTTCTGTTCTCAGAGAAATCTCCTTAGTTCCAAATAGACTTTCTACATAGCACACATATGCAACCTTTTCCCCCTCCCTCTGAATTCCTCCTGCTCTTGCAGTGAGAAGTCTTCACACCAACAAATCTCTTTCCAGTCCTACATAGTATGAACTCACTGACTTCTACAGCTTATTAGAATCATGCAAGTGAAGCTCTGACCTCCAAGCACTCACGCAAAATGGGACTGAGTACGACTGAACCCTACTACAAAGGTAAAGAGATGCTGTGTCAGAATTGCTTGGGACAAAATTTATGCTGTGTTTAGATGTGTCTATTCGTAAGTATAAATACTTGAGCTTTGAAACTATTAAAGCAGAGTATTAGAATTTATGATACAGAGGATATTTCAACATAACTTCCTGAAAAGAAACATCAAATGAAAAAAAACTGTATTTGAAACAATTCAGCCAAAAGTCTATAAATATCTTAAATTGTTCAGTGTTTATAGTAAAATGGTTCAGATCATCACCTGCAAGATCTTTTGTTTCCTGCATCATGCTACATATATTTAAGTAATTAAAAAAGAATGAACATTGGATATTACTTTCTGAGGAAGGATTTTATGGTGAAGGCTGGTGAATCGCTGGTTGTATTGGTGAGGCTGAGTGCCTCAACATACCCCTTCAGGCTCTCCCAGGTTCAAGAAAATAATTCATCTGAGGAAATCCAGCCTTTTCACAAAATACCACACAATGATATTTTTAATCTTCCAGTTTTGTGGGCTCTTATGACTTTGTAGCCCACAGTCAGTTCTGCAAAAATATGTTAGGTATTTTAAGCCTAACCAAATGGATAAATCAACTTGTCTTTAAATTTAAGACAGAGTCTATGTGAGATCTGTTTTTTACCTGCAGACTCTTACTTCTAGTTCTTCACCTGAAAGCAAAATCCTTGGATTTACCACAAGAATCTTTTCTTCTTTTCACCATTAGCAGACCCATAAGCACAACAGACATTAATACAGGCATCTCAAAGCATAGTAAGAAAATTCAGGATGAGAAGCCCTTTCTGCTATGCTAAAAGAGGTAGAGCACAGTCACAAGCCTGGGTGAAAATGGTTTCCCTGGGATGGTGAAAGCCACCATCCCACCTGCAAAGTTCAGATAACTGTGGAATAGCCCAAGGTTTCAAGCAGAGGTAAGAGCCTTGTGCTTTCTAGTGTATTCTCTTCTTCTAGGCCATAGGGATTACTGCATAGATATTTGGCTGAGGAGACAGGGGTTTTTTCTAAGTTAATTTTTGGTACACTATTTTATCTCAACTGAAAGATGTGCAGAGGAGAAATAACACCCACACTTTCAGCCAGAGGGTGGGCATAGATCTATTTCTGCCACACTGGAATCTGCATCTCCTTCTCCTGTCAGGATTACTTGCACACAGCCAGAGTACAGCCATCTCCTTGCTCTGTGGCAGCATCACTCACTAGGTGCATTTCCTCAGTATACCCAAGCCAAAGTTGTTCAGCTGTGCTACATCAAGCCAAGCTGAACTACTAGGTTGATGTTTACAGAATGGCTATTATAATGTCTTCAGGACATCATCAGTGCTCTACTAGGGCTGTTTCTCTCCAATACACTCATTGGGTAGGTTTGGAGCTCAGACAGCTTTTGACATCATATGCCTTTACCATGTTTTTCCCCTGTAGCAGTTCCTCACTCATCCAATAAAAACACTGGCAGTTACTGCATACAGATTGTACATCTTAAGGGTAAGAAGTAGGCCACCGAAAATATTACAGGAAAAAAAAAAAAAAAAAAAAAAAAAAAAAAAGGAATTAAGTCATCCTACACACAAAAAGCACCCACAAGTTTTTATTTTTAATGGAAAAAGAAAGGTGACTAGCAATTATCTCCCACAGTGAATTTCTAAATCTCAGATATTTTTAATGACCTTGAAGATGGATAGTTTTGGATTACCCTTAAAAGACATTTGAAAATGAGCAACTGTCCAGTCCTTTTTGTGACAGCAGGAAAAAAAAAAAAAAAAAAAAAAAAAAAGTATTAAAGCAAAACAAATTATAAAGCTTCATAAAGAATTCTATGCAAATAGAGATGGCAATTTTTTCCTTCAAACAATAGAAAGAACAATGGCAGACAAAGCATTTTGAAGGAATTTTCCTAGTTGACATTTCATAATTAAGTATTAAGCTATCTAGTATTTGAACTATCACATTTTCCCAGTGTTGCAGAAGAAAAGGCAACTTCTGCAATAATCAAACATACATTTGTAATAATGCAATACATTCTAATAATTCAGTTACTATTTTTCATTAATGTTAGTCATTGTCCTGCAGTACATGGGAATATAGGATTGTAAACTTATACTGTTCCCCAGTTGAAGGAAGTGATCAGTAAAACAGACAAGGAAATTATTTTCAAAAATATAAAGAAGTTTAAACAATAAGAAACAAATATTTATAAGTTAGTACTGGTAGATATAAAATGCAGCTTTTTTCTATTTTTTTTTTTTTTTTTATAATAAATCAGTTAGGAGTCAATCATGCATACAGGTGAGTCCTGTTTAAGTAATATAAAATGAAAACAGGAAGCCATGTTTAAAAACAAACCACAAGATAATCAGCATTTCAGCATAACTTAATTAGAAAGCCTGAGTTGCTGCACATAATTTATAATGCCTTAGGTCTCAGGTAGTTTTTCTTTGAGATGTCCCCTATAATGTTCAGCCTGTGTTAAAATATATTTCCCATTTTACATGTCAAGTAGCCACGTCTACTCTTTAGTACTCCTTGGTGGTCAAGCTGGTGAAAACTACTAGACTTGTTACTTTCATAGCACCAAATATCCACTTTCTCCAGAGTTTTCAAATATTTTTCTATGGTTTAGGGAAATAATAGAGCTTATTCCAAATCAGTATTCATAGAACCACAGAATTGAGATGGAAGGGACCCTTTAAGGCCATGTGGTCCAATTCCTCTGCAATGAACAGGGACACCTACAGCTCAGTCAGGTTGTTCAGAGCCTTGTCCAGCTTGACCTTGAATATCTCCAGGAATGGAGCTTCCACCACCCCTCTGGACAACCTTCCAATGCTTCACTACCCTTATTGTACATTATTTTTCAGACATGCAGTCTAAGTCTCCTATCTTGCAGTTTGAAACTTTTTTAGAATCATAGAATGGCCTGGGTTGAAAAGAATCCCCATGCCATGGGCAGTGTTGCTAACCACTAGCCCAGACTGCATAGAGCCACATCCAGCCTGGCCTTGAATGCCTCCAGGGATGGAGCATCCAAAACCTCCACAGGCAACCTGTTCCAGTGTATCAGCACCCTCTCTGTGAAAAACTTCCTCCTAATATCTGACCTAAACCTCCTTGTCTCAGTTAAAGACCATTGCCCCTAGTCCTATCACTATCTATCCTTCTGGATTTTCTCACGTCCAATCATAAAAATCTCTGCTAAAGGTTCTGCCCCTTTCTTATGGCCTTCCTTTATTCTTTGGTATTATTTGATTTATGTATTCATTTTCACTTGTTCTGTGTTTTGATAAAAAGGCCTTTTTCCTTCTCCTTTTAAACTTGGACCCAAAAATTATTTTGACCACTGCCATCTTCTCCAATTTTTAATCATGATTTTCAATTGAAAGCTTAGATTGGTAAATTAGATTTTTACTAGTTTATTTTAAAAATATATTTTAAGTTTCATAGTGATTACTTTGGTATACACAGCTTTTTTTTCCACCAGTTTCTTGCCTAGAGACAGTGTGAAAATTTAACTTTCCATAGTCATACACACAGGGTAGATACAATAGGCTTCACAAGTTATCAAGCTCTGCTTGATCTTCAGCTACTTTCACACAGCAATAACATATTATTTACTCTGCTCTGAGATGGAACTCAGGCTCCTTCGACAATATCATAAATTTATCTCTGCCAGGAAGCTAGAAAATGAAGTCAGTGGCATGAGAAACTAAAGCTGGATTCTCAGAAACACAAGAATTGATAAGAGAATGAAATTAGCCCTATAAACATAAGGAAAAGTGGAAATAAGTACATCCCCACTATTCCTGGGGAAGGAAGAAGCAATGAAATGAGATGGAAAGGAAAACAAAGCTGCAAAAACAATGAAGCAGGAATGTGGTCTTCGCAACATCTGGTGAAGTAGCATGGAAAGGTTGTATTCCCCCCCTTCCAAATAAGCACATGCCATTTTTATGTAAGATGTTGGATGAGAGGAAAGATGAGAATTTAGAGGCCAAGAAGACAGTTTCATTTTGCATAATGGACTTATATTTACCCAGTACAGAAATCCACAAACTTCCCCACTTACTGCTATAAGGCTTAAAATTTTCCATCTGATGAGAAAGACCTCTGCCACTGCCTTCAGTGAAGCTCTTCACATCTTTTTCATTTCAGCTTCTGAATTTTTAACATGAAGTGGCAACCTCCCCGTTACCATTTTGGCATTGTGCAGTGTCAAGGAAACTCACGTAAAAAAAATATTTCCCCTATTCAGAGTACTAAGAAAGTTTTAATCCTTAGTTGTTTGTTTCCCCCCTATAAATAAAGGGAAGCTAAAGCTGTAAAGTAATACCGATGCAAGGTTTTTCAAGGAACAAGGTGGCAAAGATTAGCAATTTCATCACTTGGTTTATGCTAACATTTTACACGCAGGAAAGAAAAAAAAAGAAAAGAAAAAAAGAACTTCAGCAACTTTTTCCACCTCCTTGTCTGGAAACCATAGAAACCAAACTGAAAGTACAGCCAAGAAGTTCGTCATTTGGCTATCTCTGGCTGATCTCCATGGAAACATTTCTTTTTTTTTTTTTTGTTGAAACGAAAGATTTTCATATCAGACAAATGGCCAAAGGCTAATGGTTTATTATATCTTTGGGAAAAATTTAAAGAATGAAAACAATGTGAAGTGTTTCTGCTTTACATATACTTATTGTATTTCTAGTTTATGTTATTCGTGCCTGTTTTATTTCAGCTACATTATCAGACAAGACATTGAATTTGGAAAAAAAGAAAAAGCTATACCCTGCCTGCAAACCAGGGTTTGTTCACTCTGGCATCCAAATTATGTATTACTTGCTGTAAATTATATAGGTCATCTGATATCTTTTTTTTTTCTTCATGCTTTGCCTGGAAGACAGGATAGAGACACTGAATGCATAATAACAACTAAGACAGCTGAGAAAATATTCCATATGAGCAAGCCACAATTGTCAGAGTTCTTGTTTACAGAACCTTGCAGACACAGGAAGGTTTGTATCCCATCCTCTTCATAGTCTAATGTGTATTATAACTAAAATAAGCACACTATCTCTGGAAAAACACTTATACAGAAAATGGATAAAAAGTCTGCTTCCATACAACTCGAGGCGTTTAATGAGACCATGGAAGTAGTTTGGCTCTTAGAGTATGTGCCCACCAGCATGATTCTGATAGAGGGTGGAAAGACCTGAGGATCCTACAGGGGCTTCAGAGTGTAAGATGGATGCAAGCGCCTCCATCATATTTCCTGCCCAGCCACCTATATCTTTGTTATGATCAGGCCCATAAGATTAGGAATAAAAAATGGCCATTGTTCATTTATGCATATTTTTACTTTACTACTTGGGATTTTCTACAACACATTATGACTTTCTAGATATTTTTAAAGAGTATGCTATGTTTTAAGTAGAGCATAAGAAGATTCTGTTGAATTATTTCACTGGTAATGTGGGTAAGCATTACAGTTACTCTTAACTACGCATTTAGCAGTGGAGATTAAAATTTGTTGTTACAAAGTGATGAGGCACTCAAACATAATTAAATTTGTTTGTTCTTACACAACTTCAAGTCGTGTTTCACTCCCGTAACTTCTTTTCTCCTTACACAGGTAACAACAAAGGTGAGCAAAGGGCAATATTTGCTAACACAAATGTTGCAGAAACTCCACCCCCTAAGGAATCTTTAGCAATGAAGTGCAGAAAATACTGATACCATGCTAGTTCACACAGAAAAACAAAGAATGCATAACCATCCTAGTGTAATATTATTCTGTTTATCATTATACAAAGCAAAATAAACAACACATACAGCTTGCAGTCTTGAAAGTCTCCCTAGATTCCTCTAATTCACAATACAATGAAAATACATTCCAACATCATTATTATTGTATTAGGTGTGATTAACTAATGCTTAGGGTCTGAGGGTAACCAGCAGTCTACTTGGAAAGAAATAGTGACAACAGAGATTAATGTAATGGAAGTATTGCCAGAGATGAAGAGACATCATCTGAATTCAGTGGCAAACAAACTGTTGTTGAACAAAGGATTGAAAGTGTGCTGATGCTTCCTGAAATTTGAAAGAACATCAGAAAAAAATTATGATGAATTATAGAGACAGAAGTAAACAGAGCAGCAAACTCAAGGAAGTTATGAAAGAATATACATAAAGAGAAAGTGACAGGCAAGATATGACTGCTGGAAGTTTTGTCTAACATTCAAAGTAAAATAACTGTCCAGAGAACGGAGGAAGAAAAAGGTCACACCTGTCATAGGGAGGAATTTACCTACAAACATGAGAACAAAGACTTGCATAGAAAAAGGTGGCAGAGTTTTGTTCAAATTATTATCTTCTTAAGAAGTATTCAAAATAATTTAGTTCCCACCTATACCTATAGGCGTCTATATATGTACATTTCAACATTTACCATCTGAGAAATTGATTGCTAGATGACATTTCTATTAAAACCCTTTTAATACCAGAACATAATACAGTACCTGTTATGCAAAATTAATTATACTACTACACTACTAAAGTCATTAGTGTAGATTGTTGCCCTTATTGCAAATGAATATACTGCATAGTTATCAATTCTTCAGGCTACTTTATCTATAAGGGAAGTTGGAGGGAAGGGTGTATATTATAATTTTAATTAAGCAGGTATAAAATACTGGCATTTTTCCAGCTTGATTGTCCTTAAAGCTTGTTATGTGTTATTGTTCCGTTTTAGATTAATGCTTAAGCACTCAAAATAAATAACATGCTTGTTAGATGATTACTTGGGAGAAATTATTGGTGCTTAGGAGGATCAGCTCCCCCAAACACAAGAAGAAATATGAACATCTTACCAACAACACTACGCTTGAAAAACTGTCTCATGTTCCAGTGAATTAAAAGAAGGGTTGAATACATGGCATCCAGCTTTTTCTGCTCAGCACAGCTAATGGATTAGCATCCCACAGAATATCCTGAATTGGAAGCAAGCAATCCAGTGGAAAAGAATAATCAGAGGGCTACAAAATGTCCTATAGGGATGGGTTGAATCAATGGCAGTTACTTGGTTTGTAGAGAAGACAGCTATAGGAAAGCAATAGGGACCAAAATTCTTGCAACAGACAAAAGCACCTTGTAATGAGAAGCCATTCATCTGTTTTCTGCATCCATTTAAGGCAAATCAAGAAATAATAAACTGCAACTAAAGAGCTTTGAGCTAGAGATCAAGAGAGAAATATTTCCAGCATTAAGCACTGTGACAGATTTCTTAGTGAAAGTAGTAAAATCTCCATCACTTGCAGTTTTTAAGAACACTTCATAAAAATGTCTGTAGATAGTATTTATATGCAATCAGTTCTGCCTCAGGAAAAGGAATTGGCTAAATCAGAGTTTCTCTGTTTCTTTCTTAAGATCTGAGCATAGAGCAAGCTCCCATCCTTTCCTTAGCCTGGAAAGTCAGGCAGGAACTCATCAGTTAGGCAGCTAAATTATTTTAGCTGCACCAGACTGAACAAGCTCCTTGGGTTCTTTAGCCTTATTTCCAGCAGTTTTTAGATGAAGGGAAGCTGGAGTCACAGAATTGTAGGGGTTGGAAGGGACCTCCAGAGATCATCGAGTCCAACCCCCCTGCCAAAGCAGGTTCCCTACAGCAGGTCACACAGGTAGGCATCCAGGCAGGTCTTGAACATCTCCAGAGAAGGAGACTCCACCACCTCCCTGGGCAGCCTGTTCCAGTGCTCCGTCACCCTCACTGTAAAGAAGTTCTTGTGCACATTTGTGCAGAACTTCCTATGCTGCAGTTTCCAGCCGTTTCCCCTTGTCCTGTCTCCACTCACCACTGAAGAGTCCTGCCTCGCCATTCTGCGCCCCACTCCCTTGATACTTATAGACCTGGATCAAGTCTACTCTCAGTCTTCTTTTCTCAAGACTGAACAGACCCAGTTCACTCAGCCTTTCTTCATAGGGGAGATGCTCCAGGCCCTTCACCATCTCTGTAGTCCTCCACTGGACTCTTCCCAAGAGATCCCTATCTTTTTTGTACTGGGGAGCCCAGAACTGGATGCAGTACTCCAGATGAGGCCTTACCAGGGCAGAGTAGAGGGGCAAGATCACCTACGTCGACCTGCTGGCCACACTCTTTTTAAAGCACTCCAGAATGCCATTGGCCTTTTTGGCCACAAGGGCACACTGCTGGCTCATGGCCAACCTGTCATCAACCAGGACACCCAGGTCCCTCTCCACAGAGCTCCTCTCCAGCAGGTCATCCCCCAACCTGTACTGGTGCATGCAATTATTCCTCCCCAGATGCAAGACTCTATACTTGCTTTTGTTAAACCTCATCCGGTTTTTTTCTGCCCAGCTCTCCAGCCTGCCCAGGTCTTGCTGAATGGCAGCAAGTTGTAGAAACAGAGCACAGAAAGCAGTAGAGGTTTAAGGCTTCAGTTGCAAAATATGGCTGTAAGTAATCCAGTTAAAATTGATTTTGATTAAGCAGATTTAGGAAATCCTTAAGCATTCTGTTTGGCATAACTTTTTGAAGGTTTAAAAACCTTCTGTGTATTTATTTTAAATTTTTTTTCCACAGGACAGTTTAAAGCACGTTTCATGCAGGTGTATTTATATAACTTCATGCAGAGTCACACCCCAAGGGCTACACAGTGCAGACGCAAATTTTCCCTCTGCTGCCTCAATAGCTTTCCTCACCTGCTACATTCCTCTACAATAAACCTGATCCATTTTGTGTCTAAGTCCACCCTCACATTAAGAACTTATTTTCTTTAATGCAAAAAAAAAAAAAAAAAAAAAAAAAAATTTCCTCTTGACTTCTCTTGGTGCAGCTTGTAATAGATTTGCATCTGGAATCACTGTACCATATTCTTACACCATTTTACAGCAGGAACTGCTAAGTACTTTGGCTCGCTTACAAATTCCCCAATTTACTAAATATAATTGCACTGTGATTCATGTCTTCGCTAAATCTAAGCAAGTTGTAGGCATGATTTTTTAGCATCACATTAAGCCCTAGAACTAAAAAGATTAGCAATTTTTTTTCCCCGGACCTTGACACTTAGCATATAAATTACATTGTCAAAGTGATTAAGGAAAACAAAGCACAATTATGACAGGAATTATTTTATTTTATGAACCACTCCAATTTAAAGAGTCTAGCAATAGTTACGTGACAAATTATAGCGTAATCTCAGCATTTGTTTGTCTTTGGAACAGCATAAATCCAGCATAGATTAATATTAAGCATCCAATTCAAAAATTGACTGTGCAATTTCTTAGTTTCAATAAAATTTCACAGTCAAGATACCATTAGCCTCTGCAGTGACATGTAGTAGCACAAATAGACAACTGGATATCATCCAGTAATTGCCTCAGAGCTCATTTTGTCTCTTTGAACTACTGCCTTTGGCCCATTGAACCACAAAGCATTTCATTGACTTCAAGTTTAAGTTTTGCTTGCTTCAGAGCAAAACTGTCCCTTTTCTTCTGTGCATCTCTGCTGAAAGAAACTTTTGTGCATCTAGTATGCATCAGCCATGATCAGATGACCATTCAGCTACACTAAGATGTTCTGCCTAGCAATAGAAATCAAGAGGCCAGAATTTTCCACATCTTCAAGTAAGTTTGAAGTTTTTTGATTATTTTTTTGTTTGTTTGTTTGTTTTATTTTAGGAGACCCAAGTTTCTTAAGAAAGTGTAAAGGAGAAAAAAGGATAATTCTAGAGAGAGAGATATAGTATATATATCTAGATATATTATATATCTATAATTCTCTATTCTAGAAGGAATGAACTTTGTTGCTAAGGGCTAATAACACAGACTTTAAAAAAAACCTCAAGCTGTATCAAGCAGGAGTGATTGTGTGGCTGCAGGAAATAGTCACTGCAACCACTCAGGAATCTTTTCTAAAGTTTCATAGAGGACTTTTGGAGGACTAGGAAAGTGAAGGAAGAAAAAAAATGGATCTAATATTCTTAATGGACAAATTGGTAATAAAGATATCTTGCCAGTCCAGCTGACAGGTGGTAATGACCTCTTCCTTAAATAGGTTTAGATCTCTTATATTCTATCTCAGCAAGGTCAGTACAAAAAATTGTGCTGGAGTACTTGTGGTTAGGGAGAATGTACCATTATAAGCATCATTCATCACTAGAAATCTACGATAATATGACAGTACAAACAGTATGAGCTGAACTTTAAAAGTCTGCTGCATTTATCATGATTCATTTTATGAAATGTATTAAATAAGCAGATTAAAACAATGGATTTATCTGTAAAAGCAAAAAGAAAATCTGCCTTATTAGCAGTCTAGAATAATTGCTGTGTTCCTCTTCAGCATTTTACAGTAAATTTTATTTCTTGAAAACTAAATTATTTAAAAATACCAGTTCTTCTTGTCACTAAGATCTTGTATCTAGCATCAATCTTGCAGCAATTGATTCTCACAGAAATTATACATTGGGATATTTTCAGATAAAATGTGCTAAAAAGCTTTTGACAAACAACAAAGGAACTGAAAAATTTTTCTTGTAAAAACAAGAAAACTGTAGCATCAACACTATACAGATTTTCAGTGGCTGTTCATAGGTGCTTATCTAGGTTTACTCCTTATAAGTAAAAATAACATTGCCTTCAGATTTTCATCGCATTCAACTTAAAGAAACAAAAATACGGGAGGCCTGGAAATAACTTTGAGATGCCCCACACAGAAATACAATTCATTTTAAAGCAACTATAAGAAGAGAGGGCTATTTCAGCCTGCTAAATCTAAAGTAATGAGACAAATCCAGAGGAAAAAAAGCTGAACAATACCGAGGAGCATGTTCTGTCCATAAGCCTGAGATCAGTAGGCAGGCATTGCTGCCATATGTGGAAGGCCACAACATCAACCAGCCTCATGCTCAGAGCGAGGTTGCTCCACATGCTACCAGAATGAATTTCATTATGTAGCATCGGTGTAATTTGAGCTTGGCAATCAAGCTAAGAATTACAGGACAGTAGCAAGGTAATTGACTTTCATAAGACTTAAAAAAAAAAAAAAACAAAAAAAACCAAACAAACAAAAAAAAAAAACACTCTGAAGTAGTCCTAGCCTAGTAAGCATGCAGGCACCTCACTTTTACATTATGTTTTAGCTTTAAAACAGATTGAATAAATTAAAGAAAAAAAAAAAAGAAAGAGCATAATAATGACCTTCATCACCCAAACCAGCCAAACTATAGTATTAAAAAAAAAAAAATTAAAATCGCAAACTACAGGGCATCAAACAATAACAGAAATATTAAAAAAAAAAAATAAAGAAAACAAAACAAAAAAAAACAACGCTGAAAGGGAGAAATTTACTCTGACCAGAGACAGGTAAGAATAATTACCAGCTATACTGTTTTTCCTCATCAATTCACTCATCCCAAATTTCAGCCCTTCCCATTCTGATAAGCCCTGTGTGTATAATGGCTGTAATACTTTGCACTTGGAAACAAGAGAAAATTTCCATGACTGTTTAATTCTACAAATGTTGCTGTCAAAAAGAAGAGGACAGAACAGACAATGAACAATTTCTTGCTTCATTTGCAACAATTTTCTTTTTAACCCCAGGACTCAGTTTAATTACTGTTGCAAGCATTGGTTCAGCCGATTTCTTTCCTCTGATAACTTCGCAGTTGCTCATGTCTTCATTTACCCTGTGCTATCATTCGCAAAAGTGCACAGCACTGAGTCTGACATCACCTAAAATCTAAACCCTGACAAACAGAGATATTAACAGTTTGTTTGCTTTAAAAATAATGACCGTAACCTAGGAGACTGACCTAGTTAACTTTCTGAGAGTAGTTCATTAAGCTGATAATTAACAAATACACGTCTCCCATGCCTGCGTGATAGTTGCAATGCCAGGCAATGTGTATGAGCAAAAGATAATTAGGGATGCTTTCTATTTTTTTTTTTTTTTTTTAGGGCAATCTAAACAGTGTTGTTTGTGGAAGAGGATGTGATATAGAGCATGTCAAGGCAAGAACTGCAAGCACCATTTAACCACTGTTTTTTTCTGCTTTCAATTATTTAGACTTGAAGAAAGAGTTCTGCTTTTCACCTGCAAATAACAGGAGAGCTCTGAAACACTAACATATTAATTCCTCATTCACTGGAAATAATTCTCACTCCTGCTGTGACTCATTCTGCGTGCCATCCTTTAAATCAGACTGAAACAGGCAATAAGCAGTTTGCTATCACTGGTGGCTGCAAACAAAATGCATATGAACACATGGTAAGGCAACAATTTAAGGTCTACAGAAACAAAGCTCTGCTGTGAAAAGCTCAGTTTTGATCAGGAGCAGATGAACCATTTGTGGTCTAGGCTTTCTCACCAATCATAGGTAAAATCTGTAACTAAGTATGGTAAGAGCTATAATACTGTGCGTCATCACAGCAACATGTTGATCACGTGTATTTTAAAACTCATGACTATGATTATGAAGCTGCAATTACAAAGAAGAGCTATTTTTTTTATCACTTCAAATGGATATCCCTTTAAATGTAGCTGATGTAGTTAAGTTTAATCTTATATTGTGGTACAATTACATAAAATAAAATGACAATTTTAGCACAATCAAGAGGCAAGAAAATAGGATTGACACATCTATACTTATGGATGAGAAAGAAATACTCCTGATCTAGTTTTAAAGAAGAGTATACAGAGAAAATAAATGTACTATAAATACATCTCATACCTCTTGATACGTCATGATAGAGTACACAGATGTAGGAAAACATGCTTCTCCTGAGTGCCCAAGATATGTCTTGATTTTCCTTGAGATATAAGGTTGAATATTGAACGCAACAGATAATTCAAAATAGCTATTTAAATAAAATACCTATTTAAAGCCTTTATATGTATAAAATTAAATTTAAAAGTTTACTGTTTGTCTGAATGAGTTCTCTTATACTGCAGTATAAGCCCTTAGACAAGTTAGTTTCTGTTTTTAATATTATTTGTCAAACAGATATACATATTTTTGCTGCAAGCTATACTGATTGTGCTACTCACTGTAGTTAAAGGAGTTAGCAGTTGCCTTAAAACTTATTCCTTTTGTATATCAGTGATACTTCCAAAAAGGCAAGATGACAAACATGCAATTGAAAGTATTCTGACTTGACTTTACCCATATTCTAGAAGAATGCTTGAATCTTGAATGTTCTTGTCATGTATTTTATAAATATTTAATAAAAACAAAGCAAGATTAAAATATATTGTTGTTATTAACCTGCAAGACTCATGTTGAACTGTTTTATAGTTTTTTTCATGCTTATTTCTAATATTGGTAAATATTAAAAATAATATTTTGTTATCTTCACATCATTACAGTTTTCTAGTAGTATACCTCCTACAGCACAGAAGTTTTAGTGTTAAAAGAGTAAATATTAGCTTTACAGGATTACTACTTTTCAAATCTTTACATTTTTATCTTATTATTATCTGCCAGTTTTTCCACTTCTTCCTTTTATACTTAGTACTGTATACAATTAATGAATACAAGAGGTTAGGATGGTATTTTACAGGTTTATTGTTAAAAGAAGTATTGTGGTGGAAAGAAACAATTAAAATGAAATGCTCACCCATGTCCCAGGGTCACAGTAAGAACACTCCAAAATCAGGGATCTCCAGAAAAAGATCCTTCCCTAATGGCAGTCAGCCCTTAAATGGGGTCTAGAAGAGGTGCAGCCAGGTAACATCCTTTCCAGTCACAGAGGTGAATTGCCTTCACCTGTGCTCCCATGACTGTCTCAGTCCTTGCCTCAGATGATCAATCAGTGTTTCAGACCATGACTCAATAATTCCCATGCACTCTGCTACACAATATTTTATTTTTTCCTAAACTTTATCTATTTTCTCATATTTTCTGTATTTTAGCCTATCTGAATTTCCATCAAACATTCTTCCAAGCTATGTGATGATTTGCATGCTTTCTACTTTTTTTTCCTTTATAATGTGAAAGAGAAAACTTTTGAAATTCTTCACTTTTTCAATCAGATCTCATTGGATTGTTAAGGTGCTAATTACATATTTTACATGAGAAAGCAAAACAATATATGCTTCACATCATATCATATGAAACAAAATTATAAAAATAATTGTAAAAAAATAAGAAAAGTGTGGGGATACAAGAAAAAGCTATTCAGAGCAGCAGCTGTAAAACACGATACACAGCAGGAGTACCAGCAGGAGGACTCTTCTAGAAGAAGAGAAAAAGCAAATGGAATGGCTCATGGCTCTGATTGGATAAGCATCCACATACACAGTTTTGGAGTGCTTATGGCATACTCTGTTAACATGTAAAAGTGCATGGGAAAGTTGTAAGGGCAAATAGGAAAAAAAAAAGGAAACTTGTGAATGCATGTAAGTGATGTGAGAACTTGTAATAAACAATTTGGATCATTCACATCTGGGTCTGTGCATAGAGGGAATTGTGGTTTGAAATTATTTTCCAATATTTTAATGTGTAATATGAGGCAAGTCTTCTAATATAGAAAGTGTCATAGAAATATGTACCTAAACCAAGCCAGATTCCAGACAAAGAGGGCATCAAAGCAGAACCAAAGTGATAAAACTTTCTTTTTTTTTTTTTGTGGGATGGTGCATAACAACTTGTCTCTGCTTACTCATTTAATTTCCAGTTGTATCTTGTCCCAAAAATGAATAGCTAACCTTTCCACACACACCCATGAGCTGGGTTTTATAAGTACAGTCCCAACTTGAAACACCCCAAATGAGGACCCTAGAAATGATTTTGGGTAAAGAATAAAATATCAGATCCTGGTTTCCCTCTCCATATACATTCTATCTTGGATTTTAATTCCTTTTTTTTACTATAATTTACTTCTTAGCTCTCTTCCACTGTTGTGTGTTTATGAAGTTTAGTTAAAAATAAGGGTAGGTAAACAGTGAACATTCTTCTGCTTTGAGTAATCCATCATTTACTGCTACTCAGGAACAACACTCCATGAATCTTCCCATATATTTTAAAGTGTTCCATCACTGTTGTAGCTGCAACAGCATGCAGCATCGTTACTTGCACTACTAAAAGCCTAGGGAAACTGTCTCTGAAACTATTCCTCAATAAACCTGTGCAACCTTCACAGGCCCTCAACATAAAACTGCTTCATTTTCCTTCTTTCTCTGAAACAGGCACGTCCAAACTCCCAGTTTTCAAAACTTTCATTTAAACTCACTTCTGGCCTATTACAGCATCTTTTCAGATGATAATGCTTTTTTCCCCCCAGTACATCTTGATTTCATGCTGTGAAACCCATGTTTCCAAAGACACTGCCTTTGTGCTGCTCCTGCTTGTTCACTGTTTTGCCAGAGCTCAACATTTTCATTACTTCATAAAACAGTTATCAGAAAATTCACTGTGGAATACACCTGACAAAGGAGCTACTAGTTAAAGCATAGGCATTGTTTTAGATTTTAGACAATGGCATCTAACAGTAAAAGCAGGAAGTGGAGAAAAAGGTATTACTGTGCAGAAAATCTCATGAAGTGTGGTTTCCTATGGGCAGAAGTCCTGGGTTTGAGTGTGTGCTACTTCACTGCCTTCTGCTTCATGAAGAAGCAATGAGGGTGGAGGTTAGCTGCTCTCAGAGAAGGCAGCTGAACTGCAGTGATAGCAAACAGAGGAGCACTCCAGCATGGCAGAGTATATGCAAATAACAACCAAGGCATGAAATAGTTGGCAAGATTTTGCCCAGAATTGCTGTTCAAGATCTCTGACTGCAATCGGAGAAAAGCACAGACAAAATGTTCTGATTTAAGAAATAGCAGTAGTCACAAACTAGCATAAAATATGGCTGAAAATAGCTATGGAGGGATGTTTTAACACTGGAAGATTGATGGCCAAGATTCACTCTAGCATCTAGCAGTTTATGTGCTTTCGGTGAGAAAAATGAGCCTCTTGAATGGTATTTTAAACTCTTGACTGCATCAAGTTCCTGTTGAATGTGGTGGTTTAAGAGTGAGAGTTTACTGACTGCTATTTGGAAGAGTACTGAAAGAAGAGGTTGAAGGTGAGAAGAAATAAAGAACTAGAGACTGAATAGTGCTTTTACTCAAGAGAAACCAAAAATAGATCCTATATCTACATGTTGTTGAAAAATTTACACTAGAGAATCATGGATAAAGGCTTTAAGATATTGATGTAAAAAGTATTAGGGCCCTATTTACTGTGTCATTATTGCCACATGCCCTTTGGAGATTGAGAGAACCAGTCTGTCAAGCATTTTTTTTTTTTTGAGTGTACATTTACGAGGCACAAGGGCCATCCCCATAGCTTCTGTTAACCCAGCATGCACACTGTACACTGGTCTGGCTGTAAACAAAGTCAACTGAGCAACCATGTAGCTAGGGACCATGGCTAGCAGTGGAAAAAAGAAAAAAAAAAAAAAAAGTAAAAGAAAAATGTAGGGGGGGAAAAAAAAAAAAAAAAAAAAAAAGGAATTCAAAAAAAATGAGACCAGGAAACAAAAATGTTGAGACTTTATTTTTGAAGAGTATTTGATGATGTAAATACTAAGCTACATTGTAGTCTTCACATCTATTTAAGTTGTGGAATATAGGCAGTAAAATTTGTTTAGAAATTCAGCAGAATTCACTTCTTAGTGGAAAAAAGATGGCATGATTCAGCACCAGAGGTGTAGTTATAAATGTCAGGGCTGACTAGATGATCCATAACAGCATTGCTCAAAGTATTCCTTTTATACATGAACATGCTCACAATAAAAGCCATTCCCACTCCTGGCTTCAAGAGAATGGAACTGCAGAAATACATACATTTTCTTGGTGCCAGGCTGAATATGCAAAAGGTAAAGATCTGCCAGAATACTGTACAAAAGTACACTACTTCACATGTCCAGAGAACAAGGCATTTAGTATGATTTTGGCCAGAGCAGAAGTTGCTCAACTGTTCATTAACTGGTCTGAAGAAGAAAAAGATAGTAAATGCACATTGTATACAAAAAAAAGAAAGTATTGGTAAGTTCTCTCTGAAAGATAAAACAGAAAATAGGGGATGTCTGCCATTTATTTATTCTGAAACACAACAAAAATATTGTTCCATTTCAGAGGTAAAAGAGAAAACAAATAAAACAGCGCATCATAAGATGTTTCAAAATACATCTATATAGAAAGTGACAAAGAAACAAAGATGTCCTCAGATGCTTATGACCTCCTGTGCTGCAGATATAATGAAGAGATGAGGTGGATTTTTAATTTTGACAGGTTACAAATCAACACTGTTCTGAGAAATAAAGCTGTGTGTTACAAAATCCCATTTTCTATGTTACTGGCTGCAACTGCCTAAAGCAACATATCTTTTGAGGGCTTCTCTGATTGTTTCTGTTATACACGGATGAGGAGTAGACTTGGGTCCCATATGTTCTTTCACAGTGCTTCATAAAGATGTTTTATTGAAAGCAGAGATTTTTTCCTCTCTAAAAGTTGAAGACAAGCAGAGTACACAAAGGATCTTTTTTGAACACAAAAATGTGATTCTACCTTCTCAATTGAATCAATGTAAAAGTCGAAGTAAACTATCAGAATAGATTGCATGATCCATAAAACCCACACATCTCTATTACTGGAATTATGAGCATCACTGTAGGATTTCGTAGGTCTTACAACTACTCTGCTATAAAAAAAAGTGTGTGGAGATGTGTTTGAACCTTAATGGTATTTCAGCTGCTATAACACCATTTCACTGACATGAGCAAAAGGCCCTTTATGGACGGATTTTAGCTGAAATTTAGCTCATTACTGCTAATAGAAATGTTGAAGTAGTCTCAATATTAGCAATAAATATGAGGCCTTGATTTTTTTTTTGCAATAAGACTTTTCTGAACAAAATAAAATGTTCAGTTCTGTTGACTAAGAGCTCTCAGGATTTCTAGGACCTTAAAATATGGAACCTTAAAATATCCACTGACTAGGTGTAACCTCACATAGAGCTCTTTTTTCTTTCTTTTTAGTTCATACCAGAAGAATTTGGATAGCTGAATATTGTAAGACTCAATATGACCTTAGAAGAGAGAATACTTGCCAGTATTTTGTCTGTCAATTTTTTTCTTGATCATATCATCTAGTTAAATATTAAGTTATTTCATTCCAAGTAGCAACATAGTATTGTGCATTAATGCAGCTAAGTGGATGTGAATAAGTACAGGGGAGTAGGTTAATGGCATTGCTGACCTGAGAAAGATCACAAACTGACTCTAACAAAGACAACAGGATTTCAGAGACAGACTCCATTTATTCAAATTTTAAATATTATTTGTATTTTATTAGAAAGAAGTAGCTGAAGTAAAACAGGTAGTGCTTCAGAGAATGGAAATATGCAAAGAGATACATGTATTCTTAAATATTAATGTAGTTTCTGAGTCATTAAGGCATTTTTTTTCCATTAGTCATGAAGAAAAAAAGATTAAAAATGAGGGGTGGTGGGTATTTATATAGGTGGACTTACCCATCTGTCTGGCTAATCACAAGCAAATTCATTTTTTTTCTGCGTCTAGATATGTGTGTATACAAATACATATAAATACATATATTTGCATATTATACATTATTTACACTGTGACCATTTCATTAGGGAAAGAGTTCTACAAACAAATAACAACAGATTGAAATTTTCTTTGTAACTAAGTGGGTTACAGGGAGGTGGGTAGAGGTTCATATAGCAGTGGTTGCTATAGTTACAGCATCTCTCTCTGGCCCTTTAATGAGGAACTAATCACTTTATTCTTTCCAAGACTTCACATTTCACATGTTCGTCTCTTCACCCACACCTGACATTATTTTCTCCCTGAGGAAAGGCAGAAATTTATTAAGCCTCCACAGCAAAAAGGCTCTTTGACTAGCTAATCCCAAACCCTGAGGGAGAAGAAACAGGATTTTCAGTGAAACACTGTGAATAAGAGAGGCAGGAACCTCCCGTGTCATGGCAGTGAATAACACTTTCCACCTCACCATAGCTTCCAGCAACCCTAAAAGACTGCCAAGAAAGTCTGTACCTTACACTTCTATTGCCACCTGTCATTCAATTAAATATCAGAGATGAGGGGAAAAAAAAGAAATTAAAATTTACAACTGTTTAATGAACAGCTCTTGATAGCATGCCCCAAAAAAATCAGTAATTCCTAAGATTAAAGACATCACAGGCTCTGTATGCACACATAGTAGCTTTTTCCCCCTCTGAAGTTGTGTCTATGTCTTTATGTTTTGACAACGCATTTTACTGAGCACATGCCCAAGCTGAAAATTAACTAACAATGGCAAATGCAATTTAGCACCCCTAAACATGCAGTTCTATTATTTCTTTAAGATACGCCTTTCTATCTTTTCAGATGAACTTACAGCCAAGCTCAGTGCTGAAATTAAAAAAGATGGTATTAAGCTGTGTCACAGATTTTGCTATGCTTAACTGACAAACTGAAATTACCCATGCTTGGTCATTGCCTCAAGGAAATTATGTTTTAATTTACTAGGGACTCAAGCCTGTGTGTGAATATATATATTTGCCTACATCTCTTTCTCTTGACTTTTGAAACCACTGCCATTTATCAGACAGATATAAGAGGTAGACACTTGAAGGTACTGTCTTCAATACCATAAAGACAGTAAAATATATCTTGTCTTTAACACCTTAAAAATATTCTGATACTTTTATGTTTTTAATTATATCTCAGTATTTTTTCAGTAATTTCAAGAGGACATTATGTTCTGTAACTATAGATGACCAGAGAGAGAGAGAGAAGCAAATGCTGAACCACACAATGTGTTATGATCTCAATCCATGGGCAGCAGATAATCTACACGAGACACAGGAAAATGAATATCTTTGCTTCCAACAACGAACAATATTTTAATTGAAATACTAAGAAGCAAACAAATTTAAAAAAAAAAAAAAAACAAAAACAAAAACAGTTTTATTACATTAGATTTAAGAGAGGGAAAGTATAGTTATCTGCTTAGCAAAGGGTTCTGACTTCTTTTTATAAATTCTTTATTATTATTAGGAGGAGGAATACATTTAAATTTAGCATGTTAGTGCTTGGTTATAGTGTATGGCATGAAACCTGACAAAGGTTTAACAGAATTGTCAATGCAAAAAGTCACTGCAATCTACAGGGGACTTTTACATCCTTTGGAGATAGTATCATAGAACAGTTTTAAGGACACAGCACAGACAAGATAATTTATTGCTTGTTTTGTCTTCAGCCTCTCTATTCCTTTTAAAACAAGCAAATTCTCAGTATCATGCGCATCCAATATAAATATGTGGACAATGTTGAGGGTGAACATTAGGTTTTTCAGTTCAATTTGGAGGCCCGCAGACAAACTGGTGTGGTCCATGGTCCACCTTGGGCTTACATACACTATAGGATATCATAAATATTGATAGGAGCTGAATTGGAGAGATTCTACTGCTTGACCTTTGTTTTTCTTTCCAGCTTTTTTTTTTTTTTTTTTCCATATGCAAATGTTTTCTTAACAGAAAGAGGGAAGCAAGGAGCTGAGGAGCAAAACAAACAGAAAACTGAGGCCACATTGTTCCTTATAGAAATAGATCTAAAAAGATCGTTCTCTCTTGCTAGCTATTTTTTTTTTTTTTTTTTTTTTTAGCAAATCAAGGAAATAGGAAAAAAGAGTTTTTTTGGAACAGAAAGTGATACAAACACATTACCCATTGTGATAGACGGTTGCATGAGCACAAAAAGAAAAGTTTTTTAAGAAAATGTTAACATCCTTAATTCCTGAAATGCTTACTGTCTTTAGGTACACTTACCCTTGCTCAAAGGCCCTTACGGATGGTAACAATTACTTAAAACAACAGTAAGTACATTCCATATGAATCTACACAGATTTTGAACATACTGATAAAGTAGGTGGCATCATCCTGAGTTAGACTTTCTCTATCTAGTGAATTAAAAATACATTTGTTTCCATAGCAAGATCTGAATTGCAAGCAATATTTCTTTCAATTTCAGATAGGTAGGAATATGAAGCCTAAACAGTGATAATAGTTACTTTTGCTAGACTCTGCTTACAAAAATACCTTGCAATGAGAAGGTGACATTTTGCTGAACTCTGCTAGCAAGGCAGCTAAGTTCTCTTCTGAGCTGCAAAACATTTTATAATACAAGCAGTTGCCTATTTGCATATGAAAGACAAAAAGCAACAATTAAACTAATCTCCAGAAGATCAATTACTTCATCATTCCAGTTCTACACATAATTTGTCATATCATATTAGCTTTTCCTTTTTAAATGCTGTGTACAGAATAACCATTTCTTCCTGACTCATCCTTCTGCAAGGCAGATGAACAAATAATATTTTTAAACACTTCTGTTCTATTATTCCAAATAGAAAGTGGGTCACTGGGTTTGCAAACAGTCATCATGGCATTGGCTGAGATAGAGTTAATTTTCTTTACAGAGGCTCACATGATGCTGTGATTTGGATTTGACAATTGGAATACATACTTTGAATATGTCAGTATACATATATACTAAAGATAAGAAGATGGCTTCAACAGTTGCAAAGATTCTGAACCTTCAGTACAAATAACTAGTGTAGATTAACAGAGTTTCATGAGGAATGCGTATGTGTGGAATTCCATGATATTTGAGGAGATGTCACATGATAACATGATAACATGCTACTGAACATGGAGAAATTGCAAAGTGAGATTGAATGTGCATTTATATATTTCGTAGAGTTTCCTACTAAAAATAAATAGCATTTTAAAGTTATTGAGTTCAGCAGCTGGAATCTCTCCTTGTTTCCTGATGGAAGATGTAGACACAGCCTAAATTAGTATACCAACACAATACATGAGCCCATGAGCCTGTCATGCGCTTTTTGTCTTGATGGTTGCTCAAGCTATTACTTAGTAGCAAAGAAGATGAGATTAATCAAACTAAATTAGGCAAACACTCAAATATTTAACTTTCATTCACCACCTGTAATTGCCAGTCAAATTTAAATACATTCACTTTCTGAATGATAAAATAAAAATGTCCTTAGTGGAAATATTTGACTACTTATCAACTCAAAGGGAAAATTGGGTTATTTATGGAATGGTAATGCTCAGAACATTTGAAAAGAAAAGCACGTACTAGTATTTTGCATGTTAGGATTTCCCACTGTTTTACAAAAATGTGTAAGTCTAAAAGAAAATAATCTGCTACTGAAAACATCAACTAAATATACAACAATTTAATGACCTAAATTGATCATGAAAGAAAAACATGGCAATGTGCTGTATATGCTACCTCTAAGTGAGGAGATAATGTCTTGGAATAAAACTCTGCAATAGCTTTATTTTTAAAAGTTAGGGTTGCACATCAAGAAAAAGATCAATTTGCAGTCAATGTAGAATATGTGACATGACCTGAAAATAAGTAATTAACTTGTAAAACTATAAATACTTGAAAAGTGAATAGTGATATCACTATCACAAAAAAAGGGAAATTCAAACTGCCTGCTGCCACAGTAGAGTTCTGTTCATGCTCAAATCAATTCAAATTCACTATGATTTATGTGACACAGACAAGGGAGGAGATTCAAACCTAGAAATAAGCTTGCTGACTGGAACCTAAGACTTTCTCTTGAGACGCCCTAAAGCTAGGTGTCCTCATTCTTCAACAAGTGTGCCTTCCTGTTGTTTCCACAAGTTAGATGTCTGCTCAGTTCTTGTGAGGCCCCGTCTGGAGTACTGCATCCAGGTCTGGGGCCCTCAGTACAGGAAGGATGTGGAGCTCTTGGAGTGGTCCAGAGGAGGGCCACTAAGATGATCAGAGGGCTGGAGCACCTCTCCAACGAAGAAAGGTTGAGGGAACTGGACTTGGAGAAGGCTCTGGGGAGACCTCATTGTGGCCCTCCAAAACTTGAATGTAGCATATAAACAGGAGGTGACATGGCTGTTCACGAAGGTGGATATTGATAGGACAAGTGGGAAAGGTATTAAACTGAGACAGGGGAAGTTTAGGTTAGATATTAGAAGGACATTTTTCACACAGAGGGTGGTGACACACTGGAACAGGTAGCCAAAGGAGACTGTGGATGCCCCATCCCTGGAGGCATTCAAGGCCAGGCTGGATGTGGCTCTGGGCAGCCTGGTCTTGTGGTTGGCAATCCTGCACATAGCATGGGGGTTGAAACTCAATAATCATTGCGGTCCTTTTCAATCCAGGCCACTCTGTCATTCTATGTTTCCTTGACTTGGCAATGGGCCCGACCTAATAAATCCTGCCCTTCAGATTACTTACTAGCCTTGGGTTTTGACTTTGACCTGGCTCAACATCAGCCAGCATGAAGTCTGGAGAAAGACAGCTCACTCTACCTGCAAAACTGACACCAAAAGTCCAACTATTTCTTTCTGCTCTGACATCCTTAAACCTTTAGTTTGCTCTTGCACAAAGGAACAGATCTAACAGAAGAGATATCTTATGCCCAGGAAGGCTTTTCCCTAGGAGAGGACAGATTTGAAAGTCTTCATGTTGCTGAAAGTATCTAACCTAACTCATCCTGATGGCATGACTTAAGCTTTATATCTACCTCTTTTCCCCAAAACAAGATTCTATCAGCACATCCTATCCAGTAGGTACACCCAGTAAATTTTTACTTCTGTACATAAACTTATATTGACATGATACTATGGAGGACTGTGTGAGGGCAATTGACTTTCAAGTGAATTGGAAGTTGATCTGCAAAGTTAAACAGTGATAAACCCCGAGAGTGATAATCCAGATTCAGCATCTCATGGATCTGTGTAATTTAGTCAGTTCACAGTCTTACTGACTTGCTTACCACCCTTTAGATATCAGCTGTGTCAATCCTTGGCTGCTATGTACTTTCCTAGCAACACAATTTCTTCACATCACTGATACAGATCAGCTCCTGACTTAAATATATTCCCTTCTGATGCCAGATGAAGGAAGGGTTCAAATAAACAGAAGAAATAGAATTTTTCATGTTCGTTTTTGAGTGGGACTCACTGACTTTCATTCTCCTCAGGACTGGTTGTAGAGCAGCTAGAGGTACATCCATTAGCTTATTTAGTCTAGCAAAAAGGCAAAGTGCTGTGGTGAGACTTAGGATGTCACCATGTTTGCATTGCAGCCAGTGGACATCTCCTCAATGTCCCATGCCACCAGAGGGTCTCTGCAATGCATTCAGCTCCCTGAGGCAGAGGTCACCTTAAACCAGATGGGATTTTTTAGAAGACTTGGCATGTTCTAAATTTATATCTACATCACATTTCACCAAGTATGACACAGAATATTTTTCTTCTTTCTCTATATTGATGCTTCTTTTTCTGGAATGGCGAATTCCGTTGCCAATTTCTCACTGTGGGATGGCTTTTCATAGGAAAAAAAAAAAAAAAGAAAACAGAACATGTGGATTATCCAAACTTAGCTTTTAAATTAAACCAATAGGCTATGACAAGCAGTGAATTTCTTGAATGGTTACTGCACACTGCAAGAGGCATTAAAAGGTACAAGACAAGAAGCCAATTGTTTTTTAAGCACTCAAGTAGAGTGAAACTCAACTGGAAATGAATTACCTGGAGTGCATTATTGCCACACTAGTGCTACCAAATTGATTTATTTTATCTTAAGAGCCTAAGCAAGGTGGATCTACAGCCACATGAGTGTTTTAAGTTGAATGTTAAATTGAAATTGGCCCAACCACCTCTGTGGGACTGATGAAAAAGCAACTAGAAATGAGAGCTCTGTGGCAATTTCTACAACTGATTTAAAGGAGAAATAGTGCATTCACTAATAGCAGCTTCCTGTCTCGTGTTTAATTGAGCATTTCATTTACAGAGTACCCAGCTTAGCTATGAAAGTATACATTTAGGCTTAAAATAGACTCAGCATTTGCACAACATGTTAAGGCAGAAAAGCCAAAAACCAAACCCAAGGAGGAACTTTTGAAAATTCAATTTCATTGAAATATCAGAAGTGCTCAAGGTACTGAGGTTTTGCAAAAGCTCTAAAGTCTCAATGTTAGCTATAAAAAAAAAAAAAAAAAAAAAAATCTTCAATGAAAAATAGATGAATATTTGTTTTTCTTTCAGTGGAAGAAAGCTGAATTAAGGGCAACAGGCTGGCATAAAAGAAGCCTGCCTACAGTACATACTGTTTTTAACTTCATTCTCCATTCCCAGTTTCAGCAGTCTTGTTCTAAAAAATAAAAATGATCTGCAATGTTTTCAAGCATGGATAGTGAAGCAAAAGCTGTCCTTATGGTAACAGCTTTCAACTTCTCTTTACTAGCTTAATTCTGTACTTGCCTTGAAAAAAATCTCACCTTTTGCTGCTCTGATGCTTGAAGGATGACCCACTGTGCTGCTGACAAGTTTACACTCCTCTGAAATTGAAGGAACATGAATATATCCATTGAGAAAAAAAAAAAAAAAAAAAAACACCAAGATAATCAGCTTAAAAATTTAATGCTGTCACAGGTTTAGGTGAAATATTTTTTAAGTGCATACACTGTATGAGCTTGACTCTAGCCCTCCCTTGCATAAATATTAGAAGGTGAAAGCAGATTGCTGTCACTAGAAGTACAGTTATCTTTCTGGGCCCAGAGGCAGGACAAAACCTCAGGCTAATGGTCTGACGCTTATTGCATTTGGTAAGCAATGTACCTTCACAGAGAAGGGAGATGAGCTGCAACCTGGTGAACACCATGGAGTTTTAGCAATAGATATGCATCACAGCACATCTTACAACACCAGTCTCAGTCTCAGTCATTGACAACTTCAATCCAATTTACAGCAGACAGAAGAAAGCATAAGCCTTCAAAAGTCAGAAAGTGCATCCTTACCAACCAAGGACCAGCATGCAGCGTGTTGACTGATGACCTTCCTCCACATACCCATGTGGAAACTCACAATCAGAAAAACATGCTTAATTTTCCTTCAGCTCCCTTCAACTTCATATTAGTTGGGGATCAGATTACGGCTTTTACTGAGTTGCAGTCATTGCGGTAAATTTTAATAACTTTTATAACTTAGTAACTGTATTGATTCCACCCTCGCCATAAGACCTAGGAGTTATTTCAATCCTTTTGTTGAAAATGAATACAAGAAAGCGTGAAAAATAAAGTACCACTTTGGATTTACTTCAGATTATAGAAAAAAAGTTACAAAGGAAATGAGGCAGGTGTAGGGATAAAGGCTAGTGACTATTTACGGACAGTACAGTGTTAAAAAATAGACCTAAATAAAATTGCTTACATTTGTGCACGAGGACATAAAAGAAAAAGATGAAGAAAAAGAAAAAAGAAGAAGAGAAAGAAGAAGAGAAAGAAGAGGAAAAAGGAGAAGAAAAAGAAAAAGAAAAAGAAAAAAAAGAAAAAAGAAAAAAGAAAAACAAAAAGAAAAACAAAAAGAAAAGAAGAAAAAGAAGAAGAAAAAGAAAGAAAAAGAAGAAGAAAAAGAAAGAAAAAGAAGAAGAAAAAGAAAGAAAAAGAAAAAGAAAAAGAAAAAGAAAAAGAAAAAGAAAAAGAAAAAGAAAAAGAAAAAGAAAAAGAAAAAGAAGAAAAAAGGAAAAAGAAAAAGAAAAAAGGGAAAAGGAAAAAGGAAAAAGGAAAAAGGAAAAAGGAAAAAGGAAAAAGGAAAAAGGAAAAAGGAAAAAGGAAAAAGGAAAAAGGAAAAAGGAAAAAGGAAAAAGGAAAAAGGAAAAAGGAAAAAGGAAAAAGGAAAAAGGAAAAAGGAAAAAGGAAAAAGGAAAAAGGAAAAAGGAAAAAGGAAAAAGGAAAAAGGAAAAAGGAAAAAGGAAAAAGGAAAAGGAAAGAGAAAGAGAAAGAGAAAGAGAAAGAGAAAGAGAAAGAGAAAGAGAAAGAGAAAGAGAAAGAGAAAGAGAAAGAGAAAGAGAAAGAGAAAGAGAAAGAGAAAGAGAAAGAGAAAGAGAAAGAGAAAGAGAAAAAAAAAGAAAAGGAACAAAAGAAAAGGAAAAGGAAAAAATGAAAAGGAACTAGCAAGCTTCATAAACCCTAGAGAATGTGTAATTCCATTTTGTTCTAATTCATGCATTTTATCAAATTCTGATCTACGCTGTCTCCAGGTTATGAGAACTGAAAAATCACTCATTTGAATTCTTACCACTCTCAGATGGGCACCAAGATTTCTAGAAAATCATCACCCCATAGGATCAGATGAGAACAAGAGAAATGAAACACTGTTTTTTTCTACGTAGGCTTTCCAGAAAGCCTTTTTTTAAGGCTCTGAGACAAAATGGCTGAAAAAGGAAAAGCATCAGTTTAACAGTGCAAAGGTTCTTGAAAACTGTGTGTAAATAAAACCGTGTCTTAGTCTTAAGGGTATGCTAATCTTGAGCATTAAGAACTCAAATAGAGGAGCTCAGTGCATGGAGGTTTTTAATTGCCAAAGATCTCACTTAATCTTTCAGCATTCCTTATTATTGCAATGCCCTGTGCTTTTGTTGGCAAGAAAGTATTTCTTTTTACTCCAGTTTTGTCTCCTGATTGTTACCCAATTGTTCTTTTAGGCTTCTCTTCAATAATCAGATTGTGACAAATTTCCTCATTTTGTTTAAAAACAGTGCTTGAAAATACTTTCATCTCCCTCTGTGACAAAAAGCTACAGAAACGCATGAAATGCAGTAGCCAACAGCAAGGAAAGCAAAAGTTCTAGCACAGACCCTAATAACAAACACTGCATGCCCAAAGATTGCACCTGGTCTTTTTATTTGCCTGGTCTGCAAACAAATTCTGGGATTACTGTCAGAAGTTTGTAATAGCTCAAAGTGTTGCATCAAAGGTTCCAGAGATTTGGGAGATTTTAGTATGCTATGGAGAAAAAGGTAAGACTAATTACAAGAAGCATCAGTCTGGTGAAGAAATAGAGAGTTAAAATGGGAAAGCCTTGATGGGAAAAGGGGGAGTACAGCTGACTGACCACCTGCTCCAAAAGAAGCATGAAGAAATCAATTGGCTTTCCAGTTGACTGTGGTATGCAGTCAGTGTTAGTAAATGGCAGTATAAATTAGCTAAACAGACATCAGCAGCAAACTGACACTGTACTCTGGGAAAAATTCTTTTTCCTCTCCAAACAGTTTTCATTGCAATAGTTACTGTCTTATTACAGGAAATCCATTTAGAATAAAAACGTGGCTCTTTAAAATAGTCCAAAGTTTGGATTGTGAATATGCCTGACTTCTTAGTACCTAAGGTTTCATTTTCCCCTCTTCTTACAACTATTTTGGAATGGATAAAGCCTTAGTATTGGCATAGAAACATGAGATTTAGTTCGTGGGAACTGAAATCAAACAAAATCTTGTTATCAAAAGAGTTCACTACATTCATCAACTTTTTTGTGCAGTCACAATTTCTTTGTGCATTAGTCATGATCTTGATGACTGAAAGCTGTTGGCTGTAAGTATTTCCTAAACTCAGACATGCTCTCTTCATCACACTGGTTAACAGCAAGTGAAGCACTGACTGTTTTAGTAACCTTCATTCATGTTGTGCAGTATTTCCCCAGCTGAGGAAAGGAAGACTTCTAGGAGAAGAGAAGAAAAGCAATCTTAGATGAAAATTTTTCATAAGGACTTTTCCTACTTCTTGGTCGTGTTTTCAACAATCATCTGCAACTGAGCCATATGAAGAAAGGCAAATAAAGGATAACACCCTACAGTTACTGTGGGCTACTGCTTAAGTAAATGTGCAAGATCAGTGGGAACCACTTGCATGTGTAGTCATCTCACTTCCAGTGCACTTTGTAACAGTAATCTAGACTAACAGTTGATTCACAAATAGCTTAACAAACATAGGTTTTAACAGAGCAGACCCATTAATTTAGATGTATTCATGTCTTTTACAAATATTTTGGCGTGGGCTAGAGCTACGAAAACATTTAAGCCCTAGTTGCCCTCATCACTTTATTTTAGAGAATTTGCTTAGGCTGTGGGTGAAAAGGAGCTCCCTTGTGCTCCAGGCTAGACTTACGCCTCACATATTTCAGCTCCTAGGAGGATGTTTTGATGTGAGGTTCTCAGTCCCGCACTTGACACTGGTTCCTCCCCCATCCACCTTTAATGACCAGGTCTAATCAGGTTTTCCGTTTGCTCCCTCTCAGAAAGTCATAAAGAAACTCAAAACCACCTCATTCAAAAATACCCCAGAGCAGTGTCTCTCCATACATACCACATTGCTGGATCAGGACAGCAGTGATTAGATATTTCTTTTATAGCTTTACTATGGGATTAAGAATAAAAAGAAAATAGTAAACATCTTTGAAGCCTTTCCCCGTCTTTGCTCTCAGCACCTGCAGGGCTCACTGCTCTGCAGCTAATTAGCATGGTGCTGCCAAGCAGTGCGGGTGAGGCAGAGCTGGGGACAGGGGCTGCAGCCTGGTCAGGCAAAGAGAGCCATTCCTCTGCAGCTGTCGAGGAATGTGTGTCCCTCATAGCCCCACTGTGAGGGGCAGGGAGCAATCTGATTCAGAAAAAGTATCCTGATTTCAGATTTACAGGCAGGCCACTGCCGCGATCACAGTACTTGCGCTTTTTCACTCCTATCTTTTGCAATCCTTTGCAAGCACGAATTTGGAACTGAAATGATTAAACAACATAATTACACATTTATTTTAACTCTGTGGGCCAACGTGTTGGCTGAGGCTTTGCAAATGATGAAAATCACAGCTGCCATGTTCAGCTTTGGGAGCAGCTCAGCTGCACTGTGTGTCATCACTTCCCATCCTGCTCTCTTGTTTTAATTAGACACTCTTGCAGGCAACAAATCACAGTGATATTCTTCCCAAATGCTGCAAGTGCCCAGAGTAAACTGTGAATACTCAGGGAAAAACAAAAAGGCAAACTAGATGTTTGCACTCCTTAAAGTACCAGGGCTTTGCAAACAAAATAGCCATGTTCAGGTAGAGGCAGCTTACCACAGCCACAGTAGTGTCAATCCAGATATTGCTGAGGGAATATTGCCTACTCTCTATGGAAATAGGCTTGGGTTGTCTGAGGCTCCTGACCCATGCTTTACCTCCACCTTCCTTTCCCAGCATTCTTTCCCTCTGTTCCCAGGATACTGCTACCCAAAAAGGCTATGACACCAACCAGAAGAGAGAGCAGTGAGGATGTTTCACTCATTTCTTCTACCAGTTAACTCAATGAGTATCACAACTCCTGGAATTAATTCCCAGCTGTCTCACTTTTCACCAAAAGCAAAGGATCAGATCAATTCCTATAGATGTGAACACAAGAAAATCGCTTGCCTTTCTTTCTGTGGGAGTACAAGGCCTCTAGATCCTTCAAAAGAAAGACTCCTTGCTTTTATCCACCTCTCCATCCCAGTCCCAAAAGTTCCTGTTATAAACAATACTCTAAACCTCTCTTCCCTCTGCAAGTTCCTACTCTTCTTTAGGACAAATCCTTTTAATCTTGTGAGACCATTCCCACTGCTGAGAAACTTCCAGCAGGAACTTCCCTGGGAAAGCTGCCCAGCAGCATGCCCTGCCTATGCAATACATTGAAGGCAAAGTGCCCTGCCACAAGCTTCTCTAATTTTCACTCCTCGTGACCTGCACCTTCCCCTATCTTCCCCAGCAAAATGCTGAATGCAGCAGAGTGCTTTGTGCCTGGCTGATCCAGAGGAAACATTTCTTTTAGGTAGGAGAACATACAGCTTAGTGTAGAGGGAAATGCTCAAGCACTCCAGGCACTGCACTGCATCTTGAAGTGAAATCTTATCTCCCAGCAATTTCTAGTTGGCTGCAGATGTAGCTGACCTACTACTAAGTGTAGTAGGAAGGGAAGAGCCACAGCCTCCTCAATAATAATAATAGCAATAATAATAAATTCCATGTCAGACAGCAGTACTTATTTATAGTCATATTAAGTGTATTAAGTACTCTTACAGCTATTTCTGTTCGGCAAAACACTTCCAGATATGATATGGAAAGATTCATTTTAGCAGGTCTCATTCTTTGAAAGAGGCAAATGTTTATCTTCCAGGGTTTAGAACTTGGATAAAACAAAGCACCTTCCAGGTATTCTCTCACTATTGTAATGATAAAAAAATATATATATTCTCAATGAAAAATATTTCAGACCATATGCAAATCAGCAGATTGCTTAGCAGGAAGAACTGAACTATTCATACGTAGTATGAGCCATACAAGTTAATTACAGAACAAACTGCTGTTTTGAAGGATGATTACAGATGAGGCCCTGGGTATGCATATAACAAGATGTGTTAATTTGAAATGATCTTGGTTGGGAAAACAGCAGAGCAGTAGCTTTTCTCCTGACAAGATAGAGACAAGCTGCTGTACAGGGGAATAGGAAACAAGATGAATACTGGCAAATTACTGCCTCTGAGATATCAGCACCAGTTTTACTGAGTAGCAGATTGCTCATGGGAACAGTATCAACTGCATGATCCTGGTTCCAGAATTAATATTCTAATATAACCCTAGTAGAGCATAAGATGTTGAGTAACTAAAAAATCATCTGATCCACAGCTATGTGGAATCATCGGTAAACTCACCACTCTGGATTCTCACAGAGTCCCCTCAGGTGAAGGCAAACAAAAGGGTTATTCAAACACTGGGCCACACTAATACAAACTGAGGAAGAAAACACTGCTTGAACAACTCCCTGTTGAGACACTGAAAAAAAAAAGATGCCTGTTTGCCAAGGCAGGCTGCTCCCTGAGCAGCTATCAGCTTGCAGCATGTATCTGCACTTACAAAAAGAGGTTTAAGAAAATGTATTGAACTGCAAACAAAAATAGTAGCAAGAGCAAGCAGAGCTCAAACAGCTGCATTGCAGTAGATGTTTGTTTTTGAGCATCGTGACAGAAAATGCTCTCCAGTGCGTGCCTTCAACAGGAATGCCAGGATGCTGCTAGTTCTTGCACTCCCACTGACTGGATGACAAAGCAATGAGCGTAACTGTCAGGCAGGAAGAAAAAAGCAGAGAACTCTGCCGAGATGCTTCAAACAAAAGAACATGAAGATTCCTATAATCAGCATACATCTGATTAGACTGCAGGGGGTACACAGTACAGCAGAGAAGAAAGAGCACAGACTGATGGGAGCACTGGAGGCATATACAGGACAAAAAGGTGCACAGCACAGAGAGGGGAAGGGCTGGCAAGGCACTGCACAATAGAGAACTGCTGCACAGGTCTGAACACTACGAATGAGGAATAATTTATAGAAGAACAGAAAAACAGAGTAATAATTCAAAAAAAAAAAAAATTAAAAAAAAAATAATCAGAGAACAACCTGTAAGGTCATTGCATCAGAATTGCGCATCCATGTGTACTTCTCTGGGGCCTTGGGGTTACAGCTGACAGGAACTGGTGCTAAGATGATTGCACTAATTCTGGCTCCAGCAGTGATCTGATCTCTCACCAGACATACCCCTCTATTAAATGAAGCCTGCTTACAATTTGTTGTTTGTTTCAAAGTGAATGCTGCAAAGTCACAATAGCAGCTCCTGATGCATTGGAACCAACTGACCTGAGCTGTACAAGGATAGGTGGGCAGGCCCTGCAACAGACCTTAGCCAACTCAGTTTTTCCCAACATAATAGCACTCACTCACTCAGCAACACTCAAAACCTGGAGGTGTTCAAATTCCTTTGACATCCTCCAAAATCTGCAGTCTCCTACTCTCACAAATGTTTGCTTCAGCCTGTGCAGCTCAGTGCCCCATTACCAGCCAAGTCTGTAGTAGGTGCCACAGACATTCCCCCACTGTCACTCTGAAAGCAGCCTGTTTCAAGCAGGTCTCATAATTTGTGTAATTGACTCTGGATCAGACACATTTCAAAGGACAGAGTGTTCACAGAGGCAATGCCACAGGGAACTGTCCCATAGCAGACCTCCATTTTCATTGGGCATCTCCCATCCCAGCAGAGCTCTTAGCTCAGGTACTATATGATCCCAGCACAATTACACAGTTTCTCAATCACAGGCAGAATGCATACAAGCAGAAACATCTTCCCACTAAAATCTAAATAGGTACATCTACAATTTTATTAGTCACAGCCCCCAAGCTACTTTAAATATTCAAAATATCATGTTTATCTTTGTTGTTGTTTTATTTTTTTAATCTCACTTGATTTCTCCATTGGAAACACAGAAATGAGAAAAGCTAATTTTAAATAAAGCATTTCTATGGAGCTCAACATCCTTTATATTTATTTTATTAGAGATTCTGAATTCTCAGCTATTTTTTCTGACCAATTAACTTCCTAAAAATTAATGGACCTACTTTATTAATTTTCTTTTCTTCTTACCCTTGTCCAGTTAGTGAATTCTCTTAATAACTGATTCATATTAGCCAATCTTTGATTTATGAGTATTTCCATTTTTTATTTCTTCATCTTTCTACTATTTTAAAACAGTATGTTAAGTATCATTATCTTGTCATTATTTACTGAGCAAGAGGCCTTCTATTTGTTTTAATTTTCTTTCCATCTCTAACTCAGACTGACTGCTTGTAATTCTCCTTTCCTATTCAGCTGATATTCATGGAAAAGGGGGAAGAGATTTAAACTAAACAAACTAGATTTAAACAAAACAAACTAGATTTAAACAAAAGAGATTTAAACTAAACAAGGGGAAAATTCAGATTGGATGGTAGAAAGAAATTACTCAGAGGGTAGTGAGGCACTGGAACAGATTGCAAAAAGAGGCTGTGAATGCCCCATCTCTGAAGACCTCCAAGGCCAGGTTAGATGGGGCCCTGAGCAGCCTGATGTGGTGTGATGTGATGGGTGGCAATCCAGCCCATGGCAGGGAGTTGGAACTAGATGGCCTTTAAGTTCCCTTCCAACCTAATCCATTCTATGATTCTATAATTTTCTGACATCCAAGGCAATTTGCTTAAATCCTCAGCCCTTCTTTGACCATCTGAAAGCACTCTACACGCTTCCCCAAATGCTTTTTTTTTTTTTCCACTGTCTAAAGATTTTTTCACTATATTTTGGATCTCAGATTCCTGATCCTTCTTTTCTTTCCTTTAGAAAAATGATAAGTATCATCTTTACATCATTTTCTGAACTTCTTAGTTCAATTTTGTCTTCTTCACTCTATATCTCTCACAGACTACTCTGCAAATTGAAAAATCTTAATTATAGACCTACTTGTGTTCATACAAAATTTAAAGAGATCTGACATATGCTAATTCAATCCAAGGATGTTTTCTACTACCAGATTTTTTACCACGTTTCCAGTGCTTACTGTGCTACCTCTCTATACAAAGGTAAATCCAGCAGCAGCAGCAACGAATTGTAATATTAAGAAACATGGAGGGATAAAATCAAAGAAAAGATAACTGTATGTAAGCATCCATAATAAAATCAACTTTCAGGAAGATTTGGCAGCTAATCATAAATAAAGACAACACAATTCTGAAGAAAAAAAATCACCATTTATACATCAGCTAAACTTATTTCCAAGAACACATGACACTAATACACCCAACTCCTGAATGCAGTGATGACAGTATGCAATTAATAGCAGAGCTGTCTTTTCTGAGTTGACAAGGTCCAAGCTTATTCCTCACCCCCTAATATTCATACCATTCATATTTAATTTCGACTTTGACCACACTGCTTCAGTTAATGCACCTGCAAGCTGCGGGCTTCTTTACTGTCATGTTTACCTTACATTACAGCCCTCTTTGTCATCTGCATGCCAACACATTTATTCAGAAAGTCATACAGGTAGAAGGCCAGCAAAACAGGAAAGGCAAGAACATTATTAGCTGTGTCTTTTGAAGAGAATTAAGTATATAATATGAATTGTCAGTATAGGCGATACCTCTCTCCACCGCGTCACAGATATCTCCTCAGTGAGGTAAGGCTGAGCTGCAGCAGTTCAAAATTAAAGGCAATGCTTAGAGAATCATAGTCTAAGAAGAGCTTTTGCAGAAATAACTTTTTGATACTAAAAAAAGACTACTATTTTGATCTATTTGCATGTAATTCAGTTAACCTTTCTATCTTTACCTAAGAAAATTGTATTGACAGACTGAATACAGTTTGGACAGGACTAGAAAATTGGTGAGACATATGCACCGGTCAGCATGTCACATATGCAATAAGGACATAGTAGCAGGAGTCCTCTGAAATAAAATAAATAAATAAATAAATAAATAAATAAAAGATGTCAATAGTAAAGATAAAGAGCTATATTTTAAAATAATCCATTAAAAAAAAAATCATTTGTTTATTTTTTCATTTGTTTGTTTGATTCTGAATAAAGGAAATATAACTGATATTTGCTCAAGAATGAACTTCAAGAGCTCGCATCCAGGCTTATACCCAAGGCAGGAGCAAGAACATTTCTGATACAGGTTATTTAAGAGGAAAAGGCAACCAAAGACTCCCAAATGTCCCCAGATGTCCCTATGGTGGAACACAATACCAGTGTACAGATTTTTCTGAAGTTTTTCCTCCCTGTGTGAATGTTAACTCATGAGCTTGAGTTTCTAGTCAAAAGTAGAAGATCAAATGTCATTCTTCTAAACACAGAAGATCGAGGGAGTGTATGAAATCACCATGACATAAATACAGGAAGAACCTGCGCAATCCCAGCTGGTGTCAGCAGTCACACAAAGCCCTGAAGGGGCCTGTGCTGCTCCACATAGCCTTTCTAGTGCAAGAAAGACTACAGGTCTCTACAGGAATCCCACCAACAGGCACGTGGTCAGCAAGCAATGGGCTCTTTGAAAAGAAAAAAAAAAAAAAAAAAGAGCTGTGAATCCTACAGAAATTGATAAATGTAAAAAAGTAAACCAAGTCTGTTTTCTGTTTTGCCATTGAAGTAATTTGTTATATTACAGCTTTTCAATAGCAATATCCTCACTTTTTCAGCAGGAGTATAACTTCACTTATTCATTCTCAGCTTCTAAAAGGCCTCTCATCAAGGATGCTATACAAGTACAGTCCTTACTAGCAACTGCTGAAACAGGAAGTCTTTGAATGAAGAAAGGTATCAAGATTTTTCTTCTATAATAGCTTGAAGTCAACAGCATTTAGGGTTGGCTTTTTTTATCCTGTAACATTTCCTGTTCAGGAATCAGAAAAGCTGTTCTCTTTATATAATTGTTTCCTAAAATTGCTGTTTTCGATTTGCATAATGTATCGTTTAAGCAAAGGTAAAGAAACATTTCATCTTGATAATTTCTGCCAGAGCTGAGATTGCAAAATTGCTTCTTGTTAGAAGGAAATTTTTAAAAAGTGCCATCACTGCAACTTTCCAGATGGGAACTAACATATTTTCAGTGCACTGCAATAGTGTGTTATATCTGTGATTGCTATTCAGATCAGACTAAGAAATGTTAGTTACAGCTGAGGTAAATTTTATGATCCCAATTCTTAGCTATTATTTTATATGTATACAGCTAAATATATATATTTATTTAGCTAGTTCATTGGCTCTACATTTTGTCTTGAATATAAAAAATGCTCTACAATTTGACTTTCTAAGGTATGCCTTTTCTCCATTGTTAATATGCTATTAAAGCTGATTTTTTTATCCAGTCTCAGTGAAGAATACAACTCTTTAGCCAGAATGTTATTTTCTATTTATCAATTTTTACCTCTTCCAAACTTGAATTCTTGTCTATAATAAATTACAAGTAACCTATAGTATGAATCACGGTGGTAGGTTAGATCTATTCAGAAGGCCAGATCTAGAAAACCCACATAATTCCTTATAAGAAAAACATGGAGGTTCATGTCTGATACTTCTGTGGGATTAGCCTTTCATTGCCAGAAATATTGCAGTCATTGTGTTGAAGAGTATCAGGCAGTTCATAAGTCTGGCAATTGATCTATAATTATATATTGTTTATACAGGTTTAGATTGATTCAGCCAAGCATATGACGCATATACTTCTTTTTAAAGTCACAGCTTACATGCTCTAGTTGGGAAGAAAAAGCTTGACACAATGCATTGCCACTTGACTATTTAAAAAATAATGTATCAGTCAATTACAGGCAACATAGAACACATGAATACTGGTTTACATAGTCTTCTTCCCAGATTACAGGGCTTCTACTGAAAAGGAAGAAAATGCCCTCATTCAAGCTGAAGCTCTGTAGCTGGATATGATCAAGAACTATCTGTGTTTACCTGGACTCTCCCATGCTTTCGTTGTACCTCGAGGAAGCAAGATCTGGAGCTGTATAGCCCTTTACTCAGCAGAGTAGAAAAATGTTGTTTCTGTATGAAAACACTTAATAAAAAAAAAACAAAATAAAAGGACAAAATTCCCTATTTATTCAGAGACATTTTTAAAACCCAGCCATTGTAGTGATCCATTTTTTTCAGTGTCTTTGTTTTTCAAGGTAAGCTTTTTTTAACATAAACAAAACCTAAAAATTGCAATAGAAAATAAAAAACTGTGACGATTTCATTTTTGACATCTTATTTGGTCAAAACAAGCTCTATAAAACATTCCGTACATTTAATGACAATAACATAGATTTAAGCAATGTGCAAGAAATCAGCCACCTGCACAAAAGGGCCAGAAAGATTGCCTGTTTGATGTCAGACCTGAAAGTCTACAAAGAGTGTAAAGTATATCCAGAATACATAGCCTTCAGCCATGTGGTTGGTGATTCGTGAAGCTATCACCGTCTTAGTCCTGGCAGAATAATTTGACATATTCCCTAAGTGAATTATTTGTATGCTACCACTGGGATGCGACCACATGATATAGAGTTCACATGTGGTGGCACCAGCAAGATCATTTATATATTATGTCTGAGATGCTAAATATCTTTATTGAGGGAATATCTTATGGTTATTTTCCATACAGCAAAAAAACATTTGCAAAGGACCAAACTGCATTAATACACATAATTTCATTTTGAAATGCAGGTATTAATAGCATTCCATGACATCTATAGTAGTTTAGTTTGATGTTCAGCTAGAACTATCAGAACTCTGAGGGTTAGGCCAGTGCAACTTGCTTTCAAAGCAGTTTGCAGCATTCCTTTATTTATTCACAATTCAACTTGAAGCTGCTTTGCTGTTTTTACCTGCTTAATGATTAGATAAAATTACAGTCCCTTAATCAAGGTACATGAGGGCTCTTCTGTGCCCTTCTGCAGCCTACTGCACCTATGCTATGGGCTAAACCTGCCAGGACCTCTGAATGCTGCTGAGATCAGCTGCCACAGAACTGAGTAACATCATTTCTTCAGGAGTGTTCTTGAGCACATCCTCAAGTCTCACTGAAGTCAACTACTAAGTTAGTTGAGGGAATCAGTTATGAAGAGAGATCTGGGAGTCACACTGGACAAAAGTAAGAAGGAACTGAAAAGTGGAGAAGGAAAGAAAGAAGGGAAAATCCTAACCTTGAAAAAAACAACAGAAGGAAGGCAAGGATTTGAAATTAAACCTCTTGGCCTTGAACTGCTCACTTTACTGTGGCCATTGTAGGGATCTGTGCTACACTCTTCATTAGCTCCAGCACAAATATCTTTCATACTTCTCTGATTTCTTCATGACTTTTGCAAAATGCTTTGTTCTACACAAGTTTCCAGAGAAAATAATTTAAACAAATGTTAATAGCACAAATCTATCTGTAGCCCGAATTAACTACTTGTGAACTTAGCTAATTTAAATATATTAATGTAATTACTATTAACTGAACATTGAGGAAAGTGTGTTTACTAGGGAAACACAGCAGCAGTACGTTTGCAAGGACATAACCAATAATTGTGGTGAAGATCCATGAAAAAGAATTAAACACGTGATTAAGTAATGATTCGGTTGGTTTGCTCAATTTAGCACATACTGCTCCTATGATAATGAAAATAAGAGATGCTCGCATTATATAATTTATTCAGCAAATTTGACTTTCATGTGAACAAAATAAGAATAAATCATGCTGCGTGAAACAACAAGACCATTTCACTAAAGGAGCACTCAGACTTGCTCCTGCAGATCTTGCTTTGAGCGCCTGTAACCTACTGCTGCCACAGGGTGTTTCTGCCTATTTCAGAAAGGGATTTAAGAGATGAGGATGATAGACAGGAACTGTTCTGAAGTGGCTCAAAGGGAAATATCAAGACAGCATAACCCTCATCTTTCTTCAAACCACCCTTTCCATTTAATTCAGGGCTACATTGAGGCTAAGAACTCCTGTTAAGCTGCTGCTAAGATTATTTATTGATAGAATTTCATTTGCCTCATGTTTCCAGCACAACTCCTGTAGTTTTGCCTCTGACAACAGCGGTTCTTTCCTCCTAGGATCATTTATGCATATCCATTGCTCTTCCACTCCAAAAGAGCACTTCAGTAACCACAGCCAGCACTTACTGGCTGGGGATCTAAAATATACATACAGAACAGGAACAAAAACTTTCATGTTTAAGTTTTAATGTATCTAATTATTAGGCTTTGCTCAGAGATGACTTAAAGAACTGGACAACCCTGAAGTATGTATGGCTCTTTCCAAACTTTTCTCAACAGATACAGGTATTTCATCCAGATTTCAGAATCCGTTAAACCAACTTCTCTCTCTATCACTATTTGCACTAGCAAGCTGATTGTCATTTATGCTCATGATTTTATTTAAGTCAGTGACCCAGAGAAGACTAGTCGATCATATTTTAGACTGCAGCTTACTGTCAACAACCTATAAAAGGGCAAGATAAAGGACACTACACAATAGTTGATTGAAAAAGATCTAGCAGATACAGCAGTCTATAAAGGTCACAAGTTCGATACCAGGGAAAGCAAAACACAGGTAAACAAATTCAGAATCATCAATGCTAACATCTTGACTAACCCAGCTAGGATATTAAAGCTGTCTAGTTGTCTGTTCCAACTACATTCAATCTCCTATAGTTGGGTGGGTAAAAGAAACATTTACTGAACTTGTAACAGATAATAATAGGAGTTAGTGATCTAACTGTCCAGAGCACAATCAATTAATTTCACTAAAACAAACAAACAAACAAAAAGACTAGATAAAAGAACTAAAATCATAATTTGTTTCTCAGAGAATAAGAAAATCAACTAAAAACACAGATTTATGCATGAAATGGCACAAACTGACTTTTTCTAAAGATCTGCATCCCTTCATCTCTCAGTTAAATATTGCTATCAGGAGTTAGTGTTTTGAGGTTTGCAAAATATTTTACGGCTTCATTCAAGAAACTGGCTTCTGGTAGCTTGCGTCAATATGCATGTTGTAAAGTGGGCAGGGGTCTTTCAAAAATTTTTATAGGCAAGTGCTTTAACCATTAGCCTAATAAAGAAATGGACATAAGAATTACCTCAGCCTGTAATATTAGGTATTTTGTTTGGTTGGTTGTTTTTCGCTTGTTTGTTTTGTTTTAAAGAAAAGCATATACAACACCAGGGAGACCCGATTTGTTTGAGCTGTTTTGCATGCTCTCTCACTGTTGTGCATGACTCTTCAGAGTTAGGAACTCTTTATCCAGCTTCTTGTTATCTGAAAAAGAGAATACTTCAATACATTTTTAATGAATTTTCTGTAGTTAGAAGTGACATTTTCTCAGCTCATAAAGCAAAACTCTCCAGAGACCAAGCAGAAAAAGACATATATGATGTATATCCAAAACTTAAACAAATATAATTAAATAAGCTTGGAAACATTTCCCATCCTAGTGCTTTTGGCATTGTGTTCCAGCAGTTTCAAGTGCGCTAGTTTTCCAGTGAGATCCCTTCATCAACATTCCTTGGGTCAACAGTGCAAATACAACACTTCCATCAGCTTTGAAAACAGCTCAGCAATGGAAGGAAGTCTCCTGGCTCTTCTTAAAGACTAACCTTCAGCCCCACTTTCCAACAAAGAGAACCTTGTAATGTTTAATATAATTTCTCCACATCTTGCTTGCTTAACTAGTTTCTTTCTGCTCTCACACCAGCAGGAACCCTTCACTCCCTTTCTAACTACTCCAGCCTCCCTCAGCTGCGCTGTCTCTTGCAGTGAAGTCAATGGAACTGCCTGTCTGTGTATCTTCATTGGCTGCTGTTATTACATAAACTATCAAAATACAGGCAGATCCAGACTCATCCAGACTATTCCAAGCTGTTCCATCACATTTACCTGCAGCTGGATGGTTTCATGGATAGCTTTTTTCTGATCATCTCACATGATCTAACACAATGAGCTGCTTTTACCTTTAATATATTCCAAGTCACCACTCAGTAGATGAACAGCGATATTCAGGACTTAGTAGAAGAACAGGATACTTACACGTATCTTCTTCAGAGCTGTTCCAGCAATGCAACCCAAAGCATTTCTGTGAGACTAAGTCCTGCAGAAAGGAAGGAGGAAGAGGGCAGAGCAGAGTGGAAGGCAAAAAGCCAGAACCTGACTTCCCCAAATGTCAGGTTTTTTTTCTCTCATGAGAACTAAATACTAAGTGTAAAAGTAGAACATTTTAATGGGAACTGAGAGAACCTGTTCCCAGGTCAGTCTCAGATTTTTTACAGGGCTGTATTCAGAGCACTCACACAGCAAAACCCAGGCTCAATACCACAATTCAACCCAGACCAAAAACAAACCCACAAGAGAAGTCTCACACCCCTTCCTGCCAGAAACGAGCCCTGGTGTTTTCAAGAAACACAAATCACACTCAAGCCTTGCACCTGACAGAATTCACAGCTGTGATAACAACTGACTGAGGAGGTGCCTGACACCAGCCCTGACTGCTGTTTTGCTGTTTTAGGCTATAGATGAATTCCTTTAACACTGCCAGGAGCCAGAGCTCTGACTTCCAAAAAAACCTAGTCTCAGCATTCTCTGAAATCAACAGAAACATACCTGGGATGCTGCACAGTCTTTACAAGTAGCCTGACAGTAAAACTACCGGCCAAATCAAAACAATTGCCATTAATAAAACATACAGTGTGAGATAACATCATAACATTAAATGGCAGCATCAGCACAAACAACTAGTTTGCACATCAGGCTTGTAAAGCACACCCACAGAAGCCAGGAGAAAGTGATGCAGAATCTCTCAAATCTAAGAAATAGCTGTGGCTGTCAAACAGATTTCTCAGTGTCAAAATCTGTCCCTGAAGCAAACAGCAATTACAGCACTTTGAAGCACTGTAAGCCATTCTGACAGCTCTCATCTCAGCCTGCAAAAAAGATCTGATGTTCCTGGCCACCTATAGAAAAAGAAATAAGGGTGCCACACTCCCTGCCCTGCACAGGCCACAGGTACAAACTGAAAAGGTTTTTCCATACATCTCTCTCCTTGTGTGTATTTACTGCTAGGTAAGCTTTCAGTTCTCACTGAAACACAGTTTCTGCAAGTCTGAAGTCTGCCTTCTGATGCATGGGAGCTGCATCAGGCCCAAGCATAAATCATTAGAAAGTCACCTTTGGTCACAGAATGAAATAGAGCAGGTGACAACCAACAAGATGGCAGATAAAGCAAGGAGTAAGCACTGATTACAGCACATCAAGGAAAGAAATAAAATAGGATGAAGCGGGCAGCAGTACTATGAATATTATTTGTTTCTGCTACTGTGAGATAAGTGAGATAATTTGTTTAGCTCTCAGCTGGTTAACCTAATGAGACACACCTTGACAATGTGTAGTAAATTGGTGTCATTTCAATAATTGTACAACAGATTACCATTCATCATATTGCTAATGAAACTCTTCCCTTCATCTCTGCAAACATAAAGCATTAGGTTGATTGACTCATTAACAACATCAATGTCCTTGCACTAGCTGCAGGAGCATCTGTACCAAAGTTTGTTACTGATCTTCCTCTCCCTGCTTCAGGCCACAATTAGAAAGACAACTGTTTAAGAACTCTCACAATTGTATTTTATTTGACATCAGCAATATACACTGGAGTATAATAGGAACAATTTTTGCACAATCTTCCTTGCAAGATGGATTTATTTTCCAAATACAGAGATGTTCATTATACAGGAAGGTAACAGTTAAGCTGCACAATAGCAAAACAAGTTGACAGCTATCAAACCACCTTTTCAGTTTGTTAGAATAGTCAGGTGACCAGCACTGAATATATGCATTCCAAAACTTTAGTTAACCTCTGATTCTTCCAATCTTCCAGCCACATTGTTCCATGCAACAAAAATGTGCGTGAAGAATAACGTAAAAGAATTCAATCTCAAGGCCTCCCTTTCTTTGATTTCCTTTCTGGTTTTGCCCATGAATGAATCAATACAAACGGATTACACATCAGAATTTGCCATGGCACAAACTCTCACAGCATGCATCTAGGACATTCATATATTGCAGAAATAGACAAGTCAGGAGACTGGGGTCTTCCCTAAGAGGATGCTAAAGAGGCATTTTCCACTACGGTGGTTCAGTGCATTACTATCTGCATGCTACAACTTCTATGGAAAAGAAAGACTAAATAAAATACTCCAAAAAGCTTCATCTTTTTCACTGAGAGTATTTCTTACAATGGTCTAAGCTTAAATCCAAATGCTTTGGCTGCAATGGACAGGGCTTCACAGGAAAAGCTTACAATTAATTAAAAAAACTGCCAATGTTAACTTTTTCCTAGTTTTGCTTTGTTGAGATTTTGCTTTTTTTTTTTTTTTTTTTTTTTTTTATTTTATTTTATTTCCAACTTAAAAATGATACACAGTTATTTCAGCTGCTGTATCCACAACAGAAATTCCCCTTTTCTTTTTGTTTTTCAGCTGGTACAGCCATTACACTTTGAATTAGCCACTGTCACAGAAATTAGTACCTCTCTGAACACCATGATTTGAAAATTGAAAAGACGGTCCATGTTATTTATTAGATGTAGGTAAAGGCGAGGAGAAACACAGGAACTGTATCATACATTGAGTACACTATAACATGGATAATTTATTTATCGCAAGTAAATACTGCACTTGCAACCAGACTGGTATCCAGCTACACCCTGAATACTTCCAAATGAAGGGTCCTGGCCACAGCAGTGTTACCACATACCCTTCACTACATTATATAATTTTTACTGCCACAAGTCAAAGCCAGTGATTACTGATACTGCCGCCTTAGTTTCTAATCAGCATTTCTCCATTTGCCATCAGGAAGAGGAATAGAGAAGCTTAACGCCAATACCATAAAATAAATTATTTAAAATTACTGGGGAAAAAAAAAAACACTGCAAAAAGGAGTAGGACATGCTGAAGCAAGTGTTCAGAGATAATAGATTTAGTATTTTTTAAATTGCTAATGAGCAGGTCTAATAGCTCTCATATCTTACCTCAGCAAAACACTTAAGTCTCTAGGCTCAAGGCTCAGCTGTTCCTACCCAGAACAGGGATACCTTCTCCTGCTGAACAGATGTACAACAGAGGTGAGGAATTCACCTTTTTTTTTATTTTTTATTTTTATTTTTTAAATATAAACGAGATCAGAATTTAGTGTGGATGAGGGAAAGTAAGGGGAACTGAGCTTTGTTATTTTCTTCACAAATACATAGCGTAATGGAGAAGTAAGATTCAAAGAGAAAGCACCTTTTGCAATGTTTAAGTTTCATCAGGACAACTCGTAGGGGCATAGTAACTGTATCTTTCAAATCAGAGATGTTATTTTGTTTCTGGGATAGCCCACTGGCTGCTAGCATGGACTCTTTTTTGTGTTGTTTTTTTTTTTTTTAACTACTGTAGGACTAGGAAAATGACCACAGAGACCATGGACATTTACCAAGCAGCATGCTCAGTTTTATTACCATGCATATACACATCTGTCCAAGTGCTTTCCATATAAGAGCAATTAGCAGATCTCTAAAGAGAAGGCCAGAGTACAGTAAACTTTGATCCTTCTTTGGTATGTTCGGTACTGCTACAGTAGCAGCAGTGCTGAGCTGAAGAAGGTTACTTCAGCTCCAGTCTGACCTATTTTATACAATAAGGAAGCATTTTCCATTCCACCATAGTACTCTGAAGGCTCTGATTCACCATAGTACAGCTTGGATGCACAGCAATATGGATGCATCCCAGCTGGCAGTCACTGCTAGTTCTAATTTTTCTGGTCATCCAGCTACGTATCAGAAGTCTTAGGATTAAGTGTGCCAGTCCTCAGGCAGGATTTGCAACTGGTACTGAATTCCATATAACGCACAGCTTGCATCTAAGCCTCCCAGTTGGGAAGAAGTTTAAGGGGCATTTCTGTAAGTGGCTTAAGCCAGTATAAGATCTGCACCATCTCTGAAAGATGGAAGCTCACCTTCCTTTCATCTCCTCTTTCCAACCAGTGGTTCCTACCTTCTCCCACATCGGCAAGGAGAGTTCTCATGCAGGCAAATGATGTGCCACAAACCTACCTTTTCCTTTCACAAGATCCATGCTGTGCAAAAGCCAAGGTTGTAGACGTCCAAATGCAGCTGCACCCCACAAACTGTTGTACAGACCAGACTACTGACCAGAGAAAGGTCTGGTGCTAAAAAGCTCCCATGAACCTAAGTACAAGAATGAAGTCTTCAGATTTTGCAGGAAGGCAAGATAGTTCCAAAAACTGGCTGACATTGTAAAGAAAGCTTTTGTTGCTATTTTTTTTCCTTCCTCCTATAACTGCGCTAAACCAGACAGCAATCTCTCTATTTGGTCTCTTAAAAATAAAGCAAGTTAAATGCTAAAAGTTCCAAACTGCTTCTTTACTGAAAATGAAATATGCGAAGTTCCTGAAAGATAAAAAATGTTACTGTTTGTATTTTTGGCATAGAAATTCTCTAAATCAGAGAGAAACAGTGATATTTAATAAAACTTAATCTTTCTACTTTAGCATTCTGACTCTTAATTCTTCCTGGATGCCTGCGAAAATACCCTTTTTATGAAAACAACTGCAATGGAACATAACATGTCTCTAAGAGAACATTAGAGACTTCTTTTCTTTATTACTTTCTCATTGTACTCGTAATGAAGAAATTATTTCTGGACTGTTTCCTGCCAGATGCTGCTCTCATACCTTTAATAGTACATATCTTAAAATAACTGCTTGGTAGCAAGTAATTAAATTTTTCATCTTTACTAATGCTTTCCTTTTTCTTCCTTCTTTCCTCTTGCCTCAAATAACTTCACTTAAGCTCTTTCGTAAATCCTGGCCTTTTTTGTTGTTGTTGTACACTATTTATTAATTTATTATTAACAAAATTGACAAAATCACCTTTGTAACAATAAAAACAACCACATATGGCAACTGAGGTTCCAGAAAGAGTCTTCTTTAAAACCAGTGGAGTCAGAATAAGAATCCTCCAGTTGTTCTGGGCTGGATTAAAGTTGTTGTGAAATCCCATCAATCCCATCCTTTTCACCACCTCCTCTGTAGCAGCACTAACAACAGTGAGCCAAATCAGAAAACTGATCCAGCAGGCTGCTAACTCAGCCACTAGATAAACTTGCTTTTAGCTAGACAAGTTATTTCAGCCAGATCACCATCACCACATGGGTACATCTCCCAACACAAAGTAATAAGGTAGGAGTACTACCTTTAGCAGTAATTCAGTTTTATGGTGGAATATAATGGTCCTAATGATGTAATGCATAATAATATGGTCTGTCTGGTGCATAGCACTTCAGAGGCTGGTAGTACATAAGCCATCTCCCATCCACAGTCCATACAGATACAGATACTCATATTCTCAAGGACTGGATTAGGCAACAGTAGGTTCATTTCCACCATGATTGCTTCCGGTATTGATCTGCAAAGGCACCCATATGTTACAGAAGGATGCTATAATATAATTCTATGGGAACTATGGCTCTTCAAAATTCTTCAAACCTTCACAATTGGTCTGATGCCAGAAAACACTGCCATAAATTGATAAAACATGAAATACATGTACGTACAAAAAAATGTTTACTTGAAGTACAAAATGATTTGTGTAATAACCTCACAAAGTTTAGCAGCTAGGTTTTCAAGCTGTAAAACAGACTATGGAATTATTGTACAGTGAGGAGCTTTAAACTATCTCACATTTTGAAAGCACTGTAAATACATACTTGCACATGTTCTTAATTTCCAAGTGCTCCATACTTCTGTATCTTTACTTACCATGGAGATGAGACATCATCACAACATTTCAAAGCAAGACAAGTCAGTACTCAGTTTAATTTTGCAATGCATTGAACTCAGAAGTCCAGCTCAATGCTTCATAGAATCACTTGCTTCTTCTACCAATCTCCAGCTAAGATTTTTCCAAGGATCAAAACATATTCACAAATAGGATTATTTCTCTTCTTTACGTAAACAGACCATCTATAGAATGCTATGCCAATTAACAGCAGTTACTTCAACATAAATACAGCATACACTGAAACACACAGCAAATGCTGAAATAGATCAACAGCAGCAAGACCAACAACAGGAGATAACCCAAGTACCCAAGTCTCTGAGCTAGCTGAGGGTTAATTCAGTGGCACAATTTTTTATTTTCCTTCAGGATCTTTTTCTTGAAAATGGAGATAAGAAGATTAAATAAATAATTAATTAAATAATACCTACCTCACACCGTGCTTTGCATCCAAAAAGACAGTCTTTCAAAGTAAGACTGCTTGCAAGTGCATCTGGAGACTGCTTCCCTCAGAATTCAGAGCTTTGAATATTATTATAAATACATACACAGGATGTGATCACAGTAGTATTTTTAAATGCTAGAATTATGCTGCTATTTGAAGAAATCATTCAATAGCTGGTGGGAGTTTGGTTGTTCTCCTAAAAAGGGAATCTCCAAGGCTTTTTTTTTTGTTGTTCCCAGTTTATTTTTATTTCAAAAAATGTCATGATGCTCTTGGTTTCTCTTGCATAAAATAATGAAAACAGAATTCTGACCAGAAAACAGTAAGTTGCAGTGGATAGTAACTGGCTTGCTTTGAATAAGTCCTCTCTAGCAGAGCAATATAAAAAGAATAAGAAAGTGTAAGAGAGATCTGTAAATGCATTCAGTTACAGACTAGAATATAAAACGAATCAATTCTGAAAATGGTACCTACCACATTTTCTAATCCATGTGAACACAAAGTATGCTTCACAAGTTCTGTCAATTTTATAAGAATGGCATTTTTTTGTTCCCTCTAGTTTAGAACACAGTAAATAACATTAGCAAAGAGAGACCTTTTCTGAATTCTCTGTACTTCACGCTACTCACACTTGCTTGGAATGTGCCAAAAATTTACTTTCAAAGTCTGATGAATGTACAACATGCTTAAACTGCACACCACACTCACATTCTTCAAAAGTGCAACAACTTGCTTCTGAGTAGACACCTACAAATGAAGATTTAGTGAGGACTTAGAAGAATTAGTGTGTATCAGACTCTTGCAAAAACAACACACTTTTCCTTCCAGAAGAACCAACAGAACTTCCTATTTGAAGTGTATTTAAGTCAATAAAAAGCCCTGCATTGATGTCAGTACATTGTCTCCTAAACATAAGTAACTTACTTTCGAATCACACTGTGAAATAAATATTAACTCTTAGAAAAATTAAAAAAAAAAAAAAAAAAAAAACACTTTGGGAAAGATAAAGAGGCTTTCATCACCTAACTGGTTGCTTCTTTCCTAGACTAAATTCTTTGTTGTTTTGTTTGTTTATTTTAAATAACAGTATCCATAAGTCCATTTAACCATTGGATTTACTAAATTTACCCACTGTGCACTGTTTTACTTTGTGCTCATCAGACCATCTAGAAAAACATCACCCACTCTCCTCACTTCCCGTGGTGTCATGTAAGCTTACTGCCACATGTATCTGCAGTTCTCCAATACTTGGTTTTATCCATATCATCATTAAACAATATACTTCACCTAGGCTTCTCAGCCAGGCATTTGGCATTTTCCTAATAGGCCAGTTTAACTCCAGGATTAAACAAATCCAGGAACAGTATTTTTCAGCTATGTTGTAATTACAATAGTGTTAGCCACAGAACAGTTATCCATTTTAACAGAAGTTCCCTCCATCTCCAATAACACAAGGGCAGATGGTAAAGTTTGGATCTAGATAAATATACACTGTGGATTCTGACATTCTTACACAGTACACAGTCTCTTCACTACATCATAAGGTTCACTGCATCAGAGTGACATGCAGGAAATATGCAAGTAAACAGAAGAAAACAGAATTCTGCACATATTCAAAAGATGAATACATTCATTTTTCTCTGAAACAGTGGTTCAATCCTATTACCTATACACACTTGGCTTTCCCAGCTTTTTGCAAAGTCCATCCTAAGTAATGAAAATGATGAGATGCCCAAAGTTGCATTTGAACTCCCTGTAATCAATAAATTTTAGTTCCTGTTAAACAAAAACCTTTAGGCACATTCCTTAATAAATGATTTGCCTCTTTCATTCAATTATCATGTGATCAACTTGACAGATTGTAAAGTAATGTAGATGGAATAACTTAACAGTTTACAAAACCTGTTTGTTTTTTTTTTTTTTCCTAAAAATCATGCAGGAAAAGAAACCTAGAGTGTCTCAGAAATGTGCCACTGATATCCAATTGATTGAAACAAGTCAACTCTGTAGGAGAAAAGCCGGACTCCAATTCAGCTGCTGAACTCTAAGAGCTCAGGCCATCATGTGGTACTGGGGTCTAGGTTTGCCTCTTCATTATTCTAGTAACTGCTGTGAAAACTCTTAATAGTGAGCTAATATACATTTGACCTTGCTATGTTGACCTCACAACTGCCTACAAAATATGTTTCAATGCATGTGAAGGCAATCTCCTCAAACTGAGCTTTTAACTGCTTTTCTCAAATGACTCCATTACTGGTTGGGGCTACATCACTGAAATCAATAGGAGTTTTGCTATTGGTAACAATATCTCTGAGGAAACAGCAGTTAGTGGGATTGATCTTTGTTTCTTGGTAAGGTTTTTTCTCTCTTTATACACTTTTTTTTCTTGGTAATAAAGATGACTGAAGTGGTTGGTTAGTTCTAAATGGTTATGTTACTGTCAAGAGAGACTGCCTAACAAAACCAATATTAAAAAAAAAAAATCAAAATAAACACCAAAAAACCCACAATTCCTGTAAAGTTTATTACACTCAAAATCAGCCCTAGAGATCTATGTGGGCACTAAAGTAACATGTGCAACATTCTCCCTTTGGATTTTATTAACCAGTATTGAACATTTCACGCTCGATATTTAAGTATATTCCTGCTTCTTTTTTTTTTTTTCATGCTTCTAACTTGCACAGTATTCAGAACCTGCCAGTATTTCTGAGTATACTGCAGGCTGTTCACTGTTTCTGATCATTCTGCAAGGAGATTAAATATGATGAAAAACTCCCTGTTTACGTTGCCCTTATGTACTTTGGAAAGCTACTTATGGTAATTTCTTCTTATACTGTAACACAATAATGTAGCACAGTACAGTAAATTAGGCTCATAATGAGATATATATATATATATATATATATATCTCATTATGAATATAAACATGCAAACACCAGAAGGTAATTCAGGAATTGACTGAATTGACTGATGGATTAAAAACATATTTGTTCTGAGATATCATGAAAAATTTCTTGTAACAAGGAAGCACAGAAATTAGTATTTTGAATTCAAATAATTCCTGCAATCATTTTCTCCTTCTTTTAAGTCTTTAAAATGAAACAGGACCTACAAACAAATCCAAATAGCACATCTACTTCAACCTTGGCTAAACAGCCTGAACCAGTGTTAATTCTACTGAACAATCCACAAAGAAAGCTGATTATATGAGCAGTATAGGGGGATGGGTGGAAAGGAAGAGACAGCTGTTTAGAGTAAATCATTTAGAGCTCTGTCTAACAGAAAACATCCCCGTTTTTCATCAGAGAGAAAAGCAAAGAGTAATTTCAATAACTTTTGGAGCAAACACTAGGTTCTCAACACATAAAGCCATTGTTCTTCACACTAGAAAAAAATTACCCTTTGTGCAATTATGACCAACAATTGCCAGAGGATTAGGGCTTTTTTCTTCATTTTCACAAAGTAAACAAATGATCTCTGTTGTAGAGTATCTGCTATTCTGACAATTTGCAATAATGTGACTAAATTAGGGAAGCACAGCCAGAGCTCCCAACAATACATCTGAAGATGCAAACTACTGCAGCTTGGCAACCTGCATGTGTGCTCCATTTCCAATCCCATGTTTTGGAATGTGTAATGGTTTTCTAAGGAGCATTTTAATCTCAGGCTTCTTTTACATACAAAGGGAAAAGACTTTGCCTACCTTCTTGAGAACATCACTTAAGTGAACAAAAAAAGAGTAAGGTTTTTTATACTTTTTATACTATTATATCATGATAAAGACACGTAAGACATTCCAAATCCTATGAATCCTACCATGTACATTCCAATGTTCTATACGAAACGGTAGCCTAGAATCCATGGTACATGCTGTATTATACACCTCTTACAGTCTCCAAGATCCTATAAGCTAGCAGGTCAGATTCTCAGCTGCAAAATAGCTACCATGCTTGGATTGATAGAGATGTATGGTCACTGTACAGTCATTCTCATCCTAGTTCTGTGTAGGGCTGTCTTGATTATCTCAGCTACTTGTGACTTCCATCAGATTCTCAGTCACTTTATCAAATTACTTGCACAGAAAACTCCAGAACACCCACCTCAATGACCCCAGCATAAAACTTTGACAATGGGCTACTAATCTGCCATGTCAATTAACTGTAGTTAACGATTAGTCCAGGCAAAGGAGAATTGGCTTCTCTTTAATCCTTTAAAAACACAGCCAGATCACAGCTGAGAACTTGGCCTTTGATATTCACTTGTCTTGTATAGAAATGCTAACCGTTTTCCTAGCAAGATGGAACTCCACAAAAGCCTTCAGACTGATGGCCAGCATATCCTCCTCTCATGTAGGTGAAAAGAACACTGTTGATAAGATTTTTATCAAGCTTAAACTGTTCACTTCTTTTTTTAAATAAAGAAAAGTAGCTGTCTGTTCATACACTGAACCACTAAGGAAATCACCCACAGTGTAAGAAAAACTAATGGATCATAAATACACCTCATGTTTCCCCTGCTTCATCTAGAAACACGCTTTTTGGATTTATGTCACAGTGTTCCTTCACAAAAGGGTGTCTCACATTCAAAGTTGTGCCATAGCAACACACATCAAAGCACAGGAAAATATGTTTTCCTTGATTCTGAAGCCACTTCAAAATTTGTTGTAAATTTAACTTGACTTAAACTATATAATAAAAGAGAGAGAGAAATATGTGTTCAAAGGAAATCAGAGGTGCGTGACTGAAAAATATGGAAAACAAACAAAACAAAACAACAATTAACAAATCCAAAAGCATCCAAAAGAAAGAACAAAGAATTCAAAAATTTGAACACTGTGGACCTGGTTCCATTCTACCATGTGATGCAATTTAGAAATTTATCCACTCAAGCTGGTCAGCACTGTCTAAGAAGAATCACATTTAAGATCACCTTACCAAACAAAAAATTCCAATTTTGAGAATTACTTCAGATTTCAGATTTATAAGGTTAATTCATTCTTATTTTGAAGTAAGAATTTCCAAGGTTGCAATGCAAAATAATGCTTCGTAAAAATATATGGAGCTCTACAACTCCTTTGCATAACTCTTCTGGAGTTGCACTTTCCCAGGCTGGACTCTATTTTCTTTTTCCATTGCTCATTTTCCTCCCATTCTGCCAATTTTAGCCTAGCACAAAAAGTCCATTTCTAGCAGGTACTGTCAAAATACTCAGGACATGGGCCTTGCAGTCAAGAAATGCAATGCTGTGTCCAAATGACAGTACTAGGTGCCTCAGGGATCCATGACAATCAACACGCATAATTCCTAACAGTGGAGATGAATTCCACTGCACAGTTCTGCACCTCCATCTTTGATTTTTTCCTGTGCATATTTCTCCCAGAGGCAAGTAGTCTGTTTGAAGAGTGATGATTCACTCCTAGCTGAAGGGAGGAAGAGAATTCTGTTACCTATAATTAAGAATTACCTCATTATCCCCAAGATCTCCAGCCTTTACAATGGGAAAGTAGCACACAGCTTTTATAAATAAGAATTATTGACTTTTTAAATAGTTTCAAAAGAAGAAACTCTGCATCAAATGTGAGTATAATTTTTGAACTACTACATAGCAGCAAAACTACATTAGACTTTCTGATTTTTCCATGGTATCCTTGGATAGATACACCACCCAGTAGACCATGTTAAATGCTCCAAAGGTAACGGGAAATAAAATTCGTGCGTATTTGTCTATCTTACTAGTGCCAGAATGAGAGGCAGGGGGAACAGGTGGTGTGACAGCAGATGGTTTTGCAGATGCTCCTAATGTATGAGGTGTGGTGGTCTGAATCTGCTCCAGTCTAGATCCAAGCAAGTGCTGAATGGAAGGGGATCCAACTGTGGCATGCTGGGATACAAATCCAGTTAAAATTGGGGTAGAAGGAGGAGCTGGAGGGGTAGCTCTTGCAGAAGATAATGTCTCTGATGCATTAATACGTGTGAAAGGGTTGGGACTTGATGCAGAAAGGGAGTGGGGTGTAATGTCAGAAGACCCCTGAGCTACAGAGGGAGGCTGGATGGAACTGTGCCTTGTGTCAATTCGACTCCCACCATCAGCTTCTGACTGTACTGTGGCATTCGTTCTTTTCCTCACATTTGAATTGGCGTCTGTACTCTGCAAAGTTACAAAAAAATACTAGTCATTCTTAGAATAAACACATGAACAGAAGCAATGGAAACTTTATAATCAAATATTAAAAGAAAAATACAAATATCAATAGTAGCTTGATCTTGAAGAATAAAAATATCACATGTTCATGGGAACAGATTTAATAGCATATAAAATTATAAACAGGAATTCCTTTTACCTGTCACTGTAATAAAGGTAAACATACCTGACACTTCACACTCAATGATATCCCTATGTAAACTTAGTACCATGAAGCTAAACATTCTTGGCTAGGGTTTTTTCCAGGTTCACCCTCAAAGAAAATACTCTTCGTTTGCATATTTCTTTGATGATATAAAAATAGTCTAGAACTGACCTACCAGCCAATATGGTTTTTGCATTTTCTTCTCTAGAAATGTAACTACTATACATTAGGAACTCTAGACATCTTCCAGAGCAGAGAAAATGACATTATTTACCAAACCAAGTTTCCCCTTTTCCTGTTCATTCAGAAATAAAGCCAATGCATTTTCACATTAACCACAGGCAATAAATTATCAAGCTGCAAATGAACCAGTGAATAAACCAGTCTTCCATCTACTACACCCTTCCAGTTATTAACTAAGAAAAGTGGTGAAATTTCTGTCTTCAGGCAAGTCTGGATGACATTGTGAACAATACACTTAAGTCAAGTAGTACTTAGGCTGTGTAAGAAACTGAAGGACAGATAAGAATTTAGAGATGGCAAATCCAGCAGGGTTTAATGTTTTACTGATTTCTGAGAGTTCTTCTCTGCATGTAAGAATAACCATAATACCATCTCCTCCTGGAAATGTACCTGAAAAACAGACTTTTGAACCATCAGCCCTACACTTTCTAGATATAATACATGAATATGTTTTGCAAAGAGGCATACTGTTTGTCAAGAGACATGGATTTAATCACTGGTAGGATACGCATATTCTACAGAAGCAACACAGGCATAAATACAGATAGAACTAAATAACCATCAAAAATACATTTTGCCCATCTCTAAGTTATGCTTCTCAAGCATCACCTTGCATCATCACATGCTGCTATAGCTTTGTCTCCATTACTTCCTCTTTTTTTTCCCTCCATACCAAAGAATCCAGCCAAAACTCACAGCACAAGGAAGAGAAAGACAGAAAGTAGGCAGCAATCTCCCTTTCATCCAATAGCTGTTCTCTCAGCTAAATGCTCAAGCAGATTATAAATGGGGCATTATTTGAGGTACCAGTGCCTTGAACAGTGAGGAGAGTGACAACCATGCCTGCTGGCTGCATCACTTGCATGCAGTTGTTTTGTTCAAGGAAACAGAAATAGGAGCTGAAAAAATATCTAGGAAAAAAAAGGAATAAAAATATGCACACACATACACAAGGACTGCTCTGGAAGAAATGCTTTCTATTTTATTATGTTGGCTCATGATGTCAGAGGCAGATGTGGGTGGTATGGCAGTAGAGGGTGAACCTTTCCAACAATATTCCATTACATACTGTTGCCATGTGACAGATGGTAGGAAAGGGGTACTCTGACAAAACAGTGTCTGACATGGAAGCGCATAGGTACAGCAAAGGTATGGAATTGAATTCCTCCATGTAGAAACATTTTTACCCATTGAATTTCATTGACCCTAGCTGAATACTCATGAAAACCAAACAGTGGATGTGAGTACAGTGAGGCGGGGGATAGTGCATTTCAGCAAAGGCAACAGCACCACGAAATCTCAATCAGCTCATCCACTTACATCAGCTAACGGTGGTATGTTGGAAAACAGGGTTGTGTAGCTGAGAATTTGCTTTATCAAATAGTGCTGTTGTGCTCCTTGTACTTCTTGCTGTTTCCATGAAAATAAATAGAAGCCATTACTTTCAGAGCTACCTATGTATATCACGGGAATTTCCAACACTCCCATCATGATCAGAATGCTGGCCCCAAATTCAGTTCATTGCAGAACAAATCAGTCACCGGTAGTATTACTACCTTGAATTTGTCTGAAACTGTAACATACACAGCCATGAACAGCAGCCAGTTCACAGCTAACATATTTGCCAGCTCATGGTTGATACATTAAAGAATCCCTCCTAAGTTTCATGATTTTCCTTTCTGCACAGAACTGTGTCAATACATTTTTTAAATTTTTATTCATGAGCGCAATTTGAAGAAGCAGAAGTCTGGAATTACTACATAAGTACTAAAGGAAACTTACATCCTGAAAGAAACAATTATTGTACTGTTCGAAAGGGCAACCTGAGTCACTCTTTGGGAAGTGCAGAAATACACACAGGTGTGCAATTGGGTACTTTCACATGAGGGTTATCAGTGACCCATGAACAGTAGAGTAGTCTTTTAAGACTGCCAAGTTTAAATTATAAAACACAACCAGGACAGGAGTGTTTGCAATAGACCAAGAGGGTTACCTGCCATAATTTCAGCCCACAGACAGGGAGAGAAGTTGTGAAGCAGATCTGCCCTGGAGCTAGCACAAGATAAGTCATCAGCTTTCAGCAGCCATTGCGCTTCAGCATCCTTCCCTTTTGTGCATCAACTATAGATACTGGTATGACAGAGAACAGCCAGACTCTCTGGCACATTACAGTCCCCTCTGTTGCTGCTGTGGGTAGTTTTTTCCATCACAATGTACACAAAATGCCTCCTCTCCCCCACAAGTGGAGCTGTCAAATAAGACCTGCTGTTGCTTCATCCACTACTCATGTCCCTTACAGTATTTATTCAAGAATAAAGTTACCTGTAAAATTTCAAATTGTCCAAGTGTGTGACTTTCAAAATCTACTGGGTATTTTCTTTGTTGCCATTGGTACACATAACTTCCAATACTTCAGAAACCCAACATTTACAGAGAAAACCAGTTTCCCCCTCAGTATTATGATATGTATACACAAATCTGCTGAAGCAGAGCAGAACATGTAACGATTCCCAGTGTGAGTTCACCAGGACACTGTCACCACCTTCCCTTGTCTTGCACTGGCCTTATTCAACACTGTACCACAACAATAACTCATTCTCCTTGAAAACTCTCAGGGGACTCTCCTTTTTGGTTCCTCCAGTTGAAAAATTATTTTCAACGATGGTGTACATGTGTCCCTGTTTCCTCCTCTATTAAATGTTGGTCATCCGATTCTTCCTACATTAGTCTTTCTCTTTACAGATGCTATCTCACAATCCTACATTATCTGAAAATTTCACCTAACTACTGCCTTGTGCTCTCATCACTAATAAAAATGTTAAATAAGTTTGATTCCCCAGACACAACCTAAAGCACCAATTTCCCTTAACATCAGCAAAGGTCAGATTAACCATTATGCTGTGAAACATACTCAAACGCTATATTTGATTTGTACTAATTAAAACATTCACAGATATTTCAGTTGTGGTACATATCACTGGTAAAAGGATACTGTGACAATTTGAATAACAAAATTATTTACCACAGAATCATAGAACATCCTGAGTTGGGAGGAACTCATAAGAATCATCAAGTACAATTCCTGACTCCATACAGGACCACCCAGAAATCAGACCATATGTTTAAGGGCATTGTACAGACATTTCTTGAACTCCAGCAGCTTGGGGCAGTAACTACTGCCCTGGGAAGTCTGCTCCATGCCCATCACCCTCTGGTGAAGAACTTATCCTAACACCCAATCTACAGTTCTATGCAGTTTTCTCAGGTCAAGTCGCTGTCACCAGAAAGCAGAGCTCAGCACTGCCCCTCTGCTCCCCTCATGAGGAGCTGCAGACCACCACAAGGCTTCCCCTTAGGCAAAGGAGTATAAAATCTTGCTGTCTCCTAAAAATATTTTACTTGCTTAGTGGTTGTTTTTTTGGGTTTGTTTGATTTTTTTTTTTTTTTTTTTTTTTTTCAAATAACAGTAAGAAGCACAAACCTCCTGCCACTCAGTAGCTTTTAATTTGGAGGTATGAAAACAAGAAATAAAACACAAAAATTAAATGAAAGTCTAATTAAATGCAACCCAAGAAATGAAGGGATTATTCAAGCAAAGATTCCTTTTCAAGGGCAAGTCAGGAAAACACTCAATTATCCTGAGCCAACACAGAGCTGTTGTGCTGCTCCAGATGGGGCTCCACAGGAAACACTGAGTCCATATTTTTTACATTTTCACTCTGGATTCCGAAGGGAAGTCACTTTCTAGAGACATTTGGGTGAGATTTTTGAGAGACATTTAAAATGCTGTAGTTAAGAAAGCCAAAATGAAGTCTGAAAGCTCTCATCAAATGCAGGGTATCGCTGCATGCAAAACCAGCTAGCTTCAGTGTGTTTGATGAAGATCGGATTTTTATAAAACAGGCCAATTTACTGCATATGTAAATGACACCTTACTCTTCCTTTGAAACAATCTATTATTCTGACCAGCTCCATACTTAAGAAGCAAACTATAAGTTCTAAGTACTATGCTTCAGTGTATCCTATTTCAAGAGGATGCCATCTTTCAGAAGAGATTCATAATCATATGGACTAATGAAAGAGCGAAGTAGAAAAAGTATATACAGAAAAATTTAAACAGCTCCCACTCTATGCTTTGACAGGGGACAATGGAATAGAACAGGATATTCAAATTCTGACAGGCAAGGAAATAAAAGGATCTGTTTACATCTTCATTCCCTGGAAAATTGTTCCTCTTCAATATGGAATGCACCTTAGCCTCCCAGCCTGTTGAAAACAGCTGGAGCACAATAACTATGACTAGCAGCTCCTGAAGCCCAAGCTAATACATATTCTGTAACCCAGTGCCGTGTAAATCAAGTGCCTGTTGTTTTGAGAGTCAGAGAATGACTTGGCAAGTTAATTTATTTGAGAAGATGGAAACTGTTATATCATAATCAATGAAACAATATTTGCAGTATTGCAAACAATTTTTGAAACATTTACTGTATTACAAAACCATATAAATTCTTGCTTTAATTTTTAGCATACTATTTTGCAGAGCTTCTTTCCTCTAAAAAAACCTTAACTGAAATGGTGAAAAACTACATTCAGTATGAATTCTTTCCATTTCCTGATATAAGATGTTTTTTTGCTAGTACCGGAGCATGAAGTCATAGAATCATATCATAGAATCACAGAATGGCCTGGTATGAAAAGGACCGCAATGATCATCTAGTTTCATCCCCTCTGCTATGTGCAGGATCACCAACCACCAGACCAGGCTACCCACAGCCACATCCAGCCTGGTCTTGAATGCCTCCAGGGATGGGGCATCCACAACCTCCTTGGGCAACCTGTTTCAGTGCATCACGAGCCTGTGAGGGAAAAACTTCCTCCTAATATTTAACCTAAACCTCCCCTGTCTCAGTATAAAACCATTCCCACTTGTCCTATCACTATCCACCCTCATAAACAGCCATGTCACCTCCTGTTTATATACTCCCTTCAAGTACTGGAAGGCCACAATGAGGTTTCTCCAGAGACTTCTTTCCAAGCAAAAGTCTGTTTCACTTGGCATGGAGATATGATAACTAAACAGTTCTCCTCACAGGTGTAAAATGTAAAATTAATATGGCTTTCTTCACCTGACAAGTGTATTTGCATGCAATTGACTATGAATAGTAAGACTAACAAAGCTCTCGGCATACTTTAAAATGAATCTATACAATCTACTGTTAAATAGTACGGCAGACTGATGGAGCAAATCTGATGGTCACTATCTGCGATAGAATGTATAAACCAAAAATTTCCCCATCAAAAAAAAAAAAAAAAAAAAAAAAAAGAAAGAAAGAAAAATTCATCAGATCATTTGCTTTTTCATTTAAGCACAACTTCAATGGATACTGGTGTTTACTACTGCACTAAAATGATGCACAAATATGAGTCAATCTAAACTCTTCAATATTTAACAAGGTTGGCACTCTATAAACAGATGTTCACATGACGTGGAAATCCTGAAACTTCCTTAAGCCTACATAAGCATTTACTGGAGCCAAAAAACAAAATACTGGATTGTTTTCTATGTATTACCAGCTTTCTGACAAGCAAGCCAACTCTGCACTTCAATGAAGTCAGACTGCAAATTTAGCATAGCGTGCAGCAGCTGAGCTGAGATTCATGGGAATGGGATCATCAACACAGCAATACATAGCACGGAACTGACAAACTTAGTCATCTTCTTACAGAACAAAGAGATAACAGTTGCAGTACATCTTTCCTATGATAAGACCAACCTAGAATCTGTAAAACAAGCAAGAACACTGTTTAAAGTCACATGCCAAGTCCTGGGGAGAAAGTAGCAATGATAAAAGCAAATGCCAGGACATCAGGTGACTTAATTCTTATGACTGCATTTAAGTGTGTAAACACCAACAACGCTGCAAGCTGCAAGAAATACTGTTGGTACAGCATTCTACAGTTAGCTCCTTTAGATATCTCAGCAGCCTCTTACTATAGTCTGTGCTCCACACAGAAGCTTTCAATCATTCTCTGAATTTTAAACTGTTTTGTAGTTTGTATAACAGGCACATTCTAGTGCGATTAGAATCCAAAATAAAGCAGTTCCTACTGGACAGCCTAACAAAGATTCAGTATTATTCAGTATTGAAATTCTCTTCATAAGCCTCTGACCACCAGAGGACACAGCCATCACACACCTGCTGATAAGCAGGTGTATATTAACTCTAAGGCCATCTACCTGTAACATAATCCAGAGCTGCCATTCTAATCAGCCTCAGCATTCTTTGAAAAATTGCTCAACAGTTCCGCAGTTGGGTACATGGCATTTCAGCAAGCCCATCCTACTACTTAATCTCCTTTTAGTTTGAAACCATTTCTCCTTGTGCTATCACAAAAGACCCTGCTAAAGAGTCTGCCCGCTTCCTTTTTATAGCTCCCCCTTAGATATAGAAAGGCCACAATCAAGTCACCTCACAGCCTTCTCTTCTCCAGGCTGAACAGCCCCAGCTCTCACAGGCTCCCCGCGCAGAGAGGCGGCGTTCCGTTCCTGGGATTATTTTGCAGCCCCCCTCTGAACACACTCAAGCAGGCTCCCATCTCTCCTGTACTGAGCACTGCACATGTGGATGTGAGGTGGCACCACTGCAGAGCAAAGAGGCAGAATCACCTCCTTCACTCTGCTGGCCTCACTTATTTTGATGCAGCCCAGGATATGGTGGGCTCTCTGAGCTGCAAGGTCACATTGCTGGCTCACGTCCAATTTCCTATCCATCAGTACCCCCAGATGATTTTCAGCAGGCCTACACTCTATCCTTACACCCCTCAGACTGTATTGGTAGTGAGGGCTGCCATGATCCAGGTGCAAGACCTTGCAAACCTCATGAGGGTCACCTGGGCCCACTGCTCAAGCTTGTCTAGGTCTCTCTGGATGGCATCCCAACTATCAGTCATGTTGACAACACCATACAGCTTGTAAACACATCTGCAAAGTTGCTGAGGATGCACTTGATCCCACTGTCAATATCACTGATGAAGATACTAAAGAGAACTGGTCCCATAAGGGAGATCTGCACAAAATTACTAAATTTCTTTGGGTAGATAAATCTTTTAAGCACCTAATCACCATTTAGGGCATTTACTCCCCTCAAGGTTAAAAACAAGACCAACACCTGAATAGGGTACCAGAATCAAGGCAGTTTTAAAGTTCCACAGAAGAATTTTAGTTATTTACTAGAATAGTCAAGCAGATAATGAAGAAATGTTACTTTCTTTAGTGAAATAAAAAGTGAAGAGTAAAGAAACATTTTTTGTGCCTCAATATTGATTTTGCAAGACTAATCTTAGTCTTTTATAACAGTATTTTTGAGCCTTCTACATAACACATGTAAATTAATATATCAGAAAATCAGAGATGTGCTATATAAGGCATAGGTTTCCAAAGCAGGGGGATTTCAATTAATTCATAGAAAAATTCACGCAAAAGTTGGAAGGCTTAAAGCAACCGAATCCTGGCATTATGTATTGTTTAGCTGCAACATGAAAACTGTTTGTGTAGCAATTAAATAATATTTTCCTATTCAACTCCACCGCAGTGCTTTTTATCCTTTCCATTCCTTCCTAAAAAAACAGTCTGTTCTTCTGGGAGGACATTGCATACCCTGCCAATTTCACACCATTTGACATTTACTAGGGAAGTAGCATGTTGTCATCAGTGTAAATAATGCTGCTAATCCCAATTCCCACTGAGTCACCATATTGCTGTGCTGCTAGAAAATACGCAACTTGGAAGAGAAATCTAGCATGTCTTACTATTATGTTGTAGAGCCAGTCAATCAAATTTTTACTGAAATAGTAGTAGAGCTTTTGTTTTGCATTACAGAGCCCTGGAATATAATCAAGTAAAAGATCCACCTGCCACAAAACACAGTGTATTGCAGTTTGTACCTTTAGTAATGCAAAGAGCGGTGCAGACTATCTGAGGAGAACAAGTGAGAGGAGGTAAGCTGTAACAGCCAGTCCACCATACATGGTGCTGACTTCATGATCTCAATCAAATGGGGAAGGGAGAAAGGTAAGAAGAGCATTCCACGTTGTATTGCTCATACCTAAAAGCACACAATGTGAAAGAAAAATGAATTCAAAAGTTAGAGATACATAAACAAGAAAATTAGAAGTTGCTTTTTTTTCCAAAAAATGGATGCCAAACCTATGCCAAATAAATCCATCCACCTGTTCTGTAGTTAAGAGACATATAAATATACAAATTCATACAAATAGTCTTAGAGATTGTATTTATGACAAAAATAAAAGAACTGAGAGTTACAGGGCAAAAAATCTACTAGGATAGGTTGCATGATAGTCAGTTGTGGAGGTGCTCAGTATAATGTCTACAAAAGGAAGAAGAGCTGATTAAGGATGAAAGAGATTCATTATTTTCTTTCAAATTTTTGTGACCTTAAAGCTGTATTTGAATTTGCTTCAGCAGTCTGCTGAAAATGCCTTGAACAGTCCTTGCCTCCTAGACTTTCCCAAGCTTCTCAACATTTATTTCTTCTAATTCCAATTTTCCCAGAGTAGAAATGAAGTCAGCTAGAAATCTTACACATAGCTGTGAAAGTGAACAGCAATTCATTGTCACTGAGCTCACAAGTATTGAAAACTCATAGTGGAGGAGAAACAAAACTGAAAATTAAGTATAAATACTTTTAAGTAATTTTAAGCAGAAAATTTGAAGAAGCTTAAGTTCATAAGCATCATTTCATACTAGTCATCATGATCATGAAGAAAAACCATAAATTTCCCAAGATTTTGCATAGTAAGTGATATCAAACAATCTGAAAATCTTACTGCCGTCACCATACAGGTTTATTGTGATGGTGTTCTGAAATGGAACCACGCGTTATCATTTTTTGTTTTAGTTTTGTATATTTGTACTACAAAAAGAAAAAAAGAAATAATAAGGTAGTTGCAATTAGATCAATACAAGACCTTACTGAATGCCTAAAACTTACAAGGAAAGTAACTTTTTTTATTAAACAGAAACTTGAATTGTTCATTCTAATGATGAAACCATAAAGAGTGCCTTTTTTCAGGAGATCAGCAGAACGACAAACACTTCAATATTTTTAATTAAAAACTATAAGGCTTAATATTCTCTAGAATAATCATTTGAGAGATTGACATTACCAAGCTTTGCTTTGGTTTCCAAAATAAAAGCCTAATTCTAATGCCATATAAATTAGGTCTCCCAGTAACTAGACCAAACACCATCAAGTCATTGATCATCAGATGCTAACAGCAGAGCATCTCTCTCATATTCCCTTACCCACAACTGTGGTAGCTCATTATGATACTTAAGAAGATTAAAGAGTGATAAATTACCGCATTTCCAAGGAAGGTTTGGAGAAGATAGCAATCCAGCAGGACTTCTTGCTTGGTCATAAACCTAGTGTTGAAATTAAACTTCTCCCTTTCGTGCATATCAGAAAAAATCATTCCCACTTTGAATACTGAAGTCTCATTCCACGACTTTGAATTCCAACAGTTCTGTTGAATTAATCACCACCCAGCTATTTTTCTGGAATTCAGTGGAGTTTACATCACACTTTAGTTGGATCAGAATCTAGCCTCACACCTAATACTACATTGTGTACTTTCAGTAATTACTCTGCTCACATGGCAGAATACAAGTGTCTCTACTTCCAGTGTAAATTTATTCCACATTCAAATGTATTAAAGGTAAAGCAGTCAGGTTCTTGGAAAAAGACCAGAGAGTTTTTAATGTAACACTTAAATTTATACTCTTCAGAAATACATATCATGTAAAACGTTAAGAACAATATTTACAATTTTTGACCTGCCATTTATGCCAATTGAGATGTGGCTGTGGCTGCTCCTCAGACAATTTCTTCCGCATACAAAGAGATGGTGTTAACTGCACTTCTCCATTTGCTGGCAGAATGGAAGCTATTGTACATCCCGATCAAAAGTAACAAGAAAAATGAGAACATTGCTTATAATCTCAGGAGGTACACACATCACACCAGTATGCCCAGTAAGGACAGGAGTGTGCATCCATGAGACAGTGAAGAACCTGACCCTCAAGTTCCTTTATTAAATGCTATTTGGCCAACGTAAGATGACATAGCATTTAAATGCCTTCAGAAAACAGGAAGTTTGGGAATTATAATCTCCTTGAAATCAACTCTGAAGAAATTATTCCATTCAAAAGTTTGCTCAAGACTGACCTGTTTTTTTGTTTTTTTTGTTTTTTTCAAGTTTCACACTCTTGAAACAAACAGCTGACTTTGAAGCTCATGCTAACAGTGTTTAGAAGCCTATTTTTGAAGAATATTTTTCAGTAACATTTTTCATCTCCAAAATTGGGTAGGTCTTTAAAAATAAACTTCATAGGAATACAGGGAAAAGGAAACAGTGCAGAAGCATAAAAATAGACTCAGGAGTCCAATAACAAACTATAAATCATTCATTTCCATCACACGCTGACTTGCAACATCATTTCTGCTTTTAGTAAAGAAAGGAGTTCAGAATGCTTTGGGACAGGTTAGCTCCTTCCAACCCTAAAGCAATTAAGCTTGGTCCCAAGACAATGAAATTCCAGGAGACAATGGTGTAAATCAGTTTTACCTTGATCTCTAGTGATTGTGCTAACAACAGAATTTCTAGCACAGTAGTGGCACTATAGTACAGGCTCCTTAAAAAAAACAAAACAAAGAAAACCCCATCAAGCTGGCTTAAGAAATCAAATTCTTTAATATAGCTATGGAGAAAAAATGTCTAACATTTACCTTGAGAAATAATGCTTAGAGATGATATGTTATAGGCTATCATTCTGCATTCTTTGTGTACCACAAATTTGCAGTGAAGCAAGGATTTCAACCTCTGGAAATCCAGCTTATTAGACAGTATACATGGAGAAAAATTAGATTTATAAGACATAAGATTCAAGACTATCCTTTTAGACCTAGAACTGAAATATTAAGGAGAAAGACTGTATCACACATCACGTTGGAAAGCAATGTACCAGTCTCATTAGCTTCTGAGGACTGTTCTGTGAAGCAGAATACACGGACAGAAATCATCACCTAGTTAATGAAGGCACTGCCTGATAGTTAAGTCTAACATATCTGTGAGCTCATTCCCTACATTTCCCACAGAAAAGAAAACACAAATTTTAGCACGGGCATGACTAGAGAAAACACAATAACAGTGCAAATAATATTATTATCACTGCCATACAAACTCATAGTCTTCATATATAAAACTTCTAAATGCTAGATTGCTCCCTTGAGTGTTTTCAAGATCCTAAAACGTGTCAGCAGATTACCAAATCTACCTCAGATATATTAATTTTGCAGTGGAATAGAACATTAAAGCTAGGCAACTTGAGGTGTAAAGTTGGATGAATCTGTGTGGACTGTTGTTGCTGTTGATGGGTTTTGTTTGTTTTAAAACAGCTTATCCAAAACATTTGTGTAAATGGTTAAGTACAAGACCAACACACAAAAATTCTGACCATGAATCACAAGTAGTATTTTAAACCTCCGCTATTACAAACTGAGAAGACTTTTTCTTTTGGATATAATTACATTTTATAAATAAATCCAGTGTCATCTTTTACAGTGCAATTTATTTTTCTACAGACTCAAGTAAAACCTGACTATCTCCTAAACAAATACTTATTAACACTACTCAGAGTGTCTGATATTATATAAAACAGTATGTATTGTCAAGATTAGCCAGATAAACTAACAACTCTAATACCTCTATGCACAAGAAGAACCACTTGCTGCTATAAGCATATTTTTTCTTATTCCTGTCTCTTACTAGCAGCACACAGAGTGACGTAATAAACTCTTCAGGAACACATCTATTCTTTTAAGTTGAACTGGGAGTAGCAGAACAACATAGCCAGAAGATTGAAAACTCTAATGATTTATGATAGGAGAGCAATGAAGAAAAATGGAAGTGGGTGGAGAGCAACTGAGGTGTGACATCAAATGGATTGAGTGGGAAAGCAAAAAGAGCAAATGAATAAGGAAAGAAACAAATGAGATGTGGAAAGACACAGAAGACAAAATTGCCAAGAGTTCATCTAAAACAGTAGTTCTTAAATCATGACTCAATAAAAGGAAATTAGAAAACCAGTCTGACAGGAAGAGTGAATTATGATGCTGCTGTCAGTGTCATACATCTTGAGTGATGTTGTCAGGAGAGCCAGTCATAACAGAGCTACTGGCCTACCATATGGTGAGTGCAAGTGTGGAATGACTTTGTTAGCTATATGTCTGAAGAATAGGAGAAGGAATGTAGCTGCTAGCAAGGAAAGGGGAACCAAAACAGGGAGGGAAGGAGAATTATTGGCGAGCTCAACTGGAAGCAAGATCATACCCTTGTTAACTGGTCCACACAACTGAGGTAACTACCACATAAGTCTCAAAACCTCGAGCACTATGAAAGCTGAAAAGCATTCTGTTAAGGGCCCCAAAATCTTTTCAGAAACTGAGGTGAGTTCCTGTGCAGATATATAGGTAACATAAAAATGACATCCATGGTGCACACAAATGTTTTATCCAGCGTTCTTTAAAAACTTCCTGAAATTATAACTGAATAAGAAAGAAAATTCTACACAGGCAACATGTGCAGTGAAAGGAGAACAGCGATGGTTGGGGAAATTCTCTGAAGTATAATTGCAATGTTTTAGCATATTTTAATTCATTTAAAAAAAAAAAAAAAAAATCATAGAAGATAACATGTTCTCTATAAAATCTGTAGTATCTGGTCTGTATTATCAGTCCAAGCAGAATCAGCACATAAAGGAAATGAAACTTTCCTAAAGATATCCATTCTAACTGACCCTCACTAAAACACAACAAAACATAGAAGAGATGGCAGGTATGGACAGGCATAACCTCCTCCTCCAATCTCTAATACTGCACATAAAAAAAATCAAATAAAGTTTTACAGGATTTTTTCATTGAATATGTCATAGCATTAATCTTGCATAATACTAACTTATACTTCATGCAGGAGAGAAACTTGTCTGCCAGACACTTATAACAACTCTGCATCCAGATTCTGAAGAATAAGCTGAACGCTTTTTTTCTGATTGCCCTGTAGAGGAAAATGCATGCCTCCAGAGTAGCTGTCCCCAGGGAAATGCAAAACAGGCTCTTCTGTTTCACAGTTCTGAGCAGGAGACACAAGTCTGGTGAGTTGGGCCAGGATGCAGAAGACCAGTTGAGACTAATGTCAAGAACTTTATTCACTGCCTCCTCTACAGGGAATAGGAAGATGCTGGAATGTCAGGGGAAGATTTTGGGGCTGAAAGGAAAAAAGTTAAAGGCCTGCTTTGTTGAGAAAGGCTACAAAAAGAAAAATGGAAAATATTTCTGTAAACTGAAAACATACCGTGTGCGTCTCTTCTGTATTTTTTTCTCTTTGTATTGGAGCAACTGGAAATTCAAGGAGGGATTTTACCGTCTTCCTTTTGGCTCTTTCCATTTGAATATTAGTAAAATAGTTGACAGCAGCAAACTCGATAAGAGCAGAAAACACAAAGGCAAAGCAGACCGCAATGAACCAGTCCATGGCAGTAGCATATGATACTTTTGGCAGTGAATGTCTTGCACTGATGCTCAGTGTCGTCATTGTCAACACTGTGGTTATTCCTTCAAAGAAACAAAACAAAAGCACTGCTGAATGCAAGTAAATCAGACAGAGAATATGAAAGTAGACAAACAGCTTCAAACAAAGAGTTTCATATCACCTATGAGTGATTTAAATCTCTTTCTATCTCTGATTGTAAAGCCAACTATTATGAATGAAAAAGCAGTTACACTGGAAAAAGTTATAACACAAGTTACTCCAGTGAATGTGACACTCAATCTTGACATCAAATGGAAGAAAATAAATCTCCTACTCAGTTAAATATATGTATATATATTACCACAAATTGAAGTAATAATACTAGAGATTTTCACATTTAAATCAACACAGGAAATACAGTATAACATAACTACCTTTTTTCCAGCACTGCAAAATAATGCACTGCGTAATACTACTGCTATTACTAGTCTATTACTGCTCTACCACTGCAAGATTCAGATGTTGCCATCAGACAGTGCATCCTGTGTTTGCTTGATAAGACAATCTTAAGAACCTTTGAGATCCTACACTCAGCAATCCACTCTTCATAAAAATGAACACAGGAAAGAACTGACAGAGTAAAAACAACTCATTGCTCTGTTAGATTAAGAAAATGGAGGAAAGCCTTTCTATGCATCTTATGAATACTGCATTAGATTTAAGTCCCAGCAATCGCCATGTACTAATGAGCAGAGTTGTACACACACAACAGGTAACCAGTTTTTAAGAGAGCCATGCCTTCACTAGATCACTTACAGTTCACATGCAGAAATGGTAAGTCTTCAATACATATTTTTTATGTCAAATTTTGTAGAATTTCCTACAACAAATAATTTCCTAAACGTTTGAATGTAATTAAGCTGATTATCAGATGTATGTTTTGCTCACTGGACTGCAAGAACAGCATGATTTTTCCTTTAAAGGCTTTGGAAAGCTACCTATTACTCTGATCACACTCATAAGCCAGATGCCACTAAAACATGGCAAATATTTTTGGTGCTAAGGAAAACTCAAATATTATGTTAACAATTCTGTTAATTAGTAAGTCATAACCTTATCTTTTAAATCCTTCTGCTACTAGTCGACCAGTTAAATTTAATTAGGATTTCATCTTCTGAAAGAATAACTTCAATTAAAGTATACATGCATGAACACTGAGCAAAATATGACCACTTTATTGTGACACTTCAAGTGCAAACACTAGCTATAGAAAAACAAAAAATGATTTTTTTTCCTCTCATCCAAACTATTCTAAGACTCGTTAAAACATGAAGTATCCCCCGTCTCCCACATAAAAACTACCATGTACAGGGTGAACATTGCTCAAGTGCTACCACAATGATCTCAAGGAAGATTGACAACAAGTGCATGTATCTTCACTTTTATGAAAACAACATTGTACTCACAGAAGATTAAATGTATGTATGGAAAGAATTCAAAATAACTGATAGTCTGTCTTCAAACAGGACCTTCACCCACCCTGTTTCCTAAATAGGCATATCTCATTTGGGTAACTTACCGAGAAAAAACCTTCAACTAGACATCGTCATACAGAAAACAGGACAAAATTAAGCCAGTCTCTCATATTAGAGCTTTTTGTTGCAGTTGCTAGCTTAATTTTTAAAGACAAAGAAGCAGTGTCTAGTTCATAAAAGCTCAAATAGCATTTCAGAGCAAACTCAGCAGGATAAAAAACACAAAATCTTCCTCAGTGGGAAGGTGTTAAAAAACACGCCACTAAAAATATTTAATTCTGAGAAAGAATTATGGGAAGTTATTTTATCCTGAAAGAGACACATCCCTGCTTACCCTATCCTTCCTGATTCTACTCTTGCAGTCTTCAAGCAAATAGGTTCTCTGAATTGTGTTTTAAAAAGACATTTACTTAATAGATTTAAGAATAGGATGAAATGACTCAAATGACAGATGAATGATTAAGCAGATATATGGAGCAGAGGGCAGGCTGTGACAGTATTACACTGTTTATTACCCCAATCTTCCTCGGTTTTTTCCTATTAAAACATTCCTCTGAGAGGCTTGCAAGTTGCCACTGTAGCTGTTCCTAGATATGTGCCAAGGGCAGGAAATTAAGTTCTGGTAAAAACCTGTGTGTACATGTATATATAGGTACACACACACACACACACACACACGCAAGATTTTACCAGAACTTAATTTCCTGCCCTTGTGTTTATATGCATATACATACATATATACACATATATACATACGAACTGTAACTATCCAGAGCAAAATACTTGCAAGCTTCTGATCAGAATTACACGTAATTGTGAAAAAAATATACTAAGACTATTTTACTATTAAAAAAAAAAACTTGATTAGAAAAGAAAATTCTCTCTTTCTCACTTTAAGAAACACTAGTCTTCCTCAACCATCAGATTCACATGCCTATAACTCTTACTGGGGTAAGTTAGTAAGATTTATTAAACTCTTAAAAGTTTCAGCACCAGAGCAAGAAGTCTTTATAAAAGCTATAAACCACTACTTCACATGCAATTGAATAAACATGCCTGGCTAATATGCAATAGACCAGTGCAATGTCCTCACATCTTCCAACTCATCCATGCCTTCTCTGGCTTATTTGCAGCACTGCTACCCAGCTTTTTTGGACTATGGTGGTCTCAAGATTCACAAAAGAACCTTAAGGATATGTGCTGCTGTTCCATGCATACTTTATCAGACCACTCAGCACTCACATGCTAAAACTGGAAGAGAAGTGTGTCATATGGTTGTAGTTAAGTCAAATGACTGAACACAGATTCATTACTAGAATTTAGTTGCATGCCCAATCCCTCCCCATTTTATTTTACTTTGTTTTTAATATGGACATAAGAAAGTAAAAGGTCACACTTATTTGTGAAAAAGTGTCCTGGAAGACAACTCCCAGCAAGATACTCTTATTTCAGGGATACATAAATAAAGCTCTCACCAGCAAGATAAACTGTTCAGACATCATACAACGAGTTTGTAAGCAAGAGATTATGCATGTGTTCTATTCAAGTGGCATACTAGAGCTACATAAAAAGACAGATGTTCTCTGAATGCTATCTCCCAGCCACACAACTTGTTAAACATTCAGAATATATAGCAAAACCAAATTATGCCTTTGTTCCATGTGAAAAGCATTCATAGAGCATCATGTTCAAAATCTTTTCCATAGTAACAGACATCTTGACAGGCAGAAACTCCCTAGATTGTTCCTCGTGTGTCCTTTCTGTGTTATCTTTGCCAAGTTCTCTCCAGCCATGCATTGTCCAATGGAAAGTCTTTTGTTTAGCTTCTTCTGACTGTTTCTCTGGAAAGTCAGTATCACAGCAGATATTCTGGCTTCATTTTCACATCTTGTCTGCAACATTTCTATATTCTCTTAAAATTACTTATAGGGTCTCTTCTGGCGATTGACAGAAAACTTTATAAAAGTACTTATAGCCATACTGTATGACATTTCTTTTCAAAGCATATTAGAAACTAAATGCAACTTAATAGATGTCCAAACTTCATTATTATTTGTTCCCTGCTTCTTATACGGATATACTGACACATATTTCTTCTATTGCTGCATAATCTGTGCATTTTCATTACCATATTTTGTTTATAAATACAGATTTTACTTTTCCAGTTTATGGCTATACTTAAGAAGTATCATTATTCAACATTACTGGAAAGACATGTGAAACAACATTCCTGCTTGCCGGATATATTTTCTTATAACTAATGATTAATCTTGTCTAATTTGTGATACCAAACAGCGTTAAGACTTTACTTACATGTTTGGGTGAGCTATCACGTAGAAACATTAATTCTTGTCCCTCTTTCCAGCATCTAGCTATATCAAAGCTTTCTTGTAGAACATTTTCTTGATTAACCTAGCTTTCTACTAGAGTATATTGTAAAGTCAAGACATTTCTCTCTATGAAGACTGCTTTTAAAAATGTTTTTGTCTTATTCCTTTGTTAAGAACCGTATTTCCATTTAATTCCTTTAATTACTTACACTTAATCTTTTGTTGGTGCTTTTAAAATTTTTATTTTCAGTGTTTACTGTACCATCACATTTAAACTGTATTTTGATTAATTCACTTCTAACATCTTACAATCATTTTTCTTTATTAATTCATTTTCATAATGGCAACAGTAGATAGGAAAGATCACTATACATGAAATTACATCTAAGCTTTACCTTCTGCAAGCTTCCACTGATGACATAGATATCTATATATCTACATTCACATGTTCCCAATCAAGTTATTTTAATAGGATTTCAGAAAGCATGCATTCAAGTACTGCACTGCTGCTCACTGAAGGATAAAACTGGTCTGTATACAGACTAAGGACTAAATCATTTCAGGCCAAGTCTTCTCATCCTGATACTCCAAGCACCTAAAATACTCACCAGTGTACATCGACTTGCCACAGACAACCAGGTTATGCTTCTTGATAAATATTCCAAACTTCCAAATTTTGAATCCAAGATCTCACAAACTAATTACCTTAAGTCCTTGCATCTGTGCTAATACAAAGGCAGTATACTTGTGACCTTGTGTCTAGTCTAGAGAAAATAGTTGAGAAAGCATGATAAAAAGTGAAAAACTGAAATAATTACCAAATACAGTTCTAGCTGGTACAGATTCCTTATTTATCCAAAATGAAACTTGAGAAAGGATGACGGTCATAATGCACGGGATATATGTCTGAATCATAAAATAACCCATTTTCCGTCTGAGGTGGAAGTAAACTGTCATAACAATATATTCACCTAAAAAAAAAAAAAAAAAAAAGTATTTTTCTGACTACACATTTTTTTTATGTCATAGATTAATTGTTACAAACTATCAGCTAAGATTCTTTAAGATTCATACAACAACATATTTAACACATATAGAAAAGAAGACATCTTATGTGACAAGAACAAAGATAAGTTCTAAACAAAAAATGTTGGAAATAGAAGGTCCTTATAGTGTCGTTTTTAAAATGCTATCTAAAATATTATAAATGTGTAGCTAAGTCTGGATCAGTTTTTGTAATGCAAGTATGATTTGAAAATTCCTTTAGCATCTGCTGAAGAGAATACTCTAGGTTTATATATTAGCACCACAATAATAATGATATAAATGCAAAAGTCATTAACAATAATTAAAAATAGTGTAAGTTTAGATGAAGTATCATTACTCATATTAAACGAAACAATTACATTTTCAGCACAAATGGAGTAAACTATCTAAATAGTAGGAAGAATACAGGAAGAATTTTGTAGCCATAGTAGGGAAACCAGGTCATTCACTCATAAAAATTGATCTGTGAGCAGGTCAACTTCTATGGTACTGCAAAATACTGTTTTGTCCTTAAGAAAAATATCCAGAAAGCAAATATGCGTTGTACTGCTCTATCTGTTTAATTATGACCATCTTACAACACCCAAACTTGCTGATGTTTAGAAAATGATTCCAATTTTTAAAAATATTTTGAGAGTATGCTTGCTTATCAGTAAACTGCTCATAAGTGATACTTCACTCATTTAGGATGCCCATAGTTGCCATTTGTGCTGTAAGAAGTAAGGCAAATCAGCAGAAGTATCTATTGTGACTAATGCATTCGTGCCTATGCTTATCTGACTAGAGGGTTTTTAATGGTTTTAATAACCCATTCTGTATGCTCTACTTTTATCCTGAGCTGTTTGTTCCACCAAACAAAGGAAGTCTTTTGCACATAATGTGGTTACAGTGCTGAGAAATTACTTCCTTACCCAGGCATCCTCTTGACTCTTCAAACTGCATTTTAAGCAGTGATTAAATACTCATTTTGTCCCTTGGAGAAATGATCTGATTCTAGCTTTCTGAAAGACCTTTGCAATCTACAGTAATGAATCTGCAAATGTATATCTGAAGGACAGAAACCTAATTCAGATCTACGCTTTCACCTCCTAATATATAGCCTATGACATTCAGTAAAATTCTGTATATATTAAAGAAAGAAAAAAAGCCTAGAGTAGTATTACAGGGTTAGTTTGACTGAAATTGACTCTTACTGATGCGATTCCTACCTGTAATAGATTTAATGGTTTCACTGGACACCGTATGCCCTAGCAGGTCATACTGAACTAAACTGGAAGACTCCTCAGGAACTTCCACTGACTTCTCAGGTCCTTTTGTCCAGGTATAAATCATTTCACTCTTCGGATATGCATCTACAACACAGTACCAGTTTGCATAAATAGGAAACAACTTCCCAAACCCTACTAATGCCACCTCCCCAAATTTACCAAAATCAGTAAGACTCGCAGTAACAGCTTTAGAAGACAATCTCTGTGTTACCCCCCAAAAAAATAAACTGGAGGCTAAGGTAGTACATCAAGCATTATACACAAATTAGACTTCACATTCAAATATGAAGTTAAACACTACTTCTTTCTACATTGGCCCTTAGTAAACATGGGCAGGTTATCTTCAAGCTATTTTAGAAATTTCTATCCAAAATTTTAACATTAAAATATACTGTTCTGTAAAAATAGCATGATAAGGAGGGTACATTTTGGAGATGAGGTGCACGTTTCTTTACATGAAGTAATGATTAGTCTAAAAGCAGAAATTTAATTTCTTCTGCCAGAAACAGAGGTCAGTAAAAGATTCAAAGCAGCCCAGAAATAAGCACACCCAAAGAAATATTGTAACATTTAATATAAAAGACATCACTTACAGCTAGCATTCAATCCCTACGCAGTCCAAACTCCTGTTAAAATTAAATTAAACCAATCTTGCATTTGAAATTGCTACTTCAAGTTTCACTGAAAAAGATACCAGATTAGTGTCAAACACAATTTCTACTGATTTATGATTCTGCCCTAAGAAATATGCCAGTGGAGAAGTCCCCATTATTGAAGCTTCCCTAGTGCACATCTGATGCCAAAGCCACTTCTAGCAGGACCTGGTTTCTAATTTCAGTAACTGGGAAGAAAAGCCCTATCAGAGAAGCATCCTTAATATCCTCCTTGGCTATTGAGCTGTATAACTTAAATGTATAAACTAAGGGGATAAGCAGCTTCCAGCAAACTCTAACTTCAGAATTCAGGGGTCAAGGAAAACAGATTACTGTCCAGCCACTGACAACATCCCAGTGAAAAGCAGAAGCCAGTGACCAACGAGGCTTAGAAGAGTGACAAGATAGAAAATGAAGCACATCAACCATACCCACGTGGTCACAGCAATCTCTGCTGTGGAATAAAATCAAAAAGGACTCATTTCTACCTTTCTCTGTTGCATGTAAAATGGCCCAAAACATTACTCCTAGCAAAAGTCAACTAGAGGATTTTGGATAACCTTCACACTTCAAAGCAGAAAAGGATAGTCATCTGCACTACACTGAGACTTCTCTCACCAGTCTAAAAACTATCTAGCCTGTAGTTGTCATGCAGACTCCCTTTACAGGCCACGAAATAGGATATAAGATGAACAAATCTTCATACTTAACGTATAACCTATCTTAGGACATGAACCTGACTCCACTGACTGTGAAGAAAGACAAATAAACAGCTTCCCCAGGCACCTTTTACCTGACTGCAGTAAGCTGAGATGGATCCCACCCTCTTCTGCAGAGTATCTCTCGCTTCACTGAGTGTTCAATTCATCCCAAGGAACCAAAAAAAACTATATACTTCAAACAACAGTGTAGCCAGTGAGTTTAAAACAGTATCTGAATCACTGTCTACTTTTCAGTTCTCTGAAATGAGTTTACTTTTCAGGTCCTAAATAAAATTCCCAAAGAACTTAACAGGAGTTTTGCCTGCATATGGATTGCATATCACAACTAATATTCAGAAAATTCACTAATTTCTCAAAATCTACTTCTACTATTTAAATTCTGTAGTTACAAGAAATTTCATAATTGTAACTTACAACTCCCAAATTTGAGAGGACAAGCATGACCATCCATGGGAAAATCCACTAATCTCATGGGACACTCTGCACTTATTGTAAGCCTATAATGGAACAAATTAAATAGTCTCTGGTTGCCATTTTGTCTAGGCAGCACATCTTTTGCATACAGTAATTGTAAGAAGCTGAAAAACAAGCTAGATACCTCATTGTATACAGGATCGTGCCATTCCTCATTATTCTGAAGAGTTTATTTGGGGCGGTCATGTTATGTGCAACAGACTTTTTCCCATTCCTGAAGAAAGTGTCAGGAGTCCACACCTTCGAGACCATCAAGTTGTTAAGTCTTAAAATTTCAATAGGGCCATCATATTTTAATCTTTTGTCTACCCATGTCTGACGGAAGAAGACATCCATTGTATACTCCTGTATTTTGCAGAAAAATTGCAGAAAAATAAAGATCACATTTGTTTGTACAAGTGTTTCCTGAAAAAAAAAAAAAAAAAAAAGAAAGAAAAAAAAAAAAAAAAAAAAAAAGAAAAAAGAAAGAAAGAAAAAAAAAAAAAAAGAAAAGAAATCCCTCAGGAGCAAATAAACTAGTACTAAAGAAAATGCTAAGTCCACCACACAAACGTAATGTCACCAATTAAATAGTTTTGTGTACTCCTTAACTTAATTTCCCACATTAGTCATATCAATAAATTGATACACATGTTTAATCATTAAGGAATAATTAATCTAATTAGACTGCAGGAAGCAGGCAGTTTAATTTGTAGTCAAGTATATAACTGGAAACAAAATGATCTGTAATAACAAATGTCAACATTTTAAAAGACATTTTTAAAGAAAAGATAGCCAGCACTGAAAATAAATAAATAAATAGATAGATAGATAAACTAAAGTATCAGGAGAAATGATTACTTCCATTTCAAAGCCAAAAAAGGGAAATTTAACTTCAACTGATTAAAAGTAAACTTTCAATGGAGGAAAGCTGAACATTTTCTTTGTCATGTCCACAAAACACATACAATGAACTATTCATAGACTTGTAAAAACGCACATTTATTTTTAACTACATAGCTATTCCATTCAATTCCTTAGAAAAGTCATTCAAGTGCTCCAAAGGAAACATATAAACTGCAGAACTGCAGACACAAGCACATCATGAGAAATCACATGCAAATTAATTGATAAAGGAATGCATTTCTCATCTTGGGAAGTTAAAGCATTTTAAAACAATTACGAGAACAATTACACGGCATTGAAGAAGGTAGCACAGGAAACTTCAGTCCTTTGTAACTTGAAGCTGCATCTTTGTGTTAAGCCAAACTACTCTGCATATTATTACCACTTTAATGGTCATATTCATATGGGCACGAATGCATCTCTACAAATGTAATGCATCTTAGAACTACATTTGGTTTCTTTTCTATGGATATATCCTCCATCTTGCTTTACTGTTGTGCGGAAAAATGCAGATTATGGCCTGAACAGGAGACTAGAAAGGGCTCATGTTATCTTGGGAAGACAAGTAAACCACCTCTAGCTTCTGCATGGAGAAGAAATTTGCTCTACAGCTGTAACTAAGTATCCTCTCTTTCTGTGCATGGCCTTGATTATCCTGACGCACAATGTTTTATTGTCTCCCACTCATATATATTGTGGCAGTACTAAGGATGGTTAGCAGACATCTTGCTAGCCTGCTGCCACTCGCATCTGATGGGGATGATCCCAGAGCAGACACTATTCCAGTCGACAACCACTGGTGCTGGGACTGACCAGCCAATTTCCCCATAACGTGAGTACCTCTCTATTAAACTGATGAATGTTAACTTTACTGTGTTCTTCCTTCAGGACTGGTAAGTCTTGAGCAGAAGTGCTGACGCTTTTGCATTACAACAGTGAGTCTATGAGAAGTCTCTCTTCTCTGTCATCTCTTGCTAATAATTTTGTAGCTTGCAGTAGCAGTTTCTGTTATCAGCATGCACCTGATAGATCTTGTAAAATGAGAGTTCAACCTTTTTCATAACTCTGAGAATCAAACTAAACCAGTTCTAAAAAAACATTCAGATTATCCCATTCTGAGACTCTCACACTCCCCACTTTCAACAAGGTTTGTGAATACAACCACATTCATATCACAATGGGTATATTCATTTCAAAACCAATTCCAAGATCCCTGAAAAGCCTCCTAATCAATCCCTAATGACAAAAGGGGAAACATCTGCTGTAAATTCTCTTTTTGCCAGTTCCTTACCTACCTCCATTTCTTGTTTTCACTCCTGCCTTCTCCAAGGTAACCAGTAATTTCTCATGAGGCAGCACATAAAATGCTTCACTGCAGCCCTCAATTTAGAGTTGAGGCACACACTAGACTTATTATTCTACATTCTTGTACCCTTTGTCACATTGAACAGCATTATACTGTGCATTGAATGTGTAAGATGCAATTCCACGCAAGACAAGCATAGGGACATAGTCCTTGAATAAAAACAGCTTGCTGTCACATACTTTTCCACAGGATAGAACCAATCACTTGCCCCAGAAAGTGCAGGATAGCACAATGTATGAAGGACATTACTGCCATGAAACTGCCTTTCCCTCAGAGAAGTATAAACATATAAATGTACATATGGCTCTGTTACTTCCATGTTTCATATAAAAAATCCAAGAAATGAGAAACTGTTGTGTGATTTAAGGGTATGCTGTAGGCACATTGCAGTGGATTTGACCCCAAATGCAGTTGCCTTTCAGGTACAAATAACAGTACATGCAAATGCAATGTTTGTCTTCAGTGAATACTTTGTGCATGTCATTTTGACATTCAATTTCTGCAGACAGTTATGAAAACTCCTATTAGTCAAACGTTTGCTGAAATTGATGCTAAAAGTGGCCCAAAGACCAACAAAGGGAATTCATCTGAAAAGAAAATGTCAACAAGTATTTGTGAAATTATGTCATTACTATTCACCTGAGAATAACACGCATTTGAGAAAGGCAATTTCAAAGACATTACTTTTTTTTCCCCCACAGTATGCTTACTGTGACACTCCCCACAAGGCCTGATTCTGTCTCTACACCACAAAAATCTGCTTTTTTGGGAAGAAATTTCTTTAAGCCAGACAAAAAACAGTGCAAGTGCGATCAGAATCAGGCCTGCTGTATCTAATTATAAGCTATAAATTAAGCCGTTACTAATCTTGTCTACTTTGTATGATTGACAGAACAGTGCAGAGACATGAATTAATCATCCACTCCTTACTGCAGTTAATGGTTTCTCAGAAACAGGAAATGGCATTTTAGTTCCAGCAGTACGTACCATTTCTACATCAGAAACAGGTCCAAAACTGGTGACATATATATCTGTTTTGACTTCAGTAACAGGACCTAATATATGAAAAGTGAGCAAGAAAATGTGAATTTTGTAGGTCAACAATTGTCATAAGCGATCCTGGCATATGAACAGTTATTGCTTTGAGGGTTCTGTGGACAAACAAGAGCAAAACGCAAAAACAGGTCATTTCAGATATGTCTTTAACAACAAGATCTACTCAACTGTTGTTACTCCACAGGTAAGTCAAAGGCATGCAAATTCCCATTTAGAAAACCAGCATTGACTCAGCAAAGAAAACAGGTACCAACAAATTAAAAGACTTAAGGAAAACACCGTGCTGATTAACAACAAGCACATAATTCAAGAAATCCACATTCCCCAAGGTCTTTATTGCTACCATTCAGTCTTATTGGTAATAACCAGGTCACAGATATTACTGTGCTACACACTAGGCAATTTAGCAGGATCAAGAGATGCATCCACATCCAAATCAATAGTTAAGTTATTTAATACTGACAAACAAAGTAAAACATAGATATCTTAGTATTCTGGAGGGTCTGAACACATGCTACTACATAGCCCCTCTTGCAAGAGCTACTGTTATTTACGACAGTGCACCAAAGTATTGAATATTCATAGCTGAGAATGTCAAGCAACCATCAGAGAAAGCAACTTCATATCAACATGATCAGTCCCTCCAAGACAGGACAAAGCAACTTGAAATACAAGAATGGCATCACTCTGGGTTCACAACTGGGAACTTTAGAGTTTTCTGTAAGTACATATGCAGGATTTATATCAGTTCCCAATGTAAAACTCTAGAAAACTGCTAATTATTAATAATTATAGTTATAATTCTGTGATCAAAGCATTACCTAATGGCTTAATTTGAGTAGTGAACATACATCACAAATGTATGAATATCTGCTGGTTTTCTCACCAAACATTATTTGTTTGAAAACACGGTATAATCTACAAATTCGCAACCACAGTTTCTCTCCTGATACACAAAGAAGATAAGTGCCTCAAGTCTGTTAATTCAGGATTTATCATAGTATTTGTAATACAAAATTAAAAAGAAGGAAGATTTAAGGAAAGTAAAAGCTGAAGAATTTATGCCTCTGGAAAGAAAAAAATAATTGCTGTTCACAGACAATATCGTTTTGAATCAAATATTAAGAGGAGAGAAATAAATATGCAACTGGAAATCAGGGAAGCTATATTTTGTGCATCTAGAAAAAGTGTCAAACTGTGAACAAAATGTAAAAGAAAACCATATAAAATTATTTCAGTGAGCAGTTTGCAAGTTATGTATAGAAGAACAGCTAAGAACTTTTCAGCTAAATGTCAAGAAACAGACTCTTTAATAGAAGTTAACAGTTCTGTACAGAGACATTTTTTCCATGATAAAATCTAAAGAAAAATCACCCTACAACAGTTGGTAGCTCAGTGGTCCCTGGAAAGCTGGATCCTTCAGCATGTCTGTCTCAAAGAGGTTTTAAGAATTTCCCAAGTTCCAGATAACACACACTCATAACATTCTGCTCTTCTAAACATGTCAAATGGAAGCTGCTTCCCTTTCTACAAATACTTAAGTATTCTTCATGATACAGGAACCTATGAGTGGTTGGACCACTCATGTCACTGACAATGTAGTCCAATTAAATTTCCTGAATATAATTATTTCCACAGAGCCCCAAGAAATAGGGAAAAAACTCAGAGCTGTCAATACTAGAAGTGAAAAATTTCACCTGCAGGATTGAAAAACAGGAAAGAAAAGCCCAATCATACTTAGAACGTAGAAACACAAGCAATCCAAATATATCTGATCTCCCATAATCACCACACTATCATTTATCTAGGGTAAACTACGTACAATATAAATATTCACACATAGTATCCATTTATTTAATCTGGTGAAGTCAAAATGTTTTTGAAATCAAAATTCTATAGAAATGATAGAGACATTGTTTCACATTGCTCGAGTCTTTTGTTACCCAACGATTAAAAAAAAAAAAAAAAATACTGAAAGTTATACTTCTAAAAAGAGAACAAAATCACCTGTAGTGGATCAGTATCTCTATGGTATCTTCTTTTCTTTACCTCACAGTACACTGTAATTTTATAATTGTATCAAACAGAGCAAAAGGGAACATTTTTCCCATAGGCAGGAGCTGGTTTTCCTCAAGTACTGACTTCATTTGTTTTATTAGACTGCTTCACAGGCAACAGCGTTCAGAGACTTTTTGCAACTTTATTTTTTGGGGTTTCTTGGAAAGAAGGTAAGCTCTAAGATCAGGAAATTAACCTCAAAATCTAAAAGCTTGTGATTTCATGCTATGAAGAATCTGATTGCAGCAACATAGGAATAAAAACTGTGCTTCTAGTAACTACTATTCTGCTTTCAAACTTGTATCTACCAGTGGGACCCACGAGACAGAAGGAAGCAGGACAGATAACGAAGCCACATGATAAGGCTGAAATTAAAGTTTACCTTTGCTTTCTCCCCTGACAAATGTTCAAAACAAGTTTTAGGCTTCTAGATAATGTCAGATAAACAAGGATCTGCAAACATTTTAGGCATCACAATGGAAGAAACAATATCCACATATTACAGGTGTGAAAATCCTTTCCTTGCATCCAAAACTGTGGTCAAACGTTAAAATGTTTGGTAGGAGAAAAGACAACTGCAAGGGACAGTGAAAGATAATTATTCCCCTAATGCTTTTCCTCCCATCTACAGGCCTGTACCACATCTTCCACCTACAATGTCAGTCCATAACTGTTAAGAGCAAATACTGGATTTTCTAGAGCATCCCAGCACTCAAGGCCAAGCCAAGAGAGCCACGGTGATACCAGAACCTATCCTCTATTCTGCTCATTGTGGAATAGAATATACTAATTCCAATCGGAAACTATAGCAGGGGTAGAAAGAGTGAGTCATGCCTTTTTCTTTTTTAATTATTATTAATTATGGGAATTCCTGCCAACAAAGAGGTGATTTGCAGTCACCTAACCTACTTTTACTAGTGATTCAAGGAGCCTTCCAAAATAAGCATGTTGCACCACTTAATCAACTTGGGCTGTGGAAGCAGAAGATCCTATTAGAAAACTTAAACTTCTACAGCTGGCAATAAAATGCAGGGCAATCTACTTTAAATATGACCACCTGTACTTCCCCTTCAGTGCATGTTCAGAAAACATTTAATCACCATAAGTCTTCAGGAACACTGAAGAACTATTTTTAATATACTGGTGTGTATTTTTATGTCAATGAAATAGGAGGAGAGTCCTACACACTGCAGTGGGAACAGTTAAGTCTGAATCACTGCCTGTAAGATAATATACTTTAAAGAAGCTCTGGTAGAATTAAAAGCAACCCCTGCAAAAAGCCAGAATAGTTCAGTGCTTGATAGAGATGCTACATGTGGGCTGCAGAAGTGATACCGGGCCCTAACCCTGTGAAGAGGAACATAAGACAGCTCTGCCATGCATTTGATGCCAACATATGGGTTGAACTGCAGCAGAACTCCCAGTAAAAGACTTTGGACTCCATTATCCATTCGTTTCCATAGGCAACTGTCACCACAGAGATCTCCACTGTATGTAAACAGTCAAATCCTGCACAGGCTCACTGCAGATTGGAGATTATGCCATCAAGAGTCATACAAGCAACTGCAAACCTTAGCAAACAAGTCTGTATAAAGGTCTCAACGTGCAAAGTACAATTTAAATGCTAAGCGTGGTCACTGTTATGAGATCAATCCGGGATACATGAAATTACATTACATCACTTGCCATATCTACATCTTAAAAAAAAAAAAAAAAAAAAAAAAAAAAGATGTAGCTGCTACACACAGGAGCAGTTTGTGAAAGATTTGATGCTTTCTTTTCAAGTTTTTGCCTGCTGCATAAAAAAACAATTGTATGAAAAGCACATTCTCTTGTTTAATTCCATACCAGAGGACAACTGCTACATGTAAAATTTCTCTTGGGAACTTAGAACTGGGTAGGTCATTTCAAATACTCATACTCAATACTACATTCTTTATTCAGAGGTAAATACATTGAATGCAACAGCACATAGCAACTTTTACATTCTTCCAGTATCATGTCTAAACCTTGAACAGGGAAAAACATAACTCCAGAGATGAGGACAATGTTCTGTTTCTTTGTCTGTTCAGCAGATACTCTGCTGATACAGCCAACAAGGCTGACACTGGTGCCTGTTTTCACAGCGTGGGCACCTGTCTACAAAGAACTGGACCAAGAATATCAGCTAATTTTATATAGGTCACTGAACAACAGACAGATGGTAATGACTTCAAGCATTATGGACCTGGGCCAAATTCAAACTAGTCAACTACAGGTATATAACACCATATCCTGTTAACAAGGCTTTGAATCATCTGCTCTCATCAGCTGAAGATTGGACAATTGCCCAAGAAAAAAAATGATTACCTTCACTTTATGATGCTCACAGCCAGTCCATTTGTAATAAACGAACAAATAAATAAATACAAAATCTATTATGCTGGACAATGGAATTTTGAAGGTATGTATGAGGTTTTTAATAGAAGAAGATAATAATGTAGATACTCTTATTTTCTAAATAGAAAATTGTCTGCCCTCTTCACAATTATTCTGCCTTTGGTGAGGCCACACATGGAGTACTGCATCCAACTCTCTGTCCCTCATTATAACAGAGACCTGAACACACTTGAAATAGTCCAGCAAAGGGCCACCAAGATGACAAAGGGCCACCAAGATGACAAAGGGCCTGGAGCACCTCTCATATTAGGAGAGGCTGGGAGAGATGGGACTGTTCAGCTCGGAGAAGAGGAGGCTCACGGGGTTGTCATTAATGCCCATAAACACCTGAATGGGGAGTTCAAGGAAGACGAAGATCTTTTCAGTGGTGGCCAGTGCCAGGACAAGAGGCAATGGGAACAAACTGGAACACAGAAGGTTCTCTCTGAATACCAGGAAGCACTTCTGCTCTTTGCAGGTGATGGAGCACTGGTACAGCCTGCCCTGAGAGGCTGTGGAGTTCTCCTCCTTGCAAATCTTCTTAAGTCACCTAGATGTGGTTCTGGGCACCCTGCTTGAGCTGGGTCTGATGGACCCGGAGAGCCCTGTCAATCCCAGCCACTCTGTGGTTCTGTGATCCAGCAGATATTTTAATTGGAACTCATGGGCCCTCACTTCTGTCAGTTCCTCATGTAAGGTCTGAAACCATAGAAGTGTTAAAATGGCAAATCAGATTCAGACCTTTTATTCCAAGTGAATAATACTCCTATATCAAAAAGTTGTTCTACAACCATTCTGAATCTAATCACTGGTGGAAAGGTAACAAAGTGATTTTTTTTTTTTTTTTTTCGTCATATGCAAAAATTTCAAAAGCAAATAAAAGCTGGAATAAAGGCGTAAGTGGTTTTCCTTCAGAATTTTACACCTGAATCAAAAGAGCACTTGGGTAACATGAAGTTTTACAGCAGATAACGCTTTTCATTAATGACACTGCAGGTGACTTCTCTCAACACTGTGTTTATAATCTGTTGGATTACAGGCCGTACATGACTGGGAAATCCACATGCACTAAAAACTTCTTTCTGAAATTCAGGACAGCAGCAAAATGGCACATAGACAGACTTTTCTTCCACTACACTGTTTTCAAACATCGTGGAGCATTACTTCATTCATTAGTTTCCAAATACTTTCCCACTACTGAAATTCAAACTGTTATGCATTTAAAGTCTTCCTGACAGCACTTGCGGGGTTCTTTTCATGCACAAAAATTCCTATTCTGCTCTACTTAATTAAATTTCTTCTTGAAACCTCTGCTCCTCTCGCTTCTTTTAAGGATGATTTAGATTCTTCCCGCCCAAAGTCAAGGGGAACTTTCAACCTCCTTCATGAACCCTTCTGGTTTTGTTTATTACATTAGCAAACCTTTCAGTGATTAATAACTGACAGCAACTTGTTGGATTGTTTAACCTGTTTGGTGAAGCAACTTTGTAACGCCCAGTGTTCATTAAATGACATAGAAAACTTAATTCTTCTATTTACCCTCAAGGTAAGCCACGCTACTACATAACATATAACAGGGCAAGATCCATATATTCCATTAAGGTTCAACCCTCCTGAGAAGCCACATTTACATTCATAAGCATGCTCAGGTGATTTAACTTCATTATAACCACTAACTTTGTGCTATTAATGAGGCATGGAGAAACTGGATTCAGTCTTAGGAATTCTCCAAAATTTAATATTTTCTACTTTGCATGCAAAAATCTTCATGAATTGTTATTTATAGTTACTCTAGAATAAGCCAGCAAAATTCAGAATTTGGCTAGCTCCCCAAGCCCGATTTTAAACATCACTTGCACCAGAATTAGAAGTGTTTTCATTGATTTGAAGATTAAAATCAGCATCGGTCAGACCACTGAGAGGTCTTTTGTTCTTAAAATAAAACCTTCATTTCATTTTGAGCCACGTGCAATCTAGATGGTGAATCAGCTTCAGGAATAAAACAAAAATAAAATATTCTGCTGCTCATCATAAAACAGCTTTAGTGTTACCAAAACACACTACACTTTCCATCTCTAAATATTCCCACTATGATGACATTTGTTTGCTATGCTCTATAATGGCAAGCAAGTCACTTCTAAGAAACGAGTCCCATTTGCCAAAAAGACTTATCAGCAAAAAAACACATAATATGGACAAAACTTAATCTGGATAGCACATAACTAATCTGCAGACCATGTTGAGTTGTATCAAAAGGTCACATCTGACCATTACAGAGAAGTTTCTTTTTCTGGTTAATTTTGGTTTTTAGTTCTTGTTCTTGTCAAATAAGGTGACAATAACTTGCACTAAATAGCTAGGGTGCCTGGCATTGTTTTCAAAATTGAAGTAGGTTTGCCCATGTGTTACTTAGAAGTTCAAAACTCAAAGGTGATTGATTTAGGTATTACAAGGAAGGAAGAGGTAAATAGTAATGTAATATTCATTTCATGAGATACATACTCAGACATGTTTTCCTCAGATTGAAATGTGAAGGTTTTTTCCTTGTATTATTTAATTCAATTCTGCAGTTATGGAAGTTCAAGGAGATTCAAGGAACTTCTTGTTTTTGACAGCATTTTGCTGAAAGTCTGCAACACTGTAGAAAAAGTATCCTATATCCTGCAAAATATCCTATAAGTGACAACTGTATCAAAATAAAAATCAACATAAACTGTATGTCACATTACATATTTAGTAGTTGTTTAATTTTAGAAATCTAATAATGCTCATAAAGCATATTTGCTAGATGACTAATTAGTTGGCATTCAACCTAAATGATGCCAAACATAGCACATCTCTCGTATGCGTGCAGAAATGTCTTTAACTTCTCAGCAGAGAGTAGATGGAAAAAAAGCTACCTGTTCTTAATGATTCCTCTGGGTGTTCAATAAATTCAGTTTCCACTTAAGCTAAGCTATAGGAGGCCTCATTTATTCAATACGCTGAAAATAATAAAGAAGCAATCAAAGATATTAGCAGAGATCATGCATGTGAGCACAATATATGGTATGTATGGAACGTGTTGGCATACACGTCAGTGTGGCTGTATCACGTGTATGAAGAAGGTACTTTCAGAGGAGGAAGAAAGTATTTCACAACATAAACCTACACAAGGATCTCGTTCAATTCCGCATAGAAGCAGCCTATAAAATGCTCTACTAGCTTTGCACATCATGAAAAGGATTGTAGCACTTCTTTTTAAACCTTTAAAAAAAAAAAAAAAAAAAAAAAAAACTTTCAAATCTGTGTTTTAATAGCTCCATGCCCGATTATAAAATAAATTTGTATTTTGTCCCAATCCTGATTATTATCAGTTCCACATCCCAACAGTAACACCAGACCTACACTGAAGAGCCAACCTGGCTTCTCGCTCACAGCACAAGGGGCACAGAAAAAACTGAAACCCAACATCCACACCGTGGGGGCGGGCAAATTCACGACCCCTCCAGTCCCGATTCCTACACAGCAACTGACTACCTCCAAATCCAAGCTGGAACGGGAGCAACTTGGGTTACTGCTGCGTGCCCGGGTTCCCGAGCGCCGGCTTTCCCTAACTAGTTGGACAGAGCCCATCAGCCACACGACCCCGCAGCACAGACAGAACTACCCTCTCTCTCCTCGGCACCTGGGTGGCAGCAGATCCCGGCACTGGACAGTCTTCCCACCCCCACCGAGCGGTGCGCCCGCAGCGCCGCGGACCCGGCTGCGCGCACGGAGAGCCGGGCTGAGCCTTGCGCTCCCCGCGGGCCCCTCGGATGGACGGCGGTCACCCCCGCGCCGCGCCCGTACCTCCGAATCCCGGGCGCAGCCGGTTGTCATAGCCATCCAGGAGACTGTTGAGGATGCTGGTGAAATTCTCCGGCCACAATTTCTCCTCTTTTTTGATCTGTCCCGGCGGCCCGGTGAGACTACGAGTCAAAGAGGAGGCGGGTGAGAGGAGTCGCTGACACCCGGCTCGGGGCAGCGGCACCGCTACGAGCCGTGCCGGGTGGGGGTCGCCCCGCGGCCGGGGAACTCACCACGTCGCCAGGCACAGACAGTGCAGAAGGGCGATGGAGAGACCCGAGGACATGGCGAAGGCTGGCTCCTTGGCAGAAACCATCTTTGCATGCCATACTTCACGCCTGGGCACGTTGTCCGGGGCGGGGGACGGCGGCGGCGCCGGCAGCCCCCGGCGGCCCTACATGCGCGGCGCCCCGGTTGCCAGGAGCCAGGCACGGGCAGAGAAGCGGCGACTCTCCTCGCGCTGTTAACTCTCTCGGGGCAACAGGCACCGGTCCGCGCCGCACCCGCCTCCGGCCCGCTCCGCCCCGCCCCGCTCTCCCACCCGGGCCGCCTCAACCCCCTCCGGGCGGCCGGGAGGTGCCGAACCTGCCCGAGAGCTGCCTCCCGCCCGGGGGAAGGCGGAGCGGAGCCGCGGGGGAGGTGGCACTCAGCCCGCCCGGGCCTCGTCCTGGCGCTCCGTGCCTCGGGCTCCCCGGCTCGGGGGATATTGCGGAGGATGTGTGCTTGGGGTTACGTTGAGGTGCGTGCCTATGTGTGAAGATGGATGGTTTCTTTCCCCATCTGTCCTAGTGAGGACTGCAGTGTGAAGTCTTCATTTGCCGTGGACGACTCCTCTCCCGAAGGGGAAATAAAGCTGAGAGCTGGCACAAAGAGCCTAATTCCCAGAGAGGGTCCCTCAGCTGGTAGTGTGAAGGTGTTAGATGAGGGGAAGAGCTGTGACTTCAAGGTTAAAATGGAGCGCACCTGAAAGGGGTGGGAGTTAGTGGGTTATCCCACACTTCTGGAAGCAGAAATGCCAGAAGCCTGGAACTGGTTTCACGTTGTATCTTTGTTCCTTTCTTTTTTCAGTTTCCTATAATTAGGAAGCCAGGTTAGTGACCCAAATAATTTCCATTATCCAAGGTCCAAGGGATTCTGCAGCAATTACCCACTCCAAAGCATTGCTGTTCTGTCAGAGACAGAATGGGGCTTTTGGGAAGAAAGAGAAGAGATGTTCAGGATGTTCTTCCCTCACATGCTTTCACTGACAATAAACAACTTCAGACCAGGTGTGTTGCAGAGTCCTTTACATTTGGAGATCAGTGTGCATGCTAATTTCAAGGACAGTGAGGTTTGTTGTGCCAGAGCACACGGATCAGGTATGGTAATTGACCTCAAGACTACAGTACTGTTTATGCCAACATAAAAAGGCTTTATTCATTACATGCTACAATATCTCCAAGCACTGAGGTGCCCGATTATCCTCGGAACTACTGTACATGTGAAATCTTCCTGATTGTACTTAGAGTTTACTCCAGCTAGGGTGCCCTTTGCTGATTGAAAAACAATTAAAGCTGTGCTTCAAATCCATTTAGCTAGCTGATGCTGTTTATCTTAAAAAAAAAAAAACAAAACAAAACAAAACAAAACCTCCAGTCAGTCAGTTTTGCTTCCAATTTTAAAAGCTCTATTTAGGCCTCTGCAGATTGTGAGTCTGCTTCCTGATATTTTAACTGATGAAATGCAGGCATTTCTCAGCAGTGCCCTTCTCACAGGTACAACCACTGTGTTCCTTAATAAATAGAAGGCACTGGGCACTAAGGCAGGTTTATCACAACAGAAAGTGTGATTTTTTTGACTCATGACTTTATCCTATCCAAATTTGCCTTCAGGATAGACTGAAGAAGAGGGCTGAATGACCACTTAAGTGATAAGCAGTACTGTGATATTTGAGTCCAGTCCTGACCAAAGCTAGGTCACTGTTTAAAGAATCAATTGGCTTTCTGCTACTCTACCTTTCCTCTCCTATTTGAATTCTGGCTTTTTTGCCCCAAGTCTTGCTAGATCCTCATCTCCTGACTGCCTTGCTGGAATGATGAATGCTGTGCAAAAACTAAACTAAGTGAGCAGCCTGCTTACAGACAGCACGTATGTTCTGTGGAGTATTTATAAGCTTGGACTACAGTAAGATGTCAGTCCAAAGTAACTTAGCCCCAGTGAGGACTCCCAGTGTGAGAGCAGCCTGGTGGAAACTAGCACAATATCAAGAGCCCACTGTCCTTGCTCCATTAGCAATCTGATCAGGAATGACAGCAGCGTGTATGAGCAGCTCTTCAGGAGGCTAATTTCCTCACATCATTTAAGTTTGCCAGCATTAATCAGCCTCTTTTTGTATATAAACAGATGTAATTTGTTTTTCTGGACTAGTCTTAGTCCCATGTTATAGAATGAACTCGTACAAGGGAGTACTTAGAAGTATCCTCCAGTAATGAGAATTGCTACTTTTACAGTACCCTGTGAGAAAAATCAATCCATGTGGCAAACCAGTGAGATTATCTGATCTAGGGATATCTCAGAAAAATTTTGCTGGCAGAAGATAAATTCACAAAATTAAAGCAAGGGCAATAATGATAATTCAGAAGTGGGAAGAAGAAGACCAGAAGTGGCTGGTCAGACGTAGAGAACAAAATCCAGCTCTACAGTACTGTCACTTCTAGCAGCTGCTGTGGAAGGAAGCCAACAATATCCTGGCAGAGCTGGGAACACCCTTGGTTTCAAATTATTACATGTACAGACACCTGTGTGAACTGAAATAGAAAAGCTGAGTGGTATTCAGTAGTATTAATCTCTCCAAACAAGTGTCCTGAGAAGCATTATCAGTCAGCCTCCTCAGGGATCTGTGCCTGGAGTCATAGGAATTGTGGGTGCTGCAGGCCCAGTAGTACCACTGCAGGTAAAAAACATACTCAGTCATTCCCTTTCAAGTGATTCCCAGGTTCTTTAGAACAAACAATAATAATAATATCTTCTGTCCTTCTTAGTAAAGGTAACATCAGGTTGAAAGGTCTGTGAATATACCATGCCAGGGCACCAATAAATAAGTACTCCTGGCATCTGAGAAAATTCACAGATTGTATTTGATAAGAAAAGGTAGACATTAATGTCTTTCTGTCACATTCTGTCTGCTGCATGTTATATTGATGTAGAATCAAGTGCTCTTTGACGGCATTTACTCCCTACGTGTGTTTAAACTGCAAGAGAAATCTAGATTTCTCTAAATCAAGAAAATTACAATACTTATTTATCTGCAGTATCTTCCTTATCCCACTTTACAAAGAATTTACTAAAATTAATACTGAAAAACAGAAACCACTATCCTTGATGTCTGAATGAGTGTGTCATTCATATGCTGCTGAAACTTTTACAAATCAAGGTTTGAGGGGAACTTAAACAGTCCAGACAGACAGTAAACAGTCCTGTAAGCCAGATACATCACTTCTGCCTTTTGGTATATCCAATACCCTGGCTATTTTCCAACATTTTTGAATCACACCTTTAGTGAATTCTGTGCATTTGTGGCATAGACACATACAAAAACTCCCAGGATGACTATTTGTCATCAGCAGATATATGTTGATTTAAGAAAACAAACAAACAAACAAACAAAACTACTACTTTAAATCTTCTTTGATCACTTCAAAGAATTTCTGGGTCATGTCATCTCTTTAAACAAATTTGATGACTTGAAAAAGGGTTTAGTGGTCGCAGTCTGGACTGATAGTCTCTAAATATGTTTTCTGAATTCAGCATTTTCTCAGCTTCTCTAGCTTTTACCACCTATTCTTCCAAAATTTCTCCCAAGATATCTCACCCATCATGGACTATTGTAAGAAGGGGACTATTTTTGCCCAGCACCATATGCTCAGAAAGCACTTGAATAACTTAAATATGCTTTTTTTACTGCCCCTGTGTTGATACATCCCCCTAATGATTTTTGATGAAGCAGATATTCTGGCCATGCCTCAAAAGCAGCTTTAGTTAAAGCTATGGAAGAACTTTTTATTATTACAACATGTAGAGCAGCAGGAAAAAAATTACAGCACTCTTCCCATTTCTACTTTACTATCAGATCAAGTGGAAACAAAAAGGAAGTCAGTGCTTTGCTTGTGGAACACATTACATAGCCTTTCTGTATTTTTTATTAACATTTTTTTTAACTGTAGGCTCCAACAACTTTGCAGGTTATATAAGCAAATTATGGTTTGCAACCTTTTTCCCAGAAAACTGACATGACCTACGCCCGGCATCAAATACATTAAGACAGCCAAGCTTACTTGGAAAAGACCGAGGAAGTCTTTAATGCCATCCCTGGACAATTATGGCCCTACCTCATTTTTGGTAAATTACTGAAAATCATACAGGTACCTTTTCAGTATTTTGTAATTTCTGGTTTTTGATCCCCTCCTTGCACCTCCTCGTGAGTGCAAGGGTCTTTTGTTCTTTTCTTCCACATCTACACAGACTGAAGAGATTGTGGGAAAAATACATCTGCTCTTAGCTTTGTCAAGACTTTGATCTAGAACTCAGGAGAAGCCCAAACCAACTGTTTAGGGAGGAGCATTGGTGGGGAGTCTGTGGACTGTGAGACCTGAAGTCACTTCTACCAGTATGGTTATCCATATGCTGTCTGGGTTCTGGGTCTGTCGAATACAATTTAAGTTCTGCTCAGGGAGCAGTAAAATAGATGCTTCAGATTTTTTCATCTCTTCTTCCTATCCAGCTTTCCCTTCCCACTGTAGTTCTGTCATTAGCACATTTCCTTTGGGACTGCACCTTTCAGTATCTGATTACAAAGTTGTTAACTCCAGCTTTAAAAGAGTTCCACTGAATGGATTGTAGCTAACATTACCAGATGCAATTCCTTCTCTCAAGAGCTTACAGTCTAGATAAATAAGACTAACTAAAGATTGGGAAAAAGCAAGCACTATTATTCCTATTTTGCTGAGAGAAAAAAAAAAAAAACCTAATTGACAACCCAACTTCATGGAGGAAATTTGCAGCAGAACAGGAGCTTACTACCAGCCTGCTGGGTCCCAGTACAGTTCTCTAAACACCACCTCAGATGTCCTTTCAAAGCGCAGCGTAAGCTCTATGTAAAACTATAACCTTCAGCTGGTCCAGCTTTGCTTCACTTCCATGGCCAGAACTCCTACGAAACTGCAGGAGCTGATGCCGACATGCATTTAGCTGTATATTTTTTCCTCTGACATATGGTATTTACAAGACTGTTCTACAGTACCATGGTTATTTTAACACACATGTCCTCGATACCTTGGAATAAGGCTAGAAAATCCTTTGAGTACCAAATATACTTACATATATATATATAAGCATAGATGTATATTGCTATTACTGATTGCAATAGGATTTATGTGCATTCTTCTAGTGATTGACACATGGATTTTTAAGAAAGGTAAGCTGTGAACTTCCTATTTCAGAGGCCTCTACACACTGCATTGTAATAGTGCTTTTGGAAGCACTTACTGCAGGAACAGCCAGTTTGGGACAAAAAGCGTCGTCAGCAAGAAAGCTTTACAGATTTCCTGTGCCACTTCTATCTCATCTCATCCTGCGCACACACTCGTATGTTTGGACACATCATCAATCTACTTCATGTCTGCATCAGGTTTCTTGTTGTACAGGCACCACCAGGGCAGGTCACAGCCACCTTCTCAGTGTCAGAAAGGAGGAAAAAGCAGATGTCCTGATTTCAGGCTCAAAAATGAGACTGAGAATATATCCTCAGAAAATATGATAAGATCTCTTCATGCAGGGGAAAAATTTCTAAATTGAGACTTTTTTTCTGAAAGCAGTGTGAAGGACAAGGCAGCCAGGGTTATGGGGAGAAATCTGGGAAGCCCTATAGCCTCCCTTCCCTTCTAAGAGCTGCCAAGTTTAATGAAAAATGTGTCAAAAATTGTGGTTGCCCTGAGCAACAGTAGCAAACCTTCTGCAGCTTTCAGAGGCGGCAGGCAGGGCAGAGGGTGCAGAGGCAGATACAGTAGCTGCATCCCACTGCTGCTGCCTGTTCCTAAAGACAATGAGAGAGCAGAAGCACCAACAAGCCCTCTCCCTGGAAGGCTTCATGTTCCTGCTCATTGCATGCCTATTAATCTCAGAAGTGCATGAGTCATGGGCAGATGAGTTAAACTTGCCTCAGGAGCCATAGGTCTGGCTGCTGACTCACACTGGAGATGGCAACTGTTCCAGTGATTCTCTCCCTGCCAGCATGCTGCCTGGCTTGCCAGGTCTCTCATAGGCAGGTGAACCTTATTTATCCTTAAAAGAGAAAGAGGGAGAGCACAAAGCCTCTGAGTTGCGAAATAGTTGAGAAAAAGCCTGAATAACTGACCTAGGTGTTTTAAAAGGTACTGCATAGAGACTTCTGAAGTGGGGCCGACTTCTGATTCTCCAAAGTTTTGGTTGACAGTGGAAGATTTTTCTGTGCTCTCTTCCCACTTGTAGCTGTGCTGAGGATGGATAGCCCTGCTCTGTACCACCCCTGTGCTGACAGCAGTGTTCAGGAAAGACGTGTTTGTTTGGTTTGTTGGGAGAGGACAAGAAGAATCATTCCTCACTGCTGCTCTTTTTGCTGGTGTCAAGCACACAAATTAAAAAAAGAGACATTCCTTGCTGCCTTAAAAAACAAACAACCTACATGTCATAACATTTTAAGAAATACTTCAGCTGTAGAAGGAGCAAGGCATACAGTCATCATAAGATGTTCTATACCTACCTTCATACAAGAGAATCTCGTGAAGTTGCTCATCAACCACAGTCAAAACTTTCCTTATAATGATAGCATGTCTCTACTAAATAACCATGTCAGCTAATAATGTGTACTCATATTAGTTAGAAAAATACCCCCTTTAAAACACTTTAGCTTAAAAACAAACACAATGAATTCTTTATGACAAGTGAGCTGCTAAGCAGACTTTTGCAGTAGCTCAGGGTGTCTGTAAAGAGCTGAGAAAATCAGCATTTATAGCTGTACTTGTAATCTCTGCTGACAAAAGCAAAAATTGCCATCGCAGTAATACACTAAATCTACACAAGACACACAGCCTATCTGCTCTTCATTACCATCTGGTGGTTGCTGCACAGAGCAGCATTACTCACGTTCAAAATGTTACACAGGGGAATTTCCATCTTAGCACCAATAAGAAAGGGGTGCTGTGAGAGCACAAGGGGGCTGGCTTTGTTTTGCAGGCCCAGTAAACTTTGTCAAAATAAGAGGGTGGAAAAGAAAAAGGGAATTTAGAAGCATCTAGTGGTACCTTGGCATTTCATCAAGTAATTTAATTGTACCTTTATATCACTAGCTGTGGAAGGCACAGTGCATTGTTTGAGTTTCCTCCCACTTAAAGCAGTGGCAGTGACACTATTTTGCAAGGCAAGGCATCTTGTTGACCACTTCTAATAGCTGGTTCCCAGATCATCTCCAGTACTTATTGAGTGAGGTTTCTTGCAAAGGTGTCCTAGCAGAGACATTATTATTCATTATCCAGCAGTGAGCAGGAGAGATATAATCCCACTGTGCAGCTCTATGGAGAGACAGTTAACTTCTTGCAGTCTGTGGTCTCACACTAAAGCTAAAAGCACTACTAAACATGATGAAGCTGCTCCTAACCCACAGACACTTAAATACCTCCTTTTGCAGACAAAAAGTGCTTTGAACAGGCTAGAATACCTTGGCAGCTGGGAGCTGCCTTGCTCCTGTGCCTTGGATAGGATGGCAGTTTTTGCCCCATGGTATGCCCTGGCGTCAGCTCCTCTGTATAGTTTCTTCCCAATCCATGGTTTCATCAGAAGGAAACTGTGCAGTGTCATTCAGCTTTGAAGGTACTTACTAAAAGCACTGGTCCAAAACACAGCTCACATCAAACTTGTTCTTATACCAAACAAAAGAACAATAGTTGTTAAGTTAGTACAATGTCCTCTTGCTTTAATTTAAGCATATGGATCAATGGATAGTTGATATAGCCTAGGAACAAAGTACCTCGCATAAACAACTATTTTGTACCACTGGGAATGCAACCTCTTGGCCCCACTGACACAGGGTGCTGGTCTATATATGCCTGGAGATTGATCCAGTGCAGTTGCAGTATTTGTTGTTTTACAAATATACAAGAAAAGCATGAAATGAAGTAAAATCACTTCATTATTGTAATTATAAAATTCCTGAAGTGTAATACACTTAAAAACAGAAATAGTTATATGGTTCAGTTGCTTTTTATGATAAAGAAGGACACTTCAGTTTCATTCCCAGCTCTGCCTCTGATTTCTGTGACCTTGGCTAAGTCATTTAGGCCAAATCTTCAAATACAAGTACTTAATATTAATTGTATAGATGTATATGAAGACTTTTGTAAGAAGGAGTGACCTAGATCTTGTGGAGTCCAAATACTCAAATCTACATTTAAAATTTTGATCCCCAGACCTCTATATCTGAATTTCCTGTTCTGTAAATTGTAGATGAGGCTTACATATGTCATAGAGATATTTGAAGTATTAATTAGTTCATATGTGCACAGTGGCTTAAAAATGTAAAATATATAAATACCAAGAATTATTATGAAATAGGTCAGTATTTAAACCATACAAATGTCCCCGTTAGTTTAGGCATTTTGTCGACTTTGTGTCTCATTTTGGATGTTTAGCACATAATCAGCTTTCTAAATATTTCTCTGCTGGACACAGGCATCAGAGTACATGAGATTAACGCTGAGAAATAAACATTCCTTAGCTAATACGCTGTCTACATGAACAGGTCTCTGCAGTCCTCTCCCGACCTCTTAGCTCACTTGGACATGAGAATGAAGCCCTTTGTTGATGGTGAAAATGAGCAGGTAGAAAATCCAAGGGACAAAAATGAAGGTTGAATATTCTACAAATATAAATGCACAATTGCAGGAGGCCGATGTCAAAAGATGAATGGTTCTAACAGGATGGATGACGTCTACACTTGTAAGCACTCCTGCTTATTTCATAGAAAAACATTCATGTATTTCCTATTACCCCAAAGCAGTACATACTGTTTCCTCCAGCTCACAGCCCAAACTGATGAAGTACAAATCTATTCTGATTTATGTATGCTTTAGACATGAGGGTATTTAAGGACATTTAGGTTCTAGTCCATAACTCATTGAAACAAACTAAACACCTGCCATTCACTCAGGGGATTCTGGAGAGGGACCGGGAAGAGTTTTTCACTTTGGGTTCCTAAACTGCTCACTTGTTGAGTTTTCCTCTATGCTTATAATACTTGCAGATTCTTACAGATTTGTTTGTTTTTAATCTGTTGTACAAATGTTCAAAATCCCTTATTCCTCAGCTCCCAAATGAGACCAGCAGATGATAATCTACCTTCACCAGCAGATGATAATCTACCTTCATCAAAGGGGGATGGACAGGAGCTTCACTTGCTCCCACTCCTGTTGCCAGCTTCTTGGACAATCCTAACACAGAGGCAGTGCTGAAATATATGTTGATGATGTTCTGAAATGAAAACTTGGATAACCTCCAGAACCACAAGTAAAATCTAAGCCTGAATGTGCTAGGCAAAGTGAGAAAAATTCACTGAGCAAAGGAAAAGGCAACCTAAGGAGACATTTGGCAAGACGAAAGAAGACACCACACAGAGGTTAAGAATAAGAGAAAGACTCAAAGTCCTCTCTTGCAGTAGGAAGGGGAATGCTTCCAAGTTATAAAATTAAGTATATTCACATTATTTCTTTTTTTTGCCTCTCCTGCCCACAAAGCTATGTCTTCGTTCAACTTCTTATTTCTGTTCAGAGATGGAATTAGAAAATATTTGAAGCTGACACAGTCGACATCACACAAATGCTTGCTTCTGCTTAGGGGAATATGGGAATGCTCCCACACTTCTCATTTCACACTTTAAAGCTTTCTGAGCATTCAGCTTCCGTTGATTACCCTAAAAGAGACTCGGATGGTTCTACCCTGTATGGTGGTCTCCCTCCCAAAATGCACGCACAGTGAGTTGACCAATGACCCCTGCTGCTCAACCATCCCTCCCATGGGCCACTTATCTGTGCAGTTATCCCTGGTAGAGCCTTTCTGCTCCTATCCCCATTGCTGCTGTGGTGCCAACATATCAACAGGGGCAGCATTCCAGTTTTGTGGTCTGGCTGAGGAATCTTTTTGCTAAATGTCTTCTTTCAATTTCTTTTTTCTTACAATTCTTCTCTTTTTCAGATAGCTAAAAACAGAACAAATGACAGGGCATAATCTATTTCTCAGATTATGGACTGCTTCCAGTGACTCCTGCCAGCCCATGTGACATATATAAATCACAGATTTGAGACCTGCACTCCTGCACTGGTTAAAGTGATAAGTAAAATTTCTTGTTGTCTTACACCTCACTGCTGACAAAGTGACTCCCAGCTGAAGAGATTCACGTGTGCTCTTTATTTCAGCAAGCAAGACGCATATATTTCACTCATCAAATGTGCTCCTCTGACAGAAAGGAGAGTGCAAGCAGCTGTTGTGTAGGACTACTACATTTGTTAAACTCATGCCCACTTTGTTTTCTCCCAGCGTAGGTATGACTTTACGTGGCAATACATATTTAACAGTCATTTTCATGGCTGTAAATCCACCCAATTGAATTCTAGAGGAATTTGCCATCAGCAAAGAAATCAGACAGCCTGCAAGTTTTCAGTCTGGCAGCTTTTACTGTTGTATTTTGCTGTTGTTCTAATACTCCCTCTTAAATGTGAGAGGTGAAATGTTTCATAAGCATTCCTGAAATATAACACAAATTTTCATTCTTGTCACCTTTGTCCTTGGAGGCAGCAGACAACATTATAGATGAAGTGGAATTACAAAATGTCTACTTTTTATGAGGTGGGTGCAGTGACAAGAGGACAGAGAACAGTTCCTATTTGCAGTAGCTCTGTTGTAGCCTTTACTCTTTAGTTTTACCAATGTGAGCATAACACCTTAAAAATGAGTTTACAAAATCTTAACCAAGTGTTTCTTTTCTTATTGAAGTTGGCTATTTAAGATGTGTGTGGAATTGGGAAAGAGTTCCCAAATGCATTAAGGAAATTTTTAGATAGATCTAATTTGAAAACCAGAAGCCCCAGCCAATGGAAAATGCCATTTTTAACCCCCAATCAGACTGAAGTTAAAAATTAAAAATAAATAAATAAATAAATAAACAACAACAACAACATCTGCTTTAAGGAAAAGTAGTTAGGACCTTCAAATTTCCAAGCACTGTAGAACACCAAGAGGGCAGGAACTACTCTAGATGAGAAAGGACTTAAAGAGCTTAGAACTACAGTTTCCATGGAAGAACGGCAAACCATTAGCAGAGAAAGAAAGTGGTGTTACCATCCTTTTGAGTAACAAAATCACAGAAAAGGATTGGAAGGGGAAATTACTGAGATTCCTGCTGCTCATTTTCTGAGCCACATTCAACTCCTTCTCCAGGTTGAACTAACCTCAAAGATAGATAAAGTTTCTCAGAGCTTGGAAAGGAATATTTTTTAATTCTAAACTTCTTGAGAGTAAATAATGCAAAAATCTCTCTTTTCTCAAAGTAAAGTTCATTCTGAGTAATATCTCCAGAAAAGTTGCTTTTGTGACTGAATTCAGCAACTCTGTCTCCTTATAGATGGAGGAAAAAAACAAGCTAGGCTCTTATTTATATGAGCCACAGATTCACAGGCATCTCTATGAGTAAGTGCATCACATCACTGAAATGGGACAAAGAGACACATTGCATTCTAGTGGCCCAGTGTAGTAAAATACTTCTATTAAAAAAAAAAAAATGTGTATTTCTCTATTCACAGCTTAAAAAAAAAACATATTCAATCTGACAGTTTAAATACTTTTGCCATGAGCTTCTTCAGATGCAGATGCAAAAGCAAAGCTAGAGAAAATTAATTCCATTTATCAGAAAAAATAATCTGTGCCATCCTAGTAAGAGTTTCATTTCTTCTACAAAATAATTACCCATACGTATAGAGACAGTACAAGGCCCAAAAAGATTACAAGCAAAGGTCTTGATCCCACAAACACACATAGAACTTTCTGAATTAGCCTATTTAAATCAAGGGAGCTGCCCGTTTCTACATGTGAGTTTGCACATCAGGCTATGTCTCTTTCCACTGTGCTTCTGACATCTCACCAGCATTGACAGAAACCTCAGTTGTTGGGAACTGCATGATAGAAAGCACCTGAAATTCATTTCAATAGAAATGATAACATTGACACATCTATTATTTCTTCTCTATGTTCTTTAAATTTCTCCTAAAAACCTAACTCTGCAGTTCTGTCTATAATTGCCTGCATTGTCCTGGTGACACTTAAGACTGCTGGCTGCTTGTGGTTAAAACACCAAGGCCTCTAAATAATGCAAATGTATACAGGCTAATTGCTGCCTGCACCTTCTTCATGCCCATGTCAACACTTGTTTAATGTCTTCCTGACTCGTTCTGGAACCCAGAATTGCCTTTTCTATTAATCTCTGCAGTTACTGTCTCAAAGACCTGCATCTCCAGACTCTACTGCTCTTGAAATAAACTGAGGCTCCCACACCTGGGATGAAGAAACAGAAGATTAGCAGAATTGCTTCCTTCAGGTAGCATGGAGTGGGACATGCAGACACACTGCCAGTGGAGGGGTTCTGATATTAGGCATGCAGTGCTGGACTAGTGCTCCTCCAGAGGAAGCCAGCTCTGCAGAGTTAAGGATGTTAGGTGAATGGTAAAGACATGCAGCTGGAAGGTCTACAAAGGGATTTCAAATTAGCATTTCAGATGTTTATTTGAAGTGACTAAAAAGTCACTAAATTATTTTGGCTATGGATACGGAAGAACAATTTTTGTCCTAGTGTTCTTATTAAATGTATTCTTCTCACTTTATTATAAAACTAAGAACAATTCACAGTGTGAAGATCTCAGGATAAAGCACAAGTTCACTGTGACACTCCACAGCTCTCCTTGGTTGTTTTTCTAGTGCTCTGAAATCCCCAGAGCACACTAGAATTATCTCTAGCTTGCTATTTTCCGTCATCCAAGAAGACTGCTCACTAGCTGCATCTGATTCAAGGGATTACTGTAGGTATAAAATGACAATAGCATTACCTCTAGCAGATCAAATATGTGACCTATTTTGTTACCAATCGCTTTTAAGTATAAGTAATACATATTTTTTCACCTGCACATGTAGTCATTTCATAGTTCGTAGGTTTTGTTTCATAGTTTTCAAACCTGATCGTTTACCCTATTTTGTTACAAATTTAAAATTTTCATCTTAAATTATTAATATATTTTATCAGTAAAATTACTGAAAAAGACCATTTGCTTAGCGCCAAGTAAGAAAAATATTTATCCCTCCTAATTCTCATTTTTCTTTGACATAGGGGATATGCAGTATAACAAGCCCCATAGCCTGGTGGGAAGCAGCTGTCTGATAATGAATAATCCAAAGAGCCTGCTTTGCCTTATGTTTGTTGGATTTTTTTTTTTTTTTTTTTTTTGCCTTATGTGCACACTGTGCCAATGTAAAGCAGTTTTGCTAATTAATGATGCTGCTTTCACACTTACCTCCAGCCTTGCTTTCACCCAGTAATTCTCCCTACTAACTGGAGAACAATACGTCCAGTTAGACCACCTGGTTTATGAGCATCTTGTTTCTGCAAATCCTTGGGTCTGATTACTCAAGCCAGTCAGCAACACAAATATTAACTTTCAAAGTCTGTATCTCCACATATAAAGAGCAAGGAGTGAAGCATGAAGCTCCCCCTCTCCATTTTGAGCAGGTATCATGGGGACACACCTGCCCTCCTTCTACATTTAAGATGGCATAATGTATCACTAGAAAGAGATGCATAATCATCACTTTTGCATTGTTTTTTTTTTCCCCTAGTTTTATTAAAAAATCACAGCCTTCCTTCCTACAGAATGCATCCACTGAAAAACAAGGATATCCTTTTCTCAATGATTCCAATGATACATTCTTCTTAAGCAGCTGCTATTATCTGAGCAATGCACTGGCTTTTTATACTGTGCACTTTCTGATTTCCAAATGAAAAAAAGCACTGAGATAAAATGAGTTTTAATAAACTGGAAACATTTCTCTGCATGAGAAAAAAGGTTTCCTCCTGAAAATCTATGCATCTCTCTCGTTGACCCTGTCAATACTAAGCTCAGTGCAGAAATGAGCAGGAGAAGAATTTGCAATTATTATCAGCAATGTTTTAAAGCACAATCTGATTTCCAGCAATGCAAAGCAACGCAGAGCAGAGTCACACATCCCTGCGTGTCTGACTTTTAGGGCACTCAGGCAGTTACCGGAGTCCAGAAGGCCACACAGGGAACCTATCAGGTTTCACTCAGGCCAAGAGGGAGAATAAAATCTAGAGCATATGGAATCATGCATTGCACTTTTCTGAATCAAGTTTATTGGCTGCAGAAGAAGCTTCAGTTTCATAAAATCAGACCACCAAGTGTCTTGTCATCTTTGATAGCTTTTAGAACATGTCTGTGATAATATAAGGCCTATGAAAGTTAGCCTCTTTGCCACAGTCACTCATTTTAGAAGTCATGGTTCTTTATTACAGGTATTAAAGAGCTGCAGAAGGATACTAGGATGTCTAATTTTTTATTCAAATGAAAGACAAGATTCTGCTACACTGGTGGCCTGGAGAAGCACACTATGTTTTCTTTCTAGAAATAAATCTTTCAAGAAGAAAACAGAACCTCAGTATTCTTTACGCATCCTATAAAACCACAGAGTGTTTCAACTGATAGTATATCAGAGCACAGAGGTTCTGCTGTTAATAATAATTCAGCCTTGGAAGCATTTGGAAGATAAGTTCCATCATGGTGCCATCACCCACCCCAAATGAGCCAGAAAGGAGCCTTCTTGCTGCTTGCTGTGGCCATGTAATGTCAGCACTCTTGAGGTTTGTTGTTCAGAGCCCCACACAAATCCCTGCTCTCAGCCCCCAGTCACTGAGGGCCTTCCCAGCATTCTCTTTGCACAGCAAGGTGTCTGCAGCTGCTTCCAGAGCCCAGATTAGATCCCAACCATCCCAAAAGGAGCTTCAGAAACGCACCTCACACTGACAGGCTGCCAGCAGAATAGCTACTCTGAAGTACAGTTGCCTTAAACCATACAGAAATGAGAATTTACATAGGATAATCCCCTGCGCTTACACCTTATGACAGATTTTAGCAGGCCAGACAGAGCAGGCGTCTCCTTTTAGTACATCTGTAGTTGACTGCCACACAGCTTTTGGCAAAGTTAGAATTATGTAGAAGACAGAATGCTGCAAAGAATTGAGAAGACCAAAGGGACTCCAGTCCCACGGAAAACCCTAATTCAGTGTTTAAAAGAAACCAGGTAACTTTATCAGGACCATGTTTTCAAACTTTCAGTACATGTCGAGTGCTGTATGCCCAGCAGCACCAATCACATCTGATCATCAGTACAACTACACCATACAATAATCATGACCAGAAAACGTTAAGAATTCACAACAGCAACGCCGAAGTTCTACTGAGTTGAGCTAGGAGGTGATTAAAAGAGGAAGAAAAGAAAGGTGCGTTCATTGTAGCAGCCCTCACGGCCAAACGACAGCACTCACGGCACCTGCGTTACGCAGGCTAACAAAGATACCGGTGCCCACGGCGCTCCGCTCGGCGCATGCGCTGCGCTGCCGGCAATTGTTGCTCCGCTCCGTTCCAACTTGCAGTCGCCCCCGAGAGGCGTAGGCGCGGCCGGGGCCGGCATGAGAGCGGCGAGGGGGGGCGGCCCATAGGCGCTGTCGCTGTCCCTGGTGCTGGCCGTGGGGTGCGCGGCGCGCAGGTGAGCGCTGCCGGGTCGGGGAGGGGCGCGGGGCAGCGGCCGCCTCCCTGACTTGGTTCTGCTCCTTCCCGCAGCGCCGATGAGCCCAGCAACATGTCCTACGTGAAGGAGACGGTGGACAGGCTGCTGCACGGCTACGATATCCGCCTCAGGCCTGACTTCGGAGGTGAGGCGCCCGCACTTCTCGCTCCCCGGCCCGATGACCGGCGGATCTCCGCCTAACACTGGCTCCCGCTTCCCCTTCCTCCCTCCCTCCCCCCCGCGTAGGTCCGCCCGTCGACGTGGGCATGCGGATCGAGATCGCCAGCATCGACGTGGTGTCGGAAGTCAACATGGTGAGTAGCGGCGGGACGGGGTTGCGGGGCGCCGAGCCCTCTGCGTTATGGCGCCTCCTGCCGGCCGCGTCGCAGCGCCGCGACAGGTTCGCGTCCGGTCTCCGCCGGCAGCATGAATTCCGCGCGGCCACCTGTAGCGGCGTCGGGGCTGCTAAGAGCAAGCCCGGATTCGGGGCTGTCTACCGCAAGGGAGAGCACATGCTGCACAATAGCCGAGCACGTCGGGGTTGCTAGGAAAAGCTATTTGCGCTGTTGGCGTAATATTTGCATGCTTAAGCAAGCACTCCACATGTGCTCGCTGCCGTGTTCGAAATGCCTGCAGCAGGTCTGAGGGTCTGGGCTCTGCTAGCAGTGGTTGTTCACACGGTCAGCAATTGAGTTTAGAAATGTTGGGGTTGCTTGGCTGTAGCTGCACAGGGATAGGTCGGTTTGTTTTTGTGTGTATTTGCTTTTTTAATGTAAAACGGCACTGAATAAAAGCAGCAAAAAGTAAACAATATGAAGCTTCTGCAAAAACAACCCTTCCCGTAGAAAACTGTTGTAGATTAAATGCACAACCATGTCCCCTCTCCAGCTATCAAAATTAGAGAAGTCCCCAAGGTACAGGTGTAAAAGGAGTGTCATTTGATTTCAACTCTGCTACTGAGTTCCAGCTGACTAGAGATGCAGTCTTGGAGAGCAAAACTATGTACAGTGGTTGCCTCGTTCAGTAGTCTTTTCCCAGAAGAAACTGAAAAATCATCAGTTACAATTTTGAACATTTTGCAGAAATGAAGGCATTTTGCTCTCTCTCTTTTATGTTCGGTCTCATGAAAATCTAAGATGCTTTTTTTCCTCTTTTTAGCTAAAAGAAGCTTAAAACCTTATATTTCCATTCTAATCATCAGTTTATTTCACACACACAAAAAAAAAAAAAAGAAGGGGGGGGAGAAAAAAAGTAATATATGCCTGTTCAAAGCAATTTTCTCATATGTTTGCTTCATATAATAAAATTAACAGTTGTCACACAAAATTGAAGAGAGATGTTTTTCTCTTTGTGCTCTACATACAGGGTTCTTACTTGTCACTGCTAGATTTTTTTATACACCTAACAGAATCTGGAGGGAGGAGTCTGGCCACTTTGCATGGAGCAAACTGGACTCTGCAGAACATAAAGAGAGCATGATAGAGGTATCAGCTCTTGGAGTTCCTGTTGCTACTTTGTACTCTGGTGGTGGTCATGGTAGGAACTGTTCAGATGAAGCAGGGAGTTTCTTTAGGTCTGAACAGTCGAAGAACAAACAAACTCCAAACTATTTCTCCCACTCTGTAACAGAATCATTGCTTCTGCAAAATGGTGTACCCTGGGATAAGTGAATACTGCCAACACCATCACCAGAATACCTGCTCAGAAAAGTCAAGTGTCAACTGCTGAAATCCTGTTAATTCAAAGGGGAGTAGATCTGACAGTTTCCAGTAGCAGTGTCAAGGGGTAATAATCGTGTAGCACTGGCTCACAGCATTTCTGCTTAGCTCTGAAGGATCCAACATGCACCCCTCTTCTCCCTTCCAAACCTTGCACAGCCCTTGGGAAAGTGTAATTTGTTTTTTAATTATGGAAAATTGTATGCTGGATGTTTTTTGACTGCTAAGAGGGGCAGCTTGACTAAGATGGGTCAAAAAAATCAAAATATTTTCATTACGTAAAATGCCACATCTTTCCCAATGGAAGGAAGCAACCATTCCTAGGTAAGGCCAGAAGACCATTCTGTTCAATCAGTCTCACACAGGAGTAGCAGGGAAAGTTGTCTCATGCCTGTGCTCTCCTCAGTCATGTAAAACCTAATTTTCAGAGTGTCAGAAGCAGCTGTTCCAAATCCTGGCACACACTGATGGGGTTAAACTTCCTATTCCAGTTCCAGTGCTTAGATAAGAGTAAAGATTTTTACTTTATCTCTGTACCTCTTCAGTGAATTAGATGAGAATTTGTCTTGGCTGTAGGCTGTCTGCCAAGTCAACAGGCAGATTTGTATGTACAAGTCATAGTGTAAAAAGTTGAAATATAGACAACAGAACTATTGTGAATTCTGTGAAAACCAATAGTAACAACTATTCAATCAGGCAGCTTGTCTACCTGTAGCCTCTTCTCTAAATATGCTAAACTATTCTGAAATATTCTACTGAATTGTCTTACGTGAAACAAGCAGGAGAACTAGGATGTAAAAGACCTAATGACCAATGCTCTGTTCAAAAGCTACTTATTTCCAAATATAAAATAAGTTTTAAACTCTTTCCATCAGATTTTCCCATCCTTGCTACAATAATTGGGATTTATAAAGCATTTGCTTCCAAAGATATAAAATGATTCTTCACTTTGTTTCAATTAATGATAGTTCACCTAATTTTCATCCATGACAGAGTTCCCTTAGAAGAATTCTAGGGACTCACACGAATATAGTGATTTCATTAAGAACCTCACTATTACTGAATCTATTAAATTTCTGTGATATGCATTGTCTGGTTTATCATGATACCTTTATGCTATTAAGAAGAGATGTGTATTGCGCAGCAAGAATGAACATGGGCAGCACGATTCACAGTAACTACCTTCAAGATCCAGGGCACGCAAGCGAATCAAATGCTCTATCTACTAGAAAATAGTTGAGAAGTAGCTGGAAAAAAAACCAACATCACATACAATAAGTGACGATTTTCTCTCTAAAATATTTTTTCTACTGAGCAGGTGGTCATACCTTAATCATAGTGAAAAAGTAGCTGTATGTGCTTGGAAAACCAATGCACTTGAAAAAGAAGCTTTTATAGAGAAGTCGAGAGAGATGCAAAAAAATACTCACATTAGTTCATTTTGGGAAACTCTGTACTTAACCTACCATACTGATTTGACATTGGTTTGTGTGATACCAGATTGCAGGTTTTATTTCTGAGCAAGAAGAGGGAAAAAAATGTTTCCTTGTTCTTTGAAGTGAGTGATATAGTTTTTTATCTTCTTCACACCCAATATTCTTCCCATGCTTTCTCCTTGAGAAGTCTGTCTCATATACTGTCAACATACCTGTTGAAAAACATATGACTCAGAAATAATTTAGTTTAAACCACTCATTTTTACATCCTTTTGAGAAACTGATGATATCCCAGCTACATCTCTTTTTTGTTTTCCATTCATTTCATGTGATACCACCCTCTCATATTCTTTTATCTTTCCTGCTTTTATGATTATACGTAAGAAACTGAACCAAGAAACAGAATTTATCTTCTGGTGCATTTTTGATACCTTGACTTATGCTGAATGAGGAAGTTATGTTTTGTGGCACAGAGCAGATCCAAATCATGACCCCATCACTGTGATAGATTTGAGGAACAAAGTGTCTCTCACAGCACAAAAGCTCCACTGCTCAGTTGTCAGATATCTTTTTCTACTATGTTTACCTCACTTTTCCTGGAAGCAATGTAGTGCTTTAGGGCTGCTCCCAGATCTACTGTTGAAACACTAGTTTACGCTGCAAATGAAATCCAAGATCGAAGCACTTTCAGATGCTACTTTGGAAGTTTATAATCAGTCTGAAGGCTCAACTACTTTAGTGCATTCAGGTCACCATACTTTGTTCAGTTTGGGTAGTGAACAGTTCTGCAAGTGTGGAAAACTGAAAAACAAACTGCTGTGACACCATGACCTATATAGCAAGGGTCATCTTTATCTTTAGCATGGATCATTCTGGAAGGCCGCATGCTTTTTCAGTTTGAACTTTCACAGTCATTTTCCACACAGCAGTGTTGATGTGCTTTAGTTCTTTTGAGATCTTCACAAGTCTGCTGTTCACTTTTTATCACCAATGCAACAACACAATTCACTTCAAAAAAGACAGAAATCAGTATGTACAGAAAAGAAATAAAGCATGTTTCAGAGCATCCTGTGATCATCCAGAATCCAGAATTAACATCAGAACCAAGCAAAATTAATGAAATCTTTGAACAAATATCATGTACAATGTGAAGCAGAGGGTTATGGATCCATTCAGTATAAAAGGCTGTTGGCATCCAGGGCTGTGTGACCAAAGCACAGATAGTAGGTCAGGGGAACTTATTATCTCTTCTTGGTGCTCACTAGACTACATTTAATACTGCATCTGGTTCTGGGTCCAGCCCAGTTATGTGATGCAGAACTGATGGTAGTTCAGTGGAGAGCAACCAAGCTGGGTTGCTTGCTCTAGGATCTGGGACTGTTCTGTCTGGAAAGAAATGGTTCTGAGGGCACATTCTCAGGATCTGTGAAGAAGTTACGGAGAATATAGAGCCAGACATTTCACAGAGGTATGTGCCATGATGGGAGATGCAAAGTGAAACCAAAGAGGATCAGAGTTGGATGTAAGGAAACGATTATTTTCTATTCTGTGAGGACAGTCCAGGAAACAAACTGGATGCTCGGGGAGATTGCAATTTACATCGTTGGTAGCCTGTAAGACCCAGCTGGATCAAACCCAGAGCAACTGGGTCAGACTTCATAGCTGAGTTACTTTATTTTATAAAATCATAATTGTTTACTACATTCGGGAAACAAAACTCCCCTTGATATTAATAAGCATTAATTCAACATTAGTTGGCAGTGCTTAATTCCAAGATCTAGGACTATCACACAAGACTAACTTGTCAACATATGCATATATATAGGCAAATGTTTTCAAATTTGCCTATAGATGAAAGGCAAGCACATAGATGCCTCTAGAGGTTGGAATAATAGAAGTGCTTCCTATTACTTGAGGGCTGAACCTGTAAATGGCAGAAGGTATGCTCTCTCAGTAATTACCTACTGAATCTTACAGAAACTGTCTTTTGGTTCAGGATATGCAAAATTATCATAAGCAAGCAAATAACAGTTTGGAAAGATTCTTCCTTTGATTTTTTTTTTTCATAGTAATTTTGTATCACAGAACACCACCACTGCAGCAATTGCACTATGGCACATTTACAACAAAATGCACAACAGCTTCCAGAAAGTTATTCATTAATATCCAGCACAACTGCTTATATTAACTGCCCCAGTTCTGAAGGTAATTTCATCTTTTCGATTCTTGCTGTATATTTTTAGACTATTACATATATCTATGGGTTACCACATTTTAGTAAATTCTTATTATTTAGTTCAGGATAAAATCATGTTTTGTATTAGTGAAGAGAAATCAAGAGAAGACTAGAATAATATTCAAGATAAATATACCACAACACTGTCCACAGCCCAGGACCCCATTTTAGCCTTCCTTCCCAGGGGCTAGTTTAAGCTCTCAAGCTGAGTAAGGCTTAGAACCACTGTTAGTTTGCCCATTACCTCTGTCAGGCCAGCATTTGTACACTAGACTCCAGCTATTGACCAACTTCTATGTATCCTTGCACATTATGTTAAGGCACTTATTGCAGGCTAAGGGACTCTTCAGCTGTGTTTATTGACTGCCTGAAGTTTCACACGTTGTCTTGTCCCTTCTCACTGGCTGGGTTAAGTACTGAGAAAGCAGAATATTGGCTGCTCTGAATGTCAGACTAGAAAACCATCTCTCTTCTCGGCAATTTCATACCAAAATGAATCCCATTTCCATAGATCCCTTCCTTCACAGCAGCAAAATCTCCTTTATTTGAATCTCAAGTTTGGTACATGGAGAACGGAAAAATCAACTTCTTCTGCTCAGTCAGGAAGGCAACAGAAGCAATCAGATTAATTGCAATGATAATAAATGCAAATCCTCAATATAAATACATCCATCAGACAGTATTCATAGAGATTACATTGATTTTTAAAAGTGACATAAAACTCAACAATTCTTTATGAAAACTTGTGTCCTGCAGTGCAGAAGAAGGGAGAATTACTTTCTAGTTATAGCATGAAGGACATGCAAAGGATTTGAAATGAATATTAATAAGAATGTTCAGCAACTGATTTTTTCCAGCAAATAAGGAAAAACTAGCCAAGTAATAATATATAAAGGTCAGATCATTTCATCACTGTCTGCTTCAAATGTAAGTAATTAAGTTAACAGTGAAACATGGAGTAAATGTAGAAATCAACACCCTGAGGTTAAGCAGTGAGGTCACTGTTATTCGATGTCATGTTGGGCTGTTTTTCATTTGAATACAGAACTAAGTGATACTTCAACAAAATTAACAAGTACACAAAAAGGATAAAGTGCTTCATATGACCCAGAAAGGTCAAACATATGACTCAGAAAGTGGTCCCTTCCAACTGAAGCCATTCTATAATCTTAATTTGTTTTTAAAATCAAACTAAACTGAGAACAGCTTCAAGGTTAATATAAGCAATATACCAAATCCTTTTTTCCAGCCTGACAGGCGCAATACTTCACAAGTTTCCTTACTTCAAGGTTTAAATGAACTAGCTATGAATGCCCTTCATAGAAAATATGATTCTCTTATTTGATGTTAAAATCACAGTTGCCCACAGGCAGTTCTTCCAGCTTTCTCAATTTCTTCTCTCTGGACACAGCAGGTGACTTACCCTCACTACTTAACTTTTCTCAAGGGTTGGTAAGCTCAGTTCTGACCTATGTACTTCATACATCTTTTAGTCCGGGTTTTACACCTGACACCACATGGTATCCTGATATGTTTATAGTGGAGGCAGATAGTATAAACCCTGCAACACCCACATTTCTGAATAGAACAGACAGTATTCACACTTCCCATTTGTTTAAAGCACATTCCAAGTACGCAGCACAAGATTACAAATGATAAATACTATCTAGCTGGTCTGTTGAATTTTAACATTTTTTTATAAGCTGCATCTTGCCTTCTCATTTATCCTGAACCTGGAATAAAAGATAAATAAATAAATAGGACTGAAACGTGCTGCTATTACTGTGACAAACTGCCAGAAATAGCTGCAAAGAAAAGGACCACACATTTCCTTAATCATTCTCCAAAACACTTCTCCTTCCAGGTCTCACTCCTAAAATCTACAGTTAATCTTATAGCAATGGGAGTCTTGTAATGAGATGGATTTTCTCATCCCATAACTGAAGGTCACATGTTTTCTCCAGATGTTTTGTGCATCTGCATCAAACAACATGCTTACATCGTGAGCACTGAAATCTTCTTGCTTGGGCTCTGTTAGCCTCCATAAACCTCACAGGTCAGTAGCACAAACACACTGAGGGCATTCAGGGTCACAAATGATACTTTAGTAATTGAATTGCCAACAACTCACACAAAGGACCCATTTACTGTAATTATCATTTCTCTAAAAAGAAAAAATGTCTCTGTAAAATTCAAAGTCCTCCCAAGAACCTGTTGTTTCTTTAAATGAATGTGTAGGTAGGTAGAACAGAGTGCTTAATTAAAAGTTTGTATCTTTATTTTCTTTCTTTTCATTGCCTTTTTTATTCTGATTCTGGAAAGAAGAGAATATTAGAAGCTCCCAAAGTAAGCATTTGCTTTTATAAGGAGATTGAAGGGGCTCATTTCAAATGACTGCAGAACTTAGTTGGTCTTTTTAAAATCAACTTTATTTTTTACTCTATTGCCTGTTTTCTGTAATTCTTCTAGGCTGTTCTCATACATTCTCTTCTAACTGCTGTTCAAGTAACACCTGGAAGTAAAACTGAGGAGTCAGGAGAGGAAATAATCACACCATCATTTCTCCCTGACATGTGAAAAGATTCCCAGCCTCAGGGAAGGAATAGGAACATGCCCCAAAGCTACCACCAAAAAAAGACTTGTTCCTGTTTGCAAGATGCCAGGTAGTCTGGGACAACATCTGAAGCTACAGAATTAAGCCTGAAGATTTCTGTCATTCAGCTGGTGATGCTGAATGACAGAAAACTGTGCTTTGTGGAGTGCTGTATTCCAAGCAGCAGCTGCTGGGAAGAGGTTTCTGGGATGTCTCATTCCTTATATTAAAGTATGCTGTTTTGAAGCGTAGTGAAACCTCAGAAACCAGCTAAAGGATTCTCAGTTGATGACAGAGTCCAAGGTGGCTACCAGAAAGGTTTTATACTTGAATACTCTCTAAGAGTCCTTTTCTTCTTTCTAGAAGAATTCTGGATCTAAAAGAGGTGCACATTTGGGCTTCTAAAGTTCCTCTTCCCTCACATGAAATACTATCTGTAATTCTGACAGCACTCCAGAAAATGTATTAAAATGAAATTGTTTCTAACCCAAAGGCAAAACTGTTGCAAACGTGTCCTCTAAGAAATTTGCAGCAGCAATCACTGAATAATCTAGCAGAATTATACCAGACAATCACAAATCACAGAATGGCTCCGGGTTGGAAGGGACCTCAAGGATCATACATCTCCAACCCCCCTGCCACATGCAGGGCCACTAACCTCCACATTTAATACCAGACCAGGCTGCCCAGGGCCCCATCCAATCTGGGCTTGAACACCTCCAGGGATGGACAGGGCATCCACAACCTCTCTGGGCAGCCTGTTCCAGCACCTCACCACTCTCTCTGTAAAGAACTTCCCCCTGACATCCAACCTAAATCTTCCCTCCCTCAACTTAAAACCATTTCCCCTTTTTTCTAAGCAATAGCTCTGTATTAAGATTTTCTTATGCTGGAGATGGAGAAGGTAGATTAGACTTCTTGCCTATTGAGGCTGACAGTGTCCTTTCAAAAGTGCAGTACTGGTTTTGGCCAAAGCGGTGTCACACTGAGGTTTGCTGTATCTTCTGCTAAGGAAAATGCTTGATTGTTTGGGTTAGGTCATGAACAAGTAAAATGGAATCTAAAACAAAAAGACAGCTTCCAGAAAGCTGCATTATCACTTAGCAAGATTGAATTGTAAGGTTTTAAATGCCTACAATAGAATACATAGTTTCAAAGTGAAGATTTCAGACTGCCAAACATAATTAAAGACTGGAATAAGTGTTCTCCATTAAAATTCATCAATCCATTTGGCTGAGATGAAGAATTTCAGTTGAGTCTGTTTTAATTATCTATAGAATGAACTGAAGAGACAGCAGTTAAAACTGCTGAAACAGATAGATGGTGTCTAAATATTGTTCAGGATCTTAATCATACTAAAAGAAGAGTGCAGTTATTTCCCCAGCATGTTTTTAATCAGAAGAGCCTTTTAAGCACAGGTGAAATAAAACAAGTACCAGACAGCTGCAGGTGTTCATGCTGAAATATCTCAGGAGCTTCTAGGAGACTGCTCCTTTCCAAAAAGACTAGATGCTGATAGTCCCATTGATCTCAGTGAAACTGCTCATGGGTAAAATTTGTTACACCAGTAGAAGTGCATGTTCATTTTACCAGCTTATCAGTTTCTTTAGCAGTTCGTATGAGCACTCCAGCTCTCCAATTACAGCCGTTTCTAAACCTTTGTTTTGTTACAATTTTCTGTATCCTTAATTTTTGACATGAGAGAATAACCAAGCCTGGAATAAGAACCTTTCCCTGTGTTCTTCTATGCTGATATATCCTTTCTTTGATCAATTTGCTTGTAAACCATTCATCCTGAATATCAATACACTAGCCAAGGAGAGGTTCATATAGATGAGGTTCAAAGGCTACATAAATATAATATATTGCATCTCACAGACAGTAGAGTTTTGTCACTGGCTTCCTATGAAAGGAGTGAAACATGGGATTAGCAGCCACCTATAAATTCAGGATTTATTTTACTCACTGCACCAGGACTAACTGAAGAGAGAAAAAAAAAAAAAAAAAAAAAAAAGCTTCAAGAACATCAATAACATGCTGGGATCCAAATCTTCAGACTTCATAGTTTGTTAAATGCTTTGTGGATTCTCACACTAATAAGAAGCAAATATGGTGCCAATGCAGTAGCAATTTGAAATGAATCCTGCATAGAAATTCAGCTCGCACTGCCAAGAGAAATGGTTTTGTTTTCCAGAAGCTCACCAATAGTATATATTATTGAGATCTCAAGGAATACCACATTATTTCCTTTTCATTATTCCTAGCAGAAATTTGGAGTAAACAAAAAGGAGAGGATTACAGTTACTAGCGTAAGTCAGAAAAATACAGTGTAAGAACAACCTACTAAATAGCAGGTTATTAAACAGGAACCAGTCAGCTTACAGTAGCTATTTTAGCTCTTCTCACCAGCACAGCATGGTTTATCAGAGAGAGAGAGAGAGAGAGAGAGAGAGAGAGAGAGAGGAGACTTTTGCACTGTATAAAAATATCAGTTCATTAAGACAATTTCAAGTACAAAAGTAAAAATTTAATTCATTCTAGAGAGTCTCATCCTAGACATGGGATCAAGAAGAGAAGACTACAGAGAAGTCTCATGGTGGCCTTTCAGTACTTAAAGGGGGCCTATGGGAAAGCTAGAAAGGGACTTTATTATGGAGTGTAGCAACAAGACAAGAGGTAATGGTTTTAAACTAAAAGAGGAGAGATTTAGATTAGACTGCAGGAAGAAATTCTTTGCTGTGTGTGTGGTGAGGATATGGCACAGGCTACCCAGAAAGCAGGAGGTGCTCAAGGCCAGGCTGAGTGGGGCCCCAGGCAGCCTGAACTATGGGGGAGAGGAAAGAGGGGAAAGGGCAGCCCTGCATATAGCAAGGAAGTAGAACTAGGTGGGCTTAACTATTCTATGACTTCATGGTCTTTTTTTTTGATCATTCATTTTCACAAGTACATTACCACATAAGCATTACTTACAAGCTTTAAAAGTCACAAGTGAGAGTCTCTTCCATTATTTGTAGAGATTAGTGATTTTTTTATTTATATATTTGTATTTAAATAAATTAGGATAAGTCCACAGTTTGGAGAAGTATGTGGGAATTAATTCTTTTCCCTCCCAATGAGCATGACCATCAATCTAACAATGGAGCAAAGCTATCAGAGGAGGTCACAGCTCCAGAGGAAAATATAGTAATTCAGCTAGCTTGAACAGTATGCATCTTAGAATGCAGAAGCCTTAGATTTCACTCTTTGTTCAGCAGATCAGTGCCATCAGTAGTTAAATGTCACGTTATAGGAAAAAAAAAGACAACAGACTCAGGATGACATCTATGGTGGAACCATAAGCCAATTTCAGATCCTTACTCAGACGTTGTGCATGGCTGTGGACACAGAGCAACTCCTCTGGCCCTTAATTTCTCCTCTGTAACAATTCATGTCTCGCAGGGATACTGTGAGAATTAAACTCATTGTGTAAGAGCTTACTTGGACAGTGGACAAGTTTCTGTACATTCAGATGGAAAGAAAAGACATACAGCCTGCAGCTAAAAAAGAACATACCCCCTGTGACCAGTAATTTCAGTGAACCATCATGGCTTATGACCCAGCTGGTCTGCTCCAACATCTCCAAAACACTATTTCTGCAGTACTGACAGAAATTTATTTTTTTACTTACTTAGTGAGAAACCCCAAGACAGCGCGGGATGTTGCATGGTAATTACATTTTCCTCAGTAGGATTACTGAATGACATATTGTGATATATCAAGAGGCAACTGTGAATTCAACTTGAGTCAGCGCAGTAGACTTTGCCCTGTACAGTGTGTTTCCAGATGAACAGTGTGAGTGCGAGAACAAAAGGAAGTTATTGAATACGTCACAGCATCACATATCTTTCAGCAGCATTAGATTTCAAAATACACCTGATTCTGGGCTAGCCTGGGAGCACATTTTTACTTTATTTAATTTACGTATACTGTTTGCAGGATGGATTCGCCTCCTGGGAAAAGGCAACAATTATACTCATTTGTAAAAAGAACAATGCATGTCAAAATACAGAATTAACAGTTTTTTTCTATTTACTCATTTATATCACTAGCTGCCTGTCTCTTGTAACAGCAGATAAGCCACGGCTCTTTTGTGAACAGGCTATTTAATTGCATTAAATGTTAGATTTACTTGGTTTTTGGGACATTGCAACAACATCCGACAGCAGAGGGCTCTGCTAGTCATTAAAGAGGTTGGGAAATTTTCATGTGTATCCCTGATAGTCTCACCATTTTTGCAAAAATTGCAAGAATACTATCTGGGTCAGAAGGAGCAATAGAAAAAATTTTTCTTTTCAGTTTCACATGTATTTACCAGAGCAATTACCAGAACGTGAGCAAAATTTCCCTCCCATGGAAAAGATTTTTCCTTTGGGTATTTGTGGTAGAGTTTTAATACACACTAAAAACCACAGCTTTCATGCAAAATGCATGTCTTGAAAGTTGAAAAAGTCTTTCCTGATCTGCTGTTCTCTTTTCTCAAATGGCCACTTACTGGGTTCTCTGTCACATCCATGTCCGTTGTGCTTTCTCAAAAATAATCCTTAGCAACTCTACATTGCAATTTCAGTAATTTCAACCCTTTGGTCTCTTGAGTAAATTATGTCTGTGCTAGAAGCAACACATTTACAGGCATTCACAAAGGCAGAAACTATAATATTCATATCAATGCAACATCCCGCACTCAGTCAACCTTCTGGCTATATCATCCCACAGGTGGGCCCATGAGAAGATTAATTTGCCACAGAGATTATTTGCAGAAACATTGGTACACCCCATAGATAACAGATTTTGTGATTCCCCTCCCCCAGGATACTCAGCGTCTTGTAAAATTGTGCTTTAAATAGCAGTTGAACAACACTGAGTTAAAAGAACAGTAAGTGATTTACATTAAATTCTTCTGTGAAAAGACTTACGAACAAACCAGGTCAAGATGCTATATCACAAAAGGTGCTTTGCTGGCATAAATTATTTCTCATCACATTTCCAGAGTTCTGTGGCTGAGTTAAGATTTGAACCAATGTCTGGAGAAAAAGTGTTTTGACCATTTAGTCTCGGGTTTATTACAGATGTGAAACAAACAAGTTCCTGGGGAGGCAGTATATTTTCCACGGCATGACTGCTAGTAGATAGGCAACTTTTATATGACTTTCCACATCAATGCCACAGATGAATTTGTGTGCAAGTCTGAGTGAAAATAGTTACAAGAACAGAAGTAAACACATGCTTTTAATGTCAGCAAACCATTTCATTTTCTCAGGTTTGGGTTTCTCATTGCATACGCTCAGGAGACAGTCATAAAGTTACATATATGTTATTTTTCATACTCAATAGCTTTTTTTCTGATACCCAAGATTTGCATGATGGGGCAGCAGTGTAAGGGCTCACCACGTGTCCTATTCATTGACGTGGATATAGGCAAACCTAACACCTCCATGGCAGATGAGAAAAGGGACTTCTGGCAGAGAGCAGGAAGACACCCAGCTGTTTTTTAGTTATGGGTTTGCTAAAATTGGCCTGTATTTTGAGAGATATTTTGAATTAAATTTCATCATTAATATCTAGTTCCGTAGATAAAATTATAGCATTTTAAAATGATGCTGAATGGGAGGAAAACAAATGGTGAATGAGTCTTTGGCCTAGATGGAAAGACATAGCATAGACTTAGATTGACAACAGTGCTTAAAAAAGAAAAAAAAATAATAATCTCCAGAATTTCTGGGTTTTGTGAGGGTGGGAGGTATGTTTTTCTGAAGTGCAATATAAACATCAAGCAAAAATACGTTTCTTAACTTAACAAGAAATGATCTAATACCTTGATAGCAGGCACGTGCAATTTCTCAGTTTCTTTGTAGTCTTGATGTACCCAGGAAGTCTCACTGAAATTCGCATTCACAGAATCAATGATGAAAGAGTATCAAATACTTAGTGAAACATACTGAAGAAATGATCTGCAGAAAGAATATGTAAATAATATTTTAATAAGCATGTAGAGCATTCTGGAGTCAAATGCAAGTACTAGACAGTATATTATATTCAATTCTAGTACAATCAAATTTCAAAAATTCAATACATTTTCCTTAGGTTGAAAGATGGTTTATGAAAAAAATAAATCTCTCAGAGGATGTAACATTAAAAACTAAATGCAAAACAGTTACGAGCGCTGCTCCCAAATAAATGCCTCCGTGAATTTCCCATTAAAGAAAAAGTTCAAGAAGCACTACTTATGAGTAAAATGATGTGCACTGTCTTTTGGGATTGGAAAGCTGTGATACTTCTGGATTTCTTGGAACTTGGACAAGTCATCAACTCTGACCGTCACATCAAAACATTGAGTAAGCTGAAGGCTCAAACTTCCAGAATTAGACAAAAAAAATAGGACAACTTTTCTCTTGCATCATAAATCACCAGACTCCATACCAGTCTGAAACACATTCCCAATCTTGGCTGGACTGCCCTACCACACTTACCCCATAGTCCAGATTTGGAACCTTCTGACTTCCATCTGTTCAGGCTAATGAGAAGATTAACTCTATGAACAACATATTCATAGCAATGATGCCATTATTGCAACTGTGAAACAACAGGTCACCCTCTTTGGTGCAGATTTTTATTATTATGGAAATGCAGGCTCTCATTCATCACTAGCAAAAATGCATAGCTAATGATGGTGACTATGTTGAAAAACGGTGCTTTGTAGCTGAGAACTTACTCTTTCTAGTGTTATTGTGCTCTTTGAATCTGTTGTAGCTCTGTAAAAATAAACAGGAAGCATTACTTTTACAGTGATAGATACAGTAAAAGGAGAATTCACAGAAGTTTACAAAAGACGAAAATCAGCTCTTTGGAGTGTGCTACACCATGACTGTGAACAAAAGGTTTCAGCTTTGGAACAGGAACACTGATATTTCTTCTTGTTTTATAGAATGTTTTGTGGATAGACAGTGCCAAATTTTCCTTGTTTTTTAAACCAGGCAGTTTAATCAGCAATAATAATCAGCAAAATAATCAGCAGAGTGGTATGAATTTTACTTTTCGGTTTAATGGCTTATGTATTTGAACGCAAGATTTAAACAAACAAACAAAATCAGTGAGTGCAAGTAAAACATTACATCTCAATTTCTATATCTCTCCATAGTGTTCCAGGGCAAATAAATAAATAAATAAATCCTCTGTGGGCTAAAAAGTAAATGAAAACATAAGGCAATGCAGCAAACCAAGTTCTCTCCTACAGATTTTATAAGCCAATCCTTCTGTGTTGGTGACAACTGTTGTTTATTTAGCATGGCATCCTGTGTTTTAAAATGGATGTTATTTGTTCTTTTACATATGGGATCCTTTGGAAAATTCTCCAGTTGGCATTTCTTGCTGACAAATTGTCCAAAACCTAAGAATCTATCCCTTGCCTCCCACAATAGCTATTTGCCGCTGGTGGAAGATAGAAGAGATGATCAACAGCAGGGAAGCAGCAGGAGTTGAACGCACAGAGCTCCCCAAGCAATGCAACCTCTGGAAGAAAAAAAAAAAAAAACGAAAAAAAAACCAAAGGCTCTTTAGAAAAACAAAAAAAATATAATCACCCTCACAAGAGATAAAGAGATAAGAAAGGCTGGCCACAATTAATTGGCAAGAGCTTAAGCAATATGATGAGTCAGGTAGAGAAACAGTAAGTGAAACAAGGAAATGTGCTGGACAGGGATCAAGGACATCATAAGTAATGTTGCTGGGGATCTTCAAAAAATGAGTATTGTTTTCGTCTGAGGAAGGATTAGAAAGGAAGCTTAGATTCTGAGTAGTCTAATTCAATTCCTAAATCAGCAGTAGATATTTATGTTTTATCCAGCTATCTTACTTCCCTTTACCAAAGACCAGAGCTTTCCAACACATCAATTATAACAACATTCAACAGATCTATTATTGAAATACTGGAATATCACTATGAGATTTTGTGGTATCTGATTTTGTTTTTAAAGTGAAGTTATCTAAAAGAGCTTTAGTTGATAAGAGAGAGACTCACACAGAACGGTTTATTGCTCTGTACAGTGTATTTCTGCCTCTTTATTTTTCTGTTTTGTCAGGTGACTATGATTTCCTTGCAATATTTTTATATCATTGAGAAGTCTTTTTTTTAATACTCATAACATGAGTTACTAATGACTTGAAAATTCATTGTTCAGATGTTTAGGGGAAAATGGTTATGAGGTTTGTTTTATGAAAGGAAATGCCTACAAAGATGCAGTTTTGCAGTACACATTTTCTTTCTCTGATTATAAAGCTAAGAGAATTAACAGTATTTACTGGATTTGTACACATTGGTAAAAATATATATAACGTTTATGGAGCCTCCACATCTCTGAATGTTCTTTCCTGCAAGACTTAGGTAGTTGTAGTCCAATTACAGAACAACAAGAAAAAAAAATAAGATTTTTGTTTTCCCCAAGCAAGTCTACTTGGAATATTTGTCAAATCAGTAGCATCATTTGCTTCTGTGGTGAACTGCAGAAAGAAACTTTGACTTTCTTTCCCATTTATCATCCAATAGTGAATAAGTCCTGGAAGCCATAACAAAACAAAAATCCTTCTGAATTAAACAAAGGTAAGACTGGATAACGTAGACAGAGAAGGGCAAAGTTGGTTAGCGTAGCACTTCATCACAGCTCTGTGCAGGTTCTCCACATTCATTGTGAATACAGAATGGTTCAGCTGAGGCGATAGTTTTCCTTTGATGTCCAAAGCTGTCATTAAAATATGTCCTCTTCAACAATTAAACTAACTTGTTAAAAGGTGTCAGTAAGCGCTTTCTCATCATCATGCGGTACTTTTTGAGAATGAGGTAGAAGAGCCACTCTATACTTTCTTTTCAATATGGCTATTTAAAGGTCATTTAAATTTGGAACAAACTGATGATGAATTAAAGCATGCTCTTTCCTCAACCATTTTACAGTCATAGCTTTTGTAACCTTGGTTACTTTGGCTCAGATAGAAGGCAGGAACTGCAAAGACACATTCCCAAACAGAAATACTGTAACCTCATTCTCAATCCCATTCCAATGGGAACGATCTCAGTAGGACTTAATTTTTCCATGTAAGTCAACAATAACTCCATTTATACCACTGAGTTACATCAACAGGGAAACTGGTAACTCTCTTAAGAATTACAAAGACAAAATCACTTAATTGTGAGGACAGGCTGAGATCTGGGGCTCTTTGGCTTGGAGAAGAGAAGGCTCCAATGGGACTTTATAGTGACTTTCCAGTACCTGAAGGTGGCCTACAGGAAAGCTGGAGAGGGACTTTTTATTAGGGCATATAGCAAAAGGACAAGGGGAAGTGGTTTTAAACTGGAAGAGGGTAGATTTAGACTAGATATAAGGAAGGAGTTCTTTACTGTGAGGGTGATGACACAACTGAAACGTTGCCCGGCGAGATTATGGATGCCCCCACCCTGGTGGACTTCAAGGTCAGGCTGGATTGGGCTTTGAGCAACCTGGTCTAGAGGGAGATGTCCCTGCCTATAGCAGGGTGGTTGGAACTAGATGATCTTAAAGGCCCAATCCAACCCAAACTGTTCTATCATTCCATGAAAATGCTGGCATTTGTAACATTTTGAGGTTTCACATAGTACTCAAGCTAACAGCTAACATTATGATGATGCTGTTTTTATCAGTACAGCTAAGAAACCATGGGAAATGCTGATTAAACTATGCACTTGATAAGAAACTTCTACAGAAGCTATAGAATAGGATTGATACATTAATAATTATAGCTCACTTAAGCTGGCATGACTTAATATTATTTGTATAATGACAAGTTATAATCTATTTGTCCAATAAAATGTGATTTCAGGCAAACAAAGCTGGAAAATGTCTCACTTTGAGAAGGATTTTTAAATCTCATTAACCAATCAACTGCATCCTTGAAAACCAATGAAATGTTCAAACACATTTTAAGACTTTCTGACAAAAAGACTCACACTGCCCTGAATAATGTGAAAAGCAACAAAAGATCAGTGATTACAGGCTAAGTATTTATATTCCAGGTTTTAGTTGGATGATTATAAATTCTTCAGATTGGAAATTCCTCAGATTCATTATGTTCACACTGCCAAGAATTACTCTAATGTAGTAGGCGAGAATTACTCTAATCTATTGCTGCTGACTGCCAACAGTAATTCTATTAATTCAAAGAGCTAATGACATTTACTAGTATTGCCATGATGTTTATTGCATCTTTGAAAGTATGTGGGAATACTTAGTGGTGCATCATTCTAAACAAACTAAATTGAGACTGAGTAGGTGAATGGCACCTGCACTCCTGAATTATATGCTCTGCATCATCATACACAGACAGCATGAAGTGTGCTCATCCAGTGACAGAGCCAATCATCATGCCAGTACCCTTCTAGGCTTGTATTTTTGCATAATGACAATAAATAACAACAATAAATGACAACAGTAATACAAAGATAAGGGTTTGATTCTGGAAGAAGAGCAGCTGAAAATTGCAGTACTATCACCAAAATAAGTCCAGGCTCAGCAGAGCATCCCAAACTGTAGCTGCACTGTTTCTGTTTCAGAACAGACATAGGTCAGAAGCAGTTCAGGTTGTCTGTACTGAGACCTGATGCATCAGGGCATGCACCAGGTGATGAAACTATGATGTCAAATGGGTGGGCAGAGACCTAAACAAATAGAAGTCACCTTCATAACTTTGAATGCCCAGGATGTACGCATCCAAGCCAGGGATATCTCTCAGAAAAGGAAGGTGCAGTAGGTTTTCTTAGCTGCCTGCAAGCTTGAACAGTCATGCAGTATATTATGTACACTCATTTGCCAGCTGTAAAGTAACAGGTTTCATTTCTCCCTGAGGAATTCTGAAACAAAATTATCCTGACACAGGGCTAAGAAGCTCCTGTGGAAACTTTTCTGTGATTCTTATTTAAAAAAAAAAAGTGAGAAAAAAATGTCTGTAGTCCAGCCCTACCCTAGCAAATGTCTAATGTTAAATATACACTAATTTCAGATAAAAAAATGTTTGTCTGTACAGCTTTGGGGGGGATATCTTTTCCAAGGAGTTTAGCAGAAATCTAGCAAAGTTACAAAATAAGAATGTGTGAAAACTCCCAAATAAAGAGTTCTTTCTTCCCCCTAGTAAGAAGCAGAGACTGAGCTGAAGCTTCTTCTTTCATCCAGAAATCTGTTCAAGTTATGTAAGCATGCATACTATTGACTTTTCAGCATACAGCATTTACATAGCCACATTGTCAGAAGAGGTAGGAATGAAAGGTTAAGCAATAAAGATTTTTTTAAAAAAGAAATAATAATTAATGCCTGAGAGGTCTCTACAGTGAAGTCATAAAAACTCCCTGGAAAGATGCAAGAAGTTTCTTCAACAATTACCTGAACAGATGAAATCCCTCCGTACCAAAAACGCACAGAGTTTGTTTTTCAGATGCCAAATTTCATAACGAAGTTCTTTCTCAAATAAGTGTGCTAATGTTTAACAGCAATACAGCAATACTACAGGGTTTGCAAACAGGAACATGTCTGGTTGTTACTGATTTTGTTGTGTTTATCCAGTCCTGTAGCAGAGACTCATCAAAATACACAGCATCAGCAATGCTAACCAAACTACAAAGATGGCAACTCTACATGGGCTGGCTGAAGTGGAAATTGCAGACAGCTGTGTTCCACTCACCTTCCTCTAGACACCAGGGTAAGGGCTGAGATCACAGGCTTTGTATCAACAGGGCAAGCAGCAACAGTTGGCACATGTGAGCACACAGCAGAGATAAGCATCAAGACAGGTAGCTCATTCAACCTTTGCTCCCAGCCTGCATAGGAAGTGGATACATGACAGAGTCATTCTTCTGAGGCTATGAAACTGAGTTTTACCAAAATGAGTAAGTTACTTTTCAATCACTCTCAAGGCAATAATTCTTAATTTTATTTGCACCAATATGAAATATGCAGCCAACTCAGTACTTGTAGACAGACACAAAACAGCACAGTACACCTCCTGTGCACTTTTCATAGCAGAAGGCTAAAGCTCTTGACAAACCATGGCACAAGGAGAATCTCTGCTACTGTTGAGCATGTCATGAGAGTTTCTAAGATGTGACCTCACTGTGGTGAATCCTTAAGCAACAAGGAGCATCCCCATAACATATATGCTTAAATTTTCTATACTTAAATGCCTTCCTATGTTTAGACTTCCTCAAAACTACATTCTGACTCCAAAGGTCTTCTTACTGATTGTTTCTGAATAGTGTGAGCATTGGCCCAGAGGGAACAAGCGACTTATGCAAATACTCAAACCCATTCTGGAAGAATCACTTCAGAGTCTCAAGGGGACTGAGATCCTCGGCTGATGCTGCCATCAGCCCCAGGAAAGCAGCATCTCCCTGCAGCGTTAGGCTCAGTTTCATGAAGTAAATTTGCTGCATCTCTTACCTGTTTAGAAAAAATAGTTTTATTCTTTATATAAGCTTTTTTCATTTCTTCTCCTACCTGACAATATTCTTTCCAGATATTGAAATCAAACTGTGAAGGCTCAAGATGTATGAACTAAACTATTCCACAGGCAGAGATACGTACTGTGAGCCTTGTTTATTTTCCAAGATGGAAATTCTAAGGCCAAAGCAGAGCTACCTATGTGTTAGCAGTCTTGTCTGTATCAGTCATCACAGCTAATTTGTAGCAAGTGATCAATTGATTCATCCTCACTCTGAGATGTCGAGAAAGTTGTTATGAAAGGCTCTTCTACTGCATGCGCACAAATAAAATAAGCTCACATAAAATGGGATTTAGTAAGTGTAAAAAACATGTTTGTGTGAGATAATGAGCAAGGGAAAGAAGATAAAAATGAAGAAAAAATCTGTAGCAAAAACTGCACTTGGATATTGTCTCCAGTTCCATCTTTATCATCTGGAAATGGCATGACAGAAACACACTTGTGTACATTTAAACACCGGACCACACAGAGTGGTCCCAGTTGCATAAGAATGTAAAGCAATGAAAGCGTTTTGGAAAAAAGTAGTATCATGTGTTGTAGTTAATTTCATACTCTCCTTGTGCACATTATTAAAACATTCACTAAATCCTTCTTTCTTGTGGAGTTTAAAACGTGCTTGTTCAAATATGATTAAAATTGCATGAATCTTAGAAAGTTACTATTAGAACATAGGCTGTAAAAAGAGGATAAATCTGTGAATGACCTTCAAGGATTTTTTTCCTCATCTGTGCTAATGTTAATGATGTGCCACCCACATAAAAGCCAGAGAAATACTTATTAGTGTTACTAAAATAAGCACCAAAAGAATTGCTATCAACGCAGTCATTTCAACAGACATCAATCCATTACAGCGTCATGAAGCCTACTTTGGATTGCAGTGAACAATGTTTTCCAATGCAGAGAATACCAGGAAGACAGAAAAATTCACAAACACTGCACGCACCTAAACTCTCCAGCCATGCTACCATTTTAAACATTGTCATTCATTGTCAGCATATTTTCCTGTGAGTTTTTGTTGTTGTTTTTTAAACTATTTCTTGTATTTACATCCATCTTTCACACCCCTTCATAAAGTCCTTTCCCCAGCATACCCAGCCAGAACCTCCCTGTGCTAGGACAGGGCATTACACACCATGACCCTATCATTGCCTTCAGGTGATGAACAGGGCACTACCTATCTAAGCATTTGATTTTTCAAACACAGAAATAAAGAGTGAAGAGGAGGTAGAATTTCATGCACACTTCAGATATTGCCACGTTAAATTTCTACATATCATCTGTGTAATTATGTCATAAAAGTGCTAGATCTGAGTAACGTTGGATGCTGTCAGACTTGCAGTGCTGAGCTGAATGGAGGCTGTACAGTTCTACTGCATGCATTTTGAACTGAAGTTACCTTCAGTTGAAGAAAAGTTCATAAGCCAAAATTAATGAGACTGGAATTTGAAGGAGTAGTGGCAGTTAAGAGACCCATTACAACACATCAATTACAAAAAGACAGACACTACACAATTTCCTGGCCAAAAAAAAAAAAAAGTGCTTCTGCCAAGTAAACACAAAATTATAATAATTAAAAAAGCACTTCATTAATATTCAACAGGAAGAATGCCACAGCTTACCTGCTCCCTACACTTAAGACGTATAAATGGTGCAAGTGGTAAAGTTTCAAAACACACAGGTATGTCTGACTGAATAGAATCAGGCTCATTGAGTTCAGTTAATGTCCAAGCTGAACGGACTGTCTATGTTATTGCAAGAGGTTTCTTTAAAATAGTTTGATCAATAAAGCAGCTGCTAGAGACAACAGTAGTAAAAATTCCTTGTAAGAAACACACCATTTTCTCTATACTTGTTTACTTCAAATTTACTATGTGCTTTAGATTTGACTAGGACTAATGTTATTCCAAGAATCTCCTCTAAGCCTGTATGCGTGACAGATCATTGTCCTGTCAAGATTCTCTGTTTGCCCAAACACTAGTGTTTCTGAATCACTATTTATAATTTTTTATATCTTCCAGTATTGTCCACTGGAAAGAGGGCATTTCTGATTTAATTTTTCCTCTACTCTGAATGAGAGCATCTCTCCAATGATTATCATACATTGTAATCCAATGAGTAGACATTGCTGAGATCATTCTGCCCCATATCTCATTGGTGGGAAAAATTCTTTTATCTTGGCTTCATCTCTGTCTTCATGTGATGCAACAACAGCTGATACAAGATATATTAAATAAAGTCATATGGTAAACCAAGAACTATCAGTTCAAACAAGTGAGTTCAATATTTAAAGCCTTCACTGATGAGCACTGGCAGTCTCCTTGGCTATCAGTACACTTCACTTGTCTTACTACACACTCACTACCCCTCTCACTACTTCCCCTCTAAGTTCTTTTTCTGCAATGCCCTCCTCCTAACGTCTGTGGTTTCCCACCCTAACAAGTGGGAAAGTGCAGGCCAGTCAGGCTCAACACACTATGTGCCTCTTTTGTAAGCCACATGTTATGCTTAATAGCATAAAAAATAAGCATTCCTAAATGTTTAATTGAAAATCATAAACTAATCAATTAACCAAAATCAGATATTAATCAATTTCTCCTGTTCTGGAAAGCTTCTACAGCAAGTGCTCTATTCAAATTTCTTTCCAGGTCCTTGACTTGAAATTGTTCCCATGATTAAGCTGGTCTGCTCTTTTAGGCACTCTGGCAAACATAGGACAGGGCAGAAAGCCCCTGAAGAGAGACCAGAGCTGCTTTTATGTAGAGCAGAACACTACATACAAGGCAATAATCCAAAACATCTATGTGAAAGCTCTCATATTTCGTAGTCTGAACCTCAAGACTTAATATTCGCATAAAGCAAGCAGGTGAACCGTAAGAAAACTAAGATCTGATTAATTAGCAAATTTTCTTTTGCCAGTCTGAGACATGCTACACAATTCATAACAAGTTGTACTCACAGCAACATAACCAAGTTTAGATTGAAGTATGAACTGTATGACAAGGGTTCTGTAGGATATTTTCCACAGTTAGAAGTAATATGAGAGAATAAACTTATTGATGCTGTTGGTTCAGAAATTTCAAAAGCACAGCTCTGATAAAAGGATGATTTGTGTGTATCATGGAGATCATTCTCTATGTACATTGGGCACTACTTCAGAGACTGTTGTAACCCCTTTCTGTCGGGAATTAGCATAAATAGATACTTAAGTAATTGTAAAATAAAGTAATTGTGCACCAAAAATATGTCACCTTTCTTCTTGCCTATTATCAACTACTGTCCAGGTGAGATGATCCAAGGATATGTATTGGTGTCCCAAAGAACAGGATCGGGAGGATCCACAGTCCATTCTTTAGGCAGGAATACTGCTGCAGTACAGTACCTGTACCACTCCTGAAACAGATTTGTACAATATGTACCTAGAAATTGCCATTGACTGATTTCCCTGTGACATTCTGAGGCATCTAATGCAAAATTTATCATCAGCATAAGGAAGTTTTTCCTTTATTGAAATCTACCTTCCTGCATTTCAAGCCCATCAAATCTTCACTCAGCCACTGAAGTCAGCAGCGGCCTTTCATGTATTTGAAGACTGATACCACAACCCTTCTATGCCTTCTCTTCCTTATGTTAAACAAGAGATGTTGCAGGTTCTCTTTCTGTTTAACATTCCCCTACAGCATATGGCTTTTTTCCTTTCATCAGCTTGTCACAAGTCCATTCTTGTCTTGTAAACCCCAATAAATCCCCCAGATCTTTTTATTCAGAGCTATTCCCTATTTTCTCTTCTATGTTTGCATATTCAACATACCTCCTGTTCTCCCTTCCTCTCCTCTTCTGCATGGGAACATCTTCCTGCTAATAACTGGAAAGTAGCATCATTGTCTTGCCTTAGCCATGATGTCAGCAAACTCTTCACTATTACGAAACAAGCGGGAGGATGCAATGGCAGTGAATCATGCTGCCCTCATAATTCCACAAAGCTGTCAGCATGCTTTTCCTGCTGTCACATGCTGTATCATCTAGTGGACATTAGCCAACTGTCTAAGCCAACCTAGACATCTATCATCTTTTACACTCCCTGAAGTATCCAAGACGTTTGTGAAGGGCTGGAAGATGTGAAACAGCCTCTACATCATTCTGGATCAACAGCTGAAGGCCAGGCAGGACATACTGCAGAGCCCAGAGAGGCCTCAAATACCCATGGTTGGGCTTCTAAATCCCTTTGTATGGTGCCACAGCATATAAATCAAAATGTGCAAAAAGGAAAATATAGAAAGACTGGAATTTCCAAGTCCTGTTGGGGACTTAGGCAATCTCAAAATAAATTTGATTAATGGGCAAAGACAAGATAGAAAATATTTAAAATCAGTTGCTGAATATCTGCAATCCAATTATATGAAAAATACCTGTCCAGGATCAAATCCTCTGAGAACCACATGGAGAAATAAAGAGACAACACTTGTCCAAAATTGAGATCATGCCTATTCAAGCATTTCAGATTTTAGTGCAGAGCCAAAGTGTTCATTTCAAAGAGATAAAATTACAGTTCATAATCATCTCTTGCAGCAGAAGGTGAAGAGCAGCACACAGGCACTGGGAATCAACACTTGACCCTTGTCTGCTTTTAATCTGCACAAGGAAGAAGGGGGAAGATGAGTATCAGCTATCCTGTGGAAGCTGCTCCATCTTTAAATCCAACCAGTCTGGTACCTTAGGAAAAGATCGAACAAAGCTAATCCACAGCATTTGCCTATCTGTGCAGGCAGGTAGGGCAAGAACAACTGAAGCTGCCATGATTTGATATCTGTCAAGTGTACTGCTGCTTGGAAGATATATTTACAATACTAGCAAGTGCAAGATTTGTAAGGATCAACTGTGGCATATACATAACATCCACGACAGGATGAATTTATAAAAGACAGCTCTGAAGTTGCTAAGTAACACTATCCTATCCTCACAGGCACTGATCAGCAACAACTTGTTCTCATGCAGTTCAATATCCTTGATTGAAATTTGTGTGAACAGGTTTTTAAATAAAACCAGATCTGAACCAATCCCTTGGATTTACAGAGTATTTTCTTTGCCAACTTTCTAATAGTCTGTCTAATCCTTCACTCTTGCACCAAATGCAGCTTCTTGTATTTCAGGGAAATCTCAGCCTCTTTCCAAATCCCCACTCTTTCTGGGAGAACAATTAGAAAATTTTACAGCAGAAAGTTCAATTCTCTCCCCAGTCTTATTAAGAGAAAATAAAGGGAGAAATGCACTTCTCTGGTGTCAATTCTTGATCAAAATAAGCGTCAAGGTAGCAGATAGAGGAACATGACTATGAAGTTTACAAACAACCTGAGTAAATTGTCACCCTGCAGTGGTGCTCCCAGAAGGTCTGAAACAGCCTTGAGAAAAAGATGGTAACACCAAATCAAATCCAACTAGACACAAATTCCCCAAAGCCCATCATCAATAATAAAAACATCTGCTGCAGACATAACAACACTGGGATTTGTATGATTGACTGTGACAGGCAAGGAACTCTGACACCAACCAAGTCTTTTCTTGGGCTCTATTTTTTCCAAATGTGTTAACACGGTTTACTCCTTCCCTTCATCTCACAGTGGCATTTTGCACTTTCTGTTGTTTCTGAGAATAGAGTAAGCAGTACATTGTAGATCACTGTCTTCCCGAGTTAGAGTTTCAGTGCTAAAAAGTCATTGTCTGAAGATAGAGCAGCTTCAGCGTCTCCCAGGGACTTTGTCTCCAAGGCAGATACAGAGTCTCAAAAGGAAAGGCTCAGCTGTCTTAACTGTTCTGCAATGATTTATTCCCCAGCAGGACAGGTGAAAGCCTTGGAAACCTGTCCATAAGGGCCAGAAGAAGTAGCCCCACCATGCTGTGCAGAAGCAGTGATGCAGAGAGCTGCAGCAGTATACTGCCTTCAGACAGGTCCCTCACAAAGGGAAAACAAACTGTAACTCAGAGAATGAGTCATCCCAGGAGCCAGAGGGCAGTTCTGGTCAGTTCCAGCCAGGAGACCACACTTACTAGCTTAAGAATCTGTGTGCATCCAGTAGTTTATTCTGAAACAGAGCTTTCTAGGAATGATAGTCATCATTTTCTGCTGGTTTCCTTATATTTTAAACATACTGCTATGAGAATTCTGTGTATAATCTAGAGGTAATTAGTTTCATATAACAGCATCATCAAAGGCAAACAAGAGTTTGAAGTCACCATACACCTTTTACAACAAGAGCCACAATTCAAGTGCATCACCTGCGTTAAAGAGGCTTATGCCCAACTTGCTTTTCACTGGGATGAAAGCTTCATGCCATGATTTTGGTTCAGCTTGTACAAGTAAGCCTCTTGCCAAAGCACTTCTCTATAGAAGACATATTCATTGCTGCTGTAGCCCTCTTAAAACAGAGCACACAGCTTTGCCAGGATTATTCTGCTGAGGTATATTCATCACACTCCCTGCTGCAAATGGTGTTTTCTCTATTGGAATCTGGCTTATTAAGGTTGTTTTCATAACAGAGGAATCTACATAAGTAAAATACAGTGGCACATCTGACATCAGCTAGACCAAGATATTCCATTGAAATTTTTGTTAATTTCAGCTTATATCAGGCATGCTTCGCTGTGAATCTTTCCCCCCTGGCAATTTCTGTTCTCAGTGCATTTCTTTCAAGAATCTTTATCAACACACAAATCTTCACAAATATCCCCTTTGCCACAGGATCTGTTAAATTCTTCATGGTATGCCTGAGCTTTCAGCTACCAGAACCTTGGATGACACATCTTTATAGTCAGTAACATCCAGTCATAGTCCTTCTCTTAGGACATGCAGTTCATCTCCTGTGTTGCAGGGTTGTTTACCTAGCAGCATCCATGAACCTCTGGGTATATTTATCCTTCCTAGCTGCTAATGCTTTGAGTGCCTAAATCTGCTATCCACCAGGCATTTGCAGACCAACCATACCTTTACCTCCTGGAGAAAATACAATATTTCTTAAAAGCTGTTGTTACATGGTTTAGAAATCCCCTGTCCTCTGGCAGTATATCTGTTTGTTTAAAACTACAAAGTCTACAAGCTGTAGCTTAAAAACAAACAAAAAATCCGCAGAGATTTTTACCTGAAGCTTTTCTCAGACATGGTACCAGAGAAAAAGGAGAAGAGTTCAAAGAAGCAGGCACCTCTCTTACTTCCTATCAGCCTGCCTATCACAGCTCTGATTTTGACTGCTGATATCATGTCTTTTGTTGTTTCTTTTCATTTTATATTACATGGACTCTCATCAGCTTCCACTCGGGTTAGTTCACCTGCAAGCTCTCCGAGATACTAGTTTTAAAATAGATCTAAGTTATCACAACTGCAGACCATACTATGCAACCCTCATTTCTATTTTGAGAACAGTTTCACAGACAAATCCCTAAACAAAATTCCCAATTTTCCCACTGTTGAGTAGATGCTACATAATAAATTCTTCAGTGACCACTGCTGGCTCCTCTAGAGTTTCCTTATTATAAAGCAACAGATAAGTCAGGACAATAATTTGGACATGCTTTAGCTGATCCAGCACTGGATTCAATATTTCTTGTGTTTATTTCAGCAAATACAGTACTGTTCCTCATTACCACAGCCCTTCAGAGAGGGCTGACTTTAGTTCACGTTGTATTCGGAGCTGTTTGTGTCTATATCAAATCCACTTCTGAATGAGTCTTGTGAAGGCTTCCTAGGCATATACACAGATGCTCATTTTTAACAGGTTGTGGTATAAAGCACAACAACACAGCTAGCACCATTTTGAGTAGACATCATACCAGAAAAAAAGGAGTCTGCAGATTACCACCCTGTGTACCTGAAACACAGAAATGTTACACACAGGTCAAAGCATAGAACCTAGATCTCCAGGAGCTCTTTTGGCTGCTTACAGTCACAACCAGTGCACTCCTCCAATGAATTCTTCTACCACTAAACATTTGAGCTAGAGTCTTCATAAAGTGCAAAAAGGGGAAGTGGAGGGAAAATAAGCCATATTCCAACAGCTTTAACTGAAAAATTAAATAAACAACAGCAAACAAGCAAGTGAACTTCTAATTAAGGCTTCAGAATTTACCAGTTCTTTCCACAGAACACATGCCTGGAAATTTCCCTTGCTTATGACAGATACTTTTTAATGCTATATGTCAACTAAGTTTCTAGAGCAGGCCGTGTTCTTGTCATTTCACTCAGCATTTCTCACTTCTCAGCGTGCTGTGATAGAAAGGAAAAAAATGGCATATAGACTATTGCAGTTTATGAGATGTTTCTTCTTTATTCCCTCTGTTTTTAAAGCTGGTTGTTAGTTCACACATTAACACTAATTGCTGCAGCAGAGGCATCAGGTTTGGAAAGTCAATTCTCTACAATAACAAAGTCACAAAACATTTAGGACTTTATAGGGTAATAAGGCAGAAAGCAGCTAATGCAGCATGCAGTGTGCTAGCAGAATGTGTGAAGCATTACAGCTTAGATAAATCCATTCAAATCTAATTCACCTTTTGGGTGATCTCAATAAAAACCCATCTACTGCATAAATACATATTGGTGAAGGTGATTATATAAGTTAGAAAGGCCAAATTCTCCTCAGTAGACGCTGTGCCTGTACAAATGTCCAAACTTTAATATACTTAAGAACTGCAAACTTAATAGATGATACTTTGATAGAAACACAGCCCAGCTGAGGCTGGAAGGGACCTCTGTGCTCATCTGAGCCAATCCTCTGCTCAAAGAGGGACCCAGAGCACACTGCCCAAGAACATGCCCAGATGACTTTTGGAGACCTTCACAGAAATATCTAAGAGTTCATGACTCCGCAACCTCTCTGGGCGACTAGTTCCAGTGTTCTGTCACCTTCACAATAAATATTTCCTGACATCCTGACAGAACCTCCTGTGTTCCAGTTTGTGTTCATTACCTCTTGCCCCATCACTGAGTACCACTGTAAAGAGCCTGGCTTAATTATATTTGCAGCCTCCCTTCAGGCATTTATGAAAGTAGATCATCGATACAGATCTCAGGGCTCAGCCATACAGCCAGTATTCAATGCATCACACTACTCATACAGCTCGTACATCAACGACATCAAAGTTTTCCTCAAACTTTTTCCTGCATTCCCTCATTCTATAGAGAAATTCATGAATTTAAACCAGGGAGTCTCACACACGCACACACACACAGGTGTACAACTGCCTGTCAAGTCGCTATTAACACATAACAATCCCTGGAGCAACCCACATTAGAGATCTAGCATTTGCCTAAGAAATTTGCAATTCCTTATGCAGATCAGACGGAACTTCATTTATATATACATGCACACACACAAATTCTCTACTCTAGAATAGCTGTAGGGAGCATTTTAAGTAATAGATGATAATTGAGCTGAGAGTAATTGCTATATTGAAGCTACTTTAAAGGGTGAAAAGGCAGTTTCCTCCCTAAGCAATCAAAAATTGCAATTCTACCAAAACCCAAACAAATATACTCTAAAATAAATAAATAATGTCTCAAAATATATACTGACTACAGACAGTGTTTCCATTACCAAAACCTGTAATTTTTTCTGAGAATTCACGTGGTATATTCTGACAGGTGGCCAAGTAATAGGATGCTTTCAGTATTAGGTTCTAGTTCTACACTTCTAGACTGAGGACACTTTATTATTTGCAGTCTTTAATTTCATCTGTGATTTCCAGACGTCAACACATTCTCAATTTAAAGTCTCTTTAAATTAGCAATGAAGGAAACATTCTGATGTATCTATTCATTTTCATTTCAATTCTCCTGCTTCTCAAGTTACTACTGCAAAGAAAACTAAAAGCACCTTCAAGACACAGATCCCTTCTCAACATCTGTAGCTATTTGAACATTTCATTTCTTTCACCTACTACTGTGTGACATTTTACATATTGCAGTATAATAACTCTAGTTCTTTGAAGAGTATGATTAATTAAGCCTCAGAACAGCCCTGTGGAAGACACAAGATTTATTATATTACAAGTGAGTAAATTGAGGTACAGAGAAGTACAGATCAAGAAAAAACTTAAGAAATACTTAGTATAAGGTCACCACAATCATTCTTGCACTGATATTGTCAGTTTCAACTCTTCACTTCTAATTTGCTTATTAATTTGCAAGAAGACATTGAAAGATTTTCTGTTAATTTTGAAATTGAGCTGGCTTAGAATTGTTAGCTAAAATCCATACTTTTTTTCCCCCTTCCGAGTCCAGAATACAGCATGAAGGTCTGCACCTTCAGCATATAAAGGCATCAGACATAGATGGCTTATGAAGGTCGTTCAGAAAGCAAAAAATAATGAATTCCTGGAACTGCTTATGTGGAGGATGATAGATTACTCAGCCCTACCTGCCACCTGTACAGTTAATCTGATTATTCCAGTAACTTATTTTAGCTGCAATAAACCTACCCTAAGTCCAGCCAAACTGTCTTGCAAAAACAAGTCGCTGAAAGCATGAAAGGAAACATTACGTTATAAGTTATAACATTACGTTATAAATAAGAGTAAATAAATAAATATAAATAGCATGGGTAAATAGCACATATAATCTAGAAGAGAAAAGCACAGCATACTGAAGATAAATAATTTAATAAATATTCAGTAAATTGCCTGTTTTTTTTTTTGTTTTTTTTTTTTTGTTTGTTTTTTTTTTTTTAAGAACTGACAGTATTTTAGAGCTAGAATAAATTTTGTTTCACAAGGATTTTTCTTACTTGGCAAGAGTGTGATGAAGGAAGCATGAAAACAAGGGTGGATTTTAATTAAAGTTAACCTTTGTATTCTTTAATCTTCTTTAACCAGAGATACTATCTGTTTTAATTTGCAGCTCATCTCACAAGTCCAGGACCACTCTTTCTTTCAAAGTTTAAAGGCCACCAGCATAAGCAGCCCTCGCTTGTCCAATTTCACATTTATCACACAGTGTTGCTCTACTGGTCCATATCAAACTGTCTCAAGATGAACATTTTGACAGCTCATTTTGTAAGGGCTAGAAGGCTCACTGTATTTTTTCAGCAAACAGCGTGTAGAGTGGAAACAAATATTCACCCACCCCAGTGCCTCCAGTTTGCCTTAAGCAGTCAACTTAGCCACAAAACAGAAAAGCACCAATACCAGAAAAATATCAAAAGAGATTTGGGTAGAAGCGTTTACTATTTTGAACAAACATGTATGAACTGACTAATAAAGGAAGAGATAAAGAAAAACTGTGAGAATTAAGTCATTACACTCAGCATGTAAATATTTTCAGTGTGTCACAGACAAAAGGTGCATCTGACTACTATCAGAGAAAAGTCTTGTCCCCAAGAGCAGCAGCAACAAACACTGGTCAAACACATATTTCGACCTGTGAATTAATCCTCTCAGATAAAATACTTCACAGCACTGTACGCGAACCTATTAGACTCAGAATCAGACTAGGCTCTAAAACTAAGAGTACCTGTAGATCTGGTAAATAACTCCCCATTGCTGTATTGAGAGGTTAAGCCTTGATTCTCTTACCCGTTGGCCTGATGTTACAGCATATTTCTGGCCAACCTTTCACCATTTTTGCAGCCTCCACCTAAAAAACTCCAGGGAGAAGTAATGCTGCAAGTTAGGCTCACAAATGCTGGGAAGTCATCACCAACAGTTTGACTCAAATGATGTTTGACACAAGTCGCTGCAGTGTATGTGTAGTACTCAGCGTTGCCAGCTGCTTACCAGCTCTCATCTTATGGACAAATATGTTTGGGAAGGACAGTATGACTGCACCTGGAGACTTCCAGCAACTCTGAACATGTAGAAAAAGTGTAGAAATAAAAAGCTGTCTCCATCTCTGCAATACTCCACAATATGTCTCCATTTGTTTCCATACTCTTTTTGTATGGAGTATTGCGTTTATGAGAAAAGACTGAAAAACCTGGGACTGTTCAGCCTGGAGAGGACTGAGAGGGGATCTTATCGACACTTACAAACATCAACAAGGCAGGTGAATGGTCTTTACTACATGCTTATCCTGCCACATTTTATCAGTAAATCTGAAAAAACAAAACAGAACAAAAAAAAAAAAACCAAAAAAACACAACAGTATTTGAAAATATACAAGAATGGGATGCAAACACTATTTTACTCCCCGTAGCTTGTTATGCTCCACCATCGTAGCATAGTGCCTTCTATTAGTGAAACATGTTTTCTTTAATAAGGAAGTATTTTATACCTTAGTGAAAAGAAAGAATGAGCTAGTATTCTGGAATCAAATGTCAGATCTTCTCCTTTTCCAAGTATGAAAGTGATTATTAAAAACTTAGCTGGGAGCCAACTGTTACATCAGGATATGCACAGAAACACTCCTATATTATTTTAGCCACACGCATTTCTGCAGTAGATATCTCAATATTAAAATACAGTGGCCAGAAAGAACTATTACTTGCAAACTATTACTTGCTAAAGAGACTTCTGTATACGCACTACATGGTACATGTGTCTGTAAGCAAGCAGTTACAGAACTTGACTCCCAACGTTTCTTTGCTCAAAGTGCAAGGGACACTTCTCATTTATTTTTTCTTCATTTTTCACAACACTTGAGAGTACAAGAAAACACAAGAAGATCTATCATTCACTTAACTGTTACTCACAGTCATTCAAAGCTCCCACTGTTATATCTTCTTTACTAATGTGCACTTAATCACAGTGAAGTGTTTCAGATTAATTCTTCATGAGTTCTTTTTCTGCCATTCTTCTGCCAAAGCATGACAGTATTTCATGGTTAAAAAAAATTAATCCTCATTATTTCATGACACACTTTAATTAAAAAAAAAAAAAAAGCACACATTCTATTGCAGTAATAAGGATAAAATAATGTAGGAGATTCTCTCAGAAAAATACCTTACTAGAATGGAATAATTTTCTGTGTTAGCCTCACAAAAGTAAGGCTAACCTGGTGAAGGGCATCTTTCAAACAGCATAAGCCAATTAAAAGCTGTTATTTGCTCAATAATACGTAAGAAAAATTTTCATTTCAGCAAGAAAACTCAGCTTCTTTCTTTTGGGTGATTTGATACAATTTTTTATTTTTCCATTTGATTATTGATCTGAAAACACACTATTATTCCTTCTGATGCAATTATTCCCCATTTCACAAGCATTCATGCTTGCCTCTTTCTTTTCCCAGGCTTTCACAGCACTATATTGTTTAAATCCTTGTATTGCTTTTGTTTCTTTTTTTCCCCTCTTGTTTTGTAGAAGTGAGAGCTTTGCAAAAAGGAGCAGCATTTCCCAGACTTCATTTCAAATATTAGAAAAGTGCTTTCCTGTGCCGCCCTCTGATTCCTTCTGGTCAGTTTCCTGATCTCTAAGGAGCCAGCCTTTGCCTGATCCTCACTCTCATGCTCCAATACTTCAAACTCCACCTCCTCTCCATGTTGAGCCATCACTTTCTGCAGAAAAAAAAAAGCCCTTAAGGTCTAAACAGGAGTTGTAATAAAACACCTAGAGACAACCATACCGCTGACCCCCTACCAAAGGTGGATTTTAGTTTCAATTGCCTGACAAAAATCGTCTTCTCCTGTCTGCAGGGAGCAGCAAAGCCTAACCTCACAGCTTGCAGGCATCATTGAAGTTGCACTGAAAACTTTGAAGCTAGGGAAAGGATGAGTTGCTTCCCTATCTGCAGCACATAAGTCAGGAAACAGCCTGCAGCTTCAGAAACAGCAGACCCAGAGTTACTTGCTAGTCAGAAACGTGTTTTTAATAGTCAGTCTGCATCAGCATGCAAAACAATGGCTTCACATTGTAAGGCAGAGCACACAGTCCAGCTGTCCTTGGCTTGTAGAAGTATTCTACGACTGCATACAGCCATCTCATCCTGCTTTCCTAAAGTCAGATTAACCAAGCTCACTTCTGCCAGAGCTGGAACTGGAGCTCAGGACTCTCCAGCCTTTCTATTCATCTTCTCCTGCTTGAATAAATCTCCCTGATAATAAACTGGTCTCTGTGAATCACCAGGATGGAACTCTGTGTTCCCTGTCCCACTTCCTGATGGACAGCCAGGTTAGCATGTCCCTGAATCATTTCAGGGTATATCATTTCAGTATATTAATTAGTACACAATAAGATCATATTTCTTCTGTCACATCTGCTGAAAGGGGACACATCAGATTGATCAATATTTATCTCTTTTCTTCTTTACTTCATCCCAGTAAGCTGTCAACTGGTAAAATACATTCTTGCCATTAGTCTCCCAGTCCATAACCAAGCTCTTTTCAGCACTGAATATAATCCCACTTCAACTATCCCAGTATTCAAGATAGTCATTGTGATATTTTTATATTCTGATACTGACACTGGCTCCACCTTTAATATCAGTTGAAAATTTGATTGACACATTTTGATTGTCAAGTCATTAAAGAAAAAAAACCCACAACAAAATGTAGTCCCAAATCTGATCCTTGAATATTTCCACCTGTGTTCTTCCACATTCAGCACACAGTACTAGAATATTCCTTTTATCCAGTATCCTAATCATTCTTGTAATAATTCCCATCTTCTCCAACACAGCTGGCACAATCTGAGATGTTTTGCTGAACACCACACAGTTCAGAGCCACCATGTTTATCTTTTATCTAGACAAGTATTCAGAAAAAAATATGAAGTGACATGATCTACATTCCCTGTTCAGATTCACAATATGTCTGAGTCACAGCCAGGAGGCTTGTGCCAGTGCAAAAGCATCATTTGTTCAGATTCTACATAAGACTTGGCTTTAGGCACACCTCCCTGCAATGCTTTAATGGAGCTCAGAATTCACATTCTTTCAAGCAGCTCTTCTTACAGTGAAGACACTGGGTGCTTGAAAAGAACAAGCTTAAGTGAATTACTGGCAGCACCAGTGGAAATCAACACGCAGACCCTGCTGAGGCTCAGCAGCTCAAAACAACTGAAGACCTAGAACAGATCTGCATACTGATTTTAGTGCCATGACAACCCCGCATCAAATCTTACAAACAAGTTGTCTTGGTGAAGCCAGTTTGCACACTTGTTGTTGCACAACAGCTGGTCAGATCTCTGTCTTTGGCCTCTCTGATAGAGCTTTTAGTTGTAGCTGACTTACAAATAGATACCTTTATGCTGGAGAGAGCTATGGTAGGTCAGCAACAATCTCCCCAGCTGAAAGCAGTTGGGTTGAAATTAGGGATGAGAGCTCAAAATAGGAGATGCCAACCACCATAGCAGCCATAAAAGTCATCTGCTGTATCTTGCAGAAGCTCCAAGGCTTCATAATGTTCATACTCTCATAATACCTAAAAGTGTCTCACTGTAATGTCTTGGCAATATTTGCAGCTGGGAAAGAATCAGCTTTCAATAGTTTCTTGGCTGAAAGTGTCGACACAGACTACTATCCAGGTGGTGACTAAGTCATGGATTTCTGACTGAAGAAAGTAACCAACATGCTTTAAGCTATGTTTTAAACTCGTGCATACACTTTCACTTCTTAGGTAAGCAATAAATCTATAATAGCAGATTACTGTGATGCAAGCAAAACGTTGCAATAGAATTATCTGAAACTGTCAGTGTCAGTTTTAACACTTGCAAATACAATCACAAATGTCCATGAGTGTCTCAACTACATATTTTGTTAAAAGCAGTAAGGTCTAAATATCCTGGGTCCCTCACTGGCTAATGTAACCATAGTGATTTTCTTTCAGTTACCAGATTTTGACTTCTCGTGAAATAGAGAAGGAGAGTTGATCCAATACTGAATTGACACAAACTGCTGAACATAATTTGATTTTGAAGAGAAATAAAGATATTTAAGAGAAGCAAACTTTGCATACAGAATTTGAAGAAGAAAGGAATACAGTTAAAAGCTGACCATGGCTCCTGGAAATACAAACTTAAAAAAAAATAAATAAATAAGGGGGGAATAAATAGGAGGCACTGCCCCCATACAGAACAATGATCTTAGTGATCTTTTCACCACAGGAAAGCTTTTCTCAAACATCTGGGTGGTAATATAGGATTAGTTGTCTCCTAAGAGAAGACATAATTCGGAGGAGTATTACCTATGTTTCAAAACTTCATCAGCTACCATTACAGCAGGCAATTTACAAAGTAAGCCTACTGAATTCCATTTTACTACAGCCAAACTGAACTTATTCTTCTATTTTGTCCTTACGTGTTCTCAGGAAGATTATGGTTGTTGAATTAACTGTCCAGTCTCTTACAGATATAGAGCTCTTTCTCATCTGATGTTATTTCACTGCTCAATACACAGATATTTATTTTACCATGTCTTTAATGCAGGAGATGTCCAAGAGCTAACATTCATTTGGCTGCCTTAGAACAACAGGGTTGACATGATGCCTGAAACTTGACATTATCTTTAGTTTTATCCCCATAACGACCAGCATCAGATGATATGTGAAAAGGTACAAGAACCTCCAGAATACAGGACGGAAATGATCTCTCCACAGCCTTGTGGGTTAGACTGAAAGTAGCACAGTTTCAGAGTACAATGACTTCCCTGTTAAATTAAATTCCTCTTAAAATTTATGACACATTTTCCTCAGCCTATTTTAAAGAGTGCAGATTGGATGCCAAAGTTCACTTTTATCATTAAAAATCACAAACTGAAAATTAATCCAGGAAAGTAGTTTATTTAATTAATCCTAAATTATGAGAAATTGGGGAGATTTCTGCCTGAGAGCAGTGGTGAGTGCTCAAGTGAGACCTGCTTCTGGCTTTGTGCAGTAGAGCTCAGGATGAAAGGGGAAGGAATCAGGACTGTTCTTTTTTGATGATCTGCTAATTAAAATGGTTAGAGAAAGCTGTTCAAGTCCTACAGTTACCACTTGATTTTCTATCCTGTTCCAAAGAAAATGCATCTGGTAAGTTTGCTGTAGGATACTTTAGAAAGCCAATCTAATAAAAGGAATGAAATATTAGGATAAGAGATGCAAGGACAGCCAGAATTGTTTCCCAAACTCCATTCTCCATTCCTCTTATTAGCTCTATGATTACAGTCTGTGAAAAGTCAATCTCCAGGGAACAGATGTTCATATTATCCTGAAATACCTAGGGATGTTGTAATCGGCTGAAAGCAAGGAGGAAAACATAACGTTTGGTAATCTGTTGAATTTATTATCATACTTGAACAGATACTAAAGCCACTCGTGCTATAAATAAATGAGAAACTAGACATCTATCCAGAAGCAAGAGATTCATCTAGAAAGTCCTTTAACTAGCGACAGTGTTTATCTCTAAGCCTTTCAGCAAACAATCATGCAAATATACCAATTCTGTACTGAAGATTTATTTGATCAGGTAAAGAAAATAAGAAGTGACAAATGGAAAGGATCATTCCACTAAGGCTGTACTCGACCACATCTATATCGCATAATCAGGAACCTTAAGAGAAGTAGTTTGCCATATTCCTTCTGTGACTGTATGGCACAATGTGCCTTACTTTGTGCTGCAGCAGCACTTACCTAGCCACCTAGGATTTATCTCTGAAGTCCCTAAACAGAACTATTTTGTTCAGGTAAGAATTAGAAATTGGAGACTCACTGCCATTACCACAAAGAGCCTCCCCATAATCTCCATCACTGCTCATATCACGAACAATGTTGTGACTTAGTCAGTACCTTGGCCATCCAGCAAAACTGACAAATAGCCAGTATCATGTCACAGCTTCTATTTATTAACACCATCTCCTCCTTGCCACAGATCATCTTTATAGGTGCAAGAAAACTGCAGCTGTCCCATATTTTACTTCTCTGCCAGGATGCTTCACTGCCACTTGTTTTCTATTCATGTCCACAAACATGTTTATCTCTGTTTATCAGTGTTATCTTCAGAAGAGTCAAGCCGCCTGAACTTCCACATTTCATATGTCTCTGACACCAATGAAAGCCTTTCATCAGTTCTGTAATAACTTAAGCAAGTCCTATCAAAAACTGTCATTGGGAGAACATTATGTTTTATTTTTAAACAAAGGTGGCACAGACTACATAGCTTGGCCAGCTGCAAGTGGAGCTTTTCTGTATAAATAACAGCAGATTTTAGCCAAAAGAATGTATTTTTCTACTCAGTAGAGTCATTAGGGAAAAGAAAAACAGCCATATTGTCAAATAAGGAATAAAAACATGGGTAGAATTTGGAGGATTTATTTCAATCCTGAAATCACAGTGAATTTCCTTTCCTCCAAGATGGAAATTGTCTAATTTGCAAAGCAGTGAAAACTTATCAGTAGCAAGTAGCTGTTTGCTTATTTTTAAATGAAAGAAACTCATGAGGACTTTTAGCAGACAAGGTAAAAATTAAGGACATCCCAAATCTACACCTTCTCTGTTAGTGATAATTGATCACTACAAAGTGTTTTAACTTCCTCATTCATACTTGTGACAACTGTACAAAAAAGCTCTAAGGGGTGTAAAACTGTGTACAAAAGCATTGCTACAGGTACTACTTTTGCTATCTCAGGATAGACACAGAAAACTAATATTAAAGTAGGAAAAAAATAATTATAACAATCTCAGAATGGCACCCAATCCTTTTAAGGTCACCGTGCTGGATAAGCTCCATTGGAGAGCCTCAACATTCAGTAGCTGACTCTAGCAGTCGAGGAAGCCTTGAAGGTCTATCCTGGTTTTCCCCTGGCAAGTATTTTGGTTGCTTTTTAAGTTAATTTTTTTAAAGCAGGTAGAAAAGATTTTTCTGGTAATAACAAACAAACGCAAGATAACTCTGAAACAGCATAATAAACAACAGAGTAAGAGCAAATAGATCACCAGGTGCCAAGCCGTGGACTCTGAACTCCACAGTCATTCTAGAAAGTGTCAGTGCAGCCCTGGCAGTAGATGCAAGTTTCTTATGTTATCCTGACCCAGAAGGCATAGAAGAGCTAACGGGCTTGGCTTCTGCCATAGCCCCAGGCACAGCCCCAAGCTGCTGTCTCATCCTGCTTTCCCCTTATTTCCTCTGAACAACAAGTAAAAAACACAGAAACGTGCCTTCAGTTGAGAACAGTAAGGATCTAGGATCTTTCAGAAGTCCATTTTTTTTTTTTCTTGTCTCATTATTCAAGGAGGTAAAAGCTGTTCTGGACTACAGTTTCACGGCTGCTCTGAGCTGCCCCAAGCTGCCCTTTTCCCTCACCATTAGCACTTGGGCAGACTGAGTAGTGACTAGGTCAGAAAACTGATTTAAAAGAAAAACACCACACCAAAAATTATATCAACAAGGTCAGCTTTCAAACTGGATCAGTTTTCCCTGCTTCCTAACTAGCTATTCTGATGAGCAGTGGCAGACAGGAAAGGTTGGAAATAGTGGTCATCTTGGTTTTCACTAAGGTGAAAGCCTTTGGATAATTCATTCTCAGGGAGACTTTTTGCCATAAGGGTTAAAGACTGATTTAATACACCAGAAAGCAGTGCTGTCATTCAGTGAGACCTGCACAGGCTGGAGAGTGTCAGACAGAGAGGAACCTTATGAGATTCAGTAAGGGCTTCTGCTGTGTCCTACACCACGGAAGGAATAGTCATAGCATCAATACAGTTAAGGGGCTGAGCTGCTGGAAAGAAGCCCTGTAGAAAATGAACCTCAGTATCCTGGTGAACAAAAAGTTGGCCAGGAGCCAGAAGTGTGTCCTGATGCCAAGAAGACCTATTGTATACTGAGATGCATCAAAAAGGGCATAGCCAGGAGGTGGAGAGAGGTGATCCTCCTTCCTTACTCAGTCCTGGTGAGGCCACATCTGGAGTACTGTGTCCAGTTCTGGGCTCCCAGTTCAAAAAGGACAGAGAACTACTGGAGAGAGTTCAGCAGAGAGCCATAAAGATGATTAGGGAGCCTGGAGCATCTCCCTTATGAGGGCAGGCTGAGAGATTTGGAACTGTTCAACCTGGAGAAGACTGAGAGGTGTTCTCATCACTGTTTAAGTATGTGTAAAGTGTAGGAGTCAAGTGAATGGTGTCAGGCTCTTTTCATTGTTGCCCAGAGACAGAACAGGGACAAATGGACACAAACTACAATACAAGCAGTATTTCATGATGAAAAGTTTACGTAATGTGAGAATGACAGAGCACTGGAACAAGCTGACCAAAGAGGTTACGAAGTCTCCTTCTTTGACAATATTCAGAACCTGCTTGGTTGCTTTCCCATGGTGTAGGCAATCTGCTTTAGCAAGGGGGTTTGTACTAGATGATCTCCAGAGATCCCCCTCTAATCCCTGCGATTCTATGATTCTGCAATTTTTAGTTTTGCCTTATCAATAACCTCATTTGAAAAAAAAAAAAAAAAGAAGCAACCAAAAAAAAAAAAAAAAAAAAAAACACACACCAAACTTCCCCTTTTTTCTTTTGCATATGAGTGCCAAATTCCAACTTTCTTAATTAAGCTACACAGTTTTCCAAACAATTATAATTCACCCTTGTTCTATGTACTACCTTGTTACTTATTTTGCAGGAAAGACAGATTTAGCTTCCATATCTTAATCAGTGCTCAGGGTTATTACTCATATGCCTTCAAACTGACTCTTTGCTCTTGCTCATATTCTTGTATAGTGTACATAGAAGACACGTAGTAAGTGTTCGCACACTACAAAATGCTTTGAAATGTGGATTCCCATGAAACTGATAATGACACAGGATTTTTATGTTTTTAAATCATTTTAAATTGGCCAACTCAATTAATTACCCAATTGGTTACGCTAGTAATAAGATAAAAAGTAAAACAAGCCTTTTATTATCAGCACTAAAAATAACCTGGGTTCTGTTCTGAGGATTTAGTATCAATGATTCATGCAGCCAGACTGACTACCCACAAAAGCCAAAACCAAGTTTTCTGCAGAAAATTTGCATCCATATTGTCAAGTCAGATATTAGATCTTCATGTAAGCAGCTTAATACTTAAATTATGAAGCTCATGGGGAATTGCAGAGGAAAGGTTTTTCTCAAGCTGCCTTTTGCAGAAAAATCCTGGATGCAGAGCAAATATTTACAACACATTTGGTTTGCAGTGACTACAAGATGACAGATTCAGGATTTGGAGGAAAGTCGGGAATGGTGAGCAGCAGAGTTAAGGCTCTGGATTTCAGGATGGTAAAATCAATCTTGTCTGAGTAATTGTCAGGTAAAATTCACCATCAAGCAGCCATACAGGGGAAATAATTTTTAAAGAGAAAATGAGAACCAGAAACATTCTATCTCATCATCCATGAAGACTGGGAACTTCTGCAGAAGGCATATCTAGCTAAGATAGGTGCTTCTTGATGAACTGAAGCACAGAAGGGAGCATACAAGGAGTGGAAGCAAAGCAAAGCAAACTGCCTAGAAAAGCAGCAAAGTCTGGCAAGGAGAAGAGACAGGAAAGGAAATCTTATTGCAGCCTATACCTGCCTCAAGAGTAAAAAAATTTAAAAGGCAGTTAAAAAAAACAACATGATATAGTGAAGAGCAACAGCTACTAATTGTGCCTTGCCACATTCAGGGTGCATTACAGGAAAGACTTTTTTCCCCACCAGAGAGACATTGCACTACTGGAAGCATCCACTCAGAGGCAGTAAATTCCCAAGATTTTCTAAGGGAAGAAGAGAATTTTTTTCTGTGGATGACTGAAACTTAATGATAGTTCTGCTTCAAACAGGAACTTGGGCTGGAAACTCCTAGAGGTCTTTCCAACAGCATGTTGGTAGCTTTACTCTACTATGGCAGTAGTATCTTCAGCATTATCAGTGCTGAGTGTAAAATACCTCCCCTCAGATAAGTACCATGAAGTAGAAACATCAAGATGTTCCCTTATTCCCAATTTCAAGAAACAACACAAAATGTTGTAATTATTCATTTGAAAACATCAGAGATATATTGATCATATGATTTTTAGTCCTGATTGCTGTAAAGACAAGCAATCACCAGAACCACAAAAATAAAAATAGCTCCTACCTAACCTATATAGAAGTAAATTCATTTAAAAATATATTAATTAAAAAAAATAAAATAAAACCACACACCTAACCACCATACTACATAACTGTTTATGTAAAGGCATTAAGAAATATCTGCAGCTACTGTAGATTTAACCCAACCTAATCTCAACATATACGTAACTTCCCTCCTACATTTTTCAGCATCCTCCCGAATGAAGGAGTCTGGCCATGGTAGGCTTGTCTAACTGCTTTCATATTAAGCTCCAGTACAATGCAGAATTCAGGGTTCTGTGTCTTCCTGTCCAGCGCTAATAAAATTAGCAGAACAATGTGTTATGGCTTACACAATAGTGTACAAGAAAAATTTCAGCAAACTCCCATCTGCTCCCAGGCTACCAATCAGCTCAGCTTTGCCTTCAGCACTGTTCACTGACACCATGAGCCCTTATTGCTGTGCCAGCCTTCACAGACCTGCAGTGCTCTTCGAAATGGGCTCATAGTTCACGCCTGCTGAGCTAAGTGGAAATTTCAAGAAAAACATGAAGTGCTTCAGAAACAACTGTTTTCAGAAAAAAAAAAAAAAAAAAAAAAAAAAAAAGGTTGCTTTCCCATTCTCTTTCTTATAGATACCAAGGGAAGTGTTAGTTTAATTTATCCTTTTTTCCACAGTTTTTACTTTACAGGAATGTTAAAGTGCTGCATCTTTTCTTAGCTTGCTTTACACCTCATGTCACATATCAAGCTATAGACCCTCAAAGGTAATCCATGCCCACCACATTAAGAGCCAGTCTTTCAGTAAGGGGCTACCTCCTAGCAGTTCAAACTAGAACCTCAGAAATACTGTTTCCTACCAAATGCCCATCCTGATTCTTACGTGTAAGTAATTTCAATCCTAGCAGGCAATTTTATGGCAGTATTATCCTTTGTTTGAAAAGAATCACAGAATGCCCTGAATTGGAAGGGACACACAAGGATTGCTGAGTCCAGCTCCTGGCTCCAATCAAGACTTCCTCAACTGCTTAATGTATTGCTGAGTGCTTTGTCCAAAGACTCCTTGGACTCTACCAGCCAGCCTGTTCCATGCCCACTGAGCTGGTGCAGAACTTTTACCTAACCGTCACCTGGCCCTTTCCTGACACATCTCCACGCTGTTCCCTGGGGTCCTGTCATAATCACCAGGGAGCAGAGCTCAGCATTATCCCTGCACCCCCTGTGAAGAACCGTAGGCCACCACGAGGCTAAGAGAGGAGCAAAACGGAATTTTATGGGAATACAGAATCTATGTGGGATTTTAACCCTCTATGTTTTAAATAATACCAAGTCAGGTGAAGCACAACTATTATAACAAAAATCTCAGAAGCAGTAATAAATACAAACATACATCATAACGCAGAACAAAATGTAACAAAAAAAAATATATCAATGATCTTCCAAGAGCTGAGAAATATTTTACTTTCTGGTTTGACTGAAGACATTGAATACAATTTTTGTCACATTGCTATTAAGAGGACTTCTACCATTGACTGCAAAGAGTAATATTGGATCCCAGTACAGTAATGATGAGTGTCTCCATTCCCAACATGCTACACTTATAATGAGTCTAATCTTGTTCTTGGCTGTTCTTTGTACAATAGAGAGAATCATGATTAAAGCTATAAAGACTGCTGCCAGATCTCTGCTGCTTTTTGTAAGACGACTGTGATGCTGCATACTTAATTTAATTGTGAGTTTATAAGTGCCAACAAGGTTTTTGAGACATACCCTGGGAGAATTACCAGCACTTCTGAAGAAAGAAAAAATGTGGGGCACTTCACTATCAACCTAGCAACCAATTGGAACAATCCAAATATCCACACAGCTTTTTCTACTGCAGAAATATAGCATCTACAAGTGATGCACCATTTTCTGAGAGAAAACACAATTTTTGCAGAACTGAAGCTTGCTTAGGGAAAATTCTTGTCCTTTTTAAAAAAAAAATAAAATAAACTTTATCTTAGGAAAATAGATCTTTTTCTATTGTCTTTTAGTCAGGGAACCTTCCTATCTTGTTTCCTCAACAGAAGTCTAGTTCACAATAACCACATTCTTTTGTGAAAAAGACAGAACATAGAATAATTTAAGAATATTTCAACCTTCTTCCCCCTCTTCTCATTTCCTTGGGCTGAGAAGGGGAACCAGATAACACATGTTGCATCAGTGTGCACTTGAAAACAAATGAAGAAGGAACACTCAATCATGTCCTTAGAAAGAAAAGCAAATGCAGTCAATCATTAGAGTGCACATCCATAACTCACTGGCCAGCTGACTTGCTAAAGATATACAGCTAAACTGGAGTTTCTAGAGAACAGAAGTAGTAGAATTTCTACTTTCTTCCTCCATAATTTGGAGGAAGAATATTTTCCCCTAATTGTTGTGCAATATCCGGAATTGATCACCATGTATAGATCAGAAATTACACAAAACTGAAAAAAAAATTCACCACTTACATTGCTTTGTCTTAAAATAGATCTTTTGCAGGTGAGGGCATGAATCTTCTGTAGGTTCTTCAAGATGAATCAGAGGAGAGCTTTACTGAACAAGTGCAAACTTTTTCTTCTGAGGCATTAGCATCCTTACAACATATAAAAGAGCATGCCTTTTCCAAGCTGCAAGTACAGCACTTCACCATAGTCTTGAAACTCTACCTTTCCCTTTTTCTCTGTATCCAGTAAGCCCAGACAACAACCTTCTCCAATTAATCACATGTTGGAATTCCTGCAGGACTTACAAATATGGTATTCTACATTTATTGCGTTATTTCAGTCAGTATTCTGATCGTCACTCCAGATTTAATTTTAAATTTTAGTTTCAGTTATGTTTCTCTTGATTAAGCTATACTGTATTTGAATTGCATCTTATTTTCAGTGGTGCTACAACTCATTTGGTTATTGGGTGATTCCTAATGATTTCATTTAAATTTAAGATCAGTATATATCCCATCACTATTAATGCACACTGATAACTATTAAAAGTATAACATTGATGTGTTTTCTGCTTTGCTGCTCTCAGACTCATCTGGAGTTCTAACAATTGATATTGAATTATCTACAATGGTTACATAATTGCAAAATATTCTTTTTTTTTTTTTTTTTTTGGCTAAGAATTGCATTCCAGATGTTAATTTTTAGCTTCTTACTTAAATATATGAAATAATAGCAGAACTTAGATTAGAATGATTTTGGAAAGAGAGAAAATAGAAAGTCTTGTAGATCACATTGCTGAATGTGGCAAATTAAAAGAACCCTTTTATTTTGCTCTTAAAACAGGCACGTCTGCTATATTTTCAAAGACTCCAGATATTTTTACTGTTCTTATATTCCACTTATATATTATTCCATTATATATGTAGTCCATAAATCATCAGATAAACAGGGCAATACCAGTGTGCCTCCCAGAAAGTTTGATTATAATATAGCAATGTATTTCACATCTTCTGTTGTGCTGAACTGGTAAACCACACAGTGGAAAGTACTTCTGCATTTTAATGCACCTCTACTGGTTTCAAAGAGATGCAGAAGCTTATCATGAAAGAAAAATTCCATTATTGCACTTATATCATCTATAAACATTGCATTACAAAATTATTCAAATACATAACAAAACAAAAATTAAAAAAAAAAAAAAAAAAGAAATAGTTTTGTATGAGACCTCTCAGTCTATTATTTACTGAAACTACAAACCACTTTCTAACTTCAGTTACAGAAGGCAACAGTCATCTGTTCTCCTATAAAAATTTTATATTACCTAAGTGAAGTTTGGTGCCAGTGATTTCTTATGAGGTTGATTAAACTCAGATTAAGCAGCAATTTGGCATTTTGAGGAAAATACATTAGTTTCTCTTATTCACATTTTCACAGTCTCTCACTTAACTGAGACTGGCATGTCAGTATTCCTTTTAACTCCTACACCTTAAAATGCATCACAGAAACCAGGATAATGAAAAATCTCTCATGTTTCTATCATGTTACAGAAATTAGCCTAGCAAGCAGGTCACTTGAAGTCTAATAATATTTACATTTTTAAAAAATGAAATCAGTAGTAAAAACAAGACGAACTTGTCTATTGAGATGTTGTCATAATCTTAAAAAAAAAAAAATTCTGCAGCCAACCACCACTATAAATATGAAAATTTAGCTACCATTCATACACCTCAAAGCTTGAAGCCACAAAACCTCCAGCAAATTTTACTGTGTAGAAGATGATTAGTCATTAAAATCTCACCTCACATATACAACTACAAAATGTAGAAAATAATCATTCTAGAACACATTCCGAGATGAAGCTAGGTACATGGCCTGCTGGCACTTCATTCTCCTCTGATGAAATAGGAGAAAAATAAGGCTGTATTCCAAAAACAAAGAACAACTACAAGCATAGCAAACAATTAAAAAAAAAACAACCATCAATTATGTAATTTAGATTATTACACTTCGGATACAATTTTTCACTGAAATAACCTTTAACTTCTCTTTTTAAAATGAAAACTTACAGGGACAAACCCAAAAATCACAACATGCAACTCCTCATTTTCTTCATTAAAATACCAAATGAAGAACTCCCAGATTTCGGGGAAATAGAAAGAAAATACAACTCTGTGATGTAAGAAATCTGGAGATACTTTTATGATGAAGCTCAAGTTTTCTCTCGTCTTTAATACTTGTTGATGTGCCACATATTTCTGCACAGTACAGCACAACTTCAGATTGTAGGTTCACCATCTCTACTCTAGTGCCACCAACAGCAGTATTCTGTATAAAGCACAACTAGATGAAATAAAAATTGAGACAGACCAAGATACTAAATATAGTAACTTATTTCATTCTGCTAGCTGCAGCTAAGAGACAGATTTTTTTTTTTTTTTTTTTTTTTTTTTAACGTCTGATCACATCCTTCAAATATCTTGTAGCCTATCTTGGCTATTTTTCTCTCTGATTGAGCTTTGAGAACCATCACACAAAACTCTCAATTGTTAGCTTCTTTCCCTTTTTCCCCTGATGACATGACAGTTATACAAAAGCAGCTTTAAGATCTGTAGAAAATATAAAGGAAAAATAAAAATTGCATGTAGTTGGCTTTGCTGAATTACACAGAAGACAGAGGATACAGAGCAAAGAGCTGAGCTTTAAGAACTGAACTTCCATCCATTATTTATGATACTTTTTCTATGTAAAAATTTAAGCAGTATAGGACAGAATGCAGACAACATGTGAAAACTGTACAAGAATGTTGATTTTTTACCCCTTCATCCAGCTCCCATCTGCTCTGTTTATGTAACGGAAGCAGAAGGGAACTTCTACAGGAAGGTGCCTGCATAGGCAAGAGTGGACCAAAGTCTTTCAGTGTCAAGTTTCTTTACATTGGACCAAGCACAGTCACAGTTCAGCCAGACACTCCTTCAGAGCTTAAATTAATCTGAGGCAAACCCTGATAGACCTATGTAGTTCATATCTCCGTGAGATGCAGTATTTCAGGCAGAAAGGCTTTTTGAAAGGTAACAATAGTGCTTTGATTTTCACATGTTCTTTAGAAGCCAATAAAAATGAGGACACATCAGACAGCTTTCATCCTCTCTATTTCTTCAAAAATTACAGTCCAGGCTAGGTCAGGTTGACAGAGGTGAGGCTTTCCCTTACATAAAAGAAAATCTTACCCAACCAATCTTTTCTATATCTATAATGTCACTTTTAATGCTAAGTATGTGACAAAAAATGACTTGCAAATTAAAAAGGGGGACAGGGGAGAAGAAAGATAAGGAGGATAAAACTGGTAGTCTAAAAAATTTCTGGAACAGAAATATGTAAGAACTCCATCAGATATAAAGAACACAGTCAATTTTTCCAAGTGGAAAAGCCATCCTTTAAAAACCACTAAATTCATAAAGAGAAAGACAATGAGGGAGTAAGACGAGAAACTTTTTAAAACAATTTATTTTTAAACCAATTGGAAAGCTGAAGGACTACATAAATTGCTTTTCCCCTAAAATATAGCACAATGGTCTGCAGAAGATGCTCATTTCCTACGGGGCAATGGCTTGAAAGGCCAAGGACAGAAAGCCCCTCAGTGCCTTGGCTGAAGTGAAATTTATCCAGCTCTTGAAGATCTTTACAACTGACAACTGCAGCCATTGCAGAATGACTAGTTATTCATTATACACTCTGCAGTTCTATTTGCTCGTTCTCAGAAGATTTAAGGAGTGTTGATGTTTCTGGATTGCACGTAGAATATTTCAGAATGGAGACATTGAATACACTAACGTATTCTCAATAATATGCAATGCTATTTGACTGAGATTGGCTAAATTCTACTGTTTTCATGTAAAAGGAAATCTTGCAAGAGACTGTGAATGTAGTCTGTAGGCTGGAGATCTTGTGACCTGTACAACGGAGACCCTCTGGCACAAGAGGCTTTGAAAGCCCACGGCCAGGGATGTGTGGGGCAAATCACTGCCACTGGCAAACAGTGTGAATTAGACACTAACACAAACAGGCTAAGACTCATTGTAATGGATAACGAAAACATACCGTGTCCAGTTCTGGGCTCCCCAGTTCAAAAAAGGCAGGGATCTCCTAGAAGGAGTCCAGTGAAGGGCCGCAATGACAATAAAGGGCCTGGAGCACCTCCCTTATGAGGAAAAACTGAGTAACATAAGTCTATCCAGCCTGAGGGAAAGAAGACAGAGGTGAAATCTGATTAACATTTATAATTATCTGAAGGGAAGTGTGAAGCAAATGAATGAGGCCAGGCACTTCTCAGTGCTGCGTAATTATAGGCTGTTGCTCCTTGTCCTAAAACTTGAACATTGGATGTTCCATAAAAATGTGTGGTAGAACTTCATTACAGTAAACATGACAGAGCATTGGAACAGGTTGCCCAGAGAGGATGTGGAATTTCTTTCTATCGAGATGTTCAAGACTCATCTGGACGCCTACCTGTGCAACCTATTGTAAGGTATCTGTTTAAGCAGGGGGGTTTGGACTTCATGATCTCTTGAGATCCCTTCCAACCCCTGCAATTTCATGATCCTTAAACTTCCTGTTGCATTACTGATATTCAGTTGCAAACAGAAAGTTATGTTGTTAAGCAGCATACATGCAAAATAGAAAAAACCCTTCTTATTATTTCTCTAGGACTACACCCTTACCATGTACTTCCAGCAGTCCTGGAGGGACAAAAGGCTCTCTTATTCTGGAATACCTCTAAACCTAACTCTGGACAACCGAGTAGCTGACCAGCTCTGGGTGCCTGACACGTATTTCCAAAATGACAAAAAGTCTTTTGTCCATGGAGTGACGGTGAAGAACCGAATGATTCGGCTCCATCCAGATGGGACAGTCCTTTATGGCCTACGGTATGTACTGGGTGTTTCCTACTTGTTTTAAATCAGATGTATGGATTGTGATTTTAGGTGCAGGTATTATCAATGCGCTCCTTTTACTTGGTTCCTCACTGCAGCTTTAAAAGTCAGCAAATATTCCAGGTACTGCACAACAACATATATAACAGTTTTCCAAGAGTCATGAAAATTACTTTTCTTAGCTATAGCTAATAAAAATGTCTCTTTCAGTTCTTCTGAGCACATTAATGCTACTAATGAGATCTTTATTACAGATCTTGCCCAGTAATCTACTATAACTTAGATAAACTCTTCTAATATTTCTCACATAGTTTTTTAGAGTGATATGAAATATAAAATTTGGGAATCGTCTGAAGTAGAGAATAAAAAGACATCCATAAATTTAAATGAATTATTTGAGGATTATCAACATGTCTGAATATAGGTTTTATTTAATCTGCCTTGATCTAGTGCATCACTGCTTCACATTACAACTGCTACTTTATACAAAACAACCTATATTCACACCTGTAGAGAAAATATATTCTAGAAAAGAACAGCTATAACGTAATAACGTTCAAAATATTGAATTGAAATTAAATTATGTATTATGTTGAGATGGCTGCAGAGCTTGAGTGAGCTTTGGATTATTTTTAAAGTTAAAAATAGCTTTGCTGCAAGGCAGTGGAAAAAACACTACCTGCTTGAGACGACTTCGATTGCTGTTATCATTCAACAGCAAAAATCCTCGGAGAGCATAAAACCGATAACATATTTCAGTAAATCCAGGGGGGAAAAAAGCATTAAACCTAGATTAAGTGCCTTAAAATTGTACCTAAGATAGGAGTAGGAAGGAAAAAAAAAAAAAAAAAAAAAAAAAAAGAAAGAAAAAAACTGCTGCAGCAATTCAAAATGAAAGTAATATTTGAAGAACTATAACTTACATCTTACAAAAAAAATAAATGTTTGATGTGTCCTCTTAGTCTATAAAATCACAACCTTTCAAAATATTTCACTCCTCGTACTCTCAGAGAACCTTCCAACTCATCAACTCAAGCTTCACAAGAAACAAACAAAAAAAATTAAAAGCTATTTATTATATTGGCTCATCATAATTTTTCTTTTGAACTCGTTAGATTAAAAGGCCACGCACTTTCTACCAAGGCATGAAAGGTACTTTAGTACAGCCAGATCTGTTCTATTGCTTCGGCTGTAAAAAAGTAAACCAGAGACCCATAAGGAAACAGCTGACAGATTACAGAACATCATTACTACCTGCTAAACAGAACATGGGAAAAACACCTCTTTCCCTTCAGACCTCCTGTTGTTCCTTTCAATCAAACTGAAAATCAGTTCAGCAGAGCAGTTATGATGAGAGCACTTCTTTGCTTGAAAACGTCCCCAACACAAACACAACTAATATTGCATGTATTCCTCATACATGCAGCCTTATCATCGCCAGCCAAGTGCAGAAAGAGGTGCTCTGCTGTTGCACTGTTGGCCACATTCACAACTCTAGCTGCTGAGCAGTGGTTTCCCTAAGACAAGGCTGCTGTTTAGATGCATCAGGCAAGCAGTGTTCACTCTGACAGCAAAAGCATGTGTAACATTCCAGTCCCACAGGAAATACCTGACTGAAGCCAGAGGTAACAGTGAGCAGAAGCAGAAGAGACACTGAAATAAGTTTCGTACCATAAATGGCAATTAACACACTGAACATTTTGCATCTATTAGCAGCCACTGTCCTTACACTAATAAGCATGCCACCGTCAGTCTGCAGATCACCTTCAGACCACACCAACAAGAATTTATTTTATATCAGACAACATATTCCTCATAAGAGAGATGTTGCAGAAAGTATTCTGAGGTGAAGTTAAATATTGCCTGTTAGAAAATTCAGCACAGCTCCAATCTTCACCTACTAGGTAGAGAAGAAACTTTGTAGTATGTTGTTTTACATCCAGCTTCTATGTAGCACACAGCGCAAAGAGTACCACCAAAACTCATGAATTATGAGCTTAACTTCCATTACTGAAGATGGAGCGCTGGACTGGCACAACTCAAACAAGACAGAAACCCCCAATTGTATAGCAGGCTGGAGTCCGAGCTCCAAGCAAATTCCCAGTCTACTCAGTCATGGCCTTCAGTCAGCCTCTGGGATGCTTTAAACTTGCTTCTCTGCATGCCTTCCATTCCCCATTTTCTATTTTCACTCCAGAGTTAACTGTGCCTTTTCAGACTCAGATATGATATTTTATTAGCTTCTTTAAACAGGAACTGGAACAATCACAGCAATGCTAAATAACCCACTCTACCTGCATCCAGCTGCTCAGCAGTTTGGCACTGATGCAATGTTCAGTTCCAACACAGTTAAGTTAAAATAAAGCACGATTAATTGTCTGACTTTACGGATGAATAAACAAGGGAAACATACACTGAATGCACTGAACTGGTTTTAGATCATATAGCAAAATGTTATCAGTTCCCTATGTCTCCATTACAGTACTGTTTCTGTGATGACACAAACAGTTCCTTTAGATATTTTTTCTTTCAGCTGCTAGATCACAACAGATTGAGGAATGATGTGCACATATCTATTTATACAGACACAGAACGCTCTTAAGCCTTCTGCCCTCTAGAGATGTGAATTAGCATTATGTTTCTTAATGCAGATGCTACTTCTGCTTATTATTCATGGTAGTGAATCATGTGTAACATTACTAACCAACTCTTTCATTCTATTGCCCAAACAAGTAAATGCACATAAACGTTTTCAAACATGCCAGGGAGGCTGAGTGCAGCTAATAAGTATTATATACCTGACACATTTTGCTTCAGTCTCTATCAAACACGCCCATGAGCAGCAATTATTATTTTTATGGTGTACTGAAATACAGTGCCCACTTACATCTTAAGGCAAAGAAAATTCCCTTTAAGTGCAAACCTGCAGCATGGGGACGGTGGCTTCTGAGACACACCTCTAGCTTGCTCCACAGCAGCCTGTGAACTAGTCTTCTTTTCACTTCCCCACCCTCCCAGCTTTAGTAAATCATTAAATCACACAGCTGTAATCCTTCTTGCGCTAGCAGCCTCTCTCATCACTGTTTTTTGGATTTATTTGGCTATTCTGGTAAGATTCTCTAGAAATCTCTTCCAAAACCTTAGATGTTCAAACCAGCATATGACACGGATGTTTCTTTCTCCCTTTCTTTTTAGTAAGATGCTATAGATATAGTCTATCTTTGAAATATTTAATTGGTTGTATGGAACTGCATACTCAAATTCTTACATCACTGTATTACGAATGGAAGTTCTGATATAAATAATTCTTCCCTAGAATCATCCTGCTACTTCCTAATTCATTTCACAAGTAGAACAGTGGCATCTCATTGCTTCTGAAACATATTATTGTCACATAATAAATGCAGAATTTAATGTTTCATGTTGAAAAGCATGGGCATGTCCTTCAGAAAATATTGGCTAAGGGAGCCTTCTGTGATACCTTTACGCATGTCACCCTTCCTTCTGATATTCAAACACAAACTTATCTGTCATCATTAGAGGTGGTGTTGATTCATTCAAGCAGAGGGACTGAGCATGCTATGACAAGTATGAGAAGGACTGGACCAGAACACTTCCAGTTGTTATGTTTAGTAAGACCATGTCTTACTGCTGCCACAAGGGTGCATTTTGCCAGGCACCACTAGGAGAGGGCGATCTTTGTTTTCAGTGTAAAGACTTATTTCAGCCTTTCTCACATGCAGGTCTACTAGGTCATAACTATTGCAAATACTGCTAGCCAAGAATTCATATATTTTAGTACAGTGATATTTCACTGCTTTGTGGATTGATTCTGTGTTGTCTTGATTTGAGACTACTGAGTTTTCCTTCAAACACCCTCATGGATTTGATTAGAAGAGTTGACTGGTCCCTCTTAGGACATGCCATCACTGCAACAGGCAGCCTGCTCACACTAGTACTCAATCTATTGTCACAGAATAGCAGAATGGCTTGGGTTGGAAGGGACCTTTAAGATAATCTATAAAGCTGCTATAGGCAGGGACACTTCCACTAGATCAGGTTGCCCAAAGCCCTATCCAGAATGATTTTGAACATCTTCGGCACAGGGGCATCCAGAACCCTGCTGGGCAACACGTTCCAGTGTCTCACCCCCCTTGTAGTAAAGAATTTCTTCCTAGTATTTAATCTTAGTCTGCCCTCTTCCAGTTTAAAACCATTTCCCCTCATCCTGTCACTATGTGCCCTTACAAAAAGCCCCTCCCCAGTTCCTCCACTGTCCACATTGCCTACAAAGACATTAAATAGCATCGGTCCCAGCACCAATCCCTGAGGAACATTACTTGTCACCAGTCTTCACTTGGACACTGAGCCATTGACCACAATTCCCTCAGTGCAACCATCCAGCCAATTCCTTATCCAGCTAGTGGTCTGTCCATCAAATCCATTTTTCTTCAGTTAGGAAGCCAGCATATTGTATAGGATAGTGTCAAACCCTTTGCATGAGTCCAGGTAGATGACATCAGTTCCTCTTTCTTTATCTACTCAAGCTGTAACTCCATCATAAAAGGCCACTATGTCACCACCCATGTTCAACTCAAGCCAAAAAAACAAGATAAATGCATTAATTCTAAACGATAAAAATCAATGGCATCTAACTGAAAGAAAAAAGACTTTTTATCTCACACTACAGAAAACACAGGGCAACTTACAAAGAAATATAATAGTCTTGGAAACAATACAGCAAGACTTTTATTCCATATCTCAATACCAAGAGATTTAGCAGCAGGTATTAAAACAAGTTATACTGGAGTAAAAAACCCAGAAGAATAAGATATTATTACATCACAGCCACAACAGAAAATTTTTCTTTCACCATTACAACATTCACCTATGTTTTTGGTAGAAAAAGGCAAGAGATCATCTAGAAACTGTAATTTCACCTATAGAGTATATTTTTAGAAGTGCATATTAGTAGTATATGCTTTTATATAATGCTATTTTACAGATAGATATTGGTGGAGAATATTAGTATGTTAACATACTGTAAGCAGCATACCTCATATTGAGGTACACACATTTTCCCCATTTTCCCAGTTCATTAGAAAGCTATTTTCTATCCATTTCTCTCTAAAGATACTGATAATTTCAAAAAAGAATTAAGATTGTACTTTGCATACTATTAACTTCTAGCCTGGTGAGGACAACTACTATTGAGGGAAAAAATAACTACTCAAAACGCAACCTCATTCTGATTTATATTGATAGCAGTCAGAGACAACAACCAAAATCAAACCAAGATTTTCAGTTTCTGCAATCAAAATCAAGGAGGATGAAAGGGGAAAATCTCTAGCTTTTCTACTGTTATAGGAGCATTAGATAGGTAAATAAAAAGTCATAGGAGAGGCAGTTGATATTTTCCCAGGTACAGAGACCTGCACTACACTGAATACACCCAGATCTCTTAATAAGTTCCTTCTTCCATATTGTTGGCCTAATTTAGAAGGAGCTGCAAGAATAATTTACAGTCTAGAGAACAGCCAAGTCCCTGAGTAAAATAAAAGAAAGTGACAGATGAATTACGCCAAAGATACAAGAGAACATTCTCTATTTGGCACCTTTTCTTTTAGTATCAACATACATGCTTTAATAACTGCCAGGCCAAAATTCATTATAATATGCTAATAAAAAAGAAACAGACAAAACCTGAACCAACTGAAAAGTTTATTTTACAAAACCATTATTAAGGTGGAAATACTAGGTAATGTGATACATAATCTTACCTTAAACTGCAGGTCTGATAATGTTTTCTTTGATTCAGACACCAGCCTTCACAGACACAAGGATATCAATACTTCACATGCAATTTATGTTGTTCTGGGTATTGTTTGACTGAATTACAAGCACAACCACAAATCATCTTTCAGAAAAGAATCTAGAAGCATCAGAGTTACTGGAACTATCAAAAGCCCAAATGAAGACACAAAAGCATAGGCAAATGCAAAGCAACGTAAAACCCACTCAAACTATGCTAGGAATGTCTACTTAGGAATAACCTACCCAAGAGTAACCACCTAGGACTCCAAGCCAGCTGCAAACTATTTCTTCATTTATGTATGGGTAAATTATGAGGAAACAGCATCCACCTGAGCTCTGGTAGAGCATTGCCTACCCCTCAGCATGCCTGGTTTCACATTGTTTGTCTCATCACAGGTCAGAGCAACTCACAGCCACTGATGTAACTACCAAAAGCACTTTCCATGTGAAGATGTCAAAGACCAACTTTTTTAAAACAGGGAGGTAGAAATAGGCTTGGTCCAAAAAGGCAATGATCATTTTCCAAGAAAATACATATACTTTCTTGTATCACCATCATTTCTATAGATCATAATGAAAAGTTTATCATCTAGAAGACAAGTTACCCACTGAGGGTATGCTGACATCTCCCATGCATCACAGAACAAGCAGAAGAAATTTGGTGAAGTCCAGAGTCCTTAGCACTTTTGAGGCCTTCCAACTATGTGATGATCACATCTGTGTCACTGATGGCTCTTTTAGTACAGCCTCTGAAAACCACTTCTGAGGGTGCAGTCAAAAGAGATTACACATGCAATATTTTTCATAAACTTTAGATGAATGGATTTGTAAACTATGCAAGACAGCGTGATCAAGTGGTTTTATTGGAAGCATAAATCATGAGATCTGTGATCTGCTTCCAGCTCTGTTTACTAGTATATTTGGGTAAATGAAGAATCTGCAGAGCAAGTATGCTATGGAAATCTTAATTTTTTTTCATTCTATTAGGCGATGTAGGTGATGTAGGATGTTTTAAATTTGTCCTGATGAACAAATCTTTCTCTGACGAAAAATCTTTTTACAAAAGAAAGTCCATCTCTCTGAGATTTTTCTGTAAATTTGGAGGAAATGTGCAAGCATTTTCAAAGGCCTAACAGCTCTCCAAAAGGAAGTATCTATGCATTTCTCATGCTGTATTTATTAGTATAGTATAGTATTAGTATATTCTCAGTGGTAATCAAGACACAAAAAGACTTCACACATTTATTCAAATTAATTCAAATAATATTTCACCATTTTTTCAGAATTTTCTTTGATCACAAAGTGTCTTTGGAACACACCTTTGCAGTCCTATGAAAATAAAACACCTCAATTTCGATTTTGTAGCTAATAAACTACTGTACAAGAGTATTACCTTAAGAAATCTTCCTTAAGAAATACTTCTGTCATCTAGTCAGATATTTTCTCAAACAGGAGGAGAAAGAAAATCACAGATTGTATCCTAAGATACCCCAGTTAGAATTATTTGAAATAAAAGTGACTACTGGCCTGTTTTATTACATGCTCTCCAAAAAAATAAAATAGACAGCTCTAAAATTAGCTGTTTTATATTTATTTGTTGGGGGAATAACACACCGTAGAATTGTGGATCAAGTATTAATTATTTCTTCATTTGAGACTGCTAATTCTGTTCTTAATACAATAATTGCTGCTGCTGCTTGATACAGCATGTACAATTAGCCAGCTTGCAGAAAATTACTAAAATGGAGAAAAAATCCTAGATCTTAGATAGTTCAATCTAAATTGGCACAAGACCTCACTCAGATTGATTTTCAAAAGGTCTGAGCCAGACAGCGTCGCCTTCTCTGTCTGCTTTTGAATCCAAGGAATAGCAATTTCCTCTAAAACACTGGGATGAGCCAAAAAAGTATAGCAACTGCCTTACCTAAAGTGCTTTTTAAAAAACACAAAGATGATTTTTAATTTTTAATTTATTTTTTTTTTTAAGTTTTAAAATAACAGCTATCATGCAAGTGTGAGCAACTAGCAAGCAGCATCTCCCACAGATTTCTCAGTGTTACCTGGGAGCCCCCTGCTGGGACTTTGCCTCTAAAAATTGAGCAGAGAAAGAATTTTATTTTGAAGGTGTGACACAGATGTTTCAGTAATATTTAACGACTCTATGTATGGTATACTATTATCCTTGAAGTCAATGAATTCTTAACTGCTCACAAGCAAATCACTAAGTAGAGGAAAAATAAATAATTCTCCTCTGCACAACAAATTAATTTGCCTGGTATTAGTGAAATAATTAAATGTTCAAAAATACTCCTACTTCTGGAAAACATGTAGAGATTGACTTGGACAGCCTACGCGCTGGATAGAAAGGATCCAAACATGCAGATGGTCTGTGTGGCTGTCACTGTGGATGCCATGAACAGAACTGGATTTGTTCAGTCTGATTAACAAGAAATGAAAACAACAACAACAACATAGCACTGGATGAACATTTTTAGGACTGCAAAAAAAGCAAAATGCCACAATGAATCTTCATCTTTTAAGGAAAAAGTAGCCTTTTTATTATGCCACCTGATTTAACTGCAACAAGCAGACAAGCTTTCAGAAAGTTATCAGGCACACAATCTTCTCTTCAGGGCAAACAGAAACAACAGCTTTCAAGTTAATTACTGGACAATTGCTCTGAACTCACAGATCCGCTGGTATATTACTTCAAAGCAAAACTCATATAAAAGATCCAGCCCATACTGGAGCCACTACCTCCTGGGTGTCAACAAGTACTCCAGTGCTATGCACTGCACACTTATAATACATGGAACACTACACACCAGCTTTCCCACAAATATTTTATATCCATATCTTCTCACTCTTCTGGTTATGAGCAGGGCAGTCATAAAGATGAAAATCCATATTCCTCTATGAAGATGTTTTGTAGGAGTCCCTGTAAGCTGGAGATTGAGATCTCAGTGGTGGAATGGCTGTTTCATTCAGTGTTTTCTCAATGGCAATGAGAGTTTTTATGAGCAGTGAGCTTCTGCTGTTTGATATGTATACAAGCCTTCATTTACCAGTGATTTTTTATTCTATTTCTAATTCCTTCCTCCATTATTTCTTGATGACAAAATGTCAGGCTTATTTTTAAGATGTCAGTGAAAATATCAAAGCACTGTCTTGAAAAAATTCAGAAGCCTGCATACATACAAGATTATAAGTAAAGCTGTCTGGACACAGCACATTCCATGAATTTTCACTGACATGGGGCATAAATCAATCTTCCACCATACCCAGTCACCTACTGATTTTTTTTTTTAATCAGCTTAAGTATTATTTGCAAAATTGAATTGCTGTTAGTAAGCTTAAAGAAAAACTTCTGGCTGTGGCAAAAGGAGTTAAATGACCAAAAGGAAAACCTAACTATAATTCATCCCACTACTTTCAAGGACACATTTATTTTGTGAATATGCAATAAGGTGTAAAATTTAGGTGCAAATATTCCACTTTCCCATGCAGTCCTAAATTATACGCAGGCAGAACATCTTAAACTAGTAGAAGCTCCAGCATAGAAGGCATTACTAAACCACTTTTCAGATCTCTCTCCTGGAAAGGTTCCTAATTCTCTCTCCTTCAACCATTCTGTGAAACCTCAGGGTAATGGTTTTAGAATTTGAGTACAGTGTAATAGCTCCTTCTAATGAACGGTTTGCAGCCCATAAGAAAAGGCAAGAAGAAGCAAGAAAAAGGTGATGGTGATTCTGGGAGAAAGAAAAAAAAAAAAAAAACAACTTAGGCCAGAGGGAAGGGAAATTGTTCTTATAAATTACATATTCCATTTTCATCTTAATCTGCTGGGGGTAAGTAGGGAAGGAACTTGTTTGCTTATTTCTGAGATAAGCCTTCCTGTTCTTCAGAACAAGGGAGTTTATGATGCCACTGAGCAGCCATCAAGGCTGTAGGTTATTAGAGGGCCTTTTCTTTAAGCTTAATGGAACACTGAGTCTTAGCAATAACCCGTGATTCAACTACTAAACATGAGAATAATAGCCAAAACATGTACAGGATGGAAAGCGGATGGATCAGAATTTCAAAGCAATACAGCTTCGAATAATAACAATGTCTTTGATATTTTCCTGCATTTTCATTAAACATCTGCACTAAAGAAGGCCCATGTGACTTACTGTGTCTTCCCTCATTAGAATATTCCAGAGAAGAACTACTGAACTATGAAATCCAAAAGAAAACACAGAACAGTAGGTGAGCAGAATATCTCACTTTGTATTTCTCTTTCAGCCCAGAAGAGCAAACAAGTAAAATTATCTAGCCACCTCTTGGGGTTTCAAGCACAATGCAACAGCCAGGTTGTGAAAGAATAACACAGAGCAAGAATTAAGCATCACACCACCTGATTTTATCTGCAAAGTTCTCCTTCATGAGTCAGACAACTCGAATATAAAATGATAACGTATGTCATAAGCTTCTATCTTAATTTCATATATTTAAGTAATGATAAAGTACATCTCTCATCTAAGCATTATCATCAGATGCAAAGACAGAAGAAATAATTATGAAAGCTTGTTCTATCTTCAGGTATTTTTGAAAGGGAAGTTTTGTGGTTGTTTTTTTTTTTGTTATTATATCATCATTTTTATTGTTGGAATAACCACATTCTCATTGAAAAAGAGGCCAATTTGGGCAGAGAAAAGGATTGTAAAGGCCACAACTGAATTATTGAAAAACATTGAGATTTTTGCTTATTCTGTCTTTATGAACACTACATAAATAAAGGCAGAACAGCATGCATTTTATAAAGTCTACCATAGCGTGCTTTTAAAGCTAAATAAAAAATGAATGGACACAACAATAGATTCTGACTGTGAGGAATTATATGTCAACTAGTTTTTACATCAAGCACAGATAAATTGCAAGGAAAGAACTAAAATCTGAAGAGTCCAAATCTGCAGAATATTAAATTTTACTTGAGCCAGGATTAAAGAAGGCTGTAAGAAAGCCTGATACAGGTCAACAGCTGAGCCTGATCTAGGAAATTCTCAGAAGGACATGAGCAGTGTCTGTTATGATGAAAAAGAGCTGAGGATTTCAGTCTTGTATTCATTCAGCCCCATGATTCAGATCATAAAACATGTATATTTTATTTTCATCAAGTCTTTGATTCTTAGCTGGAGGAGCCAAGAGCTAATACATCCCCATATAACATATAGCTTACTCACATTTCACAGATGCATGAAATCTTCATGAATATATTCATACCACCATTCAGAACGTAGATAGTCTTCATGATTTTAGTGAAAAAATCAAGAAGGGAAGTACCATAAATGCAGCTCTAAAGTCAAAATGAATATGCAAAAAAATCCAAGAAGACTCTAGTCATACCTCTTACTGGATTTCAGATGGAAATTGGCATAGTTTTAATTATAGATTGCCAGCCCCTTGCTGTGTTATAAAGTATCAATAGTGTATCATGAAGCACAGAGTGGAAAACTTGAACACTTAAGTACACGGTGGTATCCTTTACTCTCCTACTTGAACACATGTATATGCCCACCTCTTTGGAAAAGTTTCTCTTTTTAAACAGCAGACAACACAGACAACCAGGCAGTCTCTTTCTGTAACTATTAAAAAAGACATTCACAGTTTTAAAAGAGGGGGAAATGCAGACAGATAAAATAAGATCTACAGAGATACCACAGGGAAAACTTTTATGTATGTCATCTACAGGACATAAAACACTTCTTTATTTTATGAATCATGTAGTTAGCTTCTGAAACAAAAGAGTTTATTATACTTAGCCTGTGTTCTTTCTTTATGAGGGATTCAATTTCCAGAGCAGCAGTGACATTTTGTGCATTCAAGATACTACATAACTACATTATAGTCTTCTGGATCACTGATGCATGCAGCAAATAAAGAGGCTAAGAGTAAAAGATATTAAATTTTTATTATAACTGAAGTCTAAAACCAAATAAAATGGGACAAAGCTTCAACATTTGAGTAAGTTGTTCTTCTCCCAGTCCTGAATTGAAATTTGAATTTAAATATGCATATTTTTCGCCAAACTCTGTATAACATCTAGTATTACTGAAAGACTAAAAGAGTGAACCCTCCTCCCCATATGTGCAACACATCCAAATATGCAATATTGATCCCCTATCAATTTAAATTTATCAATCTCTCTATCCTGAAAGATCTCCTCATTGAAAAACAATATCTCACTGGCACAAAGCTGATTTTCTTTTCAACATGACCCACTCAGGAGAAATCTGCATATGACTCATCAGTTCTGGCAGTCAGGAGAAGATAATGCTTTAAATACACCAAAGCTACTCACTCTCTGGGGCTTATTAACCTGCTCCATCTCATGCAAGTCTAGCCGAAGACCTGGGTGAAAAGGATGAGCTCAAATAAATTATTCACACAGATGAGAGTACAAATATATTCTTTTCCTAACCCGTGCTGTGCTGGTTTAAAATGGTCACTCCTAGTTCACTCCAAGTATACCTAACATCCTCTCTGCTTGGGACTACAGATGTCATACAGATGCTAACTGAGGTTGCTTTGGTGAATTCTTCTTCACCTATTTCAGCCACTACAAGCCTATTATCATCTTACCCACAGTAACTACTAATTAAAAAAAGAGACTCACAAAGGCCATTCAGGGTGCTCCCACAGTTGCCTTACACTGATTCAAAATTACAGAATAAGTCTTGTGCCAAGCGCAATGAAAACATTCATTTCTTCTCTAATTTATCTCTTCTTCCAATTAAGATCCATTGACAGGGCTTGATTATCAATCGACTTTCCTGTAAGACAGGGTCCTGAAAGAAAGCAATCTAATTTCTTCATTCATGCTTTGAGGTCAATATTTTGGCAAAAGTAAAGATCCTCTCATTAAGCTCATAGTGTAAGATTTTTATTTTAATTTTAGTTCTGCAAGGAAATTAGTCACCGCACATGGTAGATTAACTGCTTCAGCTCAGCTTCTTCAGGTGCACTTGAGTTTCCACAGAACATATGAATCAAGATATAATTACTCTGCCAGCATCACTGACTGAAATTATTAGTGTTCACATTCTGCTACTCATCTGGGACAAATGGGGCGTGCTTACTATCTAGTTAAAACAGAGGAGGGAAAGGAGGGGAAAGCTAGGGAAATCCATATGTGATGAAGACTGAGAAATACTCCAGAAATTGGTCACAATGTTAAGAATCACTTCAGTGATCCGGAAAAGCTTAACAGTTTAAGCTCTGCTCTATGAGTGGTCATAGCATATTTTGATTAGGTTCTGCAGTCATTTACATGCATGAATCAGCATAATGTCATATTTAAGGAGCCATTTATTGTTGCTATTGCAATTTCTCCTAGTTGATGCATGTTGATAATAGATTTTATAGGTGAGCCCTTTATAAAGCTTACAAAACTTAACTGCAAATACTAGTAGAAAACTCTTTGATTCAGAGTTTCTCCTGTTCCTCATATTCCATCTTTTTTCTCTACTGGACTTAACAGAAAATGCCACCTCCTGTTTCTGTTGCATTCTCCTGGGAGAAGGGACTAGATTCAAACCATGTTGGACAATGTCCTAAAACCCTCACATCAGATTCCTTTGTACTTGAGTAATTACTGTATTCTACTTCCTTCTAGCTTAAAAAGCAGCAGGGCTCATTGGTGTCAGGACAACCCATAAGCAATTCGCTACTCACACTAACTGTTTAATAGTCAGAGGACACTCTACATTCAAAATCATTCTGCAGAGATTTAGAACCATTTGTTTTATTAAAACTGTATTCAAAACTAGTTATCTCACTTTACTTTCCTCTTGGACCTTCTCTAATGCTAAGCAATTCTCATCTGTCTCTCACTTTTTGTCCTGCAATGTGCTTGCATTGTCAAACTGACCTACTTCTTGCAGTAAATTTCAGCTCCAATTCTCAGGCAATTTTTATTGAAGTATCTTGTTTGCCCTGGTATAGCTATAGTTCTCTTAGGATTTATATTATGAAATTTATTTTCATGGGTTTGTGTCTAGGCTGTAAAATTCCTCACTGTGCTGAAACTTGATTATAAGCATCAAATAGGTCTATTTGCTAATATTTAAAAAGTTACATCATAGCATTTTAATGATTTTTCGTATTTCTAGATCTTTACAAGCAAGTCATTCATTTTCACAGTAAGTAGAGTCATTTTTTATATACTCCATTGAAGAGAAAAAGACCTTAGATTACCTATTCACAGTGTGTATTCGGTTTAAGGGTTTGATTTTAGAAGGTTCTAAATCCAGTTAAAGCAAAATTCTTTCTTTCAGATTATTTCTCTTCCCCTACTTTTCCATGTTAGAGTCTCTCTTCCTCATTGCTTATCACTTGGCCTCTACACTGGAGCTTTAGGCTCTCCTGTCAGCAAAGGGTCAGCAAGCCTATTTGGCCTCATTTTGGGTAATTTCCTCACCCTATCCTTGCTTTGTGATAGTACTATGCAACTGTTCTCTGGAGCAGAGTTCTAGGAGCATCTAAATGAAACTATTCAGCAAAGATTTGTTTCCTGAAATGGCATAGCCGTGACTCATTTTCTGACTGAAGGGAAAAGAAGTGGGATAAGAAGTAGATACTATGGCAGCCTAAGCAGGCACTGGATAGATTCTGTGGAAAAGAACATACATGAACAGAAATAATAATAGGGACTGCAATGCTCTTTTATTTGCTATTTAGCATTAACAGTTCAAGCCCAGTTCTTGATTGATTTGGCACTTTGTAGATTGAGTTTTCATGCCTAACTTTTGCCTGGAAACAGACACTTTTATTTATGCCTCAGAGATAACCAAACATTCCTCCTCTACATTTGCCAAGTGTATTCACTCAGAAATGCTACTAGGTACACAAGGATGAACAACAAAGTCAGAATGTGTCTCTCATGTACATTACTGCACTGCTAGTAGCACTAGCACTAGCAGAACTAGACCGTAGCACTGTAGTAGTTAATTCTTCTGATTCTTTTCAGTAGCATATTTTGTTTTACCACTTCACTTATTTTCATGTTTAAAAAAAAAAAAAAAAAACAAAAAAAAACAATATTTCAGCCCTTGAAAGACATTGCAGAATTTGATCATTTAAGCTTTTCTGGTTGTACCTATACTAGCTCAAGATATTGATCTCCCCAGTTGCTGTTTACATTGATGCTTGAGGTTACCTAACTCTGAGTCAATGGTGTTTCATTTGAGGCTTGATGTGGGCAACTATCAGGGCAGCCTGGAAGGAAAGAAACATGGAACAGAGGAGGCAATAGCATCAAAATGTAGTGGGAGCCTTGTCCAGAGCATACAGTCTGTCCCTGCCACCAGTCACTCCGTGTCACCGCTATCCACAAGCAGTGGAAGAGATGACTTCTGGAGACATGTGAGGTTACTGCATTGAAAACAAATTATTTCAAGAAAGGTCAGAAGCTGTCTGCACTGTGGGTTGACTGATCACTGTAGCATCAATGGTTGGCTTGGCAGCTCTGCCTAAAGCAAATACAACAAAATTCTAATGAAAGTTTGGGAGAAAGCTTTGATCTAATTACTATTTACCTGCAGTAAATATCCCCCTGCTTAAAACAAAGCATAAACAACATGTTTATTTACCCAGACATACATAAATGTACATAAACAGATAAAGAATATCACACCTTTCCTGGAAAGGCACACCATGCCATTTCTAAGAGAGATTTAAACTGTTTTGAATGTTTTATTTTTCTATTTAAAAAAAAAAACAAAAACAAACAAAAAAAAAAAAAACAACACAAATGGTGGAGAGGCAAATCAAGCAAACTCTCAGTAGTTCAGGATATCACTTAAACCTGGAAGAGTGTAATTATTTTTTCTTGATCTCATCTTTGTAAAACATAAGTAAAACTATCAAATATGATAAAACGTTTTGAACCCTTCTCACACCAGATCCTAGTCTCAGCCGCTTACAGTTTTAGCCCTCTGAGCTGAATATTTCTACTGTTTCTGTGAGCAAAGATTAAAATAAAGTGTATTTTGCATTTGCTAACCTAAATCCATACAAATGCTCTCCTTATAAACTTGAGCATCATATCAAACTACATAGTCTGCAGTACTGATCCTGTGGTTAACAGCTTGTCTCCCTGGAATCATAGAGTCACAGATATACTTTTACTGCTTTTGTGAGGAAAAAAAAATTTAAAGCCGAGTTATAATCATTTCACAATAAAGAAAAAAAAAATGTTAATCAACTCATCTCTAAAACAAAGTACCTAAATCTCTTACTAAATCCAGCTCAGGAGCCAATCATCCCTTTTTCTCTCAACTTCTAATGAGATCATTGAAGACACTGGCTCATCCTAAACTTATAAACAAATGTAAGTTCTTTTTCTAATAGAATTTGATCAGACAAGCAATACAGTTTGATGAACACAGCATGTACAAGTACACACTATATTGTATAAAACACATAACACCAACCCTTGCTAATGCTCAGATACACCTCTTGCAAGTGGATTCCTCTCATAAGCAGGTTCCTCACAGCGCTTGAAGCTGGGCATGCTTTCAGGGTCAGAGCTGACATTTTCTCCCTGGGACAAGCAGACAGATACTAATCTCTTAAGCTGTGCTTTGAAATTTATAGTAGGCACGACAACGTTGTACATAGCATGGACAAAGAAAAAAATTGCATATTTAAATGCACAATGCCTTCTTCTACCCTGTCAATAACTCTGCCTACAAGACATCCCATTAGATCTCTAATATAAAGAGACAAATAGGACAATTACTCCAGTGATACAGGACTGAATTCTGATATCAAAAAGTTGCTATAGGATTAAGTTCCTTGATATTACTGAAGTTACATTAACACAGAAGCAATATATTACCTAGGATATGAAAATCTACTTCTAGTGTGTAATACAACCCCCCAGCTCCACAGTGGTTAAGAGAAGCATGGCTACTTTTAATTTTATTTGAAAATTTCAGTTTGCTTTCTTTTTCCTTCCCCTTAAAAGAGTTCACCTCAGTTCATATTCTCATCTATATTTATAATTTATTCTCTGTTGACTGAGAGAAAAAGAACAAACATTAAAATTTGATATCTTTTCTCCAACTGGGAAGAAACATCTCACAACAGAATTTGCATTGTTTAGCTCTGATCATCTCCACATTTAGTTGTTCTTCCTGTCTTAAATATTGCTTCTCTTTCTTCTTTGAGAGTTGAAGAATAGCTTTCTGACAGCATTTTGATGAAGTACTGAAACATAACCCCACTTCCTGCCCTCATTCTGAACTTAAACTGCTTGCTGCTGATGTATCAAAAAATATTAAGCTTTGTCACTTGTTACTATAAGATTTACTGTCCTGCAGGGAAACCTCTGTCAGTATTACACAAGAAAGTGTGTTTTGCAAATACTGGACAGCAATGTTTTTCTTTCAAACAATTTTATTTTAGTCCAGAATAACTTGACAATAAGTAAGAATATGGTATTCATAGAGTCACACACACACAAAAAAAGCTAAGAGTGGATCAGATAATTTGAAATACAATAAATCATTTTGAAAAAAAAAAAAAAAGTTTTTTGCTTCTCATAAATATTATTTCTCTTACCTGTTAGAACTACTTACCTTCTTCGTTTAACTACATTTTATCATTTGTCTTTTGAATAAACAAAAGGATTTAAAGATAGTAGGGTAGAAAACAGTGCACAAATAGATTATATTTGCTTCAACATTGAGATTGGGTGCTACTCATCATCCCCTGTGCCCAGGACACCATACCATGTTCAAAGCTGCAGGTCTATAGGGGAAATGGGAAGTCACCAGCTTCCACCAGATTTCCACATCTGATAGTCACCCTCCCATAACTGCCTGACAGTGTTCCCCAAGTGACCTTGCCACCTAGCATTATGTGGCTATTATCTCTGCAAACTTCAGCTAAAGCCTTCTTCATATAGAAACAGCTGCTTGTTGCAGGACCAGAGAGCTTAGGGGTGGGAGAGTTATGAGAGGGAAAGCTGCTCCCCATCGTTTACTACTGAACAATTACCTTGTGTCAACAAAAAATTCTTGATATTATTAAGGAAGAAATTGCTGCTGCTTATGTAAGATATTCAAAACTGCAGAAGTCAGAAGTACAGACACACTGGCCATGAAGAAACAGCTGGCCACTGTAACCCTGTGGTCTAGAAAACATTATGTCTACTTCTGTACACATTTAAATAAATCTGGCTGATCCAGGTGAACTGAATTACCTTAAAGGCTGATTTGCTAATTGGGACTCTATGAAACCTCAATTCAGAAGCATGTAACTGTGACTAATGTTAGTTATATACGATCTTCAGCGTTATTAAGTAGAGTTGTGACAAATCATTACTGCACAGCTTTTTCAGTGTCTCTGAGTAAGACATTTGTACAAGGCTAAACTAAATGAAGTCCTACCTGTTCTGAAGTTTTCAGCAAAAGACATTAAGAAACATGTAAATCAATTCAATGAGCAATACTTGAGACAAAAATCAATCTCAGTGGAAAAGCAGAAATATCATACTTTACACAGCATTACGCAGTAATTTCATGGGCTGGTTTGTCTGTCACAGCTCTTGCTAGACAGTTCTCATACACAAGTAGACAGATGGATTGTGAAGAATTAGGAAATTTGAAGCATGTCAAAATAAAGAGACACATGGCTTTTTTTCCCCCCTTTTATTCTATCAGTTCTGTGACAGCACAAATTATCATCCCAGTGCAGCATGTAAGTGTGCTTGACTTCCATCACATTGAAAGTAAAATCTCCAGATGTGCTGTTGTGGTGCTAATTACCATGAAACAGAACGATATCCAGATCCAGAAAAGAGGGATCTTTCTCAGGAAGGAACTTTTCATGAGAAGGAGTGAGAGGCCAGTTAGATTTCAGGCCATGTTTGCCCATTCAGACTTCAGAAGTTGTATAAGCACATATGAACCCTTTTCTCACACACACACACACAAAAAAAAAAAAAAATGACAAACCTGAAACTGCAGATGCAAACTCACTTCTGTGAGTTTGAAAGCACCCTGCAAGTGATTTTCTTCAGTAACCAACAGATGATGTACATTCCATAAGATTTTGATTGCATAATACAATTTTGAGAGGCAATATACTATTGTCATACTGATAAACTGATTATGAAACCATAAAAACAATGATTCACATGCTACCAGTGCTTCCCTACCATGGAAAATGCACATGCATATCAGACAAATCTTAGAAAGCATTACATGAGAGCAGAATGAAAAATGGAACTATTGCAGTACCCGTTATAAATAAAAATGTGCAAACCAATTTGAAGATGTTTGAATTAAGAACACTAAAAATGAAATGTCCAGTGAGAAACCTCAAGAAATGCCCTTTAAAACACTCAACACTTTTTCTTGTAAAGTTTTCTGTCAAAATCCTACTATCCTATACTATTTAGTGTATGCTTTTAAGCTTTATACTATATTCTCTGTATTGTGCTATATAAATTATTTAATCATGCTTCACAAGCAGTTTTGTACACCAGCTATCCATGCGCCGTTCAGTATTTAAACCAAAAAAAAATACACTACAGAAAGATTTACCTAATCAAACAAATCAAATGCGGTTTCAAAACTGATTTTTTTCACCCTCCTCTTATAGGATTACAACAACAGCTGCTTGCATGATGGATCTACGAAGATATCCTCTGGATGAACAAAACTGCACACTAGAAATTGAAAGTTGTAAGTTACCGGAGGGAGAGGGTTGGCCATTTATTACTTGGTCCAAATTTAATCTGAGCTGCAGCCTCTGAAATAGAACTAGAGAGGTTTATCTCAGTTGAATAAGTGCGCATATACATAGAACTGAAACCTACCTCACTGAGAAATGCACACTCACACTCTAGAGCACTGATTAGGAAAGATGGGCTCTCAGGCCAACATTTATATCAGTTTATAACTTCTAATTGATAGCATCAATAAGGTGCCAGATGTTTGTCCCCAGTAAAGGACAAAAATGCACACATACTTTCAAAATTACTCTTCATAATCAAGTACTTCTTTTTTTGTAAAAGCAAACTCAATATCAGCACTTAATATAATCAGTAGCATTTCTTTTTAGTCTAGATTTCAAATTGTTTGCGGCTTTTCCCAAAATGTCATCTTATAATGATTTTTAAAAAACTCTGCCAGGTTGAGAATTATTCTGTCAACAAAAGATTTTAATATGTAAACATCTTCAGTATTTTTAATGAAAATTATTTTTTACCAGAGAGAGAGCACTGTCTGAATAGAACCTGCTTATTTATTTAGAAAATTAATAATAATGTATTTTATCTTTAAGATAGTGATTTGGCACTGTGAGCAGACATACTGGAAAGAGAAGAAGGGAGTCACTATTGACAGGGTTCCCATGAAGCACATAATAGCTACAGTCAGAATTCACCACAGTTACATCACAGTTCAGCATTCAACACGTGCAAGGGAGTCACTGGAAGGACATATTGGTTGTACACCATGGTTAACCTTCCATTACAGATGCAGTAGCAAAACAAGATGAGCCAATTTGATATGCTTGGGTTGAATAAGGCAAATATGCATTAATCTCCCATGAACATCTGTTTTAAGTTAGCCCTCTCCTTATCTACATTGCTCAGAGATTACTGAAGCACTGCAAACCCGCACACCTGTGTACGAACATTAATACAGCCATTTTCTTCTCTTTCTTGGGAAGCAGAGGCAGTAGTAGAATTTTAACTACCCCTTCCAGTGCCACCCATCACCTTATTGTTCTCAACAGTCACTTTCTGTAGAAGAACACTGTCTGGACTTCATAATCCAGCAGTACAGAGCCACTCACTAAGCTGCATGGTTGTCTTGCTTGTCCTTGGGCTTGGCAGTTTACTGCCTTTTTGGCAAACAGAAATATTGTTGATGTTGCTTGCTGCTGCTTGGCTCATTTTTTAGCTTAAACATAACAGGGCATGCAATGAATACATTTGGAGAAGTCGTTTTTTGATTTTTCAAAATAAAGTGGATATATACAGTACAGTAACAATCAAAAATAGCAACTTCATACTGAAGTCTCTTTCATACCAAATTCGTACCTGAATTTATTTACCAGGATGTAGCTGATCTGAAGTCTCCAGTCCAGTCATGTTCTAAAGCTGATTAAACTAAATGAGCATTTATCAGCTAATAGGCCAAATAGCAGGAAATGTCTGGCTCATGTCTCTCTATTCATAAGCTTTCACTATAATGAAGCTTTGTAGGAGAGAATGTTCAGTGAGAATGGGCTTGATACTATCACTGAGACTTCATCAAAATCAAGACTAGCATCAGATTAAATAAGCAATTAAAATGCTAACGCTATCAGGGATGAGAGAATACCGTGTCACTCATGTGGCCAGTCATACGTCTCCAAAAGGAAATTGCTTTTCAGACCTTCACTCACTATAAATAATTCATGTCTTCTAGGATATATATGTTCATATTTGTATCTATTGATATTAGTATCTGTTGAGCTGAATGAAAGAAATCAATAATTTTGTTCACAATTTGCCAGCTGGACAAAATTTGTAGAGTGTTACCTCTAATGAGTATTTAGATCAGTTCTACTAGCAACTGAATGATTTCCCAAAAGCAGGAACAGGCTTAACTGCTACTAAAATCCTAGAGGTTGTGCCAGGAACACTGGTACAAATGTAATCTTTGACAATTTACAAAAAAAAAAAAAAATAAAGTCTTTAGTGTATACCAGCTTTTCTCCTGTGCATCTGTAGAACTCTTGAAATTACTGATGATGCACCTGGAAAAACATTCTGGACACAGTTCTAAGACCAAAGTGCCTCATTTTTGGGCTTCTGAGTAGAAGTAAATGAGTCATTTGAGTACTCAGCATTTAGGAGTCCACATTAATCTCCTTGAAAGGGCAAAATGGAGATGAATTAGCAGGTGACAACCACAACCACAACCCCTCTGTTGGTGCCACACACACACCAGACATGATGTTTTCTTCCACAACAGAACCAATTTATTAGGTTCCCTCTCTCAGCCTCTCACCTTAGATTTTTCATTGCATATCAGCCTTTCATATTTATTTCTATTTTATAAATTGTTGCAGAGCAAGGATGAAAATCAAATTGTTAACATTTTCTTGGTTAGAAAATGTTTTCTGCAAGAAATTCTTATCCAATTTAGTCTTGAGAGAGACTGAAATTAAATAAAAATGCCATTTAAGTAAAAGGGCCATGGAAAGTGGTTGTGCTGTAATTAGTAAGATACTCCAGAGCTGCCCATCACTAAGCAGCATCCCTGACTACTAGACACACTGTGTGCCATGTGAACTGTCAGATTATCTCCAAAGTATTGGAAAATCTGGGGGGTAATTCTTATACTGTGTTTATACTACTTATATTTTAACTCCCATGGCATCAGGTTACAGAGCAGAACGGTTCATGGAAATCATCGCTGAACAACAATCATTACTTGGAAGAGATGTGCTCTGTCTTGCCACTGACTTTCTTCTGTGCTACCTACAATCTTGTTGGTTCCACCAGGAACTGACCTTTCAAATTCTTTACCTTAATTTTTAACAGTATTTTTATTCTTACTACTGTTACTAATCGTGCAAGGTAAATAGGTGCAGAAAGAAAATAATCAATTAAATTAACATATGGTCAGCAAAAAGACTTGCATAGATGTGTAAATCTATGCAATATTGATAGCCCTGAATCTAGTAGCTGACAACAGCATGTAATGTGATAAAGAAGAAATAGGCCTGATCTTTAGCTGGTGAAAGCTATTAAGACTTCATTTCTGTCAATTAAAGCACTGCAACATGCACTAAATGAGAATCTTCTTTTTTCAATTAGTTGCCTTAAATGTTCGTTCCAAGTGAACACTCTTTCTTCAGCCCCACCCTTTAAATTAGATGTAATCAGGAGAGACAGTATACGTGAGCTCCGAAGTGAAATACTTATAGGGAAAGTTCAATGCCTGTAGAAAGTGCACGTGAAAATCAGAAATTTAAGCAAGAAGACAAAGGCATAATATAAGAACTAAAGTATGAGCTGATAAAATATCCAATCCTTCACTTAAACAGAAGTAGTTATTAAACTGATATCCACTCACCTGCAGATGTAAATACACAGCTTGCAGGGAGATACATGTCTGAAGATGCAATCATGAGTGCAAGCAAAAATCTGGAAGAAAAATAAATTCCAAGACAGGAGACCATGGCCAAGATGGACAATGCATTCCTCCCTCTGCTGTTAGATGACCCTAAAAAAAAATTGAGATTTTGAGCAGACCAGGATTGTTACTCGCTCTTCTAGACTCGTGCACAAGGAAAGTGGGGCTGCTACACTGCCCTTTCACTTCCCATAGTTCTTCAACAAAACAAAAGCTGTCATATCTCTTCCATTTCAACAGGATGCCAAGAAGATGGCACCTGAGCTAGTCCTCTCCCTGCTCTAGAGTGCTTCCTGCCATAGAAACCAAGAAATCTGGAGACTCATTTGGCTCTTGAAAAGCTCAGTGCATTCACAGCAACTTTATTCATAAACAGAAAGGCAGAGTCATTATATCTCACAGGGATTCTGCTGGAATTAACCAGAGATGATTCCTTCAAAATCTAGAGCATTAGGACTTGGCCTCAATAGTACTCACTGGTGACTAACATAAAGCAATGCTAATAGCAGCGAAACAACGGTGCGACGCAGGAATTGGAAAAGAGCACAAAGAATAAGAACACTGCCCTACTATCTAATCTCTCCAGTGGATCAGCCAGAGCCATGATGATACATGCTTATATTTAGCCCATAGAATATTTTAACTTTAAATAAACAAACAAATAAATAAATAATTTGAAAAGCCTTTCCTGAAGCTATCTTATAGGCTGATAGAAGCTATTCCTACACAGAGAGATGCATCCATCCAGGCAGAGAAGAACACTTTGGCTATACATATTCCTTCACACAAATAGTCAACTGCTTTGCTCAAGTACTTCACCTTACTCCACTTCTGTAGAAGCAGATGGGAGACGATATGAAGGCTTTAAATCTGTTTCAGTGTCTGACAGTGTGATGGCCACGAGAAATTTGTCTCTGTGAAAGCAAGAGATTTTGTGACAGGAATTGCTTTGTCAGCAGAGCTGGGATCTGTATCAACCTAGTTCTCATGGCTCAGCAGACCTTCCAAATAGGAAGCTTAATGCCTGATTGGAGGTTACCCAGGTTTCTTGGCACCCTTACATGAGCTCTGATGGATGGCAATTTGGGATTTTAAATCCCCTAGCTTTAAGTTCTGCAGTGCCAGCAGGCTCTGGTGAGGATTACAATAGGGCATACCAAGATGCTACAGCCTGGCTGTGGTCTATAGTGGCAGCCAGCTGCAGCATTCCAGCATCCCTTCTTAGCAACACAAGAGCTGGCCTTGCTGTACCACCTGGGAGATCAGGTGGGACACTTATTTACACTCTTTGTCCCTTTGAGTTCCAGTATCACAGTCACGGCATGATCTTTTGGCCTAAACTTGCATCTGGCTTTCGTTCAGCAGAAAAATGATTTGCAGACAGCATCACTCTGACAATAAACCAAATCCCCATCGGGGTCCCTGTCCAGCAGACTTAAGTGAAACGTGTTTCACACTCACAGGAGAGGTAAGGCCAGGCTGTGCTCCAGTTTGGCACAGCTATTTACTCATTGGCAAGTTGCCACATGTTTCACAAGAAGTCTGTAATGATTAGCAAGAATGGTCCCTTTGGCCTTAAAAATCTGTGTCTCTATGACAACCGGAATGCTGCAGCATGATTCAGGAATCAACATCGCAACATTGAGCCATGTGTTAGCCTGATTGGTAGCACTCTCCTACAAATCACATTGCTTGTGTGGGAGATCTCAGTGAGCCCAGAGGAGCCTGAAAAGGCTGAGCTGGAGGAAAGACGAAGATTTATTTAACCAGCAACAGTACAGAAAATGGCAATTCCACCTTGACTCCATTGTTTTTACAGCTGTCTCTGCGCTTCATAGTGCAACAGACATAACACTAAATATGTATAATGCTAAAATGGAAGAGCAACAAGCTCACAGTGATACTACAGTCAATCAATAAAATATCCCACTTGAACCTCTGGATGCTTTGTTGCCGAAAGAAACAACAACTGTGTTCATATCTAAACATTCATTATTGCCTCTGTTGGCACAGAGCCGTTTGACAGGATGAGATCTGATTTATCACAGCTCCCTGTTTGAGGAATACTGCATTGATCCACAGTATGATTGCATATGAACTACCAGTGATGTAAGAACCAGCATCTCAAAAAAAGTTCTATTTTATTAAAGATGAAAACCTGTCTTAAACCCAAGCTTTCACAGACAACTTTTCCTTTACATGCCTACAGATACAAAAGGTAAAAAACTGGAAGGAAACTCAGCTCTATTCTTTTTTCAGGAGATTTGATCTTTCTGACATTTTTGAATGAGGGTAGCTTCCACCCCTCACAGTTCTCAGATTCTGCCTCATCCATAAATGAAGAGCTTCTCTCATTCACCTGTGTGTCAGATTCCCTTACTCCCTCATAACTATCAGCCATGATCCCTCGCCCCAGTGTGTGTCACTTTACATAGGCACTTCCAGCCCCAGAGAAAAAGGTTTTATCCTCTTTAACTGCTCTCTGTTTATGAGAGTATAGAGTGGAGAACTCTTCTGCTTCTGATCAAACCCTTTAGCTGCTCTAAAACACACAGCCACCCTCAAATTATGTTTGAACTTGATGCACTATGGAGAGAGGGAGGTATCTGTTCCAGAACTCAGATCAATCTAACAGCGACATCTTTTTTGAGATTATCTCGAAAATAGGGGCTCATTTAGAGGAGGGGATGATTTCTTAGGAAACATGAGTCATTATGTCTGTAATCAGAGCAGCAGCAAAAAATAGTCTCCAAACCCAGTCAAGTCATGTTTTTTTGTAGAGCTGCCATGTTGTGCTTTGAGATAATGTGATTGTCCTAGGATGTTACAAACCTGAGTACAGTTTATGTGTTTACTTGCCTTCTGCCAAGGTGTGAATTGCTGTAAAAAACAGAATCCAGGACAAACTGAAAGATTTTGGTACTCTGGGATTCATTTCAACCCATGAGAATAAATTCTTGCTCCAAATGCATCCAACTTCACAGATGCAATAAATCTTGAGAAATTTTCTGTTTGGTGCCAATTCACTCTATGTCTTCATCTGTACCTATGGCTCCTTGACATCACAGCAATACAAATAAGAAAAACATATTGCCTCAAGTCCCTATGCAGAAAGATTTCTTACCCAATCTGGCACAGCATGAGTGTGAATATGTTTATTACTGAGTAGACCATATATTCAGGTCCTCCAAGTGCCAGGAATCCAATCTGCAGAACTGCTAGCATAAGTCCATCAGATAGAATTCTTATAGAATTCTTAAAGCTTCTTCTGTTAGTTTTCTTCTACCACTTCTATCAGCTTTATCTTAAGCTATTCATCTTCTGCACAAATGCAAAGCCAAAAAAAAAAAAAGTGCTAAAGCAGACTGCACAAAGAAGTATTATTCCTTATGAGCAAACCACAGTGCATAGGAAATTTCAAGAACATACTGAGAATTTCAGTTTTGTTTGAGAAGTTCATTGAAAAATAATATTAGTATGAATGAATTTATCTTTTCTGGCAATCAGCAGCCTTTGAAACAGCAGCTCTAGGCTTTCCTGACCACCGAGTCTCATCTGCCTGGTCATGCAAGGATCACCTCCTTAGACAGGTGCACATTTCTCTCCCTCAGTCTTAGCAATATCTGTTAACACTGAAGTCCAAGACTGTTTTGCACTGTATTGCTCATTACCGTGCAGCTGGAAATGGAGTTAAGGCAATGATTCATTTCATAGTAGACAATGGATGCCAGGATCTGGTCTGCTTATGGATGGGAAAACTGAAAGGCTGCACAATTACTCTAAATATAGATTTGAGCAAATGAAGCAGCACCTAAACACTGCTGAATTGTTGGCCAGTATACCTATTCCCACCTAGCAATTTTGGCTAAAATCACCAAAGGCTAACATTTAATTTAGAATACGTGGCCAGTCTCCTCAGTAAACTCTCTCCATTCTCACTCATTGATATTCTGTAAGTGCCTATGAACTCTAAATTGCCTACAGGGAGCTCTTCCTGAAAAAACACGTGGTTGTTTAACACATTATCATTTCTCATCCAAACCAGACAGAGCACAACAACCTTACTTGAATTCACATTTAAGGTCAATGCAACAGAACCCTCAATTTGAATATTTCACACGCTAGCTTGGGCTGCAATTTGTATTAACAAGAAGAGGCGCACAGAAATTTGTTCAGAGTCCATTGATTACAAGATCTTGAGCCTTCTCTCTCTCTGGAGCACCCGCCCCTCATCATCACCCCACATTAACCTACCAATGAGCCACACACCTGCCTCCGCACACAGCTGAATATACTAAGAAGGTTTTCACATCACCATGTAGGAGAGTCTGCTCCTTTACTTCTAAGTAGAGAAAAATTACTGCATATTTTGTAAACATTTTCTTAGCAATAACAAAACCTTGTTAATTTTGTACTACAGTTTTGCTATTTGCTATTTTTCTCCCTATTGTTGCTAGCACAAATTCAGTCTCTGCAATACAGGCAGCCTTTGAAATGCCTGTAATTTGCACTCCTGAGCTTTGCTGTGAACTGCAGTACATGTAAGGTGCTTGACATGACACTGGTTTATCTCCATGCCTCAGTGGGGTAAATGTCCTCAGGAGAAGACAATGTCATACGTGTTTCTTAACTAATGAGAGCTTTCTTTAGAACCAAGACCAGAATTCAGTCCCCCCCCATTACAGCTATAAATCTATTTATCAAGAACAGATCTGGATATACTTTCCCTTGAAGGGGACAAAAGTAGTGCACGAGAATGTAAGGTGTACTTGCAGGAGTCATGCTGGCATAAGTGAAAACATGCAGTGTTGCAGTTCAAATAGAGGCCCTGCTGCCTTCAGCAAGAGCAGGTTGTGGCCTGACACAGCAGAGTGCAAAACAGATGGACATGAACTTCACATGGCTTCTTTGTGGAGCACATCAGCTGCACCTAAATTTGGGAGAATCTGCCTGGCAACAAAACAGGAGTACTCAGAAGTAGATCTTAATTAACCAAGCGCTCAAGGGCAAGATGTGTTTACCATATGAGCACACAAAACTATGTACCATGCAGTATTGACTGAACTAAATTAACTGAACACGAAGCAGCGGGATCTGTGTTGCTAATGTTTACATAATGTGCAAATAAATATCGTTGTTCTCTTTTTAACTTTGTGAAGCAACACAAGTCAGAAAAGCACATCCCAGATTATGGTTCAGAAGGACATAGCCACACACTATGTAGGGAGTTCCAGATGAGAAAGGAAGAGCAGCAAAGCAAGGGGTGGAAAGACAAAAACTCTACACAAAACATGCTCCATTGAACACAGGTTATCCTCATCTGGTTAGTGTGAAGCTGTGGAAACCCCTTCAGATAGCAAAGGAAGTGTTGTTCACTCTTGACAAACTGAGCAATCCCATCCATAACTCCCAGGTGCATTGCTGCTGAAGCTAAATTACTAGCTCAGAAGATAGCTAAAAGTATGTAGAAATTAATGTCTGAAGGCTGTACTTATCAGGGTTAACTGGTAAAAAGCAAGTGGATATATGTATGTATTATATGTACAATTACACAATTATCCAGTCTGTACAAGTAGACACTGCCCAATCGTTAATTAATCTGGAACATATATATTGTACATTTGCTTAATTTAAGTAGTTTAAAAAGAAATACAATTGTTGCTAGTTTTGAGAGAGTAAGTCATCAAAATGCCTCAAGTCACATCACACACTCTGTTTGCTAAATTATTCAGATATAGAAAACCAAGTTTTTGGTGTCATTTTGGCTGCTGTGTTACCGTGGACAGGTTATTTATTACTTCACAAAATGCGTGGGCAGGATCAAGATTTCCCATTCACAATATAATTTATGCTAGTTATACGAAGATTTGTAGAGTTAGAGGCTCTAAACATTAAGCTAAAAATCATCACTCTATTGATGAATTAAAAAGATGAGTTGTAAAGGTGAGAGACATGAGAGACACCGGACAGACCGATCTGAAAGTGGTGGAACATATCACGATGCTTAATGTCTGTACTGACATGGAAAATCTGTCTTGCCAGGAATCACCTTGTCTCTGACAGTGGCCAATAACACATCTACGAAGTGAGAACAGAAATTTCTCCAATCTGTTATTTCAAGTCAGAAATACTAGCATTATAATTAATAACCTACAGAGATTTTTATGAATATATGATCACTTCTGGACAAACATAAACTTTGAGCAGCACATCACCTCATGCAATGAGTTTTGCAGTGCGTCTGCACATTGCTTTTCCCTTTATTTTTCCGAATCAGCCTTCAGGCAATTCCATTTGTTATCTTCTTGGTCCAGAGGTGTAAGAGATTGCAAATAATAATTTCCTGTTCTACTGTGCTAACTTACAAATCTGTAAGCTACCATCACAACATTCTCTCATTCCACTCATACATGCCCCACACTGAAGAATCAAGACTGAGTCAGTCCTCCTTCCCATGAATCCAAGTCTGTCCTCAGTCATGCTAGTGGCCCTTCTTTGCATCAAACAGTCATGCTAGTGGCCCTTCTTTGCATCAAATTTAATGCACCCATTTTTAAGAAAGAATGAACTGCATTTAATAGTCAAGATATAGCACAAAGCGGATTAGAAAGCACACGAAAGTGTAAACAAAAAATCTTGCATTTCCTCTCCATGTCTTTCCTAGTAATTCTGGGGTTTGATTGTTTATAGCTAATGAGAATTAAATTTGTAGTACAAGTCTGACTACCTGTAGGACTCTTCCAGAAAACTTGACAAAGCTCTGAAACATTTCCATCTATTGGGACTGCAGTAACACAGAGGAGCCCTGCTGCGTTAGCCATTAAAGGGATATTAAGCAAAAAACAAACAATTCTTCTCCAAAAGGATTTTCAATCTTGTATCAAGTCTCAATGGCAAATGAGATGTAAAACATTAAAGGGAAAAAAAAAAAAAAAGATAGCAAATAGCAGTGAATCAGTGTTAAAGGTTTGCTAAGAGACACAAGGCTATAATTCCCTTCCTGAACTAGATTACGATTCTGCAAGAGTGACTTTATACAGTAATAACATTTATTTTATGCTTCTAGCGGATGGGAAGCAGTGTCTCCAACCAGGATGGAAGAGATTCTCCCATATGTTAAATTTATTTTCACTTGAGAAACCCTCTTAAATAACTGACAATTTGTAGTACTGCAATCTAACCAACTATTCATTTGGGTCAGTACTTGTTAGGCTAAATTCTGACTCATGTCCCTGGTTACAATCTGCCATCTGCCTATAGAAAGTAGAAGGCTGCCTTCCCTCAGATCAGCTTTTATTCCTCAGTGAATCTCACAGGAAAAAAAAAATCAGCTATAAACATCCACTCTAATACAGGAACAGGAAGCCATTTCAAGCAATTCTACCGCTCAGATATTAACTGGTAATACTGCTTTCCAAAGGTGATCTTCAGATATATGGTGCTGCAATTCCATGCTGGGTTTAGGTTAAAACTATCAATTTACCATTGTTTGGATTTTCTGCACAGTGTGCAGAAAAAAATGCTTTATCTTCTTTAACATAGTCATAGGAATACTAATAATATGAAACAAGAAATATCATACTCTAAAAATGCATTCAGCAACCACTACCAAGTTGTAAGAAAAGAAATGATTCAGTAGTGGTAGAAGGGTGGGTTCTCCCTTACAGAAGACTGAAGGCTTAGGGCTCACAGCCTAGAATATTCTTTGGAAATGAGCTATTAGAGTCAGATCCCTAAGGAAGAGATCCTGTTGCCTGCTGTTTCAGAGCTACATTCCCTGGAGAATCAGACAGAAAAAGTGTCTCCATTTGTACAGCGCTGGGGAATTTGGTGATATGAGTACAACTATGATTTTATTTGTGAAGTTAATGTAATATAAATCTTTATTTATCCCAGAGGTATTTGAGAGGTAACAGTTGGAGTAGAAAATAGAACAGCCTGGTGACATTAACAAGTAATACACCGTTAACCTCTGCTTTATCACAGTGTCAGCAACATTTCTAAAACTTCTTTTCCGCAATCAGCAAGATTTATATATAATCTACTTATTGCCGTGCTTGAATCCAGTTACTTTCTAGACTTGTGGTACTTCTGCTTAAGTGTTTTCACTCAAGCTCTCAGCTGCTGGTTGAGAAGCAAACAAAATGAAGCATTGACACACGAAGGACTGCATTACCATTCCTAGACATTATTTTCTAGGAAGCAGAAGTTTAATATCTGGAGTTGAGCAATAGAACATATTTTCACAGAATCATAAAATCTTCTGAATTGAAAGACACCCTTAAAGGCCATCCAGTCCAACTCCCCTGTAGTGAACAGGGACACCTACAGCTATGTGAGGTTGCTCAGAGCTTCATCCAACCTGACCTTGAACGTCTTGCAGGATGGAGCACACACCTCCTCTCTGGGCAACCTGTTCCAGTGCCTTACTGCCCTTACTGTAAAAAACTTCCCCCTTATATCCAACAAAAATCTCCATTCTTTGAGTTTGAAACCAAACTGTTTGTCCTACTGCTAAAGAGTCTGTTCCCTTCTTTCTTGTATTGAAAGGTTCCTATCCTGTCTCTCCAGATGTTATTTAAACCACACCCCAGCATAGCTGGCATTTTAGTGGTTTTGAAGAATCTAGCAAGCAAACAAAGGCTTAAACAAATAATTTTCACAGAAACATTTTTTAATAATAGGAAAAAAAAAAAAAAAAAAAAGACAAACAAACAAAAAGCCGTCATCATCTGTGATTAACGAGGAGACCAAGGCGGGAGGGCCGTGGGGAGCTGCGGAGGAACCGCGGGCAGAGGCAGCGCTCCGCGGTGAGCGGGCTCCCTCTAGTGGTCATTGGGGAGCCTCGGCGGCCCCGCTCTGGGGGAATGCACTGCACTGAATGAGATCAACCTGTGCCGGTAGGGCAATTCAGTGGGATTCATTTCGCGCTCTGCATTTGTGAGATTATTTTATACCTGTACCTGCAGCCTTCAAGCCTCGCATCCGTTAGCCAGAATAAGACAGGAGAGCAATGATTCTCACACACCTGGAGAAAAATGCAATGCACATAGTGAAAGGCATTAAAGATCATAGGGCATCAGAGACAAAACTGGCAGGAAGAGTTCCTGCTGGATTCTTTATCGTAGAATCATAGCATTACTCTTCTAAATGCAACCATGAATGAACTGAATGCCCCTGAATGAAAATTATCACTGACTCTTCCTCCTAATTTCCCAAGCTCTAACTGGAGAAAATTCAGTGGACAAATCAGCACGTTAGAAGCATTCCAGATTCATTTTTGCACTGTTTGGAAGTTTGTAAAGTTGAAAGGCATGGCCTGCCATCAGGGTTGGTCTGTGAGCAGCTAAAATCTTCCATGCGAGGCTTCTGGTACTGGTCCACAGAGTTTACAGCTTTGTAACTCTACCACAGCAGCAGCAGCAATTTAGCCAGAGGCACTGAAGTTGCCTATCCAAGGGAAATGAGAAGCACATGTGCCTCTGTTACAACCTCTGGTAAACTTTTTTTGCAGAAGACCAGCAACACTACACACTGCACTGGCAACATGGTGCAGTCCTTAAGTAGCAAGGCAGATCTGTTTTTCACTGTTGAGATCTGCCCTCTGATATTTCTAGTGTTTATTTGGTATTGGTTTGGCCTTAACAAGTAAATAGAAGTTCGCCCTTCAGGGAAAGGAACAAAGCCATAGCTTTCTGAGCACTGGAGGCTGCTCTACCCTCAGCCAGTGCATCCTGAGACCTGACAAGAGGCAGAAATGGGGGAGAAATTGGAGGGAGCAGTGTGGAAAGGGGGATAGTACAAGGTAGAAGAATCAAGTTCATCACCTTCCTCCACGCCCTGAAGCTAATCCTTTGATTCTCACATCTAAATCTTGCCCTGGCTCTCTGAAGCAAGTACCCATGAAATTTTGGGTTGTTCCTGCACCCTTCTTCCTAGCACTGGCTCCTAAAGATGAAATAGTAACTATGCCTGTTAGCTCACATACAGAAAGTCTGTGTGGTACCAAGGTGACAGATAGTCAATATGCTTTCAGCAGGAGATGATAGCTTGCCATTTCCTCTATTGCACAGGGTCTTGGGAAATATTCAAGAGACATTCTTAAAATAAAGATTTGCATGAAAATGAAGTTAAGAGTTCTCTGGCATTTTTAAGCAGACTTGGCATCACATCCAACACCAGGCTTGTCCTGGCCTCGTGGTGTGTGGGCCTTGTCACTGAAACCCCACACCTAGCAGCTGTCCTGAACACTGTCAATGAGGAGAGTCTGGGTTTCTGCCAGACAGCACCAAAAAGCCAACCAGCAGTGAGGACCTGATATGGGTTACTGCAAATCAATTATCATAAGCAATGGGTAGCACTGAAAGTTTAAGTAAACAGCAGTAATCTGTATTACATGTATTGGCAAATAGTTTCATCAGCATGCTATGGAACACCTCACAAATAAGATTGAACCTTGTTCAATCCACTGTAGTGTGTTTGCATCAGAAGTTGCTGTTCACTCAGTGGTCCATCCTTCCCAGCAGCAAGGTTTGTCTCCTCCAGCTGTCCCCAGGGTAGCTACAGATCTGGTTTGCATGTGGTCAACCTTCTGGAGATGAGGAACTACCACAGGAAAAGTCATCTCCAGTCTGATTTCTCTAGCTAGAAGAGACATCACCAGTATGCATGTGGTCAAGTTCCTAACTCTGCAGAGGCTTCTGGTGCTACAGTTTGTGCCACTGTCACATTTTCTAAAACTCTGAGTTCAAACTCCTCCATTTAATCTGTGTTATATGATTTAAACCTGATTACAACTCACACCTGAAGGAAAAGTCTAAAATTAGATGAGATGGTTTTCTCTCCTTCAGTAGAAATCTGTTCTAAACGTCATCAACTGGGAGATTTTAAAATTCAGTCACTACTGAGCTTGATTGAAACATATTTCAAAATGCTAACAATGGCAGAAAGGCAGATTAATTTTTAATTAAATGAAAAACAGTCATCACTGTTAAAAGAGACGAAATGTACTAGTTTTTAAATAGATAGGAAATACTGTATGTTAACTGCAGATCAGTGATGGCATGGTCTCGTTAAAATATAAAATGCTGTACGAACTCCAAGGGGGTAACTACAGCTCAGACAGAGTCAGAGTAGAGTACAGGTTTCTGAATTCTTCTGGAATCATCTTTTCTGGTCTAAAACTGCTAGATCAGGTACTAGGTCAGGTTGCCCAGGGCCCCATCCATCCTGGCCTTAATCACCTCCAGGAATGGGACATCCACAACCTCTCTTAGCATCCTGTTCCAGCACCTCACCACCTTCTTAGTGAAAAACTTCACCCTGACATCTAATTTAAATCTTCCCTCTGTTAGTTTAAAAACATCCCCCCTTGTCCTATCACTATCTGTCCATGTAAGCAGTTCCCGCCTGTTTATAGTCTCCTGCATATAATCTGTTTATAATCCTGTTGATAATTTCCCTTTAAATACTACTTTTAAAACTCCTCTTAAAGCCTGTAGTGAGGTTTCCCCCCCTCTTCTCCAGACTGAATAAGCCCAGCTCCTTCAGCTTGTCTTTACAGGAGTGATACTCCAGCCCTTTGATCATCTTCTCTGGACCCTCTCCAAAAGCTCAACAACTTCACTGTGTTGGAGGCCCCAGACCTGGGTGCAATATTCAGGGTCTCACAAAGGCAGAGCAGGGAAGGATGATCACCTCACTCACTCTGTTGGCCAGCGCTCTTCTAATGCAGCTCAGGATACCATTGGCTTTCTAGGATGCAAGTGCACACTGCTGGCTCATGTTAAGTTTTTCATCTACCAGGACTCCTAAGTCCTTCTCAGCAGAGAAGGACTCTCAAGGAGTTCTTCTCTCAGTTTGCATACGTATCCGGGATTACTCTGATCCAAGTGCAAAAACCTCGCACTTTACTTTGTCAAATCTCATTAAATTCACACAGGTCCAACTTTTGAGGTTATCAAGGTCCCTCTGGATGGCATCCCTTCCTTCTGCCGTATCAGCTGAGCCACTCAACTTGCCATCATAACAAACTTGCTGAAAGTGCACTTGATCTAATAATCTATGTTACTGATAAAGAACTTAAAGAGAACTGGTCCCAAGACAGACCCCTGGAGGACACCACTCATCAGCCTCCATCTGGATGTAGAGCCATTGACTACAACCCTCCTGCTGCGACATTCTCACCAGTTCCTTATCCACTGAATAGTCTACCCTTCAAATCCATCTGTCTCCCATTTAGAGATAAGGATGTGGCAGGAGACACATCAAAGACCTTACAGAAGTCCAAATAGATAACACTGATTGCCTTCCCTTTTCCACCAGTGCCATCACTCCATCACAGAAGGCCACCATATTTGTCAGGCACAGCTTTCCCTTGGTGAAGCCGTGCTGGCTGTCGTGGATCACCTGCTTGTCCCTCATGTGCCTTAACATGTCTTCCAGGAGGATCTGTTCCATGATCTTCTGAGGGAGAGAGATGAGGCTCACCAGCCTGAAGATTAAGATTAAAGACTTTTTTGGCTAGATCTAAATTTCTTCCCTGTTATCTCTCTTGTCTTTTTCCATGCTCAGAAGTTTCCCGTGGGCACAAAGAAGGCAGTGGCTCCTGCAGAGCAGAAATTTCATACATGAAACTGAACTCCTTACCATGAGCAGCTTCTTCCACTTCAAACACAACTATTTAAGCTAAGTAATAAACCTAAGAGAAAAATCAATAGCCAAACTATGTCTCTGTTTTAGATGGATACACTACTGATGATATTGAATTTTACTGGAATGGAGAGTCTGCAGTAACTGGAGTTAGTAACATTGAGCTCCCACAATTTTCTATCGTTGATTATAAGATGGTATCAAAGAGAGCGGAGTTCACAACAGGTAAGCATCAGCTAGTTTACAAAGCTTCTCCCAGATAGCAACGTCTAACTTTTCTTAGGCATCACTCGTTATTTGGCTTCATTCTTTCAGGAGCGTATCCTCGGTTATCACTTAGCTTCCGGCTTAAGAGAAATATTGGTTACTTCATTCTGCAAACATATATGCCTTCCACGTTGATCACAGTTCTGTCATGGGTATCTTTTTGGATCAATTATGATGCCTCTGCAGCCAGAGTTGCTCTTGGTAAGCTATTTTGTAAATCACTACAGTATACTTTTCAAATCATAATGCCAGGTAACCATTTTGTCCTACCTCTATTTTGACCTGTCACTCTTGGGCCTCTATTTTGACACCCGTCAACTAATCACATTTGTGTCTAGAGCTATTATCTAGATGCATTAACAAAATGTGATTAGAGCAGACTAAAAAATAATTTCATCCAGCTAAAAACAACAAAAATATATACACTAAAATGCATAACACAGTCATGCTGTGAAAGGCTTTAATTCAGAGCATTCCTTTAATAGCAAAAGTTGTATTAACACAAGCATTTCACTTTCTCTTTACCAAAGATCATTTTACTATAAAGCCACACTACCTTCTTTCAATTCTATGCTTGCACTCTTAAGTTAGTTACTTAATCCCTTTTCCTAGGACAATGTAATCTAGTCTTTGGGCCAAGCAGAGCTACTGCCATAAGAAAATGAAGAATTATTTCTTCACATAGTGGTTGACTTTGCTATCCAAGTCATCTAGCACTACAATATAAATACATTGTGTCTTCAACACTGACATCTGAATTCTTTGTTTATGCTACATAGGATCAGAAAGATACATAAGGTAAGGAAGGGCAAGTTCCCACCAGTGACATCTATCTTTTCAGTTCTGGGAAAAGCATTCCCTTAGATGTTAAGGATCTGATCACATAATTAAGCTATCAGCATTACAAGTGCATGGTGGGCAACACTGTTATTCTCATATCTTCTTCACCATTTTTTCCCACCAATATCCACTTCTTTCTTTTGCAGGAATCACAACTGTGCTGACCATGACCACCATCAGCACCCACCTTAGGGAGACACTGCCAAAGATTCCCTATGTCAAGGCAATTGATGTTTACCTGATGGGATGCTTTGTGTTTGTGTTTCTGGCCTTGCTGGAATATGCTTTTGTAAACTATATATTCTTCGGGAAAGGACCCCAGCGTCAAAAAAAGGCAGCAGGCAGAGAGACAGGCAAGAAGAGCAGCCTGGAAACACATAGGGTCCAGGTAAAATGTTCAAGCTAACATTTCAAACCTGACTTTTGCTGTGACAGTATTGTTGAATATGATGATAGAAATGCAGTTGTAACATCCATGCAAAAGCAGTTAAAATTGCCTAGAGAAAAAATATTTTAAAGGACATCGCAGCATGTTTGTTTCAGTCTTCAATTGAAAACAGAGTAAGAAACTACAGAATATGTAAATGACTATTCAGAACATGCAGGTCTTTGCAGCACAGAAAAAACAAAAGGAGTACAAGAATGTCAAACATTTACAACTTCAACTGTAAAGATGGACTCAGCTATGGAAGGTGGTACAGAATAAACATTTGTTATACCATTCCCTTTTATACACTAAAAGATCACCAAAAAGTAGAAAGCAAAGATAGATTCTGTTTCTTCAATAATTCTCAAACATAGCCTACACCAATGAATTCTCAGGAATTCAAGGAGAACTCTGCCAGACTATAACAGCTCTCACAGATGTTAGGATTTTTTTCCTCAGACTAAATTCAAGCAGATCACATCTGCTCTTCCATGTATATAAACTAAAAAAGAAAAGAAAACAAACAAAAAAAAAAACAACCTGATATTTTCTTTACAGGAAAATTTTAAATTTTCCAGTATGTCACTGAACACTTGCAGACTTCTGTAAACCTATTCCAGTTTCACCCAAATTTCAGAAATAAACTTTTCCTTAATTACATTTGACCTAGTCTGACTCAGTGAAAAATACATATTGTAGTGAACCAAAAAAAATTCTTTCTACTCTCTGATTTTTGACTACATATTCCATCAGGATGGATCCCATCCAAGCTATCTCATATGCTTCTGTGCAGTTGTTGAGGTCATCACTTTTGGATGAAATATTTGAGTTCTCTGTTTAGAGCAAATAATAAGACCAACATAAAACGCTTTTACCAGATTACTGTAATTTTACACTTATGTCAAGAAGTGCATTTCTGAAATTCTGATGTTTTCTTAGTCCTGGAATTGTGTGTCTACCTGGATTTTCTGTGTTCTTGCAGTCACACCACAGCAGCTAAGCACCATGCTATCAGTCCCAGCAAAATCATGAGCTCATTAAAAGTCCTTACCTTCATTTGCCTCCTGGTCCAGTACACAAGATGCTCTATTACAACAGTTGCAAAATTCAGCTCAGGTTTGTAGCAGTCTCTAAGGCCACAGAATATTATCCTGCACCAAGCTGAGGAAATATGGATCATTATTTCCATTATGGATTGTTCTGTGCAGATACTGTCAATTTGTTTCTATGGAAAACAAGGAAGAAGAAAAACAAGATCCACAAACTGGAACCAGTCTCTTTCACAGCTCCTAGGCTAACCCAGCCTGGGTGAAACAAAGCACAAGTGTTCACAATGAAGAGTGATGTGTTGGCAATGCACACACCTGAGTTGGGATAAGAGAGTCAAAGCACAGGTGAGCACTTTTCCTTTGTATATGGTTAGCTCATTTGAATCACAAAATGCTCTAGCTCATAAAGAAGCGCATTTTTCTAGATGTTGTGCTGGTAGAGATTATACCAAGAATGGGATGGGGTAGATTTGCAAATTGTCAAACATATGCCAGAATTTTTCTGAAATCAAATGTGAAGTATGGACATTTTGTACCGTAATTCAGTAGTGTTGACTCTTTAGGGTGCAATTCCATTCTGATACTGAGAACGAGCAGACTGCTTTCTGTCTGTATACTGCAGGTTTGACAATTTATATGTCAAACACATACAGAAATACACATATGCAGATACAGGCATGTGAACAGATACTAGGGGGGTAAGTTATTCCACTGGGAGACACCAATATGTGGCCTTGTGAGCACTCACTTTATTTAGCAATGCTGATGTTCAACAGCAGTACTTCTGGTTTTGGCAGGCAGAATGTACGTGGTTGGAGCCAGAAGGACACAGTAAGCTTGTCTGATCCAGGTGAAGACAGTTCTCAGCTGCTCTCCATCAGCTTTTGAGATTTTTCAGTGATATTACGATGATCTGTACCAGAGCAGGGCAGAGCCTCTTCTGAACTCAAAAGAAGTACAGTTGCAAGTATGCACAGCTATGGGATATTTATCCCCTTTTGCTCTTAACTCGCATTGCATATACGGGCAGGGACCTATAACTAACAAAAGGTAGTAACTGTGGTTCCTGTCTTTGTGCTAGGTGAAGATACTGTTTGCACCTGACATGCAACTCTCCCAGCTTGACTTCCTTCACCAGATAATCAAAACACTAACCAAAATGTGAGGAAAAGAGGAAACTGATCTGGACATTAGCACAGAAAAGATCACTGAGTAACTGATATCATCCTGCTGTTCTGCACTATAAACTGAAGAAAGTGAAAATAAGGCCACTCTAGTTTTACAATACATATCATTTTATATTTTAATACACAGGGGAAAATGTATTAAACAAGCTTTCTGTTTCTCTGAATAAAATGTAAAAACTGATTCTATCTCCTTGTCTGTTTGTCAAAGGAAGATGTCACAGAGGAAATCAACGTAATTATGGATAAATAGGACGCATCTCTGATCAGATTGGTAACATTATCTGTGAGTCTCTAGCATAGCCCTTCTCTGCAATACTACTGCCAGCACACTAGCCTGAATTCCATGCTAAATTAGTACAGATTAAACATTACAGATATTTCAGGAAGTCGCATTTATGCACGCTTTCAAATGGCAAAAACTACGTGATTTTTGATGCCCCTGGCATTTGTAAGGCTCTTTGCTTCAAACTGCAAAGCTTGCAATTCAAAGTCTGAATTGCTTCATGATATATACAACTCATGCCACCTAAAATGATTTAAATAAAACCCATTAAAAAAAAAAAAAAGGAATAATTCATAACAGTTAGTTTAGGAACTCATACATTGCTTGGTTTGTAATAAACTGTCAGTGCATATTAATTTGAGAAAAATCTCTGTGAATCAATTTAAATTGTAAACACTTATGTGCTGTCTTCACAAGAGAGAAGTAATAATACTGCCTAACGATGCTTGCACTGCTGTCACCACTGTTACAGCACTAAAGTAAACTAGCTTACACATTAGATTATGCAATCAAAGACAGCTCAGGTAGCTATTTGGTAAAACTGAGGAGAAAAGGTTGACCCATCAAAAACTTCTGAGAATTAAAAAAAAATCTAATTTTACACAGCAATCTGAGACCTTTGCTTTTTCCACAGAAAATGTCAGAATTTGAGAGTCGTTTATAGTCATTTATGGTTAAAGGATTCCTCTAGAATAGGAAACCCTAGCTTAGAGAGTCTTCCTGCTTAATAGACTTGACTCATATCTCAAATGAATACTGCAACCACACGGGTCTGGGACCAGCTGGCCTCCCTACCCCAGAATATGCAAGGTGGTGGGAACTGTGACATTCCCAGTGATTGCTCATTTCACAGTGTTGTAAAGAATCAGTTGCTAAACCTGAATGAGTGAATGTTATGTCTGTGGCAGCTTCATTCCTCCTTTTAGAAAGCTCTTTACAGATATCTCCCTCACTTCTTCATTTTCAGTGAGCAAGGACTTAGAGTGGCACATCTCATGCTGCCTTCCAGCTGTCTTCCACCACAGTTCTTGAGGACTGTGTGCTCAACTTGGAGTTTTCCTTGAATGTGCTTCAAAATTTCTGTAGGTTACACCAATCCCTAGCTCTTCTACTTCTTGCTAAAATGGTAAAGACCAGAGCATGAACAGAGTGAGGCATATCACGGAGGTGTTTCACTGGCTACATATTGGCAACAGGTGATTTTTATTTTTTTTTTCCTTTGTATGAACATATTTGCACTCAGTCTTGGTTTTGACTTTGGTGTATTTGGGGCAGGCACAAGGCCACAGCTTACAAAAGCAAATGTAACATGCAAGTGTCAAGACCAAGTTTTAAAAGTTTCATGTAAGAGGTCTGTTTTCTGTTGTGTATTCTCTTTCTGTGAGCTAAAGTGGAAGTTTAAATATCTGGGAATTTGAAATATCTTAGAAATCTTCACGAGTTTTTACTATAAACATGTAGTAAAGATCTTCATCCAAAGATGAGTGAAAAAGTAAACCCTTTGTAGTAATGCAACCATTTATGTTCAGTCACTTGCACATGAAAAAAAGCATTGATATTGAAACACAGCTTGTGCCAGCCACGTACATGCCAGTTGCAGTTTCCAGTTCTTTTCTCAAGCACATAGAACAATGTAATAAACAACAGCACAAATAAACACAATTGAAATAACAACTTCTGATAACAACATAAAAAAATGCAACTGCATGTAAGATTTCCTTGAGTAAAATGGATTTTTAGTCTGTTTGCAGATGAGCAAATTAATGGTATGCTGTGGGGAGCAGAGATTTCCATCTCTACAACAGATTCATTCTCCAGAATTAATCTTCATCACAAGCTTTATACAATAACTGGTATAATGCTCATATACCTACATGTTCTTCATATGAACAACTTACCATTACAAAAACTCTTTCTGAAGCTAACCTACAGCACTAAAACTGTATAAAAATGACAGAGATTGAAACATTTTATTTTCACCATCCATCTGTGAGACAGCACGGGCTGGCTGAGGAACCTATCCTAACTGATATTCCTTCCTTGGCGCAGGTTGAGCCCCACGGAGACATGCTGCTTAGCACACTCAGCATAAGAAATGATGTCAGCAGCTCGGATGTGTTCTTTAGCCGCCGTGTTGCCCAAGGCCCTATGTTCCCCAAGGCCCACACATCTGACGGTGCTGGCCAGCAACACAGAAGGGCCCTCTCTGGTAGGGCACCCTACAGCAGGAGTGCACTGGACAGGCGTAGGCTTCATCAGAAAGGGCACTTGCGAAGGAGGGCATCCCAGATCAGAGTCAAGATACCGGACTTGACTGATGTCAACTCCATAGACAAGTGGTCCAGGATGGTCTTTCCCGTCACATTTATTCTTTTCAATGTTGTTTACTGGCTGTATTATGTACAGTAATGTATGCAATAATGTTGCTGTACACTAATGTATTGAGGCTTGTTTCTTTTCCGTCTCAGTTTCGCTATGAATAACTGCAATAAACATAACGTGAGATTTTCAAGGTAAGGTACCTATCCAATGAATACCTCTAGATCTAGGCTTTCAAAGCAAACTCTCAAATAAATGAAAAAGCACCCATACTCACACATTCTGATTGGAATATTACTAAATTCCTTAATTTCTACAGTATGCATCACTCACAACTTTCCAGCATTTGCTTTTGTCTTTTTTAAGTGGAATAAAATTTAGCCACATACTATAATCCCCTGGCAACATATTTCCAAACAAGATAGTAAAATCACTCAGAGTAGTCATCATGTCACAGTATTTAAGTATTAAAAGTGTAAAGAAACCAGAAGAAATAATTTTTGCAAGATTATAACTGTTGCATCAACACACAATTTCAAAATAGTTCTACTAAAAGTGTTTTCATGTATGAGATATCATTCAAGGAGATATAAGCCAACTAATACTTCAGCGAGGCCAAGATCTTCAAAGGAAAGAAAGGGAAGTGGAGACAAACTCCACTGAGTTTCCAGCCATGGAATCAGAGGTTTGGACCTAACTAGAATTTTGTTATTTCCACAAAGTAGCAAAGTTGAAATTGATAAGAAAACTATGCCATCTGCAATTTTGTATTAAAATCAGAAAATGTCTTAATTCCTGCAAGCAATTGCTACAGGATACCCCAGACCCAAAGCAGACTGTTTTCTTGGCTCTCAGATTTCCTGTATCCAGTAATTGCAACACATCTTCCCAGGAGCTAGCAGAGATCTGGGAATAGATCAAGCAAGAGTTCTGCACACAGGGTCCTACAGATTTCCTGACTCTGATGAAGAACAGAAGACATAGCCAAGCCTCAAGGCATACTAGTGGTGCTGGATACATGGCTCTTCCCACTCTCAGAGCTCAGATTAGGCCAACACCACTGCATGTTGCCAAACATAAACCCAGGCAAGGAGCCGAGCCCCAGTAACCTGCTTCAGCTGAGGAGTAGTAGGTCAGCCATCTCCTACTTGCAGCAAACCTTCTAACAGTCTAGAAACTGTCTAGAATGATAAATGCCCAAGAATGGGAATAACTTCAATGCATTTATTACAAAAAACATGAAGCTGCCAACAGGCATTTGGCATGGCTAATCCAGTGGGCTACTTGAGTCTATCAGTTTTGTTGTGGATTCCAAGGTCTCAATCTCATCCCATCTTCAATAGAGCACAGAAATTGTCTCAACCTTTAAGGGAACAGTTGCCGTGACATTTAAGAGATCACTGTGTGCTACAGGTATTGAAACACCAACAAAGACTCTTCTGATGGTCTAATGTACCTTCAGCCTAAGGTCAAAACTGTAACTTTGCATATATGTATCTATCTGCTGCTATCAGTAATAAAGGGACCCAACATCAAATGCAGTCTGCAAATCACTTTTAAGAAATAGCACCTAACTGTAACACTCAATATCATCTAAACCAAAAGAGAAAAGGGAAAAAAGCTTTCAGATGCTAACCTGTTCCTGTTAACCTCTCTCCAACTCAGAAATGCCAAACTAGTTCAACTGATTGGACACAGTCAAGGGCAGAGTAGAAAGAAAGCCCATGAAAACAGAAGTAGCAACCAAAATATAATAGATTCAAAGACAGATATATCTGGAAATAAATTCAAAGAAAGCAACACATTCTGTATGTTGGTATTGTAAGACGTGAAAAACAGTTTTTGCACTGATTTCCCAAAGATATTCCCAGGAAGGCCACATCAGTTCCAGTAGTATAGAGATATTACAACCCCTCTTTCCCACTACAGCAGTGAGATCATTCGGCTCATAGGTGGAGCCAACATCCAATGCAATGCAACACTGAAACAAGATAATAAAGGATAAAATAATAAAGCATACTTAGCCTTCTGTAGATCAAAGACCTGCTCTAGAGGTCTTAAATATTTTTTTCTTGTAGGTTCCTAGCATCTGGATACGCATAGTTTCTAATTTATGTGTCATCCAGTTTGTTCAATCACAGATAATAGCAGCGGGCTACAATTAATTAAATCCACAGCACCAACCCATGAAAGGAACAGGGCTGAGGATGGGTCATTTACAAAGAACTGTAATAATGCAACACCCCTTCAGTGGGGCACGTTCCAAAACAGCAGGGTCCAACTTACCATACCGTGAGTCCTCCAATACAGGGCACCAGTAGGAACTCCAGGAACCCCAGCCTTGGTACAGGTTTTGTACAGTATGCACCCAGCCCTGACTGTGCTGGGAGCTGAAAGCCAGCCACCACCCAGAGTGAGGAAACAGGCAGGGGTTCTCAGCAGGAGGTTTGGCAGCAATGGCTAACGGCTGTTACACAAAAACAGACAAGAGGCCCTTACTGCAGGTTGGCAATATCTCATCCCAGAGCCAGCATCTTCGGCCTTCAACACAATTCCTTCCAGCCCATTTAACCACTTGACTCTGGTAGGGAAAACTGAATTTGACACACAAGATTGCAAGGAACATTTGGTTTAGACTAAAACTACTTTTTAGCCTCAAAAGAGAATTAAACCAAAGCTTGGGAACAGCTAGCATATTTTCCATTTTTTTCCAAGTGTTTTTAGCAAAAAGAAAAAAAAAAAAATCAGAACACATTTCTCACTTTTCTCACTTTAGAGCAATATCTTGTCAGTAAGGAAAAAGCAGAGGTTATGAGAGACATGGTTTGGAGAAGTGCAGCTATATATGGGAGCCTGTGTCCACTGCCATCTGCTGTTGGAAGTTGGTGAGTGCAAAAGAAACACAGCCTCTTCCTAGCGATATGCTGCAGTCATCTGAGTGGCTTTAAGTGATAAAGGTGAGTAATAGACATTTCAGCTCTAAACTCCTCAGGAACAGACTTCCAGCTCAGAGTAGATTAGGTGCTGTTGTTAATTAGATTTCAGCTAAGCTCTCCCTTAAAATACGTGCAGCTATTTCATGCAATTTTTGAAAGTTACTAGATTTAAAGAAACTTGTATTGGAATTCCTTCCTAGCTAGGTTTCCCAAAGATCAATCTTCTACTATCACTACATGTGTGTAAATACATGCACCTATCCAAGAGTCTGCCAGTAATATTTCATTCCACTGGCAATTTCACTCTAAAGGCAACAGAAGAGTAAGGGCCTGTGTGGAACAGCATTCATACAAGTTTCATCAGAACAGAGAACAAAGCTGTTAATCCATTGCCCTTCTCTGGAAGAAAGGGAACCCCAGCCTTAATAATCATTGGGGAATTCACATGGGATCACAATTCTGCACCCAGATCCAGAGGGAAATGGGGTTCATTAGTTCTTATGCTCTTAAAACTATTTTTTCACAGTTATAATAATCTTTCAGATTCATACCAGCCTTACTTCTCTTCAGCAGTATTCCATCTAAATTATGATTGAAACAGCAAGTGCTGTGAACGCTGATGATGTTAGACTGGTAACACGTCTACAATTTGCAGTTCTCTGAGAGCTAAGCTAATCCATCTGATGGTTCACATCTCTGAAACGTCATGCTGGCTGTTGAGACCAATTTAACCACGTATGACCTGATGCTAGGAATACTTTCCCCCACAGTCCAGCACCAAAGCCAACCCAGCAGACATGCAGCAGCCTCTAGTTAGTAAACTTTCCAGATGTCCCAGCACCTTGTGATACCGTAGCACCTTGTAAAAGTCCACAGAATGACTCTGTGAGATTTGCCTGCTTTTCTACATCATGACTTGATCTCTTGTTCTTTCTCTAGAGGTCTTGAAGTAGGTACAAAGAGCAAATGTATAGAAGGAATACTGCCAAACATAATTAAAGTGGATATAAAGAAGTAAAAAAAAAAGGCTAACTTGATGCACTTAAGAAAGCATTCTCCTACAGCAGACAAGGAAAAATCCCTTTTTTCCCTAATATTTCATTATTAATTCACAATTCAAACTGCTACTGAAGTTACTGTTCCTTTCAGATAAAAGCACAATGACATCAATATGCTTACCAGAAAGGCTTGCTCCAGACCTCAGAAATTTTCTACTGGCTAACAGAGGTATGGGTCTCTTCTAAGAATACACTGTTTTGCCACACACCATTGCTTTGTTGCTAAAGGATTTTAATGGCAGTAGTCACTTCCATACTGCCTGCTCGCTGGTCTGATGTACTGCTGATTTACTTTAGCTCGTCTGAAATGACTAATCAAAAGAAACATCATTTTCTGAAATCACCAGAAGATTTTTGTGGAATGGAGAGCAGTGCAATGAATGCCAATGGAGGGAAAGTTGCATTACTTCTATACTTTTGAATCAAGATACACTGCTTTTTCTGGTTCAACTGGTCTGTTTCTGCAACCCGAATTTCTGTAGGTGCTTTTTATATGCTGAAATCAAAATTTCATTCAGTGTGTGTGCATTCATTATAAGCACCTTTTTTGTTAGTGCTTTTAGTTCAAAGAGCCTACAGTACAAAATTTAATTTCTGGTCTTTATTACATGTTTAAGAGGTTTCTTTATGATGCCTATAAAACCACAGAGAAACCAGAATACATTTAAGGTGGTTGATTTTCCCTTTTTCCACTTGAGAACACTCTCCATTTGGAGATACTACTGTTACATAAAGCCCTTAAAATTGTGACTCAGTAAAGACGAGTTATACTTTGGTCATTTGGGAGAGTACAGCAGCACACTTCACTGCCACAGACAACTGCAAGACCCAAAACAAACCGCTCCCCAAAGGGTACAAGCTGCACTGTAAGAGGTTTTGTTTTGATGGAAAGACGTTTTACATTGAGAACACCCCAGGATGTGGTAGAATCCTTATCACTGGAAGTTTTCAAGACGAGGTTGGCCATGTTGCTATACTATTGCAGCCAGCCTCCTTTTTCCCATCAAAAAGATTAGACCTGGTGACCTTTTAAAGTTCCTTCTAATCTGTGCTGTTCTACAAGACAATACAAACATATGTCACTGAGACAGGCCTTTCTTGCTTGAGAAGTACGCATTTCTCTGAACAGAGACAGAACAAAACAATCTTGTGCTAGAGGGTGCGAAGCACAGAGCAGAAATTGCTCTTCTTTATTCTGTTTAGTCAATTTCCTTTCAACTGACTGGAGGCCATTATGTGCCCAAAACAGGAAGGCTTGCTTCCCTGTGGAGATTCAAGGTCAACACGTGTTTCTTCAAATGCTAACCTATGACAGCAATACTTCATGTCCTAGTTCTTAACTGTTCTCTTCAGCCATTCACAGATTACTGAAGTTTGCTCTCTATCAAAAACGTATGTATGATTACATGAACAACACCCCTGCAGTAAAATGCAGTATTTACATACAAAACAGCTCACTGTACCCTAATTACTGTCAAAACGTAACAAATTGTTTCATCTTTTTAAAAAGTAACAACTGAAAAACCATTCTGCAGCCTTTTCTGTTTAGTGCTGCAGTAAAAAGATGACATTAAGATAGGATACTACAGCATGCCTCTAGTGTAATTACAAATCCATTTGACATAACTTGCTACTAAACTTAAAATGCAGCTTTGTACACATTTACAAATCTGTATTATTAAGACAACGTTTGAAGGAGCATTTAGTTATATCTGTTTTATATCTGCGTTTTTAAAACTGCGATCAGCCAGATACGTAGCAGATTTTTCAACATTTTCTGGCCTTTTATTGATCAGAAAAAACCAAACTATTCCAAATAATTTATTTTTGAACAATTGATATTCAAAAACCTCAGTAACCAACTGGTTGAGCAGGAAGGCTGGACCAGATTACCTCCAGAGCTCCCTACCAACCTCAACTGTTCCATCACTCCAATACTCCTTAGGGCTGTAGGACTGATTTTTTTCTAGCATCTACAAAAGGCTCTAAATTTAGTGAGTAGTACATCAAGAAACAATTTATTGCAAAAATTCACAGATACAGTCAGTTTATTTACAAGTATAAATACATTAATGCTACAAATATGCTGTCATGTTCATTATCAGGGCATCAAGGACATGCAATTAAGACTCCTTAGTTTCATTAGGCACCTGTGCAGTAACTCTCAAAATCTAACCGAAACAAATATGGCACATCATACATTTTACTTTTTCACTGTTCTAAAAATCTTTAGTACTAAATGCAATTTTGGTATTTTCACCCTAGCAGATATTTTGTTTTCATAAAAGGATAAATAGTTTATTTGGTCACTAGTCAGGACTGCCTTCTCAGTTCAGAAGTTCAGAGCATCAACAGCTTTTGACTTTGCAGATAATGTTTCTATTACTTTTTTCAAGTCAACGGGGGAACCATCACCAGCAGACCTCATCAGTGATCTGAATTCCATCATTTCAGCTGCAAGACAACCTTCAAGAGAAGAAAAGAAATAAGATAGAAATTGAATGAAACAAAAAACTTAAGCAGACTGGGAAACAAAGCTTTATGCTGGCTGTTACCATATGTGTAACTGTATAAACACATCTTTTCTCCAGAAAACATATCATCCCTCTGACAGCTCTCTTGTACACCTTCTCACAATCACTACTTCCAGTTATTTTCTTTAGCACTTACTGCACTGAAACCACTTTTCAGCTCCACATAACCAAAATAAGTCAAATAACTTCCAGTTACAGTGCAATTCCCTTCTAACAAAGCATAACCAGGAGCACCATTTCTAAAGCGAATTTCTCCTTATCTTTTCTTTGAGGTATGGAGATGACAAAATCCCATAGCTCTTGTACAAACCTCCAAGCAGATTTATGGCACGTTGAAACTACAAGAGTAAAACAAACTTCTCAAAAGGTGTCTGTCAAAGATGCACATAAATAGATATACGTGGTCTGCTCAATGTAAACCTTTCTGCAATTCTACAGTCATCTTACCCGTGAATTATTTACTCTGGCTTTTCAGCAATATATCAAGAACAATTCCAGTTAAAAAAACCTTAATGCACAAGAATTCAGGGAAGGAAAGATGACATCATTAAGAGCTACCTTATTAGCAGCTTCCAGCGCATTTATTAGGTTCTGCAGCTCTTCTTTATTCATTTCTATAGAAATTGGTTTAACTTCACCATTTTCTCTCACATCCAAATCAAGGTTCAGAAGCGGCATTTGCAGAGTGGAGATTTTATCACTGGACAGAGCAAGCTAGGAAGTTTAATGAAACAACAAAGTATAAGGTGGAGCCACTAAGTTCTTAGTCTTCTACAACATCAGTTCTATACTCGATACCAAATGGGTATTACCAGAACAAACATCTACAAAACTGAAAATCACATGACTAACTGCTCACAGTCATCTCCGCAGTCTTTTCTGCTTGATTATGTTCTTAAGTACCAACAATATAATAAAAGCACTCTTCATAGCAAAACATCTGTTGAAATAATTTGTTAAAATGACTGAGCTGTGACATTCGTGTACTCCAGATGAAAAGCAATGACATATTTGATCGTGGCTCTTTGAAAGTGAAAGCATGTGAATTCTGAAGTAACTTCATTAAAATAGTTATGCCCGTATTAAGTATTAGGCCTCAAAATCATGACATCATATGTCTGTTCCCAAGTAGTATTCAACTTTTTTTTTTTTTTTTTAGGGAGAGGAGAGAGAGAGAGATTGCAGCATCAGAAAAGGGAATTTTATCTTCAGCTTATACAGATTTCTTTCCAAGTCTTTGGTTTGGTATCATGACAATGGTTTTCTGGTACCCACAAAAATTGATCCAAGTCCCAGAATGAGCAGGCCACCAAGGAGGGCATCTAAAGTTACTTCTTCATTTTGGAACACTTCTTTTTATATTCAAGCACCATTAAAAAAACCTCTTACTTTTAATTGCCAGTCAAAATCCTGCAGCTGAGCAGATGAGATTGCGTTTACTGTTTCTACGAGTGCATTCCTGATTTCTTCTTTTCTGCCTTTTAGACATTTTATGATTGCTTCTTGATAGTTTGCATTTAACTCACTCATCTGCTGAACAGCCTGTAAGAATAAAAAGTTACAGCTGCTTAAAATGCGAACCAAAGAAATTGGATGTACCACCTGTAATAGCCTATAGGATACCTGTACATATCCAAGCTTCTATCTAGATAGATGTTATACTGCTATACTATACCATGGCCTCATGTTTCTCATGCAGCTCTCAAAGGCTGTTCATGTCTGATACACAGCCAGCATTTATTACAGCAACATAAAAAAATTATGTTCTTGTTTGGCAGTAATTCAGTTGATGCACAAAATCCTTTGTATTAAAAGCAGCAAGATACTGAAGCCTTCTCACATGCCATACTAGGACCAAAACAAGAATCACACAAATAACCAACAGATTGAGGTCTGGAAGTTTCTGGACATCAGAATGGAGACCAAAGACACTTGCTCAACTGAAGCATACTGATGTACAGACTTTCCTATGGCTACACAAGTATCTTTGAGTCAACCACCAGCAAGTAGCCTAAAGACTAGCAATGAGCAGAAGATGAGAAGATTCCTGATCACAAAACAAGTTTTTGCAGAAGTTACATGCATTGGAATACCCTTGAATGACAGTCCTTGGGAGGCATGCTCCATTCACAGCCTAAATGTCTTCAGGATTAACATTCAGTCACTATTTTCCAACAAACAAGAGCACAAATTGTTTATAGTTCTAATTAACATCAACGACAGGTTATGTATTGTAAGCAAAACCAATTTAACCTCATAGTACCTAAGATACCATTTTAAGTCACCATAACAGTACTTTAACAAGTATCATTCTGCACTGTTTAATTAAAATGGTATCCAGTTTTCTTTTAGAAGGCTTATAACTTTATCTCTACGTGCTGTCCACTTTTCACCTGACCTGAAACTACTCAGATTTAGGCTGCCACTGTTTAAATGCTATGCTACAAAAATATTTTAGGACTAAACAAAATACAAAGCTGATCATCCCAGAACAATCTCTCAAAGTCAAACCCAACCAGAGATGAGCCCTTACCTCTTCGTCAGTTATGTTTTTGCCAACTGCAGTTTTGAAATACGCCCTTGTTTCTTCCAAAATCTCCATCCACTCCGCCAAGCTCCAAACACCGCTGTAATCCTGGTACCGAGGATACCCACGTCCACATATGCCATCAACTACGTTATGAAGGAACTGGAATAATGCAGTATACGTCTCAAAAACGCCCAGTTCCCACGGTTAGGCTGCACCAGGTCCATGAGGCAACTCAATTACCACCCCTGTCGTTGTTGGACGCAGCCTCAGTGCTCAAATCCCATGCATCGCTACGTGCCAGAGCAAACCGAGCCCGCATTTTCACTTCCGTTTCTCAAGGACGACGGAAGCCCCAGATGGAAGGCGATGCCGACTGAGGGCCCACCACAGCACTGCCGGGGGCAGCCGGGCCCGGCCTCACCCACGGGAAGGCCGCATCCCACAGCCAGCACCGCCCGACCCTCCCCGCGGCCTGCTCCCAGCTGTACGGGGCCCCGCCGCGCGCTCCCCCATCCCACCAGCTGGTTTCCCGGTGGTGAAGGCCCGGAAGCAGGAGCTCACCTCCACCGCCCGTCCCGGCGGCAGCTTCTCCAGCAGCTGCAGCATTTCCGGCCGTCTCGTCGGCGGCCGCCGGCACCCGCTCCCCGTCCAGGGACGCCGTGCGCATGCGCGCAGGAAAACGCCCTCCTTCCCGCTCCCGAGTCCACGGGTTCGAGGCCCGGCCCGGCTGCCGGCTCTGGGTGCCTGCGCGATAGAATGTGCAGGAGTGTACCACACGAGTACCCAGCTGCAGTAACTTGTATAGCTTTTAGACAGACATATGAAAATGGCATAAAACTACGAGAGAGTGTCCAAAGAGGTGCTTCTCATTTGGATGTATGAGGAGTAGCTGCAGTTCCTGGGTTTGCTCAGCCCAGAGCAGAGCTGATGGGAGGCCTCATGGCAACCCTACAGCTCCTCACAGGGAGCAGAGAGGCAGCTCTGAGCTCTGCTCTCTGTGACAGCGACAGGGCCAGAAAGAGTGACATGGGGCTGTGTCAGGGGAGAATCAGGATGGGTTTTAGGAAAGGGTTCTGCATCACAGGGCAGTGGGCATGGAACAGGCTGCCCTAGGCAGTGTTCATAATTCCAAGCTGCCAGAGTTCATTTGGATATCAGCATCAGAGAAAGGGCTTGAATTTGGGGTGACCTGAAAGGAGACAGGAGTTGGACTCAGTGATGCTGTGGGTCCCTTCCAACTCAAGGTATTCAACAGTCCTATCATTCAGACTTCTAGGCAGAATCAGAACTCCCCATATTTAAGATATATTGATGCAATAACATGAAGCTCTCCCTGTTCTGCAGCTTCACTTTTCACCTCACGTATAACTGAGTATACAGATGTATAATCAATAAGTATACAGAGAAGTTAGGCAGGAAAGATTATGGCATTAGAGAGGGATAATCAGAAACAAATGGAAAAGCTTACCCGTACCCTGAGCTTACAGAAGAAGACTTCAAGAGGAGTAATCTCCAGAGAGAAACCCTTCCTTGATAACAGCCCTTAAATGGGGTCTAGGAAAGGTGGAGCCAGGCTCCACCCCTTTTGGTCACACAGGTGAATTGCCTTCACACCTATGCTCCTGCAGCTGACTCATTGCTTGACTCACGTGATCAATCAGAGGTTCAGGCCATGATTCAATAGCTCCTGTACATCTTGTAACAGCCTGACTTCCACTGATCAGACAGGAGTAAGATGAAAGCTTGCAGTAGCAAACAAAAGGCCAACATATTAAGTGAAACCAGAAAAGCTGGGATAAATACTAAGAACAGAAGTTTATACTGCCAGGATAGCATTTACCAGGAACAACTCATTTCTTGCCTCTGCTTTGCCAAACAGTGGAGAAAGCCAACCAGCCTGAGACTAGGTATGTAGAACAGGCTTTAACATGAGCAATGAGCTTTCTGTGCCTTAAGTTGATTTGGTTATGAATAAGCAGCAACCTCCTACTCACTTGTAGGAGAAAAACAGTACACAAAACACTGCACAGAAACAGATACAGAATTATAGTCTCAGAATCATATAATAATAAACTGACTTAGGTTGGAAGTGACCTTAAAGCCCATCCAGTTCCAACCTCCTGCCATGGGCAGGACTGCCCACACCAGCTCAGGCTGCCCAGAACCCCATCCAACCTGGCCTTGAATGCCTCCAGAGATGGGCCATCCACAGCTTCTCTGGGCAGCCTGTACCAGTCAGTACTGCCCTCTGAGTAAAGCATTTGTTTTTAATGTCTAACCTACATTTCCACTCTTTCAGTTTAAAACCATTCCCCCTTGGCCTATCAAATCAGACTATGTAAAAATATAAAGTTGGTCCCCCTCCTGCTTTTAAGATCCCTTCAAGTACTGAAAGGAATTCTTGTAGGCAGACCTTATTTCAGTGAAACCCCTTGACAAGTTCACTGGCATAAGATCATACATAAGTAAGCATAATATCAGACCCTAAGAATACAAAAACAACTACAGGTCTGTACTGGTGGGTACAAGGGCTGTGGAAAACCTCAGGCTGGTTAAGTCAGTTTGCATCATGTCTTCTCCAATCACTGGGATGTGAGGAGCAGCGTGGTGCGTGGGAGTTCTGGAGAAGAAACAGATGGGGAGGAACTGATTTCAGGTTTTGCTGACTGTAAACCTTTCAATTCCTCTGAAGGTTTGCTACTACTAAAAGATGAGGTTTTTAATACAGGTTTCTGGGAAACGTATTTAAATGTATTACCATGAAATTGCTTTAGCCTGCTCTTAAATTCAGGAATAGTTGCAATTGCAAGAAAAACAATTTTTATTGCAGATCATTTTGAATAGTAGTTTCCTTCACTGTCACAGAAAGTGCTTTATCATGATTGGAAATCTATCCAGTTTCTAACTGTATTACATTGCATGCTACAAACCAGAGCAGCAGAGGGAGCTTCTGCTCCAAGCAAGACAGACCAGAGACCACACAGAAGGAAGTCCAAATTTAGGAAGAAATCAAATAGCAGAGGGATAAGGAGAAAGTTCATAACTGTCCTGCTTAGTAAAAAGGGACCAAAGAAGCAACAAATTCAACAGAGCAAAGATGTAAAGCCTGAAAGACAGGAACACGTAAGCCACACATTCTGACAAAATCTCATTGAACATCTTTCAAAACAGATTATTCGTTGCTTTTTGATGGTGGTGGTTGGCTTTTTTTTTTTTTCTTTTTTTTTTTCCCAGGTCTGAAGAATAAGGCATTTCAGTTTTCATGCATGTATAGTTTAAGGTAAATTTTTGTTTGGTCTACTGAGATAGGAGGAGTGGTATGGGCAGAACAAGGAAGTCAGAGCTGGGGTGAATCCATGTATCCGAGCCTATGTTAAAGGACAAAGTAATGCAGTAAACAAGGTTGCCCTGGCAGTTTGGAATTTGTCTGGACTTGCATTATTTGGATCCACCATCAGGCCTTAAAATTACCAACTTGTCATGGTTCCATACACAGTAGCAATAATCCACCCTACCTCTGAGTGTAAGCTGCCAAGTAACCACTGAAACAGAGAGAGGCCAGAACACTTGTGGAAAGTAGATAGACAAGAGACTCCAAGATGACAAGAAAAGCAGCTGTTTCATGAGCAAGAAATGTGAATTTCACATTATATTATCCACACTGCTGCTGACTCATTGATTGTTTTTGTTTTTACAGATAACCCCCAACTAAACTGCAGTAATTAAACCTATTTTTAAATGAATCCTTTTGCTGCAATGGCAAATGGAATGGCAATAACTGAAACATTTAGAAATAATTACTAATCAGAATCTCTTACTGTTAAATATAATAGCATTGAAGTGTTTTACATTGCTCTACAGATATGAAGTTGGAGGGAACATCTCAAGACCAGTTTAAACTATTCCCTGAGGGACTGTTAAATTTGTATGTTAGTACAGACAGATTACTGTGTATTTCACCAACACAGATGTGCCAGTAAAGCCATTGAAATGGAGAAGGAACACGAGGTTGCAGCTCAGATGCACGCTGGCTCTGAAATGGAGGTCTCGCTGTTGCTTTCTTTTTTCTAGCTCTACTTTCTTTCCCCTTAGAGCACTTGTGACTGCAGGATAAAACTGCAACTGCAGAATATAACTGACATAGCTGAAAATGAGTTGTTTTTCTTTTGTACTTCTTTATTTTTGTCACAGGTTAATTTTAGCCAAGTTGCTACAGAGCACTGCTTCTGACAGAAGTGAACTTTATGGTTGGGAGTGAGGGGAAAGACAAAACTACTCCTGGCAGCCTGGACTTAGATCAGATGAAATTAGTCCTGCAATGAAACTTTTCAAATGGATTTAAATCAGTGAACCACTTACACCACTGTATAATCAATGGATATCATGATGTTACAATCACAAAATAAACAAGAGAGTTAGGTGAAGTGGACTATGATAACAAGAGAGAATAAACGGAAGGCTTACCCTTATGCTGGGCTCACCACAAAACACCAGAATGAGGGATCTCCAGACAAGATCCTTCCCCACTGGTAGCCAGCTCTTAAATAGGTCTAGGAGGGGCAGCACAGGTGAATTGCCTTCACCTGTGCTCCTCTGGCTGACTCACGGCTCGCCTCAGGTGATCACTCAGAGGTTCAGGCCACGACTCAGTAGTTCCCATACAACCACTAAACCAGGAATCTAAAAAGCTTTTGTAGGTTACTATGAACATGCACATAGTGATCTGCTACAGCAGATTGAAAATAATGTTTCTTCATTTAATTTTTACACTGATCACTCAGTCAAGCTTATAAACGAGGCTGGGTAAACAACATGACATTGATGTGCAGAACATTGCTATTATTTGCTCTTCATAATCTATCATATGCATCATTACCTTAATTCTCTATTCTATATGCAGCTGAAATGTCTGCAGGCTCACTATATTTAGCATTCAGTCTTATTAAGCTCTGGAGTTGATTTATAGTCTATCCATTAATATTCTCCTAATTCTCATTTTCTACAATTCAGTCCCACTATTTCCTGTCCTGAGTTCAGGGAACATGCTGAAGAGTTTATTTTCATCTGATCTATTACTACCATTTTATAAGGGAAGGTTTACTGTTTTCATTCCTATCTTTACACATTCCTCCTTTCACATTTAAGAATCCTAGGTAAACTGAAGATGTAAAACCATCTACATGTCATGACTGGAATTTTCCTTGAGGTCTAATGATTGGAATGGTTGGAATGCAAAAAGAAAGCAACAGAAAGTAAATGGTAACTTTTGGGACACGCATTAAAAATACAAGCCAAATTATTGAATCCTTCTCTAATCCTAGCCCTAAGATTGTAATATTAATAATGAATGGTCACAACCTGTTGATGCTTGTCAGAAAAGAAAATGCCCTGTGGGTAGATTATGATGACTCTTAGCCCTGTTAGTATGCAACAATTAGTTGACACTGGAATATGCTGCATAGCAAGTTGCACCAACGTGTCATAACAGCAGTGGGGAGAAAGTATTCCTAAAATAATAAACACACATCATAATCACACAAGGAATCCATGGTCTGTATTTATTATATTGCTCTGATCTGAATTCTACTATACTATTCCACTGTGTATTTTATTTTTATCACATAATATTTTATGGCAGTGAAAACAGTAGTTGGCCAAAAAACTTATGCTGGAAAAACTCTCCTTGCTGGCAGAGGTCATTGCAATGAGGGCATAAAAAGAGAAGGTAATTTTACCAGGCTAAAGTAGAATACACTTTTCTGTTACAGCCTCATCTACGTTAAGAGTGTTTTTGTCAGTACAGAGCTTTTTTTTTTTTATCACTAAATCCCTTCCAGTGTAAATACAACCAACTTACTCCAAAGACAGATGGTCTCAGGGTTTTCAAGACTTTCTCAGTCTTGTCAGGCTGTTCTCAGTTTGGCAGCGCTAAATGCTGGCTAGAATGCCTGGACCCCCTGGAATCTCTAGATTATATACAAGGAACAGCTTTCCACATCTACTTCCTATTTCTGCCCTTTTCCTCTTTCGTGGGGAATAATAGTTGAATAAGCTACACTAGGGATATTTCTAGACTTCTATTGAAAAACAAATCATGTGAACTCATCCCTGTATCCAAGCTCAGGGAAGTGAAGTCTGTCAGTGCACTCCAGACATACAGCTTTCTTTGAAGGATGTTTAAAATCTGTTCCTTTCATGGCTTTTTTTTTTTTTTTTTTATTGGATGATGTGAATAATATACTTGGATTAGAACTAGGATAAAGAAAAAATCCCAGCTCTGCCACTACAATATTTCCCAGACACTGACAACCCATTTACTCTTCATATGGCTAAGTTTCTTCACCTGAAAAATTAAGATAGTACTATCTTATGGGCAGTGTAGGAATCCATTAAAAGCTTGTGGCGTTACATCATCATGTTTATGACCTTTAATTAGCTTTGATAAAAACCTTCCATCCCCCTGTATTTTGGGAAAAGTATGACCGTGGCAGCAAGCCAGGTATGTGTCCAGAATGCTGGAAATTTTTTTCTTGGGAAATACATGGTAATATGATATCAAACAGGGTATATTTTGTGCTCTTGAGGAATAGAAAGAAATACATTACAGAGGAAAAGGAGGTCAGAAGAATTAATTTGACAGTACAGTGAAATCTCATCTAAATGTTCATGTATACATTAGAAAAGTAGATTTTGGGAAACAGCTGTAAAAGTCCTTATGGTTACCAACTTTTCAAACTTTGCTAACTCTTCTGCTGTTGCTGCAGTTTTATGACCTTTATGACCCATCTTCCCATTGCAAAATCTGCTCTGAATTATTTTACTGCAGTTCCCCTTTTTCTTCAGCAAGAGACTGAAAAGCCCAACAGTTATCCTCTGCTGTCTCAGATTAACAAAGATACAAAAAATAGAGTGGCACACTTCATCCTTTTTTGCAATGACAAATGATTTTCTCGTGGCTTAGTCACTGATGATTAAAACAGTCGAGCCATTTTATGTCAGCTTGCCTACGTGTCATGTCTCATTCTAGGGATGAAAACATATTCTGATTTACCTAAAGTCAGGTAAATTTCATTCTCTACCTGAAAGAATCAAAGCCCAAGAAGCACTTTCATATCCATCCACTAGATAATAAAATACTGCTATTTGTCCAAGAAACAGATTTAATAGTTTGACATAAGCTACTGTGTAAAAATAGTCAGAAAAACTTAAATCTTACTTAGAAATTCAGAGTTGTCTATTCAGCAGAAAGGATAACATAGAAAACTGTAAAAATAAGTAAGCAGAGAAAAATCTTCAGAAAAAAATGTAAACTACATGAGAAATTTCTATAAGCACAAAAAGAGAAAAAAGCAACGTTTACTAAATAGCTTATTTGATACAATTGACTCAGCTCTTTTTACATTTTGATACACAGAAGAGTGAGAATTAAGGTTATTTTGAGGACAAGTTTATATATAGAATGAGAAGAGAAGCACAGAAGTACATTCAGTTTGTGTATCAAAGGAGTTCTGATGCACAATAAACTAGTAGCAGTGTAAACAAGCTAATAACAGGTTTGCAACTGTAGATAAGATAAGGCTGAAGATTAGCCATGGGAAATTGAAACATCATAGTAAATAGAAAAATGAGGGATAAAGTAATTTACCTGTGCATAATTCTACTCAGCTGGCACTACTTTCTAACCATACAAGCATCCCCATTGTCCCAGAGGTAGACCAATGTTAATTCAGCAAGAGAGCAAACCCTAGATTTCTAGGCTCCTAGAAATTGAAGTCTCACACATAACCAGTTCATTTTCTGTACTGTAAAAAGTAGTAATGCCAAGATAAGGAGCTACAGGAAGATGATGAGAGGCAAAGTGTGAGCACTGTACAAGTGAGTACTGCAGTCAAGTACTCCTTTAAAACTTGTCTACACAAAGCAGGCACTTTATCCAGTATTAAATAAGTTCTGCACTGATTTGTTAAACTGCATTACATCTTTGGGTGGACACTTTTCTTCAGAATTTAGTTCATCTTCATCCATTTTGATATAATTCATTCTTATCATGTTAACTTTAGCAAAACAAATGTGGACAGATAAAAACACCAGGAATAATTTAAACATTTAAAGCAGTAGTCACTGCTGGTAAAAGACCAAATGGATATGAGGTTTAATTCAGAAGGTAGAAGATAATTCTTAACCCTCACAGCAACATTTGCTGGAGCAGTTTTCTCGTGCAGTAATAAGAGCAAAACACCCAGTTGCTTTCAAGATAAAGTTCAGTCCACTTATGAACCAGATTGCATGGCGTGCTTGGGATAACAAGGGAATAGACTCAGCACATAGAAGGTGACTTTCAGGAAGGCTCCATGATAATATTTATGTACCTGCTCTACCTCACTCAAGATTTGCAAGTCACATATAATATGCACAGAATATACCTTGCACTGTAAATATATACTCAGAAAAGTAAATGTTAAATCATTCAAATGGAGGTGCGTTGTCTGAATCGCTAGCAGACACTTTCACATTATGGTGCTTATTCTCTGTTGTTTCAATTCTTTATTTGTAAAATGGAAGTACTAATATCGTCTTGTCAGACAGGAAGCTATGAAGGAAAATTCATGAATATTTATAAAACGTTTACTCAGGTGATGAACACAGTCTCCCCATGAGGAGATCAATAAACCCATTCTGATTTAGACAGTGTACGGTAAATAAAGGTCATAGCCACACACATATTAGAACAGATAAAGACCAATACTGAACAGCTGTCTCATTCACTGTGCATCCACCATCTTGTGAACTGAGTCAGACTGATTTCCTGCCAGAAAATGGATCCACAGATCTTGTAGGAAGAGAATAACTTGTGCACATCTGCACAAGGGACAGCATTAACTTGCACGGGCAAAACAAAGGTTTTTCACACATAACTTTGTGTAGGACTCCAAATACAATATACAGCCAGTGAACTTGTAAGCAATAATTCCAAACAATTTTAGAGTTTTGGTGAAATCTCTGCTACAGTTAAATTATTTGGATAGAGCTTAGGAGAAAAATGGTGATCAGATTATTGGGTGATAGTCAAGCCCCTTTAAGGCTACAATTTATGACAAGTATGCTACCACCTCTTCAAAGACATTTCAAGCCAACATATCACAGTATGTCACTATTTGTACTGTAAATACACACCAGATCTCTTTAGTATATCCACAGTCTTTACATTAATGCAACTGTACTTGTTAAGCCAGAGCAGGAGCATCTGCACTGCAGTGGTGATAACCATCCATGTCTATAAAGCCAAATCCCCATTGGTACTGCTATTAATATAGATATGACAGTACATTGTTTGGGGAATCATATCCAGATCCTCAGCATTGCATTAACTGGAGGTACTCCAGGAAATGCTTGACGGCATGCCGTGACAGATTTGTCTTCCTTCCAGGTCTTCTTGGGAAAGTTTTCGATCTGCCTGCATGTTTAGTTAACACAGTTCCCATGACATACATTTTTTTCTCTCATATGTCCCAAGCGGTGCCAATATGAGCACAGCTGGATGAGCTGTTCATGCTCATACTTCCAGAGTTATTGGAGCCATGAACTGATAAAAGGTTTGAAGAACACAGAAAATCAAAGAGCTCCCTAACTGTGCTGGATTCATCAATCACTCTCACATGCTCATAGCTCTCCCTTTTCATGTGACAGTTCAGGAATTAATATGGAAGATGCATGGACAATGCACAGGAAAGCAAAAGATATATCCATGTGGAAGACATTCAGTCTTACTATCTCCACACAAAGTTAGCAGGGAGATTTCTGAACTGAGTATTACCTCTGTTATGTTTTCTTTGTAGATTCTCTACCATAATATTTTTAGGAAAAAACAGCTTAATCACACTTTAGAGAAGCTGCACAGATGCTTTTTATGTCTGGGACTAACACCATTTGTACTACTAGGCAGTAATACAAAAAAGATAAAAATGAAACCACATACATGTAACAGGCAGGTGAGGGGCACCCGTAAAGCCTCTCACCCACTCAATCAGTCCATCTTGGAGGAGCTCGTATATCCTCCATGTCTCATTAAATTGCACAGAGTGCTGCACTAAGGCAGCTCAGCTCCTTCTGGCAACAAAGCTAGCTCATTCATAGTTTGGTCAGGTATTTTTGCAGCACAGTGGTGTGCAGGCCTGATTGAGGCAGCTGTTATTGTTGGGCAAACAATGGAAATAAAAGAACACCTTTCGTAGCTATGAGCTTACAGAATAGAGTGGCATACATGAAAAAATATGATTACAAGAAAGGTAGCTATTTTATTAAAATCTCTGCAAATTTTCTTTCTCAAACAACTTGAAAGTTGTCAGTAAATCAATGTTAACCAATAAAACTACATTGTCAGTTGTCAATAAATCAGTGTTAACCAACAAAACTATATTAAAGTAACTGTTCTTTGGCAGGCCTGCTGTCTTATTGTGTCTTGCAGCAGCTCGCTCTGCCTTTCCCTGTTTTGCATCCTTTCCTATAGCAAGTGAATGAGCAAAGGTGCTTGATACTGCCAAGGAAATGGAAGAACATCTTATCTTTTTCCTTCTCAGAAGAATACAACTAACTGCTTAATTTCAAGACAGCAGATATGAACTTCCTTCACACTGATCTATTTTCATTCCACCTTATGTGTCAATATGCTTTGTTCCTCTAGCCATATGGGCCATTGAAAGAACAGAGTGCTGGATCCATTCGCTGAAACACAACTCAAGGGTTTTCAGTGTGTGATCAGGGAGACAGGACAGGCTAAAATGCCAAATAGAGGAAAACCACACCACACACAGAAAGGTGAGCACAACCGGCAGCTACCACTCAGCACAGCCCTCTGATCTCTAGCTTGCAAATAATTTTTTTCTGTTTAAACTTTTTGTGGTTGCTTTTGTTTGTTTGTTTGTTTGTTTCAGCAGAAGAAGGTCTTGGAGTAAAATCTTTCTCACCTTTGTAAAAAAGGCTATGTGGTTTCTTTGCAAAGGGCAGCCTACAGGCCATAAGAGCAAAAAAAAAAAAAAAAAGGGGGCAGGGCTGGGCTTCAAAAGGGCTATTGATGACAAAAGCTCACTGACATTCTGATACCAGTGATTTGCTTAAGATAATTAGGGCAGCTTCCCAATAGCCAGAGGTCTACTTCTTAGAAAACAAGAGAGCCTGTTTGCTAACCTTGATTAGCCCAGTGGCTAGAAAACTTGATGTTTAGACAGGCCGAGCTGCCTTTGGTGCCAGGCTGTGCTGGCAAACAACCAAGAACACCAATTTGCACGGCAGGCTTGTCAGGAGTCAGGCTCTGCCACAGCAATGCTCCCAACACAACCTCCACCTCTCGGGCCTCAGGTCAAAAACAGCCTGTAAATGATAGCTAACATTTTGGGATTGTCAGTGCTACAGAAATTGTTAAGAGCAGCTCTTTTTGTGTTCTTTTTTCCACTTACAGAGCTCAGTTCCCGAGCACGGCTGCTCAGAACGGGAGGAAAGCACACAGCCCCTTGCTGCAGCTTGCGATTGAAAAGTGGGGGAAGGGGCTCACACTGCGAGGCCTGGCTCCCACGGCAAAGCGGCTGTCCCACGCTAGGGGCCGGAGGTAAGGGCCGGCGAGAAAAGCGGCGAAGAGCGCTGAGAGGACCCGGCCCCGCGGCGGGTCGAGGCGGGGCGGCCTGCACGGGCGGAGCGCGGCGCCGGAGGCGGAGGGAGAGCGGCGTGCGCCAAGGGTCGCGGCCGTCCCGCTGGGATGTGAGCGGCGACATCGGTAAGGCCGCCGCGACGCGCCGCTGTTGGGGTGGGGGCGCCCGACGGGAGGGTGACGTGCTGCGGTGTGCAGCCGTCCGGCGGCTGCGGGAGGGGCGCGCACTGCTCCGCAGGGCGGCTGTGCTACAGCGCGCGTCTCCCCAGACAGTCGCGGGGACAAAGGACCGGCGGAAGCGCGGCGCGGGGCTGGGGGGCCGCAGCCGGTGCTGCGGGAGGTCTGCTAGGCCGTGAGCCGTCAGTAAGGCTGTGTGCTGTAACGGGAAGAAAGCCTTTGAATGGTAAACTCACTGACTGCGCTTTGCTGGAAGCAGACCGGGACAGAGATGGTAGTTGGATCTCCACTCCACAAGCAATTTCTTCTGGGTGGGATTTTGTAATAGTTCATGGTGGTGATTGAGGGAAAGGGTGTCATCTTGTACAGCAAGGTCCGTATCAGTGGCACTGACATCCCTGGAGCTTCCTGAACGTCCGAAGGGGTGAGATGTGCACGCAGTGAGAGATACAAGATAGGGCCGCAGCCATAGCTACCGTTCTTAGAAGCGGAGAAAAGTTCAGAAGGATATGAAAGAGAAATCAAAGCTCCTGAAAGGAAGTTGTTCTTTCAGAAGTTCTGCAAACAAAGAAGAAAAAAAATGTACTTTCATATTTTAAAAATATTTAAATAACTCTTATTTTTGTAGTAAGATAATTTGGGTATACTTGTCGCCACAACAACTATAGGCTTGAGAAAGCTCTGATTTAAAAGTGTGCACCTTCGCATCTTTACTATAAAGCAGTAGAAATATCATTATCCCTGTTTTGGTAAGTGATGAACTGCAGCAGAGGGGCACTGAGTGACATCCCGAAGGTCAAAGTGGAGCTTAGAGTGAACTCTTAATATCTTTGTGTGCCCCAAAATCTGGTGCCAGGCTGAGCCTTTGCAGTCAGTCTGTGGACAAATATTATTATCAGTAGCAAAAGCTAGCGCGGACAGACTAGGATTGCATTGTTTTGTTAATTGCCACTGCTCTGGGTGATCTGGATTTCCAAACCAATGTCCACAATTGATGTGTTTCTCTAATCCAAACTAGATCAAAATTAGAGCTGAGTGTTCTATGTAGGTACTCAAAGACACTCTAATCTGACATTTTCATCCCACCTCCCTGTGAACTGAATCCGGGAAGCTTAATCAGGAAATGCATGTAATAATTTTGTTGTCTTTGTTGGCAAGTGGTCTTATGGAACAGTGAGTTGAACCAGCTTCAGTGGAGGTTTAGTAACAGATCCATTACGAAGAAGGGGACAAAGCCAGGAGCAGTAGATGGGATAAGGAAGACCTGCTCCTTTCAGTGGTAACATTTGTCTCAGTTCAGCTGGTGACCGAATTGCATCTTCAGTGTCTTACGCTTTAATGTGTTTAGAAGCATTGAACTCACTAGAGCCATTATTGGAGCGTTCTTAACCCAGTGCATTCTCTCCTATGCTCCTATGTCTTTTGACTTAATTTTTAATAATAAAATCTCTTAAGATGCACAGTTGTAGTTGAGCCTCAAATTGCTATATAATGTCTCCCCCTTACAGGCTTGAAATATCCCCTCAAGAGGCATTTTTTATAGGGTTGCAAAAGCTCTGTAATGATTAAAGCAAGATCTGAGCCTAATGTTAAACACAGATATACAGAATTAATACTTCTGACAATGAAGGTACTGCTAGCTGTAGTATTGCCATCCTTTTGAAATATATAAGTGTATCACATCTGTTGCAGCTGCTCTTTCAGCTTCTTAAGAATCAGAAGGCTGTACATAACTTGTTCTTACTTAAGATGAACTTCTGATACGTATGACTGCAGCATAATTAAGGTAGTTTCAGTCTGTCAGGGTGAAAACTGATGAAGCTGCACTGGTGCAAGCCTTGACATGATCCATGTAAGTCTGCATAGTGCTGGAAAGCCTTTGTGGAAATCTCTACTTTTGTGGCTCTATGCTGTTAACATTTAAATTAAGTAGCTCAAGTTATGCTCACACTTGTAACATCCACATTTCTGTTTCCCAGTATTTTCTGATCTCTGTTTAGAAATAGGAAGTCTTTAAGACAAAAAAAAAAATCAAATCTATTCACTGAAAATGAGCTGTGGATATGAAAGATACTCTTTTTGTAATAACCATGCATATGACACCATTCCCCAGATCCTTTGAAGAACCCTACAGGATTAAACCTGGGAGTTCCTGAGAGATTGTAACTCTTGAAGAGCTGCCAACCTAGATGTCTTTAAAAAAGGAAAACAGGACAAGTCACTAGTTGAAGACCTAGCTTAGAATTTTGGTAACTTGAGTATCATTTGATTCTGTAACAGGTACTTTTTGGTACAAATTAGGATGAATAATTTTATCTTCCATGCAACAGATTTCAGATCTTTAAAGAAATCAGCATGGTTAAGAAACATCAGTACCGCTAATAAGGATTTATTTCCTTCAGAACCATTTACTATAGCTCAGGGAGCCTTCTGAGTACAAACTTGCATCCTTTTGCATCATGAACACCAGCATAGCTTTTCTAATGTGACCCACATTACTCTTATGTAATATTAGTGTTGTGAATTTCACTTACATGAAAGCATCTGCAGTGGTTAGGTGTTGCATAACTGTAAGTTTAAGATTTACAAGACAAGACAGTCACAAAAGAGTAAGGATTAACCTGAAAAGTTTCTTTTTGCAGTTTTGAGATAGCTATGTGAGACACGAGAATGAAGCATAAAGCAGAACTTTGCTCATGAACAGAAAAGAGGATATAAAAGGCTTGTACATAGCTCTCTGGCAGTCATGCAGTTTTATTTGAACGAAACTGATTGCCTGTAGCTGAAATAAACGATTTCATCCCTGAGTTTTAAACCTGAAATTGGATAGCATATGGTTCAGTTATGGCTGTAGGTGCAGGATCTAATTAATTATCTAAGTAACTTTACCCAACATGGAGGAGATCATTCCTATTTAATGTATTGCTCCCATTCTATAGCATGTTAATCAGCACTGCTGCCTGTTGTGTGGTTTACTATTAATTGCCTTGCGAGTGACCTTGTGTCAGGGCCCAGGCACTTCCTGGTTTTTAATGCATCCTGCTGATTGTTGTTGATTTGAGAAGAGCCACTGATGGCTAGCTTAACTTCCAAGCAAGAAGCTTCCAAGGTGAGGCATTTCAAGGCTTGCAGCATTTGTGTCCCTCATCCTAAGTCAGACTGTAATTCAGACTGTATAGCAAGATGCTGCATGGTTCATTTCTCATACAACAACTCTCAACAACTGCCTTCCACTCAAATTACTCAGCACTTTGTGATTTTAACTCAAAACATGTTGCAAATAGCCACGTATTTATTTTAGAATTGAAATTTTCATTCCTGCAGTTTCTTGAGTATTTGTCTTATAAATGGACAGAACAAGCCTCTTCTCAAGATTTATTCAGTACATTAAAGCGTCCCTGCAGTTTTCATTTCAGCTTACAAAGATGTTTTACAAATTTTTGATACTGCTTATTACAGAGAAGGTAGCAAATCTTAGAAGAACAGAACTATTTTTTTTCAGAGTGCAGATTATTCTTCAGGCCACGGAGCCTTTAAAATTTCCATGTGGTTTAGTAGCATATGAACTGTTGAAGATTCATATGCTGTCTTGATTCCTTCCTAGCAGTGAGCCTCTCCAGTTGTAGTGAAATAAGTAGTAGCGACCCCATGAAGTTACACGTACGAATAGATTTAAATGGGACTTTGCATGGATCCCAAGTGTTCCACTCCTCCATAGCTTTGTGTAGCATGAGCTCTGCCCTGGAACCTCAGACTCCCAGGACATGCTGAAGTATTCAGGTAAGGAGCTAGGAAAAGTGTTTGCTACAGAGGTGTATTGCCTGAATCTCTTTCCTTATAGGTTTTGTAGAATTTTTTTCACTTAAGGTAATGCAATTTTATTGACTACTTTTCTGTTTGCCAAGACTTGACTGACTGGAAGTGCACCTGGAAGATGCTAAGGCCTCCTGCACATTATGCCTAAAGGCTGCACCAGAACAGGGTAAAAGCAAGCACAGTACACACATGCATGTGCCAGAGGTCTGAGAAACAGTCTCATGAAGTATATCATTTACTGGGGGATTTAACACAGAATTTGCTGAAAGAAGAAGGGGTAACTGGAGCTGATGGCAAAAGAAGGCTGTTGTCAGAAGGGAGGAAGTGGCCAAGAGAAGCTGTAGTAAATGATAGGATACTTCATATGACATGGAAGCAAACAACCACAGTGTAATAGTAAGGTGCGGTACCAGTACACTGTGTATATTAACTAAAGCATTAATCAAGTTTGGATCATAATCTCCAGAAAGGAGGCTGGTCAGCAATTGCCAAGCAGTTCAAAGGCTACACTGTAGTAACTGGAGCTGAAGAATTGATACTTCACAGAACTGGAAGTGAAAAAGTTTACAAGAGAGGAAGTAGCAAGTGATTGCAAAAGAAAGCAAGTTTCCGGCACAAGAAGCAGAAGAAAATATTTATGCTGAGCTTTAAGACTCAAAATGCTTAATTTAAGGTATGGACCATTTACAAGAAGGGTCTTTTGCAGCACTGTCTATAGCAGAGAGTTATTAAAGGCTTTTTATTGTAATATAGGATGATGAAATATGAATAATAAATAGGTGTTGATCAGTCTTTTGGTGAAAAGGACACTACTGTACCCTGTTCTTGCAGAAATTTGACAATCAGTTCTTGTGTGTTAACCATTTATAGCCTTTCCAGTTTTCAAGTAGGGTATCTCTTTTTATAAAGTGCTTTTGAGGAAGGAGTCAGAGTACATAAGGGTACTGAGGTAGACAGAAAGCAAAGAACATACCCAATGTCAGTTCTCTTCCACATTTCATCATCATGTGATGTTAACACTACAGAAAGTTGTCTTTTTGCATTTAAGATATACATGTTCTATCTTTACACCAGTGTTGCTATTTAGCAAGACCAAGCAGAATTCTGATTTTCAAGCCTCAAGATTTTTGTTCTCATGAGAACAAAACCTAGCTTCTATGAAACTGACCTCAAACTTAAAATTTGATCATTTAAGATTCCTTATTTTGAACACAGAAAGAATCTTCTAGACTTTAAGAAGGTAATTTTAAAAAATAATTGAAATACTGCTTTAGATTTAAGTTGTTCTCATGTATTTCTAAAACTAATTAATTTTTTTTTGTGTGTGTGTCTTACACTAGTATATAAAGAAACACCCATAATTTTGCATTAATGCTCTAAGTTAGGCTGGAGAATGGAAGATAAAAAAAAAAAAAAATGACAGGATGGGAAGATCAAATCATGTTTTGAGAAGGGATTTTCTGCTAAAAATTGTTTAAAACAGCCGTCAGCAACTTCACCCTTTTCGGTATCTCACATGAAGTTGATGAATCTTTTCTGAACTTAGAGCTGGCCAAAGAAAAGGTGCTCATTACTTTATATCACAGTTCAAGGAGAAAGAAGAAAAACATGCAACATAAAGAAAAAATAGAGATTTAAAAGTTTTCAGTCTTATAAATCCTGTTTTAAAATGGAAATACAAATACTTTTAAAAAAAAAAAAAAAAAACATTTGCAAGTACTAACTCAGTCAAATCCTAGGTGAGTCAAAGGGTGTTGTGACAGAGTATAAGATCCCAGTGCTTTTTTTTTTTTTTCCCTAAAGATGCAGTTTAATTGCCTGATTCACTTTTTTGACTATAGGAGAGGCAGTGAGTGACCTCCTAGTTTCCAACATGATGCAGTGGTGTTTTTGTTTTAGTTACTGTCCATACAATCTCCTTCAAAATTTTCTTAAAAAATAAAATACCAGAGCTATTCATGGATCTACGCAGCAAGTGCTGTTGAATCTTAGGTTTCTTGCTTCCTTTGAAGTTCTGCCTCTGAAAAGGAGGATGAGGAAGGGTGGGGCAGAGGTTTTGGAGCTGTGTCAGGGATGTGTGTGCAGTGAGAGGTGACTGCTATTCAGCACCACTGCATGTACAGTTCAAACCTGTGACTCCAGATCCAGTGGTGAGGAATTCTGTCCTACCACACTGTTACTTTAGAATTTCTGGTTTTGTTTTTTTTTTTTTTCTTACCTTTGTTTGTTAAGCAAAGGCCACCAGGTATCACGTGCTACAAAAAGTAATACATGTATTTTTAAAAAACAAAGTTTACTTCCTGTGTTCAAGAGGTTTTGAGATTTGTCAGCTTTTCTTTTTTGTTTTTCCTAACTCTCAACTTCCAGTCTTTGTTTGCATGTTACTGATAACTTGATTCTTCAGCTTTTAAAGGTGCTTTTGCCTATGTAATTTTAAGACTGAGCAGGATTTGCCATTTAAAGACTTTGCATTCCCACATTCCTTCTGAGTCAAAGAGTTTGTTTATTTGTTGATTCTTCTAGTCACAGAAGTTACCAGCATGAAATGGTTAAGTTTAGTCTTATATGAAAGCAAGCATGATTGTTCTCTAAAATATATCTTGCTTACAAACTCTTGGCTGATATGGCATCTTGAAAAATTTTTCTGTTGTATACTTAAATAGGTTTTCAGTGAGGATATTTTACATTATAACAGTCTGCAGAGCTATGTTAGGTTACTGCTTTGGGGTGAAAATTATGTCAAGCAAAAGCATGGTTAATTGACATACCTTCTAACAGTGGGTGCTTGGAAGAGACAGAAACTTAACAGGACAAGAAGAAATCTTGTTGAGATGCTCCCTGATAATCCAGCGCAGGGGATATTTAAAGTTTACTCATGTAAACAAATCTTGTGTTATATACAGGAAGCAATAGTACAGTCCCAGAACAGCTCTTAATTGCTGGATTCTCTTTTTTGCTGTGGACCTCAGGGAACCTACAGACTCCTCAGCCTGTATGAGGCATTACTATTATGTAGTATGCTGGCATGAGATTAGTAAAAATGGCTGAGCAGTCTGTTGCCTAAGAAGGGACTTCTAGAAGATTGAAGAATCCATCAAATCACGGATTGCTATTAAAGCTTGCTTTCTTTCTCTAAACTAGGCATTTTATCCAGACCTAATTTCATGTGTAAAATTAAAAAACATCACTTATTTTGCAACAGTCGTTATATACTTCTTCAAAGCATTTTCATTTGGATTTTTCAAGTACTAATTTGATGTGTGCTTTACACACAAATTAAGAAATTGGTATAAATTTAAACTGTGTTGATATTTTCCTGTTATTTAAAGTATAGCAAAATGAAACTGATCTACTAGAAAAGATAGATCTGTAGATCAGTGACAGAATAATGGAATCAGATTTGTTTTTTAATAAACAATTAGAAAGCTATTGTGCATTTTAAACAGAGTAATCAAACTGCAGGATGCTGATAAAATTTGGATAACTACAGCCTTTGAAGAGGAACCTGACATCATTAAATGTTCTTTTCCTGATCTGAATGTGGGAATGGTCTTTTCCCTGGGCTTATTCAGACCTGTATCTGGAACTTCTTAGTTAAATAAGCCTTTACAGAATTACTGCTTAACTTGCTGTATTTAACTTCTCTCTAGGTTGAGGACATTCCTTGGATTATAAGGCACGTAGGGTGCAATGGCAGATCCCATCCACTGGACCCGGTATCGTTGGCAGCAACTGATGTCTACAGAAGGCAGACAAGAAGGCAGCAGCTCAAGTAACAACTGCTGTCAAGCAAAAAAAACTATTGGCAAACATAGGATAGTGATACCCTGCTTGGGACATTTTAAGGAAGAGTATGAAAAGGTATCAAAACTGTATATGAACAACAAAATACGGACTACTAAATATACTTTACTGAATTTTATACCACGCAATTTATTTGAACAATTTCACAGGTAATTAACTATTTTTGTTTGTGGAAATTCGTCTAAAGTGGATTCTTTTTATTTGTGTATGAATATGTATTTTTCCAATCACTTCTGCCTATCACTTCTGAAAAGGTCTGTGTTATTTGTCCAAAGATTGAATATCAACCTTGGACTAATCCTTTCTTCAAAACTTTTTTATTTCCACTAATTTTACTCCTTAGATTAAAATATTATTTACTATTGGAGCACTTCAATTTTTCAATTGATTTCCTTCCCTCACATCTTATCTCTTATTTTTTACCCTCCATCCTCCTGCTTGGATAACTGTAGGTTTATAAAGAATGGCTCACTTAAAAATGTCTTATCTAGAAGTTCACCATAGCCTCACTGCGGAAGACATGCCTGGAAGGCAAGGTTGGAATTACAGTAAAATTCTTGCTTGCACCTTCTTATCATGAGTATTAATCAGCCATTCAGCCAACTAATGTATTTGACTGAAGAGAGGAAAATGGCGTCACAGATACTTAGTTCTTTATTTTTTCTTAGCTCCTACTGCAATTTCTTCTTACATAAGTAGTCTCTCTACAGCATGGAGTGGGGGAATTAGAAAGGCTGGTAGCACAGTTAACTCTTATGTTTGCTCTTTGTTTCAGAGTTGCCAATTTGTATTTCCTGTTTCTGGTTATTTTAAACTGGGTTCCCCTGGTGGAGGCTTTCCAAAAAGAAATTACAATGCTACCTTTGATAGCAGTTTTAACAATAATTGCCCTGAAGGATGGTCTGGAAGATTACTCAAAATATAAAATGGATAAGCAGATAAACAACTTACTAACCAAAGTGTATAGCCGGTAAGAGACAACATTCTTCCTGGATAATTGTTATTAAATTGATTCTTCTGGTTTACTCTCTGAATACACATAAAGAAAGAGAATAACTTCAGTTGGAAGAGGACTCTGAAAGTCATCTCTATAGTCTCACACACTGCTCAAAGCATGCCTTACTAGATCAAATTGCTCAGTGTACAATTAATAGGTATACAATCAATAAGTGTGCAGAGGTTAGGTTTGTAAGATTATCACAGTGGAAAGATAATCAAAATAAATGGAAATGCTCACCAGTGTCCTAGGCTCACAGTAAACTCCCCAAGGTGCAATCTCCAGAAAGAGACCCTTTCTCAGTAGCAGTCAACACTTAAAAGGGGTCTACAAGAGATGGAGCCAGGCTCCACCCATTCCAGTAGCACAGGTGAATTGCCTTCACCTGTGCTCCTATGGCTGACTCATTGCTTGCCTCGTGATCAACAGTTAGTATACACTCAGGAAGTTCTCTAGTTGAGTCTCGATCACTTGTTCAGCTAAACGAATATCAAATTAGCATAAAAATTGCTGAAAAAACTGTTCTTTTGTGGATGCCAGAGCTTTCATGTGCGAGTCTGCACAGCATTAACCAAGGAAATTTTAGTATTATTCTTAATATCTTAAAATTGTTTTGGCATCATTGAAATTCAGTGATTACTATTTCATCATTACAGTGGTGAAAGTCATAAAAGCTATCAGTGTTGTAACTCGGTACTCCTAATGTAATTTCCATGAAGGAAATAAGAACATTTTCCGATGCAGTATTACAGGTGTGATCTCACAAGGATAGAGTAGAGTGGGAGAATGACTTCACTTGACTTCCTAGCTACATTTCTTTTTATGCAGCCCGGGATATGATTTTGGCTGCAAGTTTTTCATCCACCTTTACATGCCAAGTCCTTCTTCAAGGGCTGTTCCCAATCCATGCAGCAGCCAGTCTGTACTGATGTTTTGGATTGCCCTAGTCCAGGTGCAGGGCTTTGCACTTGGCCTTGTTGAACTTTATGAGGTTCACACATGTCCACTTCTCACACTTCATCACATGTTTCAGGATAGCATTCTTTCTTTCCATTTGAAGTGTCAAATCACCACTCAGTTTGGTGCCATCTGGATACTTGTTGAGGAGTCCTCTCAATCTCAATATCTCTGTAGACAATGAAGGTATTAAACAGCACTGATCTGAATACAGATGCCTGAGAGACACTGCATATCACTGTTCCCTGCCAGGACATTGAGCCATTGAGCACACAACTTCATGTGCTGCAAACACAAATACCTGATATAGCAGCTTTCCTGGAAATATTTTATTCAGACTATAAAAAATTTGAGCTTAAAACAATAAAGTAATTGAGTTGGTAAGATATTTTTCTTTTTCATGTCTGCAGAGAAGATTAGGGGACAAGTCAGATAATTTCTGATATGAATTGCAGTATACTCTGAAATAATTCACTGCCAGAAAACAGAGCCATCCACTACACATTAATGACTACTGTTTGTTATTTGCAGTCTCATCAGTGTCAATGAAAGGGAATTAATTTCTGATCTTTTCTATCTTGATTCCTTCCCCAAACAAGTATAATAATTAGTTTCTGTATTAGTAAACAGTAAAAATGTCTTCCTGTTGCTAGCGCTTCTAACTTTTCTTTCTGAACTTCTTTATTATGAATTAACTTTTTTTAAGCAACAATCCCTTACTGCTTCTATAAAACATGTTTGTAATAGAAACTGGTTTCACCATTCTCTCTTGTCCATGACAAAACAGGCCTGTCTTAGCGCCTTGATAGATCTACCCAAGCAGCTAGATACTAGTTTTTTGCACTTTTTAGATAAGTTGGACTTGATTTTTCCCCCTTATTTTTTCTGGCTTATAACAAATGAGTGACATCCATAGTTTCAGAGTTTTGGCTTGCTGCTTTTTATAGTTTTATTCCCAAGCCTGGAATTCACCCATTGAATGTATCAGTATTACTGTACTTAGCCTTTCGTATGCAGAGATTGAGGCTACATTTTCTGGGGAAAATTTCATGGGAAAGTAAGTATATATTGGGGAAAATTGCATGGGAAAGTAAGTATATCAAGTAAAAATAACAGAAAAATCATTGCATACTTTCAATTCCACATTTACTTAATAGATGGTGATTATGAAGAGAAATTGTTGCTGTCTGCTGAGGGTTCATCTCAACACTGGCAGTGGAGAGGCTTTTGCAGTTCTCAGTGAAATACATAGTAGTTACAAAAAAAGTGTAAACATGCACTAGTGTTTTTCCCCTTTACTAAGCTCTAGTAAATAATCACTTCAAGGGTAAATAGAAGTGCTGCTTTGTTACTAAATCTTTATCTCCAAATAGTTTTATAGTTTATCAAATTCTAAGGCTTAATCACTTGAAAAATGCCTGTAGCAATCAGACCCAAAATCTACAGCTTTTAAGCTGAGATTTTATCTTAAAACACAGTGATGTCATTGCTTTCTTTGTTTATGAACTTACTTTGCCTTTTGTTCACCATCCTTACTGTAACTTTTCTAGATGCAAGCAAGCTGTGAACGTAATTTTTTCTTGCTGCTATCAGAAGTTCCCAAATCCTTTCTGTAGCATCTAGGGGATGCAATAAAAGAGTGGTGTTGCGGAGTAACCAGAGCTTTCTGTTCCAGTCAGCATTGTCTCTTTGGACTCACTGTGCCTCTTAGTGGGGAGAATTGGCTACACACACAAAAAAAGTGTAGATATGGTTTTCCATGCTTACAGAATAGCTAGTGACAGCATCTCAAGGAGAAGCATATATTTGGCTGAGGTTGGTTTAATTTTACCTCAGCTTTTGCTTTGCATTTACTTGGAAAACCATATAATCAACTCTACCTTATTTTCACTAGGGATATTGTTATCAATATATTGGTTAATTACGTGGACTTTGTGCCATCTCATTGGAGAAAAGGATTTTTGAAAGGATATTGTCAGGCAACACAGATCTGAAAGGTATGGGTACAAAGCTTGACACAAGAAATGTTTTTTTAATTTTTTTTTTTTCATCAAGAGCATTTCACCAGCTTAACACTTCAATTAGAACTGGTAGATCAGTCTGCACAGAATTGCCATGTTGTAAAGTTTGTTAGCTTAAGTCTGTATTGTGGAAGCTAGGTGCACTTCCCAGCTTCCTGGTGCAACTGCACTTTTCAGCTAGGTAAGCCAGAGTGAGATTTAGAAAAGGATGCACAACATGAAGATGCTCCCAAGACTGTGAAGAGTACATTCTCCTCACTTTAAACATAGCTCTAGGGGTTAGGCTGTGAAAGATATTAAAACCTGCCAATTACCAAGATGTAAGACAATGGAAAACATAGCAATGACAGCATAGAAGCAAAGTCCTAGGCTGCAGCAGATGAGGATGTGCTCAAACACAGCAACTGTGGACACAGAAACAAAGGAAAGAATCCACTTACCTTCAAAAGGCCTCATATACATAGGAATTTTCAGCAAGATACCGTTGTCTCCATTGCCAGCCCTTAAGTGAGATCAGGGAGGGGGTGAATCCTGACTCCACCATTTCCGGTCACTCAGGAGCATTGCATTCACTTGGGCTCTTCTGGGTTGGCCCTGCCTTCCCACCAGGTGCTCAATCACTGTTTCAACCTGTAACTTAGCATTTCTGCTATACAAGGGTAGTAACAATACCAAAAATGTACTGCATCCAGACATGTACAGTGTTTGTATCAGCAACCCTATTTCAGTGGCCTACTATTGTATGCCTCCAGTTAGCTCTTTGTTGCTTGCTATCTCCCTTTGTTGCTGCCTATTCACCACTCTAAACCTGAGTGTGCTTGCAATAAACTGCTGTAATTAAATAAAAAGGACTATTCTTTGTCTCTGTTGAATACGGAAAAGCAGATAGAAATGGAAAGTTGAAGAAGGCACAAATTTCTGTATATCATGCCTGTATTTTTCATAATAATAAAGAATTTCAGCTTTCTTGAGTATTGTAGGTTCTTTGTACCTTATGTTCAAAAACAATGGGAAAATATTTAAAAGCTATAAATACAAGTATTTATGCTTGGAGCATTAGTAAAGCAGTTACTGAATATTCTTTGCTCACTGGTAAATGTTGGAATAGTGAAAGGAATCAAGGGGGTGAGTTTTGAATTGGGCTAACATAATTATGAGAGGGTGACAGGAATGTAATTCCCAGCAAAACAGGTCTGGGACCTCAGAGCTGATCATAGAATCATAGAATAGCTTAAGTTGGAAAAGACCTTGAAGATCATCAAGTCCAATCTGAACCTAACCATACTCTAACAACCCACCGCTAGATCATGTCCCTGAGCACCACAGATTCCTTGTTAGTCACCTTGAGCTGTCAGACTGTCGCATCAAAATTCTTAATGACTTGGGAGTAGAAGTTCAGTATAGGAGTCATTTCCTAGGTACAATCTGTTTCTTTGAGCTTTCAGTTTGGGGTGGTTTTTTCTTTTTTTTTTTTTTCCTTTTTTCAGTTGTTCTAATGCATTTATATCCATTTCAGGAAAGAGAAGAAATACATAGATGAATGCTGGAAAAATGTCAATGTTGGAGACTTCATCCGGCTTTCGTGTAATGAAATTATTCCTGCTGACATGGTGCTGTTATATTCCAGTGACCTGGATGGGATCTGTTACATTGAAACTGCCGGTCTTGATGGAGAAACCAATCTAAAACAGAGGCAGGTGGTGAGAGGATATTCAGAGCAGGTGATAATTGTGAATTTCCAGTGGTTTAAGAAAGTTGATTTGTCAGTCAACAATAAAAACCTTAGTCCTCTATATTGCCCACTGTTCAGCAATCCCCATCTGAAAATGGAATAAATAGGTGATATAGTTTTAATTTTTTTGTTGTTATTTTGCAGCAAATCTTTGTCTGCTCACTCAACCCAGAGAAAGAGAGCTCTATTTCAAGTGAAGTAAAACTAACTTTTCAAGTAAATGTCCAGTTGTCATGTATAACACATAGCATTTAGTGGCTTTGAAATTAGAATTTTTTTTGAAGGGAGTTCAGTGCCACATAAAAACAGAGAGGAATAGATGTCTTCTTTTTCACTGTATTTTTAGCTTCAAATCTAGACCTTCAAGGATTTATAAAGCCTTTGGAACTCTTACGATTTTTTTTAATGTATACCTCTCAAGACTGAACATCATCAGGTCTTACAGTTTTCACAGTAGTGGTCAGAAATTAGTGCAGTCTTTAGCACACCTGGTAACTGAGTTCTGATACGGAAGCACTGCACTGACACCACAGCAGGGAGATTCAGTGTTATCCGTAAAAACGTGCTGTTAAGAGACTGGAGATAAAATTATCTGAACTGCTTTTGAATTGTTCTGAGAAGGTGTGAAGGAGTACTTTGCTGTTCATTTAGATTTGTTTGTTACTTAATAAGCAGAGTAATATCAAATGCATGATCTGTTAACCATAAAGAAAGCTGGTTTTCTTTATCCCGTTCTTTTTTTCTCGATTTTAGAATGAGATAGTCATGCTGTCCCAAAAAGTGACAATTTCTTCACCATAAAAGACTGTTCATTTTTCCCCTCCAAGGAAAAAAAAAAAAGGCCATCGTTGTGTCCTCTCAGGACTGCACAGTTTCTGATTGTATAGTAGTTAACTTCACAGATCTCTGGTGTCCTGAGAGCTCAGTTCCAGACAGAGACTTTGTCCTCTCAAACTCAGGCTGAATAAGACTGTGGGAGTGCTGTGTATGTAGACAGAGTATGACTGTCTCACTTCGTAGTTTCTCAAGCTCAAAAGAATAGGAAGAACATAAATCAAATTAAAGAACATTTGAAGACAAAAAGGTTGTAACATAATGCAAAAATATTACATTCTGCATTTTTATGACTGAACAAACACAAGCACAAATGTCTTCAATAGGACACTTGTTATTGCCCTTGGGAAGGCAAGGCAGCATTAGAGCCTAAAAGAGGAGCTGAAACTCTCGTAGTTAATTTTTTGTCATCTTAGAATAGCGTGATTTATTCTTTTTTTTTTTCTGTATGTACCTCAGTGACCACAGGAAAGAAATTAAGAAGGTACTGCAAGAGGCTTATAAACAACAGCTAGCAAAAGACAACAAGGCATAGAAGAGTTTTTCCAACCATCTTCGCTTTCCTAGAGAAATAGACAAGTGTTCCTAAGATACCAGTTTCTCAGCTGATACTTGCTAGGGTTTGATATTTACTAGGAAATCCTGCATAAGTCTGATTTACGTGGGTTGCATGTAGATCATCAACATCATTAGCAACTTTAAATGTTGAGTTAAATAGTTTGACAGTGATATTTATGAAATTTCCAAGTTCTATCATACCTGGTCTCAGTTGTGGTTTTTTTTTTTGTTTCTCTTTCTCTCTTTTTTTTTTCTAAATAATTTCAGATCTCTGAAATTGATCCAGAAAAATTTTCTGGTAGAATAGAATGTGAAAGTCCTAATGATGACCTCAATCACTTTCGAGGCTTTGTGTAAGTACGCTTGGTGGCTCTTTAAACTGGTGTAATTTGCTTTGGTGTTCTTCCTAATTTTCAGAGGGCTTATAATGTTTGCTTTAAAAAATGACAATATGTACATAAGTCAGTGTGCAGCACTATATTTCTGAGTGCAGCCAGGCAGGCAGAGCTCCAGAAGGAATTTCAGAAAACACCTGATTGTGAAGTGGGAAAGCCCACTAGCACTTTATATTTTATATTAAATATTTTCAGCATCTTAGTTCAGGCTGTTTTGCAACTATATCTACCACATTTGAAATGGCTGCCTTTGATCTGCTGTTAATGACATATGATATCAGTACAGATTTCAGTCTGGACCATGGCTGCTTTGGTCAGAGTTTGAAACAGGAAGATCTGGCTTCCCCTCCTACTCTCATATGTTCTGTGTAACTCTCAGCCATTTATATAAAACTGTGTTACCTTACGTCTATTTTCTTGTCAAGGTCTGTACTTTTGTGTGGCCAGTAGGAAAATAAAATAATATTTCATTGAGTGGTTAATTTTCATTTTTTTAGATGTATAATGTCCACATTCTTCCCTGTGGGCAATGGCATGTTAGAAATATGAAGAGAAAATGAAATGCTTTTATTTATCTTTCTCCGAGGAAAAGTCTTGACAAACATGGCTTATCTACATTGAAAATACGGCACAGATAAGAGCGCTCACAGTACTTTTGAAATGGGATTTATAATTTTTTAAAATTTTTTTCTAATGCTGGCCATCCAAATAGAAGTCATCTGCTTTCAGACTGTATTTGCCCTGCGCTCATTTCAGCAGGGTTGCCTGTTCCTCAAATGCCAACATGGCAGATGCCATGCACGTGAACATTTTAATGCAGTGCCCAGATGCCTAGAATTTTGGAGGTGATCTTGCATGTATGTTACTCTCTTCCTTTGAAAAGTCCAATCAGAAGCATCAGTGAGGTAGTCTGTGACAGGTAGCTTCTCTTGGCAATTTGCTCCCTAACGCTTTTTCAAAACCTGACTGGTAATTGCTGAAGTTCTGCAGCCAAATTAATGTGCAAATTAATGTGTTCTGTTTTTTTTTTCCAGTGAGAATTCAAGCAAGGATCGAGTGGGCCTCAGCAAGGAGAACTTACTGCTGCGAGGATGCACAGTAAGAAATACAGAAGCTGTTGTAGGCATTGTGGTATATGCAGGTTAGTGAACCACCCTGGCCTTCTCAGATTGCCTTTGCAAAGAAGATGGAATTATGTGCCTTAAGAAGCAATATTGCACAGAGGCAAAGTAGACAATTAAAAGATTGAAACCAGCAGAAGGCAGCCTTAGGTTGAAGCATTAAGAATGCAAATCTGAGCTGTTTGTTTTGGTTTTAAAAATGTTAAAGGTTGGTATGTCTGATTATTCATGGGAAGCCTGCTCTGTTCTGTGTACAGGTCTTCAATTGTTAACTACAATGACAAATCAAGGTTTTGAAATGAAAGTGGGGATAGCTGCCTTTGTTAGGACTTTCTCTGGTCCAGAATTGAAGTTAATGTTGTTCTAAAGTCGAAGTGCTGAAGTTTTAAGACTAGACATTATAATGTATTCAGGCAGATAATTGTAATGCAGGTGCAGAATTTTGTAGAAAATATTAGAGACTGTATCAAAACCTTCAGGAAGGAATATAATAGGAATATTATTTACAATATAAAAGATAATATATGGCTGAGCAATTATGGTTTAGCTTTTTTAGTTTTCTTTAAGACTACTACTTTAGGAGCAGTTAGTTTTCACATATTAGTTAACAGTAATGTCCAATTTCCCAGAGCTTTAGAAATATAAAGGACTTTTGATTTTCATACTTGCAAATAGAGAATTTCAACCTTTGTTGTGATTACAGGTCATGAAACCAAAGCCATGCTGAATAACAGTGGACCTCATTACAAGCGCAGTAAATTGGAAAGAAAAGTGAATTCTGATATTCTGTGGTGTGTTCTGCTTCTAATTTTAATGTGTTTAACAGGTGCAATTGGTAAGTGTGAATGTGTAAACTCCTACTGCTTTCCCCTCTCCGCTTTGGTGTTTTAATTTGGGGCCAATTCATTTCAGTAGCCTATTTCAGAAACTGCCTTTCTCCATATCTAATTCTTTATCAGCAGGGGATGCTGCCAAGTTTTAGTTTATGTTGTCATGTTTAATCAGTAATTGGTCAGTGGGTATGTTCCTAGTGTGAGTTCTTAAGTCTAAAACCTGCTTTTCCAATTGATTTTCTCATTTCTCTCACTAATTGCACTCTAACATTTGTGGTTTGTGTTAGTTTGGTTGAGGTAAAATGAAATGCTTGTACAGTATTGCAGGGAGACGCCTAGTTTGAGTAGTAATAAGGACTTTCTATTTTATGGTTTTATGAAATAGTGAGCTTGAGTACTAAAGTTCAAAAAGAATACATTTTACAATGAACCAAATGAGTGCTTAAAAGGTGTTTAAAAAACTTTGTCAACTTACACTAAATAGACATGTCTGGCATCACAATATGGCTTAAACATAAACATAAACAAAAACTGGGTTTGTGATTTATACTATTTCTTTTCTGTGACAGTATTTGTCTCACAGTGCTGTAAAGTGACCAGAGTGGCTTCATGACATACCACAGCTGAAAGGTGGAAAAGCAAAGATCAGAAATTTAATAACTAGAGTTTAGGGTAGGAAAAAGAGAATGAAACATAGCTAGTATTCCATTAGTTTTGAGATGGGTTGCATAGATGTACTATTGACACAACTGCAGTAAAACATTTTTTCAAGTGTGCGCATTGATACTTCATGCATTTTAGTGGGGCTCCTATTGATGAAAATTCTTCTCTGGAAGCTTAGAAATACCTAAACTGTTATACAGTCAACCTAACTGATTCAGTTGTTCTTATTTTCTAGGCCATGGAATTTGGTTAAGTAGGTATTCAGAAATACCTTTTTTTAACATCCCTGAACCAGATGGCAAATTGATTTCTTCTGTGTTAGCAGGGTTCAATATGTTCTGGACAATGATCATTTTATTACAGGTAACTTTGGTCTGTTTTGAGCCATATTCTGATCTCACTAATGTCTTGAAGTAACTCTGGTTTCAGAAGAGTTAACTCATGTTTGCATGTGGCTAAAGAGTTTGGTCTCTTTTAATCTTTGTGTTTTGTTTCAATAGGTCTTGATTCCTATTTCTCTGTATGTTTCAATTGAAATTGTCAAACTGGGACAAATTTATTTAATACAGAATGACATTGATTTTTACCATGAGAAAACAGACTCTACAATTCAGTGTCGAGCATTGAATATTGCTGAAGACCTTGGCCAGATTCAGTATATCTTCTCAGACAAGACTGGAACACTCACTGAAAATAAGATGGTTTTTCGGAGGTGCAGCATTGCAGGACAGGAGTATTGCCATGAAGAAAATGGTAAGGTGCTAAATACATGCTTGTGGTAGTCCTTTTCCCATTCTCAGAGAAACTTCAAGTTGTGATGAAGACGGGTGTTTCTGAGGTTTGTGTGGCAATGTGTACTTACAGAAGGTGTGGATTTAGTCTGGTCTTATTTGGATCTTTCCCCATTTGGATCACTTCATGTGCAGCATACAGAGACTTGAAATTGTATGTGAGGTGCTACTTCACAGATAGTTAAGCCTGTGCATATTTGAGACCAAACACAGAACGCTCTTTACTTTCTGACATAGTTACATAAAGTGTTTGATTCAGCTACCTATTTTATTAACTAGATAAAAACACAGAGATTTTATTATTATTGCTGTATGTTAACTGCATACATTTGCTCTTTCACTGGGAAAAATCAAAGATGAAGTGCTGATAGGTGGATAGACCAATTACAACTATGTATTAACCACTCGCCGTGGTTTTGCTGCCAGATGGAACTGCTCAGTTTCTGCAAGCAACGGGCACACCCTGCTGGTCTCAGAGTGCATGGGTTCTTCTTTTGTTCACAGTCACAGCAACTGATGGTTATAAATCACTTTAACAGCAATTTCTTCATATATTTTGAAAATCATGTGATGTAGGTGTCACAATGGTTCTTTGGCTTTGTGTAATTATACTGGGAAGGAGGATATCACAAGAGCAAAGTGAAAAGAAATATGTTTTAAATTTAGAATTTGATGAATGAATAAGTTAAATTAAAAAGTAGAATATATTTTCAGAGCACTTCTTCAAGAAATGAAAAGTGTTTCAGAAGAGATGAGTTGTGACTGATCTCTTTGTTCTTGGCATATGTCTGCCACTTACTTCTATTACTTACTTCCCTAAGAATTCACTTTTCTTCCAGTAGTATCAGTGTGTTAATTATGTTTATAATTATTTCCTATTGTACCCTGGCTTTTATTTGGAGATAAAGCATGTCCTTCCTAACAAATCTAGAAATTGTGTGCCCTGAAAATCAATCTGAAAAATGTTGGAGGTCCTATGTTTAACACTAATTTTCCTTTGGTCAGTTGCACAAAGTTGCCATTTGGCTGGCTCCTACTGCATGCAGTAAGAGATGCACTACAAAGCAGTTCAGCCTTTTGCATATGACTCACTTAGTCTGTATGTATATTTCTGTATTTGTATCTCTGTTGCCCAGAACAAAGGACAACAGAGATTTTACTCCGTTGTAGTAAAATCCTCTATGTAGGTGTCCATATGCAGTGCTATATCTAAATCAACTTGTGCTTTTTAGGCTGTGTCAGCAGAGCACTGTGGTATTACAGGAGGTGCCACCTATGTTACTTCAGCCAGGGTGTATCTCCTTGGCAGGCAGGGAGCATAAGTGGAATAGATGTGTGTTGTCTAGATCTGGCTGTGCAGACATACTGCTGTCTTTTTGAATTTTTTAATGTGTTTTCAGAACTTCTGTTGTTGGCCAGTTCACTACCTTCTTGTGTATTTTGTTCTAGTGTTTCATGTCTTGTTGGACAAAGATTTTCTGTTATCTAATCTGTCTTATCACAGCATAGAAATATTGTGTCTCCTATTACCTACAGTGTGCCAAGAAAACAGATTAATTCCTTTTTCTGTGCAATTCCACTTTTTGTACTTGAAAGCTGTTATTCGGTTCTCAGCAATGTTCTCTTCTAAAAGCTTTGTAACCAGCTTACTATAGTGTTTCTGTGATTGTTCTTTCTCTCTCTTCTGGATTCTCTCCAGGAGAGCAGCACTTTTGAAGAGCAGCGTCGCAAATGGCAAGTCAGTGTGATAACTTATTATGGTTTGATATTTTAGAAAGAGTGGATTTTACTTAATTGGATACTAAATTCCTTATTTTAAATTAAGTTTTATTTTAGACAAATTTCTTTTTGCTTACAGAATAATAATTTTATTTCTTTAGCAAAGAGGTTGGAATCCTATCAAGAGAAGGATTTGAAAGATGAGGATTCAGCTGAAGGTCCTTGTGCCTCTTTGGGCCACACATTAAAATGGAGGGGACACGATTGTGGAGCCGAGAATGAATCTTTGAACAGAAAGTCTTCAAATCTGTTATCTGGTATTTATCCTGAATTAGGAAGGGAGCATTCATCAGGTGATGCTCCCTGCTCAGGACATGTTGCTTTCAGCAGCTGCATTGTAAGTAAAAGTTATTAGTTTTGGTAATGAATTTTTGAAGTAACTAGTGAAGGAACATCTTTTTACTCCCATTTTAATAATTAAGAGTGCTTGAAATTTAAGACATTCTTTGTCTTCCATCAAAATTAGACCTTCCATTGTTGCTTGGGTGCAGCCTACTTGCAAGCTGATGTTGCAGATATTTATTGGATTACAAAGATGTGTTGTTTGGATCTTGCTGGTGTGATTTCATGATCACTCTGCTTAAATGACAGGCTTTATTTTCAATAAAAGTTTGTTCCTTTGCCTTAAAAAGCATTTTACTTTGCTTTCAATAGGAAATATGTAGATAAACAATATTAATCCTATTGCATTTAGTGGAGATTACTAGGATTAAAAACATCTGTATCTGATTTTACTGCCAGAGACCTAGACTATTTTGCAATTTTCTGCCATTAATTTCTCAAGTCTCTGGTAGCAGCGTCTGGGGAATGATTATTTTCTCCTCATGTATGAGCTCTATATATAAAATAAGTCTGGAATCAACTTGCGACTCTGAAATGGTATGAACTGGAAATCCATTTGGGATTGCCAGGGTTTATATCCTAATTCACAGCTTTGTTTGTTTAATCCATAGGAAACAGATGTTGTACCAGATACACAACTGCTGGAGAAATTTAGACGTGTTTCTTCTCTTTCCTATCAAGAATCAGAAGAAGGTATCAGCAAGTTAGGTTTGGAGACAATGTATATCACTGACTTCTTTCTTGCTCTGGCAATCTGTAATACTGTTGTTGTTTCAATCCCCAATCAGCCACGTCAGAAGGTAAGAAGATATTATATTTGTCTGTATCAACTATTTATAAACAAGTTTCCTTTAGTTTGATTGCAAAAGGAGAAAAAAATAACTGGTATTCAGGATCTGAACCCGTAAGTTTGGTGCTTCTTAACTTTCACAATATATATTTTGAGATTAAACTGCAGTTATGGGTTGTTGGGTTTTTTTGCTGTATTCTATTATCATTTACCAGATATGTGCACAGCTTCCTTTAAGAGTGCCCTAACACTCAAGTTACCTTTACAAATAAGTTATTGTTCGCTAAAAAATATGAATAATCTTGGAAGACTTCTAAAATACTGGAACTGAAAAAGCTCTTACCTGTTACTTGACTATATTCAAATAGAATTCCAGAAAGAGTATGGAGGATCAAGTTCAATGTGTGTAATAATTTGAAGAAAAAAAATGCTTGGCAATATGGTTAGTATAAGGTGGTCTCATCTTCAATGTACAGTGCATTTGTTAGACTGTCCTGGTTTAATAATCAAGAGACTTTTAATGTTTCCCTGAAACCACTCCTTATTTTCAGAGCACGCATCTAGTATTTATTATTTATTTAAAGATATTGCTTTCATTTTAAAATCAGTTGACTTTTTTTCAAGGTGGGATTTTCATAAACCCATCTTCTACCTAATTTGATTGTGTGGCAGGATAATCCCAGAGTTCAGCATTGATTTTTCTCCCCACAAAAGTGATTAAGATTTGTTGACTTCACCTTTTGAAAAAAAAAGTTAAAAAAATTGTGTTATGTACAGGAATAGTTTTTGGTGCTTAAGTAAGGTAGTGCATGTACATGTATGGCTGGAGATGTTTCCATAAGGTACCCTGTGGAGAATAAAGTACCACAAATATATAAAATGTCTGTTGTTATAGTGTCCTTCCAGACAAGTCCACATAGTAGGCTGCCTGCTGTGAACACATGGATGGGGCATCTGCATTAGTAAATACTAACCTCCACCTGTGAGTTTTTCATTTCTTAGAGAATAATATTTCTGGATGACTTTTAGAAGAGGAGATGTCCAAGTCAGTAGTAGCTGGGTTGGAAGGAGCAATATATGGCATAAGGATTATGAGTTCAGTTGGGGAATGATAATGACAAAGGCAAGAAGTTTTCAGTGTTTCCTTAGGGAGAGAAGGTGAAGGAATGTTCCTAGTCGGTGTCTCTGTGATGCTGAATAAAGAGACACGTTACAACTTGCATGCAACTGGGATAGAATTGAAGCAGGAATCTTTCATTTCTTGATTCTTGAGAGTGCTTGTCTTTTGTTTTCAATTCTGACCAAAAAAGTTTTGGTGAAGTACTGTATTTTTAGCATTACTAGTAGCTAGTCACTGTAAGAAGTAAGGAGCTGGTTTATTCTCTGCAGCTATCTTGCCAATTGAGAACAAGTATCTAATTCCATTCACCACAACTTCTAAAAGTTCCATTGCTTAGACATTTCTAGAAAAAATTATTACATGGAGTCATGAATCAAACTGGCAATACATGCAGTTTTCAGATCTGAAGTACTTTTTACAATTTGTGTGATTTGAACAGGTGAAGCTCTCACAGAGCTGTTTGGTGTACTTATATGGTAATATGTTTAATTGAGCTGGCTATTTTTAATACAAGTGATCAAAATGATCATAACTTTTCAAATTTTCATTAAGAAACATGCGTGGTTTGTAAGCTGTCTTTCTTTAATTAAATAACATATGAAGACTTTATACTTTCTCTGACTGTTCTGTTGCAGATGAGACGCTCTTCACTGGGAAGAATGCCTATTAAATCCCTTGAGGAAATCAGGCAGATGTTCCAGAGGTTGTCAGTCCGTAGACTAAGTTCGTCCCCACTTCCAAGTATAAAAGAGTCATCATCTGAAAACCCAAACAGTTTTGTGAGCAAACTGTCTATTTTCAGAATGAAACCGGCTTCACCTGCTTTGGATGGGGCTGCTCAAAATGCTGCTGAGCCTCACAATCTGAACAGCCCAGAAAATCCCCAGTTACCCAAAGAATGTTATACAGTGAATGTAGCTGCTGGCTGTGAAACCCACAGTGCTGAGTCGTCTGCTGAATGGTCTCCCTTACCTAAGCTTTGTTATGAAGCTGAAAGTCCAGACGAAGCTGCCTTGGTCCATGCTGCTAAGGCTTATAAATGTATTTTACAGTCTAGGACTCCTGATCAAGTAACTGTGGATTTTGCAGATCTGGGATCTTTAACATTTCAGCTTTTGCATATCCTGCCTTTTGACTCAGTGCGAAAAAGGATGTCAGTAGTGGTTCGGCATCCAGTCTCCAACCGAGTGGTGGTGTACACGAAAGGTGCAGACTCAGTCATGATGGATTTGTTGGGAACTGCATCTGAAGGTATTTGTCGAACTTTTAATTCTTTGTTCACCTTTATCATTCTTCGGTATAGTTGACTGCATGCCCTGATTTGTAAGAATAGCCGAGTAACCAAGCAGAACTACTATCTCTGAGTTGCTTTTAGGAAAACCCATAAAGGTATTGCAGCTTCTCACCTACATATGGCTGTGCTGTATGCCATTCTGGAAACTGAGAACAGAAAGCTAGCAGTAATTCAGAGATTTTGTGGTGTCTAAGCAGACCTCTTGGAGCCAACTGTAGTATTTCCAGTCATAAAATAAGGTTGTCTGCTGAAATAGTTGTCTCCTGCTGTGCTGTGAGAGGTGTTTATTGGGATGAGATACTTTCATTGCTTTTTGTCTGTTCTTATTTTTTCTGGATTATCAACTATTTCTGTGTTTCTAGATGTGTTAATAATATCCTGTGCCTGCAAAATTGTGTGCTGCCTCCTGCTGGGTGCTGTTGTCTTTGGGTAAAGGTTCTTGGAATCTGCTACAGAAGGAACATGCTGTGTTACTTAAGCACTAATCGTGATTTATTCATACGCTGTATCAGGCAGTCATTGATTTATAACTGAAGGCATGTTATCTGTGCGTGTAAGAAACATGTCCCTGCATATATTTAAGGTCAGATGTCACGGGGTCTTTTTTAATGGTTGGGAAGGTAATGGAGTTTACAGGTTTACTATCTGCAAGGTAGAACTTAGTTTTCATGTTCTGTGGTTTATCTCAGTGAGGAAGTGGGATGTGTACTGTTCCACAAGCATATTTTAGCCCAGCACTAGCCAAGTAAGGTCTAGACGGAAAGCCTCTGTAGGCAGTGAGGTAGAAAAGGAGCCTCTAAAGTCTGTCTATGGGGCATAATTTCATGTCTGGAGATACCTCTCCTTACTTTGGCTCTCAGGGTAAACTTGCAATCTAACTTCTACATGTCTGAAGTTAGATGAGTTAATCACCTCTCTGAATAGTCCATGCATTAATGATTAAAAACAAAACAAAACAAAAAAAAAAAAAAAAAAAAAAAAAAACAGCTTTTCTGTGGTAGCCCTTCTGGCTCCCTCCCAGTGTATCAGAGAGAACAAAGCTACTTTGATGTCTTGTGGCCCAATTCATTTTAGAAGGTGATTTCATGTTAGAAAGACACTTTGATATGCTAGTATATATGAAAGCATATATGAGTGCCAGACTGGTTCCCCTCACTGCTTGTGCAGACTGACCCTCTCCATGCATTCTAAAGATACAGCCACGGTACACTGTGCAAACGTGAAGGTATGTTCAGAGTTAAAATAAAACCTTTAAATATTTTGGGATTTTTAAACTATATTTAGACCTTCAAAATTTTCCAGTAAATTTACTCTAAGACTGAATATTTAATTTACTTTACTTTTTATATAATGGTAGATACCAAGAATTCAGAAGTGGAAAAGAAGAACATTAAAGAAAGAACCCAGAATCATCTGGATGACTATGCCAGAAAGGGACTGCGCACTCTTTGTATTGCTAAAAAGGTGGGTTTTTTTATGTGTACTTTTAAGAATGTTTACAGTCAATGATGAGCAGGAGTTTTTTTTCCAATGGAACAGATATAACCACTTATAGACTAGATGTTCTCATTGCCACATTTCATTTATCCTTACTTTTTTTCAGGAGGAATTTGTACATTTACACAAAAAAAAATTCTGTCTTCAGTTAGATTCACATACCTGTTGTCACTTTAGGATGCCAGACAGTTTTAATAGCCTAATTCTAGAACAAGGGATGTAAAATGTCCTGATTTTCTTACATGAGTCCTGAGTGGCTCTCCTCATGTGAACCTTGCCCTGGTTGGAATTTTTTTCTGGATACAGAAAACAAATGTAGTCAGGCCTGTCTTATTGGGTCTCGCACTGTCTGTGGTGTTATAGGATTTGTAGGCAAAACTATGTGATGTTATGAGATTCCATTATAAATTCAAAACTGATCAGAAGTAAAATTCCGTAACAACTGAAACAGGAAAGGAAACTCTCATGCAAAGTGAAAGCATGGGCTGTGTAACTGTACAGGCATCAAGCTGTACCAAGCTGTGCAGTGATTCTGTGCCTGTGTCTATGAGGTATTAAAGAACAGTAAAGAGGTTATTATGTTCTTTGGCCTCCTTGCCTTAAAGAACAGTAAAGAGGTTATTATGTTCTTTGGCCTCCTTGCCTTAAAGAACAGTAAAGAGGTTATTATGTTCTTTGGCCTCCTTGCCTTCCATATAAATGAAAATATATCAGGCAACTCCAGGTGCCTGCAAGCTTTTGGTTAGCAGCCTGACCTGTGAATCATACTAAGTCTGTAGACATACCAGGGTACACATATAACTGCTCTGGCAGGGCTGCAAAAGGTTTAGTATACGGATAGCAGAGATGGCTCTGAGAGATGCTCTTGTAGTACATTTGAAGTGAAATCTAGACACATCTGTGTTTTCTCTCCCTCTGCAGGTGATGAGTGATGAAGAATATACAGAGTGGTTAAATAATCATTTTTTAGCAGAAACCAGCATTGACAATAGGGAGGAGCTGCTGCTGGAATCCGCCATCCGGCTTGAAACCAAACTAACTTTGCTTGGTAGGTAAGGTGCTGTAAATGCTTTAACTCACAGCTGTAAATGCTATAACTCACAGGAAACCCCTTATGATGGTTATAATCTGAATTCGCTGTATGAACCTCTATTTGTATAATATATAGCTTTCTACACATCTAGAATTTGTTGACACTCGTGGGTGTACATAAATCTTGCTGCACATTTCTTAATGTTGCAGAACCTACTGAAGACAGCTTGTGATCTGTTGTTTGTAAGGCACAATATTTTACTTTTTTTCTGTGTGCACCAGAGTTTTTGTGTGTCATCATAATAAGCATGTGAAATGATGGCAACTAATAACAAGATCACTTCTGGACATTTTTTATGCTATTGTTGAATTTTGGGTGGGGTAGGTATGCATAGTGAAACTGGCTCCTGTTGGAGTAAGAAGGGATCGCATACCTCGAGAAGGGAGAGCAAAGTGTTTAGAGTGCCCAGGCTGAAACAACTCCTTTCCTCTCTTCTCTTGATGTCTGTCAGAGAAGCTTGCATCCAAAAAATTCCAGCATCTTCCTTTATGGAACTATTTTGACTTTTGACTTGAATCAAAATGCTAGCAGAGTGAGAGCAAAGGATTTTCGTTTTCCAGGTGGCTAATGGACATCACCAGTTTGCTTGATTTCTTGGCCCTTGTCCATCCTCATAAGACAGTGTGCTTTAAATACAAATTGCTCATTAGAATCCTTCCTTAGTAGAAACACTTTAAGAGAGAAAACTTTACTGGTGATTATTGTATTGTTTATTTGTCAAAATGACTCTAGCTGCAAGTGTCTGAAGTTTGGGTTTTTTTTATAAACTTTCTCAACCTGAACATCCCACAGCCCAAGCCATGTCTTCTGGTTATAATTTAGTACTGAAAATGTCCTGTACCACATCATAGGCATTGTGCTTTTCAGCAGTGCTTAGTGTGATGTGTTACTTTGTCGTTAACAGAGCAAATGATTTTGTAAGCTCATTTGAGGATACAAGTATGCATGCTTCGTATACTGTAGAAGAGGATATCACTGTTAAACATTATTTTTTTTTTGTCAAAACTTTTTCTATAACTGGTAAGATGCAACACAGTGAGTTTTACATAATGTCAGCTGATCAAATATTCCATTCTCCTATTGTTTTAAATTCCGAATGCACAACATGATGTCTGGAATGTGGATACACACAGGGACTCTCTTGTCCTGTCACGCTTGCAGACTTGGTTCTTGAAATACAGCAGTGCTAATCCATCTGCTTGTCTAAATAAAGGTGCCACTGGCATTGAAGATCGCCTGCAGGATGGTGTTCCAGACACAATACAGGCATTACGGAAAGCAGGAATAAAAATATGGATGCTGACAGGTGACAAGAGAGAGACAGCTGTCAACATCGCCTATGCTTGTAAATTGCTGGAGCCAGATGACAGAATCTTCACGCTCAAATCACAAAGTAGAGTGAGTAGAAAATTACACTTTTTTTAGTGTTCAAGAGGGTGTTTTATTTTGTTTCCTCTGCCAAAAAAAAAAAAAAAAAAAAAAAAAAAAAAAAAAAAAGCCATCAGGCAATATCACAGGACTGTATGGGAAAATAATATATTCTCTGTTTTCTCATCTCACAAAAGATAGTATAATCACTTGGAAGATGAAAATATTCGAAAGCTGACTTTTTTTTCCCAATGGGTAAAATATAAAATACTATATCTAGTGTCTGTTTCTGTACATATTTCTTCAGTTGTCACTCTTTTAACTGATTGCTTAATTTCTCTTTATGCTAGGAGAGAAAGATGTCCTGCATCACATTCTATTAGATATTTCAGGTGGCTGTAAGAATCACAAGAATCACAAGGTTGGAAACGACCTATAAGATCATCCAGTCCAACCGTCTCCTCATCACCATTGCCACCACTAGTACTAAACCATAAGTTTACAGTGTATTAGCAATATAGGAATTATTGCCATGAAAATGATCAAATTAGGTTGTGTGCTACTTTGTCATATTCTCCCTCAACTGTGCTGTTTTTTTTTCTGATTGTCTTTTAATATTTTTCTAAAATGTTTCAGTTCTTCTCCTAGTACAACACCCAAACCAATCTACTTAATGACCCACAATTTAGCTTTGCTTTTACCCTCTGTACTGCATCCTTTGTGATTTTAAAGGGTTATTCAGCCTCATGTCTGAATCCCTTTATATTCTACAAAGTGGGAGAAATACATTGCACATTGATAGCAACTGGCATTTTCTCCATATTTCCTTTGTAAATTGGAAAGGGAGCCAGAATACAAACAGTGTTTAGTAAGTTGCTTTTCTCTTGTCTTTAGGATGCTTGTGCTTTGGTGATGAACAGTATTTTAGAACACATGCAAAAAAACACTGCTGAGCAAAAAAAAGTAAATCAGAAACTTGGGAATGCCTCTGCAAGTCCTTCTACCCAAGCTCAAGGCTTCAGCGCAGGCCTGGTTATTGATGGAAGGACTTTAGAGCATCTCCTTCAGGACAGCCTGCAGAATGTTTTCTTGGAGCTCACAGAAAAATGTCGAGCTGTAGTCTGCTGCCAAGCCACACCACTGCAGAAGAGTCTGCTGGTCAGACTGGTGCGAAATAAGCTGAAGGCAATGACGTTAGCTGTAGGTGAGTCTCATGGTTTCCTTCTTTTCTCTGAGAAGAAGCAGAAGGCAGTTTCTTCTCTCCTTTATTTTTTCCAATGTCCTTTACAAAATTAAATTACAAGGAAGATAATCCTTTGAGTAATAGTTGTCTTTAGCATTACATGATGACAGTCTTTTAAGCTACCAAATTTAGTCTGTGCTTGGTAATCTAAAGCAGCAAAGAATAGCAGTAGTCATGTACAGCATTATGTGATGTGTGCAAGTTAAGTGAGGGGATTTTCGTTGTTGTTCTCCATCACAGTCCCTGAAATAGTGAGGGAGAAGGGAAATGACTATGATTTAAAACATCCATATTTTCTGTCCAAGCGTACTGACTAAAATTCTGACAAAAGGAACAGCTAATATCCATTTGAAGAATATTGCTCAGCTCAGTCAGGCAGGCCTACTACACTCTAATCTTTCTTTCCATAGGGTATACATTAGGCTACATTGCTGGCTATGAAAATGATTTTCTCTGAATTCTGTGGTGTTATGTCTATGTATCTGTGCTACCTCCATGGCAATGTGATAGCCAGTAAAGCTGCTTCCAGGTTGTGTTTCAACTAACTTAAGAGAGCTTAGTTATTACTTCTTCACTTTTCTCCGTAGGTGATGGTGCCAATGATGTCAGTATGATCCAGGTAGCTGACACTGGTGTGGGAATCTTGGGCCAAGAAGGCATGCAGGTAACGTGTACGAGACAGACACAAGTGACATTGGATTCCATTTCAAATCTGTTCAACATTCACTCTGGAGGCCCAGCAGCTCCACAGCCCATTGCTGTATTTGAGGGAAAGTGTGCAAGCCCCTGCGCTTATCTGGGAGTGCTCAGAAGCTGAAGGGTGCACTCCCCATTTTGTATCTGGGCTACTTGTTTCATGGCATGAAGTATCAGTGATTTCTTTGGAACTGCTGATGTTGCACAGAGGGCTTCAGATCTCAATAAGGCAAGGCTCATATGCGCTATATATATTAAAAAACATAAAATAAGAGTTTCCAGCATTATATCAGTTCTTTGCTGATCAGTATTGAAGCTCATCGTTAGCAGTTTGGATATATCAGTGCTTTCCTTTATGTGTGTTCCAGGCTGTGATGGCAAGTGACTTTGCAATTTCTCAGTTCAGGCATCTCAGGAAGCTGCTGCTTGTCCATGGTCACTGGTGTTACACCAGGCTTACCAACATGATACTCTACTTCTTCTACAAAAATGTGGTATGTAGCTGTCCTGTCCTAGGGAAAGCAGTTTGCTTATTTGACAGTACTGAAGGCTCTAGTATGGCTTCATATTATATTTTAGTTTCTGTTGTGAATGGGTTCAAAAATATGCAAAGAGTGTGTGGCAAACAACTTTGTTTCCCATTTACATCTTCAGAGACTAGACTCTTCCATTGCTTGAACTGAGTTTCCTACTGAAAGCCATTGTCTAATTTGTTTAAAAAGTGGATAGCAGGCATTAATTAACGTACTCATAGCATGAATATTTAAACAAGCCATGTAGCCAGTTTGGAAGTGTAAAGATGTGCGCTAGCCAAATATAATTTCAAGGTATGGGATTGGCAGGGACTCTATAGCAGTTATACATAATTTTTCACAGATTACTGTAACCAGACCTACAACCTGCCTATTTTCCTCTTGATTTTTAAAACACTTGTCTACAGGTAACATTTTATCATCTCGTCATTGACTTTTCAGGCCTACGTGAACCTCTTATTCTGGTACCAGTTCTTCTGTGGGTTTTCAGGCACATCAATGACTGACTATTGGATCTTGATTTTTTTCAATCTCCTTTTTACATCGGTGCCACCCATCATTTACGGTGTCTTGGACAAAGATGTGTCTGCAGAGATACTCATGCAGATCCCACAGCTGTATAAGATGAGCCAGAAATCTGTGGTGGGTTTTTAAAACATTTATCAAAGTTTCTCTCTTTTTGCCCAGCTCAATATTGTCTTGCTCTGTGGTTATAATTGTTAAGTAGTATATCATTTCTTTCCTTTCATGAAAGCACAATGTAATAACTGCTTTGAATTAAACGTACTATAAAAGAAAGATCACTGCTTTAAAAAATACGTGTCATAATGTTGCACCACTATGTCATAAGCACAGCTCTTTACAAGCTAGAAAAGTAGACAGTACCTTGGATTCATCTTCACTGATTTAGAGCACCGCCCTGACATGGGCAAATGAGGAATCTAGTTTCCCACACCATTTCCAGAGAGAAATTCAGTTCATGAAAGGGCTAAATTGCTTTTTGGAGTAACCCATTTGTCCTTACTAATGAGAGAGGAAATCCTGAATGAGTAGACTGTGCATCTGCGTGCCTCAATTGATTGTTTGAAGGAATGGAAAATACCTAAGCCAGGGCACATGCAGTTATAGTTTCATCAGTTTGCTGCCACTGAATGGAGAAGCCTCATTCCTCTGCGTTGTCTCCCTTCTTTTCTTCCCATTCCCTATTTTCACCCTTGTAGTTAGATCACCTCCCTTGTGCCAGTTCTGCTGTTCATGTTTCCTTCAGGAGCTGATGTAACTCACTACAACAGCATAGTTGTAGTGAGATTCCCAGCAGAAAATGTCACATCCCACTTTTAAGGGGAGGGGTGACCAGGGAAAAATGATTTTTCGTATTCTAGTGAATTTAGTTACCTCACATTAAAGTCCTATATGCACAGAAGAGTAAATGAGCACAAATTAAAAGACAGAAGGAGACATACAAAAAGGAAGGGAATGGAGGTGGGAGGAACATGAGACTTGTTATTCAATGATAGCAAGTTGTGAGGGTGATTCACTGTTCCATTGCACTCTTCCTTCCTTATCACTCAGGTAAGACTTTGGCAGGTCAATTCTAGGAGGAACAACTGTAAGGTTAGAACTCACAGATCTGGCTGCTGATTTAAATCATAGCAGCTAGCTATATATGCGTCTTCCTATTGTGCCATGAAAGTATGTCTCTTCATGGGGAAGCCAGCTGGAGTTATTCTGTGGATTATCTTTCCTCAAGTCCAGCTGGATGCATTGACAAAGCTACAGCAATTTGTTGAATTTGTTTCAATGCCATTATCTTTGTTTTTTTGTTTGTTTGTTTGTTTCTTACAGGCCTACTTGCCTTCAACCTTTTGGATAACCTTGCTGGATGCTTTTTACCAAAGTCTTGCTTGCTTTTTTGTGCCTTACTTCGTAAGTGCTGGATATTAAATTTATGCACTTCGGCATACTAAAAACTCAGGCAAATTAGAAATAAAATGTAGTTTTCGATTGTACTTCGTGGTATATGAATGAATAGTAGCAGATTTGTCAATGGAACTGAGTTGAACTGTGCATGCAATATGTCCAGTATTTAAATAAATCATGCCACTTTACATATAAAACTATATATCAACTATATAGAACTACATAGAACTATACACCAAGGATATTACACTGACTGTATGGTATACTGTCTTCCTTTACAGACTTACTATGGCTCAGATATAGACATTTTTTCTTTTGGAAACCCTATAAACACAGCAGCACTTTTTATAATATTGTTTCACCTTCTCATTGAGTGCAAATCCGTGGTGAGTACTTTGTTTTCTGAAGAGTACATTCCTCAACAGAACGTGTATGCAGCTTTCATTAAAATTTATGGAAGAGAGTTTAGTACACAAAACTGAATAAGTATAAGAGAGTTAGAGGTGAAATATTTCCTTTATAAGTCTCTGTAAGCTCTCCTAAGAAAGCTGTCATTGGAGCCAACAGAATTACTTATGTGACTAAAATTAACAAAATTTGTTTTCAGGATTATTTAATAATGAGGGATCCTGCCTTATTAGGAGTCAGTGGGTTTGGGGGATGTCACTTTGATTTGGCAAATGGTAAAACCAACTGGTGATCTGCTTGAGCCTCCATAAGTTCCCAAAGCTTGCTTCTCATAAAAAACAATGTCAGCTATTGATTTTTGAATACTTGAAATGGATGATCTGCTCTAGAGAACCAGTATGTTATGAAACTGTATTCCAGCTTTCACTTGTCTGTGTGAAATAAAATACCTGTTCATAGACGCTGCATTAGTTTGGATGAATTTAAAGCTTTTACAAGGGTAACATTTACCCATTAGACATAATTTTAAAGAGAATATACTAATATTTACAGTACAGACAGGTATTAATGGCTTTTGATTTTTTTCCTGTCAGTTTTGAAAAACATCTTTGGAATTGTATCATAACGGATAAAATTGCAAGTTGTGATTCTTTCTTTCATTCTTCTTCCAGGCACATGGTAGCACTTACACAAATGCCTTTAGTCTACCTACATACATAGCTTGAGTGTATCCATACTCTGAACAGGAAAGCAATACATAAATGGGTTTTATTTGGCATTTTGGTACATTGGCAAGCTGTCAGACCAATGACAGTGTTGTTTCTATAGTAACCATTATAGCCATAACTCCAATGAAGAGTTAATCAATGTCTCAAGCAGCATATGTAAGAGACATGTCATGTAAAGCTATCACCTCTGTTTGCTTGAGAAGACTCTCAGCTGCCAGCGAGTAAGGTGATCATTTAAGCAAATAGCATCATAAAGTCTTACACAAGTGAACTGATAGCTATACTTTTAGCAGAATAAAATACATAAATAAAAAAACCAGCTGGATTACCTATGAAGTGTAGAAAAAAGGTTCTGTTCTTCCTGATAGTGCTTTGCATAGAATTAAGAATACTATCTGGATAGTTTTCTCCTCTGTTACATTAAGAAGCTATCCTTGAAGGAAGAGCATGGGGGGGGGGGAAGGGCTATGCATCCTCACGCATACATGTGCCTATAGGGTTTATGGGTCTTCCTGTTTACAGCCTAGATCTGATTTCTTTTCTAACTTGCAGACTTGGATTCATACAATAGTTATAGTTGGCAGCATCCTATTTTACTTCGTTTTTGCTCTGGCTTTTGGGGCAACCTACAGAACCCATAATCCACTATCGAATCCTTATCGGATCATGGAAAAGCATATGGCAGATCCAGTTTTTTACCTAGTGTGCCTCCTGACTACTTGCGTTGCTCTGCTACCCAGGTATGTTTCTGTTTTATAATCACAAGCTGCTACTGCTAACAAAGTGGTTTTCCTTAATTTGTTGATGTCTTGTGGTACCTGAAGGGGGCCTGTAGAAAAGTTGGGAAGATAGTCTTCATCAGGGAGACTAGCGATTGAAGGAAGAGGTAGTAACTTCAAACAAAAAACAGATTAGTTTAGATCAGATAGTAGGAAGAAATTCTTTGCTGTGAAGGTGGTAAAGAATTGGAACAGGCTGCCCAGAGAAGCTGTGGATACCCCGTCCCTGGAGATGTTCAATGCCAGCTGGATCTGGTAGGTGTCACCCCTGCCAATGGCAAGGGGGTTGCAACTGGGCCATCTTTAAGGCCCCTTCCAACTTAAACCATTCTATGGTTCTATTGCAAAGACAAATAATAATAATAATAATAATAATAATAATGAACCTGAATATCAGCATTTGAAAATACTTACTTGTTTTAAAACATGCTCTGGTATTGTTGCTGGAATGATAATTTGCATTCTCAAAATGGCACCAGCCAAAGCGTATTTCAGAGGCTGCTGCAATCTTAGGTTTAAATGAATGGCGTTTAGTTTCCTTCACTGCTAGATGTGATTTTGGGAATGGTTTTGAGTCTGCTTCTGACCAGCTTATTTGGAACCATATTTTGTAGATACTTCCTGAGAGCTCTCCAAGGAACGTTGTTTCCATCTCCAGTGTTGAAAGCCAAGCACTTGGACAAACTGATCCCTGAGGAGAAGAGGGAAGCAATTAAGAAATGGAAGGATGAACGCATTGTAAGCTGTAGAATGGAGTTGCAGGTTACTTCTGGGTCTACTGGCTCAGCCACGGGTACTGTATTAAAGGAAGAAAGCATTGCCAGTGTTGTACCGCTTTCTAGAATACCTTTTCATGACTGTTCAAGGGATGAGTTAGTGGAGGAAGAGCCTGGGAATAGAAGTAACTTAAACTCTGAAAAGACTGCATTTCTGAATTCAAAGAGAACCGATTCAGATGTCTGATGTGCCAAAGTCTTTGCACGTACTAATGAAGAGTGCAGCAGTGCCATTTCTCTAGAATGCAAAGCAAGTTTGAATTCTTTGTTATGTGCACAAAATGGTTTAATGTTATTTATAAAGTTGCAATGTGAACCACTGAAAATCCAAGAATAACTGCCGGTGTATGCTACAATATGATTTTATTTTTTTTTTTTTCAGCCAAGGTAGATGATGCACTCATTTACCTAAAAGCTTTTGAGTTTGTAAAGCTTTTCAGTGATTTATTGAAGTGTTAAAGGTCTAAATGGCTAGAGGTTTTATTTTCTCATGCAGTATACTTTGCATACTGCTTCTCTCTTTCATGCAACACTGCATAATGCCTCCTACAGACAGGACACGGTAAAAATTGTAGACCTACAGATTCAGTTTAGATAAAATCCACTCTATCACAAGCCATGCTACTCCCTTGCATTCCTGTCCCCATTATCACAGCATTGCCTGAAATTCATAGCTTACTGAGATAGGAAGCAAGCAGAAAGGCTCAGATGTAGTCGTTTTAGATTGTTTATTACAAAACTTCTCTAATGTTTTTAATACAGTAATTATCTTAACCACTGTGGTCCAGCTCCTCCATGACCATCTCAGCATGATCCAAACACTATTTAAGCCAGGAGGAAAGTGCCCTGGATGAGACATAGAAATCCCATATCTCCTTCACATTCCCACAGAAAATCTTTGTGCAGCTTCTTGTTCTCCAGGGTACTTCATCCTCCTGCTACATCCCCTCTGTCTCCTTTTTTCCTTTCATCTCATTCACTACTGACCTTTTTCTCCTCACCCAACTTGGATATTGGCTGCCTGACTTTTCTCTAGACTTTTAAACTCATGCCTGCCCTGGAAAATCATCTGCAAGTAGTGATGGGAAGTTCCTGAGTGTCTTCAGATACAGCAGCTTGTAACTAATGGCATTTCTCTTTTTCACTCTCAGTTGTTTTCACATTCCTCCAGACTTTCATATTAAACAGCATGAGCATTGCTAAATGCTGCTCAAAAGACTGTGTAGCCATTTGTATGCCTCAAATTTGAGCTCTGTTGTGTAAATGTCTTGGAGATGTTCCACCTCTGCCAGTTCCCCACTGCTCTTCACACCATGTAAGCTGAGATGAGTGTGACTCTTTCTAAATATTGTTTCCTTTTTACTTTCCTGCCCAAAAAGTTATATGGCCAATTTATGGAGGAATCTGTGAAATTGTTTGTGTCTGCTAGCACTTACTGAAATAAACTATTTCCTTAAACCGTAGCAGATAATTATTATTATTGAGCCAATTTTTGCTCTGTTTCTTTCTCAAATTTTCTGATTCCAAATTGCCGAGATCTGTTGTGTTTATTTTCAGTTACCATATTTGGGGCAATGGCTCTGCTTTTTAATTGAACCATGAGCGTTCCATACCAATGATCAACATTACATATTCCACATCTCCTATGATCTCTGAAGGAATTTAAACAAACGCTGTGAGGTCTGAGACAGCTGCTGCTATTTTGGGCAGATACCAAGAGCACACTAGGTTCATTCAGATGCAGGTCACCACATGTTGCCAGAAATTTCAAATGGCACAATATAATTAGTGCTGATTCCACCCTCATAGTTAGCAAGAACAAAAACATCCTTTTGTTTAGCCCATAGAAGAAAAACAGTGGAAAGAGCCAGTGACAACAGGCACTTCTTTTTTTTTTAAATTTGGTTCAAATCTGACAAAACAATTTTGATAAGTTCTAACACACGTAGTGCCCACCTTCAAAATGAGAGTAAACATTCAAGTTCTTGGAGATTGCATCCAGCCTAAGTAGATTCATAATTATTAGATTCATAATTATTATTTTTATGTGGCTTTGGTATACTTGATTGTGTACTCCTATATTTTATGTAATGTAACATGATGGAAAGCACAGTGACAGCAGAGCAGCAAGATCCCAGGCTGCAGTGAGTGAGAATTTGCTCAAACACACCAGCAGTGGACATAGAAATAGCTACTCATCTTTAAAAGGCCTCAGACACACAAGGTTCTCCAGCAGGATGCCCTTATCTTCATTGCCAACCCTTAAATGAGGTCTGGATCTTGACCCCACCCTTTCTGGTCACTCAGGTGTATTGCATGCACCTGAGCTCCCCTGGGTTGGCCTTGCCTTCCTACCAGTGCTCAGTCACTGGTTCAAGCTGTAACTTTCATTTCTATTATAATCTAATTATTTTATATTTTGTAATAGTCTTACATTTTTTGCAGTTGGAAAATTCAATCACAGAACCAGGTTCAGAAGTGTTTAAGGGGACTAGAAAGAAATGTAACTGCTGGGGTTAACTTGCTAGGAGAAAACTCCAGGTGTCCTGACTGCAAATGTCAGCTTTCTCTGCACATGAATATGAAGATGTTATAATTACAAAATAAACAAGAGAGTTTGGCAAAGCAGATTATGATAACAAAAAGAGAATAGATAGAAAGCTTACCTCTATGCTGGGCTCACTTACAAAACTCCAGCAGAGCAGATCTCCAGAAGAGATCCTTCCCTACTAGTAGTCAGCTCTTAAATAGGTCTAAATTGCCTTCACCTGTGCTCCTCTGGCTGACTCATTTGGTGATCAGAGGTTCAGGCTGTGACTCAGCAGTTCCCATATATGGACAAACAGCCCAAAAAGTTGAATGACTGTCTACCATGATCACTCTCTTTTTCTTACTAAACTGGGAGATGTAGACACTGAGTCTTTGATAAAAGCCTCAAATTGTTAATTGGCTATATCTAAAGTGGTACCAAATGAGGGGTGCATGTTAATCATCCTCCATTCTCAGTAGTTGAAAGTTTTTTATTATTATTTTTTAGCACTGGAGACATCACAGTCCCTTGTTTGCTTTTGCACAGCATGACCTGACTTTGCCATTTGGAAGGTGGGCTTTTTAAGATCATCTCACAGGTGTTTTGCAGATGTCAGAAAAGACAGCACAGTGTTTAATGTTTTGGTTATTGGTTTAAAAAAAAAAAAAAAAAAAGCAAACACCAATTTTCAGCCTCTGCCCCAACTTTGGCCCCAACTTTGTGACTGTGCTTAGATCAGCTTTAACTCACAGGTTGCTGTGCAAAATTTGATCTGCCAGAAAATTCCCTTTTTTCTTTTTCTTTTTCTTTTTTTCTCCACTTTTCTTCAGCAACAGTGAGTGCACTGAGCATTTGCAGGTGGCAAAAGCCACAGCCTTCATATAGTGGATGACTTCACAGCCCAGCTCTGTCCTGCTTATGGGGCACACTGAGCTAGATTCTCTAAGCCATGCTCTGATTGTCCCACAGTGCCACTGGCTGCAGCATGAGAGCATGAAGCACCACTGCCCCCCGGGGTGCTGCTTCTCCAGGTAGTCCTCAGTCCCTGCAGGAGGCAGCGATCACATCCCAAAGATGTATGTGCTAAGAATTTTCTAACACTTGAATCTCCATGTGGTTTTTGTGTTACTAGTTTGTGTTTTATTCTGGTTTATTTACTCCTATCTTCATGGTCCCAGGTGCCTTACTGCTGACTGCAATTAAAAGCCAAATTTTAAATGTTTCATGTTTCTGCATGCTTGTATTTTTTATTTCAAAATCTTCATGCATTGAAATTCAGCATCCTGATTGTAAGGAGCTGTGTCCTTAGCTGGCCTGAGGAAAGCCATATAACCAAACGTTAATTTTTCAACTATTTAAATCCCAAATTGTTGTTGATAGTGCTGTCCTTGGTATTTTTCTGTACTGGATGCATATGTGCAGAAGAAACCAGAAGTTCACACAGAATCACAGAATTGTAGGGGTTGGAAGGGACCTCCAGAGATCATCGAGTCCAACCCCCTGCCAAAGCAGGTTCCCTACACAAGTTGCAGAGGAGGTTTAGTGCCAAACCCTCCACCAATTTGTGATGCAAGCAGAGCTGTCAGCAGTGCATGACAAACCAGATAAGAGCAGTTCAATACCATTTCAAACCTGTTTTTAGGAATTAGCTGAAGTCATAATTTTGTCACTACTCTCTTCACACTGTCACTGAGTCTCTGGGAAGATTGAAACACCTGAAGCAGAGACATTACTAGGAAAATTATTGTAAATTTTTATTAGTACAGTGAAGAAAGAAGCACATCGGCTGTCTGTATGACATTGCTTCCATTTGGCTGCACAGTCATGGTAGAAGTGAAACCAACAGTGTCACCTCGCAGTGAGGCTATGCTTGTAAGGAACATAGCGTGGTTGTGGCCATTGCCGTTACAGCAGCACATATGAAATAGTTTCAAGGTAGTAGGAGGAGGAATATACTTGCCTATTTGATGTGCACACATAGAAAAAAGCAGTATAAAAATACATTTATAAAATTACAAATTTCCTCTTTACATGGAATGCGGTGGCAGACAGCTGTGGGGGAAAGCCGCAGCCCTGTGGGCTGGAGTTTGGTTTATTATATCTTCCACATGACTCCAAACAGGAGAGGCTGGGCCCTTTGTTTAAGCAATACTCTCTTTTGGTTCCTGAGAGGGACTGCAAATAGAATGTAGCAGAGCCAAACCTAATTAATTGAAGTATGTGATTATTTCACATACTGTCATTTGGTAGTGCTAATATTTGTGCAAAATGACTGAATGTACTTCAGTCCTTTGTTTAATTCAGAGGTGTGAACCGCTTCTTCTAGTCAGGGAAGCTGCTAGATTCACAACAGCTCCTACTTGTTCTTACCTCCAGAAGGCCAAGCCTGCAGAACTGTGCTGTTCTGCAGAGAGCCTGGCCCCAGAGAGAGCTGCAGCAGGGAGAGCTGCGGCTCACATAGCCTTGAAGCAAGGGCACCACTAACGTGCTCCACCTGCAGCCTGCCTGCACTGGAAAAACACGGTCTCTGTAACTTTCTATCTGGGGAAAGAGCATTTTTTGTTAAAGAAAAAGCAAAATTCTTAATATGCTTTTTTTTTTTAAAAAAAAAAAAAAAGAGAGAGACTAGCAAAGCCTAGGGAGGTTTTCTTTCTGAGCATCAAACAGTGATACAAAAGTCATTTAAATAGGGTTTTCAGAATCCACGACAAATACTGAGTATTAATTAATAATGCTCTTTTTGAATCTGTCCAGTATGTCTAATGTTACACATGTTAAAGGAAAAGATACTAAAGAAAGAGGCAAACTTTTCACTGAAGCAATAGTCTGGGCTGTGTAGGTTAGTTGTAACATGACTTATTGTACCTGAAATCTCTGTTATCAGCTGTTCTAATGTAGGTTTCCATGTATGGCAGGCATTGTGCTGACAAGGTCCTGTATGCTGCCATGGGGGCACACCAGAGGTAGCATCGAGAGTTACTGTATGCCTGAGGCTGAAACACCTTTGCATTACTCCCCATTGAAATTCTCAACTTCCTGACTTGTCCTTCTCTGACTTTCTGAAAAGCCATGAGCTGTGCACGTCACCACCTACAGCAGTTAGTAAGAAACAACTCCCCTCCAGCTGTAGAAAGGTGCCAATGCCAAGCTCCACTGTAAGCTTCATTGTAAAGTGTTGTGGGTTTGTTTGCTGTTTTCTTGTGGGGTTTTTTCAGCCAGACTCTTGAAGTCAAGGCTTGGCTTCTTATCACTGCACAAAGCACTTTGCCACCAAGCACTTCAGTGGGGCTACTTTGGGCTTTTGCTGATGAAGCTGTTGTGCTTTGCTTAACATTTCTATTACACATTTGTATTCTACTTTCTGCTCAAATTGTCTGCCATATAGATTTCTCTTTGCCTTTTTCTCTCTCCAGATTGTTTTATCTTGTTAAGCAAAATTAAACTCAGTGCAAAATACTAGAAGCCTACCCAAAAATACTCTGTTTCTCAGTATTATTTCTCATATTTGCTCACAGTGCATCTTTTGCACTTTATATCTACATTTTCCATGTCTCCCCAGATGCTCCAGATAGCTTACTCTTGAGGCAAAAGCATTTGCAGTGGCTCTACCGACGCTGTGTTTCCAGAGGACTAGAGGTTGTCAGTGCATGCTTAATAGATTGAACATTATAAATAGATAAAAAAAATAGGGAAGAGAAGCTAGTGGGGCACAGTTTTATTAAATGTGCAACTCTGTGTAGGGCTGTCAGGAAGTGGGCATTTCTGGACACTGTGAGACACAGAAGCTTTAGAAAACTTAAGTGGTAGAAATTTGGGAAAAATGATCCAAAGAGGCTGATAAACAAAATGTGGATTTTAGGTGCCTCAAATAGTATTATGGGTCTGTTGGTTGACTAGTGCCACACAGCAGCCTGAAGAGGTACACCAGCTGGCCCCCGGAACAGAGCAGTAGAGTCAGTACGCTGCAGTGCCCTACCCATGTTGGCCACTCTGAGGGACAGACAGACTGTGTTTACTCAGCCCCTTTGAACCTGTGCTTGTACCACCATGCCCTGTGCTGCAAGAACGCACGAGCCCTGCCACCTTTTCCATACTTGCAGCCTTTGGCATGGCCCTGGTGAATTTGTGCCCTGCCAGCGTTGTCTGAATGCACTGAGTCTGCACCTTGTGACAGTGAGAGAAGATGCATGTGCTACAAATCGAATAGTATTAAAATAGGCCATTTAAAAAGTTTTTCTATTCTGTGATACTGCTTAGTTTGAATATCTGAAAGGAAGAAAGTGACTGTTTCTTTTCTTTTAAGCATTTTGCTGTGCTTGGAATAGCACCACAAGAGTTAAAAGAAAAAAAAAAAGGATTATTAATTCTACCCCAAAGTGTATTCACCAGCAGAGGGTCAGCTATGAGCATACACTGCATATCCCATAGCTCCACAAAAAAAAAATAGAAAGAGCTTGGGACTCCTTTTCACAGAATTTCTGGACTGCAAAATCTTCAGTGTTGAAGGTTGATTCCATTTTCCTGCTGTCTGTCAGCACAATTCTTACCATCTGGATTTAGTTCAGCAGAAAGGTGTGGATATATATTTGTTTTTCAATCCAGTCAATAAAATGTGACACATTACTGTAAACTCCTGGTCCCAAAACCTTGGAAAAGCAGACAGAGCCCCAAGATGTTAAACCAAACAACGTCCAGCGTCCTGCAGGTTGCTCACACACAAGTGGTCCTCCACTGTCACCCTGCAATACGAAAGAAAATCAGAGGCTATACATAGCCAGTAGTCACATGGCAAAAGCTTCTTTCCCAGTTCCTGGAGTGATTTGTCTTTAATAAGTAACCCAGCTGTAAGGACTGGCTGCTCTGCCCAACTATGTAGCAGTGTACACTTATCCATATTTGTTTCCTTTTTCAACTATACAAAAAAATACCTGCAAATGGCTTACTGTTATTTTAAAAGTGAGTCTATTGGTTCACTAATACAGATAAACCTCAGAACATCAGCTTTTCATTTCCATAAACTGGAGTTGATTTCAGTTTCACAGCATCAGAGTCACTGAGGATGAAGGAGACTGCTGAGAGTGATCTGGTCAACACCCCATGTCAAATGGCCACCTACTGGTTGCACCAGCAACAATAACAGCTGGGTTAAAACACGTCGAGAGACTGCAGACATTTCTATACTAGATAAAGTATGCTAAATCTAATAAATGTCACAGAACTTTGATGTCTAGAAGTACTTCTAGCTTTCTCCTTAGAGATAAGGCCTACCATGCAAGAGTCTACGGTGCCAGACTCATAGCCTGCGCACAGCATCCTGCTGGTAATGGTCTTCATGTCAAAGTACGACTGGCATTGCTCTAAGGAAATGATGCGCACTTCTCCTTCTTGAAGCTTAAAAGGCACTGAAAAACAGAAATAAGTATTAAAACACATGGACATATGAAAATATTTATCTGTGATGGATCTTTGAGATATGTTAAATATTTCCTTCAGATAGATCTGAATATTATTTTATCTGTGTGTGTATATAAACATGTGCATATATATATATATATATATATATATAAACATATAAAACAAAAACACATAGGTCTAGATTGAAGCTCAGATGTTTGTGGGTCTTCTTTTTCATGGTTGCATTGCAGGATTCATGATGAAGATTCCTCAGCCAAGTCTGTATATGTTGCATTCTGGAGGATGACCAAGCACATGTGTATTGCTGACACACTTTATTGTGCATTTGCACAATACTGAAGACTGAGGAGGCAGAGTACCTTAATGTGATGTGTTATGGGACTTTTATGATGGGGACAGTACTGGCTGGAAAGCAGTAATGTGAGGCAGAGGAAGGGGTTAACTCTTCATTTTAATCCTAGTATCTCTCGCAGTCGAGGCTGGTATAAACACAAGCATGAGTTACATTTGGGTAAATTCAACTTAATGTATCAGGGAATCAGATTTCAAAGGATATTGAAATTACTTCTCACATTCAGGACTTCATTCTACTGCGAGCAGCTGACTTAGCTCAAATTCAAAGGTAAACTGTTAAACCCAGAGCATGAAATACTAAACCAGGATGGTTTTTGCAGTTTTCTAACATAAAGCCTTTAATAACAAAGCTGAAACCACATTAGCTAGCAAATAACATTTTTCTACTTACCAGAGGTACAAAAGCTTTCTGTTACTTTTTTCCTGCCATTACATAAAATGTAGTTTTAGATTGATAGATTTGGAGCTGCTTCTGAACAGCATGTTCCTCACTAGTGCAAATTTAGTTTTTGCCACATATATGGACCTGGCTACTAGGGGTGAAGCAGTACTGAAAGGAAAATTTCCTTATCCAGTGTACAGAACAGCCTTTCTGAAAATTGCTATTACAGAGAAGAGAGAAACATAATGGATAGAGCTAACAGGGTTGGGGCCAGGATACTTTGCATTTGGTGCATGAAAGATCATAGAACCACAGAACGGCTTGGGTTGGAAGAGACCCAAGATAAGTCTATGAAAACAGATATTTACATAACATAAATGTTCTTCCAATGGGACCCAAGGATTTCAGGGGCAACTGAGCACAAAAAACACAGTAATATTTCTCTTCAGAGACAACACTTGTGATTAAGCCTTGATAGAATAAATCTTGCCACAAGTCAGGGGTGTGACACAGAGCATTGGCTCAAGAAAACTGTTCATTCAGCCTGTATGCCTTTGCTTTCAGTATCTCCAGCTTCCACTGAACTAAGAATGTTACCCCCAGCAATGATCTGACATGGTTCTTATCTCAATACAATTCTAAAGACAGCCTAAATGAGTTAAATGATAACCAGTTTCAGGTGACTTTCTTGATAGGAGTTTCTAGATCTTCTGCATTTCTGAAAAATCAAACATCATGTCTGAATATGGATTTAGGAGCATAAACTTAGGCTGATGATTTGGAAAAAAATAAAAGCAACAGTTGGATTCCCTTCAAGACCAGTTAGAGATCCTTAGTATTTAATCTGGAGTGTATTAAAAAGAACACGGCCAGCAGGCCAAGGGAGGTGATCCTCCTCTCTGCTCTCCCTTGGTGATGCCACATTTAGACTACTGTGTTCAGTTCTGGGCTCCCTAGTTCAGAAAGGACAGGGATCTGCTAGAAGGTGTCCAGCGAAGGACCGGAAAGATGATAAAGGGCCTGGAGCACCTCCTGTATAAGGAAAGGCTGAGTAAGTTGGCTCTGTTCAGCTTGAGGAAAAGAGGACTGAGGGGAGATCTGATTAATGTTTACAAATATATGAGGGGATGTGGAAGGCAAATGATGTGTCTCTTCTTGGTGGTGTGTAGTGATAGGACAAGGAGTAATGGCCTAAAACTTGAACATAAGAAGTTCCGTACTAACATGCAGAACTTCCTTAGAATAAGGGTGACAGAGCAATGGAACAGGTTGTGCAGATAGGTTGTAGAGTCTCCTTCTGTGGAGCTATTCAAGACTCAACTAGTCGCCTACCTGTGCAACCTATTATAGGGAGCCTGTGCTAGCAGGGGGGTTGGACTCAATGATCTCTTGAGATACCTTCCAACTCCTGCAATTCTTGATTCTGTGAATTGAGTCCAGCATTAGTATTAATGGATAAAATTTTGTAGTGGGATCACTTATTTGATTAACCCAGTAGATTCTTAACGTTTTCCTAATATTCCTGAAAGTGTTTATCTTACTTTTGTTGCCCATGTGTCCCCAGCCTGTGATATAGCAGTAGGTATCTGGCTGTACCAACTGTTCCTTGCTGGGCAAGCAGACAGGTCTTACATAGCTCGTTTCATTGATATCTTCATCTAGCTGTACAATGCTGATATCGTAGTCTACGACTGCTCTGTTGTAGCGTGGATGCAAGATGATGGACTTCACCAATCGGGTCTGCATGAAGCTTGATGGATGATCAAGATTGCTTATCCCAAACACTACTTTCCAGACAGCTGCGTTTTCTCTCCTTTAGGAACAAACAGGAAAACGGGAAATTGAATTCAAGTTCTTTTTAATTTAAAAACCTGAGGTTTTCTTTCTCCCTGACTTTTTGCATACTGTACTTCACAAGCCTGTGTACATGATAGAAATGCTACAAAAAAGCAAATGCTTAGGCATCATTACTGATCAACAAAAGACAATGCTTTTCATTCCCTTCCTAACTGCTACTGAAAAAATTCTAGCTCACAGCCTCGGAAGGTATATTACCACCTATTGCTTGCTGTACTAAATACCCAAGAATCTCAAAATTGGATCCTCCCAGGTCCCTAGGTGCTCATTTGCGCTCTGGTGAGCATGAACTCGTTTCTCTAGGAGTGACAGTATTGTGCATCAGTATGATGCTCACAGCAGTAACTCAAGCTGAAACCGCAAAGGAATCTCACAGATGCAATTCAGTCATGAGAATTAAATCTTCTATGATGTCATGTAAAAAAGTCTCTTATTGTTTACAAGTTTTTTACAAATTCCCCTGATCACAAAAAATGATGGATATGGTGCAAATGGGAGGATTAAGCTAGGATTTGTAAAGACATAAGAAAACACAGACCTCATTAAAGTGTTAGGTGATGTAATTTCTTGATTGTAAATGAAAATAAGTCACGAGTTCTAATGAGACTATGATTCTAAGATCCTCAGAAAAGTCTCTTTTTCTGAATAATTGAGATAGTTCCATGGAACTAAGTTCCTTTGAAGAGACTGAAGCTTAATTATAGCAATGTAAATTAAAGTGTGAAATTTCAGCTTTTTAACAGTATTCAACAGAATTGTCATTTCTAAAATTTTGAAAGAAATTTAGTTGTTAAATAAAGACTATTTTTATCTGAGTTCCTTGAGAATTCTTGTATTTCAGACTACAACTGTCTTTTTACAATCATAATTAATTTGTGTTTTTCCAAGATGTTTCAAGTTTAAGTGGTAGGAGTATCCTATTGTTTTTATGAGCATTGAAAAAGAACATTGCTCAGAGCAATGAGAAGTCTCAGCCAGAAAGTATTACCCTACTATTGAGTAAAAAAACTTTAAATGTCATGGATGCTTTGCTGTAAAGCATTTCAAACAGGAAATTTCAAACTGGAAAAACAGTAGGGGCCAATGAAACAAGCAAATGACTCTGCTTAATGTAGCTCCTTTCCATTTACAATCTCCACAAATGTTCATGGCATTAACGTTGTGTACTGCATTACTGGTATAGTCTTTATATTTTGCATCCCAGACTTCACAAAATATTTTTTACTTAATGCACCGGAGCACTTTAAAATATGCTTTAATTTCTTAACTGGCTGGTTTAGTAAATTTAAAGAAACTTTGTGGCACTGGGAATGATTTTACTGTTGCTGTAGGAAACAATACTCAAAGACTGTAAAGATTTCAGGTCCTTGGAAACATATCCTTAATCTCATCAGAGAGGCAGAAGAGAAGAAATATTCTCCACATAACTCAAGGAATTGATAAACCAAAATATCTTAGCATTTTAAAAAACTTTCTATCTGTTTTCTACTTTAGGGCATTTGGAATACAAAAGTGAAAAAGACTTTTTACATCAAACATATAATTAACTAGGTTGGAAAATACCTTCAAGATCACCAAGTCCAGACATAAACTTGGACTACCATGTCCCTTTAGCCACATCTCTTAGTGTTACACAGAATCACAGAATCACAGAATCACCCGGGTTGGAAGGGACCTCAAGGATCATGTAGTTCCAACCCCCCTGCCTAGCAGGGCCACCAAACATCCACATTCAGATCAGGTTGCCCAGGACCCCGTCCAACCTGGCCTTGAACACGTCCAAGGACGGGGCATCCACAACCTCCCTGGGCAGCCCGTTCCAGGGCCTAACTACTCTCCTTGTGAAGAACTTCCCCCTAACATCCAACCTAAATCTTTCCTCCTTCAACTTGGATCCATTTCCCCTAGTCCTGCTGTTGTCAGCCCTTCTGAAGAGTTTACTCCCCTCCTGGGTGTAGGTTCCCTTCAGGTATTGATAGGCTGCAATGAGGTCACCCCGCAGCCTTCTCTTCTCCAGGCTGAACAAGCCCAACTCCCTCAGCCTGTCCTCATAGGGGAGGTGCTCCAGCCCCCTGATCATCTTAGTCGCCCTCCTCTGGACCCTTTCCAAGATCTCTATGTCTTTCTTGTACTGAGGGCTCCACACCTGGACACAGTACTCCAGATGGGGCCTCACAAGAGCCAAGTAGAGAGGGACAATTACCTCCCTCTCCCTGCTGACCACCCCTCTCCTGATGGAGCCCAGGATCCCATTTGCCTTTCGAAAGTGTTCTGTCCACACATCTCTTTACATTAAGAAAAACAGAGGGAAAAAAAAATTCCAAAAGATTCAGTGTTTCAGAAACAAAAAGAAACAAAATTATTGCTGAAGAAAAAGACTCATTAAAGTTAGAAAGAAATGTTCATCTGTAGAAACTGAAGTACATTTACATGTCTACCACAGAACTTCTATTGGCTTAAAAAGAAATAAAGGTGTTTAGTGCAGTCCAAAAATTTCCAGTGAGCACAAACCAATTTTAAGCAAGATTAAGCACCGGTGACAACCACCCAGCAAAAAAGATTGCTGACTACTGCAGGAAACATACATTTCAATATCTTTAAAATACAAATAACTTCAGAACAAGACAAAACTAATGAGGTAATGCACTTTCATCAAATTCTTTAAAAAGAAAATTGGTTTCCATCAGAAAGCTGACAATGACTAAGACAGTTCCGAAGCTACACAAACCTTCTCTGCTCTCCATAGTCTCTGCCATGAGACCTCATAGACCATGAAGCACTTAGTGGTTAATATTGACTTTCTAGTGATTGACAATGATAATGAAGTCACAGAGAGTTTATAATCAGAAAACTTCAGTACGTCACTTACATTATGATTAAATACTTATATTTTATTTTTTAATGACCAAAGCATTTTTCAGGGTCATTTCTATGCTGTAGCCCAGAATGTTTCTTTTTTTTAAATCTATGGCATTGTGTGAGATCTATCAGATTAGAGTTTTGGTCTTCTTTTTCTCTTTGGTTTCCTGCTGAAAATCAGCAGGACTGACTGTCACCTGGTGTAGGGAACCTGCTTTGGCAGGGGGGTTGGACTCGATGATCTCTGGAGGTCCCTTCCAACCCCTACAATTCTGTGATTCATTTAGCTTTCATCAGCAGAAACAACAATGAATGTGAAAACCTAACCTGATGTTGTTTTATACCATTTACTCTTTGTTATTGTCTCTAAAAACAGGCTTCTTGCTGTTCTGCAAAGGTCATAACTTGCTGCCAATATGTTCGGTAATGGAGGGTGCACTTTATAATTCTCAAGTGCAAGTTACATCTAATTTGTACACAAACAGTAAAACCGAGCTCCTCTCACCCTTCAAAGCAGTGTGCCACTGTTAAGACCCATCTCTTTGCAATCAAAACACAGCCACATATATGTCCACTTGGCTCGCTCTGCAGAGAGCACTGCCATGGCCATCGGCCCGGGCGACTGGTCCTGCCACCAAGGATCCTTTTGTTCATGCGAGCAGCAGGGCGATGGCCACAGTCTAGTGAGAAACAGATGCAGAAGGGAGTAATTTGTTACCACAAACACAGAGCATGCAAGACCTGGAAGAAAAACTGTGGCCACAGAACAACATTAACAGAGTTATGAAATTACATTGAACAGTACAGTATCTGAAGTCATCAAAAACCACATGTTAATATCAAACACATTGAGCCATTTTTATCTCTCTTTTTTTATAAAGGGATTTGTCTCCTGAGATTAATTTTGACCTGCTCAGTCCAATTATTAACCAAGCTAAACTGATAAAGATGATTATCTTGAACAGAGTTAATGGCTGCCCTTGGGAAGGATTCTTGGTTTCACTGTCTTTCTGTCAGCTAACAATGTCTTTGTGCTACTTGTACTATCCAGAAGGAATGTTTCTGGAAAAATCAGGCCAGCAATAATAAGCACTTGCTTAAGCCAGGTGTGAGGTGCATGTCAAAACGTTTACTAAGCTGCAAGACACAAAGCTTGCTTTGCTCTTGGAAATTCCTAAGGGAAATATTTGCAGAGTCCAAGGTTTTCCAGTACTCTACCCATTCCACTTTATAAACAGACTTAGAGTGTAAATTATACCAGATTCCTGTTTGCCTGGCAGATAGGAATTGCCTGAATTAGTTTGCCCTTCACTTTCATTTTACTTTATATTCTGGATTTATATTCTGGACAGACTGCTATTACTTATCCTGCTTATGCTCAGTGTGATTCAGAGTGAAAGAACACCACCAGTTTCTGCAATTCACGTCCCAAGGGAAGGTATGCTGACATTGCAGATATCTCTGGTAGAGAAATAAATTAAATTTGTAATTTTTAATTCTTTCTGTGTTCACCTAAATAATGTCTGCGGTCGAGGAGCATTATGTGCTCTTAAAGCAAAGCATGTCAGGAGCAAATAGCTTTCACAGGCTCCTTTGGGGTGTTATTCTCAGGTAATAGTAGTAAATATTTTTATTACTCTCCCAAATTTAGGTCATACTTTGTGATTAATTTTCTCCATGGCAGGAAATTCATAATGTATGTGTTCTTCAGCAAAGATCTCCTTGTATGTAGAACATTTTATTATTCAAGACGAAGGATTTCTGTGTTTTTCAACAGAAAAACTTAATATTGCACAATCCACTGTGCCTCCAGATTTGGTCTGTAGTTTTCTAATTTAGGTTCTTCTGTGATTGAGATTCACAGCTAAGCAGATCACAGATTCAACTCCCAGATATGTCACCTAGTAACCTCTCTTGTCATAAATAATATTTTCTTCAAGAAGTTTTCTCAGATTAATTTTTGGAAGCTGACTGCTGACAAAACTCATTTTGCAAGAGCAGATTAAGCTAGTACTATAGAGAACCTCATAGTCCAAAATAACAAAAGTTGCTAAAATTTAATACAGCACAGAAGAAAAAGAGGCAATGCAAAATTGGATGTTGCAGAAGTAAAATATCAGAATTAAATGACACTAAACAACTGAATTTGTTTGAATACATTTAACGTATCTTTAAAAATACCTTTGTTCTCTCAGAAACATGCATTTCTCTTACCTTCTTTAGTGCAAAGGAGAGCCACTTTGCTTCTGCTTCGGCACATCTGCCTAAATATTAGAAAAAGAACATAATGAAAGTCTCAACTACAGGGTGTTATTTTTGACAGTTTGTATATCAGCACAAGTATGGTACCCACTGCTGTGAACTCAGCTGTTGAATATTCCCCAAATGTAAAAAAAAAAAAAAAAAAAAAAAAAAAACAAGGAACTTCTTACGCCAGATTGTCAATGGCTTCCAGAGTCTGCTTGCAACAATTTAAAATATTAGTTCAGCTTTACAAAGCATTTCATGAGCAGGTGCTACAGATTTTGCAGGCAACCTTGTTCTATGGGCACTGATCCAGCTCTGAGGTTGGCTGGGGTGTACGGTCTGCGAAGTCTTAATTTATGGCACCTGAAAGCACAGAGATCAGCTGCTTTCTCCATCTTTGCAGTTGAAAGAGGGGAATTTATTTGAAATACATTTAATGAAAATCTTTGACCCAAAAGATGTGGTATGTTGATGAAAACCCAGGAAGATCACAAAGGCACATATTAAGAAAAAAAAAATCCTTTTGGAAATTTTCAGATGCGAGAGCAAAAATAATAGTTCTTTGTCAAAGGGAAATTCTTGTTAAAAACAAGAACACTGCTGCTCAGCTGACTGCCTTTTTGTTTCCATAACTTATTAATCCATCCCATGTAAGTGCTTTTCAGATGCAGAAACAGAGCAGAATTAGACTGCATACATGGATACGTGGATTAGCTGTTCCTCTGGTTATTCTTGAAGGCTGTAATCTCAGTAAGTGGGCTGACTTCTTCAGTAGAAAAATACTACAAAGAATCTTTCTGCAAGTGCCTACGTTTGCTTTCTTACGCTTCAGTTTTGTGCTAGTTCTACCCCACAGTGGTATGTCTCCCTTTCATTTTAGTTCATCTTTATTTCAGTCATTACAGAAAAGCTTTCCCACAGACAATGATGGAGCTGAACAGAAGAAATCTAGGTGTATTTCTCAGATCTGCTTCTTCACACACATATTTTACCTCAGCTCTCTGCATTTAGGCAAGCCAATCTTTTCTCGTGAAACAGAGGAATATCCTGTGGAAGACAGGTGTTCTGAAATCTCCTCAGGGCATTAGAAAAAGGAAAAGGAAAACAAGGAATCTGCTTTTTGAAGATGGATTCAAATGCTTTTCCAGTTTTGTCCTAAATGCTAAAAGTAATTTAGTTGGCTCTTTAATCTCAAAATTACAGTTCAAATGTTTCAGCCATGACTGAAGCTTGGCTTCTCATTACTAGCTATGTATTTAATAGAGCTAATTAAAAGGAATATACTGTCTAAGGTCAGATAACCTGCTAAGGAAGCTTACTGTAAATTGATAAAGTTCTACTGAAACATCTGTGATCTCCAAATGTGGTGACTAACCACAGCAGCGAAATAAATCTCCTTTACCTGTTACTTACCCATTCACTAGAAGTGCATGTAAAGTGGAAGCATTCTTACTCTTCCAATCTGAGTGCAGATTCAACCACTTTTGATGCTGCATTTCTCCATCTTCTAATACAATCTTTGTTTTAGATGGTCCTCTAAAACAAATAAAAGACTTTCATATACTTCCAATTAGCTTGCTGTGTTACAGTAACGAAAGGGAAGAGACCTCTTGTTCGCTGCATAAATATTGAGCATAATGTTGTATCAAAGCCACAAGTGGCAGAATCATTGTTGGGAAATTATATCACCCCAAGACGCCAGGCCAGTTAACATACCACGGTCACCAACACTGTATTTTCTGTCAAGAGCTAGAATTAGAACAAGGAACAGCAAAAACTGCACTGTATAAATATTGTTTCTAGATTTTTCTGACTCCAAAAACACAACAAATAGATCTTCATTTGTCCAAGAGGTAAAATAACAACAATAATAATAACAATAATAAAATATTTTTGTACCATCCTATATTTGGAAGTCCGTTAAAATATAAAGATCAATCTGAGCCTTGTAATATTTTACAATATCTCCAACTCTGCACTGTCTTGCTAGACAGAATGAATTAGTGGTGATTTCATCAAACCCAGTCTTGTGCAGAAAATTATCAGGAATATGAAAACAAGGTGGATTGATTCCACCAGGAGATATTTCCACACATCTACTTCCACTGCAGCCAGATAAACTCAAACCATTGAAGGAACTGTCATTTTAGTAAATCTCAATTCCTTTGAAGACAAAAAATAAAATGGCTCTACAGCTTTTCAGCTCAGAAATATCTATGATTAGGTATCAATCCCCATCAATGAGAAGAGCTTTCAGGGATTGCTCCCCTGACCACTGGTAATGGACCAAATTCTCAATACTAGCTTGTGGAAATGAAAATAAGAACAGTTCAGAAAAAACAGTGAAGCCTCCGAACTCACGCTCCTTGACAGTACCTACTAGAGTCAACTAGATTAGTTGTTTGTCTTTAAGTCTGTGTTTTTTTCAATTTTAGCTGTATCTGTTTTAAAACATTTACAGAATTGTGATACCCTTTACCCAGCTGATCAAAGGAGAATTATGTTTTATGGTAAGGTTTTCAATGAAAGCAGCTGGAAATGTTCTCAACATTGGCAGAATTAACTACTCTTTGAGGCCACAGCCCTGGGTCCTGCCTGTTTCATGACTAATATTTTGGAACCTTCTCTGGACATGTTAAGCAAATATCATTCCATGACCTACTACAAGGAATATGCAGCAGGATAGCAACAAGTATTTTTTTTAAAGTCTGTACTTCTTCATTTAAAGAAATCTCTTTTTGCAGCAATTTTTTTCCCCATTATTGTTGGCTTATGGTAAATACATAAAGCTTCCTCTTTTCTTCATGTCCAGCACTTATTTCCTGCTCTTTCCCAAGAAACATCCAAGCTTATTTTACTCTTAAGGTGACATTCTGCCTTATAATCCTCCGTGAATAATGCCAGTTAGCACCTTGTAACCATGTACATTGATATTTTATATAACTGGAAAAAAATGTCTGACATATATTTAACTCAAAAGGGTGCAAAAAGTATAAATATCATACCATCTGGTAGATCCAAATTACATTATCCCTCATACCACATTATTGAAAACTACAGTTCGTGCTGCTTTATTCATTATCAAACACAGACACATTTCTAAATCAGGAACAACAACCTTCAAGATGCCTGTATGAAATTTTTAATTAAATGAAATTATTAATACAATGTGTTTTACTTAGCAAAAATAAAACTATAGCTATGTTTTTTTTTTTCCTTGGCGGTCACAGCCTGATGAATTCACCAAAAAAAGCTCAAAACCAATATATCCTAATTCATGTCTTTAGAATTTCTTATAAAGGCTGAATCTTATCTATACTGGAGCTGTAGCACAGGATTCTTCCATGGATAAACTCTAAGAGGAAGATGTATATTTCAGTTGACAGTGCCACTTTGACTAATGGTGTCTAATTTCTTCATAGGAAAATTTTGTTTTACTGAGGTTCTTCACAGACTCCAACAATGTTCTTTAAGTTATCACTTAACTATTTAGGGCAAAATAAGGATACAGCTGCTAATTGAGTCATCAATCTACATCTTGGGGGTTGAACTTAGCTATCTTAGCTATCTTAGCTATCTTCTAAACCCTGCAGAGAAGGAGTTGATAGATGAAAAGCTTAACATGAGCCAGAAGTGTGCCCTTGCAGCTCGGAAAGCAAAGAGTATCCTGGGCTCCATCAGAAGAAGGGTGGCCAGCAGGAACAGGGAGGTGATTGTCCCCCTCTACTCCACTCTTGTGAGGCTCCATCTGGAATACTGCGTCCAAGTGTGGAGCCTGCAGTACAAGAAAGACAGGGAGCTGTTGGACAGGGTCCATAGGAGAGCCACAAAGATGATCAGGGGACTGCAGCACCTCCCCTGTGAAGACAGGCTGAGGGAGCTGGGCTTGTTCAGCCCAGAGAAAAGAAGGCTGCGGGGTGACCTCATTGCAGCATTTCAGTTCCTAAAGGGAGCCTACAGACAGGAGGGGAATCAACTCTTTGAAAAGGTTGATAACTGGGGGAAATAGTTTTAAGTTGAGGGAAGGGAAGATTTAGGTTGGATATCAGGGGGGAGTTCTTTACAGAGAGTGTGGTGAGATACTGGAACAGGCTGTCCAGAGAGATTGTGGACACCTCGTCTCTGGAGGTGTTGAAGGCCAGATTGGATGGGGCCCTGGGCAGCCTGGTCTAGTATTAAATGTGGAGGTTGCTGGCCCTGCATGTGGCAGGGGGGTTGAAGACTGATGATCCTTGAGGTCCCTTCCAGCCCTGGACATTCTGTGATTCTGTGATCTTTCAAAATTTTTATTTAACAGCCTTCTGAACTTAACCTAAATTGAGTCAACCCACACAAAATCATACTATGGGCAGGGACACCTTCCACGAGCTCAGGCTGCCCAGGTCCCCATCCAACCTGACCTTAAACGCTTCTAGGGATGCAGCACCCACAGCATGTGTAGCCATATCTAATATCACATTTTAAGGCAAGCCAAGCAAGGAACCTTTTCTATGACACATTTTCAGAAGGCTCTTTGCAAAGTTTTCTCCCCCGCTCCTTTTGTTTTCATATAACAGAACAGAACATCCTTGTTCAGAAACTTGGTGTTGATTTTAGACTAATGTTTTTATTATTACCTACATTGCAACAAAAAGCACAATTGAAACCATATTTTTGGATTGTAAACGTATTTGTGTAGAATGGCTTTTTCAGGCCTCTCAGCTTAAAAACTAAAGAGGGTCCTGCAGATGGTTTCTGAATTATCATTGACACACAAGGAAGTGCAGGGGAACCAGCCTAGTCTAAGACGTCAAGATGCAGCCTAAGGGCCAGTTCAATGCCAATCTCACAGCAGTGATTTTTGGACCAGATTCTCCACCAAATGTTCAAAGTAATTCAAAAATCCCACCTGAATCTATGTAACTTTTTAACATCTCATGGTATTTTGATGGCACCATTTGAGTACCAAAATATATCATAAGGTCATTGTAAGACTAATGAGGTTCTAACAATCTGTTGTGGTCTAGATCACAAAAACTTAACTATCTCATTTTGGTATTGAATTCCTGTGGTAAATCTTTATTAGAAAAAACTGTGATAAAACTTCTGAGCTTTCAGTCACACAGAGGTAACACTCAGTGAATAGACTTTAGGGTGCTTGTAGTGCTCTATGAACTACAAATAACAATGCCTTATGGTCTTTTTCCCTATACATTTGAATGGATTAAATTACTAAGCTGAGTGGTAAAAGACATCTATGTACATCACTCAGACTTTCATGAAGTATTCGGCTCTGTTTTCAGCAATCACATGGGATTAAGACATCTAAAACATAAAAAATTCTTATGGAAGTCTTTATTTCACTAAGCAATCAATCAAAGCAGAACTATCATAGGCAATTCATCTGAAAGGAACCTTACAAAGGCATGTGATCCATTCCCCTCCTCCAAAATAAGACCAGCTATATCTAAGTGATCTCTGAGAGATATCTGTCTACCCTGTTAATAAAAAACTCTAATAATGGAGATTCCTCAGCATTTTTAGACAATATATTCCAGGATTTGCAGTTAGCAGTTTTGTTCTACATCTTCCTACCTGTCATTTAAGCACATCACTTTTATCCTATTCTCCCTGAAAAGAGAACAGTTTATTTCTTGCCTCTTTGCAACAACCTTTCACATGCGTATTTGAATGCTCCTGTATCTCATTCCCCCTGAGTTTTCAACTTTTCTTCACAGAGCATGCTCAGAACATCCCCATCTTACACACATCTCATACAAGATGAACAAAAGAGGAACTACACCAAGCGCTGTACATAAACTCCTGGTTATACATGTAAATATCACATTTGCTTTTCCTATAGCAGTATGATATTGTTCCTTGATGTCCAGCTTTTGACCCACAATATTTCCTAGCCCCTTTTCTACATTATCCCTTCTGTCTTGCCAACCATTTCCCACCCTGTATTTATTCAATGTATTCCTATTTGTACAGTCTTGATCTTATTACCGTTTATTTCAGGCCATTTCTCCAGTCCATTAAGAAATTTTCAAATTCAAATCCTGTCCTTCAAAATGCTTTCAGATTCTTCCAGTTTGATACTGAGAAATTAGTCAGCATTCTCTCCACTCCTTATCTGAAAGACCCACAACAGTCTCAGGCACACAGGGATGTATCTAGCTCAACACCAATATATCTTTGTGGTTTAAGAATGAATCATGAACAGACTCTTATTTTATCTTTGCACCTATCTCCCTACTTATTTAAAAAGTCAACTTACATTGTATGGAAGTTAAAAATGCCTGACAACTATTATTCTTCCATATTCACAATTTAGAGGAAAGAAATTATGGGAATTTGACATGATTCCTTATGGATAAATACAGGCTGACTACCATTAAGATCTTATACTTCTATAACTCTTTGTTGATAACTGAAACAAGCAAGCAAGTCTTTTTTTTTTTTTTTTTTTTTTCTCCTTTTTAATGACATTTAACACTTTTCAGCATTATAAAGCCATACTCCTACACCTTCACAAAACTACTGGTTACAGTTTGGTAACCAGATCTGCCATAGTTTTGTACCTTAAATGCTCTAGGATGAATTTCAGCAAACCCAGCTCGTAGTTTATAACCTGCTCTTTTCTTACTCTAGCCCTAATCCTTAAGTCCTTACCATCTCAGAAACATCATGTTTGGTTGCAGTTTGTGGGTGGTTTTTTTGGTGTTTTATTTATTTATTTATTTATTTATTTAACTTACTAAGAAAACTAAAATCCACTCTGCCTTATGCATTAAAAAGGTGCTTGCAAATGGAAAAAGTAATATTTATGATCATTTCATTGCATGAATGGTGGAAATGTTAAAAAAAAAAAAAAAAAAAATTGGTTTAAAAAAAAAAAATTTTTTTTTTTGAAACATTGGTGGAAATGTTAAAAAAAAAAAAATTTGGTTTCAAAGCATTCCATCCTGCTAATTGCTGATCACTATACTCAGACAGAGTTTACAGTATAGTTTATAGTGAGAGCTGAAGAACATTATGACTTGTATACTAAATGATAATTAAAAAACAGCAGGAATCAGGAACTAATTTTAGCTGATGAAGTTAATACTTTACTCATAATTAAAAGTAACATAAATCTGAATACTTCTGTATGACAGAATGATTTCAATACCTTTTTTTCTTTATACTATTATGCAAATTATCTCAAAAGTACCAAACTTCAGAATGAAATATTACCCAAAACTGGGTTCCTTCTCTCTTCAAAGTAACATTAACATTTCTCTGTTCCATTTCTACAATTCCATTGTTTTCAGACTCATGTGACAACAGGCTTGAAAAAAGAAGCCTTGTGTTATGCCAGAATGTAATGAATAACATGTGTATGGGCACTAATATGAAACAAATTAGTCCTATTTGAGAGCTAAAACAGCATCTGTTTCCTGTCTGTATAGATTTAATAGCTGTGTACTTCTAAACTCAGCAAATTCAATTTGAAAGCTCTGGAGGAAAAAAATAAATAAGAAAAAAATTCAGTGTCATTTTTACAAGCTAAGACTTAACACAGCTTGGGAAAAGTATCTATGTTTAACCATTGGAATAACCTCTCTTTGACTGACAGTATTCACATATTTTTTTCTAGACATCACTCATTACAAATACATTTTTACTTAAAGAAAGTATCCAATCATGGAGGAAAAAAATATTATATGACTGTATTATTAATATTTTTTGAAGTAATTATCATTATTTGAAAGGAATTAAGTTGGAATTTCTTCAATAAAGTCCTCTCCAAATAAATTTACATATTTTAATATACTTATGTATATGACAGAGAAGACAAACTATCAAACATAAACTAAAATGTCTATAATATACTGCATCAAGTCTCTGTATAACTGTATATTAAGATTTATTATTGTTTAAAATCATTGAAACAAAGTCTTCTACATCAACTCCAACTTGTAATGTTATTTTCAGTAAATCTTACTTAATAGTTACTTGTTTTTGCCCCTAATAAAATAGAGATCATCTAAATAAATCTCATATTGTTAAAACAATAAAATTCAAGAGAATCCACTGGACAATGTGAATATATTCAAGGTAAATCAAGCATATCATACACTTTGTCTAGAGGATCTAGAAATCTAGATTCAAGCATCAAGTTCCAATCCTTTACTGTATATGGCATTTGATTTCCCAAATGCCATGTTTATTCTTGGAGAAAATAAAATAGGTTACATTCAGAAACTGAATGCAACTCTTCTACTGTGGATAGAACAGAAACACTGAAAGATCTGTTTCTGTGATACTTTTAGGCACTTTCATAATCCTGATGCAGAGTTAGAAACTAGTAAGAAAACATAATTAATGTGAGAAGAAAAAAAAGATTATTGCTCCAGCACTTTGACTACTTGGTCAAGCAAAAATTATAAGGAATGTTACAGCACAAATATTGAGTAAGAAAAGATTAGGAAGGAAAAAAGCCAGACAGGAGCAAGAAACTGGTCTTCCATAAATACAAATAGCAGAAGCTAGAGCAGAGGAAAGAAGCAAAAGGAGTTGCCTGCTTCTGAGGATCACCAGGGGTGCATACAGGAATGGGAGCAGCAGCAATAGGAAGTAGCAGAGCTTAGTGTGAGTTTTTATAAATAACTCACTATTTTGTTAACACCTATAATTGTATGCTATAGTGCTATACCAGGCCAGATAGATAATTTTACCCCAGGCAAACCTTTGGAAAAAAGGAAGTTATCAGAATTTTTCTAATAATTTGTTTTTTATTTTCCTGGTAGCAATCTTCGTAGAGAAATTAAGAATATTCTGTGTTAAGACTATGAGATTTAGGCCTTAAGAAATAAAAAAATGTGACTGATGTAAAGATCATCAGTTTATTTTCAGACAAAAAAAAATTGCAGCTAACTATTTTTGAAAGCACCAAAGGAGATTAAGCCTCTTAGGAAGTTATATAAAATTAAAGCACAGAGATAACTTCAATATTATTTAGATATAAAAAAATCAGTTAGATTAGTATAAGACTACTGTGCTTTAGGAAGGCAGATAATACAGAGCAGGTTAAGTGCAGACAATGTAAGCCAAGGTCTTTATCCTCCTGTGTCTACTAAGGAAAGGTACAAAGAATAACATTGCATGTCAATATGTGTGGTGATCATAGGCAGATAGAGATGTCTTAACCCAATTAGGGGATCAGACACTGGCAGAATATCCTTCTATACCATCAAGCTTGTTTTTTCTTAGCAGAAGACAGCATTGAATTTCAAAGCTGATGACAGTGTGCATGAAATATGAAAAATCCATAGAGGCTATTTCTTTTTTTCTGAGATACACCCAGAAAGTTCTACCATTACCAATTCTATGTTTAAAGATATCTAAATTAAATATATCTGTTAGCCTATTATACTGTATTTATTGTAGAACCCAGAGATACTTTCCAGTGTTCTGAGACACAAGTCTGCATTAATTCTTTAGGAAGACAGAGTAGCATACTTCCAAACAATTTTGTACCTCAGAAATAACTGCAAGATTGAATATTGATGTTTGCCAGGACATTACTGTCTTTTCAAGACTCTTAACAATCACATAATGCTTATTAAATGGTGAAAGCGACTAGATAATTGTTTTTGTTTTTATCTTAATTCACAAAATTTCTTTATTTCATTTCTCTCTATTATTTCCATACTAAGCCTAATATTGCATAGGTCACAGTGATCAGTGATCATTCACATCAACATCCATCACTCCATCGTCCTAAGAAATTCACCAATGCTACAAACTACTGACCTTACCCTAAACCCATTTGATTGCAGGCCAGTTGACTCAAGTTTTCTTGCCACTCATCAGCACAAACATGATTATCAGCAGCTGACCTGTGAACGGTCAGAAACATCAAGGAATTCATGTTTTTAGACAGGGTAACTGTAAAGAAAAAGAAAAATATTGTTATTTCACATTATTTGTTTTACGCATGGTATATCAAAACCTATAGCTACATTTTTCCAAGAGGCTGTCGCTTCTGTTGATTTCATATGCTCAATAGCTTTACAATTTAAAAACAATGCAACTATGGCTACCAGAAACTTGATAACATTGAATAGCATAAGACACTAAACAGCAGACATCTAGAGGACTAGAATAATTGCTAGCAGAGGTTAACGTGGGTTTCTGATAGTCTTAATCTTGTTACACACTACTTTACCCCACAAATAATTCAACTGAAATCATTAAGGTAGTTTGAGAGATGGATGTTGCTTGACGTAGGAATGATATCTTTGTTTGACTCAGTAATTTGTATCGTTCTTATCTACTGATATGTTGGTGCAAGTAAAGAAGAAAAAAACCCAACAGCTTCTTTTAACAAGAAAGATCATGAGCATTATTTCTTTCTCAGTCTATGTTTAAAAGCGTGTAACCGACCCTTATCACATGTAAAAAGCATCTCAAAACGTCCCAAATTGCACAAGTAGAAATCTACATCTTTCTCTTTCTAAGATTCTGTAAAAATGTTTGCCCCAGATACTCGCTGATTTTAGTTAAATTGCTCTACTGATTTTTGTTTGAATAGTAGTAATCTTAACATAGCCTGTCGCTAAACATTTTTGCTATATGCTAAGGGGCTTTTGCTTTTCTTCCCATAATAAAGTTATGTATCAATTTTAGAGTACACCTTTTCAAATATGCAATTTAAGAACATTTATTGTTTGGTACATACATTTTATTAAATTTTGTTGTTTATTAATGTTAATGATTAATATTTTTAATATTTGTACTGTTCAATATGAATGCAAAATATTTGCTTCTGTAAGCAATAAAGTGCATTTTTCTATATATAAAATTAGATACAAAGCATCTCAAAACAGTAATATGAACTACTGTCATACATAAATGCATGCTAACTGAATTTTCAGAAGATATACTGCAAGCTTCCAATGTTCTTCTTTTTAGTACTTTTTATTTTTTTTTTTAATCTAATTTAAATTTAAAGAGAAATGTTTAGAGAGTTCTACACATAAAAACACAAGCCTACTCTGTATGTGGTTAACATTGGCAGTTTACACCATACTTCGGGGATAGTATAATGTACATACACACATGCACTGGGAATCTACTAGAACTATTTACTAGAACTCTTGTAAGCTTGAACCTGTACCACTGCATTCACTGTGAATTTCCCATTGAATTCATGAATAAAGGATCAGGGCTTAGATTTTTTGCCTAAACAAATTCTACATCTGCATGCCTTCTTCCTCTCTCATACGTCCACAGTAATTTCCTGATTTCACACATCATTTAAAAGTTCCCTGCAGTGTTATTTTACTTGTATCTTTGCACTGCGACACTTAACACTGAGTTTTTCCTTTCTCTCCTTTTGCCCACCTTCTTGCCTGCTTCACCAATTTGAATCCAGTCCATATAACTTACCACAGTCCCACTCATCTGAGCTGTCGCTGCAATCTGCTTGTCCATCACACCAATGCTCACGTGGCACACATTCATGGTTGGCACACTCAACCTCATCCTTATCACAAAATGCTGCAAGGAGGAAAAACACAGTTCGCACTGAGAAAAAGAATAACCAACATGAAATGCACATAAGGACTGGAAAAAAATTTAGGGGAGAAGGTAGGCATGGAACAGATATGCAGCCCAGGGTTTTCCGTAGAATTCCTCATGCAGTTGATAAAAGAACTTTTTGTTGTCTGATACCAATGTCAACTCAAACTGAGCCTTCATTTTTCTTATTTTCTCCATGCAGATGAAAGTTGCAGAGCGGCAGGTGTATAATCTCCCTGTAAAGCCTCACTTCATCTCCATATCAGATATGTGTATATATACAATCTTTTTTTCCTATTTCAAGGAGTCTCCTGTTCAGCCAAGCTGGTCTTCTACCCCAGCTGCTTAACTGGGGAAAAGAAGCATGATGATGTGAAGGAGAAACATGGGGAATAGAGAGGGTTGGAGTGAGCAAGGAGACAGCAAGGATCCAGGGATGTGAACACCAGAAGACAAAAGGTGAGGAAAAAGAGGAATCGGTGCCAGAGAGTGAAAAAGAAACAGAGAATAACTATGCCTTTTTGTCTGTATAGAATGATTTTACAACCATTTGCTCTTGGCCACAAGATCCTAAAAATGCAACCAGCCCTTTGCAGAATTAAAGCCACAAAAACTCTTACAGCAGTTTTTTTCATCCATCATGTCAGGGCAATCTGGGAAACCATCACAGATCATTGTGTGCTTGATACAGAGCTTCTTCAAAGGACACTCCCAAAGACCCCTTTCTCTACAGCCTGGAGGCAGAAAAGCACAATTTTCAAATAATTGCATGCAATATCAAATCAACTATTTTATTTCTTCTTAATAATCTTGAAACATTCAAAATATTTTCAGTTTCGCCATTAATTTTAGAAGTTAACTAGAATAGTCACTAATGAAAAAATGGAAGGAAGATTGCCACAATGCATGTTTGTTAAATGGATATAAAATTTATCACACTGCTTTTAAAATAATAATCCATGCTGTGCTACACATGCTGTAAATAATGAATTAGGCATTAGCTCCCAAGTCTCAAGCCAGATCAAATCATTACTCTTCAAATGTTTTTATTATGTATGTAATAAATGTAAATGCAAAGGTAGATAAAGTAAAAATATTTACATTTAATATATAATCATATATATATATAAATCCTGAAATCCATGGCATATTTAAAAGCATATTATTTTGATTGCTCTGAAAGTAATGCCTTCTAGTTTTTCCTCCATGGAAGCAACAGCAGATAGAATACAATAACGCAACTTGATAGAGCAAATTTTCAGCTAAAAAGAACTATTTTTTAACATAGGAACCACCATGAGCCATGTATTTTTGCTAGTGATGAACAAAATCCTAGTGATGAACAAAATCCTACATAGCATGCTTGCAAAAATTTGCACCAGCAGGGATGATCCACTGTTTATATTGCAACTGCTGAAAATGCACCACTCACTGCACCACTGTGCTGACAACCACTCTTTTGCCTCCATAAACATTCATCAAACACTGATGAATGTCCATGGTGCAATTTTTTCCACATGGAGGAATTCGGTGACATCTGTCACACAGCAACAAAACATAATGGAATGTTGTTGGGAAGGTTCAACCTCTACTGCCAACCTGCTACATTCACCTTCAACATGAGCCAATATAATAAAATAGAAGTCATTACTTTTGGAGCAGCCTTTCTACACAGAATTTTGATCTTTCAAAATTAAATCCTGTGGCAGTATGGAATCCCAAAAAATAGAGCAGAAAAATGTAAATTTTTTTGGCAGTGCAGATACAAAACGTAATGCAGATCACAATGAAAGGTAGAGAGATACTTTAAGTGTTGAGTGTAAGCAGTTTTCTCAGTGTGATCTGGGCAGTCTGAAAATATTGGGAAGAACCTGTGAATGTATGAATATTCAGGAGGAGTCATTGTTAGGAAGGGAACAAACAGTATGATTGCCTTTTCAGGGTCCAGCTAACAAGCCTCACTTGTTTCTAGAGGAATATTCGTAACTGTGTCAAAGCGCTTTGACAGTGTAACTTCTGTTTGTCAACCACAGGAAATTTGGAATAGCTTGAAGCAGATTTTAGGAAAAAAAAAAATCTTTTCTCTTGTTTTATTTCACTACTTGTTTTTAACCAAGAAATAAAGCACCTTGCTGTGACACTAGTTGAACAATGGAATGCTTAGACATACTAATATTCTACACACCTGACATTCTGATTTTAGAGGAAATCATTAAAACCTGTTCTCCTGAATAAAATGGGTAGTTTGATTGCCTTGTTTGGTCTGTTCTAGAGCTGACAGTGCTAGTTCTCATTTTAATCCAAGCTCAAATTCAGGTGACAGTCTTGGTGCACCCTCAGTCAAATAGTTTTGATCTCTGCTCACACACTGCATTTGAAACAGCATCACTATTTTCTTGGATCTGGAACTGCAGCAATATATCAACATTAAGTCAGTAAGAATATATGCTTTTTCTGAGTATTATTTCAGAAGTGATTATTTTACTAATATGAACCAGTGAATCAACACTAGTTGATGTGATTACTGGAAGAATGTACCCAAGTTTAACTGTCACTGGATGTGCAGAGGGCTTTATTTATTTAGACTGAAGAAACCACATTAAAAACATTAAGCATACAGATAAATAAATATCCTTGAAACCATGAAACTAATTTCACATGACAAAAGACCGTTCTTGAATATGGCCATTTTCCAAGTCTCCTTCTTGATAATATTTGCAATAACCACAAATGAAAAATTAATTGAAACCAATTCTAATAAGGACCAAAGAATGTCAGTCATGTTAGGAATCTGATATGAAAGCAAAATAAAAAGCTTTTAAAAATCTAATTTATCAATCTTGCAGTTTTTGAGCTGAAGTGTTTACAATTAATTAAATTCATGTTTGCTTTTTCCCTTCATCGCACATTATAGTGCTATATTGTGAAATGTTCCATGACTCTGCAAAAGTTATTTTTGGGGGCACCATAGACAAATAGAGACAACTCTCAGGACAAAATTACATATTGAATTCCCTGTTCATTGCAGGGCAGTTGGACTAGGTGACCTTCCTTTAAAGGTCCCTTCCAACTCTGAAGATTCTATGGTTCTATGAATTCACTGTTAAACTCTACTTTTTTATTGGAAAGATTCTGCTTACTGTTTAGAGTACTCTTATTTCTCCTCTCTCTATACATCATGTACAACATACGTTGTTAATTTAATGATAATTAAACGGAAGTGAAAATGATGGTAGGAAAACTTGTCTGTATTTGTATTACAGGTACTCACATATGATTTTACCTTCGCCATCCTTCAAAACATGAAGTAATTAACCACTTGTTACCCATAAATATATTTGCCCTATAATTATTACTAGGTCCTTAATATGAAGTCCACATATTTTTATTAAGCTAAAAAACCAGACTCAGAATTCAGACTGGAGAAAATAGTGAAGGACAATACTTGTTTTGAATGTCACGTCCTCAGCATCATTAGCACTCTTTTAGGACCCTCTTCTGCTCTCTGCCGGAGGCATTGTTCAGCAGTCAGTAAATTAATATGATCAATTACAATCAAGCATCTTTAATACCACAAACTCTTCACTTCTTTCTTAATAATAATTTTAAGAAATTAACTTCCTCACACTTTTCTGAAACACACTAAAAGTCTCACATTCAAAACTCCGGTTCAAATTTTCTTCTCAATATCTAGAGATATTCAAGTCTTATGACTTCACTGTAGTTTCACGGATGAAAGTTCCCCTACAAAGATCACAAGGAAGTATGACAGGAATTCCTAATGAGAGGAGAAAGGGTGTGCTGAACACAGCTCCACTCTTCATGGGCAAAATATACTTTACTCCCATTAGAGTGTTCTATCATACATTTCTGGAAATGGTAGCTTAATCATCCAAACATGTAGCTAGTCTCTACCAGCCTCCTCCTCCCTGCACTGGGAAAATATTCCAAAGTATGAGATCTATGACTCTCATTAAAGCCACTTCAATTTAAGTGCTTGCCTAACTGTTTTTTAGTGCTATAAAATTTCAAACAATGAAACTAAGAAAATGTGAGCTAGTCATTTACATATGGGAAGATCAACACACAAGGAATATAAATGCATCAGAGATGGTTAATTCTGGAGCTCTACAAGGACTGTCTGTTCTTCAGTAACAACATTACCTCTGGTCAATGTAATGTCACTCTGACAGCTATAATTTCCCAGCAGATAGAGCTTTCCGTATTTATAGATGCTGATAAGAATTCTGCTGCTTGCTAGTGACATTCTGTCTAGACTACAGAGACAGAGAGAGATCTATTGGAAAAATTAATGTTACGTATTAGGACAATATTTCATTTATTAGGATAATAAAATTATCATAAAAGACACATAGAAATCAGCGTTCTAAGGAGTTAGAACAGTGACAGCAAAGAATATTTGTTGGAGAGGACATTCAAGACAATTGATTCAAAGGCAAAAAGATTATCAACTCTGAAATAATTACTCTGATCATCAGCTTTGCCTTTGAAATCCAAAACTGATCTAGATTTAAATCCTATTTTGATTATCATATCTCTCTCTCTCTCCTTTCTTTATTTTTGTAGGGGGAGGTAAATGGTGTAAAAGAGCAGATAGAATACAATCTTGATTTGAAAACTCCTTGAGGCTTAGAATACATTGATAAATTATGAATAGAATACAGTGATAAATTATGCCTTGATTATACCAATCATTAAAACAAGCTTCTCTTATAAAAGATAACTTTAGAGAAGTGACAAGCTTGAATTTTAATCTAGCTTCAGCTTTCAGATGCTGGATTTTTGTGTGTGTGTGTGCAGAAGAGTGTAGAATCTTTCATTACCACAGATATTTTGTCTCCTTAATGACTTACTTCAGCTCTTAATCTACTTTTTGTTAAAGAAACCAGACTATACAACTTAGCCCTATGCTGCCAGAATATTCAAATCCCTTACCCATCTTCACATCTTCTCTCTAAATTCTTTATGGTTTGTAATTGTTCTTTTTGCCCCTTGTAACAGGACTACATGCAGAACTCCCAGAAGCCAACACCTTATGGTAGGAAGTAGCATAAAATGCCTTCTCAGAATACTCCTGCTAGTACGTACAAGGAAACAGTGAACAAGATATTTGCTGCTTATTCTCAAACTCAACATGTCCCCTTAAGCAAAGAGCCAAGAGGTTTTCTACAATAGATTTACTCTGATACGTACCAGAGAAAAAAATCTCTGGTTATCACTTTATACTTACACCCATGCCTAAAGGTTAGCCGGAATCCACTAACCATGTGCTAATACATGCCTTGTGTTAATATACCACAGTGAGAATGTTTCTACACATACGTTTAAAACTGCATTTACAAATTCAAGTTATAAACCCCTAGGAAGATTATTTTAGCTCATTAGAATTTCCAGCAATATCACAAGAATTAAATTTGCAGCAGTTTTTATCTTGATTACCGCATGAATAATCAGATATCATAGGACAAAGCTAGCAGAATCTCAATAATCAAATATAGTAAATTGTGTTGACATTGATAAAGAAGAATTCTTGCTGAAGTATTTTTACAGTCACTAGTCTTTAAAAAATTGCTTTCAAATACATTTTGTCTTGCAGAAAAAGGGGCTTATTCTGTGAACCATCATGCTACGGTTCAATTAAGTGAAGAAAAACAAAATATTCCCTAATGACTCAGCTACTCTTCATTTGGAAAGTACCCTCCAACACATATAATTTATTTACCACAGCTGTCTTCATCACTGTCATCCTCACAGTCAGCTTGACCATCACATCTCCTGGATGCCAGGACACACCTCCCTGAACGGCATTTGAAATGGCTGGGTGAGCACTCTGTCAATGACAAGGAACAGACAGAAAAAAGACTCCACAAGCTGAAAGCTTAAGTTTAATCATCATGTCTGTAGTTATTTATTACTGTGACTATTTTAGAAGGATAAATGACAGAAACAGAAACCTTGTGAAACTATAAATTGGAACCGTGTATTAGGTAACTATTCTTAACAATTGCACTGTGAATGGGGTGGAATGCTATTTGCCATACTGACCATGTTGTGCCAAAAGTTTGCTTTTCCACTCCTACATACTGCTTTATAATAATTAGTAATTCCTTTCCATCAGACTTTTGTTGAATTTTTTTCCTTGTCTCTCAGTCCCATGACGTAGGATTTAATTACTATGGAGTTATACATTTTATACAACTCCCCAGATTATGTATCTGCACATGGACTTTACTTGAAGAAATGATACTTATTGCTACACTTGCCTCAGTGACTTCTCAGAATGCTTCACCACACTTATTAACAATAAATTTTCACTAAACAAACTACAGACCAAATAGCTATTACTCATTGCTTTCTCTAAGCAAGATCAAAAACTGTGGAAAGATTGTCATCACCGTGTAGGTGAGTGGGAGAAAAAAGGTAAGAATTATCTCTATATTGGCACACATCATTTTTCAGTTTTCCCAGCATCTTCCCCAAGTAAAAGAAAAAGTAGGTCAGAATCTCCACAGACCTCACATGAGATGAGCATGGCAGAAGAAAAAATTGCACAGTCACCCTTAATACATCAACAAAGAAGATGTAGAATAATGTACAGCAATTCCATTCTTTTCTTCCTTGTTCATACTCATGAGTAGTGTTATTGCTGAACTCAAGAAAATGAAATACGTCAGTTGCTACTGACTTGACACAACCCTTTTTTAAAAAACAATAATCACTTAAAAAAAGAGCAAAAAATTGCTAGCAAATATGCTAGATTTACAGCATTTCTCTCAGAGATGTCATGGGACTTAGCTTTTTTAAGATTGCTAAGACTTCTCTTCCTGATAGAAAATCATTATATCATCTAGACAGGTTTTAAAAAGGAAGCACAAATACAAAGTAGTACAAGTAGTAGGTGTGGTGTCAGCCTGAATTTTCAAACACTGAATTTCAAAGATTGACGGCAGTTGATGCTTACAAAAACTTCCTCTTATCTGCAAACAGTAGGTGTGCAAATTCTCTGATAACTGATTTAGAATCATTACTACAGTTATCAGACAACATGAATATTTTAAGTCACTCTACATGACCTATAATAATTTAAAGGAGAGGTATAAAAACAAAACCAACCAAAAAAAAACCTCCAAAACCATAAACCAGTATCTTCTAAAACACAGTCTCTAATTTCTACTCTACGTACCTTCAACATCTTCATCTGGTGTCAGACAAGTTTGGTTGTCTGAGTTCTCATCTGGAAACTGAGTGCAGTCAGTATCCTCCGGCCACTGCAGACCTACAATCCCAAGCACAGACTCACAGCGTTCCTTAGACTGTACACATAATGTCCTGAGGAGACAAAGTGGAGTTGCATAGGATAACTGAGAAGAAGTCTTAGAAATTACCATGTTTTAGAAATCAATAATTCTAGCCAAATTTACAGGAGATGATCAAGGAAAAATCAGTTAAATGGATTTCTATATGTGAATATAAACATCTATAAAGAGAGATACATTGCTTCTGTTGAAACATGAGTTTAAATTACTGTACATAAACTATTATCTGAGTTATAATAACCAAATATAATTACTTACAAATATTTTCTCTTCCATGAGGACGGTAGCAAAACTTTTATAAGAAACACTGTTCTCCATCAAGGAAAAAAAAGTCAAACATATTTTGTACCAATAAGATGTTACCTCTTCTGATGATGCTACCTCAGATACCACTGCACCATGCACATCACCTAAAGAGCAGTATAGTGCTGAAAAAAAGCTTTGTCTCTGACAAATTTTAAGGTTTATAAGAACAGGCAGTTCTAAATATTTTCAGATGCACACAGTGAATACAGTGTAAGAACTGCAGGGATGAAATACTCTTACTCAGACATTTCTGGAAATGCTGGTTCCAGAAAGACAACGTATTTAAACTTGCAAGCAAAAGAGCAAATAACTCCTCAGGAAGTTCAGTAACATTGAAGCACAAATCACCTTAGTCGTGTACTTTCATTCAGAGCAACAAAAGCTTCTATCACATCTAGAAAAAACACGAGTGTAGACCTTCTGTTGTCTTTTTTTTTTTTCTTATCATAAAAAACAGGACTAATCACATAAATGTATTTCATTCCATCTATACTGATACCCTGTGTCTCAAGTGTCTCAAATTAAACAACATCAAATGCCTCAAATTTACAAAGCAAAAATGCCTCATTGGAAATTCTCCTGTTAGTTTAACAATTCTTTTAAACATTTAATGACTCCTTTTGCCTGGAATTGCTGCTGATGTGCTGTTCAGTGCAACATTCTTGAATCTGCAGTATGTTGAATTCATCTTTGTCTCAACTGTCTCTTTTTTAAGAGAGTTCAATAGTGTCAGTATTAACCGTATTGGTATAACCAGCTATGGTATCAGTTTCAAATGCTGCTTTTTACTTTGGTGGAATATTAACTATGCAATCTGCAATGAGAACCTCAACATTCTTTTCACTGCTCCCTCTAGAAGAAACATACCACATATTTGATAGATGACTTGCCTAAGCTTTTATTAAAAATGTTCCTACTATTATAATTTTATATACATACACATTTATAATTTTCTTTATCTGACTCATAGCTCTCCTGATAAGCTTTAAATCCATTGCTTGCTGGTTCAGCCCCCAAGAACCTGGTGAATTATTTCCTCATAATAGTTCCCTTTCACCTTTTTGAAGACAATAGTGTCTCTCCATTATTGTGTCTCCTCTCTAGACTCAGCAATGCATTCAACTGTACCTTTTAGATCGTATCTTCCACATCTGTAATTGCTTAGACTTTCTTCTACTGCTTCAAAGAAAGTCCTTCTTTGTTCCTATATTTTGAAAAATATTCAACCACAGGATCATCTCCATTTCTATTTTATTTTCAGTTTCCCTTGTGTCATTTTTAGCTTGCTTTGTATTGAAGTTGATTGAATTTTTCAGTTCTTTCTTCTTGGAACAGCACATCCTATCATGGAAAGCATTTTTTTCCTTTCATCATATTGCCTTTAACTTTTGACCGGTTTTTGTTGCTGTTGTTATTGTTTTGTTTATATTTGTTTGGTTTTTCTTCTCCTGCAAGCTTGAAGAAATGGAGTGACCAAAACCTAGCATATAGGTCTATTTAGGTTCAACAATCAATTAAAGGATCTTTTTTAATTCTTGAGAAAACAAGACATTATCATTCTTCTCAAATTTCATTTTGTTGTGGGGATTACACAAAGTAGAGCCAATGTTTTTCTGCACCAGGTTATTCAACATTGATTTCAGCAGCTAGAATGAAGACATCAGTGCTGCACTATGTTGTAATTGCTGTGTATTTTATTTACCACATACTCTGTAGAGCAGAATACAAAGCGTATTATACAAAGCGTATCTAGCCTGTAATTCTAAAATGATGCTTTTAGTCTGTTAATAGCTTCTGAATACAGAGTACAGGCTGAATTCTATTAGCATGTCCACATGAAATGAGACAAAATGTACCAAAGAAAATAGTCATGTAACTGCAGCCTAGTTAATCAATGTCAATTCATTTATATCTAGTTTGATATGACATCATTTTGTCTTTCCTTTAAGAGTCTTCTCAATATAAAAAATGCTGACTCACACCATTTTATTACCTCAAGTTTCCGAATTGCACAGATTATTTTATTCACTGATGACTAAAAACAAATGAAATAATAATACTGTGATTATATTAAAAAAAAAAAAAAAAGATCTTGTTAGCTGAAATATCTGAACTGATTCTGTCATTCACATGTTCTCTGCATATTTCTGGACAAGACTGGCCTTTTTCAAGAGCTTGCCATTCAGTTGTCAATCTGTGGTAAAAGAATTAAAACTTAGGTCATCTTCAAAGCAGTGCTTATCCCATGGCACATGGAAGCCTACTGGAACGCTTTTAGGGTTAAATGCTAATTTGTAATATTTTTACTTTTTAAATCCTTTCCACATTTCTTACTGAATTTCACATTTGGAGTATTGGAAAACTAAAGAAATTGACAACAGACTTAATTTTTTTCTTTCTAAACTCCTTAGTCAAAACTCATCTCAAAAAACCTGCAGTTGTGATACTGTCAACAAATCAACAACTGCATGAGTGGACAAGGGAAGAACCACTGGTATCATTTATCTGGATTTCAGCAAAGCCTTTAACATGGCCCCTCACCACATCCTTCCCTCCAATTTGGACAGATATGGGTGGGCTGTTTGATGGACAAAAAACTGGTTACAAGATCTTACCCACAGAGTGGTGGTCAATGGCTAAATGTCCAGATGGAAATCAGTGATGAGTGGTATCCCTCAGGGGTCATTACTGGGGCTGATTCTCTTTAATATCTTCAATGACACTGACAGTGGGATAAAGTGTCTGTTACAGTTGACACGTCCAAGGGATGAGATGCCATCCAGAGAGACCTACACAGGCTTGAGCAGAGGACCCAGGTAGATCTCATGAGGTTCCAACAAAGCCAACTGCAAAGTTTTGCATCTGTGTCACAGCAACCCCACACTATCAATAAAATCTGGGGGGCAAAAGGATTGAGCATAGTCCTGCTGAAAAGGGCTTGGGGCTATTGGTGGATGGCAACCTGGACATGAGCCAACAATGCCGCTCAGAAAACCAACAATATTCTGGGCTGAATAAAAACAAGTGTAGCCAGCAGATTGAGGGAAGAGACTCTGCTCCTTTGCTCTGCACTGGTGAGACTACACCTGGAATAGTGCATCCAGATGTGGATTCCTCAGCACAGGAGAGATGTGAGAGCCACAAAAACTATCCAAGGGATGGAACACCTGTCCTCTGCAGACAGGCTATGTGAGGTGGAGCTGTTCAGCCTGGAGAAGAGAAGGCTCCTGGGAGACCCAAAAGTAGCCTTTCAGTATCTAATGCAGGACTATTAAGAGAAATAAGGGAACATATTCTTCAGCAGTCTGCTGTAATAGGGCAAGGGAAAACTGATTCAAACTAAAAGAAGGGAAATTTAGGTTTATTATAAGAAAAAAGATTTTTATGATACGGGTAGTGAAGCACTGGAACAGGCTGTCCAAAAATGTGGTGGATGCCCCATACCTGGAGACATTCAAAGTCATGTTGGACATGGCTAAGCAAACTTATTTAGCTGTAGATGTCACTGTTCATTACAGGGAAGTTGGACGAGAGACCCTTTAAAGTTCCCTTCCAACTCAAATGATTCTATGATCAATCAAATTATTTTGATTTTTCTATCAGTGAAAGAGTACACTTCACAAAGCAGTGAAATCACTCCATTCTAGAAGGAGAAAGAAATACAAGGCTAATTTAAAAAAAAAAAAATGTCATTATAGATATGTAGTGGCTATAAAAAAGATCTTTCAGTTCTAGGATTTGAGATGTTACATATTCAATATGATGTAAATATGATGTTAGTCCTGCTTTGAGCAGAAACTTTGGATTTCCAGAGGCCCTCTTCAAACTAAACTATTCTATGTTTTTTATTAGTTTCTCTTCATGTTTCTGTTCAATGCTTTAAATTTGAAGACTATTGCTATTTTTCAACTAGATTGCAATACTTTCTAAAATCTGTTAGCTAGGTATGTAGCTGCTAAAGCCTATCATTTAATTTTAGTCTCTGTATATTAGAATGAGTCCAATGTTTTTTACACATCATAGTGATTTCTTTAAAAAATAAAGACTAACTTTTTAAACACACAAACCTGAAACAGAGCTTGCACAAACCAGGTCTCTAACTTCACATTTTATGTAATATTAACACCTACCTGGTATGTCCCTAAGTGAGAATACATCAGCATCTTAGTAAATTTCCCTGTGTCTCAATCTCAACTCATAACATGAAGGTATATATCACTGGACAAAGAAACGTTATTTATTTGTCAACAAATGCTACGTGGTAGGAATCCTTAGGAAATGTATTGCAATTTTCAGTGCGATTTCTTTCAATGCACTAAGTGTTGATCCACATGGGCAGGGCAGGGCAGACCAAGAAATGAGAGAAACAGAGCGTGAGAAGGAACAGATCTCTTTTGACATAACTCTTAAAGGTACAGTGATATTAATTGCTGAGGGTGGAAGAAAAGTTAATCTGACAATATATTTTATAACTATCCTCTAATTCAGAAAGTTAATAATGCATTAAAGTCTTTATTGTTCTTATTAGTATTTGGCTCTGGCTTTCCATAGATAAAGTGTTATACAAATGCAAAGTAGTATTATAAGAAATTTCCAAATCTGATTAATTCATTCTGTTTAAATATCTATCATAATAATGCAATTCTAATCAAACTGAAGTGGGAAATTCTCCATAATAAATAGCCAATCTATACATTTTGACAATTAATAGAACTTCTGTTCCTCTCCTTGTTTTATATACTTCAGAAACTTCTTCCCTTCGAACTGCAAAACAAAATTTCTGGCATATACAATGAAGGCAGAAAATTTAATATGATAGACAATGGCAGTTAAGAAATAAATTAAGTATAGTATAGTACCTGCAAGGTGGGATCCGTTGATTTGTATGGGGGTCACATTTTGGTACTAAGATTGTACAGGCAAAAAACATAAGGTACTTGTAGCAGTTGGTCTGAACCAAGGCTGGGAAGAGAGAAGACTCCCAACTGACAGAAGCTTCTTTCTGAGTCCTGTGCCCCAGGTAGTTTGGGTAGCTAGTATAGTTGTAAGGCAAGTTCATACAGAGTTCCAGAGTAATTGGTTCACACTGACCTTTCACAAAAATAAAACCATTTAAAAATTAAAATTAAGAAACATGTTTCAAGTTTAAGTGAATTATAGAAGAAATAACACTAACACATTTCCTACTGGTGTGCTACGCTACATGTCTCAAACTGACAAGGCAATTATCAACGATAATGATAGGATCATCGGGTACTTGAGCTTAGAAGTGACCAAAGGAGCTCTGTAGTCCAACCTCCTGATCAAAGCACGGTCAGCTCTGAGGATAGGTGAGGTTTCTCAGGCCTTTCTCCAGTCAGATCATGAAAATTTCTAGGGAAACAGACTATATATAAAATATCTGTATAGAAAACAGAATATTATTTCCCTTTGATTTTGCATTCCAAATCTTGCATTACAAGATCTGCAACAGTCTTGGAATCTTCTGATATATGAAGGAGGAATGCGGACAAATTGCAGAAATACTGAATAAAAGGGTATGAATGTGAATAATTTAATTCAAGTAAGATATAGTTAGTAATAATGGGAATGATAAACAAGGGCAAAATAAATGGCTAGCAGTCCATATGGTTACACAAACTACAGCTACAGTATATAGGAATAATCAATTTTCAGATGGGTTATTACATACTGAACTGTCTGAATAGCTGGGATTTAAAAGATTGAACAGATTTTGCATTTCTTCCCAAATTTGCAATACATTTTTTTTCAATTTTCCATCACAACAGAAAACAATGTCCAGACAGTTGCTAACGTCAGTTGTCAGTACAATATGTGATCAGACTGCCTAAGATTCAACAGTCAATTATTGAGCAAAACAGTGGAACTGGCCAGTATTTCTTGAACTGATATTTGCTATTATAACCTTCTTTAGTACTTACCTCTTCAATGTGAGGAATATGAAGCTCAGTTTGGATACAGCTTTTTTTCCCTACTAAACCCTTGAATACTGCCAAGATTTAACTGTTCATGTTGTCTCAAATCACTTAGTCCCAGCTTTGCAGTGTATAAGACTGTTTAAAGGCATCATTTGTCAAAAATTCTACCCATATGGAAGTCATTTCCTTTTCTTCACAACAAATTTTATAGCATCATAGAATATCCTGAGTAGGAAGGTACATGGCTGCACTCAGATCTATTCATTCTTCATGTTTCAATTTTTCTCCAGTAAACATGTTCTCTTGATGTTTACAGAATTTTACATACTCATCAGTTTTTCATGAACACAAAACTACATGCAGTGCTCCAAGAGCTTATATAACATAATATTTTCAGGAGTAAAGGGTAGAAATATACAAACATTTGTTATGCCTTACATTTATAGTGGCTTAGGTAAATTCAAGAATAAAATCTAGCCCTGTGAAATGCCCCTGTAGAACAGCTCTTCATGTGTGTTCATTGTCATTAGAAATTTTCACACTGCATTTAGAAAGATTCTATCAAATCATGTTCAAAAGTGTCATTATAGGTTTGAAAAAACTATCTTGAATCTTACACCCAATTCCCTATAGTCACCAGCCAAAGTAACAATCAGAACATGCATTCCATAGGAAAATCTGACTAAATTTAAGAACTCCAAATGTTAGCCTTTCCTTCTGATGTCAATCCAGTTTCAGAGATCTTGCTGCTCCATTTATGTACAACTTAATGATTGGGGAACAAGGGAAAAAATTCATTGCACATTTTTCTAACATATTTATATCTATTTTTAATATCTGCATATTTTTATCATGAAACTGCACTACATGCTATACAGGAATTAGTTCCACTAGATATGAGGACGTGCTGTTCACTTGTAGTAAGTCTGAAACTCTCCCAACTACAATTTCAACAGAAGTGAGCGGAATATTCCACAGAATCACAGAACAGTTTAGGTTGGGAGAGAACTCTATAGGTCATCTGATTCAACCCCTACTTTGCCCAGGTGGCCAAGAGGGCAACAGCATCCCGGCCTGCATTAGAAATAGTGTGGCCAGCAGGAGCAGGGAGGTGATCATCCCTCTGTACTCATCACTGGTGAGGCTACACCTTGAGTATTGTGTTCAGTTTTGGGCCCCTCACTACAAAAAAGACATTGAGGCCCTGGAATGTGTCCAGAGAAGGGCAACAAACCTGGTGAGGGTCTGGAGCACAAGCCTTATGGGGAGCGGCTGAGGGAGCTGGGATTGTTTGGTTGGGAGAAGAGGAGTCTCAGAGGAGACCTTATTGCACTCTACAACTTCCTGAAGGGAGGTTGTGGTGAGGAGGGGTTTGGTCTCTTCTCCCACGCAACCAACAGGACCTGAGAAAATGGCCACAAGTTGTACCAGAGGAGGTTTAGGTTAGACATAAGAACTTTTTCTCTCAGAGAGTGGTCAGGTAGTGAAATGAACTGCCCAGGAAGGTGGTGGAGTCGCTATCCCTGGCAGTGTTCAAGAGGCATCTGGATGAGGAGCTAAGAGATCTGGTTTATTAGCTTGTGGTAGCAAAGGTAATGGGAGGATGGTTAGGCTAGATGATCTTGCAGGTTGTTTCCAACCTTACGGTTCTATGAGTCAAGGCAGGACCACCAAGAACTAGTTGCCAACAATCACATCTAATGGCTTTGGAAGATCATGGATGAAGACTGCACAGCCTCCCTGGGCAACCTGTTCCAGTGCTCAGTTAGAACTGAATCTCCTGACAGGCAGGCCGTCCTGTATTTCATCTGGTGCTCACACCACTGGAAACATCCTGAATCTACTTTATTTATGCGCACACATACATCTCTTCACATATTTGTTCTGTTAGCTGAAATACGCTGTAACCAGTTTATAAAAGCCAGCCTAAACTGACCAGAGATTATCACATACTGAGAACATTCATCATATTCAATATTGCAAATGTGGCCTATGCTCATCCAGGAATTTTCCAACAAAAGACATATATAAGTTAGAAAATACTGCTATGTCAAAAATGAAAAATTCCATCGGAATTTTTCCATGGCATTTCTCATCTCTTACCAAAGATGAAGTAACTCCACTCTTACAGCAAAGCAACAGTAATATGAAAAAAAGACCTTTGTACTTTCATATGTTGTACCAGAAAAATCTCTCCCAAATACACTAGCCGTTCTACTTTGTATAAACAGTTACATATTTACTGGACTGGATAGGAAAAAAGACAAATGATCCAGAAGTCTAATTCAGATTATGAACTATTCTTGTTGAGATCTACAGACTACTGACCAAAATACGATGAGGAAATATTTCCACTAAAAGTGTTGTATTTCTCACTTACAGGTATATGTATTCCACAACATACTGTTTGCTGCTCAGTAAGCAAAGAATAATCTTCCACAAATTGTGAGACACGAAAGAGAAAATGACTGAAATAATTCAAATAAGATATTTGAGATTTCAACCAAGAAAATTTAAATTACCTTTTATTAAAAGGGTTGGTTTGGGGGTTTTTTTTGTTTGTTTTTTTGTTTTTTTTAAACCGGCTTCTTATTAATTTTGTGCTATATGGGTACTTTCCTTCCCATTCCATAACATTTTCTAAGTACTTCTTAAAGTACTAGTAAATTTAAAAAAAAAAAAACAAAAAATCTACTGTTCCAGTAACCATGGAAGGCTTCCTCTCACATGGATAATTTGATTATGGATATAGATCAGAGGACAGGCCAGCAAAAGTGACGTCAAATTCCACAGTAAGAATATGCAACAAATCCGTCTAGAAGAAGAGGTGGTAAATGAATCCACCTTTAGACAGCTAGAGGATGTCCTGTGGATGTAAACCCTGGTACTTGTGAGTGGTTTTAACTATGTCAGTATCAGCTTGAAGGACAATGGTTTGGTCTTAAAGGAAGACCTCCTCAGAGCACAATAGAACATTCCAGAGTGTACCAAGGAAGAAATCAATCTTGGCTGAACATGGATTTCCAGACTGAGCTCAAACATTAAGAAAAAATATACAGAAGACAAAGGAGTGGATAGAACATTGAAGATAAATGAAGAGACATTTCCCAAGCATACAAGGATTGATCTCAAAGCTCAGCCAAATTTGAGACTACTGAGAAATGTAAAGAGTGAGAAGAACTCTTTTAAGTACATTGGCAGTAACAGGAAGGGTGGGAAAAATGGGGGTCTGCTGGTCAATGGAGCAGAGAACTTAGTGATTAGAAGAATGGCCAAGATATTCATCATCTTCTCTTAATTTTCACTGGCTAATTTCATTGAAAGACTGGTTTTTATCATCATCTTCAAGAGGTCATGGAAACCCTGGCATCAGACTGGAAAATAAAGGCAAGAAACATAGCTGTCTTTAAGAATGGCAAGAAAGAGGATTCAGAGAATACAAGTCCAGTCAGGCTAGCCTCAGTGGGAAGGGTATGGAGCAAAATCCTTCCAGAAGATGGCTGCTCACAAGGAAGTAAGTGTGACTTGGAACAGCCAGCACGAATTTACCACGGAAAAAAACATGCTTGATTATCCTGACTGCTATTCATGACAAGATAACTGTAATTTGCTTGTATTCAGCATTGGTGAGAGAATATCTGGAGTATTATGTCTGATTTTTGGCTCCCTCATTTATGAAAGACATCGACATACTGGAATGAGGTCAGTGGTGTGCCACCAAGAAGATTAGAAACATATGTTAGAAACACAGACTATAAAGACAGAAGCTGCAAAAACAGGATCTGTTCAGCCATAAAAACAGAAGGCTAAGGGGAGATCTTGTTGCTGTTAACAGTTACCTAATGGAAAGTTGTAAAGCAAATGGACCCAGACTATTGTAAGTACAGGGACAAGATAACAGGTGAAAGACAGTTTGGAGCTCAACGAATTCCAGTTCTACATAAGGTAAAGAGGATAAAGAGGAGGATCAGGGAGTCCTAATGCTCAGACAGGTTGACAAGAAAGTTTCTGGAATTTTGGTCTATGGAGATACTAGAAATTCAGCTTCATGAGATCCTGGACAGCATTACCTATTTGGCACTACTTTGATCATGAGCTTGGGCAATTGTTCTTTCTGTGTCCATTTGAACACAACTTACTCTAAGATCCTACATAATTTAATGCAGCAACATCATAGGCAGCATTATCCAAGCAAGCTAGCAGTACCAACCCATAACTTGCAATAGGTATTGCTCAGGCTTACAAACCAATTACAGGATATGTCCACACATTTACACATTCATATGTAAGTGAAGGCAAGATTACACTGCCCATGTGCTGAGCTGTCCTGAATTGAAGCTTTAATTTAAAAAAATCTTTCTTAATATAAAGTTCTGCCCTAGTTTAAAGGGCAAGTGAACAGTGAGTGTGAGGGGCTTGCATGGAGTTGTACGGTACAGGATACAGAAAGGAAGATACACGGTGTGGAATACCCTGATCCTCTACAAACATATTAGTCATAAGAATAACTAGATTAGCCAGATTTAATATCAAAATTCTTCCTTGAGAAAAGGGCTGAAACTTCTCAGACTACTAACACAATATCATGCTTTCCTGTACTTTTAACATAAATCCTTATCTCACAATTTGTTGTTTTCTTTATGTAAGCAGTGGGCTTGATTTGGCATTAGGAAAAGGTATTACTATGAACATTCATTAAGAACATATCAAAAATTCACAAAAGGCAAATATATGTCAATGTCAAATATTGAAGTATCTCTTGTACAAGGATTTATGACAAAACCTTTGTTTCAGCCTTGCCCTTTTCAACAGGTAATCATTACACACTGTGATGTTAGATAATAAACAAAATTATTATTTACTGTGCCCTACCCTGTGTCTTCATTATATTCTAAAACACCCTAAAGCAGTGACAGTATGAAGCATGTGACCTACTTACTGCAGTTTGTCTGGCTGTTTCTCATCTCACAGAGAGAAGTTCCACACGGATCAGGACAGGAAGTACATCTCTGGTCTCCCTCCTGACAGAGGGTTTGACCTGAGAAAAATAGAAATTTACTATTCTAAAGTTGTACCAAACTAATAAAGAAGACTGAAGCATTGTGATGTGAAAATACAGAGACTCATAACAATTTATTATTTTTTTTTACATAGTTGAATAAGTACCCTAAAGCACTGAAGTGCAGTAAGGAAGAATAAGGAAGATAAGTGTGCAAAACAATCCGAATGTCACTTTATCCCTGTCCTCAATATGATAACTTATATTCCCAAATCCTGACAGAGATGTATGGAGCTCCGAAAGCCATCCATCATGATCTTGCCTGCAGCAGAGCATGAAAGGTTATGTAAATTGGATTTCGAAGAGAACAATAGATACTAATTAAAAGAATGCTCTCAGGAAATTATTCTCCAGTGCCAGACAGTTGATCTTTCTCTCATTTCATGATTGTTTTGGTGGACAATAAAACTATCCTAAAAAAAAAAAAAAAAAAAAATTGGCAGAGATGAAGCTTTGTTGCCCATCTTTGGTAATAAAAAATAATTATAAAAAAAATATTATACCCCAAAAGATGGATGTTACCATAACCAAAACCAGTACTTCTAAAAGTTTATGAACAAAATTCCTGGATAGTTAGCTTCTTTAACAAACTCTTGGCTTTCCATCTGTCTCATAGTTTCTTTCCAAGTCATTAAATTTGCTCTTCCAAATGAGTCTTGCAAAATTAGTAATTTATTACTCACGTACACATAGACTGAATAGTTTTGATTTTATCATTTCATCCTCCTTTGAATGGTTTACTGCAACAATTGCTTAGTGTTTCTACTGTATTCATGCCATGAACATTAGTCTCTTATTACTTCCTTACACAGCGGATACAGAAGATGCTAAAAGAAGATGCTATCCCAAAGAACTGATGCTGCAGTTATATTTTTCCTAATTCTGTGGGCTTACTTTCCTTCATAAATGGCTTATATCAAAATAATGCAAATACATTCTGCTGTAGCAATCGACTAGGAGAATTTGATTGCAAAATGGAACTTGAAAGGTAAGGAAAAATCTTCTTATTGCTACAGCTATCATGAATCTCCACATTAAAATTCATTTTAAAAGTTTGTTTCATCTCCTTCTTATCCTATGATGGAAGATTCTCAACAACTTAAAACTCCCTGTTCTACAATGTAGACTCTTCTGATCATAGCACAGCCAATAATGAATTTCTATAAACACATTATCCTGTGTTTTGAGGGAATCACAGAACCAGCTGTGAGTACATTCATATTAGATTTCTATTTTCACAGAATGAATGACAGAAGTAATGTTAATAGATGCCATACCTTACCTTTTCAGAAGGAAATTTAATTTCCCTGAGGCATGTAGAGAAGGAGACTGTTTTTCTCATTTGGACATAGATAAAGCAATGTTAGTTTGTAATCCCTATATGCATATCTTTGTACTGTTACACAATGTCCTTGTATCCTTATTCAGACAAGTGGCAATATATCAGTATCTTGAATTCACATTTCTATGTTGATTTCTCATATTCGTTGCGCTTGTAACAAAATGACTATTCCAGATCACTGTAGTCCTAACTTCACTGCTTCTGTTAGACATTTCAGGTTTTTAACTTACACTAAATACAAAAAGTTCTCTGCTTCATATGCACTAAGACATTTTCTCTAGTTGCTGAAATCAACTGCATACGCACAGATGTATGTAATGCAAAAGGAAGTTACAAACTATAATTGTCCAGCTTTTACATGGACTGTGCAAGGAATTAAAGAAGTCCATATATTCTCAGAAAAAATTAGGATGTGATTGCTTAAAGGAAGATTTCTGCTTTATGGAATATTGCAAAATATCAGCCAGAGCTTTCTGCATTTCATGAAGTACATAAAGGAAAAGAAGCAAACCTTCCACATTAAAAACCTTTGAGCACTGCAATTTAATGCAAAATGGAAAACTCTTTTAGTATACAGTGAGATTATTGACTGCATAATTATCACATCTTTCTAGTCCTCTGCATTTAGCATCTTTGATTTTACATCTGCTCATTATATCCCCTCAAAAAAAAAAAAAAAAAAAAATAATTAACAATTTCTTAAATATCCACAGAAACAAAAAACAATGAGAATCACATTACTAACTTCTATGCCAGATCATGCATCAAAGTGTCAGTGAAATTCTCTTTTACTAGCAACAAATAAATTTAAGAGGCTCAAGCTGGGTGGATTTTAAAAGTTGGAGCATGTCTGCTTCAAGAATGTTCTGAATAGTTTTGTACTCCCCATTTTATCTCATTCTTCTATGTGTTTCTCTCATATTAAAAATGATCATTTCTTTATCAGCCAAGAGAACGAGAGACTTGAAGATATTATAGAATAAAACTGAGGATGGACATCAGGAATGATGAAGAACACATCTGAGTATTTTGTGAAATTAGGCAGTCAGAAATAAAGACAAAAATTCATCCTTGGTTTTTAGATTGCCACAGTCCAATCTGAAAGAATTTCCTGCAAGACTTTTTTTCATTATATTTTCACTAATTATTGAGACGAATTACGATAATTTGTATACCTAAGATTCTCTTTTGGAATGGTTTAAACTAGAGTAGAAAGATCTCAAAATATAACAAGAGGGAGCTGAGTAGAAAGGATTTCTCAGATTGGTTCCTAAGGAAATAAAGCTTAGGAAATCATGTAGTGTAGCTATCTTTTGAATAGGCTGTCCTAATTACCACTATGTCTGAAAGCATTGAAGTTTTCTAAAAGAACTAAATTCCATTGTTTCTTAAAAATAAGTAATAAGAGAAATACATTAAAGATTATTTCACTGAAAGAAAAACTGCAATTTGAAGCTTTTCCAGAATCAAGACAATTACATGTGAACAATACCTTAAAATGCTAAAATCGTGACAATCAAATGTATTTCATGATAAAATTATTTGGAGAATCATATTTCAGGGTTTCAGAAACAGCTTTCTTTCCTTTCTTTTATACATTCATTCACTATACTGAAAACTTAATTCTCATATAGTATCTTTTAGCCACATCAGTGCATTTACTAAAACCTCTTTTCTTTGACTCACATATTCTGATGCAAATAAGATTTTCTTGAGAAGGTTCCTCCCCATATGATACAAATTCCTCGGTTATCACTTTCTAACCACTTCATGCAAAGTGGGTACATATTCTTTATTTCAATAAACAGCTAATCAATCAGGTAACCAAATGCTATGATAAAAATATCACCTCAATTCTATCAATCTTTTAATATTTGTAAAGATTAATAATGACTAACAAATTTGTGAAAGCAGAGGCCTGACAGCTTTGAGAAGTGTTATCTGAAAGGCAAAGTCTACTTGACAGACAGTTTTAGCTAATGACTCTTTAGGAAACAGACAGTGCAGGCTCAGTAAGAATAAAATGAGGTATAACCTTACTTTCACTGCAGTTTTCTTCATCACTTCCATCTTTACAGTCATTATCTCCATCACACTTGAATGCACTAGGAATGCACTGTCCATTTTTGCACTCTACCAGACCCTGACTATGACAAGCTGGAAAAAAAAAAAATGGAATCCTGATCATCAATTAATAAAGGACTCAATTATTTTGAACATCACAGTGAAGTAAATTTAGAAGGAGCTGATATGCTGCTTTGTACCAAAAGTCACTAAGCAATGTTCATCATGTGTAGGACATGTCTCAATAACCTACAGCTGAGCTTTAATTACAAGAACTGAAACTGTATGTGTCACATACTAGCAACAGACAACAGACTGAGATGAAGGCTCAGCTGTTTTCAAGAGAAAAAAAAAAACATTTTTCTGGATATAAAAATGTTGCCTTTTTCCCCCCCCCCCCCCCCCCCCCCCACACACACACATATTTCCATACCTAGATTAGTTTCTTAGATTCTAGACAAAACTGTACAATACTGATTGAAAGACCAAGCACTGAAAGGCAGCAAGATACTAGAATCAAAAGCTGCATAACCATGTGCTTTATGACAACTTTATTCATATTAAAACACTAACTGGTTCTCCAATACTTGGTTTTGCAAACTGAATCACTATTCTTGTAGAAATCTTGTGCAGGTATACAGCTGTTATACATTGTTAAAGCAGACAGAAATCACACAAGGTATGATAAATAGTATATAAGCATACCATAAAGCTGTAACAAACTCCAAATACCTACAGTTAAAGAGCACATATGCTTTCATTCATTATCATTACCAGGAACACCACAATTAACTAAAGAATAATCTGTAACTGACAAAAAGCTGAAACACAGGGCCATTCTGGTACTTCTCAACCTTACTGACAAACATTCAATTTGCTGCAACCAGAAAAATCATCAGCTAATTGCAAAATTGTGGACTCAAACATACTTGTGATTTTGCCTTACAAGCAGTATATAGGAGTACTTCTCATCTTAGATTTTTATTTTGATTCTTACAGAAAAACAAAAAAAACTCATTTAGACATTAAGAGAACTTACAGCAATTGATTTCATCTGATTTGTCTATACAGTCATGGTCACCATCACATACCCAGTCAGCTGTTATACATCTTCCATCTCCACACTGATGATCAGTCATTGGATTACAATCTAAAAATAAAATAAAACAAAATAAAAAGTAAAAATCAAGACCAAAACAAATAAACCATAACTGGAGAATAAGCTACGATATGGATAATTTCTGTTAGTGGACAATTAATTGTTCTATGCATATAGGCTATGCCATTATACAAGGAAATCACAGCGAAAGCTTTATACTCCTTCAGGTGTTTAATTTTTATTTTTGCAGATTAAGGTTACGTATGTTCCGAATTCTACTTAGTAAATTCTACTTAGATAGTGATGCATTCATTCCTTCTCTCAGGTGTATCCTGAGAGAAACCACATCTCAGTTGTTTCTATTTGCAAATAAACAAAATTCTAAGATATGTCAGGTTAATTTTAAAGAACTTCAGATTTCCCATCGCATGCAAAAGTTTGCCATCAAAGAAAATTATTCCCTACATGAATTTTTTTTTTGTAGGAAATTAAAAAAAAAATAACATTACTTAACTGACTTATTTGGCACTAAATCAGAAACCATTATGTTTTTGCATACAACCAGAATTTTCCTGAAGAATGATCTAAAATAAAAATATTTCAATCTTTTTGCTCTTTTAATTAAGTGCTTCCCCAAACAAATAGAAAATCATTTAATTTGGTAGGCTGATATAAGGAAATACACATCATTAAAAATGTTTGATAGGCTTAAAGGAATAATAATTATCTAGCTATACCTGCATTTTAGCTTTGGTGTCACAATTATTCTAAGTATGAAAAGTAAAGCATTGACTAAATAGACATTTTAGACCATTTCAGCCAGTAGAGGTACAGTTGTAAAAATCCAGCAGTTTAAGAAGGAAATGTTCACAATTTATATTATAAGCAGAAGAAACCACCTCCACTCTGAAACCAGAGGAAGCCACAGCTCTGGCTCTGTTAGTATATGTTTTAGTAATGTTACCATGCTAGCCTTGATCACAAGCTTTTTTACAAAGCCTGGTGCACAGACAGAGTAAATTCTTCCTTGTCCACAGCATACCGTGGGGACTTACAATTAAAGAATTGCTCACAAAGTACTCATAGGGTAATATTTAAGGATTAAGGTAAACACTTGGCCATATGCATAACGTATATTAAATAATATAATGCAATCATAAATTATGAAGTTCAAAATACCTTGGAAATACAGACAAGTTTGCAGTGAAATGAATTTGTATCATTTAAGTCCAGCAACTGTTGTTCTAGTTTGTGATTAAGTCCCCAACTCATGGCCAAATTGGGTAGGTTCATTTATATGAACTATTTTCTTCAGCCAGTAAAGCTATTCTGGTTGACTTCACACCACAATAGATAGGGAATACAGACATAGTCCTGCCTGCCACATGTCCCTTCAATCTCTTTTATAGCCTGTACAAAAGGTTAGATCTTAAATTGTATCTCAATATAAAAATGGTAGGAGTGAGATTAATAATTACTAAAGCCTTTAATCAAAGCAGATTGATGAAAGAGAACACAAAACAACCAATGCCAACTGAAAGTAATGAAAAGCCCTTGAGTATTTTTAACCAGAAGAAGAAATATAAAAGCAAACTCAAATAAAAAATGTATTCTGATTTTTAGTTTCAAAATTCTCTGTTTTTCCTATAAAAGTAAAAGAAAAAAATATGAAAATAATATTTCAACTTTTAAAGAATTATTTTAAATTTTTAAAGAACTATTTTGAAGTTAACAGTTTTTCTCAGGTACAATACTAGGAACATAAGCTAGAAAGAAAATAAGGCTTTCAAAATTTTCAAATATGTATGTATGAAGATTATTCTTTCTTATGGCAAAGCATTCTTCACCTATGAAAATAAACATGAGGAGAATGACAAACATATTGAGGCAGAATTTACAAAGCCAATTCAAAACAGAATTCAAAAGAAGTATAACTTCTTTCATCAAAATATGCAAATTTACAATGAAGCTTATGTAAGAACAGTTCAGATCTGAAACTGCTGGCATCACCAGTGTTTACCCTCTTATGTTTTCCTTTAGTCTCAGCCAAATTCAGCCAAGCTAGAAAGAGCAACCGTAACATCTTGAATTAGTTAAAGAGACTTCAGAGCCTTCAGGGATTTTGGATGAGGTACACACAAAAGCAGTGTTTTCCTTTATCCTTCCAGTTGCAGAGAATGATACTGGGGAAAAAACAAACAGACTTGACACATCAGCACCTGACTCTAAAGCTGGTGTCACTGGCAGAATTTGGGTTTTTTGTTTTGTTTTGTCAGGGAATGGTTACAAAGTGCCAGGCCTTCTGGTTCCTGCTTGGCTACACTTTCCTCAAAGGAAGATTTGAAAGATCGATTCCTAGTGAGGTTTTTTTTCTGCTCCACAGTATGCTGAGCATGAGTACCTTTTAGCACAATTTGAAATGTTTCTACTCTAATGCGTGCAGAATGAGGAGTAAGCAAGAAGTTTTCATTCAGTCCCAGAGCTATAACATTATTGCATAAAGGAGACTTGGAGGGAAGAGTCCTACAACTCATGTGCTGTGATGGACAGCTGTGATAGGCTTTTCAGAAGGGATAGGAAGGGCAAGAGAAGCAGATGGTTGGCATAGTATGCAATGGGAAGGTTGGTCTGTATGGTACTTGTCATCACTGATTACACTGTTGAGAGTCTCTGGATAAGGATTAAGGATGAAAAAAAAACAAAGTGGATGTTGTACCGGGACTCTTCTGTGAACAAACCCAGCCAGGATGATATAATCAATGAATTATCCTATAAGAAATTAAAGGATATCTCTAGATCAACTGCCTTTGTCCTTATTGGTAATTCAGCTTCCAAGACTTTAACTGGAAATATCTTGCAGCTGACACAAACAGGTACAGGAAATTCTTGACGCACATTGCAGATAAATTCTTGGTACAGGTACTAAGGGAACCAACTAAGAAAGATGACATGTAGTTTGTAAACAAAAAGGGTCTTGTACACAAAATGACCATGAAGTAGTGGAGTTTCAAATCTTTGGTGACTTACAAAACTGCTACCAAAACTTTGACAGAGGGTATGGAAAGAGAAGACTTCATGCTTCTCAAAGAAATAATTAGTAAGTTCCCTGGGAATCTGCTTTTGACATACTAAGATTCATAAACGAAGGTCACATTCAAAGAGCCACCTCTAAAAGCATAGAAAAAGGCAATTCCAGTAATTCAAAAATCAAGTAGGGTAGAAAGCCTGGTTGGCTGAGCAAGGACCTCCTTTTAGAACTCAGTCAGAAAAGGAAAGTGTACAGGCATTGGAAGCAATGTCAGGGAACAGGAGAATACAGATACATTGTTTGCCATTGTAGAGACAAAAATTCATGCAGCCAAAGATAACTTAGAATTGAAACCAAACAGTATTGTAGGGGACAAAAAGAAGAAATTTTTAAAGTATGTTAAGAGCAAAAAGAAGATCAAAGGTGACATTGGTCCATTACTTTATGAGGTTTGACACTTCACAAATAGGGACAAAGATAAAGCAGAGACATTTAATGCCTTTTTCATCTCTGTATTCAACACTAGTGATGGACCTTGTGACCCCCGAGATGGAGAACCGTGACTGGGAGAATGGTAAACTCCTAGCTGAACTTGTGCAGGATTTGCTGTTCCAGTCAAATGCACATAAGTTTATGGGCTACAAGGGGATTCATCCAAGGACACTGATGGATGTGGCTTATTAGGAGACCTCTCAATGCAGTCATTGATCATAGTCAGTACAGGTTAACCAGGGGAAAGTCCTGCTTAAATAACATAATTTTCTTTTGTGACAAGACAGAGAGTGGTCAGGTGCTGGAATGGTCCACGCAGGGAGGTGGTGGAGTCGCTGTTTCTGGCAATGTTCAAGAGGCATCTGGGTGAAGAGCTGCGAGATATGGTTTAGTTAGCTTGTGGTAGCAGTGGTAATGAGAAGATGGTTGGACTAGATGATCTTACAGGTCATTCCCAACCTCCCAACAGCTCCCAACAGCTCCCAATCCAACAATAATAATACAAATTCCATGATTCTGTGACAAGCCTATTCATTTATTTGACCTGGGGAAGCAAGCAGATATAATCTCTCTCTTTTTTTGCTGTTGTTGTTAATTTCAATAAAGCTTTCAATACAGTCTCTCACAGTATCCTTCTGGACAAAATGTCCAGCATACAGCTAGACAAGTACACAATACAATGGATGAACATTTGGCTGACAGATAGGCTCAAAGGCTTATACTAAATGGGTTTACATCTGTCTGCAGACCAGTTAATTGTGGGATACCCCAGAGTTCCAATTAAAGTTTTTATAACTGATCTGGACACAGTAGAAGAGACTGAGGAGAGGTCTCACGTCAGCCTACAGCTTTCTCATGAGTGGGGTGGAGGAGCAGGCACTGATCTTTTCCCTCTGGTGAAAGCAGCAGGACCTGAGGGAACAGCATGGAGCTGTGTCAAGGGAGGGTAAGATTAAGGATTAAGAAAAGGTTCTTCACTAAGAGGGTGGTCGAGCACCGGAATAAGCTCTCCAACATCATGGCACCAAGCCTGCCAGAGTTCAAGATTTGGACACTGCTCTCAGACATGCGGTCTGAATTTGGGGTGGTCCTCTACAGAGCCAAGAGTTGGATTCAGTGATCTTGCATCCAGATGTGGAGTCCTCAGTACAGGAGAAACATAGACATGTTGGAATATGCCCAGAGGAGGGCCAAAGAAATGCTCTAAGGGATGGAGCACTTCTCCTACAAGGGCAGGCTGAAAGAGCTGGGGCTGTTCAGCCTGGAGAAGAGAAGGCTCCAAACTGACTTGATAGCAGCCTTTCAATATCTGAAGGGGAGCAACAGAAAAGAAAAGGATTGCTTTTACTTAGCTCTAAAACAATAGCAATAGAATATCCTACTCTTTTATTATCAATACTGCCAGATATATCTTTTTTTTTTTTTAATGAGAAAAGCATAAAAATTCTATTTACCACAGTTCTGTTCATCACTAAGGTCTCCACAGTCATCGTATCCATCACAAACAAAGGTATAATTGAGGCATTTTCCTGTGTTACAATGAAATAAATCATCACTGCAGTCTGCAAAACAAAGTTTTGTAAAATGTTAACATGATAATGGAAGGGCTTCTTATAAAACACAAACTATGGAATGTATTGATTTAAACAAGACTAGACAGAGTTATCATCTTATTTACAGGTCTGCAGCATGTATCAGTTTACTAGTTCATTATAATCTAATATAAAGGTAAAAGAAAAATCATACACATTTTTAGACACATTTACTTTTGTTTCTACCAATAGTTTTCTGTCTGTATGATCAATACCAATGGGTGATACAAGTCCTTGTACCATAAGAAGTGTATTTTATTTCTCTTGCTCTTCTTTCATCTTCCACAAACTGGTAAACACAAGGCAGTCATCTGGGAAAAATTTTGTAAGACAGTAAGAGAGTACTCAAAATGTTTTCAAGCTGTTGAAGGAAATGAATTATGAAAAATACTAAGGAACTGGAACATTTTGTTCTGGTTACAGATTCCATCGTGGTAAGCAAGGAAGGAATCAGATGAGATGGGAGAAAACTGAATGTCATTTCAATCTTGTTGACCAAGATGATCATGACAAGATTTCAAGGCACAGATTATTTGACTGCAGGTTATGTCTGAAGGCACTGTAGAATGCCTCTTCCAGTAATAAATGCACTGTTAGGAATTAATGACTAATAAATTAAGGAATATGTTGCAAGATGGGAAGAAATCAGAGTGTACATTGTTTCCAGAATGATAATTATACCCAAAATCTCACCATGACCACATGTTCAAGGCTAAAACACGTTCAACCATTTTGAAATTCACAGTCAACAACTTTATGACGAAATGTGTTAATTCTCACTGACATCTTCTACATCATTATCATTTGTCTTGAGCACAAACCTGACACGAGTTATTGAAGACCTTGTTTTTTCAGTAGCTTTTCCTAGACACATGAAAGACTTGTTTTCTCATATTAACCAACCACACCCAGACATAATACTGTGAATCAAAGGTTGGTGAGTTAAACAAAATAGTCCATTAACATACAAATAGCATTCATTTCTTTGCTTTTCATTAAAGAAATACTTTTTCCATAATAGTAAAAAAGTGAAGTATAGTTCTACCTTTCTAACAGTGAGTGAAGAAAAGTGCCCTGGTTGCAGATAAAGAACAAAATGTTTTATAAATTTATACACACAAGGTTATCAAGTATGGTTGTGGTCTTCATGAGCTAGATTCCTAGAACTGTCCACCTGATGTGGTTGTTAAACAGAGATGGAGCTACCCTGCTATATAAAGTTTATATATAAACTTCTTTTACATTAATTTCATTACATTAGTTTCAAAGGATTAACTTTTCTGGACACAGCTTTGAGCCTGATGCCTTCTTATCAAGGAATTCGTAGAATCATAGAATGACCTGAATTGGAAAGGAACTGAAAGATCACCTCATTCCAATTCCCCCTGCTCTGGGAGAGGTTGACACCTACTAGATCATTTTGCTAAGGGCACATCCAACCTGGTCGTCTTAGCATTGACAGCCCTAAGCAAGTTTAGCTTTTCTTTCTATGGCTGAGACCTGCAGGAAATCTCTGAAAAATATTCTGAGAATACCCAAAATATATAAATAGTATCAGGTTCAATAAAAAAAAAAGAAGTCTAGTTAAGAAAGAGTGGAGAACAGAAAGTAGGGTTGGTGGTGTCTGATCCTGCTAGTAATAACTTTTGATTACACACAGCTGCAAAGTGGGTGACTTAGTTTCACTGCCCTCCTATAAGCTTTTCCTTCACATCTGGATTTTCCAGGGAGAATATTAGGATACAGAATATCTGTGAAGATTAATTCTCCTACCAGCTCAAGCTATGCCACTGTGTGGTCATTTTTTCACAAGGTCTTTCCTGTACTGCATAAGGAAATTGCTCAGAGGGCAGGTACCAGAGCACAGGTCTCACACCTCAGCGTGATGCTCAAAACAACATAATCAGGCTACCATTTATCTCCTCTTGAGTGGGGCTCCTGCATTCAGGATTGCACAATGATCTGGCTTTGAAAGAATTGTGTCCTTCTCAGTATATTACACACTGACAGGTTCAGAATTCTCCCAGAAGGTGTGCAGTGGGATTTTGAACCCTCCACATCAAGGTATGCCAAGTCTTCCAAATCCTGAGTGAGTGCTCTAGGTTTCTGAGTGCTCTGCTAGGTTTCTCAAGGCTTTACCAATCTGGACTTCAGAACTTGAACTAGCATAATTTCTTGCCCTTCTACCACAGAAGTATTCATCCTTTTTACTGGTTTCACATCATCTTAGAAAGTCCAAATAGAATTTATAGCACAATGCAGAAGACAGTACTGCAGGACATATAACAGAATACTATGGCAAGGCCGTGAGTGTTCTAGTCAATAGTTTAGCTTTTAAAAGAATAAAAGGCACGGAACAGTAAATACAAAGTTTCATGTAAGCAGAACAATAGCCAGCTGAGAGTAAATTCTAAACATTACTTGTTTTGAATCTGCAACAGCATGAAGTATTCTGGCAACATTTACCCTTATTGATCAGTTCAGAATTCTGGCAGTTTCTGTCCTTCTGTTCCTCTTTCTGCAAATGAAACAAAGCTGTCTTTTCTATGATGCTTCATTGGGTTAGTTCACTTTTCAATTTTCATCCGTGCCCCCAGTCATGTTTACATCCATAACCTCTGTAGCTGAAGCAGTGACATTTAGAACATGGCATTGCTCAGGCCCACACAGGGTAAAAAAAAATAAATAATAATAAAAAAAACCCCACAGATTTCCTTTCAGGGACTTGGAATAAGTGAATATGGAAATCTTACAGTCTTATTATATATTTCCATCAGGGTATTGGCAACAGTGCTTACTTTTATAAGAATGAAATGAGCAGTCTGCACTTTTCATCTATAATCGGGTCAACTTAAATTTTGTTAATGACGGCACAAGCCTGATCTTCATAAACTTAAATACAAATTTGTATTCCATACTCCACAAAATTCAAGTATATTTTCAAGATGGGTCTACCTTTTGCATTCAGCAACCCTTACATCTCTGTTTATTTATATCTAATCTTCACAAGTTCACTATTGGATCATATATCCTTCTGACCATTAACCATACTCAAATTTGGCTTTAGGAATCTTCCATTTTATAGATACATGTCTATTAAACTTTATTATGTTTATTTTAAAGAAAAGGGATAGAGTTCAGTATACAAATTCTGTCACCTCTAGGAGTAAATAAAAACATAATTCAACAAAGCACTCTATTCTATTCTATGGCATGCAGTGACACGTGTAAACAATCATCTTTGAAAATCAAAAAGAAACCAAAGCATCATGATCACTCAAAAGCTAGTGGGTTTCATCCTTTCATTAAACACAAGTGATGTTGGCCCAACCACTTGTACACATGCTGGAGGTAAGAGGATGAAACCAATGAAAATGACTGCAAGCGAATGAAATCAGATTTTTGAGAATAAATACTGCCCTCCTTAACTAAAAGTTCTTTCCATTAAGCAATTCAAAGACAATTGCCTATACAAAAAAAATAAAATAAAAAAAAAAAAATTGATTCATTTTATTTTCAAACAATGTTGCAGGTCAACTATTTCTATCAGTTTGTAATACACATTGTATCATAATATGGGAAGTTCAGAATCTTGCTGGAATTATTTTGCAGCCCATTTTCATATCAGGAAAAGTAATAGTCGTTATGCTTAGGTCACAAATACTATGTTTAAATCAGAATACACAAAAGAATATTTCAATTCAGATTTTTACTGCATGTTTACAGAAACATTTTTCAAGATATTGTTTTTATAAAATCTTTATAATATATAATCTTTTATAAAATCTAAAACATTTTAATGCATCCAATTACAACTGCAACCTTCAGCCTTTTGAAATATATCAGAAACTGAAACAATGCAGAAAAGGGTGGGGAGTAAACACATGATCAGGGCTCTACCGTGGTAGAGAAACTTCTCAACAGCAAAGGAGTACAAAACAGAACTGGATAAAAGAAAGACTTCCTGAGTTGATTGGAACCAAACTTTTGAATGAAAGACCTAACTTCAAGGCCACTGTTTCTGCCATGTAACTGATGATTATTTGACAAAAGTTCAACTCCACCCAACACTTACCAGGTAATATATAATACATATATACATATATACATATATATGCCTATAAACTCTGTCATTTACAGATAAGCTTTCTTTTAAAGGTATTCTTGAATAACTCGTTATTTTTATAACTCTTGATTTTTCAAGATATTGTAATGTTTTAAATTGCATTAGTAATTTCTTCTTTTCCCATTTCTAATGGAACTTGAAAGCCATAGCTCTCAAGCTGATGCTGACAAAAATAAAAATATGCAATATTTTCAAAAATACTTTCAAAAATACTTTCAAAAATAAAAATATGCAGTACATTTTAAATAGTAGAAAATATATAAAACTCTAGTCAAATAAAAGACTATTAAGCAAAAAGCAAGCTCTAGCCTTATTCATACTGAGACCCGGAGGAAACTGCAGCCATCCCTTGCGGTCTCATAGATAAAATCTATCATCAACTTTCTCAAAAGTGGCTTCAGGAATCTTGGAATGCCCAGCCTCCTTACATCACTAATCAAAACAAGTCCTCTGAGGGAAAAATGAACTGCACAGAAATTCAGTTCCATTTCTGATAGTTTTCAAAGTCTGAATGCACAGCACTGTTTTGTGGCATCATGTCCTATTATAGTCCCTACTTAGTCCATGTTCCAAATTCTCCTTTTTTCATTTTTTTTTCTTTTCACTGTTTTCAGAGTATAAATTTGGTCAGCTTTTCTAAAGGTGGTAGGAGTCCTAGGATGTTCTTGTCAACACAGAAAATTGATACTCTATAAACTGCTACAGAGAATAAGTATTAAGCATGTCCTCTTTTTTTTCCTCTACTGCACACTATACTGAGATTTATTTAAATAAACCACATCCAGTACTGAGGGCAAGAGAACTTTCTAAGCAGATGGTTTTGCTTCTGCTATAAAAAGAACACAAAGGTCTAGGAAAAAAACACACCTAGCAGTTTTCAGTTCACTACTAGAACTGCATGCTAACAACTCATTTAATAAGATGCCCAAAATATTAATGATTTCCACATGGCTCCTTTCAGATATACAGTTCTAAGCTGATAATGAAATCTGCTTCCAGTCATAAATTTTAACAGATCTAAAGCATTCTGCAGCAAGAGTGGCTTTCTCAGTGTCAACTGAGAAAGTCCAAATGTCAGTATAAGCAAATACTGTGCAAAGCTCTTATCCCGTTCCAACAGACTGCTTTAGTTTTTAGGCTTCTCTGAATGTATTCAGTGCTTCAACAGAACTATGCAGACTATAGGAAACTTACTGCAATGGACCTCATCACTCCAGTCATCGCAGTCATTGTAGCCATTACACTGCAGTTTCCCTGGAATGCAGATTCCACTGGCACACAGGAAACTCTTCTCTCCTCCACACAGTGCTGGAAATGAGCAAAGAATGAATATGTTAGATTTTAAATATGTGCTAAAGAAATAAGTAGAAATTAAAGATATTTAGAAAATGATGTTTCAATTGATATACACTTAGGCAACAAACTCCAAATCAAGCAAATTCAAGCAACTTCAAGCTGGCATTTTCATCTAAATTTTGTTATTTAAAAAACAGGTATCTAGACTAAGTTTATCAGTGAGATTCAATCAAACTTTACCTCTAACATGCACCTCTAAGGAGCAATTCTTTTAATACTGACTTTAGGATTAAACCAGCACTTCCCATTAAATGGATGCTTTGGATTAAATATCCGATTATTGTTAACAACAACTACATCTTTCCAGTCTACTTGTTCAGGCAAAACATTACAAGGTAAAAAGGCTTAACAGTTCATGGTACAGACACTTCCCATAGGGGAAGGATTCTTCCAATCTCTTATAACTCTCAAAGCGCTAGAAGACAACCATCACTGCTATAGAATATATAGGGAATTGAGATATCTATAGAGAAAGAAAGAAAAAAAACAACACCAAAACCACAACCCTAGAGCTTAGAGTATCCAACAGGAGATGCATTTGCAGAGTTTTAACATGTTTTTCAAAGCCTGAAATATTATTTTATCATCCTCAAGGAAGAAGGCAGTCTTTTGTCTACTAACAAATCCTTATTTGTAATAAAAACTTAGTTGGATAATTTACATTTTTTTCCTATTACAATTCCATGTGAACTCTCCACTTGGCCATGATTATGCAATGATATTTTCCATTTGTGTAATGGAGCTATGGTTCTTGAAGTGAAAACTACTTACGCGTTTTATTTTAAAGGATTCTAACTTTACAGGAAGGTGTACAAAATAAGTAAGAGACACATGGTGTCTGAAAAAACTATAGAGAATCTCATAATGTATGATAACATTATATTTTCTGTATTGTAATTTGATCCTTTTGTTCCTCCAGCTCTCTGCCTTATACCATGCACCTTCTGTTTTCTGTGCTTAGAATGCACTATAGGAGAAACAACAATCCTTTCTCAATGTGGTCTCTAATTCCCTAGTAACAAGTGTTTATCTCACAGTGATATCAGGTTGCTGTCTATGAAAAAGAAGATCACATAAAAAATTCATCATACAAGAAAGACTATTTAAGGTTGATAGTGCTACATCATTTGACTTTGACACATGACATTCTTCTGAACTTGGAATTTTATACAATTTTCTGCATGTGCAAAGAAGAAAACAGCATAAGTATGACACGGATCAAAAAGAATTGTCAGAAGAACCATCTTGATTTGTTTATTGATCTCTACCATCAGTACAGTTCTTTATTTATAGAGACCGAAACAATAACATTTTATGTGAAAGCACCAGTATTACATAGGAGAAAAAAAGTTAAAAAAGAAAAATAGAAAAAAAAGTAAGGATAACTATCCATTTTTCTTAGAGTTTGGAAGAACAAAGAGTAGGGAGTCAAACATTCATTTCTGAATTGTAGAAGGAAATGTTTCCATGCGCTTGTAAATCACTCTCATCCTCCTTTCCTAATACTTCCCTACCCTATTTTGCTTCTATCCATTCTGAGTTCCATTACAATCCACTTCATTTCTTAAGAAGCATCTTAAGACACTTTCTAATGTGAACATCTCCCTGTTTATCTTGGGTACGTTATAGGCAAACAAGGGGAAGAATGAAATCATAATCATAGCTGTTCTTCTCTAAGTCTTAACACTCAGTAGCAAACAGAGGGAACTATAAGAACAGTTCATTTCATCTCCTGCTGTCTTCTCAAAGACCATGACTGGATATGTTTGGTCCAGTCAGTGTAGTGATCACATGGCAATGAGAGCATACACAACTGTGAATGATAGTTCCAATTAATTTCTGCTTTCTACAAAGCTTGTGCAGAAAGAGGTTTCTGGAAGGTTAACAATTTTATCATACCACCAAATATCAGATTTTAATAGAAAAGATAGAATCCCTGTCTTATACAGCAAAACAAACTACTGAAGAAGACATGATATTAGATGAAAGGAACACAAAGGAAATGGAAGAAATCCTTGCTAACAGAAAAACAATTTGCAGGTATTTGCTTCAGACCTTTGCTAGGAAGTTTTACAGTCTGGAAAATCTGAAATACCTGAATAAACGTCACCAGTGGAGGAAAAAAAAAAAGAAAAGAAAACCCACACAAAGTGCTTTACTTTACCTCCATCCACTATAGTATTAAAAATGTCTATGAAGTGCCAAAATCATTTATGTGCTGTAGTTCTCAGCTAGATTACTGGAATGCCACCTATAGAGGGTTATGTAGGCAGGTCTCTGCAAAGCTGCAGAAAGCACAAACTGAAACAAATATATTATTTGCCTGCATTTACAGGTAGTAAATAGCAGTAGTTAAGTACTGCATATCTATGAAAATGACCATGAAAAGTGCAGGGGTTTTTTTTTGTTTTGGTTTGGTTTTTTTTCAAAGTGAAGAGGCGACAATGTAGGCTGTCTAATACTATGAAACAACTAGTAGGTAGCCAACAAAATTGTTTTAGAAAAGCAATTAGTAGTACTTTTTATTTAATGTTAAGTTGTAACACTACAACAGAACACAATGGATGCTAAAACGCATGCAGATTTGTGAAACAATTTGAAAAGAACAATAAAAATTTTACAGTCAAAAACTACTGACAAGTCCTTTAATATCAAACAGATGGTAAATGCAGGAGGACTTTGGAAAAGTAGTTCCCTATTCTATTCTTCTTTGGGCATGCAGTTTTAAAGCAGCTTTTGAAGACGGCATTACAAACTAGATGGACTTTTAACCTGATTCAATACAGGCATTCTCAGAGTCACAATAGCACAAAGGAATCCCTGTATGCTCTTGCCTCTGGATTTTCATCACCTGCTTCCTATATTCCATGTACACTGCGGTACAATGCATCATGTAGCTGTCAGCTATAGAAAGATTTGATATTAGGATCACAATCACAGAGTTAGGAAAGCCGACAACTCCTTCCCCTCTGTGGTGGAAGAATGCAAGAGATCTTCTCTTCCAATAAAGTGAAGTGGCCTAAAAAGCCCTCATGAAAGAGTCAAATCTGGAACTGTAGCAGGCAAAGAATAAGAAGGCACGCATAATAGAAGAAAAAATTAACTTGAAAGACATAAAAGGTTAAACAGAAGTAAAGAATAAGTGCTTGGAGAAAGATATCCTTCACCTGTGAATGTTTTCTCACATGAAAAACTACACAATTCTGAAAAAAAAAAAAAAAAATTGTCTCAAAAAAAATTCGCTGTCATTCTTTCTGGTCTGGCAGCTGATCAGAATCAGTGTTACAGATACACAGACCATCTCTGTCTTTTTTTCACTGCTTCAAGTGAGTGCACAGAACCACAGAATATCCAGAATTGGAAAGGACCCAACGAGAACAATTGAGTCCAACTCCACATAGGACCACCCCAAATCCAAACTCTATGTCTGAGAGCATTTTCCAAATGCTTCTAGATTGATGCCATGACCTGGGGAGCCTGTTCCAGTGCCCAACCACCCTCTGGCACAGAGCAGAGAGTGATAATCCCTTCTTTTGACAGGTTAGCAATGCTGGGCCTGATGCCCCCCAGGATATAGCTGACCCTTTTAGCTACTGACTCATATTTAAAATACTGTCAAACAGAACATCCAGATGCTTTTCTGCACTGTTGCTCTGCAGTCTCTCTTACTGCTCTCTGTACGTATATCCAGTGTTGCTCCAACCCATGTGCAGAATCCAGCACTTGCCAGGTTAAACTTCATGAGGCTGGTGATTTCTCAGCCCTCCAATTTGCCAAGATCTCTCTGCAAGACCTCTCTGTTCATGAGGGAATCAATCCTAATTTTGTTTCGTCCACAAACTTACTTATAGTGTCCATTCAATTTCTGTATTCAGACCATTTATAAAAACAATGAAGAGAACTGGCCCTAAAATGGAGACCTGTGGAATCCCACCAGTGACCAGCACCAGTCTGATGTAATTCCATTGCAATAACCCTTTGAGCCTGACCCATCACGTTACATTTTTTGCCTAGCTGTATACCAGACATTTGTCCAGTAGAATACAATGCAGGAGTACAAAAGAAATATAATATCTTCCTGATTTTAAGAGCTTTCTCTGAAATTCTGTATTGGATGTGTATAACACATAGTTACTATAGTATACTAGTAAGTATACTATACTAGTGTGTTTGCATATATATATATATTTATATATATATATACACACATATACACACACACTAGTATATATACAGTATATATATATAGTTAGTGAGAAAGTAACTATAGTTACTAGTATATATAGTAACTATAGTTACTTTCTCACTTACTATAGAAAAATAAATACTTGGTTGTAATCAGATATTGACTAGAGTCTCTTCTGCCTGAGTTTATGTTCTAAGCTGTTTCTCAAAGCAAGGTCTGTGAATTCTTAACAATGTCCTGAAAGCTAGACCAGGGACCATGTGGAAAAAAAAAAAAAAAAAAAAAAAAAAAAAACAAAAAAAAAAAGTGTGGTGTTCCAATTAAATGCTTCTTATCCAAATTAAAACAAGCTAAGAGCTCCTAACGTGTCTACTTCAAATGGCTGAAAGAGCTTACTCCAGTTATTCATGAATTTAGCTCTTTCATGCCCTTGAACACTGCAGGGAATTTATTGACTTATTTTTAACTAATTCATGTAATTCATGTGATTTTGCCAAAGAGGGAGATTATTTGGGCTATCAGCAATCAGAAAAACTTAATTAAAAGACCATCCAACTGAAAAACTACTGCAATAGCCAGTGTTTAAAAGTTCACAAAAATTTGTCTCAAAGATAAGATTTCTGAATGTTATTTATAATTTCATAGATTACTTATAATTTTATTGATTTTGCAGTTTATCATTCCTTTTCATCACTATTATTATTATTTATTCCTTTCTTTTTACAAATTTAAACTTTAACTGCTGATAGGAAGATATGTGCATTTGCAGTATGTAGGAATTATTAGAGTACCTACAAAAGACACTTTCTTATATTGTTCAAAACACACACACACACACACACAAAGAAAAACTAGCCAGAAAAAGCAAAAAAAGCAATATATTTCAAGAAACTATCATAAAGAAAAAAATAGTCTCTGAATTAAGACTGAAATCGATGGCAATTACTCCAAAGAGATTCTGACGATAGTGGAAATTGGGATAAAAATTATATTAAGAAAATATGCTTTAATATATTTAACTTTCACTAATTGAAACATTGCAAAGAATATCCACAGAGAGATAAAACCTTGTAAAACAAAACAAAATTTGTTCTTTAAAAAATGATACAAAAAAAAGAAATTCTAATTTGGCACAACCTGTAGCTATTTATGGATGCTGGTTTTTTTTAAGAAGGGAAGCCTTGGCTTGTTTTATTATACATTTTTATTTGGAACTAAAGTGCAAATAATATGCAAGATAATGCTATGAAATTTATATTCTGCATTTAAATTTTAATGCATTATGTCTTTTATATGACTTAAACAGTATTATCTGTTACAAATCTTATAGTTATGAAGAACAGCTCAGGCCTCTTGGGCATCATTTTTTAACAAAATAAAAAAAAATTCTTAATATCTCTTCAGTGTAATGCAAAATGAACATTGCCTGACAGTTCTGTATTGTTGCTTACAAAATTTCACTGTATAAAGAACCAGAAGATTCATATTCTCCTCTGCTTTTGAAATAATTTTGCCATCTAGATTCATTAAAACACAATTTCAGGGTTTCCTGAGAGCTGCATGTTACTGCAAGTCAGATCATTGTGTCCTTTACTTCTCATTCAAGCTACTCTGCTTTTCTCTCTGCAGTTTTAACACCACCAGCTGTGTTGGCTGGTCAAAGCATATAAAATAACAGAAAAGCACAGAGACAGTTGAAAGAAGGGAAAACAGAGCTGAAATATTTGCAACCCTGTCAACAGTAATGCACCTTTTCATTTGTCATTCATTTTAAAACACTCAGATGGTTTTACTATAAAGGTACACAGATCAAATTTTCCAGTGTATTCAATTTTTCTGTGGACACATCAAGTATGTATGCTACAAGTTTCTTTGCAGTGGCAAAGCACACTCAATTTACAATGACTTTAGAAGAAAAAAATAGATTAAGATCAGTAGTGACAGATGAACAAGTGTATATCTACTAGGTAATCCCAATGCCAGCTAATGAATATTTATCAGGAAACCTGCTACTTGTCTGCAGGATAAATGTTCTAGATTCTAACTAGGAAATCTGCCAAACTCCAATGGAGCCTGGAAAGTCATGTGAGGTTTCAGGTCTTTTTTGAGGAAGGATATTTTTTAAAAAAATTTGGAGGGTGTACAGTATTTAGTCATAATTAGAAAAAGAAAACATCATAAAAGGAAATTGTTTTGGATTGGTTGATGCTGCGCTAAAAAACTAGGTGTAGCAACCAGACCTTTTTTTTTTTTTTTTTTTTTTCCTCAAATAAATGCAATAAAATCCTAAAGCCCTGCAAGAGAATTACTCCATCTTGCATAACAAAGCATATGAAAGGCATATGGAAGCAGGTAAAGCTTTCTCTGCATGCAGTCTGGAATTATTAGTCCCCAAAAGAAATCACGAAGTCGGAATATAAGCAGCTATATGTCAACAAAATGCTCCTGGAATTTCCAGGAACTGAGTCCTGTAAAGAACATCAAGAACACTTGGAGCTGAGCACCAAGTGCCAAGGAGATGGAATAGTTAACCCTGCTGCCTGATTCTGCTGCATTCAGAGAAGCAAATGCTTTTAAATACACAAATTTAAAATACTTTCAGCATTGATTTATTTCTGTAGGAGAAACATCCTGAGAGAAACCCAGGTTCCTACCATCTCCAGTCAAAAAAGAATCACTTCAGAAACATTTCATGTGAAAAAATGTCAAGATATTCTCTAGAGTCAATCATTTTTACTTGAAAGCTATTTGTATCCAAACACCATGCAAAACAGTTCATGAATAAATTAATTTAAAATGCCTTTTGTTTTATAAAACAGCATGTCAGAGCTGAAAAAAATACACAGCCTGGGTCTTTAATCTGTCAGATAGGGCACTTCAGCATTGGCTCTAAATCTTTCCTTTAATAAGAAATAGCAAATTTCTCATGTACTTTTCTGTGATTTATATAGTTTACTATCAGAGAGATGCAAATTCTACCCGAAAGATTATAGAGGAATAATCAACCAGGCACTAGTTTAACATGCTTTTCTCTAGTGTTAAAAAATAGCGAAACTATAATTTTAGTCAGAAGATACTCTAAAACTTTCATAAAGCAGCAACTTCTCCCAATTTGATCTGAAAGTTCTAACATTGTTTAGTTATGTTGAGACTTTTCAAAAGTTCAGCCAGATATAATTGGTTAAGTAAGAACAGGCATATTTATATCATGCCTTGTATTCTTACATGTACCACGTGTGCACAAAATCCAGGTCTCCAGTATCCTGCTCCTTTTTCAGAATTACATCTCATTCTGTGGTCAGTACAAGTGTACTCAACTAACGATATGCTAGTCACTGATCATCACTAGCTACTCTCACTGCTCATTGTACAACTCTTTACCATACTTATGTATGCATTCCACAGTCTCTTACCTTATTTATTATTTGAAACCGTCATAAAGACAAAATGATTACATTCCCAACACCCAGGATGTTAGGATTCACTATGGTATCAAAGGCATCAATATATATACAGTTATAACCCTCCAAGATAGAAGGACAGTTTTATTCCCATTTCACAAAAGGGAAGCTGAGGTCTGAAAAAAAAAAAAAAAAAGTATATATATATATACATATATATATATATATATATGTATATATATATATATACACACATGTATATATATATATGCTTCCTCTTTGAAGAAGCTCGTAAGACTTGATTTTTCAGCATATTTAGCATGTATTTGTTTCATACAATCAAAACACAGCTCCCAGTGGCTTTCAATTTGCAATTTGCTCAGAAGCCCATAGGAACATTACAGAAGTCTTGTGTATAATATTCATTTTTTTCCAGTAAGCACTCTACCTTCAAGAAAACACTATCTCCATGTATTTTGTCATGTCAGCCATTACAAATGTTCTCATAGGGGAGGACAGATATTGGACAACAGTCTCCATTACTTCATGACCCCTAAAACATGCCCTAACAGATACAAAGAATTTGATCTACAGGCTATTTTTAATCACACATACTCAGATAGCCAAGGAGATATCCTAGGCTGTAAGATCTTAACTTTTCATTTGAAGGCACACTGTACAACCTCGTTGATTTTTTAACGTGCATGAATGCTCAAGTTTTTTTAAACAAAATTGAAAAACTATTTTCATCATATCACTATTTATAGTCTGTTATCACTCAAAAGTCACTTAAAAAATTGGAATCTACTGATGGACAGCACAAGCCTCTGCCACTTAGGCTCACGGGATGATGAACAGCAACAGCACAGTTTCAGACGCCAGTAACTCCAGCAAGGGGTAAGTGAGAAAAAGAACCAAGTCAGGATTTCTGCTGTCAGGTCTAATCTCAAATAAATTTAGATCTAGAAAAACAGAGCGGCATCAGTTCCGGGCTGAGTTTTATAGCAAGGATAAAGAAGACATTTGAAATTTGGACTGTGTATCGAGTTCCTGCTCCAAATACCTAACCTGTTATTACTAGAGCTTATCAAAGAAATAGTCAGCAGAACATTTTTAAGGGGCCTATTACTTTTCTCCTAACTTCGTTCTCTGGAACAGCTCAGAATTTCTAATGCAAAGCAAATTAGTCAAAGCAGCTGAAGTACGGCAAAACTATAACATACTGATAACCAGGTTTATCATAGTAAACTGAATTAACATAATAACAGAATCAAGAACAACAGTTTCATTCCAGAGCTAATCCTACAGAATTAAAAAATACATTACGTTATTAAAGAGGAACTCTTTAGTATAGTGCAAGATTTAAGAACAGAAGCATACATTGCTTTCCTTTTTCTTGGTGTGGTGAGAAGCATACTCTTTCAGTTGTGTCATTTTCAGTTTGGTTGTGGAATTGAGAGCACTTGAGGAATTCTGGCCAAGAAGCATTTACCATCCCTAGGACTGGTTCACACCCTTCTTTTGCTGCCTCACAAAATGTCCTGCATGGCAAGAGGACTCGACTAGAGAAAAGAGACAGAGAACAAAGACAAAAAATGATTATTATTCTAATAAACAGCTACATCTTGAATTAAAAGAAAATAAAAGTAATCATACTTCTGAAAAATTTCACTTTCTAAAGAGTCGCACCAAATCTTCACTACCTCACTGGAGGTGATATCAGCTCTGGCTTTCAGTCTACATTTAAGGTCCTATTAAGCAAGAGTAATTTCTAAATTCAGCACTGTACATGTCGAAGCTGACGCTTCATCGATAGTTGAAGGAATGTAATTATGTTGTGACACAAGGTAGGAGAAAGCTTATTTATCTTCTTCTTCCTCACAGTTGTGCTGACCTACTCGTACCCTCTTTTGTTAAATGCTTTCATGAGCTGATAAAAAAAAAAAATCACTAACTTGAAAAAAATATATTTTCTTAGATTGGTTAACCTTGGTTATCCCTTCTGACAACTTAGGTGTGCTGAGTCTTGAGTCTGCTCATGGAGAGAACCAACTGCCAGATGCAAACTGTAGGAGCAGCATTTTATCAATTTCTCTTTCAGCATTTACGAGCCTTACCCACTTTGTGACTGTGATTCTGACATCAATGGCAAAAAAAAATTCTCATATACGTAGCAAGTGCCCTATCACTATATTTTTTTCAATATGTCAATTTCTTCCTAGAATTTACTGCAGTGCACTTTGCGTTTCTTAAAATATTCTAAAATAACTTACCAGGAAAAGACTGGAAGCTACGTTACATTCATAATTTATGAATCAATAACCAAAAAGCAGAAATTGCATACAAATTATAAGCATGAAGTATTTCAGTCACATTTAAAACAGTTAAAGTTTACTCAGGCACAACTGAAATTGGGGCACATATTCCTGAGAGAATAATGAAAAATATATCTGGCTCTGATTACAAGTAAAATGTTATTTTTTGAAAACATGATTATCCATCACTGGGCTTATTTTATTAAATAATATTATATACATTTCAATTTTTTACTGACATTGAAATCATTGTTTTCTCATTCAGAAAACAAGAATAATGGATTTCTAAAATATGTAATACTTAAAATATGATTAGAATATTATCTTAATGTGTACTCCTTATATTCTTAATGATACCTCTGGCTTAATAATATGATATTTATTCCACCCAATGTGTATTTATTTTTAAGCAGTGAGCACCAAGAAAGGCACTGCCCATGAATGTTTGTTGGCACCACACTTTGAAGGGAAACAAAATGGCTTCAAGTGAGAAATATCAGCTCCCAGTGAAGGAAAAAAAAAATGTGAACAGAGAAACAGAAATACATTTAATTCTTAAGTACAGCTCTCATAAAGAACAAGTTGATTCAGCTCATATGAGTTCATGAGATCAAAGGGGTCGCATCCAAGGGTACTGAGACAGCTGTCCAGCTGCTCTTGCAAGGTCAGCCTTCTCTATCTTTGAAAGGTCATGGAAACAAGGAAGGTCGCTTAACTGGAAAACATCAAGAGTTGCACTCATCTTCAAAAAAAAAAAAAAAGCCAAAAACGTCAAGCTAGGTACACTCAAGTTGTAATGACGTTACCTTAATTCAGTCCCAACAAAAATGGAATGAGTCCTCCTTGAACACACTTCTGGACATAGCAAGATGATGATAACTGGGAACAGTTAGCACAAATTTATCAAACGTAAACTACGGCTGATCAGCCTGGCTTTTGTACTGAACTGAAAAAATCCACAGTGACCAAGACTTTTGTTACTTAATGTAGTGTTTCTATTAGGATTATAATATATATAGGAATATAGAAAAACACAGTTTCTTTAGAAATTATGTGATACCAGAAGCAACTCCTACAAATAAAAAGCTGCCAGAGATGCCTGACCACCTGTGCTAACATGGAGAAATCAGTATAAAGCAAAACATTTTCTTGCATAAGTATTCTGACATGAGTGTATTTGCTTTCCTCTGCTTAGTAGCTAACAAAAAGAATGTGCTGCCAGTGTTGTTACCAAATTTATTATATATACCAGGTTGGAACAAGTAGTTCAAAATAGATATTGTTAGAGATATATTCTCCAGATAATGTTAAATACTTTTACACAATACTAGATTGAAATTATCAGATACATTACAAAGGATTTTATCTCTAAACCTGACTCTTTGCACTTCCCTAGCTGGCAACTTCCTTGTTGCCTGAAAAGACCATATATTCTAGAATAATACTTTTCACTGCCAGACTGTGATGTGTTGAAAGGCACAAAAATTCAGCAACAGAAAGCACATAGCTGGCTGTTTAGAAAACCAAGAACAAATCGTTACTCCTGCTAACAGGAAGAGCTGCCACTTAGTAGCTCTGCACATTGTCCTGCCAAATTGAAGGTTTACTATCTGACCTGAAATGACTCTTCAGATAAAGATGTTCTAAAACAATGTTCTGTTTTTTACTCCGTCTATTTTAATAGGAAGAGTAAGAATGGACACAGCAAGAGCACTGTGGTAGCTGTCACTGACTCTTGCTTGGGTCTGAGAAACTCCCTAAATGAAGAGGCTTTTACAGGGCAACTGATAGTCTCAAATCGTTTTCTTTTAGTGTTTTGGACTTAAGCTTTTCATTTTTAACTAATCATTTTTAACGAAACCACTGCTTCTAAAAGTTCTATTTATATAATAACATGAACAGTCCCAGTAGTTTAACTGAGACTCTTTAACATAGAAGAATGCCAGAAGCAAAGCCACTACTTGCTATGGATGATGCTTGAGTTCCAAAAACTAGCTGTAAGAAACAAGATGCTACATAAATTAAATGAACTATTGATTTGCCTTATTTGCCAGAGTGAGCCATTTAATTTATTCAGACTGATATGCTTAATGTTAACTTATTTATTTTCTAGAAAAATACACAAAACACTTTGACACTATATCACAGTGAAGACAAACATGAGCAGTTTTTCACGTCATCAGATCTAAGTTATTCCTACTGGTCCAATGGAGCATATCTGATGACCTGAAGGCAGTATATTCCACTGACTTAGTTTTTTAAAGAAGCAATAGCAAGTTCATCAGAATCATACAATCAACAAGGTTGGAAAAGACCTCCAAGATCATCTAGTCCAAGCGTCCACCTGCTACCAGTATTTCCCCACTAAACCATGTTCCTTAGTACAACATTTAAAAGTTTCTTGAACACCTCCAAGGACCTCTCTGGGCAGCATTTCCAGTGCCTGACCTCTCTTTCGGAAAATAAATTTTTCCTAATACCCAACCTGAACCTCCCCTGGCATAACTTGAGATTGTTCCCTATAGTCTTATCTCTAGTTATGCAGGAGAAGAGGTCAACTCCCACCTCACCAGAGCTTCCTTTCAGGTTCATTATTTCCTTTGGCACGTTGATCACTCAACATAATGGAAATTTTACAAACAGTTTAAAGATCATATTAAAATGTAACTTTGTACAGTTATACTTAACAGTTTAGAAGTTTCTAAAAATGTTAGGAGATAAGTAGTTTTTTCACTAACTAAATTTGCACTTCAGATGATTAATATCTATATAAAAAAAAAATCTATATGAGTTCGTCTTATTCGTATAGTTTAGGCAGTACTCCAGGCAATATTATATTTATGCAATAATATGTTTAATCAATATTACAGTTCAGGGTAGATGTTTGGATACAAACATAGCACAGTAATATAGAAATTACTAAATTCTGAAAGACAACTGAGTAGTGATTAAATAAGCTAAGCAGAATTGTCTTGAGAGAAGCTCTGACAAACCAGAAAATACAGGATTACCCAGCCATTATTGCAATATTTGGTGTGGTTTCAATATTCAATCATATGTGCTGCATAAATTAAATATTTTCTGGATAATGATCAAACTGAGTATGGACATATTGCTTAATTCAGTCAAGGATGAAAAGGTGATTAAAAATCTTCATCTTGATTAGTCTTTATTTACTGCCAGTCAGAGACAAATCATTAAAAAAAAAAGGCTGACAGGTCTATGGTAATCTTATCATCATTCATTTGGCGCCAGAAGCAGGCATGGAAGGAGGCTGCAACATACTTGAATGGTAATTTTGCTTTTAAGGATATTCATGGAAATGATTCTTGCTGAAGGTGAAGTTTGATAAAAGAACAGATACATGAGATACTTTTGAATCTATGGGTGGTTTCTCCACTCCTAGAAGTTCACACCTCAGTTATTTCAGCAACATATAGGTGTCAACCAAAACAAAAAGAAAAGACGTGCTCTCAAGTAAAACAAAGTAGAGAAATAGTCTGTGGGGTTTTTTTCATTTGCTTGTTTTTTTTTAATTTGTGTAACCCATTAAGCTATTCATCAAAAGAGATTTATATCAAGTACATATATAGAACACAGCATACTCTAAAGCTATCGTCTTAACTGATATTAAGGTTCCAGAGAGGCTTCATACTGCCTGAGAGCAGATTATCTGATACATTCTTTTTGCCAATTATTTGAAGTTCTCTTCAACTGGAATTCAAATTGATTATAATACTGCATTGATCTAGTTGTTATCACTCGCTTGAAAACATTTTACATTTTCAGATGAATTCAGAAATTGTTCTTCCTGTAAAACCAACTTCTCATCTTTGCAATCACATTATCATGCATTGGGCTCATCAGTACACTTAAGTTGCTTAAATGGCTGTTTTGAGCACTAGAAATTATCAAAGAAATATATTACTAAGAACCAGTAATGAGAGAAGTCCTCCAGGCAACTATTTAACTGCTGCTGCAAAATTTAACAGATTTTCTCAAGGAGCAATTGTTTGAGTAGCTCAAAGTTTTGGCTTTTAAACTCAGCAGCCACTGAAGTCAGTGTCTGTCACAGAATCACAGAATCACAGAATCACCCGGGTTGGAAGGGACCTCAAGGATCATGTAGTTCCAACCCCCCTGCCTAGCAGGGCCACCAAACGTACACATTCAGATCAGGTTGCCCAGGACCCCGTCCAACCTGGCCTTGAACACGCCCAAGGACGGGGCATCCACAACCTCCCTGGGCAGCCCGTTCCAGGGCCTAACTACTCTCCTTGTGAAGAACTTCCCCCTAACATCCAACCTAAATCTTCCCTCCTTCAACCATCTGTGATACGTCTTCTCTGGAAGCAGCAACAGCGTATGTAGATCTTGTTCCTAAATGTCCTTTTCTGCACTGCCTGGAGTTTTGCAATCTGTTTTACAAACATATGTTTGCAGGCTATACAATGAGCTAGATCAGGATGGGAAATTCATTACTGAAATTTTACAGATAAGACTGAGAAGACTGCTCTGACTAAAGGTCACATTTGCAGTCTTGTAGACAACCTGACTCCGGTCAGATGGATTAATATTTCTTATAGTTACAGTGCTGGCTTAAGCATCTCTTCACTATTGTTCTTTCTCCACCTCTGTCCCTTCAGTTGTTCCAGGATCACTGTTGTTACCACACAGTAAGTTCTGCTCAAGTATTGAGCCAAGTTAAAACTGGATGGTATTTTGCTGGATTACTTATTCAGCCAAATCTATTGAACATGTTTAAGCTGGCACAGTTACCAGAAAAATTATAATCATGCTACAGCCACAATATAGAGAACTGTGGGATAATTTATAGTATAATTTACAGACACACAGGCTCAGGGTGATGATGTAAAGTCTGAGGCAGAATGATCCTTCAGCTGGTAATATGTTTGCAAGATAATACTGGGGCAGAGGGGAACAAACCAAAAAACCTAAGAAACATTCTGAAACTATGAGAAGAAGAAAACTGAAATTACCCTATGTGTTTTTACACTTTCATGAAGTAACACCAGCCATTGTTAGTTCTAATCTTCAATAATACTTTGGGGAATTACCTAGCAGTAAAGATGCCCACAAAATATAAATGTCACAGAAGAAAATTTTGACAGTAGAACAAACATCCATGCCCTGCTTTATTCTCCTTTTAGAGGAACAGCCCTTCTGAATTCTTTCTCTGCTCTCTCTCCTTGTACTCCAATGTGCAGAAAAGTATTTTCAGAGCTACTAAGCAGAGCTATATGACACAGGATATTAAAAATCTCAAAACTATGTTTTGATTCATGGATCTGCAAACAAATGGGCAATTAAGGTCTCAGTTGCACATAAGCATGAAAACAAACTGTGGCAAAGCTGTGTATATTTTCATTGTTCAGTTTTCATCTTTATCTTGCAAGTTATTTTGAAAGATTCTGTTTTCTTCTTTATTTTACCTCCAGAGATGGATTTAGATCCGAGATTTGCTTCTTCATATATCAGTAAACTAAGGAAAAAGAATGATCACTTTATATTTCTGTAATTATTTCATTTGATAAAATTATAAACTATTATATCTGTATGGAAACACTTAGGGAAGGAGTCTTAACCTCCATAAAACGCTTTGGTACTGAATGCAGAACTAGCTGCATATGTATGTCTGGCTTCCCACTTTCTTTTCAGGTCAAACGTGTACACTGTTTTCCTGAAGTAGGTTACAGTATATGAGAACAAATATGCAAAATTAACCTCAGAAGTACTTATAGGATCCACAGTCTGAGACTAGCACCTTAAGGGGGAAAAATGGGCTCAGATTTGACACTAGCCGAAGGCAGCAGCAGCTCAGTTTCCTTAAGGTGAGAATCTGAAGAATGTCTCCAACTGAACTGTCTGGGGAGATTCCCTCTTGTCTGCCCGAGAGGGACTGAATGTAAGGATTTATAGCCAGTGCAGAAAGCCAATTCTCATTTGTACATTCATGAATATTATATCTGCTGTCACGATGGTGACTCTTACAGATGATCCACGTGAGGACTGCCCTTTCCAAGAGACTAAAAAAGCCTGGTTTACACAATGAGAATGAAAGAGAGGATGGAGATACTGAACAGACTGCCTGCAGCATGGAAAAGCATGCAGTCTGTTTATAGACTATGAGAACTTGAAAGTTTAGAACCAAATAAGATGTAAAAATTGGACTAGAATCTCTTCTGTTGGTCCATATAGAAGTTTTTGGTACTTGTTTTTTTTTTTTTTTCCTCTAAAAATAACAGGGCTAACTAAAACAAGAACTATTCCTTAATAGATGTCATATCTGGAGGCAAGAATAAAGAGACAACTAAAGAGTTACACTTGCAAAAGTCCTAGAATAGATCACTTATATCCAAGTGTATTATATATAATAAAGAGCTCAAACAGAACTTGAATAATGTTTGGACAGAAGAAGAAAATAGAAGTTTGTGATTTAAGTGAAAACAGAAATGGGAACAAATCCAAATACAGTTTGAGATTGAAAAGACTCCTTTCACACACCCAGAAATGAATAGAGGTGACAGCAGCTGCTGTTGAATTTTCTGTCTTCTGCACCAGCTGATATTAAACTTAACAGCATCTCCTTCATGCCTAGCAACACTTTTTTGACAGTGTAGCTAAACTCAGCTGATTATCATCAGAATGGACGCATACATGTTCCACAATGTACTAACTTGACCAAAATGAAGCCATTTCTATCTGGAGCCAGAAACAAACAGAAACTCAGTGTTGCAGAGCATCCACTCTGATCCTGTAGCTATTTTCTGCATACAGCAGCACCACATGTTTCAGCTGAGCTGACAGTACCCTAAAAATCTAAACTACCTGATTTACATCTCATACAGCAAAATCATTTTTTCTCTTCTCCCATACCTAGCAAATTGCTACGTAAATGTTACCACATAGAACAGAAAAACTATTGTCACAAAAAAAAAAAAAAAAAAAAAAAAAAAGCGCTAGCAAAATTGTTTAATGCTTTGGATTATAACTACAATTAGTTGAGATAATCTGACCTGAAAAAGGTAGCCAATCCTCCTTCTGAGATTTCTGAATGATCTCATCATGTAAGTCAAACATGAAAGTAAAAATGGGAGAGGTGCAGTTAAGTGATTCATTAGAGTTATAGTTTAGCCAGGAATCCCTGTAAATAAATTTTACTAACAATAGTGGTACAATTATGAGCTATTTTTACAATCCTGTACTATCTGCCAAAACCACTCCTAAATAAAATCAAATTTCTGAAAATTCTATGTTTGATATTTATCATAAAAGTGCTGAACACATTTGTAATTTAGTTTACTCTGTAGAAACATCTCTTGGAAAAAAAAAAAGTAAAGAAGAAACAGTTCCTAATATGCATAAGAATATAGGTTAAAAGATTTTTTTTTTTTATGTTGGCAAACAAAATTCGCATCTGGCAAATATAAACTGTCTCAGTGAAGCAGAGGTCCTCTGAACAGAGCATTCACACAAAGTTATTTCAACCACAGCATTGCTACAGAAAATCTTTAATAATGGTGAGCAAAATGGTGATTAAGTGGGCAGCAGAAGCTACACAAGGAAACTGAGTACTTAAGCACTGTGACATTCTAAGACTTCAGTCTCTGTAGCTGAAAATTCTAGACTTGATGTTGTTCCTAGAACCCAATACAATTAGGCCGTGTTTGGGAAGCAGATTCTATGTACTTTAGAAACAGGGCTTCCCTACAGCACTACTACCTACAAGGCAGTAACCACAGCATACAAAGTAGCTCTGCTTTGCACAGCTTACACTCTGTGCCCAGCTGCAATATGTATTACTATGACCAGGATTAAAAAAAAAGGCACCCAAAACAACACTTTGCCTAAAGGATAGCTTCCCATTTCCACAAGATATTTTGATACATACCCTTACTTTCATATTCATCTCCAGAATGAATGCTTCCCTGCAGATTTCAGACTACTGCAGAAAGGAAGACCTCAGGTACCAGTCTACACAAAAACTTCTGAGCTATGTTTAGTCAGCAGTCCTAAAGAATCATGGACATTCCTGTCATTCATTTACTGTCACTCCACCACTATCAATGAGAACAAATTTGTTGTCAAATCAATTATCATACTGCTTCCTCACAATGAAGTTGTTTCACAAACAACTGAAGCTGTCATGAGCAAACACTGTCATTAAAGAATGAAGCTCTCCCCTCGGATTTGTTTCTGAACCTCCCTTCACTTCACTTTTCTCCCTCATTCCCAATTTAATTCAGATCAGTTTCCTCATCCAAGTTATCATGGAACTGACTAATGCTACCAGAACAAGGAAATGGCAATGCTGAGCTGGAGAAAAACAAGTACAGAAACAGAACACTGATTCTGCAGCACTACCAAAATAAAATCAACTTAAAATCTAACATGAAATAGTCTGGAGCACGTCCTCTGGAGATGTTGTGGAACCTCTGGAAATGGTCTTGAGCAATTTGAACTATCTTTCAAGTTGGCTCTGATCTGAGCAGGGGTTTGAAGAGGTGCCTTCCCACCTGCATGATCCCATGACTGTACTTTGTCTGCCCTGCTCAGATAGCAGGTTGAGGGATACTATACCACTGCAGCCTCCAGCAAGGGAGCTGCAGCTGCTCACAAGAAGGGGAAACATACTTAACATATCTCACCAACTGAACTCTCATTAGTTTTTCACTGCAGATAGCTTAAAGGTATTTTTTAATAAGCTGTTCATTAAGAGAGGCTAAGTATGAGCTGAAAAGTATATGAATTCTTAGACAACCCTTGAACAAGATTGAACAGTGGTTACACTGTTCAATCTTGGTTTTATTAACTCCTGCACAAGACAGCGTACCCATACCTACTAGAGAGATTTTTTCCCTCACCTACATCTTTCTGGTTTCGAGTCCAGATGCAAAAGTGTGATAGGAGGCTATCAGCGTTGATTCTCCTGCAATGTCTGTGGAAGTGTAATGTTTTACTGACAGCTTACGTTACATTTTATTAAATGAAATAAAGCTCACTTCATAAATGCAAGTGTGTTTTTCGAGCACATATAATAAATTTTCAAATTAAAGAAAGGCTGTGTTCACCCTATGACTTGCCACAAATAATTATTTCAATTAATTAAATAATCAGTATCGGTTTATCAGAAATACTACATTGCACACATAGGAGAAAGTAAGAAAGACCTGTGATTCCCTGTAACATCCCAGCCTAGAGACCAGACACTTATCATAGACAGTGCACACAGAAAATTATTAAACCAAGTGGGCTGGAGGCAATCAATCAGTAAAACATGCATTCATAAAACAATCAGTCCTCTTGATTTCTGACTCCTTCCCTTCTCTTAAATCCCCTGGACAGTGTTGTGAAATATGTTTTCAAAGGGATGTTCCCATGCCCAAAATGTCTCAAAAAAAAAAAAAAAAAAAAAAAAAAAACACTCCTATTCTTGATAAATTTAAAAAAATCTGTTTCATCCTTATCTTCTCCCAGCACACACACTTCGACAGATTATTTTGTGATTTGGGAAAGTTTTCATGGCCAGTACATCAGATCAGTGAGGAAGGTGAAATGCTGCGTACAAATTTGAAGCCACTTACTATGTAAAAGCCAACCTTGCACCCAATGGACCACCAACATTATTTTGGCCAATGCAGGATAACATTGTCTACAGCTCTAAATCACTTTTCTAGCTTTTAATTTTTAAATTTATTTCTTAAGTAATCCCTTCCTTCTGTACAACCACATGTCAGTAGTTGTAAACAGCCACTGTGTACCGGCAGAAAAAGGACAACTCTCTAAAAGAGTGAAAATATTCTCTGCAGTTTCTAATTTCTGTCCTAATTTCCCTATATTTTTTCCCTGATCTGTCCTTCCCCTACACTGCATCTGCCACCTACTGGCACAGTACTGTAAAAGAGTTTGAGATAAGACTCCTTTGCAGGACCTTTTACATAAGGACCTGTAACATGGCTCCAGGGCCAGCCCCAGTTACAAGCCTTCTATGGCTCCTTCAACACTAGCTGAGCCATGATCCTAACAGAAAAGCTCTCAGAGACTTTACTATCAATCTCTTGTCAATTCAGGACATATGAATAATGATTTTTCTAACATTTAAAAGATAAAATTTGTGAATTAATTCCTGCAAGCAAAATCACTGACCCATAAACTTTATAAAAACAGTAGGTTGCAAAGATTACTCTAAAGTAAATACACGTTCTATTCTACTTCTCTTATTTTACTAGCTCACAAGAACTGTGGCACAAACCCTACCACTTATTAACACAAGCCCCATACCAGATTTTAAGTTCTATTACTTGCATACTTTGAGACATTAGAAACTCCTGGTAATTATGGAAGTTAGACTAAAAAATTGTAACTAGTGCACTTTATTTTCTCCAAAATTATACACATCTGAATAAAGGTTCATGTGAGAAAACATATCAATCCATTTTAAACATATGCATTTTGACCAATTTTCACCTGTATTTTCCCTTGCATTCTCTACTAAGATGAACTCAGTTTCTCATCTCATAGCCTTCTACCAGAAATGAGTTCTGAGTATCACATACTGACTTCAAGGTCTGAGTTCTAAGGGACAATGCAAATGCTAGTGTTCTCTTTAGCATATTTTTTTCTGTCTTGGAAGAGTCAACTCCACAATACTGATGAAATAACAAATGAAATACAACATTTTTTAAGAATAATACAGGCTGCTTTGAAAAGAAAACTGCTATAAAAATGCAACGCTAATTTCAGCTACATTATCACAGTTGTAACATGATTCATCATTTTAAAGTTTTTTTATTTCTTGGAAATATGTTCAATGCCAGTCTTTCAGACATATGTGAGTATTCCTTTCTTTGAAGTCAGATGTAAAGCAGCTGATCTCCCACTCAATGTCTCACTTGTGTCTCATAAAGAACATGTTCTGATCACAGGAGAGTAAAAATAGCGTTTTCTTTCTCAATCAGTTAGCTTTAGTCAGAGCAGGAGTTGTGCTCTGAACATTTGTTATAATTAATTTCACTCTGCAAATACTTTCTGAACCTGCACATTGTAGATTTCCTTTTCTCATATGTATCCATCCATTACGCACTCAGATTTCAGCTTGAACTAAAAGTTGATTCATTGTGTTTTATGTAGGAAAACAATTCATCACTTTTACTGAAACACGGTTTCAACCACAACCTTGTATGTGACATTTGCTCAGTCATACATAAACATTTTCAAAAGTCCACAGAATTTTTATATATTTATATATATATATAGATATACTGATATAAATTGATATATATATCAATATTTTGATATTGATATATATATATATCAATATCTATATTGATATATTGATATATATATATTGATATTGATAGCTATTTTAAACATTCTAAACATTGCTGCCACTTTGAACTTCACCCCTGTGCATTACACCTGCCAACCATTTCACTTTCTTGTTGCTCTAAGTCAATTCTATTTCACCTGGAATTAGTAATTCTATTTCACCTGGAATTAGTGATCAGACTGAGGAGAGACCACAGCTCAAACTGGCTATTTAAATTCTGCTCTCAATATGTCAGATGTTGACTATCCGCCACTAGCAATTGTATCCTCAACAGTCTAATGAAAGAATTAAACCACCCTATAGATATAATTATTGGTGCAATTATAGCTATCAGATCGCATATCAATTGATTCAAAGTGCACAAGGAAAAAGCATGCAGTCGTTGTTTTCGTCTGCATTTTCTCAAGTAGAACACCTTTGTGTGTGTGTGATCAGTTTTTTGATTAAACAGAAACAGTTACACCAATTTTCTCTGTAGAATGTTTAAAAACACTCTAGGACAAAAAAAAAAAAAAAAAAGAGTAACAATGGGAAAGCACATTATTTGTGTGGGAAAGCATTCACAACTGTATCAGACTCCTTCTCCCTAAGTTTTGGATTCATTATAAGACAGGGTTTGACAATGCATGCTTTTTCATTAGCTGGATCCCCAACGTTGTGTGGTCACAACTATGCTTACATGAATCACAAATACATTAAAAACCAAGGGTTGGATAATAACTTGATTATGTATTCATAGATTCTACAATAGTGGGTTTTCTTGTACTAAATCAGCCTGTCGCATTTCTTTTAAATGAAGATATCGCAAGATTTATAACACTCTGGATATAAAATATTTCATCTATTAAAAGTTACCTCTGTGTTATTCACATTATAAAAGTTGGAATTAATAGTTTTCTGCATCAAGGCTGAAGAATAAAACAGATCTCCTTGATAGAAAACCATTGTCAAAAATCAGCCTGAATAGCTTCTTTGAGTCATGCTGACTTGCTCAGTCTTTGTGTGAAGAGCCATACTGCAAACTTAGGAAATGACCAGTGGCCATTTTATATGCTTCTGAAAGAGCCTTCACCCCACACTCTCAGATCATGGTAAGAAAAATTCTCATCAGTGCTGTAGGTTTAAATCAAGTAGCAGCAATTCCAATGAAATCATAGAAAATACGATTTTGTTAAGGGGTTTCTAAATGTCCTTCCAGGAGAGTTTCTCAATATGGTTACCTAGAAGTGACATTTCACCAGCATGTAAAATTTAAGCATTTCTTAAAAGCTATAGAATTGCAAAAATTTGCAAGTATAATTTGATATCTCTGCACAGATGCATTATAAAAAGTGCCAGGTCACCTATCAGACTGATTACTTAGAATTCCTAAATTCTGCTGTTTTATCTTGGCATATCTACCTCCTTTTGTTACTAAAATTAGGTAGATTAAAACTAGACTGAAATATGCGAGAGTAGAATTACCCATCAGAAGTCATACATACTCATACATATTTCATATACAATTGAACACATAAGGGACTTTGAAAAATAGATGTGTTGATAGCTTCCTATTCAAAGTCCTAATATAAAAATTCTCTTTAGCTACATGAATGAGATCTATGTAATTCAGTTAATGTTTTCTACAGAATACCCTAAGGGCATCAAGAGCTCTAAGAACTTATTTTTACATAAGATTATTGTTTTTTAACTTCTAAATGTTCACTACAACAAAAGAAAATAAATTTTAAAAGATCAATTTCACTGTAAGCCAAAGAAACAAAAACCATAAGTCTAGAGGAAGTTCACAAAAGCAGAAAAACAGCCACGTCTCTGATATTCATGTTTTATACAAAACATGACATCCTGAGATCTCTTGCTATATGAAGTTTGATTCTTGACTGTATTTTAAGAGGGTTTGAAAGAAATTTTCCTCATCTCAAATTTGTTTTCAACTGTTGTTAAAATCTGACACACAGATTTCTGGATTTGCTTTCCGGATCTAACATTTTATACTAGCTTATGCCCATATGGAAAATGAATCATTTTTACTTTCATTCTTTGTAAAAATTACAAAGAATAGATTAAAATAATGAGACCAAAAAAAAAAAAAAGCAGATTTCCCAGTATGAGCTCTTTCCTACTATTTCCAACACTTCAAAGGGTAGCTGACTACATGAAAACTGTTTATAGCTTCATACAACTTTTTCCCCCATTAACCCAGTTTTCTCCTAACTCCTACAGATCATATATCTCTCTTCAGCTTTCAGTGTGTATTTTACTGTTATTTGCCCCATGGATGTTACTGCATAACAACAAAAACTGTTACATACAGACACTGACATGGCAAGCTCCCTGAAAATCAGAGAAAACACTTTCTCTTAATTACAAGAAGTTACTACTTTAGAATGAACCTAAAGAAAACTTAAAAAGCAAAAATGGGTGTTTGTATGAGTGAAGTAATTTTTTCAGATTTTAATCAAGATCTCAGATGGACTCTGAGCCCTAACTTAAGATATAAACCATTTCACAACTTTTCAGAAAAGCAAAACAAAAATTTCAAAACAGCAGTGTGTAAGCGGATGAGAAATGTACCTTGAGAGTATATTACCCTACTTACATTGCTCAAATACTGTTTTCTTGGTAGAGTTTCAATTAAGTTTGACCTTGAAAAATTTAATACTCCGGGGATATATCCAATGTAAGGCATTTGGTCTGCTTTTTGGAATACATTTCTACACCAGGGACTACTGGAATTACTCAGGCTTCTACAAGACACCAAGACAATGAGAATCCATAGTCTTCAAGTTTATTCCTAATGCTCAGTCTGAAACAAGCCATGCATGTAGGCCTTAAGGATCTTACATAGCTTTCTGTTCCACCAGACCTACAGATGAAGCACTGTACAGTTGTAGGTTGACCCACTATAAACTTCTCTAATTTGGAATCTTTAAATTTTCTATAAGCTCAAAGTCTGTAGAACTTGCAGAATCCAATGCAAGTGAGTTTCTATAAAGAAATAAATAATCATTATGCTGGAGTTACTGACCTGTGGCCCACTCCCAATGGTAAAGTAAAACTCATTAGCTTAAATCCTTAATGATAAACCAACAGCTCTGAAAACAGTTTTTCCTTACAACAATACTATGCAAAATGAAAAAGATTCTACCTTGAACATTTCAGAAGTAATCAGACACAGCGATGAATATGTCAATTTTGAGTACAGAGTCACATTCTCTTAGAAGTGCTGCTGGACTCCTTTAAGACAGGTTTTGTAAGTCTAATTTTTAAGCCATATTGGAAAGATCTCATGCATTCACTCAGGAAGATGTCTTAGTCTTTTTAAATGAAGAGCCCTACCCAAGTTATGAGCAAATAATAGCTTTACCTTAATGCACTTCAACTTCCCTTGGACCATTTTTACACAGGTTTTAGTTCTGCTTCAAAGTAGCTTTTTAAAGATATAACTAAATATATATTTTTAAAATAGCAGGGCTAGCTGATTGTGCATCCACAGTTGCTAGAATGAAATATAATTTTTTAGACTTTTTTTTTTACTGCCACACCTCACTCTCATCATATTAAGATAAAGAAGAATGATTTTTAATAGCAACAGTATTGTATTAGTATTCAGACATCCCAGTACATTACACTGTGTATTACACAAACACTGAAGACGCTCCCTGCCCAGAAACTTAATCTCCTTAAAGTGATAATGAAAACAATGTTTATGAAAACATGAAAGATAAATGTGAAACAGCCATAAATTAAAACACCAGAACAAAGCTGTGTAATGACAGCATATCAGATACCAAAGGTTAGCATTTGTAACTTCCCTTCTTGTTGCTTCTTGTAGCACATTGTTGTAATTATTGCTCCCAAGGCTGAAGCTGCCAACAGATTCTCTCAACAATACCTAAGAATAAACATCTGAGCATCACATGGTTCTCATTTCTTCTCTACTGTGTAAGCAGCATTTGTCAAATTACATTTTACATAAATTTGAGGCAATTGCACTATAAAACAAAGAAGTATCAATATATACTATTATCAGATATGCTGTCAGTTAGGATGAAAAATCAGTAACTCACAGGAGGAACTAGAGACAATGTCAGCAACAACTGTTCTGCATACTAACATATGTTTTATGATACTGGATGCTAAAAAAAAAAATCTTATTTCCAAAAAAGGGATACAGCATGTGGAAGTATCCCTATTCGTTATCCTCAGAGTCTTTTTACAGTGGCTCTTCTCCTGATCCAGATTCCTCCAGTATGTTCCTAATATTTACCAAATGACCCTGTTTAACAGACATAGAACATGCCCCTTTTCCTTTTTCGTATTTGTGCCTCAAACACATACAGAATGAGTTTCCCTTATTATTCCAAGAGCTTTTTATACCAACAAAGGGATTTCTCCAGGGTCACTTCAGAGTCACAGACAGAATTCACAAATTTCATTTACTTTTGACTTGTCTCATTGAGGTGGATTACTACTGAGACCTAGGGGGAGGTATTAAATTACTATTTTGTTCAGGTATTATATCTGTTTCTCTTAAAGTTGTCTAGACTAAATTCTCATTCTGAAAACGGGATTCACTTATTTTAAATCACTTTACCTCACTTTTGGATTTTACAGTAACAAATCTTAATTAACCTCAAGGTTTCTGACGTGACCTTTTTTTTTTTTCCTCAAATATCCCCTGTTCATGCTGACATAGTAAAGTCAATACATGTTGCTAATCAAGTAACAGGCATACTGAGAAGAAACAAAAAAATTATGTTCTGATTTCATAAATATTCTGTAAAGGAAAAACCTCTTGCTTCAAGTTCCTCGTTCAACAATTATTGACATTAGGATGGCTTCACAGAACATTTTAGTCTACATCAAACTAAACAGAAACAAATTATGAGACACTTTAGGCCTCATTTTTTAAAAATCAATAAATCATGCAAATAGTGAGTAAAAATTAATACTGCACTCTGTTTTTTAAAAAAATGAGATTAGTGGGCAGAAATACAGGAAATCACATCCAAAATAAAGACATGATACTTCTTTAACTCATTACACACTTGCATTTAAGGGAAACTTGTTTGCCTGCAATTGGGTTCTACAAGATAAGCTGTAATCACTAAAATCACTCAACTGCTTAGAGGAAAAAAAAGAGAAAGAGAAAAGGATCTTTAAAAAGAACACAAGCTAACTAATGCAACTCATGTTTTTCAAACTAGATTTAACAAGCATTTTGTAAATGAACCCTTACGGTTCTACCTGTGATTGCCACTCAGCCTTCATTTTCAGTGTCAACCATGACATCCCCTGAAGACATACAATTAAAGTTAGATTTTAATGTAAGCCTCCATCATTTACAGTCTCACACTGCATATTTTTCCCAATCTACCTGCAGGGTCCAGTACAGTTTCCATAAAATGGTGTTAAAATAATAACCAAAGGAGCCATTGAGATCTCTATGACACTATACCTAGGCATGGAAATCCAGTCCCATCTTTGATATTAAAAATAAACGGGAGAAAGTTGCTACTGTGGGGAAAAAAAATACACAAAAAAAATCCTTACTCTTCAATCTCAAAATATTTTGGTTGCTGCTCTAAGCCACAGCAAAAATCTGCACGTTCCAAAGTTCAGCTTATTTTTTTTTTCTTCTTTTCTTTTTAAATTAGCTGTCATAATGTAAACTCTGCAAGAAAGTTATCTTCAGCAAAGAAATTGAAAAGGAAAGTTGAAACTTCTATCCTTTCACTTCTCCGTTTATTTGATTGTAATACTGAACTGGAGTGAGAGGAAAACTGTAATGAATCAGAGTGAGTTAAGCATGGTTAATGGAATCTGTTGTGGTGGAAATGGCAGGTATGTTGCCTAGACTGGGACTTTCAGTAGCAACTATATTAAAAATCACATTACCTAAAATGTAAAACTGCATTTTCATAAGCATTTTTGTAAGTATCCCATCCCTGTTCTTTTAAACTGTGGAGCTTTCAACACCTTCATTATTGTTATGTTAACTGAATTGCTTTTTGAATTGCAATATTCTTTTCCACTGAATTTTACACATGAGGTAAGGAGAAAGAACTCATCCCTCATTCATTCCTTTACCCTTCAGAAGCATCAGAAGAGCTGTATATATATATATATATATATATATTTATTTATTTATTTATTCTGTTTGGACCATATGCTGATTTTAGTACTGCTAAACTTACTGGCTATACTTCAAATTAAACTGAATGAAAATGGTGCATGCCTATGATACTAACGCTGTGTAACTGTGTAAATGAAGAAATCAAGGCATACTCCTCAATTTTCCCAAGTTTATGTCACTCTGAAAACATTCTGCTAATCTAATACCATAAAATGTGTTTAAAAGATAAACTTTTCATAAGGAAAAGACTAACAAGAATTGAAATGACTGTTGCCTTAAAAACAAAAATCTGCTTTCTTGACTTGAATTTTAACCTTTTTGTCAGCGTTTTAAATATTTGAAGCATTTATATTGTTACAAAGCATTCCATTTTGGACTATACCGACTGGAGAGATGAGGTACAACAATTTCAGACCTCTTGTTAAGAAAATAAAGCTGACTACTCTGGTGCCACACTTTTATTTAGTGCACTGGAAACACTTTTTCTAACAGAATCTTACTGCAGTTGGCTTATTCTGGCAGAAACGTGAATACCTTAGACAGACAGAAGTTTTACAGCGAGAAGGTCATAGGCTTAGTTGGGATCTGCACTTGTCTGATTAATAGAGAATGTTTTACCACAATTGACTCTCATCACTGACTGATTTTTGTTTCCAAATACCTGTCATCACCATCACTGATGCATTCAGGAAGAGCAAGACTACAGCCAAACAGCATGATGTGTTGATAGCAGCTGAGACGACTGAGATAACTGAAGAACTTCAGGAACTTTTCCATTTCAATACTTTTGACAATGGAAAGAACTGAAGTTAGAGTCGTGTAGTTATATGGCAGCATTTGGCACTGGCTGTTGGTGAGATTTATGCAGGCACCTGTGAAATCAAAACAATATATTTAGAACAAAAGTATCACCATTAGTTGTTTCAAAGTATGTACTGAATTAAGAAGTCAGCAAATATAGCATATAAGCAATGTCTGTTCCTCATGGATAAGGGGACATTCCATAATGCTGTCACAACATTGTCCAAAAATGCATATCCAAAAACAAAAAGAATTCAAAGAAACTTTGTAGGTTAGCTTGGAAAAACAATTAAACTCATATTTTCACAATCCTCTGGCCCTCTAAAAAACTGTACAAGAAATAAAACCAATTTCTTTCTGATAAAGGTTGGATGAACCCACCATAGGCATAGCTTGGATAGCTTTTTCCTCTTTTTTCAATTCTGGCAGACTTCCTGCTAAAATCATCAACTTGTTTATCTACTTTTCCCAGCATGGTGATTCTCCCTACACAGTCTTTCTTCTTTATTTTATCAGCACAAAATTATCTTGCTTTAATGGTTGACATATGCCCTGTTCTAAACCATCATTGTCCCACTACTGACCTATGAGACCAATTCTCTATCCATGCCATTTTATACATAGCAAGCTACCTCAGTGTGATCAGCAGGTTTACTTAATGTACTAAGTTCTTAAAAGTTTTACAAACCATACATCAATTTTAGAATTTTAAACAAGAATAAACTAATAAAATCCAATGCTAATGGATTTCCTGACTAGATGAAGGCATTTCTTGGCTGTCTAGTCCTTAATTTGGGGAAATAGAGTCACATAGGACTTTCCAAAATTGAAATTTCAACAGAATGATTCACAAAACCTCCACCTATCACCTGAAGCACAATGGCAAAGCAGTCTCTTCTAAGATCATGTTCTGGGCTGCTTTCGATCTTTTAAAATTTGCACACTCCTGACAGCAGAGATATAAAATTCCATGAATCTACCTGATCTTTAAGGAGTGCTCCATAGCTGAGTAACACAGTACTGAGGATGAAATTTTATAGTAATTATACAAGAACTTCTAAAAATAAGATAGATGGAAGGAGGGACTAAACTCAGGACCTGCCCTTGTAACAAAGTCATTCATACTTTATCATCAGTTTCATGATTCTGGCTTTCTAGTACAGCATCATTTATGTACTTATCTCAGGCATGTCCATATCTTAGATCACTCTCCTGGAAAGCAGATGCCTGGGTTAGTTAGAGCCTCATCTTTTTAACACAGGTGCTCAGCCCACCTTCTTTCATCCAGCCTATAAATTGCACTGCAATTGTAAGTGTACAAAGTCCATATTCTCCAGACTTCTAAGTCAAAAAATGTAGTTTCAAAGTAATAGCAATTGTTTCATCACAAAGTCATCACATACCACATTCTCACTGCAGTAAGAACAGGAAGTGCTACAGTCTCAAAAACCTACTCTGGCAGGTTAAGGTGTATTTAAGAAAATACACCTTGCATTCTCACTTGTTTAGTTTTGCATAGGACTAATTAGCTCAGGAGAAGCACCCCCTGGCTCACTTATACTGCACAGACCAATAGAGCACAAATACACAGCTAGCACTCAGGACCCTAACCCAGCAACAGGAAAAGTCTTGCAGTTTTACAGGGGACCTTACTGAATTTTCCAGTTTTCCCTCAAGTGCCACACAAATGCATTAGTCGATTGTAGTTTGAGTAACACACTATTTCACAACCATACTGTTGTTTCACCCAAACTGCAACCAGAAGAGAACCTAGAGCTTTTTTATTCTGATCATTTGCATAAACAAGTCCTTCCATTCATTCTTGCATCAAGCCCAATATCTTGTGATAGGTAGAACATATCTTTTAGACAGTCAGGTCTGCTCAGTGCCAAAATTGTTCAGTATGTTGGCATAGAGTGATGTAGACAAAGAGCAGGGAATATTTTATGTTAAAGGCCATTAAAGGTAGAATAAAAGTCTTTTTAAATAAATGTAAAAGGAACAGCTCATTTAATGAGGAATGGTATTTAAAAAAATTGCTACACGGTTAATGAAAAAAATCAATTTTGGAACAAATAACAAGTAATGTTTTTAAATAAACAGTAATTCTAAATGATAAAAAAATCTTACACTGACAAAACCAAAGAAATAAGAAAAGCGTGCAGTACACCTCAAAATCAAATTGCTAAATTCTGCTCCACTTGTACAGACTAAGTGTTTATAAACTACACTTCTCTTCATTGCTAGAATTCTAATCATATACATGAATAAATCCAACTAATGGTATAACATGTTAATATTAAATATGTTTTAAATATATTCCCAATCAAGCAGGTGATAGGTCAGAAAAGAAAAGAGACATCATACAGGTATAGAAAAGCTTCCACTTATTTGCTTCCTTTCTCCAGTAAAGATTCATCAATTAAAGAGAATACAAGGCATATGAACTACTTCTGGCATTACCTACATGGAAGAAAAATGAACAGTGAATAGGAAGAACATGTGAAAAAGCTGCTGATTAGAGCAGCATGGCTCCTAATTATCTGAGTCATTTCTGACATTCAACTAAATGAAGAGTTTTCTGCTTATCCATGGCTACTGCCAAACAGACTGAACCGGCAACAGAAGGATTTCCACTCCAACAGCTGCAATGCAAGTCTGTGGTCTCATATTCAAAGTTGCTTAAACTAATTTAAACAACATATTTATTTTTCCTTCTCCCCCCTTTGGATTACTCCCAGACAGTACTGCTTATGGACTGTTCCTGCACAACTAGCTGAGTGAACTGGACCAGAGAACTGAGCTGCTTGAAAATAACTACCAACACTCTTTCCCTGAAAGGCAACATTTATGGCATCATCAAAGAAACACAACAGAACTGCAGCTTAAGGCTGATTGATATCTTCAGTTTTAAAAACCAGCCTTCTCTTCACATGGAATGATTTCTCATTCAGTAGTAGTTCTCACTTCTTTTTGAGGCCATGGAATGAACCAGCCCTGGGCAAAAAAACAGATTTTCCTCTGTCGTGCCTTTTTATTTATGTTTTTTGAGAGGCTAGAGAGAAAAATAATCAGTTCACATAGATCAGGTCATTAGTCTGAATAGCTTTATGGCAGCAAAAACATTTTTTCTAGGACCTGGGAAGGAGTTAGTTATCAGTGGGTAAGAACAGAGCCCGCTCTCAGCAGCAAAAGCAATGCTTTTGCAGAATGTGCATCATTGCCCAGCGCCATAAAGCATTCTGAAAGGGTTAGATAAATTTGAATTGAAAAAGCAAACACAGCCTGCTTTTTATAACCAAGGTCTTGTTTGCTGATACTCTCCTTAGAAAAATGTTACTTATCTTCAGAGCAGCTTTTACAGACCATCTTGAAGAGGCTTATGGAAAACAAGACAGTGTTCAAGGCAGCAGCAACCACCACCTGCTTTGCTACAAAACTTATCTCAGTACGCTGTAAGCACTAAATTTCACAGTTGAAGGCCATAAACTCAATGCGTGTGAGAGTGAATTCATCTCTGCTGAAACCAACAAACCAAGCAATATTCACCTGGCTCTTTCATAATAGCAAAAGCTCTACCAACATGACAGCGGTGGGTTGACGGTTGGACTGGATGATTTTACAGTCTTTTCCAACCATTATGATTCTATGAAATCTCATCTTTAAGTGTCCTGAAAACCCTAGAAATCCCATTAAAAAGAGAAAAATCAAACCAAATATCCATTCAAACTTTAGAAACCTGTCTAGCTTACCTATAGTAACCTCTAAACTTCTTGATATGCAAGTGATCCTCATAAAATCAATTTTTTTCCTAAACTGCCATGCTCTTCTGACCTTCAAAGGGTCTTGTGGTTCTGCTTGATTTTACAATTTCATATGAGAGATATATTAAGATACATACTGCCTTTTTTTCTTCTGCTCATTTGCTATTTTGTATCCAGATTGTCGTAGACTTTTGGTGCCGATCAAAGGAGCACAACACTCTACCAAGAACCTGGTCTTCCCAGCAAAACTTGTTTCCAAAACCTATTACTGTTTTCAAAAAATTTAATACCTCTTTTAATTTACTACATCATCTTGGTACATTTTTCATTTCAATTAAATTGGGTGACAAATTTTCTTAGCCTCCCTTTCTTATACCGTTCACTTGGGACAGAACCTCTGAGATTGTATTTCAGATGTTTTTTCCATAATTCAGGAAAAGTGGCCCAGTCAATTATATTCTTCTGGCTCATTTCAACAGATGCCAGGAACTACAATCTCTCCTTTGGAATCAGTCCAGTAGGAAAATATACAAGCCGTTTTCTTAGTTCAAGTGCCTTTAGCTAAAATTAAGTATTTCACAACAAAAACAATCTCTGCAATTTTTTCATATTAATACTGAGTTGAAAACATGATTTCCACAACTCCCAGCAGCCTCCATTTCCTAACATGAGGGAAAGCTTAGTTGCTGACTGTATACATTGAGTTAGTGCTCCAGTCTGAATGCATTCTCAGAACCTTCTTCACATTTTTCCACACTCCCAGAAAAGCTGTGCCTTTGTTCTCTTCCAGCACATATTGTACATAACAGAAAACACCAACCCATCCTTACAGAACAGCACACGTTCGTATTACATTACTGAAGAAAATAAAAAGGATACATATGTTTTCTGGAGGAAGAATGCCAACATTTCTCTACAAGAAACAGCACCATTGGCAAGATTTAACTTGCCTATTTTTCACAGCTTTCTCAGTGTTATGTGCAGGTGCCCAGGTGTTTGTAATGGGGGGCTGAAGAGCTCCTCCATGATGCAAGGCTAGGGCTGCTCTAAGCCGGATACTGCCAGTTCCAATGGCCCCACCACAGGGCATTGTTGGGCTCCACCAAAATGATTGCACCTCTGGGAAAGCATGTTTGAGAAAGAAGAAAATGCTGGAGAGAGTTATCGGGGAAAAACAGAAACAAAACAAAACACATGTTAGATATAATCCTGCAGAAGCCAAGCTCAGAGAAAAATGAGGTAGAAGAAGCACTCCAAATATCAGAGCAGAGATTATGCAGCCCGTGGAAGAGAATGGTGAAGCAGAAATTGATCTGTGGCTCCTGAAGAGGAGCACAGTGGAGCAGATTTCCACACTGCATAAGACTCCATGCAGATGGCTATATTCAGAAGGAGCTGTAGCCCATGGAGGACTGATATTTGAGTAGCTCACCACAAGAGACTGAAGTCCAGACAAGGCACCCATATCAAAACTATTCTTGAAGGACTGCAGTCTGTGGAACCGTTTTCACACTGGAGCAGGGGAGAAGCATAAGGAGGAAGGAGCAGATGAGAGAAGCTGTTATGAACCAACAGCAACTCTCAATCACTGTAACATACACACCAGTTGAGAAAAAAGGAGTAAAGATGAGCAGCTGAGAAAAAATACGCATTGGGAGAAGGTTGTTTTGCTTTTATCTGTTTCAACTCTTCTTTTAAATATCAACTCTTTTTTTAAATATCAATAAATTCAATTTATCTTACCCATGTTGAGTTTATCCTTTCTGGCACATCAGTTGGTAAGTGGCCTCCTTGTCTTTAGCTCAACCCACAAGAAACTTTACTTATATTTTCCCCCCAATTCTATTGAGGAGGAAGGATGAGAGAGCAGCTGAGTGGACTCCTGACAGCCAACTGAGGTCAACCCAAAACAATAATGCCCACTTAGTTTAAATACCTACTTCAAGAATAAAATGGCTTTTGTTGTGACAACCACTATGTTAAATAGGAATCATATTTAAAACTAATTACTCCGAAATTACTTAAAGATAGTGAAAAGTGCTCTATACGTTAATTTTGAAGATTTTGCATCACTGTTAGGCAATTAAATCTATATATTTGCTGAAATGTGCCAAAGCTTTAAAATGCATAAAATAAGAGCACAGAAAAAACCACAGACCAAGACGGGTCACCATAATTATATTCAGAAAGTGCGTGTATCAGTCCAGGGCTCATACAGTTCAAGATGTCTTTAAAACTACTAGGTGCATATGATCTTTTGCTCAAAACGAGGTAACTCATTGTTAAACTGCTGAAAGAGGACTATTGCCTACTTGCACGTAAGTTTGAGTTGTTAAATAATTGTTTTGTATGTACACCATTAAAATGCCACAACACAAATGATAAGACATGCTGACAACAACTTTGGTGCTAAACCAGCCAAGAGCCATCTTACCCTACGTTACAACTGAGTCACCTCTTCAGGGAGCCAACAAACAGCACTTTGTGAAAACCACAGCACTACATGGCTCTGAGCAAAGGGAAAAGGGTCTCTTTCTCAGCAGTATTAACGTTTTAACGAAGCCCAGGTGACTCATAACAGATTACATGTGGGGGAGGAAGGAGATAAGATTTTGAACATCAAGCCTCTTCAACAGATCTAAAATAGAAGTAAAACTCCAAGGCTAGTTGAAAGCAATTGCTGTGGATTTAACTTAGCTCAGCTAATGAATTATACAGTTTGAAAGGAATGAGTGATTCTCAGCTCCATAGTTACCAAAGGGAAAGGTGATAAGGTGATAAGTCCACCTGAAGCAGACAGAAAAACAGTTCATTATCTCCCAGGTCACAGAGAGAAAGCCACGAGGGGCATATAACTCATATTTTAGATCAGAGTTTAAATGTTACTGTATTTTTTTTAAAGGTAATCTTGTTTTAAAGGTTGCTCTACAGAGAAAGTTGTGGAGCACCACATCCAGTCTGCATCAAACACTTTTTGCAAAGAGCTTGACCCAATTGTAAATTCTAACTTGTTTATTCTACTGAGAAGAGCTATTGCAGAAAACTGGACTTGTCAATAAGCCATCTCATTTTTTGAGCCCCAATTCTTTTAACACAAGCAATTCCAAAAATTTCCCTTCTTAGCTACGGCACATACTTGCTTCTTTAATCCCTTAGACAGGAACAGCTGAGAGCAGGTAAGCTCATTAGCTAAAGGTGAGGCTGAGTACCTACCCCCATGAGGTGTGACCTGGCCTACATTCCAGATCTGATATTCTGATTAGCTATTTCCTAATGGCCATTTTATTGGGATTCTTTAGTGAAATTGCAGACATATTTCAAAGAACCTACCATTAAATAAACAAAAGACACAAAATGAAATTGATTTTAGGATTAGATCAATCATTAGAGACTACTGGACTGCATTCTGCTATTGTTTTGAAAGATGTACATTACATTACTAATACTGATAAGCTTTGCTGAAAAACAAAAAGGGGTAAGGGTATAAAATAAATGCTAGCTTCCACAGGACCAATGGGAGGAGGAATTCAGATTTTTTTTTTTAATGTGTTTTCATTCGCATGCAATGAACAACAAACATGAATGTTGCCTTGATTGACAACAATTAATTATGTATCAATACTGTCATGTTCAAAACAAAACAGTGCTTTATAAAAGACTGATAATGGTTGAGATATTCAACAAGCTATTCAACAGGCTGTGAATAGGACAGTACAGTAATAAGAGTGTACTTGAGCTGTCCCATTTGTCTCCGGTTAATTAACTCTCAAGAACAGTCAAATTGTTGTTCTGATCTCTTCTGTAGGAGATTACCATCCTTTTTTCAACTCACAGTGATAACTTAGCGCTTACCTCACTTTCAGACAAAAATAACGTAGCAAACCCTACTTAAGGCTTCCTATGAGATTTGTCTAGAAACCAGGGACAAAATGCAGCACCTCACTTCCTAAGCAAAACACTGGAAGTATGACAAATCTATGATTTGCTAACTGCAATTTCCTGTTTGGTGGTTTGCAGATGGAATTTAAGATCCTGGTGTACTGAGGCCTCTGGCTTAGCAAGGACTGTTCTAAATGGCTAACAACAGACTTAGCAGTCTAACAGATTTCAGTTTGTTTTCCCTGTGGAAGATTTCCACAGCTATGGTTTTCAAAATTGTGTGCAATTGTTTCATTGCAGCATAGGCAGCTACTGGCTGTAAAAGACAATTTGCTCTACAGAGAAATACTGCACCCTAGATCTTCTGAATTTCACTGCATGTTTGTTATAGTATATTTTGCAAAACATGCTTTAGGATATTCTTGGCCCTTTCTTAATTCTGAGGGGCTGCTACTGCTACTGACTCTCTTGTCTGTATCACTGCAATTTTCTTTTGGGTATCACATTTTAAACATGTTTCTACAGCTAGAGTTCAAATGCTTCTGTTCACAGACAAGCTTAGCTATCAACATCAGTGGAATCATTCCTTAGAGTTCCAATTGTTCTATTTGATCATAATGTGAACAAAGAAGAATGTTGACAAAACTTTCACAGTCTGAGGAGTTAGTGGTCAAAAAACATGATTTTTGTTGTTGGGTGTTTTTTTTTTTTTTTGTGTGTGTGTGTGTAAAAGGAACAGATTAATATACAGGTGTCTAAGAGCACAACATAATTATCATTAAGTTTCCCTATTACTGTATACTAGTTTAGTTGCATTTAAAGCTTCTGAACAAGATGCTTGCAAGTTGCCTGTGCAAACTCAGATTTTTAAATACTTGTATTTCATCTGCACTTCCCACAATTAAAAATGTGTTTCTTTTATATAGTTGCACTACTAAATACATATAGCTTCTCTCAATGCATTCCTTTTGGACAGTAGCCTAGATTTTTCCATTTTATACTAACGATAGCTCAGTCTGTTCAGCCAATTGCACTCTCTCTACTATAAGCCAAAACAGACCACGCAGAAGCATAAAGGAGATAAACTTCAATAAAAAATAAAATCACACTCAACTGTCAGACAGGCGGAGGTGTGCCTTTTGAAACTGATCAGCAATTACAATATAGAACAATATCTTTTTGTTGAAATAGTACATAACTGACTTTTCAGAGAAGCTGATAGATCACTATCTTAGGGATGACTTGTGTTCATTGATCCCCTCCATGGAAATGTCATAACAGGCTAGCACATGACTTCTACCTTAACCACTTGCCCAGTTTGTTGTTTAACTTTGACAAAACACTTTAAACTACAAGCAACAATATGTTAAAAAAAAAAAAAAAAAAAAACCATAATAGATGCATAAAAGTAAAAGACATAAAGCTGAAAAGATTTCTGTTCTTTACATTTAAACATTTTAAAGGTGTGTATGTTTTAACTATAGAAGTACATTGCATGTCTTTTAAAAATTGGAACAATGGTGACTTGGTAGTTATTTCCAGTGAGGGAGTCTCTTGTTCTAAAGTCAAGAGTGTGGTGGAAAGGCTGAAGCGTAAAGATTGGTAAATGAGTGAAAATGGAATTGCTGGGAGATTGTGATAGTTACAGTACCCATCACAATGTTAATTCCAATATATATTTTTAATCTGTTAGGTATCTCATACAGAGCATTTTTTAACCCAAGTGTATTTGGACAGATGATCATCTACAAACAAAATGTTTGCAATAAGGAGCCATGAATTTACTGAAAGGAATAAAAGGCTCACGTATCTGGAGGTAAATGCATGAAACTGTTAACAACCTCATTACAATTTTCACGTGATTTTTTACCATTTTTGTCAAATTCCAGTTGCCTGAGAGTGGTAATGCACCAGGTGTTAAAAATTAGTTAGCTTTTTCTTTCTCATAAAACAAAGTTTTAATGATAAATCTACATTTATTCTATGAAAAAGAAAGAAGAAAAATATGAAAAAGAAAGCAGGTGATTGGCCAAAGTTCTGGCTTAGGACTTCGAACACCAGAGTTTGTGATCTTCTCTGCCAATTTGAAAGACCAAACTATTTTTGCTCCAGGGGAAATTCATGTTTTAACATTTTTCATTTTTATTCCAAACAAGATAAATATCTCTAAATATCTACCATGGGTCTATCACTGTTATTACGCTTAATATAATTGGGTCTGCTCCAACTTGAGTAATTAAACATAAATTATGATAAAAGAAAACATGGTTTATTAAGCCACTGTTTTGGAGACTAGGAATTAAGGAGATGAAAACTATGGTCCAACTTGGAAAGCTGTTACTGAGTACCTTAGCTTGGAATGAGAAGCACGACGCAAGGAGAGAGAAGCAGGGAGTTTCTTGGTTCATGCCATCCATGACACATCCCTTCCAACTATCTCCAAAGCGATTCTCATATTGCTCTTCTCTACCAAACAGAAAGCTGAGCCAGCTTTGTTCTTCATAGCTTATAGTTATGGCAAAATACCAAATGCAAAGAAAGGAGAGTGCTGGTGAGAGAAAAATGTTTATTTAATGTATGAATTAGACATTGTTATATTACAATAAGAGATGACCTCTGGGCAGAGCAGGGTGTTGCAAATAAATTGCTCCATTTCAAATGTGCATGAAACACGAAAGAGTTTTCTCATTACTATTGCTACTACTCTACATAACAAGCATATCTGTTTTCTCTTTTAAGAAGGGTAATAGTTGCAAACATGCAAAAATAAAACATATGCTTTTTGAACTGAAGTCCATAAACAGTGTTTCACTTCTGCAAAGGCACTTTCTCACTTCACTCCTAGAAGCAACCATTTAGGGCTTGTTTTTGATCATCCTCTTCCATGCTTGCTTAAGTGCAGAGGGGAGCTGACTGGGAATCCGTGATCACCTGAGACTCATGCCCTTTCCTAGCACTCTATTCAGTATCTTCAGAAATAGTCAGAGCTGAAAAAATACATCCCTTATTTCCATACAATCCACTCAGGGCTGTGCCAAGGGCAGGCTTGTGTGCTGCTTGCCAGAGTGCTGGGTGAGCTGGATGCCAGGCTCCGCAAAGAAAGGGATGATAGAAGATCAAGCTCAGAACACTTGGTCATGTTACTTTTCCTGTTAGTATTCGAGCATAGTCACAGTTTTCCATGTGCATTTGAGTACATGAAAAGGCTGTGTGGCTACTTGACTGTCTGCTAGAAGAGAAGTATGAGAGAACTGGCATAGGACCAAAGAAAAGGATATTAAGCATGTATATATATATAAATATCAGTAAGTGGAAGAAACAAAAGTAGCTGCTAATACCACTTGACTCAGTGTATATTCCATTAGTCTCCCCAGATCAGCAGTATTGTAAACCAGGGAGTCTGCTCCATTTGAAATGAAAACATCATTCTCAATCTGATACACGAGATGTCTCCTGGTCAATCTACCACTTTATCGCATAAATGCAGCCAACTTTTGTTTCAAAGAGAAGGAAAGTACAGATGAAAGTGTATTGATATTTATCTTGGAAAAACATCCTTTATTCTTTAAGATAACGACTATTGCTGATGAACAGAATACTACTGCATATACCCCCAAATGCCACTGGTGAACCCACTGGTGAACCTAAAAATCTCTTACTGATGTTTCTGTTACGTTAGGAAATTCTCCATCCTATGGACCATGCCTTCCAAACAACACATTTAAATCTGAACTCATACAAACTCTAATCTCTCAAAACAAAAATCCACTCCTATTGCACTCTTTCATTGGCAAGAAAGAGAAGTAATAGAGGATACATCTGATGCAGAAATTAGCTTTTGCAAGAAACCACCAAGAAAAATAATAAGAATCTAGGGCAAATAAGAACAATCACCCGAGGAGTGTAACAACTTCTGGCAGCGTAAAATCTTGAGGCTTCACAAGTCAGAAGTTGAAAATGGACTATTGAGTTTAAAAGCCTGATCTAGACCAACTCATCATGAAGTTTTCCAGGCATTTCCATACTTTCTGGTTTTCTCATTATTCTGTAATGCAGCTATGTATTCAGTGAAGCTGTGGCTATCTTCTTTAACTTAGTCTGATAACCAAAATGCACTGTGCACCTACTAATAGAAAGAAAAACATTGAGTAACCACTGCCTCTACTTCTCCAAGCCACTCAGAAATGTAGGGCAACTTTCCAGGAGGAAAAGAGTCTTATTCATATTCAGTGTTTCCCCACATCTAAGCCATTACACACCTTTACTGATCTGTTTGCCTGCTGTTTGCATTTTCCAATTCTTCCTCTTTCTTTCTGTTTGAACTTATACACTGAAGTGATGAGTTTTCCTTTTATTCTCTGCATCGCTCACGACAACATCTGACATCATGACAATACCTGAAACAGAGTTGCCTTTTTGACCATCATTGAGCCAGAACGTTGTCTGCAGCAAACCCTCAACTTTTTTTGTGTGTGTGCGTGCGTGTGTGCGCGCAATATCTCATATATTCATTTTAGGCTACTCAGTACAAGTAGAAATGTTGTTACTTGACTATTCACTGCCTTCCTGGATCATTTTTAAGGTACAGTGTAAACTCTACATTCACATGAAACCCTATGAGGCTCCATTGGTAAGCTTCACAGTGGAACCTAACCAGTCATATACTTCCCTGTGTTTGAATGAGCAATTAGTCTAAGAGACAATTCTCTTTAAGACTTCTCAGAGAAGTCTCTGGTTAAAGAACAAGTATGGTAACTTAACCAGAAATGTCATTTACTCCGTCAAAGAGGTTTCAAACAGACAGTGAAGTATTGCTTCCTTTTGTAAAAGGAAAACAAACTTATTTGTCACTTCTTCATTGTATCATTCATTCCCATTTGCCTATTAATCTATTCTTGACTAGGATTTCTGACAAAGCACTTCCTTATGCTTCAAGGGCTTTTATAATAATTGATGTCACATGTGCAAAATTTCATTCCACTCTAGTTAGTAATTCAGAAATCTCGTATCAGTGTTATTTTAATGTCTTGGGTGAATATCATATAGTCACAGTGTTTATAATTTCTTTTATTAATATTCTCTAACGTATTTTATTGAAGCTGTGATTCAACATTATAGCAAATCCAGTACTAAGGATATTAAGATCAGACCAAAAATGTTATAGCCATATTACTGCCATTTCAAATGTCTTCAGAGAATTTTGTCTGGCTAGTTTTGCACTGGCAGCCTCTGTGTTGTGTGACATATCATTTGTCTTTCAACATCCTGCATAAAAACAGTATAAAGTCCAAGTTATGCTCTCTTACTAAATCATCAGTAGTGCACTCACCTGACCACATCTGAACCAGATGAAACCTGTCCTGATGGATGATCTGCTAGAGTTTGTTGATAACAGTGAAACATCAGCCTCACACTTCATTTCCAGATTAATTTCCTTATGATAGGCCTAGAAAGCTCAAATATCCATTCTATATTGGCCCAAAAGAAATTACATAAATTACTGGAAGAAAATTCAACAAGACTCACTACAGATCACTGGAATCTGCTACCATGCAATGCTGAGATGTTTCTAGATGCTAGTCCTAGTTTATTCTTCTTTTGGCACATGCTAACGGTCACAACTGGATCATAACAATGATACTGTTTGATCTACTACCACTGTTCCTACATAGTCATTGAGTGTTTTGCTTGCCCTAAAAACCCCTTTGCACTCCAAAAGACTACCCCAGCCTAACTATGCCAAAAATGCATACATCACTTTTTCCTGATTTTCCCCATCTCTCTCAACAAGAGAATACTTCTGGACATCAAACCTCAGTGGAGTTCTCTCTGGGAAGCAAAGTTTAGTGGGAGAGACCAAAGAAGCCAAGAAGTATAAGGAGATAATTTGCAAAGGCTGGTACAGGGGTGAGATAGTAGGAGAAGCCTATGATTTCTAGTCCTCAATGCTTTGTACAGCTATGGGAACACAAAGTTATTCAGAGAATAAAATATCCTTGATCCCCCCAAGTATATATGTAGTATATAGAATACTACATACTGACTAAGGTAAATAAATGAACCACCAAAAGGATACAAGTATACATTTACATACATTTGTTCTGATTTTTGTATGTGAGAAGAATAAACAAGATACGAATCTGTTAAAGAAAATCTAGTGGATGTAATGTATAGAAAGCCGAGACAATTCCCACAGCCTGTGGAATAACTACACTGCAGGAGATGGAGTAAATGAAAAATTATTCACAATAAAGGAACACCCTCAAAAGGAATGTTTTCCACGTGCTCAGTTAAGACACATATACAAACGCACACATATATATACATATAAATTACAGAGTTTCCTCTTTTACTTCACTCTGGAAAGAACAAGGAAGGATATAAAGAGCTCTTTTACAACTTTTATCTGCTTATTTGATGAAAATGAGGGGGCAGGGAAGGAAAGGAACAAACTCCTGAAGGCAAAATGTTTCTGAAGAAAACAGCAGAGCAAAAAAATCTGTGATGCAAACAATCTGATCACTCTCACCTGAATAATATATTCGTTGGGTAGATAGCTAATATCAGATCTTACAACTAAGTATGGAACTCAACAGAGGACTGACACCTCAAAACATCATATAATTCAGTGGCTTTTTGGAAGAGATCCCTACTGACAGATATCCTCTCTTCATTTTCATTTCATAGAAATTTCAAATATACATCTTATACAAAGTGCGACTTTTAGGTCACTTGCCATCTCTTTTAATTTATTTCAGATATCTCTGTGACCTGAAGTAAGTATTGCTTCATGATCAGACGAGATGAACATCTAAGGAATGATAGGCAATGAAAGAAAATCAAGTGCATTTTAACATACATTTATATTAACCTATATAAAGTTCAGAGGGTTAACAAAAGAATATAAAGAAACCTTTCAATACTGACATGATTAATCAATAAAACTACTAAGGCAGTAATGAAATGCTTTTTTTTTAAATAATCAAACCAATGAAAATTGATCACAGTTAACTTATTGTTCTTTCTTGACATTCCCATAACGGTCCTCAGAAATGTCACCAGAATTTTCACTGGAAGTTTATTGCAGCACTGAGAAATAACTTCAAATTAAAGAATTTGCCCATTAACATAGGAAATGTTGTAACTGTCATTACATCCCCAGTTCAGGAAGATACTTACCACATATATAATTTCAAAAGAATCTAGAAAATTCTATCTACAAACTAAGTCTGCAGTAATTCATTTTCAGACATGGTAAGCATGCATGATTTTCACCATTTGAGGAACATATTGTAAATATTCATTCCTGAATGAACTTAGTGTATCTTCCTCTTCTTATGAAATGTCCTGATAACATACTGATTGCAACACGGAATATACATGACAATATAAGTTATCAAAAAGTGGCTAATTCCTCAGAACTCATGGGAACGCACTGAGAAGCAGCCAGCAATGTATTCTATTCATCTGAATCAGAATTATGAAGCCAAATAAAACATAAACTTACTTTCTTTCTGCTCCTTTTTCTGTGACACAAATGGACGAGTAGGACTTAATGCAGGTAGAGTGGTCATCCTGTCTTTGATGTTAGAGGAGACATCTGTCGACCATGATGGCTCTCCCTCTGTAGTGGCAAAAAGCTGGGTGCTGTATTTGGGGTTCTCTGATAAAGCATCGTTGTTTGTAAGATCAGGATTGAGCACTGATGCTGGAGATGTAGGTGCAAATGCATTTTCCTCTAAAGTCTCTCTAAGCATATTTGAGTTTGTGTTCATTTGGCCAACTTGAGATAAAGGTGTGGTGGTCCAGGAGGGAGTCCATGTGCTGATATCCACTGTGGGATGAGTCTTGGAATCGTTTTCAACCATGTTTGGCAAAAGATTGCTAGACGTTTCAATGTCACCATTAACTGTGAGGACCTCACTCCCATTTGAATAAAAGCATGTTTTTTCTAATACCCCTGGAAGAAAGGAAAAAATACCAATATTACCATCGTCCAGAAGAACAAGTGTCACCAGTTTGTTTTAGGAGGTTAACAGAACAGTAAATTTAGTGGCACAGAATTAAAAATAAAAAAATAAAAAAACATTCTAAGTTAAAATTAAAATTAAAGAGAACTAAAGAATTAAATGTAGCAACAAAATAAGAGTAGTGCATCCAAAATAAAAAGTTATGTTTACAGTAGAATAAAATAGAGAAACATACTAACAAGTCGTTGACCAACATCAACAACGAACCGAAATGTTTTAACCCTACTTATATGTGACTGAATTCTTACATACCTGTAACTGTAGAATGTAAATTGGAGGAGCTCTAAGAAGTTCTAGCATCATGGAAATACATTAGGGAATACTTATTTTTACATTGCACCATCTCTTGTTTTCATACTGTCAGTATGTCAGAAAACTATTAAATTCTTTTTTTTTTAATTTTATATTCCATTAATATGGAAAGAGTTAATTAATGGAAACAGGTATTCTTTTTCTCTATACAAAATTAAGTAATTTAACTATTACAACTAAATATAATCCATGAGTTCTTTCTCACTCTTCTCTGATACTGGATTTTGAATACACAGTTGTGTACAGAATTTTACTTAAGTGCTATATGCTTTTGCTCTTCATTTGTTATTTTATATACAAACACAGACTTTTCCTACTTGTATGTGTTGCAAAGTTAGTTGCAACCGTTCAAATCAAAACAAATGCATAACTCTAAGGATATGCATATGAAACTCTAAGGATGTTCCTTATGAAACAAGAAATCTGGAAGAAAGAGCAAGAAAATCTAATCCGCACATTTTCAGTCACTTTTGTGACTATCACTGAAATAAGTAATTAATAGAGTATTAATAAATAATTAAGCAGGAATCTCAAATACATACATTTTAGTTCTATCTAATAGAAGCCACAAATACTAACTCTGAAAGTGAAACACCACTCCATTCTAAACAGCAAAAGCAATTTCTGCACTTGGTTAGTCACATAAAACAGCTTAATAGTAATAAACATTACACTTCACGTTTGAAACATATATTTTTCTTATAGGCTTTCATGTTGATTTGTTCCTTCACTAACTCATTGGTGAAATTGACTCCTGATTCCAAAAAATACTCACTGCCACCTCCTCTGAAGTTCATTTTCAGGTTATTGTGTTTACAAAATGCCCGGTACCACGACCACATTTTAGCTACGCCTTCTGCTCTGCTCTGCCAACTCCAGTCACTGCTTGTAGCCTGCTACCACTCGGGTATTCTGAGTCCCTTCTTCCTGCTGTTATAGAATCCCTTTCCTTGCTTTTCTTTTCTGCCACTTTGCAACTAGATTAAATCAGTTTTCTTTGTGGAAATTCAAAGACTGGGCAAGAGGAAATCTTTATTAATTGCAGCTACAAGTAACTGTGTCAGAAAAGCCAAATTTCAGTTACAGTCTGAATTCACTTTGGGTTGGGAAATTTAATATGTAAGAAGAATATGAAACCAGTTGAAAGGAAGAATCTCAGCATTTCCCTTTTCACTGAATAATATTCAACTGCAGCAACTGGAACTAAGAAAAAAGACTAGTAAGGTGCCTGAAATGTAATGGGATTCAATGAAACTTCTACCCTTTGAGATTTACCAAATACTGGTTTATCCATACTGGGTTATTTTGGTTCAATTGTCACTGACTGTGAATAAAACTTTGTGTGTATCTTTCAGTAGCAGAACCCAAGGGACTTTTCATATATGCATGTGAAAGTTTCTGTTTTTCTACCAGTAAATGTGCATAATTCATTGTGATTTGGAGGATTTACTGTGTTTCACAGAAGCAACAAAAAACCTCCCACCCACAAATTATTTCAGCAGCAATTTGTCTTTCCCTTAGTATTCTGGTCAGGCCAAATGGAAAGAATGAATTTCACAATTCAGACCAGTAGTAATATGATTTTTCTAAAAATTGTGACTGAGCATACACAGAGATTATGCTCACTCATATGTAATTCTGTGTAGATGCTGTATTTCAAAATAAAGCTTCGAATTCCCATGAGTGGGAAGCCTACTTTGTTACAAGTTTCAAACGGCAGCCATTTTTTTGCCACAGCTTTCAAAAGTTAAAACGAGAAAATCACCTTTTCTTCCTACTTTGAAGCAATGCATTTTTTTTCCATGACTTGCAAATAGCTGAGGGGATTTTTTTCACATTCTCAATCTTCCTCCCTAGGTTCTTTTCTTCTCCACTCAACACAAAAATAGAAAAAGTCTGGAAAATATCAGTCCCAAAGAACTACGAATAATGACTTAAATGATTAGCTATTTATATATCATTCAGCAGAATAGTAGGAAACACATTACAAGTCATGTGTAAGCTTGAAAGAAGTTTAAAAATATTTTGGCTTAATATTATGGACCAGTAAACAGCGTTAAGAAAATTATTGCGTTTCATCCACTGGTTTCTATCCTCTCCCTATTCACCCTACTTAATTCTCTTTCTGGAACTAGAATAATAGCTATCACTACCCATAAGATCATTTTCTTCTTCTGAGATCCCTAGATACTTGTTTGCATCTTCAGCCCGTCTTTCCAGCAATAACGTTCTTGTTCTCTTTTCAGTTACTTAGCGATAATAACTTCTTTTCTTGACAGGTGGACCACTTGATGAACTGTCTTCCAGGCAACAGATCTTCCCAATTGTATCTCAGCTGACAATAAATATTATTGAATGCTTTTAAAGATTTTTTTTTGCCCATCAAATATCAACCCTTACAGAGAGTAAGTGAAGGTTTGGAAGTTGATATTACTAGAGAATTATGGCCTCTGGGTATGTACAATTCTCATACTTCCATATTTTCATATATTCAAGTTAGAATTTTAAGTTCGAAATCTTCCAGACAGCATTCTTAGGACTCAAAATTCTAAAGAATCCAGCTTTTCCTTCCTCTAGATGAATGCTCTAGCAATTGTTTTGTTATGTGCTGGCAGGCACCATCAGCATTAGGAGGTTTTAAAAGACTGAGTCTAGCCATGCTCTTTTAATTTATGCTTTTAGATAATATTAGGAAATGTCTTTAGACTCTGTCTCAATCATTTAGCCGCACTTGCCTGGGTTCTGGTAATTATGTTCTTGGGAGAGGTAGGCTAACCCTCCGCTTGGCACTCACTGCTCTGATCCCTGCTAGTACATAAAAGTTTTGGATCACCCTCCTGAAGCACCTTGCTCTTCTTCAACACATTCTTCCCATCCTCACATCTTCCTAGTGCACTGAGTAGAGAATATAAACATTTAATTGCAGTCTACAGATTCCACCGTCTCTCTGAATTAGACTCATATTTTCTTTGATTATAGTCCTTTTCCCCCCTAAATATCACTGTATGTTTTCAATCTTAAATTTTACTTACGGGAGATTTTTTACAGCATTAAAAGTTCTGTAGAAACTACTTAAATTTCAAGATTCCTAAGAAAACAACATTAGATGCTTTAAAGTAATAAGTTTTTTTAAAATCTCTTCAGTAATGAGAAGTCATTTATTTCCTATCAATGTCTGCTAAGAACTATACAAAACATATAATATAAAATGCAGAATATTAGTTTTATTCATGTATGCATACACATTATATCCAACTATTCATCAAATGTCCATTTACAATGAGGTTTGGACAGTAAATCACATAACTGCAGGCAGTAAATCATGTCCAGATAGCTAATTAGTTGAGAAATAACTGTAACCAGTTTGGATCTGTGTCTCCAACTACAGCTGGACATGTCCAGATGACAGGAACAATAAAGCATGATGATTTTCATTGTGTTTGGTACAAAACCAAGGAACTGGCATTAGGCTCATTCAGTTCAAAGCAGTGCTTTGCCAACAATCTTACTGATCATTTTCCAATTGCTTTTCACTCTTGAGGAATTAATGTTTTACTTAAAGATCTCAAATGGACTGTTATAAGATCTAAAGAATAGTTGCACTGTTCAAGCCATTACATTCAGATGTTGGCAGTATATTCTGTGATTTCTAACAGTTCACAGCAGGAAATCTCAAAAAGACCAAGACTGTTTAAAAAGCTAACCAAAAAGGGCACAGCAACCTAACAAAACAAGCAAAGGATGAGGCAGTTACACAGAGAATAAATGATAGTTCCCTGCTATAACTAGCCAACACATACCCAGTGAGATTTCTTCTGCAGTGGTTTGTCTCTATGAATCTGCACATTCTGAAGGCAAGGGCACATCACTTATAATCACAGAATCATACAGTGCTAGAAAGGCTTGGATTGGAAGGGACCTTAGAGATCACCTACTTCCAATTACGCTGCTGTGGGCACAGATACTTTCACCTAGATCACATTGATCAAAGCCCCATCCAACCTGACCTTGAACATCTCCAGGGATAGGGCATCCACAGGTACTCCGGACAGCTTGATCCAGCACCTCACTACCTTCATAGTGAAGAATTTCTTCCTTATATCTAATTTAAATCTACCCTGTTTAAGTTCAAAACCTTAACCCCTTATATGCCCTTGTGAAAAGTCTCTCTCCATCTTTCTAAGACTTTTTTAAGTATTGAAAGGCTGCCATGAGTCCTCTCTGGTGCCTTCTCTTCTGGAAATTCTCTATTAATGTTTCAATCACCAGTGAATACAAGATTGACAACCACAGAATTAAACTCTTCCAGGTGGTGGAAAGATAGGAACAGAATTTCCTATATAGAGAATATCTCGTCTGAACCAGTCGGGACTATCAATTTGTTTCTCACATTGTAAATCATCATACCAATATCAGGGTGTAACAGCATTCATTTATTACTAATCTGAGCTGAATATGAGCTATTATTCTGGATATAGTGTATTCTCAATAAACAGAACGTAATACATTATTTTAGATACATTTTAAAGTTTCCCATAGAACTTGTTCACTTAACTGCAGACATCAGATATGATTTGTTTCTAGGCTATCATGCACACAAAACAGAAGCTGCTAGCTGAAAGAGAACAGTAAATTATAATCATGAAAATTCAAGAGATGCTTAAGGGAACTGCCAGTTTGAGGTATGGGTAATAAAATCAAGCCTTATTCTATACCCCACAGTAATTGCACTGACCTAAGAAGATATAGCCCTGATTTTTGCTATGTAAGTAGAATCAGAACAAGTCCCATTTCCTCTTTACCTGGAGGATTTAATACATTTTAATGTGTTATGTCAATACTCGCCTCAGAAAAGGAGCATGGGAAGATCTAACAAATATACCTGCTCTTTTATTCACTTTCTCGCCAAAGAATGAAAATCTAGGGCAGAGGATATGAAGGATATAAATGGAATCCTAAACATAAGGAAAGTAAATTGAATGGCATCATATTTCTTAACTGCCAAACTTACTTAATCTTAATCTACTGCAGCATGTTCTCAGTTTAAAGATACATCCCAAGACTCAATTGTCAATCACAGCACTCATTAGCTTTGTTTTCTTGACTTGCCTAACCTAAGCTAAATGAAAAGAACAGATCTACGATGTCTTGTAGGAAATCCTTTACAGACTAAATTGAAAAAACAGATTTACACTGTCATTGTTTTGGCAGAGGTGAAAGTGCTATTGAAACAAGTGTTTGGTTTCTTCCTGCACTTATATATTTATATATATATATTTATATTTATATGTATATATTTATATGTATATATACATATATATGTACTTTTATATGTATATATACATATATATGTACTTATACATATTTAGAAGGGCTGCTCAGTAAAGGTTGGACCTTCCAACCAGTACTTCATAACATTCTGTTGCTGTGTGACAGAGAAGCAAAGGAGCAATCTGAGAAAATGGTGTCTGACATGAAAGCGTGTATGAAGCCGAGCCTTCCACACAGAAAAAAAAGTAAGCACTGACATTCATTTTTTGACACTTGCTAGACATTTATGGAGACCAAACAGTAAGCATCAGCACAGTGAGGCAGTACATGGTGTGTTTCAGCAGTGGCAATCTATCCACTGGTATAGATTTTTACAAGCGTGGCACGTAGGCTTATGTTCACTGCTGGTGAAAATGCTCAGCTAATGGTGGTGACTATGTTGAAAAACAGTATTTTGTAGTTGAGAATTTGCTCTAAAAAACAGCATTGCTATGCTTTTTGTATCTGTTGCAGTTGGCATGGAAATCAATAGGAGACATTACTTCCTGAGTAACCTATGTTACACATACATACACACATGCACACTCTCTCACATCAGCACGCTCATTAAAGATGTGCTTCTGAAGTTCTTAATTAAGCTGAACAAGAAAATATTTTCATTTTAAAAAATTGAGAAATTCCACAAATTCTCAGCACTGAAAGAACAGATTATTTTAACTCTTTTTAAAACAAAACAAAACAAAAAAAATTTTAACCCAGCATTACTGTCTTTCTCATGCTGTAGTTGAAATAATTGATTAAAAGATATATCAACTTCTCTGTAGTGGTAACAGAGGGATGGCTTCTTAAAATTCTGCTGGTTATAAACTATTAGCCTGTTAATTCTGTAATCTATGCAGTTAGTTATCAGAGTAAGCCATTACAAAATCTAATATTTATCAGACTAAGCCATTACGAAATCTAATATTCCTGGAACAAGTTTCTACAAAACACACTTGAGGTTTTGCATTGATATATATTTCATATAATAGAACAAACATATTTTGCTTAAATACATAAAAGTCCAACATAAGTATCATCTTGTACCTGTAAAATGATTGCTGAAAACCACCTACATACTACCTCTTCAGGTCGTATGCTCGTAAGAAATGAAAAGTTTTCTTTGTTACATTCAATAAATTTTAAATATATAAATCTAAGCAGCATATTTGTCTCATTGTAACAAGCATTATTCTTTCACTAGGTAATTAGTTTGTTAGGTAGATGTACTAATGTACACCTTGAACATCCACAATTACACCAGCGCTTGAGAATGCTGTTATATCTCAGTTTTCAGTTCCTTCACAGAAAATGAGACAATTTACTCCATTAGCACTCACCTACAAAGGTAAGCAGAATAACCAGCAAAAGGATAAGGGCGCAGATACATGGAATCAGTATTAGGAGCAGAAGTCGCAGGAACTTGGCAGAAGCCAGTTTTTGAGAGCAGCCATCCCCCATATTATCCTCATCTGTTCCTAAGACCTGAAAAACAAGAGAGCATAGTTTTATCATTTTGGTGTCACTTGATAACTCCTGTGTTTTCAAGAGCAGGCCTTTGCATTTCACAAAACAGATGGATTGTTTAAATATATGCTATAGATGGTTTTTAGATTCTTATTGAAAAGTTGCATGCAATCTTCCTTCTTGGTGCACAGCCCAGTGTAATCCATGCCATTAATTTTAGTTTACCCAGTATCCATGAAGTTACAGTTTAACTGAAATTTCTAAACCTTCCTCATGATCTAGAAGTTGGATAGACATTTGAAAAAAAAAAAAAAAAAAAAAAAAAAAACCATAATAAATCAATAATAAGACTAAATACAGCTTATTTCCTAACTAAAAATTAGCAGTTACCAACTATTGAAGACCTTCGTGTTCTTAAGGATTTTTTAATAAAGAACCAAGAAATGATGATAGTCTTTGCTTTAAGTGACAATAAAAGTGATAAAGATCATTGCACTTATTATCTACAATAATACTATCTCACTTTCAAAGTACTTTACCTATGCTATAACTTATCACAGTATTCTATGGAGTTTGTAAGCAATATTTTGTGTTCTGTAAATGAAATACAGAAAAGCCTCAGTTGAGGTGCACAAAGTTTTGTAAAGCCTAAACAGTAGCCGAGGGTGGGGGAGAACATTCGAAAACATAACACCATAAAGGCTATGATCTCATATATTAGAGGCATGTACTCTTTAAATAGAAACAGAACTGAAATACAAAATGTACTTTTAATAGCAAGATTGAAACTGTTATTACTAAGTCAATACATCTTTACTCAAAATTAACTAAAAATAATTCCACTTTTCCCTATAACTCGAAATAGGATGATAGAACAATTAACTCCAGACAGTCTCCCAAAAAGATGAGTCATTAGTTAAAACCTACAAATCATGTTTTAGCCTGTCAGAAAGATCAATCATATTGAAGTTGTGACAGGATACAAGAATGTAAATGCATCCATTGCACTGACAAAATCTTTCCAAAGAACTTAACACATGTATTATTAGCCTTTTAAATGACAGTCTCTGCATGAGACAATCCCTTTGACTACATTTGCTCTAAGTGCTTTTCTCTGAGAAACAGTTTACCAGGGTGAGAATGAGAAGGCTGGTAATACTTCATACATCCAGGCATAAGGAAAAGCATTTTACATGTTCTGGAGAAAAGGGTGACTAACAGGAGCAAGAGTTAGACAGTCCCTGCTTGACTACTTGACATCTTTAAGTCCATATTCGCCTACATTTTCAGATTAAAGACTTCAAAGTTTGTCCCAATTTCTCCTTCAGATCATGCTGCAGTTTGGCAGCTTATCAGTTACACACAGCTAGCTTCGCTGGATTTGATAACCTTGGTTTGCTCAGTCTGTACCTTGCAGATCTCTGGGAGATCTGAGTGCAGGTAGCACAGGAATAACACAGCTCTGCTTTGAATACAACTCTTCCAAAACACAACTGCCCTAACTTCAATTTTCAACTGCTTTTGAAAGCACAGCCAAAAAAGAGAAAATGGCATTAAATTGCCTTTTCTAACAGTACAGCAGTTACAGCATTCCCTCAGGAAATGGTGCTGTTGAGTTCAATTCCCTGTTCAGCCTAAAAATTAGATCTACACATCAGTAGTGTATCACAAGCATCACTCCTCATGAATCACACTGTCCCTTGATATTCTGTGGAAAAGAACATAGTCCTGCCGCATCAATAATATGGGGAGCAGGACCATCACTACACAGACTACTGAGCTTCTGAAATCTCTTGCTTGTATGTTCCTGTTTCTTTGAGATATATATATTTTTAAATTTGTTGGCACTGTGGATACTGTGTACTTTAACTGAATGTTTACGCTAAAGGAGAACTTTAAATATTTTTTTCTCTCTTATCAATTCCTAAAAGGAATAAAAAAAAATCCCAGTCTTTGCATTGGCAACTTACTGCCAAATACTTAAAGAGTCTGTTGGATCCAAAATCTATTGATGGTGACTGCTCAAGAAAAGAACGTTAGACTGGTAAAAAATTTTTCTCTTTTGCTTTTTTTTTTTATAACAGTTAAATATAGGCAAATAAACAGCATGTTGTATTTTTCCCTTCTCCAGGAAATGCCCTCATGAAAAACACTGAACCTATTTGAAATCATAATTGGTGACTCAGCAAGCATAACCTTAATTATCCATCATTTGTATATCTATTCAAAGTTTTTTTCCCACTAATCTCTATGGTGAATATAAAATAAAACTATAGGCAATGCTAATGGTTCCAATGTCATCAATGAGAATTTAATGAAGAGTCCTAGAGATAAATATAAATGCATTTTACCTAGTCTTTACATATTCTCTGATCCTGTTTCTTTTCCTCTTGCTGCCAAATATTGCAATACACAAAGAATACAAGTACCAGTTTTAAGTGCTTTAAGCAGTTAATGGTATCTTCATCAATTTCAATCCTGCTCTGTCCTTCTACTTCTTTTTGACCACCTCTACCCATAAGGATTAGCAAGGGTACCACTGCAATTTTGTCTTCCTAGCAGCCTAATTTTAGACCAGTAAGTGGCAAGAGAAGAAGGGTGAACTTCAGTCTCATTAAAAACTTGATACTTTTCAGCCCCAGCAGAGAAAGACAAAGAGTAATATTCCTAAGGGGCTATGAATCCAAACCCAGCCGTAAATATTGGAATTGACAAAAAAAATAAAAATAGGAACATAAATGGGAACACACTTATTCATTGGGTACTATTTGGCTTACTTTAGATCTCCATGTCAAGGGCTGAAAAAAAAATTTGTCTCTCAAAACTCTGAGGTCAATAATTTCTGCGAACCATTCTCTAAGTTTGTATGACTTAGGTATCTTCTAGATATGCTCTTAGTACTCTTTCCAAGGGAACAGCAAGAAGACTTAGAAGCAGAATCCTTGAGGGAAGACTGAAGGAGATTAAACCTAAATGCTAGCAGTTTTGGCATAGAATATATTTAGCACAGTACTGGACCAAAACATATTCTCAGTTCTAGAAGAACAGTGGAGCAAATTCCCTTCCTACCACTGATGTTACAAAGCTTGACTCAAGAAAGACTTTTTTCAGCTAAATGCTGTGTACAGTACAGGTAGGAAATTTCAGTGTTTGGGTTTTGAGGCAACAAGTCACTTCCTTTAAAACAGTTGTGTTAAACAAGAATTTAGTCTGAAGATGATTTTAAAAAATCAGATAATTACTTCTGACAGCTAAAACACTCAGTCCCTAATGAAATGCTATTGGCTGCTACTTAGTATCCAAATACTGTTCTGTAAGTGTTGGTTGCAATTAAGAAAATACAACATGAACTCTGGCTAATTTCAATTCAGAAATTTTAAAAATCCTAGTCTTTCTTAGGGTGGCTGGATCAGAATTCTCACACTGATTTTCTGAACCCACAGAGGCAAAGAAAAGATAGGAAGAAAGAAAGTCTCATCCAACTACAGAAAGATTAAAATCTGGTTAGACCAAAATTCAGTTTGTCTTCTGCAAGTTATGGGGACAAACTGATCTCAAAGGTGTCACTTCAATAACATTCTGTGATATTAAGGCCCAGAAATGACAAATTACATTAAAGTTTATGGATGAAAAGCCTACAATAGTACGCAATTTTCCTTTTAGACACAGAAATTATCTAAGCTACTGATCTGTAAAACAACCTGAATCACAGGTTGTTTTCACAGCATATCACAGCAGTTGGCAAAAAAAATGTCCTGTTGTTTACATCACAAAGCAAATGAATGGTGTTCCAACAAGGAAATATCATTAGAGCTGATAGTCTAAACTCAGTACCTTCTGCACATGCTATATCTCTTTGCCAACTTCTGGGTCACAAACATCAAAATCTTGGGCAAGACATACACAGAAGCACTGTACAGTGTTTATATTGGAAAGGAGTGGAAAAAAAAGACAAGAAATACAACTGTGAAATGCAGAAAGAATGTCACTCAAGGACAGTAAATATGTGGCCTTGTCGAAGTCATTGCGTTACGGGGGAATCTGCCATCCAGCTAAATAATAGCTTATGCATGGAAAATGTGAGATTATGAAAACTATCCACCGTTCTTTACATGTCCTTGGTATTGTTCCCATCCCAAAGTTGAAACGGTGCTCTGGTGTCAGCTTCTGTTATATTATCAACTCTCAAGATGGAAGTCTCAAAGCTCTAGAGACTTTCACGTGACTGTGTTACACCTTCATAGTTTTCCTTTCTGTATAAGGGAAGAGAATTCCCAGTTCTCACTGTTACAGAGCAAAAACTGAACATACGAAGTGTCAGTGTTAAAATTAAGTCAGCATGTAAAAATGAATTTAAACATTCTTTAATCCTCTTTTGACCAAAACAATATTTTAAATGCCTGGCAGTGAGTAACAGAAACTGCAAGTGTTCTACATTTCTTATCAGATCTGTCTAGCTCACGTGAAAGCATGGGATTCAGCAATGCACTTTTCCATCCACAAAAAAAAAAAAAAAGTAATAGCATCCTTAATAGTCACCATAACAAGCAGAAAGTCTAAGATAAATCATCCAAACAAACAAGCAAAGTCATGTGCTAAAAACGGAAACAGACAAAAAGTCACTAGAAGTGAGGCTTTGCACAATTTTTCATTTCAAATGCTAGAGGAATCAGAGTGCCAAGCTGAAATGGATCATCTTAAGAATGGATTTTAAGGAAGCAACAGAAGTTGTCTATTGAGCAGCTTTTGTCTGTAAATACACTCAGATTTGAGGATATACTACTAATTTTAAAGTGTCATAGTTATTCTAAAAGGAAATAGTGCAGTTTAGGGGGAGAAAATAATTTCTTCATACAGCAAGGCAGTAAACATTAGCAGCATGCTATTATCACATGAATTATTATTTGCAAAATGAAATGTATAAGGTTTTTTTAGTAGCTCAAGCTCACCGTAATCCTGTAACTTCCCCCAGCAAATTCCACATCCTCAGAAAAATCACAAATTACTGACATAATGCATTCCAAGTTCACTGAGATGACAGGGCCTCCTTTCCCATCTATGTAATAAAATACTCTGGTTTACTCTTTAACCACTGGCATATAAACATGTAGAGTCATTCCCCCAGTCTGAAATACAAAGTATTCAAGTAAAGGAGATGTCATATAAAGCTGGGAGTTCTTTATTTCATAGAATCATAGAGTAAATCATAGAATGGTTTGGGTGGGAAGGGACCTTTATGATCTAATACTACTAGGGACCTAGTTTCAAGTCCTCCGCTATAGGTTCCCACCAAACCAGGTTGCTCAAAGACCCACCCAGCCTGGCCTTGATCATCTCCAGGGTGGGAGCATCCACAACCTCACTGGGCAACCTATTCCACCCTCTGTCTCTCAACCCTCACAGTAAAGAATTTCTTCCTAATATCTAGTCTGAATCCCACCCCGTTCCAGTTTAAAGCCATTTCCTCCCATCCTGTCACTACATGCCCTTATAAGATGTCCCTCCCCAGCTTTCCTGTAGGCCCCCTTCAGGTACTGAGAGGCCACCATAAGGTCCACCCCAAAGCCTTCTCTTCTCCAGCCTGAAGAGTCCCAAATCTCTCAGCGTGTCCTTGTAGGGGAGGTGACCCAGACCTCTATTTCCCTCTATTTCCATGAATAAACAAACAAATACATAGTTGATTCAAAATTCAGTGTTCAGCTGGGTTCTTATGGCTGAAGTTAATCTGAAATGCTTTTAACATCCCCATCTCTCATTCTAACTTTAAGTAGTGATAAACATATATGAGAGATGCTTCCTACAGGAGACACAATGTGTGAAGCAAAGCAGTTGTTTGCTCTTCAGACTACCACAGAGACACACTGGTCACTGTTCAGGTGATCTTTGAAGCTGTTATTAATCCAGCAAGAGATTGCAAAGTAAAAATCCAAATTTGGCATTACCAGAAGTCATTATTCAGACTAACCAAAATTCATTTGGTGTTCTTTCTTTCATTCATTTCTGGAGTATAACTTTGGGATTCTTAATTCATAACAAATAATTTCAGCAGTTTTGTGAGACACTGAGGCAACTTTGGAACTGAGAAAAGTATAAAGATGTGCAAGAAAAGCTCAGAAGAGATACGTCTCGCCCTGCTGTGTGACAACATAGTTCTGGTTCTGCTCCAGCTTCAGTTCAAGAAAGTTCCAAGGGTAAGTTCACCAAGACAAAATCCAAACATATGCAATGTACCACCTGTGCATTTGAGAACCTGCACTGCTACCTATCAAGCTTTTGTTTTGGAATATGACTGCAGACTCCTCAGACATAGCCATCCTTGAATCATCTAGCTGAGGTACTAACAGCTGTCAGAGCCAGCAATAAGAAACTCTTAACAGACTTTTTTATCTGGGACGATGCATGCACATGAATGCCATACTGCCAGTGGTGTTTGTGTTACTATCACACAGCATACACTCATTTCAGAAGAAAGCCAGCTCCTGGGCCATCTCTTCCACAATTCATTCTATCCTTTCGGAAGGTTTTGAGAGGAAGAAATAAGTTGGTCAGTCAGACATAAGTACTACAGCCAGGAGAGATGTAGCTCTGAGGAATTTATTCTCATTTCGTTCATTTTTGGAGGGAAAGGCTCCAGTGTTTTATCTGGGCAAGGTAGTAGACTTTGGAATGTACTTAAGGTACATGGAAGAACATCTACTTAATACTGAAATTTGTCTAAATAAATAATATGATTGGTCTTCCTGAAAAGATTTGATTTACACATCAGAAAAGTATTCACAAGCAAAATATTGACCTTGGTTCTGAACTACAGGAGATTTTTTTGCATCTCATGGAAAGCAGAGGAGATAGAAAGTTTTTTTTCTGGATTTCAAAAATTTAGCATGATACCTGGAACTGCTCTTCACCTCACCTCAGAAGAGATTCAGACACACTATTTAGCCATTGAATAGAATCAGTTCTTCTTCAAAATAGGAATTAAAAGAGAAGAAAATAAATACCACGGGAGAACAGTTTTATCACCTCTTCAATAATACTATCTTTGAATCTCTTCATTTTTCGAAAGATGTGCCGCTGAGTAACTTTGTGATGCATGTTTATATATTACATATATTTACATTGTTTATTAGTTTCACTGATATAAATTTGCAACTAATGGATTTTCCAGGTTCACAGTAGAATTGTTGAATTTTCAAGAATAATCAGAATAAGAAATAATTGAGTTTCTGGCAAACACTGCAATTCTAAGTTCTCACTTCCTTATTAATAACAGCTGGTAGCAAAGATGTTTGATGCTGCCATGCCATATAACCAAAGCAAGACTTACTAAACATATGGAAGATATCAAAGATTTCTCAAAAGCTAAAGTGGAAGACATTCATTTTAAGGAACAAGCTATGGTTAGCATTATCTGGTATTTCTCAGTACCAGAACAAGAACATCAATTCAGCCTATCTCAGCAGGAAGCAGGAAAGAGTTCGGGGGAAATGAATCTTTAATTAATACAGAATTTATGCTTTGGGATTTATTTATTTTCAAGTTTCTAGGCTTTCAAACATCACTCATATGAAGTTTAAACAGCACCATGTTGTTTTTCTGAACATACACAGAAACCACTTAAAATCTTTCCTGGATACCCACATGTTCAGTGCACAGTGGCTTGTCAAGCAGGTAGATCTGCCATGGCAATTCTCTGGCTATACATCGCTGAGCATCATAATTCAGAGTGCAGGGGTGAAGCTTACAGTACTGGCTTCAAGCTCTTGTTTTGCTGAGAATTGAATAAGCAGTTGCCATGAGCCATTAGCACCAAAAAAAACAAAAATGGAAACCGTAAGAAAAAAAATCTTAATGGCCTAAATTGTGCCAATGAAAAGATTCTTAAAAAAAAAAAAAAAAAAATCCTTTAAAAGGGTAAAAGGATCCAGTTAGAGGAAAAAGGAAAACCTCCTCTTGAAATCAATTTTCAAGCTAGGAAAATTAGAAGAAGCAATGAGAAATCTTGGCAGCCCTGTAGCTGACAATCAGTGCGCTAATCACCATCAGTGTGTAAGTTCTACCAGAAAGCCCACCCTAAAAAACACTACTAGACCTCATTAATGAATACTTTTTTTAATTAATGCCTGATCAGTAGGTTCTGCCTTCTGAACTTGAAGTCAACCAGTATATGATATATCTGCCATGCTTACTGCTCATTATACAGTTACCTAACTATTTAAAATCATAAGCTTTCAGCAACGTGAATTGGATGCTAATCCGGAATGCAATTGCAATTTTAGATTTGAATGTATAATTTTAAATTTATGCTAATTATTTTTTTCTGAATTGTGGATAAAAAGATGATTGAATCTTGGACCAAGGATGAGAGCTGCAGCAATATTAATCAAAGTAAAAACATGGTTTAGAATCAAAGCAAAGTTTCATCTGTTCAGCACAGCTGGATAGTTATTTGACCTCTTCCCAAAGATGAAAATGGAATTACATAATGTCTCAATAATCTACTAAGTATAAAATGCAGAGGTTAAAATGCATTGATTTTTTTTCAATAGGATGCCTTTTTTTTTTTTCCAGAAACATCGCCTTTGAACTTTTTGCTTCAATAGGAGAAAATTAAGAACAGAAAAGATATTTTCTAAAAATATCAGTGCATTATGACAGAAATAATTGAAGATATGACTAGGGATTAAACCTATTAGTCACTGTGTAAGTTATGAAACAGTGATCTGGAACAGAAAACTCACAATTAAGCGCATTAACAAAGCACACAGGTGTAAGCATTTGGCTATGACTTTTATGTATTATCAAACATTTTTGGACACATATGGATATCTGGGATTAAAAACTTCCATCTAGGTGTCTGAAACAATAACAATCTAATGAATTATGATGACAAAGAAGAACATTTCTATTGCATTTATGGTTAGGACTATTCAGCATCATTGTCATCCCTAGAACAAATGCCAGTTTTCCTCCCATTCACATCTTCACTGTAAATCTACAGTAAGTTACATAATAATCCTATATGTAATGAGGAAAAAGCAAATGAAAACCATCTGGGTTCTTAGCCCTTCCAGGGCTAGCAATACTGTTACATATACTCCAACTTTGCAAGGGAGAGGAAGAATTGTTAATAACTTTTAAACACATTCCACTACCAACTCAGACTTCCTTTCCAGCCTTGTCTGCACGCGTTACTTCAACTTGTACCTTTAAAACAGATGAGCAAGAACAAAGCTGTGTTTTAAAAAGGCATTTTCTGCTGAATTATTTTGTGACATGCTTACTACAAATCATTTAGCAGCAAATCAATAAACAAAAATCGCTACTTTGCAATTTCCAACATTCTTTCAGATACATTATCCATCCTATTTTCATACCTGCACAGAGCAGACATCTTCCAAACAGCAACCCAACTCCCAGCAACGTCTATCACTAAGCACTGTGTTCAAGAATGAATAGGCTATTAAAGCAAGGGGGGCTCAGCTGTTTGCAAATGGGAAAATGCAGGAGATGGGGGAAAGCCTGGCAACTGCTAGTGTGTTCTTCATCTACAATCTTCAGGTTCCACTGGTTCTGTGACCACTTTAACACAGGCAAAATAATCCACACAGCAAAAGACACAACTCTGGAAGAACGAGCAATGGGAAATAGAGCACATCAGTATCCCAGGGAATTCCAGAGCAGATACTACACATATACTCCACCTATTACATGAATACAGAGCTGCAGATCCAAGAGACCTGAGATGCAAACCTTCTCAGTGCTACCAGTGGTTTTATTTCTAAAAGACTGCCCCGACTGATTTCTGAAGCCTAATGAGGAGATAATAACTGATTTTTTTACTGCTTCACTCGTAGGCAGGAAGGGAAGAAGTTTCACTTTCTAGGAAATACTCCCAAGTAACTTGCAGCTCTATTGGAGTGACAGCATAGGCTATTTTGAAACTAGGAGTAATGTGAGGTGAAAGGCAATGACAATCTGGGCAATTACTATTTCTATTAAATCACTGCTAAATTAAATCTATTTGGTATCAAAAAGATCACACGTGGAAGATATTATCACATTCATTTCTTAAACACTAGGTTCAGCCTATGTCAGAACTGAGTGTTGCAGGTTTGGAGAAGAGAGGAAGACATGCTGACAGCCATTGACCACTCAGTCTCAAAGCAGGAGAATAATCCACTGAGAATTAACCTTGAAGTATCTCTCAACTACAAAACATAAACTAGAATAGACGCAGTCTTAAAAAAAGGAAATTCATATTTACCTTCAATTCCGTTCCGCTAAAGCTTGGATAAAGATGATTTAAATGTTCAAAATAAAAATACTTGTTTTTTGAGAAAAAGTGAACCTTGGGATTTAGGAAGAGCAGTAGCTTGCAGGAGCATCTGCAGTAACACAGCTTGGCAGTCCGCTCAACAGGTTTACAGGAGCTGCCCCCTATAGATTACTCTATGAGGAAGAAATTTAAAAATTTCATCAATTTGTTGGGGTTTTTTTTGTTTTGTTTTGGTTTTTTTTAAGGCAATAAGTTATACGTAGCACATGGGCAAAAGATGGTGCCCCACAATGCATATTGTTGTGAGAATTACATTCTTCATGAAGACGGGCAGGGCTTGAATCAACAAAGCACAAATTTTATCCCTGCAGAGCATCTCTGGCAATATCTGTTTTTCAGCCTCATTTCATTACAGGGCAACGAGTTGAAAACTACCTTACGTGGGTAACAACACTATCACTAACAAAGAGAGAATTATAAACTGTGCAATATTCAGAGAAGCAACAGTTTCACTCTAATGGCACAGACAGTGAAAAGGATCTGATCACAAACTGATTCATTCCATCTCCACCTAGTTTAAGGATCAAAGACAACAAAGGAGGAGACAGCCACAGAGGTAACACTACCTTTGGTCATTTCTGAGTGAATGTACTTTCTCAAACTGCCTTTACTGATGAGTTGGCCACCAGGTCTCTGAGATAACTGAGTGGTTGTGTGGATGCACGGCTGTGAGCTGAGGCTGCTCCAGCACAGCATTCAGGGCAGGGCGGGCCCCAGAGAACACTGCAAGACAGGAGATCACAGTACAGATGCACCAAAGCTGAAAGCACACCAACAGCTAAATACCACATTCTGGTATTTATTGCTGCTTTTAAATCCAAATATTCAAACTGTGCAGGTAAAACAACCAGAAATAGTAGCACATTAATTATATGCTTAAATGAACGATGACAAGCATCTCTTCAAATTAGAGTAGCTTCAAAGCACAGCCGAAGAGAATCTCTCCCTTCAGGGATCGATCTTCCAAGCAAGGGAGGCACGAACTGAAATCTCGTGTGTTACCTTAGAGACTTCTCGCCTCTTTTTAAGGCAGGAAGTCCTGGCTCTACTGTTGCCTCATTGCTGTTTGTGCATTTAGGACATTAAACCATTACTTCTTTTGAGCTGGATGAAAGCATTGACCAGAAGAGAACTGATGAAATCTGCTTCCTTCAGTTAAAAGGAGAGAGAAGGGAGGAAAAAATTCACCATCAGGCCACTACAGCAGGCAGGAGGGCTCTCAGGGCAGCCAAACACCTCAGGGCCACCGGCGCGAGCACAGCCGTTATCCCGGGACGAGCCGTGAGCGCGAGGGTCGGAGCGGCACCACCAGGACGTGCAGAGGGGGCTCCCCAGCTGCGCTATTTTTACGACGGTATGTTTTGCATTCAGACTTTCCATTGCAGGCGCCCCGGGTCAAGGGGATCCGCTCTGCCGGGGGAATCTGACAGGTCAGCCCGGAAAGAGTTATTTATAGAGGGGCGGGGGGCAGAGCTAAGGGATGCGGTCGGCGTCGTGTTCCTCTGTAGCAGGGCTGCGAGCCGGGGGCGGCAGCACGAGCGCTTCCTCGCGCGGCCGTGCCGACAGATCGACGGGGAAACCCCAGCGGCCCGACCCGGGCTGAGCACCCCGGGGACAGTGCAGTTTTTAGAGGCTGTTCTGCACGAGAAGACCTTCATAAGGGGAATTTAAGCTTGTGGTCCATCTCTTTTTCGGTAGGAAAAGAAGCTGGAACAGAGCGGGAACATCACTATTTCAAACTGCAATCACATTGCCCCTCTAAAGCCCTGCTGCTCGGCTGCAGGCATTTAAAAATTAGGAGGTGCCCAGCAGCGACGTTTGGAAGGGTGTTTGCTGCACATGCATGCCTACAACTGCCCTATTGCAAGTGGCCTGACATCCAGCCCTGCCAAATCACAGCTGGCCATCGGAAACGAAGCCTTTCTCTGGACTCGTAAGCAACTGTGTTAGGATATAAGCATAGTGGTAGGACAAAGGAGAATGCTGTTAAACAGAAGTTTAGGTTAGATATTAGAAGGAAGTTTTTCCACACAGAGGGTGCTGACACACTGAAACAGGTTGCCCAAGGAGGTTGTGGATGCCCCATCCCTGCAGGTGTTCAATGCCAAGCTGGATGTGGCTCTGGGCAGCCTGGTCTAGCGGTTGGTGACCCTACACATGGCACAGGGGTTGAAACTAGATGATCATTGTGGTCCTTTTCAACCCAGCCATTCTATGATTTAATGCTCTGCCAGCAACACCTGACATGCTAACAGATTCAGCTGTTCCCACTCAATGTAGCAGTATCTGCCGTCTTTAAAAACTGACCAGCCACACCAGGTGATAGCACCACTGTGTGTGATTGCCTCACAGCACATGACATTGAGCCTGAAAGCAGGAGGCCTGGTATCTGTAGTCCCCAATCCAGGTGAGGATCAAAGCCACAGCTTCATCTCCTTAGGAAATGCCTCAGTGCCTACATATTGGGATGGCCTCGCCCTCCTGAAGCTTGGTCTCCATCTGAGCCACGAGGCCACATTCATGGAAGCACTGGCTTCCTTCTCGTGCACAAAAGGCTTATGTAGAATTCAGCACTGATTGCTTAGACCATTGGAGTCATGGTGAGCACAAGAGTTGCTGGGTTTTTTCACTAGGTCTAAGCATCCCAACACTGCCTCGCGTATACCCATCTTCTCTGCTGGCTCTATCAGAGGCTTTATCCACCTCAGCCTTCTTTGGCCACACAGATGAGAAGAAATGTTACAACTACATAAGGGTTTGCTATAACAGCAGGACATTAATGTTCCTCAAGGAGGAGCAGAGTGCTAAGGTCTAAACATGTATACCAGCTTAGCAAATTAAAAAAAAAAAAAAAAAAAAAAAAAAAAAAAAGGAGGGGGAGGGTTAGGGAGTATAAAAAGAAAGAATGGAAGAGTAAATGTTCCTACACACAAGTAAACATGCATTTTAAAATAATTACTGGCACTTCTTACAGCCCTGGCTTTCCTTCATATCTGCAAACATCATCTAATACATAAGAAATGAATAAACAAAAATTCAGATACATTAAACTGCCCAGAGTGTACTGCACATTTTATAGAACACTTTCAGCTGTGACATATTCAAAGCTACCTTACACTCTCAATTCACCACATGCTCAAGTTATCTGCCACAGGCATGCAGCTGAGTGCCAGATTTTTGGAGAGGAAGTGAATGCTTTCTTTGATGCCTTACAGTTCTGGGCTCCAAAAGACTGGGGGGCAACACACAACATTTTGCCCTGATGGTCCTATCAGGTACTAATAGATCACAAGCAGATTCCTCTAACATGGGAAAGTGAGCTGTGCAACCTGGCTCACTGTCCCAAGAACAAGTGCTACTGGCTGCATTAACTGTGCATGAGGAGTGAGGATGGTGCACAGGGCTGAAGGGCTTCAGCATTGCTGGGGAACTCACAAGTATTGCCTCTGAACAAGTTTTGGACAGTGTTTGGGAATTCCCTGTCCCCTAGAGAAACTTTGTGCAGAATGTAGATGGCCAGCACATTCAGGCAATGCTACCAGCCTTTAGAAAAGAACAGCCTTTAGAAAAGAACAGTGATTGCTGACTCATTGTAGTAAATGTTTAGGGGATACCTAAATATCCCGATACCATCATTCAACTGTGCCTGTACCTCAACAGTTCCAGCACCTGAGAGGCTGGTAACAGCCCAGACTAAGGCATACATGAGAAGAACAAAACTAAGAACTGTAGTTTTAGACAGGACCATCTTTAAGAACATGGAACAGACATAAGAGGCCATATGGAAAAATCCATCCCCATGTTTTTACTGCTGAAAGCTAAGTCCTCCCAAGAGACCCCACGAATGCATTAAAAGCTCTACGTATTTCATTTCACTTAAAGTTTCACCATCTCAGCCAGACTGCTAATAACTTTACATAAAAAGTTAATTAATTGTCTTCCATGAAATGCATCCAAGGATTCTGCATTTTAAATCAGGTGGAGAAATGATACAATTAAAGTACTCTTGCCATATTTAGGAACTTCTAAAAACACCGCTGTGCAATTTGGTGGCACACGGAACGATTTCACAGCGCAGGAAGCTCCGTCACCGTCTTTTCGAGTGCAAAAGCGCAAAGTTTGCAGACCGCGCGCGTTATCTCGCTGGAGCACGCAGCGTGCGGTGCTGGCCCGAGCGCGCTGACACCGAGAGCACCCGCAGTCTCCCGCCGCTCTCGCCCGCCCTGCGGCATGACCCGCACCGGGACGCGGGCAGACACCTGTTCGCTCACCCCGCGGCCGCCTAGCCTCCCTTTCACTAGGTCTTCCCGCTGGGGAGCTTGCGGGTAGCTGGGAACGCCGTCACCCAGGTACCCTGCCTCTCCCAGAGAGGACTAACAGCTCGTTTTCGCTACAAGTTTCCCGGCCCCTCTCTGTGACGCTCCGAGGGATGGATGACCTTCCGCCGGGGATGGCGATCGACGGTGCCGTCGGGCGCAAAGCCGCGGCAGGGGTGTCCGGCGAGGGGGACTCCGCGCTGAGAATGGGTTCACGGGCGGGGTCCCGTCGGAGACTAAGCTCCAACCTCGCTCTCGCAAAGCCCGACTGGACCTGTTGCCACCGGGCTCGGCGCACCTTCGGCCGCTGAACTGATAGGAAAAGAGGAATTAACGGGCGCACCAGTCCTCTTCGCTTTCCCCACCGACTCTGTGAGAGTCTCAGCAAGAGGTTGGCATCGAGCCGTGGGCGACACGACCCACCTGCTCCGCGAGCCCCCGAGCTCGGTCGTCTCCGCGTGCCCCTCGCGCAGCTGCGCGCACAGGAGAGCTCAGGCGGCGGAGCGCCCACAGAGACAGGTGGGGCGGACAACCACCTCTCCCCGGCCGCCCCGGAACACGTCCCCTCGGGCGGCACGGTCCCGACCCTCACTCTTTCTCTCCAGCCACGAGGCCGGGAGCGGGACTCCCCACTCTGCGCTGACCCGTGAGCCCTGCCGCCCGCCCGAGCCCCAAAGAATGAGCGCAGGGCGGCGAGACACTGGCGCCGCACCCTTGCTCGTAGCCTGCCGGCGCTTTCGGGCTTGCCTTACCCTTCTGGCAGAGAGGACCTGCCGGTAGCGCTCCTCCTCTGTGGGCAGGGCAGGGAACTGTTGCATGGAGAGCATGCTCATGCTGTCGCCGGCTCCTCTCCACTCTCTCCTATCCCCTGCTCTTCTCAGCTCCCGCCGCTGACCGAGCCGCCCACCTCCCGAACGCGCACGCACGCTTACCGGGAGCGGAGTGAGGGGCTCCGCATTTTGTCTGCTCGGTGCGCTCGCCCCCCCCCCCCCCGCACCTTCACCCGCCCAATAATAATAAACCTCCGCGAGAAAGCCGCCGCATCCCCACCCCTTTCCCACACAAAGACTCTACCCTTATAGACGAGCTGAGGGACAGCCTACTTGCCCGTTTCACCCTCAGCGCCATCTCCTGGGGAGGGCGGCAGCCAGCTGGTAGCGAGGGGCACACCTGGCTGCTGGACTGGGGCTGGCTCCGCCGCAACTAATCTCCATCACACCGAGCTCCGCGTCCCCGGGTCGGAGCTGCGGTGCGTGGCAGAGAACGCGCCCGGCTCCCTGCTGCTCCTTGTGTGGGTTAGGAGCCCGCAACAGCTCTTGCTTCTCCCCGAGGTAGGAAGTTTCATGCCTACGGGCTGTCGAGCTCTTCCTTCCCGAAGCGCGGCGGAGTGCCTTTCCCTGACGCATCCTCCTCGGCTCCGAAGTGAGGGCTCCGGCTGAAGTCTCAGACGGCGAGGGTTTGTGCATCTCTGAGCTCTCAAGCCCGGTGCTCAACTCAGCAACAAACACTGGAGCAGTCTGGGACCCTTCCGGCAGCCACAAAATAGCATCGCCAGGGCCGAGTTCTGGAATTACATGTGCAAGCAGAAAGGCTCCCAGTTCTCAGTGTCACACACACTAAGTAGTCCTTCAAAACGCAGGTCAGAAAGCACCCAAGAAATGTGTTAAAATAGTTCGACATGAGAATAGCTTCTATTCCTAATCACGACTGTGGCTGTCAGGATGACACCATTCAGACACAGACATATCTATAAGCAAACCTTAAGTCAAAAACGTGCTCTCAGCTCCTAGCCGGCTTCTGTTCCAGGTATCTGTTACTTCATATTCGGCTGTAGGGTGCGTCACTTCTCATTCGTGTGTAAAGTTGGGGCATTTTGTGCTTCTGAAGTGCTCCAGACCACCATTTCTCAGTCCTGCATTCCTTTACCCAACCTAAGCCTACTCTGAAGGGAAAATAGTGTTGTTTTTTTTGCTTTTCTTCTTTCTTTTTAAATACCTGCACAAATAGTAGGAAAAGGAGGGCAGAAGACAAAAGCAAGAGCATTTATGCATTAGACAATTCGGACATTATGTAAAATAAAAGTAATAATAAAGGCCATATTGGGGGAAAAAAAAAAAAAAAAAAAGAATTGAGCCAAAATTTATTGTTATAGCATTCTACAGAGATTCATTAGATTCATTAGCCCTGTGGAGGAAAAAACAAACAAACAAACAAACAAACAAAAAAACATGCAACACAGTGAGAGCAAATGAAAACCGAAAATGAAAAGGTAAGGTCCATGGCCAGTGTGGCCTTGGTGGGAGGTTGCATTCTCTCAGCAGAAATAATGAATTCCAAACCTTAAGCCAAACTTTACTTGCAACCTCATGGCAACTCACTCAAGCTGGAGAGCCACTCTGATGCTGTTTCATAGCTAACAAGATTCAGCCAATGTACAGCACACAGAGAAAGCCTAAGCTGAGCTCTGCTTTTAGCAGTTTTATGGGAAATACTGCCTGAGGAAAATTATTTAGATTAAATAATACTTGGTTGAGTACCCTCAAGAGCATGGCCCATATTCACATTCCGTATTTGTTCCAGAGAAGTTGAACTAGACGACTTCTAAAGGTCCCTTCCAACACTAGGGATTCTACATTTCTATTCTGTGATTCAATATTGATACAGCAGTCCTGGTAGGAACTTGTTTTCTGGTAGAACAATATATGAACATGTCAACACAGAGTATAAATAGCTCAGTAACATTACCTTTAGTGGAAATGAAGAAGTATATTACCATATAATTTGACTTTTAAACACCCATGCCCAACAACTAAGATGAAATCAGAATAGAAGAGGGATACTGGGAGAGGAACTGCTGTGAGGGTCACACAGCCTGCCCACCCAACAACACCCTCTCCCCCTAAATCACACCCCAGAGCAGCTTCGACGAGGCTCCAACTTCTTCTGCCTGGCACAGGAACATCCTCAGGCTGAGCACTCCAACCCAGACATCACCTGCAGAGCAGCTGGCATGCAGTGCTGATACATTTTGGAACCAGAACTGCTGAGACGGCAAGCACTCAGAGTTCAGTGCTTTAAAGCCATAATCATGCATAGAAGCTTTCAAGAACAAATTTTGGTATCTGCATAGTGACATTTCCCTCTCCAGGAGTACTCTCAGAGCAAATGTCTCATAAATCACTTATGCGCCCATTTATTTATGAGGCCAAAGCAATAATCCAGTAAATCCACTCCCATTTGTTTCATCTTAATCGGCTTCCCAACCTGTTGTCAGCACAGCCATGAAGGAACGTGATTATGTAACTTCAGTATTATTCTGAGCAGTGAGAACTACTGCTGCCAAAGGAGGGGAAAAAGCACGACTAGAACTTCCATTCCAGCACCTCAGCTGTTATTACCTGGGAGAAGGTTGGTGCTTTTTGATAATAGTCCTTGAAAACAAACCAAGTAGTGCAAGTAGTTTTGGATGTGTTTATTGTATGACTTGGTTTTTACATTAAATTAACATACACAAAAGTCTCATTACTGTTACAGGGAACAAACTCACCCAAAGAGTTTCCAGTCCAAAATACTAACAACCTGTAAGCACCCTGATTCAGCACAGAGATTAACGCTAACCAGAATGTGTTTGGAATCAGAACAACAACAACAACAAAAAAAGCTCTCAGAAGTTTGTTTTTGTTTTCTTTATTTTACATGTATCTCAATATTTTGAAGCACGCCCATCATCCGGCTCATCTCTGATATCCCTCCAACACCAGGTCACATTATATCATTTGTTCTAATGTGTATCTCTCAGTGCGCTTTTTATTTTTTATTTGTTGTAAGTTGTTAACATTCAAAACATGTTTTGTAATCTAAATATTTCATATATACTGAATACCAAATGATTTCATCTGTAACTTTTACTTCACAGTTGTTGCGCTTCGCAACATGTGGAGCTTCAATCAAAGACAAAAGGCAAGAGGAAAAAAAAAAAAGAATTGTAAAAATAATTTTAAAACAACAAATAGAAGAAAGTGATTTATTCAACTGCAGTTTGCTCGAGCCCACATGCTTTTCTTTTAATGCCAATGGGCATCTATCTGGTTTAGCAGGCAGAACTATTTTCAATACAATTTCAAAAATAGGAGTTTTTCCACATATGCAAGATTTAGAAGAAAGATGAATCTCTCAAGAGAATATGCTTACATTCACACATTATGAATGGAATGAATTTTAGGGTTTGGTATGCTTTCCTATTTTAATAAAGATGATCAATCAGAAGCAAATCTTTTTGTTTCCAGTATGTCACACAAATATTGCAAAATATGCAGAAAAGTACATTTAGAACCACTTCGAACATGTAACTCGAGTGTAGTTCATTATTACAGCTCTGTAGAGATTTCTTCTCTTTGCTACAGAGGCAAGGAGAAACTTTACTTTGTACTTGTTTCAAATAAATAGCTTACACTACATTAAAAAAATGGCTTAGATTCACATAAAATAAGAGCTGTTTTTCACAATGTTCTCATTCACCTTAACCTAAATATTCCACCTACAAAAGCTTCTCTTTGTAGTTTTGGACAATAGATCACGTCTTACTTCAGTCAAACAAAAAAATCTCCCTCCTTTTTTTCTCAGTGATGGGAGAATAATGGCATCACCTCACTTGGTTAAAGAAACAACACCTACCTATGCAATTATCTCGCAGGCATCAGCATTATAGAAAAGAGCTAAAGCAACAAAATGGAAATTATTCACTCCTTACACTAGGAAATAAGAGAATTCAACAGATATAACTTTGATTACCTGATGGAATTTCAGTTCTACACTAATTTTAATTCCACAGCTTTAGATACTAAACAGCCTAAGAAAACCATGACAGAATCAGTAAGTCAGTTTTAACGTCAGTTTAAAATACAGAGGTATATATCTAATACTCCCAAACAGCACTCATTCTTGCTAAAAATTGCCAATTTTTCCTCATCTCTCTTCCACTAAACTTGGGTGAAAAAAAATCAGAAGAAACTGTTTCCCCAGGATCTACTGCCTTTTGCAGCTTTTCTTGCTTTTCCTGCTGCTGAACTGTAATCACACACTTGGATGTTAGCTCATTTCAACTCCTTTTACATGTAGGTTATATCTGACCAAAAGAGCTCTCAAACAAACTGCAATTTTCTCTACTCCTTCCCTCAAATGGTCCCACTGCTTTTGCAAGCATTTGCAAAGAAACTATATGCTAAAATTACAATTGCTTTGCAAGGAAAACAAACATCCCACAGTCAGAACTCCAAGAACTGCAAGCTTTGTACCTCCTCTTTCAAAGGATCTTGTAAAGCACTCTTTGGATACACATGATGCTCAAGTATCAGCATAACATTTCCAGCAGAGATTAAAAAAGATAAAATCATTTTTCTGATTCTTCCCTTACATCCCAAACTTAACTTGCAGCCCTTCAGCTGAGACAATATAACTTTTCTTGTAATCTCAAAGCCATGTAAACCTTGCACTTCTACCAATCACTCAATTTCCCAAAGCAAGGCATTTGAAACTGTCAGCAATACTCAAATATTTAAAAGATTATCTAGATACTTCACACACTACTGGAAAACACCATCCAGTTGCACCAGCACACTATTCAACTACTTTACATTTGTGTACATCTAGGCAAATACTCAAACGTGACAGTTCTCTATAAAAATATAGAAGCAATGCTCTAAGTTTAATTTCAATTTACTTTTCTGCCCTTGGCTACATGAAAAACAATGAGAACGAATCCCTCTATGCTGAAAGTACTTCACACCTATGTTCAGTGTATGCATCCATCCACTAAATGAAGTTTTCAGTTGATTTGATTTTGAGGAACCGAGCACTGAAAAACAGCAACAATTTTTAAAAAAATAGTCTACAAGGGGACCCATTTTATTATTTGCATTATAGTTGAATTGAGAGACATTTCACATTTCTTTTCTCTAAAGAAAGTTTTGATGTGAGAGGCCACAGAATGCTCAAAACTTAAATGATCTGAAGTGCCTCACTTGTTACAAGAAAAACTGGTGTGAAGGACAGAAATTGTTGTGTGATGTAACAAAGGGACTAACTTATAAATACTAATACTTAATCATATACTAAGTATTTGAGAAACAAATATTCAAGAAAGCATTTTATACTAAGCTACTTTTAATATTGTGAAATAGAGACAAGGAAAAGTAATAATATTAATAGGACAGATGTTAACATATCTCAGACAAACTACATCAGCACTTCAGTGTCAACTAAGATTTACTATTTCATTATCTTCAGTGTGTGAATTTAGTTTTGTGCTGTGAATGTAACAACACAAAAGGTGACATTTCTTCCCTCCTCTTCACTTTTCTTGCAAATAGTGTACATACACAGTTTATGCATATTAATTTCTGTTGCATACAAACTAAACATTCTAAGAATAATAGCTACCTAAAGCCCAACTGAGGTATATTGAATACTGAGATGATTCAGTCATTGTAGACCATGAGCCATGCAACCATCACAACAGCAACTCCGAACACGGGCAGCATAATGAGGTTTTTATATTTTTGCCACAATGATTGTTCAATTTCTACTTCATCCTTTCTCCTCTTATTCTTTCTTCGTCCTTTTAATCTGTTTTCAAAAGCTTCCAGTTCAGCCTAGAAGAGAAAACCAGAAGTTGTTGATATTGCATCAGGAGTAAAAGCAAGAAAACATGGAGATTTTAAATAACATTTCCCAAAACCACTTATAAAAATAACTAGCAGGCCAAGAAAGTTATACAACTCGTAGAGATAAAATGTAGCACCATATCTCTCATGCTTACAAAGCACTTTGCTTTCAAGTGTTAAACCACTGTTTAGCTTCCTACAAAGCATTGCCAAAAATGCAAACAAATGAAGTTTTACATATGATTTCTACCTCAACTTAAATATACTAAGCCAGTAGATTGCTATTTTCACATTATTGGTTAAAAATAGGGGAAAAAATACTTTCCCATTAAAGAAAAGCACTCGTAAGTATTTAAACCGTTAAAATAACACATAGAAAAGTACTGGCTAGAATTTTAAAAGATGACCTTCCTGTAATGAGGAAGTACTTTTTTTTTTTTTTTTTTAATTTAAAAAATAGACATGTGCCACTCTTCAAAGAAAGCCCTTATGTTCAGAAAAGAAGCAAAGCAACTGGAAAAAGAATGTCAAGCTACTATCCTGAACAGCAGTTTCAGGGTCATTCTGGAATAGACACAATAGGATCCTCTGATCCCTCTTCCTCCCCTCACCACACTCCAGGAAGACACCTCCTCTTAAAAGGATATCAGCTCAAGGCAAAACTCTTCTTAGGGTGCAAAGCTGGAATAAAACTGGAACTATGCAGCTTGGATGGAAGAGTTTAAGAGTGGGACAGGACTCCAGTGATGAGCCTCCATTGGAGCCATCTGACTGCTAGGAATGCCACAAAAGATGCTGTAGGGGTGAGCCACCACAGATTAGAAACAGAAGAGCTCTGACAAGTATATGGATTTTTAGTAGGGTTGAAGGAGTTAGGGAGCAGACATTACATGCACTAAAAGAGAGAATAGAGATCAGAGAGGCACAGCACAGCAAGCCAGGACTGGCAGGGCAAAAGGCACAAGACTGAGTTTCAGCAGAGGAAGTGTGGACAGTGAACAGAGCAAAGACTGGATATGAAACAAAATAAATCTACATGACTTCATGTAGATTTACACAACTTCACGTAGATGCCAGGAAAAATGGAACTTAGACAATAAAATAGGTCCATTAAAGAAAAAAGAACCAGAGCGTTTTGGGAAATGGGCAGAGAAGCACTCCAGTAAATATAATTTTAAATTGGAGCTCAAGATTGTCTGGTCTTCCTCTACTGACAGCAAATCCTTGTCAGCTTCATAAAGCTACATCTTACTTCCCTTCCTGTGCCAGATACTATCAGAAGCAGAATTGAGGGGCCTGTTTCAATGTCTGTTACTTTGTACCTAATAAAGGAAGAAACTTGCACTTTCCTGACAATACAGGAGAAAAATTCAAAGTTCTACAAACTGCTACTCAGAACAAATTACTTTCAACTAACTAATCTTCCCTCTGAGAAGTATCTTAATGAAGCAGTTTTTCAAAATCCAATCCGTGGAGGTAAGTGCAGAGTTCGTAAGATTTTACATATGTCAATATTTTACAAAAACAAAAGCTAAATAAAATCTGGGGCTTCTGCAGTTAATAGGTACACATGAACATCCAATGCCTCATGAACTGCAGTAATATGAATTAAAGTATAGGGCTTGAATGATTATGTGACAGGTACTTAATTGCCTTCCTAGAGATTTTCATTAAAACCCAGCTAAAAATGAAAACGTTGTTAAAAAAAAAAAGAACAAAGATTCATAGATCTAGAATGAGAAAGATGCAATCTCTATCCTTACAGCTACATACTGCTTTTATATAGTTGTCATCATACCACAAATTTCATCCATCTCTGAACAAGTACCAGGGAACAGTTGTGCCCAGCCTTCAGATCACCTTATTTTTTCTAACTAAACAAGCGATTCCATCTGTGTCGTTATAGAAGTACAGCAAACACCAAAATGCAAGTTTGCAGACTTACCAAAGCACTAACTAGCTTACAGCATTAATAAAAACAAGTCTCAAGAAGCTGCAAGCAACAAACTATGCAAAAAGGTACTAATGACATCAGAAAGAAGGTACAAGATGCAAACCTTTACAGAAGGTAGTAAGAACATATATACATACACACATATATGTATATACACATATATGAAGCAGCACCCTATGACAGTGATGTGCTTCAAGTCACATCACCAGATGGTAGATAATGAGATCAAATTGGAAAGGAACCAGTGTTAGCTACCTGGTAGCAGTAATTTAGTGCAGTTCTAAAGACTATTTATTAGCTACATTTGTACTTGAATAATCTTTGTTACGCTATACAACTGGCCTTTATTAATTAATCTATTAATTAATAGGCTTGATTACATATGGGTGAAGTCTTCCATCCCTGAAGTCACAGTCCATCACAAAAATGTGCATACAGAAGTGTTTGCTGTACACTGCACAGCATGCTGCTGGACTGTAGCTCTGAAAGCACAAGTAGAAAGCAATGGAGAAGTGACTGGAGGGAGAAACAGACTCTGCTGAACAATTAAGACAATAACGAACACACTGCTGGTGGAGCAATTCTGTTACACTGGAAGGATCATAAATAAGTGGCTTTGATGCAGAAATCATTAGTGACTAGAATGCCTTCTGGAAGGCATAAAAACACAATCCGTGCAATACAAGCACCAGCAACTTTGAATTTCTTGCTCAGCAATTGTAAGCATATTGTTTATATGAATGCAAGTCTATTTGTATATTTCAGTACTTAACTTCCAGCTCTGTCATTTACAGACTACCTCTCCCCAACATGTTTCAAATGCTTTCTATGGGCTACACTTCCTGGCCTCTGTCCTGCAGCTTAGAGAACAAAAGAATTAGACGAACTGTCTATGAAACATATGAGGGAATGTATAATCAATATTGTTAACAGCTAAGGCATGACTGTAATAATAAACACTACATGATGCAATGCCTGTCCCCCTGGACACCAGGCACAATGGTAAGTACAGAAAATCCTGTAAGAGAAACAAAAGTAGGCCTTGGTGGAGCACCAGTTAACAGACACAGTACTTAGAGCCTCCTAGGCAATTAATTGAAGTTGTACCCAGCAGAGAAGCTCCCTACCCAAGAATGTCCTAATGAGATTGGGAGAATGGTACAAGACGATCAGCCATGTAAGCAAGTCCAAGCAGTGAGCCACTGCTGAGATAAGAATGGAATGTGCAATCCAGTTGAAAACTCGAGCATAATCTAATACAGAACTGTTTTGATAAATGAATAAAAGTCAGAAACCACACACCAGACATAGAACACAACGTGTCAAATGCGCTGGCACAGGCATAAAAGCCAGTTGGTAGGAGTACATTGAGGCTGAAGCCTCCAGATGATAAACCTGAGCTAGCTGTCACCAGCAACCAAGCTTACAGTTAATTTCTGAAACAAGATTAGCGATAGTGTTTCCATGCAGTTGGCACAGAAGCTTCTCAGATTACAGTGCCAACAACATACATTCACTAGAGCCAGCAATTACAAAAAAATTCTCCACCCCACCAGACCTTGAAGGACAGAGACCAACTTAGGTTTCTTCATTCTCATGAAGGGGAGAAGTTTCATTCAATAGTTCAAATCCCTACAGAAGCTACTTATTAATTCTGTGAGTTTTATGCATTATAAAATGATGGATAAAAATCAGAAGTATTTCATATAAAAATATATGTATATAATAGTTATTCTTATGAGACATCAAACTGATTACCATTTTGCCCATAAGTATGAGAATTGTTAGAGAAAATATGCTTGCTTTTAACCACTGTAGATCACTCATGGCACACACCTAAGGGCGACATAACAGCTGAAAGCAGCAACTGGGAACACCACTGTACAAAGTAGACAACTTGGGCTGCACATGCATCAAATGATTTATTAACACAACAAGGTCGAGGGGAATGGGGGGCTGGAGAAGAATTAAGTTTGATACCTGTTGTCTTCGCTTCTCTTCTTCAATAGCAGCTTTGGCTTCTGCCTCTTTTATCTGTTCAGACATACAAAGTGATAAGCAACTGTTATAAAAGCAGGTAAAACTTATTCTCTTACAGAGCCATAATTACTCTATATAGAGCAGTTCTCAGAAAAGTGAGCAAAACTTCCACTAACTGAGCTATGAGCTTACTCAGATTCTAAAACATTCTGTGAAAAAGCTCTATCAATTCATGTTTGAAAAACATGGAACATAAGAGATGCTACCATGTTACAAAACCAAACTTCTGACTAACTGGAAAATTCAACTAACAAATACAAAACCTGGGGAAAAAAAAGTTTATTCATTAATGCCAGGGAAAATTCCTTAAGAAATTCACTGAGAGCTTTCAGTAATTCAGTGCTCAATTCAGCACATTGTACACTGACAGGTAATTCCTACATATGTACATAATTTACACACGTACACACGCACTTCTTTCTAAGTAATTCAAATACACCCTGACTGCTAGAGCAGAAGGACAGCTCCACATTTGTACTGAATGACATACTGGATAATGCACACTCAAAATGCTTTAACGCCCTTGGCGTAATGCAAACTGTCAGTGTAATTACATTTGCTTCACCATCAGAAAGTTATATGGAAAATAAAACCTGATCATTCTATAGAACTCTTACGTGGCATTCAAGGCAGCAAATTAAATGCCAGAAATTACAAGGAAAAAGAATGGCACAGAAAATATTAAAATATAAACATACAATGCACTTGAATCGTAGTTCCTGCATTATTTTGATCCTACAATAACAAAAGGACGTGAAGCCTGAACATACATGAAGAACAATGGGATGGAGTGGCTCCTGCCTAGATAAGAGCTGCTTAACTTGAATTCATCAGGTAAAAAGCAGGTGATTGACGGGACATAAAATATTCTATTTCAGCTTTACACTCGGCTAAACCTAGAAATCAAGCGCCACATGATATATATGTCAAAAATTTATGGCAGCTGAAAAGGAATTGGACATACTAGCAAACTGAATATAGATGCATCAAAGCCATCAAACATTAAGACACCAGCTCTGTCTCTGAAATTCCCTCAGGCAGGGATCAGTACAGTGACAGCAGTAGCAGTATGCTGAGTCAGTGTATGTGTGTCTGCTGCTTGTGTGTGTTTCCTGGACCTTCAACTCTGTATCCACTTAACAGTACCTAAGTAAAACAGATCACAGAATTGTAGAATGTCCTAAGATGTAATAATATGATTGACAACTTGATATTAAAAACCATCTTGATCCCAATAATCAGTCTGTGTGTGTACATACATACATATATATATATATACCGTTGCCAATATCATAATTTGCATACTAAAAATGGTAATTAACCAAATAAGGTATGCACAGGTGGAATTTGTTCCAATCAGTTTACAACATAAGAGCTCTCAAAGACTAAGCAGAAGGCATACCAGCTCATGCTTTAGAACACAGCAGCTCAAGCAGTCAAGCATTATGCAAGCAGTTACATTTGTGGATTTTCAGATGACTTTTTAAAAACTGTTAAACCATATATGAAATATTATTAACAACTTCATTTAACCTAGACAATGGCAGAATCCCTCATCAGGAAAATGTACAAAGATCTTCTCAGTCATGCATACCTGAAATAGGAAAGTTTGGTTTGCAAAAAACTGCACCACTATCCTCCTGGTATTTCACTGCCATCTAATGGCAGAACACCAGTTCCAAAAGAAAAATCAGCCCATGAACATAGAATGAAGCAACAGAAGAGCTTCTTTTGTACACTGCTGTGGTCATATTTGTGTAAGATACACAGGTATAGCAGGCAGCTTAATTATTATAACCAGTGTGGAAAAAATAAATTTAGAACTACTTTGAGTAAAATCAACAGTAAACAACACTGAATTTCTCAGATGCACATGCCCACTGTGCCGTATATTAAGAGTTAATAATAAAACACACTTCATTCTTGGAAAAAATTTCATTTTGGATGGTCACTTTGCAAATGGTGCAAAAACTAAGCTCTCTTTGTATATATCTGCACTTTTAACAAAGCTATTTTTTCCAGTCTCAACACATTAAAAAGCAATTGACATAACAATATAATTTTGCAATGTGCATATAATAGAATATCATTCTAAAATGTCACTTGCAAGTCAACATAGGTTGCATCATACAAACCCAAAACAGAGAAATCCACATTCTTCTCTGAGAAATTAACACAAAGCTAGTTTATGCCAGAAAGTACATCTGTGGCACTGCTTATCATAGCAACCTGTAGTCATTTGCTTGTTGCATTAGAATATTCCTCCTAGTTGAAGGCAATGGCACAGGTAAAAAATAGGAAATATTATCTGCTGAAGTAAAACCGCAGCTGACACTGCACCCCATCGAAAAGTGCTCCTTTGTTGATGCAGTCTTCCATGAATTCACCCCACTTCAGTGCACTCCATGCCCTACAAACTCACTTCCACACTTTCACTAGAATGGTTTGTTATTGCTGGCTTTTCTATAAGTATATTCCAAGAATCTTAGTGTTCAAGCTGACTGCAAAGTTGTAGAATTTGGCTTATAGAGTACGTGCTAGAACTTGCCTGTCAATCCTGAAATTCTGAGCAGAAACAGACAGACGTTGTTTTTACACAGTGAGGTTTTAGATTGAATGCTTAATTACATGTACTATTAAGTTGATGAAAGTCAACCAATTCATGCACCACTTCCTCGTGTTTTCAAAAAAGGCCTATAAAAACAATGTGGATATTCTGTCTCTTTAGATGAGATTATGCAGCAGTTTCTTCACTTCAAACAAAACTACTGGAGAGCATTTATGTTTACAACAGGCTGAAAAGCACATGCAATTACTGAAAGCTCTCTATGCCTGAGGCAGACACCTAATACTGTGAGACAGCCAATTGTGTGTCACACAATTTAAAGATCACACTTAACCAATCTTCAAAGTAAAAGTAAGGCCTAAATGAAGTGAAGTGCTTCTATAGCTCTTATTAGCAGCAATGATTTTATGATTAGCACTACTTGGCTGAAGAGGAAAACTCCAGTTATAAGGTACATTAAAAATAAAGAAGAAATAGAGTTTTATCTTAACATAGTATTAACTAACTCAATGAAGTGCTATCTACAAGTAGTGCAATTCTCAAGAATAAGCCAGATTCAATAGTCCAAAAATTAAATGTGCAATTAAACCGTATACTGACTTACATCACATTTCTTGCTGTTATCATCTTGAAAAATAATGATCTGCTTGTTTTTTCCAACTTTTCTTAAGGCAACAAGGATAAATTATAACTAAAATGGATACACTACCTCAGACGCCTTCCGTTTCATTTCCTTGCATAAAGCATCACACTCCAGTGAAACTTGGTCTTCTTGTATCTTGCTGCACTGTACTTCCTGTTAAGTATAAATTGAGTTGTTTGTAATTCATTTCCCTACATAAAAATTGAATTATAATGTTCATTTCGTTAAGAAAATTATAAAACATTCTTATTTGGCATAATTACAGAATGAAGCTAATCAATAAATATTATTTGAAACCGTTATTGTATTCAGGCATCCTTTTCTATTTTCCTTCTTTCTGATAAGCTCCTGAAAGCAAGAATAAATCAATACATCAGTTTAATTTTTCTTGTCTTTTTTTTCCACTTGTTTATTTACGACAAAGCAATATAACCTTGTGAACTCTGTTAAAAAAGATACCATGCAGAGTAACTAAAAAGTAACTCTTATGTAACTTCATACCAATTCTCACAACTGGCTGAGATTACAGGGCAAGGTCTGGTCATGGGAAGATCTCCTTTACTTCCTCTCCTTCCTCCCCCTTACATTGAAGGCCAAAAAAACAAAAACAAAAAACAAAACAAAACAAAACAAAACAAAAGAGAATACTACCACAGACAGAAAGTTGTTATTTATACTACTAGCCTATGAAGAATTTTGTCAGGAAAGCACAGTAACATAACCAGAAGTTATTCTGGTTTTCATAACACTGACGATATTTAGTGCAAGTTTTCAATTGTCGTAATATATAACAAAATCCAAAAACTGACTTTCTGTCAGAGCAATTCAAGCAGGTTAAGAAAAACCACCTGCCTAGATGGTTAAGAATATGGTCCACTACTATGGCTACAAATTCAAGTGATTTATATGAGCTTGTATGTTTACATACATAGCCTCATGATGCAACAGTTAACTTCAACACCAGAAAAAGAAGAAAAAATCCTCCCGTTCTGCACTCAAATTATGAACCCCTACATTTGATATTAGTTGTGATTGTTCAGATGAGGCATGTTTATAGGGAGCTTGGAATAAGTGTCCTACCAACTACACCAGTAGTATATACAGACAGAAGACTAGTACTTCCGTAGAGGAGAATTCAACTGTAAATATTAGATACTGAATTCTGTTTCTCCTTATCTTCAAGATCACATGGAAGGCCACAGGCACAAAGAGCAAATATAGAGGTACACTATCCTATCCAAAAAGCTAAGAAAGAAGTTCACTATCTGCTCTAAGCAAATATGCATAAGGAACTTCTGGAGTGAACAGATATATTCACTGGCAAGGGCAGATGCGTAAGACAAACTTTAAAAAATATCATCTTTTACACTACAGAAATGGGCCAGATTTCATAGCTGCAACTAATACATGGTCCAATTATCAGTGGCTTATTGGTTCTATCATCATTTACCCTCTATACTACAGTTCTCTATACAAACAAGAGCATGAATTTGGGGCTTGATCTGGAAACAGTGAGATGATATTTAAGGTGGGGATAGTTTTTAATTCTCTTTCTGAAGGGAAACACCATTTCATTAGGAATCAGAAGGATCACTTCATGGCTATTTAAATGAGTGGCTATTTATTCTTTAAACAAGAACTAATAATCACTCATAACAACCTCTCCACCTTATTATAATCAAATTTACAAGACTAAAAAAAAAATTAACTGTTATCAGATTTAAAGAACATAAAACTTTCAGAATAGCAGATTCGGAATGTTCCATTTCTGGCCAGTCTACAAGCGAAAAAGTGAGCATCCTAAAAATTAATTTCACTGCTTCTTGCTACCACACTTTAGTTGGACATCCACATAAACACTGAACACATCCTGAGACAATAAAGTCTGAGCTGGTCTAAACACAAATAGCATACAGTGTCAGAACTCAACAGAAGATGGTATCACATTTCGCTTTTCCAAAAACATTATGAATATTAAGGACAGTAACAACTAGATGTAACAGAGCTGTCATGGAAATACCCATTTTCCTTATTCAACTAAGACTGGCATAAGAAGCAGGCATACTTTTTAACAGGTATATAGAATAGAATCATAATTGATTAATTAAGGTTGGAGAAGACCTCAAAGATCAAGTCCAACTGTCAACCTGTATCTTATGGAGGAAGAAGCAGAAGTACAAATAAATACTCAACCAATGATATTATTGATTTCACGGAATACAGCACTGAAAGACTGAAATTAATAAGAGCACTTAGTCACAACAAAATAATTTATCCACAGCAAAAGTCAACATTTCTTTGTACCATGGATCACTTGTAAATAAATAAAAGCTCACTATCCATAAGCAGAGACTGTTCAATCTGAAGCACTCACTGTGGGTATTACCATCCTTTCCCTTGAACATGCCCCCTGCAACATTCTGGATTGGAGAAGACATTTCTTGGAGAAGCTAAGAACTCTGGTGAAACTACAGTCTCTGTGGAAAGCTCAGAAGTAAACTGGTTCTTGAAAATAATTTAAGCATACTTTATTTAAGCCAGATAGTGATTTTTTCATTAAGTTATTAACACTTGCCAAGAGTTCCCATAAGCCTCTGTTCTTCCCCTCATAATACTTGATAGCCATAACAAGCTTTGTCCTTTTTCTCTATTAAAAGCTAAGGATGCTGATGTGTCTGTTTGCTTTAAGGGCTGCGGACAAACAAAACCAAAAATGTCAATTAGGGATTCAAAACATCTGTGATTGTTCCAATTTATGTAATTGTAAACTTCCTCCTTATCATTAGGAAAATGTGCTTTGACTTCTTAAATCACTCCGGATCATCTGATTATTTTCCTAATGGAAGTATAAAAATTGAAGTGTGCTTGAAGATAAAGATATTGTGAGCCTGGTAGCTAACATGTTTCAAAATAAATTTTATGTTCCTTAGCAAATATTTTCACTGTTCCACCCAGACAGTCAGCTGCTACTATTGCTACTATTGCTACTATTGCTCTGCTGAAGTAACTGATTCTGTTCCAATCTGCACCAGAGACAATTCATGTTCACAAGCCTAGGAACATACAAAGAAAATACATCATTCTCAGAACTGTAACTTCAAAACTTACCTTTTTCAGTCTCTTACAAGGACACCTGAGTTTAACCTTCTGGCTGCAGTTCAGAGGACAATCGCCTGAATGGCAAATCTCTTTACACCGGTGACCACAAGGCAGCTACAAACAGTAAAAGAAGAAATACCCTCAACAATAAATAACTATAATTACATGCAATCTATTAACTAGCTTTATTTCAGACACAGCAGCTAAACAGAAAACTCATTCAGCTTATCAGATTTGTTCTACTTGCAAAATTTGAAAGGAAAAAGTCAACTTATTTCACTATTTCACAGTTTTTCAGTTCACATAGAATTATTTCTTTTATTGGGACAGCTTGATCAAAAACCAGTTTTTTCTTTCAAATGTAACAGTAACAGTAACAGTCATCTCCACAATGACTCAGGACTACCCTAACTATCTGTATGCTAGCGGAATAAAAGTAGGTGAGGTGAGAAGAAACTGAGAACTGAAATGAAGTGTGTTGTGACTCAGCCTGACCTACATATTGCTAACAAGAGGGCAGAATTAGAAGCAAAAATACTACAAAACTAGGTGCTATGTGCAAGAACCTTATGAACTATGCAAGAGTCAAATACAATCCACCAATATACTTACATCTGAATTAATTTCACAAAATCCTAAATTTCTGCATTTGGTAAATGCTGTTTTTGACATCTGATAAATAGCTTTGTTTTGTTTTGTTTTTAACTGTCAGTGAAATTTTTTAACACTTGCACTGAAACTATTATTATTCATTACTGTATTAAGAACTCAGATAGTAATTTAAATATGCTGCAGCCTCTTAGGAATGCAACAGCATTCCCAGAATGTTCGATATTAAAAAAAAAAAAAAAAAATTCACAGGAGTAAAACAAGTTTTCTTCCACTGGCTTTTAGGAGCTCAACTGACCTTGCTCAGCTCCCATACAAAATCTTCACAATGATCATTTTTTCATTTTTAATTACATAAATCAATACTGTTCAATACTGTTGATAACCAAAGGTGATAATTCATGAAATATACCCAACTGATTCATTTCTAAAGGTAGGTTTAAATAATAAAATTATTGAAAATTATATTAGAGGCTGGCTTTTTTTTTTTTTTTTTTTTTTTAATAAAAAATGGGATTTCAACTGTTAACTGCAACCTAGCGATTAGCACAGCTTGGAAAATGCTATAATGTCTGCAGCTTTAAAATACGTATTTTTAAAATTTATTAGTAATTGAAGAGCTTCATATGCCACATCACCTGTTCCACAAGAATGAGAACACTAAATATATATATACACATATGCATATATATAATAAAATGCAGGTGTATGCACTTTTTGTTGATGAGTAAATTTGGATTCTTAGAAGTACAGCACAGCTCAGTAAACTTCAAAGCAAGAAAACCATACATAAAATAGAACATATAACTTTCCAGCTTGAAATCACAGAACAAGTATATCTGTTTTCATGTCAGTCCCAGTGACTTACTACACTGACAGATATTCTACAGGTTGGGCATTGTGCTCTCAGTCACTGTCCCAGAATATTCCACACAGTACCAGGAGGAATGTCTCAGTCACTGAGTCCAAGGCCCCCACTACAATCCCTGTATGACTGCATCACTCCTTGTTGAGTCTGGAGTGTTGCATCACTCCAGAAGGAGTTGGGGGGAACACACTGGACCACCACAGAGGCTTTTTCAGGATCCCACTTTAAGAGGCAAGTGCTTTTTCTTTCATTTACATTTATTTTATCCAGCCATTAGCTCTTATCCTCAAACTGAAATACTTATCTACTGTCCTTTCATAACAGGCTCTTTAATCCCATAATATTCCCTTCATTGAATTCCATGCAGCTTTAATCAATGTTTCTTGAACATAGTAGCCAGAACTGCAAGCAATATTTCAGCTGGAATAACATACAATGCCTTAATTGCAGCTTATTCTTAACAGAATATCTTTCCCTATACATCTTCCTCTCTCGTGCTTTTCTCTTCAATTACTCATGATGTGACAATAAGAATTTCTGCTGTCTCCAGGAGGCTTATTATTGGTCTTGACACGCATAGTCTTTCTGTTTTTTCAGTATCTGAATCATGTCCCAAATGCCTGTGTTCTGCTGCACATGCATTTCCTCGGCTGTCATCTATTCACAACACACCACAAATGTTCATAAGAAAATCCCAATGAGCTTCTGGTGCCAAGTCATTACCAAAACCAGCGCACGAATAACCCTCAGTTTGAGCCCTGGGAAAATCCCCTTATTGCCAACATTGCTCACTCCAACCACTCATGTAGGAATTTTTGTTGTGTCTTACAAATTTCTCAGGTGATTGCTTAAAAAAAAAAAAAAAATCATGAACCACAAGCAGTTGTTGTTTCCTTCAGTAAACCCTAATCTTGGCATCGATCCTCTCAGCTTTACATGAATTAGCTGCCTACTACCTGGCACAGCCCAACTGTGCCCAACTGAAGCATGTAAGGAACCTCATCTCTTCTCTTTGTCTGGAGGAAAAAAGAAATTGGTCATACTGTCAAAGAGGAAATTCGGTTTTGTCTAGCAGAACCAATCACCTGCAAATCTACTTGAACTCTATCTCATTTTCAAAACATGGGTTAGAAGCTCATGATTAAGCCTTGTACATGCTGAAGTCAGAGTACAGACCACGGACACAGAGTCCTAACATGAATGCTGCTCCACACAGCCTCTGCACAGTAAGGGAGACAGACTCCTTCTGCCCCCCTGCCCAACAGCATTACACACTGAAACAGCTATGAAGTCTCATCTGCCAGACATCCTAAACTAGAACCTACCATTTCAGATTCCTCTTCCATACTCATTAGGCACATTTTCAGTAACCATGTCAAAGCCCAAACAAACAGTTTTATAACTCACATGTCAGAGCTGCAAATTCTAGATAATCTCCGTGTGCTACTACAGTAGAAATTTTCATGTTACATACCACCAGAGCACAGCACAGGAATATACTTAATCCAATACTGAAATCATATTTGCTCATCTAGAGCATACCGTCACACAGTTCACACTCTGAAGGATGCAGGACAAGAATGATGCTGACAGTTTCAGTTGCTTCTCACCCCCTCCAATGCAAACACAACATATAAAATCAAGGGAAGCAGTCTGATGAGTGGTAAAACAACACCCCCCTCAGCTAAGAGAACAGAAGCAATCCTACCACTTCCACCAGATAAATGCTGTAGTTGGAAGGGAGGAGTTTTTGTCCTTTTTTTTTTTTTTTTTTTTTTTTTGCAAACGTTGAGCTATTATATAGTGCTAAAATATAATGTGTGTATCCCGTTAGATCTTAATACACACATAAGAACCACCCCACTCTTGAGCAGCTGTCTCAAAAATTATAAACAAAAGTTGAGTTTATCATTTCCAACCCACTCAGCAGTTTTAAGTGCAGCTCTGCTCTCAAAGCTTTGTGAAAACCTCTGCTGCTTAAGCTAGACGTGGAAGAGAACGTGCTTATGATAGAAGCAAATCTTCTGTTGCACAGAAACAACAAAATGTAATGGAATACTGTGGGGAAGTTCAACCTCTACTGCCATCCCACTAATATCTGGCCCTGATGTCGTGGGCCAACATAATAAAATAGGAGGCATTATCTTCAGAGCAGCCCTCGTAGATGTATTGCAATGGGGTCCCATGTTTCACATTAAGACAATAGCAGAGTGCACAGTAAAAGCACAAAGTACTGTTACTTTGTTGAAAAATTAGTAATTACACAGAGCAAAGAAAAATGTGTTAAACAGACCCACAAATACTGGTAACGGATATGTAAACAATGGAAACTATGACTGTTAAAACTTGCATTTAAGATCTGTTCCAAAACATCTGCTAACATGATCACAAGAATTTAATCACCACTGATTAAAAAAAAAAGTTAAGTTTCCTTCAATGGGACATTTAGCTATTGCTATCAAACAAAAAAGCAAAGAACTTTTTAATTAAAGCTTCCCATCCAACAGCTGTAGCAATATCAAAGACTTTGCTTCTCCCTAAAGCAGATAGGAAATACGAGCTGTACCGCACAATATTTGAAGTCTTTTTTAATAGCTTTCTATTACCACATCCAAAACAAAAGCATGAAGCCTGGCAAGACTTTTCAATTCCTGTTTTACTGTCTTGGAAAAAGTACAACTGATTTTCATGATGCTTCGAAGAAGCACACTACCTGCAATTCAAATATGGAAGCATACTATTTTCCACAGTTTCCATTAACCAAAAAAGACAAACATTTCAAAACTAAGACTTTAGTAGAATACTGTGTTCTACTGAACCTAAACTGCACTGTGCTGAACTTGGAGGAGTTACAGAATACACTGATTTTTAACAGACATTAGTTTCACTGAGTTCTTCCGGTAAACCAAGTTCAGATTCTGACATTGAAAAGGAAATTGTCATAAACACTAACCTGGTATTTACTTTCAGGCTGCTAAGATAACAGAAAAGCTTTTCAGATTTGGTGTTGAGGGAACAATTTCTTTAGACAAAAAAAATTAAGAACAAAGGTTATGAAAACAGATTGGAGAAAGTAGGAGGAACTGAAAAACAACGATAGGAACTGTTTGAAGCAAGACTGTACTAGCACATTTCAAGAAAACTACTAAGATATAGAAGTAGAAACACAGGAAGGGAACAGTATGCATTTTTATATAACTGATTACACTACAAAATTTTTCACGTAGATGAAACTACATAAATCCATATCTACAGGAATGAGAATTTTAAGAGTTAAGCAAAAGTGTTATCCAACTAAAACAGATTCTGTTGTCCCAAGTTTTCTGTTCACATCCCACTGATTTCAGTTCTAAAAGGATCCGGTTCTACAGACAATGCAATTCTGAACTGCAAACTCAAATTCAATAGTACTACTGGATGGATTTTAAACCTCAGACCGAGTCTCAGGAACACGTCCAGAAAAATCACAACAGTTACATTAATCAAGGTCAAAGATGAGATATGGAAAAAAATCTTTGAAGAGAACCTGAAGTGCAGGAACACACAGTTCATGTTAAGAGATTAGAAGTACTATTGAAAATAAAGAGGAGGAAGTGTTGCAGCAAATAAAACCAGAGTAACAGAGAGGGAAATGGAAGGACAAAAGTAAGAGGTAAAGAGACAAAGAAATAATATCCTAAAATGCTCCCCTGTCGGGGAGAGAATTTTCAGACATCCAGATGAGACAACTGTGACAGACACATTCATTTACTCATGCAAGACACAAAAAGTATGAGCAAAATGAAGACATCTCAAAGACAAGGGTAAAAAGTAGAAGATGCAAGTAGGCATGCATCAAAGAGCTCAGAATTTCTATTGGGCTTTCACTGATCTGTTAACCTTGTCTGAAAAACAGAGACTCTTAGGAAGCAGGCAGGAATACTGTCAGTTCTGCAAGTTACTCAAAACCAGAAAGTCTATCTAGTAAAAGATAGGACACTTCTGAAACCAGAAAATAATGCGATGAAAGTTATGAACCTACATCTACTCAGTTGAGACAGAAATCAGACAAGGTAAGACAACAGATCTCAGACTAGAGGACGCCACAGGCAAACCAGCATAGCAGAACAAAATGCAACCAGTGGAGGACGAGCTGAACCAAATTACTTCTGAGTGCCAATTACATACCACTAGAGACAAAGTACAAGGCCAAAATAGAGTAAGAAAGCAATTAACAAGTATGGGATTAAGTATTTTCAATGCTTTGAAAATATGCACAAGCCTTTTCTTTATTGCAAGGAAGCAGATTTTCTGAGAAATTCTGAAGTGTTTAGCAGTGGAAACACTTTCCAAAATATCCCTGACTATTCAAGTTTTTCCACTCTGTAAATTTTCCAGTTCTACAGTAGGGAAACAGAGTGAAGAAAGGGCTATCACCCCTATCACAACTAATGACAACTAAAGAACAAAGACACAATAGTAAGTAATATATAGATTTTTGAAAATGCACAAACAGCACAGAATAACAGCACTGGGAGGGACTAGAAAGAAGTCATTTCACCTGTCCCGTATGTCTTAAAGCAATAAAATCCATAATTGAACTAACCCCAATACACGCCTAAGCTGCTACTGATGAAAATTCTGCAGCTTTTCCAAACTATTCTTCCCATTCTCTACAAGCTTTACTACTCAAAGACAGTAATTAACATGAATCTTCCTAATGATACAGCCACTAGTTCATAGTCTGTCATATAACAAGGATATTATTCTTTACAGCAACCCTTCATACAGTCAGGTACAGTAAAGCAATTAACTCCCTTGTCTTAAGCATCACACTACTTACCATGTTTCACTAGTGCACTCAGGCATTAAGAATTCATTTTACTTAGGTCCCAAATGCTTTTTCAAGTTTTTTTGTTTGTTTGTTTCCTAAAAATGTTGTGCAGACAGTGATCACTAACCCTACACAAGAAAAATCACAAATACAGTCCTTCGTTTTTGTCCCAACCAAAGAATCTCCTGTTATTCTGAGAACAGATATTCAAGGTCAGTTTTCAACCACATAAAAGGACATACTCTTTCTCATTCAACCTCACCAGCTTCAAGCTTCAGCTGTCAAGCCATGAATGAAGTATTCATTGATATACCTCTGGTAGAATCTTAAGTTCTTTATTGTGAAAGTGGTGAGGTGCTGGAACAGGCTGCCCAGAGAGGTTGAGGATGCCTCATCCTTAAAGGTGTTCAAGGCCTGCTTGGATGGGGCCCTGGGCAGCCTGGTCTAATATTAAATGGGGAGGTTGGTGGCCCTGCATGCGGCAGGGGCGTTGGAGATTCATGATCTTTGAGGTCCCTTCTAACCCTGGCCACTCTGTGATTCTGTGAATCAAAAAATCATTAAGGTTGGAAAAGATCTCTAAGACCAAGTCCAACCATCAACCTATCGCCACCACACCAACTATACCACATCCCTAATTATCACATCTCCACAGTTTTTGAATTGAACTCCAGAGTTCTTGATCCTCTGATACAACCTTCCAATTTGAGAGCTAGACATTAATAACTGTCCTACAGGTACAGTTCACAAACTACCCTTTGCATCTATCATTTAGCACATTCATTCAGATTAACCTTCTTTAGCTTGCTTGCCCTATGAAACTGTATAAAAACACTACATAAAGCTTGCAAGCCACCAGACATTCATCAAATCAAATATTTATTTGTTAACACGGCTTACCTGTTTTGGACACTGATTTTTGCAGGAAGTAAGAAGATCTTTTTCTTTTACATCTGCGCTCGTTAGTTTTCTATAGAAGAAAAGATGTATTTGTGGTAAATTCCAAATTTAGAAAAAAGAGGAAAAAAAAAACCAGGAGTCAATGCAATTAGGAATGTATTTTAAGTGTATCCCATTGCAAAGAGAAACGGAGTCATTTGTCCATATCCCATGGGACTAATATAAATGACACTAGGTCTCTATCAGACAAAAACACATAAATTAAGAGGATTTACAGTACTTTAAAGAGAACACAAAAAAAACCGTATGTGCGTGGGATGAATGTTTTTGGAGCAACAAGCATACAGAGGATACTGTTCAAACCCACACTTCCAATTTATATCCAGTAAAGCTTATCTTCCCCCACTACCCACACACTCATAAATAATTAAAAAGGAGCACAAATGATTACTAAGATGTTTTCCAACTAAAACAGATAGGGTTTGAAGGACATTTTGTTTCAGAAATCCACATTTTTCTAAGAGTTTTAGCTGTAAGATCTTTTACAATAGCTACATTAATTCTAATTCTTGTTACAAAATTCTTCTTTATTTACAGTAATAAAAGAACTGCAGATAGATTAAAAACATCATATAAGATTACTATGTACTTGCATAACTCAAAGTATTACCTTATTATTAAAGCATTAAGATCAATTCTGCTCATGAGAACAGAATAACAAGTAGTTATTTTAGCAGTAATACTAAATAAAAACACCGGAAAGATTTAAATATAAGAACAACGCAATATATTACAAATTATAACCTTGAAAAGATGTTTTATAACTTGCCATGGGAGTATCTCCCATCCCCAGACATTTCAAATGGTTTCCAAACAGAAGCATTCCAATGAAAAGTTGGGTTCAGTTCTGACACTTACAAGCATTCAATATATAGTACTGACAGTTTGCAGTGACACTTTATTTTAAGCATCTGGAGACATGATGGACAATCCCCAGGATGACAGGGTAAAACACATCGGTGAGGACAGCCCAATGGCCGTGGCTTGGTACACTCCTCTTCACACTGCAAACATTCTGGACCTGCCTAACAAAATAAAAACAAAGTAAGTGGCACTAAAGAAAGTGCCAAACGTTTGTTTACTAGATGCCACTAACAAGCTTTTAGACAGAAGAAAGAGTTGGGGAGTTGGGGCATTTTTTCCCATCGAACTCAGCTATTCAGTAACTTATCCCTCAAGCAAAATATTAAAATGTGTTTTCTTTTTCTTTTAAAGAAATGTCAGTGTATATGGGACAAAAAGAGCTCTACTTTGTCTCTTAGACATGAAAGAACCTCTGAATAATAGTGTTTTGGAAAAGAGCCATGAAGTCTGTTCATTTTCTATGGAAAACTATTAGAAAAAGAATTTCATATTCAGAACTAACTCTTCCCACCCAACGTGTTATTGTAGTACTTCAGTCATGATACACTGCTCTACAATACAAGGGTGTGGAGGTTTAAGAAGCAAAATAATTCAATTTCCCTGCATGTATGATTGTTCATGTAGTCCTCCCAGAAAATATTTGATGAACATTAAGGTAAAATATGTTTCATTCCTACTTGTTCCTATCCCAATAACTTAGACAGAACTCCAATTTGGAAATATGCACAGATAAAATCAATGTGATTTAATAACTGAACCCATTCAGCACAGTATTCAAAACACACACAACCACATTCAAATGCTCAGTTTCACATAGAACCAACCAAAGTAAAGCCAATTTACCCAAGATGAGGCTACACAATGCTTCTGCAAAAGAACTAAATCATAAAATCATCAAGGTTGGAAAAGACCTCCAGGAACACCCAGTCCAACTGTTAACCCATCAAACCATGCTCACTAAAGCACATCCCTCACTGCCACACCTGCACAGTTCTTGAACACCCTCAGGGACAGTGACTCCACCAACCCTGGGCAGCCTGTTGCAGTGCTTGACCACTCTTCTGAGAAGAAATTTTTCCTTATGTTCAACTTGAACCTTTCCTGGCACATCCTGACGCCATTACCTCTTGTATGATCACTAGTCACCTGAGAAAAGAAGCTGAACACTATCTCTCTACAATCTCCTTTGAGGTAGTTGTAGAGAGCAACAAGATCTATCCTGAGCTTCCTTTTCTTCAGACTGAACAGTCCCAGTTCTCTCAGCCACTCCTCATGCAACTTGCATTCAGGCTCTTCAAAAGTTTCGTTGCCCTTCTCTGGACGTGCTCCAAGGTCTCAATGTCTTCTGTGTACTGAGGGGCCCAAAACTGAACAGAGTACTCGAGGTGCAGCCTCATCACTGCCAAGCACAGAGGGACGATCACTTTCCTAAGCCTGCTGGCTGCGCTACTTCTGATAGAAACCAGAATGCCAGTGGCCTCATGGGCCACTTGCTGGCTCACCTTCAGCCAGCTGCCCACCAGAACCTCCACAGATCCTTTTGCACCACACAGCTTTCCAAGCCTGTAGCACTGTATGAGGCTGTTGTGACCAACGTGCAAGACCCAGCACTTGGTCTCTTTTTGAACCTCACACAATCAGCCTTATCCCACGGATCTAACCATTGTTTTATGCTGTTTAATACAAGGGCATAAGGATTTAAGTTTTAAATATTTTTCCTCTTATTTTCTTCCACTTACAGTTGAACAATCTTTGCTGCAGAAGTTTAAAAAGGAAACTTTCTACAATGATCATCTTCAAAACACATCGTGCCTAAATCAATACCTAGGAAGATAGCAGCAAATGAAAGCATTTTTAGATTTGTGACAAGAAACGTAGCAAGCTGTGTGTAAATGCAAACAGCTGGCCTTTCTACTGCATTTTCTAACAGGCAGAAAAAAATCTTAATTCCAGACAAAAATAATTACACACACCAGCAAGAAATTTAAACAGCCCTTTTCTGAATACATTTGCCATTTAGTCTATTAAAACAACAGAAGTTTTAAGATATCAAGAACAACTGGAGTTCGTTCAAAGAAAATTGAGAAATGAGATCTTATTCAGATTTCATATGTACATAAGCATCCCTTTTTTGAGATTGCATTGCCTCATCCAAAATGGAGCCAGGCATAACCTGACCCATACATACCTCAATTGGTTAAACTGCAGGAATAAGCAGACACTCTCTTACACTCATAACTAGAGATCTTAGAGTGCTGTCACTCTTGGTATTTATTGTTGTCATTCTATTGCTGGACTTTGTTGGTCCACAACAGCTTGCCCTAACAGCTCAAACTCCTCAGACAAAAAGTCTGCAATCATTAATTAAATACTATCATAACTGCACTATAATTAGTTATCAGATAAACAACACCTCTTCTAAGACTCAAATTCAGAAATTAATAATCCTATTAAAGTTCACTGGAACAGGCTGCCCAGGGAGGTTGTGGAGTCTCCTTCTCTGGAGATGTTCAAGACCTGCCTGGATGCCTACCTGTGTGACCTGGTGTAGGGAACCTGCTTTGGCAGGGGGGTTGGACTCGATGATCTCTGGAGGTCCTTCCAACCCCTACAATTCTGTGATTCAAATACAATAAGCTAAAATATAATAGATATGTTTTCACAGAATCACAGAATGGTTTTGTATTCTATTGAATGCTTGCTCAGTTTTCTAGATGACTAGAGGTGATGCTGTTTTGTTTTTTTAATTAATGCTTTAAAAGCTTAAAAAGTCTTTTTCCTCCAAACTATGACTCTCTCAAACCATAAGCTATGTGCTCTTGACTGATCAAAACTACAGCAACTTTCATCTTTGCATTTTCATTTGTTTTACAACATCATTTTCAGCAACTAAGATCTATAGCTCATAAGTGACAGTTTCTAGAAGAAATTGATAAACATGAATATATCGCTCCAGTGATTCAGAAAGTCTTTGCCTGCTCTGCAATCTGTGCTCTCTGCCACAGATGTCAGACCTTCTCAACCCATATCCAGCTCTTCTCAGTAAGCAGCTTTCCCAGTAGACTGAAAGTGTGTTTGCTCAGAGGCATTATCAGTAGGTTGTTAAAACAAAGCAACATAACATTAACCTACAAAAAACAAAATGTGCAGCATTTATGAAATACATAATACTGTCCCAGTTTTGTTGTCTAAGGAGTACAGACTAGTAACTGTCACAACATCAGTGGGAATAGAGCACACATATATCAGTTTCCAGTGGAATCTGTAATAGATCTATGTGTTCGAGCAGCAAATTCTTTATTTTCCAGTTAAAACTGAAGACAGTATTTAAAACAAAGTTAAAGCAAAAGAGAAATCAACCTACCTTCTTTCCATCTGCATTACTGCTGATTTTAGTAACATGATGACATTCCTTCATACAAGTGTGATTCTGACAACTAAGAAGTCGCCCACAAAATCTTTTACATGAGTAGGGACCTGCAGAGTGACACGGTAATGGACTAACCTGGAAGATAAAAATATAAGATTACTATAAGTAGGTAACTTTGTATCTATCTGTTTATATTTATAGGCAGATAGCATGTGCATGTGTATATAAGATTGTACATGTATACTGTGTCATGTGTGTATGAACATTTATATACAACACACACCACCATTAGAGAAACTTTTGTTCTTAAGTATTTTGCAAAAGAACAAAATCAGCAGAAAGCAATTGACTTTATTTTTTTTAATATATATACACAGACACTTCAGGCTCTCATCCCTACAATCACACATTTATTTTATGCTGATTAATTACTTAATTAATTAATTGGTAAAAAAAACCTTGCTAACTTTCACAAACTAGCTCCCTTCTTTCCCATCTCCTTTTCCTTTTCTAAACAGACTACTACAATCTTAAACCCCATAGTGCCATTTAGTCCTTCTTTCTGGTTTACAACCGTGTCCACCAGGAAAGGTTCCCAAAATGCTCTATATTTATTACAAAAGCTGTCTATAGTTTGTTATAGTTTGTTTCCATGGGGCTAATTGTGTTATGGTCATCACAGATGCAAAACATTCTTACAGTTTTACCTTTAACTTCCACTGGTAATGAAATAGATTGTTAGCTAACCTTGTTAACTAAGTTACTTCCCTGAAGCTGAATGGTAAAAGTACCTTCCAATATAGAAAATATTAAAGGAAACTCACTCATTTCTATTTTTCTACCATTACATAACATTCACATGGGAAAAAAAAAATGTTTCTCTGTCACAAAATCCATTTTTTAAAAAATCGTGATCACTATACAGAGAAAAAGAGAAACTATTTCTGATGTTACCACGAAACAGGCTGATGTGACATAATTCACTTTGACTGTGATTTTATGTTATGGCTTTAGTTGACTGAATAGCTTCACTCTGCACCCCTTCTTTTTCTCTCTTCCAACTCTACAATCCTAATTGCACTCTTCTACCACTTACTTTGAACAAGCTCTACTACACATCTGTCTTTAGAGCAAAACAATGCAGCTAATTAAAATGGAAGAAAATAAATTGACAGAAAAACAAGTTATTTTATTTTGCGAGTCTCACAAGATGCTTGGCCATACAAGCAGGTGAGTAAGGTAAAAGAAAATGGAAGCATATAAGTTAGGGTGAGGAACATTCTCCCTTCAGCAGTGTGCACATGCTGATTTCCTTCAATCCTAAGTAAAACTACACAAAGCAGGATTTGAATCCACTTGCTTATAGAAATCTTTTTTGATCCCATACCAGAGAAAAAAAAAAAAAGAAAAAAGACTGGATTTCACATTAAGCCATTGCAAAACAGAATTCATTCACAAAACTTCTGAATTCCTTCTCATCCTGACCCACAGAAAATCTGTGAACAGGAAGAATCCATATGAGAGACTGAACTCCAGAGGAAAAAAAGCAGGGGGCTTCTCTTACATCCTTATATGAGAACTGCAGCTCATTACACTGGCTAAGGCACTACTGCAGCTATGAAACATATCCGAATGCTGCCTGCCCCTACTGCCTCCTGCAAGCACACTACAGCTCAGTCCGTAATGGCTTTTGCTTTTGTTGGCCAAATGAGTAAAAGCCAGCAACAGGCCTAATGAAAGAGAGCCTAAAAGAGAGAATACTGCTGTGTGCAATGAACATACACTGATTAGCTGAGCTTGTATCATTTCTATTATCCTGCCCCTTCCCATTTCTCCATCTCCTTCCTCCTCCTCCCTCTCCTAGTCACTTCATTCCAGCAACAAGGTAAATAGTAAAAACGATGTTGGAAGGTAAAAGAAGAAAAGACAGTAAGGAGGCACCATTCTCTGTTCACTAAAGAATAAGAGCAAAGAAAAAAAAAGACATGACAGCTTTTAGAAGCTTTCCAGGACATTTTTCAAATGGAAAAAAAAACCATAACCAATAGATGCATCAGTTGAAATACAAAAATAAAAACCAAGCACAATACAGCAGACTAACAGTATTCCTCCTATAAATTATCCACACATACAAAAAAATCAGAATAATACAACACAGCATTACATTTCTACCAAAGAAAACACATACTCAACCCCCTCCCATCCCCCCAAAAAACAAGAAAATAAGTATTCTTTCTTCCTAAAAACAAAACCGATTTTCCAGTATGTTCTAAATACTCATCATAACCAAAACAAGAATATTTTCCTAAAACCTTCTGCGGGGACTTTAAAACTTTTCCATAAAAATAGATTTTGAATATAAACATCAACTCTCAGAATTCAATTTTAAAGAGACCACAGGTACGTTACTGCTATGAAATGTGAAAGTCAAAAATAAAAGTAAACCACCAAGTTTTATTTTGTGGTGGCAACAATTATGATGACAGGTGATTTTCACACCTACAAGTTCAATCAGAATTGGGTGCTGCTTTTAAGCACTTTGATTTATAAGAAAAAAGAATTAACAACTGCTCTAATTACATGTAAAGATACTTGAAATTGACACCATAAAAATACTTAAAAGAAAGCTGCAAGCTGTAGCCACAGAAAATCTTATTTTAGGCTAAATATCTTGTAGAATGGTACTTCAGTGAACACAAATTTGATAAAATTATGTTTCCTGAAAAGTAGTTTTAAGCCTGTTATCTCAAGTGATAAATCACTTTCCTAAATACATAAAGACATGTGAGTAGAACTAAATCTATCCCTTAAAATAAATTAAAATGTCAAAGAGAAATTAAAAAAGAAAAAAAAACTTCACTGATACAATGCAGCATCAACACTAGTTAAAATTATTGTCCAAGGGGAAATGTAAAGAAAATAAATTTGTACTAGTAATAGCATACAATTCCTAAACTGCTGGTATCCATTCTCTCTTCTATTCATTATCTGCAGGCATCTTGGTAAAGCACAAGGAGCCCTTGTAGACTGTTTCATCCTCAGCTAACTGCTTTTTCTACCTCACCCATTGCAGGCTGTATAACAATGGTCCAACAAAAGCAAATCATAGTGCAACAATGAATCCCCCTCTTCATAGGAAAACTTTCCTTGAGAAAACCATTACACTGCTCACCTGTGAAACTTTCAGATTTCCCTGTGAAAATCCCCTCAGGGGCTGGAAACTATTGCAATAGAGCAACTGTTCAGAAATCTATACAAACAATTTCTCCTTCTAGCAAAAGTAAATTACTTTGAGGTGAGAGTATTTGTTAAGAGCCAATGAGACCGTAAAACACTGAGCAAACACTATTGGTTTTGTGGGATTTTTTTCCTTCTTTTTAGAGATCTCAGAGCAACATTAAATGTTCAAGGCACTGAAAACACACTGTAAACACACTGAACTCACACAGTAATAAACAAGTCATTCTTTTCTTCTCCTGCTACCAAAGTCTCTAAGATTAGGACACTTAATTCCTCTCCAGAGGCTGCCAAACTTGAGCAGGAAAGAAACATTGCACTCTGTTGGCCAAAAGATGGAAAGTTCCATCTAATCTCAGTAAACATAAATTCCTTAAGTATAAACTCTGAGATTCCTCCTTATTTTTCTACAGTAAGCTGTAACAATACCATGACCCAAAGTCATGGTTTAACTGACTCTGCTAAGAGCATTATGCAACAGAGAGGGGATTTCCTTGTTCAGATATTTTGAAATAAGCAGTCATAAATACACTTTGAAATTTAAATCATTTTCTCTAATAAGAGAAGGGAGGTATATGAAGTTCACATCCTTGCAAATCTGAACAATTCCAAAACAGCTTACATTATCTACCTCACTTTATGTTGGGCTGATTGCACAAAGTTGTTTTCTTGTTTGTTTGTTTGTTTTGTTTTAATGCAAGGTCACTAAAGATAGGATGAGATTTATTATGATCTATCACAAGAGATGTCATTCATTCAAAATAAGATACAGTTGATATACCTGGAAGTTTTGCTGTGGAAAGCAAAAACATAAATCAGCTGTTCCAACTACAAACAAAAAGACATGATTGTTCCTTTCATGCAGTTCAAGAACATACTTTTCTTTGGCAACTAGCAAGCTGAAAAGCAGCTCTGTGGAAACTGTCTTCACACAGCATGTTTGGATCAATAAATGCATTGCACAAATAGACTGCTATTTTAACTTTGTTAAAAAAATCTGTGACATTGCCACCACATATTGTGCCACCATTACAACTCATACCAAAAGATCATTAAAGAAGATCAAAGAAGAAAAAAAGTGGGTATCTTGAATATTTAAAGTTTACTATTTTTTAGAAATTTTCACGAGATTAAAATAGAATTAGGTTTCCTATACTGGTATCAGCTGTGCTTTGATAGTGCATTACTTACCAGTAGAGGTTTTACCGAACCGAGGTGTAAATAGCAGTATTTTTTTAAGATTAATTTAGCAATTATCTTTTGAAAAATGAGAAAAACATGCTGATCTTCTATTCCTTGACTTTTAGAAATGATTGTGAATACTGACACTATTACTCAGGTTCAGTGTTTATTCTATTTTCTTATTATACTATGTAAGCCAGAACAGCCAATGACTTGATTTGAGATGGAGAAGCCTAAATCTCAAAAGGTAAGCTAATAATTCAACTGTGTTGTCTGACATTATCCATTTACGCTTAGATCAAATCACTTAAGAATTTTCTGGTACAGCACTATATTCTCTTTCCTTTTGAAATGAACACAAAGACACATCAGGTGCTGAGAAATTGAAGAAATAGAACAGGGAGAGAAGAAGAACTATACAATGAAGCGGGAAAGAAAACCACAGAACTACATAGTGAAGACAGAACAAATCAATTTAAACACTATTTGAACAAATATGCAATACACAAATAGCTTCATAAATATGAGGTTTCATTTCTGTCCAAGAACTCTAATTTTAAAAGGAACTAACACAACTCTGATAGGTAAGCCTTTGTGATGTTATTTCATTGGTTTTGAAACATGAAAAAAAGCTTCATAACATTTCTCCCTCAGTACTTTTTCTTGCAGATTGACAAAGCGAGATACACTTCATATTTTACTTAAAAAGCCAGTTTCCAGACTCACCTCATGCTGTCCAAGACACTCCCTGTTAAAAAAGAGAAAAAAAATTTAGAAAGCGTGTATTTCTTTAAGTAAATAAGTGATAGTGTCTTTCACAGGAAAGTAATACATTTTTTAAAGAAACAAAGTGCAATTCAGGCCAGTGCAGGCAACACATGGAGCTAAAAAAAAAAAAAAAGTAGGTCAAAACCTAATCTGCTTTTGAGCATGAACTAAAATAAAACGCCTATTTATTTATGTAGGTCAATGCCTTCACCTTTTCAACAATTTTTGCTATTATTTTATGATAGCAACTCCAGAATTTCTAATACAAAGCAACTACCTATAGCTACGTGAGGTCTTTAGTACAACAGGATATCAGCAAGAAGAATCAGACTTTTGTAGATCAAGGGACCCACACAGCAACCTTGCACTCAAGCTGGGATGTACTGGTACCAGATGAGCAATTACTTGCATGAAAAACTGGCAGGATCACCACGTTCAAATTGGCTGCATGCTACTTGAAAACCAATTACAAGTGGAATTCTTGTTAATTTGAGGATAGCAATGCCACTCAAAAGCATCTCGACAGACTGAAGGAATATTTTGTTAGGAAGTTCATGAAATACAAAGTTCTGCATCAGGGACTCCGTAGCACAGGAAATTTCTGTTATGCAACTTTCACAAAGAAAAAGAACATTATAGTTGCAACGATCTATCAGAAGAGTTTGGGTATTCCAGAATTAATGGTACCTAATACTAACAGAACTTCAATTTGCCAAGCACAATAAAACATAGAAATGCTATGTACCCAATACAATTCTTATTAGAAAATCAAATACAGCTTTCCCAGTATAGGTTCCTTCTCACTGAGCAAACTATCTTCTGGAAAAGTGCCTTTGAACTGAAGGAGGTGATTTTAAGATGGGAGCTCAAAAGGACTAAGAGATGTGCCCTACATAATGCATGATGTTACACAATGACCACTGCTGAACACCTACCTACACAACACTGTTCCTGAAGTAATGTACCCAAATACTCAAACCAAGCTGTCCAGAACTCTATATTTTTCACCTTTTGGGAACCTGGCTTTGAACTCTGAGCACAAGTATCAGGAGTACTGAGTAGGAATACTTTCCATTAGCATATAATAAATTATATGGAAGATCCATGCACTGAACAACCGAAAAACAAAACAGCAGTTAGTTATACAAAAAGTTACAATCTTTTTGATATATAAATAAACTAAAGAAGAAAGAAACTACATGGAAAAAATGGGTGTATGTCACTTAAAGACTACCAATTTGCAATGTCAGTCTTTGAGATTTTAATACTTTTCTTTTAATGCAGCATTGTATTAGAAACAACCACTTTTAATTTTCCTTCCATATAATAAGTACATACTACCAGAACTATTAAACTATCACCAATACTTCCAGGTTTATGAATGAGAATGTTGTTCACATAAGCTCACATCATCTGAAGAGAGCAGTATCTACATGTCCAAAACTTTGTTTTCTTTCTTTATTTATTTAATACTTACACAGGTATGGGAACTTCACAGGGTGGACACGGCAACACAGTCTGAATAAAAGCTGGCTCAGATGGCTGCTCCCAAGGACCTGCAAATTGATGCTAAGAGCAAAGTACAAAACATCATTGGAACCACGTGCTTAAACTTAAATAAACTAATTATCTAAAGAGATTCCAGTTCTAAAAAAAATAATAATAATTAAAAAAATCCACTTTCTAGTAATTTAAAAAACAAACAAAAAAATGAATAGAAAACCCAACACCACCTCCCCAGATAGAACAACAATTTCACCTTTACCATAGCAACAGATAAAAAAGGCCTGTGGCCCTACTGCTAAAAATAAAATGCAAAGCCAAAAACAAACAAACAAAAAAGAACAAAAAAGCAAGCATTTAATAGAGGAAAAAAAATATAAAAATATATATAGAAAAACTCCTACTAAAAGCTTGAAATCATCATACTGAAATTCACATCATATGTGAAGATGTCAAACAATTTCTTCTAATTTCTGCACACTTTGATGGTTTAGTAGATACCAATTAAACTTAATTTTTTCCTTCTCTCTTAAGAATTACCAATTGATCATACATGAAATTAAACATATGTAATGAAATTCCAGCCAGTAAAGTTCTTACAATTTCCTGAATTACCCTAACTGCTAAAGGCTGCCCAAGTACGTACATTACAAATGAGATTGCAACAAAGGAACTAGAATCACTTAGCTATTCAATTAAGCAGTATGAATACTTCTGTATTCAATTACTTATTCTGATTTCCAAAAGGCTTCAACAAAAGATTAAGGCCAAACAACTGTTTCTTATTCTTCAGCACACAAATAACACCCCATTTTTCACTAGTTACTTACAATGCCGGTTTGTTTCACAAGTGCTTCATCGTGGCAGGAAACAGGGCACAAATGACCGCACCTTAACGTCTTCTGGCAGGACTGACGACAGGGAGGACACCGGCCAAAGTGACAGTAGTGCTTCTCCTGGGTAGGGTGATGACAGGTAGGAGGGCGACTGAAGTAAAATGCAGAAATCAATATGGCAGCAGGGAATAAGACTCCACTGTCACTATGGCAATTATGGCTCAAATATAAGAATTAAAACAAATGCTGTTTTTAAAAATACGTTTAATTTTCGCTTTCCTCATGGTGAATATTATGGTAAAATTATACATGATTTCTAAGTGAAATTAAAGTCAAAGCTGGTTTTGCATATTACAGTTATTACAACCCAACTCAATTGCAAGCTAAGTAATCTTGCTGCAGCTCAGCAGAAAATACTGTTTTTGTTTTCACTGTTGAGATTTTACGTGAACTGCCTTCTGAAGGTACCAGAGATGACCTGAAGAAGGGAATGGATTACAGAGTCAAGGTTCAGTGGAGCAGAACCTCCCCGTAACGTGCTGCTCATGAAACCACAGCAGCTAAGAGTTGTCTTAAATGAAGAATCAGCACTTATCTCCCCATCCGCATAGTCAAGGATGCAGAAACTGACAAGCAATATAATTTTTACTTTTTAAACTGTTATATTTTACCACTTTCTTTGAAGGTATTTTAAATTCCGTGACGGAACTAGAAACATGCCCACTTTCTATACTGACCTGCACAGCTGTTTACATTTGGGAGGCTTGATGGTGCGCTCTCTGCCACAGGGCACTTTAATTACAGTTTTTCCACAATTGCATTTCACATCTACAGTCTCTGGACACGGATTACAACTACCTAAAATAAATACATTAACAGCATGATCACCTGATGGAACTGCCGATTATGAACAATGGTAATCAATGTAAGTCTGAATTTGCAGATGGTATCATTATCTTCCTCCAGTGATCTAAATAACAAATGGCTGTTAATTTATTTCTGCTTATTCAGTTAATTTATTTCAAATCCCTCTTGGGAAAGGCAATTTAATCATCGTAAAATAACTGTAATTATAATGTTGATTATGCTACCATTTGTTAACTGCTACCAAGTCTGAAACAATCCCACCCACTCATTTTATAAAAAGAAGCCAGCATCATTAGAACCCAACTGTTTGGACAACACAAAGCTTAATACTGTCACATACATCTCATTCTTATATATGTATGAAGTCATTTTTCTTCAGAATACAAAAGAAAAAAAGACATTGAAAAAATGGTAGGATGCTGTCTTGGACAATATTAAGAAATGTTCATCCTTTATATATAGTTAATGCTCTTTTGAAAAGATCCTCTTCATCTCTAAAGCAATTCATACTACTAATGCAATATATATATATTTTATTTTAGTGATAAAAATCACTAAAATATCTGTTTTTAAATCTAAAGCTCTCCCACACTATTTCTTCAAGTGCCAACTGTTGTTCCATTACTGAATGATCAACAGTAAGAATACGCATCTTAAAAAAGAGGGATTTTATCTTACTGACTATGTTGCACTCAAACTTTAAGGAAAACAATGCTTTGCAAGCATTATGAACAGCACAAGTTTTTAAGCAATTCTGACAGACAGCTGCTGAAGAAAAAAAGGTTGAAAGTACACAATCTTTATAAATGGAACTGTAATATATAATCAGCACATACAAGTAGGCGCTTTTATAAAATAAACAAGGAGTCTGAAGTTATGTTGCCCTGAGTGACTAGCACGCATACCATTTACTTACGATACACTTACAACTTGTACACTGCTAAATGCCAAGTGCTTATTATCAGCAGCTATCTCTCAGAAATTCTGAGAACAGGAACCTTTTCAAGGACCTGACCTGGCAAGCTATTTCTAGGAGGTACAGTATTTCCTTTAAAGTCAGTGGTCACTAATATATATTAGGTCACTGCTAACGTAATCTGGATTACAAACTGACTATAAAATATGCAGTCATAACTTTCAGGAGCAACAAAACCACTATTGAGGAGGAGGAAGAAACACACAAATATGTATTTTTAAAGTCAAACTTACTGCCTCCATTAGAAATACTTCCAAACGCTGTGACAATAAAGTATCACAAATTGTAATAGGCTAAAATTTGTTAGCACGCAGGAGTTAATCTTCTACATCTGATACTATAATTATTTGCTTCACTGGGTACAAATTCTCACAAAATCAACATCATTTGTTTATTTATTAGTTAAAATACTTTAAAGTATTTATTTCTTTATAATTTCTTCTAATAAGAATGTAACTATGAGAAATCATTAATGTCACTTCTAGCCAGGTAATAAGATGCAATCAACAACAAATATAAGCTAACTACTGAATTTAAGTTTATCCTGTTACACAGCGTTGGCTCCTTAAAGTTTTCCAACCAGGATTTTGTTCTGTTATTTAGTTACGATTTCTTCACTATGTTTTTGAGGGACCTTTCTACCCAAACCATTCTATGACTGTATCAACCAGCTCAAACTAATGCAGAAAAAAGGAACCAGTTTTTTCTTTTTTTTTCCTGACAGTTCAAGAAGGGAATGAACACAATTACTGGGGGGGGAAAGGTGAAACAAAAAACCTAGCAGCCTGTGGTAATAGATTTAATAGGATGTTAAATGGGACAACTAACATATTTACCTTTCATAATCCTCTTTAAGATTCACTACCACAAAAGCAAGATTGACTGAACAAGTTGTGAATTGTTTCCTGAGGCGCTGCAATTTATAGTTCAGAATAGCAAGGTAAATTATACAGGCTATTCTGCTGCTACTTCAGCAGGGCACTAGATTCTAGAAGAAAAACTGCTGAGAAAACAGCCCCCTTTCAGTCATTCCAATTTAATCTCCTACCAAATTAATGTAAAAGCAGTTGGTCAGGATAAAAGTGGCCAGGTAATTTTGGTATTCTTCAGGATATTTTTAACCAAGGTCACTAAATGGTGTAGTAAACTTTTTTTTTATTGATACCTTTCATATATTCAGTAACAAATTTTTATTTTCTCATCTGTAAGACACATTCAAGTTCAATCGACATTTTTTTTCTGACTACTCATATCACACATTGTATTCTAGGATTTTCAAAAATGATGAATGACCAGTATTGTCATTTTTACATGCAGTTGGACTTCATTACACATAGTTAGTGACCAGAATTATGTAGGGAGAAGTCAAGCAACTCATTTTGAATTAAGCAGTTGGAAAGAGGATAGAGAATTTTCAAAGGAACACTGCTAAGTAAAATTGGCAAGCAAAAATCCTGGCTGTCATTATGTAAGCCCTTAGGCTCCAACCAGCACCAAAAGTCTTTCAGACACATTGCTCCCACAGAAAGCCCACATGCAAAGGGGAAGAACTCATGAAGCACCACACAGAGTCATACAAGCACTAAAATAAACCATATTTTGTTTACTATTATTGTTTATCACTACAGGCATCCTTCACCTGTTCTTACCTCTGTGGCAGCCTGAAGGACATTTGTGATTTCTGCAACCTAGGGTCCGTCCACAGACTTGATCACAAGGTGGACAGTTTCCAGGACAGCACTATTGAAATAAAATACTCTATGTAACTCCAAACTTCTGGTTTAAATTTGTCCTCTTCTACTATCTTTTTTCCCTGTCCCCAACACTTCTTGAAATATTATTCATGAAATTTAGTCAAATTTCCTCAAATTCATTTTAGAAATAGAAATGAGGATATCAATAAAGTTGTTTTTTAAAAAAAAAAAAAATAAAACTTAATAAAAAGCTCACATATTTTAAAGTGATCTTTTGATACTAAAAAAGCCGAAGGCTTCCAAAAAACATTAGAACATCTTAAAAGTTAATTTATAAATACATATATGTTATTATCTAAGGAATATATTTCTAACAGGCTGTTTCCAGACACTTACCTTTCTTCTGCACTGGTGCTTTTGGCAATCACGAATTTTAGTACACTTTGTCTCACATAAATAAGGCTTATGACAAGGCATGCGTTTAGTGTGCTTCCCACAGCGACACTGTTTTTCAACTTCCTGGGCAGCAAGGTAGGGAAAAAGCAAGGTATTTTTAATACACAGGAACCCCACCCCAAGAAGAAGAAAGAAAAGAAAAAAAAAAAAAGGAAAGAAAAGAAAACCATGCAAGAGGAGTGATAAAAAATATATTCTACTACTGGCTGGAAAAAAAAACATTCATGGCCAAGTAATATTACAATGCTCTAATACAGATAGTGTATTTCATGCTGTAAGAGCAATAGCCAACGTGTGATTTTGTGTCAGTACTGCAAACATTGTGCTCTAGATGGTATGGAAAGACTTCAGCTTTGGTCTCACCAGGATGGCCACTTCAAGAGAACCACTTGAGTATGCAGTGCAAAACATTAAGTGTAAATGCAAAATGAATTCATGCAAAGAACTACCTCACCAGCACAGTCAATTCATCTTCTGCGTACACAATTTAAGAAGTAGATGAGTGGCTTTTCTGTGACCTTCATCCCAGATGTAATACACTAACTACACATACTAACACCACAGACCTGGCTCCACAGATACTCAGGTCTGAGTAAAACATTATTTGCTTATTAACAAGAAAACACCAGTATGTAACAGCATCTTCTCTTTCATGAATGAAGAAATATTAAACAGAACAGCAAGGAAGTTTAAAGAGCTGGGGAAAAATTGTTTTTTTTCAGGGTGTATGTAAGTTACAATAATAAGACATCTTTATCTCAGAAAAGCCAGAGATTTTGTGACAGATGTCATTTCATTTTCCTCAGTAGACTCGCAGTGTTCTGAAGATAGACTGTTTGATAACACCAGTGTATGTGAAACAGCCACACAGCTGGACCGACCTGTCGGCATATTTCACAGGGACCTCGATGACAGCGCTGCAAACATTTATGGATGCCACATTCTAAAGCTTTGTCACAGCTATCACCGCAGGTGGGCACATCTTCTGTGCAAGGCAACATAAACTCTGAAGGAAAAGAGAGAAGTACAAGCAAACATTAGCAGAACAAAATTTAGAAAACAATGCATTCTGCAATATGACTTCAAACACAAATTCTCTCTCTCGTTTTTGCAAAGAGCTTCCCCAGAAATAATCACATAGACAATAAAACTCCTGCCACTAAATCAAGCTTTGAAAGAATGAAGCAAAAAGGTATGTTTCAGCTTTCACAGTTGACTGTAAGAACTTTTTATGGACCTTGCGCTGCTTAAGTAACCTAAACTGCTGACAGTCAAAGGCTGGATGACATTTATTTAATTTACTGGGGAAAAAAAAAAAAAAGGCTTACTTGATTTTCCACATGGACAGAACCTTTTCCCAGAGCGAGGACAGTCTCCACAGGGACCAGCATGACAAACTCGTTCACATGTGTGATTACCACAAGGTAAAGCTTTTCCACACACCTGGAAAAGTCAGAGAACTCAAGTGAATGCAGTGTGACAAAATGACACATTAAGATAAAGCAATCCAAGCAAAAAAAAAAGAAGAAGGAAACTATGGGTGCCTGTTATCTGGATGGAATTAAACTTCCTCAGCAATGAGGAGCTAATTGTACCAATAACTTTGTTAACAAGCCTTCTATTTGCTGAGTTTGCCAAATGAAACTGATCACCCCTGCAGCAATCCTGATTGGAAGACCACTGTACACTGAAGGGTCAGTGATTCACAAAACAGCCTGAGCAGACACAGGCCTGTAGTGTGGTAGGTTAGAGGCCCGTGTGCTGCACACATTCCATGGCCAGAGATTAAATCTAGCCAGTTAATAGCAACAGAGAAGCCCACAGGCAGCTCCTGCTTGGTGACAGTGACTGTGCCAAGCACACAACCTTGATTTCATCTAGAAGCACAGCAAGAAGCTCTCACAGGAACATCCTTTCTGTTTGGCAGTAACAATGATTAGTAGAATTGTTTTCTTGTAACAAAATCCTGTAACAGTTCGAATGACCAAAACAGAGTAACACCTGCTACAGACAGGGTCTGCACAGCACGCTGAGCATAGATACCAGGTGCACTAAATGCTGCATGGCTTAGGATTTCCACCATTTAAAGGGTCATAATATTAGTTATACTATTCTTTTTCTATACAGCGTTACCTCAAATAAACACCATTTTAACTGATACATCATAGAGCCTTCATTATTATTCTCATACAGAATTGGGTTTTATCAATCCATAATACACTGAGTAAATTTTACAAAGACACGAATGAGGAGAGGAAAGGTGTCTTCATGAACATACCTGCTCACAGTGCCACTGAGGACTTGCACAAAGCCTTTCTGCTGTCTGCCTTCCACAGATGCACCGTTGTTTACTGACACGCGGACAAGGCTGACAATCTCCTGCATGAAATCGTGAAGTTACACTGAGCATAGGAATTAGATTTTTTGTATTCAGCTTGGAAAATAGAAATATTTCTTAAAAAGTAAAACAGCTGCTTTTTTGAAGCCTCAGGAGGCGGCCTACCTGAGTGACAGGGATTCTCACAGGTATGTTGTCCACACAGCAACATTCGTCCACATGGCAGACGGCATGACCACTCCTTGGCACTGCACCTTCGGGGCACTGGTTTAGCTTTTCTGCAGTGACAGGATGTTGTGACCATCTTTGGGCAAGGTGGACAGGGACCTATGCCCAGCAAAGAGAAGAAAAAAATCATTAACAGCTATTCAGCAAACGCATCCTTAATTAACACCTATTTTATTCTGAGAATTTTAAATACAGTCAGCTTCAATTTGAAGTAAAATTATGCAACAATTACATAAATAGAGGTCAAATAATCAAAAGACACAACAAATTTACCTGGATGACAAAGTAGCAAACATTTATGCCCACAAGGAGGTTTGAATTCCTTCTCACATATTTGACCACAGGAATGAGGTACCAGCCATGGGTCCACTGTTGGATTCTCTACTTTTCCACAGTAACAGTAATATTTATTGGGAGTTTCAGACCGTTTGTATTCAAACCTACATTTTGGGCTTTAAGAAGGGAAAATGGGCGGGAAAAGGAAAAGCATTAGTTGTAATTATTTCAGTTTCCCAAGTTTGTTAACAGCCTACCAATTAAGATTCTCACAACTAGTATAACCAAAAAAACTGTATCTATAATAAACAGTAAAGGTCTTGCTATACATATATTTGTCAGCCTTGATGGTGTCAGATATTAAAAAAATGCAGAATTCCTAAAGATTGGTAGGTATGAAAGGCCTGGAGTTTGTCAGTTCCACAGGGCCTAAGCACTTTCCAGTGTGAACCACTGATAAGGGAGGCAATGCAAAAGGAACAAAGCAGCTACCAGGGAAAGACAGACAAGCAGCTCCTCCTCAGATAAGAGCAGAGTCCTTGAATGGACTTTGTCATTACCATCGCCAAAGAAAGTCTCAATCTGCCCATATATGCCATTTCTCTGAAGTGACTTCATTGACTTTACTTAACATTTAAGCACACAATAAATGTCACCTGCCTTAAAATTTTTAAACGTACTGTTTTTAAGCACAGTGTTTATAGAACTAATCTGTAACAAAGCAGGCATTGTTAACTTGTACAGAACTTGAGACACTGCCAGCCAATAACTCTATGCCTTATTTCCTAAGCAAACCAGCTTGTCTGAGATTCTACACTAGAGTTTTTGAATCCATCAGACACTTTCAATCAAATTTGACAGAGGATTCTATTTTAGAGAGATTACATATACCCACATAAAAGCAGGTGGGAAAATTATGGTACAAAACAAACGTACAGAGACACAGATAAATAAGTAAGACCATTTAAAAATAATTACCAAAAGCTGACACAATGGATCATTTGCTTTTTTACAGATTAGAAAGAATTTGATACAGCAAAACATTTTTTAATATCACTGAAATATTATCAACGCACATTAGCAAATACTTGAAAAGAATTCAGAAAAATAATACAGAAGCAAGTCTTCTAAACTTCTTCATGTATGTGTTTGCATGCCACTTATGGGTACCAATCCTTCCTAAAGCAACTCCAGTGCACACACGTTTCACAACAAAAGTATCTATGTAAATGTATTATGAAGAATACATCACCACGGCCATGGATAATCCTTCTTCCCAAAATCATCATCTGTCAAGGGAGACGACACAAGGAAAAGACTGTCCTTGGCCCACTTTTGGATACACACCAGGTGAAATATACAGAAGCATCCACAACAGCTCCAGACCTATAGAGTAGATATGTGCCACTTTTTTTTTTTTTTAATGAGTATTTTTTTCCCCCGTTTCAATTGATGAAAATTCACATCAAAAGAAAGACAATCTTGCTATTTTCCCATTAAAAAAAAAAAAAAAAGATTCCCAAAGGTAAATTACAACTGTTGTTATCCAGATTAATAGAGAAAGTTTTGTTGCTACAGATTCACATCCCTATTATTCTTGCTGTTTTCACCAAAGCTTATGGAGCCCATGTAGCCATAGAAATACTGAGTTAAGCACACTTTTGCAGGTGATACAGTGCTACCTCTTGCCCAAAATGCAATTACAGCCACCTTAACAGTTACCTAACTTTAAGTTCTGGGGGGGCCCCTTAAAGATAGAGTCTCCAGTCACCTTGGGCAACCTATCAATGTGTAGCACTACCTTTCCTGCATCTAGTTTGCACCTTTCAAACCTCAGATTGTGCCACTGCCCTTTATTACACCGTCTGTCACCACAGAGAGCACTGGCTTTAGTTTTCTTCACAGCTTCTAAGTGGCCAGAGCCTGTAATCAAATCACTCCCTTGCATCCTGTCTGCCAGACTAAATAAGCCCAACTATCACATACCCTAGGTCTCTAAACATTGAGAAAAGGATTTTTTTTTTAGAAGAATGACTTACTATATGGTCTTTTTCTCAAAGAGCTAAAGAAGGATAATGCAAAAGCAGCAGCAAACACTTAAGAGAGCTGACTTTGATAGTATTTTCTCTCCATTACTAATCCTCTGTGGCTTCAGCGCACTCCTCACTGCTAGTTCTGGAGGGAATTACAATTTTGCTTAGAATATCAACCTGCTGCTGAAAATAAATTCAAGTTATAAAAATGCCTTTGGAATCTTTCGCATGATGTGTTAAATTGGCAGCTTAGAATGAATGAAATTTTCGGCAAAAGATAAGCAGCAGAAATTTCTTTGTCTTTTTAAACATGTATGATATTGCTACAATTAAAATACTTGAAAGCATACTGTAAAGTACTTACAGCTTGGTTCCTTTTAACTGAAGCAATGCAGATCAGACATGTCATAGCCCCTGACTGAAAAGCTTCGTTCATGTACTGTCTTGTACGTTCCAGTTCACTTGCATCTCCATCTTTAACATACAAAAATTTTTAAAGCAGTTTTTAAAATTACGTTTGATCTGCTATTCTGTACATGTTGAGACTGTTGTAAGAAGTATTTTTTTTTCCTCTGAACAGAGGCCAGTTATATTAATAAAAAACCACATTATTACAAGTACTTAAGAAAACTGCAAAACTGTACCACTGGTTCTGCTTGAACAAGGCAAGAGGCACAGCAAGTATGCACTGCTGGGAACAAGTATTTTCAATACATCAGAAAGAAAGAAGTACATCAGAAAAGCTGTTTTCCCTCCAATTGTGCAAAAAGTCTAAGTTATAACCAATAATATCATCCCTCTACACTTTCATATTTAAATAAAAGTCAATATACAATAAAAGTTTACCGGTTTGATTGGTGTAAATGGTGAACGTTTTTGCCAAAATCTTCCCTTGTTTTATTTCAGCATCTTCATCATCATCTTCTGATGAAGAACTAAACTGCTCCTCAGCCAGCTTTCTTGCTGCAGCCTGATTTGCTTTCTTAATTTCATCAAATTTCTTCTGTGAAGATAATTCTATTCAAAAGAAACAATTGTTGCGATCTTAATCATCATTAATAGCTACACCACATTCAGTCCTTCACCCTTACAACCATTTTCTACTTAGCAAGTTTGCTTATCGTACGTTTCTGAGGATGCTATTTTGTTACACTTCCAATACCACACAGGAAAACATACACTACTTCCCCTCCTTCGCTGGGCGTTATCCATAAAATCCACAACAGGAATTACTATCTGTCGATTACCTGTGGCCTTCAGAGGTCCTAAAGCAGCTGCTGTTTCCCACACGGGACTACACGCCCATCTTACCGCCCGATCCCTGCCCGCCGCCGCGCAGGGTCCCCACCGCGCTCCCCATCAGCTGCTAACCACCCCGCAGCCATTCCCGAGGTTCACCGCACCGCTCGAACGGCACCGACTGCTGCGGACACCTCGGCTCAGCTCCGGGTCACTGCGCACACACGGGGCTCCCGAAGAGGGAGAAGGGACCCGCGATGCCCCCGCCGAGCCCCGGCTCGCTCCACCGGCAGCGTGGCCGGGGCCGCGCTCTCCGCCACACGGGTGCGCCTCGCTCTTCCAGGTCCCCGGCCGCGTTCTGGGGTCTCCCCGAGGCCGGGCCGGGCTGCTGGGCCCCGCCGCAGCGCTGAGGGGAAGCAGGGGCACTCACCGCAGGTCCCCTCGCCGCCGCTCGCCGCAGCCCGAACACACGCACCGCCGCGGCCGACAGCGGCAGGAGGCCGGGCGGCCGCCCCGGTACGGCCGGAGAGCCCATCCCCGAGCCTGGCGCGACCCCGGCCCCGGCCACCCTGCCGCCAGGCCGCCTCCATCCCTCCCCGCCAGCCGGAGAAGGGCCGCACTCCTCACGGCCCGGCGCCTCCCGGCCGCAGCCGCCCCGAGGCGAGCTCTCCGCCCTCCCCGCCGGCTCGGCCCCTCCGCACGGAAGCGGCAGGCGGAGGTCTGACTACAGCTCCCAGCGTTCCTCGCTCGGCAGCGAGGCGAGAAGCGGCGGGACGGGGCCGAGGGGCGGCCCGGAGGACTACGGCACCCAGCGTGCACCGCCGTGCGGCGTCCGGGTCTCCTTTGCGCAGCACGGAAGTGCTGCCGGCTGGGGTCAGCGATGGTGCCTGGGGTACGCGGGGACTTCGCGTGCTTTCTCCGTGAGCTCTGTTTTTAAGGGTTTCTTCCAGCAAACACATATTGATGGCAGTTAATAAAAGATTTCATATCATAAGGAGCCTGAAAATGCTAAATAAGCTGCTACAGGTCAATCATGGTTTCACTTGTTTTGAAATGTTACTGATAGGAAAGTTGCAGCTAGCAGCTACAACTCGTCACTGAAAGATCCAAGAGAGACAACGTGCACAGTAGCCCTCTGTCTTTATTAAACTCTATATAATATTAGTAATTCCATAACATTTCTCTAATACAAGACCTTAAACTCTTCAACAAAGATGAAAAGTGCTTCTTAAGTGCCTAGTAAGCAATGACACAGGCCCTATATGATGCTGCTGCCATGTGGACTGTGAGTTATAACAAGAATTCTGGTTGCAAAGTCCAACATTCATAGTGCAGAAAATGCCACTTCTTGTTTGCATTGATAGGTTTGAATTAAATGCATATCCTTTTGCCTCACCAACACATTTTCCAATGTGTTGTTCGAAGCACAGGATCAAGGGTGAATGAACAGCCATCTCATATAAATATTCCATATAAAATCTACGTGTTTATTACTTCATGACATTTAATTCTCACTGTGAAATCAGTTGTTTATAGATTTCTCCCATTCTAGAATCTCGTCAGCATTAAAAAATAAAAATAAATGAATACACTTTGCTCAAACAAAAGATCCAATATGTAGCATTTCCATCTTACTAAAGAACAGAACAAAATAGAAATATAGATATATTATCAAGTGATAACAGTTTTTACACATGTACTGTTTAAGACTGGAAGTCCAATTGCCCAAGACATTAAAAATAATCTAATTACAGAATTATGTATTCTCTCCATGCACTCCCTTTCTTCACTCACAGTCACTAAATTAGTCCAACATCAAGTGACTATGGAAAAAAATATACTGAAAATACCTAGGCAAGTCTGAGACCACAACTAATAAAAACAATTTTTCCAATGAGAAAAAGACAAATTAAAGAAAAGCCATGCAGACAATTTTTAAATGGGTTGAAAACTTACCAGACTTAAACCTGTGAATTTAACTATATTAGTAGTTAAGAACAGAAGAAAGAAATACCCAGACAATTTAAGGAAAAAAAAAGTATTTTCCCCAGAAGTAGCTACAGAAGATGCTGCAGGGAGAGTCAGGCCTCCTTCCATCATCTCTTCCTTTTGCATTCTGCTGGTATCCATAGCTGTTACTTTAGCGACATAAAGATTTTTAAGCAGTTATATTTGAGGAGGAGTAGTCCATGCTCAGCACCCATGTGATTGCACAGAGCAGAGCATTCTTCAGTATCTGCTACCACTGTCGAAAGAATAGCTAGGTTTTCAGCCATCTATACTTCTCACACAGATACATTAAAAAGGCCAGATTTTCTCCCCTCCATACTCCAGCCTTTTCCTGTAATATTCCTAAATAAAACCCCACCATTTCAAAACTGCCCATTCTTACTTCAAGAAATCAGCTGAGGTGGACCCAATGAAGTCATTATATTTTCCAGAGCCTACAACCTTCAATGCTCACATCTGCATTGTAGATATACCTAATTTTTTAGGAACAGAAATATGTAATAATATCCCATATTTAATTAATTGTACTTTAATCAGCAGATATTAAAATGTGTTTGTTTATACACAAATTATTATCACAATTCATGCCTATATTCACTTAAGATAATTAATACAGTTACCAAACTTTTTTTATCTTTCCATAAGAAGACATGAAGAAATGATTTTAAAGCAGTCAGGAAAACCTTCAATATTCCTACACCAGTAGAATGCATTAGGCGTACAAAGGTGTAACATAAAGAGTGAGATTTTATGTCCCATCCTCATTCTTGATTCTTCTTTCCTTCCTAAAGATGTCAAATATGTGTTGTTTTTAGGGAATTGATGATATTACCTCAATGGATAATTTTTCGTAAGTAATTGCTGGGTCATACAAGCCTAGAGAAGAATGTATTCAGTCAGAAGGACTGGACCTTCAGTCCTATTGCCAATCGCTAGGTTTTTATTCTGTTTTTGTCACTCCAGGTTTATCTGTGGATGGATCTGCTTCTTCAAAGTCTAAGAATTCTTGCTCTATAACTGGCTTCAGTATTTTCTCGATTTGTGTAAGTCTTTTTTTCAGTTTCTGTTGTGCAGCATCATACTCAGCTAGCAACCTGGCAAACTTTGTTTGTAATCTGTCCATTGTTCCTTCCATATAAGCAACCTTCTCTTCCAGGTCTTTAGGATCACTTCCTAAATTTGCAACTTCGATGTCCAGCAATCCATCTTTCATGAGGATTTGTTTACCTTTTTCTTCCAGCATTGCCTTTGCATCAGGATACTCTGTTAAAGCCTCCATGAGATCATCTTTAGACAGACAGAATAAGTCTGAGTATCCGATACTTCTAATATTGGCTGTTCTTCGATTGCCAGCTTTGCTACCTTTGATATTAAGAATGCTGATTTCTCCAAAATAGCTGCCATCACTTAGGACTACGAATTGTGTCACTCCATCATCAGCAACTACTGCAAGTTTGCCTTCTTTGATAATGTACATTTCTCGTCCAATATCTCCTTTTCTGCAAATATAGTCTCCAGGACTGTATACTTGGGGCTGGAGTTTCAAAACAAGTTCAACCAACAAACCGGCTTCACAGTCTGCAAAAATCCTAACTTTTTTTAATGTTTCCAGGTGAACATTGATTGCAATCTCTGCTCTCAGTTTGTCTGGCAGATACTTCAAAACTTCCCTTTCATCCACAGCTTTTTTGTTTGTCCAGAGATAGTCAAACCACTTTATAACTCTTTTTTCCATGTCTTTACTTACATTCCGAAAGTGCATATACTGCTTGATAGCATCAATCTTTGCTTGAAATTCTGCCCTGGCAGCATTCATGTTGGAGATCATAGAGCCGACGTTACCAACGATGGTAGCAAAAATCAACACTCCCACCAAGAAGTCAACAACCACAAAGAAATACTCAGAATCTTGTACAGGAGGGGGTGTTTCACCAATAGTAGTCAGGGTCAGAGTGGACCAGTAGAGGCTATAGACGTACTTTCTGGTCAAACGGGCAAATTCAGGATGAGAGGTGTTGGGGTAGACCCATGTGTCAGCCCCAAATCCAATGGCTTTTGAGATCGAGTAATACACACAGGCATTCCAGTGAATAATGATCACAATGTACATGACAAGGTTAGAGATCCTGAAGATATTTGGGTAGTTTGTCCTTGTTTCTGTTCGCTGGAAAAATTCAAACATCCGAGCTACTCTGAGCAGTCGGTTTATTCTCAATTCTGGGTAATTCAGCCCTAACTTAAAGTATAAGAGGTCAGTCGGTATGATTGACAAAAAATCTAATTTGAATTGCAGGGAGCTCTTATATTTCTCTTTAAGCTTTTGTTCTTCTTTCACTAGAAGACCTTGTTCCAGGTAACCTAAAATCAAGTTGCATGTAAGTATTAGATTTTTTCATTTTCAACTTTTTGTATTTAGTGTCAAACCAAATGCAAGTTGAAAGACACGTTGTGTGCAACTTCCAGATCATGCATAACTTTTTTTTTTTTAAAAGCAATTTCTCGTGTGTTCAAGCATTCAACTTAGGACCATATGGTTCAGCTTAAGCTAAAGTATACAGCTTTGAAAAGAATACAATTCTAGTTCTGACCATTTTCCTTTCACTGATGAACATTTGGGAGGGAGAAAAAAAAAACAACAACAAAACAGGCCATAGGAAGTTTAATGGAGGGAAGGAGTTAGAGCCTCTGACTTTCTGTGCCATATTAGAAGTATCTAGCTCTGGGTGTAGCATAAGACTTTAAAATGAACATACTAATAGAAAGAATGAATTACCAAGTATACATACCTGTTCTTGTCCTTACAAACATGTCAGCAATATAGATGATATCAGAAACATAATCAACAATAAACCATACAGGTAAGTAGTCATTCTGAAGCTCATCAAAACAGGCTCTGAATAGGAAAGGAAAAAGTAAATTACCATGAAAAGAAAACGAAATACTTGCATGAAATGAATGAATAAAGTGAATTTCCTACTAGGTATATGTATTACAGTTTGTCAGAAGTTTTATTAAAGGACTACCTCACCTAGCAATAATCATAGTCCAGTTGTACATGACAGGCATTGTGATGCAGAACAACCAGTTGTAATACATATTTCCTGCTGGATCAATGATGAAAATATCTTTCTTCTTCCTGAGTGATAGGTAGAGAAAAAGAGCTATGAGAAAAGACTGAAAATATATGCAATAAATTCTGAGGAACAAAGAATTCCAGAAAATATTAACGTTAAATAAAAGGTCTTCATTGAAGCTAAGCTTCCTTGAATGAATGCAATAAAACAATTGTGTGAATACACATGTTATATGAGACAAACTATACCTTCCTCACTTGTGAAACATCTGGTTCTGAGCAAGATGAATTATCAGCACGATTTATATACAGAAACCAAAGACCATGAAAACAACACTTTTCTCTTCATTGGTCAAGAAATGATGATTTTTTTCAAGCATAATGAAAAAAAAAAAAAAGAAAAAGCAAGAACTTTTAAGTCACATAAAAATTTACTTGTTTATAGGTGACACTGACATGCGGAAGACCTTCCTTTGCTGCAGAGCATTATCCAAAATATATTAGATAGTCACAATCCACACGAGATCTTTTGTATTTTCTTGGGTTTTTTTATGTCTTATTTTTTCCATGCAGCATTTATGCTCTCATTCTATTCTCTACATAGAAAAATAAATCAGAACAATTCTGTTCTAGGAGAACAACAGCATTCCATGTACCAGTTCACTCATGAGTAAGCATCTTGTTTACACCACGCCCACCAATGCATTTTTTTAGTTGTACTTAAAAAGTGATTTTATCAAACTAACATAGCAAGACCTAAATGAAAAATACTTACTCTTCATCCTTTTCTTTCTTCTTCTTATCTTTATTTTTGTGTTTTTCCTTTTTTTCCTTGTTCTTTTGTCTTTCTCCATCCTTTTTATTTTCTGACTTGCTACAAGATAGATTTACGTTTGCAGTTATTACGGATTCAGCTAAAGCACGCTTGGAAAATTAAACGCTTTAGGAATAGCAGTAGACATCACAGGTAGCAAAAATCAGTGCTCCAATCAAGAAGTTAACAAGCACAAAGAAACACTCAAAAGCCCTTAAAGTAGATTTTCTGTCTTACCTCTTCTTTTCTTTTTTCTTTTTCTTCTCTCTTAAGAAAAAGAAAATACAGCAGTTACTGTTTCCTCATTTAATTATTAGAATTATCTGAGTTTGTTAAGGACAAAGAAATATGCTTAGCTGCTTGGTCTTGAAAATTTGTTTTTTTTATGGCATTAATACAGAACTATTTATATTCATAATTAATAGATAAAATAGCAATAGCTTTGGTATTGGGGGTGATCTTAATATTTGATGTCTGTAAAATTCAAATGCACATGCAATCTCTTTTGGGATTACTTGCACAACATAACTGCTTGTAAGGAAACTATTAGGTATAGATTATTCCTTTTCATGGCTGCTTAAGCAATCAGTAAAGCAGCACTATCACTATTTGAGATTGCAAAGGTACTTACTCGTCTTTATTGCTATTGTTGTTAGCATTGTATTGTGCAAATGCACCGGGTAGATACCATTTCCTAGGGAACAGCAAAACAACAGTTACGTGTTATACTGCTGAAATAAAAAAAAAATTCCTCTACATTGTCACAAGCTATTTGTCACAATTTTAATCATGGACTAAGTAATCTATGCAAATACTTACTATAAAAAAAATCTACATGTACATCACATCATTATAAAATCAATTTATTAATAGAGGAAGAAGAAAATCAGATGAAGGCAAGTTATCTATGCTTAATTATTCCCAAATTATTAAATAATAGCAAAATAAACCAAACACACAAGAATGGAATGGAATGAAGCAAACCTGGCACACCTGTTTTCCCCTTTCTCTGTCAGTCCAGGATCCTCACTGGTGTCTTGCACCACCACGCTGGGAATGATTGCATGGGAGTGATGGGTCTCAATAACTCCTACCTTCATGGTCAAAATTGTCTTAGCTTGGGTAAGAGAGGAAGATTAATTTCAGAAAGTATCACAACTAGCAGAACACACCTTTGTTTTTTTTTCCCCCTAAAGATGAATCTCCTATTTCCTTGCTTCCCCCCAAATTCCTAGCAATTTTTCCAGTTTCCTCTCTCACGTGACATTCCCTCCAGATAAAAATGGTGCTGTGGGTGCTGCAGTGTGCTGAATGATCAGGCAACTGAAAAAATAGGAAATTTTTTGAAGCCTTTTTTGCTATACATTTGGTTTTGAACTAAAGACTCAAAAGTTTTTTCATGGAGATGGATAAATAGATTCATGAACAGGTGACATCCTGAATCTTCAGTATGTTTGACATCTGAAAGTTACAATCTGATGACAGCAAGAATAGCTGCTGTAACTCTGTATTTGAAGACTGCTGTAGAGTTCTCATTACTTGTGTAGCACGTAGGATAAGCACATCTTAAGAAGAAATGCTAGAAGCTATTTATGTCTGGCTTGTTCATTTCAATATATTAAAAAAAAAAAAAAAAAAAAAAAAAAAAAAAAAAAAAAGCTGTAGAGTGCATAATTAATATATTGTATCCTGTACTGCATAAAGTTCTAATCACTGAAGTAACTAACTTCTGCTGCCTCTTTGCCTCTTTCTACCATTATTCTTATGATTTTGTCACTTATATCTTCATATCAATAGCACTGCTAATTGTTGGAGCATCACTGATGTCTACAAGTGATCTGCTCTTGAAAGGGCCTTTTAGTTGGGATTTCAAAATAGATGCTATCCACTGCAGTATCAATTCTGTATATGACATCAGACTGTAGAGATGCCTGTAAGCCACAAACTGAGAAATAAGTGCTGTTCCACTGGTAAATGAAGTAAAGTACCATGGAATAAGCCAGTCTTAAAGTAATTCTGTTCTGTAGTGAAGTACACAGGAAAAGAGAATAAGGGTGCTACAGCTGCAACAGTACTGCTAGTCTTACCTGCCTTGATTAGCCAATGAAAATAAAAAGTATTCCTGTACAAGAAACAGAGGAGGAAACCCATGTTTCAAGCAGCTGACAGACATGAATAACGTGTGTAAGAAATGATACAGAAACATTCATAACTCTACAAAACAGAAAGATGAAAATTGAAGGCTAACATCTGTTCTTTCAAGAATAGTCCTAAATATTGTCTAGCATTGCTGATCAATCTTTAAACACTCAACAGCAAGCATCAGGTCTGAAGTGTCACAGGAAAACACATAGCAAACATTAGGTCAGATTCACTAGCACCCTAAAAGCTGTAACAGAGTTTTCACTGACTTGCACCAAGGATAGATAGTACTTGAGTGTGTGGAGACTGAAAGTATACCAGGTTAAATTAAGCAGCTTTGTATCTGCTTACAGGTGCTCTGAAAGATCTGCTAATGCTGGCACACAAAGCCCCACGCTGGTTTGACCTATATCCTCCACAGAACTCACAGAAAATGAAAATGGTGTAAAATAAAGCTGTGTCCAACCACTTCCAATCACTTGGCATGAAACAACTGCAAAAATGCTCATCTCAAGGCAAATCATGCCTGTCAGTGGACTAAATCAGTCCACATTAACACTCGCAGTGACAGCTTTTCTAGGAACCTGGTTTTCATGTTTATCTTTGCAGAAGAATGACAGCAAAATAGATATCCTAGACTTTGTGATATGGAGACGTATTAATTTGCCCATGAGATAGAAATTAGACAGTGAGAAGTGTGGTGAAACAGGACATGTAGAAAAACCACACCTACCCAGAATACATAGCCTGGAGTTTGGGCAAAGTCTATGTCCTGCCATTTCCCCTCTTCTTCAGGTGAATAGGAATTTCAATGGTTTTTGTTGTTGTTGTTGTTGTTGTTGTTTTCAAATAAACCAATTCCTCTGACTCCATTAGTGTCTAACCAAAAAAAGAAGAACTGTAGGGTGCTTTGTGTCCTGAGAAAGCAGAATTTGCTGGGACTGAAGAGCAGCTTTTGGGGGCAGGACTGGAGATTTCATATTTCTGAGGCACAGAAAGCATTTACTGGGCATTAAGTATGCTTCAAAACTATCTACACATAGAAACTGGAAGCATTTACTATCCTGTAGTCCCAAAGAATTAAATCCAAATCTCAGCTCAGGTGGTTGCTGCCCTAAGTTGTCTCCCTTCTCACACAGTCAAGGACAAATAGCACAAGAATATCTTCAAATTCCATTAGCTCCAGCGCACACTGCTTGGAACCTTGAAACTGTTGAGTCTAAAGCTCAGAAATAATAATGCAACGTGTGCCCCATGCCAGCTGAACAGACACAACAGTTTCTTCTGGTCTGGGGACTGTAGTCACTTTGTTACAGCATTTGTATCACAAAACCTGGCATTAAGAACAGCAGAACATTCTCTGTTAAGCCCACTGGACCCAGGATCTCCCTTAAGGCATTTCTGACTGCCTTATAGAGCTTTTTCATGCAAAATACTTCAGGCTGCCTTTGCTAAGTTGTATCACCACCGCGTTTCCTATTCTGTGGTTGCACATTGTTTCTTGAACTGGTACATTGTCACATCTTGTTACACTGATGGTAAATCAATGCCACATTGTAGTATTCAGGCTAAAGTTTGAAAGTAACACAGATAAGTGCTTCCTTTGCAATTATTTTAGGTTTCTTGTTGCTTTTTTTCTTTTTTCTTCCTGTATCACCAACAGTTCGCCTTCTTTCCCTTGAATTTCTAAACGTGACTACTGCAACAAACCACTGCCTTGTCAAATCTTATGAACTAAAAATTAAATATGTAATTCCTATGTGTCAAAATCTTTAGGGCTGCAAGAAAATGAAGGCAGCATTATCCTACAGGACTGCAGAGAATGGAAGATTAACTTCCACCTCTCCTGCTTTCTTATTTTCCCATTTCTCACCTTGTCATTGGTCCACTGCATTCCAAGCCACAAAAAAATCAGCAGCAGCTTTAAAACATGAAGTCCATCAAAACATAAATCTGCACTAACATGCAAAAAGTGTCCCTAGCAGTTCTGTAGTAAAAGCTTTCATCAGTGTGCACACTTACCTTGGCAATGTAATCTGCTGCTTCTTGTAGCAATTCCACTCCTCTAAATGAGCCACGTTTCCTTACTACATAGGCGTAGCCACCGTGAAAAACTAAATACCATCAACATATCAGAATATCAGACTTAAATCCCTTATTAATTGATTTCTCAAGGAGCCAGCTCCATGTGTGGTTCCCTGAATTATTCCCAGGGAAGGACATGGTTGTTAGAGGAGGATTTCCTCGACCTGGTGATGGATTTTGAGATTTAGAGAGAGATGACAGTGACAGTGGCAGTCACTATTATCCTCCTCCTGAGCAGATGCTTACTAGTCCTTTTGACACGCTGAAGAAATGGCAAATATTGGAGCATACTCTGTCTTCAAACAAACAAACAAACAAACAAACACCAGTTAATAACTGTATACTTGTTGTCCTTTGCTGGCCCATTTTTTTAATAATGCAGATGCGTTTTTTACTGTAACAACAGTCCTTCACTGGAATAGAAGAAAGAGCATAAATCCAAATTTCCTGTTTATGATCTTATCGTATTGATGAATAATAAGAAACAACTTCAAACTATTGGAGGTTCTTCACTTATCTAACATAATTTTTACATTCCTAGTTCTTTAAAACATAAAAACAAACAAATAAACCAAAACAATAATACCACTAATTGTGTATATATATTTAGTGGAAAATCATTGAATCACAGACTTGCAGGGGCTCAAGACATATATCTTTCTGTAACCAAGAGCAGGAGAAAGCAATACTGCTAGCATTCCTATAAGCCACCATAAACTTTGCAGTGCACATGATTGAGTTGTCTTTCATGAGTGGAAGGAAGACTCGTAGCTTTAATCACAAACCCAAAATGATGCTCAGCACCACAGATCAGCCTCCTGAGCAGGAGAACAATTCAGCCACCATCTGCTGCTATGACTTTCCAACCCTGAAGATAGTTCATTTTCTTTTATAAATCCAATACACATTTGAAATTTAAAGATATAAGAAAAAAAAAAGTTTTAAATGAAATAATGTTCAACAACAAGTAAATATGTAATATTATGTCCACTGGAACCCAGCTGTACAAATCTACAATAAAATATCAACATAGCAAATGGAGTAAGATGGAAATAGTTCTAGCCATTGTTTCATAGTTGTTTTTGAAGGGCTGAAATTCAGTTCCTATCCCAAACTCACAGGCATTAAAAGAATTTCTGAAGGCCTAGTATTGAACCAGGATTGGTTTTATCTGTCATTCTCACAGTCTTTTGCCTGGTCTGCAGTCTGAATGATCCCAGTGTTGAATGCTGAGCAGCTATTTCATGAGTGGCCAGAACGTGGTGGCACTGAGTGACCAGAACTTACACCTCGACTGTGAATCTCTTGAGCACCGAACTATAATTGTGCCCTTCATGGAGAGCAGATCTGTACTTGGCAGATGTCTTGCCCAGAAGTTTTAGGTGTTCAACAATGTCTATGCTGTATCCAAACACAAACTTCAAAGTAAATTCACCTTTTTAATCTGGTGGAGAACAGTGAGTTTTCTTTTAATATAACCAATCCTGTAAAGGAATCCAAACTTCCATAAGTTGCTCTTACCTGCTTTACAGGAGAGCTTTTCAGCTCTCAAACATAAGAAGTGGAGCTCCACTGGGTCCAGCCAGTTCCCTGTCCAAAACTGAGACAACTCCATCCCCCTTTAAAAGCCAGTTAACAAGTTTCCATTGACTGTGGTGACAATTAGACTAGTTTAGAGTCAATACCTCTTCCCAGGGATACTTTTCATACCATTTGGTATTTCAGTGAAGTAACCTTAACTGTTGGGAGCATGCTTGCACTATTGGATTATCATTGTACCAGGCCAACTTTAATCTATTTCTGTATCCTGCTTTGTCAGTGTGTCTGTAATTCTTCTCAATCCTATTAAAGCTGTCTCTGGTTTCCAACACTCATAATCAACACACTTGATACATGGAACATAGGTATTCATAAATAAATGCATTTTAACAGAACAGTGCAGTGTCCCAGCTGCACACGTTGTAGCTCTGCAAACAAATGATTGGGTGGGACTGCAGTTGGGGCAGGCTCATTTTCTGCTAATAATTATGTGTCTTCTAGTGCTGATGCTATTTCAGCATGCAGTGGATGTAATGTCAGAAAGGCCATAGCTGAGAAGGCTCCAAGGCTTCTGGCTAGTTTAGTACAACTTTGTGTAAATGCACAATGAGAAATTCAGAATCAAGAAGTACAGTCAGCACCTGAGAAGCTCAGCGACTGGAAAGCCAGCAGTGCAAGCAGTGTCACCAACAGTAGGTGGCACTGCGTTTTTACTTTAGCGTTAGAAGGGTTCTGGGTGGAGAGGAAAGGACTGCACGCGGTTTAAGATGCGCGTTAGTGTGTTACATTCATGGATGGAGATGAGAATGGGATCTGAAAGCACCGGGCAGACTTCCAGCTCATCTTCCTGCGAGCATGAGGACTAACGAGCACAGAAATAGCACCACGATGGGATCCTCTGTCAAAGCTCTTCGCTTGTATAGAAAATAGATAATGGCGACCATACAAAAGTGCCCCTAACTCTGAATAGTCTGGCTGGATTTGTGTTTAGTTTAGTAGAATTTTGTTTCAGGCTAACGTAACATGGGAAAGCTGGGCTGATTATTCAGAGTAATTTTGCTAAAATACAGACAAAAGTTATTCCATTGAGATCAAGTCTTTTTATTTCAAAGAAAATCATTGACACATGATACTGCCTCTGATAAAAGCGGTAGAAAATGCCCTGTGGTGAAAATAAACTTGATATACATATTCTTGATTGCCATTCGTTGTAGTATAGCAGATAAGAAGACACTCTCTGTGCATTTTTAAGGCACCTTATACAGGACTAGTAATTTCACAGCAAGCACAGCATTTTGATCCTATTGAACCACAATCCAGAAGCACAGTTTCTTGTACCAGTTGAGATTACTTCCTCTGCACGTTGTTCCTACAGGTCTGAACTCCACAGGTTTTATCAGTGGGGCAGAAAAAGGAGGTTTCTGATGACAATTTTACTTATAAATGTAAAATTTTAAAGTTGTCTTTAGGTTGTTCTATTTTTATCAAAAATTAACAGTTAAGATCAGAGTTTGCTTGGCAGTCAGTTTCAGCGAAAACATTCTTTGCATAGGTTACAGAATTTTAACAAACTTTCTTCTCCATTTTCCAAGGAAAAACAGTACAAAAAAGCAATTGTAGCATTTTCCTTTATTTTCTTTTGGAAAAAAAATGAAAACTGCCACAGAATTGCTCTGACTGTTGATACACACAAATCTGTTATTTCGTACACAGTAGGACAGATCTTTTCTTAGCTGTAGCTGGCAGAGGTCCACTGGCATAAGAGGAGAGGCACTGATTTATTTGCATTAGCTGATGCTGCAGGCATTGATCTAGATCAGTCACATGTGCCATTCCAAAGGGTAAACTCACATTATTTTCCTCCTTATCTCATATGATAAGATTGTATATCAAGACCTTAATTTCCCACTTGACCTTTACACGTCATCCAAAAAATATATCACTGTTGATAAATGAATCTTACGCACTTTCTTTCTTCCAGGCATTGTCTCAAAGTTCTTTGAAACTTGCTGAGTATGCAGAGTACTATAAATCATCAATGAAAAATATATGCATGAAATTTCAGCGAGGCCTGGGCAGGCTGGAGAGCTGGGCAGTAAAAAACCGGATGAGGTTTAACAAAAGCAAGTATAGAGTCTTGCATCTGGGGAGGAATAATTGCATGCACCAGTACAGGTTGGGGGATGACCTGCTGGAGAGGAGATCTGTGGAGAGGGACCTGGGTGTCCTGGTTGATGACAGGTTGGCCATGAGCCAGCAGTGTGCCCTTGTGGCCAAAAAGGCCAATGGCATTCTGGAGTGCATTAAAAAGAGTGTGGCCAGCAGGTCGAGGTAGGTGATCTTCCCCCTCTACTCTGCCCTGGTAAGGCCTCATCTGGAGTACTGTGTCCAGTTCTGGGCTCCCCAGTACAAAAAAGACAGATCTCTTGGAAAGAGTCCAGCGGAGGGCCATGAAGATGGTGAAGAGCCTGGAGCATCTCTCCTATGAAGAAAGGCTGAGTGAACTGGGTCTGTTTAGCCTTGAGAAAAGAAGACTGAGAGGGGACCTGATCCAGGTCTATAAATATCTAAGGTGTGGGGGGCAGAATGGCGAGCCTGGACTGTTTTCAGTGGTGAATGGAGACAGGTCAAGGGGAAACGGCTGGAAACTGCAGCATAGGAAGTTCTGCACAAATGTGCGCAAGAACTTCTTTACAGTGAGGTGACGGAGCACTGGAACAGGCTGCCCAGGGAGGTGGTGGAGTCTCCTTCTCTGGAGATGTTCAAGACCTGCCTGGATGCCTACCTGTGCGACCTGGTGTAGGGAACCTGCTTTGGCAGGGGGGTTGGACTCGATGATCTCTGGAGGTCCCTTCCAACCCCTACAATTCTGTGATTCTGTGATTCTGTGAACCCGCTAACTTTTGTAATTATGTTATAAATTGCCAGTCTGCTGTCTTGGATTTTTATATTTTTTTAACTTTTTTTTTTTTTTTTTTTTTTTTCAGAAATGAGTTCTTATTGTGTTTTGACAATTTATTGCAGATTTTAAAACATGAAATAGGAGCTATATAAAGAAATGTGTGTGTGTGTGTGTGTGTGTGTGCACTGCAGCCCAGATATCAAATATTCTGGACTCCATCAGGAGAAGAGTGGCCAGTAGGGAGATGGAGGGGATTGCCCCCCCCTATTTTCTCCTCGTGAGGCCCCACCTGGAGTACTGTGCCCAGGCCTGAAGCACCAGCACAAAGAATATTCAGATCTGTTCATCCAGAGGAGGCTTGGATGATGTTCAGAGGTCTGGAGCACCTCTTCTGTGTGGAAAGATTGAAGAAGCTGGGCTTGCTCAGTCCGGAGAAGAGAAGGCTCCAGAAGACCTCACCATAGCCTTCCAGTATGGAAGCTGTGTATCCAGCCTCTCCAGGATGGAGACCAACTCTGTACATGGGCTAATACTGACAGAACAAGAGGTAATGATTTTAAACTAAAACAGGGGAGACTTATTTAGACTTCAGAAAGAAATTCTTCACTAGGAGGGTAATGAGACACTGGCACAGCTACCCGGAGAAGCTGAGGGTGTCTCATACCTGGAAGTTCTCAAGACCAGATTGGATGGGGCCCTGGGCAGCCTGAGCTAATAGGTGGCAGCCCTACACACTCAGGGGGTTGGAACTGGGTGGACTTTTTCCAGTCCAAGCCCTTCTATGGCACAATCTATATTTCAATGGAGAAATAAATGTATCTCAGATTAAATATTCTCTTCTTTAATTAAAAATACTTCAACATCCATCATCTACTGAAGGAGCTGGCTGATGGAGAAATATACCTACAGAAGTATTAACCACATTGTTCCTCAGTATTCTTCTGGGGACCACAGTGAACACCAGAACCACAGTGAGCACTCTGCAGAATCGTCAGTTGAGCTGCTTGCAGGAGCAACACTTAGCGAGCTTCAGTCGCTGTGCAGGAAACTGGGAACATGACACATGAGAGAGCCATGGGCTAATTGCTTCTGTTCACCCACCTCTGGGCAAACAGCACCAGAATCTGCTACCTGCCTATGGAACAAGTGGCAAAGAACAGCATGGGCAACATGTTGCATGCTTTTTGTAGTTGCATGCTCAAAATGCTCACCTCTTCTCCCAGAAGTGAATAGGAACAAAGTAAAATCAGAGCATTGTTAAATCATTTGAGCTGGGAGGGACCCTTAGAGATTACCTAGCCCAACTGCCCTGCAATGGACATCTACAGCTCAATCAGGTGCTCAGAGCCCCATCTGGCCTGTCCTCAATGTCTCCAGAGACGGGCTTCCACCAACATTCTGGGCAACCAGTTCCACAGGCTCACCATCCTTACTGTAAAAAATTTCTTCCTTATTTTCAATCTCCTCTCTTCCGGTTTGAAACCATTTCCTCCAGTCTTACTACAACACACCGTGAATGCACCTCTGGAAGTGCTCCAGCAGGTAGGTCTGTACCACTCCTATACTGAGGGCACCGGGTGAGGCCTCACCAACACAGAGCAGAGGGGCAGGATCACCTCCCTCGACCTGCTGGCCAAACTTCTTTTGATGCGGCGCAGGTTAAGGTCGGCTTTTTGGGTTGCGAGGGCACCCTGCTGTAGCAGAAATGAGAGAGCCGGCCGGATGCAGCAGCTGTCCAGGGACGGGCAGACACCGGTCCGGTCACGCCAGGACCTGGGCTCGCAAACGACGGACGCGCCTCCTTCGGGGCGGGACGGACAAGGGACAAACAAGGGCCAGGTAAGGGACCGGGCGGAGCCTCCGCCGCCGCCACCTCCTCCCGCCAGCTGCGGAGCCGGCGCGGGGCTCCCGCAGGCGCGGGGCGTGATCGGTCAGTGCTGCGCGGGGCTCCGCCGCTCGGTCCTGCGCGGAGGGTGCGCGGCTTCGCGCGGCTGCGAGACCGCCGCTTTGCGCGGAGTTCTGAATAGGAAGCGGCTCGGAAGCAGGAAGCTCTGCTGCTGTGAGCAATGAGCATCTGTCCCCCCACCACGGGGCTGCCGCGATGACGGCTGCTTTACTCCGCCGTGAGGTCACGCAGGTGCTGGCCGGGGGCTGTGGCGCTGGGAGGGCTCCTGCCGTGGGTGGGAGGTGTGAGCGGGGGGCGAGGAGCGCCTGTCTGCTGAAATGGTGGTAATAATTCGCGTGTTTGTCTTTCGGGCGCGGTTTTGTAGCTGTAAACTCGCTTTTCAGTTTCTTTTGTGTGTTTCTGGGAACGCGGGTGTGCCGGGAAGCTGTAAACCGCACGATCGGGGGTTAGTAGGGATGGGCTGGCATCTCCCCGAGTGGGAGAGGTTGGCACGGCTCCTGCCAGCGTGACCCGGCCTGGGAATGCAGCGAAAGTGGACGGTGATGCATCTGGTATTAGCAAATGGCTGTTGGGATGAGGTGGGAGCGGCATGCTGGGCGGGGGGGGGGGGGGGGGGGGGGATAAGTGAGGCTGTAACTGCCAGCCTGTGGGACACGGCAGTCACTGGCTTCTGTGGGACTGCAACACTGCAGAAAGTTACACTGGGTATGAGCAGTGAACCCTGCCTGTCTGCCACCTGTCATCAGATGGCACTCGGGTGGCTGAGGAAACACCTTACCAGGAAAACAGTCAGAGGTGAATTGGTGGCCACCTCCAGCTCTGGATGGTTTCCTGTTGCTATCAGTCTTGAGTCAGAGCTCCCAGCATTTATTTCTGAAGGAGCAGCCCTGGTGACTGTTTCACGTTGACATTTGGGAGATTTGGGAGTGGGGAGGGGAAACCAGCTTAGCTACAGAAACCAGGTGCTGCGTGAACCACTTTCCTTGGGAGCCCATCGACTCTTGCAGCCTTTCCAAACAACCCTTAAGTTGTTTGCAATGGGCCACAAAGCCACACCAGGCTCCTTTTTCCACCTCTCCTTCCATTCTTTGAACTGCAGAATACCATCACTCTTTTGCAAGTGGGACAAATGATAATAAATAATAAATAGTGGCCAGAGCTGCTCAAAGTGGCACTTCTCAGCTGGTAGAGGGGACACACTAAAGATCCAGGCTCTCTTTGTAAATGTGGGCAATGATTGGGTTTCAGAAAGGAGTGGCAGTCACTCAGTGATGTTCTGCAGGTGTCATGATGAAATTTTCATTGTTAAGTGTCATATGGTCTGATGGGGAACAGAAAACTGAAGAACAAGTAGTAGTATCATATAGAAAGGAGTAAGCTGCCATTTTCAACAGGTAGACGAGTGCACCATTCACAAAAAAAAAAAATGAGAAGAGTGTTGTTTTCTTCCCTGTAAAAACACAGGCACTGGCACAAAAAAAAAAAAAAAAAAAAAAAAAAAAAAAAAAAAAAACAAACAAAAAAAAACATTTACAACCTTGGGTTGTTAACAGACCATATTTATGAAGAGTTTTTGTGCTTTCTTTTAATTAAAGGCTGCTGCTGCCTCTCACATAAGGCTTGCAGTAGCCAAGTGGTGTTACAGCCTTCGCCAGTCCTGTTTAGCATCATTGTAAGAAGTTAAGCAATCCACTCAATGTTTCATTCCTTCTCTCTCTCTCTCTCTCTCTCTCTCTCTCTTTTTTAATGTTATTTACTTTGCAACTTTTTCTTTGATCCAGGTACCTCTAAGAAACAAAACTAAAGCCGTGTTACTTTGCAGATGGAAAAAAATACTGTAATATTTGTGAATTCTCCTTTCCTGAAGGATTTTTTTTTTAGATAATCCATAGAGTGTACAAGAGCAGCTAGCCATATATCCAGGTTTTCTTGGATATACATTTTTTTGCCAGATGGCAGCTGAGAAATCCAAAACTTTTCTGGGTTTTCTGGCCACTCAGCAGAGGAGTAGCTCTGGCCACATTGCAGACATTTAGGAAATCTTCAGTGTGCCTATGGCACACATTCTGCAGAGGTGACCCGGCCATTTGCAGGAGCAGGTGACATATTCAGGTCATGTTGCATTTGTGCTGTATGCAATGACAACACATATATAAACAGCTGTGTGGGAAATCCTGGCTGTCAAAATACATCAGCCCTCACCTGACACTGAGTTGTTTGTTTGTTTGTTTGTTTGTTTTACTGATACAAAAGAAACTCAAACTGTAATGGAAACTTTTATTTCTATTGTCTAAGTAGATCAGCTCACCCAGTTTGATTAAAGTTACACGTTTTAAAATCACATTCTGCTACCTTTCTTCTGTGTCATGTCACAGATTATCTTTGTTTTCCCTCTTGTTCATCTACAAGTATTTGCTGCAGAGCAGCTAACGCCTCTCATAAAACATATTCAATTCACTCTGTGACAAAGCAGATTGAATAGCTTTGCTCTTGAGCCTTCACAATCCCACAGCAGATGAGAACAAATCCGTAAAGGAGTGCTCAGCAGGGTGTGCTGCAGCCAAAGACCACCCAAATTAGCTTGGCAGGCAGTAGGTCTCGGGGTAAGGGAGCAGGAGAGAGGACCACGAGGCAGGCAGGAGGACATGACCTAGCAGCTCTCCAAGCTGGGAAACTATGGTAATACTTTACACTAATACTTTGGGATTTAAAGATATTTTCCGGTACAGATGCAAATCTGTATTTCTTGTTCCTGTTTCTTTTCTTCTATCTATCCTATTTCTTTTGGATTATTCAGTTGCAATTTCTAGAAATTGCATGATTTCAGAAAAGTAGTATCCTCATACTATGAATTAATATATTGTAATTGCAGGATTTTAATTTTCACCTACAGTATATGGGCATATCCATCCTGTGCAACCGTTTTTATAAAAAAGTCTGACTTAGCAATTCAAACCAACTTCTGTTAGATAGAAATTCTCTTGGCAAGCAAGGAAATATGATTGCAGAGCCTGAAAATCAAGTGGAATCTTACAGCAGTGTGTTTGCTTCACTGTGTGGCACAGGACACTCTAGAGCAGGTGTTCTTCACTCCTTACTTGTACATGGTGGTACCTCTTAGAGTCAGCATTCTCAGCTGCAAATGAAGATACCAAGAAGCTGTCAAACTTCATACCATTTTTAATTCTTCTGATGTTTTACATTTTCCTTCCTAAGCAGTATTAGGTGAATTATCCAAAGTTAATTATTGTTAATAGTGTAATGAAGTAATTCTGACACAACATTAATACTTCTATAGCTTAGGTAGGAGGAGACACAGAGGCATGTCCTTTTCTACTAAATATCCAAAGGTCTTTTCAGTTGAAAAAAAGAAAAAGTATATTGGTAGGATCATTAGGATTCCTTCATGTGTCATTTAATTACAGGGGAAGCACAGAAAACAAAATGATTTGTTTTATTCAATGCTTTCTGTAAATTACAATAGACTAAGCTTTTGTACTTATGTTAAACTATAAACTGCTGATGTGTATCTTAGCAATAAAACCTTTCTTTCAAAAAAAAAAAGACTGTCCTCAAAAGCTGTTTCAGCCTAATTGTACGATCCCCACTACGTGTGTGCTTTAATAACAAAAAACTGGAACTTCTGCCTAAACTGCTGTATGATGTACTACTGGTGCTCCCCCATGCAAAATAATTCCTCCTTTTGTTCTTTTCTTTTTTCATGGATTTGGCTCTGGGTTTGTGTTCTGGAGACGGGATCTGTGCATGGAATAGAACACTTTATTGTGAGGTTTCAGGTTAGCTGGGACAGAACTGTATGTGTTGTGTGGATTTTGTGCTGACACCAGGATCTATCCGTAGGGCCAGAGGGGACATGGAAAGGAGCAAGCAGCACAGGGTCAGGCACTTTCAGAGCTGTGCTTGGTGAGTGAACAGCTCTCCCTGCTTCCTCCCTCAGGTGCTGTTTTTGGGCTCATGCCATCATATCTACCAGGCCTTCAGTGGGGCCAAATCCCTCCTTCCCCCTTCTCCCCTATGGACGGGACTTTTAATGAAACGAGCCTGAGGCCTTCTAAACCTGCAGGAAGCCAGTACCAGCCCTACATTGGCCTGGCTCTGGCAGTCAGTTCCAACATCTTCATTGGATCCAGCTTCATCCTGAAGAAGAAGGGCCTCCTGAAGCTGGCCGCCAAAGGAGTTCCCCGTGCTGGTAAGCAGCATTCCTGCTGGGCATGGCTTGATGGTTCCAGTACCAGTTATGTTAGCACTGCCAAACAACTCCTCCGTGACAGCAGCCAGATACCAAATGAAGTTCTGCCTTTGTTCTAATCTTCAAGAAATCTTTATTATTTTTCCTTAATTTTTTTCTGTTTCTTTTGAGATGGGAAGTTGTGAAATGGTCATTAGATCTCCTGTATTCTTAAAAGCCAAAAGTGGAGTGAGCTATAGAAGTATTTATCATAAGAGCTTCTACAGATAGTACAACTAACTTCCATTGATGGCAGCTGATGCAGAACTAGAAACGTGTCAAGAGGTTTAAAAAAACCTCTTCAGACTGACCTGATAATTCCCTTTACGGCACTTACATGCACAGAGGTAGCAGTTATTCTTTTGTTTGTTGCATTTATTGCAAGATCTGTTATTCCAGAGATTTCAGCACTTGAAAAAATGACGTAACTGAACGCACAATTTACTTCTATTTTGTGCAAAAATTAATGCATGCAGTGACATTTTTCTTTCTAATTTCTTTCGATTTAAATCATAAGCAGAGTCAAAAGGCAGATCTCTGTGTAAGAATATACTGGATCTGACCTGGGAAGGCACTTCAAAACATTTGTTAAGCTCATCAAGAATCTTAGTTGACACTTCACTTTTTCTTGTCACTTTTCCTCGGTGTGAATTAGTCAAAACCATTTCTCACAAGTCATAAAGCAGCAGAGTGATTAATAAAGATGTGAGTCAAATTCAGACAAAATATTAATGTCACATCCAGATAACAGGATGTTTCTATACTCTATATGATTTGATCCAAATGTGAAGCTGTGTTTTTTTTGTTAAAATAAGGTGATTTCTCTCTTCTAAGGTGAGATTTTTTTTCTCCATTTCCAGGGCATGGTGGGTATTCCTACTTGAAAGAATGGCTTTGGTGGGCTGGACTGCTTTCAAGTAAGTCACCCTTTATCTCTCAACTATATATAAACGCTGCATAGAACAGTTCATTTTTAACAAATTCATTCTCTATTTTTTCACCCACCTCAGTTAGAAGAAATATCTTTGCAATCACCTTTATGACTGAAACGATTCTGTTATCTATTTTGTTTGCTCTTTGGGATTCTTTGCAGAACAACAGCCTCTTCTTTATCATCTAGTCAGAAACAATATGGTTGAATCTGTCCAGCTTTTGTGCACTGTCACTGTTCCTTACAGGAAGGTGTAGGCTGTGTTCTGTAAATGCCTGCCTTCAGCTTTGTCATCGTAGTTATACTGCACACAGTACTTAGGGGATATGCATATAACTTTCTCCAGTCCTTATTTCCATTGTGTTCATCCAAATGTTTTTTCTTCTGCAGTGGGATTGGGAGAAGCTGCAAACTCTGCTGCTTATGCCTTCGCACCAGCAACCTTAGTTACCCCTTTGGGTGCACTGAGTGTTCTCATAAGGTCAGTGCAAACTGGAAGCAAACTGATCATTCACTGCCTGAGGGAAAATAATGTCTTTGGTTAACAGCAGATAATTTTAACAAGAAAACTGAAGGGCAAATACAGATAAGAAAGGCTTGTTGTTCCTCAGCAAGGAGGATCCCTTGATTATTTAGAAATTAATTTCCTGGGTAGAGGGAATGAAGTCTTGTCTCAAAGACTGATCCAGTCTTTGCAGCAGCCTTCCACATATTCCTTGTGTGTTTCTTACCAGCATATACCTGGTATACAGCTGATGCACAGTGTTAGAAGGCTGCAACTTATTTCCTCCTAGAGAAATGACACTTTCCTAAAGAAAAACACCTTATTCTGTTTCTCAGTATGGACAAAACTTTAGAAGAAAATACGGCATTCTCCCCTTAAAATGTTTTCAAAAACGTTTTTTGTAACAGAAGCATAATTTTATATCGAGACTCACTATGCATTTTTGGCAGATTCACACTAATCACCTGGCTGGCTGCTGCCTCTCCTTTCATGCAGGTGGCAATTTTTCACAGAAAGCTTGTGAGAACTTAATGCCAATGCAAAAAATAACTGAAATTTGATCAACAGGTTGAAAAACTGTTCATGAATACATCAGTACGCATGTGGCTGTGCCTAAGGTTGTGTGTAATTCTTGATCATAGGCACTCTTTGGTTGTCTTTTTTTGGGTCATGTTATCCTTAGGTTAAATCTTAATCCTCTGGAGAGCTCAGACAGAGATGGTGAGGAGCTGTTACCTAAACTTGCTTGTGTTTGTTCTCATGGCAAATGGAGAGCTTTAAACCATTTTTATGAGAAAACAACAGCTCACATGATCAGCTGTGAGTGTCCGAGGGCTCTGTATAAGCAGCCCATACCTCTGACCCAGGCAATCACTAATGACAAGTTCCTTAAGAAATTCAGACCCTTCAACCTAGAGGGATCTGATCAGAGTTGCTAAACTCCCCTAAAACTTCAGATTGACCTTTGTTGTGCAAAACTCCTCGTAATTTGGTTGTTTCAAGCATGTTTCCCCTATATCCAAATTCAAGAGTCTTCAAGTTGCTCATATTGCAAAGCCTCACATGTCTGGTGGACCTGAACCTTTTATTTTTGTTTTGTCAAACAGTGCTATATTGTCATCCTACTTTCTGAAGGAGAAGCTGAATATTCACGGCAAGTTGGGCTGTGTTCTGAGTGCTTTGGGTTCTACAGTCATGGTTATTCACGCCCCAGAGGAGGAGGAGATCACCTCACTGGATGAGATGGAAATAAAACTGCAAGATCCAGGTCTGTACACTTAAGCTGACATATGTCAAGGCAGACACATGACAGATTTTGATGTGTTCTCCCTTCTCTGGATCTGTTGGTGAGTGGATTGGGATAACTAATCAGAACGTCCTGGCTGCAGAACTTTCTTAAGCTGATTGTGCCAGAAACCCAGAATCCCTTAATAAATGTGTGAGCACAAACGGCTTCTGCACACGTACCGTATTTCCCAAAGATGCAGGCTTAAAAGCAGTTCATCTTACATGGCTTCTTGCAGATTATTCAAGTAAGAAATGATGCACTGAGTCTTCCTGCCCTCCAGCACGTTGAGGAGTTCTAAGGCTCTATACGCCAAGTTACCTCCACTTAAAATAAATCACAGCTTTAAATAAGGTTACTTTCAACCAGTTCTTACTTCATTTGAAATGCTGTTCAATTCTAAGTCCCAATTACTACCTTGCTCTAAGTAAGCAGGTGTTCATACTAATTCAAACAAATATCCTTGAGGTAGCCCTGGAGTACACTTCAAAGAGAATGTGTGTTTGAGAAGCGGAAGAATTTCATATGGATGAGTGTAGCATAGGACAAAATGAGCTAAATTCAAGTTAGTTCATGAGTCAGCTCATAATTTAAAAGCTCCTACAATCAAAAATTAAACATATAGTTGGCATTTTAAATACAAAGCATGTGTTTTGTGTTTATTTCAATGCACTGAGTTTGTGCTCCAGTTCTTAGAGAAATTGACTTGAAGTTGAGTGACTTTTAGCGTGTGTTTGAACATAGTCTGATCTTTCATCTTTCCTCTTTCATACAGTGTTTGTTGCGTTTGCTGTTCTCCTAATATCTGTTGTCCTCGTGTTGATTTTCATTGCGGCTCCACGGAGAGGTCAAACAAATATACTGATCTACGTTTTAATTTGTTCACTTATTGGTGCCTTCTCTGTGTCATCTGTCAAAGGCCTGGGCATTGCCATTAAAGAAATGCTGGAGTGGAAGCCAGTTTATCGACATCCCCTGGTTTATGTTTTGGTGGGAATCCTATTGCTCTCAGTCAGCACCCAGATCAATTATCTCAACAAAGCACTGGACACATTTAACACATCTCTAGTGACACCTATTTATTACGTGTGTTTCACCACGACAGTGGTGACATGTTCCATCATCCTGTTCAAGGAATGGAGTGGTATGGACCTGGATGACATCCTTGGGACCCTCAGTGGATTCTGCAGTATAATAATTGGAATTTTTCTATTACATGCTTTCAAAAACATTGATATCACCTGGAGCCAGTTGATGTCCAGTGTTACAAAAGAATCATCATTGCCACACTGCGAGTATGAAACCTCTCACACTTTACTGGAAAGCATGGAAGACCCAGCTGTGTTATATGGGGAAGACAATGTTTTATTCAGCCAATGAAACTCTCAAGTGACAGTTTCTCGTTCCACTGTCATGAACTGCAGACTTACCTGTATCTACCAGACCACTCTTCGTCACTGCTACCCTCTGGAAAACTGCCTGTAAAGGCACGCTCCTCTGTGTGCCAGATGTTGGTAATAATGAATTAAAATGTTCAATAATTGACATGAGGGACAGAAACCTGGTGGTTATAATATGTCAAGAAGTGAACAACTTTGTCTATTTTTTATGCAACATCTCCTGTTGGAGAATTTTAGCAAGAAAGGGTTTTTTCCCACATCTTGGGCTGTTCAGGGTGATGCTTGCCAGAGATTTAGCAAGAGGGCTGGATTATTAAAAATGACTTCTGATCAGCTGAGATATATACGCCAAGCAGAATCTCTTCATAAAGCAGGCTGTGTAATGTGCAAGCAGTGGAGTAAATGTTGACACTTCAGGTTCCATTGTTCTGTGAACAGAAAGCTCACAATTTTTCTGTAGGAACAAAATGGTTGCTACTGCTTGCAGCACGCTTGCACACGTCCTTGTGTTGTGCCAAGTTTAATCCTGATGCCAAAGCCATGCACCTCCTTTCTGAAAGGTGTTCATGAAACTTCTTACTTGTTAATGACTTTTATTTTAGTGAGGATTTAGAAGCTATGAAAACCTGAGTGGCTCTAGGGATACTTGAAGTTATTTCTAAACTGCAAGCATCTTTTTTTTCCACTTGAATAGGTTTGTAATTGACATATGTACAGGAGGAAGTAGTAATTGTACCAATCACCTAGACATTATTTCTAAATCCTTGATTAGATGAAGCAGGAATTCTGTATTTCCTACTGGACCTGCTTATCTACTTTTATGTGTAAATAACATCTACTAGGAAAATAATGTTATTTTCTTGCAATATCAGAAAATCAAAGTTGATGCTTATTTCCATGGCGTACAAGAACTCAAAAATGTTACAAAGTAAATTATTATCTTTTGTATAAAAGCTTTTGCTAGAAGAGATATTATTTTTGAAACTGTTCATATTTAGTAAATGATTTGGAAGAAGTTTAATTTTTACTGAAATTATGCTATTATTTTTCTTGTAATAAATTATACATGGTTTACATATTAAATGACTGGTGTTTTGTAAGCATGGGAGAAAAAAGAGAGTAATCCAAGTTTACAATCAGTAATAAAATCAGTTTTAGTAACACATCCTGTGCACACACCCAGATTCAAGATGAAAGATATCTGGATGAAGTCCCTGCAGTTCATGTGAATCTGGCTTGATCGTGACCTTCTTTTAGTCGCTTTGACTTCTACTTTTTTTCCGATAGGAAAGAAAATGTTGTACTCTCTTAGAAAGGCCACATGTGAAACTACCTTTAAATAAAAAACCTGCAGTATTCTGATGCAGGTGGAGGGCAGAGTATGGGGAGATCGAGAGGTTTTGGTGTCTTACTCAATTTTTTTGGATGTGTTATTTTCACCCTTATATTCTACAAAAAACATCAGCAAGGAGCATTTAATACTGATGATAATATTAGCTGCCAGAAGACAAGGATTTTGAGGAATAAGATTGGTAGGCAAATGAAATGTCTTCCCTTCTGAACTAGGGAAGGAAAACCAAAGCTGAATATTAGGGAGTTTTTTGTTGTGCTCATGTTTTATGGGCAGTTTTTCAGTGAACTTTCAGCAAAATGGCAGCAAAATGAAAGCTATTTTTTAAAGTAATCTGAAATTTTTGGAAAGAAGGTAGAATGGTTAACGACTGCAACAAAGGAAACCTTAAAGGCAATACATCACTAACCAAATTAGGGCTTTTAAATGCAGAAATGGAACCATCTTGGTAGTTACTCATTGCCATACCATAACTTGGGACAAACGAGCAATTAAATTAATTACACAGCTGTGCTGATTAGATGTAGGTAAATCAAAAAGACTTGCATAGGTTACATGATCTGCAGGGAATTTGGAAGGAAGCACATAGGTCATTATTCCCTTTAAGAGCCTGCCTTCCCAGCCACACTTAAAACAGCCATGCCCCAGTCAGGTCTGCTCCCAAAGAATTCTCATTCAGAACTTGAATTTCTTTACTCATGATGGTTGTGGCCTGGAGTTCTATCTTTAAACATATACTCATGCCAAATGTCATCCTCTTACCATTTAAGTTCCAGCAAAACCAAACCAGCAAATGCATTAGGAAACTTTTAAGTGTTTTTCCCAAAACTGACTCCTTTCTGGCAAGTTTCTAAACTGGATGAGAGGTAGGCAGAAGCCAGGCTGGATGATGCATGAGGAGTGGCGCTTAGGTTCCTTTGTTACCTTCTTATGAAACTTCACTGTGCAGGGGTGGGGAGGGAAAGCTGCTCTCAAAAACAAATGGCACTGTAGAAAAACTTGCCCAAACATGTAACACACAAGTGATTACTTGCCAGGAGTACTTTTGAGGATGAAAGTCATCTCACGTTCTGAAAATATGCTCCAGTTTGTCAGCAATTCAGCTTTTGATAGAAAAGGGGTACATCCTATGGGGTTGCTGCACAGAAGCTAGGACAACAGCTTCTTTTTTTTTCTCTCACCCATGATACCAGCTGGCTGGTAGTCTGTTTTATGATATTTAATGAGGAAACAGTGGCCAAATTTTTGCCATTGCTAAGCACTCTTAACATCCCTTCGGAGACACTGTGCTTCCTTCCAATCTTTACTGCTCTTTTAATAGAACCATTTAGTTTGGAAAGTCCCCTAAGAATATCAAATCCAACCAACCACCCTTTAGTACAAACCATGGCCCTTAGTGCCACATCTACACATCTCTTTCATACCTCCAAGGACAGAGACTCCAGCACTTCTCTAGGCAGGCCATTTCAATGCCTAATCACCCTCTGTATAATCAAACACTTCCTGTATAACCTGTATAATCAACACCTCTGTATGATCTAAACCTCCCCTGGCACAGCTTGAGACCAATTACCCAAATCCTATCAACTTGTCACTGAGAAAAAGAGACCGCCATCCTTCTCACTGCAACCACCTTTCAGACAGTTGTACAAAACCATGAAATCTCCCTTCAGCCTTCTATTCTCCAGATCAAACAGCCTCGGCTGCTCCTCAGATATCCTATTTTCTATCAAAAATCTCTTTTGAAATACTCAAAGGTTTATCAGGAAAAAAAAAAAACAGCTCGCAGACACATATGCCTCTGTTATCAGTAGCATGAGTGATTCTCACTGCTCACCTATCATTTCTTTCTCCTTTTTTCTTTTTATATGTCTGGGGTTTGAGGTATGCTAGGAGCCACCACAAAGGCTAAGTTGGCCTGTTGGTCTTTATATGGGTGTAGTTTCTCGAGTAAGTAAACATGCCCTACACACACAACCCTTGCCCTGCCGGACCTTCCTTCTTACTGATTAAACACTGATTCCATTGATCCTGAAGCACATGATAGTGCTTTTTAATTTATTTACTGTAAGCCTTGTGACATCAGCTATTAAATTCATCTGCGTCAGAGTGGTGACATCAGCCCACTCACAGTTTGCCCAGCCTCCAGAAAGGTGGAATTCTGAAAATGAAGGAATGGTAGGCAAGTATTACTTTCCATCTGAGACCAGTGTGTGTCAAAGATACACTATGGGACAACTCAACAATGCAAACAAAAGCAGGGTGCTTCAAGAACTTGAAATTACCAGAGCCCCTTTTAATTGCATGGTACTGTGGTATTACATATTAACTTGTAGTAATTCATGTAGCAAAACCAGTTTTACAAGAGCTGTTGTAAAATATTCCTCTTATATTATTAAAAGTCCCTGAGTGCGTTTATACTTCAGACAGAGTTTGAATTATTTTTTTTTTGTAGAGCATCATCAGCTCAAAAGCACTGTATTACTGTACTACAGGCATAAACTTGCAATGAGCTCAAAGCAGTGGTTTGTACAGTATTGTATAGGTTTGTGTGCAGTTAGAGGGCTGAGATGGAACTGAATGCTCATGAATAAGTCAGTTATAAAAGTAAACAGAGCCATATGCTGGTGGCAGTTCTTTCAGCAGATTACACAAAAGGATGAGAATATCATGTTTCACTTGAGCAGAAGGATCTTAAAAGCGTGTGTGTGAAGTTACTCCCAAATAGTAGAGTTAAGTACTCCCTTCCCCAAGGGGTGGTAACTATGAGAATGCTATTACAGTAAAAATGAACTATTATTGCCATGAATTTGGCCCAGAGGTGTCATCACCTTCTGGAAATCCAAAACTCAGAATGATTGATTGTATTGTTTCATTTACTTTTAAAATGTGGAAATGAAAAAACCTGTTCAGATGTCCATCATTCTTCATCTACTGGCTTGGAAGTATTTTGTCTACGATGTGCTATAAAATGAAATACGATGTACTTACCTATTAACAATTCACAGCACAATCACATTTTTAAACTACTATTTATTTGTAATGACCTGACTGTATTGAAAAAAAATCACCAAATTCACTTGCCTTTTCTGTAATACATTTGCACTAACCAAAATTAAGAATTAGAAGTGAACAATAAGCTAACAGGCACAGTTACAGATATGGTGCAAGTAAGGTCTCACAAACTCTATTTGAGCTAAATTAACATAAAACACTTTATTTAATGGCCAATTTCCAGCCTCTCTTTGTTCACCATTCTGGGCACTGGCAGGAGGAGGTCTAAGGAAAGCATTTGATGGGCATTTGAGTAAGCTGCAGCAAGCAAGAAATGGAAGACAGTGAAAAGTTCAGGGAGAAGCTTGAATAAAACAATCTATACTTGTTCCCTCTGTTTCACACAAAATTAGCCTTTACCTATGAGCAGGATTAAAATTCCTCAGGGGTGCTGAGCCCTTCCAGCTGTTTGGGGTGTGGGTCAGGAGCTGCCAAAGGACAACTGCTGCCTCCACCCCTTCTGTGTGTCTGGATCCCCAGCAACACGCAGTGCAGTATCCGGGCAAAAATCCGCATGCTGCCCTGGTGGCTGAGTTACCTCTGAAACTGCTCCATTCCTTCAGTGTTATGCAGTGCAAAAGGTTCTGCCTTTAGTCCTGGAACTTTTTCACAGGTTCTTCCACCACTTTTGCTGCTGCTAATCACTATTTCCTTGTGCATGAACCATATTAAGTAACAAATCATCTCTTATCAATGTTGTTACAGGAATTAGAGTAGCTCTGACAAAAAGAATAAGGAAAAGAGCTTATGTAGTGAGTAAGCTTGGTTGCTTCTTTCTAGATAGGACATTTTTCATGGAAATAAAGGCTTGAGAGTACAAATCCAGTAATCCAGTCTCCTTGGGTATCTTTCCCAAATTAGGCCAAGCCCAAACAGCTTCAATACAGGGATGCTGCTACCATAGTTTAAGTAAAGACTGCTCTAAAAGGCTGACGTTTTCAATATAAGCTACATTGGCCACCTTAATGCTCACTTTTCAGTACACACACCTGTATAAAATCCCCAATTATCCCATCTCCATTATATCTGTGAGGGCTTCTACTAATTCTGCAAAAGTAGGACGTCCTTCAGGTTTCTGGAAAAAAAAAAGAAAAAAGAAAGCAGAAGAGACACTTAAATTAATAGAAGATGGTTACAAGTACAATTAAAGCAACCACTTAAAATTATTATTCATATTTTATTTTGTTGACACAGATTGAAGAGATCAAGTTTATCTTGTTCTGCACATCAATGTGCCAGAAATCAATAGAATGAAAAAGTACTTTCAGAAGAAAGCATTTGTATGCAAAATTCCTATGCACACTACAGGAGGAAGCACAGGGGATATATTGACAGGGTATATATATTCAAAACCAGAGATGGCATAGACCTATTGTGTAGGTTATATGCTTGGTATTTACTGAATGCAACAGTCAAAAGAAACAGAGGCTTTTAAACTAGATGTGGTTTGTGAAAAAGCACAGCAAAAATTACTGAGGATTCTACAAAGTAGAGGTTTATTGCTCCAGTTTTTGAGGATAGCCTTCAGATCCACACTGCAAGTGAAGTAATGTCACAAGACAGACCAACAAACCTCATGCCAGCAGCTGTACATGACTTCGTACACAGCGTGCGATGCCAAGTGTGGTCGATAAAGTCGGTTACCTGCAGAAATCTCACGGACAACTTCATAATTTGATTTACTTTCAAAAGGCATTTTGCCTTCTGTGAAAACTTCCCACATCAGTACACCTAGAAATGAATCAAAATATGTAGGAGAAAGCAAGTTGTCTAACAATACTAGAAGTCCCATTCTTTTCTATGTATTTAATAATGAATGAAAAATATGGGCAACCTGAGGTGAATGAAAAAAAAAGTAAACTGATGTAATTATGCTCATATTGAAGCCAGCTAAGGTCATGGTTCATGAAAATGAAATTAATAAGCATTTGGTTAATGGAGACATATGTCTGTTGACAACCAATTTTTTTAGATTAAAAGTGTGTTAAAAAAAACCACACACACTCTTCCTATACAGACAAGATTTGAAAAATGAGATAGACTAAAGATTAAGATAGGAAACATCCAGAAAAGTTGCTCTTTCCTCGTTCTTATCAGTAGTTTTAGGGAAACAGCTTGTCACACATTAACCTAACCCACTTACCAAATGACCAGATGTCAGATTTACTGCTGTACTTTTTGAAATGAAAGACTTCAGGAGATGACCACTTGATTGGAAACTTGGCACCTGAAGAGCTGACATATTCATCATCAATGACGTATCTAAAGAACATCAGCAAATACCGTGTATTTTAGTGAGAGTTAAACTGAAAGCAGTTCTGGCAGCACCTTGCACAGGTAGTTTACAATTCCATGAAAACACTGTGTCAGTTTGTAAGAAAAGAAATTATATCATTAATTTAATATAGAATGCACACTGGAATACATGCAGTTAAAGAAATTTCAATCTAAATGACTAATTTGATTGCTTGTGAGAGGTATGTCATAATAAAAAGATTTAGTGCTATTTGTGTGCTCACAGGATGGCTGTTGTTATCACCTCCTGGGAAAAGTCCCTATGCTGCAGGCAGGAAAAACAGCAGCAATACATATTATTATTACTTTTTAAGAAGAGAAGGAATGGTCTTAATTTGTGCCCAGGGAGGTTCAGTTTGGATATTAGGAAAAAATTTCTCTCCATACCTCGGGTGATGAGGTATGATAACAAGCTGCCCAGGGAGGTGGTGGTGTGACTATCTGGAGGAGTTACAGAAATGTATAGATAGAGCACTAATGGACATGGTTTAGTAGGCAATACAGTGATGAGTTGGTAGTTGGACTAAATGGTCTTTGTGTCTTTCCTAACCTTAATGATTCTATGAATTTATGTGCCCAACAAGGGCATTTGTACAGTAATATTTTAAAAGGCTGAGCCCAATATCCAAACAAGCTCTGTAAATTCTCATGAGAAGACGACAGGTATGCACTACACAAATCTTACAACTGAAGACATAACGGTATCTTTTAATGCACCTTTCAAAGGATTTTGCATTGAAAGAATCATAGAATTGCTCAGGTTGGAAAAGACTTTCAAGATCATCATGTCCAACCTCAATCTAACCATATCACCCTATCTAACAACCCTCTGCTAAATCATGTCTCTGAGCATTTCATCACCCAAGGATGGTGACTCAACCTAAACCTCCCTGTGGAGCCTATTCCAGTGCTTAACAACCCTTTCTGTAAAGTTTTTCCTGATATTCAACCTAAACCTTCCCTGGCACAACTTGACGCCATGAGGAATTGCTTCTTTGTGTCCCTTTCTTATTTCTGGGGCAGGCACAGAAAGATGAGAGGTTACTGGATAAAGAACATACAAAATAACAGTACTAAACTGGTCTGTTCTGAGCTCTGACTAATTAGGGAGTGTTCTCATCACCTCTCAACAGTGGACAGAGCTTTGTTTCCCTGGCCTGTGTGTGCACTCTCTCTTCATGTGTGGTTGGTCCCCTCACTAAGCAGAAAAACCACTTCCCTGCTGAGAAGCACACGTCACACTTCCTGCCCACATGTCTTCCTTCCTCACCTACCCTGTTGCTGAGGCTCCAAAGGCCAGCGCCAACACCTGCCTCTGCTCCCAGTGGCTTTCAGCTCTCACTGGGCTCGGAAATTTGGAGCACTCACTTTACTGAGCCTAGAACCACGCAATCATACAATGGCTCAGGTTGGAAGGGACCCCAAGGATCATCAGGTTACAAACCCACTGCCACATGCAGGGCCACCACCTCCAGATCTGGTACTAGACCAGGCTGCCCAGGGCTCCATCCAACCTGGTCTTGAACACCTCCAGGGACGGGGCATCTACAGCCTCTCTGGGCAACAGGTTTCAGCACCTCACCGCTCCCTCTGCGAAGAACTTGCCCCTGACATCTAATACAAACCTTCCCTTCTTGAGCTTAAAACCATTCCCCCCTTGTCCTATCATTATCTATCCTTGTAAGAAGTTGATTTTTCTTCTGATTATAATCCCCTTTTTAAATATTGGAAGGCTGCAATGAGGTCACCCTGCAGCCTTCTCCAGGAAGCAGAGTGAGCTTCTGGCAGCCCAGGGCACACTGGGCATTTCTATGTCCACAAACTACTGCTTTCAGTAGTTTCATTCACAAGATATTTTGTTCACCTCTGTTGCACTCAGCAAAAGGACAATATGACACTCTGTTCACAGTACAACAGATGAACAGCAATATTATTGATTTGATCAGAATTGTAGATGCTGTGTACAGTGAAATTTCCCACACCAGCAAGCAAGAAGTGGTGATGGGCCTCGTCCCAACTGACACAAAATAGGGCACTCACTGAGCTTGTATCTCCTACCTTGCCATGCCAAAGTCAGATACTTTAACAGTGTATTCAGCATTGACTAAACAGTTCCTTGCAGCCTAGGAGAAATGAGAAAAACATATCTGAAATCCGGCCAAAGGCATTTTTAAGAAGAATACAATAGATAATTTACTTTCAGCTCATGTATTTCAGATCCTGAAAGGAGGTGTGTGTCTTGCTCAAAAAGATGACAAAAAAGTAAAATTCTGGCTCAGTGCTGGTGAACACCTTTCACTGTTGTGTGATTTCACGCACATAGCATATACCTGCATGAATGCTTGTATCATGAGTTGCAATAATTTCAAGTATCCTTGCACAATTAAAATAAGTTTTCAAATGCAGAGTTTAGTTATCCAAGCAGGTATTTTCTTGAATGTTAACATCAGGACACTCAATATGAATTATTAAAAAAGCGTTTCTGTGACTCTTAATTCCCTGTGTCTGAAGGGCAGGGCAGACAAGCCACCTATATATCCCAGCACCAAGGTAAGGCAGCAGGGACCAGAAGAAGCGTGAATACACAAAGGCTTTGTTAAAGCCTTGCAGGGCACAGAAGCACCCCTAAATTTAAATGGCATGTTCTATATCATCAGTATTCAGTGAACCTCAGAAAACCCATTGTACTTACTAAATCACGGTGAATAAAGTTATTTCTCTCCAGATACTCCATCCCTTCACACACATCCAGGCACATGCCCAGCAGCATGTCTCTGCTGAGCTTCCCCCGCCACTGTCGCAGGTAGTTGAGCAGGCAGCCATTCTCCAGGAATTCAGTCACCACATAGAGAGGCTTCTGGCGTGTGCACACCCCGTACAGCTGGACCAGCTTTGGGTGGGATAGTTTCCTGTTTAACATTGTTTAAAACTGCATTTCAGTTAGTAGATCATTTGTTTCTGGTAGGTAGAATCATAAAATCAAAGAATATCCCAAGTTGGAAGGGACTCATAAAGATCATCAAGTCCAACTCAAAAGATAACTAGAACTTTCATTCATGATCAATTATCATGATAATTCTGACAAACAACTTCAGTGTTTTATAAACATTATGCAATTCAGCTATCCCTGGAGTTGTCCTCTGCCTAACGCATTTCTGTAAGCAATTTCCTCAAAAAGGTTCATTTTGCAAAATTGTGATAGTCCATCAGTTATACAGGTGGAATGAATATAAACCTTGATTTGGAAATATGAAGCGGAAAGGTCTTATTTTGTCTGGCTTTCAGGCAGGGGACATGAGAGGCTGCAAGCCCATGGCTTTCCCTGTGGGCTCTGCTCAGCCTGACATGACACCTCTGTTTTTACCTCTTTCTATGCATTGAGCCAACACCTGGTCCGGATAATTCCCTAATTTTCAAAATTAGCAGGAATGGAAATACAGCTTCTGAGAAGTTAGGTTTAGTTAGGTTTAGTTAGTTCTGCCCATGCTCCTAGAGGCACTGAGTTATAGACAAAAGAATGGCTGTAGGAGTAACTGTCAGCACATTTATTGCCTGCTAGGCTCCAAGTGCAAAGCAGCACACATGCTAAAGAAAGGCCCTGGTGAGCTATTTAGCAACCATTACACTAGCTTTTTGGTCCACTATTCCCATCACAATAGCTTTGTTTTAAATGGACTTAGGTTATGTTTGTTTCTTGGTCATCTCAGTGTCATCTGTGAGCCAGAATAACTTTGTACTTACATCATCAATTTGGCCTCCTCCATGAAATCGTCTTCAGACATGGCACCTTCGTTGATTTTTTTGATGGCAACCTTGATGGTTGCTTTCCATTTACCCAGATGAACAATTCCAAACTGCCCACGCCCAAGCTCTTTCATAAACGTCAGTTCCGAGGGGTTCAATTCCCACTCCTCTATAAAAACAATCCTGTATATTACAATAGTCTAGGAGACATGCCTATGTGCAGTTAATGTACACAGCAAAGTATCACAACTGCTCATCAGCTATAGCATGGATTTTAATTATCTGGAATTTTCCACACATGTATGTGTTCATACATGAGTGGTACTTTACAGCTTGTAGAATGCTGTTTAAATTGTTTAACATAGGAAAGCCTGAAGCCTGAAGATAAGGCAAGAAATTGGTTTTGATTACCTCTGAGGATTATTTTTTTGGCACTGTCATCTATGTTTTTAACTTTAAATCAGTTCCAAAGGGCTAATATAGCCATAGAAATAGTCACTGACTGTCTCTATTGAAACTACCAATAGTTCTGCCCTCCAGAAATATTAAGCCTTGATATTGATTCACAGTAAAAATGCACAGTACAAATTTTGGAAATTCATATAGATATATATACACGTACATACAAATACACATGTGTATATTCATACATACACATCTATCAGTTAATATTAACTTCCTGATCTGCATGCACAGCACCAGCATTTACTGCTTGTTTTCTAACGCTGTGTAAGACATCATTCTTATTTCTAAAACTTCCATAATTGACAAAAGAAAATCTTCCCCATCGACAATATTAATTTTATTTTCATAGACTTTTAAATAAAAAAATCAAGTCTGTTAAATGTATATGTGAGTTTCTGGTCTGCTTATGGAAGTCCAGAAAGGCATTAGTGGTTGTGAAAGAAGCACTTCACTAAACTGAAGGAATTGAGCCAGGCCTTTCATTTGGATTTGACACCTGAGGTGTGTGAGTCTGGTGATTATGAAGCTGATTATGTGTTTCTTATGGCTGGGAAATTTAACAGACACAATTATTAGCTGTATGAATGCAATCTCAACTCTTTCCCAGATACCCAGGTTTCCACCAAAACAAGATAAAGAATTTACCATAACTAAATCCTGCTGTTGCTGGTGAGGAACATCTGATTGATCTGAGTGGATGTCGGAGACGGGTGATAAGACCTGCAGGAAACAAAGCACCAATATTCAGTTGACAAATTGCTCCATATTTAAGTATACTACATCATACTTGCTCTCAAAAAATATTTTTGTCTCTACTCACTTGTGGAAAAAAAACGTTTTAATCCATATTGAAATGACAGGCAGAACCAAGAATGAATGGCATTTTGAATGCTAGAAATTAAAAAAGGCTGCCATGAGCCAACAAGTAGGGGTAGGCTGCAAGTCAGTGTTAGAGAGTCCTTGTGCCTCCCAAATCTGCCTTTTGTTTGTGTGTGCCAAAATCTGCAAAAGCTGCCTGCTGGTGCATAGCACAGCTCCTGTTTTTCTCCTGTTTTTCCTCAGATTGCATGCATGCAAGCTGCTGAGTTGAAGGCAGTGAAAGAACTATGATCAAATTTAATGCAAGTCACATTCAATGAAATATGAATCAATAGAATACAGAGCGGGTAAGAACATAAGGCTTCTAGTTTCATTCGTTTTTATGAATGAAATTTCATTCATATATATGAGTTTGGTATTTTCATTTCCCCCAGGATATATGCACATTGTAGCTACAACTTCAGCAGAAAGGATCACAGTATACTTGAATTTATTACCAATAGAAAAAAATGTGTATCTTTTTGGAAGGGAAGGATTAGTTCAAGACTGACATCCCATTTCTCAAACTCTTATGAGCTTCAGGACATCAGTAGTAAAACCTTATAGCTTACATCCATTACCTGCAGCATTGTGTTGATGATATTGAATGAGATCAGGAATAGAGGAGAATAGATATTTTTCTGCTACATAATACTGTTTCAAGTGGTTTTTCTTAATTTGATAATGTCGAATGTCTCCACCATGACTTCTGAAATCAACAAAAGATTATGATTGTCAGTAAAAATATTTGATACTACAAATGTAACTATATTTTACTGGTATGGCAGCCAGAGCACTTTGTGTAAAAACAGGCAAAATGGGATTGTAAGGCTTTATTGTTTGTGCCACACTGCTGAGATGATCAGTCCTTGGAGTAGAGTATTTCAGGGTTTCTGTGAATGCAATTGATCTTATCATAGGATATTGGCACCCTGACTCCCAAAAGCCCAGCACCAGCATTTCAGTATATGGGCTGCAATTCACTGACTGTAGTGCTGCACAAATAGTGCTGGTGCCTCATTGCTCCCTTGCACCATATATCCAGCCTGCCCCTCATCCCAAGGAGTTTTAGGGAAACTCTTCCTTCACATTTTCAATCAAATCACAACCATCAGAGCAACTCACCCTTTAGACCGTGAATACACAGACAGTGTAAGGATTCCCTGTTGGCTTGAATCTCTGACAACAAATGAGCCTTCTTTGGACTATTAAAGAAATGCAGACATTTACTTTCTTGAATAAAAGTCTCCTGAAATAGCACTTGCAGATGATTACTGATTTCACTGGTGTACCTATGACTACTTGGGAGGGTGATACAGCAGCAGTGAACAGGAATTGATAACAAAGGAGAGTAAAATTAACCAAAGGAAAATATCAAGTGCCAGAGTTAAATATTTTGTTAAATATTCTTCAGTGTGAAATAGTGAAAATTCTTTCATTTATTAAAAATTCGGATTATACAAGTCACTAGATAATTGCTGTAAAACAATTTAATCTTTGGTGTTCTTCTCTGCTCTATCTTGCCCAAGCCCTGTGTTAGCCCTTGAGCCCTTGAATTTTACACAAGCTAGATGACATCTAAACACCCATCAGAGATAGAGGATAGAACACAGCAGATTGTTTGATCTGTATATAAGGAAGGATCAGGGGTTTTGTTAAGCTCTACCACCTCACTAACTTCTGCAAGGATTTAAGTCTTCAGTGTTTCACACCAAAGACAAGCACAGTAAGCTCCACGTAACTCATGTCATTCAATATGGAAAATCTTAATTTGCTGGGGTTACAATGTAAAATTTTGGGATGTCTGGACAGTCTGCACTACACTGTACCCCAGAAAGCCATCCTTTTATTTTAAAGTACCTTCTCTTACTGTATGTCAAACAGAGTTGGATTTGGCTGTTGAAACTCTCATGATGCCTCTACTGATAATCCTTTGTAGATATTATTAACTCAACATACAGGCTGAATTACCTTCTGTCGCAAAAGTAGTTCTGCCTGGCTTCTGTTGATGCTCTTGCAATACCACCTGCAACAAGGAGATGACACATCAACTTCAGCCAGTACAAATTAACGTTTGTTCTGCTTCACAGAAATAAGGGTTAGTCTTAATAGTTGCTCTGTCTCCAATGTTAACACCTGAATAGAACTAACCACTGTTGCATATCAAGCATCTCTTAATGTGGAAATACTTCATTAGACCACAGTAAATAAGACAAATACTTTCCCCACTGAATGTGATTCACTATAATTAAACGCGAGGTGAAATAAAAGGAAAAAAAACAGGAAACATTTATGCTAAATTTTGATGAATTTTACAGTGAAGCTGCTTCAGCCCCCTCTTCTCTAGAGTTATGATGTATTTTACTTTTCTCTCCAGGAAACCAGGCTGAAGAAACTGAAAATAGATTCTAGATAATCAACTGGATGTTCACAAAGGGAAGAGATCAGAATAAAGAGATACTATGTAGTAAGCCTACAGAAATAGGACATATCTAGATTCTGTAATTATGATTTATCATAATTATATGATTATTATGATTGATTTCATCAATCACAACCCCTAAATTCTTCTAAGCAGGGCTACTCTCAAGGAGTTCTTCTCCAAGTTTGCACACACACCTGAGGTTACCTCGACCCAGGTTCAAAACCTTGCACCTTGTTTTGTTGAACCTCATTAGGTTCACATGGACCCATCTTTTGAATTTGTCGAGGTCCCTCTGGATGGCATCCCTCCCTTCTGCTGTATCAACTGCACAGCTCAGCTTGGTGTCATCATCATATTATACAGTCCAAACAGACAGACCACAATAAAAACGTTTACCACATTCTAAGGGTGATATTTTGTAACAACAACAACAAAAAAAAAAGGCTTCAATAAAGAGAACAAAGAGAACATCTGTTCACAGTCAGTCTTCTGGTAAAAGCTGAAAGATCAAGCGCCAAAACTTACCACTCAATTTTTAGAAAAGAAAGTACAGTCATTGTCTTCAAGAGTACTTACTCATATGTTTCTAAATTACTTTTTGTGTTCTCAGTAACATAGTTGCTAGGAATTAGACCTTCGTTCCTGAAACGTATTAAGGATAATATAATAGTAAGATGTAAAATATTAATAGGACTAAGATACACATCTTCTTTTACTGAATGACAGAAGTTATTTATACTATATGTCTTTAAATACTGAATCCCAGCATGAGAATCAAATAAGAATATAACTCCTTTCACCTGAGGCAAAGTGTTTCTGCCCCCGTCTGTGAATGGCTACTGAAATGACGGTACTTAGTAGAGTGCCAAGAACAGCATGTTAAGGAAAATTTTCAAGTAAAATCAAAAGAAAGATTAGAAAAAAAGTGACATTTCTTCCAAATCAGAAGTCACTAGCTTTATCTCTATCCTTGTAACAGATCTTCAATACGAAGAAATAGAAAGTGTGTGGTTGAACATATACAAAATAATAACAGAGTGGACTCTAATGGCAAATCTGACTTGAGAATAAGTGTTTAAAAGTATTTAAAGGAGGGATGTGAATGAAAAGGAGATAGTTAATACATAACATGTAATCACTCTTCATATCAGATTACAGGACACACTGAAAAATTGTGGAGAAAGAGAAACATCATGAAAAAATATATAAATTCATCAAGGATCCTAAAAGAAGTTATCCAGTTCTCTAAAATGTCCAAGAACCTTTGATTAGGGGTTTTGTTTAACTTCAATGTCTTACCAGTCTCTGTGGTTTTTATGAAGACTTTACACATACACAACACATGGTAGAGCACTTGAAGCATATAAAGCTGGATTTTCACATGGCTCAAAGCTCAGTGGTTCACATAGTCCTCAGATGTACTTATGTTGTTTTGGAAGTTACTAAGCCTATGACTTAACCTTGTATTCCCAGCAGAGAGGAGTTGCCACCTCATTTCTGGAGTGCTAGATACTGTCCAAACTCTTCTCAATTAACCCGCGTCCCTGGTACATACATTCTCTATACCTTTAAACCTCCATTAAAATTACATGCACCTCATCCTACATGCTTAGAGGGTTGTAAGATAATCCTACAAAGAGCTGTTCTTTTTATTTCTCTGTAGGAAGAAGGTTTAAAATTCGATGCCCAGTCTCTTACCCATACTGGTCTCTAGCCTTCCACCAGTGAGGATCATACTGTTCAAGAATAATGTATTCTTCTGACTGCTTGAGTGTTAAATCAGACGGTCCTCTAGCAAAAAAGTCATATAGTGCAATAACTTTGAGTTTCTTTGTGTAGTCTTCAAAAGCCTCAGCAGGCAGAGGAGGTAAAGGCTTGTTCTTTACATGCAATTTCTTCTTATGCTAGTGAAAAAGAAAGTATTTTCCATAATTAGTATTTTCTCTCATCTATTTCTTGTATAATTCCCCTACTTCTATAGCATCTCAGTAACTAAAAGGTACTAATCATGGTCATAAATTCATGCCATACAGCTCAATAACCTTGTAAAATTATTACTTGTAAAACAGTACAGCTCACAGTTGAATAGTTTGGTATCAAAGTCAAAGTTTAAATGAGAAGTAAAGTAAATAAAAGACAAGCCATCTATCTAATCTTCCCCCTGTTCTTTGGGTGACTGCTACATAGAATTCTGCATAGCAGACTGCTACAATTGCTAGGACAAGTTAGTGTAAATTAGCAGAGCAGCATTGAAAACAGTGGCAATTTGTCTGATGAATTAACACGGAGAGCACTACAAACATTTTTAACAATTGAGCAGGAGCATAAGCTTTTTCTTACCCATCAGGTTAGGTTTTAGTTTTGCCTTCAGTTATGCTCTGACAACTCAAATTAATTCAATTTAGATCTAGCAAAACTGAGGTGGACTTTTCACGTGAAGCTGAGCAAGGTGGATGGATGTGTGCATCAGTACAAGTTAGGGGGTGAACTGCTGGAGAGGAACTCTGCAGAGAAGGACCTGGGTGTCCTGGTGAACAATAGGTTGACCATGAGCCAGCAGTGAGCCCTGATGGCCAAGAAGGCCAATGATATTCTGGAGTGCATTAAAACAAGTGTGACCAGCTGGTCAAGGGAAGTGATCCTCCCCCTCTACTCTCCCCTGATGAGGCCATTTTTAGATGATTGTCCAGTTCTGGGCTCCCCAGTTCAAAACAGGCAGGGATCTCCTGGAAGGAATCCAGCAGAAGGCCACAAAGATGACAAAGGGCCTGGAACATCTCCTGTATGAGGAATAGCTGAGTACCATCAGTCTGTTCAGCCTAGGGAAAGGAAGACTGGGGGGTGATCTCATTAATGTTTATAAATATCTAAAAGGAGATGGAAGGCAAATAGATGAGGCCAGGCTCTTCTCGGTGGCGTGTAGTGATAGAACAAGCAGTAATGGCTTAAAACTTGAACAAAGGAAGTTCCATGTAAGTATGAGGAAAAACTTCTTTACAGTAAGGAAGACAGAGTACTGGAATATGTTGAACAGAGAGATTGCAGGGTCTCTTTCTACAGAGATATTCAAGACCTATCAGGGTGCCTACCTATGGGACGTATTATAGGGCACCTGCTTTAGTACAGGGCTGGGCTCAATGATCTCTTGAGGTCTCTTCTCACTCCTGCAATTCTGTGATGGTGAAATTGTGCCTTCCTAAAGGGTAGTCCCACCTTTCCCACCTCCACCAGCCAAACTCAAAAGTTAGAGAATGAACTACCCTCATCCATGACAGCAAACTTGGGAACCCACTACAATCCTGTCTTTCCATCAGAATGAATCTTTCGATACTCTAGTTTTTTAAATAATTACGCAACAAAGCAACCTATGTGCTCAAGAGCCAGTTACTCCTCTGCTTGTTTCAGCAGTGAGCCACTGGATGTCACATCATCTCAGTTTTTTTCATCTGCCAAAATGTTACTTACCTTACACTTCCAAGTAGGTGCATAGGAATCCTCTGATTGAGAGGCTGTGTACTGGGCCTCCAGGTCAGTGTCAGGGTCCACATTTATCTTTGTTCTCATTGCTCTAATTTAAAAAAAATAATTAGTGTTTTTGTGATTACACTTATATAAACATCCACATGAAAATATTTATGGAAATGTAAAGCTTCATTCACATTAGGGATGTGCAGGACAGAGCTTCTTTAAACTTCTGCACAATTAGTATTTCTACTGAAGATTGATGGACTTTAAAAATTTTACAACAGTTTTTAAAATAGGTGGACTTTATGTATAGACATTTTGACTGTCTCAATTGCTGAAAATCTGAAGGATTTCACATACCGTTTTTGTACCTCACAGCAGCAGCAGCAGCAGAAAACAGACTGGATGGTGTGATCTGTAAATAAGAACATTTTCCGCATATGCACTGATTATTTGTTTATGAAATTTACATAATGAATGACTACTTAGCTCTCTTATTAATTCTTTCTTGCTGTGAGATATCTAGCAAAACATTAAGGTGGAATTTGCATCCACCAAAGAGAGCTGAGCTTTCCTCCCAACCCACCTGTATCTACCACTAGCAGCATTAAAATCTCTTTTAGTTACGAGGCTGCTCATTAAATCAGAAAGAAAAAAAAAAGACATCAGTGAGGTATGTACTGATCTAAATGACCACACTGCCAGTACACAGAATGACATGGGAATATCATTATGGACAAGAGATAGAGAACTGATCCTCTTCAGCAATCAGAATTTCTACATCACCTGAACCAAATACAGACCAGCATTTGCATTAGATTTTCTTATTCTGAGACTTACTCAAAGGATATACAGTATATTTTATTATTTAAATACTGATTTCCCTGATTCTGTTCCAGCCATTCACATAATATATTCATTAACTCAGGTTTAACAAAATACGTGCTTTACACTTACTTACTAGGTGGTAGATAATTCTGAAATAAATACAACAGAAACACCATCACTTACATTGTACATTTACAGAAATGTTAGTGTGGTATATCTTGTACGAGGAGCAAGGATAATACACTATAATTCCAGCTGATTTAAAATGGATTAGAAGTCATTACAAAGACTTGAAATCTTTAAAAGGTTGACATCCACACTATTCCAGTTCGACACAGGCTCTGGTATGGAGGTCATAGCACAAGAACAGGTCTCAGAATGTTATTTGAAATAGGGTTCCTAAGGTCTAGGTATTTTGCTCTTTTAGCCTGTTGACAGTTGGACTTGGTGATATTCATGGTCTTCTCCAACCTAGATAACTCTATGATCATTTACACGATGTATCCTCGCACATACCACGTCTTCACTTGTTTCTCCCTCGTACAGTTTTTGGCTTGTTAATCCTAACAACCTGTCTTTGAATAAAAAGGTTTTGTTTTTCTGTCAACCTGTGACAGTATTTGTCAATGTATTTTATCAATAGTTCAGCACTGTGCTGACGTGCTACCAAAACATTTAGTAACCCCAAAAAAAGCAATTATTTTCTTTATAAAGGAATATGACTCAGTAAATCTCATTGTAATAAAAGAAAAAGGAGAAAATATGGAGAAAAAGGAGATGTCAGAAAGGTAAGAAAAAGTAGTTCTCAGTCAGTTGTGGAAGAGACCTATTTTATATGTGTTTTGATTAGAGTATTTGTCATGAAAGTTGTAGGGCATTTCCCTTAGACTTAGAGCATCATCCTGTAAAGAACCTGCTGTGTGGGAAGGTGGCTGACCTACACTAATCAGAAGACACAATCAACTGTTTGATAAAAGTTTCCACTAACAGCTATGCAAAATACCCAAACCAGATGACAGTGGCAATTTTCTTTGAAGAAACCAGGCTAAAAACTTGAGGGTAATGTAATTTATTTGCTGCACAACTTAAGTGTATTAAGCTGTCTCTCAGCTGCTTAAAACTACAGCAGCTTAACTTTGAACACAGTCTCTAGCATTGTTGGGCAGTAGAATTGAGTTTGCTAGTGTCTTCAGTGTGATCAAGCTTGGAACAAACAATCCTTTCAAAAAAATCAGCTGGGAAATATTTCTGTTTCATTTATATTGCTTTTCTGCTCCTGGAAAAAAAAAACAAAAACAAAAACAAAAAGACAGAAAGAGAAAGAGAAAAAAAAGAGAAAAGAAAAACAAACGAAAAACCCTAGAAGTTAAATTATTACTTATTTAAGTGAGGTGCGAAAAGAAAACTTGTCTATTTCTGATGACACCCCATATAGTCATTAAATATGTCATTTCTCATTAGATTTGTGGTCCTCATAGAAGCTTATTAGAAATAACTAGAACCACTTCAGAGTTTCAGCATAACGTGAAATTGATGTTTGAGTAAGATTTTAAAGATGGCAACACATAGCCAAAGCTGGAAGTCAATGCATAGGTTAGACCATGGCTGTAGCCAGAAAAGCCTGTCCTACATCAGCCTACTTTTTTGAAATACTTGGCCAACACTGCAAATAGTGACAGCTTTGCCATGCTGAACAATTTGATTAAAGTGGCCTACATCCGTATCTTTGCTAGCAACACAAGCAGATCTCTACATGTAGAACCGCCTCCAGATGCCCCTGTGATGCTCACTGCACAGCTACAGGAAACCTGCACTTCCTGCCTGAGGCTTTTATGGCTGCACACACCCTCCCAACGACTGAGGCTCTTCCTTTGTCTTTATCTTCTTCTACTCAAAAGCTTTAAACCAAAATTTAAAAAAAGTTAAATAGACATCTCTCCATATTTAAATAAAAAAAAAGCAAGTAAGAAATTAAAAGTGGATTTTTAGCATTTCCTCTTGAATCTCTGTTCTGCTAAATCGTATCACCCTAAATCATATTACAGGAATCAATGGAATAATTCTGATTTCCCTGTTTTGAATTAAGGACTTTTTCTTAAACAAAACACTGGATTCAAAGATGTTTAGTTGCATACAGATTAGCAGCCCTTGATCCTCTGATCATTGAAGAGTTCATTATTTAAAAATTAAGCAGTGATGGTATCAGTGAATGCAGCACTTCAGAAAGAAGAAAATTCTCCAGCACCCACAGCGCCACTAGTCCTTTCAGTCCATGTTCCCTTGAGCTCTGTCAAAACATAAGCTACAAAAATACATTTGGCTTTGATCCTTAGGAAGTAAGGATCTCTAAGAAATCAGTTGGGTGGAGAACCTGAAATATAGGTTCAACTCAAACAAGATGAGAATTTAGGCTACTGAATCCAGGATTCTTTAGCTGTGGGGAGAATTTTCTATTTCTAATTTCCAACAAACATTTGCAATCTCAGAGATCAGCCAATTCTACAAATAGTTTAACATGGGGACAAAAAATGTGGCCCATTTCATTACCAGTATCTTTTTCTTCCTAGAAATTGGTTTTTTAAAAGTTGCATTTTCCTGATGACAGATTAGCAAGTATGAAACCTAACACCAGCACAAACCATGATAACCTATTTATAGGACTATGATGCCCAAAATCAACTTTTTTTTTTTTTTTTTAGCTTGCCTGGTTTTGAGAAGAGAGAAGATATATTGACAAGTGAGTCCTGTGGAAGAAGCAGAAATCCTAGGAATGAGATGCCGACACTCACTTGACAAATACTCACAAAGCAGAAAAAACAAAAACAAAAAAACAGAAAAGACACAGTGGAAAGATGCAAGTTCTCTGAGATGGTCCATTGCTACCAGTAGTTTGCCTAAAAAAGTCCTAGAACATCAAGCAGAATGCATCATGTTGATAAAATTGTGTGACAGTATGCATATTGGTCACAAATGTGCAATCTTCCCCATCTTTAGTTACACCTCACTCAATTTTGTAGACTTTGGGAAATAGTATCAAAGGATTAGACAAAAGCAATAGGTTGCAGATGAGTTCTTACAATCAGCATTTTATTATTTCTTAAGTCTCTTGATCTGATTCACTTTGATCACTTTTCTGATTCTCTGCATCTCAAAGTGCTACTGATTTTGAAAGTGCCGTAGTCCATTTCTAGGATATGTATTTTTATAGTATGTTCTGCAGAGTTCTTGCGCTTCAGCAGGGATACGTTAACTCTATACAACTATTATAACATATAATTATATTATATAACATATAACATATAACAAGCTATTCTGAGGAAAAACTCAAATTCAGCTTCACCCAGCAAAACCAAGTCTTTACCATAACACTCAATATGCCTCCTAATCAACTACATCTGATATGTAATCTAGTAGAAAATACCAGTGCTGCTAAAAATACTTCAAAAGACAAGCTTTCAGCTTTTCAAATGTACAAACTTAGGCTTTCCGTATTTTTCCATGTATAAATTCTGCACTGGAGGAAAGCAGGCTCAAGTTCTACCAAACTTCTTATTTGTATCTAATTTCTATGTGCCACTAAGGACAGCATATGGGAATATCTCCACATTTACAATTTCCATCAGAAAAGACAGATGCTTTGCTGAATCCGTCATATAATGGATTCAATTCATATTTATGTAGTAATTTTGAAAGTCAAGAAAAGGAATCCAAATACAAATCACTCAATCTGCAACCAAGCTGCACAAGAGAAAACTGTTGGGTATCGTTATGGCAATAATTAAGTAGCTCATTTGCTATGCACACACAACTGCTGCATGAAACAATACTTCAAGAGAAAAATGTGGGCCAGTTTACTTACAGGTTGAAAGAATCATATCTGGTTCTCTTCTTATATTCACATGAAAATGCAAACCTTCCTTCATCAGCTGTGCCTGTAAATACCCCAGCAGTGCTCTTAGCTCTTCTGTGAAGCAAGGTAAAACACCAATACAGCCTGTCCCCGCCTACTTTCCTTAAAAACAACCTACTAGATATTAATCTCATGCCCGTTAAGTGGCTTTTTTTTTTTTGGTTTTTTTTTTTTTTTTTTTTTTTTTAAAAGGAGAAATCATGAAAAAAAGTCTGCTTTCTAAAATCCAACATACACTTTACAGAAAAATATATATATATATTGAACTATAATCAGTAAGGCTAACTACTACTGAAAATGGTAAAAACATCCAGCAGCTGTATGCCTCAGAATTTGGTCCCATTCTCATAAATTTTTGATCCTGACATTTAGGGGAAAAAAAAAAAAAATTAATAAAAAGGAGGAGAAAACATGAAGCTGATTAAGTAGTCACTGAGCTCACTCAGAAGAAACGATGACATGGTATTTTAACCTGCCTTTGATCACATGAGAAGGTTGCCAAGAGAGCTGCCTCAAAGACTGTTCTGATTCATCCCAAAAGTAATCATCTGAGGGTATATTCAACTGAAAAATGCATTCATCTAAAAATGAAGTGGCCTCGCAGTTCCTGATAGGTCACATAAGAGTCAAACCCAATGAGGGATATGTAAAAATTATACTTGTGCAGCATAAAGAGGCAGGTGAAGTACAGCATTTCAAGAGTCATCTTAAGTGCACATCTTCACTGAGGAAATCTGCCAAATACCAGTACAGTTAGGGTAATCTTTATCATACAGATCAACACATATTTGTTGTAGAATAAAGAAACATCCATAAAGTTTACTAGAAATTATTACTCTCCTGATAATTCAATGCTTCATGTATGTTTTAAGTGAAATACTACTTATTCCTGTAAAACTATTTACAGTGTCAAAGGTGTTGGCAATGCCATATCTTGCAATGTGTCCACCAAGAAACTGGAATTCAAAGGAGCAGCTAGAAGAAGGATGAGCCTGGCTTACATTAGGTCATCCACGTTACTTTTCCTGTTCCAGATAGAAAATGCAAGAATTTTCCCTTTAACAATATTTGCTGTTGATATTAAATTGGTAGTGGTTTCGACTCAACACTTCAGCAAACTCATTCTCATAGCTGTGAGACTTGATCATTTAAAAAAAATAATAATAATAATAATTTAAATCCTGACACCCTGTAAGTTTCTGATGCAATATCACAAGGAAAAGAAAGCATTTCTTCATACTTCCTCCTCATTCAAAATACAAAGGCTTAGACAAAGCAGTGAGAGGAAACTAAGCCCCTCCAAGACAGAAATGATGAAATGCAGAAATGATGGAATGTGTCAAGGTAACTATACTTACCTTTAATAACTTGATTCAAAATAACTTTGCTATGTTCTTTTCTGCATGGAAACTAGTTTTTTGAGAAGCAAACTGGCAATCTATTCTGCATTACACACAGCACAAAGTTATAGGTAGTGGTAGAAGAAAAAAAAGAAAGCATACATGTAATGGAATTAATCAAAAGGTTGGTACAGAAAATTTGAAGTGCAAGTACTCTTCAGATGCTTTGGTCCAAAGTTAGGTGAATTGAAACAAACTTCAGCAAGGCTGAGGAGATGTCAGCCTCCAGCACAGGGGAAAGAGTATGCAGGTATTAAGGAGTTCAACCATTTCTGCACTAAACACAGACAAATCCAATTAAATATATATTCATATTAAAAATATATGCATTTAATAGAAAGCATGTGTACACACAGGCATGTATATACATGGACAATCACAATGCCATATTTACACGAACAATGAGTTTGGCTTACGATGTCTTGACAGTAAATCAGTGGCAACTCTGTACATGTTGTTCCAAATAATAGTTAACACTCAATTTATTTATATACACATGTAGTACAGTGTTGTCTGTTAAGAATAGAAAGATTAAATCAATGTACATACACATGACAGACAGAAAAATGAAGTCCTCCTTAACTACATTTGAGTGCATTGTCTCTCATTTACAACCCCATGCATTGAGAGTTGTATGTAAGTCAAGGTAGGACAAGCTTGCATTTGAAAATGTCAAGGGGAAAACAGTTTATATAAATAAATGCATGAAATTTATATATTTACAATACCTACAGCATATAAATTATTTTACAATTAATCTAAAACAAGGTACTACGGTATGTTGACAGCCAGCTGAATCTTGGACTGATTGATCACGAGTAATGTCTGTGGAAGGTCTCTGGTTCACCAAACAGCCTAGAATAGCTCTGGGCACATCATGGCTCAGTCCTGAAGCAACACTTTTGAGTGTTACAACAAACTGAAGACTGTGCTGTTAACAACTTACTGTGTGCAAATAAAAGGGGCAAATTTGCGTTCCTGGTATGGCATGAAACATCCATGAATAGTGTTTCTGGAGAATCCCTAGAAACATTTGTATGTCAGTAAATAGATACCTTCATTTTTTTAAAGCATGCACGTGACTACTACTGCTACCTGTGTAAAGAGAAATTCAGAAACATGGACCATACGTATATGAACCCAAATCAATAAATGCAAATTAAGCTCCCAGACTTGGGTCATTTTTACTTTCTTCCTCCACAAAGAGCACTACTTTCTGGCTACGCAATGCTGAATTTTCAGAGAAAATACAAAGACTGTTATTACTGCTGAAGATACCATGCTTGTTTTCCAAAATCATGTGAAACTGTCGTTGTATTGATCTAAACACTACGGGCTCCCCACACTGTTTAGCAGCATCTAGCAGCATCCAGGACCAAACCTTTGAAAACAAAATATCTCTGGAAAGTGGTTTCTTTTCTGTGCTTGTACTGATATTGCCTTTTCTCAGAAAGCATCTTCACCCTCCGCAATGTCAATGATTATATGGAGCAAGTCTTCAAAAGTTGGGCGTCCCTCCGGTTTCTAAAAACAAAAGTATGTACAGCTATGATGAGAAAATAACAAAGCTTTATTGGTTTGGATAAATCTTGGTCTTAGCATCATTCTGCAGCAATGACTTTACCACTTTATTAAATGTGATGTGGAAAAAAAAATATTTTCTCGTGTAGATTTTGGATGCATTGCAGTTTCATAAAGTGTCACTTTTATTTCCATGCTGTGAAAAACTATAATATGTACTGCTGGACTACACCTTTCCTGCAATTCATTATTTTGCATAGTGCCACACTTATTCATTTCTCTCTCCATACCCATCCCCACCCCAGCCCCAATATATTATTCCAGTCTTCCTTTATGCAACTTGTTCATGCTCCTAAGTGTTCTGAGCATTATTCTCCAAAATCTTTTACTTCCATATGATTTTTCATATAATGCAATGAGACTGCACTGTAGACTTATGCAACATTATTCTTCATTTATTCTTTTGTCCATATAATTCCCTACGTGTTGTAATATCCTCTTTGTTTTGTTTAACCAAAACAGTACACTGAGACTTTCCCTTTACTTTCACTGAGATTCCCTTTACTGACCTTAATGACAGAGTTAATGTAACATCTTTTGAATGTGAGTGTAAATTGCACCTTATCTCTACTTACCAACCTAAACAAATTTGTATTACCTGCTGGATTTTGAAGCCTTGCACACTTCTCAAATAATTAATAAATTGATCAAGCAAGGACTGAGATATCTAGAGTTAATCATATTTTATGACAAAGACTGACTGCATGTTGCCATTATCTGTGCCCCATTTGTGATTTGCAAAGATTCCTTCTTTCACACAATGTTTGCTTAGGTTTTACTGTTAATAACCTCTCATGAAATCAATGCATTTTTAATCAATTAATTGATGTTCATATGAATTCTAAAAATACATCTATACTGAAGGAGTGTTAACAAATAATTTAGTTATCTCATAGGTGATTTATTAGTCCATTTTAATGGAGATTTCAAGCAGGTTATCAAATACAAACAAAACTTAATGATCTATAATTTCCTGGCTCCTGTGAAAAGCCTTTTGGGACCATAGACATGTTTGTTATTTTGCAGCCCTCCAGGACACTGTAGTTTTTAATCTGCTTTTCATTTCATAAACCAACTGCTTTGTAAGCTTTAGATATTCACCAGTCAGTTTGGTGACTAACTACTTGTTCCAGCACCTTCTCAATCAAGACAAATGTCAGACAGCATGTCATCTTTCTTACAGGAAAACAGCAGACTCTCCTCAACAGCCAATGCAGAAAAGACAAACTAGAAAATCAATCATTTAGCTCTTTTCATCACTAGTTCCTCTGATTGCTCTCTGAAAACTGGAGGCAACTAATCTTTTCATATGGCTTCTGTTTTAATATCATGTTTCCATGATAATTAGTAAAGTGAGGCAGTATCAAAACAAGTCCTCAATTCTGGACTATTTGACTAATACAGTTTTGCAAGCAGTGCTTGTATGCAGAAATAATCATGATCAGTTAAGACTTAGTGATTATTTCATTTTATTACTAAACTTATAGTTCATTTATTTCACAGAAATTTCTCCAGTGGCTGTTATCATTACAGCTGTACACTTGAAAATCTGAGAGAGACATATAGCTCCAAGACTGTCAACTATTAGATCACAGGAAAACAGGCTTGTACTTTCTTATTTTCTCACCCACATTCTGTGTGCAAAGCATGCGTTCAATTAATCTCAATTGTATCAGAACTATATTTGACTGTTCTGCCCCACTTTCCCCCTCCCTCCCTTCTTCTCACCTAAGGTATATATTTGTCATTGAATTAAAACCATTCTCACATTGATCCCTATACAGAACAATTCCCTCTACTTGACTCAGCTGACTCTCTTGTTGCAGCAAATTTACAAGTTGTCTACAAACATTCAGCTGTGGTCTACATCTCACCTACTGCACGCTATTTTTTCTATGCACTATCTACAGTAGATAAAGGAGAACCTTCTTATCCTGGAATTCCTTATTATGCCTCTCTCACACCACCTGTACAGAAAAGACACCCTGTTCCTTTCTGTCCTAGCAGCCAACAGCCATTATCCTTGTATGGGCACCGTTCATTTAGAAATAAGTCTTCTGGGATCTCAGGCCTTGATGCCCTGGTTATAGGAAGAATGCAATTGATTGTTGTTGCTGGATTAACTTTTTTTTCAACTCAAAGACAAAAATAAAAACGTGCCTACCTCCTGCCAGCACATCATCATGACTTCATATACCTGCTTGGAGGCCAGTTTGGGGCGGTACAAGCGATGTCCTTGGCTAACCATAGTTACCACATCATAGTTGGAACTTTTTTCGAAGGGCATTTTTCCTTCTGTAAACACTTCCCACATTAAAACACCTAAAAAATTTAAATAAACATTAAGAAAATAAGCAAATAATTTCTTAAAATAAATGTTCATTTTGAGCTCTGGACTCAGGCTTACTAAAAGAAAAATAGTTTGAGAACCATATTACAGAACAAGCACTTACATGTCATCACCGAATAAACTTTATTCTAGTAGCATGTGTTTTAATACATAACAGCTCTAATGACCTCTGTGGAGCTGAATGCAAGCATAAAACCCCAGCAAATGATTTCTGTGACCTCCTTCTTAGATGTGTGATACTACCTGATAACTAGAATTTAACCACAATTGACAAAATGTAAAAATAGTGCTTTGTTTCAGTGATAAACACCTTACCGAATGACCAGACATCTGACTTGCTGCTGAATCGACTGTAATTAAAAACTTCTGGTGGGCACCACTTCACAGGAAATTTAGCCCCTGAGGAACTTGTGTATTGATCATCAAGGACATACCTAAAAAGAAAACATCATGCCTTTCAGCTGGCCTCCAAGCCTACAAATCGTTATTTAGATTGGGAACTGAGTATTTGCAGCTCGTATTGCCACCTAAAGGCCATGACTTAGTATCACATGAGAAAATGAGCTACATCAGACTCGCACTGGGGTCTCAGTCAAGACACTGTTTCTTTTTCTATTACCTTGGAGTCTTCTCAAGCCTAAGCCACTTGCAAGACAAATGCCCATATTACAAGAAAAACAATGCAAAATATTTCATTTCTTGCTCTGTTTCTCACTGGTCAGTCTAAACTTAGACACAGGGACATGCAAGAGCAGTAGCACAGAAAAGTGGCAAAAGTCAAGCAGGTCATGGTTCAACAACTATTGTGTTGCTTTTCTGAGGTTTTTGTTTTGTTTTTAAACAGAAAAATGCTAATAAAAGACCAGTCAGACCACGGAGTCTGTTTAGAGCCAATCCCTGAGATTCTGTGATTCTCAATGCAGAGACACTTAATTCTCTAAAGAATAAACTACACAGTTTTATTTTTCCATAATTTAGAAGGAACAAGTCACATCACTACAGAGCAAATAATCTTTAAAGGCACTGGAAAAATAAATATAAGAATGTTCCTTAGAGAGGTCAAAAAAGATCATTATTACCTGTAACCTTGTTTTTTGTGTATTCTCTTACAGAAAAGAAAAAGGGCTAGGTAAATTTTCCAATATCACTACAATTATGTTTGCACACTCAGCCATACCTTGTCATCCCAAAATCAGATACTTTAACCACTCCCATATCATTCACCAAGCAGTTCCTGGCAGCCTGCAAAGAGAATCATTAGATTTACATTAAAACTTTCAGTCTCTCGGACAAATTGCAACAGACTGATGAGTCTGTTAGCAAGTTCACTGATTCACCAAGCACATTGGTATATGACACTATGGCCCAGAAGAAAAGCTGCCTGTGCATTTGGCTCCTGAAAGCGTTGTTTTGACAACGAAAACATTTTGTAAAAAGCCACCAGGAAAAATTATGATCTCAAGGCATTTTGGAGTGGTAAAAATAGAACAAGTATACACAGTTATTTCAGCACAACTAGCTATCAACTTTCTATAAACATTTGAGAGACTTTATTCTATTTTCTCAAGAGAGAGACACATCATCTTTTTCTGTATACTGCAGCTTCACATATTTGCTTAGAACCTAAAGAGTCAACTTAAATTACTTGCAGTCTTCTGTGAGAATAAAAGCTGATATTTACAAACATGCTGCTTCAAAACTGGATAGATAAGGTCAAAAACAGAAATTTTACGAAGTGTATTGCATGATAGGATGTTACCAGGTCTCTGTGGATAAAGCTGTTCCTCTCCAGGTATTCCATTCCCTCACAGACATCTTGGCACATCGTGAGCAGGACATCTTTACTCAAAACCCCACGTTTTTGTCTTAGGTAATTCAGAAGGCAGCCATGCTCCATGAACTCGGTTACAATGTAGATGGGTCTCTGTTGTGTGCACACACCATACAGCTGAACTAACTTAGGATGTGTTAGTTTCCTGAAAAGATTGGCATCATGTAGTTATTGCTTTCCACCTCTCAGTACTGCCAAAATACACCTGCCTAAAGCAATTTTTCCAGTATATGCTATCAGAGACCAAAAATAAAGGTCCCAAGCACTGTGTAGCAACTCACATCATGACTTTGGCTTCCTCAATAAAATCCTCCTCATACATCGCGCCCTCCCGAATCGCTTTGATGGCCACTTTGTACTGCGCTCTCCATTTCCCAAGGCGCACTACTCCAAACAGGCCGCTCCCCAGCTCCCTCATGAAAGTCAGCTCTGATGGATTAATTTCCCATTTTTCTGTAAATCAAAACAAGCAAGAATCACTGACTGTTATTTTAGGATATGTGCTGAACTGGTAGAGAAGAGGGAGGGAAACTCTTCCTAGAAAATTAGGGAGAAAACTTTTCAGAATTAACACAAAAATGTAGTACGCCCGTATCACCAAGAAAATACATATTTTTTCATCTAGACACAGCTTTTAGCCAGCTGTTGACAAACACAGAAGGTGAAAATCGAAATTTCCCAAAGTCAACAAATAAATATGGATATTATTAGACTTAATTCAACACGCTCCCATCATACGAAGCTCTGCCAACGCATAGAAGCTGATCACGTCACTTGGTCTGCTGCGGTTAAAAATAGATCACTAAAAACATGAAAAAACAAATTAACAAATCCACCTCTGTAAAGATCAAAGGAACAAGTTTGAGTATGAAGTCTGAAGGCTTATTAAGCAGGCAAAGGCACAGCTCTTTAATAAGGCAGAACCCAAGGTGTCCACAAAAACATGGAGAAAGATACTGAACAGGCTCTGTTTCTCTACACAGTGCCCCTTGGCACTGTGCTACTGACACTTGACACATGCTACTGGCTCTGGAGCCTTTCCATGACAATTCTCTGTGCAGTGGTGTAAGGTACAATTTAAACCCACTAGTTAGTTAGAATAGGCAATGATAGTACAAAACTTCCAAAATTTTTAGAAACTATCATGGCTGCTTACACATATAAAATCATCAGAAAAGGTATGTAAGATAAATACAACACAATTACCATAGCTGAATCCTGCAGTTGTTGGTGCTGTTGTCTTCTTTGGGGTCACAGGGTAACGCAGCCTGGTAACAAGACCTGATGATCAAAGGTAATTCAAGAGAGACTTTATTTCTGAAATAGTGCCAGATAGCAAATAAGCCATTTGTTCACCGCAGACTACAACACTGACTCATAAGCTCATACACAGTTTTGACCACGTTCTCTGCTAACTCATTGCTTTGACTATTCAAAGTGGCTACAAGAGCACACAAGAGCACTCACTGAATCTAACTTGCTGCATCCGCATTACTGTTAAGAGAGAGCCATAAATATTTGTGCTTTACAATTATGCCAGCACCAGCAAAGACTGAGCAGAGACCATCTCTTTCCTAAACCAGATCAGAAAGACTGCCCAAAATGCATATTCACAATGTTACTTTTGATCATTTCTATTTTGCACGTACAAACCCCTCCGGTTTCACACTTATTTCCTGAAAAAATACTGTTATCCACATGTGTTTTCTACTTCCTTTTTATCATTTTAAGTTGTCGAGACCCACTAGTAAACCAGCACCTAGAGAGTACTTTAAAGAAGTACTATCCCTACCTCTCTGTTCTGGGCTAAAGACCAGCATTAGAAACAATACAAAATGAATGCTTTTATTTTTCTAATCCAACAAAGCTGTTCTTCTGTCATGCTGTGGATCAGTGTGCACTGAATAGCACTAGAACTGTTAAAAATTAATTTTGCCACACTTTTGTTTTGCTCTGTGTTTGGACATCAGCTGGGAAAAAGGATATTGCTCACTGTACAACAAGCAAATAGGAATGGCAAAAGAGCAACGTATACAGTGTTAAATAAAGTACTGATGGAAAGAAAACACCACTTGTCCTCATAAAACCAGGAGCTCAGCCCTGGTCTGTAGCCACTACACTCTGCTGATAATAGGAATAGCAAGCTGGTGTGGGTATAAATACAAATTATATAAAGCTATATACACATTATACACACACACACACACACACACACACACACACACACACACATATATATATGCACACAATCTTTCAAATGATTACATATATTGAAAAAATGTGAAATGCAGTTTAGTGCAGTCTTCTATATTTAGGATCTACAAAATTCTAAAAGCCTTCATTGAAAATCTCAGATTCCTTATCAAAACAGCCCATAACGACAGGAAAATTTCAGTCCATCTACCTGCTGCATTATGTTTGTGATACTCAATTATTTCTGGAATGGAGTTAAAGAGATGTTTTTCTGCAAGGTAGTATTGCTTTGGTGATGTCACTGTTTCTTTTATATGGTAGTGTCTTATTCCTGATGAACCTTCTCTGAAAAAAGGAAGTAAAACAATGTCATTTGTTGAAGATTAACCACATGAATTAATTCTCAGTTTGGCTTGCTCCTCAACGCAGCTCCCCTCGTGAGCACATAGGCTGGCACAAAGGAAAAGACTCAAAAGCATGTCAGAGCCTCCTTCTTTTAGTGGCAGTCAGATCTACACTAGATTAAAACCAAGGAGGCCTAAGCATATAGTCAAGAAGCTGATATTATGTCAACCCACGTTTTCTAACTGGCAGCCCTCCCCTCTTTGCTGAGCTTTCTCCCGACCTTGCCTCCAGGCCAAGAGTTTCAGTGTACATGCACACAAATTCAGGCAAGGTAATGTATGCAGGGTGGACACAGAAACTTACCCTCCAAATTTTGTATAAAGGGAAACCGTATACAGGCCAGGCTGACTTGAATCTCTCACCACAAAACCACCTTCTTTGTCCTAAATTGCAAACAAATTGACAGTTTCATACCACAAATAACTTTAAGCTGCATGTCCTTCGTAATTGTTCTGTAATTTGCACATGCCAAAATGAAATGTTAGCTTAAATAGGTTTAAGTAAATGCTGTGTTTTGTACACAAGGCTGCCATACCTCATTTCTAAGGAGCTGCTCTGCCTTGCTGCGGTTCAGGTTCCTGCTGTACCACCTGCAACACAACATCAGCACCTAACCAAAAGTTCTCCGCGACACTTGATTTATGTAAAAGGCTTAAAATCAAGTATTGCAAAGTTACCATTTCGATAATTTTTTTATACCAACGGCCAAGAACTGTACCTGAGTAAATGTAAAAAAAAAAAACCAAAAACAAAAAAAACAACAACAGTGCTTATTACATTGTAGAGTTTACCCATAAAAATGCCTTGATCTCACACAAACCAATAAAGTGCAGGAAATTTGACTAATTTTTGAGCAAAACATTTCCTAAAGCGGGCCAACAGCCTCGCGGTGGCCCTGAAGCAGCTATCTACACACAGCCCGATCATCTGCCAAGCTGACTGCCAGCTGTTATTCAGTACCTTCAGGAACAACAGACTTGGAGATCAGTCTCCAATTTTATCCTGGTGCTCCTAAATAACTACTTCATAATTAAATTGGAAAAATAAAAATATTTAAAAAAACTCTCTATACTTTCACAGCTGATAAATTGCATGAATACACTGAGACTTCAAATGCCCCAAGTGAAATACTTTGTTGAAAATGAGAGTTTCCATTCAAAATATCTGATGTTATGTTTACTTTGTACAATTTCTGCTGTTTTCTCCTCTATCTTCCTGCCACATCCTGGACAGGGATAACATTTTAATATTAAAACACATTCAGACATTCAGTACATTTAAAATGAAAAAATTTCCTTTAATATTTCCTTCTGACAACCAGGAAATTCTGAGAGTTTTGTGGTTTGGTTTATTTTTGGTGAGGTGTTTTTTTTTTGTTTTTTTGTTTTGTTTTTTTTTTTTACTTTTTATAGTAATCTTCTAGAAACTACTTGCCTGATGACCATCTCTGTCTTGAGTCTATTTTATACATCACATCAAAAAATCAGCAAGGAGAATCAGAACATATATATGCATATTTAAAATAATTAGGTGTTACGGTAAATAGCACTATTTTCAATGCTTATAAAAATATTTCAAAACATTAAAAAAAAATGCATTGTAATTCTTAAAGCATAGCTTTTATTTTATGATATTCCACATTTTAATTAGAACATTCACTTACTCATATTGATCAAGGTTGCTGGACTTCTTTCCTGTTACGTAGTTGCTTGGAATATATCCTTCATGCCTAAAAGAACATATAATACATACTCTGAGCAAAAAGATGCAAAGTTACATGCCCAGAAGACAGTATTAATTGTGCTATTACCAGAGGTCACTAGCAGTCATTCTTCTTTTTTTTTACTGAGCTATCCAATGTGCTACTCATTACTGAGTAATGAATTTCCACATCAACATTTCCACATCACCCTTTGCTGCACCTAAAGAGTTACACAGTCAGCAGAAATGTGCAACAAAGCCAAGAGGAGAGGAAAAGAAACAAGTGACCCTCTGGTTCTGTGGTCAGAGGTTGCAGTTGGTCACTGGAGACTGCCACAGCAGCCCTGCTGTATCTATTAACTCACAATTACCCTTCACTGCTCACAACATTGACTTGATCAATATTGCAGTTTGGTTAGTTTCACTTTTAAAATTAGGTGAAAAGATTTAAACACAGGAGAACTGAAGTCGAGACATTGTGGTCATTAAGGCATCTCTCTGCAGCTCTCAGCTCTCTCAAAGATCACCCTTAATGATCCACTTTTAAATAAGGTAATGATCATTCAAGCTTGGAACTCAGAGCATGTTGATCTGAACATTGATCACAATTCTCCCAAATGACCTATTGCCTAAAACCAGGAATACTAGACCAGTCAAATCAGATTTTGCAGCCTGCTGACACTATGACTCAGAAACCATAGAGTCTGACAGGAGATATCACTGTAAAAGCTTACAGTTCTGCATCAGATAACTGCAGGACAAGTGGAAATGGTTTTAAGTAGAGGGAGAAGAGATTTAGGTTGGATGTCGGGGGAAGTTTACAGAGACAGTGGTGAGGTGCTGGAACAGGCTGCCCAGAGAGCTGGTGGATACCCTATCCCTAGAGGTGTTCAAGGCCAGACTGGATGGGGCCCTGGGCAGCCTGGTCTAGCATTAAAAGGGGAGGTTGGTGGCCCTGCATGTGGCAGGGGGGTTGGAGATTCATGGTCCTTGAGGTCCTTTCCAACCCTGGCCATTCTGTGATTCTGTGATCAGTCTCCACAGTCTATTGAGAATTACTTTTTTTAAATTGGATTCTATGTGGGAATAAAAAATTGGTGCAAATTTCAGCAATTTGTTAACACACAATCAATATAAACTATTAGAACATGAAAACAGCCTAAATAACATCATAAGGAAAAATAAGAAACTCATGTTTACCCATGTTTGTCTCTTGCCTTCCACCAGTGAATGTCATTCTTCTCGATTACTGTGTATTCTTCACCTTTATCTAACCTTAAATCATGACGTTCTGTGGGCTGGAAGTCATACATCGCAACCACTATCTCCTCCTCTTCATTGTCATTTTCCTCAGCTGGAGGAACAGGTGGTGGTGGCCTTCGCTGAAAACGACACAAAATTATCATCATTCCCCTCCGTTCTTTGATTTCCCTCCACCCCACCTCTGCTATTACAGCTGTGTAAATGAGCTGAGCAGCCCAGAGGCAAAGGCTGAGCTGGTTCGGACTGTCCCATGAGGCAGCTGTGGGGTCAGGTTAGGCATGCATGAGACATTCATAGCATCGCAGCCCCCATGGTGCTTATTTTTGGACCCTCTCTACCAGCAGCACAGATACCTACCATACTTTTTTCTGGCATTGGCAAGGGCAGCGTTACTACACCTAGAAACAGAGCACAGAAAAGCATTAAGTGTCCTATGAAAAAAAGACTAGCTCAGAGAGTAAGCAGTGTTCACGGCAAGCCCTATCAATGGCTACTTTTTGTATAGAAATGTGTAAAGTCGTATAGAAAGGTAGTTTTTAATTATTTCTCTGGCCCAAAAGTATTTTTGTCTCCTGTGCTTCTTTTTTCCATTCAAAAAGTCTTGTAGAATAAAGGCAACCAGGAGCAATCTTTTATTTCTCTTTGAATGGAATGGAATCCACAGTTCCTAACCATTGCCACTCAAGGCTCTGATCAAGGGAACCAACCAGGCACTCCTGATTTCACCAGGTAGTGACCATTGGTGCCATTTCTTCTCTTACTAAGGAGGATTCCTTGAATCAAGTTCAAGAACAAAGTATTACTGTATTGTTACGCAGAACTGAGGGTCATGTTTCCACATCTTCATATGCCACAGCACACACTGTGGAATAAGCAAAGGCTGTGATTTGCATGCTAGAAGAGTCACTTCCAAATATGTATTTGGAAGTGATGTTTCATCAGGTTCAGCATTTGAATATTTGCAAACTACTAGGAAATCTAAGCTACGTGTCTGCAAATTCATTAAGTCTGGTTACCCTCTTGCATCATTTTCACGTTGGTGTAATTTCTCTCAATAATTCCTTGCAGATGTCTCCAAATGTTTTTTGGAAGGACAACTTTTTTTTTTTTCTTTTTTAAACACAAGTGCTTGGAGATGAAAAATATTTTGATTTAATCTAGGCACAGTGTCACTGACTCATCCTGCTCTATAAATTTCCCCATTACCTACAGCATTCAAGTGTGCTGACACGATCATATGCCAAAACCATTTCATGTAAGGACACATGTACTTACTATTTTCAAAAAGATTGTATTTTTCACAGCCAGGTGCTAATTTTTCTGTCTGTCTGCAGCACTGATAAATTCCTTCTGTCCAGAATTTAGGATGATATTTTATCATTATATTGCTGTTGTTCTTTATTCCTACCGGAAATAAAAAGCAAAGGTCAAACAAACAAACCAAAAAATAATAATAAAAAAGCATGACTGCCCCTAACTTTTAAAGTACTTTCAACATTAAGCATAATGTTCGTTGCCTGTCCTTATTGTAGCATTGCTTTTCTTGAGGAACTTTTCACAAGTCTACATGGAGGACATACACTGATGGCAGGTGCAATTTGTGTACTACAGAAGAGAGTGCTATACTCCCTGCCTACACCAGCTACTCCAGCAGGTTGCCCTCCAAAGGGCAGAGGGCCAGGGCTCACCACAACAGGCTGAGGCACCCACCTGCCCCCCTAATGCAGACAGGTAGCTGTGAAGGCGCTGCAGCTCTGGCTGCCTCTTTTCCTTTTGTTACTGCCACCAATGACTCAGAATTTCCTCTACAGTTAGCAATCTGGAGAGAGTTAGCTGACGTGCACCACTATTCCATGGCACAATGCCTGTAGTTGGTTCAGCAAGCTCCTCACCCTTATCCTCAAAGCTTGCTGAGTTTCAGAAATCACTCTATGATTGATGGCAGCAGAAAGCAATCAAGAGGCTCTTGAGAAAATGATCTTTATTCACTACAGCAGCAATAATCAGAATCATACCTCAGTGGAGATGCCCCCTCAGTGTTAGACCATCAATAGGTCCCTCATTCTGGCTAGCTACATTCAAATAAAACCTTTGAGTAATGTCATTAACTAGCTTGGATGAATTTTTTGGATGCTTTACATGTTATAGAAAAGCATAGATTCAAATTCTGATTGCAGTGAGACTACACTACACAAAATAAATGAAATTAGTCTGGGTGTTTGGAGACACTGGCATTGGCTGCCCAGTGAAGCTGGGAATGCCTTATCCCTGGAAGCACTCAAGGTCAGGCTGGATGAGGTCCTGGGCAGCCTGATTTGGTAGGTGGCAGCCCTGCCCATTGCAGAGAGTTGGAGCTGGATGATTTTAAGGTCCCTCTCCAACATAAGCCACTCTACGATTCTGTGTGCCCAATACCCATCATCAAATACTGCATATACAAATGACAATCTGGCCCAATTCAAAAGAAATTAAAAAAAAAAAAGTTTCACTATTTTATTTTTCTATCCTGTGGTGAGTTGTTCCCACCCAGCAGCAAAGCACCCACAACACTGTGACAGGGGAAAATAATAGAAAGAGGAAAAGTGAGAAGTTGTGGGCTGATAGCAAGAGCTTAGTAAGAGAAGTATGTACTGAGTTAACGCCATCCTAGTCAGACCCAGCACACAGCTTTAGCAAAATTATCTAAATATACCAGATATGAAGTGCAAGCAGTTTTCATTACCTTCTTTCAGATTCCTCACCCACTGATCCCGGCTTTGTGCACTTGGTGCAAAAATATAAAGTGTATTAGCATCATATACAACCTGCGGGGGGAAAAAAAAAAAACAAAACACCAATGAGACAAAACACACAAAAAAACAAAACACCAATAAATACACTCATATAGTACACTTATTTCCATTTGGATCACAATGAAAGAAAATACAATAAGGTTTATCTTGATTTTCTTATGCCTATATAAATTAATGGTAATCACACACTTGATATAAGCAGTATGCATGCAAAAGAAGGCAAAGGCTCCAGCTCTTTCCAATCAAAACCTAGGCAGAGTGTGATAGGGAAAGAAAAAGACCAACTGTCAGAGGCAGAACTCCGAAGAGCAAGGAGTTCAGAGGGAGAAGAGCTTTCGGGGGATGGCTTCCAAACCCTGACCCTGAACTGTCTCCTACAGTCCCACAGAATGGTTTCAGTGACAGAAGCAACAGTAATTTCAAGCAAGTCGCATTCAAGCAGCTTGCTGATGTTGAAAAAAGCGCTGTATTTCATATAAACCAAAGGAGCATACCTGAAACGGATATTTATTTTGACAGGGAATAATACCATCATTTTGTACAACTTCCACACATTTGATCCTTGAAATATCCACAGATCCTTTTCTGTACTTTTTCTGTAAGAGAAGAGTAAAAAAAGATATTATATTAAATACAGCTGAAGACTGATTCATTTACAGGCACTCATTTAACTTCCTTTTCCTGCCCTCCCCTCCCTCGCAAAGTCTTATCGCTTTCTTTCCCATTTACAATAGAAATACAGCCTTAACTGCAGAAGTAACTCAAAAACAGGAGAAAGAGAGCACAAAAATCTACACTGAAGTTCTACTGCTTAGTAGAAGGCACTACATTTTCCAAGATAAAGTTCCCTATCTTTAATAATAATAGGCTGGCCTACTCTTCTTTACGAAGAAACTTACAAAGGACAGCTTGCTGATCTCAAGCTATGACTAAAAGGGGTGAGTGAAAAAGGTTCCAACGCCACCTAATCTGCTCGCTTGCTCTGACACCAATGTGCTCCCACTGTTTTGTGGCTACTCCTGTGTCCCTCCAGCTTTCCAGAGAAACTGCAATGCACAGGCAAAACAAGTTCAGACAGAGTAGAAAGGAGAAGATAGGCTGAAACTGTCCTTGGGGTAAGTTGAGGTCTGTGCTGAAAGAACTTTCTTTGACCAAGGCTGGCAGAAGTCTTGAAGAAGCAAGGTCAACTTGATCTAGCTGTAGGTGTCCCCGCAAGGGAGTTGGATCAGTTGACTTTTAAAGGTCCCTTCTACCTCAAATGATTCTATGACTCTACAATTCTCTGGGAAACAACAGCTGGGGGTAGCTTGTACTGTGCTTCAGTCTAGTAAAAGCAGTAAGTAACAACAGTGAAATCCACCCACATGCAGACGTTTTTAAACTGACTTTTTCTGAAATAATTTATTTATATGTAGAAGAGATTGAGCGTGCCAGCACAACACAGGTTGGACTCGATCTGTAAGGTCTTTTCCAACCTGAGTGATTATATGAATTATACTTTTATTTTTTTTAATCAAGATGATGAAATCTACAGACAACATAAGGGCCACCTCTCGCTTTTGGGAGAGGAAGTTTCCACTGGAACAAAAATAAGAATAAAATATTAATAAAAAAAAAAGCCAGCAACTCATGGCTGGTCCCACGTAAACGCACATTAAACTTTTGCACTGTAAAGTACATCCAACAAGTGCAGTCCAACATGCAGCTTATGAAGGATGAATACTGTTCAGGCAATGTGGAAATAATTAGTAATTAGTGAATTATTGGAGATGCTCTAATCCCCACTCAGCTCCCCTCCTATCTCCTGAGGATGAGAATTTCAGCCCAAATAGCAGAATTCTGGCACAATAACATGCAACTGAAAACAAAAAGGGGAGAGCCGCTTCCTGTGCAGTCATGGTGATTCTGCCACCCTCATAATACAACACCCTCGTAGCACCATCCAGAAAAAACAGAGGAGCCTCCTCAGCATTTAAAACATATTTAGTATTCCAATTCATAAGTTTGTTATGAAGAAAACAGAGAAACACTCATGAAAAATTCAGGCTCGTGATGGTCAGCATCAGGAAGAATGGCAGGAACTGAATTCAGATAAAGCTGTAACCATCATGCAATACCAGAGATAAAAAAAAAAAAAAGAAAAGAAAACGGAGCTTTTTTCAAACTGCAACAATAATTAGGCATTAGACATTCTACTGAGACATTAAAAGAATTCAAATCATCATTGCTGATAGCATGCAACGCTATCATGTATTTTGTGGATCCCATCTAGCAGTTAACTGTGGTGGTGAGACAGAAAGAGATTATATGTTATCTTTTTTTTTCTCCTGTCTGGAGTCACAAACTTTCATTAGAGGAACAGGCTGTATTACTTTAAGCCTCTCCTCCTCCACAGCTCCCAGGTTTTCAGGACAGTTCTGGCATCCAATGAGTGCTCAAAAAGAGCATATGTGTGCTAGGAAGATAAAGAACAGGAAACCAAGAAAAACCAACCAGCACTTTGGAAAAATATATTAACTAAAATAAAGCAAAGCTCCTGATACACAGAGCAGATCATTCTAATATTGGTATTCCTTAAGTGATCCCTTTGTATACTTTCATGATTTAGGGAGACTCGGTTTGCATCACCATAAGGTGCTACACTAAACCAATAGAAATCTGACCCTCTTTAAAATCCAGTTCAGCAAATAAAGCCTAGTGAAAGCACATTATTCTACTTTTGCATATTTTAAAAAAATTAAAAACCTTGCATATGTGAAATTAAACACAAGTGTACTGCTCCAGATTGCATCAGGAGCAACAGTTATTAATGGCCACCAGCTTTCAAATTGTCTGGTCTGTAGCTGTGATTTAGTTTAGCATTTCTCACAATTAAACTGTTGTGCACATGAGCAAGAAGGAATGACTCAAGAAAGATGCCAAAAAGACCATTAGCATTCCACCCCCATTTTAACAATTTCCTCTTACAGTGGGACTTTTTGCACACGATCACTGTAATGTATTTATTATGAATGCCTAATGGCATGCTCTAGACCAAGGCATGAGCAGTCAAGAAATGTGTGATCAAGTGAGAGCTTGAGCCCTGACCTATTGTGGAAGTAGAGGGGCAGACGTGAGCCAGCCAAGAGAGAGCCACCAACAGCCACTCTTTCCAACAAGTGACAGAGATGGGATAATTGTAAGAGATAATAATGCAGTGCAAAACTACAGTGTAAAGAGGACCATTTTTTGCAGTTGTTCTTAGAGGAAGATGCCCAGCATAGTAGGAAAAAGTTGGATTTGCTGTAGCAGGGGCAGTATTTCACTTGTACATTCACACATGCTCTCTGGATAGAAGTGTTCACAGTGGATTTGAAAATCAAATGGTCTGTGAACACAAGGGACCAACCAAAGCAGAGTATATACCTCCAGAGGATGCTTACTGAAGGAAAAATGGAAAGGAAAAGGAAAGGAAAAATGGTTAAAATTGTAATAGAGGTACACATGGTGTATACCAATAAGGATAACAAACAGATAAAAGCATGTGTTTCGAAGCCACCCTAATGGATAGTGGTGTCTTTTTTGTTGTTTTTAAAATTATATTTGCTTGATGAAAATAACAAAAGGGAAGCAACTCTACTGCCACAGGGCAAAGAATAAGCCATTCCTATTTTTTTAAATAAAATACAGTAGTATCAAAAGTTGTAACACTAGAAGTACACCATCAGATATGGTAAAAGTACATGATTATGAAATTCCTATAAAAAAAAAATCTTAAAGGAAGACAACAAATATCTGTGAGATAAGAAGCATAGATAATTCATCTTCTACACACTTGAAACAACAACTCGGCTGAAGATAGTAGCATTACAAATTCTTAAGAAACCCATGTTCCCACTGTCAGAGAAAATGGTTCTTCAGCGCACTTCCTCTCTGTTTACGCAGGCATTATGCTGTTTATCTTCAGCAAAGTTGGGATGGGGTTTAAGCAGTACAAAGGACACTTTGGGAAAATAAACAAACAAAAAAAACACAAAAATATACAGAAGTCAATCCTGCTGTCAAGAAATATCTACTTTCTATCTCACCCATGATTTCTGTTTCTTACTCTTGTTCTTCACACTATTTCTCTCTTCCTTCCTAATTCTCACACAGGAAATCATGAGGCCATCAATGTGTAACCTAGGGAACTTGTGACCCCTAACGTATCCAAAGGTCTCTGCCTTCATTACATCTCCTTTTATGGAGCTGCTTGGCAATGCTGGGAAACCTCAGGAAAGCCTGATTATTCCAGTAGTCATCCGAGCCTATTTCTCTGTAGAATATTCTCCAAAGTCAAATGCAAGATGCTTGCATATTTTAATTTATATATTTATCTTAAATATCCTTGCCATTAACAATAAGCACTGGATATGACTGCAGCTGCAACAGGAGAGGCACCTTAACCCAAGTCATCTCATTACCGGTTGTATAAATATAGTAATACTGTAGCTGGTTTTTAGATAGCCAGATTTTTATCTCTTATGTTTTCAGTACATTAGTCATGTTAAAATACGCACTGGTTTTTGTTTTTCTTTTTCTTTTTTAAATTATTCTAGGAAAAGCACGTATCAAGTATTTTTACCATAAAGGGGGAGCTATGAAAAAGAAGGGGACAGACTCTTTGTACTGACAAGACAAGGGAAACGGTTTCAAACTAGAAGAAGAGAGATTTCAATTACATATTAGAAAAAAATGTTGATAACCAGGGTGCAGAAGCATTGGAACACGTTGTCCAGAGAGGAAGTAGATGCCCTATCTCTGGAGACATCTAAGGTCAGGCTGGACGGGGCTCTGAGCAACTTGATCAAGCTCTACGGGTCCCTGATCATTGCAGGGGAGTGGGACTAGATGGCCATTAAAGGTCCCTTCCAACTCAAATGATTCTGATTCTGCCCACCTTTCTGAAATGGTTATAACTGAGATAAAAGTGAGAGGTGATTATTGTTCTCATATAGCTTGAACTGATCCAAGATCAGACTCATGGGAAGAATTTTGAGAGGAAAAAAATAATGCAAACAAATCTCAGTGAGAAGGAGAAAGTCTTAAACCCTGTCTTGCAGACTGTGAAACTGAGAAATCTTTACAGTTGCCTGGTTGCGCAGCAGAAGCCAACCACCAGCAAAGACCAAAACTAAAACAAACAAATGAAAAAGAAATTCTCTACTGGCACTGATGAAACTGCCTAGCCATTGCTGCAGTACATTGTATGCAATTTATTATTTTCCTGCAACTGAGATCTGTCAGTCAAACATACACAATTACAGCTCTATTATATTGCTGTATTCACATCAGGTAGCAGTGCAAATAAGAGAGAAGGAAGCAAAATAAATCAGCCATTCCCCCATCCAGATCAGGCCCTAAATTACATACAGTCTTCCAGCTGTCTAAACAAACAGCACTTAGCTTCAAGGTTCTTTCAGACAAGCATTTGCTTCCTTGTTTCCTGCGACATCCTCACAAAGCTCTGAGTCTGGCTAACTCAGCTGTAATACTTCTGCCCTATTTTCTCCCCTTAGATCACAGAGTTTTTGCTCTGTCCCACTGGAGAGTGATACCTTTCCTTCAGCCATCCTTCAGCAGACCTAGAGCAGTCTGAACTCTAAACCTGGGCAACTTGAGCCAAGAAGGGAAGAGAGTTGAAGTCATCAGGCTATCCAGACCCTCTCTGTGACATTTCCCTTCTTAGGTACTTTCCTGCTGCTTCCTTGTTGCTTGTCACATGGGGTTTCTGGGGCTCTGTTCCAGAACACAGACTTCTCTTCTGCTCACCTCTATAGCTCAAAATGCTGTCCAGATTTATATGCAGCTGTATTTTGAACAATTAGTTCCTGCTTCTTGCCCTACCTCATTTCCTAAAATAAAGCTGGTGGCTGATCAGAAGTGGCTATCTCACAAACATGCTATTCTACCAAAGCATAGGGACCCACAGGAGCAACACACCTTTGTGATATGGCAATACCTAACTGTAAGCCTGTTTGTCAAATTATAACCTCAAGAATATCCATTGATCAGTCACCTACACGCTTGCTAAGTCACATGCTAGTTTGCTGCCTTGATTTCTGTCTAATTAAGCACAAAAATAAGTTAAAATCAACTATCTAACAAACAGCGCTAAGATGTAAAAGCAATGGTTGTAGTTGCTACAGAGGCATTATACAAATAAATTAGAAAGAGTGATTATTCACATTCTTTGTATTTAAACACAGATTTTGCAAAAATGAATAAGCAACAGTAGAATGGATACACATTAATCTCTATTTAAAAACTGAAAGGAAAGTAATTAGTATAGGCTTTTGTAACTCGACGTTGTGGTTATGTTCCAAAGGAAGCTTTTGCACAAAAGTAGCATTGAAATGCAGCCACATAATTTTATCCTGAAACCTACAGCATTAGGGTTATTTTTTCCTTCCTTAAAATATCACCACAGTCATGTCAGTAGCTTCTGTCTCTTCTCTATTCAAATTACAAGAACTAAGTAAAACTCATTCAGAAGAACCATTTTTCCCTAGAGGAGACTTTCAAAATTAGGAATTCTCAAGAACATTTAAGTTTCTTCCCTCTGCATTTGACAAATCCTGGTTGGTTTTGTTCATTGCAATAGTTGTGCTATTTATGCAAGACTGTTTTCACCCTGGACTGATCCTGATGGCAAATACCACTAGTGCCAGAGAAGAAGAGAGCACCCTGTCAGAATTTGGTCTACCTCTTTTGAAAATGCAAACGTTGATTTGAACATGCTATTACTGCAAACTGCAATCCCAAACACCAAAAGTGAGTGAACACTGAATATGTTAAGGTTTAAAGCAATTCTGCATGCCTAAGCTCATGCTCATAAGCTTCACTGAAGGTCAGTGCAAGTCAGTGTGGGCTTGAGAGGTTAACGAGAGCTTGTGTGTGGGAGGGAGCAAATAAACCACACAGACCAGCACACTGCCAAGCTAAAGACTATCACTGCAAAGGAGGCTGAGAGGGGAAAAAACACCACAGCAAATGGAAACACTCCACAGCTCCCACAGGTACAAAGATACTAGCAATCAGCACATTGTTACCTGATGAAGCTACAGCTGGATCTGTGTCAGCTCTGTGGAAGCACTGAACCCATGAGCAACATCAATAGGAAATTTTTCAAATCAGCAAGCTGGCAGGACAGCTCGCTTGCACAAGCCAGATTCTTTCAACTGCTCTAATGGCAAGAAGTTGTTCAACACCTACGTTATCATCTTGTCCTCACCTCAAAGAATTTCCTTCAACCAAAATGCTATCTATAGTGCAAATCTCAGGTGCAGTGGTGCTTTCAGTTCAAGCAAGCTGCTTCATCAGCACAACCTGGCTAAAACCTGTGCAAAGTACACACCACCTACTATCACAGCTGTCCTGTAACACAGAAATAAGCTGACTTGACTGCCATAACATCGTCCAGCTCAGATGCATCTTCTGACCATTCGCTGAGAAAGAATTCACAGTAGTACAGCTTATTGCCATACAAGTAGAAACAGCATAAGCTCTTGGACTTGTAGACCATTCTGAGGGTTAGAGCAGCTTGAATTGCTCTTTCTGTGTGGTCTGCCCTGTTGGCTAGCCCAAGAGGAAAAAAAGATGCTGTTCTGACAGCAGCTGATGATCACTCCATGAAGGAGTACCTGGCCTGTCCTTGCACTGTCCACCAGTGGAGCTGTAAAGTGAGTATTCTTTTCAATTAAAACCGTGCAGCTGATATTTACAGCAGTATTTCCTATTTTTATGATAAGGTAGGCTTCTAGATAAGAACCAAGTCTTGATTTTCCAGACAGCCAGTGGGGAGAACAAATGCACAACATTTCCAAAAACAAGAACCAGTGCATTTGAAGTTGAATACACAAGAAGGAGGCCAGACTTGACAGAAAATGTTCAACGGTACTCAGAGCCATGCACTTCTTAACAGATGTCACTACCACTGTGTGAAAAAATCTATTTATAAAACTGGTTTGGTAAAGTCTACAATGCATGTATGAGAACACCGTACATATCTTAAATCTTACTGACTGTAGGGTAAACAGTTTTATAACACTCAGCAGTACATCTCCTTATTTTTATACGTCATGATCAGTACTCTCTGCTTAGAGGCCATTTCAGTTATTTCTTACTGTGATTAATTTTGACTTCACCACGAATGAAATCAATCTCATTCAGATCTCATTAGCCACTTTTGCAATGCTAAGAGAAAAGGGCAGAAAATGCTCTCCCCAAGAGCTGCCAATTAACCCTTGCAGACTTCATGAAACAGACAACATTAATGCTGCCTTTTCTATCCTTGCCATTACTTTAGCACAATTTTATACTGCAATAATGGTGTTTCCCCAACATTTTCACTTCACCATTTTGGCCTAAAAGCCAAAACTAGAAACCACCTCTAGCTTGAAAACAATACTTCTGTCTTCTGGCAACATATTAAAAATTCATCTCTGTGACATTTCAGGCAAATCTGTTCCTCATGTATATTTATTCTCAAGCTTTTCAACGTCCATCTTTTTAAACGGCCTTAAAGCAAATATTCTTCACTGATTCTGTAGCTATGCTTTATTGATTTGATAACCCATATGCTGCTTCTATGACTCATGTCCCAACAGTACATCTAGACAAAGAAGCTCCATTTCTCCCTCTAAAGACTGTAGTGCAGTTCCAAATTCAATATGGCTACATTGCACCACCGTGCAAAAATGACAGAGTGCCTGGGTTGCTTTAAAGTGCATGAAAAGCTAAGTTTTAAACAGGTTATGAACTAGTTCTAAAACAATTACCCTGTTGCTAGCAGTCATGCTTGTGAGATAATCACTTAATGCTCCAAGTAGACATACAGCACTTTGCAATACATAACAAAGAAAATACATAACAAAGAAAAATAGAGAACAGTACTTATACATTGTGCAGTTTGTTGCCAAAGAGCAAGTGAACTCCTACCACTGGATGCAGAGAATGGGGGGGGTTGGGAGAGGGGGGGTGTCAGTGAGATCTCCCAGAAGTATTTACATCAACAACGTTTTTCTGTGGTTGACTGCTTTTTGTTGTCATAAATGTTCCACTTCTGCCACCAGATATATCAAGTCTCCTCTTCTGTTTCTCCGTTTACAATCCCAGGTTGCCCACACTTTGAGTACTGACTTATCTGGTTAACAACATTGAATTTTAATAAAATAAATTAAGAAAAAACGTTAATAATAAATAATATAAGTGATATGACTATTTACACGAACATAAACCCTGGGTTCTTCCTGAACACTCTCTGCCAGGTACCCAGTAGAAGTCAAAACTGAAAAAGTTATCAGAGACCATGCTGGGAATCACATCCTTGCCTGGAGGAGCAGAGCTCAGCACCCTGGACTGACTGCTCCCACTGCAGCAATGTGACCAAAATGATGCTGTGAAGTTCTCTTGGCCTCGGTTTCCTTACTTACCTTAACAGTCTGAATTTCTGTAAAGGACCAACAGGTCAGACTGGTAAGGTAAGTCCACTGTCAGCCCTGAAAAGAGACTAGTCTGTACATACCCTTTATCTGCCATACCTTTATGTTCAAACAGTAAGTCACATTTCATTTCAGCAATAAACATCCAACTATTCAGAGGAACCACGACTTTCATTTCCAATTACTTTTTTCATTTCACATAAACTGCTTCAGCCAAAATACACAGCTGTCTTACTGTTAATACAGATTTACAACTACCAACATTGGCTTAAAATAGATGAATAAAACCCTCAACCTTTTCCATTTCAGTTGCTCAGTGACACAAAGGAATAACTACTGCTGCATGACAGAGATCTTAGTCATGCAGTAAGTTCTCAAACAGCCCAAGTACTGCTGACATGAGATACTGCATGCTCCTCTACGATCAGAACTCATTATTTTCAGACACACTCTGTAAAACAGAACGCTGATTAATGTTTAAAAGAACCTAATGTGGGAGGCACACTGAAGACGAAAACGGATTGGAGGCATGGGTTGTAAAGCTGTATGCTGTGGCTAAGCCAGTCTGACAACCTGTGATGCCAACAGCTGGAGCATTCTGTCCTCCTCCGCCACCTGACATTGTCTCTGGCACATCAGATCCTACATGGAGCTAATGCAGCTTCCTAACCCAGCATAACGCTCACCTGGCAAAAACAAAAACGCACCAAGCATCCTTCTGCTGATGAAAAATGACTTCAGAGCATCGCAGAGCCCAAGAAATGCCAGGGCCAACTCAAGTAGGGTGAGGGTGCTGCAAGGTGAGGACAGGGAGGAAATTGATTTGTCTCTTTCCACAGCTGGGCTGTGTAGGTGTAGTATGTAGTTTCATACCAACAGTCCTGACCTCAAACTGGAACATTTCAAGAAGCTACTGTCCCCACAGCTGAGGGCACGATGTCCTACTCCATCTCACTGCAAGCAAACCTGCAGTTTAAAGGTGGTATAAAGCTGGAAGTGGTGACTTCTTGAAAGATAACAACTAGACCTGAAAAACCTGTTTGTAACAGTTCTGCCTGGACTGAATGTAGGCTCATACATACACACACACAAAAAAGCATGCAAGACATGTTCCAGAGGGCTTCTTAGCTTTCTCCTACGGTTTCTTTGAAGGAAAGGGAAAGGAAGATTGGTTGTATTCTAAAATAAATGCGTATTTTATTGCAGCAGTCAGTGAAAAATACAAAAAAAATACAGAAATCTGTTTCTTGTTTTTAATCCTTGACCGCACACAAGCTACGTGCAGAAAAATGGCAGAGTAAAGGACCAACAAAAACCACTTTCTGTGGTATGTTTGGGTGAGATGTAACAGGCAGCTACAAGAGTCTGCTGTGGTCCTCCAGTAAGAAAGCTCAATTCTGTGGTGAGCCCTGGCTCTAGCAGAGAACCACACTTAAACAGACTTCTTCACCAGAGGTAAGTCATCTAACAGAAGAGATGCAGAGACATCTCCATTACATTTTATTCATTGTACAGCTATCCCGTGTGTAGCAAAAGCTCTTCTAGATATTGCAGCCATTTTAATTGCTGTCTTCACCATGACAAATCTGGAAGGCAGGCTCTGTTACATGGAAAGTGTGACCCCTCAGCACTAACTGCGTGATGGGATACTTCAGAGACAGATGATCCTGATGAAACTGAATCCAGATCTCCTCTGAAAAATGCTGGTCTGAAGATTTGCCTAGTGTACACTGTTGACTTGTCACGTAACTGAATTTACATTAAATTTACATAGAGATGGGTTGTTAGTGCTGCCAAAGAAATTGCTTCCAGCTTCACTTCAATCGCTAGGCTGCAGGATCCATCCTAATTGAGCCCATCCCTAGTGAACTTGGTCTGTAGTGCCTACCACATGTTCATGCTCCTGTTAGAATTTGGAAGCCAGTTACTTTACAGATGTGGAAGGAAGTTCACAGTCTCACTGCCACATACAAGTTGGGGCTGGCCAGCCCAATTTGGAGCAGAAAAACAATCAAGGCTTTTTCCATAGCAGTGTAAGGAAGTCTATTTGAAAAATCTTCCAAAACTCATGTAAAAGAAGGTTACACATGGATAGAAGCCAAAGAAGGGCAACAGCAAAGTTACAACAAACTCTTCAGTGAGAACATACCATACAGAAAATCCTATGTGAGAATCAACTGAAAAACTAAAGGACGTCCCATTAGTAGGGAAAATGTAAATTTCTTACAGAAGCCTTTCTAGCACAATATCCAATATGCCATATTCAGAAAGAACGATGCTGTAACCACTTGGGAAATAATTATTAACAGCGAGTGACAAATGCCAGCAGTAAAATTATGCCAAGACCCTTCCATCAGAAAGATCCAGAAATAAAACCATTAAAGATAAGAGAGAAAGAAAGCAGCTCTTAGCAACCATCTTTTACTTTGTTATTGGCATCCTGGCCATGTACTACTGCCCCAATTAGGAATTAGTTTACACTACCAGATACATAATCTGCACTTCAGGAAACATATATTATAAATAAGAGGAATAAGAATCAGTGGTTTATGTTCACTGCCATCCACCTTATCCATTCCCTGACTGTATGATACCCTACAGGGAAAAAAAGCAAACAAAAGAACAAACAAAGGCAGCCTATCATATAAATCTGTATCTCCTACCTCTGCTCGACCTTCATAATATGTTAACATAGAATTTGTAAGTACAAAAAGCCTCTCTTTGTAGTTTAAAGGAGAAGTCCTCTTCTTCTGTTGTGACCTTTTAATCAAGATCTCTTGGAGAATAGCAGTCATATTCATTTCAGCCACTTGTCGCCTCTGTTTCTAGCCATTGAATATCAGTTCCTGTGAAGATGAGAGAAACAAAGTCATTACTCTGTCTTTGAAGGATCACAGCTCTGCAGATTTCTGTAGTGAAAAGAACTGCTACTTACAAACAAAATTAACTGAAAATACAGACAGCTGGAGTCCATCTGAACCACACGGAAGTTCACAGAAGTTAACGATTACACAAGAAAGTTCAGGTATTGCCAAAAGCTGTATCTGGCTGGGCTGAAATAAAGTACATTGCAGCCTATCTTGCTCTAGGTGGGTTGGACTTGATTATCCTTATGGGCCCTTCTAGCTCAGGATATGCTATGATCCTATCCCAGAGAGAATATGTGACCACATCTGACTATTCTTCCTCACCATAGTACCAACCAGACTTCAAGCATTTTAAGAGAATAATTTTCTGAAAAATTCCCTATGAAACAAGACTCTTGAAGCTCAGGAACTCAGTGCCATCCTTCCCATTCTACTGGGAGACTCTGCATGAGCTGGGTGCCCGTGAGATATTTTCGGGCAACCAGATTTTAATCATTAAGGCCCACACATATACATGTGGGCCTTAATGCCTTCTGCAAAAATAAGTTTGCTCTGAAAAAATTGAACATGCAACAGTAAAAGACATTTTGAAAATTGTTGTCTATTACATCAGTGAAAGTTTTCTTTCACAAACAGTGGTTTAGAAGATGTCAGTTCGGAAGCAAAGAATTAAAGAAGCCTAAGTCTCAGCAAATGCTGAATACATGCCTTCCACCTTCTACTTCCAAAGATTTCAGGCTATCAAGATCTCAGTTACACAGTACATTTCACAGTATCATACAGAAAAGCTTGAAAAGCTGCAGGTCACCTCGCAGTATTATCCTACAGAAGAAGTGTTTAAATAAAGTTAGATGTAAACACAATCACTTCAGTACCTCTCCTTTTGCTTTGTTCCCAAACCTTTCATTATTTGTTTTGACAATACATGCAGTGATGCCCTTTGCCTTTCAGTCTGTGTTACCACATTTCACTCACTGTCTTAGCTGACTAATTCATTACATTCCACACTCTGACCATTTCACACATCTGGATTTATTTTCTTGTTCACTGCATTAAAAAGTACCTTTTTTTTTTTAAGGCATATATCTTGCAAATATTGAAGGATTAGTCTCTAGTTTACACTTTACAGGATAGGATGCTTAAGTAAAGGTAACCAAATTGGACAAAATAATTACGACGAACAATCTTATTGTTTTCCCTCTTCCTCTGATACACCTATGCACATAAACTCACTGGTCATCTGTCACACTGCATTATTGAAAGGAAGATGAATTTTTTAATTAATCTTGAGTGCACTATTTAATTATCCAAGCTGCCACATTCTGTTTATTATCCTTCTGAATATAAATTCACAATCTTAAAGGTAATTAAGAAGGATATTACTGAAAATGCAAACACTGTTCAAAGAATTAAAGGTTAGTATTAGCTTTCAGACCACCTTAACACACACCGGACTACAAGGGTTCATCATAAGCTTTCTCTCGCTAGTGTGGAGAGAAACACAACTAGTGTGTTCTCCATAGTACAAACTCTCTGTTGGCACTTACAACAAAAAAACTGTCTTGGAAATTGTGATATCAGAAGTCTAGCACAGATACAAGAATAATTTGATACTAATTCTGATTTCAGATCTCAATATTGATAACACTAAAATATTTTATCTCCCAGTCAGCCCTCTTCAGTGATATTCACATTACACAAGAAACAAACAAAAAAATTCTTTTGAAAGAGTATCAGGTTAAAAAAATAAAATATAATTGGTCAACATCTGCACTTTGCTTGCACCTGTTGCTACAGGTATTTATCTACATTGAGTTATTGCTGCTGCAGAGATCTCCACAGATTAGAACCAGTTTCCCAGGTCAGAAAATCAGCCTTTGAATCTGCACCTAGTCACAAGACCTGCTTTTTCACATCAGTGTTTCTAGCCACATTTCTGTTTCCATAAGTGAGGCTCAGGATAACAGAACTCTCACCTACAACTTCTACAAAATTCTCAGAGAAGAAGCTGTAACAACCACTCTTACCTCTTGTGAAACATCTACATCATTTCTTTTCTTCAGCAGTTTCAGAATGATTTTTCCACGCTTTTATTCCCAAACATTCAATTGTTTCCAAACTATTCCCAAGTCCATGAAGCTATCGTATGACACATTCTTATCTTGTTCCAAACAGCTGTGGGAGTTTCGTGCTGCCACCCATCTAAAATTTTCATAATACTTCCTGCCTAGGGCTTGCCCATCTCCCTGCCAACTTGAGTTACATGATAACAAATACAATCTAATTTACAAGTACTACAGATCATGACAGAAATAAGAAAGAATTACAGGTGTTCGAAAATTTTTAGGGAAAAATAAAAAAAGAAATACATTCCCAGCTTCAGGCATCAGTTTGCACTGATCAATCTTCACATTTGGATGCATTCAGATGTAAGGCCATAAGGCCATAAAGTCAGCATATACTTTTCTCAGAACAAATTTTAAAAGCTTCTAAGATAAATCCATTAAATAATAATGGTCAAAATCAAGCCTGGCTTTTCCTTGTAACTAGAGTTGCTTATGCATGCCACCTCTCCCTTGTTTCTCTAGGAAAACAAGCATCAAGTGATTAGGTAAACAGAGCAGTTGCAACATTGCTCCTGTAGTTGGGAACTACTTGTTCCCACTCCCTTGGGAGTTTCTCTCTTGGCCTGTATTCGTTTATTGAAACAATTTATCATTGCAAGTCCATCAGTGAGCACATAAATGGATGCAAGTCCCAACAGAAGCTCCACTTAGAAAGGAACAAGTGCATCACTATCTGGCTAGAGCTCCTCCAGCCCAGAGGTGTTAATTAACTGCTGCTTTTCACAGCACAAATCCTTTTATCAGAGTCAGACTTGTTTAGAGGAGCAAAAGCATTCTATAAACACACTTAGTACAACAGTCATAAAACAAACACCAAGAAAACATTTGTCTGCATCTAAAAAAATCAAGCCAAGTCAGAGCTCTGTTTTCCGAGTTTCCTCCCTCCTTAGAGATTTACCTGATAATTTGGGTTTTCCCATGCAAAGTCTCAATGCTAACTGGATGGACTGCCAGTCGTGACAGATAACCTCTCTGACAAATGGACACCCTCAGCTTTCTGGCTTAGGTTTTATGTATCCTGCACATACGCTTTTTTCACACTTTGGGTGCATCAGTTCAAATTGGCAGCAATTTCAGGCCTCTGTATTTAACATCAAAAACATATCACCTGCTCCGGCACATTAATTAGAACACTGTGATATTCACCAATTCAGTTTAGAAAATATAAAGATGTCAATTTTAAGTACACAGATGGTACTTCGGAATTTTGATGCAAATCTGCAACTCTTCATCAACTGTGTTGTTTTTTACGAGCTTTTTTTTTGGGGGGGGGGGGGAGGGAAGGGAGGAGAAGAGGAGAAACTGGTTGGTTGGTTGGGTTTTTTTTCCCCTCTTAAAGCAAGACTGAGAAGCCACGTGGCTCTAACATGTGCAAACTATTTTTTAACTGACAGAAATGTAATTCTGGGCAGCAGTTTTCAAACAAATTTGAAAATTATACCTAAATGTCTGTAAAACCCTAATCTTTACTTGAAAGTCAGTCAAAGTACCAGTGGGCTAGTTCTAAATGCAATCAGGCCGTGTGGAAAGAAAATTCCTATTTTCATGCACCACGTTTAGGTAAAGAATTAAACAGGCTAAGGGGTAACTCAGCGACAACCCTTTGACTTGACAATCTCTAAGTTAAGCACACAATGTTGCAAAATACCCTTTTTTTAACTGCAAGCTACTCACATATGCACTGGGAGAATTTCATTTTAATCTGCACAGGTTTTCCAAAATTCCTTAGAAACAGGATTACAACATTTTACAAACTAAAAATGTTTGTTTTTTTTTTAGCATTATAACTTAGGTAGCTGGGTTGGTAAGCAAACACTGAAAACGTGCTGGTCCCTCTTGGATAGGGTGTGCTGGCAATGAGGAGAGAAGCTTCAGAACAGCAAACTGGAGCACCAATTCACTGCTGGCTATTCACAAAAGAGAAGGCAAATCCAAAGAGCACTGAAAAGCATGGAAAAAGGAATTATTCCCTTTTAGGTTTAGGAGAACAATGTATACGTATCTCCAAACCCTTTGATCATGCCCCCCTGTAAGGAGCACACTACAATGACTATGTTATCCTTTCACAGATCTATAAATACCTTCATCAATTCCCTTACAAAGTATTTAGAAGGAGGTGGTGCTTTATGAAACAAAACTACTTTATTATCCATGTAGAAAATGTTTTCTTTTTTAAAAATTATTTTGATTATCTACTAATTTCGAATTAGCAGCACTACCAGATACCACATGAATTTTCACTTATTGCTCTGTAGGTAACTAGTTGTAGTTTTTCCTATTTTTTCTGCACGAGTGCCCTACAATACCTGTAAATTTTTTGCCCGCAGTTTATTCAGATCAAAAAGACTTTAGCATTTGTAAAGTTCTTAGCTGGAAGAAAATAAAGCTGAAATTTTGTTTGGGATGGAGGAAAAAAAGGAGGAAAAAAAAAGATCATGAAACATTTGCTAAAGTAGCAAAATCCAAGCAGCTTTCTCATCCTACAGACCTCAAGCTCTCTCAGCCACCTGTCCTTTTCAAAGATAAAAACCTTTGAGTGTGTCACGGCCTCAGGAAACAGCGCTGGCTATGAAACAAGAGATTAGCTCTTGCATTATATTCCATTCCCAAACAGAAACTTACCCTGTTTATTAGCCAAAGGATTTTATAAGGATGTCTTACAATTTCATTAAAGACTGGTAAAAATCAGCTTCGTTTCTGAATTGAGGAAAAGCAAAACCCACTGCCCAAGAGTTAGAGTTTCAAATCTCTTTGAATATGAACCTAATCCCCCGCCTTTTTTATTGCATGCCAAGTGATGATGGTAAGGCTGCAACATCTGTAAGCCTGCCTCTTTGCCACTCTCAATGTTTGTGAAAAGTTTTTGCTGCTTTTCACCACCAGCAATGTAAAGTTTAACCTCTACTTTCATCCATCCTCTTTTCATCTCAAAGTAATAGTAGCAAGACATGAAAATGTGATGGCTTTTGTAATTGGACAAAGGGGTCTTTATATGTATATACATAGACAGAAGGTGGTTAAAATCATTATATTCATGGAAAATTTAAAACATACACAAAATAAATCTTTAGCAGTAAGAGAATCTCAAATATCTGTCAGTCTGATTTTTTAGGCTTGAGAAAATAATTCTGTAACCACAAACATAATGTGGCTTTGCATCACCCCTGTTCATTCTAGCAGTTAGCATATCTAGCAGTTTATGGCTGCTATCACTTCCATAAATAACTGTTGCTTTTCACACTAGCTACTATAATAAATTCTAACCCAGCATCCAAAATTACCATGTCATTTTTGCTGTAGACAATGGCAAGCTTCTAGGCAACACATCGCAATGGCACAGTACCTCCCACAGAAGAAACTCAATCTCGAGTCTTCTGTAGGCAGAACTGGCCTCTACTGAGAGGCTGTGGTTTTGGGCTTACCAGAAGCCATGTGCAGTCTGACACAAACTAAAATAGCCTGTCAGCAAGGTTAACTAACTCAGGCTTGGCTATAGTTTGTGCATTTGCCTTAGCACACGGTCAGATCAAACTTTAACAAGACAAAGTAGTATCCAGTTGGGCCTTCTGACCAGACCTCCTGCAACAGTCAGAGGAAGCACATGTGAGAAAATTAGCACGTTTTTAACTATTCTACATTTGACTCATGAATTTGATTGTATCGTGGGGCTTCAGGATGCATCAGCTGGGCTGCAGCTGGCCAGGTGAGGCAGAGACTACAAGGATTTGCCTCTTCGTGGGTGCAGCCTGAAAATCTGGTAAAGAACAGGAGTCCAGCTTCCTTGTGCAAATGTAACTGGAAGTGGGAACACATGAACAAAAGGGTCAAGTCAGGGTTGGAACTGATAGGAGCTAGGTGATATCCTGGCCCTGCTTGTATGTTTTTATGTATAGTATAGCTCGTATGTTTTTATGTAAAAGAAACAGTCCTCTTCATTCTGGCAAGCATCTGCAGAGCAAGTTAAAGAAGAAAATGGAAGAACTACCCCCAAACCTGCATGGCATTGGCTTAGCAGAGATGAAGCTGAGAGAGAGCAGAGCATTAATTTCACTTGTACACAGCTGTGTCCCCTACAGTGTTCTCAATGGCTCCACAGAGCTGAGTAGACATTTGGCAAAGTAGAATCACTGCCTCAGCCCTCCCCCTAAACACCCCTCCTGATAAGGAGGGAGGAGGAACAGCAACACCCACTTATTAAAACACAGGCAGAGGTGAGATTGGCAATGGAAATGGGTGATGCTGGTGGAAAAGCTTTTCTTCCTTTTACAGGAAGCTGGAGATTAAGAGGGATTAAAAACTAAACGTTCTGCTCAGAAGTTTAACTTAATTCTTCTGTTCACAGACTCTAAAGCTCACCATTAAGTAGCAGGTGAATTGCAACTATACACAAAACTGGGAAAAGCAAACAAACAAGACTGACATCAACAGTGCCTCAGGCAGTTCTGACCTTTTTAGTTTCACTAAAGGAGAAATATTAATTCAACTCCCTCATAATTTGAATTTGATTTTCCTAACATCACACAATCTCAGGTGAGCAGTTGGCATATTATAGCACAAATACCTCAATTTATTTTAGTGGTCAAGACACTCATTTGACATGTTCTAACTAAAATACAATAACTCATACAAATGGTGCCTTGTTTTCTCTACAATGAATGTCTAATATTTCTAAAGTAACTTTTCTTTCCAACCATAATGCTACAATAAGATGGAAAGCACTGTAATGATAGCAAAAATCCTAGGCTGCAGATAGTGAACATATGCTCAACACGGCAGCCATGGACACAGCGTAAAGAACCTGCTTACCCTCAGGAGGTTTCCATTAGGCAGGGATCTACCCTTGCTTCCACTGCCAACCCTTAAATGAGGTCTGGGAAGGGGTGGATCCTGGCTGCACCTCTTCTGGTCACTCAGGTATATTGTGTGCACCTGCGCTCCTTGTGTTGGCCCTGCCTTCCTACCAGGTGCTCAATCACTGTTTCAAGCCCTGAGTTAGCATTTCCACTACACCAATACAGTAATGAACTAAACTACCATTTCTCTGACTACAAAGTAAATTCTCTCTGCTTACCCAGTGTACATACCATGTGACTGACACCAATACAAGTTTGCATTAAGTTCAACACAATTACAGTCCTGTTTTGCACCACTGAACTGATACATGAGACACACATTAATCATCTGGCACCATCCCTCCTCTGGCCCTTAAACTATTAATTCCATAGCTAGGAACAATATCAGACTACAGTATTTCAACATACAAAAAAAACAGCTCCCAGTTTTCTGGGTCATTATCTGTGTTGTTTTAAACCATCTTGGAAACTCAGTCAGCAGCTGAAGGAGTTCTACCTTGCACAGGCTTTGCCAGCAAACCTGGAATACTTCTAAGCAGCTGTCCTCTGCATCAAAGAGCCATCATGGATCATGGCAAAGTGTCACTGGTATGTCTGTGTAGCATAGCTGAAGCAACAGAAACCCTGGCTGGGATGCTGGCTGCAGAAAAAGCAGTACCAATGCTACCATTCATTTGCACTACTCTGGAATTGTTCTCTCAGGTGTGAATTATGCTACACTTGCTTCTGATCCCAGCCAGCTTGTCACTAGCTTCTCTGACTTGCACTCTGCTGAAAAGACACAGATGAGTCCAAGCATGAGCATCCTGAGTCACTCATTTCTCAGTTGATATATAGTTGTCAAACTATGTCATGAACTGTATTGACTGCACATTTGACAAAGGGTTTATGAATTAAAAACACATCTTCATATCTCAAGAACAGTACACAGAAGCAGTCAATAGGTACATCCCATGTAATTGGATTTGATAACCTGTGTCTGCTTCCACTTTCAAAGGCCAGCTTTAAGTCACCAAAGCTTGCAGTCACACTAGACCCAGGTATAATGAACTGACAGAAGTAAAAATGTTTATAATTCACTTTTACAGTGTTCAGTACGATTGCATGCCAGCAGTACAATTAATGAGTTATTCGGAGATGTTCCTTAAAATTCGGGATGATCTTCCACTGAATCATAACAGCATTTGTTTTTAAAATGCACTGCAAACACCAACTCCTACTTGCTGTTTTATTGCTAAGGAAGCAACCTATTCACCTAGCAACCTGCCAGCCTCTTTCAGTACTTGTTTTATTCATAAGAAATGTAAAGGAACTTTCTTCTTCCACACTACTGGGAAAACTACTACTTCCCAAATTGACAGCAGGCCTGTATGTGCGTCTACTAAGATTATTTCTATCGTTTCAAACATCACATTTTCCTCAGTCTGTGATGAAAGTGTCTCATCAGAATCCAAACGACATTTATGACTTCTGCAGTGCTCCTCGATATACTTTCTTTCCCCCATGCAGTTATACGGAAACTATATCACTTCCCAAAATGGATGATAACTGTTAGCACCTGCAACAAAACAGCCGGCGGAGCGCTTCAGCACCTACAGAGTGACAGCCACACAAACATGCGTGAGCCTCGTTGCAAAGGGACAGTTTATGGGAAATTTAATCCAGACCCATCTGCACTGAACTGGTTACCTCCCAGCAAAGGACACATGACCATGGAAGTGAGTGTAGGTTGGGAAGAGTTACAAGGAAGTTTTGAGGTCAGGAAGAACTGCGAATGTGTACTTGGTTCACCAGGAATTTGGGGGAAATCTTGAGCATGCAGCTAGCAGAAAAGACTGCTACCTCTGGGTAGGAGCTGAGTTAGGGAGGAATGATGGCTGCTGTATTGTTTTCTTTCATTTTAAAGCAAATTTTCCCAGAACAAGATGAGGAAGCCTTGAACCAGCTCCAGGGGTGTGGTGTTCCTTTTCTCTGGGTTGTGGAAGAACGCAAACTACTCTCCATATTGCTAAAAATCATGATCATTTTTAAATCTTTTATCAGATATCCACCCTCCTAAGTAATACACGTAGGTTAAATATGAGCCAAGTTCATGTCCTCTCAGTAATAGTAGCTGTTAGCAGCTCTACTGCGGCACAAAATGACCATTCTCCCTCTAAAAATAAAAGCAGTTTAATAAAATCACATCCTATTTTTAATTACCCTTTAGATGCTTTTGGCAGATGGTCTATGAAGAGCACCTTCACAGTGAGATGCCAATGCTGAAACTAATGCATTCACTGCACAGTTTGCTTATCAAAAATGAATCAAAGACTGTCAGAGACTAAGTGCAGCTGTGGCAGGCCCTATATGCACCAGGACTGGTTCCAGTGTTCATACACCAGCATTTTAACAAAACAAAACGTGAAAAAGTACATAATCAAGGTAACCACATGCTATGTGACAAGATGTTAGTTATTAATTATAGAAATTTACATAACATACATTTCTCATTATGACAACTGTTTATTTCCAACAAAATATACCAGAAAGTACACTATCTTTCAACACATTTGTTAATAAGGCAACTAATATGAAAAATACACACTTGTGTTAATAATTGGTTTTAGAGACAGAAACAAGAACCTACGATGGGGTGAGGAAGCTAAAATGGTAAGAAATAGTTCATGGGTAATGGGAATTTCAGCAGAAAACAAAATTGTGAAATTAACTAGATGATGAATTGACCTCAACAAAAGCCTACTTCTTCCCTGAAATTCTTGATTATCTTCTTGAGGCAGCACAGTGATGCAACTTGGCAACTGTTAGGTTTTTTTTACACCTATTTAATAGCTGACTTGCCCCAAACCTTCTCTCATACAGGCAGTGCTGATATATCTAGAGTTATTCATCAAAATCATCATCTGTGCACAAGAAAAATACAAGCCAACAAGCAGGGGGCAGGAAATACTGCAAGCCTGCAAGTTCCTGTGTGTCAAGTTTCCCATGCATTGTTTTCATCAGGATACATCATCAAGCAAATGGAGGAGATGGGATTGCAAATCAATGATCATTTTCACTTCAGCTGAGATGCTGTACTGCTTTTCCCACATCTGGCAATTCACAGCTTCCCAAACCGTGTGATATTTGCTGTGCTTACCAAAACAGAGATGTTGGTAAGGTCTACATTCTTATCTTCTGATTCTTATCTTCCTGAATCCTTCTGATTCCTTTCTGACCCTGATCCGTCGGATGGGTTACAAGAAAAACTTCATATAGCGAACCTCAGATGAAACTCAACTCAAAACTCCCTCACCATCACACCACACCCTCATGTCTCATTTCATTAATAATCCGTCATATTGTGCTTGAATTTCCATTTGATTTGCACTCAAAATCATAACAGTCATGCTACCAGAGAGAATTGTACAGCGTCATGCTTTGTGCATGCTTAGGTGGCAAATGACTTGAAGGACTGCATTTATTTACAGCAGCTTTCATTTTCTTTCAAAATTTAGCAAAGCCTTTCAGTTTCTGCTTTGCTCTGTACTTGAACAATCTATGACACGATAAGGATTGAAAATTTAAAAAACAAAACAAAACAAAACATGCAAATAAAAATATTCTCTCTACATAGAATCCACACTGCTGGGTACTTTCTGAATGGATAATTGGAAGAGTGAGACCTATTTTCCTGAAGTTCTGGAGGCAGATCCAACAGAGTTCTATCCTGACCTTATTTGTAGATTTTTTAAAACAGAGAAACTTTCACTTGCATTTCAGCCTTTTACTAATAAAGTCTCTAAATACAGGCCTGAAAACTCAGGATGCAACCTTGAAGAATTCCTTCACATACAACACAGTCCAAGAAGCAAGGAATACTAAAGGACTGTAGTCTCACCACTGTTAAATTTTAAGTATTATCTCAAGGAAATAATTTCTCACCATACCTGAAAATCAACACAACTGGAGGTAGTGCTGTCATCTTGTGCATTCCTTTTCTTTCAGGCTCTCAATCCTGTGAGGCAGTCAGCATCTCTAGCATAGAGGCTCATTACCCCACTCCCCTCGATGAAAATTCTTGGATGTCAGGATGTTTCAGCTGTTGTGAGCTAAAGAGGGACAAGAGCACTCATCAGGCATCACAAGACATTTAAGATCTAAAGCACCTGTATTCGACTTAAACTCCCTTTGAGATACTGTATGATACCATCATTAATGTGTGATAACATCATATGCCATTTAATCCACTCTGATCACTAATGGTAAGGCATAAAAATACCATGGAATAGGCAACACTAGAAGCAACACTTCCACCACCCAGAGTCACTGATGTCCAGATTAAATGGGATAAACACAAGAGACTGTAAAAGTAGGATAAGATAGTCATTTTACAGCTAGATCTTAAGTTTTCACAGGGATTGCCTGCTTCTCACTGACTTCCAGGTTGGTTTCAGTTCAAGAGATCTAGAGAAATAACTGAAGGAAGTTGAGGAATCATGCCACTTGCCCATTATTTTGTTTTTAAATGAGCCACAGCACGTGACCACATAACTGAACACTACCCTCTGACACATTATGCATAAGCAGATTGAAGAGAAGTTGCAGTGGAAGTCTGTAAACCAATCAGTTTTAACACTGAGTGCTACATTCTGCCACGCTTGAAAATGTTCCTTTAATCATCTTTACTGGATAGAGTCTGGATAGCCATTTTGCTTTCAAAAGATCCCAAGGTGTATTTAAGACTACAAGTTTTAAGAGACCTGTGGAAAAGTTCAACTTCTACTGCCATACCACCACCATCTGCCTCTGGCGTCTTGGGCTAACAAAATAAAATAGGAGTCATTGCATTTGGAGCAGCCATCATCTGTTCATCTCTCTACACTGAGTTGGGTCTGTGCATGGTAGCAATTGGTAGTCATCTCCTTTGTCCTTCTCTCAACCCCTGACCTCTATTCCATGCATTTTCTCTCCTTTCGCTGAGGAGAGGAAGTGAAAGTGGTCTGGTGGAGTTTAGCTGCCTTACACCAAGAATTCTAAGTGCTCTTGTCATTTCACACTTTAGACTAGTGCAGAGAAGATGACAAAAAGATCTCTGCGCAGGGAGAGAGTTGCAAGTACTGCATTCAGCTACAAGCAAGGGGCAATTACCATTTCTATCTAATACTGAATTATGTGGTTGCTTCACCAGGGAAAAATGATTTCTTTTGCATTGTGATTCAAGGGGCCATGCTGGCTGCCAGTGCCCTGCCCACATCGTGCTGCAAAAGGATGAACACTGCACCATCTTTTTCTGTCCTATTCAAGTGCAAACAAGGCCTACATCTAAGGTGTTCTTATGATTTCATCAGATCACAGCTCATAAAAGGCACAGGGTTGAGCAAAACCTCCTGACAGGAAACCCTACTGTGACCTACTTGAGTACCATGCAGTTGTACCTCACACATAGCAGAGCAGCACCCATTCATACAGTTGCCTGTAAGAGAAAAGTGAATAAGGGAAAGCAGGACCACTAAGAAAACACTTGGCCCATGCTCCATGCATTCCCAGCACACTGGGGTTTATTTTTTTTCCCCAGCAGGTTTCCATTACTCCTCCAAGTTTTGTACTCCCGTTTGAACACTGCATGCCCTTTATGGTGCTTGCAAGGCAGTGACCTATCATGCCTCCACACACGAGAAATTGTGAAATCCTACCATCTACCCCTCTCAGAGCATCCCTTATGACAAGGCCCTTCACCACAGATTTCTAGAAGAAGACTATTTATTTTTCCAGCTTCTGCCTCGTGGTATTTTTCTCATTTCTGCATCCTGACTCTGAATCACAGCGCTGAGGCAGGGGATGACTGAGAGCTACCAGAGCCATCATAGCCACGGGGCAGTGCTCCATTACACAGCTCTGCACCCCAGTTCCTCTTCTACCATTTGTGATAGAAAGGGCACATGTGTCCACCCAGACACGTGCCGCCCTCATCTACACACTGCCTTCTTTGCTGTATGTTAGATGTCCTTCAGAAGCATGCATGCTTTTTGAAATACAGGAAGGAAAAGAAAAAAAGAAAGAAGACACCCTCAAGCCTTCTTCTCCATGCCAAACTATAGCCCTGTTCACCCAAGTACTGCTTCTCATACCTTCTGAGTTTTATACTGGCATTTTTGTATCCTATTGCTGCAGGAGGCCCACTACAGACCACAGCAACTCACTTTTTGGCACTCACAAGCTTGTCTCTTTTTTAAAGCACAATTCGAACTGCAGCAGTGAAAACATAACCGGGTACCGAAAAAAGTCAAAACATACAGAAGTAGCAAAACATCTTAGAGGTCAATGGTTAACAAAGGCTAAAGGCATTTTCCATGACATCTGCGTTGACAGTAGGAAGCACAGAATTCCATTATCTGATAAACAGAAAATATTTTGCATATCTGAGATATAAACATTTGTATAAGAAGCACACCATTCTTTGCCTTATCTTGTGTACTCAGTTTACTAGCTAACACAATACAGAAGGAACTAATCTACGGCAGGTTACGTCTATGGCTGGCGCAGGGGGAAACTTTTCCTGGTGCTTCCAACCAGTTCTGTGAAATTAACCACTTCCCAGCTATTGTAATCTTAATTACAGGATACTGCACCATCACGGCACTCCTGAATACAATGTTGTTTCAGGGCAAGATAAAATGAAATAAAGCCAGTAAAACAATGTCAGCTGTATTTCATTTTTCTCCATTTGCAGCCATTGCAGGCAGCCAGCCAGGCTATTGGATACAGCACAGAGTTGATTCACAGGGCTAAGCACACAGCTGGGAGCTGAAATGCAGCATAACTCAGGACATAATTCTAGCTGCTTCACAATCTATGCCTTTAGAAGATCAAACTCGAAAATAATATCTAAAAGGAAAAAAGAAAAGAAAGGTGCTCCTTCTATAAGTTTTGAATTGATAATAAAATCAGCTCTGGCAAATGAGAACTTGGGTTAAAAGGCAGCTCAACTGGCAGTGTCTGCCATCTCTAAATGCCACATGTTTGGATTTGATTCTCACACCTGTGAGATGATCACATTAAAAAAAAGAGAGAGGAAAAAGAAGAGGGAGTACCCAGGTGGCCAATATAACCACACTGATTCTGTTTTCAGTGGTTTTGGCAGGCAAACTCAGAGATCTTTTTGGTTCACCCACGGGCTTCTTTCTGAAATTTAGCAGGGCATGTAAAACACCCTTTTATTTAGCAATAGAAGTAGAGATGGGTTATTTCACCTCAAGCTTTGATGTTAAAAAAAAAAAAAAAAAAAAAAAGTTGGTTAGAAATAAATACAATAAATAAACCTGAGATGTATGAAGACTGTCAGAGGAGAGTGACAACAAATGGGCTTTCCTGCTCTAGCCCCCTACAGATCGTAACCATCTGAGATCTTATAGCAGGCCAGTGGACACTGAACACCACCACGACCCCACATAGCAAGAGACAGCACACCAGCTCCCCACCACCCCTACCCCATATACCAGTCCCTTCCCAGCCTTCCATTGCACCCTGCATGGACACTGCCTTCTCCCTAGAAAACAAACAAGTGCCTTCCAGTGTCCCAAGAGACCTTTTGGACCACAGGGAAGGACTTGAGGGAGATAGCATGAAGGCCATGAAGAGACCAGAGTGGGAATGGAGCAGAGGGCACAGGTAACTGGGAGTCTGCCTGTACGGGCTCTGCACTCTGCCACCCCAAAACAGCCTAAACATGTCTGATCTCAATTCATGATCTCAATTCAGGATTGTTTAGTCTAGAGAAGAGGAGGCACAGGAGAGACCTTGTTGCTCTCTACAAAGACATGAAAGGAGGTTGAGGTGAAGTGGGGGTCAGCTTCTTCTCCCAGGTAACAGTGAGAGAATGAGAGGTAATGGTCTTAAGTTGCACCGGGGGAAGTTCAGGTTGGATGTTAGAAACATTCTCAGAAAGAGCGGTGAGGCATTGGAACGGGCTGCCCAGGGAGGTGGTGGAGTCACCATCCCAGGAGGTGTTCAAGAAACATGTCAATGTGGCACACACAGACATGGTTAGTAGGCATGGTGGGGATGAGATGATAGACCTGGTGATCTTAGTGGTCCTTTCCAGCCTTAATGCTTCTATGAAATACTTCTATACCAACCATATGTAACAATTAATCCTTCAGTCACTGGAGAGTTAGGAGAGGAATTAAGAAGTGATGCCTCACCCAGAGCCACGCTCTACCAAAGTCAATCTGAGCACCTGTAGCAGCATGTAGTCTGCACTGAAAACAAGCAGTCAAGTAGTACTCCCAAGACACATTTACATGGGCACTTCTGCTACCGCTGATTATTTATTTATTTATTTTAATCTCTGTAAGAGGTGCACTCTTGATGAAATAATACTGGACACTTCAGATCAGCAGTCTGTAGCCAAATCCAGCAGAAAAGCTCAGTGTGTCACTAATGACCGATTCCAGCTTATAGGAACACAGCAGGAGCTCGCACAGCAGCCACCGCGTTAGCTGCCCCACGCAGCAGCTGAGCAACAGTTGTAGGAGCTCTTCCACGAGAGGGACGGCAGCGCAGGGCACAGAAGGCACACGGAGCCGTACTGAAAACCCACACTGAGCTGATCCCGGCCCGAGACGCGGAGCCTTACTGAGGCAGAGCAGTTACACGGCTACATAGAGAAACTCCATCACGTAAACAAGGAAACACCGAGCAACACTCGGCTGTAGATGGGAACCGCACTACCGCACTTTCTATCACGCGAACTGTCCGGTCGACCTCCGGTCGCTACTGCCGGTAGTTCCAAGCGTTTACCGCTCAGCGCTTCATTTCTCGCCGCCACTCCTGCTGCTCGCTCGAAGCCGTGCACTGAGCTGCAGCTGCCGCATGGCATCGGCCAGCAGCTTCCGAGCTGCCGGGCAGCAACCACCTGCGCTCAAATCCCTCCCCGCTCCCACTAGCAACTCAGCAAAAGTTTGAGCTTTCTCTTGCTGTATTTTATCACCGCGCTCCCCGCCTGTGCCTTACCTGCGGCTCCCGAACGCCGCCGCGGAAGGGGCCGTGAGGCGGTAGTAGGGGTAAGGCGGGAGGCACGGCTCCGCTTCGGGGGGCGGGGTGGGGCGGAGTGTAGTGAGGGCGGCGGGGAGGCGCAGAGGCGCTAGGCGCTGCCGCAGGTGCGGGGAGCGCGGAGGCGTCTCGGTGGCGTGCGCGCTTCGTGGGGAAACAAACCAAGCGAGGAGGAGGTGGTGAATTGTGAAGAGAGGCTGCCAGGTCCCATCCCGGTTTTCGGCGCGCGTCTTGAAAACTGACGGTGTGCTTTGGTCCTGTTGGTATCCGCTCCACAGTGTGTCCTGCATGATGCCCGTGGCAGAGCACCCAGGCCGGATGTTGTGGTTGCACGTAGCCACCCCAAAGCTTTGGGCACCAGCCACGGCTGCAATGACTTCTTGCTGACTTGTCATCCAGGCCCTTTTCCTCACTGCCTTCCATTATCACAACTTTATCTATAGAAACTATCTGCAAAACTTTGTTAAGAGATAAAGCTGGAAAAGTTCGGCTAAAACAAGCCTCTAAATGCTTTAAAGAATGAGTCCAGAGGAAAGCAAACTGGGTCTGTGCTGCTAACAAGTGTATTGTTTTGCTGTGCCTATGCGTAATAGCTACATCAGCACAGATGTCTTTCTGTTCAGCACAGAGGAAATGACTTACAGAGCCTTTGTTTTCACTTGGGGGTTTTCCTCCAAAGCCGTGCTGCTGCTGAGTCCCGAGAGCCGTAGGGCTTCATCCCTGGTGCACGGGGCATCTCCGGGGTGATGAACGCCTAGGCAGTCACTGTGTGGCCACCGCGCAGGTAGCCGCCTCTCAGCCCTCTCCCCACGTTCCTCTGCCCCGCCTCCAGGCCTGCAGCCCTGCATCCGGCGCCTGGACAGCCCTCCTTCAGTACCACCCAAAATTCAAACCCTCTATCTCACAGCATTGTCCACAAACTCCTTGAACTCCAGCCTCTTCCATGCCCATGCCACCCGATGAGGGCCTTTTCCTATCACCCAGCCTGACGCTCCCTGGCACAGCTCCATGCCATTAAAGAAAAACAACTGAAAGTTGGGTCCTGAGGGATGGGAGCGTGCTGAGCAGCCTTCAGCCTTCGTTTCGGCTTTAGGATTAAAAAAAAAATCCAGTGCAGAAAAAGCAGCAAGTTGTAACCAGAAATGATTTCATTTCCCCAAAGTTTCACATGCTCAAACATTATGCAGCAGAGAGAGAATGAGAAAAGGAGGGGATGTTCAGGGCTTTGGACCTGTTTCAGCTCCAGAAGAGCTCAGTGCTGCTTGCTGCTTCCATCTTTTCTTCATACCCTCTTAGAGGTTCAGAAACCCTGAGGGCTGGTGGCGCAGCACCCATCCCACCTGTAGGCTGTGGGGATTGGAGCCCATGCTGTCCAAGCCTTTCCTTTGGTATGGCCTCAGGCACCTGGTGAGATGCGTGGCACAATGATTTCACTGTGCTTTGTGTTATGGGCACCCAGCACTCAAAGCAGTTGATTTTGCTCTTCTGAAGAGGAGGGAAGCAGTGAAGTTTCTGTGGCAAAATGTCCATCTTTAGGAGGAAGTTTCTCCATCAGAAAGCATGGAGGTTCTTGAAATTTCAGGCACACAAGTGGCATGAAGCACCAAATAGGGAAAGAAAAAGATGTTTATTAGATGGCAACTCACATAGACTATATTTCCAGCAGTTATACATTTGTATATGCTTTACCACCTGATGGCCCATATTACTTCTGTCCTTGAAGCTACTGTTTGGGCAGTCTCTCATGTTCAAAGTCTCATCTGTGCAATCTTTCTGGTGGAGAAGCATGTCTGCCAGTCCCCGCATCACAGTGAGGCTCTTCCTCTTTCTCCCTGGTGCTTGCTAAGCCCTCTTCACCGTTCTTCACTTTTCAGAGTTTTCTGTGAAGGCAGTAACTGGGCATTTCCTCTCTTCATTTCTCTTCCCTCGCTTGTTTGGAAAGAAATGACAAACAAGAGTTTTTCACATTGCCAGGAGTAAACTGTGTCAGTGAGGGAAAAATAACCGTCATTTCTCATTATCTGGCTTCCATATCAGCAAATGTATTGCTTCTTCTGCCTACCATGTCTCCAAAGCTTCTTTTCTTTTTGAGAGATCTGGGAGGTGATAGTTCCATTAAGTCATTTTGTTTCTATTTGATCCTCTTTAAGAAACTGAGAAAAAGATTTTGTCCTTCTGTCTAGCTGAGTTAGGGGGAAAATATCAAGCATGGGTCACAGAAGATGCAATGTGTATTGAAAGGAACAATAAGCCCAGAGTTTCCACTACATCATGTGACAGAGCCAATGATTTATCCCAGCCCTTGCTGACTGGCCATGTCAGGACTTCAAGGGGCTAGGCAGGGGCCAGAGGCTCCCGGGAGCTGTGTACCATTCATTCTCTCTCTGTAATTTTATTTCAGTAGGCCTGCAGGCAAGCGTCATGATGCAATATTTTGTTACTCAATCACAATGTTTCTTCCACTTCTCTACTTCTTTCTCCACTTGTCTGCTTCCTTATTTATATATAAACTGAATCGAGTTTACAGAACATTACTTCTTCAGTCTTTCATTGTACCTATCTCACAGGCTGCCCTGTGCTTTCTTTTTCTGTGCATTTTTTGGAAGCTTAGTCTGAGGAAACATTTAATATATTTATGGGATGCCCAATGCTACATCTGATGGATGGAGTGTAATGGACCACCTCCAGCATTTAAGACAGATGGCACAAAGTGAGCATGGTAGAAATGTTAAATGGGATGAAAGGACTGAATAAGAATCTGCTGTTTATTTTCTCTTCCAATACAAGAGCTAGAAGTTATCCAGTGAAGCCAGTAACAGCTAGACTGAAATAAAACAGATGAAGATGGTTCATTATGCATCTTGGAAGATGTGTGGAGCTCTCTGCTCTGCAAACAACATTTATGGATGGAGCAGATCAAATGAGCTTCAAGAGAGACTGGGTGGGCACTTGGAAGAGGAATCTATTGAGAATCACTAGACAGACCCAACCCTTCAGATGCAGGAAGCCTCGAGAAAGACGCTTGAGGAACACTTGTATGAAGGTGTGATATATATTTGCCCTGTTCTTGCTTTTCCTGGACATCCATCTGTGGTCAGCACTGAAAGCAGGATGCTGGATGGATCTCATGCTTGACTGACACAAATATATTTTTACAGCAGGCCTGTAACATTCATTGTCTGTCCTATAAGATATCACAGTAATTTACCAAGGTCATTCCAGGTCTTTCCCCACCATCAACTGATCTGCACCTTCGTAGCCCAGGACCTACTTCTCAGCCTACAGTAAAGTCAATCTTGTTTTTTCCACTGAAGCCTTTACTTCTGCAATAGGCTGAGATTCAAAAGAAACATGGAGAGAGACAGAGGCAGCTGGATCTTCCACTGATTCAACTGAGACTTCTAAAAGCTCACAAATGTCTTTGAAGGGGCTGATGACTTCAATCATAAGGTCAGGTTATAATCCAGTATAGGGTTAGTTTATAACTACCATTGTGTAATCCCATCAGTCTGAGGACTCAGCAGTCACAGTCAGGTTATACCAGCACCAAACATGCCAGACAGTTACATAATGACTGTGTGCTTAAGTAAATCTCCTGCCTAGCTCTGAGGACAACCAAGCAGCTTTCTGTTGCTGAGAACTGCTTTTACCTGCTTCACTTCAAGCAACTGAACAGCCCCCATTGCCCTGCTTCCTCTTTGCAGACAGCATGCTTCCTCTAATGTCATAATAACAGGCAGCATTTTGGCCACAGTAGCTAGACCACAAAGACATTCCCTGCCCTCTTTTGTTAAAGACACATCCTTATCTGGAAAAAAAAAATAATTCTTCTGGACTCACTACTAATAGGTTATAGTAGGGGAAGAGTTGATTTCAAGCTCAGGTTATCCTGAGGTCTGGTTATCCTTCCTTTATAAACTCAACACCTAGGTTTGAGGTTTTGGAATGGATTGCTATAATGGTGGAAACACTGAATTGGACACCTCCAAGAGTCCTGTGAGCTTTCTTCTGAGAATACAGCACATATTAATAATACAGAAGCAGCATTTTGTTAAGAGTTCTTCTTGCAATGTCAAGATGCAGGCAAGCAAATTCGTAGAACAATTGCTTGCTGGAGGAAGCCCTAAAAGATGGGCTTCACTTAATGCCCTCTGGGGACAACGTGCTCCACTGAAAGATGGAAAAAAAGTACTAGTAAGTCTGACTATCCCTTGCTGTGGGGAAGGCACATGATAACTGGGGTGACATCAGCCATATATCCCTTTTTTGCAGTGGCTGGATCAGGCTGAACACATCTGTCCCACACCGTGGGAGCACAAGCTTCCCTGCCACTACTGCTTCTTTCCTCTGGAGTCCATTTAGACCTTTGTAGATCAGGGTCTCTCTATTTCATGGCCAATGACAGATAACTCAGGAAAAAGAAAAAAAAAAAAAAAGTAAACATAGTCCATATTCTGAGGCAAATTTTAAAGGATCTGAGAAACAAACAGCATTCCTGAAGCACTAAATGTGCATCCATAGGAGAACAGGAAATTAAAAATTGAGCTTTTTGCTCAGTTCATGGAAGATATACCCATTTGCTAGTTAGATGTTACTCATTTTCAGTCTATAAGCAAACACAAATGAGATGATCAAACATCAGAACAGGAAAAGATGTAACCAGAAAGACAGAATGACATCTCTTTTGGCTATCACTGGGCAGGTTCCAGTGGCCACAAGCTTGGCAGCTTTTCTCTTCTTCCTGCCTTGTAGCCCACAGCTGCCAGATCAATGCCAGCCACCAGGGCTGTGTTTCACTGCATTCAATGAGAGGATGGTGTATCCCAGCTGACAAACATTCTTGGAGAGACTTGCATCATGTGAAAAATCAAGAGCATCTTTGCAACAGGCTGGGACACTGGTGCCTGGTGCATTAAAATGTGTGCTATGTCTGGTTTGATAGCTAACTTCATGGAGAAAAAGAAACTGAGGAAATGCACTATCAACACTTAGGTGATAAATATGTACTAGAAATAAAACTGACAAGGCTGTAAGGAACATGAATATAGTTATTAATTAAAGGAGCAACAGGTAAAAGTACTATATGTCAAGTTAAATTAGCCTTCAGAACACAGGCAGATGTCTCTATAAAGCTACAGGATTTGTATTCATGCATTTGAGTGTTAAGCTGGATCCATAAATTTGGAGGAGGATTTGCTAGACATCTTTAATTCTTGGTGGGCCTCTCTGACCACAACCATTGCTATAATCATACATCCACACACATTCTCTTTCCCATTCCTCTCTGAAGTGCTGCAATATTGTGGTGCCACTTGCTGTAGCCCAAGCAACCAAACAGTAAAAACAGACCCCAGAGTACTGCAGCCTTATTTGAGCATGACATGATATAATAAATAACAGCAAGCGCATGTACATAAAATGAGGGGAGTGTAAAGGGTACTTTCTATTATCACCATTCACCCCACTTGCCAACTCAACACAGCAGCACTGGTGAGCAGGTTAAAGTTTCATACTGGTACTGAAGCAAAGAACTACCTAAAAAGGCAAAGATGTGGACGGGGGTGTTGGTGGCCCCACTCTGGTGGTTTTCAGCTCATGATCGAGCCCTTGTTGCTCAAGGAACTGCTTGTCAGTGACCATTGCAGGTAGCTCCCCAGGGCCACCCTGCATTCACTGGGATCCTCTCTGCTGTGAAGAAGCCCCCATGATCCTAAAACGCGAACCACCACCCCGCAGCAGCACGTCTCTGCACGTATCCCGGGCCAACCTGCGGTGTGCTGCTCCCCCTCTGTGGTGATGCCGGTAAGTGACACTGCGGGCAGCCTGAGTGACAGCACTGCGTGGCTTAAAGGCGCTTCTGTGGCCGTGAAGGAAGCGGGGGAAGCTGCCTGCAGACACCTATCCCCAAGGATTCGAAGCACGTGTAGACTTCAGCTGCAGGTGGCACAGCACGAATTTAACCAGCAGCGGTGGTCTCCACAGAGCAGACTCTGAGCTTGATAAAACTGGGATTTCTTGACTGACTTCAGTGGACTTGCACCACTGAACACTGAATAGCAAAAACACTGAAAGGAGATTTAGTTTCAGGATGTGGTCTGTTTAGCTAGAATATACTTCTGAAAAAAAGGTGGTCAGTGTGTAATTTTAGTGTATGTAAAATTTCATGTGAGACTCCACATAGGCATTAGACACAAAGCAAAAATGCTAAAATGAACAAAGCTTTTCTTTCTCAAGATTTAACATTCCTCCAGTCAGAAGAGGTGCTATTATTGCATTACACAGCCTTGTTACATTGATCTAATTGGGAAAAGTAACTGAATCCCTGTGATTAGAAGGTTGGCGTCCAAAACCTTAATCCCAAAAGAAGCTCAGGTTCTGCTGGTGACCATGTTATTCAGATGTATGCCCAGAGAATTTACACGTAGCACAAGCTACAGCTTTGTTTATGGGTGCTTAATGCCTTTGTGATTTCTGATACAGAACCAAACCTGTGTAAATCCACTTCAAAAAGTTCCATCAGCAGTAAGACAGCAGTGTTCACTATGCCTTTACCAGGACAGTGTGTGGCATCTCAGTAATCTTACCTCAGTTTACAATTCTGTGAACTCTGTGGCATCCTAAAAACCCACTTTCTAGTCTTCAATGAGAGCAATCAATGTTACTTATTTTTAAAAGAGAATGGCAAATGGCACTTGCTCTGTTAGTGAACAATTGCCAACTTTGTGTAAAACATTTTAGTAGCTGATGATCACTTTTCAAGTAACACTTAACAGTGACACATGGCTACAAAGTAGAGACTGACAACAAAACCCTCATGTCCAATTCATCCACCTGAATTCTGCTGCTGAGCAACCCTAAGTAGGGATAAACATGCATCCTTGTATCCTTGGTAACACTGTATTTGCAGCTGTGGTGTTGCTGGAAACAGTTTTACAGATGTTGCTGCCTTGTTCCAAAAAGCTCTTAAATTTGAGGTATAGGGATGGTTAGGGAGCCTCAGGTGATGTAAAGAGAACATAACTGCCTTTCCACTGTATCTGTAATTCCCACTGTTTTGTAGCCTCCTTCAACTCATGTCTCAATCTGACCTCATTCTCTATTTGATGTCCAGCTTTCTAACATTACTTTAGATCTGGAGCAGTCTGCTGCTACCCAGCTGAAAAGATGTGTGCATGAATGTACAAAGATGAACATGCATACACAAGTGTACAAATGCACACACACACCATTTGTTACACATCTGTTGAAAGTCACCTTGAAACAATTCAGCTTGGGTCACCACTTCACACTGCAGAAATAGGATAATATGAATAACTGACACTGATGCTATTTTTTCCCAAGTTAGCACCCCCTGAACTTCATTGGATTCTGCCATAAACCCAGAATTTTCTGAGAATTATTTACTTATCTCTACTTAGACACTCAACTCTTAGGAAAATCAAATGTGATGAGTGTTAAAAGCGTTCCTTTAAAATAGTAATAGTAATTTTAAAAAAATCAACAGCAAACTCTATGATTTTTCTTAAACGTGTCTTGTCAAAATGCTTATGTGAAAGAAAGAAAACTGTAGGTCTCCTGCCCTCACACATTTCTTTGTCCTAACACACAGGCATGTCACTGCTAAGAGATGCCTGTGCCATGACTACGAAGGGCTGACCTATTACTATCTAACCTCACATTTGGCTTGTAAACAATAGCAGGAACTGAGCCCATAGAAAATACCTCGCACTCACCAGGCTGCCACATTGTCTGAGCTGGGAAATCGACATAAACTGCTGGATTCTTGGTTAAAAATAAGGGTCCTTTGATATTCTCTCTTCTCTGAACTTTCCACCAAAGGTTGGTTTCAGCCATTTCGGCACATCTTTTGAGGTCTGAATATAGCTTGACTCTTATGTAGTGCTTTCTGTATTGAAAGAATCACACAGCACTGGAACACACTCAGATCTGCTAATAACAAAAGGGCAAAATCTGACTTATGGAATCAGACCCCAGCACCCCTCTCAGCCCCAATGCAGCGGGTCGGTGCTGATGGAGGAAAGGAAGTACTACCCCTGCAGCCTCTGCTCGAGGCAGCTTTTCCTTCCTGAGGTTCATGCATAGCTCTGAAGTACATTCGACTGCACTCATAGCCCACACCAGGGTTAAACATGTCCCACCTATTCCTTTAATTTTGTAGCCTCCACAAATCGCTCATGATGATGATGAGGGTGGTGGCACACTGGAACAGGCTGCCCAAGGAGACTGTGGATGCCCCATCCCTGGAGGCTTTCAAGGCCAGGCTGGATGTGGCTCTGAGCAGCCTGATCTAGTGGTTGGCGACCCTGCCCATGACAGGTGGTTGAAACTAGATGATCTTTGAGGTCCTTTTCAACCCAAACCATTCTATGATTCTATGATATGACCCAGGCTTTCCACCAAGCAATAAAGTCATTGAGAAGGCTGCAGCTCACTGGCATACTCCAAAGGTTGTTTCAAGCTAAACATAAAATCAGTTACACTGTGCATGTACAGAATACAGTGCTGTAAGTGGCTGAAGATACTCACAGAGAAGGATTTGTACAGAAGGTCACTTCTGATGAAAGGGATGTGTTGTTTTGACCTTGGTACAGTCACAAGAAAGAGGATTTTCCTTGATAACTCCATGTTCAGATATTAATTCTTGATTTCAATTTTGGCAGAGAAATAAGATCGTTTGAAGGGATTAAAATTTGATCTTTTACCTGTCAATAAGATAGAAGAGCTTTACTGCAATTCTACTTATTCTGTAGCACCTCATTTTAACATTTTGCTCGAATTTACACATATATATATATATGTGTAATATATATATACATATATATGCAAAAATATATAAAAAGGTAAATGTCAGTGGACATTTGAAACATGCTGTATGTACAGGCACACTCATTATTACCACATGCTTCAACAAAAAACAGCCTGCTGTTTGGCCAACAGTGACCCTGGATTGCCACAGCTGCAGCTTACCCAAGTTACAAAAGGACACGGTGGGACCCGACACTACAAGATTTTCATTCCAGCTGATTCAAAAGGGTGTAAATTGATAGCAGTTGTTGGTTATTACATTGACATCGCTCAGTCTATGCTCTGATAGATATGTTTACATTACAGTGTGTTAAATTTGGTTTACAAAATGCAGCAAAATCTTTTTATTAACATTGCATGGGTTGCTTTGCTTGCATTTAAATGAAAGGTTCCATTATACACTCTCTTTTCTCCTGGTTCAAGCTGTCTGCCAACCCTGAAGACTTGATGAGACAAATCTTCTGCTTGAAAGCAAGCATATGCATCAATGTATTGCTTGTTCATGTGTGGGCTGTACTGCAAGTATTTGGACGAAGCTGGAAAGGCAACTCGGTACTAAAATCTTTCTCAGATCACTGAACTTGTCTTCAGATATACAGGTGTGTTTTCACTTTTCATGAGTAGTAGTCTTCAGATATCCCGCAATGGACAACTGACTAAAACAGCCAGCTCTTCACTTTTTGTCAGCAGCTGATGCCCCTGTACTTGCTGAATAAAGCCTTGCTGGTCACTAAGTTCCTCACCTTTGTTATTTTAGAATTCTGTTCCTTGCGCCTCCACTTCATGGCAGTTCAGTCCTTCTGTGCTTTAAAGTCATCTTCTTTGTGTCACCAGCATATTTCATTAATCACTTCTCTTTTTATTTATTACTTTATTGGACAAAATACTTTCCACAGAAGATAAATACAGTCAATCCTTATGCACTCCATAGTCACAAAACTCTTCTGTCTACAGCCTGAGCCTTCTCTTGTAAGTACAACTTTTCAGCTGATTTCTTCCCTCTGTTTTTCCAGTATCACCACACTGACACACCATGTCAATCACTTTACTGATATCCATATGGATTTGCTTTGTTGCAGTTCATAGAATGACAGAATCACAGAATCACAGGGATGGGAAGGGATCTCAAGAGATCCTCAAGACCCCCACTGTTAAAGCAGGTATCCTACAATAAGTTGCACAAGTAGATACCCAGATGGGTCTTGAATATCTCCATAAAGACCCCACAACCTCTCTGGGCAACCTGTTCCAATGCTCCATTACCTTTACCATAAAGAAGCGCTGCCATGTGTTAGTATGGAACTTCCTGTGTTCAAGTTTTAGGCCAGTGTTCCTTGTCCTGTCACTACACACCACTCCTTTAAAAAAAGTCTAATATTTAATCAAAGAAAATCCCAAGTTAATTTGGCAGAATCTATCTTCAGTAACTGTTTCTCCCATTTTGTATCCTTTCATATCTCTATTTCTTTCATACAATATTTAATCCTTGTATGCAATAAAATAACATATTTTTAAGGATTCCTTTTTTCCTTAGGAAAAAGAAACTTACTTCATTATCTAATGTTTTTTCACATGGCATTACATCTGTTTTAGTAAATGCATCAAAACTCATATGAAGAGCTTTATTATCTGTTTCTGAGCCTCCAAAAGAGCAGAGCTCTTTGCACTTTGCTTTCACCCTGCCTGTGATAACGTGTTTCCACACCCACTCACATTTACTGCTTTGATTTTGCTTCTGTGTACACTGCCATTATCATTACCAAAGCTGAGGTAAATAGTTTGGGCAGTGCCTAGATTCATTTTAATGCCAGCACTTACATTATGTAAGGCATCTGTTTATCTTAATTTTTGTTTATATGACCAAGACAACTTTTATTATTTGATTAAATTTCTTGTTCTCTAAGCTGGATTTTTTATATTTTCACCTCTCCCACATGCTTCTGCCTGTAAAGACTTTTACTTTTTTTAAGTTTGGTTTCAATTCCTTTTAGGCTTTCTTTGCACATTACATTTGGAAAAGACCAGTAAACAAATCCAGTCCAGCCATTCACCCATGCCCAATAAACCACATCTCAGTGCCACTCCTGCATGTTCTCTGAATGCCTCTAGAGACAGTGACTCCACCACCTCCACGGGCAGTCCGTTCCAACGCCTCATCACTCCTTCTGAGAATAAATGCTTCCCAATATCCAACATGAACCTCCCCTGGTGCAATGTATGGTCGTTACCTCTTGTCCCATCTCAGAAGTGCTTTGTTCAATCCTAGGCTTTGGATACTGTTTTACCACTGTGTGTTAGAGTGGAAGATTTCCATTCGCGCATCCTCCAAACAGGCGAGGAAGGAGCAGAGGTCTTCTCCAGGCGCTCACACACTGCGTGCGGGGACCAGAGCAGTGCATCGCCGCGCCCCCCCCACCACGTCCCTGTGCCACCGGTGCAGGGGCTGCCACTACGTACACGGCCGTCACTAGGTGGCGGCGGCGGCCTTCCGAACTGCGCCGAGGTGAAACGGCAGCCCGACAGGAGGGAGAAGAGGTACTAAATTCCAGTGCAGGTTTCAACAACGATGCCATAAATCCTTCGGCAAATAAAGTGTCGTCACTGTTCCTCCAAGCTCAAGCACGAGGGCGGTATCCCAGGTTTAATGGAAATTTTCCTGTTTGTGTGCAGCGTTCCCAGCAACATTTAGAACTGATCACATCATGCCTTTCTTGGCCATAAACCTTAATTGCTTTTATCAGTGTCAGCATATTGTCTCCAGCCAGGAGTCCGGCCTAGCTAAATACAAGGCAGAAATGAATCAATGAAGCATGAACATAATTTAACTACAAATTTTGTTTTGCATGGCTCTATTCTCTCTGTCACAAATTGCCATGAAAATATGGATAAGATATTCAAAACATAACAGCATTTCATCACACGTAGAAATACAGCATTTCAAACTTGTCACATATCTGGAAATTGTTCACTTGTCACTAACTGTGTATACTGAAGACTCTGCTCTTTTTCCTGCTAAAAACTGCAGAGGGGAGACTGCTTTCAGAGTCCCTTGAGTGCAGTGAGCTATTCTTCCTTGTGGAGCTGGCTCACTAACAGAGGAATGTCGAGAGAGTTCTCAATACACTCAGAAACTTTTTGGAATGGTTTTACAGAAGATTGCTTCATATGGGTGGAGACATGTAAGACTTCACTCAGTGATGCCCACATGCCTAAAATTACTGTCATCTGTAAATGAAGATAAGTCATGGATCTTCTTGACAACAGCAAGTTCCTTCCCAGTGTTGAGTCACCTTGCTCCCATCCCAGCACCATAACCAAGCTGAGCTCAGTGGATTTCTAAAAAGCTATTATTTCCAAGTGATCAATAAGCATGAAATACAAATAGCTAACTCCACGATGAAGCTGAATTTACATTTTTTAATGAATATTATATGCAGATTATGCTAAAATTTCAAGGAGAAAAGATTCTAAGCCTGTAGAAGGAACTCCAATACTGCAATGATGAACCTCAGGTGAACAGATCTCATTTGGGGTGCCTGTGGTGATATGGGACTTTTATTACAGTGCTCAACTCTGATGATAATCTTTGAAGAGTCATCATTCTGAATTAGTAATATAAATTAAAGGTTAAATTAGATTATTTAGTCCCACATTTTCTAGCCACATGGCATGCCATAAACACTAGCCTCATTAGAAAACCTGTGCAGTACCCTAGAGTTGTTGTCATTCCAGATTTGGAGGATAAAAGCAGGTTTAAACAACTTTTCTGTGCATAAAAAAAGAAGCCTGTTAATTCACGTCAAACAGATACACTCTGCTTGAGAATACCCCAGATAAGTGTATCTCAATGGCAGAACTCAGCTGGAACCTTGCTGCCCTCCAGAAAGGCTTTTAACAGCATAGGAAGAACAGTGCATGGATGTAGTCCTTCTTTCACACTAAGAGGTATGAGTAGTAAAATACAGCAGACCAACTGCTTGCAAAAAGATTTGTAAAGGCTCTTCTGCCCACAGATGTCTTCGAAAAATTCACTAATGCTCACAGTTTCTAAAGCATAGTTAGGCTTCCAGGTAACCTAAGTCTAAGCCAATGGATTAAATACATTTTCTCACCACTGAGGAGACCAGATATACTCAGATATCTTTTATAGATAATTAAAGTTGCAATGTTGGTTCTTTCAGTTAGGGTTTTGAAACTAGCTTTGAAAGAGACAGACACTAATTCCACCACATACGCAATGTTTGTGCATGCCATGAGATACTGTAATGACAAATGATTCCTTTTATTTCAAAGGTTTATCTAAACACCACCTAGCAAGAGTGTGTGTGGGCCTGCTGAACACCTCCTTTGGCAGGCAACAATCTTCCTCAGGAGACTAAACAAATCTGCTTAAAAAGCAATCCAGTTTTCCAGGCTTGAAGTTAAATATTTGCTATAAATGTTAACTTCCCACTGTGCAACTGTCCGTCTTTATCTACTCCCTTTGAGGATTCTTTTGTTATTTCAGGTGACAATCAAAATAAAGGTATGGAAGTCAGAATTTAACATTTTCACTACAAATAAATTAGCAAATTACAACTGTATAAAATAAAAATAAAAAATAGAGTTGTCCATGCTGGAAGCTCAAAGGGCACCAAAACAAAGCTCCTGGAGGTCTTTTTCTCAGGAACCACTTGTCAGAGAGAGACAAATTGCATTACTTGAGTGACATACAAGCCTTGCCCAGGCTTCTTGTGCTTTGGAGGGATTGCTCCCCATTTCTTCTGCTCACACGTATCCTGAATTAGACCTACGTTACACACACAGGTAGAGATCTATTGCTCTTCAGCTTTGCTATTGCCTGTTCCAATAGCACATAATGCTGACTGTACTGGCTGTGCACAGAGGGGCTTTCAGAGTCCATGAGACTCTGCAGAAACACTGATTTTCCCTTTCCTCTCCACGCATGTGAAATAGACAGCACAGACTCAACCTGCTCAGAAAAAAAACTTAAAAGATCTACAACATCTGATTTCACAGGCAGACAAATTTCACTTGCTCTTGCGACAGAGTGGAAAGATTTCATTTTTTGTGGCATTACTACCAATTGTAACTATTCTGTATAGTCAGCCAGAGGCTTCAGCTTAGGTGTGGCCTGTCACATCTGCCCAGAGCAAGCTTGGAATCTGATGAGAAGCTCGCGGCCCATTATCAGCTCCTGGTCCTCACTTCCCCTCCCAAAACATGACCAGGGAAACCCTCTGCACAAGATGATGAGAAAGCAGGATCACAGTCCTTGCTATTCAACCACTGACTATGGTGACTATTAACCAGCAACTCCCTTTGTTCATCTCAGTTGCCTTTACACTTTGGAAAAATAGCAGATGATTCAGCAACACCTTATTTCCTCTCCTCACTTGCCTCCCCACTACCCACACGTCTTTTTGCAGTGTGCATCTTGCTGAGAGGAATAGTTGCTGGTGCTGCTGGAAGCAAAGCAATGTCAGCAGGGGATGATAAGGTGGGGCAGGAACCCTGGGGGTAGAGACTGCAGAGAGGACGGGTGGAGGGGAGATGCAGGATACCAGCAGCTCTCACACCCATAGCTGTGCCATTGTATCAGAGAAGAGGGCCCAAAAGCAGCAGGATTAACAGTTCTACTGGGCAGTCCCAAGGAGCCCAAGGCTCAATGACCCCAATCCTTCCTAATGCTGCCTGCCCAGCTCTTCCAGCACATTGTCTGCAGGACAGAAAAGACCAAACTATTATAACAGCGTGACTCTTTGTCCTGCCACCAACAGCTGGACTGAGGGTAAGAAAAGAAGGAAGCTGTATTAATGCTCTCAGTTAGAATGAATGTCTCTATTGAAGTTAAGACCACTTTTACACTCACCAACCACTGAATTGCCAGCAGTGTCATCACGACACCAAATGTCCTTATTATCACTAACCTTATCATTTTTCTTGCCTTACAGAGGCCTGCAAGCCCTACTAACAAAGCCAGCTGTGCTCGCAAAACTTACCTGGATTTCATTAAGGCACTTGGTACCAAACGGTGCAGAGGAGTTGGATTTACAAACCAACGCACAGAGCAATCCTCCAAGGGCTGCTATCAATGCGGCACCGATGAGTAAAGGTCCCTGTTCCCAGGCCAAAGCTCCTCCGCAGTCTAATAACCACCCCAGCAACAGCTCCCCCGCTCCCTTCTTCCCTCCCTCAGCACGACGGCCGCCCGCAGGTCCCAGCCTCCACAGGGCACCAGAGGGCGGTAAGGCAGCACGGGGCGCAGCGCGCCAACACCCGCCCGGCTCCGACGCGGGCACTTCCAGGTTACGCGAGTGACGTCGTGGCTCGGGCGGGCTGAGGAGGCAGCAAGATGGCGGCCGGACGCGAGCCCTCCGCCGCCCGCCGGCGCCGCTGAGGAGGCGGCAGCACCCGCCCCGCCCCGCCTCGCCGCCACCCTCTCGTGCCGCGGGCCGCCCGGCCATGTAGACGGGGCGGCGCGGCCGGCTTTCATCGCGCAGACCGCTCCGCGGCCGGCAGGCGCCATGGAGGACGTCGGCTCGAGCGTGAACGCGGACGCGGAGGTGCGGAAGCTGCAGGAGCTGGTGAAGAAGCTGGAGAAGCAGAACGAGCAGCTTCGCAGTCGCCACGGCGCTCTGCCCGCCGCCCCCGCCAGCCCCAAGCGCCTCCTCGGCGGCGGGGCCTCCCCTTCGCCCCCCGCCGCCGCCTCTCCGTCCGACGGCCGCTGCCTCAGCCCCAGGGCCGCGGCGCGGCGGCCACCCCCCGAGGAACCCGGCGGCGGCGAGAGCGACGGCCCGCCGGACGACGCGGCGCCTCTCCGGCCCGACGAGCTGGAGCGCCTGGCGTGCTGCGAGGAGGACGAGGCCAGCTGGTGAGGACGAGAGGGAGGCGGGGAGCAGCCAGAGGCCCGGCCTCGGCCCGGGGCCCTCAGCTGGGGGTACCGCGGGGAGGCCTCGCCCTAAGGCTCGGGCTGCGGGGGTTTCGCGCGTGGCACTTGCCCCGCCGAGGCCCGCAGCCCCATGCTTTTGTTCGGCCGCGGTGACGGCTCGACATCAGGAACCGGCTCCGGCTGTGCTGCGGATGCAGCGTGCTGTACTGAGGCGGTGCGGAGGCGTTCTGTGAGGCAGCGCAGAACCGGCCCACAGCTGCTGCTGTGCTTCTTTAAATGTGCGCCTGACCTGAATTTCTTTCAGCTGTAAAGGCAGTAAATGTAACGCGCTCTGTCTCAGAAATGCGGCGCTGTGCGTTTTCACTTGTTGCTGGCTGTCCCGTGCAATCTGCTGTAGGGAGCCTGTGTTAGCTGAGAGTTGGGCTGGGTGATCCCCGGAGTCCCTTGCAACCTCTGCAATTCTATCATGCTACGATGCAGGACCACATTTTACTATAGGCAGTCCCTCTCTGTTTAAATGGACGGTTTGCCTGCTGCTCCGGCAGAAACATCAGCTGGAGGTTGTTATCTTGTTCTTATTGCACTTAGATGAGCTTTTGCTAGCTGCCAGGGAGGTTTCAAACCTCTCTTAGCGTCATGCTGTTCGGCAGCTGCCTGAAGTTTCCCGTGACACCAGTTGAGAAGAGCAGTGTAGGAGTTACAGGAGAAGCAGTGGGGAGGAGCATAGCATTAGCAGAAACACAAGAAAAATGTGTTCTGAGAGGATAAGTGTAACAGAAACACTTTGATTTGAGTCAGAGTTGCTTTTCAAGCTCAGCTGCAGAAGTATTTTTCTAGGACTAATGGAAGTATTTTTAAAGGACTAATGCTCAGACAAGTAGATTGTAAAAAATAATAATAAAAATAATAATAATAATAAAAAGTATTTGAGTAACTGACACCATTAAAAACACTTAAACATTGCCCACGCATGAAATCATTTCAGTTGCTCAGGGAGGATACAATGTGTGTATTGCCTCACAGGAGTCATTTGCTTGACATCCAGCCTGAGCCACAGAGAAGTATGAGAACATAAGTTTATTCTGATCCAACACAAGCTTACTAAATTAAAACAAGGCATCATCTTCCAGAGGATGAGTCTGTGCAGAGTAGCTGCTCTTATTTCCCAGCTTATGCCCTGTAATCTACTGGTTGAGAGCACATTGGGGAAATAGAACATTGTGAATTCACACAATAAATTCGCAGTAATATGGCAAATGTTTTGAGTGTGATATTTTCTAGTGGCAATAGGCGCTATTAGTTTTATGTTAATCTTAAATTGCGGACAAGTTGATGAACCTCTTCAGTGAAAGTTAATGTCACAGCTTACAGTGACAACATAAATGCTGTGTGTTTTTGTTTATGCACTTCTGGACACACGTGTGCAGGCGGCACAACTCACTCAGCACTGCTCTTGCTGGTGGCAGGTGTTTGGCACATTGTGCTGCCTGTTGTTCTGACTTCAGACATGTTCCCATGCAAATCCGAGTCCTCAAAAGACAACAGGGTGTAAGTTTTTGTTCCTTTCCTATTATAGTGACTACCATATCAAATTTCATTCTCCGTGACTGAGAGATAAAAACATACAACTGGAGAAGAGTCGTTTTAAAAATTTACTTGTAGCACTCATCAAAAAATATCAATATGTCCTTTCATGCTATGATTTAATATGCACTTAATGATAAGTGTGGTTTGGCTAGATGAAAAGTTGGCTTGTGACATTTTCTTTTTCTAGATTATTTTATAAAAATGGAAATTGAACTCCTGCAATTTCTGAATGACACTTAATTCAACTGTTGAGACACTGAACAGATTTAAAACATATTTTCTTACAAGGGTGGGAAGTCTTTACGCATTTGATAAATGGAAGCTATTGCTCTAAATGAAGTAGAAAACGTTCAGTGGATCAATCAAACAGGAATGGTGCTGTGAAAAAATAGCAGGGATGATGTAAGTAGATTTCTCTTGAACCGCTTCATGAAGATCCTGATCATAAGGCCTTGCTTATGCAAGGACATTCAAGTAGTTGAAACCGACTGAATGTACTCAGTTAAACCTCGTGTGAACTCTTCAAGGTTCAAATGGATTTGGATCACTGCTGTTAAACCTGAAAGCCCGTTTAAACTGCGGGATTACACCAGTATAGATCAATGACCAATTACCAACTGGGGAAACCTCAGATGGAAACAAACTAAATTTAAATCACAGCTTATGCTTAAAAGGTTAATTTGTCTGTTGGTTTGTCTGCATGGAGAAGTATAGATCTGTCTTAGCTGTTGATTTCAGGAGGACCTGGCTGTGAGAGATAGCTGGTGAAGGCTGCTGGTTATCTCTTGTCTTTTTTTCAACTTTGTGTAATGTGGACACTTTTCAGTCCTTGTATTCACATACCCCATTATGAAATTGTCTCCGGCCTTGTAATAACAAACTGATAAAACTGCCTTATTTTACCTTCAGTGTTCATGTGAGATTAGTGCTTCTGAATCCTTGTCTCGGTGGTCAGACTTTCTGATACAGAACCGAAGGTTCTCCTTAGGCATGTATGCATGTGCACACAGCACTGCACTTCAGCTAGGCCTCTTAAGAGTTCTGTTCAGGCCTGCTCTGTTCACAGGAACAGGACACAGCATACAGCTGCTTACCTCACTTGCTGGGTAAGGTTGGGCGTGCGTGTATATCATGCTGAAAATGACTTGGTAACAGTGTGCAAGGTGGTTTGCTATGCTGCTTTTAAAAAGCAACTTGTCTCATTTATTGCAAGATAAGTGTGTACATGTGGGCAATTACTGGAGTTAACGTCCTGTGGATCCACATTGTCACTTACTTTGCAGTAACTTGTCGCACACTTTCCTAAGCTTTCTGAAAAACTTTCTTTTAAATATGAGAGCGAAGCATAGCAATTTTTCTTCAGCACTTACTCTGATGTGCAAATACTGCACTGTATAGAGGTTGCTGTGTGTCTCTTTTATGCACACTGCACAGTGAACTTCTGAGCAGTTGCATCCTCTACATGTGGTGTTGCTTTAGAAGTTACCCTGCCCATCCCAGTGTTTGCCTGTCACTCCCATGTAAAGCCCACCATTATGGCTGAGGGATAGCTCATGGATGACTGAATTTGTTTTCAGACAGAAGGCATAAAGTGAAGTTACTGGTGGATTGCTTATGTTAATAGTGAAAACTGATATTTTCAGTGTATTAGTTAAGTATTCTGTTTAGTTGAAATGGAAAGTGAGTGCTTTTCTTGCTGTACACACCATCATTCAGCAGCTATTTCTGTTAAAGTAATACCTATTTTTAATAGTTTACATTTCTGATCTGGTCATCTGTTCCAGCTAGCTGGCTAAGTTGCTGCTTTGAGAGTTAGAGGATAAAAATATGATTGTCATCTGTAGTGATCATCTTGCATCTAATTGCTTGATATCTGCTGAACACCCTGAAGTTTGCTGTGGTGAACCAGTAAAATGTAGTGTGTTTGAGTCCAGAGCTGCACCTGAACGAAATCCCACTGCTGGAATTACATTGCAGTGTTTTCTGCTCAACTGCTAAAGTCGCCTTGTGTTAATGTTGCCTTGCCCTCTTGGACCCTGGACAGGTTCTGATCAGCTCCTGGCTTGTGGCTTTAAGTAAAAGAAAAGGTGATACTGGCAGGTTAAGTATAAATCGGATGTAAAGTTTATCTTTTTAAACCAAATTCTGATAACAGCTCCTCCAGCTATGAAGAAGATGTGGAAAGCAGCATGTTAAGTTGACTAAGGGTTATGCAAGTTATTAGTTATTGAGGTGTAATAACTCATAACATCAAAGATCAGTGTCTTTGAGATATCTTTCTGATTGTGGAATGGATGCTCCAGTACTGCAGAAAGAAAAGAAACCTTTTCCCATTTTTAATTTCTTGTGTGATATTCCTGGCTTTTAAATATGGTTCATATTTGGTTATCATGAAAGCTTTGACACAGATTTCCTTTACTGTCTTAATGGTATTCCCCAAATTTACCTCATAATCACATCTTATTTTGGCGTGATCTACATTTCTGCCTCCTTGTAGGTGTTGGTAGAGTTCTGAAGCTTCTCTAGATTCATACTGCTGTGCCCAGAACAGTGTTTCCCAGACTGCCCTATATTCTTGTCAGATTTATTTACTTTTAGTAGCTCTTTCTCATGAGCTTTTTCCTGGATATTTTAGGGGAATTTCTTACTGATCTGTACCCACTTATCTATTTTTCTTTGGCATCAAGTAGCTTTCTTCATCCTGCTTTTGTCTGGAACACGCTTTATCCATTCCCTTGTTTCATTCTCTCTTGTACTGGTTTTTGCTTAACGTGACTAAAATAAGTAAGCTTTAAGTCAAGTTTCTTGCACTTGGTGTATTCCATGTAATTAGATCTTCACCTTGTTATTCATCTGCATGTTTTTCTCATGCACTTCAACTCTAAAAGAGTTCTGGTACAAAGACTCCTCCTTTCTTCCTAGTTGGAATCTTGGCTTCTGGCTTCTTGCTCGTGGCAACCAGCCACTTGTATCTTAATGTGGTGGGAGGTGTGCTCATCAGGTGAGATAATCCTTACGGCAAAATTCCATTCCTTCCTCCGTGTCTTCTTACTTCAAAGCTTTTCCCAGCTCAGCTGTGCCCGAGTGCAACATGCTACAACTCACCATATTAGGCTGGCATTGTCCTACGAGTGCCTAGTGATGATTGTCCCTGTGCAAAAGCCTTTCCCTTTTTGTGCTGCGTCTTCCTAGAACTAATCAGCGGAGCCCCTGACTGCTTTACATTTCAGGCTGGCACTGCTCTGAGAATGCTCTGTCACTCCAGCTAGTGACAGCTGGAGGAAGGAAATGTTCCTGTGCAGCACAGTCATGTGCCTGAGCTTCTTAAAGCTGTTAGAAAATAGGTTGGTGCTCCCAAGTTTCTTTTCATGTACTGTTTTCATTTACTTGATCTTGTGTCACTAAGCTGTAGTTGAGTCTTTGCTTTCTTGTGGATCAGTTGGAGTGTAGTTTTTCTGATGTGTTAATATTTGAAGTCTGGGTGGTAACTGTAAATTGCCTGCTTCCTCAAACATGTTCCATTTCCTGTTTTTAGAAGGTGATTTAATGGTGTTTAAAGATGTATGAAGTCATTGGTAATCTTCAGTCTTAATGTGGCTGTGCTGCCATTCAGCGGAGTTATTTTGCTGTTGAATGTGTAAATGGTCGTGGATGGAAAGAAGTCTTTTCTGGGAAGCTCTTCCGCTAGAGAGGACCTGTGCCTTTAGAGTCCTACAGCAACTGGACAAAGAAGATCTGGAACAGAACTGGACAAAGAAGAGCTCTGTGAAGTTGTATCTACATCCTTATTTTAATTCCATAGTGTCCTTTCTGCTCCTTTTTCCCTTTCTGCTACTGGGAGGAGAGGAAGAAGTAGAAGCATTGCTCCAGTGCTTCACCCCGCTCTTGGTCTTTATTTTTTAAACTTGAATTAAGCAAAGCAAGAGTTGCATCAGTTTCATCAGTATACATTTTACATTCTACAGTTCTGTTTTTTTTTTTAAATGTAGAATGAAACAAAGGAAAAGCAACTGGCTGGAAATAGGTGGGAAATCTGCAGTATGGGTTTGGTTAGAGGGTGAGTGCAAAAATAGGAACTGTGTGAGCCTGGATTGTATCAGTAAATAAACTGCTTGTCAAACAAATGCAACAGTTGGAAATTGCATAAAATGATCACTTTTGTCTTTGTAATTAGTCTTGTAAGGTTGTTCGAGATCCATGTGCATCTATAAAAAGAGAATGTGCACTTCTTGCCCATGGTGTTGGGTGTTACTGTAAACACTTCAAATGTGCATGGAACTTCTCAAACATGGCAAGGCATGCCAGCTGCCAGGGAGCTGGGAGTCTCCTTGCTCAGCACCAAGGTTGGCTTGGCTGCCTTTGACTCTTTTGTGTTGTGTAACCCTACCTCAGGATGGAAAAGAGTACACGAGATGCTAAAAAGACTGAATAAAAGGCGTCCAAGTGCTGTTAAGTGTTAAATGTTGACTTTGTCTATATGCAGGTAATGGCATTAAGTACAGCAATTAGTATAATTGTTGCAATAGAACTATGAAAATCAAGCAGATCCTGTTCTTTCCAGGAATCTTCAAGGATGTAAATGTGTGATGGGCTCTTAGCTTCCCTTTGTGGGCAGAGTGCTTGTAGGGATCTCTGCAAAAGCACTTTTACTGACCAGCATAACACTGGGGAGAGTGTAAGCCACGTGTGCTGTTGCATGGAGCAGTGGCTACTGGACTGTTAAAAACGCTTTGATTTTGTATGAAAACCTGACAGGTGAGAATAAATCCTCTCCTGCATTTGTAGATGCAGCCTTTTAGTTTCAGTGTTTGAGGGAAGAATGTGTTAGAGCGTACTGTGAACAAAGTGATTCGTGTTCTGCATGAGAGGCTCATGATGTTTATGGTGATTTTTAAATACTCCTCTTAGGAAGCTTGTGTAAGAAGCGGCCGTTCTGATACAGACTTTGCCAAGACAGTAAGGGCAGTAATTAAAAAAAAAAAAAAAATCAAGTTCTAGAATTACAGATGAAGGACTAGTTAATAATCTTCTACTAGGGCTATGGAAAAAGAACTTCTGATGTCATTGGCATCAAGGAAACAGGAATTTCTGCTGTTTTATATGCAAGCATGCTGACTCAAATGATTCTCAAATGTTCCTAAGCTACTGGAATAGGAGGTCTGTCTCTAGGTGCTCCTAGAAGAGACACACATTTAACCATCTCTGCAAATGCAAGTGGTCTGGTTAGTGCTGTAGATCTTGCAGTTTACTTTGTCTTTTGCTGAAACAAATTTCCAGATTTGTTTTTGTTCCCAAGATAAGGCTTAAGTATCCTTATTTTGAGTGAGTGATTGAATATGGTTTTGCCTTTAAAATGTTTGTTGAGGGGTGATACGTTTTGATACGTTTTTAGCTAGAGCTTTAGAGCCTTTAAAATGGAATGCTTGTTTCTTCAGTTATGAAATACTGAATTTAGAATAAATAAATGGGAGTGCTAATGGGCAAAGGCCTTTCAGCACGTCCTCCAGAATGATATGGTCCCTTTGTTTCCCTTCAGTCCCCTGCACGCATTATCTCTTCTTCCTTGTTTTTAATGCTTGACTGTGTACCCCTTAGGACAGAGAAGTCTCTTTGTTCAGGGTGCAAAGGAAAACTAACGGATCAGGTGCCATGGTACAGTTATAAGTAGAAAGAAAACATTTATCATTCAAGGATACAAAATTAGGAGATGTGTCCTGTGTACTTCAGCACTTAAGGCAGTTATTGCTTACAATTTCTTTGCATTTGGGAAAACTATAGTTGCATATTGCATGATTCTTCATTTTTTTCTTTAAGGTGAATGTTGCTTAAATCAAGTATCAGCTGTACTTATACTGTATGTAACAGATATATCAGTTGTATGGCTATGTAACAGTGAAATTGTCCATATATCGGGGTTTGTTTGGCATACCAGTTGGTTTATGAAGGCATAACAATATAGGCATCAGCTTTTGACAGAAATCCTTAGATAACCACGTTATCAGTATTAGACTGTATCCAAAATCATTAATTTAAATTTAAAACTTGTGCTTTCTTTATATTTAGGGTTTGTACTGTATGCATAGTATAAGAATAGAAATAGCCTAGTGCGTGGTATTTTTTTACATGCCTGATTTATCCACATTTTGTTTGTCTTCATAATGTTTTTCTTCTTTTCAGGTTACACACGTCTCCAAAGAAGAGACTGACTCCAATGCAAAAATGTGTCAGCCCATTAGTTTGGTGCAGGCGGGTGTTGGATTACCCAAGTCCTGACATTGAATGTGGTAAAAAGTCACTGATCCACAGGCTGGAACAGATGATGTCAGGTGAGTTCTGAATATTAACACCACTGGGTGGTATGTACTATTAAACAGAGTCACAGGGATCAGAATTAGCTAATAATTGTGAGAGAATGAGGTGCAGCAGTTAGTTCTGCCTGAAGTTGTCATGGTTTGCAACGAGTAATTCATTGTCATGATTTTCTATATTGTGAATAAAATGAAGCATTAGGTGTGAGGGAGGATCTCAGAGTTTTAGGTCCTCTGTATAGCTGTGATGTGTTCCTTCCTGAAAGCTCCTGACCGACATCATTAACGTGGAGGACTTATTTTAAAATAGCTTGTGTTATACTAATTGTTACACCTAATTAGTTGGTAGGTGCTTGTCAGTACGTTAGAACATTTTTTTTTCTAGCTGAGCTATTTTCTCTAAGAGAATGAAGTTCTTGAGTAGCATGGGGAGATAATATTGATTTGTTTTCCTCCTGTCCCCAGTGACGTAAGATGATGTCACCATTAGATTCAGAAATCCAGAGTTTTAAAAATATATATATATATATATATATATATTTTTTTTTTTTTCCTTCTTGGTGCAGCATAGTTGGTTATATTCCAAACTGGGGAAGAGCTGAGTGTCTGGTCCTTGAGGAGGAAAGCCTACCACCTTCATTCTTTGATTCACAGCATTCTGATGTCCAATTAGCAGCAAAATGCTGACGGTCTGATTAGAATTTTCTGTCCCTCTAATTTCTTCATCATTTTTCCTGTTAACTTACCAGTAATACTTTGCCCTGTGAATGCCCTAAACTCAGCTGTAGCCTCTGACTGTTTTCCAAAACTTGCTTTAACTTCTTTATTTAAGTCTATTTTTATGGGAGGAAAGAAAAGTGATACTGAGAAATACCTTTCTTACTGTTAATATTTATTCTTGCTTCGTATTTCCATCTTTTTTTGCAGCTTTGTGCTACTTTTTTCTTTCCTTACCACTATCTGCAGGAATTAAGAGAATGATTGGATTTGACCTATGAATATCTGAACAGTTATTTCCAAATACAAATGTTCCCTACCATCCTTCATGTGGTTATACATAAATTCTGCTGAGTTCTATTATGATATTTTCCCCTTCCTTGGATTGTTTGGAGCAATTCAGTCTTCACTCTGATTTGTACTAAGATTGTTCTTAATAAAATTTGAAAACATTGCTAGTAGATAATATGAAAAATCCAGTTCTTATTGTTACAAAAACTAGCAAACCTAGTGCTGAAATTGCCTTCACAATGAGTTATTTCATTTCAGCAGGTATCACAGCTTCTGTAACACTTGGAATATTTTTAGAAGTTCAGTCGTAGTGGGAGCAGGATGGCAGGACGTTGCTGTATGAGATGGCTGAACTTGAAAGTCTGATCCATTCAAACTGTGTCTAGGCAACTTTGTCTTTTTTCCATATCCCCAACAATCCACCTCTGGCAGCTACTCTTGCAAGAGTACAGCAACTCGCCCATGGTACAAACAGGGAAAAATATTTCTGGTAGAAGAGATGAGCACTAATACTGCTAGTTGGAGAAGACTGTGTGGAAAAGTGAATTTGTAACAGAAAATCAGATTGTCCTTTAGACCAACCAGACTACAGCAGAAATAGGGTAGCAGGAAGCTCCACTCTTGTAAGCTGTGTGTTTCCTACCCCACAATTTCCAGAATATCTTGGGCTTTTGTATTTTAACATTCTCTTTGATTCTGCCTCAAGGATCCCCATCTCTTCACCTATGAGTTAGTGATTCAGTTAATAAATTTCAGTTCCAGTCTTCGTAGAGGCTTTTCGTACTGCTGTTACTTTCTCTCCTTGATCCCTGTTGTTTTGCCATGACTATTTTCTCTTTGGCAGTTCCTGTTATGTGTTTCTAATCTTTTTGCCTCTTCTATGTTTCAAACGTACTCTTGTTTTCCAGATTTTCTTCTTTCTTCTTATAAAATAATCTTTTTCCATTGTGTGATGGTAAAGAAGGGAAGAGGGAATTTCATCTCCATGCAAACAGTTTCTTGGAACACAGAATGCATGGGGCTCGTTTGCTCTTGAGTTCAGGTTTATAGTTGCAGGGTGAGGACTGCTTAGTGTTGGAAGAAAATCCAGACTAGAGGTAATGTTAGGTGTGTCCTGGTGCAGTCTTCTCTGAGCCTTGCCCTCCAGTCCCTGGTCAAAAGTGCAAAAAGCACATTTCATGTTGGCTGGAGACCAGCACTTCCAGCACAAGGGCGTCTAAAACGAGATCGGATTTTATGAATGAGATGTGAAGAAATCAACAGCAGAAGCCCAGAAATACTATTCCTCTCTATTCTAGAGCAAAAGAAATTGAAGACAAATTTAACCAAATGCTGACTGAAATAAACTGGGTGGTGAATGCTGTTTCTGAATCTTATAAAAGAAAATACGCATATATATATATAAAAGAAAATGCTCATCATTTCATTAACTCTTCCCTCTATGTTTTAAAAGCTAATGCATGATCTAATCAAAGCTGATGTTTCATCTAATAGAGGATTATTTTCGTGTTAAAATTTATCCAACTTACTAACATTGTCACTCCTAAGAAGGACCATGTTTTGCGTTGTTGAAAAACACTTACTGCCTTCCTATGCTATAGAAATCCCTATTGGAATTCTGTACCAGGAAAAATTGTTTGAATCCAGTTGGTTTTTTTTTGTTTGGTTGTTGCTGTAAAAAATACAATGCTGAGGATGGTAGAAATTCATACTTGCCTAGGATGACAAATGTTGTACGATGTAAATTTCATGATGTACCAGGGAGTGCTTATCTGTATATAATGAAATGCTTGCTTTCATCTGAAGAAATCTGCATGTCATAAATACTTAGTATCACTGTGGATATGTACAAAGAGCCTGTCTCTAAGATTTTACAGTAGTACAGTTGTTTCCAAATTTGTGTTTGATGTTTTAGTGTTTGTGTAATGAATACAAAATGAAGAACTGTTGTGCATCCTTACATTTTAGGGGTTTTTGGAATAGGTATTTTGGAGCTGTTGCATGAACACTAAAATAGCACTGAGTTGTCTCATCAGTCGACCAGAATACAACCACTTTTAATAACCTTTGTTGACTATGCTTGATAATAAAGCTCAGGTTTCCTTTGTGGCATTCACAAAATAAAGTGGAGGCAGCTCAAGAGTATTTACTAAAATTCATTGCAATTTCATAGCTGGTGAAATTAGCACATAGCTTTCATTTTCAGGCTAAAATAATGAAAGTGAAAGCGGAGCAGTTTAAGGAATCTGCTGTGAGGCTGGCTTTAATTCCTGCCGTTTCTGCCTTTGCTGCACTCTGCTAGCCATTCAGCTGAGGTAACACAATCCCTCTTGCAGTGCTACTGAAAACTGGTCCTCTGATGAGATCAGTTATTACTGACACTGCTTTAGTAGTCTGGGTAACACTGCAACCCCTCTATTGCTTGTATTGAGTGAGTGAGGAAGTAGTGACCAAGAGCAGAGTGGGGTGGGAGGAGAAGCTCAAGCAGGCTTTGCTGCTGAAGGCAGCATTTCATGCAACTGTTTCTATTTGGCTTCTTTTAATGTTAAAAAGATAAATAAAAGCAGAATAAAGGAATTTTCAGTAAACCAAGTGAATGCCAAACTGCCTGACATGGCACAATGGAATTCAGTTATTTTTTATCTTTTCATCTACTGTCAATAGCCTTTTTTTTTTTTTTTCTTTTGAAAAGCTCAATTTCTGTTTTGTTTTTTTTTTTCTTTTTCCCCTAGAGCCTGCTTGAGTATATTGCCACACATTGAAGCCTATTCTTGCCAGTTTCAAAACTGTCATGCCTTATAGTTTAATTTGCAGCTCACTGAGCTGCTGGCTACTAATCTAAATACAATTTTTTGTCAGTTTGGCATAAAGTACTTTCAGCAATGAAGAAACTGTTTTACCAAAACTGATCGTATTTCCTTTGGTTTCCACTTTCCCCATCAAAGTTCTGTTTTCTATTATTTTGAAATGAAAACTGAATTTCTGAACAAAACATTTAAGTAGGTATATAAATTGTAAGCTGGCAGCTTTGGGAGCGGAGGTATAATAGTGGAAATGTATGCTGCTAATTCAAATTCATCTGAAAGTACTTCAGGATTGAAACATGTAAGGCCAATAGCAGTGGCAGTTGCCAAATTGTAGCTCTTACTTCATATGTGGCATTGAAGCCCACTGGCAGAAGAATCCCAAAGTAGGGAACAATCCTACAGTTTGAAAGAGCCGTTAAGGACTCCATTTTGATAAGGGATTTTTGACCAGATGTAGTAAATGTGATTATGGATTCTAATGAAATGAACTTCACATTAAGGTAGCTAACTTTCTGGCATATCCTTAAGAAATTAATTTGGCTGAAGTCTTAAGTAGCTGATGAGAGCAACCAAAATAGGAAGTGGCTCTTACTAAAAGCGTTAGTAGAAATGGAAGCATGGGAAGCAGTGAAGCTTTAGTCTAACCTGGTAAAGATCTGGCATTTTTACTGACCAGCCTGGCAATGTCATGATTTGTGTCATTCTGGTGTACTTCAAAAATATTCTCTGAGTAAGTGATGCTGTCCTATGGTTGGTTGCTTTAGTTACATTCTTTGGGAAACTGAAGACTGGTAGAACAGTATAACCACCACATGGCTTGTCTTGGTGACTTCTGGAGAAGCCTTTTAAGTTCTGTATAAATCTACTGCATAAGTTTGGGTTGCAGTAAAAACTATGACCATTTCTGCTTTATAGTCCCAAACAGATTCAGAGTATCCAGAACTATAAACAAGCATTTGCCATGCTTAACTTAGATTTTTTTCTTTCGGCTTATGCTTTGGGAAATTTCATATGCAGTATTTCTAGTTCTCTGTTACTAATCTTGGGGTTGCTGTTCAAATACTACACAATCCAGAATCTCTGCATTCTGGAGAACTAGAATTAAACTGCTTTCCCATATGATTTATATGCATATTAACTACTCTTTCACCCTAAAAGGCTATTGCAGGAGGTATAGGAATGCTGGTTTAGTTCTGTATATATATCAACACCATCCCAGGGATTACTTGTGATTACTTGTGATTCTCAAAGACTGGCTGAGATGAAACCAAGGGGGAATGAGAGCAAGGCTGTTCTTTGTCAATTGATATTTAAAAACATTTAAAATGGCTAAAAATCAAAGGCAACTGCTTCAGAAATTTCATTTTACTGGTTGGTTTTCTATGTGGAAATCACGTTAGGATTTTGTCTGGATGACTGCACTGTTGCAGCAGCTCCTTAGGAGTAGCCAAAAGCAATCTTTTTCTGTCAGTACTTACACATGCTAAGGACTCTTTGTCTTCAGTGAGCACTTGCTGTTATTGCTGTAACATCTGTCATTTTCCAAGGTAGGCTGTCAGGGTTGCATCCGGAACTCATTCAGATTGTAATTGGGGCAACTGTGTTTCATGTGCTCTTACCTTGATATATGTAGGGATGTCTCTTTTCGTTGCAGCTAATTACAAAGAGGATGGTTTTTGTAGCCCTTGATACTTAATGGTGTCTCTGTTTTGTATGTAATGCGTAGGTTCTGTGTTAGCATCGCTTAGCGACTGCAGTCACATTTTGAGTCACTTCCCTCCTCCTTGGTTGGGCATGCTGAACAGAAGAAAATGAGTGTAGCAATTTTAGACCTGATTTTTACTAAGAAAGTGCTTGTTATCCTATCTTGTAGTTTTCTTGCGCTACGATTAGTATCTAGGAGGCTAAGAAATCAGCTGAAAAACAAATCCCTGCTGACTTAAGTGTTTTGCTTGAATTGTATAGCAATTAAATCACACTGAAGTTACCATATTATTATATGCATTTTTTCTTGCTTGTTTCTGTATTATAATTTGTAGTTTTCCTCCTCTTTCGTACAGCTGTGAAGAGACAGAGTTTGTACAATAGTCCTTTCAGTGCAGTCAGCTATGCCAGCTCCTATAGTCCAAATACCAGTAGCCCCTACAGTAGTGGTTTCAACTCTCCCTCCTCAACACCGGTGAAATCTGCGTTAGTGAAACAGTTCATATCTCCAGGTGCCTCAGGTAAGTGTGTGTGTTTGAAGGGGTCCCTTCCTTCCCCCTCTTCCTTTCTTTCAGAAATACATGCTCAAATACTGTATGTTTGCGTGGAACCTAGAATAAGAAGGACACCTCAATTCATCAGTGTTTTTGTAGGAAGTTTGCATCATGCGGTATTTAAGCTTTTTAGGAAAGACATTTTGTTATACACACACCTTTTGGCATGAGGTACATTTACAATGTTTTCTTTGGATACCCACTTACCTAAGATAACTGGTTACATTTTAACAGCTAGACCGAAACTCTTACTGCTACTTCTGTGAAGTCCCAGAGCGCATAAGAAGCTTCTGGAATTGACCTTGTGTAGTACCTTTAGACGTTACCTGGTGGTGGCTGTAAAGTCTTTGCAATTGCAGCATTACTTATTTACTGAATCATTTGATATGTGATGCATCCATCAGTACAGCTGCAATATGAACAATGTAATCTAAGAAAGAAGCACGTATTTCAATTACAGCTATTCCTTAAGGCTCTGCAGACATCAGTATGAACAGTAACTTCTGGCAACCTTCTCTGCCTTTATTCTGTGCCACAGGCACCTTTCTACGCTTTAGAAAAATTGATGTGTGGAACATCTCTCTACACTGAAGACAGAATGTTGGCTCATTGCATTTACTTTAACTTAAGTTAGTTTGCAGGGAAGAAAAAGAACATTTAATTAAAAGTTCCACTATCCATAGTTTGCTGTGGACTTATAAAGAAAATCCTGCTCTGCAATATATTCACCAGTTGTTACTGAAGTTTTGTTTTCATTTATCTAGCTCTGGTCTTTGTTATATGCTACTGTCCTGTTGCCATCTGTCACACAGCAACAAAATGTAATGGAATATTGGCGAGAAAGTTCAACCTCTACTGCCATATCTTCAATATCCACTTCTGACATTGCAGGCCAACATAATCAAATAGAAGGCATTACTTTCAGAGTAGCCCTCATCGGGTGTAGGAATAAGAACGAAGCCATAAATGGAACAGGCATGCAGTGCTCTTTCTGTAAGAGCTGTACAAATGTCATAGCAATTGAAACCTTGGTAGAAATTGACCAAATTTATGTCGTTAATTTCATCTGTCACCATTATAATGATTTTTATAAACTTACTCATTTTCAGCATAGATTTGCAGTCAGATATTTCAAATGTCTGTCTCAGTGTTTTAAGTCATAATCTGTTTTCAGATTGTTGGTTCTTCTACCAGGATATGGTTTTTTTTGTTTTGTTTTGCTTTTGTTTTATTTTGTTTAACATCTCCTATTACTTTATGTTCTTTCTATAGGTCATCTTAAAAGCTCAGCTGATAGGAATCCTCCACTAAGCCCACAGTCCTCTGTGGACAGTGAATTGAGTGCATCAGAGATGGATGAAGACTCTATTGGGTCTAATTACAAGCTAAACGATGTTACAGATGTGCAAATTTTAGCACGAATGCAGGAAGAAAGTAAGTATTTTGCATCCTGAAAATCAAGTGGGATGACTGATCTTTTTTTAATTAAACAACTGCAGCAGAACTTCCTTAGCAGGAATGGGAAAGAAGTCTCTATCAGGGATGTACAAATGTAGTTTTCCTGAGAAGATTAGCTATGGACTTCTGTTTCCTGGGTAAGGAAAAGAAATGTATACCATTATATACACGTACTCCTGCCCTGGTACATTTTGTACATTATAAGCATGTGCAAAAGTAGAAATTTTAAAAGGATGATGCAAAAGTGAAGCAAACAGTAATTACAAACACTGTTTTATCTCTTAATGTTACAAAAAAATTTTCTTCCCTTTATCAGATTGAATTGTTTTGTGTGCCTCCTTGGCACCCAGCTTTGGAGATCACTGGTCTAACTGAGCTCTAGATTCTCTGGGCGTAGCTTTCTGTTATATTTACTAATGTATCTCAAGAGGCATTTCATTGCAGCTTCTATAATTCTTACAGGGTGGTACGTGATACCCAAATTAAATGGTGTCTAGTCTAGGAGAGAAGATGAACGAGTAGCGCAGATATAGTGATGATTGCTGTAGTATGGAAAGGAAGAAACTCATCTGGTTACTCAGCTGTTGGACAACCTTGTTTGATACGAATCTGGAAATAATTTTATGTCTTGAATAAAAAGAGGGAAGATGAGCCAAATGTTAGCTTGAGCCCTGGGCAGGTAGCTGTGTAAGTGATTTCTAGTCTGCACCATATGTGGGCTGATAAAAAGTAACAATTTACGCACTGTTTCCAGGCCTCCGGCAAGAGTACGCAGCATCGGCTTCTCGGCGTAGTTCTGGTTCTTCTTGCAATTCTACCAGGCGAGGCACATTCAGTGACCAGGAGCTCGATGCACAGAGTTTAGAAGATGAAGAAGATGGCACACATCACACAGTGCACCCTGCCGTCAGCAGGTTCTCACCGTCACCTCGTAGTTCTCCCTGGCCTTCACCAAAACAGTCTCCAAGGAATTCTCCTCGCTCCCGATCACCTGCTCGCAGTATAGAATACAGTAGAGTGTCACCCCAGCCTATGATCAGCCGTTTACAGCAACCTCGTCTTTCACTTCAAGGCCATCCTACAGATATGCAGACCAGTAATGTCAAAAGCGAAGGTAATAAGCTCTGTTCTCAACTTCATTACACAAGTAGCTAAGGTAGCTGTGTAATTCCCATACAAGATTTTGTCTGGGTTGAAGTGCGAAAACTATACGCTTGCACAATGCCATGGTTTAATCTCAGAGCTTTTAAGAAGAAGAGTAAGCAAAGCTTAAATACTGCTGGGGAGCTCTAGCTGTCAGATGACTTGATAGACTTCCTCTGTGTGTTAGATGTTATCCAGTCAGTGAGTGTAGTTTTGTTGTGACTGAGTTCTGTCTGTACCAGTGAAATGCACTACGATAAAGGAGAGCGCAAGGGAACCTATCGTTCACCAGTAGGCCTTGCAGATGGCAGAATAAAATGAAGAGAGTATAACTGCTCAGAATAAGAGTAAGATTGCAGTTTAGGCATGCCTCTAGCCTGTGAGATAGCTGCATGCTTTCTTCTGACACTGCAGGACTGTGAGCTCTTTGACCATGAATATGGCCTTAAAATATTCATACTGTCTTTGTTGACTATTTTAAATCAATGTTGAAGCTGTGAAAACTGCCAAACAGTAAAACTGCAGAAAACTTATACACTAATTGTATTGTCATATAATAATGCTGTTCTGATACAATTTTGCTTCTTGAATGTACTTCCTGGTAGCAAGCCAGTGAAAACTCCTTTAACGGAGCTGAAATTAGGCATATTCCCATTTTTAAAAAGGTAGGTATTTGGCAAATAATATTAAATTCAGAAATACATCTAGATTCAAAGAATTGAGCTTATTTATTTCTCTTCGAGGTAAAATAGATGTAAAGTGTCTGAAGTTGTGTTGATGTAGAAATATATTTTTTAACTGTTTCTCTTTTCTGCTGCTGATACAGTAGCAATCTCTATCACTTAAAGAATTCCACTAAGAGTAGTTGGAGTACTTCCTCCCTGCATCACTCTTCATAGTTAGGTTGGCCATTCATTGTGCCTTGTCAGCTGTGCTCTTCTGTCATGTAGCATCATCAACCCAGCTCTGTGTGGGTTGGACATATGCAGAATGCCACAAGAATTGAGAAGAATTTAATGGCATCTTTTTACCTTCTGTGAGAAACTGTACAAATTTGATAAGCTACTTAAGGAATCAGTATGAGCTGAATTAATACTTGAGTCATATGTGAAAGAATCGTAACACTTTGTAATTTTGAATGCTAAGTGATATGAGTTTCTTTCCAAGTGAGTGCCTGTTTGTTACATAGCGTGCTGATATGGGACTGAGTGGTGACAAATAATGCTTCAGAAATTACTGTTTTTAATCTTATGCCAAGCACTGTATAGTAAAGGTTTCTAGATAAAGGCTTCAGAAAGTATGCAACAGTGGATGACAGATTTGTGTATTCAATTGCTGTAATGCAGGAACAAAACCCAAGGAATTATAATTTAGACACATTTCAATTTTGGAAAACCCCCATTCTTGATTTCTTATTTTTTTTCACAAGTGAAAATTGTATATTCTTCAATTTTGTATATAAATATAAAACTTTATTTCAAGATGATCAAAGAACTGTTATGTAGCAAAGTATGCGTTTAAATTAGTGTTATATACCTAACTGTTCGTGTCACTTAGATTTTGAGTTCAGCTATTGGTTAATAACATGAACTTTGTCAGGCATTGGGCTGCACGTAGTGACATCTTTGTGTTGTTTCACACAGAAAAACTAAGGCGTAGTCTTCCAAACTTGTCCAGGACATCTAACATCCAAGCTGAGTCTGTGAAAAACAGCAGAAGTGACTCAAACTTCCAAGTGCCAAATGGAGGAATACCTCGCATTCAACCTCAAGCCTCAGCCAGTAAGTACTTGCCTGACATTTTAGTGGGTATGTCAGAATTAAGTGATGGCACTGAGCTTTTTTCCAGTTTCATGGCACAGAGAAACACTGCATGCCACGCTAGAGGTGCTAATCTGGATTTTAATCATGTCTGTCTGAAATACAGCTTCTTTTTGTTTGTAAAGTAGATCAGGTATTGAACGTACTGAAAAAATTCCTAATCTGTTAAAATAACATTCATACCATCCTAAAAGCATATATAAGGTATAAATACTCTGAAGTACTGAAGTAGCATTAGACAGAAAGGATAATGCTTCATACTGTTGTATTTTATTTCAGACTAGAAAAACACATCATGCTACCAGAATGCTTATCTTGATGATGGTTTTGCTATTTTTAACTATTGAAACCTAATACAAAATCATTCATGCAATTTTAACTCATTTGCAGTTAATTTTCTCTGCTTTGTCACCTGAAAGTTTTATATTCAGTTGCAGATTCTGTTTTTTCAAACATCAGTGTTTCTCAGCAAAGGTTGAGGTGAACTTGAGTCCTGTGCAACAAAAAGCACAGTGCTGGGTTAGTGCCTGCTGGTTTGGCTGGAAGTGAACCACTGATGTGAGAACACTGCTGATCTCACAAGTCTCTTACAAATGGTGACCTTAAAGCCAGAGCAAATGAAACGCAAATATTCAGCGCTTCTTTATATGTCAATATTGACAGTTCCTTTTGCTTAAATGTTTCCTGACCATTTTTATTTTAAAACAAGTTTGAAAATGAATTATCTCGTGTGACATTTTCAAAGGAAAAATGCATTATGAATATTATTATTTGCAGAGCTTTGATCTAGAAAAGTTCATCAGTAATCCAAGTATTTGACAAGTAACGTAAAATAGTATTTGTGAATGAAACAAATTTCGCTTTTACCTGCTGAAGAATAAAGCTATGCTAGCATACCTGATTGGCCTTTTTAACTATAGGCCTCTCAAAACAGTTTGCTAATACAACCAAGTACAGTTACATGCAGAACAGCATGGACTTGGCAAAGACAAGATTTCTGTCTTTGTAATGACTCTAGATGTAAGGGTTCTGTGGACAATTAGTCCCAACTGTGTGATACTATAGCCAAATCTATACAGATTGCATTTGGTGTTTTAAAATAGAGTGAACTTGAAAGGGGAGAGTAGAGAGGGCAGCTTAGCTAGTCAGAAAGCTAGTTTCTAATTTCCAATATTTGCACTGAAACTCTGTAAAAAGATGAGATAGAAAAAGTCTCTGTTTTCAGCATTTATTTCATTGCAGAAGTGAGACATTTATAATACATAACTGTTTTCAACTACTGGATGGACTGAAAATCATAAAAAGCATTAGGTAGATCTGTTTGCTTTTTACGGGAATCTTTCACCAAATGTGAACCACTCTAGACCAACTTACATCTAAATGTAAGTTAAATATCATTAACAAAGCCCAGATTTCTAGCTTTTACAGTTTCCCTGCTCTTACAGATGTTTTCAGAGTCTTGCTATTGACAATCGTAAAACGGTTTGTGTATGAAGTCAATGAGTAAGTATCTTTGCCTAGTCTGGATTTAAAAAAAAAATTCCTCAAAATTGTACATTGTATAAAAAATTTCCAGAATTGTGCTTTTTTTATTATACACTTTTTGTTTTATTGGTTTTATATTTTGTCACCTTGCACAAAGCACTGTTAAATTGCAGCAAAGCTTTGTTTTCCCTTGGCAATGACTTCTGGGTCTAAGGATTCAAAGCTTCCTCATACCTGCTAGTTTTGCATGAGCTTACCTTTGCAAGGATGCTGGCTTGCCACCTGGGATCACTACTTTTCTTTTTGTCAATGATCTGCTGTTCATAATTTACTTGCACATTTGCTGTGGCTGCAAATACTGAACTTGCTATTGTTGCTGGCATTCAAAAATGAGTTAGGAATCCAGTAAGGTTCTGTACAGACAATTCCTGATATGGTTATAACGTAGGCAAATTAATACATGCTTGATTAAGGACTAGATGGAAGATAATTACAGTAAGTACAATTGCAAAATGAAGGCATTTTATAAACTTCAGTTGTAATTTGGTGAAAAATCCAAATTCTCTTTGAAAAGATTCTCCTGGAGTCTTCATTTACACATGGTTTACTGTGCTGTCATGCAGAAAGGACTTTTGAACGTGAAAGTCGTTAAGTATTTCACTGTAGAGCACTGGAAGATGGGGTAATACTTGCATTCTCCAAAGACCAGGCATCTTCTAGACTTCAGTGTGTTACAAGCTGCAGAAGTCTGCATTTAGATTGCACTCTGTGGAGACCGTACAGCTTTGCACAAGGTGGTTTCTACGTAGGAGCTATGTGGACCATGTATGCACAATGCTTTTGAACATACGCAGCATTAATAATGCAGGGGTGTGAAACCTTTAAGCAGAGTTGATTACAATGCTTTTTCAAAGAGCTAAGCTGCAGATTGTTCAAATTATTAGTGACCATAGTCTGCTTGCCAAGATGTGGCCGCTTCGCATGTTCAGGGCAAAAGAACCTGTCTATTTTTAGGAAACCTATGTACTGCAGTTCAGTTAATGAGAAATAAATATAATTAAATATATTCAGCTTGCACAGTTTCTGAGAGTTGATATAGAACTGTCCAAGAGCAGCAAACAGTGTGGATGAGCCTGCACTCTGCTTATCTCAAATCACGTTTCCACAGCATTGCTCAAGTTCCCTGCCTGCAGCTCTGCGCAGTGGTGCAGTGCATGTGCTCTTATTTGTCAGATGCTGGGAGCTTTCCTGGAGTCTCCACTGAGAAGGAAAGAAGAAATTTGATATACACATAAAATTATTTTTTAAAATTCTTTCCACATCATCTCACATCTCTGACTTGCAAGTAGTGCAGTAATGATGGGGGAAGCAACTTACTGCCACGTACAGTTGGCAATTTAAATGTAGCAGAATGATTAAGGGAAAACAACATCCAAGGTCATAAATATGAAGGAAGAAGTTGCTCTGGATTTTGTGTGGTAGAGCAAAAACACTGATTCATCAAAAAGTGGTATTATGGAATCCTTGTGGACAGAAACACTCTGGCCAGTGGTTGGCTTCACTAAATTCCTTTAAGAAAACAAGTCTGGGAATTGTGCTCATTTTTAAACATCTTCATGTGTTTAATTGGCTGTTTAGAAGTATTGAAAAAAGTTCACAGTAAGGCTGTGTATCAGAAGTTGAATAATAACTGTCTATTGCCTCATGCTTTTTTGCATTAGATTCTAGTTGGAAGGATTTTTTGTTCTTTTAGACACGTTTTGTAAGTGTGTTTATTCATTTTTGCTATCCGTTGAAAACGAAGTTATTAGCTAGTTATTAAGATCAAAATGAAGATAGACCACCACCTAATATTTTTAGAATGAAGGTAAAACACACGATGAAATTCCTTTATAGCTCACAAAATACTGCAAATTTTGCATTGACTGAAGGATAAGAAATCCTTTAGTAAAGGATTAGTACTGATTGTTCCTCCTGCCTTCTGTAGTGGTTTTCAAGAATTGGTGACGTGAGCTCTGAGCTTCCTTTCTCAGGGTTAGGCTCTTCACATACAACTGTTTCCCCATCTTTCTTCCCTCTTGCTATGGAAATAAGCCTTACTGGTGCAGGCAGTTTCATGCTGGCATAGAACTACACAGTGAGGTGAGCAGAGACATTTTTTTCATACGTTGTCATTTTAAGAAGCCTTTGTGTAGGCAAAGCTTTAGTTCACTGACTGCTTTCCTTATTCCCTCCAAAAATATGCTGCGGCGAAAACGTGTCGAATCAGTGCATTCCTTCTGGCAGCAGAGAATTCTCTCTTTGCCAAGTTTCTGCCACTCCTGGAACACAGGCTTCTCTCTTGGTATCTGCTACGTAGTAAGGATGTGTCGAGGCAGTATTAGCTCCTGCATGCTACTAGAAAAAAGGCAGGACATAGGAGCTACATAAAAGAAAAAGCTGCTGTTTGCTTGCTGACAGCTGCTAATCCTCAGTTTTGTGTCTTCATTCTGAGTTCCCTTGTGTAACCTCAGAGAAAAAAAAAAAAAAGCAAACATCTCTGAAAATGGGTTACTTTTGCACAAAAATGATGCTCATACCAAAAGTGATGCTTTTGTGTAGGGCTACAACTTTTTTCTTGAAAGCTACTTTAAAATGAAAAGTTTACTCTCGCTTGATCCAATAGGACAGTTAAATTGTCACCTTTTTATCTGATCTTGCACTCATATTGCTGTAGCATGCGTGCTAGGCGGCTTGTTCTCCCTTTGGTGTATTTATTTGTTTGGTTGGTTTTGCCTTTCTGGGCATTTTGCCATGCAAGCAGCTTTACTCTTACAGAATCTGCGCATTTTGCACTGCAAAACTTCTCACACGCTTCTTTGTAACTCCTGGCCATTAAGAGCAAGCACCATTTAAAAAACCATCACTTTTGGAGTTGTAACAGCTTTTGGAGTGTTTTACTCACTCTATTCTTTATGCTTCACAAGCAGATGCCATTCTGAAATTCCCGGTAAATTTAGCTTACTTATCATCTTAGACAAATATAACACTTCTTGTCTTTCAACAGCTCTGCAAAGGCAGAAAAATTTGCCTCGCGCTGCCTTCAAAACCAAACAGTTTCTTCAAACTCCATCTGCAAAAGGAGGTAATTAACTTATAGGCTCTTATCAAGCTCCAGCAAGTCTCGGATAATTGTTCACCTGCATTAAATCTCATACATTCAAGATTAATGAAGTTGCTGTTGCATGTTGAGATTAACTGAGTAGCTCTTGGTGTAACGAAGAATCTAACTTCACAGGATCACAGAATGGCCAGGGTTGGAAGAGACCTCAAGGATCATGAATCTGCAACCCCCCTGCCATATGCAGGGCCAACAACCTCCACATTTAAATATTAGACCAGTAGCTAACTTCTTGGTCTAAACATTGAAAATAACATTCCTGTATCACATAAGGAAAGAATAGCTTTAAATCTGATTTTGAGGCAAAAATCCAATTGTTAGGTGACTTCTAGCATTGATCACTAAAAAGCAGACTTCTGAATGAATATTTAGTGGGGTGACACTTACTTGGATGGGATTTTTTTCTTACAACATACAGTTTGTAAAATGAGTTTTGTAAACATTTCTGAACGTGAAAAATAATCAGACAAGTGAAAACATTGTCTTTCACTTAGTTCTGGAAACAAACAGTAACAACTTCACCCTTCTGCATACAGCATCAACTGGAGATTTGTGCACATGAGTACACGTTGCTTGTGCTTCCTCCCTTCCTCTCAAAACCAAACCATTATCCCACAGTAATTTAGTTTGTGTTGGGTTTTTTTTTCCCCTCAAAGAATTAGAGACTGTTGTGTATAATGTTCCAGTTGGCTAATGACTCAAGTTGACATTTTTGAGAAGTCCTAAATCCAATTAGGCAAGCTTTAGCTAATTTTTTACTAATGCGGGCAGCCTTGCCTGTGACACTGCCCCAATTTTGCTACAAGATGAAAACAAAAGTATATAGTTTTGGCTTCAAATGTAGTTGGTCCTGTTGTGTATTACAGACAAGAAAGCTTTGTTTGATGACCTTATCGGTTGCCAGTTCATTAGATATTTCTATGTTAGAAACTCTTAAGGATGGTAGGAATACTTGTAGATCCTGGAGGTGGTTGACAATAAGCATGCCTTTCAGTGCTTTAACACTAACTTCTTTCAGTCAGCTTCATTCCATTCACAAAGTTTTAGTGTCCTGCCTTCCCTTGAATTAGCAGTGTCATGACTTTGAAGCAGATTCACGTGGCTGATAGGAAGTTTCTAATGGCCTTTAAGATATTTCCAAATGCAAAAAACTTCTCTCAGTGTTCTGCTTTGGCATACAACCGTCTTTTTTATTCCTTCCCAAAGCTTTCTGTGCCCTTTCCAGCAGGCTGTGCCTTGCACTCATCCCATTACGTAGAACACTCGCAGGGCCAGTGGCCTCGCCTGCAGCTGTTGAAGTGTGCAGAAACACAGAAATGTTCTGGTCTTTGCTGCGTTGGTTTTCTTGTCTGTGACCTAAGTGAGATTCTTGGGATCGTAGCAGTGTTACGCAGCAATGAAACAAGACCCTTGTTTCAGAACAATAAATGATTGTAGGCAGAAATTCTTCTTAGTTTCTTAAAATGTTGGTCATCACATCTCTTAACAGCTTTTGCATAAGCACTTTGGCACGTTTGGGTTTTTTTAATCGTTTTCTGTAAAAACATTTCAAAATACCTTCAAGAAACAAAGTCTTTACCTCACAGTAGCAGATTTGTTAAGGTTTATACGACTGTTCTGTATCAGTCTGAATTATTTCATACTGATGTTTCAGTTTAACTGCATCTGAATTGGTTCAGTTTCGAGTTGGTGTGCAGCAGCTGGCCTTGGGGTTCAGTCCTTACCGCAGCTGACTTCTGCCCTGCCCTGGAATGGGGAGCAGAATCCCGAGAGGATGGAAAATCCCTCCCAGCATCATGCACGATGCCATTTGTTTTTCCTTACTGCCTCAGGTTTTGATTGTAGTTGATTCTAGTCGTTTGCTGCCTAAGGAGATGGAGTTGTGTGCTGTTGTTAAAACACTGCCCTTATGTGTTTTCATTAAAATCTACCAGTTTGCTACTGCAGATGGGTATACAGTGTCAAATAGATGAGGCAGTACTTCACTTTTTGTAATCCTGTCTTACAAATATGCCAAACTGAATTTTATTAAATATCCAAAAATGCACTAAGACAAAAGTGTAGAGCAGTCTGCATGTAGAGCAGAATGGTGAGGCGCTTTGCCAGTGATTACTTCAGAGATCATAGCTCACTGAAAGACAATTAATTCCTTTATGTAAAATAGCAAATACAGCTCTCAGCAACATCTGCAATGTGCATGCTGACAAGAATCACTGTGTGAATTGACAGCTCAAGCTGGAAGCGTGGCAAAATGGGGTGGGAGAACAATGGGGAATGGAGAAGACTAATTTGCTGGTGCAATGCTAGAATGGGATGATAAAAGTAGGATGGCAGAGTTTTTGGCTCCAACAAACGAGAACAAGCCCAAACACAGCAGCCACAGATAGAGAAATGAAGGAGAAAAGCTGCTTACCTTTGGAAGCTCTCAGGTAGGCAGGGATCTCCAGCAAGATACCCTCACCTACTGCTAACCCTTAAATGAGGTCTGGGAAAAGGTGGATCCTGGCTCCACCCCTTCTGGCCACTCAGGAGCATTGCACACACCTGAGGTGCCTAGGTTGGCCCTGCCTTCCCACCAGGTGCTCAATCACCGTTTCAAGCCATGACTTTGAATTTCCACTACAGCTGGATTCTTATCTCTGGGAAAATGAGAAACTCTCTTCAGCTACAAGTTTTTGTTGCTCTCGAGGCTTTGAACCTTTTCCCCATCGTTCTTGCATTAGCAGCCAAAACTGTCCTTGGCAGCCCTAAGGCTGTGCCCAGTATTTATATACTGTTTATATATTATTATTCAGTAGGTCAGTTGCTAACATGGTGCTGTATTTGAGTTCCACCAAGTACAGTGATGAGGAATTTAGTGATGAAAGCTCCCTTTGTTTGGACTGTAGAATCTGTTGGTAATTGCTGATTTAATTACACCAATCTTACTGACAATTTCACATTCAAAAAAACCCCACCCTTCTAATATGTCATCTATCGTAGTTGTAGGAGCACTTTGCTGCCATTCTTGTCCCATCATTGTGCTGTTAATGCTTTCTGTAATCCATCGTCTGGCTTGACACCAAGGTTTTAAGGGCTTTTCTTTATTCTCCTTGCTACTTACCAACCGTCATGTATTGCTGACATCTCTGCCACCTTTGTCAGCCTTTCCCATCCGCAGCCTCATGCTTTGTACTGTCAGTAGAAAGGCCCTCTTGCATAATCCCAAAGGAATTGAATCCAACTCACATCTATAATGTACATATTAATCTTTCTATCAAGCCCCATCAGGAATAGCTTTGCAGAACAATCTGGAAATTATCACTTTCTCTGTACCCCATATAGGAGGTCATGTTCCTATCATTACTGGTTTCTTCTCTACTCCTCTAGTCATAGTGGATCTGTCTTGTAAAATGATAATGAGTGCTGTGTGAAGGGTCATCTTTGTCAAGTACAACATCACTCAAAGAGGAACTCAATTTCTTCTGCATAAAGAGATGTTTTAGTCAAAAAGGAATTGCTCATGCAAGGTCACTAAACGTCAGCGTGGTTTCTCCTTTTTTCTGATTGATTGTCCAACATCAGCTGTTGCTGAATCCCATCCTAATCAAGCTGAGAAGCTGGTGAAATTCCATTCAAATATTAAGAAGATTGATTAGTTCAAGAATTCTGTTCAGTGATACATTATGCATATTTTTACAATATTTCTGATACTCATAAGGAATTGAATTTAAGATTTAGTATTACCAAAGGACTTAAATATTGTCAGTATTTTGCTGCAAGGATCAATTGTCATTAATTGCTAGTTGTCTTTGAAAATTCAGAATTAATTCTTGTGTATATAATAAATAAGAACTCTTCCTATTGCATTGAGTAAAATAAATACATAGAACAAAAAAAAAAGGCATACATTTGTGTGTGCGCTTTGAATTAAAGGCTTGTAGAGAGTGCTAAATTCTAAGTAAGTCTAAGCCAATAAATAGATTGTCACTGGTTTATTAACATTTCCCAGGGAGGATTTGATAAAGACCTGCATTTTACATACTGACTAACTTTGATAACAAAGTATTTGAATTCAGCTGTAAGTAAAACTGGTAAGAAGAGGAAGGCTATAAACTGTCAGCGTGGTCTGGTTTAAGTTTCATAGCTGCATCTCTTTGGTGCTGGGAGATGGCTGACTCTATTTGTTTTTATATTTTTGCCTTCGGACTATAGATTTTGAACTTGACCCTGTCATAAGATGAATCCTGACTCAATGGATTTGGTTGAGAAGAACAGCACAAAAGAAACTTTAGGATGCCTTGCGCTGAGCTGCATTCTTGTACCCGAGGAAGTGCAAACATGCACAGATGTCACACTAGAATCCTATATACTTTAATGTGTTCATTTAAAGATGGAAATTAGGTACATTTCTGAAACAGCCGAATTTCTTCTTACCAAATATGTTCACTTCTGTTTCTTCTGGCTTGATGGATAGAATGGTTATAGCCTTATTGGCATTACTTAAAAATCCAGATAAATATTCATAGTAGGTAAAGGGAGCATTGGAGTTATATCAAAAACATGACAAAAAGGACATCTGAATTCCTGTTTCTCATTGCTGCTTGATTGGCTGTCCTCCATTATACATTGTGTTTGAATTTTCACACAGAATCCTTGCCTGTTTTTAATGTCAGTTACACTGTAAGTTATGCTTGCAAGTAACTTCTGCGTTCTATTTTCCAGTCCCTTCGTCAGGTAAATTCCGCTCACCCGCAGCGCCGTCTCCCCTCGCTCTGCGGCAGCCGCTGAAAGCGTTTGGTAACCACGGACCTGCTTCTGTTGCTCCTCTGGAAGCCACGCAGCTGACACACAGCAGTTCTTCACCGGGGCCTCTTGCAGCTCAGAGCTCAGGCTTGCCCAGCCCTGCCAGCGGTGTTAACAGCACCACCCTCACCAGGCCGGCGGGGACAGCGGGGATGAGGAGTGGTTTGCCCAGACCCAGTGCCCCTTCCACGGGGGGCATCCCAGTGCCTCGTAGCAAACTTGCACAGCCTGTTCGCAGGTGAGTGTGGGAAAGGCAGTCCAAATGTTTGGTTTGCACGCTGATTTCTGTACGTTGTATATCTCTGCTGTCCCTTACTGCAGTTTTTAGTTTGGTTCCAGGTCTTAAGAAATGACAGAAATGGACACCTCCACGGCAAGTGTTTGTGTTTTCAAAAAGGGGTTTGAAGCAAAACTGAGAGAAAATGCTTCTTGAATTGGGATGGGAAGATGGGTGAAGCTGAAATGAATAATGAAAGATACTGAACTAAATAAGTGTCACAGCATGGGGCTGCGAAGGCAAAGATTTGTTCTTCTGTGGTTTAAAAAAAAAGTCACCAAAATGTAGCTGGCAAATGAAAATTTATTTGTACCACTGAGTGACACAGTCTGAAGTTGTTAGAACTACTGAAGCTCCTTTTGTAAACCGTGTCAAGTAATGGCACCACAATAGAACAGTTTTTTGTTAGGAAGGAAGGCTCGTTAACAACAGAGGGCTCATCCATTGGGTATTCTTAACCTAACGTAAATATCAGTGCAGTTAAGCCACAGGATGAAAGAAAATTTTCTACTCAAACATAACCTCAGTGTCAGCAGCCACCTGTAGAAGTTGCTTAATGTCAGAGTTTTGGAAAGCAACCACAAGAGAAGCTAATTATCAGCTGGAAGGTTACATGGACAGTTTGTCTTCAGGGGAATAGAAGGAAACGGTGCATAACTTGGAATATGTGCTTTTAATGCCAGGCTAGTGTGTGTTTTCACTGAAGGTGTCAAGTGGAAGACACCTGACGTAAGGAAGCAGTCATCCATGAGGAATATTGAGAATCCCCTTACGCAGAAAGAAAAAACAGTTCTCTCCAGTATCATAGGAAAGGTGAAACAGTCTTAAAGAGCAGTTCTGCTGTGAGTGTTGGGCAGGGAACAAGAAGTGACTGGCAGTACTGACTGTTTAATACTCCATAAGCAGCATGAAATGTGCTATTATAAACAGCAAGGGTGGTTGGGTTTTTTTTACAGAAGCTTTTTAAGAGAAGCAAAGTGTAGTTGTCCAAATCCCAGCTGGCCTTAGGAGTGCTTCAGTTATTACACAGCTCTTGTACATGCTGTAGGTACAGCATGCAGTAGCTGTATGCAGTGCAGTAGTGAAGTATCAGTGAACTTCCAAGATTCTGATGTAAGGAAAGTACTCTAAAAAGGACCTCTCTGCTTATACAGAAAAAAAAAAAAAAAAAAAAAGCTCATTTTTAAATCTGTGTTCTTGTAGAATACAGTAAAAAATGTTTTCTGACTGTTTATTTAGATGGTTTTCTGATGGGATAATTGTTAAGTTCATAAACTGAAAAATACTTTGGAGTTTATGTTAAAAAAAACTGTACTGCAGAGAAGCAAATGAGGGAAGTGTGTACTTTATTTTAAAAACGCTTAAGCTCTTACCTATCGTAGATGGAGACTTCAGCTGTTATGTATGAAACTGAAAAACATCTCCTTTTCTTTCAGATCATTACCTGCTCCCAAAACCTACAGCAACATGAAAGATGAGAGTTGGAAAGATGGCTGCTATTGAACTGCAGAGCTTAATGCAAAGTTCCAGTGCTCATGGATGCTTCCTCCCCAGGCTAACACACAGCTTGATTCTACAGACTGTTCAGATGTGACTTTTGGGATTTGTATGAATTCCAGACCTCTCTGTCTCTAATTAGCACAAGCTGGCAGAGATTATAAAGCAGCACTTTAATGACATCTAACATCAGATGTTTGGTGGTCATACAATCACTTTCACATTAAATTGCTCTCAGTTATGTTTTGGGTTTTTTTTTTCTTGCTTGCTAAAATGGGTCAATGTGAGCATTTATGACAGCGGCCAATGTCTGGGCAAGAACCTAACGAATGCCAAAGAAATGCCCATCTTGGAAAACAGCAAGTACAACAATCACTTAGGTTTTCCAAAACATCCTCTTCAACCTATTTTAATTCAACAGAAAGGTTGGAAATATGTACTAATTAAACAAGGCTACGTTGATATTCTGATTGCAGACTGCTACAGTGCTACTGAAATATTGCTGTTAACAATTGAATGAGGTTCTCATTGGGAAAAGTGGTACATATATCCTTCAGGGAGAATCAGAAGCTACTCTGGAAGATTAGGCAGAACAGTAATGAGTAGCCATGGCTTTTATTAATGTTAAAGGTTTGAATGTAGCAGACGTACACAAATGCAATAGTATAGATTGCATCTTTCCTGTGTTGATTTATCAGCTTTACATGCTCTTACTGCTTGATTGCCAAAAGGGCTTAGCATCAGTTGTACAATCTTTCTGACCTTAAAGTTCCTGGCTCAGGAAAGATGGCCTTTGCTGTTGTAGCCACATTTTTAACACATTACTCACTATTTGGGGAAAACTTTTTTTATAGCAGGTTTCCTTAAAAAGGAACAAGCAAGTAGTAATGTTCATTCATTGTCATACCATACCACTATGCTTGCAGCCTGGAACACAACTGTAAATGCTGATAGTAGAGGAGAAGGAAACACAACTATGCACTTGTAACATACAAATTTTAAGGTAATGAGTTGACTCTTGATGCCAAATGATATTCATTTAGGTGATGTTCCATGGTATGAGGGAGTTTTCTGTATCCTATTTTTTTACTTTCATCCATTTCTTAAATTGGTTTATTTTAAATTGTAAATATTTTTACAGAAGATATTTCCCATGTAAGTAAGTGTGTTTTAAATATGTACTTTGCCTTACATATGTGTATCTTACATTACTGGTAATAGAGTATGAAACCTGCTATGTCTGTTTACAAGCTCTTCAATTTCTCCTGTGGCTCTGACGTATTCTAACACTCATGTTTTTCTCAAAACAACTCATTATAGAATTAGCATTTGAACCATCATTTTCTGTTTCAGAAGACATCATACAAACACTTGTAACTAAGGTCGTGTTTGGTGGGACAAGTTAAATGGAAGGGATTTTGTTTGAGGCTTTTTCAGTGTGTTGGATGTACAGTCAGTGAAATAATGAAAGGTGAGTGGTATCCTTTGTGCAATGACTGACAAACACTACAGGTTGGATCAGGCAGCAGATAACCTTCAGCCCCGAGTTTGGAACTGCTGGTGTATTTTGACTCCCACCAAGAGGATAAGTAACCCTGAAATCCATGCACTTGAGTTTTAGGCAGGCGTTTGCATATTCCTGGATAAAAAGCCATGCAATGCTACTTGTGTTGGAAGAAGCCAAACAGAAAGTAGCAGAGACTGATTTGCTCTGAATTACTCAAGCAGCTGTAGGCAGGCTATGGAGTGATGAGTGACTTCACGCTCCAGACCAGTATCTGTGCTGAGACTTTGCCATTGGTATCAAATATACTGTAATTCGTAAGATTGCAGCAGAAGTCACCTGCTGAAACAAGCTGGTCTTGCGTTCCTGGCACAGGCAGCGGATGTCAGTAAGTGTCGCACGTGGCTGTTAAGTAGAAGAGGTCAAATGCACCTGTTCCCATCAAAGACAGAATTTTTAACACGTCAGCATTTTACAAAGCAATGCTGCTTCACTGAAAAAAGAGTTTACTTTTAATTGGTGGATTTTATTAAACACCTTGGTTGACTTTTAGAAGTCCATTTAGAGGACGATACTGGGGTTTTACCATGGCTGCATCAAACTGTTTTGTAAGTTTCCTTAAGCAATTTGTTCCTTGGCTAAATTCAGCTTCAGTTCTTAAGCATTCTTTTCTCTGCTGTTCTACTCCCCCTGAAATACAACAAACAGCTTCCTGAAAAGACAGACTGTCTGTTTACTAGAAAGCCTTCGTGCATTACCAGTTTATTGATATCAGGAAATCATGGGGCTCTGTGTTTAGAGATTTACTGCAGAAGTGTGGAAATATGGATTTGATAAACTAGTGCCTATGATTTACTTAACTTATGTTTGATATAGTAGTAAGGGTTTTATGAACGTGGATTACTTTTTGTGCCAACAGCTCGGAATTGTTGTATGTATGTAGGCAGAAAGACTCATTCTGCTTCCAAAGTTATTTAATTTTTTTTGTTTGAATGTTTTTGTAAGTGTTAAAGTGTAAAAATATATAAAATATTCTTACCACAAAACACTGCCTTCATCATTCTTACAACAAACTGTTTATGAAGTCTTTGTGTATTTATAGGGCGGTTTTTTTAGAGGTTCTTGTTGGATTATTTTTTTTGGGGGGGAGGGGGAAGGAGAGGGGGTGTTCCCTTCCGAGAACTGTATTCACTTCTTCAATCCTGAACATCAGCTACTGTCCCTGCAGTTCATGAAGTGAGTACAGTGCTGTTATTTGCCTCTGCAATTTCCTCAGTGAATTGAGGTACTTTTGCTGCTCTCAGAGGCTCTCTATAAGGACAACATGCAATTCAAGTAACATTCAAGGTTGGAAAAGACAGCTGAGATTATCCATCACCCCCTGCCAACTAAGCCATGCAGCACTGGAGGACATCTGCATGGTTCTCAAAATACCTCCAGGGCTGGGGACTCCACCACCTCCCAGGGCAGCCTGTTCCAATGCCTCACCACTCGTACTGAGAAGAAGTTTTTCCTAATATCCAACCTGAACTTCCCATGCTGCAAACTTAAGGCTATTGTTTCTCACCTTATCACTGTCACCTAAGAGGAGAGGCTGATCTACCACCTCACTACAACCTCCTGTGGGTCACTGTAGAGAACTCAGGTCTCCCCTGAGCTCCTCCAGACTAAACAGCTCCAGTTCCCTCAGCCACTCCTCATAAGACTTGTGCCCCAGACCCCTCACAGCTTCCTCACCCTTCTCTGGACACACTCCAGGGCCCCAATGCCTTTCTTCCGTTGAGGGGCCCCAAAACTGAACAGTACTCAAGATGTGGCCTCACCAGGCTGAGTACAAAGGGTCCATCACCTCCCTGCTCCCACTGGCTGCGCTATTTCTGATACAAACCAGAACGCTGTTGGCCTCCTTGGGCACCTGGGCACACTGCTGGGTCACATTCAGCAGCTGTCAGCTAACACCACCAGGTGTTTTTCCTCTGAGCAACTCTTGTTGCTACCTAAGGGTGGGACTCAGCACTCGGCCCTATTGAAGCTCATACAATTGGCCTCAGCCCATCAATCCAGATCCCTCTGTAGGGCCTTCCTACCCTTAGGCAGATCCTCACTTCCTCCCAGCTTGGTGTCGTCTGGGAACTGAGGGTGCACCAGTCTGAGAACTGAGCATGTACTCAATTGCCTCACCCAGATCATCAGTAAAGACATTAAACAAGACTGGCCCTAGTACTGATCCTTGAGGAACATCGCTCATGATGGATTTAGTTTATATCATCCTCTGGATCCAGCCATCCAGAGGGTTTTTTACCCAGTAGAGAGTGCACCCATCCAAGGAATGGGCTGCCAGCTTCTCTAGGGGAGCACTCCAGGGACAGAGTCAAAGGCTTTACTGAAGCCTAAACAGATTACATGAAAAGCTGTATTCTGAATTTTCATCCCAGTGATTTATGTAAGTCTTTAAGTGCAGAATCTGCCTTCTATCTTTACAGGATAGAATTCATGCTCACTTCAGCAGAGGAAACAAAAAATTCTCATTACAAAAATTTGGGAATTTATGTAGAAAATTGAGCAACCTAAAAAGTGTATCCAGCAAGCCTCAGTTCAGCTGTTAAGATTTACCTAGTTCAAAAACAAATGCCTTGATGTTACAACTGATAATATGTGGACAAGAAACTGGATATATGCATTAAGAGCAGTACAGGCCAACAATTCTTCAACCCATTGCTTTCTGTTATCTCCTTCCAAGCAATATTGCATGCTTGTACTGTATCTTCTGTTCTTTGTAGCCTGCTTTGGTCCACACAGCAGCAAGAAGTTTGCTTTGAATTTGGTAATGTGCATTTTGCTACAGCATAACATAAGCAATAGCCAGCATGCTCTTCCACACCTTGAATCATTAATACTGCCATTGTGTTAAAGGTGGCTGATTGCTTTTACTGCTGCAGTAGCTGGAAATCATTCAACTTCATAGCTGTGAAATCCATGACCCTTTGAGCAAGATGTCTGCAGTAACCAATGTTCAGGCTCTTCACAGGCCTTTAAAGCGTTCTCATGGAGGTGCCACATACAAATCCACAGCAAGAGCACAGCTGTCAGATTCAGTAAGCCTGTTTCCATAACACAAATGCCATCCTTTCATCATGGCAGCATTAAAATAGTTAAGCTGGACTTACTTCTATATGGTAAACAGACAAAGCGTGATTTGTACAGTGAAATTCAACCAGTGAGACTCGCCATGTATTCCAGCATAGTCCCCTGGTTTGTAATGAAACATCCAGATCAGAATGTTTTCCCCGAGGCAGCTTACCTTGTAAAGCAGAGCTGACTTCACTCCTCCTGCCCCTTGGATGCAAGCTGCTCCCTCCCCTTGCCTTTTGGTTCAGCAATCAAACATGGTTTGCTTCACGCTCCTTCAGGAAAACCTAGGGCAGCATCAAAATCATAGGCAATTCGGTTGCCTTTTCCACATCTCTCCTAGCAGGTTTCTATAATAAACTCTTCTGTATTAAACACTGAGCATCACGATACTGCCAACACTTAGAATAATACAATCACTAAGGTTGGAAAAGACCACTAAGGTCATCCAGTCCAAACGCCAACCCAATATTCCATGCCCACCAACCTACATCCCTCAGCACCTCTTGATTTCAAAGGGAAGAGAGTATTTTTTTTCTCCACAGTCCTCTCATGCTGCAGGAAGGTGTGACTGCTCCCATGTTGGTGGTGCAGAAGCATTGGGGCAGGTTCTACAGGACAGGGCATTACTCACCTTGAGCTGAGCTGGGGAAGTAAATGTGAGTGGGGCCTGTGCTGCTGCTGTCTGTTAGTGACTGCAGAGCTGTGTTAGTGACTGCACTCCACTGTGATCATCTGAAACTAACTTTTACTACAAATACTTCTGAGAAAGACAAATCGCAGCAAACTTCATTAAATACAACAGCAATGTGCTTTTAGTTCTGCCTCTTGATCTGTAAGAGCAAGAGTTTGTTGGTTTTTTTTAAACCTATTAAGTTAAAAAGTGTGAAGTTAGATTGCTGTAAGTGAGAAACAGACAAGACAGAAAAACCCATAGAATTACTCTTGAGCATTGGCCGTCCTCTAGCACAAGGCTGACACCTGCAGGCAGTCTGAGCACAGCTTTGGTCTAGGAAGGCGAGGCTGGGATGCGGGCAGTGCTTCACACAGAACTTCAGCACAGTGAAGAAACCGTTCCCTCCCAAAGCCTTGCGTTAATCCCTGGTTTGCAGTTCAGGAACTGAAAGGAGCCAACCCTCCTTCAGGCTCACATTCTCTAGAACTGCTCACTTTGCAACGGGATCCCCAGCCCCAGTGTCTCACTCATTCTGTACATCACTGCCTTCCCATTACACAACAGCTCCGCTGTGACCGCGCTGAGTGCTGCGGGAACAGAGCACAGCTGTGGTGGTTACACTTACAGCTCTTCAGCACAATTAAAGGCACAGGTAATTGAAGTGATTCCCTACCCGCAAACGGGGTTTTCAGCACCCTCCACTTCTGTTGCAATCAGTTAATTACAAGGTCTCTATGGATTAAAGTTCTGTATCACTCTTCCCCAGTCAGGCTCCCAGGCTAAACTAGGGGCCATAGTAACCCTACACGGAAGGTCAGACAGGACAGGGCTCTGAGCACCCTGACTGAACTGTAGGCATCCCTAATCATTGCAGGGCAGCTGAACTAGAAAGGCTTTAGAAGGCCCCTTCCACCTCAAGTGATTCTATGATACCTTCCTCAAGGTACATCTCCCAGGTGTTTCACTTCCCTTCAGTGAGTACCACCAGACCAACCCATACACCCAACTACAAAAAATTCATTACCTAACAGAACTTCACTCACCTCTCTCTTTTAACCCTAAGTTAATACAGCTTCTGCTCACAGTGTGCTCCAGTAGCAGCCAGAATGCTGACAGGAGAAAGCAACAGACCAAGCTCTAATTGAGAGCTCCCAGCTCAGAGCTGGATACACCAGCCCACCACACAACCTGCTGTGTGAGAAGAGCTCTCTTTATCAGCATGAAGCTGGGCAGAACAGGTGCTGCTCGTGACACATCTTCCTGATGCTCCTCCTTGAGAAATGCAGTTTCACTGAAGCAGGTGCTGCCATTTAGAGCCTCACGAGGGATGAAGGAGTTGGGGAACACTGGGCAAACCCTCTGCCCCTGCCTTAGCCTCTGAGTTTTCCACGAATCTCTCCCTTACACACTGATGTGGAGCCCAGCACAAGGTTAAGTTATGTTCATCCACCCCCAGGCTAATACAGACGCAAACCCTGCTAATGCTGCTTTAGCTGACTTGAACACAAAGGAATTAGGAAACCTTTGCCCTGATTCCATTTCAAGCAGTGCCTGGATATCAGTGGCAGCAGTGTTGTGTCACTGCTGTCACCTGGCTTCAGGATCAAAGAATCATTAACAGTCATTAACTGGGCTGCAGGCGACCCTCCTCTGGTTCCCTGCTCTGCCACACGCTGCTGGTGATGTTGATGTATTTTCCTGGGGGCTCAGTCCTTTGTCAGCACCCTGTGGCTGGGAGGGAGGGGTGGGCACTCTGCTATTTAGAGACAAGGGTCAGCTGTGGGCATCCTCTCATCTGTGGCAGTGAGGTGAGCTACAAATGGAAATTTGGTCAACATCTGTTTATAAGACCAAATGTCACAGAGCAGATAATGTCTATTGTAAATGTCAGAGTTGATAGAATTTTTTTTTGTGGGGGTGGATTGGTGAAAATCTTAGCAAAGATTTGGTTCCTGTATTTATATTGCCATTTACACAGGCCTGGATCAATGCTCAGCATTGCCTAGCTGCACTCTAGGCACAGGAACACTGCAGGACACCAGAGCCTTTGTTGCACAGCACCCAGGCCTGGCTCAGTCCACCTGGTCAGGAGCTGAGCTGAATGCAGAACTTATAAAAAGCAATGCTCACTGTTGGGCTTAGACCCCCATAGCCTTTGTGGGTGGCACTGCCCACATCTCAGCACACTGCAAGCACTCCCATCCCACATTTTGTGCTGTTCCCCTCCACCAAGCTTTACATTAGCAGAATGTCTTCTTTATCAGTGTGTTCCCACTTCCTGCATTTTTCTCATTATGAAGATAATTAAATAATATTAATTACCAATGTGAATCACTGAAATTGGTCTATCAGTAATCGCATGATAAAATTAAAACAACAGAGAGATCACATTTACAGACCGCTCCACTCTGCCCTCAGCCTTTCCATTGCACTGTCTGGCTCTGATGCCTTTGTCTCTCCGACAAGCGCTGCTCAATTTCCTAATTTTGATCTCCTGTTTTCTCTCTGCCCCACTTCGCATGAGAATCGCCCTTCCCACACAGCACTGTGACACTGTGACTCCACTCAAAACAGACAAGGTATCACTGCACTTCACCTTTTATCTTTAATCATTAAGATTGGAAAAGAATACTAAGAACATTAGTCCAACTGCCAACCCACCACCCCATGCCCACTGACCATGTCCCTCAGTGCCACATCTGCATGTTCTCTAAACACCTCCAGTGATAATGACCCCACCACCCCCCTAGGCAGCCCATTCCACATTTCTGGAGAAGAAATTCTTCTCCCATCTCACTACAACCTTGCTTCAGGTCATTCTAGAGAGCTCAAGTCTCTGAGCCTGCTCCAGACTGAACAATCCCAGTTTCCTCAGCTGCTCCCCATAAGACTTCTGCTCCAGACTCTTCACAGCTTCCTTGTCCTTCCCTGGACACATTCCAGGGCCTCAGTGCCTTTCTTGTGCTGAGGGGCCCAAAACTGTCCTCAAGATGTGGCCTCCCCAATGCGGAGTACAGAGGGACAATCACCTCCCTGTTCCTGCTGGCTGCGCTGTTCCTCATACAAGCCAGGACGCCACTGGCTTCGTTGGCCACTTGGGCACACTGCCCACAAGACCTGGCACCTGGTATTGCTAAAGCTTATACAAATGGCTTCAGCCTATCCAAATCCCTCTGTAGGCTTTCCTACTCTCAGGCAGATCCTCCCTTGGTCTCATCTTTTGGTGACATCTGCTAACTTACTGAGCATGCATTCAATCCCCTCACCCAGATCATCTGTGAAAACATGAAACAAGACTGGCCCCAATACTGACCCCTGAGGAACACCATCACGACCTGTTGCCAGCTGGATTTGACTCCATTCACCAGCACCACTCTCTGGGCCTTACGATTTTGGCTACCCAGATTTTTTCTGGGCTGTGAACAAAGCACCCCACCTGTCCAGATAGCTGCTGACGGGGGCTGTGTGTCTGTCTGCAGCACCTGCCTGCAGCCAGCAGTGGGGTCAGCAAGCCCAGGGATGGAACACTGCTCCACGCTTCTTATACAATACCTGCCTGGCACCCCAACACAGAAACAAAAGCCTTTGCTGACCCAGATCACCTTCCCAGTGAATCAGCAGGGCCACAACATCCAGAATGCATTTCCCTGACCACAGTGACACAGCAGTCCCACTAAGATCACAGGATCAACATGAAGATTGTTTGGATTATTAAAACAAGCCTCACCTCAGCGAGGTTTTAGAAGAGCACAGGCGCTGTGCGTCAGGGCTCTTTTTCATCAGATCAATGTACAACACTCTCTAGTAGGAGTATTAAGAGCTTCCCATTGTGTGTGAGATTTATTTCTTCCCATTCTCCTGAGATTTCTTTGTGAATCGATGGAGATTTAATTTAGGTAACAGCACACCTGGCTTGCGGTCTGGCCTTGCTTTGTTCATGTGCTGATCAGTGCCACAGATATCCATTTTCATTATTCTGTAAAAATCTGGCAGTGGGACAAGGACCATTCTTATTCCGCGTTTATGCAGCTTTGCCGTAAGAGCAGCAATGCCAACGAGAGTGGAGTGTAGAGGGCTGAGGCAGAGCAGTACTGCTGCTGTTGACCTGTCCCATGGGCTTATTTCCAATCTGAAGAAAGCTTCAGCAGCAGAAGGCTGGGATTTGTCTTTAGGATGTCCTTCCTCAATTAAATTAACACTCCATGTAGCAAACAATGCTGCAGGAGTCTTTAAATTCACTCCTGTGTTTTTTTGACATTCAAACTGTTCTGTAGGAAGATGCAGTCTCAGTGTCATTTACTCTGACCTGGCTTTAAAAAAACAAAACCAAACCACAGCCCATATTTTAGAGGCACAAGACGACATTTACGCGCTTCACCTCGTATGATTTATGTCCCTAACTGGATTGGGTTCCTGCATAGGAAATGAAGTGGGGCTTCAAGCCTCCACGGGAAACAGAAGCTTCTAATCCAGCTGGGTCAGGGCCAGGGACAGCACCTCCCAGCCCACCACCATTTGTCTCTTTGCACACATCCCATCATCAGCACGCTGCAGTCATCTCACTCTGCATGAGCACCTGCAGCACAACGCGTTTGTGTTTTAACTCCACCAGCCCTGTGCCCAAGGGGGTTCCAACCCTGGGTTGCCAAATGCAGAGCTCTGCTTGTAGCCTGGTTCTGAGCTCAGGGGTGAGCTTCAGAGGCAGCCCCGCCATCCCCAGCTCCGTTGTTCCCTGCCCCTGCCTGGCTGGGCACAAAGCTAATTCCGGCTCCTCTGCACTGAGACATGCATTAGTCATCCGGTCATTTATTTTATTATGCCTTTCATCGTGATGCTGATGGTGCTCCCACGCGAAAAAAAAAAAAGATCTCAGACAGCAACGGAAGGCAGCAGTGCCTGAGGCAGAATGATTTCCTATTTAAACTCAGGTAAAGGTATCTAACATGCAACTCGTAGTTGCAAACAAAAATGTAGTAAGGCAGCCTCCGAACACACACTGTTAATACCTGCTTTACAGCTGCAGGGGTACAACCGCCTCAGCAGATGTCCATCAGCAATCCATTTGCAGGATTAGCCCTTCTCCCACGGGCCAGGAGCCTGCCTGTAATGGGATGGCTGGCAGAGGGATCTGCCTCTCAGTTTTGGAAGGTGGATCACACATAGTTAGGACGCTCAGTCCTAATGGTGAAATACTGGAACACAGCGACCTGAGTCCTGAAGTACTTCATCTGATGATTAATGGGCTTGAGGTGCTTTAAAAATAACCATGGGGCACACCAAGTACAACAGCGGGGTTTATTTCAACAGTAATTTCTGCCCTGGATTGCTAACATAGAAATGCTCAGCAGGTCTGTGATTCAAAGGGAGGAGCTGCCCGCAGCCACGCAGAGGAAATGCAGCAGGCAACAGGGACACAAAGGAGATCGACAGCACAGCAGTGAGACTCACGCTGCTGCATTCAGGTCATGGCCAGATTCTTCTCTACCACACCACCTCAACTTCGTAACAACACTCAGAGGTTACGAATCTCAGAACACTTCTCAAGGAGGGAATAAATAGAGTGCAGACTGTGGGCAGAATTCAGGCACTGGCACAGCTGCCCAGAGAGCTGTGGGTGCTTCATCCCAGGAGGCACTCAAGGCCGGGTTGGATGAAGCCCTGGGCAGCCTGAGCTGGTTGCATGGGGGTGGAACTGGGTGGGCGTTAGCATCCCTTCCAACCCAAACCAGTCTATGGTTCTATGATTTGAAATAAGAGTCTGAGGGAGAAGAGAACAGAACTGTAATGAATGGGGGAGTTCAAGCAGAGGAGAAGCGCTTCCATGGGATCTCATCTGCACAAGGAAGCAGCATGGGTGCTGCACCCAGAAACCCAAGAAACAGGTTGAGAGGCCAGGCAGCTCCATGACACCAGTGCAAGATGAACCAAAAGAAGGGAAGTCCCACAGCAGAAGAGGCTGCAGTGGCTGGGACACGTGGGCAAGGACAAATGCTGCTGGCTGCTGCAAATGGCCCTGTGGCGCATGAGGGGATGCTGCCATCATCCTGCCACTATGCCCCTGCAGTGGCTCCCAGAAAGGAGGGCAGGAAGCAACACATCTGGTTCTCTCAGCTTTTGCCTGAAATCTGACTGCTTTGGGGTAGGAGTAATGCCCATCGATCCTGGTCAGCACGTCCTGACCAATGTCCTGGGGGTGCAACCTTCCCTCTTGAAAGAGGCAACAAGAGCCACCCACTCAGAGAAGGCCCAAGAACCAGCCAACATGGCCTTATCAGCACAAAGACAGCCATGAAGGAACCATCAAAATCACCAGCAAATCTGCATATTCATATTTTGATTCCTAGCTCTCCAAAGCCACAAGAAATAACCGCTCTGGATTCATGTTATAAGTAGCAATGAACACACAGGTCTTGCTGTTCTCAAGGCCCAGAGGTCTCTCCCCGAGGCCTTTCCTCTCCTCTCCACACTCCCATCACTGCTCTGCAGACTGCCCAGCGCTGACAGGCGCAGGGCACAGTGCTTCTCCCAGGAGCAGAGCATTTCAACAACCGCTCCATGCACTGTGCTGAGAACTCGCTGGCTGAACAAGCAGTGAGGAGACCTGGGCCATTCCTTACCGTCCGGTCAGCACTGCTCACAGCATGCGCGTTGCCCTGCAGAAACCAAGCCCCTTCTGTGAGTAGTGAGAGCTGTAGTGAGACAACACTATTCCCCACGGTTACAAACAGTGCACAAGTGGCTGCTCTCTTTCCCACTCCTTGCTTTCACCCAATTTTCAGCAGATGGAATAACGAGGAATAATTGAGAATAAAAGACGACGGCTTTTATCTGCCATGTCTTTAACACGCCAGCAGTCGATGCGGCGCTTCTTGCGCTGCGGGCAGGCAGTGTGTGCCCCGCTCACAGCAGCAATCTGCACAGACTGAGGCACACTGCAGTGCCCCGTGCACGGGCTGGGCTGCAGCCTGCACCCTCACGATGACACACCATGCCAGCCCATGGCCACCTGCAGAGATGATAACCACCACACTCAGTGCCAAGCGTAACATTTTTGCACTGCTCCTGATGAGACAATACCAAAGAGCTGCCAGGAGGGGGGGAGCCGACAGTTGGGTTATCGTGGCCTCCTGCTGCTGCTGCCCGCGGGATGTGCTATACGTTATGACATAGAATATCTGCCCACCACCGCAGCCAGCCTGGGCAGTGACAGTGGCAGATAGCACCCACACCTGCTGGGTGAGCTGCTGCACTGTGCCTGCATGCCTCCAGCAGCAGCAAACCATGGGGCACCGCAGCAGGAGGACAGTGTGATAAGGGAACTGAAGCCAAGCACTGGCAGCATGAGGGAGAGGAGAAGATTTAGCAGTGTGACACTTGAAGCACATACAGCGGAAACACAGTTTGGAACATTCGGCTTAAGAAAGCCAACCTGTGGGCAGCGTGGAGCACAAAATACGAATGAATGAGTGGCAGAGAGCTGGGTCCCATCGGGCTGTCCAGCGCCGATGACTCATCCCGTGCTCTCCTTCAGTTAACGGCAAGGAAACGAGAACGGACGGAGCAGCACCGAACCCTGGGCGCCTCCTGCCAGTCCCACCCGGACACCCCCAGCGCCCAGCAGCGCCCCGAACTCCTACCCCCCTCCTCCCCTGGAACCAGCGGGAGATCTGCGGGGGGTGCCCCCAGCCAGGGCGCCCGTAGCGCGGCGCGGTACCGCCGCTCCCCGAGCAGCTCGGTGCCCCCCCCGCAGCCGTTGCGGGCCCTGCCCCCGCGAGAGGAGGGCGGCGGGGCCGGGGGCGGCGCTGGCGGCCGTCGGAGCTGCCGCGAAACACCGCCCCCGAGAGCGGCGGCAGACGGCGCGGAGCTCCGCGCGGGCTGCGGGCGCCCGTCACCCCCGAGGGTCCCGCGGCCCCGCGGTGCGCCCATGGCCGGCTCGGAGCAGCCGCCGCCGGCGGGCGGCAGCCCCGACGGCGGAGCGGCGCCGGGAGCCTCCGAGGCTCCGGGGGAGCGGCCGCTGAGCCAGGGGCTGAGCGTGCTGGTGGGGCTGGCGCTGTGCGTGACCATGCTGGGGCTGGGCTGCGCCGTGGAGCTGGGGCAGCTGGGGAGGCAGCTGCGGCGCCCCGTGGGGGTGCTGCTGGCGCTGCTGGGGCAGTTCGTAGCCATGCCGCTGGTCGCCTTCCTTCTCGCCCTCATCTTCGCGCTGGACGAGGTGGCGGCCGTGGCGGTGCTGCTGTGCGGCTGCTGCCCCGGGGGGAACCTCTCCAATCTCATGTCGGTGCTCGTCGACGGCGACATGACCCTCAGGTAGGCACCGGGCGACGGGACGGGAACAGCGTGCGGCTCGGCCCCGGGACCCCGATCCTACCACGGGCCGGGGAGGACGGGAGAGGGGGGTGTGTTTAGGCAGCTCCTGTCCCGATACGATTCACTGTACCTTTCGCTCCCCCGCAGCATCATCATGACCGCCTCCTCCACGCTGCTGGCTCTGCTCCTGATGCCGCTGTGCCTGTGGCTGTACAGCCGGCCCTGGATCCACACGGCGCTGGTGCGGCTGCTGCCCCTGGGAGCCGTCAGCCTGACGCTGGGGAGCACGCTGCTGCCCATCGGCCTGGGCGTGCTCATCCGCTACCGGTATCCCCGCGCTGCCGACCTCCTGGTTAAGGTAAGGGCACGGCAGCGGGCACCAGAGTGGCCATCGGTGCAGTGCAGAGGTTCTGAATGCACAAAGTGAGAGCAGAGGGGGTTCTCGTGCTGTTAAACTCACAGCCTTGTGCTCTTTCTCGCTGTCTGTGGCCAGGTCTCGCTGTGGTCCCTCTTAGTGACCCTGGTGATCCTCTTCATTCTGACTGGCACCATGCTGGGGCCCGACCTGCTGGCGCACATCCCTGCCTCTGTCTATGCCATCGCCGTACTGATGCCGCTGACGGGGTACGCCCTGGGTTATGGTTTGGCCACTCTCTTCAGAATGCCCCCGCACTGCCGAAGAACGGTGTCTCTGGAGACTGGCTGCCAGAACGTTCAGCTCTGCACCGCCATCCTCAAGCTCACCTTCCCCCCGCAGCTGGTGGGCGGCATGTACATGTTCCCCCTGCTCTATGCGCTCTTCCAGGCAGCAGAAGCGGGGCTCTTTGTGCTGGCCTACAAGGTGTACGGCAGAGACGGCCCCAAGCAGGAGATGCTGGGCGAGGAGGAGGACACAGACATCTCCTACAGGAAGCTGAAGGAGGAGGAGGTGCCCGATACCTCCTACGGCACGGTGACCACTGAGGAGCTCGGTGCTGCTCCAACAGAGCCGGCACAGACAGCGCTGTAGGCAGATGCTGGGGTGACAGCCGGGGCCATGTGCTGTTGTTGAGGTGACGGCGTGCTTGTCATGAAGCCATGCTTGTGCTGGGTGCACTCACTCGGACTCTGTTGTTGTTCCAGCTGCTCCCGTCGTACAAAGTGACGTATGTTTATTGCCATCACTGGTGTATTTCCTCAAAAGTACATATAAATAAAAAGAATAATAATAATAATAAAAGAGGAGAAAGTATCACTGCCGCACAACTCAGTGACGGCTCCTCTCCGTGCAGTGAGGCTCCCGTCCGTGCGAGCGTGGAAGAAGGAGCGCATTCCGAGGGGCCGAGGGGCTGTCACCTTGCACGTGTCTCCACGCTCCCGTCGTAAAACACCGTGCTGTCCGCGCTCGCCGCAACTCCGCGGCCGAGCCCAAACCAAACCCGCGTTGCGGCCCATTCGTCACGTGGAGGCAGCGCGAGCACCGCTCCCCTCAGCTCACCGAGCCCCGCGGGCGGCCCGAGGCCCCAGGCCGGGCTTCAGGCGGGCGCCGCCGGGGCGTGGGGAGCCGGGCCCCGCCCCGGGGGTATTTAAGGCCGCCCCCGGCCGGCCGTCGAGGCGCCATGGCGGAGGACGCGATGGAGAGCTACCTGTACGCCGCCTACCCGCCCTACTCGTACCGCTACCCACCGCCCAAGGGCAAAGGCGGGTCGGGCGGCTGGCGGCCGCGGGGCGGCTACTTGGCGGGCTACGGGGAGGCGGCGGCGGCCGCGGCCGAGTACTTCGACAACTACCAGCGTGCGCAGCTGAAGGCCATCCTGTCGCAGGTGAACCCCAACCTGACCCCGCGGCTCCGCAAGGCCAACACCAAGGAGGTGGGCGTGCAGGTCAACCCGCGGCAGGACGCCTCGGTGCAGTGCTCCCTCGGGCCCCGCACGCTGCTGAGGCGCCGGCCCGGCCTCGCCCCGTCGCGACCCCGCGAGGCGGCCCCGCAGCCGGAGCAGGAGCAGGGCAGCCCGGTCACCACCGGCACCCGAGCCGTGCGCTTCCCGCGCACCGTCGCCGTGTACTCGCCCGTGGCGTCCCGTCGCCTCACCGCCTTCCCCGAGGAGCCCGAGCCGCCGCCGCGGGAGCCTGAGGTGTCGCGGGAGCCTGAGGCGTCCCGGGAGCCCGAGGCGCCGCCGGCCCCGGCAGCCGTCGAGGAGGAGCGGCGCGAGGCGGAGGCGGTGCGCGCCAGCTGGGAGAAACCGCCCGAGCGCGAGGCCGCTCCGCTGGAGCAGCGCGGGGCCGCGGCGCCGGACGGGGATCGGGAGGGGGCAGAGCCGCGGGAGGAGCCGCCCGCCGCGCCCCAAAAGCAGGAGGCGGCCCCGGGCAAGGCCCGTCTGCGCTTCCAGGTGAGGAGCGGGGCTTGGGGCGGGGGCCGGGCCGCGCCGCGCGTCGCCCTCGGTAACGGCCGTCTCCGTCAGTTCCTGGAGCAGAAGTACGGCTACTACCACTGCAAGGACTGCAACATTCGCTGGGAGAGCGCCTACGTCTGGTGCGTGCAGGGCACCAACAAGGTACGTCCCGTCCCGCCCGGCCCCTCGCCGCCCCCCCGTCCCGCGCACGCTGACCGCCCCGCGCCCCGCAGGTGTATTTCCGTCAGTTCTGCCGCACCTGCCAGAAGTCCTACAACCCGTACCGCGTGGAGGACATCACCTGCCAGGTAACCTCCGTCCCCCGCACCCCCGGGCCGCTCCCCGCTCCCCCGCTGACGCCGCCTCTCCGCAGAGCTGCAAGCAGACGCGCTGCACCTGCCCCGTGAAGCTGCGCCACGTGGACCCCAAGAGGCCGCACCGCCAGGACCTGTGCGGGAGGTGCAAGGGGAAGCGCCTCTCCTGCGACAGCACCTTCAGCTTCAAATACATTATCTGAGGAGGAGGGGGATTTTGTTTGTTTAGGGCTCTTCCAGGGGAACTGCAGGCTCGGCAGGTTGTTTTCCGTTGTTGTTGGTTGGGTTGAGGGTGGCTGGGAAAGCTGCGAGTAAAGATTTGGTGAAGCCTCTGCTGGTCAGGTGGGGCTGTGCCCGGTTTGGGGGGGTGTGCGTTGAGATTTTGGTAATTGTGTAAGGGAAGAGCCCACAAATACTGGTTTGCGAATTAGTGACAGCCTGGGCTGCAGCCAGCTCAAGGCTGTGTGGAATCTCAGACAGGAAAGAACGCTGGTTACTCATCCTGCATGGGAAGCTCAACCACTTGTGCATCAGGCTGACATCCACCGTGGGTGGTGGAGCACATCGCGAAGGGGGCCATGGCGGTATTCAGTCACTGTGCACATTGGTGCTGCAGGGCTCCTGCCCTGCTCTTCCTCTCTGGAAGAGGCTGGGAATGACTGTGTAGAAGTCAGGCTGCTGCCCGTATGGCTGCCCAGGCTTGGCTGAGCTGGTGTTATAAGCTGGGACCACATGCTGCTTGGGGTGGTGTTAATTTGTCTTCAGAAGCAGCTATCACTGGCTGATGGCAAGGGAGTTTTTGATGTTACACACATCAGGTGAACAGAAACTTTGGGTTACTGGGAAAAGTGGCACTTGAAAGGCTCTAGGTGACCTGCATCTGCCCAGCTTCCTCTGAACCTGCAGGTGCTGCACAAAGAGCGGCACATGTGGTGGTGTGTGCTTGGGGTCATCTGCCTCCTATCAGGGAAGGAGCAGATCACTGCCCATCTGGGATAGGGTTTGCAGCTAGAGGTGATGCACCCGGACTATTTCTGCTGCTAGGGTGAGGTCTCCATGGGGATGAGCATGTTTCAGTGGTGTTATGCACGTCAGCACACTACAGCAGTGCCACCTGCACAGACAACTCAGGGAAACCTGTGTCCCACTACATTCTACCTCATAGCTAAGGAGTTGGGTAAACAGTGGAGAAATGTACTTTCCTGAGAATGTGAATAAAGCTGTTACCTTTGAAATTAAGCACTACACGGGACTGAGTCTTGTGGAGAAATCTTCTAAGGTGTCTTTCTCTAGAGAAGAACTGATTTTACTCCATCGGGAGTGACTGAAGGGGAGCAGTCTGTGTCTGTGCTGCTCTCGTAGAGGCATGGTATGGTGAGGAGGCAACTGCTGTGCTTGCCAGTAGAGAATGCCTGCTGGGGGGGCAGTGTTAATGCTACAGCTCCTCTAGAACAGATGTAATTCATCCTGCTGTCAGTTCCTGCATTAAGTGTGTCCCTTGAACTTACTGCAGTAACTCTTTGTAGTTTTGTAACTTAAATCTTTTGCGGTAAGAGTACAATATATTGCCAGCAATTAATTGCTCAGTAACTTCACTTATGCATGCTTCACTAATTACTGTATCAGCATGATGTGTTCTAGGAATAGGCAGAGTGCTACTTTTTTTTTTCTTTTTTTTTCCTACAGCAACACAAGTTCTGTGCCATATCAAGGCAGCTGACAGAAATAGCAGTTCAGCTCTTCCTATGTACACAGCTGTCCTCACAAGCATGGCTTTGAGGGCTACTTGCTGTGGAGTTACCAGCAATAGCCAGAGTAGAAATGCAATACAGGTGGGAACTGTGCTGCCTTGGAAGGCACACAGCTGGTGCTGAGAGCCCAGCTGATCTTCAGGAAAGCTCCTTCAGTTGTGAAAGAGGGACAGGCTGGCCCTACCTGCTGCTGCAAGGTCCTGGGGTGTGGAGGAAGGGAGGAAGGGCAGTGCTGTTAATGGTGTTAAACAAGCTTTCCTTTGTGCTGTGCTGACTCCTAGTGCAGCAGTAGCTGTGAGTGTCACTCCTCCAACAAAAATATATTCACTGCTTTTATTGCTTGATGTACAGTTCTGCATTCTTTCCCACTTTACTCTCTGTCATGTCTTTGACAGCACATGCTGTGTTGTGGGCCCTAGTTCCTCAATTCAGCAGAAAGAAGGGAAGCTGATGGTGACCTGTGTGATTATGCAGAGCAGAAAGGAGCAGACTTGTCAGCTCTTCAAAGATATCTGGAGTGTGCGCTGCACAGCTTTTCCATGAAAAGGTGCTTTTTGCAGATGTTAGCTCTGGTAATATTGCACTCAGTGCATCTTAAAGATGTCAGATGTGCCAGGTTTCAGACAGCCTTCAGTACAGCTGTGTTTAGCATGCTGCTGGCACCGGGTGAGAATGAGTCATTTGGGAAGTGGCAATCAGCAAAAAGAGCAGAGCTTGGCATGGCCTCTTGGAGAAGGGGCTGTGAGCAGCCAGGAGTGAAGGATGGGGCTTTGTAAGACAGAACAGGTGGCACAGCGGAGGTCTGGAGGTGGTTCTTAACCCACAGTGAAAGAGGAAGCGTGCACTAAGAAGAAATACCCAGTCATTGAAGTACTATGATTTATGCTCCATAGGGCAGGTATGCAGAAATGTAGTTTTGAGGATCTTACAAATTCTGTTCATGTTCTCAGAAGATGCCTGGGAAAATGTGTGGACCAGATACGAGGAAAAAAAAACCAAACAGGAATTCCCATTCTTCTGTAGTCAGCATTTAGCTTAAGTACTTAAATGCTCCTAAAAATATATGAACTTCTGGCTTGTATAAGTACACGAGATGACAGATACAATGTCTTTTTATTTTTACAAAAAAAAAAAAAAAAAAACTGGTAAAAGATGATGTAAATAAAAGTGTAATGCGCCACTAAATGTAACCACTTATCCCCCTGTAAATACTTATTAAATAATTAAGAACACCAGCTACAGTACCACAAAACCATCAAAATAATTCCATTTTATCAGGGTCAGGAAAAAAATACAGTGATTATGGATGTGCCTTGACCGGTTACAGAGCTTGTTAGGATATTGTAACCACTGTCAGCAGCCCAACAGTGTGCACAGTGCCTTCAGTTAATGCGCTTCAGTACAATTAATTACATTTCTAGTGGGGCTGAATTCCCCCAGAAAGGCAGAGCTAAGAATTTCAGTTCTACATTCTAAACTCTGGAATTAGAGCCCATTAAAAAAAATCACAGTGGGTAAGAGATGTATATAAAAATACTGGGTGTTCCTTTCAAATCACAGGAATCGTGGGACTACATTCTTTTTTTTTTTTCTTCTTCTTTTTCATTTTTTTTATTTTTATTTTTTTACAAAACGCTGTTGGTTTCAACAGAATCCAGTTTGTTTTATGCTACAGACTTTGACACTGAACTAGAAGAATATTGCCTGTTTGCGTGGTTTGGGAGGCAATCCTTTTGTCTGTATAGTCCCAATTCCTTAGGCTTAACTTGAGCCATGTATGTGCATTCAGACTTTCTGTTTGAAGCCTGCAGGCTACTCAGACTGCAAGTCATGTAGGTGACTACCCATAGTGAGAACTCCCCTTCCCCTCAGCTTTATACACTAATGTCTTAACAGTGCATTGCACAAATTTACAAGAAAAATACTGGTTTTGCACTATACAGTTTCTAGAATATTTACAGAATAAAATAAGTTAACTTCTAATGAGAATTGCTGATGGGCAGCATATATCTTTAATATACATTTTAAAGTCTCTGCAGGCAGCTACTTTTTGGTTAGTTGTTATCAATATTTGTAACATAAGCACTGATCAGAGAACTGAGCAGCATTCCAATAAAGTTAACAGATATATTATTTCTTTTAGAAACACTGGGAAATCCCAGTTTAAAATATTATTAAATGTCCTAACATTTACACGCTATGAGGATTAGATCTAATAAAATAAAATTTCTTCAAAAATAATCTTGCAGCTCTCACAAGCATGCTCTGAGACCTCATTTAACAATCATCCATACCTCCAAATAACTGTCACGTAGCCATACATACCAACTCACACACATCGTTTCCTCGTTACGGACAACAAAATAAAACACTGAGAAGTCAATGGTTTTTGCAGTCAGAAGCCCTCCTGCTCATATTCGACCGCACACTCTCCACGATGCTGCAAAGTGTCTCATTAGGTATCAGTTGATGATTATATCTACTGCTGCTGGAAAGCCAGGGAGCATTGCAGGTCTTCAGCCAAAATAAACCAGCCTTGATTTTAGCCTCATCCCACCTGCAGTATTGATTCAACATTTAGAGGCTGTTACTGCAAACACCATCTATAGTTCTGTTACAACAGAAAATAATGCATATGTATGCATTACATTTAAGCCCTTTTCCTTTCATGTAGGTTTTATACATACATTTAATTAAAAAAATACTACTGCCACACAGCTACTGTGTAGAAAGAGCAGTTAAGTAAGATGTTAACTTCCATTTTCAGATTCTTTACTTCTGAAGAACTAAATTCCAGCTGTGATGAAAGTGGGTCATTTGTCAGGATTGCTGCAGTTTCTTTTCTGTGTTCTTTGCTTTTGTTTTAAATGAAAGGTGCTCAGTAATAGTCAGAAGCATCTTCAGTATCAGTTCTCTTCTAAATGACAGCTGTTCAGAATCCAGTGCTCACAAGACTGACTCCTGGTTTGATTTTCCCTAGAAGGTGATAGGATTGCACCATGCGTAGAGACTCCCGAATTTCTAGATTAAGTTCCATCAGCTTTGAGCTGGCCTCAGACATATCCTGGTTGGAGCCCACTACTGCAAAGCTCCCAGTCTGACCAAGTGTCTGATGACGGAAATATATATGCAGCAGTGTTTGGATGGGGTCATCTTCTGAACTGCCAAAGATGTCGTGGGGCCAAATGGATCTGTGGACACAATTTGTATTTAAACATTAAAAAAAAAAAAAAGTAATTAAGTATTCTTAAAATGGGGATCTGAACAGAAGATGTGGAGATGCAAGAGGAATGTTTTTTCTGTAGTCCTTATAGTGAACAGTGTGATTTTTCACAAAGCCAAATTCTGAAGAACAAGTATTCCTACAATTGCCTTTTTTTAAATCAAAAAATGCCAATGAACATGCAATAATTAATCACCCATGCTTGTCTTTTGCAGTGAGAGTATCTAGCAATACCTGAAAAAATTGGAATAGTGCCTGTCCCTGTCTTTAAAACAGCCCATTAGCAAATTCTGGCCTGAAAGCATAATCCTTATGCACACACCTGAAAGCCTTGACCTGTGCTACAGCTGACACAAACTCCTTGCTTCTCAGGGCTTCAATGAGGGAGTGAATCGCTGTTTCTGTGCTAGCTTGGGAAGCTTCTGCAATTTCAATTTCTTCGATACCACTGTCAGATGCAGCCTCAGCCTCTTTCAGACAGCTCTCCAAAAGAGCAAGTTCCTCAGACATGTTTATGACCTAAAAGAAATACAACAGTAAGCTTTTCTCGTTTAAATATATCTTTAGCTAAATTAAGCTTCAGCTGGTCACACACATTTTTCCTCCTTGGTACAATCCTAAGTAAGATACAGAAAAAGTAATCCAACTATTTGCTTCAGTTCCTTATACATACAGCCAGCTTAATGGCCCAAGTATATCAGGTGTTTCAGCTTTCCCTGATGAAATTTCCATCTTTGTCAGTTCTTTAAAATTTGTTCCAAAAAGTACCTTTTTCTTCTCACATCACTTAAGAACAATTAAGTTGATATGAAGCATTAAACGCTTTGGAAAGTACAACAGGAGTTGTGTTGTTACAATGACAACCTCAACACAAAGAAAAAATCTCTAAGAACTCACAGCCCAGCAGAATAACTAATTCAGATAATGTATATAATAATCTTTTGCTTTAGCTCCAGCATATAAGTGAAAGACAAAAGCATGCTCAAAACAGGATTCTGCAGCTGACTTCAGAACTCAGGCTGGTGTGAGGCTGACCTTCCGTGACGTTCTTCATACAAAACAAACTCACTCATTTGCAGCCCCAACAAAAATCTGGGGATCTAAGTAACACGCATCATTTTTTTCCTAAACCAAAGGCTTCCACTCCTCTTCTTTGTTTTCCTCTCCACTACATCAAGCAATACTTTTTTCTTTTAAAATGCTTCCTCTGTTGCATTACAGTCCCGTGGGAAAACGTTGAGAAGATTATTAACATTATTAACAGTGTAACTCATTCAGATAAACTCGATTAAGATCCACGTGTGCCACGTGTGCACAGCTGAATGACGCATTTTGCTTCTAAAGTTAGTACACCTCAGCCACAAGACACCCAGCATGCATGACTAACTACACACAGGTTGGGACTAGGGTTGCAGTGAAACTGAATGGCAGGTGGCATGATGCAGTTCAGTGATTGACTGGTAGTGAGTCACTGTGTTCCTAACAGGAAGCACTGGGGTGATGGAAAGGGGCTTCATCACAGAACTCTGCTGGTTGAATTTGTTGTAGCTTGATTAGCAAACGCCAAGAGTGCTACTGAAATATTTCAAGTCCTCATCGCTGGACTCCCTGCCCTCCTGTGTAAGAGCTTTCAAGTTGTACAAAAATCAATGCTGATTATTGCACATCTCAGAAAATTCCTGCAAGTTCTACTTAGATCTTTCAGTAATTAGCTATAGAGTAGCAGGGTACCCTCCTGCAGTTTTTAAAAAGATGTCCTGCTGAAAAACACGTTACCAAAATGTGTTCAAAGTGATTTGGCTTTAAAATGTCAACAGCAAGTAGCTAAATGGCATGATTTTCATTACCTCTGCTTCTTTTTTGATTGTGTTTACTTGGCTGATAAGTTTGCAGTAGGCTTGGAACAGAAGCAACAACTGGAAATGTAATTTGTACAGCCTCCGACATAACTCCAGTTCCTACAAATGTAAACAACGTCATTAGATTCACAAAGTGCTGAACATCTACTATCCAATACAAGAAACATGACAGCTTCAATACAGAATGTGCAAAAAGTAAAAGTAGTTATTTGGTTACTGTTATGAAAATGCCAAAAAGATTTGCAAGCTAGTGCAGCAAGAAGCTAATGAAAAGCAAATGAAAGCTTCATTCAGTTCTATATTTATAGGTAGACTCTCACACAGGTTAAGAGTTCAAATTTTAATAAGAAGTTACATTTCCAAATGGTAGGAAACAAAGGGATTCAAAATACATTTTAAAATGTCACATTCCCAGACAGAATATCATAGATTGTTTACTTGATATTAATACTGCTTTGAGTTCAAGAACTAATACAAAAAAAAAATACTGTTGTGATTGCTAAGTACACCATCTTTCATAACCACTAATATGAATATGTAAACATAGTATATAACCTGGTCTTTAGCTCATAACTGCCTGATTGAATAAGAGGAAAATAATTCCATTCTTGAATGTAAGAATAATGTTTCCTTTGTGAAAGGTAGCTCTGTTTCCATTTTAGAAAATACCACGTGACATAATCTTAAAGAAATTTAAACAGCAGCATTAACTTGTGCACTGTCTTGTTTCAATTTTTATGCTTCTGGAACTGTTTGAGGTGCAGACAGTGCTAATACTGCTTTACATAAAGACATAAGAGCTAATTCTAATGGAATAATCTTCTATAAGGTTCTACTTACTACAGGATTCTGTTATCTACAGAGAACCAACAGTTCACTGGGTTAGATGATGCAGAAATGAAGCACACAGCATTTTTGTAATAGTCTATGACAGGACACCACTATGTCACAAATGGATGAGACAAATGGAGACCAGCTCGTTGACTGGCATGGTTAAATATTCGATAAATCAAGAACCATCACTTACTGCTAGAATTTCCATTTGCTAAGCAAGAAGATGAGCAGGTCACAAAAATACAAAGAAAGAAAAAAGATCAAGAATTAGTGCAGGAAATCATCTGAATTAGGGTAAAAGATGTCCCAGGTAAAATGGAGAATGAAACACAAGTAACATGCTCCAAATATACTCTGAATGGAAAAAAAAAATTCACAGACTGAAGTTGAATTGCTACGCACTTGCTGTTGTAATTATCAATATAATCAGTGACTTTATTGGACAAACATGAGTACATGAGTAACATATTTCACCTTACAACCCTGCCTGGTCTTTACATATTGTATGATCTTTAAGGTATGCAAAATTAGAAATTCACAAGCAGGTCTGAACATCTGTGTAACCTGTACAATGCTTCTTACTTTTCTGCTGAAGCACAGGTAATTCTTTTTAAAATTTGAGGTGCATGTGGATTCTGAACTTTTTAAGAATTTGTGCTAGGAAATTCTTTCTGCTAAACTCAGTCCTCAGGTTCTCAACACCTCACTGTGACAGTTTTGTGATTCAGTTGCTTTTTTTTTTTTTTTTTCCCTCCCAACAATGTTTGAAAGAGAGAAAAAAAAAAAACAACAAATACATTCCTTAGACAAAGTAAGAAACTTCTGTGCTTTGTAAAGCACTGTGCTGATGACAATTAAGCCATGTTCAGAGGACACATGGATGAAGATGGAGCCAGCATCTGATTCTAAGAGGCAGGAGCAGTGAAGAGTTATAAGCACACAGCTAATTACCAGGTGTGTAATAAGTTATGCACCGCATGCTTAATGGACTGTAAACATTGTGAGGTTTTGTAGTGCACTTGGTGCTGTTACACACATAGCACAGTTATATAAGCAAAAGCTTCCAATGCACCAAACATCTTGAACTGCCCACTTTGAGAAGAATTATTCCAATGGAACACAGATTCAGATTTTGAGAAATGGCAGAGTCAGCTTATTTAAGAATCAGTCATTAAGTCCCTGTGTTCTTGTCTGCTTGGCAAGACCATCTTGATTTTCTCACTATTCCATAGCTGTATTGATCACAGTGCTTAAAATTGATAAGAAGTGGAAGCAGCCCTGCAGCCTTGTGTCTCTGCACAGGACAGTACTCAGGTCTTTTTAGCATTAACCAGTTGACTGGATAGAGTTAGCAGTTTACACTCCACTCACTTTTAGAAAAATGATCTTCTGTATCTCCATTCCATCAAGCCACTATAAGCTTCAGTGAGTAAATATGTAACTTATGTAAACTGTGTATGTTTATGAAGCAAAATAACAAGATTCATCATCCTCAATGGATACTACACCTTAAAATGATTTTAGCTGAGCCTGCAGTGCAAGGAATACATACACACATACACACAAAAAGCTTCCAGCCTGCTTTGTAAGCCAGAACTGAAACAACAACCAGAGCAGGTCTCCTCAAACAATCATTAAGAACTGGCTGCACGGCTCCTGTTCTGAGATTGTCTTCAAACACAGCTGAACTGGAAAAGAACAAATAAAACTGCCTTGCTCTGACTGATGCATTCTCTCCGTACAAGTTAAATGGAAGTCTGTGTGCTGCTTTCCCAACATTTCTTAGTTTGTCTAGCTGTATAATGGCAATAGTAATATTTACCTTCATGGTAGTGTCCAAACAGTTTCTTAGTGTACATAAAGCAACATTCCAAAAATGGACTGAAATATACAGACACTGTTTTTTAAATCGATACACAGAGCATTCAGTGTGCTGTAGTACTGTGTTGTTACATAGTGCCAGTCACTACACGAAGAAGTGAACCACGTGTGAAATATACCAGATGTTGTGCTTGTAGGCAAAGCAAAAAGCCTCTCAAGTGGTAGCGAGTGTGTGAATAATTATATTTTGCTTTAACCACGTTAAATGTCTTTAAAATACTCGACCTCAGTGTGGTAATACAAACACATTTCTGTACTCTAAAAAATTCATATACATTTTGTGACTGGATTTAAACAAATTTTATATAAAGTATATATGAGACTAAATGTAAACTAAGGAAGAAGCAGTTCACGCACACAGTGGAAATTTCTGTTGCTAAACACCACATTTTCAGCAGCAGAAAGATTACCAAGTATATCAAGGAAATAAGAGTTCCAACTGAACTGCAGTCCTAGTCCACTTTGGAAAAAGCTCTCACTCGCTTTAGCAATTAGTAATATTAAACAAAAACACTGTCATGCAAGTACATACAGAATATCAAACTGATCTTAATAGGTTACTTCACCTGTTGTTATTAGATGATAGTTTGACAAAAGAGTTTCATTACATTTTTGCCATTGTATTATATTGTTCCATCCCACCCAAATGGTGGCTCTGAAAAGGTCATACATATTTATATAACATTAATTATATTAAATTCAGTTGAGATTTTTGGCCAGACAGTTTATCTGAGCATACAAGCAGAATGCTGATCTTTCTTCTTCTAGAAAAGAAGAAAGCTGCACAGAAGTGGACTTACTGGTACAAAGATGGTATCTAGTCTGCTTATCTACTCAGTGTTATTAAGCCTAGAACCCAGGACTGGTTGCCAGCTTTTATTAAAAAAAAGCCCATTTTATTAGACCACTGCTTCATAAGAAACTGCGTTTCCAGAAGATTGCATGATAACTGAAATGAAAAGCTTTTCATATGTTTTTAATCTCTCTTGCAAATATTGGAATTTTTGTCCAACAGATCTGCTTTTAAATCTCATATCCAGAGACTTACAAATGAGATGTACCTACCTGGGCATCTGTGTTAGTGCCATGAATGCCATCATCAGTACCAAATGTTCTTTTGCAGTCAGCTAGCCACTGAAAAATAAATACAAACAAGATTAAACATCATTTGAAGTACAGCAAACTGAAAACTGTAGTAAAACTGCTTAAGACATCTCAGTACATCTTTTACATTCTTAGACTATGTAAGAAATCGTGATATGAAATCAGTTTTTATTAGTGTTGTTTTCACTACTGATTTCTGCCATGAAGTATAGCTTTGCAGTTTTTATTGCATCCTTTTTGTTGCAGATTTAATGTAGCTTCATTCTCCTAGATGGAGATAGCACACTTCAGTCCAAATACTAACATGACTGAACTTGGGTATTGTTACAGGGAGACATAAGGGGAGGGGGAAGAAAAATGACATTCATTAAATGAGTTCATATTTTCTCTTCACTTTCTGCACACCAACATGATTTCTCAGCACTTCAAACCTACCAATCATGCAAATTATAGAAGAAGGGCAAGTCTGTTTTACTTCAGCAACAGCAGTTGCTCCTGTGTAACAAGATGTATGTGCAGATTTACTGGGAGAAACAAAAAAATCCAAAATCTTCAGTAGGAATTCAGTATCACCTCTGGTTCATACAAGCCAGAGAGATGAAGCATGCTCACATTACACCATGCAAACACAGATTCCACCCTCTTCCATAATACAGCACTGTATTTAACTCCAGTTTCTGTAGTGCATAACAAATTTATTATTTTCAGTGGGTAATCTCTTTCTTTAACCCTTAAAAAAGCGAGGAAATTTTAAAGTATTAATATCAAGCATTTGTGGAATCAAATACACTCTTTTTGGATAATGTGACCTGGTGATCTCATCTATGGAATGCTCAGCATATTCCTCGGTACAGTGAAATCAGCAGCAAGCATGAGGTAATTTGGGTATTACTGAAATAGCAACACGTCATGTTGAGATGCAGAGTGCAGATTATCTCCAGAAATGAAGAACAGGTTCTGTACATCCATGGAGGAATAAATACAGCATACCGACCGCTTTATATCATAAGTCTCACAGGAAGTCTCTGTAACCTTTTCCTAACCTTTGTCTGATGCAAGAAGAAGAAAAATGTGATTTCCCATCTGCTCAATTTAATAAAGGTTACTTAGTGAATTAACCAGGCCTGTGTGCTTATCAAGAGGAGAAATGGAATTCTCTAAACACTGTGGTGTCAGCTTCAATTAGTGACATGGATACCGACATACACAGCAAATCTAATTTTTCTTCTTATCTGACAGCATTCATCGGTAATAATGGAATAGGTTTGCACTGACATGAACACCAACAAAAACTGGAAGCCAGCAGTTGTTTTCACATGCTTTCCTTTAAGAATTTCTTTAAATCTTAAACCAGTTTGAATAAAGGGCATGCCTAGAACTTTATGGAATACATTTAACATCATATTTTACATTACACGTGCCTGATTTCAGTATCTCAGTCCCTAATATATAAGGGAAGTCACAAACAGCATCCTTGCAAGAGAACAGAATAGTAACTCCAAAAGATTGACAAACTTAATTAATTACAATTTTTACAAAGAATATATGTTCAAGTCTGCAGAAAGGCCTAAACTTTCTCTTTGAGAACAGCAAAAGGTTCTGTAATAAAATACTCATATGTTTATCTTACAACAATTTGCTCTTCCTTAGGTATCTCCTACAAAGATGTGGGTGAAAAATGTAAGACAGGGAAGTTTGTGATTGCCCTTGGTCACAGTATAGGTTGGTTTGCCAGATGACCCTAAAACAGACATCCCCCAAAAATCCTACAGTACAGATACCTTTCTTCTGTCTCATTTCAGTGCAGAGTTTCAAGCAACTGCAACCCTGTTTTGAATTGGATTCACATGAATGGAAATGCTAATGCTGTACATAGCATTGATAGCAAGAAACAGCATCTGTTTATTTGGGTAAATTCTAAGTAACAATTTTTCATTGAGGATAATGTACAGATTTTTCCAGTGGTTAATTCTAGAGGATACTAGAAGTGAATTGTATTTGCTGAAGTATTCGTTAATTTGTATTTACTTGATTAGACAATATCCTAATTAACTCAGTTTGATCATTTTCTGCATGTTTCTAAGAAAAAAGTGAGAATCTGCAACATGCTCATTATGTATTTTACTTTCAGACTTCAGAGGATACATGTAAGTATTGCTTGCAATAACAGAAAAAAAGATTTGACTTCAAGAAGTTTATTTCTGCCATTCGCTATATTCTGTTCAGTAGCATAGAGGAAACAAATGAAATTTATTCTAAATTAGATTCTTAAGTCTGCTTATAGTGTGCAATACAAAAATGGAGAACTGAGACCAGAAGAAATAAATCTTCCTTGGTACCTCTTAATTCTCTTTATGAATTATTAAAGAAAAATAAAAGCTGTCAAGATGCTCTCAGTTATTTCACAGTTCCATTGATCCAGGGAAACCTTTTTCCTGCTCCAGTCATTCACAAACGCTATGGCAGAAGACAGGCTGACCACAGAAATGTTACTAGACACCCTTCTGACAGCTTCACTACAGGAAAAAAAACCAACACCCTTTTACTACGATGTAACAAAAAGAGACCACCAAACAAATATCCAAAGTAAAATAATAAGGCAAACAAGGTTATAATATCCAGCACGGATTCATATCTGTATGACAAGTCACAGAGGAAAACTAGTTGAAAAGAAGTTAAGCAAGTTCTTGCCATTTGAAAGGGATACAATTTTATAAACCAAACAACACTGTATCTTACTGCTATGACAAACTGGACTAAATGAGGAGTACGTACAAAGTGAATCCCCTATTCTTGGATGGTTACTACTCAAAGCATATCCACACACCCCAGCACTCTCTCTACTCTGCCTCAATTTCTTGTCTGACCCTGGGGAGAATCAGTTATTCTCTCTGTGCCCCAGTTTTGCTCTCTAAAATGAAGAATAAAATACACAGTTTTCTTACAGTACTGATGATAGCATTATGCACTGGAGATTGTCAGACATTAAGTATCATTACCAACAATAAGGTAATGCTGGTCATTAGATGAGTGCTTTGTTTCTGATTAAGACTAAATGACAAGATGTATTTTATTATATTAGACCTCATGAATTAATTTCCAAACAAATTGTTAATAGCTACACAGCAGGACAAAAAATTCAGCATCTCTTCTGCAGAAATACTGGTTTTCATCCTAAAAATAGTTTACCTACAGTGCAGTGTGTTTCAGCCTTGATTTTGAGGAAACCTCATTTCCACTGAAAAGTGGGTGGCTATTCTAGTAAACAAATCAGCTGTCAGCAAATTGTGCAATGCAGGGGCCATCATTTCTTAATAAACTCAGTGCAACAGAGAAAGAGGAAAACTTGTCCTCTGCCAAGATACCATAGATTGAATTCCGGCTCTGTTTCACATCGCTCAAATTTGTCTGTGTGGCCACAGCCACTGCCTGACAGGCTGCTAGCATCAGTAATACGTTCCTTCAAATGTATGTTTAACTCTCTTAAGGATCCTTTCTCTGTACAGAGAAAGCCTCGTATATTTGATTTGACATACAAAACACACTCACCTGTTCTGCAGCCTCTCTTTTGACATTATAAGTATCCAAATGTTCTTGGAGTTCTAAAACACTGAATTTCAATGTTTCCAGCAGGCCACAAGACATTAGCTGAAAGATAAAAAGAGTCAGGTAGTATCCAACCATAATCTACATAGTCCAGTATATTAGTGATTACGTAACACGAAATTTCAAGGCCATATTTGAAAAAACAATCAAATTAAAAACAGCTATGTGCACATGAATCATGACACCTCTGAATTAATAAATTAACACAGAACTGGATCAGCTCAGACAGCAAGCTTTCAATTCCAAAATAAGGGCAGCACCTACTCAACAGATGAATGAGAGACTCCAAAGGGACTTCTAGATCTCTCAAAAATAAGAGTAATATTTCATGTACACACAGCTAGTATAAGTAAAATACCCTGCAACTGGATAAAAGGTACTTCTGGACTAGGCTTGTAGCAACCTAGGAATGTCCAGTGAGGGTTACTTCCTCTTCTCAATATACAAGCTATGCAACCAACAAAGGCTTTGGTCTGGTTCCATGCAGGAATTGTCAAAGCAGGAAGTGTTGGATATTTAAAGAACTTTCTACCATTTTCCCCTTTTCAAAAGGGTTTCAAGATCTTCTTCCATCAGAGGCTGCTACTTCAGCTTTGATCCAGACCATTTTTCCTTGGAGATGTATCTGCACTCAGGTTTTTTTTCCAGATGAAACCTCCTCTTACCAATTTCTGCGATAACCATGCCTCTGACATGATTCTTTGCCCTTCACACCAGCCACCCCCTGCAAACATTAAGAGCGCTGCACTTATCTCTAATCTCTGTTACCCGGCACCTCTTCGTCATCTTGCAAGTGCATGTGCAAAGCTGTGATCTCAAAACTGTGTGGCATAGGGAATGACAGTGACTGAGTATCCCAGTTACTCAGGCACGTGTGGGAATGATTTGAAATCAAATTCGAATCAAATGTCCATCTTGCATGCACGCGTACACACCAGAGAGCCAAAGATTTGTGTGCTAATGTTACTTCAGAGCAGCCATTCTTTCCTAGTGAAAACTAATCTGATTTACAACTAGGTCCACTTCCATTAAATTATTTGGGATGAGAAAATTTATCTGTACAATAATATTTACCAGTATATCAACACCGTATGTACACGTGCACGAATACAGATGCACTGATACATTCGCATATACTGCTATATATGTATCTATTCTTTTACACATGGCATTATATATATAAATGCATAGATACATAAATCTATGTACATTTACACACTCCTATTGTTCTAACTGGTATAGCTCTTATTGTGGCCTCTTATCCAAAATAAATGTCGTTTTTTGAGTAGTTTATACTGCTTTTCAAGTGATGTAAGTTAAACAAAAACCATTATACATGGTTCCCTTGAAACTGTCCATATCATGCTTTTTTAGTTCCCATATTCCAAAGCAGGAGCGAAAGAGCAGAGATGCCCCTCAGCAACAAGGAAAAAAGCAGGTCAGGAAGAGGGCCTCATACTGGGTCATGCCAAAGTCCAATCCATCTCAGTTTCCCATCTGATATCACTTAAGGAAAGGCAAAACAGGACAAATACACGGAGATCTATTTGCTTTTTTGTTCCTGAATGCACTCTTACACTGTGTTGCTTCGCATATGAAAAATCTATTCAGGGGTATTTCTTTCATGAACGTTTAGTTGCTTTCCGAAAACATGAACACTAATTGTGAAAAGTATGGAGTTAACAGCTTGATGATATATCATACAAAGGATCACCTCTCTTTGGTCCCGTATATTTTTTAAGTCACTATTAGCTTAATTCAAATCTCTTTAATGCCAAATCAGACAAAAATGCAATAACTCCTCTTTCTTTATCGTGATACTGAAAATTTCTGTACAGCTAACAGCTATCTCCCAAATATTTGAAAAATCTTAGTTTGCATTCTCATGTCTTATATGAAAGCCATTCCACACATCTCATACTCCCTGTTGCTTCTTTTGGAACTATTTCGAGTTCAATTGTATATACTTTGAGAGCAGTGGACCAGAACTACCCACAGTTCACAATGTAGGTCTATTGAGTATATGTATGTTAGCTTAATGATGCATTCAGATTTTGCTCTCTCTTTTCATAATTACTCTAGCAGTTCTGCTTATTTTTTTTTACTGCCCCTAAGCACTGAGTCAATTTCTCACATCAATATTTATTATAACCTAAAATTTCAACTTGCACAACAACAAACAATTCAAGCCCTTCATTATACATTTCTTGCTTTAGCTTTTTTCATGCATGATAGACTAAATACATAGACAATAAATAATTTTAAAAAGCAAAAATGTAAGCGGCCTTCTTTTTCCTTCAGGTCTTTCTCCAAAGACTACAGAATAAATATGAACCAGCGAGGAAGTTACAGGACAGCAAGGGAATCTAAGTGATATCTGATAAGTTCACTCACTGTTAAAATTGGCTTTTTTTTTTTTTTTTTTTTTGAGAAGATGCTTTTCATACTTGTGTTTTCAAAAGTTTATGATTTATAGTAGTCACCTCACATTTTATTTTATATTTTATAATTCCTTTTTAATTTCATTTGTAATAAAGCTTTTTTTAAGCATCTCATAATTCTCAGGTGATATTTCAATTAGTGACACGAGCACAATCTTTGAAAAGGGAAAAATCAACACTTTTTTTTTTTGAAACCTTTGAAAGCCTTCCTCAAGCACTGCTATTTGCCAACTGTTTAATCATCATTTTGTATCTCACATAAAAATGTGTAAGTAAAGTTCTACTTCAGCATTAAATGTAAAAGATTTTTACCGTTTCTGCATCCACAAAGACTGTTGGGCATTCTGAACATAACATCATCACTTCCAGGGAACTCTTAAATTTCTTTCCAATGCGCTGTAGACTTTCTCCAAGAAAGCTGACTGAGTCATTTGTTATAGCTACAAACTTTCTTTGAATGGTCTAGAAAGTAAATCAGGAAAAAAAAAAATGTATTTCAAAATCCCTCCTGGTGTTTTAGTTTAAAAATTTCAGGGCAAATTTCCATTGTAACAGCATAGATTTTTTTATTAAATTAGAAATTAATACATAATTTGTATGCTTATTTAAAACTATCTCCAAAAAGGTAAGAAATAATTAAGTGAAAGAAAACAGCATGCAACTATGAAGACGATACTTCCTTTCATATCTGGGCCTTTACAATCAGGATGTCCAAATGACTGTGCTATACAGATTCCACTCATTTTCAACTGTTCGTGTTACAGAAAGCTACATACAGAAATTTATGAGTCAGGATAAGCCTGTATAGTATTTCTTGTGTCCAGAATTGCCACCCGCAGGATTTGTCGCCTTCAAAAATCTGTCCTACATGTATTATTACGTAGACTATACCTTAGTGTAATCTGATTCTATGCCATATACTATTTCATAAATTCTAGACAGTTACGTGTACAATGAAACTATATGAAGATGTTTATGGCTGCAAAATGGAACACAGAAGTCACAATGGAAAGGTCCAGACAAACAAGGTCTCCAAGGTCTCATCTAACTATTTTAACTCTTCCCCGTGTCCAGTAACAATTTGTCAGGAAAACATCTTTACCCAGACTTGAGCCCAGGGCAGCTACTGCCTATTCTTCCAGGGAATTTGCTGTTCCAGCTTACTGAAGGCTACCACTGAAATCTTTTAAGGCTTTCTCTTCCTTCTAGTGCCTTCTTTAATGAGCATAGGAGAGTATCAATTGCTGTCTGTGTAACACTCCCTTTTAGCCACTTTCAAAAAATGCATGTATTACACAGATAAACTAAAGCTCTGATGTCTTCCAAAGCAAGAGAACAACAATCTAAAGCAAATATAGCAAAATGCATATTTCTATTAAAAAGTGAAGATGGGCATGGATGCACAAACAAGTTATTCTGTGAATGAGGTAGGGTATGAATTCTTTACAATTTAATTGCTTCATAGTACTAACCCTAAACCTGCCCGCCTGGGATAAGAGGGTACTATGGTAGCATGATAGAAAAAAAATAAAAATGATCCTTCCACTGAGAAGCTTATTACAGCATACGAAACAGCAGGGCAAATCAGCTTTGGAGAAATAAGAAAGGGTTGGAGTCAGAAGGTCTTGGTTTGTAATACTGTATCTGCTATTAGCTCACTTGGAACGTTCTATAAATAAAATGGAATAATTATACTCCTTCTATCCCATAAGAAGTTGCCAAGAATAATATATGTCCACATGGTACTGCTTAGAAAACACGAAAAACACATTCCCTAAATACAGGGAAGAAGCAGCTAGAAAAATTAGGCCACAGGCATGTCATGTTGGATGCCACATCTATGAGGTAAATATAACTTCAGAAACATCCAGCTTTAACAGATCTCCTGGTGTTTCAATTAAAAAAACCCACAATTTCTCACAAGACAGATGAAAGATAATTTCATTAGTGTTTTTCATGCTGCGAACCCATCATAATGAAATCCATAGAAATCCCAGGAGGAAATCATTAATTCTGTAATCAGAACAGAGCTTGGGTGATGTTCAGGAAAAAAAAATAAAAAAGAAAGAAACACAACCTGAACTAAAAGCTTACAAGAAATACCAAATAGCTTTCCCCCCCATCCCCTCCCTTCCACTGAGCAGGATCTCTCTCTCAGAGACAATGGATGCAGGTATTCCATGGAAAAGCAGTGAATGAACATACACCATTCTTTCACCAACATAGTTTTGTTTTCTGTTACGGGGTTCTTTTGGTCTGCTTTTGATTTGCTTTCTAAGGCTTTTTGCTACCAGAACCCTACAGCTACGTAGGGAAAGAATAATTTTAAAAGCAGAAGGAATGGATATCAGACAAACAGCCACGCAATGGCCATTCACTGACCTGAAACAATCTTGAGAAGACATGAAATGTATACACAGCACATGAACCATCTGTATCAGACAGCATTTGATTGACATGGCAACGCCAGGCTTCCTCCTCATCATCATATGCCACTGGTTGGAAAGCTGCCAATATGGCAGAAAGAAATGGTGAAGGAGGTGGGGAGGTTTGTACTTCCGGGAAGCCATCCTGTTCTTCTTCATCTTGGCTGTGAACAACAGACAAAACAAGTTAATTTTCAGGGAAAAATCTTTGATTTTGGTAATAAAACAATTAAGGATTGTATTTTAAAAAATTACTTATTAATCAACTAAGCTTACTATGAACCAAAACAAACAAAAAAAACCTCAAAATTTTTTCTACTACCATATTAAAACGTTGCTCATAAACTCAAATATCTCCAAAGTGTACTAAACCATGCTGTTTCTCTGCACATCTACAAACTGTTATCTGTAGGTTATAAATAGTTCTATACAGCACTATAAATAAACACATATCACTCAGAAACTGACATTTCTTTCATGCCCTCTATAACTGAACTAACATTCAATTCTTCCAATTTTTATTCATCTAAACATACAGCATCTATAACAAAAATTCTAGCTTTCAATAGAAGAAAGGCTCATCTGGCAGTTTAATAATATCTTAAAACTGTCTTAAGTAGTACCAGTGAGATGGATGGGAAGATGGAGATGGGAACACTTCCATTTTTATGAGCAATCAATTTAATAGGCTTTTGTCTGAAGAGCATTCTGTAGTCATATTTTCCATTAGGCACTAGACCACCAATAAAAATATCAAACTATCAATTAATCAATGTTACTAATTACAACCATTTAGTTGTGTTTATTACTCGTAATATAGAAAATTTTAACGTTTCTTTTATTCAAGAATTCTTTTCTTGAACAGAACATCTTTTCATGCCTGTTGCTTTCCTGTACCAAAAAATACCTGCTTCTCTCTCAGAGAGAAAAATTTCTCTCATCAGAAGCATCTGAGAGAAGTACTGAGCTTATTTGCTAAACAGGCATAAACCATTATTTCAGATATGAAAACATCATTTTAAATGCCTGTACTGTGGGATTAACAAAAGAAACTATGTCATAAGAAAGACTGCATTGGTTCATGTATTGATGTAATTTCTTTTAGTTACAACCAATATTAATCTGACCTAGACAAACCAGAGAAGTCAGCTTCTTCTTCTTCACATCTCTCATCCAGTTCTTTCAAAGCAAGAGTGACATCCTCTTCACAGACAGATTCACAGTAGCTCTCTGGAGCTGCAGGCTCTGCCAGTTCTGGGGTCTCTTCCAACTCAAGAGCTTCATGACAGACCAGACAGTCTTGTTGTTCTTGTAGTAGATACAACCCAGTGTCTTCACTAGCAGTGCTGACCTGTTCATCCCTTACTGCTGAACTGCCTTCCTGTGAATCAAACATACTTTTATGACCTTTTTTTGTCAAAGCTTAGGCAATCTTATCAGCTTTTTATTACGGTCAAGTAACAGCTTGCTTTAAAAAAAAAAAAAAAAAGCACTTAACACAGGTTCATTTGTACTTGAAACATTCAGCTCTCTGCATTGTTCAGTTTTACTTGAGCAGAGACGGGCAGTCTTTTTAACTCTTGTGGCATGGTTAAGGTGACTTCAAAGGCTTAACTCTGAACCTCTGAATGAAGATTTTTGACCAGTGGCTTGTACAAAGAGCTGATCGTTAATCTCAGGTAGGTATTATCAGACTGACCCTTACTCCCTTCTCTCTTCTTCTATTAGCATCATTATATTCATTAAAATCACTATATTGAATTTAGTTGATTTATGATTAACCCATTTGAAAGCTTTTACTTGATTTTTCCGTGGAATAAAATATAGTATCACCCTGCTACTGCTTTTTCCTAGAGGCAGTAATTATCACACATCATTAATATTTGTGACATTATGTGCTGTTTTATCTCTACTTGGCAGCCCAGAACCAGTCAACAAACTTTTGGGCAGCCTCTAAGCATGCACATCACTTCACAGCTTTCATCATCCTAAACAAATCTTGGACAAATAACTAACTACAGACATACTATAGACAATTCAACTTTAAACAGAGCTACGTAATTTTCTTTCATGGTGGTCCTAATGTTATCTCACCTTAACTGTGGTATTTCTACATGTGACACTGCTGCCCTTTGGCACAGCTAGTGACCTCGTTTCTAATGACTCTTTTTTACACTTTGAATCTTGAGCTTTATGGCACAGAACAGCCATTTTGTCACACCATGCAGCACATGGGAACACCAGGCATTTTTACAACAGCACAGCAAAAACTTGGTGGTCCATTTCTGTTATAGACAATAGCATATTACTGAAGGTCAGCGGGTGATAAAGTTTCTCAACTGCACAGAACCTAAGGAAAATTACTTCATATAAATAATTCCTCTGTAAATCCACAATGTAGGTGAATAGAGTATCATTGTACTAAGAAAATTCCACCTACTTCGTCTTGCAAAGCTTATCGTTCAAAACTGAAATGTTCTTGTAAGCTAGACCATAAATTACAAATTGGAACATGAAATGCTTTGTCTTTTTTGCAGGTATATTATTACTGGGAATTCATCAAAGACATTTAAACAAATTATTTACTTAACTCTTTGGCATCCCTATGAGAAACAAGGAACTCAGCTGCATCCAATCAGCACAAACACGCTTTCTCACTCTGCTGAAGACATCTCTCTCTTTTAGCCAAACTAGACAGATACCTAATACTTATTGTGAGGTAAATTGGAATGTTTGAACTGCGTCTGATGAAAATGTATACGTTTGACTGAATCCCATATTCTAACAAGCATAAAATAAGCTTGGATCACATCACATTTAGAAATTACATTTATATGCAATTGCAGTCTATATTTTTCCCTTAAGCACAGCACCAGTTTTGCCATCAATCTGTATGTACAGCTGAGCCCCTTCCCAAAAACAGCTTCACACAGAAGCCAACCACTTATTATGGTCTAAACCTCTTCATCAAATACTATCAGCCATATAAGGTCCAAGAACAAACTCAAAATACCACATGAAGTTTTAATTTTCTCTTGGGGAGTCTAGCACCTTTAAAATGTGAGACTTAAAGTTTTAAAAGACAACTAAAAAAATATAATTATTTTAATTGAAACTTCAAGGGAAGGACTGACTTAGAAAGTTCATTTTGAAGGTCTACAAAGAGTATTGGCAAAAAAACCCCTAAATTTATACAATGCCGTACATGAAGCACAATGCTACCACATTCAGTTTTAACAATAATTAATAGAAATAGGGACTATATTAACTAACTGTGCACTGTGATGTAAATACATAGTGTTACTTCTACATGGGAAAGTGCAATAAAGTCTTCAGTTACAGACCTATATCTTGGTTGATAAATGTACATTTCCGCATCAAGGGCATATATCTCTCTCTGGTAATTTATTTATGAAATAAACGAAATAAACCAACTTTTAACTTCACTGGCAGTGCAATCTTTTCATTTACAGATGAAGAAAAATCTCATTCACTTATCAGCTGTTGTTTCTGATAAAGCACTCTTTGCTAGATGGTGGTTAGTCATGAAATTACTTTTTAGCCCAATGTAAATGTACTCATTACTTTGAATGTTTTCAATATTTTTACTGAAACGTTGCAACTTGTTTCCATGATTATTTTCATGTGACTTATAAGATATGAAGTGATCTCATAAAGGGAGCTGTAAAAGAACAAGTCCAAATACAAAGGCAGTCTTAGAAACAAATAAGAAAATGCAAAAATGAACTACAGCTTAGATGTACCATGGGCAAACAAAGAAAAGTTCTATTGCAGTGAATGTGATTCTAAAAAAATCCACCTTTAATGTCACTTCTCCCTTTCCTAAAGGAATTATTTCAAATCTTAAAGTAACATACATCTGTCCTATATTAGAAAAAAAGATTCATCCAGATTAAGAGTTCTTCATTGCTTAAAACTCCACTGGTAGGTAAATAAGCAGATGAAACACAGCATAATAGCTTGACTGGCAATCTGAGCATAGGCACCCTAAAAATTTGAGACAACTTATCACAATTTATCAACTATAAAGTAAGCAAATGCTTTCATAAATAAATAAGTAAATGAAACAAAGAAAAATGCCTTGTTAATCACAGTGGCAAAATATGAAAAAAGTGGGAAAAAGCTGCTTTACAGGAGTCAGTGTTACACATTCAGAAGGTGAGGGTTTTACCACACGACTGCAGTCACTCACACTTCCCCTGTTAAATTCTAAATATGTCTTCTGTTGTTTCAGTTACTTTAATTAAAATAAGTGGTGGTTCACTTCTTAAAAAGAGTATTTTCTAGGTAGCAAATACGTATAGTATACAGCCTTTGTTCAGAAACATAGAAATTGTGTCTAAATCAAGTTAGCTGAAGACTCAGTAAATACCAGCTGTCCACTGGTTATTTAAAGGTATGGAGGAATAGCTTAATTTTCTGAAAAACTTGTAGAAGACGTGTTCTCTGTTAAAGTCAATCAAAAATAAGATTGTCGTCTCATTGCTGATTTTAACTGAAGTTACAAAGCCTACCTAAAACAAGCCACTTCAAATTCAAGAAAAAAAAAGAGTTTTTATCTATAACTGCTAAAAACCATAGGAACTGTAACAGAGGAGTTTTATTTTATGAGTTTCGCTATTTTAAATTATTCAAAAGATTTTAAAAACCAAAAAAACTGAAGTACTCACAGATTTGTAGGCAGCCATTAGCTTGAAATCTGTCTCACTCCACAAAGGCCTTTCCAAAAAAGTACACCACTAGCATCTGTGGTCCTTTTTAAAGGATTATTTAATTGAACCAACTGCTAACACAGCTGGCCTGAGGTTTTATTCCCACATAGCACCAATCACATTAACCCAAAGAAAGCAAACAAAGGAAATAAAGTATTTGAAAGAAAATTTTGCTCAAGAAGGATTTCAACCATATCAAGGAAAAGCGTCTTAAATATTAGCCTATTTTCATTCGGCACCATGAAATGTTCATTATCAGCCCTTCCAGAATATTTTTAACCTGTGGTAAGATCCCTGAGTGCATCACATATACTTTTCATTCTGAGGGAACCTTTCATAAAAACATTCCAACAGGTTAGAAATATTAAAAGCAAATCAAACAACCAGTGTAACAGATGAAAAAAGAAAGCAAAAGTTGCTACTGAACACTAGAAGGAGCCCAGATCAGCCATGCACCAGCCCACATTTCTCCCCACCTCAGGCAGCTGGTTGCTAGAGTTATCTAGAGACGCCTCCAAACTTGGGGTCTCAGTTCTGATTTGAAGCACCTCTTCCGTTCCCACACTGCTAGTGGAATCTTGAGACTGAAGTGATAAGCCAGCATGATCTGATATTGTTTCATCTATGGCAGAATCACTGTTTAACTGAAAGAGAAAAGAAAAAAAGTGAAATTCTTCAGTGTACCACACAGGAAAAAACACATTAGTTTTAAAATAATTTGTTTCAGAGCGATTAATTAGCTGTTTCAATTTTTCACAAAATTAACAGCTCTACACAAAAAAAAATCACACATTTTTGTAACATTTAACTTCAAAGAGAAGTTGGCAGTTATCCTTGGGATCCTGAAAATAATTTCCTTTCTTCCTCTGAAAGGTTTCTGGCAGGGGGAAAAGCAAAGCACTGACCAGTGGATCTCTTTGTTATGGGAAATGTTAGTATAAACTTTGCCTCAAGTCTGAAAAGGGGAATGCTATCTCTGCTGCTCCCTTTCCCCCGAGATCACTTTTTTCTTAATTAATTAATGCAATGTAGAGAGACTTCTGAATCACCTACAAGTGATTTTACACAAGCTTCAAAAGGCACAATCACATTAGTAATTTCAGTAGTTAAACACAACTGAGGCTCCTCTGGGATCACTTACTGCTCTTGTTCTCATTTAATATTTTGAATTTCTTCACAGCTAGGAATCCACAAACCCTTTGCAAGTAATGTATGGGATTTTACACTTCCATTTGAACAACAATAGTAAGTATAAATGCATTTAAAACATTAAAGTTGTTCGAGAACAATAAATCTATTTTGTACCACTAGCAAAGTAACTCCCTTCAAGAAGTTACTGTGACAAAGTAGCAAAGACACTTCAGTTTTATTCAAGGCATTTGTTTCTCTGGATGAGAAGCGTGAGCTATGCTTAGCAATTAAAAATGCACATAAAAGCTTAAGTTCTCACAGATACTTTTCACCAAAAAATAACTAACCATCTGTGAGCGAGACAGTATCTGACTTGCAGTCAGTGCTGCTTCTTCTTCTGAAGACTCATCAGTATCTTCCTGGTTGGTCAGGTTCAAGCTGGGTGTGCTACCAGAGTACTGACATTCTTGAAGAGATGGTGTGTCTCCTTTGTCAATACTGTCAAGAGAGCGCCTACGAACACCCCAGTTGAAGTTGTCCATGCTTTCACCCTGTAATAAAAAAAGTTTGCACACGTACACGTATGAATGTTAACATATTAAAACTAACATACAAATGCAACATAGACAACACAGTATCAAATGCATTATGAACAGAGTTTCAATCAGCCCTTTAATTTTATTGGAAGTTTAAACACCTTGCTAAAAGATGTTTGCAAAGAAATTAAAATAAAGGCACAAGAAGCAGAATTCTTTTGATTATCTTCTTGGGAAGTAGCTCAATCTACAATCTATACTATATTGGTATCCATTTCATGTATCTGACTAGAAAGTACAAACACACCACAGACAACAACAGATGAACAAGCCAGGGCACCAGGCTGCAACTTACCTGCAGCTCCTGGTTAGCAAAAAGGAAAACACATATAATTAGAAAGAACGAGGACGAACACTTAAAGATACTCTAGAACCAGGGAAAAATGTTTTATTACATAAGATTTGCAAACAGTAAAAGACTGATTCAAGCTCTGGAAAAAAACTTAAGTCAAAAAGCTAGCACTTAAAATAATTTATCTTTCTAATGGGAGACTGATTAAAAATAAACTGATGACAAAACACCAAAACCAGCATGCTTATGGTACATTTGCTCTAGTGTAACATGTAAAGCAACAAACATTAGATGAAGTCTTTTCACTAACACACATGAATCTGAAGTGACCACATTCAACTGACAAAGCATCATCGACATTCATTACACCCAAGCTGCAGAAAAATGGATGTCTTCATTAACTATTTCACCAGATACTTTACATCAATTTTATGAAAAGTACCCTAAATATCAACAGCCAGATCCTTCTTGTTTTCATATTTATAAGCTGGGATACACTTAGATTGTAAACGTCCAAACTACTAAATGAAATCCAGATCTTAAACACCGCATTTTTTAAAAACTCAAAAGTACAATAATCATCTTTGATTTTCTCAAGCATTTTGTCAACCTCCAACAAGACAACCAATAATATGGATCAGTTCACTTTGTCAGCCTACAGTCAGTAAAATACTGTATCCAGCCTCAAGTGCGCAAGTATGGGGTTCCAAAATTGCTCTGAGAGGGAGGGCATCTTTTATCATGACAAGAGATCAATATACTATGAGTATCCACAGTAAAGTGAGCATTTTCTAGCCACTTTCTCTCATCTGTTTTGCTCCACAAAAGATACAAAAAAATTACGTCAAAGCAAAACAATCTCAACAACAATAAAGTACGACTTCCGTGGGAAGAAGCACTTAAGTTTCACGAGCAAAGAACATTTGGTTTTTTCCAGTAAAAACCTGGGCACCTCTCGTGTCAAGTGCATAACTTGTATGCAAGCTTGTAAGCTTTTTTTTTTTTTTTTTTTTTTTTTTTAAATGTTAGCATTAGATGTTGCTTACAGGCATGTAATCAGAAAGTTAAAGATTGGCATAGTTTGGCAAAGTTTCAATTTCTGGCATCCTACCTGTAAAGCCCCATCTACTACTGAGCATTAATGATTTTAATCTATTTAACTAGCATTCAGTGTATGAAACTGCATCTCTATGGAGCGTGGTCACACATACGCAATATATCATAATGAGTCTACGTGTCTCCTAGAAGATGCAAATATTGGCTTGAAGTGAAGCAATCAGCAAGTTTAAGAAAGTAAGATAAAACTAAAGTATAAAGGGAAAAAGCCTAAGATCTTTTGAAAGACCTGGATAAAATCAGGAGAAAGAGCAATTTTAGGATTTATACAGACTGATATCTTGGCAGTCTGTTGACTTCTGACCTGCAGGATTCATTAATAATAATTCACTACTTTGTATAGACTGTAACAAAAGTACTGGAAGAAACTACAAAGCATTCAATTTATTCTCTACTTCTCCCCAGTCCTTTCAGCCATACCTTTAAAATTCATCAAATTCTGGTCTCAAGCCTCTTATACTTATCCCCAAATAAATGAGACTTGTTAAAGGAATTGTTACTATTTCCAAAAATTCAATTTTGTTTTTATCTCTCCTCTCTCTTTTTTTTTTTTTTTTTGACTGGGAGAAATAGAAGAAAGGTAACTGCAATAAATCAGATACAATGTGAAAGTTGTAATGCAAGCAATTATGATGTCTGAAGCAATCATATATAATTAGTATATTGTACAATTTCCAACTTTGAAAGTTGTTCTTCATCTTTGCAAAATGCAGAAATGTATCAGGAACAAAGGTTATATTTTCCTAGCATACTGCTTCAGAGGTTTCTATTGCATAGTGCTACTGCTACAGAAGTTTTCTATAGCACTGCAATCAGGTGTTCATCTTGTCACTGGCTTATGCTGCCACATCACCTCTCTCTTTCAGATTGTCACTTCACCTCTCCCTTGTCAAAGAGCCCCTTCCCCCACAGTATGCAACAACATAATACTGCAAAGTTTAAGATACAAATTTCTTTATCGTGCAAGTTAAATTCAATCACATTATAAACTCTTCCCAATTGAATTAGGTAAAAGAGCTGCCAATTCCTTAGACTTGCACCAACAAAGCTGAATTTTTAGAACATTCTCAAAAGGAAATATACAGAAGAAATCCCAAGGTCTCACCTCTGCATCTTCCAATTCAACATCTAAAAAGTCAAAGTCTTTAAAAACTCCAAACTGTTGTTCACTGGTATTGTCTTCTACAGCCACTTCCTCCTCTTGAATCACTTCCTCGGTTGTTGAAATAAGACTGGTTTGTTGATCTCCAACTTCCAAGTCTTCATTAGAGGAAAACACAACCTGAAGATATAGGTAAGAATAGAAATAAAATCTTTCAACTTCTGTAGCACCAGTAGTTATCCATCCTGCTTTACACAGTTTAGTGGCAATAGCAGTATTAAGAGTGCCAGTTTAATCACTGTACTGTGGGCACGTGCAACATGCAATTTGTTTCAAGACCAGCTGGACTTCCAATTACATCTTTAAAGCAGATACATTATTCTCTCCATTGTGAGAGCTGTGAAAGTCTGATCTCTTGAAGAATAACAGAAATTTGTTATTTATGATTCCATTTCTATTCTCTTTGCTTTTTAAATTTTAATCTCCTCTTGGATTTGTGAATTACTGAACTGAAAACCAGTTTCTAAAACCTATCTTCATACTTTCACCAGTACCTGAAAACCCAACAGCATTCTCATTTATGGAGCTTTAAAAGCAAAATAAAACAGCACCACTACTTACTGAGGGATTCTTGGGAAGACCAGATTCTGGACCACACAGAGAAAGCACATTCATGAGCTTCTCCCTGGTTCTTCTCTGAAAAAATATACCAAATAATAATAATTACATAGCAAGGCATCTACCAGAAGTCCAAGTAAAAAAGTAATGTCTGCATTTTCAACTGGTCATCTCACCTGTTGACAACCTCTAGAAAGAGAAAGAATCTTTTTCTCTTAAATTGTACTGGCTTTCACTCTATATTATAGTTTATTGCTTTGCCAATACATAATGCAATTTCAAACTACATTTGAACAAATATTCTTATTACACGTTCACAAACACTGTCTATATTGCGTGCATAACATGCTTGAGACACAACATACCTGAGATAGCTGTGGTCTCTTCCAGCTGACAGGAACTAATGCATTTGAATTGGAGCCTGATGAAGTTGAAGAAGTGCTCCGGGTGACAGCAATGACTTTTGGCTTCCCATTTCTACCAGCAGCACTGTGTTGATCACCGTATTTATTCCCAATAATTGGTGTCTACCAAAGACAACATGTGCTTTCTTAAAATTCAAATCTATGTAGAGACTACACATTTGATTTTAGAAATTAGTCTTACATTACATTACAAAAGAGGGCCTTTTTCTTTGTAGCTGTTTTTATTCTAGAATTCTACGAAGTTTGTGCCTAATCCATTGAGCACCTACACAGCAACAGCATACTTGGAAATAAAAAGTTAAATACTTGTACCTTAAGCAGCAGACTGTTGCTCTACTAACTTGTAATATTTTTTAAAAATGCAAATTCTATGCTGACAGTCCAGTTATAATTTTAAATGCATTTAAAATAACTTGTTAAGTTTTTCTGTAGATACCCTCACAGTTATTAACTAATTATTGCCACAGTTCAGCAACTTCTCTAGAACACACACAACTTCTGAAAATCAAAGATTGTATTCAGCCCTTTTAAAAAGAAATGCTGTTCTGATGAATTCTGTGGGAATTACCCGGTGTCTTGGCTTATTTGAATTCACTTGAAGTAATGTTCCTATGCCATGCACATCTCCAATCGTTATCTAGGAACAGTTTCAACCACAATCCCTGATTTTTGATTCCTTCTAAAGTTCTCTCCAGATTCTGCATCCCTATATAGCAGTCAGTTGGCTATGCTCTTATCTCCAGACATACAAGTCATCTGTATTAATTAATACATCATTTTGAGCTCTAATAAATCTTTTCAGTACGACTTTAGTTACACTTCACGTGTGTCTAAAACTTCAACATGCACTCTTAAAAATAATGTTTATTTTTAGACATCATTGCAAACATTGATGCTAACACAAAATAAATCCAAGTTTGGAACAGAAAATCACTGCATTGTAATTTAAACAGAATGATTACCTCTGATATATCAAAATGAAAATCCAAGGTCTTGCCAGGTAGCTCCTTGGAAACATTATTAAAAATTTTTGTGAAGGAGATTTCAGGAGAACCTATGTCACCTCCATAAGATTTTGGAATATCACTAGGTACAACAAGGCTTGCTGATCTAGACACCACCAGTTTCAAGATATTGAGGGCTTCCTTCCAATATGGACTCTAAAAAAGAAAATAACTCAATCACCAAACAATCACATTGAGTAACACAGCCATTTTTAACGTATAGTAGGTTTTTTCTTTGACTCATTTCAAGGTTCCCAAAGCCAAAATCTGTAATCCACAGGTGAGTGCAAGGCATTAGCACTAGCAGCAGCTTTGGAACTCAAAATGCTGGTAAGGCTGCAGTGAAGCATCAGGTCATCCCACAGCTGTCAGAACAAGCCAGGCAGGCTTACTAGATCCAGATCACAGTGCACATTGGGCTGTTCCATGCCCCTTGCTCCCAGTATTTATGCAGTTTGTTTATGTGTTCATCTTTTTTTTTTTTTTTCTCTTTCTTTTCTATCATTATCTGGAACATCTGTCCTTCATGTCCCAGAAAACAAAACTGAGTAGCATTTAAAAGCAAAATAATTTCTACCTCCTGGCATCTTTAATTATTTCACACCTAGGGGCCGAATAAACTGAATTTAAAACAGACAAATGTATTACATGTTTTGTATTTCCTCAGGCATTAGAAAGATGTTTAAAAAAAAATTACAACATTTTTTATCTTGCATCAAACTGATGGAGCTCTTCAAAAAAAAAAAAACAAGGACAAAAGTATGAGAACATAAGAGGCTGAGTCTGAGCTAAGTGCTCTCTCTTCAAGCAGATGATTAATGTGATGTAAATAATTCAGCAATTCCATCTGCAGAGATTGCAGAGTGGTTAACAGAAGAGGTACACACCAAAAGCAGCACTTACTGAGGGTTAAGATTTATGCTCCTGAAAATGTTAGGACTCTGACTGAAACCTAAATCTTCCAGTTCTTTGGAGTTACTAGTAATTTTTTTTTAGTACCACTATAAGTTTGTTAAAATACTTTTTATTGACTGCATTAAAACAAATAAGCACCACTTGCAAGGCTCTAACTAGCATGTGCTTCTTTGTAATCAATGATGGCCTTCAACAACCTTGTTAATTTCTGTGTATCATAAGCATAAGAAAAAATATCATCTCAACTTGAACCATCCTGTAGTAATTCATATTTATTAAGATGCATTGAGATCACAGGAGACTAAAAAAGCCTGTTTTGTAGCACCGCAGTTAAACAAGAAGTCCTATTTTATGGCCTCTTATTACCCAATTGTTTAATCCTATCAAAAATGCAAATGCTTCTCTGGAATATTCTTTCACTACTACCAGTATTTTGACAGCTAACATCTTCTAATTGTGATTACAGTCCATGGTGGTGTGGTCCTGCATAGAAAGCTCAGATAAAGGTTAGAGGCAAAGCAAGCAGATGCCAGGCTACGAGGACCATTGTTATACCAATCACTGCATTTTGCCTAATGCATTCGGACAGGAGCACAATATCTAAAGTACACATCCATCAATAACAAATCATCCAGGGAACACTACCTTTCCTGGTTAATTATGATTAAACCATTTGACTGAGCTACATTTGGCAATAATGGAACTCAAGGAAGAAAAAAAAAACAAACAAGAAAAATAATGAGAATGCTGTGCACTGAAATGGCTTTGTGCTCCTGGCATTTTCATAAAAATCTTTCAGCAAGATGTTACATTTTCTTCCACAAAATATTCTGCAGTAAATTGTGTTCCAATCACAAAGAATCAAATTGCCTGGGGCAAAACACTGCTTTGGGGACTTCCTTTAATAAAAAGTGCTCAAATTCCTTAAGGTGAACATTAATGTTCCTCACTTCAACAGACTTATTAGTGCAAGATTTAAACATGCACCTAACTGTAAATCTTCCTTCAGAAAAGGAATACATTTAAGTACTGCCCAGAAGTTTTATTTAACAGCAAATCATTTCTTATTTAAAGAGTTATATTTTAATAGTCAAAGGATCATTTGCTATGGCTACATACATAGAACTGTCCACATCTACAAACAGATGCACTCTCATCCACATAATTTGTCCCAAAAGATGCAACTCCAATTGAACAAATATATAAGCCTATAACAAATTCAGTATGTAGAACACAAAAATAAAATACTATAGAGTTTGACTTTAAGCAACTGGTTTTTTATATTTAAGATATATTAAGTCCAAAAGAAAATCAAGTGTAATTTTCAATTTTGTAACGAGCAGAAAGGCTTCTCAGAGTACATACCTGAACATATTTACCAATAACTTTAATGATTTCCAAATTAAACTGCTTCACTGGTGCTGTGGATAGGTCAATATGACTCAGAAGACTGTAAATGATCTGTAGCAAGGATTGCTGCATACTGGATAACCCTTTCTCCAACAGCTAGGAAAAAGATTTTAAGAATTAATGCCTTTAGTGGTAGCAAGAAATGAAAATGAACATTAAAATGTAGACAAACATCCATACTTATTTATTTTTCCTTATGATAAATTTTAGTGTGCCACTCCATGATTTTCTAAATCTTATTTTATTATAAAAATGGAGAATAAAATGGAATAAAACAATATTGCCTGTTCTCATTTTCCCCAAAATCACTCACGTTTGTTAGCACAGATCTGAAGCAGCTAATAAAAAATACTTCTTACTAAATAAAAGTGCTCAAATAAAGTAAAAATCTGAAAGCTGCAAGAAAAGCAATTACATCCATGCGTGTATACACAGTCTTATGAATAAAGTAAATATATAGGAATTCATTTGTAAGAATATTTAAGTATTTTTTCCTTACCAATTTGAAGGAACAATCTTCAAAGACAAGCTCTAAAAGTTTTTCACATCACAAACTTTTTTAAAGGTAACAATAGTTTGTCTGTACAAGTGCTTGGCAGCATTGTATTGATTTCTATCCTTAAATTATTTTTGATGATATACTACATGCTACTTATAAACAAACTTTGAAATTGGTTCTTAAGGACAACTTTAAATGTGTACTTAGTTAAAACATATATTTTAAAATATGCATTACATGTATTTTACTAAAGTGAAGACTGTGCATGTTTTACTCATATAACATAGAGCATAACTGACATTACAAAACAGTACTATTATAAAAAGGGACCTGTGGTTATTATTTCAAGGCACACTCCAGTTGTTGCACTCCTAAGTTACTCCTAAGCAGTAGTCATCCCTTTTCCATATCCTAAAACATTTTATTATTATAATAGCCTGACTCCAGCAACGAAGTTGCAATCCAAAATATGGTGACCATGATGAAAGATGTTCTTTTCCTCCCAATATTCAGAATCATATGAACAAGAATAGGTAGAGAGTCAACATGAAATACACCTTCATTAAAAATTTACCTCTGCAAGATAAGTTACGAGGTTAAAGGTGGCATCTGAAAAGGAGTCATGCAAATATCTACACACAACGTTAATCCAGTTAGAACAGTCCCTGGAATAACTGTGTGTGCTGTATAAACTCATCATATGAGCCAGATTGGCAAGAGTTGGTGATTTCTCCTCTGCACAAACCTGAAAAGCCAAAAGTATATACAATTACATTACAGATCACAAAATTTTAACCTGTCAGGGAACAAGACTGTTTAATTACTGAAAATGTAGCTCCACATTCCTGAATGGGTGATGACTACACCCTGATATTCATAAGCCATGATCTGTCTCTTCAGCATTACTGACCATCCTTCTTTTAAATAAATCTTGACCAGCCATTTTCTACTATGGTGGTACTAATCAGAGCTGTGAGAGTTAGTACTTAGGAAGCCAGGAGTATCTGCAATATTTGTACTGCAGTGTCCACAATCCCAGCTTGTTCACTACTCATACTAGTCTTACTTTACCTTTGTGCTGCAGTAGCAGGAAACTTAGATGATCTTCTCAATGAATGCCTGACATCTATAAACTTTGCATATTATAAAGCAACCATAAATGGGTTAAGTCACACACTCATTTGAGTCAAAGTCAGTAAAAGTTCTGAGGACCAAGACATTCTTAAAAGTAACAGTAATAATATATCACTCTTTTTTTTTTTAAAAGATATTTCCTGTTAGTCATTGTACAAGAAATAGAATCTTTGCTTCCTACTCACAAATATGAAAGATAAGATTCTCTTATCATCCGTAAGTTAGGAAGTGTGCATAAGAATTGAGTTAGTTTAAATATTACTAAATTTAATAAATTTAAATGTAATATCATAATATTACAACCAGCAAAATCAAACAAGAAAAAGTATATGCTATCATTGCTAACATGCAATTTCTTTCTTTACCTACAAAGTTTATAGAAAAAGCAAAATGTATATTTTTTTTTTCAGTGACAAAAGAAAACTCAGGGCTTATTCAGACCAACCAGACCGGATCACATTTTTGAAATCAAACATTTCATAGTTAGTTATCTCTTTATAACTCATAGAATCACATAAATAAATTATACGAAGGAGTGAAAAAATACTGAACCAGTGCTGGTAATAATAGTAAATTCCAGCAAGCTTTATTTTACATACCTTTGCTATCCTGTCAGCTGTTTCCTTGCAGAACTGAGTTGGATTATCAAAATGTTGGATCAAATGAGGAAGTAGGCACAAGATGTTCAGGGGAAATCCTAAACACATACATAAACACAGTTATATGAGCCCTAATAATTTTAACATAATTTAATGTGAACTGTGTGTGTATGTATGTGTATCTTTCCGCTATTTAAGCACTCTTAGAGTATGATATACCTACATTCACAAACATATATATATTACATATAAACATGTATTATTATATCTTATACATCGTATATGTATAGACACTGTATTCATGCATGATATGTGTGTGTAAGGTAAACAGATGAAACTAAAATCATCACTGGATCAATTAAGCAAAGCTGTCAAGAAACTCAGCAGCTTAACACAATAAGGAAAATTATTTATAAAATCTGCAAATGTTGGACATAGTATTACAGAGCTTTTTAGAACAAGATTACAAAGAGTAATACATAAACTCTTCAGACTTATTTGTCAGCAAGTTTGAAGTGTAATTTATATGTCAATACATAAAGTTTTTGTGCAGTTTTTTTGGCACATAACGACTGTCAGTAATGTATTCCCACTTATTAGCACTGCACTATCAACAGCTACAAAAAACATTTGATTGAAGGGAGTTCCTTTCAAGACAAATGCATTACCTCTAACGATTTTGATTATACTTCACTTGATTAGAAAAACCATCACATTTTCATTACAAATACATTTACTAATGATACCTGCTAGCTGAGAAGGATCCACCAAAGCATGCCTGGAAATTGTGATGAGTTTACTGAGGAGGTGAACTGTCATTTCTTGTGTGGATGCTGAAGTAAAGCCTTTTAGGAAAAGCTGCTGAAGGCCTGGGAAGTTATTCCATTTCAGTTTATTCTGCACCTTTTCTATCTTTTCCCGACTCTCCGATTTATCCAGAGGCAAGTGAATAAGAAGTTTGTTCAGCAGCTTGAGAGCCAAAAGGTATTCGTACTCATAGTCTGACTCTAGCAATGAAGTTGCAATCCAAAATATGGTGGCCATCAGATTGACAGGATCAGTAGTTGGCTGCACATCATACATCCCTCCCTCCCTCAGGGAGGAAAGGCTTCTAGTCCTGGCCAAACTTCCACCATGATTTATCCTTCCATCCATTATATCCAGTGTGTTGCTCCGTCGACGGTCACCTCTCCTCTCACTGATCAAATTCAGTCTCAAAGAATTACTTCTTGTATTGTTGTAGTATCCCAAACAACTGCCACTGTTAATGGGACTTGTGCTTAGATTTATCTGTCCAGTGCTTTTCCTATTAGCTGCATACTTGTTCCCCATTACAGAATCATGGTATGAGGTTCTAAAATAAAAATCATTATAACGTTATTCAATGCAAAATGCAGCAATGTCCTTTAGAAAAAGGAAAAAAAAATAAAATCTGACACTAATCACAAAGATAGACAACTCGGTGAGCATTACTACAGTATGTGGAAATACATGGAAAACTATCACAGTATATGAAAATACTCTATTGAGAATATTTCTCTATGTATTATAATATCCTTGCAGCATAACAATAAGACTTTAGCACTCCATTATCTTTTTTACAACGTATATTCATTACAATCACCTAATGCCCTAATAGTTACACAGCAACTCAGTAAAAGAAGGAAAAAAGCATGTAAAAGATGATTTTGAATTGAAGATCTAGCATTCTAACTTATCTTAATCGATGTGATAAAGGTAGAGAAATAAGTGAATTAATAAATATATAATTTTTGCTTATCTTATTTTTCTCTTCTAAAAAAATCAACTACTTCTAGTTGTCACTCATAAAATACTTAGAAATGAAAGAAATTCTTAGAAATGTGAACATTTTCAGAAACCTTTTGTATGCAATCAAACAAAAGAAAATGTACGTTCAGCAATTTTCTTCAATTATGATAAAAGTTATTGAGCTAACCACTCAAACTGGAATGAGACACAGAAAGAAAGGGCTCAGACTGTTCAGACTTCTCTCACACATGGACAAAAAATCTAAGGCCTAAGAAAAAACAGCATTTTCTACTGCTGAAGAAATTTCTCCTATAGTAAGATTAGAAAGTGGTTTGAGAGCCCTGAGGAGAAGGATTTGAGTGTCAGTTGACGAAAGATTCAACACGAGCCATTAATGTGCACTTGCAGCCCAGAAGGCCAACCATATCCTGGGTTGCATCAAGAGAAATGTGACCAGCAGGTGGAAGGAGGTGATTCTGCCCCTCTACTGTGCCCTCGTGAGACCCCACCAGATCCAGTTCTGACATCTCAACACAAGAAGGACATTAAGCTGTTGGAGTGTGTCCAGACAAGGGCCACAAAGATGATCAGAAGGCAGGAGCACCTCCACTATGAAGACAGGCTGAGAGAGTTGGGGCTTTTCAGTCCAGAGAAAAGAGGGCTCTGGGGGATCTTATAGCAACCTTCCAGTACCTGAAGGGAGCCTACAGGAAAGCCGGGGAGGGACTTGTTATAAGGGCAGGTAACAACAGGATGGGGGAAATGGTTTTAAACTGGAAGAGGATAGATTTAGACTAGATATTAGGAAGACATTATTTTCTATTAGGGTGGTGAGACACAGGAACAGGTTGCTCAGAGAGGCTGTGAATGCCCCCTTCCCTGGAAGCATTCAAGGCCAGACTGGATGAGGCTCTGAGCAACCTGGTCTAGGTCCCCTGCCTATAGCAGAGGGGTTGGAACTAGATGATCTTAGAAGTCCCACCCAACCCAAACCATTCTACAACCCTATGATTGAAATAGAAGTATATATTGCAGCAAGATTTTATATCTGTAAACTTTAAATTACTTCTTAAATATTACACAAATGGGGAAAAATATGATCTCATGAAATTATATTATTTAATCAAGTTTATTACGGCTTGATAAAGTCCTGAATGTATTCACAGTGCCCCTTTTGAGAAATTTCAGAAGAAATGACAGAACAAATTAAATGGAAGTTTTTGAACCAAGAGGCTAATTTGGAATGGTAGCAGATATCTACTTCAGCAAATCTAGGCTCTTATGGGTTTTGCTTGGGGGAGAATGCTGAAAACATCAGAAAAGAAGAAGCAATTTTGCTAGTGAGATATCACTACTCTGCAAAGATGATAACTAATTATTTCATTACATAAGTAGCAGAGATCTTAAATAATTCAAATGTATAAAAACGTAGAATATAGCTTGACTAGTGAAAGAACTTACTGAGAAAGAGCAGAAAGCAGATCATAATGCTTCATGGTTTCAGCCAACGTATCAATAGCAGATTCTAAAGTCAGAAGCAGTTCTATGACAAAACCCTGGGGAAAGCCACAGGTCATTATAAATTATGCAGTACGTTGAAAGGGAAATCACAACTATTGAGTAGCAATATGAAATCAGCTTCAATAACTAGATTATTCTTATGCTTCAGTTAGAAGATGACCTTGAAGAGAAAGGTCAAGCTGGCTACAGTTTTAAGACGGGGAAAAAAGTCAAATGACAAGCCCTTCAATGCATTCCTAAAATTTCAAAAAATTCATTCAGATTTACACTGTTCTTAAGTGTGGTCTTACCCTTGGTTACTTAGATTCTCATTTTGCAATATTGAAAGCTTAGACTGAATTCTTTAGACATGACACCAAGTTGGTGTTTTTAACACTTTACCTGAGTTCTTATAAAGAAAACAAAATTATCTTTCATATGGCTGATCTCAGGAATCTTTTACTATGAAAGATTCTGCATTTGTAAGAAACAGATGCATCAAACTCTTGTAAAGTTCACTTTACATAGCGAATCTCATTTTATTAGGTGAAAATTCAGAAAATGTAATGACTAGAACTGCTTTGATATACAAAGTATCTTCAAAAACAGAAGTAACCAAATCCAAAACTTTTAAATTTGGCCATCATTAAAATAATAGACAAGGATATCAGTTTTCTAATAAAATTAGGGGGTAAAAAAAAATCGAATACCTGAGCTTCTTCTCCTGCATCTCCAACAGTTTCTACCAATCTGGAGAGAACATCAGAAAGTGTAGATGCAGTAAGAGGCTGCTTCAGAGCCCTGAAGATCTGAAAGGATCTCCCAGCATAGTGTCGAGAGGAACACGAAAGAGCAGTCTGCAAAGCAACTTCACTTAGACAGTGTTCCAACTGAAATCCTCCTACACAAGAAAATAAATACTTAGATATCACAGTGCTTCATTAAAAAATCCCACAAACATACCTGATTTTAATAAACAGTATAACGGTCGAAGTCATCCTTAACTACAAAATATTCCCATCTCCTACAATTTTTCTCAAGGAATACTCACTTGAAAAAATCTTTGCAGGCATATGAACGTGTTTTTCACAATATTTAACACTTGAGAGATTTGCTGATAATAAAACACTTATGATTTGAATGTCACGTCTGCAATCAACTAGTAAGATCTTTATCTCATTCCTAGAATATTATATTCAAATCCGATTCAACAGAAGTATGAACTGAAATGTGTGATGCACAAGAAAAATCAGTATTTTTTAGAAGCAGGAAGCTATCATAAAGTCATTTCATAGAGTATCTGTAAACTTACTGGCACTGAAAAAACATCATGCAGTTTGCAGACTTAAACATGCTATCATATTTTGACTGTTTTCTAGCTTACCTGAGCTAGACTGTTTAAATATAGATACCACATGCTTTAAAAATACAGTTAACTGTTCAGCACTCTTTATATTAGGGTTCTTAGCCGAAACATCTTCATGATTCCAAAGTGGCCCTCTTTTCCTAAAACCATAAAAACAGAGCAAACATGACAGAATGAAAATCACAGCCTTTGTCACTAATGTTAAATGTTATTTTTGCCTTACGTAACTGCAAAATAATCTACTGCCTATCACATAAATGAAGCCACTTAGAATTGCAGTCACAAATCATAGAACTTCGACAACAGCTTAATATTGCTACAATAATACACAGAAAAGTAAGAAACAGGGAAAAGCAATGTATCAATTCTAAGTAAGCAGTGTAAATCTGCAGAGATGCTCTCCATTAGCTGATATTTAGTGACCTAACAACAAGCTGGTTACAGCTACCACCATAATACTGTTAAAACCACATTCTTCACATTCTTTCTTATCTTTTTCTTCTCAGCAATAAACCACACTATTGTGATTTCAGGGCTATGAAAATCTCATAACTTTTGATTAAGTAAATAGAATTTCCAACTTACACAATCTTGAAAGCTTTATGTATCCTATTATATAAACTGAAGAAGTGTTGCTTCTTTTTTTTTTTTTTTTTTTTTTAAACAGATGTTCTTTGCCACTAATTCCTCTTCCCTCCCCCCCCAATTCCCATCTTTTTTCTGTAAGTCAATCCATAGCCTTTTCCCACAAATCTTGCAGCTTCCTAATCATTTTTTTGTATTTTTTCATCAGGATGGAAGAGATTATGTGGAAAGCAATGATAATGAACCTATGTAGAACATGGTGAAAGACTTTTAAACACTCAGGATGAGGAAATTCTTTCAAATAGTTGGAGATTTAGGGTTGTTTATAAACCGCACCATATAAAAACTCTTCCCGGGTTAAACTCAATATTCTTACTGATACAGCATTTTTCTTAGCAAAAATGAAAACTAAAATCTTACCTTGAGGTAATGAATTCTATGAGAGTTTTTACTTTTTCATCCTGCTCTACTGAAATGTCAACCTCATTGAGGATGGTGGTGTGCATATGAGACATGGCAGCACTCGTATTTCCTAAACTGATGCTAGAAGAGGTAGAACTTGAACTAAGCCCTGAGTCAGTCATTGGGGAGGGCTGGTAATCAGGTATAAAATCATGAACACCTGTTGAAATAAAAAGGAAACCATTATGAGCTCAACAGTTCAATACTAAATAAATAAAAAGAAAAATTAGCCCTATAAAAATTAGTAAATTAACAAATATAATGAGAATAATTTCATGGATGCAATAATTTCAAATGAAATCAAACAAACTTTCAAAGCCTTAGAATGAGTTGACCCTTAATAAGGAACAGTTAGATTCCTCCTTTTGAATCACTGGACGCCATTTGATTTTTGTACTGGTGATATAGTGAAACAACAGCTCAACAGTCTCTGAAGCATCTCATCATAGAGTAAAGAAAGTTGAGACAAGTGATCCAAACTGCTTAAAAATAACATGCAGATAATTTATTTATTTTTTTTGCTAAAAGTCAGTCCCACTGTAACTGACAGCACTTTAAAATCAGCAAACACTAAGTTTTAACTAGTGAATCAATTCTAAGTAGAGCCTTTCTGGCTGCACAGCTTCTGAAGTTAGGTTAACACAGTGGCTGCTCTCCATGAAAAGAATCATGAGGCCATGAAAGAGAAACGCACAGTTTCTTCACATTATGTCTACAATGACAAGCTGCTAGGAGAAAGCAAACAGATAAAAGACAAGAGTCATGAATCTCTGGCTGTAACAATTGTACATGAACTTGAAACCCAATGACAAACACCAAAAAATAAATAAACAAAAAATCAATCTACTGAGCTACAGGGCTCAGTACCTGTTTCAAAGAAAAGTTCAAATCAACTTGCTTGATCTTGTGCTAGGTATACATACATGTAAAGATCTTATTTTAATCCCCAGATGGAAATATTTGATACTGATCATACTGCAGATCCCCATTAGATATTTTTGTTCAGTAGCCATAGCATAGTATTGTGTCACGTTTAGAAAGTTCTGCTCAAAACTGCAAAGATTAGGAACAGAATGATTACATGGGTGCATCAGTAAAGTTCTGTGAATAGGTTTACATAAAATAATTCATTGATTACACCCACTTTTTAATTCCTCATAACCATGAATTATCAGATGCAGAAAACATGCATATTTTTGGTCAAAAACAAAACCAATTCTGATTTCAGGATGGAGCTGACAGATTTTATAGCAACGTGCTGCCACCTACTGAATTCCTATGAATTACTCTTTTCACTTTTCTTTAGAAAATACCTTAGGCTCACACCTATTACATTCACGGTTACACAAAAAAAAAAAAATTAGAATTTATTGCATAATTATGATATTGTGATGTTTAGGCAGACCTCACAAGAATATTCTGCTAGGTTACTAAACAATGACAAAAAAACCTAAGTCCAAAATTCAAAGTTTTTATGCGCAAGTAAGAGATACATTTTCCTGTTGTTTTTTTTTTTTATTTTAGAAGCATCTTAAAAACTGTGCTATTACAGATCCAAAGCATAGAATTTCCTCTTTTTTTTTTTTCCATTATTAATTAATTGCTCAACTGAGCTCTCAGCTCTGACAACGGGGCACAAAGTGCAAATGTACTTTGTACTTACAGTACTCATTTGGTCTTAAAATATTTTTTAGCCAGCTAGGTAGAGCTGAAATAAAATGTAGTTTACTAGCAAGGGCTCTGAAAAGTAGTTAAGTATAAGAGATCTTGATAATGCCTAGAAGTAAACTTCCCATGTCATTTTAACAAGTCTAAAGCATACCTGTAAAAGTATAATCTAAGTGTGTAGTTTGCTTGACAGTGAGCATCCTGGACTCATTGAACTCTCTGTTTCTGAGCAGGACAGAAGCAACAGATTGGACATTACTGCCAGATCCCATCACTATCAGCAGATGCAAAAGCAGTCGTTTACAATGCTCATACACTTCAGGGTGACAGTGGTCAAAACCTATCACAGATTTTTTAAAAAAAAAAAAAAGTAAAGTTTTATTAAATGCAGAGAGCACATTTAATTCAATTATTATAATAGCAGTTTTTAATTGTTATATCTTATCAGAAAATCACATAATGAAATAAATAACGGCACACATGGTTACTGCTAGATACAAAAGCTATTTCTTCCATCCTTAGATGTTTTTTCAGTGTTCAAATACAAAAGCAAAGCATGTAGTTTAACAAAGATAAAGATATCCCCATTTCTTACACAGCAGTCAGAAATTAGTATGTTCTCTGTATGAAAATTGCAACAAAGACAAACGGAAAGAAAACATAAGCAGAATTTCACTTTGTCTTCTACATGAAGACAGAGGGAAAAGAGGTACAACAAATTGCTTTTGAACTCTAGCAATTCCTCTTAATTATATTCATTTTAACCAAGTTGAAAGGTATTCAGGTGAAATATTTTTCAAAAGGAAAAGGAATGCCATTTTTATTTTTGAAAGTAAGTTTTCAAATAGGCCATCACAGGTATATAAATAGTGCAGATTTTTAGCAATACAGCAGTCCTTCCCATGTTTTGTGTTAAAGCTCTGTCTGTAAATATGAATATACTAATGAAATTTAAATACAATGATAAATACTACTTTAAATGGACAAAAGAACATCTATGTACTTAGGAAGTATTTCTAGAAGAATGTTGGTACCTATAAAAATGGCATGAAGCAAAAGATGCAAGTAACCTCCCCATTCCACCTTCACGCTGTGGTCAACTATCAAGTCAGTCAAAAGGATCACTGCTATGTTGCATCTAAAAACAAAAATAAATCTGTTAGCAGAACATAACATGCAACTTTTATGTACAGATGCAAAGAGCTTAAAATGCTTCTGAACAGTATTCTCTCAAGTCTAGTTATAAACATCCACAAACTTGCGGGTTAACTTAAGGGGAATATGTATGCTCACAATGAAGATAAACTCCACTTCCCCAAAATAAAAGGCTTAAAAAGGCTTAAAGATCTCAAACAGATGTGCAAAATCACAGAAAATAATTGTACAATCTTTATCTGTTATCTTTAAATCTGTTTAAATTCCTATATTTGTACAACACAAATTGAAAAGTAATGAATTGCCACCAGCAAGCATTTACAACTGTCAGAACAATTACCTGTGCAGAGACATGCCCGGAGAAGTTGTTTCAGGCAAATAATCCACTAAGGGTGACCAGCAACCTCCATTGGGTGGAAAAGGAAGAGGCTCTCCTTGATTGTGCTCCATCACCTTCAACCGCCAGTTTGAATACAGAGGCATTGAATCACCTAACACAACAGATGAAAAAACAAACCATAAAAATAAAAACAAACACCCTCAATATGTGTAATTTTTTATTCTGCAAGTCTTCTAAAGATTGTTATACAATATAGAAATTGTCAGTTTCTGTTTTACAGTCTTCTGAACATTTTTAAATTCTTGACAAACTGAGGCCTCTATGCAGCAGTTGAACACAGGCAATAATAATTAAGGTGAGTTTGGTACAAGAGCAGAGACAGTTAATAAGCCCCTGTTAAAGAAATGCCTTTAGAAAGTAGAAGGGAGTTTTAGAAAAGACTGACTTTTATCCTTGCACCTGCACCTCAGAAAAAAACAGGACACAAATCAGAATAAATCAATTAATTAAAGCAAGCCTGAAAATTAATTAGAATACACTGCAAGATTTTTCTTCCCTGCTACACTTTGCTTTGATAAGCATTCTTGACAAGCATGTTCTTTTTTAAACAAGTACTGCTGCTGTTTAGAAGGAATAATCACTTCTAATTATATGTCTTTGTTTTTTCTTTTTAACTTATTTTCTATCATCTTTTTCCTCATTCATTTAATTTTCCACCTGCAAATCTCTTTTCTATTTCTTCAGCCTAACGTTCTACCTTTCGTGCTGATGAGGCAAAGAAATGGAATGAAACTGCTTCACTTGCAATGATGTTTACAACTCATTCTGGATTTACAAGGCAAGGAAAGAAGGCAAGTTAATCTCCCTTATGCATAGTACTGCAATCAAATATGTGCAAGATCTCAACAGCAGAACAAAGACTGGAGAGTGTAAAATAATAATTAATAATAATAATTTAAAATAAGTTCATGCAAAAACCTCTTTATCACTACCTCCTTATGTTCCAAAATCTTCAGCAAAAGCATTAATTTTTGAAAATTTTACACACAGAAATATTTATAAATTAAAATATTACTTTTTTCCTCTTCATATGATCCTCCAGAGCTGCTGCTGTAGCGAGATTCTAGTCTGTGGTGCTGACGGTTTAAGTTACTGTTCAACCCGCTGTAAATGTCCAGATGTGCATAACTGCAGGAACAAATAAAGAGACATTAGTAATTGACATTCTGTTGTAAAAACCAATTAGGGTCTCTGTTTTTCAATAAAACTGTGATGCAAAAATGTTTCATCTCACAAGGACAATTATACAATACGATATAAAGCATCTCAGCTGTGTAGGACTTCCTGCAGCAATGCTACATAAGAGTATTTGAGGAGGGAATCCAGTACAAATCGATTTGATAAATCATTTCCATTAGGATTTAAAATATTAACGCGTTGCCATTAGACATTCTTCTCACTAATGATGAAATGATTCTTTGATCTTCATTAATCTGATAAACGAGAAGAAGTCAGAGAAACTGAAGTGCTAAATGCATGATTTCCAAGCTCTTTTGACACAGCTTCTATAACTCCTTCCTCCTCCCCAGCCCAAGATATACACACTATATCATATCAAAAAGCATTTACTCTAGAGAGACTTTAGACAACACTATAACATGCCAAAATTTCCACAGACTTTCAAACATGTCATCGTTACTCTACAAGCTTCTTCAGCTCAATCCTGAAAAGTAGCCAAATACTTATCTGTGCCTGGGTAGGACAAATTCTGAATGACACCTCAGATTTCATAATCTTTAATGATTTGTTTTAATTGAAGTATGAAGCATGTATCTGCCAATACATTTACCAATCTAATTATATTGGTATCATCATCCTGGAGAAGAAAATTGTTCAAATGCGAAATTACATTGCTATAATTAGAGAAATACAATTACTATTGTATTTGCTGCAGAAATATTTCTAAGGCTTGGAAACAAGACATTACAAAATAACCTGCATTACAGCTACATTACTCTACAGTAATGGCCTGTGCACACATTTTTATGTACACATATTCTCTAATGCTAATCAAGGAATCCTTGCTCCTCTTTCACTGTAAGCTAGCTCACATTTGACACACAATGAAAGCATGCCCACAACAGCTTTGAGTGAGCATCCCAACTAATTTCTCATCAGCTCTTTGCTTTCCACTCCATTCACAACAGTACTGCTATTTGGGAAGTTCCTCCAAAAGATGACTCTAGAGAATCTCAAAAATTAGGGAGGGAGGCATCCTCCTATTGCTACACATAGACATTAACATGTGCATGGGAAAATAAACTGCCAACATTTGGATATCTCTGATTTCTTGTGAGCTAGGGAACCGATATCAGAATTTGTTACATTAATAAATGGGTTGTTTTGCCTTCAACATATTCATACACACATACAGTATAATTTCTCTTGGGTAAGCATATAAGTGATAAACAACTTATTCAGACACTTAGATACAGCAGTGCAAAGCCTGACCATTAATCCCAAATAGTATTCCAGTTTTTTTGCTTAAAATCAAATTGTACTCACTTACTTCAACATGTATTTCCTGCAGCACAGACCTATCAAAGCCATTGAGACACAAGTATTTATAGAAGCTACCAGGAATTCTTCTGTATTTTAATTATTAACTGATCTCTGAGGAGATACTTACTTCTCTTCAATGCTGTCTTTCATATGTTTACTGTCAGGGTTGCCATCTGTGGGAGCTACCATTGTATTGCTACTAGAGGTGGTACCTGTGAATTAGGGACAAAGACACTGGTAACTGAATAAAAAAGCAAAGCAGACTTAAGCTATATACAACAAGCCTTATTTACTTGTCCATTCCAAGATTCCTAAACAGGCACATGCTATAGCAACAGGCACAAATACAAACCAAGCAGAAGTGATTGCTTTCTCATAGGAGAAAAAAAAATGTTGTGTAGACTAAAAGATTCTGAACTGCCACAGTAATCTCACTAACTGGAAAAAAACGAACAAACAACAAAAAAAATAATTCCAGGAATCTCTAAGTCTTCAGAGTAAATGAAGTAGAAAGGCTTGTTTTTGAAGCAGGACCTAGATATCTCCTTTCTTTCCTTTATTCTATTCATCTGTAAAATGCAGTTGGATTTTGGTATGCAGTTCATTCAAAACACAAACAGATTAGGGATTAAAACCTAACAGTGTTCAATGAAGCTTATATCAATCTCTTTTTAAGAGAAACTATCAACCATCACACTTACCTGATCATAATTGCAAAAAAATTTTCACCTTCTTCTCCCTACTTTCTTACAATGAACACTTAAGCATAAGTGCTCCATACTACTTTTAATACATTTTAAACACTTTCATGAACAAAGCATTCTGCTTCAGAGCATTGACAGCTCTGTAGCAGAAAAGCTAAATCCTTGCTTAGATACTCCCATCCAAGTCTTATGTGGCTCTCTTTGAAAGATGCTTCACCAAAAACATGATTTAAAGTTGTATTTAAAGATGTAAACTGTCCTCGTTGTTTAGCTGAACAGACATAAAAGTGATATGCTGAGGGTAAACAGCACAAGATCTGAATGCAGACAAAGTCTAACATAAATACCAATACAATCCTGTTTCTTGTGAGTCTTTCAGATGCTCTTTACTAAGAACTCTGGATAATCTAAAACCTGCCAATCTGCCAATCAAACAGAAATTCTATCATATTATAGCTAAAACAAATAGACCACTGTACTCCTACTAAATATTTACAGATGAACTCCAGTATTTTAAGTGATTAATAGAAACATGTTTGTCACTGCCAGCAATAATAGATTAAGTTCAATAAATTCTCACCTGAAGTGACAGAAGGGATTTTATAGCTGGAAGTAATGCGGTAATATGGTGGATTATCCATATGGGTGACTCCTGAACTGACAGGATCTGTAAGCTGAAGTTCACTCACCAGCTCTTCCAATAGTTGCATTGTTTTATCTCTACCCAAATAAACAATAACTTTCTTTACCTGCCATCAAATAAAAAAAGTACATGTACATAAAATAGTAATACACACAAATACAATTCTTACCACAGTGATTTAGGAAAGAAAAAAAAAAATTTGATCATCTCAACTCATTAGAAACACTACCTATAGTGCCAGTGAGAATACCTGCAACTGATTCTAGTTCTAAAAGCAAACAAAAACACTTTCCACAGACACTTTCCATCAGCAAGAATCAGAAACATCATAAAAATTAATCTTAGTTCAATAACCATTGTTTAAGAAACATAGTAGCTTTTTCTAACAAAGGTTTTAGCAACATCTAAGATTAAGATTTGGACAATGGCTCTAAGAAATGGTAAGTAAAATGCTAAGTAATTTAGGATATTTGACTCATGAAATTACTTTGTCTCCTGGTTCAAACTATATTGGAAAGATCTGGGCCTTCACTGCTAGATTTTCTGATTTGCAATAAAAACAAATGCCACCCAATGAACTTAAAATGACCTTTGTAAGAACACAATACTGTAAGTCCTATATATTCTCAGACACGCACACATACATACAAGAATACATACTTATCACAGATACCTCTTTCTTTCTTTGTTTACTTCATATCTACTGTTTTGGACTGTTAGCAAAACCAATTGCAATTCTCTGATGAAAATAACAGTTATGGAGCCACCTTATTTCCTCCTAGAGAACAGAAACTATCTGTGGCTGTTGATTTACATATTATGATGGAAAGAAATTAATCAGTGCATATATGGAATGAAATCAATCTAAAACTAGCAATCAATCAAGTTTCTTTTTTTTAGTACAAGGGAACAAAAACGCAAAAACAGGTGTTCAAGAAATCTTTTCCTTTTTAAAAAATTTACTTACCAAATAATGTCTATGGTCCACCTAGGACACCCTGAATTTTGACAGTTCATAACTGATAGATGGCTTTGTTTCAGACTTATCACCAAGTAAATTGCAGTACATTACTTCTACTTTCATAAACAGAAAACTACCAGCATCAGAGAAATTATTTCCTCAAAATCTTTTGTTTCATATTACGAATACTTGAATCATTCATCTTCAGTGGCATGCTTCTTTAATTTCAAAAGTTCTACAGGCTTTCAGCATACCATATATTTATTACACTGAAAAGCATTCCTTGCCTCGTCATTGAAATAGCAAAATATTTCCTTTGCCAGGGACAGCTAGTGTCCACTTAATCCTATAAGCCTATTTCTAGAATTAGTACACTAATCACAGAAAGGTTGAAGTTGGCAAGAGACCTCTGCAGGTCCTGCTGCTCAAGAAGAGTCACCCAGAGCAGGCCGCCCAGGAGCACAGTCCAGACAGCTTACAGGGATCTCCCAGATTCCATCACTTCTGCGGGCAACCTGTGCCAATGCTCAGTCTTTACCTTCAAAGCACTGATGCTGAAAGGGAACGTCCTGTTTTTCAATTTGTGCCCTCACTGGCACTGTGGCACAACCAAAGAGAGTCTGGCTCTTTGCTTTGTACCTTCCCTTCAGGTTTATACTTTGCCAACTATTACTTTGCACTTGATTTATTCACAGTGTACACTGGTCATAAAACATGGAGTGATACTATTACACTATATCTTTTGCTTGGTGATCTTTACTGCTAGTGTTAATTTCTAAAACACCAGTGACAATAAGGAGACTCATACAATGTACTTACATAAGGCAAAAGGCTGGGTTCACTGTTAACGCCACAGATACTGATCAGGAAGTGCAGAATTATTTTCAGATTCTTTGGCCAGCTGTCTGCCAAAGTAGTCCAGACATTTTCAATCTCAGACCAAGCCACTTCATCACCATACTGGAAAACAAAGTAAATATCTTTCCTGAAAACTCCAGCAGAATTTTTTTTTCAAGACTGCCAAAAAAAAAAATCATCAGTGTCTTCATATATTTACAACTCCATTTTCATTCAAGATAAATAAATTTTTCAGATGGAAGGTATAGAGTTGCAGCCAGATTCAACTAGAAAATCTGACTGGGTCTCTTTACCAGACTTTTACAAGACAGAACATCCCTCCTGTATATCCCATCAGACCATATCTTACTAGTTTTATGCTTTCATTGCTTTTTTTTTTACTGCTTTAATAAAAATTAAAAACTAAAATAAGTTTTGTTATTTATATACAGTAACTATATTATTTTACAAGAGCTGCTCCAAAAGTAATGCCTACTCTTTTATTATGTTGGTCTTTGACATTAGGAGTGGGTGTTGATGGAATGGCAAAGGAGGCTGAACTTCCCCACCCATATTCCATTACATTTTGTTGCTGCGTGATGGATGGCAACGGAGGGACAGTCTGACAAAATGGCATCTGACATGGAAGTGCATATGTAGCAAAGGTATGTCACCAAATTTCCCCACGTGGAAAAAAAATGGCACACATTGACATTCATCAACACTTGCTGAACATTCATGGAGTGCATGTGAGTATGACGAGGCAGTAAGTGGTGCGTTTCAGAAGTGGCAACAGAGGGTCACTTCCACTGGTGCAGGTTTTGACAAGCATGCTATGCAGGCTCTTGTTTATTGCTGGTGAAAATGCATAGCTAATGGTGGCTCCTATATTGAAAAATATTGTTTTGTAGCTAAGAATTTGCTCTATCAAGCAGATTTACTTCCAAAATCCCATTTTGAGATCACACGTACAGAGTGGACTAGGTATTATCTATTAAAACAGACATCTATCTAGAAAAACAGTTATATGTAACTGCTATATGCAATAGCTACTGAACTATTTCTATTACATATTTCTTATAACAACTCAAAACTGTAATTTGTGTATTCACAAGTAAGCAGACTAATATGAGCAGTAACACTTGGAAGTCTGTAACACAGTATTTCTGAACAGTATTCTCCCTAAACACAACAGCTGGAATACCAATTGGTTTTACCTTTGCAGTCATATACATAAGGTTGTTCAGGACCATGGCTGTAGCCTGCGGTGATCCCCAGCCTTCTCCTCGTAGCCAGCGCCTACTGTTTACCATTATTTCTCTATCCTTCAAAGAATCTTCTTCATCTTCATCTTGCCGCCGAATGGTTGGCAAAGGCTTCAAGTCCACCAGCTCAATATTGTTCATCCATGGCAGCAGATAATGCAGCATCACCTGTCTCCCAGCCGGGTGAGCCGTTTGGATTCTCTGACTTACTTCTGTGATTCACAGATTACATACATAGATAAATTGTGGATCATGAATTGGAATTACTTTGCCAATAACAATCACTACTATGAATCCAGTACATCACACTAGCATAAAAAAACACCAATACTGACATAACTTTGTTTTACTGACTAGTGCTACTTCATAACCACCATCTATTCTTCAGTAGAGCTAGTTGAAGACTCTTCTGACAAACAGCATGGTTGAAGAAGCTGAATTGCTGTATGCATACACACACATAGATTTGCATGCACAAACAAGAAAGTGTATACTAGGTTCTGATAGTTTTCTTAATTGCTGAAAGTTCTGAAAAGTAAGCTTAACATTCTCTTTCTCTACTTTATGCTTGTTTCACTTACCAACTCTTGCAAAATACAAGCTAGTTTTATTCTATTAGTAGCTTTTCATTGAAAATGGTAAACAAAATCCAATCTCTATGCACCAGTTTCACTTCTATGGAAAGGAAAGCACAAGTAATGCTTTCCAGGATAAAACTGAGTCCTGATGAAAAAAGTATGCATTGCACATTACATGGTTAAAAACATGGCAAACCAGACTGATGAGCAGAGTTTCAGCACTGCTCCTTTCCTATATAAACAGTGAGAACAAACCAATTCAAGTCACCAAGGGGAAAAAATACACTATAATATATCATATGGTGTTTAGTAAGTGTTAAAAACTATTGCCTAGAAAAAAAAATTCCTCTAATTGAGGAGATAGCTGAAAACCTAAAGCATGTACAAATGTGCCAACTTGGCAAAAAAGCACTTTAAAACTTTTCTCACATTTGCATTTGCTCTTTTTTTTTAATTTATACAAGAAGTTATTATACAAGAGGTTATTATTCTGCAGCTATTTAAGATGCTACAGAATATTATTTTTAAGTAATCTACAGTAAACAACAATACTTGAAAGAATAACAGAAGAATAATTTTGAAAGTCATTTGGAAATTATTTTATTAATACATGATTTCTCTTTAGTATATTAGAAAGTCAGCAAAATATCTTTTGATTCATTGTTTCCTCTTTAATATATTACAAATAGAAATGAAAATTTTTACTCAATAAATTCAATTTTCTCCACTTACTATGAAGACAGTCTCTTGTGTTCCTTATTTTAGTGAATTATGAACTATACATTTTCTAAAAGGTTTCAGACCTGATGATCTTTATATTCATTTATTTTAAATCATACCTGAGAAGATGGCAAGTGTTAGCTCAGGATAAGTCCTTGCCAATTCTTCTGATAGTTGATAGTATGACACAGAATACAGATGTGGTAAAGGAGAAGGCTGACCCAAAACTCCATCTGTCCTCTGAACTTCCAGTTTGTGAGCATAACGGAACATCTTTGGTTCCAAGATCTACAACAGCAACATTCATGATTTGAAGCTCTGTACAGTTATATTAGAAGTTTTTATTTAAAAATCACCTTTAAAATTTATGCATCTACTCCCATTTAATGGCTCGTATCAGATAGGTCTCCATACATCTCCTTCATTCAATTCCACTGAATAGCTAACACTCACTTCATTTGATGCATTCTCAATGAAAAATTCTTGAGGTTTGCTTTCTCAAAATAACTTGTCCAACACATTTTTTTCCGTAACAAATTGAAATATACCATTGAGTACTTTTATTTCCAAACAATATTATTTCTGCTCGAGACAAGTATAGAAGAAAAGCAATTTTTGATGTGCCAGAGATGCAGAGGGAGGCTAAAGCAGCTCAGCACCTTCAAAATTAATTTTGGCTGATCTTAAGCAGCAGCGTTCCCTTGATAAGAAAGATGGGACTGAAAGGGAGAATGCTGTGAGTGTTGACACATCAGCAACAGTACGAATTCAGAAAGGATTTTACTGCTTAATTTAGCTGACAATGATCCTGGGAAAAGCCTCTGAGATGACTTTTGGTATGAGCAATGAGCAGTACATCTATATATATTTTTTTAAAATATTAGTGCTGGCCTGTATTACCCCTCAATGTCCTTGGAAAGGAATTAACAGAAATAAATGACTAACAACAACTCTGCTAACACCTCCCCATGTTGATGGATAAGGAAAACATTTGGCACCAATGCAAAAATCAGGAAACTGACAGCTACATTGGTAAAGAGAGCAAAGGAACAGAAGAAGCAACACACCTCTCTGAGAAGCTTTTAGAAAAACTGATCTATACAACACTTCTGTAGTGACAAATCAGAAAAATCTTCATTTAGGTTACGCATCTTAAAAAAGCATATGTTGTGAAAATGTAAGTCTTTGGGGCTTAACTCTTGAAAACACATGTTTTGCTGACATCTTAGGCCAAGTAAGGATCTGGGCTAACGATTTATAAAGACAGAGAAAAAAAACATACATCAAATTTTCTTATTGAAAGAATAACTAAATACTACCAAAAAAATCTTTGTGGTTTTTGTTGCTGTTATTTTCCATGCATGGAGATTGTTCTAATTTTTAAAACAAAACCAATTGAATCAAAATTAGCTTACAAACCTGTAATAGTTGCATAGCTACTTCATAGATAGCCCTAGTGGAATCAGCTGCTTTAAACAGTATCAGATTTAGAAGGATCACTGTATCACACTGGTAATCCCTAAGGAAAAATCACAAGCATGAAATAAATAACATTAATTTATTTTTTTTTAATTTGAATTTATTAAGTAAAAGCTAATTCTTAGGGGATATGAGACGGAATAACCTAACACTTCAGAAAGCTTCTCTAGTAACACATACACACAAACAGGAGTGATCTCCACTCTTTATGGGAGGAAAAAATGTTCTAAATGAAATTATGCTTGGAAAATGAAAGTCTTGACAAATTCTGTAGTACCTGTTCTGGAACACACTGGCTATGGCTTTAAAGCAGCCAGCTGCTACCCGCTTGGAACCTGTATAGCACCGGTCTACGGCCCAGTACATGAGGTTACTCTGGTCAGGGTTGAGTTCCAAGAGCAGCGTAACTGCCTCGCAGCCCAGCTGGTGAACCTGTATTCAGAAATGAACCAATTAAAAATAAAATAAAATAAAATAAAAAAATAAAAAAGGGCCAACTTATAAAAATGGCATAAAAGAGGGAAATAGATATTTAATCCAAAACATCTGTAATACACAAAAATTATTCCAGCTAAAAATAATAAGTCCACAGTTTAAAAATAACAACAGATCCTATCAAACTGTTTAACATCCAACTTGTACACACAGTAAAAGATTACTGAAGTAAATAATTAGATAGCTCTAACATTCCTTTTTCTCAGTTCCAAGCCCTGTATTGTGCTATTTACTCTTTTCTGAACACAGATCTGAAGTCAGATATAGAAAAGCACTTAAATATAGATAGGTATTCCACAGCAGGATACAAGGGACTGATCCATCTGGAGACTTGCATAATCCCTTGAATCTATCCCACTGGAGCAGTAATTCTATGCTATCACAGTATAAGTGCAATGAAGGCCCTATTTTTCAGATGTAAAGCTTGCCTTACTAAATAGCTGTAAAGCTTGGTCTTCAGAAGTCCATAGGACCCTGTCAATAGACTCCAGTTTCACAGAGTTCAAGTTAAAAATCTTGTCTCCTTTAAGTTTCTGAAGATTGTGCTTATTACTATAACTTTATCTAGCTGATTAGTTTATAAATTATAAGAAGTCTGTTTCAGTCCTTTCCTCTCTAGTTCTGCTTTGTCTGTGCTCAGAATGTGCCTGCTGACTGCCTTCCTCATCTTGGTGACAGCATGTGTCAAGGACAAGGCATAACTAGACACTCCTAAGAGCTTTAGGCGTAAGCCACTCTAAAGCCCTTGGGTCAATGTGACCATAATAATTCATGAATGCATTTATGTTGAAAGTAGTGATAGTTGCAAACCAATATTTACACTGCCTGCATTACCTTCTTATCCTGCGAATCCAGAATATTATCCAGCCATTTGTATAAATAGCCATCAGATGAGAGCCCAACATTATCTGCCACAGGGCCACAACACAGTACAGCAGACATAGCCTTTAGAAAGTAAAACACTACATTTCAATAACTCAGATACAGCAGATGTGTTTTTATCAAGCCCATTAAAAACCCAGAAAACAATAGTCTACTCTGACAGATAAGAAAGACTAAGGATAACAAAAAGCAAATAACATTTTGTTAAAGAAATACTTCAATCAAAACAGGTTGTTCTGAACTCCCAAGTAAAAGGTAAAAGTGAAAAGCTGACTTATGCAAGAATTTATAAGACATTTTTATTATTAACGAACATTACATAAAAGTCTTTCTCCTTAGGCAGATGAGAAGTCATGGGAAGTCAACACTTACTAGTGATTTTAAGTAATTCACTAAGTGTAATGTATTTGCATACTGCAAAAAACAAAATTATCAAAACTGAGCAAGTAGGTAGAACAGAGAAATAATAAAGTCAGAAATGACAAGGATATGAAAACTACCCCCAAAAAGCCAAGATGTTAAATACACATTAGCTAAATCAACTTGGGAATTTATTTTCAAAGTTCAGAAAGTATTAAAATACCTTTAATGCACAGTATTGGTGTCTGTTTATTTGCATGTTCCTATCACTGTATCTATCCAGGGGAGTAAACATGATACTAAAAGGACCTGCCCAATGACTGAACAACATAAACAGACTGTGGCGGAGACTTTGCTGTGGAAAGACACTTCTTCTCTGGTGGACTGAAAGAAAAGCAAATAAAGTTAGAAACACTTTTTGTATCGTTTTTTAAAATAATGTACATAAAAGAGAATCAGGCTATAAAAGGGAAAAAGTAAAGACGCGCTATTTCAAAATCATAATAGCTGGATGTAGTTTTACTGTTATCATGCTTAATGTCACTGAGGTATAAGGATAAGCTATTTATTAATCTAAAAAAATGCAAATGCATTGTCAGCCAAGAAGACTTTTGCTGGATGAGAAAATTACTTGTAGCTTCTAAACAGTATCAGATACCTCTCTTAAAAACCCTCATTTGCTGAAGCTGTGTTCAGAACAGATGGTATATTTTTATTAATGTATTCTGCAAATTCAGGTAAGTAGAATTTTTTTTATGCTTTAAAAAAAAATAAAAACATTCTATTAGAAGTTATCAAGATCTATTTACATACCTGGAACATTTTGAATGATATTTGCCACTAAGGCACTAAAATGGCATCGGATATCTTTCAATGTATCAGAATCCTTTTCATTTTCTGCTTCTAGGAGTTGTCTTGTTAGATCAACATACTCAAGTAAAGTGTTGTTGAGGGAATGTGTTTCATTATCAAGGCCACCACTTGCACTTAAAAATAAAAATATTAAACTGTATGCTAAATATACATCTTTGAAAAAAAAAAAAACCAACCCAAAAAACCCAATCCTTATCTCCTTCTCTTTAATAGTCCTCACCATTGCAAACATTGAATTCAAAGTCAGCTTTTCCCTAAGCTTGTTTCCTTGCTATATAAAAAAAAACAGTGAAAGTAAACAAATAAGCAAGCATTATTTTTCACAGCTCCCTCATCCTTCTACAGAATTAGATCTTACACTGGGAGTAATTGTTAATGAAAAATTGCAATTTCAGAAACACAACAAATTAATTAATGATACTTCACTGTAGAAATCTATATTACAGAGTGATCCTGCTCATCAGTGCAGCCCCCACCTGTGACTAATGACACCAGCATCTGCCAACAGTTCAAATATTCGCACTAGCTGTACACGTAAAATATCTCGACGCCTGCGCCGTTTCATGTTCTGTGCAACAGAGGAAACACAGAATTAGATGAAGTGGGGAAAAAAACCTAAAACTGCATGGCACAAAAAAGTATTATTTTATTTAGACAACAACTTGCATCAATTATCAGGAGTGCAAAACTTCTATGAACGGTTACCAAAACGCCTACTTATCTTAACAGATCAGGCAGTGAAGAAAAGTTATTCCTTTTGTAACTGCAAGATACACCAAGTTTATTATTACACATATTAACAAAATAATACACTTTTTGTCACTCTCCTGTCATGAAATGTGACATGTAAAACAATGAACTGAAGTACAATACCAATCTTTCTGTGTAAGACTTTCCAATCTTTTTGCGTGTAAGACTAAGAAAACACACTATGCTCCAGTAACATTCTGAAACAAAAGTCATGTTCCATTTCATCATCTCTATTTAATTATGAATTTATTAGTTCATGAGTTTATTAACATGACTACAACAGTTACCATAAAAAAAATTCTGAATAATCATCTGTGTTTGTGTTTACAGAGAGTATTATTTCTGTGGATACCTACAGGGGCTTCTGAACCCTACAGTAAAACATCCTCTCCATCAGAAGACTTTTATTCGGTGCAGACAGCCAGGTGAGCTCACAGCCATTTCCATTTTAAAGAACTGAACAAAGCTGGATGACAGTAGAAATCAATGCCATCTTAGGCACTACTAATTGCAGGCAGCATTTAACTATGCTAAACCATGCTTAAGAAACACAAATTAAAGAATGTGGAAAAGCTTACAGTAATTTCTACTCATTCAAAACTAAACTCCTTTGATATAAAAATAATACAGAGTTCAAAGCAGAACTCTTATACTGTAAACAGCTCACACTAATTTGAAAAGGAATGTTTCATTTTGTTACCTGGTGTTTTGACAGCTTTAAGGTGCAGAAGCGTAACTAACAGTTATTTACTATCATTTTTGAGAAGATAGCTAAAATTCTGTGCCAAATATAGGAAAAACATCTAATTACCTCTGGCCTTCTTTCAAGTGCTTCCTTAATTATAGGATGTAGCTCTTCTATTAGTTCCCTGAATTAAAATAAAATAATCAAAAGAATATGAACAACCATTAAATTATCATCTTAACTGAAAGATGTTTCATAGTAAGTGTTAAAACTTCATTTAAAACACCCTTAGGTTTTACTTATAGCTTTCTGACATAACTAAGCATTTACAAGAGATGTTTCTGAGAAGATTTTCCTAATTTAAATACAAAGCACCAAATAGCTTTCTCAGTAATTACACTAAATTTTCATTTAGAGAGTTCTAAGTTATATTTCTATCAGGTACTATTTTCATTCACCTTCACATTCAGGATTTAACAAAGCCTTATGTTGCAAGTAGATACTATCAGATAAAAGCGATGTTGGCAGCTAATCATATCCTCTTCTTGCAACTGTCACTGTGCATTTACTTGTTAATAAACACTCCTTCTCTAAGGCCAATAATGATATGCTGACAGACTAGTCAGTCCAGCCTCTATGAAAACTGAAAAGCAATGATTTGATGCTGTGGTTACATTTACAATTGGCAGTGAAGCTTCACAGTCTTTTCTCAGTTCCTTCTGCCAAACTCCAATTATCTCATGATTCCATGAAAAGGGGCAAAAGAACATGAAAGAGATCAGCAGTGTAGATCTATGCAGACAGCACACTAAGGTAAAGCTTACTAATTCTACTTTTACAATCAATAGTATAGCAATAACCTCCTCTGTTTTAGGTTTGCTGCAGTGTGTCCCTGTGTCCCACATTTTACTGTGTACTTTCAGTGCTGTTCTAATTTACACATACCAAAAGCATCATCCACTGAAGTTTTCATGTTAAATGACTGATTCCCCTGGTACAAGGGTCCTCCTTCAGGAAATGTGGTAAGGTGTCCAGAAAGTTGCAAAAACTTTCATTAAATTACATGAGACTTAAACATGGTGATGGATAGTTCCATATTTTTGTTCAGATTAACAACAACAAAAAAAAAACAGGTGTTTGTTTTTTTTTGTGATTTATAAGGTTTTTTGGTAAAACACACTCAAAGGTTGGCTTTTGGTAGAGAGTACACAACAAACTAGACACGTGATTAATAACAGAAAATAAAAGAGAAAATGAGTATTCTAGGTTTAAGTGGTGTTATCAATTATGTTCAGTACCTCTACAACCACGACTGTAACTAATATGTAAACGTCAACAGTCCATAGTCTCTTCCTCCACAGGGCAGTCTTTAATACCAATAAAAGGCATAAAACCAATAAAATTAGTTCAGCTTCTAAAAAATCATTGTCACAGAGCTAAGTGCTAGAAAAGAATGATAATCAGTTTTCACAGATTTTTTATTGCTTAAGAAGGCCTTTTTCTGAGTTCTGTTTCCCCAGCTTTAGACTCATCAGCATAAAACCAGATGAAACACAGCAATTACCTAAAAGCTCCTGGGTTGGTCCTGCCAAGTCCTAGCACAAGGGATTCTGTAATTTCCATGCTCTCAGAGCGCATCATTGGAACTATGTGCTTAAACAAGGAAGAAGGGGATGGAATGCCAATGATCTAAGAAGAAAATCAGAATAAACCTGAATGAAGCAGTTATCCAACGTGCAGGTAGTAACATTAAAACATCTGCTACAATACTGGATTCTTAAGTACTGATCTGAACTACTCATGATAAAAACAAGGTTTCTGACCTTTGGCGTGGAAAACAAATTTCAGAAATGGTACAAAATGCACATCCTTTCCCTGTAGTGAACAACATGGATGAAGATAATTGAGAAAAAAAATCTGTAGTTATCTGCCCTGAACTTTTCTGTTTTGTCACTGAACCTAAAAAGCCTCTGGGAAGACTTCATCCCATCTGTTTGGCAACCTACTGAGGCACTGTGCTGAGCACACAAGAGAGCTGAAATAGATTGTTACCATGGCCAATGACTCTTCAAAAAGAGTTGAGTATGCATCTATGCAAGACCTTTACAGGCAGCTGAGAGGCAACGGCACTACATACCTTCACAGCCTCCATGTGAGAGGCATTTCCAAAAGTTTGAAAATCAAACAGTGACTTAGAGGTTTGTGTGGCCATCTTTGAATAATATATTTCTGAGGGTCTTCCATGCTTATCTTCAAGATATTCTGATTATAGGAATATTTCCATATTTCATTTTCAGAGAAAAACCTTAATGAGAATTTTGTTAGCTCTCCAATTCATACTTGCATATTCAGTTTAGAGGAGAGCTTACAAAATATTATAAGATCTTCTGTTTCTTTAGGAGGAAAAGTAAGCCTGTTAAAATTTCATTTTGCAGTTTCTCAGATTTAAGGACAGAATCTTGGTAACAACTGGAACAGGCTGCTTCTGCCAAAAATCTGCTGTACAATCTATGAGTTATCTTCACTGCCTTTACTCCATCTTCCACAGGAAGCCAAAGAGGAGATTAAAAAAAAAAAACAACCACAAAAAAGAACACCCAACCATGTCTGCAGATAACATGAAGTAATGCAGACAAAAGTGTGGTTAGGAAAAATATAACAAAGTATAGTGCCTGAACAGAACACTGCCTCAATTAGTGGAGAAGTGTGAGGCTATTTGCTCAGAATTACAGAGGTCTTCCGACAGGAGGAAAAAAAAAAAAAAAAAAAAAACAACAATGGAAGACAAAATATTTCCTCATTATCACCAGATAAGACTTTGAAACTGGGTTAATGTTTCCATTATATGATTAGATTTTGTCTGAAAAACCACAGGTAGAAATGCCTTTATCGTATGGTTTGGAAGAAACAAACTGAACCTTATCCAAAACAAATGAAAAAAGGCATTTTAAACATATTTTCAGATAAATTACACAGCCTTCGAAGAATCATGATAGTGGTCATAAGCCTCAAGTGGCTCTACTTCAGTAGTAGCTGCAGTATTTACAGCAATCATGAGAAGAACCTACTCTTGAATCGATGCTGTAGCCACTGTCAGGGGTAGACGCCAGCGTCTCAGGAGGGGAACATCTCACAGAGCCAGTGGAAGTAGAGGAGCTTGAAGAAGACGCTGCACTGCAGCAAAGAATCAGGTAGTTTCTCCAGAGCCCAATGTAGGAGTCACTGCTTGTAGTTGTATTCACTTTCTTTGCATTGATAGGGCTGCTATTTAAAGAAAAAAAAGCCCAATATAGTAAATAATGCCTAGGAGGTTTTGTTTCTCTATTGAATTCATTTTTAAATTGTGTGTCTGTTTCTGTTAACATAGTGTACTCCCAATAAATTATTCAGATCAGACTTGTACATCAATAATGTATGTTTTTATAGTCAAACTTGTAGAACTACAATATTGCCTAAGGCACGAATCAATCTTTACAGCAGATAATATTTTTTTCAAAAGAGAACTGATCTACCTTTTTTTATAAGAATGAATGAAATCCATAGAAAATTTTAGGAGTGCATGCTGCCTCACCGAAACATAACAGCATTAGAATGATGATGAATCTTGAAAGAATACAAGTAAATTAGACTGTATTCCTTTAGAAATGAGCTTACTTTATATCCACTTGTGGAGACAGCATCTGGAGTCTGGTATAAGCAAACATCCAAGCATAGCTTACAGCTGTTGGGCAGTGTTTTGGAAGATTTTCCTGCTTCATAAAACTTGAAAGGCTTATAATCCATGGATCTTGGCCTTGAGTCACATGTGCAAATATCCATATATGTGATGGACTGACCACATCAAACTGGTGGCTGATTGGAGAGGAACTCCAGTCAGCCAAAGTCTGTAAATCCACCGAACTGGGACAGTATAGTAAAGTAGTCTGTACACATTAAAAAAGCAAACAAACAAACAAAAAAACCCAATTAATTTCTATGCATATTAAGTTATACTTTTTCACTTGTAGATTTTCATTGTGAAATGTGAGTATCAAAACTACAAAACTACTAGGTATAGTTAAAACACATTATTTAATTCATGCTGTTTTAGAAAAGTTCCTGAATATGAGCAGTGATAGAAACACGTTGGAAAGGAAATAAATATTAAGTAAACTATTTTAAAAAAATGGCATTTGACTCATGATGACTTATTCTTCCAAGAGATTCCAGACTTTTAAAGTCTTACTACTGAAATACAATGAAATACAACTCATTTCCTAAGCCTAAAACAGCAAAGCTTCTCTTCAACCGTTAATAGTTTAAAGATAAATATAGAACAAGGGAATTCAGCTCAATCAGAAACCGTACAATGTTGTTGTCAGTCTCAAATCATTCCTCAATTTTTGTTCTGAGAAATAGCTTTGGAGGCCCTGGATGTTTTTTTGCTGTTTTTTTCTTTCTTTCCTTTTTTTTTTTTTTAAGCTGATAAACTGTTGATAAATTAGCTTGAATATAATGACACTGCGATTTAAAAGACACACCAAAATGCTTACAGAAATGCATCATCTTACACTCAAGTTTAAGATAAAATCTCTCCTACCTGATCAGCACCAGTAAGATGTATGAAACTCTCCAGGATAGAAGCACTTTGTCTGTCCATTACATCTATAGCCAATTCATCATCACTCTAAAAAACAACAACAAAAAAAAACAAAAAACAAAAAAACATAAAAATCACAAAGTCAAGAAAAACAGTATTTTTTCATTAAGCTTTTACATGAATGGATAATCAACTCTTACCTTAGAAATTTCTAGAAGAGTGAACAAGGCCCTTATTTCTCTAAGCACGCTGACTGCTAATCTTCTCGTTGCAGGCCTTGTGCTGCAAAGAATGACCAAAGCAAAGCCTTCCACCACGTGAAATACGTTGGAATAAAGGGTCCTCTCCAGAGGAAGGGTATGGGCAGCCCCACTGGAGACACCACGCTAAGAAATAAGCAAGGAAGTTAAACAAATGAAGGAAAAAGTAAACACAATCAAATTATAGTCTCATTATTAGTGATGACAGTTAATCATAAGATATTTAGATCTTCTCTTCTTGTCGTATTTTAAATTATGAAAATGGCACAGCATCAGCTAGCTTGTATTTTTTTCTCTCTGAATTCAGTCCAAACATCACAAGGAAGTCCTTCTTATTTTACTTCCTCACGTAAGTGATGAAATGAGGGCAAAATTCAACAAGAGTAAATGACTCTCTCTCATAATTAATATTACATAAAATGATTTCTCATAACCCTTGTACCTCTTTTCTATTAGTTAGTGGAAAATGGTGCTGTTTTGCTAGCTCTGCTGTTTAAAAGTGCTATTTAATATTTCCAATTCCACATGTTGAATTTGGTGTAAAGAAAAATGTGGCAATTAATCACTGTTTAGAGAGTACTTAATATTAAATTATATTTTGGGAAAAAAATAAAACAATACGTCTAAATATCTTCAGCACTGTAAGAAAGTAAACAGAATTTTTATTACTTTAATAAAAAAAGCATACTAACAAAACTGCATATAGATTAAATTATGTTTTGATATAAAAGGATTGTATTTAAAATACCTGAGAATCTTGAGCTTTATTATGCATTTGGGCTGCTTGTTTCCACTGATTTATGAGCTGCACTAACATTTTTACTGCATTGTCAAGAAGCGTTGGGTGGATGTCAGTCACTTCACGCACAATAAAATACACAAATCCTGAAAGAACATCTTCTCGCCAATCTGGAAAATCAAGCATTAATGCTTGGAGTGTATTGAAAGCCAAGGCACGGAGTTCTTCATCCATATGAATTGTCAGCCTGTTTAGAAAAAATACCAGTATCATCAACTCTAGAATTGCATATTCTTAACCAGCCTTTATGAATTCAAGTTTGGTGCTGTCTTCTGCCTTTATTGTACAGTGCAGAATACCACAGAGATGCATTCTCTGCACTGAATACATCTGCAACTAGCTAAGACAAGATCCTGCTAGAAATATAGCAAAATAAAGTAAGACTTCAAAAAACTGAGTGCAAGAAAACAATTGTCATGAGAGATAATCATGTCTTTTGTACATGTGTTTATCCGAGTGCAACTGATCTTAGAGGTCAGCGTGGAGGTATCTTGTGATGTGCAGGTTATTGTTTTTCAATGCTTCCTGTCTTCTATGAATAAATAGTGTTACAAAAGCCTTAATTACTCTTGCCCACTTAACTAACATTTACATATTTATAATTCAACACACTCTATGCAAATGAGCTTGTAATTCCAAAACTACGAGCTGAACTGTTCTCCCACACCAAGACTATCTTTATATTAAAAAATGAAACATAACAATGTCATGGTTCTATGTTTTTTTTGTTTTTGTCAAACAGAAAAACAGAAGAAAAATGCATTGCTCCAGGAATAACTGAAGAGTGCCTGCACATTCCTCAACTATCTGTTCTCACTGAATGCTCAGACCTCCTATCTGCAGACACAACTGCTGAAGGCAGGCAAGAATAAGAGCAATCGATCTGTACACAGTGGACTTCAACTTCATAGTGAGTTGACTCACATACTCTATATTATATAAGGAGCTTTTAAAAAGGAATATTCTCTAACAGTTATTTTATTTCACTTACCTTGCAAGCAATTCAATGAGGTCAGTCCTGCTCATACCATCTGGAATCAGTCTTGGAATAGCAGCAATACAAGTTCTGAATAAATCTATCTTAGGCTTTCTTTCACCTCTACAAAACCAGTTTGTAAACAACAAAACAACAGAAAATCCACATCAGTATATCACAGAGATTTTCAATCTTAGGTCAAAACTTAAGAAGGTACTAGAAAATTTTTAGCATTAATTAATGAAATCAGAATGAATTTAATATTCAAACAAAAAGCCTAAATTTGTAACGTAGCAATGTGAAACATTACAGCACAAGAATAATACAATATAAGTTTGACAGCGGATTTTATACATACGTAATCATGTCTTCAGGTTCTTTATTGGACATCTGCACGCTAGTCATGCACATGGGCCTTCCAACTTCTTTGTCCAAATGCCTAAGTATGCTGTCCAGAGCTTTTCTGACTTGAGGATAGTATATTGACATTCCTGAAAAGGCACAGAGATCCAACCACTTCTTTCACTATTGCATATTCTCACTCACTTTTCACATTCTTATTAAAATATATACCACGTTCAGCTAAGGACAAATTTCTTATTGTACAAAACCTGTCATTAAACTAATTTTAAGTGTAAAAAAGAGGTATATCAAGCAAGCAGTAGGAGGTATTATATGAAAGTAGAAGTTTCCTTCAGGGAAGAACATAAACAGAGAAGTAATTGTTAGTTGCTTTTCTCATTTCTGAGTATTTTAGTTCTAGCTTGAGACTGTCTTTTAGAGACAACTATTTCATCTGCAGATCATGAACCAAACAAAGGGATAAAAAATGTCTCACTCCAACGCAGCTGTATTTTGGAACACTGTAGAGTGGATCAAAGGAACAAAAATTTCCATCCTAATTACCAAACTAATTCTACTCAGTATTTTGTGTGCTAATCCAGCAGTTTTTAAAAAAGCCACAGATCCAGTCTTGGACACAAGAAGTTCAATGTCATCTAGAGCTTCTCTCTAAAGAATCATGTTAAAACATGCTATAACTAAATTCTCCATAAAAATCAATATAGAAATAAAGATACACAAACATATTATTTGAGAATAACTGAGAACATCTACGTACGTATTGGAATGTAAAATTCCAAAAGACCAGCACATACCTATAACTTTTGCTTCCTCATCTGTCAGTGTTTTATTAAGGAAAATTTTCTTCACACGCAGAGTATTTCCTGAGGGAAGAACAACTCCTGTTGTTGGCATTGGTGGTTCACCATCTTTCTGCTGCAAACTATCTGCTATGACAAGGAAGACTCTGAGGCCTATATTCATCCTCTTCAAAAGCAACAAACGGAAGAAAAAAGAAGTAGAATACAAAAGGAATTATAACATTAAAGTAACACAAAACACAAACTGCGTTTTCCCTCTGTAAGCAGACAGCATTAGTAGGACAGGCATGATTTAAATATTACCCATTAGTGTAATGAAAGTATGAACAAAATTTTAGTGTTGAATGCCTTCTCACATCTCCGATTCCAGTCAACAAAACTGGCATGGACAAATCGACTTAATGTTTCAGAGTAAACAGGATTAAAGGAGTTAATATGAATGATAAGAATGATATATGCAAGAAACACATTTTTACATCTCATCTATTACACTGGCTTTGTAAGACCTGGGTATGATGTCCCTGAAGAAAAGGCTTTATGGTTATACACAAAAGCACACATACTGGGTTTACAGTTGCAATGAGCTGAAACTGCAGTAGTGTTGCTGGCTTACTCACCAGACATGGGACAGCAATTGTACACAACTATTTATTTCTTTAGCTAGTAATAACTAGTTATTTCTTTAGCTTTATCAGAACATCTTTTTTGATATTCATTAATCTGCTTTCATGTCAGCTCAAAAATAGTTAACTACAGTTCCAAAAACTTCACCCCAACATCCTGTCCTCACTGCATGCAAGTAGTAAGTTTGTTTTACCTCTGGATTAATTGTGAAGGTTTTGGGTGATTTTCCAACACTAAGAAGATCAAATATTATTTCTTTCATTGCAAAATCCAAGCGTTCCTATAAAGGAAAAAAGGTTTATACAAAAATTCTTGTTTATCTTTCTATGCATAGCTTAACTTCTTCCTTATAGGCAGTAGGTATCATGCCTTAGAAGTTCAAAAATATAAAGACAATATTTTAAAAGTTTTAAAAGATTAATTTTTCTTACATACTCTTATGAATTAATAACACTCTCAAAAAAGTAATACAGGTCAACACTCCTAATGCAATGTATTAAAAATGTCAAAATACACTACATTGGCATTAATATACTGGTGAAGTCCTTGTGGGTTAGAAAATCAATCAATTAAGGTTGCATTTGCAATCTCAGATTACAATTCAGGTTCTCTTTGAATGGTCATATACTATTGGACTTCAGTTTCAATCTGTGCAAGAGATGCCAAAAGAAAAAAAAAATCAAATTGGCATAGCAGATGCATTTTTCTGTTTTCTTTTCTTTTTTTTTTAACAAATACAGCTCAGTTCTTGAACAAGTTCAGAAATGTAATATACGTGCTAGAAAGAAAAATGGAACAAATGAGCCTGATACATGAGTCAATTGAACAGTCCTTCAAAAAGCATATTTTATTTCTGCTTCAGTTAGGCAGCTCTTATTATTCATGACAGTTGAGTTAGTTAAATAAAGCCTTCGCAGTAGGTTACTAATTACATCTACTTCATTCTGAGAATGCCTGATTTCAGACCCTGGGATCTCATTAGTAGAAGTGTCAAATGGAAAATTCTGCTTGTACCTACTTTGGTGAAAATCTATACCAAAGAATAGAAACTTCAGTTCTCCATCTGTTCAACACAGTATAAAAAAAAAATACACTGAACTCTTAAAAAGCATTCTGAAACTAGGGTGAGGGGGCAATAGAAGAGTTCACCATGAAACTGTATTCAGATACAAAGGCAAAAGAATAAAGTAAGAAAAGCACAGGCTTTTACAGTTAGGCTGCTTTACAGGTTCAAATATTTGATAATTAAAAATAATTTAAACTTAGTGTTAAAATGAAGAATCCTAGAAATAAAATTGAGAGCATAAAGGATTTTGTATCCTGTTTTATCTCTGTACAAACAGAAGTAGGTCATTTTGGAAACTGAAGCACAGACAAGCTATCTGTAAGATGGAAAAAGAAGTCTAATTTATAAGGTTAAAGATGAATGAGTATTGTATCCTGTGGGATCACCCCCTGCATTTTGATATTAAGATAACAGAAGCATCTAAAACAATACACGTTGTAATGCAGTAGGAACTACACACTAACATACACGTTGCAACTTTTTTTTTCCAGTCTACAGAGGTAGACTGTGGACAAATAGACTTTAATGTTCAGATACACTGTCCCTTATGAATATATTATAATGGAATACTGTAAGTATATCACTGTACTTCATTTATCTTCATACGTATAAGACACATCCGTTACAGAACAATACACATGTGAATACTAACTAACATCTACAAATCATAGTTATTGAACTTCAAAGAAAAATAATTTTGCCACTTGAAGAAACGAACCAGTCATTCAATTATTATTTGGGGAAATTTTATTCAATACATTAAACTCTCCAAATATTTCAAAAAACAGCCCATAATTTATATTTCTTACAAATAATGCTCATAATATTGTATCTCTACCTAGATATATTCTTACCTGAGCAATGAACTGAATAATCTTCACAAATATATTCAGAGGTGTGTCTCGTGGGACCACACTACGTGATCCTTTCGGAAAAAGTGCTGATACAATGCTCATGAGACGACTACAGGAATTGAGAAACAAATGTAAGAAGTCAAAAAATTGTTCTAAGAATAATTTTTTGTAATTGCCTATTTGTTGAGATTCAAATCAGAAGGACGTAGGATTGACTACTGCATAACACAGAAGGCAGTACCTTCCATTTAAAATATAGCCCTCTGTTGTTGAGGGGATTATAACGAGTTAGTTTATATGGAGACCAAAATCCTGCTTTTGAGCTACTCAGTCAGGAGGAGGAGCAAATGCTGAATGACTATTCCAAATTCTCACTGTGCTAATTTGCAAAAACACATCTTTTCATTCTTTTCATTTCCAGCCTATACTTAGTGATGGGCACTTCAGATCCCATTTGCTATGGTATCAGTAGAGCCTGCTAACTAAATTTCCTGTTTTTTTTTATCTCTCTATCCACTTATGTCATCACACACATATAAAAAGGAGAGTGAGGACTCTCTTCATTCTCCTCTTCAAACTAACCAAGTTCCTCTGGTTTTCTCTATTAAGATGAAGTTTCTGTTTCTCTACTTATCCGACAAGCCAATGCCCTAGGTGACTTTGGAATCTTTTTTAACATCACAAAGGAAAAAAAGGAACTTAGAATCCCTTGTGCAAAGAACTTACCTTTGAGTTACAGTGTTGCTTTCACATTTTATTCTAATAACATAAACCCACAACAACCTATACAAAGATTCCAGTGCAACTCGGGACATTTTAGGATCTTTATTCTGTAAAATAGAAGAGAAATACAGTTACTGTTGCCTGCAAGACATTCAGGAAATCATACTATTACTCTTCTGACTTTTGAGAATATTTTCAACTATTTTTAAGAAAGAAAGCTGACATGTTTAATACTGACTATAAGTTTTACTGTGTATATTTAAAACCAAGCATGCATTGCACATTCCCAATACTATCTAAATACTTAACAAGTAATTTCAGAGTGCTTTATATGCCTTTCACTCTGAAAGCAGAACATTAACTAACAGCCCTCAGGATGAACACCAAGAGCATATTGCCTCAAAGAACTTTTCTTAGAAAGTAACTGATATCCACTTTATAGCAAACTAACTTGTAATTTTATCTAAAACATGGGAGTAGCTGCTTAGGATCAGGCACAAAGTCCATCTAAGCGCAGTATTCAGCTTATGAGAGCAGACAGTAGCAGGTGCAGAAGAAAAAGATTGCAGGGCAAGCATTAATAAATTATGCATGGTATGAAATTCACTTTCATCCTAAAGCTTCTTCAAGGAGCTTAACTTTGCTCCTTCTAGCTCTTTCACTGTTCAGAACACTGAGTGACAATAACGTTTGTCACATCAACTCCAGTAATCTCTTTTTTTAGCTAAGGATGCTCACTGTATTTATAATCTTGAAGCATTCAGTGGGACTCTTGGAATTCACCATTAGTATTACAAACTGGAAATAAATGACTCCCAGGTGGAACTTTTTAGGCACTGTCTCAGTTTAAAAAATATATATATGTTCTTTCCCATCTCGTCTTGTGGTGTTGTCTTGTTTCAAGACACAATGTTTCTGCCTGATGGCTTGAATACAATAAATTTCACTTTTTGTGGCCTCAATCACAAACCAATGGTCCAGTGTAGCACTTCCAGGACAAGTGGAGTGTAAATTCAGACTGTGATAGCTTTGATTTCAATCAACTTAAACTGTGCCCCTTCTCCCCCCCCACCAAAAAAAATAACAATTACATAATTATTTATCATAGCTTATCTACAGGCCAACATTTCTTTATGTTCCAAGTAAGATTATGAATTAATCTGTCCATGCTTTAACAAATACTACCCATAATGCAGCATTTAGAACTTTTCTTAGTAGTAGTAACACACTTGAGTAATGCTCTGGTTTCCTTATATCTGATAAAGGGGAAAATAATTTACAGTTCAGAAGAAAATCAAAATTTAAAAAAAAAAAAAAAAAAAAAAAAAAAAAAGAACAAGTTTAGGTAGCAGATATTTATGTAATTTGGTTTACAACACTCCATAGCTGAGAAGGTTTATCATTCTGACTGGTTATGATGAAGCTTGCAACTTTGTCAGAAAAGCAAAATGTGTGAACAGGCATTCACTTTTTTAAAAGTGTAAAAACATTAAAAATACAGCAGTACTTCTGGACTTAAGCACTGAAAAGCTTCATTACCTCTTACTACAACTAGAAAAAAAACAAGTATTTTACAAGAAAATGGCTTTTTTTTTTTTTTTGGTCTAATTACAGCACGGTTGTATACCTGCTGTTAGTACGCCAGTATTTCCTTTCCTCTATGAGATTTCTGCATCTAGAATGCAGTAAACAAGTCTATGCAGCCTCACAACCTGACTACATTTCAGCATTTTTAGCTGATGTCTGACAGATTTTAAAGCATTCTCTTTTGTGGGTTGTTTGTTTTTTCCCAAGCACAGTTCTGTTCCAAATCCTAGAATTTTTCACCCGGATAAATGATATCAGAAAACTATGGAATAAACTTTAAAGAACTGTATCTCAGTTATAAAACAAAAAAATAAGAGCAAATCTACAATGGTCTAACATGACACATTAAGACAAGTCAATGAAACATATCTCAATGAAGGCAAGAAACAAAACAGCATTTTTTCCATGTTAGTCAAATGTAGTCACTTACTGAAGAAAGTACTTTTTAATACTGATGTTAAACTTTTCTTCTGTTCTGAACTAAAACATTTCCTACTTTTTAAAACCTGCAAAACCAACAGTGTAAAAGTCTTTCAAGTTAGTGCACTGCAAGTTGTTACAGTAAATCAGTTTCACATTTTTTACTGTGAAAATGCTTTCAAGTTTGCTCACATGCAAGACATTTTTTGGAACAAATTAACAGAAAAAGACCCATACATCTGAATATGTAGTTTAATTCCAGTGGAAACATGCATTGTTGGTCAGGGAAACCAGCTGTGATACTGATATGCAACCTCTCACTCACATTCTCACCCCCTAGGACAAACTGATATCAGTTTTCTGTCTTTCTCCTTTGCTCCCTATCATGAAAAAAAGACCTTTAAAACATTCCGTGTCCTGTGGCTTCTTAACAACGCCAAGAGCATTTTTTACAGAGAAAGGAAAGTACAAAATACAATGATTAACATAAAAAAGTACAAAATACATTATTTACACGAGACAAAGCAACATTTCACTGAGTTATAACAACATATTAACTCACCTGCAGGGTTTCTATTTGTTTTCTGATACTGTTGTTAGATGGCATCTAAATAAAGCAATGTGAGACAGCAAAACATAACAAACATGAGAATGGGAGGCACATGCATGTTAGATGAAAAAAAGCACAAAAACAACAGATAGCTGTACACCAAGGACTCTATTCAGTAGAAATAGTTTTTTCTATAGTGGCAAAAAAATGTTCCTGTACATTCCTTCCTCTCCCTGTAAGATGTAGAATCAATTTTCTGACAAACCTGCTAAAATTATTTTGTCTAAATACTAATCAGAAAAGCAGGCAAAATGATTTTCCAATACAGACTGATGTTACTGACTGGTGAAATTCAACACATTTAGCTCTCCTGAGCTCAAAGCTGCAATGGCAACCCAGCTAATATGTGGATTAAGGTGAGAGCAGTATATGTCAAGGCGCTCTATTTGGTAGCCGCTAGGTCTGAACCAATCCCTTCCTACTCACTTATCTGCTATTTGCATTGGTCCAGACCCAGAGCTATTTAAGCCTTCCTCATAGCAGTTAGCAACTTAGCAGTAGGAAGGAAAAAGAACTAACACCTTAGGCTGCCTAAGTTGGGACGTTTTCTCCTCAGGCTAAGGCCACTCTAAGGATAACTAACAAGGCATGTACTGAAACCAACAGTTTACAAAGACAATAAATCTTGCTAGATCAGGATTCAGAGCACCTTCAGGGATGTTATCAAGGACAGTGTAGCTGCCAAATGAAGTAACTGCACTGAAATACCACAGGGTATGAACACAGTGCACCAGTTACTACAGAGAGACTGTCAAGGTGTGAGATTTCACCCCACCAAAACAGGAGAGGGCTTAATTTTCCGCCACTGAAGTGTGGCCACAGGACATTCCTTGCCAGGCAAAAGAATGTACTTGGCAGTCATCATGGAATGAACTGAGCACCATGAGTTCACAGCCTGTGTCACCTCTTCAGTCCATGCTCATCGTATAGCATTCCTGTGACAAGGCCTTGGTGTTATGACTGCTGTAATTCTTAACTTCTCCATGTGACAGGGCTAAGATTGAACTTCTTAGCACTCCAAACTATTTCCCAATAACTGTCAGCATTACTTCGTTAAATAACATCAAAGATGCTAGACATGATGGGTTTAGAATCCTGATTGCATTTTACATACTTAACTGCAAATAAATAACTTTGGTGACTAGGAAATGAGGAAATAAAATGGGGAAAGGGAAATCTAAAAGACTAAGCTGCTGTGAAAATCAGATTTGTAAATTAATGAGATTACTTATGACAGATTGCATGCATTTAATTAGCTTCAGAAACAAAGGAACACATTCATTCACGAGACATAGGAGGACAGTAAGGGTGTAATTTTTAGGATTAACCTCAGAAAAGTTTCTGCATAAGCTAGGCACCTCCTCCCCCCCTGGCCCCACAAAAAAAACCCTGTAGTATTTGATAGGCCAAATTTAAGCAACCCCAAAAGCATCCTAAATAACTCACTGATGGCAAAGCATCAGGGCACTGCCAATTCTGAGTTGCAGAAATTCATACATAAAATTTCTGCTGAATAGAGCCTTACAATAAATGTGTTAAGCTGTTAGTAGTTAACAAAACTAAAAAAATATATAAAATGCATGCTACCAGTTGAATTCACTGGCTTTTATAGTTTTAATACATCCATTATCAGCAATGGACATTATGCCAGAAAAGTGCAATTCCTAGATTGTAAGAAATTTTTTAAAAAGCTTTAAAATAAAACCAAAAGAAGCCTCTGTAAGCAAAATAAACAACATAAAAAATCTAGGCAAATATTGCAAGAGAATGTTAGGTGAAAAATATACAAAAACCCAACAAGCAACAGAAAAGTGTGGAAGATGTCATGAAAACAAAATGATCCTTAACAATCCAAGCAGCTAACCCTCTTTCCATTACACTTCATGCTGGTTTATATATTTTAGCTTTGGAATCACCACTCATACCTAACCAGAATGAATATTGTAAAGGTCAATCAAAGAATTTATTAAAATTATCAAAATCAATGCTTAGGCAAAATCATGAACTATGTTAATCAAAATTATGGAAAGAATATGTACAACAATTAATATTGTAAGTAACTCATGAAAAGAAATCCCTACTTTTTAAGCATCAAAATCTCCACATTTTGTCAATCAACTTTTGTTTACAATGCTAAGAACTGAAGCCACAAGGTTAAAAGGACACTGTAATTTTGATATGGAAAATATATATCACAAGCTGTAGACATTATTTATTTTCAGGACCAGAGATTCATTTTCTGTCCCTTCAGTAAATGAACATAAATTATTTTCTCAAATGTAATCTTCAAATTATACTTTGTACTTTATCTAGTAGATGACAGCATTTATTAGCAGAAACTTCTGTAGATTTCGCTCAACAAAACTGAAGGCCCCCATAAGGGAGATATCCATTTCCAGAATTAAATAACATCATAAAAGGTTTAGTATTAATGAAGACTAAAGACTTTTTTTTTTTTTTAAATGACAGTGTCCTTTTAAATAGCTAAGTACTTGTATTTATTTGGCAGTTGGTGTCTGAGAACATACTGGAACAAATGCTACTGATTTGCAACAGTTTCTGAATTGAAAAGGACTCTTACCTTTAGATGTGACAAACAGTTCTGCAGGAAAACGTGCCAGTTATTTAAAAAAAACTGTTTCTGACTGACACACAACAGGCAGGTGATCAATGGATACAAAGCCTACGAGCAGGGGGGAAAAAGAATCGATCAAATTGCTCTTAGCAGACCTCCCAAGTCTTGTACATCGAGAATGAGATAGAGCTGGTTCCTGCCTCAGGCTCTCACAGCAGCTAGGACTGGTCACCAGGTTAGTGTTCTGCTGTAGCCTTTGCCCTGTACTGGGACACGTCTGCTAGCCAGGAGTGAGTGTTGTAAGCTGTGTGCTGCAGAGCTCGCAGTATAGCACCAGGGGACCACAGTGGAGCTCATCTACCAAGGCCTGATCTCAAGCAAAGGCTGCTGGCAGATCTCGCCCTTCTTACAATATTCGCTTTCCCTGCAATCTTATGAGTCATTTCCCAGGGTCTTCTGTGGTGGGAGAGGGAGCTGTCTTTGAAGAAAAAACAAAACCTCTCAGCTCAGAATAAACTGAGGCAGACTCGAGGTTGTCAGAGATTTTACTGCTCCTCAAGCTGTACTTTGATTAATCAAGAAAAACTGGCTTGATAATGGCTGTGAATATGCAAACTAGGATGACCTAGCTTTGCTTTTTTAACATAAAGATTTGCTTAAAATGTAGTCATGGGGAAAGAAATCTGTAGAGATTTCTATCAGAAAGAGGTAATAAGATACTTTGGAAAAAGAAGAACAGATTACACGTGGAGGGGAAAAAAACAAGCAGAACAAGACTACTTAATAGGCTGTTATTTTGCTGGTAAGTCTTGCCTGCCACTTCCATGTTTTAATTAGACATGATAGTCCTTGTATGTAAGTTCTTATCAGAAGAGTTATCAAGTTAAATAACACTGTCCTAAAATGAACTAAACCAAGAACAAGTATCAATTTAAAAACAATCTCACAAATGAGATAACAGCACCACAGCTTGCACAAAGAAACAGATAAATATCAAAGCAAATGCAATATATGTAGCATTAATTGGATTGTACTTGAACTGAAGAGTTGAGATTGAAATTAATACAGCTTTTAACATAAGATAATGTATTAGCTTAAAAGCCTATGATGAACAAAATGCAGAAGTTGAAATATTTCTTTAAAATACCAGCGAATGCTTCTTTCTTGAACTCAAGTCAAAGGTAGTCTGATAAAGCATCTCCACAAAATTTTTCAAACATGGCACATTCACTTCATTTTTAACAGCCTATTAAAAAAAATACACACATAAATTGATTTAAAATTTTATAAAGAAGGTATTTAAAACATGCATTAGAATGTTCATGGAATTTAAGAACATTCAAAAGTTAAATCTCACATTGGCTAAGCATTTGATAACAGTCTGAAATATAAACAGAAGCATAATGAACCATCACCATAGCTACATAAGTAACAAAACAACCAACCAACTGCAAAACATTATTTTAAAAACACGGTTTGTTTTCCATACTTAAAGAAAAGAATGTAAAATAGTTAGCCACCATATAATAAATAAAACTACACTGAAACCCTTTAAAAGTACGATTTAATGTATTTCAAAAATAACAACCATTACTTTTTCATTGTTCCCCTTTTTCAGTGCTCCCCTTTCCTTTTATATCCCCTAATTATGAAAAACTGGAAACTTGAAAGAAATGACACACAGATTACTAGGCAATCAACAACACAAGTGGTCCTTGCACAGTTTGCACAACTAATGAAGGAGATGAACACACCTCTACATTTTTATTACACAATCCATTCTTGCATTCAAAACAGCCTTTTCCCCACTCCCCTCATCTCTTATATTTCTCTCCGGATGCCTCTTATAATCAATTTAAGTGTAATTTTGATGTACTACTCTATTCTTTGGATTTGGTTTTTTTTTTTCATATTTATTGAATTCTGGCCTGTTTTGTGGCTTTTTTGTTTGTTTGGTTTTTTTTAGTTTGTTTTTTGTATGTTTTGTTTTGTTTTGCTTTTCTGGAAGAAATTATCTATAAAAGTAAGTTTGGTAATTGCATGTTCTTTACAACACTGCAGAAGCAAACATATTTATTTTCATTTTGTATTTTTTAACAGAGAACCAGAAAGGTGAAAGTGATTTCGCCATTTCTCCAGTTTTCCCAACATAAGCTTTTTTATATATACACACAAATTTTTATTTAGTTAGTTAGTTTAGTTTTTTATTACAGAAATAAGAGTTATTAAAAGATATATCATGTCCAAATTGCTAAGAACAATCTCAATACATTCATGGTGTGGAGACATAAAAAAACCAAAATACTGTATACTTCAAAGTGTAAAAAAGAAATTTTTACATTTCAAATGACTTTTGTCATACGTCCAAAGTATTTCTCTTTTGCTATTCTTAAGATCTAAGGTGTTCGGTATTTCCCCTAGTGACACTTCATAGATTGGAGCCAGTTGTTGCCAACACCTCACTGCTGCTTTCAGATATAACCTTGAGCTGATAGATCAACTTTAACTTCCCCTGTGCCAAATATTCACCCATCCATTATACCTGGAGGGTCCACATCCGGTTGTATTTTTTAAAAATGCCTAAATGACTCAGCAGGAGAACAACACTAACAAAATCATAATGCTGAAATCCAACAGCTTACTCACTAGTGATTTTCTGTACCCAAGATAACAGCAAATCCAGATTCAGTTCTTCCCCCTACTTGAAAAGATTTGAATTTGCATCTCACGTAGAGAATGACTAACCCTCTCAACTCTATTTCCACCTGGAATGGGGTTCTCAGCTTCTGTTTAAGAAGTGCCATTTATACGAAATGATTAAAGATTCAGTGAGTCAGAAAGAAAGATCAAGACAGCCTCACCAACTGCTGAAAGCACTGACTCAGCCACTATTTGTAGGAAGAGATCCACAGCTCATCACAGACACACGCACCGCACAGCTGATGTGCTTGCCTCTGTGACTACCACAGACTAGTTCCAATTCTAATGCTGCCTTTGTCTAATCAATAAACGTGGGGTTTTTACTATTTAAATTACAATTTTGTAAACTAAAAGTCATATTTACCTAAATGCTAAGTACTTTCTTTATTCACTACTCACTTGACCTGTCACGCAATTATGCAATTCAAAATGCATCTACCTCTCATCAAGTTAGGTCATTCTTCTCTAGAAAAGAGAAGAAATATGCCCAGGTAAGACTAAAACTTTAGTCAATAAACAGTTACTATCAACACCACATCTCTGTGGTCATGCCTTAAAATGAAATATCACCTCCATTTTAATATATATTTTTTTAAAGTTCCAAAGTTAAGAAATCTAGAGAAGATGAACATATCCTTGCAGGTCAAGACAAACACTTGAAAGAGAAAGTAGAGGTCAAAGATATTCTTCAATGCTAGATTTTTTCTTCTTCCATAGGAGCTCACACTCTCCCTACCTGACTGTAAAAATGTTATATATATCAGTTTATTCTAGAAAGATCTTAGAGATTTCAGCTAATAAAGAAATTCAGTGAGATCTCCAAATAAACAGAACATTAAATACATGAAATTTCCGTCTTTTAGAACAAGTATATAATCACAGTGTTGTGATATGAGTCAAGAAAATAAGAGTGTTAAAAAGTCCTGAAAATATATGGGAAAACCATCTAATCTGCAAACTGTACCAACAAACTTCCCTTCAAAAGTTTACACAGGTGCTCATTAGTAACTTACTTAGTAGCATTTTTAAATATCTAAAAATGCAACATAATGAAGGTTATTGGAAGCAAATGGAAAAAAGGAGAATGGCGGGAGGAAAAAAATAATACTTACAGCAGCCACAGGGATAAGAATTTCCACAAACAAGCCAGCAAGTGCATGTTTTATGTCTTTATCTTTTACTTCCAGGAAGTACTGGGCACATTCCTTTGTGATGAAGAATTAAAAAAGGTTTTGAAAAAAGAAGAAAGACTTAGAAATATCGTACCATAAATATTACTCACAGTAACACACCAATTACAAATTTTGAAAACAGTTGGTGTTGCTTTCTGTAACAATAACAACTTTACAAAAGATTGGAAACTTTAAATGCCTTTTGGCCAGGAACTAATGAAAACTTGAAAGTTTTTTTTCTTTTTTTTTTTCTTCTATTCAGAATAAAAAAAGATGCACATTTTTCTTCTACTTGCCAAAAATAAATGCTTACCTTACACTGAAATCACTATAAACTAAATTTTACATTTTTATGTACTTGTTTGAATTTCCAAGGTGACTTTGACACAAGGATGCAAAAACAATTTTACAGAGGAACAAATATCCATAAATCTGTATGCATGCTTCACTGTACAAAACTTGAAAGAAACTGAACTATCCAGTCAGTTGTAGATTTCTCAGGACTAATGTCAAGGTCAGTGGCTGTTAAACAGCAAAACAATTGTTCGATCCACAGTCAACAGAAGCAAACAAAGATTCAAATTCTCTCTGAGAATGAAGTGTTTTTCAAACAGAAGTGCTTCTTGGTATCTCAGCCATTTAAAAAAAGATATCTCAAGAAACTTCTTTTTCAAACTACTTTCATAAAGAAATAAAAATAGTAGATTGCTACCTATCTCTATTTAGTCTCAAACAATTTCATGTATTACAGGTTAGCCACATTACTGTGACAACTCAGAATGGGTTCTCATTATGGTAGATAATCATAAACCATAGAGAAACAAATGATTCATGCATCTGAGAACTCTGAAACTAACAGAAAAGGATGAAGAATGACACAACTGAGGTAACTGACTGCAGTAAGTACTGTTGCACTTTCATGATCTAAACATTCAAAATAATGCTTAAATCAGTTTGCTGTGATATTCGATTACCTGCATGAACTGAAATGATGCTTCAAAATCCTCCACAGGATACATCTTTACTCTAAAAAACTTCATTCCCATAATCAAACTGATGATGCTTTGCACTACATGAGGACTCTGTTCTTTCTGCCGCAGTTCTTTTAATTCAGTGACAAACTTCTTCCTAACAGCTTGAAACCTGAACAAGGGATATAAATTGCATTTATTTGCATTTTCTTTTACAATAAGTCCTTAACTCGGAACTGATGTCTTTATTCTGTAACTGATATCAGCTTCTACAGTAAATTAAAGACAAACAAGATGAACCCTGATACTTAAAAGCTAGGCATTTCAAGAGTGATTACCACATTGGAATACACTTGTTAACAGAACAACTACTGCCAGCCTCTTTTCTCTGCATCTTCAAGTTGATTCATTGTTGTACTAAAGTAAAGATTATACCTCGATTTGTTCAATCTATTGTGCTGGAACATGAGGAACAAACATCAGCCTAAATTATTTGTAATTGAGGCCACTAACAAATGCTGCTATATTAAATACTTTTCAACTCTACTATCATTTTCCCCAAGAAGAGTCAGAGATTGAACTTACTTTGATTGAGCAAGAACCCCTGTCACTTCTGCATATAAGTCTGCAATAATATGCACATTCCCAGTGTTGGTTCCTGAATACCTAAAAGAAAGAAAGAAAGAAAAAGATGGCATTCCATATCCTGTAACATAACCATAAAACAATGAAATTCATAAATAAAAAGCATAGGTGACATTTGGGCACAAATTGGACAAGTTTCATCTCAACATGAGAAAGAACTTCTCTACATTGAAAGTAACAGCACTGGAACAGTCTGCACAGAGAAGTTGTGGAGTCTCTTTCTCTGGAGATATTTAAAACCTACACGGACACTACCCTGTGCAACCTGCCATAAGGAATCTGCTTTAGCAGCAAGTTGGAGTAGATGACATTCATAGGTCTCTTCCAAACCCTATGATTCTTTGACTCTGTGTAAAATAGTGTTGTTTCATTGATCAGATGCACTTTATACAGGAAGTTAGTAGATACTATTGTTATCTAACCTCAATCCTCTTTTCTGGCACTTGTTGGCTATGTAAATCATTCTGTGCAAAATTAACTCTATTATTATTACATCCAACAAAGCTGTGCTCTTTCAAAATACATGTTCAGTTTTAAATTATCAATCATTGCTTGTTTACAATATTATCACCAATGTGTTACATGTGAAGCAATCAAATGAGAACAACTACCACAGTGAAGCACAGGCTGAATATATATACAAATCGTTTATGCAGATGAATGCAGATGAAACTCACCCTTCCTTATGTTTAAAGTGCTTAAAAGCCAAGTTTAGAACTTCATGTACTAAGGGATCTGGCACTGGATGAACAGGTATCTGAAACAAAAGTGTTATGTATAGGTAAGTAACTGTGCACATATGTGTATGATGTATGAAGTGCATAAATAGGACTGTGAGGTGCCCTGCAGAAATATTTCCTACTCTCATCAGAGCACAAATCCTCTGCTGGCATATGAGGCCAACCTCATGCCACAAGATATGAACATTTACACAGCATAAGATCTTAAAATTAAAGCAATATTGGTGGCCACATAAGGTTTGGTGCAAATGCAAATAGACAAAGCAATAAATCTTCCTAACATTAAGTAACAATTAGATGACAAAATCATGCATTGTTTAAAAGGTCCTTCTTAAAAACAAAACAAAACAAAAAATCAGTGGTTCTCTAACACCACTACCTTCCTCAGTTTCAAAAGGAAACAGCTGACTGAAAAACACAAGTGTATTTTTAAAATACAGAAAAGATTACTCTCTTGGCTACAAAAAATGAAGCATTTATTGTTTGAGAATTTCATACTCTTCTGTGTAAATAAAGCTATTTATTCAAGAACTTGTGGTTACTGGAACAGGCTGTTTACATGGCTATACAATACAATGAGTAATACGCAGTCATTTAAGTAAGATTTTTGCTCCTACACAGGTCGTGCCCTAACCCTCTCTCCAGCTGCTCTGCACTAATTACAGAAGAGGCTGGATTATAACCCTTGCATACTATATATCCAGTTTCCAAGAATTAAACAATGACAAGGCTTCCAGGAAGACAGGCAGGATTAAATGTGAATGTAAATATGTTTATTGATAGCTATCCTTTCGACACTTTGACTGCCTAAATACAAAATACATTACGGGCTGAACATACTTCCTTCAGATAACCCGCAAGACTACAGTAAATGAAGGATTCTCTGTGAGATAGCTTGGTTCAGTGGCCCACTGAAGTACTTTCCCAGAGAAAAATATTCTTACCAGGGCTCTTAAGAAAGAAAATTTGGGCATGGTGGGTGGAAAGCAGGCAATACCTCTAACTGAGACTTGTGAATGCATTTTAATGCAGAGAGAACCCTGACTCTTAGCTTGCAGAGGTGATTTGGGATGAGAACTTCTACAGAATTTAAAGATCAAACAAAATAATACGAAATACAAAATAAGGAGCATCTAGACCACTAGACACACAGACGGCTGTTTCCTGGGTTTCTTCAGATGACTAGGAAAGGTATTTAGACAAATAATTTCTCTAATAGAAGAAATACAGCCAAAACACTGAAATAATTCCACATTGAGAAGTTCAAGATGTAGAGAATTCCTACTAAAACGAAAGTAATCATCAAAACTACATCAGAATTTCTGTTCAGAACTTTCTTTCCTGCTTCAAAAGACTGAAGAATAAGCACTGAATTAATTGACTCCAGAAAAAACACTTATCTGGATTACATGTGTAAAAGGTGCACCGAGAACAAGAGTCACTATGAAAGATGTGGCTCAGGCTCTTTTCAGACCAAAAATGTGGCACCTCTCCTGAAATCTGGACCCATTAGCAACACACATACTACTCTACAGAAAAAGTGAAACCAGTTCAGAATGCAGCAAATGCTCACACAATCTATTCCATTTCCCTTTTATTTCCAGCACTGATAGAAAAACTGAAGCAGATAGGGAACATGAACAATTTATTTATATGCTTCCTGTAAAACACTAACACATAATAGTTCAGTCATTTTAATACTGTTGTTTAACTGTGTTGCTATGTTTGCAGCATAGGAATTTCCCTTTAGGTGACTCGTTGGTTTCTCAGCAAAGGATTGACAGCTCTGAATTGTGTTTCACTATTCCCATTTTTCTCTGTACCACAAACATGCCATACACAACCACATAAGCACAATTTTCCTACAAATTATCTGCAAACTAAGCCATATCCTTTCCTTTACTTAATACAGAAAGCCAATTAATTTTCACATACCTACACACAAAAGACACAAAATATATGAGCAAACTTCCTGCTTCAACTACTTTCAAATATTTTTTTTCTCTCAAATATGTAAGAGAAAAGGCTGTTACTTGAAGCCAAACTCCGCGATCTTATGCATATACCAATGCTAATCTTATATTAACTAAACTTGTGCATGTGCTACATTAGCAAAAGGCAAAATACAGTTACTTATCCTTTCCAATTTAAAAAAATGTGATATTTTAATCTTACTATTCAATTTCACACTGTATTTCAGAATTGTCTAAGCACACAAAAGGTGCTGAATGTGAATAAAATGCTATTTTTACAACTTTACTTTTTATACTGCATTAGCAGTTTTGGTTTAGCGGATCCAAGAAATGAACTGAGATAAGGCAGGGCATGATTACAACCTTACATCTGCTGATCATACATATGCTCCAGTTTTCTACATAAAATTTTAGAGGAGGTGACTGAAACTGAGATGAAAAAAAAAATAATTAAAAGAAATACGTCAAAAAGCTTACCTGTTTTAGAACCTCTATTAAAACTAAACAAAAAATGAAATCTACAGCTAAGTCCCTCCTTTCAAGTAGATAGTCTCTTTCACGTTGTTGGTCATCCCTAAAACAAAATTAAATAAACAAAATCAAGAACATACATATCATACACAACCAATCACAAATATCACAGAGGAGCGCACATATCTTCCGTGCAATTACAGTGACACACAAGTATAAGTGCTTAGAAATACTTTATATTTTGATGCAGCACTAAGATCTCAAGCCCTCTTGACCTGCCAACAACCGAAAAAAAAAAATCCAAAGGAAACAAACTAGCTTGAAGTAATCAGGGTCCAAACTTCTTCTTTCTATCACCCACAAAATTATTAAGTCATTTTATGGATATCAATCACACAGTTAAATGCAACATCTCAAAACATCTTCCTCCTCTGCAGATTTAGTCAGTGATAGATCAAAATACAAAATGTTTGTCAAAAAATAAACAGACAAACAAAAAAACACCAAACACAAAGCGCAGTTACATTTTCTTACAAGACCCACAAAAATTAAGCAGACTTTTGCAAGGAAAACTCTTACCCCTTTGATTTTGTGCTAGATCGAGGTCTGTACTCATAGGATTCATCTTCTGTTCCATTTTGACGCCTGTACCAGTCAAACAAGGTGCGTAACAAGGAGGGGAGACAGTGCTCTGCTACTGAGCTCATAGAGCTTATCAACTGAAAAAAATAAGAAAAACTTTACCACAACAAAGCACTCAGACTTAAGTATATACCTGTTCTATTTAAATAGATCTATAATCATTTTTTCAGACATGTGTTTAACATTGTTTTATAAAGGGTGTAAGGATATACAAGGATATAGTAAAATTTCACAAAGCAGCAACATCACATATAATTTCATCTTGGAGAATAAATAGTAAATATGACACAAAGTTAAGTAACATGGCAAATATAAGTAGGCAAATCACTCTGAAGCGCATGGGGATCACAAAACTCCAAATTTATACAGAATGCCCAGGTGAAACCACTGAGAAAACAACGGATATTTTCAGAAGTCACTGAATCCTACCATATTTTCCTGAAGAATCATAGAACCATAGAATGGCCTGGGTTGAAAAGGACCTCAAAAGATCATCTACTGGATTGAAAAGGACCTCAAAGAGCATCTACTACAGCAGCGTTACCAACCACTAAGCCAGGCTGCCCAGAGCCACATCCGGCCTTGTCTTGCTTACCTTTAAATTATGACAGATAAAAGATAACCTTTCTAAAATGAACAAGTATGTAATCGCGAAAAACATGCTTTTGTTTTGTTATAATGGAAACAAGAATAATAAAAATGAACTTAATTTTAATATTCTAACACCATGTTTAATACACTTGTCTGCCTAGATCTCAAGCTATTTTCAGCCTAACTCCCCTTTCAGGAAAGCAAACATAATGAAACAGTGTCAGTAAAAGCCATTACAGAAGGAAGACCTTAAAATGATATGAAATTTGAATTACCTGCACTTCCTTTAACTTAAACTAACCAAACTTTTCTGTGCCCAAGCGTGGAGGGGAGAAGAATGACTGCAGAACTGACAGGCGAGCCAGCCAGTTGCTAGAACTGTGGCTGGGAAAGGAAAGTAAACACATTGTTCCCAAATGCCACACACTGATTACTTCTTGCAACTTTCAAATGAGAGATTTTGATAGAAGCCATCCTCTTACTACAACTTACGGATTTCTCACTGTTCAATACTCCAGAAACCTAAGATAATGTCAGTATCAGAGTTTCTTTGCCCTCATTTCAGGCATCCCGCTTTTTCAGTTTTGGGAAAGGGATGGGGAGAAGTTAACCACAGGGAAACCTCACATCAAGCTTTCAACTATCAGAAAACCTTACTCCACTAGTTATCCATGTCACAGGAATTAAGCAGAATTCCTGACTCTCTGAAAAAAAAAATTATCACAGAGAACAGAAAATTTTTGTCAGAAAAATAACAACAGTGTTCTATTGACAATGAAACATAATGAACACAATGAAACATAATGAAAGAACAAAAAAGAATTCACACATATACACGAAACCAAAATTTGCTATTATTAGTACTACATTTTTAGAAAGATTATTTCTATATCACAATTTCAGAAGTTGTATGCCATATTTTTTCTAGTTTTCCGCACTCAGCTTACTTGCAAAATCTATGTGTAGCTTAATATGCAAATACTAGCAATTAATAAAAATATCCTGAGAAAAACTTCTAGAGGGAAAATTGTAAAAAAAATAAATAATTCTGCTGATTTATAGATTTCCACAGATGATCCCAATAATTCAAATAATTTTGCTCTTGGTTAGTTTCAAAATAAAAATACTGTAGCTATCAAAAAACTTAAGCTACGTCCTCCCTAAACCATTTTCCTTGCTTGTGAGTAAACCTTCACTTTGAAGATAAAAGCCTCAGAACATGTTAGATTAGAATTTATTAGAAGCCTACATAAGATTTAATGGGGAAGGGATCTTGGAAAAAAAACTTATACATCAAATGTCATTTGCTAGTATCTGTTTTTCTTTTGGAGGGAAGGAAAAGAAAGAGGTGCATGGATGGCTCTTAACCAAACAGCAGTCAGATCCACAGACTTAGGTGCAACACCTATATCGAAGGAATAATGGAAGCTTAAAAAACTGCAGTAACAGAAGATACAAACAGAATATTGCAATTCATACAGTAAGAGGCTACTAAAAAACAGTTAAGAAAAGCAACATGTAATTAATGGGGCACTATCTATGGAGCTGCTCGTCCATAGCAAGGAAGAGGTTACAATACAAAACATGCCTGAATTATGAAAGAAGCACAGACAATAAACACAAATAAATTCAGCAGTTATTCCAGGAGCAGATCAGTTAACCAAGTGAAACATAATAGCTTTACAGTGAGATAATATACTCAGGAAAGAATGAAGTTACGCCCTGTATCTACCTTCCACTATAGAATCAGAAAGCATCAAGTAACTGAAATCAGCATTATTTGCTTGTAAAAGCCAAACCCCCAAACACTGAAGCACAAAGTAATTTAGGCATATGCTACACAAAGCTAGGAATACACAGTCTTTTTGTCCAAACATGTTCAACATGTTACCTTCAGTAGTTTTCACTGTCATTTTCAGACAACTAACCTTCTAGTTCCTTATCATCATGGAAAATAAACTCTTAGATTTTTTTTATTTTTTTATTTTTATTTTTATTTTTATTTTGCTTTTCCTCTGTGCTTGTTTCTAACAACTCTGGTCCAGTAACTAACCTTGAGGGGTCTAAGTCATCAAAGCCAACTCAGGCACTCCAATAGAGATGCTCTAACCCACCTCAACACTGTGTAGCAGAAACACAGGCCACTTTAATCCTACATGAATCTCCTTTCATGGCATGCCTCCTACCTGATCAAACTGAAGATCTTCACCTCTTTGAAGAGATCTGGACAAGAGCTTTTCCTGGAAGAAAAGTAAAAAGAAATATAAACCTCATAATGCAATTCACCAAAGATAAGATTCTTTCTTTTTCAGTTATATTACAGAACAAAGAAATAACATCTAATGTGAATTCTTGCATTATTTTTCAGCTAAAGCTATTTCTGAAGACATGAAGTGTGCTCACAAGAAACGGAACAGAGATCCAAAATTAATTCAGCAGCACAGTAGTAATAATACTAATCATTAATAATACTGGCAAACAGAAAACCTCAAACACCTCTCGCCAGCAGCAGACCTCACAGAAATGTGCTCTATGGAGGCAGTTGGCAAGGTGGGCTGGGCTGGGCTGCCATTCACCTCTGAGCTCACAGTCTTGCTAAAGTGATCAATTGCTCAGTCCACTGCTAGTCTGCTCTTTCCCTGAACAGCAAATGGAAAGAGCTAGAAACCAAGCCCAGGCAGAGGAGTATGGCAATAATAATTTCCTTCATAAGGTACAGAAAATGCAATATTAATGGGATTTAATTACAATATTTCATTGCTACCAGAACCATAAAACATACCGCTCTGTTAAAAGCAAAATTCAATTCGTGACAAAATAATTCAATGTGAATTAAAGCATTGTGGGAAATGATACAAAACACTCATGAACTATAATAGGTACAGCTACAAGAAACACAATTTTTGCAAATCTCTTGCTAGAATACCTGAGAAGTTTTTTTTGTTTTTTTTTTTTTCTTTTAAACAAAAGACCAAGTCCCTGTGATGTACAGATTGGCTTGCTAAACCATAAACCCAGGTGCTAGAATAAAGCCTTAAGTGTACCACTAAAAAGCAGTAAGACATGTAAAGACACAGTGAGCATTCTCAGCTAATTACAGACACACTTTCACTTTATTGTATACAAACCAGAAACCACTCTGTCTTAGACAAGGAGAGCAGAAGTACTGGATGTAAGAAGCTAGAGGAGCCTTTGGCAGGTGAGCCCAGGGATTACACAGCCCAGCAGCAGCCGCCAGGTGGGACGGCACAGCAGCGTGCAGCTCTCAGCGCCTTGCCAGAGCTCAGCAGCACTGCACCACTCACAAAGAGCAACTGCTCAGCAGCTTGGCATGGGGCAACACCCTTCTGCCAGGCTGCTGACGGAAATTTACACAGCCAGCACCGCTTGGCCTTTAACTCCTGCAAGACCACAGCAGACAGACAACATGGGAAACGGATCTGGACTGGGGTTGGATGTACCAAGCTCAGCATTCAAGCCAGCTGTTTATTTTACCTCATCTTAATTGTGATCTTGAAAATTAGAGACAGTTTCTGTCATTTTCTGCTCCAACTGTAGCTGTATCTTTTTCAACTACAAATAGTGTATCTTGCCACTACTACAGCTCTCTAAAAACTTGAAATCAGCATTGCCTGGGCAAAAGGCATTCACCCATTCTGAAAGCATAACATGAAACAGAACACTGAGAACACCTACTGAGAATTCAGACCAATTTCACTTTCTCTGATTCAGAAAACCCCTGTTAATACAGACTTCTTGATTGCTTAATTGAACACTATCTTTAATGTACATCTCAAGTACATTTTAAATAAAACATTTTTAAAAGGCGGTTTCAGGAAAATGCATTCAATACTCTACAGTAGTAGAGAACTCTATTTGTTCATGAACTGATGTTGAAGCAGGAAGGAACAGGTTTCAAAAAGGACAAAAAACACTTTTTTGAATGCTACAATTATTTATAATTTGATGTGTTATGCCTGTTCAAAGTACCGTTACGAGAGTTTACATTTTGCAGCAGGTACTAAAAGTTTTAAGGAGTAATCGGTACGTCAGAATCTCCTTTTAATTACAAGCCACCTTCCTCTCCGTTTTTTGTTTTGTTTTGTTTTGTTTCTTGATGCAAGGAAATTTTCTGCTGTAGTGATGAATTCATGTACCCATATTGTGCTTTCAGATAAACTGCACAAATAATTGTAATCACATGGATTGCAAGAGAAGTGTTCCACCCAATATAAACACTGTATACTGCTGAATGAGCTGAAGGAAAACTAACTGGAAAACTATTTCCTGAGAAAAAGTGGACTTTCCTATCAAGTTGAGAGGTGACCTTCCTATAAAACAACTGGTAGAGCTGAGGCTCCTTCAGCCTGCCTGTGACACAACGCCTGGTGTGCCATGCTTTCACCACAGTCCTGCAAGACTATTAAAGGTGAATAAACACTGAGGCATCCATTCCATTGCTTATGTCTAAAACCAGAAATAGCTAAGCAAAAGAACACACACATACAAAAGTGAAATCATCCAGAAATCTTGAGACAAAAAAGGCCATGTCAACAGATAGCACACTATTTCAAGGTACTTCTACAAATTTAGCTCTTTTTTTATTTTTTTATTCCCCTCCATCACCATAGTTGCATATCAAACAAACATGACATGGCCAAATAGTACTCTCTAACCCAGTCACGGGTTTATCAAGGCCTTTGATTTATTTGGACAGCTTTAAAGTTTATTTTCTTTCAAAGAGTTTTTCTGACACTGCTTTGTCATTGACCCTGCTGTCTCACGCGAAATACAAAAATCTGCCCAACAGCATGAAGAAAAGGTCTGGGAACTTTCACTGAATTCATAATTTAAGATTTATCTTTCAAGCTTTCCGAAGTTCAGGGAGAGATGGAAGCAATAGGTCTGCATTTATCTTTCAAAAGAGAAATGAAAAAACCACTACTGAATTATCCAAAGAGCAGTTTGCATCTGCTGAAAGCAGAAATGTCAACATACGGCAGGCAGCAATGACCAGGATGTAGACGTGTGTGCGCTGTGCAAACAGTCGTGCTGGTAGAAACAAGTTCCACCCACTGGTCTCATTCCCACAGCTCCCCAGTGCCAACCCCAGAAGCCTGCACACGGTGGCATGGCAGTGGAGCTGCTCAGGTACAACTGTTAGTTTGCACACTTGCTTTTGTCATCCTTCCCTTGCAAGTACCTCATGCCTCTCAGTTCTCTCAGTTATCTTTTCTCAGTCGCAGAACAACCAAAACTAACAAAGCACAAATCTTGTTTGACTCCTTTCTCTTTTAAAATGAAATACTGACAGAAAAGACATAAAACAATGAAAAGCAACATCACACAGAGCACCCTAACAAAATTCACAACAAGAGAAACCATTGGATTGCTTTTGGGAATCAGCTCCTGAATGAGCAGCATACTGCCTTCCCTGCCCCAGCTGTCCCACAGTGACTGTTTTCCATTCACTTCTGCTTCTCTGCTGGCATGGGCAACTTCAAGTTTTAAGTGCCCGGTAAAGTTTCTAACTTCACTGGCTCCAAATGTTATCCAACAGCCTGTCTCCATCTAACACATTAAGGATTTATGTAACAAATATATATATGTTCTCCACAGCCACATCATCTGACAAAACCAAAACAAACTCAAATAGCAACGGGCTTTCTTCTCTTCCTACAAAATCTTTTCTCCAATCTCAGCCAACAATTTTCTATTGCCCCTTCAGACTTTCATCATCTTTCCTAAATGTCAAAAACTAGAAGAGAACAATCAGTATTTATCTCAAATGTTACATACAAAAATAAGATCACTTTAGTACTTCCTTTCATTTAGCATTCCCTTCAATCCCTGTATGGGCTCAGGTTGTTTTACTTTTCCACAGCTTCTAGCAGCTCCTTTAAATTGCTGTTTGCCTGCATAGTTTTTCCTTCTTGTCAAAATAAAACCAGGAATGCTGTCTATGTACCAAAATTTAAACCTAACCATATTACAATACATTTTGTTCAAGTAAATTTTAAAATTGTAGCAAATGAGCCAGACAGAACTGTTAAAAACTTTCACAAACCACTGTTCTACCAATAATTATCATTTCATATCTTCTCCTAAGGAATTTTATATGCACTGTAGGCACTCAAAATATCAGTATTACAATCTTATTAACAGATCTTGATTAATTCTTGCAATTACCTTCAGTTCATTTGAATTACAGATGCAAGAGTTCTGGCCAAATGCTACATTCAACAAGCAAGTTGTCAGAAGATACTCAGACGGCTTTCACTGGTTACCTTCCTGTTTGCTGCCAGCATCACCAGTCCACACCTCTCCTCTCTGTGCCTTCTGAAATCATTCTTGAGTATTTTTATGTGTGTTTTTCTGCAAATACTGCTGTAATTTCTTACCAAACCCTCCTGAACTCTTAAATCATTGTAATGTCGATAAGGAAACAGTAAAGTTATGTTTAAATTGTACACTTGTCTGGTACACACACAAGTATACTTACGCACAATGTATACTTAAATAGGTGTGTGTAACGAAATGTTTCCTGTTCCTTGGCCTTTCATCTGATTTCACCTCAAGATAACTCAGTCAGAGGTACCACAAAATATGTTTAGTTCCTTTTTTTCTATCTTTTTTTTCTGCCTCTTATAACATCTTTCATAGTTTCAAAACTGGGCTCCAAGCACTCACACATGCCTTCTACTTTAATAGGACTACTCATTATAATGAAAAATGCTTCTGCAAGCAACTGTTGCACAACTTTCAATTTAGTTGATTTTCTGATTAACATTTCAAAATATTTTTTATCTTTAGCTTTGGACTAAAGGGATTTCAGATTTCAACACCCAAATTCATTGTGTGCCAAAACTACTGTGTTCCCTTGTCATGTTTTGCCCAATAAATACTAGTACAGAGACTGTAGCTCACTGCATATATGCAGGAAAGAGGGCAGGGGAGCATGGGATGGATACTCTTAATATTATAACTATTCAAAGCTATTTGTAGGAAATGGACATCTAGAACAAAGGTTTATTTGTCAGTGTGCCCACAATACAGCATGATCTTGATCCCATGCCTTTGGCACAGCATGGTCACGATCACTGGTGTGTTGTGAGAGAAGGCAGCCTATAACAGCAGTTAATGAAAACATTCAGGACACGGTCATGCTGTGGAAATATGTTACATATTTGCAAGCACGCAAAGTTATAAGTAAGATTTTAAATTTTTACAATTGCATCCAGCAGATTAGTGATCTTGCAATTTATTTCTTTATTTATTTAACTTTAAAAGTAAGTACAAGTATGGACAAGAATACTGAGGAACTGAGCAATGTCAAGAATGATACGTGCTGCATTATGCCACAGAAGACATAATCTGTATATTAACTTCCATTTCTAAAAATAATATAATTTTAGAAAAAGTTCTGAAAGTTGCAATGCATTGTGTGTGATTTGGAGACTAGTAAGTGTCTTGGATTTCCTACTTAATTCTAGGATTGTAAGTCACTTCTGAATATTAAAAAAAAGAAAAACAAAAAGAAAAAAAAAAAACATCTTTAAGGAATACTGATACTGAGTCAGAGTTCATGCAAAGTAAAGTTCACAATTGAGCACAGTTTCCAATTAAAAAAGTATATATCCATTTAATTTCAAGAGCATGCCATCTGTATCAGTTCAGGTGAACACAAAGCTGGACATGAGACAGCAGTGCGTGCTTGCTTGCAGCCCACAAAGCCAATTGTATTCTGGATTGCAGCACAAGAGGAGTGGCAGCAGGGAGAGGGCGGTGTTCTGCTCTCGTGAGGCTCCACCTTAAGTACTGCATCCAGGTCTGGGACACCCAACACAACAAAGACATGCTATTGGAAGTGGTCCAGAAGAGACCATGAAGATGACCAGAGGTCTGAAGCACCTCTCCTGCAGAGACTGGACCTGGGCTTCTTCAGCTTGGAGAAGAGATGGCTGCAGGGAGACTTCACTGAGGCCTTCTAGTACCTGAAGGGCGCTTATCAGCAGGAGAAGAAATGACTTCTTATGTGAAATAATAATAATAGGACAATAGGAATGGCTTTAAACTAAAAGGAGTGAGACTTAGATTACATACTGGAGAAAATCCTTTACTCAGAAGGTGGTGAGGTGTTGGCACAGCTGCCAAGAGAGCTGTGTGTGCCCCAGCCCTGGAGGTGCTCAAGGCAAGGTTGGATGGGGCCCTGAGCAGCCTGAGCTGGTGTGGGGCAGCCCTGCCCACAGCATGGGGCTGAACTGGATGGGCTTTAAGATCCCTCCAATCCAAACCATTCTATGATTCTGTGGTTACAAACAGAATTTTGCATTTTACCTAATCTGCAATACATACTGGACACTGTGTTCCTCACATGTTAGTGTCAGTGCTAACTTACTTGGCAAACACACCAAATGCATCTTTCTTTGAAATTCTATTTTCAAAAAAATATTATTTCAAAGGAACATCAACAGGAAACATGCTTTTGTAGCAGTAATGTAGGAACATTTTTTGTAGTCTCTATTTCCTTTTGTAATTTTTCAGAACTTACAAATACTAAGAGGCTTTACTTCCAGTAACCACTTAGAACAGTTTTGAAGGAAGTCAATAAAATATTATCTAAGTAGTAATCCTGTTTGTAGAGGCCCGTTTATTATTGAAGTAATCCCCTGCAAAAACTGAACAGTATCTGTGGATGTTTTTTTTGGTTACCACAGATATGATATATCAGCTTGTTTTAGAGAAAACAAAACAAAACAAAACCAGAACCATTTCAAGGGATATTACCCAAAAATAAATAAATTAATTAATTAATTAATAGCAAAAAGGACTCACCAAAGGTTCAGCCATTACAACTTCAATTTTCTTTTCAGCCTGAACAGCAAATTCAGCGAAGAGGCTTTTGATGACATACTCGCCAGGTTTTACATCTGGATCAATAGTAATGTTAGACATGATGATGCCTCTCTTTTCCCAAGTGGAAGCAACACTTGGAGAAACTCTGCGTTTATTTACTCTGCTGGGTGGCGTGGAGGCTATTAAAAAAAAGAAAAAAAAAGTGAGCTATAAAGCAGAACTTCTAAATAATGACACTTTTCAATACTTTCTCATCCACCACATAAACGTATCCACACAGTACATTCTGTATCCCAGAAGGAAACATCCAGAAGTCTTTTTCAACTGTTATTTTGCATTTGACAGGAAATTCCACTCTAAGGTTAGATAAGGGAGTATAGCATAAACTCTATTACTGATAACATGCAAAATTGCCTCAAGGTGTGTGAACAGCCTCATTCTGAACATAACTGGTTGATGACCATGATAAAATACACAGACTTAATACACAATGTCTTCAGTTCAAGTATGGCTAAAAATCAAAAGTTCAATTTATAGGACCTCCTCCCTGCATTGTGAGATGCATCTTCTAGAGGTGATGTTTATGAACCATCCAAGCTCAAGGTTCTACTTGGCCTACAAGAAATGCCTCTCTGCAACTTCTGTCTGCAATTTGATTTTTCCAAAAAGAATGCAAGTTCCTTCCAGAGATGTCACACTCACTATTTTTCTCCACTCTTGTGGTGGTTTAACCCAGCCAGTGGCTAAGCACCACAGAGTAGTTGCTCACACCCACCCCCACCAAAATGGGACAGCAGAGAGAAATGGAAAAAAGGTAAAACTTATGGATTGGGATCAAGACAGGAAAGGAATGGAAGCTGTAATAATAATAATAATATCACCAGCAATAATAGAACATAGAGAGCAAACGACGCACAATGCAATTGCTCACCAGCTCCCCGCTGTCCGATGCTCAGCCAGGCACTGAGCAGCAGCAGCTTCCTCCCCCCAGCCAGTTCTTTCTCTGCATGACGCCAGTTGGTACAGGACATGCCTTTGGCCAGTCTGGGTCAGCTGTCCCACTGCTGTCCCCTCCCAGCCCTTTGTGCCCCCCCAGCTCCTTGCTGGCAGAGCAGCACAAGAAGCAGAAATAACCTTAGCTCTGTGTAAGCACTGCTCAGCAACAACTAAAACATCGGTGTGCTATCAACATTATTCTCATCCTAAATCCTAAACAGAGCGTTGTACTAGGAAAATAATTAACTCTATTTCAGCTGAAACCAGGTCATCCCTCTAACAAAAAATCTTGAAGATTTGCCCCCTGCCAGCCACATTAAATAACTGATCAATATATTATTCTCTCTCCCTCCAACAGAGCTTTCACTCATTTACTGAAATTGTCCTAGGCTAAAATTGCATAATATTTATCCACTTTAAATTTCACTTTTCCCCTCTAAGCACTTGAAAGCATTTCTTTGCTATTGCTACAGCTACTGTCTGACATGACTTGCAGTATCAAAAATCAGGTATTACAACTCACTGTTCAAAGTGCTTAATACAGCCACGACAGTTAGGGGAAACAACAATAATTCTCATATTGCACACACAAAATCAAAATACTTACTGGCTATTAAGTTCTTTTAAATAATAGAAATAGATACTAAGACTTCTTATGATACTGAGAATTTCCAGTGTGACCTACTGAAGGGAAGGAACCTTCTTTAGCAAAGGGGCTGGACAAGATGAGTTCCAGAGGTCCCTCTCAACACCTATGGTTCTGTGTTTCCTATTCATAGTAGGATTTTCTTTTCCTATGATCGTTGTACAGGGAGTCTAGTATCAGTCTGTTTCACTTTGTTACTAATTGTGATTTGCCCAGGTAAAGCTCTGTAGGCTTTCTGTGATTAAAAAGGTGCTGAGATACACTTTACCAATTCTTCTTAATTTCCAAAATTTTCATTTGTTTTTAATTTGTGCAAATGCAATTCCTATGTGCTAAATGTTATCCACAAATTTCACTCAACATTTTTTCATTCTTCATCTCGTCTGTGAAAATACTGGTTATCATGGAAACCAAGTCATACGAGTCCTTTGCTTACAGCCTTCCCAAGTTTGCCTGTAAGCCACTCAGAATTTCTTCTCTAACTTCAGAAAATTACGTTTGACAAAATGCAGATTTCCTCAACTTCCACAGAAAATACCCACGTATCAAATGCATTACTAAAGCTGACAACTCAGCACAAAGGGAAATGCACGAATGGTCCCAATTACCTCAATCTCTCATGAAAAAGGAAAGTTCCTCTGCTTAAGCTTGTTAGTATGTATGATCTGTGTTTTTCCTCCAAGTATTTCTAGCACAGATTTGCTGCTCAAACCATTTTTGTTAAGATAAGCCGTGCAGTTTGAGCAATACGTAAATTTTGCCATCTATAAACTGCCATATGTCCTCTTAGAGACAGGAAGGAAATGCCAAAATCACACAGTCTTGTTGCCATTAATCAGGGGGCACAGCAGGTGATGTGCCAGAACACCCAGCACACAAGCACACCTGCCACATGTCATAATGTGCTTCAGAACATCCTGTGAGACTTCAATCTAACTTTTTGGTCTTGCTGACAAAAGGCACTGAAATGTATGTGCCACACAGTGCAGGCAACAAGAGCTAGGAAGTGCTGCCAGGCTCCAGATCCGCAGGGTGGAAAGTCACTACAGCAAAATACACCAAGGTTTTTGGGAAGAGACCAAAGTGCCTGCAACAAAGAAAGACAACAATCCAGAACACCTAACTTGAAAGGAAAACTCTTTTCTTATCCCACTTACCCATTAGCACAGGATTTTAAACCCTCTCAACAAAAAAGCCCTTTTTGTTTCCCTACAAGCACTCTTTGCTTCCTCCAACATGCATGTTCCTGCTTTTCTTAGACCCCAATGCTACCAAAGGCAGCAAAGGAAATGAAGCAGATATGTTATGGGTCAAGAGTAAAAGTGCAAAGACATGAGAACAGAAAAGGAGAAAAGAAGGAACGTATCCTTCGTAGCTTCAGCAGGTAAAAAGCAGAAACACCAAGCTTCTGAGCTTTACAAAACAGAAAAATATTGCAATACACAGAGATTTAGAACAACTCTCATTTTTATCAAACATAAACAACAAAATTTATTTTAAAAAGTGCCTAAATTGGAAAAAGTTGCAGATTTGTAAAGACAAGTAAACCAAAAGTTTCAGGTACTAAGGTGCCTAAAAGCTAAAGCATCCAACAGATATTACATATTTCTAGGTAAGCAATTCTTTCTATCCTAAATATGATTGCTTATAGAAAGCTAAGACTTTGTTCTACTCAACAGTAACTTAATTGACTTCATTGTTTTAAATCACATATGGAGGCTAAAAGAAATGGGAGAATTGTAAACCATCCCTTGAGCATTGCTAGCTGCATCTGCTCAGAAAGAAGTTACTGAAGCATTTGCTCTGGCTCCTTCCAGCCTTGTGTACTGGAGCATGCCACGATGCCCAAACAACCGGGCAGAGCTTGGCAGCAATCACCATCACTGCTGTCCAGCCCACGTTCCTCAACAAGAGCTGGAACTTTGTGCCTCTGCATGGAAACTGAGCGAGAGTAACATACTTCTTAACCCATAACATTCTTTGTTCTGTGTAGGCAAGTCTTAAAAGTGTATTTACAAAGTACACTTCTGTATCCAGCTTTTAAAAGATGACCCTAAAAAGCCCTGCCACTAAAGAATCTGGAAAAGGCTGAGATCTGATCATCCTCACAGTACTTCACTTACTCTGAACCAAACAAAAGTCGACTAATTTTCAATAAGAGGCCACAGAATCTCCTCCAGGTCCATCTGGCTCAAACCATGTTCAAGCAGGGACACCCAGAGCAGATGCCCAGACCCATGCACATGGGGCATTTGGAGATCTCCAAGGAGAAGACCACTCAGCTTTTGGGCAGTTTGTGCTCATTGCCTCTTGTTCTGGCACTAAGTACCCCTAAAAAGAGCCTGGCTCTACTGGTTCTACCCCTCTTTGCACTCTCCCTTTAGGTATCCATGGACATCAATGAGATTCCCCTGAACTCCTCTTCCCCATGCTGAGCAGGCCCAGCTTTCAGCCACTCCCCACAGGAGCAGCTGCTGCAAGCCCTGCATCATCTTGATAGCCCTCCACTGAACTCTTCCCAGTATGTCCCAGTCTCTAAGGTCTTATCTCACTGATCTTAACACACATTAATTTTCAAAGATACAAACCATTTCACACTCAGGATGAGGTCCCAAGACTATTTACAGTTGATCTAAAACCAGATGTCAGATGAGCAAAGCCACAAATACCTGGAGTATTGCTAACATGCACAAAGCTTTCAGTTGGTAATGAATCCCCACTCCCCACCAAAAAGTCAAAAATGCAATTACAAACAGTGTCATGAGAAAGCTAGAAATACAGTAGATTCCTTGAGGGACCAGCATACTCAAATAACTGGATAAAAGACTAGGATTTACTTTAATCTGTGAACTTGCTGAAGATTCTTAATAACTCTTGCTCTGTATTTGACAACGGTTATGGTTTCAACTGCTATGTAAAACCAGTAAGTAAGCTGAACATAAACAGGAAAAAAAAATACAAAGGAGGGAAAACAGGGAGGGGGTTGATCTCTGTTTAATAAAAGGATATATATATACAGTAGTTCTGTAAAGAAAAGCCAAAATCTATTAACAGATTTCTTAACTACACAATTATCTGGTATAATTATGTTCAGTGGGATTCATGAACTCGCAATTGATAACATTCTAAAAAGGATCTGTGTGGATTTTAAACAGCATATTTAATGGAGAAATCTCATTACAGGATAGGATTAAATATTTTCTTTCTCCTCCTCCCTGCCACCAAAGCATTCTCTGCTGCCTGACAAAATGTAAGTTTCGAACATTGTTTTGAAGCTTAAAATTAAGGAACAGTCTGCAGCACTTCAGACAAAATCTGGAACCAAAAACCATACCATAGCACTAGCAACAGTCCGATAACAAAAAACTACTTTCATAAACTGCTTGAAACACTGGGTGCTATTCACTTGAAACAATATCCTGTTTGTTTGTTCCAATGTGAGCTAGTGCTACGTGGGAAATCTGGAAGCAAGTGCCCCTGAAGAGCTGTAGGAAATATCTGTTAAACAGTATTGTTTGGTTGCTAGGGACACACCAAATTGTTTGGATAGTTTCAAGGAACACTGAAACAATACAAAGGATAATTAGACAGACAACGCACTCCTAGGTCAAAAGGCAATGCACACTGATGGATGTTAAATTAGTAACAAAATTTCTTCATGGTAAACACAAGCATCCAGACCTATGAAAGTTTACTTAATACTGAAGTTGATATTAAAGAATGGTATTTTTATCATCCTGCTTCTCTTTGTATAGTCCAAACACATCAAGTGGCTGAGGATATAAATGGGGTCCCTTATACACCAATGAGGTTATTCAGGACTCGCACATACCAAGCAGGTACCCAAGGTAACCGATGCACACCAACCTGTGGCAGTGTGGGAGCACAACTGATTTCACAGCTAATATACAATGGTTTTTAGGCTTTATATACTTTTTTGGTACCGCTTTCCACTTAAGTGAAGTGATGATCCTTCTTATTTGCTTCAAATAGTACCAGGAGACTCACATCATCTACCTGAAATTTGCTCTTCTTGAGTTATTATTGCTGCTGAGAAAGCTGGAATGTTTGGTTGGACTGAAGCAAAACTTCTACCAAGCACCTGTCCTCTTTTACAATGGCTGCAAGTATGTATAAAGCTATTTTTATTAATTTTAAATACAGTATGCAATTATAAAATAAGAATACTCAACACACTTTTGAGAAGGCCTCCATCATTCTCATCAAACGGATTACGAACTTAGTTGCTACATTTAGCTCATTGCTAAGTAAACCAAATACATACACAATAGTAAACCATTTTATACAGCTTACATTTCATGATTCATCATTTTATTATTATTTTCACAGCACAGACAGTATCACACCTACTTTAGGCTTCCTGTGATACTTGCTGCAGAAGAGGTTTTGAAAGTCTAATTGACAATATGAAAATTTCGAAAGATTGAAAATATTATCTGTGTTTTGACTTCATAGTATTTTAATTAAACTCTTTGTCTCCTGCTCTGATAAACATGTAGACTATCTCACTCTACCTCACAGAAGTGAAATTAATATACATGGAAAAATATCTGTAACAAATATTAAGAGTGCTTCATAGCAACAACTCTTTATTCACTTAACCAGAGAAACTCCTTATTTTCTAATAAGGACACTGATGCTCAATAGAGACAATCCAATCTGCCCAATAGTCACCCCAACACTTCATGAGCAGAGTCAAAAAATTAATTCTCCCATGTCAAAACAGCAGTCTGCTCTCTACAGCAAAGTTTTAAAAAACCTTCTCATTTTTTTTTCAATTCTCCAATTCTTTTATACCACCAAGTTTCCATTTCCTAAGTGTCCTTACTCATAGCAGCAAAAAAAAATTAAAAAAACTTCCATGAACATGCTTCATTATTTCAATAAAAGAAATGGCCAAACATTTTTCTGAAGACAACTAAGTTTAGCACATAGTTCTCTAATAAAAAGATGCACTTTCCAAACTTCAGCCTCTCGTCTACAGATCAAGTATAAAGAGCCATTCTAAAACCAATCAAAACTTGCTGACAAAAGAAAAACAGTACCCCCTCAAAGGAGGTGCTTTTTCAGAACTCAGTAAATAAAAGGCAAAAAAAATTGAGTTACGGGGGGACACAAAAATGAATTAAAAAGTCTGGAGTATACATTAAATGATCTCTGTCAGTGATATATTCACTTCGGTCACGTAGATTTGCTTTCAGAGCAGCGAGGGGAGCACACAGCGGGTACCCAGCTGGTTTACCTGGGTTACACAGCGTGCGACGCTGCAGAAACAGCCACAGGTACTTCTCTGGTTTTGTCCGAACATGCACCACTACTGCTACTGCATGGAGCCTGTTCCTAAGCTGGATATCTTGGCCCATTAGCTCCAGCTGCACTGAGCCCCGGCTGACCTCATGCACAGCCAGCACATCTGCACACATCTGCGGTGCTGGGCGGCTCCTCGGTTCAGCAGCACCACACAGCCTGGAGCTGGCTCCAGCCGGGCACTGCAGCAGAAAGCCTCTGCATCTGGCGAGGATGAGAAATGCTGTGCAGCGCGGTGTAGCAGCATCGGCTGCCTTCCAGGCAGAGGGAAAGTGGCACTGAGATACCTATAGTGACCCATCGGGCATCATGCTGCATTTATCCAGTTGGCTCCATTTATTTCATCAATACTCATTTACCTGCAAAACGTTACTTGTGATAACAGATTGCAGCAAAAGGAAAGAGAAGAAATTCCAGACTTGTAAAATATACATATATACTAATTTTAAACACTTCCAGTTCCCGAGGGAACTTGGTCAGTTGAGCCATACAGCCAGTGTAATGCCTGTAAAGCCAAGCCAAATCTTTCAGCGACAGGAAGTTATACATATATTGATAACTTCCCCTCCACTTCCAAATCAGGACTTGCACTTTTACCTCTGCAGTAAAAAATATTTCCCTACTGACAATTTATCTTAGGAGCTTCAGATATCCCAGCTATCAGCTACCAGATATCAGGAAAAAAGAAACATACATCTATTTTACATCAATCAGTGGAAGATGCATTTATTTCTAGCAGTTGCTAACTAAGCATGTGACAAAAAAAAAAAAAGGATGTCCTGAGAGGGAATATATAGGGAAAGCTCTTTGAGTGTATTGTGGAAACTGGTACTATGACAGCTGAGTTTTCAAGTGGACTCAAAGAAAACAAAATAAAAACCTCACAGCAATCTTCTCAAGTTTCACCATGTAAGCCATTTTTCTACAGAAATTTGACTCAGTTGAAAGAATAGCTGCCAATGTTGTAGCTACAGGTACTCACACAAACCTTGATTTCTGCCTGCAGCCTCTGAAAACACCTGCAAGAAATTTTATCTTAACTTTCTCCAAAAACAAGACTCCTCTGCTAGAAAACTGAACCAGAAATATTACTACAAGCCAACACAGACACAGCAGAAATTCTAAGGCATAAAGTCTTTGTAAGGCAATATTCGACTTTCTGCTATCTGCGACAGATTGCACATGCAAGTTGCTACTGATGATCCTCATGTTTGAAGTTCTTCACAATTAGGCAGCTTTGCTGTTCCAAAGTAGTCTTTTTCTCCACTACTGTTCAGACTTGACAATTTAATTTAGAAACTGTAATTTTTAGATTTTCACTTGGCATAATGTTGTCTAGAAACCTAATGAAACAGTCTCCAAAAAGGGAGAGAGGAGAACAGAAATCAAAATATTACTTCAAATTCCAAGGTGCTGCTTTTCTTTATAAAAATAAGTTTAAATTAAGAAAAATTCTCCTACCCTTCCCACATCTGTGACTGAGATGCATAAGGTCAGCCTCCTGTGGGTCAAACACACACAGATCACAGAAGCTCTCTCTCCCTTCCAACCTCATTCTCACTAACATCTTCTGGAGAGCTGTTGCTATATTCTCTGCCCCATAGCAGCTTTCTGCCCTTTCTGCACTGATTTACAGACTGCCTTTGGGGAAGCATGATGAGGAAAACAAGAAATTCTTCTTGCCTACTTTCTTTAAAGGCTGAGCAAATTCTAACCAGCAAATATTCTGTTTCCTGTACTGGACTTCATCTCTTGCAGTCTCTTACCCAACTTATTTTGAGAAGTATCAAAGTAGAATGGTTATTTCTTTTCCAAAACTCCAGAGGATGGGAAGACAAAATAAATCACGAAGATCAAATTGGAAACATTATTTTTAAGTACTTCTTTTCCTTAAATTTAGATACATGAGAAGAGAGAAACTGGATTACTATCTTCCCCAAGTAAATGCTGCTGATTTTGCCACCTCTTCACAAGCACTGTGCTAGTTGTTCCCCTTACCATTGCACAGAGATGAGAAGCAGCAACCCGGCTTAACCTTCTTTCTAAACCTCTCTCATTTGTGGAATGCAGCACAATTGCAAAAGACAAATTTGAGTGTTTAGACCTAAGGAAAGCTTTCCCTCAGGTAAAAAAAACAGCACCACAATTCCTTAAATTTAGTAGCAAAGTAGCACGTTATCCTCATATAGTAAGTATGGGATTGTGATTCAACAGAAAGAAGGCTCCCGTGCATTGCTTACAAGCACCCAGAATCAGATGTGCAGGTATTTTCTACCTATGGAAGGTAGAAAACAAATACTTTTCTTAAGAAATATCCTGGCTGAAAAAAGAGGTCAGCTCTGCTATGAGGACGGTTCCTGGACCTCTAGGGCAGCCAGCAAGGAGTGGAGCAACAGCTGTTGCCAGGCTTTGGAAGTCCACCCACCCAGAACATCAGACTGCTGCAAAGGCTGCTACTAGTTGCAGTCTCAAAGACCCCTGCTGCAACTCAGCTGACCTCCCACACTACACAGTTCTAATCAGCAGAAGATGGCACGGGAGAATGTGAGGCTTATGATACAAGTAGCTATCTCTGGAAGGAAGAAACTGAAAATCTAACAAACCCAGAAAAATATCACTAGAATGTCCATCAAACCAATTTTACCATATTCACACTTTTTAAAATCACAAGAGCTAGAGCCTAGACAGGAAATGCTTGCGGAGATTGCTACAAGCACACGCACAAAGAATTACAAGTCACTATGCCAATCATTTTACAGAGCCTTCTATGGCAGGCCATGTATGCAAGCCAGTTTGGACAGGAAAAAAAAAGAAGATATTTGTGGGTAAGTTGGATAGCATAGGGTGCCAAAAGACCAAACCATACACACGCAATTTGAAAACAACATGACAAAGCAGAAAGATTTGTCCAGAGGAAAAGGAAATTGATTTAAACTAAGTTGTCTCAAGTCTTGCCCAGTCATTCTTGATTACAGCATGACATCAGGAAATTCTGACCATTAAAGTGTCAGAGTACTAAAATTGCAGTTTATATAACCTCTTTTCTAGAAGAACTGCCAGAACAGAAGCCCTCTTCAGATAAACCACTTCCATTAAAGAAAAAGTATTTTGAATTTCACAGAAACCTTCACATCAAGGCATCAAAATTATTTCATCTTATACTTCAAAACCGCCAATATATTTAACAAGCTTGTTAAGAAAGTTGTTTTCATGTAAGATCAGCTTAAAAAATATATAAAGCATAGGATAGTTTGTCTTGTCTCTTTCATCTGCCCCTCATCTAGAACAAGACCATCATCTATGGAGGTAGCACAGTGGCAGCAATGCAAGTGCACTGGCAATGCACTCGCTCTGTGTCAAGAACATATCCGAACATCTCAGTTTCCTTCAAAATATTAAACTGTAAGAACTGGGCACATATAACTGACCAAGTTCTACTTAGTTACAAATTTTGTATTCTCTCGAAACAGTAACAAAGTAAGAATAAATTTAAAAAAAGCTACTTTTTTTTTTTTTTTAATATTGTTCCTATATCTGAATACTGGGCTTCTACAGTGTAAGTCACTTCCAGTAACAATGCAAAGCAGTGATTCTATTCCCACGTGATTAAACTGCAGAAGTGCTTAAGGCATTTAAAAGAGCTGTATCTCATGTTTATGTCTTTTTTAAAATCACTACTGCAACAGCAGTAATGATTACAATTTTCCTTTAAATAAGGAAAGCAGGGACAGAATGGTGTAACTTTGGCTTGTTACCTTGGTTCTTCCAATCCTCCTGCCCTCAGGAAAACATAAACTGCGCTCCCAAGAGCTCTGAGCTAGCAGTACTCCCTAACTTTCAAAGGGAACTATTAGCACAGGTTCATTGCCATACCAGTTGTGGTTTTAGGGCTTTTAGACAGCACTACGAATACACTTAACAGCAGAGGCCATAGCCTGTGAAAGCCCTGCAGACATGTCCTTATTCCCTTCGTTCTAACTCTTGTAGTCAAGAACACAATTAAGAAGGAGGTCAGCTCAGGTAGCAAGCTATCTGGCATTGATTCCAACTAATCACACCATCAAATTCTTCTCTACAAACACAAGCTAAAAGAACTTTCTCAATGATGTAAAAGTCGAATATTTTGATATTATCCCATAGTTCATTGTTATGGTTGCAGCATTTAACCAAACCACCAATAAGAATCCAAAAATTAAATACCCACTTGAACCTAACATGCATGCATAATCCTACAACTTCTATCAGTGTTCTCCAGCATTTTGCCACTTGCAGACTCTTTCAAATAAAGTTTCCAGAAGCAGATTCCTACAGAGTAAATGTAAGCTTCTCAGTGTTGGTTTGGTTTCTTCTAGTTCTGTTTGAGCATCACAGAAGGAGGGTCAGCTTCTAACATGTAAAGAGAGAGGGAAGTTTGCAGGTGAACTTACACACACTGCCTTTCTCACCCACACCTTTTCCACTCACTACAGTAAGTACGTTCAGCCTGTAGGGGTGCAGAGAATGAAACACTTGCTGCTAACAGAGAAATCTGGTTCTTCCTAAAAAAGGAAGTGGTGGACGAGCACTGATGGAATACAAACACACTGATATATATGGCTGTACAGACAGCTTATTTCTAACAATCATCCCCACACACATATCCTTCATGAAGTTTTGTTTCCTTTTGACATACAAATACATATACCACAAAAAAAAAATTTAAAGAAAAGCCACAAGCAACAAAGTCAGTGTTACCATAAGCTTGCCTGCGCTAAAAGGTGAAGAGAAAAAATATGCCCTTTTTCAGTTTTTGTAATTCATTCACTTCTCTCTGGAAAACCAGAATTCCCCATCCTCCTTCTGCAGGATTAAAGATATTAAATAAACAAACAAACAAACCACACTCTATGAACCCAATCTACAAGCGGATACTAAAAAAATCCTATTGATCCATTGTACTGAGACAAAACAGTGACAAAATGCTTGACAAATTGTGTTTGGTCTGATTTCAGGGCAGCAGCAGAAGCCAGCAGCTCTTGTAAGGATTTTCCTGGCCAAGGTAATTGGTTTTATATTCCTCTTCCTCCTCCTCGTCGTTCCCTGCTTGTGAGAAAAGAGCAACTGCAGCTTCTTGTAGAAAGAGGAAAAGACTTTTCCTCATTATCCTCAATTAATCTCATTAATGTCAACCTGACACCTTTCCTGAGTTAATGCTAGAAGTAATGAATATTAGCAGCTTTGCTGTAAAAAGTGATTTGGGAAAAAGACTCTGGAGCATCAGTTGTAAAGCAGCCAATAACTTCATATCACGTATTATACACTTTCTTTTCAATCTATAAAGAAACGGAATGATCTTCTTTTCAACTGCTCCATGTAAGTATGTTATCTATAAGATGAAAACTATTCCTACAAAGCTTGAAGACACATTATGTTGGCCTTGTTCATTTAAAGAACATTTTCCCTTTTTTTGTAGTAACTGCCTAGTGAAGCAACCAGAAACATTATAACAGCATTTCTGATATTGTGATACAATTTGAAAATTGAAGTGCAAGATACACACTCCTGGCTTAAAAAAACAAAAACACAGGTCAACATATTTGAGCAGTAGAACATGCTCCAGCATACACAAATCAGGGTTAGGGCAAGACTCATACATCAAGTACCAGTTTCGGGAAAGAACAATTCATCTCCGTTTTGCTTCTGTCAGTTTTGCCTTGCAATCCTCCAGGTGAGCTCACAAGCTGGAAAGAGAAGTAAGCCACTGAAGACTAACTCAACCTGCTATGTTGAAGGAGAAAGAAACCAACACAACAGCATATTCTCCTAAGTTCACTGAGAAGGAAAAAGCAAAAAAATACAACATTTTGCGCAGCTAGGTAACCAGCTAAAACTATCTAACTATCCAAAGAGAAAAAAAAAAGAAGGGGGAAAACAAAAAAAGAAGAGAAGGAAAAACAACATAACACTCTAAATAAAGTTCAGCAGGGCAGAAAACTTCAGCTTTTCTGAAAGTTGCACACTTGCTGAGTTTTGGTTTCTGACACAAGCAGGTTAGCACATCCGTAAGGCAGCTCTTTTTAAACTACAGCTTACACTTCCTTGCAGTGATGTGTGCAGATCTCACACGATTTTTGTAAAGTCAGTGTTTCCAAATTAGCTCTAGTATTTGTGTTTCTGTTTCTCAAATGTACTCCCTTTCATTCACTGAACTCCACAGGACAACAGCAAAGTCAACTTCAAAGCTGGTGAGGCTCCAGAATGTTTTCTATGTTTGGTTTTGTGGGAAAAAAAATGTGTTGAATGTGAAAATTAGGAAATATCTAGATGACTGAGCACTGCACTTTGGGATTCTAATACAAACTTAATTTGTTTCTACGATTAGCAACTGTGTTTTGACATTCCTCTGCACTTCTGCAGTCTTGGTGTAAGAGCATGATGCAGCACTGAGTTCTAACAAAACCCCACTTAAAGATCTTCTTACATCAGTAAGCATGAGACACTTCTCCTTCCTCCTGGATCTTCTGAAGAAATTTCTCTACACTTATTACAAATAAAAGTAAATTGAGCCAGTAAGAATCTGCAGTTTTGCAACTTCTTAGAAAACAAACAACCAGCTTCAGGGCTTTGAGTCTTCAGAGAAAGTAACAATGCAAGGGCACAGCACAAGGCAAGCTGTAAATTCTCACATGGCATGCAAACCGCACCCAGTGCTAGAACTGGACCTCTGTAAGAAGACAATACCAAGTGTGGTACGGAGTTATTCTTAGCCACTGTAAACACACCAAGCTTTCAGAGTTAACAGCCTCTTTGTCAGATCCTGGGGAGGCTAGTGACATCTGAAACAAAAATAGGCTATCATATGCTTGTCCACAGAACTTCAAAATGCATGGTTAAACTGGTTGTTTAAAAGATTTTAGCTGTACTGTACTGCAAGTAAAAGGCAAAAGAAAAAACTCAGTTTTTATTTTAAACATCATCTTCCCCTCTTACAAGTTCCCATACTTACATTTGTGACATGGTTTATACAATGTTGTGATGCTATTTCCTACATTGCTTTCTGACAGAAATTAATAGCATTATTCCCATTTTTGTAGGAAGACTCAGGGGAAAAAACAACAATAACAACAACAAAGCAGAAAACATCCACTCTATCAGAAAAAATAATAAAAGACAGGTAACATCTATTCTGTAGTCATTCATGTGATTGACAGGAATAAACGTGTTGATATCTAAATCCAAATCTCAACAAAAGCACCCTGTAAAGAGGCAGGACAAGTGAATCCCAGCTACATTCAGAACTGCAATCATTTGCATACTATGAGGTTTTGAGGCTTGAAAAGTTACTCAGCATTCAGCCATACGAGCCGTATGCACTGATACCAATGGTCATTAATGGCAGCAACAATATTTGAGGGATATTTTAGAAGACTACAATTTTCTACAAACATAAAAAGAAGAAATCCTCTCTAAAAAAATCACCCAACTAAGATTCTGCTTTACAAATTCTCCAACATGCTGTCCTCTTTAGAAACAGAGGGCGGAATTCCTTAGCAGAGGACATCACAAATGTAATTGTATAACCCATAAATATCTTGACTACCGCTATATGGAGGAAAAAAACGTCACACAGGTTACTGACCAGAAGTAGCACAGATCACCAGGAAATGCTCCCATCTCCTAAATTATGACATATAACATACTAGCGTACCTAAAAATGAGGCAATGTTTGTTTCATCCTTGTTCTGCTATAGTGTTACCAAAAATGTTTTAACATGTTGCCCAAATATTCCTACTCAGTGCTGGAAACATTGTCTTTTCTGGTGAAGCATTTGAATAGCAGCCTCAACAGCATTTGAGACACAGGGAAAATCTGTATGTACTCTAAGAAAATGCACTACTTCTTTAATCATTCTTAGGTAGTAAGATACAGATTTCATTAATAAGATGAGAACAACTCTGCTTGAGGGGGACCACAAGCAAAGAGGAAGGAAAACAAGTTGTGCTTGGCAGCTGCCAGCACATTGTGCTGCAGTGACTACGGATTTCAGCAGGGATTAGGGCTGGAGACTGACCACAGTGCCACAAACAGTGCTCCAGCGCTGACATCTGGAACGGGACCAACTCAAGCCATGAAATGGAACAAGCCTTGGTCAGCCTTCGGTTATGCTGCAAGTCAGTGCCCTAGAAGCTGGAGCTCCATGTCCAAAGCTCATCACTCATCTTTTCCTCCCCGACATGGTATTTAAATTTGCACAGTCCTATATTGATATCACCAGAAAATACCGAGATGCTTTTTGTCACACCATAAAAATCTACTTTGCTACAGGGCTGACTGGAAGCTCCCTAGACCCACAACAGACATTAGTTTTTCCTGCAGGAAGCAGTCTGCTCAGCAATGTGGTTTCCACACTGCTACATCACAGAAATAACAGAGAGAGAGGAACAACGTTTAACCTCTAGAAATCTGTTACCAAGAACCTGCTAGAGCAGCTGCATATGATAAGAAGCATAGGTTAGAGAAACAAAAGGGAAAAAAAGACTTATTTCTAACTATGGATGCATATGAGAACTTGCAACACCTTATTATGCTCTCTTATGCCAACAGGTCTGCAATGTGGGTCCATAAGCCACTAATGTGCCCCTGTGGCCAAGACAGCCAATGGTATCTTGGGGTGCATTAAAAAGAGCATGACCAGCAGGTCGAAGACGGTGATCCTCCCCTTCTACTCTGCCCTGCTGGGGCCACACCTGGAGTACTGTGTCTAGTTTTGGGCTCCCCCAATCAAGGAAGACAGGGAACTTCCAGAGAGTCCACTGGAGGGCCACAAAGACAGTGAGGAGCCTGGAGCTTCTCCCTCATGAGAAAAGGCTAAGAGAACTGGAGCAGTTCAGCCTGGAGAAGGCTGGGGGGAATCTTATCAGTGCTCACAAATATCTAAATGGCAGGAGTCAAGCGGATGATGAGAGCCTATTGGATGCCTGAGGACTGAAACAGAGAAAATCCTATCCAGCAAATGAGACTGGTATGCTCTTCAGCACCTTTCTTGGGCCTCTAGCTCTGAAAGAGCTAAAGCTATACAATATTGATTGTCGTTTGTTGGCAGTCTTAATAACCTTAAAATTGTAAATATAAAACCAAATTACTCCAAATTACTCAAATTACTATTGGCACCACTAATGTAAATGGTCTTAAAAGAAGTAAAGAAGAGATAATGAACCTTGAGAAAGAACTAAAAAAGTGCAATAAAAGCCTAGTAAAACAGTACCTACATTAAAATCAACTAAGGAAGCAGAACTTCTTCCTTCTAGCCGGTGTAGGGAACCTGCTTTGGCAGGGCGGTTGGACTCGATGATCTCTGGAGGTCCCTTCCAACCCCTACAATTCTGTGATTCTGTGATTCCCTTCGGGTCTTCAGAATAAGTAGTGCATGCATGTTTGATTCTGGATAAGTGCATAATCTCTACCCAAGCCCAGCATAGTTTACTAGAGGAAGACAGCATTCAACTACAGTGAGATCTGGTACCAATGAGATTCATCCTTACTTCAATATGCTTCGAAAAGTTTTTATGCTCAGTTGTCTATTTCACACCCTACCCCACATTTTAGATAGTGAACTCCTACAAGGGTTGCTACCAAAAATACGCCTGCACCCTCCTTAGCAGTCCTGCTATCCTCTACCCTATTGGATAAGACAGCTTGCCATCTTGCTGCCCTTGCTCTTTTTCAAGGTGAACACTTCAGCTTTTCAGTTGCAGTACCCCCCCTTCAAGGCAAAAGTCTTGTACTTACATACATATGTCCAAATAATCCTTTGAACAGTACTACATCGGTATATGTTATAGAAACTTCTAAGAGTACAAACACTTTCCTTTTGGTTACCTTACACCATATTTGTGAAAGCTGGTCTCGCCTATACTGTTTTACCTAATGTAATTTTTTTTTAATTTTTTTTTTTTAGTTTAGGATATAGTTCCTTTTCTGTCCTGCAAAGGAATACAGCATCAAGCATGCTTTCTGGTTGTTTTTGTCTGTTTAATTTACGGTTATTTAAGAAGAGAAAAAAGAAGAAAGACCTTGAAGTCTTTATCTTTTTCTTCCTCTTACCCATGTACTTCTGGCAGCAAATTTCTTTTCTTACCTTTTTTTTTTTCTTTTTTTTTTTTCCTGAAGAGAGTTCAAAAGGTAAGAATGTCCCTGCAAGTAGAACAACACAAGAGCCTACCTTAATATCCCTATTCAGTCTGTCACAAGTTCTTTTATCCCAAACAGCTATCCAAAAAACTTTGAGCTTCTCAGCCAGATCTCAGTACCACTGGGCTAGCTTCCTCCTTTTTCTTCTTTGCTGTCATAAAAACGAAGCCTCAGTTACCAGCCTGCCTTTTTTCCAGGACAAGACCCCATTTGTAGCTGAAAGAACAGTACAAATCTGGTGATGTTTGGCCCAACTGCTATGCCCCGCTGACAGCTGGCACAAACAAGATGTCAAAGAGAGAAAAGAGACAGGTTTCCACTGAGATGTCAGATGCTCTATTTCCTAAGCCTAACACCAGCTCTGAGTTAAGACCAGCTAAACTGATATTGAACAGTAACTCAAATGCACCAGCACTTCACAAACAAGTCTCAGATCAGGAATTCCTCCAAGTTCTAGCTCAGCACTAAAAACATTGGGATGATGAACAAGGAAGAAAATTACAATTCATAGAGCTACTTACACTGCTTTACAGATTGTGATGCAACATTTCTTTGTAATACCCATTAATTAGCTGACTTCCAAGTGTTCAAGGCACTAACACATCTTTCTGGACCAGCACTCTGTTCTGTAGCAATAGGCTACAACGGATGTTTCACAAGTAATGTTGAAAATACCCTACACACATGGCAGCTGTGCCCAATGGGCAGAACCAGAGGAGTCACTTATGACACCTTTTCCTAGAATCAATTTGAGCAATTAACTACTTCTGGAACTTGAACGGATTGTTGAAGCAAGAAAGCTGTAAATACTGCTGCTTTTAACAACAGTAAAATATTTCAGAAGCTCAAAAGGCTGTGTGGTTTGTTTATTTATTGTCTTCTTTCTATTTAAACTCTCAGAGCAGCCTACTTCTATATACACATAAGAGTAGCTCAGTTGGAACCACCTTCAAAGATCATCCAGTCCAACTGCCTGACCACTTCAGGGCTAACCAAAAGTTAAAGAACATAACTGAGGGCATCACCCAAATGCCTACTGAACAGTGAATGCCACTGAAGCTACATAAATCTGAAAAAACGTACTCTTCCTCCTGTTTAGGTTATCAAATTCTTCATTCTTAGGAGAAGAATGAGAAAAGGTAAAAGAGTGAGGATTTTTGTTTTCAGTTATACGCTTGTTGTTTTCCAGCACTGCTTTAAAGTATTATTTATTCAGTATTCACTCTGAAATGAGGAAAATTTGTCCTTACACATATTGTTTGCTTTTAACTATACCAATTTATGGCACCAAGTCTAAAGGGTGATGTAAATAATTAAAGAGTCATAAAAAAAATCCAATTCTGTAACTGTACTGAAGCATTTTCCAGTTATAAATAATTCAGTACTTTGACCATCTCCGTATTTACTTCTTGATTGGTCCATAGTTTCTGGATTAGCCTAATAAGATTTATCAATACAAAGTCAATGATATAATTTGTTTCTATACCTTAATACCTCAGTAATTAATATTCCAATGTTAAGCCATTAAAACAATGGAATTCTATGCCTTAACAATCTATTTTCTTGTTATTGCAGCCTGGCGGTTTATAATCCAAAATTATGTTTCATTAAATTTCCCTCCATTTTCTCCCCAAAACACAGGCAAAAATGTAAATCTTTTCTCACAACAGTAGCACAGGCACTTAGAGTGTCAGAGTTCAGACAACTCTTATTTAAAGCAGTGTGGCTCTATTTACTTTAGCTTAGGGTACCTTTTTTTATTTAGAATGGCCTTTTCCTCTTGAAGTTTATATTTACACTTTATTTTGCACTGTATCTAACTGAATTTAAAAGCTCCCTTTGACTACCACCATTATACTTTCTTAACACATAAGGAAGAATATATGCTTTCTTTTTTAAACAAGGGAAAACTGCAACTATATGCCAACAGGACATAATATAGCAAACACAATACTTCCGCTCTATAGCGTTCTGAAGATTTCAACCACTTTTCTAAATAAATACAGTGATCTCTTAAATACTATTAAATCTCCAGTGTCTGAACCTTTCTCCCTGCAATACAAAATCAGCAGAGCAAGGGGTTTTTTTGTTGTTTGTTTGTTTTTTTTTTGTTTTTTTTTAAAGAAAAACTCAGCAGAAATGGGATATTTGATATGGGTTGCTGCAGTTGGTTTATCTGGAGCTTTCCTGAAGTTCATGCAGAGCACGCAGTTTATTCCAGCAATAGCAGCTGACAGAGGGGTTTGTATGTGGGGCACTTTTTCCTTTCAATAGCATTCTCTTCTGCAATCTGAATCATTACAAAATCCAGTTGAGTTATGGGTTGAGCAGAAGTATATTGTTTTAATAGAAAGAATGCCCTAAAGGAAAGCTCACTCTAGCATATCTATGCCTGATGAAAATAAATAATGCATGGCCCAACACATATCGTACTTACTACAATGCAAGCAACTTACTTAAAAATTTATATGAAGAACCACACATGAGATCATCTTCAAAGGAAATCATAATTCCAGGTTTTCCGTAAAACCATTCTTAAAAGGTCAAAATTAAGGCCCAAAATATTTCGTATCCACATCTACTTCTGATTTCTAAAAATCTGGTCACATACCCTTCTCTGATGAGCCCCCAGACCCTTACGTCAAATCTACATCACATTTCCATCAAGTTTTAAAGTACAGACTGTGGGCATCAAACAGATACAGCAAAGGGAAAAAAAAAACACGCATCGATGTAAGTGTTCAGTGAAAGTCACGGAAAAAAAGATTCACACAGTCATGCAGAAATAAAATGAGCAAATATAAAGGAAGCTTGTGAGCAGCCCACATGGGAGCAAGGCTGCACAGCCCAGCTGAGCTGATGTACCAGACGCTGAAAGAGGCAGTCACCATCATATTCATGTGATGGGCCCCGGCCCTTCCTGCACACCAGCCCATGCTCCATCCTTTGCCTCAACATAAGTCTCGTTTGGCTCATTAAATAAAAGAAAAACTTTCTCCAACATCCCAAGAAAATTTCTGCTGATCTAATGACTCAAATCCCCTCACTAAAAGGACGAGACAAGCATCACAGGTGGCAGTTCAGAAGGTGACACGGCTGCACAGCTGGACCAAAGCCCCTTTTGCGGGTTCAGACATGGGGTGAAACGCTGTCCTTGCTCATCCAGCTCACCTCTGCAACACCTAACGGAAAACAATTAGAAGCTTGACAGCTTGGAGACTTTCACTTAGGAGCATCCATTTTTCAGCTGTGGGTGGTACTGATGATTTGACTGGTTTGAATCATCTTACAGTCTAGCTCTCCTGCCAGCCTGTTTATTTACCTCAAAAAAAAAATAAAAAAAATCCCTTTAAATAGTACTTGTTCTTGATATACAAGATTTTACTACACATCACATTAGTATCACTCCATTCAATTGAACATATTCCAGCTGTGCAAATGGCCATCCTTAGAGGCCACCAAAGTTCACAAACAAGGCCAAATACTGAGGCTACATTGCATAATCCCTTTTCACTCAAAATGCAGAAATCAGTTTGCATTTTATTGGGTGGTTAACTACTGCCATAACTTTGCTTTACCATGACAACTAACAGCCTGTGGCAAAGCCATTGTAAGCCTCTCTCTATGGTAAACAAACTCACTGCTGAAGCAGTACAGGGAACAGATCTGTAATTACATTTACTATCAGAAAACACAGTTAAATTGGAAACAAACCAGAATGTACAAAATCTGGTACTGCTTTCAAAACTTATCATCATTTTATTTTGAAGTATCACTTTCCAGCATCCCAAAACCATTCGGGGAGATACAGTGATAGGAGAAATTGGTACATTCCTCAGACACAGTCTGTGGAGTTTCAGTATATGAGTACTCACTATCATGACTTTTTTAAGACACAGAGACAATTAACAAAACATTTTCTTCAGGAAGACTGAGCATTATTATTTGGGATGTTCAATGCTGGACAAATAAAGTTAATAACCTGCTCAGTATTACTTAAAAAGACAACAAAAATGATCTCATGAAAATAAGATCTCTCTTGATAGCGAAATAGCAAGTTTTGCTATTGTAACATACACCTGCCATTAGAAATGCCTGCAGGTTTCCTGGGCTACCGCAGCTCATTACTGCCCCAAAGGACATTCTGGAGCAGAAGCAATCATGTAGCATCTCAAGATTCCTTTCTCCTCCTGTACTTCATTTTTCTTTGCAGTCTAACAGTTACAGAGGAGGAAAGTAAAAATATATCAGAGTGATGATTCTTGAAGTATTAACAAACTGTGCATGTATTGCTTTAAATAGCTCAATCCAGAAGCAAGCTGCAGCAGAAGCAACAAAGCTGCACTCCTGGCAAGCGCATGCCCAGCTCTGCAGTAGCCCTCAGCCATCTCCTCCCAAAGGACAGGGCCAACAACAGAACGTTTGTCCTACAGTTCCTCAGACGTTCCCTTCCTACACATATCCTTGTTAAGGCAATTTGAGGTGATGTCATCCTTCTCAGTTAAAGCACACCGTATCATCCGCCATGAAATGAAAAGCCACAGGGCAAAAATGTGCTTGTTAACACCAAACTTGTTCAATAGAGAGCTATTGGAGCAGTATCTCTCCTGAGAGCCAGAAGTCCATTTATTGTTGGTAGCAGAGAAAGCACGCTTCAATCAGGCAATCCTTGGGAATGAGAGCAGCCCTGAGCCCACGTTATCTCACCCCATCACCACGCAGATGGCTCCAAGCTACCTGCCAGTGCTCAGCAGATGGAGCTCTGCTAACTCACCTCTATTCTGCCTTCTTTCATTTCTTTCTGGTTTTAGAACACATTTTCAAACACAGCTGTTGGACAGATCCATGCATGCCACAGCGTGGTTTGTACATTCCCAGGTTCCAGGAACTTTCACTCCTGAACCAAAGTGAGTAAACTGACACCAAGAATCCCACGAGCCACCTCCAACACAGAGATACCCTCTGAGTGCATGGACTTACTGTCAGACAGACACAGGGCAGACACTCTGCTCTGTCTGCTGAACAGACGCACCACAACAACTGCACAGGAACAAAAACCTGCACCTTTGCTATCAGAAAAACAATGGATACTTTATATCTCAATTTTCATTCTCTGGAAATAATTATTTACTTCCGAATTTGACAAGACGACCCTTGCGGCAGGTATTAGGAACGCGGAAGAGCTTGTAGGAAGCAGTAAGGGATGGTGCTCGCCAGGCAGCTGACCACAAGCTCCAGAAATACATGCACAGCTGTCATGGAAATAACACAACTCATCTCAGAGAAAGGCTACCCTTGTAGGCAGCACTGCATTTGGCTTTGGAACATGTATACTGTACTACCAAAAGTACTGCTCACAGTATCCTAGTATCCACACCTCCATCAAACAAAGGGTTTGTGGACAAAATACGAGTGCTTGCTCATACCAGCTGATGTAAATAACTGCAACTACATTCCCTTCTGCTGCAGAACCAGAAACCTCAGAAGCATCACAGACTACAGCTACATCCTTCAATAAGCTAAACAGGACCTGTAACTTTAACGTCACGCATTTTTTCACCTTTAGGACTCGGATGCATTATTATGACTACAACTCCTTAGATACAGAACCCAAAAACAACTCACATGAAGTCACCATTCCATCCATCACTGCAACAAACAATCCTTGGGCAGGAACACCCTCCCTACAGCGCTGGTTTAAAAGGCCACGCCTGACTCCCTTCAAAAAGAAGTAATGCCTAAAATTGTTGGCAGAGAGACAGCATTCTGAAACTAGGCCATACAAGTGTCACTTCATTGTTGTCAATGAAAGAAGAAAGATCAACTACAATAAAACCTCGGCCAGGCCAGCACTGCAGCAGCATTGTGCCAGCTAAGCAAGCCCTCAGCCGGGGTCTGCGGGAGCAGGACATGCTCTTTATGAGTGCTTATATAAATGTGTGCAAGCACGTGCACTCCTGCTCTGATATTCCTCGGTATACAGTGTTCTCAGGTTACTTAAAAATTCTTTAAGAAAACACAAGAGAAACCTTTCTTATGTAATCTCTCAGCAGATGCGAGTTTATTGAATTTCCAAGCACACGCTCAACATAAATATTACGTAACTCCTTGCTGTGCACACACTGCATCACTTGATTGGAAAATGTTTTAGGGGACAGAAAGCAAGCAGCCTGGGTGCGAGTTACAGCTCAGGGCTGTGCCCAGCTGCACACCACAGCAGCTGTAACTGTGCCCACTCGCATGAGCAGAGCTACCACTGTGAGGAATGAGGGCTGAAGTGCAGCAACACAGCCCCTTCCCACTTCCTGGCAGGGCTGGGGAGCTGCTGCTCACACAGCAGAGGGCACAGGGGGAGCATGACGCTGTAGTCTCTCCTCACGTACCCTTTGTTAGCATCATTGCCCCGTCACAGCCAGCACTGCTGTCTGATCACGAGCCTGCAGTTTGCCTTATTGACACAGCACTTATTTAGCCAGCTACAGATTCAATTTGTTGCAACTGAGTACATCCCATGTTCTGCTTCTAGTTAGAAATTACACACATTAGTAGAATTAACCTCAGGGATTCATGATCCTTTTCATGACATCTTCAACTCATACTGTAAAATATATGCCTAAATTACAGTTATTTACAAGGAGGCAAGAATATCAGTTAACTGCAGAGTAGAAAACAGAACCTGGAACAGCTAAACCCTAAGACATGCACTAAAGCAGCAGAGGGACGTCAGCTTTGAAACACTCATGTTAGAGCTGTCAGCCTAGAGGTTGCCAGTCCAAAATGCAGATCTCAGCATCAGTGCCAGAAGCAAACCATGCCAGTGCTGCTGGGGCACATCGGGTGTCTGCATACTCCCAGCTGACGAACCGCTAATTTCTTACCAGTCGTACTGAGCAGAATGCGTGTGGATCACAAACCTCAGCAGCTCCAGAGGAGTGCTGGTGAGAGCAAGCCGAGGGCAACACCTCACAGAGCTCACATACAGCTGAAACACAGGATGCCGCCTACTTCAGCTGTTCTTTTGCTGTTACAAGGCACGGATCATTGGGAAACGTGTAGCCTGTCACCCAACACTCTGTATCAGTCATGCTCTGGCAGCAGTGACCCTGCAGGAGGGCTGTGGGTGGGGTGAGACAAGGGCAGCGTGGCTGCTCCTGCCCCCTGCCATGGCCCTCCTCAGCCTGAACGTCTCAGTGGGAGCCCAGAGAGAGATGCTCCGCTTGGGCAGCTCACAGCACAGCGTGCGCTTACCGCAGCTGCAACGATCGCCCTGAGGCACAACCCCAGCATCCTTAGCCTAGGGACAGAGGCTCCTGCTTCAGAAACACGCGGCAGGATTCACCCCAGCGCCTGCCGGCTGCCGCCTCGGGCAGCGAAGGACACGAGGAGCCTCACCAGCCCAGGATAACGGCGGCCCAAATTAGCGCCTCACATGCCCAAACTCCAAAGCCCGGTTACGTAAGGGCCGGCACGCCGTACCCCGTCCCACGCGCCGGCCGGACGACCCGCACACCTCGCCCCGGACCGCCAAAACTGCCGTCACGGCTCGGCTCAGCTCCACGCGGCAACACGCAGAAGCCGACCGAGCGCGGGGCCGCGACTCCCGGCGCAGCGCCGTACTTACCGCTGCCGCCGCTCCACGACTTGAGCAGGGACTTGATGCTAATTTCAAAGAAGAGCGAGTCCTGCAGGCTGAGCATGGTGCCGGCTGCGGGCGGCAGCACCGCCAACCCGCCGCCGCCACCCGCGCCGCCGCCGCGCGCCCTCCTGCTGACGCAGGGCCCGGGGGGCGCGCGCTGACTGCGGAGGCGGGCGGCGGGCCGGGGGCGGGGCCGGGCGGACGCACCGGCGGGGGGCGCTCACCGCGGGACCCCTCCGTGCCGCCCCCGGCCCGGCTCCCGCAGAGAGGAACCGCGCTGCCACCGCGGTCCCTTCTCGGAAAGGGAAGGCGAGAGGCGGGGGCCACGCGCGCACGCTGCCGTAACTTCTCGCGGCTGCTTTCGGCCAGCCAACGAAAGGCCCCTTTCCAGCCCGTCCTCACCCTACCTCAAACCATAAGGGAGTATGAAAAGCTGTCTGCGGAGTTTTAAATACAACTTCCAACCGATGTGACAATTGGAGCATTAGATATGATGCCATTAAACGCTAAGCGCCAAGCACTGCTCCGTACAGCGCAGGATGAGCCCGGCAGAACGGCGGCACCGCGCACAGATCGCTGCAGCACCGGCTGCCCGCAGCAGGTGCGGGAGGGCCGCGGCCGAGAAGTTGACTCACACACCGCAGTCCAGCTACAATGCATCATACAGGAGCGCAGCATACGCTCCACTAAATCTGCTTTAAAGCCATCAAAAAAACCCTGCAGCCCCTATGCTGTATGAGAAGTAAAGCAGCCGCGAGGATGGAGTCACACACACGGCCCCCTTCAAAGGCTGTCTGGAAGAATGGTGCACATCCCATACTTAAAAGCATTTTTATCTGCCATATAAATTGCTCAGTCCATGCGGCCTGCTTCTTATTGCATGCAGAGCGAGCACCACTTTAGGACGCTGCATCAACCTTTCTTTCACCACTCAATTCAGGTAATACTATCCAGCCTTGTGCCTCCCATTACCTCATACTCATTTTTCACCACCTCTCTTATGAGTGCATTCAGAGTTATACTTCAAGCATTTCATTCTTCTCTTACTAAATAAGAAAAAAAGAGTTTGTATTTCATTATTAGTGAGATATAAAGGTCAAATTTTGGAACTGGCTGATGAACTTCACCACTAATTTGAAAGGCTGTATTAATTATGGTTAGTCTCTGACTGCCTTTAACACTGGGCTACAGAGAGTTCTTCAAAGAGGGCCTTGTTAACAGCACACATTCCAAAATCATGAGCCAACTCTCCCGGCACCTCAAAAATAATGACTTTTTAAAATACACTCTGGGTTCTTTGTACTTGCACCACCACCACTAAGCTTTTATTCCGTAAATTATTAGCACCAGAAACTTCATAAAAAACAATCACTAATCCCAGTGTTCCACCTCCCAGAGCCCTGTTAAGAAGAGCTGCCAGTGGTTCTGCATAGCGGTGTTTTAAGAGTGAATGGAAGTCAGAAAATATATTTAAGATTGTGCATTTGTCTGCAATAACAGTGTGTGTGCTCAAGCCAGTTATATGGCCTTCCCCCATGGCACCTGATTACTTCTGGTAGGTGTTCTTCTCAAGGAAAATAACAATTACTTTTAAATACAGCTAGCTCACCATTAGCCCATTAAGAACTTCTAAGATGCTAAGAGTACTTTTGTACTTGTACGTACAAAGAAGCATAAGCTTTCCCAGATCCTTCAACAGATAGACTGAACGCTGGGAATACTCAATATTAGAAACAAAAATATTGAAAATAAATATGTCTAAGGCTATATACATATGACATATCCATATACATTTGACAAGAGGGGAAACATCTGTCAGTATCAGCAATATCACAAGCACCCACTGCGATAAGCACAATCGCATTATCACTTTTACAAGCCTTCTAACATTTTCTCTTCTTCACAACCTCAACTTCTATGTTCTTCATTATCAAAGGTGTATAGATGACAACTACTGCAATTTTGGACTTCATGGTTTCTGTTTAGCCAGTGAGTTAATACACCCACTATAAACTAGAATAAGATTTCAAGATAAATTACAAAATTTAAGATGTAACATTTATTTTGCTTTTAACCGAATGAAGAACAGTAGAAGCAAAGAAAAACATGTATTAAAAGCCCCTGAACCTTGCCAAGAACAGACAAGGCTAATTCACTAAACAGAGCCCAATAAAACTCATTGTGTAGAGTTACGAGATATCATCATTATGCATTTCAAAACTGTCCAAGAAAACGTTATTTACAGCATCTCAAAACTGTGCAAGAAAATGTTATTTACAGCATCAATTCCTTTTATGGTTTTTTTTTATTTTTTTAAAAAGAGGAAAATTAAACAGACTTCTGGCCAGGAAATTACAATGTGTCTAAAACTGAGAGCAACAAGTATGTCTACTGTGGAAGTGTCTAGAAATATGTATCACTTTGCCATACATACATGGGAAGTCTTCCATAAGATATTTGGCCCACTACTTTATTACCTAGAGAGAAGATGGAAAAAGAGAGCAACTTTTATTTAACTAGGAGGCAAGAGCTTTGAACTGGAGCTGTTTTATGTCAGAAAAACAAATCAAAAAGAAATCCTCAACAAAATAAGGATATTGCTTGGCTGGAATTAGGAGTTCCATACAAAGTAGCAATTCACATGATTGCAATAAATGCATAGTTTATACACTGGTTCTGAAGTTTGCTAACCATTTGATACTGCACAAGTCATAAATTTCATTACAAAGAAGAGCAGACTACTATAAAATCAGCAAATGTCTCTGATATTTTCTCAAGACTCAAGGTGAGGCATACCACTGAATGAGCACATTGACGCCAGTATGTTCTTTAAAGGAGAAGAATATGACTGCAGAAGTGCTAAGCAGAAGTACTCTATCAGCAATACAAGCTGCACTCCACTGGAATAACTAATGCCAGCATCAGTTCACACCTTGCTCTTCTTCAGATAAAAAAAACCTTTCAGCAAAGAGGATGGCTAGAAGCAAACTGCTAGAAGCTGAGCCACTTCAGCAACAAGTCTGCTGACTTCAGGCTGGAAACAACCCCATCCATACATCATGAAGTTCCCATGCAGTAAGCCCACAAGGTCTATGAAGTATTAGAGCATCCATTTGTGGTACTACTCTACTGTTCATGCACAGCACACTCAAAGTGCTGAACTGAATTCCTGTTTCAAGAGGGTATACCTTACAGATGTACTATTCAAAACAAGAAAAGAGTATGTGTGTTTTACAACCAGTACTAAAACACAGTAGAACTGTTTGGGGTGTTGCAAGTAGTATAGGATGCAAGCAGTATGACAGACCAGACACTTATGCTACTGTTTGAAACTTTTGTTATCTAACTTCTTTTATTCATTGAGTTCGAAATTTTAATAAAAACATCTCTGGGACCAATTCATTTACTAAAAACGTGTATGCAAAGGAGGTATACAGCTTTCCTTTAATAGAGCAGCATTATGCCATTTTCTTGGAGCTACCTGGTAAAATTGCTAGCAAACATTTTGAATAACATAAACATACAAAAAATAAGCACAGCATCTAATAGTTGTTATTTCTGCAGCTGTCAAAGCTCTGACTTGTAAAGATCAAGATGCAAGACAAAAATCACATGTTCTCTTAGTATAAAGGTAATATATATATGTATACAATAATATTATATGGTTTACAGCATTGCTTCAGCCTCATCCCTATACTGTTATTAACGAGGATGGCAGAGATAACAGAATGTGATTTCTCTGCTTTCCCTTCCACAAAGTCACCTGCATTAATCATCCCAGCATAAATATTTCATTTTAAAAATACAGCTAAAGCCATTCTTTTAAGTTGCATTAAAAAAAGAAAAAATAATGAGAAGACAGTGTTGCTTCCAAGTTTCTTTGAGGTTTCCAGTCCCTACTACATTCAACTTCAGGATGATACAGACTGACAGAAAATGCATTAAGACTAAATAGGAAATACTATTTGTAGTTTAAAGTCAGTTACAAGTTTTCCAACCAGGTCAGGAAGGACACTGAAGATGCACAGATTTCTGACCAAACACAGCTGTCGAATGAGATCAAAGAGGATACTGTTAATATTTAACTTTTCCAGAAAGCAGAAGTCCATGTTCATTACTGTAAAACACCTATGTTTATTACAGTAATCCTATCTTCAACCTTCCCTGTCTCCAAACTTAAAAAAAAAAAAAAAAAAAAAAAACCTGAAAAATCAGACTGCTTTTCAAGCAGTTTAACAAAGAGTTTACCGACTTTGCAAAGGCTTTCACTAAACAGATTTCACTCTGGCCCTTCTTGAGAAATCAGGCTTTCCAGATCACTGAACAAGGAAGCAAATCAGTAATGAAAAGTTGCAGCGCTTCAGAAAAACCCAGCAGGCAGTTCTGAGATGTTAACTAATCTCTCTCAAAGAGAAAACACAACAGGTGAAGCAATACACAAAGCCATAGCTGTTACCATATTTCATATATTTAACAAATCCAAGTTTCTTGATTTTCATGGTCATCTTTGCTGTTAAAAATGTACAGAACTCCAGAGGTTCTACTGCCTCCCAGATGCTCAATTTTCACTTTTCACAACCACAAAATAAACTTTAAAGGTACAGACTGGTATGGTTCTGCATCAAACCACCAGAAATAGCTGCCTGAAAATGTGCTGAAGGTTCTATAACATGCCAGTCTTCTTACTGTGCTTCAGCAGGAGTATACCAATGCACTGCTTTTGGAGAACTAGCATTCAAGTTTTCACCAACCCTTTTAAATGAAAACTGGGAACAGTTTTGAGACTACGCTGAAAATCCCTGCTTAGTTGCTGGGCATTTAAATGGATAGAGCAGGGAAAGGCTTAACTCTGTTACCCTACAAGGCCTGAGGACAACTGCTAGGAATCAGTTATGTTTCTATTTTTGTTGCTCCTCCCAAGCTGCTAAAAGTCTGTGCCACTTCTACAGCAAACATCTTATTTGCATTATGGAAATACAGAAAGTATTGAGGGAAAAGCAAACAAACAAACAATGAAAAACATATAAATAAACTCGGGACTCATCCAGAAGTTTTTGTGGTTTGCTTTTTTGTTTGTTGGTTAAGTATTAGTAATCAGAGTAAAGTCCCAATTTCCAAGGGCTCACAAGAGCAACAGTGTTCTCTAACGCAGGCTGCAGGATACAGCAAGTTGTTCCACCTTTTCCACAGAGGTGAGAGTTGGCAGGCCCTGAAGAGCTGCTCTGGGTGTCCCTGCTAAGGCTGCTCACCTGTATGAGCTCACCAGCTCCAGGCAGTGCCACACAGGGCACGTCGGCCCAGGAGGCTGCACAGCTGGCAGGGCTGAGGCAGTGCCCACACACACGAGGTGAGGGCTTTGGGAGCTCTGCTTGGAAACAGCAGAGAGACAGCAAGGCCAAAGCACAGGCAACCAGTTTTCTCTTCATGTTTTAAATCCATGAAAATGTCATTATTAATGTTTTAATTACCAGGCAGGAGCATAAGGAGCTCTGCTCGCCAATATTACATAAAAATATAAATAAAGTCACTAATACAGCATTCTTCTTAATTAAACCAAAATAGCGCATTTCCTCACTCCAAAGGCACACTGCTGAATTACGGTGCATAATTACAGTGCATTTTTTAAGGCAGGATTCAAGCATTTAAGCATTTTTAAGGCTAACTATTATAGCTTTCCCATATCACTGAAACACCAGATGCTCTTGCAGCAGTGTGAAGCAGCAGTACAAACCAGAAACTCTTAGGACTGAGAAAAAGGTACCTAACAGATCTGAGAGTTAAACTGATTTGAGAGTTAAAATTAACAGAATTTGTACAAGATACGACTTCTATACTTTTCACCTTCCTGCTTTATGGAAAAGCAAGAAAAGAAACAAAAAAAATCAGAAAGGGAGAAAATGGGAAACAACAACAAACCCGAAAGCACAGCTGAACGCAACAGTTGGATCCTAATCTCACCTAACAAACACTACAAGTTTACAACAAAGCCACTGTTGTCTGGAAGTTGTGCAAACAGTCCACGGCACAAAGTCCTCTGCAGGGCCCCAGACGGAGCGGTACAATATAGCCTCTATAAGCAAGATGCATCTGGCACCTGTGCCCGACGCTGGGTGAGGCCCCGCGGCAGCTCTGAAGCTTATCGCCTTATCAGGAGCCCTGTGCACTGCTCCCCGTGTGCTCACCTGTGGCTGTGTGACACAGCAAATGGGAAAGGACAGCACCAGCACCCCACTGCCATCTCTGCTTGTGCACAGAAAGTGCACAACTGGCACTGAGCGGCCAAAACGTGTTCAAGACAAGTGGAAAATATCCTGAAGACGTTTTTTATTCATGGAACTGGCTGCTCTGTCAATCGCATTATTTCTCAATGGAGATTTAGCCAAACACCACCTTGTAATTGACATTAACGTGTTAGCTTTCTAAAAACACAGCCTACCCATAAATGTATGTGGCATAATTACATCAACTTCTGGGCAAATTAAAATATTCACTTCTGCAATACCTCTTCCACAGAACAATTTATTCTTCGGCTCAGATTTCCATAAAATAAAAGCATCTTTAAATTATCTCTCACCAGCAGAAAACAACGTGCTGGAGAATGCAGTGTTTTTAGAACATGTTACCAGCTGCTCATTTCTCTGTTCTTCCTGCTTACCTTTTTCCTGCTTTCAAGTTAAAAAATACTTTAAAATCAAAAGCATTCTTCTTCATCCAGTCATATTCCCAAAAAAATAACCAGAAAAAGGTTCACCCCAGTGCACCTTAAAGATGCAAACAGACATGAGGTTTGGAGTCAGTGTCTAACATAACCGTGCAGCAGCATCCTCTTGGTTAAAAATAAATAAATAAGCAGCAACAACAAAACACGATGATGATGAAATTTCTGCAAGCTCAATTTGCCAGACTGCTCTTGTCAGTAAGCAGCTAGCATTAAGGGGCTACAGAATTAAAATTAATTACACAGAATCATTCTGTAAGGGGCATCCCAGAGCTTATGAAGTGAGGGTAAGCCAAGTCCTGCACAGCTGCAACATCTTACAGGAGCTGGCTGCACTCAGGAACTTCCTATCTTCACAGAGTATCATTGCTGAAAGAATCAGGCTTTCTGAAAACCACTCCCCGTTAGCTTTCCTCCTCAAATCAGCAGTGCACCAGGATTTCTCCTAAAAGTATCCTTCCTTTACGAACACACCCAGCAAAAACTTTAGACTTAGAGTTAGCCAGCCCAGAAAAATAGACCTGTGAGGGGTTTCTGTTTACAGGGACCTGTTGTAACTTGGCAAGGAGCAACAAGACGCATTTGGAATAAACAGATGAGACCATGAGCACTACTTCCCAAATCACAGGTATTCCTCACTAACACTTAAAAATTGAGAAAAATATACTCCTAACTGGAAAATGTACTCATGACTTGCTTCAAGGGCAACCAAACCCAGTGCTTCCACAGGCACGAAGAACATCATTTACTGAAAGAGGAAAGCCTTTGAAATCAGCCATTTATCAGATGAAATACTTTAAATTATTTTCTGTTAGTTTTGACCCACATAACACTTTTCAGAGGAAAAACATATAAACTTTGCAATTATGGAACAAAGAGCATTCTATTATTTAAAAGCTTAAAAAAAGAACAAACCAGCAATGTGGAAGGCTACAAATCAAGACAGCAGGCTAGCAGAAGTAAAGCCAGCTGAAATGGCCCAGGGCCACCAGAAGGACCATGTACTATTCAGGGAAGTCATGCAATTGTCCCCTCTGCTTTGCCCTTGTAGGCCCCATCTGGAGAACTGCATCCAAGTCTGGAGGTCCCAGCACAAGAAAGATGCAGTGCTGTGGGAGCAGGCCTACAAGAAGGCTACTCACGGGGGCTGAATTTAAGCCTACACTGCTGATATCACTGCTATGTAATCTCTACAGGTAAGTGCTGATTTTATCCTGCTGGTAAATACTACATTAACCTTGGAGAGTTATAGGAGCATCGTTCTGGATTTTTAAACACAGTGGAATTTTAATGTATTTTAAAGGAAAATTGTTTTATATTTAATGCCTCTGTAAAATACAATTTTTATTACGTACGCTGTCTGTCCTTTACAGATTCTACCCTGGGGTTGGGAAGACACACAGAACAGCTACTCCAAAAGTAAGGCCTATTACTTTATTATGTTGACCCATGATACCAGAGGCAGATGTAGGTGATATGGCAAAAGGGGCTGAACCTTCCCATCAACTTCCTATTGCATTCTGTTGCCAGGAGACCAATGGCAGCAGAGGGGCAGTCAAACAAAACAGCAGCTGACACTGAAACGCATATGAAGCAAAAGCTGAATTACTTCACGCAGAAAAAATTGCATCCATTGATGTTCACTAACACTTGCTGAATGTTTATAAAGACCAAACAGTGCATGTGAGCACAATGAAGTGGTGGTTCACCTCCACTAGGTGCCATTTGTTACAAGCATGACACGTGGGCTCTTGTTCATTCTTGGTGAAAATGCACAGCTAACGGTAGGGACTATTTGAAAAAAATCTGCTTTGCAGCTGAGAATTTGCTCTATCAAGCAGTATTATTGTGCTATCTGTATCTGTTGTAGCTTTCAACCATCCTGGTGAAAAGCAATTTCAGTAAGTAATTAGGGAAAGATGTTTTTGCTATATTGAAACAACTCCCCTTTTAACTGCATTATCCTGAAGAACAAGTCTAAAGAAAACATTTTTAAGAATATTTGCAGCATAACATAGCTTTGGTTTTGTTTTACTTCAATTGAAGGGGCTTCTCATTACTTTTTCAATTTAAATATTTTCTGCAGAACAGAAAGAAAAAGAGCAGGAAAGAAAACAGCTTGAACATCAGGATTGCTGATCTTCATTTCCTAAACCTGCTGTTGGTTCATTCTCATAGCACTCTGGTATGGTGCCTATCAGTTGGTACTGGGAGGGAAGGATGGCTACCTGTTGGTTTAGCAAGTTGAACCATCCCCCACTTAGACCTAGGCACACCTAGGTGTGCACCAGGAACACCACAGATGAATATATAGTACAACTATACAGATGGAAGAGTACAATCTCCTTTTTAAAGCAGTGAGCCATTACATTGGTTCAGCTGTCAAATAGAACTACAGTAACACTTAAGCTTCAGAAAACCTTTTAAAAGCCTCAAGGCCAGAAAACAACCTATTATAAGATCAGTGCAATGTATTACTGGTATTACCTTTGCATTGAAAACAATGCAGAGGTAATCTATGATAGCATATAAAAAAACGTGTAAACACTGTTCACTGTATGTCAGAGGAAAACATTACATCCTCATTAAATCTATATAAGGACCTTTAGGTATGAAGAAACAGCCTTTCAGATATACTTCTGAGTCATTCTGACACTGATCTTGAAGGAAGAAGCAAGTCAAAACTACTGTGCTGTTCTTTGGAATGATGTAAAGAGTTTGGTAAGCAAAGAAAAACAAAAACACACTCGAGGAAATGAAGAGTATTATCCATTATTTATCCGCTGTGAATTCATTCATGCTCATTATTCAGATGAAACAGAGTCAACTGTGCTAAAAGTGTATTAGGTGTACAGCCAAGTATGCAACAAAAGATTCAGGTCTGTTTTAAAAGGCATGCTGTAGAGTTCTAAACTTTATTACAGTCCATTATTGATTCAGTCCTAAGCAAACGCCCTACTTAAACATTCACTCAGTGGTAGGAATTACAGAGTCGTTTGTATCTGCTTTTAAGTACTAATATGAAAAAGGGATCATCACCACACCTAAAACAAAGCTCTGGAGAGATGCTTGTGATCCTACTTATTTAAAATATTTAAAAGTTCATTTTCCACAGATTGATCTATTAAAAACAGGTGGCATCCAGAAGGTGACTGCCACCTACAATGGCCAGCCATGCAGTGCTGTCCCCACTACTGACCAAAGAGGCCTATGATCAGTTGATTCACCTCAAAAACATATATTAAACAACAGGACACATTAAAAATAAATAAAAATCCCTTGTTTTACTGCAAAAGGCCTCAAGACAAGGCTCCAGAGACCCTTAAGAAATGTTCCATATTTCTTCTCATGGAAAATATACATAGAAGAATTTCCTGGGGCATTACTCAAGTAAAACAATGCTATCTACAGCGATAAGAGAACAGGAGAGAGGTTTAGAGATTTTTATGTAAATAGCATTCTGGATCCCAAGCAGTATTACTGAACAGTTTCATAGTAAACAAGACACAAACAGAGAATGAAGGGAAGAAGGACAAAACAGCAGTGGTGCTCAGTTGCCTCCTAACCAATCTAGCACCAACAGAAATTCAGAACATGGATCCCAAACCCAACTTTTATTCCAGATAGATGCTTCCTAGATATCCTCTGCTGTCTGGGACTGCTCAGGGCATCACCAGAGAGCCGACACCGGGATGCTGCTCAGAGGCAGACCACATCTACCCAGCTGCTGCTGTTAGTCCCTTGAAGAAGATACTCTCCGCTGCTCATTTCTTTACCACCAACAGCTTATTTCTGCCTCTTTAGGAGAGGCATTTGAAGGGAAACAGGATTGATGCTTGCAGGAGACATTTTCCATACACAGAAATGATGCGGACACGAAGCACTTGCTCACCAACAAATTCAAAAATTTTGGGGTGGTTACTGCAGATTTGACTTGAGCAGCTTGTCATAACATCTGTTCCACAACCTCAGCTGCCCTGCCTTACAACCCAGCCCTGAAGTGAGCACATCACATGCTGCAGGTACAGCTGTTATGAGCCCACCTGCACAGAGCAGCCAGAGCAGTCACCTTCCTTAACACTGCAACAGGGAGAATATGAAAACGTTGACAGATACATGTCTGCATGTGTACATGTCTGCATGTATTTTTTGTAATCATCTATATGAGAATACCTTCTCTAGATTCTCCAGATCCCCTCTTTGTTTGATGCTAATTGTACCTTTCTGTAGAGAGACTATTGCAACAAAGTTTTTAAATGGAGAACTCTTAAATGCTACTGCAGATTTAGAAGAACTGCCTGTACTTTTACCACTGCCGTTTACATGTTGTTACACATACAATCATATGCAAATACTTCAAGTAAAATTTTTTTCAGTTCCACAAAACCAACAAATTTCAAAAGACAGCTATGAAAGGTTTTGAAAAAGCTCTTGAAAGTATTCTGACAGATGCTATGTATCATTTTAAAAGATACATATTCACAGAGCACAGATAAATTTATAAGCCCTTGCTTTTTGCTATAAGCCGAAGTACAAGCCAATTCAGTTCATGTTTTGGACTGCAATACTAATATGCCTTAATCTAGAAAGAAAGAATTCATCTCTTGAACTCCATACAAAATCCTTAAGTCAGATACACGCTGGCAAGTCTTGTTTTTTGGGTTTTTTTTTTTTGTTATTGCTGTTGCTCTTCTGTTGTTGCTTTTAACAACCTCCTAGAGTAGTTACCAGACTCCAAATTTCACCTAGATTCCTATTCATACAGAAACATTCCTAAGTAAAAAAACAAAAGGTACAGAGGGGGAAAAAAAGCATAAAACACCACCATCACCAAAAGAAACTCAAATTCAACTGTACCGACTGAACAACAAAATTTAGCTTTAATCAAGCTCCCAAACAATACCAATATACTAAATTCTGTGGTGCAAAACCACCAACTCTGCTGACATTAAGCAACCATTTACAATTCATTTCTTTTTAATCATTCTCCTGCTTTGTTACCTGTTCTGTTGCCACCTGCCGCCTGCTGCACACCCAGCTGGTAAACACTGCAGTTCTTTTGCTCTATTCTAGAAGAGCAGTTCATTCCATTACCAAGATACAAAAATAGAAATAAGCAGATAATTTAAAGAGGATTCAGCTACTATCTGCTATGGTAAAAGCATGATCCCAGGACAGACTAAGTCTGCATTTTGCACATGTTGACATCACGCTATTAGATGACAGTGGTCAGAAACTACTGATGGGTAGAAATTCCTCCCTTGAATGACCTTTTGACAAATACTTAATGAGCAGGAAAGGAAAAGTCACCTTCAACTGTAGGATTGGTGTGTTGTTTATTATACTCATTCACTCAGCTATCAAGAAAACTGTTGAACAAGGTTAGATGGAAGCATCTGTTTTGACTACAAGCTTCAGCTACAGCATTTCCTTTTAGGTTGGCACAAAGACAACTCTGAGCGTTCTTAAATTATAACTGAAGTTATAACATTTGAAATAAAATACAATGCATACTTTTAAGTATCAAAGAATACCATACTGTAGCATAAAAGCAAAATTGGCAAGATATGACTATGGAGATATTTAAGATGCGCACTTCACAGTGATACACAACTTTAAATCTTATTGCTGTATAGCATTTAAAGCCAAACATAGGCTCAAACACGACTAAAAGAACACGAGTTTCTAATCAGAGTTGTCAATCATATAGGCTACAGCCATTTTAACAGACCTTGTTCTGCACAAAGCCTTCAACAGTCCACATATTTATTATTCATTCCAAAACGCTACACAAATTGTTCCTGCCTGTAAATTAAAACTGTCCCAGCTTTCTTCAACTGCTGATGTTAAGTGTCTGACACATTTAAACATATATAACATTTATATTACAACCAGAAAAGCTAAGAAAAGTGTAAGGAAATTAATTCCATAGTTTAGACTAAAGTTCACCACTCAACAGGATGAGTGCCACCACCTCCCATATTTGCAGTTAGACACCTAAACGTTTCAAGCCATACTAATTCATAAAAATAGCCACCATATAACAAAGGGTAAAAACAGCCATCAGAATCCAAGACCATAAAGCATCTATAATCTACTTGCATTTGACCTTTGGCTAAAAATGAAGTAAAACTAGATCTTCCACTGCAACTCAGCTGAACTGTCTGAAAAAGAAACATTAACTTATTCTTTGAGTTAAAACTCACTGTCATTTTCCTACCTGCAAAGGCCTAAATACTACAAGCCTACTAATTACAATACAATAACTACTACTTAATATGGGCAAAACGGCCCATGATCCTTAATCAAAAATTCTATAAACATATTTATACCAAGTCTGAAATCTTCAAAACACTAAAAAAAAGGAAAGCATAAACATTTTTGAAATGTAAAAAAAAAAAAAAAAAAGAAAAAACCTCTTAAAAGAAACACCCCAGAAAAAATGGGATTTCAGAAACAGGGAGAGAAAAGCTGGCACAGAACTTGAATCCTGCACAGCAGATGTATATCTGTCCAGCACACCTGTCTAGACACCTCCTAATGTCTACTCAGAGCTACGTTACAATTTCACAACTTGAATAGTGAAACGCATTTCCCCCTGCCCACAAAATCACAGGGGAGTATTATCAACAAGCACATGAAAAATCCTATAAAACTACTTCAAAACAGGTCACCAACATGACAGCGTGTCATTTTTAAAGGAGTTCTAAACCTAAGCAACACCATCATCACAGTGACTCTGATAAAGAAGCACTATTACAAAATCCATCTATTCAGCAAAGTAATTGTGACCTGCAGAAAGCTTAGTTATCAGTTGGATGGCACGAATACATACAGAAGTGAGGATGTGAAACATGTATCTCCTCGTCTTCATCTATTGTCTGTCCTAAGGAGAGCAGACTGACACGTCTCATCTTCAGCAGCCTTGGGGAGCTTTCACGGACAGAACCTCCAACATCCAACACAACATCTCCAGAAGCGACTGCAGGAACGATTTTTTTCAGGAATTCCATTTTTACCTGCCTTCTGTAGGCTCAGAACTTACTTAAGCTGCACTTCACTGATCGCAGCTCTCACATGAACTTCCTTGAAGGCAGAGGTAGACTGACTGCGCACACGACTTCTTTCTCCCAGTGATGTCATATGTTGGACCTGGGTGGTGCCAGCCCCAGCACGTCAGCTGCCAGCTGCTCCCAGGCAGATTTTAAAGAAGTCTAACTGTACAGACTGATAAGAAAACCAAACAACAACAAGCCAGACTATCAACTGACATACATTAAACTCTTGACTAGGATAAAGCACCATTTTAGCATCCAACACTTTTGAGCACTAAAAAAAAATGCACATGTATTTCAAAGTCATATTTCACAGAGTTCAATAGCTCTTAATTTTCATGAAGTGCACAGAGAGCATTCATCTGCATTTGAAAGATAACACTTATCATTCTCAAAGCCTCTTCACCAGCTTTACAAAGTGTCTAGCAGCACCACAATTTAAGCCATTTGCATTCTCACATGGCATTAAGTACTAATCACTAAGTTATTAACGTTCATTAAACACTGAGTTCCACTTTCCAGTGGTTCTGATGCTATATTTACCACCTAAACTACTCAATCCGCCTTCCATAAAACAAGTACAGAAATAAGCTGTCCCATTCTGACCAAACTTTTGCTGTCCCTAGAGCTACTTATCCATATGGTTTAACTGAGTTTTTTGTTTTTATTTGGAAGAAAGTTTAAACACCATTCTATATTTAGCCTAGAGAAGCCATTATGAAAGGTGTCTTGTGTTTACAGCAGAAAGCTCATGGGAGAAGGGGAAGGAAAAAGAAGAGAGACATTAGCATAGAAAAACGTTCTTTAATGCTTTTTACATTTGGGAATGTGTATGGTTGAAACTATTATTTACTAGATGTAGAGTGTAGATCCACACCTCACTTTGCCACTGTAGGTTACAGTCATCACTCAAACAGAGCAAGTTGACGTGCACTCATTCCACAGTCAGGGTCAGCCTCTGTGACAGCAGCTCCCTGTCCACGATGTTTCTGAACAAGTTCAACACAATTACCCAACTTAGGCGCAAAGCACCACAATACACTTCAAAAGAAACTACTTAATGCCACATCCACCACTGCAACTCTTCTCAAAAAGAAACAAAATTGCTTTAAAATCTATCAAGTGTACACACACCATAATCTGCTGGAGGTCACACAGTTTAATCCGTTAGATGCTCCCAAGGGACTGGGAGCCACTTAAAAAACACAGTACAATTTCACTGGAATTGTCACCTGAGACACATTCTCAAACAGTGTAGACTGAAAATGTGTGCTATCTTCGCATTCTAATCTGCATTAAAAACCCCAAATATTCAACTTAGTCTAAATTTCCTTTGTAAATGAGTGCAGAATTCTGGGTGGCCCAACCTTGATACATTGCTAAAATATCATTTCCTGCAGCAAAAGATCTCGGAGATGAAGCAAAGAATTGTTCTTATATGATTTCATGCACGTTTTTCCATTAACACAAAAAAGTTGCAAGGAATACATTTTAGAAGTGCTTTATGTTTTTAGAACAAGTAATCAGATATCACAAAGATAAACGTTGCTTACAAAAGACTGAGTCATTACAAACTCAAGCAGTAACTCAATAGTATTATTTTTATAGGGTTGTTTTTTTGTTGGTTTTGTTTTGTTGTTTTTTGTTGTTGTTTTTGTTTGACTTTAAGTCTTGCCACAAACCTCATTTGCAGCTTCCAGTATCTGGCAACAAAAGAGAAATTCAGACACTTCAGTTAGCCACAACGCTTCAGCTGCCAACCCTCAGCACGCAGGGGGGCAACACGTTAAGCTGGACTCCGGCTCCTCGGCAGCGCCCCCTGGCGGCGGCGGCCGGCCTGATCGCACGGGACGCTTCCAGCTGAGGGCAGCCAAGCCCGGTGTGCTGGCAGGGTCCGGCTGCCGCAGGATGCGAGTTGCCCTTAGTTAACACCATATCCCACCTCAGAGGTCTCTAAGTCAGCCTACAGGTCTCTAATAATATTCATATTTCTTACCTAGCCAAAGGTTTTAGCTATGCACCCTTGGTCCCGTGCTGGGCATACTACTAGCAGCGAAGCTCACGTGATACACACTATTTCCTTCAACTTGCCAATTCAAACTGAGCATCACTGCTTCAAGTGGGAGTCAATCTGCTACAGAAATAGAGCAGCCACTATAGCACCCACATGTAGGAAGTTTTTCACCCTTGAATCTCAGAATAGAAGCTTGATCTATAAGTATTTGTCTTATGGCAATGAAAACAATCTGCTCTTCTCCAGTGAAGATTGAAGTCATAACTGAGCACAGAATGTAACAGCTCAGCTTGAAATCAAACCTGCACTCCAGCCTGTAAGTTAACATACCGGTATTACATTCATGAGAGGTACCGGATGCCTACTTTATGGATGTCAGCCAATTCACAGGACACTGCTGCAATCTCACACAGAAGTCTGTAGGTAGGGGGAAGACAAATCCTATTTCTTTCTCTCTATGATGTAGGCTTTTTTCTTTTAAAAGGAAAAACCTTTTTGCTTTTGAACTACAACTTACCAGCCTTCTTTTATTTTAAACCTAAGTCAAATAACTTCTCAACCATTTGTAAGTTTGATTTTTATTCACATAGACATGAAAATTGTTTCAGTTGACCCCATGCTTTTCTGAAAGAATTTCTAGCTTTCAGGTTTCAAAAAAAAAATGTAAGATCCATCTGCCAGCTTTTAGAAAAGCTTCAAGTTCTTTTCCTTGACCTAAGCTGCACTTTGCTCCACATGAGAATGGGCTTTTTCAATGAATTACAGGGTTTTTTCTTTGGAAAGTTGGGGATTTCTGGAGACTTGTTTTTATGAGCTTGGTTTTGAATTATCATTAACACCCAAAAGTAGCAACAAAATACTTGGCTAAGTAAATCAGTCAGAAGCGGAATACAAAATAATTAAAATAACTGTTATGTTCAGTGACTGAATGCAAGATTATCCTGTTCAATTAAAAAGCCCCAACATTTTTAATGTCTGTGCATTAGATAGAAATTGCTCTTACCAGCATGCAAGGATACAATGCTTTCCTGAACGTGTTAGGAGTTCCTGGGAAGTTTGAGGTAATTATCTATTCTGCAGCTTCTACAGACCTTAATCAGGATAACAATCAGGTCTTCCTGTCACTGACCTCTTGCTTCTTAGGACTTCTGTCCTCTCACAGAAAATCTTCCAAACCTATCAATTTCTTCCACTGGCAACTTTTATTCAAATACAAACTGGCATTTTCAAAGCAAATCCCAGAGCAGCACTTGCAATGACTCATACTCATTCACACATGAGTAGGAAGACCACTTCAGTCAGCAACAAAACACGTCATTTAAGCTACTCCACGGCAATGGAAGTGGCCAGATCTTTTCCCACATGAAACAATTACAATGAACGGTGACAAACCATATTTATGCAAAGGTCATTTTAAAAGAAGCAGTATTTAAAAACAAAGGCTCTGTGGTACAACTACTACCAGCAATCCAGAACAATGGCAGCACTGCTATGAAGCAGCATCTCCAGAGAAAAAGCAGGAAACCATTACCCAAAGGTTCTTAAAAGATTATGAAAAATATACAGCAGCTCCTGCACCCGCAATCCATTTGTTAAGGGCAACTTTTTGAGAACTGCTGCCACATTCAGAGTTTGCACCTTGATATCAAACAGGTAAAACCGTGCAACACTTCAGCCAGTAGTTTTTTTTAAGTGAGTGCTGACTGGAAGAACAAAGGATAAGGATAATTTTTAACCTCAATTAGGCAGAAAAGTTTAAAGAATGATCACGTATGCCCAAGCTGAGTACTTAGCTTCACCAGGGACAGTTCTAGAAAATCTTGTTCAAACGACAAAAAGTAATTAAAGGTCATCCTCAGTAACTCATCAAATAATTGTTTGCTCTGCAGTCTAATGAAAACACAGCTCCTTCTCCATATAATACACATAACAGGTGCATGAGTGTATACACACAAATGTTTTCACCTTCAAGAACAAACACATCCATATCACAGGGAACAAAAAAGTCACTGTTATGCTGTGTTTGAGCAATTAACAGTAAACCAAAGTTGCACTTCCGTGGTTTTCCCTCACACATAGAATTGTTTCTCACATAAAATTCTAATATTTGTAATAAGATTTTTTAAATATATCCTAATTCACATGTCATATAAATATAGTTATCCTGTCAGCTTTGATAGCATCACACCGTACACTTGCTGCAACTGTCTACAGAAAAAAAAAACCACCAAAACATACATTTGAGACAATTAGCTTTAACAATGAAATCATTTTTCTAAGCAAGAAGTCTATATATAGAATAGAGCAGAGCAGAATTTGCTTCTACTCGTACCAGAAGTTATTTTTTATTACTTTTCATGACATGTTGCACGTGATCTCCATTCTCCTAAAATAAATCATGCAAAAAACTTTTAAGACACTACATCCCAAAAATAAGCTGCTGGTCACACTTGCAGATAACAAAGTTAGTTACAATATGGCTTTAAAAACAGTCAAAACAGCACTGAAGTGTGACAAGACATGTTGTGATATTATCGCACTGAATTTTAAGCAGCTTAGTAGAAATGAAGGCACTGATTACTTTGCAGCAGCCCAAAGGAAATTTTTTTTTTTTTTATTCCCAATTCCTCTTTTCTTTTTCTACTGACAAAAAGAGATCCATGAATACTGTTACTGTAAGTAGGAGACTGTGTGTAAGCACAAGCACCCACGAAAATAGTCTCCCCAGAGGCACACAGACACACCAGCGCCATTTAGAACACAATGCTAATCAGAAGGGGGAGTTGGAAAGCTCATGAGTGTTTGGGTGTATTTTGTAATTAACAGAAAGCTAGAAACCACATTGATATTCAAGACACAAATACTTGATGCCTTTATAAAATAATTGACATTCAACCATTACAATCACGTGCCTTACGAGCTATACTGCTTTTCACTTATGCTAAAACAGAGCATGTCAGCAGCGAAGGACATCTAATTACAGAATACAAATAAGAAAAGACAACACTGATGGGATCTCAAGAGGCTCCTCAACTTATTGCTCATACTCAGCCCCTGTACTCCTGGAGACTCAAACACACAGGTTTTGCATCCCCCAGCAGCTCTGATGAGTCCACAATTTTTCCTGCTTACTTACATTACTTTATCACCTTATAGTACATACAACTACAGTTCAAATTCATATGTTATCACCCTATTCAGCATGGAAACTGATATCCAATGATGCTTCTCTTCATTTCAATAGTCTTCCACGTATTTGGAAACTGACCTTATGTCTGTCTCTGTCTTCTTGTGGAAATTTCATTCAAGTATTTTAGCCTATCTTTTCTAGATCTCTGATAATTCTCACTAATGTACTCTGAACTCTTCAGTGTAAAATTTTCATATTAAAAAAGCCCTTAAAAGATTTGTGCATGTTATTGTAAAGGAATAACCTGGCTAAAGCAATGCAACTTCTGCAAAGAACAGAACTGTAAGTTCACGCCATTATCTCTAAATACTTTCATAACTAACCCAACATTTACTTGCATTGTAGCATAACAGGGACTTCCAACAAGAAATCTACGTAATTTAAGCCATGGGGAATATCCTCAGTGAAGTTTACTTCTATTAAGTATTTGGTATATGTAATGTCATATTTAGTTGTATTACATATCTAAGAAACAAAATAATTATTTAAGATTTTATATCAGTTTTACATTTGACAGTCAGAATTGCCACCAAACTCTCCAATTATGAAGCCGCTAATACTTTCCAAGCTCATCCCCAGTTTCAAGTTTAGAGAACTGGATGTTTTATGCTGATGACTGTAATTAGAGATTACAGTATACCATCTGTTAAGAAACGCTGTATAAATGGTATTGAGGTGCAATAACACCATCAGTCAAGCCTTACCTGTAAAGATCTGGATCCCTGTGCTGATGAAGCAATGTTCTGCATATGTAGAGATTTCAGCAGTGTGTTGACAGTGTTTTCAGCAAATACTAGATCTGTACTCTGGATGCTAGATGCAGGATTGCCATTCATATATTTTGGGGGCAAATTACATTCTCATTTATTCTATGCTGACTAATCATGATAGGAGAAAAATACATAGGAAATACAAAGAAGTCACTTAGCTTCTCTTAAGAAAGGGTTTGAACACTGAAAGCACTCTATTACACAAACAGGATGGAGGCTTCAAGTTACTTAAGAATCACCAAGTTGTTTCTAGCACACAGCCTCCAACTGCCCCACTTTCACAAGGAGTGATCAGCATTTTAATATAAAGAAAAAATACATACATACACACACCTGATGGTGTTCCTGCCCACTGCAGCTCTTACAAATAATATACGAGAGTGTAACTCTTACTTTAGAAAGGTAATTAAGTTAGTTTTCAGAGGTGTAAATAGCAACTTGCATTAATTCCACACACTCTTTTCAAGAACTGGTTACACTGACATTCACAGAATCACAGAATCACCCGGGTTGGAAGGGACCTCAAGGATCATGTAGTTCCAACCCCCCTGCCTAGCAGGGCCACCAAACGTACACATTCAGATCAGGTTGCCCAGGACCCCGTCCAACCTGGCCTTGAACACGTCCAAGGACGGGGCATCCACAACCTCCCTGGGCAGCCCGTTCCAGGGCCTAACTACTCTCCTTGTGAAGAACTTCCCCCTAACATCCAACCTAAATCTTTCCTCCTTCAACTTGGATCCATTTCCCCTAGTCCTGCTGTTGTCAGCCCTTCTGAAGAGTTTACTCCCCTCCTGGGTGTAGGTTCCCTTCAGGTATTGATAGGCTGCAATGAGGTCACCCCACAGCCTTCTCTTCTCCAGGCTGAACAAGCCCAATTCCCTCAGCCTGTCCTCATAGGGGAGGTGCTCCAGCCCCCTGATCATCTTAGTCGCCCTCCTCTGGACCCTTTCCAAAATCTCTATGTCTTTCTTGTACTGAGGGCTCCACACCTGGACACAGTACTCCAGATGGGGCCTCACAAGAGCCGAGTAGAGAGGGACAATTACCTCCCTCTCCCTGCTGACCACCCCTCTCCTGATGGAGCCCAGGATCCCATTTGCCTTTCGAGCTGCCAGAGCGCACTGCTGGCTCATGTTAAGTCTCTCGTCCATCAGGACCCCGAGGTCCTTCTCTGCCGAGCTGCTCTCAAGGCCCACTCCTCCCAGCCTGTACGGGTGCCTGGGGTTCTTCCGGCCCAAATGCAAAACCTTGCACTTAGCAGTGTTGAACCTCATTAGGTTCACCCGAGCCCAGCCCTCAAGCCTGTCGAGGTCCCTCTGAATGGCATCCCTTCCTTCCACCGTATCAACCGCACCACTCAGCTTGGTGTCGTCAGCAAACTTGCTGAGGGTGCACTCAATTCCCTCATCGATGTCATTAATAAAGATGTTAAAGAGCACCGGTCCCAAGACAGACCCTTGGGGGACACCACTTGTTACCGGCCTCCACCTGGACATAGAGCCATTGACCACCACCCTCTGTCTGCGGCCTTTCAACCAATTGCTTATCCATCGGGTCGTCCACCCATCAAATCCACTTCCCTCCAATTTGGAGATGAGGATGTGGTGGGGGACCATGTCAAAGGCCTTGCTCAGGTCCAGGTAAATGACATCGGTCGCCTTCCCTTCGTCCACCAATGCCGTCACTCCATCATAGAAGGCCACAAGATTAGTCAGGCATGACCTTCCCTTGGTGAAGCCGTGCTGGCTGTCTCGGATCACATGCTCATTCTTTATGTGATCGAGCATGTTGTCCAGGAGGATCTGTTCCATCATCTTCCCAGGCACGGAGGTGAGACTCACCGGCCTGTAGTTCCCCGGGTCCTCCCTGCTCCCCTTCTTGTATATTCATCTTTTATTATTTTTTTTCCAACTCGCATGTTCTCTCTCTGAAAGAAATCGACTAGTGGTTGCATTACTTCCCCCACGAAATAATATTGTGACTAAGATTAATGACGCAAAGGACAGCCATTGACAGCAGACAAATATTGTTGTTGGGTTTTTTTCAGCTATTTAAGAAATAAGTAATTTCTCCATCCAAGAAACACGAGCCGTACTTCAGAAGTTCATCCATCTGAGAAGACAAAATACCGGTATTCCCCCAAATGAAACTCCTGCGTAAAATACAATCAGTGATTCAACTGCTTTAGACGCAAAAGGAAGACACAGTTCCTTGGTTAAGAAGTAAATATCAATCAAGGATCAGCAAAAGCGATAAGGAATTGCAATAAGAGAAAAGGATGTATCAGATCAATCCTAAGCAGATAAGCTGAAATTGGAAAAAATACTTTAGGAATGATTCAGAAAAAGCAATCACACGTGGGACTTCAGCAGGTTACTCTTAGCTAACTATATATGCACCTAAGATTTATGCCTCATTTTCTTAACGGAATATTATCCAAAAGGTATCTAATGTTTGCGTGCCGGTAGGTAGGGAAAATAACTTGAAATTTCCCTTTTTTATCTCCCTCTAAATCTTCAGAAGACTTTTTTCTAGTGGAAATGTTATAAACGTAGGTTTTAGAGCAGTAGCAATTTTTCTCCTTAAACCTTAAAACACTTCTTCCAGTGTAAAGCCAACAGCACTTGAATTCTAAGTAAAAATGTAGACCTCTATGCCAAACATAGAACATCTATAGATTTTTTTCCATTGAAAGAATTCTGTTTTAAAGTTCAGTTGTATTTAGACAAGTGGACAGAATGCAACTGCCTAAAGGTGTTAAAAACCACACAGACTCAGATCAGCAGATGCAGCAAAGGGTGCTCCCAATGGAGCTCTGTGTGGGCCTATGAAAACTCCAACATTATAGCTTCATTTGTAAACTATATTTAAATATCATTTTACAGAAAACAGAGTTAATTTTGAATCCCATGTATATTCAGATACAGTAAAAATGAAGTAATTTAAGAGATTAAGAGACCGCACCCATTCCTACCAGGCAAAAAAAAAAAAAAAAAAAAAGAAAGAAAAAAGCAAGGAATTTACACTTTCCTAATTTCTAGTAATCCAAGATAGGTTTATTTGGAAAAGTTTTTAGTTTCAGGGTTTGAGCACAGGAGAAGAAATACTAATTTTCAGTGTAAGACGCTAGCTGAGGTCTCATTTACTCTGCTCCTTTGAGAAACCTGAAAACTTTTGAGATGAAAGAAAGAGATCCGACTACAAACTCGGTACTAAATTAAGGTTCAAAGATGTTTCTATTAAGCAGAGTGGGGAATAAGTTAAACAGCAATTCTGGGTTACCAGCAAATAAGAGAACACTTGCTAAATGCAAGTAATTCTCAGCATATCAAAGTCACCAGGAAAACAAATGCGTGGGAAGATGAGGGAACCTAAAACGACCAATTGTCGAATTCCTTCCAAGAGAAGCTTCCATTTTTAAGTATATGTGGAACCCTTCCGTATTTACATACACCCAAGCAGGTTTGCTTGAGATAACAAAAATAAAAATCTACCTTAGATTTACTACCACAGTAAAGTTTCCACAATTGCAAAAGGTAAATGAAACAATTATGCCAAGCAACACGTGGCACACTAACTGCAGCTTCAGAAGCTGGATGAACACAGTCATTACTTAAAGGGCAGCAATGAACATGAAGGATTGCTTCTTCACACAGACTCAACTGCTCACTGATCTAGTGGTAACAGAAAAGCTCAGAGTAACTGCAAGTATTAGCTGTTTACAAACCACAAATCAAGACAAATCCATAGAAAAGATAAACACATCATGAAAAGAGATCTCGAGAAATACGGATTTTAACAAAGAGTGTTTGTGCACATTTAACTGATGTGCACCAGAGTCAGATAATTATTCTGGTATTAGAAATGAGAGTAAATGTATTGAGATGTATTGAGAGACTAGCAAGTGATTGTGGAAAAACTAGGAAAAAAAGTTTTTTCAAATTTGCTCTATTACACCTGAAGGAAAGATTAAGCCTGTTTCTGTAAGAAGCAACAAAGGGGAAGAAAAGCTACCTTCAAAGAGCAGAAAGAAGCAAATACTGACTTTAAAAACACAGCTGAGAATGATCACTCAGGAAAGCTAGAATTCCTTTTGCAAAAGAAATCCAGGCTCCAGTCAGCTGACTGGAATAGAAAAGCTAAAGGAAGCCTTTCATTCCATACCTGTAGCTTTCTAAGTAGGGGGGAAAAAAAAGAAAAAAAAAAAAAAAAAGACTAGTTGTCATGGTCAAAAGCAAGAGGATTCTTTCTCAAAAAACAATAAAGGTTAGGTTTACTTCTTCTATGAGAAAGATTGTGCTAAACAAACTTTACTGCTTTCCATTCCTTAATTCTCAAAAACAGTCCCTATTTCCAAGTTCATCTGCTACATCAAACAAAAAAAAAAAAAGATTTGTCAACACATTAACACAAGCAGGTCTGCTTATACAGTCAGATTGTTTCAAGTCAGCCAGCTGTCTGCAAATGGAAACACAGAGGTGTTGGTACTGTCATTTTGTCTCGTCCACACTAGCAGAATCTTTCATTAATTAATGCAAAATAGATAGTCAAATGCTGTTAAAATTAAGCATACCCTTCAAAGCTTTTGATCCATCCATTCTGCTACACATTTTAACCTGCAATCGTAAGGTGTGTTTCATATCAAAGGAGGAGGACCTTTTATTATTTTTTTTACTTGCAAGGATGAAGTTATGGAGGGAAAGGCCTTGCTGAAGACCAGGGGTGCCAAGTGCCTCTGAGCAAAGAATGGTAGGATGTTTTAAACCCTGCTGTACAAAAGCACATTCCAAGAGGAACTGTTTCCACAGGAAAGGCCTGTAACTGCACAGCAGAGATCAGAAGTACACAGCTGCATCACCTGTGATGGCAAAGCCAAACCTCACAAACTGCCTATTAATCACCACCTCCCTGACTTTGAAGTACTTGCTTTCATTAGCTACTAGCCAAGGGATAGGGATTTTCCAGTTCCCTAAAGACTTCTCCATAGACACATATTATCATACACTTTAATTGTAACAGAGTTCTTATTACACAGTAACTGTACAAGTTGCTCTACATCCTGTTTCTTTCAAGTTAGAGAACACTCCAATATTTTTCTTTTCAAGAAAACAGTTGTTGACTGCTCATGGAGAAGAGCACCATCCCCGTTACAGTTGTCTGACCAAAATGTGTTAAAAGAAAGATTCAGATGTCTATGCATGCAAAATGCTATAAATAAGTTTCAGAGCTATAGAAGTGCAGAGTCAGCTGGCTGACAAGTTTCTTTTTCCACTACCTTATAATGATGCAGTCTTCTAAGCGGGCTGTTAAAAGAAACAGTTCAAGTCCTTCTGAATACCAAATATATTTAATTTCAGGAACACCACTGATAGCATCCTATGCTGTGAGGTTCAGTATACAAGTAGATTATATCAGAATAAATATACTGCAATAACAAAATTAACTGAACTCCAAAATTATCATTCATGATAAAGTTGTTCTCCAACGAGAGAAAATAGGTTCAACAAGAAAGAGCTTTACAGAACACTGAAAAAGGAACTTGACAGATTTTGGATGTCACTGAGCAGAAAAAAAAAAAACATAACACATAGTTGACCTTCTGAACTTCTAAGAATCCCAGAGAAGGAAAATCCTATAACAGTTTCAACCATTAATCTTTTTCCCCCACTAATCTGACACACAGCTTTCACACTCAACAAACTAAGCAGCTCTTCTGTGTCCCTATCAGCATTCTCAACTGCTTTCTTACAGATATCTCAGATGTTCCACATTATTTGAACAACGTAAGGCATCAAGAGCTCCAAGTTCTGCAACTCATTTGTCACTGTAAGCAAGCATTTTCTGCAAAGCTCTTCAGCAGAAACATACCCAGTAATGGGGAAGCAGAGAAGAACCAATGTTCAAATAACACTGGAGCACATTATTTAAATTAACATCTAGAAACACATCACCTAATCATTAAAAATGTTTTAAAGTGAGGTACAACTGGAGATGCTAGAAGCATAAGCTTTCATAGATGAACCGGTTACAACGAAAACAATACTAATGTCCTCCAGCCTTCTGCCTCATTTTTTTTACTTCATTAATAAAAAGCTGACCTGGAGTCTGTTCTAAAGCTAAAAAGTACACTTGTCTCCCCTGACCACCAGGAATCTTAGGATGTTCAAAGAAGACTTCTGTAATGACAAATTTCTTATTGTTGGAAGGGATGCACATATCAGAAAAAAGAAGATATAGTATAAAGTTCTAACAAAAGTGAGGCAGGTCAGAAAGTTGTGCAACAAGGAATGAAAAACCAGCAACTGAAGCAAACAGCAATTTAATACACCAGAGATGATCCCATGCCACTGGAAATCCCATCTCATTCACTGAAAATATACTTTATTTTTTCCTTCTTGCGTGAAGAACATAAAGGACAATATACTAAAGGAAATTCAGAGCCATGTTAAAAACACTGAAGAATATTTAAGGTACTGAATGCACAAGATCATTAAATAAATATAGTAGCAACAACTGCATTTCAGTATTTTACCCACATACCCTCTGTTCTCAAAGAGGCTAAAAAGCATACCTGATTTACTGCTAGACTATAAGGAAGCAAAATCTCACATTATTTTCTAAGGACAATTTATGTCAGATTAGTTAAACCTATCTGCACCCACTTCAGCTCAGAAGTGCTTTATCTGCAACAATTACCCCGTGGCTGATATCAATACAGACCTACTTAATTGAGATAAAATACTTAAACAAAGGCCAGTAAGGAAAAAGAAAAATCCATACAAGGGATTGCAAGGGCCTTTGCTAATTAGCTGCACTACCTGGCTTTTTCCACAAGAGGACAGAGCTCGGGCACCTGCCCACACATCCTAGGAGACCTGACCAAGTCAGATTTTCACTGTGTACAAATACATGAAAGACTACTTGACAGAATTACCAAACACACAAATTACTTGATAAAAACTAATAAGTGTACGTGAGCTTAGGGAAAGTATGGGAAGTATGCCTGACTTGGGAAGCTGATGAATGAAAGGCTGAATGCTGCTTGCTCTGTTCTTATCCTCTTTGGCAGAGGCTCACATCAGTCCATAATGCAATACAGTAACAGAGTAAATTTCCTTATTTTACGTGGTTAAATATTCTTATTTAAATTAGTAATTAATTTCCATTCAGATAACTGACATCTGAAGTGCTAGTGCAAAGTTGGACATGTATTTACTATGTATTTACAGTAAAATAGAGACTACAAAGACCAAGGCAAAAAGACAAAAAAAAAAAAAGGATGGACATGTGAAAATATACTTTATGGCAGAATTCTGAAGAAGAGCTTACCACTTAGAAGCCATTGCTAACCACCAACATGAGCTGCTCACGTGTCACACTCAGGATGTATCCATCAAGACATTTTCCCTCAAGTCCAGCTTGTGCTTAGAGATGAGAGGAGTAGATAAAGGTGTAAACAGCTACGGGTCAGTTGGTGAGTAGCCAAATACCAGAAAGTGATCTCCAAACACAGTACAGACAAATGAAGTATAAAACACTGAAAAAGAAGAAAAAAAAAAAAAGTTAGACACCAATTTTAATACAGATATCAACATTTTCCAACCTTTTCACTTGGGGAAAAAAAAAAAAACACCAACACTAAGATCTAGATGATGTGTTTAAAAATTGCTATTCTGCTCAGAGGTTAAAGATCTTTAATTCATGAGTAGTTTGGGGTTTTTTTTTTTTTTGGAGGGAAGGAGAGATGAAAAGGGCAGAGGACAAGGGCAGAGGACTGACACTGAAATAAAATGTACAACCACTCTTTATGCACACATTTCAATGGACATTTAAACTAGGAACAAGCTTTATTAATAATATATATCTGTACACACACAGACTCTTTCCCCACTGAAGATCATTCCAAATCATTCCTTTCATATTGGGCCTTTTGATTCTTTCCTGTTTTTCTTTCCCTTCTACTTTAGCACAGGGATGCGGTCAGGAAAAAAAGAAACAGGCTGCACTTCAGCTGAGTCCTTCTAACAAAGCCTTGAGAACTGGAGATTCCTCTACGGCAGAGGCTTGCATGCAGCTCGCATACTTGTCACAACTTGCCTAAGCCTCCGAGCTCGCTTTTGTTCTCCTTCACCAGCGAACTACAGCAAAAGCATTTCACCCCGGGGGCAGACCAAGCACTTTGAACAACTCAAGTCTAAACGTGCAGCAGCAATCTACAACTCCTGATCATCTCGTTTGTACGGAAAAAATATTTCAAGTCATAGCGTGAAGAACTGCAGGTACATTCAGAGGCTGTACACCCAACGTGACTTCAGCAGCGCTCAGGCACAACAAGAACATCCCAGACTCTTTTAGGGATGCATTAACTACTTAATCATCACCCATTGAGAGACTGTTCCCTCTAATTCTTTATCACCGTTTCTAAAGAGACTCACATAAATGTGATCTAAAGCTAAAAAGCCCCATACTGAAGTTCAACTTGCTTTTACAACTTAAGAAGTGAGACTTAAAGGAAAGCAGGAAAAACAGATCAACTTGTGCAAATTGCATGCAAGTTAATTGATGCTTACTTCTTCTAACCTGGGAACACACCATTCCTTGAAAAAGCTGTCATGATTTATACGGAGGTAAGCAGTCATAAAGGAATGTGTTTATAGACAGATACAAATCTGAGTTTCACCTGCTAAACTCCTGCTCTTCAATGAGTGACAACATGTGTTGTCTGCATGTTTGACAGTGCAGTCCATAAAATCAACATCACTTTTTCCTCATTAGACTATTAGGGCAATAAAGTGTTGTTTTCTGTGCAGCAGAAACATATGGGCCTGTCAATCTGTCTCCATTAATTACTGCTCACTTTTTCCTCCCTTTATTTTTTTTTCCCCTCTATTAGAAAAAAAAGTTTCAATCCACCCATGCAAAGCCTCACATGCCCCCTCCAGTTTGAAACGAACAGTTGGCAGTCCTTAAACTCCTCCTCATCTGCACCAACCAAATGCTCACAGCTCCCAAAGACAACTGAAACACGACATTACTCTTGATAAAACTGAAAGCATTTCAGAACAGAGATTCACCACGGCTTACACTGACATGGTAGCTCACTTCCTCAAACCTTACATTCACAGATACATAATTCACTCCTTCACACGGTGTGGAGCGAAAAAACAAAACCAGTTCGTGATTTGCAATCAGACCCATTCTTCACTACTCTGCACTCCATCCCCCCCAGGCTCTCCCCAGCAGACTGCCCAACAGCCCAGCCGTTTACTGGAGGAAATGAAATTAAACTGAGAAGTAACTCGACAGAACATAAGGACAGGATGCTGCAATTTCAGTTTAATTGGCAAAGTATCCAAAAGAGACTCAGAGAGTGGCAGGCCTGTGAAAACTCACTTAAAGTGTCTCAAGTTTTTCAGTTGTACATACCGAGTAACAATAAACTTCACATTGCAGTGCTGTCCAAAACTTCAAATACAACTATGATTGTATCTACGTACAACCTAAGGTTTCCTACAGAAGCAACTTAATCTGATTAAGTCAACAAAGGAAGCAAGTACCAGTAAAGGCAGCAAAAGGTTGAAAGTCTCCAAGGGAGTGAGGAAGGATTACAGTAACTACAACATCTGGCTGGAGGGAAGAACACAGGGCTTCATTCCAACTGCAGCTCACAACCTCAAGTTTTAACTATGCTTTTATCAGACTGGGAAAGCAAGGTGCCGTAGACAAGAAGGTTCCAGCTTTGAGGTTCACCTATTAAAAACTTATTTACAAAAAGCTAAAATAACAGAGCAACACAAAGCTACATAAAGGCCTTCCTTATGACTTGAAGGGAGAGTATAAACAGGATGTGGCATGGCTGTTTACAAAGGTGGATAGTGATAGGATAAGGGGGAATGGTTTTAAACTCAGACAGGAGGTTTAGGTTAGATATTAGGAGGAAATTTTTCACACAGAGGGTGCTGACACAGTGTTAGAGGTTGCCCAAGGAGGTTGTGGATGCCCCATCCCTGGAGGCATTCAAGGCCAGGCTGGATGTGGCTCTGGGCAGCCTGGTCTGGTGGTTGGCGGCCCTGCACATAGCAGGGGCTTGAAACTCGATGATCATTGTGGTCCTTTTCAATCCAGGACATTCTAGGAATCTATGAATGCTCAAACTGTAGGAGATTAGCTATAATAAAAATTATTTTAAAAATACATATCTAAGGATAATTAAATTTTCATACTTAAAATTCAGAACTCTTCTTAACATGCTGAATTGGAAAACAAAAAACAACCAACCTCACCTTTCGAGCAGTAATGAATTCTCCTATATACAAGGCTATTGATTAAACCTAGGGAGGTAATGGAGAAGACTACTTTCAATGACTGCACAGAAGGGGGGTGGGGATTTAAAATAAAGCTGCAGGAAATCAGCATGCCAACACCTGCACATAAGGAGCTATGTATATAACACACTAAATTAGAGTGTTAAAAGTTATAACTTCTTATAGTTACTGGGCCAAAAGATGAAATGACATAAGACTCAAGAAATGTTATGTTTTAAGTAACTGCTGCAAGTAGTGTTTTCCATGTTACAGACTCTTTTTCCATACACTAGGCATGTTTTTATAAAGTTGGAATAAAGTAAAAGATTAATTATATTACTTTTTAAAGGCATCATGTAAGCAATGCTGACAAGTTGCTAGAAACCCAGTTTCTGGGCAAACACAATGGTCCATGATTACTTCAACATGTGGCTGATTTGTACTCAGCTGCCCTGGGCATCACAAGCACTAACACAACACACTGTCCATAGGGCCAGTACCAGAGGAGCAGGCAGCACAAGTCCCCAAAGTCACAGGGGATGCACTAACAGCCCATGCAATAGAGAAGCATCAGATTCATTACACATACACTGTATCACACAGTGTATCAATACACAAAGAGATAAGCCTTGCCTGTTACAGTCAACTAAGCAACTTTCCCATTACAGCTCCAAGAGATGCTAACAGCACACCAGAAGACTTTCAAGGGCTGTCCAGTTCCTCCATCCTACCAACTTCATCAGGTACATTTACACTGCAGCTGGTTTGGTCTGTTTGTTTCTCTAACAAATACATGGCTGCCCCATAAGCATAAAAAAAAATTGAGGGCATCCCCAAAAGTAACAGTTTCTGAATTTGTCAGCAATCATTTGTAAGCTCATCACCCCCGTGAAACTGGGCTATAAAAGAACAAAAAGGGGGAAAGTTGTTTCCTAGATCACTATCATCCTCATCTGTCCCTTTTTTTTTTTTTTAAACTGAAGCTGGACATTGGTTGTCCTAACAACTAGCAACTAAGAAGATCTTTAGTAACAACCTGGTTCTTGTGCTCATTTTAAAGGCTTGAGGTAAGTTAATAATTTAGCAAATATATCACAAGATTCAATGACAGACTAAAAAAATGATCCCATGACAAATTGAGCATTACTACGTGCTGCCAACAATACAGTGGTATCTCAGCTTACAGTTACTGACCACACGTGTTTAAGTTCAGGCCACACACTTTTCTGACACCAACAAGCTCTTTACAGAAACAGCTCATCTCCCAGCCCACAGGCAGCATAGCTGAGTGACTGCAGGCCAATTAACCATGTGGGCACATGGATGTCATAAGCATGAGCATGGATATTGCTAGAGGAAGAAGCATGGTTGAAAGGCAGGAAATTGAGGCAGTTTCAGCTCCCACATAAGGAACGTGCAAATGAGGAGTAACACATTATGTAGAAGGTCCTGGATTGAGAAGATCATGGTAAAAGAGAATAAAGCAGAACTTCTGTCATACAGACACTTCAGAATGAAGCCAACCTTCTGTACCTGAAAACTACATTTATCATAGTGGTTCAACAATTAATCTTCATTAGAATTATGAATAGCTCTCCGTTCACAAACTGACAAATTTCAATTGAAAAGACTCCAATATAATCACAATTTGTAGCTGAAAGGCATTTGTGAGATAAAGTTCAGAGGAAAATTTTGTGCCAAATGTGTAATAACTTGACCATAACAGCTCAAAAATGTATTTCTGCACTATCCTTTCTTCAGTTAGCAGAAAAAAAAGTACGTGAATATGAATCATCTCCATTGGGAGACTGCCAAAAACCTGTTTGCTCTTCAAATTGTGATAACTTTTTATCTTCTGGAAATTCATTTCTAAGTACTAGAAATCTGCTAAAATTCAACCTGGGTTTTCAGCCAGAGCGTATTTTAGCATAAGAGCTTTCAAGTCTCTCAGCTTAGCCTCTTAATAAAACTTGCACTTACTAGCACAAGACTAGACTCCAAAACAAGTGACATTAATCGTTTTCCATTATGCCATTTACCAGGTAAGACTGTCTGGAGAGGTGTTTGCCTGCCCGCTAAGAAACTACAGGATAAGTGTCCAAGTGTTCAATGTACTGACTATGAAGTTAGTTACCTTATGTCAGCGTCCGAGGTCGTACACTCATACACAACAACACCAGCTCCAACAGATGCTGCTTCCACCATGCCAGTAACTCAAATGCTGTCTGTCTCAGCACTGTACGTAAGCCCTTTGCACACCAGTATTTTAAAGAGAAGTAACAAGTTTGTCTCCAGCTTGCCTACTTTTATGTCACCTCGAGATTTATCATCTGCTGTTCCTTTCTGTTTCCTGCACACTGGGAAAGAAAAAAGGCAGATCCTGCCCCATGGCAGCAGCTATCTCCCTCAGGTGCATTGCTGCCTGCAACAGTAAAGCAGAAGAGCAGGTCTAGATCCACGCACTGCAGCTGATTCTACTGAAGGTCTTACAGGCAATGATCCAAGTGCCATCAATCACCCTACCTGCAGTAACAAAGTACTGGCAATAGGAAAAGCAAGAACTCCCACTCAGTATGCAGCGTAAGCACAGGAGCCTACCTAAAACTCTGACCCCTGCTCCATCACCAGAACAGCAACCAATGCATAACACAGCAAACAAAAAAAAAAAAAAAAACAATCCTTCTCAATTCAAGAAGCTTTCAGAAATTGGAATTCACTACAGTTGAAGCACTAGGAATCACTGAATGAAAAATCAACAGCTTATGTGCTACTTTTCCTCCCTTAGCAGACCGTCAATGCTAAAAATATATTCTATTTTTAAAAAACTGCCAAAAAGTGTTAAATCACCTACCAGTTCCATTACTGTGCTTGTACAAGGAGAAAGAATACACAGCAGTAGAACTCTTCTTCAGTTACCAATACAAACAGTATGCATATTTGGCAAGGTGTATGGATTTAAAGTGAAAAAGCCCTATTTTAAGTAGGAGCCATTCCCTGCTCCTAATTAAAACTAATTTCAACAGAAGCTGAACTGTGGTCCTATATATCAAATAGCAGCCATTCTGCAAACAGGCCGACCAGCACATGCTGGAGTGTTAACAGTCAGATTTCCTATAGTAAGCAGTTGCAGAAAAACATCCTTAAATTGATAGACCCCAATGATTTCAGTATCCTCTGGACTCTGGGAATCTGATGTACATCCTGTAATAAGACATTAGTGCTTATTAATGAGAAGAACAAGGACTCTGCTGTACTTCCACATAGACTGTTCCTATCTACTCTTTTTTCTTAAAAAGAATTTACTCTGAATTCTGTACTCACACAGGCTGAAATGTGAACTTGCTATTTCATTTTGACAGGATCCCAAATGAGGTCATTCTGCATTCTCCAGACTCCATATTCACCAAAAATAAGAAACAGAAAAGTAGTTGAAATATTCTTTTTGTTTCTAGGCTCAAAGCATTATAAAAGCCCCACTGATACCTTCTCCAAAGCATCCTACCCTTCTCATAACAAATGCACACTGGTTTGCAGTCATCTGCTGAATGCTAGATAGCTGTCAGGGACTTCTAGCATTAACACATTTCAACTCCTAAACATAAAGTGCTTGCACCACTACCTGAGGCAGGTGAAGATCTTGCAACTCTGAACTACAATCATTTTGGTTTTGAGAGAGCATGCAGTAGAAAGTACTATAAAATTACAGGGCCTGAGAAAGACTTGAAAACAGAAATATTTACTCAGTTTAAAAATGCAAATCAAAAGAACAACTTGCAGTACAGCATAATATGGAGTGTGCTATGTAGCACTGTCCGTAAATATCCTCCCAGGCAATAAAAGTTTGGGCTTCAAGTTGGTTCAGATCAGTTGCACACCATTTACCTCCACCACCAACAGAAAGACAAGGATAATGAGTGCCTACCTAATGGCTTGGTTATGGATTTTTAGCAACAAACTATAGTATCAGCGGTTGATTGTGACAGACAGAAAGAAAATGTTCTCAAACATTTTATAGTTGGGTCTCATCCCTCCAAAAGCATTATATTAAAGCGTTAACAAGTACATACAGTGGTAGGTAAAGAAGATTCTTTCCTAAAAGCCTGTTCTGTTCATTTTGTGCTTCCCTCTACATATTCCCAAATTTGCTTTCCAACCCTTCTCATTTACATCTATCTCATCTATCTTATTAGGGAGGCAGAGGTGAGGATACAGAATGAAGGATCACCAGCATGAGGTATTCGGACACACCAAGAGAAGCAAGAGAGCAAAGGACAGCAGGATCTGTGTGTACATACAAAGGAATAGGTTAGCAGTAGCAGAGTGAAGGTGTCAGCAGCCACTTCCCCCAAGAACAGCAGCACTCTCTCCCACCTTCTTTCTCTCTAAGGCCTGGGGTACCCACCAACTCCTCGAGCCGCTGCAGCAAACTGGCCTCTGTGGGATCAGCTACAGCTCAGCTCCCTGCCCCGGGAATGGAGTAAGCCACAGCAGTCCATCTGCACAATGCAGCACATTTTTCAGTTTTCAGATGACATCTGTTTTTAGATTATGTCTGCAGAGGAAGAAGTCATACTATTTTTGTTCAAAGTCGTCTTTTATAATGTGATCAGCATTACCGGCAGACTGATGAGCTCCATTTGCTGTCTATCCTGAACATTCTGTCAATCTCAAAGATGTCTAGCTGCCCCAAAAGTTCTACCTGACTTAGTCCATATCAACACTTGTGCTCCTGCTCTATTTTCATTCAAGACAGGCTGAAGCTTTCCCAAAGAAAGTCAGTCTCCCTTTCCAGCTCTGCTGTTGACCACAAGTGCCCTCCAGGGCACAGCGTTTGCAGCAGATGCATCCTCACATTAAGGAACTGAGCACCAACACCAACTGAGCAATCAAGTCACTCTACAATTTTCACTGAAAACATGAATTCCAGAGACCTGGTTTTATCATTTATCATAACATTCTCAAAGCTCAGATTATAAATATTCCCTTGCCATTTGTTATTGTTTCTTAAATGAATATCTATTCTCTTTTAAAAGTCTCCCACGCTGTATCACCAGAGCCCTACCTCTCAGGTCAGACACAACTATCTGTACATGCAGTTTTCACCACTCTCTTCCAGCCCTTATTTTATAAATATTTCCAACATTATATTCAGTTACTCCAAACAAACAAACTTAGCTGCTTAGGACTGGCAGAAACCACACAATTGTTGTATTTTGAGACTACTGCAATAACAAATAATGAAGAAAAAAACAATAGCAGTTTGTCTTCTATGAAGGCTATCTAAGGCTGATTGAATATTGCAGAACAGGGCTCATCCTTTTTCTCACTATGACCATTTAGCACATTCTTGCCTCTAAAAGTGGTACTGGATGTTTCCTCTCAGTTTCTCTCCCCCAGGTATTTGCACATTGTCAGTGGCACCTTTGAGCTCCCTGAATGCTTTCCTCATGACCACAACCAACGCCACTCCCACTATGGCCTGGACTTTGGTAGGACCAAGGACACTTAAACCCAGTGTGGATAAATACTGCTATTGTCACCCCTATGGCTTCTCTTACCGTTTAACTCAATGAAAATTCATTTGGGTAGTACTATTTTTTCGCTGTAAATTGTAGTTTATGAAGACAAATCTGAGAAGTCTTGAAAGAAGTGAAGAAAAAAACACAACCTGAAGATCTACTGGCAAGATACTTTCATGTAGGCATTAAAAGACCTAAATCAAGTACAACAGAAACCTTCTCTGGAATACTTTATACAAGTCAGGTCAATACAAACACACTAAAAAGACAAATTCCACACAAAGTAAGGCAACGATGGAATGGCACAGCCACCAGGTGAACAGAAAGCATCTCATCCAAACAAGAGAGCCTGATGGTAACAATATAATTTTAATACACCAGGGGAAAAAAAAAAAAAGCCTATTTCCAGGGAGTATGTGGACTAGATATTAGAAAAGGAAACACTATTAAGCTGAACAATAATGTTGGCAATAGCAACTGATTGACTGCTATTAACAAACAACTTGAAAATTAAAAATACTCCAAAGCACCAGAGGAATCTCATTCTGAAGCAGTGTTCCATCCAATAGCAAGGTGACAAGGCACACAAAACTCATTATTTATCTTCTCATGCCAACTTCAGTTAGATAGATAAATAAATAAAGAGAAAGGTCCGAGCCAGAAGAGTCTTCCCATTCTCTGGAGAACAGGGAGAAAGGAAACAGGTGACCAAACTAACTCCACAGTGACCAGTAGCACCAAAGAGTGCACAGCAAGCAACCCAAGCCTTCTGCCACAAGCTGCCCCAAAAATCCAGCTGCTGCTTCAGGCAGAACCAGGCCCAGCTATCAGAAAGCCTGTTTTGTTTACACTCCTACCAAGTGCTGGAGTGCAGGATAGGTACCACCTGGGGGCTTGGTGAATTCCACAGATTGACTTTCTTTTCTATCACCTGCTCCTAAAAAAAAAAAAAAAAAAAAAAAAAAAAAAAAAAAAAAAAAAAAAAAAAGCAAAAACAAAAAACAAAACAAAAAAACCCCACAATTTACACTGACAGTGGCATACTGTATATGTAAACAAGAAAAAAAGGTTTACAAAAGCAGCACTGGGGCACTAGGCCCTTCTATCAAATATTTAGACATGTAAGAGAAACTGAATTTTAACTTTTCAAGTGTTGGGGTTGTTTTTTTTTTTTTTTTTTTTTTTTTTTTTTTTTTTTTTTTAATCTGTTCCTCTTCCTAGTTCTTGCTATTTCATTTTGTGCACAAAAATGGAATAAAACAGAAAATTCCCTCAAAACTGAAGCCACATCAAGAGCTGATACTCTTGTTCAATTAGCTCAAGAGCTCATTCCTTCTTCATGTTTTCCAGTGACAGCACTGACTCCTCTCCTCCCTCCCCCCCCCCATGGTACAACTTGCCTTTCTTCCTGGGAGGTGCTCATGTCACAGGGAATTAGGGATTGTACTAGATTTGGGGGAGGGGAAGGAAGGACAACAGTCTTGGAAGAGACAAAGCCACGCAGCGTTACACATGACATGCAGAAATTTAATCACCAAGCACTTGAGGGTAAGTGATCTAAATACTAGGAAAAAGACTAGCAAAAAGAACTGCTACTGTAATTGACAAAAAAAGGCAAAGCAAGCCTAGTTGAATCACTCTGGCTAACATCTTTTACTGGAACTGACCGGGATTTGGAGTGAGGCTGGAACTGAACTGCGAAACCCTCCCACGTTGCCACGCTCTTCTCCAGCCTGTGATCGCTCCTGAGAGGTTTATTACAGACCCAGAAGTCATAAAGGTTCAATGTTGTTTGGGTGCAAGCATGCCGAAGCACTGCACAGCGGTAAGCCACAGCCAGACTGCAGGAGGCAGCTGCTCTCCCACAGTGGGTGAGCTCCCCTGCACTTCCCACTCGTAGGACAGCAGGCCTGACGTTCGTCACGCGGTCACAACCCCAAACCGCTATCCTCACTGTTCTCACAGTAACTTGTGCAACTCATCTCTAACACTGAGCCACCTCCATCTCACACGGCTGTTGGAACATGACACCTGTGGTTGCCCTTGAGCTACGGCTCAAATGTATACAAAACCTGCCACAAGCCCATGGCTCTCTACACCAGAGGGAGCACATTCTATACTCATGATCTGGATTACACGAGTCCACTGAAGTGTACAGTCTGCCTGCATGCCTCTTACAGTGCTCAGATTAAAAAAAAAAAACATTTAGCCCTTTGTGCCATAATGAACCAGCTGCCACCAGCCAAAGTGACCAAGATAAAACTCCCTGAAGTACAAAAGTAGATACAAAACAGGCAATTTCTAACGTGGAACACCCTGTTTTCCAAGTTGGTTTCTTTAATACGTAGCCAATGGGAGCTGGGTTTAATTATAATCTTCTTAAGTTCTTAGAAAAAGTAAATACAGACAGGGTGTTCTCAATTGTATTAGCAAAAACTTTCTGCACATCAATTAATTTTAACCCCAAAAATTAGAAAGACATTTACAGTGGGGAAAAAAAAAAAACATTTGAGAACAACTATTGAGTCATTCAGGGCTAGCAGAACAACACTGGCAAGGCGTTAATACTGCAGTGTGAACAACTGAGACATTTTCATTGTTACCCTGTATTACTGCAGCCCTCCATCTCCTTCCTGAAGGATGTAACGCTACGACATGACCGTCAGCTGTGACTGTGCTCCTCTAGCTCAGTCAAACAAAGAAGTGAAATTAGTTCAGTACCTCAACCTTAAATTCATCCTGAAGAACCAAACATTTTATTTTTTTTTTAAACAAAGCTCAGTGGCATTTTTCTGCGACAGCATCCCAAAGCAATGTACCACCACCCTGCTTTCTGAGTGGGCACTGCCATCACATACTACCAGCCAACAGCCTCCAGGAGCCCCTACAAACAAAACAAGCTTCTGACACAGAACATTGTTCTCACCTCTAAGCACTCGACTTACTAAGCCTGCAATGCCATTTTTACCTGGGGTTTGCTTTCTTCCTGTGATATATCACAAGACAAAGCAATGTGTGGTTTCCCACTGCTTGTTCATGCTTCCATGGTGCTTCTGAAGCGCTGGAGTGCATTCTCAGTGCCACAGCAACAGTGGGGAACCTATAAAAGGCACACTGCAGGAACTTCTTAAATAGCTACAGGTAACTTCACTCAGTGAACCACCTCACAAAGCACAGCACTCCACATGCTCCACACTACATTGTTCTTGCAAACGTACATGGATCTTTTTGGCCAGGTCAGCAACCAACCTACCAACCGACAATTCACTATTTCTAGCCTCATTTCAGTGCCTTATCACCTGATAGATACATCCTTTGCAATGCGTGAAGCCAGAGCTCAGGGGGATGTCAGCACATGAGTACAGAAGAGCCCACATCTTTTGTGCATGCTCCCACATGCGCTCAGGTCTCTGGTTCTGAGGAGATAGAAGCCCAGGTTCTCTTTCACCTCTGGACTGCTGCTCAAAGCAGAGCCAACAAACGGCTCTGACAACTTCCCAGCTTCAGAGACCCTCAGAATGCAGTTTTTGCTTTGTTTCGTTTTCTGCCTCCCATCCGAGCAGGAACTACTGAACCACGGATTTCTGGCTAAAACACAAACCGAGCTGCTGCTTGCCGAGCGTTGTTACAGCCGAACAGAGCTATCACAGAACCAAAGTAGAGGAAGTACAGACATGAAAGCGGGCGGGGGCAGGGAATGCGGCCGAGCCCCCGCCGCACCTACAGCCACACGGGCAGCACAACGCGAGAGAGAAAACGAACCGGAGGTCCGAACCAGGCTCGGGCCTGCCGCCGCGCCGCGCTACCGGGATTTGGAGCGAGCTCCGCCCGCGCTGCCCACGGCCCGGCACCGCTGCCGCCTGCTGGGGCGGGGCCGGGAACAAAGCCCGGCTCGGGGCCGATGCCCCCGGCGCCGCCGCACGGTCACCGCGAAGCGCAGAACCTCGGCCCGAGAAGCCGGCCGAGCGCCTACCGGCCCCGGGGCCGCCGCCACACCACCCGGGCAGCGGAAGACGAGCGGGAAAAGCGCGGCGCGGTCAGAAAGGAAGGACGGAGAGAGGCGGCGGGGCGCCGTTACACCGCGGCGGCTCCGCCAAGGGCCGCCCGCCTCCGTCCCGCGCCCACCTCCGTCCTGCGCCCCCTCCCCGCCGTAAACAAAGCGACCTGGCCCGGGCGCACGGCCCGCCCTCGCGCCCCGTTTCCGTCGGAGCGGTCCCTCCTTCCTTCCCTCCCCCCCCTTCCCCGCGGTCCCGTCGCCACCTCACCGCTCCTGCCGCGAGCCCGAGTACCGCCGCCTCGAGTGCGCCGCGCCGCCCCACAAAGCGCCGCCGTCGGGAGGCGAGCGCCACCGGGCACGCCGCCTGCTTTATCCCGCCGCCGCCGCTCCCCTCCGGTAACTCGACGGCCCGGCTCGGCCTCCCGCCCCCCCGCCGCCCATTGGCGCGCGGCGCCCCACCAGGAACCGCCGCTCACTGGGGCGCGAGCGCAGCACTCACGCGGCACCGCCCCTCTGCCCCCTCCCCGTTGGCTCCGTGTGGCCGAGCCCGCCCTTGAGGCCCCGCCCCCCGGCGTGCCTTTCGGCCAATCAAAATGCCGCGCACGGCAGCCTCATACTGTGGCGATAGGCTGAGGCGGCGGCCAGTCCCGCCCCGCGACGAGCGCCCACTGCCGCCCTCGGCCTGGCTGCTAAAGGGTCCGCGGCCGCCGCGGCACTCGGAAAGCCGCCTGTCTTCGTGTTCAGCAGCGAGGTTCTCCCCTTTCCCAGCTGATTACTTGCCTGCTTTACTATGTAACCCCAAGGATCAGCTTGTGGAGTGATTTACGCAGCACGCTGCAGTACCGCTTATTATCAACGCGGGTAAGCTCCTTACTAATTGAGGCTGTACGTAACGGCTCTACAGACGCCCGCTGTCGGTTCTCACTGATGTGCCACAACGAAGCGTGTGAAGCACCAAGAAACTGACTCGTTTGTCACCAGCCACAGCGGCCTCAGCAGTACTCTGGATAGAAAAACCTTCGTTCCTCTTTAGGAGCAGCTGTTCTCAGCGCAAACCTGCGACCAAGAATCAGCAGTCCCAGCTGTTGTGCTCCACTCTTTTGTCCACAGCTGAGCAACAGCAGCATCTCCAGACAGTGATGTGCCTGTGCTTGAGCCCCGTAACTCTGTTTTACAAAGTACCACAGTTAGAAAGCAACTGATTCTCACACCTGCCATCTTCTCAGTACATAAGAAATCAGTTCATTTAAAAATAATCTTATTAGTCTAAAGTTCATTCTTGGTATCACTGGTATCATCACTCTGGGACAACATTAAGTCCTAAAAGATAAAAAGCTTATAGTCATGGATAAGCGAGTTCTATTACATCTAAAATGAGAAGAGAGACAGAAAACTCAAAGATAAAATAAAGGAATTTGGGAATAGTGAAGTGGGGAAATTGAATGAAAAAGTATTAATTTTATGAGACAAAAAAAAAAAAGAAAAAAAGTGTAATTATTTTCTTTAACAAAGGAGACAGGGAGGCATTTCCTCCCCATCTGAAGCTCTATGGCAAGAGAAGGAACAGTCCATAAGCACATCCTCCCTTACAAAAAAAAAATGCAAGCTTTAACAACAAATTGTTATCTTTACCTAGAATGGGAAGAAGCATTAAATAAATTGCCTTTAGAAATGCATTAAATAAATAAAAATATTGCGAATTCATGAGATGAAGTTATTTTGCTTTGGGATGAACAGTATTCATACCTGACATTCAGGTGTCAATGTCAATGAGTGTTTAATAATGTCAGGCTCAGGTGATAAGCAGAGATAAAGGTTGGAACTAATCTGCGTCATCAGGCAGAAAAACCTCATGCAAACTGGTAATTTACTTATTCTAGCATGAAAACTAAAAACATTGCTCCTTGGCTCCACCTTCTCAGATTATTTCAAGAATCCAAATTCAGAAACCCATCTCCTCTAAAGCTTTTTTTTTTGCTATGACACTCAGAACCCTGCAGGCAGTCACTTCTATCACTTCTCACACTCCTCAGCCCATTTATTCTGGGTCCTTACATGCTCACAAAGCATTGCCACATTCCGTACTAATTTCAGATACTTTGCATACACATTCCCTGCTGATTTCTAACACCTTCAGCCTCTAAACCTTGGATTTCCTATCTTCAGGCACAGGCTTTTTCTGTACAGTCATCAGGCAGCAGCAATTTAAGTCTCTTCACTTGAATTCCAGGGTTCAGAGACAAGGGCTGGCTGCAGGGATGGCTGGCAGGGAGTGGTGCATTCCAGGCAAGTAGAGGCATAACACTGCACCGAGAATTGGAGCAGCAGTACTGATAGTTTACAAGATAGCTTTTCAGCGCGAACCACATTATCAGAAACATCTTTCTCCCCCCTCCTCCTCCAGCTTTTCCTGATTTCTCATAATCAGCACTCACTCACTATCACTACCATTTGAACAAGAGGCCTGCAGACTCTTGTTTCTAAACATGCTCCAGCACCATCATCACCACCAAGCTCAGGCAGCTGCCTGCCAGGCTCCTCCTCGGGCTACGTTTAAATAAAGGGGAACCCTGCATGCAGCCAAGCGAGGAGCCTGGCACTAATAACGTGAACACCGACACTGTGAAAAGGAGAACAGCCACGTACTGATTACCTCTACAGGACTCGCCACTGCTGGAGCTGTGCCTGCTCACATTTATTAGAGGGTGGCACTCTTTAAGAAGGCAGGAAACAAGATAAGGCACAGGAAGGAAATGTTCTCTATTGAAATTAATGCTTTGCGTCCCGCCTGCTCATGCGAGGCGGCCGCACCGCCCGCACCCAGCCGTCACATCAAGGGAAAAAAATAATAATAACGAGAAAACTGCGAAGCAGGCACAGGCAGCGCACTGCCACACCGACACGAGGCTCTCCCGTCCTCCTTTCCTGTTTCCGCAGCAGAACCGCGAGGCCGGAGGCAGGAAGCCTTGACCCGAAGAGCTCCCAAAGCCTACAGCCTGCCACCCGCCCCAGGCCAGCAGCTTCCAGGCCCTGCACTGGGCTCGACCCTGCGGCGCCTGCGCGGTGTCCCGCATTCACTTCCGGGTCGGCCGCTGCGCCTGGCGGAGGGGCGTCAGGGAACTTCCGGTCCCCGTTCTCCCGGTGCCGCCCGTCCGGGTTCGCTTTGCCCCCGCCCCGTCATGGAGGCCGGGCAGGGTCCCGGCGGCAGGGAGCTCGGCGACCCGCCTGAGGTACGGGAGCGCGTCTGGCGGGGCCGGTCCCGGAGGCCCCGAGAGCTGTGGGGTCCTGTGGGACTGGAGTTCCCGTTAAGTGCGAGGCGTGAGGCCGCGGCCCCTCGCTCACACGCGTGCACGGCGGTCAGGCTGCGGGCGGGCCCTGTACGGCTCCGGCCGGCCCCTGGGTCAGCCGTGCCGTGCTCTCCCGCCCGCCGTGCCCTTGAGGCCTGCTCGTCATCGCCCTTGGCACCTCGCCGCAGATTCGGGCCTCGGCGGAACGCGCAGGGACGGCGGGTGTCTCTACCTCAGACCCTGGCTGTAGGGCATACCTCTATCGGGCATCTCGCAGCTGCGGCCCGGTCGTGCTGGGTGCTAGTGCGAACGCACCCGTGTCGTCGTGTTGCAGCCCTGACAAAACGTAAGATGTTCAGTGAGCTGTCCAAATTCCTTAAATCAGGAGGCAGGTTGCAGAGTCCAAGGCTGCCTTTCCCAGGAAAAGGGAATGGTCTGGGTTTGAGCACACACTGAATCTTCTCTCTTTTAATCTGTTTTGCAGAAGTATTTTTTTTCTCTGTTTTTGTTTTTTTCTTGTGACGTTCATAGGCAGGAAGGTGCTAGCTTCTTCATCATAGCTACGTCAAAGTATGGGCACTATGAGGTCTGAAAGTCACAAGTTTTTAGTTGAAGAATCCCCCTAAATCTTTTTGCTCTTTCTTTCATTGCTTTCCCCAACGAAAGAACACAGTCCCTAAGCACTATGTGCCTACAGAAGAGGAACGGAGGCTCCTCAAGGAGTGCGCTGAAGAGAGCGCCCGGTACCGAGGTGAGTCAGGTTTGATAGGACCTTTTCCCCCATTTTGACTAGGATGTGTTACACTGCTCTAACTAATGACCTGCTGTTGACATTCCAGCTTCCCAGTGTTTTTTCTAAGATTTCTTTCATTCCTTAAGCACTGTAGTTTTTGCACATCACAGTGAACATCGAGGATGGTCTCTGATTTGTTAATCTTCCATTTAATTTCTACACCTGCATAGTTATTCATGGTGATTTTATGTTTGACTCAAAATTTTTGTTTACCAATCGCTGTTTTAATTTCTTGTTGCCATTTTGTCATGTGTACACCCACATTGTAGCATTTGTTTCCACTATAATGTGTAACCTGTCTTTGATGTCCAGAATATTTATGCTGGGCCTATAAATCATTTCTGAGCTCTGAAGGTTAAACTCCCCTGAATTCCCCTGCAACAAGTTCTGCTAGGTTTTTAATGTAACTTTCTTTTTTTAAACTTAGATTCAAATCTAAGCTGGCATTCTGTATATCAGAGAACTTGAACTTTTAGAAGATCTGCCCTAGCATCTCTAAAACCATAGGGTTTTAATATTCAGTGGATTGGAGGGTTATGTTCTCTTTGAAATGTTGCTTTAACCTTGCTTGTAAACCATGGAGCCCATACTTGTTCTTACATGTGACATCTGGTCATTTTTACCCTAATGCACTTACTGGGTTCCTAATCAAGTTTACATCTGTCTGAATTTATGAAGGAAAAAGCAGCAGTTTGCAATGTGTATTTTAGCATTGTTGTAAAAATTGAAATTCTGTTTATTTTAATATAGGAACTTAATGAACTCTAATAGGAACTTAATGGGCTTCAAAACACTACGAACTTAGTGCTGTTTACAATAAAAAAGATCTCCCTAGGCCAAGTTAATGTAATTCGTGTAGTCTTTTTGTAACATCTGTATTTGCAGACTTGCTTAAAATGTAATTTCATTATGAGTCCCTGTTGCCATTACCTTTTGCTTTGTCAACATTCATTATTTCAGTGTTATTATATCTTGTGTATTCTTAGTTCTACAAATAGTTTCAAAGCAGTGTTATCTTCCAAATATTATAATTGCTTGAAAGCTTTTTGCTTCTTGCTATCTCAAAGTGCTTCCTGCTATCTGAAGTCATTCAGTATGATAAAAACTGTTGCAAACAAACAGTCAAGCAGATTGTGACAGGTAGTAATGCAGTTCTGTGTTCATTGGTTTCTCTGCATTTGACCCTACCCCAAAGCTGAGTAGCTTGGTCCATAAACTACAAAAATAACCTGCTCTGTTATTTGATTGCTGCTTGACTCTTTGATTTGATTGACTCTTCCAATTATCTCATTTTAATCCAATTATTTTGTGTCTCTTGGAGAGCTGGAACTATTTAAACGTTCTCATATTCAAACATCTCTTCTAAAAGTCTGTGTATGCTTTCAGGTTTGAAGTGTTGCGTTTTGATGCTGGAGCAGCTGTAGCCAGATGTCAGCACCTTGCCCCTCTACCCCAGCTGCTACTGGCTCTTACATTTTAGGAAGCGTGAAGGCCGAGGGCAAGATGACACGTTAACCTGTATTGCATAACTTGTAGCAGGTCTCAAAAGCTGGAATTGAGAACGTTTCACAGTTGTTATAGTTTATTAATTGCGCATATATATTCTCATATAAATGAATTTAATAAGACCTAGTGTTTCTCATTTGGTTGTACATTTTGTTAATTACATTGAAAATTGTGTTGAAGTAACTTCTCTTCTTCACAGCTTTTCCTTTGGCTGCTGCAAGCATGCTAGCTACTAGTTTCTTAATCAAAAAAGGTAAGCTGTATATATGCCTGGTTTTGTTTTTACTTGCTGAGATAAAACATTTCTGCTTAATAAGGATGGTATAATAATGTTAACCATGAGAGTTCAGAATCTTAAGCAATATGGCGTGCAAGCTAAAGAAGGAGAACTTTAAATTAAAGCCAAATTCTTCCTGTCTATATTGCTCAACAAATACAATATCTCTGTGACTATGAAACTGACTGTAGTGGTACTCTGTGAGACATTAAAGGGCTAATTCTCAGATTGTTAGAATTGTATGGAGAATTCCAGTGTTAGGTTTTCTTGCATTCTTCTGAATGTTAAGTGTAAAAACATTCTCTACCACACTTGGTATTATGCAATAGAATTTTCATTTTGTGTTCATAGAACAGTTAATGTTTTTTTCAACTTAATAACTTGTTATTTATTACTTTGATTTTTCATTTTCAGGCATTCTAAGAGATAGCTCAAGATTTGGCTCCTTTACTAAAGTTGCATGTAAGTAAAAGCTGTGTACAGATTAGCTGACATTTGTGACTTGGTTCTGGAGTCTGTTACTCAGCTGTTACTCCCATGAGACCAGCTGGCTGACTGACTGTACTTCACTCTGTGCTTAGATCAGTAAAACTGCTTGAAGATCATGCCTGCATGATCCAATATATCCAATGAGTGAAGTTCACCTCCTGCAGTTGATTCTAAATAACTTTGTTGTGATGTTTCTTAAAAACTGCATATAATATTGAAAAACAACTCTACTGTATCAAGAGGCAGAGCAATTTGTCATATTCAAATTTGTGCAACAGATTTGGGACAAGTTTTCTTTTAGGCTTTCTATGAAGTTGTGAGATTGGAACAATTCTTGTCAAGTGTAATACGAAAATATAAGATAAAAGCACTGTAAGCAGACATTGTATAAGTTTCCTTATTTTCCTTTTCATTACAGTCTGTTAGGGATCAATATTTTTCTGTGATGAAGTTTAAAGATGAATTGGAAATTCATCAGAAATAAATTAATGCTTAAGGAGAAGTGTGTGTAGGGACGTAACCTGTTGCTCTTAAGCATTTATTCGGAGTATTACAACTCAGAAGAACAAAGTAAAAATGCTCTTTTGACCTAGCTTTTATTTCCATGGCTGTGTAAACTTTGCAGGAGGGAAGAAACAAACACAAGCAGTAACATTCTCTTTTGCTTGCACCTGACCTGCATTGCTAGCAATTTGTGATACTTCTGTCAGAACGCCATTTTTGATGATGTTTGACAATATTTAGTACTTGCAGTATCTGTTCAGTGTTTTTGCTTTGGCAAGTAAAGCTCTTCGACGTTGTATAAAAGTTTGTAGGTCCAAATAATATCTCCTCAAATCGGAAAAGTGCTGCTGCACTGAAGTTGGCTTGAAGGACTTTGCCAGGGTACACCCACCCCTCCCTTCCTAATTTGAAGGTCATTATTCATGTGCCTCACTTGTCCCATTCATGCTATTTTAGTGCTTTTTTTTTTTTTTCCTGGATGTTCTGTTATACAATTATGGGAAGACAGCAGTTTCTCATGAATGAATTTGGATTAACTGTAATAAAAATAATAATAATAATAAATTACCCATTTGAATATAATACATGACAGTAAAACAGGAACTCACCATCTTGCCAATCTGCCCAGATGCAGCCAGTTACAGCCAGTTATTATCACAGTTTACTTCAGTGGGAAGAGGGCAAAAGCCATGGTTTGTGGTGAAGGAAGTGCTGTTTAGGCAGATAAATGAATGTGAGAAAGCAGGGCTGCCATTTGTTTATAGGGAGTTCTACTTGCTTTTTTTGAGCACTAAACAGTAGAAACATTTCTAATGAATAATGGAATTACTATTTCCATGACACCTACTATGCAGGTGTCGCTGAAGACCGTGCTCCATTTATTTAGCAGAACTAAGTTTTGAAATGGGCCAGACCAGCTGTTCTTGAAACTGTGGCTGTAAGCTGTAGTACTTCTAGCTTATCTTCAGCATACACTGATGGACACATAGGCTTTCATTTTCAATGAGAAGAGCTTCCAAAAAAAGTGTGTTGCTTGTGTTTCAGCAGGTAGCTATGTGTGGTTTAGTAGATACAGTTCCAGTACTGGAATTTTGGGAGGATGTAGTTGTGGTTTAAAAGGTCTGAGTTAAGGAGTTCTCATTCCATCTTCATTGTTTAAGTCAGATGTGGCTGCTGTCTACAGGTTCTTCCTGGAAATTATTGCCAGCTCCGCATGGTGTCTCATAGTTTTACTCTATGTTCCTCTTGCAGTGAAATCTGCTTGAAGGAAGCAGCACCGCTGTAATTATTTTTGTTTTCTTTTTCCCCCATGAGCTCTGAAAGAAGAACATGTGCAATTCCGAGTACTGGTGCTAGCTTATAGTTGATGTAAAACAACAATAAAACAGTTTAAGAGTTCTTTTTTTGTTCCAGCATTTTAAGAGCTTTTGATTTTTCTGTCTGCACAGAAAAGATACATGTTATGTATCTTGCATTTCCTTTTCCTTCCAAGCAGTTAAACCCCTACACTTCTTGTCAGTAAATATTTGCAACCTATGCTTTTGCTTGTGGCTTTTCTTTCTCTTGGAAAACATTTTTTATCTTTTTTGGAAAATACGGGCTTTATAACAGGGATCACGATTTCAGTATGGTAGGGTAAAATCCCCTGCTATGTTGGTTCCCAGGTAATATAATCTACAGTGTGAGGGTCTTGAGGAATTAACGTTACTGGTAATTCACTCTTACCTGTCTTAAGGATGATTTAGTCTTTAGCCTTCATAGTTAGTAAATGCTCCTTGCATCTGAAGGGATCTAGTCCACTTCTACAAATAACAAAGATTCTTTTGGTGGCCTCTGAGCTCTGCTTCTTTGTGCCCACTCAAAAAAACATGAAGGACCAACTGATGGAAATCAACAGCTTTCATTCCTGAAAAAAACTACTGTGATTGTTCAGACTTTTATCCTGCCTAACAGATGAAATGTCTCATGCACTCGAAAGCATTTGCCTTAAGATTGCAACACTTCCACCAATTCAGTTGTAAAACTAGTTTAATACTAGAGCCTAGTACAAAATATCATAGATTTCTCTTCATGCTTTTCAAGATCTCTGTTTCAGTGGATTAAATTCTTACAGTATTTTACCTTTGTTTACTCCTGACCTTTTTATCATCTTTGACAGTCAATTGTTTTTGGAGCTTGGGAAAAGCTGATTAGAATTCCTTGTCACCTTTCAGTCATTAATTGTTATCTTAAATCACCTGATGCTCATGTCCTGTTTAAATCATTGCCACGTGTCTTCGTTTAGCTCTTGCATTTGTTTTTAGTACCCTTCAAATGCAGAAGTAGTAAAGAGATGATTGCTGCTTTTTTTTTTTGTTTGTTTGTTTCAGATTGCCAACTGTTTTTATTCTCTTATTCAAAATGCTGTAGAATTCATTTCGAATTATTTATTTTAAAACTACATTGAATATTATTATTCAGTGTATAAAAACATCTTTTTTTTCTTCTTTTAATAAAGTTGCTGGAATGTGTGGATACCTGGCTGGAAAGATATCCTACTTGCCAATCTGTAGTGAGAAATTTAAGAGGCTGAAGGACTCCCCAATCGGAGATGTTCTGCGACAGGCTCAGAGACACAGCTCACATTCGTAAGAATTTAATTCTCTTTTCAATGTAACACTTTTTGCTAGGATAAGATATTTTAAAGACCAAAGAGATGAAGGCTGCATTGGCAGCTTTCAAAGATCTTCAGATCTGTAACTTCCCTCTTTCCCCTTCTGCCCCTTTCTATCCCTTTCTGGAAGCTGTATCATCTCTATCAATCAATTGACCAGCTATAAAAACACACATTTTGAACTCAACACATAAAGTAAATTACTTTGACAAATAGAAAAATAAATATTTTACTTATGAAAACGTATTCCCTGTAAATTAAGATATGTTGGTTTCCTGTAGAATTTACTTGTGGTAGTGTGACATCAGAAGTCACCCTCCTCAATTGAGAAGTAAACTAAGTTAACTGAAATAAAATAGTGTTACCTTCTGGAAACTTATCTCATAGTTTAGTTTGATTTAAGTAGGAAGAGGGTGGAAATGATTTCAGTGTTTATCGAAGGAAAGAGCTCAGTAAACAATATCAGTGCAGGAAGAAGTGTGGTGGTCAAACTTGTGGCTGTTTGTTTAAATCCTTTACATCTGTAACAGGGTTATGCTGTGCATATGAGAAACTCATCAAGTTCTTAAAACTATTTCCTGTTTTGTTCCAGAATGTTTTCTACCTCAACTGTTTTTTAATTACAAATTGCTTTTTGAATGTCTCACTTAAGCCCTTGAATTAAAATTGAGAGTACAGTCTTTGGACAGGGAGTGGTAGCCCTGCTGCTTCTCTGTGCAAAGATTTGTCACATGTTTATGTAGGACTTGATTAAATTCTTGATTACTTTATCAATTAATATTTATCAGTTTTGTCTGCAAGGTTTACCTTTATTCTGATTTTTTTTTTTTTAATTATTTCTGATGAGTTTTAGCAATGACCACTTAATACATCAGTTCAGCTGGACCCTCTCCCCCACCATTCCACAGTTTTTAATAAGACTTTATCACGAGCGTTAGCTCTGCTCACTCCAGATGATCAATCATCTGCTGCATCCTTACACCTCTTGATCTTTTAGTTGGCCTTTCTTCAGTAGCTGAGAAATCTATTTTATTTGCTACGCTGTACTTTTTTTTCTTTCCCTTGGTGAAAGATGAGTTTAAATTCATTCAAATCACATTGTTATCCACGTGTCCTAGCTTTTAAAGCCAGTGATAGAAATCGTTGCCCTCTTGTTTGTGGCCATTATACTTGTGCTAATTAACGTGTAATTCTTTTTGCAGTTAAAGACGAGTAGGGAGCTAAAGGATCTCAGTTCTTTAATGTTGAGTTTGCAAATACTTTAAAAATATAATGGAGAAAAAGATGGCTTAGCTGTGTATGTTTATGCAATATGCCATGTGAGAACAAAACAAATATTAACTGCAATTTTTTGTATGAAGTTAAATGTACAGCTATGCAAAAATGTAAAGTAAAAAATGAACAAAGAAAGACCGTAGTGGCACCAAGAGGACTGCATTATTGATAGACCTGACACATTACTGTGAAGTGATTTATCAGGCCATTCTGGGTAGGCAGCATCAGACATCAGTTTCAGGAGTATTTTTGTGTGATCTTTTTCTTTCAAGAGGAAATTCATTAATGTTTCTTCTGAAAAATTAATTCAGCAGCTCAGTAAACTATTATAGTTTTGTTTCCCCGAGACAGATCTCATTTCTCCCTTTCTTTTGTTCTGTGTTATTGATCAGTTATACCATTTGTAATAATAAATGCTTTTTAACTGCAAATTCTTCCTAAAAGATCTTTAGAAATAACTGTTGTTTGCACGTTATAGCTTGTTACAAGGACACACCCTGTACTATTTGTGTCTGTTGTGTTTTTTCTGTCTGAAGAGTCCCTGAGGAAAAGGATTGTCATTTCTATGTTTTAAAGTGCAAAACACTTTCTCTTTTGTCTTCTGATTTGGGGCTGTGAGTTAGGTTTTTGGGAAGAATCAAAGACTGTTGGGGAAGGATATATAGAGATTTTTGCAGTGTTTAAAGAGAATACCATTTTTTAAGGCAGTTCAGTTAATTTTATTGAAAACTAAATCATTAAACAGGGTAAGCTCAAAGTTCTTGAGCTGCACATAATGTTACTCATATAGTTTCATTTTAACTTTAGCTTTCAGTATTTAATGGTTTTTTTTGTATTATTTTTCAGCCATTCCAGTCGAAAATCTGAGTTTTCAGATATGCCTTCTCAGTCATTTACTGAGTCTTCTCCAAAAGCTGGATTCCCACTGTCTTCTGGCTATTCAGACGATTACAGTTCCACAGATAGAGCCCTCTCTAGTTATGAGCCCGTTCCATTCAGTGCTTCCCTGAATGAATCTTCACCTACAGGAATTACCGATTATAATGTTCAAGGTGGGATCTGTCTGAATATTTAGCAATTTGCAGTACTCTTGCCTTTCTCTTAGCTCTCTCAGTAAAATTGATTTCATCCCATGAAGTCATACATGGCATAATAGCGTTTTTCAGTGAAACACCTTGAAGTTCTTAGAATTGTTTTGAGACAGAAGGCAAATACATGTATTGTTTTCTAACTGTAAGCCAATTGCAGGTGCTTTTCTATTTTGTAGCTTTAATTGCAAGTAAATGAATTTGCAAGGGTTAGTCTCTTAGGAAACTCGACCTCAAAGTACATGTTCTGACTTGAAGCTCTTTTTTATTTAAATTAAGATGAATATGCCAGCCTTTTCATTGTGCTACATAAGCCACAGTCTCTACCATTTATCTGCTTGCCTTTCAGAATTATTTAATTTTCACTAATGATGGTGCTTTGACTGTATACTGCTGGTTGCATGACTTAAAGCTGTGTTTTTGTTTTTTATTTTTAATGTGATAAATGTTTAAGTTCTCTGAGAACTGAATGCAGATTGTGTTCTCTCACGTGACAGCTGATTTTCTCGTGGAGAAGTAAAAGGGTTTTAAAGTAGTGTTCTGTGCAGCTGTTCCCATCAGTCCAGTATGAACTGTGTGCTTTACTATTGCAAGGGAAACGCTGTTCTGAAGTCTGGCCTCTGTGATACACAAAGGAGTCTGTTGCTACGCAATACAGAGTTGCATATTTTGAATTAGTTTGGATTCTCAATTCCTTGATGGAAAATGTTTTGTTTCACACGCAAAACAAAAGCAAACTTTTTGTGCAACTCACTTTTAGTTATATAAAAGTTTCGTATGTTGATGTGTCAAGGGAATTATAATAATACTTCATCACAAATAGCAATGATTTGTAAAGCCTTAATTTACAGAACCAAGATTCTGCATTACAAACATAAATTGAAGTGTAATCAAGTGACGTATGATGGTTGTGGTTCTCATCCTTTGAATTTAAAAGGCTTACCAAAAACACTTTTGGTGTTTGGAAGAGGCTGTGGACAAGTTTTGTTGTGTGATGCCATTTCGGGTGTTTTTGTGTTTGTTGTGTTTGTAGAAGCTCCTCCAATTCCAGAAGAAAGTCGTAAAAAAAAAAGTGTCACATATGAAGAATTAAGGAATAAACACAGAGAGACATATGAAGTAATGTCACCACTGAAGGCAGAAACTGCAAGCAAATTTCCCCAGGAAAGACCAGTTAAGGAAGGTACTGTGCTGATTTACACCAATACGTGGTAAATTCAAACAGTAGCAATAATTTTAAAGATAGTTACACAGAATCACAGAATCACCCGGGTTGGAAGGGACCTCAAGGATCATGTAGTTCCAACCCCCCTGCCTAGCAGGGCCACCAAACGTACACATTCAGATCAGGTTGCCCAGGACCCCGTCCAACCTGGCCTTGAACACGTCCAAGGACGGGGCATCCACAACCTCCCTGGGCAGCCCGTTCCAGGGCCTAACTACTCTCCTTGTAAAGAACTTCCTCCTAACATCCAACCTAAATCTTCCCTCCTTCAACTTGGATCCATTTCCCCTAGTCCTGCTGTTGTCAGCCCTTCTGAAGAGTTTACTCCCCTCCTGGGTGTAGGTTCCCTTCAGGTATTGATAGGCTGCAATGAGGTCACCCCGCAGCCTTCTCTTCTCCAGGCTGAACAAGCCCAACTCCCTCAGCCTGTCCTCATAGGGGAGGTGCTCCAGCCCCCTGATCATCTTAGTCGCCCTCCTCTGGACCCTTTCCAAAATCTCTATGTCTTTCTTGTACTGAGGGCTCCACACCTGGACACATAGTTACAAACCCAAAGCTCAATTCTGCCTGCCCTTTGAAAAGCTTACAGTTGCAGTGTCTCCAGGTATGTGATATGCAATGGGGTCTTATCAGAAATACCCATCTTCCAATAGCAAATAATAATTCTTTTTCTCTAGCTTGGTGCCAGACTCTGAAAATCTCTTTTTTTTATTTATTTATTTTTTTAAAATGTATTTATTTTATTTTTTTAATACACTGAGCAATGTGTTTCAACAGAGAATTCTCTGAGCTTTACTGAAGAGTTTTAGCTATGGAAGGGGGCTGTGTGTTTCAGATAGCATTGTTCTCAAAGAATAGAGTACAGTTGATGGTTTTGGAGTGGGGGGTATTTATGAATTGTTTCTTGTGGAATTAGTGCATTTCTATAGCAGTATTGTTTGTAGAGATTCATTATTCTACATTAAAATGCAAAGGAAGGAAGCAGTATTTAGCAACAGTATCGAGATTTGTTTCCACAACGAGAAACAAAAGTGTACACAACAAAATAAGAATGCAGTGCACTGAAGAATAAGACTCCAATCGACTTTCTGACTTGAACAGTTGTTTTTAAAAGGAGACATCAGTAGCAGTTCATACTTGCCTGCTCTAGAATTGTATTATTTAGTGTGACAGCTGTGGAAAAAGATATTACCAGTGTAAGTGTTTTACCAGACTGCAGGACTGTTAAGGTATACTCATTTGGTTTTGTATGCAGCAAAACCAAATGTCTTCTCAATGATAATGCAAAAAGATTTGTAAGAATAGATAAGGTCACCTATTGGGCATATTAGGTTGTAATAAATATATAAAAGGTGTGTAAATGCAAAAAGATCTGAAGCACTAATAGTAAACCTTGGAACAATGTTATTTAGGAGTGTCAGTCTGTTATATACTTGTGAAATACTTTTTCCAGATTGTTTGCCTTTAGAAAGTCTTCTAGTCATGAAATAAAATTAAAATTATTGGGCAAAGACTGAATTACATCATTAAGAGAATAACAGCCTTTTTCCTTTCTTTATTACTTGACTACACTGAACTACACCGAGCAATGCTTGAGATTTGTAAATAAACTTTTATGAGTACCTTATTTCCATTGTTAGGAAAAAAAGTAAGAAGGGAGTACAAAAATTGAGAAATGTTCTGTAAGAGGAGGCGCATTTAAATCTGTAGTTAAGGGATTCTGATGTTGTGAGCTAAAATCTGTTAAAGCTTCTTGTACCATATGGGACACGTTGCTTGTTACGTACATCTTTGTGCATCCTGATTCCTTACCCCTTTGTTCATCTCCTGTATCTGTATCCAGACCCAGACTGCCAATGGGAGACAGAGGTTTCTGTCTTCTGTGGCAAGGACAGAAGAAGAAACTAACCATGCTTAAGCCAGTTGTAAGCAGTTTCTAGCTTCCATCTGCTGGTGCTTTTTCTTTTCCCTTAGTTGTAGCAGTATGAATTTGTGTAGCTGCACAGTGAATTGGACTGGACCATTCCAGTCAACAAATGAGCTGTGGTGAAAGGAACTGGAAATCACATTAGTTGGAGGCAGCTTCTCGTGTGCCTCACATGCAATATCAATCTGCTTAAAACAGATTTGTCAGTGTGTTATGCTAAGTTTGCTGTCTTCTCATTGAAACAAGGACAGTACGCTGTTCTGTTCCACTGCTTCTACTGTAGATAGGTGTTAATAGCTGGGCTTGGTGACTAAACTGCAAGTCAGTTTATAAAGAGTGCCTAACTAGCATCAGCGTTCTTCCTGTTTCTTATACTTCCATCTCTACACTGTCAGCAATGGCAGACAGTTACAGACACTTTCCAGTTCACTTTCAGGAGAGCATCTTTTCACTTACTGTCCATTTTTCAGTTAAGCACTATGTATCTGAGTAAATTCTTCAAGACCAGTAGCCTGTTTTTTTCCCCCCGACTCGCTTATATATTAAAGGAAGCTGCCAAATAGTAATGGCTGAGTGTTTTCCTAGTAGGGAGTGCTGGTTTCACTTTGTTTGTGTTTTGAACTATCCTGAATCCATCCGATTGTGCACGTAACTACATTATGTAGCCACATACTTCTCAAAACATTTCTTGCCTGTTTCCTCCAATTGTCTTTGTTTCATCCACGTGTTCCATTTGTTTCCAAGTAGTTACAAGTTCTGCAGGGCAGGAATGAGCACAGTGGGCCTCTGGACTGAGGGTAAATTCTTAAAGAATAACGAATGAGCTCTTCTCCTCATTTATTCAAAAGTGTCTTTAATTACATACCTGTTGTGCTGTGACTGACACTCTCCCCGCTCAGCACTTTCAATGACAATGCACCATACCTTCTGACACTGTAATTTTTGCACTTCAAACTAATAACATGGTTACTGTTTCTTTCTCTTCTTTAGTTAAAGTAAATAAATATGGAGACACCTGGGACGAGTAAGAACTGGATGAAGAACTGAGGAAAATTCTCTTCTGTCAGCTCAGTTCAGTTTCATCTGTATTAGTCATGGATGCTGGCACGTTTAGTGTGTTCTGCCAATCAAAGTTATTCATAAATTAGGAGAAAATCTCGACTTGCCAGAGGATGCAAAAGAATATATTTAGGCTTAACGTCATTTTTTATTTTGCATAAAATGGTGAGCCAGGCTGCTGTGAGGTGTCATGATTGTAAACCATTTGTGCTATTATTTAAGAATGAAGAAGGTAACTAGCAATAACTAATGTAAGTGTATAAGAAAGGGTAAAATGTATGTAAATAAAAGCAATTGCTTGTATTGGGATGGGAAAAATGTCAAAATCTTCTGAAATTTTCAAGATTTGCATTAAAAGGTACCTGTAGAAATAACCTCTCACATTCTTGTGTTTGAAAATGATGTGTTGGAAACATTTTATCATACTTAATAATGTTTGGAATAATACTGAATTATTTGGAGAAAAAAGGCTGAGGAACCTAGCCAGATACATGAGTAAGCATACTGAATTGGACTTTCCCTTTTTCAAAAGTGTTTCAGGGTGGCAGCATTATATTTGGACTGCTGTTCTGACTTGCACGTGTTGCACATCTAAGTGGAAGCCTAAACCAGACAGACTGGTAAAAATGTAAATGATATCTTGACTGTTAGAGTTAATTCTTGTGCATTACATCGTACTTCTCCATTTGTGAATGTCATTAAATGAAAAAAAAACCCAATGTGAAACTGTTGATCCTGAGCAATGGAGCAGTTAGCTGTCAGAACAGAGCTGCATTGGCAAAACTACTGAAAAGTATTGTCTAGTGTATGCATCATCTGCTGTTTCTCAGTCAAAATACTAATATGTTATCTTCTGTCCATTTGAGTTCTCTCATTTTCAGCTATGCTGTTTAATCTGACAGCACTGTGTTTCTTTGGGCTCTTTGGCAATAGGTGAGCAGAAGCCATGGTGAAGTTAATAGTGTAAAGCATTCCTGACATCTTTATTAGAGATGAAAAATAGCCTACTGAAAAGGAAACTATTGAAGATTTCATTGATTTAGTGGACTCACAGCAGAGCTACATGAGAAGATTGTTTTGGGTAGGGAAGAGCCATCAGCTGGAATGAGGGGGAAAAAATGAGGAAAAGATGAGAAAATACTTTCAGAGAGAAATTCTATTTATAATCATCAAAACATGAAGATTGCTTTCAGATAAGTTCATTGTTATTTTTAATTTTTTTTTTTAAAGTGCACTAATCAGGTAAGTTTCAAGATGTATCAGAAATGTAACTCAGAGAATATTTCTAGTGGCCGTGATTAAATCTGAAAATCAAGGAAGCTTGCTGGAATTACATTGCTGGCTTTTTTTCTCTTACTTGTTTAGCACACTGTTCCAAAGCTGATTAGACTTATCTTGGAAATACAAAATTTCTGAGTTGTGAGTTAAAAAGTAACAGGGACAGAAGATTGATGTGTTAAAACAAGAGCAAGTTATAAGAAATGCATTTTCACTTGAAAAAATGAAAATTTTGGACAAATGAAAAGCCTGCAAGTGGGAAAACCTATGAGCAGACTTATGGCATTGAGGGGGGAAAAAATGCTGCAACACTAGAAGACACAGCTCTTGAACAAGAAGTCAGCAACAAAAATAATAAGCATTTGTGAGTTTTTTTTTTTTTTTTTTTTTTGTTTTTTTTTTTTTTACTTTGGAGCAATACTGCATTTTCTTAAGAGCAAGATAAAATGACAGAGTAACTTCTGGTGTGTGACTCAGGAATCTTAATGCCTTACACAACTAGATGTTTATTTATGCAAGGGAATGGTCCTCTCAGGCACTGACTATATGAGTTAATGCAGATACTTCAGCAGTGCAGCCATTCCACTGGAAAGTGAGACTCCCTCTAGATCTCACAAACTGTAATGTTTGGAGCGTACTCTTCTTATGTGCTCGTGACTGACTACTAGTAGTTAACCCAATGATCAGAAGCCCTTGCTCTAAAACTGGGACTTAGTCTTGCCTTAAATTAATATTTCAGGTGGGCAAATTTGGCATTTTAAGTTAATTGTATTTGACTTTTTTCCTTAGTGAAAAAAACAAAAGGCACGTATAATTAATTTTGATAGAAAGACCAAGTGTCTGTGCTTAATGTAACATTGTATGTATCTAAATTGATCATCAGGTTCTCATTCTGCTGCAGATGGTTAGGAGGAACAAATTGGGATTACGATAAAAACAATTTCAAGTTCTTTGTTCTCACTTGAGTATTTGGCTTAGTAAGCATTAAATACAAGAATTTTCACAATCATAGATGGTAACTTGATTGCCTATTGAAAACTTCCATTCTGTCATTGCAGGCTCACTTTCAGTTTGCTTTTTGGTGTGCATTGTACCCCTGAATCACTGAACAGCTGTAGAAATTGAGCCTTATCCCTTCCTTTCTTCTGCATTTCTTCCATTAAGTACCACAAAGTTTCAGTATTCTCTTCCACTCCATCATGTCCTATCAGTTACCTGGTTACCTGTATTTATACTGCACCCACAGTGTGAATACATGTATGCAGTCTGTCTAATAGAGGATAAGAACAGTAGGAAGAATGCAGGACGGATCCTCTTGCTGTATGTTTAAACACGTTTCCAGCTAATGCAAATCATATTCTTTCTTAATTCATTAACCAGTCTTTCTGTTTTACTTGAATATAGATCCCCTACTACTCTTCAAAAATCACAGTAAGAATTTCACTTGGCTGCATTTACAGTCTGACCTAACAATAAAGATGATGGCATGACAAGAGAATTGAAGTTCTTGTATGGGTCGTTGTTCATTAATGTGTATTAACTCTATTCATGGTTTTCTTTTAGTGCTTGAATTTAAACTGCATAAAAAAAAAAATCAACTGTTGTACTCCACAGCAAACATCAGCAAATCAGTCTGAATGCTTCACTAGGAACACTTCTAAGAAAGCTTTGAAGTAACTGCTCTCACAGTCTCCTAAAACTCTTAAAAAGCAGCAGATGCACAGCCAATATAAAGGAGCTACCAGCATTATCCAAAATCCAGTTGTTACTGATGTGGCTGAGCACAGAGAGGATTGAGTAAATGTTCCTCAGCTCTTTTGCAGACTGTAATGCTCTACCAAAACCCTGGTCCTGTGTGTTTTGTCCCTGCTCAAGTCAAGGGATGCCATCATCAGCTGAAGAATGAACAAAGAGTTTTTAGGAATTTGTTCCTATTAAAGTTGTTTGGAATGCAACTACAATGAAGATTAACACATAAATGCAAAAGAACGTGGTTTGCTTCTTGAAAGCCAAAGCAGATGTGTGGAAGTTGGGGAAATAGTACGCTCAATTCCAAACAGAACACACAAATCTCTTGCCTGCTTGTGATTCAAGAGGGAATCCTGACTTGTCCACTATTTGTTGGAAGCCAAGGACCTGTTTGTCTTGCCCCTGCTGGGCTGGCTGCTGTCAGCGAGTAGCTCAGTTGGGCCCTGCTCACAGCTCTGATGTGCAGCCAGCTCAGCCCTTCCATAGCAGGCTTTGCTTCCAGTGCAATTTTTCCGGTGTGCAACCAGCACAGTTATCTCTGTTATCTGCTAAATGACACAACAGCACTATAAATAACCCTTCTTATAGTCTGATTGCTTGTTAAATGGTTTATAGAAATCAACAAATCATGTTTGGATTTCAGGCTCAAGGAAACGAATGAGGCAATTTGCATCTCATTATTATTTCAGGCTCTTGCCTCAGAGCTGCTCATATGGGTTTGCACTAGTTCAGCTAAGCCAAAGCAAGCCAAAGCACATTGATATAACTGGAGTCCACAGTTTAAATATTTTCTTTGTTAATGTAAGAAGTAGATGTAAATCACCAGCACCACGGAGCAGTTCTGGGGCACTTCTGAGTAGCTGCATTAGAACCTTGAGCCAGGAGACTACCAGGATGTCTCAGCTATGAACAACCTTCCAGTTCCTAAAAGCATCAAGGGAATGATTTCTTTCCAAATAATGAAGATAATAAAACAACTAGTATTTTTATTTAAGTAAGTGAAGCAGTATAGCAAGATTAGGAAGGCATAAATGTTCAGATTATAAAATGTGACAGAGAAAACAGCTATTGAGAAAGCTGTGGGAGAGTAGATGTCACTTCCTTGGAGGCCTAATTTCTGTGTAATTACTTCAGATAAATAAAAACTGTAAATTCTTACAGAATCAAACAGTAATAATAGCCATCTTTTAGAGCTTTTAATTCTGTTTGTTCTCTTCAAGGCTAAAGATGCTATGCTTCTTATGTGTGTTGTAATACTTGCCTCCTTTACTCATTTTTACTATGCTACTGTTATTTAATTGGCTGATTCCAAATTTCCTGAGATGTTAAGATCTGTGGCAGAATGGCAATTTATCATTTCAGTCGCAGTGTCTTCTCTATAACAGAATCAAAGTTTTGCCAAACTGAAAAACAAGAATCACTTTCATAATCTGATACTGCATGAAAAAAACAAGCAGGGCTCACAATAAAAACATTAAGTAATCGTCTGATACAAAGGATATTCAATCATGTAAAACTTTAAATTGTTCTTGAAGTAACAAAGAAGACATTAAGATAAAGGGGAAATGAAGACTGATAAATTTCCTCTGCCAAAACTCTGACTACATTAGACAGGATTAAAAATCCCTAGTGGGAAGCCTTTTTGTTGTTCTTCCAGTAGCTCAGTGATGATGTGGGATTCCTTTGAGATATATGGTCTTGGCACAAATTGCTCCCAAAGGCAAAAAATGCCAATTCATTCCTTACATGGAATAACATAAATTCATTTCTATTGTTTCTAATCCTCACTAGGAGCACATTTCTGGTGCATTTTTTAAATTCTTAAGCTAAAATTAAGTTCTATGTAAATCTAATGCCACATAATTTTGTTTGGTTTAATTGTGCATTTTAAGTATGATTGCTACTCTTAACTAAGGACCACTACCATTTTACAATAGCGTAAGTGATACAGAAAAGGATGGCTTTGGTATCTGATACTTAAACACCAATGATGGGATATTAACAACATCTCAGGTCATCATTTTATGAAAAAAAACAGCGATTTCTTATTCTTTTTTCATCTTTCATGGCATTCCTTGAGTTGATTTCATCCTGGAGAGTTACCTCCTCAGTCTTTTGAGAGGAAAGTATTTTGTACCTCTGATTATTTTTTTTTTCTTCCTTCTCCTACTCACAAAAAGGGGATGCCATAAAAGTGCTCTGCATTATAGTTCTCTTTTTTTTCCCTAGGCATTCTTGATGTTCTACTTGTCTTTTGGATGTCATAGAGCACTGATCTGCTGTTTACAGAAAACTAGGCAAAACAACTCCCAAAGCTCAGTACTGAGAAAGTTGGAGTGATTTTAAACCAACTATGTGATGCAGTTAGAACTGTCCCCCATGTATTGTGCTACTGATGACAAGGAAGATCATTGCTCAGCTGTATAATCAATAGATATCATGATGTTATAATGACAATATAATCAAGAGAGTTAAGCAAAGTAGACAACAATAACAAAAAGAGAATAAGTGGAAGATGGAAGAGCTTACTCTTTGGCTAGGCACACTACAAAACACCAAGAGAGGTGATCTCCAGAAGAGACCCTTCCCCTCTGGTAGCCAGCTCTTAAATAGGTCTAGGAGCAGCACAGGTGAATTGTTGAATTGCCTTCACCTGTGCTCCTCTGGCTGACTGATTGCTCGCCTCAGGTGATCAATCAGAGGTTCAGGCCGTGACTCAGCAGTTCCCATGCACTCAGCCTCACAGTAGCAAGGACTTTTCTAGTTGTTCTCCATATACAAACGTGCTTGTGTTTTCCTTTGCCAGATAATGTTAGCATGTTGACCCAAAGCCCTCTCAAGCCTTCTAGATTTTAAACTGCCCTTAAGAGCTGCCTCACTATTTCTTGAGAACCTCATTTTCTTAAAAGCCTTTTCAAAACAAACAAACAAAAAGCCTATACTAAGTAAAATATGATCAGTGAAAAGTAAATATAGCAGACTATATAAAGTAGTAGCACTGTATGGAGTTGCATGGGAACTGCTGAGTCAGGGCCTGAACCTCTGATTGATCACCTGAGGCGAGCAATCAGTCAGCCAGAGGAGCACAGGTGAAGGCAATTCAACAATTCACCTGTGCTGCTCCTAGACCTATTTAAGAGCTGGCTACCAGTAGGGAAGGATCTCTTCTGGAGATCTGCTCTGCTGGAGTTTTGTGAGTGAGCCCAGGATAGGGGTAAGCCTTCTATTTATTCTCCTTTTGTTACCTAATCTGCTTTGTCAAACTCTCTTGTTTATTTCATACTTATAGCATTTTAATATTCATTGATTGTACAGGAATAGATCCCTTTGTTCACACACATCCATTCTTTCAGAATCTGATAGCCTTATAAGACACTGACATCCTTTCTATGAAAGCTGTAATGATTTTTCACAATAAGGAGGTATCACAAAGAACTGTTAATCATAATATCATGGGTATGTTTGAAATTATTTCAGTCTCTACAGATTTACCAGTGCTGGAGACAGTTCCTCAAATGAAGTACAGTTAGGAAAATGATGCTTCATATAAGCCAAGCACATGAGTAAAAGCAGCTTACTAGCTCCAAGGACCTGCTGCAATGCTTGCATCAGAAGTTGGATCCTTTTTTTCACTCTCCCAAGCAAAGTTTCTGGCAGCAATGCCATATAAGCAAATCAGCTATGGGGGCAAACAACCAACAGCTGTTCAGTCATGAAAGTCAAGTCAAAGAAGCTTGTGTTCCCAAATCAGTACTGTTCTTAGAGGCAGCAGAACAGCACCCGATCTAGCTGTGCCTTCAACCATCCTCTTTGTCCTTGCCCCACAGGCTCCTGTCCCAGGTGTGTGCTCTACTTACATTTCCAACCACAGTTCTGCCCATCTGTTAGCTCTGGGGGCTCAGTATGCTCCTTATCTTGTTCTCCACTATAGTGGAAATGCAAGTCATGGCTTGAAGCAGTGACTGAGCACCTGGTGGGAAAGCAAGGCCAACCCAGGGGAACTTAGGTGCATGCAATACACCTGAGGTACCAGAAAGGAAGCAGCCAGGATCCACCCCTTCCCAGACCTCATTTAAGGGCTGGCAGTGGAGGCAAGGATACCTTGCTGGAGATCCCTGCTTACCTGAGGCCTTCCAAGGATAAAAAAAAAATAAATAAAAATTCCCCCCTTTGTTTCTGTAACTGTTGTATTTGGGCTTGTCCTTGCTCACTGTAGCCTGGGACTTTGCTACCCTACTATTACTGCTCTGCTTTCTGTGGCATTATAATGCTACATCCTCTCAAAAAGTAATAGGATAAGTTCAAAATATTTTTGGTATAGACTTATAAATACTTGACTGGTCAACTTTCGTCTTTCTATTTTCAGTTTTAAAAAAAGAATTGCAGTCCAGTTAGCTCACTCAAAGTTAAAATAAATTCATGTTTTAATAGGAATCTGCTTCCTTTTCAATCTATAGTTCACTTACAAAATACAACTTAACTTTTTAAAACTGTATATAAAGTTAGTGAAATTATTTAAAACAACCAATAGAAATTTCCCCAAAGAAGAAAATACATTGTTTTCTTCTACTCTCAATCCTTTTCTATTCATAATTTCATGCAGTAGATTGAGGTTCACATAAGGCTATCCCTTTACATGCATTGCAGCTGAAGGCTGTATTTTCTTTCTTGATGTTACTAATCAAATAAATAATGCTTCGTTTCTCCCCAAGCTGCAGACTTCATGAAGCTGTGATATCTTTGAACACACAGCTACACTCCTTAATCTTCAGATGAAGTTAGTTCTGCTTTCCAGGTACCAATTGTTAATGGGAATCAATGTTCATCAGATATTGTAAACTTTCTGAAACATCTTCCTGCCAATACAGAACATACACTACAAGAGAACACTATAAAAAGTTTTAGCACTATATAAACGATACTTGATAACTACTTTTCTCCTGGAGGCTTCCTCTAGACAAATACATTTTGTGGAAGTAACTGATTACCTTAAATCTTTCTCTGTTGTTTTTGTTTTTAATAGGTAACCCTTAAGTTCAGTGTACTCATTTTTCTCTTTGTTAAAATAAATTCTTTAACCAATTTGCATGGAAACTACCAGTAACAGCAGTTAACATAGGATAGCTAATGAGGTTGTGCATAATTGCTACAAAATAGCTGTACTGATAACTTCTCACAGTACTCTACTTATCATCAGGAATTTATCTGCTCAAGTAGAAAAATGTGGAGGGTCTGACTATAAAAGCACAGTAGGTTTTGTCCAGCCCTTCCTGTCATTCTTTTCTTTAGCATAGGATAACCAATACGCATTGAAGTGTTTCTGCATCGTGCATTGTAACTACTAACATTCCAGACATCTGCTTATTATACAGATTTTTACTATCAGCTTACAAGATACTCTTGCACTCTGAAAAACTTCAGCTAAGTCTTCTAAACAACTCAATTTAAATATTCAGTATCTGATTCCATCCCTAGGATGTGCACTCACCCATCAGAAAAACACCAACAGACCTGGAATTCAAAGCACAGTGAAAGCTACTTGGCTCCCATTTCATCAAACTAACTATCATGGTATATAAATGTGTTGTGAATTTTCCCTGTCTTATTCTATTCCTTGCTTTTTGGAGAGCCACTTAACTTAGAATTTATGTTGTGACAAACTTTTGAAGTTATACTTCAGAAATATTGCAATGCCGTTAAAATGGAGCCTTGTTACTCAGCTTCAGCCTTGACTAGATTGGTTCATTCTGCAATGCTGGAGGAGCTCTATTTTCACAAAATTAAATAATAACCCTACCAAAGATTATAGCCTTGTTAATTCTCAAACCAAGGAGTGTTATGTGGAACTTGGCAAGCTTAGAGAATTATTTGGCTGTATTCTTTAAGGTACAAAAAAAAAACCAAACTTTTGAACACCTTTAAAAATAATGTTCCCAAAATCTGTGCTTGTTTTAATTTGAAAAGCACAAGTTTGATGCTAACGCAGCTTAGATTTGTAAAAGGCCTTTTCTCACAACTGTAGCACAATAAGTCACTAACCTAGGCTAACATGATTAGATCCTCAGAATATTATTGCCTCAATAGGCAATGGAGTATGGAAGTAAATTTAGAGAAAAAGACATCCATGCTTTGTGTAACAGTAGACTTATTACAACAGAGTAATAGGAAGCCTAAACAATGTTACACTTAAAGCAGCTGTTACTGCTCAGCTATTTTCACCCATGCAGTAACTCCCCGGAGACACCAGTGACCACAGGAGCAGCCCCTGAGAGTCTGCCATGAAATGTTATCTGCCACAAGGGCCTGAGGTAACCCAAGTGTGAGTTGGTGCTGCCTGTTACTGTTATCTTGATAGCCAACAACATCTAGAAGGCTGGTAAATCTGGAATGTCTTCTGTTTGTTACCTATTAGTAGTTACTTTCTACTTTTACATCCTATATATCTTGACTGCAGAGTCTCTTTTTGTCCAGATAGAAATGGCCAAAGCAGATGGATCAAAATGGGTACAAACTAGAGGCACAATGAGCTGTAGGCATAACATAAACAGAAAAAAAGCCCCAAACCACAGAAGACAGGCTTCACTAACTGACCATGAAGCCCAAACTTCTCAGTAGCTGCACTTTTGGTTTCCAAGTAAATATATCACTGTTTGGTGAAAAGTCTGCTCTTGATTTTCTGAGATACTCCTTGAAAGTTTGTATGTCATGCTGTTTATTTACAGAATGCACGCTCTGGTAGGTGTTGAGGAGAAAACCTGTCTTGGATTGTGTGTGAACCATGAACAGTTCCAAAATATTTTTTTTTTTTGGTCTACAAAGAATGTGGCATCCCTTTGATACCCTTGGTAAAGTGTTTTGTTGATGCTTTTTTAAATATGATGCCTATCAAAAGTTGGTTTGGCACAATAATTGCTGTGTGATCATACCCTAATGAACTCCCATAGCTTACTTTCAGACCACTCTGTAAACAGTCAGCTCAGGGTCTGAATGGCTGCTTAACTGCAAACTTTCCAGCCTATGTCACTTTCCTAGCTACACAAAGTACTACCAGCATCTAAGTATTGAAGACAAACTTAATTTCTCAGCACTAAGATCTAAATAGCATCAAAGGTAGAAAGAAACCAATAATATGCAGCAAACAGACAAAATATTAAAAATTGCACGACAAGAAACTGTTATTCACTATGTTATTCACTAATGTTAACTATGTTAACATTACAGAACTATTTCAGACAAACAGATTTACACTGAACTACTTATTTCTTATCTATGCAGTAAAGACTTGAAAGAAGCTGATCAATAAAACTTTTGTCATCTTCACTACATCTTTAAACTGGACAAAGGGACGCATCACTTAAATCTGACTGTAGTTTGCTTTCAACATGGGCTGCTGTAAAATTTGTGCATCAAAACTGATTCCTGGCAAATTCAAAATACTTTACTGGCTAAATATGAGGTATTTTTCCTTCCAGCAATCAAAAATTGGTCAAAATTTTGTCTAAGAACAATTGCAAGATAAGTACATTTCTGATTGAGTTTTCTAATCCTCTTGAAAAACAGACACCATCTAAGTACCTGGTTAAAAGGGCAGCAGCCAAGGTCTGGGCTGGAAGAGGGAGCAGGTCACACAGCAGAAGTTCCAGGACCCACTATAAGAGTAACTCAAATACAGACACCTGTGATATCCTGCATTATTCCCTTCACATAGCTGCAAGATTTCTCTGTATTTGAGACAAAATTATTTTAAAAGTTAGTTGGTAAATATACAGGAGAAAATATTCTCACACAGCGCGTGGGTTATCTGCAAGAGTGAAAAGGCTGAAAAAGTAAAGGTCTCTTGTATTTGGCTTTAATGTTCAGCAAGCATGGGCTCTGACAAACAGTGAAGGCAAATCCCATTGCAGCCATCAAAGCCTGTATTGCACTACTCGGGTAATTACTTGTAATTGACCATCCTCAATTAAATATGTTTTGGGGTCTATTTGAAACAGGTGGGAATACTGGCCTATGTAAGCAAACGTTAATTTGAGAGAAAATCTTCAAAGGCATTTCATCAGCACAGTTGGCTGAGGCTTTAATGAAGCCCATGACTGCTGGTCGATTCAAGGTGTCATTCAATCACAGTTAGCTGTGTCTGGCACTTTCCCTTCATGTTGTTACTAGCAAGATATATCTCAGAAAGATTTTTTTTTTTTGCTTTTTTTTTCCCCTTTCCTTAGGGGCTTCATTTCCAGCTGGAGCAGCAAACTGATCAGACTGACCACGCTGCTCAGGATCTCTCCAGCTGGCACAAGAGAAGCACTGCTGATTTTTGAAAGCCATCCCTATTGTGTAACCCTGAGCCAAAAAGCGTTTTCTACCAGTTGCTGAGCGCTTGCCACTCTTGATGTAAAATGTTCAAACAGCAAAGTTGATTAAAACTGGGAATTTGTTCTAATGTCTTCTTTCAAAACAATCCTTACTGTTGTAATGTTCATTTAAATCTCTGCTTTTGAGTAGTTAAGTGGGTTCTGCTAGGATGTTCCTTACAAGACTGTAGCAATAAGCTTTAGAGCAAGAAAGGGACCATTATAAACATTCTTCTCGAAATTCCTATGTCATAATGGCTAGAGAGACTCAATCCAATTATTTCCACATCAGACTTCTGCCCTGAGCTGCAGCTGGAGCCTTAAGGAACTCAAATGGCAGGATTTCAAGGAGGCCTCTGCCCTCCCCTCTTCTAGGCAGCCAAGCTATTTGCAAACACTTTCACACATTCTCCTGCCTGTGAGAAATGTAGGACAGATTACCACAAGCAGAATGTGTGAAAACGTTTTTAGAGAGCCCAGCTGCTGGCCTCTTTTTCTGTAGACAAAGAGTGGGAGTTCATTTAACCACTCCCCTGTTTTTCAGCCTGTAATCCCACTTTTCCTCACAAGGATCTTTCCCCTGTTTGGGGTGAAAATATTGCATGGCTCATGTCCCCCACCCAACCACGTGGTTCTTTCATTTCTCACCCCCATGTCTTCCCAGGATAGCATTGCTCATGTAGCATCCTTGCTGAGGCTCTGGCCGAACCATGATATGAGATGTACTACCCACTTCCAGCTCTGTCTGCTTTTAGAATCTTAATGATTGAATGCTTCTTGAAATATCAACGTTATCTGTAGTTACTCTATTATTAAGAAGTTAGAAATAGTACAGAATTATGTGTTTTCATGCTTGTAGTCAATACAAGTTAATTCCAATTGGGTGGATGTGAGGTGTTCTTAAACAGCAAAATGAGAAATTCTTCAGAAATGAGGGTCTATGAAAAATAAATCTGGCATGGAAAATAAAATGAAATCATTTTAAATGTGAAAGCTGTCTGTGTGAGACTAAGATACTGAAGGAACTGAACCTCCTTCTTCCTTTCATTTCCATTTTGCTTCTCATTCTTTGCAAGTATGATGCCTACAATATTGAAAGCAAACAAAGCATTTGAGAATTTTGCTCGATTTCTCCCAATGCAACCACACTGCATACTGACATTTTGAGGAAGTAATCTCTTCCCTATGTTTTCCAAATATTGTGACTACTTAATTGCACATAAACTGCAAAAGATGATATCTAAATGTCTTGATCAATGTGATTCCATTACTTATTACTCCTACCTACCATTTCCTGCAATTACCAAAATATAATAGGAATTTCTAAGCATTCTTTGCCACTGTGCCTATCACTATGATAAAGCAGAGTTAGGAGCAAAGGTTATAATATAAAAGAGTGTCAAATAACCACCGTGTAGCAGTGTGTGAGGAAAAATGGTGGGAGAGAGATACAAAAACAGAGAAGCTTTCCATTATCAGTAAGGCATTTTCATAAGCATAAAAGTTCACATTGAAGTCTGTGGGAAATATATGAAATGACAGATGAGATCAATTTTTGTAGAGAGGATTTTTAGAAAAGTGTTTGACAATGATGAACCACAGCAACTGCTCCCTGAAAAATGCATACAGGAAACGTTGATAGTGGCCAACTGAGTTCCAAGACTTCAGATTCAGAGAAACAGATTATATAGAGAGTCTGTGATGAAATTCAATCACAATGTCAGCACTAATTTCCCTTACCCTTGTATGCACGATGTGGTATTTCTGGCAATTGCCAATGTAGCACTAAATTTTCAGTTTTTCTGTGAAACCAGAACAGAATTAGAACAAAAAATTACTTCAGCATGGCCAGTTTTTCACCAAACGTCTGCTGAAAAGGGAGTCAATTTCCTTCCTTGCCACTTAAAAGCCCAATTACAGTATTGTGCATTCTATCATGTGATTACAAATTAAACACAATGCATCAAATGAACATACAGAAAATCCTATCTTCCTTTTTGTAGCAGACTATGATGGTCCACGGATATCCAAAACTTAATGATCTGCTGAGGATGGATGATAACTGGGCAGACATTACTTCTAAACCAAAGGTTAAAACAATATCAGAGGATAAGTATGTAAATATAAGCTACCATTGAAAATGTTTACATGAAACTAACTGCATTTCATATATTTATTTTTAAACACAAGAGAATTCTTGTTTCCTAAATAACTTTGGTAATATCTCACAGATTTCAAAAACAGAGACTTTGAAAAGAGATTTTGAAGGTCTGCAGATCTCTTCATTTAATCTTTCCTTTATTTTAGAATTAGATCCAACTTACTTGGTGTCTTAGGTAATGCTCCAAATGTTGGGTTTGCTAACAAAAATGTCTATAATAAAAGAAAAAAGTCAGAATGTTTATTCACTTTCTCCTTTCTCTTTTGTGCTTTGTGCCCCGTGGTTTCCTGTAACCAGCTACTGACATGGGCTGGAGGAGCAGATCATTTTCTCCAATGGGATGCACCCACCATGGCAAACTTTAGAGTGGGTGCCCTTCACCCATTACCCAAAATGCTATCTTCAAGCTTCTTATTAGCCGTGATCCCCAGGGGGAACCTCAAGGGGCAATGTGTAGAAGCAGGCTCACTCACACATAAACAGAATACAATTTTCTTTTATGTTAGCCTGCAGATTGCAAGCCACCTCTATAAAGAGCTCTCTGTGTCCTCACTTTGGCAGGATTCCTTGTCTCTCTGCACCAAAGCTGTATTCATATCAGTGTGTGGTCACTGTAAGAACAGTGCCTGCCCTTTTAGAATAGACAAAGGGAGTTAGCATACCAGATGCTGGCGCCCTGCTCAGGCTGTGCAGTGCTCTGCCCCACCAGCAGCCCCAGGGAATACCCAACCTAAGCACACATGAGCATGGCAACAGGGCCTAGTGGCCAGTCTTTGAATTCATGAATTCTCTCTACAGCTCATGTTCTTTCAAATGAACGAATGCAGCAATTAATACACAATGATCAAATCGTTATAACAGTGATGGTGATGAACGAGAAGAATGCTGATCTTGGAAAACAGCAGGCTACAGGGAAATTTGCAGTTCAGTATTAACTCTTGAGTCTGAACTCTGTAACTTATGCCCACCGTGTATTCTTTCTATTTACCTTTAAGGACCAGCCCCTGGGTGACAAGCACGATCCCAAGAGACAAAGGAAGAGCAGTAAGAACAAAAAGAACAAATGTACAGTATTAGACAGAATTTGTTACTCACTTGTTAACTTCCATATGTTAAACACTTGTTTTATATGATTATAGTGCTGAATATATTACTCATCTTTTAAAAACTAATTTAGTGTGCTGTTTAAATTACCTGCTACACCTGCTTGTTCAGATTACTATCTCTTTGAGGTGAGGATGTGTTCATGCTCTGCCAGACAGATTCTGTGGCACCTGGAACAAATGCATTATATTCAATTTTCTCCTTTCAGAAAATATATAATTTAGAGACAACCTGACACTGGACTAAAAAGGCACTGAACCCTTGAGTATCTAACCTTTAAGATGTTCTAAAATCTAAAGAATTACACAATCTCAAGCTATACAGCCACGCCTCCCTTTCATTCAAATGCACAGGAATGTGATAAAGAACTCCTAATGTTGTTTTAATGACTGGCTTCATGAATACTGCCAACTCTATTATTATTCAAGCTCTCATTAAGCAAGAGTTTAATTCTACCACCTTTACCTGTAATGATTATGCTATAAGATGATCCAGTCTGATCCAATAATCTTATATACCACTCAGCTCAAACTAGGGTAACAGTCAACTCAGTAACATTTTGACAAGAAATGATGCATTGCAATAAATGGCATGGCATTTTGCAGCCAATTTTCACAATGACATCAGGAAATCACTCTTGGTGTGTTAAGAAAAAGTTTGGATCACTCATCTCTGCACCAGAAACTTTCCTTTTTACATTCTCCATAGACCCTTGCAATTTCTCCAGCATTGTGAGCTTGTGAAATGGGACAACAGAGCATTGGCTGAAAGTATAAACCTGAGTTGGGTTTCTGAATTTAACCTCACAGGAGGAAATAAGTAAATCAACTAAAGTAGACAAATACTACAGCATCCAAACAAACAGAACTCCTCGTTTTGTCATTAGCAGTGTGATTTAATACTTTAATACCCAATGCAAAACCAGAAAGAACTACCCAGGCTGAAATTGCACATCCTGTTGATCTATACTTTCCAAACCCAACACAGTTGCTCCTTACCCCTGAAGTGCATTGCTTTATTTCTGTCAGCCTTTTAATTCTCATGAGCCACTGCAGCTTTCTGAGAAGAAAACTGCAAATATTCAGCCCTGACTTGCCTGACTTTGTCTCTGATCAGTTTAAACATACCTATGACATCAAAAGACTCCATCTGCATGGGCTTCACCTTCGTAATAATTAGCTTGCCATCAGGTTTGGCTTGCTGAAAAAAGCATTAATATTCTTGCATTCTACCACTGTTCTGTCCTTCCATTCTACCACCCATAGTATCAAAATGTGATTATCAATAGATCATCTCTCTAAGAGATCTCTGTCAATACCTACAATATCATTATTGGGCATCTAAAATGTATGGGACAGCTGTCATCTGAAATTTGGTCTCCGGGTACTCTGCAGCAACTGTGAGTTAAAACTAGCTGCAATGCTTGTGTTTTTCTGTAAGGGCACACCACTACCATCATATCTGTTCCTGAAAGTCAATACTTAAGCTTCATAAAAAAAGAGGTGCCTTGGGAAAAAGAAAATATTTGTCTGCTACAGAACTCTGACTTGTTTTATGCCTGACTGGTCTGTAATTTTGTAAGCATAACAATTAGATGCTTTTATTGCTTACAGCCACCCATTTCACATTGTAGATAATTAACAGTCTTGGTTCTTGCATTTTGCTGCAGTCTGGCACTTTCTTTATCAACATACAAAGCACTGCTGCTTTTCAGAAAGTACCTTCTCAGCACTGCGGCACTGAGCAAGGCTAAAGCAACTGGGAAGGACAGAGTTAAACAGGAAACATTTTGCAACAATTTAATAACCTGAGTGATTTTTGGCACTCAGAATATTACAGCATAAACCATTTCCTGCACTTATCTTGGGGTCAGATACACAGCTGTTAAGCTCATGCAGTGTCTGCTTCGCACACACTGGACATTCAGACTGCAATGCTTTCTTAAGCGAGGGAGCAGAGGCAACACGACCTTTTCTCACCTTGGTAAAAAGTCAGTTAAGCTCTGCATTCACACTAACCTGCAGAACTGGTAACTATTTTCAGTACTTGGCTCTACTTTGTTCTCAGCCACTCTTAAGGAATGGCGATGGCCCATGAAGCAGCTTCCTGGTAGCTTTCCCACTTGGGATGAAAGCTGAAAGCTTTGCTGGCAAGAACATGGCGAAGGGACAGGATCCGTATCAGCAAAATACTCTCAAACTGAATTGCTGTATGAGCGCAGAGCACACAGGACTCCCGCCAGAGGATCTTGCATGCGTTCTGCCGGGCTCCACCGCCACCTTGTGGCCATACCTGCAGGGCCGTGCGGGGTCCTGCAGCATTTTGTCTTTAATGAAAGCAGTTTGGGGTGGTTTCTTGTTTTTTGTTTGTTTGTTTTTGCTGTTATTTTTTTCTTTTTCCAACACGGAGACTGTCGTTTTGGGTAGCATGCCCTAACGGCACTTCAGCACTTGCCATGAACTGAATAGCTGGTGAGATCAGCATCGTAATTCCTCCTGTTGTATGACCTCAGCATCTGTATTTCATAATCAGTGTGACAGTTATCTCACAGTTTATTTTGCTAAGTTCAAGAAGCCTTTCATCTTCTGAAATCCTTAGCTGCTTGAAGCCCCTTTCCCCAGAGCATTATCTCATCTTACCAGCCAAGCCAGCCATTGGCTCTGCAGCTGCTAAATGTCCTCTCTGTGTGCAGGTTTTGCAAAGGTCATGTCCTAAAACAGCTCCTACATCTCTTATGAGCTAAGAGATATCCCTGAAATCACACATGAAAGAAAGATTTATAGGTACTCACTAAATGCTATTATGAAAAATGAAATGTACAAGCAAATCCCATGTGGCACGAAACCCTAAAACCCAATAATTTCCTAGTTGGTTTGGCTTAAACTGGTCACAAAATAAAAGGGCAATGGAACAATAATTTCCTCATAGTGCAAACGTGCTCCTGGGGATAGCACAGCACCTTCCTGTGCAGCAGTGCCTATTAAAAATCAATGCAGTAGAAATGCAAAGTCATGGCCTGAAGCAGTGATTGAACACCTGGTGGGAAGGCAGGGCTGACCCAGTGGAGCTCAGGTGCAAGCAATGAAACTGTGATCAGAAGTGATGCAGCCAGTATCCATCCCTTCCCAGACCTCATTTAAGGACTGTCAGTGGAAGCAAGGGTAGCTTGTTGGAGATCCCTGCCTGAGGCCTTGTAAAGGTGAGTAGCTTTATCTCTTTGTTTCTTCATTTGTGGTGCTGCATTTGGGTTTGCACTCATTTGCTACAGCCAAAGACTTTGCTACCCCGCTGCTATCACTGTAATCTCCATTACGTCATAGCATTCCAACCAGGTTAGATTTCTTTATAATTTTAACTTCACAGGAAATGTTGGTTATGGTAATTAAGTTACTCACATACTTTGTCCTTAAGATTTTACATGAAAGCACTTTAGAACTGTGATAATGTAGAGAAGACAGTAGGCAGAAAGCAATAAATGCTAGTGCCTTAGGAAAAAGAAAACAAAGCGCCTAAGTCACAACCAATGAGATCTGCAGTCCTCAGATTACAAGGAGGCTGAGGAGCTGAGACTTTACAGTCTAGGAGATGTTTAGGGCCTGTGGCTGTTTGTCTGAAAAACCTTCTAGAAGATGCTACAGGATTGCCAACACCCTGAGGTTGACCACATTCACCAATATCTAAGCCTTCCTAACAAAGTCTTAAATAGAATCACTGTGTGTTCATAGAGCACGTGAAATAAGAACTGACATAAAGTGTCATAAATCGTGGTCCGTTTGTCTGTTAGAATGTCAATGATGTTAAATGCTTTTTAAAGAGATCCGTGAGGGAGAAGAAAACCTGAAGTAATGTAAGAAAGTGTGGTTTAAAATAATAAATATCAGTAATAAAAATATTCAGAGTATGGAAAACCACATCAGAATTACACCACAGGGCACTGTTCTCATGCTAATTGGAATAGAAGTTAAGGGTGAATGAAAAGACATCAAAAGTCACAGCAGGAAACAGTCAACGTATTTCTGAGTAAAGCATTAAACTCTGTCCTCACTATGCACACACACACACACAAAAAAAAAAAAAAAGTGTTATAGGGATTTTTATGTCCTGGCTTATTATCTGACTCTTGAATAGACTAATTTCTATTTTACTCTTGGCTTGATCTGTTGTTTAATAGGGAAGAGCGGCAGATAATTAGCAGGTATTTGAGATCTAGGATTTCACTTCTCAGTGTGAAGAAAGCAGCACAATGACCACAGTTCTGTCTTCTCTAAAGCTGAACAGCTATGTGCATACTTCCTACTGTCTGAACTTTCTACTGTAAGCCCTTCAACATGAGCAGACTTCAACAGTTCTAGGTGCTTGTGTACTGCAGTCAGACTTGGTTATACTGATGTTTCTAACACACACTGAAGTAAATCAAGGCATGCTGTAGTGAGTACATCAGTGGAGTGCTTCTGGGGCAAGGTTAGTGTATGTCCCACAGCTTTTGGGAGGTGCTTACTGCTTTTGGGAGTAACTTACAAGAGGTGAGGTTATGGTTCAGCTCAGGTAACAAATGAATGGTGTCTTGTTGTAGCCAACTTACTGTAACCTTGAGAAAATGACAACCCAAATCTCTTTAATGTTTATGAGAACAAATATGCCCTTATGGGCTCCAGCTGACCTGTGAGTCTGTGCCCCCACTGTAGCTGTAGCTGATGCCTAACAGTAAGCTCACCCACCCCTGTGCTTCTCCAGAAGAGTGTACTTAATCCTATCTTGCACCAGTATTTCTATGCTGTTCTTCACTACTCTTCTTTCTTCTGCACCTTTGTCATGCTTAGCCAGACACAGCTCTACAGCTCTGCTGGGCAGTATGCAAAGACATCTTCTCTCAAGTAGCTAACAGTTCTTCAGAACCCTGAAGAATTTATTTTGGGATTCAAAACATGCTCACGTTACAGTTTGAACCCAAATAAGGCACTGACTTTACAGTCATTAGCCATAGGGAGGTCTGCCCCTGTCAGTACTGACGCAGACATCCAGCCGCGACTTCTGCTTAACTCAGGATTTTATGTCTGCCTTAAGTTCAGAGTATACTGAACACTAATATAGAAGGAAGATGCTCTTTCTGTGAGAAAAAGCTCTCACTGTAGTTTGCTATCTTGGTTTTGCTGGTTTGCTGTTATTGGATTCCTATTGCTTCATTTATCAGCTACATATTTGGCACTTGAATGGAAGTCACACAAGCATGTCAGGTTTGTGATTCCAGGCATGTCTAATTTTATTGGAACTCCACCTCTAAACCACAAAGTAAGATACAATAATTACTGAAAGTATTGCAAAATCATTTATTGTCTGGACCTGGCCTGTGAGCACCAGCCTCTGCTGTGCAGCTACAGAGGCAGCTGTTCTGGTTTACTCTGGCCAAGGAGCTCATCTTACATGCTCCGTTTCACAGAATCACAGAATTGTAGGGGTTGGAAGGGACCTCCAGAGATCATTGAGTCCAACCCCCCTGCCAAAGCAGGTTCCCTACACCAGGTAGGTTTTTTGGCAAGATGAAATGTTGTCACCACTTGCATAGTCCTACACCAACTATAAGTGAAGTTTACTCAGATGAGGAAAATAAAGGATGCGTTTAGTGATATGGATCTTGAAGCAGAGAAAATTAGGGGGTTGTTAAGACTATGCAGATCACTGACACAGGCTGCCCACAGAGGTGTTGGATGCTCTAACTCTGGAGGCACTTGAGGTCAGGCTGGATGGGGCTCTGAGCATCTGATGGAGCTGTAGCTGTCCCTGCCTGTTGCAGGGGAGTTGGGTTAGATGGCTTTTAAGGGTCCCTTCCAACTTTGAATCTCAGTTTTCCTCCTCCAGAGGGGTTCATTTTCTTTCTTTTTTTTTTTTTCTTTTTCCTGTCAGAATACTGGTGTTGAGTCTGTTAAAGTCCCCAGGAGCAAACTGGGATATTCATGGGAAAGGCAAAGCAAATGCTTGCTATAAAATTAATGTAGGCTGGGGCAGTAAGTAGAAGTGAGAAGATACAGCTGGCAGTTTCCTAGGGTAATGTACGATTAATAGAACTTAAGATGATGCAAAAAATTCACAGCTACAAATTTAAATTTTATGCATATACATATACTAAAAAAATTCAGCATTTGTTATACAATTCTTCTGCCTGAAGCTGGCAGCAATGACCGTGGCTGGGTTCCTATAAACAGGGCTTCCTCTAAAAATCAACAAGCACCGGGGCTTAAACCTCAACCGAGAAATCCCAGCAGAAGAAATATTTATTTTAGCGATTGCTGCAGGCGGTACTGCTTATTAGAAGCCCTTAGCCTGCTGTAAACCATGGACGGCTAAATTAAGATGGCACAGTGCCGTCCTGCCTTAGCGGTCCGTGCTCTACAGGGCATTAGAGGGAAAGCGGCAACTTCTGCCGAGGCAGCGGCTCCCGCAACCGCGGCGATGATCGCTGCGTAGCTGCCACAGGACGGCGGTGCGACCCGCAGCCCCGCGGGGCAGGGCAGGACCCGACCGGGTGCTCCGCCAGGCGGCGCTGTGGTGCCCGTTCGGCGGCGGCCGCGTGCCGGGCGAGGCGGGGCGTCCTGCCGGCTCTCGGCCGAAAGGGGCGAAGCCTGCGGGCGGCGCGGCGGGGCGATGGATCCCCTGTGGAGGGCCGTTCTCTCGGAGAGCCTCCTCGGTAGGTGGCGGCCGGGCCGGGGGGCGGCTAACGGCTCCTCGGAGATGGGGGGGACGGCGCCGTCTCGGGAGCAGCCGGCTCCCGTCGCGTGCCCCAAGAGAGAAGACGCGGCGATCGCGGCACCGGGGCCGTCGAGCCCTCGCCCCGAGGTCCGGAGCGGCAGCGCTGAGCGGTCAGCAGAGCTCCGCGCCTGTGGCCGGCAGCGGGCTCGGGCTCGGCGCGCCTCTTACAAAGAGTACAGAAAGTCGCAGCGCCGTGCCGCGAGCCTCTGCGTGCGGAGCCAACGAGCCCTCAGGCTGGGGGTCAGTGCCCAACCTGTGCCCGGAGCGAGGTGTGTCACAGCGCTCGTCGTCTCCGGCCCGGCACTGAGGAGCCCCGGATCGTAGCGGGTTGCTCACTGGGGTGTTTGTTCCTTCTGCGAGCTGACCCTTCCCTGGGCTGGGCGACCCTCACTCGGGGCCGAAGCAGCGGCTGCTGTCGTCACACGGGAGAAGAGGTGTTTTCTTATCCTGTTTCGTGGGAAGATGTGTTCTTTTAACTTGAAATGGCAAATACTTCTGTAAAGAAATGCTTTCTTTGAAGGTAACTACAGCCTGCTGTTACCCGAATTACTTTCAAAATTACTTATGGTACCATACATAGTATGCTATAAAACCATACTATGTGTGATATGTATTTATTTTTCTTCTCTTTTAGGCTACATTTCTTGGTCTCTGTACCATGCCCTGCCACCGATGATTTATTACTTCCCTCTGCAGACACTGGCACTTACTGGTTTAGAAGTTTTTGCAGTTGCCTTCTTGTCTCCAATATTCCTGGTAATTGGTCCTTGTTGGAGGCTGGCTAACAATAAGTACATCCTTGCTCTTCTGAGGTTGACTGTGGTTGGTAAGCATGCACTGCTGTGAGTTACAGATTTCCTCCACCCCCCCCCCCATGTTCTTATCAAAGCATAAGAATAAACACTGTGAATTTCCTCAAGACTCCAATGATTGTGGAATGATGTAGGAATAAGAAGTTCTTCCTCTCAAACTCATGCATTATTTTTCTCTTGAGTATGTTCAAAGGAATATTCTTTGCATCCATTGTGGTAGTTTTTAGGTTAGTACTGCATAATTAAATGCAATCTCATTTCACCCTCTATTTTTAGAAGCTTTTAAATTAGTGCAAATGCCCAATAGCAAAAAGGTTTTCAGTATTGCACAGAAATCAGTAAAGCAAGTGTTTTTTTTTCTATAGCATTTCTTCGTGTCTAACAACAGATAAATTTGGGGGTAGTATTAACCTAATCTGCCACAAATTAAGTGTTCTTCTTAGTAGATCTACTTTTGAAATTCTGAAATGACTTTTTTCTTCATTATGTGTATCTGTATGCATGCATTGTATTGCTGGGTTATAGGCTCACCCTGGGTGAGAAGTGACTCACGTTCTGTTGCACAAGAAAAGGGTTTGACCATAAATTCAGAATAGAATTTCTCACTACCCATCCCACGTGTTCTGCCCTAAGCCAGGACGTGCTGGATTCCCTTGCATTCTTCAGCAAACCAGTGCAAGTCTTACTTCTTGTTGATTTTCTAGAAGTTTGCCGGGAGGCAGGGCTGTTACTGATGAGTTTGCAGCACCTGTATGAGGTCAGAGGAGATGAGGGTATCCATCCTGCACAGGGGGAGAGTGCTGCTGATAGGTGGCTTCCTGTCTCTTGCTTGCAGTTCCTAGCTCCTTATTTATCAGTTTAGGATGATAACCAGGGAATCACTTTCCTCTTTTTCTTGGTAGAGAACAGAAAAGGAAGATCTTATTTACTCTGTTTGCAGTGCTTTCTTTTTTTTTAAGATTCCTTGTTTTTTACCTTTAGAACTGAACCCAGCTTATTGGTGTCATGACTTCACAGGAAGTGGAGTTCTTCTATTTTTCTGCTCTTTCTGTACCATCATTTCTAATACCTTTTAATAAGCTTTTCAGTGAGTGGAGTGTTGCACTTCACCTTTCTGCAGCACTCCTCAGTGCATTGCTTTCTACAAGATTTGCTTTTAGAGTGAGCAAGCTCACTCTAAATGAGCTTGCATTTCAAACTGCACTCTGTGTTCCTTCCGATATCACAGTAATACACAATTTGCTGTGTTTATTGAAGATTAGTCATTTGGATCATCTTGTTGCATTTACTAGCTCACTTTGCCAGAAGAGGTGGAAACTGCTGAAGTTTGTGTAGTTCTTTATCTGCTAAATAAAAAGAGCGATGGTGGGCTTGTTGTGCTTTGTGAAGTCTCTTGGTTTATACTTGTTTACTCACCACAATCATGGAGGTGTTAACTGAATGAAAAGCCAGCACCTTCAGTAATAAAGTGGGAAAGGATGTGTTAATGAAGATGCTCACGGGAGGGCTCCAGAGCTTGAGGAGGCTGAGGCTGTAAGCATCCTCAGACAGGGTATCCTGAGCACTGCTGTACATAGGTGAGGCCTCCCCTTCATTCCTACCTAGGTTATCAGTGATTGTGTCTGCTGCTAGTTTCACCTTCCAAACGCTCCTAATTTTGTATCCCCTTGGCTGCTGTACACTATGTTCTCTGCCAGTTCTGATGTACTGTATTCACCTTTCAGTACTCTTCAGCAAACATCCACGTTTGGGAAAGATGTGAAAGGACATTGCTCGCCTTCTTTGGTCCTAGCAAAGAGTTTGGCATCAAGTGGTGATTCTCACTCTTGCCTCCCAAGGTCCTCAAACACCTTTAAGTTACCAAATACACTTGCACAGGCAGCTCTGGGGTTTAGGAATATCTGCATCAATTCTTTTACTTGGTTTTCATCACTTGTATTTTAAATATTTCAGTCCTACCATAATGTGCCTCTTTCTCTCTTGTCCCTCCCCTCATTTTTTGCCTTCTTTCCATCTTCATGGCTAGGCACTTCTTGCTTCTTTCTCTTTGAATCTTTTTTTATCATCTCGGAAAGACCCTGTGCTTGCTGCAGCCTATTCCACTGGAAATAGCCAGCCTTTAATTTCACAGTGTTTAATTAATAAATAAATTTGGGAAGCTATTCATGCTTAGCTGAACTCAGAATATTTAGAACTTCTCAAAATTTGTTTTTTTTTATTATTTATGAAAAAAAAAAACACCTTCCCTTCTCCTTCATTATTGTCACTTGCCTTTTTTTTTTTTTTTGTCCTGCCAGGAAGCTTTATTTTCTCTGAAGCTTTTGTTTTGATTTCCATATCCTTTCATGCTACTTTGTGTTCTCTTTAAAAAAAAAAAAAACAACAAACCAGCAAACAACCCTTCTGGCAGTGCACTTGTGAGGCTTTGTCTTCAGACAACGCATACAGTAGATTTACATGTTTGGTTAGATATTTACATTTTGGGTGTATTTGCTCAGCAGCCAAAGGTGTGTCTAATGTAAACAGGCAAACCCACGCTAACTCTAACCTGGCTGGCACAAATGATGAAAGTGAGAAATCTGTGTGTGTTGTATGTGCAACCTGTGCTAAAGTCCGTGCACAAACATCATTCACTACACTCCGTGATTTCATTTTGCTATCTTTGTGCCTTTTGCTGTAAGCAAAATGGGCAAATGGGCAGTGCCAGGATCAGCAATTCCATTTCTACCCTTCCTTGCTTAATATCTTTTCAACTTTAACTCATACTGACTTAGCAAAGGGCTGCCAGCAAGCAGTGCTTCTTCTCCCTGTTTGTCCCTAGTGCTGGGTCACAATTTGCCATGCAGACTGAAGTTACATGAAAGCATGTGACTGACCCCACTTGAACAGAAAACCTGCTGTTTGAAACTGCTTATAAAAATGAGATTTCTGTGCCTTGAGAAATGGAAGACGCACGCAGTGTCTCTTCCGGTAAGTGGGGGAGTTACAGTTTTCAGTAACAAGATGGAGCAGGCTGTTGGTGACTCTGGAGGAAGATGCTGGGCCAAAGCAGGTCTTGTTCGCACCAATTGCCTTCTAATCCTTGTGCAAAGCATTGTGACTGCTTTTTTTTTCTTTAAAAAAAAAAAAAAAAGATGGATCTCAATTTTTATGATTTTGATTCAGCCAAGTGCACAGTTCTGAAATGTCTGTATGCTTAGATACTTTATTTATATTTTATTTATGGAATCAATAACCATAAGTGTGTAAACTAAGGCAATTGCTGCAATCTTGGGTAACGTCTTCATGTTTTATTCCTTTTTTTTTCCTGAAGAGGCTAACTGTGGCAATATCATATATCCCCAGTCCCTGTCCAAACCTTTTTAGCTTATTAAAAAATGCATAGTGTTGTGTTTGCAGATGAATGGCATAGCCATTGGAATTACAGATAAGATTGAGCTATTGCACAGGAAATCCTCATTACCAGTTCCCTGTTGCCCACTAAAGCAACCTCTGCGTGTGTTTGTTTGTAGGGAGCTTAGCATCATACCAGGCTCCAAATGCTTCCATTAGACTGTTCATCTTGGCTGCTGGTGTTTCTTCCTCATTGCTGGTTCAAACAGTAACATGGTGGTCAGGAAACAGTTTGCAAAGGTATTTTTTTTTTTTATACTGATGGAATTATGAAAGATGTCTGTCTATCTTAAAATATATATTTATGGTTTTGTTTTCTGAGGGAGAAAACAAGATTGTTTTTTTTTTTTTTTTTTCCCCCTTTTCAAATGTGTCAGTGATCTAAAAATGATTCTTGCAGGTTCATCAGGATATGGGGCTTCATTCTAGGCAAGATGATGCTCCTCGTCCTTCGAATCTGGTATACATCACTGAACCCAGTGTGGAGCTCACGAGCTGCCAATACTGTCATGCTGACAATTGGTTTTGTAGCAGCAGTGGAGCGAATTTATTCAGGTAAACACATTATAACAAAGAAAGCAGTTATGAAGGTGTCCTAAGGTGTACCTGTCTATGTATAAGTATTACAGACTTTACAAACCATGGGATATTTCATTTTCTCAAAACAAGACAGAATCTGTGTTTCAAACCCTGCAAGCTGTAGTAAGTTAGACATGCCAACTAATTGCAGCATCAATAATGCAGCAGTGAAATAAAGAAATAACATATGTCATTAAAACCAGAATGGATTATCCTTCCCGCAGCAGAAAACATCTGTGGTGTTACTGTTATTTTCCTAATTCCATCTGCTCTTTCAGTTCTTTCCATCAGTACAAATTTTTTGACAGAGAAGGGAAATGAGATAAAGCTAAGGAACAGCTGATGTGGCAAAGCAGACAAAAAGAGTTGGAATAACGGGCAAATTGTGTTAGTCAAAATTCATACAAGTTGCTGCAGCATCTGGGTGGAGTGCATGGCAGTTGGTGCTGGCAAGTGGTAATCATGCTTTAGAAGTGTGAAGGGAGTATCACCAAAGACAATGAGGCTGGTTTGGTTAGTTAGGGCAGCTCATGTGAAATCCTGAGAAGTTCCTTCCTTCTCAGTATAACATGAATGAATTAATTGAAAGATAAAACCTTGTCTATGTGTACGTGGGTATAAGTTGGCACTGTGTGTTTGTGTTGTGTTTTCTGACTTAAGCTAAGCCTTGACTTTCATAATAATTTAAAAGGGAATCTACTGTGGGAAATGAGAAATGGAGTCTACTTTCCTCCTATGTGACAAAGCAATGTGTCAATGCAATTAAAGGCACTCCCTTCTCCTCAAATAAGTGAGGAAAAAGGAGAAGAGAAGGAAGAGTTTTTCTGGCTTCTTTGGAAGTGTCAGGTTGTGTTCTTATCAGAGTTTAGAGTTTCAGAGAACAGAATCCTCTGAACAAATTCCAATAACTTTTCTGCTGATTTTCAAAGCCTCTTCAATATTTTACATTCCAATAAGATGAAGAATAATCATATGGGCAGATTGCCATTTTTGTACGTTTAAGACCAATGGCTTTTCCTGGTAGACCTAGGAATCTTACTAGAGATTTTTGTCTTATCAGTTTTCATGAGCAATCAAACAAGTTAGCTTTTGTGGCTGTTTAACTTGTTCTGGTAGCTTTGTAATCTTGGCTGTTTATTAAGAATCCTTTTTGTTCCTGTTTGACACGTTGCTCCGTTATATTCCTATTCTTATTCTAGTTGAAGGCGAGAGGAAGCGAAGAGCAAACACTACTGGTAACACAGTTAAGGAGACAGTCTCACAGCCTAATTGGCTTTTGTCAGGAGTTGCTTTTGGCAGCCTCATGTTCCTCACCGTTTGGATATTTGGGGAGGTCTCGCTAATTTCTAGATGGGCAGTAAGTGGGCACCCACATACAGGTCCAGATCCTAATCCGTATGGGTAAGTGCCTGTGGTTGGTTGGTTTGTTATTCTGTTTTGTTCAAATAATTGAAAACAATAATCAAAAACCAGTGTCACCGTGAAAATTGAAACGTTTGTTCAACTTCACTTATTTTTTCCAAAAGGAAGGGAACAGACATGTTACATTACTTAGTGTGTTCTTGGACGGAGCTTGGTTACTAGAAAGAGGCTGATGGTATGAATGTTTGTGTAGAATAAATTGGGTGCAAGATACTTCTCACAGAGAGCTTAAGAATAGGGGTCAAGTAGTGCTGACTTGTTTTCTCATATTTCCAAGCACTGCATCTGCAAAAATAAATCCTATTTTTTTTTTCTGTTAAAAAATGATCTTTATGTCTGTAATAATAACACCTGATCAGCCAGACTGCAAAATTACTTTAAAATTAGGACTGAAGTTGAAGTGCTTGTGAATGAGATGCATCTATAAAAGACAGTAAATGAATCTAGCAGTTGATTTCATCAAGAAGGTAATAAGAAATTGTGTACTTTGGAAACTGCTTGCTTTTCTTCCCTCTTTTATTATTAAACATCTATGTGCAATATTACAGGATATGCTTCTGTATAAATTTTAGGTGTTAAGAACTTAGTTGAGCAACTGACAGCATAAGACTAAGTTCCAAAATCTAGAGAGTGGATTAGTTACTGATAGCCACTTATGTGTAGCCGTAGGTGAGTTAGTTAATAATTTAGAATTAGCACTTAGAGTTACTCAAGATTGTTAGCAGTTTTAGATGCTACTCAGTCCCTATTTAATTTCATTGAATCATGCAATATCCTGAGTGGGAAGGAACCTGCAAGGATCACTGAGCCTGGCTCCAAATGGGGACCACCTAAAATTCAGGCCCTATGTCTGAAAGTGTTGTTCAAATGCTGCTTGAACTCCTTCAGGCTTGGTGCTGTGCCCACTGCCCTGGGGAGCCTCTCTGAAGTGACCAGAATCCTTCTTTTTAGGATGGCTTCAGTGGCAGGCTTGTGCTGCTGAATGCAGCTCATTTTATACACTGTGTTGAATAGCTGTTATTTGCAGCTGGATCTTGGTTGTTTTTTACATTGGGTAAAGGAGAGAGTGTAGCAGGGGGTGAAACAAAGATACTTTACACTGAAGTCAAACACTCTTTAAAATAAAAGGATTATAAAATACTACCAACCACCCCTACTTCTATGTCTAAAAGTTTATTTCTGAATGCCAGATGTTTATAAAATAAAGTTAAAGTAATGTATGATTTCTTCTTCCATTTTTCTTTTTTCTTATTAGTGGTACAGTTCTGTTGGGTCTGGCTCATGGACTGATGCTTTCGTTTTGGAGTTGGTCCTCTGTTGCCAGTTTTGCCTGGTTTCTTATAGGTAGGAGCAAGTCTGGAGCAGAATTTTTGTTTTTATTACCTTTAGTCATGCCTTTGGATCCGACTTCCCATATGAGAAAAGTGAATTGTTAATCAGAGCTACTTTATCACTGGCTGCAGCATGTGCATATCTAACCAGTTGACTAAGGGTTACTGGCCAAATCTCCAAGTAATTGCAGAGCAGCACTGTTCTCTTAAGAATCCCTTGTTGAAGTTCTGTTCCTGTGAGCAGCATTTCTGTTCTCATCATCTGTATTGTGCAAGGCTACAGCTAGAGTTATGAGGCTGAGGTGACACAAGCCCTTGGATTCTGCAGGAGGCACAGTAACTTGTAATGTGATGAGAAGTTCACCTAGAGGCAAGGTTATGGTTTGCTTCCTTAGTTGCCAAGATTTCTTGGCAATAAAATAATAAGAAAGCAAAAGCAGTTCTGCTGAGGCAATGTGTTTGTGAATCAGTCTGTGTACAGTGAGTCTGGTGGGAAAAGGGGTCTGAGTGCTGGATCTGCACATCCATTTTCAGAGAGAAATTATAGATGTGCCATAAAAGCCATGGAGCAAGCCATAGAGGAGACAAATATTGTTCTGTAATTTTCTCATAGGAGGTGTTTTTTCCATACTTTCTCAGCATGGATAGGTGCAGCTTGGTTTAGGCTGTAGGTGCATCTAAGAGAAATTGACTGGCATAAATGCTGTTTAAAAAACAAAAACAAAACTGCTTCTTTTTGGTCTTTGCTAGCTGCTTGTGGATCGTTTTTATCAGGAAAGCAGCACTTTCCACAAATGTTTAATAATTGGGACCTCAAAATATGGAAACCAAAGGACATGCACACTGTTCTGCTTTTTTCTTACCTTCTCTTTTGAAGCATTGAGGAGCCAATGCTTTCAAGTTACTCTTCACAATTGTGAAGACAGGAAATTTTACGTGAACTGAGTTACTCCTAGAACTGCTTCTCTTCAGAAGCCAAAATAAAATAACAAATACCAGGACGGTCTCAGTAAAAGCACAAGAGTTGGCAATGCTCAAACTGTCATTTGCCCTAATAATTAACCTCTTGGTGCAGGTGTTAGTTTTAAGAAATGTGTGTTCGGACTGTAATGTATGAGATTTGATTTTTTTTGATGTAAGCACATCAAAGTTGATAAGCATTATATAACAAGCAGAGCTATAAGCATCTTAAACTACATAATCTATTATTATGCATAAACTGCATAGTAACTGTTGTGCTGGAAAAGCTTTGCGTAAGAAAGGCAGTTTGGATTTGGCTCTTTAGATTGTCTCTCTGCAGTCTTTTTGCTGCACTCCTTCAAGTCAATAAGCAACCTGTAAGAGAATGAGATGTTGAGAAAACTAGACAGTAACCATCCTTCTAGTGGTACCATGACTGCAAAGCACAGTTACATTTCCCAGGACTCTTTTTCTTTCTTCCTGGTGGAGAATGTTCTAAAGAAGAGGGCAGATAACAGCTGACTGTGACTGACTTGTTTTTTTTCTGTCTCTTCACAGGCATAGCATCTTCAGCTGGTCTCCTTTACTTACACACCTGGAGTGCTGCTGTGGCAGGCAACATTCTTGCTGTCTTTACTATGTGTGTGTGGCCTCAGCTGGCTGGGCGCTTTGTTGGCTGTCTGCATCCCGGAAAAGCCATGAGTACAGCCATGTTCACCTATGTTCTTGAATTATTCTTCTGTGTGTGGTGTACAGCTTATAAATTTGTACCTGGAGGAGTTTATGCTAGAGAAAGCTCCCATCTTCTTTTAGGTACATGTATGACTGTGAACAAAGATTAATATGCTTGTTTCAGCCTCAGTCAGATTTTTAAAATATACATAATGTATAGGGTTTCTTTTTTTTTTCCAAATGCTCTGTGATAAGAGTTCCTATGAGAAAGTTAGTGGAATATGGAAAAAATCTACTTGTACCTTTACTGTCAGACATACTTTAAAATGTGGGCAGAAAATGGAATGTAGTAGAGAGAAAATGAAAAGGTGGATAAATAAGCCTGATAAATAAGTACATGAGAAAGAAAGCTGTTAATCAGGCATCCCAAAAATATGGTTGCACTGCTATCCAGGGTATGAGTGCATCTGTGTGCCAGCTATCTTTGATAGTGTTTTGGTATCTCAGGTAATAATGTGCTTGCTGGGAACTTGGTATAGGAAGGCTATTAAGTCTTTCAGGGACTGTAATGTAATTCAACACATTATTTAGTTCTGCTCCGAGGACCAAAGTGCAGCATCCTGCTCATCTAGCTAGTCTGCACTTGAGACCTGAGCTTCATTTCCACATAATTGTACCTTACATTTTGTGGACATACCAGCATGTTTGGAGGAATGTTGATAAGCCTGCAGTGTCAGAAATATGCGTACAGAAGAGGGATGGGAGAAGAAAAGAAATTGTCAGATATTTGCCAATGAGGAAGAATTGAGGTGAGCAAATATAAAGGGTTTAGCAAAATGATCCATTGATAGGTGAGGAGGTGGAAATGAAACCAGCCCTTTCTAGTTTTGTCTCTGAAATAATTTTCTTAGTAGGTATTAATGTGTTTCAATAGTATATTTCACTAATAACACTTAAGGAGTGCTAAGCATTAACTTGGGCTAATTGTGTGGTGCATATGAAAATGTGACACATTATCCTATATTGTCCTTCAAAAGGATTAATGAATGCCATGCTTGACTTGTTGCTTCAGTGGTTTCAAATTTCAGAAATGCCTTTCAGCCACTTTCCTCCAGTCTAGTTTCTTAGTTTGTATACAGAGCTTTACATATTTCAGCAATCACTCAGGATTTTGCTTTGTTATATTTTGAGGAGGGTTACATTATATTTACTGTAGTTTGTTCTGTAAGCAATCCAGTGGACCTCCAGAAATTGTTACCCCAGTACATTTAATTTTATTTTTTGGAGTTATTGGAAGAAAGCACATGGTGGGGAAGTATTAAATGCTTTTTTTGGATAATGCTTTGAGAAAAGAAAAGCTATTATATAGAATCCCTCTCTATCACTTCCTTTGATATACTCTTGTGATTGATTCACCCGGCAGGATCACTGAATAGAAACACAGAGCTGATCATAACTTTCTCTCTGGCAAAAACAAAGTTGTGAACTTAACCTGTGTCAGGTGATAGCAGGTGATGTGAAAATGCAATTCTTGGCTTTCTGATGCCATTCCATTGCTTATCAAAGACGTACAAGTTATATTATGAGGCTATGTATTTATTGCTGTGCTTCCTTTACAGCCTGGCTTTCTGGCAAACTACTTTTTTTAATTCTGGTTTCTTTCAGGTGCAAGTGCTATTTCTTGCTTTCTCCTCCTGTCCAATATCCTGCCTTTCTCTTGCCGTGTTTTGGGTAGGGAACAGCACTGGGGGAAGTGACAATGAAAGTAAGATCATTATATTCAAAACTTCTGTGCTACTTCACTGTGATGTAACATAATGCTAGGGGGTCAAATCTCTGGTCGCCCATCAATTTTAATGGCTTTGAAGTATGCTCCCTTTGAGAAGGGTTTTGTGTGTACCCACTTCTGTATTACACTACACCCATCTTTGTTTGCCAACTTTTACACCTAATGTAGCATGTAGGACCCATAAGAAAATTATGAGTAACAGTTATTTTATCTTTAGCTATAACTGTGAAATAAAAATGAATTCTGCAGTTAATTAACTACGACACAAAGATATTGAAGACGTGCTTCCACCAGCAGAACTCTTACCCTGTTCATTACGCTCCCACATTTTCTTTGCAGATAATGGGACACTAAAGCTCCTAAGGGATGAGATAAGAGCTTGTTATTTTAATCTGCAGTACCTATCCAAAGGAAAACATATTGCAGCAGTTACTTCTCATCGTGCTGCAGTCTGCTTACACTGTTTATGGATTATTGTTGAGCAATTGCTCTTGGAGTTCCTATATAGAAACATGTTAATTGTATCTTGGTGACGAAGCACTTCATTTGCAGTTTAACAGACATCTAAAATCAGCAGTGTAATTTTTCATCAAGCTCGTATGTTAAGAATCTATAACATGTAATGTAACTTAATTGTTCTTGTTCAGGTTAATTCTGGTAAGCTTTGATAGCACTGAGCTGATGTGAGAGTTGTAGCTGTCACTGGGAGCCTGGAAGTATTTAGCATACAGAATCCACCCTGTACAAGCCTTTTTGACCCTACAACGGTACTGCAGTGCTACAAAGGTCAATCTTGGCTTGAGTGTGCTTGGGGAGCTATGGAAGTAGGTGTTAGGATACACAGAAGTGGAGAGGTCTGTTGAAATGGCTTTGCTCCAGATCAAAGGATTAAAATCCTTTGATTTTGTTCATCCCTGTTTGTTCATTGTTTTATGTTGTTCATCCCTGCTGATTCATGAACAGAGGAAGGGGAAATGTGGCTTTGAACAAGTATTTCATTGACTGATAGAATGTTCCACAGTGGTACCCACCAGTACCAGCTGAGTTAAAATATCTGTGTTTCCATAGTGAATAATGAGACAGGCTCTGAAGCTTGTAGTTTGCACCCAGTGCAGTCTAATGCTGGGGACCAAAATGTTACCTGGTGATGTTGTGATCTTGGTGGGTAGCAAGGGAAGAACAAGAACAGTTCTGAGCTGCATCAGTGTCAGCAGCCCCCCTTGCTCTCCTCCTGAAAAACCCCAAAATGGTCTGTGTTTTGGAGCTCACTGTAGTGAAGACAGAGTTCATGATATGAAAGGGGCTTTGGCTAGGTATTTTTGTTAACTTAGAACAGACTTAAAGCTATCAGCAGGCTTAATAGGTTTGCAGCATGCTGTCTGTCTCTCAGGTCCCATTTGTTTGTTCATCCCTCTGATTCGCATGTATTAAAGCTTAGGTGCAACTTATTTGAAAAAATACCCAACAAATATTATAGTTTTGAGCTTCACAATCTTTTTGTCATTATTTTTCTGTGGAAAGTGTATTCAGGGTTCAAATAATCTTTTGGCTTTGAATTCTAAATGCAGTACTACTGTTTGGAAATAATTATTTTGAAATACTTATCAGTGTCGTGCTTAATGTCACAAACTGATTTTAAAGGGAGCAATGTCTGTGTCATCAATGTAAATTAAAACTATTACTGCTTTGCAGTATGCCTACAAGACCTTGCAGGCAGTTAAGGTGACTACTCTCACAGTGATAAGTAGGATAGTCTCCTTTAATTAATCTCATGTTGCCTGCATCACTGCATTTGCTATGGCATTTATCTGTTTGTGCTCTGACTGAATTGTCTTTGCTGTTGGATTTGTAAGCTTGAATGTTGCACAGTAGCTGGAAGTTTACTAATGATGCATTTATGAGCAATGTTTAATAAGTTAGAGCTCTACAAAAAAGCTAATAAACTGTTTTTACAGGGTTTATTATGTTATGCATTGGGCTAGACTTTCTAACAGGATCCAAGAAAGATCTGAACTCCATCTTTGAAGTGAAAAGCAACCAAAAGTCATTTTTTAAGATGAGTACAAAATACATTAAACTACGTAAGTATAATTTTACTTCATTTCTTCTATGACTGTAAGATGCTTTCTGAGGACAAAGCATAATGTAGTGCAATGTTTTGCTCAGATGTTTCAGAAGTGTTTTTTGGTGCTAGTTCTAGAGCCAGGCCTGTAGTTGGTATTGCCAGTATTGCCCTAGCTCCTGTTTTGATTAAGGTATACACTAACGTAGAAGCTGATTCACTATGATCATGGTGGTGAGAGAGGCTATGCTACCTCTTAGAATATATTAAATGATGACCAAATGGGGACAAAAGAAAATGTAAACAAGGATTTGGTATCATTTGTGGTTTCATTTTGGTACAAGAGAAGGAGGCCTCTATGTATTTAATTGCATGTAATTATTTTCATGCAAGCTTTCTGGAAAAAAATTTATGGAAGATTTATACAAATTTTATTGTGGAAGATGATGTCAGAAGAAAGAATGTACTCCTAATGTTAGCAAACGTTAAGCAACTTCATAAGATGCAAAGATGCTTACAGGATCAGATGAGAGATTATACAAGTCTGAGTACAATGAGGAAGGACTTGCAATTGATTACCAAAGTCATTGTAGATTGTGGATGCCACTGTATAAATAAAATAACCACAGAGGGATTTGATAATCAAATTACAATGTGCCAAACCCTGACAACTTGTAAGTGTTCATTGTGGATATGTGGGGGGCTATGTGAGCTCTGAATTTGCATTCTGTGAAGTTGCAGTACTTGTCCAAGCACCTGTCAGTGTGTGCACTTAAACAAGGACTACTCTGAAAGTCAGGCAGGGATCACATCTTTTTCTCATCTGGAGACTTGAGAAGTAAACTAAGTTTTCTTCCACACATTATGTTAATACAAAATAAAGATTGCATGCTACAAATGTGTATCTGGAGCGTGGAGAGGAAGTTTATGTGATGTTTACTTATGTGTTGTAATGTATTCTTCTTCAGTAAGTATATTTTTTTACATGAATATTACAAGGAGTGTTGGTGTATGTGTCTGCTCAGCCTGTTTTCTTTTGGAGAATGGGAGTGTATCTGTATGCATACAGATATTAAACACACTGCTTTGAAATTGTGTTATTTCTGGCAAATGTGGCAATATAAATACGTCAATTCCCCATTGTATGTGTAGCAGACCTTAGAATGACAGTATACCCAATTCTGTTTAACTGCAGTAGCATTATTTCCTGCTTTAAAAACAGCTTTTCTGTGTTTCTGTTTCAAGTATTGTGGCTGTTTGTTGGTGTTGGTTTGCTAGGATTGGGTCTACGTTATAGGACTTATGAGAAGAAGTTGGGCCGAGGGGTGAGTAGTGTGTGTATGAAAGCGGTCATTTTCAAATATACAGTGAAATGTGTAGCTGATAACTCAGACTTAAGTCTTTATATCAGTACATATATAAATCTGTGACTTGATTACTCCTCTAAATTTAAACTTCTGATGCAAATGGTTGCAATTATGACTTAAACTTGCTTTCTTTTTTCTTTGATCCTGACATAGCCATCTGAAACTTGCTCTTGACATGTTTCTCTGGTCGGTGAATTTTGTCCTAGGGAGAACACTGATGGCAAAAGCAGGAAAAGATACAGAAAATATTGAGTACTGAGTAGAAAGTATGTGTGTGCATATGCATATACAGTTGGCTTTCTTTTTAGAACTTGTTGAGACGTGTAGTACAGAAAATAGCTAGTTACTCTTAGAAAGATAAAAAATATTCTTTGTCTTTTTCATATTCATGTATTTACTATAATTGTTGCAAATTCATTTGAACTACAGTGACTTTTTGCCTCCAGATAATACTGCTGATTCTTCCAAAAATACCTAAAGGCTTTGTGATTCTGAAAGCTTTCTTAGGAAAACATACTGGTTAAATTATTTCCACTGGGTGTCTCTTACAGCACTGTGTATCTGATGTTGAATGCAAAGGTATAGTATGTAGAATGTGACTCTTTTTCTATCTTGTTTTTGAGGTTCCAAAAAGAGATTTCTCTGCTATGATCTGGCCTTTTAGGTTTGCATATGACAATGAAGGGTGGTCCAATTTGGAGGGATCTGCTACTTTACTTAATCAGACAGGTAACTTTTTTCCCCACTTCATTTATATTTGAGAGGCTTCATATGGAGAAAGAGAAAGAAGCAGGAATGTCTGCTAAGTCTTTTCTTGCTTTAACATAAGATCTATTGTCTTTTCTGGAATTTGTGAGCTGTTCCACTACAATCACTTCAGTTAAAAATCCATTTGCAGAGATGGTTATTTTTCCTTAGATATTAAAGGGGTTTTTGTTTGGAGGAAATAATATTTGTGATCATCAATATCATTTTTTCTCTTGTATTGCTGAAAAGTCACTTATCTATAGAAAAAGCCTTTGCATAAATGAAATAATAAATAACCTTCCTTTGAGCATGGGCGGGCCTTTCCTAGCGGCTACTTCCCTTAGGAACCAGGTAGCTCTTCCTGTTTGTTGTCGCCAAAACTGCAGGAGGACTTGTTATGTGACAAAATTACTCCTCAACATGTTAATATAGTAGGCCTGTGGTGCCCTGGAAAGGGGAGGTTTCTGTGGGAAATGGGACTGGGAACCCTTCTATCACTATGCTTGTTGGCAGATGGAAATTGCTGTAGGCTAATGAATTATTTGGACAGCAGCAGCCTGCTTCCTCTTGCGTAAGACCCTTTGGAGAGGAATTGGATTTGGTAGATGAGGTAAGTGCAGATGTACTGTGTAGCAAGCACACATTAATTAAGTTGAAAGCAGTAGGTTTGGTGCTGTGTTATTTATCTGTGTACACAATGAATGCCTTATGCTTTTGAAATGCATCACATTATGTATGCGCAGGCCAGGTGTACAGCACAGTCTAATGTGTGCCTGCCCATGTGGCAGGGAGGAGCTATGGCATCCAGGCATGAGTATGTCTCCATTGGAGGCTTTGTAGCCTGTGGTGACCAAAAGTTTGGGCATCAGTTTGTTACCAGTGTAGGACTGGCCCTGATTGACTCCTGAAGAACTTGTGTCCATCCACGTGTAATCAAAAGTAAAATAACTATGTTCTGTAATCATATAAATGATGTTTACAAATCACAGTTACTAGTTCTTTCTTTCCCATTTTAGGTGCAGATTTTATCACTGTTCTGGAAAGTGATGCCTCTAAACCATTCATTGGAAACAATGACCCAACAATGTGGCTAGGAGAAAGACTAGGATTTTACACAGATTTTGGTCCAAGTACGAGGGATCACACTTGGGGGTGAGTCATCTTTACGTGCATGGGGAAAGTAAATAAGTGGAAATACTCCACCGAAACACAGACAAAGAATAATTGGAATAATTATGAAAACAGTTGCTTGCTGGAGCTTGACTTCAAGAGCATGTGCTGATTCACAAGCAGTACAATGCAATGCAGATGCAATGCAATGCAATGCAGATTAACAGCAACCCATTCTTGATGCCTGTACCTGCAAGCTACTTCAGTATTGGTGATGCAGAGAATGGCATCCTGCGCCTTTATGTACAGATTTGGCAGTATGACATTTCAAATATCAGATCGGCCTTTCTCATTTACAACTTTAGATTTCAGACTTAAAAATGTGATAGTAATTGGAAAATGTAACTGTAATTAGAAACACTGAGTTTATTAAATTCAGGTTGGGTTGCATAGTTGGGAAATGAGCACGTGTGTATTTGCTCAGAACTTTTTGTGTCTATTTTTATGTTAATGCTTGAACAGTTACCAGTTGGATGTCTTTGAACATCTCTGCAGTCTGAAAAATAGTGTCTTATGATGTGTGCTTTTCTGTTTCAATGATTTACGGATCTGTATGGCAGGTGGAACTTCTAGTGTTGTTGCAGCGGTTATTTAAATTTCCTTGTATGTGCAGGGAATTCAGAAACTTTTTTCTCTCAAAGCCTGTGCCTTTAAATGATGCAAAATGGGACAGACAGGTAACTCTGAAATTTTCTTCATTACCTATTTTGAAACACCTAATGCAGAATGGCTTTAAGGTTGATTCTAATCAGAGGCTGAAAGAATGAGAAATCTCCTGCTTTAAAGATGTATTTCCACCTGCTTCTGCTTTAAATAAAATGCTTTTAAATTACTGGTAGTATAAAACTATTTTGTTTTGCCTGGGAATGTGAATTTTGAAGGGCTTCAAAGTAAGAATTCATCTACGTTATAAATACACCTATCAGAAGACCACCATTCTTTTGTAGATGGATGTGTGTCCTTGGTTGTTGACAGTCTGGGCTTGAATATGTGCTCCTCTGAGATACCAAAGCAACATTCCTTTCTGCTCCATTCGCAGCTCATCTATAAAGATGTCTGAGCTTATGTATATCTTTTTCTTCTTCTTTCTGCATTATTTATAAACTACTCATATACCTTTGTTACCAACTTTGGATTGTGAATGAATTTAGTAAGCATTTTTAGACTCATGCTTAAGTTGTGTTTTACAGATGTGGAAGTTCAGAAATATCCACTAGAAATGGTATAAATTCTGATCTAATACTTGAGTTTAGGGACCATTAGACGTCTGGTCACATTTATCTGCTTTGTTCAGATTAGCAATGCAAGGAAACTAGCAAGCTTAACTCTTTCCATCTTTTCATACAGGATTATGGCACTGTCAAGATATCCAATTGTAAAATCTACCCATCACCTTCTCCCTTCTCCAGAGGGAGAGATTGCACCTGCCATCTCCATGACTGTCAACTTCACAGGGAGACTGGTTGATTTTGTTGTTGCACACTTTGGAAACGAAGAGTATGTATTCTTTTTTGAATGTGGTGAATATTAATGAGGGATATTTTTGTGATGCTCTATGCTGTTGCGTTTTCTATTTGTGGCAGTATCTAAGATTGTTTCTGTTAATTCCTTAATATTTGTTTTAATTTTTGAAAACATAAATTTGTGAATTGGCTACAGACTATACGACACAAAGAAGCTGCTCAGAAAGCAGTAGGAGCTCCCGTTGTCCTGTATTGAGCTTCTTCCCTTTCCCCATTGTAGAAGCTGTGCTGCAAGTGTGTTTACGGATTTCCCTTTTACTAAGCATGTATGTCAGAAACTGCTCCCGGAAAGAAATTCCCTTCTGTGTCTCACACGGATGATTGCCTCTCTGAGAAACTGTGAAAGTAGAAGAAAATAGCTCTTCCCCACAGAGACCTGAGATAAAGATGAAGAGGAAAATAGGGGGAGACACATGAGAAACAAGTACAAATTAGATTATGTTTTGAGATTAGTGAATTTCATAATTAATGGCAGGCACAGCTGCTTTTTTTCATCTATTAGTTTGTGCCATCCTAATCAGCATTAAGAGACTGAACAACTAGGGATTTTTAAAGACTATTTCTATAATGGTGTTCTTTAAAAGAACCCAACTTCTTGAGAAGTGTATTTCTAGAAGGAGCTGTTGAGTGAGCTGGCAACTTTTCATATATCTAGGTCAGGCTGCTATTTAAATAGTCTTCACCTTCTCTCTGTCTGCTCCTTGTCCCTAATGCATTTGCTCCAGTCAGAATTACTACTATTCAGAAAGCACAGCAGCGTTTCAATTCCTATCTTATTTTGGGATTACAAATTCTAAAATCAGTGGTCTGTAGCCCAATTTACCAAGTGTTTAAAGTGATTAATTTGAAGAATCAGTGGAAGAGAAGTGCCTTGGGTATTATTACAAGGACGAGGGCAGCTTTCCAAGGCAGTATTTTACCAGGCTGTACTTACACTATTACTTTTGGTCATGTTGGAACTATTGCGTAAATCTGTTAAAAAGGTGGAGAATACTTGGCAAATGTTGTAAATGCTGATGGGATGACATAGGTCTTAAATCACATTTCATAAACCATGTGACCCAGACTTTAAGACTACTTTTTGCTATGATTTGTCCATCATAAGAGTATAAAAGGTTTTGTTGGCATGTCAAGTCCCTATTATACACCAGACAGCCTGTGGTAGCGCAATTAAATTTCAAGTGCGGGCAGAGACAAAGCCTCAGGTAACCAGAGGCAATTACTCTCACATCGCCTAGTAATGAGATAGGTATTAAAACCAAAACTTCTGGTTTAGAAATTTGTTGCTCATATAATAACTGGGCAGAGAACCCTGATTACGTCTACCACTACCATGTGGCTTTTATTCAACACTGTGCCCATTTTGCTGAGGAATAAATAAAAAGGCGTCAGCCTCATTTCTGTTTTACTGTCATATAGCAGAAAGAATCTGAGCTAAAATAAACGTATATTAAATTATTTTCTACTTCTTTCAGAGAGGACTTGGACAGAAAACTTCAGGCTATAGCTGTTTCAAAGTTGTTGAAGACAAGCTCTAAGCAAGTTGTATTTCTAGGATATATCACTTCAGCTCCTGGATCCAGAGACTATACTGAATTAATAGAAAATGGAAATGTCCAGGTAATGTAAAAACAGTGCTTCCTTTAACAGTTAGAGATAATAAGTATTTGAAACATTAAATTCAGGATTGTAAATGGGTAACTTAGACATACAAAGAGAGATGTACATTTTCAGAGTCTTTAGCTACCTAATGAAATGTGTAGAGTAGATGGAGTGGATGAGGCAATCAGAGTACATCAGTTGCCACAAGGGAAATGCCAAATAGTTAGCAGAAGAACAAATTGCAATGAGGATTTTGAAGTCTGAGAGTCCCAGAGTGATCCCCGTAGATATTAAAAACGTGGCTGTGGAATCACTGAGCAACACACTTATAAGTACTTTGTACATGGGGTTGAAAGTGAGTGAGCTCCACAGGCCCCTTCTAATGTTAAATTATATGATTATTTTGTTTTAAATTTAAGTTTTGCACTTTGTCAAAAAGACACTGTGTTTGTTTTCCCCTTTCTGCCTTGCAGTCATGTCTTAGGCAAAACATTTCTCTGCGGCAGGTTTATACACTGGTTGCATTGGTTCTGTTACTGATTTGAAGCCTAGTCATAAGGAAGGTTTGCCTTGTTTGATTTTTTGTTTTTTTTTTTCTCTTGCCCATAGGATATTGACAGTACAGATCGTGACAGGTGGTGTAGCTATATTATGTATCGTGGAATAATAAGGTATGTTAAAGAAGAGGTGTATTAAATTCAACTTCTGACAAAAGATTTTACACTTTTCTGTAGCTAATTGTATGAGATTCTTACATTCCTTAACAGATGTGTATGAGCAGTTAAGTATGCAATGAAGTAATATTAAACATCAAATTTGAGAAGAATTGGTGTATTTCTAAATATAATTAGCAAAGGCAGTGTTAGGAGTTTCATCCTTCTATGTCAAAAACCATCAGATCTAATCTGGTTTGTTAATATAAGAGCACTTTTCTCCAGGATCGAAGCTCTGGCTTTGCAGCTTCATTCTAAAATGTGAAGGCTAAGCCCTAATTTGTATGTGACACAGAAGATATAAATTATGAGCTATGATTGTAGGATATGTTCAAATAAAATGCTGATCTAATCCAGCCAAGCTTTATGCTGGATTTAGTGGAAATTTTAACAGTGTAAAGCCCATACTGAAGTATTTTCCTCCGCCTGGGATGTATGCACTCCATATTTTGTAATACCAAATTGCTCATAAATCTTTCTTTTGCTGATGTTTGTGCCAGAATGAAATTCAGCTTATTCCAAAATAACTGCAAATTCTGCAGTGGTAATAAAAGCATACCCAGTAAACTAGATACCTGTTATAAGTAAGTGTACTGAGTAAAAATACCCCACCATTTGCAATCTCATTTTTCTAGTTATTCATGCCACTGATACCTGAGTTCCCTTCTTGAATTTCAGAATCTCTTCAGTGACATTGGTGAGCTTACACCAGTATGCATATACTAAAACTGTAACTTTAAACTTAAATCCCAGATCTAGAAACTTAATTTATTTTTGTTGTCAAGCATAGGTTCATGTCTCGTTTTTTTCTGCTTGTGACATCGAGTAATGATGCTCATATTCACAGTGCACTTCAAGATTTTTAAGGTGACAGTCAGAAATGACAAACTGTATTGGTAGGTTAAATGTCTCCTGGGAGGAAAAAAAAAAAAAAAAAAAGGAACATAAATTAAGAGTGTGATGAAGCTGCCTTGAGTTATTTCTTCAAGCTAACTCTTCTTGTATCTGATAGGTTGGGCTATGCCCGCATATCTCATGCTGGTTTAAGCGACTCAGAAGTCCAAATGGCGAAATTTAGAATCCCAGATAACTTAGATAACTATGTTGACAATGACAGAGTTGTCATTGATCCCAGCCAAGTTCCTGAAGACATCCATTTCAATCCCAGGTCAGTATCATATCTTATAAAAAAATTAAGGAGATGATATACACAATGTCTATGAAAAAGCTTGTTCTTAAGGTGGTCAGTACCAAATCAAGCAGAAGGTAAAGAGGCAATAAATTCTGAATTCTGATTCCACTTTTTTTCACTGACTTGGCATGTGCCTTGGGAAAATCAGCCTGCCGTGTTGCACCATAAATTGAAGGTAATGGTTATTTCACCCAGGTGATTAACCTCTGAGATTATTTGATAAGGATGTTTGCCAAGTGATGTGGTAATTCATTTTATAGATGGCAAATCTCTTATGTTTCTCAGCTCTCTGAGTATCAGGATCTTAACACACAGTTAGGTAGAACACAAAATACAGTATCTGTGTTAAATGCACTTTGTATAAGTATTTTAAAATACATTATGTAACTTGAGCAAATGTCAAGGAGGATATCTGATGCAGTTTGTTACATGTGTCAGGAGGTAAAAAGGACAAGACTTTAACATGAGAAATTATTTCTTGATTGCTGTTTTTTTTTTTTTTTTTCTTTTGGCATTGCATGACCAAGAGAAATAGGGAGAAGGGTGTTTATTTTAGATTGAGTATCAGTGGAGAATCATGAGGTTTGAGAAATGTCTTGCCACAGAGGAACAATTTCCAGGAATGCCAAGCTTACTAAGTTAACTTATTTGTAATTTACACAGTACAGAATACATGTGGAGATACGTGTTTTATATACACCTACAGTTAAAGTAGGTGTACTTTTTTTGTTTATATCTCAATCACTGGCTTCCTGTCTAAGCAGAGATTTGCCTAGATGAAACTTGCTCAAGGTTAGAACTACGATTTCAGACTTTTCATATTGATTTCAGTTGAGACTTTTTGTCTAGTTCCTTTACATCTGCCTATAAGCAGGAAAACAAAACAAAACCAAAAAAACGATAGCATTTAGGAATTGGTCTAACTTTTTCCCATTAATTGCGCTTCTTTTGAAGTGTATTGCAACTATTTCTTTTATTTAGCATTGTATTTTTCTTTTTTCAAATCTGTCTGCCTCATAGGCAATAATCAAAATCTTGAGGCTTAAACAGAATGTAAACAGGTGTTGACATAATTTTTGAGAGATCTGCGATATTAACAGTAGAGCTCAGTATTTGCATACAGTGGAGAGTGAAATAATATCCCAACTGAAGTCAGTGGGAAAGAGCATAGGATTTTACTGTATAAAAGTATCTCTCACCATGGTCAGTTGGTGTTCCATTTATAGAGTGCCCATGGCATTAATCCAATCAGTATAATTAAATGTCTCCGTCCTCACAGACCTCTAAGTAGGTAGCTGACTTAGGTTGTGATTTATGTGTAAGCTGGATAGAGGCCTGTTTCTGAAATCAACTGTCTAGAACATTAAGAAGAAATATTAACTATACTACAGAAGTGTATGATTTAATTGCATGAATTAAATTTTGTTGTAATGTTTTTGCCTTATGGAATATTTTTTCTCAGGTTTGGATCTTATAAAGACGGACATAATTATGATGAGAGTATTCATCACTTTCATATGAGCACCCCTAAATATTTTAAACAAACGAATTAGAGTGAGAAAATAATGTATCATGGGGACCAACAAGAAAGTTTTGTTGTTTGCTACTGAACTGGCAGCCACAAAGAATACACTGCTTAAGGATGAGGAGTCCCATGCTGAATAGCACTGTGAACGTCTGTGTAATAGTTGGTGGCTCTTTTGATTTATCATTGCTGTGAGAGGGAAATTGCATATATTTTGATAAACTGGAATCCTCTTGAGCCAGGTATCTGTTTTGTATGCATGAAAGCAAAAATGGGAACTTGCTTTGGCAATAATTTACTCAATTTTATTAAACGTATCATATGTTGTACTGTTTCAGTGTTTAATGGATCTATCCTTTTCTTCAGTGTTAAGATATGACACCTTTCCTCTCTTGATAGCTCCTTGGAACAGTCATAAGCAAGGAGTTGCAGCAAACTTCCACGCTTTTTTGGTGACAAAGCAAAATAATGTGGGAGTGGAGAAAATCTATTGATACATGCTGCACTCTGTTGCTATTGCAATAACAAACTTGGCTGCCTTTTCTTTTCTTTTTTTTTTTTTCCAAAACAGAAATGAGACTATTTTTAATTAGGAGACATGCAAAAACTGTGTTTGAATGTGTGCACGTTTTTCACTTCTATCTTCTTTCATTCCACGTTATATTCTTAAAAAAAAAAATGCAGTTTTAAGACAATTTCCAGATGACTGATACAGTATTGATAAAAACTGTTATTCTTACAGACTTTAACAAGATATTAGACGCTGCAGTGTTTTTACAAAGTGCACGAGGTACCTCTGAATAGCTATTGTTCCATGACATTTGTGAACACAGCATGGAAGTTACCGTAATGCAGTTTCTGTGAAGGGAGACAAGTGTGTTGCAACTGCTTTTCCCTGTGCTTACAGTAGTTTTCATCTGCAAATGTCAGCAGCCTGTCCCTTCTCACAGCCTTCATGAGGCACTGGCACCAACATTGCACAGTAGTACAGAGTATGCTCACTTCTCTGCAGTGTGCTCTGATGCTAGCTCTGACTCATGTCCAGACACAGGTTTGCCTTTCCACAGCCTGTACAAAACATAACATTAGCTTACCACATTACTTGTTATTTTCCACAGTCTGACTCTACAGATACTTTGTAATATGAACAGTTTATTCATGTGAGATGAAGGAAATTGTACTCATAAAAGCTTGAAACTCCTTTTTTTTAAACTATTAAAAACAGAATGAGGGCATTTTTCATAAAGCCAGACTCCAAAGCATGATTTGTCATAGCAGATCAGACTATATGTCATCTCTGTGTGTGATAGTCAAAGTCTGTGTACATATTTGAATGGCTTTTCTCAGGATTTAGAAACATTTTCTTTATTAGAGATCTTCATGCTTAAAACCTCAGGTGTAAATACTCTGTTCCTTTGAGCAGTTTATGCAATGTAATGCTTACGTACCTCACAATGTCTAAATATCATGCTGTATGCAAATGTGATGTGTATCAGTTATATATCAACAGCTGGATTATTATCTCAGAATGACAGAGAGAAACAGTGACCATGAGCTGTAGCGCTTCTACTCTGCATTTAGAATTGGGAAGCTAAAGCTATACTTGATTTGTCCTTGAAACTTTGTGTTGTTCTAATCCCCTTCATCTGATTAGTTTAGAAAAATGTGGAACACGTTTCTTAGTTGCAATCAATGCTTCAAACTATGAAAGAAATGTGCTAGAACAGGTCCTGCTGCAGGGGCATGTGACTGATCTTGCTGTTTTCTAATCATACTCTTTTCAGCTCAGCTTTCATAAGGTAGTATGTTACGAAATAAAATGTATGTGGGTGTCTTCAACTGTATCTTCAGAGATAGCGTATAAAATCATGTTTTATTTTCTAAATACTTGATTTTTTTTTTTTTTCTTCCTGTCAGCAAAAGCTCTGGGAGCAGGTTGTCCAAGGAGGTTGTGGATGCCCCATCCCTGGAGGCATTCAAGGCCAGGCTGGATGTGGCTCTGGGCAGCCTGGTCTGGTGGTTGGTGACCCTGCACGTAGCAGGGGGGCTGAAACTAGATTGTCATTGTGGTCCTTTTCAACCCAGGCCATTCTATGATTTCCAAACAGTGTGTTTGGTAGTACTTCTAATTCCATCCTCCCTGACATTCTGTGTAGGTTAAAGTTTCTAGGGATATACAGGAAGAGGTGTTTTGTCAGAAGCCTAACTGTATCTCAGAATAAGAAAGAAGGTCTCTAATGTGTGAGAGAGAAAATTCTGAGTGGAACTGTACTGGATTCTTCAGCAGAGTGGAGGCTCCATACTCCTCTTACGTACATTTCCACTTTGGGCCCTTGATGTTAATGTGTGTACAGCAAGCTCAGCTTCAGAAGCAGTAGTCCAGGGATTGTGACAGAGCACCCTGAGACCTGGGCGATCAGCTCAGACCTCTTGGGCTAGGAAGGATCTGAAATTTATATTTTCTATTTTCAGGGGCGTTGCAGCTACAAGCTTCCTAAAACAAAGTTGTGAGCACCCTTCAGTTTTCAGCTGGACTTGCTGTTAGTAAAACAAATGAGTTTGGTTCTGCTATAGTGGGCAGGTGCAGCTCACTGAAACAGATGCGGAAAACATTCAGGCCTCTTAAAGGAAGGGACCTTTGTGGTCACAGACAGAGGTGCTGGTTGATTTGAGGTGCCTCCAGGGTTCAGGCAGAAATTCAGAGCTGTTCTCTGAATCTTGGCTGCTTAAACATTCTAATTACTAGTTAAGTAGATCATTTTAAGAATCTCAAACTGAAGTTGAAGGGAACTAGAAATCCAATTTGAGGATATTAAATATGAGGTGTTAACTGCCCTGAAGAAATGAATATCACATTTGTTTGCATGGTGTAACAGGAGGGCCCTTAGGGTCAAAATCATACATCTGTGGAGTAAGTAGCAAGGAGCATAGCATGATTTCATGGGACATAGTCGCTTAATGTGGGCTGAGTTACTTGAGGAGTGTCTTGAAAGCAGTTATATAATCTGCAGCTGCTGCTTTCTGCCACCTGAGGTCCTCTTTTATCCCTGATCAGTAGTGTCCTGTTGACAGAGTACGGTATGTACAAGAATAACACACAGTTAAAATGCTTTGTTGCAGGTTTGAAAATGAATTTTTTTTTCAGAAGCATTATTGTATTAAGTTGGGTATTAGTTACCTTTTCATATCTGTGAATGATTTAGAACTGTGATTGCTGGGTTTCTTGGTTGACAATTTCTCATCTCTTACAATGCCCTGTAAAGTGATTTGCTGATACTTAATTTGCTTTGTTAACATTTAGCAAGTTCAGCTAATGTTCAGTTAATGTTCGTATTTTCAATGCAGTTCTCTTCCCCTCTCTGACTTCAAAAACACGTAGTGATTTGTGATTGTGGTGCCTGACATGAGTCTTCAAGTTTATTTCTAAGTAAGGTGAATGCAGGTATTTGGGAGACAGTGACTTGAGCAGGTTTGAGCTTGATAACCCGTGGAAAAGAAGAAAACTGAGTTGTTTTTTTCTCTCTACACATTAGTCAGTGTTTTTCACAGTCCATGGTGTTTTTTCATGTGATTACCATTAAAAATTGTAAAAGGAAAAAAAAAAAAAAAGCAACACAAATATAGAAAGGTAAACAACAGTCTTTCTCAGGGGAAAAAAAGAAGTGCACTTTCTCTTTGTGAAGGCATTTGAAAGTGAATGCAGTTTTAAGTTTGACCTAGCAGGATGTAAATTGGTAGATGCATTTCCTGTCTCTCTCCAGTTCTTGGTTAAGTATTTCTCTTTTGGGTGTTGATAGGAACATTTGCATGCATAGATGGGGAGCTGTGTGAGACTGAAGATCTGGTGGTAAAAACAAACCAAAACAACTAGACAACCTTTTTTGTGGGGCAGAGGCAGTCTTACTCTTTGATCTAGCAGTTGCAAGGTATCTAACTGTCCAAATGGTTGTATTGACACAAAAGATTCTGGGAGGATTAAGAATTAGAATTAAGAGGAACTCATTTAAACTGTCTCTGTCCTTGGGAGAATGCTGGATGAATCATGAAATAATTGGTGTGCTTTATGTAAAGTGTTTCTGTTTTGTAAACTCAGACGTAAAGAAATGAGTTGGACTTGGAAATAAATATGGGCTTGCTGACGTAATATCTCCCTGCCTGGAGGCTTTTACACCGCATGGTAACAAAGGGGAGGTTTGTACCTTCTTGAGTTTGGAGTGAAGGTATGTGGTATAATGGGCTGGTTCTTGTGGGACTGGCCTGTTCTGGCTGCAGCGTACATTCCATTGTTTAGCAGGCAGAAGTGGAAAACAATGTCTCTTTTGTTTTTCCCTATGGATTTCTTTGCAGATCTAGTTTTATGGATCAGAGGTTATACTTGGGCATTCACGTATTCAAAAATATTTTGAACTTTAATGCTGTTTGTTTTACAGCTGTGAATAGCAGTAGTGATGGAAGCTGTGTAGTCTAAGGAAAGATTTGCAAAGCCAAATACTACCTTTTATTTTAGACTAATGTAAGTAGGGGGAAAAAAAAACCTGAAACTTTCTAGGGTCAAAATGTCCTCAGATGAAACTTTGTCTTTCTGTATGAGATGCCTTTCTTTAGATATTATCAGTTTACAGCTGCATGAGAGTTAAAAGAAGATTAGTGTGCCTGTATGAGAGAGAATGTTGTTTTATTCTGAACCAATGGTGGTCTATGTACTTCAATGTGACAAATGGGTACTCCTAAAGGAATTGCTCCTCAGACCAGAATTGGAACAGATCAGCTGAATTACAACTTGGTGCTCCTACTGGGTAAAAGCCTTTGGGATGACATACAAAGCTTATGGCTTTGGGCTGCTTTAAGCTACCATACACATTTCTTCTATATGTAAATATGTAAAATATATTTATACTGTAAAATACTGCTAAGAGAGGGGCAGGAGGGTCTAAAGAAATAATTCTTGTTTTTAACTGCTTGAAATTTCAAACATTTCCATGTCTTAGTATGCGATCTTTCAAGATCTCTTACTCAGTTTTCTACTCAGTGAGAGGTAAGACATGAGCGTCTCACTGCCTCACCGAGTCGTTAAGGGTCGTTTAAAAACAAAACAAAACAACCAAGTGTGTGAGCAATGAACTGAAGGCTGCGTGCTCATGCACTGCCTCTAAGTGCCAACGGCCTTAAGGTTAGCCCTTCACTTTCTTTTAACTTAACCTTTCGGAAGCATACGCATATTTGTGGGCGGGTAATTTCTATACTACCCTGCCGAGGCAGTGCCGCAGCACTCTCCTTTCAGCAGCGCTGCAATACGGAGTAGCGCAGTGCAGCCGGGCCGTCCCTGGACGGACGTAAGCGCGGTGCTCGCTCTGAACGGCAGCGCCCTCCGGCTGCCTTCCCGCTCAGCGCCCGGAGCTGCTCCCTGGCGTTCCTGCGGGGAGAGGCGGGTGGGTGAGCGCCCGCCGAGGAGCGGGATCCCAGCCGGATCCTCCCTGACTCGCGGCGGTTCTTGGGCCGCACACCACGTGCGCTCGCTTTTCAATCGCCGCAGCTAAGGCATGGCGGAAAGGCGCAGAGCCTGGACTCGGACCGGCAGGAAAGGATCGAGAAAGCGGTTGCGGTTCGCCGAAGCCGCCTCCCCCAGCGACCAAAGCGACCCACGAGAGCAACCCTCCACCTTCCCACTCCCCACGGCTCTGCAACACCTCGCCAGCGGTGCCCGAGGAAGCTCTGCCCCTCGCAGCAGAGGCCCTGCCCTCCACCCTGTTGAGCCAATCGCACGGGGCCGTGGGCGCGGCCCTTCTGTTCCTCTGCCAATCGGAGGCACGGCTGACACAAAGTAGAGTTCGTTGCACGCGCTTTCAAGACCAGAAAAGATTGCCAGCAGTAACGTCCAATCGTAATAAAGGGAGGCGGGGTTGGCTCGGCCGCAAACCCAATGGGAGGGCGAGAGCCGGGGAGGGAGGCGGTACGGGGCAGGCAGAAGGAGAGTGGCGGGAGCCTGAAGCAATAGGGGAGCAGAACCCTGAGCAGCCCGAGCCAATGGATACCGCCGGTGGGCGGGGCGGGGGCGGCCGTGCCTGGGCTCTGTGATTGGGAGAGGGGCAGCGGGAGCCGGGCCGGGCAGGGCCGTGTGTGCGCCGCACGAAAATGCACTCGGATGCCGGCGCTGTCAGTGAGTAGCGGCGGGCCGCGCCGCGCTCCCTCGCCCGCTCTGCAGCGGCCCTGCCTGACCGGCCTGCCGCCAGGCCCTGCCGCCCGCTCGTCTCCTCCGCAACTGGTTGGGGCGGCGCGGCCGAGCGGCGCCTCATTCGCATGGGAGAGCGCCGGGCCGGCGGGCGCGGGGACGACGACGGGCAGGCCGGGGATGGCGGGCCGGGGGACGGCCCTCGGCAGGCTCCGGGCGGGCGGGAGGGGCCGGGCGGGGAGGGGCGTGCAGCAGTGGGGGCGGCAGGAGCGGCGCCGTGCGGCTCTCGGAGGCTATGACGCAGTTTCCCCGGCCCGGCTGGGAGAACGGCGGGCTGGGGGCCGCGGGCCGCCCGAGCGGAGCGGCGGCGCGAAGGGGAGAAGGGAACGAGGGTAGGCGGGCAGCGGCGGTGCTGCCCCGCGGGAGAGGTGCGTGCGCGGAGGGGGGCTGTGGGCGGAGCGTTTCCTTCGGGCCGGTGCGGGAGAAACGGGCTGCGAGGGGGGAACGGGCGGCGCATTGTGGGAGGTGGAGGCTCTTCCGTCGCTGCTCCGCGCGGGCGGGCTGGGGGCGGGGGGGCCTTCGGACTACAACTCCCGGCGTCCACCGTGGCGCCCTGAGCCCCGCCCCCAGCGAGCTGCTTCGCCGCCCCGGGGCCGAGCGGAGACGCCGGGCCCGGTCGTGGCGCTGGGGGTGGTGCGGGGCATTGGGAGGGTCTCGTCTGTGTGTGGGATGGCTCCCCTCGCCGCGCTCCCCGAGGTGCTCCCGGTGCTGTGCAGCCTCCTGGGAGGGGGGGGGGGTGTTGGGAGTCGCGGCCCCGGGGCGCTCTTCGCTGCAGGGCTTTGCGAGCGGGGGCTGCGGCCCTGCGCGGTAAGAGGGGGCCGCGCTGCCGGGCAGGGCAATGGGCGCCAGGCGTTATGAGGGGCAGCGCGTCAGCGGGCCTGGGCTCCCCGAGCCCTCGGTGCTGCTCAGAGGGGGAAACTGGGCAGGGAGGTGCAGAGCCCGTTCACGGTGACGTTATGTAATGTCTTTAGCAGTCCTGGATTAGTCTACCTTAATGTTTATCGTTATGTGGTGGTATCGAATGCTCCCAGCTGAAGCAGAAACAGCCACCTTATGTTGGAAATAGAAGGATATTTTTTCTGGAAAGTGCCTTTTGTTTGCTCCCTTTGCAGTATCCTCTGTCTAAAAACCAGAAGGTGCAGGTCTGTATTACGCACTTGTGGGCTGCAGCTGCCGCTACTCCAGCACTCCCTAACGGAGGGTGCTGGAGGTGGTGCAGTGATTTGTGGTTGTTAATTTCTCTGCGTAGAACACACTGAGTACTGCTGCTCATGCTTCAGCTGTTGCTGTCTTCTCCTTCAAAAGGTCCCTTGCACCAATTTCCATCTTCCACCACATTATATGGCAAAGCCTTGAAGTGCCCATATGTGTATATGTGATATTTTCAATAGGAATTTTCCTAAATTAACTTGTATCATTACCTGTAGATTCATACTTCTTTTTCTTTTATTTATTCTTTTCTTTTGCTTTTTTTCCACTGTGGAAATGCTTGAAACTAGAATTAATGTTTCTGTTGAGTCTTCTTGTTGTTCCTCTGTATTCCATTAATACATTTTTGCTCAATTTTTCTATGAGTGATTTTTTTCCACATTACATGAGAAGCACAACTTTCCGTTTCTCCTCTTCTCTTAAAAGTTTCTTGCAGCTCCAATCAGTGTGATCAAAGATGGTTTCTGTTTGCAATGCAGTAAGTCAATGAAAGGCAATAAGCTGAGTAAGGCAAGAAAACAGCTTTCCTATCAGTGTTTCTCTTTATTATTTTGTATCAGGATGGGATTTTATTCGTATTATTTTAGTACTTGGTTTGTTTTTGTCTGGGTAACTTGTGCTAACTTGAGGCGAGTTGTTAATTTTCTATCTTCTTTACTTTTTCCCTCTTGCTTTGGAATCGGGAAAATAGTTCCCCCCCCCATCGTTACATCCCAGTTCATGTATTTGCCTCTTCAAGCAGAAGAGGAAATCACGCTTGATTTCTATAATGTGCTTTATGGAGAGCAAAGAGCTGGGAAATAGGGTTAAGAATTTTAGGAAAGTGCTCACCTTTTGCGCTCAATTTAGGTATTAGAGACCTTAATGGTGGGGATGTGTGTCTTTCTGCAAGAAGTAATGCTGCTCACAAAGACTTAAAGCAGAAGCCTTATTTTAAAACTGCCTACTTGCAGATCTCGTATAAATGCTTTTCGTGTATTGTCCATTTTAGACATTTTTCTTAAAAATGTAAATCCGAGATTAAACAGAATTTCTCATTTTGGCTCATAAAGAGATTAAAAAAAAGAGAAAGCAACAAAAAACATCCAGTTCATGCAGTGACTTTTATTTGATTTTAAAATATACACTGCTGTGAGAGCCATGTTCCAGTGCCATTTGTAGCAGGTGTGTGAGGGCACAGGCACTGCTGCAGCTCATAGCTGAAGCTTACAGCTTCTGTGGCTCTGTTGGTGCAGGGCTACAGAGGAGCACTCTCTGATCCACCAGTCAAATGTATCTGGGTTAACTCTTGCCAGTTCCTTAAATTGGCTCAACCGACATGGTAGGTTTTCGCCTGCAGTGGATTAAGGAACATGCCCATGACCTGTGCTGCTGGCAGAGCCATAGAATCTGTAGCTTTTGGCAGAGAAGAGAGAAGCAAGCAGCTGGGACAGCAGTGCTTGTTCCTGGTGTAGCTGTTTGTAGGCTGCTGCAGTTTCATCCTGATGTACTGATACGTGTCGTGCTGGACATCCTAGCAGTGCATACCAGGGTTTCATTTCTGCTGAATTAGCTGGAGCACAAGACACAAAGTTTTTATTAGCTTTATACCCTTTGTAGGATGGCAAATGATACCTAATCTGGCATGAAGTTTGGAGCAGTGCTGGCAGTCTGTGCTGTGGCCATAGCATCCAGTGATACAAAGTTAACTCATTGACTTATTTTGGAATGAACTTGATGCTAGAGTAAGAGAGTGGATGAGTACACACAGCAAACCTGTGCAGGCTAGCTCTGTATTAAATGCCTCATAGCTGCATTTCCTCTGTTCTGCTCATGATGTCAGGAGCATGAGCCCACTAAAATACTGTTTGATTTTATAATGTATGCTTTAGAAATAGGTTTAAAAAAGGTGTAATTGCCCACAGCTTTATTCATTCTTTTCCATCTGTGCCTGGCCATTCCATTTCTATGATATCCTGACAAGAATCTCCTCTAGGAATGCTTATCGGGCACATTTAGTGGGCACGCAGGCTGTGGTATTTGCAGCAACAGAAACAGATGTATTACACCATAAATGCACACAGTGTTAGATCTTTGGCTAAAAACCAAAACAAAACATGAGCCGGTGCACAGAGTTTGTTTTAAAGTGTATATGATAGAGTAGCTCTGATTTGTTCTAATTAAATTAAAGATTAATGGACATTCAAAGGAAAGGAATGGCTATGTAACATGTCTGCTGCTTAAATTGCTCCGAAATTCTCAGTGAACTTTAAACCTCAGTAGCTCTTTCTGTAAACAAGCCTCCAGATCAGGGTGCTTATTACATACCTGGGTGAAAGAAGGATTGGTTCCTATGAAGGAAAGATTAGTGCTTTTCCCTTTCCCTATCTGCAGAGCGTGCAGTAGTTTCACAGTGCTTTGCTACAAGTACTGTGAGTGACTGCTGATGTAATACCAAATGTTGTGGCGAAGATTTGTGTTAAGATGGTACCCTTTAAGTTCAGTGTGCTGTCATTTCAGCCACATTTTGTTGTCAGGGCTTTATTTTAATAGTATGAACCACTGTCTTGCTTCAGGATGTTTTAGGGTGTAGGGTTTGGAAGACACGTGCAAGCTTTCACACATGTATTCGTGCTGTGCTGGCATCAGCAGTGCTGGGTGTTGAGTTCAGAGCTGTGGTGCACACGTGCCCGCAGGGGTTGTGCCCTGCAGCATGGCACAACAGCCAGGAGGGCTCAGCCTGCTTCTCTTCCATTCAATCGGGAGCCCTTGCACTCCGGGTAGGAATTCACTTGAGCTCTCTTTCTGAATCATGGATGCCCCATCCCTGGAGGCATTCAAGGCCAGGCTGGATGTGGCTCTAAGCAGCCTGGTCTGGTGGTTGGTGATCCTGCACATAGCAGGGGGTTGAAACTAGATGGTCATTTGGTCCTTTTCAACCCGGGCCATTCTATGATTCTGTGGTACTCAAGGAAGACTCTGTGTGAGAATAAAGTGCCATGTTTCTTTCTGGCGTGGACTTTGTGACAAGGCTGTAAGGATCTGTAAGGTTGTGCCTTCTCTCTCACTTTTTGATTGGTAAAGAGAGGTGAAACAAAAGTGTAACAATCTTGCAAAGGTCTTAGAACAAAAACTGTACTGTAACCCTCTTGTAAAAGTTGTAGAGCCAACACCTGTTGTACCCAAGTGCCAGGGAGGAGTCCCTGTGAGTCGCTTTGTTTAAGGTGGCCTCGAGTCGGCCGTGGGCTCACAAAGCAACTTCATTCATCCTTGGGCAGGAATGCAGTGTCAGTTCCTGGCTGCTCCATATGCTTATTGTGCTGCAATTGGGGATCTCTGTCGTTAGGTGTGTTGTTTTCCTGTAAATGAAGACAAAACATTTTCATTTGTTTTCTACACTCAAATATAGAAATTCTACTTTCTGCATGTAAGTACTGGAGGCTTCCACCAAACATAGGCGTCAGATCTGAACGTCTAAACTCATTGGTCAGTATAAATTGTTGTGCCATTAGGACACTTATGTAAGCAGATCAGGGAGCATAACATCGTGTTATGATGTAGTTCATAATGATTACATGATTCTTTTATTGGATAAGTAAGGTTTATTCAAGATCAGTTAGGGAGGTGATACTTTGGACTAATATTTCTCCTATTGCTACAAGTTTTCTCCATTTCTGCTGTTTGAAGCCAGAAACTGTATTAAATTAAAAAAAAAAAAAAAAAAAAGCTGAAACATTCCATTCTAATTTTCAGGGCATGAGTCTGCCCGGTATGTTTCTGTCTAATTGTTTTCCGAGAAGCTTTTAGCAAATGACAGCATTTATACTGTTGTATAGAACTTTACAGTCATAAAAATTGCAATGACTCCTTCCACTCTGAAGTTCTTAACGCAGAGTTGCATCTGTAGCATTCATGTGTCACGTCTGTCTGGCGTATTTTTAGACAGACTGGTAGATTTAGACCTACTGCTACTAGAGATTTCCTATTTGCTGACATTATCTAGAAGCTTTTAATGGAAGCCTGGGAGCCTACTGCTGGTCTGATCTGGCGCTGGTGCAGGTTGATGGTAGGTGATGGTGCACCCAATGGCTGTGGTTTGTCAGAGCTTTGAAGTGATAATTTTAACAGCAGGAAATAAGCTACAGGTGTCAGGCAGGTAAGTGCCATGTGTGGGTGGGCACAGAGTTAGAAATGCTCTTTAGGTATTCATTTGTGGTCTCATTTGAATAGTTTGGCAGCACGTGGTTTCCTGTGATAAAAACTATTTATTTATTTATTTATTTATTTTTCTGAAAATGTGATTTCATGGATTTGAATTTGACATTTCAGGTAGAAAATATGCAGCTTCCATTCACTTCTGTCATTTGCTTATATTTAAAATATATAGAGAGGTTTTTTTGGAGGGGAATGGGGTGGGGGGAAGGGGAAATAAACTATGTTGTGTCTCATTGCATTTCTTACATTTGTCTCAATGAAGGATGTAGAGCTACTTTTATAAAAAAAAAATGCCCAACCAGTTGCTCTCTTCTTTGCCTCTCCTGGTCAGGTCATAACTGTCAGGTCTAAATTTTGTAAATTTTAATATTAAAGTATTTTAAAGGTTATTTTAAATCTTTTTGTTTTCTAAAATTAATTTGTATGTGACTGGGACTAGTTATATAACCCAGATGTTAGTACTTGTTCTTAACACTGAACTGTGGATAAGGGTGAAGTTCCATTTTATGAGGCTGGTTCTGGCATTTCTTTCCTTTCTGGATGGATTTGCAATTATTTTATCCAGATTTTTTTTTTCCTTAGCTGTTGTGTTGTGGATTATGTCAAACTATTTAATAGCATTTGGGATTTCCATTGCTTCAGTCCATTGCTAAAGGTAGGCTGGCATCTGTAACAAAAGCAAGCGTAGGGTTTGTAACATAGCATGTCTTTTCTTCAGCATTCCTGAAACAAGCAGCTTTCCTCCACTTGATCCCAGGTTGTTTTTCCTTTCCTTTTATTGCAGTAATAAAAGCAGAATAGAATCATAGAAGGTTGGAATAGTTAAAGTTGCAAAATACCACTATGATCATCTAGTCCAACCATTGATCCATCACCCCATGCCCACTAACCACATTCCTCATCAGTGCAGTTCCTGAGTACCTGTAAGGACAGTGACTCCACCAGCTCCCTGGGCAGCCCATCCAATGCCTCACCACTCTTCCCGAGAACAAATTTTTCCTACTGTCCAACCTGCAACCTCCCCTGCCACAACTGAAGGCTGTTACATTTTCATCATTCCAGGCTGGTTGATCTGCATTGAAACTCTTGTGTTCAGATGACAAATGGTTTCACACAGGTTCCTCCACATGGAACCTGTACCAGCTGCTGCTGGGTGCGGAGCTCCTGGAGGTGCAGCTGGCTGGGCAGCTGATGAAGTGCCTTGAGGTGCCCGGCTGCAGCTAGCTGCTCAGCAGTGCTTAATGTGTGTCTGTGCCTTCTGCTGGCTTTCCGAGTGGTATCACAAGAGTGTGAGAGGGAGTATTTTTCAGATGCTGTTCATTGAAAAGCAGCTTTTTTGATGTATAGCTTCTCAGTATTGTGGAATAGTTTTGTGCCTGTTCTTTGCAGTGTGGATACAACAAACACTGTGACCAAGTTCAAAAGGGAACTTGAGCTGTAATTAAATTTCTCAATTATTTTGGCTGCCACTCATGTTTGCTTCTATACCAATAGTTGACAAAGCAGCTTATTTTTGCTTTTGGATCACAGCCCCACTTTGGAAGCGTCCCCTGTGGAGAGACAAAACTTTGGATTCCTGTTTTGTTCTAGAAGCCTTAGTATTCATGTGGATATACCAGTCTGTGCACAGCCAAGGTGTGATGCTTGTCGTGTAAGAGCTCTAAAATATATTGCTGCAGCTCCTCCAAGACCATCATAATTGTGTAAGGTTTTCTGAAGTAAAAGCTTAAAGTTGTAAACTGTTTCCAATGGATGTGTGAAACGTTCTGGTGTGAATGCTGTGTTTTGAAGTGCCTAGGAATGCTTTATTTCCAAGGCAGTGCCTAGTAGACTTAATCCTAGTTTCTAGAATACTTTTTTTCCTGTTGTTGTAGATAATATCTAAAATTACTGCCTAGTATTAATTTAGAAGAAATATTTGGTTAGTATTAGATGCTTGATGGCTCCAGATATCACTGGTTTCTCTGAAGACCTGCATTCTCTGTAGGTCGTAAGCTATGCAACAGGGGAAACTGTAATGTTTGTGTTCTGAGGAGCTCCGTCTGGGCTGGCATTAGCAAAAACACCTTTCCTCATTTTAATCTTGCTCTTCTCAGAATAACAACCTGTCTTCCCCTCTGCACCCCCAGCTCCTCTCCAGTAAGAGGAGACAGACTGTTTCTGTCTTGGTGTAGATAAATATATCTGAAGTTTGAAATTCCATCTCTGGTGTATCTGACTTGCAGAAATTGTGTTGCTGTGATGGGGAATGAGAGAGTATAGGGTAAGAAATAAGCAATTATTGGTGAAATGAGATTCTCCAGATAAGACAATAAATAGAGCCTGTGATTCCTTGAAATATCTCTTTTAATTCAGCACGTTGAGAGAATTCTGTACTGATGTGTGCAGCAAGTGTGCTCCTTCAATTTGTCATTTCCACTCTCCCAAGGATCTGCTGTTTAATGCAGATTGTTCATCCTTAGATCCTGGGTCATCTTCAGTGTATTTTGGGAGCATTTTCTTGAAATGAAATGTGGGAATTACATTTTTTCCTTACTTGTATCTTTTAGGAGGAACTGGAGAAAGCCACATTTGCTGGCAGAAGCACTGCAGCCATTAGCACACAGCAGTGACACCAGGCATGCAGAGTTACATTCTGCTTGCAGTGTTTTGCTTGCCAAATAGGATGTGTCTCTGTGTTGTCAGTGTTCTCTTCTGCCCAAGTTCCAGTGGGGCTGCCAGTTTGCTTTTGTTTTAAATGGAAGTATTTTGTAGTGATTTGATGTCTTATACCTCTCTCAACTGCTCTGTGCCCAGCTTCTGAGACTCATGCTGGTTTGCATGCTCTCTGACTGGATCAAAATGGATCTTTTTGGTGAATTAATTCTTACCTAGTTTTATTCTGGACTTGTTTCTAGCAAAAAGAGGTGACTTAATGGAACAGAGAAGGACCAGCTTGTCTCTTTGTATCAGCTGAGGCAAACTCAAGTATTCATTTGTGAGACAAGGAAGCAAAGTCAGTATCTATGTTAGGGCTACTTTCATGAAGTGTCAGAGTTCCACATTTTAGGTTCTATTGGCTTTGGTCATAACTGCTGTATAGTGACTTGGGGTTCATTATGCAGAAGTCATGTTTCAGCTGTGTGTGTTCCAGTAATTTCGTTTTACAAGGAAATGAGTATATTAGTATATGAGTATATTTCTTGTTTCATCATCTTTTAAAAAACAGTGTTTTCAGTGGTCATTTTAGAATGTTAGGTGGTAATTAAATTGCTTTTGGAGTAGGTGGCAGAGGAAGACTGAGTAACATGGAAACTATATAATGATTCCTCATCTTGAGGATGAAAGTTGTAAATGATTTAAATTTATCACATTTAATATAGTTGCATATTTAGCTATAGTTCTGCTTTGCTGGATATCATCCATGCCTTAAGAAGAATGCATATATAGGATTTCTTCTGGAGATTTGACTTAATGTTTTCCATTATGTGTTGAAAATGTTGGTGCTGAAAAAGGGTTGGCTTTTGTTTTATAGTCAGGTCACGGTTTGATTGAAGTACTAGAATTTATGAAGATCTTGATTGTTACAGCTGGAAACCAAGAAGTTTAAAACTTTTTTTTCTCCCCTCCTCTAGATTTTCAGCTGAATTCTCACCTATCAACACTGGCAAATATTCACAAGATTTACCACACTCTCAATAGGCTGGTAATGACTTGCCATTTTCTCTTGGTGGAATTGCTAGGGCTATAGGTCAGAATGTTTTTGTGGTTGAAATCCTTTAGTGATTGCACTTCTAAGAACTATCGCTGCTTGTCTGGCTGAGAGGCTGTGGGTTTTGAATCTGGGAACTGCAGTAAACAGTAACTACTGCTGACAGGTTATACACCAGGGTTCAGAGTGGAGTTTTAGCCACGTTCCGTGCAACACTGGATTTGAAGTTTTTTCCCCAAACAAGTTTTCCTTGATGATCAGGTGATGACAATCCTTCTTACACTTATGCCTTCCGTTTGTACATTGCAAATGTGGTGGATAAGACATTTCCTAAGGGGAAAAAAAAAGATAACTTGTTTCCAAGTTATCCAGCTGAGTTTTAACCGGGCTTTTTTTTTTTGGCATGTGTGTGTTTAGCCGTAAGCAGTGCCACTACTGTGGTAAAGGCTAAATTCAGATTTTCTAATATGGCATTTATTCATAGAGTTTTTTTAAAAAAGCCCTGCAAAATTGCCCATTCAATGCATGGTTACTTCTACTCTTCAGATGTTGTTTGTTTTTTTGAGTTTAAAAAAGTGTTTAAAAATATTTTTCAAATTACTTGCAGATTATCCTTGAACTCTTTAGATACATTTGCAAGTATAGTTGTTTTGGTAAATACAAACCCAAAACAAAAAGCCTCTGCAGTTTCAGCTAAATGCTCCTTAAGTAGTGAAAATGAATATTAATATGGAATAGAGGTTAAAAGGTTACTGAACAATGGAGATTATGATCTTATTAAACTGTATTCATTCCTATTCTCTTGCAGAATCTGACGGAGGACGTTGGCCAAGACGATTGCCAGACAGGTATTTAATAAGGATGCAGTAGAAATAGACCACAACAATTTAATCTTGATTCGTGAAATAAGTGTCTCTAGCATTATGGAAACTGAGATTTTAGGAAGCTGATGGAGTTTTAGGAAGCAGCTACAGAATCATGTTTTTCTTTTTTTAAAGATTTCTTCAAAATGTTTGTGCTTTTAAATTCCCCAATTGAGAAGAACTGACAGGTTTCAGCAGTATGTTATTTTACAGTTTCTTTGCGTAAGTTCTTTAAGAAGACCTTATGACAAATTCCTCTCACTCCTTGGACTCAACCCATCAGACTAGCAGAATATCCATGTTCTTAGAGTGTTTTGACTCTTGAAGTTGCATTAGTGAGAACAGAGCAAAAGCAAAGCCTCTCATGGCTATTGTGTTGCCTGTGACCGAGTTTAAATGCTGTGCTCCAAACAACCCAGCTCTTTTCTTTCAAGTGATTTTGTTGGATGGAACTTGTTCTTATTTCTCGTGTAGTTTTTCAGTAAATATCTAAGGGCAATTTCTTAGTTCCCAGTCTGTTTTCCGCTCTACAAAATGCCATTGTTTTTGAGGCCATCATCTCACGTGTGGTATTAGCTTGTTGCCAATTCTTGATTCATCTGCATTTCTGCTTTTTGTGGCTTGATATCTTTTAACATGTGCTACCTCCTTTTCTGCTTGTTCCTTAAAGCTGACATGTTCCTTGATTTCTTTTTTTTTCCATTTCTTTCTGTGTTTCAAGCATGAAACTTAAGGAGGAAGGAAAATAACTTGTTGGCTTTGAGCTCTGATATTAAGCAGAGCAGTTCTTCAAAACTGCCCACATCTGTCCTGTCATGTCTCAAAGTTGTTCTTTCTCCTGAGGTGCTAGCTATGTGTGCTGATGTTACCCTGAGCGCTTAAGAAAGTGAGGAGAGCTGTCTGCTTCTCCTGGAGATTTCTGGAGCAAACTTGTAAGTCTACTACTCTCTTGGCTTAGAGCAATGAGAAAAAATACACTGGGATGGGATCTGACAGAACTTACCTGTGCCTTTTGTCACCTCCTCCATACTGATTTTGTTTTGTAGTTGCACTGTCATACCCTGTCAGAAGGTTTCTATCAAATGTTTTCTGTCAGTGGGCTTGGTGATTTCTTACCTGAAGTTAGCTCATTGTATAAAAGCTCTGCAGAAGAGGTTGTCAGATGCAAGTAGTTTTGGCAGACCTGTTACCATCCATTTGTTAGAACTGAAGTCCTCTTCTTTCTCCCAATGGAGACTTGGAATTTTTCCCTTTGTGACCCAGTTTCTTGAACAAAACCTGTATGCATCCTTATTTTGCACGTGAAAACGTGTTCTATAGTCTTTTCTCACTTTTGATTGCAAAACTGTTCTGAAGCATCAACTATTGGTTTTGAGGCAGTCAAGTTCTGTTACTAATCAATAAAAGTAAGTAGCTGTGCTTAAGGTGTTCAGAATTTCTCCTCTCTTGCTTAGCACTACCATCATAAAAGGTCAGTTAAGAAATCAGCCTTAGCATTCCCATTATCTCCTTGGGAACATATTTAAGTATGTTGTTGATTTTAACGTACTGCTTTATTCTGACACTTGTTGTTATTGCCTACTTTGTGTTTGTCTGAATTAAGCTGTTTTTAAAAGCTTAAGCAATACTCATTGAATGAGTTTGGACACAAAATCCCAGTAAATAATATATTTTTTTTTCGTAATAGCTGTAAAAGAGCCTTTCAAACCAGGAAAAAGTATGAAATGAGAGCTGAAAGTAGAAGTTGCTACTGGCAAATTCTTATATTCAGATTTCATTCTAGTGTTTCTTATGCTTCTGCCCTGTTTTATATCCCTTTGCACGAAAAGGTGAAGTTCCAATGTTTGCATGACTTCCAGCCTTGAGTTCAGTTGAAAAGTATATTTGTCCTTCCTCATGTGAGGACAAGTAGACGTTCAGGGGGCTGTTTTGGCCATTGTGAATATAGTGCAGTCATGTCTCGTGTGCCCACTTGTTGGGGGACTTGACACTTGTGAAACGTCATACAGGAAAGTCTTACTTAAGTCTGGAAAAATCAAACCCATCTTTTCCAAATCATTTGATATCATTGTGCTTAATTTTACATAGTTTCTGTTCTCTGGTAGTAAGAAATGTCAAGACCTATTCATTTTATTACGCAGCTTACAGAACTGCATAGATCTTGTGGGTTTATTTGAGATTCTACGTCTAGAACTCATTTGGCAGTCATGTTAATAAATCTGTTGCGAAGGTTTGTTTGGGTGTTATCAGACCCATCTAGAGATTTGTTTTGTTTTGTTTTTTGAGATGTTTTTCACACTTTGAGCCTTCTGAAGCATATCTTATCCTTAGAGATTACTGTTATTTTTCTGACATGTATCCTGGTTAATGTTGTTACAGTGGAGTCATGTATTAAGTCACCTTAAACAGTGACTTATATCTAAATTGAGTTGAGACTTCTAAAGCTGCTTGGAAAACGGAGAATTCAATTTTAGGTTACCCTTTATTTATAATAAACTTTTAATGCTTACTATATTCTTTCAAAGCATGTATTTCTGAGCTATATAAATATGCCGGACACTGAAATTATTTTAGACAAATTCTACCTTTTCTAAGTATTACTGTTTGTTTTTTTTTAAGTATCTGAGTATCTTAAGTATCTAAGAGCTGGAGGATGGGTTTTTCAGATTTTCTTCAGTGATTTGGGAACTATCCAGAACTTTATTCCAAAATACACCTCACGTTACAATTACTGTTTCATAAAATGTGTTAGCATTGAGTGTGTTTATATATATCTGAAAAATAAGGTAGACTGTAAATGTGTCATGGGGCTTTAACTTATCAGCTGTTTCTAAGGGTAAGAATCACAAACAGTTGGATTCATTAAACTGTTTGCTCTTTTTTTCCCCCTCCTTTTTATATGTATTAACTTGGAAATTTCTCTCCTGAATTTAATATTAGTCATTTTTGAACCACCTATAAATTGAGCAATAACTAACATTAAAGTCCTACTTTGATTATTAAATTGTGACTTGTTTACTTATGCAGACTAAAATGTCTGTATAAGTGCATATCCTGCTTTCTCCTGACTGTTCTAACACAAAGAGGTAATGACTTCAGGAAAAATAAAATAAAATTTAAAAAAAGGCTTCATTGCTTTTCTTGAAGTTTGGAAGGGGATGGAGGGAAAATTATTTACTTCTGCCCTTTTTTTTTGGTTGTTTTAGAAAAGAAAACCCTTGTAAGACCAAAGCAGTTCTGTACTGTGGAATTCAAGATAGAGGAGGTGATTTTTTTTTTTTTTTTTTTTCTTCTTTTCCTAGTTTTACAAGAAGACTGTAAATGGTTTGGTGGTTTGATGAGTACCTTAGTTTTTTTTCTCATCTCATATCTGAAAAATGATGATTGTTAACAGTGTTTGTGGTGGTCTTGTTGCTTCACTGAGTTGCTTTATCTTTTCCAGTTCAGCGTGCACAATTTGTAATTATTTTTCTTTTGAAACATCCATCTTCTGTCAGAAGAGCAGAAGTGTTCACAGTCATTACCTAGAGAGTAGGAGAAATGATGCGTCTTTAAATCTTTTCTATAGGGACACAGCTTGCAGTATTCTTTTTAATTGACCACTGTTCTTTCTTTTTTGTTTCTTCTGGTTTTGTTGTTATTCTAGGAGTGTCTCTCCCTTGTGGTGCTTATCTTACATACTGTTTCATATTTCTTGGGGTGAGTTTTAGCTCTTGAGTTGATGCATCTCTGGTAACTGTTTCCTGCAAATTTGGAAGTACTGAATAGAACGTTTGGCAAACAACATTTATACTCGGCAGGCTTTTGGCTGGTGATGGCCTATTCAGCAGCCATTTGGAGGCTCTACCTTGCAAATGCTAGCTTCAAGTGTCAAAAAAAAATAGTGAGGACTAGGAGGGTTCTGCCAATCTTGAGTTGAGACCCAGGAGTAAGAAACTTTGAAGATAATCACATTCACGTCAGAGAAGCTGCACTTGGTAAGTAAAGTTCCTGTCAAACTTTGCATGAAGTCAGAGAGAGCTGCATGCGCGTTTGCAGATGATCAGACCTGTGAGAAGCAAAATTAGTTGGAAAAACCCAGATATCAGTAAGGTCTGTATAGAAAAGGTTAATATTAATGCTACTTAGTGATCTACGCTGTAAAATAAGAAATTGAAAGAATTTAAATGAAGCTACGTTTGGATAGGTTTTAACTTTAGATGAAAGTAACAGAAATATCCTGCTTTTTTAACTTTTAGAAACTGCGAGAAAGTTATAACTACCCTTCAAATTCAATATACACTAATTCTAGTGACAAAAGTAAATGTTTTTCGAGTAATGTTTTTGCAGTGTGGTTTTCAGTAGTTTATAGATCATTCAACAGTTAAAACATATTGAAGGTTTAGTCCAAAACTAAGTTATTAAGACGTTTAATCTCTGAAAACAAGTAGAGCATGTTTGTCCACATTGTGTCTTATGCATTTAATAGCCATTTACCAATTTCTGAGCTCTCTTCTCTTTCCTTTTCTGTCAGTTTGATAACTGCAACTAGGTACATTCAAACCAAGAAAGGGTGTAAGTTTTTTGTATGAGTTGTTGGAGAAATTGGGGTGCGATGAATTCTGTTATCATTTTAAGACTTCAAACAGGAATTCTTGGATTAAATTTTTTGGTTTGTCTGGGGTTGCAGAGCTGATAAAATGATTTTCCCATTCTGTAACTTTTATTTGTTTTCATCTTCTGCTATGCATCTCTCTTCACAGTAGCCTTGCATATTTCTTTTCCCAGTAAAATAACAAGCATTAGCAGGAGTAAACTGGACAAATTCTAGGGGGTTTGGTATGGTAGTTTGGGTTACGTGTTACTAGAATCCAGTGTCTATGGCATCATAAATAGATTTCTAAATAGGCATACAAAAAAAAAAAAATTAGTTTTCAAAGGAATGAGGTGACTGTGGGTTGTGTTCAGGTACTCAAGTACATACTTACCTTCCAAAATAATCTATTTGTTAGCACACGCTTTGATTTATTAAGTTTGTGTCTGAGTTTGTTTGTAGTTCTGAATCTGTTGGCTGTCATCTTAAATGTCCTTAGTTTGTGTAGGTTTTCAAATATCAGAACACTATTTAGAAACTTGATTTAAAAATCCATAAAACATCATACTTAGAGTAATTTCTGGGAATAGAATTTTGTGGTACTGTTAATTTGCAGGTATAATAAGATGGAACTAATGCAGTCGTAAGATGAGGTTCATTAGTTTCTTTAACCTGGGTAGTAAAATGCTTTGGGTGTACTGTGAAATTTTGGTGATCTCTGGCTTATCTGTTTCAACTATACTTATTTTTGAGAATATGATAATTGTTAATATCCTTTTATTATATATTCAGGGTAATGCTTTTTGAAGTACATTCTACTGTATACATATAGCTGTTATATTTTCTTATGATAGAAGTTTGAGTACAATGCTGGATTTCTTTTTAATAACTAGTTAAATTATATTGTAAATGCACAGTACTCTTAAAGCTTTCTTACTAAAAGATAGTGCAGGTATATCCAGGGAGGGGAGCTTAGCGGACAAAAGAGAGGAGGGGGGAAAAAAGTATAGGAAGAGGATATAAATTGGAAAGAGTATTTCTTGAACTAGAGAGAGGAATTTTCTTAACGGAAGTGAGTGTAAAGGTAAGACCAAAGAAGGCATGCTAAATTTAAAACTTTGTTAGCTGAAACCAGATTTGTTAATGTTGATAACTGGTGTGACCATATTGCCTACTGTCAGAAAAATCCTTACTTTTATATGTCTAATAGTTTCAGTGCATGTTTAAAATAAAGTACATGTAGCAAAGCCTGTGAGGCTGTAAGGTTCCTTACATGTGTTTCTCCTATAACAGGAGAGAGACTTTCAAAGATACGAAGAATAGGTAAGCATAAGATTGCCATTAGTATTTGTTGGGTATTGGGCCTCTGATTTCAGTCTGTTCCCCTGGTGTCGAATGGTAGTACGAGTTTTATTGCTTAATTCTGTGCTGTGATTTAAAATAAAAGATTTTGTGAACGTGTTAGTAAAGCAGAGCTAAACTTGGATGCTGTTGAAGCTAAGAGAAGGTAGCTCAGGCATGCTGTAGGTCTTCATATTTTCTTGCAAGTTTCTTTGGCATCGCTTTGTTTCCAGAATTTTATACCTCACCTCTCCCTTCTTTTCCTTCTAAAATTTCTCTGCGTAACATTTAGAGCTTTGTTAGCTCTTTGAGCTGCTCCTACACATACCTTTTTCTGGTGTCCATGTGGTCTTCAGTATATGAAAGCAAGGCAAAATTTTGCCTGACTTTTTAGCCTATTGCTTTCATGAGGCAGCAAAGATATTTAAACAACTTGCTGTACTAATATACAGAATGGTTTATGTGGGGATTGTTTTTTTCTTTTTTCCCTTCAGTTTAATTACAGGTTTGGTGAGCTGGATTAGCACACTGAAGAGTTTCCAGAACTGGCAAAAGGAACAAGTAGGAGTGTGCAGCTAGCACCAGTTTTTTAAATTGGCCATTCTCTACTTGCAGAACTACCTGAGCAAAATGATACTCATTTTTTTCCTAATGGTTGTTAAGCATCTCTTTGCAAAAACAAACAAACAAACAAAAAAAACTCTAAAAAAACAAACAGGAAAAAAAAAAAACAACAAATAAAAAAAGCAGCCACTCAAACAACCACCTCAACAACAACAACAACAACAACAACAAAAAGCTCCTGAAAAGAATCCCCTTTCTTCACCTCCTACAACAAATCAAAGAAAAATGGAAAAAAACGCCCTCCTTTCCTTGCTATCAGTATCACAAAAAAAGTGTGGATTAAAAATAAAAAGGTTCTGTTTTCTAGACCTGTGCTGCTCTAATCTTTGGGTTGCATCTGTATTTCAAAAAGTAATGGACAACTCTCAGAAGTTCTGATCTGAATTAATTACTAAAAAAGTCAGACTGAAAGCTTAGATATGTCAGGATAGACTTAGTTCATGCCTTTTGTTAGGCTGAAGTGGCATTGGTGTAATTTTATATTTTGGCATAGTGCTACTGACTTTAACTGAAATCTGGTCAGAGAAATACCATGGAAAACAGATTTTGCTCTGGAAAGGGGGCTTTTTCTAATTTATAAATCCACTAACTTCCTCCCTTCCCTTTCCTTTGTAATATGCCTATTAGTGGACACAGTTTGACTGGTCTGCAATAGTTTCATCTCTTGTACTGGTGTTTTTAATTCCCTCTGTAGGAAGTCTCCGGTCTTGCAGTTCATCAGACTGCTTTAGTAAAGTGATGCCTCCAAGGAAAAAGAGGAGACCTGCAGCAGGAGATGATTTATCTGCTAAGAAAAGTAGACATGATGGGTATGTCATCTTACCATGGGCTAAGACTGGAATATCTAAAGATGAATAGCTGATTTGATCATGTTTTTAAATACTAATCAAAATGATATTCAAATTTGATTGGTTTCTTGATGTGGAACCATTGCCTGTGATTCATGTGAACATCTATTTTCAGTTTGCTTCTCACCTTTTTCTAGCCGTGTAACAGGCTTGTAGGGAACTTACGTTCTTGTTTGCCAGTGTCAAAATAGATGTACTTGCTTGTTCAAAGGCTTGTAAGAGATACAGTAATGTCTTCATATGTAAAAAAAGTGAATGTGGTTGTGGGCTATTTGCAGCCACAGTCTTACCTGAAATTCTGCTAATCTTTCCCTTTTGTGTTGGTGGTTTTATGCTGATGATGCAAGAGAAAGTTGAATATTGCTCGGGCAAGGTTAATGGTGGAGCACTGATTGAGGCAGTGCTGTTCCCTCTGAGCAATGGAAGTGCATGCGGGTTATAACTGTGGAGGATCATTGTGCTCTTTTGTCACAGGTGCTGCATAGCTGACTGTTCTGGAAATGCTAGATTTTCTCTGAATGTTCAGTCAGCCTCAGTCCTTCAGCATCCTCTGAGTGTGCTCCTTTTGTGCAATTACTTATGTGAAATAAGATCATAACTTGTGGGAGACTGTGCGCTCCTGCACTGTAGGTGCCATCACATGCTAGGGAGAGGGCTATAGCATACTTAAACAGTATCTTGGTGTTGGAAAGTGTTGTGTACTACCAGAATATTTGGCTGCATCTGCTAATAGAACGTAAGCTTTATTACTCAAGCTTCTGTAACATGCACCTTCAGAAAGGTGAAAAGATGCCTTTCCCCTGTCAACCTGAAATGAGGCTGCATACTTTCCTTTTTATTCACTAGTGTGAGTAATAAAAATGCTAGCAGCCAAATTAAGACTCTAGTTATGCCTCTATAACTCCATTGTGCTCAATAGGGTTGCACAACTGTAGCTGCCCTGGAATTTATTAAGTGATCTGCTGAGGCAGAAGAAAGATTTAAAACTCCCTTTCATTGCTTTGAGTATGTAAAACTAGCAAGAGCAGAAAAACACTACATGTTCTTAATATTTTTTGCTGGTTTTTGAGAAATATTAGAAGTAAGAATAGAATTAAATGTTTCTAGAATCTAAGTAGAGATGTTTACAAAATTTAAATAACCTCCATTTGGCGAGACCCTGACAGCAAAACAAGACAATTTAACACCCCTAGGAAGATTGTCTGTAGTAGAAGATACTGATCCGTGTAATTCATATAAGAAAATGATGAAAAGCTGATTTCTTACTCTGTTAGTAGTTCATGTAATCACGAAGAGCTTTTTGAAAGCATAATTCGAATGCTTTTTCCGTCTGCCTTTCAGTTTGTACCTAATGGATCTAGTCTTCATTCTACTGCCATCTAAAGTTTACTTCAGGGGAAAACCTCTGCCTGCTTTTAGAAGCGCAGGTGAAACCAGATTCTGTCAGCTGTGGGCCAGAGGGGAATATCCTTCTCTGATGTGGTTCCAATTTTTGTTTTCCTTCTTAACTTCTAAGGTTTTCGGGCTTGCTCAGCTTCCCTTTGTTTCCTTTCTCTTGCTTTGATCTTCAAGAAAATAGCTTGTGTTTCACCAGACCTGGCAATATGAATTAATTTCCTGAATGTTCAGCTCTATTTTAGAACTGTATTTTCTTTTGAGTATTTCTTCAAATCTGGCTTAATGTTTTTTGAGCAAGTCATTTCTTCTCTGCTTTTTGGATAGAGCTCCTGTTTGTTTTTTCCCCCCCCCCAAGTTTGGACATTTCAGTGTGTTAGACAGAAACCAATATGAAATTAGGAATTTCTGCAGCAGTGTGCTCTTGTGAGCCTACTTATCTCTAAAGCTATTGCTTCTGACAATGTGTGGATGCTTTATATGATAAAAATTGTGCAGGCAGTTTAATGCCAGTGTATATAGATTAAGGGGCTTCTAGGTCTGCTTCTTTACCATTGCTCTCTTTTTAGATGCAGACTTGCTTGAAACTTCGTACTGATAACTCAGGATAAGCTTTCAAGGGACATCAGCCTATATGGAATCTGTACTGTTAAGTGAAAAAAGGTAGTCAGGGTCTTCCTGAATGTCTACTTTTCATGAAAAGCAAAATGTATTATCTACAGGAGAAATGATATTTCCTATCAGAGAGAGCATTTGTTGCTTGAAATGTTTTTGGAATTATCTAAGTTTTGTATGTTGTAGAGGAATGTTAACGAATTCAGTAATTGCTCATCTCCCATTTGCTTTCAGTGTGAAAATGTTGGATGGTACTCTAAAGATTACCAATGGATTGTCATTGTTAAGGGTGTCAGCAAAGCAAAAACCAAATGTTGATAACTTCACCTGATTTTTCTACACACACACAAGCATACATATATAATCCTTACATGAATAGTTGGATGATCTTTTCAATCTTCACTGTTTGTGTTTCTATATTTCCTTCAGTTATAGGAGTACTAATAGGAATACTTTCAAGGTGCATATTCTTTGCAGAAAGCTTATTGCAGCAGGGTTCTGTACTGAAAAAAGATTTTGAAAGACTCTTATCTTCATAAACTCTAAACAAATGTGGTACCAGGGAACTCATAATAGCTTTCACTTTTGGTTTCACTTCTATTTTCACTTTTTTAGGGATACACTCTCATTTTGGAATAACCAGTAGAATGATGATGATGCCTTTTGAAGAAAAGCATTTATAGAAACAAATCTAGATGTTATTGTGGTTATTTGGAGAACTGATTTCATGTGTAGACTAACTATGGAAAACAAAGATTCTTTCTTTCTTTAGTATCCCATCCTTACACAATAAGAGCTTGAATTCTGTTAGTTATTATTCATAATTTCACCTTGAAACATGAATGTGATATTTTAGTGGGAGGAATTGTTTTTTTTTGCTGGAAGATGAACAGTGAAAATTATTCAGTGTGTTCATCTCTAGATTGCAGTAAGATTTATCCCATTTTAGAGAATTGTATTGGAAAGTAGACCTTTCAGTGCACACCTATCAGAACATAATGACTTGAAGGCATTTTATTTCCTTCTCTGTTTGGCAGTCTTGACCGTATTGGACTTCGAATTCTCACACTCCAGAGTATTCTCAATTTGGACTTAAAAATATGTGTTCTGCATGCTGCTCTTTCATCATAATGTTAAGGGTCTTACAGAGGGTTAAATGTTTCATGTAAAGATGGTTGCTAGGTAAGAGTTTAGTCCCTGCTATCTGCATATCTGTTATGCAGTCTCTAAGCAAAGAATGTCTGCTCCATAGGAAAAAACAGAGATATGTAACATAATGTCTTCTTTCTGATAGTCTCATTTAAAAATATTTCTACTCTTTTCTCCAGAATCATGCTGAGGGAAAAAACTGACAGTAATGTATATTTGGACCTTAGACTGTTGAAAACTGGGGAAATACAACTGCTTCCCTGAAAGCTGTGTGTGGACCACATAAGGAAATGATGATATGAAAAGCAGATTTATTACTTGAGTTGCAAGCTCTATACTCTGTAGTGAAAAAAACTTAAATTTTTAAAACACAGTCAGTGCTGTACTACTAATGTGGGAAAGTAAGACAGGAGGGTATAACCCTGGAAGTTTTCAAAATCAGTAGTGTTGATAGGCTTCTTTATTCTACTGCAGGCAGGCAGCTTGTGTTGCCAATTATCATAGGTGTCTAGATTTTATTCCTTGAAGTAGAGCTTTTCAAATAGGCGTGGGTCTAATTTTCTCTGTTTCTGTACCTTTTAATTGAGCTGGACTTAATAGTTGTGCAGAAACTAGATGTGTGACTGTCAGGGTATATGCTCTTATATGATTCCTTAAGTGAATTTTGTTAAATTTAAAATGTTAGTTTAAGTTTTAAGAGATAACTGTGAACCTTTTATTTAGGGAGGAATGTGGCACATTGATAGGAAAGAATTATCTGTCAAGTGAATTTATCCTGAGTATTGCTCTGGACAGTCTTTGTCACACCTTGTTAATAGTAGAACATTTTTTTTTTTTTAAACGTGGTTTACTATGTTACATATGAGGCAATTGCTAAAATTGGAAGTCTGAGTGAATACGTGTGTGTTCTTTTGCTTCTGATGTGTGCCTGAAATTGTATAGGTTTCTCTTATGGACCATCAGTGCATAAGCAAATTGCTAATCTGTGACGTAGTTGGTGTAGTTGTTGTGTATCTGTTCTAAGGTACTGATGCTTGGCATTGTGAGAAAACTGTGAGCCATTGAGGACTTGAGTAAACCAAAGATCTGTTTGGTAGATGTTTGGTTCTCAAAGAGTTCTCAGGCATCCAACCTGTGCGCTCCGGCAGTTTGTATTCATTTGTGTAGCAATGGGCACCATCCTTAGCACAAAACACATCGTCTTATAGTGTGTGCAGAGAAATTCTGAAGACAGAATAAATATTCTGTTATCCAAAGTCAGTGCCAGACTTTTCTGGTGGTTTGTGGTTTTCCTCTGTGCACATAAATCTATATTGATGTCAGTTCAGAGAGCACAGTCTCTGGAACCACCCTTACCCAGTGCTACCAGGTTGAGCTTGCAGTGACATTGAACAGAACTGTCCTGGGCTGTGATCTCAGATACTTACCCAGTTACTTGTTTGTAACTTACTCTCATCTCACTTCCCAATGCACTCTAGGGATTAGGATTCTCTAATAGAAATAGCTGGTTTGTCTAGACTGGAAGGAGAAACCCATTTGCTATTTACAGTAGGTGGTGTGAGGATGAGCTTCATTTCTATATGTGAGAGCTAACTAATATCAGGTTTGCTTTGGTGTACTTGCTTCTGTCATTTTCCTTCTCAAATGATCCATGTCTTATAAAATATATGCTGTGTTGTTACTTCCCTTAGACTGAGAGAATGACGTGGAATTCATCCAGCCACCTTTGTTGCATGGGTGTAGTTTACAGCAGAGATGAGAGCAGCCCAAGATGATATCCTTTCTAATTTTTGAATTTTATGAAGTAGTTAGTTATTAGCATCATAGCTTGAGGTATCTGATCAGTTCTGGGTTCTGAGAAGTCAGACTCCACTGGCCAAGTATGGAGTTATCTGGTCACATGTTGGACATGTGAACTTACTATTGTCATTGTTTCCTTCAGTTCCTAAACAGTGACTTTAGCTTTAAACACAGCAAATCCACATCGGTTCTATGAAAACTTGCTAAATGTAGATACAGTGAATGGATAAAAAGAGGTATTTTGTTATGTTTCGATTTTCTGTTCCTCTTACTCTGCCTGTCATCACTGGTATCTTGATTCAGGCTACAGTATTTAATTCTGCCAATTGAAAAAGCAGGAATTCTTTTTCTGTAATACTCAGATGATCAAGAGCTCTGTCAATGTGTATGTTTCTTGAGGGGTCCTTCCCAGACCCACTGTTCACTTACTGATAGCCACTGTGTAGACAAGTTAAATGAGGAATCAAGGGAGGCACTTTCTTATCAGCCCCAGTCTTGCAGTGAGTATCATTCTGTCTTAGGGAGCTACACTAGCTTTCCATGTTTAAACTCCTGCTGCTATCAATTTTCCAGTTTATATTCCAGTTAGAGTTTTGTCATATTTGCAACAAAAATAAGGGGATATTGAATAATTAAACTTTTATCAATGTAGCAGAATGCCTTTCTTTGTCTCTATGCTTTCTTTTTCTGCTTCCTCTGAATTCAGAATATCCTGAAACATGTTGGATGAGTCATTCCTAATCATAGTTAATTCTGCAACTATGAGAAAGCTTTTTTTTTTTTTTTTTCAGACTGCTTAAAAAAAAAAAAAAAAAAAAGTAGGTGGGGAGAGTTCAAGGTAGGAGGTGGCTCCAGCTTTGTTTTTATCTGACCTAATACCTTCTGGCTTGGTTGATTCCTTATTGGACAGCAAAGTCGTCCTGTTCTTTTGCAACTGCAATAAAGGTTATGCATATTATGTAGTTCAACTAGGAAAAAGTGTTTCCAAAATCAAATAAAGAGCAAACTGAGTCTTGAGTATATCAATATGTGTTTTTGAGATGCATGGCTCATTTGTCTGCTGAGTTTTTGTTTCTTGAAGGTCAGCATGTTTTAGTGCAATGTAGATTTTTCCTTCAATCTTGAAATTTCTAAAGATCTTCCTTTATTTTTTTCTTCTAATTAGTAGGTTATAATTTTCTTGTGACCATTATTACTTTTCTAATAGTTGCTTTAAAAAAAAAATGATGACAATAAACATAAAATAATTCTTTGTGCTACTGTCAGTGCAATATGTACCTTTTACTGGATAGAAACATACAGCTGGGTGGAAAATGCTGCTAGCAGAAAATGATTGTACTTCAGTTGTGTAAGTAGAGAGATCTTGTACGTGTCTGGCTGGAAAGACAAAATGGTGATGAAATCAAATCCATTTAATTTCACAAAGTTGTTTCAGAATGATCGTGAAACCAGTTAGCAGCTTGGTTGTCTGCTCCAGCAAGGTTTGATACTTTGAGAGGAAAGGCTGCATGTTGGGAGCACTTACAGAACTGTTCATGGCTTGCTTCTCTCATCTTTGCTCCTCAGCTCTTTTCCATCTTTTAGCCTAAGCGATTGTAGAGTGATGGAAATGGATCAGACTGTGCAGCATTGAACAACTACTTGCATTGCTGAGTTTATCTCTTTAACAATCTCCCACAAAGTGGTGTTTTCTGATCCAGAAAAGCTTAAAGAGGATCGAGTAATTTCTGTCACACATTGTGTATGTTTTATATGATTCAGATACTCAATTCAGGAGGCTGGTGTTTCAGTGTTATTTCTTGAAAGCAGTTAAAATTCTTTAGGTTTGTCTGAGGGGTACATTACCTTGTCGGTCATCTCTGTGAGGAAGGAAGCACTACTGATTTAAATTTTCAGATAACTGTTGATACAACCTATGATGAATGGGGTTCTTTGAATTACTGTCAGTGGGGACCTGTGACCTCCTCTCTCTGTTGTTTGATTTTTTTTGTTTTTTTTTGTTTTGTTTTATCTTGTTACCAACTTACTGCCTGTAGAGTAATGTTACTATGGGTTATGCCTGTTTTGCTCTTTATGCCTTTTCTAGAATTTTTGAAGAGGCAAAAAGAGTGTTCAGTTCTCCATAGTTAATAAATAATGCATGAAGTCTGCATACACCTACAGGTAGGACTACAGCTAACAATAACATGGAGTTACTGTGGGTTTAGACCCACAACCAAATTGCAGCCTGTCAGTTGAATATGGTAGCTAGTAGTATGCACAAGTCTTACTTGGACTTGCATATATTGCATATATGATATTTGGGGTTGAATCTGGACCGGGCTATTTTTGTGGTTAGGATGGTTCATGCTTACAATGGCTGTTGACTAAACTGTTGCTTTTTAAACTTTGCAGTACTAATTATTTGTTTTCTTTTCTTTTTTTTTTCTTTCTTTCTTTCTTTTTTTTTTTTTTTTTAAGAATGTATAGAAAATATGATTCAACTAGAATAAAAGCAGAAGAGGAAGTCTTTTCGAGTAAAAGATGCTTAGAATGGTTCTATGAATATGCAGGTAAGTGTGAAATGCAAGTTTCTTCTCAATAACAATTTAACCTATAAACTTAACTGCATTAAGTGAGCTGGATGAAAGAGCATATTTAACTATTCTAATTTATACTTAAAATTGTACTTCTGTACAGTGTTGCCTCTCTGTCTCTGTAAGTTACTCCACCTGCTGTGTTAACACTGAGTAGTGTAAAACCATTCCTAGGGAAGGTACGTTTGTAATGTAAAAATAACTGAACTAAATAAAAAGGTAGCAGAGGTAGTAATATTAACTGTTGCTGCTAAATCTGGTGGTTCTGGTTTCGAACATAGAAACAAAGAAACACAAGCGTCCTGTAACAGTCTTTGAATAGTATTCCATTAGAAGGTACAAAGAGGGTCAACCAAATTACTTACTATTGCTTTAATGTATGAGAACTTCCTTCAGGTATTGCAGGGTTATTGATTATGATCAATGGTCACAACAGCTCGTCCATTAACAGTGAGTGAAGTCATCGGTCATGATTTGTTTTCATTGTTTTTACACGTGCTTTTCTGACGGGGAGAACTTCAAGTATGGGGAAAAAAAAATCTCATGACTGTAAAGAAGACCAAAAGGAAATGAAATAGGTGTTTGATAAAGGATACAAGGTCATCTTAAAGCTTTCTGCTGTTGTTTTGGATAACATTGCTCACAGTTTGTTCTTTTTTGTCTTTCCTCATATGTAATGAAGAATGACTTAATTTGATGTAATAAATTATTTTTCTTCTTCTAATAAAGTTAAGTAGTTTGAGATCTCACATATCTGTGGCAGTCTGTGAAAAGAGATTCAGACAATTTCAAGCCAAACCTTACCTGTTAGATTCTGCACCTTTCTGATCATCTTGATTGATTTATTTTTTTTACTCTAGCAACAGGAATAACTCATTTTTATCACGACTTTGGTGAAGAGAAGGGATGAAAGGAAGGATGTGTATGAAAGATCTTTTGATTTTTCCATTGCCTGCATGCACCAAGCTATAACAGAAAAGTGGAGAGTATGATCTTGTTTATTGTACTGAATAACATTGTAAAAAATGAAAGGTTTTTTTTTTTAGTTATAATCTCTTCTGTGCTCCCTTCTTAAAGTCTTCTCCTTTACATCTGCAGACAGCACTGGATTTGTTGTTTTTTTTCTCTAGTGTGTCTTTATTACAGAATTAATTTTATTTTGAAGGAGTTTGATTACAGTCAGAAGTGTGAATGGGAGGATGTCATAGGAAGATGGAAAATATTTAATAAAACCTTGTTATTTCTAGAATAGTAGGTGGCCTCATTGTAAAACTTAGAATTATTTTCCTTTTCATACCTCTTTCTTGTACTCTTTGTATTGAATAGAAGTACGGGTGTCAACCTCTAATGCTTTTCTTCGCAAAGTAAGCCCTTCTTAATGTGAATGAAATAATTCTAAAAAAAATAGTCCAAATATGTAGTATATTAAAAAAAAAAAAAAAAAAGCAGTACAATTATGCCTACAACTTTTTTCAATGTAATGTAGATGCTACAAACATCTAAAAAAATAGAGTATTTTAATGACTTCTGGTTTTGAACCAGAATGCCAGTCATTTTAAGTCAGCAAAGATACAGCTATGTGTAATTCATATTTTCATTTCCCCCTGCAGTAACTAAAATTCATGTAATGTGCAGCTGTAGTATTACTGCCATATAGATAAATAGGAACATGACATTTTTATTTCAGAGTCTTTTTGGTAGTAACATTTTATAGAGTTAGCGTGTGAATGAAACAGTAGAGTAAGATTCTGGGAATGAGTCTCTTGTGTCATAGATATCTAGATACCGTAATCTTACGTGATACAATGCTATGATAACAGTAGAGATTCAAGCTAAGAAATGAGTTTCAGTAATCATTTCAGTAATCATTGTTCACTCATTTAACCATGCTGATATTACCTGGATGTTCTGCTAGTCTGTATTGTTAAAGATCTTATTCATGTACTGCTCTAAGATTGTCTTGGTAACTGGGTGGAATAAAAGATGTTAGCAAGTGTGAAAATTTGTTCTATAGTTTTTCTGTCTTTGTTTCCAAAGGTGAGATAAAGATACATGTGTATCCACGTCTGAGTGTAAGTGGGGAAATACTTATTGCATGCCAAATAAACCTACCTAGAGTTTATGAAAGTTCAGATTGTGATCACTGTGATTAAATTTCTCTTATGCTCTAAAGATCAGTCCATTATAATTCTCAGAGATATGTAAAGTGCATTTTCTTTGCAGGCACTGATGACATTGTAGGGCCGGAAGGTATGGAGAAATTTTGTGAGGACATTGGAGTTGAACCAGAAAACGTAAGTTTGAAGTCCATTCAGAAGATGCACAGTGTGTTACGATGTTGATGAACCTAACTTCTCCTTGTTTTCCATCAAGAATAAAAGAAATTCAAATAGAATTTTTGGGAGAGAAAGAAATATAAACCAGAGAGGTTTAAGTGCACATTTGGAACCAACTTGCCTTTGTTCTGAAACTAGAATTGTTAAGTTCACTAAAAGCTCAGTTTGCCTTTGCCACACCTTCCCCCCCATTTTTTCCCTTACTCCTCCTACCGAAAGAAAGAAATAAAAGTTTAGGAAGAGACTGCACTGGAGATTTGACACAACTACCAGCTAATGTTTTCAATGGGAGAAAGGTGGTTTGAATATTGTGAGCAGTATTAGCAATCCTATTATGCTGTTTCAAAACCCAAGTAAGGTGAAATTTTATTTTTATGTTTATATATACATGAAGGAGAGAGGGAATTTTAGGAAACAAATAGCTCTACCTTTTGCAGCTATTTTTCTGGTGTCTAATATATACTTTTAAAAACATATGTGCAAGTCCCATCTTTTGCAAGATTTGTAAATCATCTCTCATTGGTTAAAATGAGATTTAAGTTGAATGTTTTGCTGGTAATATAAGATGAAATTTGCTACCCTTGGAATTTATTAGTGTGGTAAACCCTCGAGATTGATAGACACATTTCAGTTATATAAGTAGATATCCTGACTTTGCATTAACAGTATAGAGCTGCACTAGTATTAGCCAGAGTTGCGAATTGAAATTGCTTGATTACACTTTTTTTTTTCTAGTCTGCAGGAATAGTTGCCTGCCACTTTTTCCATGCATATGTCTTAAGTATCCTGAATATGACAGTAATCTTCCAAATTTTTTCCCTTTTCCAAATCCCTTTTCCAAATTTATTGCTTCTTCATTGCTTCTGTGTTCTATGTGAGATATTAAAAGGATTCTGTTTCCTTTGGGGCAAAATTGAAGCAATTATGAATCAGCCTGTGGATTGATATGTGCTAATGTTAGTTCATTCAGTGTGCTTAACGTCTACTTGAATTATACCTCAGTTCAGACTTGCAGAATTAGGTGGAGTTGACAGTACCTTGTGGTAGCTGGATTCATGTGGGATCATTATCACCTTTAGAACAATTGAATTTCATAAAGCTTATGGATTGCAATGGATGCTCACCTAGATGAATTTAACAAACGTAACTTGTCTCAAGTTAGTGCTTAGATTTAATAAATTTGGGAAACATTTTCTGCAGCCTGTGCTGGCTCATCTTCCTCATGGTTGCAATGCACACTAGCTTACTACTGTGACATTCTGTGCATGCTCCCTTGAAGTAATGTGACTAACCTAACTGACTTTCTATCTTCGTGCTGGAATCTTATGGTTTGAATCGTGCAGGTTTGTTGTATTCAGATTTAACTTTTAAATAGCTGCCCAATAGCAAAGTTCTGAATGTTTTGTTTATTTGAATACAGAAGGTACTTGTAGCCTACTAAACAGCAACTGAAAAATATGCACATAGTTTTGTTGATTCTCTTCAGCTTTCCTATTTTTTCCTCTGAAATAGGTAGTAATGCTTGTATTAGCATGGAAGTTGGATGCACAAAACATGGGCTACTTTACATTACAAGAATGGTTAAAAGGAATGACATCATTACAGTAAGTGCTTTGAAAAAACTCTTTCTAATAGTAAATACAGGTTGTTGTGGAAAAAATGCACTTTGATGTTTTAATCATAACTTAAAACAGAGTGCTCTACTTTAGAGCAGAAGCAGTGTCACTTTGTCACTTCTGGTGATATGGCTCATTCAAAGATAACTTGAAACCTGGCTGCTGCTTGCTTGACATACTTTTAAAATGTCTGCAGCCTCAAGAAAACAGAAATACAATGAGGGACATTTGCAAGGACATCTGTCTTTGTCTCTGGGTAGGACCTATTTATTTCTGAGCTTTACTGTCGTTGTATGAGTGTTAGATATTGGTATGTTGTTAGAGCATATTCAGTTTAAAATAAATGCTAAACATTGCAAACGTTCTTTGTGACTGCATTTTTGTGTTCTTTCTAGGAGTTGCGTTCTCCAGTTGTGGTCTTATGGCATAATTAATGTAGAAGTAGTTGAATAACTACATTTCATAGAGCTGGGGGGAAAGAACTATGTTTTGGCTTATCTTTACAGATCACCAAAACTTTAGGAAGTTCTATAGCTTTGCTGAAGCTATGGAAGTATTGTTTCCCTTCTGTGGTTTGTTGGTTGGTTTCCTTTTGTAGGCGAATTTGTGGTTTAATTTCATGGGAAGTGCATTTTCTACAGCTTCAAACAATTTTTTATGACAGTACAAGCATAAGACTTTGCTAGTTTATCTACGTGTTTTGTCCTGTGGGTTAAATCAAGGCATCTTAAGCAGGCAAACTTATGCCTTCGTATTTTATGCAGTGTTGGGGATATATGTTAAGATTCTTTTTCTAAGAACATCAGGCATCTGTGTAAGAATGTAGACTATTAATTCATTCTTTGCTTTTCTTCCAGATGTGATACTACAGAAAAATTGAGAAATTCTCTGGATTGCTTGAGATCTTTATTAAATGAGCCTACCAATTTTAAACTTATTTATAGATATGCATTTGACTTTGCACGGGTAAGTACTGGAGAATGCTAATGTATAAAACTAAACTTTATTTGATAGGTAATGCTTAAGAGTAAATATGTTTCTCTTAAGATATCAATCAAGATTCTCTCTAACAAATGTTTGTGTTATAATCACTTTTTTTTTTTCTTACTGTTTGAGTTTTCTATGCATAAACATTCAAAACAGCAAGGCATTTCAACCTTTTCTGCAAGTGGTAAAAATAATAAATATGTTGAGAGGTGATTATAATATAACTATTGGTTTTAAAAAGTCTTGGACGATCATCAGTTATGTTCTTAACATTTATGAAACAACATGAAAACAATGTCCTGATATCAGCAGAGCGAAGAGTAAAAGCAAGCAAAATGTGTGAGCTGCGGTAAGTGTTCATTAAGTGAAGGAGAAGTGGAAATAGAAAAAAAAAATGGAAAAAAGCAAGTGCTGCAAAGACAGTTGTTCACTGTCTTCCACAGGTAGACCTAGACAGATGAATAACTTCCCTAAATCTGCTCTCTCGCTTTTGTTGCTGAGCATGATGCTGTAAGGCATGGAGGATCTCTTTGATTGATTTGGGTCTTCTGCCTGGTTACATCTGCCTGCCCAAGCTCTTGCTCATCTTCTGTCTATTCACTGGGTGGGCAGAGGGAGAAACAGCAAAGGACTTGTTGACTGCTAAACACAGTTTAGCAATGGATAAAACATTGCTGTATTATCAACTTTATTTTGGTCAAAGACACAGAACACATCACCAGACAAGTTGCTCTGGAGAAAATTAATTCTGTCCCAGCCAGAACCAAGTATGTTGTGTGAAGGCTTATTCTGGTAATTCTGCTGAAAATAAAATACACAGGTTAGAAGTACTTAACATTGCCAAGGAAGTTCAAGATACTGGTGAAATATATTGAATTGATTAAAAAAAAAAAAAAAAGTTAGTTTACTAATAGCAAATCTGTGTCAGCTGGTGACCTATCAAAAATAAATGACAGGCCATCAAATCACTTCTGAAGAGGTCAGTGGATGGTTTTCAAGAGGTGCAAATGGATCTGACAAACAGTGCTCTCAAGAAAGGTTTCTAACACAGTCAGATGTTCTGACTTCTTTTGAAAAAAACAAAAAACAAAAAACCACAAAACTGTAGATTTGCAAGTTGATAAGATTGCAACTTGCAAATCCTATCAACAGAACTTCTGAGATGTACCAAAGTCATGTTTTCAAGTTACTAAAACTTTCCTACTAGTCAGGTGTAATGAATCTGCTAGATACAGATGGTGATGTTTTTTCTTTAAAAGACAAAATAACACACAAGCAAGAACAGACAAGAAGAAATTAAATCCTGGCCCTGCAAGCCTGAATGTAACTGCTGCTAAATTGGCATAAAGCTGGAACAGTTTTGAGAGAAGTCTCCATTTGCTATATGTTACAGTATCGTGTTACCTGTGCTTGTTTGAGAATTCATTTAATCTGAATTTAATGTGATCAGTAGAACAAGGAACCTCCTCTGATCACTTTCACATAGTGGTTGTCAATTGATAGCTGCTTAGTTACCTTCTGACAGGTCGTGTCGTGTTCATGTTGTAAGAAAACCTCAGGAAATATGTGCAGTGATGCTGCTTTAAGACTCCTATGGCCGTGCAGATGCATGCATACAAACATGGGTATGGCTGTTGTTTTTCTAGAAAGTTGGGAGGTCACAAACAGAAATACATGCCTCATCAGTAAGACTTTCTCAAATAACTGTCACTGCTATGGAAGGCATCCTCTACAACAAGCCATTAGCTGTGAGGAATGTTGGGTTTTAATTAAAAAACAAAAAAAAAGTGTTTGATATTGCTGTAAATAAATGTTTCTTATGGTTTTTTTTTTTTTTTTTTTTTTTTTCCCCCTTTTGGCTTTTTTCCATTTCATGCAGGAAAAGGACCAGCGCAGCCTAGACATAAATACTGCCAAATGTATGTTAGGCCTTCTTTTAGGAAAAACATGGTCTCTTTTTCCAGTATTTCATCAGTTTCTAGAGGTAAGGATGTTGAAGCAGACTTTGTCTGTCTTGTCTGACGCTGTTTGACTTAGATATGGAATGAATAGATTTTTTTTCTGAATTAAATTATACTAACACTCCCAAAATGGCATTTGTGACTGGTTATAATTTCTTTCTTTTTGTTTTTCAAATCCCTATTCTGTTGATCTTTATTTGGTGCAAGACAGAGTATAAAATGTCTTTGATTACTTCTTGACTTCTGTTCTTTTTTGATGCATTTGTCCACTAAATGGTGGCTTAAAGTGAAACATACATTATTCAATACTAATTTGATGGTTTAGTGGCTTTTTTAATCCTATTTAATTTTAGATAAGATGCAAATAATAATAATTCATTCCAAGGCTTAAATTTCCTGCATGAAAACTGAATTTGAAGGAGTTGAAGATGCGTTTCAGTAACTTCTGTTTCTTCCCTCAAGCAGCAATCAAAATACAAAGTTATCAATAAGGACCAATGGTGTAACGTTCTTGAATTCAGCAGAACAATCAACCTTGACCTCAGTAATTATGATGAAGATGGAGCCTGTAAGTACTACCATATGTTGGTGTTTTAAAATAATTTATTTCTCTGAGCTTAGTCATTTGGTGCTCTTTTATGAAGTTTTGTAAAATGCAGTTATTTGATCTCTCTACAGGGCCAGTATTGTTGGATGAGTTTGTGGAATGGTATAAAGGAAAACAAATGACGTAGGAGTTCAACTATGCACAGCCACTCAAGAGTCACTGTTACCACAGTTATGTCAACCATTAGCCATAAACTGCTATTTGTATCAAAGTGCATGCTGCTTTTCTTGCACTGCGTTCCTTTTGCAGGGAACTTTTGGTGTTTGCCATTTAACAAGCTAGCTATGCTTGCTGTGTAGCATTGTTCTCTTTGAAGGCTGCTTTGCATTTTGTATTTACACTACAAATTGGTGGACTTGCCAGCGTCTTCACTGTGATTATGTGTATATTGCTGTCGAAATTTTGTATATGTGTATAAAAAAAAAAAAAAGCTTCAACTAGGGATTATTTCTGCAGAAATGTATTGTTAAAATAATTTTGTGGCATATTTCTAATCATCACTTACATGTTTGTTGAAACTTTAGTTATTTTGCTTTTCTTTTGGTCTCAAATGTAGCATTTCAGAAAATGGACAGACTGCTCGGACATAGTTACGATGAAGAACTATTGTCAATTTTCATGTTACTATTTGAGATGCCAATTTCTGAGGGGAGAAGACATGCAGTGACTTTCTTAACGGAAATTCGCCAAACTTGACCTATTGCTTAATAGGAATGAAGCATTGATGTCTTAAAAACAACAACAAAAATCATATATAAATATTAAATCACTGTAGTAGTTGTACATGCCACAGTTTATTTCCATTTGAAGAAAAAGTACTGACTTTTTAATGTTAAAACTGCAGTAGTCGTTACAGGTACAATTGAACAAATTAAAGTACCTTTTAAAAAATGGGTTTTAGACTTTTGTAAATTGCCTTTGGCATACTCCTTTTAATTTTTGTTGTACCAAGAGTGTTTGGATTTTGTTGCAATATAGTGAAAGTTCTCGCTAAAAATAGTGGTCTGGGGAATAAAATCTGCTTACCTCTAGCAAATAGGTAATAGAGATTTCTCTTTTCTGATTTGTGACGTTGGTCTTTCACGTGGTCTCTAACTTTGTGTTTCTGAGTAATTAAACGTATCGTCAAAATGTTGCTTTTTCTTTCATGCAGGGGATTGGAATTCCCTAGCAGGATGTCCATTGCAGGCAATGGGCACGTTAAACACCAGTATTAAATGACTACTTTCTATTAGGGACCACTTCCTACTTCTCTGATTTCTTTATCTGTGTGGGACAGTTCTAGCGATTACTTTGGCAAAAAATGACCGAGTGAGTGGGATGATGCTTAATTGCTATATTTTTGTTGCCTTGTCTTTGCCTTACTCTTCTTTATTAAAAAATGTCAGCGTTAACTTTTATAGATCAGTTCTTGAAGGATCCGGTGCTATTAAACTTCATTTTCTAAGCATTTAATAAAATGTTCCATATTAATTCATGGAACATGTAACATAAAAGGGCCAGTGGACACTTCAACACGAAGAACAGCATTACTTTTCTGTAGAAATATTTAATGAGGCATTGGCAGTTTAGATATTTCTCAGAACGCAATCCAGGGTATGTGAGGGGAAGGGTGTGTTTTTAGGTTGAATGTGAAATTTCCAGCTGTCCCATTCTGATATCACCAAAGTCAGGAACAACTGTCACTAACTCGGCTACTTTCAGGATTAGTTCTGCAGAAGCATATTGGTTTACTGCCCTGGTCTGGGATGTTGTACCTGTTGGTATGGGTGGTTTAATTGTGGTCAAATCTGTGTTTAGTTGGTGGTTTTTGTTTGTCAGACTAAGCTGCCAAAGACAAAAATTGTTCGTGTGTGTTTGTGTGTATTTGTATATACATAAGTATACACTATGTATACATATACAAAACCTGGAATTTCGTGAAGCTAAGAAGAAAGTACTACCATTGCCCATGAAATAGTCACCTTTGGATTTCCATGACACTAAATAAATACATAGCACCCTTTAAAGTTAGTATTGGTGAAACATACATAGTCGTTGCTTTCTCCTTATTAATACACATAATCTTAATTCCATGTTTGATGCCAATTTTGCACAAGAAATTAATTCAGTGAAGTGTGGTATTTAATGTTTACAATAAGCCTCTTACACATTTTAATAAGACTTCTGATGTAAATGTGTATATTATCATAGAATAACTATAAGTAAATATCAGTGGAACTGCTGATTTAGTTCTTAAAGAATGACTTTGGAAGCAATATAACTTGTAACATCAGGCTACATTGTCTTTGCTAAAATCTTAAGTGAAATATTGTAATTTTCTTAAATGTTAGGCTAGTTACTGACAATAGAATTTAGCACAAATTAGCATGAAAGTGCTAAAATACAAGGTTTGCATTAAAAGTTTTGTATGTCACAAAAATTTGGCTTCCAGTAATGGAAGCAAGAGCCAAAGACACTTAATCTATTACTGTTACAGGTGTAATTTTCACATAATAGGGTCAGCAGAAATCTGTTCAGCTTAACTGGGTGCTCTTTTTCAAGGTTTACGTAATGTTTTGCAGGATACAAAGTTTGAAAGCAAAGAAAAGAGAGAAAAAGAAACGTCAAAGTGCTCACTCTGTGTGAGTAAACTTTCAATTTTCCTCTTTGGATAAAAGTAATTGGGAGCAATGGAAAGGAAGAATGTGTTTGGGAACAGATTAGATATTGCCCATTTTGTCTTCCATTCACAGCCAAGATGAATTTGTGTTCAGTGACTGATTTATAATGACCATAAGTAAGGTAAACCACAAATGCAATTACAGCTTGTTGGCAACTTTACTAAAATGTACAGGAATGGAAAGAAATGGTCTGGAAAAAAAAAAAAAAAAAAAAAGGCCTAATAACTATCCCTGTTATCCATCCTTTTGTTTTTGCTGTATTTTCTGACCCCCAGAGAACCCTAACACTGCAAGGTTTTGCATTTTGAAGGAATTCTCTCATATTTAAATAATTGTAGAAACTTAACTGAGTTTGTTTAAGCTTAACTAAGCCACTCAATTTACCTTGCTTTTAGTACGAGTTTGGTGTTTCCTTTTCAGTTCATTATATTATCATACTGTTGATGTACTTCCCCTCTGCCCTCTTTCCCCCCGCCCCCATGCACACTTTAGTGGTGTACAGAATATCCTAATTTCATGAATACTGGGAGGTCTTTCTGGCAGATGTGTTCACGGGTCGTGTGTTTATCCTTTTGATGTAGTATAACTGCATTTGTAGCAGAAACTTGATGATTGATGTGCAGTTCTTGCCTGGTACTTGGAAGATGTAAAATGAAGAGACAGTTAATTAAAGAAAACCAGAGACTAAGTATTAGACAGGAGCTGATAGGTAACAAACTTTTTAGAGCTCTTTACTGTCCCAATAGCTGTAGAGAGTATTAGTAACAAATATACATAGATTTAATTTGAGGAACATCTAATCATACAGCAAAAATATTGTAACTTAAAATACTAATTTTAATTCTTATTGATTTTTTGTTGTTGTTGTTAGGTTTTGTTTTCAAGAAAGGCAAGTAGAGGAGGATGGAATTTCTTGAAATGCTTTATATATTTGAGCTTTCAGTTAAAGCTTGTTTAAGGCTGTCTTTAAGCTAAAATAAATATTTTAGTCACCTTTATGTGGCCTTTTCTGACATATATAGAGAACTGGAGGCATCTCCCATTTTATCACAATTAAACGCATTTTATTTTAACACAAATAATATTTGCACAATCAAAATTGATTTTATCTCATTGTTACTTGGTTAATATTCCTGAATTACATTTTCTGGAGGGAAAGAAATGGAATTATGTAAATGGGTTATGTGAGAGTTCTCCTGGATTTCTGTTGACCCTTAGTCACAAGTCTAACAAGTTGTTAAATGCTCTTGAAATTCATATAGACAGCTTTAAAGGTTACCATGTGCCCTGCTTTTAATTGTAAGTGCTGAAATACCTCTTTATAAGCCTTATGTTTTACCCATTCTAATTGCTATGTAAGTGTATAGAACCCACTCACCAACTAAATAGGTCATTGTCTGTAACTGAGACCAAAATATGTTTTATTTTTTTCCCCTCTCTATATATGTGCGTGTGTGTGTATGTATGTGTGTTGTCACCAAGTAGTTCCTAATGAAGCTGCTGTTGGAACAGCAGTTAACCTGTAACTGTGAATGCTTTATGTCTTAGTTATTTGGGTATTACACGCATAAGGTGTGCTAAACTCCTGTGACTTACAAACTGGTGGAAATGCTGTTATGCCACCTAACGAGTTCATTTTTAGGTCTTTTGCTGGTGTTGATGTAAAATGGAATCCCACAAATAAAGAGTATTTGTGTTGGTTTCAGAAACTGAGTTAAGATTTTTCTGTGGTTCATGCTTCAGAAATTCTCTAATGTGAGTGTGCTTCTCCTCCACTGGAAACCTTTATCATCTAGCACAGAACTTCCTTGGGCTCCAAAATTCTGTTGAAGGAGAATATACACAGTCTTGTGATTCTTATTCACAACCTTACAGCAAATTAATACCTGAAACATTTGAAAACAGGTATGTTTCAAATGGGGTGAGTGAATGTAAAGCAGTGCTGTTGTACCTTTGTTTTTTTTTTTTTTTTTTTTTTTTTTTTTTTTTTTTAAACAGCAAGCTGCTGAAATTGCCTGTCATTTTATAGGATGGAATCTTAAAGTAGTATGTTTGTTACCTGCTTGTTTTGACGTAGGCTTTTGAAACTGTCTTCCCCTTAGATCCTGTTAGAGAAGCTGATGAAATGCTGTCTGGGTGAGCAGCTGATGTGATGGGTTGGAAACTGGCTGAAGGCTGCATTAAGAGGATTGTGATCAGAGGCACAGAGCCCATTTAGAGGACTGTAACTAGTGCTGTACCCCAGATCCGGGCTGGCCTTCAGTCCTTTTGAGCATTCTCCTTAACGGCCTGGATGATGGGCACAGCGTACCCTGAGCAACAACAAAGGTCTGTGCTGTCGCTGAAAGGGATCTGGACAGGCTGGAGAAATGGGCTGGTATGAAACATATTAAGTTCAATGAAGGGAAATGCAAAGTCCTGCACCTTGGAGGAATAATCCCAAGTGCCATACAAGGACTGAGAAGCAGCTTAGCAGAAAGGAATTTGAAGGTCCTGCGGGATGCCAGGTTGAACCATGTCAGCAATGTGTTTTTGTGGTAGAGAAGATTAATGTTTGGAGTGCATGAGGGGGAGTGTCTTCATCAGGTTGAGGGTGGTGATCCTTCCCTTTTATTCAACACTGGTGAGGCCTTACCTGGAATGCTCTGTCCAGATTTGGGCTCCTCAGTACCAGAGAGATATGGATCTCCTGGACAGAGTCCAGTGGAGGGCCATAAAGTTGATGAAGGGAAAGAAGTGCCGCTCGTATGAGGGAAGGTTTTGAGAGCTGGGATTGTACAGTCTGGAAAGGAGAAGATTTAGTGTGTGTGGAATCCCATCAGTGTGTACAAGTATGTGAGGAGAGGGTGCAAAGAAGAGGGAGCTGGACTGCCCTGAGTGGTGCCCAGCACTAAGTCAGGAGGCCATGGGTAAAAACTGGAGCGCAGGACGTTCTCTCTAAACACTGGGATGCACTTCTACGCTGTGAAAGTGAAGGACTGCTGGAAGAGGTTGTCCAGGGAGACTGGAATCTCCTCTTGGGGATCTAAAAAAGCCTCCTGGACATGGGCCTGGGCACCCTGCTCTGCTTGAGTAGAGAGATACTGGACCAGATGGCCTCCACAAGTCCCTTCCAACCTCCCTTCCTGTGATGTGGAGCATATGCTAAAGAAAACTCCAGGTATTATTCAAATGTAACACTGGAAGAGAAGACCAGTCTACTAGTATTTGAATGTAGTGGTATTTATTTCTGGAAGTGTGTTCGTGAGTTCAATACATGTCTTTCTCTTATCTTTTAGAAGACTTTGTTGATTATTTGACTTACAATGGGCTCTTGAGTTGGTCTTTGTAAAGCAGAAGTGTAGAAAAGTTGTTAGCATTAGGACGTGAAAATTGCAGCCTAAATGTATGTTACACATTCTTGGCTTTAGTTTTAAAAGGAATCATTAGTTAATCTTACTGTTTTATATTTCTTTCAGAGTTCCGTATCTAATTTTGAATGGGAAACAGTCTCTTAAAGCCTGACAAAATGAATAAAATATACATTTTGGGCACATTCCTCAAGATTTTGTTTTAAATTTTGTGCACTAAAGCTATCACTCTGAAGGTTTTTGACAATATTTTAATGTAAATGTCTTTAAGTAATATTCTCATGTGGAGATTATATTTGGGAAGCTGTTTTTCAGTAAATTCAAGTTGATGATCAAAGCTGGAATCGCCTTCAGCACTCGTAAGAATGTTGTCTCCTCCTTTTATTTATGATTAGGTGAGTCACAGTCTTCTGTATTATGAAAATTTCTATATTGCTGTTCAAATAGTTTCTGATGTTAATCATATGTAGATTAAATGTGAATGTCTTTGTATTTGAGGTTTGTTTTCTAGCCCAGTAATTAATGTTCTCTGGAAAGACTGAAATGCTTTGTGCCTGTGGCAGACAACTTGTTAACTATCACTGTGTTGGAAACAAGTAGTTGAAAATCCAAGTTTTGTTTCACTCTGAGTTTCTCCACCAACTTGTAAGACTTAAGTTTTTTTCCTGCACTTGTTGACTGAGGGATACAGTGTCTTTTCAACCCTTTAGCTTAGCACATATAAGAAAGGTGTGCCCAGACCATTACCAACATACTGTCAGACCTTCAATCTTTCTTTGAGAATTCATACAGTATCTGTTCAGATTGTGGGTGGTGGGGTTTTTTTTTGTTTGTTTTTATTTTTCTTTTACCTGAAGTTAGTGATGAAGCTATAGAAGTTTCAATGTCTCTAGAGCAATTGAGTTATACCTTTCAGGAAGTATGACTTCTATGGAGGAAAAAATAATAGGTATTCTAGAAAATGCTCAGTGATTAAATGAATGATGTTTTCTGTGCAAACGAGATGTAGTTGATTTAAAAAAAACAAACAAACAGACAATTGAATTGTAAAGAAAAGTGAATGATAATAGAATCCCAAAGGGATTCAGGAAACAGGAGGTTTGTAGCTTTGGGTACCTGGAGGAGGGCCTGGAGAAATAGGGTGAATGGAGAACAGGACACAAAATATGAAGAGCTTTGGCTGGAAGCCACAGAAAATGTAAAAGGTTTTGCATTATCTCTAAGAGCAGTTGCTAATGATGTGAGGAAGTATTAAGAATGAGAAGTGGAATGTTTGTGTTTTAACAGTAGCAAAGCAAGGGTGCAAGATTATGCAGAAATCTGAAGGTAAGTTTCAGACAGTTTCACAACAATATTGTGACAGTAGAAGGAAATAATTTGGCACGTGTTAAAAATTCCTTGAAGGAGCAAATGTATTTTTTTTGTGGATCTGATGAGAACAGCAAGTAATCTTCTGAAGCGTTATTGCACAAAAGGAACACTTGCTGCTCCTCAGAAGTAATGTACTGTATATAATGCTGCTGCAGCATTCTGGTGTTTGGAGAAGATGAGAAACAATTTTGCCAATGTATATTTTGAAAGCTTGTTGAACTGTAGTAGCAGCATCTGAGCAAATGTTGCTATGACACCAACAGAGTCACACAGACACCTTTTTTTTTTTTTTCTTTTTTTTGCCATGATCCACAAAATTGGCTCACTTGTGTAGTTAGATTCTGTCTTAGTGTGTTAGCAGCTAGTACAACCCAAGGTCAGTCAGTGCATAACATAAAGAGCAAGTCTACATTGTCTTAACGTATTCCATTTTTTAAGTTGCTGTGGCCACTGTTACCTTCTGTGACCTATAAGTGATTTGCTTTACCCAAACTGTTATCCATGTCTTTTTTTTTTTATACTTTCAATTTGAAGTTTTTCTTGAAGAAAGCAGCCAAGCAGTGCTTTCTCTTTATGTAGAACATTTATTTAATAATCCTCAGAAGTTAAAAGCATTGGTAAAGTAGTCTTCATTGTCTTTACTGAGGATAACCTCTGCCCCTCTACCTAAATGTACTGTTTCTGTGTTTTGCAATGAATTCAAATCCCAGAGACTTCTAGGAATACAGCATTTGAATACTGCTTAGATTTTATGTAATATTGCAAAGCTGGGGAAATTCAGAGAATTGTAATCCAGAAATTTGTTTCACAAAAGCAGAAGGTGGTAATATATTTGATTTCACCTATAGGGTGATTCCTGTAGCAAACATGCAGTAAAGTAATGATGTAATAATAATTTCAGTGTTACATTTATTTTTGACAAATATAACTGTGCATGTTAGAATTTGCAAAGGAAACTAATATTTCAGTACCAACAGTAAGCAAGTATATTATTAGACCTCAGTTAAAGGTTTATTAGCAAACATAACTACTGAGGAGTTTGCTCATTCAGGTATCATAGAGTTGCAAGTACAATTTTATTGTATCTGACTTGTATGTACACAAATATCTGTGTCAGCCTGGAGTAAGTTTTTTTCTGAATTAGATGAATCCATGCTTTACACATCACGCAGGGCAGGTCTAGTTCCATAACCTGCATTTCTGAAGCTCAAGGCAGATAGCTGTACTAAGCAAAGATAAGCAAAAAACCCAGTAACTTCATTCTAAGACGCAGTCACTTTGCACCTGTAGGAGGATAGCAATGCACTGCTGTGTCTCAACCATCGGAGTCTGCTCTCCTACTTTCCAAAATATTAGCAAATCCATCAAATGCTCTTTTCTTCTTAATGAAAAGCTGGCGCTGTCCTAAACTGGTCTGAGCTTTTTGACAGCATTTTTCACTGGAATCTGGGAGGCTGGCAGCTGTTGTAGAACTGCTCTCTGGTGCTGTCAAAGAGGTGTCACCCTCCAGCTCACTGGGATCAGTTGTTGGGCAGGTTTTGTTTCTTGCAGTCTTTTGTGGGAACGGACCTGAGCTGTGCTGTGTGCTTCTGCTCAGGGAGCTGAGTGGGACTAGTGAGGAATACACATTCTCTTCACTTGGATCCAACTGGAAATAATTGTCTATGTTGAAGACTGACTGTGTTTTCCCTGGAGATTCAAGGTGCAATTTTGTCATAACACTGTAGGATTGCATTTCATCAGAAGAGCTACAGTTGTTGCTGCCCTGTAATTCCCTGTATTCATCACATTCTTCACTGAAACCTCTTTGTGTTTTATCTTCGTGAGTTCTAGCTGAATTAATGTGCTCACCCTGTGGTAATGACTTTTTCTCCATAATAACCGTAGAAGGTTTTTCAGTTGTGTTTTCAGATAGGGATGGATGAGGTGACTTGTTGCTGGCTGTGCTGGCATGTGGGAGAGGTGCTTTGCTAACAGTTGCATTCAAACCAGTATCGAGAGGAGTACGAACAAAATGATTGTTCTCAGATGTATTCGTGTTCCATCTCAGAGCAGCGTCCCCTTCCCAATGGTCACTTTCAGAGGAGCTCTCATCTGTGAGCTGCTCTGTGCTTACCTCTGGTGCGTGTTCCTTCTGTTCTGTGGGACTGTGTCTGAGGAGGTGCTGTTGTTGAAAGGAAAACTGGTGTGGCTGCAGCTCAGCATCTTCAGGAGTATTTTCGGTATCTGTTGCATATGTAGGAGAATGTTTTAATGAAAGTGGTGTGTTGCTGAAGTCTGTGTTGTGCTTGTAGGGAGAATCAGAAATTGAGTTTTGTGCTGTTGACTCCTTGGTAAAATAGTCAAATGCATCAGGAACTTCTGGACTTGAATTAATTGAGTCTGAATCTGATGTGCTTACATGACCACTGCATTTGGCAGCGTGAGCTGATGCTGCTTCAGGTATGATGGTATCTGACCCGTAATCAGTAGTGGTTCCAAAATATGCATTGTGCTTATCTCCATTTTTTCCAATATGCCGAAGTTCTGCAGCAATGCTCAGGGATTCTAGCGGTGCTGAGAAATTACCAATTCCATTTGCATCAGCTTTCTCCAGTGATGACAGAGGAGCTGGCAAGTTGCTGCTAACGCTGATTTGTTCCAGGTCAAAGTCTTCTAAGGAGCTGCAGTCACTCATTGTGAACAGAGTCCCTTCATCTGAAGAACTGTCACCAAAGAAATCTGCAAAATTACCTTGCTCATTTCTACAATCTCTTTTACAGCTGTGCTCTGTATGAGGAGTGTTTTCAGGTTTTTGGTGAATGCTTAAGTTCTCAGTATTTGTATCTTTCTTAGAGCTACTGGGAAAAATAAGATTTGCCACGTCACTGTTCATATTTACGTTGCTATTTAGACCAAATTCTCTATCATAGCTTTGCCTTCCAGGCATACATTTTGTAGAGCTTGTAGGTTCATGATGTAAAATGTTCCCTTTGTATTCAGGTGTTGCCTCTGGCTGCTGCTGACCAGATCTGTTGCCCACCTCATTGTCCCTGGAATATTGCACACTGGTTTGGGGTTGTACTGCGGGAAGTGGGAAGCCAGCATCTCCTGTGCAGGGTAAATCTGTGCCTGCAGGATCTGTATGAACTGAGTGAGAGCCAGTGTTGTGTCTGCTGGGCACGGGAGGGACTCTGCTCTGCTCTGAGTCTGTGCTGTTTGCGTACTTTGGGTCTTTCCATGTTGACAAGCTGTTCCCCATTAATTTCCTTGGTGTTACTTCATTGCTGTTCTCGTAATCCATCCTTGCAGTAAGCTGTCCAGTGTTTACGTACATGGCATCACTGCTATTAGTTTTGGTGTTGAAAGACACGCTATTTTTTTTTATGTTAATCTCATTATTGCTTTCTTTTGGGAACTCCTCAGTACTCGGCGTGCGTCCAGTGCCACCAATGACATTTTCATACAACCGAGCAGTTCCTGTAGGAGAAGCATAAGTGCTTCTTGAAGAATTCTCATAAAAAACAAACTCATTATGCTGTGTGTCCATTGGGTTGCTCACAGAGTGCTCTCTGCTTGGGGTTTCACCTGAAAAGGCATGGTTAGCATAGATGTGCTCTGGAGCCGGGGCTTTGTTCCTGCACATGCGCATCCACAAGCGTGTGAGGCAGGGCCTGGCCAGGACGCCCAGGCAGAAGGCACAGAGAAATGTAATGAACACCGAGAGGCATACGGCCAGCGTCAGGTCCTGCTGTGTTCCTCCTGCTCTAACACCTGGATTGGTGGCCCGAGTTTTTCTAACCAGAGGTGCTGGAACCTTTTCTTTTACCTGTACATTGTAGATGAGATACTTCTTCCTTGTTGTATTGAAAGTACACATGTATAGATGAGGAAGACCGCTTTCCTTTGAAATTTTGCCTTTAGGTGTCCACCATGAGACTCCATTACCTGAAATGAAAGAAAACACAAATTGAAACTTTCTTAAAAGCAGAGTATACTTGGCTGGTGGAGTCAGGTTATTTCTATACAGGCATACTCTGACCTATCAGTGATAATTTTTGTGTTATTTTTATGAAAATCAATTTTTTTTTCACTTATAATTGTGCCAAATATATGTTAAATAGGCTTCTATTTTCTATGCATTTAAAATACAGAAAGTGCAGTGTGTTAACAGCAGGCTTTACAAGAAGAATGATGTGGATGAGGGAGGAGGACCCCGGGCTGATGGCTGGTCTTTGCCATGCTATAAACCACTGTGTCTCTGCGTGGTGCAGGATGCACTTGGCATCCCAAGAGTGCCTGAGAGCAACCTGTCAGGTCTTTGCCAGTGCTTTAACTGCTGCGTTGTTCCTCTGGCTACTGCTCAGGCTGCAGCAAAGACAGTTGGCAAACCAAGGCAATTTGTGTGCACCCAAGTGTTCCAGCCTCTAGCAAGTGTAGGATGTGGCTGGTTTCTGCCTTTTGGAATGTATTCCAATGTTGTATGTACAGCTTTGCTTTCGGACTGCTTACGCTTCCACTTGAGTTTAGGTGCCATACAGTCTGTTGACTTGAACCCTGATCACATTTTCTGTGATTTATTTGGAAAGCAGAACAGAAGGGTGGTATTTCTGATAGATTAATTATTTTCATTTGGGGATAAAGTGTTCCAAAGGGAAAGCCTTATACCCCAAAGTACTATTAGTTCTTTAAATTGTATTGCATTGTGGTTGATGCCAAATGCCTCTTCTCCTTTGGATTTCGTCGCAGTGTTCCTTCTGCAAAATCTGAGCTCTGCAGGTTTTTGTCCCCTGTACTGCAAGCGCTGTGCCCATGTCTGCTGAACTCTGCACTGAGCAAGCTGCAGTCCATGGGGGCTGCACTTATGTAGGGGTTAGATATTAGGAGGAAGTTTTTCCACACAGAGGTGCTGACACACTGGAATAGGTTGCCCAAGGAGGGTGTGGATCCCCATCCCTAGAGGCGTTCAAGGCCAGGATGGATGTGGCTCTGGACAGCCTGGTCTGGTTTTTGGTGACCCTGCACATAGCAGGGGGTTGAAACTGGATGATCACTGTGGTCCTTTTCAACCCAGGCCATTGTTCTATGATTCATTTCACTCTGCTGTATCCTTCTCCTTTTTCTACATTCCTCCGGAACTGCTACCTCACAGCTGTTAACTGCAATAAGAGAAAAGCCCATTCTGTGCTTTGTTTGCATTCAATAATTAACTTACACATTTGCAACGTATTGCATACTGGAATTTGTATATGGTTGGACTTTAGCATCACTCTTTAGTTAACACAGGAAATGAGATGAAGGCATGAGGGTTGGAACTAGATGATTTTTGAGGTCCTTTCCAACCCAAGCTATTCTATGATTCTGTTCTATGATTTCTGTGATTCCATTCTATAATTCCACTTTTGAGAAATATGACTTTCAAATTTTTTAGTGTAATAATTATTAATCAGCATGTTAAATTGTCACTTGGTTATATTTAAAGCAGCATCTTCAGAAACCCACTTTCCTAACCAGATTTCTGTGAGCATTCTGCATGCAATAGGATTTTAGCAGTGCATGGGGCACAGCCTCGTTCCACATACCCAGTGCGTTACCCACGCTGCAGTGCAGCACTGACGTCTCCCTCGGTGGGACCACAGCTGTCCTGGACAAAACACTGTCACTGCAGTTCAGGTGGAAACTTGAAAGGTACAGCAAAGGCTTCTGTGAGCTGGTGGCAGTTTTACTGCAAGATGTAATCAGCTTTTTTCTCATCGAGGCAGAAAAAAAACGGAGTAGATGTTTCAAAGCATGAAGTCTGCAGTTACATATCCAGGAATTGTTGAACAAATCCACTTTGAGTTGAAAGATGTTCAAATTGATTAATAGGTGAGGTAGAATGGTTGTCAGAGGGTTTTCACGGAGATCCACGACCTACGTGGAAGTAATTAATTCAGAATTAATTTCATAGCATTCTTAAGATTGGAAAAGACCTTATAAGGTCTCCGTGTCTTGCTGCCAGCCAGTAACCCCATGCCCACTAACCAGGTCCCTCAGTGCCACAACCACGCAGTTACTGAACACCTCAGGGATGGTAACTACTACCTCCCTGGACAGTCCATTCCATTGCCTCACCACTCTTTCTAAGAATAAGTCTTTACTAATCATTTGATAAGAACAGAACAGAATCTGAATCGCAACATCAACTGTAACATTTATTTTATTAAAGAGAGCATTTTTAAAGTATCAGGAACAATATCTGTGTTAGAGATGTCAGAAATACTGCACTGAGGTTTTTGATTTTAGGACAGGGGTTTGGCAGCCTTTTATTGTAGGCTACTTCTGTGTGGCTAGGAATCTGCATGGCTCTTGCCAGAGGATGCCTGCAGTTAATGCAAGGGCTGTTCAGTCTTTTTATGACTCTCTTGTCTCCTCAGAAATAGCCTCTTCAGCCTCATTTCTTCTGCAGCTCATGTGCAATTCCTTCTCAGCTGGACTGTGCCAAAGTTGATAAAAGGCCCATCATAACATTTTAGTGTTTTGCCTTTCTTTGAGGAGTGGAAAGGGCATGTGTGTCTGAACACACGTGGAAGGGATGGGGGAAAGAAGCCCATGGAATTATGTGCTGACTTGTGGCATAGTTAAATGGGTAATTGCTTGGCTGTATTTTGTATATTTACAATTACATGTTCCTATGTATAAAAGCAGTTGTGCTGTATACAAGTAATGACTATTTAAATTATTTGCCTAGATTTTTATAATTGTGTACTAATAATCAGACCAATATAATCATTACTGAATAGCTGATTCAAGAATCTTTTAGTGGCGATTAGCACAAAACACTGAAACTGTTGTAGTGCTACCTGTAGTTTGTTGAGATCCTTGAAGGCGTCAGGATGAATGTTTGCTATCTTGTTGTTTTGCAGGTAGATATTTTTCAGCTGCGAACAGTTGTGAAAATCACTCAGGTCAATCTGTAGTATGCCATTGAATGACAAATGGACAGTTTGTAAAGACTGCAGCAGTCCTAGCCCTAGGAAGAGCAGAATTATTTTACATTTCATGTTCTTGTTTTCCCAGTTGTCAGGTGGTTTTAAAAAATTGTTTGCAGCAAAATTAATTCCATTGCTGCCTGCAGTAACTAGTGGCTGCAGGCTTTGACTTACTGTGCCTTTTCCACACAATAGTTGTCCCATCCTGAAAGCTGTATTACATCAACAGCAGGCATCAGCAGGCATTGTCATATATTCACAATCAAAGGATTTTTTGTTTTTTTAAATTGCATCTCCATAAAAGCAGGAACATTCCTTCATGCTGCGAAAATCATCCTGATCTCTGTACTTTTAGCATGCTTCTCTGGAGAATGAGTGGTGACAAAGGAATGGTTTGAAGAGATGGACTGTATTCTGTTAATTACTTCAAATTTAATTGCAAATAAAATATGGGGATGCAAAAGCTGACGCAGTTTCTCCTCTTCACTACCATCCACATGTTCACACACATTTTTCAGATGGGGAATTATTTGAACTGTAACCATAGGACATACATACACCTGACTGACATCAAAAGCATGTTGTTGCTTTCAGATCCCTGTGTGCCTGTGAATGAAGTGTGACAGTGTGTCCTTCAGCAAACCCTCGTTAGCACAGCGTCTGCCCTGCATAAGCAGCTCTATGGAATGCTGAAGATGTCTTGTTTTCTTACACACTGTGCAGGGAGCCCCTAAGAGCCCCAGTTTAGCAAAGTCTTAAATAATTGTTAATAGGAGGTGTCAATTGGGGTGCTAGATGGCAAGTTTGTTTCAAATGAACTGAACGTATTTTCCTGTCTTTGCGAAATGCTGAATTTGGGGCCAGTTTTATTTAGAATAGCATTGACTTTATTCTAAGGAGCAGCATGAAATTGCTTTTGTAATTTTCTTAGATATTAATGTTCACAATTGAGATCTAGAGGCTAGTGGTCTTCCTTGCCTCTCATGGGGTAAGTTTTAGTTATACTTGACTGACATTAACCATTACAATTGCAAGGACTGTATAGAACCAAATGCATCCCAAACGACCCATTTGTTGCTGAACAATCTTCAATCTCTATTTGGACACAGGTGAAACCTGGCCACATCTTACACATAACCAACGAAAACAGTCTCATTCTAAATCTAGTAAGATGTACTGAATTTTATCCCAAACTAATTTACTCCTTGTGAGTGAGGTCCTTAAATGTTTTGAAATGCTCACCTGTTGGAACTGCATGGAGGTTATTCCTTCCAGCTGACAGTACTTTCAGGGCAGGCAGGAAATGGTGGATTTCTCCCAGTGTTTTAGACCCATGTGCAGGTGTAGGAGGGTGCAGTGTGAGGATGCTGATAGAGTTACCATTGAGGTTTAGAGTTTCCAAAATTGGTAAATTTCTAAAAGCAGTTACGGAGATGTCAGAAATGAGGTTGTTACTGAGGTTCAGATGTTTCAGCATCCAGTCTTCATTTCTCCCAGGGGTGCACAGGAAAGTTTTGATGTTATTGTAACTTAGATCCATTGTTACTGCTGTTAGTGATATATCTTCTGGAATAGCACCTAGTCCCATGAAAGAGCAATTCACTACGAACTTCTCATCCCACCAGCAGTCTGTATGGCGATGTGTATTAAGAAGCTGCTTGGCTCCCACTGATCGAGGGTGATTAAAGTAAAGGAGCAGCACAGCTGTGACACTCAGGTGAACGTTATCCATAATGGCTGTACGTAAGATGTAAAATTACGGTAAGTTCAGCATAACAAGAGGCGAAACAGAAAGAAGAAATACTTTGGCATTCAAAAAAATCAACACTAAACAAACACCCAACCATTACCAGTGTTCTGTCTGAAACCCACAGCTTTAGAGAGTTAGATATTTTTGAAAGAAGTACTTCCATAAGCTGGGGAGCTTCCCCCTCACTCCCCCTCTCCCAAAGACAATCCAAACCTTTTCTTTCTCTTCCAGCCCTTCAGTTGAGAAACACAGCTTCTCAGGAACTCGTGAACTAACCACAGTAGAGACTTTTGAACTGTGACTTCAGGTATAATTTACAGCTATTGCTGATCAAAGTCCACCAAATATAACCTATGACAAATAGCTGTGGAATGATTTTCATACTTACAGTTAACACAGTACCAGTTTCACTGTCAACACAATAATATGTTTTAATGAAAAAAACATTTTTTACAAATAACTCTAAACCACAGCTGAGTCTTAAAATTTATTTTTTCATTTAAAAACAAATTTCATTTAAAAACAAAAATTAGAAATGCAACTGTCTTCCAGCTACTGAAGTAACCACCACTTTTACAGATGCTGAGAATTCACCACAAGTGCGTTGCTTTGGTGTCCCCAGTAGGTATCTTACACAGAAGCATGTAGAACACGGCATTTCAAGTGACTCTGTGGGACTGAAATAAACAGTGTGCCACACAGTGTTTTAAATAAGCATAGAAAAATGTACTTCAGGCAGTTAGAAGGTAAACAACAAATAACTGCACAACACGGGGTATGCGATGTCAACATTTCTCAAACTGTAATGAAGGCAACAAAATACTTTACCAAAGCATAAATAGTGGCCAGCAAGACAGTAACTCATATCACTGGGCATTTATATGACTGGTTTTGCTACATTTTGACTAAAAATCCACAATTCAAAATCAATTCTCCAGACTATGATTTAAGAGTACCTTTGTGACACGTCTCTCAGCTATGCTGTGTGTAGTATAAGAATTCCTGATAATTATAGGTCTGGAATCCAATCCTGGAACGTAGGCATGATATCAAGCAGAGAAGAGCTATAAAGTGCTCTCCATGTGTATTCTACGTGACCAAGGCAGTATCTGTAATTTACCAAGTTCTATAATTTCAGCTTTGAGAACACTGCTGCTTATATTTATATATAAATACACACACCAGTATTAATGTCAGTTATGTATGTCAGTATTTGCATGTATATGCATATTTGTGTAATATATATGAATATAAGCAGCATTCTAAAATGTACATATAACTATGCATTATACACATATATATATATGTGTAAATAAAGTGACAAACTGTGCCATTATCAAGTGAGTGCAAGATCTAAAAATGTAACAGTTTTATCTCCTCAGGTGAAACATCCTCATTGGGAACTGCTTAGTGCCACAAACATGCATGTTTTCAGTATGATTAATACATATTAAATGTAGTTAAACTATGAAGTTCATGAAGTCAGTATGCAAAACATACTTTATGTTTGTATTTCCCATAATATTTAATGTAATTCAATGGCAGCAGGAGCTGATTTGTCTTTTGGAATTCAGCGTACTTTGAGAGCTATAAAACAAAGGTAGGTAATTCATATTCCCGTAACAAATGCCCAATTCTGAAGTTAACATTTAATTTCTGCACAACTTTTAGGGAGATAAATATGTGCTTATCTAAAAAAACTTGTCACAAAATGACTTGCAAAGTCACTACTGTGGCCTCCTCTATTTAGATTACTTGATGCTACTGTAAAACGAAACACACAGCAAACCTATTTCAAACAGAAGAAAAGTACACGGAGGAAGAATGAGGATAATGAGCTGATCTCTTTTTAGCACAGAACACCATCCCTCTACAAAAGCAGTTCTAAGGCTACAGTAATTTATTTATAAGGCCCCAGCTCACCATAGATGTAGTTTCACTGTTGACAAATTCAGATAAACCTGTGGTTACTCTGCTGTCACGGGATCCAATACCATCACAAAGAATTGCAGACTTCACTTTAACTTCAGAATTGAATACTGACAATTCACAGGAAAAAAAAAGGTGACCTGACCTTAAGACACTGCTGCTTACAGTTATATTTCAGTTCTTTAAACACATTCTGCTGATCCCAATTCAGGAAGGCATTTCAGTATGCACATAAACTGAAAGCTCGCTGAATCGGTGTCGCTATTATGGCTAGCACGACGATGGCGTTAAACTGCTGAATGTAACAGCCTGTGCTTAAAAATATTATGTAATAAATGTTAGTATAAACTCTTGTAGAAACAGAAATCCTTGAAGGCATGCAGTTACTTCATACAAATACTTGTAAACACATAAGAGAACTCTTCTGGTAGCGCTTTGCGTTTCAGTGTGTGGCTCCACAGGGATTGACAGAGGTCTGACAACCCATGTTGTGACCTGTCACTTGCACCTTGAACAGTGTTCCATCCGCACACATACACAGCTTGAATCGCAGCCAGTTGCCGTTGTTAAACTGCTCCCCGTAAGAAGAGCTCGGCAGTCGCGACGGGCTGACCATCACAGTTCCATTCAGGATAATGCTGTTTTCCTTTCAAAAGGGAAGGAAAAAAAGAATTTTTAGGAAGGACAAGCTAGTTTAACTACAAATTATGTTGCTAGGAAGGTTGTAGAAATCTACAGAATATAACATAACACATAAGATGGTTTCATTGTTTAAATTAATGAATAACACCCATCAGTTTCTCCATTACGGCCGTGGTACTTTGCTATTCTAGTGGTAGATCAGTACTTAGAAAGCAGTGGTAACATGCTAGACAATTCTTCACAGACCTATAAGCAAAGGCAGTGAATTAAAAATAAATGAAATGGACTAATTTTAGTCTCTGTGCTTCTGTTGAAGGTCGCCGTCCACAGTAAAGGTTCAGGAAAAGAACATGTATTCCTTTTGGTGTTCATTTCAGTGCAAAAAAACAATAGCTTACCTTGAACCTCTTCATGGGATTTTAGTGTCTTACAGTATTAAAACAGCATTACCTGAACACTGCTAAGCCGCAAATTAAAAGCGTAATAATAATCTACCTTTAAAAAAATCCAATTAAATATGCTGACTGCAACCAAACTTTTATTAATTATTATTTTATACAAAATTTGAATCGATACAAAACAAAAAGAATTAATCAGCTTCAACTTGAAAGAAAGACATTCAGAAAATGCTGTTGTGAAATACTTACTGCTTTAAGCTCCATGTTGCCCCCCATTCGAAACTCAATGGTCTTGCCTGTGATGAAAACGCCTTCATTTCCACGGACAATAGCACGGCCATCAACCTTTATGTTTAGGTCACTGGTTGCATTGCTAGTAATCTAAAAACGTACACAAACACAAATATTACAGATCAATGAAAATGTGCCACTTGCGTTCATCTGAGTAACTTTAATAATCTTGAAAACATTGCTCAATAATTTAATAAAAAAACTTCAACGTGTTTTGTGCCCTTCTCCCATTATAACTATGAAGATTTTGCCTGTTTGTTATCTTCTACATTTACATTTGCATGGCTTACTTAATTTTGGAAGGTATGTAACATAGTTTGTCTGTGTATCACTCGATTGTGATAAAAATAACTCACCTGACAGTTGCATGGGATACAAAATCAATGCTGCAAGCAAGTGCAGCCTTCCATGTAAGGACTAATTATGTAAACTTGTTCCTCTGTTCTTATTTAACCTGTTGCTCTGACATATTTAAAGTTCTACTTGTTATTTTTCTCCCTGCTGCACACTTTTTAATTGCTAGCCAGCAGAGAAAACATAAGGGAGAAAATGAAAACCACTGTCTTTTCTTGGTCCTGAGACACATGCAACCCTCAATAAATCCACTGACACCACTCTGTTAAGTGTTTCATAACAGAACTGTGTGCAGTACTGTGTTTGGAAAACCTTTCTTATGACTGATATGCAAGAAAGAAATTTCAGTCTGACATGAAGACTGACATTATGCATACAAAAATATACAGGTTTTTGATTCTCTGATAAATAAAGTATATTTAATGTAGAAACCAAACTAAGAACATGTTCAACCTGGAAGCCATGAACTAATAAAACTCATACTGTCATGATTGTTCTCTATGCTTCTTTGAAATTCTGATTGTACTGACATTTATCACCAATAGAACGAAAGCGATGCACGACGTTGAAAGTTGTTACTAAAAAAAGAAAAGCTTTTCATAGGAATTTTATTTCTGAAACAGCTCTCCACGTACAAGCTAATGTATGTAGATGCTTAACACAAAGTCACGCAGGGCTTCCTAATCCTGATGATGGAGCCAGCATGGTATTCCAGATGTTACACTTGCTTAATAATGTCAGTTTTCATTTCTATTCTAATTTTTAGGACGCGTTTGGTTTTCAGAGCTGCCAATTTTAGCTATATTCAGTCACATTTCTAGATCTGGAAAATGAAATTAATAAATTTCTTCCGTATTCTCCAACTAAGACAATTCTGTAATTAGCTTTACAGAGAGTACTTAAGGAAGTTAATTTTTTAGAAGTTGAAGAAGACATACCCTCTCTGTAGAGGCCTTTTGTACGTTCAAGATTTTAACTCCATTTGGCAGATGAAACTCATGAGTTTCATAGTCTGTGCTGAACAGAGTATTTTGTGTCCGGGGGTCAACAAATTCCATGCCAATATCACTGGTGATGGAAGTTTTGTCTTTTTCCACACTAAGCTTGGTTGTTCCTTGCTGAAATACAATCTTCAGAAGCAAGAGTCTTTAAGTTAATGACGTTTCAAACATTACGTTTATTAATAACCCGAGTGTCATTCCAGCTCAGGATATAACTTACAGGCTGATTATTTCCAGTGATCACCAGATCTTCATTCCGTCTGCCCCCTACAGTGCTTTTATACAGCGGATGTATCACCCCCATGTCAGAAACTTGTTTAAACCGCAGTAAGCCGCTCTCGTGGAACTCCATGCTGTCACAGCCATTGGGGCCGATTCGAATCACTGCCCAGATAACAAGTGTAATCTGAAAGAGAAACACGCCTTGTCAGACATGACTTCAATATTACAGGTAGCTTAACAGTGAATCCTGGATACATCTGTACTGCACTAATAACATTCCGTGTATTTTCTGCCGCGGAGTTTCTGGAAGGGAGAAAGAGCATCAAGGCTCCTGCTCCTGTGGGCTCATGCTGGGCCTGTGCCAGTGAAATACGGATGACTGAACTGGAAGGATTCTTCTGTCTAATTCTGCTCAGAGTACAAAGGAGCAAAAAGGAGAGGGAAAAAATTATGTGCCTCCCTCAGTACTTTTTATGTCCTTCTCAGCCATACTGGAGTACAAGTATTCTTTCTCTAATAAACAGTCAAAACAAAACACATCCTAACATTGCTTACAGCCTAACTATTATACTCACAATCAGATTGATGACAGCCAAAATAAAAAGAAGGACGATCACACAGATGGCCAAATTGCCTTTCCTGCCACGTAAGCCTGTCTTATGGAGTCGGTCTTCATCAATTGGAATGTACCCAGCTTTGAAGTTACTGTTGTGCTCCTTATTGACGTTCCTGCGTTCTACAGCCTTCTCACGCATAGATTTCTTCACTGGCCCATTGGAACTTTGCTATGATACAAAACACGGGTTAGCTGTTGCGAGGTGTGTATAAATCCACCAAAGTGATACACGTCTACGTATGCAAAAAAATACACAACTGATCATTGGAATATATTATATTCCACCCAGGGTTGATTATGTTTTATTACAGCCCTCCACTCTGTACTTACAGTATAAAGCCACTGCCAGCCAACCTGTTAGGGGGAATGGGCCTGGCTGGCTGTAACTTACTGTTTGACAGTGATTGGATTGCAAGGTGCTTCCCTGCAAACAGTCCTATTAATGCATATCAGAAACTCTCATAGACATTCATAGGGAAAAAAAGCTTGATTTTCCTGGCTATTTCCATAGCTTTGTACACTGCTTTGTTCCACCTTAACTGAATGACTCAGGTCGCTGTGCAAAGGTCCAAAAAGGGGTTCAGTCTTTTGACGGCACAAGGTGCGTTCGGCTGGATCCCGGAGCTGCGCGGTGCGCTCCTGTACCTGCACGCGGATGTACCGATGCGGGGGGCGAAGACGCCTTCTGTTTTCTTTTGGAGCCGAGCAGGAAACGGTACCGAGAAAGGCGCCTGACCTGCGCACAGTCTGACGTGCCGAAGCCAGCCGAGCTCGCCCCGCGCTCCTGCACGCCCCGAGCCGAGCGCGGTGACTCAGGCGCAGCTCTATTTATACGGCGCGGATAACGGGCCGCTCCGCCACCCAGCAGCGTCTCATTCCCACTCGCGCAGCGCCGCCGCGGCTCCGTGCCAGCACGTCAGAACACCCCGCTTCCCAAACGCACTCTCCCCTCTCGCTCTCCCCCTCGCCCCCCCCCAGGCCCGTGCACGGCACTCCGGCTGCTGTTACGACCACGGCGCGCAGTCAGCCTCCCGCCGACCCCAGATGTTCGGAGGGGGACATCTGTTGGCCGCCGGGATCCCCGTCCCGAGCGCGGCTCGGACCCTCACCGCGAAAGCCGCGCCCCCCGCCCGGCCGTCCCGCGCCGCGCCCCGCGCACTGACCTGCTCGGAGGCGGCCGCCGCCATCTTCCTCGGGTGCCGCCGCTGCTGCGGCAGCTCCGCACTCCCCCTGCCGGAGAGAGGCGGCGGGGCTGCCCGCCGACGGCCCGCCGCTCTCCGCAGGGGCGCCGACCGACTTCCCGGCGCCCTGCGCTGCGGATCAGCGCCGTGACCCTCACGCGCGTCCCCGAGCCCATCGCCACACTCGCACGGCCCTGACGTCAGGCGGGGACCGGCCCCGCGGTGACCGCGCGTTGCGGAGCGGTTTTCCCGCAGTGAAGCGTTCGAGGCTGGCAAAAGGCTGTTGGAATAAGGAGCTTATCCACGCACGTGGCGAGCAGCCCCTCAATAGCGCATATGTGAGCGTTCCCAGCCACAGGTCCCTTCGCAAATAACTCAAGGATTTCTCTGCGTTAAGCCACAGGGGTATTTATTTATTTATTTATTTGTTTATTCCACGCTAGGAAATGAAAACGAGGGGCGCGGTGAGACATCGCTCCTGCTCCATCGCCGCCTCCTCCTCAAGCCCGTCGCAGCGGGGCGACCGCTCGCCCCGGGCAGGCAGCAGCAGCGAGGGCGACTGCAGACGGCATAGAAGTGTTATGGCGCCACCTGGCGGACGCACCGCATGCCCCTGCGCTCCCCGCCGCGCTGGGCCGGGCCCGGCCGGGGAGGGCAATGGCGCCGCGGGGTGGCCGCCCCGTTGCCACAAGCAGAGCGCGCCCTGCTTGCGTCGTCCTGGCACCCGCCGCGGCCGGCCTACGTTATAATCGCGGCTATAAAGGCAGCGGCGCCGTGGCGCCGCCCACAGCCGTGAGCCCCGGCGGGAGGCATCAGCTCCTGCCGTGCTACCATCGGAGGGCTCGCGGGTGGACGGGACAGGACAGGACAACGAGACCGCAGTAGCCCGTCCCGGTCACGCGCCCACCCGTGAGAGAGCTGCCCACGAGCATGGCTGGCAGCTTGAAGAAGCTTGTCAAAGCCGAGAGCTGCCGGCTAATGCAAGAGAAATTAGAGAGCTGGTCTAAGGACTATGAGGTGCGGAGAGCCGCGGAAACCCATATCGGCTGCCTCTCCCCGAGGTCCGCGGGCAGCGCGGCCATGGGGCCGCAGGGGCGTCGGGAGGCGGCGGTTGCCCGGAGCCCGCCGAGTTGTGATTCCGCGGTGATCGCAGCTGTCCTCTGAGCGCCGCTTTGGGACGCGCACGTGTACACACTGCTGCCTCCTGGCGTGCACAGCTGCAACGTTGTTAGTTTTCCTGTGCTTGTGGCGAGGGTGGAAAGCTGGAAGGGATCTGCGCGCTGCAGTAACCGAGACAAAGTCAAAGAGAGTTCTGCTGCGCAGGTGGTAGGAGGCACGGGGCGAAACAGCGGCCAAGGGAAGGGCAGAGGGTGCTCGGGGAGTGCTGCGCAGGGGCCTGGGGGCAGAGAACTGCACGGGGAAGAGAAAGCTGGAGGCGGGCGGGAGGGGATGGAGGAGGAGGAGGATTCGCCTGCAAGGCAGCAGCAGGGCTGTGTGAAGAGAGAAGAGGGCAGGAGGTGGAGGGGGTGAAACCGTGTGAGCAGGACAGGAAGGGTTACGTCGAGGGGAAGGTGTGGCGATGGAGGGAACTGAGGCTTGGAAGTTGTAAATATTCTCAGCAGTGACGATGGCCACATCCTCACTCCTGTGTCTCAGGGCACTGCGGCTGCCCTCAGCCTGCTGCTGTGACCGGTGGGTGAAGGTCTTGAGCCGAGATGCGACCCTTTTGTGCATGCCTTGTTGTATGCAGGGTTACAGCCTTTGTGCAGGATTCCTGGCCGAGGGCAATCCTAAGGAGTAGTTTGAAGGAGGCTGGTAAATGTTTGCAGAGCATGGGGCACCAGGAGGAACAGGAGCACTCACCTTATACATTGCATGTGAGTGCTGGCAGCAGGCCTTGGGGCTGCTCAACAGCACAGGAGATGGGTGAGTGCAGTCCACAGGTCCTGGAGATGGAGACGAGCAGCTCTCTGCTGCGAGGAGCAGAGCTGGCAGATGGGAGCACTGTGGGTGTCATGTCAGTGTAATGAGCTGGAAAAATGCAATTTGCAGTGGTGTTCTGGTGAATGTTAGCAGGGTGAGACTGTACTTCTTGAGGACAGAGGAAACCTGCTGCTTGAGGCGACTATGGACAGGTGAGGGTCATTCCTGTTTTCACAGCTCCTACCAACTACGTGGAGCCATGGAAGCATAAGGACCTGGTGGTCAATGCAAGGTGAAGATGATAGCTGTGTTACAAGTAAAGATGAAGGAAGTGGGTACAAAGGATGTGGTTTTTTCCTGGCAGGTGCAGGAGTGTCCTGAGAAGTTGAGCTCCATAATTTCCTTTTGGGAATTGTATTTGTTGAAAGTTATTTAATTTTACTGTTCTGTTGTTTTCTAGCTTAATGCTGGGGTTTGCCCAGACTTGAGTATTGCTTGTTTCAGCTGATAACTCTTAAATCAGGTGAAACTACAAAGAGCTCTTGTGGTTGTTGATAAAGTTTTATTTGTTGTTGTTGTTTTAAGAAAAGCCTTCTTTGTGTTACTTCCACTAATACATAAATTTGTACTTTGAATTAATTTTTATTCATCCAACAGTCTCACAATGTACTATGTAAAACAAAACAAAACAACAACCAAAAAACTCAACAACAACAACAAAAAACTCTTAGAAGATTTGAATGCATCTTTATATTCTTTTATTTATGGTTGCAGCTTGTTTGTCACTGGGGAAAGGAGTTAGTTTTGTCTGGTGGTGACTTAATGGGGCCATGGAATCCTGATGTGTAGCCCGTGTGTTTATTAGCAACATGATCATTCTGAAGATGGTTATTCTGAAGGGTGCAGTAAGAAATAGCTGTGGAAATAATAATAAAGTCACATAAAGAGCCAACCCTTTCCTGTCATGATCACAACAGGAATCATTCTAAGCAAGAAATTCTAGGCAGGTCTATTAATACCAATTAATTTACAGATCAATTCCTGTGATCAAAATCTGAACCAGTGCTGTGAATTAATAGAAATGACATCTATGATTCAAGGGCAGCTCTTCACAATCCTCAATGAGACATCTCAAGATGGTAAATCAATGCCTTGCCTTATTACTGGCACATTTCACATGTGCCATCTCTTTAAGCTCTGCCTCTCTGTGTGTCTCACAGTTTCCTAATGCTTGTATTTTCCCAGGTGGGCATTATGCAGGTGTAGAGACAATAAAAACTCGTCTCCTGCCGTGGTTAGGGACTTGGTTTTCCCATGCTACTTCAGGAAGGCTTTTTGAAACTAGCCTCTCCTTGAATCAGGTAGGTAGGAAGTCTATTTTTAAGGGACTTTTTTAAGGGAATAATAGCCTCTCTCTCTCATTTTGCTGAATGAAATATGTTGTTTTTTGCTCATGGTAACAACTGCACGTGACATTCAGAGTTTGAAGAAAAGCCTGCTGTGCAGTTACCAGTTTAGTACCATAAGGCACATCTATCGGTTGTTAAAAACATGGCACGCTGCTGTACGTGCAGCTTTCTTGAAATATAACGGTTACCTGACTTGTTTTAGTGAGTATTTCTTCTATTTCGTGTGCATGAATTCACAAATCTATTCTTGTTGATGGCATAGTCAGTCAAAACTCTTTCAGTTACCTTAAAATGGTTAAGGCTTGGAGAATATGTCCCACGAGGAGCAACTGAAGGAACTGGGGCTGTTTAGTCTGGGGAAAAGCAGCTGAGGGGAGACTTTATTGCTCTTCCAGTATCTGAAAGGTGCTTACAGCAAGAGTGGGTTTGGTCTCTTCTCACTGGTGACAGGACGAGGGGAAATGGTCTTAAGTTGCACCAGGGTAAGTTTAGGTTGGATATCAGGAAAAACTTCTTTACAGAAAGGGTTGATAAGCACTGGAACAAGCTCCCCAGGGAGGTGGTTCAGTCACCATCCCTGCATGCGTTTAAAATCTGTTTGGATATGGTGCTCAGGGACATGATTTAGCAGAGGGTTGTTAGTTATGGTTATTATGGTTAGTATGGTTAGGCTGTGGTTGGACTAGATGATCTTTAAGGTCCTTTCCAACCTGAGCAAGTCTATGATTCTATGGACTTTGCTGAAGTTTTTGGAAACACGCTTGCTAAGATTGCTAAATTACTGAAGGATTCTGTAAGGTAGAATGTTGAAACTGTTATTTTGTTTCACTGTAGGATTCAATTGAGAAAGAGAGACAACTGAGGCAGACTTTTCAGCTGCAGGAGCTGCAGGAAGAACTGACATCAACTCGTCTGGAACTTGACCATGTGCAACAAGAGTAGGGGAATTAACTGGGAGTTAACTCCCCATAAGAATCCTGCTCTTCCCCCTCTCCTCCCTGTTTTTTTTTTTTTTTTTTTTTCCTTCAGTACTTTTTTCTAGTGATACTTAAATACTGGGAGATTTGTAAAATTGTTCATTTCTGGCTTAAAATCAGTGTTTCAAAATATGCCATTTGTGTTCAAAGTGGGCTACAGGTGATACAGTCATACTTAGATTCCTCGATTGACCTGATAGGTTTTGCTTCTGGAAGAAGTGTTGGCAAACACGGCAGTACTCAAGACAAGAGTCTTGTATAGACCATAACCATCTCATTTAAATTATAGTTCATAGACTTTTACAGGCTGAGCAAACATTGATAAAAAATAAAGTAGCTTCAGTGCAATCATTATTGAAGGATGTAGAGCGTATCATAATTAATATGTAATTAGTACATGGCTTTCTAAGATCTAAAGCCGTTATGGCAAGATGAAAGAAGAAAGGCAGATTTTCACATAGTCCAATGGGACTGAACAGTTTTTGGATTGCATGAAGCACATTTTATGGAGCACTGTAGTTGCAAAATATTTGTCTGCTTCATGAACAAGTTGGTCTAGTTTGTGCCACTTCCAAGAACATTTCTGAGGCCACTCCAAGTGGCAGATATTTTCCACTGTATTCTATTTAGTGTGAGAAAAATGAATGTTCACAATCACAGGATCACAAAATCATTGATCATTTGGTTAATACAAAAAGGGGTGTAAGTTAATGCTTTTATTAAGAAATTCTAAGAACATCAAGTTCTCAGGTCTGAGAACTGCATAAGCTAGAATTGAAAAAGCGGTTTAGTAGAAAGAATATTTCATCATGTATCCTAGTCTGGCAGATGCCTGCTACTCCCCAAGTATCTGGATTTTGGATAAATGCAGACATTTTGATTTTTGACTATCAAGGAAGTCTCTCATTTCTGAGTTAAAGATCTGTGCATCCCCTTGGAAAGAAGATAAGGCAACAGAAAGACTGTCTTACAGTCAGTATATATTAAGTATCAGAAGTGTAGAGGTGAAACAAAGATTGCACAACATCTGGAAGAAAGGGTTATTTTATTCTTGCATTCTTTAGAATCATTAAGGTTGGAAAAGACCTCTAAGATCATCTAGTCCAACTGTCCACCCATCACTGTATGCTCACTAAGGTGTGTCCCTCAGTGCTGCATCTATGCCTTTCTTGAAAACCTCCAGGGATGGTAACTCTACCACCTCCCTGGGCAGCCTGTTCCAATGCATTACTGCTCTTTCAGAGAAGAAATTTTTCTTACTATCCAACCTGAACCTCCCCTGGCACAACTTAAAGCCATTATGTCTGTTATCCCATCCTGTGACTGTTATGTGGGAGAAGCAGCCAACCCCCACCTTGCCACAATCTCCTTTCATGTCATTGTAGAGAGGTCAGGTCTCCCCTGAGCCTCCTCCACTGCAAACAATCCTGGTTCCCTTAGCCACTCCCTGTAAGACTTGTGCTCTGAATGCTTCACGGCTTCCTTGCCCTTCTCTGGATCTCCAGGGCCTCAATGTCTTTCTTGTAGTGAGGGGCCCAAAACTGAACGCAGTCCTTGAAATGCGGCCTCTCCAGTGCTGAACACAGAGGGATGATCCTTCAGGCTCCTGCTGGCTGTGCTATTTCTGATACAAGCCAGGATGCTGTTGGCCTCTTTCGGCATCTGGGCACACTGCTCGTGTTTAGCTGGCTGTCAATTAACACAGAAGATCCTTTTCTGCTTTTCAGTTTCCCAAGCATGCAGCATTGCATGGGGTTGTTGTGACCCAGCATTTGGTCTTGTTGAACTTCACCTCATTGGCCTCAGCCAATCCCTCTGTTGGGCTTCCCTCCTCTCATGCAGATCCACACTTCCTCCCAACTTGGTGTCATCTGCAAATTTACTGAAGTTGCATTCAATCCCCTTGTCCAACAAATTTGCCAGAATTAGGTAATCTTGCGAAAATAATTCCAGCCTGGAAGATTTAATAAGCAAAGGAGTTGTCATGTGTTGATATTTCTGACCATTGAGAAGAGCAGTGGGAAATTAAAGTGGTGAGGCACTAGTGCTGGCTGCCCGGAGAAACTGTGGAATCCCATCTCTGGAGGCATTCAAGACCAGGTTGGATGGGGCCTTGGGCAGCCTAATCTGCTAGGAGGCAACCTGCCCATGGCAGGGGTTTGGAGCTTGACTTAGTTGTATGATTAATGGATACTACAAATGTATATAAATAAATACCTGAGGGGAGAGTGTAAAGAAAATGGAGCCACTCTCTTCTCAGTGGTGCTGGGTGTTGGAGGAGGAGACAAGAGGCAGTGGGCACAAACTGAAGCAGAGAAGTTTTCCTCTAAACATCAGGAAGCATTTCTTCACTGTGCAGGCAATTGAGCACTGTTGTGGTCTCCTTGGAGACCTTCAAAAGGGCAGCATGCTCTGTGTGTCCTTAACTTAGCATGGGTTGGACCAGTCAAGCTGCAGAGCTCCCTGCCAACCTCAGCTATTCTGTGGTTCTATGTACATATGAAGTTCTGTGTATATAAAGGTTGATTTAAGCATGAAGCACTTCATCCTATGCTCCTGTGTGGATAGACTTTATTTGCTGAGCTGGGGAGAAGTGTTGGATGGTCAAGTTGAGAAATACAAGGAAATTTATTCACTACAGAGATTGAGCATGTGGCAGTTTGCAGACAAAACAAGGCAGGTTTAGGCTTGTTCTGTAAGAAGTGGCAAAGATTCTTCACAGCCTTGTGGGCTGGGATTCTTTGTGCAGTCAAGTTAGAGAGGGGCTGGCTGTGCTTTACAAAGGCAGGACTTCGGAAGGCAGAAAGCTCAAAAGAAGTAATTCTAGGTATTTCAGGCAGAAGAGAAGTTGTGCTTTTATCCTTTCAGGATGAATGATGCTACGGGTCGTTATTGTGTAGTTATTGATAACAGGAGACAAATGCAAAAGAAAGAATTCATGTCCCATGATACCCCATTTACAGACAGTGAAGTCATTCTGAGCACTGTAAATTGTTGGAATAGATGAAAAACTGGTTGAGCCTTAATGAAAAAAACATGAGTTGTAGCAAAATAATTCTTTTGCTTAGTTAGATATGACTTTTATAAACTATGTTGTGTGCCGATAGCCTGCACAAAGACCACTGTGATGGTTTTCATATGTTAAATTGGTACAGATATGGTCTGCTGAAACAGTTATATTAAATTCTCTGGTGGAATCTCTGCCTTTGCCATGAAGGTTATTAATTTTTCTTGCAGTCTGGCACAAACCCAGTTGGCTCTTGAAGACACAAAGACCAAATCAGCCACTACTCTTTTGACAGCAGCAGATGAAATTATTCAGCTAAGAGCAGCGTAAGAAAAATCTAATCTTGCTGCATTTGTGACAGAAAGTCAGCATGCAAAGACTGTCCGTCTTCTACCTGAGTGGATGCTGTTTATTCTACTACACTGTCCTATGCTATAGAGAAAATATGTCTATGTCTTGACATCCTGGAGCTTTTTTTCTCTGCTTTCTAGGAAGAAGTAGCACAAATCAACCCAAGTGAGAAGAAACTTTATTCTTGCTTCAAGAGGTTAGGTTCCTCTAATCTATTTAGGTTAGAGGAAAAGTTACTTCGAAATGATCGGCTTGATAGCATTCAGTCTTGTAGATGAAATTAGTAGGAGTGAACTATATTTGGAATGTAGTGAACTACAGACGTGGATTTCCTGCTATGATGCTCTTGAAAGTAAGGATATATGTTAGATAGAAAACATTTTGGTTTCTCTGCCTTAAGGTGAAGTTATTTATTAGGCTTTTTCTTTCAGAGTGTTTTCCAGATCCTTTTGCCTGTCTGCACAGAACTGTACATGAGTATTAGTAATGTTGCTGTCTCTGCTTTAAAAGTTTTTACAGTTCCTTAATGTCTTGGTCACATCTGGAGAGTTAATTTGGATCAGTAATAGAGCAACTGGGGGGACTTCCCATTCCACTTAAGTGCGGTAGCCTTTAAAACTAATTTTCTTTTGTGGCTGGTTCTACAGTTCTAGAAGCAGTTGTAATTCTTCACTGTTATGAAATATAGCCCAGTTTTTGTTTTTGTTTTTAATGGTTATATTATCAGAAAAGAATGTGGAAGAGTAGTAGGGATTCTAAATGCCTATCGTTGCTTCTGGAATAATGCAAATTAATGGATTTCATCTGTGGACTTTCCCTGGTAGGTGTTCATCACTTCAGACTTTAACTTTTTGAATGGATACGTAGAAGATAGACTTGCATTCCCATAAAATGTTTCTGTTTTTGATTTTTTTTTTAGCTGAAAAGTAGCTCATACTAATATTTTAATTCTTAGATGAAAGCTGACTACTGTTTTCCAGATGAAAGCAATTCGTTGAGAACAAAGCCTCTCACAAATTCCGTGTGTAGGTCTTAATGCAGACTGCATGGAAATTCGTGTCGACATTTGTACTAGTGACAGACAATAAAACATTCCTGTCTTTTTGTGAATTCAGGATTTCTGGAATCTCCATGCGCTTATTGTTCATGTTCACGCTCAGTTTAGTTGACAACTCTGTCTTTGTGTCTTTTGTCTGGGTTCTGAACTTCCGATTGAAGCAATTTCTGTGTTCTTTGAAACATCTTTTCAGAATCGCAGGAGAGTTGGACTAGATGATCTTTAAGGGTCCCTTCCAACTCAAATGATTCTATAAAAACTGTAACCATTTCAGCTGAGTAAAATCAGATTTGCCGAGTCTTCACCTGCCTGCGACACCAGGGCAGGTTTATCCATTTTTCTGTCTTGTTATCTATATATCTGTCTCTATCTGTTTATCTATTTTACTGAAATAGCAGTTTCCCAGGACTCTCCTTTGCTTTTGACTCTTTTTTTCTTTTTGGAATAGCTGTTGGACTCATCTATCTTATCTGTAGTTTATCTGTCTTGTATACTTCAATCGTTTTTTTTGCCAGACACCTCTTTCTCCTGGGCTGCTAGAGCAAATGTGTTCTAGGCTCAATATAATTAACTTGCAGAGTCAGTGTAAGTCTTTGTTATATTGGGATATGCATTATAGCAGGATTTAGTTTTTTACTGCAGCATTATGAACAAAAATAGTTTTGTTTTTTTTTTTTTTGTTTTGTTTTTATAAATAGTAATCAATATTTAAATATAATTGGAAGTTTTTCAGGGTCTCCCGTGGAAAACCTGCTGTCATATGCAGACTGAACAAAATCCTATTAGTATTATTATAAGTGGAAGTTCACTCCTCGGATATTTAGAGTTTTGCCAAGGTATAATCAAACTGAGTGAAGCCAGACAACTTGCTGAAGAAAGTAAGGTCATGAGGGCTTTTCTGTCTTCATCTGCTTTGTAGAGGACATATTATGTAGGTTAGCAGAAAGAAGTTTTGATAAACGTGATTATAATTATTAACGTTCTTTATGGTACCTGAAGTCAGTGACTTTAGGAGGTTGTATTTTCTCTGTCAGAGAGGACTCTTAAAAAGAAATAGAGAAAAAAAATGGGTGTGGAAAAAAATACATAAGTGTGTTGTTCTTGCCTTGAATTTCTGTGTGAATCAAGCTTAATTAAAGGAGTGGTGGAATGGGGAGTCCTTGTAACTACTGAATTGTTCTAAACTGGAGGTTAGCAGTGAGATGCTCTTATCCAAAGAGTTCTTGACAGTTTCTCAAGGCTGTTGAATTTTTTCCTAGTGGAATGGTGGAATTTCAAACATCAAGGAATGGATTCTAGCCTTAACTGGAAATAAAAGTGGATATAAAACACTGTTCTCTATCTGTAGCTTTTTCTAACCAGGTTAAAAGGACAGTTGTGACAGATTTGCTGATCTTATCACCTGTGATCTTCTCAGTCCTGCTCCTTAAAGCTTTCCTGCAACTTCTCCTGAGCAGAAAGCTTGCCAATTGATAGGTGTAATAACTTTCATTCAGGTTCAGATTGTGGAAAATATGACCAGTGCTCATTAGTAAAGAGAAGGGAGGACAAACTGAATGCCTCCAAAATGAATAGAAAGCATTGGTATTTTTTTAGAAAGAGGAAAACAAGAGTGATGTTTGTGCTAGCAGGGGAAGTGGAGGTGTTGAGATGCTTCCTAACATTATGTAAGAGTAAGCAATAGACTGTAAACTTGCAGATGTTTGAGAAACACTTCTTTGCGGAGCGGGGGGGGAGTGGAAGAGGAATCATTTGCTTCTGGTATTACTCAAATAACAGCATTAGTGATGTCTTTTGAGCAGAATAATTGAAGAAAAGTAACTGAGGACCTGATGTGAGAAAAGAACTGTCAGCTCAGTTTTCTTTCCTATAATTTCCTTCAAGTTCTGACTCTAGATGAGTCAGAATATGAGAAAGAAACCAATGGTTTTCTTCGACCTCATGATCTAAGGTAGTTCAAGGACACCAGAAGTTAGCCAGTCATCTCTGCTGTAACATAGCGCAGTGTATCCTGTCTCCTGCCACAGGGCACCTTTGCACTTTAAAGTGTACTTAAGAGTATTGTTTTTTTAATCTTTTAATCTTATTGTATTTCAGCACAAAGAGTCTCCTGTCCTGTTCGTGTTTGATAAGGGTTAATTGATAGACGATTTGCATTGTTGGTGGAAGGGCATCTCATGACTGACTTTATTCCATGTGGTTAAGTCTGAAGGCTTCCCGTGCCCGGGAGGAGGACTCTCTGAGGAGATTAGATCATCTGAATGACTGTGAGCAGCAGATTGAAATGTTGCGGGATGAGCTTTCTATTCTGGATGCCCAGAAGTCTGTTTTGCAGAGCAGGTAGGGCCATTTTTCAAAGAAGTCACAGGATTGGAGAAATTGTAAAGGTTAGGTGGCATGAGGTGGCTCCTCATGTTAATGTGAAGCATGAACAGAAGTTAAACTTCTGTACTTTGGCTGCAGAGGAACATAAACCAGCTTTAAGCTGGTTTCTCCTAGTGCGTTAACTTTTAATTTTCTACAGTTATCCTGAGCTCATAACAAATTGAATAGCTTTAAAAAAATTCATTGAAAACAACTGTACAGAATAAAAACAGATGATTTGTTGTTGTTTCTAAGTCCTCTTTGCATACTGTACCTTATGGGGCAGAAATTATTATTCTCATTTGTTCAACTTCACAGCTTCCCAGTGATACTGGAAGAGAAATATATCTCTGAAGTTTTCATAGTTCAATGTGTGTTTAGCCAGAACAAAGTGAATAGCTTTATACAGTTTTGGAAACTGTTTTATTTTATCAGTTAGGATCTAGCCCATGAAATACACTGACACAAATGCCTTCATGCTAAATCAGCTGCAGCTTTACTTTGATTGTTTTGCCTTCAAATCTCAGTGTTCCTGATGATAATTAAATTGATGTAAAGCTGCTGCTAGGCCAAGGCATCTGCAGATGCTGAAGTGACTGCACGTTTTGTTGTGTGTCTCACTTAGGATTGCAAGGAGCCGCTCTCCTTCCCCGAGGCGCATGAGGAGCAGGTCACCTAGTCCTCTTCCCCTGAGGAGCTGCTCACCTGGCCGAGCCAGGAGCACAAATGCTTCACGGCACGCCTTCCTGGTTGCTCGCTTTGGGGACATTTATTCTAAAGATCGCTTTGATGCAGAGAGAATTTTGAGGATGTACATCAGTGATATGGAGGTGGTGCAGAGGATAATATACACAGCAGCAGTGGTAAGAAAAAATATTTCTCATTTCATAAAATACTATGACTGGATTGGATTACGTTATGTTTGTGAAGTACAAAAAAGAAAATTTCTCATTTTACTTTTCCTTCCCTTCCACTTCTACATTAAACTTAGTTTAATGTCCTTTTACCTCTGTCTTGCCCTTGCATTAGAACAGGGTCAGTGATCTGCAGTACATGTGCTAAGAGAGACTCATAAGAAAATTTAGAATGGCTGGAAAGGCAGATGATTCTTGCACTAAGCATCACTGTTCCATTTAAATGAATACTTTTGGAAATATTACATTATACAGAGCTGAAAATGTTTCGTGTCATGATTCCTTCTAGCCTGTAATTATATGTTTTTCTAGTTTTGTGAGTCCCTTGAAATTACCTACATACCTCATGTTCACTGTGAGCTCAGCCTGAAGAAATTTGTTTTCCTTTTTCTGTGTTTAATTTTCTTGTCTAATGAAATTCACGTAGTCCATACCTGTGTCAGAGAGGCAGTGCATCTTTTAATGTGTGTGATCCCAAGCACATCTAACTTACTGCAATTTCTTTTTCCACAGTTGTCTTTACCCAAACATTCTTCCCAACAGACAAGAAGTACTGCTGTCTGACATGTTAGACTGTAGCACCAAAATGCAATTATTAAATTATGTACTTGATGTCTTGGAATGTACTTCTACTGTGTGTATATGTGTATCTGTATATCCTATATGCCAAGTTGGAGTGTTACCTGTGAAGCTTTTCAATCCCACCTTTGAAAAATAAATCATAATTTGATTTCATCAGAGAAGTCCCTCCAGAAGAGGTATTTTCAGCCATCACCTCTACAGCAATGTTTTATCTTCCTCCTTAAAACTATAACACCGGGTTAAAGTTATCCTTTCAGACCGACAAAAATCTGACCTTGCAATCTCCTGCATTTAACTGGACCTTCTATATATTTCCAGGAGTCTTTCCAAGCAGCAAAGATGGCCTACAGGCAGTTCAAAATGCGTGTAAGAAAGACACTGTCTATAGGGCACTCAGGGCCCGAGTCACTGGAGGACACTGTTATGGATTATATAGTTCGCCATGAGGATCTGTACGATGTTCAAGCCAGCGTCAATGTAAGTCGAGGGCAGCAGGGAAGGGATGTGTTGATCAATTTCAGTAGCTAATAAATTCACTGTGTAAACTAGAAATGCAGTGTACCCTGGAGCAGGAAGAGAAGTTTATTGCATGGATTTTATGTCCTGTAGCAGTTTATTTTCCAGAATAATATTGTTATGGCCTGATCGTCTCTTGTTTTATTTGCCTACAACTCTAACATCTCTGTCAGAGTAATAGTGTTGATTAGATGCAGTGTTACTGTATGAATCACATAAATATAAGGTGAATTTTATTATTTTTCTTAAGCTCTGTACTGAAAAACTGTATCCTCCCTCTTAAGACTGATGTCAACTCTATTTCTGTTTCTCTAGCTTTATGAAGCTAATATTTTCTGCAATAACTTAAGATAACAATTCTGAGAGCCTTTTATATTGATTTTTAAGTGTGGGAAGCTGAGACGCATATTTCAGATGGATTTTCTTACTTTCCCATGAATAAAAGCAGTAGTGAGCTCTAATTACTCTGTGTTTATTTTCAGGAAGTGATTCGCTCCATGAGCATCAACCCAAAGATTTCATCCACACCAGAATTTGATTTTGCTGTCATCAGCAGTTTTATTCGAGAGCTATGCCGTGTGGCTTTTTCAATGCAGACACTCACGCCTCCTCTTGATATTGCCTTTGGTATGGATGGTGAGCTCTTCAGTGAGACCAAGTAAGAATGCCCTATTTTCATTGAGACTCTTGTTATAAAAATCAAAGATGGAAAAAATCCATCAGATTGCATAGTCTATTTCTTTCCTAACTAATATAAAGGTTTAAGATTGATGAAAACACTAACTTGGTGCAAATATTCCTGGTCTATGGTGAATTCTGTATGTTTTTGAAGTTTATAATTATATAGAAATGCTGGGACATAGGCCAGCATTTATAGCTTATTTTTTAATGATCAGCATAGCAATTTTCAAGATAAGCTTTAATCTCTTAATTTTATTCAATTTATCTTTTCAGAGGAAAATCATTGTTCTTCCTTTCTCTGCTTAATCTCTATCTCTGTCCAGTGTTTATAAAATGCCTGCATCTTTGCTCTGTTTTCCCTAGTCCATTTGGTAAGTCATTTTTACTGACATCTGTCAGTTGGTGGCTGATACCAAGATCTATCAACATCTATACTGTGATTTTCAGGCTGTGGCTGATATATGATGTATGGATTATAATATGCTCCTGTCTCTTCTAGTTTAGAGCTGAGAAAAAAGGAAAACACCTTTTTTTATTTAAAGAAAATACACACCATAACATCGTTTTTTTTTTTTTTTTTTTCCATGAGTTTAGGGTTGATTGCTATGTTGGCTGACAGGATATTCCCAAGCCTTCAAGAAAACTAATGGGATTGGTAGCTCAAACAAAGCTGCTCTTGAAAGCAAGAAATGCTGCAGAAATAGAGAGGCTTCTAATAATAAAATAAATTAGAATGGAGCTCAAATGAGAGGATCTTGAAAGCCAAGAAGAGAAATAAAAACAAAAGTAACCCTTCAACAGAGTACTAAGTCATACGTGACTAGAACTGTCCAAATACTGGTCAGTTAGCTATTTTATATCCAAAGCAACTGGCTGAAGTATGAAGGCAGCAATGCTAGAGAATAGTCTTCACATGTTTTCTACACCTGCTTAATGTGTATGGCTGTGGGAGATGTGTATGAACACATACGCCTACATCTATCTGTCTACCTGTACAGATATATGTATGGCATAAATACATTTACATATATAGCATAGATATATGCTATGGCATTCTATAAAAGGATTGAACAAACCATATTTTACCTTATGTCTTCCTCCAGCAGAATTTCTTGCTTATTTATGACGTTCTTCTATATGAGTTGCTATTGTATATACTTTAGTAATGTATATATGCGTTGCTACTTTCTGTTTCAGTTTTTTGGTATTTGTTTTGAGTTTGAATATGCAAAACCAGGCATTTATTACTCAGACAATTTTGCAGAGTTTGGGAGGTAATATATATCTGCTGCGTTAATACACCCCTTTCAAATAATTTTTAGGAAAGTCACTGTTTCATTATCAGTATCTGAGGATCTCATTAGTAAAATTAGTAAAATCTCATGTCACATAATCTTGATAATAAATTTACATCCTAGTATCCCAAACATTTCTGTAATATCCTTTATAAGGGTCTCGTTTTGACAAGATACTTCAGGAAGATTCGATGAATGTGACTGTCAAAAAACTGCTCTGGAGATTTGATCTGTCAGTGAACCCAAGGGCCTTGACTTCTGTGGGGGATATACAAATACATGGCCTCCCAGACATTTGAACTATTCTACCAAGGCTGGTTTGTGAATGGATTTCTTTTATGGATTCACTTGAACAAAACTTATTTTTGTGATATGCAAATAATGTCAAGAAAGATGCTTATGAATTATACTAATACAAGGCTTTTTATCAGCCTTGGTTACTTGAAGAATCATATCACACTTAAACACAGATATTTCTTGTACACTGTATTACTACAGGTATCATCGTAGCGTTGACTCAGATTATACAGCTGCATTGGTGGCCTATCATGTGTGGCCTGCTCTAATGGAAAATGATGTTGTGATTGTGAAGGGAGAAGCAGTCACAAAAAGAGGAGCTCTGGTATGTACTTTCCTTGAGGAGTGTATTAAGAGAAGTCATTAGGTTTAAACTCTATTTTAAAATCAACATCTTAAGGGAAGTAATTGGATTTAAGCTTTTTTTTTTTTTTTTTTTTTTTTTTTTTTAAATTTAAAAAGATGAATTCTACGTTGTTCCCTATATGGCTGGAGTGGTGTATGTCAAATGTAAGATTTAAATTCTCATAGTGTATTTAAGATGAATTGTTCAATTTACTTTAGTAGATTTGTCGTGGAATAAAAGTTGTGCTACTCCTGACAGAGCTCTTTATAGGAAGAAAATTCACTGTATTTAGTATTTGTTCTGTGTCCTCACACCTTGTCCCAGCATGACAAGTCTGCTTGCAGAGTCTGCTTTTTGTAAACACTCTCTTAAAAGAGGTTTGCTAATCTCTTCTCTCGTAGTGGTCTCACAGGAGCAGAAGTAGAAGTCGGAATCGCAGCCGTAGCGTGAGTCCTCTTCTGTCTCACGTAAGCCTCAACTGAATGCTGGTAGTCTAAAAAACATCAGATATTTTAAACTCAGAAATAGTAGGGACTTGCTGAATTTGATTTTGAACCACTGGAGCTGCACTAGAGAGTAAAGTATGCAAATTTTCCAAATGTTGGTGGGTTCCCAGATGCCTTTCTTGGCTACTGATCTTTAGCACACCTGAATTCTCCATTCTGTTTGTCTTGCAGTTATCTCGAAGCCGTAGTCCTTCACCACGGAGAAGTGGAAGTCCAAGTAGGTGGGAATTAGTTCTTAATGATTTATGATTTTCACATTAAGCCCCTGGAAGACTGAGCAAAGAGATGAAAAAAATATGCTGAATGTCTTTGACTCTTAAATATTTGTCCAAGTCTTGTTCTTAAAATGAGTAGCCCTTTTTCTGTGTATGAAAAGGGGCTGAAATTTCTGTATCTGAAATTACTTTTCACTCTGCTCAGACCACTGTCACATGCTTTCTTTTTGCTGGTTGCCTTTGCTTTGGCCTAGTCTCTATTAAGTAAAACTTGTTCCCCCTTGCACAAGATTGACAGTTATCTATCTACATGCTGGCTAGCTCCATGCCTTTACAAACCTGAAGAGGTAGCTAAGTGGGGAGGGTGATGTGGGAGGAGTTGAAGCAATATGAATTTGCACTCACCTTGAAGCCCAGAGAATATAGAGATACAGGAAAAATTACTGTGCTGAAATGCGTATTTTTCTTCAACAGGGCATTAAGATAACTGGATAAGTTCCTGTGATTTTGTACATCTGCATCCATCAACATTGCTTGTGCCTTTTCCTCTTCAAGGAATACCTCAAATGTCGCAATAATGTGAATGGCTGTGAACTCAAAAAGGACTGTATTATGTTGCTTTTTTTTCAGTGTGTTTTTATAACTTTAGAAGTCTTATTTATGACCTATTATGACACTAATTCAGCCCTTCCAATTAAAAAAAAAAAAGTGCCATATATGTTATATCAATTTTGCAAAGGTTACAGAGCACTGAGGAACCCTTGCTGTAATTATGGATGGAGACAGATGCAATAACTGTAGAATGGTTTCCCTAGATACCAAATATTTCATTTTATCTTGATAGAATCTTTAGCATAACTTAGATGGTGGATGTTACGGAATGTTGATGTTAGTTGTTTCTTGAAAATGATTTAATTAGCTGGTGCTTATTTACAATTTTAGAAAATGAGATGTGAAATTCTCAGACACATCCTTTTAAATATCTTCTTTGTCACATGGATGACTGTCTGGGGTCTTGAGTTTTTACATAGAAATATAAGATTCGTCATAGTAATTCTGATACATAATTCACCAAGTTCACTGTTTCATTCCAGTCAATATTTAAGTCTACAGCTTTCCCTAGATTTATCTCTGTGGTTTTGGGCATGTAAACGATTAGAAGGAAAAAAAAAAAATCCTTTATTTCTGCCTCCTGTTGCAATAGCCTGTGCACTGGAACATGACAGTTCATTGCTGTTCCTGTAATAGCATGAACAAAAATATTTTAAATGATTCTGAAATTATTTTGTACTTAAAATTATGTTACATGAACAAATTCTGTGATTTCTTTCCAGAGATCTTGTACAGATTCATATATCCACACCCCTTCTCACTGCTTCTTGTGTGGTTTAAGACCTTGGCACTAAACTCTTTGGCACAGATTTCAGGCAGCCTTTAGCATTGGTCCGCATGAGTTATAAATCAGCTGTACTCTTGTTCAACAAATACATTTTCATTGGAATTAGGCCTGTTAGGAGCCAGTGAGAGCAGAATGAAGTCTCATACATTAAAGACCATTCACAGAGTTTCCCCGAATGAATGAAGAAGACACAAGTGAGAGGTGTGTGGATTTTATGTGCTTTGCTTTATCTGAGAAAATCAAGAGAAAATGCAAAGTGATATGAGTCCTCTTCTAAGAGCCTACTGAGAGCCATTGCGGATCTGGGCTTGAGGCAAACCTGCATATTTCTGCACTGATCTCATAATTCAAACCACCACAGCTGTGGAAAAAACTGAGCACCTGCAGATTGTGTGGCAACAGGATAATTAGGTATCCCAAGTATGATTTTGAGCAACAAAATGAAGAATTTCTCAAAACCTTTTTATTAGCAATGGCTAAAGAAATGCAAGTTTGTTTGTTTGTTTGTTTTTTTAAATAAGAAAGTGTATTTTTTCATCTGCATGTGTTATTTTGAATTGAGGTAAGTTTCTCTTCCAACTGTGAGAAAATTAAGATGACATCAAGAACATGTTTCTTTCTGACAAGCATGAGAGGCAGCATAGTTCCAGACTTGCACACACCTATGATCACAGTAGGAACAAGTATTCCCAAAGACCTGAAAAAGGCTGTAAAAGTGAGATTAACGCTGCTTGGCGGACAACCTCATCTTGTCCCACATGTATGGGGATGAGCTAGTAATCTCAAAAAAAAACCAAAAAAAAACAAAAAAAACCAACCTAGTGAAATAGCAGCTGATGAGCTGTTAGAGAAAGTAGCTCTAGTTCTTATATGCTTTTTTTTTTTTTTTTTTTTTTCAGAGCAAACAATTCTTAGTAAAGTAGAAAGTCAGTCTGCTGCACGGCAGCACTTAATTACAAGCAATGGTTACTGTACTGAATTGCACTCAGTAGCCTGTATGTTCCTTTAAAGAGACAACAGTACTTATTGCCTGCACAGCTTATTTACAGACAATTAAACCCATAGGTCAGTCAGGATTGCTTTTCGTGTCAGGTTAGACATGAATAGCTCCTGTGCTTCTTTTTATACACATGACAACAGTGCAGAGAATGCATAACAATAAAACTTATGTCGAATTAACCATTAAATATGAAAGAGCATGTAAAAAAGGACTGCTGTAAAAGCTTGTAAGACCCTATGAAAGAATGGATTATCAATATCAAGTTGATTATTTGGTAATTTAATAAGAGCTTTAAAAATCATAAGAATTTTTTTTTCTTTTCTCTCATCTGCAAGCCTGAGTAATGCTACACTCATAAATAGAGCAAAGTAGGAACAATACTATTAGGATGGATTTTAATAGGTGGCCAATTAAAAAAGTTGTGTATATGAGAAAAAATTGTCATCCTGTAACAGTGCCATTGGAAATACTGTTCTTCATCTTTATGTAACCTTTATGAGTCACTTTTGATGAGTGAATTATACAATGATTTTCTTACTGCAGCATTAAGTAGTCTAGCATTATATTAAAGCATTGAAAATTGGTTTGTTATGGCCTCGAGCTCTAATGGTGTGTGCCAGACTGAACATTTTTAGTTTTAGGACTATACTGTATTTCTTTCAGTCATGAAGCGTACTGATCACTTATACTAAAAAAAGTTTGCTTTATGGTTGAAATGTTGGAAACAGTTTTCTGATAGCTTCAAGTAAGCAATGCTATCAGGCTTGTGCTGATCTGCAGGTGTGTTATCTACATGGAAGCTGTTTCACTCAATAGGCTGAGCACAAACAGAGAGCCCACCATGCTTCTTTACTTTTAGAAGATGAAAGCATGACACAAGTGAAGTGAGTGGTGTACTTTGAGAATACAGCTGTATTCTCTAATACATGTATACACTGCAGAAAGACAATTCTCAAAGAAATGTTAAGTATTTGAAAATGAAAATTTGAAAGTTCAGTCTTTCCAATTAGGGGAATATACTCAAAACACATATAGCAGACGTAACTCTTACCTTTGTAAACTACTTTCAGGACCTTCGGTGAAAGTCTACCTCTGTGTTGATGATACATGCACACAGACAACAGCATGGACAAGAGTAACACTTATTATTTGGAAGAATCACCCTCTGTTCACAGGAACCTTTTTGCCCTATGACTTCTCATACAGTTTGTATCCTTTATGGCTGACTCAGTTGACAAAAGATTAGCTTGATGATTTCTACAGGTAACTATAATTTGGGCAGGAATCTACCTAACTATAATCAGGTGCAGATAGAGCTGGACCAGCCTTTTATATAAAAATGCAATGCATATTTTCATTTCCAGTCTATCTGTGTATGGTGTATTGCTTGACCTAAAAACCGTGTGGTTTAAATGAAGTACTTTCTAAAGTTCGTCAGCCATTAAAGCAATGAATTGTGTATGAAACTTTAAATGTCAGCATTTTGAATTGATTAATACCAGTTAGTACCATACGTTTTTCTCACTCAGACTGAAATTTCAAAATTTCAAGGATGACTAACTGCAATCAAAATAACATTTCGACTTCAGTTATTCTGGATAAACAGTGTGTTTTAAACTGGTAGCTCGAAACTGTATTGCTAATTAGTTAGTATGAAGAACTAATAAAATATCAAGCCTGAAATATTTATTTATTTATTTTTTAATGCTAAGACCACCTGACCAGCTCTGAATTTATTTTAAAATAAGAATAAGAAAATAAAAATGAGGAAGATCTCAATTGGTGCTGCTGCAAATGGATGTCTGATGCTAGACCTCATGGTGACATCTGTTCAGCATAAGCATGTGTTCTGTTTTCTTGGTATCACTGGAACCAGGGTGGCATAATTTATCTAGAGTTGTGACTGATTGTCCACAGGAGTTTTCAGTTAGGCAGTGTGTGTTTAACTGACAGTGCATGTGCAACAGTGCAAGAAAACCCCAGAGCCTTGAACAGGAAGACAAGAGAGATAATTGGAACAGTTTCTTCGTACTTTATAATACTTGTAATATAATTGTATTGTGAGATATAAGTACAAATTTTGTCACACTGGCAAGAGTGTACAAGCAGTAAGTGAAGGTCATCTCTTCCAATTTTTTCTGACATTTGGCTTCATTGGTAATGCTGAATTAATAGTGTTGTGGAGCCACCAGTCTGTGCCTGAGATTCATGCATGGCTGTGTTCAGATCCACTGAGCACAGCTTGCAGGAAGAAACTTGCTATGAATGCATGCTCCTGTTTAATTCCTATTTTTCGTCAATGTCTATCAGATAGCTCCGTAACCCCCTACCATAGAATCATAGAATCCTTAGAGTTGGAAGGGACATCTAGTCCAATTCCCCTGCAGCAAACAGGAACACCTAGGGATAGATCAGGTGCTCAGAGCCCCTTCCAGCCTGACTTTGAGTGTCTCCAGGAACTGGTCTTCCACCACCTCTTCGGGCAACCTCTGCCCATGCTTCATCAGCTTCACTGTAAAAGAATTTTTCCATATCTTCAATCTAAATCGACCCTCTTTGCAAAGGAATAGGCTGTCCAGGTCTCAAGTCCAGGTCTCAAGTGCTTGCTGGAATTTTAGCTGGGGTGGCCTTAGAGCATTTGACAGCTGGCAAGCATGGCAGCAGGAAGAGAAACCTTGCTGTAAAGGCTGAAGCACACAGCGGGGCAGTTCTGCCTTCACTAAGTAGCCAGCCACTGGGAACTAGCTAGAAGAAAAGCCCTTGCTCCTGCACACATCTCTTGCTTCTCCTTCCACAGGGAGAAATGAAAGATGCAGAAGCATCCTTGTGCCCTGCAAAGCATTCAGGTGTAGCTAGGTTTGTAGATTAGCATGGAGCAGAATAAAAACCATAGGAAACCTTATCACAGCACTCAGAATGTGACAGAAGGCATGTTAGATGAAAGTTTATGTGCTAACCCTAAGGGGTCAACTTGAAAAAAAAATTAAAACCTGCATATAGGTTTATTGGAGAAAGCCTTGGAGATTGCAGAAAGGCTCCCAGCTGAGGAGCTGATGGAGCGGAGCATTTCCCACGAGATGGCACTATTGCCTCATGCACCGGCACAGCATCTCCCGGCCCTCGGAAGAGACGGCTGCCAAAAGAGGTTCTCAGGTACGTGTATGAGTGTTGCAGCTCGGAGCAGTATGAGCAGATGTGAAGCAGAGAGTTAGCTTGCTGAGTGATTTGATGCAGGTTGCTGCCGGGTAAGAATGGGAAAATCCTGACACATGGCTGATGAACGTCACTACCAATCTGTTATTCGAAGAAGCTGGTTTAGGTCTATACTGTTTTGGGTCGTTTTAAAAAGGAAATAATGGGCTCTCCAAAGGAAATGGTGTTTATCTGATAATATTCAAACTGCTCTTTTCAAATAATTTGTGCTTTAGCGTACCTTCTTCCCCAACTGAAAATCACATTGAAAATCTGTTTGAACTGCTTTTAATGTTTGTCCATTTTTTATTATTTCGATTTCTTAACTATTTCAAGAAAAAAAAAAGAAGTGTCCAAACTCTTATATTTTGAGAGACTGTTGAGCAATGATGGCTGTCTGGCAAGCTTTTCTGTTCTTCCCTATGATCGAAAGAGGTGTTTGTCTAATAAATTTTGCTAGTCTTTAAATCAGCAGCGCACTCCCTCCTTTAGAGTTGTATCTCTTGTTGATTTTCTAATCAGGATCAGCTGTGCCTCCTGAGCCACCAGTGTGGTGCTGGAAGAAGCAGCACTGTATGGAACCTGATTGCCACCACAGTAACTGCTTTGGATGATTATGTTCTCAAACTGATTAGCTGCTGTTCAAAAAATAAGTTTGCTTTGTGCCATGCCCTGTCTCACTGCAGTGTTGCTCCAGAATTTCACTACTCTGAAGCTTAGAAGTTTTCTTCTGAGTCCCAGCCCAAATTTGCTCACTTCCAGGCTGTACCTCTTTGTTCTTCTGTCAGCACTGCTCTTTGTGTACAGATGTCCTTGTTCCTGCCTTAGGTATTTACCCTACAGATGTGCTCCTGTAGACCAAGCTCACCTCTCAGCTTGGTGTTTGTTTCTCTCAGCTTAAAAAAAACCAAATCTTTTCATCTTGGCAGAAAGAGGCTCTGCTGCCTTGATTACCCTGTTTGACAGCCCCTGCGTATATTCTTCTTTAAATCCATCTCTCCTGAGTACAGCTGACTAGGAATGGTGCACAAGACATAACAAGAGCTTTGGATCATGATGTTTTTCATTTTAATTATAGCATTGTTGCATCCACAGGAAATCCCACAAAGGATCTTATTTCTGAAGGACAATATTAATCTTTTCCAGCACACATTAATGTCTCAATATGTGTGATCAGTTATGAAGCTTCATTATCCTCAGTTGTTTCAAACTCATGATTCATTTCTTTTCTAGAAAGTCAATCCATCAGTACACTTTTTTTGCTTCTTAACTCTGGAATGACTCTAATATGGCTCTAATTTCTTGAGAAATGCTTTTTTCTCAGTCATATCTACCTGTCTTTTAAATTCTCCAAGGGATGTGGTGGCCATCTGTGCAGTATATGTATGCTGTTATAAACAAAAACCTCTGTGAAATTTTCTGCAACTCTCCCAGGTTTGTGCTGTTTCCTGCAAGTCCAAAGCTAGCTATAATTTCGGGGGCTGTGTTCCCTTGGTCAGATGGTATTTCCCCCATCAAGGGGTGGTTTGATGCCATCAGTTCATGTACAAACTATGAAACAAGTAATAGCCAAGCAGGCAACATGAGTTTAGTAAACAAAGCCACCTGGGAGATGTTCTTGAACCGAGGACAGAATGTCTTCGCAAGACAAGCTTTCACTCCAACTGCTGACAAAGAGACTTCTCAGAATCAGAACAGATGGGCTCTTCTTAGGATTATTTTTTCAGTTCGGCCTTGTAATAATATGAGATAAATGAAGACTTTGACAAATGATGAAAGTTGCCTGGGAGAAATTGCTTTTGGCAACTGTTCCTTCTAATTAAAATGAAGTCTGAAAAACCTCAGTCTTTGGGAGCAATTAATAAAATGCCAGCATTAGATAAGCTGCAGATGATTCTTGGTGCCTGTGAACTGTTTCCTCCAATTAGCATGTGTGCTCAGCCAAATGCAACCATCACTTCGTGTGTCCCTCACTTCATGGATAGGAGTGAGTAGCTGGACCTACGTCCCTTCTTCCATATGCGGAGTGAGAGGCTCGGTCTACACCACCCTAATGAGGTTTGTTCCCTGAATAACTCTTCTCCCAGCCTCCTCTACCCTTCAAGAAAAAGCACCCATAATCAAACATATAAACACTGGCAGCTTTCAGGCTTGTGTTTTTGAACCTAATTTAAATGAACAGCAGACATTTTATAGGCTTTTCCAAGTGAACCTACAGGGGCTTATTTGCTAAAGTCTGACTTTCTGACAGCTCTCTACAGGGCTAATCAAAACCAGACTTACACCCACAGAAAGCAGACTAATATATATTCAGGCAGCTACAAAGAACCAGGCTAAATAGAGTAAGTCATAAACCATTACCATGGTAGCAATTATTCAATTGTGTGCATTTACTGTGCTAGGATTTTGGAACAAGCAATGCGTTTGTTTTGTTCCCATTTTAAACTGAAAGTTGTGCTGGTGAGGAGCCAAGTAAACAGGACGTGTGTCTGGAAAATGGCCTGCATATAATAGAGAGCTTGTAGCTACATGTCCATTCCTTGGCCTGTAATGTGAAGGCTGATTTGATGCCTGTTGAGGTGTGATATGCCTGGTTACTCTAGAGAAGCTGCAGTGGGCTCAGCCTAGGACAGGACAGAATGGACAGCACAGACCCCAGGACCACTCTGGAACTCTGGATTTAGGGCTGAGTTGTCATTCTTGTGTTTGTATTTTGGCATTCTTCAAAACATAGACCATATTTCTGAAGTGTTCTTAGTGCTTTGGCTAGATGCATTCTGGGTAAGATAGTGCTGGAAATCCTGCTGAGACGTGAAATAGTTAAAATATTTTCAAGGAAACTTAACCACCGATCTCTGAGAGGAGACCTTTTTCTCTTTCTAATTATGCTGGAGTGTTCCCATTGCATAATATCACCTCTCTCCATACAAGGATTTGTTCGTTTTCCATTGTTGACACCTGGAATTAATTTCTCCTTATCTCTTATGTGCATTTTCAAGTAAATTGTGAAAAAAGATGCTGAGCTGATAAAGCAGGGACTTACGTCTGGGCTGGATCAGATGGTGAGGTGCTGTAAAAGAGAAGGCATTCTGCATGAAACAAGAAGGAACAGAAGACACTCTTCAGGGTCAGGCCAGCCTGGAGAGATGAAGAAGCCCTGTGCATATCAGGGAGATGCTGGGCTGCTGAGCCATCCTCCAGCTTTTAACAAATGCATAAAGTTGGCTTGAATTTGGATAGATTTCAAGAAGCTTTGGACTGTATTTTTTGACTGTCTAATTTAGATATCAGTGTTTCCAGTTCCTCTTAAAGCACAGCATGACCGAAGTTTTTACCAGTTAAAAGCCAGCCAGCACTGATCATCACTTCGGTAGTATGGTCCACCTGGTTTCCTTAAACACATAAAGCTCAGATATTCCATGCTGAAACCAAGTTTAGCAATTCTTTCATTTCCTTAGTGACTTTAGGGTTGATGAAGTTTGCTCTTGCCTGAAAAACTACATTATTTGCAATTACCTGCTGCAATTTCTCTACAAGGGAGATTTCAGCATCATTTTCTTTATCAGGAATGGTACAGTGGCTTGTCTTCTGACAGCTCATGGGCTGAGATTCTTCCAAATGCTGTGCTTGTGCAGAGGATACCTATTGTGTTGGACTATGTGATCCCTCTCTTATTCATAGGGTGTTTTGGGTGGATGTGAAACTGATAACAAATTGGTTTGGGTTTGTTCTTCGTAGTGACTTGTGCTGAGTGGAAATTGAAAATCAACTTCATCTGTGTAGATAAGATTGGAATTTTTCCTGGGACACTTTTTGGGGGTGTTCAGATCAGGAGTTTTGATTCAGAGTCTCTTCAACTGAAATTTTGGTGGGATTTATTCTACGATGTTATTCTTTTTCTTTTGGGTTGCTTTTCACCTCGTACAAAGCCAGCACGCAGACACATGCCACCAGGTGCATGGACCAGGCATGTTATTTGAAGTCATTTTTCACCATTCTCTGTAGAGCATTATCATTAAAATCTTTTTTTTTTTTTTTTTTTCTTTTTTTTTTTCCAGCTATGTGATGTGTTTTCCAGATTTGGTATCTCTCAGCAAAATCCATTACAGCATAATGACTCGCTTTTAGAAGAGTGTATTATTATCTTGCTTTAAGAGTATAGAAATGTCTTTTATTCCTGTTTTTATGAGTAATATCCCCTTTTGGCTTGAGAACACCCAAGCAGCATAAATCAGATGCTTTTAGATACTTAGGCTTTTTATCATTTTAAAAGATGTAGATGTGTTGACATTTTCTGAAACCACCTTTAAAGTCTTTTCGGATGGACCATTTATTCTGCAATGTGTTCTGGCTTTCACTGTAACCTTTCCATCTATCCAGTTTTATAGCTGTCATGGAGATGCAGAAACAGGAATTTCTGTTTCTTTCTGTCACTTTTATAAACAGACAAGGTGATGGTAATAGCTAACTGAAAAACATCAGATTTCAGTAGGATTTTTTACAAGAGGCAGACAAAAGGGATCTTCTTACTTGATTGCATTAACTTTTAAGCATTTTAGTGGCAGTTACTGGAATAAAATGCAATTCTTTTCTAAGATGTGACAATTAATTTTCAGCACCCCATTATAAAAGATTCTCTTAGAGCTGATTTGCTGCCTGACTGCTGGAGCCTTCTTGCCACTGGGAGAGCCCAGGGCTGTGCAGAGGGCAGTGAGTGTTTCTACAGCTGCACACCCAGCTTTTATCATTCAGTCTCATGGGCTGCAAGAATTCTTGTTTAATAAGAGGAAAACCATTTTCTAACAATGTTTAAAGAGTGGCACTCAGTGTATCAATGGTTTCATTTTCTAAAGTTTGGCTGGGTAGAACAACTCTGAAAGCACAGGTATTTTATGAATATATTCCACTTGCTTGAGCACATGGCTACATGGAGGACCCCCCAATTTCTGTTCATCCTTTTTTGTGAGAGAGGGAGACAAAAAAAGGGGCCATATTAGATATTTTCGTATGGAAAATTATCAAATCAATCTTAAAGTATCTTTACAATTAAAACAAATGCACAAATACTTTCCCCTGTGCACTGGTGTTAATGATGAGTATTCAAGTTCTGTGGACACATGAGGAAGTGTTTCTTTTGGAAAACAAACTCCTTGGCAATTGATGGCATGGCACAAGATATGAATACACGTCTTAAAACCAAACATGCTGACAAAAAGCAATTATGCATCACTTGGAGAGGGCAAGCTCATTAGTGAAAGAGGAGATGTAATTCACAAGATCAGCTTGATAAAACCAGCAGACTCAAGGTCTGGATTTAACCGTTCTTTTACCCAGGTAAATGTCATGAGAAACCCTGGTCCTGCAACAAGAGGATGCAGTCACTTGAGTTGCCCCTTCTCAGCAATAAAGACAAATTATTTGTATCACTTGAAAGAAAAGTTGATATTCAGAGTCAGCTTTTCCATTATTAAGTCAATAGTACTCTCCTATCATGCCAAAGCTGAATTAGAACATCAAAATCCAAACTTATTCTTCTTGACGATGATGCTGGCAGTCCTTATCAGTTCCTCTGCCTGTTTGTGGTAATGCAAACACTTCTTGGGTTTCTGCAAACCATAAACTTGCGAAGACCTAATAGCTAAATTTCCAACTGCACCTTTCATAAAGGTGTTGTTATGGAATGGTGACAATAGGTCTTCTGGACTTTGACCATCCAGGTACATTATTTTTGGACTCTGTCTGGACATGTCCCGGATGTGTTCCTTGCTGCTTGGCAACAGATAATTTTGTGATAATAATAATAGCAAAATTCCAGCTACTTGTGGTGCACAGCAGCTTTCCACACAACAATATCCAGCTTGAAAGGAAGGGGATCCAGGTACATTTTTGCTTTCTCTCTCACAAGAAGGATTGCCTTACCCACACCTCCTTAAAAGGAAGAAAACAGAAAGCAATAGACACACAGAATGCATATTTGCTACTGATTGCCAGCAGATAAAAGCAAGATGCTGGTTTCATTACTGCTACATTTTTTATTATTTAAACCTGGGTAGTATGCCAAAATTCTCTCTCCCTCTTTAAATAAAGTATATGGAGGAGAAAATTGAAGTTTTCTGCTGAGTTATTTCTTGCCAAGCTCTTTCAGCTGCAGGATACGGTGAAAGCCAAACTCTCTGAAGCATATTAAGACCGTCAGGATCTTAAGAGGAGTTGCACTGTGGTTAAGTTATGAATCTATGCTACAGCACCCTTATGTGCTGGATATTTATATTCATATATATGTTTATTATGCCAGAGTACTGTGGCATAGCTCCATATTTTCCTTCAAATGCGACTGGCCTTGACTGCTGTATGTGTGTACACACACACTATTTAGTTTAGTCCTTTGAAGGCAGCATCTGCTCATAGTGAGATGGCAGTAGGCAGATGTTCTAAAGCTGGGTTTAACTGTGGCATAAATCGAGATTTCAACAATTCCTTGATATTTGGATATGGCACATTTGAAACAGCATGTATTTTGAGTTTAAGAAAGAGGAATAACCACTTTCATTTTATCTCAGATTTTAGCCCTGGAAGCTTTCTTTTTAAAAAGTGGTGAAATCCTTTGTCAGGGATTACATTCTTTGGTATGGCCACAGTTCCCACTGGGACAGGGGGTTGTGATTTGGGTCATTTGTTCAGGGCTGCAGTTATGCAGGCTCTCTCTGCCTTGGCTGGTACGTGTAACATACCAGTGTCCTTACAGTAGTTCCCATCAGTATTTATAGGGAGATTTTTCTTTACCAGAAGTTATGAAGTTGAAGATTCGATTTTTGCTCAAATAAAATATGCAACAAACTCAGCCAAATCAGCTTTTATGACAATCACTTTAAAGGTCCTTTTTACAGTAAAACTTGTCAGGAAATTCTTGCATGTCCAACATATGTTGTTTGGTCTTACACCACAGGAGGGGATTGAAGGGGACAAGACAAGATGCACAGTGGTCACAAGAAGATGCTGCCTGTATTACATCGCCTTGGCTCACCCACCACATTGCTGGAGAGAAGCACATCCCAGGCTGTGATGGGATGCAGATCGGCAGTTCCTTCTGCAGGTAGTCTGCTGGCAAAGGATCTGCTCTGGCCCAAGGACACCATGGGTTCTCCTCTATAGTGAAGCAGGGCCAGAAAGTCTACCTTCTCTTTATCATGAGTTTATGACACTATTGGCTTGTGTGGTTTAGTTCAAACAGCAAGTCCTGCCAAAAGATGGTTGGATTGTACAGCTGCTGGGCTTTTCCAGGATTGCAAAGCCTTGTAAGTCTGTGCAGTTTTGTACTGTATATCTACATAGATATATACATGGTGGGATTCAGCTGTGCGTGGGCTCCAAAGCAACATTTCATCTCTGATGGATAATTATTTGTCGTAGACAGATGAAGGAAACAATCCCCTCCCAAACAAACCCTGTTTGGTTTTCAAGCTGGGAGAAAATTTGTCCATAGTTAAACAGAAGATATTTATAGAGACATTAGCCGAGTGTGCAAAATACTTCAGAAGTTTGTTTAGAACTGATTGAAATCAGCTGTTACTGAACCAAGAAACAGCCGCACAAACTAAGCCTGCGGGTCTCTGCTGTCTGTAAGCTCAGTGCTTTCTCCTTCCAGCAGTGTTACCAATTCAGGGCAGTAATACCAGTCTCCTGGCTCTCACTGGTGAGTCCTGATAATTCAAGGGTTAAACACAGAGCTGAAAAGGAGTGATCTCTGTGGGTTTAATGAAGAACTACTCCATCACTTATACATACATATATTAAAACACTACTGTGTTTGAGAAATCTAGCATTGAAGCATCAGGAGAACCAGAGCATGTCCCAGGCAGGAACCCTTCTTCAGGCAGCTTGTAAACCCAGCCAGAAGTGCATGAACTGGACTGCTTGTCCTCACCCAGCCAAGTCAGATGCCCTGCACAGCCATATTTGGTTTTACTCTTGCAGCCCTTTCTCTACCTCTCAGCAAGTTGTGAGTGCAAGTACAACAGTGTGTTTTGTGCAAGATGAGGGAGTAGAGCAAAAAATTTCATTAGGGTAATGAACAGAACATGTCTTATGTGGAAAAGAGTTTTCCAGATGGTGCACTGCTTACTGAAGGCAGCTGAGCTCCACTGGTGCCCTTCCTCCAGGCCATTTCTGGGGTATGGAGTTAAACAGAAGCATTGTTTTGACTCCTATATAATATTAATGAGGATCATTGACTTCAGGGAATTAATCACTAGGCATCAAGTTAGCAGTGTCTTCTTTTTTATTCCTGTTTCGTTTTTCCTTCTCTTCATTCTTCTTGTTTTCTTTTCTTTTTCCTTTTTTTGCTTCTCCCTTTTTCTTTTCTTGTTTTTACCTTACACTTCAATAGTTCCTATTAGTTAAACAGCATATTAAACTTGCCAATATTCTAATACGTAAGTATATCTCTCTGACAGCACCCTTCTTTATCTCATAAGGAAGAGATAATAGCGACGTGCTCACAGCAGAGCCAGGTGTAGCTGCAGTCTCACTTAACACCTGAGCAGCCCAGACCTCTGCCCTTCTTTGGCATATTCCCTGGTGGGAACATGACAACCTCAACCTCTGCTGAGAGGGTCTGTAAGGTTCCATGTCTCTGACGGTGGCTGGATTTGCAGATACTCAGTTCCTTGATGAACAGCATGCAAAACACATTCTTAACAAAAAAAATACAAAGATGCCTTCAGTGCATTTTGATGTAAGGCACTTGAGCATGTGGTAAGAAAGAAAACCTCCCTGTATTTAATCTGGAAGTCAGAAGTTTATTGCTGTTACTGACACAGATGCCACAGAGCTGGAACAACTGCACATATGGGGAAAAGGAGGGTCAATCTCCTTTTCAGTATTGTACTGGAAACGTGGTCAGAGAAAACTGCCTGACAGCTTGCATAAACCAATGTCTTGTCCACAGGAAAGAAGGAGATAGCTGGAATGAAGCGTAAATAATGTAATGCTAAGATGGAGAGATTGTTTCATACCTTTTTTTCAGAGGACTGCTGAGAATGGTTTGCTGGGAAAACTCATAGAGAGCTGCTCTAAGTGCACTGTTACAAATGCTCTCTTCATTTTTACGTACAAGGGTGGATGAGCACAATTCCCTGCAGCTGCAGACAGAGGCAGAGGAGGAGTAGGAGACAGAAGGCCACGCAGAGATCTTTTGATATATTTTGTCCTATCTTTAGCTAGGGGAGTGAAGGAACAAAGACTTTTTGGTTTCAGTAACATGAATAAAAAAGATTTTATCTTTTCCATAAGCTTTCCAGATTATAAGAATGAAGATGTATGCTATTTTTCATTCATGTGTCTTCTCCATAAAAGTGTTCCCATCTCTTATTTTTCACAGGAATTAAATTTGCTAAGTTAGAACACTGGTAGGCATGTTCCTTCACAGCACTTTTCTTCTCTGGGTGGGAGATCTGTTCCTCCTCTACCCTGAGTTTTGTAAGTCACTGGAGCCTGTTAAAGTGCCAAACTATGCCAACGCATAGAAAATCCTCATGGAGGTACAAAATCGATTCATGAGGACTTCTGCTGCTCTCGGTCTTTGCTTCTTGTTTTCTCTGAGGTTATTTTCTGCTGTATCCCACACTTGCCAGAAAATGCCAGAGAAGCTAGGAGAAATTTCTTGTTCTACAAATAATGACAAGGCATGGAAGGACCATTTCTTCACAAGCCCACCCGTTCTTTTGAGAAACCTATCGAGTCTTTTCCTCTTGCAAGATCCCTTTCAATTCATGCCAAGGCAGTCTGGCTGATCGTGCTCATGCCTAAGCTATATGTGTCTCTAAAATCACAGTGCTTCAGCTTTCTGGGCAGCTTGCAAATTGTCCCTTTGTACCTCTGAAGACTGAGAGCCCTCAGAAAGAAAGGGGCTCTATCCTGAACATCAGACTGCCCCAAACAAGCTGTTCCAATAGCAGAGTACACTGAGTTGCCTCTCATGGGTGGCTTCGTTATTTAAATGTGGGGCCCTAGGTGATGTTGAGAGAATGGTCCACCATTCTCTCAAGGTTTTTTTGTTCTCATAGTACTGTGTCATAGTACTGCCCGCAGGCCACGTGTGATGGCATCTGGGTGCAATATTAGAAGCTGTGAGGCACAAGAAAATCAAGACAGGAGAGGTCATGTAGGATTTTCCAAATTACAGAAATGTTTTTCTCAGTCTGGTGACCAGACAAATGCTCTCCCATTTTCACTATGTGTATGCAGCTTTTCCAGGATCCTGTTAAAATCCCAGATGAGCTTTCTATCATGGTATGACACTACAAAGCTGTGCACATCCATATGACTGGATATTTGGCCAGTTCTGTGTAGTTTCATTTTGTTTTTATTGCTGGAAATTCCCTCCTTGCTGATTATATTTCTCTGATTTATTTATTTATTTAGGAATGAGAATTTTAATGTAATAAAAGATAATTAGAGAGGCCTATCATGTAACAGCTGGTTGATATTCGAAAGTGATCTGTGTCCTATGACCTGCTGTGACCACAGACTTTTCTACTGACTCAGTAGAAGGCTTTCCTCTGTCTTCCAAACTGGCTTTGAAATGTAGTTCATTGCCTGTTGCCTGTTTTCTCTCTTGTTGTTCTTCTCTTGATGATGTAACACCTCGTTAATGCTCAACCCCTAAGTCCATATGCTTTACATTTGGGAGCAGCTTCTCCTATATCCTTACATTGGCCTGAGGACACTTGCTGAGGCTACAGCTGACCTCTATTGTCAACATATTTCCAGAAAATAAAACAATGCTTTCTGACTTAACACCAAGAGGCTACAGCTGTCTTCAGCTTCACAATGGGACACTGTCATAATAAAGAAATAAGTGCACGTGGAGTTACTCAGTGCTGTCTATCCCTCTGCATCACTGAAGGCTTTTATTATTATGAAAGTCTTCAGTTTGGTATTTGGAGAGCAGTCTAAGCAGACGACAGTCGTATCTGATGCAATCATGGTCACCCCAGTGTCCCTTTCCGGTGATAATATGGTTTATATCAGATAGCGACCGTAATTACGATGATGAATTAATTTCTGGAGCTTTCTAAACTCATATTGGCAGTACTGTTCTTTCCCGAATAATAAACAATGACTATACTTTGTATTAATTAGCTTGGAGATATGAGGCCACAGCTAATAATTCTGCTCTCCCTAGGCTTTGTTTTCTTTAAAAAACTGTTTCAAGATTGCTTGGTACTCTTGTTTGGTTTTTTGGCCAGACTCCAACTAAACCAAGTCTAGAAGCTACAATAATTAAACCAGTCCTTACTGAGAACTGCCAGGCTGTGAGACATATCTATGTTTTCAACTCTGAACTTCCTTCCTGAGAACATTATATGTTTTAATGAAAAATAACATGATTTCTTCAGCATTTTTTTTTCTCTTCATGAACCACTAAGATAAGGTCCATTGCATAAGTTGCATATTAGAAAAGAACTCAAACAGTTAAGAGAAAACCAGACCATTTCAGTCAGCCTCTTTTACTTTGACAATTTCTTTATTTCTTTAGCAAAGGGGAGAAAAAAACTGACATTAGCTGCAAGCCCTGCCAAAATAGACATTTGTTTTCCATTAGCTGCACATACCCTTTCTTAAGGGCTTACTGTGAACTGAGACGAAGCTCTGGACATAGATCTGGTTTGTGTACAGAATTTTTGATAAGGAGAAGTAAACCTCACATTCAGAAGCTTACTGTCTCTTTCTCTAGTTCTACATGCATTATCTCTGCTTAGCACCCAAGGACTTTGAATCTGTCCCACCCAGGAAGAGGTGTGCCTGAAGAGAAGACAGGGAGTTAGGTGGCTCTGGGCGTTCGGAAGTCTTACGTCACTCATTTAAGAACAACAGGCTATTTAAACCTGTGATATCATTCTCAAGGCTGAAAGATATAATCCACAGGGGCTCTGGTGGATGCTGCGGAGAAAAGGATTATTCCTCAGCTGATCTGCTCAATAATCTCCACCAAGTGGAACAAGAACTGTGTTCCAGACATCCTTTATTTTTAGCTGAAGTGTGAACTGGAAGCAATTATTTGGCCAATCCATTACCAGAAACCTACGGTGTATACAAGTAATAACTCCTTTTGGAACGAGATGGACTAAGCTGCTTCTAGCCATATGGATACCAGAGGGTTTAAGAAATTGCTGTTATTTGTACTTTCATATTGAAAAAAGCATTGTGAATAAAACTCGCCACAGATTTTAACAACTGCATTTTCTGTGGTGCTGAGCAACATGAGTGCCATGGATGGATCATGGTACATGAAAAATAAGATTATTGATTCTTTGGGTAGCCCAAAGACCAGTATAGCAAGCAAAAAGAGGGAGCAAAATGCAACAGTTCATCACCACTACAAATTGCTGCAAAGCTGAAGCTCAGAAATATCTAGTTGGCTCATAGGCTGTGTCCAGCTCCCTGTCATGAAAGGCTAGGAGCACAGAACATGCTTGCCAGGGTGTTCTGCTTTGATGATATCCCCAAGCTGGAGGCTAGCAACTGAGGCCAACTCTACCAGACATGGGCAGCAGAGCAAGTTTAGGAATGTGTGTTGTGTTCTGCCCATGGAATCCACAGAGAGTCTTGCACTGGGTGGATGTAAAATTAAAAACAAGCCTACAGCTGAAGGCAGTTAGGAGATTGTCTTAGAAATATGCCATGCAGAAAGGATTGGAGAGGGTGTGAGCACGGCAAGAAATGCCCCCCTGCTTTTGATAGAGGCAGACTGACTTACAGAAGCTCTGGGACCTCCTTTTAGAGGATGAAGAAAATGCATTGGAGTAGGTGCTAAATATCTTCCAGTCTTATGCAATAGAAGCTGGTAAGATATTAATGATCTTTGAGATAAGAATTGAAAAAGGGAAATCTTCATCTGTAAAAGAGAAAGCTTCAGCAAGTGGTAGCTCAGGTTTCATTTTGACTACATAGTTTGATAGCAGAAATGCTGTCCTGTTAAGGGTCTTTAGTGTTTGAAATTATGATAAGGCTGATATTTGACAGATATTTTGGGATATTTGACAGATATATGTGGGATATTTTGCCACATGGGATATAGAAAATGGGATAATGAAATAATTGGGAAATCGCAGTTGCTCCCAAAGCAAGGGAGATTCCATCCCAGATGATATTTTGATGACTCTTCATTGTTTGACTGTTTTTAATTGATTATTGTAAATAATCATTACAGTCCAAAAACAAATTAGACATTCCCTCACAAATCTTACAACCTGGAATGAAATCACTGCTTTCCCAACCTGATTATATCTTTTTCTTTTCTGCTATGATGTGTGCTGGTTCCCTTGTTTGGCTGGTCTGGCAATACACTTATTGGTTTCCTGTTCCCTGGGTCTGGAGTTCACAGAGATACTTCCTGCATATGCAGGAGCAATCTCCAGCATCTCAGTACAGGGAATCAATCTAGGGAGCATAAAACCAAACTGTCCTCTATGGGGAATTCAGTCCTGTGAAATAGTGTGGAGGACGTCTAAGAAAACTATGGTTCTCATAACAAGACATATGGAGAGGGAAGATATTTTAGAGACAAGATCTGACAAGAATAACTTGGCATAAATGCCTTGGATATGCCTAATTGTTCAAAAGCAGTTGAAAAGATGTTTGGTAAACAATGGCAAATGTTTTTTGGGGAATCCAAGCAAGAACAAATCCTCCCCCTTTTTAATGGAAGAGAGTACATAAAGGAATATTCTGTTTTCTGTATTTGGTTATATAATTATTGACAAAATAGGCAATGGATACATGTTTTTAGCATCTGGCTACTTTTAGCTTAAGGAATTCTATTTTTTCTTTCAATTGTATTTTTTTTAATTATATCTGAATGCATAGATATTTTTCTTCTGCATTCAGTAGCATAGACTTTCTATAGCTTTCCATAACAGTAACTGAGATAAGAAGATCCAAATGAGTTCATGAAGTTTTTAATCTATGCTTTCTCTTTCTTTTTTTTTTTATCTTCTAGGCACATATGTTCCCTTTCCTAAAATATATTTCTTTTGAATAACTTATGCCAACTGAATTTCTAGCCAAAAGGAAGATAGTAAAACTTATTTCAAGACTTTCACTTTTTTTAAAACTTAAATCTCGCCTTAAGACCATAGAAAGATGCTTATTGTACTGTGTTAGTGCCTGTGGAGACCTGATTTCTACAAAACTGAGTTTCACTCAAATGTTTGTTCAACTCATCCCTCAGTTGCAACTGTACATCCACAAGGTGTCATTTCAACCTTCATCCTAAGAGCACTTGGGAAGGTTTGGTATTTGCACTGTGAGCCCTTTCTGCAAGTGTGCCCCTGGCTGCCACCCACAGCTGAGGACTGTCCCATGGGTGACACTATGTTGTGGCAGACTTTCAAAGAGCTGCGTGGTATGCCTGAAGGAACTGAGACTCCTCTCTGTGTGCTGTAAATTCTGCAGTGTCTCACTGTGACAAGGTCACTTTCTAGTCCTCATGACCTTTAAAGGCCACATCACAACATAGACTGTCCTTTACTGAACTATCTGGACCAAACTCTTTTCACCTGGAGGTTCTCAAAGACCAATACACTCAGGGGAGTTCCAGGTGGCCCCATTGAGGCAGAGGTCTGTCTATAGGAGTGTACTGCAGGAATGGGGCCCTAGATCACCCTGTGCCCTTGTTTCTCTTGGCCAGCAGAGAAGGTGCAGCTTTCTTGAACTTATCTGTTCAACTAGGTAGACATAACCTCAGTGTTTAAATTTGTATCAAATCTAAGCTGGCAGTGATGAACAAATGTGGCTTGTGTGAAAATATGTTCTAGTTCAGAGCTCTCTGAGCATTGTGTCCCAGCTTCAGTGTGCTGGGCCAACTGTTTGCTGTGAGTCCCATCATGGGGCTGGCCTTCGTCCCATACTTCCAAGCTCTTGGTGGAGCTGGTGATCTGGGCTCACATCTTGCCAGCAGCCTCTGGCCCCCAGAGATGCTTTCCTTTGACAGAATAATAAGTTTTATAACAGTCAGCAGCAAGGCATTTCTGTGTTTTAAATCACAGCTCTGTTCCCTTGGGTGAATGTCCTGTGCTGAGATGTGCTATACCCTTACCACCTACAGACTGTAGCAGTTTGACTTATCTGCTCTTAGCTGCTGTGTGGGCAGGGGATCTTTGGGTCCGGAGGCCATAAGGTAGCTTGTGTAGGAAGCAGGGAACCTTGGAGAGACTGGGGAAAGACCTTTCTCTGTCTTTCAAAGCATGGAAGACAGGGAATCTGGTTTGGGATTCAGAAGAGCTGGGAGCTGGCCTCTGACTCTTTATCTTCAGATCCCTGTCCCTCCTCCCTTGCTTGGTCATGCACGCAAGGATGCTGGGCAGATTGCACAGCCGTGTTTGCATCCTTAGCACAGCTTATTTGAGTGATTGGCAGAGAGAAGTCTCAAGGACTCAAGGCGACTGCTGGCTCAGTTTGATTTCAGAAAACCAGCATGAACTTTTTTGCTCTTTCGAAAACACCTCATTTTGGCAGGAAACAATCAAATTCTGAGTCTTCATTACAGTTAGGGAGGACAACTTAAAAGATTACTAGACTTTCTGACAAAACAGAAGCATTATTCCTTGTGCTACCAGACTGCTCTGAGAGTACTTAACCACACTGTTCGTTTACTCTTTGAAATTAACAGCTGCAACAGAACTGAGATTTTTCCTGTTTAGTGTTCCAAGACATAAACCATTTAACATGGTATGCTGGCATTACTGTGGCAGTCATTGATCTACAGGGGTGAGCAGCCGGTTTTCCTTTATTCACCTGTTTCTACTGAACCTCGTGAACTGTAATTCCTCTACAGGTATAAGCTCACTTGCATTTAATGGAATTGTTTTATCTTAATAATTTAATTATTATTTTTTAAACAATGGACAAGGAGTGTGCTTGTGCATGACAGCTGCAGCAGTTCTGGGACCAAGTCTCTACAGCCAGTTTTCAACACCTGAGATTACTGATGACTGAAGGAGACATCCCACCCGCAAACATTGCCGTCACCAGCCATCCCCTTTTGCTTGGATCCCCATGACTCTGAGTAGTACTGCAAGAGAGAGAGCCTTGATCCAGCAAGCAGCTGTAGCACATTGGAAAATCACTCAGCCCACAGTCATGCACCTGAGAGATCTAATTAACATAATGATAGGGCTATAAGAGGCAGCTGCCAGCTGGGAGCCCAAAAGAAAGGTAGTTTGAAGGATGGAATTATATATTTGTCTGCCTGGTTGCTTATAACTGGGGGGAGAATCTGGGGTGAGAGGCTACTAGAAAAAGCATGGAGGTGAGTTTGGAGACCATGAGAGTAGTGTCTGCCTTGTTAGAGGTAAGTGTGTTGTTTAAACTCATTTCTGAGAGAGAATAGGAGCAATGGGTCTGAGGTGGAAAGCAGCTGAGGGCCTAGGAAAATGATGAGTTGGGGGTATCTTGCTGTGGGCAGGAGAGTGGTTCTAGGTCTGCTTGTGGATATAGATACGTAGGGAGTTTTAGGAGCTCCAGAAATAATTCTCCTGGGCTGTGGGAAATAATTGGAGAAAGATGAAAGAGAGGAAGTACTGAGGGTATTAATGATCACTACAAGGTGAAGAAGTGTTGTCAGTATCAGGTTGTGAATCTTTAGCCTGTTTGTTTCTCCAGAGTTCATGGTGGTAGTACTGATAAGGAGACAAAGAGGATTTTTACTGTGTGCTGTCTGGATCAGAGCTAATAAAGAATAGATATTGACTTTTTCCCTTATGCTGAATCTTCAGTGAGGGTGGAGTCTATGGATGATATTTTGATCTTTAAGAATCATTTCAATTAATTAAAGTAGGGAAAAGTGAATCTCAACACAAGTCTAAAAGAACACTGTATCTGTTCAAGTGCTGTACTTGTTTTAACATCAGTATATACTTCTACTGGCAGCTGAGCTTGCTGTTAAATGTGAGATCAGAAGGAATGAAATTATATTTGGCTATGAGTATGAAGAGAGGCTCAGAAATACTGTGTAATAAAGAGGGTTGCCTGTATCTAGGAACTGCAATTGATCACAAAGCTAGGAACAGCAATAAAAATAAGAACATGTGCTGAAAGGTGTGAATGCAGTGAGCATCTGAAATCTTGCAACACCTGTACAGCAGCTGGTAAGAAGATTTGCAGTGCTTTCACTGTGTCTACCTAATAATGGCAATGAAGCTTCTTGCTAAGCTGTGGCAGCATTTCCAGGGCAGTGGTCTAGACGAGAGCTTAGTAATATTTTTTAAGCTTGCTAAGAATTCTGTTGTCTCTTCCTATTGTACCCTCGGACTACCACTATTTATTGCATTGTCTCTTTATTTCTTCTTTCATACAATGTTCCTGTTGAAATCATACTAGTATTTGCATAAATAGTCTGAAAATGACCTTAAAAGTAATAGTACAGTAACTTCTTTTACGTTAGGTCATCTGAGACTGAAAATGAGTCTCCAATGTGAGAAACTGTTATTACAAATCAAGATCCTTAGTTCTTGAAGAAGCATTCTTCATTTTTTTTCAGTCTTGTATACTGTGGCCTCTCAGCAAAGGTCAGGATCCCATATAAGTGCTGAGGGTACTGAGGTTTGTAACAGGGTGCTGTGAAGAGCTGGATGACAGGGGAAGTCTAAGGGTGTCAGCATCTCTAAAAGTCTGCAGACACATTTGCTATTGCAGGCAGTGAAGGAAGAGAGAAATCATCCTGTTGATGAGATTTACTTTACTCTGACTTCATCATTCTATGACTGCTCACGCCCTCAAATAAGGCAAACAGTAACACCTTATGTGCTGTCTGTGAACCCTGTGATCACGAACAGAATGATCTGACTTGCACCTGGGATCTGGAGATGTGCTATGGTCAGTGTCTTTGGCAAGTCAAAGTGGGAATATGGAGCCAGATGACAAAACCTGACATGGGACCTTTGATCCTTGAGAGAGTGTCCCAAAAGCTCATACTGCACACAGCTGTCTGGCTCCTTGCTTGGTTGTATGGTAAGGGACATATCTCAAAGCCTTAGCCCCTAAGGAAAAAAGGAAACTTCAGACCAGTGAAAAGTAGCTGATCTAGTTGTTTTTATGAAAGGGAGTTTCCATACCAAATTTATTTGAAATTGCAGAAAAGCAGGAAATTCCAGGATCCCACTGAATCTTCTGTAATAATTATTATTATTCTGCTTTCTTTCCCTATTTTTGGCATGGATCATATGGATTTCCATGGCATCTGGCATGCAGTTTTCAGTGAAATAAGATCTAGAGCACCTTATTTCCCTTAGGAACTCACATGCTAATTAAACCTGCTCTACTACAACTGATCTGAGCCAGATGAAATCAAAGCTTTGAGTTCATACACCTTCACTTTGAATGACTTCAATCCTCATTGTCTGGATCAATCTGAAGACTTCAGAAACCAGCTGTAGCTCCATGGAAACAATAAAATGTGTGGGAAGAAATATGGTTTACACCTGCTGAACAAGCCATAAGCTAAATTGCAGTTTGTCAGATGTTATCCATTTTTGAAGCTGTCTTCAAAGCACTGCAGAGCTTCATTCATTTTCTTATTCCTTTTTAAGAGCTGTGCATTATGAGTTCATCTTCCTTACTATTGCCAATAGCAATACAGTGTTCTGATCATCATGTACTTTAGGATGTATTTCTCCTTTCAGTTTCCATTCTTCTTGCAGGTTATTGTCAGCAGAGAGCTCTCTGGGTGCTACTAGGCAAGATGTTATGATTTATGCATAGCATTTAGCATCTATTTTGAAGTATGTTCATAATTTCTCACAAGCCTGAGAGCTTGAGTTTTGAACTGTAATTCTAGAGGATGAAGTCTGCCTAACTCTCTGGAAAAATAAGCCTCTGTAACAGCAGTTTTGTTAGCAGTGGTTCCACAATTGCTTCTAACCACAACTGGGCACCATTTGTTCCTGAAAAGCAAATGTGCTTGCTGCTTGTCATCACAGCTGTAATTCAGTAGCAGTGCAGATCGATCAGCTGAATTGAGGTCTGAGATCATTTAATTGGTGAGACAAGAATCAAATACTTGAGGTGAGGTGGTTGGGGTAGGGTTGCCCAAGCAAAAGGGTGTGTGGTCAATTGAACAGGCTTAAGTTTGTCTCTTGGGATGCCGAATATTTTGCTGCTGCTTATCCCATGGTAAGTAGGAAAAAGTTCACATAATATTCTCTGTGTTTACAGTAAGTTTGAAAGTCTATTTCCTTAACATTGCATTACTGGAAGGACAAGACAGGCAGAAATGTTGTATTATGGCATGGAATACTTAAACTGGGTCTGTGCTTCAATTTGTTTTAAAGAATAACATGAAGGAAAAAGCAAGCAAAGTGCTCAGGGGGTAATAAACATTATCTATTTTAGCAATGCACACCAAAATATGTTCATATTTAAGAAGACCTGTGGAGTTTTGACATCTGACCAAGTTGGAAGTAGATTCTGTTGCTTTCTGTAGGAAAGTTCATCACAGCACTGCTCTTTTCAGTTATTTTCAAGAAGTGCTGAAAGTTGAATTTTGAAGGCATACTCCTTTGTCCTGTGTCTTTTTCCTTGTTTGCATGAAGCTTTCACTTTTGTACCTTTAATTTTCCCATTTGCAAAGTTATAATCGTGAATGTTCTTGAGGTCTGAGCAAATGATACCAGAAGTTTATATTGCTCACTGCCTCATCCCTGGATGAGGCCTGTTGCTGACTTGCAGCTGCTGTGCTGATTCTGCTTTCTGAGGTCAGTTATCATTTGAAAGGGCAGGAAGTATCTCATGAGGCTCTGTAGGCAAGCTAAATCTGATGTTGCCTTTAATCTTAGCAGATAGTGGCAGAGAGAAGGGTGGCTATAATCTAATGGAGCTTTAACAAGATTGTTGACTGTGTATGACAACTGACATTCAGATGAAAGTCAAATGACATGCAGGTCCCATGGAGATTTTATGACTAATGGCATTAATAAACATTCCCTGTAAGTCTGATGTGGAACAACATTCTCAACTACTCATTACTGCTTAGAAATACTACAGTGACTAAACATATGATCTTCTGACAGAATGCTTATTGTTGCATCTTCCCACACTGGATTTTGGGATTGTACTTGGCTTTACAACAGACAGGGTGATATTACTTACACTACAAACATCTGTAAGTGAGATCTTGTTCCCTAGGGATTGGTTCCTCAAGCTATCTGCTTGGGTTTCTCTCCCTTGGAAAAGGAAAGTGTTGCTCAGACCCTTTCTATTCCTACCCTTCCTGTGGCTTCTGGTGAGGATGTGGTGTGGTGCCTGTAAAGAGCTCCTGGAGAAGGTCATTTCTGTTTTACAGTGAGGGAAAAGTGTTGTTTGCAGTGTGCTAATAGGAATGTTTCCTAATAGGAAAGCTAATTCTGATACAGAGCTCTCGGAAGATCCTGTAAGCATCTCATATGGGTCTCGTCTGAAGGGGCTGCTGTTCACTTCCCTGGGACAAAACACAATCGTGGTACTCATTTGCTTAGTCTCAAGAATTTAAAAAATAATAAAAAAAAAAAGCACTCAAAACAGGGTGTGGTAAGAAGTAGAAAGTTAAAAAGTTATTAACTTGTCAATGACTTGTTTGATCGATTGCTGCACAAAGTTGAAACTAAATTGAGTTATGCAATGTTGTGAAGGAGACACTGAAGAACTGATTACATGCACAAATTCTTTGTGCTTAGAAGTGATTTCTGGAAGCTCCCAATGCTAGCCACAGCATATGGCAGTTTAAGCATGATATGTTTGAGACCTAAATATAGTGAGCCAGGCAGGCTTCCTTTTTCTGGATCTGTGTGGAGACAGAGGACCTGCTGTGTGTTACGGTACTCCTGTCCACTCTTTCTATCCAGTGTTTTGTGAATTATTATGTAATGTCACTAATCATTAATTTCTGGATTGTTTTGAAAGCCTGACTACAGCTGCCTGTGTATCTAGCCAGCCCATAAAGTTACCTTGTTGCAGATGCAGCCTGTTAACATTTAACATGTGGTTACCCTGCCTGAGGAAACACCAATGCTTTTTTGTTGTTGTTGTTGTTGTTGTTGTTTAGGGGGGGGGGAGGGGGGGGGGGGGATGGAGATCACACCATCAGTCAAGGACTGCATTCCTGTGTGAGGAAAATGTCCCTGGAATGAGCAGACTGCTTTCCAGCAGATTACCTGCTGCCATGAAGGTGCAAGAGCAGAGCTTCTGCTTGTCCCCTCTGGCTGAGGCATACTCTCACAGCAGGGCCCAGCATCTGTAATACGAGGCTGCTGGAGCGGCAGGTTAAGTCAGGTTTGCAACACTGAGTTTAGCTGTGTATGGTTTTCTAAGACATTTTGTTGTCTCTAAAGGATTCTGGGGAGAGACCAATCCATTGTGAGATAGAGGGCTACACAATAACAAGAAATACTCAAATAATATACTTTCCATTGTGAAGATGACAGACATGAAACTTTAGTTTTAAATGGGGTAAAGCATACAGAAGGAATTTTGAGATAATTCCTGTTGTCCTACCTCCCAAAGGAGGAGTCTGTGCAAGACTAAACCAAAATCAAATATGACGTGTGTAGCATTTCACTGTGAAGGGGATTTATTGTCTAGGCTCCCCCATGGCTTAGGGGTTGATGAACAAATTGTCCATGTAGCTGAAGTACTACAGACCAACTGTCAGCTATCTGAGACGAGGTATTGAGAAAGAGAAGAATGACTGGATACAATATGCTATAGTTAGTATTGAACACAAACAACAAAAAAATCCCCAGTACTCTGGATGTATGGCCTTGTGAGGTGTAAAATGAAGAAGTGCTGGACTTCTACTTATCACTTCTGAAGGCGATGTTTTTGGGTTCCACTTTTGCCAAATGTGTGGAAGAATTTCCTACTAAAGCAGCTCTAAACGAGGCTGGATGCCTGGCTGAAGGAGGGGAAATTCCAGTGAAGTGCATCCTCTGTTTTGAGTCATGATTCCCTGGAATAATTGCATAAATGACTCCTGTGCAGTCTTTCTGCTGAAAAAATATGGCTTACTTTTATGCAAACAATGCTACTGAATGCTCTAACTGGATAATCATTTTCTCAAAACTTTTCTCAATTGTATGACAAGAAGGACAAAACCAAGGAATGACCTTGGGAAGGAATAAGCCCTTATAAGATAAGACCTTGTAAGATATTGACTAGATGGGGAACATGTTGGGACACAAGCAGTAGTGTACCCTGGGCAGCAGAGAAGCAGCAGCATTCTTTGCTGCGTTAACAGCAGTGGAATGTAGGACAGTGATTTATTCCCACATTCAGTGTTTGATCAAATCTGAATAGTGCATCTAGTTTTGCTTCACCTTGTGTATCCATGGACATTAAAAGGAACACTTTAACAACTGGGATCAAGTCTGAGGATGTCTACCAACCTGTTCAAGGAGGAGCACTGCTATGAGGAGAAGTTAACAGAGAGCTTGCTTGACTTCGAATAGATGGTTTTGAGGGGATCCAAAAGCAGCCATCCATATCCATGGGATTATTATCTAACTTGAGATAAGGGACCTCTAGAGGAGAGTTCAGTATTGTAGTTGGCAGCCCAGAGTTTCTGCAGGCTTTGTCCTTGGAGATTTTGAAAATGGAGCTGGACCAAGCCTGAAGCAGCCAGATCTGACCCTACAGCTGGCCTAGAGACCTCCTGTAGTCCCTTCCAACAAGAGCTACCACAGAATCCTGTGATCAAACTGTACTGTGTACTGACATCAGCAACACCTCTGTGTGAGCTGCACTTAGTTATTTTGACAGATATTAAAATGATGGATCTTCAGTCTTTCAGATGTGATATACACCCACAGTTGGGTTGATGGCAGTTTGCTATGCTGGATGACAGATGTGCAATCTAGCTAGCCAGAGGAAATTGATAGTCTTACAGTTCAACAGCTGGGAGAATCTTCTTGTAGGCCATTTGTATATGTAGTTTCCAGTGTGAGTGTATACATAATGCTATTGATTGCAGGCAAGTAATCTACAGTGAATGGGGAGAAGCTAGAGTATAGTTTTTGTAGAAAGAATCGTGCTTTTTTTCCCCTTTGATGTGAAAAGCACAGTGTGATCAAAGAAAGTCATGCTGATTAAATACTTTAAATGTCCAGGGGAAAAAAGGTTTGACTCAAAGCTTTTTTTTTTTTTTTTCCAGAAGGCAAAAGTTGCAATGACAATTATCATATTTCTTATTATTACTTATAACCCAGCCAAGAAAGGAGAAAAATCTTATTTTAGTGCAAGTTCATTAGCATGGCTTAAAGTGGTTTTTGCATCTAATGTATGACTTTTATTCAACTACCCTGTGGTTTTCTGGAAGAGATGGCCAAGAATTTGGCTGTTTGGGCTATAATGTTAATAGTCCTGACAAGAAAAGATAACATTACCTTCATGGGATATGTGTTAAACTACTATTTAGTATTGTGGACTCTGGTGCATCATACTTACTTTGACCTTGCTTCATAAAATAGAAATAAGAAATCACTGATTCTAGCAACAGGTATGTTAATTTAAAGGTACCTGGAGTCCAAATGCTGTCTCTGTCCTCAATAGAAGTTTGTGTAGCAAAATGCTAAGAAATAAACTGTATAAAAGCAGCTAATATCTTGGTAGTAACTTGCTTAACTCACCTGGCTATGTTTCCTTAGAAGATAACTTGGCTCAATAGGCTTTAGCAAATTTCCTATATATATATATAGGAAATATATATATACATATATATATATATATGTATTTTTCACTGCTGTCACAGGTCTTGTTTGACCTAAGTCTTAAATCAACAAGTGGAACTTGTGCACTGTCTATACTGGCTTGAATTTCAGTCTATATAATTTTTTTCTTATTGATAATGTAAGCCAATGGAATCTTTGTAACCCAGAACGTCCACCAGTTCTGTTGCAAGCTTGATGTTCAGATGAGACTGAAGGCTGTTGTCAAATATAGAGGATACTTTTCCAAGTTTTATAAATACCTTTTGTTGTTTGAGTGTACTACATCAATGTTATGGATGTATAAAATGCCACTCACAGTCTTGCTAGCAGCAAGAAAAACTTGCTTACTAAACAAATTCCCATGTCTCATTTATAAAGCGTCCTTCACCTTTATTCTGCTTATCCTATGTTTGTTTAAAATAAAACTCCAAGCCTTCAGCCAATTTATGTATGACTCACATGATTTCTTTATTCAACTAATACAATTTCCTTAAGTTGCCTGATCATCACCTATGTTTGGGGTATGGCCTTAAACAAATTCTGGACTGTTACCAATCTGTTATTCTAGTACCCTTTTGTTTTTGTTAATCTCCTGTGTATTTTCTTTCAAATGCCACTCTGTTACTGACTAGCTTTGCCTTCAGATAATGCTACTGCATGTGCAGCAGCCTTGCACAGTTTACACAAATCACAGGACCTGTCAGTGTGACCTTGCTTACAATTACTGATGCATCAGTGAGATTGTGATAGCTTTTGGAGCTTTCTCGAATGTTTTGTCCCCACTGTTTACAAACTGGCTGCTGTGGTCATCATTGTCCATGGCAGCTGTTACTGCACTCTTTCACCTGATGTATTTTAGAAATGTCCATATCAACTACTAAATGACAACTAGCTATTAAATATTTCTCTCCCTCTATTGGAGATTTGAATTTTCTGCTTCTTTCTTTGGCTTAGTTCTTTTCCTCTACTCTCAGTCTCTAACTTCACTTATCTGCAGGAAGCTGTTCTTCAATTCAATTCAAAAACTAAAAAGAAAGAGGCTGTGAGGCACTGGGATTTCATTCCTTCCTCTCAAGGTATTCCTACAAACACACTTGCACAGTTCCTAACCCCCAGCTTGTCAGGCACTTGGAAAAGGGAAATACTTGAGTAGTAGAGCTGGCTTGCTGTTCCTTCCATAAACATGCATAGGGAACTGCTCCTCTTGAGGGTCAGTCAGCTCTCTTGTCTCCTCTGTGGGTAGAAGATCCGATCTTGAAGGGATGATTCAGGTCAAGAACAAGAGGTAAGTAATAGCTTTGTAGTTTAAAGATATTCTGTCCCTGAGGAATAACAAGTGACCCTTGGCCTTAATTGATTTATAGTAGAGACTACAAATTCATTATTCATAACAGTGGTGAAAAAGCCTAGGAGCTGGGAGCAAATTACTGACCAATAACCAGGACTGAATAATATCATAATGCTGAAAAGAAAGGAGCAGTGTATTACAGCTGAGGACTTTGCTTAACCCCCTTTTCCTTTCTTCCTCTCTTCTGCCTGCTGATTACTCAGTACCAGGGAGGCTGAAACAACAATGAAAAGAATACTGTTTATTTCAAACCTTACTTAGAGTAATAAACTATGAAATAGAAGGAATCTGATCTGCTTGGCTTTGGTCCTTAATATTTGCACTGACTCATCAGCTTTGGAGATTAAGGCTAAGGAGGATGGAATAGAGGGGGAGACAGGAACTAGACAACCCTCTTCTTAGTGGGGAAGCTTTTAGAGAGACACTGAGTCTCCTGGTGCTATCTACAGAGGTGTTTTCAGATAGACCAAATAGCATCTTGTGTATAACATCAACACAGGCAACTAAATTCCATTCTGTCACGACTGATATTCAGACATTCTGAATTCTTTCCTGTAAGCTTAATATGGTGGCTACTGCGTTTTTTTCCCCTTTCTTTTGCAGCAACTCAAGTTAGTTTATAGACAATCTTGACAGTCTGACTGTGAAGACAAAGAATGAATCCAGTTCTTAGAGAGCAAACAGGATCAGAAACAGACTTTGACCTGCTTTGAATCCTGGCTGAATGCAGTACATAAGAACTGAGAACTGAGCTATAAACCTTGATTTGAACTACCAATTTTAATGCTAGTAAGAAAAGTTAAAAATGAATTTCTAAAGCTATTCTTGCCAGTGAATAGTGTGGTCATCCTGCCACAGAACAGCACTGTATGATGAACTGCATAACTCTCCCTCAACCCATGTTCCTGCTGTGACCAGACCGCTAATGATAACTACCCAGTTCTCCAAAGGGGATTTAGTTGTCGGCAAACAAGCCTGTACATATGACTAAGGCCCGAAATGTTAAGTACAAACCTATGATTAATTTATCTAGTTCTTTTTCTCTGCCTGCAAAACTCTAGCAGCAAAAGTTTGCTTGACTAGAAGCCAAATAAGAATCTCAGCAATAGTTCTACATCAACTGTAACCTGAAGACTGTTTGATGCTTTTCTAGTCTGCCAGAATTGTTTTTCTTGTTCATCTTGATGTGGCAAGGGAGAACTGCAAACACTTAGGAATGAATCCTTTTTTAATAAGTCTGCTGGAAATAGTGTATCATTCTTATAAGTCCTCAAGTGGTTTTGCATTACAGAATTGGCTGGATTATGGCTACCTGTCCTCTTCCATCTCCCTGCTCAGCGTATGGACCTATTTATTGTTCCTCCTGGTTTCCATGCTTTTCTGAGTGTGCTGAGGAACTCATTAAAAAAAAAAAAAAAAATATATATATATATATATATATATATATATATATATTTCTTCTCCCCTCATTTGTGGTTGAATTTGTGTCAATGTTGCAAACATGCTTTGTCATAACACATTGAGCACTTGCATCCTCCAGTGACACCCACTATCTCTTGCCCTGTATTGCTTGCAGACATCCTTTAGTAAATGTAATAAAGGATAGAATTCAGTCCCATAGCTTTCTGGGGGTTGCATGCATTGTAGCTTTGGCTGTGATCCTGAGGGCAGTAAACTAGTGGACAGGTCTCCAAGTAGTGTGCCCCAGGGACTGTAACAGGCTGAGAGGAGCATCTAAGAGCATCTGCCTCACTTTTTGGGTGGGAACTCAGGACCAGAAGATCCTGGCAGCAAGTTGTTGCTGATGAAATCATCCATGCTGTTCAGTTTTCTGCTTATCAGCTTGAAGAAAGCCAGTTTGAGATGTCACAACCTGTTCAGATGTCCCCACTGCGTGCATGCATAGAGATGTGCACTATCCTAGAGATGTACTACTGAGTTTTTCAGTCCAATTTCAGGAAGGCTTTGTTTCTGTGACCATATTCAGGGCACCCAAATACATAGTATAAATCTATATTTCCAAAGGACCTCTTGGTGTATCTCCTTCTGTTGCACTTTTATTTCTTTATTACAACAGGATGTGGTGAAGTCGATGTCCATGAAGGTGTTCAAGAAGTGTAGATGTGACACTGGAGGATGTGGTTAGTAGTCATGGTAGTGATTGGTTGATGGCTGGACTAGATCTTTGTGGTGGCCTCTTCTAACCTTTATGATTCTCTGATTCTAAAATTCATCCTTGCTTCCAGAGCATTGCATAGTGGCAACATTTGATAATAGCGAGTCTTGCTAGCTCCTATCATGCTGATGATGCTTTGTTCTCTTCTAAAAATGAGTGGCTAAATGTAGCAAGATTCTCCTGTGCATTTCTGTCCATGTCATGGGCCTAGAACTGGCTGACTCATGTATTTTATTATTTTGGGCTGTAGATTGGGGTACTGTACAGCCCTCAGGTTTTCCCAGCAGCAGATATTCAGGCACATACTTGATCACGAAGTTATCTGCTAATATTTGAATTCTTAACTGATACTTACTGATCTACTTCTGAAATTAAAATCCAGAAATATTTCCAATGATGTTGTTTCCCTGCCATTGGGAAGCCTAAGGATCCAAGATTTCTCATGGTTAAAACATGAGTTCAAAGAGTACATGCAGCTTAAAGAATTGCTAAGACAGATGCCTGCTCAGCAGTTAGTTAAGTAAGATGTAACCTGCATGTAGCATGCAAATTCTTCTTTTTTTTTTTTTGGATTTGTAATAATTTCCACATCTTTCTCTGAACTTTGTGCACAAATTCATTCTGTGCCCAGTAGAAAAACTTGGCTGGCTTGCTGCAAGAGCCTGTGATGGTCTGAGAACCAAAATATTAAGGTATTGCTTCCAGTATGAGTTGTAATTTGTGATGAGTTATTTCTGGCTTGACTAGCAGGATCTGTGGTGCCAAGCTTTATGATTATGTTAATGATGTGAACAATCCAGACCTTGGGCTGAGATCGACATCATTAGGAGTAAATTAATTGATTATTAAAACATAGCTTTTCAAATGGAAGAAGCCTGTAAAGCAAAAAACAGAGTCTGTACTCTCTTCAAATTGCCACCAGATGACAGTGTTCCATTACATTTTAAAACTGTATCTTCAACTTTTGCTGCCACTGAAAGAGGGTATTGCTGCATTGAACACCTAATTATGATACCAGTCATTTGGTAGCAGGCATCTTAAATCAAGGCTTTATCAGATTTTAGCTAAAATAACTTCTATCCCACCTCAGTTTATTAAAAAAAAAAAAAACAAAAAAACAAACAAAAAAAAAACCAAAACCAAAAAACAAAAAAAAAACCCAACCAACTGAAATGTTTTGAAAGCAAATTTGAACGTAACTTACTGCTGTGAGTCTCTATGTATGTGAAGAATACTTTTTTTTTTTTTCCAGATGAAAACTAGCTCAGGTTTTGCAGGCTAAGATGCAGTGGTAATTTGAACGCACTCTACAAAATATTCCTCAGAGCTGAAGTCTTAATGCTATATTTCTGAACCTGAGCTCTTTTCCAACCATAATGATTCTATAATCTGTGTTGCTTAAATATGCATGATTTCATGTTTCTGTTCCAGTCAGAAATTTAGCTTAACTGCCCAAGTAATTATAGCACAACAGATACTATTGGTATCAGCCTTAACAGTAGGTTGTCTAGCAGATGATTTGTGTAGGAAGAAGTAATGATGCCTCCAGAGGCTTCTTGATGTTGCTGAGAAATCCAACAGGATGTACAAACCTAAATGCCTTACACATGACTCTACTCTGTGGAAGGAGAGATCCCACTTTTCCAAATGGTATTAAAAAAATATTTTTACTCCACAATTTTTACCTGAAATAATCAACCAGCAAATACAATTATTTATACCAATTTTAGAAATAAGCAGATACCGTTGGTTTCTTCTTGGGGCAGGAACATGGACTTGATGAGAATTATTGACTGTCACTCATGGTCTTGTGATTAATGAAGTATCAAAGGTGTACAATGAGTTGATTTTTTTCACCCTATCAGTCATTACAAACAGACTTGAGAGTTGTGTTGAAATGTTTTTAGCTGCAACTGTAATTTTATTTATACATTTGTAACTTTGACTCAGTAAAATAGCTTATTAGCACATAATTATCTCTCCTGACAGGTAGCCAAAAACACCCTCCAATCAATTTATCAGTTGATTAAATCAATTTGATTAAATGATTTTTATATGTTTTCCCAGAAAGATCAGATGGATAATCACAGTCTTCCAACTTAATTTTGAATGCCATTATGACAACAGATTGTGTAGCAGACAAGTGTGAAATTAACAGTAAGGTGTAGTGGAAAGCCAAGCTGTTAAGTTTTCAAATTAATGCCATACACATGAATATTTCTACTAATTTGATTGTGAAATTTTATTGCCATGACTTTTGCTGTATATAGACTACACTCTCGTGTTTTTCTGACTGTCAGTCTAAAATAACATATTGAAAACCTACAGTGAGCCCATTGTGAAATGGCTAAAAATTTGGAGTCTGTCTTACAGAAATCCTTTAGAACTATAAGTGCTGCTTCCCTTTCCTTTCTATGGAGTAGATTATGGGCTTTAATTCTTTATATCCCCTTGGTACTAACCCATAAGCTGATGTCTACTGAAATTTACAGACAGGCTTGATGTGTCAGGGTAGCTATAGAATGAAATACTCAATTCCCGTGGCACTTTCCTTCCTTTCCAGAGACTTAATTTATTGTAGGTTCCTGTTTCATTTGAAAAAGCAATGGATGTTTTTGAATACTTTTCAGAGAGTCAAGGAGCTTAAAGTCAATCATTCATGAGCCAGAAAAAGTCTATCAGGAGGCTGAGTATTAAGCATATGTTTATTAAAAGAGCTTTCTACCTATTAAAGTACAAACCATCTAATGATGCCTGTAGTATCAATTCACAGTGTCAAGGAAATGTGATTGGAATAGCACTCAGGCACACATTTACCTCCTATAATTCCATATTTAACAACCACCTAAACTAAAAATAATTTAGTCTCGTAAATGAGTCATGAATGTTGGAGGAAATGAATGACTTTTCCATAGTGAAAGTAAACTCTCCAGTGGGGGCAGTTCTATTTTTTCTAAAGCATCTTACTCTCTTTATTTTACCTACAGCAAATTATCCAATCACAAACTTACTTAAAGACAGTTGAAGCTCTCCAGGGGCAAAACAGCCCAGAGCATTTAAGGCATGCTCTCTGGGAATAGATGGCTAAAATATATGATGAATACTTTGTCTCAGTTGGCCGTCTGGCTGCGGTTCTGCTGTTAGAGCTGTGCATGTGGTAGCAGTGGACATGGTCTCTTGTTGTTCTTTGCACTGGTTTTAATCCAATGAATGTTTTAAATCACTGAAAAAGTGCCTTAGCAGCAATAGAAATAGCCCTCTGTATCTCATCCTTCTAGAAGGGACCTTTTCTCTCTTGTAGGCTCTCATACTGTTGCTTGTAGCTGTGACAGTGCAGTGCTAAAAATTTCATTGTTTGGCTGCTTTAGTTCACTACAACTGTTGTGGATGATGCTTATGCGACCTATGTTTTTTCCTAACCTAATCCTGCCAATCTTTCTTACCTCCTCCAAGCTCTTTTCCCCCTCCAAAAATGACATAAAGTAACAGGAAACTTTACTTTGATGCAAGAAAGGGCTCATCTGATGACATCTGTACTCTCCTCCAGAAACTTCAATTAAAAAAAAAAGCAAAAACAACATGGGTTCAGGTTTAGCCTTAGACCATCAGATTTTGAACTATAAAAATGAAGTCCTTATTACTGAGTGAATAACACAAACACAACAAAACTTTCCAATTTTCTGTTGTCATAATAAATTGGTTGTTCCTACTTGCCTTTCTGCCTCATGCTGCTTTGAGCTGTCACCACCATTTGCTGAGATGAAAATGGTGGGCAGCTTCTCCAGCCCTCCCTAGGAGTTATTTTCTGCTCGGTCCCACAGAAGGATTACTGAGGCCAGCTGTTGCCTGTGGGAGCCTTTGAGATCCCTGGACCAACAGACTTCCCTTTCCTTCAGCTTGGACAGCTTTTACTTGGGAAAAACACAAAGGCCATCTGCCTTGGCCTCATGGCCTTTGAATGCTCCTAGATTTTAGATTTGAGTGGGAGAGTCCTGCAGTCACTTCCAATAGAAAGAAAAGTGTGCGAAAACTTATCAGCTTGACAAGACTTGAACCTAGGCAGCAGGAGAGTTTTTACAGCTAGAGGGCTGCATTAATTTATAGTGAGGCTCCCAAAATGAACTCTCCAGGAAGGGGAAAAGACAGTCAAAGGCACTAATTCATACGTGATTGGGAATAATTAAAACATCTTCCTGTCTTTCCAGTCTGTTTTTCTTCACCAGCAGTGTTTATGCCATATCTTGGCTGAAGGATCCTAAATATCCTTCGCAATGCATGAATTAATTTTGGTAGGTGTGTGTTCCTCCAGGCACAAAATACCCTTCAGCTTCCTGTTTATCTACAGTTCTCACCTTCAAAAATCAGGACTTGAAATTACAGTCTTTATGGGACAACTGGTGACTGCTATCCTGCTGCTGCATGAAATCAGCCCCCTGGAACACAGCCAGCTGGTATTTTTGGCAATATTCCTGGAGCAGCAAGAGGACTTGCTGACCCTGACATCTGGTGCACCTTATGAAATCCAAGTAATTAATCGTGTTCCAAGGTAGATTCTCTCTAGACTGTCTAAGAACGTCTGTTTAGTAGAAACCTTGTGGTATTCATTAAGAACCTTTCAGATAATTTCCAGCAGGTAATTCTCCTAGCCTTGAACAACATTAGGTAATCTGTTACCCAGAGCTCAGTCTAACATTCAGCTGTGTTTCTTGGAAGGTGAAAGAGGGATTATTTACCAGGGGATACAGCAGACTGAAAACAAGACTGAGGATAGAAAACAATCTTTGTGCTATTGTCTGAGATGTCTTTTGGATTAAAAGTGTCAAAGAACACAAGAACAAAAGTGTCTTGGTTGAGTTGACTAGCCAGAAAACGGCTCTTGCCCCTGTTGTTAACCAACCACACTGGATATGTAAGTCACTGTTATGTTGTCACCGGTCTGTTGGCAATTGACCACAGAGATCTCTTTAGCAACATTATTTCCTCAGCTGGGGTATTAGCAGGGCTTTATTCCTGCTACAGATGAGCAAAGAAGAGCAAATGTGAATTTTACATGGTTGATATCTAACTGTGGAAGAGCAATGAATTGCTTAGTTAGAATGTATTTTGCTTCAGCAGGTCATATATTTTAAATGGACATTGAGTATTTTGGGTTACTCTCAGCTCTTGCTTATGCTGACGGTGTTGTATATGTAGTGCAGAAAAATGATTGAAATGCAGAGGTTTTTGTTTCCATTCAATGAGAACTGTGACCCGATTCCACTGCTATAGGTAATACACACAGAAGAGCTTTCCTTCCAAAGCAGGTATTTTTCTCTCTCATTACCGTCGACATTTAGCAGTACGTGATTTTTTTTCCAAATTATTTTGCTAGTATTTACAGGAATTTACTGAGAAGCACAGCTGGTTGATTTTGTATCTGGTGGTAAGACTTTGAACTGTCATCTGGAGGTTAGAAGTCAACTCTAGAACTGTGGCATAAATATCACCTTTTAAATACTCCGTTGACCCTTAAAAAGTGGCATCAGGACTAAGTGAAACTGACTGTTCCACAGTTTATACTTCAGCTGTCAATACCCAACTAATAAGCATAATTTGATCTGGTCAAGTTTGGAGATGTTGCATTGCAGGTGCTTGCTTAGCTCAATTGCTACTCTGGGAATCATGAAATTTCAGTTAATATGTGCAAAAGCCACTCATCATGCAAAGAAAATTCCCAGTTTGTAATAAAGCATGGATTTTCCAGCATCTGAGGGTAAATTGTTCTCAGTAGGATACTAGACTGGAAAAAAAAAAAAGAAAAAAAAAGGAAAAGTGCTTGGAAAAAGTCTAAATTTCCTGTCCGTTTCAAATAGGTGTCATTTCAGAGTCCCAGAGTTAATCATAGAATCATTGAATGGTTTGGGTTGGAAAGGACCTCAAGGATTGTCAAGTTCCAATCCCTCTGCCACAGGCAGGATTGCCAACTGCTGGATCAAGTACTAGATCAGGTAACCCAGGGCCCCATTCAAATTGGTCTTGAACATTCACGGACAGGGCATCCACAGTCTCTCTGGGCAATCTGTTTCAGCACCTCACCACTCTATTGCTGGAAAAACTTCCCCCTGACATCTAATTTACTTCTCCCCTCCTTTTGCTTACAACAGTTCAGTGTTGTCCTATCGCTGTTTTCATGCGTAAAAGTTGATTCCCCTCCTGTTTAAATTCTCCCTTTTAAATACTGAAAGGCCATAATGAGATATTCCTGCAGCTTTCTCTTTTCTAGACTGAACAAGCCTAGCTCCTTCAGCCTGTTTTCATAGGAGAGGCCCTTGGATCATCTTCTTGGAGGAAGGCCTCTGGACCCTCTCAAAAAGCTCTGTATCTTTCCGTGTTTGGGACCGCAGACCTTGACAAAATACTCCACATGAGGTCTCATGAGGACAGAGCAGGAAGGGACAATCGCCTCCCTCACACTTCTGACCATCACTCTTCTGTTGGAACCCAGGATACAATTGGCTTTCTGGGTTGCAATCACACATGTTACTGGATCATATTAAGTTTTTCATCTATCAGGACCCCTAAGTCTTTCTCAGCAGGGCTACTCTCAAGGAGTCTTTCTCCCAGCTTGTATACGTATCTGGGAGAAGTCTGAACCAAGTTCAGAACCTTGCTTTTTGCTTTCTTGAACATCATTAGGCTCACATAGTCCTGCCTTTGAGTTTATCAAGGTCCCTCTTAATGGGAGGCATATTTCTTGGCAGTGTGGTTTAGCAGTCAACTGTGCACTTTAATTTTCTTTTTTTTTGGTAGAGATTAATCTGATAGAGATGTTTTTGCATTAGGGAAAACCCATACATGAAAGCCTGAACCCATTCAGCCAAACCAGCACTAGGAGTACCACAGACTTGGAAGAACCATGTCCCATATTCTGGAACACATTGTTTGGAAGAAATGGTGTCCTTTTTCATTCATGCCTCCTTTCTTTACATTTTTTTTTCCAAATCCTTTTACAAATGATTTAGCTGGATGTAATGCTAGCGCACTTCTAGAAGGCCACAGAAATAGTCAATACAGTGGGGAGGTCTCATTTTCCCATTTGCCTGTAATGTACTTTGATCACAGCTTCAAGCATAAATCAGTTGTGGATGATTGAAATAGCAGCAGTGACTGAAGAGGAGCTCTGTAATTGTCTATAAGAATATTTAAGCCCAAGTAATAACTGCAGTTCTCATGGAAAGGATGCTGAACTGCAAGGTCTGCAGGTTGGGCAGTTAGCAGATTTTGTTCTGAAGAAAATCATAGTGGCTCTAAAGAGACATATCTCTTTAACACCAAAGGCTTCAGAGGAATGACTCCTGCCTTGCAATGATACTAGGCAGAGCAGGATGTTCCCTTCAGAACTACAACAGGGCTCATTGTACCTTCTGTGTTTAAGTGGTGTTGCAGACATTATGTGATGCATCAATACATCTTTGTCAAGGTGATAAGTCTCTTTGATGTGTAAGATTTCTTCTCCTGCACATCATGAAGTACTGTAGGTTCTGTATTTCATGTGCGCAGCACTGTCTGAATTCCTAAACTTTGTAATTCCCTCTGCACCATCTGTACATCTTGTTGGAGCCTGGGATACTGATGAAAACTCTCTTGTGCTTTGCATATGCCAGAATAGAGCCTTTAAATCATCACCTCTTTACAAGGATGGTGATTCTTGATGCTCTATCCTGCTGCAAGCCTTGCATCAGCATTTCTTCCCTGAAAAATCTTTCTAAATACTGTTGGGAGTCTGCCAGGCATTCCACATTTGTGTATGAGTTACAGATTAAAATAAAGTAATAATGTGAACAGAACACTGTCTTAGGGGAAAAAAAAAAACACCACAACAAATGCAATATTCATTTGCTGTGCATTTGTATGTTTAAGCAAAGAAAAAGGAAAACTATGTCAGTTACAGAGGTTGTTTAAAGGGTAAGCCTTTATTTCTATCTCTGTGTCTTTGAAATATTTTGCATTACCAATTCTGTCGATTAGAGGGATGGTACTTATGAGTAAGGAAACCAGAATCTATCTTTAATTCTGCCCAAAAGACTTAGTAATATGCAGTGACAGAGGAATAAGGAAGAGGAGATTGCTTCTCCATTTGGTTATGTATAAGAAGATCTCAGCAGCGTGAAGCTGGTAGGAAAGAGCAAGGAGAAAGGGATGAGGGCCAGGGGGCAGGGAACCAGTTCTGCTGCGGTCATGCAGGAGCAGGTGGAGACACAGCTTCATATAAAGCTGGGTTATGCTTTTCCTTTGGTTAGTGAAGGGAATTCAAAGTTGCCATTTATCTTATTGCTTGGCAGTAGTGCATGCACTGAAGGCCATCTTTCTGGGAGCAATCAGTATCTCTCTCACTTTTTTTTTTTTTTTTTTAGTTACTCATTATCTGCACTATTTTTTTTCTAATGGAAGTGATAATTCTTGGCTGAGTGTTTATGCTGGACAACAACAGATCCAGCTGACTTTTTTTTTTTAACCTGTAGAATTCAGAGCACTTTATAGAGGAGGACAATACCAAGGCAGAAGCATGGGAATGCAGTGCAGCTGTGAGTACCTAGTGTGACAAGGGGTGGGCATGTGCACAGCTGGCCCAACCTCCTGGCATGCTGCAGGCAGATGAGTGATGAGCATGGCTCATTCACGAGGTAACTATATTGAAATACATTCATGTTAGTGTTTTAAATGCAGAGTATGCAAAGTGCATTCCTCCAGGATGGGGATAAGCTGGAAGATGTACTGCAGAGGAGCACTGCTGGTGCTGCAGCCTCTCGTGGCTCCTGTGTCCATGCACCTGAATTGAGCTGCTCTTTGCTGATCCCCTGGAGCTGGGAGCTGTATAGATGTCATATCCTCATCACCAGCTGTTCTGCTTTGCAGATTTGCTTGTGTAGAGCAACATTATCTACTCATGTATGCATAGTCCCAGGGAAGTGGTTGGATCCAAACCATGAGAAATGTGGAATACAGGATGCTAAAATGTTAAAGAAGAAAAATTTCTTTGCAGTCACTTTCACATTCCATATACAACTTCTGTTGATACAGTGTGTTAATCCCTGAACTTCAAGTGGGATGCGTTTCAATCCTTCATTTTTTAAGAAGTCCAGACATTTACTGAGCTTTAGGAGACCAAAGAATAATTAAGTGCACTATTTCAAATTGAGTAGATGCTGCCTTAAGGTGTACTTTCAGGAGAGAGGAAAATCCACTCAAATTCTCTGTAACATTCACTCTTTATTTGGAATGCCCAGAATTCACATGGAGCCAGTTCTGGGAAGGGTTTGCCTCTTTCAACCACTGCTGATGAATGAGTGGGAAAGTGTTTTCTAGAGCAATAGCGCAGTTCTCCAAGTGGGGAGCTTGAAAGGGCCAGCTGCAGTTGCTCTTAAGAAGGAGGAAGCCTGCGGATCACCTCAGAGATGCATTTGGAAACAAAGCATTCACCAAACCTGCAGGCTCCCCTGCATCCTCTGCGTTTGGTGCTGTGCCCTGTGGGCCTTCAGTACCCAGTGCAGCAAATGCACTCTTCAGCAGGGAACTTGAAGACTGACCTGCTGACCTGTTGTCCAGTTCACTTTCTGAAGGCCTCACACTGCCAAAAATTCTAGGAAGAACTAGTTCAGTTCCAAAAGTGCATTCCTGAAGAAAAAAGCTCACAGTTGCATGCCACTAGATGTCAGAGAAACTCCATCGTTCATCTGCAGAGAGAGATTTAGCTGTGGGGTTTTATTCACTGTTTGTGCACTTGCATAATGCTTTGGACAGGGCCCAAGGAAAACAATTGGAGATTGGAGTTTATTTTTGTTTGCATTAAGTAGTAAATATGCTGTTGGGTCAGACTTTGCCTCTCATTTCCTTCAGAGGAAAATGAAAATAAACTTTTTGTTGGGAGTTATGCCACCCTGGAAAAGAGCAACCTCCTTTAATCTCATCAGCAAATCCTTCTCTTCATGGTTTGGTATCCTTTGGATGAAGATGGGCTCTGAGTTTTAGGCAGGAATTTTGCAGAAGTTGAGTGGGCTGCTTCCACTTCAGCAAAAATGAAAGCCACTGTGGATGGGACATGCCTGTATATATGTGCTGAACGTCAGCTTGTGGGTTTCTGTAAGCAGGAGCATCCTTAATTCTTGGTTCGGTAGGTTAAAATCAATGCAAATTGTTGATTTTCATTTTAAGCAATACAGGCTGTCATAGTAATGCCTAAAACTTCCTACAGATTTACAATGAAATGTCTCCAGGTTCACCTAAAGCTGAATCCCAGTCTCCACAGGATGCTTCAGTCTTAGGAGTAGGATTTGTCCTTCATGGTTGAGGTTCTGCTGCTTTGCTGGTGCAGCTGCAGAACTTGGTTTGTGTAGATGGCTACAATTCAACTCTTAAATGAGTTGTCAAAATAAGGTTTTTGATGCATGTAATGCAAATAGGCATACGACTTTTTTATGCATTGATGAATAATTTGCAGCCATTAAAATCCCTTTTGGAAACAGCACAAAAGTTCACAGTCAATGCATCGATTTCATATGCTAATGCATTCATCTTCCTTGGGGAAAAAAACACATTCCAAAAGAAAAAAAATGTATGGCTTATCAAACAGATTTCTGAAGCAATCCCATGTTTCTAAACATTTGATTCTTGCTAGGGACTTGTGTAACATTCAGTGTTTAAGAATCAGGCTGTGACCTTTGGCAGGAACACTTCCAGGAAAATTAGAGGGATATTAAGCCAGAGAGAGTGAGTCTGAGGAATATGGATACAGACACTTCTAATTTACTCAGTGTCTCGAATTCCTATCTACATGATTGTACTTCCTTGCTATGTATGAATTGCTGCGTGTATGTCCCAACAGCAGTACTAAAAAGTGGAACTGGATTTGAATACAGGATATTTTTAAAATGCAATTATGTATTTCTACTCAGTATTGATAGCTGTATATAGTAGTGTTTCACAGATGAAATTTGAGTGGAAATATTCTTCAGACTTCAGGATTCAGACTTTTTGTCAACATCAGGTATTTGAAATTGACTTTAAAGTTTTTCATAATTTCCTTTCTATTTTTGAACTTTTGAAAATGGATTAGTGAGGATTACTGATTTATATTTCATAATGACTGCTTAGATTCTTGGATGTTGCATGGTTTTGGGGACAGGCATTTAAGATAAAAAGTGTAAATCTGGCATAATTGCAACAAACTAACAATAGGACAGGAAGTAATGGCCTCAAGTTGCACCAGTTTCAGGTTGGATATTGGGAAAAAACTTATCCTCAGAAAGCGTGGTGAGACATTGGAACAGGCTGCCCAGGGAGGTGGTGGAGTCACCATCCCTGGAGGTGTTTAAGAACTGCATGGATGAGGCCCTGAGGGATGTGGTTACTATCATGTGGTGATGGACTGGACTGATGGTTGGATCAAATAATCCTGGAGGTCTTTTCCAGACTTTAATGATTCTATGATTCTATACTCAGGAATCAGAAACAACAGCAAGGCAAGAGGCATGTGCAGTTCCAACACCTCTGCAGTACTGTCTTATCCCCAGGGACCTGGAGACAGCCCATGACTTGCTATAGCTGAGTGCTGGAGAATAAATAGCTTCTTAAACTCTATTCTGGAGGTGATGATTCTCCCTAGGTCCGACTTTTAGATTATCACCAGCTAAATCTGAACTGCTCTGAGGTCTCCTTGAGGTTTATCCCCTGGTGGCTCCTCCTTGGGCTTCCTTCAGTGAAGTTCTGCAGTACGGGCAGGATGGTGTCACCTTTAATCCCTCTCTGAAACCTTGTGTGTGAGTCAACCTGTGACATGTTGTCAGTGCAACTCCTTTAAAGAGAAAATCTGGTCCTGATCTGGTGACAGAAGTCATTTTATTTAAAGTCGTGAGAAGTCATTGGGAAGTCCTCTAAGGTCATCTAGTCCAACCATCACCCCAACCACATTGATTCATGTCTCTCAGTGCCATACCCATATGTTTCTTATTTAGCCTCATAGTGATAATCTCAGGAGCTGCTGGAGAACGTTCTCAAGTTGTGAGCATGTTTTGGGTGGAGTAAGATTTTCAATAGAGAACGTTTTCTTTCTGAACAGAAACTGTAAGCAATAATAATGCAGGGCAAAAACTTCAGTCTTCTACCTCCTGTGATTTCCAGATAGTCTCAGTCTTTCCTACACAAAGCTGGTGTATAAAAAGAAATCTCACAGGTAATTTACAGCCATGGCTTCGTCCAATCAGTGCTTCTTTCTTGCATCTTGCCTACGTAATAACTTTCTTAATGTAATTTAAATAAAAATGTCTTTGTGACCCCTCTTACAACATTTTGCTAGGAAGATTTCTTCCCACTGTTCTAGGATTTTGTTATGAGAAGCCCTGTTCTGGCTTTGCAGCAATATATTTAGAAACACAGTTTTACCACAGGAGCTTCTGAGGAGGGAACTTGCAATCAAACCTTAAGTATCTAATAGGGGTTCTCAGAAATGCCTCTGGCAATGCCTCTTGCTTTCCATTTGCGCTTCCAGGCTTCATGCATTTTGAATTTTGCCTGATTCTTCTACCAAAAAACTTACAGTGTGAATGCTTCCTTCCTGGAATCACAAATACAATATAAAATATAGGGTATACAGAGAGATGTTCCATGCGATTTATATGAGAAACCTGGTATTACTTTGTATGAATTTTAGAGAAAGCTCCTTGCACACGTGTACAAAAGAATGATGGGGCCCAGCCGTAGTGATGAGAGAGAGAGATTCAGTTGAACTTTTCCTCCAGTCACTGTGTGCAACACAAGCAAGTGATTTTAATTTAGCCACAATGTGACTGAGTTCAGGCTGGAAAGGAATCAGCTGAAGCAAATGAAGAGCAGTAGGAAAGACTGGGCTTTGTTGGCTTTAAATATGGATTCATGAAAAATGGATCCTGCAGGGAGGGACGGTGGCTCTGATGAAGGTGGAGTAGCATCCTGTTTTCTGCTTGTGTTTTCCCAAAGGATGGGAGATGCTGGGCCTGTAACAACATTTCTGGAAGATCCATTTGTGTATTTATATGTATAAAAGATTGTGCTGTTCTAACTAAAAATGGTCAGGAGTTGTGAAAGGCTAAACAAAAGGAGAGAGGAAAAAAAAAGATGAAGTTCTCCATCTCAAGTAACAACAGTGAACATTCTGACATGAGGCATAAGTATATGGGGATGACTTCTAATGGAAACAAATGTTTTTGTCACTTCTATTGTTTGGTTGGTGCTTTTTTTTTGTTTTGTTTTGTTTTGTTTTGTTTTTTTGTAAAATCCTTTTCATGTAGGCTTTTAGATTGAGAACATCACTAAATTAATAGCTTTGGAGTTATTGTAAAGATTTTATGTAATTCCACAGCACTCTAGGATAGCATTATCAGTATCCTCAACCACATGGAGTACAAAAAAGTTATTGCACTTGTGCAGGACTGTAATTTGGTGACCCATTTCCACATGGGCAGCAGAAGACCAAACCAGAGCAGGGCCGTTCATGTGGTGGGCTACCTAATACGTTTCAAAAACTTTGAAGAGTCAGTAGGTGCTGTAATTATGGAATTTTCTTTACAACTAGTCTAAATAAGATACTTATGTATGAACTATGATGAGTTTTAGTTTAGTACATTTAACTTTCATTCTTTCCAGGCGTATTAGTGGGCTGGTTGTTATTCCTGTTACTCGTCCAAGTAAACATCCAAGTGTAACTTACATAACTGTCACTTCAGTGACAAGTCAGAATTGTGTTTATCTCTACAAGTCCTAATTTTCTTCTGAATGTTTTTACTATTTCATTATTGTGTGGGATGTGAAGATTGAGGCACACACACACACACACACACACACACACACACACACACACACAAAATATATATATATAAATCAATGCCCATAACCATAATGCAGCAATGTATGGAGGAGGTGTGTACATATACATGCACATTAAATTAAAAAAAAAAATAAATCCTTTTTCCCTAGCTGGCTTCTAACTGGACAAAATTGATTGATTGTACTAGACTAGAAATGAACTTCTTCATGTATTACTATCCAACAGAAGGTCTTAGGAGTTAGAGGATGGTTGATATCTTTACCTGATATCAGGTAAAGGGCTGAAGATATCTAGGGGCTACTGAAGATGTCTAGGAAAGACATACCGCACATCCTGAGCTACAGATCGAATTCTTACCATGACTTTTTGTCTGAAGAGTGGCACGGATGAAGAACAGTAAAAAATGTGTTTGCAGTTCTTAAGTTGCCAGAATAGAATCTGTATGCATGGCTAGTTAAAAGATGCCAGTTTAAATAATGTTGTAATAAAGAACAAATTAATATAAATATTTTACTTCCACTCATGCCAGAGTAAGTTAAATAAGAACAGATATGCCAGTCTGCTCTCTCCATATGTTTTTATGAGTGTGCTTTTTAAATGGAAGGAATGTTTTTTCATGATGTGATCTGATTTTTATGTTAATGTATGTGACTTTAATCTCAGACCTGACGATTTCTGAGAAAGGAGAAAGGAATCTACTGATCTTCGTGCTTTGTGGAAACACAGAGGACACATTGAAGGGTTCTTCTGTTACTTCTGTAAAAGGTTTTGCTAAAAGGCTCTTACTCTTTGGGCTTCACACCTTACTCCTGCCACCCTCTGGAACAAACCCAATCTTTGTTCATCCTTTCAAATAGCAGAAGTGATCTTTTGGCTAATGTGAAAGCCTGCTCAATGTAGATCATAGGTTTCTGCCTGTTTAGCTCATTGTAATAATAAACCACGAACAGGTTCCAAAAAAAGGGCCTCTGCATTTCAATTTTTATTTTTTTTTTAGCATAACTTCAGAGATCAGAATGTAAGATGAAACACAAATCTGCTTTTCTTGGCCTGTGTGCTTGGTGTGTTATGACAAGTGAATTATTGCAGACTTTGTGGGAATACATTATGGAGTGTATTACGGCCCTGAGAGCCCGTGGAGATCTGGAGGAAGAAAGAGATTTAGCTATTTAGTCTATGAGCTGTGTTGGGACGTAGTTGCTTGTGGCACTGAGTGTCTAATGAGGAGGACACCATGTTCTGCTGCAGATGATGATCACCTTGTAGCCATTGTCTCCCTGATCCACATCCCCTGATTGCCACAGCTGATGATAGACTGGGATGGGGTCAGAGAACCCATCTGTGTGTGTCCTTGCAGGGCAGGCTGTGGCTTTGAGCACAGGGACTGTGGGAGCCCATGGAAGGGGAAACAGTGTTACGCCATCACTATAGCACAAATTATCTACTTATGGTTGTAGAGGCAGGAGGTAGACTGGCGTTCCCACTTACAAAGCTACTTGTTGTTTCCCACAGTAAAATCGTGGCTTTTGTTTGCTACAACTTTTCCAAAACTTAATTTAGGCACATTTTCCATGCCTTGGGCTGGCTTTTCCTTTCTCAAAATACAAATGATAGAGGTTCTGCCGTTTATGAGAACAAAGCTGAGGGTAAACAATTCATTGCTGTCCAATGCTAAAAGAGGTTAGGTGACCTTTACTTTGGGAAATTTGAGTTCCTTGAAGCTTTGCAGTAGGGGCTCTTGGCTTGGCACAAGAGCTGCCTTTTTGTCAGGGATGTGCTTTTTGGTCCTTCAGGGAAAATTCACTAATGCTTTGCCAAGTTACAAACAGTTGAAAATATTGCAAATTATTCATTCTCAGAAGAAACTTGTTAGAATTTAGCAACTAAAATCTCTGTGGTGTTCTGGAGCTCCCACAGTTTCCTGTGCTGGACTGACCTCAAATGGCATTCTGCAGGGATGGGGCCAGAAGGGTTTGCAATGACTATTTCCCACCGTTTGGCCTGTAGTGTGGTCAGACACGGCTGGTGTTGGATACCTATCTTTTCTGAGTCTTCTCTTTTAGTCAGACAGAAACCACTGTTTAGAGAGACTGTGAAACCAGGTTATGGGAATCAAACTGCTAGGGTGCAGGGTGAGAAAGGGATTGGCTGGGCATGGAGGTTAGGATGTAATGCTGGGAAGTGAGGATGCTGAGGAGGAACTGGGTCTTCAAGTCAGGTGCTGGAGTGTGTCTTGGTGGGAGATGTCTTTTTTATTTTTTTTACATTTTTTGCTACAACAAAGACATATTGCTTCAGCAGAGCAAGTTGTTCTAGAAAGAAATACCTTCCTGTTGCTGTTTGACACCAGGATGAAAAGCAATATCAACATATCATTACTATTTGTATTATTCTCATATGGCTGTTGTTCTCTAAGTATTCAGAAAGATATAGGAGCCGTGTTATTTTTATTGCTGTGTCTGCTATTGACGTGTCTATATGACCTATGTGATGAACTTGAAAGTCTGTCTCTTCTTTTGGCTCATGTTGCATAGTGGAAGACTACAAGTACATAGCTTATCTGAACTACAATTAACCACTGATAATTGTTGCATTCAGTGTTGCAATAGCGTCACCAAAGCACATGACAAATAAACAGGATTGTTTGGATCTTGTGTGTTCTTGTAAGCACACACTGGAATAATTCATAGGAAAGCAGGCTCGGGAATAGAGAAGACATTGAACATGTTCTTGCCAATTCTTTTGTAGATTGATATCAGCATGAATTGTCCCCCTCAAAATTTGCTGAAGAAACCTGTATGCTGGTATGTTTGTTTTGTGTGGGTGTCACAAGCTCAGACTCTTCTAAGTACCATGTCACAGGGCTTTGCTAACAACATGCCAGACTTGGCTCTTTGAACAGACACTTCCACTCTAATCTTTGCTCTTTTTTCACCATGAACTTTTACTTCTTTCAATTTTCTTCAGCCTTCTCCTGGCCACCAGCTGCCCACATCTCAGGTTTTCAAGTGTGAAGTGCTGATGCCAGCAGCACCAAGGGAAGCTGTGGGCAAACAGAGTCTGCAGGGCCTTGTTCAGTCAAAACAGAGCTGCTGCCAAGCAGCTAATTGCAGCTATTTCCCCACGTCCTGCTTTCACACATTAGGAATCAAAATTCAACCCTTTGCAGAGAACTCCCTGGTTTCCTGCAGCTCTGGGAGAACTCTAATCTGCTACCACCTCCCTCAGAGCATGGCTGGCTGTCTGACAGTTTTCAGCATCGCTTTTTAAGATATTTTTCTTTTTTTTTCAAATGCTTCCCTTACCTTGGCCTGACATATGGTTTTGCTTTAGGAGCAAAATGCTTTTCCATAGGCAGCTGGTGAGGTCCCTGAACGCATGTTTCTCCAAAATGCAAAACCCGAAAAGACATCAATTCTCAGTGGAAAGGTTACTTACACACAGCTGCAGAGCACTGCTTTAAAGATCTGGAAAAAAGTATCATAGTCAGCTGACATCATTGAGCCACTCTGATTAGTTTCTTATGCCTGATTGCAGAATGTCCTGAGTAATGACAAATGAGGCTCCTTCGAACATCACATCTATACGCATTTGTGTAACAACCAGAAAATAAATCATCATTTGTTTTGGAGCTAAAACTGGGGAAAATAGCCCAAGGATATATGTATGGTAGCCAAAAGTATTGTTTGAATACAGAGTTTTCCTACGCTTCTCAGCCTTAAATAAGGTGGGGAAAATGTTCTTTCTGAAAAGGGAACAAGGGAATTAAGGAGACAAAGACCAGCTTAAGAAAAAAAACCGCATCCATTCCTCCCCCCCACAAGTCCTCCTCTATTTTATGAATGAATGTGGAAGAATGGTCAGGTTGTAAAGTCAGAATAAAATAACGTGTTTCTTCTTGAGAACAGGAACAGGATTTGGGTAAGTCGATCCAGTTTCTATAATCAGAGACCTGCTCTGTTGCTATTCTATAGACAGAGACCCTGCCCTGCTGCAATGTCCCCCAGCCCTGGCAGTGAGTGCTGTGTAGGGTATCTCAGGAGCACACTGTGGGATCTCTTTTGCAAGATGATGTCTGACCAGGCTATTTTAGAAATCTCTATTTTTGGTTCTTCCCCTGAATTAAATAGAGTTGTTCTTGGCAGGCTGCTCTCACGCTGTGTCTTTCCTGTCCCAATTGTATTTCAAAGTGGCTGCTTGGGACAGTCAGCACTGTTCTTGTCCAAGTGTAAGACTCTTGGTTTTCTTGTAGAGTTTCTTGTGGTCATTAATATTCATATCCACATTGTATAGACGAGTACCCAACTGAAGGCACAGACAGAAGAGTGCCATTGGGAGTTAATTTGGGAGTTTGGGAGTTAATGTGCTTGAATTTTGGTCCCACTCTCTCCAGAATATTCTCAGCTTGGCAAGTTACTATCCAAGCTGTAGCAATGCTATTCCTACAGTACACCTGCTCCTGATGAAAAGGCTGAAAGAAGCCCTAGTTTAGAACAGAATAGCAGTGGAAAGATGATTTCAGATTAAATGGCAATTTAGAGACCGATGCATCCAGCAGGAAGAACTTGCAAATGCTGTCTGGTACTGTTGGAATACTACCTTCTGCTCAGAGCTGCACACTTTGCTCAAGAGGTGGTGCCCACTAACCTCTGTAAAAGTCTTGATGCAAAGTTTTTGGTTGCAGTAAAGATAATTTTTACTTAAAGAGAGGCAATGAGAAAGCAGGTCAATTTTTTTGTTGTAATCCAGCTCTGACCTTTATTCCTTCTAAAACACTCCTTTCAGATAAACTGAATGTTGTTCACTTTTAGTTGAAGGTAGTTTTAGAAATATTATCATTAGCCTATTTGATGTTTTGGTATTGGTAATTCAGTATTAAGCTTTTGGGGCTGTTTTCCATCCACCACCGAAAGTTCATGTATTTTATCTTTACCATGTCTGCATGTTGGTATAGGGATCCTTGTCACTGGCACACGGAATGCATCAACAGCCCTATGATGCATCCCAGAGAAATAGATTTTTTGCCTTTATTTTTAACAATAATTTAGATCTGCTCAACTCCTTCTATTAAATAGAAGCAGTCATCTGTCTGAAATATCTAAAAATCAGTGTTGAATTTGGTGAAGAAAATAGCTAGCAGTTTAACATATTAAAATATTACATGAATCTAATATTTCAGCTTATCTCAAAATAGGGACGAATCACAACAGATCTTTTTACTAAATGACAGATTCTGATTAGTTCTAGAGAAATATTTCTGTTCAGTGGTATCAAAACTGTGTCCTTTAAGTTTCTTCTTGTCAAAAACATTGAGTTATGTAAGGAAAAACAATAGGAAAAATATACCATGATGTCTTATAGTGAATATTTTCAAAGAACAGCTCTTCTAAAAATTCTAATAAGAAACGAACAACCACACTAGTCTCAGTGTAGACTTATGTTTTAAATATATAAATAGGATTGCAGGGTGATAAAATCTCTGGACGATTTTTAGAGAGGAAGCTGAAACTTCTTGCATATGAAGTGCGAAAATGTGACAACCACGGCATGCATTTTAAAAATGAGTGTGAAAAATCACAGCTATCTGCTTTCAATAAAGAAAGAGCAGGAAATTTACAATGAAGCAATAAAACTATAAACATTAAAATACGAGCATGCAACAGGTGCTGATATGTACAACAATGTCAGAGTGCAATAAAATGCCTTACTGTTGTCCAAGTAGAACTGCAGCCAGGATACAGCACTTGGCTATGTTCTAGCCTTGACGTGAATTAACTCAGATATCCAAAGCCAACCTGTGCTTGATAAAGAGAGAGAATTTCTTCAGGAAACAGAATGGAAAGGGTGTTCTGGTTTAAATCACTAGCTTTATATGAGATCTCTATTTTAGAATTTTTAAATCTCTTTTTTAGTAAAGGATGATTCATCTGGAATATTGATGTAGCACCCTTTCATTCCCAAATTTTTGTGGCTATGAGTAGCTTCCAGGGATGTGAGTGAGGTGAGAACAATATAGATGACTTTCCTTGAAGCAATGGAAGCAGATGGGTTTTGAGTAACACGCTGTTTTGTGCTCCATCCATTTGTATGCTCTTTCCTTCTCCTCTGGTTCTGTTGGAGCCAATGTGCCTTCCAGGCAGCAATTGCAACTGAGAGCAAACCTTGGCACACCTTGTGGTCTCCTTTCTTTGGATTAAACATAGAATCATAGAATAACCTGGGCTGAAAAGGATCTCAAAGATCATTAATTTCAACCCCCCTTTTGTAGGCAGGGTTGCCAATCACTAGACTAGGCTGCCCAGAGCCACATCCAAACTGGCTTTGAATGCCTCCATAAGCAGTGAGAAAGCAGTGAGGAGAAGGCACCAGGTCGGTGACCATCCAGCTTCTGTGAACTGAGTTTGATTGGATAAGGATCCAAACCCCTCCCGATTCAGACCTCCTTCTGAATTTGACTTAGTGTTTTATGTTACTGAAGAGGATGCATCAGATATGACACTGAGCAACAGCTAAGGGAGGAATAGAAAAGGAGAACTACTACAGACACTTCCTCTTCAGACTCATTAGCAGAAGATATTGTCTTCATGGTAAGAAAATGGAAAGAATGTTTTCTCTACCCAAAACCTCATTTTCCAGGTAGATGGTGCCTGTGCAAATGTTCTTGTTTTTTAGAAGTAGCTACTACTCTGATCTATGAGAGAAAAATGTTCTATTTTTCAGATTTGTCATCTGCAGGCTTATGGTTTAGGAGGATAAAAGCTCTGAATCAGATCAATTTTCAGTGCTATGTGCAGATGGAAAACTTAGATCCAATATGGTAGCAAATGGAAACTGAGAAAAGGAAACTACTTCTAAAATCAAATAAACAAGTATTCACAACTGTGCACGTATTTCTAGGATTTTTGTGAAACACTTTAGCATAGTGGTTAGAATGATACACGTTAAGAATTGATTTGAAAGATGATGTTACAGTACAAAGAAACATTCCACAGTTCCAGGTCCTTCTCATGAGAACTAGGCTTCAATTCAAAGATTCTTCTTTCATCATAACTGAAATAAGGATAGCCACAACTTAGACATTTTTTTTTCAGTCTTAAGTTGAAAACATTTATAAAATGTACTGTTCCCCTGAAATGAGAGCAGGGTTATGCGAAGATGATAATGGTAAAAGCAACTGCTAATTGGTAGTTCCTTGTGCACATTAAATTCATCGTTCATGTAGCAATCAATCCACTGTTCAGTTTCAGTTCAGAGGACCCTAACTCAGTAGCAGAGAGGTCCAAAGAGATTACAGAGAAAAAGTTGTGATACAAATAATCTGTAAAGAAAATAAAGTAGGTTCAGAAGATGAGGGATGAGAGATTTTTTTCCAGATCCTTTTTTAATAGTCTCCTTCAGCTACTGAAACACCGTCAGGAACTACTGGAAAAGGGCTGATTAAAAATAGTGCATTTATATCTGAACTTTTTCCTTTCCTTATCTGAATTAACTTGTGAACATTTGTATCACTTCAAGACAGAGATAGTACAGAAATGTGCACACAAGAGCTTCAACCTTTTTTCCATATACATGTGGAATTTCCATCCTATTCGTCTCCTTGTACCTCCACCCTCGGTTCTCCTTGTCTGAAACCAAGGCTTTTGGATCACTTTATGCTGCTTTATCTCAGTAGCATGTAGATAAAATAGCTTATTCAGGTGCAGCTCTAAAAGCTCTTACATCTCCTCACAGTTTTTGGTGGGATGCCATGCTCATCTGAACATTAGTACTGTGATAAAGTCTATGCTGAAAAACTTGGTCAGCGTAATTATACAAGCCAATAAAACCTCGGTTGTGCACAAGCCTTTTACTGTAAATAAGACCCAACAAGCCTTCTATATTATAAACAGACCGAGGACCACCACAGACTTTTCCCCTGCTGAGTTGCTCATTGTTTCTCTATTACCACTGCCAAACCACTGGCTGTAAAGCTTCCTAAAGTCCTTGCTTCGTTTCCATGTTGGGTGCCCGCAGCCTTATCAATATGCCACATACAAGATGGTAGTCACTGTTGTTTTCTTCCCACCACTGCAGGGGTCTCAGTGAAATCCATGCACTGCTGCTACTGAGATCCAGCAGCATTGCAGTGGTACTTTGCTCAGGAGCAGGTCTGAGAGTTCTTTTCCTATCAGCCATAAGCAAGGATTTTCATGGGAAATATCTGTAGGTGTGAGAAGGAAGGGAAGGGATATCACACTTAATTAAGAAAAGGGCTTGAGCTGATGAAAAGAATCTCAGATTTCTGTTATTCCTTAAATACCTCCAAAACTGTCTGTGCTAGGCTATACTGGCAAAGTTAAACAAAACTTCACTTGTTGTATTGGCCCATCTTCCAAAGGCTGCAACAGATTTGTCTTTTCCTTGAAAAATTTCATGTAGCCATTACTTTATTTTATGAGGATTAGCATGGTGCACTGCAGAGCTTCTCTCTCCTGCTACAAAGAGCTGGGAAGTGCTCCAATGTGAGACTACAGCAAGTGCCTCTGCTGTGGGATGGATTTTGGCGAGAAGGTGGGATGTTCATCTGGACCGCAGCTCCTTTCCCTGGAAATGGCTTGATTCATAGTTTCTACACTTGGAGTCTATTGCTTGGAATTTCATTTGACACGCGCACTTGAATGGCAAAGCTGATGAAAAAGGCAGAAGACCCTTTAAAAAAAAAACACAGGGCTTTGTTGTCTTTTTTTTTTTTTTTCCTATATGTGTTTATGTTGGCTGACCGTTTTAAAATTAATGTGGTGGGAAGGTGAATATGTTACAAATCATTGGAGGTAATAATGGAAGACTATACTCTTGGCTTGGGCAAGAGAAGGTGATAGATTACTGTAAATCAGATATGTGATGTTCAGATCTCATGTTCCATATTTCTTCTACTTGTTTTACTATCCTTTCTGGGATTCTGGTTTTGACACCTGTTTAATTTCTTTCCATGAAAATCTGCTGCTGGCAGTGCTGCTTCTGGTGCAAGTTTCTTCCACATACAGCCCTCCCAGCATGAAGGATAGCTCCTGGGCGTAGGAGAGTGGGGTTTCCTTCCTTGTTTTACAGCATGACAAAGCAAGAATGTCCTCACTTCAACAGATAATCCAAAATGTTCAAAGCTCCTGTTAGAATTTGGAAAAATCCGTGTGGCTAAATAGCAATGGTGAGTGCAAAATTCCAACTTTATTCTTTTGATCTGGAGATTCAGACAAACAAAAAGTAATGTCTTCCCATATATGTAATTATTGAAAAGATGACTCAGTATGTCAGCCTTCATGTACCTCATCAAGTCCTAAATCTATTCACCACATCATTTTTCTGACCTTGCAGGATGCCAACTCTGGGCAAAGGTTTTTTCTCTAGACCATAGCATAGAAAAAGCATAGAAAAACTGCTGAGAAACATTTTAATTTTAGGTGACACCAACATTTAATCCAGTTAATCTTTCTTGCCACTTTGGTGTGGAATTGCAAGAATGACTACATAAAGGAAACATGAGGATGGCTTCTGATTTCTGCCATTTATAGATTTTGATGCTTCAGAGCTTCCCGATTTCTCCTGAGAAGTAATTTTTCAAGGTGGACTGACTTATATAAAAAAGGTGAAGGAATCTGCTAGGAGAGGACAGCTATTTTGCTCCCTGCACCACTCTTAGGTCTTGCATTTTCAGTCATCTCTTGGGCGTCTTTCTCCATGAGGACTTGTACAGATTATTGACAGGATCAAAAATAACCCTGAATTTTCTTTGCTGTTTTAACTTCTGGCAAAATTCCCCTCTCTGCTCCACACACTGCGCAACTTCCCATGTCATGCCCAGTCCTTTCCTCACTTCCCATATGGAGGCTATTTTTGATGCTTGTTCATTCTTCCTTTGAGGTGCATGTGTTTCCTTCCATGCTCTTTTGCATAATAGGATCTGTCTCACCAAACTCCTTAAAAATTAGATATTCAGTCTACTCCCTTTCTGGCAATAACTATTCTTCCAAGACTTCACTCTTCCTGTTCTAGTGCAAGAACAATGAATTATTATGAAGACTGTGAATGAAGACTGTAGCAGGAACATGCATTAGTGTGTTCCTGTCAGTCAAGACCTGATGAATATTGCAATAAGTTAGAAAAGCTTCAATCTGGCTCTTTGGACACCGGGAAATCCATTATCCGCTCATAATCCAACTACTGTGATTCTCTCGTGATTTATAAAATGTATATCCCAACAGAAGTTCTTACTGGAATTAGGTCTGTCTTGACAGTCCTCTTCTGAGAGAGTGTTCCACATTGTGCTGACGGTTGTCCTAACAGCATTTTCCTGTCTGTGTAAGGTCAGAGAGGAATGCTGTCCTCTGAATGGTTACCTTCTGCCACCAGCTACCAGCAACTTCATTCTTGTATTGGATAGCAGGGTCAAAGCTGTTGGGATGAGGGGAGATGGAAGGGTTACATACTGTAAATATACACGCCAGTAAACAAAATAGAATTCCTCAGGAAACCAGGCTGAAATAATAAGAATGACTTAGAAGGGCAACGAGGTGACCTATCTCCACTACTTCGGTTTGTATACAATATTTTCTACAGTTTACATGATAAACATCTTGTAATGACCACTTATAATTCTACAGAGCATAGCAGATAGCATTTGTAAAATAAACAGATATAGCACAACTAATTGCTGAATATTTTCAAGTATGAAATCTTCTATTTTAAATGAGACACCAAATATTTTAAGGCCTGAATCAATATGAAATCCAGTTTTCTACAGTACTTAAAACTGTCTCCTTAAAACCACTACTCATAATTTAGTATTACATTGGATTTGGATGCCAGTTGTTGTGGATATTCTTTGTGCTGAAGATTTTGGGGTTCTGGGCAACGTACTTGAATTATTTCCTATGTTATTTTGAAACACATTCTTTCTGCTTTCATCTTCTGTCAATTTTAGCAAACCTTTACATCTGATAAACGCTTGATATCTTCAAATTGAAAATATTCAAATTGCATGGTATAGTATCAAAAGCATGTGGCCATTTACTAGATAATGGTATAATATTGCAATTCAGAAAATGTACCTTACAGAGGCTTTAATGTTCTAAAAATATCTGCCTGATTGAGATGACTGATGGTGCTTGTCTTAGAAAGTGTATCATGTCTCACTCCCACCGAATTCAAAACTCTACAAGCAGTCACCTCCCAGCTGGGAAAAGCCTTGAACAATAGTGCAATAAATCATGGGAAAAGTACAGCTTCTCTGGAGGATATTTTTTTGATTTTTTGTTTTGATGTTTATTTGATGTTTTATTTGATGTTTTGTTTTTGTTTTGATTTTTTATTTTTTTATTTTTTTATGTTGGTGCAGAATTAAGAAGCAGTTGTTAGACCAGGACAAACTCAACAGGGTGTCAGGATTGCACCCTCACGGAAAAGGTTGATTATCCTTGTTATAGCTTGGTGCTTGTGGGTTTAAAATGTACAATAAAGCTGGTGATAGGGTTTCCTTTCAGATTTATTTCTTATTGAGTAGCACTGGGAAAGAGGGAAAATAGTTTCCTAATGTCTATTTTAAGCCAAGCAAAACCTGTGAATAGCATGGCTCCTGCTGGAATGAGACTGCAAATTGTTCACCAGAGCTAGTGCTCTTTTAAGGAATCCACTGATAGGAAAAGCCCAGAAAAATGTGTCATATATATACCAGTATTCTACAAGTTGTTGTGCATGATTGTCAGAAAATTAGTTAAAGCCTACTTGCTTTGCAGTTTATACTGTTGGAATAGAATCTAAGAGTGGAATGAGGAGAAATTGTGATGTACCATAATTCATATCTTAGAATTGCATTTTGGGAATTTTGCCTTTGAGAGAAAAAGACAAAACTTTTTTCTTTTTTCTCTTAAGAAAATGAAGGAGTTCTTTCAGTAAACAGCAAGACCACCAAAAAAATTTCTCTGTGTTTCTGCCTCCTAATTCTGATACAAATTGGGAGTAACTGCACTTATTTCAGGCTCACACAGCATCATATCCTTCTGTTTGGTTATTAGGAATAAACTTGTCTTTTTGAATCAATTTAGTAATACATCCTCGCATGTGACACTAAGACTTGTCTCAACCTCTGGTTTTGGATCCTCTTATAAGGGCATCAGTAGTGACAGGATGAGGGGAAGTGGTTTTAAACTAGAAGAGGGTTTGATTTTAGACTGGATATTAGAAATAAATTCTTTATCGTGAAGGTGATAAGACACTGTAACAGGATGCTCAGAGAAGTTGTGGATGCTCTCACCCTAGAAGCCTTCAAGGCCAGGCTGGATGGAGCTTTAAGCAGCCTGGTCTAGAGAGAGGTGTCCCTGACTACAGCAGGGGGTTTGGAATTAGATGATCTTAAAGGTCCCGTCCAACCCAAACCGTTCTATAATGTGATTCTCTCTCCTCAAGTTCAGTGCTAAGTTCTGTCCTGAAATGGAAAAAAATATTTGTTCAATTAGAAAAAAATTGCATCCATATCTAAAATAATATGCAAGGTTTTATCAAAGCCTACTGAATTTGATGAGTATATTTGCATTCAGCTCAGTGCATTTTTCGTCAGGCTGTCATATAGAAATCTTAAGTCATTTTCCCCCAGAATTTGGATTTTAACCTTAGGTTTATAAGCTTTTACTTTTCCTTTGAGAAATATGGCCCTGTCTGATGTATTTTTTGTTTGTGTAAAATAAATGGAAACCTTTGACTAGTTTACAGCTCTTCCTCCTGGACTGACTCCCTCCTGTGTCTTCTGAGAGGGAACTTCCTTCAAACAAATGCCCCCAGTGATGACTTTGGAGAAGTAAACATATAGTAACACAAGGAGATTTCCTCAAACTTGGTTTACCAAAGAATGTAAGTTTTTAATGAGTCAGAAACAGCCTTCCCAATTTACTTCTTTGGACATCTGTGATATTCTTAGAGTGGAACAGGATGAGAAGCTGTTTAACTTCTTTGCTCAGAACCAGATGAACGGCTATAAATTAGGGCAAAATCCACCTTACTTGTAGGTGTGAAGAGCCCAGTAAGTAGATGAGTCCCACTGCAACATTTCAGCACTGCCCCAGGCTGATACCTCATTAGCTCTGACTGTGATTGGAGGTGAGCCTGCAAGTTCCATAGGAACTCTGTCACAGGAAGGATTTCACATTGATGAGGTGCACGATGAAACTGGTGCACTTTCTGGGAGATGTCATGAATGCTCTTATACTGTGCTCAGCACAACTGATAAGGCTATCAAGGAAACAACGTTCCTGAGCCACACAGAGATAAAACACCTTGCTGCTGTTACAAGCAACCTTTGCTGCAGTACTACAAATACTGGCTACCTTCTCTATCAGAGTACAGAGTTTTCTTCTTTTCTTTCAAGGAAAGTGGAAAAACATCACTGGACAAGTGTGCTTAGTCTGTATAATACTCTAATAATACTCTAATTTAATTTTTTATGTGAAATCTTGATCTGGTTCCAATTATAGGCTTGGTCCCATTCCAAAATTCACAAAAAAATTGAATGTGGAGAGAAAATGCAAGTCCGTGCTCTACCATTGAGCAACTTAAAGTATCCTGCAGGTCCTGAGGGAAGCAGTAATAATGCAAAGATGCACAGTAGAGCTGTGAGCATCCTCAGTGCATTGGCAGCCCTGGTGTGGGTGGGGAAGTGCACGTAGCGCCAGTCCAAATGTTGTCTGTTTGTGCTGGTCTTTCATCTGCACTCAGCAGAGCAGCAGCAGGCAGGGGTCCTTGAAAATTTTAAATGAAATCACTTCCTTTTTCCCTGAAGAGAACAACTTGGAGCCAGGTGCTCTCCCTGGGAAAGGAGGTAAGTGCCACGAACCTGCAGAGAAGAGGAACAGTGGCCACTGTCACTAGGGGTTCCTGGCCCAAAGAGAGCATGTCTAGCTATACTGCAGTCTTGGTCACAGGCTGCTGCTTTGGTGAGGACCTTGGGTCCTGCAGGAATTGGCTTCAGCCTCAAGCTTCTTTGAGTCAGTCGGTAATATCTCACACTCTATCCTACAACTAGAAGCAGGCAAAGAGCAGTTTCTGCGGTTTGCTGCAGGTACAAAAGAGGTTTTAACTGCATGAAGTTTAGAGATACTGTTTTGCTATTTCCTTCACTCCTCTGAGTGCATGTAACAACAAACAATGTGAATGAGAAGTTTATTCTTAACATACTCTTTCATATGAAAAATGAAATTGGCACATGATCGACAGTGTCTGGCAACTGATCAGCAGAAATGTTCTGCCAGCTCCAAAGCTGAGGCCAGCTGAGCTCTGTGAGCATGGGGAAAAAATAGTGAGCCAGAATATATGGTTGAATGAAATAAGGATAAAATTTGCATGGCTGTGGGCCATAAGTAAAATATTCTAGGACCCAAGGGCCCAAATAACAGTCGTACATTTTTAGATATGGATATACTTGGGGATTCAGTCTGCAGAGTTAAACAAGAAGACATCCCTGGCAACAAAACAGAAAAGCAATGTTTTCTTGGTAGATAATGGGAAAAACCCAAAGAATCATTCCTCAGCTTGCACTGATTTTCTGTCTTCCCTGTTATAGATTGTGGCTACAGGTGATGCACTTGCTCTATCATATACAAATGGTGTTCAAATGTGCTTGGTGTTAGTGGTTGCTAACCCAGTCACTGACTTACTGGGAATTTTTCATCTCTTTTGGGTGTTTTGCAGATCGAGGAGCTTATGTGCATATGCGGGGTTTAGAGGAGAACTTTATATAAAACCTCAGATGTAATCTACATGGAAGTCTTGTATCCTAAAAATGTAAACAGCGTTATCCTGGGAGAGATAGTGAAGAAAAGAGCCTATGAAAGTGAGGTTGAATATACCGACTCTGAAGTATTGTATCTGGATACAATTTCTACGTGATGGTAGAGGTATTTTTTTTCCATATTAAAATATTAACTTTATAGTTTCTTCTTACTCTGAACATATGTTTGGCCTTATGTGCTGGGATAACACATAATTAACATGCTAATTGTCCAAGTGTCAAACGATTCAATAAGAGTTACAAAATGAGATGCAGAGCTGATATTATGGGGGTATTATGGGGGAAAACCTGTCAAAAATCTTCTTGTGACAGAATATGTTAGATATTTTCAAACATCTTTTTTTTTTTCTTTTCTTTTCTTTTTTTTTTTTTTTTTTTTTCTTTCAAATCTCTGAGGCATTCACAATAAAAATTAGTAAAAATAAGCCATCATAAGTTCAGTGACTAAACAGTGTGCCTAGGCCACATAAACGTTAATAATGCAGGGAGTCTACTTTATAAAATGGTTATAGCTTTCTCCAGGAGGAGATGAATATTTGAAACATTTGATTTGAGAGAAGAACCTCTCATTGTTTCCACGCTGACTTCAGGCCCATATTCTGTGTTCATAACAAACCTAAAACCTTTGAGAAGGAGCCTCAGAACGTCCAACAGAAGAGTCAATATTTCCCCATTCTCAGCTGTGGATGTGAGGGTGTTGAGTCATTCAGCCAGGCTCTCAGAGTTCAATAACACTGTTAGGAGTAGAACTGAGATCTTCTGGTTCTACTCACTTTTATGGATTTCTATGTTGCCATTTCTTTGAGGGGCTGAGTGATGTTCTAACAGCTTTTATGGCAGTGGAACATTCTGAGAAGAGCCAAGATACCTTTATTCCGCACCACCTTGTAACTGTGGCACACCTGTGTTTAAATCAACATAAAAGCAAAAATAATCTTAAATTTGGAGTGCTTTATTTGAAACACTTCAATATTTTTTTTTTTTGTTATCTTTCTGAGCCTTGAGATGACTCAGATACTGCACCCAAAGGGCTAATTGAAAAAACATGAGGAAATGACACAGAATGAGACCCTATTACCTGTTTTAATAACTTTCATGAGGCAAATTTTATAACTGGGTTTCCACATCAGTGAACTGTAGCACTAGTGTGTAGGGTAACAGGAGCTAATTGCAAGATGCTGAGGTAGGAAAGTTCTGCTGTGGCAGAGAGCTGAAAGTATTGCTATTTACATTAGCCTTAATCATGAAGGTTCATTAATATCTTTTTCCTTTCTGTGTATATGTATGAAAATCAGAATTTAGTGGCAGAATCTTCTACACATACTTATGTGTATGAGCTGAAGATACCAGAGCACTGTTCAAAAGAGCAGTTGACATTTTTGCTTGAAAGAGAGCCCAAATCTGAGCCCTTTGGGAATCCGCCATCTGTTTTGAAAAGGAGCTGAGAAGGTTATCCACAGCTCCTGTCCCCTGCAGGTTGGGATAGGAGAGGAAAACAGGAAGTTTGATTCATCTGACTTTCTCAGTTTTCTCAGTTACAGTCTCCAGCTGTTTCCAAAAACTTTGAAGGGAAAAAAAAACTCAACAAAACACCTCTATGAGCTCTTCAGCTTTTTTTAAGCTGCTCCTTATTGAAACCTGTGTAGTCATCTTTTCATTTTTAACTCATCCAGAGTATACTCTCTCTTCTTTTCCCAAAACAAACATCTCTTACTCAGCGTTTCCTCAGATTGAATGAAGAGAAAGAAAAGCAATAAGGAAACAAGAGACTGGGGTTGCAGGTTGGGGAATAATGTCTCTGGAAAGATGTGTGGCTATGCAATGTCAGGTCTCAAGTGCTCATCACTGAAAACAAACAAAAGCCTACCAGCAGGCAACCAGCAAGGATGCCTAAAATCAATAATGTCTTACAGAATGTTCCCAAAGACTGACTGAGGCACTTAGCATTTAAGGTACAGCTGAGACAGTACTACTCAGGTACTTTCTAAGACATTAATCACAAACTCTGCATCTCACTTGTGGTGCATTATGCCAAGCACCTTCCAAGAAGTACATTAACCTGCATGGACGGCAGCATATTGAAATTGTCTGCTTTCTTGCCTCCTCTTCTTTTTCACAGAACTAGGGCCAGAATCCTCTGCAAATGATGGGGATCAATTTGCCATCTTTGATGAGGCAGTTGAAATTGCTGTCACTGTTGTTCCTTCCTCTCTTTGCAGCTCAAGGAAGTGAGATTATTATGGGTGTTATCCATACAGTGTCTGGAAGTAACTGTCTCAGGCAGAGAAAGATACTCTATAGAGATACATTTTTTCTGGTCATGTTTCAGGATTGTGGGGCAGGAAGTAAAGCTGCATGTGATATTTACAGGCAACAATTACTCTAGTGTTAAGGCCAAACTAAGAAAAATTTGGGTGAGAATTTTAATATAATCTTTAATGCTTTATTTAGGCCATTTTTTTTTCCTAATGCCTCTTATCGTCATAGCTATCATAAATAGAGAGTGCTCAAGAAGTTAGAAATACAATCAAGGTTTCAAACAGACAGCTTTTATTCAAAGTGCAGAAAGACCTATTATTGTCTCCTAACATATTGCCTGTTTTACAGTCACTTATAATTTTGTCAAACATTTACTATTCCAGTATAAAGGTCTAGGTTCTAGACTGATTTCTTTTTATGCTGGAAAGTTTTCTGTAAACTTGCAACATGCTGCTAAGAACAAAGCAAGAGACAAAAGATTCTTTTGCAGATGAAAAATTTTCCTAGGCTTTTTAAAAAGTAGCCTTAGTGCTCCATGTTTTGAAATGGAATAATTGAAAATAAGGAAATGAGGGTGTCTTTCCAACCAGAAGGCACCTTCTGCTTTTTGCCATGAAAATGAATGAACCAGATTACAATCTGAATGTCTGGGTGGTGGGGCTTTGACTTCCTAGGAAAATACTTGAGTTCCCCTAAAATCTTATAGTTATGTAGACTACAGGCATGATGGATGAGATTGCTCCTGAAAAGAGGAACAGAAAAAAGCAGAGGACTGGAAAATATGAGGGCCAGCTGAATGACTGGAGTGCTGTCACTAGAAGAGTCATAGAATCACAGAATATACATAGTTGGAAGGGACCAAGAAGGAGCATCAAGTCCAACTCTTGAGTGAAGAGTGAAGGATGAGGGAGATGTGGTGAATCATAGGATGGTTTGGGTTGAAAGGAACCTTAGATCCCATCAAGCTCCTGTCCACTGCCATGGGCAAGGTTGCCACTTACCAGTGTGATGATGGAGACCACAGAAATGGGTACAGGGAAAATCTCACTCCTTTGGTGCCTCTCAAGTGATATGGAAATTCAATTCTGTCTCTGCAAGGGGAAAGAGCCAATGTCCAGAGGTAACTGAGGAATTTCAAACCAAAGCCCACATCTGAGACTTGAGAGAGATCTATGTAGGGTACTGTACTCAGAGGAGGAGAAATGAGATTGTTTCAGGGAAAAGATGAGAATAAGGACCCAACAATGCTGGGGGAACTGAGAGGAGATCGGAGGAGGAGGGAGGCAGGCATGCAAATTGCATGTCCCAGCTCTCAGTGGTGGTCTTTGATACCTATTTTTATTCTCTGTCATACCACTAACTAGACAGAAAAAATCCATGCCGGTGATTTACTTTCTAGTAGTGATTATGAGTAGCACCAAAATTCCACACAAGGGAATTTCTTTCAGCTTTCTAGGAAATAAAAGAAAAATACCTAACAACTGAGGAAAATATCATTAAAGCTGCAAGGCCCGGTACTTATGTGCATGCAGATTGTGAACATAGATTGTCTTTCATGACAAGATAGTGGGGATTATTCTGTGAGCTGTATGGAAAGTTCTGGGAGCTGATCATGGCTGTACAGTTAGACACTGCAGGACCCCTTCCCAATTCTTTGGCTCAAGAAATATGAGGCAGTATAGAGAATAAGGCAGAATTTGGGAAGAGAGAATATGGCAAGGGAATGATGTTCTACCCTGGAGAATTGGATACAGTCTCTTTTCCTGTCACACAGCTCCGTGTGATGACAGCTAAATCATTTGAGCCAATCTATTCAGAAGCTGTCAATAGTTTTACATTAGTTTTATTCTTGGTGCAGAACTTGTAGGCGTTGAACTTTCACAGCTGCAGCTTGAAGTCAGCGGGAGCTGTGCTCAGAACACAAAATAATCTTCCAAAAATTTGATTTGGAGGATTGAGATTTGTGACCAACATGGTTATGTTCAGCCCTAATCTTCCTGAGACCCAGCAGCTTCCTGTATGTAGGGATGCTGCCAGCCTCTCACTTCAAAGCAGTGCTGTGCAGGAAGGTAGAAGTGAAGGTATCAGCTGTAAGGAAGCTGTGCACTCACAGAAAACCCCATATGGAAAAGAAGGATACTGCCTTCAGAGGAGGTTCTGAACAGCATGCAGGAAACATGGCATAAGTAAATGCTTCTGAAAGTACTGAGTGAACTGCTTATTTCATTAAAGTGCGTCCCTTTTGTGCAGTGTATGCATGCTGAAGGCAAGTGTGAATGTGTCCTGTCAATACCAAATTCCCCCAAATTCTCATATCAGTAGCTTTAGTGCATGGACATTGAGTAGTGTGCGTAAATGAGGAAAAAGAAAATTTTCTGAATTTATTCAGTGTCCCAAGTAGAAAGAGAGTCCTTCCTCTTCTTTCATTACAAGACATCAGACTGTCAGTCAGAGGGCTTTGCACTTTTCATAGAACTGTACAATCACAGAATCACAGAATAATGGAATATACTGAATTGAAAAGGACACACAAGGGTCACTGAATCCAGCTCCTGGCTCCATACAAAATGGCACAGAAGTCAAAGTAGATTTGTAGGTCTGAAGTTGCTAGAATTTCCTCAAAAAACAAGATGAACAATATGAGAAAGAGGTACTCAAAACCCACCAGCACTCTTTGCTGTGCAGTTTGTAGGTGCATGATTACCTGGCTGTATCAGCAGCTTGTTCTGAAACCTTCCTGAACTACAGCTCTTCCAGTATCCCCAAAATAGGGCATATTATAAGCACAACTCACCAACTGCTGTGAGCTGGGTGCTTTGTTGTGGAATTAAATAGAACAATACTATCTCTTTCCTAGCTGTCTGGATATGAGCTTTTATAAGATGGGTGGGTCAGGAAGATGGTTCCAGCTGGGAAGAGAAATTAGTGTTTTCTCAAATGAGATTTCCCTAATGCAATCCTATTTAATTGCAGAGACAGTACAAAGCCCTCTTAACACTGCAAGAATCACAAAAGGGGCATGGCCTCTGTTTACAGCTCGAATCTATTTTCCAATAAATGGCATTAAAGTCTTTTATCCATTTTTCTTATCTTCTTTTGGAGGCATGTTCCTGGCCCTTGTCATTGTCTGCATTACTAGATTTTTCCGACACTGTCTGTCTCTTCCTTTGATCTTTATGTGCCTCTTTCAAACACCCAACTCGTCACAAAACAACGGCCAGTGAAACCTTTCCTCCCACATGTCTTTCACACGCCCTTGTTTCGGACAGTGGCAAGTGTTGGTGATGGGAAGGAAAGCCACATTAGTTTCAGTTACCTGGCCTGATGATAAACTTTCCTTTTTCTTCCAAGGCTATAAGGGCCAAGTTTACCTTTATTTACAGAAATTCTACCCCAAATACTAACAAAACTGATGAAAAATTGGACTCTCAATTTCTCGGTAGCACCGAGAAACACCGAAGTCATAGCACTCGTGGCTGTGACAACAAAACCAGACAACAAAGGACCTTTTATCTTCTTTCAGATGCATTCTCTGTGCTCCATTCAGCCATGAGCTTGATGTTCTTCCTCAGGGCTGTTGTAACTTAGAAGTTTGAAGAAATGTACTTTGTGCATTTGAGTGTTTCCAAACTTCTTTTTCAGTCACTGCACTTCGTGTGCAATGTTGCTTACTTCTTAAGCATGAGTTTTCTCTATTCATTCATAGTTTGTAATTAACAGTGTGACTGTTGTGCATAGGTAATTTTTCCTCAGTTCCTTGCTGGGGCAAGTGTGGAGTAGCCTGGTACTGTTCTGTTATCTTTAAAAATACAGATAGGAGCATGTATTCATGAGGGCAGAAGGGTAACTCTTCTGAAGAAGAGATAGCCTCTGAGAAATTCCCGGTTCCCAGATAGCCATGCAAAAAGTGCTGTCTTTGCTACAAACTGACTTCACAGTGCCTGGTTGTGCCTGGTTTGTCACAGTTTTCCTGGGGCAACTACTAGGTATGGTTTTTCCGTTGCTTCATGCACTTTGGGATTGCACTGGAAACATTCATGTTCCTGGACAGTTGAAGTTGAGGTAAAGGCATGGGACACTGAGGAGACTGAGGGCAGTTTCTCCATCAGTGGTGGAGAATGGCAGTGAAGAAGATAACAAATTCAGGCTTTCAGCCATTGCAATGTTCTGAATCTCAAAAGAAAGCAGTGGGAAAGATTATGGAGAGCAGGAGCACTTGTAATCCAAGTGATATGTATGCATTTTCAGACGGTGGAGGTTTGGTTTGGCTTGCTTTAAAAGCTGCTTCTTTCCTCCCAGCACAACTTCAGCTATCCCTTAGCCCTGAGCTGGTCTCAGCCAAGCACTACGTCACCCTTGCAGAGATGTTACAGATGTCTGAAGGTGAAAGTGTTGCACACCTCTTGCTGGGTTTGGACTGCCTAAGCAGTTACTCAATGCTTGCTTGCAGATGTCAAAGGAAGGCTGCTTTGGGATGTGGGTCATCAAGCTCACTGTTATATTGCCAGTTTCATCACTCATGAGCTCTGAGGAATTGGTCATCTCATGGTATCCCACCATGGAAATGAATACATTCTCTCCATGGTCACAAGAGAAGACAAGTAAAGAACAAAGGAAAGCTTTGTCTGAAGGTCAGTGCAAACTTCTGCTGAAACACCCTTCATCTGGTAATGTTTTCTATAGTAAAATATTAGGAAAATGTGAGGTCCTTTCAAAGACAAGATATCAAAAATTAATTTGTTGAAGGTCTATAATAGAACATCAGGTGGCAATCACCAAAATTAAGTCATCTTCAGCTTCTCAAATTGGAAAAGTCAGTCTGTTAGCAATCAGCTTTTTCTTTGGATGAGCCTAGCATTTAAGACTTCCATCCAAAAAGACATAGCTGATTCTTTCTTTTGATTTAAGTTTAAATAGGTGGTGTGCCAAGGAGCAAAGTTTAGGTCCCTCCTTTGAGACCAAAACAATTTTGGCTTTCATTTGACAGTATTAAAATCTCATCTTCATCTGGAAACAACAAAGCCAAAACACAATTATGATGAAGATGTCAAAATATCTCTTTTAAAAAAGATCTTTAATCCCACCAGGAGGCAATTTCTGATGTATGAACAGAGTGACAGTCAGAGGTAACTCTTTGCTTCAGTACTGTTTTACAAGCTGGGTGCTTAGGATTGTGCTGGATAGTGAGCTTTTAGGCCAAAATCAGGACTTTTTTGATGCATAATTTGTATATATATGTACATATTGTACATATATATGTATGTTTAGCCCATTTGACTTTTTCCAGAATCCATGCTTTTTGAAAATAATTTTAGTAAGTTGGAAGATTTTTTTTGGAAGAAAACTGAAGGGATGATTCAGTCTGGAAAATTTTCCTCATGATGAGACTGAAGAAAAAGTTAACAGATTTCTATCTTGGTCTCAAAATACTTATGTAAGGAAATTATTTTTTCTGAGAATAGATGACTCGAGATTTATAACAGCACAAGTAGTCTTCATCTCTGGAATCCAAATCCAGACAAAATTCTGCTGGAGATACAGTACGTGCCTCTCATGGTAGAAATTACAGTGTGAGGTATAGTGCAGGTACGGGTTTTCATAATGAAAATCCTCATTACTGATAACCGTGAATGTCCTTCCAAACCTTGCAAATGAGCAGTAGTGAATAGAGGTGGGTAGAGGAATGACAAATAAAGACACTGGCCTTGACCATGCATAAAATCAAAATAATGAGGTGGCTCCCAATAACTTTTGCAGGCTGAATTTCTTGCTGCTACCTTCATTGCTTTTCCTCTTGCTTCCCCATGCTTTGGTAGTATTGCTACATCCTCCTTCCCCACCAGCTGTAGATTCTGCTTCTTGATCTCATTGTGCTGCTTCCTCACCTACATCAAACGTAGCTTCTGGTCTGGCTTTGCTTCTTCATCTCCCACAGTCTGGGCAGAGCCACTACTTGAGTAATGCTGGCAACCTTTACTAGTTTGATCATAAACTGAGCACTGTGAGATATCCCAGCAGACATGCTCAACTTGCCAGTAAAAACAAGCAGTTCAGGGATCACAACATGGTTAGTGAACATGGTGGTAATGGGTTGATAGTTGGACTAGATAATCTTAGTAGCCTTTTCTATCCTTAATGATTCTACAAGAGAGAAAGAACTAGCGCTTTCTTGTCCATCTGAGCCCTAATGGCAGAATTTGTGCAACATCAGCATTTTCTGTTCCTCTTTTCCACCAGCAGTTTGACTCTATGTACAAACTATGTACAGAAAATAGATTCTTGCTTGATTCCAAGTTAGAGGTAAATGGAAATCTTATTAGCATGTGTGGATTTGATAGATAGCAATGGTATTTGTGGCTGATGATCAAATAAGAAGTCATGGTTATTGTTCTTTCCAGCTGTCCATGGCTATTTAGAAAACTCCACAGAATCTTTCAGAATCTTTCAGAAACAAGAGTGTATTCTGACATACCTAGTGCAAAATTTTCTCTTTTACTTTAAACAATGACACTGCAAACAAATGGGTTTGTGAAAAGAAAGAGACACCTCCATGAAGTTTCTGCTTTGATAAAATGTTTTACAGAATCCAGGTCTTTCACCATATGATGAGACCTGATATATCCTCAGCTTTTCCACTGTCTTTTTGGACAAAGATCAAGAGTTAAGGACCTGGCAAAGCAAATACATGTCTGAAAATGCGTGTGTTACTAGTGTGAGAGTGCTTTTGGCAAGCGTGTTTTTGAATGACTGCTGCAGTGTTTTACTGGCTCTCTGCTGCTGTAAACAAATCTGAAAGGGGAAGAAGATTTAGAATCTAACTAATGAGCATGAAAACCACAGAAAGGAAATGAAGACAAATGGTTATTGACTCCGCTTCTCTCTTATTAGGCAGTAATTAATTTTTCAGCTGCTTCATCCTATCAGATCCCTGTGGTGCAATTAGGAAGCCAGTACCTTTAGGGTCTGCATTGCCCACTAGCACCCAAAGGCTAAGGTTTGTGCAGAAGTTTCACCTGGCTTTCTCTGTCCTGTGGTGCCTGCCCACTGGCTTTGGGATCAGCATGTCCCCTAACTGCCTGTACTGGTGATACTGATGGATATAGGCATTTTTGTTGGCCCTGTTTGATTTTAAGACAGACAAAGTGGAAGGCTGCACCTCGGAGTTAAAACTCCAGGAAAAGTGGATTTTCACCTCCAGAGCAGTATTACAGTTATTTACACTGCATAATGGGAGCAATTATAACATCGTGTGAGCTTGTTCTGGGGTTTGTTCTCCAGCAGTTCAAACAGTATCTTTTTACTTTAAATTAAACCAAACTGTGGCCAGTATCAGCATCAAGCATCCAAAAATATAATGGTTTAAATCTTTAAGGCCAGACGTGGATCTTGGAAATTCTGGTTTGAATCTTGAGGAATTCCAGCTTTAAGCTGGTGTATGCAAGATCAAGGGGCTGATTTTGGACTAGTGATCTGCTTTCACAGGAGTGCTAGGGGCTTATTTTAAGGTTCCATCAAAACAGCTTCTTCCCATCACTCTAAATCTATTGAATATTAAAGGAGAATTTTACTGGTAATCAAACAGACAAAATCTGGGGAAATAAGTACATCTTTCATTTCTTTCTCTGTTAAATTCTGTAAAGGACAATTTGAGTATGTTGTAAAGAATATGTGAAAAAAGAGAGTGATAATAGAATTCTGCCTATAAAGAGAACACCTGCAGCCTACATTGAATGAAACACTGCTTTAAGGAAGTATTTTCTCTCCTTTTAAAATTTTTTTCAGTGCACAATCGCATTGGAAGGGAAGTACTCAGGTAACCCTGTACCTCCCCATCTTCCTCTGTGTTAGCACCCATCCTGATGTCCCCACAGCTGTAGTCTTGGCATGATTGCAGGCAGAGCTATGCTCTGACTCGCAGGCATGTGCTGGCTGTTAGAGCTGCTCTGGGAAGACACACTTGAGGCAAGATACAGAGCCACAAGAAAAAGTGTGATACAACTTCAGCTTGTATTCACCACCAAAATTATCTCACTGGCCAAAAATCTCAGCCCAATTTCACTACCCCATGCCATGCTCAGACACTGCATAGAGAATAGAGAGGGTGATGCTCCTCAGTGACCATCAATTTTTATAACAGAGGACAGGAGCTTCACTGCCTGTTTTCCCAGGTAGGGCAAAAATTGCATAAGTCCCATGCACAAAACAGTGCCAGGACAAGAAAATAGAAGTGCTTAACATGTTCCCCAGCTTAGAACAGTGTGGGAAGAGAAAAGGAAAAATATTTTTATTTTGTAGCAGAAATGGTAAGTCACAGCCTGAAATAGAGTTTGAGCATCTGGTAGGAAGGCAGGGCCAGCACAAGGGAGATCAGGTGTATGCAAGGCACCTGAGTGATCAGAAGGGTGGAGCCAGAATCCACCCCTTCCCAGATCTTATTTAAGGGTTGGTAATGAGGGATGGGTATCTTGCTTAAGGTTCCTGCCTACCTGAAGCCCTCTGAGAGTAAGTAGATTCTTTTGTTTCTGTATTCACAGCTGCTGCGTTTGGTTTTGTCCTCACTTGCTGCAGCCTAGGTCTTTGCTGCTATGCTGTCATTGCTGTGAGTTCCATTGTGGTACAGTTGCTGTATTCCTTAAAGAATAAGCACTCCATTTTCCTACTATGATGAGGTTCTAATCAGTACAATCTGTGTGATAAAGTTTACGTGCTTTTGCATCAACTTTTCTTTTTCTGTTGTTTTAGTAAAAAAAAAAAAAAAAAAATAGCACGGTTTAAGCCTATAGTATTTGTATTTTAGCAACTCTTTTAAACAAGTTCCAGCATGCTGCAAGTCAGCTTGGTGTTCTACCTTAATGATTTGTTTTATTTCTTAAAAAATGAGGAGATTCTGTTTTGTTCTGTCACATAAAAAAAGGAACAAATTCTTCCTCATTCCTCTCCACTCCAAAATATTTTCTTATATTTTAATTTTTTTATGTGATATGGAAGCCTTGAGGCTTAAATCTTCAAGAACTGTGTCCTTGATTTTAGTGTGAAATGTACTTCACAGGTTTATATATATAAATAGTCACAACAAAACCAAAGTGACTTCTGGCCAAACTCCCTCAAGCAACAGAATGGATATGTTGATCATAAAGCAGCCTAGAGTACCATCCATGGCATTAGGAATGTAAGCTGTAGTGCCCTTACATCTGAAATAATTGAAGAAGTTAGTTACATACTAAAAAAAATGGCCTACTGAATCTTCTATATTGTATTACCCTTTTAGCAGTGCTGTGCATAGATACCTTGGCTCGCCTCATTCTTGTTTTGTTAATGTGCATATGCCAAGAAGAGCTGGCCAAGAATAATGCAGAGCTACTTATGCTCATTCAGGGCCTAGTCAGCCTCTGAGCTGAATGATTCATGTGCAAATGTAAATGGCTCTGCCCAGGACTCTTGCTCTATTTGTGATATTCTTTTGCAAGTCCTCTACTTGTGCATATTTTCATATAGATTTCCTCTTGTCTGAGATAAGCAAACACAACAGCAAGCTCCACTGCAAACAGGAAACTCAGAGCAAAGAATGAGACCGCACAAAATAAACTCCAACAGTATGTAACAAGTCAAGATAGTATTTATTCTTCAAATATTTATTTGTGTTGTAACAGTGCTTAAAGGCCAGGGCTACTTTGTGCTCACTGCCACGCAGACAAAACAACAAATCTCATCTCCAAGGGTAGCTGCAAAGGCAGATGGGCTCACGTTTGTGTTTCTGTATCACTCGCTTGGGTCTGCAACACCAAAACCTTGGAAGAAATCTCATCCTTTCCTGTCAGACCTGAAGTCCCTGGAGCTCCAGTCCAGATCTTTTCTTATATGTGTATTGCTTACTGAATGAGGTACAAGAAAGGATTGTAATAGAGGCTGCGAAAAATCTACCTTCAAAAGCTAGAAAATGCCAAATTAAGTATGTAATAGCAATTTGGTTCTCTTAGGTATTGCATATGTTATGATACAATTTTTTTTTCCTCTCCCCTGGCAACCTTGGCCTCATTCAGTGCTGTCGGAGAAGTCTATGAGTAGTGCTTCAACATTCCATTTTAGTTGGCTGAAAGTATGGTCTATACTTCCCTTGCTGCATGCTCCTTCATCAATCAAAGGTCAGGGTGAAATCAGTATTTAATTTCTTAATGATATGTGGTGGGTTTGGGGTTTTTTTGTATTTATGGTTTTGGGTACATTTATAATTTTTTTTCTTCAGAAAATCCTTGGGGATGATTCTGCTTTTAAAAAAAATCTATGGGAGGCTTGTCTCACTGGGTGAGTGTTTACTTGCTTCAGAGAAACTGAGGTAGATTTCAGGGTGTGGAGGCAAGAGTGTCCTCAAGCACTCTTCTCCCCATTGTTTCTAGTGGCCTTCTTCAATCTCACCACTGGCCCACCCTAAGTTTCCCCCCTTTGCTTTCTTTCCCAGTCTTTGCTTGGACATTTTATCACAGTCTGATCTCCTTCACAATTTTTGTACTTTCATCTCTGAGCTCACAAGCCAAGTGACAAATTTTCCTTGTTTCTGTCTCTCCCTCATCCATTGTCATGGATGCCTTGACATCTGCAGGAGGAAACTTGACTGATAATTGGACTGTAGGGTTTCAGGATCTCAAAGACTAAACCAGATTTCCTGTAGTTTTTTTAAAACTAGGGCCTAGAACTGAAAGTAGTTTTCACTGGCATCCATATTCCAGGGCAAGAATAGCTTTCTTACAGATATTCTTTTCTTCTTGTAAAATTCCCACATTTGAGAGATGCCTGAGAACCAACTGCCAGGAGGTCTTGTATATTTTCACTGCTGTAAATAAAAAGTACTTGCTTACCCTGAACTGCTCTGCATAATCTGCAGAGTCTACGCTGACTTTTTTTTTGGGGGGGGTAAGGGGGGAAAGGGACACACTGGAAGAATAATATCTCCATCTTAGATTATTGCATAAGAATTAGTGATTCATCAGTTGTTTTTGAGAGCATTCTAGGTATTTGTTGATCTGGGTGCTGCTCTAGACTTGCTTATTTCCCAGTGCCATTTCAATACTAAGAATGCTAATGGGAGAGAAGACATGATAGAGAAACTGTATTGAGAAGTGTTTCAGGGAGAGTCTTAAAGCTTCCTGGGCATGATGTAACTTGAGTTACACTCCAGATATAACAAGTTATGTGTTGTTTTTTTTGATTTAGAAAAATCTTGACTCAGTCAATGGACAGGTGAGAATTATATTAGGTCTGCATTTACACTAAGAATTCTAGTGTTATTTGAATATTCCCTGCAATATTTGCTCAGCTGTGCCTTGTAATGCAGTAAGAGAGTGTGTATTGAAATGAGCTTTCAAACAAGACCAAATCTTGATATGGAGCACCCCAGCTCTTATACAATCATAGAATGGCTTATGTTGGAAGGGACCTTAAAGAATATCCAGTTCCAAACTCCTGCTATGGACAGGGTTGCCACTCATCAGATCAGGCTGCCCAGGGCTCCATCCAAACTTAAATGCCTGCAGAGGTGGGTGTCTCTTCACACAAGCTCTCTACTTCCTCCCTAGAGGAGAATGAATGTCGAGTGGTGCCTGAAGCAAAGGTGAGGGGGAAATTTCTGCAGTGAACTCTGGTTGCAGTTGCCCCAAGGTGGCCTCCTTTGAATTTCAAGTGCCCACTGAGTGCCACAAGAATGACTTTGGTTGGTATCGGGCATTGGGTGGAACAGTGAGAGAGCCCCACATAGGGTCCTTAGGTGTTCAACAAGCAGTGTCTGAGCCCACTGAGTGCATTTGGAAAGTGCTTGAAGAATGGTTGTATGGCTCTGGTCTGGGTAGAAACTTTCTTAATGTAGAAAGAGCACATTTCTAGAAAGAGATGGGGCTGACCCAGGAACTTCTACATGCTGAAAGAATGTACTTGTTAGGTTGCCATTTAATACAATTTCTAAGGGTGAAAGTAACGTGGCTCGAACTTGTTGGATTCACTTATTTCTTGGATATATCCATATTTTCTGTGCTGAAAACCTTTGAGTGAGTTACAGCTGCAATGCAGGATTTGATGCAAGCTGCCAAGAGCCTGCAGGCCTCTTGGCTCCTGTGTGGTCTTCTTCCTGCATCCCTGCACAACATCAAGCCTGTATACTGCTCACTCGTCACATCCATTGCCTGACGTTGCACACCAAAAGTTTGAGCAAATTTCCACATGGGAGAAACCTCAGAGTTGCTCAAGAGCATTTGGTTTTTCAGAGCCTATAGCTGGCTTCCCCCGTATGTGTGGCTCAACTTCAAACATAGGTTTTACTTCTTTTCCCCAGGGTTTCAGTCTTCTCTGCACTGTTCGGGCTTGAGACAGCAGAGGGCAGCAAGAGAAAGCAAAGACGGTTTCATAAGCCGGGCTGTGTCCTAAATTCTGACTAGTATGTCTTTGATGCCGTGGTTGTGAACAGGCCAGCACTGGGGCAAATGCAACCTGGCCTCACCCTGCTGTATGTTGCTGAGTGGATTTGAAGGGAAATCATGCTGCTCTGGCCAGTTAACAAGGGTGCCATTATGATATTTTGTCACGCTCACGTTAAAGAGTAATGAGTCTGAAATTAGCTCTGGTTATCATTCACTGGGCAGCAAAATGTACCACTTGCTAGGACTATGAATAAGTGATTTATTTTTTTTTAATACAATCATGAAAGCTGCTGAATTGCATTCTTTCTCTCCTGTGCTCTCTCTGAAAAGAAATGGGTGTTTGGAAAATGTATTGTACTGAAGGACAAAGAAAAGGGGCTGTTGCTGCTGCTATGTTGTTCTTGACATGATTTTTCCTGTCATTATGCTTGTTTGTTCAGATGAATTTTTTATTTTCTAAACGAGCACTTGCGAAACTCAGCATAATGTTCATGTTACAGAGACTTATTTTGCCAACAAAATAATTGAGGACGTTCACTCCTGTATGAGAGAGAGCAGCCACATTCTTGGCTTCCAACAGTTTGATCCTCCATTTTGTGTGTGCGTGCTGCACCTTCCAGTCCTCGAATGGAGCTGATAAGCAGGAGGGGGAAAGACTTTTTACTCTGCCTGATAGTGATGGGACAAGGGCTTATGTCTTTAAGCCAAAAAAGGGGGAATTTAGTTTATATATTAGGAAAAAACTCTTTATTCAGACAGTGGTAAGGCACTGGCACAGGCTGCCCACAGAAGTTGTGTATGCCCCATCTCTTGAAGTGGCCAAGGCCAGGCTGGATGGGACAATGGACAGACAGAGCTGGTGGGTAGCAACCAGCCCATGCTGGGGTGTGGGAGCTTGATGTGCTTTAAGATTCCTTCCAACCTAAGCCATTCTATGATTACATGATCTGAGAAGCACGTGGGGGTGGTGAAGCAGGAAATAGAACATGAAAAACAGTGTAAAAGTACCTTAACTTGTAGTAAAATAATATTTTAGATAAAGAGAGTGCTTTAAGCTGGTTTGTGGTTTTAATTTCTTTTTAATTTCATAAACTGGTGTGGAGCACTGTTGTATATGCATGTAACAGAGTGAATCTGACTGATCTAGTTTCACTGAAACATGAGAAGTACATCCTAGCTTGAATTCTTGTAAATTAGCTGCTACTAAATGTTGTTCCCTCTAAGCGATCACAGGTGTGCTGAGATATTATATTTTATTTTTATGGCTGCTGGCAGGCAGCCTGCTCTGCTCTGAGCCTGGGCCAGGCCCTGGCACCAGATGGCAGATGGTGGGGGCACTGGTGGGAGCACAGCCCTGTTCTGGTTCTGCCCCAAGCTCCTTGAGCAACATCTTGGTTCAACAGCTGGGCACTGTTCCATGTGGTCAGGGGCTCTCAAGATGAACTTTGCTTCTACGATCCCTCCAAACTGAATTAAATTCTTAAACTTTACTTAAACACAAACACTCAGTAGAGGAGTCTGTGGTATTTAACAGACTTACCCATGCAATGTGATAGCACTCAGTATGGTAGAGCACATTTTGAGTGAGTGCAGCAGGTAAGAGACACCTCCAGTCTGATTTAGTAAAATGATTTTATGTTCTCCCATAATGCTCTCCAAATGCTGCTTTATTTTTTGTTGGACATTAGGAAAAATTTCTTGTCAGAAGAATGGTTACACTTTGGAACAGACTGCCTAGGGAGGTGGTGAAATCACTGTCCCTGGAGATGTTCAGGGAATGCATAGATATGGTGCTGAGGGGCATGGATAACGGACATGGTGGGAATGGGTTGGCAGCTGGAATAAATGATCTTAGAAGTCTTTTCCACCCTAATTATTCTATGATTCTATAATAAATAGTCTGCTAAATGAGGCTGTTGCTGCTTCTATTCCTTGATGATGAGCTGTGTTCAAAAATATGGACAGATTTCATGCCAAATATCTCCGTGTGGTTCAGTGCCATCAGATGTTCTGGAGCAGACAAGAGCCAGCCCAAACCATGGAGCTGCTGCTGGGAGGGAGGTGGCCCTGTGGAGCAGCCCACTGTCTTGAAGCTCTGTTGTAGTGCTTATTGATCAAAGGCTTGCATCATGGAAGCATGCTCCATTTTACATTATCCATTGTAGTTGTGATTTTCAAGAGACTTCTGGGATCTAAAATAAAGAGTGGAAATGAAATATAATTTTAAATTAGATATGAATTTCTACCATTAAACAGTTCTAGTGAAAAACAGGTAATGGACTGCAAGTTCTATTCCTTCATCTCAGACAACAGTGAATACTTCTCATAAATCTGGTAATAAATTTGTAGATTAAATTACACATCTGGTAAACAAAATATGAGTGGATTCTATGTAGGGAATTTTAACTGTGTCCTGCTATCAAACAGAGGAACAAGTCCTAAACGAATTTTCAGGATTAAATCCATTCTAATATTGTGTAGAAATCCATGAAATATACTGCAGGCTGTATTTTGCCAAACTGACTTCTTTCTCTGTTGAAGATATTTTCCTTAATTATTTCCCTCCCTGGAGTGTCGTTGCACAGTGAAAGCCTCTACGTGCCTGTTAGTGAGCTGGAAGAAAAAGCAGCGTACCTTTGCCTTTAGGCATAACACTGCAACTTCATCTTGTGCTATTAGCTGCTTACAAAGTGTTTCTTTCTCTCACTGTTCTTGGCATATATTATAGATTACTTGCTGAAATCTGCCTTCTCACCTAGAGCAGGAGTCTGCTTCTTGGTAAATTTCCAGGACGTGTCACCCAGATATCAAAATACCTGTTATCATGAAAAAGTCCTTTTCCCCAACTGGATTTTCACAGTGATTGATTTTTCTACCAAGACACCTCACTGGAAGGTGGATTAGGGACTGGACTTGCCTCTTCTCCACATCAGGAAGAAAGGACTTGTAAGTACCACAACCTTTGGGGTTCCTCCCAAACCCAGTTGTCTTTATGACAGATTCTGGCGTGAAGCTTAATGGATCAGTCAGTAAAAGCAGCAACAGGCGTGTCTCTATGAGGCACATATGGCAGCCATGAGCTTTAGTTTTAATCCTGTCCTCACTCCCTCCCTACACAGGCTTGGTCATATCACCTGGGACAAGGTTTTCAAGCGTTCCCTAATTTTGACCTTGCCTGCCGTTGCTCTTTACTTCTTTCCTCTTAGCACTCTCTGTGTAAGACTGCTTTCAGCAGAAGCAGTTGGTGTAACTTATAAGTGTCAGGCAGTATCTTGGAAACCAGATCATAACTCATGGTTAATCCATCCTCCCTAAGTGAGGCTGAAAGCTTATTTCCTTATACTATCTTCACTGGCCCAGTCAGTTGTTTTTTTTCTGAAGCTATGATCTGTCTCCCAGTGAATTAAGCTAATTTCTGCAACTTTATCATCACAAGTACAACTGAATGGTTTCTATGTCAAGTACAAAGAATTTTGCTTGTGGATTAACAACTTTATGCTGTGTTTTGGTCTGGTTTTGTTTAAAATCAAAGAAAAAATCCTTGAATGAAGTTTTACAAAGGGACGTGTTCAACTACTTAATACATTTGTTTTTATTAGCAGGCAAAGGGAATTTCAGGCCTAAGAACTCAGAAACAGCAAGGGAGAGACGACTGGTGTGGCAGGCTGTTCAGTTGGACATGCAATTCTTAAAGTGCTCCCAGAACCCCAATACCATAAAAGTTGATGGTTTTTTTGTCCCAGGTGGGTGCTTACTTGATAATGGAGTCCCATGTGATGTTCTCTAGGGTTGGGAGAACCCTATAGAAGGTAGCCACTTTCTGGTGTGGACGGAACCTGCAAATTGAGCATGGGATGGACCAAATGGGAAATAATTCTTTTTCCAAAAAATTCTTTTTGTTCCCCCGATGATGGAAGCTCACCTGGGATCCTGTATTTGAGGCCAATGCTGTGAACCTACCCCATGTTTTGTTGTTTTGTTTGGTCTGAGGAGACACTGTTAAGATCTTCAGCCTTTCCAGCATTCTCACTGATCATCCCTATGCACTCACTTCAATGAACGTTTGGTTTTGATTTATACTTTTTGTGACAAAAATGATTTCTAAGGCAGGTTTTTATTTAAACAGCCTGAAATACTAATGATTTAGACAAAACAAGAAACTGCTTATCCTGCCCCATTTCTCTCAAAACATGATGTGCAGATCTTTGGATTAAAGTTGTCCCCTTTACACAGCAAAGTCAGCTTCAGTAAAAACCCTGAGTAAATTGGAGTGGTGCCATCTTACCAGGACACCATTCTTTTCCTTTCTATCTTGCTTCTTTTTCTCATCCATGGGAACAAGGATTTATTTGAATTTCTGAGTCTCTACAACTGACTTGGTACTAGACTGTGTAATTCTTCTTGGCATTTCATGGGTATTATAGAAAAGCCTCAAGCTATTCCACAGTCACCATCATATAAGAAAAAAATATGACTAGAAATACATTGGCTTTCAGATATCAATCACAGCTAGCCCTTAATCTTAAAAGTCTCCATGTTTTTACAGAATAACATGGTACATCTGTTCGTGTCTGGTGTGTCTTAGCTGCCTTAGTTCTCAGGTATTTCCAGCTCTCTTCATGGATGACTGAAACCCCTCAAAAGAAGAGTCATGACAGTTCCTTAAGTTATTCAATGTCAGAATTCCTCTTTATGAGGAATGCTGGCAAGTATGCTTTCAACAACCTTGTATTGTTTCAGCTGCTTGGTTCTGAAGAGAAATTTCATGGCTCCTGGACCTTCTTACTATCTTTGTAATAGTAGTCCCTTCTTTCCCTATATTCCAATCCCATCTACTCAAGCATGAGCAAGTTTGAATCAAGTGTTGAGGGCAACAAACATTGCTTTGTGGATATTATAGGCACCAATGAGCAGATCAGAATTGAGGCTATAATTCCTGGATATCTCCAAGCTAGGTTTTTTAATCATTGCAGTGGGCCCTAAATGCCTTGGACAAAAAATGGGGCTACAATATTTGTCATCTGCTGGTTTGTCAGGGTCTTAAGGACATCAGAAGCTATTAGGAAAATCTGGTTTTCTGGTGATAAAATGTACACCATTCATACTGCATGTTGAGATAAAATAAGTTTTTGATGAACTCTTTGAAAGATCTGAAGACAAAATATTGGAATTCCCCCTTTTTGCTTTCAGAATACTTATTGCTCTCTGCTTTGTACTACCAAAACAAGCCATAGTGGTGGGGCTGATCCCAGTGTGCTCTTTCAGGTGCAAGACCATCATTTTGGGAAATAAAGACCCTGAAATATTAATGAGGCATTTAGATGAAGCTTTTTGGATCCTGCATAGAATTCCAGCATAGAAAGGAGCATGGGGAGCATACCAGGTATTTCACATCCAAAGAATTAGGATTTTTTACTTCTCCTATTTTTCTGGAGAGCAGAAGTTCTAATCCTGAATTAAAAGTAGGAAACTATGCAAACAGGATTTGGCTGAAACAAACAAACAAACAAACCACAAACTGTGGGTGTGCTACAGGGTTTGCCCCATGCCATCTGTGCTATAAGGCAAGGTAATGTCCAGATTGATATGTATTCATAGATTTTTTTCAATTACTCTAATGTCCTTGATTCTATAACATTGAGACAAATGCACAAGTATCCCTCTCACATCATTCTTTGTTCACTGTTTCTTCCTAGGTGAAGCTAGTCCTTTTACAATCAGGACTGCAAATAACTTCCAATCAAACCCTGGTTTAGGTATCAATATTTCACTGCATGTTTATGCAGATCCTGGAGCAGTGAGATGCTAACATATGACTGGACTTCTTTAGCAAGATGAGGAGCAATCTTCAGCAATATGATAGATAGATCTTCCCTTTTGTGCCACAACTGGTGTGGGGCCAAAGGAAAATGGCAGAATGCAAGAAACAAAATCTCAAAGCATGCATTGTGGTGGTTTTTCTGATGTCAGTGGTTTTGAATGAAGCAGATAGTAGTTGATATAAGAACGAAAGATAGAAATAATTATTTTTAAAAGCTGTATGGTTATGCTGTGGGATGATTTCTCTTACAAACCTCTGTGTTTATGCACTTCTGAAAGTAGGAAGGGAAGTTCTCCTTTTGGATCTGAACTTGGCACTTGTGCTTGTGAAGCCTTGTATTTACATCTGCTGACAGTCTCACTGCTTGAGTGAATCCTCTTCTGGGAGTGTGAAGATGCATTTCACTGGACCATGTGAAAGTGTGTATTTGGTTGAGGGTGACTCAGATGTATTGGAACTGTGCTTTCCATTCCATCATCCTTCCTGTTGAAGATTCAGGAGTGTATGTTTTTATATTTGCTGTGCATCTTGGGTGTATCCATGTCTGACATTTATTCTTTTTACAGTCTGGATTGATTATTTTGTCTCTCCTACTTTTGTTCTATCTCACCTCAGTTATGCTCCAGAAACATACTGGTCCCATAGGGATTAAAGTCAAGAAGAAAAACTAACTGAGTTTATGACTCATGTCAGTGACATTACACCCATTTGTTTTTATGTTAGTCCAAAGACCTTAGACTGAAACTCAGAGATTAAATTACATGCCCTGAGGAGAGAGCAGATGAGATCTCTGATCCTTGTCAGTGTAAGCTGAAGAAAATTCCTTTCTGATCCCAAATCTAACACAATTGCAGCCTGTGCAAGTAAGTAAAGCCTAACATTATTCTTATCTGCTATAGCTACTTTATCATATCCCTTGTTCCATGCATGATTCAAACTGTGCATAAGGGGAAGAGCTGACACTTCTGGCAGTATGGTTAGTTCCAGGTCCATATTTGGGCCACTTTAATGAGTGGATCAGTCATTGAGCACCAGAAAAATGCCTTCCTGGGCTGTGCAGAAGGTCAGTAGAAGCCTTGAAACCTTGAGATCTGATTTTGACCATTGCTCTGGTTTATCCCTGGGAATGCCTGGACTAGGCTGAGAATGCCCAAACTGAGCATAGGGAGGGGTCTGATGCAGAGAACCCTGGTCACATGGAGAAGAATCTATGGGTGGCCATGCTGGCATCCAGTCATCATCTCAGAGCCCATGAACTACCTCCATTGGATCAGTCTGATTTCATATTAAACTCTAATAGGATGAGATGCTGCCAGAGATGTCTTTGGGCACCTGGAACAAGAACAGGGCCAGATGATCTCTGTTCACAGGGGCTGCAGGACACCAGAGCCCTTTGAACCAGTAGCTTGGAATGAAGCTGAATTTCTGGAGGCCTAAAGAATGGCACTGGCTTCCTCAACTTGGGGAGCTCATTTGTGCATTTTGTAATGATTTCCCTGTTCCCCTTCCAGGCAATTCAGAGTATAAAAAAAGTTTCATACCTAAGCACAAGTCATAAACCGTAAGCTATTTCCAGTATGAGGAAATCTGTACTCTCTTTCTTCCCGCGGCTCATTATAAATCTGTTATATAGTATATCCTATCTATTTGAGGAGCTGAGCAATTTCAGAATATTTTTGTGACCTTGTGCTCCTTTATTCCCACATCATTCCCAACGCACAGGGAAGGAGTGAACTTCTCCATAGTAGTTTTACTGGTGCTGTGTACCGAAATTGATTATTTTTGCTACCTCTGTTATTTTCCTTTGCATTTATTCAAGGATTATGGTAAACTTTAGTAGTAGTATTGCAATGGGGCAGTTATCTTTAAGAGAATCACATCTCTTTCAAGAGTGGCTATAATTTTTGTCCCCAAGTCCTAGGTGCAGGCTGGATGATGACCATCTCAACTTACAATTGGGATTGCTGTCTCCACGATTCTGCTATCCTACTATCTTAAACTTAGCTGCAGTGGATACTGTGAGTAAATATTTTATGTTTCTAAATAAAATTTTATGTTTCCAAATATTATTTCATAAAATAATAGTGTTGGCTCAGAGACTGGTTCCCATGAAGCAGGCTGGAATGGCCTCAGTCACAAATACGTCTTTATCAAGACATGATGAGATTCTCTGATGAGGCAGTTCTTAGTTATTTTAATGTATGCTCTGTTATTTCTGCATAAAATACTTGCAGACAAAATGTCATGTGCTCCAAAATCAAACACCTTGCAGAAATCCAAATAGACTATATTAATATGCATGACCTTGTCAACTGTGCTGGAGATTCCCTCTAAGAAAGGTAATATTTAAAGCCTTGATTTTCTGGTATACCTAACAGCATGAATGCTATTTAATTAAGCATGTGATGCACAGCCTGAGGCACTCCTAGCTAATGGTGCATGAAACTAATGCTTTGCTCTTACAACTTTGCTCTAATCCTGATTAAAGACCAGTATTAGCGCTTTGATGAATGACTGGAAGTAACTGGGTTTCTGAGTAGGCTGAAATCATCTTTGCATGCCATGATATGCATTTTTGAAGGGCAATAGATGAAACTAGGTCACTCATTTACAAATTAATTTGTGTTTTAAATCAAAGAAGGCTGAGCTGTAAACAAGACTGTGACATATCCGGCCAGTGTTTCTTAGACATTGTCAATCTGTTTCTGTTTAAGACTGTCTGACATTTTTTTCCATTTTCCCCTGATGACCCCACAGTCAGAGAAAATTTAGAAGATTATGTAAAACTAGTCATTGCTCGTTGTACCTAATTTCTTGTAGATTATTTCTAACTTATTTCCTACCAAGGTGCTGGCTTGGAGACATCTGGGCTATTGCTGCACTGCTTCAATTCTTCTGCACTTTAATAAAGTGTACAGCAGGTCTCAGTATAGGTGAATGAGCAGAATTCCACTTGTATAAAGCTGTTTCCTGGATACCTGTGGTCTGGATTATTACCCAATTGTCAATTAAAATTCCATTGAGACAGTTGACTCTAATTCTTAGAGCTGCGGCTGCAATATGATGTTATGTGTCTTTTGAAGGGGAGCTTTGTAATTAGAGTATGCCTTATCCTAAATGGATCAGAAGATTTTAGCCCAGAAGATATAAAATGAGTCTTTTTTTTTTTTTTTTTTTTTGTATCGTTTCATTATCATTTATATTTATTCCATGTGGTGGTAGGAGACTTTCTGAAGGAGCTAGGAGCACAGCTCCTACAACACATGATGCCCTCTGCACAGCTCAGCATGGTCACTCTGATAACACCAAGTCTATGTGGTTTCAAAATTATATATATATATATTTTTTTTTGTGATGTAGTGTCACTGAACCAGATTTGTTGTGATCCCAACCAAAGATGGCTCTGCTGCCTAAGCAAGACTTGCCTGGTCTATGAGACCTGAAGCCAGGCTTGGAGCTAGCAGGGTACCTTCAAGAACTGTTAAGTAACAGTCAGCCTGTGACAAGTGTGAGGCAACAGCACTCTAGCCATTAAGAGACTGAGAAATTACTTTGGAGCTATGGGAGACTAAATATGAAGAAGCAGAACTGTTGTCTTTGAGAGAGGATGGAACTTCTTCCTAACCCATGGCAGAGCCCACCATTCATTGCCATTGTGTCTGATAGTGAAATCACTTGGAAACAGAGGAGAGTTTCTGGAATAAAAAAGAAAGCCTAATGCAGCAGACAGTCGTTGCATCGCAAGAGAAAGTTTGCTGAGCTTCCCTGGAAGCCTGGCTGTGCTAGCTCCACTGCTGGCTGTGGAAGCAGTGTCAGATGACAAATGTAGCATAACACAGCGTTGTTTGCTCTGGGCTGTGTGCTTCCTGAACGTGATTATATGTCTGTGGGAAACAGGTTCCTTTGGCCTTTCTGGCCAGCTATGAGGAAGACAAATGAGATGTTGGGTATTATTTGTATCATGAGGTTTCTAGTTCAAATGTCATCCCAGGTGGCTTGTAACTAAATACTTTTACCATTTGATTAAAGCTCTGTCTTTAATATAAATTGGTCAGTGAAAAAGGAACTTATGGTTTTACCCCCACTCTTAAAAGAGATACCCACATCATAACATGATGATTGCCCCTGCATCTTGTCTGTGGTGGGAAGCCTCAGATAGAGTCATAAAATCATTAAGCTTGCAAAAGACCACTAATATCACTTAGTCCAATTGTCAACACTTCACCACCATGCCCACTGACCTATGTCCCTCTGTGCCATATCTGCACATTTCACATGGAGAACTCACCAACTGATGGGATAATGATATCCAGGCTAGAATGGGCATTTCAGAATGGAGATAACCAAAGTATCATATCTACTGAGCACTGCTATACTGTTTGTGGTTCAGAATTTAAATTTCCATTTTTTTCTACTCTCAAATAGGATCTTTATTTTTATAATTTTCTTCTAAGTAAGAAGGGAAAAGAAACTCACAGCTGTAGTGGAAGACTGATTCATTATATAGTAAAAGACAAATCTGGACTGGATGATCTTGTAGGTCTTTTCCAACCTTGGTGATTCTGATCCTTTGTGATTCTCCCAGTATAAACAGTTGTAATCTTAAGGGGGGGCTTTCATCATCTGAAAGACTTCCCCATGAATTTGGACAAAAACCCAAAAGCCTGCTGCAGTCCAAACTAATTATTAGCATGCTAGAAAACTAGCTTTGGCCTCTTGGCAATGATGTATGATTGCATTATTTGAAGCCTTAGTTTAAGGAGAGGAAGTCTCTCATCAATGAGAACAAGTGCAATTCCTGTTCTTTGGGCACTTTCTCATAGTTTTACTGAGGCTTCATAAACTTCACTTAATATGAGTGATGAGATGATTCTGTAAGGAATAATTCCTGAAAAGGTCTCCTTTTCTTTCCCTATCCCTATGTAATTCACAGAATGGTTTGGGTTGGAAGGAATCTTTATGTTTTCATTCTTCATGCCACGGCAGAATGGCTGAGATCTGAGAGCTACTGCTGTGAACCAAATGCTGTATAAATATTGTTTAAAAGAAATACAACTGAAATAGAAGCTTTCCCACATAATGCTAATCCATCATTTCTCCTTGTATGTGGAAGGTGTTTCCTGCATTCACCTTGGGTAAGAGACCACCTTCACGACTCTGAGCTGAAAAGCTGAACACATTCCTGAGTTGCAAACATCAAAGACTTCAGTAAAAGTTTGCGTATTTGCTCATATGTTTCAGATTCCTGCCGCAGACTGCAATGTGACAGGAGGAAAAAAACCACACAGAACCCAAACCACTTAGTAGCAAGTTGCAGCAAAACCCATCAAAGTTAACTTTCATCCTGTTCTTGACTTTTCATTAGTCAAAGTCCCTAAAATTATTTTATATGCTGAACAGAGATATGATTGTGTAAACATGGGAAGAAATCTTTCCTTTCATAAGTAGAAAAATATGGCCTTTACTAAATGTTGACTTTTCTTTAGGTAGTCTATAGTAAATTTGAATTGGTAGTAAAATTAACTGAAACCCAGTACTAAAGAGCAAGTGGGTGGTCTAGAAATAAAAAGCAAACAAAAAAATACCCCACAAAACACATAAATATGAATTGATTAAAATTATTTTAGAGTCTCTGACAGAGTAGAAGACTTAGTTACATGACAATTTGACTTTTTGCCACTGACCATTCTGCATAGCATAGCAATAATGGTGGAGATATCTCAGAAGCCTTGATGCAGAGAAAGATCTGAGAAATCTCAATGAATTCAGCATCCCAACATTTATCAGGAAGTCAAACATATTCTGGACTTATAATAAAGAGAAAACATTATGGGAGGTTTCTGAAGACATACTGAATATTTTGCAGGCCAAAGAATGTTTGACTACCAAGTTACACTTTGCATATTTAGCACTTGATGCAAAATCACAAAAGCTGTGAAAGAAATAGTGGAATATGGATTACACTAAACATGAGTAAAACCTGATTGTTTTGAAGTGTAATCTTGGATAAATGAAACTGTGAGGAGAGATGAAAAAATGACCCATTCTTTGTGTGAGTTGAAGCTGAGAACTGTTACCAGGAACTTCCAAGGGGTCAGTCTTGCCAGCTGTGGTAGTGCTGCTGCTGCTGGGAGCAATACGTTGGGGAGGTCCTCCAAGGAGCCTGAATAGTGCAGGAAGCAGTGTACAGAGTCCTTTGTTTCTATTTCCTGTTCTTTATCAAAGAAAAAGCAGAAGTGCTTTATATCACCATAAATATGTTCAGAGTAATTTATTGATAAGAAAAAATACAAAGGTGCCTTTCCCCTCACCTGGATAAAACTGTGAGAGCAGTGGTAATGTAATCTGTGTGTTCTTGCTTATATCTCACTGAGGAGCAATCTGAACTCTTCACAGTTGAACTTTGCATGGTAGGGAGCAGTAAGAAACAAAAATTATTGGTTTCTATTTAGTGCCTGTCCTACAAAGGCACATGCGAAAAAAAAGTTTTGTAAACATTACAGTTGTTTTAGTACTAACTATTGGACTGTTTGATAATGTTTGATATAATACTCAGTGAGAGTTATGGAAAATCAGTTGTCTCTTTCCATATCTGTTACTTATGCTATTTATAACTCATTTTTATTGTTATTCAAAGAAGATAAAGCAACCAGCTGAGTGATGGGTTTAGTGCAGACATTTCTTTGGTGAAGGGGGATTCATAAAGATAAATTGAATCAAGCATTAGTCAGAGTCTGTAGACGCACATGAGCAGAAATGACCTATGTATGAATAATACATGGACAATTGTCTAACTATTCACATGAGGCAGATTTGCTAACTCAGTATGTGTTTTGTAAGGAACTTTGAACTAGATGATATATGTCCTTTTTCCCAACTCCATATCATGAACCCTACCAGATCTGAAGCCTCGTGGGAGAAATGTTTCGCTATTTGAACATGGGCCTTCATGTAGATATCACAACTGACCATTACACCCTTTTTACAGAAGTGACCAAAATCTCTAGCTATTGGATTTCCCCAGAGGTGAAGAAGAAACTGAAATGTAGCTCACACTGCAAAGATCAGATTAGTCTCTAAGCATCAAGTTTAATTCTCAAACGACAGAAATTCACAAAAAAATGGCGAGCAATCCAGCAAGGTAGCATGTTCAGGGTTTAAAAGCCACCATTTAGTGAAAAAATGTTGAAAGGACGTAGCAAATCTGGGAGTATAACTGACGGACCTATGTGCTCTTAAACATCTCTGTATGTTTGGATATCAAAGGACAACACATTCTGCAGTCATAAGAATGGCTGTAGCTGACATATCTTGTGGGGTTTTCTCTGGCCTGACTTCTTTCTAAAAGACTCACATTTCCATACATTTGCTAAGAATGTGGACCAAACACTTCTAAAGTTGTGGCTACCCTGACTGAAATACCCCAGTGCTTGAAAACCTTTGCATGGAAGCATGAGGACAAATGCCTTCCTCCAAGTGGATGGGGAAGGATGGCTGGCACAGTGAGCAAGGAATAGCATCAGATCCCTAGCTGACATGTGGACACAACATTTTCTCTTTAGAGAAACAGGCAGAAAACTTGCTTTCCAGCAGGAATGCAAATAGATCTGATGATTTCTGCTCATCTACCATGTGTTTTGAGGAGTTCCACAAATCTTGTCAGTCTGCTGTTAAAAGTCAGACCTGTAGAAGGCTCTGAGAACACCTTATTCTGTATTTCAGGAGGTACAACCTACCTCCTCTCTTTTGGCTTTCTACTTCAGCCTCGTGGTCACTCCATCACACTGCCACACTGCTGCCTGCTCTGGTGCTCTGACTCAGAGCCTTTGCAGAAAATTTATTTAGGATTGAGACAATTTTCCTTGTGACATTATTATTGCATTAGTGATCTGTAATTCAGACTTTCCCAGCCAAGCTATCCTGCTTCCATTTTCCTCCTGGATCTGGTGGAGGAATATGGGATCACTCTTGGAATGTGCCATGATCTGACACTGATCTCTGGGCTTGGGTGGCAGCACCCAGAAAGGAGAGCTGCACAACAGGCTTAATGGGGTACAAAGGTCAGAAAAAGTTGGTTGAATTCTGACCAAGACAGGTTGGCTTGAGACCACTCAGCTGTAGGCTATTTTTGCATCAAACTAGTGATGAAGTGAGAGAGAACAGAGCAACTGTCTCTCTCTTAATATTTTAATACACTGAAAGATTATGCTGGCAGCAGACTTCAAAATCAGTAAGAAAATGACTGTTGACACAGAGGGAGCAGCAAATGGTCCCTTTGTTATCCAGCTACTCATGGCTAACACAGCTGTGCACAAATAGCAGAATAAATGAACCAGCCCTCTATATCGATTATGCAGTCTGTGGCTTAGAACAAGTTGGTTTGAAGGGGATGTTCTGTATTTCATCCATGTTTGACTTTACAGATGCTCTCTTGTTTTCAAATGCATCTATGGCAAGGACAAGCTTTGAGATTATTTCAAGAGCCAAAAGCAACTCTGTGGAAGTTTCCTGATCCTGTTGCAATCTATCAAAAGCAGCAGATATGCTCATGCTTTTTCAGGAAGAGACACAAATGTTTTCCCCTCAAGGCATCCAAAACATCTATTCAGATTTAAAATGAGCAGAATGATGGCTCATGAAATAAAATAAAACACCAGGAGAAACAGACACATGAAGGGGTTAAGTGGTAGGGTCAGAAGAACGATGAGAGCCATTGTATTGATTTCATGATAAGCAAATGATGGATTTCACAGAAAGGATTACTTACTATGAACTTCACAATCCTGAACGATAAAGGCTTGACTTTTGTCTAAATTGTGAAATTCAGATATAGATTGATGCTTTCCGTGCTCTTTTCCCCCAGAATTGTTGAATCTAGTCTGGATTTTTATCTATCCTGTAGTAGCAATGGAATCTAGCATTGAAATTTAGATCTCGATGCAAATACCAGGTAGAACAGGGCCATATTGGATAAAATCAGACTGTGATATTCTGTCCTCATGTTCTGTGGTCAGGTTTTCTATTACATCTAAAAATGGAAGAGAGTGTCTGTGTATGATAGTTGTCAGCACTACACAAGGGAATAAAGTGATCATTCAACAGCGTATAGGCAATCCCAAACATATGTGCCTTGAAATCCTCACATGTTCTCACAGTCTCTTGTAGTTTGCTACATCAAATTTCACCTGAACATACTTACAGAAAGATTCAGATACCAATAAATCAAGTGTTTCTTTTGGGAATGCTCATTATGCATATGTTGTGTGCTCTTGTTTCCCCATTTTCTTCTTTCAATTGTCCAGGAGAAAGGAAATGCCCTGGATCAGGGGGCTTTTTTTTTCACTTCATGGAGTAGCTTGACACTGATTTGAGCCTAGACTGTGTGACTCACTCCTTCCTTTTCCATAATGTGTACCAAATCTGCTTGCATTGCATGAAGTTCAAAGTATGCTGCTGCAGACTGTGGAGAAGATTTAATGCATGTAAACCAGGTTTCTTTCAGAGAATAATGGACTGGAGATAGGATACAGAAATTAAATTATAGGAAGTCTGACTAAAGTTTTGTTGAATGTAGGCTCAATAGTTTATGTTACATTCCAAATAAGCTGTAAACAGTTGGTAAGGATGATGTTCTCATACCCAAAAATTGAGCAGAGCTTATAGTCTCCACTACAATTGCCTTAGGAACAAGCATATTCATCTGTGGGCAGAGGTGTGATGTGACTGTGTGCCTTTTAGGTGTTTGCATAGGCAAAAATAAGAAAAACTTATTCCTTAGAGGACCAAATGGGCTTTTCATCACTTCCTTTGGAGCCATACATCAAGGGAGTGCATCCCTTGATTTTCTTATAGGTGCTATAGTTATGTACATGCAACAGATAGCAAGCAGCAAAATGCATGAAATTCAGTTTCAAGCTGTAGTTGCCTCTAGAGTGTGGGTTTCCTGCTATAAAACATGTCTTTGAACAGTTTGCAGGTGAGAGGAATTTCAAGCTTGTTAAACATTACAACTGGTTTTTTTTCATGAACAAATAATGAATTTTCTAGGGCTATAGTTGTCTGTGCAGGGACATTCCTGCTAATCATTTACTGGTAGCAATTCATGCTAATCACGAGTTTGTTTCTCTAATAGGGGAAGATTTTGCATTATATACTCCTTCATAAGATAAATGCTCTATCATATACTTGTTTGCATTCAGATGGTGTTTATTCACTCTTTCAACAAACAAGTTCCTATGGTGAAGAAATGGCTGATGGAGCTCTCTTTCCTAAATCTCAGTTTTTCCCTTTAATTTTTTCAGATTACGATAGACTAGCAACTGTGCCTTCTTCAACAAAAAAAGCTCCTGGTAACAATATGAATTATTAATCTCATGAAAGAACAAGGAGAACACGACGGAGCCAGAAAGAAGGGGCATAAGGGCCAGGATTTCACCACTAGAGAGTGTAATTCTACTGTGTAACTTGACCTTTAAACTGTTTCAAGATGGAGAGCTTAGAAACATACAGCAGTTTGGATAGCATTGCTTGAAATCTTTTCTGTGGGCCTTGTAGCAAAAGACGCATCAGGGGAGCACTGCGTCATTGGGAGATTAATGCATTGCTTCCTCCTGCATTACTTACCATGACTTCCAGGATGCATTCTGCAAAGTAAGATGTATGTAAAGTGGAATAAAAGCTTATCTTGAACATACTCTTGAAACAGATGGTTATGCACTCAAATTTGAATTTCAAGCATTTTAATAAAAGAAGTGAGCAGAAAAGAATTTATGTATTTTTCATTTTGTTTTCAGCTGTGTGTGTTCTATCACTATGCATTTCCCTTGGGTTGATGCTGCAATTTTTAACTTGAAGACGGTTCTTTGAAAATTCTGCCGTAGTTTCTGCTGACGTGGCTCCAAAACTGCACTGCCTTGCCGTACAGATCAGATATTTAATTATTAGAGAAATAGGAAATTGAATCTTTTGCATATCTGAGATGTCAATTCTGTTTAAGGATATGAGGTTCAAGGGAAATTCTTCACCAGATGTCTACTGCCTGCCCACAGTGACATCTATGCACAATTCACACAATTTTAGGTCACTTTCAGTTGTATCACACTCTTGGGCCCACTGTATCTCACTTGTTAAGCTTGAGACCCCTCTGCTTTGCTGCAACTCACTCCTTGCAGCCCAAAGGATGCAGCTGCAACTGGCAGTCAGAACCAATTAGCAATTAGCACCTGCTGGAGGATTTGAGCCTCAAGGGAGTTCTGGAAGCTCATAATGTAGGTCTAGATACAGTCTAGTGCTGGCAGAGGTCTTTTTCAAACTGGTTTCTATCAGAATTGGAAGCACCAGAAGGAGTACTGAACCTATGGTAAGGCTGTTTACTGTACTCTGGGGTTGCACTGTTGAGGGACTGTTAATGGTTTCCCCTTATGTGTATAAGTTTCTGTGCAAAAGTACAGTACTGGTACTCTGAATTTCATAGGTTTAGTAAGAAGATGACTAGATGATGTATGCTAACATATAATTTGCCATAAAGTATACTGAGGGAGAGTTTATGTGGCAAGTTCAATTACGTGCTGTCATTGAGAACCTGGGAAAGGGTCATCGCAGATTTTATTACTTGAACTAGACTTTGAATGTTGTTGTGCCTCTAGCAACAGCCTGAAACTTATGTCTTGATCTTGAATCCTGTGAATCTAATTCATTTCTAGTGTTGCTATGCTGTTTTTAACTTTTTAACTGTTTTGCTGTAGGGGTGAACCTATCAGATTCTAAAGCTTTGCAATGAATTGAGGGATATGTAAACCAGTACATTCATTAGCGTTCTCAAAGTTTTTCTCCCTTCTCCTTGCTAGCAGAGCTAGAATAATGTGTATATATAAATGTACATGTAACCCAGCAATTATCTCAGCTATACATGTTCCAAAGGATGTGCTGTTCCATGGCTGACCATTAAAATACCAACCCTATTATGCTCAAATGTAGCTTTTAGGCAATGCAAAGCATTTAAGAAAGAATGGATATTAAAATGAGTTTTATAGTTTCCATGGTGATTGTACTGAAAGTAATAACAATACACTTAAATATGTTTTCATTGAGAATATCTTTAAAAGCACTTGTTTGGCTTAGTCTTGCTGTGTTTACTCTACAGTTTGTCCTAAAACTCTGATTATTATAAAATGGAGCTAAAATGACATGGCTGTATTGTTCAAACACTTAATCAGAGTACCAAAATAGTTCAAAGCTTGTTGTTCAATGTTTTTATCATGTTTGAAATACACACTAGAGTGGGAAAAGGTTCCAAAAAGTCAGCAACATTGTGATTTAAAATCAGTACCACAGTTTCACATTAGGCTGTTTTCCAGAGTACATTTTGCTCTTGCTTCTTTATTATAGAATTCAGGAGCTTATCAGGAAAGAGCTAAACTTTGCACAAACAAGAGCAACGCGTTGGCAGTCTCTCAGGAAAACCAGAGCAGATGAGAGTTATGAGTGTTCACACTGTGATAATGGATGTAGGGAATAATCGATTTATGGGATTGTACTCTTAGCTCTTACTTCAGACTTCCTTCAGAAGCTTTACAGAAATTGCCTCCTCTTTGAGTGTGCCTGCAACAAGCAGCATCAAGGAACAGCATGGTCATGCGCTTAGTATAAAGTACAAGGATTTGAGAGGTCATGCAATGTGTGATTTCTGTTAGTCTGAAGGATGTGATGTTCATTCTGTAACAATCTCAGTCACTTGCAACCAGCTGTAGGATGAAGGCCCCTTGATAGGTGTTACTGCCTCTGGGAATGAGGAACCTGTGCCAGTATTTGGCAACCCTTCTCTGCATAGCTGACAGTCTTAAGATTAATATTATGCTTTCATTCAAGTGTAGAGATATTTTCTACTAGTGCACGAGGTATTTGTCTTCTGAACTAGTACAAAAGCTCTTGTGAAACTTTGCAATAAAATCATCCTTCTCTTTCTTTCTGTTGAGCAAATCTAACACAGTATCTGGCAGGATCTGCTGTGTCCACTGAGATGGGAAGCAGGAGTGTGAGTGATCTAGATAAGAGAGGCAATGACTTAAAGCTACAGGTTATCCTCTATTTCTGAACCGTGCCCTGCCATGGTAAGGGGGAGCCTGGCCCTAGGAAGTGCAACTTTCTGAGGTCCCTCTTCAGCGAATAGGCAGAAGCAAGCTCATCCAGAAGAATTAGGGGCTAGGTTTCTGTTCTAGATGGCCCTACAGAGGAGCCTTTCTGATTGGTGTGGTTGTGAGAGGTGCTGAGAAGGTCAGCCTTAATGAGTTACCAGGAACATTTAGAGCCACTACCCTTCCATCCATGCATGCTTCAAACTGAACCAGAATGGAGTCTCTAGGATTAGCAGAATATGGGAACAAGGCACCTCTGAAAGGCATTGAACTACCTAGTCTTGGCTGCTCAGTCAAGGAATGATGTAGATTTAGGCCTTCTGAAGCTTTGGCTGTCAGTAACTACTGTAAGTTTGCAGCATGCATATAAAATTCTTGTATACTTTAAAAAAGGATTTGGACAAGAATAAATTACAGTGCTCTTATGTGAATAATAAATGCTGCAGTCACACTCAGATTCCAAGGCATGGATCAAACTGAATGACATTTGGACCCTGATGTAACATTAGATAAAATGCTCCTTCTGTGCTAGACCTAGTCTTCTTGTATGCTGTCCCTCCATAAATGTTTTAATGCAGCACAGTGAGTGCAGATATCTGCCAATTGGGACATGAATACTTTTGTTCTTCCTTTGAATGGGTGAAGCAGTATTAGGAAGGCAAGAATATTTGAACTGAGAAATATTCATGGCTCTTTCTCCTTGACTTCCACTTCTATACTTGACTTTTAGTTGCCTTCCCTCAAGGCTGCATGAATAGCTGTGCTCTCTGACTGAGCTGACTACAGAGCTGATGGTGTATGGTCATGCACAAGGACAGAGGTTGAGGGAAAATTTGCTGATCTTTTGAAACAGCATGGAGGGGAAGAAGGGGTGATACTGATTTAACAGTTGCTTCTGCAGTTCCAGCCTCCTTGCCAAGAGGAAGTTTTGATTTTAGTTCTGAGTAGGAATTCAGCTCTGCTCCTCCAAGGGCTGTCTCTTGTGTAAAGAACATTTACAGTGTTTTCCAGGGGATCTTTGTATTTACATGGGATATTGAATCTTGATTTGTGTGTTGCACTGACTATGGGCTTTTGCATGTAGAAACATATTACAGCTTATATAGGATGCTTGCAGGAAAATGAGCTGCCGTGGCTAGGTGAAGTTCTCCATTCCTGCCATGTATAGGTCAAACAGCCAAATCAGATGAATTTTAATCACAGAAGTCTTCAAGAAAACTGAATGTCAGAGAGTTACAGTGAGAGTAACTCAGTGGTTTCAGAATGAGATCCAACACTGCTGATGACGGGTTCAGATGAGGAGGGTCTGAGGAGTTGCAAACAGCCTTCGTGTCTTTTATAGGAAGAGAAAGAAGGAATCTTGTGGTACTCCAAATGCTGCTGTTGTTCCCTTTTCCTCTTGCAGTCTTAACTGAAGAATCTTTCTCATTTTCTAGGTAATCTGAAGTTATTTTAACTTCTTTTTCTTGGTTGTATTTCCAACGCAATTTCTGCTCAGATTTTAACATGTACCATGCACAAGTAACACAAATGGCAAGCACGCTTTATCTCAGACCACGCAGCCATCAGTGTGTTGTTTTGCACTCCCATCTCCTACAGGTTGCCTCTGTCTCACAATGCTCATAGTACACCTTTGCTGCAGAAAGACCAGATAAAATGTAATAGTGATTTGCAAATTGTTTTAAAGTGAAAATCAACTGTGAACTAAAACAGAAGAAAAAGGTGCTTTTAGGTTTTTCACAGAGCAATGTGTATCCTGAGGTCCTTGAATTAAATATTCCTAGGAAATGGCTTGCTGTCCAATTATAAGCAGCAGAACATGTTATAATGAAATACCCTTGTTTTCCTATCATATCCATAACTGCATGGCAATAGGGCCTTCTGCTTTGTTTTGCTCTGACAGCTTCAAGTAAAGCAAATATGGAAACATCAAAGCTTTATTTTTCTCTTTTAATTTAAAGCAGATTTTTTTTATTACTGGATAACATCATATTTTTGTTCATTGTGTGCAAGTGCTGAAGGTGAACAGCAAGCAAATGAAAGTAATAAGCTAACTCAGCATTCTTGATGTTTTTGACATCTTTTAAAAATATTTTCATTTTAGTGCCTTAAAATATTACCACTTTCTCTTTTTGTTTTTCTCACTTTCGCGCCAACTGGAGAGGGCAGGCCAGGCTTTAGACTTTCAGATCGGATGTATGAAATCCATGACTTTGCCAACAAATCCTTGCTAAGATTGTCAAAAACTATAGGGAGGAGCACTGATGTGACATGGTGCCACTGGTGTCAGGGAGGCTGGGAATGCATCCACCACTTTGCAGATGTGTTTCAGATGTTGGAGATGGCTGGTATACTTTGCCATATGCAATGAAAAAGCCTGCCATTACATACGTCTAGTAAATTGACCCACTAGAAGTCCAGTTTAACTTGCATAGTTCTTGCTAGATAAGTAAGTAGATGCGCTGACACAGAAGTGTGGGAAATGGCCTCGGAGTCCGAGGTTATTTGTGGTAGTTATAGTTGTAGTTGTCTCTTTCCTTGATGTTCACTTCAGGCAGCTGGTACAGAGGAGCAATACTGGGAATAAATAGAAACTATTAGTTTCATATGCTTTTTGATGGTTTATTTTTAAGAGAAGTCTCATTTGTGACAATTGTATCCCTACTGTTTAGTTAGTCACCAGCCAGAGTGCTTCAGTCTGTTTATCAAATGCATATGTACTACAAATATCCAACTCCTTTGATAGAAAATCACAAATCAATGAAGTTAAAATGGGTAGTTTAATTTCTATTAGAGTCTCAGCATGATGCAACGTGAGTTTTCTGATGCTGGTTAGCACATCTGAGTCTGAGCTGTCAGTGGTTTTTGTGAGGGAAGCATTTATTCTTTTGATTATTGTAATAGGTATTTAGCCTTCCCATGTTTCCAACAAATTTCAGAGAAAACAATTGTGAAATGGGAGATAGGAGGCTAATAGATAGGCTAATGCTGCAGGCAAATGTGATTATTTTCATACTTATTTTCCAAGTGCTATATTCTGGTATCAAAATAGCTGGTGTGTGGGAGAGATTCACAAAACCATTCATGCACTTGAATATTGTCAAAATTTCCATCAACTAAATGCTCTAAAAAGAACAAAGTCTTATTGGAAAATTCTCTTTGGTATTCTACAGGCTTTCAGATAAATAGCATTTTCCTGTAGCGATGGCTGCTTATACACCTGAGAATTTGCCTCTGTGAACTAAGCAGCCAGATTTCTACAGCAGCCCAGGCAGTGTGCTGGACTGGTGGAGCCTAAAACAGCAGTCACAGCATGAATAGTCTCCACTAAATTCAAGCTCTGTATGTGTACTCACTTATCAGAAAGGCTGGAATCACTTACATCTCTTATCTGGGTTCTTTCTTTTGATTTTGAACAATAATGCCACCAGCTAATTATTCCTGCATAGAAGTCCCTCAAGAGAAGGCTGACATCAGTGTCAGACACTGAGTGCTCGATTAGGGGTGTAATTTTATATGCAGTCAATGTCTGATCAGATTTCATGTGCCTCGAAGGCAGACAACCTGCAATAGGATATTCTTGGGTAGTTAAATCGCATTAAATATTTAAGCACAGAATTTGACATCGTTCATTAGGCCTATTAAGGAATCTCATTTCTCACTGCCAGGACTAACCACACACCTTGCAAGTTGTGTGATTTCTAAAATGACTAACACTTTCGGCTTCTTATGCCCTCAGTGCATAAGTTTCCATGGCAGTTTCCAGTGTTTCCATAATACTGCCAGCAGTTCCTATGAAGGCCTTAATCTCATTTCCACTGAAGACACTGATGTTTAAATTAGTTTCATACTGTATGGGAGAAGGGGAGCAACAATTTGTAGTAGAGAAAATAACAAATGAAACTAGATGAAGGAAATCAAAACTTCTCTTAATTTGTCACTAAAACCTGAGTTCATCAACTAAAATGTCGTAAAACAAGGCCTCTTTGTCCCTGTACCAAACCACTGAGCACTCCAGAAGAGAGGCAAGTAACGCATCACCAATTCTTGCTGTGAGCTCCAGCACAAAGACATTAAGTGCCTTGTGGCCGTATGCTGACTGCAGTGGCAAACCTGAGGATTATAGCCATGTTTTGTGAGTCAGTGCTGACTTTAGATGGGCACAGATCCTTTCTATCATCAGATAATCTCTTAGTGCTTTTTCTCAAGATTCTCAGTATTGGTCTAGTTCTTCTCTGTCTGAAAAAGTTAATATTGAACCCATACTTACTCTATAAAGTAGTAACAATGTATTGAAATTGCATTTTACTTTCCTGGAAGGATTGGCACCACTGGAATAATAATAAAAGCCCTATGCATTGTGGGTTTCTTCTGCCCTAAAAATATTTATGGTTTATCTCCAGATAGATATCTTTGGTGTATCCTGGATACTTCGTTACTTTCATCACAAAGAAATTTTCTTCCTGTTCTGAATTACAATCCTGTAGCAATCTTTATTCACTATGGGGGAAAAAAAAGATTGCTTAATACTCATCACACTGTCTGCTTTTGAACACTGTTTTCTTTTTACTAGGTTCTGAAAAATTTGCCTTCTTCTTTATCTTTTATTCTTTATCTATGTGCTATTCTTAAATTTAGCATCTCTAACCTCATGTCCTGAGAAATGTGTAATTATTCAGCTTTCTTTATTCTGTTATTTTTAGGCTATTTTCACTGTGTGATTTCAACTGGAAGGCAGTTTAAGTGAGAAAACATAGCAAAACACTGTAGTATTATAATTCTGCTTTATCTATAGTAGTTAACTGATGTGACATTATTGTAACTGAAATAATACTGACACTGAAGTTACAAAATGCTGATTTAAGGTGATATTGATGTTGCCCATGATTTTGTACACAGATATTCTATCAGAAAGCATGTTGTATGATGACAGAAAAAAAAAAAAAAAAAAAAAAAAAAAGAGGAGAAATATTTAGGAAAAAGGAAAAAATGAGATCTTTTTTTAAAGAGGAGGAAAATTGATATATTTTTAAAAAGATGTGTTAGAAGAAACCAGACTTTGATTTATTTCAAAGAGATGAATGGAATTGCTCACGTATTTGTCACTGTCATGGTTTTAACAATTAAAGGTATCCTGGTAATGTAACTTCAAAGAGTGTGAGTAGAAGAGCGGAATGACAGGAGTAAATTTGAGTGATGACAGAGGGTGTAATCTTTGGCCAGTAAAAATTATCCTTGGCTTTACCTGCGTGGTTTAGACTGTAGGAAAAACTTTGAGGTGAGATCTGAGGTGAATGCAAGAAAAAGAGTTTGTCCAGAGCTTAGTGTGCTCTTCAAGAGACGTGCATCTGCTGCGCAAGGGTTCTTGCTGACTTCTCTTGAGTATTTCTAGAAAAGGCTGTAGCATCTCTCTGAGGATAACCTTGTACCAGATGCATGTGGCAAAAAGAGCTTTGGCCTCCTGGAAGAGCAAACAGGGATCGGGACTGCCTAATCCTGAGAGGAACTTGGAGATCAGCACGTTTTAGATATTTATGAACAGTTAAATATCTAAAGTGCATGAGTCAAGTCAATGGGGATGGACTCTTTTTAGTGGTGAGAAGCAATGAAACAAGGGGCAATGAGCAGAAAAATGAAACGCAGAACATTCCGTTCTAACACAAGGAAGAACTTCTACACTGTCAGAGTGACAGAGCACTGGAACAGGCTGCCCAGAGAGGTTACAGACTCTCCTTCTCTTGAGATATTCAAGACCTATCTGTATGCATACCCGTGCACCCTGCTGTAGGGAACTGCTTTAGCAGAAGGTTCAGTTCAGTGATCTCCAGAGGTCTCTACAACTCTGTGATTTTGTGCTCTTGGGATTGCTCTAGCAGGAGCCATAGGAAATGGTCTGTGGATCGTCATCCAAAGCTGTGCTCCCTAGTCTATAACATAACTTATGGGAGAATAGGAATCCTGCACAAATCAGTTTAGAGGTTTGTCTCCATTCTTATTCCTCCAACGGAAAGTAACTCAGACTTTTGCCCTTTTGCCTCAGCATTTTGTGCACTTTTGTGTTTTTTGGCTAGTACAAGCTGGAGTGATTTTTTTTTTTTTTTTTTTTTTTTTTTTCCCCCAATGGAAGATGCTTGTGGTTTCTCATACATACATACATACATACATACATACATACACACACAAGATTGCAGGAGATAAAGAAATATAGCTCTGACACATTTATTAAGGGGGAAAAAAATAGATCTCACAGTTACACAAAACTTGTTACTGCAATCAGATTCTTAAAAAATAGATCAAGGTCAGGGCCTTCTGAAACTGACCTTTTCTAAGGAAGGAAGAACCTTCCAGACACAAGCTAGTAATAGGGCAGTAAGGTCAAGAGGGGACAGAAATCTTTGCTCACTGTGGTTACTACAAGGAAGCAAATGGAGCCATGTTTTGTGTTGTTGTAGTCAGTCATAAGTGCTTTCTTCATTCTCACTGGAACTGCTTCTGCTGAGCTTCTCAGAACTATGAGCTATTAATGTCAAATAATGCTTTTATACAGTGTGGTTCTCTCTGCCACTTGTCTTTTTCATCTCTTCAGGACAACAGGTATATTGTACAGGCATTGACTTTCCCATGCAAAATGCCCAACATGAGGTACTTTTTGCCCTCTTCTCATTATTTATAGCTTCCTTGCTTATCAAAGAATCATAGGTTGTAAGGTCTTTAAAGATCATTCAAGTTCCAGCCCTCCAGCTGTGGGCAGGGTTGCCGTCCTCTAGATCCCCACTTCTTCTAAGTACTACTAACTCTAAACCATAATTCACAGGTGTAATTGAGTCTTAGTGGGAGTACTATGCATCGTAATACTGATGATTAATACAGATATTAGCTATTTGTTTATTATTAGTAGTTTTACTTTCTACTTATTTACTTTCTTTTGGCTTTGCATGAAATTTTCTGACTTTTTTCTTACCTAAGTAATTTGACTTTAGCTTCTCTTTGTATTTAAAGTTCTATTATTTTATATTGCATGGTAAAGAGTGAAGCAGCAACTACAGTAACAGCTTTAAATGCTCTGAATCAGTGGAAAAGCACAGAAGGAAACAATTATTGCTTTATTCGTGTTATTAGGCTAGTCTGCCATGGCTCCTTTCAGCACGCCATCTGTCTTCAATTAAAATGGAAAGGTTTCTATGAAATGATGCTTTTGCATAGAGTTTGCAGCTGTGGAACAAACAAACCTTTTAACATCTGTTCAGACCAAAGAGATCTGGACCTAAAGTATATTTGAATGAACGTTCTTGAGATAGTGCTTTTACTTCAGATATTCGTCTTCCGTGGCTGCAGTGGTTAATAAGAGTATGACTGGAGAGCAGCCCACTCTGTCACTTGGACAGGTCAGGATGGAGGCTATTAATGTGGGTCTGGCCTGTTGCCTGGAAAATTGCCCTTTAAAGCAAGGCCAGAATGCATGATGCATTGCTTTTTTGTGCTTTTGTTGTTCTAAATTTACTAATCGGGCTGCAGAAGAGACACCCAATGGAAAAAGTGGGTTTGCATGACCTCAGAAGGCTTGCTGACCAAACACCCCCTGCCTTTCTACCTTCACAAGTCCATTTTAGCTTCTCAAGTCTGTACAATGTGAAAATCTCAAGTTTTCACAGTGGTAAGAAGATTATGAATATACACAGAGAAAGGCATTATGTGACCAGAGACATGAAGCTGTTGCTTAAATGTAGGACTTGCTTTGCTACAGGGCAGTGACAGATGGCATTAGCAATCATAACCTATGTGCAGTCAATAATGAATACGTTTCAGACTAAGTGCTTTTGTTCTTGCTAGGCTTCCACTGTGTTTGCTGAAGAGAACAATGAATTTACTTGAGCATTCATTTCCAGTGTATTTGCATTTAGTAATCTCCTTGTTTGAAGCACAGGAAATGAGCGGGTGCCAGAAGAAAAGACTAAATATTTATATGGCGGTCCAAAAGGTCATGGCATTGTGCATGGGGATAAAGATAATCCATCTGTGATCAACTGTCTTATTTAAAAGGCAAACAAAGCGCCTGCCTCCAGATATGATTAATATGTCTGTGCAACTTGATCATGTGTGCACAGTCGTTCCAAACTAGGACCTAACAAAGCTGCTGCCATGCTGTGTATTTACACATATGCCATTAGTCCAGCATGTCCTGCACTTGACAGATTCAGATCAATATTATGTACAAGTTTAATAGCACTTGCACCTCTGCACCTGCATCTTTTGCTAGCCTGAAAGGTCTGGCTGCTCTTGCTTTTAAACCAGTCAGTGTGGTTCTCTCTGATATGAAGATGGTGCATGTGCAGGTGTGTTTGGCATCTAGTGGTGTGGGAGTTGCAGCAAAACATCCTTGGTTGACTAGGGACAGAACTTAGATAGTCCTGGAAGGTGGGACAAGCTGTGTTGAGTAGGTCCTTGGGATGCCACAGCTATGTTTGTGCTATTATGTTAGGCTGTAAGATGTCTGGTACTCTGCATGTTGTTTTCTTTTACTGTGAAGGTCTGGTCATAGGACTCATGCATAGAGGTGGGGAAAGGGCTGAGTCTTGCAAGGCAAGATTAGGTTTTGGTGTAAGTTTTTCTGCAAGAACATTCCCAGATGGGAAGGTTCCAGGGCAGCCATGCTTTGGGGTCACTTGTTTCTCTTGTTCCCACGTCTTCAGGTGCTTCTGCTGAGAGCTCTGATGTCTCTGGCCTTGCAATCAGTCTGTCTGATGGTGTTAATTCTGCATCCAAGGACACAGTGGATATAGGTCAATAGGTTTCTTGGCAAGCTGGAATGAAAAACTGGTCAACTAGAGTCTTGACAGTAATGTAAAGAAAATTTGTTGTAATGGGTGCACTTCCATCAAGTGCTTTGATATCCACAAGTTATGTTGTCCACAGAAGAACTATTCTGTCAGGATTCCCATGTTTCTAGCAAACTCTTCTTTTATCCAGCTCTGAGTTATGACTGAAGATAATAGATGACATTTCATGGAGAGATATGTTCAGCTTGTTAATAAGAGTGAATGACATCTAAATAGACAGCAAGTTATAATTCCTGATCTTGGAAAGTGAAAATGAAGTGATAAATTACACTTTCATGTTGGCTATAGCTCATTCTGATAAGAGCCAGTGGATCATGTTACTTAATTTGAAAGACTGTTGAGAATGATCGTTAAAATTTAACTGTCCATCATTGTATCATCCTATCATATGTAAATCAACCTTCTTGCAAATTAATTTTCTTAATTTTCTTAATGTGTTTTTCTCTTGTGTGATTCCTTATCTCTTCTTCCTTGTTCATTTTCATAAAAACGAGAATAAATTGATTATTCAAATGATTTCTGCTAGCTTACCTGATGTAAAGCAGTTACTATCACTCCGTCAGTTAGTGGTCACGTAAACACAGATAGCTAAAATCCAGTCTTTGCGTGTGCTGTTGTCTATTTGAGCTGGTCTTGAAAGGATGTTGCTTCTAGTTCTGCACTGTGGCATGTCAAAATTCATCTTTTAAAACATGTACAAAATATTAGCCTGCCTTTTCCATTTAGATCCTGAAATTTCAGGATCTTCCTACTGTCCTGAAAACAATGTCAGAGACAATATCTAGTTCTGAAGATGGTTACTCCAAGTGGCAAAGAGAAATATGAGGAGTAGTTAAGTGGATTTTGAAGGGGAAAGCTAACCACCTCTGTTCCAATACTTGATCCGAATCTAAACCTTTGTTTTATGACTTTCTATTGGGTGAGGCATAAATGAAATGTGTATTCACAGGAAGCTTCCTCACAACAGAAGAAGCTTCTCACTTATCAGACAGCAAATAGACAGAGTAAGTGTTTTAGATCGAAACCAAATACATGGTACAGCAAGAACAAACATCAGTTCATGAATTAGAGTTGTAATGTAGAAAATGCAGTACTGAATGTTTTTGTTTTTTTTATAATAGAGGGATACATGAATTCCAAATATGCTTAATATTTGGGAGATTTGGATGGAATAAGGTACTGAGGCAGGAAGATATGATTTGTACGAGATACAGAGCCTTTCTGCTGTGCACCTTCTGGCCCTGTTGTTTGGGTCTCCTGATTACTAAACCCTCCACATATCAAACATCTGGAGGCCTTTCATGAAAAGCTTGGCGATGTGAACTGCAGCTCCTAGTAAACGAGTGAGGCTGGTTTCAAGGCTCTGCAAGGGAAACAAAGCTAAAAGAAAGAACAGATTCAAATCTAAGTTCTGGTAAGCATAGAATGCTTGCTTTTGTTCACCAAATCCTGGAGCAGGGTTTTATGCACCCAAGCAATAGGACAAGGGACGTTGTCCTTGTTTTCTCAGGAAACAGATTAGCTCAGCCTAAATCCCTTGCCGCACTGGGATGGGAGAGTCCTTTGCATGGAAAGACTGGAAGTTTGGAGAGAACTTGGCTTCTGTGAGTAGCAAGGCAGTGCAGGAGACGACAGTGATTCTTCCAGCCTGCCACATCTGGAGTTGTTTGGTGAGAGATCTGTGGCACTGTGATCTGAGTATTTGAGCCTGGGAGAGCCCCCAAAAGGGGAGTCCAAAGTGTTGAGATGGGTAAAGCTTTTCTCTCTATTATGTTTTTTGATGTTATGTCTGGAGGATAGAGCTCTAACAATAAAGAACTGGGACAAAATGAATTGCTGCAGTGATGCTGAAAGTTGTTAAATATGTCCAGCCACTGCTTCAAGGAGTCAAATATACACTCCATGATGCTGGCTACAAAAAAAAAGCAGCAGTTCTTGATCAGACTAAGTGAGATGCTTGAGGCTACTTGCAAGAGAAAGTGCATTCTTCCAAATAAAAAAAGCTTGATATCCTCCCTCTCCTTGACCACAACCTGACATCAGTCACAGGCATTCTTGCAATAAAACCCATTCCTGGTGACAGGTTGAAAAATTAAGCAGTGATTAATATCTAAAAACAGTCAACTGGAAATGCACAGGGACCAGAGCTTAGCATTGAAATCACTCCAGGTGCACCATATTATGCAGTATGTGATACACACTAATTAACACTTTCAATTAACTTTTCCTTGTTCTCCCTTGTGACACAAAAGTTTGTGACAAAGAAAACTCCTTCCATTCCTCCTGCTTTGGCATTTTATAAATTCTGAAGAATATGGCAGGGAATACTGTCATCTTTCCAGTTTAGCCTAGAAACAGATGAAGCAGTTGAAGTGGAATAAAAAACCAAAACAACAGATATTCAGCTTGTAGAAGTGATGTCTCAATGAGGACTGCACAGATCAGTTAGCTGTAACAGAAAAATGCAAGGTTTTATGTCAGAGAAGTGTCTTTGGTGTAGTGTGTTGCTTATGGAAGGATCTTGAAGAGTGGCATATCCCAGCACTGGAGATCTTTTTCTGTGGTTAGAAAGTGCTGCAGCTTGCAAAGATTTTGCTAAAAGGAAGAGGAGTTATTATGTTCCTATTTTATAAAAATGAAATTACAGTTTGAACATGAGCAAAATTTAAGGCTATGAACAGAGCTGTCAAATCTGAAGCAGCTGAAGAGACTTCTTTAGTCTCTACAATAACCATCTGGAAACACAGTCATGGAGTAATGCTGACAGGGAGTAAAAGGCAAAGTGAACATCTTTTATTCTAAGGATTTCCAGACACAAAACTTAAGTATCAGGATTTGTGATCAAGTTAATGCTTGTGCAGCAAGAATTAAAGCTGTTTGTTGGTGGTGCATGGTAAACAAGAACTTCATTTCCAAAAATATGATAACTGATGCTATAACTTACACTGCCACTAGCAATCACTGCTTTAAAGAAGGAAGAAAATGTAGATCTTGCTCTACTTGCTACACACAATCTCAGAAAAGTAAAACAGATGTGACTGTGAATAAACCCAGACAAGAACTGCATGCCAAACAAGAAAAATGAGCATGGTGGTGATGGGTCGATGGTTAGACTAGATGGTCTTAGTGGTCTTCTCCAAGCTTCTATGATTCTACAAAAATAGCTTAGAAAAATATCCTCTTAGATCAACAGACTCTCTGTAAATGTCTCCTTTGTAAAGGTCTCTGCCTCCAAATTACTACTAACGGGGATTTGCTCATCAAAGCATATCATCAGCATTCTTTCTGAAGCTGAACAGAAAATTTTGACCACTGTGTCAATTAATTAGAAAATACTGGTTTTGATAATCAGTACTTTTTTTTGGACGTGTGTTTCTTTATATGATTCACCATTCCAAAAAGGGTTAGTGGTGAAATATTTCCTATTCCAGTTCCCAAATATCTCTCTCCTGTTTACCAATTAGCAGTGACTTTGTTTCTAATAACTTTAATTTTGCAAATAATTAAAAATTTTAGTCTTTCAGAATATCTGAATGCTTTCATTCAGATAAATACAAAACAACTTACTCAGTCCAAAATGAATTACTAAAAATGTTTCTAGGATATGCTATACCATTCTGTTTTAAACATAGATTCAGAGCAAAAACTAGCTTGAAATGTCAAACCTCTTCATGGTACAGGAGTTCTGAATCTCAGCCTGTTCTAGTCCTTCTGAAATCCTAGGTTGGTTTCTCATTCTATACCTCATTATGCCTGCTGAATGGCACATTAGGAAGAACCAAAAGGAGGGAGGACACCATAGGGACACTGAGGCCAATGAGACAGATGCTCCTGTGCCATGGTTATGGTAGCTACTGACCAAGTAAGCCACTCAGTGAGCATGTGGAGGGGTGCAACTTCTGGCTCACTGGACTGTTGCCTACATTACTGCACATGATGCTACACAGTTCTACCTAGGTTAGAGCCACCCTTATGAGACTTAGGCATTCCCAAAGTAGAGAGAACCACAATCCATGATGACATGGGGCACTGGGAATCCTGTGCTGGGTTTCAGCTCGCAGGCGGTATCCCAGGTAGGTGCCCATCACCTGAAAGCAGGGAGAGGAGAATAACCTTGGAGAAAAGGGCTCCCCATAGCTATTAGAACCATCACATGCTTTTCCTTTGGTTGGCAGGTATGCAGGCTGTTCACTATACCCTTTTAAAATTGAAAGAGGCAAAATATTTACATATCTCTAATTAAGTAATAGGAATAAGACCTGGAAAGATGACAAATCCTTCATTTGCCCGAAAGCCCTTTCTGTCTGAAGGACTCATAAGTTGGAAATATTTTAGTAGTTAGAAGTACCTGTGGTGACCTGGGCAGCTCCTCTGTGGATGGTGTTGCAGAGGCAGCAGGTTTTGTGATTTTAATTGCAGCTTCTAATTGCTTTTCTCTCCTGACTTCATCTTCTCTGCCCTCCCCACTCAAAAATAATAATCCCTTGAATTTTTTTTCCTTTCTGCCTGAAAACAGGCAAGTAGGTTCTATCCTAGTCCAATAGCTGTATGCTGCTTACAGCATGCATGTAGTATTGTTTGGAAAAGATGACTAAAAACATCTAGTCCAACCATCAGCCCATCATCCCATGCCCACTAACCACACCCCTCACTGCCACATCCGCAGTTCTTGAACACCTCTGGGGATGGTGACTCTACTGCATCCCTGGGCAGCCTGTTCCAATGCACCACTGCTCTTTCTCAAAGAAATTTTTCCTGATACCCACCCTGAACATCCCCTCACATAACTAGAGGACATTCCTTCTTGCCTATTGTTCATTTCACAGCAAACCTAGCTGTCTGCAGGTGAGATCCTAAAACGCTGCACACCACAAAAGCACTGACAACTTTACCTATTTAATTTGAGTCAGGGTAGGAGCTCTGTTGTTTTTGCTTGTGTGTGTTAGAGACAAGGTCAGCTCCTCAGCTGATAGGTAATAGTAGAGCTCTGCTAATTTCTGGAGGGCCATGCTTCTTGTTTATGGAGACAGTCACTATTTGTCTTATTTTAATCTGATCAGCTCCTCAGTGGCTGTTAATGAGACAATTTCCAGTAGAGATCAAAATCTGAATGATTAACTCAGTTACACTGATTTACACTGAATTATTTCTGGGATTTGCTGGTCGCAGCTCCTCCAGCCACGCAGATCTACATCCAGGGTTCTGTCACTGTCTCAGTGACCCAAACAGCACCACTGTGTGATCCAAGGATCATTTCATTCCCAGCTCTGCCTTTTCATGTTGTTTGCTCTCTAGGATTGACCTGTGGAAGTTCCAGTTGCAGTTGAAAGGTATTGGTGTGTCAGTGTCTAACTGTGGGAGCACTGAAAGAGAAGTTTACCATTTTCTTACTCTAAATCTCAAAGGCATCAGTACTGCACTGCTTGCTTTTATGAGGGTAATAAATTAAAACTCTCTTGCCACATTGTGTCAAAAGACAAAAAGTTATTATTCTTGCAAAACCACATTAAACAGAAAGCTACAGCAATCAGGGTATTGTTGACATCGTTTAATGAAAGCCAGGGTATTCAACTGGAAACACGCAAGGAAGGACAGCTTCAATTAGAGGAAAGGATAGATTAAAGCACTTTCTTTTATACAACCTAGGGAAGGAATGTGTGAGAATGGGTTTGAAGAAGGGTCCAATTGAAGAATAAAATGGAAACTGTAAAAGGGGTATGATAAGATCAGTAAGCAGAGACAGTGTGGCCAGCATTGCTAGTAATATGTGCAAAGTTCATAACCCTCCCCACAGAGCCAATTCAGTCAGGAACAGGCTGATACAAAGGAAATATCCCAAGAACTGTGAGCACGTAGAAATCCTATTGGACAAGGGACAATGGATTTGAAAGGGAAGAATGTAAATAGTTTGAAAAACTACCATGTGTTCTTTTTGTTAAAAAATGTATTCACTGAAATGGGAGGAGAGTCAGGAAGATCAAAGCATTTTCCTGAAAGCAGGAATGAAACTTGGTGACGATTCTGCTCTGAACATACCTCTGTAATCACATAAAATCGGTCTTCTCCATAGGGAAAATCTGCAGAGCTTGGAAAGCTAAAACCCGTTAAATGTGAAACTCCTATAACTATGTGATGTTTCCTCTTAATGCAGAGTACAAAAGAGCTTTTTCTTAGACGAATATGTTTTTAATTAATTTGAATTGTTAATTCAACCAGGCAAAGAAGAAGGGCAGTGGGAGAAAGGCAGGATAAAGGAAATCAATTCAGCTTCAAAGAATGCTCAGTTGCATTCATGACAGCAAAAGAAATGAGATACCAGGAGGAGAAGGCTTTCTGCAAAGAAGTCATTCTCCACAGCTTTTTTGGGCTCACTGATAGATCTTGCTTTTGCTCACGTGCATCTGTGTGCATCTAACCTGTTCAGACCCTGCTACCTTCTTGCTGTTCAGTGGCTGCAGGTGCTTTAGAGCTGGATGCCTGGCCACATGCAGGCATGTGGCAGGCTGCCTCAAAGGAAAATACTTCGTGTCAAGCTTAGGAGTGTGAGCAGAAGGATGTGCGGCAGCCCGGCGCCTGCCTGTGCCATGCCAAGCTCTTCCCTATGTCCAGGGTCCATTTGTTTCCTTAGTACTTGAAGCTTCTTTTAGAATATTTATAATTTTTTATTGAGTGTTTCTAAGAGACGCACACAATATAACTGGTCGAGTAGTAAATCTGCTGTGATATGTTTATAGATGTAGGTTTTTGCTTCTCTGGAAAGTTTAGAATTTCTGTTTGAAAGGTACAAGTTTACACAGAGGTAGAAATGTGAAACAGAAGAGTCAGGTTATTACAGGAGAGTTTCTGTTTTTATTGAATTGCATGAGCAATGACTGATACCCCTGTGAATTGATGACACTGTGCCTTCTTATTGACAGTGCTTTTTCTTTTTTATTTGAATTCTGCCCTGACCAAGCACCAGGTAATATTTCTGATTAGGCAGTAGAGTGATGTGCATCTTTCCAAGTTGATTAGTCCTGCTAATCAACAGGGTAATTTTGCCTAGGATAAGCAGTGCACTGATGAGATTTTGAACTTGGCTTTCTGAGCACAGTTCTGTGTCTGTAGACACCGTGTAGATTAATCTATATGGTATGCACAGTAACTGGTACCATTTTACCCCAGCATGATAAAACAGTGTCAGTGATTCACAGCTGTAACTTAGCATCCTGGCTATGAAGCAGAGCAGCTCTCTATCAACAACTAGCTCTGGTGAGGTCTATAAACACAGCAGGGTACATCATCCTGCACACACTGTAGACAGGGGTTTCTACTTTCTTCCTTCTTCAGCAGCTGTACTTTGGTCAGTGTTCTGAGAGGGAAATGAATGTGGGTGATTTGAAATTAGCTTTGCTACAGCAGCTGTAATTGCTCTGTCCAGGCAGGTAGGTCCATCTGCCACTACAAAAGGAAATGGGCAAAGGTGTGACTGATTCTGCTTGCTGCTGTGTTCGAGCAAACATGGAGATGAACTGTATATTTTTCTGGAGGATACCAGTAGTATTGGCCATGAATCATCCCAGAAGTACCTTTTGTGCTTTTTTCTGCTGTACAAAGATTGTCTGACAAGAAGCAGAAAAATCTTTTGAGATCTTGAACTTTCATAGGTCTGAAAAAGTGGTTTCCCAGAAAACCCTGATCAATTTGATGTTGTGCCATTTCCATCACCTCCATCCTGCTATGCCTCTGAAGATGTAAATCCTACAGAAGAGAAGTTGTTGCTGTTATTTTATATAAAATGTGTATAAACATGTTATATAAAACATGTATAGAATGTGTATATTTATGCTTATTTAGTTAAAACAATTGCTCTGTCTACTATGAGGAGAGGCTTCATTCTGGTATGTTATTCTGCCTCTGCAGTATGAAACGATCCTTCAGCATTTATTTTGTTTAGACAAGGCACTGCTGAAAATGTCTTTTAACATAAGCAAAGGTAATGGAAATGGTCTGTCTCTTCAGATGCATCAACATGGCTCAGCTTCCCAAAGAAATTTCCATGCCTGATATAGCTTCTGAGAAAGTCCTTACATCTGCCATTTCTTAGAAATGAGACTCAGCGATTTTCCTAAAACTCTTAGAAATAAGAGGCTTCGAGGAGGACATTTATCAGTGTGAGGCAAAGAGTGAACTGTACAGAGATGAATATCTTAACTAATGTGGAAACATAGAACCTGAGGCATTTGGAATCACAGTGGATTTGCTATTCTGAATTTTTAAGTGCTTTGAATACATAACTGAAACTTAAAAAACTTGCTGTATTGTGTATGGGATAAAATGTAGTCTGAAATAATTAGTAGAGAATACTTATGCTTGAGATGGAAAATAAATGGAAATCAATGAGAGCTCCAACAAATATGTAATAAGAAAATGGGGAGAATGGCTTGAGAGATGAATTTTGAGCAGTGGGGATAGGATATGGTAAATATGACAGCAATGTGTCTGGGAGGTTTATTCCCTCCTAGGGGCAGAGTAGCAAAGTCAATGAAATCTGAAACTAATTCAGTCCTGGCTTCCCACAGTGATCCAAAGTCCTACTTTTGAGAAATGAGTAAAAATAAGATCCTGTGAGGCACTATGGCAACCATCTCCAGGGATACCATCACAGATTTGAAACATGTTTATCCAGAAGAATTACAATTCACGGAGTGGGATGATAAACTTGGCAGAGATATTTTAAAGTAAAAACAATGTCACCTGGTAATTGCAGTGGTATAGAAATGTGACACTTGGACATCTTAATAAAACAAAGCTCTTTTTAAAAAGTTACTGCAGTGAATGTCTTCTAGAAATAGATGCAGAGGAGTTGCATTTGCAAAATATCTGTATACAAGAGAACTGGGTGTTGTGCCAAAGAAGAAAAACAGGCCAAGAAAGCTGCTGAGTAGATTGAGGTAGGCTATATGAAAGTACAAAACAAATTAACTGAGTAATAACAAAAATATCTTATTGATCTTTATAAGACCGGTCCATGCTGACATCATGTTTACGGGTGAAGAAAGTGCTGTGGTTCTCATGAAAAGGGTTCAGCTGAGGTAAAATTTATTTGGTGAAAGTGGAATCCATAGCTGATTCTTGACTCTGCTCTGTTTTAAAAAGAAGCGGGAATTGTTTGTCCCTGAATGGGACAGACAGGGTGGGATCATTCTGTCCTTGGTTGTATTATCACAGAATCACACAGAATCGCAAGGTTGGAAACGACCTGCAAGATCATCTAGTCCAACCACCCTCCCATTCCTATTAGTACCAGAAGCTACTAATCTCGTAGCTCCTCAGGTCCATTATGGACTGATCTACTACACTGAACAGTTCATCAAATTGTTCCTGGTTTCTAACATTCAAAAGAAGGTAAAAGCTTCCTCAGGTGTTAAGATGAGCTATTTATCATTTATTCAGAGTTTTCAGCCTAAGCGTTGGATTACAAAATGCTGCATGTTGTGATTGGTTGGTACTCTTCATCATTAACATCTTTTATCATGTCTTGAATTCTTTCCTTTTCCGCTTGTTATACTCATGAGTTGTCATGTTTCTCCTCAAGTTCTCCATATTATAAGTTCTTATATCTCCATATATATAAGTTCTTGTTGACGCTGTGCTCACGTATTCTGCAGAGATACAGTAAAGGACAATCTTCTTTTCCCTAGCTGAATTATGAGTGACCCTCCATGAACAACAGCTAATAGCACCCTGTGTAAGCAAACATTCCTGAATCTTGCTGCCAGGCTGGTGGAAATGTGAGGCTTAGCTGCTTTTGCATATAGTTGGCTTTATCCAGGTCCCTTCCCCATCTCTGCAGGTGTATAAATATCCTATCTCTGTGGATGCTTCACTTAAGAAAATGCAACATCCCTCAGGCCCTCTCAGTGTCTCCTGTTGCTGCTGTCTGTTTTCCCATGGAGCAAAATCTCCTCATATGGGGGCTGGTGTTCAGGACCGGGTCACCCTGACACTGTATCTGTATGCCTCCTTGCTGCCTGTGCCACCTGAAAGAGAGAAATTACAGACTGTATCACTGATGATCAGGGCATCCTAAGTCAGAAAGATATTTCTAATGCTTGAGGTTTAAAGAAATGCTGCTTTTGTAGAAGCACCATAGCCCTGATCTTGAATAACAAAGCCTTGTATTGAGTAACAGAGAAGAAAAAAGACTCAAAAGGAGGCAGGTTTCTTGTCAGTCTTAGTTATACTGGCATCCACATATTTTCTTACTTCTTTTCTGATTCTGATGTCAGTGAAATGTTTGCCCCCAAATATGACATTAAGCCATTTTTTTAGTGCTTACGTATTTGCTTAGGTCTTCTGTGAGGAATGCTCTGTCCTGCTGTGCTGCTTAGCATAACTCTGCTGTTACTGGCAGAAATATATTACTGCCACTCACACACTGACACAAATGCAGTCATTATTCCAGTGGATGAATGCCTCACCTGTATTAAATTAACCAAAATGTGTTGTATGAAAGCAAAGTCAAAATGTCTCAAATCAGTTTGATACCCAATAAGACCAGTGATTCACTGCAGGCGATATCTTTTGTTATATTGGCATTACACCCTTATCTTGAAGATGACATTTTTTCTGCAGCCTGGATTTTCTTACTGCTGTATGCAGCCAGCCTTTGTGATTTAATTTGCTCTGAGAGGGGAGCTATGTGATTTATTTTTCCTCCTTTCTTGGATTTCAGGGGTGGTGAAAAAGTCGCTCTGATGTTTGGTAGCAGCAGCTGTACGGGGGATCCGCAGGCAAAAAGTCCCCTGTGTGGCACCCTTGCTCTGAGTCCACTGGGGCACTTCTCCCTCATATCACACAGCTGACCATTTGGTATTGTGCCTACACCTTATAAACCAAACAGCCTCATCCCTGTGGGGGCGGAGGATTCTGAATGATGAAAAGCGTCTCCTAATAATTCTGTGTAATAGTTAAAAAAAAGACAGGTCTAATTTCTAGATTGATGCGGTCATTATTCTGTAATTTTCCCTTTACATGTGCACTTTACTGACTGCAGTACTTGGAGATTGCAGTACTCTCAACCTGGAGAAGGGGAGGCTTAGGAAAAAGGGTCTGCAAGAATGAAGGGGACAGACTTGTTAGCAGGTTCTGCTGTGATAGAATGAGAGTTTCAGGCTAAAAGAGGAAAGATTTAGACTGGATATGAGGAAAAAGGTTTTTAAACTAAAAGTGGTGAAGCACTGGCACATCTTGCCCAGAGAGGTGGTGGATGATCTGTCCCTGGAGATGTCCAAGGTCAGGCTGGATGTGGCACTGAGCACCACCAGATCTAGCTGTAGGTGGCCCTATTCATTGCAGGGCTGTTGAACTAGATGACCTTTAAGGATCCTTTCCAGCTCTGCTGATTCTGTACAGATACTCTTTGTGTCATGTGATCATGTAGACAGGGATAACAAGGAGCTACAGCTTTCCACGTGATTATAAAACTGCAATTCAGAAACTTGGATCTCTCTCTTACTGGTAATTTTTCAATCCATTTTTTTTTTTTTACAGCAAAAAAAGGAATGGAATAGATTTTTTTTTTTTCATGGTATTATGTAATCAAAAGCCCTATGGTAACTCACAAATAGTTTAATCTAGCTGTGCACCCAACCCCCAAGGTCAGGTATAGCTTACATATCTGAAATCAGAACCACGTTTGTTCAGAAAAGACAGCTGCAATCAAGGCTGTGAAGTAGTTTCCGTTTGCTGAAAGGCAGTGGGTTTTCACGGCCCAGTAGAAAGAGACCCAGTCTCTTTCAGCAGAAAGTGTGTGTGCCAACACAGCTTTTGTAAAAAAAATAAAATAAAATAATAATAATAATAATAATTAAAAAAATGGATGTTGTTAGCAATGCATGCCAAAGTTAGCTGCAGGCAGGCAGGCCCAGAGCAAAGAGGTGAGGCTGAAAGCTCTGTGCACAACACATTCTGATCCCAAGAAAAAAAAGCCTTTTTCCTCACTGTAAGAACTAAATAACTCTGATGAAATACCTCTACTGAATCTTTCCATAGAAAATTTCAAATAGAAGAGGTAGGAATCTCTGGGTATGTAATAGAAAATCTTTGAAGGAGTTGCAGCAGAATATAAACCAGCCTGACTTTTTAAATAGGCTTCAAATAGTAACTGTGTGCATGCAATCTTTTAGCAGATTATTTGTCTCCATTGATGATCTGATTTATTTCCTTTTTGACAACTCTATCAGCTGTGATAAGAGTTCTTTTTTCAGTCTCGTTGTAATAACTTTCATTATATGGTTTGGTTCTCACATGAATGAGTAAGTAAATACCAGCACTTTAACTCTGGAAGGGCTGTAACGATCTCAGATTGAATTTGAACTTATGGAGGTGGCCTGGAGGAAGGAGAAATAATATTAGGAACTTTCAACTGGGTAAAGTAGCTGTTAAAATCCACATGGGATCTGTGTAAACAAAAAACAGAGTCTGAATATTTCATATATATATATATGTACACTAATCAGTGACAACATTGTGATATTCAGATGAGTGGCTACACTGATATGTAACATTTCAATAAAGCAACTTTTGGCTAGTACCTAAACCTTAATGCTATTTCCATTGAGGTAAACTGAGCTCAAGAGTAGCAAGTTGTAAGACCAAAAGAGCATTTGTTCCATTTTTTGTTTTAATCTCCAGCACTGACCAGGCCCAGAGCTTTATTAAGGCAGCCTTAACCCAAAAACTATTGAATTCAAAGGAAAGCTTTCTTTGCTGATTGCAAAAGGAGTGCAAGCAGACCACTTAATTAGCAATTATATACTCCTTGCCTGTTTCCAAGCATAAAAATGAGCAGAATATGTTGAATATCTAAAAAAGAGATGAAGTAATTTGCACTAATCTAAGATAATACAAAATAGCTCACAGTTGGAAGGATTATAATAGCGATATTCTCGGTTCAACTTGTAAAAGCATTTATGCTTGTCACCATGAGATTTTTCTTGTCACTGGTGTGCTCCATGGGAGATGGTTTGCTGCCAACAGTCAGTGGTGTTACCCAGGTGAAGTCTCAGCCCTATTCTGAGCCAGGTCAACAGAGCTTACTCAAACAAGAGCTGACATTTATAGCTGCAGTAACAGGAGGTGTAAGCAGCCTGAATGATTACCTGAGTTTTCTTGTGCTGGTGGGATGAAGAGAAAATTATTGGAGTGTAGATGGAGATGAGAGGGACTGTGGTGAGCTTTGAGAGACATAGGAGTTGGGAGACATGGATTTTGCAGCCCATCTCAAGGGCGTTGTGTTATTCCATCAAGGACTTCACATGGATGGATACTTATAAAGGGCTTTTTTGTTCCTGCAGAAGAACCAGGCTAATGTATTTTGAGTGGTAACCTCAGTGCTCTTGAAAGGAGGATGAAAAGCTCACGTTTTCCACAAACTGCTTGTTGAAGAGCTTAGGCTTCCAACCATTTACACAGCTCTGAAAAAGAGACTAGGATTTACACCTTTTATTGTTTTGGAGGGTGTAACAGCCTTGTCAAAAAGGCTGATTAAGAAGGTAGTGGCTAGTTAATAACCTGGAATCTGTAAAATGTGGGTTTATATTTTATGTACACAGTCAAATAAAAACTTTTGCTCCTTTCTATGTTGCCATAAAGATTCCTACAAAAGATCTTTGCAGGACACATTTTAGGCAGTTGAAATGCAAATGATTTCTATGATTCATATGAACGAAGTCGCAAAGTAATTAAATAGACACGGTTTTCAGCTTTTACTCTTAGCTTCTGCTTCCTGTAGCACTGGAGACTGAAAATTAAGAGTTGCAGGGGCAAAATGCAGAGATAAGAGGATCTTGCAGGAAAGAGTTGGAGTGTGTACCATTTTATCAAAAGAATGGTAACTCAAAAGAATTTTGGAGTATTTTCTTTAAGATTTAACTCATGCTTGTTCCAAATTCCCTTTGCTTCCTGTGTCAAATGGATGCTGGATCACAAAGATTGGAAGTTGCTCCTCTTCAAACTCTTTGCATACAAGCTGTTCTTATAGAAGTCTGTAAGTTATGGCCAGGTACTCAAAGGAGGGGGGGAAAGGAGGACCAGCCTCCAAGTCCAGCTGTTTCATGACAAGCCACACTCCTTCCAGAGCTGATATTCCCCAGACACCTGGTACTTATTCTGTATTTTCTGGCTCATGTTGTCTGGAAACTGTCATGGAAAGCACAGGCAAAATTGTCAGAATGCTTATTACCGCAGGAAATTCACCAAAAGCTGCCAGGATCTGACATCTCTACACTATCTTTTCAGTATAGTAACACACACTTAGTTACAAGTATTATATATGCACTTAAGATTAACAGATACGTAGTTTGTGGCAGTGCCAGCCAATTTTCCAGCACAGCAGAATGAAGACTGCTCACACTGGCTCCAATGAATGCCAAAGAAAATGCTGACTGGTGGAGAGTAAAAGTCAGGATTTCTCCCCCATCTTTTCATGTGTATTAAATATTATGTGAATTTAGATGATGATTAATTAATGCTGATTGAGAGTAATTGGATGTGGTGTTCTGTTTTGAGCTCATCTTTCATTAAATCATGTTCACCAGTGCCTGGATCTGTTTCATCCCCTGACTGCTGGAAGTTTTTGAGGTACAGAGGGGCTGCATTATTTGGTTTCTTGTCATTCCTGTTGTGGAAAGATGGCAGGTTGGTTTGGGAGGAAGAAAGGCAGCGTAAGAACAACCCACAGAATTAGTAAAATACAGTTACAAAGTGGATGAGAGCAATGTCAAAAGACATCTGCTGCCAAGGAAATGCACTATGTTAGAGAAATAATATCACAGTTTTCTCCTAGAATCATAGAGCCATTTGAGCTGTAAGGGACCTTTAAAGGTCATCTACTGCAGCCACTGTATTCTGGTTGATATCTATGTTACTGTCTGGATGAAAAAGCCACAGGAGGAAAAGCTGCTATTGTGAAATAATGGAGCACACTTGATATGAAGAGTAATCTTTTTTTTTTTTTTTTTTTTTTTTTTTTTGAAGTGACCTTAGAATTAGACTTGCTCTCATTGGCTCTGTAGGATGCTCTGGAGCACAGGATGCATGCATACCCTGAGGTTTGTGTCTGAGGCAGTCATCCATCCCTTTCTTCTTCACTTTTTTGAATTGATCTCAAACCTGATAGCCAGAATGTTTCCAGAATATTCTTTGTGTGAGAAACTGTGTGTTAACAGAGGAGCAAGTAAAAGTACTTTATGATTTAACTGATCAGATAGGTTTGACTTTTCACTTAGAATTTTCCATGTTACACAACTTTGTTATTTATCTGATCCATGGTTTCACCCTTTAGGAGATTAAGCACAAGTTATCTAGCTTTCTTTGTGTCTAAATGGATTTGATGCATGTGGCCCATAAACCCCATAGCAGTTCTGAGGTGAATTTAGCAGGGACCCAAGTGCTGCTTCCAAATACAAAAGGCAAGCGTTACAAATGTTGTAATATTAAACCTGTAGAACTTGGAACTGTTTTTAGATCTGGGTCTGACTTTTCACAAAGTCTAGGAATATTGAGATAATTGTTTAAAGACAGAGAAACCGAAAACTAACGATAACACTTGGTAAATGTCCACAGAGAAAAGCCCTCAGAAGAACAAGATATTTTCATGTCCCATAGCTGATAAAGCTCAAAACTAAATTACAGTGACTCTCTGGTGTCTTTGTCACTTATTCAGCAAAATATTTCTCTGCTAAGCAGAAAAGCCACAGAGTCACGCAGGTTTTTTAGCTAAAAAGACGAGGTACAGTCCCTTCCTATTTGTGGACATGTTAAATGAAGGAAGGAAACAAAACCAGAATATTCCACTATAGTTGGATAGCACTATAAAATTCTTGTGTAGCTAAGTTCACATTTTCTTCTACAAAACATATATTTGGAAGAGAATAGCTCCTTTTTCCTTGCTTGGTGTCCAGTAAGAAAGGTCTGGTAAGAATGAACACTAAAATGAACAGCAGCTCTTGAAATGATCAGTTCGTCACACTTGTTGAGAATAGCTTATGTCTGTATATTTTCTAGGATTTATTCCAGCCTTGATATAGAGATTTCTGGAAACATGATCCAAGGATTTTTAGATGCTTCTGCGTGTGCTGCTCTGATTAAGGGATAATTTACTCTCATTCTACCAACGCTTTTTCATTCTATGTTGCCTCCTACCATTCCTGCTTATAGTCCATCCAGCTTCTTCCCACTATCATATATCACCGCACCTGCAGACTTGTTTTCATTGAGGCTGAGTACTGTGGTGACTGCTACCTACATCACCCATTGTCCAAGTAAATTCTGAAAATACAGTGAGATGACATGGGAAAATCTAGATGTGACAAAAATTTGTAGATGACTAGATCCTAAAAGCAAACTCTCAACTTATATAGAAACCATCAAGGCAGCTGATGTAGCAAAGGCCCATGGGAGCCATGTTTCAGGCTGAAATTTAATAGGACATGTCAAGCTTTTTATGTAAAAAATAAAAATCAGGAGTATCTGTTTATTTCGCAAGAATTCTATGAAGAATGTAGCCTGATTCATTTTGAACAGAAATCAGAAGTAATGTTTGGGAGAGGTTCTTACTGAAGCAAGTTTCCTGAAGGAACCATCAATACAGAAACTCTGAGTGTTATGCCTATTTTAAACTGGGTTTTGGAAGAGAAAGTCGGGCACACCAGACTCAAGTCTCTCTAGTCCAGGGGCTTGCTTTTCTGTAGAAAGATTTTGGCTCTGTAGAGTAAGCTTATTTTTTTTTAACATAGAAGACTCTTTATAAAGCATGAAAAAAGTCATGAGAGGGAAACCAGTCTTGCACAGAATCATGAAAATGCTTTGTCTATGTTTCTTAGAGTATCTTAAATGTATCTCCTGAATACACCAAATTATGTTACAATTTTCTATACTAGAGAGGCTATAAACTTTAGCCCACTTATTTGATTGGCATGAATTGGCTTGTTTCCAGTTAATTCAATAAAGCACCATTTCAAGGCCAGGCTTCATGGGTTCCCGGGCAGTCTGATCTATTGGTTTGTAACCCTGTCCACAGCAGGGGGGGCTGGAACTAGATAATCTTTAAGGTCCCTTCCCATCTAAGTCACTCTGTGGTTCTATGATTTGCAAACTCTTTCCATAGCAGATCTGGGCGGAGATTTTCCTGAGGCTGAAGGACCCTGCAATTTGCACATGAACATCTTCACTGTTACCGATGGCATGTGCTCTGATGTTGGAAACAGGAGACCAAGGGCTATGTGAGTCCTATGAGATCAGTAGGACATAAAAGAAAATAGAACACAACTGCCCATGAGATAGATTTTAGGAGGCATGCAAAATAATCAGCTTTTTCTTTGTAAGGATTATTTGCTAGCTTCTGTGCAAAGAAACTTGAAAATCTCCTCTTTAGTCAAACAGAAAAATATCTCAAGTTGCTCTGAGTATCTGTAACCCGTCTCAACTATTTCTGCCTAAGGCTGGAGAGCCTAGGTAAGCAGGTCCACATTTTTGGTGACAAGCTGGATTCGCAGCTAAACTCTTTCTTCAGCTGAAATGCGGAGGAACGTTTTCAAAGCTGATTTTACTTGTCTGATATGTGTGAAGTCCTGAATTACTCTGCAGAGCTTGTGTTCTGGATCCCTGGGAGATGGATGCCCTCACTCCCCCATGTAGTGCTCATGAGGTGACAATGTCTGCCACTGGACTTGTGTCTTAGTAGCAGGGGAAAAAACTCTAGTTTATTTTTATTAAAAAGGAAGAGTATTTGGGGATGGTTCACAATGAAAACAATTTGTAGCAAAGCTTTGCTAGTTTTAGATCATTGAAATTTATGGTGAATCCTGGGAGTAGAGTGGAACATGGGAATGGAATATGTTTAACTTTGTCTGTGCTGGGGTCTATGTTCTGACCTTATGGCTGAGAAAGAACAAGTGTATTTTTTCCTGAGAGGAACCGTGATACTAATCACAGTTCTTCTCCATTTCTCTCTTCCTGTTTAGCACTGTAAGAAATAATGCATTATCGGGACAGATACCAGCCAATGCTGCTGCTCCCAAACTGGCTTATCTATATCTTGCCATAACTTTTCCAAAGGATCTTTCTTTTCTGTAGAGATCCACTTCAGTGTTATTTCTTCATTTAACTTTCTGAAAATAAATATGTAATTAAATTCTTTACCACAGATCTTTTTCTTTTCCTTTAAACCTCCCTTGAGTGATCCCTACTGTTGTGCAGATTCAATTATCTTGTCAGGTCTTTATGTGACTTTTATTCCCTCTCCTATATCTCACTTGAAAAATAACATTATATCACAGTTTTTAGCCTAGCTAGTACTTTTCTCACTGTTGATTTACTATTAATTTCCCACTGCTGATTCTGTGTTGCTGTGATGGTAATCTCTGAGTGATCTCCCTGTCCTTATCTCAGCCCTTGAGCCTTTTTCCTTTGTATTTTCTCCCCACTTTACTTTGAGGAAAGGGAAGTGGCAGAGGAGATTGGTGGAATTTTGCCACTCATTAGAGGGAAAGCACTACAACATGGAAAATTAACTGGTCTGAGGTAAGAAGCCTGAAGTGATGAAACCCTGCTTTCCTCAGCTATTGTGCAATTTGACTGCCGTTGGGTTTATGTCTCCATCAGAAAATATTTCATGGGGTAAAATTAGATTGAGAGAAGTGGTTTGTGTCAAATAACCTCTTTGGTCAGGACACCGCTAAGGTTTAATTGGCTCAAAATTATATCAAACTATTCTTTTAGCTTGATGTATGAGCCACTCCTGTCCTTTCCAGCTAAAAGAGAAAGCCCTAAGTTTTTTACTTGTCACAGAAACTGTGCCTTCCTGCAAATAAATTAATGTGGTTTCCTCCTATAGAGTGGAATAAACAGAGAAAACTGGGAATATTCAAGTAATTGATCTGTTGAGACCACAGAAAATAAAATGTGGGGATAGTAACAGAATAAATATTTCCTAAAGTAACTTTGGAAAAAGTTTGACCAAATAAAAAAAATATTTTCTTCCTTATTGTTTCATCTCTTCTTCTTTTCATTTCATCTTTCTGAATATTTATGGTGGCCAAGATGTTATTCTTTATCATCTGCCTGGGAAATAGAACAGCAGATTTGCTGCCTGCAGGAAGTAGAGGAGAAAAAGGACTGATATCTGTAATGAACAATATTTGTAAATAGCATGATGGTATCTGATTATCTGTGACATAAATGGAAAATTATTATGCGTAGCAAAACTTTACAAATATCTTTTATGGGAGAAGTGAGCTAAGCAGATACGTAAGGAACCAGAGAGTGCTTGTTGCATACTCCATCAGCCTAATTCCTATCTGCAAAAATAGCAACCATTAGTTGGATAAACTTGGGAAGGAAGTTTTTTCTCCTTGGACCCTTTTTTTTTTCTTCTTCTTTGGAAGCAAATGGCATTCTTTAATGGGCTGTCTGCGTAGAATTTTCTCCCTTCTCTTTGAAAACTGCAGATACAGCCATTATGAGAGACAGTGAGTGGAAAGGAACATGCAGTACTTCCATTGCTTGGTTTCCTCTGTCTCACCCGGGGCCCAGACTCTGCTCTCTGACTTTGGCTGATGTTATGCTAGGACATGTTATTTGGAAAAAAACCCGACAGTGATACTGCCTCTTCAGGACAAATAGGGAGTGGATTTGTATCACTGAATTATTTCCTGTCATCCTGGGTAGTTGTCTGATCTTCTCGTGAAGATCTCCTCTTGTCAAATAGCAGTCAGGTAGTCTTAGTGTCTGCTACTTTCCACCTGTGAAAGGAGAGCTGCTCATTAACAGAAGATTTAGTGAGAAGGAAAATATATATTGTTAGGACTCAATTGCTGTGTGCGTGAGTGACTGAGGCTGCAGCCTCTGCTCCTCCAACCTTAGTCCCATGCATCTCTGAGATGCATAAATAATGGCATACTTATTTCTAGATGGGAGATGGAGGAAGAGAGAGATTGCATCATTTGCCTCATGTAACACGATGAGATTTTCATAGCAATGTGAATACTTGTATTCAGTCTCTTCTTCCTGAACATCCCCTGCTGAAGGCTGCATATGAGTTCTGTGAATGCGTCCAATAAAATATAAAATACAGTGGCTGATGATCTGGTACTGCAGTCCCTCAAAAGAGGGAGGCTGAGTACCCACCCAATCATGGAGAACATGTTCATGAATGAACATGTCCAGCGGAGGGCCAAGAAGATGGTGAAGGGCCTGGGGCATCTCCCCAATAAAGAAAGGCTAAGTGAACTGGGTCTGTTTAGCCTTGAGAAAAGAAGACTGAGAGGGGACCTGATCCAGGTCTATAAATATCTGAGGTGTGAGGGGCAGAATGGCGAGGCTGGACTGTTTTTAGCAGTGGGAAGAGGAAACGGCTGGAAACTGCAGCATAGGAAGTTCTGCACAAATGTGCGCAAGAACTTCTTTACAGTGAGGTGACGGAGCACTGGAACAGGCTGCCCAGGGAGGTGGTGGAGTCTCCTTCTCTGGAGATGTTCAAGACCTGCCTGGATGCCTACCTGTGAGACCTGCTGTAGGGAACCTGCTTTGGCAGGGGGTTGGACTCGATGATCTCTGGAGGTCCCTTCTAGTACCTACGATTCTGTGATTCTGTGAACTGGATAGTGGGAAAAGAGGACGTCTTTCACACTACTGAGATGTGCTATTGCAAAAGTGTGATTAATTGGTACTTGAAGCTATGTTGCAACATAGATACGCAGTATGACCAGGCACATCTCCATATATTTTAACAGTAGAATTGGCAGCCTGTGCTTGAGTGTATAAAAAACTCATCATTGTAAAGGCAAGAATTCTGTTTAACTTTCTATGTGGAGGATGTTGTCCTCAATGCAGCTTCTGAGGCGCCACTGAATGTTGTTCTAGTGTCCCAGCCAGCACTAGGCTCTGTCTCAACTACTCATCTTGTGGGAATTAAACCAGCAGACATCCAGTGACCTTATGTCAGTATACTTTTGTTGATCAGCAAATGTCAGTAGAAATATCCAGAATAGAGAAATAAACCAAATAAATGTCATCATCCCTGCTTTACCTAACACTCCTTGATGTCATGTTAAAGTTGGCAGTTGCCAGAGAGTTGATCCATTCCTTGGAAAGTAAAGCACTGTCACAACAAAACTTCTGAGCAACCTCAGCTGCCCTGGAGCATTCCAGGCAAGCCAAGCTGTTTCAGAGGTAGAGAGGGATCAGGTTATGCTTTAGCCATGTACTACAAGTTCTGCACTTTGGACTGCATCCAGAAGTGAATAGGTCAGTAAGGCACCCACTGGGGAGCTGAGGAAAATGTCCCTACTATTTAAAGTTATCTAGAATGAGGAGTGTCCAGCTTCAGAGCAAGTTGCAGTTTTCTCAAATACGTAGAGATTTTGATACACATCACACAGTGTGTACAATTCCCAGTGAAGTGCAGAGATAGAAAGTTATTAAATTGACTGGTAAACTATTTCAAAGATGAAAAATGCTTCATAAACAACAGTGAGGAATATATCACTAGCAACAAAATAAAGTGTAACTTTTTGTTTGTGCACCTGAACCACATTCTCAGAGAGCAGAGATCATCACACCTGCATTTCTCCTGCGCTTAATGTATCCCACACATCGGTCTCCCTTACCACTTCTAGAAAGCACAGCTCTGCACAGTGAAAGCTTTGGGAGAAAGTTGTAAGAAACTTTATTCTAGCTCCTATTCTTATGAATCCTACTATAGAACTGCAAACCTGTCTGGAGGTTGTTCAGAGCTACACTGATGTGGTTGATGGTAGAATTTAGTCTCTATTGCATTGTTTGCAACATTGGGTGAAAACTATATCTTCTTTTCCGACATCTTTGTTGTTTTAGGACAACTTGCATATTTTTTCTCATATGTGTAAAATGAAATCCAGAGGATAACCACAGAATCCTCTAGTTGGAAAAGATCTTCAAGACCATCAAATCTAATTACTGACCTGACCTACTGAGACCCATCATTGAATCATGCTCCCCCAAATACCTCCATGGACAGGGTTTCACTCTGGCTTATTCCACATTTCATTTCAGTACTGGACTTTCTATTTTGCACTTGCACCAATTTGGCAAAATCTTTGTTACTTTCTACTTCTTGAATTCTCTTTGATCATGGTAGATCTCTCTGTTCATGCCGCATCGACCTGGAAAATCCAGGCTGCTTCTTCTCTGCTATTTCTGTATTCATGGTGAGATAAAAAGCTCAGTTTGTTAGTAATAAGTGAAGTGTTTATGGCTGGCTAAGCTGATATAAGCAAAGACTGTATTAGCTTTGATTGATGATCATTCTACAGCGCTGAATGCCATCAGTGCTTCTTTCCCATCTGAATTCTGACATTGTGCTCAGAGATATAGGTCATCTGTTGTGGAGAGTGGACTGAGAATGCCTCTTCTCAAATGTATAAAGATGTGGAAAGGAACAGCAGTGTGTGTGGTGGTGGGAATTAAATTTGTTACAGTTTGGAAAGGTTTAACCTTCAAGGAAATCAACATCTTCAGAAACATATCTTTCACGTATCTATTTCTAATTAATCACTGTTTTCAATCTAGTGAGTGTATTTAAGCAAAGAATCTTACCGTGTTATCCTACCTCCCTTGAGTTTTCAGTTAAGATGAAATTATATTTTTGGTATCTCTCTAATTGTCTGGTATACAGGACACAACACAGTCTAATCTAAAAGTAATTACTCTAACTCATGCTGAAAAATAAGGGAGATAGCTGAGCATTATACAACTCCTGGGAAAATGCAAGTGTGACCAGTTCTTCTGGAGCTGACATACAGTGAGGACAGTTCTTAGCAATATTTTCTTCCTTTATTTATATGCACACTATATCATGTTTTAAAAGTTGACATTTGAGATTTGTTTCTATCATCTCTCACATTTCAAATTGGTTTCCCCATCCTTCAGTTAAAAACTTACATTGTAATAACCTAGGAATAAGTCTGAAGGAGAGGAAATTTGTGTTGCAAGTTGTGTTTTTCAGCTCAGTCCTTTAATAGTCTGATACACCATAAATCTTTCGGTGTGACGGCTATAAATTTAGTAGACAATTTGACAGCTATGTTTGATTTTGCTTCTCTGAAACATTCTGGAGTAATAACAAGAATCCATTCAGGCAAGGGCAAGAATGTCTGGCCCCCTAATTTTCTCACTTCTGAGAAAGTACATTGTGTTTGTTAATGAATAACTCCAGAAAAATGAACAGTCTACAGGAATCTCTCAATTCTCTGACCCTTTAGCAAAACTCTTTCCCACTCCAATAGCAACAGTAAGATTTCACCTAAAGGGCTTGTGGTTTTAGTTCTTCTCTGTCGCAGAATATTCTCACATTCTAGCTGCTCTTTGTTCTGTTGAGATTTTAGGTGTTCTCAGTAACTTTGGCAAGGTTGGTGCTTTAGCCGGGTACAGCTTGGTCATGCAGTTATGTGTATATTCCACTAAGATAACTCACACAAAATGTGTTCCCTTAAGGCATGGAGAGATGGTCAGCCCTGGTGGTAAAATATTCCCTGAAGCCTCTTGAAATGCCATGACTGTAGTGAAACAAAAGTCAAGCTTCAGCAGTTTTTTTTCCCATCTGTAAGCACAAAGACATCTTGCACTCAGAAGCATTTTTGTAGCCATTAACGTCAATGTCCAGAGCCTTAGTCTGGCTCCAGATGAATTCAAAGCAAGCTGAATGGAAGCAACATCAGCTAGGGAGTTTATTTTATGTAAAATATAAACATGTTAACAGGAGAAAATACTGATTTGTTATGTTACAACCTTAATATCCAACATGAGATTTATCTTACAGTTCTGCAGGTAGTGCATGGTTTAATTACATGTACATGATTAAAAAGAGTAGATACTCTGTTACACACACACTGTGTATTGTCTGCTTTACAAGAAACTCAGTATTTTTATGTGTCCCAGTTGTATGCCTAATAGTTTTACTACCTCTTACCCTGTTTAAAAAAACTAGCACAATATTTGTAAGTAGTTTTACTACCATTGCACCTTTAGGACCAGTTAAATAGGGACTACATATTTACAGATATGCACATCCAAAGCCTCAGACAAACCAACTCTTTCTGTATTTCTGCCTCTGTTCTTTCTTCTTCCCTTCCTACATCCATATTCATGCAGTAGTGCTGACTTTACTCCCAAAGAGACATGGGCAGTGACAGAGCTCCTGTTAATGCTCTTTAATGAAACCACTGAAGCTGGAAAATCATCTCTAGGAAAAGCACTTGAATGTGTAATACAGCTGCCCTGGAGTTGCTTTTACAGTTAGAATGAGAGCTGTGAGAAGATGAGAAAATAACATTTTATTTGAACAGAATTCATCATGGGATGCTAGAATATGAACGCAGTGGCAAATAGAAAGCTGATGTTTGAGCATAGCCTCTTTTAGGAATGTATATGTACCTAAGGATTTGGAGGATAGGAGAGAGTGAATTATCTACTGTGGCAGGCAAGGTATTTTTTGAACTGCAAGGCATCTTCCCAAAGGGTTTGCTTCTGCCTTTTTGGAACCTCTGGGTGATGAGGTAGGCTTATCTAGAATGTGAAGCATCAACTTTATCTGGGTAAGATGGGGGTTAAGGTGCTAGATGCCAGTCCAGAACTAGAGCCCTACTACTCTGACAGAAAAATTTCTTAGTATTCAATAATCTTACATATAGTGAAGTTGCCACCTGTAACAGGCTTCATCGTATGCATTAGGCTGCCAAAATCACCACTGTGAATGGCACAGAAAAGCTAATTTATTATATACTGTGCAGTACTCCCAGCCCAGATAACCCAATGAAGTAGATTTATTAAGGAATTATAGCAACTCTGAGACCGTGAAATAAAGGGAATTATGTGCAGTCTTATATTAAATCCTTCAGGCAAAGCCAGCAAACAAACCTCCTAGGGGGTAAAGGATCATTAGTGTGTAAAAAGGTGCTGGTTTAGCCCAGCTGGTCCCATCAGGTGGGCACATACCTCCTGGTAGGTGTTATTTGACCTTGTAAGCAAAAGGGCTGTGCTAATCTAAATTGTTCTTGTGGCTGGGTTCAAGTAATCTCTTTGAAGTAATGCATGTTAGATGGAAAGAAATTCAAAGCATGTCTATTGAGGCTTGCCAAGGGACATTTAAATATTCAGTGCCATGTTAAATTGAGAAAAAGCACTGCAGAAACAGAAAATTCTGGGGCTTTCTATTGATCTAACAGAATGCTATGTCTAAAAACCTAGCAATTACCCTTGCCCCCAAAATTATGAAGTAACTTTCTGATATGGTTACCACCAGCACTGCTCCATAAGGAACGTCCAGTGTCTCTGATAGATGGAGTGCTATTTTTTTCTAACACCAGCACAAACTCTGCTTCTCATCTTCCCTTCATACGAAACCAAGTGGGGAGAGGAAATATTTGAAAAGATTTCTCTTCTTGCTTGTGCACACACAAAGGCCATAAATGAATGCAGCTCTTCAGATTGCTCATGTTAGAGATTGCACAGAGAGCAGATAAAATGGCAAAGAGCAATATGTGCGTTATCGGTTGAATACTGCTTTAACTGTCTGTCTAGTAAAAAAGATTTTTTACTGGAAGAAGTGGAGCTTCTCAAAATTATGATCATTGATAGCTGTAGCAGATGAAAGTATTGCAGTCAGTTCCAGACAGGCTAGCAGATAAGAGTGCAAACAAGACAGTGAAGCATGCAGTGTTATTGCATTCATCAGGTGTGTATTGCTATACAAGGTCAGAGGACAGGAAGGCAGTAAATACTGCATTCTTGTTACTTATGAACAAATATGTAATGAACAAATATGTAATCTGGGCTTCCAAAATTTCCACCCATCTAGAACTCTAAACATAGAGATGGAAATTGAATTGATATGATGGAACATAAGCAAAGGGTTCCAAAGCAAAAGAATACAAAACAAAAAGCCAATAGCAAAGTGATAAGCTAATTGGAATTTCACAAGATTGACACTGATGCTTAAAGTGCTTGGGTTGTTTACATGTAAAAACTCAAAGTACATAAAAATTAAAATAGAGAACTAATAATATTAACTGCTTAAATTATTATACAGATACATTAACGGAGTAACAAAAAAAGAAATAAATTAAAACAGGATTTGATAAAAAGTACTAACATGGAATGGAGCTAAAACTAGAACTTCTCAGTATTTCTAGTACACATTCAGCTACAAGATACTTCTCCAGCTCACCAGCCACAAGCAGCAAAAGAAAAAAGAAGACTAAACAAGAAGAAGGGTCTGCTGCTGAGAGGCATCACATCACAGGTTAATCAGCTCAGGTCCCACATGCATGATGCTATAACAGGTGGGTGAATGACATGTCACGTCTGAAGATGAAGGATCAGCACTTTAGGAACCACTGTGTAACACAGATTTCAGTTGCAGCTTTGATCTTTAATATCTTTACTCAGTCTAACATGAAGGAAATGCCTACTGCCTTATTTTCTTCACCCCAGCTGCTGAAGGAATAAGATCTTTAAGATGGTATCTGTTTCTCTGTGGTTGCTGTAGATTACTAATATAGAATTGGAGGGAGTCATTTCAGGACTGCAACAAGGTGTTCTGCTTCACTGATATGTTTCTCCATCACTCCTTATGCCTTCCTCTGCTGTGTCCCAGAAATAGAAATTACATAAACCCTGACAGCTTGCTCTGTGGAAAAGTTGAGGTCTGAGCTCATCCTCTAAGATAAGTGATTAATCCGCACTGCAGTGCTTCCTTGGGTTTGGTGGGAAAAAAATGGCATAGGATGCAACTCTTCTTCTAAGTAAGAACATGATAAGAAGTTTTCAAAGTTTAATAAATGGGCAGTACTTCTCAGCAGCAGCACGTGAAAGAGGGAGAGAAGTTCAGATGCCACTAGACCTAATGCACTCAAAACCAAATCCTAGGAAAGCAGCAATTTTAGGGAAGCACAGGGCACTGTTAGATAGGTACCAGCTTTTTATTTTCTGTCTGCTGGCTGAAAAGCTGTGATTGTCCTAGATATTTTACCGTTCTCCTATAAGGGACTGGACATCTGTGTGTAAGCGTGAGAGAACGGATTGAATTTTATTTAATCAAATAGAACACAGTAGATCATACTATTGTTCCTGCAAAGATCCTAATTCTGCAAAACTCATGCAAACGTTTTTAATTTGGCATAGATCAGAACTTCTCCCACCAGAAGCAAAAGTGTTCACACAGCTTTGATGGACAGCTTTTGCCAGAGTGAAGTTGAGACATTCAGCATGCTGTAGGTTGGATATCATTTATAGAATTATAACTGCAACTTTTTGGGATCAAAGGAAAATACCCCTTATTTTAGCTGTTACTAGCCTAAAGTGAGCATTCCATGATATTTTAGAGTTCATGTCAGAACAGTGATGGGGGACTGGTGTCTCATCAGTTCCATGATCTTTTATGAGATGAACGTTTCCAATGGTTTGTCATATGTCTTGTGCATTTCTTGTTAGTTATAGTAGAAGATTTGGGAACTTCATTTTTGAGCATGGGTTCCATACTTGGTAAAAAGCTAGTTCTATGAATTTTGTTCTCAATAACACATAGCAATTATCTGTATGTTTTACAACCTAGAGATATTTTGCAGCTGGAGAAAAGCAAAGAGCATCCTATAATTTATCATTTAAATATTACTTCATTTTCATAGAATCATAGAATTGCCAAGGTTGGAAAAGACCACTGAGATCATCCAGTCCAACCAATAATTAAAAATACTTTGTCAGATAAGTTAATTCAATTTTTTTTTTTTTTTTAAATATATCCTACAATTGAACCAATTTTAATGTTACTTCTATGCACAATGTACAAACACGAGCTGCATTAAGGATTTTTTTCTTCCTTGTTTGGAAACTGAAGAATGCCCTATGAATGTTCTGCAGTAAACTGTGAAGTACAGACCCTTGGACCAACATTGATGAATGCTGATCTGGAAACTGCCTTCATTCACAAGCAAGAAACACTCCTGTTTTGAAAGGCAATTAATTATTATATTTTTAGTATGGAAATTTGGAATGCACATAAATAAATCCATTAAAAAAAAAAGAAAAAAAGAAAAAAAAAGGACTGACATGTTTAGCTTTTCACTGGAAAAGGCGTCCTGGGCTTCATTGAGAGCTCAAGTCTCCTGTAGGTTGTCTGTCTTTTGTGTTACAGATAGAACATTTCATTTCATCATTGATACAAGAACAAGAATGGCATCGCAATTATGCTTATCTATAGGCTGCATAACAACCTTCATCCACATGAGTGATCTCTGCAGAGCTCTGCTATTCATGTACCCAAGGACCCTAAGGTTATTCTCTACACTTTTTTTTTTTTTTTTTTTGGACTGGTATAATGACATGATAAACCACCAAAAAAAAAAGTCTTATGAAAAGGTCACTTCTGTTTGTCCTTCAGTGTAAAGTGCTACATTTCATTGGTTTACAAAATGGCCGTAGATAAATCCATCTGTTCAGTCAATGTTGGTGTAGAAGCCAGTATTTCATTTTCCCCATTATTCAACAACAACAACAACAACAAATGTTTCACATTCACAGTAGATTGCAGTGAAAAGTATTTTTCTCTTTCCTGTGGAAAACTAGAATAGAAGATTAAGCTTTGCTTCAGAGGCAGTTTTCTGAAACATGTCTGCCACAAAATGACAAGCAGGCTTCTAAAGGAAAAGTAGCAAAAGCAACATTGTCTAATAAATACTGAACAAGAGTCAATAAAATGTAACAAGTAGAAATACATCTCATGAGATGACAAAGAGTCCTAGAAAATGCTGGAACCAGCTCTCTGTCGCCCTGAAGGCATCAGGAGGTTCTTTGCTGTTGCTCTAATTTGAACAGGTATTTGGGTGCTAAGGTTCAAGCACTGTACAACTGTCAAACCAAGCAAGAGAGATACCCAGGGCTACCTCTTCCTCATTCTGCTTTCCATCCCTTCTCATACCCTGCTGACACATTCTTTTACATTCCTTCTTTGCTGTATTCCAGTATGTGTGTTTGATAGTTTTATTAGCCAGTGTATTACTGTTACCAGCCCAATTCGCCCAGTAAAATCAGAAACAGCAGAAGTCTGTTCAAAATGCTGTCAAATACTCAAAAAAAAATTGTAGGATGGAGCCTGTTTTATGTATATAGTGTACCAACAGCACACCTGGAGCTGGACTGTGGAATTTCAGTCCTCATGGATACATTGCACATGAGCAGTGTTGTTATCTCTGCAAAATCAATGAAGTTAAGAACATGTTATATGGTTTTAGCAGAACAATAAGCTCAATCTCTATAAAAGTAATTTATCTCTGTGCTACATGTGTCATCTTGCTGATTTTATTCCAGTGCTCTGTAAGTTCTGAAATCTCACCTCATCTGTACTATCACATTGTCTTGGCATATAGTATTGCTTAGTTCCACTGTAATTTACATCCTTCTATGTGAATTTTAGGCCTAACATTATACACTGAAAGTTTTTAACAACCCCCAAAGCTTAAATGATTTTGGAAGATTACCTTTCTTTGCAGTTGAGAGTAACATGTAAAAAAAAATAAAAATAAGAAAAATACTCTATGACAATTCCAGTCATTGTGAAGCAGATTTTTTTCCCCCTTACATTTAAATTGGTTAAGAAAGTCAATACACTCCAAAATCATTTAGAAAGCTTAAAACAACTTTGGCCTAAATACAGTGAGCTGTTCCACATAAAATACTGCTCTAGCCAGATTTGGTTTAACAGTTGACATTCAATTCTTTTGGTGTTATTCCATATAAACTCTACTGGAATCTGACTGCAATTAACTTCTCAATCAGACTTAAAAACAACAAACTGCCCTCCCCTCCTGAAAGAAAGTTCTGGATGTCAAAAATGAACAGTTACGGTCAATACCACATAGGCCATTTAATGAGAGGCAGAATATATCATTTTTCAGCCATACAAGATGAGGTTTTTGTAGAATTCAATTCAGTGGGCCATCACCTTCTTTGCCTGCAGAGTTGTTGTGCGCAGCTGTCACAGTTTCCCAAGTCACTCTCTTGACTGGTAGAATAAAATATAACCAGACTCCGAATTTTTTGATATATCAGAGGTCAGTCCATAAAATTCTTCAATAGCTTGAGCATCTATTTTCTGTAAAATAAATAGAATCATTTAACGTACTCCTAAGTAAAAGAAATGCCAAGCATAGATTAGAAGGCTGTATAAAAACAGAGGACAAATTCATTTAAGTGCTTCAGAGCAGCAGTTAGCAAATTCCCTTTGCAGTTCAAGCAGTGAAATGTTAATTAATGTTCAGGTGCTAAATCCTACTGATCACTGTCATTGAAATCAAAAGGAATATTTGCCTTGGAGAGCCTAAAGGAATTAGGCTTTTTCAAATAGCACAGTGTTTGGAATGCAGTAGTAAACAAAAAGCACAAATGTGACCTCATGTTTCCGAAAAGCAACAGAAACCCTCTTCAATACATGCTTCATTCACAATGGTCCTGAAGTCCTACTTTACTCCAATGAATCTAAACCTGGGGAACTAGACTCAAGACCCCTGTTATGCCAGGTTCCACAGTGACATAAAGGGTTTGCTTGGGAACAAATTGCGCTATGTTTAGACAATCTGTAATAGCTGTGGACCACATGCCTCACTAATTTTCATCCAGACCATCCTAGACTGACCACAAAATTCAGATGCTCTTGTAACCTCCTTGTTTAAGAAATAAAACTCCTAACAACCCTAATTTTACCCGGTCCAATTTTGCCAAGTGAGATTGTGAAAGATTGCAAAATAGTTCCTGTATGTTTTAAGTTTTAATGAATTAACTTGATCTTATTATGTATAAAAAACATTCCAAATTAAACACTCTGAATCTGATATTAAAAATGTTTGATGTTGCTTTACAATAAAACAACTGTCTTTTACATTGACAGGGTAAGAACTATGCCATTAATCATTCTGTTTGCAATCTAACTTTCTAACAGAGCCTAGCAAAATGTCACGTTGCAAGCAAGCTGTGGCTTTGCAGACTAGTAATCTGTACCCAGATCTGGACCAGAACTTTAATTCCAAAGAAAGCACAAATGTTGTGCTCATGGGCTTCAGCATACTGACCTCTACAATGTCATCATCAAACAAGAGCCAAAATCCATGACTTTTCACAATAGTAATATAATGCCCACGATTCGGTCCACTGAAAAAGAAAATAAAGAAAAATCTCAAAACCCAATATAACACTAGAAAGTACTATTAGGTCCGTTTTGATAAGTAGCTCGTCTATATAAGAGCAGGTGAAATAATAGTTACATGATAAGAAGAATACAGTAAACCCATCTCTAGCAGTACAGTATATATGTTCTATTTTTTTCTGCCCCGTTGCAATGACCTAGTCAACTAAATTTGTAATGTATTGTTTTGATTTGTGTTATGACCGTCTGGAAATTGATCTATACAGTACTTAACAATTTCCTCATATGTACTTAACAATTTCCTCATATCTGGCATCAACTATGGCAAATATTTTTAAAACAACATGAAGTAATTTTAAGGGGAAATGTTTTGAAAATACGAGCCATGAATAGTAATTTATTTATGGTTTTTGAGATTAAGGGAGAACAAGACATTTCTCCAACCCCAAAGGTTTATCTGTTTGTTTCATGTCTAACGATGCTTCACTTCTGAGAAGCTTTAATAAAGCTATCATTTTCATTGTCCTGACAGGAACTGGCTGACCTGCTGCAGAGTCTACCTGCTAACAGCCCATGGCCCTCACAGAGTCCTGTCTCCAAGTTCTCCAAGTGATGAGGAAAGAGACAGCTTTCTTCTTCCTTTCGCATGATTTCAATCTGTTGACTTTTGGGTGCCTGAAGTGCTATTTTTCAAAGAGGTACAGATTACTATGAGGAAAGGTGGCTAAGAGCTTCTGGCCAAGATAAACGCAAGCTGGAGCAGCAGTACCGCTTATGTCCCCTCTTCCACTCTCCCTCTATTTTGTCAGGCATGCCTCACCCTGGAACCTGTAATAGTTTGAGATGATCGACGTGAGGGAGTCTTACCTTCCACAGTGAACGACAACAGCTACTAAGTCATACATCCGGTCTAAGTTGACAGCATCGCCAGACGTGTTGAAGAGACGTAATTCCAGAGGAAATACAACACGATAAGACAGCTTAGTATACCTGTGCAATTGCTCCATGTACTTGAATCTCTTGAGATGTAAGGCAAGAATCATTGGCAACTTTTTTACTCGCATCCTGTGACACCATAAGAATGCACATGGTAAAGACCTGTCCAGTTCAAAGCCACTCTTTCCTTAATGATTAAATGTTTGCATTACAAAAGGACCTTGTAATTAACAATAGTATACTAGCAGTAGCATCTACACTAACAAGTACAATAGCTTTGAATCTGTCTGCAAGTTCTCTGGGCCACACAGAGCATGTATATGGGGTGCAAGTTCTACAAACACAATAAATGTTAAAGAGAAAGTTTGTCAAAGTCCAGGAGTAACATATTGAAACCACCCTGCTCTTCACTTACCTTTTCTGTGCCTCTTGTTTACTGCAGCAGGTTTCACAGTAGTATTTCTGCTCACTACATAATGTCTCTGTGTTACTGAAGTCTCTGAAAGTAAATACAATTATCAGTTCTTCAAAGTTCTTAATGCTTTTGACCCAGTGCCACGCTTGGAATGTGGAACTGGAATCCTAAAAAGACACACGGGATGAAAGCTTATTACTGCTGAAATCCAGTTTTCTAAAACACCCGAAGAAACTGTACTGGAATTTGCAAGGGACTTACAGTACCTGGCTGTAGTGACAGCTTTGTATTAGGTGCTGAGACCCTCTATGCAATACAGGGAATCACAGAATGGTCTGGGTTGGAAGGGACCTCAAGGATCATGAATCTCCAACCCCCGTGCCAAAGGCAGGGCCACCAACCTCCACATTTAATACTAGGCTGACCAGGACCCCATCCAACCTGGCCTTCGTAGGGGAGGGAAGGACTCAGCTATCTCTAAATGGGACCTATATCCTCATCTCTTACATGTCAAGAGGCTGCCAAGATTTCAGTGTAGATGCTTAACCCATCCAGTGCCTTTTAAAATTATTTATAGAATGGAATATCTTCAAGCACACTTCTTTCATCCCCAGGTAATTAACATTTTATAGTGTTCTCCTGTAAGCTAAACTTGAATCATCTAATGCAGAAAAATAAATTGAACTCAGTCTTCTGCATCCCCTAACCTCTGAGCATCTATCCAGAAGTTATGTGGTTATATCTTCACGATGTCTAAAAAGGAAAGTGTCATCTGAGCTTTTGAAGAGAGGCAGAGTTGGCTTGATTGTGCTGTGCAGTTAGCCGAAAAGATTTGTCAGAAATCACAGTGTTGATAAGTTTTGGAACAGAACTTTAGGTGTCTAAAAATCTTAACAGGTAAAAAAAAAAACAGTTATTTGTTTTGTCAAGTCTAGCGTTACATTGCAACTAGGCAGGTGTTTTGAGAACCTTAAATGTAGGCACAAGCACCTATCTTCCACTTTAGACACAGTGGGTTTTTTGTGACTGTGCTTTAAATAGATGTATTCTATCATTCCAATACCCTGAGTTGGAAGGAACGTTGGGCATAGACATCTCTTGCTAAATCAGTTTGCCCAAAGCCCCATCCAACATAGCCTTGAGCACTTCCAGGGACGTGGCATCCATGGCACACAGCTACTTCTGTGGGCAAACTGCGTCACTGTATCACCATCCTCAAAGATAGTACTTTTTTTTTCAGTATCTAATCTAAAACAAACTACTCTCTTATCTGTCCTCTACCTTCCGCCTAAAAGGCTGTTACCGTGTCCTACTAAAGCAGTTGAGGCACAGTCACAGAACCTAGAGGCACTGCTTGTTTACTGACTCAGCACATTAATTTCTTTGTCTGTACCAAGAACAAAACAAGTAGCCTACACACAAGTAATAACTATTTCCTTGGGGGAAGAGATGTATGGAGGAAAATTAGATGGCATTCTTGTCCTTCAAAAGTGCAATTTCTGTTTCATCTATCAAGAATTCTCAGCACGGCACTCCTAAAACATGTTTCACACTTAAAAACAAGAACTACAGGCTTGAGAAACCTTTCTCTACAACAGCAGAATGAGTTGCAAGACATTTCTAACTCCCTCCTGTTCCATTAATGGGCCGATCTGCATTTGTTTATATGGTATTTTAACAGGAAAAAGGAATTTACTTTCTCTCTCAAAACATGGTAACTGACCCTCACTGACCCTCTACAGTCAATTTCTAGAAACTCTGCAGATTCTATACAGCAGTGCAGAAGATGCTTTCTACTGTTTATATGAGTAAATAGTACAATTTTTCTATTTTAATAGATGACAGAATTCTTAGTGGAACAAAACAGAACAAAAAGCATAGGCAGATTAGTTAGAAATTGGGATCAAAAAGCTTTGCAGATCCTAGAGGAAATAAAAATAACAGAAATGTACTTTGTTATTGCTAAACTTTTACTGCTTCAGGTCCAGCTGCCTGCTTTGTGGAGTTAAGGCTATGCCAAAGACTTACATTCTTCAGATTTCTTACAGAGACAGGATATTTTCAATCTGAAAAGCTACAAAAATAACTGAAAAGAACATTCATCTATATGGGGAAGAAATTCATTTTACTGAAACGTTGTATTGCACAGATTTTCTTTTATGTACCTTTTCAATGCAGTACTAATTTAAGCTGTAAAGATGCAGCAACTACCTTTGCAGTAGCCATTTCTTAGGACAGTTGTGTCCACATAGAAATCACTGCCATCTGACTCAGGGAGTGGTCCATGCCTTGTATGCTTTCTCTTTCTGTAACTCCATAGTTGATGTGAGATATCAGGTAACATTTCCTAGGCATTCCAGAACAACTGTTAACTAGTTTCAGTAGTTGTTCAACGTTGCCAGCAATTTTGGAGTTTGAATGAGTAATTTGGCCAATCGATAATCATTACTTTAGAGCAGTAATATTCTGTCTTAAACCTAGGTACCTGTCCATTGCACCGATGCCAAAACTCCATACATTTTATATCTCTCAGATTAACCATTCATGCAAATCTGAAAATTACGTAGATCTCTGAAGGATTTGTTTAATAATTAGGCATGAAATAAGAGCGGAACTGACTTAAAAACTTCTCATTATAATTTGATAAGATGTCTAGTAAGAAACTTACATGGCACAACAGAAGACTTCTGAAATCTTTTGCCCTCTAAGGACTCTAGTGCTCTACAAAGCACACACATGACTTTTAATATGCACGTATATCCTAATCAACAAAGCACTTGACTAAAAGCTTAAAGATAAGCACGCACAAATCTCTTTGAAACCAATTATTATTCTACAGCAATTCTTCAAGATGACAGTGCAATCAATTTTTCCCCAAGAGAGAAATTGTTTTTTCTCTTTCAAACACGTACATTGAAAACAAGAGAAAAGCAAAATCCATTAGTGTGTATTTTGTCACTAGAGGAAGAACCCAGTTTATAGTAATTTTCTGCTTAGGAAAAGCTCAAAACACAATCCTATTCCATTTCTCTTTTTTGCATCTAGTAGATTTGGAAAATATAACAAAATCAGATAGAAACATTCATCAGAGGGATGCATTCATTTACCTTAGACAGTGTGTAATTGATGTGTTCTGCTCCACATCAACAGAAAGGTCAAGAAAATCTTCATCTTTACTACTAACCTGTAGCAAAAAATATACACGTAAAGCAGATTTAGTAAAACATCATGCATCAAAATGCTGTATGTATCTATGGGCAAACGCTATAAGATGGAACAATTTCTCAAAATAAATTACACAAAGTATTTATTTCAATTGGTTTTTCTTTGTTGTTGTTTTTTGTTTGTTTGTTTTTTTACCTAGATCAGCATGACCATATTCATTCTGCCAATTAAGCAACCAGGCCAACCCAGTTTCCAACTTCTGTCTACTCCAATTATCCAAACCCACTGACCACAGACTGATGACTGCACTTTGCTATCCACTAAACAGGGAGCATCATCCTGTACATTAGGCTCTGGTTGGTGTAGTACATATGTTCTATTGCTACAAAATACAGCCCAGCTCCTTATTATGCTGGAATTTTATCTGTGTATAAATTGTGTAATCTCAGTTTACGCACTACATGATTCTTTCCACTATTAAGGATACAGTGAAAATAATTTCCATGCAGGCATCCATTGAGAAATGTCATATTCAAATGCTTTATATTTTTTCTCCAGTGAAAATTTAAAAGCTTGGCTTTGTGTCTCTTGTTGGCACACCTATATTTCCCCATGGAGTATTACTGTTGATGAATAATTTTAACAAGACTGAATGAGATGTTGGAGGAAAAAATGGCAAAGTGGTAATATTTTGTAAAATCACTGTGATTTCACCAGTGTGTTTTTTTTAGGTGGAAGAAGATGAGAAAAAGTCTGATAAAAGTATTTTTTTCTAAAAAATAGTCTTTCAAACATTTTCAGAGTGATAGATCCTGGCTTTGCTTGAAAATGACTTTTCACCTAAAATGTTTAATCTTGAAGGAGATTGAATGATATATGTTTACATATATTTATCTTCTACAACAGATAATTATTGTACTTCAGCTGAGTCAAAACATTTTTCTCCAGAATTCTTTTCATGGAAAATCATGGAATTTCAATATTTCTTTGCAGACCGGAAATATGATTTTTAAAATGCCACTCATGTATCCTATAGGTCATCTCGTTAATGGTCCTTCGTCTTTTGTATCAGCTTTGAGATTCAAAATAAAGAAAATCTTCAATATATATATTAATATATCATATATCAATGATATATGATATATATATATCATATAAATATATATCATATCAATATATAAGATATCAATATTCATAATAGGTGTAGGTTAGCAACTCCCTGAGGTAGTTGGGAACTCTGAGGTCAAACTTCTCCAAAATTCAGAGATGTTCTAAACTCCGGTCACATTTGGAACCTCTCTCCAATAAACGTTAATGAGGACTCTCTCAGGAATGGTAGACAAACAGATCTGTAAAAGGTGACCCCATTTTGAGTCATCTCAGATCATAAAGAACACCACATCTTACTCAGCATCTTAATAAATGGTTTTGTAAATTAAATGAAAATTAGGACAGGGGAACCAATTAAATCCCAAAATCTAGTGATTTTCTGCTCATCCATTAACTAGTTTTTAAGGCCTTGAACACCTAGAAAAACCAATGTGGTTGTTTTTCGGATGAGATCAACTAAGTCAGTAGCAGAATTACTACAAATGAATTTAGTCATATTTGTAACAACCAATTCTGATTGTAAATGTTGCACAAATACTCCATATCTTGCTTTCTGTGAATGCATTTCTTTAGAATAACTTAATCTGACAGGATTGCAAAGTTCAAATCCAGAATTTCAGCAAGGGGTTCCATCTGCTGTTCTGACTCCGGACACTCATGCTCAAATTTCTATGCTCAAACTCATGCAGGCCTGTGGGTCTTGAAATTACGTACTGCTCTGAGCTCATCTTCATATTATATCATCCTATAAACATGGTGAATGCAATCCAAATCAACCTTGAACTCAGAGGAACACCTTTAGCAGGATGAATTTTGATATTACCAAGGATGTACAGAGGCATAAAGTACATTTAAATAAAATGAACAGCAGTTCTTCAAGCAAAAATCCTCTCTGAGATATGATTCTATCCAAAGAGCACAGGAAACCACAAAACTGGCAGCAATCAACTGCAGTGTAAACAGATGTATAGAATTCAAAAATAGAGCAACAAAACCTCAGAGAACATTGTGTCTCTGCTGCAGGAAGTAGAGTTCTGTCAGGCACACAGCGTATCAAGAGGAAGGTTACATACTTGGAAAAGTCTTTGGCAAATACAGCATTTCATCTGAATATCACTAAGCAGTTAGGAACCCTGATATTGACTTCAGCACATAACATATTACTCAAACGGGGAGATGAGTCCAATCAAGCTAGAATAATACAATTATAACTAGAGGTCACTGGAAACACAGATTCAGACTGCCCTCTTTGTGCGAATAACTACTGGAATCTGCACGATTCCTCACGCACGATACATTCCCATTTTAGCAAAGTGTTACCTTTTAATCCACTTTATTTTCCAAAGATTTCAAGGTACAGTAATAAAAAAAAAATATATAAACAACTGTAGAATTATACTGTACAGAGCACCATATTTCTGCATTCACAGGAAGCTGCAGTGCCTTTCTACAGCAGCAGCACATAGTGCTGTTTTTTCCGTACAGCTTGATCACTTTGAATTACATACTGTGTGTTGTGAGGTTTTGCTCTTACTCGGGGACACGTCTTGACTTCATTACAATTTGACTGAGCAAACTTAAGATTCCACTTTTTTATCTTGCTATTACTATGTGAGCTGTCATAATTGAAATATACTGAAGAATTAATTTTCAGTTTCTACCTCTCGCATTTTCTCTTTAACAGTCTTGTTCCAGATTCGGTTCACCCCATTTCTCAAGTTGATTGTCACTTTATCACTCTGTCCTGTCCCTGAGCACGAGCTCCCAAGAAGTCTTTTACTTGGAGTACAGTTATCATTAAAGAATATCAGAATATGTTCTTCTAGACTTTTATCTCACCTAAATTCGGCTGCCTACAGTTAGACCTGTGAGTAATCTAAAGCTGTGTTTTCTATAGACAAGCTCCAAAGTAGCAATATTGGATTGAGTCGGAAACATCATTCTTAGGAGAGATCAGTTTGTCGGCCCAATTCACAACACTGCTGCACAAACCATTGCAACAACTTAGTGCAAGGACTGGAATGAGAACAAGCCGTACTGTGTAGATGGAATACCTGATACTGCTCAGACTTCCATCTCACAGAACAAGCTGGAGACAGATGGAGAGAGATTCGTGAAGAAGGTCCTTTGCAAACTCTATCAGCTATAGAAAGTGCTGAGAAAACTAGTTCATCCTTGACACAAAGCAAAAGTTAGGTAAGATTTGCAAACTATGCTGTGCTTTACTGAGACTTCAAATAAAGAGACTTCCACCATTCTTTTAAGAATATTTCAGAAGACAAAAGAACACGTATGATTTGTTAATAACAAATCCTTTGGCAGTCACATTCTTCGACATAAATTAATGCAAATCCATCTTATCTTTCCTCTGGTTCTTGGAATAAAAATGCAAATACCTTCTCCTGAAATTACAGTAATAGAGAAGGATAGCAAGGGTTCTAAGTGTAGAGGTACATGCTATGACAGCCAGACTTGGCAAAGGCTAGCCAAGAAACACCTAGAAAAATAAATTTTTAGAAAAGAATATACTCACTTCAAGAAGTAAAGTCTACAGGAATATCCACAATTCTCAGATGTCTGAAAAGATTCATATGTTTATACATATAAAATGTATCTATCTATTAAAGGGCAACAACCAAAAAAAAAAAAAAAAATCTATCCCAATGCTTACGGTTTCACAGTTCAAACATCTAGTTTCGTTAGTCAGTGTTCCCTGAAAAATCTCATGCACCCAGGTGAGTTCTTGCTTATTGTTCTCTTCAGCTTCGTTCATGTTGCCATTTTTCAATTTCCCATTTTGCTTTTCCTGTTTCTTCTCCTCCTGTAAAATGTCGGCGATTGTATTCAGCAAGTAATTCAAAAACTCATGTGCATCCTGCTGCATGTAGTTGTCAAATAGATCTGTGAAGAAGAGAGTCAAGATTTCTAAAGCTGAGTATATCATTTATTTCAAGAAATCAAACTAAAGTCATTGTTTTCCAAAGACATGTATTGGTCCTTGCTCAGCAAACTACTTAAAATCATGCCAAAGAAAAGTACACTGGCTTTCAGAGAAGCTACCTTGAGGGAAGACTTCAACTCACATAACTTTAGCGTGTCTAAAAGAGTAGGGTTGTATTTGGAATTAGCTGTGTAGGCTTCTACTACAGTCTGTGAAGAAAGCAAGAGGGTGTTCCTCAGTGCAGCCAACTATCTGTGCCCACTGTACAAGAAAACTGGTGACTACAGAAGGAAATTACAATAATTGCTTACACCCATTGCTTAACATCAGATTGATTCCCACCCATACATTCCACATCACTGAGTTTGGACAGTACAAACCTTGGCTGAGAAAAACAAAGATGCTGGATGCAAACATAATAATAATAATAATAACAACCACAACAACAATAGCAACATCATCTAACAAAGCTTATTTTTCCACACACAAGATGAGCACAGACTTCTCTTTCATATAAAATGCTTTCCGGAGCAGAGACTACCTCAGTGGTGATGAAAAACAGGCTTCTTCCCTAGTGAAGGCTTAACTTACCCAAAACATTAAAGAAAAATAATTTGCGTTCCCAAGAAATGTGTGATTTTATCCCTCTGCTCCTGGAAAAAGCCCACATAGATTTCTTCAAAAATATTGTACAGTCAATAGCTTTGCAGCAGCTAGCCTGAACACAGAAGCACATTAATATATTCCAAATCCGTCCCTAATTTGAAAAAGTTGAAAACATAAGACCAGGTCCCAAAAGGTGATCCCAGCAGTGTAGAGGCATTTATCACTGAGATGACTTGGAGCTGACTTTGTCACTGTTTACAATGCCTGCTTTGCAATGGACAGTCTGCCCATTTACATGCTGTCACCAGGAGGCAATTTCTCCCAGGTGTTAACTCACAATTCTTTCTTCTCTTCATTCAAAGCTCCCTTGTTTCCAAGTACAACACCCACACTGATACGAATCCAGGCTGAAAAGGAACTGTATGGCAGGCTTCCTTATTTCAAGACATTGCCCCCATCCCTTGGGAAGAAACACTAAAAGACCAGGCATATGCTGTTGCCAGTGTGGTGCTCAAAAAGGGCCTGATGCTTCTCAGTGTCAGACTGCACCCACTGCTCCTAAGAACAGCAGCAGTGGTTGACATGCAGTCCACTGAATAACTCCAAAACACAGTTTCCTGCCCTCCAAGGTATTTTGGGCTTGTAATGCCTGTAGCCCTAATAGGCCACACTGCTTTAGTACTGCCAGCTGCCCACAGCATTTCTCTCTGCCATGCTACATTAAAAGTAAGAAAAAACCTGAGGCAGAATGCCACCTTCTCCCCAGCTCTAACTCACTGCTCAGTGTGGTCTGTCATACCATGCACTGAATCATCACCTCTGAGTACTCAGGAAATCTGGCATAGCAATTTCAAGCATAAGACTGCATAACAGATACTATAATATTAGTATCTAAAACCAAAAAATGCTAAAAGTCATTTACAGACTTAACCTGAACATCTGACTAATATGACCACATTGCTCAATGTTTAGAGTTCCCTGATCAGCTTACAGATATCTAAGAGAATTCCAGTTTCATACTTACCATTCTCTTTTCGCAACCTTGATATGAACTTCTTTGGCGGAATAACTCCAACTTTCTTCTTCTGAGTAGCAATACTGTGGAAAAGATCTGCCAGGCAAGTCAAGAGATTTTCCTTCTTTTTCTGTTGGGCCTTGTATGATAAAACATTTTCCCGAAATGGACGGCAAAAGTACAGTGCCTGCAGCACGGAGTTACAGTAGCAGGTGTTCCCAAACTGCCATGTAAAAGCAAAAACAATCTTAATCTCTGTGTATCACAAGAAACTACTCAACATCTGTCTTCTGTGACACAGCCATTTTGCCAGGCAGCTGCTGTAGGAATATATTTATATAACTTTTATACAACTCCATCACTTTCTACAAAAATTAAAGAGACTGTCCCTCATATTTTATAGGTAAAATTGACTTTATCAATTTAAGCTCTAACCACTGGAAACGTCCATAGAACACTAAACTGTTTTCTCTGGGGAGTATGAAGTTATCTTCAAAACATTTTAAACAATTCTGCAGCCCATTGTGCCTAAAACTGGAACATGCACAGCACTTTTTAAAAACAAGGCAATCGTGCCTTAGAGCAGCATTGAGATGAAAAAAATAAGTAAAACTCATAAAAACCATAGTTCTATATAGGACTTGTCCATTGAAAATGGTACTTACATTGACCAATCCAAAGTAGTGCTCATTGATGGGAAACTGCTCTGGGCCAATGTCTTTTTCCAGAGCAGAGGCATTGGTGCCCTAAGGAAAGAAGGAAGAATTAATGTAAACTATTAAAATTCTAAAATAAAGTCATGGACATTAAGATAGAAATGCACTTTTTCCTTTCAGTTACAATTAGCCAAGCTAACTCTGCTCTTCTAATGGCCAAGCACAACAGTCAACCGAGCCAACACAAATATTTGCAGTTGTAGGTAGTGAAGCTAGCCTGACCTGGGTGCTCTGATGATGGCTGACTTGAAGTGAACAGGTCACAACAACAGTGGTTCTCCCCCCACACGCCTCTCCCTTATTTCATACTTCATACTTAAGCAGCTGGATCCCATTATGTTCTTGTTTCATAAAGATACTTGACCTCTAGATGTTGAGCAGGTTTTCTAAGCATTACTGAAACTCTTCTGCATCCCTTCTAATTTGTCAGAGGCCTTTGATAAAACCTGAGATCCAGAACAGCTCCTTGTTCTAATAAGAGCAGCACAGAAGTTAAAAGTAAGCATAATACGTGTGGTACTTTGTTCTAATGTTGAAAGGTGCATAAGTCCAAGCACTGCCTTGCTTCTTGGTCAGTGCCTCAAATTATGTTCAGCTGTGTCTTCATTTCAACAGTAAAGTCGCTTTCACAGCTAAAAGTACACTCACTACTTCTTTGTGCATTACCTGTAGCTTGACTGTATGAAAATGCTTATTTTTAACAAGCTTAGATCACTGAGCTAACAGGCCTCATTGCTGCCAGTGCTGTCACTCCTTGCTACTGTGTAAACGTACAGATCAGTCTGGAGAGGAGGAGGCTGAGGGAAGACATCATTGCTCTCTTCCAGTACCTGCAAGGTGCTTACAGTGAGAGCAGGGTTGGTCTCTTCTCACTGGTGACAGGTGACAGGACAAGGGGAAATGGCCTTAAGTTGCACCAAGATAAGTTTAGGTTGGATATCAGGAAAAACTTAGTTACAGAAAAAGTTGTTAAGCACTGGAATTGGCTCCACAGGGAGGTGGTTGAGTTACCATCCCTGGATGTGTTCAAAAACCATTTGGATGTGATGCTCAGGGACATAATTTAGCAGAGGGTTGTTAGAGTTAGGGTAGTATGGTTAAGTTGAGGTTGGACTTGATGATCTTTAATGTCTTTTTCAACCTGAGCAATTTTACGATCTCCGAAGGACATCAGTAAAAATGCTGTACTTGGAGAAGTATTCTCTATGTAAAGTTATTCAAGATCTATTGGTTAGCCAGTTCTCAATCTGTCTGATAATTGTCTTACTGACATCAGAGAGTCATTTTCTTACTGAATTTAATCTGCAGTATGCAGTATTAATACACTTTGTAGTTTCTGTCACATAAGAATGGCACAGTTGGCTGACTTTCATTACAACATATAAACTGCCACCAAAAAGATGCTAACATGTAAAACTTCATTATCCTTTTGCTCTTTACCAGCTGCCTCCCACACTTATATTTGTATTCTGTTTGGTTTTTTTTTTCTGAGATTGACATCAGGTTGCATTTACACAAGTCCATGCCGACTCTATTCAAATAGAGTAAAAAAAAAAAAAAATTTACACGCAGCATTTCTTCCTAGTGCTCTGAAATGACCTGTGTTCCTGAGGTTTGTTCAATATTGGAGAGCTCATCAGTTAAAATTTTTAAATTTAGTGTTAATCAGATTCAGTAATTCTGGTTTTTCTTCTCAACATCCGACTTTTATTTCCTTCCTCCACCTAATATCAACATTGCTTGCTCTATTAGATTATTTTTTCATGTCAGTCCATCAAAAGAAGATGATTTTACTCGACGGAAATGGTGTGAAACCCGGCACTGGTGCTCTTTAACAACCTATAAGCCTTGAAAGTAAAGAAGCTCCTTCAAGTTGGCAGCTTCCAGAAAAGGTCCAAAGCTTCTGTGTTTCATAAACCCTTACCAAATCTCTTTCCAGTCTCTTCCTTTCTCTTACAAGCACAGAGATTATTTCTTAGACCAGATGTGGAGGATTTCCCTTTGAGACTAGGTAATTCATTTGCACAAGGCTCCATGAAAAGATTAAGAAATATGTTGTATGCCCTTGGAGGGCTCTACTAAGCCTCAGTGAAAAACTCAGAGAAGAAAGGATCAGTACAAAGCCATTGCTGGCTGTGTTTCAACTGATATGACAGTGTGATAATTACGTAAGTTCTATATGAGGATCAGGTTTTTTTGCTTGGAGAAGCAGCCTTGCCAAAAATGCTACATTCAGCAAAGCATCTGAGTTCCCATGAGGGAGGAAAATGATAGGCAGTTGCCTATCTGATACTAACAGCAAAGCAAACAGCTGCTGGTTAAATCAACACCTTGGCTTATAGAAGACAATTCAAATACAGAAGATCAATGCAACTTCTGAAGAAAACCATCCTCATACAGACTTCACAGCAGAGCATTCAAACCAATGCATAGGTTTTCTTCAATTATACATTCAGCATTCAAATTAACTTCTCTAAATTAAGACTGAAATTGGATGTGGGTTGGTTTTGTTTTTGTTTTTTCATTTCTGCAGGAAGATTTTTCCATGCTGGAAAAAATTCTCCCTCTAGAACTTGCAGGAAATAATGCCTCTCAAAAGTGACCTCCCACTCTTTTACAGAACGTGCGTTAGTGTATACATATAGTGTATATGTTAGCAGAATATAAGTGCTTGGCTAACTAATTGCTCCTCTGTTACCTCTTTTTCCCCAGGCCCAGGTTGTTTACTTCAGAGGATGCCAGATGGTTCTGACAGATCTTTTTCAACATTTAAATTATCTTGAACACACTGAGAGAAACAGCAAGACCTAGGATTTGCCAAATAATTATCACTGGAAAACAAACAAATCCATGATGCGCACTAACTTATCTTCATGCAAAATCTATACACCCATGCTATGGAGTTTTCAACAGCTCATCATAGATCTGTTCAATGGATGTTACACGTTTGACATACAAAAGCTCTTCAAAAGCAATTGATATGACACGAGGAATGGTTGGAAATATTCTAACCCAAATAAACCACAAACTGTACATCCAAACCAGGCTAAAGCTAGAAAAAGTCTTATTAGAGATGTGTTAAATGTGTGTGTGTGTTGTTCACCTACAGCAGTGTTCAACCATGACTACTTACATTGGGTTTTAAGCATGATTATCCTTGTCCCCAGGCACAGAAATCACTTTGGTCACTTTTACAAGTGAACAATTACTCAAACACTAAAGGGTTGGTATCAAATGGATGCGACCAGGCTCTTCTGCTGTTGCTCAGTGACTGGACAATAGGCAGTGGGCACAAAGTGGAACACAGAAAGTTCCACGAGAACATGAGGAAAATATTTACTTTTACAGGACCAGATTGCCCAGAATGGTTATCCTTCTAATGAATATTCCTCTAATGGAGTATCCTTCTCTGAAGATATTCAAAACCCACCTGAATGCTTTTCTGTGTGATCTGCTACAGGGGGTTGGACTGGATGATCTCCAGAGCTCCCTTCCAACCCCTGTGACTCTGTGATAATATTTTCAAAAGTTTAATTTGTACCTATCATCATATGAAAGTTTTTTAAGTTAAATAAAAACAAACAAACAAAACCTCCTGTTCCTTTGGACTTAAGAATAAATACAAAAGAACAGTGTAGAGAAAAGAAAACAAAAAGAAAACAATGAAAAAACCCACATTGCATTAGGTCATTAAGTCATACAAAGCAAAATAACCGAATAAAATTGTTCTATGGAGGATGAGAAATGAAACAGTGCCAAAACGAAAGATGCTGCTAACACAGTACAGCAAATCAAACTTACTTTTGCATTCTGACAGAGCTATAAATATGTCACTAAATATCTAGGAATAATATGTGCTTAATTTAAAGGAAAAGAGTGCAGTAAAGAAATTGGAAACCTTCTTAAGTCAACTGTGGAAAACCTATTGCATAGCTATTTTCTCAATGAACAGAAACACAATATGAATTACCATCAAACTAGAAAACACAAAGTAAGAAACAATAAATATTTTGTTCACAAGAAAATCTAAGCAAAAGAAGACAAAAGTTGAATAGCGAAAACAGATATTTAACAAATACATAAAGAAAAATAGATCAACAAAAGATGGCAAAGAAGGGCTTCAGATCACATACGCAGCTGCAAACTAGATATTCTTTTAGTATTCGAGTGAAGTGAAAAGCTGTGTGCTAGAAATAGTGTTGTTTCCGGGAGGAAGAAACTGAAAACTTAAACAAAGGGTGATGCTGGAACTGGTAGAAGAGAAATTGGAACAAAATAGATATGGCTTTAGGGCCAGGCAGCCTGAGTTTCACAGTTTTGGAAGGTATAGTGTATGGAATGGGAGGGAAAAGAAAGGTAAAGAGAGATGTAGAAGCCCCCTGACCAGCAAATGGCTGTAACAAATAACTGGAAAGAGAGCAAGTAATGGTAAAGAAAATCCAAACTTGTTTTCCAGAAGCAACACCAATAGAGTAAGAGAAGAGTGAGGGAGATCATACTGGGCAGTATTTACACAATGGTCCTCAACAGATATATCACGTACACTCACCATAGGACCTTGACTTCCCTTAGGGTCAACCTTGACTTCCAAAGAGAAATTGGAATACCAGAACACACCTCCTTCAAAATTCACATATATGAAATGTCAAAAATGAAACATTTTTGTACTTTCTGAAGTAACAAAAAATTGTTTAATTTAGCCAGATTAGCATCTTTTTTTCTGGCAAATAAATGTTTTATTGTTCCACCAGAACAGCTATTTTAAGTTCTTGTTACCAAGAGATAAAAGAGGAAATACAAGGTGCCATGAAAAACAGAGGGGATCATAATAAATAGCAAGAGGATACTGACAGACCTAAAAATGAGTATGTGATCATACTTTTTGGAAGAAGATGATTTAAAATAATAATTTCACATATTTTCCTTAGAGTTTTCTGACCACAACAACAAATTATACAAGCTTCAGATGTCTGACTCTTTTTTTTTCCCCCCACTGGATGCACTGAACCGTCTCCAAACATGGATGTACACATTATATACACCATCAATAACTTCAGCTCTTTCATTGCATTGTTGCCAAGAAACAGGAAAAAAAAAGCCTTGAAGCCTAAAATCCTGAATCACTTGGCTATTCTGTCCAAGATTTTTAAGGTACTCTGCCTTATACACCTTAAAAGACAAGTATGGGATGCAAGGTTCTAGTGAAGACCTACAAGCTCCATATTTAAATATTTAAATCCAAAAGTAATTTTGTTTTTAAGTATTGACCTTCAAAGTTTCCATAATTAGGCAACATTTAACAAACTGCAGTTCAGTATTCTTTTACAAATCCATCTCCATTCTTAGTTTATTTGTTCTTGGATTAGTGGCACTTGGTCTTTTTCCTGGCACAAATAGCAATATTTTTTTTCCCTCTCCCATTTACTCTTCAGAACAAATAAACCCAGTATGGCCTCAGAAATGAGAAAGAAACTGAGGTTTGCTCACAGCCTGTAATTTCCTCAACAGCACTTTTGTGTGGGCCACAGTGATGACACTCATCGTATCTCAGTGCGCTTTTAAGGTAAGGCTTCTTCTAGACTTCATCACAGCTGCCCCAGCTGGAGTACTCTTTGTTAACATGGAGGACAGAAGATTAAATATCTTCATTAAATCTCATTATAGCATGAATTACGAAGGCTGCAGATATACTGGAGGACAGGCTTAGAATTCAAAATGATTTTTTGACTCGTTAGAGAAATGCTCTGAAAATGGTTGAAATTCATCTAAGGCAAGTACAACATTTTGTACAGGAAGAAATGAATCACCTGCATATATGCAGAATGAGAGAGAGCTAAGCTAATTGTTCCTGAAAACAAACAAACAGCACTGTCTAGAGACTCTAGCGTATTATTCAGATGAATAAATTAATGATGCTGCACTTTTTAAAAAAGACAACACCAAGAAATTCTTACAGACAGAGGCCTAAAAAGTTCTTAAAATGACTTTCCAGTTTAATTTGTCACCAGGAAGACTTCACACAGGACCTTGTGGCCAGGTTTGGGTGCAAGGCTTCAAGAAATACAAACACAGCTGGAGAGAGTCCAAAGGAAGGAAATAAAAACAAAAAAAACCTAGAGGAAAATGACTTGTAAAAAGGGCTGAACGGGGTCATGTATAAGATAGAAAAGACTGAGATAGCACATGAGAATACTTTAAAGCATATAACATTTATTACAGAAGGGAATCAGTCTGTTCTTGGTCTCAAGAGTGGACAGGAGGAGAAGTGGGAAGCTCAAATTATGGTATATTCAGATAAGACATTAGGGAGTGTTCTAGCCATAAGGACACTGAATCATTGGGATGGATTGCCTAGAGATGTGAAATAGTCACTGTCACCACAAGTCTTCAGGTTAGACAGACATAGGTCAGAAACAATACAGGTTTATCACATGAAATTTCAATGAATGGTCAGGGATGTTGTGGTTTTATGGCAGTTCAGAAGCACATATTATTAAGTGATCAGTAGTGAAATCAAATGAAATAATCAGAGCAATATCCAGAATTCAAGCTGGCTTGAAAACATCAGCACAGCACCCTTCTCTGCAAAGTCTAAGCATGTCCAAGAGAAGGCTTATAACAGAGCTTTGTTATAACAGACACAAGGCTCTCCAGAAGTACTCATACACTGTGGAGTTGGGTGTACACAAATGTACAGAAGAGTATTTAGCAAACAGCCAACCAAGGACGGATTCACGAGGCAGAGGAGATTTTGCTGACTGCTTCTCTAATTGGCCATAATTTATAATCCATAGACTGGTGTCTTTTCAAGCCCACCAGAATCTCACCTCCCAAGTGTTACTTACCTGCCACATATACTTCATCAGAGCCCAGATTTGCTTTTTAATCCATCTTTTCCACAATTCAGACTCACTCAGCCTTACTGAACTGTAACTAAGAGGTTCCTTTTCTAAAGTATTTAGCATAACCACTGCTTTGCTCTTAATTCAGCAACTAGAAGCCAATGACTATATGCAACAAAAATAAAATATTACAAGGTAAAACATGAATTGTTATGAATTGTCCTAGTGTGCTTATAATTTTCTAAATAACTGGGAAGTATTTGATGACCACTTTTGTCATAAAAGCAGTATGCACGCAAGGCAGTCTCTGTCACTATATTAGGACATTTCTCACCACCGTATATCCTCTAATACTACAAGTATCTTTCCTGGAATTCTGATGAAAAGAACACTTTCTGTTTGTCATTCTAGTGCTCGTTTGCCAGCCATACTCTCAAGTTTTTCTTTACTTCATAAAGATGCTACAGTAATTAAACTTCAAATTCCCTATATTTGTCATCTTTCTTTTCTGATTTCCTGTAGGTCATGCTGAAACGCCACACTCTTCTAAAATTGTATTGCTTGAACTGCCTATATTAATATTTTCAGATGTAGCAGTTTATTTTTCTTTATCAAACCACAGCATTTTTAAAAAGAATACCTATATAACATTTACTGAGAGCAACTGTGAGGTATTCTAAAAGATATTTTGTGTCAGAAGCCATCCGAGTGTGTTCAAAACGTACTGCTCATCAATTTGGCAGGGCATGCTGAAGTGCAGATCAGATTATTTGAAATACTCTTATGAAATTATGAAAGGGGAAACTAATATCTCTTTTCGGCAGAACTCTGAAAGGTATTTAGGAAAACATGGCCCACAGATCTTGCTAGCCATCTTTGCAAAAATATGTCAATACATTCTGAAATGGTTAGATGCTGTTTGCTGCATATAACAGTAATATTGCCCAGGCCACGGCTGCTGCATGAACTCAAGGCTGCATCAAAATCTCATAAACACAGAAATATACTGCAGGGGTTTTCAGTGAGCAGCAATCTTGAAATGATAGCATGCCTCTTTGCCTTTGAACCAGTATTCTGTATTGAGTTGTTTGGAATGTCTCACAAAAACGATACCAATGAGGATTACAACATACTATGGTCTAAAAACACACCTCTAGTTCATGTCTAGAAATTACAAGGCTGACATGGCACAGAGTGCTGATATTCCTTCTAAGAGTTTGCTCAACTTATCTCATGCTTCTTCACTTCTACTGCATCTGCCCGACCCAAAAGCTGGTAATTGCCCATTGCAGACCTCCTGATGTGGCCAGCCAATATACAGACCTCGTAGATGACTTTCCAGCATCTGCAAGGCAGTAAGAGGAGCTTTTTGGGAGCTGGATCTCCATCTCATCGAGTGGCCACTATGCCCACACAGGAGTGTCACCAATTCCTTCAGGTAGAGGGGCATTCATCACCCTCTAGCCTCAGCAAAAGACTTGGCTTTGTTAACCAAGTCAGTGAATAACTAATGCTATTGTAATTATAACCTGGGGTAGGGTGGGGGGAGAGGCAAACTGGGAAAAGACAACGAAGTAATTTTAAGTTATGCATTGAAATATATGCAACAAATACATATGTCAAGTGGAAGGGGTAAACCTGTTTTTCTCACTGTGTTCCTACTGTGTTTCCCTCAGCATATGGGAGTTAATCCAGCAAATCTACAGTACTGAATCTCCTTTGCAAGCAAGTTAAAAACTGTCCCTGGCTTGCTTTGCTTCACTATACTTGTTTTGCCTATTTCTTAGCCACAGACTGTGAGTGGCTCAGTTCTTCAATACTGAAGGAACAAGATTGGGTAATATAGGTCTTTGATAGATTTCTACACATGCCTTCTGTCAATCTAGAACAGCAAAAATAGTTTATACAAACAAAAAGTTTGCTCATGTAACTCTAACCTTCCTAAGTCCCATTCTTATGGAGAGAGGTCCCAGCTCCTCTTACAGTTCACCACTTTATCTGGACAGGATCATCTTCAGAGGAGCCATAATGGAGTGTTACTGGTACTTTCAATAGTTTATGTTTAGCTTAAAGACCTAGATTCCTGAATCCCAGCTTTTATATCCTAAAATAAATTAATAATCCTATGGGTTACACACAGAAGAATGAATATGACCAGCGTAACACAACATATCTAAAAACCACATATATATAACCTAAGGAACACACAGCTTTCAAGCATCATTACTGTCAAACCAACTTCACCCTCTGTCTTAGCACTGATACGAGTCAGAATTGTCTTGAACTATGAGCTCTTGTGTGAGACTTTAATTCTTCCATTTCTGACATGCCACTTTCACAAGATCTAATGGCAGCAGCTGAGCAGCACATTTTTAGAATAAACCCAGCAGCTTTGCTCTGTCTATGCAGGTTTTGGGAGAAGCCGGCTGTATGCAAGCACATGCCTGAAGCACACGAGAGAAATCATGGAGCTCCTAGAACTTTAAGCCAATGCTAAAGCCTTACAACCATCTTACAGCCTCCAGCTCCCCTTCATGCAGTGCTTGTTGCAGCACCCCTGACCCACAGGACTGGAAGGTATTAAGAGCAGTGGAAAGCTGCCATTGCCACAGAAGGGAGCAGCTCACAGCCCGCGCTCCCTCCCCAGCTTTGCTGACCCACAGGAGCCGGATCTCTGGGCTGTGCCTGCTGCCTTACCCCGGAGGCAGGCTCCGTTCTCCAGGGCAGCTGAATGGTATGTGTGGCATTGCCAGCACAAGGCATGCTGGGACACCACATGGAGGGAAGTTGGCAACTGTGTGGAGCTGCTCTTGAAGAACCTGGAAATAAGGGGGAAAAATACAGACTAAACCAACAAAATGTGCAGCAATTGGCCTCTCTTCTGTTTGCGCTGGTGTACTTAGCACTTGCTCGTGTCTTTGGCAGGTGTACCACTTTCTCAGTTCATTAATAAACCTTAAACTGATGTACTTTAAGCTCCCCCCCATCAAGAAGTTTAAGAAATCCAAACCCATCCAGATGCTCTGAGTCAGTAGAGTCAAGACTGCAAATAGACCTGGGCACAGTGAAGAAATGGTCTTTTCAACTATTCCTGGGATGGGAATGGCAAAGCAAAAATATTAATATTTTCTTATTTCTTCCTAATTACACAGCAGGAGTTAGAGAAAGCCAAGTGTTAAAAGAGTAAGCAGCAGTCATCTCTGGACGGCACCCAGCAGAAAAACCCTGACAGCAGCTACAGCTGAGACTTCCTAAAGCAGCCCCCAGCCTCGGGACTAAAGCCTCTTACACCAGAACACTCCGTTCTGTGCATTCTCCGGGGGCTGCTGGCCGCATGAGCCCGCAAGGTGCCTGCCTGGGGGGATTTAGCGGGCTCACTGAGCGGGTATGCACTCAGAACCGAACTCCGGGGTTCCTCAGCAGCGTTCTTAGGGCAGGAAGAGGAAGGACGAAAAGAAGGAAGGACAGGCGGCTACGGCTCCTTCTTCAACGTGCGTTTGCCGGCGCCAGCCCCGCTCCCGTCGGTGCCTCCGCTTCCCCTCCCGGGACGGTCCGCCGGGCCTCGACCGCTCCCCGGCGCAGCCTGCTCTGCTTCCCGCCGCCCCCCCTTCCCCGCGCCCTCGAGCAGCCCCCTCCGCCGGCCCCAGCAGGCCTGCCGTACCGCACCGCCCCGCCCGCGGGCACTCACCATATTACAGATGGAGGCGATGTTTCTGACAGTCATTAGTCTAAAGGTTGCAGCGATCCCACAGCGCCATCTTTACGAGGTGAAAACGGCCCCGCTCATGGTGGGAAGAGGGCAGGAAGGCAGAGGGGGCGGCGGCGGCGGCTCCGGCTCGGGGCTGGGATGAGCTGGAGGAAGGCCTGCCCGCGCCCCGCGGCGCAGCGGGGAGGAAGGAGCTCACCGCCCTCCTTCCTCCTCCTCCCGCGAGCGAGTGACCGGCAGTTTTAGCGGCGTGGCTGGAGCAGCCGCATCTCAGCTCCTCCCGCCCCTGCCTCCCGCACGGGCCGCAGGGTCCTGGGCTCCCACCGGAGCGCTCAGCTGCGCCTCTGCGCCAGCCGGCTCCGCACTAATCCCTGCCTTCCTCCTCCTTCTCCTCCTCCTCCTCCTCCTCCTCCTCCTGCTCCTCCTCGCCCGGCAGCCGCAGCTCCATCGCGGAGTGGCGCGGCACGCTCTGACCAGAGCTGGCCGGGCAGTGAGAGGCACTCGGCACCGTCGCAGCCAACGCGCCGCAGGGGGGTGGGGGGGACTGGGGACGGGGGACGGGGTGCCCTGCGGCAGCAGTGCGGGTGCACTGCCCGGACAGCTCCGCGATGCCCCTGGGGGAGCCGCCGAACTCGGGCTAAAGGGCATGAGAAATGTCATTTGCGGGCAGGAGGGACGACGAGGAGGAGAGCAGGCAGGCAGAGCGACGCAGCGTGTGACAGTGACAGCATCAATGTGCTTTGGGATGTGCTCTCTGTACCCAGCTTGAAGGACTCATGAATCCAGGAGTTTTACAAATCATTTTACAGCACACAGGAGTGTAATTTACTGCCTACCCTATGTGCTTTGTAGTCACTGCCACTGGTGTAGACATTTACTTTTACAACAGCTGTGCAGGGACCATGTCTGTGTTACGATGTATCATAGTGCTCAGTCACAGATTTACAGCACGTGGCATTTACACAACACTGCTGATGCAGTAAGCTCAGTTCATTTTTAGATACTACAATAAATGAAGGCCCATGCCATCCTCCAGGGCGTGAGGGCATTGAAAGCTATGGGCACCTTAAATTTGCACTTGTGGTGAAGCACAAGGATGTTATCTTGTGGCTGTGTGGAAAATCTCATGGAGAAGCATGGATGGAGTTCACCTAGGATCACCTCTCCTCTGAGGAAAGGTTGAGGGAACTGGGCTTATTTAGCTTGGAGAAGAAAAGGCTCCAGGGAGACCTCATTGTGGCCTTCCAGTATTTGAAGGGAGTGTATAGACAGGAGGGGGAATGGCTGTTTACATGAGTGGATAGTGATAGGACAAGGGGGAATGATTTTAAACTGAGACAGGGGAGGCTTAGGTTAGATATTAGGAGGAAGTTTTTCACACAGAGGATGATGATGCACTGGAACAGGTTACCCAAGGAGGCTGTGGAACGAGGAGGCACTGGAACAGGTTGCCCCCATCCCCAAAGGCATTCAAGGCCAGGCTGGATGTGGCTCTGGGCAGCCTGGTCTGGTGGTTGGTGATCCTGCACATAGCAGGGGGGTTGAAATCCAGTGATCATTGCGGTCCTTTTCAACCCAGCCCATACTATGATTCTAGGATATGGCTTCAGCATCCCTTTCCTTAGCTGTTCCCCTCAGGAACTTAAATTCCTATGTTGTTCTTTCCCTACATGTAAGGGATTCTTAAGAGAGAAAGCTGGTAACATTTTGGTGCTTACTTGGAAACATGGCAGCTCATGTTCGGCTACACTTTCCAGTTCACTCTGCTATAATGTAATAATTTCACTCTGCAGAGCCTGGCTCCATGGGTATTATTTACGGGAAACATTCTGAAATTTTCTGAGAGTTTGGGTTTGAAGAGAAGGTCTTTGATTATTATTAAAAAATCTGGCGGCGGCAGCAGCATCTGAAAGATGCATCCCACCCTGTGAATGCTGCTAAGACAGCTGGCTGCCATCCAGCTCCTGGTGGATAAGTGCCCACTTTACAAAAAGGGCACCAAAACTAGCATTACTTGGCATTCTGTTGGCTGTTTCAGCAAAGAAACTCTAAATAGAGCTGTCACAGAGGCAGAACTCTCTTTCCTCAATAACTGGAATTAATTGTATCAAATCACCGTGGACATGTTTGAAATACAGTATGGAGGAAGCTGTACTTCCAGCATCCCTCATGGAGACTTTTGGATGTTACAGACTGAAGTCAGCAAAGCCACTAAACTGCCTCATAGACTCACAAATCACTGTGTAAAAGAATCATCAAATAAAATACTACAGAAGAAAAAAATCATCTTCAGTGTAATTTTATTAAGTCAACCATCTTGCACTATATGTCAATTTGACTCACTTCAAGTATTAATTTGCACAACCCCTAGGGTCTGGATTAAAAGTAATGTTACAGATCCTGTTGAATTAACCAAAGGAAACGGGAGCTCAGCCCAGGTGTCATTTCATGACTGGCCACCTCCAGCTGCAGTCATGAAGCAATCGAGGCCTGAGTCCATCTCCAGTGCATTTCAAAGTAGCCCACAGAGATTGAATGTACTGTACTGTAGTTGTTTTTTAAACCCAAATCCCTTTAATTCAGAAGACCACCTCAATTATCTTTGCTACACAGTATTTATTTTGATTTACTGTAGGGTATCATGCTCTCTCTCAGTGAAAATCAATGGAGCAAATAAACCATTTTATAAATGGTTTATAAATAAGGCAACAAAGTAATTTACATACATAGTAACAGCAGGGTCACAAAACCTAAAGAAATACAAAGTAGATGTTCAAAATGCCCCAATCCCCGAGGCACCCCAAGGGTAAGAGGTATTTCCATACTTCTGCTTTCTAGCTGATCCCCATTCCCTGATTTCCAGAGTAAGGTTCCAGGCAGTTTCTATTTGTTACATGTTGGTGTTGCCAAATAAATTGCTACTAGGTAAGCTCTTTGTCATTGTTAAAGGAATTGGACATTGTGGAAGATAGCTTATTTTGAAATATGGACATACAGACACACACATGTATACACATACTGCTCTACAAAGCATTTAGTACCTTCTGTTTAAGGGTTGAATAAGGAATGTGCTAGTTTAATGATCATTTAGCACCGACTAATTTGCTCTTAAGCCACAGATCAGGCCAGACAAAAAGAAACTTTCCCTCTTTAAACGGGTTGGTGAGTGCTATGGTTTTCCTTTGGGGTTGTTGTTTTCAGAACTAGAAAGTTCATTTCTGTAGCTTTTTGAAGATAAAAAAAACTGCTAAGAAAAGCAATAAAATTTAGCTGCAAACACTATAGGATCTGTGTAAATAAAGAACAGTGAGCAATTGTTCCCACTCCAAAGCATTGCCCTATCTCTTCATAACAAACAAGTAACCCAGTGTTACTTCTGAGTGCTAAACAAAGAGAAGGAAAACAAGGGGCTATTTATAACCTGAGAGCACTTACATAATTTCTGTTGAAAGGTCAAAAAACGTCTCCTGCATTTACTTCTAGAGCGGTCTTTCTCCTCTTGCATTCACTTTCAGGTCAGTCTTTTTTTCATCTGGTTATACATTCCAACATTTGTATTTCACTATATAAAATAAGTACCTATTGCAAATACCCCCTTTGGCTGGCTGAGGCTGTGACTTTCCTAATGGTTTCCACCTGAAAGTCTCAGACTACTTTGCAAACATTCACTTAGAGCTGTCAAATTACTGGGAGACGAGTTAATATCAGCCTATTTTACAAAGAAAACAGGCAGCAGAAACTTCGTGTGAGTTGTCCAAATGTACACAGCATAGTTGGTAGCAAAGCTAATACTGGCTCACTGTGTTAAGAGAAAACATTCCATTTCATTTCCAGAAATGAGAAATTTGCAGAGGGTTCATTTAAATTTTTGTTGTAACAACCAATCCCTGAAATAAGTCCAGAAAGGGGAGATCATCCATCAATTTTGCTGAAAAAGTCTTTGGAATAATCATATTTGGGTTCAATTTCTAGGAAATAGGGACAAGTTTTAGTGGAAATGCAGTTAAAACAAGACTCAGATTTTCTGGGAGGTGGGAGAGTACGTAACAGAAATTAAAGAGAATTCAGCTATCCAAGATAGCTGAATTCATTATCAGCACTACTATCAGTATAGTTAGAATTTTAGAAACACTTTATCATCTTTCACATATCACAATATTTGTACTACAAAAATGATCACTGCAGATTTAAAAGCATGAACAAACATGCTGACAGAAGCATGAGCACTAAGGACAGATACAAACCCCTCAGATTACTGAGACTACAGTTTTTAGGTTGATTTCTGTTGAGAAAAGGGAAATTTCAGTGACTGTTGTTCCCACAGCATTGAATTTTTATTCTAGAGATACAAATTTGTCTGGCATTCCATTTTTCTGCAAGGTAAGACAGTCACACATTGTATAAACACTAGGCCAAAGCTTTTTAACCTTATTTGGGCTACATAATGCCTTCAACTTTTAGTACAACTCATCATTAACTTCAGTGAGAAAGATCAGCTCTTTGGGCTGTCAGAGTAATAGGAATTCGCCTATGTGAGGATCACTGCAAAGCTGAAAAATTGTACTTTCTAACGCTACATCCAAGAAAAAGAAAGAACAGAGTAGAAAGTCCCGTGATAATCCCTTTCTAAAGTTAACAACAGATATTTTCCATGAAACTTGGCTCCCATTGCAGAACAGATTGGAAGCTTTAGTACAATGCCAAATGCCAGCTTGCAGCCCATGGACTGAACTTCCTAACAGGTCCACAGGAGATATTCTATTGACTTCTGGAGTTCTAATGATAGCAGTGTGTTATGTTCTAAAGTTCACGGCAGTCCATGGAAAACAAATGTGGAGGGGTTCTCGGGGGTCCCTTAGTCCAATAAAAGACCCATCTTTCTTCTCTAGGACATTATCAGCTCACGGCAGTTACTACCCGCTTTTTTTTCCCAATTCTGTAATTCTTTTTTTAAGTTACATTGTTATCATCATTTATTTTTAGAATTTTAGCAAACTCAGTTGTCACCTACCAAACTTAAAGCAGAGAAAATGAAAGTCTGCATTAAATTCATCTGTGAATCCAGCCTACCTGTGCTAATATTAATGTTATATTGGCAGAGTGGAAAGCACATTTGAGTTCTAACCATTATGTACTGCTGAGATGACCAGACTTCATAGCCATGGAAGTAATTTGCCATTCTTCAGAAAAGATTCACTGAGAAAAAAACACCAGAAACCTTCAGAAATAACAAATTTGGTTTGCATACCCCCAAGGATTTCTTTTATTGTTTTTATTCTATTCCACAGGCTCTAATTTTGTCTCACATAGAGAGAACAAAACACAAAGGATATTTTGATAGTAGATAGGCTGGAAGCTGTATTTAGTCTATTTTGGGCATGAATTTGAAACGGTCCTTTCATTTCATGTAAATGGTGGCATAAATTAATCAAATTACATTTTTAATGAATTAACATCCCACGGATTTAATTAAGACACAGTCCTATTGCACTGGACATATAGATTAAAAAAAAAACAAACACAGAAACAACTGCATGGTAAGGTTCCAAATCTGCCAGTTATATAATGCAGATGGATACTGACATTTATCAGCAAAGACTGACAGCTATATCAAGATTTTGCTTGCTTGATTTTCCTTCATATCTATGTGGAGAAAAGAAGTGAAACTGAATAGAAACATAAAAATAACTGTGCATTTTGATGAACTCAGTGTGATGTTTTTGAACAAATGAAATTCTGTCCACTTAGAAAGGTATCAAACCAATGACTGAGAGAAATTCATGCATCCTACAAAGAGAGACCTTGATGACTAGGGCACCAACCTACAAAATCTGAACAGCTGAGTTCAGATCACCATAGGCTCCTTTAAAAAAATCAACACTAAGTGCACAAAATAACCAAGACAGTCAGTTGTCACTTAGGTAAGTTCAAAACACAGACCTCAAAATATACTTCACGGTGACTGCCTAAAACAGAGGTGCCCTGGTGTCAGCAGGAAAAATGAACCACTGGCATGATCAACGAGGGACTTGATGAGCTTTTCCTGGTCATGTGCACAACCTGCCTGCTAACCCCTCACACTCACAAGAAGTGATGGCTTTGCTTTATCAGGAGGTAATCACTGTGGATCAAAAACAGCACATAAAACCTGAATCTTAAGGTCTTGAAACAGCTCTCCTTAACCATTCCTGCCCCCCCATGCCCCTAGTACTTTTGTGTTTACTAGTCAAGCTTCCATAGTAGAAGTCATGGATGGCAAAAATGTAAAGGCTGAATGCCTGCCTCTTTACGCTGTTGACTAAATTACATGAACAGACTGATCCAGCTTACTTGCCTACCTGTAGAAAAATACTTATCGTGCAGATCCTCACATGAAATCACCTGAAGCTAGGTGCATCTGCAAACTCTTAAGCAGAGTGGCGTACTTGTAGTCAGGAGGCTGCTTTTCAATCCTGATATCGTGGTAACAGGCATACTGTCACAAAAGGACTGCACCTGCAACAGTGTTTTAAGATTTAGATTTTGTATCAAGATTTAGCCAAGTATCTACAAGTGGTAAGAAAACTTCTCTAACTATCCCTTGGTTGTTACTATGTGTCTGCTTTAGCCTGAATCAAACCAACTAGGCTGGCTGACTGTAATTTAGAGACTTGAAACCTCCAAGGCCAGGCAGTGCGTCCAGGGCTGGTGACACGTGCTGTGTGTAATCGAACGTGCCGGGCCGGCCGGCCCTGCGCCTACTGCCCAGGCGTGCTCACCTGCTGGGAGTCAGCGGGGTATTAGCACGGCCTTAGGGCTTGCCTCGCCAGCCTTACACGCAAATCCTAAGCCTTCTAGAGAAGGGCTTAGACGGGAGTTTAGACAGAGATCAGCTGTATTTAGCTTCTTGAAACCGCTATGCAGCTGCTACTTTACACCGAACGTAAAAATTTCACCGAACGTGCAGGGCACGTTAAAGACCTCCGGACCCGCGCAGCTGCCATCCGGGGAGCGCTGAGCAGCCGCATCCCGACAGAAGCCCTACAGGCCCTAGCCCGCTCCTGACTCAGGCCTGGAGCCCTCCCCGAGCTCCAGCGACCCCGAGACCCGCACGCACATCCCGCTACCTGTCCTGTGAGGGGCGGAACGCCGCCTCCGGTCACGTGCTCTTACTCAACCAACAGGCGACGGCGCCCGTGCCGCTGGCTCCCCCTCCCCGCCTTCTCCAGAGACGTCGGGCTCGCGCGGATCTCGCGGGAGCGGCGGGCCGTATTTAAAGGCCGCGGAGGCACCGCCCGCCCTCTTTCCCCGCCGCCCGGCGGTGAGGTGGTAAGGCTTCCGCCTGGCGTTCCTCTCGTATGAGGGGCGGGTGGCGTGGAGGCTGGGGGAGGCTCGTGCCGGTGGGCGGAGGGCGGGGCGGGGGCCTACATCGCGTCTTCCCTTCACATTTGCCCTCTCGGAGCCTGGCAGTGCCCCGAGGAGTCAACACAGGGGGATAGAGAGCCTTCCTCACATAAACACAGCGCGGAGCCGCCCCTCCGTCCTGCATCCTGTCGTGAGGCACAAGCGTCCCTTCCCTCCGCCCCACGGCTCCTTCCATCCCCTCCCGTGCTGACTTCTCTCTGCTTCCCCAGCTCCGGCGCGAGGTCCCCACGAGGTCTCCCGATGCCCTCCGGGGTTCTGCCCAGCTGGTCGCTCCCCGTCCCGGCGGCCGCTGCCACGGCCGTGCTGGGGCTGGAGCCTCGCTTGCCGATGCCGGTAGGTGGGCGTGCCGCCTCAGAGTGAGCTTTCCTCTGTCCCCGCCGGGTCTCATAGGTCGAGCTCAGCCCGTCGTTGCTCTGCCTCTGTGCGGTAGTTTTCCGTAGGCCCGGCCTCCTCTTCTATCTGATACAGTAGCTTTTGGTGTCTCCCTGTGATTTGTTGCAAGGTATAGCAAGTAGGCACACGGTGGTAAGGAATTAGCCAGTTAAGGCTTCTCCTGAAGCTGAGAACTCCCAGCTTCTGGTAATGTTAGCACCAGAAGTAATTTAAGTGTACTGTTTAGCAGTGTATTTAGCAATATTAAGAAGATATGTACTATTTACTTTAAATGGCCATATTGGAAAAGGATATTCTTGTCCGTTTGATTAAACCACCTACTACACCTTGCTGTAGATATTTGATAATAAATTTCATAAGTGACTTCTGAAATTTTACACTGTAATAATTGGCCTCTCTGTTATTAGGAGTCACTTAGTGATTTTGTGATCGAAGCAGGCTAGAAATGGATGATCACACCTAAACTGAAAGTAGTCCTCAGGATTCCTTAGGAATGAATAATACCTTCTGTTAAGAAGGTAAGTGCTTTCTACTTTAATGAGTTATGGACCATTTTAAGTCATGCTTTTTTGATAATTCATGAGTTTCAAGTAAGTTGTCTGATCGGAGTAAATGGTAAATTCAAATAATCTTAGAACAAATTGGTATGATCTACTCCCCTTTTTAGCTTTGCCCTCTTAAGTCTCTCAGTGTCTTAAGTGGCCAGTACGGAGGGGTATAACAGTTCTCTCTCAAACCCAGAGGTGAGGCTGAAACTCTTCTTTGGATCACGCTGAGAGGAACACATTAATGAAACCGTAAAACCACATTCATGAATTTCAGAAAGTTAATGAGTCAACTTTATAGCTTTCAAAGAAGCTTCTGGGATTGGGGAAGTCGTCTGATGATCATGTTATCTAATTCTGTTTCACATTAATCTTTTTCAATTTTCAGAGTTCAAGTGTGTTGGTGCTCCTTGACTGTCTAGAATATGCCTCATGAGATAGAGATAAACGATATGGAGTCAAAAGAGTTCCTTGTAAATTGATTGGTCTTCCAGGTACGTAGTGTAAAAAGTCTTATCAGACTTGAGTGGATGGGCTTGTGTTGTCTCTATCTAAGAAGCTTAAATTATTGCTTAACTGAAAGTTAAATAAACAAATTAACACAAAAACAAAAACACCTAGTTTGAAACTAGTTTGGACTTCTGGAAACCTCTGTAGAAGTCTAGAGTTTTTAAAACTGGTTTTATGTAGATCAGTCAAACTAAATTAAATAATATCTTGGTAAAGTGGATTTGTTTTTTCTTCCTAGACTTGCTCTGGACCAGAATGTGTGCTAATTGTGTGGGCAAGGAAAATCTTGTCCTGGGAAATGTAATCTTTATGGAGAAATGCCCTTGATTAAAGGTTAGTGTCATGTAGCTTGTCCATATGGTTCAATCTTAGGCCATTTAACTCCATTCAGGTATTTGATGCTGACTGCAAATTAAATAAAGCTTTTCTTTTATAGAGAGAAAACCAGCAAGGGATGTGCAAGGCATCAGAACTGATCTGTTGAGTGGATGATTGCAGACTTCACACAAGATCACTCAGTTGTCCTATGTAATGTTTTGTCTTGAACTGAAACTGACTCAGACTATTACATCTTCAATGCTCATGTTTAAACAATCTAGCCATTGGTTGCAACAGAAGTTTCTTAAAAGCTGTGGCAATTTATTTCTGTATGTATTACTGAAATAAAGTTAATACACGAAGCTTGTGTTGTGAAGTTCTCTCATCTAGGTGTTCCCTATTCAAAAGTATTCAGAAGTTAAGAGTGTTAATTTACTTCACTTTGAAATCACTTTAGTTTGAGGTCAGTGGCCCACTTCTGAATTATTTAATTAGGCTATGATAATTTGCATACTGTCCAATTAGTCAAAAGATGGTCTCAAAATTTCCAAAGACATAATAGATAAAGAGATCCTCAAAGATTGCTATTTAAAATACAACAAAATATTTTTCTGCTGCAGGCTTCCTTTTAAAGAGCCTATTATGAAGGATTATACAGAGCAGGAACAATGTTCTCCAGCAACTGAAAGGCTGCATCTCCTAAGCCAAAAAGGCAGGTTTCCATGTGAAAGTGTGAAACTGTAATTTGTGTATTCTGTTACTAGCTGATGCTTCAATCGAAAGCATAAGCAAGAATAACAATGGTTCCAATTGGCTGTTAGGCAATCCCTACTGCTGAGTTGGTGCAGTGAATTATTGCAGGGTTAGGGCAAAATGTAAATAACCTTGGTCAGATTAAAATTCCATCTAGACTGGAAGTATGTTTCTGGTTCTTCAGTTAAGCATCTGCTAAATAGGGCAAGTATTTGAAGGTTTATAATTTCTAGCCTGTCGGATTTACCTTAAGTATAAGCTTTGAAACGTTTTCACTTCTGGAAACTAAATTCTGGCAACAAGGCACTTGTTCCTCTTCTTTCTGCACTGAGAAAAGTGCCCTTGGAGGACCTACTTGAAGACTCTGAAAATGAAGCCTGTTCTTTCAGGCCAAGATTTGTGATTACCTGTTGACTTCCCCAGAGGCTTACTGCTAAGGCATTACTGCCCTTCATAGTTAGTGCTTTTTGCATGTCTTGTAATTCTTTGCTGGATAACACTCAAAAGCCAATGAGTGGCTTGCACTATCAAAGATTAGTATTACCTACTCCTATTTCCAGCTAAATGATGTCGAGCCAGACTCATTTTATAGGTTTCTGTATAAAGGTTTTGTGCAATAGGGATTGCAAGAAAAAGCTAGAGAGGAATAAAAGTGAATGAGAGCTACTAGGTAGCTATTAATCTGTACATTTCTTGTAATTCTGATTATTGACTGCACATCTAACGATGATGCTTGAGAGTTTTGTTGGCTAGACCTGCAGCAGATTCAATTCTGTTCAGCAAGATGGTCTGTCAGGCAGGAAGAGTGCATTTTCTATTCTGTTTTAGCAAGTTATTATAACTGGGTTTCAGACTTGATCAAAGGAGGCATAGAAAGAAGATGAAGTATATAAGATGCTTAGGGAGCAACCTCATTCAGAAGAGAAGCCTTTCTAAAGAGTCTAAGTGTTTAAAAATGATCTTAGGGGGATTCTTTTATATAAAAAGGGCAAGGAAAAGGGACGAAGATAAGCCTAAAGGAGACAGTGGAGCACCTTGTTCTAAAGAGATGATGAAAGATTCTATTCTTACAGGAGAATAGAGGATAAGAGCTTTTTCCTGGAAATCAACATCTCTAATGATGTAATGGTAGACTGTGAGTTTTGTTTTTCTTTTATAAGTTCTTTTTCCATTTTCTCCCTCTATGTATTTCAAGCTTTTAGAGGACTTTCTTGGAATGTGAGCTAGTAGTCCAAACTTACTGGGACTCACTTGGAAAGAAATTTTAGTCAGGATTTTCTTTCAGAGGTAACTAACTCATTAATTGTAGATCGTTAGTGTCTCTTGAAATGCAGGCAGTTATATTCATTAGGCTTGAGAATTTGTGGTTCTGCAGCTGGCAAACACAAACTCTGGTTAACCTTGAAACTTTATGGAAAGAAAACCAGCAAAATATCTGTAGGGTGAGGATAATGTATGAATGCTCTTGCACCTAAGGAGCAATGAGTGTGCATCCTGTGCATTAATTTGGATTAAAGCAAGCAGGCAGGCACTTCCTATAAAGCTGTAGTGGTCTTTAGATATTAGGTATGTACTTTCTTAACACTTTTTACACTTGGTTTCAGATGGAGCTAACATTGGATTCTTCAACATATCAGTACTTCTAAGTTTATTCTAAGCAAAGTTGAAAACTGCATGACCTTCACAAGACGTTCACTGCTGCAAACAGGGTCTTTGCTGTTTGGTGCACTTTGATGTAGAGATCAGAGACTTCCTCACAGTGGTTTGACATTTGAGTTCTATGGTTTTGACTCAGTGCACTGAAGACGTTAATACTCTTTCAGGCTGAGGTATAGAAGCTTGGAATAATGATTTATTATCTTCAGATTGTATTGTATGCGTGCTTAATCTAAGGTGCCAAGGTAATGTAATCCAGAATATGCATTTTAATTTAAATAATCCTAATTAAAATCTTGAGCAGGAGGAGTAATTGGAAATAGGTAAATCCTAGGAAGATGAGTGTGCCCAAAACCAAGGGAGAAATAAATGTGGGGAGTTGCAGCTTTTAGCACTGCCTGGCCATGGAGACAGCAGGTGATGCAGATCCCTAGTTTGTCTCCTGGGAGCATGCAAGGTCATTTATTATTTCCTTCTCAATGGTTTATTGCACACCAAAGCAGAGGTGGTATGTGGCCTATGAGTCAGAGTGTTTTTTAGTCCTTCTCCTGAGAAGTGAAGGTGAACTTGAAGATGAAGTTGTATAAGAGAATTTGGCTTAGGTTTTATTAGCTCTTCTGCCATTGAGTCTCATTGCAACTGATGTAGGAGGATGAAATTGCAGCTTCCTTTTGGTTATGTCACAATCTCTCCCTTATAAATAGAATGTTATCTCATGCAATTTGGAAAGTGAAAGAAAATAAATAGGAGTTCTCTGGAATAATTTCTCTGCATTTTCTCCGCAAGCTACTTGAAAAGATTGCTCATTCAGCCTCCCCAGGATCTTAGTACCGAATCCTATTAGATTCATCACTTCATTCTTTTCCTTGAAATGTAATCATGAAATACACACAACATACTTTGTAAGGAAAGTAAAAAAGGAAAGGAATAAAGCCAAGTAAAGTATGCAGAAGGATATAGTTTGTTTCCAGCAATAATGTGTTCTCTCCTACTCATCCAGACTTGAAGATATTGGATTCTCATTCCCCCCAGTAACTGAAAAGAGAGAAATGGCAACAAAGGACGCACAGAAGCCTGAGGTACTCAACAAGTTCTTTGCCTCAGTCATCCCTGGCTGTCAGGCTTCTCATGTCCCTTGTGTCCTTGAATCTCTTGGTGGGTACTGGGGGAGCAAAATCCCTCCTACTGTAAGCAAAGACTTGGTAAGATAGACTCAGTATTACTATTGTTACTCAGGATAAAAACAGGAAGTTATGAAATAGCAATAATTCACTGATATTCAAGATTAAACTGCAGAAACTGCAATGAAAGAACAGATCACTTATCTAGAAAGGAAAAAATCATAATTCTTAAAGAAAAAAGCAAAGGTAAATTATTAGTCAAATTGTAAGCTGAACAAGATCAGAAGTGAGTTCAGGTTAGCAGAAGTGAAGATTTGTGAGAAATGGAACAAGTAACCCCACTTCATATAACCCAGCCCCTTCAGGCTGTGCAGCACAGGAGAGGTGAGCTGCTGTGACAACAAGGAGGCACAGCTGAGGACAGGATCTCAAATGTTGTTAGACATTACTATTATGAATAGCAAACTCAGAAAGACAACCAAGTTTTGTAGACAAGTGATGGGACCTGTCCTTGCTCTGCTCAAGTAAAATAGTGCAGTTTCATGCTGATTTACACCTCTGGAGACGTGGTCCTGCCTTTGTGCTAGCATGCTTATCACTGTGCTGGTTTACAGATCCCAGTGGCCTCCTGCCTAAGAATGGCTTGAATCCTCAGTTTTGGAAGTTTCAAAGTTACCTTGATTTGAGCAGTCCTTTCAGCTCCTAATTCGTAGGTCCGAAGTCAGCGAGAGCTGAGAGCAGCCCTTCCATCATCCTATAGTTTACATGGGATGACATCTTTTAATAAAATACGCAACAACTCTAATAATTTTCTTTAAAATGATAGTACTTTATAACTTCTTCCTCTTAAAGAAGAATTACATGGCAGCAGTTACTCACCATGTAGCAAATGCTGTGCCTGCAGTTCATAAAGTGACAGCAGCACTATTACTCATGGTACTGTGAAGCAGTTTGAGATGCATGGGGCATTTCAGAAGGTAAATATTCTCTGTTTTTCTTTACCATTTTGTTTCATATCATGCCAATAACTTGACATGCACACAGAGCACTTGTCTGATAGCTGATTCAGTAATCAATTAATAGTCATTATTCAAATCAAAAGGAAAACTCTCAGCCGCTTTCAAATAAATAAAAATACTCATGTTCTCAGTGTTTTACGATAATTTCTTGGCACACATTTTTTTCCTTAGTGATTTCCTAACATCATTCTCCAGGTCAAACCAAGAGCACAGAGCAGACATACCTCAATCAGGATGGCTTGGATCACATCCTTGTCTCATCTGCACCTTAACACAGTTTCCAGGAGGATCTGTTCCCTGATCTCCCAGACGCAGAGCTGAGGCTTACTGGCTGGTAGTTCCCCAGCTCTTCCCTTCTATCTTAAAAATGAGAAGGATGTTTCCCTTTTTATAGTCACTGGGGACTTTACCTGACAGCCACAGCATTGTGAATATGAGTGAGTGAGGCTTGGCAACTGCCTCATTTGGTTCCTTCAGGACCCTGGGATGCGTGTCCTGGTCCCACAGACTTGTACAAATTCAGTCTCATCATGTGGTCTGGAATAAGGTTATTTTATATCTTTCTGACATTTTGTGTATGTTTGTGTGACAGCAGAAAAAGTTCCTTATAATCTGAAATAAACATCTTGGACTTTGAAATAGCATGTGATTTAAATACCTCTGGTTTTTATTCTGATGGGCTTCTAAATAGTTTATATGCATTTTTATTGTCTTGGGATTTGAGTACAAGTTGGAAAGCTTGAGAGGTTTTTGCACAGAATGCAATTTGCAAAATGCTGTTGCCATTTCCTCCTGGAAAAGAAAATAGGAGTTGAATATTTCATGTACTGGAAAAGAGATGGAGAGGAATTAGTTTTCCTTCCAAAAAATTATTTTTAGTTGTCAGATTTCAAAGCTTCAAGTAAGAGTATTATATAGATCATCTGTTTGCTTGTATTCTCAGCTGCACTGCAGATCCACTCTGGCAGAATTTCTCATGGTAGATTCTATAAACTGCATATTTTAAGTAACATAGAGTAAGGATTTCTAAGGTAGGGTTTTTCAAAAGTACTCAGGATTAGTTTCTTTCTAGTCTTTCTGAGTTCAATGTTGATGACAGTAAAGCAAATTTTGGCCACTGCTGAATGCTAAAATCAAAATCAGTGGTGTTCCTTAATCAGTTCAGGTGACAGAGCAACTTTGAATCAGTAAAATCATTTTGATTGGCTGCACTGAAAACGTCAATGATGTTGTAAAGCTCAGTATATCTAGTCTGCATTGAAACTAAACTTGTCCTTCCTGTTTGATGGCACATATCTATCTGAACCTGAAGCATTTCACACACCTCGCATTTCCAATCACTAATTCAGCCAGAGGTGGGGTATTCAATACCAGGCATTGGTTATCAGTGTCTGCAGATGAAAAATTTAGGAGGCTGACATATCATTTGTTCACAATCATAACCTACTGAAAAAGTGCCTGCAATATAAGCCACATGATTAAGCATTTTTCATAGCAACCCAGTAACATTGCTTTAAAAGCTCGATTTGAAGTTTCCATATTGCATCATTTTTCCCCTCTAAATTTGTTTGCAGGCAGCTTGTTTATGTTTGCAGCAGAAAATGAATCGTTCTTTTATGTAATTGCTGCTAATTTGTCTGAAAAGCAAAAGCAAAACACCCATAAGGTAATTTCACCTGTCTTTGTTAGAAAAGCAGATCTCAAATTGAACATGAATGCCTCTGAGTTGCCAAATGCAATTGGTTTTACCGTCTGTGGTTTCTGTTTTTGTTGAGTCTGTCAGCAGCAGGTGAGGTCTAGAGCTAGAGCCTCCCAGCCAGAGCTCTGCAACCTGTGCTGGGGGAGGGAGGCTGAACTAGGCTAATCAGGATGAGGACAGACAGAAGTATGGGACTGGTTGTAAATAGTGATCCTAGCCAGCCCAGGGGCACTGTGATTTCAAAAAAGATTCAGAGATGAGGAGAAAGGTGGTGGAAATGGATGGAGCTCCCTTACTCTTCGCCTTCCAGTGGAAATACACATTCTGAGAGCTGCAGGCAGGACACGGCACAGGATTCTCACTTAGGAGTTTATTTTCTGTTCTCTCCTTGATCTACAGACCTGCAAGTGATTCTGAAGGGATGTGATCAGTGCAGTGTAAATGAGTCCACAGTCATTTGTATAGAATCAGCCCTTGTTGTGGGAGCACAGAGAAGCATCATAAATAAGCCTACGGGGAACATGATGAAACTGCCTTTATACTTCTCACCATAAGCAAGCCAACCTAGTTAGTCTTCATTGTGCAGGGGGTTATGAAGCCTGTTCTGTCCTAAGGGATCAGATTCCCTGTTGTGTTGGGCATTCAGCAGCAATGCAAGATCTATCGTGTTAATGAATTTATAGCAACGGTAATTATGATCTTCTGCAACAGTTTTGAGCAGCTGGAATTAGTGTTAGATAAGTCTCCTTATCATCACACTCCTATAAATAATGGATTTTGCTGCATGGAGAGAATGAATTCTTTCCTGTGTAATCCATTACCTCTGTACAACAACCAAACATTTCAACTGTTCAAAGAGGAAAGTGCTATTTTCTTTGAGGTTACTTCTGCCCCATTTGTTTGAAGCATCTTGTTAGACATTCTGCTTACAGTAACGGAAATACTTTTTATCAGATGATAATGTGTAGTAGGTTTGCCTTGATTCAAAGCAACATGAAAAGAGCTTCTTTAAGTCCCAGGAAGAATGAAATTCAAGAAAAAAATGTTTTATGCAAGGTTTCAAAACTTAAAAAATTGTAACAGAAAGGCTTCTGGACTTGGGAAGGAAATATTTGTGTATCACATCCAGGATACTGGGGATAGTGGAGACACCTGGCTGTATTCAAATTACAAATCAAGTGAAATCATGACTTGGCTTGAAAGGAGAAAAACAGAACACAGGGCAAAATGCTGAAAGACGAATACTGCTGAAAAGCAAAAAAATACTGAACTGTATCATCAACTACTATAAAACTTCCTTCTGAAAACTAAGCTTTATTTATTCAGTCTTGGCAATCTCAGATTTATGCAAACTGAGGAGACAATGGAAGAAAAAATCAAGCAGAGTCACACCCAGGTTTTCTGAGCCTTCGTGGGATCCAAACTAACCCTTAAAAAGAGCAAAGGGTTAATAGTCAGCACTGAAGGAATGCAGAGTTGGTAAGATGGGATTGGAGGGAAGAACAGTGACATTTTCTTCTTTATCTGTATTTTGAAAAAAAAAACCAAACATGCAAACTCTGATTGCTGAGACATTTGCTAAAGAGTTGCTAATAAAAACCATATTAATCTCATTTTAGAATTCCTGTAGATCTATGCCAGAGCCTGGCAATTTTGTTTCTTAATGTGTGTATGCATGTTATGGAGGCAGGCAGGCCATGCACTGCTTTGTGCTCATTTAATCCCCCAGCATACTGGGGAAAGCAAGAACTTTTTGTTCTCAGAACTATTTTTAAAGGGGTTTGAAATCATTAAGCTTTAATTTTTCACCACCTCTATTCAACACTGTATTGGCCTACTCTATTTCTTCTTTTTCCTACATGTTCAGTTTCTAGCAGGTAAGGGGAAAGAACATCACCCAGCTTTCCTTCTTGTTCCAGCATGAGAGCAGGGAACTTAACACTGTCACACTGTAACACTTGAGACGATTTTCAGTTGATACGGGAACAATGAAGGGTGAAAATAACTGAATGCAAGGTGCCAAAAAAAATATCTCTGGGGCTTTTTGTCACCAGAAGATAAGTCAATCTGCACTATTTTTAAGGATGCTCGTGACCTTGCAGGTAACATTCTAATTGGCTTGGCAAGGTTCAAATTACAATTTGTTTCAAAAATAATACCTGGATGCTCATGTTGCCAGAATGCAGAGATAGAAGACAACAATCTTATTGATTGCTTAATCGAGTGAAGCATGTGTTGTCCCCATTTGTGCTCCTAGTGGTCTGTTGTCCCAGCAGTTGTGTCAAACTCAGGGTACCCGTGACCCTTTTCAATTAGCAGATCAATTCAGTTAAGTTGCCTTAAGAAGACTTCTTGTACCTTTTCCACGTTCCTAATTGAAACTGCAGCTTGTTGGTGGTATCAGGGTGTCAGCACTCAAGAAAGGAACTGTTCCTTTTGTTCCCAGTGCTAGTACAGTGTGAGCTCTCTCATCCAACTGCTTAGGATGGCTGGGAGGAAGAGGGAATAGTTTCCATCCTTCATCTATAGAAAGGGCAATGAAGAACGGCTGATCTTCAACTCAGCAGTACTGGAACTAATGGAGGAGTTGCTGTTGAATCATATGAGATGTTACGAAAATTCTTCTATCACATTCAACAAAGCGTTTTCTCCTTGCTTGACTGCATGTTGGAAATTCCTGACCTAGTGCTTCCTAGAGGAGGCAATGCTACATTTGTCTCCCTGTAATCATGCACCTTTTTATGAATCAAGTAATTTAACAGACATATTTCTTAAAAATATGTAAAGTTATTTGCCTGACAGTCCACCTAGAGTACCTTATTCAACTGTTAAAGAGCAGCTTATTGTGTACTTGAATCATCTCCATTTTAGTAACATAGACAAGATCAGAGAGGCCAAACAAGCATGTGCTGAAGTTCTTGCTGATACTGCAAATTCCACTAGTCAAGACATCTCTGTCTTCCTTACCTTGGAACACATCAGCGGAGGACAGAAGGTGAATAGAAGATCGCATTAAATGTTGTTTCTCTCCAAATCCGAATGTTTTGTTCCCTTCCATGTCTTCTTCCCACTGCTCACTGCTCACCTTATCCCTCCTTCTTGCACTGTGGGACAGGGAAACCCACAGTCGTATTGCCCAAGCTCTCCCCAGTCCATGTTGGCTGCACTCCCACCTGCACGGAGCTTGGTTATAGGGCTGATCCGCACCTGCCGGAATGCCCCACGGCTCCATGGCAGCACAGTGGCTCCTCTGTGTCCCTGGTTAAGCTGTAACTGATACATAAACAGGAACAAAAAGCTGACTTTTTGTTTGCAGCAAGCAGTGCGTAAAGCTGAGGTGGATTAGATTTGTGTTTGGAAAAGAGAAAATTTCAGTGCCTTTCAAACACTTGGGTTGGTTTCAGATCCTGCATCATCTGTGCAAGTATGCAAACCCAGATCTAGGCAATCTTCTAATTATTAGAAATACATTTCTCTTCATAACCTGCAACTGTTCTCATATGTAAAACCAAAGTAACAGCTTTCCCCTTTTCAAAATATGGGAAAAAATTACAACAAGCCTTTTAAAGGGCATATTCCTTTCTAGCACTTTCTTCTGAGGATGAAGTGTAATTGTGTGTCATATATTAACACCAGAGTGGTGCTAACAATGAACTGACCCTGAAGTACCAGTTGCTGCTCGTCACTGCCAGTCACACTGCACATCACAGTCAGAGGCCCCAGCACTGGGAGGGGAATGGTTCTCCATAACCATCATTGCTCAGACCAGTGGGTAATCGAGACAGATTTCTTGAGGAAGACTGCATCGTTCCTTGAGGTCAAAACATGAAGAACAGACAGATGTGTTGTCTTGGCACAGCAAAACTCCATGCGTAGGAGACTGCTTTAAATCAGAGCCTATGCCTTGATTTTTTCCCCCTTCTTTTAATTTAAAAAACAGATAAACTCGATCAGAATAGCTTTCAAACCACCCTCTGTTTCTGCTCTCCAAAGAGACAAGCAGCAGAGCATGGGGGCAGTGTCTCTATAAGTGGGCCATATCTCTGAGTGACTTGAAGAGCTGTCCTGACTAAAGAGATTTTCCTGACTCAAGTCCCAACCTGAGACAATGCAGCTCCTGTGGCAACCGCTTTTAGTGTGATATCTGAACAGCTCTGGAGTCCCAAATGAGTTTATCTCCTCTGAGATAGGGGATAGGCTGCACAGAAATTGCCTGGTTAGACAGAACACCTATGGCAAGGAACAAACCTCAGAAATCGCAGTCTATCGACTCCTTGAAAGCATTTTTGACCTTGTTATTGTTTTATTAATGGAGTAGAAGATTTTTTTTTCTTCTTTTTTTTTCGTTACACATTTCCAGGTGTCTTTGCTCTGTCACGCTTTGTTTTAGAATGTACTGATTTCAGATCATAGCTCAAGTTGAATCCCTGGGCCATTTTTTCTTGCTTGCTGATAGTACCAAAGCAGCATTGGATGAATTTTGCCGTAATTCAATGGCTGCACTTTTGCAGGAAAGAAGGAAAGACAGCAGAACATGCTGCTCTCAGAATATTATTCCTCAGGTTTCTCTATAGTCAGCCTCTGACTGCATGTACCTTCACCTCAGTGGGACATGCTCTTGTGAGGGAGCACCTACAGCAATCCCCCTGAAGGATGCTCTTGAGATCACCACCGCTGCAGCTCCAGCACACCACGCTGGATGAATTGCAGTCTCCCAGGCCTTTTTCTCTGTCACAACAATGGGTTCACAGTGCTGCTTGTAATAGGGGAGATGGCATTAAAAGTGACTGAGAGGGTGTGCTGTACGACCTCCACACTGGCACCACTTTTTACCAAGACACTGGTGAGAGCTTTTTTACAAAGGGGCTGTTTTACAAAGGTTAGCAAGGAAGAGGAGACTCCAGCATTGCCTCTGACCTTCAGAGTGATCCCTATCAGATTACTCTCAGCTCTCTTATAAGGGCTGCGGGGTGCAGTGCAGTGTTTCTCTAAGGCCCGTTCTGTCCTTCTGCATTATTTGAGGGTGACTTAACCTTAAAAACATATTGGAGGAAAAGTTGGTACATTGAGTTCATGGCATGAAACTACCTTAACTTCCAGCACAGCCAATGCATATTCTACATTACTGACTAGATGTTGTGCCAGCTCACTGACATGGGTGGCAGTTCCATCATGCTTGGGTACTCCTTGCTTGCAGAAGAGGTGAAACTGAAGTTAATCCAGGCCTTTTAGAAAGGGCATGTTTACTGAGGACACACTGGGACAGGGAGACTTCTGTCCATGTTTTATTTTCTGCTATCTGCTATGTCCACTGTAGTTTATGCCAGCTTTTCTTTCTGGTCTCTCTCCTTTTGCAAGGTTTTACAGAGGCTGGAGGCACAGTGTCACAGACCAAGAGATGACACAGTACAAGTAATGATCATTGCAGTCTGATTCGTGCTGGGAGCCAATTTAGAAGTGTAAAAGCTGTAGAAAGGTGCTTCTGCAGCTTTCCTTCCCTAAGTCAGCAGCATCCTGGCTGGAGGTGTCAGCAGGGGGGAGGGCATGCTCAGCAGGCATCAGCTCTCTCAGGGCTGCCAAGAATATCTTTGAGAAAAAAAAAAAAGAAAATAAGAAAGAAAAAAATAAAAAAGGAAATCTACATTTTAATTTACTTATTATGATCTATTTGCTTTCTTTACTTATTTGCACTACCTATTCTGGGCAAAAGAAAGATTTTCCTTTTCTGTTCTTGTTATTATTGACAGAATGTTCTGACTGCTGTCTTCAAAGTGCAATTATTTTTTTTTTTTTGCCTAAAATTAAATGGTTTTAAGATGAAATGGGAATTGCTAATACATATTTTCATTTTGCTTAAGGTTTAGATATTAGGCGAAGTGGAACTAAATAATAACCCTTTGGCAAATGAAGCTCCTGCCCACGTATTCTATATATACTGTTACCCAACAACCCAGCGATGTGGCAGCCAACATATGTACAAATCTATATCCACTTTCCCTGTAGTTAAATAAACTTTTAAAGCAAATGCTCCATTAGCTCCTGACCATCCATCTTAACATAATAATGGGACTGTTTAAAGCTGGATAGGCTTTTCCCCTCTATTCTATTAAAATATTTACATTGTAATAACTCAGTAGTGTTTTTTTTTTCTAAATGGAAGGCCTGTAAGTGGGTGAAAGTATTTCAGAGCAAGGTGAGACTGAAGAGAGGTGACATTTTATTGAATTAAGGGCCTTAGAAGGTGAGGGCTGTGCAGCCATAAATTCCAGGAATGCGGATGTGACTCTCCGAATGTGTATATGAAGCTGACAGGGTCTGACAGCTACCATCTGTGAACAATAATGTATAGAGAAGCACGGCTGCATGATGCTGGCTGGAATGCACCTATCAAGCTTGGAGGACTCCAGCAATTTACTACTCATTATCAGCAACCATGGTCATGATTAGCTGCAGGGGTTGGAATGAAACTTGGAAATTATGAGAACAAAGTTCCCCTTGTTAAAGCAGAGTAATTAGTTTTATACATATGAGGAGAAAACAGGCAGGAGACTTCCTTTTTCCCCCTCTTTTATTAAGTGTTTGCCATCCAAGCTCTGCTCAGGAACACTAAAAAAAATCAGCACGGTGAAAATGGATAGGCTGTTACTTTTTTCTGCATCGTTTGAAATATGAGAAAAATGGCTATTTTTATTTTATGCCCTTACTCTTCCAGAGTTTTCCTGGACCTTAAAGGCTTTGCATCAGAAAATGACAGAGACATAATTATGTGATAACTGTGCTTATGCTACATTTGTTGATCAAAGCTGATTTCTTGGGGTCTGTACTTTTCTGTGTTCAGACAGAGCATAGCATTTTGGTCAAATTACACCTTTGAGTCATCGCATCTTGTATGTAAAATCTCTATTATTTCATACTTTTTTTTCTCAGTCCTGCATATTACAAACAAACCTGTGTATTCCCAAAGGTTGATACTGTTCCTTGGTGAGTGCCATAATATGGAGTGTGACTGGAGCTGTGGAGAAATACCGCAAATCCTCATTTGAGATTTCTCAAGTACTCTGCCAGCCAACACTGCCATTAACCTTTTTGCATGGTGTAATCCAGCACAGGTCAATTGCATGTGAAACTGTGCTGACATAAGCTTAGAATCTGCCCCAGAAAATCAAGGGAATTATTAGATAAGAAACAAAAAATCTACCATCTACATAATGCGTGTCTCAAAACCGAGTGTAATTGATGTTCCTAATATCTTTTGGCAGTCATATGCTCTTCTTGTAAAAATGTCATTGATCCCTGTTTCCACGCCTTGGTCAGCAGTAAACTCCAAAAGCATTTTTAGCTCCAAAAACAAGGTGCCCAGGTTTATGAACAGGCATTTGACTTTGAAAATTCCACAGCAAAAACAGCACACAGAAAGAGAGAAACAGTATCAAGTCTACTGAGCAAAAAAGATACCATCAATCCTCTTCTAGTTGAAGGAGAAATGTTAAGGCTGGTTTAAAATGAATGTGTGAACAGACAGAAAAAGTAGTGTAAGTGATGTCTGAGATAGTTGGCTTGAATTTAGTTATTCCTGCCTGGGATGGAGATGTGGGGTGGGCTGTGTGATTTGGTTTGGTCCCTTCTACTGCTGTTGTTCTGTGACAGGAAAAGATGAAGAGTCAGTTGTATGCTGTTTTATTACCTGCTTTAGAGAAACATACACAAGCGAGGTTACTGATGGAAAGCTGTTAGTAGAGATGTGTTGTTGTATCTATGTAACGTGACCTACTAACACAGACATGACTTAAAGGTGTCTGTCATGGTTTCAGATGTGCACATTCTCTCTTGGATAAACTAACGCACACAGAGCTGTGAACTGGCAAACTTCTAGTGTCCAGGTTAGCCTGCTATGTTTTTTTCTTCTGCATTGGGATTACTGCAGGCTAAACATGCCATTGCACTGGTGAACAGCTGGGACAAGCAAAATAAGGTATGCCCCTTCTCATTTGTGTTCCCAATTTGCACACTGAGTAGCAATGTCAATGTGAACATGATCTTATGAGCAGATCAGAGTGTTTTTCCTGGTCTCATAATAGTCAACTAAAAGTGGAAATAAGTCAGTGGTTTTTTTTCCTCAATATTTTTTTACTTTTCTTTGGAGAAGCTGTATGTCAGAATTGGAACAAGGTTGAATTTTGAACGAAACATTTTACTTTTCAGTGCAGAACAAAAAAACAAAATCATGTTTTTTCATCTAGCTCTAACTGGTAGTGTAAGATAGTTTCTTTACGGTAATTAGCATGCAGATGAGTCTGGTGTTGCTGTAGAGAGTGGCAAGGAGTGTAACTATGCCATGTTGCAGTGAGGTATGCTGGCAATTATATAAACTTGTGTTAGCTCTTGAATGATTCACCCTGGAGGCATTCAAGGCCAGTCTGGATGGGGCCCTGAGCAACCTGGCCTAGAGGGAGGTGTCCCTGCCTACAGTAGGGGGATTGGAAATAGATGGCCTTATAGGTCCCTTCCAACCCAAGACATTCTACGATTCTGTGATTGGAGGTAGGTGTTAGTCACTTGTCTGGCAAAAAGCACAGACACAACAAGCTGGCACTTTTGGCTTGACCACTGTGCCATGTTGTGCCTTCCCACCTTTTCCAGAGCTCACATAGGTGCCTGTTAATCCAAATCAGTGGCATCTGCACCCTTTCCCTTACATTAGGCTTCTCTACTGCTTTGCCCTATTTGTACACAATGCAAATGAGAGAGTTAATGCAACAGTTTAAAAATAAGTTAGACAGCAGGCGAGGAGAGCCATTACTTGGGCATTGTTGCCATCTGTACCTACATGTGTGCTCTGTCTGTAAGACAGAAAACATGCCTACACAACACAGGGTGGACTGACAGATTGGAGCATAACCCAAATATAAACCAGCCTGGGGCTCTGTGCAGATGTTACAGACAAATGCTGGTGTGGAAAACCCTTTCTACCTTCTCTGCTCTTCCTGTTTTTGTTATCTGTAATAGAAAGATAAAAGCCTGTTGAGGTTCGCCATTCTATTTCATGTCCTTCATTTTGCTGCATAGACATTTCCAAAGGCATTAAAGTCTTTTAGACTTTCAGCAGCTTGTAAAAGAGAGCCTTTTTCTAAGCCCGCCTGTCTAATGGAGGTAATCTACCACATTCTTTCAAAGCAGTAAAGAAAATAGCAATGGGGCTGAAATTGCCTGTAATTTTCTTCCTTATATTTTGAAACTGGAGCATTGCAGTGTTATTTTACCTCTCTCTTTTAGGTGGGAGCAGTTTCTGAAGATTTCGGATTACATTTCTGTAAAAAGCCCCTCTTTAAATGCTTTAAAATTTCATTATGACATTAAAGTTGGTAGAACAGCTAGCAAACACTTGAATAGCAAGTTACAAGCATTTCTTATCTTTACCAGTTTCAGTATCTGCTGTGCTGCATGTTTGTTCCTCTCCCCATCTCAAGTCAGTGGGGTAGTTGGACCGGGCAGCCTGACCTCATTCCCTGTTCTTACTGCTTGTTAGTTTTGAAACCTGTTAACTGTCAGCCAGGAATTTGTCTCATAAGTTCCTCCAGCTCTCAGTTCTCCATTGCATTCAGGCTGCCTTGCTGTGATTAACTAATATAAACACAGTAGGAATTATTACCAATAATGGGCCTAACCTAAAAGGATGGTGCTCTCAAAGGCTTGTGTGGCCACTTCATACCTCATAAGTACAACCTCAATAAGCTTCCAGAGTTAACACGTTAATTCCTGTAATATAAAGTGGTTTTGAGACATTGTTGGGATTTTTAGCTTATTTTATTGCTTTTGATTAAGCAATGTTTCTGAATACACTTTCAACATGCAACTCAGCAATTGCTCGGTGATAATTTTCATTTGTTTTCACTATTCTCCACTTCTTTGCCCCTGTATTCATATGACTCTCTACTCATACTAATCTCTGTATCTTAGAAGAGAAAACGTTCATTATAAGTGATCAGCTACCTTACTGTTGTCTGTCCATGTAAATCGATGTAGAAAGCTAACTGTGTACTTTCAGTTTTACTGGAGAGTAGTATTTCTTTCTACTGAACATAGCTTTTAAAAACATTTTTGTTTTTATTTAAGATCTGGTGGAAATCTTACTCTTTCTGTTGAGTATATATCAATGTTTGTGAAGACATGCAAACCTTTTTTTATTCTGCTTAACTGAGTGACACAATTTAAGACACAGTTTAGGTAGAAGGAAAGCCTTATGGATTGAGTGTCCTTGTTCCTATGGGATTCTAGAGGCAACACCAGATACCCAGAAAAATGGATTTGAGAGAAAAATCTGATGGGAAAACTTGATAATGAAGGACAAAGCATCAGTCTACAGCATTATACTTCTCTAGCAGGCAGGCCAGAATCAGCAGCTAGCCTGAGGTGAAGGACACACACAGACATGTTGCCCTGTCTCCATATCCTAGCTGTTGGCTCCATGGTTATCAATTAAGAAGTAATTGAACTTGACCTCGCTCCCCTCTCAGAGCTCTGGATCACTGTCAGACTCGATCCCCTGCTGTTCTCCAAAGCAGAGGCAGCGGGGGGTGGAAAATGAATGCCTTGAAATGCATGCACTTGGCCACGACCTTAACAAATTCACCCCAAGCTGGTTATTTCTTGTCTGCTGAGCTAGCAGTTTTAGAAGACTGCAGGGCTTGTTTGTGACTGTAAGTCAGAGAATAGGACTGATCTGTGAAACCATCCATTTTTTTCTCCATTCCCCATTTCACTTAGCACAAGGCCTAACTGGGAGGTCTGAAAACTTGCCACAGCACATATGACTCATTATACTGCAGAGGTGGACTCAGGCTTGCCTCTAGTAAGTGCTACAATGAGAGAGGGGAGGTTACTTTCATCAACAAGACAACAGTCTGTGCCTTTCTGACGATCACTGAGTCATTGGCTTGTCTGTGCTAAGATGGGATATGGCATTCCAATAACAATCATCAGGTCTGTTTCCTTGGGGAATGTTTTATTTTTCAAGAAGATGCCTGTTCATGTTAATTATTTTCACAGCAGTAATGGTAGCATGTATCACTTAACTTATGTATAACTCATCTTACAGCTGAGTTAGCAAATGCCAATAGTTGTCAAGTATACTTAGATTGAAGATCTTATTTCATAAAATAACAAGTGCAGATTGTTACTAATTCTCTTCCTGAATATTTAATGCAGAAGAATTGGATAAAAATATGTAAGTTCTTCTGGAAGAAGACAATCCAAAGACTCCTTCCCTTAGCTCAATCCCGACATTTGTGGACAATGTACAGAGGTGCCTTTGTGCTTCTTCTGTCTCTTTCTGGCCCTTTGCAGTTTGTTTCTTTTCTGCTCTTCGACTCTACTTTGAGAGAAGAGGTGGAGAACGCTGCGTCTCCATGGAAGAATTCAATCCAGTGGCTGGAGGAGATTCCTAGAGGGGTCAAGACATAGCTTGGAATCAACACTGAAGGTAGCTCTGCTGCTTTCTGCATAAGCACTTCAATATTTAGGAAGTCCTGGGCAGCAATGCACCACTGTCCTTCAAAGAGAAAAAAAAAAAAAAAGAGACTAATACCTGCATCCAAACTATTGACCTAGGTTTCTGAGTATCACTGTTTCTAAATGTCTAGCTAAAGCTAGATCAAAAAGACATAGCATCAGTATTAATCCATCCAAATAATCATGTGACAGTACCTCTTTTTGGACATGGCAGTGTACAAAAGCATCATCCTTCCCACAGATTCTGGCCAGTAGCAAAGTTTCTGTGAAGCTCTGTGGGCCACAGAAAGCCCTGTGGAGGTCCTTCTGAAGCAGCTATGGCCATATCCCAGGAAAGGAGCAACACAGACGCAATGATGGCATAGAGCCTCCAGGACTTTAACCTCATCCATAGTTCAGCAGAGTTTATGGCTTGCTCTTCTATCCTTCCAAGGTGATAGAAATGCTAGGGAATCATGAGACTTAATTCCCTGCAGATTCCCCCAAACTTTGTCCTTTGCCATCAAAATCTACCCTTGCCTTCATACCAAAAGCACCTGCAAAGGTTTTGCAAGCCATTTTTACTAGCAATGCAACACACCTTTGTAGTGCTTTTCATCCACCCATATTAGAGCTCTTGATGATGCTGGGAAACATTACTGCTCTCATTGCAGAGATGGGAAAATGATGAGGGAGTCAATGCAGCTTGCATTATATAGTTTAGAACTGGAAGTAATACAGAATTAAAAACCATGTGAATGTATTTTGGAAATACACACTCCGTGGCCACAATTTACACACAACTCAGTGTCTACCAGCCAATCTGGAGGAAAAGGAGAGGAAAGAGAAAATTAAAAAGGAAAGAAGTTTCTTGAACTGTGCATAAATCAATATATTGCTTTTTCTGGAATTGGAAAATCGGCTATAGATACTTTTAAAAAATATCTTTCATTGTTAGTATTGTGTTTCTGTACAACATATTTCCTATGGGCAGGGTTGACTGAATGCTGAGGCATGCAGGAAGTGCATAGAAAAAACGTTAGCAGCAGGCCTAAGGAACTGCCCAGAGCAGTGGAGCTGCCCCAAGAGTTCATTTGGTTCTTGTATCAGATGTCTTGTTTGGGGTTTCTTGGCACTGCCCTACCAACCCTATACAGGCTTTCTCAGGAAACAGTGTGTATCATGAGAACACAGCCCACTAGTACTTAATGATAGAGCACATATTCTTTCCATTTGTCTCTCTGAAAGATATTGTGTATCTGTATCTTTACCTGCAGTTTATCCTCTCTGCTTGTCTGAGGCATATGTGAGCTCACAGAAGCTTGCCTGAGTTGTGACTCTGCCAGCTAGGTCTGCTCTTTGTTTCCAAAGGGCTGCAAGGCAGGACAGGGCATCTGAATTTGGCAGGCAAATAAAAGCTGTTTGCAGACTACAAGAAAAATAACTGCTACACAGTTGAGAAGCTTATGCAGAATCACAAAGGGACTCAGAATGTGTCCCTTAATGCTTCATAGCAACTCTGCTCCTGAGAGCACTGCAGCATTACAGGGGATATATTTTCACATTGTAATAATGGCTTCATTTTCTAGACATGAAGTACATGTCCTCCAGTAATGATGAAATGTAGATTGTATGAATTCTGTCTCCAGTCTTGTCACCCATGCTGGCAGCCTCTTCTTGGAAGTTTCTACAGCCATGTGCACCTGATAATGCTTACATTTTCTTATACATACGCCAGCAAAGCCTGAAGACACAGGTTTCACCTATAAACCACTATCTTGCATGTTGATAGATTCAGCCAGGGAAAAATATTTTACAGGAAAATATGTGAAAAGGTGGTGAAAAAACAGAAAAGCCTTGTGATAATGAACAGACCAACTTGGCCTGACAGCCCCAGCTTCCTGACCTCAGAAAAGGCCATTCACCTCATGTACCACTGCTGAGACAAAGAGATGGTGAGCAGCCAGACCTGAGCTGGCTCGGCTTTCCTCCCAGTGTCCCTGGGCAGTCATCCAGCATCTGGCTGGGTGCCCTGTCAGTACTGGCAGGGTGGAGGTCTTGCACTTCTTGCCCAGCAAGATCTCACGTACAAGGGTGGCCTGGCATGGGTAAGCCCAAAGTCTGCAGGGATGCTGCCAAGGTGGCAGCTATGCTTTTATTTGGGACACAGCTGCAGATATGCAGGGGTGAGGACTAGGCTTGGTGCATGGGTATGGGATGGGAAAGGGGTAGAGGGGAAAGGCATGGGGTTTAGTTGCAGCTGGCCTGATGTTAGGGTAGCCAAGCTCTCTTCTGAGGTGCAACCAGCAGCAGGTCCACAATCACTGCTGCTTGAGGTGCTGGCCATGCCTTGGAACCCACTGCTGTCAGTGTGGCACCCGAACAAGCTACCTTTGGTACCTTGTATTGAGGGGGACACTTACCTCCTAAAAGCCCTATCTGAAACCTCTAAGCTCAAGAAAAGATTGGGCTGAAGTGAGAAGAAGTGAAGGGTGTCTCCATGTTCCACCTGCAACTGTGCATGTGCATCTCTGCTTGTGACAAAAGCAAATCTGTTTTCTGATGCAGGTGAACTGTGCCTGTCTTTCCTTCTGCTGCTTCAACTGCGCAGTGAACCGTCACCAGCAGAGCAGGCAGAAGGTGTCAGCAGAGCTCACCTGTCAGTGCATGGATATTGCTGCATGTCATCGCCACAGACATTGGTGATTGACAAAGCTCAGAGGATGAAGTGACTGAAGAAATCGCCCACAAAGCACAGTGGTATCACTCAGTTTAAGAAACTTATACACTACAAACTGCAAAACATAAGCTGAATGTACTCTTTCCAGAATCCTCACTTTCCAGAGAGTTTCATTCAGCCTCCCTGCAGTGCCTTCCTCCTCCCTATACTAAGTCCCACTTGGGCACTTAACAGAGCCAATCTTTCATTCTCTACTTGTCACATTCTTTTCTCATATTTGCAGTCTTTCCCTAAAATTATTGGGCATTTTTTCAAGTGTAAGTAGAACTACAAGTCTGAAAAACACATAATTTGCCTTCGGATTTTAAAACAATAAAAAAATGATGATTCCTTTTGTTTTATTTCTTTGTTGGCTAAAGGACAATCTGTCCTAATTTTAGGAATATTGTGAGCTCAGTTGTTGTAGACAAACTACTGCACAGCTTCCAGAGGATCTTGAAAAAATAAGACATCACTCTCTGTAAATGCAATTGCTTATTGAGATTCTGAACAAAGGATTCTACTTCAGCAGTCAAATGATTTGCTATTCAAAGAAAGTGAGGCCTTCACTAATAAACGTAAATGTTGTTTTAGAAACTACTGCATGAGTAGAATCAGAAAAGTATGCTCAGCCAGTTGTTCTTTTTTTCCCCAGAATATTTTTACTGAATACTGATTTTTTTTTTCAGGGGTTTTTATCTCACAGTTAATTAGAACATCATAATCTGTCCCAAATCAGTAATAATGTAGTTCTGCTTGCTGAGCAGACAGCAGAATGAATTGCAAGTTCAGTTCTTTCATGGCTGATTCATGCACCAGAAGAGAATGAATCTTTTATGTACCACTGCCTTTTGGAATTTTGAAAGAATACACATTTTCAAACAGCTGAAATTGCAGTTACTGCTCAGATACAAGTGAAAAACATTCCAGTTACATGTTGCTGTTTTATTCATGACTGCATGTAATATTAATGCAAAATACTTCTCTTTTAGAAATCTTACCTGTTTGCGATGTTTCAGCTATTTTAGAGGGCAAGCAGTGAGAGGATGAGTGATTCTAAGCAGTGAGTCAGCTGCTGTCTACATCTGTAGCTAAACAGTAAGTCCAGGGTTACACCTCGTTTAGCTGGATCTCCTAATCATTGCTGTGTAAAGGCTGTTCCCCTTGATACTCAAGGTAATACAGTTGAGATGCTGCCAGTAACTACCGGGGAGAGTTACTGCTGTTTGTAGTCAGACCTTCAGATACAGCAATTCTGTTCCTAGAATGCAGTAAAAGCCCAATATGTATTACAGTGCAACACTGCCAAGTTTTCCAGCAGTTGATTGTAGTTGGAATTGCTCTTAGACCTGACTCACTTTACGCAGACTCTTCTATATGCTCCTGGTAAGTTTTTTTCCTATGCTAAGAACAATGATGCTGATTCTTAGCAATCTTTTCAGCAATTTGAAATGCCTGGGGTTACAAACCAGTCTTGATTAGTATTCTTTTTCAAATAAGTAATATCTTTTGGACTGTTCTACAAATGCTATTGTGAAGAAGCAACGCATTTTCTCAGACTTTCTAGATACAGAGTTGTGTTTTGTTTTGTTTTGTTTTTGTTTTTTTGGTTTTTGGGTTTTTTTTTTTGCCCAAGTTCAGATTAAACATAGCAATGCATTTTGTAGTGAAGAATCCTATTTGTGTACTATGTACAAAATTCATGTAGGCTTTGTTACCAATGCCAACAGAAGAGGGACCAAACCTTTAGCAGAACAAGTACTTTATAACAGTAGTACCAGCAGTACAGTACCATTAAATGGAGCATTAGATACTTTAATGGATAAAACGTTGTTTTGCATTCAAATTCTCTTATAACTTAACTTTCAAGAGTGATGTGTTTCAAGCTGATATTTAATGGAAACTGTATCTGTAGTGTACAGTACATATGACTACTCTAACTTCACCAGTTAATGAAAAGAGACAGTGAAGACATAAGGTGGCATAAAGCCCACTAGCAGCAAAGTCACACTGAAGCTCCAAACACAGGAAAGCAACCCTGTTTTTAGGTCTAAACAGGAGCAATACTGAAATGAAGATGAACCACTGGCTGTCTTGGTTGCTTTGGTTATATGGCAGATATTTTAATATTTTGTAAGAAAAAGGAGCAACACCAAGCTCAGTCTTATTTCCAAAGGTGGCTTGTCCATTTCTGCTTGTCCACTGAACCTTGGAGGAGCCCAGTTGCTTCCTGATACATGTAAGGCTTTCTCCATCCCAGGGTGTTCATCCTACCTGCACAAAGGGCAATTGCTGTACCATACTCCCATCCCTTCCGCGGTGCTTCTGTGACAATGGGACTCCGGACATCAGAAATGAAGTAATACCTACTTCCAACACAACTAGAGAGAAGATCTTTCTGTTGTTACCCAGCTGACCTGCTCCACCAGTTAGAGTCTGTTTCATACAATGTAGTTTCAACCTGGCTTGGCTTGCATGCAGTTTCCAGGCAGCTGGATGAAACTCACCGCAAAGACACGGTGCATCTGTTCACAGGGTTTTCCAGCACAGCCCATCCCATGTGCTCACATTTACAGCTCCTACCTTACCTCTTCCTCATTCTTGTCCTCTATTGTTTTTCAAATATCATATCAGAAGCCAAAGAATAAGCGGTTCTGTTAGTTTTTTTCCTTTCTCATTTAGTGATTTCTGCAATTTGTTCACATTAAAGGAAACCACTGACCAATGTTGAGGCTTTTAAACGTTTTTTTGGAGAAATTACTAACACCATGGTAAACGTAAGTTGTAGTTTGCCACAGAAACCTGTTCCCAGGATATTTCAGGCAAATTAGAGCTTTTCTCTTCAAAATCCTTGAGTAGCTGGAGGAGTAAAGAAAAGCTTGGAGACAAAGTGAGCTGATGCAGCATAGGAAACAAATGACATAGCTTTCCTTCTATCTGTCTGGAATCTATGCCTTTCTTCCCATCAGCCAGATGGTGTTAATCCTTAAAGTGGCATACACTGCAGTGTCCGTGTCCCCTTTGAGTTCGGGGCAGTGCAATTGCCCAGGAGCCTGCTGCCCAGAGAGGCCCTGACAGGGTGAGGAGGAGGAGGAAGGCTGGGGGACGAGGCCCCATTTCCTTCCTTGCCTCGGGACCCATTCCAGCCATACCAAGCCATGCAGGTAGTGCAGGGCACTCCAGGCTTCAAGCAAGAAAGCAAATAAAAAAATGACCATGAAAATTGCACAACCAGTTAAAACTGGTTCCAGCCAGGAACTGAAGTCCTACCTTGAAATACTTACTTAAATCCCATTTGAACGGCATAGATTTACATTCCAGATGAAGCATTAATGGCTTTCACACAATATCCTCAGCAGAGATGCCCCAGCATACCAACCTCTGTGTTTTTGGTAGCTGGAATTTGTAAGTCCTCAAGGAGCTGCATTCTTTTGAGTGTTACTTCTATTTTTGGACTGAGTGCTTTCTTTATTTAGAAAAAAAAACAAAACTGTGCTCTTGTCAAACTGTGGAGACTATATGAGTCATCTATACAATAACACTAAATTGCCCCTTTCTGCTACGATGCAGTTCATCATAATCACAAAGGGATTTATAGAAAAACAACAGAGCTGACAAAGTCTGCTCTTAAGCTTCCTGTGTTTAATCCTGGTGCCTGTCACCATCCTAGCAGTGTATTATTGAGAAATGGGTTGTTATCAGAATGCTGGGTGCTGCAGTAGCTCCAAAGTCTCATTTTTTTGCTAATAAAAATGAATGTCTTTTCCTTGACAATTTTTGGCTTCCTATCTGCAGTCACCTGCCTGCACGAGAACTGTGTGAATGCTAATGACTGTTCTGAAGCTTTGATGAATAAAAACTATTTAAAGCTGTCAAGGCTGCCTCATGAGCAGCTTGCTCATTCAAATACTTCAAACACAGCCCCCACAAAGCATCACCCGTGGGCTCTGACTTCAGGCAAAACAGAACATAGAGCTTTAGAAAACAGGGTGTTTGGGTGTCATGGGATGAGGTAGCATACACGATCTATGCAGCCTAGTCTACTTACAGCTTGAGCTTTCCTCACATAACTTTGCCATACACCATGGCAAGCCTAAGAAGGAGTTTGTAATTGCTATTCTAAGGAAATACTTCATATGTTGCACTACAGACTGATCAAGCGAGGATTTAAGACATGCTGAATAACATTCAGGTCTTCAGGTGTATTTAGGTGCTCTTTTCCCACGAGAAGATAAAAGACAGGCTGCCAGTAAGACAGGAAACACTGTAATGTTGTAACATTATGCAATTAAGGCTGTAACAAAATGCATACGCATGTGGGAGGATGGGTTAAGGTTGCCCAGGCAATCTTATTTCTGGCATTTCCTATATTTTCTGTCCTTGACTTTGTAACCTACGCATTCACTCATCTCAGCTCTGTTGTAGATTGTAGGCATGACTTGAATATATGTCCTTCTTGCTTAAGTGACTGCATTAGAAAGGTGAATCTTTTGGTACCTTTCCACTGCAGTGGACCACACAGGTCATGGCAGGGGAGTGTTTGTACCAGCCTGACGCCTGCATGGGGCCATTTGCTGCCAGCCTGAAGGCCATAGGAGAGGTTTGGAGAAGTGGCAACTAAAACACTCCTTCCCCACCTGTATCTCCAGGGATGCGAGTGCTTCAGGATGAGCCCACAGCACCAAAGAACCTGCAGAGGCTGAACTTGCAGATGGTGCGAGTGAAAAGCTCTGTTTTGCTTAGCAGGATCTGTAATGGCCCCAGTGAGTGTCCTCCTGAGGCTGGCCTGGCACGGCAGGACTTTGCAGTGAGCTTTCCTAACACTGCCCAGGTGTGTTGCCCCTTGACAGACTGACCCCAGTGTAACACAAGATGGGACGCAGAGAGGCTGACAAAGGCACTTACTGCAGTAGTGTTTCAGATAGCTTAATATGGAACACAAGGCATTCCTAAAATGGAAAACAAACCTTCTGCTAGGTGTTCTCATATGCATTTTTGAAGGAGACTTAGAATTTGAACTGATTCAAGGGATTCTGCCACTGGGGCTTTTTCTCTGCCTTTTCAGACCAAAACGGCAGTCCATGCACACAACAGCTGCTTGCACCGTGGGGGCACAAAGCAACCCCTAAAAAAAACCCACAGTAGCAGCAGATGGGCAGCTCTGAACGGAAAAGAAAACCCTCAGCTTTCTTTCCTCAACATTTCAAGCCATTCTTGATGAGAATTCGGGAGCGTTACATAAAGAGGAAATGAGGAGAAATAAAATTGCAAGCTCAAGAGAAGATAAAATCTGATTAAAACGCTGACTAATATAATTGTAGAGAGTTAGGCTTTCTTGTGGAAAGGAAAAATGTCTGCAGTTGTGCTGCTATAGAAACAGTGTGGAGTATGCAGGTAGGTGAGGGCATGGAGTTTGTCCCTCCCTTCCCACTTCTCTGTGCTGGAATGAAGATCCTATCTCACTGCAGGCCCTTCTGGCCAGACGGTCGCTTCCAGCACACAAAGGAATTCTGTTCCTGTTTATACAGTTTCTTTTAATATCTCTTCTTCCTCCCTCCTTTGTTCTTGTGGAAGGTGATGTGACAGTGCTGTGCCAGGGTAGAAAGTGAGCCCTGTTCTCCCTTCACTTTCCACAGGGGTTGGTGACTTTGCTGTGTATTTTGTGAGCCTGGAACATAGGTACTGTGCCACAAGCAAGAGGTTTTCTTGTTTTTACTCCTATAAAACCAAAGGACTTGTAGTGTTTTGAAAAGTAAATCCTTCTTTGGAACAAGCAGCCATCATCTGTGTTTCTGAACACTTTGTCCAGGCCGCTGGTTTCTTCAAAGATACATTTACACTAGAATTTTTGGAATTTAGATTACATTACATTAGAATTTAACCACCAATGCATGAGATAATGACATTTAATTCCCCTGGCTACAGATGGAAGTGTCCTTCTGAAACATGTAAGCCACATGTAAGCATACTCACAAAATAAGAACTAGAAATGCACCCCTACGTTGTAGGATGTCATTCACAGCAGCTCTGACCTGCAGCTATCCGGGGTGATATCTCATTTCTGACAGCAATCACTTCCACGTAACTGAGAGGAAGACACAAGAAAATAAATTGCATTACAGAACAAGAATTAAATTGTATTAATTAATTGAATTTAATAAGAATGGAATTACATTAAAAAGACTGATGGATGAGGAAGTGCGTCCATGCTGTTCTAGAGCTCTTTCTGGTTCCTAGTGCTTAAGACACTGGTTCAAATGTTGTAATTTGCTTCTGCTGACGAATTTTATGCTAGCATAAAATGTTGTAAAACTGCATTTTCTTATAATCCATACATGTACTTCTTCACATGTTGTTAGTTTTATTTCCATCCCAGTGCCTTCCTGTAACAATTGGTCCACCAGCTTGAGTACATATTTTATAAGAATACATTTTGTAACTCAGCTTTTTCCCGAGTTTCACCTTTCAGTCTCACTGACTTGTTTGGCTTTTTGTGTGCTGAGATGCAGAGAGAAGAGCCCATTCTCTGGTTGTTTTAGCACTTTCAGTGGTCACTAATCATCTCTTTCACAAAATGGAGAATACCTCTGACATTCTGACTGTTCATCCAGGCATTGTCTTATTTTCATTTCTCTTTCCAGTTTCCCTCTGTGCACTGTGCACTGGAGATACCAGAGCTGCACATATTATTATACTCTAGGCCTGTACACGTATCTCTGTAACAGAGCTAGGGTATTGCCTGCAGGCCTCTGGAAGGCATTTCTCAATCATCCAATCTCACTGTCACTGCAGACAGTCCCATTTTAGAATACCTGATACAAACTCCAGCTCCATTTAGAAGTTAAGTTTGATTTTGGTCTTACCACTCTATTAGAGGGCCAGTCCAGTGTTTTCCTGCTCTGAGTACAGAAACAAGTGTACGTGTACTTGCTCTCACGCTGACTTTGGCCTCTACTATTGGCTTCCCTGGCATCTCTTTCCCCAAGCTCCTCTTTATCTTGCAAAACTGGATGCACCATGTGTTCTTATCTTTGGCTGAAATAGGCTGCCCAGGCTTTAATCATTGCAGTGATTTTCACCCCTGCTTGTTCTGCTTTAGATTTACTCTCTCTTGAGCCTGGGTGGCAGAATCTGACCTCACATTTCAGATATTTTCTGAAATAATGAATCTGAAATAGCTGAATTTACATTTGCCTGTTCACACAGCTCCTGCTCACCTCGTGATTAACTAGTCTTTCTTTCCCAAGTGCTGATCTCATAGTTGACAGAAGAAATTTTTGTGATTTATCTCTGTAAGCCATTAATATTATCAAATTTAATTATATTTTCATTAATCTAGTTCTAAGAGGCACCCGATTTCTCCAGCACATTATTCCCACCCTTGTTTGAAGTGGTGGTGTCCCCCGGCTCTGCCAACGGTGGATTTCATTAGCACATTCACGTTCTTGATGACATTGTTATAATGAAAATATGGAGGAAGAGAGGAGCCCTGATGAGTCCCATGGAATAACTTTCCTCCAGCCTGCCTCATGCACACAGCTCTTTGTCACTGCCTCCTCATCCTCCGTTCTTCTGTTTGAACAACCAGTTCCTTCTGGACAGTGTCAGCTGTTATTAACCCCAAATGGATTAGATCTGCCACTTCTCAGAGAGGGAGACAAAGTTGTATTAAGGAAAGAGATCATTCAGAAGTGACATTTCATTTTATCCCATTTATTCCCATACCTTTAATCATTATTTCCTTCAAAATTTGTCCAAGTTACTGTAAAACATTTCATTCCCTTTCTTTAATGCATATGTTCCATAATGATGTGAGAACTATAGGAAGAGTTCTTGCTTCTCCCACTCTCATCTTCACACACTTGGTCTGTTGGCACTCTGAAGGCAGACTGATTTCCCTACTGCAGTAATTGCCCACGGCTTGCTTCACATTACTCATCCTCCTTTTGCTCACAGCTCTCACACAGTCTTCTTTATTAAAAATGGAGGCAAAATGCTCATTGGATTTGGAAATGCTGCCAGACTCCCCTTTTTATCTGTATGACCTTCTCCCTGCATAGCAAACTCATTTCTTCTTTCCCAGTCTTCCACATTTTCCCATCTCAAAGACAAAGACAAGACTTTTCAGGTGAGGGATCTTCCCCATCATTAGCCCCAGGGTGTCTATTTCCCTTGACCTTAGCTACCAAAATGTCAGGAAATCTTCTGTGAAGCCCTTTCCTTTTGCATGAGATACAACATCTGTACCATTTCTGCTGCTCTGGCATAAAGAAAACCAGTGTTTCTTTTGTATTCCAGTCTTTGAACCCTCAGCCCTGTAGATTTTTTCAAATTCCATACCCTATTCACTTTTGCCTTAGAGTGCCTTTTTATAGGCATAATTTTACCCGCCCATTCATTCTAAACTGCATCTACTTGAAACCTATCAAGTGATTTTTTCTTTTCCTATGACCTCGTTGGTCTTTACAAATGGAACCCATCATCACCTCTTCTTGTTTTGGTGCTGGCAGGGAGAGCGGCTCTTGTACTGCATCCAGCACTGCATCCAGCCTTGCTTGCTATTCATAGCATCTGCGCTCACATTTATAGCTGGGAGAGCAGCAGCTACTGAGGGAGCAGCAATCTGCTCCATTGTATTCGAGAGATCTTTTCCCATGTGCAAACATAACTTTGCGGCTCTGCAGAAGCTCTGTGCAAATGCTTGTTTGCTGCAACTGTGACTGCCTTTGGCCAGGGCCAGCAGCACACCCCAGTTGTACCCCAACTCTCTTCTCTCCCTGCTGAGATTTTGACCCACACTTTGCTTCGATTTCTTCTTCTTTTGAAAATCTGTGCAGCTATGTGGTGAGGTCCGTCTTCCCTGGATGTGGATGGTGGCTCTACCAGTCCCTTTGCCTCCCCCCCCACCTCCCTGCAGGTGCTGCTCCCCCCATGGGCAGCTCTAACACTGCATCCTGTCACTGAGACCAGCTTTCAGGTGCTCAGAGCCCTCCTGCTTCCACGCCTATCCACCTCTCATCTGCATTTTCCCTTCCCCGCCAATGTTTTCTTATCCTTCTTAAGTCACCGTCATATCTATATTCACGTTTTGTTGATTTTTCTGCCCAGTTTCTGTGACTCTCTGTGAATGAGAACCATGTAGGTGGCAGGACGGAGCTTCACAGCAGCACTTGATCAACTGCTGTTGGCTGCAGGGGCTGTCTGACACCCAACTAGGGTCACAAATACCCGCTTCTGGCCTTCAACATTCAACACGAGGTTGAGCTCGGCTCCCATTTTTAAGCGCTTCCAGCAGCGAGCGCACGAACCAGCCCCCCCTTCAGCCTCCTCGGCCCCCACCTCGGCACGGGGAGGGGACGGGGGCGTGGCCTGGATACGAAAGGCTCTCTGATTGGCTGTCGGAGAGGGGGCGGGGCTCGAAGCTGGCGGGGGCCGGGAAAAAGGCGGCGGGAAGGGCAGCGGTGTTAGTGGGAGTGCGGGGCCGTGCGGGGCTGCGCGATGCGCCTGACGCAGAGCATGTGCACCATCGCCGAGTGCGCGCCCGGCGGTGAGGGCTGCCCCGCGGCTCGGCCTCGCCTGGTTAAGATCGCCGTGGTGGGGGGCAGCGGAGTGGGCAAGACAGGTGAGGCGGATGGGAGGGAGAAAATCGGGGCCGGGGCGGCGGCGGAGCTCGGCTAACGCTATCCTGCCTGTCCGCAGCGCTCGTGGTGCGGTTCCTGACGAGGCGCTTCATCGGCGACTACGAACGGAACGCAGGTGGGCACCGTAGGGGAACGGGGCGGCCGCGGGGGCGGTTCGGGCGGATCGGAACCCGTTGTCGGGGTCCCTCCGTAGGGGGTGAGCGCTGGGTGAGCCCCGCGAGCAGCTGTGCTGGTGCTTCGTTCTGCCTTGCGCTGCCAGGTGTGCTTTACCTGGTGAAAATGCCCCTCGCTGAAGCAGTTGTTTTTTTTTAATCTAAAGCAATGCGATGTAATGCAAACGCAGTGTTTGCTACCCTCCCAAGCTCGGTGCTTGCAGCCAAGCCATCGGAGCGGCCTCGGCTTAGGGGATACATGGGGCGATGCTCAGCGCCGAGCGCGGGGCGGAGGGAGGTGTGAGCGGCTGAGCTGCCGGAGTGCGGCGATCTGCTGCTGGAACGGCCCGGGAAACAAGCAGCCACCAAAGCCACCCAGCCTCTGGGATCGGCCAGCAGAGCGGCTATGAATAAGCCCGCAGAGGAATGGTTTCTGAGGGACAGAAATACTGACCAGGGTACTGCCCTTGTGTACTAAGGACTGGCTGCTGTGCACAGTGAAGTTACAGCAGTCCTTCATAAGTGACAGAGCGGAGAGCTGTGTGATGCTAAATCCTAGAATCCTATAATCCTTGAATGGCCTGGGTTGAAAAGGACTACAACGATCATTTAGTTTCAACCCCCCTGCTATGTGCAGGGTTGCCAACCACCAGACCAGGCTGCCCAGAGCAAAGGCTTCAGGGCAAGTCAGGGCCAGGTTAAATCCCAGGCTTGTTAAATCCCAGTACTGGCATAAATAGTCATAAATCCCAGGCTTCCAGTAACATTATCACAAACCAAATAATTAATACTCAACCCGAATGACTAATTGGGTAGCAAAAGCATCACAGTCTGTCTGAGAAGTATGTGTGTGTGAACCTATTGCTGTTCTGCCAGGTAACCTCTACAGCCGGCACATCCAGATTGATGGGGAGGTGCTGGCCATCCAAGTGCAGGACACCCCGGGTGTGCAGGTGAGTCGGATGCATCCACGCAGATTATCAAAGCGGCCCGGAGTTGGTGTGTGTGTCTGTGCAGCATCTTGTTCTGCTCTTCCTTGTGACGTTCTGCTGCCTGTTTCAGTGCAGAGCTCTGGGTGGTGGAGCTGGCAACCTGTGCCTAAGCCACAGCTGCCAAACCAGATGGGTTGGGTGCCTGAAGTTTGCTGGTAATGAAAAGAAACGAAAGAAACGGCTCACTGTTTTGGGTGAATCGTTTGTACGCTGGAGGCCTGGTGCTTTGGAATGGCTGAATTACTGAAGTGTCTTGTTCCCATATATTAGGAACATTAGATGGAAAAAAAACCCAACTCACTTTGTGCAAATATGGTACACATGTGAAAGAAAATGTCATGGCTACTGCCCAACAAAACTCATACATTTATATAATAAAAAGTGAAGTCTACTGTATTGGAGCTGTGTTCATTAAGATATTACGGTTTAAAGTTCTGAATGTATAGACCTGAGCAGTGCTGGATTTTTGCCTTTTTGAACTGGGCAACACTCCAGGTCTAAATGTTTCCAGCTCATATCTTTGCTTCCCCAGACTTGCTGTCTAGCCAGTTAATTTCCCATTCTGTGGAACTACAAAGTCTTTCTCTGCATGCAGAACGACTTGGGTCAATTTTCTGTTTGAGTATAGCAAACTCCAGTCTTAAATTCCATTTTTTTTTTTTTTTTTTTTGCAGCTGAATCAACATATGTATTTATTTGACACGCTCAGATTAAGTTTTGTACTTACAGTGTGAAATGCAGATACATAGGTCTGAAGCTGTAAAATGCTGTTTAGATTTAAAGGAGCCTTTTAAAAGTCTTTTACGACCTCAACCATCTAATTTGAGACCATTCACTCTACAGATTCACGAACACAGCCTGGATTGTAATGAGCAGCTGAACAGATGCATTCGCTGGGCAGACGCCCTGGTGATTGTCTTTTCCATCACAGACTATAAGAGCTATGAACTGCTCAGTCACCTGTACCACCACGTTCGGCAGATGCATCCAGGGAATGCTGTCCCTGTTGTCATCATAGCAAACAAAGCTGATCTCTTGCATGTTAAAGAGGTGGAGCCTCAGCACGGACTTCAGCTGGCCAACATGCTGGGCTGTGCTTTCTATGAAGTGTCTGTCAGTGAAAACTACAACGATGTCTTCAGTGCCTTCCATGTCCTCTGCAAAGAAGTCAGTAAACAACAGACCACCAACAGCACCCCCGAGAGACGGAGAACTTCTCTCATTCCACGACCCAAATCGCCCAACATGCAGGATCTGAAGAGGAGGTTTAAGCAAGCTCTGTCTGCCAAAGTGAGGACTGTCACGTCTGTCTGACAGCAGGGCCAAGAAGAGGCGTTGTTCTTCTCAATGTTTCTCCCAAGTTTGAAACCCGGGGTGTCTAACACTGGCATGTCTGCAGTCTGATGGTGTGACAGGATGGTTCTGCATGGCTGTAGAAACGAGAAGTTGCTTGAACAATGAACAGTGGCAGATGGGAAAAGAATAAAAGCAAACCAAAAAAAACCCCCACAAAAATAGTCTTGAAATGGCTCTAGGATGTAACTTGTAGAACAAGTATTTTCACTTGGAAATGGACCTTTCCAATAAATGCCTTTTTCTCTGATGGGACAGATCTGGCTTAATGTTTGTGCAGAGACAACCTTTTAGCTGTGACTCTCAACTGGTACTTGAGCAGGGAAACACCCTGAACTGTAGCTCACTGTTCAGAAGTAACCACTCCAGTTTTACAACACTTTCATTTGGATGGAGGACAGCATGATATATCTGTTCAGTTTATTGCACAGTAGAGCTGTATTTCACTCATATTTCAAAACAAGAACACATGCAACTGTTCTGTAAAAGTAAGTGTGAAGTCAACGGACATGACTGGGTATCGTGACTGTACACAATGGTCCTTTACTTTTTTACTGGCTATGTTATTGCTGACAACTTGACCAGACTCTTTGTATGCCAAACTATTGTGCATAGGGTGTAAACATATGTAATTACAAATATCTGGTGGGTCTTTTTTACTGTCTGAAAAAACACTGTTGAGACTGAATGATCTAACACAGAGCTTTCTAGGAATAAGCCTGGAGTTGGAGTGATAGTCCATTACAGCTACCAGTGTGAGACACTTTTCTCCTCTTTCTTTCTTTCTTTCTTTCTTTCACTGGTGTATTATAATAGGCAGAGAAAGAATCAGTGATTGAGCTTGATGTGAAGCATGGCTGCCCCAAGGCAATGAAGCTGGCTGTTTGTTCAGAGCTGAGCCGGTCCCTGTTCATCCCTAAACACATGTGGCTGACTTAAGCATTTCTTCTTATTTTATTTTTTTCCCTACATTGAGCCAATGGAGTTCACAGGCTAAAGGCCTTACACACATGCACTTTAAAAAGCCAGTTGTGCTTTTGTTTGAACTGTAATTTATTTATTTTATGTACAGTTGCTTTCAGCATTAAATTTTGAATTGCGTATTTTCTCGTGTGTTCTTCCTATGTGTGAGAAACAATTGGTAATAGCCAGCAAAGCCTGGAGACAAAGTAATTGTTTTTGCAGAGTGGTTAACATACATTGCAGAAACTGTAAGAAGGTCTTTGCTGCCTGTGCTGTTGATTTATTAGCATTATCTGCGGGGGGGAAAGCTCTCATAACTGCTTTCCAACTTTTACAAAACTGTTTCAGAGGACGTACTGAAAATAAAAATCGGATTCTTTATACTCCCTTGTCAGAAAACTCCAGCGAGAAGAGAATGAGGTAAGGAAGGTCAGTGTTTGGCAGAAAAATGTTTTAAGGGGCTTTTGGTTTCTTTAAAAAAATATGCACAACAGCTTTATACAGACTGGTGTGACAATGAAGAATTGAATCAAATTATTACAAGCCTTGAACTTGATTTGTTGACATTTAAAGGGATTTTAGGCTGGGCGTTCCTGACGGGGGGAATGTTAGTGCTAAACCTAGAATGGTGCCATGCATGTTGTCCCCTGATTAGCACACAGCTCTAATGGTGGAAACACTGGTCATGCTGATGGTAATCTTTGATTTGAGCTACCACTCTCACCTGACCAAGTAAGGACTAGAATTCAAACACAACAGCCCCACCAGTCTGAGCTTACATTCAAATGCTGTTTCACTGATTTCTGTGCCATTTCCTTGCGCCAACAGTGGCCTTTTGTTTTCCCTACCCCATAGCTGGTGAGCACAACTCTGTGTCACATGCAGAGGGCTTTGGCACTCCTTGATGTGGTCCAGCACCCTGCACCCTCCCAAACAGTCCTGTGTGGCTCCTGGTCATGGACAGCTGTCAGGAGACCACTCATTGCCCAGGTCTTTTCTCCAGCATATGCTGGAGCTACGTGTAGCTATGACAACTATTTTCTACAAATAGGAGATAATTATTACACCAGGGCCACTGGAAAGACCCCACTCCAGCCTTGGTCTAGGAGAGGAGTGGGCTTTTTGTGACTGTGGCTTTCATCTCTTCAGCCACTGAGCACCAGATGGTGGCTGGATCCCAGCATCCATGGCCACAGCTGTGGCCACACTGGCTGAAAAGATCCCGTCAAGGGGAGCCTGGAAAATTGGTTCTGAGGCAAGTCCTCTTGCCTCAGTTAGAGGAGCTGCTTCACCCACAGGATGTGCAGAAGAACCAGTGTCTGCTTAAACCCTGCACCCCTCTCATTACCCTGCAGAGCTCGTCCTCAAATGGCCAGGTCAGAGACCTGACTCACGAAAGAAAGTGGAAGACAGAAGGTCACAACTGCAAGCCTCCATCACTTCAGGAACACAGCAGCAGCTCAGAGATATGAGTGCCTGAACCTGCTTGATGCTGCAGAGGTCAGCAATGGTTGCAGGAGGTAGAAGAGCCTTTCTGCTACCAACAGAGCATGGAAACTCCTTGAGGACATCTCCAAGAGAGAAGGTTTTGGTTCTTAGGGGTAGTCAAATACTGCAAGTAAGAGGGGTGGCAGGAATATGCAGTCCTGGTATGCATAGCCCTGTGTCCTAAGAGGGAAAGAGATGAGGACTGAGCATTGTAAAGGCATTGCTTTATTGATTACATAATTCACAAAACATCTACAGTCTAAGATTAAATGATATAGAAAGAAGAGGAAATGCAGAGAAAGGCTATTTGCTCTCAAGCTGTTCCGCTCAAAATATTTCTTGAGCTTTTAACATTGCAATCTCATAATATTTCTCATTTTTTACAGCACAAAATTCCATTCTAAAGTCATTCTTATAAATTGTTCTTTCATAGAGGCAACATTGTCCATGCTTTATAGTTGGTCCTTTGTTTCCTTCTAGCCACTCAAAAGTGAATTTAAACCAAAATGCAGCCTTTTCTGGAGACCATTATAAACATTTAAGAGAACTCAAGCAGGCTACTAAAAAAAGGTTAAAGAGCTACTTCCTATTTAGGCTATTCCTTTGACATCAGAAAGAATGCTATGTTCAAGCAAACTTCATCTATCACTTGACATTCTCGTTCTTAGTGTGAGCTGCAGTCTTAACCTTTCTCGGATGAACCAAGAGGATGCAGCTTCAGAGCTCCTCCATTTTATGTTGCAATTTGAACATTTTGTGCTACACACAATCACAATCTCTATTGGCTAATGCTGTTTTATCTAAGATTATATCAATTTGTTAAAAAGAAAAATTACAGAACTGAATGTGATAGCAGCTCTTTCATTATCATAAATGAAATATAAAAGCTGCTCTCTTATCATGCCGTACAGAAATCTAGCTCAAAAAAGAACCTGTCACAGTGGCCTCTTGAAAATGGGAACATGCTTTTTTTTCCCCTCTTTTTTAAATGCATGTGAAGGGAGGATTCTTCCAAGGTTACCATCACCCCATCACAGCCCATATGTCCTCCTTGTGTTAAACTGCAGAGAAGTGTGCCATCAGAAACAGCCTTTTCTCCTGGGATTGTGGGTGGAGAAACTAGAGCAGGAAATGGAAACCTGCGAGAGAAACAATCGTGTAACTCAGCCCTCCATCCAGCTGCTCTACTGTGGCTGGGAGAGCATCACTGCACTGGGAGCTGCTCTGCCAGCTGAACTGGGGCTGTGCTCCATGATCCCTCTCTGGATATAATGAGCAGAGGCTGTTAATACTGTATAAGACACACATCTTTTGCAGGATGACATGGCAGAGAGATGGATTTTGCTGCCCTTTTTCTCCCTCAGCAGCATTTCCCAGCAGAATCAACCCCAGAAAAACACTGGCATTACTTGCAGAGGAAAGTGCTGCTCAGGGAGTGCACATTCAGCCTACCTGGTCCTCAGTTTCTTCTTTTCTAGGGAGTTATTACAGACAATCATCCTTGTGAGTGCTGAGTGGAGGGGGTGATTCAGCACCACGCTGTGTGACTCTTAAGGAGAGGGTGGTACAGGACAAATGGACCAGCTTTAGGAGCCCCCTGTGAGCTGCACAGTTCTCTTGCAGTGAGGTACCCAGCTGCACAGTAGGGGACATGCTGCTTTTCAGAGGGCTGTTGGGAACAGTGACAAACCAGGGACTTGATGCTTCCAGCCAAGGCAGCCATCTATCTTCACCACACATCCTCCCATGTCAGATATCAGGATCAGGTTGGGGATGATCAGCTGCAAACAACTGCTCAATAGCGCCCTGTGGGGTCAGGAGTGCTGAGGAGAGCACGATTACCTGTAAGGGGGGAAAGAAGCAAGAAGTCAAAATTAAAGGGATCAAGACTGACTGCAGCATTAATGAGCTGTGATGTGGACTGTTCCCTTATCCAGCACAAGACACACTGTATATTCCTGGTGTTTACAGGGCCATGCGACCTGCCCAGCGAAACGTCTGCTCACTAATAGCTGCAGTTAAATCACTTAAGGAACATAATGACTAGTAGCATTGTATTCTTAATGAACGTGTGCTTTGATTCACTTCTACCCACATGTACCCAGTGATTTGTTGTGACTGCCATTGTGTTTGCTGTGAGGCACCAAAGGAGCAGCCAGCAGCTTCCTTTCCTATCGCACAGGGCTTTGCCAGCAGGCAGTTTTGAATGACTGCCATTCACCCTTGTTTAAGGTGGAACAAGAGTTACAAAGTACTGCTGGTCTGCTGTGACTACTGGGGGAACTAAAGCCCATGCTCACAGGAGTGTCTCTGTGGGCAAGACAAGCGCTCTTCTGCGCATCAAGACCGTGCTCCACCTCAGGCACTGTTGGGATGCTGTTGCTTTTGTTTGGTCAGGTTTTTAACCCAAGCTGGGTCTAATGAATGAAACTGACACTCGCTACACCAATACACACACTGGTAGATGCACACCCTATCCATTTCTCTTGAGTGAAAAACAGCATGCAGGTGTCTATTGGAAAGGCTTCTCTGCAGAGCAAAACTATCGAGCAAGGAGGGAGCACGTTCTCTCCCAGAGCCAACTCACACTCAGTCATAGGGAACATGCAGTCTATACAGCCCAATATCGCAGGGGATTTGGAAGAAAGAATTAAAGATAAGAAAAGTACTACATTTAAACTGTTTTTTTTTTTTTTTTTTTTTTTTTTTTGTTCTTTCTTTCATCATCTCACTTCAAGTAAAGAAAGGAATCTGGAGCTCCATTACTACAGATTCCATCTGTATTGATGATAGCCTCTCCCTCATTTCTCCCTTTCCCTTATCCTCCCACACAACCTGCAGCAAACTGATGCTGTCTCTTCTCTTTCCTATGGCTGAAAAATTGTAGCTTGTGGATGGCAAAAGTTGATGCTGTCTTACTTTATGCATGAACCAGTGCATTGCGCAGTACATCATATTATAATGCAATTTAATTCTGAAAAGCACAAGTGGACATATTACTTAAGTTTTTTTGTATTTACAAGCCAAACATCAACAATAGCCATGTTCAGTTAAAAGCAATTTCCTCTTGAGTCCCAACTGCTCATAGAAGGAATTTTTTCTCTGTCTCCTCTGGGTAAGTCTGAGCAGGACAATGCGCTTCCTTTGCAGACCTTCCCCTCATTTGGAACAGCACGCCTGTCCTTGATGGTTTACATGAAGGGATATACCTGTCCTGCTCCCAGCTGAAGCACAGGACCCAGGAACTCACAGACTGACCTTCTGCACTGCATGGTGCCTTTCCCATACACAGGGGAAGGAAAGATGCAGCAAGCATCTGATGGTGCATCTGCAGGGATTGATCTGTCTGTGTGCCTCAGCCACAAGCACACATGCTGTGCATGTGGGGAAGAAGGAAGGCAAAACATCACATTCTTTCCCCTTTTTCACTCTCTTGATTAAAGGGGAGAGAAATTTATTTCTTCCTTTCAAAGTAGGATACTTCTCACAAGGTTAGGAAGGGTATTGGCATCATTCACAAACGATGCACAAAAAATGCTGTTTTCTTTTGTGCTTCTCCATGAGAAGTAGATTTGTCCTTCATATTCCTATGCAGAGCAGTTCTCTGGATGGAAACATGTCTCCTACTGCGCATTTAAATGTAATTTGCTTCAACTCCAAAGAACTGCTGAAGTAATCAGAGCATTGTGCCAGTTTCTCTGTTACTTTACTCAGTTCTTCATTTTTGCACCCACATGTCTCTCCATTTCTCTAAAAGCCAATAATTAGTATAAATGTCAGTGCTTTGTTTGAATGGAACAGACTTGTGAGGCCAGTGCTTCCCCCTTGCCCTGACGTCTGAGGCTGACTGCCTGAAACCCACAAAAAAAAAGAAAAAAAAAAAAAAAAAAAAAAGGCTGTTAAGTGCTGGCTCAAGTTAGACAAATGCCTGGCTTTTTAAAAAGAGAATAATCCCAAACAGGTGGCACATATTCACAGCTACAGTGCAGAAATCCAGGTAAATCCAATTAACTCATATAGTTTTCTATATGAGACTCACACAACTGTTTCTTTACTTTTTTCTTCCTCCTCCTGACTCTCCCTTGCAGTCCTTTCACCCCTAACATAGCACATTTTCACAAAGGGCACAGTGCAGTCAAAGCTTAAAATTCTTTAGGAATCTGCCTAAGAGGGTGACCTGCCACTGGGGTTAAGCCAAAGCAAAGCAACACCAGATCCCATGTCACCACTGTCAAGCCTCAATTCTCTCTAGAAAGCCACTCAAAAGTCTTGCTGCATAGTTCTCCACCGGCTCACTTATTAACCCTGTGCTTATCCTTCAGGTTATATTAATACATTTAAGGCGTGGATTAACTTGTCCATCAGTGTGTCATAATCCAATCTGTGTTCAAGAGAGGAAAGAATTTTATTCACTCTTTTGAGGAGATTAGCAATTGACTAACTGGGGTGAAACATGCTATCAGATGAAAAAAACATCTCTAAAATAGAACCCAGTCTTAGAAAATACTGTTGCAAAGACAGCTGAAACACAGAAAGCATGCGATGAACCCAGCGGCTGATCAGCCTTTGGTTGGCTGTTTTGCTAATTTGCTAATTTCTCACTAATCCAAAAAACCTTCCAGAGGAATTCAATAAGAGACGCTTACAAGCCATCTGGAAACTAGACTAGTGTTCAGTGGTCTAGTATTAAATGTGGAGATTGTGCCCTGCCTGTGATGGGGGGGTTGGAGGTTCATGATCCTATAGGTCCCTTCCAACCAGGGCCATTCTGTGATTCTGTGTTTATGATGCATTTGCTGGTACAGCATTTCTTGAATCTCTCTGCAGTTAGTCTGTGTACTGCTACTATACTACTCAGTACTTAGCAGGCAACGAATTGCTCTTGTACACAATTCTCCAAAATTAACAATTATTTTTAACAATCTATGAATTTTTCGAGACATGAAAAAAGCTCCATTAGAACAATGCCAGTCTGTCTGGAGTGCCTCCAACCTGACACAAGTGGTGACTCTAATATGCAAAAAAACCCAGATCCTTGGTTCCTGAACACTTGTTGCCTACAGGCTTCACAGCAAAATTCCAATGCCATTTCTGTCCGTGTGGCTGTGTTTGGTCTAAGTCTGGTATACCAGTCAACACTGTCTGATTTTTTTCATTCTTTGTTCAGATTGAGAACATTTTGAATTGACTCTACCTGAGTACTAGGTTTGCGTGTTGCTACCAGATCTTTCACCATTTTGACCTCAGACACTGTCACACCACCAACCATAAAGATGATCAGAAGAGGATGGTCACCAGGGTGAGGGCGATTCACCTGTAAAATGAAAGAAACAATTATTTTAGTAGATCAGTCTACCTCAGCAGGGATTGATTCTTAGAGCTGCCAGAGGAAGACTAATGAAGAAGTTCAGAAATAGCCATAGAATCCTGTTTTTTGGAGCAACTGAATCAAATAACGTCCAGTTAAAAATCATGAGCCATTCCCAGGAATATGGAGTATTCATGGCTCCCACTGAAATCTAGAGAGGTTTTTCAAGAGGCCTGAGGGCTTCTCTCTCCATTCATTCTTCACTTCTTTCCTTTCTTTCCTAGTGTGGGAGGACAGTACTTGGGAAGGCGCACCGTTTGAATACCTATATGCACTAGGCTTTAAGGAATGGGAAGTAAATCACTATCTGGTAGAGGCAAGGAGTCCAGTTTAAACATGCAAGAATCCCTGCCTTACATCAGTAAATGAAACAATCATAAATAATGTATTTTTGCTAGTCCAGTGAATAAGCCTTTATAATTCATCCAGTGAAAATAAGTCAGATTCATTATATATAAAATCAGTTGCTTTCACTTCAAAGGTTTCATTATTTCTATGATTGGGTTGTAACTCATTTACAGAAACTCTATTCAAACAAAATACTAGTCTCGTTTTTTTTTCCTAATTAACTTTAAAATGGTACAAACATTGAATTTCAGCTAATACGTTATAAAATCATGTTTTAATTTTAAACATGAAGGTGGTGCTATACATCAGCTTCCTCTTAACCACTTCCAAAAGTTTGATTACTTTGCTGTTTCCAACCATTCTTTCTGTCTTGAAAAAACACACTGCCCTGATAATGCCTTGCTCCCAACTTCGAGGAGCATTTGGAAGTGATGTCAATGGCACCCAGAAATAGTTCTTTTTACAGCACCACACGCCTTTCAGTGTGGAACACTCAAAATGTTTGGCTCTAAAAAGTGACGGTGAGAACAGCTGAATTTGCTCCTTAGATTCTCCGCCTCCTCCCCTTCTGAACGCGTAGGATTTCAGCAGCCTTCATGTGTCAGAATGGAAGTGGTAATCATCCCATTCTTGAGTGGAATGCTCTTCCCTTACTTTCACCACCATGATAGATATCTTTGGCTCCGTGGCTCCAGCTCCTCAGGGAAAAGCTCTTTGTGCTGATCTGTATTGTGCCTGCCTCATACATAGTCTTCGGGCAGCCCTGTCCTGCTTTTTGACTGGAAACCTTCGGAAGAGACTTCCTCCCCTAAAACACACATGAGGGATGGCATGCTTCCTCTCCAGTCTGGCTGATCTTTGATGATGCTGTGCTCCCTGTTAAATGTTGCTCCTCAGAAGTTGGAAACCAGTCCAAAAACATATCAACGTATCAGCGAGTGTGTATTGAGTGCAGATCTCCTAATTGCACTCACTTTGTCAGCTACCTTCATTCAGCTGATGGCACAGGTAGCATGTACTACAGTTCAGCAGGTTGACTTGCATTTCTTGCTCTATACTGAGGAACTGTCAGTTTACACCGACAAACTAATTAAAGCAATATACCAGATCTTACAAAGACTCTCTGCACATAATGGAATGTCTGCCTTAAACAAACAAACCAGTCCAAACCTACCGCAGATACCAGGAAGAGGCTAAGTAAAAGCAAAGTATCTATTTATAAAGCAAGTCAGACAGAACCATTACTTGCTAAGATCTTAAGAGTATTTCATGCCACAGTTGCTGTAAGTGGTGACTGTAAGGCTGAAGAAATAAATGCTCCCCAAAATGATGAGGATAGAGATTGACTAAACAAAATGCTTTACAATGACACTTTGAAATAATACATGAAATACTATTACTCCTTTTCATGGCTCTTTACTCTTCTGAACACTGCTGCCAGAACAAACTGTTTCACTCCATTTCATGAAGCTCCTGAGTGACCCAAGGCTTACACAGAAAGCCCAAAATTTAGGAGCTTGCTATTGAACAAAGCCTCTCTTACTATCTTCCCTGGTGACAACTTGCTATAAGCAAGCACACACAACACTAGACACACTGAAAGGACACACAGTATATTAATCAGAAAACACAAGCAGTACTAGAAGAAAATGTCTCAACAAATCATTCAGTCAAAATAAACCCAGATCCAAACACGTGTTGTCTACATAAGTCTTGCTATTTTTCAGAAGACCGAAGTTCAAGCCACAAATTCCAGAAATGCATATTAAAAATACAACTAGGTATGCAAACTCAAAATTAAATTAAAATTGCAATGAAAAGGGTTTTGGAATCTGTAATCTTGTTATTCTATGCACAAATGTTTTGAAGGAGGACAATACTTTGGGTACAAAATATTTGGCTGTGCTAAGAATGTAAATTTCTGCCAAGATCTTTTGTTTGATAATACAACCACCCCAGGCTCTCTCTTTTGAAGGAACTGGCTTCATGTAGCAAAACACAATTCATTTTTGTGTTACAGAAGAGCTGGAATGGACTGAAACAAAAGCAACGCATGCATTCTGGAGTCCTTCTAAAGCTATTTTGTTTCAGGACGTTTCTGAGGCATCTGAATTTCATTTAGTGTAAAATACGAATTTTGCAAAAGTTCCCAAGTGAAATTTACTTTCAGTTCAAAATATCATGCATTAAAAATAATTGGTACCATTATCTCAGGCAATTAAAAACACTAAATAAGAAAAAAAGCAAAACCCCGAAAGCCTCCAGCTGTGACAGTGGCACATAAAGAGATGATATACTTGAAATTTGGTCAATTGCTGATGTCCTGCTTCCCCAGACTCTATAATTGCCATGGAAAATGGCCTGTAAAACCTTTACAGGCTGCTGGGCACGCAGGTCAGAGGGGAAGGGCTGCTGCTCTAAGGGCTGCCTGCCTGAATTACTGATACAGCTGAGAAGAGAGTGCTGTCTGTCAGGAAAACCCCATTACACTGAAGCAAAAGGGACCATAGGAAAAAGAAAGAAGGAAGAATGCCTCCCATGTTTATTTGAGTTGGCATTTATATTCAGGCATTGAGAAAGAAATATAAATTTGAGGAAGTTCATCAATTAATTACAGTGCTGATGCTGCAATAAGTGTAGAGATGGTCTTGTGTCAGAAATACAGGCTGGACTCATTCATGCAGTAAACAAGGACTTGCCAATAAGCCAAACTAGAAACTAAATGAAGAAGCACAGACAGACTATTGTGAGATAAGCGATGGTGTCCATGAAATATTCATCCTACACGATGTTCACTTGGCCATCTGTTATATATTCCTTACAACAGTTTTTTGTTGTTTGTTCTTCTTACTTGCAGAGATGCAGGCACTTGAGGTACACTCCACAAAGAGATGCCCACCTCCTCCTGCAGAAAACTCGTTTTAGGATTACAATCCCCTCAATCCCCTGTTAAATTTTCAGGATACATTTTGCATTTTTCAAGAGCTCTGTTGTTCCTGCTTGCAAGAAGCTCTCTGCAAACAAACTTTTATCCTCTTCCTCTTTGACATCATGCAGTCAACAGAAATAGAGATGCTGGCTGTCACACAGATCAATCCTTTCCCACTCCTTCCCTGTACTCCCCCATCTGTTTGGATTTTGGTTAATCCCATTATTTTGCAAGTGCTGATCTTTTCACCCAAGTTGGTACAGCAACCAATAGTCCAATGGGAACTTCATGATTAGGATATCACTGTAATTCACTTAAGTGTCCCAAACACAAGAATTAATAATATAGAAAGAAAAGACCTAAAACAAGCTAAACCTGTCACAGTTTCCATATAGACATTTAGACTTGATACTTTTTTTTTTTTTTTTTTTTTTAAAAGGACAAGCTAAGTTCCTGCCTCAAAAAATAAAAATAACTAAATGCAATTGTGAGAGTTAATGATAAATAAATCCAATCATTTAAAAAAGTCACTGGTGTGCACAAGCTTTTTTGCCTTGTTTGATGCAGGAACATCTGTTTCTTCTATTTTTGGATGGCAGCAGCACGATTTTTTTCAGTATCAATACATGAATAAAAACAACACTGGGTCACTCTTTCTATAGCTGTCATCTCATAACTCAGGGCTTTATCATAAGCTCTGAAGAGCTAAGAATTTCCATTTAGTAACCTAGCTAAGTACATTCTGAAAATCCATTTCAGCAGTAGGCACAAGTTCCTGAAAACAGGCATTGTATTTAGACATATCTGATTTTGTCTTCAAGACAGCCTTCTCTGTAATAACAGAAAAATTACTTTGTTATCTTGATAATGGGTTCTAGAATAGAACCAGCACACAAATCAAAGTTATTTTTTGTCACCTGTCTTTAGATGCATGAAAGGCCTAACAAAGAATAGGAAAAAAATGTTTTTCTTTTCAATTATCACAATACAACAGAGGCTGGAAGCAATTTTAAGATCTCATCTAGTCCATTTCCCTGCCTAAAGCAGTGCAGACTTCAAAATTACACTGTGATGTTCAGGGCTTTGTACAGCCAAGCTCTGAAAAATCACAGAGATGGAGAATCCATCCAGTCCCTCTGGACTTTCTGACTGATTAGCCTCCCGTCCTCCCCACTGCATGTTGAAGCTCGTCAAATTATAGAAAGAGCATTGAACATGGGGCTCCTCTGCTGATCTTCTTGCCCTGTAAGACCTCTTTGTTCTTAGCCTATCTCAAGGCTGTTCATTATCCACAAAATTCCTTGATGAACTGTCTTGTGCAATGCCTTTTGGAAATCTGGGGGCTTCATACAAACTGGCACTTGCTTACTAATTTGCTTGCTAACATCTTTGAAGAGCTCCAAAAGCTACGTGAGGTTGGACACCCCTTCATTGAAGTTTTATTGAAGCCACACTGGCTCCTCCCAGACATATCACCCTTATTTCCATGCCCAGTATCACCCTGTATAGTCAATGAATATAAAAACGCCATAATGATGAAATAAACAAGAGTTTGGCAAAGCAGATTATAATAACAAAAAGAGAATAGATAAAAAGCTTATCCATATCCTAGACTCACTGCAAAACTCCAGAGCAGGGATCTCCAGAAGAGATCCTTTCCCACTGGTAGTCAGCTCTTAAATGGGTCTAGGAAAGGCAGAGCCAGGCTCCACCCCTTCCAGCAGCACAGGTGAATTGCCTTCACCTGTGCTCCTGTGGCTGACTCATTGCTTACCTCAAGTGATCAACCAGAGGTTCAGGCCTTGATTCAGCAGTTCCCATACACACCCTTACTTAGGTGTCCAGTCTGCTCCATTCTCCAGGTGGTAATATTCACTTATTCCATACCTGCAATATGGTACCTCAATCTATTTCCAGCCCCTCTGCAAGGTTTTAACTCTCCCGACTGTCCCTTATGCTTCCCTCTACAGAATTAAATATATAAAATCACCTATTGCCATACAATGATAAACTCAGGGAAATTTTACAGATCAACTTAGGAAACCTTATTTACCTTCATGAACATGCTGAATCCAGTTTTAAGTAGATCGGTGAGGCCTGATGACATATGCTCAATATCAACAGAATCAGGTCGATCAGCGCTGCAGATCTCTTCCACCACCTGTTTTAGCAGTGGTTTGTAAGAAGCCTGCACAAAAAGAACACACTGTGAGTAAAGCTGTTTAGGCTTGGTGCAACTGCTCTTCTAAATCTTCTATTTCCATTAAAGGAAACAAAAAATATTTATTCTAGAAAGAAAGCAGCACAGAGGCATTTAAGTATTTAAAAATGCTTCTGTGGCAGCAGTGTTTTTTGTGACCTTAACAACAAATGGTGTGCACCAGCACAGTATTGAATGGAAAAGTTAGGAAGAAAGCCCCATATTTATTCTACTGTATGTGTACTATATGAGTAAAGGCAGGCTAGGAATAAAGGGGGGCTTCTAGTTTCTCAGGAGTGTGCTTTGGGATAGTACAGAGGGGAAGAGCAATAGGATAATTCTCTGTTGTCCATCATGTACCCATGTCTCATTTGCTTTGGAATAATTTTACAACATTCAAACAGGGAGGTATTGCTTGCTGACCCCTTCTGCCTTCCTACAGGTGTCATATCATCACTGAAGTCTGGATATCAGCAGGGCTGATATCTACGGAAGGCCTTGAAAAAGAAGGGCCCCAAATCCTGCCAATATCATACATGTCAGTTCTTCAGATATGTTAAGGATCAGGAAGAGCAGGACGTGCAAAGGTGCAGACGATCTGCATCCTGGAATACTCTTAATAAGACCAGCATTTTAGCCCTAAAAAATGGTAAAGAGCCTTGGACAAAAGACCAACTAAGTAAGAAAAGAAGGTATATTTATAGAGGAAAAAATAGGGCGATTACATCAGAACAGGATGAGGAAAGATGTGTAGGGAGAGAATTTATTAAGTCACTAAAGTCAAGGAAAATGGCATTCACTATGAATGGGAGATGCCACCCCAAATATTAATGTCATCCACAGACATATCCTCAGTGAATTGAAAAACTGGAGGTGTGATAGCCTTATTACATGGAGCAGTATGTTTAAACAAGTGGGGTTTTCTGAGTTATCCAGGCACTGACCCAGTGAGTTAACAAGATCAGAGCTCTGTTCCCATCTTTAAACACACCAAGCATTTACCATGCTATGTTCTTCAGGGACCACCTTGAAAACGTTTCCACAATAAGAATTCTAGGGAATTTTAGGATCTTCATTTAAGATCCTCTTTAATGAAAATTCAGCCTTATTTGATTTGCAAATTGAGTTTTGTTTGGCTTCTTTGAACCTTGCCAAAACTGCTAGGGAGCCACAATAGTTTCAGGAAGTGCAACAGTCTTTGAAAATTAGCAACTTTCCAATTGTTGTATGTTTTCCTTTGGGACTAGTGCAGGGATGCATTGGCCCTGGACTTCTTAAGAGAATTAAGTGTAACGTCATTCTTTTTGTAGGGAGAATGCTTTTGTAAAGGGACATCATGCAAGATAAACATAAAATAGCTGGAAAATAAAAAGCTATCTGCATGGTTACGTAACTTGAAACTATAATTTTTTAAAGCAATTGAAAAGATGCTTTTCATGATTAACAGTCTACAGTGAGAATAAAAGTACACTTTTTGAATACAGTCTTGGCAATGCAGATTTATATAATTTATCTATTTATTTTCACAACATGTGCATATTTTTTAATTGAGCCAGTAAAGTAAATTGCAGCAGACGTTAACTGCAGTATCTTTCAGTAGAAAATAAGAAGATTTGTGTCAAATCTAGTAATGCAATAAACAACTGTTTGAAAATATACATGTGAGCATGACAACCTATTATAAAGATCTGTTTAATATCCTCATAGATGAGAAACAGACATTGGGAATGAAATACTTGGAGCAAAGATCAAACCATAGTTAAACAGAGAGACTTATTGTGCAAAATTAAAGGATAAATATTATCTGACTTCAGACATAACTATGTACTGGAAAGGCAAGGCATTAAAAAGTTCCATGATTTTACATGTCTGAAATTTCAGGGACAAAAGTCAGACACCTTCAAAATGATACCAAAGGCAGGTTTCACTATTAATGCTTTGATAACTTCAAAAACTTTCAAAACCTTTTATTACTTGACATTTACCTATCAAAAATTTTGCACATTTTAATTCTATTTTTATACAATAGCTTCATAAATTTCTAATTCTTGTAGTGAAACTATTGGAAATTTTAATTTTTGGTGTCTAGTAGGGCACAAAATGTGTTACAATAATTACTTTAAATCTCTGTGGCTATCATACACATCTTAGACATGATTATAAGGAGAAGAAAAGAAGAGAGGTGAGGAGAAGGAAAGAAAGAAAAGAGGGAGAGAGGAAAGGAAGAAAACAGGAAGGAAGAAAGTGAGGAAAGAAGAATAAAGAAGGAAGAATAAGGAAGGAAGGAGTGAATACATGCAAGATCAAGATAAAAGTAGTTACATATCAGTCAAATTACATACTCTTGTCTTCCATGGTCAAAACATTAACTGGTTTGATGATCTGATGGAAACATTCATCCACTGTTTTATGCAAAACTACAAATTTCAAAAGTCTTTCAAAGAAGCTATTCAATTAAACATATGCACAGAAACCATTTTTTGATTCTTGAGACACGGAGGCTTCCTTGCTCCTAACATATGTAGCAGAAAAACACCTATAGGCTACAGCCTATAGATTTCGTCAGGTGAGCTAAATTGCTGTGTGCAAACCATGTGGTACCATTTGCTAGATAAAAATATGATCCTTTTGTAAAGAGATGTACGGCACAAAAATGTACTGACTGCTTGTTTCAGCTACTCTAAATCTCCTAAACTGCCCTCAGCAGAAGGTTGTTTCTGTTCAAGATAATTAAACCCACTCTACGGCCAGACTGGGTGCTGCAAACAGTTAATACATCCCTTGCTGTGTTCCAGCACTTAGCCCTAAGCAAACAGCCTGGGTTACATCCAAAGAACATAGTGATGCTAATTACACTTTAGGTAACTTTCAGAGGTCATTTTCTTATCATCTGACTGCCCCTACATTGACCTGTTTTAAACACTTAACAATTTTCCGCATTTCAGACACCAGACTGGTCATAAGTACTTGTAGACTTCAGTAACAATTCAGTAACAAATCCACCTTAGCTTTCCAGCAACATGTTGAAACAGTTCCCATTCTTGCTGTTGCAAAGCCTTGCTTAATTTGGACCATGTCCCTTTGCCGATCTACAGTATACTTAAGAGTCTGGAGCAATATTTTTTTTTCTGGCTTAAGGCTGGAATCAAGTTTTACAGTCTCTCTAAATCACTGTATGTGTTTCCCACTGTAAGCTCAATTTTTAACTGAAAAAAAAAAAAATAAAATTAAACACTTCAATGGATATGGGAGAAGAGAAAAACACTGCAAAATAGTCCTGATGACCTGCAGTTCACGTGTTCACTTTCTATAAACAGAAGCTGTTTTTCTCACCTATTCACAAATGGGATTGCCTCTTAGTTACAGAAATGGGAAATAAAATACACAGAAATACAGCTGCTGTCTGGACACAGGCATCCTGCTTGGATAAGACATGAGAAGCCAGTCCAGTTGCATATTGACCTTCTCCTTTAAATTTAAATTATCTCACAGAGCTACAGAGGAAATCCCCATTTTCTTCATCAGATAATTCTTTATTGACACGGACATGGATATGCATGAATTCGAATGAAGGACTTGATGATTAGGTCAATTATAAGATCTCATAAATCTATTGCACGTGGACAGAACCCATACAGGATTAGCACAGCAGCAAAATCAGTGCTGCTCATGAAGCTGGAATTTTGACAGGCTTCTATAGATGCAACAGACACATAGAAAAGGAAGATTCACTTGCCTGATTGGTGTTGCTGCCTGGATTATGTACAGACTTAAACTGCTTCATATGCATTCGAGCTCTCGCAACATCCTTCAGCAACTTAAAGACATTGTCCACTGCATCTGTGGCTTTCTGGGATGTTAGATCCAGTGCCGAGTTACAGCCTAAAGAAATAAAGAAACATAAATGATAAACTTTCATGCACTTTGATAATAAGCAGTAGGAAAAGGCTAAGTGAGAGGAAAATGCGAACAAATGACAGAGAACAGAGCCTCTATGCACTAAAGGTACACAAAAAAAGGCAGTAGTATCAAAAATTCATAGGGAAGTCTCAATAGTAATCTAATCTGGATCGCCGTCCTTCATATCTTTGCATTTTGTATTATATCTTTTACACTATGCACTTATACTATAAAATATCTACACATACATATGCACTTATACATAGGTCTAAGACCACTCCTGAAATATGTTTATCAGATACTGAACTTTCCTTTGTCTGAACTTTTTTTCATGTAGGACTGTGGCTTGGGTCACCTGCTGGTGCAGCACAACAAAGCCAGGTGGCTGCATGCTTCACACCTGCAGGGCCACACCACGTCAGGGTGCTGCAAGTCAGTGTCACTGCAACCCCCAAAGCAACCGAGTGAACGTGGAAGGAGCCTTGGTGACTCTCATGCTGTAATTTTATGGGCAGACACTTGTGTATTTTTGATAGGGCTCTTGATATTTTTTTTTAATGAGTGAAAATAGCTTACAGAAGTATTTCTATTTGTTGTGTATGTGCAAGATCTGCATGCTCTGATACTCTGATTGACTAACATCTAGATATTTCATTCGGCAGAGGAGCCTAGGTGTTGTCTGTGAAGTATTGAACACAAAAACCCACTCAGCAGCTCATCACTCCAGTCTGTAAGTACTGTCACATCAGCGGTGCTCTCACAGTCAGAGAGGCTCCTGTGAGAGATCCTATGCCAGGTTATATGGAGGAGAACAGTGTTCAACAGCTGCAAAATGTGAAGCTGGGCACTCCTCAGGCCGACAAGGCTTACAAATAGAGTCTGAGGCCACTTTATAGTGCTTCACATTTATCACCAGCTCAGGCCAAAAATGTTCATAGAAGATCTTGCATTGTCAGTGTGCTTTTAACCTACCCATGGGAAAACACACAAATGAGCAGACAGGGAAGTTACTGTTGGCTCCCAGCTCACAGGCTGGAGATATTTAATTGCTCATGTTTCCAAAGCAATTTGCAAATGAAAAATAAAATGAAAAGTTGTCTCTCATCATTGTATAAATCGATTTTTCTTCTCTCTGAGACAAGCTTTCTCTTTTTTAGCTGCACCGGAGACAGGCAGCCTCTAGCTACCTTCATTTGTACTTTCATTGTGCTCTCTGCAGCCTCTCTGCACAGCCGCCATCAGTGCTGGCCAGCCCTGCTCTGGCATGTTTGCTTTGCAAGTGAACACAAGGCCCCATGCCGAACAAGTTCAGGCAAGGTAAAAATCACATCAAGTATGCTTTGCTTTGGACACTCTTCTCATTTCTAATTAATTATCTTCTCGGGCCATGTAAAAGCCTTTTGCTCTCATTCTATGGTTATTTTTCTCATTAAGAGAATTGTTCGTTTCCTTCTCCTGTTGGCATCACCTCTCTGTCTCTTTATTTTAAGAAGAGTGTTTCTACCAAGATGTTTCCACCCATCTTGTCACTCCTCCTTCCTGGAACCACAGGCTGCTTTCTAGGGGACACAGCCTAGCTGCGTGCCTAGAGCCACTGAGATGCACCTAACTGCATCTGGACTGTTACGGGCCCAACCTGCTCCTCAGCAACTCCTCAGCAGTCTGCTTACACCTCGCTGAGGGGAACAGCTCTGCTCTGGTTTCCCTGTAGGTGGCTGCAAATCAGAACCAGTTCTCACTGCCCCAGCGTGCACATAAGGGAAGCAGAGCACAGCCCCTTTTCTCTCCCTGCTCAGTGCTACTGAGAAACTTGCTCCTATTCCAACAGTGAGGAGGTGGAATACACTAGCTGTTGCACTGCTCTGTGCTAGTTACAACAACCCCTCCTGTTACAGTGCTCCGTTTTTTTGGGTTTTTTTACAACCATAGAATCATAGAATCACCAAGGTTGGAAAAGACCTAAGAGATCACCCAGTCCAACCGTTCACCTATCACCAATAGTTCCCACTAGACCATGTTCCTCAACACAGCATCCAGCCTTTCCTTGAACACCCCCAGGCTCGGTGACTCCACCACCTCCCTGGGCAGTCCGTTCCAGTGCCTGACCACCCTTTCTGAAAAGTAATACTTCCTCATGTCCAGCCTGAATCTCCCCTGCCGTAGCTTGAAGCCATTCCCCCTGGTCCTATCACTAATGACACGAGAGAAGAGGCCGACCCCCAGCTCACTACAGCCTCCCTTCAGGAAGTTATAGAGAGCAATGAGGTCTCCCCTGAGCCTCCTCTTCTCCAGGCTGAACATTCCCAGCTCCTTCAGCCTCTCCTCATATGGCCTATGTTCCAGAGCCCTCACCAGCTTTGTTGCCCTCCTTTGAACACGTTCCAGGGCCTCCATATCTTTCCTGCAGTGAGGGGCCCAAAACTGGACACAGTACTCGAGGTGCGGCCTCACCAGTGCTGAATACAGGGGAACAATCACCTCTCTGCTCCTGCTTGCAACGCTGTTTCTGATGCAAGCCAGGATGCCATTGGCCTTCTTGGCCACCTGGGCACACTGTTGGCTCATGTTCAGCCGAGCATCAATCAATACCCCCAGGTCCATTTCCTCTACGCAGTCCTCCAGCCACACCGCCCCAAGCCTGTAGCGTCGCCTGGGGTTGTTGTGGCCGAAGTGCAGGACCCAGCATCTGGCCTTGTTAAAACTCATCCCATTGGCTTCAGCCCAGCTCTCCAGCCTGTCCAGATCCCTCTGTAGGGCCTTGCTACCCCCAGGCAGATCCACATTTCCAGCCAATTTGGTGTCATCTGCGAATTTACTAAGGGTGCACTCGATGCCCTCATCGAGGTCATCAATAAAGGGAAAGTTAGCACTGAGAGAGCATGAATGAATTTCTTTGAATCCCAAGCTCTCTTATATAAGAGAAAAGCCTTTAAAAGAAAATATCTGGACATGGCTTTCCTGTCAGAGTTAAAGAAGACCGGTTGTGGAAAAAAGAAAATCACCATTAACCACTGTGGGATTAAAGCATTTAAAGCATCTCAGTGATATCTCAAGAAGAAAACAAGCTGATGTTGTGCTAAGTGGGGCCATAAACTGAACCAAACCAGTGTCTCTACAGATTCCTGAAGTCAGGAGGAATATCATTTTTAAGGAAACACACTGTGAACCCATGGTCTGTAGTTATACAGTGGCATGTGGTTATTCCTTGTTTAAAAGCAACAAAGGAGAATTTGTGAACTGTGTATCACAAAACCTTTCACTGAGCTTTGTCTGCTTTGACACAAGGCCCAGGTGCTATAAACAAACCTTTTCTTTCTCAAAAGCAGTACATTTTGACACATTCTGAAGGTCTTGAATCTTTTGAGACACCACAAGAAGTCTACACTGCTTTCAAAATCCAGAAGTGAGGAAACCTGAAAGTTTATTGCCTTACTCTGTTTTATACCATAAGGCTGTCATTGCTATTAACTTAGACTCTCTCTAAAGCCCATTTACAAAAATAAACTGATATAGACCCTGCAAAGCATGGAGCAGAGCTGGCAGAGTAGCTAAGCCATTTTAGCAGCACATACTGGAGCATGGGCTAAAACAGAGAACTGACACATTGAAGAAGCTAAAATCCAGCATCAGGCTTGCATTATGCAAGTTATTTTCTAGGTACATACTTAATTTGCTTTTAGCAAAAGGCAGAGAAAGAACAGAGGTACAGGGCATCTTGAGGATCAGAACTCAAAATATAGCAGTATGATACAAAACTAATGAAAGTCTTCCATTTTCAGACTTCAGATGGTAGTATAACAATAGGGGATCTTTATTTTACTTGCAGATAAATCCAAAGCCATACATACATATACCCACAGCCATAAGTTTAATAATATGTTTTCAATATATTCATACACTGTTATGAAAAAGTAGGTAGAAATGAATATGCTTACACAGACCATGGTTGCATTTTGCAAGGTGAAAAAAAAGTGTTAACAACTCAAACTAGAACGTTTGTGTGACTCCCCATTCACTCTACTTCCTCATAGATTCTGCCACGCTCCTGCATGTTTATTTTCAAATCTGATTTGTACTAAATTGTGCTTCATGCTGGCTCTCAGTGAGAAGGTGGTAACCAAGTACCACACTGTTGGATAAGGAAGGATACTCTAGAATATGATTGCTCTTATTTTCCACCAGCAATAATGGCAGTACATGAGAAATGAGAATTTCAATTTGGGGGATTAAGGAAGAGAGGTGTGTTCAGCTGCCCTCCAGAAGAGAGCATCCAGAGGGCACACAGAGCTGACAGCCTTCCTGTGTGCTTGGCACATCTCTGCCCCTTGGGATGGGAAGGGTCCTCCCTCTGTTCCCTCTGTCCTTGGCATCTCCAATGAGAACACAGTGAACTACAATTGCAAGAAATCTGTCACTTAGGAAAAAACAGAGGAACGAGCTCCTGCTCATGCATGGTCAGAGGCTGTGAGCATTTTGAGGTACTTTGTCAAATCTTAAGTTCTGCAGTTGCACTTGCAAAAACCTGGCCACTTACCACTGTGGTCAAACACTGATTTAAGATCTACCTTCAGAGAGGTTGTGGGTTTTTTTTTCTTTTTTTTTTTTTTTTCTTTTTCCTTTTTTTAATTATGGCCTCAGTATCTGTCACTTGGACATTTCTGTTTTATGGTAATATTTTATTGCCTCCTCTTTGCCAAAATTCAATAGCAGAACATGCAATGCCAACTTTAATGAGATACTGGAAATTCAGTACTGGAGGCTCTCATGTTACATGAAATTAAACCTGTCAGTTCTGAGAACATTTACATGGAAAATCTACACTACTTAGTAGAATAAATTACATACATTAACTGCAGGAGAAATTTAAGCTAGGCTCAGATGTGCTTTTTGAAGGAAATTAATGCAACAAATTCATTGGGGAACTATTCAGTTGCTCCCTCAAGTGGTCCATATCTTAATTAAAAAACCACACATGTTAATAAAGTTCCAGTAAAGGCTCTGTAAGCCTAGTAATGTCTCCCAATAAAGTTCATACAAAAACTCCAGGTTATACAAAATGATGTAAAACATTATGAAAATACCACCCCGTAGCCTAAACAACCAAATGACCTCAGTCTTTTGCAAAGGTACCCTCCTTTTTTTTTCTTAATAATTTTAAAGTCATTTTATTTATGTTGACTACAAGGAATCACACTTCTAAAACAACAACAAAGTGAGATAAATTTTTCAGTAGTTTTGTTTAGTTTTCCATCTTTAGCTTGGACAATAGCACTGCTTGCCATCGATGGTTTTTTGCATTTCAGATTTGGTTGTGCGTTCCTCATACTCCAAAGGCAGGAATGGTTGGAAAACATTTCCTTCTGAAAACGACTGCACTACTCAGATTTTTAAAACATGCATGAAATCATTGTAACTTAGAGTCCTAAGAATGATGGTTATGGAGAAATGTCCAAGCGATGCTACCTCTCCTAATTTAAGTTCTAAGCCAAAGTGTAATTCAGTGTGCTTAAACTGGTGAAGGCAGCTCTACAATAACATAACTGCACAGAAATGTAAGATGACAATTACAATGAGGAACTGTAATCTATTTATCAGCTACTGTAGAAAAACAATATTTTTATCAGGAAGACAAAAGTAATTACATTTTAATGCTACATATGACTATCTGCTCAAAAAGGCCCCTTCACCCAGAATGCTTTAGAACAGATGACATGCCATCTGAAAACTGACAGGGATAATAGGCACTTAGGCTGCATTCAAGAGTACATAGTAATTGTAATTTTATTTTTCTCCTTTATTCAAACTAACTGAACTATGGTCTATTCCTTAAGTAACCTTTCTTTAACCATGCTCAGAATAATATCCTTGTTTCTTCTTAAAAAAAAAGCTATTGATTATAGCTTAAAATTAAACTTTAAAAAGATTGTTATCTAAAGCACTAAGGAGTTGGGTTTCCAGGAGAAACAGCACGAAAAAACTGAAAGCTAAATAACAACTCTGTGTTAATCTATGCTGTCGTGACTATTTTGATACTAAGAGCAGGTAAAAATATACTCTTACAAGTTTCAAGGTAGTAGAGAAATGGGGCAGTCAGATAAACAGAAACATAACAGATCTCCAGTTCTCGCAGTATTTGAAGCTTAAGCATGAAAATCTTTCAGATGACATGCCATTCTTGATATATTTTATGTACATGCAGCTAATGCCAGCCTACCTGACTGGAAGAGAAATGAAAGAAAGAGTAAACGTCTTGTTCAGTACAATTTTGACAGAACAAAACATGTCTAACAATACACTCTCCAAAGCGATGAAGTTAATCAACGACATTAGAATTTATAGCTTAATTGTAACTTTACAAGAAAAATCTACTGTTTGAATTGCACTCTGCTCATTACTGAAATCCTGATCTCAGAAAGCATGCAGGTGTGCTTAACCACACCTGTTTGTGTACCTTCAAACCCAGTCTTCACCCCTTACTTCAGCATCCCAGCTCCAATAGAAAGAAAAATCTTCCTACTCGCTGTCACTAAAGGCAAGTATATATATTTGAGTATAACCCAAAGAAAACCTTTCTAAGACACAATACTGAAAGCATCACCACCTTTATGCAGCACAGCCACTCACACACTATTTCTCATAACTCCTTGGGCCTTTTTCTTCATTTTTTTCAGCCAGAAGTGTTACAACAACAATTTTGTTAAAAAAAGAAAGATGCCAATCGTGGTAAGGCACACATATTTCAGCACACTGACAGCATCCACTCTGTGTTACCAGATCAGCTGTGTCGCATGTTATGCATTCAGTAGGTGCTCTGGAGACAAAAAGTCCATCTCTGGCAAGTCATTGTACTAATCCACAGAACAAATGGCCTCATGCAATGTTATTGGTTTTCAGATCTTCCACTGCAGGACACACAGGGAAAAACTGCTATCACTTTTTCCATTTGCAAAGCACAATATCTCACACGAGGACTTGGAAGGCCTCAATTTGTGAAGATGTAAATTGTGAGCAAATTGCTTCTGGTATAAAAGCCAGTTGAATGGCCTGTTCCCTCAGCAGAATTTCAGAAAGCTTTGTATCTAGATAAAAAGGCAGATCGCAGTCCAGCCTACAGCTTGCATGATTGTGTTGCTTGGAATGAGCAATATGGCTCTGAGAAGAGTAGGAAAAGCATACTTTGCAGAGGCGTTTGCTCTTAATGAACCTCATGGAAATATCTGTGAAAAATCAGTATTACATTCAGAGTCAGAAATAAAACCGGAGAGGTCTCTGCAAATTTCTCTCCAGCTTTTGTTGAAATGGTTGTTTATATTTTTCACCACCCACTGTAAAATTATTTCAATTGAAATCACCACTGGAGTACTATCCCAAAAGCTAACTCTCCTTTTTCTTCTGGGAATGTTTCACATCACACCAAGAAAAACATCCTATAAAAAGCACGTTTATGGAAGATATTTTCCCTTATGAAAGCAGATAGCACTGACTCATCTACACAATTTTGAAGTCTTCTTGTGCTCATCTGCTCTATAATGCACGGAAACTGCACACTGTACTTTACAGAGATCAAAAGAACGCAGTCCTGTCTGAATATCTAACAGTCTGTGGATAAACAATGAAAGACAAACAAGGAAAAAGCGAGCAGAAAGAACAATAAAGCAATGGAAAACTCAAGCTATACAGATAGAACTGCATAAATTGTCCCAGTTTATGTTAATTTTTAATTGGAAATTATTGTTAACAGGAGAGGAAAGATGCTGACTGAATAAAGGATATTGTGCATGAAAAGCAAAATAAAAGAAGCAAGGTTGTGGAAAGGAGCTGAAAGTGAGAAGAAACCCTATTACAAGAAGATGGACAACTAAGACACTGGTGGTCTCCAAAATGTGAATAGCTGCATCAAGCGCAAAGTTGCCCCTTCCTCTGGACATGCTGATGGTGCAGCCAGCCACTGCTAGCAGAGAAACCACAAAAATTACATAAGTGATGCTCATGTCATGCTTTTTCTTCCATTAAATAAAAAGCACACTGTTGTGCAGATTGCAAATATCAGTTAATGATGAAAATGATTAGCAGTACATGCTGCAAGCACATGTGCAGAGGAAGGAAATATCCCGGAGTATTATACAGAATAAACTCATATTCAGTACACAAATAATAATTCATAGAATGTGCAATAGATAAAAAAGATGCTGACAGAAGCCCCAGTGTAGCAGAAAATGTAAACACATTCAAGATAAAAGGTGTGATGGGATGAAGTTAGGCGAGTGCCTACGTGCCTTGCTGAACTAGGGTTCAGCCATCCTGTTTAGATTCAGAAATATTTTATTTAACAAACAAACAGACTGTGGAGCTGATCTGTAAATGTTCCGCTGTCTGTTGCGGCACTTAAGAATCAACATTTTCTGTCTTTGAAACAAAAAGGAAATTTGGCATGCATTGGGAAAAACACAGCTTATAACACAGGACTGAAGAAACAACCAACTGATAGAAAATGTGTGGGATTTGTAGTCATTTGCATTTTAGTATAAATTGACCATGTTTAAAACAAAAAGGAATAATGAAAAACACTCATAATACTGTCATCAAATTTCAACACCTACTTATTTACTGTGGCCAAAAGAATAAAGTGTACCATGATTTATGCTTCAAGTTGCAGCACAAGCTCAGGGACTTTTTTTCATTAAACTGTGCCTGCCTAAGAATGAAAGAAGGCATGCAAATTCAGTATTAACCAGATGATGATGATTATTTTTTAGGAAGCAATGAGGTTAGTAAATGCAAACAACCAAGTGAGTCTGAAGGACTGACAACAGCAATTTAGAAATGGGGTTTATCTGTAACAGCACAATTCTGTGGCTGTTGTGGGGCCATGCAAGTGCAGCTCAGAGGCACCTGGGCTCAAGCACAGCATGCTATAGGAAATGACTGCCATTTGCAGGTTGTCTGTATGATGGTAAACATATAATGGTGATAGACATAATAATAGGTTCTCAGAAGGATCAGCATAGATACGCTTTCACAAGTAATTGCACCACTGGAGAGGAGGAACTGAAAGTGGAAAATTTGGAAATAAAGTAAACTTTTCTGAAAGCCATAGATGAGAGTTTTGCCCCATTGCTTCCCTCCTCTTCCATAAGTAGATGTGACCTTTTCTTATGGAGAATCCTCTCTTTGATGGATGCTCTGAACATGGAGCTGAAACACAGGGCAAGAAATCCTCAGCTTTGATTTCAGGTGTTTAAATACTATCAGCTGCCTACTAATCTGCCATATTTAGTAAAGAGAGGCATCTTAAGTACATTTTGCACTAGCAAATCAGATGTTCAGAGCTCAGTACAGCAATTTCTTTTTCTAACGCAGCATACTCCTGAGTTCCCTGCTACATCTGCCCGTCATTTCTGAGAGGAAAGAATACTTATTGATTTTGGTCCTGAAGTCCTCACACCAGCTTGTGACTGAAAATCTCAGTGAATATTCCTGCATAAAGAATTGTGTGAGGATGTAATTTTATGAATATGAACACTGTGAAAAGTTATGTTCAAATTCAGTATTGGACTTTTTTCATTTCTGTTGAGAGCCTTTTTTGGTTACATTGTTTCATTTACCACTAAGTATAATTAATCAAGATTGCATTCACAATCATAGAATCATACAATCATTGAATCACAGAATTGTCTGAGTTGGAAGGGACCCTTTAAAGGCCATCTGGTCCAACTCCTCTGCAATGAACAGGGACATCCACAGCTTGATCAGGTGCTCAGAGCCCTGTCCAGGCTGATCTTGAGTGTCCCCAAGGATGACCTCTTTGGGCAACCTGCTCCTGTGCCTCACCACCCTTATCGCAGAGAACTTCTTCCTTATGTCCAATCTAAATCTCCCCTCGTTTAGTTTGAAAGCAGTTCCCCTTGTCCTTTCACAGCAGACCCTGCTAAAGAGTCTGCCCTTTCTTACAGTCCCCCCTACTGCACTTGACTTTGTTGAAAGCCTACTATTAGGTCTCTGTGGAGCCTTATCTTCTCCAGGCTGAACAGCCCCAACTCTCAAAGACTGACCTCAAGGGGAAATGTTCCATCTCTGATCACTTTTGTGGCTCTCCTCTGACCACATTCCAACAGGTCTATGTCTTTCTTGTATTAAGGACTCCATATCTGGACATAGTACCCCAGGTGAGGTCTCACCAGCACAGAGCAGTGGGGCAGGATCACCTCCCTTGACCTGATGGCCCTGTTCTTTTGATGCAGCCCAGGATGTGGTTAGCTTTCTGGATTGTGAGGGCACTTGGCTCACATCTAGCTTGCCATCTGCCTGTAATTCCAAGTCATTTTTGACAAGGCTGTGCTCAATTCTTACATCCCCCAGCTTGTATTGCTAACAGGGGTTGCCATAACTCAGGTGCAAGATCTTGCACTTGACTTTGCTGAACCTCATGAAGCTCTCCTGGGCCCACTGTACAAGCCTACTCCTTGTGTGGGCATTTCTTGTGTAAGAACAGTCATAGAAGGCAGGAAGCCTCACACTTGCATGCAGACCTCAAAACCATGCTGTACTGTACACTGCTTCCTGTACATGAGCATGTTGAGGCTCTGGCATGTCTCAGGAGGAAAAGGCACACACGTGATGCCAACAAATACTTAGAGAGCAGCTATCGGGCCCCTGGGAGTAGAATGGCTATAAAAGCAACTAATATCAGTTTCAGGCCACAGCTACCTCCTCCGCTCCCAGTGAGGCCAGCCAACAAGTTGCAGAGTACCTGGAGGACAAGGGATGGCAGAGGAGATATTGACTGACCAATCAATCTTCTTGTCCCCCCCGGGCAAAGTGCCTCATTTCATAAAATTCAGTTATTAGGAGCAATCTGTCTCTTCTTTTTTTTCTTACCTGATTTGGATAATGGTAATGGGGAAGTTACTGAATGCCTGCACCCGCTTTGGTAGAAACAGTGATGAAACTTCACTTTATCAAGATTCAGCCTGTAACCATACATGTCGGTGACCAAAACTGGTCTTTTTGTTCCTCAGTATTAACAGAAAACTGCCAATTTTTATAAAAACTGTCACTATCCATGAACTGATTGGAAATACCTTCAAGTACTGCCTGCACTCTGTCAGCTGCTTGGTGAGTATAGGGCACTCCTGTACTGGAAATGCTGGGTGCTCCGTTGCAAAAATACATCTTCAAGCAACTGACTTTCCTTTTAAAATCACAGATTTCAGCATTTCCAGGCTGAGTAAAGTGCATGGCAACACATGTAACTAGAGATAATTAATAGGCCAAGGACAGTTTCCCCAGAAGCTTTTTGGTTGATATAGATCATCTTCCCTGAATTCCAAGCATTGTTACTAATAATATGAACAAAATGATTCACTACAAGACGACTGCTAGGCCTAGGCCATGCTTTCCCACGTGGTCTGCAGGGAAACAAGCTGCTGAGCAAGAGCTCACTGCTCACACAGCCTTTCTGCACATCCATGCTGCTTTTTGAGGTGAGGAGCTGGCAGTAGGGGCAATGGCTTCTGCTAGGCAATGTCACCCACAGTGTGTAGGCACCAGGCAGGTAACACAGTAACCTCCACAAATCGATAACCTGTACCTCAGGGGTGAACCACTGGGGAGTAAGGAGATGTTTCTTTCCAAGCAACGAGAAAGATCAAAGATAAATATTCTCCATATGCTTTATTGCTACTCTCTCAGATGTGTAAAATGTTGTTTATAATTGACTCTGTGCAGTGTCACCGTTACAGTCTCAGCCAATGTCGAGGTGATTTTGTCTGCTATATTATTCAGAAATTTTTACCAGCCTCAGATGTAAAATTTCAACTGCTTTAATTATATGGGATGTAATAAGGTCCTTTTTCCCTCATACAGGGACCTATTTTTATACTAAAGGATTAGAAACATCATATTAAGTTATTCGATATGGCATCTGGAAAATGTTTACTTGCAAAAATGTTCTCTCTGTTCATGGGGGTTGAACAGTCTCAACAACTGAATGAAAACTGAGAGAAATTAGTTAAAGCAACAGTTCCCTTGCATTGAATGGGAAATCACATTTAAGCTCCTACTATGATCCCCTGGTGGTGAATCATTCTGTCACAGTTCACTGTAACACCCTGCACTCCTAGGACCTCAATTAGACCTTTTGCTGCTGTTGCAAAACTACACTTGCTTTATTTCAATTGCTGTCCATTTAAAAATCACTGAGGTGCAATTCATCTCTAATAGCATTAGCTATATGAAAAGGTGGAACACAGACCACACTCACTATGTCACCCCAAGGACTTTTCTGGAAAAGTGTACCAGTCTGCCCAGTGAAGTGGTGGAGTCCCCACAGCTGATGGTATTTAAGAGATGTGGATTTGGCAATAAGGGATATAGCTGAGGGATGGGACTTGGAAGGTCAAGCTGATGGTTGGACTTGATGGTCTTGAAGGTCTTTTCCAATCCAGATAATTCTATGATTCCAATATAAATCTGAGATAAGAGAAAGATTAAACTGAAGACCGGAAGAAGTATGACAAGGATAACAAGGCCTGTGCTGTTATTCTAAAACTCAGCAACGAATAACTGCCACTGTCAGCTCCCAGTACATTCAAAGTCAAAAATCCTTACTCTGCAGATATAAATAAGCTGTCCTACTTTCTGCTTATGCCAGCACTACAGAAAAGAAAAGGTATAGAGAGATGAACTAGATTATACCTTATCTTGGGAATCATAAATGGAATTCAATCCATATTTGATACGTAGAACTTTTTTACATTTATTTTTGTTCCTTTTTTAATTTATGTAGCCTTTTTCATGGCTTGTCCAGAGGGCTGCACTAAAGTAAAAATTCAGGACCTTGTCTTCATCAAGAAGTCTTCTAAAGAAAAGGAGCCAAATGAAAGCAGTATGAAGTGATGTCTAATGAAAATCTTAACTGAGAAGAAAACCAAGAGAATCCAAAGCTCTGATGTGTGAGCCAAAACGGACACAGGTTGGCTTTCAAATCTTAGAGTGTTTTTGCAGAGCTAGCAGCTATAAAAATGTATTTGCAGATGTAAGTTGAGCAAATTTAATATGAGTCACAGTGGCTGTAAACATGTAAACCCCCACAGAGTGGTTTGTGAGTCACTTCTCTGCATATACCTACTAGCATTCAATTGAAGACCGAATAACCAAGTAACTGCAGAACACAGTACGTAAATGTAGATGAGCTAAAAATGACACAGATGACTACAATCTAGCGACTTGCCTTTCAAATAGACATCAAGTTCAGACAGATTCTGAAGAAAAGAATAATTGTGTGCTAAAAATGAATGAAAAGTGTAGGCAAAAACTGAGAAAAACATATCATAACCAGGCTTGCTATACATCTCTCTGGCTGAGATAAGGGACTTTTCAGCTGGCAGAAAACTCATCAAAGAATGAGTTTGGGGCAAAGAGATGAGACTTAGCAAAGGAACTGCAAGGAACAGTCAACAACACAATCTTAGTGATGTTCCCTGAGGACTGAGGAATGTCTTAGAATGGCCTTAACTGGTTTTGTTTATGACTTTAGCAAGGAAGATGGAGTCTGATGTTGAAATTGCTGAAGACAAAATTAAGAGGTATTCTCAAAGGTAGAGGGAACTTGAAATTTTGTTTAAGACTTAAATTTAAAAGGAAAAGAAACAAGGCACACCACAACAATACAGCAATACAAAATGAGACAAAATTCACCAAAGTCATAAACCTAGTGGGTAATAATAAGAAATCTCTCCATCAGTTCAGAGTCTGCAATGGTAAGAAACAGAAAGAGAAGAATCTGGGTGGCATGAGGGCTACCATGAGGAATGTAAAACTCATCAGATAAGATACTTCCTGTAGATATACTGACATGTTATTTTGTCATTAAAAATGTAAAACTGCAGCAGAAACAATTTTGGTCACTTTTTCTTGTGACATGAATTCAGATAAGAGCATGTGTAAAGAAGATCTGTGAGCATGACTACAGAAATTAGAAACTTTACATATCTGAAGCAAAATTGCACTTTTCAGCTTGGCAAGACGAAGAATGAAGACAAATAAACTAGCAAGTAGAATAAACTGTGCAGCCATCAAAGGAACAAAGTTCTAAAAGAGCCTTTGTGTAAAAGTCACTGGAAACAAGAGCTGTTTCAAGATGGATTTTGATAATGATATACATGAGATTATAATAATGTTGTCTAGAAAGGAGAAGGAGGCCGGGTTTGGAGATAAGGGAAGCATCTCCTTACTGCTGGCTTTCCATGTAGACCCTTGACCATTTCAAAATATTTTTACATTTCTGAGATCTAATATTACATCTAGGAAAAAGATTTGCCCAACTATCTACGAAAGTTTTCCCTCTAAATGCTAATGTTAAGATTTTGACTATTAAAATTATAAAAATGTCTGGCAGTCTTTTAAAAGCCTGGTTCAGTCTGGCTGCAGGCTGTCAGTGAGCAATTTCACCACACACATTCTTCTTTCCTGACAAATAGCTCAGTGAATAGCTATGGGACAGGCTGTCTGAGACGTTTACAACCCGCTTATGACAAAGAGCTCAAAGCTGGGAATCGGACTCTAATAGAAATGAAAATATTTTTCCCCATAGAAAGTAATTACAATTCTCTTTCCTCCTCTCAAGGCATAAACGTTGGGTAAATCAGCTAGCTGTTGGAAAAGACTGGTAGGAGCAGTAAAGCCATCAGAGACCACAGATGTGCAGCTTTTTCACTCTCCTACTAAGCCAAACTGCTCTGGCATTGAAGAAGTGTAGAAAGGTCATCATAGAGGCAAAGTAATGAAAAAGTCAATGCTGAAAGAAAAGCAGAAGCCTTGAAAGTAGCCATATGTGTAGCTTATAAAAGACAGGATGTTTCCTGGTATACATTGGCTAGTTGATGGGATTCTATAGGGGGATTCTGCAACTTGCTTTCACAAGGAAGGACATTTACCACATCCTCCCAGGGAGCATGGAAAAGCAAACACACCACCTTGCTGCCTAGAAAGCTCAGGTGAGTGGAAGGAAAGAGAAGATAGGATATATTTGTGAAAAGGCGTACTCCAAACATCTCCTGCTGCTTGAACTCCCAAGAACAGTAACATGGTGTATAGGAAGGCCTGGTCCTACAGCCAGGGATAAGTGTCTGCTTCTTCCTCTGACAGCTTGCTCCAGTCTGGGAGAGCTACAAACCTCTAAAATGTCATTACTCACATGTGCTCAGTTTAGCTTTGATGGATTTTCACAATTAAGATGTCTAAAGACACTCTTGCCAAACACTCCAGCCTTTCATAGGGAGTAGTGCTAACAGAGCAGTCCATCCATCATTGCTGAAGGGAAGTCACAATCTGTTACTTCCTGCTCCTAACTGTGTTCAGACAGCAAAAAATGTGCTATTTTGACAGAACTTCACCAGTCTGTCCCATTTCCTAGGCTATACCCAATCCAGGACTGCTTATCCACTGAGTTGGTGCCATGGGGTTATATTCAGAGCTGCAGCAAGGGGTGGGCTACTAATGGCATGCAGGCAGTGATGGGGAGGGTCTGTCAAAATGCTAAGTCTATATTGAAAATGAGAAGCAGAAAGCTCTACTCATTTTTCTTTTTAGTAAGCTGTTGAACTACAGAGGAATGTAACAAAAACTGTGCTTATCAATAAATTTATGACATTGATGCCTATTTAGTTTGTTGAACCAATTCCTTGCCAGGCTAGCTCCACAAAAATCAGCATCCTGTTTTTATAGAAGACTCAGTAAAAAGACATTCATACTTGAAATGCCTAAACGGCTCCAATCAAGCTCTTCACATTTACTAAGAATGCAAACAAAATGACATGACCTCAGTAGAAATAGTTCACTCCATATTTTTCAAAGGACAACAGACATATGGAAGGAATTACAGAAAAGGAGTCCATAAAGAAGACTAGCTCATCAGAGAAATGGTTTGAATAAGAATGAAATTGCACATGAAATGAAGAAAAGATAGGTAAGCAGAGAAAAATGGGGAAACGTGAGGAAGAATACCCTTTCTTTAAACGTTACTTGCTGATATTTGAAGAGCAGATATTGCAAGAATGTATCATCAGATGGCAAAAAAAAAAAAAAAGGAAGTAGAGTCTGTGCATCCTGTATAAGGAGGTTCCATATTTCAGAGAGCTTTAAAATACTGGAATGGGAAAAAAAATATATATATATCACAAGAAGTATTTAAAAATCAGAAAACTGCAGACCCACAAAAACATAGCAGTTACTCAGAATAATATAGCTGACATTTACTAGGAGAACTGGAGCCAGTGTTCCTGTACCTACCCTGGCAGTAAGTGCTGGGTCAAAGATCTTGATAGTACTGGGCATCTGTTGCTCCTTGGAGCATCCTGCCCAACACAAGAAGCTCCCCAGTGCTAGTGGCTGCTTTGTGGACCTCAGCACTGAGAACACAGGATTGATCAGGGCCGAAGATATGTTGTGAGCCAAATGCAGTACAAGCAGGTCAAGATGCCCAACTCTGCATCACTCCATGCATGTGTAAGCTCCTTGGATGTTAGAGGAGATTTAGTGACTTCTAGCTCAATGTCCAGATCATGGAAGTACACATAGGAAAAAAGCATTGAACACTATCAAACAAAACTCTGGAGGACTGAGCAGTTGTGGCACATGGTAAAATCATATTCTCACCAGAGAATATTAATCGGGATTTGCTGGCAATCTCTTCACTGGCCTTCAAGTTGAAACAAGAATGTTACAGTTTTATGAGAAAAAAAATCTATCCAAATTTACTGGAAAACTGGTATTTGAAAGTGATATCATCTTAGTTACGTTACAAAGAGATTAGCAGCAGATCTGAGCAGAAGTTTTAAGTACCTCCAGAAGTATTAAAGTCAAAGTTTAAAAGCAAGTTAATTATTCAAAGTATCGCACAAATCTGTTCTGCAAATGTGGGCTTAAAAATGGTTCAGAAAGGCACATTTGACAAATGGAAAGGTAGGAGTCAAGGGGCTTCTGGAGAGTCAGTGGGTGACTCAAGTAACTTCAGGCTCTTATTGGTCTTAATGTGTGTCTGCTCACAGAGGAGCAATTCAAGTGGTGTTGAGATGGTGATCTCTCTTTGCTTTCATGGATACCTGCAAAAAAGACCACCACGCTCAGTTTGATCAGAATCAAAATCAAAGTCTGAACTAGTACACAGAATAGCCCAGATCTCCCAGGGATGCTGGGAAACTTGCACTTCTGCTGCCTAAGATTGCTGTGCTTTATGCTAAAATCAGCAACTGCTATATTCAAGGTATGGCCTTGTCAGAATAGGATTTTCAACACTGAAACCTCTTAGAATTACTGAAAATATTTTAAGAACATGGTGGATTGCACTCTACATTTATTCAAAATGCATTCTGTTCCTTGCTTTGCCAGCAATAACACTGCAGCAATGCTGACCAATACTGAAAAACCTACCACAAATGTGTTGATGCTAATCAGAGATGCTGGGAAGTGCACCTAGCATATTCTCAACAACCAATCAAAAATGTTATGTTAGATTTTAATAAGACAGGTGTCCAGATGAATTGAATCTTTCCATCCCTAGCTACTTGGGTTTCTTGGTGGATGGCAAGAATGACCTGCTTGCCAAGCTGTCATATGGGTGGAGAGTCTGAATACACAGAGAATCCCAGATTTGATCACTCAGCAATGCTCTGTGAGTAGCTGACTAAGCCTCTTTATACCTACAGCATGGCTTATTTAGACATGCAGACATTTATTTAACCAATGGACCATACACTTGATGTCAGAACAGAGCAATACTTACACTGAAAAAAGAAGCGGGCCAAATTCTTCTGAAGAGTTCTGGATCTTTCAGGAGCAATAATGCAAGTGATAATACATAGGAGCCAAAGTTTTAATAAACTTTGGGTGGTTTCTTCTAGTTTGAAAGGCAAGATTTCCTTCATCATTCCATTATAAAATGATAAGCAGATGATTTTTGCTTTGGTTAATCTAATAACACATAACCAAGAGAGAAGAAAGGCCAATGAATTGCAGAGTTATTAAATTTTCTACACCATATTAAGTAAAATCACTGTATTAATATGATTTCAGTTCTAAGTTATACGTATAAGATATTCTAAAGCACCCTGCAACAGACCCTGATGTCTAAAGTACCCACGCTCAACAGAGAGGCTCACACTTTCTTCATTGTTTGAATCACTTCCCAACAGTGATAGCCTTTGTATCTCCAACTCCAGATTGCATCTTAACCATCCAGTAACTGAAACAACTGCTCAGCTATTAAATGACATAGGAAAACACTGCACACATTTTTATCATCTTTTTGAGGAACTTAGCAGCTACAAGTGATAAAGAGGTACTTATGTGGTGCAATCAGGCAGCTCTTTGCAAGTACAAGCAAAGGCTATTTGGTCACCCTCTTAGGACAGGCAGTCCATGCCTTCCGCAAGTCCCCTTCTCTCTTTTCTTTAAAGAAATTCCTTCAGTAATTCAATACTGCAATATCTTTCCAGTCAAAGGAGTTAAGTCAATTGCTCTGACAGACATCTAGGAGGTTCTCCACCCAAAGGACTAAAGGCATGAATTTTAGCACAAGTCGGCGTGAAAAAGCTACTTCAAAGGAACAGCAATACAACCCACAATTCTGTAAACCACTTGAAATGATCCCTCTACACATTCATTGGACTGAAAAGGGGCATGCCATTGTGTACAACCATTCCTGGCCTTAAGGCTGCTTTCTGGCCTCTGAAGTTCAATGCATGGCCTTAGGGAAAACAAGAATGTTTCCAAAAGAGAGGTAGGTTTTTTAAATGTAGCTGTCTATCCAGTCATCTTCCTGCAGATAATAAAAGGAGTCCCATTGACTTCTATTCGCTACTTACAAAGAGGTTTGCAAATGGGAGGCTAACTAAAAAAAAAACAAACAAACAAAAAAAAACCCCCCAAAAACAAAGTGTGTTTGGTACTACAGAGAATTTTGTGCTAGAAGAGATACCTTACAGAAAGCTGGTGAGAACGCCTTGCAAAACACAATGAGTGCATTATCTGTTAGTTGGTAGAGTGTCAGTATATGCTTACTTTTGCTTTTAAGAATTTACTTAATTTGGAAAATGTGTTGCATCACTGCAAAAGAGCTCCTTTTCCTCACTCAGATGCAATACATCTAGCAATAAGTCTATGCAGGCTGAAAAGAGGATTATACAAGCATATTTCTTTATGCCTATAAATCCGAGAAGAGCATTTAAATCTGAATGATTTAGAAAATAACACAGCTTTCGGCATGTACTTACATACAAACATAGAAACACAATATTTCTAATTTCTAATACATCTGAACCTACCATCTCTATCATTTTAGAAATAGAACTTGATGTAAAACCAACTCTATTCTAAAAAAACTTATTATGCTTTTCAAGCTCCAAGACTAAGAACATCTCACAGATCTTAAGCCTGCTCAAAAAAAAATCAAACACAAACACCCAAGATAGAACATAGGCTTGTTATTATTGCCGCTTCAGTTACCTGTGCACAACTACACTTAAAGCCAATTACTGTGCATTCTGACAAAAAATGCCTGTAGAATTCTAATTCTAATTCACATTCAAAAGCAACTTTATCTTGGAGACGTTTAAGTCCCATCACACGTACCAATGCTAGAGTTTAGTTTGGATTAAGAGTTTTGAAGGGAATCCTTCCCCTGTTCACACTGACTGTGCCTTGTTTTGCACTACAGAGAAAGCTTGGAGTGCACAAAATGACTTCCTTCCAACAAATGATACCAAAACTATCCCCCAACAACTAACTCAGATGACAAGGCCAGAATAGAACTCCAGAGAACAGAACTTCAGCCTCAGCTGTGTTTGGAGAATAAACAGAAGGGAAGCAGAACATTACTTCACTCAAGTAGAGAATCCGTGATATACACACAAACGTATGTGCTTCAAAAAAATTAAAGTGACATTAGTAGGCAGCATGCAAAATTGCAATAAAACCTTCCGCTGTTTGGACAGCTCTAAAAATAACAAATGACTATGCTGCTAAGTACCATAAAAGATAATGGGGTGGAAGTAAATATTTCAGAACTGTTAGGACAAGAAAGGGAAGAGATACTAAGAGGATGGGAAGGGAAAAGAAAGAATGAAATTTTATAAAAGCCTCTGAATAAGTCTAAACCATGCTTTTTCCTTAAGCATGCTTAAAGCAAAGCAGATTTTTACTCAAGTATGTCATTAAGGTCAGTCATTAAACATGCTATTTTTTTATGCTATTTTTTTCTTTTTAATTGAGCTGCTCTTTGAATCTTTGCCTCCTGTTTCTCTCCACGCACTTACTGCACGGGGAAATTTCATTCAGCAATGTGAGCACAAAAGACCTTCATCAGTTGACCATACTCATAGTTGCAAAACAAACACAGCTGCCAGTGTCTGCATGCTCAGCACAGTCTTTCTCTATATCTGTGACTTTGAGGGTTCAAAACTGGAGTTCAGTTGAACCCAGAGTACAACTGAATAGAGGCATGAAAAGCTAAGCTCAGACCCCATGCTCACTTTTACATCAGTGGTTGCAACATGGATGTTAGAGGAGTTTAAGGAGCAGAAGTTCCAAGTTTGTACTGGCAAATGCTTGGATAGCATCTGCTGACAGTGCCCCATAAAAGATGTGTTACCATAAATAACAATCTAGTCTTCTTCTACAGGCTCTTGAAACAAGGTTAGTAAGGAACTAATTGAATCTTTCTGGGCTGTACTCAATAATGCAAGTGACTCAGCGACTTCTAGGAAGACTGAATCACTCAAGTTGATCTCAGAAGACAAAGAAAAGGCTGCAGTACGGATACTTTGGCTCAGTGGCTAACTTTTCTTACTCTAGTCCAGACTGCCTAATTTCCATTGCCACTGGTGAACTAGCATTGTGCCTGTTTAAGCAGTGTTTCTATTAATTTTGTAGAGAAAAAGGAGGGATTTTGTCCTGTTTTGAGAATCACCTTCTTCCTCTGCCAGCAAGCACCCAAATCAACCTGCAAGAACTAGTTTTGTTGGGTGGCTGAGAAAGGTAAATTCAGCAAGGAACTCTTCCAGGAGCAGGCAGAGATGATTAGGATAGCAGAGTGAACAGAATCACAGGGCATCCATTCATCTGCTCACTGATTACCAAGCCGTTTCAACACCACTGTTCTAGGAAAGGACTGCATTAAAGGGCTCAGTTGCTGTCTTGTGTCAGAGGGCAAGGCAGGCTCTCCTCATTTCATGTTGAATGCTTTAATTGCCTCCGAATTAAACTATGCCTTGGTGCATTCCCTCTGCTCAGCCACACCACAAATTCCAACACAAACAGCTAGAAGTAGGGATGCAAACCTACAGGAGACTGAACATACTGTAGCTCAGGAAAATACCTAAATTCATGGGTTTGACATTCCAGACTACCCTCAGGCAAAACAAGTTGCTACCTCGCTTTTCACAGTACCAACAGTAAACGTCTCTCTCTTTATTACAATAAATAAAACCAAAATGTTAATATCAATAAGAGAATTATTGAGCTCTAGCCACTAAACAGTTTTGAATTTCATTTGCAGTGTGTCTATGAAACAAAAACATTTATTTGGAAAAAACAAATGGTGTTCTAAGAGCTTCACCCTGTCATCAACAAAGATGAAATGTACTTCCTAAGTGCTTCTGTTCCTGCTGAAATGTCAGCTCCAATCAAGTGAAAGATAAGAAGGTTATGAGGAGTAGTCAACATGAACTCACTGAGGGGAAATCATGCTTGACCAATCTGATAGCCTTCTGAGATATCACGACTGGCTGGGTAGGTGAGGGAAAGCAGTGGAAGTTGTGTACCTTGACTTCAGCAAGGTTTGTGACACTGTGTCCCATAACACCCTCATAAGCAAGCTTAGGAAGTGTGCGACAGATGAGGGGACAGTGTGGTGGACTGAGAACTGGCTGACTGGCAGAGCTCAGAAAGTTGTGATCAGCGATGCAGTCTACTTGGAGACCTGTAGCTACTGATGCACCCCTGGGGTTGATGCTGGGTCCAGTCTTCTTTAACATCTTCATTAGTGACCTGGATGAAGGGATAGAGTGCATCCTCAGCAAGTTTGCTGATAATACAAAGCTGGGAAGAGTGGCTGACACACCAGAAGGCTGTGCTTCCATTCAGTGAGACCTCCATAGGCTGGAGAGTTGGGCAGAGAGGAAGCTGACGAGGCTCAACAAGTGCAAGTGTAGTCCTAAATGTGAGGAGGAATAACCACATGCAGGTTAGGGGTTGACTGGCTGGAAAGGAATTCTGCAGAGAAAGACGTGGGTGTCTTGCTGAGTTGACTACGAGCGAGAAGCGTGCCCTTGTGGGCAAGAAGGCCAATGGTATCCTGGGATGCATTAAAAAGAAAGTGGCCTGGCCTGCAAGTTGAAGAAGGTGATCCTACCCCTCTATTCTGCCCCAGTGGGGTCACATCTGGAGTACTGTGTTCAGTTCCGGGCTCCCCAGTTCAAGGCAGATGGGAAATTTCTGGAAACAGTCCATTGGAGGGCTACAAAGATGAATAGGGACCTGGAGGACAGGCTGAGTGATTTGGGGCTGTTCAGCCTTTATCTTATCAATACTTATAAATACCTAAAGTGAAGGAGAAAAGTGGATGGGGCCAGGCTCTTTTTGGTGGTGTCCTGTGACAGGACAAAAGGCAATGGGCACAAAGGAGAACATGGAAAGTTCCATCTGAACATGAGAAAAAACTTTTTTACTTCGCGGGTGACAGAGCACTGGAACAAGCTGCTCAGAGAGGTTGTGGATTCCCTTCTCTGGAGACATTCAAAAACTACCTGGACACTTTCTTATGCAATCTACTGTAGGGAACCTGCCTTAGCAAGTGGTTGAACTGGATGATCTCCAAAGGTTCATTCCAACCTCTCTAATGCTGTGATTCTGTGAAATGTTCTGCCTCACAGCTGGAAGCTCAGACACTCCGCTGCTGCCCTCTCCTGCCCAGTGTTCAGCCTGCTGCTGCTAGGAAGAAAATTAGCAGTTGGACAAGCAAGCAAATGTCAGCCCGATATTTCTTCCCATAAACTTAGAAAACATTAAATTTTAATGTTAGCTGTCAAAATAAACCTAGATTTGATTTTACATTGAGGAGGACAGAACCTTAATATACACAAAGTAGCTAATACAGCACTGACAATCCCAAGGATTAAACAGAAAATGCTTGACTGAAAAACCAAGCTTATCACGTTCTCTGCTTGCTTGCCAGCCTCTTCTCTCTTCACTGTTGTGCCACTGTGCCCGCATGGGCACCAACACTCCTTGCACCTCCAAATTTGCTGTGTTCACAGCTGGGCTCCTCTCCTGAGAAATTTGCACAGTAGTATATTTTCCTGGGCTTGTCTTGCAATTGGCAACTATCATTAAAAATCTGCCTGGTATTCAGGTGAGTAGACCCAAACCTGTCCAAAGATGGTTCATTATTGCACTTTCAGATTAATTGAGGGCTCTTGAATCTCAAATCCCTCTTAGGTTAATGGTGATGAGAAGTCAAAAGTTTCTTCTCAAACACAGAATTTATATTTATTGTTAGCAAGAAGGTGCTGGTTTTTTTACTACAGAAAAGCTAATCTGAAAAAGTAATTTCATTCTGGAGAAAGATGGGCACTGATGCCATTAACCGAGAATGGAAACGGCCATCGTGCCTCACAATCTCACTGCTTCTTTCATAATGAGCACAGTGACCTCTGCTGTCTTGGGAAAGACATCCTCCTCAGAAAAGCAGAAGGATAAGCTCCCCAGCCTTTCCCTGCTTGGTCCATTCCCCTCCTTACTTCGTGAAAAAAATGCTGCATATATTCTTTCTATTGCATTTTATGTTAAAATACAGAAATCATGCTGTAGCCCATCTGCCTCTACTGCAGAATATCCCTCAGCAGCTCTGGCTGGGGTGTATACTTCAAGCACGTTCCCAGGAGGTGGCTGCCCTGGCCCCAGGACTGCCTTCAAAGATGTTGACCTGAAGGGTCCCTATATACAGCAATGATTCACTTTTACACTCATATAAGATGGAAAGTTTTTTTTTTTTTTTTAATCAGCTGTAATCATGTCAACAGCTCCTTGCAGCAGAGGAAGAACTGGTATCCATTTGGCTCCATCCTGGGAGCCATAAACAGCTTGTTGACAGAGGTCACCACCCCAAGAGAGTGCACAATTGATGAGCTCTCCCTTGCATGCGTTCTGCAGGCAGTGTAACTTGAATTCAGGGAGAGGATTTAAGACAGAGATACGTTGCACTAACCAGAAACAATCGGAGAAGATTGTACTGTGTCTGACAAGGCAAGATGCCAAATAAATGGGAAATGAAAATACGCAGGAATTTTGAACCAAGCTTTGCTGCTTTTGCTGTGTTTTGTTATGTCTGCTTTTTGATGCATTAGCTATTGTTCACCAGGCTGCACTGTGCCAGATCTGAACTCACAGCTTCAAATTGAATACAAACACCACTAATAATACAAGAATAGCACCCATAGTTTTACTGCATTTGAACTCCAAAGTGCTGAGAGCAAGGAGGATCCAGGGATGGCAGGCATGGGGAAGAGATGTGGGTGTGAGACCCTGCTGGCAGGTGAAGAACAGCTGGTATAATGAAGTGGAAGAACTCAGCAGAGTTCAGACACAAATCTACAAAAAAAAACCAGACTCAGTAGTTCTGCTGCTCACTAAATAAAATGTATTTTTTCCACTTGACTGTTTTCTTGCTAAAGCTCTTTCCGAATTTCCTTTGCAGTTATTTCCACTTTGTGGAATTCTTTTGCTTCCTGTTGCTTTCCTATCAGTGCACATGTGCAAAGTTCTCAATAAAGAAACAAAATGAACCGTAATGTGGAAGACATTCCAAAGAGATTGAAAGTCTAATATGGTCTACAACATAAATGCTCTATATGTGTACTTTACTGATGAGTCACATATTCTAAATTCACTATTATTCCTGACTGCAACTAGCTAGTGTTTATTACTATGACAAGACTAAGTATATATATTACACCTTCAACTGTCACTTTGAATGACTGTCATTTCTTTGTTAAATTCCAGCTCTCTAACCTCCATTCTCTTGTTTCTGCTCCTGAGATATACTTCAGGGTTTATCCTGAGCTTGAACTGATGCAGTAGGTAATTTTTGCCTTGGTGCAGACTATTTAGGTCTCACCAACTGCTGGTCTAAAGCATCTCATTAGGCAGAAACAATCGTCAGCAAGCTGAATAAATAAATGCTTATAAAAGTCTAAATCCTTCAGTCGCATGTGGTCAGTACCAGCTAGAACACTGTGACACAAAATTTCTGCTTGTGCAGTGTATGTGTATACATATAGATACCAAACACGTTTAATATCATAACTCCTGAGTTTGTTTTCTTACTATTCTAATAATTGCTTATACAGAGAAACCTAACTATGACTGAACAGAGGCTTCACCTAATGTTATAAAAGCTGGTATTTCTGAATATTAATAAATGTATATATGAATGGCTTGAGATTGTAATGGTTGCACCATTGATAACAGCAAAGAAAGAACACTAGAATTACATGAACTTACCCCATGTTTAGTTTAATAACAACAAACAATGAACCAGAATTTGTTTTAATGCTTCCCTGATTACAGACTGCTTACTAAAAACACCACAGTAAGAACTCAACCCACAAGGCAGAAAGAAGTAGGAAAGACATACCTTAATCCTAATGACGCTTTGTGTGCCGGAGCCACTCCAGAGCCCTGCTTTCTATGTCAGGTCCTAGTGCAAGTCAGAGCTATGTGCTTTTAATGATACCAGAGTGCAGATGTTACAAAGTTTTACCATGTGACAAACCTTTACTTGCGTTAGATGTGGCTTTTCTTTATGGCTAGAACTGTCACTGACAGCTCTAGCTAAAGATTGCTGTTTGCACAGAAATGTGCCAAAGTCCTTCAGTTTCCCATTATTCCATTGAAAGAATACTCACTGCCCAATTTCTCCACAAAAAGGGAATGCTCCTGGAATGGCAGAGCTGCTTCTGGGAACAAAGACAACAGAAATTCCTTGTTGTTTCAAATATTCTTCAGCATCTCTTGCTTATCTGCACTTTAACAACTAGAAGCAATTAGGATACTCAAATGTAGGTATGAGATTAGATGTGCAAAAATCTTATTGCATCTGATCAAAACACACTTTGATACTGATGAGTTGTTAAGTACTTTTAAAACAATTTGTGGCTCGTAAATAAAAGCACCCTGAGCATCCAGGAGCAGCTTTGAGCTCCCCCAGATCCCTGAAGCTTGAATCAACACTTTTAGCTCTCACCTGAGCTTATTACTACTTTTTGTAGAGTTGGGGTAAACCAGCAGGTAGTAATTAAGATATCACAACAAATCAACGGCAGCCACCTGAGAACACACCAGCACTGTGCTCAAAGCCTTCTACCATAGGGCTCAGCTGTTCCTTGGGTTGAATGCATACTAAAGTGTATTTCAAATAGAGATAACAGCCAGGCTTTCCCTCAATAAAAAGGATTCATCTCTTAGCTGCCTTCTGCTACATATGCTGCTGGAAAAAAAGAAGCTCTGGCAGAGCAGTGATCTCTGATAGAACAAAGGGCCATGAAGATCTAACCGTGCATTTGAATTGCTCACTGTCTGCATATCTAGCAAAGAATGGAAGAAAGCACTTTAAATACATGCAACTGCATCACAAGTTCTGCTTGTATCAACCAGCAGTCCAGTGGAAAGGCTTATCCTACCACGCTGTATTGCATCCACACAGAAAGCAGGGGAAGCACTGCACTGTTACCACCTGCTTGTTGCAGTGCCATTGCTAGGTACTGTGTCACAACGAACTTTGGCCAGACTCTGCTCTGTCCCTCCCAAAAGGCAACCGGGAAAGAAAGAAGACTGACTAATTGAGCCCAGCTCAGCACATATTCTCATGAATTATTACAATTCTGACCCCCACAGCAATCCAAACTCTCAGATGTTCCAAGAACAAATTAGGCTGTCTACAGTTGGGACTTCTCCCCAGAAAAAAAGTCTTTCTCTAGACATTAGAAACAAGCAGCTTTGCCAGGGCTGGAGAACACAGAGATAAAGATTCCCTCCTGAAAGGGAGGTCTCATTTGGAAAATTCAAGGCTTTAACAGAATGAAGATAATACTTTTTTTTAAGTAACTGCATAACAGTAATAACAATCTGAACTTCCTCAAAGTTCATGAGTTCATGGTTTTCCATTTCCATTGCTGTGTCAAACACATGCTCCTGTGGACTCCACAGTGCTTTAAAACATGAGGAGCTTCTATTTCCATTGCAGTTAGGTGCTGGACGGGCTTGGGCTGAAGAAAGCAATTATCACGTTGCTCTCATGTCTGCTGCTAATTCTCCAGTATCACTTCATCTGCCAGATACAACTTGCTTTTCTCTTTCAATGGTGAAATGAGACGCATATAAACAAAGAATGTGGAATGAGATTTTTGTTTCCAAAAGCAGCACTGAGCTTGGTTCTTCAGAAGAAAGAATCTGAGGTAAAGTATTAAGTCCCAGAAGCTGTTTCTCCCAGAGCTGCTTGGACACATTTCAGAAGAGGGGTGAAATAGGCTTTTCAAAAACATTTTTCAGTAAAGTGCTAAGAATAATTTTTCTTTTAAGAACTAATATATCTGTGGGCACACATAATGGTGGGTAAAGTTTTCACAGTTGGTTAAAAAAGTCAGATTCTTAATCCTGTGTAAAGAGAATGGCAGTGATGTGACCTGAAGTGTAGAAGTATGGCAGCAACCAAGAATCAAAGCATTTTATTTTCATATAGAGCTAACTTTAAAATGTCACCTCTACCTAGACTCTCAAACATAAAGAAAAATATTGTCAGAAGTGATGCTGCTCTTGATTTGTGTGATTCACCTCAAGTTTTAACGAAGAGGCAAAATATTTTTTTTTCCAGCTAAATCTCCATGCTGCTCTGCAATCACACTGCTGATCACCTACCCCATTCCTGCAGTTCCAATGTAGTTTTGCAGGATGGCCATTTCTGAGCAAGCTGTGCTGTTCACTTGGACACTGATAACTCAAGTTAATTCAGCTGTCAAAATACAGCCAAAGAAATCCGAGATCACTGGTGTAATTTCCTAATATTATCTTCCCCACTCCTGTTTCCTTCACCTCTGGGACAGTAATCGAATACATACTCTATAAGCCTTTCCTTCATGGACCAGGTGGGAGAGAAGTGGCAAAGGTAATCAGTAATATCACACTTCAGCATGTCTGGAGAAATTGAGGCACACTCACATGAAATGTCTGTGGCTATTTCTGGTACCCTGCTTGTGGCTTTTTCCTTGTTTTTCATTTCAATTTTTAACCAGTTAGTAATCTGTAAGGGAGTTTTCCATACTGACCCATTTCTGTTCATGTAAAAGCCTTATAGCAGAGCAGTAGAATATCACCAGAATTGATTGCTGGCTCCTTCTTTACTCTCATTGCAGAGAACAGATAGGACATGGTTAATGCTACAAAAGCCATGTTCACCCTTCTCTACAGTGTTGATTGATGTAGTAGATCCTTTAGCTCTCTTTTCAGTCACAAATCCCTACACCTCAGAAGCAAAGCAATATTGACAAAAAGTGCTCAGGTCTAAAACCAAAAATGACTGGATTATTTAGCACAAAGAGAAATCAGCTTAGAGAAAGGACTTCTAGCTGAGACACAAAGGATACTGAGTTTTTTAAGCTTTCCATTTTATGTTAGAAAAATGCAGCTGATTGCTAAGTGGCATTCTTCACTCAATTACATGTTCCTCCAAAATCTCTGCGATCAAGTAAATAACACTGGAGCTATATTTTGCTTAATGCTGGTGAGGAGAATTGCCTGCAAATTGTTACAGCCCTAAGTAATCAGAAATCATGGAAAAGCCTTTAAAAATCCATAAGAAATTTTATATTTTGAATTCTTTTTGTTGTCTGTTTAGCCTTGGGACATTTGGGATTAATGTTTTCAAACTCTCCTGCAGCTACAGGGGATAGAGATTTATTCTGCCAAAGGAATGGAAAGTAGCAGCCCAAACCAAGCAGCTGATGTTTAAAGAGAAAATTCAAAACTTGCCATGGGACATGGGGCAAGGAGAGCAGGAATGATTGAGGCAAGATCTACAGAGGCACCTGAGCCTGCCCACATAAGGATCAAGTACACACCAAGCTGACATCTCCTAGCAATGAGGACATGAAGTAGGCAGATGGCAAAAGCCTTACTTTCATGCCAAGGCTCTCCTGTAGACAAATGAATCCTCAGATGCATTCCTTCCACACACACCTACTCCTTCCTGTTTCTGATCTTATGTTGTGTAAGGCACAGAGGGGATGTCAGAATACCAGGGCTGCCTCTGCTCAGAGAAGAACGCCCCAACAGCTGAATGTTATTTATGTCCACACATGCCCTTCATTCACACTTGCACTGAAGCAAAACCACCTTGCAGTTCCTGCTGAGCACTGCGCAAGGTTTCACTGGTCAAGGCCAACACACCCTTCCCATGCGTTCAAGAAAAGAAGCCCCAAGACTTTTACTGTAAGTAAGATGATCTCTTTCCTCTGTGAATGGCAAGTCTGTAGCTATTCAATTCCACCCAATAAATGTAAACCATATGATCATAAAGTGAGGGAAAACGCAGCTATACTTTACACTGCAGCTTTTCCATCGAACACCTCTCCAATCTTTGCATGGGGAAAGCTTCTTCTGTGAATGTCAGATCTGATTGCTACTTGGGATACTGCCAGAACAGATGTGGCCCTGTTTGCAGGTCCCAACATAGTTGTCAAATCTCTTTTATTTTGTCCTTTTTACCCTGATTTCTGAATCCTGCATATTTATTTTCCTTCACAGGCTTTCCTGGAAGTGTACTTTTCTACCTGTGGATTCCCCCTGTGCTGGCTCCTAATCAGAATGAAGGTACCTATACAAAGCCTTTGCTCTTCTCTTTTCAGGAGCACCAACCACTGTTGTTGCTGCTCAGTGGGAGAAGTGCTTCTCTGAGGGGTGCCCAACCCAAATCAAAACCTGAAGCCCAGCAGTGGCTCTGCAGTCCAGAACTGCAGTGTCCTGGAAACTAGTTGGATATTGGAGAATGGAGATATTGGATATGGAGAAGCGCTTTCAGTGGCTCATGGCACAGCAGAAAAGAGCTGGAGAGCACCTTTTTCAGGGGCTGGTCTGAGAGAGATGCTCTATAGTATATCTGCTAGCCTGTAGTCCTGTTAACACCAACATAACAGCAGGTCTTGTGCCTCTGAGTCTACATGGCTCCCTCTAAGTTACCCAGTGAGGTTAGCTTCCTGTTCCCCAGAGACCTGCCTTCCAAATTTGTAAAAAGCTGGAGATCAGACTAATACTGCCGGTCTCCTAATGGTCTTTAAACACAGTGTTCTGAAATGCAGATAATGCCCAAATAGCTACTAAATTGATGGCTCAGGGAAGCTGGGGTGGTTGTACCAAGGGATGTGCTGTGCTTTTTAGTCCCTGTTTTCTGCTCTTCTTTCACCTCCTACAGCAAACAGATACAGCAAACAGCTGGCTAGGTCTGCTCTTCTACCCAGTGCAACTGTGCTTATGTTGTTAGTTAGCTCCCTTACAGCATCACCTGTCAAGATGCAAAGCCCTACCCTTGGAATTGCAGTTACGTGCACAGTGGGATTCTGCCTCTACCAAGCCGTGCTAGCTGGCTAGGCTGGACCCAGGAATGGAGCATGGCCCTCCAGTCAATCCGTCTTACCCAGGCAAAGACATTCTCTACATAAGGAATCTGTAGCCTGTTGTCTTTCCCAATTTGCATGGTTGTCATCATTTGCATTGTGTTTTTGCAGGCTTGTCCTTGCCTCACAAAAGGTCTGCTCTTGCTTCTCCTGGAGTCAGCGGGAACTCTGCCATCAGCTGCAGCGGTAGCTGGACCAGGGCCAAATGTTAGCCACTCTGCTTCCCCTTAAGTCATTCCCAAACAATACTTCTTTGATTACATATCAAGCCTGAGGGGTCTTAGTTATCTTCTAACCCTCTCCTTTATATCTCCAGTATCTATGGATTCCATAGTGTAGGCAGGAACCATTTGAACACAAGGACCTTAATCATCAAAAGTACTTTTCTTCCCAGCCACGTTTTTTCTCAAAGAGGGTTTGTTACTAATGCCTTTGGGAGCAAGATGGGAAAAAATGAGAAGGAAATGACAGAGGTTTAAAGAGAAGCTAAAACAAAAATACACTAAAGAGAGTTTCTAACATTTGAGAACCAATGCACCTATAAACAAATTAGAGGGGAAAAAAAACCCCTGCTCACGTTGAAAATGGGCAAAATGCTAAATTTTAAAATATACATTGGATGCAGGCCAGAACTGTACACTTGGCTAGGTTTTCAAGGGGTTTTGCAAAAGAAAGCAGTAAGTAAGATGGTAGAATCCTGTGCATTCAGGTAACTGCACGGTCACCATAGAGTCATAGAATGGCTTAGGTCAGAAGTGACCTCAAAGATTACCTAGTTCCAACTCCCCTGACATGGACACGGTTGCCAATCACTAGATCAGACTGCCCAGGAGCCCATCAAGCCTGGCCTTGAATGCTTCCAGGGAAAGGAGATCCACAGCTTCTCTGGGCAGTCTGTGCCAGTGCCTCACCACCCTCTGAGTGAAGAATTTCTTCCTAACATATTAACCTAAGCCTCCTGTCTTGCAGTTTAAATCCATTCCTCCTTGTTCTATCTCAAGGAGCACATATAGCAGTTCTAGCAAGTCTAAAATACTTTCAACTGAATCAAAGACTCTTCTTAGACTTCTGAACAGTAATTGCATTCCCCTTTAATTAGAGACTGATGATTTTACTCTCCTATCAAGAGAAGCTGTACTTAGACATTATACTTTCAGCCACAGATAGAAACTGTACTGTGTACAGTTCAACCTTACAGGTACCACTTGGCAGAGGATAAAGCAATTCCAGAAGGCAAGCTTCTGACTCAGAAGTCCAAATCAGGACTATGCCAAAATTGCATACTGCAAATAAAGCCCTTATGACTTCAGAACTTCAACACTGAAGGTAACAGTATTTTTAAAAACACAGAGAAAACTAACTCTACTGAAGAACTTTATTACAAATAGGACAAACTAGGGATTTCTATGTACTTAAGATAAAGTACACTTTCATCATCCACATAAGACAGATGAGAATTTCTTTTTTGATTTGGCAAATGTGCTTGCAGTGAGGACAATTTGGCTGCCATGCCACATGATGTACAAACTTCCCAGCAGGCCGGGCTTACAAAAGGGGAGAAAGAGCTAACAGAGAGTGTCACTACAAACCAAACAGTTAGCAAATAAACAAATAAATTCAATACAAAATATGTATAAGGAAGTCTGTTTGAAGTAAGAAGTGGCACTTGTTAGGTACCAAAACACACTGCATTTTGCCAGCTTTATCTCATTAGGTACTCTTAGGGTGATTTACAAGGTTATGAAATAATCAATGCTGATATGGGCCAACAATATTTTCTTGAAAAATTCTAGACATGACCTAGTACTGGAAGCTACTATATGAAACCATGGAGAAATATTTTAATTATTTCATAATGAAAAATTTTGCAGGCTTTATTAAATATATGCTGCCCTGCTTGATTGGTTGCCTTTGATAACATTTCACAACAAACTCCAATGAAACAGGAGGTAAAGCATAACAGAAAGTTCAAAATGAAGAAGGAATTGTGAGATGTATTTCTATGTAGCAAAATTTGGGCTTTGTAGGAATGTTTTAGGAATGCCGCTGGCATGGCCAGACTGGCTCTTTTGTAAGATTTCACTGTGATGCAGGACTGGAAGGGAAGGAGGTAAAGGAAAAGAAAGCAAGAATCACAGAATAGCAGAATTGTAGGGATTGGAAGGGACCTCTAAAGATCATCGAGTCCAACCCCCCTGCAAAGCAGGCTCCTTACAGCAGGCTGCACAGGTAGGTGACCAGGCAGGTCACCTCTTCAGAGAAGAAGAACCCACAACCACTCTGGGCAGCCTGTTCCAGTGCTCCATCACCCTCACTGTGAAGAATTTCCTTTGTGTATTGGTGCAGAGCTTCCTATGCTCAAGTTTATGACCATTTCCCCTTTTCCTGTCCCCAGAGAACACTGAAAAGAGGTTGGTCATGCCCCTTTGACTCCCATATTTATAAACATTGCTATGATCATTTCTGAGTCTTCTTTTCTCAAGGCCGAACAGATCCAGGTCACTCAGCCTTTCCTCACAGGGGAAATTTTATCATCTTTGTGGCCCTCTGCTGGACTGTCTCCAGGAGATCCCCACCTTTTTGGGAGCATGACTGAGAGAAACAATAAATAACTCCACATTGGCTGAGGCTACAACAACATCCAGGAGCTGTATTTGAGACACTTTTTCCCTTGACGCTCCATAAAACAAAACATTTAATAACCAATTTACAATGCATTTCTCAGCAAGGTAAGTTCTCTTTTATTCTGGTTGAAATTCATGGAAATAGAGCCATCAGTCTCACCAGTAGCTACTGGTGACGCTAAACCACATCTCAGGCAGGGTTTCTGTGCTGGACTAGCATCAGTGCGGGTAAGGTGCCGAGATGGGCTCTGTGCAGATCACTCCACGCTTATTCTCAACTCAGTTCTGTGCCAGCCCTGCTTATAGAACAGGGACCAGAGGTGGGTTTGCTCCTCCTACCCTCCTCCAGCCCTCGGGGCACAGCCACAGCTACCAGGGTCTGCGAGCTTTGATACAATGAGAGCTGTGTGGAGCCATGGGTCAGCCATGGGATGGCTGGAAGCCAGCTCCTGTGCTCCAGGCCCCATCGTGCTGCTAACACATGGGTGGCCTTGGGTGAATCCACCAACACATCTCTGAATTTCCCCACTCAGGAGAAAAAAGCCTACTTCACAGAGGCACTATGTGCACTAAGAATCTCATGCTTTTACAGAACATTTTAAAACGTCATGCATTGCCTTCTGCCAGTTCTCCAGTTTCAATAAAGAAGGCCATACAGTCTGTGCTCAGTCAAGTCTATTTTAAACCAGCCAGTGTGCACAGGGACTTGCAATGCACACTGCACAACAAAAAAAGAGAGTTACATTCAAGGTGTGATCAAGGGTACATTTACCAAACATACGGACATCTTTTATTGCTTCTCATAGGGGCAGAGGAATAATTAGGTGGGTTTGTTACTAAAAAGCATTTCTTTCTGAAGCAGTTTTAATACAAATTTGTACTTCAACAAGGAGTATGTGAATTTGGCTCATTTAGTAACTGAAAGCTGAGCTGCCCTACCAACAATCACAGCTAAGCCAGGCAGACTGCAGGCTGCAGCCACACAAATTCCCGAACAGCTATGGCAAGAAGCATCAGAAACCCCACCCTGTGCAGAAACCCTGCGTTTGCACTTGTGCTGAGTAACAACTGCCCTGCTGAAAAGGCTGCAACAGTGCAGCAAAGCTCATTTCTCTGCTTTCTTATTCAGTGTTTACCCAGTTCTCTTCAAAGGTAACGAGAAAACACTGTAACAGCTGACAAAACCCTTCTCCAAACAGCCTGTACTTATTTTAACCAGCCTTAAAGAAGTAGTGCAGCTCGGCTTTAAAGGGGAAGTGGTGCAAAGAATACAGAGGAAGGCACAGCTATGAAGAGATGCACACATTCACGTGGAGCAGTCTTGATTATCTGAGCTATACCACTGCAACAGCATCTTTTGCAGTAAACGCAAAGAAAGATTTCAGATATCTAAATATGATCAGGGCATCTCTTAGTCCAACACGAATTATTTTCTCCACACCCATATCTCATTCTGATTCATACTCTCTTTTTCCTGCTGTAAGCCACATGTCAATAAGCACGCTATCCTTCAAATTCCTCTGCATTCCTCCCCTTTCAAACTGGTATAGCAGAGTGCCAGATTTACTGTTAGAAAAATCCTGGCATGACTACATTATTACTTTAATTAATCAAGCCCTCACATATAATTAGGGCATCTGGGAATATATTAATATATTCCAGTCAATCCTGGAAGAAGCCCATGCATACAAGACAGAGGATTTACATATGCCAGAAACACGCTTCCTCTGCAACCCTTCAGCTTAGCAATGGGGAAGTACTTAGAATATCTTTGAATATTCTAGTGAAAACGTACTGCCTAGCTCTAGACTTCTCTGTCATAAGCAGTACATAAATTAACTCAAGTATTTACTTTGCACTTATGGAGAAGTTAACATTTTGGTCCTCAGGCTCCATTTACACTGGCTGTAGTTCAGAAGTCAGAGCCCCCAAAACACTCTCAACACCTTCATGAAAACAAAATTATGGTAAAATTTTCCAGGATGTTTCTGGAAGGAAAACCCATGCCTTCATTCAACAGAAAGGCATGTTACTGAAGCCTTAAATGCTTGATTGATATTTTGTATTTAGAAATAATTCACGAATGTTCGAATATATTTTTTCCTAAGGTGGACAAGGCACAAGGTGAGAACAGGGCTATAATTTTATGTGTTTGCTATTTTGACAATTAGAACAATTCAGTTTCTGTTACTGGAGTACCATTGTTAAGTGCTATGCCCTCTATAAAACCTTCATACTAAATCTCTGCACACCTTATGAATTTCACTATGTCTTTATATTAAAAAAATCTCAGATTCCTTTAATAACAACAGCAAACAGTTCCAGCTTTCCACAGCTGCAGAAGTTTGCTGTCCCTAGAGATTCGCCGTGGTACAGCTCTTGCTTCCAATCAAAACAGTGACAGAGTGGCTGTGATTTACAGCCTATGGGGGCTTGATTAGGGAACAGAACACTACTGAGCAAATATTACACAACCAGGCCGAATTTTTAATGTGCACTGCTTTCTACCCTCACACCACCTCCTCCTGCTCCTCTCTCCTGCCCCCCAATACAATTTCCTGCCCCAAAGTGAAAGGAAATGGTTGCTGGTATTGAAGATTTCTCTCCCTTTGCTGTTGAGATTTCAGTAACAACATTTGACCCACAACAGAGACTGGTGCCTTAAACAACTTTATGCATAACATTCTAACTAAAAATACCTGCTCTGTTACAGTAACAGTAGTGCAAAACTTGCACTGCACCAAGGAACATCAACTATAAGGTCTGGCATCAGGCTAAAATGGCTTTCAGGTAAAACTGGCAGTTTTTCTCACCAAATTCCTGAGACATAAATACTGAAGAAAAATGAAGAAGAAGATCATTTATTTTAAAAACAGCTATTTGATATATGAAAGGAACATTTGTATTTTTGTTCTCAAGCAAAAAGTTTTGGCAGACTACATCATTTTATTTGCATCATGAATAATGACTGCCTGAGATGCCTTGTTGTTGTTCACATCAAATTTGCCTAGGCAGAATGAAATTGGAAACTATGTAGAAGAATTTTCAAGAATTTTGATTTCGTGGGAAACTAAGGCTTAAAACAGCCTACAGTATAATGTAAAGTTACTCACAATAGGCCGGCAACATTTTGAAATTTAACTAGCTGAGAAGCTGTATTTTCTGGCATTGAGGTTTTGCTAAAAGCTAGCAACCTCCATCTGAGAAAGTTCCATTTACTGTGTAGGATTTGAGCAGCAAATGACCTCAATTTTCTTCCATAAAAACATAAGGTAGAGGAGTGCAAAAAGCACAAGCTCTAGTTTTGCTGCTTTTTATCCTTTTACTACACACATTTGACTGGAGACTGTAAAAAGGCAGCAGCAGCTCAAGGGTCTGATCTTCTGAAAACGTGGGTTTTTGTTTTTGTTTTTTTTTGTATGGATGGTTATTTTTGTTTCTCTGTTTAAAATGCTGGTAGCTACCAAAAAAAAAAAAAAAAAAACACACACAAAAAAACCGCAATGATGCTGTAGTGATTCACCACTTGACAGAGATCTCAAGCCACAAATACAAACTATACAAGAACATTTTATGAGTTACAGTGTCTATCAGTGAAAGATTTGCAAATGTTGCATTCTTTGTTCTGTAACTGCAAACACGTATCTGGTACAGGAAAAAAAAATAGTTATGTTCCAACTCTTAGCTGTAACTCCAGTTCTAAATATGTGGCTTAAAACTATAATCATCACACGCGTTACATATTAAGTAAAAAGCCCGAGGCTATTTGTCTACGTTTAATCTGATAAGTCTATTTTTCATCCTAAGAAATGACTATTTGAACAGCCACATTTTCCACCTACTTTTTCTCTCTGGAAACAGGACCCAGTCCTCTAAAGTTGTTTCATTTTATGCAATTTGCAGTCTTTGCAGTCTTTGGAGAAGCTGTTTACTTCCAACATGGTCATACACTAAAAACACATCCGCATTTATGGAGTTAATAGCCTTCTTATTAATTTTACTCAGCCCCCTCCCCCCCCCCTTTTTTTTTTTTAATAGAAACCTAATGAAAACCATCTTTATGTGCTCAAAGGCACAGAGGAAATTCATTACTCTGAGGAATAACACACTCCACAAGTGAAATGAAAGTAATCTTATTTATGACAGGAAGGGGCCTTCACGAGACTGCACTCCACCACACTTGGCCTGATACCGGCTGCATGAAGGAAGCTGCAGCCAGGGACCAACTGCATATGCAAGGCTCCTCCCAGTGCAATAAACACACTTGTGATTTAGCCTTGCAAACATTCAGAATCAGCTGAAGGGGAAGTGTCCAGCTATTGCACTTACTACAAACATGTTGCAATTGCATGGGAAGCAGGAACAGCAGGGGCTCTTAAGATTCACTCTTTGCATGAAGCTTCAGAATTCCTCTGCAGCTCTGGTGGCGCATCCTGACATCCTGGCCAGGCTGCTCCCGTATCTGACCAGGTGCTTGGCATCAGGTTTAAGACCATTGCTGCAGGGAACTGAGATTAGGCTGCTTTCTCCCTGGGGATACTCAAGGTCAGCCTGGATGGGGCTCTCAGCTGTAGTTGTCCCTTCCCCATTTACTGCAGGGGAGTTGGACTAGATGGCCTTTACAGGTCCCTTCCAACTCAAACAACTCTATGATTCTATGATCTATCTGCACTGGGCTGCAGGGAGAAAAAAAAAAGTGTTGCAAATCCTCTCCCTAGAAAATCCTCAGGGCTGAGGAGTGGAAAGGCAGAGTTGGGTTGTGCTCAGAGACACTCTATGCTCCACACAGGCAGGTGGCCTCTGACGCAGAGAGGAGAGATTATGAGCTACAGGGGATTCTCTGCTGTCCCACTCATCAAGCCATGCATGTGTCTGTGTGCATGGATGCGTGTCTCTATTTGAAAGAAAGAGAAAAAAACTTTCTTGCAAAGAGAGAATGGGGAGCAGTGAGAAGGTACTATTACATTTATTCATAAGTGAGGCTGCATCTTCTTCCTGAACAGAATTAAATAAAAAAGAAAAATGTTTCTTAGTGCTGTGAAACCTGACATTCCTCTCATTTCTGAAGACTTTGAAAGAGCTCTTTCATTAATTTGCAACAAATTAGATTGCCTCCACATGTATTTGTGAGTTCTGTATATATACTCGCTGAGTTTCTTCTCCGAGTTGCGTGAAACACAAAAGGAAGGAGAATCACCATTGACGCCAAGGCTTCGAGCTAGCAGTGAGACCTTCTGCCCACAAGAAGGCACTGTTTGTTAACAAATAGAAGCTTGATGATCCTTCCGGAGGTAATTGCCAGCCTTTTTTGCTCCTGCTGTCTTTTGCTGAGGGCCCAGCACAAGTTCTGTGCGGTTTATCTAACGCCATGAAGGACAGCTGCCTGTGTCCCACTGCAGATGTTTGGCCAGTTCAAGTTGAGATGCTTGACCAGCGTGTGAGATAAGCTCTTTAGCCTTGAACAAGGAACTACCTGATACTCTTGCTTATCTTCTCTCAGAAAGTGACTTTCACACGAGAATAAGCTGGACAAATTAGAAAGTTTAGTTAAAAAAAATAAAATAAAATTAGCTATTCCTTTGCTATATTCCTTTTGCAGTTACCATAGGTTTGCATTTGCACATCACTTTTTCTAAACAGGATCTGAATTCCTCTTCTGCTTCCACAACAAAACAATTAATTTTTTGTTTATTATGTTACATCAGTTGTCATGGAAATTAATATGCTGTTCAAAATTTACTGGTATGGACATTTCTGGATCATATACAAACAGGACAGGGCAATACAAGGAGAGTATGTCTGTTAAAGATAGCTTGGTACAAGATGAGTGCATTAGAATACTTTTATCAGATATTTTTAAAGAACGTAAAACTTTTAAAGCAGGCAAAAAAAAACAAACAAAAAAAGCCTCATCTCAGCCTGAAAAGTTTGAACACTTCTCTCAACAGGCAAGCTTTTAATCATACACAGTCTTGCAGAGAAGAGTGCTCAATCTGTTGTCTAGATGTGAAGCTGTCAGGCAGGGGAGCAGAGCCTAAGCTCTTCTCTTCACTCAGTGAATGATCTATTTGCTGATGGAGATGAGCAAGGGAGTGGGCAATCTCAGCTGTGCTTTTCTACAGCCATATTTTATTCCCCCTTAACACCAACACAGAAAACCAGGAGCAGCTGCTCTGAAGAAATGCTATTCTCTACGATGACTGCACATCTCAAAATTTTGGGAAGAGCCAACATTCACCACGATGGCACAGCCAAAGGCCAGCATGGAGCAATGATGGTGCAAATGGAGTCACTGCAGACTCACAAGATCTACTTTCAGGTAGTATGTATCCTGAGATGCTACATGATTATGGATAAAGCACTGTCTCAGCCTCATGAGCGAAATGATGGATAATGCCAGACACCCATTTGAGTTGGGGGAACTGCCAGACTTGTTCCATACGGCCTGAATATGTTGTACAGAGAGCTCTGTTGACATTATCAGAATTGAATTAAGTTGAACAGGCAATAACAGCAAAGATAGTATATGGAACCACTTGCTGCTGCCTCCTCTCCCAGGATGAATTAACTGCTTCCCTGCTCCAGCAGAAAGCTGCCTGCCCAGGGCTCATGCATCCTGCCTGCTTCTGGCTGCCAGACACAGGGGCAACCCCATCCACACCTTCCCCCAAGCTCATTCCTCCAAAGCATAATCTATGCCACTGTTGTCTGCTCCAAAAGGTAATATGGAGATGAACTTTGCAATAAACATGCTCCAACCCTCTCAAGAGATTTTCAGAATTATATTTGGCAATGCTTGCAACGCATAAGTGTGTGTCCTTATGCATGCAACACATTGATGTTAACCATCTGTAAACATTAAAAATGAAGAACACATTATTGACAATGTCATCTTCAGGATCCACATCCTTCAGATAGACAGGATCCAAAGTAGCAGCCCTATAACCTACCTAAGGTGGAGAGGGAACCACAGGGCAAATGTCTCCTGCAACACAGGATGCCAGCATCAGTGGCAGACCCCCTCCAACCATCTTCTCTCAAGGAAGAGAAGTCTAAACTTACACAAAAATATTCCTCTCATATTCTGGAATGCATCTGATAAATATGCACTTTTTTATTACTATTTCAAATTATATGAGAATGTTTGTAGGGAACGTGTATGCTGAAGGGCAGTATGTCCAGTAAGCATTTGAAAATTAAGAACTTGAGGCCAACCACTTTCAAGGAGAATTGCTTCAGCAGAAAAGTTTTACGTTACCACTTGGGCACCAGCCTTGCATCTGAGCTCAACACTGGAGCAGGGCCATGGCTTGTAAAATCTGTGCTGTCTTAATTCTCCAAGCTACTGCTCCTCAGCAGTAAGAGGAGCACCATTTATCTTCACTTTCATGGGTTTCTGTGTTAACTCATCAAAGTCAACAACCAGGACACCCAGATTCTGCCAGATTTTAAGAACAGAATGAGATACCTAGACTGAATGAACTGTGCGAACACTAAACTGGATTTAAATATGCCAAGTTATAATAATGTAGAAACACAGTAAATCAGATGTGATGAAGAAAGTCTGAAGCTACACAAAGACAAATGTAAGACTGGATTCTTTCATCCAGCAAGGTTATCCTTTCATCTAGTAAGGCTACCCTGCAGCCAGCATGCTGAGAAAAATGCCCTAAATCAGGAGGAAAATTTTAACTCAGGAGCTTCATTTCACTCTGCATTAGTTGTCTGTCTCCCTTGGCGTAAAGGAGATGACCCAGCCAAGGCTTTGGAAAAGTGGGTGCTGTGAGAGAGCCTCTTCTCAACTGCAGTCAGTTGCACTGAAATACAAACAAACAGACGAGGTCCTTTGAAGTACTCCCTCACAGCACTACAACATCTGATTACAACTTCCAAATGCAGTAGGGTTTGCAGGTTTTCTTCTCTGTGCCTTTCTCAAACACACACAGTCTTGAGGGTGATGCCAACCACAAGCTACTGGCACCATTTCAAACTCCCATCAACCCCTCCATTAACTGAAAAACAGAGAGCCTTCCAGCTAACAATTTCAATCCTACTATTTTCCTTACAGTTAAAATAGGCATTTCCTGAAAGCAGATCTCTGTGTTATCTGTACTGAAGATCATATGTAAACTCTTGAAGAATATTCAGGAAATATAAATATAACAAAACTCATGCCAGTCTGACCTTGCTCGTTAATAAGTATGTAGAGCATATGTTCATGCATAACTCTGAGATTGTACTCATACAATCAAATTAACCTTTGGACTGCTGGTGTTCAGCCATAATTTACTGCATCTCGTTTTCAATTGCATATACAGTGCTGCTAATACTGCAGAAATACTATCCCATAAAAGTTGTAAGGACTGATAATGAAGCTGATAACAGAGCAGAATGTTTCACTTCCACTACAGAATACAATTAAGTATCATTGTATACCCATAATCAGTTGTGCCTGCACCAGAAAAAAACATTCTTATTTGCAGCCTTCACTAAAACACACTCCAGAAATATCTGAGTGGGGGTGGAAGGGATGAAGCAGAAGAGAGAGAGGAAGAGACAAGTCAGTAACTATCCCCAGAAAGTGATTTGATTTAAAAGGGCAGAAGCTGGGGCCACTGCATTGTTCCTGCGTTCCCTGAGTTAGTTCCACACTGCTGCTAATTATTGCTTGAATGCAATGTGCTGCGCAGAGGCTAAAAAGGTCACGTCTCTGAAAGCCCCCTGGCACAATCCTGCTGAGCACATGGAAGGCAGCTCCCCAGTCCCACTCCATGCAACGAGGAGTTCAGGTGTGACTGGGGGGGCTGTGCAGGAGGTCACTCCATCACCTGTCCCACTGTCATGGTGATGAGGCCTGGCGAGATCTCTGCTTACTGCACACCAGCACCCAGAGCACATCAAGCATGAGGAGACAAGGGAGCTGCTTTAGACTGGGCTGTTTGCTCTGGACTCTACTATCTGGGGATAAAAGTTACTGAGAAACACTGTTCTTGGTTATAGCTGATCTGTAGGAGCACCTACAGGTCATATTGTGTCCTAAAAATGAGTGCCACAGTCTCTGCATGGTGGTACTCATATCATATTGCACAAATAACCATCTCTTTCCATGTGAAGTCCCAGTCTCCTCTGTGACCACTGCATCTCAATTTCAATCTCAAAAAGAAAAGCCAAATGCTTCTTTATTTATGAATCATAGAATCATTAAGATTGGAAGGACCACCAACATCATCTAGTATAACCATCAATCCATGCCTGAGACTGTTTGAAACCAGGTCCCTCAGTGAGATGTGCCCTTTCCTTGAACGCCTCCAGGGACAGCAGCTCCACCACCTACCTGGGCAGCCCGTTCCAGTGCATCACTGCTCTTTCTGAGAATAAATTTTCCTAATATCCAACCTGAACCTCTCCTGGTGCAACTTAAAGTCATTACCTCTTGTCCTATTAAAGAATTATGATAGCAGAAGAAATGATAGAGATAAAGGAACAACAGTTGTGAATGGTGTTTCTTCTCACCCCACAAATGCTGAGCTGGTCTTCCCTTGGCACATGCTGTGTTGGCTAACAGAAAAGGAAATCTTCTATCTCATTAAATAAACCCAATTTTACTACAGTTAATTCTAAATCGATGAACTCCACCAGAAGATTTGAAATGCTGTCATCAACTTAGAAATCACCTTGATATAAACTCTGTGATACTGTTAAAACAATCTTCTGTAACCAAATTCAGCATTTAACTTTAAAACATTAGTTCAAGGAGAAAGAAAATTCAAAAGAAACTCAATAAACGATTTCCCTTTCATATAATCTTATTTTTACCTTTTCGACATGCGTTAGGGAATAGCATGGGAACTTCTGTCCAAAGTAATGCATTGCTGCATGAATTTTGCAATAAAGATATTGTTTTAATTGCTTGCTATTCGTTCAGGAACATATGGTAAACTAAGGTATGTGCTTAAATATGATGCTCTCAGCACAAAACTGTGAGGGTAAATCTACAGTGACATGTTGCAAGCATGATAGCTGTGTTCCAAAACTTTTGGGAATGCAAAATGGGCTTCCAGTGAAATTGGTGCGCAACACATTCGAAAAGAAGTTGTATAATGTTTTTCTCATTTCTTACTGTAAAATAAAATAATGCCCATTGCAAAGTATTTTGCTTCATCTGTATTAGAAACTTCAATGGAGTCGGGTTCCTTCAAAAACTGCTGTTTCTCTCTGTTTATGTAAATCATCACAATCTCATTTTGTTAAAATGAAGACCTCAGAGCCAAGAGACACAACAGATAGCCTGCTGTCCTGTGGTGCGTCTTGGCATGAGGCATCTCAAGATAGAAACCAAACAACACTTCTTGAAGAGTGGTGCCAAGACAGCAGCTGGAACCCATTACAGAGTGGGACAAATCTTGTCTAAACAACTGAATGCCAAGATGTCAGGGTACAAGATAAAGAAGACTTACAGGACAGTGCCATATAAAAACATGAATCTTCATGTGCTGCTGAGCCTGGGTTTTGGTGTTTAAAAGAAGTTTTTCTGGTTATTGGAAGCACTGCTAACATTTCACATGTTGATATTAATATGAAAGGAACCTAGCTTTGGGTCGTGGATTGGTCTTCTGGGGAAAAAATAATAAAATACAGACCAAAAGTACATCAAAAAATAAAAAAAAGAAAAAGAAAAAAGATTATTTTAAAGCTGTAATAATCCAGGGAGATGCTCATTTCATGCCTTCACAGATTTCAGCAGTAAGTGAAAGTGGTTTTTGCACTGAAGAATCTAACGGCTTTCTCTCATTTATTTCTCTAATTGATGGGCAGACCTACATTTCAGATAACCTGCTCCCCTCTCTTTTTGTTTATAAGTGCAACAGGATTAAAATTGACTAACTCTGTAAGTTGCCTATAGGTTGTAATGGAACTCCTTAGTTTCTTTTTCTTAATAGAGACAAGCCCACTTGAGAAGTACCCAACTCTGCCACAGGTTACCTAGGATGGGGAAGGAAAAAAACGCAGCTAGTAAAAATCTCCTAATGCTGCTCAGGAAATGCAAGTTTTACTCCAAGGTAAAACTCCTTTGTATCTCTGTCGTGGCATGACAGGTCTGCAAGCATTTTCAATAACTATAACTGAGCAAGACTAGAGATAAGTAATTCTGCTCTGAGGAAATTTCCTAAGATTCCTGAAAGGCTTCACTCCAAGGATTTAAGCAAGCTGAATTGCAAGAAATGTGTAGATGACTGGCTAATGCTGGAAAGTAATTCAAAACTTATTTAATAATGGTTTGGAAGAGAAAGATTTCCATTAGGGAGTGCAAGTTAAACAGGGTCTCCAAAATAAGCAAAGAGCACCAATTTGCTCAAGAAAAGCAATCTGCATCTTCATTTCCACATGTCCAGGCTGGAGTTTTCCACATGCAAAACCCTTCCTTGTGATGGTTCCAAGGAGCTGCTACATACGGGCCACGTCTGGACCATGTGATGAGTGCTTGCATTCTCTTCTGGGACAGACATTGCTTTCACAGCTATATGGTGAAAACCACCCCTCCCATGGGATGGGATGGGAGCAGGTCCTGACTATTGCATTCCATCAGCAATTTATGCTCTTGTCAGGGGCGCACGACACTGTTCACTATTCACATGCTGTTCTCTCCTTTTTTATGTGTGCAAAATTTCATGTATGCTCTTCATGTCTGATCAATTTGAAGAATTTACTTTACAAGTCTAATCTCCCAGATGGCTGAATTTTATAGTCTAAGATACACCACTGTACACACCTTGAGTTTGGTAAGACTGAGACTGAAACTAAATAATCAGCTACTGGCCTTGTCTACTGTAGGTGGAAGGAGATAAGGACAAAGGCTGTTTAAGACACAGCGTGGTCTGTGCCCTAGGAGGTTCTGCAGCCATGCTGTTTCACTTGTCTGTAAAAAGCTGGGAGTTATATTCCCTAGTGGAGGTGGTGTTCCAGCCATAGACCTAAATTAAATTAAAGTGAGGAGCACTGTTTGTTTGTGTCTGGGTCAAGAACTGTTGCAATCAGACCTCACATTTCATGAACATGATCAGAACCAGATCAGTTTGTGCAGGAGATGTCAAATATGCCCAGTAAAATAGTTTGGGGTTTTGTTTCTTTAACTCCTTATTTTTTTATCAAACAAACAAGCAAAATATTTGATTGTGCTGAACAGTTTTTGTAGTTTTCACAGAAAGGATTTTCTAGAAATTCAATCTTTTTTGTAAAATAAACCCACAGGCTAAATCTGAAAACAGTCTCCTCCTTTATGAAAACATACATGAGCTACATAGACTGAATTCTACTGTTTTTGCAGATTTCCTATGCACAATCATGAAATTTAGAAATAACAAAATGAGAAAAAACAGCATAATGAAATAGTGGGAAAACAGTACAGTACAACCTGCACAGTTTTTGTCCATTTGATTGTGATATTAGGATCTTTTACGGTTGTCTTGGGATGCAAAGAAATGCAGAGGCTTCTGAATGCTGAATACTTTCTGCAAACTTGTGCACACAGCTATGCTATGTCCCCTATAAATTATAAAAATAATCTGGATAACTTTCCCTGCATTCTTAATTTTGTGTTAAAGGTCTACTTGCTCATGACCCAGACATTTGCCTATTTGTTAACAGACATATTACTAACATGCCAAAAGAAAACAGACTGCAAGTAGAATCAAATCAGAGTTAAGGTTATACTTAAAAGAAATCCCAGCATGTTAGGTAATAGTTGTTAAGTTAAGCATTCAAACAAACATACCTCAGCCCTACTCTTATTTCATGCTCCACTTTTAATTTCACTTAAAGCACTGGCAAACCCATGTGACTTTGAACTTATTTTAAATATTTTTTTTCTTCAATCTCATTTCATGTAACTACCAAGAGGAGACAAGACTGATTCTGTTTACATGCTCACTTTCAAAAGTGAGTATAACTGAATGTAAGGTTTATTAACATTTACGATTCTTGGCTTGAAAATAATGACATCATCTCTGCAATTATTTTATTCTTAAGTGTTTCATTTTTTTAATATCCTGTAAAAATTTCTAACTTTATACTTCATTTACAATGTCATATACTATATTTCCACAGTTTGAAAGCACTCAGTAACAGCCTTATAGATATATATACGTACATTAATATTTTTTATGTGCATATTCACTGCTACATCACAGCAAGTAGTATGTTTCCCAGCTAAGAAAAGCTTATAGCTAGTAGACCAACAGGGAACCTCTGAAGGCAAAACATTTAAGATGAATGAGCAAATTTGGCCCCTAGTACACCAACAGGAAGTTGACTGCAATAGCTGTGCAAGATTGGCATTTACTCAGAGGGAAGACAGAGTGTGTCCCCTTGTCACATGTCTTGGGGCTTTAGGAGCTTGTGGCTGCTTGAGCTCCCCTAGAAATGCTGCCTTGATGAGCAGTGAAGCAAAAGCAAATGATGCTGTGGGGAGTCCTGCAAGCACTGATGGCTGAGCTGGTATGCACCGATCAGCAATTAAGGACAACCCTGGATGTGAATTATTCCAACCATGACTGCTCCAAAAGCAATCTTGCTGCAAGATTCTTGTTTAACTACAAGAGACTTAAATTAATATTTTAATTGATAAGCTACTCAGAGAATTGGGTTGGTATTACCAGAGTAGTAGTTTGAATGAGTGTAATCACAAAGGCGGCACAAACTTTACTGCACTTGCAAAACAAGGATGCTCACCTTAAATGCAGTCTTTTCCTTCATCATTATTTAGTGCTAATGTTTTTTGTCTTTGAAGGACATCAGGAAACTTACCAGCTTGTTTAGCTGAAGGGTACAGAAGTTCAAATAGTGTAATAGTATGACTTGGAGCAGATCAGGGAGTGTTTAATACAGCACAACCTACCCAAATAGTTCTGCTTCTAAAGAAACATATTTTTCAGGAAAAGACTTCTGTCTGTCTCTGAGCTCTTGTTCTGAGATACCAAAACTCACTTGTTAGCCTGAGAGGTTGCTAATGAACGGCTTCAAGAGTAGTGTAAATCTCATCCCAAACATTTTGAAATGCACAAGGATATTTTCTTATTCATACAGTAAAAGCTGCATTGACCAATTCCACCATATGATAGAATCAGATGAAACTTAGTTGAAGGCAATTTTGGTAAAAGTAATGGCTAAAGCAGGAAGAAAATATCCAGGTAGTTCTCCATGCACTGGTTAAGCCTGTGACAAGAGTCCTTGCTGGTAACTGTTTTCATCTTCAGTTCATCAATTTGTATAATTTCTTTCAGGCTTTCAATCTTCAGTCTTCGTGACATACAGTAAGACTGCTTCTGAAGCACAGTGGCCGCCAAGGTTTTTATTATGAATGCTTTTCCAACTTGCTGCAGTCTATGCTGCTGATTGGCATTCAAATACAGGTCAGGAATAAAGAAAGAAAGTTTTGTTCTGCTGAGCTCCAAGGTTTTTGCCATCAGCTTCAGTGGATTCAGAATTTCAACTACTGCTTACAGGCCCTCTAGAAAAACAAAACAAATTCCACCACACACAATCTCATTGTTCTGAACTTTGAAAAGATACAAATTGTATTCTACTGAAGTCTTTTTTTGAGGATATTTAATTGCCTTTCATTGAAGAAAAAAATAAATACAACCCTACCTATTATGAGAAATTAGGTACAAAAATAATTTAATCTTTTTTTTAAGAAATAAAGACACAAAAACTTGGGAAGCAGCTACACAACATGTATGGTGCATTTGCTAATGTTTCATAAGAAGTTTAACATGTGGTTTTAAAAAAACACATGTGCACCAGATGCACAGAAACAAAAATAAACTTGAGAGCTCAAAGGACCCATTTGAAAGTATCTTTTAGGTCAATCATCTGCAAACTAACAGTCTGATTCTGTTCTACTTAGTCAACTGCAATCTCCGTGTTTTCAGCTGTTGGCATTAAGGTAAGCAGCACATTCCAAAGTCTCCAAGCAAAGAACCTCATGTAACCAAGCTGATGGCAGCCAACATTATACAGCTGGCAGAGCCTGCAGGAGCACCTGAAATACCGTCTTTGAAGAAGAATGAGATAAAGGTGCCTACACACAGTGGCTTTTAAGCAAATTTTCTAGTGCTTTAGCACCTAGAACATAAATTTCTAACCTACTGCTGTATGAGTATTATGGAGTAGGTCAGTGGAGTTCAGCATTTCCATTTCAGGTAAATGGATTAACATTTCAGCATCTGTCTAGCACAGTCCTGGAAGGAACATCACAGGCAACTCCAGCCAGCCACGCTGCTGCCAAATCAGTGCCGAGTATGAAATCAGTTCAAGCTGGGGCTGCAGAACAAACCAGAGGCTTGCCAGCAGTGAGAAATATAGGAAATGCATTTTGTGCTGTTAAAGAGAAAGGATGAGCCAGCAAGAGTTGCTCTGAGGGTCGGGCTGGGTCCTGAGACACTGCTGGGCACTCACGGCAGAGGACAGGCATCACTGCAGCACCCATGAGTGTGCAGGTGGTGACAAGGAGGGATGAGGAGCAGGGATGCTGCTCCCCTATTGAGGCTGCTGCAGGGCAGAGCCACGACACACAAGGTCTGCCTCAGAGGCTCATGATGGAAGGCACTTGCAGTCTGCAGCGCAGCATTGCACCAGCACCCATCCTTTGCAAAGCTATGAACTGAGAAAGTTTTCAAACGTGTTTTGGCTTCAAAATTCCCCTCTCAACCCTCCCTTGATCCAGGCTTAGTATAAACAAACATACATTCCATCAGTGAGCAGAACAATCTCAGGGCTAATTTTTTCATGCTGTGAAAATCAAAAACACTGAATATTCAATCCTCTCTTAGAATGTAAGATAACCGTGAGCAGGACTACACTATTTTCAAACAGATCTTGCTACAATCTTCAGTCTGTCAGACTCATATATCCTGTACTTTTTACTGTAACTTTAGCAAAATTCTTCTCATCCTATCAACTGAAAAAGTCTGCTTTGTTTCCTTCCATGAGAGCATGAAATGGTATTAGTTCTATCACCTTTGCAGGACAAAAAAAGAGACAAGTGGATTTTTAAAAGTGCCTTTTCCATTCTCAGAAAACTTTGCTTTCAGTCTTTAACAGCAAAAAGCCAAAAACCTAACAAACAAAAACAATATGTAAACATTTGTTCCCATATTCTAGAAAGGCGTTTGTGCAGCATATACCTTTCAAATATTGCTACAAAATTTTTGTTTTATAATACTCACAGACACTCAGCAGTTGGAAGGATTTAATATTTACTGTTCAATGAAAACAGAAAAAAGTTTTCTGGAAACACAATCAAACAAACGGTAATTAAAGGATTGAATTATTCCCTTGCTGCACTGCTCTTCAGAAAGCCTTCGTGATTACATATTATCAGTAGTAACAGACATGAATTGCTGCTTAAGTAATTATAGAAACACAAAGACGCAGAAAATTATTTCCTCCAGCAAATGATTATTATAAATCATACTTTTCATTACATATTCCTCCTGAGCGCACAATGAGATCTTATCCGTTTTATGTGCCTGCACTGTGCCTGTACTGTGTTAAGATAAACGAGGCCAATATCTAAGCTTTTGCCCATTCAGGCATATGGGTGCACCTGTTAATCAAGAATAAATGTCTAGCTGACCAAAGGCTAATCTACAAGCAACCAGAATACAAACAATCTGGGCAGAGATAAGGAACTGAAAGCAGTTGTAGCTAACATGGGATGTGGAGCAAGGCGTGTCATACCAGGAGCTGAGCAGGTACCAGAGAGAAGGAGAACCTGGAAATGGTGAAGAGAGATGCTGGGAGATGTCATCAGCCACACTATGCCTACATCATCAAAGACCCCATGTAAGCTGCCAGCAGCTCAGTGTAGGCCACATATAAATGTACTGTGTTCATGCATGTCTCCAAGGACTGTTTAATGTTTTTGTTCCCTGCATTCCTGCATGTTCTACAAATAAATCATCATGCACTTTTAGGTAACGTGTCTGGCCTCTCCACTTCCCTAGCTCCAAAACATTTGCCACTGTTACCATATGATGAAGTTAAAGCACCATCTCCCTCTCCCAAATGTGATCTTATTCATTTACCACTTCCACCTTGTAGTCTGTGTATGCTGCTTGTCACATATTTGCTCATTGCACCCAAACTTTACTTCAAAGCACAGAAAAAGAAAAAAAAAAAAAGGCCACCATGATGACATACCATGTGTTAACCACGACACAGGGTTTTTTCAGATTAGGAGATGGTGATTAAACTGTACATGTATCATGCATGCCATTGTAGCTTTTAGGGATATATGAAAAAAACCTCTTCCCTTCCATTGTGAGTTGTAAGCATTGTAATTCATTTCAGAATTTTCAGAAGAGTAACAAGCACTTTCACTAAACCCAAGGAGGGTTTCAGCATTGTTGTGCCACATTCACTCTCAGCTGCAGATTCTTCTGGTGCTCAGATGTTTGAGGTTTTACAGACACAGCGACAGAAGTGCCACTCTTTCTAAAATTGGGCAGGTCCCAGAAGGCACCCTTTTTGTGGTCAGAAAATTGCTGCTGCATCTGGGCAAAGCAAAGAAGAAAGAAACCTACAGCTTATGATGCTAGAGCAATTTTGAATGTTATCCCTGTTGACTTTTTACTTTGTGGTAATGGGAAGAAGAGGTTGTCCCAAGCACTGGGTACCCCAGTGCACATGTGGTAAAGCGAGCAGGGAGTGGTTATTTTCTTTTCTCTTGGTCCAGAGAAATTCACTACGCAGGCACAAACTTCAAACAAAGATTGTGAATCTAGTTCATAGATGAAGAGTGAGCACAATCACTACAATCTGTACAATAGAGCTCACATGTCTAAGACCAAACACTTCCACAGAGGTAGCAATTCTGGCAGTATGGAATGGCCCTCCAGGCAGGCACAGGCAGCCTTTCTCACTAGCAGTTGGGACACTAAGCCATCTTGTAGTCAGGAGTGGTTTTGAGGTTGCACTGAACACAGCACACAGAATTGCCTTTAGCGATTTTGTAGTCATGTTTTTCACAGATTGTACAACATATTAAAACAACTTCTCAGGTTTAAGTTGCCATTTTTTTTCTGAAATGTATAGCTGACATTTTGGTTACTTCTTTGTTGATACAGGTGACAGAAAAGTCATTAAAGTCTGGGCTTTGGGGCACAATTTTTATGAACATCGGGAACTAACTAGAGATTCTAGAAGGTTAGCACATTAAAAATCTCGAAATGACTACATTCACCCATTTCAGAAAGGAGAGAACAAGAATGTAGAAAGAAAGTATACTTAAAAGAAATAGGCTGAAAATGCTATGAAACTTTTTATACAAGACCATACAAGGTGCAGAGACCTGAGGAAAGTCACTGTTTCCTTAACAATACAAAACAAGACACGAGCACAAATTGCCCTATAAAGCAGAAAACCTGGATGAACAGAAAGAGCCACTTGGCTAAATCATGAGGTCTCCACTGACTTCAAAGAAAGAAAGTCATGGGAAACACAAATCTGCTCTGACTACTAGAGATGAAATACAAGCGCACAGGGGCAAAATCAAAATGCACAAAGGTGGTTGTGATGTCCCCAGAGAGGTACAGGAAAAGAACATTTGAAAGGAGGAAAAAGTGAAAAGGGGAAAGGAAGGAAGGAATTGCAAAGAGATGATAATCAAAATTAGAAATACAGTTAAATGAAAGGTTAATCTATCTGCAGATATTACTGAGAATGTTAATGAATCTGATGCTTCTTTGCTAGGAAAGATAATATGATTGGATAGTTAGAACTATCACAGACAGATCAGAGGAAAAACAGACTAGGCAAGTTAAGATGTTCTTGTGTCAACTGGACCAGATGAACTGCACCTGGGAGAATACAGAGAAGCCAATGAACTAATCACAGACCCTTTAGAGACTTTCCTCGAGGAGGCATGGGCAATGACTGAAGTTTTAGAAGACCAAGAAAAGGCAAGAACAGTATCTGTCTTTGGCAATGGGAACACACAAGTAGGTCAGACTTACTAATGGTGCCAGGTTCCTACAGGAAAAGCAGGCTTTGCCCTGAAAACTGCAGGCAGGATAATGATGCAGGAACATGAAGTTATCCTGCCCTCTCCTTTGCAGTGGAATGGGTTCCATACCAATGCTACTCCTGGACTCAACTGCTGCACTTGAAGAATCATGTGGAAAACCTGTGGAGAGTCCAGAGCAAAGCACCCCATTTTTAAGGACTAGACAGACAGCTAACTGGTAGAGAACAGCTTGGTAGCACTGATCCTGCCCTGAGCCAGGGCAATGCACTGAGGGATATCTCAGGTCCTGTCAGGCTCCTTTTCCTGTGGTGCACAGGACCTGGGACTTAGGGATATGGTTCTCCTTCCCCGACTCTCTCTGTACACAAACATGCACATAAACACACACACTCTTTAACAATATCTGTAAGCTGTCTAACAGAGAGATCAGTATACAAATGGTGTTCTGTTTTACACATCCTTAATTCAGTTTATGGACCTTAACTAAGCACATCATACAGAGGAGGAATTCGGGCCATTCCTTTATGCTGCTTGTGAGAAAGGACCTCAGATTGCAGCTAGAATTTCTCCCCAGGATGACCAACCTGCCCTAAATGGGAAAGGAACACGATATGCCAGATGCAACGTCTAATAGTTCCAGATGTGCTCCTAGTGAACTTGGCAGTAAAAAGCTGGTAAAAATTTGTCAATGTTGTAATCTAGCTAGGGGATTTGTCATAATGAGGAATAACTTTTACAAAATGTTCCTGGTTCAATCTGACGCGTTGATAAGCATGGGTACAGGAAGAACACTTGTCCTGCCTGTTTTAAGTTTCTGCCCACAGTGAGGAGATGTGAGCTCGGAAAATCATTTAAAGGACTTCTGCCTAGCTTATTGAGAAGATGAAACAGGAGATACTGTTTTGTAAGACAGTTCTGAAATATTACTACTCAAGAACTAGATGGACTAGATGATCTCAGTAGTCTTTTCCAATCTTAATCATTCTATGATTCGATGCCAGAAGTCAGGAAAAACCTTTTTTAGTCCTGGTATCACAGCCATTCCCTTTGTTATCTTGGATATGTCATAGTCTCTGTTTTTGAACCCATGTATTTAATGGGTATGAAAGCAACTGTCAATCTTTGAACGGAATTTTGGGGTGCAAGGATGGAAAGAACCAAGTCCAAGCCCTGCATCTAGAAAATGGATTTATCTAAAGGTACTATTGATTAACTGGATATTTCAGTATCTTAAAAACATGAAGCAGAGGATGAGATCTTCCTTGCTACACTGGCATTATATCAATGACTAATGCAGCCTAAGGAATCTTATAACTCCTCACCTTTTCAAGGAAGACTTGCTGCTACAGAACTGTGGCTGATTACTATAAGACTGCTGGTGAAGGAACTCCTCACAACTGCTGGCATATAGAAAATGGTGGCAGAATAGAGGCTGGCACAAAAATGTTAAACAAATTTATTCCTCCTTCAGCAAGTGTTGCACTACATTAGGTATGGCTAAGCTTATTTTGCTTATGCCAGAGGACAGTCTCATCCACAGAACATTTCAGAAAATAGAAAGTCAAAACTAAAAGCAAAAGTCACTTAATTCAACAGAGTCATTCTTCATCATGTCTTGCCCTCTGTCTCTAGTTCTTAAGAGCAAATGCTACAAATTGCATTCAGTTTATTTCCATTCTCTGTTTTAGGAATTTTGTAATAAAGCACAACTTTCTTTCTTGTTTTGGTCAGGAAAAGTTAAAAAACAGAAAACAGACACTAATATTCCTCTATATATATATAATGTAGAAATACAGAATTACAGATGAATTACAGACATGAAAGATGCAAAATTCCTGCAAAGCAGTCTTTTTTTTTTTTTTTTACCAATAAATATAACAGGGAGAAGGATGAACAAAAGGATGCGTGTCTGACACAGATGGGATATCTGAAACTTCTCTCAAGTCAGATGTAGCCAAGGCATTCTGCTAGAGGAACTCTCATGGTAGCTGGGGGGAATGGTTTTGGTTTTCTCATTAGTAAGGGGAGATGATTCTCAGGAGAATCCTTCATCTCATAACTCTTAAATAAACAACAAAAATGGAGCCCTTAAACTGAGAGAAGAAAGAGCTGAGTATGTTTTTCAGCTCATGGTAGATGGCAGCATTCTCTAAGGAGAGTGACCATATGCAAACCCATGGAGGTAACCAAAATTATGAGATAAATTCTCAGCTGGATTAAAACAACACAGGTGCTCTATAGATATATGGAGCTACACCACCTTATTCCTGTCAAGAATTTGCCAGTCATTACAGGCTGATGTATCTGTCCACCTGAGAGGTTAATAGTCTTAAAACGTTCAGACAGTGTGATGACAGCTCTAAGAAAAATGGAAATTGTGCTATTTACTTGAAAGCTCATCATCATTACTTACTTGAGCAGCATCAATAGTGAGCACTTTGGGACTTAACCAAAATTGCCTAGAAGTGAAGCCTCAATGTCAGTAACTATCACCATTGCCATTCCAGTAGGTGAGCAAAGCTGCAGCCTCTGTATTTCCAGCTTCATTAAATCTGTTAACACCATGTGTAAACCACACAGAGAGTAGCAAAACAACATTTTTAATGATAGGCTTTGTCCCCAGCTTTCTATGTAATGAAGTGAAAGCAATATCCAAATGTTTTTGGAACTGTGACTTGCTATCCTGAAGGGAACACAAATATTTCCAGTACCTATAAATCTTAAAATGGGACCAGGCTGAAAGTTTGAGAAAGAAAATTAAGAGACAAAAAGATCTACATGGACTAACAAAGCTAGCTATTTGGAGCACAGCTGCCAGTCTTACTGTAAGCAAGATTTTTCAGGTGATGTAACTGCCAGAAGACACAGCTTCTGAAAAAAAAAAAAAAAGTCTAAAACAGAAAGGGAAGATACAGTAGAAAAGACTGAGGCCAATATGATGTTCAAACTGTAAAGTGCACAACTCCTTTGAATTGTTCTGGCCTGCCTGAAATAACCTAGAAAGGCAGAGGATTTTGAATTGCACAAGAGGGAAATGGAGACAGGAGAGGCATTCCCAGCTCAACCTGGACCATTTACAGAAACATTTCTTCTCCCTCCCACCTTTTTCTTTAGCAATTTTCAGACCAAAATGCCTTTTTCATACTCTTGCCAAAAGCATAATGAATAACATGCATGCCAAAGCCAATAATTAGCACATACAAAAAAAATCACAGAAGACATGCATCCTTCTTATGGGTGGGCCCTACAGAAAAGGTACTGTTCCCCACATAGTTAATTAGATCCAGAAAGTAGTTGGTAATCACTGGATCAGTAGCTGGTAGAGTTCCAGCATTCAAAACCACACAGTTTATTGGGTATACTTAGTTTTCATGTTTCAAATGACAGCGAAATAATGGCTGTGCTGCTTTTTTCATCAATTCAGTCTGAAATATCTGCACGTTTTAATATTCTTACTTTTTGGGTTTGTTAGCTTATCATAATTTCTGATGCATGACACCATTTTCAGTCTTTTTTCATAATATATATTTTAAAGTTGGGAGAAATATGTACTAAATGACCATCTTGAATCTGAATGTTTTTCAGGCCCAGCACATATTGTTTTAATAGAACCTGGAGGTTCACTAGTTAGGCCAAAGAAAGATCTTTGGAGTTATTTGCTTTTCACACAGTTCACAGACTTTACAAGATCAAACCACAAATGCTGTAGAATTGTATCCCTTCTCTACAAAGTACTGATAGAAAAAAAATAGGCCAAATAAGAATGAAAAGATGCTTCCAACTTGATAAAATGTGGAGACAGACATTCATAATACTTTCTGAAAAATAACTTCATTATAAGAACACCATATTTTTTTGTTTCCGTATTATAGTGATCTACTCTTTAAGCCTCAATACTTACTCATTTCCTGAAAAAAAGTCCTTGTTTCCATCTATTTCAAATATTTTAACCCTCACAACTATAAATAATAAATCATCCATCTCCATTACACTGCTATTCTCACTACAAGAACCACCTCCAGTTCAGTAGCCTTTTGTCTCTGATTGCTGGAAAACAGGATGGTGCATCAGGGAAGGATCGCTTCAAAAAGAGCTGCAGCTGCTCTTTCTGTTCCTTTTACTGGCCGCTACCAAAACCAGAAACAAGGTGAAGCAGTGCTGTGGTCTGGTAGCTCTGCCTGTTTCTTTAGGATTCTTAATGATTTCAATCAAAAAGAAAACAAAACAAAATAAAATATCTTTTATTCCCATAAACTTTGGCATTTCCAAAGCACAGTCTCAACACTTCTTACAGTATGATGGGTGTACATTTTACAATAACAATTTTAAACTACAGAAAATTCTATTAATATGTAAAACTGCTGAGTTCGGATGTTCACAAAACCTGAGTCACTAGATTCCTGAGTAAGAACAACAGATGTTTTCCATTTGCTTCTGTGCTACTGTATTTATTTAGCTACCCTGGTAAGAGCAAAATCTTAAAAAGAAGAAGGGAATATATGGTAAAACCCAGAAGGAAATCATGAGAACTGGATCTTTATCAGAAAAAGGCTCCTTTGCTTCAGGAGCTTTAATGCCACCATTTCTTTATGAAGGAAAACCCCAAACATATCAAAATACGGAAAGTAAGAGATCTTTTTGAAGTTCATTAAGCACATATATTAAAAAAATGGAGTAAAATAACCCTTTCATAAAGCAAAAACAAAACTATGATTTGAGTTTGACACGTTATCAGTATGTGTTTAGCTTACAGCAAGGTCAGTGAAATGAAATGATGAATACTGGGTGGGGGACAGGAATCCTGTGAAAGAATCTAGCTCAGCTATCTGTGGTTAAAGCAATTTAATTACTTAAGGGTGTTGTGTAGTCAGTCAGTCTCTAGTCTATGGACTAGCAATCAATTATTTCCCTTCACGGCGTTTTTATCATGCATTTTTGTATTTTGGTATTAAAAGAAAACATAGTTATTGCACTAACATTTTTCAAGTGATATATTAAGCATTTTTGACATGCTCAGAAAAGCATGAACATAAATAAATTTGCAGTTATTTTCTTTAAATAAATTGAAAGAAAATGCAAGTGAATTTTGATCGCTTGATGGAATTTTACTTATATAAATAAGTTTGTTTAAGTGGTGTATTTTGATTAATTTAAAATATGCCCACATAAAGCACAAAATTTTCATAAAGGCTTCTTACATACACCCACTTCCCAGGGTCTGGAAATAAAACCTTCTTTGCATCCCAGCATCTCCCACCCCACCCCTCTCATCCATCTAGCTCTGCCATTGCCATGTTCTGGAGCCAGGGAAGCTGGATGCCCTGTGTGGGGTGGCTGGGGGGGGTCACTCAGCACCTGATAGCTTCCATTCTGCACTTAGGCTCTTTGGTTTAGACAGCGGGGTGCTCATCCTGGGCATCCTGTATACTACTGCAGCCCAGAGAGAGGCAGCCAGCACTCATATCGGCATCACCAGACTGTCCCAGAGTAACAGCTGAACCTTTAGCAAACTGCAGTCAGTGCATGCAGTCACAGAGCATATCTGTTAACAGACATTTTGCAGCAACTAGAACTAATGAATGATTTGAAGGTGCATAAGAGCATGGTGTGTGTTACCTGCTAGCACAGCAGCCAAACGGTACTGCATCTCAGTGCTGCCTTTTCCCAAATCAATTCTGTCCTTCCTTTGACTCACTTCTTGTCAGGTGAAAGCAACACCTGTCGCAACCATTGCCAACAAAACCTGAGCAGCGTAGATAACAAAGTTGCACATCTGCCTTGGATGTAGCCTAACAAGAAGCGTTAGGCTGCTGAGTGCATTTAAGAATTTTCATGCCACTTCCATTTTATAAGAGTTACCTTAAATATCTCATAGATACCATTGGATTCATGGTACTTGACTCCGAATAAGGGAGGAATGCTATAAAATGTAAGCTCTCATTCTACCAAAGGAAATATTTAAAATTAACTTCTCTTGGATTTACAGGTTTATAAAGAGTTGAACTATACATAATTACCCAAAGCTTTGCCCTAGGATGTCATGCTTATTTTACTTTTAGAATAGGTTGTCTACAGTGTCTAAAATGAGGCTATACAAAAGAAAAGTACTCATTCATTTATCCCTCGCAGACACGTCAAATAGAATGAGAAGACAGGAGATGGTAACATTTTACTCCTAAACAGTATTTAATATTTAACTCCTAAAATAGCCAACAAAGATGAAAAATTGACCTGAAACCTCACTATTTATGTGTTAGTATATAAAGCATCATTCTGAAATCTGCCATTGGAAAGAGGTCTGCCTCATCAAAGTTGATGGGAGATTAACAGTCAAAACCTTTGAGTTAAATCTTCTATCACTTCCATCTTTCTCTCATGGAATGGGAACATTTAAGAGCTAAACACTGACTTTCTATTTTCATCTTTATGTAAGATACTATCACTGGCAAAGCTGGAGCAGAAGAAAACTCCCCTTATACCTCAATTTAACTTCAGACGGATGTGCATGGTACAAAGCCAGTCGAGTGATAAATAGTTTCTGGCAGCTCACTCTTCCTACCTTGAGTTGTATTACAGTTTATCATCGGGGCTGGCCATTCAGCACAGGAAACAGGGGAAGCAGTGTAGCGTCGTCTCAGGCTATATTCACAGATACTTCATAGAATTCCTTGGCAAACAGTCAGCAAGTACTAAAAAGCATAAAAAGTGGCTTTATTTTGAGAACAGACATATCTCAAAAGGATCCACTAGGAAACCCAAGAGAGGGGAAGCCTAGGCTGGGGTTAAAATAGCTAGTTTATTCACTTCTTCACAGAGCACAATAGCTTTACTGATTCATTTCACAAGTCATTTGCTAATTTTGCACATTGGAAATGTGTATGGGCACACATACAAATTAACATTTGCAGCAAAGGCACATGAAATGGCTATTTCTCAAAGCAAATCCCAAGGAAAACATCTTAGTGATCTTATTACTATTTGCAATGACTTCTTTGACAATATTGTAGCTTAAGAGCCCAATTCTGCTACCATTTCTGTCCATACCTCACAGCAGCAAGCTGCTGTGACAGTTGACAGTTTGTAAGAACTACAGATGCAGAAGAGGATACTCAGTAATCTGCAAAGCCATCACCTTACTAAGAAAGCAACAAATAAAGACAGCTTAATAAAATCACCATTATTTTCTCCAATACTAGACTTTAACAAAATAACAACATTCAGAAAATTCCCTGACTTGTCAAGGAGAGAAAAAGCTGACAATACTTTTCCTTGATCTCCAGCTCTTCCTATTTAATGAGAGATTTTCAGATGGCAACACTAATTTGAGAAGTTCATACAAAAATCATTTGAAATTAACGTCATAAGCTGAATCACTCCTGTTGTAGTGCCACTAAAATCAGTTTAATTTTCCAGGAATTAATTAGTGTCCATGTGTTTAACATTTGTTGTTTGAACAAAGAATAAGAAGGTGTCAAATTTCTTACCACTATTTCTAATTAAAGCAATCATAGTGTGAGCCTTTACATCTGCAGGACTCCTCATGGAAAGAACAGATCATGCACAGCATAATGAGTATCAAATGCAGTAAGAAGTCACGGTAACCTTTGTAGTGCAGTGCTTTAGAATTGGCTGCTCATTTGTAAAATATCTGACCCTTCTCCCCTTCCCAATGCCAAGAAAATAAGTAAGCATGCACATTTGTCTTCTGCACTGAAAAATTACACTTGAATAAATAAATGCTACAGACAAAAATAAATTCTTATTAGAGAAAGAAAAATGCAACTCAATCTCATGAATGTAAACACCATGCTGCTGCTCCACGTTAGTGCTGTTTGCACCGGGCTCATCATGGTGTTAGACTCAACGTCAGGAGCCCTTCGACTTGCTGTTTTTATGCAGACAGTAAGTACATTTTGATAGGAAAAGTGCAGGGAAATCAGCATGGGTCTGTGCTTCTGCCTTGACTTCATGGTGTATTTTGCACCCTATCCTTGTTAGGGTCCTGTATGCCTTCTTGAGACAGAGTGACAAAGCCTCACAAAGGCTCAGTGCTGTGGTAATGCCTATGACTGCCAACAGGAAAACTTTGGTCCCAAGACCCCAAGGAGGGGAGGTCCCAAGGCCTTGCTCAGGTTCCACTAAGTAGGCTAGGTCAAGTTGCAAATCACATGCATTATTTCAGTGGTTTCCTCTTCATTTACAATCCCTACTGAACCCTCAGATCCCAAGGCCTGAAAGATGGCTTCGTTTCTTTCCAACCATTATATTTGACGAAGCCTTTGAGAAGCTAACTGCCTGCAATGGATGTCATTCCTACATCAGCAAGAAAGTCAGTCTGTTGTCCCTGCTTGCACCTACTTCATCAATGCCCCATTTCATTCACAGTTCTGGACTGAATGTGGCTCATTTTAGACCTGCGGAAGTTCTACCACTGCAAGGATGAAAAGAAAACAATTTGTTAGCAGGGTTATTTCTCCTTTCATGCATGCAAGCTGTGCAAAATTGCTCAAGGACAGTAACATTAGACACTTAGACACTCTTGGAGAACAGACTAAGGGTCAGCACGAAGGTGAGACCGTTAAAGACATGTAAGTGACTGCGTCGCAAGACTGCGACTCATCATAAGACTATCAGCTCACTACAACACCCACCTGTGCAGGACTATAATGTATATATTATTTCATACAGAACTGCAGATATACATGACCTACGTTTATACCAGAAAATACGTGACAAGTAAAAGAGGAAAGCACTGTACTTTTTTTTGTTTGCTTTTTCCGTCATTCAGTAACACAGTAAATAAGAAGTTTTATACAGAATCAATAAACCACTTTAAGACATCTTTTGGCATCATAACAGAGAATGTTTTTAAAGTTGAAGGGTTTGACTTTAATGAAATTCACAGTCTGGTAAAGAAAAGATTATGCTGGCAATCTGTTTCTCTTTATAGATTGAAAATTTCATTGTCAGCACGATCTCAAAGTATGTGTGTCTCTATGCACACAGACACATTCATACAGACACATTTTAATGCTTAGAATAATGCAACTGATCAGTTTCCAGACAGGAACACGTGACTCCTTTTCTTGCTGTGTGTCACACAGCCAAGCAGTGACTCTAGACAGGCTTCCCAATATGCGGCTTGGGTTTATTTATTTTTTTAACAAGTGACTATGTTTAGAAAACATTTTTGCAATAGAAAAATGCCTGCAAATAACTGGAGGATCGTGACACTTTTTGAAGATGACAGCAGATTGCTCACTGCTGTTGAAGCCAGACAGTAGAGAAATCTAGCAGGAAGGCACACGGACTCTAGTTGCTGACTGTAAACAGCATGGATACCATATTGATAGGGAAAGAAGTCTTCCTTCTGTTAATTTTCTAACATGCTATAACTTATATATTTGAGAATGATGGCAAGACTTCAGACACTTCCTGAGAACAGAATAAAAAATAGGACTCAGCCTGGCTTGGCTATGAGCTACTTATTCAGTCAGTTTTTTCCTAACTTCCAGCTCTCAACGGCAACAAACATATAAAAGAACAGAATCATCCCAATCATTTTTTATTAGTATAAAAGAAGCTGTTTGTCCTTGCTGACATAATTTTTGAAGGGAATAGGAATGTTTTCATTGGCCTGGGGACTGGAACTTGCACTAAATGGGCAGACATGGAAACTATTTCACAAACACATGAGCCATCCCAGCTTCTGTAATATGAAATAAATTAATGGGGAAGCACACTGAAATACTGCACACAGCGGGTGAGACCCTTGCTCCATATCAGCCAGTGAGAGTTCTGCCATTGATTTCAGGGTTGGGATTTTGCACTGCTCCTCAATGCTTTTATTTCAAAAATAAGGTGTTCTCATGCTCTCCAGTCTTTATTAGTGAGGTTCGTTCATTAGTCTTTTGGCATACAGTTCCTTTTTCTCTTAATATTTTAGCAATTTGTTTCAGCAACACCTCTGTATCTGACATTTATTAGAGCACAAATCTATGTTGGATACTTGCTAGCTCATCAGGTCCAGCAGCAGACTACTTGAGTCAGCCTGACAAACGGCCAGAGTTCAGAATCCTTCCATAAATAATGACTCAGTCTTGTCAGTTGTTTTGGCCTCCACCACACAGTAATGCGCTTCCAGAGCAGATGGAGCTGCTCTCAGCTGCCATTCTCTGTCTTTTCAACTTCCTGTTCTGTGCATGGTTCTCATCAGTGTGGATTCTGCAGAGAACACCTACCTCAAAAAGCTAAAGTATGTTTTTCTTTTTTCAAACCAGAAAGAAAATAGATGAATACTTTGAAAGAACGCCTGTGAATGAACGTTTTAACCACTCTGAAAGCTATACACTGTTTAAGTTAAAAAAAAAAAAAAAACACACAGAAAACCCTACAACGAATCCAACCGTTCAATAGGCTTAAACTCTATTACAGATTATACATAAACTTTCTTGTAAAAATGCTTTTACAGTCTTTCATTCTTGCTTACATAAATGTTATTGCAGCCATTCATAATTAAATTCTACATTCGCAGAAGTATTTTAGCTTTTCCCAACTTACAATTTTGAGAGCTGATTTGCACAACAGTGTCTAATGTAACCTTAAAAGCTGAAAAATGCTTCAGTTTTCTGCAAAGCTATCTCCCCTGCTGTGCAGCAGCCCATCATAGGCACTGTGCTACTTGCACACACAGCTGCTCGCAATTCTACTTGCTACAGTGTAGATGCTGCTTTGCAAAGCCTCTGTACTTCCCTGCCCTCAGAAGTTAGATATGTGGCGAATCAATTTAAAAATACCGTAGATTTGTGGAATTATCCATTAAATGAAAGTCATAAGGACGTTTATATTCATAACAGCTTTGCTTCCTTACAGAGCCTAGCTGTGACCCCAGACAAAGTTAGTTTCAGCAGAAAAACTGCAAAGACTTGTGCTACCTGAAGCTTTCAAACCTGGGCTCCTCCCTGCCACTGCTTTGATGTGCAGAAAGGATTCACTCCCATTTTGTAATCCAACATGTAACAAACCTGCTGTGTGTGGCACAGGATCACTGCAATGGATGGCACGTGCCAATGGAGCAGAGCCAGTCAGACGATGCTCCAGTCACGGAACGTAATGCAGACACAGACACATGGCTCCCACATTTCAGTAACAGAAATCTCATCTACACGCCACTTCACACAGCAACACGTGCCATGCAGCTCATTCTTGGAGAATTCAGTGTGCTGCGGATGGGTCAGGCCTGCTCTGCATGCACAGTGTAAACGTGCTACAGAGCTATTCCTACACAACTGCTGCAATGAGAAAGAGAAGAGGATGGCAGCAGGGAGCGCTGGAACTCCTTTCTCATGCCCCATCTTGCTCCATGGTTTGCTCCACACTGCACTTGTAAAGCTTTCAGTTTTGTTAAGTCATTAAGACAAGAGCACCCAATCACAGACACCAAGCATTTGTTCCTAAAGGGAGGCTGAGCCCCACCACTCTTGTAGGAGACAGAGCTGTGAGGATGGAAGTAGATGCAGCACGTCTGGAAGACTTTCCAATACTTCTGCTGATTGAGTAACTGGGTTCACCTCACTTTAAAGCCACTTTGAACAACATCTTTTGGAATGCACAGTAACAAACATCTCTGGATCTTAATGAGATACTGTCACTGACGGGGTGAATCTACACATTCACTACATGCAGCAATGTTGTTAACTACGCTAAAAAGAATTAATTTTCCTTTTTGCTTCAGAGCAAGACATAACAGCAAAACCTATTCACACTGATAAGGAATGTGACCATAATAAAGTCTAACCTGCCCTGTCTGACTTAATAATATAAACTTTTTTTTTCTGTATTTGTAAGAAAGATTTGAAAAATGTACAGATTTTGCTGGTGATACAAACTAGGAGCCTTTCTCACCTTGATTCAAAACATTTTTTCAAAAAGAATCTTCTAGGAAGATGTACTAAAGGGTTATAGCAAGCTCATCAGAGCTCAGAAAACAATGTGAAAGATGTGTTGCTGAAAGATTTCTTTTTTATTTTTAGTTCACTGTTAGATATGCATTAGATCAAGAAAACATCTTAAAAAATAAAAAAATATGTGGCTTTTGTTCTGAGTGGATCTTTGCTACTGTACTGCAACAACACAGTGCAAGGTAGGATGCTCTTCCTGCAGTGCAGCAAGGTGCTCTAGGGAGCACGCTGTTTGGCCCAGTAACAAATGTTTGTTACAAATGAGAAGACCAACATGGCTTTGGTAAATCCTACAGATTTTCTGAGCGTTGGATTGCAGGATGTGAAAGCATTGTCCTGTCTGCTGAACAGCTAATCCAGGTCCTCAGAGGAAGTAGCACAACCTGGGGTTGAACAAACTTATAAAGCATTGATATTTGTCAGTGACTGAATTGCTTCTGGTCAATTGCTGTGAACAGCCTGCAAAAACCACTTAATCTGACATCTGGTAATATATAAAAGATATATCTGAGAGATAAACTTTTCTACCTCAAATACATGATTTGTTTCTGCCTTTTCAGATAACAAACCAAGATTTTAAAAGGTCGCATGAGAACTTCATGCAAAGGAACCAAATATCCCAATAGACCTAATCCTTGTGTACAACAACTGAACCCGCACAGCATCTGATGCTGCAGCTGCTTGTAGGACCAGCGTAACACAGGGCTGCTCCCTGCCTTGATAGCTGTGTCCTGGTCTGTGATCCCATTTTGGATGGTTGCAGGGAGTCTGGAGTCAAGCTCCTGTGCCTCCTTGCTTCCTTCCCCAGCCCTGGGGTGGCCCAGCAGCCACAGAGGTAACTCTCAGCTCATGTCCTCTGGGCAGGCATTTTCACCCATGCAGAACGGTCACTAGTATGCATGACAATAATACAGGCATTTACCTTTTGCCTGCAGGATAGGGGAAGGGCATTCCAGAATAGCTGGGAGCAGCTACACAATTCCTTTATGTGTCTCCCAAACCACTTAAGGAAGGAACTCTGCCTGGACTAATTAACAAAGAAAGGAATTCCTCTACCTAGATCTTCTGGAGGAGCTGAATGGATAGGCTGCAACCATACAGAAATCGAAGTTGTCCCCTACAGTCACCCCTACCTTCAGCACACCTAATGGGTGTCTTTTTATATATATATGCATATATTTTTGTGATGGTTAGGTTAGAAGCAATACACTGTTTAGAAGCATTTTGTTAAACAAAGACATTTGAAAGGATCACTTATGAGAAAAGATCTACTGAAATAGAAATTTTAGTCATGCTGCATTCCTCTGAGCCTAGACTGTCACTAGCAGGGCTGGGCTGGGAAGCAGAAATTTCTCAGATGGAGGCTGAAGCCACATGTGGTGAGAAAGCTCCAGGAGCCCTTCTTCTCTGTGCCTGTAGTTGCGAACAGAGCTGTCTCTGGATGGCCAGGGAACAGGAAAGGGATGTGGGAAACTCACTGCTAACTGTTGGAAATTGGCTTAGATTCTTCTGGCGAACACATCATTAAATACTATTCAAAAACTCAGCATAAATTAAATTACAGGTAACGTGGGCAGCAATATTTCAATGTAAGCAGCTCTCATGGATATATGAGAGCTGGATCCACGTCAACAAACACACATAGAAGATTGACCCTCTGAAACCTAGTAATTGCTGTAAGTGAAGAAAAATTCTCCCAGGATTATCTATCCAGGTCCACCCATTTGAATGGAATTTTCTGATGAAGAAAAATGGGAGATTGCCAGTCAATCTACCTTTGTATCTGTACATTAAGGAAAACTTTGAACCTTGTACCTAAAAGCATAGAATGAACGGAGCACTTTTATTCATTATAATGGCCTACTAAGTTGACAATGTCTGCACTTAATTTTTTTCCAATATCTTCTGACTAAGACATTTGCCATCAACCAGAAATTTTCATTCTGTATTCTTCCTGTTTTATTTGCCTGCCTACTGGGAAAATATTGTCCTTTAATTTTTCCCATGCTTTTGTTCTGAACAGTTTCTCCTTTTGAATCATGTTATCCATACAATATTTTGGTCCCAGCTTTCTTCAGCTCCCCTCTGTTCAATTTGAGGTTTGACTTCTGTGCAGTCCTGCCATTCTGTAAGCATGGACGCACAGTGTGCAGCTGTCAAACTGAGACTCCTCTTTCTGAGATCTTCAAACCGCATTCAAACTGAACACAGTATTGGTAGGTTATGCAGTACAAGCTCATCTGCATGCCCAAAAAAGAACACAGGAGATTATACCAGGAGGGGAAGCTCAAATAACATCCTTCTCAGTTGCTCGTAGGCCCATCCTAGGAGCCATTAGCCATCAAAAGTCCACGTGCAGAAACCGAGAGGAGCCCAGGGGCACATGGCTGGCCAGGAGCCCAAACTTGGGACTCAGAGTAAGGGACACCTTGCCCAGGCCCCTCTTAGGTCTGTCCCAGGAGAGCCGTAGCTCTATTGCCAAGGTATGAAAGCCGTCTCTGTGAGTCAGTGTTTAGACGGTTTTTCTACAGGTACTTGCCATTTCAGAACAGACAACAGATCAGAAACTATTTTAAAGCACCTGAAAAAATAGTAGATAGCAGTCAAAACCATTTGCCTGCTTCCTCCTTGCATGTGTATTTACAGAGAACAACCACCTCCTCTCTTTGCCTTTGCTATGTAATTCAAACTAGGTAGTGTTCCCACTTATGGTACTGCTGGTTGGTTCTCTGTTCTCCATCCTGTAAAACATATAAACCTCTTTAGCACTCAGTTCCTCCCTCCTTAACATCCAACAAGCTCTTAATTTCTATAATCTCTGATCAACTTTTCATGCAAAACAGGGGAAATCTCCTAGCACTTATGCCACCTCTGCCCTGCTTCAACACATTCCCCTGATACATACTCATGACACAGGCTGTATCTCAGAACTACCTGCCTGTAATTCCTTGGTGACTCTTCCTAGCTAATAAAATCTCATTATTTGCTTATATTTTCATCTGCAAGATTCAGCCCTACTTCAATTAGTCTCTGACACTGTTCAGATTCCTTCTACAAAACAGTCCTCTTTCCCCTATACTAACAATTTTGGGTACCCAGCAACATACATACTGTGCTAAAGCGATTAATGGAACCCCAAACTGGAGAGTGACCCCTGAAGGGTTTCGCTAGCAACCCTGGAACCTGATTACTTCCCCTCAGCACATCGCAGTGTCATCTCCACGACTGTCAGTAAAAAAATAAGGCTTTAAAAACAAGATCTGAAATGTGTACACAGCTCTCCAAAGCAAAGAGCTGTTCCCATCGACTTCCTAAACTGTACCTGTTTTCTGAGACTCCTTCTTTCTCAGGCGCTGGGAACTGGAGCTTCGTTTCTTTGACTATTTTGTTGTGTAACAGAAACTGCACATAAATAAGTCAATCCTAAACAGACATTGCTTTGAAGAGACTCTTCTCAAGACTGATCTAGCTGGCAGATACTGAAAGAATTACTACTTTGGCATTATAAATACTAAATGCATTCTAAAAAACCTAAATTGAATAATATGCTTCTGGAAAGTGGTATGAACTACCAGATTGTTATCAGGGATGAAGAAAGTTATCTGGAAGTGTCACTTATACTGACTTGAGAATAGTTATCAGTAATAAACAACATGAGATCTGTTGCAGAACAAGCGTATTCTGTTCACAGAAGCTATATAAGGAAGATTCTGTGTCCCAGCCACAGAGGCTATATTATCAGCTCTTTATAGTACACTTGAAATAGAGCCCTGTGTAATTCTGGTTTGAAAGCCTCGGAAAAACTATTGAAATGAAGTATAAGGGAGAACTTAAGAGGCATCTTAATTGAACAGATTTCAAAAAATATCCTTCTTTCAAATCATTGATGGACAGAGCAACTCTGCATTCCTACTTCAGCAAGACTAGAATAGTGCAAGTTTTGTTTCAGCTGTGATCCTAGGAACTCAGTCTTTTCACCTGAGTGCTGTGGAAATATTTTGAATATGCTCCCTTTCTTGTAAAAACAAACAAGAGAAAAGCTGGAAGAAATCTCCTCAGTGCCAGCAATGTGACAACAAGGAGGCTCCATAAAGCAGCTTTCCTGAAGTTTTTTTGCAAGAAACTGCTCGGGGACTTGCAGCAGTCAATTTAAATGGTCATTGTCTTGAAGTAGTAAGACAGAAAAAAGTAAACTCACTCTGTGGACAGAATAAAAGATGGGACCCATCTAACTGAAGCAAGTAGCAATTGTCTGAGCTGCACAAATTTTCCAAACCCTCATGATGTGGGGGGAAGAAAAAAGTCCAACTAGTACCCACGATACTGTTGATTTGAGACCACAACCCATTCCTGCTTATCCCATGGCTGGTGCTAAGCTCTCAGTGATATTGGTGCCAAAAGTCAGATTTTACATCCAAGTTCAGACTATACTCAAAATCATAGCAGCAATTCCTAATATTGTATTTTATTCTTTAAAGTGTCAAAGCAACTTGGAGGAGAATATTTGTATTTACATCCAGATGTAAAGGGAATCTGGAACTGACACTAATTTCCCACTGATGTATAGGTCAGTGGCTCAGCCTAGCTTTTCGATTCCTGCTTCACTCCTGGCCTTCTTGAGCACAACCAAAGCCATACACAGCCTAAACCCATCATTTGGCTACCAGGAGAGAACTTCTCCCCTCTCCAAGGAAGTTCCAAATCAATCTGGAGGAGACATAAACACAAGTCTACATAAAAATTAACCATGATGTAACATTCTCAGAGAAATATCAGTGCTCTTAAACTTTTGATGTCAAAAAGTTGCAACACCTTAAATCCTGCAGCAGTGCTCCAGTCAGAAGGTTTGTAAATACTGCCTAGGTGACCTGTGACATGAAACAGATCAGAGGATTACTGGAAGAGAAGCATCCTTTGAAGTGTCCAATTGTGAAATATGGCACTTTATTTCTGCCACACCGTGATTACTAACGGAGTATGTTTCATCTATATCTCTAATAAGTACCTCTTATTTTGTTTATTTAGTTATTCTTATTTTGCTCTGTTTTTTTGTGTGTTTTTTTTTTGTTTTCCTGTTGAAAGGGCACTATCTAATAATGTGACAGCCCACCAGCTAAAATACCAGCACACATTCCCTGCAGTGTGATTGTTTTAGATACAATCCTCCACAGTCTGTTCAAGCAAGAGCTTGAGAAAGGAATTTAGCTACAGATCTTGCCTTTACAGAATCATCTTCCAGCCACAGGCAAAATGCCTTGTTCATGTTCCTCCATGGAGATGCATGAAAGCATGTGTGTGTATGCATGCAATTGTGTGTGTTTATCTCCCAGGTTTGCATCAGAAAATGAGCACAAATGTGGTAATTGAAATAATCTCTCAAGTGAAAGTATTTATACTGCTTACCATTTTAGTCTGTGTCTCTATGTTACAGGCAAATAAAAACTTCAAACAAAATTATTCACACAAAAACATATGTTTCAGACATTACTTTTTCCCCATATCTTCTTCACTTTTCCAGCTAAGTCTACTCTTCTTTCAGCTGTAAATTACCATTCCTTCATTTTGCTATCTTCTCTTTCAATTTATTACAGGCCCTGAACATAATGAAGAGAAGGACTTCATCTGTAAATTTAAATCTCAATTTATGCAAAATAGCACCCTCAAAATTACACTAAAATTAAATTAATTTCTAAGCCAATTGCTGCCCAGACTTAAAACATACAGATAACCTCTTAACTACAAAAAGAAGTGGACAGCTGCTACATTCCCTAGGCACAGGACAAAGGGATGGGCATTCTATTATTCTATGATTCTGTAATTCCTCACATTTTTCCAAGTTAGGTCACTGTGTCTGTTTCTTTGCTGCAATAATTCTTTTTAGTAAGCTACATATTAACCTAACTCAACTACTCTCTTCTGACATTCTTCCAGAAGCCCTGGATGAGCACTCTACATCCCAACCGGCTTACTGAAAAGATGCCTTCCACCCAGGCTTATCTTTCTTTCTTTCAAATTAATGCCTCTCTCTGTTGGCACCAGACTTCCATTACCTGCATACAGAGAATCCTACAGAAAGCCTGTGCTGGTTTCAGAAACAGAGATGTGAATAGAAAGTAGGTATTAAAAACTGCCTCCATCAACAAACTGCTTCATTCAAGTTGGATTTTGTGCTTATTAAGATTTCAAGACGAGATTATGTTCGTCTTTTGCAAAAAGGTTATGTTTATATAATAACCCACATCACTGTGCGTTTGCTGCTGAACTTGTAAAGAACATCAAAGCAACGAACTGGCAGAAATCACTGGCTAAATCCTAGGAATCCAGTTTTTTTGAAGTATTCATCTCTTGGCAGCTGCGGCTTCTCCTGCAGGTGCAGAAAGAACATTTTCTTTAAGTCAATTTATTCATCTAGCCCAATTCAAAGACTGTTTCCCTCAAAGCTGAAAAAGTCTTTGGTTGCTAGATACAGAAAACGCATTTCCAATTTACAGATAAAAACTCGATAGCAATGGATGATCTAGACCAACGAAGCTTTAAGGATGTTAGAATCTGTCAGCTCTATTACTAACTGGAAAAATCTGCATTTATCAGAATGCCTTTGAATTCAGTTTTTAAAATGTCCTCAGCATTTTTAAGGAAGATCTGTATACTGATTATATTTGTATTGTTTGCAGTTCTAAAATTTAATTTCATTCCTTCCAGACAGAGTGGTACAATCTGTAAAAAAGATAATCTATCAGGAAAAAAACCAACAACAGAGACTAAGATTAAGTAAATGTGGCTGAATATTACAGAAATTCCTGGCTAATAAGACAAGTCTAAATGTTATATACAAGCCACAGCCCTTTGTGAAGAAGCATAACTAGCAGTTACCTATTAAAAAAGAATGCAGTATGAAAATGTACAAGGACTTAAGCTAGCACATCAGCAATACTGCAGCATAACTTTACAGCAAACTCATTCCCTGAGAGCTATTGCTGAGGTGGGAATACAAAACTTACCCAAACATGCCATATTGATGCAGTACAAAGCTGTAAGACAACTGGAACTCCTGTCTGAAGGTACCGTTGCTAACTAGTTCTTCTACTGCTGCATTTTTTGTAATGGTTCATGTAATTTGCTTCTCGACAATGTGCATTGCACTAAAGATGAAGCAAGGTCTTCTGCAGCATAAGCCATTCCCATAAATCAAGTATCAGGGCCAGGGAACTCCAGAGCTCTGAGCAGGAAGAGGGATGTGGTGTAGGGGAGGCAGGTCAGGTTGAAATGAACACAGGAGAGAGCGAGAAGATCTAACCAGTGCCCCAGAGAGAAAGCCCTGTGGGGACAAAGAGGGAAGCAAGATTTAGCCTAATCATACCCCACAGCTGAGCATTCATTAGGCTGCAGGACCATGAGGATGGGAGCTGTGTGATGAAGGGCACCAAGGAGGACCGTTGAGCTTTCTGTTATCTCAAGGAGGGCTGCAAGCTATTTTATTTCATAAGCAGTTTGACAGCCAGAAGAAAGATGGAGCAGGAAGGCAGCAGGATGCCTTGGTGAAAGCTAAGGAGTATGTAAACTTGGACGATAAGGTGCTAATTGCATGGCACTGGAGGTCATGAAGTAACAGACGAGCCAGCAGCAATGATGCCTTCAGGAGCCTTCTTCCCTTTGGCTCTGCAAATTGGCTCCCCAGGGACACTGATGCAAGCTTTGAGCAATCTGCGCTGCAAAAAGAAAAACCCAAACCACCAAGGCATTGACTCTGGCTAAAGCCAACAGCCACCTGCTAACACAGTTCTGTGAAGCACCACCAGTCTGCAGTTCTGCGGAGCCATTGCTAAAGGGAACTGAAAGCAAAGGCTGAGTTTTCACTCCTTGCCCTTAGACTAATGGACAGAAAGAACATTATTTCTGCCAAGTTATCCTACATATGGAAGTATCCTATTTTTGAGAGCTATTAAAGAAAATTAGACAAGCATTTTGCGTGAAGTTGTTAATACTCACAATAATGAATGAATCATAGGTCATTCCACAGTGATATTTCTAAAGGAATATGCATTTGTCTGGGTAAACCAAGCAATGTCATTTGAACAAGTTGTTGTTCATTTGCACACATGAAAACTCGCATGACGAAGCTGTGTGTACAGTTTTACCCATTGGCTGAATCCTCTACCACGTAAAGGTTTCATTCAGCACCTTTTTAAAAAAAACCAAAAAAACAAAAAACAAACTTGTTTCTTATGAAGTGAGGAAGATTCCAAAGTCATGAAAGAAAACATGCTTTTTACCCTTGTTTTCACTTGGTAAAGTGAAAGAAAAACAGAACTGAGATGTTGCTTGTAAAAGAATGCAAATTGATTGTATGAAGGAAATTATGAAATGAGCTACTGGATAAGACTGTGTTTGGAGTAGCATTTTCTTCTCTTCCTTCCATCTCTTCCCATGACAAACTTCAGATAATGACTTCCAGAGCAGCAGCCCTCCCTTCTCACTGCTATACTAATAAGAACCTTCCTTTTGATAAGCAGGGCTGAGGACAACACCAGCATATCAGAGCTGCCATCCCAACTCCGATCCCCTGCAGCCCACCCAGCCAATTAAGAAATCACACAGCCATGTTCTCAAGAGTGAGCATCACCAGCCCAGCCGTGCTCCATCTCTGGGTCAACACCTACCACCTGCACAAAATCCTACCATCAAAAATGAACCTCTGGCACAGAACTAACCATCAACATCAAGGCATCGCTGTTCCTGCAAATATAAGCAAAAGGCTTTGATCAAATAATTTCTTAGGAGCAGCTTTCTTAATTACAGCCAAAACTTGATACTGTTATACCCTCTGTACTATGTCATATTTGATGCACACTGTAAAAAATCTACGCAGCAGAGGTAGGAATACTGACTTCAGTCACAGGCCAGCATGAATGTTTCGATCCTTCAACAGTAGCTCTGTTTTCACTAACACAGACACAAACACTGAGGTAAATTATTCACAGAATATCTCAAGCACAAATACTTTTTATCCTGTTAGTCAAGGGAATAATCTAGCATGGAACAGAACTGGAAAGCAGACAACAATTTAGCATATCTTCGTCTTTCATTCCATTTCCTCATGATAATTCAAAAAAGTGTGTACTTAAATATAAACCTAAACAGTTTAAAATTAAAATTATGAACAAATACATTTCAGCAATGTATGTTTTTTCTTGTTGCAAAACAAAAATTCATCATCATGCAAACAAAAAGGCTTACTATCATTATTTTCCCACAAAGTTAATACTTCTTTCGAATCAAAGTAAGTAAACTCTTTTGCACCCATTAATGAAGGTCGTCTCCTTCTATCATTTGCATCATCTCTTCATTCACATTTAATTTTTCTACCAAACATTTTTCACACACACAGGAACACTCCTCTTGTGATGTTCAATCAGGGACTAAACAGTCCCATCAAACACTGGCCTCTTATAATGCAGAACATTTTGCTTTTCTAAGCCTCTCCAGAGGGAAGAACAAGGAAGCTCACCTTAAAATCAATCTAGGTTCAAAATTGGTTGGTTTTTTTTTTTTTTTTTTTTTTTTTTTTAATAGCGTACGTTTTTTATCCTGAATTTGTTGAATTTCTGGAATATTTAATATTAGGGTATTTCTCTTCCCTACTTATAGAAATATTTTGAAAACACACCTGGATTACTCAATTTCTATGTAATCACACAAAGCCTTTTTCTTTGCTTTTTTTCCCCCATCAAATTGTCCTCTGAATACTAATAGAGCAACAGTGCATAATGTCATGAATCTCCTCACTATGAATTTCTCAGGCAGTACAATATCTGCTAGCTTGCTATTCCAAATGTGCTTTCCATGTTCCTGATGTAGGGAACCATCATCTTCACCACCTTTGTATCAGATAACAAATGCCTGCAAGAACTCTTGCAGTATAAGTATTGCTCAACCACAACAATTAAAAGACCTTCATAACAAAGATCAAAACCTTTTTTAACTTCAAAGATAGGCCAGTGCTGCCTGGTGATCAGCATGAACACTCTACATTTTCAGACGGCATTTTATTGCTTAACGCCTTGCCCACTGTGACCTCTCATTACTAACACTGATGTGGGGACAAATTGGTCATTTTTACCACAGGAGGTCAGTTGAAAGATTAACTTTAGATGACACTTACTCCCATGCCAGAACCTTTCAAACTTTTCTTGTGAGATGTTTTTATATCTTTCACTGGCTTGACTGGAAGCTGGATTTGTTCTTTTGGCTATTGTTGAATCCGTTTTGGTTTGTAGAGCACCAGTTTTTATTCTACGACCTCTTGTAGTCTGGATAGCAAACACAACAGTTTAGGGCATGACCCAAAGCATGCTGATGTAAGTGGAAGAATTCACATTGACTTCAATGATCTTTGGTTTCATGCCTAAATAAACTGAAAGACATAACCACTACTTAGTTAAAAATAGTAATGCTCTTGAGACCTCATAAAGTTTTTAGGAGTGAGAAGCATTCAAATCAAAAGATAAATTTCCACTCATTGCTAAGGATCCTATGAACAGCTGCCATTGATAACCACAATGACCCTTCAGTAAACTTGCAATCTGCATGACCTGCATACTCAGACATCTGACTGTGTGACTTACATGCAAACCAATGAGAAATTACATTCACCATAGTATTTAAAGAGCAGTAATAAGAACTTGTGTGATTCTGCTTAGCTGTTTACAAAGCATTCTTCAAGACTATCTGCCATGAAAAATGTGCTTTATAGCCACCTGATCTCTATATGTTTGAAAGTTCTTCTACATGAGAAAAAAGATATAATTTGATAAAACTAAGAGAACAAAGATTTCTTTTCTCTGTCATAAATTAAAAGGCGATAAAAAATCTTTTTAAGGGATGTGTTGGAAAGCTCTGTTCTTAAAAAAAATCCCAGAACTTTTCCGTGTTCTCTTTCCACTTATTTAAATGCTATCCTACATACAGAAACAATGCATCTGTTATGCTAATGATGTCTGCATGTTCTGTGGAATAAAAGAATCAATTCCCCATCCCTGTAACCCTTTTTTAAAAATTATTTTTAAATGAAATGTCAGCATATTAAAGAAAAATATTTCAAAAAAATCAAGAGGAAGCCATACCTCCTGTAAGCCATTCAGTTATCTGAGACATGTTTTATTGCGAATCAACAATAATAATTTACTTATTGCTGTTTTCCCACTGCGTGCTCAATTCAATGGAACTAACATTATTTGTTCCTTTTGTTCCTTTTGTTATTTTTAGTAACTCCAAATCCATCCCTATATTCTCTCTGAAACGTAAGGCAAATTTTTGATTTGTTAAAATTCTTTTATGTGCTTCAATTAAACCCTTATGAAACCCTCACAGTATCGCTGGTGATTACGTGCTGGCTGATAGGATTTGTGATAGTGATTTGCTGTTATAATTCAATATGTAATGAGGTAGCTTGGCAGGTGTGGGTAACTTTCTCCCCAGAGGTCAGCCCTGGGAAGACAGGCCAGCTAATAATGTAGAAATTACAACATTTCAAAGAAGATCAGGCTTACTGCTATAGAAGCAGTTATTAATCTGAATTCACCACTGCTAAAACTTTCAAAGACTGAGCAAAAACCAAAATCACCACCTCGGAATAAACTCTGCAGTGGCTGGAAAAAGAAAACAAGGAGAAGTATTTTAGGTCAGTAATTAACTTCTGTAAAGAAAACCTTACGTTAAGCAAAAAGAAAAAAATAAGTGCATGGAAATAACTGTTTGGTTACTACGAACTAAAGAAAATACATTTATCTGAGATTAACTCCATGTCAAGTTTGGAGTCTTGAAAGACTGCCAAGTGTCCGGGCATACATATTTTACCACTGAAGTATGCTTTTGTTTCAGAATGGCTGAGCCCCCCGAAATGATGTAATCCCCAGCGGAAGACTGACAGGCCTTGAGATATTCCAAAAACACAGATGACACACAAAAGAACGAGTAATCAGCGTAACTATATTGTGTGTTATCCTGCAAGAATCCAGCCACATAAAGCTAATGCACAGATAACAGCATTGCTTTGAGCAAAGCAGGAGTGGAACGTCACAAAGATTTTTACAATGAAGAAATCATTCTAGAAGGACAATTAGCTACATGGGTGGAGGGAAGAAAGATGGAGGGGAACATATGCCTTTCATAATTAGGGGCTCCGATTATACTGTAGCCGAAAGGGATTTTTTACATTTTAAATCTAATTACATTTCAGAATGAAGCACACTAATTGGCATTTCTGCAGCCTGTTTGAAGAGAACCTCATCTGCTTAGGGAGGGGGAAAAACAACAAAAACCAGTGACCTTCATACCATCTATGCCTAACATCAAGTACTATTGCCTGAAGTATTCATGGTCTCTCTTCTCTTGTTGAAGCTATCTCTTGGAATAAGTGCTTTATGACTCATCTCAGTTTATCTCCTCAAAACCGGGAAAGACATACTTAGTGGATAATCCAGAATCCAACAGATATTAAATCCAACTAAAAGCACATCTGCTACAAAGAAAGATAAACCAAGCAATTCTTTCTACTGTTGTGAGAAATAAACTGCAGAAAGCTATTTGTGAGACAACACATAAGATGGCACCTCAAACCCAGCATCAGCGAGGAGGTTGGGTAGGGAAGGGATGTGTGCATGGAAAGGTGCAGAAATACCCAATTACTGCAAAATAAATGGCATGATGCACTTCCAGTTCCTATCTGACTGCCAAAAATACAGCAGTGCTGGAGAAGCAGATGGAAAGTGGAAGCAAAAATAACAGCTCTCACCTCCTGCCTCATAAAAAGAACTGTAAATGAGTATTACCTCTTTTAGATATTGCCTTTTGAAATATATGCCATATAATTGCGTATTTTTGGCACAGAGAAAAGATTTCTAAAATAGAAAAACTAAGAAGGAAACACCATGAATGTAACTCAGATGCCATTAATTAGAAGTAAATATCCAGATCTTAAGACAATTAAAGTGTCAGTGAAAGAGGATAGCTTTTAATATAGAACTATTTGTGAAAAAAGAAAGGCTTTTCAGAATGTGAGGCAAAGAGAAAGGCACAAATAAACAACCATGAACTGGAGTAAAGCAGAACCCAACCTTCACAATCTGACCTTCATGGATGAAGCCACAGGAGGCACAGAGGTACAAGGAAGCTGACAGGGAGCCAAGGAAAAGTTTAGGAGGAGGTGGTTGCAAAAAAGAACCAAGGGAGGACTGGATCAAAGTGGGTGATGGAGAGGATGAGGAAAGAACTGGGGCAGCAGATGACGAAAGCAGTAGAAGTAATAACAGATGGGCAGGGAGGAATATGAGGATGGTGGGGAAAAAAAGAGCCATAAGCATGAAAGAACAAAGAAGCCGAAGGGAAATAGGCAGAAAATCTCAAATTGAATCAATTGTTCATAAACCTCAGTACTCTCTTGCTGTCAAATTCCTACAAAGCCATCTCTATGTTTACTGGCTGCAGTGGCAGGTCCATGTAGAATCCAACCTACAAATGCACTGATCACTGCTGCAAGCAGCAGACAGCTCTGGTGTGCAGCCAAATTATTTGAACTTGCCAGTAAAAGTATCGTTCTCTACAGTGAAAATGTTGTTTCAGCTTTTAAGTGTTTTGTTTACTTACTTTGAATGCTATGGTGAAAGCATCAAAGGAACAACAGCGAGTATGTGAAGCCAAGCACTCAAAAGTCAATGCCTGCCAGAATTCTGGTTCTCCAGCATGGACAACATCAAGATATGGATGTAGTTGATTAGTCTGTGAGATTTTTTCAGCCAGAGGATTCCTGCCTCATTTAGCACACAAGATTTGCAGGAATATGAGAGAACATAGAGAACATGTCAAAAAGGGGCAGAAGATAAAATGATGAAGAACTGGATTCTCTCTGACTTTTTATTCTTACTTATTAGGCATGGACACTAGTAGCAAGGCTCTTTCCAAAATTTTATTTGATTATATTTACCCAATCCGGGGCCTCTCTCCAAATAAGCCTCCTTCAAGCTAACACAAGGCTACCTGTGCCATGTCTATATATTCTCTAATTGCTCAACATTCTAAGAGAACATAAGGAAGAAAGGCAGAAATCCCAACAGGATCATGGCATATCTCCAGGGAACTTCTTGGGCACATACACACTAATATTCATTAACCTGGGTCACTCTGTCTGGTGCACCAGCAGCAGCATTTCACCTGTGGCTAAAGCATTCCCCAAAGTTGGTTTTGTTCATCTAAATCCATCTTCCTTTTGCTCTGCTTTACTTGAAAGTCATGCAGCTGCATCAGTACAAATGGTGTATACATATCTTTATAATAGATATGCACGCACAACACCAGAAAGCAAAGCCAGAAGCATTTGAATAAGCCAGAAAGTCCAGGACCTATATCCACGTATTCCTCACGCTAACACAAATCCATGGAAGCCAATTACATACTTGTATTGTTTTCGAGTAAACAAATATGTCTAATTGGCAATGACTGGCTGTTACCACCTCTCATCAGGCACGTATTTCTAGAATAATGTTTATTTTTATGAATGAAGAGAGAAATTAAAAGAGAATTAGACATCTGGTTGTAAACTATAGTTAAGTGGTGCATACTGCTTTCTAAAATTATGTAGGACACAAACATTCCTCTGTTATTCACACAAAACTCTTGGTTAATAAAAATCATTCAATCCAGTTTTACAAACATTACTTCCCTTGCCCAACTAAAGGATATCCAGGAAAGAATGGGAAAAAAAAAATCTTTAGGCTCTGATCTGTAAACTTTCCTGCCTCACCAGACCACAGTCCCAGCATCTCCAAAACAGAGCTGGAGGGTCACAGCAAAATGTAACTTGACCTACACTTTAACCATCAGAGGTGGCTTTTATTCAACTATAAAATTTATAATTAAACAAGAACAAATAGGGAGAAAGGGAATACGAGAGCACATTTTGCGTGTTGATTTAAAATACAAGACCACGACAGATCTGTCTCTATGGTTTATAGCAAGGGCTGACTACCTAAGAAGAGATTTGTGAAAAAGCCTTCATTTAAACAAGATCACACTTCTAAAGTTCTGCTGCACATGGCAATATTTAGATGCTATTGAAACCAAAACAGCAGAGTACTAACAACTCCTCTAAGGATGGTTTTAAATGGCAAAGCTCTATTAGTAAGGTTGACAGATCAATGAAAGTGTTTAATCCTGTCTATCCACTTACATCTGCCTTGATCTACAGATCACAACAGCTTGATCTGTTCCTTAAGCTTCTCCTCAGCACTGCTCTAAGCAGGAGGAGCACTGGCTGCTTTCACACTGATTTATGTAGATGAAGAGCCTGACCTTTCATTATAGTACATGTGAAAGCAAATTATCTTGATTATACTGAGAAAATGAACATATAACCTCCAGAGCCAAAAGCTCGAGACGAAGAGGGAAAAAGCAGAGCATGCAAAATAGTGAGGTGAGTGGGCAAGTGATGCATATTTAAGCCATACATTGTTGAGTATTTATTAAATTCTGTAACTTCTTCTAAATGTGATTTTTATTTGCCTTATTTGATTCTGATGTTGGAATGCTAAGAAAACCAACATAGCAAACATTTTGAAAAAAAAAAAAAAAAAAAAGACATACCAATTATTCAAGAGTTTTCTTTGGGCTCCCACTGTGATAATATACAGCTTTATGATTTCACCTTAAAGGTGTGCTTAACTCCTTGAAATACCCTATTTCAGCATATTGAATCATGCTTAAAACACACATAGGTTGCTGTCATGAAGGTTAATTACTCAAAATTCTAAGGACAGAATTCAACCCAATAAAACATGGAAAGCACGAGAGAGTAACAGCCACCAATGAGCTGGCAAAAACAACTACAAATATCTAAAGCTGGAAGTTTTTACTCCTTGCACCAGCAAAGGCAGTGCTGCCTGTCCTTGTGTGTTGCCAAAGGGGCAGCTTCAAGGAATCACCCACCGATGAATTGCTCAGAATGGGTGTGTCAGATTGAGCACATAACATGGTATTTAAAATAAATGCCAAATTGACAAAAACTGTAACGGGATACTTAGAAAGCACCACAAGAAAGCACCAAGAGGTAACAAAGTAAAATTTTACAGCCAGTGTAAGCAATTGAACATTTGCGTCTCCAGCAAAGCATTTGTGTCTGTTCACTTTGTGTCATATGGGTGGTGAGCACAAACAAGCCTTTTCTTTATTTCTTTCTTTTAAAAATGTAATCTGATGGTTATTCAATACTTCATCATTTCTTGTTTGCCAGGCTGGGCGTGCTCTGCAAAACAGCAGGAATTTACACATAATTTTACAATATGCCAAAACTTGAATGTTTTGCAAGGAAGTGACTTGCATGGAAAGATGAAATTAAGAATTTCACTTTGCCATGTACAAAGAAGAGCACCTTTTAGAAAGCTTCCTAATTCTAAAGCAGCTTCTGTTTTCATTTTATACTTAAAGCAAAGAGACATTCAATCTTAGGAGCATCCTTCAAATACTATTGGATTTGCATGCTGAAAAATACCACAAATCATTAATGAAAACTGCACCATATCAGTTTCCTGTTTCAGTTGGCTGTCTTGCTAAGTTGGCAAGAAGTCAGAGGCCTGCAAAGCTGCAGGCATATGTCTCATGTTAAAAAAGAAAAAAAAGACTTCGTGTTATAAACACTTCAGTGAAAATTACTATCCAGTTTGGAGCCAACTGAGCCAGGTGCTGAAGACAAAATAAACAGGCAACATATGAAAGCTTAAAAAGAATAAAAAGAAAAGAAAAAAAGAAGAAGAAAAAAAGAAAAAAAGAAAACAAAGAAAAAGAAGAAAAAGAAGAAAAAAGTAAAAGAAAAAAGTAAAAGAAAATTTAAAAAAAAAAATGAAAAAAATGAGGGAAAGAGGAAAAAAGAAAAAGGAAAAAAGGGAAAAAAAGGGAAAAAAAGGAAAAAAGCTCAGCCATTGAGCTTCCATTGGGATGGTCTTCTATCATGCATTTTAATGTACGCTGTGAAATGCAACCAAAATATCCCTGCATTTGTACAAAGCAGTCTGGTATCGTAACAACTACGCAGTACTGATTTTTAACACTGATTTTTAAGATACATCTGATTTTTTTAAGACATGCAAAATACATATATATGTATATGTTATGATTATGTCTGGAAAACAGTTTTTCTCCCAAACAGCTTACCAGAAACCCTCTGTGTCACTTGCTTACACAGTGGGGAATGCTCCAGCACCAACGCTGTGTCATCTCCTCCCGCAATTCCAGAGACAGTACAGACCCCTGAGCATCCCATCAGATTTAGGGACCTACAAGCTCTCTGCCAAGAAATGAGCCAGGAATCCACCCAAGCAGCAAAGCCTAGAGTCTGCAACAGCTGGTTATGGCTGGCTTGTCACCCTTGGGTTTTGTGCAGAAATGGAAAGAAGGCTTTAAAAAGGTCACAGCAAAAAGTTACAGAGGTCTTGGAGAGTTCGAGGGTCTTCAGCAGAAAATCATTTTGATGCTTGTGTAAATGAGGTACCACATCATGTATGTAAGATATCGTTTTTTCCCTTTGCTCTGTTATCACGAAGCAAAGAACCAAGATGTCCAAGCAGTGGAAACATCTCCAGGTTAGACTGCACGAGTTCTCATGTAGCTCTGATCATGCAGCCAGACAGCAGCGTTCCTCGTGTTTTTCTGGTGCTCCTGGAAGGACAAATATTAGTCGTCCTCCAGGGCTTGTGCTTTGCAAATACTTTCCACTGGATCATGGCCAAAAAGCACCAAGAAAATAACACAGATACTAGGAGGCTGTCTTCATGCTTCGTGTTACACAGAGCCCCTTCCAGCTAGAGGGAGGGCTGTTTCTGCTGTCTAAAGAATCAGCCGGGACAACAGGAAAAAAACATCCTGAGCAACAAACTCTCATTTTCAAACTGGGGAGCAAGTGGTTTGGGATTCATTTGACTATAGTTATAATCTCAGCATAGGCAGGATAAAACTATATAGCTAAAGCAGCAGAGCATACGTGAGGTCATTCAGTAAAGCCAGAAGGAAACACTCCTCTAGGAGTGCCAGGTCTGGGACATGGCCATTCTTCCCTGGTGGGATAGAGGCAGACCCTGAAGAACACAGCTTGGACTCCATACAGCAGCAGCCTAACCTGTAGGAAGGGTTCTTTGCCATTTAAGTGGAGTGCAAAGCTGCTGTGCAGGAAAATGGCCCCTTGGTGTCAGGGATGAGAAGAAGCTATTAAGTATTTCAAAGAGTAGCTTGTCGATCCATTCAAAATGTTCAGCAATTCAATGTCGTCAAGGCATCCACCCCATTCTCTGTAACCCCCTCTATGAACTTCTAACATAAACAGTTTAGTTTATAGCCCCTAGCTGTGGTGGGGAACTGATCCCTATCTGCTGACCCTGCTGCAGGCAGCCTCCCCCCACACAGGGAAGCAGGAGCCATCCTGGCACCAGCCCAGTGCCCCACACAGGCTGCAGGGCTGCCCTGCAGGACCCAGCACCAGCACCCTACTCATATCTTCTGCACAGTCAGCACAAATACAGAGATCCTGAAGTACGAACAGGCAAAATGAGAGCTCAAGAAGGCCTGGAAGACAGCATAGCTTAAGACTCCCATAAATTTTCAACATAAAGAGCTGAGTAACTTTGAATTTCTTGCATTACACTCCTTTGAAAATTCAGAAAGGACTGTTTTTCATTTAGATCTTTCTGGTTTTTTTCCTTAAATCACAACAAAAATTTGTTAGCAGCTTTATTTTGCTTTGGATAAATAGGGTCCAGTTATATTTTATATTTCTCAATAAATACCTATTGTACATACAAATACTAGATTAATTCTCCTCTAATTTGTCTGCACATTGCTGTTAAGAATGTGTTTAGATTTTAAGAATGTGAAAAAAAAAAAGGTCTCCCAGTAAGATGGATTAAATTCTCAATTAAGAGAAGGGGCAAATTGAGACAAAATGGCAAAATGAAAAAAAGACTGATTTTTTTTTTTTTTTTTTTAATTTCATAATCACTACCTCTTTTACTGATTCTGCTGTGAAACCCATGGATTATTCAGAAATAAGCTATAATACAAGGCTGCGATAGGACTAGCCTGACCCAGTGGACATTTTTATCTGTGTCACAGAAATACTCTTGATAAAAGCCATTATTTTGAAACCAAGAAGAAATTCAAATCATAGAGATGCTGCTCTTGGATCTGACTGTAGTGGTAGTTTCAGGGTATTTTCCTGAACTGCAAGGGATCAGTAGCAATCATTGAGCCACATCTCTGATGTGAAAAAGAAAAAGGCTTGCTGTGTCCCTCAAGAGGGGAATTCAATCACAACTGGAAGAGCTGCATTCAAAGGAACAAAGGAACAAAACAGCAAAGGAAATACTTTTGTAGCTACCTGCCCACCAGAGAACCAGGTTTGGGAAATTGTTTCAAAACAGCAGCAAAGCCAAGGATGTGGCTGAACAAAAGCAAACATTCCTGTTTTCTCATTTTCTAGTAATAGACATGCTTGCTGCAAGAACAGTACTGATTTTTGCATTTGCTCGGTGTATGAGGCAGTGGTACCTTCAGGTAGCCTACTTAGAGAAGCAGAATACTCCAGCTGGACTGGACCAGCTGAAAAAATACATTTTTGATTGTGTCATGGCTCTGCCAGTATGACTTCTGTATGTGTTTCGAGGGTACAAAGCTCTACATAGATATTTACAAGACCACATAAATGGATTAGATGATAAAATAAATAGGATATTTTACAACTTACATTTTTTTTTTTATAATGACTGCCAATAAGACCCCCCAAAAACGCCCCTAGAACCAACATTCTGTTGAAAAGCATCATTATCCATTATGTTTTGGTCTATTCTGTTTCCCCTCTAATTTGTAACATTCTGCTGGAAACAGTGATGAAGAACATATGTCTGTGGTAAATTGCACCCATGAGAAATCTTGGAACTGTTACATTCAGTGTTATTACCCAAGGCAGTAAGATAGTCTGCCACAAGATGCATTATTTAACAACGCTGTCAAACACAACAACACCAACATATTTTTATGTTATTATGCATGCAAAAATTATCACCTTCTTATGTCTCTTTGGGTCACTAATGTGTTGCATTTTGATTTTAATTAACAGTTACAAGATACAATTAGTGCTTCAGAGAAGTAAGGTGTTATATAAATGCAAAACGTAGTTGCAGTGCATACATTTTAGAAAACATATGTTCAGGCAAGGGTAAGGCTGAAAAGCCTAACACTTGAAAGCCAGGAAATGGCAAGTGCTTACGCATCTTTCACAATATAAGCTTACGCAAGTGCAGCATCTTAGCGTGTTCTCAGGAGTGCTGCAATAACCTGGGCTGCCTTGGGGAAATCTGGTGCGTCCAGCTATTCATACAGACAGACTTCTCTGAGAATCCCTTTCTTTCCCACTGCTGCAGATATTAACTCAGTTACATTAACACAGACAGTACAAACAGTCCTGTGCGCAGTGCCGAGCCACATCTTTTGGGGCAGTGGCTCCAGCTCTGCAAGGCAGTCACATCGCCGAACATTTCCTAAGAGCATAAGCTCAGGCAAGCTGAGTAAGTTTGTACTTAGCAAGTATAACAGAAATGTAAGATACCTCAAGTATGCCCAACTACTATTTTGACTGATGGCTTGACCTCAAAACCTTAATAAATTATAAAAACAAACAACATTTTATTATTTTTCTAGTGAATCTGAAGGATCAACAAAAGAAAACATAAATGTACATATGTCAAAATTGCACACCTACTACACTTTGCAAAAAGAAGGAAAGCAACAGGCTAAAGCAGCAGTGCAGAGCCACTACTGAGATGTAGCTTTTAATTTCAGCTTAAATTGACCAAGTATCAGAAAGCAGAATAACTGAAGCTGTATTTCTCTGGTTCTCCATGGTATTCAGTCCATTCAGGCTCATAGAAAATACACTGTGTAATCATGAAACTGAGAACAACACACAGGAGTCAAATTATGGTTGCATGGGAAATGAAGTTACTGGCATTTCTCAACTCCAAAGTGCTTGACTTTACAGCCTAAATAGTACTACTTTTGTATGCCTTTCTAATTGCAAAAATGATTTTTGCTATCTGTCACTACAACAAAAAATGTCCAATCATACATCGTTAGTGGTGCTTGAAACTTAAACCTGCAGCTTTGCTTTCCTTTGAGCTACTCAGTGAGAGCAGCTGTGCTGCAGAGAACAGAGCCAGTGTTGAAGAACTGCAGGCTCACTTGAGAACCTGAAGCTGACAAGTAATTCAACTGCACACATCTTGTATCTACTCAGTACCCTGGCTTCGTTTTCTGGCCTGACAGTCCAATTTAACATTTTTCCCTTATTTATCTTGACGGAACTCTTGCTGTGTTCTACTCATGGATGAGAGATTGCAGGAATTAGTGAAATTGATTTTGGTCCAATTCACCCATTCACTTTAGTGACCATTTTAAGAGCAACAATGGTTTACTTTTGTTTCTGACTTTAAATAAAATGCTGGGAGAACACTGTATGTCCAGAACACAAACAATCCAGATCTGCAACTGCAGCTGACTTGCAGAGCTGGACTGAATTTATGAAAATGGCCCAACTTGTGGCTGCTAACAGGAACGTTTGGGTGTGTAGTTCATAGCATGTTTAAGACTGCTCATGTTTCCTCAGACAGTCTTCTCAATTACTCTGTTCAGCAAATACAGCAATTTACAAATTCAGCAAATTCCACCACAACTAAGAAAACAAGCTATTGGATGAAAAAAGGCTTGAAAACTACAGAAGGCATATTCCTGGAAATTCCATTTCATAGCTCCCTATCAGGACAATCCTTTTTGTCATAACAACAGGTTTTAATTATATTTTTTTTTCCTTTATGCATAAGTCAAAAGAACTGTCACACTAAATCAGATGTAAAAACAAAGAATGCTGTTATAACAAGGAAGTATGCAAGCAAGGAGTAATACCATCACCCACTTGTACAAAAAGCACAGACATGGTTTTCCTAAACACAGAAATAGAAATGAAAAACTGCAAGGACCTGGTTCTGTGGTAGAAAGTTAAGTTTGTAAGATACCAATGACATGCTTTGTCTAAAACCATCCACAAATCAAGATTCCATAGTGGACCTGGCTGAAATGGAGTTAAATTTCTTGTCAGCAGCCCCTATGGTGCCATGTTTTGGATTTGTGGTTGAAACAGTATTGATAACACATGAATGTTCTGGCTGTTGCTGAAGTGTTTGCATAGTGTCAAGGCTTTCTCTTTTTTCCCCACTCTTGCTCCCCAGCAAGTAGGCTGGAGTGGTCAAAAGGCTGAGAAGGAGTGCAGCTGTCTCAGGTGGCCTGAGCTGGCCAAAGGGATATTTTGTACCACATAATATCATGTTAAACAATAAAAACCAGGGAAAGAAGACAATGACAGGGTTTTGGCCATAGGAAACTGAGTGGGCATCAGTCTGCCTGTGGGAAGTAGTGAGTAATCACCTTTGCTTCACTTGCTGCTTTTCCTTTCTTTCCTTCACCTATTGAACTGTCTTTATCTTGACCAGCAAGTTTTCTTGGTTTTGTTCTTCCTGCTTTCTCATGCCATATAGCATGAGGGGAAGAGGAGAAAGAGTGAGAGTTTGAGTGGGTGCATGATTGCTGACTGGGGTCAGCTTACCACGAATACTTAAAAAATATATATACATATATATATAATACATATATATATTTTAATCAATTTTCAAATGTTTAAACTTTCCAAAGCAGTCCATACAAATCATAGGCCTGATAACTCAGAATTTCATAATCAGATGCCTCAATTAGCAAAACAAATACTTAGCATAAGGATAACTGCTTTGCTTCACACGATGTGTTTCTAACAGTTAGACAGTTATGTAAAAACAGATAATTAATTTTAGTCCATAAAACAAAGAATTTTTGCACTGAAACATTCATTCACGTGTTTCTTTTCTTGGAAGCTGAGCAAAAGCTAGATATTTAAATTTTTACTCAGGAAATAATCACACTGGAAACCTAGCACAAAAGTATATTCATAAAATACTAGAATTATTATAGATTATGTAACATAACACAAGCACAATGTGTATTTTTATCCCCATCTGAGCTTGCAACTACATAAGCTGATAAACTGAGACTACCAGGGAGAGCAACAAGGGAAGCCTCTATGTAGACAGAGATGTGGCTTCACTTTGGTACTCGACAGAAGTTTTTGAATTTCAAATCTTCTTCCACTTTTCTTAGGTACAACAAACAGAAACTTACAAACGGTGATTAAAAACACAGAGGATTACAGGGAAAAGGGTAAAATATGAAGAGAAACTTTACAGAATGAGGGGTAGGACTGCACCACATCCTGTAGAAAACACTGCTGAAGTTGCAACTGAAACACCCTGTAGTGGATAAGGTGTGCAGTCCATACTGAAAACCAGAAGAATGAAAGTCAACAGAAAGCATGAAATACTGCCAGGCACAAACACAGACTGCAGGCACTGTGGTGAGGAGTATTAAAACATTAAAACAATGCAAATATAGCTGAAATGCCCATTCTTCAGTAAGAATCTTCTAATAATTACAGTGTTTTACACATAAAGCAACAGCAGATCAGTCAGAACACATCTGCACTCTGAAGCAGAATTGTCCTCTGGGAATATCAGCAGAATAACCAACAGCAAAATAATCCCAACACCCTTGAGATTCCTCACTTGAACAAATTCTTGGCAAAGGCTTTCAATTATAAGCTCCATACAACATTTTGATTTATATTTGCATGCTCCCTATCTCAAAGGTGACCTGGTCAATGACCAGCTCACTATTAGTAAACACTGAGAAAAATGACAGCAGGAAGTAGAAATCTCTTCCGCTACTCAGATATGCCACGCTCAAACCATAGGTCATTCATTTAAATGACTTTTTTTAAGTATTATTTTTTTAATTTTTTTTTTTTTTTACATGTGACATTGACAGCAAGAGGTCGAAGCTTTTCTATCCTATGAGTGCTCACCTAAGAAAAGGCTTACTGTGCTATTTTTAAAGGCTAATGTTCATGTTGTTTCAGCAAAAAGCTTAATGTTGGTTTTAGACACATTTCTTCTTTTGTGCCAGACAGACCAGCTCCTAGCATTCACAAAACAACTGTGGTTCACTGAATATGTTTCCAGAATTAATTTTGACTTCCCAGGGTCAACTTTACACTGATCAATGAAAGAAACTGTGGAAAAGATTACCTTAGAAAAACATACAAACTTAGCCAATCTCTAACAAAAAGAATAACTTGTAGAGCTTTCATTGGACTCAGCACTATTCAAGCACTGCCTGTCAGTATTTGGCATATATGAACATCAGAGATGGAAAAAATCTACAGGAAGTCTTCATGCTGACTCACATACTCTCTGCACCACAGGCAAGTCAAACTGCTTTTACACACTCCTCCTAGTTCCCACGTTCAACACCATCCCAATCCTCACCACACAAGCAGAATCTTACCTGTTATTTTCTGCAACAAAGGAGACAGCTCTGGTTCATCACAAATTGCCTTGACTAGAGCCTTCTTCACTTCTTCCTCAGCTTTGTCCAGCTCCTCTCCATTTTTTATTTCTCCAACCACAGAATACATGTACACCAACAAGACAAAGAAGTCCTCACAGGTATAATCATCTTGCATCCTCTCACTGTAAGACTTGATCATTGGCAGTAACTGGTTCAACACGCTGGGCATTTCTGACTCTCCAATAGTCTGCAATACAGAAGGAAGACTATGTCAGATTGACCCTATAGGTCATATCAGTTAGCACTGGACATACCAGTACCTGCATTTACAGGAGTTTTATTTCTGCAGTGATTCAGGGTAGAAGGGGAATCTAAAAACATTAGGACTTCTCAGTCTGGCAAGGAGAAGAGTGAATGGGGGTACTACTGAAGCTTACAAAATGACAGAGGTGGTGAATAAGCTCACTGTAGAACTACTGCTCAACACATGCTGCACTACAGAACCAATAGAGGATGTTGAGGAGACCAAGTCAACAGGTTCAAAAAGGAACTGGACAAATTCCCAAATGATAGACCTAAAGATGTACATTGAAAGGACTGGTGAGGGATGCATTCTCCAACATCCCTAGTATACGAGATGTGGATTCTGGGAAAGTACGAGAAGAACAGTCAGCAGAAAGAGCCCAGATTTCTTCTACGTATTCCCTAAGTAGCATTGGTTTTAGCTGCCACTAAACTAACCAGCCTAGAAGGACCAGTACCATTCAGAGAAAGAGACACAGGGATGAGGCATCCAGCTCACTCATGGTACTGCTGCTATTGCTGTGGTGCCTTGCAGGCAGAGGATGTCAGAACTAGGTCTCAGTGCTCGGTCTGCAACATGAACTCAAACTATCTGCTATTTCAAGGAGGATTGCTTTAGCAGACAATTTTTACTGTCTACACAAAAATAATGTTATTTAAACGACAAGAGGGAATGCTGCTTAGACCATAGAGCTAATATCAACAGCTATTCAGGATTAGGCCCACCTGTGCAGCAATAATCTGTGCCCTGAATATATTTTCAGGAAGTCCCTAGACATATTCCACAGCTTTTTTCCCCAGTGGACTCCTGTCTCATGCAGTACACAGAGTAGGCAGTGTTTATTTAATGAAATATTGTTCAATATTTGCACTCTCACTTGTCACCATATGGTCCCCTGACTTATCACTGCTCAGGCAGAAAACTGATCAGTTTCCTACAAGTTTTTTCCTTGTCACTCACAATCGCAGCATCTTAGCACTTTAGAAGCCTTTAAAGATTAGATCTCCACGTACCGATAAGAGAACTGGAACACCAGCCTTTTCAGAATGGATTAAATTGGCAAAAGCCCAAAGTTGAACACTTCTTCCAAATCCTGGGTCTCCTCCTTGGCCCTGACTTTGTACTGGAACAGGGAGTTCAAAGCCCTGCTCTCATTGACTTCAATGGCTAGCGGGAACTCTCAGCACATCTGCAAATCTGACCCTGTGCTTTCAGGTCAAAAACCCATAAAATCATAAACAGACGAAACCACCTGTGAAGCGTGTGGTTTGAGTGACCAGCGTGGCTTCTTATGAAGCAGTGAGGACAGTCTTCCTGCAGGGCAGTGATCACCTGCCTTGTGTGTGCTCGTTCCTCCTTCACAGCACCCTTGACAGTTTCTGCTGCTGTTGCAGGGGTCCTTCCCACTGAAAAAACACTCTTTGCAATGTAGGTCAGGTTCATTCCCACAGCACTTCCATGCTGTGAAGTCATAAAGGTAAAGGTCACCTTTTTGGTGGAAAGGGAGAGCAAGAGGCTAAGAAGTTTTCATTAAGTGATTGTGAGGAGACAAAGGCTGGCACAGAGAAAAGGATGAGAAATTTGAGTATGTTGGCATTTCCTCAGGAATTGAAATTTTCTCTTGCCTCTTCTCAGCTCTGTAGGAGGAAGAAGATTTGTAGAGTTTTTCCGTGGCTGTAAAATGGAGACTTTGGATACAAATCCCATGAAGTACAACTCTGACATCTACAATACTTAAGACAGGGCTGGGGTTTACACACACTGTGCAGGTCTCTGCCATTCACAGTCATGCAGTGTTTACTATCAGCGACCTGCCATCCTTGCTGCACACATACGAACAACCACATATAAAATGTCCACTTTCTGCTATGAGCTGGCTTGCAGCTTGTCAGTGGGATCAGATAAGAAGCAGGGTCAGTGCACGGTGAGCAGGAGGAGCACACTGCTGTTGCTTGGGAAGGGAGATGTGGGAGGAGAGCAGCATGGTCCCCACACAGCAGTGAGCAGTCTGCAGTGCCACCCTCCACACTCTGCCCTTCACCCTACAGTCAGCAAACAGCTCCATAGAAAATATGTGGGTCAATTCAAGCTTAAAGGGAAACACTGAATATCCTATAGCCCACATAATCAAGTCTGCAAACATTTTTTTTTCGGTTGTTACCGCAGTAACTTTAGACAGTTTGGTCATGACAATAGGCATCACAGCCAATAATATTTAAATAAATTCACAAAAAGCAAAACCAAAAAAGAAACAAACAATAAACAACAGAAAGAGGTACAGCTTTATACAATAAGAAAGTCATGCAATCACAGTTAACTGCATTACTTCTGAACTGGTCAGGGATTTCACACCTGGCTTTGAGCACACGAATGGGAAGTTTTGTCCCCAGTGTGTTCTATGACATTCTTCAGGGGTTCCTGATTTTGATTGTATTTTATTTTAGAACAAAGAATCTTTGAACTGCAGAAGACCAACAGGCATCTCATAAGCTAATTTTTGTACGCTGATCATTACACATTCAACCACAAGAAAGCAGGAATTAAGTTTTGAAAAAAGTTTTTTGCAGCTGGTGTTATAGGAAGCACCACTTTTGAAGGGCTTTGAGCCCCACCCAGCTCCTGACACAGATGCAAGTTTTGGCATGGGCCCACCTTTCAAGGGATTTTAGCGTCCCTTGTTACTCTTGTATTTAAATAAACACCTTAAATAAAATATTTCTAACAACTCACTTGCTAAACCTAACGAGTAAGTGCAACTTTGGACTTGAAACAATAAATTGCAAAACTCCTGTAGTCATAAGCATTTGGGAATGAAAATGGAACATTTAAGAAATCTAGGAGGGTTTGATCCCATGCGAGCGTCTGGGCAGTTACACACACAGCAAATGCTAGCTGTGCTCAGCCTCAATGGCCGTGTTATAGCTCTGCTTTGCTTGGATGATCATTTTGTTGTTGCTGGTGCTGGGCTCTCACATGCTGGCAGCAGGGCCACCCTAAACTCAAGGCAAGAAACATCCCAACATTTCAGATGTTTCAATTCAGTATTACCTGCACTCTTTTTGAAAAGTGATATGTTTGAATACATGAATTCTCAGCTGTATGCTCACATGATGAATTTCAGATCATATAGATGTTAAAATGGGAGAAGACAAAACTTCAAGGAATTCAGAGTTATGCAACTACTGGGAAGGAAGCCACTCACAACAAAAAACAAGCCCAACCACTCCTAAATATTCAAGAACTGAAGATTAACCTACATCTGGAGTTATTTGGAATAGATGATAAACTTCAATTACAATAATCTATATTCACCTTTAAGTAGCAGCGAGCCCTGTGACATGAACCACTGAACACCATCAAATGGCACATCATCTGCTCCCTCTCTTCCTCTTCAACACATAAACCTTCTACTGTACCCCATTTCTAAATATCTCCTAGCATACCACAATACCAAAGGTGAGTTCTTGTAAAGGATATGCTGTCCTCAACGCACAAATTATCCAAATGCTTGGAGCATTGAGAAGGTACGCAGCCACACGAGCCAGACATCAACAGCTCCTGCTTCAAGACCTGGTAGCTCCTGCAAGAGCACGTGTTCAGCATCTCAGGAAAACTTTCAAACATACATCATAAAAAAAGATTTCTGTCTAAACTTCCAGGATGATTTACTGAAGTAAAGGCTAAAACTCAACAACTTAAAGCAACAATTGCCACCTTTTATCTTCAAAGTAAAAATGAAAGAAAAAGAAATTAAAAAGCTATAATAAGCCATTAACTTCAGAATATACATAGGGTCTTTCTGGGGTATGAACTTCTTTGGAATGTTTTTCCCTTATCTCTTGGGAAATGGTGCTGCAGAGAACTTCAAATACAACTGCCAAGTTTAGAGGCTGTTTTGTATGAACAGGCCAGTTGGATTGGAGCATATATGATAAAAGGGACATACAACTTCGCCACAGAGCACAGCTCCACAGGGAGCTGAGAAATGTGCCTCAAACAAAACCCACTAGCAGACTGTCATTATCTGGCCACCTCTGATGATTTAGGAGCTCCCTGCACCATGGAACCATCAATCAATTACCCTGATTGAACAACCCTAAAACACAACTTTTAAAAATGTAACTACCCATGACCCAAATTTCCTGCTGGTTATGTTGGCCTCAGGTTAGCCCCATTTGTCTATCATCAAGGGAGCCAATAAAAATAATAAAACCAGGTCAAGTCTGAGCTTTCTAAGGGCTGTATGAAAACATTAATGCTGCTTAATTCAGAGCCAACTAAGGCCCAGGCTCTAATGCCTTCTGCTCAGTTGCATTGTTTGGACATTTTAACGCTATAATCATACACTCTTCAAAATCCAGGGAGAGCTTGTGATAGATTTCTGTTGTTTTCCATGTCTGTCCTCCACCCTTCTTACTTATTTACTTTTTAACTTAAGCCATGTAATAATTTACTGTCCCTAAGGGTAAATGAACTGACGTCAATCTGCTGATTTTTGCAAAAGGCTCAGGTTTTGGCAGATGGGAGAACAGTGAAGCAAAAAGTCTTTTTTCAGTTTTAAATAGCGAACATGGTATTGTGCTTCAAAATTGACATTTGAAATGTGATTTAAAGGATCAACAGGAATTAGGAGGAAGTGTAATAAACTCAGTTTTGCATTTCTATAAAAGGTACTAAGCAAATCCTAAGAATCTACACCAGTACATATCGTTAGACATCTTCTACACAACAGAAAACAGAGGAGGAGGAAGAGAAGAATGGGGTCAGAGTTTATATGAATTAACACGTGTCCCTGACAAAATTGAGAAGAGAACCAAGGCACCCTAATCCCCTCCCATCCAGCCCACTTTCCCCAACACATCATTAAAAATACAAAGCAAAAATCAACTTCAAGCAAGTGGAATTTATTTTCTTTTATAATCCAAGAGGAAGGAGGAGATAAATCTTCAGAGACTACTTCATTATGTAAATATTCTAGTGGCTATCAGTTTAGGAAGCAAAACATTTTTAATTCCTTTAGAGGTTGCATGAGTTAACAGAATTTTTTGGAATGTGTACCACAGGGCTTCATAATAGCAAGGGATTTACTGGAGAAAAAAAAAACAAACAACAAAGCCCAGCTGTAGTTAAAACCTGAAGAAGAATCAGTGGAAACTCTTCAGCCCTTGGCTGCCTGACTGCCCCATGCTCCTGAATGTCAGCCCTCAGATACCACATTCCAGCTTTGCCACGTGTACAACTGACATACAACAACAGCTTTTTGAGGGAAGGCTTGGATCACTCAACATTACATCCCTATAAGTCCATCAGATCTCACGCAGATGTCTGACCTATTCAATAAAAGCTGCTTGTATTGATAACTTAGGAAAAGAGGGCTCATAATTTGTGGGGTAAGCAACTTTCTAATGTTGCTGTACCTGACTTGTAATGTTTAATCTGAGTTTGACTTTCTGTATTTCAGGATTCTGGCATGCAGCCCATGCCACCATACCATCCACATGAAAGCAAACTGGAGTGTTTATTCTGGCTACAAAAAGTGCCAGTACTACCAAGGGACCACGTGGGTATCAAAAACAGCTCAGATTCTTCAATGAGAAGAGCCCTCTGGAGCAGTAATCAGCAAAAAGCAGAGAGGCTGCCAAGCTAAGGAAGAGTCATTGGCTTCAGTGCTCCGCTGGCCTTAAGTCAGAAGCTGATGTTCTGCTGCTCGCCACTGTGTGCTATTTGAGTACATCATGTTCTGGTTTGATTGCACACAATTCCTTATATTGATGAGAAGATGTCTGTATTCTCTAATCCCATATAAAGAATCATTTCATTTATTTCTCTTTCATAAAATGACCAATGGTTGACTGGTGATTTGACACAATATATCAGTAAATATGATCTTAGCATGCAAATATTGTTTTGACTTAAATAGGTTTTGTAAAAATGTGTCTTTCCTTTGTCTTCTATTTAAATATTCCTACAGTATGACAAAAAAACAGCCAACCCACAACATAATACAAAAAATTAAGGTCTCTGAAGCACAGTAAGAAAGCATCAAGAATTTGTCTCCTCTGTCACTTCTCTTAGAGACTTCTCTGCTCCTCAATGAAATGTTTCTACAGAACCAATTCCATTTCCTGCCCCCTCTCCTGCCCTTACCATCCACCCCATGGCTGCTTCAGGACGTATATTCTCAAAACTGCACAGACAATTTCCAGGCAGTTCTTGCAGGTAGAGCCTTAAATTGTAACGTAAACAAATAAAAAGCAAATAAAATAATACCAGTAAGCTTTTGAAAACCTATTTTTAACCTGGCACATACTGCCAAATACACAGATTCAGATTCATCCAATTTGCATGCTCTCCCAATTCTCTGTCATTCTTGTCTTCTACCCACAGCATTCTGTTCCATTTTTGTCAGCTGAAGTGTTTCTGCAACTCTGTTAAAAAAGATTTGGTTTATTGCTTGGCCACAGAAATAGTTACACCATCCATGAAACCTAAGGACTGGATTGCTTCCTCATGCAACAGAGCTGGCTCAAAGCCTTCATGAACTAGTTTCAGTCTGCCAAGAGATAGAAAATTATATAATCACCTGCTCTTTGGATGACTTCTTCAATACACTATCATATTGCCAGACTCTTACTTGGCATTTATCAGTTACTACTATAGATATCAACAGTTCTTGGCCAATTTATACCTGTTGAGTGTCTATCTATGATGGGAGTATTTGCTACAAACAGTGATGAGTCAAAGACAAGAAAAAATAATTTACAACATAAAGGTTTTAGAAAGCACAACGTTTACAAGGTCTTCTGGTCAGAGATTTTTTTTAACACGAGTCCTGGATAATTACAGAAGCACACCAGTGACACTTAGCAGCTAACATGTGATAACACCACAAATACTTAAAACAAGCTTTTCAATCCGCATGATTTAAAAACAAAACAAACAGGATGAAAAAAGGCTCTGGACAATTCCTTCAGCTAACAATTCATTAGCTCATGATCATGACCTAAGCAATTGGATTCTGCATATAACCAAAGAAGTGCAATCCACTATTTTTCTTTAACCTAATTTCATCAGGGCATAGAAAAAAAATGCATTTTGAACACCATCATTTCCTCTTATCACTTTTCCACCTTCCTCTTGTCTTTACTGAGTACCACAGCTGTTTGATAAAAATTTCCCATTTTCAACCGTCATACACAATCAGTTATTTTTGTTTCTTGCATTACAACAGGCAGATTCAGTAGCTGATTTTCTCAGTCAAAAATGCTGGACATACACAAACATTTTAAGAAAAATCAAACACCACCACAAAAGCTTCAAGTAAATGTGCTGATATCTAATCTTCCACAGTAGAGAAATCACCTCATCCCAAGGAGTTATGCTGTCTGGAGATGTATCACTACATCACAAAGTCCAGTTTTCCTGCCTCTTTTTGGAAACCAGTAGTCTACAGCTGTGTTAAGATACTTTAATGGGTTCATGGGGGCTCAGCAGCAACAGGATGCTGAAAAAAATGATATTTAATAAGTCTGGATTTTATTAGACAAAGCTCTGCAAGTATAAGGACAATTTTACTCAAATCACTGCATGTCTGACATAAGAGACTCATCAAAAGTTTAAAATGGAAAGCTTCCAACCTACTCAGTCAAAAGCTTTTAGCTACAATGGCTTCTACAGACAGGCTCATATAAACATAGAATCATGAATCAGCACAGAGAACACTGTGTCAGAAGAATGAAAAAGCAGTATGTGCCCACTCAAGACAAAATATGCATCAGAGAAAGATTTTGGTGCTATGCATGTCAAGTGCATGAGTGCATTTTTGATGTTGCCTGTTTTTAATAGCCTTGGAATACTGTGAAAAATGTTAGAAGATAGTAGGGGTTCAATGCTGAGAAAAGGACATGAGGATAACATAACATTCAAAGAGGTTAAAGCTCACATCACCCTGGAGAGGAACAGTGAGAAAGCATTCAGCCAGTACAAAACAAAGGATAAGAATACACAAGGCCTAAAAACAAATAAATGGGGAATAAATCAAGCAAATATAGTGCAACCAAATTGGTTGTTCAGCAGTGTACAACATATCTGCAAAAGAAGAGGCTACATTCCTGGAAAATGGTTATTGAGAAGGATTTGAGGGATACTTTGGACAGAGAAAAGAACATGAACCCCTAACTCAGACCACCACTTAGAACTCTTCTGTCTAGGAAAAAAAGAAAGCAACAAAAAAAAAAGTGATCCAGCAGATCTGAAAAATCATGAGTGGACTTGAGAAGGCAGATGGGGGCTGACTGCTCAATGTCCCAGCAGAGGAAATAAGGGTCAGTAAACAAGAGCCAGTCCAAAATAAGTAAATAAGTAAATAAATAACCAACCAACCAAACAAATAAATAAATTAGATTCAGATAGTTCTTCATGCAATGTGCTAAAATACAGATCTCCCTGCCCAAGGTTGTTGTGCCGCTAAACTCTTATGGCAGTTCAGATGGAATATGGGAAAATTTGTAGAGAGAAAAAAAAAAGCACCTCTGTCAAATATTAGTAAATATACAGAAACTCAAACTCAAAATGGTTGAGCCTTGGAGGGTATCATATAATCCTGCTCTCTTTTCTCTATGTCATGTAGGAAGTATGGTTAGAAAAAGCAAAGTATCTCAGCTACATCTTCAATTCAGAATTGAAATCTGAGCACAAAGCCATAGCAAAAGGACGAATTAAACTACGTATAGCCAGGGGGAGCACAAAAAAGCAAGGGAGCACATTTATTTCAGCACGTAGCATTGTTGGGGCTGATTTTGATAAGCTGTGCCCAGTTCCAGTGTACGCATTTCTAAGAAGCCATGGAAAACTAGAGATAATCTTGAGGACAGTTACAGAACAACAGAGGAGTTGTTTCTCCAGAAAGAGAGCTAGCTTATCAAAAGGAGAAATAATACTTTTCAGTTTGCGTATGATTCTTCAGGCAGAAGAAAATTTCTGAGAACGAGGGAGCTTTTTAGTCAAGAAAGGCACAACAGAATCAACAGAAATTGAAGCTATGTCTTTTCAATTCTTAAATTTGTGGAGATCCTCTAACGGCATGCATATTGCAGAAAGACTTTGGAGGGTCAAATAACAGAAGACAAGCAGAAAGCACAAACTCTGTGGCCTCACACAATAAAATACATGCATTAAATGCATCTGGTGAATAAACCATAAACTCCTTACACAGTACCTAAGCAGTGAAAAAGAATTGTTGGCTGTGAGAGAAAAATCAGTTTGAAATAGCAGAAAGGATCAGGTAATACATACTAAAATACTGGACATGCTGTGAAGGCTGTCAAAGCAGTAAATTATAAAAGGAGACCACTTGACAGTCAAAATAACCCCATCTTATGCCACATCCTTGCCTTCTGAGGCACCTCTTCTCTCTCAGCCCTTTGTTCTTTGTATCGTCTTTCACTCCTACTCGGTCTAACTACAGACATTCCAGGAACTCCTCAGGGAAGCCTCAGACTTCTGGTGATGGCCTGTCTGTGGTGGGCACTGGTAGCAGAAGGGAGAAAATAAGACTGCCTGGGACAAAGGTAGTATGGGAGGACAAATCTATTCCAAATAGATGGAAAAGGATTTTGGACTCCATGTTACTGCTTAGGTTCATTTGAAGATCTCTTTCAGATTTCTGTTGGTTGTTTTTGTTTGTGAGCACATTAACTTGCCATCCACCTTTTTTTTTTTTCCCCTGTACAAATCCAACCAGCTTCCATCCCTAAATGTTTGATATTAACAGACAAGAAGGATATCTATCACAGCTGCATCAGTGCCTAGTCAATTAGTGCCAAAGCATCACATTAATCCCAATTCCATCTACATTAAGATCAAACATATACTTGAAGGCTTTTAGATTAGAGATTATACTATTACATTAAATATTTTAAATAAAGGTACTATTTTGGCCAAAACATGCACCATTTCACAGTATCTCTGGAATCCAACTTTTTGTTGTCAGTTTCAAGGGAAATGGATGTAGATCTCAGCAAAGTAGCATTCTTCCTCTCCATCCCTTTTAATGTGTCCATTTTCTTCATAAATACACCAAGAAACGTAGTGAAAATCACCAAAATAAACATACCTGCCAGAAACTGTTGGAATTGACCAAAATTCCAAAATGTTAGGAACTGAAACTCGTCAGGAGTCAAGAAACTTGACGGCAACATAAAACATTAACTTGCATTCGATGATCATATGAGCTCATAAGCTGGATTGCATTTTGGAGATAGGAATTAAAGCATCAGCTAAATTCACAGTTTTGTATCATCTTTACAATATTTTACACCTCGGTATGCACATAGACAAAGAACATATGGTATAAATCACAAAGCAAAATATATAAACATGGAAGATTTTGCATGAGACAACTCCAGTGCTCTGCCCACACATCCCACTTAGTGCACAGGAAGGAGACAGAACAGCAACATGCAGATACAAAGGCAGATTATCAGTCCACTGCAGAGCACCGAGGCTGTTAATCAGTACAGTAAATGTTATCACAATAGAGTACTGACATTTCCAGCCCTTGTACAAGGCCTGCCATGCTTTAAACAGAACTCAGACTTTCACAGTGATTAAAGGCAGATGTCACATGCATGACTAGGTTTTTAACTTATGTGTTCCCCAATCCCCAATTTCTGTGTGTGGAAGGAATCTTTCACTGACAAGACATCTTCACTGGATTATGGCATGGTTTGTACAAAGAAGAACATTTTCTTTCCCTTTTTCAAATTGGGAAAAATGAAACAAACTTAGGGTCCACACAGCTATATCTCTTTTCATTCTACAGAATGTATCAAGAGAAAGATCTAATTCTGTCCAGTTTTCCACTACTATTAATAAGCAGGCAGGTTATACTCATTTGGAGGGCAGTGGATGGCAGAAACAACAGTGACACATCTGAGTACGGGTGTATGTTTTTTTTCCCTTGTACATGTGCAAGAACAGCAGTCATAAAAACTAATGATTATATGTTCAGTATGAAGCATCAAGTGAAATACAGGCATAGACAAAATGGCAATTAGTTTTCTAGTATCATAGAGTTACAATGAAAAAAAATCTAAAATTCCATTATTTTCTTAATCTTCTAATCTCTTCCCAGAAACTTTCTCCTCCCCTAGAGGCTAACAGTTCTATCTTTCCAAGCAAAGTTTAGCTGAACTACACATAAGCTGTATTATCAGTTCCTCAAGCAAGCAGGAGTCCTCAAGGCTGATATTCACACGGACTGCAAGTCTGCAGTTAGGTATGCCTGTGCATGGGTATATGACCTTCTAGCATGCTGGTTATTAGAAAGCATGCCCAGCATTTGCTGTTCAATCAGGATGCTCCATCCATTTGGCCCATGTGCTCTCTCCCCAGCTCATTGCTCTGTGAGAAGGCATTGAGATGCTCTCCACTGCCAGCTACAAGAGCTGCATAAACATTGTTCTGGCTGCAGGACTGGCTCCTGCCACAACTCCTCCCAGTCCTTCCCTCCAACACCAGCTGTGAGCTGAAAAGTGAACCCTGCTCTGTCCTCAGTGGGATCTCCCTCCCACTCAGTCGAGTGCCTGAGTCAGTGCAACTCCCTCTTGATAGCACATTTGTGCAAAGGGAGCCGACTGGAGCGCAAGACATCTGGTCCCAATATTCAAAAACACTTAAATCATGCATGTCATTCCAAACATTTAAGGACTTCAGAAGTTTTTAGTTACTTTTGTATGTGTTTTCTAGTTGTTTCATGCAGGAATTATTTCTTAAGTTTCACTCAGAAGATCTGGGGAAATGCACATTCCACGTCATTTCAACTGGGAAGAAAACAGCCATAAGGATAAAGTCTGCATGTATCCTAAGTTATTGTTATATCAACTATTTTTTAAAATTATTTCAGATGAATATCAAGATCTGCTGAGCTGAAACACATCTCAAATTTCAGTAAGTGGTATACATGTGCAATGATAAAAACCAAAACATCTTCAGAAGAGCAGTGCTCACCTCTATGTACAGCTGCTAGCTTCTTGCTTGTTCTCCGCCTATAAGCAGAGTGGCAGCTTCCTCACACCTCATGTGCTTGGACAGGCTGATGCCCAGGGACAAGCAATAACATTCAGTGCATTAAATGATTCCCATGAATACTGTAGTTACTGTACACCATTTAGCCTGAGTATCCTCAGCACTCAGGATGTTTTTCAACAACCAATGCAGGTAAATCTACCTCACCGTCACCATTGTACAAATGCCTTGCAAGAGAGAAAACAAAGCACTTTGATGTAATTTCTATTGATCCCACCTGGAGGCACACACCTCAGTTTGGAGCACTTCCAAGCTTCACTGCACACAGCTCCTCCTCATGCAGAGCAGAAAAATAAAAATTTCTTTTTTGGCAACTGCTGGAAAATTCTTCCCCCTCACAGTACAGAATGCTCCTGGTTCTCTAACAGGCCCTCTTTCAGTCTACTTGTGAGACAAGAGAATCAGACATTCAGGACATAAGTGGTATCCCATATGGAGGCACACAGCAGCAAAAATGAAGAGGCATGAGAAACTATCGACTGAATGAGAGAATCCAGAGGATTTTGGTTATATACTGAAACTCACAAAATACTTTAAGTCATTTGTCTGAGACTTGGATCCTACTTTGGAAGGCAGAATGGTATCACAAAGCTCTTTTAGACACTGTTTATTAACAATAAAATGAAATATGAAAGGCACTTTGTGAAATCCAGATTTGGACAACTCTTATGACATATACCCTAAATAAACAAAGTAAAATGGTATTACAAGAGCTAGTAATAAAACTGTGCTATTATTAAAAATAAAAATAGATATTTATTGCACTAATGTATGTATATTTAATCCTTCTAAAAATAAATTTTCCAAACTGATGCCATCACATGAAGCTGTTCTCAGATATTATAACATGAGTAGCTGCTCCCACCATCAGCTGGGACCCTCACATCCAAAGCTGTTTTCGCAGTGTTCTTGGAGCAAAACCTCAGCCCTGTGGTTCGGCAGGTCCTCACAATGGCTACAAAACCCATGGAATTTCTGTGCTACTGTTTGAGAACTGCAGAATCCACTGGGAAAGGGGAGGGAAAAAAGAAAATAAATCAGGACACAGCAGTTCCTCAGTTTTGGGGGGAGTGATCACAACAGAAAAACTAAACCAGTCTTGGGACAATCTTTTCTCCTGTTTCCAAATAATTTCCCTCTGCTACCTCAGCCGTCGTCACTTTTGCTAGCTCCAAACAAATCACTGGGTGGTGGTCTTGCAGTTCCACCCCAAGCTGTATTTTAATTAGTTGGAGTGCTGAGGAAAGATGATTGTACAAATACTGGCGAATCTTCAAACAAGAATACACGCTGTCCATCCTATTCACGATGAAAAAGCTCTTAAACAGATTTTGATAAAGATTTGCCTCCTGCTTGCAGCCCACATTTGTAATGTTTATATAAGTGCGGGATATAAATCTTCTTCAAATGAACCCCACCATTTTAAACCAGCCTTGTTATAAACTGCCTGTTTCCGCTTTGCCTGCCTAAGCAAGCAGTGCTGGGCCTGCTTGGGATTGACTGGAACTAATTTAATGTGCTCCAGGTTTAATCCCCATCCAACCAGCTTTTACTGGGAGATTTTACACAGAAGACTGCTGCTGAGTTTAACAATGATTCACGTGATAAGTGGGTTTTGATTTGTTTTCTTCCTCATCAGAAAACAAGCAATGGAATCGCCACAAAATCACTTCAGCAGAACGTGATTGAGTAGACAAAAAAAAAAAAAGTTAAACTTTAACACGGAATCCGTGGTAATTCTGAATTTATTCACGTGAATTACCAGTTTTCTTTACTCAAAAGAAAATAACGTGTCTGCATACCTCCACATTCGGTTTGGAAGGAGGCCAGCACGCATTCCCTTGCACCGATAGATTCACGGGGTTTGTATTTATTATTAAAAATGCAAACGCTGCACGGGATCGTAACATCGCTACGGCTCCGCCTGCAAAGGCAGCAGTGCCGCATGCATTGAAACGAGCCCGCCTGCCGAGGTCCTGCAGGTGGCAGCGTTGTCCCGCCGGGGAGAACCGCCGCAGCGGGGCCAGCGTGACCGCCAGCCTCCCAAGGGAATCACCCAACCGGAACAGGCAGCCAGCTGAATGAGCAGAGAGCTTGCTTCTTGCTGCCCTTCTCCTCCTTTTTTAACTCGCAGGAGAAAAACACGCTCGTTAAAACCGAAAACTGAAAAAGCGGCAGCATTTGTCGATGTATAAAATGGTCCTTTTTACAAAATGTAGCTGAGTTACCCATGCAGAGGCCAAAGATACTATTTTGCAATAGTCTTCCAGTGCACCGAATTCCTCACTCATTTACATAGACCAGATGTTTCTCTGACAAACCAAATTCCTTGAGGAAGAAAAACGAAGTTGCTTTGTATTTCATGTCTGAAATGAAAGATGATACGAAGATGCTGCGTGAATGTTCCATCAGCCACTGAAGGCAAATGCGCTAAGAGCAACAGCTTTCTTCTATTTAGCAGAACCTCACTGAAGCTTAGGTGATCCTTGGCAGAAGCACTAGAAAAGGAAAATGAAGCTCCTTAGATTCTATTCATTGCCTTCAGTGGCTTCGCTCCCTTTGGGTAAGCCAACTCAATTTCTTTGGCAGATCTTGACAGATCAGGCTGAGAGGACAAATACTCTCAAGAAGAGTGATTTGTATCCCTCCTTCCCACAGCAGAATTTGCTCCTGACGCTTTTTTCCCAGTACTTGATTTCCTGAGGATCACGAGAGGAACAAGGGGAAGAGCGGGTCATAATTTAACTACTTTAATGACCATTAAGACCCACAACCTTTTGGTACACAAACTGAAGAACATGGGGAATATATATATACTTGCTGCTAGCAAAAGAAGAAATGAAAAACCAGAAGGGTTTTCTAAAATCTCTCAGTCACCCCTAATTCTTACTGCTTTTATGAAATAAAAACCCCAAACAAAAAAAACCCAGTTTGTAAAATCTCTAGATTTCTCATAAAACAACAGTATATTACATTCAATCTAAAAAACTAACTCATGGAAAATGCCTGAAAATTATACTCATTATTCCCCTCATTTTCCAGAATAAACCGTGGTCTGCCACATCTTTCCAAATAGATGGATCAATTAACTTTTGGCAGGGAGCTATTAAAATCCTGGTAAGAAAGGCAAATCCTCACTTTAAATTGCACAGAGCAATGAGAAACATGCAGTAAAGGCAAAATGTTCAGCCTGAGAATAATTAGCAGATATCTGAATAATAACTAAACAACCAATAATAATGAAAATTTTGAGAAAAAAAGAAGTGAGAGTGAGCTGTAAAATTTGGACTCAACAGGCTTTGAAGCAGCAACTGTGAATATGGAATCCAGGAAACAAAAACAACTTTGATGATGGCAATGCCGCAACAAAAAGAAAAGTCAAGTCTTCATTTGAAACCTGTGGGACTACTAAAATGTCCAAAGTCACCCTGTATCCAAAGACCCTGCTATGGATAGAATCTGCAAGCAGTGAACACTTATCCCCTGAAACAGTACAGCCTTTTAATTTTATTAGCCCTTCTTTTCAGTGCAAACTACCAAATGCTGACCCTAACGGAAAACCAAGAACAGACACTAAAGAAACATTGTGCTAGCTCTCCTACTTAACACATTTGGCTACCAATCTCATTCAAAAATACCAAGAAATCAGAATATAAGATTTTAAACTCTCGAAGTCTTCAGAAAGACACTTGAGAAATTTACATGATAACTATAGGCAAATTGCATTGAAACAACATAGCACAGAATGACATATTACATCTCATCTTTTTAATCTGTCCTTTAGAGGAAAACCGTGGCCTCAGAAGAGCTGTACAGTCCTAATACATGGCAGCAGTATTTCTCTATTCTGAAAATAGAAAGGCACTGCCACAAAGCTTGCAGTTGCCACATCCAAACACCACTTCCATGGGTCTCACAAGCTACCATCACTTCCCAGCAAGAATGATTACATGGATGTGATCATGCATAAAAGGATCAACATCTATCCATGTGCTGAGCCTTCTGCCAATATGGGAAAGAAAAACCCATATGTACAATTGAAAAAATTTAAATACCATTTGGCTGCATCCCCCCTATACTGGAGCAATCAGCAGCAAGCCTTCTAAAGACATTCCTCCCACAATAAATTCTCCGCTTACAAACTGTTTTCTACATAAAATAACATGGCATTGTCATAGCTTTCTATGATAGCTTTCCCCTAAACCATTATAATGTAAATAAATAGATAGAACAGCACGACCAGCCATTTCAATGCTAAATAACTACACTGTTTTTAAATAGAACAGCATGACCAGCCATTTCAATAACTACACTGTTTTTAAGTGAGCATTTATGCCCTTTTTAATAAGGGAAAACATCCTGTGACAGTACCTAAGACATTGTGCACACACTTTGCTCTCAACACTCAGCAGTAATACATGCTAATTTTCATCAAAGCCTCACTTTATACACCCGATATCACAGAGAATGGTTGAACCCAGGCCCACAGCTAGAGAATGAAATTCAGTGTTTTTATCTTAGAGAAAGGACCAGATTGACAGTATGGTGAAGCAAAATCCATTATCTACACAACTGATAAAGTAAGTATGCAAAAGCTTGGGAGGTTAAAGGATAGCCCAAGCTCCCTTCCTACTCAGTCTCTGCCACTTAGACCCTTAAGAACCAGATTGATACTCTCAACTTATTTCATATGCGTCACTAAACAGCTAGGATGTAACAACACCTTTTACTCAAGGGAAATTACATGGAAACTTTGTGAAAAATCGTAACGCAAAATATAAACAGCTGTAAGACTTAAAATATCGATTTTCCTGACAGCACGTAACTGTTCAGTAAAGCATGCATTTTGTTCGTAAGTTGCAGATGTACAAAGAACTGAAAAATAAGCTTCACTTGTATTTCTCAGGAAGTCTTTGCCCCACATATTTTTTTTTAAACTGGCTCTCCTGGTCTGTGTAATATCCTTTGCTTCTCAGCCTTTCAGGCTTGCTACATTATTCAGCTGGTAGACAGTGAATTATGAGATTATGAATAATGTGATGTTTGGTATTTATAACATGAAGACTGCACTTAAAATTTTTTTTGGAAGAGATGCAAAAGCAGTTTGCTTCTCCAAAAAACCTAAAAGCACATGCTGGATCAGACATGGAAGGACAGAGGATGACATCTACCAACAGTGAAGAGCACTTGGAAGTTCTGCAATGGGTGGAGAAAAGTTGGGAAGGGCAGCAATTAGAAACGTTTTGGAAGAAGAAAACATTTTTTTGGATGAAAGTTAGTTTTTACTTTGCCAATCACAATTTAAGTTAGATTTAAATTTATTTTTCTTCACTCAGTTTCTGATCTCAACCAGTCATCAAGAATGATTGATGGTGTTTCAGGATTTGGGCCTTTGCCAATTGCAAGTAAAAGGGAGTTATTTATTTTTCTCTGGTGCCGTAGTGCAGCTATTAACTGTACCCTGCCCTTTTTTGTTTACAGCCTGCCATTGAAGCCACAACTTTATAATGCTGTGCTATAAGCTCTTGTCTGGAGCTGACAGTGTAAGTGGTCTAACAGAAGCCTCGCACAATGAACATCACTGCAAAGAAACCATGCAAACGTTACTTCTGTAATTATCCCTGCCACTGCTCCACACTGGGTTGTCCCTCTATTCAAATGTGCCATATTTGAGCCATGTGCACTATTGCTTTCCTTGTGGTAGAGCTACATTTATTTAATCCTTTTAAAAACAAACAAACAAGAAAATGACTTTGACCTTTGCCTGGACACAAGCGTTCTGATTTGAAATCTGTATTGCATTGCTAACGCTCCCACCCCCCCCAGTCCAGCTGAACTAGGTCAGATTTATGTGCAATTAGGAAAAAAGGAAACGAAAGCAATTTAGTTTTCGTGTTTCCTAATATCAAAACATCTTACACTGGCATTAAGCTTTAAACCGAAACACACAGTGTAATAAGAGAAAGAAGGTAACCAGAAAAGGAGTAGCCTGCTAAAAATTGCATTAACCAAATAATACAGACTTTCTCACTTGCTTTTTTTTTCTGGTTTAAACTATTCAAAAATGTGTGTTTGAATGTCCCCAGTTTGGCTGTACATATGCCATGGGGAGGCTTTTTTGTATGAACTCTTCAACCTGAGAGTTTTAGCAGAAAAGCTTCTTTACAAGGCTTAATTAAAAGCAGGTTTAAGACAGGGCCCTCACTCATTCTGGTTTTTATTTTGGCCTTCTCTCTGTGTCAAAAGCCAAGTCCCAAAAGAGAAATGGAGTTCATTATTGAGTCAGGAGAATATTTTCTCCTTCATTCTAAGCCCAACTAAACATGTTTCAGGTTTGAGTTTCACTTTAGGTGCCTCCAAATGAGAATTTATTTTATACGCACCTAAGGGTGAAATGTAAGGAGATGCTAATCACAGTTTTTATTTATTACACAGAGTAGAGCTAACGTGTGAAAAACAGACTGCAATCTCTTTTGCATGCAACTGATTTGATATGGAGAACCTAATATTCTAAGCAGATGGTGCTCAGAATTGGTGTATTTCCCTATTTGCATTCATGCTAAATGCAACATCACTGAGATGAAATGTGGTAAGCAGTCATGCAGTCACATTATAAAATGCATTGAGCAATGCACCAAACCAGAATAGGACTGACAGAGTTGTAGGGAAACATCCAACTTCTTCCAAGGAGTTTTAATTAGAATGAGATTTTTGATAATGAATACTATGCGAGCAGTTTTTAAAGCATACTCAGAAGCAAGATTATATTTTAGCATAAATAAATAGAAGAAAGAGGGTTCTATTCATTCATAAGCATAAAGGTCTTTTCTCCCCACATCGCCTAATCTAATGAGAGTAGCCATAAAAACATGCACGTGCAGCACAATGTGCTGTGATTTCAATAGAGCAAAGACACACGGTCATTTTGGTGCAAGAAGCCAGGACCAATAATCAAGACATCAGTCACTCTGGCCAACAGGAAATGTATTATGTTATCTTTGGTGGTTTTGTAACTGGACAGTAGGCACAGACTAGTGCATCCTGTTTGCAACTAAGACCAGAAGTAAGAGCGTGATATTTGTCATAAGCATTTTAAAGAACAAAAATGTGAGGATGTTTTTCAAAAGGCCCTTGAATGTTCACCAGATGTGAAGCACATGTGGCCCTTGAACGGGAGAGAATAATGTGACAATAAAGTTTAATCAATACAACATGTGCCACTAATCACACCAAGATGACATGCAAATGCTTGAAAAACAAAGATATGCAAATTATTTTTAGTTTTTCATGACAGAAAAACAGGTCACCTGGGAATCCATGGGTTTGCTGTTTTCACTGTTGTTGAAGAGCCCCTCTGCAAGAAACGTTACACCCTCTGTGGGACAGCAATCCAGCTTTTGTATTTTTATATATGAAATTCAGTTCACTACTTACTAAAAGTATTAAGGAGCTAGAAGATTTTAAAGGTATCTTCTGCCTGTACATACCTTATAAATATAAAATTCCCATGAACTGCACATGCAGGAAAAGGACAAGGTAACTAGTGCCCAGCAAGAGCACGTTACCATATCTTGAAGCATGTTCCCTCTTTGACTTACAGAATGGAAACAGCATGACAAAGGGCACACTGCTCCATGTTCATCTTTACTTCTCCAAGTACACCTATCAGATACTAGATAAAATTTCTAGTACTGATCACTTCTAACAGACCTTGCTCAGGCTATGTATAAAACACATACACAGTGATACGCTAGAAAACAATTTCACAGGGGCAACCACTCATTTGGAGCTCCAAATACATTTGGAAATAGAAATACATTTGAAAATAGAACGGATAACCTAACAAAAGCTGAACTCCTACAGGGAAGTTTCATCAGCATAACTACAAAAATTGGATGAAATCAGAATCTGCAGCAAAATATTGAGGTACGTGAGCACAATTTCGCTCATATACCTCTCAGCTGCTTGTCCTCCAAACCACACAGCAGCTTCCTAATGTGCACATTTCTTGCCACAGATGCATTCAGAGTCCTACCAATTAAATGTTGGCACATGCGCCTGCAGTATCTCCAACCTCTTCCCTGCAGCATACAAGCAGATACAACTACAACCATATGCATGCAGTGCAATGCACGCAATGCCTGCCTTGAAGCAGCCGCAGTTTATTCTCGCATCTGCCATTCCTGCCTGTTAGAAGCAGTAAAAAGATGTAATCTTTCTTCTAGTGGCCAGTGGAGAAGCGTCGTCAATTTTCCAGTGTCTCTGGCAAAATCCAGCCTCTCACCAACACAAGTTTGGAGCAACAGTAGGTAAGAAGATACAGAGAAGGTGCTACCTGACTTGTTCCAGAGCTCTTTAGAACTACTGTAGAATTAAGGGTGCCTGAGTGTGAGTAATTAAATAAAAAAGAAATAACCTGAGTAGAAAATCCATCTACAGACTGGGGAAAAACCTACAGAGATGAGAGAATTAATTAATAAATGTGTGAAGGCTTAAAGAGCTTTTATTACTTTGAATTACATTCACAATCATGAGATTTGCAACCAGTCAAGACTATTGTTCTTAAAAATAGCAAACTTTAATTACTGTTCCAAGGTACCAAAAAATGTAATTTAAAAAATATTTTTAAAAAATATTATTATTATGCAAGTAGACAAATAAGAATAATTAATAATTTTTAAAACATAGATCCAAAGCAAAGAGAAACAATACAAATCATGACAGTGAGAGTATGACCACTGTAATACTATAGCCATTTCTAAAGTGCCTGTGAGTAAACCAGCAGGTTGAAAACCCACACGAGCCTCCTGTGGGGAACATTTATTTTAATCATGCTCTGTTCCTAGTGAAAAGTAAAAAAAAAAAAAAACAAAAACAAAAATACTCTGAGCAGAGACATTTAATAGCTACATCATTTGATACCCTCACCTAATACACTGTCCCAAATTTAACTGCATTATCTTTGTTCCTCTGTGGTAGAAGAATATTGCTTCTTAAAGCAATATTCAGAGAATACTAGAGATATTAAAAAAAAAATAAATTTTCTTTTATCAGAAAACAGTGCTTCTGCCACATTAACAATGGCAGTGCTACTGAGTGAGGGTAAGTCAGATAGAACCTCGGAGTATGTCTGGATGTGTTTCTGACTACGGCTTAGCAGCTATTGCACTTGCTGTAGGCTTGGGCGTAGATACGTAAGAAATACTATAAGAAAAACTGGTGGACAGAATTGTCATATTTGGTATCTCCATCACGTTACCTTCTCTTCTTTCATATCCCTGAATTTCAAAATTCAAAATTTTGAATTCCTTCCTTCCACAGGCAAAGACCCAGACTGCTATTTACTACCTATCATTACCTACATTTTGTTCTTCAGACAAGTACAAAACCTACACTCACCAGACTGCCCTGCTCTGCTGTCTGGACTAAGCTATTTATTTATTGCGATTTCAACCATGTTTTAAACTGTTCAGAAATTATGAAATACTTCCCATTAAAGGTCTAAGTTAAATTTCTATACCGAATCATCTTTGTGAATTTACAGCAGTATTTCTGTATTCCAAACAGAGTGTGAGGATGTAAATACAGTTAATGGTATTTGTGCCTTCCTAGACACAGCTGCACAAATGGGCTGTTGGACTTCATTAGAATGGTCTTTGTTTCTGCAGGCAACACGACTACTTCACATTACCAGAATACTTGCAAAATGACTCATTTTAAAAGTGCACAAAAGCAAACGCTATGGGATAGAGGAAACACACCCAATGAGATACATTTATTTTCTCCTGTGCCTACTGCATTTTTTTTATGAACAAAGCACTACAATGTGAAAAAGTAACCACAGAAAAAGCACTGCCAAAGAAGGTTCAGATCAGGTAAGTGCAGGTCAGTTCTAGAAAGAGAGCAAATAGTTCCTGCTTTTTGGAGGCAATGGTGGCAAAGGAGAAGAAAGCAGTCTTGTTACATCAGCATGTATTGTATAATACTGCTCTGTACCAAACTAGGAATGCCATGACTAGGTGGCAGCTTTCAACATAAATCCACTTTTGCCAGGCCTTTTGAATGCTGACTTTAATGCCTTTGTACCTGAAGACAGAGCCACAGGATGTCTGAGCACAGTTGTGCCTTCATCTTTGTGAGCAAGCACAGATGATACAGGTGGGGTAAGAGTTGTGATTTGAAAGCAGCAGTCACAACAACACACTTGTTCAGGCATGCCAAGCCTCACCAAAATTTTTTTTTTTTTTTTTTTCCCTGTATGAGAAATCTCTTAGCATATTCTATGGGACACAAAACAAACAAAGAAGTAAAGCTTACACCTGCAGATCAGCACTGTGCTGAAAGCACTACTTGCTTTCCAGACTGGAGCTGACTTGCACTCAGACAGCCCAGACTGTGGGAAAAGCAGCCTAGTGCACGTGTACAACATGTCCAGAAATGTCTGTGATCCAAGGAAGTGTGTATGCCAGTGGAAGAGGAAATATGCAACTCATTAATGTGGAAACACAGTGGGAATGTGACATGGCAGCCATGCTGTTAATCTTGGCTATCGCCCACTGTAAAGTTTTCACTAATTTTTAGTTGTGTTGTTTCTCCACTTTCTCCCTGACAGTCCATAGGAAATGATCAAGTATATGCTCCAAAAAATAAGGAAAACTAAGCTAATGCACTAACATAATCACACTCAAACCCACAGAGATGCAGTGCTGGCATTATCAAGCTAGTTTGCAGGTAAGAGATTTGACAGATCGTGTTATCGCCTTTGAGATAATGAGCACACTGATAAGCAGAGCCTATGAGTAAAGGTAAACACAGGATGCTATGCATTGAGGATTTTAGCTGGACTGTAAAAGAAAGGCAATACTTATTTCCTTGAGGACAAAAATATAATCAGGGAGAGCAGACAAAATTCAAAAAGTAAATGCAGTTCTGCTCTGAACCAATAGTACAGGCCAAATCCAGTTAAGATTCCTAGCTAAGAAGACAACATACAATCTTTAAAAAACCCACTTTTCTGATCTATAACAAGCTGAGAGAAAAATGCATAAAACAGGTCTTTTTATCCAAAAACGTGGGTGTCATAGAGAACAAAATGGCAGAGCAAGGACTTACAGCAAGTACACTACAAAAACGTTGCCTTCTGGAGCACAACCGAGTAACAGTAAAGAGTGATTCTTTCCACATGTTGCTCATCTGCCTCCCTGCAACTCCTCCAGGTATACTGACAGAGACTGAGGGTATCCACTTTTTGTCCTGATTAGTGTCACTATTTACTGCAAACAAACAGTTAATAGTATATTTTCAGAAGAAATATCACAGGAGAGAAAGAATAGCAAGTAACAGGAGGAGGTGTGGCTGTCTCCACTGTCAATCGTTTGCACCAAGCTGAGCATCATCTGCATTTCTAGAGCACGGCCTACAGGAACCAATGGTTGTATATTTCCAACATTCATCTCAGAAGAAAACTAGCAAGAAAAAAAAAAACATGAACTGTTTAAATTCCTAACAAAATTCTGTGTATGTGTGCATGTACATGGAAGGGATGGTAGTTTCTGTTTCTTTCTGTTGTTGTTTCCCCATGAGGCAGCTCCTTTGTACACAGAACATTAATTTAGCAGTTCCCTTTTATGTTTAGCCTCACCTCCCAAATACACTTTTCAAATTTTACTGATGTGCACATTTGTTCAGTTATGAAAGCCATTTTTTAATTAAAAGCTCATTTCAGAGACTTTGCGTGCCTCTTATCTGGATACAAAATAGTCGCTCTTTCAGAAGATGAGGAAAGGAGGTTTTGTTTTTTTAAATGAGAGCCACAATTGCAAGACTTTGCAATTTTTCAGACCAAACACAAACACATTTATTTGACAAGAATAAAAAAGGATATTCTTAGCTCTCATGTGATATGGTAACCCCACTCAAGATATTTTAACCCCCTGTCAGCCAAGATTTGAAAAACTTAGAACAGTTTTCATCCAGTAGATTAATAAATGATGTCAGTAGAAATAACTTTTGTTCACTCTAGAAGAATTTATTTAATGCTAAAATAATCTTAACACAACTCCTACCTGTAGTTTACTTTGTTTCCATGTAGTCTGACAAGAACATTCTACTTACAGAATATTAGGAATATATTACATAAATTATGTGGTACTATATGTAATTATATATAATTATGTATTTATAAATATAACTATTAGAATACATAAATATATCTTTCTGAGCAAAATTAGATGGAATGTCTTAATTCTGCTATGCCAAGCCTGGGAAATGGTCCATAACTGACCTTCCTGTGAACTTTGAACCAGTAAGCTTCTCCACTATGGAACGTCAAGTACAATGCACAAACCCAGATACACTCCAAACTGCTCATCATTTCCACAAATTCAGACCAGTGATTTACCCATGTTGCTATAGCACTGAGGTGCCTCCAGCAGCTTAGGACTCAGCCTTACAGAAATGTATAGAAAGCCCAAACAACTTAATTATTTTAAAAAACTTCTTATGGTGTCATGAACACTAAAGGCATTGAACAAGCAAAAGAAATGAACCAAGACACGAGGCAGGAGCACTATTTCAGGGCCAGTATACAATAGTCATTAAGCAAGATCAGAAACTTGAAGTAAATTCCAGGTAGAACAATTGCTTTGAAAGTTAAAGATATGTTTAGATACTGCCTATATGCAAGTTCAGATATTCTGAAAATGACTCCCAGTTTAAATGGAGTAAACTTCACAAACCATAAGAACTTACTGTAAATAATTTGGATGCTTAAGCAGGTATTTGCTTCAGACTATTTTCTCTTCAGAAGTCATCAACAAATTATACTTGATCCTCTAGGTGTGTAAGATAGGACTTGGTATCAGCGTCCTAACTGCAAACTCAACATAAAAAGTACCAAATTCCAGAGGATGACCTTTGCTATCAACATGGTGCTATGCAAGACTCCCACCAAGGCAATTCATTCCATATGTAACTTTATGTTAAGAAGTGACTGATCTAACTTAAAGGTGTTTTTTTTCCCCCCGTCTAAATAATATCTCTAATTACAGACCATTAATGTCATAGATCTTCTTGTCAAATGCTGTTAAATATCTTTTCTAAAAGGATTTATTGACCAACATTATAGGCCACCAGAAAGACAATTTATTGAACTGACTTGAGCTACGTAATTATAAATTACTTGTCAACTAAAGCAATATAAATAATAATAACAAGGAATGCCACTGATCTTAATCTATTCAATGCAAAAATGAAGTTCCCACTACAGCTGAGCAATGAATTATTTTTTTCAGAGCAAGAGCAACATATCCAAAAGCTTTTCTATTTCCTCTCTGCTCTGCATCAAGCTGCTTGCTTCAACAGCCCTGAAGCCTATACTTCGGCTTTTGTGTAAACTGGCTTAAAGTTAATAAACCACCCTCTAGAACAGTCAGAGGTCTTAAACTTGCAATGAGTTCTGGATAGAGAAAATCTGCAAGATGATGCCTTATAGCTTCCAAACCTCTTGGCAGTGTCCTGTGCAGGCATGCATATATGAATAATACTTATCATATTGTGAAATATCTAAAAGTGCAAGTAAATAATAAAGTCATCCTTGATTAAATAATGTATCGTGCCTACCCTGCGTTTGTAAAAGATAGTAAAAAAAATCATGGCACAAGATAGAATGGTTATCAACACTCATGCTATTACATCTTGCTACTGAAAAACTAATGGTAATTTGACATACTCAGCTGTATTGCATTTTTTTTTTCCACTTCTCTGAGTTTGCACTCTAATATTCATAGGAGAAGAAATGATGTCATTTTATTAACCTCATAACCACTTGCAGCCAACAGAAAAATAAAAACATTGGAATGACCATCTGGCATGAAGTTTCTGTTTCTCTTAAAAACAAATCTGTATTTTCTGTTTCTCATCTCATTACAGACACATAAAAGTCTTCTGACAAATTTTACAATATCAAAAAGAGCAAATAGAACAATAATAAATCTAATTGTATTTGAAAATTAAAACATGAAAATAGCATGTCCACAGATCTCCAGGAGCTATCCACGTAAGCATGTATACACAGCTTCCACTATTATAGTATTTGACCTACTTACATTATTACTAGATGCCAATAAAAACTCCAGATACCTTTTGCTAAAATTTTAAGGTGTCCCCTTCCTTGTAATATCATGTCTTTGAAAAAAAAAAAGGAAAGATAAAAAACAACCAGAAAAGAAGCTGCAATTTTTTTAAACAGTTAGCAATTCTTCTACTAAAAACAATCAAGTTAACTGTAGAACATATTCCACACATTCTGTATTGAATTCATACATAAGAATGAATTTCATATAGAAATACGTGGCTGCTCATCTTGGAATCATTGCTTGCAAATTGACATCCCAGCACTGCATCTGTTTTTCTAAACAGTCAGTGTTCTATACTTCCAGTCTGTGTTGAGCCAGGTAGGCTGAACACAAACTCAAATCGAAGAGAAACAGGACATTACGAGAGGGATGGTTGCAGACATCTTCAGGCCAAATGAGTAACTGTTGTCAAAAACACATCATTTCTAAACTCCCTGCTGACATTTCAGGTGCCACAGCTGGAGGTGCGTGACCTGAAAGGACCGAAAAGCCTACAGAGGACTCGGCCCTAATTCAAAAGGCTTTAAGTCTGAGAAGTTAAACGATCACAAAAGGTGAAAGTCAAGAGGATTTTAGCTGGATACAAATCATAAAGTTACCTAGAGCCAACCAGAGCAATGTAGTCCCCAGTTTACACTCCAGTTTTTCACCTATGGAATGAAACTGAACTGTTTTGGAGGATTTTGCTTTCTCAGTGCTGAAGCTGTCTAATTCCCCAGTAAACCCTGAAATGCCAGTCAGCAGGTATAAAATCTGCCACACAAAGCCTCAAGAAGCAACAGTGCCCTCCCTATCAATATCATGAAAGTCAAAAAGATTCCTTACTTTGAACAGTGGATTTATTTTAATGCAGTAGTTCTGGTACATTTGCATTATCCATTACAGAAAGAAATCATTAAATAGGCATTTACACTAGAACTCTCTACTATGGGATCCAAACAACACTCACAGGAACTGGCAGTTTAGATCTACTCAGTTTAATAGAAAGGTTTACATTTAAAATGCACAGCAGGCAGTTGCTTGAGAAGACATAAAAGATCCCTAGCTGCCATGCAGTATCAGATGACGAAACTATAAGCAGAATTTGTTGCCACAGAGAAATGATGGTACTAAGAGGAATTTTTTCATTGTGACAGAACATCTTGGCTCTTGGCAACCTACAAAAATTTGTAATCAAATTAAATTCTCCCTGTCTCACTGCAGAGTACAGTAGTAGAATTTCAAACTGCTTAGTGAACTGCATTTTCCCCCCCAAGTACTCCACGTGTCACTTTAGAAACAATCTGATAAACCTGCCAGCACTGAGTAATTCCCAACCTTGGGAACTGAATGGATGGGGCTATTCATGAAGTAGAATCCTTGTCAGTACAAGAAGCATTATGCTCTTAAAACTTGACAGCAAGTTTATTCCAGAAGGATGCAGCCAGTCGTAAGAAGCAGTATTCCACCTGGGGAACTTCAGAGCAAGACCCTTTACAGAACAACTGCACTTCCCAAGGGCACATCTTTTACACTGATGCTGCTGGGTACTTTTATACTCAGTGTCGAGTTGGAAATTCCTGCTTAGTGCATCGATAAGCAGTACATACTACAAATAATAAACAAGAAGAACATTTTTACTCTACAATCCCACATTTTGTTTAAGTTCCAAAAAGAAATCTTCTTGTGCTTTTGTATTTCATGGGTTTCTACTGCTTAATAAACCTCCACGAATGTCCCAGTTTTGAGGAAAACAGAAGAAGATATTGCTGAAGATAGTTGAAAAGTGTGAAATGACTCTTTCTTACTTTCTCTGTATTACCTCCCTAAACTTTAAATCCTCACTTGAAAGAAAACAAGGCAGTGACATGGGAAGTACTGGGAGGAAGCATGGCACAGCTTTTGTATTCCATTTCCCACCAATCAGCCTCACAGATGACTGGAATTAGAAAAAAAAAAAAGGAAAGAAAACCTCAAGAGAAGGAAGATACTGTGAGGCAGGATACCTTCTTGGTAAAAAGAGCATACTGTTTTAATTCACAGAACATTTAAAACTTCTGGTAGCAAAAGCTCCATCATGTGCAGAGGTAGAGCAGCAGAAAACTAATGATTGATAAGATGGAACATCCTGATGCATTTCTGCTAACCCAGCACAGAAATCACTTTCCCCTGTGATCAAGGCTATAATCCCATTTTAATCCGACTTCACTCTCAGACCACTCATCCATTTAATTTAAGGAGAAAACAAATCCGTATCAAGTAAGCAGATGCACTGACTTTCAGCGGATCTCTAGTCAAAACCAAACTTCCTTACTGGAGACATAACAATCATAGGACTAAAATTGTAGTTATAGATTTAAATTATGATAAAATACTGGAAGCAGGCTGCTTTCTGCCTCTACCAGGCCATTTATAGAACTGAGTACCTGCAACATTCACAGAAAGCAAGATGTTCAGATGAGAAGGAAAATGGAAGAGGTTATTCAACGCATTAATGATTAAAGCATTAATGTCAGCAGTGTGCTTTTCCTGAAAAGCACAATGTAGATTAAGCAGAGGATCAGGAGGGCAATCAGAGCAGTTCAGTAATGAGAGAAATTCCAAAAACATGTAGATCTATTTTTCTAGGGAATCTGAGAATACTAACACTGGCTGTTTATTATGGGTTATCTCCTCCGGCATCAGCTGAAGTCTGGCATGCATCCATAAGGGAAAAATCTAGAATCTCTACATTGCCCAGAGTCTAATAATATTTTTCCCAGTAGATCTTTCATGCCTTCTACACAGTTCCAATACAAGATAGCAACAGTACTTCTCTCACGTTGAAACAATTCCTTCATACTGAGGATTCTTTTAAGGTTTATTTTTTTTATGTCTGAGATATAACAATTCCACTAAAGAATTTCTCAGCAGTCCTGTTGGAATACACTGCCATGGCACCAAATGTAGTGCAGAGCGCTATGTGCTAACCATTCATAACAATGTTACAGCTTGCTTTTTTAAATAAAAATTTCTCTGTGATCTTCTGGGTCTCTTAGTAGTCTGCTCTTCCTACAAAAGCCAGTTAACAGATCAGAGATAGGCCACATGCTCAAAAACAGATTATGCATCTCAGGCTTCATCTTCAAAACAGACTCAGTAAAAGAATACATGCTGTACAGATTTTGTGATTCAAAGTAACTGCTGTTTGAACTACTGAAAATGAGTATGTCTTAAGCAACAATTATGTTTGCTCAGACAGTTTGCTTTGGCTAACATTTTCTACCTTAATATGATGTATGGAAGGCAGGGGCTATAATCCAAAGCTGTGTATGATTTTGAGAGTGCTTGTTACACATTCCTTTTCTGAAATATATTGCTTGGTTGTTTCTTACCTCTGTTCTTCCATTCCCTGATGATTTCAGGCACCGTTTTTAGGGGGTTTTTTAATTATTTTTTATTTTATTTTACAGGCAGTTGTCTGTTGTGAAAACAACGCTGAGCTTGAAGCTTTATTTTGATTCTAACACTGGACTGGTTTTAAGGTGGAACTTATCCAGCTTCTGAGAAGAGCTACATGACACGATTCATGGCAAGGGAGGGAAAGGGACTATGGGCTTTGAAATGCCATGCTCTACCATCCAGAAAAACATCAAAGAATGGCTGCTATGATTTCTTAACTGTACAATGTTGCATATATTACTCAAAATATTTCAGTCTTAGCAAAGGAGAACAGCTGTGGTTTGTTGTTTTTTCATTTGTTGGTTTTACAAAATATTTTTGTTATTAAGGTAGGCAGGAGCTATTAAAAAAGTTTTGCATCTTTTGCCTCCCTCCCCACTAAATGCCACAAACGTTCTTCAACCACAAGGCAAAGCACAGGCTGGGACTTCCAAATGAACCAGGGATTGCATCCTTCTGACAGAGATCATGCAGAAGGTTGAGTGATTGGTTTGTTTTAAATATCAAGAAAAAGGAATAGTAAATTTATACCAAACAAATATTTTTGTTGAAGTCCAAACTATGCATTTCACTTAAGGCTGATTCCAACTTCATTAGAATTCACCTCATAAGGAATTATCTTCCACTAAGATTTCAGGAAATGGTTTCTCTAAAACCAACGTAAGTGCAGAAGAAACAGCACAGTGAGGAAAGTGTCGAGCCTCTGATTTCAGCAAAAATTAACGCTTAAGTTCTTGGAAAAAATCCTCCTTTTTCCCCAAACATTCCCTAAGGTTAGTAGTATAGAGTTTGAAATGCCATTAGCTCTTAACTTCCTGAGAGAAATCCATGTGTGATACAAGAGGGTATGTCAACAATACTGTAGCCACCAACAGGATGCCTTAAAAAGGTGACTGTGGGAAAAGCAGAGGGCAGATGTTTTTGAGTGAAAGAATCTTCACTTTGTCCTGCATGGAATTTTCTACTACATTTTCATCCCCTTGATAAATTATACAAGTCTTATAGAGCAACACAGAGTAATAAAGTCTTCTCTGCATTTGATGCAACCCATTACCTCAAGTGTGACTTCAGTGTGACAGTAATAGTAATCCTATCTAGTGCTAGAAGCTTTATCATCATGATATTTCATATACATATAATCACAATCATCCAATTTGGATCATTCATATATTTCACCTTTAGGGTTTACCTTTTCATTTCTAAAATTACTCCTAGACAAAACTAAAAAAGATTAACTATGTATGTTCCCATTCCTTCCCTATTTTAACAATAAAGGACAGCTTCTTAATGATGCATTCTACAAACTCCATTAGAAAAAAATACAAGCTACAAAATTCAAAAGGAATTTAAAATACATATACATAAAACATTTTTACTTAAGTAGAAAAAAAAAAAAGAAAAGAAATTAACATAGTATGTACCTGCAGAAGTAATCTCTCAAAGGCTAGGAAGTTGTCCCATTTGGAAATCTGAGGGTGTTTCAAAGTCTGGACTACAGCCAGCACAAGCTGTAGAAGACCACAGTGATTCTCCAAAGCTTTGAAATTATTTTTGAAAAGTTGTACATAGGAGCTGAGCTGTTCTGGGGTGACTCTACCTGTGTAAAGCAAAACAAGATATAGTATTTAGTAGTGACAAATACTGACAGCACCACATGTGAACCTAGATTTTTTTTAAATTAAAGTTTATCAGTTACAGACAACAAATATCTTTCTATATTATAGACAAGATCCTAGCTTTGTTGCAGTCACTGGGAGATTTAGGAAGCATGTCAGGATGCTTCATACATAAATTATGGCTTAAGATATGCGATATGGCAGGTATTTAACAATACACAACAGATGTAACACCATTTTCTGTTTTCAAACATATAGGGAGACTCATTTAAACAAGGGCAATGACACTACTTCTAAATGATGGGTAATATTTCTACAATATATCTATTTTTATCAGAAGTCCAAAGAGAATTTGTCAATTTGTCAGTCTTCAAAAAAAAAAAAAATTAAAAAAATTAAAATTAAAGCTTAATTTCACCCTCAAAAAGAAACACCACCTGCATCCTTGCACTGGCCTGTGGACTTCTCCTTAACTGAAGACATAAGGGGAGTCATTCTGGCCACACAAACAATAAACATATAACATTAAAATATCATACAAATTGCCTGATTCATATTTTGTATTAGAAGTGACATCATGCCTGCTCCAAGGAAAAAGGGACATTGATGCTTGTCTGCTAACTTAGGCTATGTGAGGAAAGTCTGTGGTGTCTCATCAGGAATGTTATCACAACCAATCACGTGTGCCTTCAATATGCAAGGAAAAATGGTGTTAAAGCACCATCCTAATTGCAAGTCTGGACTGCAGACCAGTCCTGGACTGCTTCCTGGTTTCTTGTAGCCACTGCCAGTAAAGAGTCATCACTGTCAAACAAAGCAGACCTACAGACCAGAGGCAAGTGAGATGGAGCAAGGAGAATCCATTAACTTAGCAGAACAAGCTTTAGTGCCACAAAAGGCCCTACGCTGAAGTGTTTCATGTCTTACATTAGTCTCATCATTTTATTTGTTATTTTTCCATGAAGGAAAGATCTTGCATGACCAACACTGTGTTTCTTCTCTGCATTTGGTTATATCATCAGTTTATAAAACTTTTCCTCTGCCTCCATCTTTTCTGTATCATACACACTGTGAAAGAAAACGAGTCTACCAGTGCATCAGTGTTGAAAATGCTTTCTCTTAGCTCCAGAAATATCACTGGCAGCCTTTCGAGGAACATTTAGACTGGGTAAAGCTACTAAATAAAACAAAAACACACAGAGTATTTATGTGAATTTTAACGGAGAGCATCAAACCAAAAAGTCAGCAAATTAAGACACAAATCAAGCTGACACCACTCAGTAGGCCTGAAAGCTGACAAAAGGCTTCTACAGTTAGTCTGCATAGGCTAAAACAGCAACCACAGCCATGTGTGTTTTTAGACTAAACATCGGAGCTTTCAGACGTGTTTTATTTCTTGTAAGGCTGTGTCAGGCAGATTTACATGGTGATTTGAGAATGTCAGCCCATGGTGCCTTGCAGCATACCTTTGATAATGACTGCATTATTACCTTTAGCAGTCATGATATATAGTAGCAGATTCAAAAAAATCATAGCTTGCTTCAATTGGGAAAACATGAAGTTTCCTCATATAAAACAGGAAAATGCAGCCTTTTGAGTTTGATTTTATCTTTTTTTTTTTTTTCCTTCAATAAATTTTGTTCTGTATTGTCCCCTCCTGAAAGTGAACCCAGATGCACCACTGGATCAGCACCGTTTTAGAAAAATAATGAAAAACCTTCCCACCCTCAGAGTATCACCAGAAGAAAGTCCAATACAAATGTAAACATAAGTGAAACCCTGACCTTAGTAAGTCATCAACAAAACTTAATGGCATTGAAGAGTCCAACATCTCATCCGTAACATTTAAAATATTCACAGAAGTACTCAGATCCATGGTTTAAGAGCTCCAGCCAATTTCTGCACAAAAATTTCCCTGGACAGTTACATGCCTGTTGCATATAACTATTCCAGTAAGGAGGAGGAGAAAAGGAATTTAGAAAAGTTATTGGTGGTACTCAAGAAATAATGGGGCCTAAATCCTCATCACCTTCCCTGCTGCGTGCTCACAGGGGGAGATTTCAGCACAAGGCCAACAACAAAGTTTAATCTAATCCCAACCCAATCAGTCTCTCATTTATTTTTTAAAGCCCCTCTGCTATTTCAAGTCCTTTTGTCATGCAGCATAGCAGAAAACTCCTATAAATTCAAAAGGAGATGTCAACTACACATTTGTATATCAACTGTTCTTTTGTTTTTCTAAAGAGAATCTGAAGATTCACAGCCAAAAGATGGCAGCTACTGTCAGAAAGAATGACAACAGCATTATCTTGCCTTGCACCATACTCTCCTTCATGCTCTGTCATGGTCACACTCTGCTCCACAGTACTACATCTATGCAGAGTTCAAGTCTCTGTGGGCACAGACGTTTCACTCCTGAAGACTACTTTACACTGGCAAGACAGTTGTTCATTTTTTACCCACTCCTTGTGGGAAGAAAGAGAAGTATGACCTCAACCTTCCCCAGGGATATAGAAGAACTGATAGGCTTCCTTGCACAAACACCAAGAATTCCATACTGTCTAAGAAGTAATCTTTACCATTAGAATAGCATAGGAAATGAAACTGGATGCTACAAGAAGTTGTCTGGAAGTAACAAAAACACAATGGGCGAGGTACCAGGCTCCCTACAGAAGAGCCAGTTCTGTTCAAGAAACACTGAAAATGAGCATGTTGAAGCAGCTTTGTACTTAAGCAATTTGATATACTGTGGATAAAATGATAGTAGCAGCAAGGATAGAATTTAGTTATGACAGTGGGGAAGGAAAGATAAAAGCAACTTAACATGGTAGTGCAAGAGTGTATTACAAAATCAGAGCAGCACAGCAATATGCACAGAACATTGTACAATATTGTTACATTCCTGAAGCAACTGGTGTCCCAATAAAGAAAATGAAATTCCAAAATACAAAGAAAAAACACAGGCAAATAAAAGTGGTCACTCAAACGCTTGCTAGATGTAAAATATATACATATATATATATTTTAATATACTCACTGAGATTGTTCTAGATTTACTTATGAAGATATCATTCAGATAATAGTTGTCTATATTTTGGCTTATATGATTTTAACCGAGTTTTAATTTGAGCTCATTTGGTTTAAATTGAATAAAAGGGAAATCCCATAAAAGTAAGATCAGGCATTGGGAAACACAGGAAAAAAAACTGAGCGTGTTTAGAATGTATAAAGGAAATCAGATAAACCAAACATTTTACATACACAGTCTTTCTTATTTGGATAATAAAGAAAATAAGGATTTGGATTCCTTTGGTGATACACAATGATCAAGACATGAACCAATAAGTAAATTAATTATTCTGCCCTGGTTTTCATGCCACAGTGCAATACACAGTTGGAAAATGACCAGTGATTATGAGGTATTTTCAACAAAGTTGCCATATTAGAACTGAAAAAATACGCAGGTGAACTGAAGCAAGTTCTGAAACAAATTGCACATAGAACAAATGGCCAATGACAAGACTGGTACTAAGTCTACCATATCAGTTGACCTGAAGACAAAAACAGTCATTTATATTTAAGGAATGATGAAAAATAGCTTCCTTACAGGTTTGAAGGCATGAACATATTTAATGGGAGAAATACTAGAGTCTGACTAAAGTAGTAAGAGTTTTTGAGTAGTACGAGTAGCTTGAGTGGAAAGGAAAGACTGAACTTCAAAAGTTAAACAAAAAGTTAACCAGACAAGCCACATACATAGACATGAAGACAACTCCACAGTACGACTTTTTTCCATCTTAAATTAACACTGCAGTCTACGTACCGTAATACAGGCATCACTTCAAGAAAATAATTATTTTTCAAGACAGATTTACCAGTAGGAGTAAATTTCTAAAATTCAGAGTCTCAAAGTGTGGTTTTTTTTTTTAAACATAAAGACTTATGGATGAACAAGGTGTCTAAAGAGCAAAGGTCAAAAATACCAATGCACTCTCCCAAACATACAGTCCTTATTTTTTCATCTAACACTTAGTTAATTATCTCCATAGGGACAAGAAAACAAGTTAAGAGGAAAGTACATTTTGTGACCAATTGAATAAATAAGTGGATGCTTTTCCAAGACTACAGGAATAGCCAAATACACATAGCTTTAAACTTAGTTCAATCTAATGTGAGAGCACAGAGACTTTCATTGGCTGGAGCACTTTGCTAAGGTCCATTTCTCACTTGACAGAACCGTGATGAATAAGAAAATATCTTGGAATCCTCATATTCACAGACTAGCTGAAAAATTCCAGATAAATTGTTTTCCTCATCCATAATCTTAGGAATACAGATCTATCTCCCCAATAGCTTGCCTCTAATCATATCCAATGCCAGATACTTCTGAGGAGAGTAATAAGATCGCAAAATCCATGAAGCAACAGTACTGCCAAGGGAGTTGGATATTTTGCAAGCTAAGTGAGAGCAATTTAGTAGGACAGATGACGCCCCTTAAGTCTCCGTGTTGGTGTAATTTCCAGATGTTATTCTTACTAACTCAACATGTTTTTGTACTTCTTAGGAAGTTTCAGTAACACTCTTTAAGAGTAAGTACCATAAAAACAATTCAATCTTAGTTTTTGGTTAGTTATTTTCAAAAGTCACCCAGTCCTTAAATTGTTAATAAAGAAAAGGGGGGATATTGTGTGGCTGACTTCTCCAGAGTAAAGCTCTGTACCCAGAGAGCACTAAACCTTGCAGTAGACCGAAAGCAGATGTGACAGGCTTATTTCTAGCAGCATATGCTCATCTCCCAAGAATACAAACCAACTTGCTCTGGGTTTGATGGTCACCTGAAAGCCTCCTTCCCTCCTCAGTTACAGGAGCATAGCATCCAACACAAAGGTTACAGGTATGAGTATAAACACTACGGTGATCTCAAGATAAGTCCGTCAGTCCAGAATTGACAGCGGCAGTACTCTGCTTCCTGCTTCCATCAGGACTGTGATGCTTAATAGCAGCTATGGCTTGCTTTCCTTCCTCACTGGTCACTACTGATTCCTCTTCTTCCTCCCATCTTAGCAATAGCTGCAGTGCACAAACATTTGAGCTCAACCATTCTTCCCTCTCTGTTGCAGGCTTTCCAGTGCCTGCAACGTTCCTATGCCTTCCAAGTTACTACAGACGGACAGATTTTCAGAGAAGCAGAGCCTCTCATCTGTCACACCTCTGAAGGCATGTACAGCAGTGGCTGTTAAAAGCATAGAAAGGTGAATTCTCGGATGAGGGAGAAATGTTCAGCACTGCCAGCCAGGCAAGCAAAGCGATTGTCCTGCTCTAGTACAGCCTCACCTCGAGTACCATGTTCTTTTTTGGGCGCCACAGTGTAGAAAAGACGTAAAGCTATTAGCTATCCAAAGGAGAGCTACAAAGACTGTGAAGGGTCTATAGGGCAAGGCATATGCAGAGCAGCAGAATTCCCTTGGTTTGCTAAGCCCAGAAAAGATCAGACTGAAAGGAGGCCTCATAGCCACCTACAGCTCCTCATAGAGAGGAGCAGAAGGGCAGCTCTGCTCTCTGCTCTCTGGTGACAGCAACAAGGCCCAAGGAAATGGCATAGAGCCATGTCATGGGAGGATCAGGCTGGATGTTAGGAAAAGGTTCTCCAACAGCGTGCAATGGGCATGGAACAGGCTCTCCAGGCTAGTGGTCATGGTCCCAAGTGCTAGAGTTCAGGATGCATTTGGACAAGCTCCTGTGTGGAGCTGGGAGCTGGACTCCATGATCCTTGAAGGCATCTTCCAACTCAGTATATACTATGATTCTATGATCCTAAGCTGCAGCATGGATAAACGAGGCCAGAGTGCATGGGAATATGAGGTGAGAGTGTCTGGTTCAAGAATGAAGGATCTAATATTTTTTTATACCACTAAGCTGAAGGACAGACGGAACTAGAAAGCCTCTTCCTTCCACACATGCATACACAGTACTGTGGCACCTGTTGCCAACACTGTTACCACTGACAAAAAACAAAGACAAAAAAACCCACAACAGTAAAACAGAAACCATGCCCAAATATTAGATCTGTTACTACTCTCAAAATTATTTTATGTGCCATAAAACAAAGAAATCTGTTAGGTGGGAGAAATGTAACAAAAGCACTCTAATATAAAAATATTTTTCAGTTCTAAGCATTTAAATGCAGATACCTAAGTATGGCCCACAGTTAGAATTTAACATTTATACATTGTCTATAATTTTATGTACCCCAGTATATTCAGAAGGCTTTGACAAACATGACCGATAACTTAGGTGTTTTAACATGGATTAGAAATTTTGCTTTTCAGTCATTCAGAGCTTTGTTTTTAAACTCATATCAGCTTAAGTTCATTATTCTCCTCTTCCCCCCCCCCCACTTTTTTTTTTAATGCACTCTACCACTCATTTTCTTCTTTTTACTATTAGATCAGCATCAACAAAAAGTAACAACCACTGTTGACAGTGGACAGAGAGATATTTCCTACTTGCTCTCTCAAAAGTCAAAACAAATCACAGAATCACAGAATCACAGAATCACAGAATCACAGAATCACAGAATCACAGAATCACAGAATCACAGAATCACAGAATCACAGAATCACAGAATCACAGAATCACAGAATCACAGAATCACAGAATCACAGAATCACAGAATCACAGAATCACAGAATCACAGAATCACAGAATCACAGAATCACAGAATCACAGAATCACAGAATCACAGAATCACAGAATCACAGAATCACAGAATCACAGAATCACAGAATCACAGAATCACAGAATCACAGAATCACAGAATCACAGAATCACAGAATCACAGAATCACAGAATCACAGAATCACAGAATCACAGAATCACAGAATCACAGAATCACAGAATCACAGAATCACAGAATCACAGAATCACAGAATCACAGAATCACAGAATCACAGAATCACAGAATCACAGAATCACAGAATCACAGAATCACAGAATCACAGAATCACAGAATCACAGAATCACAGAATCACAGAATCACAGAATCACAGAATCACAGAATCACAGAATCACAGAATCACAGAATCACAGAATCACAGAATCACAGAATCACAGAATCACAGAATCACAGAATCACAGAATCACAGAATCACAGAATCACAGAATCACCTGGGTTGGAAGGGATCTCAAGGATCATGTAGTTCCAACCCCCCTGCCTAGCAGGGCCACCAAACATACACATTCAGATCAGGTTGCCCAGGACCCCGTCCAACCTGGCCTTGAACACGTCCAAGGACGGGGCATCCACAACCTCCCTGGGCAGCCCGTTCCAGGGCCTAACTACTCTCCTTGTGAAGAACTTCCCCCTAACATCCAACCTAAATCTTTCCTCCTTCAACTTGGATCCATAATTTCAGAACTGTTTGAGTAAATAGGTGATGTCTGTCAGAATTAAGCATCTTATAGTAGCTATCTATATTAACTGAGTGCTATGTTGATAGTGGGAAGAACTGCCATTCCAGAGTTACTCAAATCTACTTCATCTTGACTAAATATGTATCATGATCACAAAAGTTGCTTTACTCTTCACCTCTTTTACCACATCAATAAACACGGAACACTAGACCACATCCCAACCAAAGAGTCACCAGCTCTGAGAAACAGTAACCCTTCAAAATATCATAAAGAAACTTTAAATCTGCAAATTTGGTTGCATCATCTCCCAGATGCCCTAAACCTCTCAAAAAAAAAAACAAAAAGAACTGACTTATTTGTCTTAAAATAATATGCCCAAAGGATTCCAGGTGGCTTGTACATGTCCTCATTTAGCACTAAGACATATGTTTTCAGACACTGAATACTTCATTGTGTTCTTGGCTTGTCGTCTCAGACAAAGGGAGGTTGTTGTTAATTGGTAGATTATTTCTCTGATGATCTCTGGAAGACATCCATAGCTAAGAATACTCCAACAATCACTTTGGGTGGGAGGCAAATAAAAATAAATGGAAAACATGATGATGTATGAGTACGTACATATGTAAGTCACTATGTCTTTGTGCAACTAATTCTCCTTTGCAAGACTGAATCAAACTTATACAATTATGATGGAAAAACAGCACCGGGCAAGCCACCCAGTTTTACTGTATTGCCATGTTCCACTTAAAGTGCAACACTCAATGGTATATCCAAGCACACTAGCATATAATATATATTCTATTTAAATTCTTTGTCATGCTGTTCTCTGTGATAGTTTGCTCCTTTAGTCCTACACCACTTCCAGCTACCTCAAATTTGTTCTCTTTCTTTCCTTTTGACTAGTCAGCGCTTTTCTTAACGTTAATTCTAAAGTCCTGTCTGTCATCTTGTAGGATGCACAAAACATAGCACTTAGTACAGAATCCACAATTGCCACAGAGATTCAGCAAAACCTTGGTGCCACATGGCTTTGTTGCATGCCAAGGACATTGCAACTGGTGTTTTCCCACCCCAAATCCAGGAACTCTCTTGCTTGGCTAAAATAGTCATTATGGTTGACTAAAAAAAAAGAAAAAGAACTGAATAAATCTTAGCAGAGAACAGAAGACAGCAATTTAACTGCTCCTTTCAGGGAGCTGCATCACTATTCAGTAATTTACAAATGCTTTACCTTTATGTATGTGTGTATATATGTATATACATATATGTACAAATATAATCAGCTTGTTTCTACATAGCAGGATCTAACTGTACACTGACTACTAACAGACAGTCAAAAACTTAAAGAAGCATTTCAGCTTTTCCTGAGCAATTTGGTTTATTCGATGCAAAAGTTGTTTATTTAGACAAATGTTAGAAACACTGCTCAATACAGATTCCAGACAATTAAGTACTGTAACTTACATCATCTCCCAAAACAATACCAGTTACCAATTTCAGTAAACAAAAACCAAAACATCAGTAAGCCATTTTATCTATTCAAAAGCTGACTAATTCTTGTGACTTGCCTCAACACCTATTTCTTATTCAGAGACCTATAATTCACAGCTTATGCAAATAAAATTAAATTATTATTTTCCCAACATTTTTCCCATTGTATTTTAAAACAATTAAATATTAATTAGATCAATGGACTATCTACATCACTCTCAATGGCAATTATTTGATCTGACTCTAATATTTCAAAACGTGTATTAAAAATAATCTTAAGCAATCATGTGATGAGTCCTGGCCTGGATGCTCTTAAAAACAGCCATTTAAAAATCTTTGACAAGGCTTTTATGGCACGGCTGTATCATGAGCAATGTTTCATTTCTGTGACAACCCATGAAGCATGCCCTCTACTGAACTGGACACGTCTGCAAGTAAATGATATTTAAATTTATAAGCTCTTTAATACAACAAAGTAATTTCCTTTTCACTTAAGAATATATATATTGTAAATGAACATTGTTATTGATTTTTTTATGTTAAAGTCTTGTTTCAAAACTTCAAAAGAGTTTATCTGTACATTAAAGTTTCCTTCTGCTGAAAGAAAGACCAGACTGAAGTAGCTTTAAGCAACACTTGTATTAAGACAAAAAGGTTTCACAAACTTGATACGTGATTGGCAGTATTACTTTAGCAAAGAACATAAACAGTGAAATGATATATTTGCAAGAGCAACACATTTCTGTTTTCTTCTAAATTTTTAAGAATTATCTTCAAATTTAATCACAATCAGACATAGAAGGAGACCTGGCCACAAGTTAAATGTAAGTGTTTGAGTTTATTGTCTATAACAAAAAAGAAAATGAAACAAAACAAACCAAAAAGAGACTTTATTCAAAAATTCCAGACACATAGAAAGAATACTGTGACCACAATCCCCACATATATATTAAAAAAATACTAATGCCAATGTCAGCCAAATAGTTCTGCATCCATGTCCAAGTGTAATTTAATCAAAGATAACATACTACCAAAATATTTCTGCTCCACACCACTGCACAGGGTTTTGTGCTTCACTTCCATCTACTGACTGCAGATGGCTCACTTCGTGGGCTTGAATCATTTACCCATCTTACACCACTGCATTTGTACAGTTTCAATGGAAAGAAACAAAAAGGCCTTTATTCTAATAACAAGCTCTCATGTAATAGCACACAGCACCTTGTTTCTGTTGCTATACCAGTGTTTCAACTTTCAGTCTCCATGCCAGTAAAGAAACACAATAAAAGAATTCAGGCTTGACCAAAGTTTACTGGGTTCTTTCCAAACAGAAGAGCAAAGGTGTTTCTAAAACAACAGAACATCTGCAGCAAACTTTTTATTATTGCCAAAGACTACGCTAACAGCAAAGCTTTCAAGAGGAGATTCACAGATGATCCCGTTCAGAAGACAATTAAGATATGCATTGCACTTATGATGATGGGAACTGGAAGTAGAGGAGTGGAAAGAACAACAGTATTTCTGCTGTACTGCTAATCAGGCTGCTGCTCAGAGCAGAACTTCTTGCAGACCCTTAATTTAAGAGCCAAGTATAAGCAATCCCTTTACTGTCTCACTTGAATCACTGTAAATCTCACCAGGATGCCATTACAACGATCTGAAATTTCTTCCAAAGAGCTTTACAAAAACAAACTTAATTCTTCCAATAAAATAAAATGTCACTGTTTTCATTACACCAAAGTATTTTAATATATCTTTCTTTAAGCAAACTTCTAGCAAAGGACAGCTCCACCTACTGTTTATATGTAAACACACTGTCAAAACAGGGAACTATGGATAGCTGAAAGGGTTAGGGCTGCTTCTAAGACTTAGATTTATCAAAAACATGCCCATCAGTACTGACAGCATTAGTAAACTCCAAAGGAAACTGCATCTTTAAATATCATGGTATGTACTTCTTAAGTGATCTGCATGTAGCATAATAGTTTTTATGGTGGTTGAAATTCTGAACAGTGCTTTGCCTGTCTTCTCCAGGTCTGACCTCAGAAAACAAAATACACCACGTAGATAGAGAGATCAGGTTTTGTTCCCCATGAAAACAGCAGAGTAGCTTCATGGATATGATCACTTTTTTCTTTGTATTTCTCTGTGATTCCATTTTCCAATACTTCTTTGAAGGAAAAAAGGTTTTTACTGCCAGTGAACAGTTCTGAACAGCTTACTCATCGATGTCATTCATTAAATTTTGTAATGGTGATGCAGTTCCTTCACTCACAAACTGAAATGACACAAAACTCTTGCTTTTCTTATATATAAATAAAAGGGAAAATAAAACACAGGCAATTCTGTCTTGAATGTCATACAAGAACACTTAAATGCCCACCTGAAAACTTAAGACTGTTTCAGCATAAGAAAAATTGCAGTTTGTTTATAAATGCCACAGAGATAGTATTACATTTGAATCTGCTCCAAGAGTCCATCCACAGACTTTTCCACAAAATGTTGCCAACTCTGCATTTCCTATCTTCAGCCAACTTTTTTCTGCATTAAACTATTTTGAAATAGTTGACAGGACTTCCAGACTTTGCCCACCACTGCTTTGGTAGATACAACTAATATAAGGAACATGTAAATCAAGAGCACCTGAAACCAGCAGTTCAATCTGCTTGATTAAAAAAAAAAAAATACAGTCAGAATTGTTGATTTCCTTCCTCAGAACTTATCTATCCATCTCTGCTGCCTTTAAAGGAATTCAGGAGAGTTCTCCATAGCCTAGAAGAGATATCTGTGGGAGATGGGAGAAAATGATGTGCCCTCTTCAACAGTGGGTCTCTTCAAGAAAGCAAATGCTTAAACTGCGGATCCTCCCCCAATTGGTAAATCTCCTGCCACATGCAGCAAAGCATAGAAAGAGCAAATCAGAACCATACATCCATTATTTGCAGGAAAAGCATGGCAAGCACAGGCCATCAAAACCCAGAAAGCAATAGAATTTAATTTGCTCCAAAAAATACTGAAACAGTATAGGATTGGGTTTCTCATTGCTGCAAAGGACTCCTGCTCTGCCAGCATCACACATGATACAGCTTTCAGCCAGGTGGCCACTGCAGGAGGGCTCAGCTACACCAAATGGAACTTAAAGCTTTGTTTTCAAATGTAATTCACTCCTTATTTCCAGGGGAAAGCCAGAAAAAAAAAAGAAAAAAGAAAAAAAAACAGCAGCAAGGAAAACACTCTGATACAACTGGTCTTAGTAAAGAGAGTAAGAAGGAATTCTTATTCTAGAAAACGTATTTGTGACACTTAATATTAGGGCCATACAAGACTCAGAAAATACTCCAAGTATTGGGAAAACCAGTGTGCAATAAGGTTATGCAAAGCCTGAGGTAGACTCAAAATAACTCAAGTAAAAGCAGAGTAGGAACACTGAAAACATTTCCCCTCTTTTCAGCCAGCGCTGCCTCCTAACACAGTCACAGCGGAAGCAAGCAGCCTTTCAATTAAAAACAACAACCAGAACGAGAGCAGTCCACAGAACAGTCTTTCTTCTCAGCAAAAGAATTCACTGATAGTCAACTTCATTTCCAACTTTTCTGACAGATTTAAGATGTTCTGTTGCATGACAGATGAGTAATGAACATTAATGATGTAGATCTGCTCTAATACATCATTCTTTAACATGTGTCACCAGACAAAGTGACATCTTGATGTGAATTTCAGTTAAAAAAATTAACTATGTTAGAATGAATTATGACTCCAACATAAAATAAGCAATTCACAAAGCAAAATTTCTATAGTGATTACTAAGTTACTAATTACTAATATTAATAATACTAATACTTTAACCTATATTGCATCCTCCAAACAAAAGTAAGTCTTAAAAATGATAGCATCATAAGTTTGTTTCGTCACCACCCATGAGATGTTTTTACATAGCACTACATAGAGTCAGCTTACATCAGACATTTAGGCTGCCACTAGATGAGTACCAGTTACCATGATTAAGAACCACGGTTATTGCAGCCATGAATGGATACCATACGAAGAGGCCACGTGGAAAGGGTGGCTGATGTAGTCATCCACACAGAGAGTTGAAGGTGGTTGACAGATCATTACGTCACAGAGATTGGAAGCAATTACTTTTCTTAAAAGGTTGAATTCCAACAACAGTTTTTTTTTTTCCAGAGATATATGAAATGTAAAGACATTTAATGCTACTACAGTGAACATTATCAGAGAAAGTTTAAAGATAATTTTATCATTTACCGTGCTCCCCTCCTTTAGGTTAATTTGCAATAACACTCTCAGAGCTGCTCCTTTTCCATTTTTTCCATTTCTTTAGAACAGTTTACAGAATTACTGATTACACATCTAGCATTTCTGATTAATAATCTAATAAATGTATGCTCTAGGTATTTGCAATATATGAAATGTTATAGCTGTTAAGAGTTCACAAGTTGGCTGTACATCTAATTTCTCCACAGTATCTTGGCAGTAGACACTGGAGTCTGAGATAAATGCCTATTACTCTTATTCCATAAGAAAAAAAAAAAAATAAGGTATAGAGCCATATCATTGTTTTAATAAGCCTAACTTTACAGTAGTTCTTGCATTTCCCTAAGTATAGCATTAATTAGAATAATACACTAAAAAAATATTGAAAGTAATTATTGATATTCTATATTTCTCATATTTTGAAGAATTCAGCTGTATCAGGTTTAAAGAGTGCCCAGACAAGGTTTTCAGCTTAAACTCTCTTGATCCAGGCAGCCTCATTTCACATAAGCCTCACCACCTAGATAACATAATTATACACAGGATCTGTACAAATTTCATTAGGCCAGTAGCTACATAAACCTTCTGCTTGCCAAGGATGGGTATCCTGCTGACTTCTTAAGAATACCCAAATTCTCATTCCTTACAGAACAAAGACAAGCAACAATGCCAAACAACTGCACGCCTTTAAAATCCTTCATAGAACTCCAATGCTTCACAACTGTTTTCAATCTTATTATTGTCACCGCATTTAAAACGTGACACCTGAGCTCTAGCAAACATTTTCTTCTCATTTCTGTATGAGGAAGATTCTGTAGTATCACAGTGCACACCTCAAATCGGAGGGTGGACATAGGCTTTTCCCAAGAGGGTTAAATGGAAGAAGAGCAGCTGTCACCTTCTATGTTACTACTGTGCAGAGAAGGGTATGCCATGCTACTCACCCATGCTCATTTTAATGGGTAAATTTTCTCTGCTTGCTGCCTCCACCAGGTGTCTCCTGGTCTCCATCACAGCTTCCTTCTGTTTGAGGTTCATGAAGGACTCCCAGAGAGCCTTGGCAGCTGGACTGCTATTAGAAAAATGACAGGGTTATGCTAAACACTGCTGGAATAATGGAATAAGCTTAAGATAACATTTATATTTTAAGATGGGTGCTTCTATTTAGCAACTCTTCTGAGGTGGGCAGGGCACAAGCAAAAGTAATGCAATATAAAAGCTTGTTTTTATTTAGCAAAACAGTCACTACAGTTTTACAATAAAACATCTAGAATTTCTTGCTACCAATTTTAAGGTGTAAGAGTCCACACATAATAAACCAAAATAAGCATGTTAGCTCCTGTGTAAGTACTACTGTTCAACCAGGGGAATATAAAAAACAGTCCAAAGTTCTTCAGTTATCAAAAAGCTATGCAAAGTACAGTCTACAGACAGGCTGTGACTTTCCTGCAAGAGTGTAAAGCTCCAAAGCAATACTTCCAGTGCTGGAGGCTGCTGGTGTGATTTGATGAGCTACCACCACACTGGGTTTCATGGATTCTCCTTACATATATTGAATAATCCACAGGAGAATGTAACTGTTGTTACAGTTTCTGTATTTACAGATTTCCTTTTTATTGCTGCTGTTGCTGATCTTAAGACAGATGCACATCAATTTGTGTGGCTCATCTGCACTCATTACTCTGTCAGTGTTCTGTTTCATCCAAGACACTGCATTTCTTGTTTTTGTGAATGAATTCAGTGTTTCCTCTGGAAGGGGGAGGAGAAGGGAGGAAAAACCCTCGCCTGCAGCTAAAGTTAATTGGGATTAACTGTGTTGAATTTTTTTCCCCTTAGGAAAACCTCCCTTGTTTTCACCCCAGGAGACATTTAACTCCTGAATATGTTTTTTATGTAATTCATAACATGCTTATAAACATGCCAAAACAGGATCTGTTTCACAGAACCCCCTGCCCCCAACTCATTTGCTACCTGTTAAAGAGAAGCTGTACGCATGCTGCATTGCAATGGCATGGCTGTAATGCACAGTTATGTTTAGCAATGTGTGTAATAGCAATCACACAAAACCTTTAAAAAGTGAATTTAGTAAAGCAGGAAAGCACCCTGCGTAGCAGAGTCCTGAAAAAAGCAGACCAGGGGATCAGATGACATAACCTAGTGTTACATTTCTTCAATACAGTCTCTTTAAAGTAATGGATCCTTGGGTATGCTGTTTTTACAGACTCTATATACGCAGTTATCCTGACTCAGTCCTACTCACCCAGCATCACTGCTATCTCAGCCTGCTGACCCTGTTCACATTGCACCTACAGGGCATGCCTCACTGTCATTTACAAGCATGCCTGAAGTTTAGATTGCAAGAGGCCACCTCTTTGCTCGTTAACTAATCCCCTCCTGATCACGCAGTTCCAAATCCAGAGATTACACAGATCAAGAATCAGGTCTAAAACAGCAGGAATCTCATTTTTAAAATACTTTTGTTCCCATTTGAGAAAAATATTTTCTGTTCTCCAACCTTTTAGCCCATTCTCCTTTACTAATTCTCTTCATCACCATAAATACAAGTGGAGTCTCACATAAGCACATGGGCTGACTTTTAAAACAAACAACAGAAACTGAAACAAAAGTGTCCCAGATTTTGCACAAGTTTTTAGTGTCTCATTTTTTCCTCACTCATATACTTCATAGAAACATTTAGCAAATGTTGAAGTATGATCAGCTCAGCACAAGGAGCATCTATACGCTTCAGTAAGCCAGAAACACAACATTGTGAGGATGCACGACTTCTCTGCCTGTCCTTGCCTGCTGCTCTCCCTTCCTTGCCAGGGGCTGGTGAGCTCCATCTATTTAGACTACAAGGGCTTTAAGAGAAGTGTGCACATCCATGTATAGTCCCTACTACAAGACCCTCTTTTGGCTGGTCCATGCACTACTTCTATAAACAATAATAAAAATCAAAATATTGTAAGTTATAAGAACAACTCATGCTGAGGCACGAAAAATTCTGGGGGAAGCAGGTTTGCTTTTTGTTTAGTAAGCTTTTATAGATTCTAGATTTTTCTAGTCCAACTCCCATACAATGAGCAGGGACACCTACAGCTAGATGAGGCTGCTCAGAGCCCTGTCCAGCTTGACCTTGAGTGACTCCAGGAACAGGGCATCCACAGCCTTTCTGGGAAACCTGTGCCAGTGCCTGACCACCCTAGTGGTCAAAATCTTCCTTCTATCTAATCTAAATCTCCTCTCTGTCAGTTTGAAACCATTTCCCCTTGTCCTGTCACAACAGATCCCGTTCAAGAGTCTGTCCCCTTCTTTCTTACAGCCCACCTTTAGACACTGAAAGGCTGCTATGATGTCTCCCAGAGAGTTCTGTCCTCTAGGCTGAACAGCCCCAGCTCTCTCAGCCGGTGCTCATACGGAAAGCACTCCAACATAGAATTATAGAATAGAATCATAGAATCATTTGGGTTGGAGAAGACCCCAAGGATCATCAAGTTCCAAATCCCCTGCCACCAATCTACAGATTTGGTACTAGACCAAGTTGCCTAGGGCCCCATTCAACTTGGTCTTGAACACTCCCAAGGGAGGTGTTCATCCCTTGGATCATTTTGGTGGCCCTCCTCTAGATGTGCTCCAACAGGTCCGTGTATCTTCTGTACTGAGGACTCCACATCTGGTTGTGGTACTGCAGATGAGGTCTCACCAGTGCAAAGTACAGAGGTAGGATCATCTCCCTTACCCAGCTGGCCACACTATTTTTGATGCAGTCCAGGATATGGTTGGCTTTCTGAGCTACGAAGGCACATTGCTGATTCACATGCAGTTTGTCATCTACCAGTACCCCCCCCTTTTTTTTTTAGCAGGGCTGTTCTTTATCCTTACATCCCACAGCTTGTACTGATAGTGGGGGGTGTCACAATCCAGGTGCAAAGCCTTGTGCTTGGATTTGTTGAACCTCATGAGGTTCTCCTGGCCCTACTGCTCAAGTCTGTCTAGGTCTCGCTGGATGGCCCATCCCTCAGGTACGTCAACTACACCACACAGTTTGGTGTCATCCACAAGCGCTGAGGTCACACATGATCCCACAATTCCTCTTCCTCTAACCCCAGAGTTTTTCCTTTAGAGCCAAAGATCTAGGTTTACATGATCCCTGAGGGTTGCTTTTCCACACGATAAAAAGCCAAGTTGTTGTATAGTCTAAAAGCAGATGAGGCTCAACCATGCTCATGTATGCTTGGATCTCTGTGTAATTCATCCAGTTTGATGACATTTTTCTTCCTACTGCTTTGGAGAATATCTTGCAGTTTAGGTATACTATGTAGTATAATACATAATTAGCACAAGATATTTATATATAATGTATATTCTCTGCTATACATATGTAATGTTCTACACCAATTTGAAATCTAAATGGAAAGCTAAGTAAAAATCTGAAGAGAAAGTAGACCAAGCCCATTTGAAGTCTGGCTCCTTCAAAATAAATATATAAATATTTTATACATATATATTTTAATATAAACAGTGAATATATATATAATATCTATATCATATATATATTCACTTTCTATGTCTAAAAAGTACACCACAAGTCTTTCAGAATAGCAAATTCCATTGATAAAAATTTCACATTTTGAAAAATAATTCCATCACCAACTGAAGAATTCACCTTGTGCCTGCACCTAGAATTGTCAAAGTACTGTTTTTTGTCATCAACCATACAATAAGCAGCAGTTTTTCCATAAGCAAAGAAGCTATTTGTGTACACAGTTGCCTTAGAGTAGTGAAAACTAGAAGAATACAGAAGCACTTCTCATTAGACAACTCCATCCATGGTACATAGCTTAAGGAGCCTCTGCCTCAAAGCTCCTCAGGATTTTGAGACATGCCTGTAGGCTGATAGAGGCTCTATTAGTAGCGTGGCATAAAGATGGAACGCTGATTTTCCCGTGATACTTCAGTGGTGTAACAAATATTAGAAAACACTATGGCATACAGTAAATGTCAACTAGAGTTTGCTGGTCTAAATGCAATTTTTATATAACACTTGTTAAATAGTGACTCATGGGAACGGCCCAGTGAAGTTCAAAACAGACAAAGGAATGAGTGGAGAAAAAGGTATATTCCTTGAGTCAAAAATGCCTGACTTCAAAATGAAACTGCTAGAACACGGATTGTTTATTCACACAAGATCCACTTAAAAGCAGCTGCATTTTTGTAAGGAACAAACCTGAATCAGCACTGATGCTCTTAAAAAAAAAAAAAAAAAAATATCAGTTTTATGTCTGCTACTGAGAACACTTTTTCCAGTTCCTCTCTCTTACACTTTCACAGAAAAACCTTTGCTTGCCCATTCTTTAATTTCATTAGCAACAAGAAATGAATGACTGCTGAGAATGGGTTACAAGCACACAGTAAAGAGTTCTGGGACTACTGCTTGCTTGGTCTGAGGAGTAACCAAAGAATTTTCCTCGGAAACAACATTATCTTATCTTCCCCTTCCGGTGAGACATTTGTTGGTTACTGCTTTTCAGTTCTTGTCATACTATCCTTCCTCTCCTCTTTTTCCCCATCTGCAGTTCCTGTGCTTAAGCCCAAATCCAAAAACATTGATGCTGTAATCAGTGATTTCTATGGGATCCAGTACCCCAGTTCAAATTCCTCTTTCCCACTGCATTCCTTTACTTCCCAGGCATTGCTATTTATTGTTTTTATGTGTTATCTAGTGAACCATTGCACTCAGGAAGTAGTTTTTTGAAATTATGTTGATTTATATATATCTACGTATATGTATGTATGTATTACACATTACAAAACCTTTGTCTGAATCATACTGCCTTGCTTGAGAAAAAAATTACATTTACACTACAATACAATCAGGAACTCTAAATCACACTACAAAATATCTTCACAACAAAAGGTAAGTATGACAATAAACACTTACGTGAATCTCTACTATAAAATGTTTTGCAAACCTGACAATGAAAACTCAAACTTTGGGGCCTCAGCTATTAATCAGTTTCACTAATAAATTCTCAGTTTCACTCAAAGAGTTTGATACCCTATTTTTTCTACCACCACCACTGTCATAATAACTTCACCAATCAGCCATCTCAGCAAGCAGAATACAGTAAGAACAGGTATGGTAGACATTTTGTGGTGAAACTGAAAATTTATTAAACAAAAACATGATATTTTTATCCAGAGATAAGGCTGTATTCTCTCAAAATCCCTGTAAGACCTAACTAAACTATTTGATATGCAGAGAGCAAAGTTTTTGACAGACATCTGATAATTTCTACCTTCCCCTCACATATAAACATTACAGTTTTAATGAGCCACTTATTGTACTAAACTTAATTAAAATTCAACTTCAAATAATATCTGTCTCTTTCAGCCACCACCAAAAAAGGGTTACGAGAGAGAAAAAACCAGACATCTAGAAGATACAACTTTCCTACTTCTGGTATGCCAGTTTTCAAAGCCTAATCCCTGAACTTGCTTGGTCTAGCCATTTACAGGTTGGCAATCAAATGCCTATTCCTGTATCTGTTAAGATAACTTTGATTTACTCTTTTGAACTGGTGCATGGGTAGTACTGTCAAGGTTTGAAAGACATAACATCTGTTCTTGTACGCAAGCTTATTCTCAAAGCTACTCAGCTATTCATCTTGAACACATTTGGAGAGAACAGAGGGTGGCACTGGGATGTACTATCAATAAGATGGAAGAAGTAGTCTGGAAATTGGTAAAACCAAGTACTGGTCAGTGGAGAACAAATTCTCACATAGAAGATGCAAATCTAAAAGCAAGGACGGAATGCACAAGACACAACCCGAGGGTGCCCCATGCACACCACAATTGTAAATTTGGCTGAATTGGTATTTTGCTTGCTTCACGCCACTTGTACAGAAAGATAAAGTACACTAGTACAGAAAGATCAATAAGTTAATAAAACATGGTCCTCACAGTCACTAAAGTAAGAGCAGGTCAAGAAGCATTAAGACCATAGGAGAAAATAGGCCCACTAATTAACAGAGCATTCTGCATTTACAGTTTTGTTTTCAGATCTGCCACTAGGACAGTCAGTATTAATAAAATTCATTTGGTAACATTTCTTCAATCAGCATATATATTTAACCAAGTAAAAAGAAGTTAAACATTCTTGTCCAAACAAACGGGGTTATTTCTGCACCTGGAGACAGGATTTCAAAGAGTAACTTGCTGATGCAAGAGAATATGACAAAAAATAATATTAAGTGAGCTTCAAAAATTAACTAGTAAGCATTTCAGCATAGCAAAGTAGTTATGTTTTCATTTTTATAGTTTAAAAAAAAATAAAAATCAAGGATAATTGCAATAGTATCACCAAGGGACAGACTCTGTGGTTATCGTATCAGCAAAACTTTCATTCTATACCTACATAGCTTTACAACTCAGCTATCTTTGTGTATTTTCACACGAAGAAACAAGGAGGAAAAAGGTCAGTAAAGATTAAATTAGAGCTTCATTAATACCACAAAGCCGCCCCAAACCAAAATGCTGCTGAAAGAAGTGCTCTGCCAACATATCTCTTACAATAACTCACATTAGATTTAAGGAGACATAATGCCCACACTCAGTGTGCAGTGCATCAACAGCCACCACCACAGTTGTGCGGAAGGCAAAGAGCAACCCAGCTGTTGGCAATGTGTCCTTCAAATTCTGATAAAGCGAAGAATGAGAGTAATAAGACACAGTTTGGCCATGAGTCTGGAGCAAGGGACCAGTCCTCAGAAGACACCATCTCTTCTCAATTCCTCTGCTGCTTCCAATAGCCATGCCAAGACCCCTCTGAACATGCTGCACATTCCTAAGTGTGCAAGCCAGCAGGACAGCACAAGGAGGCACAGCCGAGTCTCAGCTGAGTCATGCCCCAGGCCCCACTCACAGCTCCAGCCCTGAACAGTCCCTGTGCTGTGGGTAGGTGCCATGGGCTGTGGGTGCTGAGCTGACACAGGCACGTTAAGGGCAAGAAGGAGCTCTTCCTCTCTGTTTTGGAAGCGATCAACCAGATCTAATATAACTTACCTACAGTATTCCATATAGAAACAGCTGTAGGTATGTTCAGGACTCAAGTCCGTAGCATTACTCCGTATTTATGCACACCCAGAATATATACACTTGATTTTCTAAACAATACCTGTTCAGTGTAACATGCAGCAATTCCAGATCAAGGTAAATTATACATGCTGAGTTTGTCACACCAGAATGGATCAATACTTCATATTTCTAAGAGTACTCCTAGATGAAAAGTTGTTGAAGTTTCAAAACTGCTCTTAACATCAGATTGTAGTTCTGCTATTGAAGATCCATCTATTTTGCAAAACTGCTCAGCATCTCCAGACAGCTTAAGCTTGAGCTATTTTCCAATGCACCAAAAAAAATAAGAAAAAGGGAAAAGTAATGTAATCTTTGTATTGTGCTTGCAGAAAACTGCAGAAGGATCACTGGAAATTACCACCCTCACGACAAATGAGTAATTACATTGCTACATGGCAACATGCAGGAAACTGCTTTTAAAGTCAAGCTCTTCAGAGCCATTCAGCTTAGAATATTATGCTCAAATCTTCCCTTAGAAGTTTGTTAAAATACCTTCTGTACATGATTTTTGTGCTTAGAACTTGAAAATGATACTAAGAAAATGTCTGCTGGCCAACATTTAAAAGCTTAAATGTGTACCTGAATAATTTAAAGATTATTTCCCAGTTTCACTTTGAGCCCGCAAACCACTTGGTGGGTGTAATCTGCTGTAGACTCAACTGTGGATGTGTACTTTGGCATCAACTCAAAACTAAGAAGTTATTGTTTGATTTATATGCCAAGAGCCTCTTAGATAAAGGGCTAATGGTAGGCTGATAACTTCAGCCTTTGCATGTGGTGTTTATACAGACCCTTCACTCCTCGCTCTCTTTTCTGCATATACTCAAGGAAGGCTGTGTCACATCAAGATTAAGTTAATTAGTTAACTTATATGAGCATAATTTGATTGATAAAACAATTGATTCGCTGCAGGCCAGGAGAGTGCTGCACCAACTTTTCTGCCTCAACAATGAATAAGGTTTTATTTGAAATTAGCATTTTTTCTACATTGCAAACAGCAATTTTAAATCACACTACCAAAACAAACAACAACAACAGACAAGAGTCTGTCAGGGAGGAACAGAAATAAAAGTAATAAGCCTTGGCTGACATATTTTAAAATAGAATCACACACAAAAAAATAACCATACGTGCTTTAAGCCAACCGTGTCTTCAGAATTATCTTACCACAGCAGGTCATTTTGCTTAATTGAGGAGGCGACATAAGACTTTACAGAGGAAATCTTACCTAAACAATTTTTATCTGTAGGTATAAAAATGGAGACTTGAGTAAATGAGCAAGCCCACCGAGCTCATCCCATCAGCATTTCCTTATACCTCTTTTCTAGCATTAGCATCCACAAGACGGACAACCAAGACCATCTGCATCAGCTCATTATTTGCTGACTGAACTGAGAGGAGCTATGCAGCATTTCAGTGTTGCCCAAAGCAAGCCAATGATTTGTTTGTCCAAACTATTTCTAGCCACAGATTTCAAAAAATTAAAATCAAATCTCATAAATACTCAGCAGGCAAAACTATATTTTTTACTTTCATAATAAGAGGAAAAAATTCTCTTTAGTACTTTTAAAAGACAGGATATCATGTATGTAATAATAGATTTTAATTTTCGTACTGCTAACTCTGTGCACTAGTATATTCCAATCTGTTGGAGACCTACCCAACAGAATCTATTTGGAGGCAATACCAATCACAAAAATTAGATCAAAACTATTATCTAAATTATATCACATACTGATTACATACAGTGAGAAACAGCAAAGTAACAAACTAGAAGAGCTTCTTAAAGTAAGTCATTAGGAAGGTGCTAACAGGAAATGTTGAAAAATATATTTTACGTATTAAAAATTGTGGCTTTAATTACATTTCTACTCATCGGACCTATGATTTTTTTTTTTTTTTTAAATTAAATGTGCCTACATTACTTATACTGTGCAAGAGAAATGCCATAGATTTCACTTGCAGGAATAACTAAGAGTCAGGATAAACCGACTTGCTGTTTGATCAGGCAATCACAGAATGTCATAGAACTCATGCAGATTTTAGCACTTCTTTCAGCTTTTCCTCAGTACTGCAGCTGTGGCAAAGAGAATGAGGAATGACCTCCATGTCTAAATATAAATATTTAGGATGTGAAGGGAATAGCTGATACAGTTTTAAAACAAACAAGTAAATGAACAAAAAACACAAGAAGGGGAGGGAGAGAATAAATTAGTCATTACCGCTGGTCATCATGAGAGCATGACACCGATTCATCTTACAATGAAGCTTATGAAGTAAGCTACAGATGTAGAAGCAAAAGTTATTTTTTGTTTTTGTGTTTTTTCTTTAAAAAACAAAAAATAAAAATCACAAGCTTGTTTGAGACAGGCAAGGATTGTGAAAGAATCATCCCAAAACAGTTTTTAAAACAACATTGTAATTTAAGTTGCAAAACCGCTATGTTTCCTGTAAGCCACTGTGTTCCAATAAAACCTTGACAACGACACCCCAAGCCAGAGAGAAATATGCTCTCTCTTATCAGCAGAGCATGGGAGAACTTAAAAAACAAACAATTATGAAGGTTCTTAGAAACCAATCCCAAACTGCCCCAGAAGCTGCTCTCTTTACCTAGAGCTTTTTGTTAAGGCTGAATTCCTTCCCTCCTCACTTCTTAGATCACAGACACTAAATCAGACTCTTAAAATCTGACATGTTTTGGTCCCACAGGTGAGTTGTATTACAATAAAATTTGAGAATTAATTATTTAAAATGTTGGCAAGGATTCAGTTCACATTGGGAATTGAATAAAAAGAGGGGGGAAATAATCCTCTCAAAGTGAACGGCAATGCAGTACTCTATGTTTTGCCTTTTTAAAGGAAAAAAGCGGGGGGAACAGAGACAGAAGCCTAAGGTTGCTGGCTCATTCACATACCTACTTTACAGATGGATATACTTACAAAATAGAATATACACAAGTCTGACAGCTGTGGTCAACCACTATCTGAAGCAAGTTCAGAACGTGCCAAACCCAGCAATAAAGACAGTGTCCTAAGTTTTATCAAACATTTCCTCAACCAGAGCATCACATAAACTTGTAGGGACAAACATCTTAACCACAGTCCTGTTTTGTGTTGATCTCAATACACACAGAAGAAGGTTTTTTGCTTCAGAAAGCCAGAGTCCAACATACTTGAGCGGCCATGACACAGAACAAGTTTAATTGCAAATAACCATGTACATGAGACAATGCAGCTGCCCATGGGATTATGATACAAAGAAGTAAAGCAGTGCTGCTCTTTGCCTCTTCCAATATCAAAGAGTAGCAGTATAAATCATAACAGATTCTTGAAAAATTTCCTAGAAAACATTTACAACTCCATTTTGCAATAGGATTTACTGTATGTATTTGAACTGATATAGTTGCATTCAATAAACTTTTAGACAGATGGCATTTCTACAATGCTTCACCTAATCAGAGACAGACAATACAGCACTTTCCTGTGTTAAAAATAAAATGACAGAATCCAGCAAGTAGTTTGGGAAGCTATGGGTTCTCATTACCTTGTGTTCTGTTTATTTTAGCTATTCTCAAGATCATTAATATCCACTTGAACCTGTACACTTCAAGGTCAACCAAAGGTGAAACATAAGGAAGCAATATAATACAAAGCATTCAACTGGACTATACCCTGTGAAACAATAAGGTTGTTTCCTCAAGCTACACTTTTTCTTTTTTCTTAGCTCCATGTAACTACTGAGCCAGAATTCTTAATTTAAAAATTCTTAAATGAATTTAAATGGATTTTTTTAAAAAAGAAAATTTACAGAATGGGCAATAATTCACTGTATAGAGTAATTTTAAAATTTACTAACTTTCTATAAAATGATATATATAATTAACAAAGTAAGTAGAAAAAAAACTAGTCAGTCCAATATTCTGTAGGTGGAATAAAAATGTGCCCCAGAATTCTAATATTGTGTAAATATTCTGCTGCAAGCAACATAAACCTAGTCACATAAACTTAACCTACAGCAGCAATGCGTTATACACATTAACTTACAACAAGGAGAAATGAGAACAAAGGAAAGCCTTATAAATACAACAGGTCTAAGGATGATGAGGGGTCTGCTTGTGGACCAAGCATCATGCAATAACTCTGCAACTTTTGGAATAATTTACTTCTCAAATGGTAATCCTACATTATCAAAGCTACAAAAGCAAACCAGTTCTGTAAGTGACATCAAGGAAAAAAAAGTCCCCTACGTATAGTGTGCCATTCAAGTGCCTTACATCAAAATATGCATAATAAACTCAGCAAACAGAGAGGCTGATATAGTGAGATGTTACTTATGTACAGACCTTTCTTACCTTCTTCAAACCACATTTTGAAATTGAGAACTGATGCGTAATTCCATAATACTCTGTTGTCTGCATGTTACAGAATTAAGAGAAGCCTGAACTGAGTTAAGCCCTGTGTTGACTAAAACAACAAAGCTTCCTTTCTCTTTGGCAGTCTTTTATTTAAATGTAACACTGTATTGTACACGTACTAGGAGCCATGCAATCAGACATAGCTCTTAGCTTTGCTGTTTCAGATGGTTGCTGATGCTGCTACAAGAACATTTCTTCCTCAGCTCTTAAATGTTTTCTGGGATAGAGATCCTCCAAACAAGTAAAGCTGCTCCTGCTGAGCTACTGGAAGGAGCAGCACTGATATGAAATGGCTGGAACAAAACCAGCCCCTCCTAAATCCATTTTGGAAGTCAGCTGTATTCACACCCTACCAAATTGACTGCTAATGATGCCTTGCACAAGGCTGGCTGTTTAACACCAGAATGTAACTACTGTGCAAACTGTAGCACGTCACTGCTGAAAGAAACTACGCTGAAGCAGGTTCCTAGGAAAAAAAGGTAGGTCCAGGAAGGCAAGGGATAAGCCCACACTGCTTTGCTGCTGCTAACCAGGCTGAAGCATGAGACAGAGAGAAGAATCAGTTGCATGAGCAGTCCTGAAGTTGAAATTGTACGTAGCTATTGCACCAATGAGAAACAGAACACCATCTTTGCCTGAAATCGTGCTATGACAGTTATTTATCTGTTTCAAGAACATTTTAAGTCACTAATTTTGCATGATTATTATCTTGAAACTAAATGCTTCAGATTTACTTACACCATGAATTTAAATGGATGTTTTTCAAAACTCAGATTATCTCAAGAACTGTATTGAAAGTCAGGTGTACCAATAAAACGGTAAAAAGGATTTTTCTTATCTACTCCAAGTGTACTTACCAAACATTAGGTTTGATCATTTTAACTCTTCCTGCTGCTGCTCTAAGCAAAGGAAGCTGGCAGATTTACTCAACGTGCATGATGCTTCTCCAGACAGTAGGACTGGTTTTGACAGAGGCTGACTGATGTTTAGGCCTTACTAATCCTAGCAGTATTAAATTCCACTAAGCTCCATCTTGTGCACAGACATGATTTTGAACACACTCTGTGCAAAGACGAAAGCAGATTAACTATCAACTAAGCAAAGAGTCCTAGCTCTAAGATGTGGTCAGTACAGTTCAAAACATTTTAACTCTATCCTTCCTCTAACCCCAGCTGTTCTCTGTTTTAATTGTGTTATTTAGCAACATAAAACACACACTGTTATCATTTTAATGCATTAACCAGCCAGTAGATTTCTCTCCCTTCCACAGCAGCTTCTGACCAGCCACTTCTATAGAAATGTGGTAATGACAGAACATAAAGCACTTGGCCATCATAAAGCTTTCCTTTCAAACAGTAGATCTAGAAGAGCTCTTAAGCAATTAGTGAGGAACTGAGTGGATAGCTATGCATTCCACTTGGATTTACAAAACAAGGTTTCAGCTCCAGAGAGTTGGCAGTATTCTCATTTCTTGCCAAGTATTCTGGACTAAGCTCCTCTGCTTTGATTCATCATGGGAGTAGGTCTGGGGATGATCCTTCCTTTCTCTTCCCCACTCAGTGACATACGCTTTGGAAGGCTTTCAAGATTTCTCAAAGAACCTCATGCAGAAGGGTAAGCTGGAATGACTGTGATAGTTGGTGATACCATCATTGAGAAATAGGTTATTCTGCCTGTCCACCATCACTCACGAGCAGAAGCAGCACCTGATCTTTAGACCCCAGAGCAACAGTTACAGACAGGCTGATTGATAAAAACAAGCACACCAGAGCAACAGGAGCAGGGCCCAACACAAAGCAACTAAACATTAAGATGAAAGCTGAGGCCTGTTTGCTTCCCTCGAGATAAAAAGAATTATCACTGACAGCTGTTGAAAAGTGAAATTCTTTCTATTGGAAGGGGAATTGCTTATTGTGATCTAACCAACTCTGTTTTCCGGTTAGTCAGATAGAACACAAGGTAAAGCGAAGCTAGAGTTGCTCTAATGTATTTAGACCGAGAAGGAAGGAAACTGCCATTTCATGCAGCGTGTTCAGAAACAGCCAAAGAATCAGTCACAGATGCTGAAGAAGACAGAGAGGATTGTGGTAGCACCTTACTGAGCCTTGAAATTTAAGCCATGAAGCTACCAAAGCAAAGCAGTGAGAACTGGCTTCCAGTCTCGCCACGCAGAACCACGGGCAGCAGACCTTCTACAGTGAAGAAAGAGGTACCAGGGTGTGACTTTATCTGCTGCAGCAACGGGGAAGCCTGGAGTGGCCAGTAAAAGAACAAAATCTACAGAAAAAGTGACAGGAACTAAAGGAATCATATAGTGATTTTTAAAGGCCAATAGTAATAGACAAAATAGTGTCACTGCTGTCTATCTGGAGTGAAAATAAACCTAAGGAATCTTAAGGGGGAATAATTTGCTAGCTAATGAAGAATGGCTGTGGGGACACCACCACAACATCACCATTGGAGACAGTATAAGACAAAATAAGTTGGACACTGAAAGGCTTCCCAAATACATTTTAGTCCTCTTGGTCACTGTCAGAAAGCAGACTTTAGTCATTCCAGTATCACTCCAAAATTCATTCTTTTTCCTCTAACTTGCTCGCCAGTCACTGCAGGGGTGAAGGAAAAACGTGCAGGCAATTTCTTAAAACTTCCTAATGTTCATAACCGTCCTGTCTTGTCTGAGCTTCAGCTGGCTGCCTTTTATTCCAGAGAACTGGTTCTGTGAAATGTTTCATTCCTACAAGCTGCAGGACAGCTTATGCAGAATGCCAAACTAGGTTAGTGCATGAATCAAGTTAATTGAAAGCTTCTGAGAGGGATTTTGTAGAATACAAGGTATTTCAAAACTCTTGCCAAGCAACTCTTTAAAATGTGTATATTAAAGAGTTACTTGTCATGGATTTTAATTTAGTTTTTGGACAAAGCAAATGAATTATGCTAAAAATAAAGTCTGATCCTTACAACATATGTTTTACTTGGGAATAGTACATGTAACATAATAGGTTACTTTAGAGCATTCTGTTCCATGTTTTAAAGCTATTGCATAAGGTTATTTTAGTAAAAATGATTCCAATGAAAGAACAGTTAGTAACGAGGTGCTGACAATTGAATCTACATCCAGGGATTGCATGAGAGTGCCAAGCCTACTTTTACAGATGCACTGGTTAGGTATTCAATACATGTCCTCGAGGCATGTAAAGCCAATATATTTTGGGTCACTTTTTGCAGCAGAGATGGATGATACAAGTGAAAACACTTACCAAGAACATATATGAAGTGTGTTTTTCTTATTAGGGAAATGTAAGAAAATAAACCCAGATACCATGGAATGCTAGGAATTCCCTCTCCTTGATGTTGCTAATTTACAAGGCCACTTTTTGGTAGTCTCCTTTGACCTCCCTCCCTCCTTTGTTGGCCTAAAGCACATTTACACAAGCAATTTCTTGAATAGGAATTCACTCGGCTGCGAGCTTCAACACCATTTTGAAGGCTCAGTGTATAGGAATATGCCTTCATCAGAGAAGACAATCCTTTCTGAAATGACTTGGTTACCACATAAACAGTTTACTGTGAAATCACATGACAGAGTTGTTAAAACATTCAAAAATATGCTCTGTATGAGTTGAGAACAAGTATTCAAGCAGAGACTTTGAGATTCAAAATCAATAGTAAAAAAATAACCTGAAACAGACCTTAAATGTTAAATATGTGGTGTTTGAACATGCGGCATCTGATTCTCTGCTAACTATGTTGGTGAAGCAAATTTAAATCAGCTGAGAGCCTGGTCCTCCATACCTTCCTTACCCCCTTCTTTCTTAAAAGTAGCATATTTACCATAGTTTCAATGAAAACCTATGGCCTAGCTTCTTCAGATCTCATGCAAACCTAATATGGCCAGTGCTAGCTCTCAAAAACGAAACTGACAGCTATTCAGAAAGAATAAAGCTCCGGACTTTGTCTTTCATTTTTATAACCATTTCCACACTCTGGCTGATCTGTCACAGAGAACGAGATAAGAACTTCTGTCTACATTGCACACGTCCACCCCATGCTCTGGATATCTTCTCACACCCCCTCCCTGACACACTTCTGCCTACCACAGAATGAATAAGGAGAGTAGAATTTTGACCTAATCCAAGATCTCTGGATTTTAAGTGTTTTTTTTGTAGACATTTATTATCCATGTGCATCCTCCTCCTAAAAAGGGCTTGTACAAGTATGTTGGGTGCTGACTAATTCCCCTCCTCCCCCTGTGTTGCCCACCTCAATCAAACCCAACCATATCATTCACTGTGTTTCCCAACCCGCGCAAAGAATGCTTGAAGCTGTGGCATACTGCCGTGTCATTAATAAAACCCTAAGCTTTTTCTGTCAGACTGTTTCCTTTTCCTAAGGGGTAACTGGAGCTCAAGCATCCACATAAAGCATACATATCCAGTGTGTGTTCTGCGGCTGTTTCCAGTTACTGAAAATGGCTCAAAATTGATCTCTTTTTCTGGTTACTTACTTAAATAAGTATAGTCATGGAGAGATTTAGGTAAGATTGTAAAATTTTTGTCTCCCATAGTGAATAGAGGCCTTTCCTATTGAAGATCATTTTAGAAAATATACATTCACAGTCTGTGGAAATTAGATGGCATTCCATTTAGCACGGCCCTCCAGAGTCTGCAAAAGCTCACTTCTGGGGCCTCTGTTAATCAGGGCATTACAACTGGCTATGTTTGGTCAATTGTCACTATTGCTTTTGAAACTATGAGCAATTAAACTCACACCAAGTGCTACACTTTCACAAGATGCATAGAGAAAAGTGTGCACGTGATCCCCAGATTACAAATTGCAATCCAAAGATCTGAGATCAGTGGAAAACTAATCTACTCAAGCATTAGCATCTGGGACACCTGTGAAACAGCAAGTAGCTACAATGACTCCTTCTACTTCATAGTCACCAGAGTGACAAACAAAATAGAAAACTACTAGTCAAAGATAGTGGTAAATCTTAAACAAAAAAATCCTCTCCTTTGCAACGAGGTGAGAAGGCAGCTTGTTTCCAGAAGTTAGAGGGAGAGCAACAATTTGGCAAGCAGAAAAAGTAATTTCCCAAAAAAGACGATCTCACAGTTCTTCAGAGAACACCTGGAAAATGTCACCCAAAATAATGATTTTTTTTTTTTTTTAAAAGGTGGAATTAAGAGAGGTATCTATCAAAACGAATGCAAAGGATAAAGGCTAGCTGGAAAACTCAGACAGAAACTAATTTGACTGCATTACTGCTGTAAGTGCTATGCATTTCAGTTTGCATAAGTTCCTTTTAAAGTGCATGTACCTTTGGGACAGAATGAACTCAGACAAGAAACAAAGGAAGAGGAAAAGGGGTAAAGAGAATGAAGACAAAGAAATAAGCTAAAATGTTCTGCTAGAACCCAGGAACCGAGCAGGCTACAAATGTGAAGAATCTCAAATAACTGCACAATGCAACAGTACAGGAGACTGGATTTTTGAATCAATTATTAGAAAAAAAAGTCAACAGTTATGTAAGTATTTGTTTGTATAAAAACAAATAATTGTTTCTCTGTACTCAATTCTGTCTTCTTTTCAAAGTAAAATCGCCTCCAAGCTCTGCCAAGTAAACAGTTCACTTCAAATGTATTTTAGCCTGCATAAGATTTGATTCCTGTTTCACGTTAAGTCTGGAATTCTGAAAGAATCTCAACTACACATTTAAAACTTGCAACCAAACCTGCTGCCAACAGAAAACACTGTTACCTGCCCCAGCATTGGGTCCCCATCATAATGAGCAGCTTTTATTTGTTCTTCTCATCAGTCTATTTTGTCACATTCTTCCCCTTTGTAAGATACAGCAAGTTTACTTTATAGTAAGACAGTGATAAGCTAAAACACCCCTCCGGGTCACTCAGCTATCCTCTGTACTGGTGCTATGATTTGACCAGCAATTCCACAGAACACAAAAAGGTCAATGCGTATCACTGCACTTTGAAACCTCATTGTTGAGGTTATTTAAGAGGCAAAGGCAGGTGGCCAAGGCAAATGAGAGCTAGTCTTAGAAAAATCTCACAATGTCAGCCAAAGGAACAGTTGCCAGGAAGATCATACTATAAAACAAGAAAGATTGGAGCCCACTTTGGAGATTCATAAAGTCTACTTAAACAGACATGGTCTTCCTGCTGCTTTGAATTGTGAATACACCTGCAGGAAAATGCACTGCAGCCACACCAGGAGAAAAGCAGTCTGCAGACTTACGCAGAGGAACAAGAAACTAGCAAAACATATAAACAAAATCCATCAATATTAAGGTAACAAGGAAGGGATGACAATTTTAAAAGCATTGTCGCAAACTTCCAAAAAAACCACTACCTCTACACAAGAAAAATCCACTGCCTCTGTTCTGACTGCAAATACCAGCGGTTATTCTTCACCCCTTTATCCAGGGAGAGTTCTGTCCTCCTTTACATCTTGCAAGGTAACTGCACAACAGGGAGCAATGCTAATGAGGAAAGAGCCAGAAAATAGCCTAGTGGCTGTATTCACAGAATTTCCTTACTGACATTTATTATCTTGCTGGGCTACCCAGTTGAAGATATAAGTACTCAGAGACTTGTTGATGCTTGGGCAACATAAGACTAATTCAAATTTGTCATATTCTCCCACCGACAAAAGAAAAATCAAAGTTAGAACTTAATAACAATACTAAAATAAACAAGATTATATCAAGATGACTTACGGAGAGCCCTTCTCCAGAAGAACTAAGAACATATCTTTGAAAAGTTAGGCACAAAATTATTTGTCATTTTCAAAGAGTGGATTGTACTATTACCCACATCACAAAACACTGATCACTGCCCTTTCTCTGAGTGTGGCTGTGAGTGCTAGACAGCCCAGGGGAAAAATAAAAACAAGAAAAAAAGAAACAGCGAAGCAAATTCTGGCTGAAAATTTACTAAGCCTGGGTAGCTCAGACAAGCAATGAAGTTAAAGGTTCTTAGAGCAAATGGAATGAAATCTCGAGCAGCCCAGCTTGCCAGACACCCCTGGAACTCCTTTTTGTGGGCTCAGAGGCACAGCTAAGGAAGAACAGCCTAGCTAATGCTGAGACCTTGTCAGCCCAAATCATTCTTTATCTCAAGGCAAATAAGCTTCAAGCTTCCTCTTATCTAGAAGATAACTTCTAAGGCTCCAGAGGCCTGTCATAGAAGGCAATTAAAATATGTGGCACCTATTAGGCAGTATCTTGCTTGGATCCAAAATATCCTCACATCATTCTTCCGCTGACTACTTCAACCATCGAGCTACTGTAGCAACTGGGATTTTGCAGAATGGCAGTCCAGCCTTCAAGCGATGCTGCATGTTACACAGCACAGTCAAAAGAGAGATCTTGACCTCTTCCTAGAATTTTCCACACCCAGCACTTCCCCCTTATCCCTGCTTTTTTTTTTTTTCTTTCTTTTTTTTTTTTTTTCCATTTCAAGGAGGTCCTGTGTTGAAAGGATCTGGGCAAATATACACATTTATTGGAAGATATAATAAATCTTATCAGCCTGTTCATCTTATCCTGTGGTAACAGTCAATTACGTTCATTTGACTCAGACTGGTTTGAAACTGAGCAGAAAGCACCTCATGGAATGCTTGTCTTGACTGACAAAGCCCAGAAGCTGATGCAGCAGGGCTTTTATTCCCAATGAGAAGATGCCTTGAGAAATTTCAAACAAAAAAGAAACTCTGAGTAGCCCTTGTTTCACATTGTGCTCTGAGCCTGTATGAATAAAGGAAAACATTAACAGGAAAGCTGGCAGTTCAGTAACACGGTCATGGGGTGGGTGCTATATATTTGGGGCATCTGCAATCCACCATTTAGAGAAGCAACTCAGCTGGATTACTGAAAAGGCAAGAGGTATAACCAGAAAAACTCCGTAAAACCAGTTTTTCCTCCCTGGAAATGGGAGTCAGTGGTGCAGCAGGAGTTCCAGAAGCACACAGCTGGGCTGGAATTTCTCTTGTCCGATCCAAAAAGGAAAGTTTAAGAGTTTTTTTTATGCTTGAGGCAATTCTCTGCTTTTCATAACTCCTGCAGTCAAGACCTCCTTTTTTCCATAACAGCTCTGCTCATCTTAGTCAGAAATAGATAGTAAAAGTCTGTACATGCATGGACTGCTGTGAGGTTTTTTGGTTGCCAGGTTTGGGGCTTTATTTGGTAAGCTGGATTCCAAATCAAATCCATCCACCAAAGCCAAGCACAGCTCCACATGAACAGGAGCAGAGATGGGCAGCTTCCCAGAAGGGAGAAACAGCCAGCAGCAGAGAAGCAAAAAGCCCCTCCTAGAGCAGGATGGGGCAGCATCCCACACTGGCCCTATGGGCACTGCATCACAGAGCCCTGCAAGCCTGCCAGGCAGGGCAGGAGGCAGCTTGCCAGAACTCTGCCATCCACTGATGCACTGTTTTGGTTTATTCTTCCTCATCTGCAAGCTTCTTAATGAATGCAAAGAAATACTCACATCATCTGGATCTTCTTATTGTAGAGTTAGCTCTGCCTCTTTAACGTTAACATTCCAGAAAGGAAAACTACTCTAATTTATGCCATAACCTCTAAGATCATTTGGGAATAACACAGTCCTAAATTATCTTATTATAAGCTTTTTAAAACTTCTGCATGCAAAACATTTTTTTTTTTCAAATTAGAATCTGCAGCTGCCATGAAAGAAAGACTTCAACAAATAAAATTGAAAATACTACAAAGATCTAAGAACCATCTGTCCAAAAGCTTAGTATATAATTAATTCGGTGTTAAGAAAAACTGCACTGCTAGATGTCCTTTAGATGCTTGGCCGCAAGTAAAAACAACAAAAATAAGATAATAGAATCAATTATTATAAAAAAGAAAACAAATCCAATTTCCCTGCTTAAAAGAGGGCTATCACCTTTTCAGTTTTAATTTTTACTGCTCATTCCTGTACCAGCACAGATAATCTTTCATGTCAAATTCACATCATATATGATTATTCAACCAACACTGCACGTTTTACAAAGGACATCAGAACTGCTTTTCCACCTGCTCAGGGAAAAGGAGAGCAAGGGAATAGGCAGCTCAGAACAGTCTCCTCTTCCCAGTACAACTACACTCTGCAGGAAAGAGTGGTACACACAAAGAAAGGACAAATGGAAATCTGCTTTGCTCTATCAGGCACAAGAGTAAAGACAAAGCTAAAGAGAGGCTTTCTTCTCTGCTGGCACTGTAACAGCTCTAGTACTTGTCAATCAAAGTACTGTTTGGTCCAAAACACCTCAGAATACCTCAAAACTGAGGAGGATCACAAGTATGCTTTTTCACCTTCCATTCATGGGTGACACTGAAGTTTTAACATGTTCTAATTTTTAACTAACTTCCTTTCCCACTCAGCACACCTTCACTATCACCTCTCATTCCTAGAGAAAGGTTTTGCATTGCTCTGTTTCAAACATTTGGCCTGCATACCAGTGTGTCCTGAATCACACACATCCACAAGGATCACTTCATTCTCAACATGTTATTTTTCCCCAGAGCAAACTCAGATGATTTAGTGGCTTCTATTGCTCTGTAGGATCCTGCTGCCTATGCACCTCAACAATACTGCCCACTGAATTGCTTCAGGTGCAGCAGCCCCAGTAGAAATGCATTATGCTACAGCCTTATATTATACAGAAAAATGCTTGCTTTAAGAGCCCAGTGGTTTTTTGGATATTGCATTACATGTGAATTTTAAATGGAAAAAAAATTTTTTTTCTGAGATTTAATACCACAGTGAATCCTGAGAAGATTACAAACTACAAAGAGTTGAGCAAAAGAAACAAAAGTAGAAAAACAAGAAATCTCTACTTAGCAAGTCTTTGTAACGTGTATAATCACATTCAGCACTCAGTTTATTCAGCAGAATATGAGAGCACACAAGAAGTGTTCCTGGGTAAGAAAAGAGCCGATTAGAAAAGCAGCATGCATACTTATTCCTTCAACTGTGCACACATCAGTACCAAGCAGCTCCTCACTTCTTGTTCTCTCATGCCACAGACCTGTGGCCAGGACACAGAAATCTCAACCTTTGCTTGCTGCTTCAGGGAGCCACAGAGTCCCCAAGCTTGCAAGATGTGAAGAAGGGCACCATGCAGGCTTCCACCACAGTGCAGTACTGACAGTACTAACTGACAGTAGGGTGCTTCCCCAGGGAAAAACATAAATCCTAAAAATGCAAGAAGGCTGGAATGAGGAACAAGTGTTAGAAAATGGCAACACATTGTGTAAACATGAAGAGTTTTACATGCATCCAAGCAGACAGTTCCTAGAAGCTGCTGCATATATGCTAAAGTTGTTGGGGAAAAGAAAAAAAATCCTCCAAACCCACTATGGGTTCTCAAAATACAAAGACCAACAAACAAGCTGCTCTCTCTCTCTCTCCCCCTCTGTTTCTCTTTTGTTTTTTTAAAGGCTACCTCTACTGTTAAAATTTCACTGCCATTCCCACTTCCAATGCATATCATATGATTGAAAGGACAGGGCAGCTACTACTTTTTAATCAGAACCCAACAGTTCTGATCCAGATTGAGTGCCTTTAGCCTATAAATTGTTCAATTCTTTATATACCTACATCTGCATATAGAAATATAATATGTATGTATCAGAATAAAAATATGTATTTTGAGAATTCCCAAACTGTGTAACTTCCAGTGGACTTTCACAATGGAGCTGCAATGTATCAGCAATTACAGTAATGCAAACAATTACTCCACAAGACTTTTGAGGTTACTAATAAAATTAAGAAATCTAGAATGGGTCTTTAAAAAAAGAAAAAACAAAAATATTCCCTTCCTCACAAAGAGAATACCTCCCAAGTACAGAAACTTTTGCACTACAAGGAATTTACATTTTCATCTAAATCTTTAAAGCCCATTATTTCATCAGATTTGAGAAAAGATTCCTTTCACCCCACCAGCCATAAATTATTCATTAATTCTGTTTGTAACTTTGTAACTGAGCCCAGATGTTTTTGCTGGAGCAGCATTCCAATAGGAAAAGTTAAATATAGAAAGCTGTGGGGAGGGAGCAGACCACTCTCTCCCTACCACAACATGCTCAAATATTAACTTGAAAGAAAATAATGAAAACATTTGAAAAATATTCTGAATATGTAAGTCTGTGAAATGCCACAACATGAAGCCAGTCTGATCACAACATCTCACGTAAAAGGGCCTGGGTGCATTCCACTTGGCAGCTTATGTTACCACTTTCTTTTCTAGGAAAGGTGCCCTCACTTCCACTCACCAGAATAAACAGAAAATTTACAACCAGAGTAGTATTCCTTGCCATCTGCCATCTACAGACATAAATCAAGACTTAAGTTCTCAATTACAAGAAACACTTGCCAACCTGCTACCAGCGGCAATAATCACATTGATGAAGAACTGGGAACATCCTATGGAATTTCTTATAGAACTGACAGAGGAACTTACTGGTGGAAGTTCTCAGCCTCAAGCTCCAGTAGAACTTCATCAGTTTAACACTAGCAAAGATGATTAATTTAAAATCCATCACTAGAGCACAGCCTCGTTAAACAAAATGGAAGGTACATCCTTCAGCCATCCATTTAGACACTGTTTCTAGTACTCTTCAGCAACGAACTTAAACTGACTTGGAAATGCCTGTTTTGAATTGGAAACTACCCCAATCACTAAATTGTTTGAAAGTCTGAAAGATAGCATTGAAGAGCACAGAGCCACGTTCTGTTTTGGAGACTACTTTGAGGAATTCAACACATCAGTTACAAACAATAATCACAGTAGAGATTTTGAGAGATCATCTACTCCTTTTTACTCTGTTCCAAGGAAATAAAAATGCTATTTGAATCCCTACTTGTCTGGCCTGCTCTTAAATATTTTCACTGTAAGAGATTGGGTATGAGAATGATACCGTTACAGACGAGTGTAGCAATGACACTACTGCCTTGGTACCAGCTACCAGTTGGTGCCATTCAACTTTGCTTCACTTGCAGAGTAGCAGCTGAGTGACTTGTATGCAAATTCTGCCCTGCACCTAGGGTAGATTTTGCAAAATAAGTCTAACTGTTAACAGAGGCATCATCTGCCAGCCTGCAAATAGGCAAATCTCAGCAAGCAGACTACTAGATAACTTAGAACACAATAAAAATCTGCAGACTGATCCAACAACTTGACTGAAGACATAACTTCAGCAGAAGGCATTTTAGCACTAGCTGAATGTAGATAAAGTTAGAAATAATGGAGTGATAGCACAGGTCAACAACCCTAAGGCAATAAATATCTGGTTGTTTTTTTTTTTTTTTTTTTTTTTTTTTTCTTTTCCCTCATTGTTATTGCCAGAAATCATCTTTATTTCTGGTAGCTAATCAAAGTTAGTACAAATAACAGCTATCACAGCATGTCTGCTATGGACAATGACCTCTTTATTTTGCTGTGTAGACAGACCTTAAGGACATCTCACTTCTACTCGAGAGATCAGCTGGAAAGCAGCCAATGAAAAGAAAACCAGAACAAATTTTATTGAAATTAATCACCCCAGCAGAAACTTACAACCAAATCCACCTCTATGAAGAAATGATTCCTCTCCACCTCCTGAGGAAAGACAGTTAAGCAAGTGAAATTTACAAACTGGACCCAGTTACAATGTGTGTGGGAGACAGAAGGCGACAAAAGATCCAGAGGCCATTAGAAAATAAATACTAAATGTCAGAAAGTGGAAAGTCTTCTCTAAAATGTTTTAGAAGCCAGGAGAGGAGGGGATACAGCACAGCTGTGAAGAATGAGAAGGAAACAAAGTAGAAGAATTAAAACTATATTTTGATTGTCCATTTTGGAGAAAAAAAACCACTGTTCTACTGTAAGGTGGGAACAGTACAGCAAGACAGCTTTTAATCTCCTTTGCACTATATGAATTTTAAGAGCACTGCAGAGCAATTTATTTCTTGTTCAATGAAACCAACACCTGCTGTATTTTCTGGTTTACGCATAGTAACAGAAGCTGCAAGAAAGTTTCAATTTGGACAAATAAAGTTAGAAAGTGAAACATCATACCCAATGTACTTTACAAACAAAGTCTCAGCTGCAAATGATATAAAGTCTAGTTGTTCAAAACTACTTCTTCTAGGTTGCCCTTGTTTAAGCAGAGAACCCTTATGAAACTGTCTGTATACCTCAATTTGTTTTTAATTTCCTTTTTCCACAGGTACTGTGTTTGAAAATGGGAATAAAACCTTAACATAAAAGATACTCTAACAAGAGTTCAGCAGGCAGCTTGCATACATATAATCATACAAATTATTTGTATATAAAGATACTTATGGGAGAAGTCAGCCACACTTAGACCTACGCATTTATATGTCCTGTTACTTAACAGAAAAATAAAAGTCACAGGGAAGAATTTCTAGTTTAATCTACTATAGTAATCATAGCAATTTAAACAACCAAAGTCTAAAAATGTCCAGAGAATCTCACATACTCAAGAGTCTTATCTTGCCTACTGTATAATCAATGGATATTAAGATGTACAATCAGTGGATATTAAGATGTTATAATCACAAAAGAACAAGAGAGCTAGGCAAAGTAGACTAAGATAATAAGGAGAATAAATGGAAGGCTTACCCATATGCTAGGCTCACCTACAGAAAACACCAGAAAAAGAGATCTCCAAACAAGATCTTTCCCCTCTGGTAGCCAGCTCTTAAATAGGTCTAGGAGGGGTGGATTCTGGCTCCACCCTTCCGGCAGCACAGGTGAATTGCCTTCACCTGTGCTCCTCTGGCTGACTCATGGCTCACCTCAGGTGATCAATCAGAGGTTCAGGCCGTGACTCAGCAGTTCCCATAACACCCACTCTCAATGCACACATCGAAACAGGTAATATTCCTGCAGAATTAGGACCAGACAGGTTTCTGCTATAATGTTGAGGTTATTTGTTGTTGCTGTTGTTTTTTAAACAAATGAAAGACTTGTTCCATTTTCTTTCCATAAAAAATAACAAATGTACTCAACATCTTAAAACAAAAGAAAGTAAGAAAGAAAGAAAAGAAAATGTTTACTTTGGTTGTGCTAAGCAGCCAGGTGCTATAATACTGCAAGCTTCATCTGGAGTCTGCAGTGCAGTAAGTTCCACCATATTAACCATCACATCTGTCTTATGGCCAGGAAGTTTGGGAAGCGTAGAAAGTATCTTCTCTGCAAGATTGTCACCATGATGACCAACTGCTCCTGTGAGGGAAAAAAAAACCCACAAAACTGTCAGGTACACAACTAGAAACAAACCCCCAAAACAACAATACACGGAAAAGAGAGCAAAATAATAACCACATGTTTTGGGGAGAAGGACACTGCTTTGCATAATAAAGCTTTTAAATAAGATTTGAAAAGATTATTGAAATAGCAAGGAATTTTTTAAAAAGCATTTAAATACACAGGTATACATACAAACTATACTTTTCTGCCCTAACTAAAATGACTGTGTCTAAAAGGGCTGTATGCAACCATTTACTATACATATACTATACAACCATATACTATACAAAGCTATCCAGACAGGTTGAAATAATATTAAAACAGTTATTGACAACATGGTCCTCTCTCATATATGGAGTGAAGGCAGCACAGGTAAAGCCAATATAAAGCAATTAAAACAGACCAAGTTACATAGTGTAAAATGCAAATCTGATGTGCTACATGCTCTCAGTTCCAGTTGTCACCTTTTCTTCAATTCTCCTAAATAAACATTCTTCCTCCTGTTCGCCAATTCTAAACTCTTGCCATAACATAATGCATACTACAAATTAAGAGGTTGGAGAAGGGAATAGGGAACTTCACTGCCTTTAAGTCAGGAGCAAGTGCAATAACTTGTACTCTGCAAGTTTAGCTAGCCATGGCCCACCTACTTCCATTGGGCTGGACATCAGTGTCGAGGGCAGTACTTTTCTTCTAGCTTTACCCCAGAGAAGTAGGAAGAAGGACTTCCAAACACACCCTTGAGAGGCAGTAAAAAGGTCATTTAGGCAGTATCCCCTCTCCATAAGTCTGCCAATGAGGCAGCCTATCCATTCTCACACTGACATTTCTGTCATGACAGAGTACATCTATTTCAACAGGTCAACATAGCTTCACGTGCTCTGTAAACCCACATGAGGCAATTGCATGAAGGAGATTGCTGAGATCAGACTGCTACCTGCCCTGAACAAGCAGAAGTTTGTCTTCAGCAAGCCCAAAGGAGCCAGGTATCCATGCTGCAAAACATGTTCATGGCAGCTGGCAGCTTGAACATCATGAGCCTGCACATGGAGAGGGTGTAGGAGTGGCACTGACCTTGTTGGAAACCCATGCTTCCCTCTTCTGCCTTTCTGATATCACATCTCACCAGTGTGAAGGACTAATTCACTCACCAGATTTAGTCAGGTTTCAGGACTAGGCAGACATTCTCCTGCCAGCAGTTCCTCAGCAGCTTTTTATATCACTCTACACTTCTGAACATTTGCATTAGTTCTGCATTGTGTGGAATTATTAAATTTGCTGTATGTTTCATCCCTATGCTCATTTGCTCCTCAGAAAGTATTGTATAAACACTTCTATATTAACTGAAATATTTTTCAACTCAAAGATGCCAGCCACGTGCCATTACATTATACTTCCTCATTGAGTGATGCAAAGCACTTCTGCATCATTGCATCACTGACTGATGCAAAGCACTTTGTATACATATGTAAAAACTTTGAGGCATATGAGGTATAGCTAAGTGTATGTACAGGTATGTACTGCTTGTGTGAGGCAGGGGGGAAGGGCCAGAAATAAAGCCATGTGTACGCCAGCAGCACTTTCTGCTTCGCTCTCGTTTTGCACACCCTGCTATATAGCAGTCAAGGCCGTGCTGCCACAGGCACCATGAGGCCCGCTGAACTCCTTAACGCCTTTCCACGGGGTGAGCCGTGAGACGGCAGCGCTGCCTTCTTACCGGCGAGGTCCAGCGTCCTGTCCACGAAGACGACGGAGGCTCTGTTGGCGGCCACCCTCCTCCTGTTCCTGGCAGGTGCGAAGCCGGCCAGCTCGGCGGCCAACACCCTGCTGAGGGCCCCCACCGCGAAGCACTCCTCGCGCAGGCCCATGGCGCCGAACAGGGCGTCGAGCTCGACCACCAGGCCCCGCACGGCGTCTCGCAGCGCGGCGGGCAGCGCGCCCAGCCCCGGCTCCGCGGGGCCGCCGAACCGAGGGCGGGCGGGAGGCGGGACGAGGCCGGCCAGGGCGGGCAGGAGACCGAGTTCGGCCGAGAGGGGGGCGAGAAGCGGCGGCCCCCGCGGCAGCACCTCGGCGCAGCCGCCCTCGCCCATCCAGCGCCGCAGCGTTTCCTCCAGCTCGCCGGGCCCGCCGCCTTCCGCCTCGCCGCACAGCAGCGCGCAGCGCCGCACTCCGCCCGCACCCAGCACGGCGCGCACGGCGGCGGCCGCTCCGCCCCGCAGCGGCCCGCTCAGCACGAACACGGCGCGCTCGGCCCCCGCCGGCCCCTCCTCAGCGGCCAGCGGCCTGACGGCAAGCGCCCCCGCCGCCAGCAGTACGCCTGCGCCGCCGCCGGCCCAGTGCAGCGCCTCGGCGGCCGCCGCGTCCAGGAAGACGACGGCGAGGCGCGCCCGGGTGAGCACGGGCTCCCAGGCCTGGCGGCACAGCCGCGGCAACGCCGGTACCGCACCGGCAGCCGCCATGACGGCGGCGGCGCTGACAGCCACAACACCGCCACGTGCCCCGCGCGCCGCCGGCGCCGTGAGGTGACGTGTAGGACGGCCACGGGCTGCCCGCCGCGGGGCGGGGCTGCCGCCGCTGGGACGGAACCGGGGCCGGGCCTGAGACTGAGAAGGGAAAAGGCGGGCCGGTTACATCTCTTGGAGCTTTCCTAAAGCGTTACCGTGCGCGGGTGCTCCGCTGGGAGTCGCTTCCAGGCTTTGCCAGCACGGTGAGGCTCTGGTGGGTGACTGGGTGGGGGTTTGTTTGTATTCTCACAGCACAAGATGTGGTATGACTGCTTTCTGGCGTCTGCAGTTTGTTGTGAACTACGCTGCAGCCAGAACCGCCAGACTCCCCACGTTTTGCCTGACACCCTTCCCTGCCAAGGCCGGAAGCTGCCTCAGTCTTGATGCGGGTAAATATTAAAGCAATTCAGTGCGCTGTGCAAACATAGGGTGTTAGGAGTGTGAAACTTCCATCACCCTTCCTTTCCCTCCATTGCTGCATTTCTTATGTTAACATGAACACATCCAGCATTTCGTGAGCAAGCAACAAGAATTACTCCTTTATTGTATCCAACTTTTATTACATACAATTGGGAAAAATTGACAGATTTTATTTTTCCTCGAAAAAGCACTTATTCTCAATTACAAAGGTAACAAGAAAAAAATGCAAAAGTATGCATTCGGATACGCATATGTAACTGAAGTCTACGCTTCAGTTCTTTCTCCCCAGAGAATCCCTCAAAAATCTGCATTCCACATAGTATTTCACCTAGGCACCCTCCTTTAGTACAGAATTGGGATACTTTTTCTGACATCATGAGATTATCAGCAACTACAAAAAGATGAGTGATATATCATAGAATAGTAGAATGGCCTGGGTTGAAAAGGACCACAGTGATCATCGAGTTTAAACCCCCCTGCTCTTTGCAGGGTCACCAACCACCAGACCAGGCTGCCCAAAGCCACATCCAGCCTGGCCTTGAATGCCTCCAGGGATGGGGCATCCACAATCTCCTTGGGCAACCTGTTCCACTGTGTCATCACACTCTGGGTGGAAGAACTTCCTCCTAATATCTAACCTAAACCTCCCCTGTCTCAGTTTAAAATCATTCCCCCTTGTTTTATCACTATCCACTCTCATAAACAGCCATTCTCCCTCCTGTTTATATGTTCCCTTCAAGTACTCCAGTACTTCCAAGGAAAAATGAGGTCTCCCCAGAGCCTTCTTTTCTCCAAGCTAAGAAGGTTCCCTCAACCTTTCTTCACAGGAGGGTGCTCCAGCCCTCTGATCATCTTAGTGTCCCTCCTCTGGACCCGCTCCAAGAGCTCCATCTCCTTCCTGGGGGCCTCAGGCCTGTACGCAGTAATCCAGATGGGGCCTCAGAAGAGCCGAATAGAGGGGGACAGTCACCTCCCTCTCTCTGCTGTTAGTTCATTCACGGTCTTAACTGGTCTTCCTAGGTTTCTAGCTGGATCAGCTGATTTCATAACACTGAGCATCACAACTCAGGTAAAATCACTAGATTTCCAATAGTGCAATTATCTCCTTCCCATCTGCTCCATACATACTGCCACCGTCATGTATTCATTGTTTTTCCAAACTCAGACTTACCTGTGAGCTGTTCCAAACCCAATTAGGCCATGCAACTTTATTATGATAAATATATGTAAGTTAATAGATTTCTGGACTATTTTGATTTGAAAAATGATTGCTAAGAAGAGATTGGGGGTGGAAAACCACTGCGCCCCTGGGTTTATACACAAGCAGAATCACCCAGACTCCTCCCAGACTGAATGACCTCAGAGATGATGCATCTCTGAGCACTCACTTCATGCCTGAGTGCTACAGATGGAAGTTCAATATTTATGGCCTGTCCAGCTCTTTTGAATTATCATATTAATCATATCATCTTAAGTTTAATTTTTTGTCAAAACAGCAGATGCTCCTTAAAGAAAACAAATAGTTTTTTTACTTTAAAAGTTATGCATGTGCCAGTGTTAAGAGAAAGACTGCTGCCCAGAAGACAAAATGAAATTAATAAGCATAAAGCACAGTGGTTAAGTTACAAAACAAATGTGTGTAATTAGTTTAATGGCTTATTTTATCATATGTTCAAATTGACACCTATAAGAGAAAAAAATGAATCTGTTTTAATGTCTTCTTGGGAGCTTGAAGTCTTGTTATGAGTTTTTGGTATGTAACCAGTGAGTCAAGATGTTTGTGCAGCCCACAGGGGTTTCATTCCATCCTCAAACTGTCCTCAAATTACACAGGTCCTTGGGAGAAGCCTTGTTTTAGGCCCTAACTGCTGCTATTCCATGCAGCAGTAAGGAGGAACAGCAAGGTTCCTTCCAAAGTCTGGGACTGATGATGTTTTACCACACAGGACAGAAGTTAGGACATCCAGCCTGGCACTTTGTCCTTAGAAGCAAGGCAGGAAATGGGCAGAGATACCCTTTGTTCAACCATAGCCACAGGTGGTCAGAGAAATTCCTGGAAGTGGAGGAGGGCTAGCAGCAGTTGTCAGAACTTGATCTTGTAATGTAGCTTCCACTGGTCAAGCTGCTTAGGATAATTTTTTCAGACAGGTCTTTGCTTGACAAATAGCTCCATGTGATGTCCATTTAAAGACCTCCTATGAGTAATACTGTATTGAGGAGCTATTTTTTTTGTTTTGTTTTTTAAACAAGATTTCTCTTTGATGTTTTCCACAAAAGTGTTTTCCTTTTATGTTCCAATCTGCATAATCAAAGGAACAAAAATACAAAGAGTTCTACCTGCTTCCTTTATCACAGGATCAACAGCAGAAGTATGTTAAATGGCCAGCTAAACAAAACAGGAATGAAAACAGAATAATACTGATGTCCAGGAAGAGGTACTGTTCAATACAAATCTGTTTTACGATTAAAAAAAAAAGTGTCTAGATTTTCTTTTTCCCCCAAAAAACAGCTCTGTGGACTCCACTGCTATCTCTATTTGGAACAAATAATTTGTGATAAAAACCTATCCAATTACACCATATACTACATGACCTGTACACAACTTCCAAACGTTTCTGTTGTCTCAGTGCAGTCAATTTGAAGACGAGGCTGCCCCACCCTGAGCTGTGACACAGTTGAACCCTCTCTTCTATTTTTCACAGGCTGTCCCGCTGTGAAAAGGACTTTTTTTTTCCCCAGTCTTCACAGCCATCTCAAGGTGGTGAATGCTCCGTGTGTGCACACAAGTGGTCAAAACTTGTTTTCACAGATGTCGGTACTTAAATTTTATAAGGAATCTTGCCGTCGTTAAGCAACATTCCCAGCTGAGAAGCAAGAACATCAATAAAAAAAGACTCGCTGCTTCCCGCTGCTAAGCCTAAAGCACTGCCTCCAGCCGAGAGCCCCCGAGCCGAGCGCCGGGGCAGCGCACAGCACAGGCAGCGCTGCGTTTATCCTGCGGTTACGCTCCCCCTGGCAGCTGCCATCAGCCACCAGTAGAAGCGGGATGCGGGGCTGCACGGATGCTCGGCCGAGTCCTTCTGACGTTCTCGAAGAAGACGGCACGCCGCGTGCCGGTGGGACAGCCGGGCATCCGGCGATGCGAAGGCGCACGGACACTGAGAAGCGAGGGGCAGCCCGGGGCACGGAGGGCGGCCGTCGGGCCGGCAGAGCCCAGGTGAGCTAGGGATCGGAGGGGAGCGGCCGGGCACGGCTCGGACCGCAGTCCCCGGCCTGGGTGCCGAGCCCGCCCCGTCCCGACCCCGCGCGGCCGGGCGCCGCCGGGCCGCCCCCCGCATGCCCGTGCCCAGGGCGCCGCGGGGCCGGGCCGGGCCCGCTTCCTGTGCGTGTCACTCACTCGGCGGGGGAGGGGAAGCGCCGAGCGGGCGGCGGCGGTTCCTCCGAGAGCGGGTCGGCGGGGCAGGGCCCGGCGGTGCTCGCGCTGCCCTTTGCCGCCCGAGGTACCCGCGGAGGCCCGGAGAGGTGGGGCCGCCGAACCAGGAAGAGGCCGCGGAGCCCGGCCCGGGAGCCGGCGTCCCGCGGGAGGCGGCCATGTCTACCGGCGAGGTGGAGCGGCTGTCGGCGGACCTCGGCGGGGCCGCCGGCGACGAGGAGGAGGAGTGGCTTTACGGCGGTACGCGCACCCCAGACCCCCGGCCCCCCTCCCGCAGCCCGGCGCCGGCCCGGCTCTGCCCCGCCGCCCCGCCGGGTCCCGGCGCGGTAGGCCGCGGCGTGCTCCGCCTCACCTCGCCGGGCCGCTGGGCGCGGCCCGCTTCCACCCTCCGCCCGTTTAAAGGGTCCTCGCGGTCCGCCACCCCCGCGGCCCTTCAGTCCCCTCCTCTGGGCCGGCCCTCCGCCGCCACGAGTCGCGCGGCCCCCTCCTCGTCGACGTTGTGGCGGCTCCGGGGCCGCCTCCCCCGCGGATCCCGGCCCCGAGGCCTTCCGACCCCGCGTCCCGCAGGCTGGGCCGTGCTGGGCCTCGCCGCGTGCTTCCCGGCCCCTCGCACCCGGGGCCCGGCCTCCCCTCGCACAGCCCGGTGCCCCGGCGGGGCCCGGCGTCACGTGCTGAGCAGGCCCGAACTCTGCTCTGTAACTTTGCAGCTTCAGGGACTTTGTGTTGGGACGCTCATAAAGCCCAGAAACTAAACCCTGGTGGAGCTGTCAGTATGGAGCAGTGCAGGGCTCGGGGTTCTGTTCTGCTGCTTGCATAATGTTGCGAAAAGGTTTTGGGTTGCGGGATGGCAAACTGCAGAGTTTTCTGGCAGCAGGTGTAATTTAGGAGGTTTATTCATGTCTGCTGTGCATCTCTTTTCCTGCAGATGAAAATGAAGCGGAAAGACCAGAAGAAGAAAAAACTAGGTGAGTCTGTTGGCTGCTGCAAGTCCTGCAGTGTGGCTATACATGAATTGTATCCATAGAATTTGTATTCCCAGCTGCTGCTCTGTAATACCTGAATGCTCACACTGGTCAGCGTTTGAAAATTCCCTGAGCATAGTCAGTGTTTCCCTGCTAGAATGACGTGGCATAGAATGCTTTACCTGGGAAACTGGGATGTTTGAATATGAAAGCTTCACTTGTGTGGATTTCCATATTCTTTGCAAAATGTTGGCAAATCTTTTCGTTTTGTTATCGTTGCACATTTCTAAATGATTCAGAATAAAATGCAACCAGTCTGCTCCAAAAAGGTTTCAGTGTAATAACAAACAGAAATACAAGGAAGCAGTGAGATTACCATCCAATTAGATGTGCCAGTTCTGTAACACGTTTTTTGATTGATAGGCAAGTCTTCAAAAGAAAGCTAGAGAAAAATTTGGAAGCCCACATGATTCATGAGGAATTGTGTGAGTGAAAGCACAAAGTTGTTGCCTTGAATTTGTCTAGGTTGGCAGCAGTTGGTAGCCCACTGAAGTGGAGTTAGTATTTCACACTGAATTTGTCAATTTCACAGTTGATAAACGATGGAAATTATTGATTGTCAAGTTAAAATTAGGTAAATAAAGGGGAAGCTGGTACAAGATCATGTGCATTATTGTTTCCATAAATGCCTCCTGCAGGCTGCAGAGATTTTTCAGAATAGAGAACTGTTAAGTTTAGTAATCCTTGGTGGACTTTGTGTCCACAAGCTTGCTCAGTTGCTTGTTTTTGAGAAAATTCTGACAAGCACTTACCTTATAGCAGTAATGCCTTGCACTAACAGACTGTATGCCATACAGCTTTGAAGCTGTTAGTAGATACAGTTGTTTGATCCCCACTGATTACTGTTGTATAAGAAATAAGAGTTGTTATCTGTTTGTTTACCTCCGTTGTATTTGCCCTAGACTGTATCTATCCCAGAATTATTTATTTGCTTCTATTTGGAACCTATTCCATATCAATTGATTCTTTGCGTTTAGTTATCTTTTCTTGTTGGATTAAGGATTGTTGATTAAGAAAATTAATTTATGGCAAGCAAAATGATCTTCAGTGGTGTTTTATTCTAGATTCTGGTCAGTTGGGTCTTGTCTTGGCTGTTCAAGTTTTGGTCCCTCACCTTTCAGTTTTGGCATTCTTATCAGTGAGGTTTTATTCAGATTCTGTAGATGTTATATCATTTTACTGGGTCGTGAAGTTAAATGGTCAAGATTGAATCTCAGAGCCAGGCCTGCACTGTGTTGGGTTTTGGTGCAGGACTCACTGGTGGATGTTTTGTGAACAGATGGTGAGACTGAAATTGTTCACTCCTAGTTTCTATTCTGTAAAGTTAGACAGTTGTTTGCACCGTTGCAGAATCCAAAGAATATTTTTTCAGTTGTCAGCGGTTTACGGACTGGTTCGGCCCGGTTCTGTGACGAGCGGGGCGGAGGGATCCGCAGATCCACACCTCTGGGAAAAAAGGAAACAGGGGACCCCAAAAATAATTAAAAACAGCGGCACCGATCTGAGGAGAAACAAACTAATTTACTAAGTATATTATCGGAAGCAAGATAACACACTATAATACAATATAATCAGAATTGAAGCCAATAAATCAAATATAATGAGAGAGAGAATGTCTGAAAGGTGGATAGGCTTCACCATAATGCTGAGGTGAGATGCGCAGTGCAGTTGAGCAGCAAGGAGACGGGAGCAGCACCCACGACGAAGGGCAGGCGAGAAAAAGCACATCAGGTGACCTTGCCAGGAGTTAAACCTCCTCTCCCTGACTGCAAAGTCCCCTGGGGAATGTAGTTCTTCTTCTCTTCTGGGCAGGTACCCAGGACTTGAACATTGACGAAGTCCCAGTGCCCCACATGATGTTATGATGTGGAATACCGAAAGCCAAAAATCACAAAACCATGACATCAGTGAAATAGTATTGTTTCTAAACTGCTACCTGCCAACACTCCTGTTTGTGATGCAACATTTGAACAGGTAGCAGAACCGTTGAAATTAAAATAACTGCTGTTAGAGTAGTAGGTGAGAGTATAGTGAGACAACTCATTTGCGTGAGTCTGAGGGTGCTGGTCATTCAGATGAATCTGAAGAGAAAGCTGTAAACTTCTTACAGTTTTCAGACTACACCTATAATACGATTAATTCTTGTATTGTAGTGATCTGGTCACCTGGTTGGTTTCACAGTGTAGATGTGGGAATTTTCATTCAGCAGTACTTTACCTGTGGCTATTTAAATGCCACAATATCTTTGAAAAGTGTCAATCTGCAGTAAGGGGGAAAAAATGCGAAACTCTTATTCTCCCTTCACGTGTTATGAAATTTTTTACTTTGATTTCAAAAGAGGATACAGGTATAGTGAATGCCTTATTACTTCCAAGCATCCTACAAACATCCGGTTAGTATGATTTCTGATATCCAGATACTATTCTGCTAAAATAAAGTTGTTTTCTTTGAGACTTTTTTTTTTCCAAATTATTTTATTTCAAATTAATGCACAAGATAAGTCAAACTTTTTCTGCTCTCTGGAATGATGTATCAGTGCTTTTTTTCAGCATTAGCTGGCGTGTGGGATAATAAGTGCCCGAATAACTAGTTTCATTTTTCCCTATTTGTTTTTGCTTAAGTGCTCCACCCCCACCTGGAAACGAAGAGGAGGCTGCAGAAAATGGCATTGTGAAAACGGTACTTTTAAATGTGCTTTTGAAATACTGCTTTAATTTGTTTTGGTTTATTGACTAATTGTAATTTATCAGAATGACCCGGGTTGGGAAAGACCATAATGATCATCTAGTTTAAATCCTCCTGCTATGTGCAGGGTCGCCAACCACCAGACCAGGCTGCCCAGAGCCGCATCCAGCCTGGCCTTGAATGCCTCCAGGGATGGAGCATCCACAGCCCCCTTGAGCGACCTGTTCCACTGTGTCACCACCCTCTGGGTGGAAGAACTTCCTCCTAATATCTAACCTAAACCTCCCCTGTCTCAGTTTAACACCATTCTCCCTTGTTTTATCACTGTCCACCCTTGTAAAGATCCGTTCCCCCTCCTGTTTATATGCTCTGTTCAAGTACTGAAAGGCCACAATGAGGTCTCCCAGAGCCTTCTCTTCTCCAAAGCTGAACAAGCCCAGTTCCTTCAACCTTTCTTTACAGGAGGGTGCTCTAGCCCTTTGATCATCTTAGTGTCCCTCCTCTGGACTCACTCCAAGAGCTCCATGTCCTTACTGGGGGCCCCAGGCCTGGACACAGTTCTCCGGATGGAGCCCCACAAGAGCTGAGTAGAGGGGGGCAATCACCACTCTCTCCCTGCTGGCTACCCCTTTTTTAATGCAGCCCAGAACACAGTTGGCCTTCTGGGCTGCAAGCACACACTGCTGGTTCATGTCCAGCTTCTTGTCCTCCAGGACCCCCAAGTCCTTTTCCACCGGGCTGCTCTCAAGGAGATCTTCCCCCAGTTTATACAATACCTGGGATTAAAATCAAATGAGCTAATCCATAATTGTACTCCTTTGACTTTTGTGGACAGTGTTTGATGCTATCTGCAGAAACTATAGAGAGTAGAAAACCGAATTTCCATCTGCATTCCACTTCTTAAAACAAACTTAGAGAAAATAAATAAATAGTACTTAGTTTTTCCAGAGGAAAACTGTTGCTTCAAGACAGCTACTTCCTCCCAGATACATCCTTTTGAAATTGAAACTCTCCCTATCTTCCCCCCTTTTTCAGAAAATAAAATGATCTGGTCGTTTTTCTTTATTGAACATGATAAAAAGCAGGCCTGTGTAGAGCTATGTGAAAATGAATCAAAAGATGGAAGATGTGTACGTTTTAGAGGCAACAGAGCAGATTTACTTGGTAGCAGTCTTTGACGTTCTGTATGTTAGTCTGTCTTAGAGTTTTGTCATTACTGTGATGAAGAAAAGGACCAAGAAATGAAGTTTACAGTTGCAATATTGATAAAAGGCCTCAGTTTACTGTGAATGGGAATGGCTTATGGCTTTTCTGTGAAGAAATTGGTGAACTTATTTCTCTTGACAATGGGTCGCTGAAAGACTGTATTCTATCATCAGCTGTCATTTGCAGAAGATCTATTTTGATTAAAACAATTGAGGGTCCTTCTGCCTTGATTTGACTCTTAGTTGTTAAGTACATTATGTTAATGCTGTAGAGCAAGAACGAACTGCACTCCAACTTCTTATCTTCCATGCAGCTGCTTATTTTGGTCTAATTTATGTGCCAGGCAGGTTAGATAAGGACTGGAGCTAGACTGCACTTGAATAACTGCAGGCTTGTTTTCAGTATGTTTAGCAGCTTGCTGTAGGATTCAGCAAGTATACAGAGAGGGATAGACTGGTTAATCACCAAAGTTTGGAAGAAGATCTTCATTAAAGAATATTTAGAAAGCAGAGAAACAGCATGGATAATTGATGTGTAGAAGAGAGAAACAGTGCAGAAGTAAAGGTTCCATTTTCATGGTGATGATGGAAGATCACCTCCACTGGTGATCCTCTAGAGTGTTGCACGTAGCCTGTGCTGCTCAGTGTGGTTATAAATTACCTGGAAAAGTGGTTAAGTTGTGCAAGTTACAGAGTTATTCAATATATGACCATCTGCAGGGGACCGTGTGATTGAAAAATGGTTGTTGAAATTCTGTGTATATGAGGTAGGGAGTGGGAAGAAAATACTAGATAGTGATAACTGTTTCATGCTTAATTAGGGAATGTCATGTTTCAGAAATAGAAGCTTGATACTGAAAATACTTCTCTATTTTGATCCAGGTATTTCCAATATTATTCCAAAATTTATAACCTTGAAACTGAAGAACGTAACTTCTCAGTTATCACTACTCAGTTCTGACATCTGGGAAACAGAATTTTCTTTTGTTAAAGATTTCCAGAGTGGGTACTTCTGTTTGGATTATTTTTTCACTGTAGGTTGTGACCTTTTCTTTTGTAGAAGGTTACTGAGGCTGAGGATGACAGTGATAGTGATAGCGATGACGATGAAGATGATGTTCAAGTCACCATAGGAGATATTAAAACAGGAGCTCCACAGTTTAGGTAAGTTATTTGGAAATACTAACTGGGAGAAAGTTTCAAGATTAGATTTAGTTATTAATTGAAGCTTTAATACCTGTTGGATTGTATGCATCGGTAGCCTCAATTTGTTTTTACTTCTTTAATAAAATGTTTGTAGTAATACAATGAATTTGAAAAAAAAAAAATGAAATCAATGAAATGTCACAAAGGAAAAGCCATTTTATGAGGTTGTGTTTGGGGTTTTTTTTTCAGATTTCAAGAAATAATTGCGCTGAATGTTTGTAAACTAAAGAGCTGTTCTGTGTTACGGAAGAGCTGTCTTACATAGTGTTTTCAGGCTCATATTTGTGACGTTTTTATTTCTGCTGTGAATGATGGAGTGGTAGGCACAGAGGACATTAGAATCATTTGTCCTGGGCCTTATTTCTCATGGAAACATTTCAAATAAGAACTCTGTAGTTTCAATTCCTACTGTTCCTTTCAAAAAATTTTAATGTATTTTAGGATGCAGCAGCCGATCTCTGGAGATGCTTTCTCATGATGGTGGCTTAGAGATTTGTACCATGCAATAACTTTTTTTTTTTGCAACTGCTGTTGCCTCATGTTCCTTTTTTTCTGCTCATAAGGGGTTTGTTTTTCATTGAATGCTTTTGAAAAGTTTTAATTTTACCCAAAATAATGAAACGGTGTTTTTTGTTACATAGAGGTTTTCTGAGGGAAGTTCCACACTTTGTTTGTCTTGGCAAATCTAACATTCTTGCACTTGTTAAAAGTTATTAGTTTGTCTTTTTTTTTTTTTTTTTTTAAACTTAGGATTCCAATAGCTGTGCAAGTAGGTCTGACTCATGTATTCTATTATATCCTTAACTTTTGAATTCGTTCATTTTTTACACAAAATATTTTTAAATATAAAATATAAAGCAACGTCAAAAATAGCAATTCTTTCAGTACTTCATCTGTTTTCAATAAATTGCAGTATGCTTGTGGTATAGACAGTGACCTCAAATTTTGTGACACTAAAGCAAACTAGATAGACTTAGTGAATTTACTGATGCTCTTTCGATGAATGCAAAAACAATAAGCAAATGCTCCTAAATCTAATTTGAGTAGAAAGTTTCATATTTTTAAATAAATGTTCTGTGTAAAATCACTTCTGGACAAATTGAGTGGAAAGTTCATGGAAGGGCAGTCTTCTAAACCAAGCTCAGCATTGTTGTTCATTTTAACTTTATTATAGGAATTTCCTTCATACACTTAACCTATTTTTCTTATAGTTGTCTATCACTGTTTTGAAGAGTGAAAAAAGAAAGATTTGAGAAAGTCATGCACAAATTATAGCATAGGAGATAAGGATAAATGCTCTTAGTCAGTTTTCTACTCTGCTGCATGAACTTGTATGAAGAAATGTCATGGAACCACTACTTGAAACTATACACTCTCTTCTACTTAATATGTTTATTGGTTGATACCACCTATGAGTATAAGCTACTTTGCACACAAGTGGTAGTGAAAGCTAACTCTTAATATTCCAAATGAACAATATTGTAATTCATAAAGCTACTAGATCAATTCATTATCTAAATGTCCGACTGCATTTTTATGATAATGCTCTCAGGTATTTTAGAAAATGAAATTGCACGTATTTTTCTGTTGGTGACAAGGATAGCTAATTGCTAAAAGCACACTGAAACAGCCTGTCAGTCATTTCAAAGAAATGCTTGAATTTTCCATTTCAATACAGATTAAATGGAATAATAATAAAAGCAGCAAAAGGATATGTCCGAATCCTCTCCTTTTATTTTGCTTTTGCCCTAATCCCCAGAGTGTCCTCTATATCCCTAAATGAATTTCGCTTTTCCTTTTTTCTCTCCTTCTGGTCCTGTTCATTTTTCTTTCTATCAAGGTCTTTAACCTTTCAACTCAGGAAGAGTGACTGGAACTTGCTTCACAACTGTTTATTAGTTGGAGGAGTTGCTACTGAGCATAGAAAGGTACTCTCTCTTGCTCCTAGGCTGATCTCTCTGTTTTTACAGTTGCCAGCTTGGAAAGCTAGAGATTCAGGATGGCGATTGAGCCTGGGTCCAGTCTGTTTCTGGATCTAGCTAACTGTTGTTTTGTGTTTTCTTCCGTTTTAGAGATTTCTCTGTCTAACTCACTTTTGTTAATTTCTTTAAGTTATGGAGCAGCACCTGTGAACCTCAATATTAAGACAGGAGGACGTGTTTATGGATCTTCTGGTAAGAAAGTTTAGTCAATAGTTTTATTAAAATTGCAGAGACTTTTGTAACAGCGCATAGCCTGTTTGCGTGTGCTTCTTTAGTCGGTATTTTCAGTTAGAGAGTTCTTGCAAAAACTTCCAGTCTAATGACAATTCATTAGAAAAATGTGAAATTACTAGTGTCTTAAATTGTGGTTGTATCTAGACCTTGGTCCATGGACATGCCACTTTCTGTCTTGAGTAGCAATGTTTGTAGAGTGAGCAATTTTACTTCTTTTTCCATTATTTAGTTTTAATCAAGTGATCTTAAACAGGGCGTGTGCTGCCATCACTTAAGGCATATGTAGTTATAGAAGATAATTCTGTTGTCTTTGTCTCCTGGAAGTTTAATTTGGGTATCATCAGTGATTAATGGCGTGTTATTAAGTTATCAAAATTGCCATATGGAAGAATGTCATGATGCTTTTTATATTCCATTTCTAAATTGCCTAGTTTCAATAAGCTATTTGGAAAACGAATAACAAGGAGAGTTACAGATATTCCTGGTACTGTAAAACAAAGATTCATGAATTCATAAAGTTAAGTTATGGAATACATTTATAGGAGTATGCAAAAGTTGATTCTGAGTTTAGGAGTATCTGATCAGTTCTAATTGTGGGACTACAGTAAGTCTTTCTGTGCTTAAAATTCATTTTGAATGGGTTATTAATGAGTGGGTTGTTTGTACAGTCATCTGTTTCATTCATGTTTTCTTGTTGAAATATTTTTGTCCATATAGCTTTACATGGAGGGTGATTTTGATGCACAAGGGACATTGGAGGTTCTAAAAGCATATAACTGTTTTGGATGGATTTTCCAAAAGTTCTTGATTGGAAAAGATCTGTTTTGTTTTATTTATCTTAAGTGTGTTACAACTATTAAAACTCTTCTTAGCAGAGAGAAAACGCTCAGTTTTTCTAACTTTTCTTAGCAGGTGTAAAAGTTAAAGGGGTGGATTTAGATGCACCAGGGAATATTAATGGTGTACCACTTCTGGAAGTAGATCTAGATTCTTTTGAAGATAAACCTTGGAGAAAACCAGGTAATGTTCTGTTTTATGTTAACTAATACCTAGGTATGTAGGAGGTTATTTTAATAATAATTCCTATTTACTGCATGTAGACATTTTTCTACTTAAAACAGTGGATAAATTACCTGTTGCCTTTCTGTTGTCTCACAAAGTGTGTGGTTGTGCCTTGTTTCTTAGTCTGCATCCCACATGTGTAGCAGCAAAAAGGCACTGATATTTAAAAAGTAACAATTATTATAAAATAACAATAATTATGACAATCCTAACATTTATCCTATTACAAAAATACAGGGATTATAATGTGTTATTCTGCAGATAGCTATTCTTGATCCTTGAGGCAGGATAGTGGGCAAGATACTCTTTCTGTATCAGTGTTAACATTCTTATAATCTTAGCCATGCATGCTCTCTGTCTTTTCAGATGTAGGACTTTGTACATTTCAGTAGTGTGGCTTTGGATCAGTACCTAATCCATCCTGATCCTGTAAATAGAGATAAATGTTCAGTGAGGAAGAAGAAAAGGTAAATTTTGCACTGTCCTAAAAACTTATGCTTTTCTATTTATAGGGGCTGATCTATCTGATTATTTCAACTATGGGTTCAATGAAGATACATGGAAAGCATACTGTGAAAAACAGAAGAGGATACGAATGGGTCTTGAAATTTTACCAGTTACCTCAGCCACTAATAAAATTATGGTAATTAGTACAACTTTTGTGGTGTTCCATATGCTTTTCCCCTTGTAAAGCTGCTTGTTTGTCATAAGTCTGTTTTGCCCAGTCAGTGGATTTGTTGTTAAGTCTGCACCTGAGTCCTTAACCTAAAATGTTCTTGTGTTGCTTTTCTGGCAATTTGTGTGGGTAGTGTCACAGCTAGTTAGAGCCAGATTGAGTCTGTACCGTCACTCAGAATGTGGCCCATGGGTTAAAAAGTTGCATGGTATCTTAATGGGCAATGTGTTATTTAACTTAGGCTGAAGACAATGCTATGGAAGTAACATCAAGTGCAGAGATTCTCGATGGCAGATACCATCTTTTTAAGGTGAATTTTAGTAAACTTCTGTTGGTTGCTCTCATTTATGTTGAGTATTGCTACCCATGCCAACACAGACTGATAGAAGAACAACTGGAAAAGACTCAGCCATTATTTCAAACTCTCATCTTACATTGGTGGCTTTCTGCATATGTCACAAAATGCTAATTCAAAAGCGTAGCTTTGTTTGTCATCCTTACAAGTATGTGAGTTAGTGGCCTGGTATACTAACAGATTTCTATTTTTTTCCTTATGCAATGATGTATTTCCAGTTGTAGTGCATTTGTTTATGCAGATTAAAGAATTTATACGGATGTGCTGAGAAGCTTTTGTAAATTATGGCTTTTGTGGTTTTTTTTTTCCCTGTAGCCTCCTTTTGGTTTTATTTTGTAACACTTATCTGTAGCAACAGGTATTTTTGGTATTTCGGTTTTCCCTCATAGGCTACATCAGATTTCCAGCCATTTTAACATTATCTTAGCAAGAACAGATCAGAAGCTCCTGGAGCTGCTTGCTTTCCTCATTTGTCTGAATAATAGTGCCATGGAGTAATGGAAATGCTGGACTGTGGGAGTTACAGTTTGCTGTTGTAGCTGATGACTGATAATGCTGTCAAATGCTTTTGAACTGTTGCTCTGAAAGGAGAGAGAAAAGTATTCCAAACCAAAACTCACCCTTTTCTATCTCTTTGGAGATTCTGGAAGACCAGTGATCAAACAGTAGGGTTACAACAAACTGAGTTGTAAGAGTTGAAGAAAGAGTTTCTTGTGAATTTTGCAAGGAATATCCATAACAAAACTATTTAATAATTATAATTGTTTCAGCCCATCTGAAATATAAAATCCCACCTTGTTTCCCTGGTATGTTTGAATGAATCTTCTGTAACTGATAAGACAGTCTCCTACATTTCCAAATTACTTATTAATTAGTAGAAGTCTTATAGATTTTTCAGTTTAGTACTTAAACACAACATACTCTGGTATTATAAGATTTTCATATTTGTAGATACTATTAATTCTATTTTTAAGGAATCTTAAATACTTATGTGCATTTTTCTGGATGTGGAACACAGCTGTCTATGATCAAAAGTGAGGTTCTGCCAAAGCTTGGTATTTCACAGCCTATATGACATTATACCATGAGTGAACTAGCTAGATATCCATGTAGTAATTGGCATATATTGTTGTTGTTTTGTTTTGTTTTTGAAACTGTTACTTACCTACATCCTTGATATCTAAATATACAAGTTAAATAAGGGGATATTGCTTTTATGGTTTTGGGATTTTAATTTTTTCTGTGTTGTTAAGACTGTTTCTTGTATTGTTGGGTGCTAAATGTGTAAGATATTTCTGTTATTATGATTTTTGTTTAAATAATTTTGTTTCTTTAAAAGCTCAGGTATTATTTTGTTTGTACAGGAAACTCTTCAAGAAAATCAGTCGACTCTGTTGTTCATGTCCAAAGCAAATACTTTGAAAATAAATAATACCACTATTTTTTCCTAATAAATGGTTCTCTGGCACTTTCCTTCTTACATATTTTAAATAATGTATCTTTACAGAATATAGAATTTCATTAGCTGTGCTGTGCTGGTCATTCTGTTTAAATCGGTTTAAAGTTGGACTTTATTTTTGTGTTGGTTATGTGCTGTGTTGTGACTGTTGAGGTTACTATGCTTCTGTGACTAACCTAATGATAAAACAAACTAATGATAAAATGTTATTTTGAAGGTACAGCAGGGCAGAACTGGAAATCTGGAGAAAGAGTTGGCAGTGCAGTCGACCAAAGCTGATTTCACATCTCCTCCTGCCTTATTCAAATCAGGAATTCCTACAAACAGGTCAGTTAAATAGTTGTAACTCAAGATCAGATAACTTTTTTGTACTGTTACTTCTCTATGTTTCAAGAGCACTTGTAGAAAAAAGCAGAATATTTTTCTGTAATAGGTTAAAGTGATAGGAAGAACGATGCTAATCACTTTTGGCTTTCAATCACCTTTATGCAAGAATGCTGTATTACCTTCTTGTTGCTTCAGAAAAGAGAAAGTAGAAGGTATGGGGAAAAATCAGCAGGACCAAGCAACAGAGGAGATATAAAAATCCAGGTGTTGATGTACTGACACGACATTTTGTGTAGAATTAGATCAGCCAACAAAATGTTTGTAGCTGGTATTTTTAGGTGAGTATTAGCTAACACACCTTTTCAGGTAACCAAAACTGAATTGGGCGACAATGACTTCAAAATCTGAAAGGATTCCTGTAACTCAGTCTCCTTTCTGTGAGGTAGCTTTAGGCTCTTCATATTTGAATATTTTACTACTTCTCCTTTGAAATAATTTCCTTACTACAGTTTCTTCTCCAGCCCCAGGCTTTAATAAGTTTTGTCCTCAGTTGAAAGCTGTGGCTGTTTGATACCCAGCACTTGGCTGAGAACGAATCCATGCTTGTGCTTTAGTTGTGGACTGATCTCATATGGGAGTTTTGTTTTTGTGCAGATTAAGTCATTGGCAAGGGAAGTAGAACAGTTTGTATGCAACAAACTTGTTAAGTTCAAGATTAGTATCTATTTACGTACTTTTAGTAAGTAGCTCAGGAAGAGACAAAATGATTTTTTTCAATTGTATCACTTGTGCATTCCAGTTCCGAGACAATTTTGTATATGTTTAGGCTGAGTACTGTCACTATAGGTTATTACAGTGGCAATGCTGAATTCTTTACAGTTTTTTTTTAATATCTACTCGTTTGGATACATTGGCTTAAAATAATTCCTGCGTAGAGAATGTACTTCTACCATCTGGTTGGAAGAGATTTTGAAAGAACACGAGCTGCTCAGAAGTCTAAAACTAGCTCTGCCTTGAGTATGTCTTGACTATGTGATTTATATACTTCAGTAAATTCTCCACAATACAGTTACTATTCTCTATAAAAATTGTATTACTGGTTTCTTTACAAATAGGTGGAGTTTTATGGAATTTGATATTTTTTTTTTTTTTCTTCAATGAAGAGTTTATTTTTGGTAGGTAGAATATTTTCAACAGTTCAGCTCTGTGGTAATTTAAAATAACTGCCTTTATGCCAGAAGGCATTTGCAATAGCAAATTGTTATGAAATTGTTCAAAGCATTTCTCATGTAGCAGTAAAATGTCTTTTGGCTTCGCATTAGTTGATGTATTTGGTGAAAGAGGGAAAACTGGTGCAACTGGATACAGTCACATTGGTGTAGGAATTGGTAAGGAGCTAGAAACTAGAGGAGGAATACAAAGAGCTGATTAGAGACACAGAAAGAGACAGTTTATCTCGCCAGAAAGAATGCCTCTCCTCAGTCAGAGACGAGCACTGCCTCCAGAAATGCCAGTTCAGGCATCAGAAAGTGTCAGGAATAAAACAGGAGAGGCAAGTCACCCAAATTCATGTAAGGAAAAAATGGACCAAGGCATTTTAATTCCCTATTTACTAGTCAGGGCTGTAGCATCATTGCTTCATGGATAATTTTTTGCATAGACATTGCAGCACATACTTCAGTGGGAAATCAGAGGACAAATAGAAGGCTATGCTTTTTTGTTTGTTTTTGAGTGTGGTAGGTGTGATAGTGGTTTAAATTGAGCTCTCACCCCCCAAAAAAATTCTCCAAGGTCAACCAGGAGTATTACTCATGACCAGTACAGAAGCTGCGATTTGCAAAATTGAATCAGCTGCCCATCAGTTAATAAAAAGTAGTACTTCACTGAAATAGCATTGTAAATATTTCAAAGAAAAATTAAGTGTTTTTGCGTATGGGAACATTTGGAGGTTTCCTTGAATTTATAAGTAGTCACTCGCCATCTTAATCTGAGCTATTAGCTTTTTAGAATTAAACCTAAATGTCTTGTCATGATTCATTGGTATTTGGAGCTGTTGAGTAGGTTAAGGTATCATGTAACCCCGAAGAAGGACTTAGAACATAATGGAAGTGGTTTAGTAAATGCACATCATATGCATATGAAAGTGTGGTATAGAATAGAATGTTCACTTTAAGTAGTTAATTAAGATTCATTTTATGTTTGGTCAAGGTTCAAAACTGAAGGAATCTCTTCTGAATGTGAAGTTTTCTACATCATGGAGAGAATTTGACACATTTCAGAACTGTCCTAACCATTCTGTACCATTTTGTAGCAGTCCTTTTCCTTACATCATTTTTCAAGGTTTGCAAGATAGTATTTCTTTAGTAGCAGAAGAAAATGTAGAAGTTTAATTAAAAGAAAATTTATTTGGATGTGAAAACCAGTGTTTTATCAACCCAGTAATACTTAGAATAGCTCTCTATCTCCTAACTGTTCTATCAGAAACTCTCATTTATCTTACTTCGTTTTATGCTTTTTTTTGTTGTTGTTATTGTAAAGAGTACTTTACATGCAGTTGGATTTTACTTCAAGAAAAATTAGCCTGTTGATATGATGGGCTATTCCTCAGCGTTCTGTGTGCTTGGGCCTTTCTCCACATAGACTTTTTATATAAAATGGATTTGTGATGTCCTTACTTTGAAAAAATATGAGTTTCTTTTGTTTTGTGAGCTGTCTCTACATGACTAAATGATGAAAAATTTCTGAGTTATTTTTAAGGAATGACCTGTATATAAAATCAAAATCTTACCTTTTCTATTAAATCTGTTGCATCTTAATTATATCCATCAGCAGTAAGTGAGCTCAGAAAAAATGGAGAATATCCTCAAGCAGAGGAAGATGATAAAAAGCATGAATAGGATAAAAAGGAACACAAGAACATGCTAAATACAGATTTATGAAGTGTAGTATAAATCTTAATTCTGCAGTCTAGTGAATAAAAGTGGCATGCAGTAGTTTGACCACTTCTGAATTCTGAAAAGTAATAATTCAAAAACCAGTTCATTGTGTATGTTATATGTGATGGAGATGAGAAGTGATTTCTGAAATTATGTATTTTTAAAGTTTTGTCCTTTTCCTATTTCTTTTTGCTGGTAAAACCTCTGCTTGCCATCTGAGGTTGAGATGGCTTTATGAATTAAGTCTCTATGGAGGGAATTATTCATATATGAATAGCTCGTAAATAACTGTTTGCAAATTAGAGTGAAATCACTCACTGAGTGGCTGGAATGTTCCTTTTAAGCTGTACTTTGTGTGAACTCTGCTGTATGCTTCCCACACGTGTGGATTGCCTTTTTATGTTTGGGTGTATTCACTGGAATTGCATCTGTATCCCAGGTGCCCTGACTGTATAAGAGGGAAAAAGGGAGAACCAAGTCCATTCTTTGTTTGCATGCAACACTGAGCAAGAAACTGCTTAACTTCTTATCATTAAGCCAGATAATGATTGGTTTGAAATTTTCTGCATGTACCAGCTTCAAATTTGCTCCTCTTAAAAAGCCCCTCAACATTTACATGCTGGACATGTCAGATGGTTCTCTTACTTCAGCGAAGAAGTTGTTTTTGATATAGGTGTCATCTGCTGCTCCATTTGTAAATGAATACATACCTTCTTCCAAAGGATCTCGAGCTTTACTATCGAAATAGTATTGCAGTATTGGAAATAGATAATTTGTCAACTTCAAATTAAGAGTACAACTTATCCCTCATTAAAGAAGTAATATCTTTTGGCTGTTGTAAAGAACCATTGGTATCATAATACATATACATATAATAAAAATTGTTAAACACCAATGAGATCAAGTAGAGTGTAGGCATACACATCAGACTCTAAAAAAAATTAATCAAAAGCCTTGCTCATTTCATTAAACTAATGTCCAGCAACCAACTGACGATAGTCTAGATTTGTTTCCTTTGATATTGTGGTGTTGTACTTGGACTACTTCTCAAGCAAAAATTAATACTGTAGTATTGGTGTTGATGCACATAGTACATAATGCCCAATACTCTTGAGTGAGTGTCCTATGTGTGTGTTTTCAGCCTTGATTCCAAGGGTTGCTGACCATGTGCAAATAATGCAAGACAGGAACAGCCTTGATTTTGAGTATATTGCTTCCAAATGGAAGCTTGTAGAATACAGTGGGCCAAGCAGTGGGTCCCCTGAGAGGAGACTTCTTGCTTTAGAAGAGAGTCATCTAGTATACAAAAGGGCCTAAAACTACAGAAAATTGAAGTTTTCATGGGTAAGATTTTAGGTAATTCAAGAAGGTATCAGTCATGGAGAAGTCAGAACTCTGAGAGCAAATGGGCTGCTATTGTGAAGACTGAAACCAAGTCATCTTGTTCTACAAAATTTCACTTGTAAATGAAATTACAGTTCTTTTGTCTTGTAATAAAACCTGATTGGTTTAGCAATTGTTTTATAGCATCCATGTTTGCAATTTAGTTATTAATAGCAAAATATAAACCAAATGTAGTACAGCTTTGCTGGAATGCTATGCAAGACTGATGAGGCGGATTGGGAAAGCAGGTGTTGATTATTTCAAAATTTAGGCTGGGAAAAAAAAAAATTTTTTTTTTTTGGAGTGAGATGTTATAATTGGAAAACTTCTCATTTATGTTGTCCTTTGAGGGGCTGTGTCTTTTTCATCAATATGAGTGGTTCCAAGTCAGTTTAGTTTCTATTAGGGAAAATTGTTAATCTGTAAGGAATCATATGAGGAAAAAGAGTAGAAGGGGGAAAAGGGTTGGAAAAATCAACCCTACTAATCTGTGCAGATATTAATGGACTCTAATTACCTGTTAACAGTTGGGAAAGAGTTCATGGAATTAATTGTTGCTACTTCACAAAATGTCAGTTGAACTTCCAGTGTCAGCCGAAATAAGCAAATACAATAGTAGTTATCTTCATCAGTAGGTGTCAAAATGAGAAGAGTAATGCTAACGTTTCATAAAGCCATGGTGCTCTGGGTTCTGTATACTATCAGTGATTCTGTTGGTCATGTCAGAAGGGTTACAGTAGAAAAGTGCAAAAAGGCGAACCAAGTAATGGAAGTTCCTCACTTTTGGATGAGGAGAGGGAGGATTAGTTCAGCCTGGGGAAGAGATGTAACAGAAGTACCAGGAATACTATGATGCCAGGCAACAGAATTTTTTTTCGTTATTTAATTTTTTTGACACAAGGTCTGTAGGGCATTAAATACAATTGTCAGGCTGAAAAAGGTATGATCCCAAGGTTAAAATTACAAGGGGGTTCGGAAGAGATTGTGCAAATGCATGTTTATCAGGGGATATGAAACAGAGTGGTCAAATTATATGGATAGTCTGGATTTTTGACTGGCAGAAAACCAGGAAGGAAAGAATGTATGTTGATGCCACTTCTCCTTTTGTTTCTCCAAAAATCCATTGCTAACCACTTCTAAAGTAGATGTTCTTAGTCTGCTTCCCATCTGAGTAAGGGAGACATTAAGGTAAGTCTTCTGCTGCCTGCTTCTTTAAGGTGAACACAGTGTTTAGCTATGCAGCTGTTTTTGGACTGCTTGGGAGAGACATTTTGCATTTGGAAAACTGAAAAGTATCAATGACTGGTCTAACGTTCCTTTGAGTGTGAAGCAAGATTTATTTTAAGAATAAATTTCAAAATACTTCGTTTTTGGTATAGACACTGTATGTTCTGAGATGAGAGGGATGACGAGCGATTTTGTTCAGTATTCTGATTTGTCCTGTGTTGCAGGCGATTGTCTGGCGCAATCGATGTGATTGGACAGACCATCACTATCAGCAGGGTAGAAGGACGACGACGTGCTAATGAAAACAGCAACATACAGGTTTCATACTGCAGATTTATACTATCTTCAACTAAAAAACGTTTTTGCTTTCTCCTTGGCTTCTGATTAAAATACTCCAATTTGTATGAATGAGAAACAGAAGAGTACTTTTATTTTCAGGAAGAAAGTTGTGACAATTGAAATATACTGATATGGATTATTTGATACATATAAAAAGATAAAATGTTTAGTGTTTTGGAAGTTCTGCTTCCTAACAGGATATGAGAATATTGTAGACCTACAGTTCAAAAGACTAGATAGTCTATAGTAGGTCTTTTTACTATGTGACAAGGACAAATACTTCAACTATGTATTCCTTTCCTATTCTGGCCAGACTTATGCTGCAAGTGAAATCTTCTTCACACATAATTTAAGACATAGTGTTCTAAAACATGTTGTTAAGGAGAAATTAGTTGATTGTACTTAAAAAACAAACAAATAAATAAATAAATAAAAAGGCAGTACTATTTTACCATAAGTTATATTAGTTGTCTTTATGATTTTAGGCTTTATGGGCTTGGGTTATCTTGAGGCAATGACTGAATGCATTAAGGTTGAACCCTCAATATGCTCTCCTGACTGAACTGTGTAGAAGAATCAAGTTTGTTTTGCTAGCTGCATTCCATCCCAGCTTGTTTGATTTTGAATAATGAAAATGGATTGTGGTACTTATGTTAAAAACACTGCATTGTGTTTTTCAACTGAACTTCTCACAGTGTTTAAGTAATTTAAAATCTTGGGTTTGTTTTTGTTTTTTTTTTTTTCATTCTTTAAATGTTGATAGTTTTTTTTAAAGAAGTATTTCCCTTTAAATATAAAAGAAGGATGATGTTAGGGCCATATTCAGATGGCCCATATTCTCTCTAAAATCCAATGTTTATTGTTCCCTGTTGGCCTTTCTTCTCAGAGGTACTCGGCAAGTATGGGACACTGAACATAGGGATTGGAGTAGAACGTAAACTATCTGAATATGGCTTTTTAGGTGCATAATACTTCCCTGATAGAGTAACTGGAAAAAAAGAAAACTATCTTCTACGCTTTTTACGTAGCAATTGTAACTGCAGTTTGATATTTTACAGGTTCTTTCAGAACGATCTAATCCTGAAGTAGACAATTTTACCAAGCCACCTCCATTTTTCCCTCCAGGAGCTCCACCTACTCACCTTCCACCACCTCCTTTCCTCCCACCCCCTCCAACTGTTAGTACTGCTCCGCCTCTGATTCCTCCTCCAGGTAAATATTCAGTCCCACACAGACTTTGGAAAATAAGAGGCTGGTGATAATGAATTAAAGACAGCACATTCCATGCTGATTTAAATGTACATGCAGAATTTCAGAATTTTGTGTTCTACTATTTCCTTAGATATGTCTGCAAGATGTAAGGTGGTTTATTCTTTTGGTTAGAGTCCTAGTTTAGTACTTGATATCTTTATCCAACTTTTTGCATAGGTGTGCTGTGCTATTCTTATGAAACTCCTCACCTGTCCAGCTTTTTAAAGGTGAAAGAAATGCATGCATGCTACAAATCTAGCAACCAGGTTTGGCTTTTGTCTTCTGGTTTAAGGACAGGTTTATGACAAACACTTGTTCAGAAAGTCTCTTTCAACAGCCTTCCATGCTTCAAGTGGATTCGAAAATAACAATTAAGATCTGTGGGTTTGGTTTCTTCAGGCCTTTATTTTAATTGTGCTGTTGCCAGCTCTTTATCTTCAAAGTTATTCCTAAAATAGAATCTGCCATCCCTCCTAGGTTCAGTGAAGGGAGAGGGAAAAAAAACGCACTCTTACCCAATATTAAACTGAGACTACTTGCCAGAAATTTAAGTATTCCAAATATAAAACATCCTCTAAAAGCTCCTTTGAAAAAGGATCCTGCTTTGAAGTTTGGTCTCTTGTTCTGAATTCATTCACTGTTGCGATTCACATCTTTTTTGAGAAAGGAGTTCTGGAATTCTAATTGCCAAACACAGAAGATTCTCAAATTCTCTTAAGAGACCACTGTCTGTAGCAAAAAGATGGGGTTTTTTTGTTGTTTTCTTGGTTTACTGCTGTGTTGGATTAATTTAAATCTGAAGAAGAAAGTGGATGCTTCTGTTGAACGGAATTTAATGGGTCAAAATGTTGTTTTATGTGCTGTAGTTTAAAGAATGTAATTAAAGTACAGTCTGTATTTGTGGGATTAGAAGGAAGCTACTCAGGTATGAAAATTATGCTGCATAATTTTGGGAAGTTTGACTACTTAGATTTATACCAGGGCTTACCTAGTAACTGTATGTTTTTTTCATTTGAATAAGAAAATCTGTCTTAGTTTAGTGTGGTGAAAGAAGTTTTTATTCCAGGTCAGGCTGTATTGCAGCGTTCTGGGCTACTACATAGGTTAGCTAACTTGGAATATGGTGTCAAGCATTGCCAAACTTGATACCTTGCTCTACATCATAGAGCGTGTGGCATTGCTTTCCTTCAGCAAAACCTACTTGGTGTTCTGCAACCATTTACTAGCCTTGAGTTAGTAGATTGGTGTAAAGTGTCCTGAAAGCAATTCTGAGTACATTAAGTAAAATTCTGTATTGATGCTACTTGGATTGCTTTTGACACAAACAGGAATATGTAGGTTTCAGCCAGGTGTATCTTTGTGATGCTGCTGTGCAGTTTATCTTAGGGACGTGATCCGTGCTGAATCTGCTTCTTGGGCTGATTTAGTCCCTGTGCTGGCTCAGTATTGCAGTCTTTTTTCTCCTCATTTCTCAAAATAAATAGTTGTCTGATGCTTCAGGTAAGTTTTCATACCTCAAGCATGTTTTCACTGCTTTAATAGAAGGAGTGAAGTGTTAGAGATTGCTAATTTTCCCTTACTTGAAGTTCATGAATTTTTTGTTTTGTTTTGTTTCTGTAATTGCCTGTTTCATTTGTTGAAATGCATGTAAATGGAACATACTTCAAACTGCCAGTAACATATTCAAATATCTTCTAAATTCACATTTAAAAAGCAGTTCTGGAAGATGGTCTGGGGTGCTGTGAAAAAATTCATATGCCTAAATTGAAGTTATTATTTTAATGTTTGGACAAAAATTGTAAAGATTTTCATGGCTGATTTTAAAACTTACAGAGGATTTTCCATAATATTCCCTCCTGTATCAATGATCTCATCAGCAAAAGGCTGTACCTCTTGTTAAGGTTGTTGCTGATGTTGTCTTAAGACAAAACAGAAGTTTAGTTAAACAAAATCTTCCACATTACTGTGCATGGTAGCGGATACATTTTTCGTGGATTCTCTAATGATTGTATTTAAGCTGACTACCTAATAGTTAAACACTTATATCTGCATATTTATGCCAGGAAAAAGTATCTTGGCTTTAAGATATGGTTGTTTTCTTTAAGTCATCTTAGTTTCCTCAGAGAAGTTGGAATTGTGCTCTCATTGAAAGGCTGATTTTTGGGCATCTGAGCACGAACACCTTGGTTTTAATACTAATTGATTTTATAACCTGCTAAATGTTTTTTGTTGTTCAGGAGTGGCAAGGCCTTCATAACTTCAGTTTTTGAGGGAAAATAAATTGCAAGGTTAATAAGCACAGTGGTCAAAGGTGTAAAATGTATTAGAAGTTAAGCAAATGAGGTAGCTTTGTGTGTTGTGATCACAAATGTGGTCCAGCGCCCCGTGGAAGTGTTCTGATTGGTTCCTGTACATTTCAGTTCAGAACCCACTTACACAGAAGTCTGATACAGTAATTTTATCTCTGGGATGTTTTATGGAGTTTGAGGAGTGTTGCCATAGTGAACTAAAACTGGCACTGCCCTAGTTAAACTACTGCTGCCTTTAGAGTGAAGTTTCTTTTTGGCATCTGCCTACAAAACAAGCAAGCAAGAAAAGCAGCAGAGTTGCAACACTTCTTGGATGTGTTTGCATCAAAGGATTGTCACTTCCCAGATGTTTTTAAGAAAATAGATTACTAAGCATTTTTTTCCCCTTCAAGTAGCATCTGAATGATTAATTGCAGAGTGGCATAGCATTGACTGAAAAGTCGGTAATTCTTCTTGTTACCAGAATATTTTGTCCATGTTGACATAGTATTTCCCATGCTAAGCCTTTAAGGGTCAGGGGCCAATTGCATTTCCTTTCATCTAGTTATGGAATATAAATCAAAGCAAATAAGTTCTGTAGGATGTTACTTTCCTTCTGGATACTTAACATTTTAGGGTTATGAATTGACTTCTAATCTTGAGACAGATTCATTCTACGCTATTTTTGCTTTTAATTAAATAAGATTCTGAAGAGTAGGAATTTAAGTAAGAAGCCAGATTGAATTGTGCATGGCTTGCATGCCATGGTATGTGTAACGGTAGGTGTTAATATCAGATCTTAATCTGAAAACATAGAAAATAAATTATTCCTCTTGATAATGCGTGTTGTGATAATTCAGTCTGATCTTAGATGTTTAGATAACCACCCATTCAGTCTGATTTTAGGTCTGCAAGTGATAAGCACTGTTACTGTGACTGATACTTTATTTGTTATCATTTTAGGTATACCAATAACAGTACCACCACCAGGTAAAGTTGCTTACATTTATTTTTTTTCCGCGTTTGATTAAGAAGTAAACACTTAATGATGTACAGTTTATTGAGTTCTTTTTAGTTAAATACAGAGGAAAAGTTTAGAAATACTAAGCTATGTGCATAGATGTAGACTTAGTCCACAAAGGCAGAGAACTATGAAAAAGCTCTTGCCTACCTCATTTCTTAGAAGTTGTGTACTTCCTCCTTCACTTTCCATTCTGTTTTTCTATTACACAGAAAACAAGTGTGATTGTTGTTTATAAAGCATTGGTTGTTACTCAAGAATTTTCCTATGCTTCTAAATTCTGTGTTTTTTAAGCTTAATACACTGTTTGATTTAAAGTGCTGATATTTAGCACCTTACCTTTGTTAATCTGGAAAGCAGTTCTCAATTTTACCAGATAAGCTTGTTTACAGTTACTGAAAAACAGTTTGTTGCACTGTGCTCTCTGAAATGCCTAACTCAGTTCTCTTGTGTTCTTCTCCTTTCCATCTCCCCCTGCCCCTCCCCCAATAAATTATTACAGGCTTTCCACCACCTCCTGGCGGTCCTCCACCTTCCCTCATACCCACTATAGAAAGGTGATTATCTGTTGGAAATCCTATAAAGTGATGTATCAGTGTTTTGTAACTATTAAATCAGATGTTAGTGATGACTCTTAGACTACTCAGTGAGTTTTATCTAACAGTGAAGAGACAGTTTCCAATTTTTACAGTATTTTTCCAGAAATGTTACTAGTCTCACGTCTTTCACACTTAATATTCTTTTGAGAAGGTTACATGACCACTTAGCTAGTTTTGTTATGATACTGTATCAATGTCAAGACTTAAGACGAAAGTTAAGGCAACAGTTGTTAGAGTATTCTTTGGCAATCTGTAGGCTGAGTTGGGTTAACCTCGTAGTTCACCTCATATGCACTGTATCCCCTAAACACAGTTAAACAATTCGGCCCTTGTAAGCTACAGGAAATACAGGAGTTTGTCAGAATCCAAATTTGTATTTATACTGTTTGTAAATGCACAGATTTGATAGGCTTAGTGGTATTTTTATATATACATATATATATAGCCAACTCAAGTAGGTGAAACTATATATATATATATATATATATATATATATATATATATACACACACACACACATTTAAAAGGTGTTGGAAAAAAATGTATATGTATGTATATATAGTAAAATAAAAAATTTAAAAGGGGGGGAAAAAAGTGGTCAGCTCAGCTCTTGAAAAGTATTTATATTATGCTGTAGGGCCCAAGCCAGGTTATACACAAAGTTCACTTAATATGGTGCAAGCCTCTTTTCAGTCTATTGGATTTCACTGGAAGAAGGTGCATGTGTCTGTTCCTTTGAAATTGAAAATTCTGTTAATGTCTTTGCTGCAGGATGATGAGGGCAGATATCAGAGAAAATCCACTTCTGATTTAATTCAGAAAAAAAACCAAACTGTATACATTCACTGTGCATGAAAGTAAATTTGTTTTTCATACTGACTGTTACTGTGACTGTGTCTCCTGTTAAGCAGTAGTCACTTAATTTGAGTAAATATTTACGTTGGTTCTGAAATACAGTGTGAGAAAATCTAGTTTCTCGTAGTGCTTGGGAGCTACATCATATACTGTTAGATGTTGCAACGTTGCATTGGCCTTTCTCTACCTTTGTTTTTTTGTTTGTTTGTTTGTTTGTTTTAAACTAAACTAACCCCAAACTTGGTTTTCTTTGTTTTAATACTACACTGCCTTCAGGAACAGAAATAGCATTCAATTTAAATATGGCATAGGTAATTTATTCAAGCTATGTAGGAAGTGGTAAAAAATCAAGAAAGAATTTTGTGTTTGAATTATGTCTTATGCACATATCATCCATCTTAACCTTCCTAGTTTCACCTACTTGAGTTGGCTGTCTCTGAAAGGAGTCACAATAGAAAATATGTAGTTCATTTAATACTATATTTATAGAACTACACATTTGAAGTCCACCTGTTCTTAGATATGCTCACATACCTACTTGTTAACAGAAAGAATGGGAATGGTTTCATTCACAGAAGAAGCACTTCCAAGCAAATGTACATTAAGTTCAGTATCTTTGCAGTAATGTGATATAATCAATATTTGAAATACAAAATTCCTAGAACATAGAAAAGAACAGTTCCAGTGTAATATTTGTTTTGAATATATGGGGATTTATTTATTTTTTTTTAATTTTAAGAAGAGGTTAGAGAATGCTGTTGTCATCATCTTTATTAAACTGTGAAGTAATGCTTGATTACTTTCTTAATTAGTAATGCTCAGAATGGAATACTTAACTTACAACAGATATCTTCTTTTAGTCTGTAAGATGGTAACAATTCTGTGAAATAGTACTAAGAGTGTGTCTTTTGGTGGAATTAGCTTTAATGGTAATACTGAGTTTTACATGTATTTTCTTCTCAACAGTGGACATTCCTCTGGCTATGACAGTCGTTCTGTTCGTGCATTTTCATATGGTGGTGGTGAGTAAGTTTGCTGGCTTTGAAAAACTTTTATTAGTGTGCTGTCAAATTGTTTTAAATGCTTACCAGGATTTTAGCTGTGGGTCTAAACAAGTCCTTTCAGAAATTCATTATGAAATTTCATTGCCTGCCATTGTGACCAGTAGATACTGTTGCAGATGTATCAGCTGTTCTTAAGCTCTGTTCTTTTGCTTACTTAATTTGTATGCTGATATGTGTCTTGAAAAGCATGTCAGAATTTTAACCAGGAAGATCAATAATTGAGAAATCCTAAGTGATGCAGATATTCTTTAAAAAAATTGTTTGTCTGAGATATTGTGATCTTTTTGTAGCCTGTTGCAGAAGTTGATTTTCTTTCTGTTTTGGTGAATGTGATGGAAAAAAATCTGATGCTGAAAAACATAATCTTCTGGTTTTATAATGAAGATGAACTGGAATAGAAGTTCCATTATGTGGAATCAAATGGAAGTTCACTGAGCTTAGCAGTGAGTTGAGAACTGTTATCTAGCATACAGCTCTGCTTCTTCAGTAAAAGAAAGTAATTGAAATACTGAAATGTTGTTATCTTCCTGATTTGGCCCACACGGGAGAATGTAAGGTGAACATGTAGCCAGTCACTAATGCTGCCTTCAGTGCATCTGCCTGGTCTTTTTCTCCTGCTGATTTTTCTGTCTCCTTGCTATTTGTTCCTTAGATCTTGGCTTCTGGAAGGCAAAATGGTAGGGAAAGTTTTGTCCTGTTCAGGGAGGGATACAGAAACGTTCAGCACAGATCAAACATTCCTATAGTGTACCTCCCAAATATTTACAAGCCTTTAGAAGGTATTAAATATAACATTTGTTAATGGTAATTTCTTGAAGCTAGATAAGTTTAGTGAGTAACGAATGATACTTTGTTAGCATTGCAGGGATCCTGATCAATTTCTAAGTGTTTGCATTCATGCGTGGAAGCTTGTTATGTATTAAAGAACTCTTGAAGTAAATGAACAGCTGCTTTATGCTAACTGCTTTTTTAGCAAAAACAACGGTGTTTGCTGAAGTTGGGAAAAAGTAGAGCTGAGTGAGACAACTAACATGGTCTTGTTGACCCAAGTTTTCCCAAAGTTTTAACAGGTAAAGCCATGCAGAGTATCACAAGGAGAGCAGTCTTATAGTCGAAAGTATGTATGTTGCATCTGATAGGCAGCCTCCGGTTTTCACTTTGGAATGTCTTTTGATAGAATTTCCTATTCTGTCAAATACTTACAGAAACATGAAAATGTGTCTTTTTATGTTGGCCTTCGTGGGGGAGGGGTGGCATGTTACTGTTACTGCAGTATTGATATACTAAAGATGACTGTCATTGTGGTCGTGCCAGCAAACAAAATATTGGCATACATGCCTTAAACTTCTCTTCTGTGCTAAGAAAAATTTGGGGTATTTCTTCCTCCTCTTTCTTCTGAAGGAGGAAATGATGTATTTACAGCTTGTCCAACGAGACAAGTTAGGCACGTTTCCTGGTTGAGGGATGTGAATACTTAGTGTTATGTAGAAAAGGTAATTAAAGAGTAGTTTGTAATGTGGTCTGTTGTGGTCTGTCTTGTTCAGATTCTTTCTCAAGTTATTGCAGTTTTCTGAAGGTTTTTTTTTCACTGGAAATTAGATCTGTTAGTAAAAAACTTTAAGTCGAGGTTTTTGTCAGTTCCTCTTCCTCCCTTAGCCTCCAGCCAGTAGCATTGAAGTATTTTCTAAAGGAGAAGAAAAAGCTCAATGACAAGGAAGGTATTTGATTTCTTTACCCATTTTGAGAAGAAAAAAAAAAAAAAAGGATGGACTTGCTGTTTTTTTAAATTTTTGTTCATTTATAACTGTGGACAGTTCTTAACACCTGAGTTTGATTTACAGTTTTGTGGACAGTTCTTAACACCTGAGTTTGATTTACAGTTTTGAAGATTCATAATCCTTATCACTCTGCCACATGATTATTATTTTTTTCCCCCTTGGTTGGTTATAGAAGCATGACATCCTTAGTTTCCTGATGTTCATATAGTGACTGTTAATGAATGTCTGAGCTGGTCTTAGTTTTGAGAAAAAGATAAGTAGATGGAGCATGTTTTAATTCATGCATTCTAGTAGATAAAGATGTGAATGCTCCTGCTGCTACCAATTCTGTTTTTCTTGAGTGTGCTTTAAAGTTTCCCACAGGATAGTTGTGCATCTCATCTGAATTTATTTTCATGTATGTTTCCTGATATACTACAGTCATTTGGTCTTAAAATTTCTATCTACTCAGCTCTTACAGTGTTCTGAGCTTCTGGAGCATGTCTGAGCAAACAGGGGATCCTGGTTTACTTGAATTAATTTCCAGCCACAAACTACTGTCTAGTATTCTTTAGATTTGCTGAAACGTGTGGATGTTTTGTCTTAGGCTTTTACCTACTTTCCTTAGCAGATGAGTTTCATTCCTTCTCACATCTCTTCTCTCTTCATCTCTCTCCTCGTAAAGTCATGAAAATTGACAGAAGCAGCAGAAGCTTTTAAAAGTTGAGTCTTCTAATGTGTTAAGTAACATCTCCAACCTGAAATTCCCCATGCAGATGTAAGTCATAATGTGTGATAGGTTAATCAAAGTGAAAAGTGACTTTACAGTGCCCCTTGTTTTCTGGAGTAATGGGTTTCGTAGAACTTAAATGAGTTAGTTTAAATGAGAAGAGGAGTTATATTGCTGAGAAGAGAGTAAAGTCTTAAAGAATTTTGTTGCATCTTTCTCACAGGAAGATCCTTACCACAACAAGCAATATGTTCTGTCCAGTTATGAGTTCAAATTAAAAAAATATTTCTGCCATCATTTTGTGCCTTTGACATGAGAGAAGAAAAAAAATAGCTTAATTAAGTCAGCACTTAATTCATGATTGAGCCTAATTGCTTTCTTTGCCACATCTTAGTCTGGAATTCATCTTTGTGAAAATAATCCTCAGTTTTTGTTAGGACCATTCCTCAAAAAAACCTCAAAATATTTTCTGGTGGAGATGAGTGGATAAGTGCCTCTGTGGAACCATACAGGTGATACCACCTCATATCTGTAATACATTTATACAGCAGAGGCTCTTGCAGAAAATTGTGCATTTTAGTTCTTATGTTAGTAAAATAGCAGTATCGTAACAATAGTAGGTTAAGCTAATTCTAGGCAGAAAAAATCGCCTGTTCTGGCTGTGAGCATGGAGCACTTGTTCTGGTATAGTACTGTATTTAGACCAGCTTTAATCCTTCTTTTCAGCTGATAATTTTTCCCAAATGGGGAGAAAATGAGCACCTCCTCTTTCCCAGTGTATCTGGCATCTCTATTGTAGCAAAAACTTTCATGTGTGAACAAAGCAATTGTCTGTCTCTAAACGTGGACTTCATGTGGGTTTTGGGATCTGTAGAGGCTCAGTGGCAGGTGGTTGCTGTTGCGGGTATCCTTCCAGTGAAAGATAAAGGTCTTATCTTCACCATTCTCATCTCACAACATGATCCATACCCTGTTTGAATTTTGCCTTATATTTTACCAGTGTTCTCAGTGTAAATTAGGTAAATTGAGAACTTACTGGTGCAGTATAGTACAGATGATTGTTTTACAGAGAATTAGTGCGGATATTTATTTACTAGTTGATTCCACTGAATCTCAACCTGTTACCTTCTTTAGCAGTCAGCATGTTTGATGGCAGGGAAAGGTGGGTGTATGAAACACATAGCAAAAACACAGGCCCTGATTAAGGCACTATCCTTTCTTCTGCTTATTAAAATTACTCATCTTATGCCTTGGTGTCTTTATCCTAGACTTGGCCATTTTTCTCACTGCAATCTCAATAGGAATGTGGCATAGTAGCCGTGCTATAGCTGCAAGAATATCTTACCTTTGTGCTCTTCTGCTGCATCAAATGCAGTTTCTTCAATTTCATACCTTTCAATTCCAATTCAATTCCTTTCATGAGTCAGTGCTACCTTTGTCATCTCTCAGTATATACAATGCATTTGGCTTGCTGGTAAAGCAACTTGATTGTTGCTGTTTCCTGAAGCATTTTTTTATTCAGTGCTCTGAATTTTTCTTTACAAAATGTGTACATGCAATGAATTTAGCACTACAGAAACAGTTCCAGAGACAGTATTTTTTGAGACACAGAGAAAATGTATTAATGCTTTGCCTTATATTGTGACACTACACATCTGGAAAACTACTGGCTGTCTGTTTCAAGTTCCATCTCTTCCTAGTTTAAAATTCAGAATTAAACTTTAGAATCAAAATGGAGTAAAATAGTCCACCTGGAGGAGACCTACAATGGTAATCTCTTCCAACTGTCTGACCATTTCAGGGCTAACCAAAAGTTAAACCATATTAATGAGGGCATTATTGTGTAGAATCATAGAATGGCTTAGGCTGGAAGGGACTTTATAGACCACTGAGTTCCAACCCCCTTCCATGGGCAGGGCTGCCACTTATCAGATCAGACTGCCCAGGCCCCCATCCAACCTGACCTTGAATGCCTCCAAGGATGGAGTATCCACAGCTTTTCTGAGCAGTCTGTTCCAGTACCATGCCACCCTCTTGAGTAAAGAATTTCCCTTAGCACCTAATCTAAATTTCCCCTCTTTCAGTTATAAACCATTCCCTCTTGTCCTGTCACTATCTGCCCATGAATAAGTTGATCCTTTCCTGTTTGTAAGCTCCCTTCAAGCAGTGGAAAGCTGCAGTGAGATCTCCCCAGATACTTCTCCAAGTACAAGTTCTCCAAGAACAAGCCCAACCCTTCCCTCAGCCTTTCTTCGTAGGAGAGGTACTCCAGCCCTCTGATCATCTTCTCTTTCTAGTGCCAGGGGCCCATGGCCTGGGTGCAGTGCTCCGAGTTGGGCCTTATGAGAGTGGGTTAGAGGGGAACAGTCAAACAGTCACCTACTTTCTACTGGCCACCTCTCCTTTTGATGCATTTCAGGCTATGGTTGACATCTGGGCTGCAAGTGCGCACTGCTGACTTAAGTCCAGCTTTCTATGTAATTTTTGGGGGGTTTTTTTGTGAGTTCTCCTCCAGAATCCATAATGCCTTCTTCACAGTGCTGCTGTCAGTGAGCTCTTCTCATTTCTGCACACACATCTGGGAATTGCCCTGACCCAACTGCAGCATTTTACTTTGGGTGTTGTTGAATCTCATTACATTCTTGTGGACCCACTTTTCAAGTTCTTATAGAATCACAGCATGGCTTTTGTTGGAAGGGACATTAAGGAGATTGAAATGTTTGTCAGTATTCAAGAGGCTTGGTACGTCAGCCACCATTCTAGGAAGCCTGTTCCAGTGTTCAATCGTCTTTACAATAAAGGAATGTTTCCCAGTGCCCAGTTTGAATTTCTCTTGGAACAGATTTGTACCACTCTTTCATTTTCTATCATTGGTTCCCAGGAGTGGAGCTCAGCACCTCCCTCTGCTTCCTCTCTTCAGGGAGCTGCAGGAAGCAATAAGGTCATCTCTCAGGCAGCCTCTTTTTGTCCAGAACACACAACCCAAGTGTCCTCAACCTCTCTTTACAGGGCATGTCTTACAACCTTTGTTGCCTCCCTCTAGGCACATTTATTGTGGAGGCCAGAACTTCACACAGTATTTGAGGTGAGGATGTACCAATGCTGTATGTAGCAGGAGAGTCACCTCTTTTTACCAGCTAGCTTAGCTGGCTGTGATGCAGCCCAAAATATGGCTTGCCCTCTTGGCTGCCAGGGTACAGTGCTGGCTCATGCTGAGCTGCTGTCCCTGGTGCCCCAAGGTCCCTTTCTTCTGAGCTGCTCCCAGCCAGTCATCTCCCAGCCTCTGCTTGTGTCTGACATTGCTCCATCCCAGCTGCAGCAGCCCACATTTTCCTCTGTTGAATGAACGTCCTGCTGTTGCTGATTGTCCAGTGCTCCAGTGTATCCAGATCCCTCTGCGAGGCCTCTCATCCCTCCAAGGAGTCTGTAGCACCTCCCACTGTAATGTTATTAGTGAACTTAGTGAGGATACATTCCAGTCCAACATCCAGCGTTTCAAATGATAAGAATGTTAAAAATAATTTTTTCTTTTTTGTTGAAAATATTAGAAGAATGGATGCATATGGAAAGCCACAATGGAACACCAGTTTATTTTAGAAAATGCACTCCCTTAAAATCTTTGTGCTTTGTAAATTATTACTGGTGAAAATCTAGATAGGACATACGCTGTATTTTCAGAGTAACACATAACTGGTTTATCTCAATGTTGTTGGAGTGACAGTGACATGCTTTTTTCTGATGAGAATTACTGCAGGTGTGAAGGAGTAACCTGGATTCATTATAGCAGTTTATAATACCCTTAATAAAAAAAGGTAATTGTTTGGTGGTGTGCAATTAGAGTCAAGCTGAAGTTCACTCTTCAGATCAGAATATTGTGTCAGACAGTGTGTTCAAGCTTTGTAGACCATACGTATATTGTTGACATAGTGGCAAGTCAAGGAAATTAGCAGTCTTTAAAGTCCAGCTGTTTTTTTGCTATTTCTGGCTCCTTTCCTTAGAAGAATGTCAGTTTTGGCAGTGTAATGAACAACATAACTGTTGTGTTAGGGTATTTTTTTTTTCTGTTAACTCCTCATTTTCTCTGTAGCTCTGAAGTGAAGCAGCGTCAAGCATTTTGTTAAAAGCAAACCTTCATAGAAATGCTTTTTTAAAAAATTACAATGCTTTTCATTGCAAATGTATTTTTTAACAATGAAGTGTTTTTTTCCTGCTGTGTTGCCTGCTCAAAAGGTCTTTTGTATTACTCCTTCAGACATTTGGCAAACTGCTGATGGGAGCTTCTGCCTGCCAAGGGTTTCTGGGGCAGGCATGCTCCAGATGTGATAGGCAGGGCAATTTGAACATAGCTAAGAGAGAGCTGGGAAGTACTAAATACAGCATTAGTAATGAACTGATGTTACTGAGTAGTTGTTTCTATTAATTATATGATTAATGTCACTTCACAGCACTGTGGAATCGAGTGAATATTGTTCTGGTATTATAGATAATGAAGGGGAACTCCAGCTATTTGTTGAACAGTGTATTATCACTTGGTAGGAAATCAGATAAGCAGGAAGTTGGAATTTGCGGCCTCTCTATGCCCACTAGAGAGTGCTGTTTCCAGTTAAATACTTCAGCCCTTATTTTTCAGTAATAGGATGCATCCCTGGGACTTCTGGAGGGAGAAAGCAGGACAAAACAATTGGGGCATTAAGATTAGAGCTATTTATTACATCTGAGTTGGCGAGGAGCAAGGGAGGAGCACATCTATTCTGCTATTGCTGGTTACCTGGAGAGGTAACTGTGAGACAACCATAACTGTGTTGTGCTGTGACTTCCTTCTTAACTTCTTAAGCATTTAGTCTTTGAACAATGCACTTCATTTTCTGAAACTGCACTGGTTTAGCAGTAATAGTGATTGTGATGAGTCTTTGTTAGAAATAGCATCTTACAGCATGTGATCAGGAGCGTTATTTCTTCTCTCCAGAGTGAGTCTGCGGACAAATCTCTAAAGTTACCATTATGTTCTGTGATGAAAGAAGTGTGGTGAAGAGAACACTGAGAGCAACTAATATCAGTAACACTGAGAGTAAAAATAGAAAGCTGTATGCCTCCTTTCCCTAGTTTTTCTGTGGACTGTGTTACCTGGTTCTGTATCTCTTCATAAGCAGTGTTTAAAGGAGTGCTGAGGCCTTTATTAGCATCGTGGAAAAAATGCAGAGTTTGCGCAAAACTAATTTCTACCTGAAAGGGAAAGATTGGAAAATGTCTTTGAAGGAGGCTAACAAACGTCTGCTTTCACACATAAGTGCTACAGTTTTCTTATGGTATCTGATTTTGTTCTTTCTAATACCGGCGTCTTTTTCTTTAGTCACCTTTCCGCACCTTGCAGGTTCTGCTCCTTCATGGTCTAGTCTTATGGACAGCAGCAAACAGTGGGATTACTATGCACGGCGAGAGAAGGACAGGGAGCGGGACAGAGATCGATCTCGGGATCGAGACCGGGACCGGGACCGAGACAGAGATCGAGAACGTACCAGAGACAGGGAAAGGGACCGAGATCACAGCCCATCCTCAAGCGCGTTCAACAGGTCAGTGCAACGTCTCAAACGTGCTGCAGCTCTGTTTTAAGCCCTGAGGCCTTGCCATGTCATGTGCTTCAGCGTTGAAGTCCAATGTTCATCTGTATATTCCAAGAGATGGAGGGTGTGGCCTCTTCCCTTGCTCCCTTTACAGTTGGAAACTGAAATTCAATTTCTAAATGTAAAACAGAAATGGAGAAGCTACAGTATACGTCCAAGTTGTTCGTAATTTGTTTTAATACAGAGTAAAGGTGGGATTTAAGCACTGTGTATGAGATATTCTGCTCTTTCACCTCAGTTGTTGTACAAAAACCTGCAGAAGTATTTAATGAGTCTTAGTTGCCATCTCAGTGCCACAAGCAATACGGAACAACATTTGTCCTTAATGGTGTTGTGAGCTGCAGAGATAGGTACTTCAGTCATTTGCACTGGCTGGATACCAGTCTGTCCAACCAACCTTTTTAAAACTTATTTAAGGCCAACAACAATTTTTTTTTATTATTATTTCTTTTCAGATGGATAATTATTACTCTTCAGGCTTTCAAACCTAATTGCCTTTAAAAAAAGGTGCAGCTATTCTGCAGTTCATGCGCACAAACAGAAAGCATTTAGTGCTGAACCTTCTGTGACTCCATAGGGTTGTGTTGGCTTGCCAGATTTATTCATATTTATTTTGTTCAATATTTGCTAAATATTTTGGAGTGGACGCCTAGACTGCTTTTCTCAGTTTTTATTGTTAAATTTGAATTTTGCAGAAAAATATACATGAGCTGTTAAGGTGATTGTTTTTGCTAATGGTTTTATGCTGGAGGAAATGAGAACACCCAGAGTTAACGCAAATGACTTCAACTGAGAGACAAGAGTTTTTTGCACAATGTTTGTTAGCTAAAGGCCCAAACTTGATACAGGAAAGCAGCTTTTCCATGTGCACGGATGCCAAAATTATTGCAGTGATGTCCTCTCCTGTGCGCATGTGCTGTGTTACAGGGTCAGTTTCTAAGAACTCAGCCCAATCTAAACATCTGTTTCTCAGACAGCTTGATTGAAGGCCAGAAAGGAGCCTGGTCATTCAAGGGTGCTTGAAATGAACCTTAATAGCTTCCAGGCCCAGAGAAATCTCTGTGCTGCTGCCAGAGTTATCTGCAAAGGAGGGGGAAGAGCAGGCCTCAACTTTTTTTTATGTGACTAAATTATCCACCATCTGCAGCAAAGCTGTTGCCACATGGCTGTGTTAAGAAAATGGGAGGCCCTTAGCTCGTATGAGTTGGTTTGGGAATCACAGAGAAGGTGGAAGTGATTTAATAAAGACTGAACAGGCAGGCATAATATTTCTGTATGTTGTGTTTATACATAAATACATATTTTAAGAAGGTTTATTGCAATTTTGTGCATTCAAAAAATTGAGCTATGAGAATGTGAAGTATTCTGGAGACAACACAGATGCATTGCTTTTATTTGAATTCCCTTTGTTTAAACTTAAGCAATAGTATGGTGAGATTTGGGATAAGGATTATCTTCACCTTTTTACTGCTCAGAAATTACTCTTTTTATATGTTTTTGGCAGTTGTCTCAATTTAAAAAATCTATATATTTCTTAGAATTGTAAGAAAATTTGATGTATTATTTTTTTTTACTTTATTAGTATTATCAAAATGTGCTTTATAAATAAACCCTCAGTTGTGTTTTATTCCTTCTTTGTCCTGCTGTCCTCAGATGAAATTGTGCATTTTTTCAGTATACCCCTTGAGAAAAGGCAATGGTTTTTTGGACTGATTTCTTCTGCAGAGTATGGTTTTGATTCTGTTCTGTTAATTTGCAACGTTTAGTTGCTTCTGAAACGTACAGATCTCTATCTGATTGGTACCTTACCTGTCTCATGGCTGCTCCTTAGTAATTTAAAGAAAAGAACCTATATTTCTGAGGTCATTGGAGCCAATAATCCAACAAAGCAGAGCATGTTTGGCCAGAACCAGCTTTAAAGGAAGGAACTTGGTGTCCAGGTGGATTGAGCAGGACTGAATAGTCTGTGTGATAAAGGTCAAAATGCAGAGAGCTGAATTCCTTAGTGAGATCTTAAAGAAATGATATTGACACCTGGGTCACTGTCACAGAAGTAGTAATTGGACAGTGCCAAGAGTGGAGCAGCTGTGTGACTGTGCAGGTGACGAGCAGTGGCACAGACTGCCCAGAGTCTGCAGAGTCTCCTCTTGGAGGACGTGGGCATCCACCTGCTCCAGATGTCTCTGCTTGAGCAGGGCTGGGCCCAGATGGACCCAGAGTTTCCTGTCCACCTCAGCCATCCTGTGATCTGCCACAGCAGATTGGAGCTGCTCACTCTGAGATGTAGTGAGTGCATCATGTTAATGTAGTCATTTATCAGTGCAGCTGTATCACTTAGTCATAAGTCATAACTTTGAGCTGTAGTTTTCTTAATTTCAGTGTATGAATTTGTAATGTTTCTTAGAATAACAGGAGTTTCTGAGTTCCCTAAATTGCTGATTTTTAATTTTTTTTATTTGCTTCGTGATACAATCATATAAAATTTCATTGAAAGCTGTTGCTTCAGGCATCCGCCCCTTCTCTGAGGTTTTTGTGCATGGCTGTAATGATCACTGATGTAATGTTCTCATTTGGGAAATGGCGTCTAGATCCAAGTTATGGCAGATAAAATTGTTTTGACTTGAATTCTCACTGCTGAAGTGCATGACAAAGCACTCTTGAGGTGAGCTGTTCTCCTTGCATGATTTGTCTGATCTGCTGCTGTCCAGGCAGCTGGGAAAAGACTTGGTTTTTTTATGGTAAATGTTAGCAAAGAAACATGAAGGAAAGAATGTAACACTTGGCTTTTGTCAGCTTAATAGTATCGAAATAAGCCTGGTTATGTTGTATCTTCTTGTAGGACTTGGTAAGTCCAGAGTATAAGGCAAAGAGCTTTAATAGCCTTTTAACGTAGGGTGCGGATTTGGTTTTGGTTTAGAAACACATAAGCAACATGAAGATTTTTTTGGTCATTTTTCTCAAAAGTGTGTAAAGATTTCTTATGTATATATATAGATACTGCTTAGTGTTACTGTCCTGAAAAGGTCTTCTTTTCATCAGTGATGAAGAACGATACAGATACAGAGACTATGCAGAAAGAGGCTACGACCGCCATAGGACAAGCAGAGAGAAGGATGACCGACACAGAGAGAGGAGACACAGAGAGAAAGAAGATACGAGGCACAAATCATCTCGAAGGTTTGATTTTTTTTTTTTTTTTAAAACAGGATAATAAAGACTTAACCAGCTTAAAAAATATTTTTTTAAAAGAACCCCAAACAAACTGGAGTTTTGTGGAAAGACTGTAAACACTTAGATGTACTACTTGGAACAAGCTTGCTGTATAAGATGTGGACAGCGTTGGTGCAGGGTAACTTCATATTGATGCATGTGGCTGTCTTGGATAGTGAATAGAAATTATAAATTTGTGGAAAAAAAATCTAAAATGATGGGTGAGAAAGAGGTAGAGTGAAGCTGACATTCATCAGCATTAACACATGAACGTAGTGAAATAACTCTTATTTTCACTCCATAGGAATTATTCATCTTGATCCTTTTTGAATTAGAAATTCAGGCAGAGGAGATGAATGAGAAGTTAAACTTTTAGGGATACTAGTAGGAATGTGACATAACTAGAATTACTACTATTAGAATATGGGTTGCAAATCTAAAATTATTCAAACATTGCAGTAAAAATAAAAAATACAGGGTGTGTGAATGTACACGACACTACTTGAACACTTCAGCTCGATTCTGATATCCAACTACTATGTGGGACAGAACAGGAGAAGGCGCCAGTTTTCAAGTATGAACGCAAAGGCTGTAGTTTTCAGTACTCTGAGGAAGGGGGGCCGAAGTGTCATGCAATTGCTGGAGGTGTATTTTCCCTCTTTTTATTTAGTAACAGCAGGCGCCGTCACGACAGTGAAGAAGGGGACAGCCACAGAAGGCACAAACACAAAAAATCCAAACGAAGCAAAGAAGGAAAAGAAGCCAGCAGTGAACCTGCTCCTGAGCAGGAAAACACTGAAGCTGCCCCCGCGGAATAGGCTTGTGTGGTTTCTGCCTGTTCGCATAAATATTAGTGCCAGAAATAGATTACTATAAATCTTGTTATTTTTCTGGTTATTAAAATAATTTGTTCTTAATCTTGTTCTGTTAGTACAAAATCAAAAGTTACTTGGTTTTTCTTTTTTTTTCTTTTTTTTTTTTTCTGTTGGTTGTTTTGTTTTGGGTTTTTTTGTTGTTTTTTTTTTGGGGGGGGGGGAGTTGTTTTTTGTTTTTTGTTGTTTTTATTTTTTTTTTTGAAAATAAAAGAATAAATTTTTCAGATTAAGATTCCTGGGCTGACCTTCACTTTTAAGAAGCATCGCGAAAACATCTTACAGCTTGAAAATGGTGCTCTTTGAACACATGTAGGGATTTCAAACTCTTTGTATTTGATCGTCTCCTTTTTTCGTGAGCCGGTGGGAAGGTCATTCTTCTGCTGGCTTTAGAAGCAGTGTGCACTCACTTTATTATACACCAACATCTGGAACAGTGTGAGTTCAGTGTCGCTTTTGGAGGTCACATTTGAAAAGATCATCCTTTACTGCAGGGACAGGAAGAAAATTGCAGACTCTTCAAGAGCTTTATACTGAAGCGTAATGAGAACAAGAACAAGAGGGAAGGGGAAAGGTGCAGACTGTCCTCAGTCTGAGGGAACACTGAGTGAGTGTGGTGATCATACACTTGGTAATTACATCTGGGTTGTGTGGGCGCGTAAAGAAGAATTAAACTGGATAATCATCCCTGCTGCTTTTCAGTGGCTTAAGAGAAAGTTCATTTTAGTCTCTGTGCTCGGGGACAGCTGTGCCTAACGTGATAAAGATGAACAAACACAGCCTCTCCGCATTGCTGGCTTTTAGGAGAAAAAAAAAAAAAGACTTTGAAAAATGAGCATCTTGCAGAGAAAGGCAAAGAACTATTTTAAGAAAAAAATAACAAGTCCATCATCACTTTTTACCTTCTAGCACAGTGACATTTGAGATTGGTACGGCAGCACAGCAGAAGTTACACCTTGTCATCAGGGTACCGGTTCATTTTCTTTTGGATGCAAATAACATCTGTACAAGTACACAGTTACAGTTATTTTTAATAATTTTAGAAACTCACAGTTTTACAGAATAACAAAGGGTACTTGAAAGTCTTCAAAATATCAGCTTCATGCTGACCCAAAAAGGTACACATAACCAAAGTGCTATTCATGTGTTGGATAAAAATCTTCACCTGATTTTTGCAATTAGAAAAATTGCAAGGATTTTTTCCATAGGTTATTCAGGGATTTCTTTTCCTAAATCAAAATAAAGTGGGTGAGCAGGAGGTGCTGCTCCCTGAATTTCGTTATTATTATAACGCATTAAATAGATATAAAAAAAAAACAAAACAAAACAAAAAAAAAACCAAAAAAACTTGAGGACATGGGGAAGGAATAACTTAAGTCTGTAGCTTAAATCACTCTAAAGTGATTCTTTGACACGTGCCTTTGCTTTGTCTAAACTTGGCTGTTCTTGACATGCAGGTTGAAATTTCACAAACCATTTCTTTATAAACACATATTTGGCCTCCCAAAAAGCAAAGATGGCTGACAGCTGTAGTGTTTCTTGTTTTTGTTTGCCTTTCTTCTGTGTTAAATTACTTCTTGAGATCTCCATGAAGATTTGTTTTATAAAAAAGTGCCAGGCCAGGAGGCAATCGTGAGAGTAATTTTTCCTTTTAGTTCTTTGAGCATCCTTGCCAAGCAGGCGTGCATCATTCCTGATGTGTTTCTGCCATTGACAGCGAGGAGGATATCTCCACATCTGAAAAAACAAAAGGCAAAATATGAGAATATTAAACAAGGGCACTTCTCCTTGGACAGTGCCAAAGTATGTCCATTCATTGGGTAGGAGAAGTGTCACCATTATTTTCAGGCTCACTGCTGTTCATGAATAAGGGAACAGAGCAGCACAGAGCAGTGTCCTGTCACTATCTACCCAAGTAAAAAGTTGATTCCCCTCCTTTTTATAATCACCTTTTAAAGACTACGTAGTATTGTGGTTGGATGGTTTTGTTGTTTGGTTGGTTTTTATTTGAGCTGGGGGTGTAGAACAGCTCCTCTGCTGGCATTCTTTTTATTGCCCTAGAAATCAAACTGATGCATCTTTTACTTATACTAGAGATTGCCAAGAAAGCCATCCAGAAATACTCTACAATGAAAGTAAGTCTGTTTAAGTTCAGGACACGTGTCCTGTTTTCAGAGCTTAATTCTGTACTCCACTGAGCTGAATAGAAATTTTTAATTTGTTAATATGAAACATGCTTGTCTTCGTATCTGTCAGGGGATTCCTTTTACTTCCCCGTTCACAGCATTCAAGCAAACCTTGTTTAAAAAATCTGGATGAAAGACAACCTAGTGAGAAGTAGCATTTCCCATTACCTGATTCTTCCATCGTTGTATGCTGGTGTTCCCCCAACAATGGATTTGATAAAGAAAGGTTTGTTTCCACTGTGTTCTTCGTAGCCTCCCACAATGCTGAAGCCGAGGCTCCCGGATGTATTTCTTCGTAATACAATTTCTTTGCAGCTGTACAAATACCTGAAACAAAGCAGTCTGATTAAATGTCTTACAGCTAACTCTGGATTAATGAGGCATCTGCCTCTTCGTATGCTCAGTGTTTTGAAGATGTGAAATAACAGCAAAGTTCCCTTGCAGTAAACACTTGCCATTTCCTTCTTTACTTCAGTGCTGCTTTCCACTACCCATTATGCTAGAAGTGAAACAACTAGCTCATCTTGAATTTAAAATAATAAATCAGTTGGTTCACATGGTAAGATTTAATGGAAATGTTTTAGTTACGACTGAAAGTGATGAAAACGCTCTCAGACTGGATTTAATATTTGTAAGCTGTAATTCTAGAAACTGTATTTCATTTGCCTCATACAATCCAGTGACTGCTTTTATCTTCTGTGTGATTAATTGTATCAAAAGTAGCCAGGGATTGAGAACTAAACAAAAATCCAAGGCCAATGCATTGTGCCAGAATTACAGCAGTGGCAGAGATCACACAAAGAACTACTCCAGGAAGAAGGAATCCTGAGCTTTTCTTGCCAAGCAACATGGTGAGTTGGAGCACAGAGGATGAGCAGATCCCATTCATTTCAGTCAGTCCACTGGAGTACTGAGTCTGCTGTTGGAAACAGACTGTAACAACTATCAGTATTTTTGCTAAGTGAGCTGCAGTCTGCCTCTAGTCTAACTCCCCTGCAATGAACAGGGACATCACAGCTAGTTCAGGTTGCCCAGGGCCTGATCCAGCCTTGAAAAGTCTCCAGGGATGGGGCATCAACCAGGTTATGCTTATTCAATGCTTAGCTGAAACAAAGAATAGGGGGAAGATCAGCATGGGGATTAGACTCTTAAATTTTGCGTATGGCTCATGAGTGCATTACTTAGAATGCCTCTTCATTCTAACCCATTAGAACAAAAGAAATAAATTAGTTGCAGAACAACAGAGACTGTCCTTAATTCTTAATCCACTCATCATTATCATTTCGCCTAGGAATGACTGAAAAACCTGAAAATCCTTTTGCTATTCCACATCCAAACGGACATGGTGGCCTACAGCAAAAACTGCAGCAAGCTCTACTCAGAAACGCTTCAGGTTTCTAAGAAACAGCTGACCTTTCTTCCATAGAAGGATTAATAACCTTATTTCAGAGACCACTACGTCTAGTGTTTTTAAATTTTGCCAAATAATGCTTTTGCTGTGTTCACAGCAGGATTTTATAGTAGTAATCAATTAATCCCCCAGGGCCTACAAATATTCACCTGCTGCCAGGATGGTAGGTATATAATGTTTGTGCAGGCATTCACTGGCTGCTAATGTAAGAAACAGGTGACTTCTTTTTTTTTTCTTTCCTCAGCAGCCAGGCATTAGTACTTTACCATCTGTGGACTTAAATGTGCAAAATCACTCAGGACCTCTGTGTTTGATGGTACTTATCAAGGTCATGACCAAGCAGTGCCAGGGCCCAGCTGGTAGTGCTATTATGCCGTGTTGGTTTGAGGGACAGGGGCTCTGCTGCCCAGCATGATGGTCTTTACCTAAGGAAACTGGAAGGTTAAATCCGTATGCTATAGAAAAACTGTCAAGCAGGTAAAGACATAAGGAGAGGACACAGTGAAGACATGCACTGTGTACAACATTCTGTAAAAACAACAGCTACACAGTTTCCATCAGTCTGGAAGGCACAAACACATGCTATAAAGATCTATGCTAGATGTAAGTGAAATGGAGGATGCTTGCCAGCATTAGCATGTGCTGTACCTAATTACCAAGCCAAAAGGTATTTTTCTTTAATGCAGTGGCTGAGTTTCAGTTGCCCATTGCCCTTGCACCATATCTTGAATCAGAATAAACCAATGTTCTGATGTTACAGAGCACCAAACTTTCATTTCCTTTAGGAAGAATGAGATACATCTTGCTCCAGTATTTTTTTAATTAATTTCAGTGCAACACTGTTTCTGATCGTCTGGTGATGTTCCTACTATGCAGATTTGCAGGGACTTGCTGAAACCAGAGCAGAAAATCACTCCTACTTACCTGAAGTCAGTCTTGAAACCACCTGTCGTCAGCATGGCTGTTTTGTTCTGGAGATGGACCCCTGTGTCCTGCCCCAAGGCCCCATTCCACCTATTGCCCCTTCAAAATGGAGTTTCACCTATAGGCTACAGGGCACAAACATGGCAATGTGCCACTCTTAAGCCATTCATCAATGCTGCTGGGAACATGAAAGTGATGCCAGGAGCCCAGCACATGGGATGCCAAGCTACATGCCAGGCTGTTCCTTCAGTGTCCTGAGCAAGGAGCAGCCTGAAGGGAGGTATTTCATTTGGCTCTTTCCAGCTGCATAGTAATCAAGGCAAGCAAAGAAGTGCCATAGAGAGAAAATGAGAAAGTGTTTGCGTCAGCTGAAGATGCTTAGTGTGCCTGAGTAGATTAGTTTTCTGTGGTAGTGACCCCCAGCCCAACTGATCTGACCCAGTTAAGCTACCATAACCCACTAAACTGCAAGTAGTCCAAAGTGAACTACCCTCTGTCTGGGAGCAAAGCTGTTTGCAGTCTTTTGCTGCTATCTGTAAGCACGCCAGTGGTCAAAAAGCTGAGGACAAGGAATAATTTACGTGTGAGCTGCCTCAGATTTGAGCCTTGAGGATAAGTAGCCTAGACACAGACCTATCATAAGAAACGTCACATCCAGGCATCAGTTACTGCTGCACAAGGAGTTTAAAATGGCCTGTTTTCAACAGCAATGTACAGTTCCCTCCTGTTACAAAGCATAGGCAGCCCCATGATCTGGGAGTCAAAGCCAACCTGGCAGCAGAAGAACAGCAGCAATAAGGTTGGAAAAACAGGTCACTTCCTCCTGCCTGCAACAGGGGAGCATCCAGCACCTGAGTGGAGCGAAGTTTGAGAATTGCACCCAACGGAGCCTGGAGGGAGTTAATTTGGAAGAACTTCCCTCCCAGCCCCATGTTTTAGGCCCAGTACTACCCCTGGTTTGCAGAATGACTTTGGCCAACTCCTCTCTTTCTCGTCTCACTTTGCAGATGAACAAAAGCACTCGTGTGAAGTACTAACGCTTGTAAATGTTATGACAGGATGATCTATAAAGTATTTTTAAGTGCTAGCTGGGGAAGGAAACGTAAGGAGAGAAAAGAAAGGAGAGCAGGAACACAAGCTGGAGTGGGAGAAATGTCACAGGGCCGGGGAAATGCTTTTCACCAGCTGCTGCACATTATTTACTCTGTGCATTCTTAACAACATTTCCCTCCAACAATAAACGTGACCTGTCTTACTCAACAACAAAGAATTAAATTAGCTATCCTGAAATAAGTCTCCAGGCTAGAGTGCTTACGTTTCTGCATCACTGTTTCCTACAGCCCGCAGCCCCTGCGCCCATGCAGTCCAAGTTTTGACAGATGTCAGATTCACATGTGTGTCTATTTTATAACCACCCTGTACTGGACCGTGCTACAGAAAGAACAGAGAAGTTGTTTACGTACTACCAAATCACAGAGAAAAGCTATTGAGGCCAATATTAAGACTGCCAAAATTCAAGTGAGTTCCGCAAACGTTGAATTGTGCAGGACAGCTTTTCTAAGGCTGTGAGCTTCAGTGAGGACAGATAATCTGTCTGTCTGATTCTGCTGCTACTGACCGGATCCAGAAGTTTTTCTCACCTAGGTATGTACTGTCCATCTTCCCGAGTACCTCACGTGATCTCATACAGAGATGATTTTGACATTGCTACCTTACCACCAGCTGTTTCAGTTGTACTTAGATGCAGGCACTTTGGAGCAGTCTCTCTGGTAAATGGTATGGTTTTACTTCATGCTCCTTGCTCCTTGGTTGCACACCAGGCACCTTTACTCAGACAGGCCTGTTTGAAGTGTGTATGAATGGAGAATCATTTTCTGTACCAGCTTGGAAATCCATGGGACTTATGGAAATACCTCAAAATCAATTGGGCTGTGATCCTTGCCGAAAGCACACTGAAGGGCATCATGGATCCAAGTTGAAGGAGGGAAGATTTAGGTTGGATGTTAGGGGGAAGTTCTTCACAAGGAGAGTAGTTAGGCCCTGGAACGGGCTGCCCAGGGAGGTTGTGGATGCCCCGTCCTTGGACGTGTTCAAGGCCAGGTTGGACGGGGTCCTGGGCAACCTGATCTGAATGTGGATGTTTGGTGGCCCTGCTAGGCAGGGGGGTTGGAACTACATGATCCTTGAGGTCCCTTCCAACCCGGGTGATTCTGTGATTCTGTGATTCTGTGATTCTGTGATTCTGTGAAGGGCAGATAGGGAAAGGCTGAATGCTCAGATTAGAGGAAAACGAGCTCATATGATACTTTCATATGAGCATGCACGGTGGGGGGGAAAGTGAAGACTCCAACTGTACCTAATGAGCAAATCCAGATCTGATCCTCACATGCACCAACCATCTCCTGCTGAGGATGAAGTACACCTTTGTTACCATCACTCCTGCCCAACTCTGGCCCCTATCTCAGCCTGGTGGTGGGACCGGCGTGCTGGACCAGCATACTAATGCCCTGCCCCGGGTTGGCAAAGAAAGGCCACAGTGTGCTTGCCATTGCAGCTGGGCTGAAAGCACAATGAGCTTCCTGTTTGCAAGCTTGCTGACACTGGGGCGGATTTTCCTTCAGACTAGACGGGTGGTAATGGCTTCACACATGCAGCCTTTGGAAGGGGGGATAGAGGGACCTCAGATACTGCTTTTAAATGAAGAAAAAGATACCTCCCTTTTCCTCACACACTTCAAAGCACTACTGATGGATGGGAATACCAGGTGCGAGTCTGCAGCACTGTGGAGCTCTGTCCTTCACCTCAGTCACCTCAATGAGGACGTGGGAACTTTGGGCAGCTGTGGGTAGGAGATGAAAAGCAGGCAGTTCAGGCTGTCTATGCAACAGAGCAAAGGTGCACTGACACCAGAAGCAGCAGGGTTCATCGCTTGTGCCCATTTAGCTATAGACTTGAAGGCAAGACTCAGCATCACAAAGCCTGCTCTGCTTGCCTCCTTCTCTACAGGGAACATTACTCATGCTCCAGTGCTGCATGTTATCACCTGTAAAAATGCAGTGGTCACACTCAGGAACGCAGAGGAAGCGAGCAGGAGAGATAACCTCACTATTTCTGCCTGCCTGCAGAACGACTGGGAGAGAGGAGTTCACCATTCCTGGGGGAGCCAGTGATAGGCTATTGGTTTTCTGCTTTTCCTTGTTACTGCTTTTCCTTCACAGTAATAAGAGTTCAGTCCACTGCACTGCAGGAGGAACCTCTCATCCATTGGTGACAGGCATACAACCAGCCTGCTCTAGACAAAGGTATTAGCTTCAGATGGGCTCACAGAGCACATCCATGCAAGGCACCACTTGGCCATCAAAGCAGAGCTTGCTGCAAGGTGAAGGAGCTCAACATTGCTCAAGGCAAGAGGAGGAAGAGCATCGAATCTCTGTGCAAGTGGGAAGGTGAGGTCATGTCCTGAATTTGAGCAAGGCCCAGCTGTGCTGCAGACTCTTTCTTCTCACAAGAGAAAGAGATTTTCTGAACCTCCACTGGCTTCAGGAATACGGCTGGAAATAACTAGTAGTCTGAAATCTTCATTCTTTGAGGCTGGGGAAGGAGGGTTGCCACCAGTGTGATGCTGGCTTTGTGCATCCGTAGACTCGCAGCACGTCCTCAGTTTGTACTTCACAAAATGTCTCTGAAGCTGCAGGTATACACTGTGTGCACCAACTGGGAGAGAACTTCACGGCATGCGACATGGCTTTCATTATCCTTTCTGAAAGGACAACACAGCTGCTTCCTGCGTGTGACAAATGTGCTTCTTCCAGTCGGGGGTGGGGTGAAGAGAGGTGATTTGGAGATGCTGGCCAACTGTATGCACTGTGCAACATCTGGGCAAAGCCAAACAATCCAGCTGCCTTTGGCAAGGGAGAACGAAGGCTGTGCAGCTTGGGAGCAGCAGGAGGGGCAGCTCTGCCTTCTGCAGGGTGGTCGAGCCAAGGCCTCCATACAAGCTCTTCCTCTCACTCCCTAAGTGCCAGATACGTTTTCAGGACTGGAACAACTCAGGATACTTCCCTCCCTTGCGAGGGGATCTGCGTGTCTAATTTTCCATGTACACATACCCACTTACAAAGGGGAGGTATTTAAAGGAAAGTCTGTGACGGAGCCTGGATTTAATTAACATGTCAGGGCAATGAATCAAGCCAAAAAAGAGAACTGCCAGAGAACACAAATCTTTCCTCCCACTCCCCTTCAGCAAGAGGCGGCCACAGCCGGACTCACCGGGGCAGCCCCAGCCACGTCACCCAGGACGGCGACCACTCGCTGTGCTCGGCAGCCTCGCTGCGCTCCCGGCCATCACATGTCCTCATCTCCAGGGCCTTGAGCACCACCGAAGAGCTGGTGTTTTTCAGCAGGGCCACAGCCTCGTTCCGGCTGACCCCTGTCAGGTCGATCCCGTTCACGTTCAAGAGGATGTCACCTGTGATAAAAAGAGATGGTTGAAAAGACCCTGCTGGTGTTGCTTAGACGTGTCCCCATTGACAACAAGCAAAATCCGGATCCAAGAGCTTGCTGTCCAATGAAGCTGTTGATGGCACCACCTGACCTACATCCCATAAACGCTGTGGTTGTCCTTGCAGAGGGACACCCCTCTTCAAATCTGGGGTGCTCTCACAGCACCCATCTGTATCCCCCGTGCTGGCAGTCCCAGCACTGCTGAGTGAGCCTCTCCTTGTGGTCTGCCCCGGGAGGCAAGCAAAACTCTTAAGGCTGCTCAAAACCTTGGAAGCCTATGGTACTGTTGTAACATCATGTATTCATTTGTTTCCAATTTTATCAAATTAACCAGGCTGAATTTTCCATGCTGGGTTGTCTGCTTCACAATGAATCTATTTTTTAAAATATTTTTTTTATTTTTTGGAAAATGCATCCCACTGAGAGGCAGTTATTTCCCAGCAGGAGAAGAGGGGAAAAGCTGCCTGCTTGCTCCTGTTGTGTTGTCACACGCATGAGGAGAAGCTACAGTTCCTGCAAAACAAGATCCCTACATAGGCTGGGGTAGGCTGCAGGGCTCAAAAAGACCAATTCTCTCCTTGTTCTGACTGTCCTGGTGCTGTGAGGAGCAGAGTAATTCCTTCTGTGCAGTAAGAAATTCCCTGCAGCTTCGGGACAGTGTAACCAGGTGAAGCTGAGAAGACATAGCACCCCCAGAACAGTGGCATCTGTCACCATTCCTTTGCCCTCTATCAGTTCCTGCAAAAAAAGACTGAAAAAATATATCTCAACTTGCTCCGGATGGCTTATGCTCATGGAGGGGGAGAATCCATGAATGCCTCTGATTGCATCAAAAGCCAAATGGAGGTACAAAACCAAAGTTTTTAGGCAAGATGTTGAGCCACAAGACATTAGCATTACTTCATATATGATGGGAATTCTGCTGAGCTATCTCTCTTAGAGCTCATAAATTATATGACAACCAAGCTCAGAAATGTACATAAAAAAAACACAGAACAATCACAAATGTTGTATAATGAAGATTTCAGCAGTTAGGAGATAGTGGTGCAGGCTTTTCCTACCACAATACGCCTACATTTCCCTTCTCAGAGGTGGTTGTTGCTGTGAATTATTACTTTTTTGGGGGCTGACTTAAGACCCTCTGGTCTGCCGCCTCCCAACAGAAGCCTCTGGGAAACTGAAAGTGTCAGGGCATGATGGTTCTGCACTATCCCTGCTTTTTGAAGGAACCCTTTGAATTAAAGCAGGCTGCCAAGATCCCCATCTTTTTACCTGTTTTTATCCTGCTGTCTCTGCTGATAACTCCTCCTGGTTCAACGCTTATCACATAGATAGGCAAATCCCATTCTCGGTTTGTTGCTCCGCCTGCCACAGTCATTCCCAGTGATTCTGTGTGATCTTTCCTGACAGCCACCACTTTCTCATGACAGGTGACACTGTGAAGAGTGCTCTGTGATGGCAAAAAACAGCAACAACAAACACGGTGGGCAAGGAGACCCCCTGACAGCTTAAGCAATTTCTACTGAAGCAAGTATTCACCAGGAAATACTTAGGGAATACCAAAGCACTTGACAGCTGCTTGCCACTCCTGGGCTTAGGTTCTGCAGAGCCAGAAGTACAGCCAAAATAACCCACACCTTAAAATCAGACACAGCCCCCACCGAACTCGAAAGTGTCTTAGCCATGAAACTCTGAGGAGTAGATCTTTGAAATATAAATATGGAGAACGATTAAAAAGAAGAAAGAAAAGTTGTTGATGCTAAGACCAGCTAGGACCACCACTATTCCTCGCTTCTGTAATTATCAGGCTATGAAGAACCACACTCCTCTTGCAGAAGCCCTCTTGGAACTAGAATAGCTGCTAAATGTATTTCACATGCAACCCCCGCCCCCTTCTCATTCACAAGCATGACCTCACACTCATGAGATGCAAAAATAATCTATAAATCTCATTTAAAGCCACATTAATCTCCTCCAATCAATTTCAGATCCCACAGCGACATCCCACCTCGATTCCTGTGCCAGCAGAGCAGAAAGAGGAGCAGGCGGGCCTGTGCTGCTGCCACCACCAAGGTGGAGGAAGGGAAAGAGCAGCAACAGAGTTATATGGGAATAGGGAGGAAAAAGGAACAGCCTGGGTGAGAATTCTGTGGTGCAGGGACAGCGATGTGGAGTGCTTGCTCATACATAGTGCTGGAATGGCTTCATCTTTGAGGAAGCCGCAGACCCTTGGGAACAAAAAGGCAAAGAAATTGGTGAAAAAGATCTCTTCATCACTGCAAGTAACAGCAAGCTGAGGCAGCTGTTTGGACACACCAACCTCTGTGTGCAGCACATGGGCACTGTGTCAGAGTCATTGGGTCTACAGCTTCCAACTGAACCTAAACATTTCTGAGGCTTTATGACATTCTCCTTTATAGAACATGGATGTTCCAATACAGCACATTTCAATCATTCCAAAGACCACATTTGTCTTCAAGGTATAAATGTTCTAAACACAGTAGAGTTCTGTGTCTGTGCAAACTAAACATTTCATCCACGTTTGCACAAAAAAAATGTTGCCCTTTCTCCCCCTTGAAAGGGAATGGCTTTTTGTCAGGAAATAACCACTTCCTGAAGTGAATGGTGGAAGGGCACTACTAATTTTCACAACAATGCAGTTTGTAATTCTGTAACAAAATATGCAATTTTGATTTAGGTCGAACCCGAGCAATCCTGTTTCTCTTGCCATTTCCATCGTGTCCCAGGCACCACAAATGCTGGCTGATAAGCCAGACAGGGCTCTAGTTTTGAAGAATCAGTGCTTTCTGAACAGTGCTGGCAAACAGATTGTCCTGTTACATTTCAGCAAAGAATCATAAAAGCAGTGGTAGTTGTATACTCAAGCACGTAGGATCAGTTTTCCTTTGAAGCTGCTCTATCCACACGTCCTTTTACATGGCTTCAGATAGAGAGGAATTAGGGTGGTTCAGTTGAGACAAAGGCAGTGATGAAAGCGAAGCAAAGCCTTTTTTAGTAAACACACGTAGAGCTTTCCTGGAAGGACCACTGATAATGAATAAACCAGTTGAAAGGCAGTGTTTATCAGTGACTGCATTTCGATGCATTCTCTTCCAAACAATTGTCCTCCTCTCATTTTGAAGCGACCTCAGAGGTCAGAAGAAAAATATAACAGTTCATTTTCTCCTTTTTAAAAAATATCTGGGGGTATGTTTACTGTAAAATAAATATTTACAGCAGATTATCACAACATCAAAGCCATGATGCATGTCTTGAAGGCAAAGTACATAGCTGTTTCTGGAAGATGCATTTCACCTGAAGGTTAACCTGCTTGTAAGTCCACAGAATGTCTCCTGTTTAAGCAATGGGACAACTTAAGTATTACTGGGCATTTAGTGAGAGTGGAGCAAGAGATCAGTTCCAATTAAAAATAAGTGTTATTTAATTAATGGCACAGTTCCCACTGACTTCAAAGAAATTAAATCTGGCCTATTTCTTCATTCCAGCCCTACTCAGCAGCCTCTGCTGCACAAGAGAGTGATCCTGACATCTCTTTTCTGAATCCAGGCAGAAGCCACATCCCCCCACCCTGCAGACCAGAATATGGTTTACAAGGCCCCAAGTCTCCCAGCACACCACACACAGCCCATCACTGCCACTGCAAAAGGAGGCGGCATTACATGCCCAATTACCATCCGTACCAGCCTGAAAGAGCTGCCTTCTCACACTTTCCAGACAGATGCAAGTTGATGGGAGGGCAACAGCTTGGCCCAAAGTGATTTCTCAGCCCCTGCATGAACAAGGTGGCTGCTGGAAGCTGGAGTTCACTCTTGGCACCAAATGCAAGGCTTGCAATACTTGTAGCCCATACTTATGTACATGAGAGCTGCTTCCCTCAAAGAGAGTGTTCCTGACATGCTAACATCACCCACTAGGGTGAGGCCAGGGAAAAAAATAAACACCTAAAATCCATAAAAATTCAAGTCAGTTAGCAATAATTCTATCCATCACACATAATAAAGCAATGCCACCGATGGTAGCAGGTAGCAGATCCACCAAACCACACACACATAGCAAACTCCCTTGGTAGCAAACTGCAGACACTATGCATTGTGCTGCCTTGTGTGTGAGAAGGAGCACATGCTGCACTTGGACACTGTGCAGACCCTAGGCCTGCAAGCATTATGCCTGCACTAATGTCTGTTTTTAAAAAAAATAACATTTTAAGCCTGCCAAAGCTTAGAGTTTAAAGATCTTGAATTGCAAATGATGCTCAGTTGAACCTTCAGCAAAAAAGCAGGAGAAATTCAAACTGACATGCTTGTACTCTATAAAAGGGCAAATAACACTCCAGTAGTGATTGTATAATCCCAAAAGCCCTCAGTGTATGAAGATAATTGCGTCCACTGGCTGTACTGATCTACAGATCTATTGCCAGAGCATCTTCTCTGAGACAGGCTCTCCACTGCCAGCACAGAGACAAAGGGAGGTGGTAGTAGCTCCAAGCTTTGTTTCCTGGCTCTGATCTTACCTGGACAGTGCCCCAGCAGTGGCACTGGGCAGAAGCCCACAGCATCCCACTCACGCTCTAGTGGGGCGCACATCTCTTGAGGCAAACAGGAAATCCCCCCACAAGCCATGGTCTATTCAACAAAAGATGATTTTTTAGCCTTAGAGGGACAGTTGCAAGGTTAACGCTGACCTGCTAAGCTTATAGGTCCCCCCAAATAATGTTGAATTTACCAGACTTGTCCAATACCTCTTGATATAGGAAGAGAAAATGATCTCTGGGACCTGGAGCAGGGATCTAGGGCAGTGTATGAAAAACAAGCAGTGTAGTCCCACATGGTATCAATTAATCAGATCTCCATGGTAGAACTAGCAGGTGCTCCAAGCATCACTAGAAATCGTATAGCAGCAACATGATATAATTGCTGTCCTACACATATCTCCCTAAGGAAAGCATTACTTCATTAGTAAGTAATGTTTTGCAGATGCATGATTAACTGGGCACTACTGCTACCGGCCAGTGGCTACCAGGCATTGACTGCTCCATGATTTAACTCCTGCTGATCCTTACCGAGAGCTGGGACTGAGACTTCACAGAAAATGAAACTAACAGTAAAAATATACTGCTATATTTTTTACTCATTAAAAACACTGACTAAATGTAGTGAGTTTCTTTGTTTGTTTTTTTAAAGGAAACCTGCAAAGATTGAGTATCATTATGCATCTGTAATGCAGAGCTAGGCTCGTCTCCTGGCTGATAGTTGTGTACCCAATCTGGCATCTGGTTCAGCCAAAAGGTCTCTTAAGATGCACTTCTGGCTGCCCATCAGGCAGGATGGATTTAAGCAGCCCTGCTGTTTACCTTCCTGACACTCCCCCTGGTGCAGGGGGCCAAGGACTAGCTTGTGAGGCTTTGTGTAGGGGTGACACTCAGAGTAATTGACATAAATTAACCAGGAATGTAACCTAAATTTAGTGAAATAAAGAAATTAATTTCTGCAAGGATGTTCTTGCATACAGTAAAACTATGTTCAATCTACTGTAGTTAATACATAGTATTAAACAAAAGCCACTGCCACTCATCAGGAGCACCTCCATACAGCACTTTAATTTGGTCTGAGTGGCATCACTCCTACTTACAATTATTACTTCAGATGGTCAGAGTCACTTTTCGAAATGCAGGCAAGTCTTTAAAACACAGAAGAGAGCACCTAAGCCCCTCTGACACAGGCTGCCATTTTCTAGACCAACACCATACTCCTTTGTCCCTGTCCTTCTCAGCCCAAGGACAAGACCTGGATACCAAGCTACTTGCAGGGGAGGGCACTCCCAGTGTTTCTGCTGTAAAGATGACATTCCCTGGGGTCATACAGTAGTGGTACAGTCAAGCACAAGCTTCCAAAACCAGCACATTTGGTGTCCAAATCCAGCAGAAAACTGGTACGCTTGGCATGGCCAGTGAGGACCTTCCAGCTCTTGAGCTGGGTCAAAGCATTTGTAGCTTAAAAAACATTCAACAGATTAATAACTACTGTAACTTCCAAGAAGCCTATAGGAATCTCTTAGATCAACCTATGAAAGCTGTTTCCTGCACACATTTCTTCAGTTGGAGATATAACAATAAACCTCTTATAGTCATCAAAGCATGTTTCCCTGTGTGGCTCAGGTCTTTGCACAAGTCCAGCTCCACGCCCACCACACCACTGTCCCACCATTCCTCTTCCCCTTCTCTTCCCCTTCTCACCTCAAATTGAGTGAGGGAAGAAATATTTCCTGGAGCACAAATGATGAGGAGCACAGTTTTATATTTCAATTGCAGAATAAGACACGACACTACTGGTGACTGGATCCAGAAAGGCTACCCTGAGACCCACAGTCAGCCACACAAAGGTCCCCTCTCCCAAGGACAGCAGAGCAGATGTGTCCTCACCTTACTGGCACTGATCCTCTCAGCAGGACAGGGCTGGGGGCTGCTGCTGTAAATCCATCCCGTCTCCTGCAAGATGTCAGGGGGCTGCTCTCTGGTCTGCCGCGATATCACAAAGTGGACATGCCGCTCACTGGCCTACGGGAGGAAGCACAGGGTGAATCCCATCACTTTGCTGCAATGACCCAGAACAAGCTGAACAGGACTGCAAGTAGTGACCTGACCCATGATAATGCAATCACAGTTCATTCCTTGTGTCCTCCTGCACGCACCAGGGCAGACCAGCAATGTGCCTGCTGCAGGAGAGACCCCCACACAATTAGCGCTGCAACAAGGAGCATGATCCAGCTTAAGCTGGTGAGGGTGGAGAAGAACAGTGCCACAGAGTCCATGTGTATGTAACAGCACAGCAGATGTAAGGCAGCTTGAAGAAAGGGATGCATCACCACTTGAAGAGGTAAAATCCTAGTGTGCCAGAACACAGAAGAAGAGAATGAGAAGGCACAAGCAAGTGCATAGAGCAACAGCATTTGGTCCCAGAGGGATTCCTGTCTGCTTGTGTGGGGGTCATTATCAAGGATCTAATTTGGAACCCCCACCAAGCATCTCTGTACAGCTTCTGGTGTGTCACACTTCCAGTGCTTGCTACCCACTTCCTGCTCTCTGGGGAGGAGCTCCAAGGAAAGCTGCCATTGAATAAGCAGCTGGAAAACCCCAGATCCAGTTGCACTACTGAAATCAAAACTCTCATGGACAATCAAGAGATGCCATGGGGAGGCTCCTGGGATTTACATTTTTATAGTTCAGTTTGCTTTTCCTGTGGATTCAGTAGTACTGAGAATTAAAAACGCTTTTAAAAGTATCACTAATGTTTAAAAAAAACGATTTATTTCTACCAAACCTCCACATGCAAGTCTGAAATTTGCATGTCCAGTCCATGCTATTTGAAGGTGCTACCTTGCTACCTCAGTAAAAAAAATGCAAATTTCTTAGCTATCTTACCTGCACTTTGGGAGATGCTAGGTTTCAAACTAGCAAATAAGGTCTCCACAGCTTCATAATATATCATTTGGTATACACCTATATATATGTTAAAAAAAACTTTCTACATATTTTAACCAGGTTTATTGTTACCAAACAATTTTACCAACACCCTTGGGTATTCATCTGGCACCCAGAAGTAGGCTTCTATCTCTTGGGAGAAAGGAAAGCACTCCAAGGTCTCCAGTTTGTAAAATACTCAAAATGTAGCTGAACATTATCAAGTCTCCTAAGGGCATTTGACCCCATGAGAATACATTTTTCCTTAAAACAAACAACTTCAGTTTATGCAGCTTCTGTTTAAAGCTCATCTGTTGCCACATGGTTGGTCTCAAAGTTGGCTATTTAGAGGAAGGTTGTAAACGTGACTAATTCTCTGAGGATCGACTAACAGAAGTTCAACAAGAGTATTGCAACACTGCATTTGTCTCCAGGTCAGTCGAGTTAAGTAATTTCTCAGAAGTTAAAGTGTTTTAAAGAGCTATCCAAACAAGACGACTAGCTTTTGTATTTACGTACTTCCATATACAAACCCACTACTGTTTCTACCAATCAGAACATTAATTACTGCTTCATTCTGATCTCTCCCCTGTCCTCCCCCTTTACTGCTTATTTTTCTCAGTCCCTTCTCTGCTCTTCACACTGATGCAAGAATTAAAGAAATGAGGTTTGCTTTGAATACTTGTTTGAATACAAGTAAAAATGGAAACAATCTACTGGAATTAAAATCTGTGTTATGGCTAAAGCAAATCAAACATAGATTGGGGAATGCTCTGCAAAGCTTTGGCCTGAAAACTTCCTAAGGTCACTTCTGTGCCAGGCTGATGATTCTGCTGCTTTTGGCAGATATTTCCCTGGGATAGGGAAAGTAGCCTGAAATACCTCCGGTTACCTGTGCTGTGACACCCAGTGCTGCTGGAGGTGCAGTGTTCAAGCACAACAGTAGCCAAAAGGGCTGCCTGCACTGAGGGGCTGCAAAGAAAAACCTCTGCACTAAGCAGGTTGGGAGGCGGGGACATGGTGACAACTTCCAAGCAGTCACTTGGAAACCAGGCAGCCGTGCAGTTACCTTGGCCCAACCAAGCAGATAGGGCTGATGTCCTCACACCAACTGCCTACTCTTCTGTAACCTTGATCATTTTCATGTCACACCCACGTGAAACAGATGTGGGACATTATTTAGATTAAAAAGTGCCACATCTGACCCAAGATTGTGACTAAAGATGACATGGCAAATGGGAAGCAGCGAGCTCCTGAGTGATACGATGTGTGCACATTCTTAATTAGCAGGTACGTGTTTTCTTCGTTTCAGATCTTGTGATTGAGCTTCTAAACAGGCTGACACCTAATCTCCTGATTAACAACTGCTTTGCATATGCTGATGTATAATCATTACAGGACTAAAGAATCAGATTTTTCTCTATTATTCATTATTTAGCAATCAAAACTAATCAGACTCCGCAGAAATGTGAAGTTCTCCCAGCTGTGATTGGCATAATAAACCACTACAACCTTTTATCATACCAGTGAACATTCATTCTGATTTTAAAAGAGCCAATCATGTCTTAGAAGCATATAGCACTGTTAATTTGAAGACCTTAACGTGCAGTGACACACTGAGATCTCAACAGACAGGGTACTGTTGAGAAATGGGAGGATGAGGTGAAACATGCTATATTGCAAGCAAATGTAAAACATTTGTGGCCTCAGTATAATGGTTTTTCTCTGGCATAGCATGGAAACAGGAAAGGCAAGTGATAATTGATGAAAAAACATGGCAAAAAAAGACAAAGGATCCAAGAATTTTGTATTAGAAAAATGTGATTCATAGAGCTTACATCAGCTCAATCCTGGATGTTTGGAAACCTGAGTCTCCCCTTTGATGGGCATGTTGTTTAAATTCCCAGAGACTGGTATGCATTTCAAGCATTATTATAAATAACATCCACTCTTTGGAACCCAATAAGAACTTTGGTAGTGTTTTCAAACACTTGTGTGTGAATGGTCTCATTAAGTCATTTTTTCCATTTCATCTCAAGTCTACATGTGTTTTTTGCTTATGAGGCACTATTGCCTTGTTTTGTAGCCATGAAGAACTGTTCCAAGAATATCAATTTTTTAGAAAGGTTTTCATTCCCGTCTCTGTTCCCTTTGGAGAATTTAACATCTCCCCAACTGCTGCCTTCTGCTCCCAGTTAGTGATCTACATAACGTAATCCAGAAAGATGCTGGACCAGAATTTCAACAACTGGCGTTATGCAAAAGGATGCGGTTTTGCTTCCCGGGCAGGACGTGCCTGCTCAGATGAGTGGGAGGCCCTGCTCTCAGCATGAAGACAAGCTAATGGCTTTATCTTTACCTATGCCATAAACTTTTCAATGAATGTTGGCAAACAACCATCTGTGAACCTATGCTAGAGGGAGAACATTTGTCACAGAATGCATTGCATTTAAAGATTCTTTCAGCCAGACTCGTGTTACCCTGATTATACCCCCTGAAATGCGGAGCATCCAGCCTGATTCAACATCTTCGTATTCAGGTATGTGAAATTCTTCAATATGAGAACATTGTGCATCCCTTTAAATGAAATGTAAAGTTGCACAAGTACAATGACTACTATAAATAAGAAAGAAAAGCAACAAAAGATCCTTGGCTTTGCTTTTTATGTTGAAGTTTTCTAAGAAGGTAGGCTGTAAAGAAATAAATTTAGTGAAAATGGTTCTGGAGGGGAAATTAGGCAGAAGTTCACTGATTCTGTAGCTGAGAAAGACAGTGACAGTTTTGTGGCAAGGCTGTTAAGTGCATTTGAAAGGCACCCCTTTAGTTCTCCATAAGGCTAATTGAGATTTATAAAAACCACAGAACAAGATCCTTATTTTTCACCCCCAAAATATCTGAATTAATGCTGGATTTAGGTTAGAAATATCCACAATGAATATGGAGTACCTTCAGTTGTAAGACATGCCTGCAGGAAGTCACTGATGCTGCAATGCTCATCCCAAAACACGTCAGTGGTTGCCTTAGACTTCTCTAGTTTGTTCCCTTCTCCCCTGGAGGGAGTCAGGACCCTGTTGGACTCTGTGACATTGGGGTACAAGTGGGTTTGCATTTTGGCAGATACAGAGTATATATATAGATTCATATAATCATAGAATGGTTTTAACTGGAAGGGACCTTAAAGCCCAGCCAATTCCAAACACCAGCTCAGACTGCTCAGGGCCCCATCCAACCCAGCCTTGAACACCTCCAGAGATGGAACATTTACAGTGTCTCCGAGCAGCCTGCCTACCTCGCCACCCTCTGAATAAAGGATACAGAGATTTACATTGACCTGTTTTTTGAAACAAAGCCATGAAGTGAGATGATTGCAGGAGGCATCATGGGGAGGAAAATGCACATATTCACCCTCGTGCCCGCAGTGACACCAGGGAGATTTCAGAAGTGCCAGTTCCCACCCTTGATGGGAAAGGAGACACAGCACACCTTCCCTCCCATTAATGCACACCTATTGATCTAGTCCCCAGCACCATTACTACGGATGGTGAAAATGCATCTCTTGGCTTTTGCCAAGTCTAGAAACAGTGCCCAAAGCCATGGTGACAGACCTGGATCAGCTGGGCTGCACTCTCTGGGCTGCCGTACCGATGGTCATGCCCATTGATGGCCAGGACCCGGTCGTTCTCCTGCAGCTGGCCATCACGGGCAGCCACTCCTCCATCCAGCAGGTTGAAGATGAACACGCCGGGTTCGTCGGCCCTGCGGACCAGCTTTATCCCTAGCTGCTCATCGGGGCTGCTTTTGTTCAAAATGACGTGGAAGCTGTCATCCCTGCTGCAGTGAGCATCGAGGCTGAGCCCGCTGCTTCGGCACCGGTACCGCTGCTCCCTCAGCACCGTGAGCCGCAGCACGTGGCAGGGTTGCTTCAGGATGGACAGGGCGTAGTGGTGAGGCACGTTTTTGATGTCCATGCCATTCACCTGGAAGAGAGAGCTGTAAATCAGTGGCAGAAAGGCAATTTAATCTGAATTGGCATGAAGACGGCTGCTCTATTTACACAGATGTCTTCATATGAGGTGGTGTGCTTTGCTCCCAACAGCGTGGTGCAGCACGCCAAGTCTGTGTGCAAAAGAGTCCTTCCTCCAAGGAAAGGACGCCCTGTACAGACACTTTCTGCTTTCCACACCCCCCCCCCCCCCCCCCCTTCTCTCAGCTCGGATAGTCTCCAGACATAACTGTTATTTCTCAACTTTATTATTGCTCTCCCCCAAGCTCCAATATCCTTTCATATATCTTGGTTTTATTTCACTAGCTTCTGATTTCAGATCACCTTGCCAGCCCTTCCTTCCACTCCCCCTACTTTCCAGTTGTTTCTATTCATTATCTCTCAGCTGTATTACTAAAAGCAGAAAAAAAAAAAAAAAAAGAAAAAAAAAGTGCCCCACTAATGAACCTCTAATTAAAATGGAGAAAAGAACCTCAAGCAGAAGGCCAAAAGCACTGGCTATTTAGCAGGGAGTCATGCTTACACACCACACTGGAGTGTTGGGCTTTTTGTGTTTCTTTTTCCAGGTAGGATTTACCAGGTAGCCTTTCTTCTGAGTACTGAAACATTAAAGTAATGTAGCACCCTTTCAGAGCTCCAAGTCAAAGGGGCAGCTGGGAGAGCTGTTCTTGTTCATTGCTGGAGCCACTGTTCACAAGATACATGATTTTTAACCACCTGGCCTAATTCTTGCTCATCTGTTACACATTTCTATAGATGCAGAAGTAGCAGCCAACGACTAACACCTGAAGGCTGTTCATTTGTTCCTGGAGATTCCACCTGTGGTTGCTGATGGGGCAGCTCTCACAGATCAGAGCAAGCAGTGCCTCACGTTGTATAGTGCTGATGCAGATAGGACATAAGTTGACCAGGCCTCTGTCATCTGTTATAAGTGGGATTTGAAGCAATGGAAACTGCACTAAGTGAGATTCAAATCCACAGCTCAGTAGAAACAAACAAACAAAAAAACAGGTCAAAAAAGCCTTGCCCCTGCTTTCAGAAGAAAATGTTTATTCTGCTGGGTCAGACATGCCAACATCATGCTGCAATGCATTTTGGATCCGCCATGCTTGGCTAGGAAGTACAGAAGCCTGATAACTGAGTGGGAAATGCAAACAAATGTGAGTTACAAAAACAGCTGTGATGAATAAAATCATCACAGCATGCAGAGGAACCAGACTTCTTCTTGCATGTATTGTTCGATCTACACACGGCAGCACTGCAAACCTCATGATCAATTTATAGTTACTCTTGGTCAGGATACAATTTTTTTTTTTAATCTTGTACTCCCACTGTACTGTACCTTCAGTATCATGTCTCCAGGCAGCAATCTTCCATCTCTGGCAATTACTCCATCTCGATAAATATGCTGTATAATAATGTGAACCAAAGGAGTCTCGCTGCCTCCCACAATCCTAATGGCCAGGTTCTCATGGGGATCAGTCCGGTTGATCTTAATGCACGTGATTTCACCATCTGGAATCAGGTGATACAATCTGGGAAAACCTGGAAATGTACATCGTAAGGTATTTATATGACATCTTGTCTTTGCTTCATTAAAGCATGCACCGTATGACTTCAAGTACCTGTCAGTTACCCAAACTAGGTTTTATGCATTGATATGATATATACTACGTGTGCAGCAAAGGAAATGTATGTTTGCTTTAGTGAACTTGAAGGGATCATTTTTAATGAATATATTCAAGCTTCTCTTCTATTCTTTTCCCCTTCAAAGCACAGCCTCAAACACTTGATGCAATCCAGACAGATGAAATGAGCTTAAGAAAAAAAATGCAGTTATGCGTGCTAAAATTTTAAGGGAATAAAATATGTTTTTAGCCACCAGACACCCCTCTGAAACAGGTCACAGCTCCTCGCTGGCCCTAGAGAATATGGGCACAGACAAGCCAACAAACCCTGGTGGTCTGTGCTGCAGTGGGCTGCTGACTTTCCTCACTGCTAGTAGCCATGCAAACTTTTTTCTTTTTTTTTTTTTTTTTTTTTTTTTTTTTTTTTTTTTTTGCCTTGAGCTTACAGAAAGGCAAATTTTCTTTGGCAATCCAAAGCAAACAGCCGTTTCCCTACCAGATCATCCTCTTTACATCACACTTGAAGTCTAGGAAGCAAGAATATCTGGCTGTTACTGCAAATGATCAGTATGAAAACCAATATACATTCAGAAAGGGGAATTTCAGAGGTGATCTGATATATCTTCAAAGAGTTACACAAGCAAAAGTACTGCTGCTGGCCAGCCAGCTCTGAGTTCTAACACAAACTTATCCTAAGCCTTGTTAAGAAATGTGAATTCAAATGAGAACATATCTGCTGCTATTGATGCAGGAGGTGACATTTCCACAGTATTGCCCATAGCCTTGAATAAATCTACACAGACTGGGTGGTATTTTCATAAATCTGTCCTGTGCTTAACCCAGACAACTCAACACTCTGAACTACACTCTTCACGCATGAAGGATGAGCCACTCTACTTTCAGAAGCAGTCAGCCCTCCTGAATGAATCTGTTTTTCCCAAGATTTTTCACATGTTATGAACCTGTGGGGTAGAAGGGAATGATGCTGACTGCTCAGCTGCAAGGGAAGATCTCTGCTGGCATTGGCAATCTGAGTGTGGGGAAGAAGGACCAACTGTGTGCAGGGATCCTGTTTTTTAGTTATGATGTGCTGGGGACTGCATCTCCTTCCAAACCCTATTTTTCAGCTGACACGTTAGTCTGCACAGCATGTCTTGGGCAATTTTAATCCACATTCATCACTGAGTAAAATTCAAGTAAAAGCACTACTGAGATGTCTAGTACAGACACATCAGCCCTTAAGTGTCTTGTGACCCTCCACACGTGACAGAAAGCTTTTGAATTTCTGGTATAAAAGTCCACATTATGTGTAAACCTGCAAGTAGAAAAATGAAGTGCTAACATTTTTTCAATACTCTATTTTTAGAAATTAAAGTACAGCAATTGCAACTGAATAGCAGAAAACTGTTAAATGAAAACTAATAGAGCAGTACCAGAGAGAGAATAAATATTTCCTACTGCAGAATTATCAGGCAACAAACCAGAAAAGCACCAAAAGCTCCTGGTAGAGATCGAGGGGAAAGAAAGAGTAGGAAAATAAAACCATTAATAAATACCACATTAAATCCCTTACCACTTCTTGATCATAGGCTCTTCGGAATGGGAAGCTGTCTTCCTCCACGTCTGCAAAAAGCACCTACCGGTTGCACAGACTTCGACTTCATAGTTTTATACAAAGTTGACAGGCAATGAAAATCTATCTAGATAATTACACACCTGTGCTCAATCTAATATCCAAGGATCACTTAATTACACTCCTGTTGTGGTTTCTGCAGCTGTACTGATTTGCTTCAGAGTTGTGCACAACTTTAAAGTCTCAGGACAGGAAGGTGAGTTGTTCCCTCATACTCCTATACTTTCTGAACATTATTTGCCCAGGTTGGAGCTTGTTTGATTGCCCCTTGTCTGAAGGTGGACTCATACCATTTAAAGGCAGGCCTCTATCCCAAATGCCTAATTTTCTATGCAGGGTATGAGCACCCAAAGGAGCTGCTAAACTCCCTCTATTGCTATGTAAGAAGACAAAGCCAGTTACCTGATGGCTCAGTGAAGTGCTTAAGGCCAGATGACACAAGCACTCCTCAACAATCACCGAAGGCTTTTTCCTCATGCATAGTTTGTACTCCCGAGGTAGCATTAAGGGTTTACGTTAGAAAACTACAAAAGATAATATAGACCCTCATGCATTCTGCTCTGCTCAAAAACGGAAGAAATAAATATTTCTATATATTTTGCAAGCTATCAAAACAGTCCCATAGCAGAACTGATCCCACTTCACCTTGCATGATGATTCAGCTCAGGTTGTAACGAATAGCACTTTGTGGCATAGGCACTCATTCTCCTATACGTCAATCTGTCCTCTTTTTCTAAAGGAATTAGCTATTTCTTGCCCATAGAGAGCAGATTGAACAAGCTGCTGATGCACTCATGTTATATCAGTTTCTAACTATCCCAGAATAAAACCAGAGCAACGTGGCAGTGAACAAGACCCATCATATACAAAAGAAAAATACTTATGTAAGTTCTTTTGCTTCTTGAGCAATGCTTTAGCTGGTTTATAAGTATTGCGGTGGCATTTGATTTATTTTCAGTATGACTTCATGCAGATCCTTTGAAAGAATTTCAAATAACTGATTTCCTTCTAAAGCACACAGTTCACAACAAAACAAATCATCCCACAGCATTTTTCTTGCCAGTGTGCAAGTCACCATGTTCCTCTTTTCATAGGATATGCTGCTTCACATCCCAGGTTTGATTTGTGTTCTTTATTGAATATAATTAGTAAATTGTACCTTTTTCTTCTCAGATGAGTGAAACATCAAAAAAGTGAATGACCACTTAATTTCTGATATCTTCATCAAAGATTTGCCTCTTATTTTCAACCCAGATATACACATGGATGTTTGCATAATCAACAGTTTAGACTGTCATGATAAAAATACAACTGACTATCTTAAAAACTATGTTTGAAAAACTAAATGTACACACACATATATTTTTGAATAGCAGAATTTGAGATAGCTTTCTCATCAAACAATCTGTATATATTACATGGAGGCTCATTAAAACCTACCTTGCCTGTTTTAAAAAAATGCCGCATGCGGAAACAAAGTCTTTGATCTGAAATTTTGTAATGTGTGCACTATCCCCACAAGAGGTGGGCCCTGCTCCAGCACCTGGTTACCCACAGTGAATGGGACCTCAGCGGGTCTCACCAAATATAAGGAGTCTGGGTAAGAGCTTGCACCACTCACATGCATGCATCCTACTGTGGGGTTTGCACAGACCCCACTTTCCAACCCTTTCCAGCTCTTAAAATTCTCAGCTCCCTTTGACCAGGTTTTCCAGAGCAGGAAAACCCTGGAGTATTGCATACCTTTCTTTACCATTTTATATTTCCAGTCCTTAAATATTGAAGTGCTGCTGAATCTAGAAAGAAGTAAATTTTCTGTCTTGTTTTTGGTGACTCTTGCAGGTCTTTCCACCGAGTGTTGTGTTTTTGTTGCAGGGATTGGTATGGAGCATTCTGAATCTGTCAATAATAACAAAATATCATCTACATTCAGAAATATTTTCTATGTTTTTTCCTCAGGTAATATTTTCCTTATATTAAAGTAAAATTTTATCTGTATTTTCATCAGAGTAACAAATAATGTAGGAGAGGCCAGCTTTACCCATCAAGTTCTGCTTGTCTGATACAACACAGGACACCACACAATTATTAGTACATTAGCCATGAGACTTGTAATAGGCACTTTTAAGTACACTTAATATTTTAGCCCCTCAGTTTACAGTTCTTAACGTAAGTGTTCCTCCAGGTCTTGGATTTCAGCTGATTTCTGCATGTACTGTTCTCCTTCTGGAAGTACCATTAGAATAACAGCTGCCTCCATCCCCACAGTTCTGCTCAGTGTGTCTGCTATGACACTTGGCTCCAGAGTAATGCAAGGTCACTGTGAGCACAATTTCTGTCTCACGTTGCCAGTCCTTGCCCAGACCAGAAGGTCTGGCTTGATGGGAGGTGCTGGCTGAAGCCTCCAGAGCTTTGTGTGCCTACAGCCCACCTCCATGAATCCATCTATCTACAGGGATAGCAATCGTTCAGGCACATGGTCATCACAGTTTAAATAAAAATGGTGTAAACTATTCTTGGAAAATACGTGTGTCTGTGAACATCACTTGAATCAGTGTGAGACTTTGTTCTGCAACTCTTCCTTTCCAGTAATTTTCCAGTTAGCATTTCATTCTCCCAATGGCTTGCCATCTTGTTTTGAAAGCAAGAGTGTTATTCATTCCATTAATTCTCCAGGGATGCTGGTCCGATGCAGGGGGCAGGTAGTTGGCAATGCCAACTGCAGTGTCTTTCATCTTCTCTTACTGAAAGAACTAAAATGAAATTGCCATAGAGTTGTCCAAAAGATCCAAAAGAACTGTGGCTGTTTTAGCAGCAGGAGAAGTTTATCAGTTCACCTATCTGCAGTGGAGGAAACGCTACAGAGACAATCTCATCCACTTGAAAACTGTCCAGCTCACTATCCTGGGGGCAGAGTGCTTTCAACCAGTTGTGTAATATTTCTAGCAGCCATTTTAGGAAAACAGAACTGCAGTTGAATCACATTTGGGAAAACAGGAACAGTACTAATGTAGCCTTCCTAGGGCGAAAGTTGAGCTGATGTTTCTTGTCCTGGGGCTGGGAAAGTCACTTTGTTTTCTTCACTTAAGAAGTATTATTGCCATGGAACGGTTGAAAAAGACCTGGCTCTGGCACTTAGAGCATTCTGCATTTCACTTACCTCCTTTTTCTTCATGTGCCTTTCCAAAACACCAAAGTATTTATAAAATCTATCTTACACATGCATATGCATATACATGTAGACATACACAGAGAAAACACAGCTGGGCTCCAGCTGAACAGCAGGAGGGAGGTACACCCACACAACAGTAGTCTGCTCTGTGAGCCTGCCAGTGCTGCCAGGGCTGCCTTGGTCTTGACTGCTGCAAAGCAATAACAGATGTAGCACTGCACCAGCCCTGGGACTAAGAAGAATTAGCTGACTTTGAACTGCATTTGACATCCTCAAGCAATCATAAATTCAATTTATTTTACAATGACTTGACTGCAAAATGGAACTGATGACTGATTCTGAAAACTAGCAGTATGGCTCTCTTTTACATTAAAGAGGGTTTTGCAATTGCATTCTTGAATTTTTTCCTCCTAAAGAATTAGCTGCTTTACAACTTGTATTTGTAGATCAGCTTGAGTAAAGAGTGTATATATATATAATCTTTCTTGGACATGAATTTAAAGTGTGATGCCAGAATAAGAGTACAGTGATACAAATAAGCATGGCAAAACCAGAGCAGTCTTTGCTCGGAGATATTTTATCATTTAACTAGATTGTCAAGGTCATTTACACTACTAGATCCAGTCAAAAGATATCACATCTTAAATGCATCACTGCTGGAAGGGTGTCCCTGTCACTGTTCCTCACTTCTCAGAATGAAACAGTCTCTTTTAAACTTCCCTAACCTTTACTTCCGACCTGGGAAGCCATGTGCAGTACTAAGTGCCATGAGTGACATTATTCTCTGGTTATTTACAAATGATCAAGTTATTATAAATGAGAAAATCTTAAGCCATTCTCCACCTAAACATTTTCTTCTCACTGTTCACAATTTTCATGCCCTTTAAACATGTTCTTTCACTTGGACAGTGAACACTTTTCTACTGAAAATATCACCATAGGCAGAGAAAAAAAGAAAGCCTGGATCACTTAAATCCAGAAAGTGTGTATACAACATCAGCTTAGATGAATCAAAGCATGGGCTGCAAATGGAAATCATTAAGTCATTTTCACAGCAAAGGACTCATAACAGCTGCAGGTGTAGGACAGCACTAGACTTCAACTATTCTCCTGCTCTAATTACACTAGAAACACAGTACAGATATCATATTTTTCAGTGTCCTGGGGCAGCAAAGGAGTTTTCCAAATCCAGCATTACATTCAGCTTTTAGATTAAGTCTAATCATGGTTATTTGGATGCCATCCCTCCCCCATCAGGGGATGACTTTTGTCTTGTATCCCTGCAGGGATATGGCAGTTGGGCACAGGCCCAGTGGAGATACAGCATCATATTAGAGGTACCTCCACATGCTGCAACAGGCAAAAAATTGATGTGACAGCAGAAATCCATGGCTGCTGCTGCTTTTGGGGACAATACACAGGTACACATCACAGTTTTTGCTTTCAGAGTTCTTTTAAACAAAATAGAGGCTAAACACAATAAGCAGAGATACCTGAATTAAGATGAGGAAATTCTAAAAATGGGGGACAGGCAGACTTGTATTAAATAACTGCAGAGCAGACTGCAGCTATCCTTAATGGGTGACCAGCTCTCACTGGGAGTCCAAATCCAGACTATTTGGAACAAGAAAGGGTTTTAAAAAAAACAGGAATAGAATAAAACATACAGAACGGGAGAAGAAAGCAAGTATCCAGCTGGCAGGATGGTGATAACTGCTACAGAAAGAAGTATATTCATTTCTTCTTCCAACAAGAAGAAACAGGGAGTGCCTCTGAGATGCACAAAGCACCTGCTGCAAAGGGCTAAACAGAGATCCTTGTTAAAGTTATATTTGTATTGCTGCACATTACTTGCTTGCTTTTTTTAAATGCCAAATTCCAAAACAGACTAATCAAAATGCGTTCTTTGCATATGTAATTAATACCGTCATTTGAGGACCCAGCTTCTGTGAGCTCATGCATGAGAGTAACTGCTCATTAAGTAATTACATGTCTACCTGGTTTTTCCAGTGCAGTAGAATATATCTGGAATTTTACAGGCATACTTGGTGCTGAATAATGACATCACAAGCAGAATCAGGCACAGAATGACATCTTTACAGAGAGTGCCCTTCCAGGGGACCATTATATATCCCTTAAAGAGGAGACGGCGTTTTTCATTCTGCTGGAAATACGAAGTCCAGTGTCACCCTCATATCTACTTCTTTTATCATCAGGGTTACTGGCCAGGTGTTGTTGGCATCCAGATTCCCTCATGATCTCTGGATATGAAACCAAGCTTTCAGCGGACTATTAGCAATGTCCACTATAAGCCTAGGTAGAAAGCTTTCCATGCCTGTGCCTAGAAATTGGTTTTTGTAAAGCATGAGCCTGAGAAATTCAGGATTTCACTCTGTCTGAAGAAGGTCAAGATTTGATTACAGCAGATGGAGCAGTTGCTAGCAAATGAGAAAAATACTTGTTTCCTCAAAGATGGCAGTAAGCAACTTCTTTACGAACTTTGACCAGGGAATCTTTAAAAAATACTTGGTAAAGTTATTAACTACATTTCAGATCAAGAAGCAGAATCATATTATTGTTATGGAAAAGTTTCATGCTTTTGAATTATCTGGCTTTGTTTTGGTTACATCAACAAAAATCTGGACAAGGAGAGCAATGATTGGGAACACAAGACTACGTGGAACTCTTCTGAAAAAAACAAGCAAGGAAAGCAGAAGAGGTACTAAACACTGTTCTCTGATTTTAGAATAGCTATGTGTAAGCACAATATTTGGCATCATTATGTCCTTATTTTCAATGGGTTTCAATGACAGCCTGTCATATAGAGCAAAGCGAAGTTGACTCTGTTGCCTTCTTAAAGCCTCTACCCTGGACTTTTTATCTGGGAAGAGAGCTGAGGTGCTGAGGCATCAGACAAAGGAATAATTAGGAACTCAATTAGGGCCTTGATTAAGACGATGTTTCCCACTCTATCATCACTTCCTCTTGATGCATGAATGCTAATGTTGGCTTTGTAATTATGATCCAAAGCAATTAGTAACATTTGCTTATTGTTTTGAGAATGCCAAATGTTAAGTGCTACTGCCTGCCAGACCCCTTACCCTTGATGATGTCAGGGCAACTTGCCTTTTCCCTCAGCTGAAAGCAGAGGGTTCTTACCTCATCACCTGCCTAGCTGAGGCAACACAAATCTATCACTAAGGACCCTACAAGAAATACTGGGGTAATTTCAGTGCTTTACTCTTTCCTACTGCCATTCCACTGGTAACTTCTAGTGGTTCATAACCATTAGCAGCAACTTACGAGATTTCCATAATGTGTGATCACTGTGATCTGTTTGCTTTAGGGGGAAAACACACACATGCTGGCAAAACCTCTTGAACTAAATGACCGAATGACCCAAAAGAGCAAATCAGCAGCAGCTCCAGTAACAAGTCCCAGATGCTCAATTCCACATCCTGTGCATTGGATACTGGATCAACTGTTGCACATAGGCAGTTACCAGCACAACCATATGTGAGGTCCCACACACCTCTGCTTTTCTCTTCCCTCTCATTCACTAAAAGCTTTTTTAAAATAAGGAAAAGTAGTTTTCAGCTTCCTTTTAATCATGTGCACCCACATGATTAAATGAAATGTATTGAAATGTATTGAATTTCATTAATGAAATGAAATACATGTCAACATTGGACAGCCAGCTCCAACATGCATGGGGTCCCTTACCCCATCTCACTTAAATGTGAGAATACAAGAAAAAAAAAGCATTACCTTCTTCTCCAGCAACAGAGTTTCCAACAGCCTCTCTTTCCTGGTCAGCCTGGTTGGAAACCACACTTCCACTTTTTGTCCTTCGAAGAACACTGAATGCCTTGTTTATTTTTTTAAAAGATCTGCTTCTTATAGTGGAGCGTTCAAAGTGTCGAGCTGCAACAGCAGGAAAAAAATCAATATGTTTCAACAGTTTCAGACCCACATCATTTCTGCAGCTTTTGGCAGACAACAGGGCAAAACAGCAACACTTTGATGTCATGACTCCAAGACAACACCCACCTGCATGGAGGTACAATTATCCTACCTCTGTCCCACACCCTGACACTGCCACCTCTCCTGTCTATTCTGCCAGCCACATGCAGATATCTGTATCTGCAAGTGTGGCAATGTGGGAGAAAATAATCCTTGGTCAGGGCAGAATCAGCAACAATCTAGAGAAAAACGTATAGAAGAGGAAGAAATACTGCCCTTCTCAAGCTGCATAAGTTAGATCCTCCCCACCCAAAAAATCTGGAATTTGTTGCTAAAAATCCACTACTGCCTCAAAACCCTGGCAATGCTTCCAATCTGCCAACAATATTATGACAAAAATTCAAAGATCATCAGGTAGGAGGGACCTACTAAGACACATCTTATAGCTTGGGTAAGACAACACACAAAAAAAAATCATAATAGTTTCAGTCTCCTTTCCATCCTACTGAAGATATTGTCACTCTCTTTGTGCTCTGCATGCTCGCCAAACATTGTAATCTAATAATACAACATTCCCACAAACCAGACTGCAGCTTTTAAACTCTGGTGGGATTTAATTTCATCCTGATGTTCTTGCTCTGTCCCTTTCCATCTCTCTCTTTCTGCATGCACAGAAGGGGATATTGCTGCTCTTCGTTTAATCTTCCTTCAGCCTTTCATCCATTCTCCCAGCACAGGCCTGATGCATCACAAAGCTTGGGAAACACAGTTTTGGCTTCAGAGACCGCAAATACAAGATTTGACCTCACTGTTAATACTTCTACATAAACCATATTTTTCAATTACGATGCTCATCAGAGCCAGGTGGTATGCCACAGGGTGAAGAATCAAGGCAAGGAGCATCTTGTCCCTAACTGCTGTTATTTCAGCAGAAATAGCAGTTCTGAAGTGCTGCTTTCTGGGAATCTGGCAAACGCTTCCCAAGCTCCCAGAAACCTCTCATCGTTTGTTTTACTCTAAATATTTATCAACTGCCAAAAGATTTGTGCATAGGTGCCCATCACATGCTCTGTAGGGACTACCTGGGCCATCATGTTTTGTTGAAGCTGTTGTTGCACCATCTCCTTGGCGCTTCACACACCCCAAAGGAGCCGACTTGCCTAAATAATCTTTCTTCAGACCTGCAGTTTGCCTGTGTGCAGCAAGTCTTCAAATAAATGTTGCCACGGGATAAGAAAATTTGTTTTTCACCTGAAATATATTGGGTCACTGAAGTCCCATTTGGAAAAGCCAATTCAAATTTTTCTCTAAAAAAACAACATCCTCCACCAACATGCGTTTCACAGAAAACAGATGCTGGAAGAGGCCACCAGCTCCAAAGCCAACCCTCTGTGTCCTTACTTCTGTTGCGGTTGCTGCAGTGCAGGTCCCTGGGGCCGCTACCCGACTGGCTGTCCTCCGAGGTGGGGCTGAAGGCTGGGTTCACCAGTCCTGGCTCGTCGGTCATTAAGGCGATGGCTGCAGCTGCAGAAAGCTCAGGGCTCAAAGCAGCTACTGCCAGGCTGGAGCTGTGGTCCGGGGAGCAATCCTGGGAACGCCGCTTCCGCTCCTTGGTAAGGCCATAGTGGGATGCTCCTTTGCATCTGAGGAGAAGGTAGGGAAAGGAGACGTGATTACAAACTGTATTGAAATGTTGCCTACTTAAGGCAGTTGGCCAGTTCTGGGGAATTACTCAGAGTGCAAAATGTGACTGCCGCAGCGGATGATGATATACAGGCATGGATCAGGAAGAAAAATGCCAGTCAATTGTGAAGAAGGGAAACTGTTTTCCAAACTAGCGGAATTTTCATAGGAAGTATACTGATGTTCAAGAGAAGAAAGAGAGTTTCAATGAAAACTTCAGGCCCATAGTACCATTCAGTGTGGGTGAAGAAGGATGCATGAACAAGTGGCTCGTTACACCACAGACTGCAGCCTGTAATTTTCCCCTTGCCTCTGGTTAATGAAGGAGATCATGGTGAGATGTAGCAGCTTCTCTATTTCTACTGGCTGAGTGAAAGGCATCTCGTCCTGATCCACGCTCTGGCCAGCCTGCCTGATCACCAGGCAGTGACACCAGGAGCCCAGTGTCACATTCATTCACCCTCTCCAATCTTAAGGCTTGTTCTAAAACAATTCCAGGGAGAAATCCAGCTCCTACATTCTGACCTGGCTTTAGTAGTGACAAAATTCTCCATTTCTGATAGATAGAAGTGTACTCTCAGAACAACCGACTTGTGACCCCAGCTGTCTGCTCTGGGCTCATCCCAGACAGCAAGATTGGGAGAATGCACGGCATTTCCTTCTCAGACTTCCTGAAGACTATCACTCCAAGCAAATTAGAGGTTTCCGTGTTCTTCTTGGTTCAATATATAATTAAAGATATAAAACAACCAAAGAGACAGAGTGGCCCAAGGAAATAGCCCTTGTGACTTCTCTCCAGCATCACTTTTGTGCTCTGTGCATGCTCTAGAACCTCATTTACCATGTTAAAAAAGAATCCACCTTTTAATCATGACCTAATGAGCTTGGCCTACAGTTTGCTGCTACAATTCTCTCTTTCTTAATAGCAGAAGCTAGCTGATAACTTTCATAAAAATACACTGCAGGATGAACTAACAGAAATAGCTGCAGAAATCCTTAGGGATAGAAAACTCTTCATAATATGTGGCATGCACAAAAGGCAATGCATAATACATACCATACACAGCGCTAATGGGTTAAGTGTCAGAAAAAAAGTAATATGCTGAGTAGAGGTCTTGGGAGAGAGATGATTTATGAAAGCTGTGCCTGGGACAGAAAGATGAGACGAGGATGAATTGCAGAGCTCTCTATGTTAGCTTTAGAGCAGTGACTTAAATTCTCTTACAGTATTTGCTTTTTAAGAGGGAATTAAATTAAAAACTTTTTAAAGCATTGAATTATGATTTACCATCACTTACCTCATACCACTTTGGATAACTTCCCTCTTACAGAAGAAAAAACCCAATCTGTATCACACTGATGCAGTTGTGTGGGAGCTTTGTACATACTTTAAGCTTTGGATGAGAATGCCTGTGGCATAGAATCTATTTCTAAACCCTTTCAGAGCAAAAAGATACATCTCAAAAGAAAATACTCCCTTGTGGAAAAGAGAGTTGCTTGACTATTTCAAAAGATCAACAAGAAGACATCTGGCGCACCTATTCCAAGACAAGGCTGTGAAAAGGAGGGGAGGAGACCTCCTGCCTCCATTGCAGTTCCTTCTTCCATAAACAAGGTCTAAATTCACCACTTGCTTGAGCTCAGTCAAGCTGCATGTCCACCAGCACCTTGCACCCAAAAGGACAGGCATGATATTCTCCTCGTATTACTTTCCTTGCCAGTAAAGGCTTGATTGCTGTTGTTGGGGAATCAGCCCTGTAAATGAATCCTAAAATTGTTATTATTTTCACTGGGTTCACATGAAAATCAGCACGAAGCATCTTCTCCCATGTAACTAGTGAGAAGGCTCGAGTAGGCCTCAAGTTGCCCTAGGGGAGGTTCAGTTGGATATTAGGAAAAATCCCTTCTCTGAACAAATGGTCAGGTGCTGGAACAGGCAGTGCAGGGAGGTGGCTGAATCACTGTCCCCAGAGACGTTCAAGAAATATTTAGATGTTGTACTAAGGAACATGGTTTAGTGGGGAAATACTGGTGGTGGGAGGACTAGATTATCTTGGAGGTCTTTTCCAACCTTGATAATTATATGGCTCTATGATCAGAAGGGGCTTTGTGCAAAGATTCCCCCATGCAGCTGTAGGGTCCAGCTGCTACAGGTGCCCATCTGCTGATCACCCAGTAGCACCGTCACAGCCAGTGCTGCTGAAGAGTTTACTTTTCCGTGCAAATATTAACTTGCTGCTGGCTGTGCTACAGACACCTGGTCACCAGCATCTGTCCAACTGCAGGAGCAGCTTTTGAATGCAGAGAGGACTGACAAAGTTTAAGATGTGGCTTATTGGAGAAGACAACTTATCATGACACAGAGCACAAAGGATATCTTTCTAATTCTGCCAGAAATAGTTAAAAGAGAACCAAAGCTCTCCAAGCATAAGCACTGAATCTATTTCTTAAATAACTGTGGCAGGAATAAATGAACACAATGCAAGCCTTCTTTCTTCAGATTAACACAGTGTCCTTGAAGAATGAAAAAAGTACTCAAACTTGTAATAAAATCTGCAACAGCATCTCTTCACTTTCATTGTTTTCCTTGTGCTGACACTGCTGTGATAACAGAAAACAGAAAGAGACAACTGTCTAAGTGGAATCATATTTATAGTGTCTCAGCTACATTTTTCCATATGGTTGGGTTTGGCTCCCAGAAAAGAAAGATCCATAAAACAGCTACATGCCAGTACTAATTATCTCCCTCACTGTGATTATTAATCAGCTGCCTGATTTACAGCTGGAGGAGAGGGATGGAAATCCCAGCAGGATACCTGAGTAACGGGGGACAGCCCTAGAGTGAGCCCAGTGCTGTCTGATGGCCAAGGTGAACTGCAGATTTATGTTCCTTCTCAGTTGCTCTGGACAGAGGGTAATTCCATGCAGCCGTCTGATATCGAAATGATTTGAAGGCCAAAAGCAAGAGATAAAAACAGACATGAAAAATGTGTAGTTCAGCCTATGACGTTCAAGTAGTGTCTCTAGGTGTGTGGGGGAAATTCAGAAATGGTTTCTTCTGTTTGCACCACCTCTTTTGTCAAGCAGCAGTGTGCCATCTGAAATACTGCCTGCATGATAGTTACCCTCTGTGCAGAGAAGGATTGCTCCCTCCTGCTGTAGTAGCAAATCCAGTGGGGATTGGAGCCACAGCTCTACTCACTTGCTCCATGGCCTCTGATCAAATCCAGGCCAAAACAGCTTCAGTATAATAGCTCCCTTCTGATCTTACACTGCAAAAAGCCTCCCACAAACTGTTCTTAGAAGGCCACAGAGGCTGCTGAACCTTCACCCGGCGCTGCAGACCAAGCTCCAGGGCTTACCGTGCCTGTGCCTGGCTCTGCATGTGAGGGGTCCTGTGGTCCCATCCCCAGTAGCAGCATGTCCCAAGTGCTGGAGTGAGGGATCCAAAACCTCATGTTTGCCTTAACTTGGTCTTACTGCTTATCAAAACAAGCTTTTGCCAAATCCACAGCCAACAGAAACATTTCCAAGTTGCTTGCAAATTCAAGTGAAAGAATCGGTTTTAAAACAAGGATGCATTTGCCTTGCAAAATCCCTAACTCACACTGTGGAGCAAGGGGAGCTGGAAAGTAAAGCTAACCCCAAGGACTTCCATCATCCTGGTGGATGCAGGGGCAAAACATAAAGGCAAACAAGGAAAACTTCACAGACATTTCATTACTACTGATAAGAGTGTACTAAAATTATAGGCCAAATACATATATAACACATTTTCTCTCTGATAATCTGTCTGTGCCACCTCTCAGGCCAGCCCTCCTGCCCGTAGCTCACAGCTGACTGTCCAGACAGGGGCTGGCAGTGGCTCTGGAGCAGCAGCAGCACACAGTCGTGCTGTGGTACAAACAAACAGAGCAGCAGCGATCCCTGCCCATGTCGCGCCGTGATTTCCTGACCTCGCTCCCAGCGTTCTCATATTTTGGTACTGTTTTGTTTCAGCACAGCTGTGGCGGACACATTGTCTGAGTGCAATTAAGAATAATGTATACAAAGTACTCACAATTGCCTGGAAGAAGAAAATACTGCATAAAGGGCTGTCATCGCTGATCCCAAGCTAAGTCCTGATTAGGGCAGACAAGTGTGTTTCAGCTACACCCTTGCTGCAAGTAGTATCATCCTTGTGTCATTTGGGCTCCACACAAACGAGATCAGGAGCACCAACAGCGTGCATCACATCCCGACTCCATCACACAGCCCCCTGATCACTCCACTATTCCCACACAGACCTATCAGAAAGGCTGATGAAGGCAATGAAAGCCACCAACATCCTCGTAACCTCCCTTGCGAGGCTTCATGATGTGAACCTGCCTTACCTTACCTGGAAGGCAGTGGGGATTTGAAGCAGTGTGGCTGCCTCACAAAGAGGTGCTGGCAGTTCCTGCCCCACAGGAACTGTTCACACAGTGTGTGCATCAGCAACAACTGCAGCCCAAACATAACCCAAACACCAACCATATCAATTTCAGGCCAAAAGCCTTCCAAAACTCCACCCTAAGCAAGTGGACCAACTTGGTCAGTCCACAGGCAGAGCTCACTCCAACTCTCCTCTTCTTACCTGTGACAATAGCATACCAGAAACCATAGCCAAAAATGAAAGAGTGAAAAACCTGAACTCAAACTGAGTCTGGAGTTACATACACATCTAAATGAAAAGCTACCAAATGCATATCTCAGTTCCAGACCAAGAAGACCAGAAAAATCAAAACACTGAACAGTGCAGGTGACCAATACCTGCTGCTCCATGTACCCAAAGGTGCAGTATTATCCTTGCTCAGAGAGTTGTGACTCCTGATCCTGAATAGGAAATTCCTTCCTTTTGCTTTATACAAACATCATTCCTGGAACTGAGGGCTTAGCAGCTTAGTGTGCTAAAGCAATGTTTTTTCCCCTGGTATTTCTAAGTTCTTCTACAGATTAATCTCTCCATGGATTCTGCTTCATAAATAAATTCAAGAAACTTATTTTAATGGATTTACTTTTTCTACTTTTTATAAAGGATCGTGTCTCTTTAGGAGCACTCCTCAGTCTACTGTGATCACCAGGTATGGCCATGAATGTCCCATCTACACTAAACCTTCCTTGGTATCCATAAAGAAAGGGATGAGCAGTTTAAAAACCAGAGCTTCAACTCCTAGATTCCTGTTTCCAAACACCATTTGCTGACAGAAGGCTGTAAAAGCCATGTCATAATTTGAAACTAGAAACAGGCCTTTTTCTACAGCTGCACCCAAATTTCATAGTAATGCCAGCAACATTTCCAGATGCTCACCACTGCTGTGTTATGCACTCCTCATGCACTTGGCTGTCCTTTTTCTGATGGCCACCAGTATCATAGTGTCAGAGGGTGGCCACTTTGTTGGATGAAAAAATGCTCACTCTTCACTCAGGTGAGAAATCTTTCACTTCAATATCTCAGTAACAACATCAACAAAAGCTTTTCGGAGACAAATTTCTGACACCTGAGGGACTTGCACAGTATATCAGGGCTGGCTGGAAAGGAGGTTTGTGTTGGAGGTTTGAGTCCCACAGCCTCCGTCAGTTTGAGGGTGAGCAATTCTATCCCATACACCCATGAAAGCTGCTGTTCTCCTTGTCAGCACAGGGATAACCAAGATAGAAGTTCAGATGAGGCTTCTCTGACTAGCTGTCAAAGAGATGTTCCCATATTATTCTCTCTCTGCCGTCAACCAGAGACCTTCACTGAAGTATAAACACATAGCAGATTTAGTGGTCTATATTTCTGCATTACTGCTCTATAAATATTTATAAAGATCCTCATAACATTTATTTCTTTAAGCTAAAGCTATTTAGCTTAACTACTTTCCCACAAGAAAGGAAAAACCTCTCAAATGTCTACTGTTTCAGTTTAATTTTGCTTATCCCTTGTACAGTGTCCTAGCTTATTGTTGTTGTTTGTTTGTTGTTCTTTTTTTTTTTCCTGCTTTTTGTTTTATTGAGTCCATCATAATTCAGCAAACTCTGAAACTACCATACTAGTGAAGCCTAAGGTTGTGTTGTGTCCTATCTGTAAAGATCTGACCCCAGGGAAGGGCTGTCATTTTCACAACACTCTTGCACTATGAAACTGTCATATAAAATATATTTGTGTATTATATAAGGAACTTGTGTAGGCAAATCTGTATATTTACTCTTCCATGTCATCTATTCTTTATGAATCTGGGAGCACTATTAGAAAAATAATTCCTTACCTATAGCTCCTATTGATTGAAAGTAAAAGACTGGCTAAGCATATGAGGAATATGAATATTGAGCTTTGTTTATACTGACTATGTTTGTCATCAGCTACAATGATGTACTTTCCTTCTTGCGGTTTGGTTGCTGAGGACTAGAAGCAAGGAAGGCCAGAGATTCTGGCACAGTCCCTTTAATAAGCACTGCTGAAGAATGGAAGAAGAGGTGAGAGTTGAGTCCCCACAGTTCCCAAAGCTACAAAGAGAACAGAGAGCACAAGCTAGACACAAATTAAACAAGCACTCTGCTCTTAGCAACAGAAACCAAATTCTCATTTTAAATTTGTTTATACTGTGGGATGAGCCTCCAGATTTCCTATAAGGTTTCAGGACAGTTGAAAACTTGGAACTCATTTTTGTTCTTAAATACATTGCAAAGATTGAATTTCATGTACATGCTACTGGTGTCATGTAACATGTGGTCATGTTTAAGTTTCTTTTCCCCTTAACTTGAAAAGTTAAGCACGAAGTTGCCTTTCAACAACAAGCATTAGCTTCCGTTATGAAATATGTAAAAATGCCCATTAACCTCTATCATGGGAAACAGAGAATTGGATGGAATAGGTAAACAAGACAAGTTGCTTGCAATTATGGGCAAAAACCATGGCTGGGATTGTTGTGCAATGATCCCAATTGTTGAGAGCATGTACAGACTGTTGGTCCAGATTGCATTCTCTTCTTCCCCTGAAACCTCTTCCAGACCATTGCTAAGTCACTGATGATTTTGAAGCTACAGCTGTACTGATTTCGCTTCAAGATTCAAGAACTGTTTCAACTTCTAGTCTTAAAGCCCTTCCACTAAACTGAAGCTGTGTTACTCGTAGGAAAACGAAGCTGAAAAATGGTAGGAACAACTTGGATGGGCATGTCAGCACATAGGCTGGAGATGTTGGCTTCTTTTATTGATTAGCACAGTTCCTGCATCTTGCCCTACACAACCACTGTTTCACAGAATGTTAAAATTATCACATAATATATAGAATTTCATTTGTGGTTTTGCCCTCTCTTGTTCCTCCTTGCCCATGCCCAGGCCAAGAGAGCTCTGAGAACTCCCAACAGCACGGGCATTGCTGCTGGCATACCTTCCCCAGTGAAGCTCTTAAACCTAACACCTAGAGAACACAAGGAAATCTCAAGCAACAAAAATGAGGAATTACTTGTAGCAACAGAGTGCAGTCAGCCTATTAGTTATTATTTGATTTCTATATTGCTATAAACAAACATTTTTTGTCACAGGGATGTAACTGGGCACAAGCACATGATCAGAATGGTCTTACGTGATGAAAACCAGCAGCAATATTTCTTTAGGTGGAAATTCCTCAATTAAATACCAAACTTCCTGAAGAGAAATCTAATAACATTAAACATATCTCATATACTCTACTCACACTAGCTGACACAACTAAGAAAAACAGAGTAGCAGCACAAATGGCTAGATTTTCTCAGGTGCTTCAGTACAACTAGAGCAAGGAACTCACAAGTATGTAAGCAGGATATTCAGAGCAAAATGAAAGGGGAAAAAAAGACACATGGAATCAGCATTTTTGAGACTGTAAGAGCCTGGAAACATTGTCAATGGCTTCTAGTGCTATTAGCATTCAACATTTTTCAATGAATCATTGATCTGATTGAAGTGATATATGAAAGCTCTGAAGTACCAAAAACTCCTCTAGACAACAGCAACACTGGAGCTTGATTAAAACTCTATTAGGTGCTTCCATCATTTTGCAGAATTGCATCATTTTCTATACAGAACATTTAGAAGCTTTAGACTTTCTCTGCTCTCAAAGAGTAAAACTAAACATTGCCTCAAGAGAAAGTGACAAAATTAAAATTTGAAACACACCCAAGAGACTTCTTAATGGAAAACACGGGTGTCTAGCTATACCTATCCATTTTTTGATATGCAGATGGCACACATGAGGCAGCAATAGCATACAACAGGTGTTAGCTGGGTATTTGGAAAGTAACACGATACTTGTCATCAAAATTTGTCAGCTTCACGTTTGATTTTAAGACCGCCCAAGATGGCACAGAGGGCAACATGGATATTCTGCAAACTACCTTACCCTCTGGTTTTGCTTTCTACTAATAAAGAAATGACGTCTTTTTGCAGTAGAAATTGAGATCATACACAATGAGAACGTAGCAAGATTACCACGTATTGACCTTATTTAGAGTCTTAACTAAAGTTAACTAGAGTATCTGTACAAAACTTTAGAAATATTTAATATTGCTAAATCAAGCTATCTGTGGCAAAAAAAAAAATGACAAGGAAAAGGACAAAGAAATTCTTAAGGCATTAAGATACTAAAACACATAATACAATTTAATCCTCTACAGTGTTTTCTGATTTATATTGTGTAAATATAATTAATATAAAGAATATATACTGAATTCATTGATTCATATGTTTTTCAAGTTTATTCAGTGTTTTGATCAACAGGTATATCCAGTCTCCTGGAACTTAGTATCTCAGCATTCTCTTCCCCTCCTATTATCTCCACCTATACTATTAAAAGTTTATGATGCAGTGTGTAAAATATGTTTGCAATGGAATGAGGAATTTTGGTTCATTAACAAGAGTTACACTAGGAAATGACATTATCACTGTAGGTTGATTCTTTCAATTATAGATAGAAGAGCCTGCCAGACAGAATTTTGTATTTATGCATACTTAGCACACATTTCTTTTTCATATTACTTTGCATATAATTGCATTTACCTTAGTGTAGAATTACAGTATCTGCTATGACACAAACTCAGCAAGTGAACAGGTTTGAGGCTTCCGTAGGTACCTACGTACGTAGGTTTGAAGCAGTGATACATGCACACAAGATTTTAGTTGTACAATAATTCAATTTCAAGGTTTTTTCAGCTCAAGACTTGGATTTACTAATATGCTCTTCATTGGAATTAGAAATTGCAAGAAACAATAGGGTTGTGGCCAGTAAATAACGAATACAGTCTTTATACTTTACTGACAGAATATGCCACGAAGGGCCACCAATAGGTCTAGCAGAGTCAGGTGGCACTTGCCTCTGACCTTGGTGACTTGAAAATCACATGAAATCCCTTTTGGATCAGCATGGATATCTAAATTACATCACTAACACATCTTGGTAAACACTGTGCTCTGAAATCTGCTTCCCTGTGGGTAAGGTCAGAAAAGTGAGGTCTTGACATGACTTCTCAGAAGTTGAAAAACACAGGTGCCATTCAGGTGCCCATCCGAGCGTTGAACAAAAATCTCTGCCATCATCTCAAGGCAACACAGATGTTCCTCATTTTAAAAAGCAGTTCTCCTCTCTTATCACATTCAATGTCTGATATTCAGCAAGGAGCTCAAGTCTGTCTTGTAAGAAGTGAACTGTATGTGACTCATGAATCACTGTGTCTTACATAAAACCCTTAAAAAAAATAGGCTCCTTGAAGGAGAGGGGAAAACATGTCCTGCTGTATCACAGAATTTAGTTTCCAAGATTTCAGCCTAAACAAGTTCTGACACTGGCATAAGAAGTACAGAAGTCACACTGTTGACTAAGTACCTCATTGTATGAATTTCTGTGAGGAAAACAGAGCCATCAGCACATTTTAATTCTCAATCTTGAGAAACACCATCCTGTCTTCCACTCCCCCTGCCTCTGCAATTCTCTCCTTGTGTGCATGGCCAGAAGAAAATGAACCAGGGGGAGGTTATGAGCCAGTTTTCAGAACAAAACTTTCAAAATCCATTGTCTATCCTCACTGATTGTGGTTTTACGGGTTCCACCCGGTTGAATACAAGATGTTTCAGTGAGATGCTTCACCCTTCCATTAAAATAAACACATACTATAAAAACATTTAAAGACTCCAGAAAGTCCATATCCAGCCACAGCACAAGCATGGATGGAATGTTGTTTACAGTCTTCCAAAAGCTCACACAGTAGGAAGTGCTCACTGTATGATGCTGTAAAAAATATGAAAAAATACTTTTCTCAAATCATCACTTTTTAATAGAACTATCAGAAATACTTTAAACCTTAATTCCTTTAGCCAAATCTGAAAAAAGCTCAATCCACACAGCCTTCTCTTTCCACATGCACAGGCTGTGCTGTACTCACTATAAAAAAAAAAAAAAAAATCATTCAACAGTACAGCTATGTGGTTTCACACCTGTTGTTCAGGGACTACTGTTAGCACTAGCTTGGCAAGGGAGGCTAAGAGAGCTTAGGCCCTCACGCCTCAGTTTTCAGGAGTGTTTTAAGCACTAAAACACAAGTTTGGGTAAGGCTGAACCCCTCGTTTCCATTTGAAGCTTAGCCCTGATGCTGCAAGTACAGATTTGGAGAGATGGATTGAGCAAGAGGCAGCTTGATGCTATCACCAAACGAAAAACGGTGCCTGGGGAGGAGAAATGTGGCTTCAAAGGCTGCTGTGGCTTTTTTGTTTGAAGCTGGGAGAATTGTAAGAAAAGCCATTGTCCTCTGTTAGTCCAGCCATACCTTCAAAATCATCCATGCAAAAGAGTCCTTCTTAGTTCTGAGGTGAAACTACAACCCTTGAAGCTTCAAACACAGGTCGAAAACCTTCATAAAATTTGTCATATTTTCTTAGACCACCAGGATACAACTGATGAATCAATGGAGATAAAGTATAAACCATAGGGGAAGCAGGAATCCAACCCTGGACTTCCTCAGCTAAAAAAGATGCTTTAATAAGTGAGTACTGTATTCTCAACAACACAAAATGGATTTCTCTGACAAAGGCAAATAGGAGAAGCAGAAATAACTTCTGCACCTTATCTTACTTTTAGCCCAAATTGATCAGACTGTTGCTTCTTCATATTCATTAGTTTGTAGATTCCATCATGCATGGATAAGTAAATACAGGGATTTCACTCTTTTTGTTATTATTTTTCAATTAATTTAAGAAATATTCAGTAAGAGGTAGCCATTTCATACTGTCCCATTACAAAACACATTAACTTATCTACTCATCCTGTTAAAATACAGTACAGAGAAAAAAAAATCCAAAAATATTCTTCAGGAAATTGCTCTTTCATTCTCCCTCTTACACCAGTGCAGCAATGGGAATTCTGATATTCAAGTCCTAATAAATATTTTCACTTTGGAAATTAAAGTATAAGGTTCATGCATGCAGCTGGGCAATTATAACCTCATAGTCCTGGGCAACAGGCTTGTAGAATCAAACACCGGGCATGAGCTGCAATCATATTCCTTCAGGTCACACAGGATTGCAGTCTTGCCCCCACTGCCCTAGAAGAAGCGTGCACTACCTACTTGACCTTGGTATTCCTTCAAAATGGGTCCAGGCTGCCATGCAAAAGACTTGAAATGAATCTGAGCTATGAATGCTCTGTGACAGGCTATGGCATCTCAGTGACTCAGCCAGCCTCTGAGCCCGAGGCTGTTCCAGCTCAGGCTGCGATTTTGTTAACGTCACAGTTTAAGTAGGCTTGGGTCTTGTTAGCTGTGATGATGGCCTCCTGAAGGAAAGCCAGAATGGCATAGGAAATGATGTTGGTTTGTTACTGGCTCTTAAGGGGAAAAATTACTGTCTGTCTTCTTCAAATAAAGGTGACCCTGTCCATTCTGAGGGGAGCTAGCAATCTGAATGTCAGCAGTGTGCTCACACTGTGTCTCACTGCCTGCTCATTTTCACAGCAGTGCTATGACCCATGTCATGGTTCAAGGTGACCCAAGCTGTCACCCCCTGTCAAGATCTCCAGCTGGACATCTGTGTTGGTGCCCTGTGGATGGCAGCCGGTGCCATTGGGCTTGCTGGCAACCCAGATCTAGACATACACAAACCAAGTTCTACTCACTTCATGCAAATATAACCCCCACAGCCTGTCAATGCAGATAGCTAATCCATCCAGACTGACCAGCTTTATAACACAGAATAACCTTACAGCTACAATAAGAAAATTTTTTCTGGTTCCAAAATATTTGCCTGTGATTTGACATTAAATCACAGAATTGTAGGGGTTGGAAGGGACCTCCAGAGATCATCGAGTCCAACCCCCCTGCCAAAGCAGGTTCCCTACACCAGGTTGCACAGGTCTTGAACATCTCCAGAGAAGGAGACTCCACAACCCCCCTGGGCAGCCTGTTCCAGCACTCCGTCACCTCACTGTAAAGAAGTTCTTGTGCACATTTGTGCAGAACTTCCTATGCTGCACTTTCTGGCAGCATAGGAAGTTTCCCCTTGTCCTGTCTCCACACATTGCTGAAAAGAGTCTGGCCTCACCACTCTGCCCCCCACACTGTAGATACTTATAGACCTGGATCAGGTCCCCTCTCAGTCTTCTTGAGGCTGAACAGACCCAGTTCACTCAGCCTTTCTTCATAGGGGAGATGCTCCTCCTACGAGGCCCTTCACCATCTCTGTAGCCCTCCACTCGACTCTTTCCAAGAGATCCCTGCCTTTTCTGCACTGGGGAGCCCAGAACTGGACACACTAATCCAGATAAGGCCTTACCAAGGCAGAGTGGAAGGGGAGGATCACCTCCCTCGACCTGCTGGCCATGCTCTTTTTCTGCACCCCAGAATGCCATTGGCCTTTTTGGCCACAAGGGCACACTGCTGGCTCATGGCCAGCCTGTCGTCCACCAGCACACCCAGGTCCCTCTCTGCAGAGCTCCTCTCTAGCAGCTCATCTTCCAGCCTATACTGGTGCATGCAATTATTCCTCCCCAGATGCAAGACTCTACACTTGCTTTTGTTAAACCTCATCTGGCTTCTTACTGCCCAGCTCTCCAGCCTGTCCAGGTCTCATTGAATGGCATCACAGCCTTCAGGCGTGTCAGCCAATCCTCCCAACTTTGTATCATCAGCAAACTTGCTGAGAGTGGCCACTATCCCCTCATCAAGGTCATTGATGAAGATGTTGAACAAGACCAGACCCAGCACAGACCCCTGAGGAACACCACTGGTTACAGGTCTCCAACCGGACTCTGCACAGCCAACAATGACCCTCTGCGTTCTGCCAGTCAGCCAGTTCTCAACACACCTCACTGTCCACTCATCTATCCCACACTTCCTCAGCTTTGTTATAAGGATGTCGTGGAAAAAGATAAAAATGATAACACTTTTTCTACCTAGACAGACTAAACAAAACCAGCAACACATTTAAATATTTATACTAGCAAGTGAGACATCATTCTATTATTCAGTATTTTTTTCAGTTCCTCAGGTCAGTATTTGGTAGTTTACCATTGTCAGATGGTTATACCTTCTGAAGGCTGAAGATTTTCTTACACGACGGTGAAACAAGGTCAGTTGCTGGAAGGGCAAATCCACATGCTTAGCACTCAGCACCAAGCATTTATAAGGGTGCAAAATGCAAGGAGAAGGAATAGGAGGAAAAAAGGTTAAGAAATACCTAACAATTTAGTGACTGTAAACAAAACAACAGCCTCATAATAAATCATTTTCTTATTTCTTTAAAAGCTAATGAAGATGTTACAGCCTTGCGTAGGAGGGTTTGACAAGTACTGACGTTAAGGAGGCCTTCCAAAACTGAGCACAAACAGTTCCACAAAGGTTAACCACAGCGGCCTCCAGAGATGGTGCTGCTTTACCAAGGGGTTGTCTGCAGGAGGGAAATACATGATTTCTGTAGTGGTTGTGGAATAATACTGTAGCCACTCTATGTAGAAACACACATCCCAGAACAGCCTCCCCAGAGACATCCCTCTTCCAGAATAAGAGCATTCACCAGATAAGCTTCCCTGGGTAAGAACAACACAATGACTTTATTACAGATCAACTTCAACTTAAGAACTTCATTATGGATTACTTTCCTCTCTTCTCAAGCCATTTCTCTGGGAGAATGTCTGCCTTTTCTTTCCTGTCCCCATTCTTTGGACACCAAATGGGAACTGAGGGAGTTCTCAGTGCCAGGTATAGATGTTCACAGCATTATCCGTAACTCCAGGCTCTGCACCCAGAGCTCCTTTCTTCACACTAGGTAGAAGTTAAGTGTACTCACACTATTAGCACAGTTATGGCTTGTTTTCAAGTCTGCAAACATACCTGTCCTTTCTCTAGTCCACAAAGAATGCAGCATACTGAGAAACATACATTCATAAGTAACACAAGGAAATGAAGCAAGATATCCTTTTTTCATTAGGGGAAAAGCAGATCTTTTTTATCCCCTTTACTTTGATAACTTGTTTTCTGCTAATTAACATGTTTAATCATAATTTAAACAACACTGTTGTGATAAACTAGAGGGGAAAAAAACGGTCCTCCAATTCAGTAGGCAGATGCTCTTGGCAGCATCCTTAATAAATGAACCCAAGGCAGTGAAAGGTGGCTCACTTGGCCAACCATGTCTAGTGGAGGTTCAGGAACAGTGAGGAAGTGACATTTTCTTGAAAGAAAACACAGCTCACTACACGTTCATACAGGAGTAGGATTTCAAAAAGTTCTTGAGGTCACATTTGCACTATAAAGGTGTGTCTTTCTGCAGAGTCACACTTGAGCTCTCATTCAAAAGAGAGAAAAGGAAATCTGATCCTAAGTGATCTTTTGATTTATAAGCTTGTTTTTAAAGTGGCATTCATTATTTGTAAAGTTAGTCAGATCCAGGCTTCCCGAACAATGCTTTCAAGAGAAGGTGATGGTGTGAAGAGATGTTTTGAAGACGCCTATTGCGCTGTCCACTGAGGGCAACTCCCTCAATGCTTTCTTCTACTTCTCTGGCATTTCCAAAAAGAATAGCATGCTGCCTATGGTTCCCCTGCCAGGAAGTGGCTATGGCTGTTACCCTCTCCTCTCCTCAGTATCCTTAGCAAGGAGGCTGCTCCCTCCAGGAATTGCTGTTATTCTTTTGCTCTTCGCATATGGCAGTTTGGAGACATGACAGTGTCATATGGTGCCAGAAAAATCCCACTCTCCAGTATTGCCAGAAAGAGAAAGGGAAAGAATGCACAGAAACTTTTAGAATGAGGAAGAGCCAAACTGTAAGATTTCCATTTTGCTGTGATCAACAATAAAATTCATCCCTGTGCCTGGGACATCAAGGAGAACAGAGATGCCAGAAGAGCTTAGACTTCACCTTCACCCCTGCGGTCAGACAGAGGAGTGGGGAGAGGGATCCAGGATCCATCCCTAGCATTCAGCTGTGTATTTCCACTGCTCCAGAAAAATTTTGTTAAAGTTCCTTCATCCCTAAACTTCTGTGATGTTATGGATGACTGCAAAGCAGAGAGACTTTCCTCACTTGACCTTTAGCAGCAAACTTGACCACACAGCAGTCATACGGGTCACTACTTCACCATAAATCCTGCTACTCTCCTGAAAACATCCTCTTTAATAGGGACTTTCTGGTTGCTGTTCAAGTCATGGAGTTTCTGTCTGCCAATCCTGGAAGATAAATTTCAAGAGCAACAACAAAAAACAGGAGAAAAGTCACAATTTTTTAAGATCTGTTCTCATGCAGCTACCACTATTGTAAGAGACAGACAAGTGGAGTCTGAGGTTTGATGAAGCTCCCACACAGGGTGATTTTTTTGGAGAGGTTTTTGTCACAGAGATTGCAAAGCAATTGTTTCAACCCATTCACCCACATATTCTCAAGGGAGGTTTCTCAAGGTTCTGTTTTCTAAACTTGCTGCTTCACTAAAAACAGCGTGATGAGAATCAGTGTGGTTAGCAATTCCTTTCCCCTCAAAAAAATATTAGTAGGATCTCTGCTAATCTATCTCTCCTTACAAACATAAAAACTAGATGTTTGGCCATGTACACAAGTCTTCATTCTTCCTAATTCATTCCAATGAAAATCCAGAGTCATTTGATGAAGCCAGTGGAATAATATCTGTAAGGAATTAATGCAAAATCCTTCCATCTTCCATAATTTCCTCGATCAGAGTGCTGGACTAGTAGATCGTGTAACAGCAAGAGACAAGGTTCTCAAACCAAAAATTCAACTAGGTAAGAGGAATTGGACTATGTTACAATCCCTATTTCCTCGGGTTACTTTTCATTGTTTGTAGTGGGCTTTGCAGGAAAGTTTGCAATTCTTTTAAGTAATTCAGTTCAGGTAGGGGGTAATTTAACTGGGAAGAAGATCAGTAGGTAAGATTTTAATTAAGTGTCAGCTCTACAGGATTTTAATTAGATGGCAGCTCTGTAGCTGAGCTATTTGATGGCCTGGATTAACCTATGTTCACTCTAACAGGTAAATAAGTTCATCACATCTGCTGAAAAAAAAAGTCTAATCCAACCTAGCCAATCCAAAAATCTTCCTTTGTTTTTAGCCTTCAGTCCTAGATGTTCTGCTGAGGTTAAGCTCCACAGCTTGAATCCATAGTTTACCCACAATTTAATCCATAAATTTAAAATAAGAAGCATAATTAGCTCAGAGTTTTACAGCACTGAAATAGTGCAAGGAGACAGAAGACACATGGCTCAGCACGCTCAGCACTGTTGTAGTCTGTCACATGTGTCCTTGGCCCATTTCTTTTTCCCTTTCCTCCCCTCTCTCCTTGTACAAGACAACACACTCTAAGGAATAGCTTTTTCACAGGCATCAGGAGCTTGGAGACGACAGAAATGAAATAAATGGTGCCTCACAACTGCTACAAGAGCAGGGCTGGGGCAGCTCAAGCAGAAGCATATCCCCATGGACTGAAACGCTGAACTTACCAAGTTCAAGTGACACTGAGGTTATGGATGGGTTATCTCCATTCACCTGCCATGCTTAAATCCAGGACCAGCAAGGCCTCCTTAATTGATCTTGTCTCTGTGTATTTATCATAGTGGTTACAAGGGAGCTTGTGTCCAAGAGAGTCTTACAATTTTAAGCAGTATGAATGCTTCCTCATAGGGCCTGCTTCTTTTCCCTCCTTCAAACAGGAGAAACATCCTACTGTCATCTTGAGTAATGTTTGAAGTCAAACTTCCCTCTGACCTTGATCCCTGCTCACTGCTGTACTAAGCAGTTCATTGCTAAGCTATAGGAGAAGCAAGAATGGAGGTGTAAGGAAAACAAAACTTTAGAGGTATTTAGATGAAGTTTTAGGATAAACAGGAACAGCAAGGTGGAAAACAGTTAAAGAAACCAAAACACAGTGTGGCACTGGTCATGATGGAGACTGACGAGCGTGACTAGCCATGTAAAGGGAACGAGAAGAGGCACTCATGAATAAGGAGTTTCAAAATTAAATCTTCTCTCAAAACATATAAAGGGCAGAAGCAGTCAATTCACGCTTGACAGCTAGTGTCAAGAGAGCTTATGTAACAATGCAAAAAGATAAGTACCTATTTAAGAGCCAACTGTTATTTTTACCTAACATGCAAGCAAATCAAGCTCTCATCACAGACCAAAAAACCTTCATGCTGTCAGTTGTGAGTTCTCTTGGTGTTGTGAAGCACCACAAGGCACAAAATCACTATGGTATTTTTTGCTTTGGTTGTCAACATTTATTTGCTAGGAACTGGAAAACAGCACTGGAAGCACAGGAAGATCTGGACAACAATTAGCAGACCTTAACAAAAAGCAAGAAGACTATCACAAGTCTGTGAAATGCATTTTCTTTCAAAGAATGTGGCTATTAACTTCTCTGCATAACTGAGTTAGCAAAAGTATGAGGGATGTAAGTAAGTATGCTGAAGAAAGGGAAGGAAAGGAAGAAGGAAGACAGGCTGATTCTGTTGGGAGATAGGTGGAAGGGGAACAAATACATTTTGGAAATCTCTGGTGTAGATTACAGCTCATCAGCTCTAGAAGAGGGTTACTTGGTCTTGGCTTCTCATTATAAATTCCTTCTGTTCCCTTGGGCCATGCTACTGTTATTCAAGCCCAGACCACAAAATAGGTAGGTCTGTGAGACTCTGCATTTATCTGCTTTGCCTGCGCAACATATTAAGTCCAAGTTTGTATGTACACTATACATCTTATTAAATGCTCCGTACTGTTTTGATCTATTACCTTCTGATTTATTATGAACTTGAAAACCATAACTGTAAGCATCTTCAAACACAGATGCTCAGACCACTGGGACAGGGCAGAAAAATTGAAATGCTGTAACCATTACTGTCCAACTTCATTACACTCATTCCTTGGAAGGATAGAACAAGAAATGTGCTGGAATTCAGTCCTCTCTGAGGGAAGAAACAAGAAGCAGCATGCTTGCTAGGAACAGTGCACATGCAGCCCACTAAAAATCATCAAGACATGCTAAAATGCAGGACTTATTAAGATGAGCACCAAGAAAATTCAGACACGTCTCCAAGGAAAGCATATTTGTATGGCCCTACCTTTGTCTCACAACAACACAAAGCAGTTGGAAAACAGACATGGAGAGCACAGCATATCCATGGCACTGAAGGCCGCGCAGGATGTACAGGGCTCTGACGTCTTGTATGAAAGCTCAGGGGACACTGCACAGCATGGTTTGCAGTAGCTTTGCCCACCAGGTGTAGGATCTCTTCACTTCTACACTGGTTCAGTTAATGCTACTAGTATAAATATTTCAATTATGGTCTGGACAGGGGCAACATAGCAGCAACAGGTGCTTTCTGCCACGCACATCCCCACAACAGATCCCAGTAACAAAAGCACCCCAGTAGTGCCAAAGGTGAAAATTAAGCACCAGAACATACACACTGCATTTGGGGTAGAATTTAATCTTTCTCTAGCAGTGCCACCTTCCTGCTGCAAAGACAAACTAGGGACAATGTATCAAACACTCAGCCCAGAACCAGTGGCAAGGATTTTTCAGGAGCTAGTGCAGGTAAGTCATGACCACCTCTTGGGATTCCTGTTCCCACTGCAAAACCTGTTTGGCTAAGGATTGTGTTGCAACATGATTTTCATATAAAGCACTTTTTTTTTTCTGGCTGTAATTCAGCCTCTTGGCAGGAGATGCTCCTACATATCAAGCAAATCAGCCTTGCTCATCCATATCAACCCACACATTCTCATATAGTAACAGCAGCACAGCATACTTCCAGTGCCTTCCAGGACAGATTTGGTTAATCACACCCATCTCCTCTCCATAAAAGCCTGTTCCACAAGGGACATTCTTTGGCCTTTTGTATTGCTGAGTTATAAAACCCACAAGTGAAAGGGTCTCTTCAGATGCTCCTTTGAAACCATTCCACTAATAATTTTACATGGGCAGGAAGGTAAAAGACAGTGGGGTTTACCAGTACTAACTGAACGTTGTGAATAACATACAACAGCAGTGCTTATCACAAATGGGAGGAGGAAAGAAAATATCCTGAATTACGCTTTCAAAATTAGTACTGTCTGTTCTTAATAAAACACTGCACACAACGAGGCCATCAGTCTCCTAATCTTATCAGTTCTCTAAGGTCTGCAGAGGAGACAGGAAATCATGATCCTTAAAGCAGGTCAGACTCCCCTCTTCCTCTATTTAAGAGGCTGCTGAATTATTGAGATTCCACATTAAGAATATATTACACACTGTCTAGTGAATGATAGGACTGCAATGCGCAATGTATGGAGAGGTGTAAGTTTCTCCATACATGCACATAAAATGACTTGCTGGCCTAAAACACTTGCTTCCTGCCAGCATGATTTCAATACAGTAAAAGAGAAAAGCAAATCTTACAGAAACACACTGATAATCAAATTTTATAGCTGGAATTTATACCACTAAAGGTATTTTAATTAATGTATTTTACGTTATTGGGGTAAATCACAGAATCACACAGAATCACAGGATTGTGGGGGTTGGAAGGCACCTCCAGAGATCATCGAGTCCAACCCCCCTGCCAAAGCAGGTTCAGTAAGCAATGAGTTAGTGGAAGAGCAAATAAAAAAAATCAACACAGCACAGCTCTAGCAACTGCAGATTTTTGTCCTAGCCCACCTATCTTCATGCCACGTGTCACAGCCGTGTCACAAAGCAAGACAACTTCTCAAGGACAGAGGAATCAATAGCGATTATTTCCTCCTCACCCAGGTGTCCAAGATCTTGACAGAAAAGAGAATGAATTGCAGGGAGATAGGGTCAATGCTGTACGTGATCCTTACAAATCTGATCATCTGTCCACAGTGTTGAGAAATGCAAGACTTTATCAATAACATTCAATAGTACTGCCAATTCCAAAGAAAAAAGAGAGAAACTTTCTAGAAATCCAGCTTGACCTGCTCACTGTTACAGTCAAGCACTTTTATCTCATATCGGGAGGATAAATTGTAGAATATGTAGCAGTTAAGACAATTCACAGTTCATTTTTTTGTATAAGTTTCACAGCATCTGTTAAAATTCTCCAGCCATTTCACTAGGTTTCTCCTGAACTTGCCTCAATCTATATTCAGAATCTGCTGTCAATTAATAAATTATATGAATGCATAAAACGCATTCTAGAGACAGACCAAGGATTCACTGTATAAATTCAGTCTTCATCAACTGCAGCTTTGCCAAGGCCTAGGGGTGATGTAAAAAGAAATTCACATTCTTAATCCCCAAAGAGGATCCAGCTTCAAGCCAGGAATCCTTCAGTGACAGCAGGGTTTTAGTAATGATATGAAATGTCATTTACTAACAAATACCTCCCCCGAGGTTCCAGTCCAATGCTAAGGAGCAAGACTGGGCCCTCCTTGTGATATACAAAGCCCCAAGCAGCCATCCACACTGACACCCACAGTCTGCACTGCTAGCCCAGCACTGTAAGGATCTCTGCTTCTGTGCCCCGTGCTCTTGGCATCTTGTCCAGTCAGCTTTTACATAGCTCAGGGGTAACTTTGGACATGTAATCATCAGTTATAGCTTCTGAACAATGGCTCTGCTCATAGACAACGTCCCAAAGTGCTTCTCTCTAGTCAGAAACCTTGAAGGCAGATTCCACCCAACTGTCAAGAGCATTAAAAAAAAAAACAAAAAAAACAATCAAGATGACTCTTCAACCTCCAAATCTGCTTCCCTCCTGTGCTGTAGCTGTGTGCTGTAGCTGTTCTCAGAACAAGCATTCAGTGGACACAAGAGCTCTGCAAAAGCAGAATTTATCCTCATGTTACAGGGCAGCCCAGTTCTGCCAGATTTGTCAGAGAAATAGCTTAAGGAAAAATATCCTTGTCATGCTGCCAGTGCCAGTGCTAAACTAGGTTAATTGTCAGAGAGATACGGAGGTCGGCCAAACTTGCAGCATACGGCCAGAGTAGCTTAATGACAGACAAGAAATGAGTATCTGCTGCTTGTGTGCAACCACCAACCTCTTGCATCTCCCTCCACCCCACTCCTTTCTGCCCCAGTGCTCTTCCTGATCTGGCCCCCATCCCAAAGTGGGATGCCTATTGTGAGCCAGCTTCTGATGGGGAAGATTGCCCCATTTGTTCTTTCATTACAAAGGGAAAAAGCATAAGCACACCTTTTTTAAGCAACCTACACAAGATTCAGACATAATTGAGGCATAACTCACCCACAAAAAGAAACCTTTCTGCCAACCGTAATTAGTGTACTGCCTTTTCAGCTTGGCATGGTTTCACTGTATTGACTGGCATGGGTTTTATTTTTGGCTATGGAACGCATTTGTTAGGGGTTGAGACTGGACAGCATCAGGCATTCCCAAAGTTGTGAGAAGGCTCCAGCTCACGAGAAAACATGCCAGCAGCTCTGATCTCATGTGTATAGGTAGCTGTGAATAGAGTAAAAGCAGGCTTCACAACTGTGCATAAGGAATAAAACAGGATCTGTTTCAAAGTGTAGCTGGAACACCAACTTCCATTATACATAAAATTCCCAGGCAGAGTCAACAAAATTATTAAAGCTCTCAAAGAAGTTTTGTTCCCTGGAGCTGTCTCCGACAAATTTGTTCCTTGCACCTAGGATTCCAGCACTGGGAATACACTGCCAACCAGAAGTATTACTCGTGCCATGGATGGGCAGCCTTGTGTGACTCAGGATGTAAAACACGTGGGGAAAGGGAGAAAGGTGAGATGGGGAAGAGGTGGGGGAGAGACCCAGACCCCACTTTGCTGCATGTTTCACAGACGGCAGTCAGACCTCAGTCAAAGGCTAAACTCATGTGGTCATTGTCAGTGCATCCCAGTTCAGTTTCTATCAAACTCTGAAGGACGCAGCACCTGATGTAGCTCATGTAGTTCATACTGGTACCTCAACACCATGAATCTGGACACAGCTCCTTCCACATTTTTAAGCACAACACAGCATGTTTGTAGACCATCTACATGGGCTCCTGTTTGGGGGCTCTCATTCTACATTTATATTGAAATTTCAAGTTTTACTCTTCAATTTCAAGAGCCGTACACATGACCATTTGTTCTTCCAGTTGAAATTCTCCATGTTAACTCCTCTGTCTGTCTGGCAATTATAGTCACAGTCAAAATGCATGATAGTTTGCAACTTGCTCCCTAAATCTTTGCCACTGCTTATCACTTTGAAGCTCATCAGTACAATGGGTGGATCTGCTATCCTTGCAGAGAGCCAGAGGAGAAGTGGAAAGGGAGGCTGAGAGTGCTGGATGCCTGCAGCTTACCTGCAGTGCGCTACATGCTGGCGATTGAGGGGAGTTAAATGCATCAATGAATGGTAACATCAAGGTTAAGAGTCCTCCCAAAGACCGTATCAGAGGTGGAAACTGAGGGGGCTGGTCAAGATATCCAAGTTTGCCATGTCTCCATCCAGCTCCCTCTGTGAGGCTGCAGCACTGAAAGGAAGGTGACAGGCAGACCTCCATAAATGCATGTCTTTCTGCTTTAATTCATCTTAGTTCTGCTTTTCCTCAGAGGCACCCAGACTTTTACTACACTGGAAAGGATTCATCACATTTCGTCCACACGTGCTTTGTTCTCTGCCTGTTTAACGCATATATTCCAGACATTTCATTTGTATTTTCATTCAAGAATCTTTCCACTCACTTTAAGACTTCCATACCAACACTTTCAGTTTTAATTAACCTCACAGCTTAACTCTGACACAGATTTCTATACACACAGTTTTGCATCAAGTAAGGAGGTCAGCACGTGACTTCTGCAGTGGACTAACACACAAATGCTCCAGGCTTTCCAATTTTGCCCCAAATACCTTGCACTTCACACACTGCCCAGCCAGCCAAATTGCCCTGCTCTCCTTCACTTCCTAGGCACAGGCTTGAAGCCAGACCCACTTCTCATCAAACTTTGCAGAGCTGCCATGTGCAGGAGGATTTTCTAAGGTCAGCCCTGAAACACTGCTCTGCCCATTTCTGTAAATGAAGGCTTGCTCTGACATCAAACCTGAGGATCCTTGAGGGGATTATCTGAATTGAAAACAACCATCTGAAAGGTACTACGATTTTCCACTCTTGTGTTTCTGTACAAAATTCCTCCTTCATCTAATAGCTTGAGCTAAATTGTGCTTACCAAAAGCCAAACATGCCCAAGGACACTGGAAAACAGCTGGTGCTTGTGTCTCTCCTCTTCTTAAATTGAACAAACAGAAAAACTCAATTTTGCTGGCTATTCCGGCCGAAGTGCTGTTTTGAAATCTAAGAGAGCCGTTATCATATAAAAGTTATATGGGAAACTCAATCGCATTAATTTGGTGGGACTCCTTTGGCTGCTGCATGTAAAACCACAGAGTAGCAAGACACAAAGCAGGAACTTTTTTTTGCTTGCAGGACTAGAAGTTCAGGTGTGCCCTTTACTCTAACAAACAATGGATTTAAAATAGAAGCTTTGATTTAAATTAGTGGAGTACACTCAGTTTGTGGATTAACTTGCCTGCATCAAGCTGGGGCTGTTTAATCCCTGGAGGAAGGCCAGCGCAGCTGCCAGGGCTCCCTGGCACAGGAGCAGTGCTGAGCATGCATGCTGCCCAGCAGACCTCAGTCAGTGGGGCCACGTGCCTGAGGGGATTAGGCTGGGCACAGCAACGCACTCCCCGTGTGTCCTCAGGGAGAAGGTGAAGTTACTCACTACCTGCATCCTGCTCTCCCTCCATTTTATTTCTAAGTGAATAGTTGAGGTCAAAGTTTAGAAAATCCTTCTATTGAGGAATACCTTCAGCACAGGTCCTGCTTTAAAGTCATGAGGGTAAAAGGATGGTGTTTCTTGATATGAACAGTGCTACCAGATCCTCACTTGCAGAAGAACCTCCTGCAGCTGCCTCTTCATCCTCATACACTGCTTTTAAACAGAAGGAGTAACACATCACAATTCCAAAGAATTGCTGGGCAAGTATTTGCTTTCTAAATATATTTTAGATAAGAAAGAAGACCAGTTGTCTCCTGAGGTTTCTTTACAGAGACATAAAGGAGAAGTGTCGACCCTGAGCAGTACAGTGGATCTGGAGGACCCCGCAGATCCTTAGGATGCCAAGAGCTATTGGGCTGGTGTGGCTGTATTCCATCCCAGCTTCAGTGGGAGAGGAAAATGAGCAGGTTTCTCCTGACCTTCCGCCAGATGTTGCCTTGGGCTTCCCTAGGCAGAAGCTAGCCCAAGACTGCTGATAACAACTTGGCAAAGAGCAAGAAGAACCAGAACATCATCTGTGCTGGAATATATAATAGGCACGAGGGAGATACAACAGGCAGTGGCCAGGGAAGAGATTTTAGTGCTGGCAAGAGTGTCAGGGAATAAGCATACCTGTTACAGAGAAAGCTAAAATTAGCAGCACTCCACAATGTCATACGAAGTACCACTGCGACACATGAACTCTCCTCTCCTTCTCACCGGTGTAGAAAACAGCAAAAGTCTGACACAGCTTTTTCCCAGCTTCATTTCTCCTATTCAATTCTCCTCAAATTGCCTTCTATTTCTTGAACATATTCCAAAGTCTTCTTTTCCAAACAGGCCTTGGGCTATATTGTAGTTCCTATCCCCCAAACTACTCATTCTGCACTTTGGAAAGAAAAATGCCCTCAAACCAAAGTAAACCCCAGTAGCAGAGCACAAATAACCTAGCCTTTGTTAGAACTAGGTAGAAGATGGCTGTATGAATGGGAGGGTAGTACAAATCCTAGCAATTTTACTCTGCCTCTTGCATAGATGCTGGTGAAGATAGTCATGTCCTCACCTTCCCCATCTCTTCTCACAACCCTGCTGCCATCTCCCTTGGCTGGTATCTCCAATGGCTGCTAGCCAGCCAAGTAATGAGTTCTGACCAAGGCCAGTATTTGTACTGGACAGAAACCAAAGAGTGGGATAATGAAAAAAAGGCTTTCTGCTTACTATGGTCTGGTTTCGAGACATGGGGAATGTTGTTAGATAGGCTACACATACATGGTTAGGGCTTTTGGCTGCCTTTGGGGAAGGATTTACAGAACTGTCCCCATGGGATTCAGGGCATGTTAAAAGGAATGGGACAGCAAAGCTGTGTCCCCCAAGCACCAGGCTGTCCAGGGCACCGGTGCCTACACTGTCTCACTCATAAAACTGCATGGAATGCATCCTGCACGCAAGTGTCTAATCATCCAAAGCAACACCCTTTAGATCGTAATATCCATATATACTGATTAAATGGGACTGGAAGCTTTGTTTCTCTTTCTGTTTCAACCACTGCTATTCAAGAAGACTCTGTGCTTGCCCCACAGACCAGTACATGAGTGCCTTGAGCAGCATCCAGACACTGGGTCCATGTGGAAGAAGGGGAATTACCAAAAGGAACTCAAACTGCCTGACATCCTTTTGGGCTACATCAGCCCCAGTAACATTGCAGCAAGCACAGTCCTGGGCATGGGGCACATCCAAGGCTGGGTACTGCTCAGGGGATGTGCCACCTCTCATTGCTGATACCCCTAGATGCATGTGTCCAAGCTCACACCTGCTCCACTAAGACAAACTGCCTTCATCCATGAGCTTAGTGTTCCTATGGGTTAGAAGGCTACATAAACAAATGCTGAACAGCTACCGTTCATCACAGCCCTTTGTCCTGGGAAAGGCAGTGAACCTGAATTCCCCAAGAAAAGCAAGGAGGCTGTGAGCGCCTGTGCTCTGATTAATCTCATCAGTTTGTTTTCCTGGAAACTAGGCATCCCAGATGCCATTTTTTCCATTATGAGTGTTCATCTGCTCTGTTTTGAGCTTGATTGCCCCTGTAGACTGCTTGGCTTCACTAGTTTCTTTTATTTTTTTAATTAACATTTCTAACAAAACGCCAATTAATTGAGATTAGAGCATAGCTGCAACCCTCAAAACCAGGTCTGTTAAACATTTGAAAGCACACATGGCATACAGAAATCCTGAGCAGTTGTACAAAGAGTGACTAAATTATTAATAGGTGTAGTGCATATGAGACAAGCATTTCAAATGGGGACTTTCTGCTTCAGAATAGCATTGCTATTTTTGTGTAACAGCAGAGACAGAAATATTTGGAAATTTGTCTCGTTGGTACTAATTACAACTGTTAATAAAACATTCCCACTGCAGGCACAATATAGGCATTTCTGATTTTTGAGCAGAATTAGCCATTTCATTCATTATCTCTAGAATATATAATTTGTTAAATCACAAATGAAACATCAGCATACTGACACATTTATTTCTACTCTTAAAGGCCCTGTTAAGTAATGAAAAAACATTCAAGCACAGATTAAACTAGAATCATTTACAGATGACACCACATAATATTTGCCTTATAGGTTGAAGAGATTAGCTATGGGGTTGCCTGGGATTCCTTTTCTTAAGGCATGAAGATATATGCATGGATTACAGCATTTAAATTTGCATTCTATAGAAAATAACATTCTGCTGTGGGCAAAAAAACAAATACTGGAAATTTCTTTCCTGTCTCAAATGAATTATTTCTGGTGAATGGCTTCTTAGCATTTTGCTCCAGGCATGCAGATTTACACACAGAGCATTATGCCTGTACACATGGCGAGCGCTCTACCAGGGTGCCCATCACGATGTCCTCCTCTGCGCCCAGTTCCCATGCAAAGCTATTCATTGCATGTACAGAAGAGACTGAAATTTAGAAATGGAAAAACAGCCAAAACAAACCCAACAACCACTGGAAAAGCTGGCACAGCAGAGCAAGTCAATAAGGAAAAAGCCTCTGTATGCCCTGGCTGCTTCCATGCTCAGAGAGCAGAAAGCAGTGGGGACGTATTGCTATTATTAGCCTGTGCGATGCAAAGCAGCCGGTTTGCAGCCTTGTTTCAGGCTACTGGCAAGATGTTGGCTCATTTTCTCCATGCAAACATGCAGGCACAGACAGACAGACAGACAGACCCCACAATGCTCATGTCCAGAACCTCCCCATCACTATGGTGAGACAGACAGACAGAACACAAGGACCGCGTGTACTCACAGCTCGGAGTACAGGAGGTGCAGGTTGCCCACATTGTCTATGTAGTTTGCAGGACTTAACCAGGGGAGGACCAGCAGCAGGAGAGCCTTCATTCCCAGCGCTGATGGCACCGCTGCCAGGTTTCCTCCTTCCCGCTTGCTCTGTGCGGGTGGGACACGCAACGCAAAGCTTCGTGCTGGCCAAGCCCCTTCTAAGCCAGCCTTCCCATTTCAACGCAACGGTAGCACATTACGAATTGAGCTTAAATCCCATAAACGAAGCTACACTGCAAAATCATTGACCTGTAAGAGGATTATTCGATCTGACTCTCAGACGGGGAGTTGTGAGGGTTTAGGGACAGCACAGCGTGCTTGGCGAGACAGTGACTTATGCTGCAGAGCAGAGCGATGCTCAGGGAAGAGACCTGCCTCCTGCACGATTCAGAGTGGTTCTTCGCAGGCAGCTGGTAGGTTTACATCACTGCCCACCAGCAGATGGGTTACGAGCGAGCTGCATCACGGAAGGGTGTAGCCATCTGACAAGGGGGGAACGTGTCCCCCGTGGAGTTGAGAAGCAGACGATAGCAGAAGACCACACCTTTTTAAAGTAAAACACTGCAAAGGATCACAGCCAACTGCTGCCTGTCTGCATCGCTGTCTGAATTCCCAAAATCTAGTCGGATGTCTCTGTGCAAACATAAATCATGTAGTAAATCAAGGACATCTCTCTTCTCTTTCTCTTTTTTTTTTTTTTTTTTTTTTGTTTGTTTTTTTCCAAGAGATGAAAGAGCAAACATTTTAAATAAGGTTGTTTTTAACTGTATACTCTGTGGTAACTGGTGTTTTAAAAAATTCAAGTTCTCTTTTCAATTATAAAGCATAAAACACAACAAACTCACCTTGTCCCACCAGTGACCCCATCTCCAAGCAGGACAAGCACGGATTGGTCTGAGACCAATTTGTGCAAGAAATACAAGGGCTGACGACTGCCCTGGTGACTCTCATAGAGTCTGATTTATTCCCTGGGAGCATAGAGCATGTTTAGTCAAGATTTTTTCCCCAGCATCTGAGCCATTTGTTCACTTGCATGAGTATTATAATTATTATTGTTATCATTACTATTATTATCATAATCAACAAAATCAGACACCTTTTCTACTGATTCATCAATGTTAAAGAGAACAGCATCTATTTTTCTGGGCATACTGGAGCTGTGGCTGAAGAGCACAGTGCCCTTCTCTCCAGCACCACAAAGAGTTGGGAGTGGGGTGGCAAGGGCGAGTTCTGCATCTCTGCAGAGTCATGAAATGCTTTTGGTGATTATTAACAAATGCTGCATGTGGAAAACAATAAATGTTCTGCATAAGCTCTGCAAACAACATTTCAAAAGTCTCCTTTATGGGTCACACAGTTTCCTCTTAATTCTTCTCATGGGTGGGAAAGCCAGTGAGGGCATGCCCTGGGAAAGCTTCAATTGACTTACACTGTAAAAACCCATGGGTTTTAGAGAAACACCCAACAGCAAAGGTACTCTCTATCTTTTAAATACCTCTGCCCTCTGACCTTAAGGAAACTTAACTATCCTGTTAAGGAAACAAATCATCCTGCAAATGGAAAATACGGCCATTAGTAGCAGCAAAGAAGCCACACAGCTTGCATAGCATGACCTTGTACTGCACTGGGATGTGCACTAGGATGTGGAAGACAGGGAGAACACAGTTCTTCCTCTCCTGCTCCTCCATGGGCTTTCAAAGCTGAGACTTGGCTGGGAGAGCCTGGTGTGGGGGAGGAGCTGCAGAAAGGCTGTGGACAAGTGAGGAACTACAAAGACAAAGAGCACAATAATATAATTTGATAGAGGAAATTGTCAGCTACGAAACACTATTTCTCAACATAGTCACCACCATTAGCTGTGAATTTTCACCTGCGGTGAAGTGAAGCCTGTGTATCACTCTGGTAAAAATCTGCACCAGTGGAGGTGATTTGTTGCTTCATAGCTGCTATGACAGTACCAATGCTGAAACATACCACCCACCTACTCACAGTGCTCACATGCACTGTTTGGTCTCTGTAACATTCAGCAAGTGTTGATGAATGTCCATGGGTGCAATTTTTCCCTCATGGAGGAATACAGTGACACACATTTTCTCCCTACGCATTTCCATACCAGATGCCACTTTCTCAGACTGCCCCACTGCTGCCATCTGTCACATGGCAACCAAATCAACAGAGCATTGGTGGGAAGGTTCAGCTTCTATTGCCACACCTCCAGCATCTGCTTCTGACATAATAGGCCAACATAACAAAATAGGAGGCATTACTTTCAGAGCAGCTCTTGCATATAGCAAAAGGAAAGGCTATTTGCACTAGAGGCTGAAGATTTTATTGTTACAATCTGTAGAGCAACATAATCTCTATGACAGCAGCTCACAGCAGACTGTCAGTCCCTTTACCTGCATCACCGCTGAAATCTATATTTTTGGTATGTCAGAGAATTACTAACCGGAGGCAGAAAACAGCAGATAATCCTACTAATTTCTCTTTCTAGCAGCAAAAGCTCACCTTGTGGAGCATGGCTGGCAGCACCCCTTGCACCATCAGCCAGTTCCACAAAAAGTACCTTGAATAAATTCCTCTTAGGAATCCAAGTGCCTTAAGGAATGGGTTTGTATTTGTCAGGTCACAGAGCCTCTGCCAGCTATGGGGTTCTCTAGCACACTGCTCCAGCCCTCTCCTCATGCATTCTACGATACTGCTGGCACCAATGACCTGCAGTACAGATCAGATTGGGAAAGAGATGCTCTGACATCAGTACTACCATGCCCACCCAGGCCAACAGAGGCCTCTGCCTGTGTTTGCAGAGGAAGAAATCTGAACACTCCTGGGCAGTAGTAGTGCTGAGGGCCACTCACCATCAGTTCCCCCCTGCAAAGGAACTAACTGCTCCCTGGGGATGTTTTCCCTGGATGAGGTGATCCCAGCCACAGCGGTTATGACCAAGGCCGTGGAGGCTGGGCTGCCCTCTGTGAGCCCCTATGTGCCATCAAGGAACCAGTGTGCACCTGGAAGGAAAGAGCCCTCAGCTCCAAAGGCCAGCACCATACTGGGAACGTTTTCTGCTCTACTTCACATGTAGGTCATTTGCAATTCAAAAATGGATTTAAGAAAGGGCAATTACAAAAGCCATAGTATGACTGAAATATTTATGATAGTTCAGCTTCCCAAAACTCACAGATCTCTCTGGATGACTAAATACAGGCTTCCATTATGCAGCTTACCACAAGGTACCTGCCCAGAACTGCTAATGATAGCATGAAGCACCTTAGGTAGATTTCATTCTAAAAAAGCCCATGAGACATCATCAAATACTAACTCAGTTCTAACCTCACGATAGCATGGGTGCTCCTGGGGACTGAAATTGATAAACTATCCTTTATATTAACAGTCTATTTAAATCAGTGTTAATTGCTGATACTTCTCCATCTCCTTAAGGAAAAGGCAGCACAATGAAAAAACCCACCACCTCAAGAAAAACTTACTGGGTTTGGAAATGCTGTTCAAGGTGACCGCGTTGCACAACCTCTGAGCAGTGTTCTGTGAAAGGACAGCTAACCATTAGCTTGTCCAGGAGGTTATTCACCAGTATGCTGGACTTCCTGCAGTTCTGGAGAGCCACCAGCTTGCGGTCCATGGGGCAGAAATCTTTTTCCAAGAGGAAGTTTGTAAGGCAGGCAGCGCAGAAGGTGTGACCACAGAGCGTGTCTAACGGCTGAAGCAAAGGTTGCAGGCAAATGTGGCAGATCAGATCATCATCTACTTCCTCAGTGTAGCTGTACAAGTGGTTTTCCTCCGGTAAATGTGCCTGGCCACAGGTGACACAGAGTGGTGAGGAGTTCTCCTCCATTTTTGCTTTCTGGCTCGTAATTGGAATCAATACAATTCAAAAGAGGGCAGATGAAAGCACGCAACTTGGTTTCTATTTGAGAGAGCAGCAAGGCTTATGTGCCATCAGATCTGTGGGGAAGGAAGCAGAAAAATTATCATCTGTATTGCTTTCTCTGAATTTATGTATGGTATGTACCTGGATATAAAGTACTCCAGCAGCTTTTAGGGAAGGATTGCAACTCTGTGATGGCAGGATAAAAAAAAGAAAAATCAGATTGTGAACTCCAGCAACTTTTTTGCTCCTAAGTTTAGCTCAGCTGACACAATTATTCTCACTGTAAAGAAATATATCAAAATAGAGGGAGTACTACAGAAATTTAATGGTCAAACACCTCAGGTTAGCATACAACTACATCTTGAGTCATCCGACATTTTTAACAGTGGTCACATTACTTCTGTTGGAAAAGCAGCATCATGCATAGGCCAATCTTGCAGTACATGTGCAGAGACACAGGTAAGGAGAATGGTCACTGCCTGAGACACTGGTGCTGGAAGGAAAGGCAGCGAGTTGAGCCCACACCATGCGCACAGCTACAGGGAGGGCTGCCTGGAGTTTAGAGCCTGGGACCTCCAGATCATCCTCTGCCATAGCAGAGGTTCATCTGTCTGATTTTCAAAACCAGTGAACTAAAATGAAATCTATTCCCTTAATAATTAGTGTTATAATTCCAAATCAAGTTATAACTCCGACCAAAGCACCTGCCTGCTGGTGTTTCAGGGATGTAAGCACTGTGGGTGGCAGCAGAACTGAACAGTAATTTGTAGCTTTTACTTGGTGAACCCTGACTGCCTGTTGGAGTACTTACGTCTCATTACATCTATGCTTATTTTGATCCATCTCTTTGAAAATAAACATGAAGATATAAAATATGCAATGGCCTAATTACTACTCTTGCTTGAAAATATAAATCTTATTTGCTGCTCTGCCATAGCACTGTGCTCCTTCTTCCAGCTTGACTTAATTTGCTGAGACAACTTGTCAGCTTCAGACACCCACGTTTGAGGGCAAATGAGGAGAAGAATATATAAAAAAATCTGAGTATGACAGAGCACGTTTTCATTTAAAATAAAAACAAACCCTATTTTTATGTAAAGCTGTTAGGCTCTAAACCTGAGAAATTAGGTTTCAACATGGCAGGCGTTTTCTGTCATAAAGGTAAAATTATAGCCCTACTAACTCTATCCAGATGCTTGAATGTCAAACATCCACTTCAATGCTTTGTTGGATCCTATTCTTATGCAGCTATTATGCTAAGTGTATAATAACATTTTTTGCTTGCAAGACTAAGTTCTGCACACACTCTGCCTCCTGATTAGCGTGAATTCACTTGGATTTAAATGATCCCCTATATGAATTTTTTAATAGAATATTTAAAATACTCTGTACAGCAGCAAATGTTCCCCTTTGTAAAAATATTTATCAGAGTTTTGTGTACGTGTCTTTGAGAAGAATTGTGCAGGAAAAAGAACTGCTGTCTTAAACTAGGAATTAAATCAGTATTAGTTGGCTCTATTGAAGTGACATACAGCAAAATGAAACATGAAAAAGACAGAAGATATCATTCTAGCATACTGACAACCCCAATTAAGAAAGAAGACACTGAAATACTCTGGAAGTAGCAAAGCAGTCACAAAAAAAAAAGAAAAAAAATCCTGAAAAACTTGCAGCACAGCCACACCAACAGGAATATGAATAAAAATAACAAATAAATCACAAGAACATCACGGTAGCTTGAACAATACAGCACTATTATTTTCATTGCAGTCTTGCTAGGGTCATTCAAAGATACTTTTCCCATAGAATGTAACTTGTACAAATGCTGAATGGAGCACTTCGTAGTGATAGTTCAAGGAATCTCTGAAAGCAGACACAAGCTGAGCACACCAGTCTTTGCATTGATCACACCCAGGTCCTGGGGGCCACATCCAGCTGCTGATGCTGAGCTGGGGCAGTTTGGGTCCCCCAAGTTACTGCTGTTAGACAGCTCTCAGCCAGCTTCTCCACGGAGTGGGGTGACGGCATGCTGGTCTGCATAGCTTTGATCTGCTAGCAGCTGCATTTTGCAGAATGAGAGTGGAGTGTTCACTGATGTCAGCATCCCTCACATATGTAGAGGTTCAGAATGGACTGAGCAGATTTAGAGTTACACACACACTGTGTCTACTCCTAGCAATCCTGTAGTTCAAATGGCTGAGAAATTGGGCAGGGGTAAGCTGCCTAAGGAAAAGTAGGGGATCTGATCACTGCCACTTTATATCTAGTGATCTTGAGTGATGAGGACATCGCTGAAATATTCAAGGTATTGAGGACATATAGCAAGCTGGAATAAATCTCATTAAGATAAAAGACACAATTTGAAATATATGTAAGCTACCTTATAACAGGCCTAGTGTGTTCACTCTGGAAAAGCAATGGCAAATGCATTGCTTCTGATCATCTCCCACTCCCACCTCACTACAAGAAAGTTTTAGTTTTGAGCTCCTTACTATAAGAAAGATTGGATATGAGGAAAAAATTCTCAGAAAGAGTGGTGATGCACTGGAACAGGCTGCCCAGGGAGGTGATGGAGTCACTGTCCAGGTGACAGTGGAGGTACTTAAGGAAAGGTAGATGTAGTATTTAGAGACATGGTTTAGTATTAGTATTGGTAGTAGGTAGATAGTTAGCAAAATGATCTTATTTCCTACCTTAACAATTCAATGATTAGAGGTTATCATGACTATCAAAGAAAAAGTAGAAGAATTCAGCTGCACAAGTTCTGCCCTGTACTATGTCCTAAAAGTTTTCAGACTCTTCTGGTCACATTATAGACACTCTTTATGGGCCCAGTATGCTAATAATGTGTTGCTAATAAGAAAGAGTGAGTGTGGGGAACTCTAGCTGAATTTACAGTCTACAGAAATTACAAATACTTGCTGCAGTGCAGAGAATCAGAACCATCCATGTTAATTAATAACAGGCACTGAACGTTTAGGAGGACTCAAATCTTCTAGCCTGTATGACTTAGAAATCTCAGAGTAGACAATAACACAACTTATTTTCCAATCTGAAAAAAAAAAAAAAAAAAAAAAAAAAAGATCTACCACTACCAGCCTCTTCTGGCTCATCTGGTCAGTGGTCACCAACTATGAACCTTCTTAAATTACTGGACACAAGCAATGAAATAATCACTACAAGCCTTTGGAAGGTAGTTATAACACCAAAAGAGTTAGCAGAGAGGATGCTGAATTGAGTTGTGACATAGATTTGGCCAGAGGCAGAAGTTTTTGCAGTATTTGCAGTCATTTTTATTTTAATAATTTATGCATTATCATAACACAGCTACATAATTAATTTCACGTCCTTTTAGGAAGCTTTAAGCTTTGATGTTCAGCAGTTCTTCTTGGGCAGCATAAAAGAGAGGGAAAAGAGGATTAAAATTTGATCTGCTGATCTTGCATTAACATCAGTACCTACGCACACTTTGATCAAGAAACTCTGTACTTGCAGATGGTGCATAACAGCAAAAGGAAAAAAGGCAATTATTACCTGCCTGAAAGTGTCCTCTTTGAGGCACATGCTTGGGAAGGAGGAGAAGGGAAGGGGGGAGAAATCCTGTTTCCATTTGCAGTTGGTGTCCAGACCTTTGCCATCAGCAAGGCAAGGGCATCATCTCAACTCAGAGAGAGTTGTGTGTGCTGGGGCTGCACAGGTGGTCCATGTCCCCATGATAAGTAAGCTAGAGCCTGAATGAGAGCACCTCCAGCACCCGGCTGGCCACCTTGTCAAACATTAACTAGGAGCTGGAGGGGCTGCAGGGGAACAGCATGAGAACAGAATGAGCAGCCAGAGTTGAAAGAGAAAAAACTGGGTGGTGAAAGGCAGCAGGGAAGTAGATAGCAGTGGGAGTAATCAACAGGCACCTGAAGACCAAAGAAAAAAAACTAAGGCAGAGCCTGGAAGGGCAGCAACCAGCTCACATCTGCATTGGTGAAAGGCCAAGGTGAAAAGCATGGTCACTGCAAAGCAGAAGAAAGCTGTACAACAGGTAGAGGAGTTTACCTGCAACAAGATGGCTTGGGAATAGCAAAATCCTCTGACTCATGGGAATGAGTGGCTGATATGGGAATGGAAAATGGCTTCTGAATGGTATAGTGTGTACATAAATAACATTTTATTAATATTACTGCTCTATTGCACTCTGTGCACATGCATCACAAGTACTCTATCCACTGCTCAAAAGAAGCTGCCTTCTTGTGCCCTGTCTCCCCATCACACAGCACTATGGGAGGCAGAGGTGCTGCCAGCAGCTATCCTGCCCTGGTTATCTAGACTACAATTACAACACTGTGTCACTGTCCTTCCCCAGAACAAGGTGTTGCCTTCTATAGGCAGGATGCAGTCTGGCCATGGGGATGTTCTATACACCTAAAAGGATACTGCTCCACAACATTACTCTGATAGAGATGGTCTCCCCTTGCATTCCTCTGCCATACTAGCTGTGAACATGCCACAAATGACAAAGGAAAGTTCTTCCTTTTCTTAATCCTCGGCCTGTTCTGCTGAGAGCCAGGAGATGGACTTGTTGCTTCCCAGTGTTGCAGAGGAACCACGTGAAATTACTGGGAGACTTTGCACCTTAGCCTGCGTAGATTTAACTCCTTCATGACTCCTCATCTCAGCAGTTGAGTGTGGGCAGGATAGGAGCTGTGGGCATTGTCCCCATCTAGTGGTTCACCCACACCAGGATGTCAGCTGGGAGGGAGCTGAAAGATCCCTTCACTCCAGCAGAAGCTCAGAGCACCCAGGCTGAGAGGGGTTGGCTCAGTACAGCCCAGAACTAGCTGCCCCAGTGAGAATCCAGGTTGCAAAATCATTCAATATTTGGAGTTCTACAATGAGGCCTCAGATTTGAATGTTCATACAAAACTCTTTGCCTTCAATTAGGGAAATTGTAATGCTGGTTTAATTCATTATCTTTCAGCAAAATATCCTTACCAGCAGGCCTCCTAGTCACTGTATTTTGTGCTGCTAATTGCATCTACTTGACTGAAGTTCTTTATGGGCTACAATGACTTTCCTGTTAAAGGTAGTACTTATGGTAGAGGCTATTGGGCAGCCTTTTGTCTCAAAATACTAGATAATCTTTTTGGAAGACATCACACAATGACCCATACTGCAGTAACACACATTGTATAGCATCATCCATGCAAAGACACAACAATTCACAGTCCAAAGATCTGGATAAAGAATATTGTATAATAATTGGCACTAACCTTGGGTCAGTTTGATGAATCAGCTTTCCTGGATTTTAGACCTTGTCATAGGAAGGCTATAAACCATTTAGGCGCATAAAAAGCTTATCTTAATGTCTTAGGACCAGCTTTTGTCCCACATGTAATTATCTCTCTCTCTTTTTTTTTTTTTCCTTCCAATTCCTGATTTTAAAATCTGTTATACCAATAGCAGCGTCACAGCATTTTCCCTCTGCTTGACTTGTAATCAGTAGCAGACAATCTCTAATGGAGATCTGCAGCGGTCAGAGAAGAGATGCAAACCTCCAGGTAAAACATCAGTAGCTACAGATGAGTCAGAGATACTGGAAGTATTGATTTAGCGGATAAGAATTTAGGATGCTAAGCAAGACTGCTAGAGAACTGTTATAGAATTCTATTATTCTATTAGCAGAGTTGGCTCTTAGAGGAAAATAATTAAAAGTTCAGCATATCAGCATAGATTGTCTCTAGGACAACAAACAGGAGATATAAAACCTCTCTTTTGCCTGGCCCCAGCTCTCTGACTGTTGATTTTTCAAAGTTACTATTAGTCAGAAATTCCTTCTCAGAGCTTATAAGAATCAAAGCACTTTGCAGCCTTTAGTGATGAAAAACGTTTCCACTGATACAAAAATCTGACAGTACAGTGCAGAAGGTGAATAACCCCAACTTTTCAAGTTGTGACTCAAGCTGTGAAACCTAACAGAAATGTCATACTGTGATGCACGCACAATAACTTTAAAAACTAGAACCAGATTGTTTGAAAAGACTCTGTGGCTCATGCTGGAATTTACAGAATCAACCAGTGTTGGAAAAAAGTTTTTTTTTTTTCTGTTGTGAAATTATGTATCTGAAACTTCTGTTTGGAATGTATGGAAATACGTCCTGCCTTTTCATCTGTCTGTCTCTCGCACACCCACACAAACATTAATTGCTCTCTCTGACGATTTCATGGCTACAAAACTTTACTCAGCATGTTGAAATGAGAAATTCCAGCCCAGAAGTAGTTTAAGGATATTAAGAACAGCTGGATGAGATTTGACCAAAAAGAGCATTTGAATAAGGCAGTACATGTTGACAGGCTAACCTTCCCACACTTACAAGAAGCACATCCTATGAGTGAGCTTACCTTAGCAGAAGGTAATATGAAAGAGAAGACTTGTCGCTAGCATGCCTCAAGCACTCAAGCACCGTGCTGGTGGAGGTAATAATTCCAGCTTCTTGCTTTTTCTGAAGCTTGATATACTCAGGCTTGGACCAACCCTTTATAGCAGAACCACGGGCTCAGACTCCACACACAAAGGAGAGAGCTGCAGCAAAACAGACAGGCAGTGGGTAACTGCTTCTCCAGTGCACACGTTCTACCTCCTCAGAGGAAGTCAATCATCTGGCCAAAGCAAGACAGTGCAAGCAATTATGATTGACTCTTAAATGCTTCCTAAACATGTGCTCATCCTAATTGACATAATAAATGCCATTGGCATTTCACATACCAAATTATAAAATTGTATGGCTAGTTATGTAACAAAAGGTGCATTACCTCTCTGATTTGGCTGATTGCTCCAGCTGACTTCGACAAGACAGACAGCCTCAGAGGCCTGCTGTTAGACATTTGACCTCATGACAAAAGTGCATTTTGTGGCTGAACAACCACATACCCCAGCTGTCTTTGAAGGTGCTGGTAGCAAGCAGTTGGTACAAGGATCCATGTAAACTGCAGGAAAGTGCTTGTTCCTGGTCCCTGTTCCAGATGCATCTGCTGTTGGAGACAGAGATGCAGTGGGGACATGCACCTGTCCATGTTCCTCTTTTGCATCAGGTTGAGGAAACATGGATCCACAATCCATTCTGGAGCTACGGGGGGCTCTAGCCTGGAGCCCCCCAGCCCTGGCATATATGCACCTATGCAGGTACATCATAACAGGGAGACAAAAAGTCTTGCAAATGCAGAGTAAAGTGCAAAATGTGTTTTGTTTCACATTTCTTTTGTATTTCTGTACCTTCTTCAAGAATTTGGTGTTTAGGCCATGGTGCTAATTGATAGTAACTCCATGGGGAGTTACACTACTACTCTGTTTCCCATACACATTAAATTATCACCATTGCCACAAGGCTTGCTAAGTGTCTGGGTAGCAAAGAGAAAAATAGCATGTTCCAACAAAATGCAAAGCTACATAATGAACCTAAATCACACTGGATAACAGAGAAAACAAAAAGGACATGGGAATTATACATACTCAGACCTCATGGAAAAACAATGCTAGAGTTACATCACATTAGAAAAGCCATGGGGAAATATTGTTTACTAATTCTTCCACCTACAGAACCTTTGATATTTAATCTAAAAACCTTGTTCTCTTTCCCTTCCTCTCTTTGACCTTCCATGCCTTACTGTGCAGGGTAACCCTGACACAGTGAAGGCCCATACCTACAGTAGGGGTACCTTCCTAAGCAAAAAGATTTCCTCCTAGGCATGCCTCTTCTTTTCTGGCTAACCAGCTAACACACTTCTTGCTATGTCCCCAGCACCAAATGTTCCTATCCACTCTGAAAAGAACAAGTTCCTGCATCATGCTCCCTTCAGCCATTCTCCAGGTTGCCTAGCTTAAAGAACATGGCAAACCTCTCAGTGACCCAGGCATGTTGGATAAAGAAGACCCTCAGGATGACTACAAGCTGCTACCACTGTGTAGGAGGCTGAGAGATAAGGGGCATAGAATCATAGAATAGCTTAGTTTGGAAAGGTCCTCAAAGATCACCCAGCCCCCTGCTATGGACAAAGCTGCCACCCATCAGATCAGGCTGCCCAGGGCTCCATCCAGCCTCCAGGGATGGGGCATCCTCAGCTTCTCTGGGCAGCCTGTGCCAGTGTATTCTACTACCCTGTGAGTTAAAAAAAAAATTACCTAACATCTAGTCTAAATTTCTCCTCTTAATTTAAAGCCATTTTGAGAAAACTTACTTGTTCTGATTGAACTGTTTTGCTTCCCACACCCTGAAAATGATGGGTCTTTAGAAATCAGGTAAGATTTATACTTGAATTCTCAATCTGCAGGACCAAAAGCAGGTATGAAAAATATAAAGTCAAACATGGCACCCCATAAAAGGCTTTGAAGTAGCTTTTATCTCTTTCATGGCACCAAATCTATTGCATTTTTGTAGTGATATTCATGTTGGTAACAATGAAGAATGATTTGCCAGACTCACTCATGGCTTTATGATCTTAGAAAAACTCAGCCAAAACTCAATGAGAGCTAGAGCATCAGCACAGGGGGACATCTGCCTACACTGATGCTATCTCACTGGAAGCACTCATTAGGGAAGATTCTGAGTGGAACGAACACGTTTGTGCATGCCAGAGAGGGTGACTCCTTCAAAAGCCAATGTGGCTTAGCCCTATCTCCAAACCATCCAGCAAGTATTCCTGGGAGGACTTCCCCCAGCCCTTCCTCCCACACAGCCACAGCACCCTCAGACTAAGCAGCATCTCCTCACGTGTGACCATGAAATAATATTTAATAACAATAAAGTGCTGAACAGATGATGGATAACCCTGCTATTAGCACTGCTTTAATTACACTGTGCCTTTAGAGCTGCTCCTCTTATCCAGAAGTCTCTTAATGCTTTACAAACTACTTAATGAGTTCTCACAACTCCCTGTGGGAACCTTTTTTTAGGATTAGCCCAGAGCATGGCTCGGTGAGCAGTGCATGGGCAGGTGGCTGCTCCCACATTGCAGGGCTATGTCCTCGTGGGGCTGATGCCCAACTTCTCTTGTCACGAGGAGGGCCACAGGGGTGGTCTTAGATATGATTTGAGGGAAAAACCCTCAAGTTTGTCAGTGGGCTGCATCCTTTACTTTGTGAATTTAATCTTCTATGTCTTAATTCTGCTTACATTGCATTTAACTATGTCTATGTTTATAATTTAAGTTACAAGTTTGTAAATCTCTATAACTTTAATTATGTATCTTCCTGTATTTTTTTTTTTTTTTTTTTTTTTTAAATCTTTTCACAGGCACACAAAAAAAACCCTAAAAAAAATTAACTAGAAAATTTGTTCCCATTAAAAAAACTGTACAAATCAATGGCACTCTGTCCTTTGTAGTAACTTAATCCAGAAGCACCCTGCCACCCACTCCTGGCATGGCCATTCCAGGGCCCAGTCACATGCAGGGACTTGCAAAAGGGAGGGCACAACATCAGGCAGGTTGGTCAGCAAGCGTATTTCAGCAACTTCAGAGTAACACAACCCACAGAAAGCCTCCTAAATAATGGGCAGGCATGCAATATGCATCTGGAAAGAGAAATTTCAGGGACTGAGGGAAAGAAGTTCAGACGAGCTTGTGAGCTCTTGCAATGCTGAATTTCACATTTAAAAATAATTCACTGCTTGAAGGGGGAAAAACCTATTGCACAGTGATTAGGCTGAACCCAAAGCCCAGTGACAGTGGTCTGTTTTTTAGTCTCAACACTGTTTGCTTTTTGGGTCTTTAACAAATAACGTATTATCTTTCAGTCAGTTATCTCTCATGTTAAATAGTGCTGACAACTCCAATAAATATCTGACGATACAGCCTGCTCCTCCTCTGGGAGCAAGCTGTGCACTACAGCCTATAGCTGACTCCCACATAGGAAGGAATGGGGAAACAAGAAGTACTCAGGCAGTAGGAGCAGCTCTGTTCAGCTCTCATGAGTCACGATAGTTACTAAGATCTCTGTTCAACAAAAGTATCAGTGAATAAAGTTTGTTTATGACAACAACTGGGCTCTTAGCTTCCATCACATCCTCCAGAGCCTACTTCTGTTTCATCTGCTCAGTGCTGGGAAGAAGCAACCCTGCATATGGTACTACTCATAGGTTTCGAGTCATCACTGCTTTAAGCTTTGTGGAAACTCTGACCTAAGGCCTACACTAATTAAGACACGTGCTGCTGATGGTCTTATAACATTCTCCTTGAAATGAAGAGGCTCACAAAGGTTTTATCAGTGAGGACACGAGAGCAGCACTAGCTGGAGAAGATTGCTAATTCTGCAGCTGAATTTATCATCTGCATCCAGAACCAGTTTGATGGGTGTGAGATTATTTGTGCACTTACTCCTGTGGTGAGAAACCCATTAGGAATTACATGCTCAAGCTGTTCTGCTTCCTGCCAGTGCACACCACACGTTCATATGTGATCTGCTGCATGCACACAGGAATTTTGTCCGATTTGAACTTCTTCCTACAAGTTGTAGCTTGTAAGAGTGTTTCCAAACTTTTTTACCTGGACCAAGACTACAATGTTTTCTAAACAGCAGTAATACAATCAGCTTACTCCTTGGGCTGAAACTACGGGGGGGGGGGGGGGGGGAAAACAACCCAAAGCTACACTACAAGTTGCTTTCCAACAGGAAGATCTACTTGCAAAATCCCGTGTGAACTGGTGCAGTTAAATATATAGCACAAAGAACTGCAAGCAGAAATAATCTCTGAATAGGAACAGCAAACAAAACAACAGCATCACCCTTATTTTTTTTAACATCAGAGTATTTGAGATCATGTATTTGTAGGAAGGGAAAATGAACTAGAATTATATCCAATAACAGAGCAAAATTAACCTGCATTCTGAAATGCATTTTCTGAGAAACGCACAGAGAAGTAGCTGTCACCTCTCAGTAAGGAGTTGCTGGCGCATGTAAACTATCATTTTATTAATGCGTTTTTGTTTTAAGAAGAATGGTAAAGGTATATTAAAGTAAACCTGAAGGATGAAGGAGAGTGCTGCCAGGGGCTGTTGAACAGGTAGGAAGTTTCAGAGCATTTAGCTCATCGATTTCCTTGTCAAGCAGTAATTGATGTTTATTGAGACGAGCGACAGCAGCATGCAGTGAGAGGCAGTTGCACCTGACCTAAGCTGCCTATGAACCATTCCCTGGACATTTAACGAAGGAGAAACATTCCAAGTTAAGTTCCCTCAAATCGTAGGATTTGTGCAATGACCTTTCCTAAACATACAGCTTGAGCCTTTGGGGAAAGCCTGGGGAAAGTCAGTCATTGCACCTCCCAGTTTCTAGGACCAGTGGAAGAGTTGGCTTTGCATCTCAAGCAAGTACAGAACTAGCAATATTACATGACACAACTCTATCCATTTTAACTAGCGGTGGAATACATTAAACCCTCTCACGAGCTTAGGCTACATAGACAGCCCCCCCCCAGAATAAGCTACAGCCTCTGCCTGCCCCAGGCCAGGCTACAGAGCTGAGGGCTCCAAGAAACACCTGGCTGCATCCCTTTGGCAGCCAGACTGGAGGAGACTGCATCTGGAAAGACTTCAAAGATTTACCTTCCTGCTGGAAACAACACTGCCCAATTTCCTAGTCTGCAGCAAAATGAGGCTAATCTGTCATCTCATTCTGTGTGTAAGATTTATTTGCAGTTTACTAAAGAAAAGTTATTCTGGGGGAAGATGCCAGTTCCTTCAAATCTCTTCCAAAAGACAAATCAATTTCTTCTTGTGATAGACAATTGCAGTCTAGAGCCAGCGACATTCTGCCTTCCAAGACTGTGCTACAATGAAGTCCTGGTGTAATTAATGCTCAAACACACAGGCTTGGAACATCCTTCCAAAAAGCAGAAGTCTCATGAGGGACAGGAAGACACTTGTAACAGGACCACAGAAAAGAAAAAGTAATTAGAAGCAGGAGAATGAGTACTTTCAGGTGGCAAGAAAAAGATAATGAAGAGTCAAGATTTCCCAGATTGATTCAATTTATATTTTTGGAAAATATACATGGCCTCTGAGGTTTGGGTGGAAGAGTATAAAATAGTAAATTAGTAACAGATTGCTTCCTTGAGAAGAGTTCTCAGTCTCAGAAAAGTGGATTGGAGAACTGAGGATACCACTCCTTGCAAGGCAACATCTTTCCAAATGCCTGATGGCAAATTCTAGCTTTTTTTTAAAAAAAAAAAAAAAAAAAAATAGTTTCTGCCTTTTCTGACAACAGGAGACAATAGACTGTACTGCTTTGATAAAGTAGCAAAGACACCTTGATTTTTTTGTTTGTCACTGATTGAACAAATAAGAAGTTTGGGGGGGGGGGGGGGGGTGTAAAAAAGCAGATTGTGTGCTCTAATCTATCGCTGCAGGAGACTGTGAAGAAACAGCCTCATCATATAGTTACCAGAACATTCACCTACAGTATTCTATTCGTGCCTTTCCTGCTGTTGGCAGAACCCCTCTTCTTGTGTCAGGCATATGTGAAAAGTGTGAATTACAACTTTAACGTGAGCACTTTCCCTGAGTTATGTTTTTTCCTTGGTAGACGTATAAGTATGCAGCAACTTAATGCAAGCAGTTCATCTCTATTAATTAAAAACACTCAAAATGTGCTTAGCTTTAAACTTGTGAGGTACTTTAAGTATCTCCCTCAGGGAGCGAAGATGTTTGTGTACCTTCACAGCAGTCCTGACCTCCATGTTTCCATGTCTGTATATGGACCTTGTTTTTACAAATATGATCGGGCTCATCTGTACACATTAAACTTTTGTAAGATTTCATATATTCACATGTACTCACAGTTTTGCAACCATTGCACATAGCAGTACTGAAAGAAAACAGAACTCATTAAGAACTGGAAGTAGAGGAGAAAGTGAGCAGGAGATAGCAAATAAAGCTCTCCTTCTCTCACCTCAGCTGCAGTTATATGTTTAAACTGTATGGCTCTACAAGACTTTTGGGGTTTTAACTCTTGAGACATGAGTTTCCAGAAGTTGAAACACTAAGCTAAAGCCTCTGCAGTGAAACTGGCACATTTCCACAGGTAATTGGTTAGATCTGACATTCCTGTTGAAGACAGATTTTCCTAGCAAAATGAAGACAACACATCTAAGAGGTGATGAATGAAGCACGGTGCTTTTGCACCCCAGCAAGATAGCAAGCAGCATTCAAGCATAGCAATCTCATCTCATCCCTGCATCGGATTATAGGGAGACCAAATCATTAATTATATCATAAGGAATACCTCTGCCTTGCTGTGCAGTACTTCCTAGGACACAGGCTGAAATTCTGATCCTCTCCCCACTGCCCTAAACGGGAGCTGTTTGTTTTGCCTGAGTATTTCCTTTTCTGTTTTCTTCTCTGACCAAATGGTAGGTTGTAAGTGAGAATATCAGTAAAAAAAGAATGCAAACCTTGAAACTCACATCTGGCCTGGCTGTGCCTGGTGCTGGCTGCTAGCAGAGTCCCAGTGGTGTACGGTCACTGCTTTTTGGCAGTAGGGTCCCATCCCTGCAGGAAAGCAGCCATCAGCCGTGTCACGCAGGGCAGCCTACAGCACGTCAAGAGGCAAAATAAAAGTTGAAGTGCATACACCTGAGCAATTTAGAGAACCACACCCCTCCAGTTATTTCTCCTGCAGGCAACATGAGCATGCAGGCTGCTCAGACAACAATGTAACTTGAAGCTTTGGCTTTTATTTCCGGCATATGCCAAAGTCCATTTTCAGTTTGGCTTTGCTTTGTGTTTCCTTTCTTCTTTCAGCCTTATGATCAGATTGAACTTGGACCAGAAAACTCTCTTAAGAGCCGGTTTAAAACAAAACACTTGTCTTGTCTTTCCCCTGGAGCAGGAGGACAAAGCCTCAGACCAGAGCTCTGAGGCAGGGCCTTCTCAGTGCTTTGCCAGCTGCAACTCCATTTCATTCCCACACACCTGGAGTGGTCAGCTGGGGAGCAGGGAACCATGTCAGAGCAATTTGAGAACTAGGGTATCAGCTGCTAGAAATACAAGCTCTACTAATTATCTGAACATCAGGAAATAAAGACTACATTAAGTCTTCTTAACCAGTGATTTCCAAGAGAAAAACCAACGAAGGAAGGGATAAGATGTGCAGATACCTGAGTGTGAATGGCAATTATGATGGCAACGGTATCAAAATGCTCTTCTGTTCAAAAAGTAACTCTAGTTGAGGAAAAGAAACCCTGATGATTCAGCTACATGTATCACTAGTAAATGCAATGACTTAAGCAATCATAAGCATTTTCCCTTAAGGAAAGAAGCAAGAAAACTTCAGAGACAGATTTGGACACATCCTCTGAAAACAGCCAGAAGAAAGCCCCCAGCATCCTACATAAACATCTATGGCTAACAGGTCTTGGTCTCTAATTCATTCTATGCAAATTTGTTTCCTTTCAAGTAATTTAAAAGCATACTTACTACTGGTGATTATAAAATCCCTTGCTAAATATTTAAGAAATCATTAAGAGTTGTACGCTGGTAAGACCTCACAAGACAGTCGCCCTCTCAGCCTTGTTTGCAGCAGCCTTTGCTTTCATGCCCATCACAGCACCTCTGCCCTAGGCTGCTCAAGGAGATGCAGAAGGAGACTACCAATGGTGCTTGATACATTACCACCCAAAGCCCATGCTGAAGTTCAGGCACTGCTCTGGTCCTGCAATGGATACAGTATGGACCAGAGCCTGCATGGAATCTAGGTTCCCACAGAAGTCACAAGGCCAGATATGCAAGCCCTGGACTTTGGCTACCTATAGCATTGAGCTATGCGTATGTAATACACTTTTTAAGAACATGCTTAAGCCGTAGAAGCTGAAACATTAAGAAGTACATCCCCACAGAGCAAAGCATGTGCTTAAATCCTTCCTCACAGGGGAGGTCTCTTCCAGGCTGATTGCCTCAGTCAGGAAGCCCAGAGACCTGCTGTTGTAGGTGACCACATCAGTCACTCCCAGTTGTAGAGTTCATTCCCATTTAGAAACTAGCCAAGTTTTTTCACCCCCCCTTCCACCGCTGGGATGCTTTTGTAAGTTTCCAGACTAAGGGCCAGTTCAAACTCATTTGTTCTCATGCCAGCTCTGTTGGATTGCTCTAATAGCCTTTCTCATCTCACAACATGTATTCCTATTTACATTCTCAAACTCTGAGTCTCTGCTCAGAAGAATGGCTCTCTACTCTCTTGCTTGCCCAAACAGCTATTTCAGGCACCCATTCCTCTCTAAAGTCGTACTCTAGAATTTTATATTAGTACTTCCTTCTACTTACCTGGCAAACTTTCCCCAGAAGGTGACTTCATTGGTTCTGAACCTAGCAGCTGAGAAGCTACACCCTTCAATGGAACATCCTCTGCTAAAACTTCTTCACCCTCTAGGGTGGAACTCAAAAGGATCACTTTTCATCTGCAGCTCATTTACTCCATTATTTACAGATTCCCTCATTTGCCTACAGCTGGCTAAAGAATCTATTGATAGATTTCTTCATCAACAGCATAAAAAAGTGGGAGTATTTCCTACTATGATTCATTCTTTTGCACTGAAATGACAGTAGTATCTCGTAGATCTGTCAGGGTTCATAAACTTCTGATTTCCTGGTATAGCCTTATATACTGCAGAAGTCAAATGTTTTGCTTAGTTTTATTTTAAAACCAATCTGAACAGCTTGTCTCAGCCTATGCAAAATGAGTGTAAGATCAGGCCTTTTAAATTGCAGATATTCTAAGCTTCACTACTGAAAATATTTCCAGGACAACATACCATAAACTCCATTGTATTAGGCCTTATTTAGGTTTATTTATGTCAGCTAAGTGATTTCAGCATATGCTGCATCTGCTGGCAGTACATATTGTGCAAGCATGCACTGGAAAATTGTAATAGTCAAATACTAGATGATAACACTGTAATGGATACCGTCTGTGTCAGGCTCTGAAAAGGTCACTGTTTCCTCCAGACACGCTGTCCTTCACTGATATTGCCTTCTCCTCATTGAAGCTCCATGAGGTTAGAACAAATGGGGCATGCAGGCTGTTGGTCACTCCTCTTCCAGCCCTTGCCCTTGCTCAGCCAACAGATGGTTTGCAAACAGGAAATACAAGACCAATCTTCAGTTCTTGTTATGTTCCTGACCCCACAAAAGGGCTGAGCTGCACGATCTCTTTCAACTTCACAAGAAATCTCCAGTGCTGTTCAGTGTCTTTTCCTGTCTGCCATGTATGGATGATGGCAACAGGACTGGGAGGGGTTCATAAGGAAGGGCATCAGAAGCTTAGCATAGTGTGGACAGAACAGCTGGAATGAGATGAGTCCCTTGGGATGAACCTGGCTTCTCTCCAGTAAATGGTGGCAGGTCAGACCCACATCTGGCACAGATGCCAGTATCTGAACCATCGTGGTCATGTGGGATTGCTCTGAATCTATATCTTGGTTTGTAGAGGCATACCAGAGAATGGGAACCAGTGCTGGGGCAAAAAATGTGGTTTAGAAATGACTCCAGAATGAAGGCCAGTATTTTCATGTCTAGTCTCTCTTCTTGTTTCCCCTTTCCAGAAAATCAGCATTGTGAATTGGATCACAAAACATGAAGGGAAACTTTGCCAAGTGCTTGTACTATGAGCTCCCTTGGGGTGACTGAGTACCATTGACAGTTTGCTGGGAAATGGGACTATGGACTCTGCAGACATTAATCAGCGATGTTAAGCTGGCAGTTCTCTACACAGTGACAGTTTAAATATGATGCTGACTTCCAAAGTTGGCCTACTTGGTGCAATTAACAGATAGCGAGATTCTTACACAGTGGATGTTACTCTGGGAAGTCAAGTTTTTCTTGTCATGAGAATTTACTGTCTTTTCTGTATTCTGCAGCATACATCTTCTAGATGTATGTTATCTTCTAGTGTATGTTTGGTGGCCCTGCTAGGCAGGGGGGTTGGAACTACATGATCCTTGAGGTCCCTTCCAACCCAGGTGATTCTGTGATTCTGTGATTCTGTGATAGAAGGAGATTAGGAAAATCTTTGTTATTTTCCTAATTAAATTAAAGCCATAGGATTAAAATAATCTTTTGTTTTCAGCTAATGAACAAGTAGCAGTATCAGAATTAGAACTATCACCTTCTGAAATGAACAGCTGGGCTAAGAGAGCACAGAATTGAATATAGGCCGACTGGATAAAGTCTAGCCATACCTGCAGCTAAAATAATCACACTAAAGAGCTCTCATAGCATCCATCAGCAGGAGATCTGATTGTGAAATCCTGCAGATCCAGCTGTACAATCTCAAGTGAAGCCTCCAGGCCTCCCACCTCCTCCAAAAAAATCTGTGAAAACATGAGCTATACATACATAAGCAAAACAAACATTCAAGTGGCAAAGTCACTCTGGCCGTTGTGAGGGGATAATATTACAGAGAGCAGGCTATATATGTTCTCCCTTGGGAGAAATTGTTCAAGTTAAAAGATTAATCTGGGCTCTCAGCGCATTCATTAGTTGAATTGCAAAGCAAGCTTGTTGCATAACCAATCCCAGGACAATTATATTTATCTTGTCAAAGTTCACAGTACGGGTGGATTTCTGACAGGGACAATGTGAGTGCTTTCTGCAAGATGGAAGCATTAGAAACATCAGTTCTGTGCCATCCCTTATTTTTTTAATTACTTGCATGTTTGTTTTTTTTTGGAAGAAACCATTTGCACAGTGCCTTTGGATGTCTCTCCAGCAGCAGGCATGGATGGAGGGGCTGAGGAAAGCAGCAGGTTCACTTTCTAAAAGGGAGTAAACTGAGGCACAGAAACTTAGTGACTTCTTCCTAATTACAAAGGAAATCTCTGGCACAAAATTGCGTATCATAGAATAACAGAATAATAGAATGGATGGGGTTGGAAGGGAGTTTAAAGATACACTAGAACCAACTCCCTGCCATGGGCTGGTTGCCACCCACCAGATAAGGCTGCCGAAGGCCCCATCCAAAATGACCTTGAACGTCTCCAGAGATGGGGCAGCTACAGCTTCTCTGGGAAGCCTGTGCCACTACCTCACCACCCTCTGAGTAAAAAAAACCTCAAGTCTGAATCTCTCTCCTTTCAGTTTAAAGCCATTCCCTCTTGTCCTATCACCTTTTCCATTTGTCCTTGCATCTCACCAGATCTCCCATACTTTATTAGAGACAATAAGGAGAATTGTTTGAGATGCAGTAAAGCTTCCGTTCTAAAAGCATGTACAGATATGCAATATGTACAGACCACCTTTGTGTGGCATGGACTTTCACAGCCAGGCTTATATTCTGGGAACAGTTCCTGGACTTTAAGATTAGAACAGAAAAGAAAATCTTGCCCAACTTCTTGCATGTCCCCTGCTTTGCAACTGTGTGGACCTTGCTGCCCTGGGTTTAGTCCTGTTTGGAGTCTCTATGGAAGAGCACCTTGAAGAAACAAAAGGTGAGGAGTTCACTTGTCTCTTGTTCTGGGAAGTAAGCATTTGTGATTGTGAAAGCACATGGAAAATTCATTCCTAATCTGATGACACTACTAAAGGTTATCATCATCAATCCATATTACACATTTCCTCACTGGCTGAATGATCCCTTCCCATCCAGTATTTGCATCTCTTACCAGTGCACACTTTATGCTTGCTCTAAACACTCTTTTTTTTTTTTTTTTTTTTCTTTTAATTTTACTTTTGACACACGTGTTCTTAGCCACATGATGTATGAACATATCAAAGTGCAAAATGGTTCATTTACTGAGCAAAATATTCTGGGATATTGACTTGAACACCTTTCAAGATTTATTATGCCTACCGAGTTATTTTATCAAACAACCAGGTAACTACTTTAAAAAAATAAGCCAAGTTTACCTGTCAAGACCTATGTCCCATAAAAACATAATTGGCTGCCATTAATAATACTCCTGTTCTTTCTTACTTCAATTCCCTTACCACATTGTCTATTACTTTCCTGGAAGTGAGGCCAGGCAAGCTATACCGCTGTTATCACAATTACCCTGTCAGAACAAATGTGAGCATGTTTTCAGTCTTAGCAAATTCCTCAAATATCCCAAAATTTGATAAAAATGAACATCAGTAAGTCTAATAATTCCTCAGCCTTTTTTTTTCTTATTATTATTATTTTAATGCTGCATAGCTGCAGATTATATATGATCTACTGGTTCAAAGCTGTTAGCCTGAAGTAGGTATTGTCCAGCATTCCCTAAATTGCTGATGGGCTGGAAAATAGCACATCATTCTCACATGATATATGTAACATCATCTTGTTTCTTTCCAAACATAAGCCAGAAATATGTAATGAACATTTCAGCCATCCAAGACTGTGCTACAAACAGTTTTAACACCTTCAACCCCTTCTTGGCCTACATCCTTACTACTTTTTTTTCCTTATGCAACTGAAGAACTCTTTCAGAACGCCATTTTCTTGATATAAATAGATTTTGCTCTAACCTTTACTAGCAGTTTCCATACCCCCTAACACAAAAGTATCTTCTATTGTCTCTTTCTCCTTTTCTAGTTCTTTTTTCCAATATATAATCACACACTTTATTTAAATGTACTATATATTCATACCCACATACATATCCATACATACACACCCAAAATATAGACAAGTGTAGACAAATTTCTACATATTTAAACACATTTGTATGTGTGTAAACACATTTCTACTTTGTCTTCTTTTACCATACAGCTTCTTTTAACAACGTTTTTCTTATTCAGATAACTCATCTTGAAAATCATCCAATTTTGATTCACACATTTCTCTTCCATTCAACTTGATTAAGGGCAGTCCTCGGCTTTGGGATATTGGCTTTTTCAAAACAAAACTCATAAAAATCACTATTTCAGACTGTCCAATCTTTACCTATAGTGAATGAAAAGTGATCATGTTCACGTCTTCCTGAGAAAACTCATTTTCCAATCTGGTGGATAAATTCATTTTTAACTATCATCAGCAGAAATCGATACAATTTGTTTTATAGAACTATCATCCGGTATTTAATGCTATTCTAGTGATGTTTTGCAGGTAGATAAATGAAATCTAGTGAAAATCTCTGAGAGAACAAAGTTTGTTGTAATTGCAGTTTTTTTCCCCCACAAGTAGTAGTAAATAATCCTGTCTTCTGGGTCAAAACAGTTATTTATAATACCAGCTCTGTCCACCCCTACTTGTTCCTGTACACTGTCATCAATGTATTGCACTGAATTTTTAAGATCCTGCACTTCCTGATTTTAAGTTAGGTATACATAAGCCACTGAGTTGTACACATTATTTCTTTTATCTCCTTTTGCCTTCTTAAACAGCTTATTCAATACTCTAGCATTCTGATCCCTCTAGTACTGAAATCTGATGAGATAATTATGTTGAACTTATCTTGATTATTGAGAAATTCCAGTGCCTCTTAGTTATTACTCCAAATCCTAGCTTTGGCGTATAAGTTATTCCAAGCACATTTTTCTTTGGATCCTTTACCATAGTGATTTAATTTGTTCCTGACATGGTGAATCTGAACCACATTTTCTTCCTCAGTCCCCTTCTGTGCATTGTCGCTTTAAATGCAGCTGTGGTAGTTCACAGTAGTCAAGATTTCTGTCCTCTGCCACACCTATTCAATCTCTCCATCATTTAGGACTGAACAAATTAGAAGCCAAATTAAAAGCATAGTTTTTGCTCCATGGTAAGTAGTCAGTCCAAAACCAACAGAGATATTTTGCATTGACCCGTGGGATGCTGACACAGGCTGGCTGGGATACGATATCCACACTGCTGTTTAAATAATGGCATTCAGCATCCCCCTTTCTGAGTCGGGAAGTTCTGTTTTTGCAGGTGGCTTTGCTGTGCAATTCAGCAAATGAAATTTTAAATATCAGTGCAAGGACTCCACTTAAAACACACAGGCATGAATGATCACTGGGTTGCGGTCAACGGAAACTTGCAGTACCTTGTGGTCACAGGACACATCTCTGGTCTTTGCCAGTGATGGAACTCTGAAGAGTCGCAGATGTGTCTCATGCGGGAAAAAAATGCATTAACATCTGCACACGGCTGACAGCTGCTTTTCTCACACAGTACAGATGGTGAAGCTCTGCGGAGCCCTTCTGGGAGTAGACGGGATGCAGCAGTGCCCACGGCCACTCAGCCATGCTGCTCTCTGCCTTCTGTAAGAGCGTGAGGGAAAAGCAATTTGGGGAAGCATTGCTCTGACTGGAAAAATGATGTGTTTGCAGATAAACAAACATTCCTTAGGTCACATTCATTGTTAGTTACAGCATATCCACAAACTACCAACAAAAGGCATCAGCTGGGGGCATGGAGCACGCAGAAAAGAAGGAGTCTCTTCGAAGATATTTTCAGTACAGGGATTGCTGATCAGCCCAGCTGACCAGCCCAGTCTAAACACATCTTTGCTTAGAGAACTGCTGGGCTGGTGAGCTCAGCAAACAGGGGATAGCATATGATCCTTGAGGTCCCTTCCAACCCTGGCCATTCTTTGATTCTGTGATTCTGTGATCTCTCAAATAACTTTTGTTTCGATGAATGAGCTAGGCACTGATCTCAGCACAATTCTATTTACACTCTAATTGCTTAAATTGACAATTCATTTATCCATGGGAAAATGCAGTGCGTTGAGTATGGGTTGGATAAGAAGAAAAAGTTGCAAGGAAACAACCTATTTACACATGGACAAATGAGTTGTATCTTGTGCTACACATACACACAGAGAATTGTCTTAGCAATGTCCATTGCAAGCTGGGAGGTGGTGATGAAGGAAAACATTTAGCTCAGAGATGCAACCTAAAGCTCAAATTCTACTTTAAAGTGATCTGTTGAAAAACTGGATGGGAGGATGGGAGAAGATCTTCTGCATGTTGCCCAAGCCTTAGCCACTCATGGGCTTCTGCCCTTGCTCTGCAGCACAGAAGATGTATTCTAGTTTTCAGCAGCTTACGTAAGTGTGTATGTAATCAGAGCCCACAGTGAATTCTGAATTCAAGGAACGATTTCAACCACTTCTGACAGATGAGAGGGGCTTTCAACAGCACTTAAACAAGTCTGTTGAATGCAGGTAAGCAGGTGGAGATGAAAGATTGATTTTCGCTGAGAGAAAGCTCTCACCAAGGATGTTGCTAAAATGCTGAGCTCCCATTCCTAGTGTAGAAAAAAAGACATGTACATCCAAACACCAGGAAAATCTTTCCTTGGAGCACACAGTACAGTTCTTTAGCTTTGATGTTCATGGATCCATTTCTTTAATTACACTTGTTTACCACACTAAAGAGCTTACATTTTCAAAACCATAACAAAGATATATAACTCTACAATATATAATAGATATAATGACGAGGTACATGTAAAATTCAACCAAAAATCAAATGAAATTTGATCATTTTCTAATTGAAAAAATATTATTATTATTATTATTGTTAATAATTTTGTCTGCAGTTCACAATGTGAATGGTTAAGTACCATTTCAAATAAGAACTCCTTTAGAAAACCATTTGTTTTTCAAACACTGTACCATGAAATGCCTGAGAAGTAGCAAATCCATCAAAACAGCTGAAAATAAATTAGAAATGTGCTTTCGGCTGTCTTACAAATCTCATATTATTGGTTCAATGTCACAGTGTGCTTTCTCTTTCTATGTAGGAAAGACACAGAAAGATCTTCAGCAAGCAATGGATCAGATTTATTTGACATTGAAAAGCTTTTAGCTTAGCTTTCAGTGCCTAATGCATCTTCAGCAAATACCTTCTGTGCCTATTCCTGCATAGTTATACCTTGAGAATCCGTACTGAGTACGTTTAAAATGCTGCTAAAATGGTAAAAATGAAGTTCAGATCCAGGAATATGATGCAAAAGCTTTTTTGAAACAACTTCCACTTGTCTCCTTGGATCTCGGCTGATAACACTGATATAACATTCTGATGTTGTAGTTTCAAGCCTGTATAGACCACATTTGCCAAAACGTTCCAAATGTGAACCTTGGAAGGCACCAAGTTACAAAGGTTTTTTATGATAAGATGGCAGGACCCAAATCTCCAGGGGTTAAGCATGGGTATACTGGTGCGTTACTCTACCAACCTTCTCTCCTGCTGTTTTGCCAGGTGCTAGGTGCTCAAACTTTGGGAGATACTAAGTGTATGTGAAAGGGGTTGCTATTATCCACCCAAAGCTTCAGACTGAAACAGTTGTTCAGAGCACCGTGACATGTATCCCTATTCCTGACAGAACAAGAGTATATTCATGTTCTATGGACAAAACTGGCATTTGTATTGAGATTTGTACCATCTTCTCAAAGTTCCTTGGGAGATCTGTTGGCTTTGTGTGTGGGGAAATGGATCAGAAAATACTGACAATTTTCAGAATGCTTGCCCTGAATTTCAATGTCTCCTCCTTGTCCTGGCTAACAGTGCACTACTGTTGGGACACACTGAGTGCCTCACACCACACGTGAAGTGTGTCAACTTGCCGAGTGCGCGGGGACTGCAAATTCCTTTGCACACCCCTCCCTTCCCAACACACCAGCAATGGGTCATTATCTTTGATTTTGACATCTGAAGAGAGAATGCAAATGCCAGGAAGGAAGTTTTTAGAATCTGTAAAAAAATACTCTATAAAAGACCTTCCAAAGGGAGTACTGCAACAGGATACAGTAAAGAAAAACAGGAGAAGAATTTGAGGGGGAGAAGCTCTCGCTATAAATGCGGAATACTTCTGAGAATAAATAAAAACATAAGCACATCCAAACTTACTTCTGCTTAGCAGAAAATATATCATTAGTGAGTTTTCTTCTTAAAATAGCCAAAGCATGTTAGTGGAATACTTGAACATTTCTAATTTATAACTTCCGAATGTGCATGTAGTACAGGGGACATGAAAGTACACTCTGAGTTGATGTTTGGGCTTCTGCTGGACCACCAGGACAGAAGGTGAAACGCAGAGGTTATAAGCTGAGTATGAGGGCTTTGGCTCTTCGAAAAGTTTGCTTTATATCACTAGGGTATCTCATCAAGAATCCAGAAAAAATCATCTCTGAACTCACCGAAATGAAGGTCAGGAAGTCCCAGCCTTTGTGAGCACCTTGGTAACAGACAGTCAGTATAAAATTGACTAACTAATTTTTGAAGACAGGGACTAGCTTACTGTCATCTATATTCTACATTATAACAACATGTAATAAAAAAAAAAAACCTAAATGTTGTCCTTATTCCAGCTTCCTCCCCCATTTCTTTTGCTAAACACTGTCAGGGTACACTGTGCTGTGTGAGCCATGCATACAGTCTGCACATCAAGAAATTTGCCAGCTAAGCAACTGATGCAAATCCACTTTCAAAGCAAATGCAGAAAAGCTCACCCTGACATGGATCTAGCTCCTTGAAAGTCATCCTGGAGAGGGTGACTCGTGAGAAAGATGCGTTAAAGAAGGCTAAAAAGCTCTGAGCATTAATGGAGTCCAGACAGTGGTTTCAAACAATCCTCTAAACAGCAGAGAAATGATCCTAGGGAAGAACAGGACAGAGCACAGCAAAGCAGCAGATGTGACTTGGCTTGTGGATTTTCCCTGTTACGAAGGCAGCAGGCTTTTGTCAGAATCCTTCCTGGGCTCAAGGACTGTATCACAAACCTGGAGCAGGCAATTGCTGATCTACATGAAGAAGTGCAGATTTCTTACAAACTAAAATTCACTATTTCAATATTAAAATTGTAACAAAATCTTGTGGAGGAGTAAGTTAAATTGAAAGTATAAGGTTACACTTGAAACGATGATGCAGTCTACGAAGGAGAAGAGCCAGAGCTCATTTTGCTGGTGGAATGTCACCAGTCTGTAGGTGCTTAGTGCATGGGAGCACAGCCACCTCCTGCACAGTGCAGTGACAGTGCTCAGCAACCCACAGCCAGAAAAGCTTCTTTGGAAAGAAGAAGGTGCTTGAGCTGGAGCAAAAGTCTGTAGGGAAGAATAACACTTTTTGGAGGAAATTAATTTTCCTATTTAGTTTTAATTAAGAAATTGGATGATATTTAGAATCATAATGTTAAATTCACCTTTTCTCTAATTATTAATTAATCCTTAACCCAATTTTCTGGGAAAACAAAGTTAAGGCAATCACATCTTTCTGTTTCAGCCTGACTGTCTCCCTGTGCATATGCAAAGCCCTGTGGCTGTGTTCAGTACCCTACCTTTGACAAAGCATACTGGTTTCAAAGATATCATATGCCCATCAGAATAAAGAAAATAAGGCAGAGTGGAAAAAGAGGGAGACCCTTTTAAGTGTTCACATGGAGAGGGAAGCTGAGGCATAAATACATCCCTTATTAGACACCAAAGGATCAACAAAAGGCTTGAAATATTTTCATGCCTCATGGGAAACACTTCCATTGAACTCACGCCTTTCTAAACATCAGAAAATCCAACTAGCAGACACAAATCTGTAAGAAACCAGGCTTCACTAGCCCAGCTGCTCACCCAGCAGCTTCCCTCAAGCAAGCAAACCAATCACTCCAATTGCAAAATACCGGTATTTCATCGAATGGAGAGAAGAGCAAACAGACTCTTGGTGAGAAATCTAGTCACGAAGCATGTGAAGTAAGCAGTTTCCAATTAGCAGTCCCCACAAAAGCAAAGCTTGCTCTCTTCCCCTCTTTAGGGCAGGGTTTAGGGGAGCCCATGGGAAGGGCACTCAATGGAGGGGGATGTGTGTGGCTGGGGCTGCAGCATGGGGAAGGCTCCTTGCTCCAGGGGAAGTGCAGTCATGAACCCAAGAACAACAAAGCAGTATTACACTTAATCCGTTGCCATCTGGCTTCATTTTGACAATCCATAAAATCAGACACAACATTCTTCCTCCAAATCCCTGAAAAACAACACAGAACTAGTGTCAAACTGGGTGTCCCCTCCCTTCCCTGGCCCCTCAGAGGAGGGCCTGAGTCTTCTGCAAGGCGGAGCTCAATCCCTTCCAGTGACATTTCTGCAGGAGCATCCTGACTGCAGATGTTTCTGTGTGGCAATGCAGCCTGTGCAGTGATGAGGCTTATAGAGATGAGGCAGAGGATGGGGTGAGAGAGGCCACAAACAGCAGCCTGCATCCACATTCTATGTGCCACCTCCAAAAAGTCCTTTTCTATGTACTGGAGGGAGATCCAGGGTCATCCATATGTCCTACTCTGCAGATACCAAATGGCCATCCATAAGGGGACACAGGGAGATGTTAAGCTATCAGGAAAGCCATTTTTTGCAACCTCTGTGTCATTACTGAGGCATTAAGGTAGTCTGAGGGAGCTCAAATATCCTCTCACAGCTGATGATTTAGTAACTGAAGAACAAAGTCATTTCTGTCCCCAACAAAAGGCAGAAGGATAACCAAAAATTATGAAACATCACCCTATTCAAGCTGATTTGTGTTCCCATTAACAAAGACTGTTTATCTACAACCGACAACTTGTTACCAGCAACAACAGCCAAGGACTGGCCGTTTTGGTTGTAGACTCCCAGCTGAGGGATGTGGCTCAGCTGCTGCCTTCCTGCGTCTCTGCAGACATCCAGGCATTTGAGGTGCCTGTCATTCATCGTGACACGCACCCCCTGCAGCTCCTGTGCTGCTACTGCCAGCTCCAGGCAGATGGCTTGGATATTCTGGGGTGTCTTAGCTAGTGGCCATGATCTGTATTCTCATGATCTGTCTTTCTCATGTAGTCAGTCCATGCTACATATCTGCTTGTACTCCTGGGTGCTACCTACAACAAAAGCACATGGATGTCTTCCCAGCTGCCAATACAATTGTACTAGCAAGCAAAATATTCACATTCATGAATTATACTTGGTTCAGCTTCCATAACACAGTGTCAGCACAGAAAGCAAGGCAGATGCCATTTGCTTGATTGCCTTAGGGCTGAATGCCACAGGCATATCCCCAGGCTTGGTCTGTGCTTTGCTGGAACATGTCTGTGCATTCTCTCCTCCAGAAGGCTCATTGCTGGCAGCTACGTGAATGTTAACCAGGCACATGTCCATGGAGCAATGCGTGTGCATATGCATTAATCAGGTGTCTTTCTTCACATTCAGAATTACACTAGGGAACAGCCTTCCATGGCCTTCACATAAGAGGAAAGGGAAAGAGTAAGTTCCATGTACTATAGCAGTGCTGCCTGCAATAGACATGTAGCTTCATTACAAATTCTTCTACTGAAACTCCCAAATGTCTGTACTTGTAGCATATGAAAGTCACACTCATTTCATGGTCTGAAAGGAGGAAATGGCACACTTGTGCCAAGTACTGTGAGATCAGTTTTACAGCAAAAGTTGGATCTGCGTAAGTTTAAGGATTGCATACAGAAAAATCATGTGCTCAGATGTTGCCTCAAGCAAGTGCACTTCCAGGAGGGAGGGGGAGAAAGAACATAATCTCCTGTGAAACCAGAAATGTAAGCAGAACAAAACTCCTAAATTGAGAAAGACAGTAAAGACGCAATGAACAATAAGATAATTTTATCTCTAATATTTAAAAACGCTTTAGAATGCTTGATTATGACTCAGGTTAAGAAGATTGTGATAAATAATGCTAATTTGTGACTTGTAATGGCACCAGATTTTTAGGGAGGTTAGATATGAGACAAATATTACTATTAACAGACTTCAAGCTGAAAATCAGAGCTGAAATTTGCCATGATGTTGGTATTTAATTAGCTTTATGTTTCAGGAAATGGTTTGTTTCACAGGTTCATTTTGGGATTTTCACATGCAGACTTTGTCTTCCCTTGCAACACACATCCTCCTACGATGAGCTGTTACAGCAGCATCCTCATTCCAGATGGAGAGCTGGATGTGCAGCTCCATGTTATGGCCAGAAAACCTCTCCCCAAGAGGACAGCTGTGTCTGAACTTCAGGGCTTTTCTGATAGCAGCCAGCTCCAGACTACCATTTCCTTTTGCACACACATGCCTGGTACCTCTCTTTCTCCTCTAAATCCTTTCTGTATGCCATGACTAAGTAATTTCTCACCCTACAGGCAGACTGAGTTCCTGGAGGCATTAGGCAGGTTTCACTCAGAGGGTGAGAGCAAATGGATGCCTGATGGTAATGTGGTGGAATCGCTGGGTTTTGGTGGGCATTTTTGTGTTGTTTGTTGTTGCTGTTGTGGTGCTTTTGTTTTCTTATTTTAATTTAAAAACAAACTAACTTTTTTTTTTCCACTTTCATTTAGGGCCTACCCAAGACTCTGTAGTGATTTCAGTGAGAATTGGCTGGCTTGGCTCTTGGCCAGATCTGTCCTTCATAAAATCATCAGGTGAGAGATTTGCACATCAAAGGTTTACAGTGTTTTGTGCTCAATAGAAGCAGAAAAGCTCTGGACCACTCATCCTGAAGAGGTCTTTTTGTTATATTCCAGGAGTTTGTGAGGGCTACCATAAAACCAGATTATGCCCTCCTATGCTCATTTAGCCCATCTGGAGCAGAAGCTACCTGTCTCAATATCATCGCTGGAAAGGAAACAGCAGAAATCTGACAATCTTTCACATGCTTGTAAAAGGAAAGAGTAGTTTTCTTTCTATATTTTTGAGTTTCCTACCTGTATTTGTGAAGAAAATTAAGACTGAATATTACAACATTTCTAGAGCATTTCACAAAATAAAAATAAAGAAAACCCTGCTGAAACACGTGTCCTCCATATTCAGGTCACTAATAAATTTTAGTCTTCCCTTTCCTTCATCCTATTAGAGACACACAACAGTGACTTTCTGTGTGCATGGTTTTACCTCAAGCTACCAGTGGTATGACAACAAGGACAGGAAGGATCATGTTGGTGTTCCAGTCCCACTGTATTCAGAACTAGGTACTCTGGATACTGCTGCTTCTGCTTCCCAATCCCCTCCACCCTCCTCTGCCTTTTCACTTGCTCAGCTGGAATTTCCTCAGGCAATTTGAACAGGTAAGTATTTTCAGTTGAGACTATAGTGGTTACATGACACAGAGCTGTAGCATTCCACATACCCAAGATGAAGTAGTTTTAGAATTGTCGTGCTTTACCCTAGTTTTACTCATTTGCTGGAGTACCATTAGATTTTCTAGAAAAAGTCTTAGGATTAAGAGAAATGTTTTATTTTCAAGATGTTGTTTTCACTTTGCTTAAGTATTGTCCTTCTTAATGTTGCAAGCTGGCAATGCTCTTGGAAATCTTTGCTGAGAGAGGGTATCCTATAGCAATTAAGGTGTCTCGATGGAGCTACATGAAATGCTCGAGGAAAATGGAGCAAAAATTGTGAAAGACTGAAATATTCATCTCCCACCATCTGCTACACAGGATATATGTTATTTTACTCTTTTTATGTCTGTAATCTCTCTGCGTATAGCAATTTAGAGCTCTGCTCTGTTTTAAAATTGAAAGGTAAAACTTCTCTTCACACTCCATTTACCGGCCAGATGGAGCTACAGTGCCTGTTCCTACTCATTTGCAAGAGTTCGAAGGGAAGAATGTTGGACAGCACACCCATTTAGCTTCTTTATGTAAAAATGTTGATAGGAAACAAGGGGAAAACAGCTGTAAAAGTCTTATTTAAAAAGCAAAAGACGTCTTATGAATGAGAGCCTCTCTCCTTAGCTGCAGTTCAAAAACACCTTCTCAGGGCCAACATTTCTTGCTGAAAAAAGATCTTAGCAACCAACCAGAGGATGCTGTGTGGACTCATAGTGTCATTCACACCGCGGGTGGGACGTTGCAACAGAGCCACAGACTCAAAATCTGGGCAGAAATATCATTAGAATGCAATAATAGGACATCACACAACAATCATGGAAAAAGAAAGTGCGTAACAGCTGAACATAAATCATAGTTAATTGAAGCATCATTATAGAAACTATTGAGACTCACATATTAAAAATACAACTATGTTTTCTTGCTCTCTTCTTTTTAATGGATTTTTTGTTGCAGTTTTTATTTTTAAAGGGCACACTTGGTACTCTAACTACTTTACATTTTGTAGTGTCTTTTGTTGTTTTTTTTTCTGCCTATACTTATTTCATTTTCCTTTGTCCACTGTTTTTAAACCACTTTTTGAGAGTGTGCTAATTCAAGTGAAGACTATTTCTGTCATTTTATCATCAATATTGCCAAAATCCTGTTTAAAATAGTCTCTTTGAGAGTCTATTCAAAAAAAAAAAAAAAAAAGAAAAGAAAAGAAAAGAAAAATTCATTTCTAACTCAAATGCTAGCTAAAGATAGTAACAGGCTGCTTTTTTGGCTAATCTGCCAGCCAAAAGTACAGCTTACCAGGTCCTCTTCAACTAAGTAGTTTTAATAACTTTAATAATCCTTTTGGATTAATTTTTTGCCTTTCTCTCTCTGATTACAGGAAGATCTGCTCTGTTTTGATGTGCGTAACAACCAGCTTTAAGTAAACAACTCCTGTCCAGCCTACGCTTCCTCCTTCCATGGTGTACACTGAGCAGTCAGCTGTGGCTGCAGTCTTACACAGGACAGGAACATGTCCTACACCCTGGATGAGTCCCACACTTTGGATGAGTCCCCACATTCTGGGTGAGGTCCTGGAGGTGCTGAACCAAGGCCACTGGTGAGTGTTATCCAACAGAAGATGAGATGACACCTTTCTGAGGGTAGAGGAGACCAACAACAACAATCTTGCTGTCCTTCCTCCCCTCCAAGTGGTGAAACTTTGATCTTGTCTTAGTTGAGCCAGTGCCAGAGGCTCCGCTCACTGCTGTTAGCTGCTTGTAGAGATGGGGGAAACTCATGCCAAACAAGGTACACAGGCATGAATTGCAGACATAATGCTGGCTGTGAAGCCAGTGATGTCTCACATTGCTCTAGACATCTCTTAGAGGTACTGGAGGGAAAATTACACCAAACACAAATCTTCAGATGCTCATACCACAGTTGGTGTGGGACATAGGCAGACTTCCAAGCTCCCTCTCCTCTCTGAAGAAGTAAATCCATGCAGAATGAGGACTAAAGTAACTATTAGATTTTCTTTCATCAGCTAAGGAAAATACAGTTGACAAATCCTCTCTATTTTTCCCTTGCTTTAGAGGAAAAAGTATAGTGAGAAACTTTTTCTTTAAAAAGTGTCAATTATCTTCAAACACAGCTTTTCTTTTTTTTAATTTACCTCTTCACTGCTATCATGAGATGCAGGAAAAATCCACTTCAGAATGCCTTGGCTTGCTAAAGACAGCCTTTTGAACTAAGCCACCACATGTTCAGGAGGAAAAGTAAAGCTGTCATGGAACATGTCCCACAGACTCATAAAAAATTGTACTCATTAACAAAGATTAAAAAAAAAAAAAAAAAAGCTGAAGTGTGACATTTACAAGAAGGAAAAAAAGTGCCAAGAGTAGTTCAGATCTTAAGGAAAAACCGTAAGAGCAGAAAGACCATGAATGGTATTTTTTCAGCTTTCTGAAGAAAAAAATCCTGAAATATCTGTTCCTTGAAAAGTCTCTAACTTAAGTAAGTACAGAAGAGATTCCTGGGAGGAGGAAGAATTCTGGGAGCAGCTGTAGGTTACACTTCCACCAGAACTGGTGCAGAGGACATCCCCCTCTCCAGCCCCAGCTCACCCATCACCAGAGAGTACAAGCGAGTCACAGCTGTATTGCATTTCAGTTATTGAAGGGGAAGAATAGTGTTTGGCCTATGCATGGAAAATGTCAGCTGTGTAGCACAGTACCAGCAAGGTGGTACAGCACAGACGTACACTACAAAACCATCCCAGCTTCTTTCAGTCTGGTTTCTTGTCCATGCTTCCTCAGAGAGACAAAGTGCCACCTTTCTGCCAAGGGTGATACAGCTCAGATGTCTCTTGCCTTATGGATACAAGGCGGTAATTTCCCTACCCCAAGGAAGACTTTGAGATGTAGCATTGCTTGGCTTCTCATACAGAATAGCTTTACATGACCACCACACCTAGGAGAGACTTAAGCCACACTTTGTATAGGCATCCCAGATTCTTCTGTGTCTTTGGCATCTTTACAAAGTAACTAATAAAAGCACTGGCAAAACTGAAGGCAAATGGCAGCCACAAAGTTTGGAGGAAACACGGCTACAGTTTTCAGAAGAGGAATGACTTTTCCTTCTCACTGTATTTCCTGTGAGATCCTGCTCCATAACCAAGCACTAAATCTCAATGTAATTGCATTTCTTTCTTTCTTTTTTTTTTTTTTTTTTTTTCCTCCAGACTGTGGCAAAACTTAGCTTAAATTAGCTTGGATAGTGTTACCTGAATTTATATTTCATTGCCCAAGTTAGTCTGAATGCTACATGGGATAGAAGAAAGCCATATGTAATAGTGGAAAACATAGTAATGTGTGTTAGAGATTTTTCTAGAAGTGGGAGTTCATTCACGGAGCCAAGAAATAGAGCTCAGACTGTACATGTACGTATAGGGAAATAATAACAAAACACAGAAAGCATTTTAAGGAGCCAATGATTGTGCTTGACGGATGCATGTGAATTCTGTGATTCTGTGTAATACAGATAATCTACATTTGGGAGACAAGTCTTGATTTGAAATCGATTTGCAAAGGCTGCACAGAAGGTTGCAGGCACCCAGGTTTGTAAAATGGGTAAGAAATATCCAGACTCACATTATTCTGGATCATGAAAATCAGCTTACTTCACACGAAGAACAGCAAGTAGCCTGTGTACAACATTTTACCGAGATGTGACAAAGCAGTGCAAATGGTGTGAGATGTGAGCATACGCTGAAACTACTCACATTCTTCTCTCCCCACCACACAGAGGGCAATTGGAATTTACAATTTACAACTGGCAGACTGCTTACATGTTCTCCCAGTCTGCTAACCGTTGTCTTGATTTGTACTGTTTTTCCTAACATCTCCGTTCCCTCACTAGGCTTTGTTGTGGGCAAGGTTATGTACTTGGCAAGGCTTCCCATATGGAATGGTTTAATAGCTCTAGGATATCAATGCAATCACTGGGGGCTGCAACAGATGGGGCTTGGTCGGACAAGGAGCCAGTTATCGTGGGTGTTTTTATAATTGTTTTATGCAGATCTTCTATCACCATATGAAGGTAAAGCAGATGAGAAATCTTCAGGGATGGAGAGGCTAGCTAGCATTGATGTGCTGGCTGAAAGAAATAGCGAGTAACTAAGAGCAAACTTTTAATGAATAACCTTCATGGCTGCATTTGTGTTTCCATTATTGACCAGCCTGCAAGCTCTGCTAAGCCGCTGATCTTGCTATCAGCCAAAGGTGGCCACTAAATCTCCAGGCTGTGGCTGACTCTGCCAGTCAGGCAGGGACAAGCACTCCTTCTCCTTCAGCTTTTTCAGTGCTGGGTCCACTTTCTCCATCCAACTCCACCCCAGGAAATTCAACTATGTTATGTAAGAACATGCATCTTCATGTCAGTATGTGGTCAGAGAAATGTGTCTATATCACAGCTCCAAACCCCAAGTGAAAGCACTGCCTCCTCAATTACAGTTTGCACTCTTTAAAAGCAGTTGGAAATTGTTCACTGTTTGCAGGCATGTTTCAGTCACTTTCTAGGGGCAGGTCAGGCTCTGGCTTGCTCTGTAGGGAAAAGGCTATTTATGGGACTTCAGACTGTATTTCTCTATGGGAAACTGCTATCCCCTATCCCCAGCTGCAAAACCACACACAGAGAGAGGCAGAAGGTAGCAACAAGCACTGCTGAAAATTGCCCTGCTGGGATGAAGTCACCCCACAACTTCTGATTTTCATGGTAGGCTGGTGGGACATGCCAGGCAACAGCAGTCAGAGAGTGGGGGACTAACCTGAATAAGCAGGGAGGCGATGTGAAATGGGAATTCTGGAGCCCTCCCCAGCTCAGTGCAGAGGAAAGCCTACCTTCTGCCCTTCCACAGATTCAGCTTATCTCAAATATAATGGAGCCACAGATCTCCTGCTCACGGGGTCAAAGAGCAAAGGAGAGGGCAGAGACTGGACCAGTAACAAAACAAAAATCAACTGGAACAAAGAAGGGCATTTAGATGAGGGAAAGAAGAAGGAACTGTGTAAAAGCAATGGCATTTCTGATGGAACAAAAAGCATATTTGCTAAAAGCCAAGCACTGGATCCAGAAAGGAGATTTGAATCATCCCTTTGGATCTATTCCACTTTTAATAAAACATTAACTATTCATTGAGAACACACGTGTGTGTATGAATCAGTAGCCTGGCGGGTCTTCTTCAGATAGATGAGAGTTCCTGAGCACCAGTCTCTCTTCTATTAAACGTTAATTGTTTATACAAAGTCGAACAACTTCAAGAGGAGAGACTGAGAGCCTCCTGATTGCCTGCATGGCTGAAGTAGTGACAGGAGACCCAGGGAAGTTCCTCAGCTGATCCATCACTCACTGCAGAGAACACACATACCTCTTCCTTCATTTTTCTTCAAAGTTCTCCAAGAAGAAATATATGTTGTTGTTTTTTGTTGTTGTTGTTGCTGCTGTTAGAAAAGTTTAGAAGACAGAATCTAAAAAACAGTGCTCTCCAGCTTGAACTTTTGGATTTTTCCAGCTGCAAAGCAGCCCCAGCCCTGATCCGGGGAAAGGAGCCCTTTCCAGCTCCAGCTCTCCTTGTGGTCCCCCTCTGCTGCCCCATACCTGCAAGAACATTTGTGTTCTCACTTGTAACGTGACTAACTGACTGTATACAGTATGGCAATGATGGGATTTGTGCAAGCACTGCTGAAAACAGCACTGCTAATGATAGCAGGGAATGACTCCTCATAACAGTCAGCCACCTCAATCAAGATTTGCTATGGCCATGAACTCCAGAGATAGCAAGCACGCTTTGATTAAACACTATTTAAAAAGAACAGAGCAGAGAGTTGAGAAGGAAATAAGTGTGACAGCCCCAGGAGTGGAAGACATGGACCCAAGAAGTGGGGACCACTGTTGTTGCTCCCATGGGAGACTTGACTTCCAGCACATAGGTGATCTCAAAGTCCCCAGCCCTTAGGAAACCACTCTGCACTTGACCATTCCCACCTGCTTTGCAAAGAATTATATAGGCACCTCAGAGAGACAGGACTGCACTGACATAGCCTAGATACTGACTTGAAGGTTGCAGGTTCACAGGAACAGGCAGGGGCAACAAGACCATGCAGATTATTTGCAGACTGAGATGAAAAGCACCAGATGGAGTGGTTTCCTGTTGTATTGGAGCTCTTCCCCCCACACTGCACAGTACCAGTGTCATCTGGATGCTTCACATTCCTTTCCAATTCAACAAATTCAACATTGTGAGTCATCCAAGTGGACGGCTGAGCTAGATTAAATGCACGGCATGCCTTGCTAAGATAATTAAAAAATTAGTAGAAAGAAGCTTACACCAGGCCCAAGGAATTGCCCAGCACAGCTTGGCTACACTGAAAGTAGCAGCAATTTCCACACAAATCATTGTGCTGGAAGGCCTCCATTAGTCCTGAGCAAATCAAACCCAGGCAGCAACAGCACAGGAGATATAGCAACAGAAATATTTTGAGGATTGAGCTCTTCCTAGAAAACAGTTTTCATTCCTTCAGTTACTGTCTTCTATGGGAATGACAGATGTGCTTGATGAGTATATGTCTCTAAAAATTTTTCTGAACGAAAGCAGGCTTAAACCTGCTTTGACTTGGAACAGAACCAGTGCAGGGCTGAGGTTGATAAGGAACTCTGAGATCATCTGCCCCAACTTCCCCAGTACAGGGACACACAGAGCAGGTGCCAAGTCCATGTCTGATGGCTTTTGGTATCTCCAAGGAGGAGTCTCCACAGCCTCTGAACAACTTGTCCCAGTGCTCTGTCACCCACACAGTGTTTCCTGATGATCAGGAACATGCTGCTGAGATTTATTTGGGACCAAAAATTCTAGCACTAAGAGCAAACTACTGTAATGAATTTTCCCAGATTTCAGAACTAGACTGGAACATTTGCAAGAATTGATGAGAAAACACCAGTCTGACAACACTGAGAAATACAGGCTGAGCCAGTTCTGTGACTGTGTCTACTTCAGACACATACTAAACAGAACAAAAGCACATGAAAGAAAACAGAAGTTATATACAGACTCCAAATACCCATCAATGCACACATTCTACAATTCTATATACAGGAACACAAATAGTGCATGTGTATATGGGATATATAGATATTGATATGTCTTCTCCCATCTTTCTCTTCTACAGCAAAAGCAAAAGCAGCTCCTTTCTCCAAAACAAGAGACCTTTGTTTAGAGGATATGGAGCAGACTTAGCAGTCTGGCTAAGTCTCAGGCACTTGTGTAAAATTACACAGATGCTACACAAAAAATCTTTAAGGAAAATAAAATATTTGCAATTAAGTAATGGATTACACTTGTATAAAAACAGAATACTCAAAACAAACCCTAAAAAACATATCAAAGTACATCTAATTTATTCATAGCATCCGAGGAAAGCTGCAATTACTATACAGAAAAACAAAAAAATCCAGGTTCCTTGGAAGCTGACTGCTAAAATCATTAAGGCTTCCTGGAATAACAACATATTCCCTTGTGCTTTAGCTAGACCTGTCAACAGCAGGAGCCCTGAGGAATCTCCCATGCTTGCTGGTTACCACTCGTCTTCAGGGTCCTTACATCATGTCGCAATGCTCATCCCTAAGCCAAGAACAGCTGGCGGTGCTTCCTCTGGAGCCCACCAGGACTGCTCCTGAAACGACCCCACAGCTGCATGGGGCAGACGGGCAGCTGCATGAGGTAGCTGCCTTGGGCATATGGGCCTCTCCTTGGGACATGGTTATCCCTCTGTCTCCTTCTCCCTGTTGGATATGTCCACTTCTTCTTTGTCTTAATGCACTCTCTCCTAAACGTCCTCTGTCTCTCGTTTACCATCTTTGCTCATGTATCTGACATCTCCATTTACTTCCACTTCCCTCTCATCCACAGCCACCCAAGCCAATCACCTCCCCTGTGGAGGGAGGGAATGGATCAGGCCCAGCAAGATACTTGCACATTGCAGAACATGCACACAGCCAGGGAAACAGTTGAAACATGAGATAATTCACAAAAATCAAACACTTGAGGGCTCTGTGTCAGCACAGTTGGCCTAGACCTGACTGTTTGCATTTACACTTGCAGAGCTGTTTCAACACACCTGGGTGATGACCTCTTTGTAACGCTATGCATTTCTTATAGTCATTAAGAAATGCATGCAAAGTATTAATTCATGTAATAAAAATTTAATTATCTGAATTAATGAATTGCGATTAATTATAATTAAATGCAATAACATTTAAATTAAAATATTAATATAACATTTTAATTAAAATGTTAATTCTAATCAAGCAAAAAATCTGCCTTAATATTTTCAAATGCATTTTATTTTTGCTTTATAGGTTTCAGAAACACTGGCCAAAAGACTCTGTTAGAAGGTTATGTTTACGAACTGAAAGATAAGAGATAGTGCTCAACAGTTTTATTTATTCTTCAATCTTCCTAGGACAATGACTTGAATGGAAATGTAACCTTATGGTTTTTTTAATAAAAATGAACATCTGCAAATTATTTTTCTAACTGCTGAATTGATTCTATTGCAACCTCATTATAAATGTTATTTTTGTTAGTAAAAGTACGAGGACAGAGCATTGTCTTTGGGTAATGGTACCCTCTATATTTTTTTCCTACTATCTTTTAGGGAAGAAAAAACATCATAGCAACCATTTCAGTAGACCTCTTGGATATTTGACTGATGCTAAGCAGTCATGTGTTGATCTTCTGAAGCACAAGCTATGGATGAAGTTGCAGAAGAATGATGGAACCAACCTTGCAAACACTTTTCAGAACAACTTGGATCCACTACTAAATCTAAGCTTATGAGACGGGTCCTATCTTTACAATGAGATAAGGTAGGTAAATGCAGGCTAAGTAAATTTTTATTCGTGAACAGTTTTGAAACAACTTTGAGCAAGTAAACACAGTCAAAGCAAATGTTTTTCATCTCCACAGATTTTTGCTTTTGAGAGAATATTTCCCTCCTGTTCAGCTGGTTCTGAGGAGAAACAGAGAGCATTCTGCTCTTGGCTTTGCTTCTATACTGTCACAAGGCTCTCAGGATAGAAAATTAGAAGTAATATTTATATCTTAGAAATGAGAATCTGACTCCAGTGGTCCAAAGCCTGGCAATAATGTCTGAAAAAATCAGGCATATAATCTGTTTGAGAGGGTTTGGTTTCAGATGCTGAAAGATGAACACGTGATTGACCAACTGAAATTACTTTTGCCTGTAAGCACAAAGGAGGATAACATTATTGTCCAATTTTTGAGCTACTTTACTGGCACTTCACAAATCAAGTGGTCACACAGGTGTAAAGTAAGGAAGAACTAGAAATAACATGCAAATTTATGGTTATTTCATTTGGTGTTAGGATCTCATGATGTATTTTTCTAGAAGCTTTTCATAGTCTAGGCAACAAGATTATATATATACATGATTAAGAACAAGTTTGTGTTGACATAAAATATATTCATCCTAAGCAGTCACAATATGCAAGCAATGGGCAGACAGTGGGCAATGAAAGAAATAACAGAAAAGGAAGCAAAGAAAAGCCTTTCTCAACAGTGATACTTCTTACATGGAAAGCACTCTGCTTACCTACAAACAGAAATCTGGCAGATCTCTAAGCCAAACATTTGAACCTTTAGCTAATAATCACTCAACCAGGACTTTGTGTAAGCTTCTTTTCTCTGTTCCTGGCTTTTATCTGTTGTGTCTTTGTGTGAATACATGCATGCATATATGGACTAACTGTATTATAGCGTTCTCAGCTCTCTCTATTGGCTTTGAAAACAAATGTATCTTCATTTTGGGATGGTTGTCACACGCATTGTCTTCACTTTTTGTCATGGGCATAAAGAAAGCAGGTAGCCAGGAAAGCAGGTTGTGCAAATTTTAGAAAGATGCGTGTTACACACAGCCAGCTCCTACTATGCTATATTGAATCAGGAAGCCTGGTAACACACTTTCTCCCAAAGAAAGATGTAAAACACTTAAACAGTTGTGGCTTTTTTCCTTCCAAGGCTGACTTTAGGCATAAATGAAAGCAGCACTGGGTTGTTTCCACCTCTAAAAGAAGAGTGGCTTGTGCTGGCCTGCCAGATCTGCTCATATAGGCTCACATAGAGAGGTCCAGGGATCTCTATCTGAACTCTCTGAAATACACCAAAGATTAACACTCAACCTGTAAAAACAGGAGCAAAACAACATCATTTCCCTGAAGCCTTAGCAGGATCTATAGTTGCAACTGGCAAAGACTTGTGCTAATGTGAAACAGCACAGGGAACTGATTTAACAAGTAAATTAAGTATTTTCTACACCTTGTATATATGCGAGTCTCTTTCCCCCAGGCAATGCTGTCAATGAATGCAATTGCAGTTCTGTCATGGCAGCCTCACATTCAAAAGGACCTTTGTCAGGGAGAAAATGTCAGGGTTTTCGGGCAAACTGTAACAGCAGGTCAGTGCCTGTGAGCCCTCAGACTAATTACTGGCAAAACAGCATTTGAAGATTTAGCTCTAGTTTGCACTTTGCTTGTTCTCTGCCCATTAGTAAGTAGCTAAATAGAGTTAATAGGCGACTTGCAAGGTCGCTACAATAACTTTTGCAACAAAGTCTGGTGAATTCTTGCACATGGCACCAAATGAATGAACCTGACTGCTGTGAAGTGTACAGCTTCAGCTCCTTCGCACAGCTTCTCAGATTCTCTCTGTGCAGAACTACTTATTGAACTACATATGTTGAGCCCCACGGCTCAACAGTCAATATTCATTTGAAATGCTTTGTATTTAGGACTTGAACTTTTGGGTGAAAACAGGTAGGCTAGAAAGAGAAAAATATTGACTTTTGCTAATAATTAGGAGCTGATATTTTCCCCCCAAATTTATGCATTTGAAACCAATCATTGTTCAGCAACACAACCATGCTCCATGAGATTTCTTTCTACAAACACTCAGATATTTCAGGTTAATATTTTCAGCACTTCTCTCTGGTGCACATGGATTTGTCAGGAAAAAAATGTAAACTGTGATTCCTACATGGTGTTAACCAATTCAACCAGCGTCATAATTATGCAATTAGTAATCTATTGTGCTTGAGTCAGTCCTAAATAATGTGACAATTTGTAGCTTGTTTGGGTAGTTTGCATAATTAACCCAACACATGTTTTAAATTTTATCTTTTCTCATGAAGTTGCAACAATCTGTAAACGAATAATTTCTGAATGAAGACCAAAAATTCTCAAATATGTTTATTAAATCGTTGGCAGAAAATTCTCACAAAAAATCAACAAAGGAAAAAAATCACCCTGGCTTTGCCTGTATCAGTCTCTAAAGTAGTCAAAACCTCCCAGAAAAGAGATGTTCAAGTCGCAAAGAAAATGTTGGCAAATGGCTCTGCAGAGGTGGCATGAAACATTACCAATTATTTAAAGAAGAAAATGTTCATCTATGGATATAATCAGATATTAAGTATTTTTTTCCCCATTTATTTATTTATTTGTTTGTTTATTTTTATTTCTAAAGGAAATAGCAGAACTACAAGAAGCACCAGGAGATGGGATGAAGATTTATCAAATCATGAAAGACATAGGGAAAGCAAACACAGGATGATTATCCCCTTTTCCTTAGCACAGAGGAAGTAGTCAGGAATCAATCAAGTTACCAAGGAGCAGGCTTAAATTCACCACAAGGAAATACATTTCCAACCACTCCAAATGGTCCAAAGCCCACCTTGATTAAAAAAAATAATTAAATGATCAGTGCCACAATGTTTTAATCTTCTATTTTACTTAAACATAACAGATGATATGCAACTTGTGGCTCAGGTTTTCCAAACCTGGAGAGGTTCCTGAAAGTCTTTCAGATACTCCATGCACTATTGCTTTTACCCTTCCAATAGTTTTTGGTACTGCCCATATCTGAACATAAGGTATCAGGCTGTATGGACCATTACGGAGAGCTCTTGAGAGTGACAGCCCTGATGTAGGCACTGTTATAATTACAGGCTTTAGCAGTAGAACTTACCCTGTCTGGAGAAGAATACAAAGCCAAGCTAACACGGAGACCTCAGAGCTGCATCTCCAGTAGACCTATTCCTCACAATGTTGCTGAAAGAGTTTTATAGCACAGACTTAGTCCGTGTTTCCATGGTCATGGTAATGTGAAAGAGCTACCAACTAATGTAAGCTGGCACCCATATATTCAGAAGAGAGTTGACCTACAAGCTTGTCCTTGCCTTATAAGTGAGTTCATCCAAAATAAGAACAGAAACAGTATTATGCATTTCTAAGTGATCACAACTAACATTTCATGTGTGGAACTCGTCATTCCCTAACTATTTGATCAGACTTGAAAAAGAGCTTGAGCTCAAATAAAAATCCATTCAGTCCATTTGTTCTACAGACAGCAGCCACCAGCCATGAATTAATTTTGTGAGCTCTAACTGAAGTCCTTTATTTAAATAAGCCATGAAACACATTCTCCAAACCACAGAAGCAGTCACATAGGAATCAAACATGCTTGCTCCTACACTACCACAGCAGCCTGTTTTTGCCTGCAGACTCCTTTGTGCAATGAGAGAAGTCTGCACATGAGAGAAGTGGCTATGCTTGCACATGAGTACCTTGTTCTCCAAAATATTAGAACTAACCACTTGGTTTTGTGGTGAACTCTGTAGAGTTAATTGGAAATAAAAAGACTGAGCCTCTCTCAAGACCTTCTAGGAAGTTCTTCATTTAAAATGCCTTATTTTGTTGTTTACTTAAAGAGTTTTTAAGAAGATAGTGCCTTATCTGAAAGAGCTTGATAATGAAAGTTCTTTTAACCAATTCCTTCAATCAACTGCAAACATATTCCAGCTTATCTAGTCAATGGATTCCACACTTGGGTTGCAAAACCCAGTGCCGAAATGTAAAAAAATAACAATAATAAAAAAAAATCAATGCACCATATAAAAAGTATCTCAGGAGCAAGGTAAGCAGCTCATGAGTGCTAAACACTGTCATGCACCATATGGTACGGTTCTTTAAGTCTGCACAGAGCACTTACATAGTGTTGGTTAATCTCCAGAGTGCAATATAAAAGCAAAGTTGTCCAAGTACTGCCAGGCACAGTAAGGAAAGCAGCAGCCAGAGACCTTGCTCACAGGCATACATACACATCAATGTCAGTGCTGCCCTGGTTTCTTCCTGCCAGCCTTCATAATTCCACTATTTTCCTCATACAGGAGGTTAGGAGAAAGCAAACACCACTACACACCTTTGTGCACCCATGAGCTGCATAAGCAGTGCCACAGGGTGCAGGAGAACAAAGCTTGGGCTCTGTAGAGAAGCCTGAGCTGCTTTCAGACAGATTGGGGTACAAGGTGGAAAAAGCTCCTCAGAAAAGCACTCTATTGCATGCACAAGGGAGCAGTAGAAAGTATGGTGTGACAGCGTGGAATTAGATATACCCAGTGCCTCCTACAAACATATTTGCTCTTGGGCACGAATTAATTTCACCAAGAGTCACAAAATCCCCATAGCAAGCAGTAGAATGATGGTGCCATTGAGATTTATGGGTACTTTATTCCTTAACTGCCTTCCTTCTTCTAACTCCAGGCTGGATTTTGACCTCAGTAGGGTGTGCTGTTTCTGCTGACAGCATAGAAACCCATGCACAGAAAATGTCACACTGAGCTGAAAAGAGGCCGCACTTCTCCAGCACTTGCTTACATAGATTTTGTTTATATTTTTTCCAAAATACCACATCAAAGGATGCACATTTTTCTTCTTTGCTAAGAAAGGGCAGGATGAGGTGGAAACTTACTTTGAGGACTCTACCACAAACCAGTTTGATGGGAGCTTCCTGCCTCCTTGGTTTAGCTCATGGAATAACAACCTCTAAGGCCACCACATCATCCCTTCCAAAGAGCTTCACAGTAGGTTTGCCAGGCACTCCAAACAAAGATTCTTCCCTTATTCTCCTTTTCTTTTCTTAAAAGCTGAGCATCTATCCACTTCAGTCCAGGACTTCATGCCTACACCCTTCCAGGCATTCGGTAGATACCCTAGCTCCACAGGACTGATCTGCAGCACTCTAGCAGGACTCTATGCTACCAAAATCCAGCTGGGTTAGGTTTCAAAGCAGGATAGAATAGTACCAACAACAACTACAACAAAAAATCCTGCAGAAGCTGGCAATAAATTATAAGGTCACATAAGGAAAGGGTCCTGCAAAGAAGAGCAGTTCAATTTCCTGTGTGGGTAAGTGCATGAAAAAAGCTGGGGGAAGATTCCTGAAAGAAACTAATGGTACAAGTAAATGTCAAGCTGGTTCAGAAACTTGTCGTTGCTGTCCATGTTGTCTCTATGTCTTTAAAACTATGGCAGTCCTTCAGCAGACAAGGAATCAAAATTAAGCTCCATCTCCAACAAGACGAAAAGGGTGGCTGCCACCAGCCTGCAAGGCTGGCCCTTCGGTTATTTTTAGCCAGCACTGCATTGCTGGTGGATATAACATTATAAATAAATCAGCAGACTTTTCTAGCAAAGAGTTTCCAGGAGTGAGCTGCTTTGCCTTTGTGACCATGCAGGATGTGACCCTGCTGCTGCACCAGCACACTTTGGACAAGCCCAGGCACTGTCACCACTGCAGTACCACGCGGGTCCCCACCATGCCCAGCCAGTGGGACTGGCTCTGCTGGCATGGCCAGGATCTAGGGGCAGAGCCCCTTGCCTGTGCATTCCTGAAGCAGGAGCTGCCTTAGCTTGCAGCCATCCCAGCCAGGCAGCACAGTGCTGCCCTGCCACTTGCAGCCAGCCACAGCCAGCACCCTGCATGCCTTGTGCAGGATTTCTCCCGTGAGCTAACAGAGGCTGAATCAACACAGTTATTTTTTATATTTCACAAATCATTTACATAACCAAAATAAAATAAATCTTATATGGAGGAATCTTCTGCAAAGGGTGAAATCTCTAGTTGGTTCACAGCAGTGAAATCCATGGAGCTAAGCCAAATTAGGCCAGCTGAGTTTCTGTTTCTTCATGTTTAAAGATGGAGGTAACGACCTGATCCAGAACTTTATGATACAAAAACACTTTGTAATGCAAAACAGACCAACACCATGCAACTGTTCCCAACATTGTTCTTATTTCCAAAGCAGACATTTAGAAGAGTGCAGCACAGCAGTGTGACTTCAGAAACCTTTATGAGAAGAAAACACAAACAGAAAATAACCATTAATGTCTAGGGTAATTTCCAAAACCTCTTTGGTAATTTCCTCTCCCCTCCTTTTTACAAATATGGGAACAGTTAACCACTCAGGAAGAACACTGTAAATTTGGAAATCTGAATAATTCCCCTGTTAGAATCGTCCCACATTAGAACAAAGGTTTTTTTATTATTTTTTTTTTTAAATCCAGTGAAGGATAAACATAATATTTTGTGTGGTGAAATACAAAACAGGTTTTTTTTAATCCCCTTTTTAGTCAGATGAGATTTTAAATAGCTCTTAAAAAGTGTCCTGTAACAACCAGGCTAGCAGCACTGCAATGAAAACTGAAGCAGATCTGCAGATCTTTCTGACTTTTACACAAAACACAGCAAGAACAGAGACACAGCTCACCAGAGAGTAAATCTTACATTTCCTTTGTGGGATGAAAGGACTTTGCTACAGCTACAAGAAGTCAAAATCCTCTCTCTCTCTATGCAGCACAAATTGTTTCAGCCTTAACACATCAAGGAATAAGTTTGTGTTCAGTTGTCCACATCCTCTTAGCAACTGGAATGTTTCATCTGGAGGAAAAATTCTTTTTTGACCAGTGAAATCCATGGGCAACATAATAAAAAAAGGTGGCATTTCCACACATTCCTGCATCCATATCCACATTATTTCATTCATATCTATACAGCTGTTGTATTTTGGGAAGCTAGAAAAACAGATCCGTGTTCTGGATGTAGATCAAACATCTTTACTACAAGCAAAACCAGGCACTCCATCCCATTAAAATTCAGCAGAGGTGATATATCAAAAATCTTTCATACTGCTGTGAAAATGTACCTTCAGGGAAGCTGGATCCTTTTATAGGCATAAGGAGGATTTTTCATAAAAATCTTACTTAAAGTTTATTTTTACAACTGAAAATCCTTCTGTGTTCACATGAAAGGCCTGTGTTTTGTTCCATCCTGGAGACAAAAATTGCAGGACAGACCGATAGGTTCAGACAACACTAAAATTGGATGACAATTTATCTACTGGGAGCAATCCAGCAAATTATAGACTTGTTTACTAGTCCCAGACTAGAACCACTCATAAATTACAATACTTAAAAACTGGAGTTAAAGCTCAGATATTTAAGTCTGTTTTGGAAATATTTTGTGTACACTGAAAATTTTGGATTGGATTCAAAAGTTGTATTTGAAATGACCATCTCCTAATTAAAACAGTACATTGCTAAGCGTTTGCTTCATATCATACTCAGGCAAATTTTGTGTACAAAGTTTGTTTGGTTAGAGGGATACAGGCAAATTTCCTCACAATTAATTTTCACTGCAGTGAACATCTAAACAATGTTATAGCCTCATGTTTCCTTCAACAGCGTGATCAAACAGACATACAGATACTAAAGGTCGGGGCATAGTTTATTCAATCTCTTCCAGATTTTTGGCTGCACGATTCTATAAAAACTGGGCTGATTCTGAATGGGGTTTCAGTGTCTGCATCACTTAGAGTTGGCCAAGGCTTTAACAAAAACTTGTGGATAGAAAAAATATTCACACGCCATGTAGAGGTGTTGAAGATTTTTTTAATAATGAATTTCCTTTAAAAATGAATGCCCAAGTTCCCTGTAAGAAATAGAGAGTCTGAGGATTTTTAAAGGAAAAATAATTACATTCGTTAAGAATATTCTCCTGATAATGTAAATGTAATTCAAAATGAAATTAAATGCAAAGTTATATGATCGTAAAGTCTACGCATAATGTTTCTGAGGACAGAGATGACCATATGGCAGCATCATCTATGCAGGACCTCAGGCAACCTTCTTGTCTGCTGCAGAATTACTGAAGATCAGTGGATTATGGAAACTGAACAGATTTCTTCCAAATATTATTGCTCTGCCAGCAGTGCTATCTTATAAGCAGTTCATCAGTGACATAACTGGCATTTCTCCAACATGACCCAGTGTCTGTTTTTCACTTTCTAAAGGTAAAAAGCTCTCTGTGTGTCAGAGTGTTCTGTGCTCCACTGAAAAGATGTACAATGGTACTCTATCTTAGTAGAAGAAATACAAAATAACTATCAGTTGATACTATAGACGACTGACAGTTTGCTTCAAAACTAACTGAGAAGACCATGGTAGTCACATAGAGTGATGTGGACAGCCCCATGTGTGATACCAGAGATAGTGTGCCTAGAGCCAAGCATGTCCATGCTCCCAGTAACAGCCTCAAGCTGCAGAACAGGGTAGGCACCAGGTTAGCAATCACTAGTTATAAAGACAAGTTGGGATTGAATCTGAGTGAAAAGAATCACTCAGATTTCAAAGCAAGATAAACTGGTTGGTTTGAAAAAAGAAGAAAGTATAGAGGTGAATATGGCATTGTTAAGATCAATAATATCTCTCTACATGTGGAGTGATACTTTAGGTGCTGAAAAATCTAGAGAAGGTAAAAGAGGACAAGAAAGACACAGAGGACTGGAAGGAGAAGAAAATGCCATTTATGGAAAACATTGATGAGTTGACACCAATTTAATTTATACAAAACAAAGTGCCCACGAGCACCAGAATTCCTGATTTCTAAATTCCTATGATTTTTTAATTTTTTATCTTTTTGTGGCAAGAGTCTTCAGGGAAACAAAACCACAGGAAACCTCCTCCCTAGTCTCAATGTCTCCTATGACCTCTCTGATAGACATAAGATAATGTACACTGCAAATAGTCTGCAAAAAATAGTCCCTGGGAGTAATCATAGAATTGTAGAATACCTTGAATTAGAAGGGATACAAAGTGATCATCGAGTTCAACTCCTGGCTCCACACAGGACCACCCAAAATTGAAACCTTATGTTAGAGAGCATTGTCCCAAACTCCTTGAACTCTAGCAGCTTGGGGCCTTGACCACAGCCATGTGGAGCCTGTTCCATGCCCACTGCCAAGGTGAAGAGCCTTTTTTCACAGAATCACGGAATCATCAAGGTTGGAAAAGACCTTCAAGATCATCCAGTCCAACCATCCACCCATCACCAATAGTACTCACTAAACCATGTCCCTCAACACAAAATCCAACCATTCCTTAAGTAGAGAACCAGCCTGATATTCCAATGGCCGAGCTCCCCCTACTCTGATTGCCTCTTCTCTACCCACGGCAGTTTTTCATCAGCCCTTGGGAACTTTCTGCTTTGAGACTTCTTATTGCTTTCAGACTTACTTGAAATTAGTGAAATATTCCAAATTTGTTAGTTAAGAAAAGCTAACAGAAAAAAAGAGTGAAGAAGATCACAAATCTTATCATGCAGTGAGGTTCCACCAGATTTTTAATCAGAAACAAACTTCCAGATTTAAAGTAGAGATCTTGAACTATTTCTCACTGAGTGAAGGCAATTAGGCATGTGAATGAGGCACCAAAGAACTGATGTTATATCTCTTAAATATTCAACACTACAAGCTGATCTGAAAATACATGTTACAGCCAAAGGCGATGAAGTCTAATGTCCCAGAATAAACAGGGCAGACAGGTTCAGTGGTCCCTGTGAACCAGTCACGCTGTGTTCTCAAACCAGGCACTGTCATAGGAGGGATGCAGTGAGAGCAAGAGTGTGGATGCTGGAATGACCAGGCTACGTCAGTCAACATTTGGCCACTTTTAAAAGGCAGCTGCAAGACTGCAAAAGGGTCAAGACCTCATCTTACATTTATTTTAGATGAGAAGCCTGGTACACACAGTTCCCACTTATGCCATTCCAGCTCGGAAGGAAAAGAGCCAGCTTCCAAGTTATTGCTGCCTTCTCCACACTCTTCCTCAAAGATCCAGAAGAAACTGGGCTTTGCTGGGCTTGGAGCCTTTGCTGCAACACAAATAGAGCTGTAAGTGGAACACTTCCTCTGGGATTTTGTTTTTCCTCCCTGCCAAATTTATGGGCCAGGCCAAGTCCCTGCTTGCTCAGGCAGGCGGTCGGCTGAGAGCATCTTACTGTTAGCAGAGATGAGCTGGTGGAACCTCATGCTCCACAATGGGACAATTGCGGTGAAATGCTTCTGACAGGAGGAGATACTTGCAGCAAATCGGGGCAAGGAGAACTGAGTGCTGGCAATCCTAGCAAGCTGGATTCCCCAAACGAACTTGAAGGATTTGGCAGAGCTCAATTACATTTTTAAACAGTTACTGTAAGTGTAAATGTTATTTTATCCACCCCCTTGAACTGTATCATCCTGGCCTGCTACCAGGCAACCACACCCACGCTCCTACTTTTACAGCTGCAGAGATCGGGTGAGGTCTGTGTTCTGTGCAACTCAAAACCTATTATTAAAATAATTCATTTGCAAATAAATCACCTTTCCTATGCAGCCCTGAGTAAAAAAAAATGAGTAGAACAAGAGTATGTGAGCATGAGATCATTTGCTGAATGCAAATCCTGCTGCCTTCCCTCCTCTGACCACATTTGAATAGGCTGCACAAGATTTGATCACAAAGACACTTCTTATTTCATTCAAATTTTAGGAAGCTGATACGAAAATCATTAAAGAAAATTAAAATGAAGAAAAGAAAAAGAGGTTCACCAGGAGATGTCTCTTCACAACCAAACAGAAGAGATCAAAAGACCCAGTACTCAGTACTCAGGGGTCAAGGTCAGCAGGCTGACACCAAACCTGAGCCTGACAGGGGTGCAGTGTCGTCTTGTTTTTAGAAGCACTCCTAGCACCAGCATGCACACGCAAAGCTGGCCCCAGCTGGCTCACAGCAGTGCCCTGTCAGCTCTGGGGGCAGCAGGACTTCAGCTACTGTGCAAGGCCTGAAGCTGCTGAGTGATTTCAAAGAGGAAACAAGCAGCCTTACTTTCAGAAGCACCTTGCATCCTCCAGTTTTACCTTCCCTGAGGTCTAGCTTCTTCTATCCTTCCAGGGGCTCAATGTCTATGTCAACCTGTACCTTTTCAGTGTTTCAGTAAGACGCTGGATATGCATGAGAAATGCAACCCCATTTATTGTTGCTCAAACCTGGCCTCCAAGTTTCATTTTATCTTTAAATAAAACAAATAAAGGAATAGCTTGTTATTAAGAACAATATTATTTTATGCTTGCTGCAGTATACACAAATATACATAAAGATTAGTCAGCTTTCATGCGATGAATTAAACCACTGGCTGTGCTTTAACGTACACGTCCAGTAAAGCATTATGCTGAGACTGAAACAAACAGAACCAACCTATGCTCTTGCATTATGGTATAAAAAATTCTGAAAGAAACTTCCACACTCCATATTCAATGATTTAAAATAACCACTCCTAATGCAGCACACCTTTGCTGATCCTGCATTCTAGAGCCTCTGACAGTTTAGCCGACCACCTGCTGCTAGGGCTACAGGCAAGATCCTGACCAATATCCACGCTGAAATATACTTTCATCATCTTCTTTTTTTTTTTCCTGCAGTTTTCATAATGATGTGTTTATATTCACATACAGTTTTGTAACAACTGCTTGATTAAATCCTGCCTGAAAAATCCAATTTAATTCTCTTAACTTCCTTACTACCTACAAAAGGATAAGTTTCAATAACGATCTCTCCAGAGACGCTGTATTTCTTCTCACTGTTTGTCCAGATAAAACTGAGATAGACATTTTCTAGGGGAAATTTTCTGTCATTTTTAATAGCTTCAAAATAATACTTTAACACATACAAAGTTTTTTACATATTAATATTGGCAGTATTCAGAAGTCGTTGTATTTTCTAAATCCCAGACTAAAATCAAAGGGTATGTTAAATCACGTAATAAAGGCAGCAAGCATATTTCGGAGTCTTAAAAAATTTCCAACAGTATCATAAAAGCTTTCTCTTTCCTTTTGAGGTTTGTTTATTGTTTTGTTGTTGTTGTTGTTAGTTTGTTTTATCTAACCAACCCCAGACTATACCCCTGGTCACACAACCCACAGCAACACAGCACCATTGGCACACATGCTACAATTTTCTAAATTTTTCCTTCAAAATCGTAACCCCTTCTCCACATCCATTCAGTTCAGGCATTATATGCTAATTCATGGTCATCTGCATTATTCACATTTTCATTAAGACTATGTAACAGTTTCTGCTTGCCCTTAAAAAAAAAAAAAAAAAAACTAGGCTACAAGTCAAGCCTCACTGCCCTTTTCCCCACTTTGGTCTATATGACTCAGAACCCAATTCCTTCACCACCTGAGTCTGGATTCCACAATGTGCCTTCTGAAAGTCAGTTTCTGTATTCCACTCAGAAGTCTCGTAGTGGCTTAAAGGAGAGAAGTAATTAGTGATCTATCTTGCAGAGTCTGAGCTGTTACTACTGTACGGAGAACTGAATGAAAAAAAGGCATGATCAAGTAGAGCAGAATGTTTGTCATTTACTGCTGTCCTCCACTTCCCATTCCCTTTCTCTCCTTGGATCTACTGCAGATGTCTACCAAACACAGTGGTGGTATCAGCCTCTGCAGAAACTGCTCCCACCACTAGCACTCCTGTCACCATTGCTCTCATGGCAGCTGTTACCCATCATCTGGAAACTGTCTTATCTTTCATTAACATGTGCCTGGTGGTCAGAGGCTTGGGAACTAAGCACTGAGCACTGCTCAGGAATATCCTCCATTGCTGAGTTTCAGTATAAATCTAGCAGTACTTCTCCCACTATTTCCTCTGCTTCCTTTTAGCTCCCCTAATATGTAAGAAGAAAACTGGTGCACTGTTTTTATGCTCCAGAGACAGACAAGCCAGGCAAATAACACATACGAGACTGGAGGGAAAAGAAAAAAATAAATGAAAATAGTGGTCTCAGTCACTCATCTTCCAAAAAGCACCCCACCAGAATAAAAGCACAACTGTTTCCACACAATAAAGAATACGTTGATGAAAAAATAAAGCTCATGTACTCTTGACATTCCTGTTTTGCTGAATCTTGATGGAACTCTCAAAACTGCTCAGTTCCCGTTTGTCTGTTCTTATGATCAGTGACAACCAAAATTGCCATAAAAGCAAAGGAAATGCCATACCAGATTGGAAAGTTTCCAGACACCACTGAGCAAAGGATACCTAAGGACAGAGCAACAGAACCAAGGCAGAACATATAAAGTGCGGATGTTTCCTGTAAGCAGACGGCGGCGTAGGGATTTTCTGCAAAGACAGCTGCACCCATACTGTTGTGTGATGAGCACCAGTGCCCTTTGCTCTGCTGAACCTGTCTAATTCTTTCAAAAGGTATTACTTTTTTGGTCTTTAAAAGAGTCTGTATCATTGTATTCTACACTTCAGTTGTAGAAGCAAGAAAAATGTCAGCATGGTCACAAAAAATCACATGGGAGTAAGTATCAGAGAGGACAAGCCCAACCTGGGGAAAATTAGTAACAAGACAGAAGTATGTATTTTAGCAGCAATAAATTATCTACCTTCTCATACTTTTGCCAGTGATACAAATATTAGGCCAAGGGATGATGCAAGTGACTATCTAATATGTTGGCAGTTCTCACAAAAGGTGGACAGTTATTTTTCAAAGTTTTCAGCAAACAAAAATTAAAGCCCAGTTCAGTCACAAAGTTCATTTTCAAATGTGCAGAGCATTCTGAAACATCATTCGTAGTTACAAAGCGTGTGCTGATAATTTTAAAATAATATAGAGGCTTTCAAAACTGTGTTTTATCTTTCTTCAGTAGAAATAATTTGCTGTGATGTTTTCCAAAGTACCAAAGTATATTCCACAGATGCCTAGGTTCATGTAAGAAATGTGAACAAAAATATTTCACTCAACCCTAGCTCTCTTAGTGCTGAGATTCCCTAATTGAAAGAAATAGCACTGGTACATTCTAGCTATATTTTCAGCCAACAGAGTCTGGAAAAATGCATGGTGTTTTCCAAAAAAGAGAACTGCAATAAGCACTCAGGGAAAGCGATCTTTCTATATTTATGAATTACGGAGGGTGAAGAAAAGAGAAAGAGAGAGATTATTCCTAATCTACAGGAATGCTGAGAACTGATACACAAAAGGATGCTTTCCAAGTTCTCATAACAAGAACATTGCCAAGTTTATCCCATGGAGCTGATATACCCCAGCATGATAAAAGGGACAGCAATGTCATTGACAGGGGTGCTTCTGAGCTCATCAAAAACCTTCTGTCGAACAAGGTCTAAGAAGCAGGTTGGCCTGTTTGCTGTTCATCAAACAAAATGCACTACATTTTCCCTATGTTAATCAAATGTTAATATCTTTCCTATTTTAGCTTTTAGACCCTGAAGCAATTTTCTCTATACTAATGCTCTGACTGGCTGCAACTGACTATGGCATGACAAATTAAGGACAAGAGGGAAGTATGTGTCCTGGCAAACAGATACCTGGACCAGGGAGATGCTAAAGAATGGCACTATGATGCAGGCAAACATAAAAGAAAATAACTTCTAAAATATGAGATTTGAGTGAATACTAAAAACACAGCTTCAAACGTCTAGAAAGGTTAAATATTTCCTCTTCCTTTGGTTCAAGTTGCAACTGATTTCAAAGATTAGATGATAATTATAACCTTCCTTCCACATAGGTACATGGTCACAAGATGAGCAGAGAGTAGTCCTAGAGAGTTGCAGATTAGTAAACATCAATGTCTATTACTAGTAAATAATAGCCAGTGACTTGTCATTTTGAATAATAAACCCAAGGATACAATCCCACAAGGCTCTTTTATTTTTCCTACTCGTGCACAAACTTCTAGTACCTGTACTTGTTTGTGTTCATAACATTTCTTTTCCATGAATAAAAGAAAGGAGGACAGATGTTTCTGATTTTCCTTTGTATGGATGACAACGTAGAAATGTATTGTGGAATCTGGCACTGACTTGTTCTCGGAGTTACCACACGTCCCAGTCACAAAACATCAACACAGAGTATAATGTCTTTGGAAAGAATCTTGCTGCAATAAAATGGATCACCAGAAGTTTGCAATCTGTGAAATACAATCCACCAAATATTGCTTCTATTAAGAATTTAAAACTAAAACAATTCACAAACTGGGGAGGAGGGGGAGGGTGTTAATTGTATTTCGCAGAAAAATGCATTCCCCATTCAGAAATCTGTATAAGCTGCTGTACTACATGGTCACTGCAACAAATCCTTGGAATCAAACAGAACATCTTTTGTGACATATATAAAACACCCAGCGAACGTGCTATTTGGAGAAAATGCTAATATATTTGTGATTTGAAAGAAGGACAAGAACAACTATCTAGCCTGATATCCTTCATGGTGCAGCTGAGAGGACTGTGTTGAGTTAATGCCTGTTTAAACTACACACATCTCTTTTAAGAGAAAAATCAGCTCCTGCTTACTTAAGAACCCAGAGATGGAGAATATACCATGAGCCTGGTAAGCCAACTGGTTAACAGCCATTCCATGTCACACAGCCTGTGTCAGAGCTGGAGGGCATCATTTCTCAGGAAAACAATTATAATCCTCAGGTTTCCTTCATTTTTTGAAAGCTGATCATCCTGCTCAGCATTTTCAGCACACAACTTTGCTTGAAGGCTGAAGTGCTTCTTTCTCTGATTCCATTCCCACCCCAGACTGTAACTCCTCAAGCTCCCCCCAGGATACACTTCCAAACACCCACATCAACATTTCTGCCCTGAGTGCTCCTAAGTAATGAACCATGCAGAATTAGCACTGCTATCTCTTAAGGTCTCTTTATCTAGGGCCCAATGTTCTCTGCACAATGGCAGAGCAGCAGTTGACGTTACGCTGCAGGAAGAACACATCCAGGGCAGCAGATGCCTTGAGAAAAGAAGACCTCTGCTCCTACCTTGCTTGGCCAAGCAGAGACATAAAGAGGGACTTCTTTGGTGTTTACTCCCTACATCCTTCTTCCCTTGTTCTATTTTGCACATCCAACATCCACAAGTCAGATCTCCCCGAAGCATCTTTGTGCCACAGAATGCAGGCAGGCTGAGGAATGTCAGAGTTAATTTTAAGCCACATCTCTTGTCAATTAAGTGATCAAGTTAAAACCCCATGAAGCATTCAGGATGCGGCTGCCGAGCAGGGTGACTGGACAGAGCTGTCACTGACTAGCAGGATGCCTGCTTTACCTGTCAGTCTGAAAGAAAATGCTGCTGGTTTGCCCTACAGGGGAAATTGCAGAAATTCAGGATTGAGGCAAGACCTCCTGCGGCTGCTTGAAGCTCAGCTCTACCCTGGAATGGAAACTCCATCAAGAAGTGTAACAGGGAAAAGGCTAGTGGCAAGTTTCACACACAGAGTCACTACGAAGAAACTTTCTTCTGAATCTGGTTTTACTCTCAAACCAACAGGAAGGCTTCCAGGCTACTTGCTGTTAGAATGGAAAGGAAATTACCAAATGGTAAAAAAATAAATATAAAAAATGTGGAGAAGCAGAAGGGTTACAGTGCTGGAGGAAGACAGGCAGCCTTCTGGCAAGGACGCTGGATTCCAGCTCTGCCACAAGGAAAATGCCAGGCATGCTTACTTTTTCCACTCTTTTGCACATATTTTCTCCTGTATTTACTATTTAGACTGACAGCATTTTCTGGAAAGAGACACTTTCCTGTAATTTGTTTTACATAAATATATTTGCATAGTAAACTCAGATCCACCAAGAGACAAATGCTATGATGCACATCCCCAGGCTTCTTATTACAGAAATAGAGGGATCCAGCAGCACCAACAGCCACAACAAAGCTGCAGTTCAGGGATGGCATTTCCCAAAATCCACTCTGAAGATCAGTGGGACACTTTGTCTGTTCTTGTCTGTCCTATGACACGCTCCAAAGGAGGTGGTGGGAGTGAGTGTGACCCCATGGAGCTGTTCATTACCAAATGCCTGGAATGCTAATGTAAACGCCTTGCATTTACTTCATGCTTTGCCTTTGAAGACTTTTGCCAACATTAATAGTGACGCTACTACTCACAGGGCTTTTAAAAGGATTAATTTATTATAGTCATTAGAATCCACTGCTCCTTACCACAGTCATGTAATAACACATTTAACGTACACTCCAGAATGAAAAAAGGGAAGCCAGTTACAGTGCTTTAGGATCTGTTTACAGGAATCCAGAGTTTTCTCCTCTACATATTCAGATGGTGACATGCAGCTACACTGACAGTCTCTGAAATCCCACATCTGCCCCAATCCCTATATGAACCTGTGAAAAGCAATTGCTGAGTTATCTGCCAATCTACAATTGGTTCTCTTGAGAGAGAACTTGTGAGTGTATATTAATGTATAGTGCTCTTGCTGGCATCTCTGCAAGCAATACTTTTCCCTCTCATGGCTCACCTCATACTCCTAGTCTCTCACAGAGGCCTTTAGAAAGATAGCAGCCGGACTGTCTCCTTGCTCTCATATGATTCCAGACAACCCAGACATTGACCTGTCAAGCCCATAAGGAAGCCAATCATTGTTCACAAAGTCACTTGGTACGCAGTACTGACACATCAGCAAAGAGGCTGGGGTTGTTCTCTAAATAGAATTTGCTTGCTCTGCACCCCATTGCTGTGGCATCACCACGCCCCACAACCTTTAAAGCTTTCTTTCTGACATAAAGTCTATTCCTCCTACTCCAGAGATAAAAACAGAGGGCTTTACCTGGCAGTTAGTCTTCCACCTCAGTGCTAGGGAGCAGAGTCTTTTCTTCTCATATCCCTTTGTATTTTCCCAGTCCTTCCCTGGCCTCCTTGGCCCCTTCCCCAAAGGAGGACCACAGCTCAACGTCATCCCTGCCTCCTTTGGAGAGGATGTAAAAGCTGCTACCTCAGGCAGAGCTGCTAAGTGCCTAAATTTAGCTAGGATGAATCTGGGATTAGACCATCAGAGCAGGGAATAAAACCAAGGCATTGCAAGCATTAGGCCAAAGTCTTAGCACCATCCTCTGTGCTGTGCTGGGGATCTGCCATACCGCAGGCCAAGTGTGCAGCAGCGACACTGATAAAGACCAGCACTGAATTCAGAGAAAGCAGAGATCAACTTCAAAAAGGACAGTATTTAGCATACATCACCACTTTCACTCTCCCTCTCTTTTTTAATTACTCTCATTTTTAGAGAAAACAAAATTTGTGCTAAACCTTGTTTTGGCAGCATAGTGCTGGAGCAACCCCTATTGCTAGATCCCTGTGTGCACACAGGAGGCTGCCATACACCCTGTAGCACCTTTACACCAGTTTATTGAAGGCAGCTCCCTGCGTCAGGCTGCTGTGGCATGCTGCAGCACTAATGGGCACCGTGTTGTGCTCCATGACTGTGTTTAATTGAGCCCAAGAGCAGTCGGACAGGTAGGCAGCCGCCAGTGAGTCACTGGTACTTGTGCTCAGAGAGCTGTGCCTAATGGAGGCAATTGCATCACGCTGGTAAGAGCAGAGCAGCCAAGGCACACCCCTGGGTAAATGGTGCCTGCTGGGAGGTTTAATTACATTCAGCATGCCTGGCTGTGTGATCTCAGGAATCAGGAGGAGAAGCCTGCTACCTGACCCAAGCACGTTCTCCTTCCCACTGGAGGCGGTGAGCCTTTCACTGCTTTTCTGAAGAGCCATCATCCACTGTGCTCCTACTTTCTGGGAGTTTTTGCTACCTATTGTTACTGCATTTCATTATTTTCTGACACAGCATTTCCAGCAGATAATGCTTCCTCTCCTCCCCACTCCTGCACTGTAGCCTCCTCCCAGCTTAGTTGTTGTTTGCACCTTTCTTCTCCAAGTGTTGCAAGACAGCCAACCAGCCAAGAAAATAAATATCAGCATAAAAAGCTGTTTTCCTCAAGTTTTCCTCTTATTCTTCTCACTGATGTTTGCATAAGGCAGTGTTTTTTGCCCTGGGTTGTCAAAGTGTTTGTAGCATCACCGGTGCAACAAGTCCCACTGAGACAGGGCCCTGCACGTATAGCACTAATCCCAAATCACAGCCTCCTTCCCTGTGATTATCTGCTAAGCACTACCAAGAAATGCGTCACCACAGGAAGTTCATCCAAATTTTTCCTTCTGGTAAATGAAGAAGCACCTCCTGCACACAACAGGGAGTTCAGATGTACATTTCTCCACATTAGAATCAACAGAATCAGCTATTTATTTATTTTTAAGACCTTGAGATGGCTGCTGTGCACTTTTGACCTGCTGTCAGTTTGAGCAGCCATTAGCTATTCACAAGAAGTAAGTGCATACTGCAGTGAGGATGCCTTTATATAATTACGAAATACCAGTGATTCTGGTGATTTATTTCCATTGCTCCTTATCCAGCGCTGAAGATAAACAGCAGTGAAAAGAAAGGGATGGATCTCAAGTTCAGAGAAAAGCCTCCTGTGTGTGGGTGACAGGTTTCTGAGGAAGATGAGGCTGTGAGCTAAGAGCAGTACAAGCTTACAGACTCAGATCCTGGCCTTGCAAACAAGCCCCATGTTTTCACATGCCTTAATATTTTAGCAGAGCAATTTGTGGATTTTTCAGGAACATATTATTTTCACAAATATATTAAAATAATTTTTAAAATCAAATTTTGGTTGTCAAGTGTGGACAAAACTGAGCAAGAAAATGTTTGCATGAAAGGTAAAAGTTTGCATAGTGTTGCTGACGTGCTGATGCCACTGCCAGGTCCGAACAGGTCACCAACAGCGTTCGTCCCTTGTAGTAATGCTTCACAATGCTGGAGTGTCACAGATGTTGGAATAGCAAACCAGGGTTTGATTTTCTAGGAAATACTGATTTCTGGTGCTCCTATTTGAAATCTGAAATATTTACATAAATATGTTCTAGCTATGCAGAGCAAAATGTTGCTGAGCCATCTGCAGAGTTGTAATTTGCTCTCCCACAATCCTGGCTCACCACAGAGGCTTAATCCATGTATTCATATGTATACTGTGGGAGGGCCTTTTTGTCAAATCTAGATAAAATTTTTGTATTAACACATGTTTGCAAGCACTTCTCATACTCACAGTGAATACAGATAGGTCAGACAGCTGATCTAATCGATATGGCCTATTAACTGTGAGTCTGTGCCATCTTAGGAGGTACGGCTGTGAGATAATTTATGAAAGTTGTGAAACGAAGGAAAAAATCTTAATCTCCCAAAGAATAGCCCAAATGGGAAAAAAAAAAAAGAAAAAAAAAAAAAGAAAGCTGCTCCAGAAAAGTCAAATGGTTGAGAACAAACCAGAATCACCCAAATGAATGCTTGAAAAAAAGAAAACTCACTGTGTAATTTGTCCAATTAGTCCATTGCATTATTATTATTGTGCTGCCCTGAAAAAGCTCTTGGCTGCCTAATGAGAAATAGTTCTTCTACTTTAAAAATAGCTATTCATTGTTCTTCCTGAATTTAAAAGAAACCAAACTTTTACAGATGAAACCTGGATATAGTTAGACAAAAATTATTTTAGAGCTATCTCAGGTTGCCACAGCAGGGCATTTCTTTCTGGGAGAAAAAAAGGACAAATGGCAAGAAAAACTTTTTGATGCTTAAGAAACCATTAAGAGGCAAACTTGTGAACATCTGCTCTGGGCTGGCACTAAAGCAACAGCAAAATATCAATCAAATATAGTTCAATGATTTATATCTGAATTCATTAGAAGGGTTATTTATTCCTTTTTTTACTCCTGAAATTTTCCAACCAAAATAGCTGTTTGGTTTTTTTCACAATTGTAGAAATTCTAGATAACTTGATTGTGAATTGCACAAGAACAGTGATGCTGCCATCCTTACACACTGGCTAAATTTTGAAGTCAAGCCAGGTTCCTCTCACTACAGCACGTTTCCCTCTCTTTGTGAAGGAAGGCAACTCTTCACAGCTGTCACAAGTTCATGATATACCACATGAACCAAAGGGCTCTGACAAACATCTTTCCCAGGAAAACACAAGTCCCATGTACCCAAATGAAAATTCCTGTAAGCAATGGTGGCATTACTGCTGCCAAAATGCTTAGGTCTAATGCTTTAGCACTTGGCCAGATGAATAAATAAATAAGGATTCTGGATATAAGATGAATGTTGTTGGATTTTTTCTAAAAAGAAAGAGTTTCCACAAAAATTACATACTTTTAAAATGTAAACAAACACTTAAACCAACAGTCTTGACAGTATATTTATCAAAGAAGTGTTTGTGTGAAATCACTTTTTATAGGAAAACACATATCTGAGCAGCAGACCTGTTTCTTTCAAAATGTAGCTCAAACTACATGTAACTGGGCTCAGAAATGATGCTCTGGATTTTGAACATTATCTCTGAACACCATACAGTAAATCAACTTTTCTTTCGCTGAGAGAAACTTCCTCAGAGAGAGCCGCAGGAAACTGATGCAAGAATTCTACAAATCCTGTTTGCTGAAAGGTGCAGCTAGCAGCTCATGGCTCCTTTCTGAAAGAGATTTTTTTTCCAATATTTAACCCTTATGGACTGTATTTTCATTTAGTACAAATCCCTTAATTTAGATGTCATGAGTTACTGCAGCCACTATTCAACATCCACTGTAGAGGGGCATCTAAAACTTCCATGTAAAACTTTTTTTCCCAATAACCCACAGTCAGCCTAAATGGAACTACCAAATACAATTGAAAATAATAATGATAAATAAAATGTTGTGCCTACATTCCTTCCAGAATCCTCAAGAATAATGAAAGAAATGTGCACTTTTCTGACACCTGCAGCAACTCTAGCCTAAAACCTCCACACTTACTAGAGCCCAATCAAGACTATTTTCAGATTTTGACTGAGCAATCCACCTGAATCATCTAGTGAATTCTTGCAGACATGAACGCCTTAGTGTTTCTATAAGCTGAAAACACATGTATTATGCTCTAACTCAGGACTTCAGACACAGCATATGGAAGTTCTTAACTTCCAAGGTCTAAAGTAGATGGACGTGGCTTATACTTCTACAAAACTTCTTTACATGTAAGATTTTAATATTTTTGTGTCTCTAAATGAAAAAAAAAACACAGGGAAAAATGAGATTATTAACCAGAGTTATTAAAATGCCATGCAAAATACTTCTCGAGGGGAAAAAGAAATGATTTGGAATTGCAACGCTGACCTCACCTCATTTGTTTCAAACTTTCTGTAATGTAGTGTTTCCCAAGAATAAATCTGCAACAAAACCATAAGTAGCATAGTTTCATTTTTATATCTAATGCAATACATCAATTCACTTAAAAAGAACAAAATCTATGTTGAAAAGTTGATCTCAGTACAGCTAAATGTTGAAGGGACATTAAGCAATTTACAAGCATGGGGCTGATGCTTTCCTTCCACATGGCCAGCACTGATAATGAGGATGTCTTAGGAGAGTGGGGGAGTGACAGGTTTTGCAGGTGCATCCCATGCCCACAGAAATAGGATTGGAAGCAGAGGAGGACAGCAGAGGCTGTGCACTGATTCATCCCCATGGCATCACCCCTCAGGCATAAAAAACTGCAGTGTCCCTTTGATCAAGTCCTTCCCTGGCATCTTCCCATGCACAGTACATTTGTGTTGGAGCTATACATGCAGAAGGGGCTTACATGATAAATACGTACATGGGGCTAACTGGAGGCATCCCTATTTGAATGCCTTCCTCTTCCTCCCTGGCCCAAAGGCAGGGTAGGCATCTCCATGGTGCTCTTGACTGTTGTCAGCACCAGGCCAGTAACTTCTCAGTCTTATCAGAATTTATCATAGAGAGCCATTTCCCTCCTCTCTGGAGAGGAAGCTCCTCTCAGTGCTTAACCGGCATCTGCTTGGCTGAACTTAAACTCCTTTAGTTTGTATCCTCTCTACCAATGTTGAGGAGGACTTACTGGCCCCAGCAGCCTCTAGAATCACAGCCTGGTCCTACATCACCACCCTTCTCAGGTAACAAGGCTCCCTTCACCCAGCATTGATCTGTGTAGAGCACAGCCTTTCCTGCTGCTACCCCCTAGCCTCATCAAAGTTCCTGTGGTCTCTGTCAAGATGCGTCATCTGCCATAGTCCAGCTGAGCATTATCGATGCTGAGCAGGACGGAAGGATTACTTCACATTTCTCTCAGGCTGCATGCCTGTTTATACAAGCCACTGGGATGTTTGCTTTTTTTGCAGCAACACGACTCCACTGACTCACTGACTTGTGACACCCTGTAGCCTCCAGAGCTCAAGTCGGGGACAGTCCGCCTCCTCAGCCCCTTGTCCCATGGCTCGGTCTACTCATCCTCCCAACACTGCCACGGGCAGTTCTCCTTTCTCAGTGGAATTACATGGAATGAAAGGAGCTCAGGTTATTCTGGAAGGCTGCTGAGCTGCACTTCAGTAAATAAATCTGAACAGCAGAAATAATTACCAGCAGATGGCAGCCCCCTGGTGGTAATAAAAACACAGGCCCACCCAGAAACCACCTCTGGACCCATTCTCCACCCTCCCAAAGCAGACAGGGAAGGTGGGCACCTCAGCGGCAGGGTACTGCCCCATGCAAGCTGTGGGCAAAGGGAAAGCCATATGGGTGGCTCTCCAGTCCCCTCCTCCCCTTGTTTTCCCGCACCCAGACGGGGTCCTGCAGAAAGCCCTTTCCTAACACCACCACCTTTGCAAACAGACGTCCCTCTGTAGCGGTCTCTACTCATCTGGAAGCAATCTGAGCCCGTGATGAAATGCATGCCCTGTGCAGGGGGAGGAGGGAAATTAGCCTGGGAGAGTGTTACACACTCACACGCACACACATAAACACACGCACACCCACCGCCCCTGCGAGCACCCCAAGGCTGGCTGCCTGCACTCTTTCTCAGCTCAAGGGACAAGCAGTAAATCTGATTGCGCCATGTACTTATTTATCATACACTCCAGAAGGAGACTAAGCTATAGAATAATCATATGCTGGCCTAAATGGGACTGCTTTTCCAAAATGCCTTTCTTTCTGGCTTTTTTTCCCCCCCTACAGTCTGTGCAAAAAGGAGCACTTATAAACAACTTGCAAGACCTATTTATACTATAGCTCAAGACATTTAGATAGCAGTGTCTCATGGATTTTCAGTGGAGGCTGGAAGTTGATCTGACAGGAAATAAAAGCAAATTTATTTTTCTTCTAAAAAGCAGGAGATAATGCTAACAGGCTGGGATGAGCAAGAGCCCAGGGTTTAGACTAAGATGCACTGCAAAAACTTCTGCCAACCCAAAGGGGTTCATTCATGGAATAGAAACAAGAGCATATTTCAGTCAGACAGGAACAGAAGGGGGGCAGAGCTACCAAAATCCCAGGCAGGATCTCCTGTGCAGTAAGAAAAAACTTCATGGTGAGCAGCACAAAAAATAATAAAATAAAGGCCAAGACTAACAAATGGCTTGAATTCATGGACATAGTTTTTGGATGACTGGTCGGATAGGTCAGCACAATCTCCATCCACAGTTTGTTCTAGCAGAAATCCTGATTAGGTCTGTTCATACAGATCTTTATCACACATGTGAACTTCCAACTCTAGCATCGCTCTAAAAGCAGAGAGCAGATGCAACATGGAAATCAGCCAAATTAAAGATGGAAACAAATGCTTCTGCAGCAGTACAGTTGCTAATGCTTCTGGAGGGGTGCAGCCACACTGAAATACAAAAAAATACCAGCATAGAAATTTTTTATCCTGGAAATACAGATGTCAGATAAGTGCTTCCTAGCAAGTTCACGTGACCATTGTGATCTGGAGAGGGAAAGCCCACAGTACCTGAATAACTAGTACAAGGCATAATGAAAAGGAAAAGCCCTACAATGTTAGCATTGAAAAGCTCCTGAGCTGCCTGCGTGTGCAGTCCATTTGTGACTCAAATGGCTTTGGCCGTCTCTGGAGGAAGCAGAGCTCAGCAGCCTGCCTTGCAACACCAGCCTCAGGAAGTCATCCATCAGCCCAAGGAGAGCCACACTGAGGTTCTGCCCAGCTGAGAGGTTATCAGCAAAAATAATGTTCCTGCTGGAAAAAGTGAAACCAGAAATGGAGTCTCAAATGCCTAACCAAATGTTGATGTGTTGTGCAGGAAAACTCAACACTCTTCATAAGCTGGAAATCCCTGACCCTCTTCTGAAGGTCCTGCAGATACACAGCAGTACTGCTTGGTGTATTACAGTATGGCAAAATGACACATCAGCAAGAAAAAAGCTGGCTCTTACTTGAGCTTTGACTGGAAATGAAATGACTAACCCCCAAGTCATAAACAAAGGCAGCCAAGTGGGGTCAGGCTAAGGATCCTGCTCAGCACCCTGCTCCTCCACCTCTGGAAACAAGCAGGCAAAAGCACAAAAACACCCACAGAGAGATGCTTCCTTGCTATCCTCTCCCCACCATCTGTGGTTCGTGAACATGGACCAAAAGTGGCATCCTTCTTGATAAAGAAACCATGCACTTGAATCACCAATTCAAAGAAATGGAGCACTGAAAGCAGTATTACTCTCAATGTAGGAATACATATCTGCACACGCAAAGGGAAGCAAATAAAATAATAGACAGCCAAGGCGTAAAGTGAAAAGGTGTGAATCCCTTCACTGTACCTCAAGCCTTGCAGGAAATATAAAGCATATACAAAATGGGGCTGCAGACTCCTGCTGTCTGAAGTATCTGACAGCCAGAAATGCTGGCAGGAAAATTGAAGTTTTTCGTTTTCTGGCATAAGCACAATGTCTGGATCAGGGTTTCAGAGTGCAGTGTCATGTCACAAGGTCAGTCTTTTCTCCGTCCATTAGCATTACAGGCGCTGTGATTTCACTCATATCAGGTCCCTGTGATGGACTGTAGGGATATTTAACTGGCAGCAACCACCAAGACATAGTCAGTTTCCTATCTAGATGCAGCGACCCCAAAGCTGGCTCCCCGCCACCTAACAAAGCTGTGGTTGGAAAAACTGCACATTGTGCTCTAGGTCCCTTTGGCCACAGCAGTGCTGTTACAGACTGGCAGTCTTTGGGTGCACAAAAGCTATACACAACAACCTCTACTCTGGAAAAAACCTCTACTTCTGGAAAAAAAAAAGCCCAACTTAAAACTACAACATTTCTACACTTCCATAAACTTAGAACACTTAAAATTATCCAAAAAATCATCAGCATTTACTGTTGCCCAAGTCTTTATACAAGGGCTATCTCTCATATATTCAGATCCATTGGAAACGCTTACGCTTAGTGTAGATTTAGTTACTAAACGAAGAGCCAACTATTAAGATTTCACATGGAAAAGTATGTGGGTCATAAAGGCTGCCTTCCACTTTCACTCTGAGAGAGGAATAATAAATAATTTATTTTATACAACACTAACAGCTTAATCTAGTGGGTCCCAGCAAACAATAAGGACATCCTAAGCTGGTTTTTGTATCCCTACAAGCACCTGAGAGCTAAGCACACTCTGGCCCTTTTTGATTAGGGCACTGAATGAACATATTTCTTGCAATCCTTTGTTCAGTAGAAGAGTACAGATGCTGCTCATCTGATTCTGCACCTAGTGGTGCAGAAAGTGGTGCAGTACTTGAAAGTGCTCCAGAAGATGAAGCAAAGGAAGCCAGCAAGCAGTTAGAAAAGAATTCTGCTCACAAGGTAAGAATGAAAAAGCAGAAAAGCAGAAAAAAATCATCCTGAGAAATGAAACAAATTGATTTCACTGAAATCAAGTTAGAAGCTTTTGCTGTCCCAGCAAGCAGAGGCTAAGCGGATTCAAGTTGTGGCTGCTCATTAGCTACGCTGTTCTTATTTTTTACATCCTCTTTAGCATTCTCACCACTTCTGCCTCCACTACGGATGATATGATCTGCAAGACCAGCCACTCCAGGCCAACTTCCTTACAAGCTGATTTCAGACCATTTGCAGATGGCTGGGTTTTTTTTGTGCCAGTGACTCTGGACGCTTGGCATTTGAAATTGTTTTATGAACAAGATAACTACTGTTTCTGTGGAAATCAAAATCCTACTTCATCACAAGGCAGGAACATCAGCAAACATTATAATAGTTTTGTTGATATAAAATCACAGTTAATTTAGGGACCTATGAAAATTTCAATATAATATAACATTTCTAAGGTATTCATGGAGAATGACTATTTTGCAAAAATATCATTAACTATCATGTGTAAAACACGGGGAGATCACAAAACAATATCTGTATTCTGGTGAAGAGTTTGATAAAGCAGCAGTTACTCTGACTTCTAATTAGCTTTTTGTAAGGCGGAGAGATTACTTTACTGACTCTTATACCGCTTCTCTGAGCAAGGCTGGAACATAGAATCATGGAATCACAGAATCAGAGAATCACAGAATGGTTTGAGTTGAAAGGGACCTTTAAGTTCCTGTATTAGTTCCAGCATGCCCTTTTTAGATCTAAGCTGCAAATTGTAGGTTTTGTACAAAAAGCCCGTTCCAAGAACAATGCTTTCTGAATATACATTTTATTTCAAAGCTTTCTATCAGTGCTTGGTGTTGTTTGCCTCCTAATCTGTCATATGTTTTTATTTTATGGAGTTTCACAAACTCCCCCAGAGAGGGCTTGTTTGTGCTCTTGGTAGACACTGTCACGTTCTTACTTTAGTTACCCAGCACAAATCCATTCAGACTATCTGGGTTTGAGACTTAAATTGTAATAGAAATACTAGAGGAACCATGACCATCTCAGACATAATATTTGACAAGACAGCACAGGATAAATTCTAACTTCTTCTGAAAATCTTGCTTTCTGTGGTGGGAAAGACATTCCTTCTCTAAGCACATAGCACAGATTTGCCTTTAGCCAGAACACCATTTCCTAAAATGAGTCATCCGTGAAAACACATAGGTTTAAATTACAGCAAAAATGCTTTCCAAACTACCCAGTGTTGCAAAACCAGAAATAGCTCAAGAGACCTGGAGAAACTCCAGCTCCACAGCATTCATCCATTCCCCCAGTCCCCAGTCATTTAGTCTTCCTGTCATTCTCCCTCCTTTCAGGACATTTTTTCTGTTAACAAAAGAATAAAAACCCAACCAGAAATGGATGTGTTAATAGGCAGTAAGAAGCAAGTCACTTTGTCTTCTTTCATTCTTTCCAAAAATTGCAATAGAAGGTTATTTTGTAGACACTGTCTTAAATTTTATCCCATAGTCTCTAGATGACTTCTGTTACATACACAAATTCAGGGCAGCATTGTATAAGTAACATAACTACAGGACATCTAAGCCATTGCATTCTTTCGCCTGCTCCTGGAAAGAATTGATTGCTGCATATCTTAGTGTTTCTCTGTGGTTTTGATGACCTGAATCCAAACACAATTGTTTGCTGTTCCATCTGGAGCAACAAAAGTCAAAGCCTGTCCTGGAAGTACAGGCACTTCAGGTGAGGAAGGAAACTCCTTCAACAAATGCAGCAGAGCCAGGCTTATTCTGCATCATGTAAGGCTCAGATCGTTCATTTTACGAATGTTTTCCTGTGGTAACTCTACAGCCTGGACTTCCAAGTATGAACTCCTTTTTGCCTCCTGCTTGCAGAGTTCTACAAAGGGAAAGGATCATAAGCAAAGACCCAGCCCTTTTCTGTGATGCATGTATTTCTTTGCCAAAATAAATCCTGAGTCACAACCCATACAGTGTGTGTGAACATGCACTGCTGATGGCTTGACGACTGTGCCAAGGAGAGCCCTGTGCATTTCCTGATGTGTGTTTTCTTGAAATCTTCTGTTGGCCACCATTTCCCTAGACTTCTCTTTTGGCACAACAGGGGTCTAAGATCAACACAAAGTACAGGGGAAATTATCTGGAAGATAGTAAAAAGCAGGTCCCATGGTGATTGTCCTGTTCCAACGATGCACTGGGGACTTGCTGGAGTCTGACCCTTAGAGGCTTTTCTCGCCTCTTGCAAAGTGCATTATATTCTGTATGTCTGTACTTGCATTTCCTTTCTCCCAGCTCAGTTTGTTAACACCAAAACAGATTAATTCTATTTCTCCATTCCAGTGAATACTCATAGTTTGCCCCTACCACCTCGTTTCCTATCCCTTTCTCCTTGCCTTATTTTCTCTTCAAAAAGGTTTGACCATATCATTGCACTGTCAGAAATTTATGCATTTGGCTAGATGTAATAGCTGAAGATGGGCCCCCAGCTCTGAAATCACTCAGCCTGTGTGCTAATACTTGCAGTTTTCAGTGGGAAACCTCTTACTTCTGTTCTCCTTCCCATTATTATTTTTCCTTTCTTCTTTCAGTGCTCTCACGCTCATGGTTGAGAGAGGTATAAACAGAGTCTCGCCATGCCCCAAAATACATAGCAGCACTTGGGGAAGTTTGACACACTGGAATACATGTTTAGATTTCTTGACTCAGAGACAATGCAGAAAAGAGTGTTCTGGCAAGCTTCCTGGAGATGGGATGCTCTTTCTTTACTCTGCGATTTACAGTAGGGGTTACAGACACTTTGAACATTTACAGAGCACCAGTTCAAAAAGAACAAATCATTTTTTAATCTTTGTGCTGTAATTAAACACAACTTACTGGAGTTTATGCATAGAGAAAGTTGAGTAGGGAAAAATCATATCTGTGAGCTAAAAAGAAATGAAAACACAACGCTATGAGCACAGTATGTAAGTATGAGCACACATTACTTTCACTGTTTTGAAGTACCTCTGACTACGTTAGGAAAGATATGCCCTTCTTCTTTTTCCTTGTGTATGAGGATTCATTTCCTGCACACATGGTACTTGGGACAATTCCCAACATTTCCCCAGGTCTATGGATCCTGGAGACAAGAGACTGGAATTTCCGGGTGATATTTGTGTGCACTGCTATGAGCAGATCTGGTCTAACTTCATGACCAAAAGAAACAATCTGGCTTCTATGTCCACTCATAGTCACAGCCATCTGAACATATTTGAAGCTTTCCTATCTTTATTGCAGTCTTTGGTCCCCAACCTGCCTTCAGGCTCCTGTACAGTGTTACAGTCATTGGAGCTTCCATCTTAAGATGTCTCCAGCTCCCCCATCCACAGCTCACCCTGACTTCCCTCTTCTCATTACTGAGCTTTTTTCTTTTCCCCCTCAGTACCCACAAAGCACCCACAAAAGGCAGATTCCATCATGCCCAGGCCTCCTTTGTCAAGTCCAATGGTCAAGTCCTTCCATTCCCCATCTTTCTGTCCTAAAGGCAAGTGACACACAGGTAGGTGGACAATTTGCTAAGAAATTCCAAAATCTCATGGTTTTTTTAAACTGGATTTTTCAAATAAAAATTTAGATCATTGTTTATAAGGTGAGTTCACCCTTGTCAGTTAGATCGTTATCTGTAATACATATTGCCTCCATATTTAGTCCTCATCAATTTGCAGTTATATTACTGTGATTCAACAGACCCAGATTTTTAAAAGCAGGCAGCTAATGTTTTCTGAAAGGCTGAACAACTAGTACAAGAGGTCATGCTCACTTCTACAGATCTCTACTGAAAAAAAACATCAACTGATTTCTTCTTTAAAAAATGCAGGAAAAGAGCAAGTCACAGAAATTTCAAATGAAGCTGGAAAAACACTTCATTAACATATTTTTGTCTTATATCAGTTGTCAGTATTTTGTATAGAGGTTTCCATGCACAAAACACAGTCCTGCCCTGAAGGCACTCAGCTCCGTCTTGCTCCATGTGCATCACCTATTTGAAAATGCTACCCTCTAAAAGCAATCCTCAGCAAGAGTAAGAGTGGCAAACCCAGCGGAATCGCAGTTTCACCTCCAGCCTCTATGAAACTGGAGGTTTGCTTGGCATGTGCCATCTCCTGAAAAACTCTGCTTGGTGCTCCCCTAACAAGAGCCATATGGAATCATTTGCATGTCAAGTCCTTCTAGTCCTCCCTGTGAAACAAAAGATCAGTGGGATTTTAAAAGTTATATCTGTGCTAAAACTCACTTCTGCTGGTCTGACAGTTACAACCAGATTATCTGGAAGAAGACACCCCACCAAGTGCAATGTATCTGCTCTTTACTTGAGAAGTCTAGCCAACAAGATGCTTTCTACTCTAGTGCCAGTAACTCCATCAGAGAATCTGCCCTTCAGTACCTGAACTGAAGCTTCTCAGTATCACTGGGGTGCTGATGAAGGCCATTCAGATGTCCAGCAGAAAATAATTCAAAATTATTCTAAACTGGGTACAAAAACAACTAACTTCAACCCTGAAGGTGCTACTGATGCTTTGCAGAACCAGAAGGGAATAGGCTCTGCTTCCAATGGTAGGAAGGGATCTGGCACTGATTCCAGGGGAGCCAGGGTTTAATGCCCACTATTTTTTTAATTAATAATAATACTATTCTAAACAAAATATTATAGATTATATATATATATTTTTGCTTATGACTGAAAAAAATAAGACACTAACTGTTTAAAATCTATGTTTGTTTTCTTTCCATGTGTAATCACTTGTGTTTCATTTAGCAGATACCACAAATAAAAACCACTGATAATGTATAAAATACTAAGAAAAAAGAAACAAATCAGTTTTAGACTTGTCTCAGATAAATAAAAGACAGTTTGAAAACAAAGCTCCAGCACACTGCAGCAGTGCTAAGTTTCATTATTATTTAAATACGATCTCTCTCACAGGAAAGCTTTGAAGGAATAGTAGGGTTACTCAGATTGATATAAGAGGAAAGCCAGGACATACGGAACATGAGAGAGCTTACTGCATTATTCTGAAATGATCTGTTCAAATATGCATGTTACAGCTCACATCACAGACTCTCTCAAGTCTATGTTCTAGATCATTGTATCTGTACAAATCTGGGTAGACAAACATTTTAATTCACAAAATCACAGCTTTGGTTAGGATCACACAGGACATGCAAATACAATTCGCAGAGAAAAATCAAGTTTTTTGCAAAAGAACAACAAAAATGAGAGGACCTTTGGGGAAAAGGTTTTAGGAAGCAGTAAATATATGTAAGAGAGAGGCAAGGTTATCTGGGATTTATAAATTTTTCCAAATATTTATGCCAGGTGCTAAAAAGCAGCATTGCCCTTGCTTAAAACTATTTGGACAAGCAGGCTTACAGCTTTCCTCTCTGTGTAAACAGTATAGCAACATTCTAAACAGATTAATAGTGGTATCTGTTCAAGTCAAATATTTATTTAAGCTAGATGAGTGGAAAAGGTAGTCTAAGGAGAATATTCTAACCACATATTACAGGAGGTACTGAAGTATCCTGCCTTCAAGCAAACATCTCACCTTGACGAAATGATGTTGTTTAAAATGAAAAGACTTCATGACCTAAGCTGTTGTTTCCGGTTACCTAAGAGGGACGTTCTCTCTCTTTCAGAGCTGTCAGAGATATTTATACTTATGTTGGCTATTGCAGGAGAGTTTCCAGTGCAGAAGTCTGCAAAGCAAGAGTAGGCTCAATTGCCATGTGTTGCACTGGGAAGAGATCACAGAATCTGGGATGTTCAGGTTGGATATTAGGAAAATGTTTTCTCAAAAAGAATGGCGAGGCAGTGACACTGGCTGTCCACACAGGTGGTGGAGTCACCATCCCTGGAGGTGTACAAGAAACATGCAGACGTGGCATTAGGTGACATGGTTAGTGGGCATGGTGGTGACAGGTTGGCGATTAGACTAGATTATTTTGGTGGTCTTTATCAACCTCAGTGATTTTAGGATTCTCTCCTTTTTTCACTACATTTTTATTCCACAGTCCTGAATGAATAACTGATGGTGACACTGCCTTACCACACCCAGGAGGGAAGGAGACCAGAAAGGCCAGGACAGGAGCATAACACTGCAGCACAGCACCTGGGCCAGCCCTTGGCAGCCTGCTCAGGGAAGGCACTGCTGTCTGCGCTCATAGTGCCTCAACCTGCTTTCAGTATGCAGGAAGACAATAGAAAATAGCTCATAATAGTTCACAAATTCCATTAGAGAAACCCAAATGTTAGAGCAGTGCTTTTGGTCAGGCAGAATTGACTAAATTTAAGAGTCTGAAAAAGCTGAGATAATTTTTGTCCTTTGTGCCTATGAAGAGCTGATTTCAGGAAAATTTTAGACAGTCCCTTGCATACAAATCAACATCGCTTATCCATTTTGTCCCATTTCATTTAATTTTTCAGTTCAAGTAAGAATTTGTTTTAAACAACAAACAGCTATGAAGTTAGAGCAGCATGGCATTGAAGCCAAGCTATTCATAGCTTAAGCTTGACAGGTCGTATTTCACCATCACGTTTTCAACATCTGCAACCTCCTCTTGTTTTGTGCAAGGCATAAGTAAATGTCATGCAGCACAGGCACCAGAGAGGAGCGGCTGAGACAGGGAAGTGCCACAGCTGTGCTGCCTCAAGAGCTGGACATAAAACCTCTCTGGAGCAGGCGGAGCAGGGGAGCCTCTCATACAGCAACGTGCATTGTGTTAAGCCCAGCGTTTGCCTTCTGCTCTGCAGCCAAACAGCAGCGCTGAACACTTACCCCATCCCGCTTTCACTTGCCAGCCTGCTCAGGGTGGCTCTGCTCAAACAACCAGATAGGACCAAGTGACCTGCAGAGGCCACTTCCAACCTCAGTCAAACTAATTCTGCAAAGAATCTGTTTGTCGGGGCAGAGAGATTCGCTGCTTACACTGCTGAACTCCTCCTGACTCCTTTTTTCAGTTCAGGCCCCAGTGAAGAAGCCTGTGTTGGGCTCTACTGCATAATCCAAACACAAACCTGGTTTTCCAGCTGGTTTTCAGCATTCCCAGCTGAGTGTTCTTGCAGGAAATGTGCACCTTGGAGCCCAGCCATTCACGCCATCTGTGATCCTGGTGGCCTTTCTGCATAGAAGTCCTTGGAGCCATGGAAGGGGCCTGGCACAGAAACCAGACTGCCCTGTCCCAGCCTCAGAGAAGCAGAGAGGTAAAGGGAAAATGTACAATAGTCCAGAACTCTCAGCAGTGCGATGGGACTGCTCACTGATGTGTACAAAGACCATGGTTTCTAAGGATGTGAAGTTTAGAAAGTCTTTGTTTCATCCTCTGACTGCCAGTAAAGCAAATCTCACGGTTAAGAAACAATAGTCATAAGTTAAATTTTGCAAGATTACAGACTGGGGCCATAAATTCTCAACACAAATCTGGGGGATTAATGGGTATGAGGAAATAGTCCACCTTTGGCTCAAGTACTGGCTTTCAGTTACCTTATTCAAGTACAGAGCTGGTGCTCTGAGCAGCTAGACCTGATTCCTGGAGAAGTCCTCGCCAAAGAAAAATTGCTGAGCACGAGCAGGACTAGATCAGAATCCATTTCAGAAGATCAGGAAATGGAAATAGTGTTTTCACTCCAACTTGGAAGTCTCATCAGCAGGCAATCCTTCCACTGAGATCGTTTTGCTAGTCCTTCCACGATCTCAGACCAAGACCAGGCGGTTGGCTGCAGGCAGGCTCAGTCCCATCACTCACAGCACAGAGCTGTCCCTCAGAGGCTTGTATTCACAGCTGGCCTTCCAGCCACAGTTCTCCAAGGGATGGGTTAGCGTTTTGGGTACATTTCCAGAGCAAAAGCCAGGTCTTGGTCTCAGATGGTGATAACTCTTCCATTTCTTCCAGCCGTTCAGCTCATGTCATCTAATTGTTCTCCCAAACTGAACTGTACAAAATCTGGTCTGAATCGCAAGAGGAGATTGCACATTCTTGCACACAGACACACAGGAAAGGTTCCCACATTTTTAAATGATTATCAAAGATGCAGCAGCTTCCAAAAGAGGCTAAAAAAATGGCTCTGTCTTTATGCTGTCCAAAGCAGAGGTGTCAGATCCACGATAGCTACACCATTTACTTCCCTTTCATATCAGTGCATTAGTACCAGCCTAGAAAATGAATTATCATCTGTTCTAATTTATCAAGGCAGATGTTTAACTTTGAGAGTATTCAGGGAAAGCAATCTTCTATCACAACTACAAATAAGAATAATAACTCAGTTACTTGTTGAAAATATGAGACTATTTCAAAACAGGAAGGAGAGAATGCTTTCTGGATGACCAACACATCTAGATGCTTGTCATTTTTCTAGTCCAGGTGGATCCCCTTCCAGATCAGCATCAGTTTTTGTATCACTGCTTATGTAGGTGAGGTACACTGTGTAGTAGTCAGTAGACTTCAGTTTATCTAATTAGTAAATATTTAGAATAAAAAGTTCACAGCACTCTGCTCCTTTAAGTATAAGTCGCAAATATAAAGCACTGGATAGAAAAAATAAAGTCAGTTGAATTCTAGCTTTATATTCTAGTACATTTTTTATCTATCTGTTTCTTTACATAGCACAGTAATACCATAACATAAGAGGGAAAAAAAAATACATACTTGAGAGGATTTTGAGAGTGAAATAAGTTTAAGAGTAGTTACAGGAAACTTAAGTTATACGAATGCCAAAAATTTTCCAACAAGCTAAGCCAAATTTGATGTAACCTAATCTAAGGAACATCAGAGGAACACTCAGAGCCTTGCTATGATTATCTGTGTCTGTGCCTCTGCACACAGTCCAATTTTCACTGTAGTGTGATTTAGCAGGATGTTCAAAAATAGATCCCTGACCTTCCAGTTAAGTCATATTAAAGCTGAATTAAGCATTCATTGTGGTGCCACACCATATGCTGTACATAACAGGGCAAGATGTAGGTCGAATGGAAGATACAGCTACTCAGAAACTCAAAGATACCTGAATAAATGTTGCCTTTTGGCAGATTGTATACTAGAGCTGAGCTGGCCATGGCCATAGGCAAGGCAGTGGCTCAAAGGCACAGCCACAACATGGAGATTTTGTTCATGCTCTGTAGAGATGAGATATTCCCTCCTCTTTTCCCTCTCCATCACAACCTAACAGCACTTCATGTGCAGACACAGTAAGGGACTTTAGTGTGCTGACTTAGAATTTACTGGAAGAGCCCTTGAAATTCATAGAACAGATTTCAGTCACATAGTGAGACAGCTTGCTGCCGTATACATAGGGATGCAGCTCTTGGTTTAAGTAACAAATCCCACAGTGCCCTGGGTCTCAGTTCAGACATGGGCATAAGAGCTGCTGAGCTCTCATGATGGGTCAGTTACCCTGGAGAGTCTCACACACCTTTACTGGGACAGAAATAAACAATTGTATTTACAGTAGGGCTGATCTCTTCTCTACCCTCTGCCTTCTTGCTCATCTTTCTGGTAAACACGTTCTTTGGCTTCTTCCCATTCACAAAAGGACATCAGGACACAGATTATGTTGGTGGTTCGATGTAGATAGATGAAAGGCTGAAAATCAAGCCAAAGAATCATAAAGCTTTCAAGGCTAACTGCTGAAAACTTCTTCTGTGTGCCGACTGACCTTATATCTTGGTGTGCTTTTATAAATTATTTGGCAGATAAGAAAGGACCCTGTGCAGTTTAAATGGCCTACATCCTAGCTAGCCTCAAAGATGCAGCTGCTTCACCAGCTGGGCTCTTAAGAGCACCTTGTTCTTCTCTCATCTCCCAGGCCCTGGCAAAAGATGCTGGAGAAGCCCTCTTGCTTCTTGTTGGATACTAAGAGCAAGTGCTTCTAGACTGCCTCACCGCAAAGTATCAAAGGAAAACCCACTTCACCCATGGCTTTGAAGAGGCTAGGAGCATGGAGCAGGTTGATCTCATCTCTGCAACATGAACTTCAGCCCAATATGAACTTGTGGGCCAAAGAAGAGCCCAGATCTATTTCAGGTCTGGAAGAAGCATTCCTCATTGTCTGAAGTGTCTAATGTCCAGCTCAGAACTGCAGATGTGGATCATAATGGCCAACCCAGCACGCAACAGTGGGGAACAGAAACTTGTATCTAACAGACTTAAGGAGCTGCATAAATACCCAGTGACAGCAAGGAGCCTGGAAAGGCCAGGTACACATCACAGGTTGCCTTGCCAACATGATCACAACATAACCAGGACTGAAAAATTCATTAAGGTATCCATGTTAGACTAATAGGCTGAGGCTAAGTGGCAGTCATTTACGGTATAGAAACAAGTATGCAAGATGCTTCATATCCATCATGTGTGTTATAAACACCAGACTTTGCACAGCCCTAACAAATGCTGTCTGTATGCTCCTTTGCTCTCCAGTTCATCCACTTGCAGACAGTGCCTTTGTGTCACCACCAGTGTGCAGAATGCTTTGCTGCTGGGGACACCCAATGTCCTAGGCAACAAAACTGAACTAAACCCCCAAGAATGTTACTAAAAACTAAACTTTTAAAACAAAACTAAACTTTATCCCCAAGAATATTTATTTTTGAACAGTTCCTGGACAACTTGGAAAAGCTGCTGATCTGCCATGCTTTTCATCAGTAGAGGTGATAGACACAGTGTGTCTATTTGCTGATCCATACCATGATATCGTGGCAGTACGTTGGCTGGAGGGTTTCTTGGCCAGAGCAAGAGCTGAATTTGAATTTCAAACATTGAAGTCTGCACAAACAGTTCAGTCTTCCCTTTCAGGAAACACTTAAGCCTTCTAAACTTCAAATTGCTCATTTTGAAGGACTTGGCAGAGTACAAGGATCCATAAGCGTGCGTGCAAAGTATTGGAAATATGACTGGATAGCAGCAGTTATATCCTGTGCAGGCAGGAGAGTTACATCTGCACAAACTCCTCCACTGATAAAGAACTTCTGACGCAGAGACCTCAGCACACCATAAGGGTTACAGGTGATGTTTCCGTGATAGAGGCAGGGGAACTGAGACCAAAAAGAGATTGACTTCTAGTCTGGCACAGCAAGACAGTGACAAAGCAGAGTATGAGAGCAGTGGCATTCTTCAGCTTTTCACTGAAATATTCTAATTTTTGCCTAAACTTCAAATTCATTTAGCTAACTCATCAGGCAAGGAAGGGCTTGGTGAGGAAGTTCACCTGGGAGAATCTATGGAAGTACACAACAGGTTGACATGGCTGAGATCTCACTAAAACAGTTCTCTGAAGGACATGAACATCTGCCTTGGTTGCCCACATCCTTGGGACAACATGGGTGTGGTGTTCAGCTGATAGGAGAGCAGCAGGAGAGCAAGAGGTGAGCCAAAACCTTCTTGCTGCAGGAGGCACTCTTAGATGCATGGCACAGTGTGAAGTATCTGAAGAGGTGGAGCTGGATTGTTTTAATTTTTCCTTCTCTACTGAAGGCTTATCTTGTCCTTTTACAGTTTCCTCAGTGTACAGCAAATGCAGAAATTAATAAATACAAATGGACCTAATAAGACCATTTTACCACACGGAGGTACTATACAGTGTTTTACTGGACAAAGACAAAACAATTATCCTCAACTATACGCAGTATGCTGAAGCTGTCTTTTTATTTTCTGCCAAAGATGTCTTCAGAGTAAAAGCATAATGTTTGTGCAAGTATATCTGTGTGTCTGTGTACATACAAACATATATATACGTATACATTTCCAGTACCAGACTCAGCAGCAAATGGAAACAAGTCAACTTGACAAGCAGCCAATATAAAGAGAACGAAAAGAAATTTTAGCTCACGCACCTATCCCTACTTTCTCTGCCAAGATTTGGTTTAGCCATCATTTTTTCCTACCTAAAAAAAAAAAAAAAAAAAAAAAAAAAGTGTAAATGTTTCCTTTCTTCCTGTGTTAAGACATGTAGAAATAGGAAAAGTTACTAACACAGTGACTATCTGGACAGAACTTTTTAACATCTATATCCAAAAGGTAATATCTACGTATTATGCAGAGGACAGTGCTTAAAAACCAGCAGAGCCAAGATTTCCCCTATAGCAATTTAAATGCATGAATTGAATCAAATATTATAGAAAAGGAAAGAAAGAATTATAGAATAATCCAGGTTGGAAGAGGCCTTCAAGATCATGAAGTTCAACGATCATGATTTATCAACATGGCCTAGTGACTCCCATCACTAAGCTATGTCCCTCAGTGCCAAGTCCACATCTCTTAAAAATCACCAGGGATAGAGACTAACATGTTTTATCTTCTCCAGTCATTAACACTAAAGAGTCATAGTTCCCTCCTTTTAGAAATTTCAGTCTTAGCTGAGTAGACTCTCAGTATGAAAAAGTTCTCAGTCACAGTATAGTGAGGCTGCACATGCACATGGACAAGTGGCTTGTCCAACTCAGGAGCAAAGAGAGAGTCAGCCCTGGAACTGAGAGCCCAGCACCATCCTGCTGCCATCATTTCTCAGTCATACTACAGCCCCCATCCTTTAAAAATTCCAGCTGCTGCTCAAGTTAGGAACATCTCCCACAGGATTCTGTTGTTGGCGGCATGAATTCCTTTAAACTAGGTGAAATAAAAAGTCAGAAAAAAAGGAAGCAGTATCCCCAGAGAAGGATCACACCTCTAAGCACTTTGACAGCTCTAAGTGTTTTCTTCCTGATCAGGAGCCTTGTTGGCAACTTCAGCTGGCCTGCTGCCTGTTATGTCTTTGATCATGGGCCTCTGGCCATGGCTCAGTAGGGAGCTGCTTAGACATTCCCAGTTAACATTAGCTCTCCCCTTTATCATCATGGGAGATGCATATCTGGCATGGAGACACTCCAGCCTCCTATCCTGCGAAATCAGGGATCCCCAGGAAGAAACCCATGTGGGCAAAGTGGACACTGGAAATCAGAAGGACTTAAATTCTTGAAACCGTGCTTAAAGGACAAAAGAAAAAGACATTCCAAAAAAGAGGTTCAATATACTTTTCTCACTTTAAGAAGATGCTAATTAGAGAGTGTTTTTGCCTCTGGACATAACAATTCATGCCACTTCATGGGCAGCAAATTAATGAACTGTTTTCCAGAACAATCACAATGAGAACAGGATATCCCCAGCACACTGTATGTAGTGAAAGGGAAAGATGAACCTAACACACTCCAAAAACCATTGTAGATGCACTGAAGATGACATCTCAGCTCAGGGGCTTTCCTAGAGCATGCGGTCAGACCTTACTTATCACATCACTTTGTATCACTTGATGCAATGCCATACTTGATTGATAAAACCAGACTGATACACACAGTAATAATTTGACTTCACCTCCAGAAAACGGCAAAATCAATCCCCTACGACACTGTGACAAAAAAAATTAAAGCCAGTGGGGAAAAAATACATTTTATGTATACTCTTTGCTACCCAATATGAAGTTATTCCATTATTCATTATCCTAATCTTTTTTCAAGTAGCAGGCACTATCAAGTAGGAACAGTTCTATGTTGAGAATATAAACTGCCCTTTTGGATGTGTAAACGAAGAACAGCCACGGAATGCATCCTGTTGACAGAATGAGGAAAACACCACTGGAGAGAAGGAGCAGAGTAGGTATGCAGCAATACAGCCTTAGCTACTTCATTGCATCTCCCTTGAAAAAATTATGATGCTTGACATCACTTCAAATTAGAAGGCATCTTCTTTTCAGTTTAGGGCAGTGCTCCCAGTCCAAGCCTCCAGCATTTTAGCTTCTGAACCATGAGTCAGTGGAGCTGCTCATGGTTTGTCTTACATGCAGTGCCACCTTTGGATAAAGGTATGAGTGCACCTCATGGAGCCAAAGCTTCCACCACTCGGGTTACTCCATCAGATTCTCCCTTTTGTACAAACTGCCCTGCTAGGCTCCTCAGATGTGGGGATCTAATGGCAGTCTATTGCCCCTGTTAAGCTGGTTGGGCAAAAACTGATCTTGCTTCTCAGCTATTCCAAAATAATACATAGCTTGTTACAATTACAACACATAAATATTTTTGCCACTAAATGGAACTGTTATTGACATTAAATGATTCTATAAAAGCACTTATGGTAGATTTCACAGATACAGGATTGCATGAAAATGCTTCATGCTGTCAAGCACTGTTTTGGGAAATATAAACACCTTAAGTTCTTTGTGTATATAGAAGACAGACAGTACGATTAGCTCGACCTGTCTTTAACATTTCCCAATCCTTTCCCAATCCTATTGCAGTTGCCTATTTTCACCTTTAAGAAACTAACAACAGGCACCAGCAGTGGGACAGGGAAACCAAGCCCAAAATCTGCTTCAAATGCAGTTTTGAAAAGTTTGGATCCAATATTTCAGTCTCTTCTGAGCACAAATCCTAAAGGAAAAGCATTTTTTAACCCACATTAAAAGAAACACTATTCACCAGTGAAACTTTCATGGAAAAACACTCAAGTCTCTTGCTTTGAAGAAGAGACTTGAATTTGAGTGTAGGGAAATAGTTTTTCTGACTGCTTGCTGGCCTCATGAACTGGCTGATTTAAGAGCCTCGGAGCAGTCATCTTTAAGACATGCTCAGCAGGTCAGCTACATTTCACACCAGGAATCCCCAAGCCCCCAGAGATGTTGTGTGCACCAAGCGAGATTTGCCTGGAGCACATCTCTGCTCTGGAGACCACATTGGACCAGAAACACGCAAGATGAGCTCCAAAGACTTTTGCTGAGCCAAAAGCACAGAAAGAACAAAGAAACCAGCAGGAGAAACAGTGAGGTGAAACAACACTGCTTACCTGACCATCTTCCCATCTTGTGGCCAGGCAGAGCCCGGCTCACCTGGGCTTCTCCATCCCTCTGCTGCACCAACTGGTGACAGATGCCTCTCCCTCTGCTCTCACCCAGGTTCTTGTGGATGCCAGAAATTACTAGTGGTCACTACATTATTTAAAGTGTCAGCAAGCTGTGAAATAGTTTTTAAGGCCCTAGGCATGTTGTACTTACCACATAAACACAAACATGATGCTATGGTACAAATTCTCTGGGGACAGAACTACTCTGCTAAAATCAAGCTAGGAGGTTATGCACAGGAAGAATACCAGAGTTTGAAGACCAGTACTTGCAAGACTCAGTTCTTTAAGTTTGGTAAAATCAGCAAATGCTCGAAGTGAGGTTGCCTCTACAAACCCAAAGCAGTTCCTTTTATGCTTGTTTGTCAGGATACCAGCTTGCATTTACATGAATATATAGTATTTTTTTATCATACAATTCCTTACCACCTCCAGTGCAAACAAAAGACAATAGAGAGATGCAGAATAAAACCATTTGGATAATGCCAGTTCTGCAGAAAATTTTTCACTTCAGAAAATGAGATCAAAGTTGCTTTAGGCTACCAAGCTGCTTGTTTTCCAAGTTGTGTGAGTATTCATGGAGAAAACTCCTATGCTTGAAGATTCTCTCCCAGTTTTTTTACTTTTGCTTTCCTTGGGCTGACTTGTACAAGGTCATTGTAATGTTTATGTCAACAGAGCATCACAGTAATAATTTTGGTAATATTTGAAATACCAAGTGGCCATAATGAGAAGCACCTGAATAAGTCAGAAAAAAGATAAGTAGTATCTTCAAAGCACACCTTAAATATCATGCAGCAAATAAGACACAGAGATGTGTACTGAATGAGAAGAAGCTATAACATTCCTGGAGAAAGAACCATTCACTCCAAACAAGGAGGGGAAAGGCTTTTACATTCATGTGGTTAAGCACAACCATTTAAGCACATTCTCAATGGAGACGAATTAAGAGTGCACTACAATTTGACTCCTGGTATTTCTTGAGTGCTTTATTTTACAGGCTTAATTACATTCTTCTAAAATTTCTCCTGTTTAAGCATTTGATATAAATATCATGCCTTTTAAAACAAACAAACAAAAAACGCTCAGCAACTAAAAACAAACAAGAAAATTCTTTGCCATTAGGAGATAATAAAAAATAACAACAATAACAATAATCCACTGCTTGCTGAGCATCTGGTTTTGAAATAAAAACAGGAGAGCCATGAAGTCGTTCCCTGCACCAGTTCAGTGGGTTTCCTATTTTAACACTGAATAACACATTGCTCCAGTTCTTCACTGATACCTTCTCAAATGGTCTGGCCACCATGCTTGTCTGGACCTTACAAAGCACTTAGTCCTGCACCCCACATGGGGAAACGCACCCACTTGGTCAGGGGGAACAAACAGCTGCTTCTTCATGCGTCCAGAGCATCTGAGCCAGCCTCAAGACATGCTGATAAGACTGTGGCTGGCTCAGAGCACAGCTGTGTAACATATGCATTTCACTGAGACTTGATGATTCATGCTTTCTATCTTGTAGTGTCATCTGGTTGTTGTACAGGGCATACTTAGGAGACTCCATAATGCATGCTCTGGCGGTGAGGGAACAGCTATTCATTTCTCTTTAGAGCCCTGGTTTAGAGATAAACCTTCCTCCTGCACCCTTAGCTCATCCATGCTTGCAGCTCATTGCTGAGCTGGCTTTGTACCTTTTATTTTCTGCAAGCATCCTATCCAACTCACTGTGCATGATTTACTCCAAGAAGGTGTTAGCAGTGAGTCAAAGCTGTTGAAATGTGATTCCCACATGCACCAATCTCTCAGCCATGTGTATCCAACTAGACAAACCAGCCTACGCCCATCTTTGATTTCCATGTAAACTTCATTGCTGAGAATAGGCTGATTCTCAGTTGCTTCTCTTGCATCAGGCCATGTTGGCCCCTTCTCCATGCACATGTCCTGCCCTGAGATAGGAGACCAGCCCTGAGGCTGAAGCCACCTAAAGATCTTTTTCCACATGGGGCCATGTTCCCTCCCACTGCTTGCCTCAGAGGGGAGAGTAGCTTTTTGCCTGTAAGCAAAACCCAAATCTCTGCCACCTACTCAGAGAATCTCTCTCTGGACCTTAAGAGCAGCTCACAGACTTTCTGACTCCTCAACAGGACTGAATGGTAAACACCCATAATTGGCAAAAACACCTTCTTCCAATTGTGGGTGGCCAAGAAATGGAACTCTGTGTAACAGGCCAGGATTCCATCAGATACAAGTTTGGCCATGGTGATCCAAGTAATGGAAATGCCCAGACCTTGCCCTTCTGAACAAATGTGTCCAACACCACCAGTCTGTAAGGATTTATAAACTGTGCTGTTCAGCCACACTGCCCTACTACAAAACAACATGAGGGTAAACACAGCACTTTGGAGTCAGGCTGGGAGGGCAGAGCTCATTTCTTGCCTCATGCAAGACCACCCAACTTCCAAACACTGGCCAATGGTGGTTTGTACATTAAAGAATTTCCAGATTTGACAGAATTGCTTTCACTAGGTTGTATACATTTTGTCTCTGTGAAAAGACAATCTAATTTGGCAATGGTTTAATAAAGAGTATTGCTTAAAAATACAAAATGAAAGAATATTTGTATTCTTCAGTTCACTGGATAATTTTCCATTTAACAGCTTATGGAAAACCATATTTTAGAATAAATACCCTTTGGCTGTAAAGAATTCAGATCCTTATGCAACAAAGACTAAGTATGAACCTCTATGTTTATCATGTGTGTAGATGCATGCACCCCTTCAGCTACCAAGTTGACAGGTCGTAAGTCCAACATAATTACTCTAGGGTCCAGACCTACAAGCCAACAGACATGTAGCCCTTGCATAGATTTCAAAAGCTTTTCTAGTCTATCCCCCTGTACTGCAAATTGTGTAAGGACTACTAATCATCTCCAGCAGACCTAGTCTAACCTTCTCTTAAAAGCCTCCAATGAAGGTGGCTGTTCTCCACTTACAATTGTGTTGTGAGACCAAATACACTAATCTTTGCAAAACTTTTGTCAGCAGAAATGTAATACTTTCCTGAAGGTCATTAATGACCTCATTAGATAACAAGGTATTTAACACTCATCTCTGCGGCTCCACACAACAATCTCCAGTCTAGTTAGTTACAATTCTCTTTTGTTTATTACATTTTGAGATAGGACAGCTAGCCATTTCTTATGTCACTTGTTAAAGCTAGATATGCTATAGCAGCACTTTGTCATCAGAACGTTATGTGGTGTTAATGCATCGCAGGAGGCAGCAATATCAGCTGTCTGCCTGGACCAAGTCTTGGCTCTTGAGTTCTGACATTACGAGTGTTTAATTGGATTTTCTGAAACTGTGTTGACTAGCTATAACTACAATCCTTTTGTTGTCTCAGACTTAAGCACCTGAATAGTCAATTGGCATAATGACCATCAAATTAACCAGTTTATAAACAGTTACCACACTTTTCTAAATCATAGCACAACTTTGTTATGCTTCTAAAACATAATAAAAATTACACGCAGTGAAGTTCTGATCCCTACAGACAGCTGTTCAAAAGCCTCTATCTACTGCAGATAAGTCAGACCATAGGAGTGGAACACAGGAAGCCAGACCTTTGTCCTGCTTCCTCATCCCACATCTATTTTCCAGGCTCCTCTCTCTGGTGTACAAGCGCTTGAACACAGCTAGCTATTTGAAAAGCCAGAGCTGTCCAGAGCTCAGACACACATGCAGATATCCATTTCAAACTGAGTGGATAGTGGCTGAATTTTCCTTAATGAAATAAAGCAATTATTGTTGGTTTGGGTTTTTTGTTTGTTTGTTTGTTTTTACCTCTGTATGGCGGTTGATTTTCATAGAACTTGCAGAAACAAGTTCCTTGGTAAGAACTGATCAGTGGGTTGATACTTATTAGGATGGGATCTAGCAGACTGAGTTCCTCTTTGCCTCATTTCTGTAGGAAACAGAGCTGAAAACTCTTCTTCTTAAATATGCTTTTTGCTTTGCCTTTGTTACAGACAAACTGAAAAGCACATAATTGTTCTCAAGAGATGCAAAGATAGTCTGCCAATGCTTTTAAGAGAAGCTAAAGGCTTACTGAATCCCTTTTTGTATCATTAACAATTTAACCATCATCACTGATCCTGGACAAAGATATTTTCTTGGTACTCTTCTGTCCAACTTTAAAATTACTTTGTGACCTGACTGTCTTTAAGCATCTCCTGCTGTTAAACTCCTGAGGAGGGTTTGGAACCAACTAATTTTAAGAGCCCTGCTCCTCTTTTCCATATTGCCTGTACCCACCACTGTTGGTCCCTCCGTATAAGTGCCAACTTTCCCATGCAACGTGCAGACAGTCCGATATCCAGGTGGCATCACAGAGAAATCACAGAGAGCTGGGAAGATGCCATAAAGGCCATCACCACAGAGCCACTGTCCTTTCTGCTTTTACTCTGAATTACCTTAGAAAACTTGACCCCAAATACAAACAATGTCAAGCAGTTTGTTGCAACAAAATTCCTTAATGAATTGTGATGGTGCTTTGGGAGAGTGAGGAATACAAAAGGCACTTTGCTAGCAGGAGAAAAAAAAAAAAAAAAAAAAAAAGTGAAATCCTGGAGATAAATGAAGATTTCCTTTATTGTGCAATAAAATTGCTCCTTTAAAATTTAACCAGTCCTTTCAAAATATTTCAAACACCCCTCCCACCCTGCTGAGCTGCCACAATTACAGCAGAAAACAACTGGGAAGGAAATTAACAGGACATTGCTGATACTGCTGTTTTCAACATGTTATTCTGCCTTAGTTTCCCTAATAGCAGCAGCACCTAAAAATGGTGAATTGTATAAACTCAATGACAATTTTTCCCTGGCAAATTAAAGGCTTAGCTGATGTTCTCCTTACATGAGATGCATGCTGCCATCCTCAGATCCCATTGTGGCAGTGCAAAAAGACCTTTCCTGAGGCAGATTATTATTGCTTTTTTGTTTTGTTGGTGTTGCTTTTGAGTTGTTTGTTTGCTTGCTTTGTGGGGTTATTTGTTTTTGTTTTTTTTGTAGGGATCAAACCTGTGACATACAAAGTTGTGTAGATACGTGTTGCTCCTACGTAATGGATCATTGTTCTTGAAAGAGCACACCAAAGCACACCACAGCTCTGAAAACAGATTTTAAAACTACTCATTTTATTTCAGTTTAGTTTAGTTTAGTTTAGTTTAGTAAACTTCTTTTATAGTCTGGAAACCTAATACTCAGCAAGTGAAGGGCGTGTTATATAAAGGTTTAACATGATGGCAGAAACTTGCAATTTACCAAGTATGCATCGTGTGTTACTTGCAAATTACCTGCCTATTTGAACAGTAAGTTAGAGGCAGGATTTTTCCCACTCTTGGCTCTTGATTATATTAAAACCTCTTTAGAAGTCATGTGCTATGGATACATAAGTGCCTTTCTTTCTAAGTAACTCTGCAAACCCTGTTTCCATGATGGATGATGTATCCTGTGATTGCACAGAAAGTGCACATTGACATTTTGGGGATGTAAAGCACGTGTGGTTGAAATGATCCAGAGATCAACATACGTGGAAACACAGGAGCATTATCTTAAATTCCTGGTAGTGAAAATAAAGATTTAAATTAATATTTAGGTTTCTATATACAAATTACAGAAAGATGAAATTATAATCTCAATATTAAGTGTTTAGACTGTGTTCTACTAAATTGCTAGTAAGTATCATTAAACCTTAGAATGAGGGTGTTGTTTTTTTAGTAAAGCAGAAGGCTTATCTTCATTACTAGCACCTTCACAGTGAGAAAGGTAAGCAGAATACTGATGGACTTCAATGTGCCTTTGTAGGAGGATCAATTCACATATTATACAACTCTGTTGATATAAAGAATTAATTAAGCTCATTACATCCCACTAGGAGTTCTTTAAGGTGCAAACCAGACCTCTACTGGAAAAAGATGTGATAGACCTGGGTAACAGAACATGCTTCTGGATCACCTTCTCCAAGCCCACTTCACAATTACCACCACTGTTTTGCATGGGAACAAACTGGTTTGTATGCAGGTCAACAGATGGCCCTCCTCTTTCTCTTGCTTAGGCCTGGACCCAGCAGTCCACAGTCCCCAATCCTTCTTGTAGACAGACACTCATTGGCTTCTTTTCATCTTCTCAAAAAGAAAAAATAAAGGGAATATGAAGCAAAAAGAGTAATCAGAAGGAATGTGCAGAGTTTTTGATGGTCTTAGCACTGAATTACAGAGAAGATACTCTCCTGCAGCAGCATCCGAGCAGTTACAATAAATGTGTTTGTTTGTTGCAAAAATGGGACGAATTTGCAAACATTAGGATTATTAGACATCTGCTTTGTGGAGTGGAAATTAGAGCTTACAGGCCACTCTTCTGCAGAGAGACATCAGAGAGCTCAAGAACTCTTTACAAGAGGAGGCCACTTTCATTCTTTCCATTTCCAGATGTGGACACCACGTCAGAATCAATGGCTATCTAGCAGCCCAGAAGCATAGGTGAAGGCAAAGCTCTGAACAGGAGCATACACAGCTGTCCCACTGAGACACATCACTCCAAGCCAAGGGAGTAAAATGCTGTGGGAGATGTGGAGTAGGACTGGAGGAAATGGCTTAGTGCATTCAGAAAAACAAGATTGAAGCTTTATTTAAGATAAGCTGCATATTGAAGCCATTGAGTCAAAAATACAAACGAAGCCAGATAATTGATCAGTGTTTGACCTAATAAGGAATTCATTTGTTAAAAGAAATTGATAATATCTAATCAAAGCTAAGAGCAGTGAAATGGGACTGATTTCTCCTTGCACTGGTTTGACCCGTAGGTCCTATTCATTCAACCCAGAGTCATAAGAGAGGCAGAAAAAAGAAAAATACACCTTTTTGTTTCTATTTATCTTGAATTTTAAAAATGCAGTTGAGAAGTAACTGCAACTGCCTCTCAACAGCCCAAGGGAGTCCAGGATGTCTTTACGATTCACTTTCCATGAGCTCGAGTAAAACTGAAGGTGTGCAGCAACTGCCTGGTTTGAGGGAAACCTTACTTGTGCCCTCATAGAGCAGGAGTGAAAAGAGGCTTTTGTCCTGGTCTTGGGTTGTGCGTTGCCCTATGACATTTAGCAGGAAGGCCACTGACATGCTTGAGCAAGCAATACCAGAGGCTTTTCATAACCTAGTTAGCCTGGAGACATCTGACTTGGGATGTTGAATCCCATCTCATTTACCTGCCACCCCATCCATGCTTCAGTCTCATCCCTGTAAGCCTGAGCATAAGCTGGTTGTCAGGACAGGCCAAAGCAAAAAATCACTAGCATTTTATGACCTGGTACAAGCATAGGAATTTCTTGTTCCCCTGGAGAAATTCCTGCACAGGTGTAATGGTAGTAATAACAGTAAAAAACGCCATAGATTATCAGGTCCAAATCAAGTAAGTTCTAATCCTTCTACTTTTCAATTATCCTCTTACTGATAGGCATAAACCACCCTGCAGTAGGAGAAAAGATAGGAGATTTCAATAATAACAATTCCTGCCAAGGCTGGTATATATTTTCTCACTTGTATATCAGCTTGTTTTTGTATAAATCCATGGGCTTTTTCTCCATTACAGGCTTCCTTTCAACATCAAGCTCTTTCACTATCTAGCCAGGAGCTGAATTCCCACAAACACTGCTAAGGAACATGCCTATGTGTTGTGATACTAATTGGGTCTTACATCAGAGCCATGATGCTTCCAAGCACAAGGACTGGCTGGGAAGATTTTGGAGCCCTTCAGTCAGCAATGCTTCTAGCCTGTGCTGGGCTTCGTGGCCAAAGACTCAAACACTGTCTTCTCCAATCACTCTCCCTCCATCACCCCAATGTCTTCAGCAGACACAAAATAGTTTCAGAGGCCCTATATTTTCTCTTGGATACATATAAGCAGTCCCTAATGATTTCCATGGCATATTGCTATTTTTACATCCTCTTCATTTTTCAAGTGTAAAGAGAATTCATCCAAGTAGCCAGCGAAGTGTGATGAAAGGATCAATTTCAGACAGATTTTTGCAGCATGAGATGTATCTGTATGAAGATCTGGCATTATATCCTGCCATCTCCCTGAAGAATCATTCACAAACACTCCTGGGCAACACTTTTTCCTAAAACATTTTGTAACTTTTTATAGTACAGTTAAAGGCTTCCTGGAACAACTCTGACTGTATTCTTTCTCTAGCTGTGAATGGACCCATGAGCCTATATAATAGAGGAATTTCTCTCTACCTCTCACTTTTGGCTTCTCTGAATGCATCCCAACCCATCCTTGTTTTGCTGCTCCTGACAGATGAAGTCCTCCTGGATTTTCTCTGGCCCTTTCATGGTTTCTTGTCTGCTCTTCACTCTTCGTGCATGAGTGTTTTTTGCACAAACCCCGGGGCTACAGTTGCATCCTCCTGTGTCACCCCTGCCAAGTGCCCACAGGATACAACTATTATCATTTATTCACCAAGCCTTCAACAAGGAGTTGTTCTTTGAAGACAAATCCTGTACTGAATAGGACAAGATAGATGAGGATAACAATTCCTGCCTGAGCTCGTGTCTGGAAGATAAATGGAGTGCTTCTGCTAAGAGACTTCTCTGTACATCTATCTGCTGAAGATTTTAAACATCTGAGAGGTTTTTATAAGATGTGCTGGAATTTAAAATGGCTCAAATATTAAAATGGCAAGGTGGTTACTGCTCCAAAAGTAATGTCTCCGATTATGTTCTGCTGGCCCACAGTACCAGGGCAGACGATGCTGGTACGGGAGTAGAGGTTGGACCTTCCCACCAATATTCCACTGCATTTTGTTGCTGTATGGCAGGTGAGAGCAGAGGGGCATTTTGACAGAATGTCATCTGACATGGATGTGTGTATGAAGCAAAGATCTGACACTGAATTCCTCCAGGCAGAAAAAATTACTCCCACTGACATTCATCAACGCTTACCAAACATTTGTGGAGACCAAGCAGTGGATGTCAGCACAGTGAGGCTGTGGGTAGTGCATTTCAGTACTGTTGACAGCAAGTTACCTCCACTGGTGCAGATTTTTACAAGCACAGCTTGCAGATTCTTGTTCACTGGTGGCAAAAGTGCATAGTTAATGATGGTGACTGTGCTGAGAAACAGTGTTTTTGTAGCTGAGAATTTGCTTTATCAAATGGTGTTATTGTTCTCTTTGTATCTGTTGTAATTTCCATGGAAATCAATTGGAGGAATTACTTTTGGAGCAACAGATGCATTTTGGATGATCCATTTTTCAGTCACTGTGCTTGGATAATTTCACATTTTCATCCATCAGATGATGAATTTCTCAAAATGAGACAAAAATACACAAGAATAACTTCTATGGTTGAAAGACAGAATATATTTTCATGAGACCTAACAATGATTGGAGGATTTATCTAGAAGAGGAAAATGATGATGTTTCCAAGTGTCTAGTGCTATGAACTGATTCAGTAAAAGATTCTTTTTACACTCCTTTACCAATGTAAAAATAGCTTCTTATAGTTTTAAATACGTTTGTTCCAAACATCTCTGAAAAACTGAGCCTATGGCAGCATCCACAGCACTTCACTGGCAGTAAGAGAGAGAAGAGTGGATAAGTGAGCAACCTCCTTGTACTTCCTGAGCTCTGGATCCAGGCTATGCCTCAGAATGAAGTGAAATGGCATGATACAAGCTGGAGAAATGAACAACCCTTGGAGTGATACAGATATTGTATTTGGCAGGAAGATGAAAGCAGCTCAAGCATCCTGTATTCATAAAATGTAATTCTTATAATTACCGGTTCTGCTACTGCTGCTTCAGAATATAAAAGACTGAAATGCTCTTCTGAGAGGATACATTTTTCATACCTGGGGTTTGACAAATTCTCTGAGAAGTCTTAAATGTGAAAAAGCAAAATTTTCTTCCAATAAAGACATCTACTCTGTTTATGTTTCTGTCAGTCCTAGGATTCAGCAAAGCCGAATACAGTTTCCCTGGAATACAGCCCAGGGAAGAATTGGTGAATAGTTTATATTTTATAACACTGCCTTTAGCCTCTGTTATTAGCTGTGCACTTGGAGTAGAGCATTTCCTGAGTTTTCGTTTACTGCCATAGCTCTACAATACTAAATCAAGCTTTAGGGTTTTGTTTGCTTGTTACTTTGGGAATTTTCCTCATTTAAAGGTATATTGCTCTGTTGCGTGAAAAGGAAGAAGAAAACAAAGAGAACAAAAGACTTTTGTTTTGAAGGAGGAAATATGGTATTAGCAGTTGCATTACATGTGTAAGAGAATAAACATATAAAACACATAGCACTTGACATGCATAATTTAATTTGTGTGAATTTGTTTTTTATTCACTAAATAAAATGATACTCCTTTTTGTTTTCTATCCCACTAACACTAATGAAAGATCTAAAAATTCAGCATTACTGTAGATGTACATGCAGCAAGAAAATTATTCCATGCCTTGCACAAGACCTTACAAAGGGAAATACTGTGTTTATCAAAGTGAACCTTTCCCTCACTGTTTGAATTTAAATCCAGTGCTTTTGGATGGTTTGTATTTAAGCGTGTTGGATTTCTTTAACATTGGATGCATTTATTTTTTTCTTCCTCTTTCTGTAGCTTGCATTCTTTTGGAGTGTCAGGGACTGTAATTTGTTTCACTAAAGCCAAAAATGTGGTTTTGCTTTGTATACTTAACGCTAGTTTCTATGTAAGATACACACTGGACAAATCTCAAGTAAAGGTCTCTTCCAGCAGAAGGTCAGACACTTGGTGCCTTTTCCATATGTTCTGAACTGCGCTGCTGGCTGACTGTGTGCTGAAAAGGAGCTTTGAGAAAGAAGTCAAGTCCTATTCACACATCTGGAAATGCTGATGGTCAGTTAGATTTTAAAGCACTATGGTCATTCTCCACAGCAAAGATCCAGTGTACCTTCAAGGCAAAAGCAGTGATTGCCAAATACTCATGACATTCCAGTGGTCATTTGAAATGAAGAGAATGGATTTTAAAAAATCTAACAAATGACCTTACACCCTTCACTGTCCTGTGTGCTCCTGCCAGTGTCTAAATTTTTACACTGCTTTTGCAGTAAGACAAAGCACTTGTGTAGTTGTATTTGCAGTGATTTAAGATTGTCAGTATGATTTACATCATGTAGTTCATCCCAAAAAATATAAGAAAAAGTGGAAAATAGAAAAACATTCTTGGGCAAGAAAAAATCTCTGATTTTCCTTAAGAACCTAAAGACAAACATGGCTGAAGTGGAACAAACAAATTTTTCTTTACGTGCCTAAATACATTAAATAAATTTGTGCTTGTAAAGAGAGGAATATATACAGAGTTCACATCTTTTATGTTCACAAAGTGATATGTACTACGCTTGCACAGATATATATATATATTTTTCACTTCAAGAAAACATTGTATGTTTATCTAGTCTCCTGGAATACAGAGAAAGGACATATGGTGAGCATTTTTGGACCATCAATCAGACTCTAGTTCATCAGTCAAATCCCTGCAATGTAAATACTGTCTGAAAGAACAAGGTTCTTTCATTTTTTAATATAAATTGTAGCATTATTTATTTAAATAGTTGCAGTTCCTATATTGGAAATATTTTCCTTTTTTTCAGTTGTGCTTTTTATTACCTGACAAGTTCAAGAGATACAGTTTTTCTGAAAAAGGTGGAATAGCATCTCTAAAAATCACCCTCTCTACATCTGATCTGAAAACGTAAGGTCAGAGATGGTCGAAATAATTCATCACTTTAATTAACTATTGTCACAAGGCTACAAGGTCCTCTGTACTTTTAAAAATGTCATATATTTGTGCTAGCATCAGTGCTTCTCTATTTTACTGGGCGTGCTTGTTGGGCTCTTTTAGTTTACCTTAGGCATTGGATTGATATTCCTGAAAAGACTTAACCTTGGTCTGCATCTTATTTGCAGCTAATCTCTTCATCTGGATTCCCAGGACCAAAAGACCAACAGCCTGCACAGAGCCATCCTATTACAGATCAGTGACTGCATTCTGCAGCCAGGTAACTGCAATATGACTAGGGAATTTGGGAATGAACTGAGCGTGATGGATGCTCAGGTTTTCTCAATTTGGGTTTCCTTCTCTTCACTAAAACCATACTGCGAGGGTCAGGATCTCATGTCCCTCTCTCCATCTGCACTTTAATAGATAACTATATAAGATAATTACATAAGATAGTTATCTATAAAGAAAAGTTTAAAGAATGTTTAAAAAATTCTAGTGATAACCTTTACATTATGGAATAAACTAATCTAACACTGTGTAAACCGTATTTTAGAATGACCAGTTGTAGTAAATATTTTGGAGCATAGATAAACAAGATGGCTATTTTTTTTCCTGTTTTTGGCATGCTAGGCCAATTGTTTGTGAAACATTCTTCAAAACCTCTTGAGAAAATGCTGAAAGAGACATCCTGGAGCTGCAGGGAAGTGTCAGACTCCATGGGGCAGGGTGGAAAATGACACCGGTGAGATCCTCCAGGGCAGTCAATTCAGAGCTTGAGCCCAGACCACAAATTGCTCATGAAACCTCTGAGAAGCACAGGGAAACACAGCCTAGTAAAGCCATACAAGAGCAAATCCTCCTGATGTGATTTAAATGCAGGAGTTTAGTGGCATCCTGTTAGGCAATTTGCTTCTCCTTGGAATACTGAATAAAATGAGGGATAGGGCTGTGGCAGGAAGTCACCCTGGTCTGCACACTCAGCTTTTGCTGTGACACTTGGGGCTGGCACATCTGATCTGCTGGTGCCTACAAGAGCAGTCTCAGGGTTGGTATGGACACAGCACCACACAGCCATTCCCTGAGGCTTGTGTTTCAGGTGATCTCTTCCTTTACAAGCTATGGATTGATTTTAAAGGGCTTTTGTGTAATAGGCTTATCCCTGGCCATGTTTAATCCATTAATCTTTTCGACATGCATTAGTTTGCTAAGAGGCAAGGCCAATTCAGGATGACAGTGAAAAAGAGACCACATTCAGGCAGTAATTGCTTCCATGTCAAAGACCAAGGCCCAATCTACATATGGCTAAGAGGTTCCTTTTTAAGTTCTGCTTAACTGGGAGCACTATTAATATCTTAAGCATTATTTTATCCCAAACATAGTCTGCAGATCTCAGCTAAATTAAAAAGCAATTAATTTTCATCTCTGACTTCCCTCTGGGACTTTCTGAGTGCCCAGTGCAGTCCGGATCAGCCTCCTCACAAGGCATCCTAGCGCAGAAGTCACTGCTATTGCCACACAAGGTTAAGAGCCAGCAGGTAAATTCTTGAGAGATGGATGGGATTTCCCAATATAACTTCAGGAAATTTCCCATTATCGAGGACCTAGCTATTTAACCAAGAACAGATGATTGATATTAATCACACTGAAGTAAGCATGCAGTGTTCTTGATTACTGTGTTGCGTCTGTGCTGACTCAGGTCTTGCTAACATGTTTTGCTGAGATGTTGTTCCTTCAGCTTTACTTCGCACTTCACCCATTGCCAGTAATCTCTGTTTCCTTGAGTAACATTGGCATTTTGGTGCCTTGCACTATCAACATTGATTTTAAATTAAATCCTGTAACACAAATTTGCAAGAATGAAAGCATGATAAGACAAAGAGCAGGACCGAGTAATGAGTATGGTACCTAATAGTGGTTTTTGAGTGTGATCTTTATTGGCTTCTTCAAGGAACTGTTGCCTTGCCTGAGCTGCACACTAGCACAGCAGACTGCTCTGCCTCTTTGGGCTGAGAAACAAACTTCAAGCAATGCAAGAAGCACACAGCCCTACAGGAAGGATCACACAACAACCAACATCACATTGAGGAGCCAAAAGCTGTCTGAGACCTCCAGATTCTAAGGCAATGACGTCCAAGTGAGCCAAGGGAGGAACATTATCACATCCTAACTGAGCAGCATTACTGTATCCTGACAGCAGTACAGACCCTCATTGTAAACAGCCACTTCTGCAATCTGATGTGTGTTAAAAAAAGGCATTAATTTAGCTAATAGTGTTGTTCGACAGCAGAAGAAACAGCTCCTAAGTACAGCACAAACTCCAGTGTCAACACTTCTGCTTACTGTGAATGAAGAATGAAGTCAAACACCTCACACTCTGTTCTTGTCAAACAAATCTGCATGCACAGTAACACAGTATGTTGCCATTTCTTTTTGCTCCCAATTGTTTTGTTATCAGAAGCTATTGCTTGGCTTTAATGCTATTCCTGATTAAGTCAATGGCAGTTTTGTTTTTAGCCATTTTGGAGCAACATAGATTCAACAATCCTTATGGGTCCCTTCCAACTCAAGATATTCCATGATTCCATGAACATTCTATCTGCTCTACGCTTGCACACTTCAGGAGGAGGCTACTACAACTCTTACAGGATATTGTGCCTCAAGTATTGCAACTGCTCTGCTTCTCAGTTTGTCAGCATTATATCTCCATTCAGGTTTAGTTCAGCTATGTTTCAGACACCTCATCCAAACACATAGGAATTTGATCACTGAAAAAACCTACAGAATTTAAAATTTGCAATAATTTCTTGCAAAAATGAATCCGTCCAGTTGGATGCAGAAACTTATAAAGTTTCAGTTAAGCTGGCAGTGAATCTAAACCACTATTAATGACATGCCGCATAGACAGAACACTGAAAATATGATGAGCCATTCCCTGGACAAGTTATGAAAACACTCACTCTGAAGGAAGGACCTATTAGTTAGCCAGCCAGCTATGAAAATAGATCCGCTGTAGCTGTTTTTTAAAACAGCTCCATAAAGACTTTGAGCACATCTGCTGTGTGTTAAGCTGGAAAAATTTGGCACCTGAAGAACTGTTACATACAATGTAACGACTGTCAGGCCATGTAATATATCCCATAGCAAGAACTCTCTGCGATACAAAGCAGGATAAATCAGACTCAAGAAGCAATATTAGACTCTGGACACAGCGCACAGAGTATAAATTCTAAATGCTGCCTGAAGGAGAGCGCAGGATAAGTAACTTGCTCAAGCAGTGATTTCTGCTGCAAAAGTTTGGCCTTGGAAACAAGCCGTTGTTCGCCCTGCTAACCTCTGCCAAAGGGTGAAGTGGTCTCCAGCCCCTGCTCCTACAGGTAAAGGCGCTGAACCTTTGCACCAGCAGGGTGGGTGGGGAGCTGGCCCCAGCACAAGGGGGACCAGCACACAGGGAGGTCCTCTGCTGTGTCAGGCAGGGAGCTGGCAGGGCCCCTCGAGGAGGGGATTCGGGAAGGAGATGTGATTCAGCTGCTAATGATTTCTTGAGTTTTGCCTAAAACAGAGCTTGTGGCAAAGCTGTACTTTAACACTTTGTCTGCTGACCACCTACAGCATGCCAGTTCATCACCTGATTCTCCTCAGGAGAGCCTTGTCCTGGGAGGACAGACTGTATCCTTCCACAGATCTGTAGGCAGGAAAGATCTGGCAGAAATGGCACATGTAGCCGGGGGTGAGCCTTTGGCAGCACCAGCCAGACAGGAGTGGTGGAAGAGTACCATGCTGCAAGAATGGATGTTTCCCAAGATGAGTGCCAAAAACTCCAGGTTTCCCTTCCTGATTTCTACACTGCAACTCATCACCAACAACAAGCTCTTGAATTCCAGCAACAAGGTCTTGAATTCCCAGATGTAAGCAGGAGAGAGAGAGAAGAAAGGGATAGGGGCTTACCAGAGCATGCTTTGGAACTAGCATGCTGTATGGGGGACAGAGCCTTGACCACAAAATGGCTAATAGCCCTTTAGCAGATTTTACAGAGGGAGTGGTATGGGAAAGTTTTCAAATGAGAAAATGATGCAACTTTTCCTGGGAGCTGGAAAATACCAAAATATATGTATACTGTGTATTGAGTATAATGACTGTTGGTTGTGACTCATCAGCCACATAAGCTTCTATTACCTAGAATCTTCCATGGAAGGGTGTAGAAAGAAACAAGGAAAGTAATCAACAAAGCCTTTTTTTCTGTATACTTTTTTTCTCATGTCATTTTGTTTTGGGTTCCGTGCACATAACCATACTAATCAACTGGAAATATCTGCAATAGAAATACTACAGCATTTAGGGCTACAGCTGGCAAAGAATGTGTCACCTTCCTACAGAATTTTATGTGATTTTATGTTTGTGCAATTTTCATAGGAAAAGTTACGGGGTGTTTTTTGGCACTAGTATATGTGCATGAGTGTGTGCACATATTCCTTAGTGGTTTTCTAGTAGAGGTTTGAGCATTGCTCAATATGCCTAATTAACCTAATTAAGATATGGGCATCTAAGAGCTTACACTCAGACTTCGCATTCACCATACAAGATTTTGGCTAAGGGGCATCCAACCAAGAAAGAAAATTCTACTTCAGTTGCAAATAGCAAAAAAATGAAATGTCAAGAATGAAATATTTGCAAAATGGTCCAGGGCTGACAATTATTCTCCTAAGAAACTTGGGAGAAATGTCAAATAATTAATATGCAAAGTGATTGCAATTTACACTTTCAGGAAAGAAAACCAACCAAGGTTCTAATTAAAATAATTTATCTAAGTGTAGTCAAGATGTTCACATGTGGGCCAGCAGACATCTACTGCAATTTCTAAAGACATTTTAGAGGATTACAGATAGGACAGGAAAGCACAGCTTTGTTTAGCTCTGTTTTCATTGTGTGCAAACTTTAATTTGCTTCTTTATTTTTTTTCTTAATTGCTTTTTTTGGGTAGTATGTTACTACCACATTCTGGGCCTTTTTGCTTTCCGTAAGTAGTAACACCCGCTTTTGAGAAACCCCTTGTCCCATCGCACATACATCCTACACTTCTGCATTTGAGGGCTCTTTTAGTTCTATTGGAAATGGTCTGCTCTGGGTGGTCCTCACTATGTACATGAATTTCCATCCAACGCTGTATAAGAAGCCAAAGAGGGAGTAGGCCTCACTAAAACATGCTTTCAGAAGCCAACTTTGCCAAGCAAGTCTGCTACAGGGTTTTGAACAAACTAGAACTCTGCTGACATCAACAATTTGATTCACTGACGTATTCCTATGTGTATTCCTGCAAGTCATAGATTGCTATCAGTGGATCTTACCCCAGTCAGGAGGAACACAGCCTGCCAGGCTGTTTTGCATACAAGAACTATCTCATGGGGCTGTGCTGCTCAGGCACCAGGAAGTAATGAGCAGCTCACGCAATGCCAAGTGGGTTGGAGCACACTGATAACACCAGCACCAGAACTCTTCACAGTGGGAAATTCTGGGGAAGCTGAGGTTCTCCGAAATAGTTTTCCTTCCCCCCTAGTGGTATTGTCAGCCTTTTCTGGCTCAGAATCAGTAGCTGGTTTTCATCCAGTTATTGATTCAATTGGGTCCTGGAGAATTCCTCAGGAATCCTAGTCATTTTTAAGTCTCTTGTGAAGGCAATGCAGAGTTGATGTACCACAATCCTACTACTGAGTAATGCCCTGACTTCAGTACCAGTGCTGAAAGGCCCCCACACCCCAGGTGCTGAATGTGATGGAGAAGGATGTCAAATGTGCCAGCAAGACAGTTCCCATCACAGGGCTGAGAAAGGGCTGACGCTGCCTGGGCGTTATCTTGCTGATCAGCCAGCTGTGAGAGCTGCAGGCTGCGTGGGATTTTGCTGGCGTGCAGATACGGGGAGTCTTTCGGAAAAGTCAGACAGTGCTCAGTCAACTCAGCAAGAAAATGCAGGAAGTTTTCAGGAGTGGGAAGCTTAATCAAAAATAGCAGAGTATTAAAAAATGGAAGTGTGGCTACATGGTAGTGCTGAGTACTGAACAGTAATCACTGAAAATATCTGTCTAAGCTCAAACTCACCCAAGACATGAAAATCTAGCCTGTTTTGTGCTCTGTGCAGAACTGAAGCACTCACTCCTCATGGTGTCCCAAGGATATGATGTAAGCATCTGTGTGTTCTCACCACATTGTCTGTCACCAGCACTCTTGCACTCTTTGTCACAGTACTGCTCTCCCTCAGCCAAAACAAGAGCAGCCACTGTCTCTGTCGCCTCTCCATCTCACCAGGAAAGTCACTGAGGTAGAAGCAACCTTGTCATTTACTTCTGTTGCCACCGTGGAAAATATTGATACAAGAGCTGTGGCCAAGTGAACCATCCCTCATTTCTGATTTCTTCTGAGCAGATAAGAACTACCTAGGGCCTCTGAGTATGTTTTACATCAAAGACTGATGAAGAGTCCTGACAGCCTTGATGTCAGTGCTGTAAATAAACCATTAATCACACTGCCATTGCAGGGAACAGTCTTTTCCCAGAGGGCATGAACCTTCTTCAGGTCACTAATATAAACCACATCTCCTCTAATCCAGTGGGGTATGGTAATGGCAGGGCTTTCAAGGTGGGCTGACTCCTTGTCAGGAGGATACTCTATTACTCCTATTTGAACGCACAGGTCATTGTTATGGTTCCCATGGATTACAAATGGTCAATTAGCAAGGAAGCAACTACGGTGAACTAAATAAAGTGTATCACAGTTGGAGTTATGGAAAGAAGCAGAAAGAGTGGCAATATCTGTGTCCTGTTAAAACTTTTTGCTTTGGAGTTGAATACTGCAAAAGAAATAGATGAATACAAGAAAAGCCATAGGTTCAACTATTTGACAAGCATTCAGAACAACATGCTTTGAGCAGACACTGCAGAGTCTAATGCTATCAATGCCAATAATTGTCAGTGAGGAATCTGATTTTAAAATCAACCCAGGTCACTGCCTTTCGCAGTAGTATTCCGAATACCATCACACACCATGGAAGGCTATTACTGACTATTCAGTGAGATCATTCGTGTAAATAACATACTCTCTATATAAACAAATATTGTACATATACAAAACTTACATTATGGACATTATATAGTGCACATACGTTATACAGGCATAAACACACACACATATGTATATCTAAGGGATTAGGGTGCTTTGGAAATAAAGCCAAAAACAAGGTTGGTCCAATCAGCATTCTGTGGCTGAACAATTTTGGCTATCACAGGTAAAAACTGCAAACAGAAATCTGGTCCCCTAATAGGGCTGTTCTTTGGATGGGAACCACCTCATTAAGCATAGACCTTTTCATAGACTCCCTCCATACCGCAGCCTGGCACAGAGATTGCTAACATAGCTTCCTGCTGTCAGAGGAAACCTCTTCTTTCCCTCTGGTTGGGGCTTTGGGTTTGTGTATTCAGGCCAGGCAGCAGAACTTTGAAGCTGGGTTCAGAAAGCCACCTTGGAGCAGAGAGCAGTGGTAGCTGGGGCTGAGGGACACACCTCCTCTGGGACAGAGCTCTACTGGATGCCCTCACCCAGGCTACTGCCATGTGTAGCTTCACCAGCACTGCTGGATTTAGGACATGCAGGTGAAGCATGGTGTCTCACAACCTGGCTTCTCCAAGTGCTTTAAAGTCAGCACCTGCTATCTCAAGCTGGCACTGATCAGGATTTGCACAAACCGGGCTACTGTCCAAGGAAACTACCTCACATGCCAGACCAAGTACCAGAAAAGCCCGAGCTCTCATTTGCTCCACAAATACACCATAGATATTACTAATGCCTCAGGCAACTATATCACAACTCTGTTGCACTGCTTTTATTTAAATCACAGTCAGTGCCAGGAATAAGGCTCTGAACTTTCCCGCTAAAACTTTGAGTGGCCCTCATTTGCCTTGTCAAAAAGCAAACAAGGTGCGTAGGGGTATGCATGTTTGCATAAGCTTGACGGTAAAAGCCTAACTCCCTTGCCTGATGCTTTAACTAGTACCAGAAGATGATGTTGTTGGCTTGGAAAGGAGTCTCATAAGAGAAGAATGAACAAAAGAAATGCTTTTCTGTGCCGAAGCGTAGATCAGCTGTGGAGTCCAAAATGCCTCCATTTGAAAATGTCTTCTGCAAACAAAGGGTTGCGCATTTCCGATCTGACCAGAGGATCTCTGCGACCATACATAGGTCAGGATTCAGCAGTCTAACAAGGAGATTCATGAGATAGGCCTCCCACAGGCATCCCTGGGGGGAGCAACGCTAGGTAAGCTGCCTTACACTTATGTCAACAGAAGCTCAGCTGTGTTTTCCTCAGCCTTATGCCATAGGCTGTATACTCAGTTTTTCAGTGCAAAGTTTATTTTAATTTTAAATCGGAAGCTTCTTTAAAACACTACAAATCTTTTCTATACGCTTTCAGCTCAGTCTTCAGAAACTGATCTCAGATTTTCAGACCTGAATCCCACTTCAGAAGTATATTTTTTAAGTCATAGATATTATTGTCATTCTTTCAAAGTAATAGTAAGATGAATGTTTAAAATACTGGATTCTGCCTCCTTAGTCTCCCAAGAAGCATTTGTTTTGAAGAGAATAGTCAATAAAATAGAGAAAATCAGTATTTAAAATGCATTGCTTCTGATCAAGAAGATTTAGATCTAAGATTATACTAAATAAAAATATGTGATTAAGATTCCTAGTACATAGATCTAAAGCTACTCCAGCCTGCGACAATCAAGGATTATCAGCTCTGTTGTCATCTGAAAGCTATCAGAGAGCTGGAAAAAGGCAATACTCATTGGGTCTTGAGTGGGCATAACTTAGTGCTTCTTCAGAGCCAGACAAGGGTTTATGAGGGTATTTCCAGAATTGCTAGTGAACAGTGCTGGTACAAACAAACTCAGAAATTGCATACATGAACCAAACGCAAATGCCCAAATCTACCATCACGTTTCATTCCAAGCTACCTCACCCTGTGCAAGTTTTCCATGCCATGTTTCTATCCACATAGGTACAGAACTCCCTGACTCTCTTGCCCATCCGTTCTCACTGTTGGGCTGGCATGCTCCAGAAACCATGATTATTGGGTCTGCTGCTCATCACACACCAGCTGACCTTGCCTGGTGCTTAAACCAATCTTCACAACACTCTTAGTTTACTCTCTGATGCAGAGTAGGATCTGCCTCCTTGAGGTACCTGAAATTTCAGGGGCTGTTTCAGACGACGAAGCCCCTGGTGGTCACCAGAAAGGCTCCACAGTCCCCTTCTAGTCTAGAGAATAGCAAATGCTTGTAAACAAGCCAATATTTGTCTAGCACTAACTTCATCTCTCTCCATCTGATGTGTATCTTACAGTGCACCAGAAAGGAATTTTTTTCTAAACAAGAGGAAAACTAAGTACAACCAGATAACTTCAATAGCCTTAAAACATAACAGGATGCTTTGTGCCGGATGCTGACCCCTCAGTTCATATCACCCTACAAAGAGGATATTGTACATGACATAGAAACAGACTTACCTTTCTCAAAACTGCCATTTGATGCCAACCTGCATTGTAGAAAAGGTGGAAACTGCTTCTCTTAAAGCATATGGGTAAAGTAAAAGCCCATGTACTAGTACACAGGACAGAAGCCTGGGTCTGTAAAACTTCTGACAAGCAAATGCAACACTTAATTACGCTTGGATTTTTTCTGATGTTTGCAAGTGAGACACAGATATTTAATGTTGGGAATTGAAACCTGTTACAGAATTATTGTAGCCTTTTTTGTTGTTGTTATTTGGTATTACAGAGTGTTATCAGTAGGCAACAATTACTCCCTTAAAACATAAGTCCTGTTAGCTGAAAGAAAGACAGTCTCCTAACAACACTCCCCTTATTTTTCCTACAGTCTACATTTTCTGTTCAGGAATGAACATATTTAAAATTAATCAGGCCACTTTTTGCATCTATTTCTGTAAGTGCTGTTGGCCATCACTTTGCCGTAACACATCATCAGGGAAGTGGCCAGCAGGAACAAGACTTCTGCAGACAGACAAGAAGAGCAACTTTTGTTAAATGCAAACTGTCAGCTTTTGTACTTGAGATAAATGCTTCAATTTAAGGAGGTCAGAGACAGGCAGAGGTGTCAGCAGACTGATTGGAAGGTCTCTGGGACTTTTCAAGAGATTTATAAGTTTGCGTTTCTTTAACTGTTTTTTAAACATTTTGGTTTCTTTAAGGCTCTCAAACCGCAGTTGACATATCTTCTAATATTGCTGTGTGCTGACTATAAAAGTTTAATAAAAACACTGGAAATTTTCACCGTTCTCAGAGATTTTGCAGGAAACCTCAATAATCTTATACGCAATGTGGCCTATGAGTTGCTTTTGATATGCAGTCTACATACGCATCATCAAAACACAGCACCAAATGCTGCAACACAGACCTGGGGTTTCGAGTCACCCAGCTGTGTGTAATGAAATTATCATTATATCTTTGCTTCAACAGAAGAGTGGGATCAGGGGAGAGGCTGGAGGCTGCAGTTCATTCTTAAAAAGAGACGTGGAGAGCAGCTCATTGCGTTGACATCTTATGGAAACCACATGTAAGCAGAAGGCAGTAGGACCTACCTGCTAGAATATCCTGCCCCATGCAATATCCTATTCTTTGCTGTTTGAATTCATTTGGAAACACATTTTCAACTTTTCCATTTTCACTAGTCAGTGTAAAAAGGCAATTATGGGTGATGTTACAATAGCTTCCTTGCTCTTACTTGCAATTGTTGCTTTTCTGTATGTCTTTTCCTGATGTTTTTACAGAAGATATTACTTTCTTGACCTTCACGTGGCTTAAGAAGAAGGTTAGAATTTTAGATTTTAATTTTAATTTTGTTTTTATGTGTTAAGAACAAAAATGAGACTATCAGCTCTCTGGAGGATGGCTACAGTATGAGCTGTAGGCCAGATGCAGGCCATAAAACTCCACATTTGAGACTCCTTGGAGGCAGCTGCAGTCACCTATCAAAGGAGACTACAGATCCCAGCATACACTGAAGCCAAGCCCCTGGCGTCATGGGATAATGCTCTGAACCAAATCCTCCTTGGGACACATCTTCATCAAACCCTTCTGCTTCTTCTACCATTTTGGTTATATATAGATTAACTTTTCGCCTCTGGGGCTTCTGGCCCAGGTGAAGACTTATTTGAAATACTGTTGTCTTGTGCACATGCAATAATTTTGGGAAAGAGAAGTTTTTTCTTCAAATAAATACTGCATAGATATGCACATGAATATAGATACTTAATACTACTTTTGCTTTTTGTGTTGCACAGACTGAAAATATGTTTTGTTACCGTGTAAATCCTATTTTCCATGGAAGAGAGAGACCTGCTGCAATATTTCTGGAGAATGTTTAGCAGTCCAAAAGTTCGTGTATATCATCAATTGCACAACATGCACTAAAAGAACAATAATCTGGGTATGCTTACCACTCTGACCCAGTTTGGTACGCACCCCCTTACTGATTTCAAACAGCACAGAGATGCAGAAATGCATCAACACCCCTAAACAGAGGCAGGCACCGTGTCTCACAGATGCTCAGGAACAAGATGAGCAGCGTGACAGTGCCACACTGAGCCTTGTTCTGTGAGGGGTAGGTTTCTGAGAAACTAAGAAAAAAAAGTAGCAGGAGATGTAAAGAAAAGCACAAAGATGTTGAAGTCACTCAAAGCCACAAAATGCATTGGTAGGACCAGTTTTTGTGTCAGGCACTTGGTCAAGTTTGGGCTGTTTTATCCCACATGCACCTGCAGTTGACCATGCTTTGGAAATGGAAAGGACTGTAGCGAAGACATCCATGTCCACTATCATCCTTGTACAACTGTCCAATCCCGCAATACTTTGCGTTTTTCTTACCAACTTAGACTGAGAGTAACTCCATGGTGTCAAGGTACAATGTTAACCTATAATGGATTCAATCTTATCATAGTTCTAGAAAACTACAATGACAACAAGACACACTGAAAATGTATTTTTCATTCAGGATACTTTTGTACACATTATAGGCATGTAAGATAAGTGATTTCATAGTTATGACTCACATTATAGATTGAGGAAGTGAAACCATCTTGACTCTCAGCTTTTTTTTCAGAGATCAGTGGGATTAAATGACATCTGAAAATGTTCCATAGGCAATTTCAAAGCACCATGTTATATAGAAGCATGAGTGAATGGATTTGGGGATTCTAACCCATTTAGCAATTTTTCTTGATAGTCTTCCCAGTTATTATCATTATGAAGGAAAACAATTTCTTTTTTCAGTTAGATGCTAAGATAACTCAGTTAAGATGTTAAGAAAGGCTCTGTGCTGAAAACTCTTCAGACTTTAGACAGATGACAATAAATGGATTTCCTACATACTTCAGAAAAGACTTAAATGCAAGAATTAGCTAATTTTCTTTAGATGGATCTGACTACACTTGTTCTTTTTAGAAGAAAATTTATCGATGGGATTTCTTCTGGCATCATTTTATTTGTTTGTACTGGCACAATATGTTCAGCACTGAGTCCACTGGCATGTCCAAGTAATCTGTTAACCTCCCCCACTGTCTCAGATGTTTAGAGTTCCCTTCCCTATAGTGAGTGAAAAATGGAAAGCACAGCCATGGCATGACCTGGACTGACCTAACACTTGATTGCCTCCATCCCTGCTCATGGATGAGAGATGGTGTTGACTTCTACAGTCTCCTGTACTGCTTGTAATTAATTTCCATTTGACCTGCAGTGTTTAATTTTGTTCACGGAGGAGCTTCCAGACCATCTTTGTTGTCTGTTTGTGAACGGATGGGATCAGTGCACCACATGTGGGGCCCAGGTCCACAGGGGGTCACAGGCAGCTGTCGCCTACTGAGGGACCACCACGGTCCCTTTCAGAGGCAGAAACAGAGCTTTCAAACTCCAGCTCTAGGCAGCACCATAAAATCTGAGAGGTTTTCCAGAAACTCTTAGCTTCATTTTGAATAAACATTTAGTGCTGGATAGGATGGAGAAAAAAAAAAAAAAAAAAAAAAACCCTCCAAAAAGAAAACCCACTTTCTTTAAATTCCTTAAAAATAACAATTTTGCCTTCCTTTTGACAAGCTTTTTTGCACATGCAAACACTTTCATTTTCATAAAGCAGTCTAGTAAGGCTTCACACTGCTGATGTGTCTGTTGCTCTGCTCTGGCCTCTGCATGCATCTTTAAATAATGATGCAAATACAGTAATCACAACATATGTAATCACACCATAAATAGGTCCCCTAGGAATCCTATGCCTTAGCAAGTGTAACAGCATGCTCTTTGCTTCTCAGGAGTCTGTTCTACCAACTGCATTATTCTCCCTCATGCATACTTGAAGGACATTCATGTGATCAATGTAAATATTATAAAGGGGAATTATTTCAATCCTCAGACAAAGAAATGCTCGCTCCTCCCAAAGACATGATGATTTCAGTAACTCAAAGCCAACCATCTATACCCCATTTCAGAATTCACCTTTTTACTTAACTAAATGCAAACATGACCATCTCTTATTTTGCTTAATTCTGCTAAGAGAAGAGCTGCTTCTGTTTCCAAACAAGCACTTCAGAGCCGGTCACATCCTGAGGGAAGATGCAGTTGTGGACGTCTGGAACGCCCCCGCTATTTACAGAAAGGTGCTTCCTGTTAGCATGCTGTCCTCTGCTCCCCAGCTTGGTCTTTTGTTTGGTGCATGTGGCTAATTTGCTCTATAAACAGGAAGCACACTTGAAAAATCATCTAAATAAACTCTGGTATATATAATTCTCTGGTAGGTTAATGAGGAATGAGCTGGCTGCAAGATGAACATGACTGTGTGTAAGACAATAGATCTTATGGAAGCAGAAGACTGTCTGTATGGGGGGACCTACACGGTGACCAACAGCAGACTAGCGGCAGAACGCTGAACAAAAGGAAAACCAGACTTGTCTGTTACATATGTTTTCTCACAAGTTAAGTCCCCATGTGGCTTCAGGAGAAGGCAAAGGAGTTACAAAGAAGGGATTATCTGGAAATACATTTGCAATTAAGTGTTCTGCCACCCTTGCTCTCTTTTCAGCAGCTTTACATTTCCTTCTGTTGACATTATACCCCCAAGATACTCAAAGCAGGTGGTGTGGCCAGGAATGGAGCGTCTCATAAGCAAATGCTAAAGAGCTTCTAATTCAAGATGGACACTAAAACTGCTGAAAATTTTGTAACGAATTGTCAATTTTTTGTCTCCCTTCCAAAAACTCCCAGAGACTCTAGCTCTTGGTGTTAGGATCTCCTTTCTAACACAGATATTGTTTAAATACGCAATGTTATTTTACTTTAGTTCTCAAATGAGTCTTTATTTCATCCAGATGTTACTGCTTATATCCCTGTCTTCGTTTAGAGCAACACTTTGTAGAATACCTAATCTTTAAGTCACTTTTACTTTAATTCACCACTATATTTTTAAACGACTGTGTTTGACATAAACCACTAGCTGGTTTCACAACTGCAGCGTCTCCACCTTTGGCAAACTGCTCACTTATTTATTCCATCCTTTTTTAATGGAATTGCTGGAACCACTTAAAATCCATTAATATACTACAAATTTCAGGCACAAATCATATTTGTGTGAACTAGTGCAGTTGGAAATACTGAATAACTTCTACTTCATAAGAAAATCAAGTCCATTGTAAACGTGTAATTGCGATCCTTAAACAGCTTAAAGGTTTTCTGCAAATACTATGAGTGTTTTGCAATATTCATCCACTTTAAAATTCTCTTTTTTTGTGAGTTTTACTTTCTAATGGACATAAGCTTATGTGTCCAGTTTGTTGTCACTAGCTGTTAATTATAAATCTGCGTGTATACTATACATCAAGTGTTTATAATGCAGTTTGTGATTATACATGCCTATGTATCATTCCTACCCATACAGCATAACAAAATACTGCCTGGAGACTAGATCATTTGCTTGCTTGATTTGTAGGCCAATGTGCTGGAGAAACACAGACTTTCTTGGCTTCAGCTTTAAACAAAGAAAAAATGAAATAGCGTCACCTCAGAGCCGTTGCTCAAAGTTCAGCTGTTTAAAAAGAAACTGACTCAAAGCAAACTCAACATTTTTGGTTAGTGTCTGCAAATGCGGTCTTTTGAAAAGTGAAATAATTTAAGGATATAGGTCTCAATTAAGACAAAAATCGTCAGGAAATCTTTGTCTGAAATGCTTTGGGAGTTGATGCTATATTTATGAAAACTGTAAAATAAACATGACAAAAGGACAAAAGTATCAAAGCTAAAGACAAGCACTGAAAAGAGAAACTAATCAGCTGGAAATCCTTCTTGTACACCAAAGTAATAGCTAGGTCTACAGCCATGGTGTGTAAGGGACAACTCCTCCCTGGTTGCTAAATGAGCCAACTCACTGCCCACCGGGGCACTGCAGCAGGCTCTTAACATCTCCTAAAACTTCAGCTACAATTATTTCAGAAGCCACAGTCATTTCAGAAGGGTTGTGCTGGAGCTTCTCCAAAATAGCTGAGATGGGATTTCACACTGATATGCTCAATTCTCTCTGTTTCATTGGTTGCTTTGGGGAGGTGAAGGAAAAATTGGTATGATCTGCCTCAGTCATTTTCAAACTCTGCATCCCTGAGAATTCCCACTCCATCTTAATGTCCTTAACACAGGAGCACCTCTTCCCATTCACCTTTAAGTTATCAAACATACTGGCCAAAACTCAAATTATCAGCTGTAGAGCTCTCTCAAATATACACTTCGTCTTGCAAGCTGTTTCTTTCCTTCTTTCTCACATCCCATTTCTTGCACAGCATTTTCCCATTGCAAAAGTTTCACCCTATTTTATCTTCTCTCACTTTCCCTCCATTTGCTCCCTTTGCTTGTGCCTCTTCCCTAGGAGAAAATGACTTGCTGGGAAGCTGAACTTGTTCTGGAAAGAAGTCAATTGCTGCAGGTGTCCAAACTTGCCAGAGCTGATGCTTTCTTAAAAACCAGGGCAGGGGAGTAGTTTCAAATTTCAGCTTTTCTGCTGCTGCAGTGGAAACATGCAAGTGGTGTCTGCTTGCAATGCAGAAAAGATTCAGACAGTTTCTAGCATCTCATGCTGCCATTTGCTTTGTGTTAAGGCTCATTACTAGCATGGGACATTCAAACCAGCACAAGTGGAGAATAACATTGTGGTCTGCTCCCTCCAAGAGAAGCATAGAGAGGAGGGATGTAAGTTCTCCTTCAATGATGTGAGATCCTCCCCACTCTCTCCCCTTCCCCTCAGAGCCAGGCTCTCACATCCTAGGTCACACAAAGCCTCACAGCTCTCACTCTGCTTCAGCTAATTGTCCCTCACGATCTCTCTGCTGGTCTTTGAGACCCTTTCTCTCTGTGGAGACCAAGGGGACCAGAAAGAGCTAAATATCCAGAGCTGAGGGCTCCCTTAAGAAGGATGCAGTTTCCAGAGAGGAGTAAGATTACAAGCAGTTTTCAGGCAACACGGTGTTAGGTGTCTGCACTTGGCCTCTGTGGAATAGAAACCATAACTCCAGCTTTGTCCCAGCAGCTTTATATTGCCTTCTCTGGTGAGCCATCCTGATTTATGCTGATGTAAAAGAGATGTGTCAGGGCTGCAGTGCTTGTAGCTGGCGCAGCCAAGGAGAGAAAAGAAAGAAATCATTCAAAAAAAATCTCTTATCAAAACAAAGAGTAAGTCTGAGTAAGAGTGTTCAAAGAGACTGATTTACTGGCAGAGAGAGAAACAAGCATGCAGTGCAGGAAACATCTATTTCCATTGCTGCTCTGATAGACAAGACACAGTTTTGCTGATGTGAGCCTAGGATGCCACTGGATAAGTTTTGTTCCGTGTAACATTCAGCTCATCTGTCAGACAGTTATCAACGGAAAGCAAAAACAGCCAAAATTTTGGGCAGAAAGATGTGATCTGCCATAATAAGAAAACAATTACTTTTTTCTTCTGGCTTTTCCTAAAAATGTGATAGCTATGCTGCCTCCAAAAAAAGATAAATGGAACTCAAATCTGCACTAAGTTAGCAGAAACCACCTGCATTTAATTACAGCAAGATAAAGGAATGACTTGTCTTTGGGTCCAAATCTGCTGTCTTCAAGGTTCAGGTCTGTTCCAAACCACACAAAATAAAGGTTGCAGTACAAATGTCCTTCACAACAGGTAACAAGTAGCACATGTGCCTCATTCCCATTCCACACATCCATCATGATTTTATAGCTGCAGAACCGAGTACTTGTGAGCAGTTTGATGTCCTTTTGATTTAATTTTTTTAGTGAATTGGAGTGGGGGTAAACAATGGGACTAAATTACAAAGTTTCTCCCAGTAAGCAAAGTGTTAAGGCTCAGGATACCCATTTTCTTTCTGTGCAGCACCTTTTGTGCAGGAAACACAGTCCTCATCTTCCTTGGCCACCAGTGTCAGTGAGAGAGGCATTTGCTTGTTATTGACACAGCACATTAAATTTCAATAGGAGACCAGAAGACATATTTTCATTGCTACCAAACTGATCTTTGGAGACTCGCCCTTTCAGACAAATCTGCTATTGTAATGCACATTAGAGATGACAGAAAATACAGAGTGGTGTCAGAGTGCTAAAAATATAAAAGAAAGGGGGAAAAAAAAGGAAACTATTACTTAAAGTGGCAAAAAAAACCACTTGTTTTTCCTTATCTGCTGTACCTTGGCTTGCTGGTAGCTTCTCTCTGTGCACCCTGGGCCTGGCCAGAAGCACAACTCCCAACTAAAGCAAAGAGTATCACATTAATTGTTTGCTATCTCCTAATGGCCTCTGGGCAGTGACTTCATCAGGACTCTGCAATACAGTTAGTGGTTCGTGCAGACTAAATAACATTACACAGAACTTCCTCTGGTCTAAGGGCTGTTTTTCATGTAGAGGAGGGATCCAAGGCTTATCCCAGACTAGGTCCCTTTGATTAAACACAATGTAATTCTATTTTTCAGCTGTGCGCCAACAATAATCACCATATTTATCAGGTCAACCACATAGCTGTCAAATCTAGATGCTGCGTTTACTTTTCAAAAGCCATCATCAGCTGGATTTGTTCACCTTATTGCAGTGAAGCAACAGCTCACAGCCGTATTATGGGCTTCTTGTGCTTCTGTTTTGTCTAATTTGAGCATTTTTTGCTAAGTTAAAGTCTAACCTGATGGACATTTGACAAACCAGAAAACCATTTTAGTCTTTCTCTGGTGCCTAATCTCTGAAATGTAAGCATTTGTGAACAGGCATGTACTCTGAGTGAGCTGCTCTGTTTCTGCTATAGCACAGAGGAAAAGCAATGCAAGACTCTGTCTCCCAGATAGCACTGTGAGAGCAGAGCCAGAGCAGACAAAACTCTGATGGAGGAATCCCAGCACTACCAAATCACTTAAGTACTTAAAGATACTGTTTTTATTCACATGGAGACCCTTTCCCATCCCTGGGTGCATCTCCATAGTCCAATGTAGATAGCTGCCAGGGATTTTTCTTGGGGGTCAGAGCACCCTACTCTGAAGAGCCCTGCTGCCAAGAAGAGCTTCTTTTGTTGTTGCTGAACTGTTGTTTAACAGTCTCATACTAATCTGTCTGCAAGTCTGGAGCTGGCTTGCACCCAGCCATGTAGCCATAGGCTTTGTTCCTTTAAACCCTCCCAAGCTCTTTGCTCCCTGTTTCTCATTATCTGTCCCTTTGCTCCTACACCTCTTTCACTGCAATTTCCTGGCTGACCCAGCAATAAACATCAACAAGGTCATGGTGTGGCAGCACTCCAGGCTGCCTGGCCCACTTAGATATTGTGACCATGGCAAGAGGAGGTGGCCCAGAATCTTCTCTGCTCCTTCTTAGGACACAAGCTGGAGCCACCTCCCATAGGAGTCACAGCTGTCCCTCAAAAGGGTAGGGAAGGGCAGCAGCAGTGGGTTTGATGGGGCAGTTTTGGACAGACTGAAGGTCAGTGTGAGGAACTGGAGTAGGCTGTGGAGGGAGAATTCAAAACAAAGAGATGCACAGAAGTTTGCCAAGAAAATTATCTCGGCATCAGGCCCAAGTAGATGTGAAACACATTGATCTCCACGGCATGATGAATGCCTGCCATTTTGTCAGGAAATGCCAAATGCCTTGAGTTAATTATGTTGCCAACATTTTCCTGCTGGAAAGATAGCTTTGGATCATTTGACATAATGAAGCTTAGGCAAACAAACAAGAAGTGCATGATCTAAAGTCATCTCCGTTAATTTATCTCAGATAAAATTAATGGATGTTTTCCACCCTTCAGCCCCCCAGTTTACTTCCAAAGACTAGGGCCTATATTTCAAAGAATTTTTCTGTTATTCCTCTATGTAAAAGTTTCAAAGAACAAAAGAAAATGAGAATTCAACAGCAGTAGTAAATAGACACAAAGTAGCAATTTAAGATGCCTTAGAAAGCAGCACCGTATAAATATTCAAAATTGTTTCTATGGAAGCATTGCCAAAGTGGTACTGTATCATGCAGAGGCAAGTAAGTTATTATGATAATCCCAAACTGGCCTCTAGAAGGCAGAGAAGTTGGAGAAGTCATAAGGAAAATCAAGGAAAAAGGAAATTTCTAAGGATATAAACTTATACTGGAGATAAGTTTATAAAGATAAACTTATACAACTTATACAAAAGAGAAAAAGCGTGGGAGAAAACTAGCAGCAAAAGCCTAATGGTTCAATTGTCATTCAGAAAAAAAATGGGAAACCAAACATTGACCAGAAGTGATTGTTCTCTGGTTCCCTGAAAGGAAAGGATATCCAAATTATACACATTTCATGAAGGAGATATCACTAAGACCTTCAGACAAAATGCTTATATTTTCCTTAAGATCAGACCATCCAGTGAAAAAGGTCAGTGCTGACCCCAGTCTGGAACTGTCTCCTTTACTGATGACAGAGAGAAAATAACACTGCCAAAATCCTTAACTGTTATCAAGCAAAACACAGCTGAGCTGTGTGAAGCAATCAATAAAACTTCCAAGGAAGTAGAATTTTGGTAAGGGGATGAACTAATCCCAGATCCACTACAAGACATTTATCTCTCCCAAATTAAAGCTGATTTCTGATGTTAGTTTTTTCATCCTGGACGCAGTACCTGCCACAGAGCTACTGAGCAGAGTAGACATAAAGGATCACTCTCTGAGAATGATCTCTACCCAGATATAAAAAATTTAAACAGAACATAAATAAAGTCTTCTGCCTAGATGGTTATTAGGAGAACCAATTTTGGCTGCATCACTGATAGCTGTATTTTCACTTCTTTTTTCTTTTGTAAAACGTCTTTCAAAATCTGGCTCAGAATGAGCTTGTAATTTAAAAGAGACCACGTATATCTGTAGATGTACATGGAGCGTTTTATATTTAAAAGCAACTTGCACTGATCCATAAATTACAGCACAAGAGAGTTCTTCCTTGAAGCAGCATCCACAGCCGAGTAACTTTGTTAACTCCTAGGCAATGCTCACTTTCCAAGTAGGAGGAAAAGTGATACAGAATAAACTGTCAGTTGATAAATATTCAATTCTCTTATCCATCCCCCATCTCACAGAAGAATTTAAGGAACTGGTACCCAGACTGGCTCTCTCCCAGTGGATGTGCCAGGACTCCTACTGGTGTGAGCAAGGTCCACACCTGGACTTCTTGAGACGATGTCATTGTGTGCTCAGGCTCCCAGCTGAGCATCTGGGTTCCCTTGTTTAGGTTCACTTGCACATTACAGCAGTGTATTGCAATGTATCATAGACACAGTCTGGAGAGTGACAGCACATCTGCTTGATTTTCCCACTGGAGGAATCACAGTTGTGAGACTTTAGGTCACAAGAGGAGGAAACTGGAACGACCTCTGGCTGTGCCAGGAGCTATACTGAAAATTACCTCTTGTAACAGGAACGCTGCCTTTTCCCAGAAAAGCTAACCTGAGGTACACCTGTAAAAGAGTGTTTTAGCACACAGACTGGCATTTGGGCAAAGCCCAGCTTCACTCAGGAGACTTTCTGTTCTATCAAAGCAGTAGGTCGGCGTTTCAAAACCTACTATTGTATAACCAACTGCATATGCTTGAACATGCCCAGCTAATTTATTCATCTGTATTCATTCTGCCAACATTCTGCAGAGATGGCACCAAGGAGGAAACCACCAGGTACAGGCCTGCGCTGCCGCCTGACTTGCAAAAGCTGTCAGCTGCTTGTGCAGGTCAAGACCACGCAGAGATGTGGCCACAGCACAAACTTCATTCTAATATCTGACATGGGCACCGATATTCATTAATTAATGTCTCTGCTCAGAAAAAAAATGTTGCAGCAGATAGATACATTTACTTCCAGACTGTATCCTAGAACTAAGCATCAGAGTGAAGAAAGGGAAGAGCCCAGAGTCAGAGACTATGCTCACTTTGTGAAATAAAGCTGTCCTTAATCATCAGATAGTGAACAGTTGTTTGTCAAGTCAGGGAAGAAACAGTGAGTAGTGACTTGTAAGAGCATTGTTTGGTGTTAAAATTCAGTGTAATCAAAGCTGATTTCTGGAGTTCAGAGCATTCTTGGTGGATAATTGCATCCACTCACCCATTCAGGCCTCATTTTGCTATTAGATTTTTTACTTCTACTTTGGAAAAAGAAAGCCAAGATTTTTCAGCAACTGATGGCTGACAAGATGCATTAATTACAGGAGTTAGTCTCTCAGTGCCAAAGGCCAAAAAGAGTGGGTAAAATACTCCAGAAGTATAAAATACTATTCCCTGCAGCCAGTCACTGCCCTTTCATTGTACATCTCACAGATCCTCTAACCTTTGACATGTATAACTTTCACAAAAAATAGGAATAATTGCTTATTCAATCCCTCTGAGAAGAAAGTGTTTGGAGACAATTCTTCCTGAGACCTTCCTGCAAAATATCTTTCTGATTACTTTTCCTTTGATATTCCTATATTACTGCAAATGCAACAGCCTGTCAATTTCAATTACTGCGGGAGAGAACGATCAGCAGTAGGTCACTGTTCCCAGATGTTTAAACATGTCAGCTTGCATTATTCTACTTTAATATCACCCCTTTTCCAACTGATATTTGCATCCTATCACAGGCTGGCCAGCTTCTTTTGGAGTGAAATTGCTAGTTATTGAGTAGGACTGATTTACAGTCAGAAATGAGAATGCATACTTGAAAGTAGTAAGGTGACTGGTAAAAGCTATGGTTTGGGTTAAAATGTAATTGAATGTCTCAGTTGCACTTAGACTTGTTGTCTCTTGTTTCCCAAAACCTTGATCTCCCTTGTCCCTCCCTGCTCTTCTACGGTTTCTCAGTTCTGTGCCAAAACCTGACATTGCATCGCTGTGCTGTTACAGACTGGTACAGAAATCAGCAGAACTTTGGCCCTTGATCTGGGGCAAGTTTTCAGAAAGACTGCTCTTTCAGGAAGCATGAGCCTGTGTGGGGGGACCTCTTACTGCAGTAGTCATGTTGTAGGGACACTAGGAGTCACAACAAGAAAACTCCCACCATCTACCCCCATCCCTAAGCTCCCAGCTCCTTGCCAGGTTCCCAGCTGGGGTCAGATGGGGAGAGGGACTGAGGTCCAGGGTCAGGCTGCAGGGCCAGCGGGAGGCATTTGCTGGGGCCTGAGGGGAGAGGAGATGGCAGTGTAATGAGCTCAGAGGATTGCAGCAGAAAAATGCACGGAGGGCACAAAGATGAATGAGCATCAGCTCTCAAAGGACAGGGGAGTTATCCTTCTTCCGCAGAAGCCAGAACCCATTTCTCTATCAAGCTACACAAACATAACTTAGAAGTAAAGTAAAACTACATTTACCCAGTACAAATAAATCCAATTAAGTAACAAAGTAGCAGTGAATTCTCCAAACAGAGCAGCTCTATTAAAATCACGAGGAATTCATTTATCTCTCCTATGTGCCATCACATGGGAAAGGCTCCCCCTGACTGTCTTCCAAAATATTCCACGATGGAAAAAGCACAAATCTACTGGATCTTGTTTTATGTGAGGCAAGGGTGCAACAAAGCTGTTCTTCCTTGCTGGTCAGCTTTGATGATAAGCTGCTGCTTTCCAAACCTGAGACTGCAAAACTAGTAGAAAGAGGTTCTGACACAGGAAAACAAAAAAACCTTCAGAGACCTTCTGCAGGAGCAGAAGTAGAAGGCTGGAATGGTTAATAGCTATTTCTAATTAAAAGTGTGCCAGGAAGGGTAGACAGGAAAGTTCTTTGGATTACAGCGAGGTTTCAGCTGATAACACAGTTAGCAAAAGACTATTCCGCAGGGATGCTCAGATGGGCTCAAGTTGGGCTCCACTCACATCTAAGTCAACATAGCACAGAGAAAGCAAGCCCTCAGGCTGAGGCCGTTCCAGGCCACTGCACTCACTGCAGGGAAGCTTCTTGCAGTGGCATATTGCAATGTGTCATCCCTTTGTTTTGCCACTGTCAGATCATCCCGTGCTCCACAGTTGCATTGCTTGAAAATCTCCCTACAGCACTGTCTGCCAAAGGAAAGGCCAAAGGTGGGCACAGCAGTCAGAATGCAGGGGGGACAGGGAAGGAGCCTGGGAACTGGTGGGAGAGGTCCTGCCATCACAAACTAGAGAGAGCAAAGGAAGGGCGCACTTGCTACACGCTGTCCCTAAGTGGGACCTTACAGCTTTCCTTGCTGTGTAACAAACCATGGGCACAAATTTTGACAGGGAATACCAGAAGGAAATGGCAGGCCCTCTTGAATGGAGAAAGCATCAGGATGCCGGGATTTAATGCATTCTATTATTACATTAAAAGAGCAAATGGCTCATGACTACAATGGAGCGCTGGTCCTTGTCTCAACTCTGCATCATTCAGTGCACCAGCATGGAACTAAGACAACGCTGTTGTGGAAATGCATGCAGGAAATGGAACAGCTCTCAGACTGAAGGAGAAAATGGCCCATTTTTAACAGGATGCAGAAAACCATGACAAATCATTAAGTGTGGTTTTATGGGCTTGTGGTCTTTATTGTGCCATCTTTTCTAAGCTCCTGTCTTCAGATGTTGGCAGCAGGTGACAAAGTTTGTTAGGCAGTTATAAAGAGACAATTGCATGGCTACCACGTCACAGTGTAAAATGGGTATCTTGCTCCACTTGCAAAATAAGGCAGAAACATGGAGACCTGGGAGCAGAAAGCTCCAGGGAGGAAGAGACAACATAGAAAATAAGAAATGTCAGTGACTCGGCAGAGGACACCAACAATTCAGAGTGTTTTTCTTTGCAAGCAGTGAAATGAGGGATAGGAGTGATGACAAACAGAGATAAGAGGAACCTATTCACATTCCTTGTAAAGCATATGGCCCTGTAAATGAGAGTTCACTGCCTGATAGCATCCATTATTGTACATTCTGGACGGAGTGGGACTTTTCATCAGATGCTGTCAAATCTGCCTTACCCACCCTGTGTTTTATTATACAGATTACAGCCTTCCAAGTTGTAAGCTGCCTTTTTTTGGGTTTCAAAACAAAAACACAACAAAATGTGATTGTCTGAGCTGTTCTCAAGCTGACCTATCACCGGCACAATCCCCTGATAGCTTCAGTCAGAGCACTCTGCCATTTGTTTGTTTCTGAAATCCTCCTCAAATTACTTGAGACCAAATGAATACGGAAAAATGGAAAAGCATCAAGTTGGAAAACAACATCAAAACACTTTGAAACCTGTGCAACGCTGTTGGAATGCTCCTGTGCCATTAGATGTGCGTCACACACTGCAAAGTCTGTCAGGCATTGGGGCTCTCATATAGAGCCCCTTTCCCACACTTTTCCATCTGTTGACACTAAGTTCAAAGCCAGGCTGGGAAACCTGTTTTGTCAGATGGCTGCTAGCTGTTTAGAGAGGTTATTGGTAACCGGTGTGTTCACCCCACGCACAGCAACACCTCTGCAAAGAGACACAGCCTCCTGTTCCTTATTTACATAGTGGCTCACAGAGTTTGAAAGGAAAAGAAGAAAGTGTGAGCATAGGACACAGTGCCACCAAAACCAGCCTGTGCCACCGCAATCATTCTGTGCCACAGAGGCTGAGTGGTAAGCCTGACTGATTTGGGTCTCTGCATGAAGATCAGCTGAACAGAAAATCAGAATTAAAAAAAGATAAACATTTTAAACATATTTTTTTTACAACAAGCATAGCAAGTTCCTACTGCTTTCATTGCAAGGCTGACACTTTTTGCTGTCTAAGAAGGTTCTGCATTTTACCACCTCCGCACACTCTGTGTTTGCTGAAGTAGTCTTTTTTTTTTCCTCATGCACATGCAGTTTCCCAAGTCACACTCCTCTGTCTCATCAATAAAAGTGCCTGCATAACACTTAAACCAAGGTAACAGAACTCATCATTTCAGCTGAAAATGCTGCAGAAGCACCATACTAAACATCTGTGCTTGTAAGATGAAAAGGCTGAATATATAATACACAGAAAAAATCTGTCGTACATGGCCTTATTGAAATAGCAAGAAACCTGAAAAGTCTTTTCAAAGGGGTTAATGAAATTAGGGATTTTTTCAAGGAGCAATCAGATTTTCACTTAAGTGAGTTGTTTCTTTAAGAAAAGCGAGAAACCAAGCTGGGTGGAAGATCTGTTTTCTTTCTTTAATTAATCCCGTCTCAGACTTTGAAGACCTTTCTGCCCACTGTTTTAAAGAAACATCATTTATCTTGAGTACTGGGGATGCATTTACTGGTGCTCACAGTCATTCAGCACAAAGTCAGTATCCCCACCCTTGATAAGGCCGGCAGATTTCAGGCCGAGCTGTGGCTGTTAAATGTCTTCACAAGCATCAGCCTGCCCTTGGCTGAAGAGACACTGGGGGAAATCTATAGGAGGTAGTACTGTGGGAGTTTAAGGAAAAATCAGGGATGGATCTGCGTGCTGCTCGGTTTCTGACTCGCTGTGGGTCAGAAGCCACAAGCTGTCACACGGCTGCAATTGCTTTGTCGTGTCAGATGAACTGCCAACGAAAAGCACCCGGCTGCTCCCAAGGCACAAGAGTCCTCTCTGCAGATCTTTCAAATACAAGTTCTGAGAAAATCATCTACTTATTTTCAGTAGGAAAAAGAAAAGGCGTTTAAGTGAAGTTATAAAGCTGGTGATGCAGTTAATCAGGACATTAAATCTAGGGGGTAAATGTGCTTTATAAGAGAAAACATATTCCAAACACAGTGAACTTTTACAGTTTGGAAGTAGCATGCTATCATGACTGTCCTCTCAGTACAGCCATTTTCCTATTAAATACAGGCTTCTGATAGGAAAACTGAGCGCACGAGTGTAATAACTTGACTTTATAAGGTATGACAAGAATTAAGCAGAGCCTTAACACTGGGCAAGCCACTCTTGTAACAGTTTGCACATGATGGCATATTTCAGATTGTTAGAGGTATTTTGAAAACATGATTTCTTTTCATGAATGATTTCTTTCTAGCTTTACACAATATGTAACCACTAGAAACGGACAGGACTTCATAGCTGCTGCAAACAGATCTTTCCCTTGGACTTACTTCTTAACTAGATTCAATTCAATCCAGTTCTCAAAGTGAGGAAATCCAATTGTGAAAGGTGAGGAGATATTTCTTTTCATATTTACTCAGTGTAATTCAGTTTTACTTGTAATCAAAGTTGATGAGAAAAATATCATCACAACCACATTTTGTTCACTTTTTTTTTTTTTAATTGACATTGTGGAAGAATATCTCCCCCTCTGCGTTTTTACAACTTATTTCATAAGTAGTATTTTAGTACTTTATCAAAAACAGTTGGAATTTTTTTTCAGCTAGGCGTTGCATGCCAATGTCTGCTGCTCATCTTTTTCCAAACATTTGAATTAAACTGACATAAAGCAGAATACTCCAGATAAACCCCCGATTCAATGTAATTTAATGCCAGTTTCACCCTGGTTTTAACCTGATCCTTTTATGCTTTCAGAAAATGGCCAGAACATGGAATGGACAAGAGAGGGAGCTCTTTTGCTGCTTCTTCTCTGCAGAAGCGTGGTTGGTTTCCTTAAAACTCAGCTCTGTTTCCAGGATTTCATAACACAGGAAACAGAAGTTATGTGTTCTGCAGAAGATTAGATATTGAGCAATATTCTTAAAAAAAAGAAAAAAAAAGAAAAAGAAAAAGAAAAATCACATAGCAAAAGCAAGCAAACAAGCCACCTTTGCCTTCCCTTCCAAACCAACCTTTGAGGTAGTCATTTCATTCTGACCTGGAGGGCTTTTTCCCCCCCTTTCTAAAGTGAAGACTGTCAAAAAGAAAAAAAAAAAAAAAAAAAGAAATATCATTTATAACGTCTTATTAACAACAACAACAAAAAAAAAAACAATACAGGGTTCTGCTCTTTCCTAATGCCCTGTGGGTTGTCCAACTAAAATACATCTGTTTCACTGTATTGTTATCTGACTCCATTCCCTGTGCTTTGCCTTGCCTGGGCAGCAAGTTTTTACACATACATAGATCAAACCAGAGCAACCTTGTTGCTTTACCCTACAAGTAGCATGCCAGCCACCCACTTGCCTGGGATTCTCCATATACAACCAGTGTTCCTGTGAGCATGGGTGTGCTCCCTTTCCAGGTGCTCAACCAGGACCAGGGCTCAGGCCCCAGCCTTGACAGCATCGCAGCAGGGTTGGAATGAGCTCAGGCTGTTCTCAACATAGCTACTGTGCCTGACTTTGGTGAGGAAACTTCCCCTGGCATGGGTCTGCTACTGGCTGGCTGTGGGAAGGCACAGCACTGCCACTGCTACTCAAGAGAGGGCAGTTCAGCTCAGGAGCAATGATTTCCCATCTGGTGCCTCCTCAGTTCTAGGGAATATAAATTAAAAAAATTAATTAATTTAAAAAAAAAAAAAAAAAAAAAAAAAAACCAGGGCAGGTGAGTGAGCAGAAGCACACAAAGAGTACATGCTGGGTTTTACCAGTCTGGCCACACTGCTTGCTGGACATATCACCAGCAGCTGGCACAGCATCCAACAGCAAAGCCAGGGCCAGGGCCCGCTCCCTCCTGGCAACAGATTTTGGGTTGGGTTTGAGCAAAGAAAGAAGACGACTCCTGAAGAGATGGTGCAAGGTCTGAACCCATCAAAATACATTGGTGTGCGACTGACAGTCAATGCATCCAGCAGGTCAGTCAGGCATGAACTTAAGGCTGGATTTTAAGCTTAGACATGTTTGCTTAGCAGAGACAGATGACAATCCCAATTTCCAAGGGAGGACATGAGTTTTAAAAACATTGTTTGGATCTCAGGCAAACTGCAGCAATTGCCTCATCCAGTCAATGCCTACTTCAACTCTCTCCTTCAAAACATCTCCACCCAGTGATGGCTGCTGTCCCAGCAAGAGCTTTACCTCAGCACAACTTGAAGATCCAGGCTGCAAGCTGTATTCCTGTTTTGTTTCATTTGTTTTTTCTTTCTTCCCGAGGCATACCATTTGGTAAGCATGTGGCTAAAAAATAGCAGACACCTATTCCCTAGAAATAAAAAAAACTGAGAACTTGTAAACAAACCAGATCTTTGCTGGACTCCAACTTTAGCAACACTTCTTGTGCGGTGGAAGTGACCATAATCTATCCTATTTTTCTTCCTGTAACATAAAACAATACTCAAACCCCATAAATACTGACCTCTCTCCACTCTGACTGGAACTTGGCAGCTCCATTCCCAGCAGAGTGGAGACAGACCCAGGAGGTCCCAAAAGCAAGGCATAACTGCTTACACTTTCTGGACTGTGCTGTTCTGGGGCTGGGAGCGGCTGGGATGGGATTAGTGCTCCATGGCTGGTGCCCAGATAAACTTCTCTGGAGCATCCAGGAGGTCTGATTAGGAGGGATGGAACAATGGAGCAGTAGATCTGTTAGCGTTAAGCTATTGATAGATAAGAGCCTTTTGTATTGTAGTTCCTTAAGGGTGGTTCTTAGAGGAGAGAAGAGAATGAAGAACTAAAAATAAGGCACTAGATAAAGATGAATGTTTTAAGACAGCAAAGACATGAAACTGTTGCTTTCACACAGTCAAGATGCAGTGTCTATATGTGCCATCATCCAAGTTTCATGGTCCTGAGGCCTCAATCCCAGCATTTTAGGTAGGCAGCTTATGCAGACACACTTGTGAAATGTCTGTTCTATTTGGACATATCACTGTGTGGGAGCAACCAAAACACACTGCTCAAGAGGGAAGCCCCTCCCTCTGAGTAGGTTTGGGCAAAATACAAGAAGAAAAATTTGAAGGCAAGACCAAAATGTATGTTTGGGGAGGTGAACCCAAACCAAACAACTGGAGAACATGAGTACTGATATAAAGGATATATACCTCATCACAGCTATTCCCAAAGAGAGATTTTCCTGTTTCTACTTGAGGTCAGGATGCATACAAAAACAAACCGACATATGTAACAGATTAGAATAAATACAAAGGGAAGAGTGTGGACAGCTACCAAAAGCCAAGAAATGTAGGATGTCACAAGTGAGCGTACAGCCGGGTGGAGTGACAGCACAATTCCGAGCAAAGGTAGGTTTTCTGGGGCAGAGGATGGTGACCTTGGATCTCTTCTTCTTGTTGATGGATTTGGCACTATGTGAAATATGAGTGAAGTTCCTGCTTTAACAGAACTGTCCAGCTCAGCCCTGAAGTCTTGCAACATGTTTAGGAGGTGATAGAGAAAGCACTGATCATTTGTATGTCCAAAGCTCCACTGCAATCACAGAGCAAAGTTAAACTGAGCAGAGCTGAAGCCAGTAAAATACTTGAGTAATTGCAAATTTAGCCAAGTAGTCTTGACTTTCTGTTGTGAAGATTTAAATCACACAGCGTAAAATGATCCCATTCAGACACAGACACTTTACAGCACTGTCCTAGGGCAGAGGGCTGTAGGCATTTCATGCAGATCTGGGCAAAGACTCTAATCCTTAGCAGACTGTAATGAGCATTACACTCCTAAGGCTCTATTTGCAAACATAAATGGCAGAAGAAAGAGAACCTGGACGCTGTAAGAAGGAAAAGCTTCATCCCATCTCCTACGAGCTGCACTGCTCCCAGCTGGTACAGGACTTAGCGCTGGAGCCTGTTCGTTCTATATTTCCAATTATTTCCATTGACACTGGAACAGAAAAAGCCCAGCATCTTGTCATTTTCTATTTTGTGACTTGTTAAAGCTTGCTTAATTCTCATTTTTTTGCAAGATATCTCTGCTGCATAGATTTTTCTAATGCTGAACAACTTCATGTCACAGTCAGGGAGCTTAGAGAGAAAGGGCCTTTTCTTCACCCAGTCACCAACTTTGGTGAAATTTCATCAACATGGTTATCTCCAAGGCCTACGCATTTGTCATACATTGCTGAAATTGGAAGGGTCAAAACCCTAGAGAGTCAGAACAGTCCCATGAAACTGCAGCTCTGTGTCTGCCTAAAGGCAGAGTGTGGCAAATCTCCGAAAGAAACGTCTTATGAAAACTGCTTCTCCCATCCCTGTTTCTCTTTAAAATCAGTTACAACAAAGGCACTCACTATTGACCACAAGGTTTCTCATAATCAGGTTTCTGTCTCTGGAAGGCATCACTTTTCCACAGAGAGCTGGATGAAATCCAAGGCACAAATTATGAGATCCATATGAGGGAAGCAGATGTTTCTAGGCAATGTTTATGGGGAATAGCAAGTCTTTGGGGAGACATAGAATTACATTTTCTTTAAAGCAAACACTTAAACTGTGCAATAAATAGCCAAAATACAAAGCATAAGAGTTAGGAGATAGAGACAAAGGTGTATGTAACTTTGTTTAAAAAATTTTAGAAGAGCTTGCATAGATCATAAGCATTTTAGTGATTCAGTACGTTGGGTAAGCGGTGTGCTGTTCAGGGGCTCCCTCTGACATGTCAGGCTCCGATGGAAAGTGTAGTGTATTCAGCCACCCCGGAGTTACACAAGATTGTCCCAGGTTCTTTAAGTGAAGCTGACCTTACAGACCACACCATTTGTATCCCCACAATCACTGACCTTACACCCGTTATTCCAAGGCTGAAAGGAAAGAAACTTATGAGTAGAGCAACATGCTCATATTTTGGGGACAGCACCCACTTGGCGCAATCATGGTCTACCCTTTTCTACTTTCAAATAAGTGCCAGGTGGTACATCTTCTGAAGTCCACCATTTCTGACATGCTTTTTTTATTGCAGTGTAACGTCTGAAGCTAGGAACTGAGCTGAGGAAGGGAAACAGAAGTCCTCTAACAGTTGGTTTTGTAGTTCCCATTATTCTTCCCATTGTTTAGAATCAAACTGTAAAGAAGCCCTTTTTTTTTTTTGGCAGGGAAGAAATTAACCACATGGGAGCAACATTCAGCTCCTGAAACACACTAAGCAATTGCCATTTGAAGAGCAGATGGCTGGCATCCTTCTACACAATAGCCCACAGAAAGCCTTCCCTGTCATTTGGGAGGTCACTTTGGCTTAAGAAGACATTTCTGCCTTGAAGAACTTGTTCTTCTATGTAGATACTGGGCCTACACTTCATCATTCTCTACTTAAAAAGATCGTATGAAGCACTGGCAGAACTTACTAGAAGCAAAGACTTTAATACTCTATACTCAAGTCTTCATTTTCTGCACCGTTAACAGAATGCTACCGCACTGGCCTCACCTTCATCTTAAGCCATCTCAAAATAAATAGTTGTCATTGCATTCTTGGTTAGCTTTACAACTGATGGAGAGGAAATCGTTCAGAAATTATCAACTATATTATGCAGAATTACGTATACTTACTGCTCCACACACTAGAAAATATCTGTGTAATATGGATATTGGAGAGGGATCAAACTGTTAGGTGACTGCACAGGGTTCTGCTAGCCCAGGTAATATTACAAGTCCAAACATAGGGCTGGTTATGGTGGACATAGGCTGGCCATGTGCCCAAATAATTCAGCACCTCAACAGATTTTTCAGCCATGAGAGGGAGATATGAAAGATGTGATGCAGCAAGTCCAAACCACATACAGCTAGTGAGCCTGCAACCTGGATGAAATGCTTACAGCCGTGTAAGTGCTGGCTGTCTTAAAATACAAATGAAGGGATAGCAGATCTTCAAATCATTCTGTCTTTTAGCAACAACTTACTTGTTTTAGCAAATAGTTTGCTCCAAAATTGTTCACAGCTCTTGTAATACAATAACATAGATGCACTTAAGGTACTTTAGCTAATAGGCTCATTAACAGGCCGGTGTGGCAGGTATTGTGTTACATGTTACAAAAACCAAGACAGGCAAAATCTTCATAAGAAATTATTCCGAGTCCAAACTCGATCTATATACATTCAGAGACTAGGGAAATAAAAGTTCTTCACTGAATTAGCACTTTTTTCCTTCATAAGTCCAGCTCAGAAGTCTTACTGTCAGGTATCTGGAATGAAGTGAGATTCTCCTCAGCCAGGGCTTCTAGTATCGTTTCTTGCCAACTTTTAAAACAGATCTAATTTATGGTTTTCCTACTCAAGTCCAGAACAATTGCATCTATGCTGATTGAGATCTCAACAGTGAAATATTTAGACAGTTCTCTTCACAAGCACAATTTTACACTACTATTAAATCACACAATCATAGAATGTCTTAGGTTTGAAGGGACCTAAAAGCTCATCCAGTTTTGACCCCCTGCTGTGGGCCAGGTGGCCAGTAGATCAGGTTGCACAAGGCCCCATCCAACCTGTCTTGAGACTCAAGTGATGCAGATGGAAAATAAATGTTGTGATGGAGAGAGATGTGCAGTGTCAAAGGCTGGAAGCACCTTCAAAAGTTCACACGGATTCTGCTGATCTCTGAGACAAGCAGTTTCGAAGCAGAAATGTGTAAAATACTTAGCAGAAGCCCACTGTCACACCTGCACCTGCCACATCTCTATCTGCCTTTATAACACCAGGAAACAAGTAATCTTTTTCCTAACATCACTAAAATCACCTATTGCTCTTCTGTGTTCTTCTCTTCCTCACAGGTACGCACAGTCCTGCTGCATTTCACTGCTCTCCAGAATCCCATCAGTCTCCTTTTAAAATTATTCAGTTATTTAGCTTCATATTTCCAGACCTAGATTTTTCCCTGGACACCATACCAAGGGAGTGCTGTGAACCTTAATTTAGCCATCACACCTGCAAAAGCTGTCATATGAGGGCACTGAGTCTACTAAAACTTCTAGGCTAGGATTACATCTAATGCATGTATATTTTTTCTTTTCTATTCTTGCAAAAAGCAGCTACTGGGGAAGCTGCTATGTACTCACACTATCTCAGGAAACACTGCCTTCCCTAATAAGCATAGCTCTTCCCACTGAAGAGTAATGGTTGTGTAATTAACACTCCATTTGGTAAAATGATGGGTTTTGGAGAACTTTAATTTATTTCAAGCATGTTAAGGATTCTCTTTCACCTCAAAAGAAATTTTCTAATTTTTCAAAAGATGATTTTCTGAGCCTGTGGAGGTTCGATGAATAACATCAACAATAGATGGTATCTTTATCAGAGAGGTTAGAAAGGGGCCTGATACTCTTGAGCCAGTTTTTTAGATGGGCTCATTCTAAGTGGTAGCTTTGGAAACAGTACAAAAATATCAAATATTCCTCCCCTTCCTGGCTTCCCAGCTATGTATAGTGAGGCTTTTCACTAAGGCCCAACACCAAGAGCAAATGGGCAAGGCTTAGAAAACAAATTTACAAATGGAAGTTCAGTGAATAAATGAACTGCAGAGTCGGAAGAGCAGAAATGAGTATAAAGTGTGATGTCACTGCTGGAGTACTCATGTGGAATTGGAAGCTGCAGTGAGGGATGGAGGCAACAGGCAATCATTCAGAAGTGGGCAGCATCTTCTTCAACAGCAGAGTATTATTTTCACTGGCAGTAAATGCTATCTTTCAACAGGTGTTAGATTTTATGCACTCAGGGAAGCCAGAAGAGACACTAACAAATCCAATATGATGTAGGGGAAGGTATCTTGTAGACCATAGTCAAAGTTCAACCTGCACCACCTGGGAAGCTAAGAAATTGCAGCTCCTCTTCCTCTGTCTGCCTTTCATCAAAGATGGAACCCCATCTTAGTTAAGAACTGCAAAAAAGTCAGCAAGGAACCACATCTTCTTCATTGGATAACATACGTGAAGACTCAAACTACCAGAAAGAAGGACCATTAGTTTGGAAGCATCAGGGAGAGTTGATAGCCTATTGCTAAGAGTCACCTCGGGTTTTGTTCACTGTTCTCAGAGAAAAGGGATACCAATAGGCACCTGTAAACCTATTCCTACTCAAGGACATTTCGTTTGTCTTAATCCTATAGATTAATCCCACAGCTTTTTAGTTGTAGCTTTGCTGCTATTGTCACCCATGAGCCTTATAGACCAGTGTACATCAACTTCAAAGTTATCACTGTGATAACACTGACAAGAAAGAGCCCTCAAAAGTCACAAAAAATTGACTCTCATAGCAAATACATAAAATAAAAAAGGTTGGAAGAGAATTTTCTCCTGTATCCACTTAGAAGGATCTCAGCTGTTATTGGTAGCAGGGAGGTCCAAGAGATAGTAACAGTTTGGGTTATCAAAAGCACATAGAGGCATTCTCCTCTGCCACCTCATCACCATGAGTTGGCTTAGTCAAACCAGAGGTTTGCCTGAGCTCAAGAGTACATTAAGTCATCACCACTCAAGCACCAGGCATTTGTTGGCACACTGCTAATTATGAATGGTATTACCTGTAAAATATTTTGTTCCATGAGAAAAGCATAAATAACTATGTATTAAGAGATTTTTACAAATATTCAGGAAATTAGAAACACGTGGACAATAAAATACTTCTTTGTACACAGCATTTTTAATATGAGTGCCATCAATTTCTCAGACTTCACTGCTCAATGAAACTTCAGTACCAAGGAACTTGATTTTTAGACAGCGCTTTCTTGGAAAGAAAGCTAGCTAAAGTATTCAGTGCCACATCCAGATTTTCACCAATTTTGTTCACTCTACTTTTCTTTAGTCAGTTTATTCACTTTATAAACAGCCTAGGATAATTTCAGAAGAGCAATAAATCAAGCAGCAGACTTATACTAGAGCTCAATTCTGCATATCATGATTATCCTGTAACTTACGCTCCTCTTAAGGAAGATTTACTTAAAATAGAATTGATCTCAGAGCAACACAGAGCCTGAAATGCCATGCTAGTTCCAAACCCCACATTTACTGATCTCAGTGAGACCACAAGCATCCTTAAATCAGAATATCTTGCCTTCTGGATGCACCTTTTGTGAACAAAGCACAAACGTGCAGAAAGGTCTTAAAGTTCTGTATCTGGTACCTAGAGGACATAGCAAAGTAATGTGGCATGAACATCTGCCATTTTGTGAAGATCACATTCTGCACTTCCACAAAATAATTTCCTGTGTCAGTGTGTTTCAAATGATCTATAGCAATGCTTCTGGACTCTTACGACCAAAGAGGGAGTCCATGTTCTCTTCACAAATAGAGCCTAACCCAGCCCAGACAGGTCTTGATAGCAGGATTTCCAAACTGAGATTTGGCTACATTCCATACATTTGAAGGGAAAAAAAAATTTTGGATGCCATCAACCCAGGGATGTTTTGGAATGCGCTAATAATCCCCAGCAGAAAGCAGCCAGGTTTGGCTTGTAGTGACTAATGAAGCTGTCATACACCATTCCTTCCTGCTGTTTAATAATACTTTTGAAAGAGCTCTTTATGGAGATGAATAGCATAGTAGTACTACAGCTGAGGAACTGGCGTGCTGTCAAAGAAAACAGAGGCTAGTTTACTATGCATGGCACTGTATTTTTCATTATACTTCACAAAGCCTTGTTATAACTGAAAATGAATTCATCACTGGGGGATACATATTATTTAATAAATAGTTAAATACTGTTTTGAGACTTTATTCCAATAGCCAGATTTCATTATAGCAGCAAAATTATTTGTAGTTGATACAATCTCTACTGTTTCTCAGATCCTGAATTTCAGGGGATTATATCAGACTTACTAGCAAAACTAATTGTGGTGGAAATGCAATCCATTCTTTCCACTTTCTCCTCAGTGACACACATATGCACACATGCTCTATATAGCATACAGTTAATTGAGGGGCAGTTCAGCCAACCGAATGATGAAAGTAACAGAGACATGACAGATCCTGTGTTCAGATCCAGATCACAGCTTCTACACTGTTGGTGGGGTGATGTAATGTAGAACTGTACATGCTATTTTTGTATTCCTCAATGTTCTCATTGGTCATCTCAGGTAATCAAGGGGCACAGTAATACTGTATCTGTGCAGAATACTCATATCAAACATTACTTGCAGCTTGTAAAGACTTACTGGATGTTTTTCCCCACTCAGGTGGAAGTTCACTAGCCTCCTGCCTCAGCACTGTGCCCAGGCCTGTTTGCATGAGTTCACCTGCTAAGGAATTCTTGGGAACTTCAGCAGCAATATCAAGTAGAAGGGTTGCACCTCTGCTCCCTTACTCTCAAGCATCTCAGAAAATCTAATGCTCTCCATAGCCTTACAAGCATTCTTTACCACCTGTTCTCAGATGAAAAGCAGTGACACAAGACTGACATATCAGCTCTCCACACAGAGCTCCACCAGCATTAGCCAGAGCCCAAGACTGGGTTGCCATGCACGCACTGAATACAACTAAATCTCAGAAGCTTTAGTTAGGGATCATGGGCCTTATCTATGAAGGGATTTTTTTATTATTATTATTAAATACCCCAGCTGGTCTGCTTTGAAGTACTGCAGGGTTGTACAAAACATACCATAATGATTTTTAACATTTGCCAGCATCAGAATTGATATTATATAGATCTAGCTTGTCAAATCTCAGTTCAGTGATGTAAAGGAGGGAAAACACCTCCAAGCACCTTATACTGACATAACCCATGTAGTTCTGCATCTGGAGAGTTAACTGAGTGACCCATGGAGGCATTGCATCTTGAGTGAAGATTCAATCCCCAGTTTTCTTTATTCTGCTTTACCTTACTTTTACAGAAAGTTACGGGGCTGAAGGACCAGAAGTCAGAAGGCCCATCCTTCTCTCATGGCATCATCTTTTTTTGCTGCCATTTTTAAGCCACTATCAGCTAGCCTAGAAGTCCCACTGCCAGAAACCAGACAGCGCTGTGTTTCAGGAGTCACATGGACAGATAAATTTGGCCTTGTGATTTCATGATGCTTTTGATGCTAAAACCAGCTAATTGGAGAGGAATAACAGGAAAACTGAAATCTGAAATCGGGCAAATACTTCTGTGAAACACCTCCCAGCACCTTCACAAGTGTTATTTCTAGCTTACATCAACAGGCAAGTGGCAATTTAGAGTAACAACTATTTGAAAGTATTTGACAGTTTCTTTCTAGAAAACTCTAGGTGGACCAGAGCAGAACTGACCCCTTGAAAAGCCTTCAAAGTTTGTGCCTTTTCTCCCAGAGTCTGATACCTAGCAAGAAGATATCGTAAGGCCTGGGATAATGGACCCCTGGATCTGTTTGACAGAAAAGGTCACGTCTGCATGCTCCTGAGTATCTGCAAGAAAGTTTTTTAATTTGTTTTTAAAGTGATCTAGAATCAAAACATGGCATCATTCTGCAACTTCCTGCACATGTTGATGCATTTTGTTTTTGTTTACTGGCATTTGTGGATACAAACAGCATTGCTTTGTTTACTGTCAGAAGGCAAAATGCTTATGCAGTAGGGATTAATAGAGGTTTCATTTTTGATCAAGAGAGCATTTGAGTAGTTCTGCTGCATAATGAATATTCTCATAGGTGGAGAGTCCACAGAGAGGATCATGAAAAACTGAGACAAAACAGCAATGTCTAGTCAATGAATTCTGCATATTATCTATCAGCATCTCTGCAATATAGTACACTAATAACCCAGTTTATTTTATAATAAGGGTATATGCTAACATTTTACAGAGTGCAGACAGCACCTTAGTAAAAAAAAAAAAAAAAAAAAAAAAAAACCAACACTAGTTCGTGAGAGGTCTCCCATCACATTTGCACAGATAATCTCTCTACTCACAATCCTAGTACATCTTTTTGGCAACCAGAACGTCTTACATGGATAAGTAATATTTGGAAAGCATCTATCATTTTTCTATTTTTCTAATGCAGTTAAACAGCAGAGAACAGGCAGGCAAGTCAGCTCAAGAGAGGCCACCAGTGAGCGTTGCCCACCAGAACTTCAGGGTTGTTGATGCAGTGATCTCAGCACCCGCTAATTAAGTAAGGTGCTGCTGGATCAGGCATCCCCCAGAGGTTTTGTGGGCATTGCTGAACACAGCCATTTCCCCAGATAAGTATTCTTCCCTCTGCACAGTACCAAGCAACATGATGCAATGGTAGATGACACTGCTTTTGCAGATGCAGTCTTGGACTGAAGCTTAATCCATTGACTACTGAAGGCCATGGCACACTGCTGGACAGGGCACCAGTCTGTTGTCTGTTCTGTCTGAATTTCAACCTTGAGAACATGCTTTGGCATTGGAAATTTTATGGTATCAATATCAATGACTTCTCACAACACTCATGCAATATTCTGATAAGCAGTAGAAAGATCTTCTTTAACAGTAGGTGAAGTCATCTAATTTTATCTCAGCTTCCTCTTACTGAGGAGACTCTGTGAGACTCAGCTGATGTCAAAACATTTGAATTTGATCTGGGAAAAAGAAACTGGGGGAACACAGCATTACAGTGTTCAGGTTTTACAGGAATAGCCTAGAAGTCTACTGTTAAAAGAAAAATAACTTCGTCTGGGGAAGCTGGAAGCTTGGCTGAGATTTTTGAAATTACACCCATGTATTTTAGTGCTCTATAGTTTTTTCAGATCTACCCTTCCATCTGGAAGTTGTGCAGTCAAGCTAAGATGTGTTTGCTATTTTATAAGAGCTAGATAGTATTATACGATCAATAGACTCACACACCCTTTCTGGCTAATTTGATAGGAACTGAAAAACATTTCAGCAAAGTAAACGTTGATAAACACCTATGCATGAATTGCTTGAAGAAATTAAAAAACAGAAAAACCTCATTCTACGTTTCTCAGTTTCAAAACTGCCATCACCACAGCTGTCAGCCCTGCTATGCCTGGGAAGTCTATCTGATCTGCTCCTTGTTTGTCTCCCAGTTCAACAGTGTTAGTAATGCATCATGCTCTTCAGTTTGAGGTCTCCAGGAAATTTCAGCTGGGGAACTGAGGACCAGCACCTCCATTTCACTTTTCTACTGATGTAAGACAAGCAAGTTTGAGGTATCTATGATTTCTAAGACCATTTCACACATAAATCAAAGATCAGACAACTCCATACTTTTTTTCCTAAGATGTACTTCAGCGCCTTTGCAAAACAAAATGGAAAACTATTAAATAAGTGTCAGTTTCAATTTCCTCATTGAGCCACATGCAGGAACAGAATTCAAGGAGCTGCCCATACTATGGGAGGAAGAAATGCACCCTAGGTCTCAGAGGCAGCAAGTTGTCTCTGTCCCCTTGCTATCCTCTTTGGGAACCAGGCAGCTACTATCATATGTCCTCCCTATCCAGAAGTTACATCTGTGTGCAGTCACTGATCAGACACAGATACTCTCAGAGAAGGCAGACTGCTGCTGTACTATTACGGAACTTAAGCTTCCCTCAGACCACATCTGGAGGGTATGCAGTGGACTGTTCCTTCTTAAATTAGTATTGCTGCACTGAAGCCTAGAGGCCCCACACCACCCATGGTTCTGACCCATTCATTATAAGGTGATTGCACACACTGCCAGTACTTAAGAGAACAGCTATAGAAGTTTTCTACTAAGAGCGTGCTTGTTATTTTTTCCTAGAAGATCGTTGCTTTCAACTTTAGACCTTCTTAATCCCCTGACAGAAGCTTTAACCACAAGTTTGCTTTTATGCCGCAAGACATGCAAGTGACCACCAATTTCAGTTCCATCCCCAGAGTTTACATTATGGGCTGTTTGCCCACATTTGAAGGAGTGTCTGACATCAGGATTAAATCAGCTCCAAGGACTTCAGTAGCTGGCAAGTCCTTTCTGCTTCTCTTCTCCACTCATTTATCAGATCTGGCTCAAAGCCCACTCCTTCCCTCTTTTGATTTCCATCCTGCCCCCAGGTATACTCACAAGGGCTTTTTTGAAAGGAAAAAAAAGTGTTGATTAATTAACATTGGAAGAAATTAAGTAAAGGGGAATAGTCCTAAAACTTTTGATGAAGCAACACTACATTGTTTAATTTTTTTCCTCTTAGCTTATCTTTCCCTAACATGAATTTGGTATTGCCCTAGAAAGCTAATTCCATCTGAAGACAGGTCTTCATCTCCAAAGGAGATAATTACTTTGCTGCTGAATTAGCCAACACTACTAATGTGAGAGCTTTTCAGGCTTCAGGTATCACACCACAATAGGCCAGAATGATGATGAACACCACCCTATACATTGCACAGAGAAGGGCTGCAAAAGCTGGCAAAAGTGCAAGTGTCAGAAGGGCTGATAGAAGGATAAACTGGCTTTGGATTTAAGTCTGCAAAAGTCACACAGTACAGCCCAGTGCATAATGTCTCACTACTTCATTTCAGACCTAAATAATATAGTTAAGTTTAAAGAGGTACAAAAGTATCAAATGGACTGTGATGAAGAAACATTTTGCAAATAAATCACTCTTCCTTCTCTTACAACACCTGCATCAGAGGATGAAAGCAGGGATACAGAGATTGCTTTTTCCTAAATAAATGGATTTATCTGTAAAGAAGTTTTGTAATCAGGATTAGCTACTTAATATCCATAAATCAAAGGATTGATTCCATGCAACATCAAATAGCCAACTTTACGTGATACCTGCTGCAGAGTGCTTCACCGTTTCAAATACTGTCTTCTCATAACACTTAACATCCATCCAGAGATTACAAAGTTTGAACTGCTCTAATCAACTCTGGAAGCCCCGTACTTCACATGGAAGGTTTAAGAGGAAGAGAACTTGAACCAGAATGACAGGCAAAACTCATCCCAGCACAGGGGGCTCCATATCACTCTAGGCATTAACTTCCATTACAAACAAATGGAATCCTGCAAGTCACTAAGCCAGGTGATATCCAGAAAACTCAACACGTTGTTAGATACATCCCTCATTTTCAGTTCCCAAGGTGAAAAGATAACTGGGCTAGAGATGGAAAGTCAGAATCCGGAAGGGACTGTTCTTATTGCACAGATAAAATTTAGTGCGGGGGGGGGGGGGAAGAGAAGAAAGCAGTATGGGAATAAAAAGACTATCTCCAACAATTTTACTGTCATTTTTCCATTCAAATACTTCTTGAAGGCATTTACAGCACAAAGTACTGCCTCTTCTGCAGCAAAGAGTTTGCAAATTTACTTCCTGAAGCCCATACAGGTTCTCCACAAGCAATATTCTAGAAGCAGTTACTTGGGTAAGCTGGGAGATCTGTAAGAAGCATGTCTCAAAGAAGATAGATGCTATCTTCCATATCTCCTTTTTTATTGGAATTGAGGGGACAGCTGCCTGTTATTTTCTGCACCCCAGGAAATGCCTGGCTGCCAAAGAGCTCAGAGCCAGCAAGGGATTAGCACACAAACAGAATTCATGCACCTGGTAGCCACACAGTTAGATATGCCATCTTCATGGGATACAGTACTTAAATCTCATTTACAAAGAAACAAAACCAAACAGAAATTACTTCATGTCGCTGTAATTATGATAAGTATTGGAATAATTTTACAGTCTTAATACTACATTAAGTGGCTGTTGTTTTCCCTTAATTGCAGTAATTTGTTGAAAGACTTATATAACTGTCATAAATACAACGCTCCTGGTTGCATGCATAAACTGTTCCTAAATAATGCAGGACTAATATCATTTTAAGTGACCAGAGCCTTGATGGCTCTACAGATTTCACATGCTCTGTGCAATATATTAACTTCAGCCATTTGAATGGTATCATAGAACAAGTTTCTGCATGGCAGCCTTTCCTCCTCCCGCTACTGTCTTTGTGCTCGACAGCTGCTGGAGGAGCTCCCTGCCCTTGGCTGTGCATGTTGGACTCAGTGGTACTGGTTACCACTCCTGTGCCTAGCTGGGGTACCAAGATGCTGGATGTCAGCCCCCTCATAGGGCTGAGCATCACTCACCCATTCCATTTCAGTGCCCACTGTGGGACCTCTGCCATCAAGCTGAACTGGAATCAGGCAAGCCTCAGTGTGCACTGGAGATTCAGACAGTCCAGAACAGATAACTTAGGGAGTTCTACCTTCTGTCCATGTATGTGCTCGCTATGCTAAGGCAAATGAGTTAGTAGAAGAATCGTCAGAAAATTTAAGAATTCAAAAAAAATGATTCCCATCTGCAGTCTTATGTGCAAACATGACAAACGCTTAAGAAACTTGAGGAACAGGTAGCCAGAAATAAGGTCTGAAGTTACTGAAGAAGATCTGCCCCATCCTGGGAAATGAGAGCAGAGCCAAGCCAGACAGGGCACAGGAATTATCCTGACCATGGGTGGAAAAGGAGGACTTTTTACACTGACCCTTCGAGGCTGCATCTGTATTGTCCATGCTAATATCATGTGCCATGGGAACCCATATGAATAGCAGAAAGCAAGTTTCAACCAAAAACAGGAGATCTTTAAGCCTCCCCCAACACCGGCTGCTGATGTCCATTCAGTCACTGACCTGAAGAAAACCAGGAGCAGAAAACAGACTGTGATGGATCCACTGTGACTGCTTTGAAAAGAAGAGGTTGTGCAATCACAGTAATATCTTAATGTTTGGAAATGGAAGTTAACAGAGTATTCTTTCCCCTATTTTCCTTTAGGGATTTGTGAGCCATTAAAAAAAAAAAAAACAAAAAACACTTTTAAGTCTATCTGCATCATTTCGATTTTACAACTATCATCCGAAATTAAGGAACTGCTATCTACTGGATCCAGTAGTTCATTGCATTACTGAAAAGCCAGGCTAGAAATAAAGGTCTTATTCTCTTATCAAGCCACCTGCTAGCTTCTCCAGACTTCAAGTTACCCCTTAACCTGAAAGGGGCTTCATCTGCTCTAACCTGATATGTGATAGCTGAAAGGACAAGTCTGCAGAGAGCACAGTTCTGGAGGTGCACAGACCATCTCACTCAGAGGCAGCCTTCTCCATCATACAGAACTGGGAGGCTTTGGGGTCACAGGTTCACTGAAAGCCCATTAAAAATACATTCACGTCTGTCAGCCTTCAGTAGAAACTCCAGCAAATGAAATGATCGGCAGTAATTCGTGAAACTCCACCAGCCCCATTAGGATGTTAGGAGCAGCCTCCTCTCTTCACGAATCCCTCGTGTTCAATTCATTTCCAGTTTTCTTACCCAGACAAAACATCGAAAAAACAGAAAACTTGAGTCTAAAAATAAGTTTCCCAGTCTCCCAATCCTGCTAAGCAGCTTCCCAACAGTGACATCTTCTTCATGCAGTGTAGCACACCTAAAGCACACACACTTCAGCACTCATGGGTAAAAATGAACCAACACTGTTCTTATTAAGTTAGACTTACTTTCAGTGTAATACAGGTGTGTTATGCAGTTTCATCATCTAATACTCAGCTCTTAAAACAATGTGACCACGAATCAATGAAAGCAGTAATTGCCTGAATGCTTTAGAAAAAGTGAAAGAATATTTCCCCATACAAAATTCATGCAGAATACTCAGATTACTCCTTGTTCTCAAAGGAGATCCTCCACCAAAGCAAATATCACACTTTTTTTTTTTTGTACTTTCCAAATACCTTCACACACCACATCATCAAAAACTACGCAGAAAACCTCACACACACTCATAGGATTTCAGTACATTTTTTCCTTCCTTGGTTTCATTTTGTACAGTGTCTCTCAGGAAGGCTTGTGGGAAGAGAAGATTGACAGAAATTCTAAACTCATTAGAAATCAGCTCAAGCAGTGATTACAGGGTACTGATCTGCCTACTAGCTTTCTATTAATTTTCCAATTTCCAGCCAACAGCCACCTGTATGATGCCTCTAAGCAAGAGCTGCAGACTGCATGAGTCACTGTGTTTGCATACAGTACTGATGAAGCCAAGACTTACCTTTCCTAAACCCATCACTCTTCTGCCATGTTCTGTCACTGAAGTTATCCGAAGTAACATTTGTCTCTGAAAAACACAAAACAAAAAACCCCACGTAAATCAGTAATATCCATGCCATAGAGAGGATCAGCTTTCTGAAGATATTAATGCAATAAAATACAGAAATAGTCATAAAAATACGTCCACAGCACAAGCCTCTTGACACACGCAGCTCCACACCTCTTTGCCTCATTAACTTTTTCTGTATTTCCCGAGAAACACTGGATTTTCTTCCACGCATTTTGAGATGCTGGAGGGCAAATAGAAACAGGTATTCCCTGTGCGAGTGGAATACGCGTATTCTTAACCCTCACAATGCACATGGAGAGTATGTTAAGCAGAAGGAAACATGGAACCATGACACAATGCAGTGCCACATTTTGGAAAACCATAGTCCTTTTGTTCCCCTCCCCCCTCCTGTGTTATTTATATTGTTTCTGTGGTCACTGAGCTCCTAAATCTGGGTTTTCAAGGACTCCCAAGGCACCTCAGGACAGGGAAGCCTGTAGTGTTTCTCTGCAGCCCTACACCACTGGCTGTGCAGCATCCCCCGGGACTGACAATAACTGAGACTAACACCCTCATCTAGGAGTCACTCACTACCCTTTCCTGAACCAGCTATCATCCTCTCTCCCTCTCAATCTGCTTTTACGATCGCATCCACAATGGATGCTGGTTCCTTTCTAAAGCTGTTAACAATCAAAATGTTTAGTCCTGAAACTGCTTGGGGAGAAATAACATAGCAACTGCAATCCTGGATGTCCTTCCATTAACTGTAGATGGTTTTCCAACACACTAATGCGCTTCATGCTACTAGGCAGGAAACATCTGTTTCTCTGTGCTTAACCAAGTTTTCCTTATAAAGCAGTCCTCAGTATGCATCGCTGGGTCAGTTTGGACAGAGACTAGCAGATGAGGTATTTTAATGTATTATATAAGTTGGAAGTGAATTGTACTGGAATAACTTAAGGAGGTCCACCTAGAAATGGTTCTCTCGACACACATGGAAGTACTTTATCTCAAAAATAGGAGAATTAGTACTTCTTTTCTTTTTTTGAAAGGCTTTTGTCTGTAATATTCCCAAGTAGGAGTTTACTCAAGAATTACTCACTGGTCAGATGCACACTGTGCCTGAGAGCATGATTGCTTATGTTTTGATACTGGAGATTAATTCCCCTTTCTCCCCAGTGGTGAATTTGCCTAACATGTATAGAGACATGCGTCTGCAGAAGGGAAGCCTTTTCCTTCAAGATGTGCAGCTCACACAGATGCATAGACAGTAGGTGTTCTAGCTATCTCTATGGAGTACTTTACCCTGTGATTATAGGTAAAACTAATATATAATCACTACTTTGTACAGTAATGACAAACATTGGATAAGCTTATAAGAGAACTAAAAAAAAAAAAAGTAGTATTTTATTACCTTAAACTTTAAACACAGTTATATAATCAACTAGAAATGTGAGTGCTAAATTACGTTGTAAGCTACATATACATCACAGTGAAATTACCAGTTTGCCCTAAGATCAATACATAAGAGACAGAAGTGTTGTGTTCAAATGATCCAGAATTGAATGTGCTTCTTTTACAGCTTTCTTTCATAGAAAACAGCCATTTCTCTGTTGAAGAATTAATTTTCCTTTACCCTTTCAAGTAGTACACAAATATTGAAGAAGAGCGAGTTCCCACACATTGAGTGAAGATGTTACCAGACAGAATTCATAGTTGTTGGGAGAAGAACAAAGCACACTCTCGGGGGTGTAGTTACATAATTCTTGTTTTCCCTCCTGTAATAAAGGAGAATAAGGCACTTGCTACACTGTCAGTCAGACCATTTTCTAGATCAATGTACAAAAAAATCAGACAGTTGCTACTACTCCCAGAAATGGTTCAGCCTACAAAAGCTTCTAGTACTAGAAATTACTGATACATCTAGGCAGCACATGTCAGGAGTTAAAAACCATCTTGTTCTACTGCAGTTTAAAAAAAAAAAAAAAGCAAAAAAATCACACAGTCACAAGCCAATAAGAATTCAAGGATCTGCAGAAAACACTACCTAATGAGGACAAATAAGTCCACGCAGTAACTGCTTACAGTCATCACAAGTATTTCTCAATATTCAGTATTTTAAGATAAAATATTTGTGTGCAAGGTACTTTGGTACTTCCTATATGAACACTTTCCATTTGAGAATACCTTTTCCACAGCAGATGAAACAGTACACATGGGTATTAAGAGAGGAAGAAGAGAGCCCACAGACAAGAAGCTTCAGAGAAAAGTTTCCTTCTTCCACTAACGGAATTTCTTAATAAGATTTTTTCTATTCAAACTCAACCTTTGTTTTCCATTCTGACAACAAGTGGAGTGCAGGTGGCACACCAGAAGAACAAGATGCCGCCCAGAAAGACCTAGACAGGCTTAAACATTGGGCTCAGGTGAACATCTACAAATCCAAGTGCAAGGTCACATACCTGTGTCAAGGCAACATCTACTATCAGTACAAGCTTGTGGATGAGAGGATTGACTGTAGCCTTTCTGAAAAAGGTCTGAGGGTACTGGTGGATAGCAAGCTAGACATAAGCCGGCAATGTGCCCTCACAGCTCAGAAAGCCAAACGTATCCTGGGTTGCATCAAAAGAACCATGGCCAGCAGGTAGAAGGTGATCCTGCTCCTCTGCTCTGTGCTGGTGAGATCTCACCTGGAGTACTACATACAGATGTGGAGTCCTCAGTACAGAGAAATATTACCTCTCAGAACACATCCAGAGGCCACAAAAATTATCTAAGGGATGGTGTATAATCAAAGAATATTAGGATGTTATAATCACAAAATGAACAAGAGAGTTAGAAGGGAGTTAGGCAAAGCAGACTAAGATAACAAAAGAGAATAAGTAGAAGGCTTACCCCTATCCTGGGCTCACTCACAAAACTCTAGCAGAGCAGATCTCCAGAAGAGATCCTTCCCCACTGGTAGCCAGCTCTTAAATAGGTCTAGGAGCAGCACAGGTGAATCGTTGAATTGCCTTCACCTGTGCTCCTCTGGCTGACTGATTGCTCGCCTCAGGTGATCAATCAGAGGTTCAGGCCATGACTCAGCAGTTCCCATACAGATAGAACATCTGCTATCAGGACAGGCTGAAATTACTGGGACTGTTCAGCCTGGAGAGGCTCCAAGGTGACCTGATAGTGGTATTTCAGCATTTAAAGGGAAGCTACAGAAAAAAAAGGAGACAGACTACTTAGACAGGTTTGTTGTGATAGAACAAGGCAAAATGGTTTCAAGCTCAAAGAAAGTAGATTTAAGTTGGATATAAGGGAAAAGTCTCTTACAGTGCAGATAGTGAGGCACTGTAACAGGTTGCCCAGAGATGTGGTGCCCCAAACCAGGAGACTTTCAAGTCGAAACTGGACCAGGCCCTGAACTATCTGATTTAGCTGTGCACACCCCTGTTCATTGCAGGGGAGTGCGGACTAGATGACCTTTAGAGGTCCCTTCCAACTGTAAGAGTTCTACAGCTAAGATTTCTGCTAAGCAAAGGTATAGAGACCTACAACACATATTCTAAATTAGCAAAGGATGAGTCATTTCTCGTACAGAACCACTTAGAAGCTCTAATATGCCTATTGCATTCCATCTACATTTACAGCCTTGATTTTAGTCCCCAGGATCGTGGCCTCCCAGTGCACAAAAATGCAGTTTGTAGCAGAGCAGCAGAACTTCATGCTACCAGGGACTGTTGTGAGTTACACAGAAGAGAAAGAAAAGCTACTGAAGTTATGGTCAAAGCTACTAAATGTTGCCTAGACCACTAGATACAACTTCTACTCTAAAATCCTGACGTGAAATAAAACATCACAGAAAACAGCTTAAAGTACTTTAAGAAGCATTCAGAGCAAGAGTGAACTAGAAAGCAAATAGCACGCAATCAGAAATCACTGTAGATTCCAAGGTTTTTTGTCAGTTATTGATTCCTTAGCATCAATCTAATGCAGATCTTCCAATTCACCTTTTATGCAACCTAAATCATAAGAGATATATTGGTGATCAAGCAGCAATTTCTACTGCTTTATTCAGATGGAGTTCAGTTACCTCTTCTTTGCTGTCTCTACACCATGATCTAAAGTTTGCAAAAGCAAGTTGAATGATAAAAACATTTTCAACTCCTAGCAAACATAACATATGTGTCTAACTACAAGTTAGCAACACACTTGATAACAAAACCTGTACCTTCAATGCTTGCTGCAGGCGTGAAGTTTCTCCCTGTGAAAGAAGCAGCACTTAACAGCGAGGTATTTTCATCCTGCCAACATCAGTAAGAAGAGCAACCATAGTTTTGCTAGCAGGGATAAACTTGAGGTTAGAAATCAAGCACAGAACAGAAAAACCCTACCATTACACATTTAAAGTATCAGCCATCCCTGAAGCAGCTGTAGAAATGCCTGCAATTACCTCGGGAATGAGGAGCAGCTGAGTTTAGTTCCCAGTTAGCATTTATTGATCTAGTGGTTGTTAACCCTGTACATGTTGGGGGATCTCTAAGAGTCTTTAAGGTTCTGTCCAAAGTAAGCCATTCCACGATTTAGGAAGTAAACTTTAGTAGTGGAAGGATCTTAGAGTTTTACATCTTAGTAAATCTTAGTACATCTTAGGTTTGGGGGCAGTGCAAGGACAAATGATGTGGGAGAAAGGTGTGGATTTGTGTGTGTGTGACATTTGATCTATTTCTCTGAAAGGCCCTATGGTTAGTTGCTGAAGGGTTGGAGAAGTCTCCTCTTAAAAAAAAAAAAAAAAAAAAAAAAAAAAAAAAAAAGCACAAACCACATGTGTATCACCATAGCAGAAGATATTAAGATACTGCATTTGGAAGTGTGAGCTAGTGGTGATTTCTTTGGGAAGTGCCAGCAGGGCCTGGTGATAGTCATGCCTCCAGAAAGCTGCTCTGGATGTGGATCTGCATGTCTTGTTTATTCCATTTGCTTATCCAAGGCACCCTAGAGATGGAGGATAAGGAAAGATCAGAGGAATTTTTTTCTACCTGCCCTTTATCTTTTCAGCGCACTGCCATGTATCTGTAGTTGCCATGCATACTGCTAATACTGGAGCTTAGAAGAAAGAGAATGCCTTAAGATGAAAGGAATCACTTAGCAAAGTGTTATGAATGTTCATCTCCTCATCTTTCTGTCTCTCAGTTAGGTGGAGAGAGTGATCTTGCCTGAATAATGTCTCTTTTGCAAGTTTGACACTGGAAATATCACTTGTACAAAGAACACTTACACAGTTGCATGCACGCTTCTGTAGGAAGTCTGACCAGAAATTGTAAAACCACTGCAAGCTCTCTGCACAGTGAGCCATTCAGAACCATGTGATACCACAGCCACTTATATGCAAGTAACAGTGGAATTGCCCTCTTGAAAGTGAAGAGTATTTCTCCCTTTAATTTTACAATATTTAGTGGACAATTCTGCACGTCCTTTGTACTTTACTAGAGGTAAGTGCTCACTCTTCACTGTGAATATGCTTTCACAAGGAGAATTAATCTTTAGGAGTCGTTTAACAAAGCAGATTACATGAAGGTGTTTTCTTAAGGGAGAAGACAAGTAATTTCCTGTTTCACACAGAAAATGAATGGAGAAAAATAATATCACAGCCAAGAGACAGAAAGAATCAAATCTCAGTTTGTGTGTATGATTCACGATCCCTTCTTGTGATGAATGAAGCAGCACACATTTTGATATGGAGTCCTTTCACCATGTCCTTGGTTTCGTATCATTTGCAGAGTAAAAACAATCAAAAGTACTTCACCCCCATTCTCCCTATAGGAATTCAGATACTCAAGTCACTCTGTTCTTTCTGGAACACATTAGTTTCACAACAGGTAAGCAGGAAGTAAAGACACTGAGTAATTTAGGAAGCAATGCAATATCTCTCAGAGCTGACTGGGATGTATGGCCTTGATTTGAAAAGGAAATTCTACCTTTCTGTTCAAAACTGTGTTCTTGATGTTGCAGATGTATCTTTGCAAGAGTTAAAGGACAGTTGTAAATGTCTCACAGTAATTATTTACTGTTTACTAGGAAGAGAAAGTTAAAGATCATATGGTCTGTAATGGGTAATTTTCCTAACTTATATCTTACAGACTATTCCTTATTTTCACTAGCTAGGGAAAGAATATCCATCTGCCAGTACGTTCTATGGATGCACTCTATAATTGGTGTTTTTAAACTAAAATCAGATGTATAGCATATTTTACAAAGAGACAAGGAGATATGTGGAGATCTAACACAAGTGTCTTCATTTAAAACAGCGCTGCCAAACGCAGGTCATTTGGTCCTTCATGGAAGAAGATGAACTTAGATCTATTTTCCATTCTTTGTCCTGATACAGCTGTTAGTGCTGTATCTTTGAAGATAAGCTGTCCACATGTCCTTCCAAGGGAAGCCAGATGGTCACAGCACATCACTGATGCACAACTGCAGTGTTAGTACAGGCTGAGTGGAACTAATGAGTGGAGTGTGGGTGGGATGCTCAATGACTTAAACATTTGTTTCTTTTTCTTCTTTAGATGATGCTGGTGGTCCGTGCAGCCTAGTAACCTTTGGTTCAATTAAGGTTGTAGGTGGATGATTCACACAATATTTTTTCTTTATGTCTGGACACTAATGAAAGCACTCTTCTCACCATACTGTACATCAGTATCAGATATGCCATACTCATAATCACTTAAACTACATCTAAAATGATATTTTGTACTTCACACAATGCTAAAGTAAGCCAAGATTTCTCATATAGTAAATTTTGAACTTTCATGAAGTTCTTTTAGAGAGTAGGTCTTTCCCAGACAACATTGCAAAATATCTTTTAACAAGGATATACTGAACACTGATCTAAAGCAACCCTGTATTTTATCTTACTGGCTAGCCTGGCAATGCAATTAGGAAATTCTGTGCTCCTTGGAACATTACTGGTTCATATTTGATTTTTGCTGCAAGTGCTATTTCATCTCTTTTGTTTTTTTCTGAATAAAGTCGTTGTGCTTAATGTAGCTTTTGTAAAGGTGATGACAACTGCTTGTGAGACAGCAATAGGTAAGAGGAGGAAAGAGCTCTTGCAGGAAGGTGAGAGCACAGCGAAAGAAGTGAACAAGAGCCCAACTACCTCGCTGCTTGCCACAGGAGATATGCTTAAGCTAACTCTTCCAAAGAAAACAAACCCAACCTTTCTATTCCTCCAGTTCTTCTGCCTTCTCTATACAAGATCTGGTCATGTTACATAATGCTTCATTACAGGAGAAAAAAAAAAGTAATCCTTAACACTGGTTGAGGTCAATTAATTCTATAAAAAAATCACAGAAGCATAGAATCATTAAGGTTGGAAAAGACCACTAAGGTCATCAAGTCCAAAAACTGTCCCCTTCTGTGCTCTTTTTAGACATATATAATTTGGTTTTAAGCACTTTATAAGTTTAGTCCTCTTTTCAGCTTAACACTTCGAGACAGTTTTTACAAACTATTATTTTAAATATATTAATATGAAAATACTTATTCAAGAGATACTTTGGGGTTATCCATATTTATTTTGCTGAAAATTGAACTAGAAATGAAGTCACACATTTTTTACTTTTCTTGGTATTTCGTACTCTTCTTTTATTCTGCATTTAACCATTGTCAACACTAAGAAAAAATAGAAGTTAGTCTGATTTCCTAGAACAAGCCATGCACAGTCACAGTACATCTCCCTTGGCTTTTGGCCTAAACCACAAGGATTATACTCTTCATTGCCACTCATAACTCCTAGTTTATGCTTTCCAGAGCTAAATTCCTGAATTAGACACCATATTTCCTGCAGAAAATAGTCTAACACATTGTAAAGAGAGAGTTAGGAGTACCTGAACAGAGTTTGCAGCCGCCAGCACACTGACCAGAGAGAAACCGAAGGCAGCACTGTCGGAACACTGAAGTAATGCAGACCCCTCTGGGACTCCTCTGCACAGCTTGAGGCCATCTCCCCACCCTGAGGCTGAGGCTCACAGTCTGGAAATCCTCCTCTGGACACTGGCACTTGCCCTGGGCAGCGTTTTTCATCCAGAGTTTGGCAGAAGAGAAGCAGTGGGAAGCAGCTCTTCTTTCCTCCCCCAGGGGACATAGATGCAGTCATATGGTTTAAGCTGCTTTCCAAAAAGTAGTTTTCCACCTTGACTCCACTTCTTTGCATGCATGCCCACCTTCTGTGTACAGAACTTGATTTATCAGAGCTGAGGCTGTCTACTGGCTGCCCTTTTGGCTTGCCTGTATTCATACACTGAGCACAGCATAAACACAGATCCCTCTGTTACAGCCCCCAAAATGAACCCCACCAGCATGTGTTGTCACCTTCAACTGCTGTAGTAATAACAGCATTCATCATTAGCATTGTTAATTGGTAAACTGCTAGTAATATTTGTCTTTTGTCTGTTGCCGAGCTCTTAATTCAGCATGAGGAATATGGTGAAAGTATCTAATACATTTACATGATCAGAATCTCCATTTTGCTGTTTGTTTTTCTAACTCTGAAGCCAAAATATCTTCCAAACCATTGACACAAAGAAGACGGAAGCCTTTAAATCTTCAAAAATTAATATTGTTCTAAAGCTTTTGTTCTTAAATGAACTGTGAAATGGATAATTAACAAGGTCTTCAGAAATACAAAATCAAAGCTATCATCGTTTTTGACTTAGTTTGGGGCAAAAAATGACTACAAACCATTGCAGCATACCTTTCAGGTGCCAGTGTGAGCCTGCAGGGAAATCAGAGCATCCCTGTAAACCAGGAATTCTCCTGCCCACCCTCCAGTGTGTACAGTGGTTCCTGATGAACACAGAGGCCAGCAGCTCACCTATACCTGTTCAGAAGATGTAGATCCCACAATCAGAAAAGTAGCTCAGCCTGAAAATCTGAGACACGTCTTTATGATTTTACATTTCTTCTTATGATTTCTGCTGAAGTTCCCAGTTTTTTTAATAGAAACTTCATCAAATTCACTCTTGTGGGATCATCTTGACGTCAAAGGTATTAAAGAATGAATAATTACAGTCCTGAGAAGAAATGCAGCATTGGACCTGAGTTATTCTGTGTACTAATGGAATTTATTAGTTCCCAGGCATGGAGCTAGGTTAGAGTCTTACTCATAAAATATCTGAAACTAATCAATCGGCTGATCTTTGTTCCATTAAAACCAGTAAAACTGGATATCTACAAAAACACACAGCCTTTCTACAGTTTTTCCTAGTCATGCTATGATAATCAGTAGCTGTGAAAATGAAGTCCCTACACACACATACAGAATCATATCATAAAACAATAGTATGGCTTGGGTTACAAAGGACCCCGAAGCCCACCCAGTTTCAACCCCCTGCTGTGGGCAGAGCTGCCACTCACCATCTCAGGCTGCCCAAGGCCCCATCCAACCCGGCCTTGAAAGCCTCCAGGGATGGGGCACCAACCGCTTCTCTGGGCAGCTGTGTCAATGCCTCTCCACCCTTTGAGTAAAGAGTTTTTCCCTAACATCTAACCTAAATTTCACCCCTTTCAGTTTAAAGCCATTCTACCTTGCCCTATCACTATTAGACTGTTTAAAAAGTCACTCTCCTAAAGGGAGCTATAGAAGGTATCTCTCTTGGCAGTGGTTCCTGAGATGGGAACTGGGAGTCAGCATGGGTTGGAATGCAAACTCTGAGCTGCACAACAGCGTGCTTGTGCCCCAATCCTGGGGAAGGGTGGGTACAGCACTGGGCTTTAAACAAGGGCCTGTGAGTGGAGCCAAGATGCTGAAAGCCATCATTATAGAGTCCGAGACAAAATGGAACAATAACAACAAACAGTTGGGTAACCTTTTTGAAGTGGATGTGCTCCTCTTTCACTGTTTTCTGAATCTTCTTAAATTTTGATTGGCTTTAGATTAGAAAGCAATTGGCAGACACTCAAAATTTAAAATTGATGAAGCACAATCAGTCTGTTCATGGGCCTCTTGGAAAGGAAAATAATGATCTTTCAGACAAAAATGTTCAGAGGAAGCTAAGCCACAATGTCAACACGTCAGAAAGCAAACAGTGGCACTAAAATGGCTGGAGCAAACAGTATTTAAAAGAAGGATTTGTCCTGGAGGAGTTGTAGCAGATGTAGAGAGCTTTGTGCTTGGCAATCTACAGGACACTCCTTTATGCTTCCAGGACACGCTGGCAGCACAGCAAAGCCCAGGGTCACAATTCATTCAGAGAAATCACATTAGGTCAGAGGTGTGACCTGCAGAAATGTGGTTCGTGACATGAAGGATTGGCATGGCTGCACTGATCCAAGAATTAAAAAAATGTCAGCTCCATGGAGCACCATCTGAAAAGGTAATCCCAAACAGGAGCTCCTAACACACTTGAGGTAGCTGTGACCCAAGGTTAATTTATTTTTTTTGCTAAGAAGGCATATGAAATACCTGCACTAGCCTCTCCTCAACAGGAGTGTGGCAGTGCTAAGTCACTGTGAGTCCATCGCTTACTCTCTCTTCTCCCTGTGCAAAAAGCAGCAAATGCCATGGGACAGCCTGCTGGGTCCTGGCTCTGAATCCCCTCAGGATCCCAGGGCAGCTTGTGGGATGCTAGGATTCTGATGGAGCTCTTGAGTTCGGCAGTTCTGGAACTCAGTATTTGAGCTGTGCATCAAATTTGATCTACTTTTACATCTGTATGTCTGAGTGATGTGTCACTGACTGTTGTTGTGTAAGCGTGCCCAGAAGAAACGACGTTCCTTCCAGTCAGCCAAGCAGCAAGTTGCGCCTAGACTGTAGCCGGACTTTTTGGTGTGTGAAGGATCAGGGATGGGATTAAGTGAAGGATCTGTTCTTATGGGTTTACCAGTTGTCTGCTGGAGTAGTTTGAACATTTAGGGCAGGAGAGCGAGGGCAGTGCACTTCGTGTGTGTGTGAGGAGCTGGGGAGGGGATAGAAAATCTGTAACCAATAGGCACCTTTTCATCTTTCTTTCTCTGTTTTCCTTCCAGTGGTGCCCAGATAGAGGACAAATCTTCCCATAAACAGTAATCCTTTAGAAAGTGCTCAAGTACTGCTATTACTTAACTTCCTGATTAGTAGCAGTCACCACCTGCTACTCCTGCTCCTCATTGTCCAGCATAATGGAAGTGTTCATTTCCCCTGGCTGTGAAAAGGTAATGGGAGGGGAGTCCCTGTTCTCTGCTTTGGCAAAAAGAGCAACAGGCCTCCTTTTCTCCTGTAACTAATCCCAGACCATATTTATCCAAGAAAATAAAATTCTGTTTCTGCCAACAAATAGGGCAGGTTATGAACACTTTTGGAAAACAAAACACCACACAAAAGCAATCATTCTGATCACTTTGAACTAAATCAAGGATTCCTGCTGCAGGGCTCTTTTATTGCCTGACTTTTGCTTTGAGATCCCAAAGGAAAGACAATATATTCAATATTTTTGACACCTCAGACATGCAAAGACTTCTGTTTTCTTCTGAACTTAATAGCTGAAGCTGCCAAGAGAGCTGCACATGCTGCCTTGAAAGACAGCTGTTAAAATAGTCTCCTTTGATCAAAATTCTTCCACATTTATGGTTAGAGCAGATAGAGTATTATAGGAATTTCTTAGCACGGGCAGAAAATCATAAAAAGAATGAAAGTTGCAAAACCCTAAAACTGCATTTGTCATGAGCGGGCATAACTTTTGAAATGTCAGTTAAAAGGAGACAACCCCTGAATGGACACTGAGGATTCTCAGACTTTCTATTTCCCTGAAGTCCCCTATTGTTTTACACCAAGAGTGGTGCTGTCTCTTCCTAGGGAAGCACAGGCGGGCAGTAGATTAGTCCTTATTTAAATGGTAAGTTCCAGCCTATTTGAATTGTATTAAGCATTCTCCTTCCTTCTGTGGGATTTGTCATAAATCTTGAGTAAATATACTTAGCACAATCTCAAAGACTGAAGTTTTGATTTCTCAGAGGGCTCAAATCTTTAAGCCTTAAAACTGCTCTTGTTTAAGGGAGATAAAGCAAAAGAATCTACTTGTCAAAACAAACACAGGGAAAAAAAAGCCTCCCTACAACCCTAGACATTATCTCAATGGGAAGTGGCACTCATTTGAGGCTTTTTGCTAGCATTCTTTGCCCAGGAGTGAAATCTATTATAGGAATTAGTACTGCCCCTTAAAATGGTAGCATCGCTAAGCAGCAAATGAATCCTACTCTCCTTCCCTCTGTTTTCCTATCCATTCTCCTTCTTCTAAACAGTATTCAAAGGTTTCTTCAAAGGTCTTCATCCTATCTTTGTTGCCATGGTCTCTCACAGAGTTGAATCAACATTTTCAAAACTAATGCCCGCTCTAAATGCATTGTTGTTGGGATGCTGAGTCAGTTCTCTGCTGACTATGGAGAAAGGAAAAAAGGATCTTTGAAAATCAGTTTTAACATTCAACTAACCTGAATGGGGAAAAGCAAGAGATCTGTACTCTGCTAGAAAGAAGCAAAACTTCTCAGGAGCAAGACGCCTTGCATTTGGAGGAGAAAAACAAACTGTCCTGGGCTTTTTGTGCCAACTGTTCTGTCTTTTTCCTCTTTCATTTTATTCATACTAGACCTGAGAAAGATAATTGCTTCTTAGAAGGAAAAAAAAAAAGAAAGGAAAAAAGAAAACAAAAAGCCACCGCAGAAAGATCCTGTTGATTAACACACAGATCCCAAAGTAAAGCCTTGCTGTGAGGGTGACAGGGATGCTTGGTATGCAGTAGCAGTGACAGGCATCGCTAGCTTTGGCACGCTTGAAGCAAGCAGGGGTAAATGGCGAAGAAGCATCGTTATTTTAAGGGAACTAACAGGATACCATGCTTCATGTATCAGGTGTTGTTTGCCTCTCTTGTTTAACTACTTGCACGGTCTTTGGAACAAGGTCCAGCTCTAACACATGTATTTGTACAACACACAGAAAAATGTTTGCTAGACTAATTTGAACTTCTCAGCTTTGCTCTATAAATAAGAACCTCTATTTGCTATGTAAATGAGAGCACCAGGCGCTTCATAGTTGAATTACAAGAAGAGGTAAGATCTTTGTCACAGGTGAAGCTGCATCAACTTTAAGCTGCCTTTAGCTGCCTGGCCCCAGCTCTTTTAGGTCTTTTGAACAACTGTCCTGAGCCAGTGGTCTGACATGGCATGCTAAATTCTGTATATTTGTTCATTATTCCTGAGGGAGAAATCCGCATGAAAATTCTGCTGGTGTAATTATATGCCTCAGCTAGAGAAACTATTCATCTGTCTGCAACAGATTTCACCTTCGTGCAACAGATGATGACTTTGCCAGAGACTTTCTGGACGTTGTAGCAACCGCAGGTTTTACAGCATGTATTTGTAGTACGGGTCATAAACTGAAAGAAAGGAAAAAAATCCAAAAGTGATTAGATCCTTACAGCGTGTTCGAAAACAGCCCTTCATCCTCAAGGAAAATCACAGTTTAATGGGGAAAGTTGTTAACGGCAGCTTAGGAAATGTAAACGCAGTCCCTTTACCCTTCTGCCACTCTATTTCCCAACGTTAGGGAATTTAGGCAGCGAATGAAGAGATGCCAGACAAGGATCTAAAAACAGCACAGGAATGTGTTGTGAGTCTTGATTGCTGAGATAGATGGGACACAATATCTGATACATTTCATGGTGACAAGATTCCCATAACTTTAAAAAAAAAAAAAAAAAATCTATGTGAAGTACATTCATTAATTGGGAGTAGTAACGGTTGTCCCCATTTTTTGCACAAAATCAACACACTGAAACACAGATTGTGATCACTGTCTTTGAAGTTTCCAAAGCTGTCCATGTTTTGAAGGCTTAAAGATATTCCCAAAGAGACCATACACAGATTGTTTGTTGTTACTCATGAAGAGAGGCCATCATCCATTTTTTTGCCCTTTTCTCTGTGACGATGTCTCTTATCTCCCTGTGGTTTTAATTCATGTAACTCTCGCCATTTCACCTCTAAATCCTTTCCTTTCTGGTCTTTGCAATTTCCTCTTCACTTTTTTTTTCTTACCCTTTGTGTGTGTGCGTGCTATTTGTCTTCCCCCACTCAAAATCCACTGATTTTCCCTACCCTTCAATTTACATGCTTTCCCTAAATTCCAGCCTCCCGAAACTTTCTTGTTCCCCCTTTCTAGTCTGTTCTTTGCTTTACAGACTATTTTAGCACTGTTTGTTGCTGGAGCTTCCACGGCCTTTTTAGATTTCTTGAATTTATTTCCACTCTCTGACCAGCCCTGTCAACCCATCAATCCTACAGCTCATTGCACTGTGAGCACTTGCATTGCAACAAATACCTCATCGCTTGAAATCCATTTCTCCAACTAATGCCTTCTGTTGGATAGCAGTGCACCTGCATTCTTCTTGTGACTTTCCATCTTTTAGATTCCTCCAGGCTCATTTATTCTCTGTCCAACAAGCATTTCTTCTAATGAATAAATTCTCAGAGCTTCAACATTTCACTGTGTTTCTGTTATCCTTGGTTTGGTCTCAGATGCACTGCCCTTTTTGTGCCAACTGATGTCAACCAAAATCTCCCCCCTTTCCATGTCCATTTCAGTGCCATGAGCAATTGTGATGAAAAGAGTGGAGAATAGTTTCCTCCACATCTGCCCACTTGGGCTTCCTTCCTTGCTGCATGTAACCTCGCCATGGAAAAGATGCACCAGCACTCAATGTCACACTGATGGGTTTTCCCACCCCACATGCAGCACAGGAGAGAAATGAGCACTGCCCTCTTCCCTTTCCTCACTCCACACCACTGGCTTCATCTTCATCCCCTCCTTGGGTAGATTCACTGAGGGCTTTGACATTACACCTGGGGACCTGGACCTCCCCAACGCTCACCAAGCAAACAAGAGTGTCTGCCTCTTCTCAATAAGGGCCAAGAATGAGAATAGCAAGGGTATTTCAGGTCAGGCCTGAGGCAAATTATAAGACAAGTTACAAAGCTCACACAACATGTGGCCACATTATGTGTGGCTCCAGTCAGCACTAACAGCCTTCATTGAGCTCCATGTTTAAACAATTTAAGCAAACAGGAAATACAGAAGATAGGAGTGGGGAAAAAGCCTTCGAGGAATTGGAGAGGTCAAACTGCTTGGTATACTTGGTAAGCAAACACTGCAGCAGTGAGGAGGGCAGAGTACCCACGGGATAGACAGAGATGTGCCCAACTTCCTACTGTGCAAAATCAAATGAACATAAATAAGTAATCCCATTTTAAAAAGTCACTCGGCCAGCAATTTTCAGAGCTGCATAGGAAACTGACTGCTGGTTTAGGCTGTGCTTGATCATGTGAATTATTTGGGAGAAGAAAAACATGGTTTTGGTTTAGCAATGAGGAAACAAAAATGGGGGGGAAAGGAGGAAAAAGAAAAACAAGTCTTAGTAGCAACAAAGTAAAATTCAACCACACCAATATAAATAACTTCGATACCAGTGTTGGGAAGTAAATATAAAAACATTTTAAAATAGAACTTAGAAACCATATTGTATTGTTTAGCATGAAAATAATAGGCTTTCAAGGCAGTACTATTAGAGAATGTATTTAATCCAGAGCAGAATTGGCTATGAAACCGTCCACTCTACCATGGGAATGCTTAGCTCAGTATCTGGTAGGTTGCCAGCCATTTAAAATGTTTTTGTGTTGGTTTAATGATTGTTCCCATGAGCACTGATGGTAAGGGTTGACATTAATTAAAATACTAAGTCATCAGAGCTTGCATTGTGGGGAAAGGGAGAATGGGCTGGATCCGATTGTCTTCAAGGTTTCTTTGGCCTTCCACTTTTTTTTTTTTCTTCTTAGATGCATCATACATGCCAAGTATCCTCTTAGCTGAGGTATAACAATGTAAACAGACTGTCTCTGCAAATATAATCTTTTTAGGTTTTCCACACACTCGTTTAACTGACTAGAGGACACTCATTAAAATCAGCTAATCATGTAATGTGGCTGTGTTCTGAATGCTAAACAAAATGCCTAAATGAAAGAGGATTTTAAAACATTGTCTGCCTCTCTTAATTTATTTCTACTGTATATTCAATGGCACACAATACAGTAGGAATGCTGGGCCCTATCCTCATTAACCTCAAAACTCATTATCTCATATAAAATCCAGCCTTTTACATAACGTGTATTGGAAAAGCTATGGAAAAGGATAAGAAAGACAATGTCTTTAGGGATAGATTCTTGGAACACTACAAAGGATTTTACTTAGAACTGTGACGCTAATAAAGAAAAGCAGAAAATTGCGAGTACGGTGCTATGCTGAAACAACACTTGCAGAATTTGGATACAGTAGCTATCATTATGTCTTTCACTGTCATTTCATTAACTCTCCAAGATCGCCAAGAGAGGTTGGGGATGCCCCATCCCCGGAGGCATTCAAGGCCAGGCTGGATGTGGCTCTGGGCAGCCTGGTGTGGTGGTTGGCGACCCTGCTCATAGCAGAGGGTTGAAACTGGATGATCATTGTGGTTCTTTTCAACTCAAGCCATCCTGTGATTCTATGATCCAGATCTTCATGGGCACACAAGCAAGAACTCATTTAATACATAGAGTTCTCTAAAGGCCAAACATAAGAGTCAAGGCTGCACTTTTCTGCTACCACCACCTAGCCAGTGAATCAGCAGAGAAGCACAACCCAAATGAGGTGTTGAAATCAGCTACCATCCCAACTCTGGTACTGGCACAAGGGATGGGGCTTCCTGTGACACTGGGATGCTGTGCAGTAGAGTCCTTACCTCTAAAGACCAGCAGCTCAGCCACCATTGCTTTGGCAAACACAGGCGTTGCTCAGCCGAGGCCCTTCACGCAGCCGTGTCACCCTGACATCGGGTGGGGCTGAGGTCACCACAGGCTGGAGATTCATGCTGGGATGGGATGGGCGTACTTGTTGGCTTTTGGATGTGAATCTTCAGCCTCCTCCTATACAAAACGACCAGGTCTTTGAGTCCCCTCCATGTAACATGGAAGAAGGAGAGCATTTGAGGAGGCCTCGTCCATGCACACAGGGGCGGTAGGTCCGATGCCCTCCTGGCGCTGCTCTCCAGCAGAACCACCTCTGAGCATGAAGGAAGCTAGTCATTGGGAAGGGAGAACGGCTTGCTTTTGCTTTTGTTGAAAACCGTTTTTTGCAAAGCTCTGGGAGAGACTCGTCCCACGTGCGATTCCCTACTCCCCTTCCCCTCGCTCTGGGTGCAGAGCTAGAGAAGCCCTCAGCGCTTCCGCAGGGCCGGGGCCCCGTTCCCCATCGGCGGGGCGCCGGGAAGGGGCCGGGGGGCCCCGCTTTGTGGCCGCCCGCCGGCCCCGCCGTGGTCGGAAGCGCCAGCGTAATCCGGGGAGCCCTCCGCAGAGAGTGGGTGGTCCGCGGGGACGAGGCACGGGCTCGGCGCTGCCCGGCCGCTGGCCTGAGCCAGCTCCTGCAGCTGGGCCGAAGGCGGCCGCAGAGCGCTCTCGGCACATTTCTTCATTTCTCACTTGAGTGCCCTTCTTTAGTTCCCTTTCAACTGCCCACTTTATATCGGCTTCATTACACCACCGCTCCATTTGTAATGTAAATCGGGAAACTCGGGGAAGTTTTTCTTTTGGCCTTGTCTACGGAAGAATACCGAGAGGTATTCAAAACGTATTAACACAAATCAATGGCACCAATAAAAGCAAAATCTCCTTAGCAACATAATCTTGATTGCAAAAGGAGAACTGAGAGCATTTAGCAGAACAGTGGCCCACATGGAATACGCATTTGTCTAGAAGAATGCAGCACAAAGCCTAAAAGAGAGATGCTGAAAAAATCCAAAATTAACTCACACCGAACAGTTACTCTTTTTTTCAAAAGTACACAATTGGCTACATTAAATCTACCGTGCGCTTTTCTGCTCAGCAACATTGTATCATACCGCTTTGCAAGGCGAAATTACAACACGGAATGCTTCACAGCCCCTGGCCGAGCACCCTCCCGCACGCACTCGGTCTGATGCGCGCTGCGTTGGCGCACACACGCAGATAAATCATACACACACATATCACACACGCACCGTACGAGGAAGGTGCTAAGATTTCTACACTCGAATAACCCAAGAGCTGTAAAGCATTCCATATGCAGGAGGAAAAGCTAGCTCCTTATGTACCACACCAAGCCCCACGGCCCCGAGAGCACAGGATGCCTTCTGTTCGCTGGGTTCAGGTCTGCCTGCATCTCATGTCGGAGCCCCTACGCATACTGGAATTGCACGAATGGAGTGATTCCCTTGTGAATAAACGGTGTCTGCCTTAACGAGATGTGAAGTGCATAAGGAGAAAACTAGCACATTAAAGGTGTGCAAACGGCTTCAACATTATCACCCAACCATAACGGTAACATACACAACTGAGCTTACCGGCATTAGGACCTGAAAAGCTTGAGCAACTCCAAACGCAGACTTGATGCTAGCCTGACAATTTTAAGACAGGCAATTCCTCTAAGTTTGGTGACTCTTGGACTAGAGTTAAATTACTGTTTTCCTTTCCTCTTCCCCCACCCCTGCAGTCCAACCAAACATTGACTAGAAATGAGGAGAGAACGTTGTGTAAATTTGAGGTATTTCATTCTTTTTTCTTATTCTTTCCCCTCCACCCCAAAAACTACATAGGCAAAAAATAGTAAGGCTTAGCAGATAAGTTAACAAACATTTTATTAGTTTGTAATACAGACAACAACGCTTTAAAAAAATCATATTGGAGTCCATTCCAATTCTGGGTCAGGTCAGGAAAAACAATGCTGATGTATTAAATAATATTCTATAATTCAACAATAGATTAACTTCAGTAATTTAGCAGTTGTGGTTAAATATTCTTAAATACGTGTATTTACAATTGTGCAGCCTTAAAAAGAAGTCCCGTTCTTTCTGTCTTCTCTCCCCAAAGCCCATGCCCTGTGAACACAGTGCTGGCCTCTGAATTTTAACAACTCTCATCCAGACTTAAATATTTGAAGAGGAATGTTACAAACGCAAAAATCAGAGCAACCCTATCTTCCTAAACTCTTCATTAAAGGGAATCCTCTGCAGGCTTTATCATCGAGTCCATATAAATAGCAGCTTCTTAATATCCAGTTCTATGTTAAATTATTGCTTATGCTTTTTCTGCTTCGTAGATCTAGCATAGATGCAAAATATTTATTTAGAAGTTTGCCATCTTGAAAGCTACCCCCCCTTAAGTGACTCACTTTCTGCTACTGCTTTTTATGTTTAAGAAGTTCTTCCTAAGCAAAGTCTGCAACCTTTTAAAACAAAATGAATTACATAGGGCTAGCACACAACATTTAGGCACCATTTTCTAGTTTATTATTCTTTTTATATTTGGAATTAGTCGCATATTCTCTTTGCCACATTCAGTCTCATATAGAAAGAATCACTTTCCAAATCTCTAAGTGCCCTGCATTTGTTGTTACCCCACTGAACCAAACCACTCATGGGCAAAACTACCACACAGTTAACACACAGAATATCCCAACAAGTTAGAAAGCCTGTTGCAAGCACAGAGGAGCAGAGAGATTTACAGTTGATGAGTGAGATGTGTGCACTGGTACAGTTAAATCAGTTTAAACAGAGCCACTAAAAATATCAGTTATATTGCATCTGGATATCTGACTCCTGTTTTGTTCAATTTCTAAGCGTGACCATAAAAAATGGATTCACAAACCTAAAGCACTGTAACAGAAAAAATCATCAGCTAATTACTATGTCTAGTTTCCAGCATGAGACAAAGAAACTATCAGTGATGTAAACGAGGAGAAAAAGCATGTTTCAGCAAAGCATTTAAGATCCGCTCTCCAAAAATGAGGATTTGTTAATGGCTCCCTTCTCCATAGAACTGAAAACTAACTACAAAGATCTCTTTTAGTTACCTGAACCTAAGCTATCCTAACTGGATGCCACCCCTGGCACTCGGATATACAGTCACATGACAGGAGCTGCCTGGGCAAGAAAAGAATTTTCTTTGGGAACAATCAGCCGTGCATTACAGGCCCCAGCCTAGGGAAAGACTGGTCTGCAATCTGTGCAGCTCTCACCAGTGATTCCTTTTTGGTCTGGATATTTTCAACTGAAAGATGCTGAGTTACAAAGTACACTTGTCTCCCTATCTGCATAACAGCACACTTGTTATAAAAAAACTACAGTAGAAATGAAGACACTTCATATGATTATTGAAATGGACTGTTAGCCTTTACTTAACTTTCATTATTTAATATCATTTCATACGGTTCAAAACTGTTTTCCAATACACACAAATTTCAAACCTAAACCTCGAGTTCAGTCTTTCATGTGTTGCTTCTTCTAATTTCCGTGTTTCATTAAATTTCCCCTAATGGTCTGCTGTATTTTCAAGAGCCAAGCATTTATTAATCTCTTTCAAGATAATAAATCTTAATGAAATATTAATGAGCTAATTGAAGCAGAAGAATTTTAAATAAATTCAACATTCAGTTAATAAGAGATGTTCTACCCAAATGCCACGTGGTGGAGATGCACACATCAGAACAAGTCAAGAAACAGTTTCATACAAGGACTCCTTTTTAAAAATTTGCAAAAAATCATTGCTAATTCAGCCCATGCTGACTGAAACACCATTGTGAAATAAGTTTTAAAAAAATTCATCAACTACGAAACACTGTTAGCAACAGAACAACCTGAACGGATATCTGTAACGAATCTGTAATGAAGAACAACTGCAGGATGGTTTTGGTTGTGGTTTTTTTCTTTTTTTTTTTTTTTCTTTTTTTTGTTTTCCTTCTCCCAGTGAAAGCATTTGCTTTCGGGTACTTCTCCCCTTGTGAAATGTTTCTACTTCCCTAGGAATGACACAGTTTCCTCATTACCAGCACCTCCTGATTCATCCAGCCTGAAGAGAGAACTCGATACAAGGAACAAACACAGCAACGAAGAAGGTAGCACCGTTAGAAATAATCACTCTGTCCAAATCAGCGGGAAAAAAAAGTTCATTTATCCTCATTCAACATACTTTGACATTCAGCAGCCTAATAATACAGGGTAAATAGAGCTCTCATTGCCATATATTGGTAACATTCACAATGGTCATGCATAATACAATCAGAAGTTTTCCGGGGTGCCGTTTGCAAGTAAGCCTTCATGCAGATAGGCATTCAGCTCATAAACTCCATTTTCCTATTTCCTATTAGTCCCTGAGTAGTTAATATTTCTACCTACAATATGGCTATTAAAGGCATTATAACCACCATTACACCTAGTTGTTTGTAACAGAAATGCAATGTGGCTTTAGGAAGAAGCAGCATGGAAATTACAGCAAATCAGTGGTGACAAATAGAGACTGCATTTTTTAAATACTTTGTTTTTGTAAGCAACGTAGCTGAAAAGCAACATGAGTTATTTTAGTCATGGGTACAAACTAGCCAGCTCCTCTTAACCCTTCATTAATAAGTCGCTACTGTGAAACCAGAGATTCGGGGCTCTGAGACCTCTCTAATTGAGCATTTCCTTCACACAAAATCATCCAGATTGTGACCAAATGTAGGGTCATCAATATCCTTCTTTTAATTACCCAACAGCAGTGCTTAAAGAACTTAAAAGAACCAGGGATTTTCTTGCTTAACAAGTCTTTTGCCTCTTCAATTAAAGTGATCTCTAAATTATTCAGAATTCAAATGGTGGCTTTTTGGTGGACAGCTTGCATTATTGCCAGCTGCTCAAAAACTATAAGCTAGGGCTCCCAAAACAGGGGGACTGATTGAAAATTAAGACTCTAGGATGGGGGCTGGGAGGAGGGAATGAAGACAAATTCTTTCCCTTTGACTTCTGCCTTCCAAGCAGTTACAGATTGCATTTTAAAGCTCTTCCCTGCAACCTTCAGGGCTAGACAACGACTGCTAGAAAAATGAAAACTGACTTCTAAGTAAGCATGTAACTTAAAAATATGTATTTTTTCAGCACATGGTCTTGACAGTTACAAAGTAAAAGTGTCATTTAACAAATTAATTTCCAGATTTAGCTTATGTCTAAGTACTGTAAATAAGTTCCTATAATATACTTCACCTGGTTTTGTGTATCATAGGGAATTTTTTAGATTTACTAGAGCTGTTTCTGGATTTGCATACACAGTGTATTAAAACTATTACACAATGTAACTTATTCCCAAACATTACAATTTCTGGTGAAATTTGCTAATCCCATTTTAAACTTCACATTATAATTATTTATCAAGAGATAAACTCTACAGAATTCTTATATATGGTCAGAAAGAAAGCCCTCCTGCCTCAAAACTTATTTCTAGGTATCACTAAAAGAATAAAAATATATTTTTTAATATTATGTTACAGAATAACTCTTAAACGACTAGCTGAAGGCCACTATACCTACAAACAATAATTAGCTTTGACAGAGTCAACGATGCCTCTACCAGTAGTTAATCAGGCTAAAGGTGAAACAGACATAATTAGCAACAATCATTTGTTAAATGATTAATACCAAGTGGCTATCTAAATTTCACTACTCGAGGAAAATGGGAATAGACAAGATCTGTAGGAATTGCTGAGTTACTAGAAGCTGAATAGGTTACTCTAATGTAATAATTATTTTAGCAAAGAACAGCCTGTCTTACAAGTCCTACTACAGCTTCTGATCTGCTCAATTTCAACCCTGGTCAATTGAACAAAAACAAGGTAAATATGTATTCTTACTGGCATACAAAATAAAATTAAACACTTTAGAAAAAAATATCAAAGAAAAATCCTGTTGACTGCTGCAGGCTTTAAGTAGGAGATTAAGTTTTTCTTCAGTTCAATTTTTGTTACTGTAATTACTGAATGGAAAGGCATTGTGCTAAAATGCTTGCTAACATTCTTACTAGACAAGGGTACTACCTCAACAGGGAGCAATGCTTTTGAGCTAAACTCATCTATATATAAATGCACTTTCCCAAGTTTTCTGGGTAGTACGCTCAGTCAGAGATATTAATAAGACAAGAAATGTTTTGAAAGGCAACTAGTCTACCACCTTACTGTGGGATTTAGGCTTTTATTTGCTCGAAGCCCTACTTTGGACCCTCTACAAATAGAATTCTCAGAGAGTAAGTGATAGAGAAAAATACAGAAATATCAAACAGCAGATGCACCTAAAACAGATGAGTTCTTAGAAAGCATTACTACTTATGAGGTATTCTAACTAACAAGGTGTTCTCCGCAAATCTTAAAGTCAGACTGCATTCAGTGCACTTGTTTCAGCACACATCAATCTCGGAGTACCTTTAAGAATCAGGTTTGGCAAGGTAGTCACAGTGTCACAGAATACAGCATGGGAAGCTTGGGGAGCAAACTAAGATCACTGGCTGACACTGAAGAACTACCAGTAAAAATCTGCCTGCGCTGTCAACTGAGAACACTGATAACAAAATCTAGGCATGGCATATTCAGTATTCATTTTATTGGAAACTGAGAGAAATCAATATACATTTCTGGTCACCAATATTAAACACTAGCTATTATTTAAGTTCATTTTCAACCTCATCACTGCAACTCTCAACCCCCAGAACTTCAGCTGCCATCAACTTTAAGCTTCTGTCCTCCTTCATAGGCTGAAATTGGTCCAAGATTACAACAATACTTCTGAGTGTGAAGAGTGCTGCAGATCAGATTTGTACTAAAGAAGAGGCTGTAACTGATTTTAAATGAAAATAGAAGTGAACATTGTAACTAGCTTCTTTGGAAGAAAACCACTGCGGGCCTCAGAAGACCTAGACAGCACAAAAGTGATACTTGTTGATTAAAAAGTCACCTTCAGTCAAATCAAACAAACACTCGTAGGCTGTATGAAAAGCATAGCTGAGCTATTTTCAAAGTAAACAGCAGGAATTCACACACAAAAGCTGAGCAATGGGTGGCTTTAGGGAGCTGATACAGAGATATGAATTTAAGAAAACTTAAAAGTTCCTAGATCACTCCCACTATCAAACATTTAGGAACATAATACTCACTGGAGAATATTTTACAGAGAATAAATATTTTGAAGACATAGAAAAATAGTTCACAGCATCAAGGTACCTGTAATATATTACCTTGAAATAAAACTTGTATTTAAAAGATTAAAAAGAGAAAATTACTCTTGTAGTGGTATCAACTTCTCATTCATACAAATATTAAGCAGAGTGTATCTGTTTTTCATATATTCACATTATTGCTTGCTACCACAACTGTACAAGGAAGATATTCATAGCTTACATTAATGTTCATGTACAGTAATTTTAGATATATAAAGCAAACCTTAAAACATAGGTAGCAATTTAGAAAAGCTATGTTTGAAGATATGTACAACTAAGATACAAGCAGAAGAAATAAAATACAACTGGCCTGACCCAAGCAAACATCAAATACCCAGTTTAAAAAAAAAAAAAAAAGACTTCGTACTGTGCAGAAAATAAGATTTGTAAACCAAAAGCAGACAATGAGCAGAAGCAAGGGTGCAGTACATAATTATTTAACATAATTACATTTACACTGCTGACCAGCATACCATATTTTGATAACTTCTGACATATGGCACCTGCATTTGTACCCAGAATTGTACTATTCAAAATTAGCCCAATAACTTTCTAACTTTCTTCTGCTTATGTGGCTTAAAATAAAATTAAAAATGGGAAAAAAAAAACAAAAAACAAAAAACCCACCACCCTGAAAGGTATGCCTGGAGAAAAAATTTTAGTAAAACAATCTTCTGCACCCCTGTACACCGTATGTGTCTGGTAAACAATACAAATAAAATGATACATGGCATTAGCCTGAATTAAAACTGCTACATTATAAACCAATATAAAATATTGGTTTACATACTAACATACTGTTGAAATCTTGAATTCTACTAATCAGATGCATGCAATTTGTTCAACAATTTTCTAATATGAGTAATTCTATTTTGCTTTTTTTCTTCTAAGTTTAGAACTTCTTCAGAACCAGCTGACAGGACTTCTTCATGAAAAGCACAGAGATTCCTATTAATGCAATGGCATATGGGTTCCAAAAAGCACAATTTCAAAAGGAACTTTATTACCCTCTTTTGTTGGAAGAAGCTAGCCAATATCCGAAAAGAAATAAAAATATTTACAACTGACTAGTCACTGACAAAAGTTTAGGTAGATCTTTGATGATATTTCAGCACATAAACTAATAATCAAGAGGACTTACACAATGTACAATCAAACAGTTTTGTCATTTGGGGGTAAAAAAAAAAATACCTGCTCACTTGTAGAACATTTTCAGCTGTGTATTTATAGTAATATATGTACACACGCGCGCACACATAAAAGACTCTCTGAAAATCAAGATACATTAACAAACAGAAGTAGTAAAAGTAATAACTTAAGTAGTAGTTAACATTTGCATGAAATGACTTTGCAGAGTTTGACCAAATGCACTTAGAACATGCTCTTATTAAAACAAATGAACAAAGAAAAACAAAACAAAAAAAAGAATGGAAACACCACAAGAGTCTGTAGAACCAATGCTATGTCACCACCAGGAGAGCACCAAGCAAGGCACCATTGGAAAGACAACATACTTGAATAAGTCTCTTAAAAATAAATCAAATGCTAATCTGGTCGAAAAATCGGTGTCTTTGGTAAAAATTCTATAAGGATGACCTGCACAAAAAGAAAAAAAAACAATATTAAATGGCAGTAGGAACCCTATTACTTATCACAATGATAATGCACTTTTTTTTGTTAGTTTTGTTTTGTTTTGAAGTCCATCAGGTAATAGTATTTTCAACAGGTGCAGAAATCATATTAAACAGAATGTTTTGGAGGAAGAAAACCATAACTAGGAAAGAACCAAGAGGAAACAAAAGTTTGTCTGGTAATATTAAACACATCTTAAACTGGAAGAACCAAAAACGTGTGCAACATCCATTTTCAGTTTCATATGCAATTCTCTTGGAAATTGTTTCCACTCAGTATAGGATTCTAAAGACAAGTCTACACTTCAAAACTCATGCAGAAATTTGTATCAACTACAGAAAAATTTGCATATCAAGCAAACCTGCAAGTGGTTAACAGGAAGCCTAACTAATGTTTCTGTATGATTATGCTTCAGGTCCCTATTCAAATTTTAACTACACAGATCCAGTATTGTAAAGTCAAGGATGCAATTCAAGTAGTTATCTTGTTTTATATTTAAACAGAAAGCTCCAAGAAAATATTTAAGTGTGCACTTTCATTCTTCATAAGACTACAAACAGCACGATGGTTGTATTAGTAAAAAATAAACATTCTCAGTAATACAAGTAAATGAAATCTTTAGTTATAAGGGGAGCCTGGTCTTCTATAGAGTTAAAAAAAAAAAAAAGAATTTCTAAACATTTTTTTATCAAAAAGAATAATAGAATTTGGCTGCGTAGCCAATGCTCCAATCTGATTATGTACCAAACACAAGAAAAAGTATCTCTGATATGACTTATGAGGCCAACTCTTTCAAGAAAATTGAATGGAATATGAATAATTTTAGAAACACTCAGAAGTGGTTTGATATCCTGAGAGCAGAATGCAATGCAAGCAGCTCAAATCCCACTGATGGCTGACAAGAGATGACCACTGGGTACTGGAGAGCTCCCAGGCCTTCTGATATTCAGGCAAAGTTTAAAAAGAGCAAGAAGAAAAGCTGGAACTCTGTGTTTATGCCAAGGAAGCATGACACCTTACACAATTTAGCATCTCCAGCAGCGGGTGTAGAATGTGTTTGTGTACAGGAACCTAATTTAAAGTACTTGTTTTGAAAAAATATATATACTTAAAATTAAACAAGAACTACAACATTTTGGGTAGGTTTTATAAGAGACAAGCTAGTTAACCGAAACTAAGGAAATGACATAAGGAGGTTTTTAAAATCTGATTAAACGTATCCATAGATTGCACATTCAATGTTTCATTTCACAAACTGAAAATAAAATCTTAGACCATCACCCTGTAAAGCTCTACATTTATTCTTACATATTAATGCAAATAGTTCCAATCATTTAAAACTGTATTTAACATAAGAAATGATCATCTTAAAATGCTGCTGAGCCACAGTACTTAAAAACTATCTGTGTATTTGTCGTTTTTTGTTGTTCTTTTTAAATTGAATCTGCAAAACACTGGATGAAACAGTTTTTCTTCAGAAAAATGAATCAGTGAACTACAATTCTTAATTAAAGAGAAACTCAAATTTACTTTGTGAAGTTTGCTTTATGCAAACTTATCTAAAGTTTATGGAAAAGGTGATACAAAGTCCCTACTTACTCAGTGAACTGAGTAGAGCTACTCTGCAAAAGAAAAAGGAACTTGAAAATCTTGTTTCTGACTAGAAATCAGATCTAGTGTAGAAACAGGGATATAAAAAAGGCTAAAGGGAAAAGGTTAATATAATTTCCTACTATTTAATCAGGCTTTAAATCAATTTTACACGCCTGATAGCTTTGTTGTTTCAAAAAAACAGAGTATCATTCAACAAAAAATCATAGATAAGTTGGAACTAATACAGTAGATATTTCTCAAAAATTCTTTATTTTTTCAAAAAAGTTAACTCCTCCTGTCACCTACTTCCCAGAGGGCTAAATGAAATTCTGCAAATTCAAATAAACCTTACATTTTAGCAGCTTAATTTCACCTTCTCTAGTACCCTCTGTGCAACTCCAAGAGATTTTCAAAATGGAAGCATAAACAGCATCAAGAACAAGTAAGAATGCTGCCAGCTAAAAAAACTGAAATCCCACACAGGACATGATATATTATACATATAAGTTATCACTGTGCATTTCTTAGAAAGGCTCATTTGGTCTCAGCCAAAGACTGGAATTTTGATTTTGAACACTAAACTTAAAAATATTTAGTGATGTCAATTTGAGATAAAAATACTTTCAAGACATTTGAGAAAAGGGGCAGTTAAAACCCAAAAAGGCTACTAAAGGTTTCTTAAGCTCCAACAGCTTAATTGAAAGGTCTTCCATACTTTTAGACTTGATTAGCATCATATAAAACAGCCATATCTGACTTGCTGCGTAACCAAAGTTGTGATTATTCTTTATACAGCATCTAAAATTTCACACTCCATCAGCACATGTTCGAGCTATTTTATCTTGGCAATTAATTTATTATTTTTTAGAACACAGTGAAGCCTTGTTTTCAAGTCATTCATAACTTTATAAATCAGTCCTGCACATGAAACCATGCATCTGTGAACCGTAGAAAATCCTTGCACTCAGGCGATTAAGCTCCTGACACCTTTACTGATTAATAATCACGAAAAGAATAAGATCAGAAGCAAAATAAATGATCATTTAATAGAGAAACTCACAAAACAGCCCTTTAACTTACATATTCCATCATGTTATTCGTTTCACATTTCCTTTTGCTTAGTCTCCAATGCAAGCACAGCTAGACAAGGAGGAAAGAAAAAGAAGAAAAATGAGCTGTATTTTATTGCAGCACACAGACTGGCCCATTTGTCCACCTTTCATATTTTTCGTTCAACAAAAGCATCTGTTTCCATACTGTGCAATTCAAACTCCAACAGTACGAAGCTGCTCCCTGCGGCACTCACCTTGTGGTATAACCTATTGTTTTCCCATTCTAATAACTTCTCAATCGATCTTCGTGTCTGGAAGACAAATGAGAAAGAATTTTACTCTTGAGTGGTTTTAGAAAAACTTTGTTTTGCAGCTGCTTTTGTGTGAAAAGGAGAGAGGTACAGGACAGTGACTGAGTACAGGGTGGTCTGTAGCACTACCAAAACTTCCCTGGTTTTAAAAAGTAACCAGTGGAGAAAATTGCTTTTTATGACAAGCAAATAACTATTGTCAAAAGATTGTAGAAAGATATAACCAGTTTGGAACAAAATCTGTTCACATATATACATCTTCGTAGCAGTTACAGCTTCAAAACCTATTTCAGAAACTTTAACATGACCTAAGCATAAATGCAGGAGCATAGCTCAGTGGTACCAGTGGTCTAAACTTCACTTCTTAGAAGGTCAGTATTTCAGCAGACAAAAGTTGCAAACAGTATTTTACAATGTCATAGGTTGAGTACCAACACGCAGTAGTCCATTTGAGCAAACAAAACCAGAGCCGTTACATTTATGCTCAGATTTTAGGGAGCAAATCCAAAACGCAAAAAGTCCCAGTAACTGACAGAAACAAGCGTTAGAAAACCTGTGATTTGCATAAAGAGCAAACCCAGTATTTAGGACTCTAAAACCAAGTTTGAATGCCTGTCTTTTCCACAGTTGACGCTTCAGATAGAGAATTCCGAAATCTGTTTCTTCACAGCTTTTCCAAACCACACACACAAGCATTAAAGGACTTTCTGCACTGTAAATTTCACGGCATTTTGAATATAATTATTCTGTTGTATTTACATTTGAGAAATACATTCTGACATTTATGGTCATTTGACTGCCAAAATATATATACTGCTCAGCTCTAAATGGGATTTGCTACTGACTATGAATAAATAGAGGATAATTCATGGTGCCAGGTGTTAAGATGAGACCAACAGAGCTGCAGGTGCAAAAGGACGGAGCAATGACAAGGATCAAATACAACTTAGTGCAGCTGCAGCTTCCTTACAAGGCACAGAGGGGTGAGGGGAAGGGATGAGAAAGCATCTTGCTGCTATTACTACAAAACATAAGTACTGTAAATGAACCTTAACAAATCAAGCAAAATGCAGCCCTGGCAAAAAAGCATGTCTGAACAAAATAAAAATTAGACAACAAGTTATTCATTTCCCATCAAATTCTAACATTTTCTGCTTTTAAACCTCCAGTTACTCTCCAGCATAATATTGTGGTGGCTACAGGGAAGCACGTCTAAGCATGGGCTGCGGTCACGTGATAAAAATTAGATCACTGCCATCCATAAATACTCATTAAACTGAATTTTTATTATTTCGTATTTCAAAAAAGCGTAAGTCAAGGAACTACCCAAAGGTGGAGGTGCCAGCGACTAATTTATCACTTCAGTTTGGAACTAAGCGTTTTGGGGGTTATTGTTATTATTATGTTTTTAAAGACAGTGCCCTTTAACAATAATCAGTAGACCTCACTTGTTTCTTTGTAAAGATAGCCTTTTAGAGTCTGCTCTCCTTTTAAATGAAAATAGGGCAGCAGTTATGGTCACACTTTTGTTAATTTAGTTGCCAGTCAGCTCCAAATCAAAAGAAAATAAGGCTGCAGAGTGTAATTAACATTCAGTTCAGTCGTTTTGTCCCTTGTCTAGCCCCCAAGCTTTGTTAAAATTGCCATCTGAATGCTGAAGGCTGTAGGGAAATCGATTTGATTCTAATCGCACCATGAAAAGAACATGATCTAACTGCTTTCAGCCCTCCGTAAATCTGTACTAGGTCTTTAGCACAATGCAACTTCCAATTTAAAAAGCACTGAATGTCTCGTCAATGACTTTGTGAAGAAAAAAGAACAAGGAGCAGACATAAAAATTCCAATAGTTGTTTAAGCATTAAAGTTCATTTGCATCACAGCAAACCTGAAAAGGGCTGACCTCTCAAACCGCCTCTCAGGTCTATGAAGTTGTAGCCTTGACAAGCTCACATTGACAGAGCTCATTGACTCTGAAAGGCTACTCTATCAATGGTGAAAAATGGCAATAGGTTCTACTCTGAGCAGGCATCTGCCTGCCCACCCGCTGCTAAACCAATGGCAAAACCGATTCAAAACCTGAATCTACCTTGTAATCTTCCTTGCCGGGACCTCTTAATAATAGATTAAGATCACTATACAATTTAATTTCATTGTTTGCCCAAAAGAGTGTGAAAAACATTTAAGCTTTTCAAATTCCAATAAAATTACAAATATATTACAATGCATACACATAAATAAGAAACTGATAGGTAGTTATGTAGTATTAATTGGTTGTCTTAAAAATGAACCCAGTTTAAAGTCATTTGAGCAGCATTAGATAAAAACACATGCAGCCTTGCGACCGTGATCATTTGAGTTCCCAAGGATGCACATCTAAACCCTCCAGTAGTATAACTTGGGATATTCACAGCTCCCAAATCATACCACATTAAATATACTAAAACGTTAATGAAAATTAGACTGTAAATTATTTCTGCAAATCTGAGCTTGGAATAAAAAGAAATGAATTAAGCAGCATCACACAATTCACTATAGTAAGTTTTCTTCCTACTTGACAGGTGAAAAAAAGCACTTGCACGTGCAGCTTAATTAATCACTGCTCTTGACATCTCAATGATTTACAGTGAGGAGCAGGTGAGGATATACAAAACCAGAAAGAAGCACTTGATTTGAGTGTAGCATTTCCAGCGCACCAGGATGACAAGCTTATATATTCTGTCAATGGTATACAGAAAAACCTATACAGCAAATTATTTGTTAGCCACAACAAAAGCACAAATTAAGTGGAAGAGAGACTTGCTAGCATTAGAAAGATCTAACACTATCCAGCTTCTACATTTTTTTTCTAAGAAAACACATTAATATTTGAGCAAAGCTGAAACTGCAATTTAAATATAGTTCTTAGTATACCAATGATATGAAAGTGTACTTTGTAACACGCTCTGTAAAATCGCACGTAGTGTTTAACGTTGGCTATACATTTTTGAGGCATAGATCCCTTCAGTCTACATGCAACCTTTAACAAAAGAATTTTTATTAAATGACTCTAAAGATGCTAATGTAAGACTGTATTCTTTGGATATTCAGACTACCAAAAAAGCCCAAATCAAAATGCAATTTACCAATTCGTGTTACTCTCAATCAGATACAGTTTTGCCCTGGACATGAAAAATATCAGAAAGACTATGAACTCATTGCACAGAGAAAAGGCAGCAATTATTACAAATAGAGCGCCACTTGTACTATCAACCACAAGAGCTTTCTCCTATGTCTTCACAGTGTCTAGTGACGTTAGGTTGCAGTTCCAGATGCAGTTATGATCTGGACTGCAAGGCTGTACAGACATAAGGCTCCCTGCAGTGCGTAACCTGGAATATAAACACTGCATCACGCAGTACTAGCAAATGAGTCAAAGCCCTTCCACCTCATGCTGTAACCCAACCAATGAGTAACGTAATGTTAAGCAAGAGGTCTTATGTGATACCCAAAGTTGTGATCATTTGAGTAACTCCCTACGCTTTAAGTGAAGAAACAATACAGACGGTGACAACATTATTCATCATTACCAATTTTATTCATAGGTGTCTGGAAACAGCAGAAGAATCTCCCCTTACGTGCATTTGATCTGAATCTGAAGACTTCCAACATTTATGCAAATGTAGTGTTATGCTAGTCCCATAAACTGCACATGGAGATTTTCAAATACAAAATCTTACCACAATCAAGTATTAATAATCTCAAATATTGCTTTGAAAAAATAAACATACTTTATGCTCAAATTTCACAATACAAGGAGACCAATTCAATAAACTTTTTGTAATGGTCATACTGCCCAAATTTCAAATACATCTCTAGGAAAATAAGCTGAGAATCCTATCAGAACTCTGACCTCCACCATCTCCTTTCATTCAAAGGAAAAAAAAAAAAAAAAGGATAGAAGTAGGAATGAATCCCTGTTAATTTTCCAGACAAAGATATACTGGTCTACAAAATTCACACCCAAGTAATTTCGTTATCACCCCTGATAGTGAGGTTAACCAAGTCACACAGTTGTATGCTCACTTTCAACAAGCCAGAATATCCCTAAACCACCTCTCTCACACACAAATGCTTTCAGAGATTTAATTCTTTCACAAAGAGTTTGAAAAAAGAAAAAAAAAAACACACTAAAAGTGTGGGTATATAGTTGACACTCAGGCAATATCAAGTATCTATTAACCATATTTGTGTGAGAAATGTAAAAACATACTGTAGACAGAGCTTAGATGGAGGAGGTCTTGGTATGCTGTCACACAGCATGTTGCTTCTAGTATTAAAATGCCTTCTGTAGAGTTCGTAATGTGTGGACTGTGAAAGAAGTCTAAACAGCTTCAAGTTCTATATTAGTGGCATGAAAATACCAATATTGTAATCAAAACATACATAACTGAACTACAAGTATCTTGATAGAGGTTTGAAAAGCTGTCTGTTAGATCACATTAGTGCACTTTGCACAACCTTTCCTGTTGGCAGCTAGGATGCTTCTTACAAGCTTAAGAGTGTGTACTCATATCAGAAGCCACTGCACTAAGAAAGCGAGTGAAACCCATATACGCATATTGAATAACATCTGGAAACAAATGTAGCACTTCTGGTGGAAACTTCCTGCTATGGAGAAGTCTTGTAGTGAAAAATTTTGACCTTGGCAAAACTGTGAAGCGCATAAACATTTCATGGACAGACATATATTGACTGAATCCCTGAAGCATCAAGATGATAACTAATATTGTTACTCCAAACTCAAATTGGTAAGCGACTTAATTCTTTCATTCCAAGATGAAATTCCATCTCTGAATCTGTCATTAAACCCACAAATCTCCTTCCCTCCAAATAGATTTAATTCTGGGCACGATAAAGGCATTCACCTCCTGCTGAAGGACACTCTCACAGAAAGGGTCACATGGAACATGGAAGGTAGAATTGACCACAGCAGGGATGAGAACAGAACAGAATCTACCAAATAACTAATCTGGTGTTGTCCACTGTGAGAAGTTATAAACTGAGTGCAGATTATTAAAATTCTACCTCCACCTCCCCTTTCAAGATTACAAAGATGTCAGTTTGGATCTTGATCATTTATTTCCAAAGTATCTAGTAACATGCCACAGAATATAGTTCAGGGCCAGAGTAGGTGGAGAAACTCAATGATCTCAGGTTACAACTGCATTAGGAAATGAAGCTGTGCCCAGAAACTTTCCCATTCAGTTGAAGCCAGCTGGCAGGGAAGAGCTGACATCTCCATCAGTAAGTTTTCGTAACTTCCAAACCACCCATAGTGTCTGAAGCACCCTGATAATGCCTAGAAATTGTTACACAACAAATTGTTACACAACACAGGACCAACACCTGCCACAGACCTTCCTACGAGTACAAGTTATAAAGCTCCAATTCCTAGGAACATTCCCAGGCTTCATTTATTAATAGGAAGCCTTTCATTCTTGCTGCTACGATTATCTAAGGGCAGGGTCAAAGAATGGAAGAGAAACTACATGAGAAGCAGCACAAAGCAACAAAATAACTTCAGAAGGCCCCGTAAAATCCAGCATGCACACTGAAGATCCTTCTAAAGGGAACAAGTCTCTAGCATCCTGCCTCTCTAGGACTGAACCAGAAGATCACAGAATTCTAAGTGTGCTGATTCTGTAGATAATCAATTAGCTGGGAAAAAATAAACATTGCTACATTAAAATTCAGATTTTTCCATCAATACCATCATTGTTCCAAATTCAAAAAAATAAGTTAATAGGGAACAAAATGAACAGTAACTTGTCACTTTCCACATGCATTTGGTACAATAGCAGACTTATGATCTCCTGCAGTCTTCTCTTTGTAGGAGAGCTGTCTCATCCTTCAGAATCAATACCAAAAAGGAGATGATTTGAAAAAACTGTATATTAGGCGCATACAAATTCTTCTTTTTAAAAAGTTTCACTAAACTGGCTAGACCCAATATAAATTTTGCATGTTTTCTGTTAGAATAAACAAAGAGGTTACAACTTTCCAGAATCTTCCAAATTAAATTACAATGTGAGCTTATAAGAGATTCTAAATAGAAAAAAAAGCAGCACCTTCTGTTTTATATGATTGTCCCTTGAAACTGTTTGGAAAAGTATTACCACATCAGAGCATCTCTAGTGTCAAGTTCCTGGCAGGTATGCAGAGAAGAAAATCTTTTTTTTCTTCAATTGTGTAAATAAATGAATTGTATTAAAAACAGCAATAAACAGAACTAATGTGGTTTATCACTATCACCCATAAATTTAATCCTGCATCTCTACTGCATGTTTAATTTAATCAGCAGTTTAGAAGTTGTAATTAGCTTATGTTTATACAGCACTCTGAAGATGTAAATTGCTATGCAAGTGGCAATTAATAATAGGGTTTAAGCAGCATTCATCAGCTTTGTTTGAACTCAAAAACAAACAAGCAGCTCATAAAAGTATTAGTACAGATTGCTCTTAAATATCTCATTCTATTCATTTTAAGAGACTGCCTATGAACCTCTGAAACATGTAATTTACATGCAGAACACTATTAAGAAATCTAGAGGTATGGCAATTTTATCATAGCTTTCACTATTACAGTTTCTCTTGAAACCATTTACCCCATTTACACATCGAGAACAACAGCACTTAGTACTGAAATGACTGTCAATTAATTTGAAAAAGTGGCTTCAAATGGGCACCTCAGCCTGTACACATTTTTGAATTATAACTCATTATGTCATTCTTTTATTTAAAGAAAAAAAACTCAGACTTACTGTCCATCTGTACAACCTGGAACTTGTCCCAGGAAGGATGGTACAATCTGTGTATAACTGCTGAAGATCACTGACAATCTAGATCTGCAAATAAGGAGCTGTACTTCCTGCAATTTTCTTGCAGATTTTATTCATCTAAATCCAATCAAGACCACATTAAAGGAAAGAGGCAATAAGATATTTAATCAAATTAAACATTTATTCTACTGGTGAAGAGTACCAGGCTCTTTCTCTAATACCTCATTGCAAAAGAAGAAAGGCTTGCAAATGCCTGTGATTTAAAAAACTCCTGGTTTAAAGGACTTGCTGATCTAAGGAGACAAATCCATAACTTAATTTTTACACAAATGCACAAAAATAAGCATATATTCCCATTATACAAATAGTCATTCAAAGTGTGTAGCTTCAAAATGATTTACTTTTGTGATAGCATTCAAATATTAGAATTCAAAAAGCTATTGCAAGCAGTAAGGAGAAAATAAAAAAGAGAATTACTGTGACTAATTCAAAATTCTGATGAAAGTGCCGTTTTCATTTCATCAAGTCTTTCTCAGCCAGATCCAGGATTAAGAGTTTCAATTTGGGAAAGCACTCCTGTATTAGTCAGTTAATTAATTCTCCTCTATATTATAGTCATCAACTCACCCAACTGAGTTCCCAGCTCTTATAGACAATAACCCTTTAAACAGACATCTATATGTTGCGTTGCTGATACAGACAAATGAAGTTGTCACAACATCTGACTTTAAGGATTTTCATTCCACAGCAATAATCAAACAGCCTGAACGCATGTATTCAGTGCTATCACAAAGGCTGTAGGTATCATGTCTAGTGCCACTATGCCACTCACAGTGGCACAACAGTGTTCAGGCAGCTGAGACCTACCTTTAATTTCATCAGGTTCTAAGCTTGTAAGTCCAGCATGAATCACCCATCTTCAGTGCAGGAAAAGCTGTGGAATTCCTTAAGTAATACCTTCTGAACAGTGTATCCATGCCTTTTTTCCAGATTTATCCTTCTGAAAGAGAGCTTACCAGAACTCCCATCCCAAGCTAACAACAACTGAAGCACTCCTCTGTTGCTTCACTGGGTTCCTACACAGAACCTCTTTCCTCATACTGCAACTCTGTTTCCTGGCGCCAGATACTTTAAGCCCTTACCTTTTTTCCTGACTCTGTTAAACACTGCATTAAGAAGTTGATTACTAGCGACTTTCAGTACTGGATTCCAAGACATCAGCCTCCTCCTCCTCCCAAAAAGCAACATTACTTTCTACCACCACCAAAAATGAGATTACATTTTTAACAAACAGAGCTAGACTTCAAATAGAAAATAGTTATCTCTGCAAGCTGGCTAGGTCACCAATCTACCTGTTGAAGTAATCAGCTGATTTTCTGCAGCAGACTTTCAGGATGTAGATGTATGGTCATCCTACAGGAAACTCACTAGTTCATAGCAACTTAAAGGTACAAAACCAAGGGCTTGAAATAATTCAGACTGAAACTGTATCTCTCCATGGACTCCAATATTACCACCAGGTTATTTTGCATACAGTTAAAACTAGTTTAAAGTAATCCCTCCAAGAAAATACTCATTAAGATTTACGCAAAAAAATTAGACAAAAGAAATATGCACTGGTTTTATTATGCTCTATTCTTCTTGTTTGCTTTCAGTACCTGGGGGTTTCAGGAGTTCAGATATAGCTTTTATAGCATATAATGGTACTACCAATACTAAAACTACAAAGTAGCTTGCACAGCTTCTGGTTTTAGCAGCACCACATGCTTGAGCAGATGTGCATTTGTGCAGGAGCCTCCATCTGAAAATGCTTGATCAATATTGAAAAGATGAGCAAATAAAATTATAATATAAATATAAATTATAATATAAATAAATATAATCACATTGCAGAAGCATATAATCACTGTCAACCTCAGAGCACTGATTTACGGACTGCAAAATGAGGTCTGCTGTAAAGAAAAGCACGAAGGTATTACACAGGATGGAATACACACAAGCGTCATCATGAACTTGAAAGCATTACAGCACCAATATAAGGAGAGGATGGTGATGCACAAAGACTTCTTGCAAAGAAGTAAAATCACATGAGCCAAAGTTTTTACACATGAAAACAGAAGAGATGGGGAGGGTTGCAAAATTACTTGCAGTGGAATAAGGGAGGGGAAAAAATCAGACACATGCAAGAAGCTTCTGTTGTGAACAATACACTAAGAGACACAGACAAAACACTAATTTCTAGCTGTTGATGCAAGAAGAAATATCTTATTCATCTACAGCTTGGAAGGAAGATAAAACAATCTTTAAAAAAATTATTTGTAAATGCAAGCATATGGCTACTTAGGTCACAGTATAATTAGAAACTCCTCACATACTCTTCACAACAAACAATGTCCAATTCTGATGATCCCAAACAGAGTATCACAGAGAAGCTATTAAAAGTGCTCAGAGTTATCTCTGTAACAGTAAGTGCTGCACAGTACACAGCTCTAGCAGAGACACTGCTGAACTATGAGTCACTGAGTTGTAAGCTCAGCATTCTCACTACCATCTACTTTAAGTTGTATGACAGACAACAGGGATTAAAATGTATGAAATCAAACTCATCTTCGTAAGCAGAAGTATGCTTTATTAAAGTTGACATGGAAAAAAAGAGGATATGAGAAATAAGAGAAAAAAAAAAAAGAACAAAGCCAATACAATTCTGACTACCAAAAATAAGAATAGTTCAACTTACTCTTTTACTGAGGCAGATAACTGGCCACATACTACAACCTAAAGTGCAGCAGCAGCAAAGGCATCCACAAAGTAGCCATCGTACATTAACTGGAAGGTTCTTCTTAAGACAACTGTTAACTCTACTGATGCTGGCTTTAAATTCTTCGGGTGCAACCTACAAGAAAAAGCAAAATACTTATTACCACAGCAGTGTGATTCATTACTCTTGGAGTGGACCACAGCTTAAGCTTTTGCTTTTATAATAGCAAAAGTCTGAAATCAAATTCTAATTTATTTTTTTTTTATTCACAGATACTCACCTTCCCAGTTAAAGATGAAGGAAATTCTGCTTCAAATTTGTTGCTTAGTCCAAACCTGAAAAAAACAAAATGATACTCATACCAGAATCATAAATAACCCCAATCTATGACACCCAAGCTACGAGCACCCAATATGAACCCAAAGAACAGTATTGATTTATGGAAAAAATTGTTTCCTAAAGGTAATTACTAAATGCTATCCTAACAGGCAGAAACACACAATCATAAACAGTCTGGAATTCACTTTGCCTCCAGCCTCTTTTAAAGATCCGTAGACACTGTTGACTCTTCCTTAAACTCAGCAAAATCTTCATAAGCAACAGTATAAATATGAAAAATCAGAGGTATTCAAGAGGAGAGAAAGGTAAGATCATAGTGCAAATCTTCCCACTCCACCCAGTACAGATGCATCTTGAAGAAAAGCTCATTTAGCAGGATCTAAATGGAGTAACACCAAACTGTTCTAAGCATAAAAATGGATTCAATAACACCTTGTTTATTCAGAAAAAAAAAATTACTAGTTTAATGGATGGTATTTGCTGTTCTCAAACTTACTAAACACAGTTTAAGCGCTAACTTGAAACAAACAAACATCCGTATCAATTGAGAATGGAAAGCTATGAAAAAACTGATATGGACTAGAATTTCGGGCTGACCTGGGCCACGGAAGATCTCAAGATTATGAGTTTCACCTTGACTTAAAAAAAAAAAATAAAAAGACAGAAAAGCCTGTTTGTTTTCTATCTTACAGCTGGCTGACAGGGTTCGTGAATGAAAACATCTCAAATAAAACTTGAATGCTTTCTGGCATCCAGTCTAGGTTGCAGCTAAGGGACTCTACAGCCTGAAAAAGGTGATAACAAAACTGTATGACAAGGTACTAATTTGGAAAACAACACTCAGGTCAAAATTTTATTTGCAATTAACAAGTTCCTGAACACAAACCAATGCAGATTTATCACCAAAGCTACAAATCAAATCAGACATTAAACTACTCAAGACTTCAATGTTGACAGCAAGACCGGTTACTCAGTTGTGCTCCAGCTAACTTGAGCCCTGACAGTTGACTATTTTAAATAAATTCTTTGAGAATACATACACTGAGCAGCTGGGTATTCCTCAGGCAATATTTTCTTACTAAGCAGAGTGCTCTGCTTGCCAATGGACAACTGTGTCCAAGTACGTAAGCGGCCAACGGGCAGTTAAGTGCTGCACCAATGGAAACGCACTGCAGACACACCTCACAAAACCAAGTGAACAAAAAATGGCACATGGACTTACATAAGAGGTTCTGAATCTTGGGAAAGCCAATGTAAACTACGCTTACATGATGCTCAACTTAGTTCAGTAGCTACATCTCTCAAGGCATGATTCTCTTAAAATATGAGCTCAACAGCAGCAGCCATGAAAAGTAGCAAGGAAAGACTAGGAACCATTAGCTAGACAATTAAGACCACAACATAGGGCATCATTTTGACTCTCCATAAAACCCTTGTATGCCCACATGTTCAGTACAGGTTGTTCTTCTGGCATCCACATCTCATGGAGAACTTGGAGTTGAGAGAAAGCAGAGAGAAGGAAGACTGATATAACTAAGGGAGTAGAAACAGGTGCCTTACAAGACCATGAGGCTGACATTAACTTGGAAAACAGAAGGCTGGGGGGAGGTTATGAGACCAAAGTACAAAGATTCAGGAAGAGAGTGGTTAAGGTCAATGATCAACTCTTAATCATCAAATCCCACAACAGAGGGCTGAAGCCGGCACGAGACTGGTTTTAAACAGATAAGACAAGAGCTTCTTTAAACTGCAAGTAGTAAACTTCTGGGTTTATTCTGACTTGAGATTATAGAGGCAGACTGTGCCAACAGATTTTAAGACAGATTAGACAAGTTCCCAGTCAAACAAGCACTAAAGGAAAAAGATGTTAAAGTATACATTACCCCTACACAGCTGTGGATGCCAGAGACTACAGGGCAAACAGATGCCAGGCACAAGTAGGGTTGCAGGCAGCCTCTAAGCAGCAACGTCCATTGCCACAGTTTGCAAAAGCATGCCAGGATAGATAGCTTATCAATTTGATGCCATAGGTAACCCCTACATATGTTCTTCAGAAGTTAAAAAAGTCACAGTCCTGCCACTTGACAGAATACAGTACCTGACTTACACCTAAGTCACCTAACACAGCGGAATACTTTAAGTAGAATGGCAGCTCTGCAATTCCTACAAATCCCTCAAAACTGAGGAATTAAATTGAAACTTAACTAGAGAAACGTAAGGCAAGTTTACCACTTCAACACAGAACACACACACACAAACTCTTACTACAACTCCACAACAGAAAGCTCTGTGGAATACTCTATGCCAGAAAGACCTTCTACATTTCCCCAAAATCTTGAGTGAAATCAAGCACCCAGGCAAAGATTATGTCAGAAGCACCACACCCTATCAGTTAAGCTACTTATAATTGCCAGTAGGCTGAAGATGAAACCAATTGCTGAAAAAAATCTCACGTATCCACACATATTTCATATGCAGCCACACCTGGTAACACCATTCTAATATATAATAAGTCCATCCACTCAATAGAGACATGTCCTCTCTAAAACAACTCATCTTCAAAGAATGAATCACAAAGCAATCTTCATGTACCTGATACTTCAACACCCAGAAAAGATTAAATATGAACTCAAACAATAGAGGAGTGGCCAGCTGTAAGGATAATTCCATTCAAAGCAACTCTTGTTCCCAAGAGGAAGTGAGGCTGAGCCTTGCACCAAGAGATGCCAAGGAAAGTCTTTACCCCGAGGCACAAGCAGGTAAAGCAAAAGCCCAAGTCCCCCCGTTCTCAGTGAAATCACAAAACAACATAATTGCAGTTTCATGCTGAAGTTTGGTTGGGAAATCAGCAGAACAGAAACAAGGATTTTTTGTAAATGCACAATCCAGAAGTATTTAAATACTGACAGCTTCAAATATTAAAGCGTTGTGCCTGACAAAGACAATCCAACTCAAAAGCTCCAGAGTTATCTTTAGTCTTTCAGAATAAAACATCAGTATTTAAAGTAGACAAAATATTTTTCCCCACTCTCCCACTTGGAAACAGTCACATTGCCTCAGTGTGACTGTAAATTACTTCAAGTGCAGCTTTCTAGCACGGAAACTTCTGACCAATACAGATGCACTTCGATAAAGCTACAAGCAAATGAGACTAAGGTTCAGTATTCAAGATTTCTGGCAATGTTTAATACATGTAGGGATAGCTAAACTGAAACATCAAAGCTAGCCAGCTACCAATAGCACTCTAAGCTTTCTATTTTACAGTTGCCACATGTAGGTGGTAAAAACGATGACTCCATACTTCAAATGCTTTGGTAAGTAAATGATATGATCCCAGTGTTATCGCTGTTGACTGCATGCTATAATTTGGAAATTAAAAGATTAGGAATTACACATAACACTGCTACAGTTTCACTGTAATTACACAGGAAAAAGCTGCAAAAAATGTCTTAAAATCACTTGAAATAAAATTCCAGAGCTGCATTTCCTCAGACAGCTGTCCTCATGTAGCATTAAGTGTATTTTGTACAATACCCCATTCTCAGTAAAGCATACGTTCCTCTGCTTGCTCTATGCCCTTTCTTATTTCATACCATGACCTCCATGTTTTCAACACATCCACGCTCACCTTGTGCATGAGCACTTCCTTTAACCTTCCTGGAACCTGAAAAAGTGTTTCTTGAACATGTTTCTGCTTGAAAGGCATAGCTGAGTTCCTCCCTTGTTTACACTGGGGAGAAAGAAATGGTGAGAAGTGCAATCTTCAAAGGAAAAAAATTACAGTATAGAGCTCAGCCAACATACAACTTTTTCGCAGGCTGCAGCTCTGATCTTCCTAACACGTAAAACTGATGGGCATTATCTTCCTCCTCTTTGTCATCTCTTATTGAGACACTAAACCATTTTTTCCATTCTTCTCATCTATCACAGAATCATAGTTGGAAGGGACCTTTAAAGGTCATGCAGTCCAACTCCCCTGCAATGAACAAGGACACCTACACAGCTAGATCAGATTGCTCAGAGCTCCATCCAGCCTGACCTTGAATGTCTCCAAGGATGGGGCATCCACATCTCTGAGCAACCTGTTCCACTACTTCAATACCCTTATTGTAGAAAACTTCTTCCTTATATCCAATCTACATCTCCCCCCTTTTAGTTTGAAACCATTTCACCTTGTCCTATCACAACAGACCCTGCTAGAGAGCCTGTCCCCTTCTTTCTCATAGATCCCCTTTAGATAATGAAAGGCCACTACCAGGTCACTCCAAAGCCTTCTCTTTTCCAGGCTGAACAGCTCCAACTCTCTCAGCCTGTCCTCACAGGGGAGGTATTCCATCCTTCGGATCAATTTTGTGGCCCTTCCCTGGACACACTCCAGGTCCATGTCTCTCCTGTACCGAGGACTCCACATCTGGACACCACACTTCAAGAGAAGTCTCATGAGCACAGAGCAGAGGGGCAGGATCACCACTTTCTACCTGCTGGCCACACTCCTGATGCAGCTCAGGACAAGGTTGGCTTTCTGGGCTGTGAGGGCACATTGCTGGCACATGTCCACTTGCTATCCACCAGTTCCAGCAAGTCCTTTCTGGGCTTCCACACGTTCACAGCTCTTACAAAATACATACAGATTCCACACACCTTCACACTCTCCCATGCATGATTCTTCCATTACCCTCTTTTTCACTCCCATGAAAATTTATTTTTGAAGGTTTTGCCCTGCCACAAACAGTTATATTGCATCAACACAAGAAGTGCTAAGATGCACAGCACAGAAAGGCATTGAGAAGCACATCACAACAGCTCTCTATCAGTCTGGTGCTGCAGAAGACAACTAAACCCAACCTTACTAGCTAAAACAGCCTGGGATAAGGCATGTATGTCTCAGCTGACCAAAGAACGGGGAAGCCCAGAAAAAGTCACTGAAAATACAGTAAGATAACATCTATCACAAATATTCTTTTAGCAATTTCAGACTCATCCTGAACCTCTCCTTCCACTCCAACAAGATTTTAGGAAAAAAAAAGTGTGAAATACCCTGGATTTTTCAATTCAGTTAACTAATGTAAATAATATTCTGTATTCTCTCAGCTCTCAAGGTTCTTGTCACTAGAGATCTCTTCAAGAAAAAAAAAAAAGCCACCTCAAATACTACTACTGAGTACCAAAATATCTAAATTTTGCTGGTGTGAAAATGACTTACCTGAATATTTAAAAAACAACGCTTTTACAAAATATATATAGGATTGCGTGCAGCATGCTCCAAACAGTGAATTTAAAGAGGATTACTCTTAGCATCAAACAAAAGTCCCAAAATTGAAGGCAAGGCCTTCGTACATTTTATCTGGATAATATTTACCTGAATTCTTTTGACTCTCTTTTAACTACTTAGCTTAGAAAGGATATCCAACTATCTGTTGGATAGTGGAATAATGCCTTTCTGACATTAATCTGTAGTCATGAAAATGACATATTTCAAACAAAACATTATGACTCCTATAGAAGATCAGAGGATATAACAGAAGACAACAAAAAAGAGAGCATCTATTTAAATACACACACAGCAAAATCAGTCAGCACCTCTTTAAACAACAGAGTCAGAGACAGATCAATCCATATTCACTTTATTTAACCACTGATTTTTTTTTTTTATTTTTATTTTTTTGGCCAGACCTTCAAAGCACATATATGCTTTTATACCACGCAAAACAAACTAATTAGACACGTACACTTTGACCTATTTCTTAAATTCAAGAAGCGAGTGTCCTGACAGTGATCTAAATACTAGTAATAAGCTTCTCATCCACTAGGAAAAATGTCATAGGCTGCGGAAAGGTGAAATGGGCTAACACTATTCAGGGAACTGTTTGTGCACCCAGTGCAATAAAAAAAAGTACATTCAGATCTAATTGCATGATTTGGGAGGTCCATGCTCACATATCATTACTCACCCAGAAGCTACAGAACTAATATTTTGAGGAAGGTGTTACAGCTGTGAGCTAGTGATCATTAATAAACAATTAATGAGACAGCTATCCTTCAGCCACAAAGTCCATACCAGTCACAGACACGGTATGCAAGCTTCCTCAGGGTTTTATTAACGGATCTCACACAACTTCATGTACTGGAGAAGAAACCAGTGCTTGCCTCAATTTCAGTTCTTGATACATTTCCATCCGTCAATAAGACAACCATCCACATTCTTGATCTGCTCACCAGAAAAAGATCAAGGCTACCAGCTTATTTTCACAGATGGCAAACAGCCACTGGATGACAAAAACATCTCGATCACAATGGAGTGAAATACAAAGTCATACACTGAATATTTTGGATACATTTCCCTTCAGTGGGCTTCACAGCCTCCTGCCCACTCCACACCCTCCCAAGCTTCTAAACCTCTCTGTCTATCACATCTTGTTTCCTGTTTATAGCCAGCTGGCAATCTCCACCATCTGGTTGTCAGCATTTCATAATATCAATCAATTATAGCACTGATGAATCAAAGCACCACCAAACTATTCCAAAGTTAAACCCAGATTTCTGGACAGGGTGGTATATGGAAATCAGCAGAGGTCAGGGGAGTCAGAGAAGTAGAACACAATACCTTCAACTTCGATGCTTCTGCTACGAGGCTAGTCCCGATGAACAGTTAAAATATACTTCTTTAATGCATACAAACTTCTTTAATACACACACACACAAACATAACTATTTATATAAAGTTTGCTGTGCAGTGCTTTGTCTCTAGGTTGTTATGTCAGTACCTGAAGCTGGAGACAACCTTATGCTTCAGCAGGGTGCGCCCGATGGAACCAACTGGAGGAAAGTCACCCTCACCTGTTTAATTATTGAGAAGCCCCACGCCAACTCACAGCGTTAGCGCCAGGGATATTTGCAAACCAAAACTCGCAGCACCTCCCGTGTCAGACAAAGTGAAACCACGTGCACCCACCGCAACCCAACCCTACCGCAAAGATACCCGTGTGTCCTGGGGCTTCTTCCGCCCCCCCGAGAGCTCTCGGGGCGGCCCCACGTGGCCGCGGACGGGCAGCGGGCACGCAGACAGCCCTGCGGCGCGTTCCCGATCCCACACGCAGCCCCACGCACCTGACTTCCTGACACCTCACCGCTCCGGACCCGCGCTTCGCATTCCTCTCTTACTCACAGCCCCGCATCCTCCTCGCCTCCCCGCAGCTCCCCGCTTACCCGCGAGTCCCGGGCGACCCCAACTGGCCCCAAGCCGGCACCGGGACAGCGGCTCCGGCCGCTGTCCGCAGCCCGGCCCGCCGCCCGTCCTCCGCCTGCCCCCGGCCCGCCCCGGCCTCCCCTCGCCTCCCGCCCAGGCACCCGGCGCGCAGGCCCCGGCGCGGCCCTTACACGGTGACATGGCCGGAGCCGCGCACCACCACCGGGTCGGGAGAATACTTGAGGAGCTGCTCCTCCAGCGCTCGTTCCTCGTCCTCCTCCTCTTCGTAGATCTCATCGAAGTCCGCCATGGCCGGGCCCGGGAGGGGGAGGTCGAAACGAGGAGCCGAGGCGGCGGGCCCGGCGGGGGGGGGGAATGGAGGGGCGGCAGGAGGCCCGGGTCCCGGGGCCGGAGCGGGCGGCAGCAGGGCCGCGGAGAAGCGGCGGCTGCAAGACGGCGGCTCCGGGCGAGGAAGCGCCCGTCACCCTCCGCGGGGGGAGGGGGCGAGGGGCGGGGCAGGAACAACAACAACAACATCCGGCCGGAGAGACGCCCCGCCCCGCGCCGCACGGGAAGCGCGGATGGGCGGCGGGGGAAGGCGGCGCGTGGTTGGGTGGCTTGTGCCGTGGGTTTGGGTGGGTGTTGGTGCCCGTCTTTGCTCTACGCTCTTTTCTGGGGCGTCCACTGAAGTGGTGGGGCTACGGGTGTCTGTTAGGCCTTCTGGCTTAGCTGAGGGCTCTGTAAGGGAAGCGGTTTCCATCCAGCACGGCTGTTCTGCCGCTCGGATGGGGGCTGTGCGGAACGTGTGTCTGTCCCTTGGTGTGCTCAGTGTGTCTGAGTACTGCAGCCTTTCTTCCGGCAGCCTGCCCATTCGTCTGCTCGTGGACAGCAAAGCAGAGAAATTGCAGGAGAATGGTCCTTATGCATGTTAAAATAAACCACGGAACCCTGAAAGAGTGAAATTCTCATTCTCGACACAGTTTGTAGAATCATTAAGGTTGGAAATGACCTCTAAAAGCATCTGGTCTGACTCTCAGCCCATCATCACCATGCCCACTAACTGTATCTGTAAATGCTACATCTGCACGTTCCATGAACACCTCTAGTCACAGTGACTCTACCACCTCCCTGGGCAGCCTGTGCCAATACATCCCCACTCTTTCTGAGAATTATTCTTTCCTAGTGTCCAATCTGTACTTTCCCTTGTGCTCCAGACCCTTCACAGCTTTGTGGCTATTCCCTGGACATGCTCCAGAGCCTGTCTTTCCTGAAGTGAGGAGCTCAAAACTGAACACAGTACTCAAAGTGTGGCCTCACCAGAGGCCACCCCTCTGGTGAGATGATCACCAGATCACCCCTCTTCTCCTGCTGGCTGCACTACATCTGATACAAGCCAGGATGCCATTGGCCTCCTTGGGTACCTGGGCATACTGCTGGCTCATGCTCAGCCAGCTGACAGCTAACACCCCTGGATCCTTTTCCTCCATGCCACTTTCCAGCCACTCTGCCCCAAGCCTGAAAAAATGGATGGCACTTGTGTGATCTAAGTGAAGGACTCAGCCTGTGGGCTTGCTGAACCTCATAAAATTGGCCTCAGCCAGTTGCTCCAGCCTACACAGATCCCTTTATAGAGCCTTCCTACCCTCAGTTGGATCCTCACTTCCTCCCAACTTGGTGTTGCCTGCAAACTACTGAAGATGCACTCAATCCCCTCATCCAGATCATCAATGAAGATATTAAACAGGACCAGGCATTATACTGACTCCAGAACCTAAAGTAAAGGCTAAAAAATGGCAGTGAGAGTGTAACAGCCCAAACAGCAGGTGAGCTCTTGGCTGTTGTGAAGGCAGAGGAAGGCAGCACTGAGTAGTATTCAGCTAGGTGATGTTTCAAAAGAGATAAAAGATATTTTTATTGGGCAGGGAACTCGTGGATCATGTGTAGATAATACAGTTATGGAGACATGGAAAACTTCTCCAGAAACTTTCTGGGGATGAACTTCGTTTGTTTGTTTGTTTTTGTTTGTTTGTTTGTTTTGTTTTTTTTTTTTTTTTAAGTGAAGCGAGAACTCCACATTCCCCCCTTTTTTTTTTCCTTTTTTTTTTTTCCAGCTACATTTATCTTAATCACATCAATATCTTACTCATATTAAAAGTGTTCACCGTTTGCTAACCTCTAAAACCTACTGTTCTTTTTCCTTTTCTCTTACAGCATACATGTACCAATCAGCTTATTTTCTGAAAGACTATGTTGGCACCTGATTTCCATTACTCATAAAGATATTTATGGTGTATTTCTCAAGAATAAAGTCTATAAAAATATGTAACGGTGCCTACTGCTGGTAGAGGCAATACAGCTATGAAGTATTCTATGACGCTATCTTGCCATAGAGGGAAAAAAAAAGCATTATCTGTCACTGTCACACTGAAAAACTGTATTTCTATGTCATGACCTACTTGTGACAGGTTTCACTTACTAAATAACAAGATTCTGCAAAACAACACAAATTTCCCACTGATTAATGTCTTGCTTTCATAATAGCATGCTTATGTATTTGTTGTTTTGTTATTTGTGTTTTTTTGTTGTTGTTGTTGTTGTTTTTACCTAATGAATGTTCTTGCATGTGTCTTGCGTGTAGAAACTGGAATTTGTGATACTGATAACTAATTGCTCCTACCTAACAGTCCAAAATTTGGAAAAATTGACCAAACTTAATATTGGCAAAAGCTAGTAAAAACCCACTGGTTTCAGTGAAGTTTCTTATGCAAGTTCATTCCACAAATGAATTTGGTAACCATTTATTTTTTTCAAATGACTGTTTCACTGTACCAGCCAGATAACTGGAGTCAGTGCTGTGCAGCACCATGCTGGAAATAGTTTTGCAGGAGTGGGTTTTACCAACACTATGTATGAGTTATTATAGCAGTACTGCACAAGCCAGTTATCTTGTTTGAGGTCTGCAATCCCTGTCTGCATGTTGTGGCAAGCTTGGTTTGCTGTCTTGATGGGTTTGAGATAAGACCAGGAAAAAAACAGTCCCAGGATTCTTGATTATCGTGTGAGGTATACATTCCCTGTTTTCTATGGTTAGCTTAACAGAGAGAGAGCTGTGACAAATATTGAACTGAAGTATCAAGTTCCTAGGCTGAGATGGCCATGATGTTTCAGCACACTGTGTTCTGTAGCACTTGACCTGCTCAGAGCTAATGGGTGTAGTGAGTACCAGTTACTTCAGCATCTCACAAAGTACATACAGCTAGCAACCACCTCTGAAAAGTTCAGTTTAAGTTCAGTTTAATTTTCATAATCTCACATTGGAACAGCCTAAATTTAGGCAATTAGGCAGAAATTATATGCCTTAACCACAAGGTTGTTGTGTTTCTTCGTCTCATTTGCCAAAAATCTTTCCCAATCATCTTATATACTGCCTTTAGGGGTAGCAAATTCCATGGTTTGTGCTTTTGGTGTCCCACCACATGCTGCAGAAGGACTTACCTTGGGCCTCTCTCCTGTCTTCCAGTGGATATCACAAAAGTTATCACACCTTCACTACTGTCACCTGGACCCCTGGCAACCACTTGCTGTCAGCTGTGAGAAACTTGCTCAGCCAGAACAGAGCCTGCCTGTGCCTTCATATCACCATATTTGCTTGCCCAAAATGGTGGGACACCTCTCCTATCAACAGTGCATCGTCCTGTCACCAGGAACTATATAAATAATGCCAGTCTTGTACTGATTGTATTTTTAAGCCACTTTTTGTATCTAAATAAAAGATGATGGGTTTAAAGTTCAACTCGAAAGTGCTTTGCTGTTGTTTCAAGCAGGATTTCCCTGCCCCATTAGTTTGTTTTCTGCACCTGCTTGTTCAGTGGGATAGAACTGGTGCCACACACAACTGCCTTTGACCGAAGTACTAACTGCTCTCAAGAGCTGCCCTGTAAGAACCATGTACTGCAACCTAAGGGGACTCTAAACTATTGCCACTTTTTTTTTTTTTTTTTTGTACCTCATTATACCACCTCCCTTTCTTTGTCCTTTTCTGCCTGATATATTTATTTGCCTCTCCTTCCCTTACTGCTTCTTCCTTTTCTGACTGTGCTTCTTTCCCAGTTCCACCTTTGTCATTTTTCCTTCCCTCCGTTTCCCTCTAACATCTCTATTTCACTTGCCTCATTCCTGCCAAACACGTTGGCTTGTTTCTCCCTGTCTTTTCCTTTGTTAATTAGCGCGGTGTTCAGCTCCTGAAGGAAACTCTTTCACTCAACGGTGAAAAATCAAAGAAAGAGCAGTGGGTGCAGTGGTAACCTTGTTCTTTGAACTCCTACCACTAAACAGCAAAGCAAAGCTGACAGGAGCTGCTTCTCTTTTTCTTTCCCTGATTAATTAAGAGAAGAGAGGTAGTAAGAGGGAAAACAAGAGTGGACAGTGATAGCAAGGGAAGAGAGCAAGCAGGGAAGGACAGGGCATGAAGTCAGAGATAAGAAGGTAGAAATAGTAGACTACAATTAACAACACTTAATGCTGCAAAGGGAGTTGAGAAAAGCTACAGAACTATAGCAGACTTCTGAGGATGCTCACTTCACTTTGTGCTCTACTTTTTTTTCATGTAGACCACATCTCAAACCAGCCTTTCCATTGCCACACAGCCTCTCATCTCTGAGATGGCTCCTCTGTCCTGCATAAGCATTCCTTTGCTATCTACAAACTTGATTGATAATGTACGCTTATGGTATCAGTCACCTAGACCCCTGGAGTTTCAACAAAATGAGTATCAGATTTCTGTTACATTATGGAAGCATTACTTTTGGAGCAACCTGCATATAATAAAGTGAATAATAGGATTCTTGCAGTTTCAAGTCTACTAAAACTGTGGAGAGATGCAGCTGAATGCTTCTGCTCCTTCAAGAAATACATGAGAGCACATTATTGAAGGCAGAATTTCCTAACCCAAGACGAATTTGGAATATTCTGAAGTTAAAGGCTTTCTCATGTTCACATAACCTGCAGCCAAGATAAGTTCCTGAATATTTTTAGACATGAGTTTCTTTTTAATCTTCAGTAGAACTTGCTGATGTAGGAAATGTGCATGGTCACATGTTTCATCATCAGTAGGAAATAGGAAATCTATAGGAATAGGAATCAACAGGAAAATCTAATGGAGCACTGTCTTTATTGGTTATTTATTTATTTATGCATCTATTGATAATAATCACATCAGTTAAGCAGAAACACACAAAGTCTTCATCTGTCATTTGGTGAGATGGATGTAGCATTGAAATTGATGGCATATTTTCACACTGCAGGTACAAAAGTGTGAAGTTCACTAAATACAAACAGAGCAAATCCATTTAGAAGTACAAACAGTCCTGTAAAATCAAGGTTTTTAAGATGTACAAATGGCAAATGTGCAGTACTTAACTTTTCTTCTGAAGATCATCTTTAAGAACAATATTGTTGGCACTGTTGAGAACAAGTTCGAAGGATTACTGAGGGCCAGATTCTCTGCACTGTAAGAGATACAGATGCTGTTATTTGAGTAAAGGTGCAGTTGACTTCTAAGTTAAAAAAAAAAAGAAAAAAAAGAAAAAAAACAGAAAAGGCAAAGTTGAGGATTTTCTAGCTGTTAATGATGTGATTACTCATATCCCCTTGAATATCATCATTATTTTACCTTGTTTTACTGGTTTTACCTCCTTTAAGGCCTCGCCTGACAGCTTGTATTTTTTTCAAGGGCAGTATTTTTCTCTTAGTACACATGACTGAATGCCTAAGATGTTTACTCACCATCTCAAAGAGTCAGTGTCTGGCTGGGATGAATAGTGATGAGTAGCTAACTACTGCAAGCGAGCTGTAAATCTTCACTATAACATTATGAAAATTCAAAAATCAGATATACTAATCAGTTGTTAGGATGAAATGCTTTATTATAACATATTTAAGAGAGTTAGATAATTACTCTGCCCACTTTTGCTTGAAAATACAAAGTGCCAACATTTTTATCCTGCTTAAGGGCAAATACCTTCTGCTATGCCACCCACATCTACCCAATCAGTCGGAAAACTAGAACTACGTATTCTTTTAGGATTGAGAACATAATTCTTTGCCTGTCAGATTATTCTGACAAATTACACTATAATTACTTTCTCATTAATTACAGTGACAAATGTTGATCTAAAGAGAATAAGGAAGGATGGCTTTCATGGAAAGTCCTCAAAACATGAACAATGAAGATTTTCCGTAAGCACTTTAATGTTCACTGATATTTGGACATACTAACATGTTCACACCTTCTGCATGCATGCAAAAACATATTCCTAGCATGTCTGGTTGAGATAGAACGTTATTTCTGATCATCTTTGAATACTATCTTTTCTGCTTCCAAGGAAAAATTTTTTTCTCTCTGATACTATCAGTCTTGACCAATAATTGCTCTAAAACCATGAAAGAAAAAAAAAAAAAATAGATGCTCTTGTTCTTGGAATTATTTGAAGCACTTAGAGTGGAACACGTTACATTCCTAGAGTATGAGGTCCTCAAGGATTGGAAGAGTTACCCAACCTCTATGGTAAAGCATGAGAGATGGGAATAATTTGCAACTCAAAAAGACAACTATTTTCCTTTCAGAGCAAGAGAGATATTGGAAGCATAATTGCCTGTCTTTGAGATATTGTTCTTTCTTTGGCTCCAGTTCATTTTCGGCTGCTGGCAGCCTTGCACTGTCCATCAAGACTGATGTAGCAGTCATACTTTCTTGATGAATGTGTGAAAAATAGAAGAGTGAATAACTGTCCATGTGATTCAGAGGCAGTTTGTAATCAGATTTGTAAATCTCGTTGCAGATTGGTATGACACTGAAACTGAAAGAGTTGTTTTCTCTCCTTGAAGAGAGGAGAGTAACAATTCATGCTTGCAGTAAAGAATAAAAAAACTGTAAGTTTGGGTACTGATCACTTTGTACTCAATGGACAACTTGTTCCAGAATCTACCTGAAAGCAGAATAGCCTGTAGAAAATCTTACCCACAAAAAAAGGGGGAAGCTGCATTAGGTTTCCTTTATGTTAGCAGTTTTTAAAGTGCAGTCAATCAGGTTCAACAGACTGCGGTTCTGAAAAGATCACGTGAGGCACTGTTACTTACTGCAAGATCCTGAAAGATAAGAGACACTGGGTCTAATTGCAGTGCTGAAATGATCTTATTCTGGGACCTTGGACAAAATCAATTGTTTGAATGTGTACAAGTTGGTTGCACTGGGTGAATTTCTGGCAGAGCTCTCACCGACCAGAGTGCTCCCAGGGCTTTCCTCATTGGACAACACCTTAATGTACAAGTGTTGTTTCTACATGTATCTAGGAAGTGTGATTGTGGCTTTCATTTTTATTTATTTCGTACCCTTGAAAGACCTTTTGTAGCTGTGGAGAACGAGGTGACCTCTTTCATTCTCTTCACCTGAAAAAGGTTGTATTTTAACTAACCTTTCAAAACACCCGGTCAAATTCTACTCCCACTGCAGTATTCAGCATAGCTGCTGAATAGCTCTATCTTACAGCTACATAATTAAGAGCATTATTTTGCCCAAATCTTCCCACCTTCTGATTCATTACAAATCTATGTCTCCATGTGCTTGAGGATACATACAGCCATACCTCTTACATAAGATAACATTAGCTGTATGCTGTACATACAGGTATCTAACAGGAATGTTTGCTCTTTGGCTAAGCTGCAGTGAAGCACAGAAGAAATGTTTGAGGCTGAGATGTTCTTCAAGTTTCAGACGTATTCTTGGCTGATTTTCTTTTCATCTGGTTAATCTATAATGGTAATTATATTTTTTTGCATTTTAAAATCATGGCTTATTTTAACCCTCCTAGTTACATATTCGTATGGTTTAGATTTCAGTATTTGTTCTATTTCTTCCTTTTTTAGAAGCTTCACACTGTATATTTTTCCATTTCAGTCTCTTTTCTTACCACTAAGGCAGAGCTTTGCATCTCATAAACTTCTGCCACTCAGCTCCCATGCCCTGGAAAGAAGGAAGGAAGGGAGGAAGGGAGGAAGGGAGGAAGGGAGGAAGGGAGGGAGACCACTTTTTCATCACTCTCAAGCAGAATGCTTCAATCTAAGTGTGACTTCCACGGGTTGAAATGCTTGAGGGTGTAATTTCAAGAGCAGAAATGAAATAGGATAATTAACATTACAGAAGCTTATATTCTTTGTCGCTATTACTATGAAGTGTAGCACTCCTGTGTTACTTTGTGATACATCAGTGTAAAAACTAATTCCATCATGGTTGGTGTGTTCAGTCATCTGTGGTAGGTAACAATTTTAGCTGCAAGAGCAGCCATACTGAAGTATGGCCTGACATTGTCCCATGTACTTAGGGACATGGCAAAGCCTCTCAAGTCCAAGACAAAAATAACAGAACTGTAGAATCATAGAATGGCCAGGGTTGGAAGGAACTTCAACTCACCTAATTCCATCTCCCTGCTGTGGATGGGGCTGCTACCCCGTCAGGTCAGATTGCCCAGTGCCCCATCCAGCCTGGCCTTGAATGCCTCCAGCGAGGGGCAGCCACAGCTTCTCTGGACAGCTGTGCCACTGCCTCATGCCCTAAGTAAAGAATTTCCTCCTAATTAGATTTCTAACCTAATTTTTCCCTCTTTTAGTTTGAAACCATCTTGTCCTATTACTATCAGACCATGTAAAAAGTTGGTCTTCATCCACTTTATAAGCTCCCTTTAAGTCCTTAAAGAAAGTTACCACTAGTAATAACAACAATAATAATAATAAACAGCGGGAGAATAAGGTCATTGCGTTAAAGAAAGTTGTCTGCAATCAGCCCTGCAGGCAGAGAAGAGAAAGGCGCTGGAAGAGCAAGCCAGGGCCGCATCTGTGGGCCAATGGGGATAACGGGCTTCCTTTGCTCCATGGGCAGCTCCCCGGGGCCGGGCGGGGACATACGAGCGCCTGGAGGTGGGGCAGAGTTTGAGGGGTCTCAGCCTGGTGAGCTCTCGAACCCAAGTGCAGTTTCTCCCAGTCGCCGCCTCCTGTCCCTGAGATCCTTTGAAACCCTCAAAAATAAAGGGGGGCGGGTGGGGAGTTTTCAATGTTACACCCCTCTCTTTGGAAGGAGTGCGGTTTTCTGGCCGCTGCGACATCCCTCGTTAAACAATCAGCTCCCGAGCCCTGAAAGGAGAGGCATTGCACCCTTCTTGCTGAATGCACTCCTTAGTGCATATAACGCCAAGGCCTTTTGATGTCTCACAATGCGTGTTACGCCCCAAGATTGTCTCTTTGGACAGATCTACAACGCTTGGCTTCACGTTTGGAAGTTAAATGGCCAGCGAAGTTGTCGAAACTCCCACGTCTGGAGCTGCGCGGCGCTCCGGCCGCTCCGTCCCCGCCCGCCGCCGGGGCCGTGGGGCTGCGGGGCGGCGATGGAACGGCGGGGCCGGACCTCGGCCGGCTCCGGGGAAAGGGGAAAGCAGCCCGGCCCCGACTTTTTCTCTCTTTTCTTTTCTCCACTTTATTCTTTGGCAGCCTTAAAAAAAAAGAGGCCGTTTGCAAAGCGTCCTCCCGTGTAGGTGGCTTGTGTCTCGAAGCCACTGGCAATGCTGCCGCTCCATGAAATCAAAATTTATGATTATTCAAATGTTGGGGAGTGTGAAAAGAGAGGAAGAAAGAAGGAAAATTAATATTGCAGCTGTTCTTCTGATTAATGAGAGATAATTGCTCATGAAAAGTCACCCCTGTGGCATTTTGTTGTCTCCTGGATCTTTGTTCTTTTCCACTATTATTGAGGACTTTCTTGAAGACTAAGCGGTTCTTTTCAATTTTTGGTATTCAGAAAGTGTTGCTTGGTTACAGATAATGGAGAAATCTCGGGCTATATCGGGTAAGATGTGCCACAGACAGCAATATCACAATGCCACTCTCAGAAAAGGATGGATACAAGTTAACGATGCGCTTTCAACAAAACATTAATAGACTTGTTCACGCTTTTATAATGACCTCATTAATGGGAGCTGTGGCCAAGTCCTGTCTTTTTTTGCCAGCGCTCCCTTCACACAGCCCGGCTCCGAGATAGCCAGCGGCTTAGGGAGCCGATCCCAAATCGATGTAAGACCGAGGAAGGAGCGCTCCCCCGGCTCAAGGGCCTGCGGCCCCGCGGCCACACGGGGTTTTTTGGGGGCGAGGGCCGCGCCCGCCCAGATCCCTCTTCGGGTCACGTTCGCCCCGCAAACTTTTATTTTTTCCCCTTTTTTCTCCTCAAAACGCGGCCACGAGGTGCGGCTTCTCTCTGCCGGGTTTGCACCGGGCGGGCAGTGCCTCTCTGCAGCCGGGGCTGGGGGAGGGAGGGGAGAGAGCCGCTTTTGTCGCATAAGCCGTGAATCTCCCCGACATAAAGGTGTTGGAGACATCTGGGAGAAAGGAGGGACCTGCGCCCAGCGCTGCGCTCCGCGGGCCGGGGGAGCGGCTCTGATGTTCTTTTTGAACTGCTCCACTTTCAAAAGGGGGCAATTTCGTTACATTCTCATTTGTTACACTGCCTTGAACTAAAGGCAGACAAAGCTATACTCTGTCACCCCGAGCAGAATGAAGGGAATCAAAGGATTTTCCCTTAAAAGGACTAATTTTCTCCTTGAATTATGAAAGTAATGGCTAGGTAACAGCCTGTGCTCTGTACCCAACCGCTTAATACCTTCTAAATCCTTCCACGTGGCTCTCCCAGTCGTAGCAATTAGAGCTCATTATAGGCTCATAAGAGCTCTCATTTCGGGGATTACTTAATGGACAATGAAATTTTATCGGACAGAATTATTGAAAAATAAAATCGTAACGAGGCCGATGTGATGTGGGCGCACGCCTTACATCATTCCGCCTGGTTTGGGATATCTCTGCTCTCAAATGACTTCTTTTCTTGCTCCTGCTTTCAGGGCTGAGATTTGCTTTGTGCTATTTTTTTTCCTCCTTTCTTTTATCACCGCGCTTGGTTTATTATAACAATTAGAAATCGCAACTTTGATCCGACTCTCGCTGTCCACCCCACTTACAGCAACCCCCCCCCTCCCAACCCCGCTCCATTGCTGCACACTGAGGTTTTCCACGCACACTGGAAGCCCTTCTTTCTAAGTAGCTTCTCCTGAAGAAAAAAAAAAAAAAAAAAAAAAAGAGAGAGAGAGAGAGTGAGAGGGAGAGAGAAGAAAAAAGGAAGAAAAAAAAAAAAAAGACAGAGAAGATAAAACTGCATTTTAACCGGAGAAAGTCCACTGCGTTCGCCCTGGGACCTTAACTACAGAGCCTTGGGAAAGGCTCCGGCCGCCCCGAAGCCTCGGCAGCGGTTTGGGGAGAGCTAGGTGAGGTCGGAGTTGACCCGTCGAAAGCCGCCGGTCCCTAATTGTTGTCACAAGACGCGGGATTAGCGCATTGCTGGAATAGCTGTCTGTTTACACTCCGGAGCCCCGCCGGCCGGTAAACACTTTCTAATTGAATTCTAATCACATTCAAATAGCTCCATAACCAGCCTCAGCTGCAATTCATAAAACTTTAATTGCCATCCATAAATCCTCAGTTCGCGGCTGCGGAGCTTCCCTAAAACTCTACGACATCGCGGCCGTCGAGGGGAGCCAGGGTCGTCCGTGTCCCCTCTGACGGGGCTAGGGCAAAGCGCTGAGTCCCAGACCGACGGAGAACCACCCCGATCGGAGGGCGGGCAGCGGTGTCGATGCCTCTGGTTTTGTTTTTCTCGATTTAAAGAGTGAAGGGGTACAGGGGATGTCCGCGTCCCTGCTCTGCGCGCGCCCACCGCCTCTAAAGGCGTGAAGGCTGCCGATTTCTCCCGGGCCGCACTCCTGCAATCAGCCGTGCTCTGCGTTTTCTGCCTTAGAGCACAATTGTCGCTCCCCTGCGCCAGCCGAGCGTCGCAGGATGCGCGGCCGCTTCCAAATGCCGCGTCGTATCTGCCCAACAGGAGTGCGATCGCCCTTCCTCCGCCGAGGACTCTTTTTAAACTCCCATAAAACAGGTCATTGGAAAATCGCGTAATATGCCGCAAATACCTCGGCCCTTTAATGCAATCTGAAATGCTCGGGAGCCACCGACCGTATTTAGCTGTTTATTTTTTTACTTTGAATGATTGCTTCAGCACATTCGGTGCACATCAAAGCGGCTCCGGCACGGCCGCCTCTCAGCAGCGCTGCGCGCCGGTCCCGGAGCGACCGGGCACTTGGCGGGGCAGTGGCGTTGTGGTTGCACTGGGCCGAGACTAGCGCCGGTGGGGAAGGCTCAATCCCAATTTGGAGAAAGCTTCGGATGCGGTGAGAAGGGTGAAAATAATAATAACAACAATAACAACCAACGCCAAACCCTGTGAGCAGAAGTGTTTATGGACACACGTAGGTGCACCCAATCCCGAATTCCCTACCTACATCTACATCAGCGACCCGAGCTCCTCCGCTTGCAAGCGGCCTCCCGGTGCCCCGGGGGAGCCCCGGTCCGGCCGCGAGGGCAGCGCTGCCGTTTCTCCCTACGCATCCCCAGCTCTCCCCTAGCTCCCTCCGTGCGGGATGCGGAGGTGCTGCCGGGCACAATGTTTCACCCAAGTTTATCTCCCCTCCGGCTCTGCTGCTGGACGGATGCGAGGTCACCGCTCCGCTCCGCACCCCTCCCCCTCCCCCCCCTCCCCCGGCTCCCACGCTCTCACAATTTGTCTGGGACGAAGGCGAAGACTGAAGCCATCGGGCAGCGAAAAAGCACGCGCGCACACTTGGTGCCCCCCTCCCCTCCCCCTCCCCTCGCCGCCTCTCCCGCCGGCCTGAGAAGCTGGGCAGATTTAGGTCCGAGAGGCTTTCAGCCATCACGTGTTTAAATAGTTGATATAAAACCCTCAGCGCAGGGGATCCAGGCGGGGGGACTTTAAGACCAGCCCTCTCCGGGGACCCTTTTGTTCGCCTCTCCAACATAAGCACCTTCTCGCCTCGCCAGGACTTCAGTGGCAGCCCGGTCGGCAGCAGCGCAGCCCGCCGCGATGTCGCGCTCCTTCTATGTGGACTCCTTAATCATCAAGGACTCCTCGAGGCCGCTGCCGGCCCTGCCCGAGCACCACCACCACCACGGCCAGGACTTCTTCATCCCCCTCGGCGTGCCGTCCCCCCTCGTCATGTCGGTGACGGGCCCGGGATGCCCGTCCCGCAAGAGCGGGGCCTTCTGCGTCTGCCCGCTCTGTGTCACCTCTCACCTGCACTCCTCCCGCGGGGGGGGCGGCGGTGGCGGCGGCGGCGGTGGCGGCGGGGCCATCCCGCTGCTCAAGGGCCAGTTTCCCCCCGCCGCAGCCTCCGCCGCCGGCGAGGCCCAGTGCTGCCCGCGGGGCAGCCCCGTCGCCCCTCCTCCGCAGCCCCCGCCGCCCGCCGTGCCCGCCGCCGCCCTGGGGCACCCGCCGCATCATCCTCCCGCTTGCGCGGCCACCGCGTACAGCGTCAGCGACCCGCGGAGGTTCCACTGCCTCGGCATGGGTAGGAGCCCGCGGCCGGGAGTCGGGGAGGCTGAGGCGGGTTTCCTTCCTCGGGTGTCCTTCTGCTCTCTTTTTTTCCTTTCCCTCTTCCCGCTTAACTTGTCGCTTGCCTCCCAAGGAGGGTCCGATTCCAGCCAGATCCAGAACGGGAAGAGGATGCGGACGGCGTTCACCAGCACGCAGCTCCTGGAGCTAGAGCGGGAGTTCTCGTCCAACATGTACCTGTCCCGGCTGCGCCGCATCGAGATAGCCACGTACCTGAACCTCTCCGAGAAGCAGGTGAAGATCTGGTTCCAGAACCGCCGCGTCAAGCACAAGAAGGAGGGCAAAGGCGCCCCGCGGAGCTCTCACGGCGGCTGCAAGTGCAGCACGGGCCAGGGCCACTTCCCCAGGTCAGAGGACGAGGAGTCCCTGTCCCCATCCTCAGCCACCGAGGAGAAGGAGATCTCCCCGCTTTGAACCGTCGGGGGCACCTCGAGCACCGCCGTCGGAGCCCGCGGGCAGAGGCTGTCGGTGCGGTCAGCCACGGCGCTGTGTGCAGACCCTGGGACGGGCACCTGTCCCGCCCAGCTCGGAGCGCGGACCCGGCCAGGGGTTTCCTCCCCGCCTCTCCCCAGAGCGATTTGAAGGAAGAAAAAGCCGCCCGAATTATTTCGGACAGAAAGCCGAGACTTTAAAACCTTAAAAGAACTCGTAGGCTGAGAACCTCCTGGACGAACTTTCTGAAAGTGAATAAGGAAGGCAGTAAAGCACCAGTCGCTTGGGTTCGGGCCGTCGGTTTGTTTGTGAATAGTTTTATATAAAAGTTCTATTTATATTTATTTAAATAAATGAGATCGGATGAGAATTTCTTCCTCCTCTTCCTATTCTTTATTTCTTTTGCCCGGGCGAAGGCACAGTAGCGGCCGGGGCAGTGTGCGCTTCTGGGCGCAGGGACAGCGCGGCTCCGTGTGCCACAATTCCGCTATAACCCAGCTGAGCTCCGCCGCCAGCAGCCGAGCGGCTCTTTGCCACCAACGGCTCGGGCGGGGCGGGGTGGGGGCTCTGGCAACAGGGTGGAGCCGAGTATACGAACGAGGCCGGGAAAGCACGGCCCGAAACCGACCACAGCTCTCTGCCGTCAGGGAAGGGAAACAGGGTCGGGGGCAGACAGCTGCCGCTGTCCCGAGTCTGCCGGTGCCGGCGTGGGGCTGTGCGCCTGGATACTCAGTTTCTGCCCTCAGTTTCAGCCTCTCGAAGGGGCTGCATGCACACAGCAACCTCGCTACTTTTATCCCATGCTCAGCTGGGTGGTGACAATCAGAGATCAGATTATTTAAAAGAACATTTTTTTTTAACTTCTTTTTCTGTGGAATGGAGAGCTGCTCGGTCCCAGCCGTGCCTCTTTATAACTTTTTCTTGGTTCCTCTTGTCCTGGAGGATGTGTGTGCCTCTTTCCTGCTGTGCTGTTCCCCACTCGCACCTTTCCCAATCCTTTCCCAGTGTGGCTTTTCCACTGACTCCATCTACACTTCTGACTTCAGCCCCTGAATCCAGTGCAGAGCCTTTAGGAAAATAATACCCCCCAAACACTTTCTGTGCTTGATTCATAACCTCAAAAGTTCAGCTCAAAGCTCCAATTCCAAGTGCTTGCCTTGCTTTTAATCAGAAAATGAGGAACAAGACCTCACACAGCTCAGCAGGAACTGCCAGTGCAGGGTGTAGTTGCTGAGGGCAGGAGGAGAGGGCCCAGGGTGGACTGCTCACAGTCTGTGCCAACTGAGGGGTCTGGGATAGCACTGTGATCCTTCCGGGAAGGTTGGCAACCAGCCTGGGATTGGGAAATAAGTGCAGAACCTCAATCCAGTGTTTCAAGATGAGGGCCTTCTCAGAGGTCGGCACCCAGCTGAACGGGGGGGCACACTGTTTCCCCAGAGGCTTTCCCTTCACAGCCCAGGCCATTCCCTTATGTAATAGAACTGTAACATCATTAATCTAGAAAAAAACGTTTTAGACCATCTATTCCAACTGTGTCCTCTCATAGCCCTTATAATTTCCTCACAGAGGCTCCTAAAGTCACACTTAGCCTTCCCCACCTGGAAGCTGTGAGAGGAGAGACTGACACCGTGGATATCACAGTAGTGTCACCATTGTTCCACAGCAGAAGGAGCTCCAGGCCTGAGGATCACTGCGCCCTTCTACATCAGGATGATGCTGTCACTGAAGCTGCAGGGGTGCTGCTTGTGTGCGTGTCTGTCCTCAGTGTAGTTCTGTGGAAGTAATTCAGGGTACAAGTAGGTGTTTCTGTCTCCTAATGTTCAGCACCAGAGATGTGGGAATACTTCCTTGAAGTATTTAACAATTTCTTAAAAATGAGAAGGAAAAGAAATGAGCTTCTCTTACCTGCAGTGTGAATGGTAATGTGTGCTGTTCAAGGACTGAAAGGAAACAGTGACCTACACTCAGTGTGCAAGCTGTGCCACTGAGGCAGCTGCTGCCATCACCAGACTTGTTTGATTTCATAGCGAGCATCGGATGTGAGAAGAGCTCTCCCCATTCCCATACAGGAACAGAGCTATAGGTGTGCCCTGACGCATCCTGAAAGGCCGTGACAAAGGGAAGCAGCGTTGCCAGGGCAGCCCGAAGGCAGGGACAGCAGCAGAGGGGATACAGGAACTGTGGGGGTGGCTGAAAGACCGTAGGACAGAACTCAGACAGCAGGTTTTTCCTTCCTTGATTTCGTGCTATTCTATACTCGCTGCAACCGCAGTGAACGAACAGCAAACTCTGCCCTCTTACTTTGGCACTTGTCTCGGCGGTGTTTGGAGGAGCTGCAAACGCGGCCGGATTTAGCGCTCCCGCGGGAGCAATCCATCAACCACTCTTTAGGAGCCCGCGACGGAAGGAAGGCTCAGCGACACACACACGGCCACTGCCGCAGCGGCACCGGCACCGCGCGGCTCCGCAGCACCGCCTGGGACAGCCGCCGGCCGCGTCCCGGTGCCCCGAATACGGGCGGTGACCCGACGGGCACCGGGCGGAGCGGAGCGCCGTGGGGAGAAAGCGGGCGCGTCGCCCTGGGGAGGAAACACTGCACCGGCTCCTTCGGGGCCCGAGGAGCAGGAGAGAGCTCTTGCCGCGGGTGACAGCCCCTCATTATGATACGGCCCGAAGCATCCCTCCTCAGGCATAAGAGATGCTGCAGGCGAACCCAAAGGGACCGGCAGCGTGTGCTGCGCGCTCTGGCAAAAGGACTGCTTGCAGATTAATGAAGGAGTGACAATTTCAAGGCTAACGTTGGCACTGCCCAAGCCAGAGCGTGGGGAGCTCGCCAGGCTTTGCTGTATATTGTCTGCTTTTCTGAAGAGCAGACAAAGATGGATAGAGGGACATTGAAAAGCGGGAGGCGTATTTCAAGCAGTCCCATAAAGGGAGTTGTCACTTAAAGACAAGAACCATAGTGCTTTGATGACTTTGTATTAGCCTCACCGCTTCACAGAAGTGACTCCGCTCCCTTCAGGGAATTCACCGACTTTCAGCAGATGACACGTTGGTGCCACAGCTTCGGGCAGTGACCGCAGCCCCTCGCCGCGGGGCAAAACTCCGCCCGGGACTTATTTTCTCACTCCGGGTCTCGCTTTGCTTTCCGTCCCCAGACCGAGTGACCTCTACAAAAACCGAGGTTTGCAGTATATGAGGACCTTCGGTGCAAACAGCGCCCGCAGAGCCCTCGCGGCTCAGGGAAGCCCCCGGCGCTCCCCGTCCCTCGTGTCCGCTTGTCCCCGTGTCCCTCTGTCCTCGAGCCCCCGACTCCCCACGTCCCCCTGCCCCCGTGTCCCCAGGGCGCCTCCCGAGACGCCCCCGCCAGTCCCAATCTCCCGTCCGTGTGAGGCGGGGAGGGAGGGCTCTGCGGCCGGGCAGGGTTCTCTGCCAAAACCGAGCATTTCTTCTTTCTTTCTTTCTTTTTTTTTTTTTTTTTTTCCTTCTTCCCCTCCTCTTTCCTAAGACAGGGACCCCCGACCGCTGCAGCCCCACAGGCTTTGAAGGCACAGCGAAAGGGCTTCGCTGTGAGTTTGAGCGAACCATTTAGTCACTGTTTCATTAGGCGCTATTTGAACCTTGCAACATGTGGTAATTTCTGGGGCAAGCTGAAAAGGGGGGATTACGGAGGAGGGACACAAGGAAATTAGCCAACGGTTAATTTAACTCGTTTTCTGGTAGAATTTTCGATACATTCCTAATTGACGGAGGAGGCAGGTGAAGTCTTCGGCTCCCGGCAGACTCATTCACGGTGAGAATAAATGGCTCTTTTTAACTCACACTGCTCACAATATATCATCGGGGAAAAGACATGCAATGAATATGTTGATTTTATTATTATTATTATTAATGGAATTACACCCTGCCACGCAGGTGTGAGGGTAACAACCCACACCGCGACGGAATCAGATTAACGATGAAATGAGAATTTTATTGGCTTTCTATGTCTCATAGACCCGCATTCAAACTGTCAAAACAAGGGACAAGAGGGGGAGAGAGATACTGTGAAGACAGAGGTGCCGGTCAGCAAGCAGAGGCAGCGGTATCCAAATCTCGCTATCCAAATAATAATTAGCCGTAATTCGCAGTGTATATCCACAGCCCACGCTCCACTCTGTTTATACAGCCGGTATGACGCGTGATTAGCCTATAACGGCCAGTCTCTTCCTATCCCGGACTCTGCCAATAGCTCCCATCTCCTCTCTTTACTACGAAACCCGCCCGCGGGGTCCCACATATATCACCCCGTGTGGGACAGCGGAGGGGCTCCTGGGCTGGGATCGGTCCCCCCGCGGGCGCTACCTGAGCGGTGCTGGGCCGCCCGCCCGCCGCCACCTCCGCTGGGGCCCCTTTGGAACCTGCTATAGAAAAGAGAGGTACTCTGCATGACAAAGCACAATTAAGCTCGCTATTCAGGAGCGCTGCAGCTGGTAGCCCATTGGGAGAGTGGGAGGAAACGCGAATATATTAATTATGCGAAGGGGAGGTGGAAAAAAAAAAAAAAGCCAACAACAACTCAATAATAACAAGAAAACCAACAACAAACGTAGGTATGGGCTGGAAATGTGTTTAGGTGGGTTGGTTGACGTGCGTGTGCCGGCTTCTGTTATTTGTTGAATATCTGATGGCACAGCCCCAGCCCTACTCGGCTATAGGTAAATGACACCCAGCCAAAACTCGTGTATTTTACCAGCAACAGTCCACAGAGGAAGGAGCACTCAGTAGAAGGAGGCAGCAACGGATCAAATCAAAGATGTTTTCATGCTACAAGTGCTCCTGACCTTCTCAAACAGTGTGAAGCATAGGCCAGAATTGGCCAACCACACATGCAGTTGATGCAGGTTGCTTTGAGCTAAGAAACCTTTGAACTAAAGTTTGTCGCTCTAGCTATTCACCAGTATAGTCAGCTTTTAACCAACCTATCACTGTTATTCCATTCTGCAGAGCAGTACTGGAGCAGTCACAGCTTCAGACTCTCAGTATGGCTACAGAAAACCTCACCTCCAATCCAAGTACTGCAAGGGAGGTGTTTGTAGTTCAGCTCCCTAGAAGACTCAACCTAGCCTACATATTCTGGAGTGAATAGACAAGGATCCTGCACTGGCTTTCATTAAGCTAACAATCATAGTAAAGACACCATGAAATTTTTAGACGTATGAGTGACTTCAGTGAGTACAGGGCAACTCTGATCATAAGTCGATTCTGCTTGTGCAGACACCTCAGTACCTCTAAGGGAATTGTAATGAGATAAAGGGAAGCAGACAGAAGTTCCTATTTTTTCCAGGTATCAGTACCTACCAGTCTTTCACAGGTAAAAGATATGATCTCAAAAATCATTGTATCAACATGACATAAAGGAAAGGTCATAAGACAGGAGGCATTTTGTTATATCTATCATCAAGTTTCCTCCTGATAAAAAGCCATTTTCACAGCCAGATTTATCTTCTGTAATTACTGCAAGACTGAGTGGGCTTAGGCAATATGTGATGTAATAGATTGTGGCAGTTCAGCCCACTGGGTTTTCAGTGAGAGTTGTCAAATTGCAGTGAAGTTGTCAGAGCATTTTTTTCCCTTTCACAATTGCTGTTAAATGTGAGTGAGTGAATGACTGCACAGAAAGTATCTCTTAAGTTTAGAATTTTCCTAAACCAGGCACTGAGTTCTTTGAGAGCCTTGATTTGTGGCTTCAAGTTCTTTGAATACTCATGAGCAAGACTGGGGGAATCATTTCAATGCTTGGAGTGTGCCTGTGTGGCAAATGCCAACAGAATGCACAGGGGAGCAGATGCATCCCCATATGGCCCTACGAGGAGTTGAGCTTGGTGTTTGCATGGATGCTGCTGGGCTGAGAACAACAGCATTGGAGCTCCTCATCCTGAAGGCACTGCCATGCAAACAGAGGGGAATGTGCTGCTTTTCATTCTGAGGGAAATTCTGTGAAAGTGAACTGCAAGAAACTTAGGCTGCCAGGCTGGTGTGTATCAGCCTTGTTTGTGCTGGAGGGTCATGAAAGAAGACAGCAGAGTAGCTGGAAAAGATAGAATCATACAGAACAGCTTGGGCTGGAAGGGATCTCAAAGATCATCTAGTTAAAAAGGTGGCATTTGCCTCCTGCCATTGCCCATCTCTTGTTCTGCGGCCCATCCCCTCCTTTACTCCTCTATTTCATACCAAAACTTGTGCCCTTGTCTTCATCCCATTCCCCGAGAAGCACAAGAAAGCAGAGGGTGCAACCAGGTCATCCTGTTTACAGCTCTGCCTCTGCAGGGAAGATAGGGCGTGAGCATATCCTTCAGACCTCTGCTCTTTTCCTTACCGACACTGGCTCATGGACCCCAGAACTGCTGAGCTGAGTAGATGGGACAAGTCTGGGAGACAGACGGAGGGACTGGCAGACTGCTCTCATCCATTTCATCTCCCTGGAAAATGCAGTATTACAGCTGCTGGCAGAAGCTGCACTCCCAGAGTTGCTGGATCAAAGTTGAAATCTTTTTAAAAATCGTCAGTGCAATTGCAGCTTTTGTAGGAGGCATTTCTTGCAGGAAGAGGCTGCAGATGTTGGGTATCAGTAGCAGTATCAGCAGCACTGTGCTTTGCCTAGAATGACAGTCCTGAGGTCCTTTTACAGCTGGGGATCTGACTTGCAGAGAAAAAGCTTCCATAAAGCCTCAGGAAGAGGAGAAAGTAAACTGTGTGTATTCAGAGCAAAGGGCAGCACAGACATGTTGTTTTTACAATTGTTTTTTCCCCTCTTAACTTTGTGCTCAGCTCTTTCTATAACTCTGAATGGAAGTGGAAGGATTCTACTGTTTTTTCCTTGTGTCCGCATTTCTCCCCCTAGGCAAACCCAATGGCATATAAAGAAATCCCATCATCAAAATTAGGGAGTAATTTCTGTTTCAAAAGTCAACATGAGAAACAAATATTTGAAAGTTATTTCTGTTTTACATTCATTTGCAGCATTCAGATTCAACCTCCCCAGTGCTGGGACAGAAAACAATCCTCACCAGGGCGTCTGTACACCTCACATCTCCCATTCTATTTATTATGCAGGGACCTGGGAAACTCCTGGATCATCTTTTGCAGGAAGGAAAAATATAGGTGTATCTATGATCCTATGTTTTTTTTTAATGTGCTTTCCTTTTTCCTTTTTCCTTTTTCCTTTTTCCTTTTTCCTTTTTCCTTTTTCCTTTTTCTTTTCCTTTTTCCTTTCCTTTTTCTCTTTCTTTTTCCTTTTCTCTTTCTTTTTCTTTTTCTCTTTCTTTTTCCTTTTCTTTTTTCTTTTTTTTTTTTTTTTTTTTCTTCCCCTTCCCCTTCCCCTTCCCCTTCACCTTTCCCTTCCCCTTTCCCTTTCCCTGTTCTCTCAGAAGAAAGCTGACTGCATTATACCCTGGATTTTCTGCCACATCTTTTTACTGTAAAGAACCCAACTGCATTTTTCAGGAAAAAAAAAAAAAAAGAAAAAAAAGAAAAAAAGAAAAAAAGTTTTGAATGGTTTGCTTTTTTTCCCCTTGCTGTTTCAGGATTCATTAAGGAAAGAGATAAGGAAGGACTTGCTTCCCTCTTACCTTCTGACATCTTTCCCCTTTGAAGCAAGCAGAGTAATGTTGGACAGTGGTTTATAGTTAATTGGTTGGCTTTGTACACGTTTTCAGTTAAACACAGAAGTACACGCACCGTTCTTTCTATGCACTGAAAGTAGCTCGCAGAAAATGGTGTGCTTTAAAAGATTATTCACACACACACACAAAACGTGTATATTTGCAAATTGTTGCAAAGTTTTGGCAAGGAACGCTGGCAGGCCTGCAGAGCTCGCAGCGGTGGGGGTGGGAGCCATGCAGGAGCGGGGCGAGGGGGGCGCCAGGCTGCTGCTGGGGGCTGTGTGATGTGCAAGAGGGAACCGGAGCGAATGCCACCTAATGGAGAGACTCAACCACTGCCAGCCAGGAGGTCAGCGCTCAGTATCAGGCGAAGCTGCAGCCGGTCCCTGTAAGGCCTCTCTGGAAGGTGTGGGGAGGGCAAAAGGCATGATTTGTAAGGGCAAATGGAGAACAAAAGCTTGCCAGCCAAAAGGGATATTCTGATTCTCTGTCGAATTTACTGTTCTGCTGCCAAGCTATAAAAGGGGAAAGGGAGTGACAGTCAAATTAAAGAGCAGACAGGGATTTGAAAACTTCATTCTGATTGTAGTCAGGACAGAAAATAGCACAACGTGAATCGATTCTATTCACAATGATTGTAAATGAGAAAGGGCCTGGCACAAAGGTAACCCCTTACAGCCTTAACAAGGTGCCCTTGTGTGGTCCCAACACCCTTTGGCTCTTTATGTTGTGGAATTTGCTGGTTTCTTTGCTGGACTGACCGTATGCTCACAGCTCTGGAACACTGCATTAACAAATAGGTATTCATCTTTGAGGAGCAGGAGCTTCCACTTTAATTACATTGATGCTGATCAGTTAACATCTTCATACTGTTCTATAGCATTACAAAAGTGATGTCACGGTGGTTAAGAACACATTTGCCATAGCAGCCTATCCTGGTCACTTTGAGTGCTTCAACAACCAGATTTCTGTCTAAAATATTCTGTGCTTATTTTCAGCAGAAAGTCAAGAGACAAATATTTCAAACAGCGTGCCTTAGATAGGACACAGACAAACAACTGTACCCATGAGCAAACAACCCATGCAGTCTGCATGCAGGCATGCATTTGCACATACAAAATGGGATTCGTGTGTGTAAACAGGAGTCTGCTTACACACACTGATTAGCCGCAGCAGAAAACAGTGGGAAAACGTTGCTTTAATTGTTTTAGAAAGCGAAACAGGATGGTAATATTTGCCTGGAACATTTCATGCTGTTATCCACTTCCCACTCTCCTGGGAAAGAGCTGGGAAGGTTTTGTTGCGCTGCAGATAGAGCTCGCTTGTTTTGCATCCAGCTGGAAGAGAAGTGGGACGCAGATCCAGGGATGAGTGACAGCGAGAGTCAGATGGGTCTGTGCAGAAAGGCTCCCAGGGACTGTTTGGGGGCTGCTGAGCCTCCAAGCCAAGGGTGGAGTAGTGCTGGAGCAGTACCGGGGGAGAGCAGGGGCAGGATGGGAGCCAAGGCTCTCCAATTAGGTGATGCTCTAACTCTTTGTGGTGTATTTCTGTATCACATCCAAATTTGTAAGGCAAACTTGTTAGAATTAAAATCTATGTGATTCCTGTAGGTGTGCTTGGCACCTAATCCAAACGCTTTGGGAATCCTAGCATGAAGTGCCATTTAGCAAAAACACAGAGACAAATTCCAGAGATAATTATGGGGAAAGTATGCCCAGATTAAATTTATATCACATATTGTTTTAATGAAATATTAATACTATAAATAAGGAAACAGGGGGGGGGGAAGGGGAGGATGGCTTCATATTTAAGGTTGAATTAAGCTTTCCATCTAACACAAAAGATACTTTTATAAATTTGTTTTAATTATCTATGCCAAAGGCGTTAGCTATTTTATTTCATTTGCATTTTTCAATATTTCTTGCTGCTTCATAAACAAAAAATGCTCCTTTTTTTAGGATGCTATTGTCCTTCTGCTGGTGTGGTATTGGGAAACCACCCACCATGTACATACACTCAGTGACCTCATCTTAAATCTATTATCAGTATTCTGAGGAAAAAGAATAGATTTGGAATAAAACGAAGAAAATGCATCTGTTCATTTGAACAAATCGTAATGCACTCACACATTTCAACATTAGGGAAAAATAGTTTTCCATACACAGATTATAAAATGTCTGGACGTGTCGAATTCTTGCCTAAACAAAATGGCTTCTCTGTGAGGTTTATATTTGAATGCAAATTTGAAGAGTCTGATGTTTGCACTGCTTTGAGATACCTGTAGGACATAGAGATCAGTGCTACCAGAGCATGTCCTCAGTACTGTTGTGGGCAACCAACAATAAAAACAATGCGGGAGATTTTACACAACTTTCCTTTTTCTGTTTATTTTCTTAAGCCAGTGTTAAGTGTTTGTCAGAGCTTTCACTGGCCCAATGCTTGGAAAAGAGCTATCAGCATGCTTAGTTCTTATGTTGGGTGATGGGGAATGAAGGAGCACCAGTTCAGACTGATGACCAAAGGCCACATTTTGGAACTGCTGTTGGATGTGTTACTCTCTGCTCAAGATCATCCCAGTTCTGAAGGCTTGCTGTGCATTTATCTGTATCCTTGATCTGTTTCCATTTCTGCATTTAACAGATTGCCACTTCCAGCTTTAACAGACTGTCTTCCAGTCTTCCACATCTTCCTCTAAGTTCCCTAAATGAATATGGTTATCTGAAACCAGTGACAAGGATCTCTTTTGGTTTCATTTGCTGCAAGCTCACATCCTAAGGCAACGTTGACTGACATAAGAACATTTCACATACACAGTCTGGACTGCAGTTGCACAGAAGTCAGCTGTTCTTGTGATCTTCTTCAGTGCATTAAAACATGTATTTTTCCATGAATGCTTAACCTATTCAGACTGAAGATTTTTTTCTGCTCTTCAAACAATTAAGAGAATGTCTACTTATCTACTTCATTCTCTCAGAGAGAAAATTCTTACATCAAATTGCTGTGCACAAAGGTTGTCCCATGTGACCAGTAGATCATTGCGTTTGGAATCCAGGAACACCAGAAAGCCTTAATGCACATTCAGCAGATAACCACTTCTCTGGTATTTGTGATGAAATCTTGCAGCCTTTGTTCTGAAGATGATGTGGCACCATGTCCAGCAAAAAACAATTATAAATATAGAAACTAACAAAGTTTCATTCCTATCTACTTTGTTTTGTCTGTTTTCTAGTGGAAATATGTACATGGATTTTTTTTTTTTTTTAAATATACATTAAACAGTAAAAAATAAAACGCACATTTGAGAATAATTCTGTTGAAAGCATGGCTACTCAAGGACAGTGAAATAACATATACAAAATACAGTTTGAGGTTCGCTTCAGCTCACTTCTTCCATAGGCCGTAACCCAGCCTGTATATACGAATAACCCACAGTGTATGCCTGAAGTAAGGCAATATGGATCCCTCCCTGGCCAGAAAGAAACAAAAGCTCACGAATTGGCTATGCTGTGTATTTTACAAGGTGTCAGAGCTTCCTGTTTTTTCACATTTACCCAGACTACAGAAATGTGAGACTCATGAAAGACCCCTCTGCCCTAAAGAATGATCGTAAAATGTTGTAAGTATGCCTAGGCATTTGCACCTATCTTACAAATGTATATATATATATATATATACATATGTAAGTTATATATGTATATTTATGTGACAAAATCAAGTATAAAACATTGTCAAGGAACATTTTTTCTTTCTTTTTTTTTTTCTTTCTTTTTTTTTTTTTTAATTTTTATCTTTTTTCTTTTTTTTTTTTTTTTTTTGGTGCCTAGAACACCTGGAATACCCAGAAGCATACTTAAACTCTTTGAGAAACATGATCACGATGCTGCATAGAGATTTCACCTTGAAGTACTCAAAAAAGAGAGAGGTAAACACCGTATACACACTCCACTATAAACAAACATTTTTCTGTAGTGTTTCAAGTCAAACATTAGTAGACTTGGTGCTGCTGTTGCTAACTTCCCTCATCAGTCTACAAGGACTTCCCCTTGGAATCAATCCAATGTGACTTTGAACCAGAAGACTTTCTGATTTGACTTTCCATACCCAATTCTGCCTCCCCTCAGTTAGATGCTCTCCTGCCACTTTTGCAGTAGTCCAGATGCAGGCTGTGCTTAGAAGAAGGCACGGCGTGCAAGGGCTCTTAAGAAATCTTGCAGAGAATTTACATCATAAGGGAAGACTAAATTGATGCTCGTAGTACTTCATGTTCATTGATTTGTCTCTCATCACTGTGGCTGTATGCTGGATAAGTACCCAGGCTTTTAATTAGAAAATTCAGTACACACTTCAAAGGTTAAGTATGTAGTGAAGTGTTTCCCCAACTCACTTTCTCCACCTCAGCTCAAGAATTTTTATGGTTCTCTTTGGGAAAGATTATTCCTTAGAGTGGATGGTATCCTCTCAAAGGAGGTTTATTTTGAAGAAGGGGGTCTAACAGATGTGCTTCAGAGCAAGCTCATAGAGCAGCTCATGCTTGGCTGCAGGTGTGGTGGAAGAGTAGGTGGGATTTTATGCTTTCCCTGTCAAGGAATCAAGAGCAGCCTTGGCAACGTGGCCAGGACTGGGATGAAACCAAAGAGATTTGATTAATAACTGCCATATTATTTTGACAGTTTTATAAGGAGAAAAAAAAAAGAGGGGGTAGTACTGTAATAATATTTTAACTGCACATTAACTTCTGTGTGGTTTTATCTGGAAGAACCTACTCATGTGATAGAGAGCATTTCTAGACGGAAGTAGGGCACACGGCATAAAATGCTAAATGTAGTTTTATTGAGGACATTACTTTTTTATATCCATGTCGACCCTAGGGTAAGGTCACCTCTGTAAGTTTCTGTATTGTGCCCCAGAGTTACTCCACTGGTGTGTTTTCCAGACCAGAGAGATTTCTTAGCATTCTTTGCTTCCTGTTCCTAAACACTACTGTACCAGAACCCAACCACACTTGGGAAACCTACACTGTGCATGAGAAATCAAGGCAGGAATGATGGGAGAACTTGGAATGGTTAAGAGAGATTGATGACTTTTTAAACAGAAAGGAAACTGTATTTTAATATGCTGAACACATCCACATGCCTATAGATACACAATAGGATAAACGTATAGAACATAAATTCCTCATACCTTTTTTCCCAGGAAAGTAAAACTATTCCTTGATTTCAGTGGTGCAGAATCTGGCCTATCAAGACATCAGTGTAGTTCCCAGATGGCTTACCCCATTTTCAAATTTATGGGGTTAACTCCCTTACAGTTTGATTTAAAATACTGTTATAATAGGCTGTGTGAATGTTTCAAATGATTCATTATTGGAGTAATACTGCTTTCTGCAGTAAAAAAAACAACTGTTATTCCATTCCTCCAGAGTACTGAAGAGTTATAGTCTCCTGGCATAATTTGGAAAATTGTGTCAATTTGCTTCACTTTAAAAGCAGTTTTAATGTATGATGGGAAAATGACACATACTACATCTCCTTTTGGTGAAATTGCCATTGCTGTCTTTTAATATTATGAAAGCACAACACTAGAAATGATGCATAGCCTTTATTTTTACATAATTAACTGTCTTGAGAGAGAATGATAAACTAAAGTCTGGAAAAATGTGTTGTTGTCTCTGTTCATGATGAAAGGAAATTTTAATTTTAAAGCCAGAAACAGGTGGAACAATTGACTCTTCTACATTTGCTATCTCTTCTGTAAAAGTTAACAAATAACAAAAGAAGACAGTAAAGGATTCTTCAGTTATTCTTTGTTTCATTTGCACTTGATACCTGCTTATTGATTTCGAAATAAATCTCACATTCCTGATGTCAGCCTGAGCTGCAGCTCCCCTCCAGAGCAGAAGAGCAGTGCCTCTGCCTGAGAGTTTTGTAGAATCATGGAATCATCAAGGATGGGAAAGATCCCTACGATCATCTAGTCCAACTGTCAGCCCACCACCACCATGCCCATGAAACCATGTCCACGTAACTCAAATCATGTCTGAGTTAGATTCAGCAGCAACAAAGTGCTAGAATAAGATACTCAGGATTTGGTGCAGAGCTTCTATCTGTACCTGAAGCTGCTCCTACTTCACTTTACATAGTCAGCCCTTCATGTTACATAGTCAGCAGAGATGGACCAGGTTAACTTAGTCACTTCAAAGAACAGAATCTTTCTGAGCTGACCTATTTTGTGGAAAACATCAGAACACTACAAACAGCTCAGCAGATAGAAACTGGTGCGGTCTTCATACAGAAATGGGAACATAAGAGATGAGAAACTATAAAGGCCAAGCTGCTCTGATGCTAACAAGCTCTGCTGCTCAGCAGGTCTTATTAGCCTGGGCACAGTGCCATGCAGCTGAAGAACAGCGTGCAGGCTGCAGTGCCCCTGGGAGACCTGTATCGTGCCCCACCACTTGGTGTCTGCGTCTACTTTGTTTTCTTCACACCTCTTGTGCTAGAACTGTTTAACAGGCTAAAAAGCCTCAGAGTTGACAAGGTATACAGAGCTGATGTCTGAAATGAAATCATTACTTCATCCAAAGTGTGCTCCCATATATCACAGGATACTAAATTTCACCTTTTTATTTTCTACAGCCTGGAACTGGCCCAAAGCTGACTGAAGCCCTTGGAAGTGTTCCAGCCGATTCAATGGGTTTTGATTCAGACTTTGAATGAGCCTTAACTTTATACATTTTTGATTATTGAAAAGACTCTAATTCCCTCCTGCCTCCAAGTGTGCTGATACAGAGACCTCATTCTCCATTGGTCCACGCTAGAATTTGCCACTCCACAGGAAACATGCAACACTTTAAATTGTTGCAGCCAGTCAGTGTACTTTTCTAATGGAGGTGTTAGTGGAGCTGTGCGATGTAGACTGAGGGCACATTGACAGAAATTATTTCTAACCCTCACAGAACTGTGAGGTTGGAAATAGGAAAATCGTCCTTCAACTTCAAAGCACACGAACCCCCACGAGCCACCTGTGGGGGGAGAGTCACACGCCCACAGATGTCAACCAGCATCCCTCTGCAAGCACCAAAGCTTTACAAAAACTTAGCTTCCTGACTGCTAGAGCAAAGAAAAGTGGACATTTCCATTGCGGCATTAGAAAAATAACAGTGGAGAGCAGAAAGCCCGGGCCAAGGCAAAACATTTTGATTTCTGGATGCAGCAGAGAAAGAGGAGATTGGAGAGACAAGAAACTAAATGCACAGAGAAGGGGTGGCATTTGCTCTGGGAGTCTGAGCAAACATAGGGAAATACTTACTAGCACCTTGGAGAAATCTGGGTTTTGTGTCTCTCAGCAACCAAGGGGCAACAAGTACACATGAGTGAGAGGAGACTGGCACAGTACCAGCCCCTAGATACTCTTATTTGGAGAAATGTAGATGTGAGTGCTGAAGAATGAGAAAGCCCCGAAGCAAGTAATGATGGCAGCTACATACAGAATTACCTATGAAATATCCACAGATGTAGTTTTACTGTATTATTTTTAGAATAAAACAGGACTGATGTGTTGAAAGAGGAGTGCAACGGTTAATCACTTTACAGATAAAAACAACACGAGGTCCAGATCACTCCAAGAATATAGCTTCCAGCTATGCCTGCTTTAATATCTTCCCTTTACTCCTGGTGGTGCAATAAGGCAATTCAGCATACAGCCAAGGTATTCTGTGATATGCTGTCATCTCCAGCCAACTTCTGAAAGGTTGTGTGGTGAGAATGGAGGATTCACAAGCTGATACTTCTGGGCTGCTTTCAGAGAAGTATGCCAGCTCACAGTGGAGTTACCAGGTTGCAGCCTTGGTTTCAATCCTGTTGGTTTTTTGCCTCCTTCTCCAGACTTTCTGATGATCTACTCAGCAAATGAGGAAATCCTGACCGAATGCTGAACTTCAACAAGCCAACTGATGAACCAGCAGCACCACTGCTTCTTTCCCTTTATTTAAGACAATTAAACATCAGGATGAAGAGATTACTTTCTCTCCACACAACGACTTTTATTCTTTCCTTTCTCTGCTGTACATTCCTGCCCTAAGAAATCCTATTATCTGTTTGCCTCTCTTCTGGCCTTCACACATCTCAGAGCTCAAAGTTATGCTGTGAATCTACAATCTTTCTTCTTCCACAGCAAAACTTCTAACAGTCCACTGTGATATGCCCTTGCACTTTCTTATCATGGATTTTATCTAATTTCTCTAACTCCTGTCATTAAGTTCCTCTTTTTGCTGCTGTCCCAGTCCTCCTGCCTTTCAATCAGTGTTAATACACTGCCCAAGTCTTCGAGAGACTTTTGGGACTGTGTGTTGTTGCTGGCTGCTCAGCTCTAATATTGAGTTTGGTTACAGCTTTTAGATAGGCAACATCTGGAACTGGCAACTTAACTGCCTGTAAACTTTAATTTCTTCTGACATTTTAATCTTCAAGAAGATCTCATATTTCTTAAAGGAAGTAAGCAAGTCCAGTGCAGGCATATTTTCACATTTCTGATGATAGACGTGGATGTAGGGAAACTATTTAGTTCCTCAGCAATTTATTTATTTTGAGTATTCCCTTCCCTCCCTCATGATCCAGTGGGCCCTCGGATCTTTCAGTGAGACCCTCTTTCTAATATAGGTGAAGAATCTCTTACTGTATTAAAATTTTTTGTACTTTTCCTTATAAAATTTATAATTAATCTTTCAATTAATTTCCTTATTTATTGCCTGCTGTGATTTATGCTTCTCTTTAGTGGCATCCCTAAAACTTTATTTCTCCATTTTGACTTTGTATTTGAGCCTCTCCAACCTTGCTGGTAACAGCTTTGCTGCCAGCAGTAATCATTTCTCCAGAGTATCTCTGTTCGGTAGCACTCAGCCCTTATCCAAAACAAGGGACAGAGCAGCTTCATTTCTTCTCACGGTGACTGAACCAGACCTGAACTCCACTAAATTATTCTGGGTCCCAAGGGCTGAGACAGAAGCAAGGGGAGCATGTGTTTGCAGGCTCTGGGACCCCATCTGCAGGCTCTATCTATCCATCCATCCATCTATCAATCCATCCAGCAATCCACCCATCCAACAATCCGTTCATCTGTGTGTGTGTGTGCGCAAAGCATCCACCACTATAGAGCCCCAGCCTTGCTATCTTACTGTCATAAAAAATAAATAACAAAATATTAGGTAAATAAGCAATTGTTGGAAATGAACAAATAAATGCAGGACAAATCTAAATGAAAGCCTAGAGAAATTAAGAAAGTTGCTGGAAAAAGTATGCTTGGACATCATGTACAGAAAAGTGGTATAATAACTGACTTCTGAATGTAGCTGACTCATACAGTTCTCTTTTTAAATATATATTTATATTCATATTTTTATATATAAAGCGCCTATCACCTGATTGATAAACATTCTTTGGAACCATTTTGGTGGCAGGGGTAAGAACAGGAGTCAGCCTATCAGTACCTCAGCATTTCTGTTTCCAACCAATTGAAAAAAAAAACAAACAGAAACACAAGACTGCTGCCAGCCTGGCATGTTGGCGTTCAATACTGCTACTCCATCAGGGTTGTAGGGAGACTTATTGTGAATGGCAAAATTTTGCACTGTGACTTCTCCATGTTCTTTACTTTTTTTTTTTTTTTTTTTCTCATTCATTCATTCTGCAGCCAATCAATTGGCTTTTGACACTTCTTGGATTAATCAGAGGAGGAAATAATGGGTGACGGTAATCTTTCTCCAGAAGAGATGCCTTGCAAAGTTACCTACATTGCCCCAGAAATGATGCAATGCCCTTCTGTTCTGAAAAAGATCTGTGCTAAGGGATGGCAGTGCAGAAGCACTGCAAAACGTCTCTAGTTCATGGGAATCTGGCTGGTCATATTAATCAGTAGCATTCTTGAAATCAGAGTCTAAGGTTACGCTGCCAACTGGAAATTTATATCTGTTCCTGCAAAATACGTCATCATCAAAGGGACAGGTAATGTATAATACACTACACAGACTGGGTACATGCATTTTTTCTCTGAGGTTGCTACTCAGATTTTTCTTTGCTAAAATGACCCTTATTAGAATATAAAGCTCACAGATTAGGAAAACAAACTAGTGAAAGCAAGTAGTGTGACCAAAATATTTCAAAGAGATTTCAAAATAAATCCCAGAGATAATGTTTCAAAACTGTGCTGTTGGCACTTGGTTTTCTTTTTAAAGTTTTTCTGTGATAGGAATCATAACAGGCTGATAGTGATTAAAGTTTATAATGAAGCAAATCTGATGCCATGATATAATTTTTTGATCTATAGCACCACACCCACACCCTTCACTAACCTCTGCACCTCCAAATCCCTTTGATACAAGCATAGGAAATGAAAGATCTTTCAAAAATGCTGATTTCTGTTCAAAGTGGCTGTCAAATAAAATAAAAATCAACTTAAGTTTCTGGTATAGTCACATTCTTCTAAGTTTTTCTGGTATGACTTATCTGATTTACTGGAAATACTGCATATCCCATTTTCTTGAGGCAGCATGCTGTGCACCTTTCAGTACTGTAAGGAAATTAAGGTACTTTGTTATTGTTGTTGTTGTTCATTCTTCTTTTTCCAGTTGCCTTTCTTTTTATAATCTTTGGATCACTTGGGATTACAGTCCCTAACTGTTGAGCCCTTGTCCTACACCTCAGCTTTAATCAGATGAGGAGGTGACAGTGGAGGGAGGAACAGGAAAGGAGCTGTATCTGTTTCTGCATTTCACCATTTTACAGAATCACAGAATTGTAGGGGTTGGAAGGGACCTCCAGAGATCATCGAGTCCAACCCCCCTGCCAAAGCAGGTTCCCTACAGCAGGTCGCACAGGTAGGCATCCAGGCAGGTCTTCAACATCTCCAGAGAAGGAGACTCCACCACCTCCCTGGGAAGGAGTTCTGTTTTCAAAACTACTTAGAGAAGCTTTGGACCCGTACATTGACCAAACCCTACTGTCACAGATGTGAACACCTGTCTCAGTGTAGCAACCAGTATGTGGCCCACCTGTGTCCCCAGAACATCTTGAAGGCTTGGCGCTTTCTCTGGACCTAATTTCCCTCTGTTCCTATTCCAACAAGTGGGAACATGCTTCAGCCTAAGAGAAGACAGGCAGAGGGAGCAGACAAGAGGCAGCTGTTGCAACAGCTTGACGGCAAGCCAGCAGGCTGCATCATTGCATAAAGGAGTAAACAGGGACAGCTCAAGCACATAGCTATTGCTAGCAGGACAGGCAACCTTTAAAGGGGACTTCTACCATTCTCCTTTCTTTCTTCCTTTTTCATTTTTTTCTTCTGCATGTCCTGGGTAAAAATGGAGAAAAGGAAATTCATTAAGAATTGCAGAAGATGAGGGTGTTTAAAATAGGTTTTTCTATTTTAAGGATTTGAGTTCTCATATTTTTGACCAAAAAAAAAAAAAAAAAAGAGAGATTTCTTGGAGAAAACTTAAAACTTCCACTAAAGCCTTTTTAAAATTTCCAGGAGTGATCTGTTTTGGCTAGTTGAAGTTTTTCCATTTCTGTGAGCAGCTCCAAGGGGCTCAATGTGAGCAGTGATTTTGTAGCATTTAGCCATAGAGGGATGTTGGATGGGAGCCTCCTGCCGAATTGCACTCACTGCCTGAGTTTCTTCCACAGCTATGCAGAAAGGGGACCTCCAAGATCAGGTGATGTATGCATGCATGCACTGCGCTGAAGTTCTTTATTTACCTTGTAGATTGTTTGGGAACATGGATATTAACCCAGCCACAGGTGGTATGGCCAAGCAGAAAGGCTTTTGTATACTAGGCAAACAGTTCTAGACAAAATGCTTATAAAATCCTCAATTCACTCATGTGCCAAGATATGCTATTGTGTATAATTGTTTTTTCAAGATTAAAAGCTACTACACTACCTCTGAGTACTGTTGTTTGTTGTTCACTACATAAATATCTCAGCAACTTCAAAAAACATTCAGTAAATTAATTAGTATAATATTTAGGATATTATAGCTTTTTTTGTGTGTGTGTGATTTTCTTTTAAATCTGACATCTGTAGAAACTAAGAGGAACCCCACAGACTTCAACATGCTTTACTCCTTGTTACACTACAGTCCTGCACTCTGCGACATCACAATCAGCAGAATGTGGTGACATGAGGGTAAAGCAGCACGGCCAGTGTACAGCAAGCATAGGGATCCCACTAAATGTGAGGTTTCAATTGACCTTATTTTCCTCTGGATCAGAATCTCTACACTTTAATAGCTGTCTGGCTTCTGTGCAAGTCTCTCAATTCACATCCTTCCTCTACGTGACAGCATCTCCACCAGATGCAGCCTATAACCTCTTTGAAGAGCATCAGATGTCGCTGATGCCGCATGCTGGGAGAGCATCATCCCGTCATTCTGTCCAGCCAGTCTCTCCTCTGCAACACTCTCATGTGTTGAGCAGGAGGAAACATCAAAATGGATCATCTCCCTGAATGCGTTGTTCAGTCTGTATCAGGGCATGGGAGCTTCATACCACTGCCCAGTGCTAAGGATAAGGCACAGAGTTGCTCTGTCTCTGTGGGCAGAGTGGGTTATAGAGTTGCTAACTTGGCATCACTTAACATTACCTTTCCTACGGATGGCCTGGACCAAGAAGCAAACCTAGCAGGATTTGATAGCAATGCATTCATTGTGTCACAGAGCACTAAGATCTACACAGGAGACATCTGCTCCAGACAAGAGAGCTTCTATATGTTTCCGGGAGGATGCATGCTAGAGGGATGGAATGCCCACTGCCTGTGCATTGGAAGTAGTACTATGGAAGATGCTATCAAAAGGAATGAAAAAAGCAATAACTGATAGCACCATGGAAGGATTTCACAAGGTTCTGAGTCTTGTTTATAAGCCCACTGCCCTATTGTGACCTAGAGTGTTGGCATGAGTTCCAATAGGATTTCCTGTCCCCACTGGGAGATGGCTCTATGCGGGTGTTGCGACTCCAGCCTATGCCATGGGATCCAGATACTTTCCTCCCAGAGGCACCTTTATGACTCCATGGGCAGGGTTTGGATGGCACACAAGTGCACAAAATGCCTGGGGAGAGCACTCTGCTCTGCTGTGACAGGCCAAGGAATCTCAGAGGGCAGTCAGCTCCTAGAGATGAAGGAAATAGTCTGGTACTTAGGCTAGAGCAAAAGCAAATGTTGCTGGAATGGCAGATGAGGACAGTGTGCTCCACTTCCTGGAATTTAGGGCTGGCAAAGACATAACCATTTTAATTTGCATCATATCAAGGTTTTCTGCACATTCCTTGTGAATAGGAGATGCTAGAAGTGGAAAGTTGGCTCTGTTTTTCGTGTGCTTTCAAAGCAAAGCCTTGTCGGTTGTATTCTTAACATAGACCAAATGAGTAAAATGAAAACAAAAGAAACTTTTCTTTGAACCCCACCTTTCGGACATGGATTCTTCTCAGAGACATCTAGCAGATCCTTGTAGATAACAGCTTGTTATGCATAACATACTTAGAGATTCTCTGTTTCCCTATTTCAGCTTTCCAAATGTGAAAAACATGGTGACTGATCACTGTGACCTCAAGGAAAACACCCCCATCTTCTTGATCCCCTTCTCTCCACACTCACACGGTGCTGTAACTTTAAGGATTTCAACAGTTCCCCTTCCTTTACGTCAGTAAATTCACTGCACTGTGAAGCCTTCAGTTTTCTTTCCCAATACAGCTAGCACCAAACACCAGCTAACTTGTTTCATTCATCTGATTAATGTTTATAAATATCTAAAGGGAGATGGGAGACAAATGGATGAGGCTCTCCTTGGTGGTGTATAGGAATAGGACAAGGAGTAATGGCCTAAAACTTGAACATAGGAAGTTCCATACTAACATGTGAAAGAACTGCTTTATGGTAAGGGTGACAGAGCAGTGGAACATGTTGACCAAAGAGGTTGTGGACTCTCCTATGGAGATGTCCAAGACCCATCTGCATGCATACGTGTGCAGCCTATTGTAGGGAACCTGCTTTAGTGGTGGATAGGACTTGATGATCTCGTGAGGTTCCTTCCAGCTCCTGCAATTCTGTGATTCATTCAGCCCAATCCAGTATCTTGAACTGAGTCTCTAAGACAGCCCAAAGATTTTCCACAAATGGCAAGTAGTTTAAACCTGCACCTCTGTAGCTGTTCTGCAGAATTTCTGAGTGCACGATTAACTTTAATCCCAGAGAGAGGACACAAACCTCTGCCAATGCTTTCTCAATACAATTAGCTCTTCCTTTTACCCTAAATTTTCTCTGTTCTGACAAACTCATCCTCCTAATGCTGACAATCACTATCTGCTCTAATTGTCAGCAAGATTACTCTTCTTCTGTCCAAAAAGTTTGAGGACTGACAATACATAACAGTCAGCCTGGAGACCCATCACCTCTGCTGTAAAGAGTGCGTGAGTGCAAGTTCTGCCTGTGCCCCCAACATGGGGCATTTCTCATACTGTGTTCCTGACCAGATTCCAGGTACCTATGTAAGTCAGGAGGCCAGACTGAGCCAAGATCTCTCCAACAGAGCTGACCTGATCTTTTGCACTGAGGACATCCTGCCAAGTTCTGGAAGCAGGCAAAGCTCTAAATAGCAACAAGCACAGCAAAAAGGGAGAGAGATGCTTTTCATTTCATCACCAGCACATCCCCCTCACTTACCTGTATAGAGAATACTCAGTCCCACTTCAGCAAAAGATGTTAGAAGGAAACAAAACACTCTTGGCCATTTTAGAGCTTCTGTTGCTCATTATGTTGACATATCCATGTATTACACTCAAGTTCTGACGTCAGGGTGACATCAGATCTATCTCAGTGCTGACTGCTTGCCAAAGAGAGCCACAAAGTAAGGATGCTTTCAGCTCCACCACCTGCTTTCAGAATCAAATCAAGGTCAAAGCAGTCATTCCTGGTGCGCTTTAACCTTTGTGAAGCTCTAGAAAGGCATTGCTACGGAGGACACCTTGCTGTGAGCCATTTGGACCTGATTTTGTGGTGCCTCTGTGCCATCACAGCTCCTGGTGATGCTGCAGGCTGAGGCAAAGTGAAGCCCAGGCAGCCTGCAGGGCCATACTCAGCCTCTGCTGCTTTATTTTTTGCTTCTGGGTGGGAGTCCAGCAGTTGGTTTTAATCCTGCTTTGAAGGCATCTCTCTCAGAGTCTGGCTGTCTTTGTGCAGTGCAGAGATATTTCGGGACACTCTTACAAACCATGGCAGAGCTGCATTCCCAGAGGCTAGAGTAAGGTGTTTTTCCATGCAGGCCCACATGTTTGAGTGATCTCAGCTGGGAAATCCACTCTCCCTGGTGGCCCAATGGAGCTTACTGCCCTTCCTAAAGCCATGCCCCCTTAGCAGCCAGCCCCATGGTCTCCTCCCAGCCAGGCACCCTGGGATCCCTGTGCTGGGCAGAGCAGCACGGGGCAGAGGGTGGCACTTGAGGTGGTGTGAGGACATGAAACAACCTGTCCATGGCAATTGGCTTTGCTCAGCCTCTAGTGATCTCCTCAAAGGATCCAACATGCATTTTTGAAGGCAGCTTTGTTACTTCTTTAATGCCAAGTCATCCCTGCTGCTGAGATGAGAGTTAAACATTCTCAGCTGTGATTCCACTCCTTTCCAACTCCAAATAATTGAGAGGCTACACTGACACAAGTAAGTGTATGTACACAATCTTACACTTCCTGGCTCCTTGCAACCCTACCACCATTCAGATGCTAATGGAGTTTAAGCCAATGTTTGCGATTTGGGGCCTAAAGCAAAGTGAGGCAGAAGGTCTGTAGGCATCGTAGAACTGGCTGCCTCTAACTCTCCTTCTTCCTTAAGTCAATATTGGGACAAGCAGCAAGGAAAAAGGCTTCAAACGCCTTCTCCATATGTCAGCTGGGAGAGGTTCAGAAGCCACTGGAACAAGCAGCCCCACAGGGCAGAGGGCAGCAGGGGCACCGGCAGGTGCTAAGTGGGCTGTGAGGCCATTTGTCTCCCAGAAAAAAAGGCACTCAACTCCTCAGCTATTTACAATGGCTTCTGTCCACCAGAACTGTCTCACTGCTCATATATTTTAACCTCCTATGAGCAGGGCCACATGCTGCTGACTCCCCGTTCATGGCAGAGGACACGGCCATGCTTTCCAGCACTGATCCAACCAGCCCCTGGCTGAACAGCTGCTGATGTTCTGGAGGGAAGCATTTCCTCAAAGCCTTCCCGTTGTCATCTTGACTAAATCCTACTGCTTTGGAAAAGAATAATCTCACAGGCATCCTAGATTCATCTGGATCTCCTGCCTTCTTAATGAGATGTTCCCTACAAAGTTTTGTAGAGGTATGGATTTAAAAAGCAGGTTCTGCAATAGAAATCTAACACAAATGAAGAGAAAAATAGCTAAGAGTAGGAAACACGGGTTTGGTGATGGATAGGAATTTCAAGAATTTATTTGGATTTGCTTTGGCTCCACAAATGTTTTCTCTCGTCACAAAAAGAGAAGAAATGGAAATTCTGAATTCTCTTGACACTGAGGAGAACATGTTTCTATTCCCCCTGACTATAAAAATAGAAAATAGGGATGAAGCAACCTGTTCCTACCCAACTCTTGTTTTGCAGTGCCCTTGGCTGACAAAGAGAGCCAGCAAACAACATTGCTCTGATTTAGACAGTTTTTGTATCCTTACTATGTAGGTCATTCCAAAAGTAATGCCTCCTATTTATTTCAAAGGATACTACAACAAACACAAAGAACACAATAACACTATTTGATAGAGCAAATTCTCAGCTACAGAGCACTACCTTTCAACATAGTCACCACCACAGAGCCCATGTCATCCCAGGGTTCCAGCTCATAGATTCAGAGAGAATTTCTCTGGCCAGAACAGGGTGGACAAGTCTCCATGTTCCCGTGCTTTTGAAATAAATAAGATTTAACTCCCCCTACTTCTCCATCTGACTTAAAAAGCTAAAAAAACCACCACACTGTGTTCTTTAGATGCCACAAAGAACCCACGTCAGGCACAGCTGATGCAATTTTCCACTCTTTTCTTCCACATCTTGAAGAATGTTCTTATTAATCTCTGGTGAATGTCTAGGACCACTAAAAGAAACATCAAACCCTGTGATTTCATTAGGGCTGAATGGCAGACCTGGGACACTCATCTAGCTACACAAAGCAGCAGCACCCTCTCAGCAATTGCAATAAAATGATAGTGAAGTCATTTCGACTGGGGACACGGGTCTAATAAGTGAGGTGGCAGTGGACACAATGACCATTAAAGGACATCTTGCCACGTGGTTCAGGAGAGCTAGAAAAATGCTCAGTAATTTAGGGGTCTTCAGTTTTTCAGCATTCCTTTAGGGACTCCATTCAGAGTTAGTTTCCCAGAAATACTCAACAACTGCCTTCTGAAAGTCGCTCCACCTCAGTAGGGAGTTTAACATTCAGATAAAGTCTTCACCATGAAAAAAAAACAAAAACAAACCCCGTTGACAAGCAAGCATAAATTCAGAGCCATTGCAATGCCTGAATTTCTTTGGGTAGGATAGTGAAATGCGTGGCTTTATCCTCAGAGAGAGGCTTGCTACAGCAACTATTTTAACACTTCCAGTGAATTTTTGAAATAATTTGGAGAAAGTCCTGCAAAGTGATGTTTGTATACATAAGGCATTTTAGCCACACTTGGTTTTCAAGGGTTAACTCAGATTGTGGAACCAAAGTGAAAGTTTTAAAATACTGCTGCCACGGAGAACAAATGCCTTCAAAGAGCCTATAGCGTATGTTATTTAAAAGAGCACTGAAACAATGTTCTGGTTTGAATTATTTTTCTTCACAGTACTTCTCTAACTTTACTGCCAAAGAAAAGACTTCCAGAGCCAGTTTTTAATCTTAATTATACCAGATTCAATCTGGAATATTTTCCTTGAGGTTGGAGTTACACCAGATTTACACAACGCAGAATCTGTCCCAGTTTCCCCATTAGACGTTTTGTGTTTGTTTCTAAAAGATATTTGAGACTAAAGCCAGAGATACGTGACCAGAACAGCTACCAGTTTGAGGGTGAAAGCCTACCTAGATGCTCCCACCACCTCATTCTTGAGTGCCCCCTGAGCCATCGCTTCCCCTCCGTGGTTGGGGGGAGCGGGGCTGTGCCTGCCTTTTCCTCATCTCACTTTCTCATTTCTCCCTCTGCAACCGCCCCACTCAAGTAAAGTGCAAACAACTAAGCGCCCTAAAGGACTCTCGACAATGGACAGGCAAATAAACACGTAACTGGAGCAGCAAGTACTCCCTGGAGAATGAGATGAAGGACAGGCTAAAACCTGTTGACCTCAGACAAAAGGAAAAACCTCATTACTCATTTATTGAAGTGACAATAAAGAGAGAAAGGATTTTCCCCTACTTTTCAGACTTTCTACCTAAGGAAGGTCTCTGACCACCTCCTGGAACTGCTCTAGATACAAATTCTTGATTTCCTCTGTCTGAGATCAGGGTTATAAGAATAACCCCAGTGTCATGCCTGAGAGCAGGAAAAGCATAGCACTGCGAGAATGGCAGCTCCTGCTGACGCACCTCCAGCACAGCCTCAGTGCTGCAGCAAAGGAGCAGCTCAATTCACTTCCCTGTCTGGAGCTCTTGCTGCATGTGTCAGCACAGATGTTTATTATTCCAATCCCAAATGGCTGAACTATTTTTGAAGAGCACTGGGTGAATCTTGCAGCTTAGGAATCCCAGTTTTACAAGCTTTTAGGAGGCACTGAGGGCTTTTCCTCCTCTTCATCCACAGGAGGGGTGAGACCCATACTCAGAATCTCTCCATATCACATAAAAGGAAGGATGGTGCTCTGTTTGCCATAGTACTCAAGAGCAGAAAACATCCAGGGAAGAGAAAGATCCTTTCTGAAAGTCACTTGCTACTCAGAAACTGTGGCGTTAGCTTCAGTTACGCTAGTGCAGATTGATCCAAAGAGATGTGTACCAGAGGAAAAGTTACCATGGAACGGTGCCCTCCAGAGCTGGACACCTGACGGTGCTCTGTTGCCTCAGTCCTTCCCTGCCCACACAAGAGACACATGGTAGACGTGGCAGTCCAGACACATCCAAGGGCCCAAACCCAGGCTGGCTGTGTCCAGCGTAAGGGTAGCGTTGCCTCAGACAGCCCTGCAGCAGGCAGCTCCTCTGGGCACAGTTGAACACCCTGAGCACAGCAGCCTGGGGGCATAAATCCCACACCAATAGGAGCCAGACCAAGAAACAGAACAGCCTGGCTCAGCTGTACCTGTGTCCTGCTACAAACATTTAATTGCTACAGATCCAAAGAACAAAGGCAGAAATAATCGTCTGGGGACCTATGGATCAAAACCAAACCTGGGCTGAACGAGCAGAGGACGTCCAATGATTGCGCAGGGAAAACATCTCATTTGCGGCGGGGCAGAGACTGCTCTTGCAGCTTTGCTCGCCACATCCCAACAGCCTGGTAGCTGCGCAGGGCCGGACCCGCAGGGATAAAGCCCTCGCGCTGCTCTCCGAACCCACTAGTCCTGTAACTAAGACCAGCAAAACCAAACACTCACCAAACAACCCTCTAAACCTCGCCTAAACGGGTGCTATTTAAGAGATGAGTTAATCAGCCCCAGCTGCGAGCCACAGCTCGCACCCAGCGCTGCCCCCTCCCTAATGCGGGGGGCGGCCCGTGCCCGCTCTCCCGGCCGGGTCGGGCCGCTCCTCTCGCGGGCTGCGCTGCCCCCTAGCGTCCTGCTGCACCCTTGCGCCGCATTGCCTCACCCTGAGCCGGGCTGGGACCGGAGCAGCCTGTTTATTCTGCCCCAGCCTGAACGCCAGGGAGGGAGCAGAAGGAAAAACAAAGCCTGTTTCTTTTCTCTCTCTCTCTCTCTCTTTTTTTTTTTTTTTTTTCTTTTTTCTTTTTCTTTTTTTCCACCACAGTGAATAAAGCCTTCCCGGCTGTTTTGGCAACTTCTAATGTCAAGAGCCAAATGTAGCACTGAAAGCAAAACAACTCGACGTCGCGGCAGCAGCGGCCTTAGTGGGAGCGCGGTGGGCACAGGGAGCTGCCTTAAACACCACGGAGTGAATCAAAATAAAGGTGGGGAGGGGAGGCTGGGGCCGTGGGGCTGCCTTTAGCTCCTTTTCTCTGGCTCCTGCCTCCCCGGAGATACTGAATCTCCGCTATACAGATCCAGATGATGCTCGAACAAACAGAATGGGGGAGCTGTGGAAAGAGTGAAAAAATAACCTCCCGATAAACTCCCGTGGACCAAGCAGCCCCGGTGGGGCCGGCGCATCCCTGCGCCTTGCTCCCGTTTGCCCCAGGCGGCCCTGGCGGCTGCGTTTTCCTTTCTCCGTGATAGATGTGAGCACAGATTGGTAGTGACAAGCGAGGAGAGGCCGCTCGGCTTCCTCACTCTCTGGGGGTTTGACGGCTCTCTGCGCCAGGTTGGAGCTGCCCTACACAGAACTGGGGTTCTCGCTTTGGTGAATGTTTTGTTAGGGCGAGACTGGAGCGGGCCGCCCCGTCGGAGCCCATTGGCGCTGCGAGGCCGGAGCGAGCCCCTGGGTGCGGGGCGGGGACGCAGACAGAGGGAGCGGCCCCAGCGCGGGCGCCGCGGTGCTGTTCGGAACGTGCAGCTCCCATCTGTTGCCACATAAACACACACTCCGGGATGCCTGATGCGGCAGCACGTCGGGGGAGGAGGGGAAAGCAGAGGGGGCTGCCGCGTTGAAAATCCCCCCGCCCCCAGCTTGTCCTCTCGGTAACCCCGCGCCTCCTGGACGGGACCCCCCTGCGCCTCACGGGGCGGGAGGCAGCGCTCGGGAGCCGTCCTCGGGGGTTTGTGTTAAATAATGCCATAGCCCTCCTGCACGGGACAACCCGTAAGGCACCGCTGCCAGACGAACGGGACCTAGGAGGGCGGTGGATGGTCTCTCCTGCGGTCAGGGCCCTCGCCCCTTGTCTCTGTGGTGGTGGACCTGGGGGAGCCCCGTCGGGGAACGGGGGAAGGGGCACGGCCGACTCCGGCCAAGCCCCGCGGACCACTTTGCCAGACCCAAATTCCTTTTTTTTTTTTTCTTTTTTTCTCGCTCTTGTGAGATACCACATGGAAGCCGTTAACGAATGCTCGATAATGATCACGACAAAGGTATTATTCAAATGAGGCAGGTAATTGCAACCAGCAAGCGCCTTCTCCCCTTCCTTTTGCTCTCTCCTTTACCAAGAGCGCCCTTCGTATCGCATCCGATCCCGGCGATGCTCCATCGGGGATCGCCCCACCCGCACGTCTGCGGGGTCTCCGCTTGACTCCCAGGCGCTGCCCACGGCCGCATCCTCGTGGTGCTCGAAGCCCTCGGCTCCACAGATGGGACTTTTCCAACTCAAATTCCAGGGTCGGTCTGCTGCGTGTGTTCGCCCCCAGGCAGAGAATCTCCGGGTCTACTGGTTTGTTTTTCTCCTTATTTTCCCCCTATGCTTTTGATTCACTCGCAGCGTTGTTTATTCACAAGCATTCTGGTATCCTGTTAGCATTCCGAGCAGAAGCCGCTCGCAGATCCGACTCCGATGGTTTCCTGCAGAAACATGTGGAACCAATAGCGGGGACGTGAGTCCCCCAAGCTGGGGAAGCCCCGGAGCGGAGCGTGCCCGAGGCCGGCACCCCTTGAGCCGCACCGGGTTGCTCAGCCCCAGCCCCCGCGCACACGTCGGGGATGGCGGCCTCGATTTTGCTCTCTCCGCATTCAGGGCATCTTCGCTTCGGAGGCTGAGCCTTAGGCTAGGACGGAGAAAACCCGCCTAGCATCCTGTCGCTGGAAATTGAGGACCAAATTTCGTTTAATGTTAAACAGGAAAAAAGAAGCGTCAGACGGAGAGCAAGAGGTGGGCGAAGACCCGGGGCTCAGCTCCGATACCCTCCATTCCCGGGGAGGCCGGGAAGCGCCGTGCTCGGGGCAGCACTGCCCTCTGCCCGCGGCCGCCGCATCTCGCGCTCCGTGCCCGCGGGAGGAGCGGCTCCCGCTTATCGCCCGCAGATAGCGGTTCGGCGGTACCCGGCGGGGATCAAAGCTCGCCTCGAGCGGCCTCAGACGGGACGGGCTGTGTTGGCGAGGAGCGAACCAAAGACGGAGAGGAGAAGAGCTGTCCCGGTCCGTCGGAACAGCTGGGCTCGGGACGTCCCGGCGGCAGTTACCTCTCGCTGCGGCTCTCACTCATACCCATGAGGGCTCCGTCTTGCCCCCCTATGTGTCAGTGCCTCACGCTCCCGTGTCTCGCACCGTCCGCCCGCTCCGTCCCGAACCCCCGCTCTGCCGCGTACAAAGGACACGAGGAGGCCGCCAATTCGTTTCCAGCTCAAACCGCCCGGCCGCAGCCTCACACGGTGCCCGCGGCCACCGGGCCCGCCCCGCCGTCCCGGAGGGTGCGAGGAGGAAGGCTCATTCATGACATGGGGAGCACTCGGAGTTTACATGTAACTATTTTTTTTTTTTTTCTTATAGATATTTTTTTTTCCCCCCGCAGTGCAAAACGCTCAGATTCCCCCCTCCCTCCCCCTCGCCTCTGCCATATGGCGGCCGCCCCCTCCCCTGCGAGGCCGGGGAAGGCTGGAGGCTGAGGCTGTCCCCCTGCCTGCGTAAGAGCCTCCGCCCGCGGGGCCGGGGGCGCGGGCCGAGCCGGGGCGGCTCTTATTGTGAAGGGGCCGGAGGGGGCTTCATTTCCTGACAGCTATTTACTTAAAGCAAATGATTAGTTTTGGAAGGATGGACTATAACATTGAATCAATTACGGGACGCGGGTTGTGAGACCATTGCAGTCGGAGCCGGAGGGAGGGCGAGCGGGAGGGAGCGCGCCTGAGCGGGGAGAGTCACAAAAGCCGTGGACATATTTTGGATATTTTACAATCTGCAGGACGGAATCTGCGCGTTATAAAGGAGGAGGTAGGAGGTGAGGAGCAGTTTTCCCACCTTTTGTTTTGTTTTGTTTTCCTTTCTCCGCTATACGTATATATATTTTTTTCTCTTTTATTTTTTTTCTCCCCACGCATTTATTTTGTTGGTGCTTCATTTTTCCCCGACGCTTTGCCCAAGCGAGGCTGAGCCGCGCGCCTTCCGCGGATCTGCGGACGCTGCCGGCTCCGGGACCGCGGGCCGTCGGGGCGCGGCGGCGGCTGCGGCGGGGCGATCGGCGCGAGCAGCATTAATGACAAACACATTGGGACACGCGGCGGGGCCACCACGCCGCATTCCTGCCGCCGCGGCTCCGCGGGCAGCGGCCGTGCGAGCCTAGGGAGGTCGGGGGGACGCGTCTCGAAGTGAGGCGGGGGCGCGCCCAGAGTTCTCCCGCTTCTCGCATCCGCACCTCTGCTCTCGCTTCCTTCACCCGCTCCCTTCCCCCACCCTTTGTTTTTCACCACCTCGGATCTCCCTTTCCCCACCTCACCCCCCGGCCTATTCCCCAGATTCCCCCGACGGGACGCGCACGGCTCCAGCCGCCCCGTTCCCGCGCGTCCCGTCTTTTTTACACGTCTTAGCGGAAGGGAAGATGCTGAATTCGAGCAGGACGGGTACCTGGAGCCCTTCCAGATTCCATTCCGCGCCCTCCGCCGCCCCGCTGGACGGCCGGAGCCCATCGCCCCTAACCCCGGGGGTTCGAAGTCTTTCCGGCCACCGTTTGGATTTTTGGAGCGCGGAGCTGCGGAGCTGCCAGCCGCTGCCAGGCTGGAGTCCCCTGGAAAAGTCCTGGGAGCGAGTAGGAAATGGCTTTTTGGCTGGCTGCGGCGTTGCTCAACATTTTTGGACGGATACCCAGCAGCCCAGGAGCCGTTCCAGAGAACAGGACTCGGACTGCTTTTTCTGGAGCGAGCAGCGACAGACCCAGCGAGGCGGCAGCAGCACCCGCCACGGGGGGTTCCCTGTGCCCCTAGGCCCCTTCCAGCGCCCCTCGACGGCATTTTCGGCGCGCCTCTCGCAAACTCTCCGGTATCAGGAGCCCGCCGCTGCACGGCCCGACCACATCTTCGGGACGGGCGGGGACAGGCGGAGCCGTCCCGGGACCGCGGGCGCGTCTCTCTGGGCCGCGGCATAGCGCCCGTCCCCTGGGGCACGGGGGGTCCGTGCTTCTCCTGACAGAGCACGCCGGAGAAGGAGCGCAGCACACATCGGGGCAGGAATACACGGCTCTGTTTGCCCCTCTCCTTACCCTCCCATCCTTTTTTCTAGTTACCTCGTGTAAAAAAAAAAAAAAAAAAAAAAAAAAGAGCTCCGGCTTGGCAAAGGCTTTCCTATTGTTTCCTGCATAAACAGCACAGTGGCCGGGAGTTACCGTATTAGCAAGGTCCGCTCGGTGTCCCGGCAGCCTTTGATCTGCAGCAGCTTCAGCGAAGAGCGGGGAGCCCAGGAAGCTCGAGGGCACCCTGCTACCCGCCCCCTCGGGGACCACTTGAGCTTTCTGCGGGCAGAGGGAGGGAAAGCCCCGAGAATGGGGGCTGGAAAATATGAACCCACCCCGTTCTGGCCGGCTGAGTGTCCCCGCTGCCTCCCCACTGGGGAACGGTGGGCGGTCGGTTATTCCACGTCTCGCTGGTGTTGCCCCCTCTCGCTACAGCTCCCTCAGCTGATATGGCTCAGGGAAGTGGGGACACCGTGCGGCACCCCGGAAAAAGGAGGATACCCTCAGCATCTCTCTGTGCTGATGTGGAGCCCAGCAGTGGCCCCGGATGGGGCCGGAGACGGGATCAAAACAAGTAGATGAACATCAGTGGTCCCTCTCTCATTGGTGAATCAAAATCCCAACTGTGGAGATCTGATTTTTAACTCTGGATCTAGCAGTGATAGAGCAAGATCTCCCAGCAAGACTCTCCTATTTTAGTTTCCAGTTAACAAAGAGCACTGTAGAGCCCTCAGCTAAACAGCAGTTTAGCCAACCTCGACGCATGAAAAAAAAAAATTTGAAAAAAACGAGACTGCACAAAGCAGTGGGAATTAGCAGTCGGCAAGCAAAGCGGCTCTCCCAGCCTGCAGGCAGGCTCCCCTGTTGCAGAATGAGTCTGTTGTCCCAATGCTGCCCCAAGGCACCACGGGCAGAAGCTTCGTGGTGTGGCACCGGGGCATCTTTGCCATTTGTTGGTGTATTGGAAACCTTCATGTGGCTGTGAAAGGAATACGCACATATTAGGTTTCAGGAAAGCAGAAAGCAATAAATATTTTAAACCAATACATCTCCATGGTGCCACAGCATCAAGCTAGGATTTGAGTACCATTAATGTAGACAGAAAAAGGCTTGTGTAGCTCAGACCTCGTTGCTTATTTCCAGTGGTACCAATTGGTCTAAAAATGGGTGAAATGGATAACCTTATAGAAACCTCCCCTCTCTTGTATCCTGAGGTCATCATGGCCAAAATGACATCACTCTTGTATATCAACACTACAAATTTTGTTAGGACGTATTTGTTTCCCTCATTTTAAAGACTAAGGTGTAGTTTCTGAGGGGTAATTTTTCTGGTGCTGGCAAAAATTGCTGGTAATTTCAAAGAAGCAAGCAAGTAAGCAAGCTGTCCTGTCTCTCCCTCTTGCCTTGCTCTCCTGCTTGACTCATCTCTTGCATGTCAATAAGGCTTTTCATGGACGCCCAAGGGAAAAGCTTGCAATGGTGAGGCTTCCTGGCTTCTGCGGTGGACAGAAATCAATTGGCTTTACAATGCAGTGCTTCTGAGCAACTACATCGTGATCTGAGGGGTTCTCTGAAGTTCCTGAGCCTGAAAACCTAAGTGAGATGCATTCCTTGGAAGTGCCTGTCATGTCTGTCTGCTGGGACCAACTAGAAAGTCCTTTCTGTAAATTCAGATGTTGTGAATTGCTCTCCCCTGTCATTTCCTAGTCTGGTGGGGTCTGTCCCCATGGGTTAGGCTGAAGGGTTGGGGCTGACCAGGAGGCTCACAGGGTTCAAGCACTCTCTAGATATCCTGCGGAGTGCTAAAATGCTGTAGGAGCCTAATAGGGCTCAGCTTGGTGTGTGGTTGTTCCCACGTAGCTCAGAAGAGATGCGCAGGCTATGCTAGAGGCAAACATTTGCAGAGGGTTGTGAAACAAACCTCGTTTGGGGAGAACATTTATGCCAGATTTTTCAAATAAGAAATGTTCTTGCTTTGCTTGTGTCTTTCCCCATCGAAACCTTCAGATCCTCCTGTTTGCGCTGCAGGGCTTTCTCTGTTCTTGCAGAGAACTGAGTTTGTAATTTGGGAACTGCAAACTAAGAAAACTTTCAGGAGGTCCCGACTGAATATTTACATTCAATCAGTGGTGTATGCCACAGAGAGGAAACATTCTCCTCTTTTCCTGGGCTGGCCGTGGCTTCTGCTGGAAAAGATTTCCCAGAAGGACAGATTGCCACTCAGACAAAATCTCCCCTGAAATTACCCGGCCATCTCACAACAAGGATAATCACATCATTACGTGCCAAGATATGCGACTCACTTACCATCGTATAATTTACGTAAATACGAGCAAAAGAGACTTTTTTTTTCTTTCCCAAAGAAGAAAAATCGTCAAATTCGTATGAAATTAAGATGTAAGAAATTTTATTTTCAATTGTTGTAGGAGACGTGGTTTGGGTTCCAGCTGCTGAGCTGGAGACCAGCGTCTCCTTCTGCTGGACGGGGGATTTGATTTGTCAACGTGGATCAACATTGCCATCGTGTGGCGAAGAGGATGAACTGCAGCGAATCGGTAGTGGACTGGAAATGAGTTTTGTTGTCTCCAAGCTCCTGGTAGATGGGATGGCTTTCTGACCTGAATGAGCTCTTTGTTTGATTTACTGCAGTATAAATACATATATATACTGCTGGGTCTTTTTGCTTCACCATCATGCTTTCCCTCTAGGTCATGCAGAAGAATCGCCTAGGAACATCATCATCTTTTAAACACATATTTCCATCAGCTTTCTGGATATTGATTTTCCTTTGTCTTCTGCTTGGCAGTCGGTGAAATCCTTTCTGGCAGAAAGCCAGCACTTGGCAGTGAGAATTCGGAAGATTGATTCCTTGCTGATAAAAGTTCTTCTGATGTTCTTTTCCTGACTTTCTTTTATCGTTAAAGCATACAACAAAGATACCAGCTTTACAGCCAGTTCCTTCTGAAGCCCAGTGATTAGGGCAGATGTGATGATTGCTTTACCCTGGGCAATCAGCCTCCACTCCTGTGAACATGGCAAACCCCTCATGGCATCATCGCGCTTTCACTGTGTGCTCCCATGTTTTCTATTTTAACATGTTCAAGCTATGCACAGAATCAAGGTTGGCTCAAACTTACCCTGCATGAGCACTGTCAATACTTCCATAAATATGAGGCTTCACCAAGATGACAGCAACTTGCAGTTTGAAGTGGTGATGCTAGAAATGGAACCTGGTTTGTTTACTCGAGGCTGAGATGTGGGTAATTTGGGACAAGGAGGGTTTTCCCTGCCGTGAAGAAGGTAAAAAAGCCAAATAAGTGCAGAAAAAAAATAAAAGGTGTTAGTAGATATCAACAAATGTGAAGCATCTCTGCCTGGAGTGGGAATGAGGAAACTCCCTTTTGCCCAAAACAGAGGTGTTAATTGTGCCTATGCTTAACTGTGATTTTGGCATGTGTGAGTCTGATGCACAAGGTAATTTAATCCAGGTCCAACAGATGTTGAGTATGGATGATGATGAATCATTAAAAGGCTGTCTTTCAAAGTGAATAAATATTGCACTGGGTTTTGCCGAGATTAACAGAGCATTGGGGCAAGATCAAAACTATGGATGCAGAAAGAACAGCCTGCTGGGAAACGCAAATTCAGTAAATTCTTGTGTTATTTTAAGCTGCAAGGGTAGACTGAGGCACTCAGCTCTTACTGAACACTATGGCAGTCCAGCTAAGACCTCAGACACCAAGTAGCACTTTAGAAATGCCATCACCTGTGCTTAAACTGCGTAAGTCACAGAGCTGAAGTCCTCGAACAGCTTTACAGCAGTGTAAGTCTGCTTCTGCACAGCTTCTGCAGGTTTATGTGTCAAAGATAAGTTAGCTTTGTGTTTTCTCTCCCTGTACTGCTTCCCCTGCATAGAATAGCCTGGAAAAACATTACAACTTGGGGAGAGAGATCTGTTCTTTTCTGACAGAAAGGGCAGAAGGAGAACTGGCAGACAGTGGGATAACACTGTCTTGTGGATCTTGCTTGGGAGTTCAACATCAGATCAGTAAAGCCGACTATGGGAATTCTTTAAAGATTTACAGTGGGTTACTTTATCAGAAAAAATACTGCAAGACATAAATGTGATAAAAAATAAGTAAAGAGGCTGAAATGAAGGAACTTCTTTGATGTCGGAGAATCTGCTATCAATGGGAGACAGATACATAAACACATGGCAATTATTGCTAATTGAAGAATGGGGCAAAATGGCTTGTCTCTGTTGGAATGTTGTCAGCTGGAATTCCAAGGTTGTTTCTACGTGTTTAGAGGATTGGTATTTTGTAAGTCTTCTAATTCTGCTCCTGAGACCTTTCAGTTTGATCAGAGTCAGATACTTTTTGCTTGGCAAAGGAGCGCCGCCTGCACCACATGTTGCAGGAGGAAAGAAGGGCTCGTTCAGAAACACTCCTTGGCATGCTGCAACCAGTTTGCTCCCATATGGTATTGGCATTGCTTTAATGACTGAATGCACCTATGTGCTTTCCTGTCTCAGAACTGTGGAGCAGAAAACCAGAGGACGAATTAAAATTCTCTGGGACTTTTGAAAAGACGTCTCTATTTTGACACATCATCCTTTATTTTACTCCTTGGTCCATGTTTCAGGTTAGGGGTTCTTCTGTACAGTCTTTTTTTAAGTGTATGTTGGATTTGGGCCAAATCCAGTTACTATTAAAATCGACAGAAGTCTCCATTGATCTCAATGGGAGCAGGGGTCGTAGGAGCTGCTTCTTTGCGAAACATCCAGCAGTCTGCTTGAGGGCTTTGAGTAGAAATAGGTTCAGACTGCACAAAAATTACAGTGGTGCTTGTTGTCATTGTTGCCTCCTCACAACTGATGCTTTATGACTATTTGTTTGAAAGCTGAAATGATCACGTATGATGTATGGCTCTTCACACTGCTGAGGAGAAGAGCTGCTCAGTGATGGCAGTGCAGGCCTGCAGTCCATTGGGTATTTATTCCATCAGAAAATGTTGGCATATGTTTTAAATAGCATGTCTCTCAATCAAGGGAATTCTTCCCAAATAAGCAATAAACGCTATTGTCTTGTATTGTATTCAGTAAGCTATATATATACTGTGTACAATGGTAAGACAAAAATATCACTTACAGTTGTGAGATTTATAATAAAAGTAGGTTTTAAATATACATTTTTCTCCCTCCAAAAAAGCTGCAAGCAGCGAAAATTCAGATGCATACAGCATACAGCCATCGTACTCTCACCAGCTTTGACCCCGCGTCAGGGCAGGGTGTTTCTCTGGGCTCTGTGCCGGATGCTGTGGCAGGCAGCAGGCTGTGTGCAGGCTGTTTGCTGTGAGTGCCAGCTCTGGGCTGTGTTTCCAGAATTCAGGAGTGGGGTGGGCCAGAATGGGTGAGGAGCAGTGGTCATGGTTCCTTGGCCATATCGCCATTACCACGTAGCCCATGCACTACACCAAGCTGCGTGTGCAAGAGGGGTCCCAGGGACGTGCCTGCCTTTAGCAGTGAGGGATCCTGCAAGCTGCCGTAGCTATTAACTGGCTCCCTGTTGCCTTCTTTCTGTTGCAGTTGTCGCTAGCTATGGGTGCTCCCCCAAGGACGTTCCTGATCCTGGGATGTTTTCTCACAGGTAATATGCCTCACTCCTCTAAGCCATCCCTGCGCTTTCATAAATCCATGTTTCAGTTCCCCTTCGCTATGTCAACATTAACCCACACCAAATGGCTGGCCAGCCGCCTCCAGCTTCTATTTCTCTGCTCTTCCCTTTGGTAGGTCAAGAGAAGGCAGAGCTCCAGCTGCCAGTACTGCCATGCTGGAGCACCTCTGCACAGCCCAGGCTGCCTGTGTGGGCCCGGCACCCCTGTCCCCACCACAGAGCTGCCCACATCTGCAGGACGCATGGAGCTGGGAGGGGAGGGCAAAGCTTGCCACAGGGCTGCCAAATATAGAACGGGCCCTGCAGGCTCAGATAACACATGCAGATGTGGGAAACTGGTTTCAAAGAACGCCTGGGCTCCCAGCGTTGGTTTGTTGTGCAGAGCTCACTTTCACACTGCTTCCCCTGTGAATTCCCCTTTCTTTTCCTTCAGGAACTGTGGGTGTAGACCTCATTTTCCTTCTGGGACTTGGCCCTGCACCAGCCCACCTACAAATTACCTATGCTTGCAAATCTGATCACATAAACATAGATTGCATCTGAAAAGAGGTGCCATCTACAACATCTAGTTCAGCGAAATACAGTTTTATTTGGCTGTAAACCCTCTGTACGCTTTGGCTAGAGGTAGACCTGATGCACAAGCTTTGGATCCAAGCCCCCGCTCCAGCCCTCTGCAGAAATAGATGCCAGATGTAAAACACAGGTGTTGGCTTTGGGAAGTGGTTTCTAACTTTCAATTGCAAGCTTACTCGAAAATTGTCTGACTGCTGACTTCCTGACCGCGTTGCACGGAGCCCTGCAGCCCAGCCCTGCAATGCCCACGAACCAGCAGCCAGGGCAAAAAAGCAGCGCCCACATCTGGGCAGGAAGCCGAGGTGTGGATTGGGAGCCTTCTCTAACCTCGCCCTCTGTCTTTCACCTCTGGATTTGCCAAACAGAACGCTGCAAGCAAACACTCCTTGCTTAGCATTTCAAAGGGAGGCCATTTGCCCTCCGCTGGGAACAGCTCTGGCTTTTAACAAGGGCAAATTTCCTGGAGTGTCAGTACATCTGAAATGGCCATAAAGGTGCCTGCTCTGGGTCCGCACTGCCTCCTCTCCCATCCCCGCGCTGAGGATGGGCTGTGTGCTCATGTGTTCTTTATTTGTGTCTTTTTCCAGGACCGTTCCTAACACTTTGCCAGCTTCCTCTGCCGACGATTGTTCCCAACAGAAATGAGATGGTTGTACAGCTGAATTCCAATTTCACACTCAAATGCTCTGGAGACAGTGAAGTGAGCTGGCAGTACCCGGTGACCGAGGGAAGCCACAGGATAGACATCAGACACGAGGAGAACAACAGTGGCCTCTTCGTGACAGTGCTCGAAGTCGGAAATGCCTCAGCCGCTCACACGGGCATGTATGTTTGCTATTATAACCACACGCAAGTGGAGGATGGGGAAGTTGAGGGGAAGGACATCTACATCTATGTGCCTGGTAAGTGGGGGTGCCACAGCCCTCCTCAGGGGTGAGTGGGAGGGCTGCCCTGTAGGTGTTCGTAGGAGGGGGCAGCTTGTCCAGTGAGGGAAAGGAAACGACCTCTGAGCTGCTCCCTAACATGTAAACTGAGACCAGCACCTCTGAGCCTAAGACACATTCATCTTTCTTTATACTGGTTTTCACGTTTTTGGTTGAAGCTTCAGTTCTCAAGAAGGATGAATTTGGAGTCATACAGCATAATTGGCCCATTCATGGGTGACTTTGGTGGATGTTCTGGGATTTGTGCTGGTCCAATTAGTGCCATGCCAGACATTGAAGCAGTCACCAGCTGGGGAAGGCCATTTCTTGTTCTTCACTTAATTTAAATTGAGAATAAGGAGAAGCTCACACACGCACAGGGCCCAGGAAGCATAAAGCAGCAGAGCTGTCTTGCGGTGGCTGTTTCAAGAGAGGCAGAAGCAAGAAATGCTGCTGTTGGCCAGCAGTCTTGCTGAGGCAAGATTAAAAATATGGTATTTCCATACAGCATTTCATGCAGTACCTGGTAATTTTCATGGCAACCACAGCCTTCTAGTCCCTGTGCCACCATTCTCTGTAGTGGTAGTAAATCTGTTGGACCCAGAAGATATGGCATCCCTTCTTTTCAGAATTTCTTATCATCAGCTATGCCCTTCCACTCCCTTCTTCTGGCTGGAAATTCCTTTGAAGGATTTCCATGCTATCCATCAAATAAAAATGATACGATTTTTTTTTTTTTTTTCTTTTTCCTTTTCTTCTGTGATTGTGTTAGGCACTGCAGACAGCTGCAGCTGGCTGCCTGGCAAAGCACTATTTCCTCGATGTGCAGAGGATGAGTGGCAGAAGAGCAGGGCCAGAGGGTCTGCAAACATCCAGCTATGATGTTTGCAGTAAATAGTTTTAGCAGGATATGAAGGAGAAAAGAAGGGATTGTAGATAATCCTGCAAAACTTATTTAAGTTTTAGAGGAGATGATGCCTGAAACTGTAAGGAGAATTGTGGAAGGGGAAAAGGGCAGGAAAGTATAATGAGGCTTTTTTAAGGCTATTTTGAAGTGGTATTAAGTTTTTTTGCAGTTCATGATGTGTGATTTGAATGCAGTGATCCTTCCAAGACTTTCTCTACATTTCCCACAATAAACTTAAAGCTTTGTATTCATTTTTGAAGTAGTAAGAAGTTTCAGGCTTTGGCACGTGCATTTCAATTTCCAACCAGGTCTACCCATATCACCAAAAGATTTTGCTGTTAAGTAGGCTTGTAATTCACCTAGTAAAAGGATACAAAGGCAAGAGACAAAAGATTTCCTCAAGAAGAGGTTTTTTGGTTTGATTTTGAAGAGGGTGTAGATTTCAGCCTACCACATATGCAAGGCAGAGACGCCCTGTAATTTTTTCCACTCACCAAACATGAGGATGTCATAAATGCAGAAACATATCCTTTTCTCCAAATTACAGAGAATGATTCTGTTGCCACTATAAACTGTCTTTACAATTGTTTTTCCTGCAATGAATTAGGAGGGCAATGGGTGGCAGCAACCCACTTTGGCCAAGGAAGATTACTTTGAGACTTCACACAATATCCTAGTTTCACTAAAAGCACAGAGAAAACTAAACGAGGTGAATCTTGTTTCTGTTTCAAATTAACTTGGGAAAATGAATACATGGATTTGGCAGGGTGTTTGGGATAAAGGGCTGTGTTTGGACTATTGTTACAAAGAGCCTGCCAGGGCAGCATAAATACTATTGTTGGAGGGATTTGTATTGCTGTTTATTAAATTTCATTATAAAGCTTCGCACAGAAGCTTCAGGCTAGTGGGGATTATTTGTTTATTCCAAATGGCCAAGTGCAGATAATATGAGGGCTCTGCTTTTCATGTTTGATACGTTATGCAATTATGTTTTGAACTCAGCCTTTGGACTGGCCGGATAGGAAAGCTGGCATGTATTTTGTTGACTTTAAAAGAACTAAAATTACCAGGTGTTTGTTTGCTTTTTTATGGTTGTATACCATAGTCCGAAAACCACACGCTGTGACCATAATTAACTGTGTCTCATAACTGCAATGTTAGATATATTAGAAACCCACAAAGAGATGCACCCTGAAGTATTTTTGATGAAGTTGTGACTTTAATGGTGCTAGCCATACAAGAAACACCAAAACTGATTTCTACTGTACTAATTTCAGTTAGGTCCCATACATAGTCAGTGACATCCAATTCCTCTACGTGGACTTTAAATAAACAAGGCAATGTAAACTTCTTATTTCTTACAGATCCAGACATGCCTTTTGTTCCTTCCTTACCAGAAGACCAGTTCATCCTAGTAGAAGAAGGTGATCCCACCGTTATCCCTTGTCGGACAAGTGACCCAAGTGCTGAAGTGACCTTAGTTAACAGTTTAGACAAGCCTGTCTATGCTTTCTATGACAGCAAACAAGGCTTCGTAGGGAACTTCCTTGCAGGACCATATACATGCAAAACAATGGTTAAAGGCATGGAGTTCAAGTCCGATGAGTTCCTCATCTATATTTTAAGAGGTATTTATTTACTTTCATTTGGAAAAGAAAAGAAATAACCTGAGAAATAATATGTAGGCCAGTTCCTTTCTCATATATAAGAGCTATATTAGCACTAGCATCATGGGGTTATATCATATACTTCTCTGATACTCCTTGCTCCTGCAGGTGTATTGATAGTCACTTTTAGATCCCAGCTTGCTTAGCAATTGCATAACTTTAAACTAAATTTGCACTCTCTCTCTTCTCTTAGCTACTTCACAGCTGCCGGTTGAAATTGAAGCTCTGAAAACTGTCTACAAAACAGGCGAGACCATCGTAGTGACTTGTGTGGTCTTTGACAACGAGGTGGTTAATTTACAGTGGAATTATCCCGGGAAAGTGGTAAATCTCTCTCTAATTTTTTTTTTTTGTTTGTTTGTATGTTTATAGTTATTTATTAGGAAGAAGGTGGGGCTGGAAATAATTCCTGCTCTGAATGAGGGCAGCTGAGGAAAGAAAAACAAAGTAATTTATTTTACTTTCAGGATACACAGAAGAAAGCAGTATCAAAAGTTAGAGTGTTGTTAGCAAGTATGCAAAGCACGAAAGGAAGGTGAGGTGTGACTGGGAGCCCATGTGCAGAGGGAGGAATGCTGCCTCTCAGGTCTTGTGCTGGCTCAGAAAAAGAAATGTTGAGGAAATAGAAAGATCTAGGAACGTGTCAGACATCTGCACATAGTGCTACTGCTGAGGGTGTGAATCTCTAAAATAACTCCCTTAAATCCTGGATTCTTCAGCATAATATAGGATGATGGGGAATCAAGTTCAGAGCCTTTGTTGCATCTTGTGCCAGTGTAAATTAAATGACTCTTACAGTCAATGTAATTACTCACTAAAGAGAAATTTCAAACAAAAAAAGAACATATGAGAAAGATGTTGTAAGAAAGTCTTAAAACTTTGGGACAACCTCAGAACTCTTCAAACCTGCTTAACATCTCGTATAATCAATGGATATCAAGATGCTACAACACAAAACAAACAAGAGAGTTAGGTGAAGTGGACTATGATAACAAGAGAGAATAAATGGAAGGCTTACCCTTATGTTGAGCTCACCACAAAACATCAGAAGGAGGGATCTCCAGATGAGATCCTTCGCCACTGGTAGCCAGCTCTTAAATAGGTCTTCCTGCAGCACAGGTGAATTGCCTTCACCTGTGCTCCTCTGGCTGACTCATGGCTCGCCTCAGGTGATCAGTCAGAGGTTCAGGCTGTTACTCAGCAGTTCCCATACACATCTTTATTCAGTGAAATTTGGTTAGCGTCCCTGTCAGTGGAGAATTCCACAGCATCCCATATAAAAATCTGGTAATTCAGGGCATGGAGCAGTAGAAATGACTTGTGATCCCAAATGGCAGCTTTTATTTGAGTACATTAAGATGCCAAAAGAAAAAATGATTTTAGATATTGTTCTGTTTTCTATGTTAAACATTAAAATCTCTGCTATATGCCATCTTTCAAAACTATCTGCAAAATGTTTTTTATTCTTGCCTCTCGTGGTTGACCATTCTCCCCATCCTTACTCTTGCAGGATTCTTCTCTTACCAATAAATTATTCTTGTTTTGAGAACAGGGAGGACAAAGTGTCTAATAAATGGTTACTTTTTTTGTCTGGTGGAGGGAAAAATCTTCACCCTTCTTTAGGCAAATTAAAGAAAGAAAATTCATAAAATGTCCTTCAGCTTTTCTATCCGAGGAGAAAGTAGCAGAATCAGTGAAATGCACTTTCATGCTTCTCACCCAAAGTTTGCATGGTATTTTGTTTCATATGGACAAAATAAGAGCTCTAAATCTCCTCATTGGTCTGTGGCTGCCCCCAGGAGGATATTGTTTCTATAGACAGACCTTTTATGCCTGTGGCTTCAAGATATATCCCTGATTGAATAAACAATTCTTCTGACCTACAAGGTTTAGACAGTTGCTCTTGCTCCAGTGGCATCATAAATCCTCAATTTTCAGCTTATTTACTTAAGTAAGGTTTTTTTTTTCCTTCTCCAAACTACAGAAAGAAAAAGGTCTGATAAAACTTGATGATATCAAAGTCCCATCGCAGAAGTTGGTTTACACGTTGACCATTCCTGACGCCTCAGTGAAAGACACAGGGGATTATGAATGTACTGCTCGACATGCAACCAAGGAGGTTAAGGAAAATAAGAAAGTAGTCATTACAGTTCATGGTATAGTCTGATTTCAGTGTCCAAAAATTATTAATGTGTTAGAAAACACTCTTCTTGAAAAATGCTGCACAGCATTGTTCATGCATGGCTTTTTTATTTTCAGACAAAGGGTTCATTCATCTAGAGCCTCAGTTTAGCCCTTTGGAAGCTGTCAATCTACATGAAGTCAAAAATTTTGTCGTCGATGTGCAGGCGTACCCCGCTCCAAAAATGTACTGGTTGAAGGATAATGTGACTCTGATTGAAAATCTTACTGAGATTGTTACTAGTTCAAACAGGGTCCAGGAAACACGGTAAAAATTCTCTTATGAATCTTACTTTGCCACGTGGCTTGAGAGTTTCTTCCCTAGAAATCTGAGAACTTCTGCTTTCTCTTTCCACTGCAGTTTGTAGCTTCTTCCTCAATAACATTTTAAAATCCTGTGTTTTCTGCTCTAAAGGGTAATGCTTAATAGCATTAACATCTCCAAACCATACAAATCTTGGATTCTGGATACTAACCCTCTTCAGTTCCTGCAAAAAATCTTCACTCCAATAATCTTTTGCTATTTCCAGAAAAATCACAGTCTTCGTTGGAACCGAGCAGAATATAATAATGCCCACTTCTTTGTTGGTTGTGTTTTGCTAACTATTTACTGTTTGAACAATGATTTTAGTGCAAAGGCTTGCCAGAAATGCTGAGTGTCAGCACATTATAATATCCATGTATCCAGATTATATGTTGCACTGAAGTAGATTTTTTATGCCTGCTTTAAACAACAAAATATAAGCATACAAAAGTACAAACCAGAACTCCCATTTCTGCAGGTTTCAAAGTGTACTAAAATTGATCCGGGCCAAGGAAGAAGACAGTGGGTACTATACTTTGGTTGCTGAAAATGAAGATGAGATTAAGAGATACACCTTCTCGTTACTAATACAAGGTAAGGGCTCCCAAAGCCTTGCTCACCAGAACTGGTGGGCCACAGCACAAACTTGATCGACTTATTCAACAATGAGTACTGGATTGCCTGAGCTGTGGAGATAAGAGAAGTGTGAACTGGGGTTTCTGGAACAGTGCATGTGTGCTGAGTCCTCACAGTTCTTGTACTCTAATCCTGGCTTTGACTTCTGCACTGGCCTTGTGCCAGAAAGAAACTTTATCCTCCATCTAAGTTATTCCAGCTGACAGCGGGAACGATAACTCATTTAGCATGACATGAGGACGTGGCATACACACAGCACTTTCTTTTCATGGCTCTAGCCTGGGATACCCCATGTTCCTCAGCAGACAGGGATCTCCTGGCCAAGTGGCTCTAGCTGCCACTGAGCTGTCAGACAAACAATACCTGCCCTGCTTTGTTGGAGAGTCCAGGCTGCTTTTTTAGACTCTCTTGGATGTTTTAACAAATTCCTGACTCCTTTCCAGTTCCAGCCTTGATCTTAGACCTCATGGACGACCACCAAGGCTCTGCTGGCAGGCAGACAGTGAGGTGCTTGGCTGAAGGGACCCCACTTCCTGATGTGGAATGGCTGGTTTGCAAGGACATTAAAAAGTAAGAAGAGGAGCTTTATCTAAAACATGACTGCTTTATTCTTGGCTAGCTTAACATTATTAGTTATCATACCATGTTTTCCTCATCAAGGGCTAGCAAGCCATAATTCTAATGTCTTTTCAGAGACACTTTGCTTACATTTTGAGAGGTTTTCAGTACCCTTCCTAGTGATTATGTGAAATAGAAGAATACACAGTGCATCCATTTAACTTTGGTAAAAGCTTTCAGTTCATTAATTGAATGTAGTAGATATTAAAGGTACCTGTCCCTCCATTCTGAGGGCTCCTGCTACTTCACAGGTACCTCAGATCCCTGATTAACATTCTTGCATGCTTCTAAATTTTCAATCGAACAATTTCCCCCCAGATTATAATTGTCACCTTCAAAGTGTTCTAGACATATGTAGTGATCATTCCTGGCTTTGCTGGTCTACACTGTTTCCTTCTGTAGCTGCTAGGAGCTGTTGAGCTCTCTCTGGGAGGCTGTGTATGCCAAGGAGAAGGAGACTAAACATGGAAGGAGTCTAGGAGCCATGGGACCTCCATTCCTTATGCTCCACTCCCACTGTACTAAAATCTCCTCCTGCCACCTGGGACAGTCATCCTCTTAGCCCTGCCACAGGAAGCCTTGTATGGCATGAAGGATTCAGGTAGAAGTAGAGATCCATCCACTGCTATAACTCTACAGGATACCTAGTATCATCAAAATCTATCTCTGCTGGACCCACTGGGCTACATGATCAAATTTTCAAAGTGTCAGCAATAGTTAGTACCAGAAGGCTGATAATTCCAATGGGAGAACGATGCAGGCTTTTCACAAAGGTGGTCTTAAGCATTCCTGCTCTTTAAAATTATAATTGATAGAAGAAGGGCATAGGAGAAGATGATTCCTATTGTGGTGACTCTTTATCCACACCTACACCCTATGTTTCCACTGTTATTCTCTGCAGATGCAGCAATGACACTTCCTGGACTCTTCTGACTAACAATATCTCTGATATACACATGGAAGCCCACCTGGATGAGAAGAATATGGTGGAAAGCCAGGTGACCTTCCAGAAGGTAGAGGAAACCCTGGCTGTGAGATGTGTAGCAAGAAACGACCTTGGTGCTGTTACTCGGGAACTGAAACTTGTGGCTCCCAGTGAGTTTGCTTTGTCCTTCTGTAAGATTACAGCAGCCAGCTTCACCTCTCGTTAGCGCACTTCATTTTAGTCTATAAGAAAGTTTAGTAGATAAAAACATAAACTGCTGCAAATAAAAATAAATGAAAATGGATTTTATTCACCCAGGAACATCTGAGAATGAGGCATTTTACAGGTCTTTATGGGATATCTGATTCATTTTATCATTTTATTATGAGTGGCTGTTCTTCTAAACAAAGAAGACTGTAGCTCTGAGAGGCTCAGTGAGGCTTAACAGTCACCAGGCCAGGTGCTATTTCCACATCTGTAGGACATGGGAACTAGAAAGGTGTGGGAGATGGGTATCTTATACATGCGTCATGCTTTCATGGCTCAGGAGGAAAATATGGCCTGTCTTTTTACTCCACAGCCTTGCGATCAGAACTGACAGTGGCTGCTGCCGTCTTAGTACTGTTGGTGATTGTGATAATTTCACTGATTGTCCTGGTCATCATCTGGAAACAGGTAATCTAGAAAGAAGTATTTCAGTTTGGACGCTGAGCCCAGTTGGGTTTTGATCTCAAGTCAGACATAAGGCTAATGATTACATTCAATATGCTTTGCAGAAGCCGAGGTATGAGATAAGATGGAGAGTCATTGAGTCTATCAGCCCTGATGGGCATGAATACATTTATGTGGACCCAATGCAGTTACCTTATGACTCCAGATGGGAGTTTCCTCGAGATGGGTTAGTGCTTGGTAAGTTTCCTCATGGCCATGAAGCCCAGAATCTCTCTTTATCTGTTTCCATTGTTTTCCTTCCACATCCCCTTCTTCTGCATTGGTGTCAGCCTCGAGCAACTCGTGTTAGTGTTTTCTACACCTTCATTCCAGCACTGCAGTGCTCCAGATGTTCAGTGCCCATCTCAACATGACTTAAGGGTCCCTGCCAGGGTTAAATTCCAGCTCCAACAGTCACTGCTGCTAAGACACTCAGAAGAAGTGAATCAGTATTTTTAATTTGCAAGACATTTATGTTTATGTGGAGAGGCCAAGGGAAACCTGCAAGTAGTTATATAATTTTATTAGAAATATTTTTAAAATTATTAATCCATGATGTGCATGTATAATTGCTGAGTAACTGCATAATGTGTTTTTGTGGCTAGTGCCCTTCTTCCTTCCTCCTTTGCTTTCTTGTTTTGTTGTCCCTGCTTTAGAGTTCATGCAGAATTCAGCTAACTGGCCTGATTTGTCATTTATATCAGTCGAAACTGTAGTGATTATAAAATTTTAATGTTCTATCTAGAGAGTGCTTTAAGTGCACAAGTCAGCCCTCTCTTGGAGGTGTCTGTGCATCAACCTGCATACAAAAAAAAGCAGAAGAGAACTGAAGGGAGAGTTTTTGTTCGATGTTGTTTACAGAATACATTCCCCTGCTGTCATTCTCCTTGCTCCACCACAGAGAAAGAATTGATGCTAATTCTTAAAAGAAGAGGCACAATTTTTTCTGGTTCAGGAATGACTTCCTTTGATTCAATTCATGTTGCTAATTGAAAACTAGGAGAGGGTGAATATTTAATGGAATTATTTTATTACAATTCAGACTTTAATTATCTGCCTAAATTGTCAGATCTGAGTTAACAGATGACTGCTGTGACTTTGTCTACCTCTGACTCATGAGCATCAGTCTCCTTCAGTGCTTTCCTGTTCTCAAGTACATTCATGACAGTCAGAGCTTTGAACTTTGCTACCTGTCCTACTAGCAAACAGGACTGCTCAAGCATTCTTCTTGACATGGTTAACATTTCTCTGCTGGCAGTTTTGCCTTTTTAGATGTTTCCTATCAGGCTGATGGGGACCTGTTTTGTTTCTAAATCTGGTAATTCTGGTCTATGTGAGTTTTCCCTTATTGAAGTGGAAGATGGCAGCAAAAGAATCACACCTTTAACTCAAGGAGGCTCTGAAGGAGGATGAAAAAACATTCTGGCTCATTCAGATGAGTGCTTCCCACTCTAGCTGAGTAAGCCAGCTGGTGTCTATTTGTGTATATGGTTTTTCTTTTTTTTTCCAGCTACTAGTGCCTGGAGTGCAGAGCAGCATGAAATGCCAACTCTGAACGTTGGCTCGCTGGGGTTACCATTAGTAAATTACAGTTACATTGCACATTTCCCTTTGCTATCTCCTTTCCACTAGGTGTGTAATACTCTGTTATTTAAAACACCCAGCAACCAGCACAGGACTAGGGGATGTGCAACAACAAGAAATTGGATAATGCAGTGAGCTGCTTGTGTGCCATTCTCCCTGGTACTGCTGAGAAGCAGTGAGGTCCCTGCAGGACATCCTCCTTCAGCTGACGAGGCAGAGGCCAGGGCCCTTTGAGGAAAGGGACCTGAGTGCTGTGGGATCTCAGGGTTTTGGGATGGCAGTAGAGGCTGCAGAGTTGCTTCCATCACTTCCTAACAACTCCCCCTTTTGTCACAGTGGACTTCATAAAATGAAATGCTGGTCTAATAGAATCAGACCCATCTCTATTTGCAGCTTGCAAAAGGCAAGTTAAGGCTCAAGGTTTATCACATTTAGGGATGTGGTACCTAATTTCTCATGAGTCTGGAAGCTGGGTATGGGTTATAAAGCTTGTTTGGCCTTTGGTATTTGTCAAAAAAGTTATGGGTCAGTATGGGGTGAATCCAAGTTTAATTTTAGCCAAAGAACAGTCTGGTCAAGAAAACTGTGTTTGGAACTTCATCTTTGTAGGTGTGTCCTCTCAGAAATATGAAACCTTTGTGCTTGTCTCAGCAGACATTGCAGACCTGGGCAGAGGTTGAGCTGAAATTAGCTCTCATCCCAAGTGTGGTTCCTCTAGAAGCTTCAGGAGCTTGGCAGTGATGCTGTCTGCACAGTCCCTCTGTCACAGAGAAGCAGTCCTGTTCCTCCAGCAGGCAGATCCCAGTCGTGCCTTTCTATTAAGAATAATAAATACACAATTTGATTTTGGTCTCTGCTGAAGGCATTGACATCCAGAACGTAATGGAGCTGGGTGCATTACAGATGCCTCCAACTTGTAAGCAGTCAGCTCCCACCTGGCTCTGAATTTCAAGTGTAGAACAGATGGGATGTGCATCGAGAGGGGTGAAAAGGGGAATAGCAGCAAAGCTCCCTGCCTCTCCGGAAGCGCTCCCCCTGCCTCTGAATGCACTCAGGCTGGGCTGAGGGACGGGAGGGAGATGTGTGTCTCATGGTTTGGGGAGAAATTGGCTCGTGAAGACAGGAAGATCAAGGAGCATCAGCAAACGCGATCACTTTCTGAAGGGCTGCATCCTGCCATGTGGCTTCCAGATTTTCAGGCTGAAAAATTTCAGGGGCCAAATTTCAGGTTGTTTGAATTAGTCTGAAATTTAGTGGGAAGATTTCTCACATCCTGACTGACTGGAAAGAATAACTTGGATAACAGGAATCTTGAGAAGAAACAGCATGGTTTTCGTGTGCATGACAAACTACACTGTCATGATCTTGGAGAAGTTCTTAGTTGTAACTCATCTAAGCGCACACCATTTCTTGTGCTTGCTAACGATGTAGATATTTATTTTTGGCTGGAAACTTTTTCCCTAAAGAGTGTATACAATAAAAGTATGGACTGTAGCCTTAGGATAACAGAAACATGTGGTATTGCATGCCATATAACACCTTCAGATGCGTAAAAGGCAGAAAGTTCAAAATGCAAGTGAACATCATAGACAAAATGCCATTTATCTCCATAGTAAAAAGCCCTATATAGCCTCCTCATGTTGGAAGTTAAAAAAAAAAAAAAAAAAAAAAGAAAGAGCTCATTGGGAATATGAAAATGTCCTGGCATCTGGAGCTCATACAGGGGTTTGTTCACTGAATAAACGTTGCCTTAATGAACTTGCTGTCCAATATGGAATTAATGAATTATAGCATTTTGTATTATGTTTGTGCACTTCATACTTCTTTAGAATTCTGCTCAATCTATACACAATTTTTCTGCATGCTGCATCCATAATAGAAGACAGGATATAATAATCAAAACTTTTTGTCTAAATTGATTTGTGGGAAGAGTAAATATGTATAAACATTAGCTGTTTCATCATAGCACTTGGAAATTTGCAATAAAATTTATTCGACCAGATGAAAAACACTTGTACATTAAACTTCAGAGGAGTTTCCCTCATATGTGATCAATATGTATTTCAGCTTCCTTCAGATTACTGATGGTCTTGCTTGTTCACCTGATTCCCTTCAGCCTGTCTTACTGGTAGCTGTATCAGCATCAATAGAGTAACCTAAAACCACAGCTGGAGAGCCTAGTTCAGATCTGAAGTGAAGGCCACAACTGTGCTGTAGTCGGATACCGACTGAGGCAAGTTTAGGTATAGGAAGTTCAATGCTTAGGGAGGGTGAGGGTAGAATGGCAGAATAAGGGACAAATCTGTATGAACTGCACAGTTTCTTAGAGTTCTTCTCCTACAAGATCCCACATGTAGATGTGCTTCTAATGCTTGCTTACTTGCTTTTATTTAGGAACTGTACTTAATTTCTTTAAAACATATTTGCATTTTCTGTTTAACGACATCACATATTATTATTATTATTATTATTATTATTATTATTATTATTATTAACATCAGTGTTCTGTCTAAGTGAGTGAATTCATAGCCCGAAGAGGAACAGCAGCAGAAAATGAGGCTAATTGCTGTTACACACTGGAATAAAAAATGCTCTTTCTCATGTTCAGGTCGAATCCTTGGTTCTGGTGCATTCGGAAAAGTGGTGGAAGGGACAGCATATGGACTGAGTCGTTCTCAACCAGTGATGAAAGTAGCTGTGAAAATGCTGAAACGTAAGTTATCACCATTCCATTTTCTATTCTAGTTGGTGCATGTTCCCTTTACATTATTTGAGCACTGCCTGTGGATAAATAGCTTCTTCATATCCTAACCTTCAAATCTACCTGCAGTGTGGAGCAGGTTTGTACCAGTTGCTCAAGAACCATGAGGAACTTTCTAGTGCTGAAAAAAGCAGCTTGCAAAGTGCCCCTGTGATACACAGGCAATCTAATATACCCCTGGAAAAGGGCAAATAGACTGGGTCAGCTCTAGAGATAGATCAAATAAGTCCTCTTTCCTGATAGATATCTGAAGCCCTTTTGTTACTTACAATGCTTCTTAACCAGGACATTTTACTTTCCTCCTCCTACCTTTTGTATCTTCTGCTCCATAGAAGAGGTCTCCATCAGCAGAGCTGATGGTCATTCATTAGGTGTTCAAGAACCATCTTCAAGAATCGTGGTACTTAGGGATATGGTTTAGTGGGCAAAATTGATGGTAAGTGGATGGTTGGACTAGATGATCTTAGAGATCTTTTTCAACCTTAATGATTCTATGATTCTATGACTTATGACTCTTCCTCCAAGTCTTAAGAAGTCCTATTGTCAAGAAAAGGACACAGTCTTCTTCAAGAAATCATTTTAGAAATGCTCTTTGAGGCAAGCAAAGGGAGATCAATTGTTATTGTGAAGATGGTGGTTGCTCTCACTCAGAGGCAGGTGTACTTTTTCAACAGCTACGGCTAGATCCAGTGAAAAACAGGCACTCATGTCTGAACTGAAGATAATGACACATCTTGGGCCCCACCTGAATATTGTGAACCTGCTTGGAGCTTGTACAAAATCAGGTGGGTTTGGATCACTAACAGATGCTTGTTGTGGAGCTATCATTCACTGTTTAACAATCACACAAATATCAAATGAGATTGACCTTAGCATTAAATATAAATGAATGTAGATTTCACAAGCCTACTTGTTATTTGGCAGTCGTAATTTAATAAATAGAAATGTATTAACTCTAGTAATCTTCATGTTTTATATTTGATTTTCTGTTGTCTTTGGGAGCTGTCATTTTTGAAAGATGCATTATTTTGCCTTATTTCATCAGGTCCTATTTACATAATCACTGAATACTGCTTTTATGGTGATTTGGTGAACTATCTGCACAAGAACAGGGACAACTTCCTCAGTCGACATCCAGAGAAACCAAAGAAAGATCTGGATATCTTTGGGATGAACCCAGCTGATGAAAGCACAAGAAGGTGGGAAAGAGGGGAAAAAAAATGTATGACCTACAACGTAAGGAATAGCATTACTAACTCTTATTCCTTTCCTTTCGTTCCTTGATTTGGAGCTCTCCCTAATTCATCTCAGTGGGCTTTTGTTCATCAGTACTGTTAGACTGACTCCTTAATCCTAAAAAGATTTCAGTGGCTTCTGTTCAATATGCCTGACATGCATCCTAGATCCATGTTTCCTCTGTGCAGATGCCCACAGCCCCAGGACCACTGCATGTTCTCCATAGACACAGCTGCTTACAGCCTTCCTTCTAAACAACATACACGGGAAAACACAACACACAGATTTGCAGACCTTTTAAACAAATTTCACTCTGCCCAAAGTAGTGTGAAAGATATACGGATTTAGAGGAAAAAACATTATACTTATAGGACAACAGTAGCCCTGCACCTGCCTTGTTCCAGCATCTCTGGAGCACACAGTCAATGTCGTCTCTCCATTCCCTCTTCCCTATCTATCCTGAGGTCCCAAAGCATGTTTCCATTAAGAAAGCACAGCCTAGTGTTGCTCCTTTCTGTTTAGATGTCCTTTTGTCTCTGTCCATCCAAGTATTACAGGTAGAGCACAGCTATCTGATTTCCTTGTTTCCTATTTGGGAATTTTTCACTGTTTAAAATTCCTTTCCTTCAAATAATGCGATAGAGCTTGCTGTCTGTATTCAAGCATTCTTCTTTATCTACCAATGGTCTAGCCAGTCTCAGTGTATTGCTTTGAGCAGCTTTTGCCAGATGATGGTGGAGGAAGCTTGTCATTAAACAAGCAATGTCATAACATCAGCCAGGATTAAGAAGGAGTCAGAAATTCCTTCAAAAAACCACACTGGCAAATAGGCCAACTGACAGTAGCCAAGTCCATCTGGGACTATTCTTCTAAGCATGGCTTTGCTCAGCTTGACTGGGTTTGATGCAAACTGTGTGAGTGAATAAACTGATCTGTCTTTTTGAACTCATTGAACTAAACACCCTATGTAGTAATAGCTGAGTTCAGTGAGATTGCTGGAAGTTAGACAAGATATGTCTATATACCTGACTGATGACAAAAGGACAAGTTTGAAGCACTTATATAGGTTCAACTACTGTAGTCTGTGGTAATGTGTGTGTGATAATACATTGCTGTGTTGTAATGAAGGATTATTATGTGTGTTCCCTATCAATAAATCAGCTCTTAAACCCTTGTGTTTCTTAGCAATGCAACTGTGTGTCCTAAAAACTATCAGAACATAGGATGCTGTGTCAGGGAAGCCACCTTCCTTGATAGCTGATACAACTGCTTTTTTTTTTTTATAATTTCAGCTATGTGATTTTATCATTTGAAAACACTGGAGAATACATGGACATGAAGCAAGCTGATACAACTCAGTATGTGCCAATGCTGGAAAGGAAAGAGGGATCTAAATACTCTGATATTCAGAGATCTGTGTATGATCGACCTGCTTCATATAAGAAGAAATCTTTGTCAGGTAACGTAGAGTTGTCCTATTTGCATGCATCACTAACACAAATAAACATGTCTGATTTTTGCCACTTACGACATGGCTGTAAACTACTCAACTGTGTTCTGCTTATGAGTATCTGCTATAAGCTAAAAGCTGGTGCCTTATGATTCTGTGATTTTGTGACTGTCAGCGTGCTCTGGTGGCACTGCGTGCTGCTGGCGCAATTTGTTTGCTTCTGTACTGAAGTGCTTAAGGGCCATATTCTGCAGTGGGGCTGCAGACATTCTTTGGAGGCAGTGGTTTCATTAGTCTTGCAGTCTGCAAGATTTTGAGCAGTAGGAATGAACAACAATAATGATAATTTATATTGCTCTGTTTCCACTTACATTTCACATTAACTGGCACCAAATGTGCAACAATCCCAAATACTTTCCTGGATTATGTAATGAGGATAATGAATACATCCTATTCCTGTTCCTTTTCTCAGAATCTAAATATGCTTTACTTAAAAATAGGCACAGTCACTTCTGGCCCCAGGAACTGAAGCATAGCCAGCCCCAGATTTACATGGCAGACTAATGTACTCGTATTGTGCTCTAGGACAGTAGGGATAAATGAATCACAGAATCATGACTGTTTTTTTGCTGGCATCTTTCATAAAAAATATAAGATTAGTTGCCATAGAATTCCTGATTGTTTTTGCTGGTATTGGATCTGCTCCAGTGAATACTCGTTGGGAAGTACAGCAGTGTTCAGAAAGTGTAAGTGGATAAGAATGTATGCGTATGCAAAAAAACCTGGTGTTTTTGAACCACACACTGAGTATTATAAACAACCTGTGTAACACTTCAGTGAGCCTTTTAAATTTCTTTTTTTCCTGTAATTTTGTGGGAAAAATATGCAGACAGGAGAAAAAACAAAAGTTACATTTAACACTAAAAGCAGTATAAGTCAGCAACTGATATAGACATCAGCATTGGTTAGTTACTGTGAAGATTGTTTTGGTCATGGCAGCCTGCTACAGTTGTCAGCTCAGAATCATTTCAGGTAAAGGAAATGGATGCTGCTTTCACACTTTGCAGCACAAATGTATATATACTTTTCTCTGTTTCTCAATAGATTCAGAAGTAAAAAACCTTCTTTCAGATGACAGTTCGGAGGGTCTGAGCCTACTGGATTTGCTAAGCTTCACCTACCAGGTTGCACGGGGAATGGAATTCTTGGCTTCTAAAAATGTAAGTAAATAAAACAGTAAGTAAAAATGCAAGAAATGTCCAAATGTCTCAACTATGGGTTTCAGTTTGGATTCTGAAAACAAATACAATATAATCATGTTTTGGGGTTCTAACCAGGTTTTTAACTTACCTGGAGACTGAGACTGCCATGATTTGAGAAATCAAAGCAAAATCCTCTTCCTCGTTTTCAGCCTGTGTCATTGGTAAAGTCAGGGTCATAGGTCAGTGATGGATCTCAGCAGGGTCTAGGTGGAGGATCCATCCAAGCACAGGCCAGTGTGGTGCAAGCGCGATCTATCATTAGCACACCATGGGTTGAGAGGACAGGCATCACTTTTGCATCCTACCCACTGTTGTAAATGCACACGAGCCCCCTCTATTCCTGAGGACTCATGCCTCCATGACTCTATTAGAGGACAGTATCGGTGCCTGTGCAGTAGAAGAAGGTTAAGAACTGTAGGAGAAGTTAAGACTGTGCCCAGAAAGCCAACATGATCTGGGTGTTTTCAGAGAGCTTTGGAAGTGAAACAGCCCTCTAGGAATTAGCACTTCCTTGAAAGACTTAATTTCTCTCCATGCAGTGCGTGCACCGTGACTTGGCAGCTCGTAATGTCCTTCTGGCTCAAGGCAAAATCGTGAAGATCTGTGACTTTGGGTTGGCTAGAGACATCATGCATGATTCCAACTACGTCTCCAAGGGCAGCGTATGTATTTCTTAATCCCCTGAGCTTTGCTTTAACTGCAGTGAGAAGTGTCAGCCTTAAATGCCGGTTAGCAGTATTGGTTACACTAATTAACTGCTGAGATGAGCACTCTCGAGAACAATTTTTCTTCGGTTCATTAATTCTTGTGACTTTCCTAAGATTGCTTGAAAGCTGGAAAGCTCTTTGGCCTCACTTAGTGCTTCACAGGCTTACATTTTAACTGGCAAGTTTTGTGAGTGGATAAATTAAGGATCTGTCACTATGTAGAGTAGTAACACATCCATCACTGACATGTCAGATCTAGATCATCAGTGCCACCCTTTGCATTATATCTCCAATCAGCCTAGTCATTTGCTAGCGAGAAAATGAATACAGTTGTAGTTTAATAAACTCTTGTGGGGAGCAGAGTCGTGTTGCTTCTAATCCTGATATCTCCTTGTGAAATGGAATTAAAAATACGTACTAGCCACATTCACAAGTTTTTCTTATTAAAGAGAAGCTAATCCCGACTGTCAAACAACAGTTGTAACAGGAAGCATTTCTTTAATGACTAATCTATGTGGTTTGGGGTTTCTTTCTTTCTGCTACAGACCTTCCTTCCAGTAAAATGGATGGCACCTGAAAGCATTTTTGACAATCTGTACACAACATTAAGTGATGTCTGGTCTTATGGTATTCTGCTGTGGGAAATATTTTCTCTTGGTATGTACTGTGAACACTTTCTTACATGTTGTAATTAATTTGTTTTTCAGTCCAAGCTGTTCTACATACAGCGTTTCAAATCCTGCAGTAGGAATATAGGTGTGAAATCAACTTTTAGTTTCTTCTACATGAGGTTTCAAGTGCCAGCATTAAGTTTGAAGATGCCCCTATTCTCCAAAAGATTTGGTTTTATTTATTTATTCATTTATTTACTTTTGCAAGGTTTTGTGTGTTTTTGTTGTTGTTGTTGTTTTTTGTTTTTGTTTTTGCAAGCTTGGTTTTTTTTTTGACAGAAAATTGAAAGCAGAGAGTGAAAAGCTTCTGTGGAAAAATATTGGTGCCAGGATGGAATTTCTGGCCAAACTGTGGAGGAATGAACTTCCTCATGCATCAGGGTGCCTTGGCTGCATCTCAGCCGAGTGGCTATTTAGAAGCAATCTCTTTGTATATGTTTCAAACAATCCCATCTAAGCCCCATTACAGAATGAAAACAAAATGTCAATCTTCTAGGACACTGATTTCTCATTTCCAGGTCAGCACCATTCTCACAGTTGGTTTATGGCAGCGTAAAGTGGTTATGACAGTGTTTAGCAATTACAGACAATATACATTTCCCAGCTGGGAGCAGCCTGGCTCTCGACTCAGGCTGATTAATTAGCCTCCTGGGCGGGTGGCTGGCCTTCTTCAGTAACTGTGCTTTGCCCAGATTTACTTTGAGAAGAATTAATCACGCCTGTATGTATCTGCTACTGCCCCATGGCAACCCCAAGCCTAACGTTATTTTCTAGAATAAGTTGTTATAGAGCTGCTTCTCAAAAACAGCATTTGCACTGCTATTTATAGTATTGATAACTGCAATCTCTGGGCATCACAGTACCCTATAAATATCCATTCACAAGCATCACTGGGGTCACAAAAATGCTATTTAGATGGGGAATTGAAGCACAACTAAGTCTGTGCTTATTGTCTTACTAGTAAGGTAGGGTCTAAAGCCTATTTTTAGGTGAAAACCTTGCTTTTGAAAAGGAGGTCTTTGGAGTAAACAGCATGCATTACAGCATGCATGCCTGCACCTGAGAAAGCCCACTCTTTCTTGAAAAGTGAAACATACACAAGCAAGTGACTTGCTCAAAATAGCATGGGAAGACAGTGGCAGAGCATGACCTCAAGTCTGCCAGATGCAGGCTGACCACCTGATCTGGGTATCATGCAACCTCTGTGTTCAATCAATACTCTTCAGAAACACTGCAAAGGGATTTTTTTTTTTTTAAGTGGTACCAGCCTCAGTCTTTTCTAGACAATGTTTCACTTCAGAGCATACCAGAAATACCTTGCAGCTGATGCAATTCAACGTACTTCAGTTATTTTTGTCAGCTTTGGTTTACTTTCATTAATTTTGATGTCATGTCAAACTTTGGTCTGAGCAGCTGGTAAGTATTTGGGGATGCTATTTGGGGACCACTCAGCTTCCCCAGTGAAAAGTCAGTATTGCAATTTTATGATTAGGTTCCACTTTAGAGCCACTTGACGTTTCAAGCAGTGAATTGCAAAGCTCCAGTTCTGTACAAGTAACCCCTCATTGGGAGGAAAGAATATTTCATACATGAAGGCACACGTGCCTGCCAACAGCTTCCAGGCTTGTTTAATACTGTTTTTAAAGTTCTTATCTCACACCACAAAACATAAAATGATCAAAAACTGGAATAACTATATGAGCCTCTGAACAGTTCTCAAAAAGATTTTTAAAACCATTGCATCTTACCCTTCTAGGCTCATAGACATCCTCAACACTCTCTGAAATTTAAAATTTATCCCAGCGGAGTATTAACCAGACAATTGAATTGTCTGCTTTCTCCAAGTGAGCATCTTTATGTAGTTCAGCAAACACTAGCTGGTTGGTATTTGTGGATTTGCAAACATTTTTATTATCATAAGCTGTCGTTTATTTCAAGACTGCAAATATTAACACAATGTAAAATAATATTTTTAAATTCAGTTTCATATAGTGTTTTTTTCTTCTGTTTTATCTGCAGGTGGCACACCATATCCTGGCATGATGGTTGACTCCACTTTCTACAATAAGATAAAGAGTGGCTACCGAATGGCAAAACCTGATCATGCAACCAATGAAGTGTACGTGCGTATTTGGCTTTCCCATGTCTGGCCAGCCTCTGGACAATTTTGCCTTTTGTTTTTGCCTGATAGCTTGTTTTCCTTCCCAGTTGATTAAATTGTTTTCCATCTTATCTGTAGGTATGAGATCATGGTAAAGTGCTGGAACAGTGAACCAGAGAAAAGACCTTCATTTTACCATTTGAGTGAAATCGTGGAGAGTTTGTTGCCTGGAGAGTACAAAAAGGTCTGTATTTTGTGCATGTTTTTAGAGGGAAATGTGACTGTTGCTCCAGCCATCAGAGCCATGAACACTGGACTGACGCATCCTAACCTGTATGAGTTACATGATGCAGGCAGGGGCATTACATGTTCTGGGGAAAGGAAGCTGAGGTTATCGAGAAAAGCAATTTTGCAGTTTTATTCAGTGATATCCTACCAACTCCAGGTTTCTAGCAAAGCATGTTTTTTTAAAAATATATTTGCACAGAATTTTCTAGGCAGTGAAAGTATTCCAGAAAAGGGACTATATATTGCCCGTATGTAGAATTTCTCCCCCTCCCTCTTCTGATAGAAGTTTGAGTTTGGATTCAAATTTCTACTGCTTCTGGAAAAGCTTTACCTGCTACATCATTTGGTGTTCCATTTCCCAGTCTGCCCTTCCTTCTTTCTCTACCACTGTGTCACATCTACTTGTCTCCTCTGTGCTGCCACACTCATTTCTGTATCTTCTAAAACCAACTTGTCACTTAGAACTCTCAGTAACTTGGTGGTGCTGGGCTTTTACATCCAGTGTTGCAGACTCATTGAGCAAATGTTTTGGGGGTTAATGAATCATAGCTACTCAGCTGAAGAAAGGTGGTCTTAGTGAATAACATCTAATGAGGTTGTTGATACGAATATTTTCAGAGCTACGAGAAGATTCACCTGGACTTCCTGAAAAGCGACCACCCAGCTGTCACTCGAATGAGAGGGGACTGTGACAATGCTTACATTGGTGTCACCTACAAGAATGAAGACAAGTTAAAGGATAGAGAGAGCGGATTTGATGAGCAGAGGCTGAGCGCTGACAGTGGGTACATCATCCCCCTGCCTGACATTGACCCTGTTTCTGAAGATGAGCTTGGCAAAAGGAACAGGCACAGGTGAGTACAGTTTGCAAATCATGTAGCCCATGGTCACCTTTCTGGGTCACGTTTGGTGACATGCATTGATACTTTTTAGAATCGTACTCCACAGTTCATTTCCTAGGCTCTGCTGCAGTTATGCATTAGGAAGGTTCTGTACAGAATGGCAGTGGTACTGGCCATAATGTTTCCAATGTGAAATACCTCATTTTGGCTCTTCTGTGACTGCCAGAGGAAGGCAACTGCTAACTTGGCCAAGTCACAGCGACTGTCTGATGCCTCAGTTGGCACTTTTTACATCACATTTTACATCACATTTGCCTCTACAGCTCAATAACTTTGAACCAGGGGAGGTTTAGGTTGGGTATCAGGAAAAGCTTATTTACAGAAAGGGTTGTTAAGCACTGGAATTGGCTCCCCAGGGAGCTGGTTGAGTGACCATCCCTGGAGGTGTTTAAAAGCCGTTTGGATATATTGCTCAGGGACAGGATTTAGCTGAGGGTTGTTAGTTAAGGTAGTAATGTTTGGTTGCGGTTGGATTTGACGATCTTTAAGGTCTTTTCCAATCTGAGCAATTCTACGATTCTATGATTCTATGATTCCAGTTTGAAGGGATTGAAGTTCACCAGCTTTAAAATTCAGGATAAGTTTTTTTTTCATTACCATCTGAAATATTTTTTCATAACAGTATATCCAGAAATTTTTATTGCTTCCTTATCAGCTTATATGAATGATTTCACCAAAGCACAGCTGCATATAACCTCCATTGTAAATGGCAGTGGCTTAATTCAGTACTTCCTTTTCAGCAGCTTTATACATAGGTCACTCCGAAAGTAATGTCTCCTATTTATTTCCATAAAAACTACAATAGATACAAAGAGAACAATATCACTATTTGACACAGCACAGTCTCAGCTACAAAACACTGTTTTTCAACATAGTTATCACCATTAGCATGCATTTTTGTCAGTAATGAACTAGAGCTTGCATGCCACACACTGGAAATTTTTGCACTATTTTGAATAGTGGAACAAATGAAGTTTCTAAGGAACACTAACCAGATTAAGATTTATTACCTCTATCTGTAATTCTTTGTATTATCTTACTGTCTACTGCTTTTATTGTTATCTGTTGTCACTCAACTTAATCTACTGTCCCAGCACTGTTATAATGATATTCTTCTAATGAGTCAGAAAGTGCTTGGAGGTACATATGAACAACTTCCTCCTATGAATTTCCAGGTGGTTCATTACCCTTGAGATACAAGATGTGTTGCATCCTAGGAAACATGGTCAGAGTAAGATTATGTCATGCATCAGAAAGCAAGTGTAGATGTGGTGTTCAGTTCTGTTCATAAATTGGGGTACTTACTTGGTGCCTGTTAATGTGTATTTTAGCTCTGAGATCTTTGTCTCTTCCAGTTCACAGACGTCTGAAGAAAGTGCCATTGAAACTGGTTCCAGTAGCTCTACTTTTATCAAGAGAGAGGACGAGACCATTGAGGACATTGACATGATGGATGACATCGGGATTGACTCCTCGGATCTGGTAGAGGACAGCTTCCTGTAATCCCAGACACCTTGTAACTGCACATCAGGAAGTTTACCGTGCTGTCTACAGACTTCTGCTACACAGAGAAAACCACTTCATTGCAATGTCAAGGATGTGAAGAGAAGATGGATTTGTATGGAGAGATGCCCAGTAACAGGCAAAGGAATCAGCCTGAGAATGAAAGAGAGAGAGCTGTCAAAGATGGATTTTTTTAGTGTTGCTTCTTGCAGTACTTTATGAGCATCTCAGCATTGTTTGCCATTCCAACTGGTAGAGGATGACGGAAAGGCCATAAACAGACTAGTTTTGTGTTTCAAGGGCATTCCTATGACTTTGATGGATAGAATTTCCACTGCAGCAATACTTCATCATTGTAATTATGTAAATAACTATCAGCTCAAGGATCTTTTGAGGTGCACATTGAACACACTCATGGATTTTAGAAGAGATCACCCATGAATTTTGTGCACTTCTCTCAATCTCAGTGTCAGCTGCTGTTGAACTATCATGTGAATTGAAGAATATGCGAAAACCACTTTTGGACCAAGAAGGTCTGAAACCACAAAAAACTGACCGGTACTACAAAACATGTTACTTTTTAACATTAATGCAAGGGGAATAATAATAATAATAATAACTAAAACCAGTCTATAATAGGTGTTAGAAACCTAGTAAGTCTTTATTAACTATAGAAGATAGCTGTTTTCATGATAACACTACTACTGTTTTCTGTAACATGCAGCCTATATTTTATAATTCATTGTCCTTCAGTAAAAGCACAGTCACAAGAAACATTATTAAGTACAAGGAGAAAAATTACGGCCTGAAAATTTGATGAAACAACCTTTATCAGGCCCTATAGAGCATGATAATTACTCTGACTAGCTAAAATTACTTTTATAAGGAAAAGAAATTACATCTCGTAATATACTAAGATTTAGTTTTCTATTTTGAATAGAGCAGCTTTTCTAATCAGATGTACTAGAAGCAATTATTGTCCTTCAATTAAATGAACTTCTAAGCATTCAAAATTTTTTTTTAAATTTAAATTTATGCCAGATTTCCAGGATTTTGGAGAGTGGAAGATTATGATCAACCACCAGCAACATCCCACTGTTAGCGTTCCAAAGTTTCTCAAAAGAAATCTTATTCCACAATTAGGTATGAAAAATCAATTTTATTTTTGAACAGCTCAAGGAAAAAAGACATCTCTCCCAGCCTTGAACTCCAGATTATAAAAAGCAGAAATAGTTCTGCAACAAGTACCCTTGTCTTAGTTTTGAATTTTAAACAGGAGCAGAAAACTGACTATTATCTTTGCAAACTCTAACTACAAATAATAATTGCCTTCAAGTGTGCTTTCTGGATGAAGGTGCATGAAAACAAACCTGCTCTCAGCTTGCAATAGTTATTTTTTGACACCACTTACAAGAGCAAAATATTATGATTACTGCTATCACTGTTATTGATATTTTAGGTTTTGGAAGACTTACATGTGAGAGAAAGGTACACCACTGCAAAGGGCCCCATCCTTTCTGGTGCTCATCTTTTGAACTTAAATAATTCAGCGCAACGAGTGCCTCACAGGACGCGCTCAGCATCTGGCATGGCAGAACCAATGCAAATGTGGTACAAACTCATCCCTGCATTGCAGTATTTTTCCTAGGAAGTATGAAAGATGGACCACCAGCAATTGACAACACACACTACCTGGATCTGAATAACAAACTAAACTTTACCATGAAATGTCACTAAGGAAAGCTACACAGCTCCCCGTCACTTCATTCGTGGATGGTTGTGGATTGAAGAATAATAAATGTAATACTGTCATTTCTACAGGCAACTAATTTTGGCTCTGAGTTTCAAAAATGTCACCTGGCTGCGGCCACATGCAAATGTCCTGCAGATGTGGAAACGTGACCTGAAGTGAGGCACCTGCATTTTCAGCCCTGGTGATGTCTGACAATCATAACAAACCATGAGAATGACATGTCCTCCTTTCTCTGCAGTCAACAGACCAATACCGAGTGTCTTTCTGAGCTCCGTATGGGGACAATTGTGAAATATAAAGACTTTTGATATAGCCTGGACACACAAGATGGTATAAAGTCCCCTTCCAGTTATTAACTATAAATTGAGGAAACACAAATTGTCTATTGGATATCCCAGATATCTGAATGGCCATTTGAGACCACACATGCCTTAATTTGCATGTGTAGTCATTACAACTGCATGCTCAAATTAGGCAAGCAATTTCACCTGCATTTTTGCACATGGCCAAGTGTTCTTTGGGGTTTGAAAATCAGGCTTGGCATGTTTTACCATACCAGTTACTGGAATACAAGGACATTTTCCCATGGTCTCCCCTTCCTCTCACTGATTTCATTCTATATTGCACAACATACATTGAGGCTAGACCCAAATGGTGGATGTGAACCAGAGCCTTCTCACTTTATGATGAATGATAGTTAATTTTCTATCCGCTCATGAGTGTTTGCGTACCTATTGCAAGAGTCTAGCCAAACCCAGTTCATTTCAGGGTGGAATCCAATAAACCTGCCTATAAACTGGAATGAGAGGCAGAGACAGAGTGGGGTTTATTAGAGAGGGAGAAGTGGGAGGATATGATTCCTTTAGTTTTACAATATTTTCAGTATTACCAACATTTTAGTTTATGGCTTAATTTTTGAGAAGCCACTGGAAAACATATTCCCAAATCTTACTCTAGGGTAATTATATAACGACAATCAGTGTTAGCCTATCACAGCATTTGATTTGGAGTGGCCAACCGATTCCTTACAGTGTGGTCTGCAGCTTGTACAAAATGGTCCTAATACATGGAGAAGGACGTGAGATATGGTGATGTTATACATCAATATGTATATAAGTATTTTTATATAGACTTTTAGAATACTGCCAAAACATTTATGACAGCTATATCACTGCCTTTGTTTATATTTTTTTTTTTACTGTGATATATTCCACAGGCACGTTAACTGTTGCACTTTGAATGTCCAAAAGTTATATTTTAGAATAATAAAAAAGGAAGTGTTTTCAAAATGGTGGCTGTTGTGAAATATTTGAAGAAGGGCAAACTAGCCTGAGTGATGGTAGGCACAAAATGTATTACAAAATGCCCCTGTTGATATTTTGTCTTTGAAAAATCAAATCCTGTAAATTAAGATCTCTATATTTCAATAAATGATATATAATTTAAGGATATGTGAGAGGTCTATACTCACTTATTGAAAGATTGTTATAAGAGATCAGTCTTGCTTGTTGTTTTTTTTTTTTTTGCTGCCTGAGATTTTGGGTTAGTAGAGTGCTCTGCCAAGTCGTCAGGCAGCAAGGACAGTTCCCTGACCCCTTCTGGTGTGCACAGTGCGGAACTGCCAATGAGCAGGTAACTTAACCAGTGAATTCCGTCCATGTGAAGCCCCTTTGACCCCAAACTGTGGTAGGTTTAGTACTCCACTGACTGATGTCTGAGCTCTCCACAAAAGATGAAATTGTTCTGGGTTCAGCACTGGTAGGTGTTCTGGTAGGTTCAATGCCGCCTTTCTGCACGTGCTGGGGAAAGGGGTGCATGGGATGCAAAAGACAGCACGTGTCATGTATCTCCTATATATGTTCTGCTTCTTCTGATACAGGTGTATAAGAGGTTTCATGCAAAGGTTGTTTTTAACAAGGGACTAAAACTGCCTTATATCAGCCTTTAGTCTAAAGCTCTTGATGAACACAGAGGATGGATGAGTCCAACTTCAAATCGCCATGGTTTCTCTTGTGTGCCCAGGTGGCCAAGAGGGCCAGTGGCATCCTGGCCTGCATTAGAAATAGTGTGGCCAGCAGGAGCAGGGAGGTCATCGTCCTTCTGTACTCAGCACTGGTGAGGCCGCACCTCGAGTACTGTGTTCAGTTTTGGGCCCCTCACTGCAAAAAAGACACTGAGGCCCTGGAACGTGTCCAGAGAAGGGCAACGAAACTGGTGAGTGGTCTGGAGCACAAGTCTTATGAGGAGCGGCTGAGGGAGCTGGGATTGTTCAGTCTGTAGAAGAGGAGGCTCAAGGGAGACCTCATTGCACTCTACAACCTCCTGAAGGGAGGTTGTGGTGAAGAGGGGTTTGGCCTCTTCTCCCAGACAACAAACAGTACTGCAAGTTGTACCATAGGAGATTTAGGTTAGACATAAGGAAGAACTTTTTCTCTCAGAGAGTGGTCAGGCAGTGGAATGGCCTGCCTAGGGAGGTGGTGGAGTCACTGTCCCTGGCAATGTTCAAGAGGCGTCTGGATGAGGAGTTACAAGACATGGTTTAAAGGGTTGTGGTAGCAATGGTAATGGGAGGACAGTTGGACTAGATGATCTTGTAGGTCGTTTCCAACCTTGCGATTCTATGATTCTGTGATTCTTCTGGCCATAGATGCAGGTATATTTTTTAAGCTTGTGTTGAACTGAGCTTCTTTATGAACCAAACCAGATTTTGCTCTATGATGCTGTACTCCCACAGTAGTTTATATAACTGAATGCGAACTTGAGAAGAATTAAATAGTATCAGTCTGAAAACAGCATAAATGTTGTCAGATGGATTTTCTGCTCTGAAAACTGCCCCTTATTGCCAGCAGGAAAATGAGAAATCCCTGTTGGGAAAGTCCTGTGAATGGGCAAGTTAGTAAACTCCTGTCCAGGCAGTAGTCACTTCCATTTTAACATTTTTGGGGTGAACCCTCCATCTAACATCTCCTTCTTCACGGCTTCTTCAAAAAGCAGAACTACTCCTTGCATCAATCACAATATAGCAGCCTGGGCTCTTGCCTTAGGTAAGGAATTACGGCAGGTTTCCTCTCCTTTGCACTCTTGCCAAAGAGGATTCCTCCTCCCACAAAGCTATGTGAACATACCACCCTTCCCACCACTGTGGGCGCTGTGGAGGCAGTCATGGCATTGTTGTACCCTTACGTTTGTCCTTCTCAGCCTTGCTTTCTGGAGGGCCAGCACCCGTGAAGGAAGTGACAGATTCATTAATCCTCAAGCCATGATTAAGGGGGTAATATCAAAATCCCACCCTACACAAGAACCTGCAGCTGGATGCAGAGCTCAGGTTCAGCCCTCACTCTTCCTTTTTGCGGAGCAGGAATACATTCTCCACTGCGAAGGCTGTGACTGCTTGTGTGTGAGCGTGTCCAATCAGGGAACCCTCCTGCTGAAGCAGACCCATCCTGCACAATAGTCCCATTCCTCACTGCATTGGAGACATCAACCAAGATGTTTATGACCCTGCTCTCTTCCTCAAGGCCTCAGCAAATATTTGGCTACGAAGGGAGCCTGCAGGTTTGTGGAAGAGGCATTTGCCCAGGAGGCTGGAGCTGTGGTGAGGGCAGCACTGTGCCCTGTGCAACAGACAAGGGCTTCTGGCTAGGATAGGAAGGGAAAATTAATGAATCATGTTATATTATGTGGGCCTTACACAGAGCACTTCAGTGTGTACAGGTGAGTAGACCTTTGGCTAACATTCTTGCTTGCTATGAGCCATGCCAGAGGGAATATTTCTTCAGGTGGGACTAAGCTGTCCCGTCACCCTGAGAAGTTTCTGATGGCACCTAAGGCATGGTGACCTTGCACCTGTCCCAGTGAGAAGCCTATATCTCATCACCTTCTGGTATGGGAGCTGTGTGCTAGGATAACCCCTGGGAAAGATCAGAGAAAATGGAAGGTAAGCATTTCATATGTTCAAGAACGACGAAAAAGGAAAGCTATCTTGCAGACCTGGCTGTCTCGTGAAGCTGACAGCTGAATGAGAGTCTATACATCATGTGAGTTCTGGCATTGATTTCACAGCAAGGAAAAGAGCCAGGTTTGGCACCCATGGCCTCATCAGCCCAGCCCTGTCTCTGCCCTGTGCTCTTTGGCACTACCAGCTCTCCTGAGTCAAAACACAGCGGGTGATGGAGAAAGAACCCAGACCTTCTTTTACAGCACTTGGTTCCTTCAAAATGCAAAACAATTGTAGTTCATCCCCTTTCATATAACCAGAGGAAATGTTTGGGACACCTTTACAAGCTTTAATGTTTGCTTGCATTAGTTAACACCTTAACTGAAAAAGCAGGCAGAGATTTTCTTTTCTGAGTTGGCCACAAGATGGAAGCATCAGACAAAAATCTGTTTAACAGTTCCTATTTCCCTCATCCTATTTCCTCTTTTGGTTTCAACAGAAGCACAGATACGCTTCCACTGCAGAGGCAGAGTAACTGGAGCCTTTAGAGGTAAAGGTTGGAGGTGAAGTGTTGCCCATCAACTCCAAATGTTTGACTTGGAAGTATTTTGAATTTGTGTATAATAATCATAACATAAGACCTGTGGAAGATGCTCATGTCTAAGAATAAAATATGTGCTCAAGTTTACTTGTACCAAGAAAAACTGGAACTGAACCACGGAACACAAGGAAATTGCCAGGTATTTATTTGGCCATAGTTATCCATTTCACATTACTACAAAAAAAGCTGCCATGCTATCTCACTGCCCTGATGGCTCTGTGGTGCACTCTCACTTTTGTCTAAAAAATTTAAAATATACTAGTGGAACCATTCTAATGCATGGAACCAGAGCCTCCAAACTCCAAACAGGAGTCCAGGTTCAAATTCATATTGAGTTTACAAAGCATTCCAAATCCAGCAAACAATCTCATGTATCACACATTTCAGTATCCTGCCTGCCAATAGCAGTGCTGCATTCCGCCAGCAGGAGCTTCACCTGTTCCATCATTTCTCCATGAAAGGGATGCAAGTTTTGTAAGAACAGGGATGTGGTTTGTTAGACTAACTGATGTAGTTGAAAAAAAATCAGAAGTAACTCATGATGGGGCTTGAGGTCATATTTGGTATCTAAAGCTGACTGTACTTTCCAGCTGCACTAAATGATTTAATAAAAGACATCACTGGACCATCAGAACATTCTCTTTTCACATTTTGAATTGAACGACCACAACGTACACTTACTTCTGTCTGGGTGTCTGAGACGAGCCATCATGTTGCCAGCAGCAGCATGTGTCAGCTGATGCTTGAATCTCAAAAATGCCAATTGAAAGCAAGTTTTAAGCTTTGAAGTCAGAGCCACCTTGCTGAAGGTAAGCCAACTATGGATGTACTATCAGTGATGGCTCTGTGAAAAAGTGGCAACTACTAGTAAATGTATTTGGATGTGTTTGTATTTATACAAAGTGCATTGGTGAGCTCTTTGATTGATGGCTTTAAAAGGTAGAATTTTATTTTGCTCACAGTCTATTTGGCATGCAAAATGAAGGGTGCCTTGGTAGGTAAGATTGCTCCTGTCTTAATGTGGGAATGATGGCGATAATTTAAAGCCAATCTTCCATGATAAAAAAAGAGTCTGCTGTCATCATTTAACCTGGCATGCTCTATGGCACAAAACAGAGGGTTTTCCCAAATTAATTCCCGTTTGAACCAGAGGCTGTCATCTAGAAAATAAAAGCAGTCTTTTCTCATCTCTGTGAATCCTTGTGTAAATATCAGGTTTTGCAGCTGCTTACATGTGAGACAAGTGCTATTAGTTCAACACTCTGGGCATAAACCAAACCATGACTTACATTTCCATGTTGATTGCTTGGAGGAGCTCAGAAACCTGTTAGCCATCCTTCAGAGTCTAGCTATATGAGCGGGGGAGTGGGATTTCATCAACACATTGCCATCACTTTCAGTTTAGCTGCTCATTGCTATCTTTGGCAGTTTGGGCTACGTGTGTATAATACTCTGATGCTCTGTATACACAACAGGAGCTCCTCTAGTTGAAAGTTAGTGGAGGAGGAAAAGTGCCTGCAGCCAAAAACTGGTATGACATTTTGACCCTGAGTGAACTCAGTGAAACATGAAGGTTTTTTTCCTAAGAGTCCCTGAGTCTTTTCTGAGCTGTGCCATCCATTTGCACTGAACAGAGCAGGAGGGATTCTGCTTGGTATTTGTCTTTCATATGTGCAAATGCAGTAATAATAAAATCATAGAATGGCTTGGGTTGGAACGGACCTCAAAGCCCACCTAGTTCCAATCCCCTGCCATAGATAGGACTGCTACCCACCAGATCAGGCTGCCCAGAGTCACATCCAACTGGTCTTGAGCACCTGCAGGGATGGGGCATCCACAACCTCTCCGGGCAGCTAGTGCCAGCATGAGTAATGGATGGAGGATGTTCATTACACCAATCCCCTATTCTCATCCCCTGGACTGGCTGGAAGAAGCTCTCTCTGGCTGCAAGGTGTCTGAGGAGATGCTGTGGTATGGCTTATTCCACTTGTTCTGCTGTCTTGCAAAGGCAGGGTGCACTACCAAGAATCAGCAGAGCTAATGCATTCCCACAGCCCTTTCCTGGCTCCTTGGCTATTCCTCTCACAGTGAGAAGCCCTCAGAATTAAATACCATGAAAAGTGTTATTGAAAATGTTCAGTGAAACAGCATTTGAAAGAAAATGAGTCTGAAAATGTCAGCATTCTGTAAAAGAAGAAGAAAAAAAATAGTGCGAATATATGTTGCTTTACTGTCAAAAACTGAGCAGCCCAAACCTGTCCTAAGCTGCCAAAATTAAAAACTTCATATTTTGGCTTGAATATTGTGGTATTCAAATTTTCTGCTGAAAATGCCATGCACACTGTGGAAAACGTAAGCAGAAAGATTTTTTTTCTTTCCCAATGAAATCCACTCTTCGCCCCTCTTTCCAAAAAAGATCTCTCTTTCCCTTCTCCTGCTGGGAGCTGCTCTCCTGCTCTGACACCTTGTGCCAGGACTGAGCCCACACCACTGCAGGGACTGGTGGTAGGAACAGCTGCCAGAGGCTGCCAAAACAGGGACACTCCTGGAGCACACAGAGGGACTAAGGGACAACTGAGCATTTTGTCTTGAGGAAACCACCAGAACTTCAGAGAACTGTAAAAGCATCCACTTTGTCCCAGCCTTGCTCTTAGGGGGGCTCTTACAGGACTCAGAAGGTTTTTTGTTCTGTCTTGATGTTGCTCAGTTCTAGACGTGTCTAAAGACACTCTTGGGATTTGTGCATTGATATCTCTCTTCTAGGAAGCAGTCTGAAGGATTTTATGGTCCTGTCTGAAAATAAGAGTGATGAATAGTCTAGAAATATCAGATTAGTCCACTGCCCCATTACACATAAACCAAACAGCTGTCAGGTGGCAATGGCAATGGAGACTCCATTACTATCATTATTTCTGTTGGCAACCTGGGCTGGATTTGAGCAGCTGATAACTTATCCTCCTATCAACACCCAAACAACACTTCTTCCATTTGGCAAATTTTATGTCAAGTAGACATGCAGTAGCTAAAATAACAACGAATTATGATTTTATTTCATTCTTATGTTGTCGCAACTAAAGTGGAGACAATGCCCTGAGATTTGATTGTTTATATTTCTGAAAGCATGTATATAGCAGTGTCTTTTTCTCTCTTTGCATGGTCAAGCACTCCAGATATTGGTTATCTTCTGCACTGAAATATATACTCTGCATCCTTTTGATTATTTTCTATTTCCTTAAAATGTCCATCAGAAAGTCTCATGTGACCCAGAACCTGGGCCTAGATCAAATCATTTTCCTAGAGACTTGAAGACATGCCTTTTTCAATAGCCTTCTGATTTTTTCCAGTTTTAGCATTTCTGTGATTGAAAGTGCTCAGAGGATGAACTAAAAGCGTAAGAAAATATTAGTTTATTGCAAAATTTATGCATCTGCCAAACTTTTCAGTATATCAATATGACTATGTCAGAAGGATTTGCTGAAATTTTGTCTAAAATCTAGGGATGTGGTGTCAGCATAACAACCTTTGCATATGGTTTCTTTGTAAGTCACTCTGTAGGACAGATTCTGATAAATACATATATGTATAACTATACATCCACTCGTGTCTTTTCAAAAAGGGCAGTTTCTCTCTTGAGAAACGATTCTATTTTTGTGGAATTTGAAGCTATTGCATTAGATGGAGCAGTAGAAGTGAAGGAAGTCAGGTAATACAAGGGCCCTAGGGGAGCAAGAGGAGCAGGATCTGTCTGTGCAGTGGTTGTGATGTCTCTGTTCTCCCATCAGTGTGTCCTGTCCCAGGATAACGCTCCAGGTTAGAACAAGCTCACTTCTTTTTTTTTTTATAAAGAGAGTGGCAGAAATGTCCTCTAGCATGCAACAAACTGAAAGTGGCAGCTGATAAATAATTACGTTCCCTGCTTCCTTCCCTTTTAACTCTGCAAACATATAATTAGGGAAGGCATAAAAAGCTGTGCCTTTCTCCTCTCTTGTCCTTCCCCTCACTGAAGGCTGAATCACCCCTATGGTATGTCAGTGGTCAGTACTTTGGAAAATCAGTCTGACTCCTCTTCCGCCCCTCCAGGTGCTATAACTCATCACATTGCTCTGAAAGACACCAAGGCTTTGCTCTGTGCTCACCACAGTGTTTTGAATCACAGCTTGGTCTTGGGTTTGGAACCTACAGATTCTGAAGTGACACGAAGTGAGTGAGTGTACAGAAACACGGGTAGGTCTTCTCTTTGAAATAGAAGTGTTTGATATAAAGGGTATCCACTGGAGAAGAGAAATAAAAAAATAGAAAAAATAGTGTAATAAAAACAATATGTACCTGCACCCTGATACCATCTCCAGATTCCAAATCCATCACTCTGCAGTTCTTTGTAAACGAGGGTCCATTTCCTTCTTAGCTTCCAGTATAACTGATCCTCCAAGGCATGATCTAACAACAACACAGAACATGCTGGATTCTTTCAGTTCCGCATGGTCAATTTTTGTGTTCGCTTCATGTTATGATATTCATTTGCAATCAAGAAAGAGAAACACTCTGAATGGAAGTGAAAGTCCTGTGATTCCAGCAGCAGCGGCTCTATCATCCACCACAAAGCCATGGCAGAGCAGAGTAGTGCAGCATACTGCCCTGGCAGTCCAATTCTTCTGCCAGCACAGCAGTTCCACAGGAGTTCATAGAAGATTAGGGACTCCTTCTCTAAGACTTCATTCTCTGAGAAAAATACCAGCAATCAGATGATTTAGTATCATTGTGTGCGCAGCTATGTGCTTTGGCAGGAATAGAATTTCCTTCTTCTCATCTTTTTCAGTCTGGTAGTAACTCTTTAAGATATGTTGCTAAACAATCATATATTTTATGATTCCTGGATAATCATCTTCAATAATTATCAATGATTAGACTAAAACCAAAGGAAAGTCCAAGGGTTATATGCAAAAAGAGATCCAGGCACTGCCTTCAGACTCAAGCATTCATGTCCATAACACAGGGAAACAACTCCTACTAGTCTTCCCTATTTTCACATAGGCCAGGTTTATACTCTGACTCATGTGCCATCATTAGCATGCAATAATGTAAATATCCAGGCTTCCTTATCGAGTTGAGCTTCTCATCTGCTTTTTGTCTCCTGTGGGTTCAAAGGGCTGTGTGTACAAAATCACAGGTGTACATGCAGGGTTTGTTTGGGATTTGGCACTTCCTCTTCCACCTTATCCATTCCTCGGGAGGCAGAATGGAGCGTTTTGTAAGTCTGAAGTCAATTTCCTCTGGCTGCTCCTTGTCATTTCCCAGTGGGATATGCCTGTGTATGTGAGCATCTGGGGAGAGGATGAGGAGCAGCATTTGAGTGGGACCTCAAGTTCTTTCCAGGACACAGATCCTCCCTGGTTTAGATTTGGTGCTTCCAGGAACAACAGTTTTCTGATTGCTTTCAGTATTTGTCTCTTGGAAGAAAAAAAAAAAAAAAAAAAAATAGAGAACTGTCTCAGGCTAATTAAAAGAGGTAGGAAAAGAGTGGGATGAATCCCTAGGTGGAGAAGATGCTGGAGATGAATTAAAGTCAAGCCTGACACAAAGTCTGCAGTAAAGGAGAAGCTGAAGGTAAGGAAATGGCAAAGTTGGTGCCAAACATCAGCTCCCAAACCAAGAGCAGATACTAATAGACTTGCTTCAGTTTGTATCACACCATAACTGCCATTTAACAATAATGTTAAATGACACTGAAAACAGAATTCAAAACATACTTTTCTAGGCTGATTTTAGAAAAAAATGGCCACCTGAGCTGTGAGAAAGCTGGAAATCTCCATTTTGCAACAGCATGGGATTGGGTCTCCTTGCTCCCTCCAGGAAGACCACGCCTTGCCATGAGGCTCTGCAGCTTTGCATGCTAGAGGGATGCTGTCAAAATGATACCTGCTTATTTCCTGAAACGAGTTAAAAGTAGCTTGAGGATTACACCTGTCTTTGCCAATATCTATCATTAGACAATTTCCTGTCTCCAGCTTTGTGCTTTATTTCCTGCTGGTGTCTAAAGGATGCATGCTGACAGCAGAAGACAGCAGCTGTTGTGAAACATGGGAGCTGCTTGTGGGGCTGCGAGCAGTGGGACAGACTGGTGATCACTAGTGAGACTGCTGCCTTTGCTTCAATCAGTTGTGCAGTGTGAGAACACAGTGGTGGTGGCTGGTTTGACCCTGCTCACTAATTGGGCTGAATGTGCAGACTGACTAAAGCATGCGCTGAAGGTTTGGGAGAGGCATATTGAATACCACTGCCTGCTTGAATTCATATTTTCCGGCAGGTGCAGAGCCTCCCATGCTGAAGCTGCTACAATCTGCATGCAAATATTAAATATTTATGACAGCTGATGGTCCCCTGTGTCCCAACTCCCACCTGGGAGCCCTGATTGCTGCAATGCTCTCCCTAGAGCAATCTGTGTTTGAAAGCAACACAGAGTGAAGCTGGATCAAGAGGAAAGCCTGCAGAAGCCTTCCTGTACCACATATTTTACAAGGCTATGGCCAAACTTCTGCAGAAGGGATGCAGGCATAAATCTATTTGTACAGGTAAAGCAGGCCAGAACTGGCATTTTGTTTGGCCTTAAGACATGCCAAGCCCACAGCACTATGAGGTTCTCCTTTGAGCATAGAGATTTTTCCATCCCTGAGCTATGTAAAGGGTGGGGAAAAGAAGCCTACACCTGCAGTGGAGATCTTAAAACCTCTGTAGCAAGTTTCTAACATGTCAAATTTGGGGGATTTCAGTAGATCAAAAAAGCTGGAAACAAATAAAGGAAATTATTTTATAGAGAGGGTGCAACACCCAATAGAAAGGGATGATCTAGGAATAGATGGCTTTGTGGCTTTTATCTGCTCAGGTGAGAAGTGCTAAGGAATTCTGAAGTCTAGAGATAGCAACAATCAACAAAACAAATGCAGAATCAGGTCCTTTCTTGAAAAGTTCACAGGCCACAGTGGTAAATATAGTTCAGACACAAATATGTTTTTAGATTAAGAGTTTTCTTTTAAATCCTTTCCCCCACCCTCTCTTATAAGGGTGCCAAGTAGTGCCAGTTTGGAAGTAATTTCTGAAATGTGGACATCTGTCTTCTGGGATTTGTACTGAAAACACCATATTTTTTCATATGGCTCACCAAACAAGCCATTCATTAGTAACTAGTTTCAATCTGTAATGACTTTGGGTGTGATTCATCCTTGTAACTCTTGAGTGTTGTACTGTCAGCGGGGATTGCGTGAGCATACATCTGAGCTGCAGAAGTGAATGTAGCCCTGTTTCTGGTCAGACTAATGATTCTCATGTGATGTTTCACATCTCTTCGTCAATCCTCTGAGCCATTCCAGTGTCAGAAAAAGCTGCTGAAACACATCTACACCATAACACTGATCTAAAAATAACAGTTAATCTCCTGTTTGAGATGTTAATTTATAGAAGGAAAGGCTTTGGAAAAAGCCCCAAATCTTGTAATTATGTGAGTGGTTTTTTTTTCTTGAGATATATAACCAATTCTTCTGTTCTTAGCTTAGAAACCATGTGCTATGTGCTACCCCCAGATCTTTTTAGCTCTAGCTACAAGGTATTTTGCACTAGTCTACAAGTAAGAAAAAAGCTTTTCGTCAGTTTGAGGTATGGTATAAACAACCTCAGGAAGTTTGGGATACGTTGTTAAAACTGTTCTGCAACGTCCTCGTTGCAGGGAGTTTTGGCACTGCAGACTTGCACAGGCTTATTATGAAATTCACTCATTGGCTAGCCTCTGATCTGTCCCATGATCACCAGAAGATCACTACTTTTATAAGCAGGGTATGAAAAGAGAGAGTGTGCATTGCTGTTCATCTAAAGATTCATCCCTCTTGCTTTCCTCTTATTCTAAACCTCTCCTTTTTCCCTATTTCAATCTGCTGTGCCTTGGTACACCTGCACCCAAATTCATCCAGGCAGGCTTTGGGCACTTCCCTGAGCACCACGTCACGACTGTGCTGGCGTTTGGGCCACGCTGTTTTTAATGGGAAGGCTGAGGCACCCATTGCAGGTGAGTGCATGTGTGTGTGTGTGTGTGTGTGTGCGCGCACGAGATGAGCACATAAACTGGCAGAGAAATACAGGTACTCTATCATTAAGTTTGGAAAAGACGACTGTGATCATCACTGACGTATTCTCACCATGCCCAATAATGATGTCCCTCAGTACCACATCCACACAGTTTTGAACATCTCCAGGGACAGTGACTCCACCATCTCCCACAGCAGCCTGTTCCAAGGCCTCATAACACTTTCTGAAAAAAAACTTTTCACAACAGTATGAAAGAGGAGCTCCTCAGATCCCCATTAAAGGGGAGCTGCACTTCCTGAGGACGTGGCCCTCTCCCAGCCCTGTGGGTGTCCATCTTCATGTCTCAAAAAGAGAGGACTAAAGTCCTAAAGAAACTAGGAAGTGGTTAAGTGCCAAAAGGGGGAAAATTAGGCACTCGGATATTTCTAGCTTCTACTACTTGATTTCTCTTACTTTACATTTGACACGCTAAAATGAAGCGAACCACAGGCAGCCCAGTGCCTGGAGGAGTTTGAAGGTCAACCAAGACATCAGTCTTGGAAACTAGTCCTAGGCCTCATAGCTGTGGATGTAACAAGAACAGTATTTATTATTGCCAAGGAGGTATAAGTATATGCAGTTACAGGAACACATGAAACTACGGAAACATGAATATGAACATTCATAGTGTTATATGAGGAAAAGCATCAGGTACTTATTTTCTCTCACAGCAAAACTTTAACTGACTAGGTCAATATGTTCCTAGTATGACATCTGTCCCACTTCTGCCCTCAGAGTGGTCTTCAAATTCTTTAGGCTTTTGTCATAGGGCTCTGAGTGTAGTCACTCATCTCTTTAAAAACCCCTTCCCCTTGCCCTTTTATCAGACATGCTCATCAGGTTGAACAGAGCAAAGGTCATGAATCACCCCACAGACACAGTAACAGGGACGAATGCAGCTAGACCATGCGCAGAAGAGCATTGCCAGCATCACAACTAAATTTGGCTCAGGCATCTGGTGACACTATCTGACATGGTCAGGAGTCCCAGGGCCATACAAACTGGCCTTCATCACAGCTTCCTGAACTGCCTATCAGTCTGTCAGGCAGCAGTGGAGTCACAGAAGAAGAAGAGGGGAAAGACTAACATTAAAAAAAGAATGCAGGTGTGGATCTACTTATTTCCTTATCTGAATAGCTTTTGCTTTTTTTTTTTTTTTTTTTTTTTTTCTTTTCTTCCATTGCTATAATTTCCCAGGAAACCACCCTGCAAAGCCTTCATAGGAATTCAGACCTTTTTGGCTGTTGGTACCATGAATAACAAATTTCTTCAAGGTCAGATTCATCACTTTTAAAATAGCTTGCTTAGTGCTAAATCAAAAGTATTTTCTAGTCTTGGGTTGCATGAAAGACTTGAGCTACAAGCCTTATTCCTATCTATTTTAATCAGACACTCCTTCAGTTTGGCTCCCATCACTTCCTGGTTTACTTGCTTTGGTGGAAATCAACTTGCACAATGTCCTAAGGTGCACCTATAGTACAAAACTAACCTTCCTTAAACGAGTAATCCTTACCCATTGCAGGCAGCAGATATTACAGCAGATGTGGTAGAAACAGGAAAGGAGGACTCTGACAAGCTCAGGTGCAATCAGGTAAAGACATCTGAGGGACTTCCTCTTCTCCTGGGACAGCAGGGTGACTTTCAAGTGGCCATAGTACCATGTAGCCATATGTCTTTTCCAAGGAAAACATTTTGTCACAGTCTGAGTGCACTTCATTGATACCTTATTATCCACATTCTTGGTATCAAGGTGTTTCAGGGTTTAATTACTGTCATGTGGTGCAAATGGTTTTCCACAAGTAATTACCACCATAACGTATGTCTCTTGCATGCAAAGAGCAAGCTGCTCTTTGCAGAACCCCCACCTTGGATCTTGCAACATCTTAGTTCAAAATGTCATTTTGGAGAGTAGAAGGGTGAGGGCAAGCAGGTGAGGTGGCAAATGACAGAGGTGTGCAGGTGTAGCACAGGTTCTCCCAAAAAGTCCCACAGCCCCCTGAGCTGAAGAGCTCACTGGAGGAGGAAAGGGTCTGGCTTGACTCTCAAGTTGGTGTTTACAGGGCAGGCAGAGGAAAAGTGGATGTTTCACTTGAAATGTTATGAAAAAGGTTGAGAAATAATGCCTGCAGAAGTCAGTTCTCAGAGTCTATTTCTGTTCATCTGTGATGAGAAAGCAGGCAGCAGAATCAAAAATTCTGCAAATCCATTTCCTTTTACTATATCGTTGCGTGGTTCATGAACTGAAAAAAGGAGTTTGAGAAATACAACTCAGTTTCTAAGTGCAATTATTAGGTTTAACTATTTGATTAGGTTTAACTATTTGTTTTCTATTTTCTACTCAAACCAGTAGGTTTTTTTTTTTTTTTTAGGATAAGCTGAAGTTTTTCCCTCTTTAAAACAATTGTTAAACTCAATACTCATTTGCTTGGTTAAGAGATTCATAGGAGTGAAATCTAAAAATACAAAAGATAGAAACCAGATTTTGTTATCTAAAATATACATCCTCTCCTGTCGTGCTGGTAACTTAAGTTCACACAGTATAAACACAGAACTAACAAGCTCTGGTATTGTCATTTGGGTTACAGCTTTTAAATATAAACTAGCTCCAAGCGGCTCACAAGGCTCTTTGAGAGATCAGGTACATAGATTTCAACACATCTTCAAGTCCATGAGTGTTTGATTGATATAGTACAGTACTCCTGTTCATGTAAATATTTGAAGTTGGAGAAACCTTCTGTTTTAAATTCTGTTAAAAAAAGCCAGTTTAAGCTAACTTCCCACAGCAGAGCAGTTCTTACACACACACAGATACGTGTGCTGCTCTGTTTCTCATATGCAAATCCATCTGTGAACATGGGTTTTGCTTCTAACCACCCTTTGCTGTCAGGAAGGCAGCAGGGTCTGATCTCCAGGATGCTGAGGAGCTCCGACTTAGAGGATCACTGGATAGATGTAGCTGCAGTGCTCACAAGGGACCCATAGCTTGATGAGTTTTGTGTAATTATTTCCAGGCAACTCAGCCATTGTAAGGTGACTGCCATTCCACCTAAGACCTCACTGGGACTGCACGCTTGCATGTTCAACTCACATGGCAGCATTCTTGTTACTCTCACTACTTTCTAAAAACATAGGGCCATGTTTTTATCTCTTTTTTATAAAGCAGGGACAATGCTGTTTCTGACTAGAGATGGCCTTCATAAATGAACGTCTGAAAGACAGGAAATGCTCAGATTCTTGTCATCCCGGGGCATGGGCAGAAGCTTCAGGTAAGAAAATCCAGAAGAGAATTGCCAGCAAAATAAGAATTGCAGCTAATGTTAACAAAGGATGTCTGAGATGCCTGGTTCGACAAATTCAGAACTGAGGACCGTATGTAAGGAGCTGCAAACAAAGAAAAGATCGTCTAAATGTCACAGAAATCAAGAGGCAGCTCTGTAATCACTGAAGGTAAAAAACACAGCAGAGTAGAAGGCACGAGACAAAATTGAGCACAACTGCTCTTGTTCTTAGGTTTGTACTTTTTCTTGTAGCTTAATAGGTTCTGCATTAGGATACTCCTATGGCCACCCCTTAGAAGTGAGAATGCCTTTTGGCCACCCGCAGATCCTACCACAGTACTCAGCTGTCTGAGATGGTTGCAAAGGTGTTCCAAACCCACTTTTCTAAGGACCTCATGAAGAAATCCAAGCAATGGCAGAAGTGAGAGATGGTTTTTCAGACTCAGAACAAGTGTGATGCTGGTGTAGTGATGCTGCATTCAACATAGTGAGGAGATGCTCAGGAACATCACCACCACCTGTTGCATGTCTTCTACTTCTGTGCAGTCACCCTGCCAGAGTGGTTTGCAGGTCTCCTCAGCCCTGTACCTTCATGCCAGCCACCACTTTTTCTATGAGAATTTACTCTGGGGACAGAAAATCTCAGGAAGGAGTAAGAGGGTCAAAAGAATTGACCTCTACAGCTTGTGCAGAGGTTGTGTGCCTCCTGATGATTGGAACTGAAAATAAATGCAAAGTCTGTGAAGGGAGGCTGTCTGCTCCTGCTTTGTGATTTTTTTGTTTGTTTGTTTGTTTGTTGTTTTGTTTTGGTTTAAATCTCATTTATATAGGTGGAGACAGTCCATGAATTGACTTATTCCTTTCTGCCTGTGGCTTAGTGGTTTAGGTAGTTGACGCATATATTTTAAGATCGTTTTCCTTTACAGGAAATGGGAAGCTGTGGAAAGTAAAATATAATTTTAGTAAAAATAATACTGCCTAACAAAACTCAAATGATTTAGCGTGTGTGTAAAATAGCAGATATACTAGAGAGACTCTCTTGGAAATGGTATTTGGTGAATAAACTTTTTTTCCACACTGCATTATTTAAAGTTAGGTGGATCCATCCAGAGAGGCTGACATCCAGAGTAGGCGGTTTGTTGCTCATCACTTATTTCTCAGTCGTTGCTCCAAGCATACACAAAACACAAACAAATCCTGCACCAATGTCCCCAGCATCCCTTCCACATCCAGCAGAGCCAACTGTGAGCTATCTCTGCAGGGTTTTACTCTATATATTGAATTGGCGTGGGCAGCATGAAGCCTAAGGAAAGCAGGCGGCTCCTTATCCTCAGGGACAAGTCACAGGTGGCCAAAAAGCAAATCTGAATGTATTAGGTATTCCTTATTCACTGCTGAGAATTTTTTTCTTTTCATATGATAGGAAAATATTTCTTTCAGCAGTGTATTCAGGCAGAAGGTAGAGAAGGCAATCTGTAGATTTTCTAATTACCCAGCAAGCAGGCTGTCTGCTTCAGTGAGGGTGGTTGGCCGTGTGTAGGTGTCCCATCAGCTTGCTTCTGTTGTCCTGTTCTGTGGTTTCCCCACACCTGCGCAGAGCCCAGCAAAAACAGGGAAGCGGTCTGCAAGCTGATCATTCATTTATGCTGGAATTAATACAGAAAACTCTCTTGTATGGTTAATTCCCACCTGAGCAGTGAATTTGCATTCAGACTGCAGGAATGCACCCAGAGTTCACAGCACCTGTGACTGAATTTCGGACACACAGAGCAATTAGAAAAAAGTGCATTAAGTGAAGTATGCTTTAGTTTGTGTGCTGCAAAACCTTCCCTTGACAGATGGGATTACTTTCATGTGCTGTAGTAGGATGACATTGCTCTGGTGCACACTGTGCACCGTAGTACTGTCAGAGTGACTTTAAGGCACAGACGGGGACAGGCGAGCAGCCGGCACTGTGCAGGGCTGTGACTGTCCCTGGGAGCCCCGAGGCTCTGCCTTGCTTGCCAGGGAAATGAGAGGAAAAGCACTGAATTGCATGATGCCAAGGCAGAAAAGGAATAATAAAGAAGCTGTGAATCCACTGACAAGCCAGGTAACTACACTGAGCATATCTCTGCGATGCAGCTGTCCTAATTTGGGGAAAATATTTACATTCAATCTACATGAAATATATAAAGCACACTGTTGTTTCTTTAGTAGAAAGAGGATGATAATTTTAATAGTGTAGGTGTGAGAGATAAGTTCTTTTTTTATTAACAATTTTTCTACACAAAATCTTATAATAATACACTGGTGGAAAAATAGAGCATTCCTACTGCAGGTTGTCCCTCATTCTGGCCAAAGCCTCAGACAAATACAGCTGCCTAAGAGAGCACTTGGCTTACGATTTTGTTTCTCCTGGACATCAACTTAATGTTTTGAAAGAGGAAAAAAAACATTTGCCTGCTGTTGTCTCATGGATGCCTCATGCCTATTCATTTCATTTTGTTGTTTGTCGTATTCCAAAGTAAATGCGTTCTTCCTGACAGCACTTGATTTTTTTTCACGCACTGAAAGAAAAGATGACTGATGGCTGGTGCCTTCTCTTTCCTTGAAAAGGAGCCCAAACCTGCAAAGCTTTATGCCTGTGAGTAATACTCAGAAACAAATTTGACAAGCACAGGAATTATGGCTTGAGTAATGATTGTGAAGTCATTGTGCCCTTATGAGAACAGTCCAGGATCCGAGCAGGAAATGGCAAAAATGAAAGCTGAAAGAAGAAAACACTAAGAAAGGAAAACCTACCTTCAAGTCTGAAAGTATACCTACTGCATAAAATTTGAAGGTAAATGGATTGCAGGCATAAATGTTATGCCTGCAATCAAATGCTGAAGAGATAATTCCATTTAGCCACTTTAGTGTTTGTTTCGTGGGTATCACCAAGTGATTGATGGTTGCATTATTTCAGTTGTATCTGGGCCTAAGCACTGTCTGTGAAAATTATATTTAGTGATAAAAATGCTGAAAGCAAAGGATATGTAGAGATAAGGATGGTGTGTAGCCATGCCACTGTTATTTCAGAGTTACAAGTGAAAAATGCGGCATCAGTGCCAGTTTGCTGCTTGCAGCAGACATGGATCATTACCATCATCACTGAGAGGAGGACACTATAAACAGAAGTACCTGAACATTGACCGAAGCTTCAAAGTGACTCATCAGGTTGTTGGAACTAGGTGATCTTTAAGATCCTTTCCAACCCAAGCCATTCTATGATTCTACTATACCTACTGTCAGAAGCTTCACATAAAACCTGCTGCTTCCAGTGAGATACAGTAAAATCTCACACCAAGATCACTAATGGAAGGACAGGATCCAAAACCTGTAGTCAAGACTACTAAAAGCCATGTGAATGTTGTAGGAGTGATCTCTGGAGTCCTGATCTCTGCACTGTACGTGCAGAGCATGCTGCTTGGTGCCAGTGGGCATGCAGCCCTGCTCTGAACAGGGCTAGCTCTACTCTTGTTAAATGAGTGCCAGGTAAACTTCTACTCACCTGCTGAGCTGCCTGTATTTTCATGAGGGTGCTAGTGGGGTATCAGTTTGAATAACGAAACTTTTCATTTTACTCATGAGCGAAATACAATTTTTTTTAAAACAGAATCCACAAGGGTAGATGTCAGCTTTCCAGTTGCCTTTATTTAGCATTTATTTAGCATTACCAAGCTGTTCAGATTCACTTTTCATCTATTTGCAATGTCTCTTTAGTTATTCAATACCAGGTCTTTGTTAAAAGCAAAGTGAGAAAACAAAATAATTAGATTTACCCTTTACTAATCCTTCTGAATGGAAGTGATAGAGAGTCCCACACGCTTTTTAAATTTTCATTAAAAATATGAGTACAGAAATGTCAATAGCCTTTTATCTTGGCTTCTCTGCTTCGGCTGAGAGATATGTGCGGAGAACCTGGAAGATGCGGGAGGGTTGGACCAGATTGGTCCTTTCCCTCCTTTCCCTCCTCCCCTTCCCAGGACCTCTTCTCCCACTTCAACCTGTTGGTTCTGAGCTATCAGGCTCAGGTACCACATAGGTGAAAATGGGCTCTTTCTAGAATAAGACTTGTTGCCCCCAGATCCTCTGTTACCACCATGAAACATGATAATAGGCTTCTTGCCTTGGGTTCAGCAGCAGAAAACTGGAACAGGAGGTATGTCCAAGTTTGGGTCTCTGGAATAGAGAATTGGGAATGCTTTTTTTTAGCTAGAAAAGGTTTTAATGGAAATTTTATTCAGTGTAAAGCAATCTCCCAGAAGAAAAACAGCTTTGACACACTAACCACCTGTGTCTTTTTTCCATCACAAAATGTATTATTTTGATATGCACACCAATTTTCATACCTGTAATTGGTATTTCTTATTCTTACTATTCAAGGGACCTATTTGTTGATTTGTTTGTGCAATTCAGTCGCAACAGTGTAAAACTAAGCTTATGGTGCAAGGGTGCAGAGTTTTTCCTTGCCTGTGTTCAGTTCTGCTTCCTGGTATGGAAGTCTCTGTACCCAATATGTATGTATGAAAAGTGCCGCCATGGAACATTCAATTTGTTGAAAAGCATAGCCATTGATTTGTGACTCTTTTCTTCTGCTGTAGTCTCATCCATTGTATTAATGCAAATCAAATCACTTTCTTAGTGAAACAATAGCTTTTGCACACGTGTATGGCATTGTTATTACAGCTGCATTTCACAGAAAGTATGGATTTACTTTAGAAATTCATCTTCCACGCTTTTTTTTCTTGAGTAATGAAGAGTTTAACCCCAAACAAATATTTTTTCAAACTAATTTTTGTTAGCCCTGAATAGTCCTGATTGCTTAAGTGTTAGATAATGAGAAATTTTTGTTCACAGGAGTGCTTCTGCCAGTGCTGGTGACATTTGGTACAGGTCATTGGGAAACTTGGAGGGAAGCTGTTGGTGAATTCAATATGTGCACAGATGTACTAGCGAATTAATTAAAATAGACTTGTTCCTATAGTTTGGTATAAATTCCAAATTTATGAAGCTTTGCTTTCAAAAAACCTCCTTCTCGCTGTTTAACGACTGCCAGCCCCTGAATCCCTCTTCTTTAGGCTGGCTCCAAAGTTTCCATGACACCCGATTACAGTACCTGGAGAAGAATGCCTTGCAGATTCAATTAAAGCGTGAGGGAAGAAAGGTGAATAAGATGGGAACTTGCAGCCGCCGAGAGAAAAGCTTCCGTGTTTAAAGAGAATCCAGAATAATATACTTAGCAAAGGAGGATTTTTACCATAAATACAAAATAAATAAATGAAAATTAAAAAAATGAAATGGAATAGCAATTGACTGGGAAGGAAGTCATTGCGTATTCTCTTCTGTGTGTCATTCTTATAGAGTGTATCTTTTTCAGAAGCCAGTTAGAGCTGAAATGATAATTTGCATGTCAAGCAAACTGTCTTAATTTCCTCATTCTTGCTTCACTTCTAAGATGTCTCTGGCGGGTATGTGTTCTAACAAACATGTTTGTCAATGAAGAAATCACAGCAAATGCTCGAGTTAATGACAGTATTAGCTGTTAGTTTGGTACTCTTCTCTGACTCCATTGGCAGATTTGTCTACAATGATAGCCAGGAACAGGCAAACTAAAGAGAATGCTTAACAGAGGGACATAACAAGCAGGCTCACAGGATGCATAGAACACTGCGAAGTTTGATATTCCTACTCACTGCCAAATAAATTCTGAATTTGAAGCAATTTAATATTAGCAGTTCTGATCTGTGCTCTGTACCTGCATGTACTGCTGGTCAGAAATGCATACAAAACCCAGTCATATAGCTCTTATTTAAATCAACTTGTAGCATTAGCCATTATTCTGTGAAAACTAAGTGCATTGCATTTATAATAAATCCATTGAGTTTTTCTAGCCCATTAGAAATAAAAATGAGAAAAAAAGTTTCTCCCTTCTCCCTTCTTCCCCCTCCCCAGAGGGTAAAGGGTTTTTGAAGTGGGGGACAAATCTACATTGCAGGAGCTTCAAGTGGTAATGTCAATGACTTTACTGCTTCTGCTCAGAAGTCCTGTCATCGCAAATGTAAAAAAAAGTGAAAACAGACTGATCTACAATCAGCAACACCACAGTGGTAAGTAAATACATTTGCCAAGAACAGTTTTAATTACAGTTACACTGGAATTGTTTAAATGAAGAAAATCTGAAGTGATGAATCATAGAATCATAGAATCACCAAGGTTGAGAAAGAGAAAAAAGCAAGTTCAAAAAGAGAAGGAAAGATTTATAAGGGAAAGAAGGGCAGCAGTTTCAGAAAGCGATCGTAAACCAGGTAATACCTTCTCATTTCAGGGTTCAGTGGAGTTAATAATCTCATACGTTCTGCTCATTTCTGGATCTTCATGGTCAAGTAGCAAATATCTAAACAAGGCTCTTTGATGTGAAACAACATTAAAATGCATTCTATGCACCAGTATTAATACTACGTCTCACCTATGGCTCCAAAGTCTCAGTCACATTTTTGTGCACGTGTCTACAGTGTCCTGGCTGATTTACCATGCTTTTTAGGCACAAAGCTCCTATCTGTATCAGAAAATGCCTCTTACGGATGGACTTATATTTTAATTAAAACAGGTGAATGAGATCTTCTTGAATTTTGAGAATTTATCTTGACAATATCAATCTTCTGCATTTGCATTGCTCAGATTTGAGAAAGTGGCTAGGGTGAGAGGTAGACCATAGCTCTGACTATGTGTACTTCCAAGCTAAAACTTTGCATGTTTATGGAAACATAGTTTTTATGTAGCATGATGCTTATATCAACAAAGGCAGAACTTTGCAGATGATATAGGTGAGTTGTACAACTCTGTTCCCTGCCCAGTAAGACTCTGCCAAAGATCACCAAAGTAAGCGAAGCCCACTTCATCTAAGTATGGTCCAAATGCATATCTGGCTCTCTATGTGCAAAATGAATTTTCTTGAGCCTGTGAAAGTGTGAAAGTCTTGAGAAGCCATTCTAAAACTTGCTTAGTTTGTGCAACTCTGCATTTGCTGTATAAAACTCAGTGGTATTTTGAGTCCTACTTGGATATATATCTAGCTCATCACGAACAGCATCCCTCAGATACCAGCTTGACTCTGAGTTTGAGGTAGGTCCAGAGACAGGCACTGTGAGTTAGTTCACTTACACTCATTTCAAAAGTTAAAAGTGCATTGAAACACACTTATTTCAGCCAAAGAGTTTGGGCTTTTTTCAGTTTCAGAAATGCGACACATGATTTAAGTCAAATGCTCCTGCTCCCATGTCTGGACAGTTTCTCCATTTTTCATCCAGTTGCATCAGCTTTATCTGCTTAGATCCTCAGCATTCCCAGGGAGGGAAAATCACTGCAAGAGTTGCTTCAGCAGCTCAGTTTTATCTCCTTTCTGAGCTTCACCAGAAGGTCCCTTTTTCGTGGCTTACTTCATAGGGCATGCTTTACCATGAAGATGCTTACAGTAGTGGTGTGTTACAAGGAAATCCCCTTCCAGTGAAGCGAAGACAAGGGGGTTCAATTGTTGTGTCATGTTTCGTGCAGCATAAAGGCCTGATAGAAATCACTGAAGCTTACACAGGTTCTTAGCCTTGGTATGCATTTACTAGAATGCACCAAATGCTTGATGAATAACTATTAGTGTTGAAAAGACCAATGTACTTTGAGTGTTTTGAGATAGTTTCAAAAGATTTATTGGGGGAAAAAAAAAAAAAAAGCAAAAGGCTGTCCTCTAAATATAGGTAGGCAATACACATAGCTTTGAATAATTCCTGTAGTGGTTAGTTTAACTCCTGCTTCCATGAAAACTCAGGCAAAACTAAGCATCCCATCCTTCTCCTCATGATTCTACTAAAAACTGAAAGGCACTGGAAGAATTAATTATAGATGAAAAAGATATATCTATGACAGTATTGGATGCTGAGCAAACATGCCACATATTTTATTTATTTAAAATAGCAAGATCCCATGTCCCTGAGGGTGATAATAAATATTTCACCACACAGACTTTGGGTGAAATTGAAATGCTCTAATTGAAAGTCACTGAGGACATATCTATTGAAAATTCACCTTCCTAGAGAGTAGCAATGGGTTTCTGTAGTGTGGGAACTCAATTCTGAAATTTTCTATTCCCAAAAGATCCTTATAAAGAAAAACCTGTCCTGCAGTCAATCACTACTTTTTCTTCCTTCAAAATCTTAATTTTGTACACATCTGTATTGGTGTGGATGTACATTAGCAATTAAAGTTACTAGCAGCTGTGTGCTTTATAGAGTGTTGTAAAGATTTTTTTTCCTGAAGGCCCTTTGCTCTGCAGCTTGCTTCAGCCGAACTGAATGAATCTCTCATTGTTGCACTGGGCTCAGCCATTGAGAATGAAGGCTCTTCCTCTGCCTTTACCGATGCTCGTGCATGGAGCATTGTTGCTTCATTTCCATCTTCCACAGATGGATTGCTAGGAAATGTGTGAAACTGCCTTGGGCACCAAGAAAACAGGGGCATCAAGCCAGGACATTACAAGAGTATTTCCAACAGATGCAGCTGCAACATGCTTTGCTCCACACTGATTCTCCTGCCTGACCAGCTCCGCTCTCCTTCATCAAAGAAACAGGAAGCATTTCAAGTACGAGCAAATTGGAAATAATAGTAAAAATGCAAAATGTAATCTCCTTTAAAGCATATTCAGATTCTTTGCTTGGTGTTGAGGACCTGTGTTTTCCCACTTTTGAGACCAGCAGTTCCATCAGATCCTTCCAAGTTAATGCAGAAGTGGCGAGAAGGCCAAGAGAAGTACAAATATCAAAATCAAACAGAGACTGGAAATGGATTTTTTAAAATCCACATTATCTCTTCCTGTTTTTCACTTTTTATTTCTCATCATCTGACTAGAGTGATGCTTGTTGATACACTCTGAGAGGAGAAATTGAGAACAGAGCGGATGAGCCAGTGTAGCATCATGCTGCAAGGAACAGAAAGGAATTACCCATGCAATCTCAGTGCTCAGCAGACCTGAGGCACCTTGCAAACAGAAGAAACCATCCAAATTTGGCTCTAAATTAGAGGTGTGGGAGGCTGCAATCCCTACTAATAGCAGGCTCTTAGAGTTGTACCTGTCCCTGGAGGAAACAAAGCTGTCTGGGGAATAAAAGAAATCTCACAAAACTGGAGCTAACTGACAAAATTACAAACACTCTTAAGGTTTTTAAGGAATTCTTAAAAAAAAAAAAAAAGAAAAAATAAGAAGTATCTACTATCCAATGCCAAGATAATTACATAAACGCAATGTACTGCAGTGCAAATCATACCATAACAAGTTCAGGACATCATTTGTCTGTTTTACAATATCATCATCACTGTATTCTCCACATATTACAATTCATGTCACCATTCTGTATCTGGAATGAAAAAAGCCAAGGATAATAATATGGAAACAGATGGTATTTCCTCCACCTAGACGAATATTTACATTTCTAGCAAGTTTATCTTGAAGAAATACAGGAGAAATAGAAGGGGTATAGGGAACTGACAAAATGAGAGGAGAACAGGGAAAAGTGCTCTGATAAGAAAGCTTGGCAAGGGGAAGAAAAAAATAAGGAAAATAAACTGGTAAATCCTGTTTTGTATTACAAGGAAAAGAGAGGGAGCCAATGGAACTGAAAATCAGTAATCACAAACCTAATTAAATCACCACGCTTTGTCTTTACACAATACATAATTAATCTATGTCACAGATGTTCTAGAGTCAAGAGAGATTAGATGATTATATACGTAACATGAACATCTGCAGCTATGCGATATAGGATGGAAGACCTCACACCATATGGCACCAACCAGGTACTTACTGCTGGAGTTTGGATCAAACCTCTGTTATTAACAGGTTATTTTATATCTCCTCTGCAATGAGCCTGCAGTATCTTCTAAAGAGATGGCAGACAGCCACCACACCGAGTTCAAGTGCTAAACTATTTGGCCTTTGCTGACTTACACTGCTTATTACACTCTGATTTAAAGAGAAACATATACATACATCAACTTCACATAATAAAGTGTTTTCCTGAAAAAAAAGTAAATATAACTTACTTCTTCATGTGGTTCATTGCAAAGATTTAAAATGCTTTGATTAAAAATATACGTTAATTCTGCATATATTATGCAGATCTAATCATATGGATGCACATCTCTTCCTGCGGAAGGCTGCCCGTCTTTAAGCAGCTTGTGCCTTTGAAAGCTTCTAACTCTGGATGTGACAAAATCATTAGTTAGTATTTTAAAAGAATTACAATGAACACTAAAGAGAGACCCCCACTTCCCACATACAAACTTTCTAGTGATAAAGAGTCTTTTCAGACTGTATAATCCTATTTACTGTTCTTAATTGGAGAACTGTGTTTGTCAAAAAGTACAGAAGTCTTCAGTGATTTGAAAGTGAGACTGGCTCATCAGCTCCCAAGGGAAGAAAAGGACTATTTATTTTAACCGTTGAGTCTAAATGCAAACTGCACAATAAATCTGTCTATCCAAATACTGACCTATTTCATGCAATGTCGGGATGAGGTTGGCCTTGCTGTATGAGGCTATTGTTGCCGACAAAAAAAGCAAGCCCTGTTTGGGCAGCCGCTCGCATCTCCCAAGATGGGGATGTATGCTCACCCACCCACCCTCAGCCTGAAAAAGTCTGGAAAGGAACCTCAGTTACCCAGCTCCATCTAGTGTCTGGGAAGGAAATCACTCCTCGCAACCTGTCCTCAACCTTGAGATGAGATGCCACTGGTTTTCTGCCCTGTTCTGCCTGGCAGCTATGGGAAAACTCATCCTTGCATCATTTCTCTCTTGGAGAAGCTCACCTTGGGCAGTGGTGTTCTGGTCTGTGGGCCAGTATTTCCAAGTTGACCAGGTCACTCATATGAGGTGGTTATGGACCTGGGCATGCTCTGCTTGTTGAGACATCTGTGCCTCCAATGGAAAATATCACTAACAGAAAGGCACCGTGCCACGTCCAAAGGTGTTGTAAGCAGGAGATGGTTTGGGAACTCCTCAGAAATGCACCAAGGTATGATCTCTAAGAGGAAAGTTCCTGTTGGGCTTCTAGAAAAAAATGTCCAAGGCCGTTTTCTCTATTTTCCGAAAGTGAGGCTGACCTATAGATAGAAGAACCCAGAGAAAATGCAAGAGAAAATTATTCTCCAGGCCTCAAGGTATCCTTTCTGAAGTGCAGGTAGTTCCCCTCTGCAGTTTCCTTGGCTTACAGGTGATGTCTCTGTGACAGCCAGTAACAGAATTCCTGAAAAATATGCAAGAGCTCGGCTGCCAGTCACATTTTTGCAGTTTGACATTTTTCAACTGTGTATCTTCACGTAGAAACAATTTAGGAAAAAGAAATCCATGCCACAACCCTGTCTGAGCATTTTGAATAGAGTTGAAATAGAGCTGCTTAAATAAACAACACAGCATTTTTCAAGAGTGAACCAACAATAAGAAGATTCCAAGAAATACTTCTAAAATTTCATTAAAAATTTCTGCTTGGAGCCAGCCAGTTTTCTTTCTGTCCAGCTAAGAATTTTCATCCTATATTTCTCCTTTTAATATCTCTAAATGTCTCAGTGCACTCCTGCCAAATTTCCTGGGAGACTGGGGACCTGGTTCAGCAGCATTGCTGTCCCTGCTCTGACTCTGCAGTTGGGCATTGATATCTCCACAATGAGCTGATTTTCTTCTGCATCTTCTTCAGCTGCCATCAGCTAACCTTGCCTTCTGACAGCTCTTTCCTTGACTCCTAAGAGCAGTTGTAACCCCAAAGCAGCAGTTGTGGAGGAGACCTTTGCTTCAGGGCATTCAATTTGCATCATAGCTGGAGAGATAGTTATTGTGGGAAAAATGGGCTGTATGCAAATCCCTGAAATGCAAGAAGCCAAAACGGCCCTGAGAACCAATTACAGACAAGGGAGTTGAGCAACTCCCAAATGTAATATTTTAGGGGTATGTTGCCAGTGAACTATTTTAGGGTGGTACCACTCCAGGTCACCAAGTCTCCATCCACCTTCAAGGGTCTCACCCCTCACACTGGGGACACCCAAAGAAGCCCACATGAAGGAACCTCTCCACTCCAATTCCCAGTGACTGAAAGGTCCCAAATGCCCCATCCTCAACTCCATGCCATAATGCAGGCCTACAAATGCAGTCTTTCTGTCAGAGCAATGATATGCAGCACCTTCTACTTCAGCCCACATATTCTCCCATTGCCTCCCTCTCTAAAAGTCTCCTTTAATTAGCTCACAACTAATCCTGTCTATGTCTACAGAAAACTAAGGTGGGATAAGCTGCTTAGATTCACTTAATGTCCCATACCTTGTCCTCACAGTTTCCTCCAAAACTATCTCAGCTGAAAGCTAATTCCCCTGAAGATGATCCATAAAACAAAGTTCTTATGTAGTTCATCTTCGCACATTTCCAGAGCTACAGTATGCCTCTTAAATGTGAAAATCAAAAGGAAACATTCTTTAAAACCATAATTTTGTGCTCCTTTTCTTATCCTCTCTGGGATTAAGCTAGCAGACAATATTTAGTCTGCTGAGACAGTAGCATGGGACATTTCAACAAGGAATTTTTTGCCAGAGAGTATGGAAGGAATTTGCAGATTTTGGCAGCTATTGCATTTAGCTATGGACCAACTTACCATGAACTTATCAATGCACAGTTGAGGGGCAGTCAGCATTGCTAAGCTTTTCTAACTACTGTCTCTGGAGAGATGAACATCAGTCTATTCCTTTATCTAGAAAGCTACTGTAGGTATCATGAGACTTATTGACTCATGATCATTAGTAAAGTCACAAACCCACAGTCACATTTATCTCTAGTAAAACATTTTGCCATCCATGCTATCAAAATATTGCAGAAGTCAAAAGAAATATGCACATTTTTATCAGAATCTAAAATGCTTAGTAGTAATTACAGCTATGTGAAAACCAGATTGAAAAAAGGCACACAGTTCTTAAGATGCTTGAAGTCAACTTGCTTACAGCAAAGATGACACAGGATTGCTTTAACAAAGAGTATTATCATTTTTTTTTATTCTGAGTTTTCTTGAGGATAAGGTTCTTCAAATTTGAAAATGATTATGAAAAACAAAACTATTGGTTGGAGTAATGAGGGAATTGGTTGGAGCCTTTGACCAAAGCACACTCAGAACGATTTTGTCTTTACTGGTCCGATACTACAATTTTTTCATTTCTAACCTTCCTGGTTTCGAGTAGCAATGAAAGGGGCATTCTGAAAGGGAAGAGAAGTGGCTTTTATGGTCTTCTATTCAGAACAAATGAGGAAGTGTCAGAAATCTAGATAAAATTAAAGTCAGAATGTAGGAGATTTCCAGTCAGATTTCTCAAGTATGAATTTTCAGATCAGTGTGGCTACCCTTAAAATGAATATTTCAGTTTGTTTAAATTCTCTAACCTGTGCTATTAAAATTGAATGGAGCTTTTGGACACGGTTTGGATTGGGCTCTAGATCAGAGAATAGCTGTTGGAAAAACAACTTACCTATTCTAATCACCATGAAGGGCACATTTATTGCTATTTTAATAGCATTTCCCTGCTATTGCACAAAAGAATGTTGAGATAATGCATTATTCTAAATGATTAAACAGAACACAGTGCTAATGAGAAAAGTGAAATATTGCTGTGGCTGTGCATGTGCTAGCAATCTAGATGCTTCTAGAAATCCCTGGGGTCTCAGTCATATTACTAGTATCCTTCATGTAAATCCATCAAAATCAGGAATATGGCACCGTTTCCTGGGTAGCATCTTAAAGCAGACAGGAGGAGAATCCTCAGCTCTTATTCTCTCCTTGTCAAGAAAACTCACATCTGGAGATCAGAAAGTGCATCTCCAAGGATGGGAAATAGCATTCCAATAACATCTGGAGGTTAAAGAGAGGAGCAGTTGAATGAATGAGTGAAGTAGTGGCAAACATTGGATGATGTTTTACTTCTGACAGCCAAAAGCTTGAGCTGTAGGTCTGATGCCTGACGTTCCCTGGGTGAGTAACAAAAACAGATGATGGGAAGATTTCTGCTGTGTCTGGGAGAAGGATTCACATCCAATGCCAGAAGACAGGAAGAGACCTCACCAAATTTCTGAGGGCTCAACCTCTGACTCTGTAGCACTGCATCTCTTTTCCCCAGATGCAGTTCTCCTGGCTAGTCTAGGAAATTACTGAAGCAGAATGTGGTTGAGAAGCCATGAGAGAGTGCTGTGCTCTCATCATGCAGCAGCAAATGGATGGAGCATTGGGTACTGCTACTCCTAAGCTGTGTCGGAATGAAGCACTTCAGTGAAAACTGTAGGTAGAGTCTGACCTTCCACATTGCCAGTAAGTCTGGGAGTCCATGGGTAAGAAAAGTTACTCAGTATTACTCAGTAGAGTACAGACTTTCTAACAAAAGGGTGAATACAATTTGAAAGGCTAAACTGCACAGGCATTGACAGGAGGTCTGTCTGTTAAAAAAAATATTTGGTCAACTGCTCACAACAGAGTTCCCTTTCCCTTAGTCTCCCACTTTCTCCATTGGGATGTTTCAGAACTTCACCAGAATTTCAGTCCTTCAGCCTTGCTGCAAGTGGCAAAGGTGAAGGGTGAAAGGTGAAAACAAGCACTCTGGCATATGTTTGTGTACCTGAGGATCAGCAGGTTTTGCACATTGCAGTATTGTAGCACATTCATTTTGTCCTCATTATTCCTGCAATGAAATGCTGACCCCGCTAAATGCTCAAGGTTCAGGATGTGACTTTGGGACGCTACAAGGAAATTGGAGGTGCCTCCTCAGTGACTATTGTGTTGATTATAATATCTGCCTTCAGAATTTTGCATAGAACGTGTGAGAGAACTACAGAAGAGGAAGTCAATAGATTTGGATCAATTTGTATGCAAAAAGCCAGGTGATACATGGCTACTGCACTTACAAAGATTTGTACAAGACAAGGGAATCGTGGTGCAAAACTGGGCTTGTTCTTCTACATATATTTTCAGACCAGTACTGGGGAAATGGAGCTAGACGAGTGAAATTAATGTTACATTTGGTTTTAAATGTGGAAGAAGAAAAAAAAGAAAAAAAGTGAGGAACTAATTATATGTTGCTGGCTGGATCTGTGCTTTACAAATTTGCGTTTATGAATTTTTTTCTCGCGATTAGCAATTTCTATTTGAAAGGGTGAGGAAGTTCTTGGAAGAGTGAGTTACTGTTCACCACTGCTGCCAAGTTTCATGTTTTAATTTCAAGTTTCATGATTTTTGATGCATTCCTTAGAACTTACACTCTTGGAATAAAGACTCTGTAACACTTCCAGCTTTTTTAAAATGTAAAACATGAAGCAATTTCACCTAGAAGTTCTAAAAGGCAAATAAAAAAATTGCAAAATGTGTTACTTGAAGCATACTTCATGATTTTAGGACAGTCTGATGTGACCTGGAAGGCGTGATTCCTGAGGTTTTAAGGAAATTCTGTGCTTTATTCATGTGAAAAATGGTATGTCACTTATACAGGTACTTTTTCAAAGGCAGCTGCAATAGCTAACCAAAGAGAAACATTTGCAATGATGGGTACAACAGAGCTGTTGTTTATTTTTCATTTTCATACAGCCCGTTTCAGTTAGCTCTCAATTTTCCTTCTCTTCAGTATGATAAGCTGTATGAAGGAGGAGACCTGGGATGGTGAGAGAACTGCAGTTCAACAAATATGGCTCTTTGCTCTGTCTGTGGACAGGTGATTTTGGACAGATAAGTGTTGCAGACAAATTATTAAGAAACTTTTGGAATTCTGGCAGTTTTCATTCTGTCAGCATTACTCAGCCAGTTCCCCATTGTCTTCCTCAAGTTCTGCATTCTTACAAACGTGTCCTGTTCCAAGCTCATCCAGTTGATGCATAGACAAGAATTATGGTTTTGTTTTACTTGAATTTGAGATTTCTTTTCTTCTTCTGCAACAGCTTCAGTTTGCCTATGCCAACCAAGTCTCTTGGCCAGTGATTACTATATTGTATCAGCCACTATAGTGAAACAGAAAAAAATCATGCAGATTAAGAAGTTTATTGATGCAGAAATATTCCATTCAGTTCTGCAAAGGCTAAATTAATGTAATAGAAAAAGCATTTTCAAGTCATTCTCTATTTATTGCAGTTCCTTTTCCCATTTCATTAAAGGTGAAAGTGCATTTAGAGTGCATCACATAAGCATGGCAAAGGAGACATCTGCAAAAAGTAAGATGAAAGGAAAGAATTAAAGGGAAGAAAGAAGAAGGGTTAGAATGTTCTTTTATCTGGGCTGTCTGTGTGCTGTGTTTTAAGTCAAATGACTGTTAGGGTTGCAAATATCTCCACTGCATGTCAGGCTGAGGTCAGTCCTTGGTTTCTCACTGTTGTTTTTCTTTAGGTCGCTGTTGATTCATCATGCAAACAAGCTCAGATTTTCTTTTCTTCTATTCCTAAAGGTCAGATGTAGATATGGTATGCTTTGCTTCCCCATGTTCTCAGTATAAAATGAGGCTATTCTACTCCCTCCCCTTTCATATCCATTTCAGCAAGCTTCTCCTCTAACTTTCTGACATTTTTTTCCATAGCAATAGCGGTGTGCTAGCCCTCAAGCTGGATGCTGTGCAAACATTTGATATAACGTGATCCCAAGAGCTTGCAGTGTTCGTAAAGCAGGATTATGATACAAGAAACGCAGTTGGCAAGCACTTACAAGAAAGCAAAATCCAAGTTCTTCTTCATTGAGGGGTTACTGAAGCAAAAAATACCTTTTGTGGATATATGTGGGCCCTGCCACAAACCTCTCTTCTTGCTGCTTCTCTTCTGAAGATTCAGAAGAGAGGTCACTTACTGTTGAAAGGGTTTTATTTTGCCACACTTTCAGACATGTCCAGAAGGGTATTGACTTTGAGGGTTTTTTGAAAATATAGCCATGATCTTTGAAATTTGGGACGTGAAAGAAAGACTATATTGATGTGATAAGAAAATGTGGTAAAATTGTGTAAAAACTGAGGTCAGGACACGTAAAGTTCACGATCACACAAAGAGAAAGATTGCTCCCCTTACACTAGGCACATGGGTTTCTGCAGCGTCTGCAGGATCACCAAACCTGGGCCCTTATTTGGAACAGAACTGAACTCAAAGCTAATTAAAGACATATGTCAAGAAGGCTAGAAATATTACAGTAAAATATTCAAGCGTGTTGTCTTCTCACCTCTGTTAAATTACAAGGCTTTACGTTTTCAGTTCTTTACGGTATCTTTTCAGTTCCCCTCTTTGTTGTGTGGATGACCCACACAGAGCAACAGGGGAAAACATGCCAGATAGCAGATATACAAATGACACTATCTGATGCACAGATCTGAAAAATAATATTTTTATACCATTTCTCAGAACAACCTAAGCTCCATGCAGCCGAGTGGGGCTTCTGAGAAGTCACAGGAGTCCTGTGAGGGCAGCCAAAGCAGAGCTATCCTGCTGTCCTCTCACCAGGAATGAGGCTAATGCAGATTCCCAAGGCATTGTCCTGGTTTCTGAGCTTCTGCAGCAGCCCTGCAAAGACAGATGAAGGAAAGAGAGTGAATACAATATGATACTACCAATGGAGAGTTTATAAAGATAGTTCAAAAACATACCACAGAATAGAGAAATTAAAAAGAATTAAATCTTTACAATGACTCCTCAGACTCCATGTTCTGTGACTTTGGGCTGCCGCTTTTTTCATCTGCAGCAAAGTTTTCAGTGTTACACCTTGCCTTGTTCAGTGTGTAAATACCATGGCAACCACAAGTAGGGATTTTAACAGAACTGGTTAGGAACTGAACATTTTTCCCTTTTCAGCCTTATTGTGTGTATGTGCTGGGGTATGCGCTATACTTTTTTGATAGGGAGGAGGAGATCACAGCGCCTACATGCAAGAGATTGCCTTTCTTGTTTATACTGATATTCTTGCCCACAATTTACTTTATGATGAGCTGCAATATTTACAGCTGAAGTTAAAGGTCACTGCACAAAAAAATAAAACAAAAGACCAGCCCAACTCTGAGGATCACACAGTTTAAACACACAAGACAACCACAGTATGGGAGGATGAATGTGCCGTCATTACTCAAATCACATAAGCATGCTTCCAGAGAATACATTTCCAAAACACTGAATTTCAGAACGTGGTATTTCTTGCTTCAGAATTTCACAGAATCAAAGAATCAGCAAATTGTTTGAGTTAGGAGAGACCCTTAACAACCATCTCCTGTAATGTGCAGGGACACCTACAGCTAGACCAAGTTTCTCAGAACCCCATCCAATTTGACCTTGAATGTCTACAAGGACAATCTCTGCTATCTCTTTGGGCAGAGAGTTCCACTGAGTAATCATCTTTATTGTAAAAGATGATGATTTTCCTCCTATATGGATTTATTTGACCCTTTTTTTTTTCAAAGTGACTAGAAATGTAGGGCGTCTCTCCACTGGAGTACTCACATAGAGATATCTTAAGAAAACCTGGTAGCTGTGGTTAGAAATGTGTGAATATTCCTCCACGTAAGCATCTGGAATTGCTTGGCCTGTCTCACCAGCTTTTCTGATATCTCCAGCACTGGATATACTAGTTGCTACTGATGGTATTAACACTTCACTAAGCTGAGCAAGATTTACCTCTCACTTTGGCCTATACTATGCTTACAAGGTGTTGCCAGCATGCCATCAGATAGTAATGTGAAAGAAATAATCAGATTGTAACAGGATTTGGAGACCAAATGCACAAAGCTGTCCAGCTAAGTCCATTGAAATTAGATGAGGACATCATTGTTTCCCAGATAAGGCCTTAGCATTGTTTCTATCTGCACATTCTCACGTGTTAGCTAAGGAAGGCATGCCAAAGCATACTTCTGAAAACTTCAAAATAATATTAAAATCAAGATTGCAGAATACTAAGGAATTTCATTGAGAGTCCTTAAATCTTCTGACTGTTCACATACTGCTGTGAGTTTTTGAGCTTTCAGTATTCTTGCAGTATCTGCCTAGTCTTCTTTGGACAGTAAATCTCATCCCTCAGAGATTACATCACAGAGCATATTCACCAGATGGGAATGGAATTGCAGGTATCTGTGCAACTTTGGCATCATCATTTTGTCTCCTTTATGTGTTTCCACTCCTGCTCTAAGCTTCTAGAAATATTTCCTCTTTTCCATCACTGCAAGAAGTGCCTATTCAGAGGTGAATTTGTACCCCAAATAAACAAAAAGTCCCCAATCCAGCACAGAGTAGGAGGCAGAAATTGCCTATTTATGATTTCAAAGTCCTGCTCTACGAAGATGACTGGGCTGCCAGGAAATGCTACGTCTGCTGCTTTCTGCATGCAGGCAAGCATTTCCTCAGATCACACACTTCTGATTTGTCAGCCATTTCCCCAAAATTGGACCGAGACCCCAAGAGGCAATAAACTTGAAACTAAGCAGGAATAACTGAAACAGAGAAATGAGAGTGGCATCACTGTGGCTAGGGATCCCTGGCTGTAGTTACACAGCGGTTTATTGGATGACTCTGTTTTCAGTGCTCAAATATAATTTGAACGGGGAAATACGGGTACCTAAACATAATGCCTCTGTAGATGACTGCAGTTGCTGGAGCCATCTAACTGTGCTGGCAGCTCTGACACAGGATTTATGGGAGGATCTATGCCCTGCTGGAGCAGCAGCTGCAAGCCAGATGGGCTGCTCAGAGCATCTCCAATGACATTAGACAGCTCTTACACTTAGGCACCTGAATCTCTCTAAATGTTCCTTTCTTGGAAATAAATGTTTTAGAATCCATTCAGCGCTGCTTCTAAGTTACAGGAATGGTTAAACTATATAATCAAATACAGATTGGAAAATGACTGAGAAGAGTCACCTCAGGCAGTCTGACACAGCTTCTTGCAGCACGGATTGGGACACAGTCCTTATGAAAGCATATAATTTTTTCTGCAAAACCCATCTCTCATTCGGTCTTCAGAAGCTGGAAACTTACACAAACTTTTCCCTCTTTTAATTACTGTGTACCTTTCAGCCTTTGCAGTGAATATAAAATTATTAATTTCCTCACAGAAAATTATTAGTGAATATTAATGAATACAACCTTACAGCATCTCTCCATACAAAAAAAGATCTCGGTTCCCAATTACTGTTGTAGCTGCGATATCAAAATCCTTGAACTGAAAACAGGAACCAGGTAGCATGAGCAGAACACATGTGGATGTGCTGCACAGGACCTCTAACATGCTGAGAAGTTCACAGAGTCACCAAGGCTGCAAAAAGACCTTCAAGATCAACACTGATTAACTGATTAACAAGACCTATTAATTTTCTTCACAGCCACATGCTGTATGCTATGGTAAATTAATGAAGGTATCAAATGGTGTGTTATGTCACCTTATCCTAGAAAGGAATACTAATACAAGGGGTTATGAAGTTCAAGACGTTACATTTACATTTGCACTGTAAGCAAATTAGGAGCAAGAAGACGAAATAATGCAATATAGGATCTAGGATGTAAATAAATGATTCAGCTGAGAGGAGGTGGGCAAGGAGAAGGGAAAACAGGAGATGGATGGCTGTGGGAACAGTCACTGCTCACAGGCAGGACAGTGAACGGTGTCAGTGAGACACGCTGAAATGTCACAGAGCCTTCTGAAGTGCAGAACACACTGTGTTTAACATTTTATTTGATCCTGGAATCTCTGGTTTTGATATTAATGTGATTAGTCCTAAAAGCCAACTCCAAAGTGTGCCTTGCACTTAAAAGGCCAGGTGAGCTCTGGGAAGCTGGAGATGATGGGGTGCAGTGTCTCATCAGCAGTGAATCAGCAGGAAGGAGGGAGCTGAAGTGCCCACTCCGCAGCCCAACAGAAGGGACTGGGAGAGAGGTCTGAGTGGTGATGACATGCAGCAAAGCTGGTTGAGACCTGTGCTGGCAGAACAGGAGATTCTGCCAGGGAAGGATGTTACCACACTGCCCCCAAGGCCATGGAGATATTCTGCAAGGCCCTGAATAAACCCGAGTTGTTACAAACATCAGGTCTGGAGTGAATGGGTGATGTTAGTCATTAGAGATGTCCACTTTAAGACATATCCTCCACAGTTTTTCTAAGCCTTTACTCTTTTGCTAAAATTTGCAGTGGCCACAGTACAGATCCTGCCACCTTCAGCAACTGAGCTGAGAGCCTGGCAGGAGGCTACAGCTCAACCAGACATCACAGTGCTGCACAGAACAGCCTCACATCCTTCGTAATACAAGTCCCAGTCGCCTAGGGCAACATTCTACTGATACGTCTGACCCTTTTTCCTGCAAACCACTGTCTCCTCCACAGTACCTCCTTCCAGGATCTCCAATAATGAAATGGATCTCATGAGGTAAAAAGAAAGTGTTGTAGAGACCAAGATATGAAGTACGTGTATAAAGGGAGTCAAATGAAGACTGTCCAGGATCTCTAAATTTTGCCATTTCCTAATTTCTTCATTTAGCTTTCTTGTAAAGCGGTATTTAGAAAAAAAAAAAAAGCAATTTCCTATTTTCCTTCAAAAAAAGGTAAAACAAAAAATTATCCAGACAAACCACAGAAAAAATTAATTCTGAATGTGACTCTGTCTTGACTCATAGTAGTAGGGTTGGGACTTTTTGTCTACCATCTGCATTTTTGTTTTTATGTTAAGGTGAACAAAGTCATTCTGCTCCTGCCCTCTGTACACCTCTAAGCCAGGAAGGCCATGTGGTCTAATGGACATAGGATCTCTGTATCTCATCACCCTCTTCATCTCCTCTACCATTCCTGCATTCTGCTTTCCCCCATTCCTTGTTAGCTCATTCTATAGCCCTTTCCAATGACTTTCTGGTTATGTTTTTATTCCTATCCCATTCATATCACTTTCTTTTTGCCTTCCATTCCACGAAGATGCAAAGTCCCAGCTGATGCAAGAGCAGCTTCCCATTGAATATGCAGGTGGAGTTCAGTCTCCATAAATGCAAAAATTTCTGTATAAAAAGGAAATCTTCACTTTGCAAAGATGAAGCAATGAGCATTGTGGAAGCATGTGTGGGTAATGTAATGGAAGCAGATAAATAAGAGATAGGATGGAAAGCGTTTGGTTTAATGTTTTTCCTGCTTAAATTGCTATAATAAATTTTGTTGCATGTGTGAGGTAAGATTTTATGCCACGTGTTGAGAAAAGACTGTTAGATTTCTGTTTTCTTTACAGTGTTGTGCTGTTGGCTTGGCAAGAGGAGCAGTGTGTTTGCTCCAGAAGCACATTTCCTGCGGCAAATTTAATATTGAATGAACTGGGAGCTAAATCCACAGAGAATGAAGCTCCACAATTTTCAATGACTAGTCAAATACTAGGCCCAGAACAAGAGTCTAAACTGTTATTGCAGCCTCTTGGACCAAGCAATTTGGTAATGTGTTTCAGTGGCTGCTACAGCCAAGAGGGCCAGGAGCTGCTAAACCTCCTCCCAGAATTCATCTCAATGCTGCAGTATGCACAAAGTGTGAGCTGCAGCTGCAAATCTTGGCATGCACAGCCCTAAGCAGTTGCAGGAAACACGCTTTATTGCATCCTTAAGTCTAGGACCTGAGCCAACTTCCTTGATGTGGGTTGCACCTTTATCACAGGCTACACATGCTTGCATCAGAATTATAGTTGTTTCGCTGGATAAGCCAAGCCTGCTTCAGCAACCCATTACTTCTGGCTTGTGTGGGAGAGGAGAGTTCATGTCTCTTTCTCATCCCAGGTAAGGTGGGGATTTGAAGCTATTGCCTCATTGCCACAGTGATTTGTCAACTAGTACCATACAAGTAAAGTTACGTTCCTTGCTATCTTCTATTTAAGGGTTACTCGTGCCCTCACTTTAAAGGCAAGGTAGGAGAGACTGTGCAGGAACTCCTGTTGGGACTTTGCCTTGAACTGATTCTGAGCATCTTATGGAAAACTGTACACGGTCACTGGGAAACAGGGCCCTTGCAAAAGCTCACTGTGGCTTTCAGCAGGCTTCAAACTAATAGATGCATATGTAGTAAGATCCAGATGCAGTAAATCTATGATCATCTTGGTGAGCTTTGAAATATGCAGACTTTTAAAGGTGAAAGTGGTTAACTACCAGAAAGCCTGGGCAGATCTGGTGGATCCAATCTTAAGAATTATTATTTTTGACCAAAAGTACCACTTCCCTGAAACTGTTGCTCTAGTTCAAGCAAGAACTGACTTGAAAAGATTTGGCAGCTGGTCTGGTAGGTTATACAAGGCACCAGGCAAGTTGATCACAACTGACCTTTGCTACTCTACTATTAATGGAGAGAATACCTATTACCTGGATACTTATATTTACCATGCGTTAGACAAGTTCTCCTTTGCACTCTGCATGCTGTTATATGAATCTGAGGCATGTAAATATGTGATGTCATGCTTTTATTTTCCTGAAAATCCTTCAGCATTTCCTTTTGAACGTCCTCCCCTGCGGGTAGATGTCTTTCACCTGCCACCAATTACAACATACACGTTTGATTCAGTTCATACTGGTCGAAGTTGTTTGCATTTAATTACAACAGAGGAAGATTTTCTCTCTTGCCTCAACACGTCTAGCTTACTCCGTTTCCTCAAATTTAATTCCAGTTTACTCAAATCCTGTTACATAACATATTTCTTCTTTCAATATGAAGTCACAAAATGCATTATCGAAAAGCTCATGGCAGTCTTTAATTGAATAAAAACTGCAGGCAGATTTTTAAATGTAATATACTGCCCACTTCTGTATCTCTTCCCTCAGCTGTATACTGAAATGTCTATGTGAGTACAAGTAACTGTGCTGTAGCTGAATTTGCTACAAACTAACTGATCAGGAGTCCATGTCTCATCATAGGAGTCTGCAAGGAATTTCCTGAATATGAAAGATATCGTATCAGCCCACATTTATCATTTTACTGAAATCTGACTGATATTTTTAGATGTTTTTTTTTTTTTTGTCATATAATCCTGAAGTTTGTTGCATGAAACATTATTTTTTTCCTCTTCAATTCCCCAAATGACACATTTCCCCTCATTATAAACCATCCTGCCCGTTTCCACATTAGTTATTTGAGGTTTTTTTTTCCCCTCTACATGCTGTGGTATGGTTCCAGGTAATGTGACAGTTTCTGCAGACACATACTCAAAGCCATATCTCCAATTGGAACGCTATTTGCTTGATCCAAATTGTTAATTACAATGTTTTAAAACAGAGTTTAGGAACTAGATCAAATCCACAGTTCGTTTAGTCCAAAACCCTGGTTTTGTAAATGGTGTAGAGAAAAACAATGAGTATCTCCAGCAGATAATAATGAGGTAACCAACTCATCTTATTAGTTCTCACTACTTGGTGTTGGTATAAATTCCAGTGCAGGACACAGAGTAGAAAAGGGATGCTTGAACCATTTAATTAACTTTCTGACAATCACACAATCACATTCAGAAAAGAACAGAGTTCCATCTTGAAATAATTTTCCTCTTTCTCAGCAGCTCAGCTGCTTCTTCATCTCTTTTAGCATTTTCACTGGGTGCTTCCACCCCAGGTCTGGAGAAATTGCTGAGTTTGATATGAAGTCTCCAATTGTTCTCATTTATTTTGTTGCTTGGTTTCCTACAGGGGTTTTGATGCCTGAAGATCCCTTCCTTCCATGTACGTGATCTGTAGGCTGGAGCTGTCTTGAGATGCCGTGATCACTGTCTCTCTCCAAATGTTTTCTATCTGCATAGTGGATGAGTGCACAGGGTTTGGTCCAGGAAATGTTGAGGACCCAATCTTGATCTTTGCTTTACTGTCACAACTTTCTTACCTGTTTCACTTTCTTCCAGGCAGCTAGAAAATATTTTCCTGTTTCTTTTAATATCCTCTGCAGTTCTGACTCAGCTTGACTTTTGGCAATACTCCTTTTATTGAACACAGATTTCATAGCTGATCAAATCTTTTTGCAATACTTCTGACCTCTCTGCTGGTCTTAATACGACTTCTGAGATGCTGACTCAGTTTGCTTAGTCTGGAGTCCTTCCTAAAAGATTTTCTTTTACTTAGGATAAAAGTTCCAGATAGTACAGCAACTTTGGCTAAAATACATTTCTTTCCATTCATGTCATTTACTTCTTTAGATGGTTGAATTCATTTCATTACACGAGTGCCCTTTCATAATTGAAAAACTTTTAAGTCTTTCACTGAATTTAAGATGAGTCAGGTTGCAATCGTGAACCACTTTGTAACTAGAAAATATAGAGCATACACTACATTTTTTTGATAACTTCTCTATTATCTAAGCACCATTACTGAGCAGAACTCTGTGATATCCATAGAGTCCCATTTCTCCCTTCCTTGCCCCATTATCAGAGGCCAAGGCTCCCTGCACTCCCCTAAGGCATCCTGAGATTCCTCTCTGCTTTTCTCAGAAAACCCTGCCCACGTGCTTGACCACAAAATCTGGTGAAGAATCTGCTGTACCTCTCTCTAGCCATAAAATGGTAGCATTTAGTTTCTAATCTACATGTAGGAAACTAGGTAGTACATTTCCCAGATGCACAAGCCAGCCATACCTGCTTCTGTGACCAATATTCACATACTGACCTGAGTGTGCTAGGCTTGTAATGTGAAGCTACTGGAACAACCTTTTTCTCCCAATAAACATCCCCTTAGCCAGGCTTTTCCTGCTTATTTCCCACAGTCCAGTCACTTGGTTGTACATACACCCAGGCACAGCCTTTCCCATCTAAGCATGGTTGAAGCCCAGGCTGGGAATGAGTGCTATAGCTGCTAGACAATGCAGAAAGGCACAGTGTTTTTATCTTATTTCCTGATGCATCTAGTAAGTCTCTACAGAAGATTGTGATTCCAAAGATGATGCCTCATCATTAGCAAATTAGATGCTATAATCTGCTTCTAAATGAATCTTCTTAGGAGGGCACTACTCAGGGTCAGATTAAAATTAAGTGAGGGAAAGACTGATTAAAATGTAAGGTGAGCTTCCGTTATGTGCCTTTGGTGGGTGCAACACAAAACCCTTGAAAGGATAAAGGCAATTTCAATCTATTTTTAAATGTGGCAGTTTGGTTTGCTCTGCAACTGCCTCTGAATTATAATGCCTTACAGATCCTACGGTGAGGTGCATCTCCTTCTCTCCTCTGGGCCCCAACTCTTGGGCCTGTGGGAGACAAGCGATTTCTTCTGCTGTTTGAGAATGTGCCTAGAGCAGAAAAAGATCTTAACTGCAGGAGGGTTGATGGCTGTTGCAAGCACTTGTCCTGGGGCTACAATAAACATAATGAGCCCTTCTTATGCTCTTCCAGCCACACTACCACTATCATGCAGTGTTATGGGAAGCTGGGCTAGCCAAAAGTTTTGGCTGTATTTGGCTATATATTGGTGGTGTTTCTTTTAAAATACAACATCCCAAGTTAAATGACGCATCTTATTAGTCTATTTGTTGAGTCTTGATCTGGCTTCTGAGAGGGAAACAAGCCAAGTTACATCAAAGAATCTTCCAGAGATTAGTTGAACTTCACTAGAGACCCAGCCTCTTATCCAGGGGCATCACATGACCACTTATGTGGCTTTTGACCCTGATCAACCTCTGTTTATCTTTTATAATCTTGGATTAACTCTGTCTGGATGCGACGACTGGGATGCCATGCTGATGCTGTTAGGGTAATATGGAACACTATAAATGGGCCAGTAAAATATTATTTGCTTTTCATTTTGACTGAAATAAATGACTTAGTGAGCCATTGCATTTCAAAGCTTTGCTACAGAAGATCAAAACCGTCCTGTTAATTAACTGCCATGTTAATTAATTAGACGTGTTTGGCTGCAGAGTATTTATTTTTCTCACGCTTTACAAATGGCATTAGCATTTCTAGTTCCTTGTCTCATATCAGCTATGACTGAGCATGAAGGGAGTTTGTGATAAATAGCAGTCTAAACCATTCTTTCACACACTCCTTTCTGCTCCTGCCCCATCCACTGGCTTGTAAGCTTCTCCTCCATGACCTCCATCCACACAACCCCAAGACCACTGAGACAGCCTCACATATACGACCAAACAGCCCTTCCCCACATCTTGTAAACATTCTCCTTCACATGGGATTGTTTGCAAAGTGCTCTCATATTGGTCACTATGCAGTGAATACTGCAAAGCAGAGGGACCAGCCTCCTTTTTACAGGTGGATAAACCGAGGCATGGAGTAGTTGCCTGTGATTATACAGCAGAGAACATTTGCCACCATAAAGAGTTGTTACTTTTTTCCTCAGCACAACAACCTGTGAGGCACTGATTCCCATCTCAGCACTAAACTCTATGCTTTGATTTTACTGTTTCTGTTCCATCCCAAAAGATCCTCCGTGGTCTTGGTAACTGGAGAGGAAGTTGCTCTTCCTCACTACCAAGTCCACACAGGGCTCCCCAAGTCAATTAGTGGTGTCTTCTTGAAAGGTCTCCTAATCTAATTAGTCGTCTCTCATGAACCTACCAACAACACATGGACTTGCACAAAACAAAGACCATTTGGTTGTTTTCCTGTTCAGGGTTTCTAATTTCAGAGCTCCAGATTCGCTGGGTGATACATGACATCTTCATGCCAGCGAAGCATGATCCAATTCCTACTACAGTCCATAAAAAGGCCCCTGCTGACATTTGGCTCTGACTCAAGGCCTACAGCTTTATCAGAAAGCCCTGCTGTCTGCCCAGTTTTGGAGTCCAATTCACATACTCAGGAAAACACAAGGACAGCTACAAGACACTAATGAAATCAAACAGGTATATCAATAATCCAGATTAGGTCTTTTTAGACAAATGTTTGGCACAATGGGCTGTACCACAATAGATTCTTTCCTTTTCTCTGAACACTCTAGAAAACAGGTTTAAATTATGGCTGATTTTGTAGACATTATAACAGCATTAGTGTTTATTTCTAGGCTTTCCAGGATAGTTTGGTCTCCAGGCTGATCTAGTAGTAAAATGAGGCATCGGTAAACGAAAGCAAGGTCTCACCAAGAAATGCTGACTGTTACTCATGGCACAGTATTTCCTTCTCAGAGTTTGCTAGAAGTATTTTACCTTTGCTGGGAGGTCACAAGATCTTCCGCTGTTTCTCCTGTCTTGCTTTTAAGTGTAGATTTGAATTAGATATAAATTTATTGTGTTAGCAAAAGTCACTATGTATGGTAAGATATATAAGCAGTAGATGCAATGTTGTATAATCAATGAATATTAAGATGCTATAATTAGGAAATAAACAAGAGAGTTTGGCAAAGTAGATTATGATAACAAAGAAAACAGATAGAAAGCTTACCCATATATTGGGCTCACACAACTCCAGCAGAGCAGATCTCCAGAAGAGATCCTTCCCTACTAGTAGTCAGCTCTTAAATAGGTCTAAATTGCCTTCACCTGTGCTTCTCTAGTTGACTCATTGCTCACCTCAGGTGATCAATCAGAAGTTCAGGCCGTGACTCAGCAGTTCCCATACAAATGGGCATGCGTGTATCAGAAACCTCTCTATAGAACTATTTGAAGCATAAAGTTAAAAAAGACCACAGGAATATTAACTAGTAGAATAGATAAAGACAGGTTCACATGAGCCTCATGGAAGCAATAAACAAATGGAAAGGGTCAAAGCAGGCTGAACACAATCAGAATCTTGAGACCATAGGAACTATGGACTTATGAAGGACACTCTTTAGGAAGACTGTAAACCAACTCCAGGAATATACAGCTATATTCTGTCATCTAAGAAAAAAAATGACTGGTGTGTCAAAAGCCTCTTTTTGGATACATTTTCATGATATATTTGTGTGAATATTACGGAGGATGTCAATTGCAGAAGACAGAAAGACGTCTTTCATGATCAGTTAATAAAAGGTCCAGGATGAACGAGCTTTCTTTGGTAAACAACTGGTAGAAGTTATGGGCTGCTCTGCTCTGATCTCCAATGGTATGAAATGCAAATAACTCCTCTTGCTAAATTAGCAAGAATGTAAGAATTAGTGCTTCGAGAATGATTCTCTGTTTCCAAGTCCTACTACGCTTCAGTAAGTAGTGCTTCAGGATCTAGTGAGATGAAATGAGCAGCATGGATGTAGATGTGTCTTAATATTAAGTACCTGTTAATTTTATTCAGGAAAATGGCCCTTGCTGCTCTTAGTTCAACTGTTCTTTGCATAATCTCAGCTAAGTGAATAACAAGTGTCTTTAAAAAAAAAAACTATACCATAAAGAACTGAGAACAGGAAAGGGCATTAAATTATTCTGAATTGCCAGGTGCTTTTGTTTATATTTCCTCTTTCTAGGGACATCTCACTACAGCTTGGTGAAAGAAATAGAGGAAGAGGGGGAAGATAAAGAAAGAAGAAGCAAGCAGTATGTTTGAAGGAGAAATAGCATGAAGATTGAAGAACTCCAAGGAAAAAAAATAAAGAAATATCCTTAAGAACAAGCATTGCTTACAGAAAAGTGATGTTTATGGTATCATAATTGGATAGAGAGTTTTTTTTTCTAGGAAAAACAACATTATTTAAGCCCCACTATAGAGCCATATTTTTATTTTGATATGTTTCCTAGTTTGCAGATCGTTAATGCCCTTCTATCATCCTACTATGCTCTGTCTCCTTCCCTAAGATGTGGACACTAGCAGCAAGCAAAACTACAGGTACTAGAAACTATCAGAAAAAAAGAAACTTGAAATCAAGGACTGTACTCATCCTGCCTTGATTTCACTGAAGTCAGAATCATCCAGGAAATAAAACTACTGAACAGAGCACGACCCTTCACATATCTTTGGTGCTCATACGTCAACAGGGTTGTTTTCTCAAGAATTTACATATGGCAGAATATCTACAAGAAGCAGGGAGAAGGAAATTAGCTAGTTTCAAAGTGTTTGAGGTTGAGGTGAAAAGGAGTGCCCCTATCTCAAGGCTGCAAATAAGAGCAGCCGTTCCTTTAGCAGAATGTGATTTTCACCATCATTGGCAAACAATTTTTTATTAACAAAATGTTGCTATTTCTCTTTTGCCTGCATTCTTTTAAAAGGTAAATGCAGGGTATATTAGGAAGTTGTACTCTCATTTAGTCATAACAAGCCCATCTTTAAAAAACCTAGAGATCTTGCTTCCTTATTCCAATGTGTTCTACAGCATCTGAGAATAAGAACTCACTAATTCTAATTCTCACGCAAAATTATTCATTCTCACTATACTTCCAGTTGCCTTTGTGACAGTGTTTCCATCTTCTTAATTGTTTCTTTATTTTTTTAATCAATACCTGGTGATTAGCCATTTAACAGATTTTGTACAGGGCAATCATACCCTATTTTCTAGCCTAAGTCACCCATACCCTTTTATTCTGTTCTTGTGGAATGAGTACTCCATTTACTTTTTTTTTTTTTTTTTTTTTTTTTTTTTTTAAATAACCATTCTTTGTACTTCTCCCTCTTATAATTCACATTTTTTTAGAATGGAGAAGTGCAGATCAGATTGTTAGAGTCAGCTGTACAACAGTGTAAGCAAGTCTCCACCTCCTATAAACAGTGAGATGATGCACCCCACAGTTGCTTCTGTATTTTCTGGCTATATCTGATTGATCCCATTGATCCCATGACTGCCGAACTACCCAGAATGTCCTTTTGCTCTTCTCTTTAGCCTGGCAGTTTTGCTTTTGTGTGTCCAGTCATTTCATCAAGGATGACATGAGGTGTAAGCATACTGTGTGTAGTCATTGAGTTATCTCCTTTCATCCCAGTCATCTGCCAGGCTCTAGAAAGTTCAGTCCAGCCTGAGGAGAAGTTGACCATGGAATGAGGCATTTCCTTGTTGTGGCTGTTCTCTCACAAAGGTCACAGACAGTTCCCATTTCCCAGAGCCATACACAGAGGGATCACACATGAGAAGGCAATTTCTGCTATTTGTTCCAGTCCTATTTTACTGAGTCTTCTCCCAGTGCTTTTCCAGGGGTTGCACAGCAAGTTCTGTCTGTGGAGTTATTTTAAACTTACTTGATTTTTTTTTTTTCTTTTGCTACTAGATTATTTTGGTGCTTGACATGGAGCTACCATAGTGATCTCCACATCCTGCACTTGCATGCATTTTCCTCCAGTCAGAACTTTCTGTCCATCTGAGTAGTCTTGTTCCTGGCCTGTCTTTGTGGCTTTGGATCTTAATGCAACTCAAAGAGGAGTTCTGTTATTCAAGTGAAAAATGTCTATTATGGGAAACCATGGAGGTCAAAGAGGCTTCGTTTAACTCTCAGAAGGGCAGAACTGCAAATTTGGGAAAAAGTGCAATCCCTTTACTCAAAATACTATACTGAGCCTTATGTACTTACAGAAGATCTGATATAGGATCACGAAGAACACAATACATTGCAGTGTTGGGCTCTAATAGTCTTTTCAGAAGTCGTGCTGCCATTCAAGATGCTGCTAGGGAAGTCTGGGAGTTTGGGAATGAGAACTGTCACTAGACTAAGAAAGATGAAGAAGTTCTTGACTGTAAGATGCTAACAAGGAGTTACCTGCCAGTAGAACCTTCTACTAACTACCTGAATCACGCTACCTGATAAAATTTTCACGAAAGTGCCTCATTCACATTGCTTAAAAAACAAAGGCATGTAGGAGCTGCATGCTATCCTTGTTAAGAATTCCAAGGATGTGCTCCTGAATCTGCAAGTGATAGACATTTGGTTGTTGAAATACTTTTGAGAATATTTTCTGTTATCATTCTTCACGCGGAAGGTTGCGATGTTCTAGAACAGGTTGCCCAAGGAGGCTGTGGATGCCTCATCCCCAAAGGCATTCAAGGCCAGGCTGGATGTGACTCTGGGCAGCCTGGTCTAATGTTTGGCGACCCTGCACATAGCAGGGGGATTAAAACTAGATTATCATTGTGGTCTTTTTCAACCCAGGCCATTCTATGATTCTGTGATTCTATGATTCCTTTCTCCAGCTGTTCTGCTACCTTGTTTATTTAACTTAAGAGGTGAAGATTCTTAAAAACAAAACAGACAATCATCACACTTTGAGAGATGTCCAGCACTGTTTCTAGGATTGTTATTTATTGTATTTTCAGTATGGGCTCTTTCTTTTATAGTTGCATCGGACCATGAAGGTGTGACCACCCTTGGTTTCCATGCACTACCTATTGAGGAGGGAACTCCAAAACTGGGGGCTCACAAATAATCTGCTGAAAACAGACAAACCAACACTGATCTACTAGCAGCTATGAAAACATAGGGCTCCTGTTATTTACTATCCTCTTTTTTCTGCTCTTTGAGGCTTGTAGTATATGCGTGGCACATATTTAAGCTTTTATCTACAGCCATTAGGACTGGAACTTTTTAAAATGAATGCTGAGATTCTCACATAATGACAAGAGCTGGGGAAAACATCAAATATCATGAGACATATGAAAAACATCTTAAGTTGGCAGCACTGCACATAAAAAGAGAGTGCTCTTGCCTTGAAGAGCTACAGTCCAAACACATGAAACAGAGTGGTAGAAAGTAGCATTACCACAATTTTACAGACACAGCAAGATTAAAGAAGAACTTGTCAAAGGTGAAACTGAGCAAAAATCTGTCTATCTAAGGGCTAGAGCCCTTGCTATAGGAATACACTTCTTTTTCATTATAGTTTTAGTTGTCATGAAGAAAATAAAATATTTTGAATGCTGCCAGAGGACTGTTTTCCTTGCTAAAGCAGGCAAATTATGTTATTGTTGTGACAAATCATACTAACATATTGCTTCAGTGGGCCATAAGTTTCATAAATAGAAATTCTTGCAGTATGGGGTATTCATATTTTTCAGTGAAACCAATGAAAGCAACGTTATAGCACCCAGTGAAAGTAATTTGGAAATAGATCCAGTGCGTATTTCTCAGATTATTTGTGTGGGTGTATGAAAAAGCAAACAAAATCATATGCCCTGCAATGCCTCAAAGCATCAAGAAAGTGACAAGCTGTTAACCTTCTTCTTGTACTGCTCTGCAGAATATGGTCTAAACACTGACCAGAGCAATGCACGTAATAAGCCATTTTTACCCACTGAAGTGACAGCATCATTTTCCCTGAGGGGTTAATTCCTTTCAGTTTGCCGGATTATTTTAATCAGAAACTTAGCCAGTTCTCAGCTGTAGCTTATTTTGACAGTCAGTGACAACACAGTGTTCCTTCAAGTTGTGGAAACATTGATTATGGTGGCTATAGAGATGAGATAAAGCTATATGTACTTGTTCCGTACATATAATAGTGTATTATTTAATGAGTCATTGAAATTAATAACTGTCTTGTTCTTATCTTGCATTGCAGTTGAGAAGCACATTGGTTACAGCAACAGTAAGTTGAAAAGCTGGTTGTTTTGTTAATAGATCTGTTGCACTTGTGAGCTGTACAGTCATCACTCAGTCCCTGGAATTTTACTGTCTTTGTATTCTTATACAATCTTGTAATATCCAGAGGCTATTTTTTAATTACTTGATTACTTCAAGCTAATAGAAGTGAATATTTCTGTGTTAGCATTAACATAATTCAGTTAATCATATTTTAATTTATTTGGTGGTAGTTGCATGGAATAATTGATTAGCATGGCAGCATATGACACTTTTGTCAATGACTGACTTGAAAAATAAAACCAATACTGAAGTGAGACTTTACGCTTCAATTCTTAAAAAATCTCACAACATTTTATTGATTAATGGTATTAAAATAAAGCTACTGAATTAAACACAACTGGAATTATATTGTAGCACTTCCTGGCACTTGTTGCTTTGGCTTTTGTCATTCTCTGACCCTATTCCATTTAAGTTTTTATTTTAAGTATGAAATGATGAGTGTGTGAACTACTTGATAATTTCATTATTCTGCTTTTTCTTTGTTCCTCCTGTAAAATTCTCTCCAAAATCTCAGAGTGACCATGGAAGAGCCAGTGCTGGTAGGACACAGCATGAGATGTAGAGGGCCTGGAGTCCACCAAATACTTGAACACTTAGTTTGCTTTGCTGGCCTTATTCAAGGGAAGCAGATCTTTTGAAACATGCCATTCCCATATCCGTACCTTACTCATGAATCACAGAATCACAGAAACACCAAGGTTGGAAAAGACCTACCATGAGCAAGACTCGTGACTCCACACTAGAGTCCCTGATAAAATCACATGCAGAAAGACTAAAAAATAATAGAGCATTTTTAAGTTCTTTTTGAGGTTGGTCTTTTTTTTTTTTTTTTTTTTTTCTGCAAAGTTAATGGCTAAATGCCTTCACAAATCACTTGTTCAGGTGCCATAGATAAAACATAAAAATGTTCACAGGTATATGGATGTTTCACACCAGTTTTCACTTCCCTCCTAATTTTCTCAGTTCAGAACTATTTTTATCTCTCTGTCCCCCAAGCAACACTCCGGTCAGTCAGGAAATCTCATTGTTACAAAGTAGGCCAAAGAATTCACTTCCCTCAAGAAGTCAATCTGATTGATTTTTCTTTCTGTGTTTATTGATTACAAACTTCAAAGAACATTGCTATTGTCATAGTTGCCTCAATAAGAGAAAACAGAAGGGAGATATAATAACTGTCTTCAGGTATGTAAGAAGGACCACAACAAAGTTTTCTTCTCATCCCTGGTGGATGAGGCAAAAAGGTTTAAGAGGCTAAACTGCAACAATAGCAATTTATGCTCACAGAATCATAGAATGGCCTGGGTTGAAAAGGATCACACTGATCATCTCATTTCAACCCCCCTGCTATGTGCAGGGTCACCAACCACTAGACCAGACTGCTCAGAACCACATCCAGCCTGGCCTTAAATGCCTTTGGGGATGAGGCATCCACAACCTCCTTGGGCAACCTGTTCCTGTGTGTAACCACCCTCTGTGTGAAAAACTTCCTTCTAATAATACTTGTCCTAATAAAACTTCCTCCTAATGTTGGGCAACAGGAAAACTGTTCTCGGTGACGAAAAGCTTGAAGACATTGCTAATGGAAATAAAGGTTCCTTAGGTCTGGTGGTCTTCAAAATGCATCTGCACAAATGTCTCTGGCAGCTTAGAGGCTGCTGGGCAGACAGGGCGGTTAAGTATAGCACTGGTCAGTGCTATAAGTGAAAAAAACAACACTTTTAGATGATTCAGTGTACTGCAAATAAATATCATGAGTTAATGAAATGATAAAAATAATAATGTTAATTTTGCAGTACCAGTCAGTGCAACTTTTCCCAAAGGAGACTTTTGCCCACAGCACGAAACAGAGCATTTTCAAATGTAGCATCTTCCTACCAAGTCGCATGGGTACAGGACAAGGAATCTAGTGGAAGTCTCCTTTCATGATCTGCCACATAAGAGCGATGCCACTTCCTATGTCCATCCCAATTCTGCATGACCCCAGAGCCCTTTCTGTCTTCTTCACATTGCAGTGGGAAGACCTTGTACCTACGTGTTTTGTGGCATCCATGCATCTTCATGGGCAGCCTTAGCCTGCTCCTTCTCCGAGCCAAGCACAGAGCTTTCCCACACCTCCAGCATCCAGACTGATATTTTTCTGTGTTACATCACAGGTTGAACGTCTTCATATTCAAGGTGTCCCAGTGCTGGCAGTAAAAGCAGCTGAGATCCAGGCAGTTTGGTGGCTGTTGTCAGACGTCTCAGCACTGCATGCTGAAATGACATCTCATCATCACATGCAGACAGGAAGCAGCAAGCAGGCGAAAGAGAAAATATAACAAAAAGGATTTCTGTGCCTGCCAAGGGAGCAGTCCATGTGCAAAATCCTGGCTGCTGAAAAGGTAGGCAGCAGAATCAGAAATGACAGCTTGAGATTTTCAGTACTCTCTTTTAATCTAAATTTTCATGGTGTACCTATTAACTAATAAAATGTAGGTGAATGCAGACATCACATGAATATCCTTACAGGTTTCCACCAATTAGCTTTTTCTATCTGGCAATTTGTACATCTACTTCTGCATTCATGCATCTAGATTTCAGCAAGCTCTATCACACTGCAAGCACATCACGTTTTCTCTCTGTTTTTCAATGGATTTTTTTTTTTAACAAGAAAGTTAAAATGTGCAAATTAAAATTAACTCCTTTTTTAGCTTACAAGTGGAATAAAAATTATCAACATTGTTCTCCATTCGTTTCACCTCTGGATCTAAATTCACACTCTTTTGCTCTTAAAAGAAAAATTCCATACATATATTTTGTGACAGTTGTAGTAAATTGTTGCACTTAGAGAAGACCTTCTGTGTTCTCTTTTAACGTAGATCCTGTTCCCAGTAAGAGTTATGCATAAGCAAAATGGAAGTCATGATAGGTTTTGTGGTTAAAAATTCCTCCAGATTTTAATCACTAAGTTGATCATAGGCTGAAAGCTACAAAAACGAAAATCTCATGAGTGTTATCAAACTGACAGCTTTCCAAAAAATGTTGCTTTCTTTTGAAGCAGCGAATCTTGAAAAAAAATATTCAGTGTAAAATTCCATTTTCCTGATGAGAAAGATTTGGAATTTTACATTTGTCACCTGCCTAACTGGTTCCTTAGGCACATTAGGAAATAACTGCTTTTAGTCATAGATGCTGGGAAGTTTGGGCAGGAATAAGCCATCCCACAGAAAGCACCCTATGCACTGTGACTCAAGACTTCTCTCTGAGGAATGCTTTGTGGTGTTTCATTGCTTTCTCCTGTATCTCTTATTTTACTTCAGGATGCTTTTCATCCACAATAATTAATCTGTGTGAATATGCAGGTCCTTCAGTAACAGCTGGAAGACAGAAACTCTTTAGAGAAGGTGAGCACATCAAGCTAGTGTGGGACCATGGGCAACGCCTACAGCAGCAACAATGTAGTGTGCTATAGGTGAAGGGCAATGCAAACCAGTTTTGGTGCAGAGGAGCTGACATTCATCATACAGTTACAGAGGTTTTACTTCAGACTAGTTCTGATCTGGCCCATTCCCTCTTCTATAACTGGGTTCCCAGGGGTGAGTTTCTGTCCCAGAGGAAGCAAGGCTGTACTCTCCAACAATGCTACAGAAAGCATGCTAACCTGAGAAGTTCAGCTCTAAAGGGCACTCCTGATATGAATGGAAACGCTTGACAGCAGCCTGAACTGGACTTGGTAACCTCAATGAAGAAGTCATTACACCGTAACAGAATCATAAAATCATTCAGGTTTGAAAGACCATTAAGATCATCCATCAACCTGTCACTGCCATACTGCTCAACCATGTCACTCAGTGCCACATCTAGCTTTCTCTTGAAAGCCTCCAGCTCTGGGGATTCCACCACTTCCAAAGAGTCCTGTGGCAATATATGCCATCCTGGCTAAAGTCCTCCTTCTTCCAATCTAAGCTGAGTATTGCTGGAGTTGACTAGTGCATTTATCCTGGCTGTTACAGTACAGGTACACTAAGTGATCTCTCCCTGGCATAATTAAGGGGTTATCTACAGTGGTTTGGCTTCATCTCCAGCCTCCAGTGACATTCATGCAAGTCAATATGAAGCAAGTGTTAAAGTATCTTCACAGACCTCATATGCGGACCTCCTCAGTGGGATAGGTGGCAGCAGGCAGTGGTTAGAGTACTGACTGCCCTAAACCTGGGCTTTTCAGGCCTGTGGAAAGTGGAATCAACTTCACATTTCCAACATTCATTGTGGCAATTCTCAGCCAAGGAGCAACAACTTTTTACAGTGTGATTATCTGATTATTCCTGTTCTTTGGACTGTGGTTATTTCTCCCACACTAGTAAAAATAGGCATTCAGCTGAGGTGGAGAGATGGCTGCTCCGTCTGCCAGTGAATGAAATTAGCAAGCATTAAGACCAATTTTCTTTCACATGGAAATGTCTGTACAGGATTCTAACAGGGATTCCTTCACCTTAATTTGCAGGTCTGATGACCCTACATCTCCATGAATGCTCATGCAGGCTTATTCCCATCCCCTTCAGTACCAGTGTGACTGCACTAATTTCCTATTCTTTCTTGGACAGTGGGGAAATGCAGCCCTTCTGCCTCAAATTAAATGCATCCTTCATAGACAAAGCAGCCACTGCAGCTTCCTGCATGGAGCCCAAAATTTTCATCCTATTTAATAATCAGATACTGTAAAATGGCATTTTGAATGTATTCACAGCTTTCAAACATCTGGTGCACATTACTGATGTGCAGTAGACGACTAAGTTCTATTTATTTTGGAGCATAATGCCACAGCCTGGCTATTTAAGAGAGAATATATCACAAAGAACATCCCAAACAAAGGCTTATTGGTGAACTTACCTGCCACTGCCCTTTATTCATCTGTTGAAACAGTATGTGTACGTTTGCATTACTTGAGCTACTCAGCAGCAATCAAAGCCATCAGCATCCTGCTATCATTGGTTTTTGCCTCATTTATTAAAAAAAATAATAATTACATGGGTATGCAATACAGAACTTTCTTGTGTTTCAAAACTGCTGGCAAAGGAGAGGTTTTGTCAGAAGCATTTAGTCATTTTTGAACCTAATAACTATTTACATATATTTTGGCTTAGCAATCTAAATACTTACTTTTTTCAGTTTCAGTCTGAACATAAAATATTTAATGCTTAACAGTTTATGGAAAAAATAATGGTACCATGTCTTCTCCCTTTATTTTAATTGATTTTGTAATTGATTATTTGAATTTGTGTGTGTTTTAAAGACATATTTTAATCTTAATGGGCATTTCAGTGAGCAGGTACTAGGTCTACGGATGTCTGCATTTGGGGGTTGAGATGAAAGAGTTTGCTTGTATCAGCAACCCAGCATTCATGCCATACAGAACGGTGAACACATAGAGCCTTGAAAACAATAATAATCTATAAGTCATCATTCAAACCTTCACTACTAGAAGAATCTCAAAAAGGAAAAAAACGGAAACAACTTCAATAAAAGATAAAAAAAACTGCTAGTGTGGTATCAGATCATAAGAATAGCCATATAGTTTGAGCATGCAACAATGCTCAGTAGTCTCATTTCACAAAGTCATTATTTAAATTTGACATATTTGTTTTCCATAAACTTATTTGGATTGAAATCAGTTTTATTTCTATCCTTAAAAATCAAGTCCTATGCTCCTGATCCAACAATTTGTATTGCTTCTATATAGTGCTGACACATTTGTAATATCTAAGCTTCCTGCTACAAGTTTTTAAAATACTGACACACCATTCACTTTCTTCCAGTCTTCTGGAAATGGCTGGAAGTTTCCCAGCACTTAAAATCACCATTTCTGCTCCCCATTTCTCTTCAGTCAGCTGTCTTAAAAATCACAGGTGCAGTTACCCAGACCTGCTGATTTTAGATGTTTAATCTTTGTAGTTGCTGTTTAACTTCTTCTGGCTCCATGCTTGGAATGACAGTACACACACAGAGCTGCAGTATCACTACATTTAAAATAGTACAGGTTTGTACACATACTGGACCAAAGCTTTATCAATTGTAGCCCAGTAGAAGGATTAGCACTATATCTGAGAGCTTAGACTGGGCTAATACACTGATCTACAGCATATACATACATCTTAAAAGTGAGCTTGTCTTTCATTTTTATGAAAAATAAGCTTTTTGCTGTGAAAGCTGAAAGCAAATCCTATGAATGCGAAATGGATGCGTGCCTGAAGCTGAAGGGAGCCATGGACAGCTGCTTGGAGAAGCTGGGGGTGCTTCAGTCCATCACAGTCAGATATGAGCTCTGATGGTGAGGGACGCTAATCCTTACCTCACAATGGGTAATGACCTTGCCCTGGAAGAGGAGACCACTTTACTTTTGTCATGGTGTTACAACAACTATCCCTCTGATGTATTCCATGAAAATAAGCCATAGGAGAGTCATGGCCCTACCATACCCTGACTCTAAGCCCTGTGGCCCAAAGACTGATCCCTCTGTGATGTCTCCACACTGATCACTGACAGTGTGACTCTGAGCATATAGAGCTGAACAATTTCAAATGTCACTTAAATGCAAATTAAAATGGAAAAAAGACTGATTTGATCTGGAGGGGACACCTCACTATCCTCTAACCTAAATAATGGTGTTGTTTCCACCTCCTCTTTCCATTTGCCTTTATAAGTATGTTTTACTCCTTAGTGAGGACATGAGTAACCTTGCACAATGTTGTCTTTGCCTCTCCAGTCACACTGGCCATGTCGCTATTTGCAATACCAATTAGGAGCCAGAAAATATCCAGAGCAAGGGACGTATTCAGATTTCTAGACAGAGCCAAATAGCTTCTGCCCTGGCACTGCTCAAATATACCTGCAAGCTGGCATTTCAACAGCTAACACCCCCCCAAGCACTGCTTTATCTGCAAGCAAGCAAGCAGAGTTCATTAGGTATTTGGGTATAAGCCTTATTATAGACAGCTAATACTTTGTTGATACCACAGTTTACGATGAGAAAAAAAAGTAAGACCACTCTGGGTCACAGTTCAGGTAATGATGAAAGTTACATACTGTCAGTGGTATTTTAGTTTAATGTGGTTTACTTCAAATACTTAGTGCTGAGCACTATGTGTTGCATACAAAACCAAAAAATAACTCCTTTTAATATTCAAGACAAGACATCTGACTTAAAAATTTCCCAACATATAAGTCATGCCATAGTATTTGCCTTTGAAGTGGAACATAACTATAGATGATAGGGAATCCTTTGGTGGAGCAGTTTCTCATGAGAAAATGCAGACTCATAAGCATGGAAATTTTTCATGGAAATGTATAGGGTAAAAAAATAGTTTCTGACCAGGAGAGAAATTCTGGGACAGAGGCAGACCCTCAAATGTGGGTGAAGGGCTGGCTGGGGTGGGAAGGGTGAGTGTCTCTCTGGAGGTATCGGTGATATATCTCGGGCAATGAAGCAAAGTCAAGTGCTCATTTGGTGATTGAAAATGACAGTTACACTGTTAGACACAGGTAAAGTTTTTCAGTACAGAACTGGCTGTAGGCATTACTGATCAGGAGTGGGTAAATTTCTGGGTCTGACAAATGAATTCTGATGACTGAGTATTATCAAGCTTCCGCAGTGGATAAGCTGTTGGTCTTTTCCTGGTTAAGAAAATTTACCATGCTGAATTATGTTTGTCACCTGTAATAAAGGAGTAATGTTTTTCTTGTCCTTATTTGCAAGTTACTCAACCACATGCCACTGTAGCAGAAAGAGGCTGTTCATTACAGAGCTTGAGAATCTTAGACCAAAAGCATGGGAGTTGTGACTGAAGGTGTTTGTGGAGAGACCTAAAATTTAACATCATCAAAGGGGCTGTGGGAAAGGGGCAAGAGCAAATATACTATGATATTGTCACACCTCATGAGAGAAAGTTTCTCCTCCAGCCAAGCTGCCCTCATGTACACTGGTTCAGCCATGGAGGTGGCTGAGCCCTGGAAGCATAGCCTGGGCTGCATCTGAGTGAATGAGACCATGAACAGCCTAGCTGACATGCTGAATGATCTCTGAGAGATGGAGGTTATGTCCTGCCAGCTCTGGGTGCTGGCACAGCTAAAGTGACAGCGCCCTCACCAAGCTGGCAAGCCCACAGATGATCATTAAATGGCATCTGTGTAATAAGTCCCTCCCGATAAATGCTAGATCCATGGAAAAATCTGTCTGCAGACAGATTTGCCTTTTTTCAATCAAAGGTATTTGGAAAAAGAACATAAGTTTGCAACTTTACTGAATCTTGATCCTGACAACTCTCATTCGTGACAAAATCGGAGATAAAACATTGGTAACTTCTCTCATAGACAGTTCTAATTTCATCACTTAACAAATTTCAGACAGAGGTACTGGTAAATGTTTATCTACATTCAAAAATCATCCAGTCACAGAAAACTCTCTAATCCCTGAGACATTCTTGAGCGTTATCCCTAATTGGAGCAATGCATGTTGGCTTGCAGTGAAGTCACCAGGTAGGCTGAGGGGCACATGATGCTCCATGTCCTTCTACATCAAACTTGTCATGTATCTGAATGATGAGCCCTCAGATGTGCTAGAAACTCTGAACTGCTTCTGGAGGTCAAAGGGTTAGTCCCAAGTTTCAGAAATGGTTGACCCCTATGGCCTCTGTGCTTTACAATACAAGGGCAAAGGTATCGTTCTCTTAGCTTTCTTTCTCCTCTTTTTTTCTGGGAGGACACTTGTATAGAAGCACTGTGTTTGTTTTCTCATCTCTACAGACAAAGTGATGAGCCTTTTCCTCTAGATAAGCCTCCTTAATTGTGCAGGTAGCTAGCATCAATCATTGCACCTCTATTAGAAGCAACTTGCCCTTTACCTGGCAGTGGGAAGACTTGCACTGTTGTACCCCAACAGTATCATTCCAGACTGTCAACTATTTTTACGACCTCTTGCCTTGTTTATTTACACTACAGAAGGAATGAATTAATTCTTCAAACATGTAAATGGTGAGGAATCTCTCTTTTATTCACTTAAACCACGATTGCTACACTGCAATAGGTTTCTGTCCAAAACAGCTACACCTGAAAATATGCATCTAATTTGATATATGTTCACAATGAAGTGTACATAACTACAAAGCCATCTATGTCTGAAGGTATAGCTGTTACTGGAGGAATATCCAAGCCTTATCACCACAGGTTCTGGAGATCTAGAAAATGATCAGTTGTACAGTGACATAATACTGATTAATAATACCTGCATTTCTAAAGTATCTTTAACACTCTTCAAAGGGGGTAGCAAAAAAGGTCCTTTCTTTGAAAATTAAATTTCCTTTTCAGACATGTAGACAAAAGCAGAGAAGTGATGTCTAAAAACTTGGCACTTTGTGCATATTACTTATTTATTTGCTTGTACCATAAGTGATATCAATAAGAGTTCATACAGAACCAAACAGACTAATCTGATGTGGGGGATCTTGAGATGGCAAGAAAAACAAATGAAAATAAGGCATGTGTCAATCAGAGACCTGAAGATGTTCCAAATAATAGAATCCCAGTAAGTCTAGATCTCTCAAAAGGTCAGGCAGTATCAACATGGCTGAATAGCAAACCATATTGCAATTGCTTGTATTGAACACTTACAGATTCTGTAAGCTTTAAAAAAAACCTTGAGCTCTTGTGTCAGGACTCAAGCTCTACAAACAAGGAATAATCATTTTGGGAAGTTTTCCCCGTGGAGGAGGAAAGGCCTTTTGGTTGTGGAAAGGCTAAAAATGTCCAGTTTGGTTATGCTTTAGGCTTTCAGTTTTCAGTTTGCATAGCAATTTTTATGTCCAAGTCAATTTGGATTCATTTTGAGAGTAAGACTTTGTAAGGTGTTCTATCAAATGTTGTTGTTATTTTAATTCAAATCACAAACCACCATGTTTTCCTCAGCTGCTTGTTTATCAAAAGAATTAAGAACCACAAAAGAAAAGCTATTGAGTTCCCCAAGTGAGTTCTGATTTGTGTGAGAAATGTGTGAGAAAACTGTGTTGTTACTAAGCACTGCTGAACACGAAAAGGTAATGAAAAATTAGGCGACGTCTTCCTGATTTCAAATGTGTAACTCAGTGACGAAGGGCACTTTGAGGACACATCATGCAGACATTGGAGCTGTGAGCTTGACATTAATCGTATTTTTTTCTGTCATGCTTCATGCCTGCTATATTGCTATATTATTTGCATTATGCAGTAAGCCACAGTCATAAACAAATATATCTGAAAATCTGTATAGAGAAGGCTTCAGGAACTCCTTGAAGACATAATTCATACTGCAACACATAGAGGCACTGGAAAACTGCTGGTAACTGCTGGAAACACTTTTAACATTGCAGCAATTTCACTCTTCTCTCACCTTTTCCTTCAGAATCTCTTTCCTTTAATAGAAAATCTTATTATTTTAGAGTTGCTTGTAAAAAGCATTCTGCAAAACCACATTAGAAACGTTTCTTCCAAAACTATGTCTGCCAGAGACACACAACATACGCAGAGGGAAAGTTAATAAAATACTGCATATCTGAATCCAAAGGTTCATGTTTCTTTATGTATATATATATTTTTTTTCTGCAGGAAATACGCTCTGCAGAATCCACCAGCCCCAGATGTATGACAGCTTAATAAGCAGGAAAATGTAGGAACCTGGAAGCTAACCAGACTCCCCTCAGGCCCTCATTTTTGTTGGAATGATTGCTGGGCTGAGGGCTGACTGCCTTTCTTTCAGAGCTTGGAGGGCCTTGTGCAGCACCACACAGAGTGACCTGCGCTGAGCTCTGAGAGGGGCTGCTGGAAAGGGTTTCACCTCTCTAGTTTCTATGCGGGAATTATGGAAATTCTCTCAAAATGTGGCCTTTGTGGTGCAGGAGTTAAGAGAAAAGTGAGGAAAGAGCCTGTGCAGTTTACATGCACGAGGTCATTACTGCTGCTCTTTCACATACGGATCTACGCTCCTGTCACTGCGTGCAGTCCTGTTCTTTAAAATGACCCCATAAAACTCCAATCCACTTGAATAAATGGAATTCAAGCAACACACAGCAACACACCTGCCCACAGGCTCCTCTATTTCACCTGGAGGAATACATGCAGTTACTTGCTTCCTTTCTTCCAGCCCTAAAGCAGCAGTGCAAGAGGTGAAGACAGGTAACAGTGGCTCATTTATAGCACAGTGCTGCTTTCCAGGCTGGAGTGAGCTCATAGCAGCTCTTTGCAGGGTCACCATGCCTGGCAGAAACTCAGCTGTTTTTGCTAATATTTGAGGTTGCAGTGGGATTCTCATGGGGGAGCTCCTGCTGCTCCATCCCATGATATTAACAATGAAACAATGCTGCCAAAGTACATCAGCCAGAAGAGGATCTGCTAGAATCATTATTTCTATAATCTGACATCAGTTTTAGTAAACTTTGTCTGTCTAATGTGCCCAGCGGGATTTTGCAGAGGTTAAATCCTTCTCACATACAACTGCGGCCTTGGCTTTTGTTTGCAATTTACAAAAATGTGACTAATACTGCAGCTTCTTACTTAGCAATCTCCTAAAAACGTGAGCAGGAATTTCACCACTTACATATATGTTATATTGATGTAATTGTAACGTATATCACACTACTAAATTATCCCTTCTTCTTTTCATCTGATTTGTGTGTCATCACTTTAAAATGTCTGCTGAGTTATTAGCATGCAACTTAATCTTTAGCACATTATCCATGAGATTTAAACACCATGCATGCTCTTTTAACTTCGGTTATAGCTTCTGCGACATTTATACTTACTTTCCCTTTTTCCTATGCTGATAAGTTAACAATGCCCCCAAGCACTCTGCAGTTTATGTCTATGTGTTTGTTTCCATGGAATTACACATCACGTGTTACAAGGAAATATATTTATCTGGAGACTTAATAGCTGTTTTGTTTTGGTTTTTGGTTTTGCTTTTTATTTTTATCTTGCAGATATCAGTAAAACCATATCTGTTTCCCTTTTACACTAAAAAAAAAAAAAAAAAGCAATGCTCTTTCGGCTAATGATCATTTTTAGTGGTGTTTTCCATCCCTCAGTTTAATAGTCACCTCCTGTGTTTACAACTCCTTCCTCACAGAACAAAGCATCTCATCTAGGCTGAGTCTATGACAGATTGTCCCTTTGCTAATGGGGGCTCTAGATATATGGCTGAAACATTTGCTTCAGAAATGGATTGCCTGAACCTAAATTCTTCCCACTTCAAAGCCTGGGGGTGACCAGATCAATTCACAAATATGCCATCCTTTTTTTCATTTCCTTACTGTGTCATCATCACATGAAACTTTTAAAAGGTTAGATCAGAAATAATTAGGAAAATCTTGTTTATAATGGAGTAGAGAAGCAAAAAAAATTAAAAAAAAAAATCCTGAAAAAAACAAGAGATGAAAGAAAGCAAAAGCAAATGGGTTAAGTTTCCTCTGCTTAAAGGATAAGGAACAGGTCAAACAAAGCGGGCAATTCATGTGTGCCTGGGAAAGTTTTCCTAGGGTTTGCAGAGCCGCAGATTTGCTAGGAATATTGCAAACAAAAGTTACTTTCTCCAAGTTGGATGTACATCACAAGTCACTCTGGGGAGCAGTTCCTCCCATTCAGTTCTCAGGAACATCCCATCCTGAATGCCCACAGACCTGTTCTTTTTTCTCAGCAGATGTAATAACCTGGGTAAAGCCATCACTGCTTTTAGCTTTTGACAGTTACTAATGAAGACACTGATTTTGATGCCAGTGGCTGACGACTACAGCACAATGACTTTTAGGAGCAAAAACGAGGTATCTTTGTGACCAGTCTGCTCATATCTACACTTGTCTAGCTGAAATCAGGCGTTGGTGCCAGGCATGGGCCAGCCCTTAGTGTGCCCAGCAATGCAAGACAGACCTGGGAAGAGATATATTTTGGCAGTAGAAGCTGCAGAGACCCCAAGTTCTGCAAGACCTGCAGTAATGTGAGAGGGAGTTGAATGATCCTATGAGCCTTCCCATGAATCACGGCTCATATTAAAGGTAAAGATCTAAGGCTTAATTTTAGACTCTAAATATCTAACTCCTATAGCTAACCAAGCACAACCATGTGCCTCTCATTTAGCTCACATGCAGACTTTAATCAGGCTGACTACTGCCAGAGACATCAAAGTCCCAGATACTGTAGCCTTCCTCTGGGTCATAGGTAATGCTTCAGTTCCTTAATACTGTGTGGGGGAGGAATTTGACACTGAATTTGGTATGTGGACCTTAATATCTTAGCATCATTTTGAATACAGTACTTCCACGGGAGATGAATTTTTGACCTGGGTCATCAATGGCTGAGGAATCTTTCACAAACAATTTTGTGAGAGTTTTTAGCTAAATGCTATAAAGCTAAATGGCTTTTAGCATTCTATGCTAGTGGAGTGGGAAAACTGTAGTGCTGTTTACAGCAAGAGACACTGGTCATATGTTGTTTCTTTGTCTAGGAAAGCCAAGAAGTTGCTTTTCAAAACTTCAATTTTGCCACAGGCTGTGTTCTCAGAGAACAACGATGTATTTGAAGGAAAGTTATATACATGCAATGTGTAAGACCAGTAAAGGCATACTGTAAAGGAGTTTAGGCCCAGCACACAGTTTTGCAAAAGCAACTGGAACATCAGTCTGTCTACCAACTTAGTATCCTAAAAGGAAAAAAAATTACTGTTGCTCATTTTCTGCATACTTTTTCCATGTGTAAAAATGAAATGTGACTTATATGATAATTCTGTTGATTTAAGCTCCTAATCACATTGTTTATCTGGGTCCAAAATTTTCATGGTAATAATAATGTCAAGGAGAGGTGAATAACACACAGCTCTCAGCAGCACAGTCATGCTAGCAAAGGCTGCTTGGCTAGCAAAATTGTTCTTGGTATTGTAGCATTGTTCAGCAAAGTGGAATAAGCTCTATTGGGAAATCATTTATTTTGGTGCAAGAGTTGGGTTGTTGGTTTTTTTTGGCACAACTCCGCCAAAAAAAAGAGACACTTCTGGGGTAGATGAAGACTTTGCAGTGAATTTATTTCTCGCAGAGATGTCTTACAATTCTGCATTGTACTTGCATGTCTTGATTCTAATGACATTCTAGTTAAAAGAAAAAAAACATTCCCTGCCGCCTGGTTTGATTTAGCACAGAAATTAGATACAGTTTGTTTAAAAAAGAGCTTTTAATTGTAGCTCAAAATAAAGTGAAATGGCATAAAAACTGATGTCATGGTCCAAAAATATGATTCTATTTTGAACATCTAAACGGTATCTTTTCTTATAAAAGTTTAGATTATCATAAAAGTAAAAGAGAATCAGAAGAACAGTGAAACTGCTCTTTTATAGATTGGGAGAAATCTATAATAATTTGCTTAACAAAAAGATGCCCTCTAAAGATACACTTGCTTGTTAAAATTGAAATACCTCTTGTATCTGTTGCATTTTTGTCTAAAAAGGAGTTAGCAAACATTTTCCTTTTTATCCAGCTGCATTCAATCAAATAGATCAAGAAGGCTATAAATGAATATAAATTAAAGTTGTCTGTGGAACACATACGCTGTGAATATGAATTAAAGTTATCTGGAGAAAACGTAATATATAGGTTGAGGATTTTCAAAAGCACTATACCTGAGAATATACTAATGTCTACCAGCTCAGATGATGCATTTCCAAGACAGTTTTACTTATGACACTACTTAACGTAGCACCACATAAGCAGATCATAGAGCTGAGAGGACAGCTTTCTGGTAATATCCCCTACAAGGGTGGCTACGCAGACAAGCAGCATCAAGCCAGCTGTTACGGGTTCTTTGGTGTATGTTGGAGCACAGTCAACAGCCAGCGCCAGGAAGAAATTGTTTTTGAAACATTTAATGCTGCCTGCCTGTTGTGCAGAGCTTTCTGAAGCCAGACCCTAGCTGCAGCTGTAGGAAAAGTAATCCAGTAGTGTTTCTAACTGCTAGGGGAGTCATCTCCATATCCTCCTGTTCTTCTGCCCCAAAGGGCAAACAGCTGGGGAACTCTATGCACCATTGGCCATAGGTTATTCAGTGCAGATGAGATGGAAAGAACATTCCCTGTGTCTGATTTCTCTGGTAGAATTCCTGTGAAAGAGAAGCTGATATTTATCTCAGACATCTTCAGTAGAAGGAAATTAAAAAGACTGTGTGGGACCACAGTCTTACCGAAGGAACTGAAGACTTTATCAGAGGCAGTGGCCAGATATTGTCATATAGGGCATTTGTGGAAATGGCATGAGAGGACCTCTGCTACCCACAGACTTTATGCTATGTTCTCCAGTTGGGCAGTACTGGGTGCTCCTAAATCCCAGTGCCATATGGCAACTGCAAGGCCCTTTTCATGTCCCACTGAGCAAGAGGACCCACAAAGCTGCATAAGGCTGTGCATCCACAGCTGAAAGCTGTGAAGTGTTACGGAGGCCATGCAGCTGGTACTGGTGCAAGACTTGGATAAATCTGTGCTTACAATGAATCCATGTCTAAATATTTTGTTAGCACCAATTCATATTTATACACAGAGGAAGCTCCTTGTTGATCAACATTGCCCACCTTTCTGTTCCACTTAAAGGACTGTTAACTCTTGAGACCAAACAACACATGCAACTTCCATCTCATTTCAGTCCCCTACTAGTGAGGTATTATCAAAACCAGCTGTTTAATTCCCTCTGTGAAGAAAGACATCTCTGGAGGATGGTTTGTTCCCTGCTGCAAGTTGGGTAACTATCACCCCAGAAGTACCTGCATTTCTGCATTGGATACAGAGAGCCCCTAGCAGACACCCAAGCAAATCTCAGCCCCAGCTGGCTCTTTGCAAAGGGAATCCAATGTAGCTGACCACACAGCAGTATGACATGAATACAAAACAAATGGGCATTTGACACACTAATCCAGGTCCCTGTTATCACTCTGGACATAGGCTGCAGCTTTGTATTTTACCAAGGCAGATAGTATCAGCCAACTATTAAAGCAAGGGCTGAGGGGTGTTGCTAGCTCTGGATATCTCCAGTATTTGTTTGTGGAAGGATTTCTGAAGTGTTTGAAAAGGAACTTGAGATGCTAGTGTTCTTCCAGGCTTTCAGGGGTCAAAATGGCACATGCTTCATCATATGATCATGTAAGAGAAACTGAGAGACCATCTGTGAAAGAAGATGAAAGAGGAATTCTAAATATTGTTCACCACATTTTCTGTGCATTTCTGGTTATCAGCTGTACAGTGGTTGCACAGTGAGAATTATTAACACAGCATCAAAGTTCTACATATGAAATGCCCCAAGATTTAACCTCAGGTTGATACCCTGACTCATATTTAGCAAACAGCACCTGTTAAATTTGTCTTTGAAAGGAGCTATCCTACCATGTTATTTGACTTCTTATCACCATCGTAAATCCTGTGCACGTCGTCATAGACTAATGAGTGGACATTTACCTCCACCACATCCTAATTGCTATACTAATTTCATCCCCGAGACCCCAGACAAATAATCCTCTTTCTGACACATGAACTTAGGCAGAAGCTGGGGGGAAGATCTTGACTCTCTGAGGTGTAGCTGGAAATGCAGGCTGCTCCCGAGCTGACATCTGTGTTAACAAAGAACCATATGTGGCCTGCACAGAGAGGTCGATGACAGCAGAGACCACACATTTCACAGATTGCACCTACATCTCATGTAACAGTGAATATATTGACAAATGCAGGCGGCAGAGACCTGGACTGGGCATGGTGCAATTGACCAACTGATATGTGGCAGGGGAGACAGCTCCGTGAAAAACAGGAGGTACAGCCTGAGGAGGACGGATTCCCTCTGCTAAGTGCTCTGGCTACTCGGGTGTCCACCTGAAATGGGGAAGTCTTCTGTAAATACCTTCATGCCTGGATTCAGACAGGGACATTGTGGCATTTCCTTTGGTATTAGCAGACTCAGTCCTGTGGAATAAAAAGGATTTACCCATATGTGGGGCCAGATCTGGCAGCAAGTCAGCCCAGGTTACTCCTCGCTGCTTGCTCTCATCACTTGTACTCCCTCACTGTGGCAGCAGAAGTGTTCGCAAAAGCCACATAGCAAAACAGATCATGGGCTAGATTAAGGGCAAAAAGTAACCTTTTCTGTGGTTCCACAGAATAGCTGTAGCAGCAAAACAAACAACAAACAAAAGTGCCATAGCAGGGACAGAAAGAGAGACAGAAGGTCAGAACCTACTTAAGCCTATTTTGCAGCCAGCGTCTCACAAACCAGTGTGACAAACACAGGCCTGAATAACACAGGTGTGGTTCAGAAAGGAAGCAAAGGAAGATACATGCTATGAACTGTGCATGTTGGCTTTCAGGGGAGGCACATCCCCTCAGCAAGAAAGAGAAAAGGCTCCTGAGGTGAAACAAAACCTGACTTTTACATTTGTGTCATTTACAACCAGGAGCAGATGGCAAAGGATGCTGTGTATTTGTGTGTGAACCCCAAGAAATCCCAAACCTCAGCTTTACCAAGATACTTTCCTGTCTCATACCAGTCCTGTGTGCTACCAGGTGACATGTGCTTCCTTCCCAGTGGCAGAAAACTCTACATTCACTTCATAAGGAATTTTGACACCTAGGGTAGGGGAGGGAGGCTAGTTGGTAAAAATTCCTGCAAGTTTTAAGAGAGGTAGAAGGGAAGGAAGAGCTTTTATGCTGCAAGAAGCAAGACCTGGTGAGCTCTGAGTATGCACCTTGTTGCAAGCTCTGAGAATCATGTCCTGGTACAGTATCCTTCGAGCATGTGAAACTGCACAGAGGCAGGGATCTGGTCTCATACAGAGCCACCAAGTGGAATGAGGGGTTTGCCAGCAGTGTTCTTGAATCTGGGAGTAGAAACAACAGCAAGAGAGAACAAGATGAACATATCAGGAAAAATAGATGTGGTCTTTAGAAGATATCTTTTATACTAATGTGGTTGTTTATGTCAGATACGTACAGAAAAAAAAGTGCAGAAACATCTGGATGAACATTGTACACGTGGGTAATGCATCATTTCAATATCAACTTCCAAAAAGAACTGAGATAAAATAGGAGATGTATCCTAAAACTCTTTTGGCTGAATTTGAGTATACTAAACTGTTATGGCCCCACTAAATCTTCTTAAATTCAGAACAGGAGGAGAAAAATGGAGGAGCAGCTATCCCATTTGACAGAATATTGCTTCCTAAGGTCCAAATTCGCAAGCTTTCTAAATCTAGATGATTTCATTAATATCAGCAGGCTTCACAACACCTGTCTCACAGTGACAAATAACATTCTAATTTCTGGCCATCTTCATGAACAGTTTTTATTTCTGGCTATCCAGCCTGAACAAACTAAGCCGTCACAATGCAAATTCATCAAGTGACAATTCCAGGCATCCTTCCCAGGATACTGGAATAGCCAACAGCCAATGAGGAGGTGGTCAGAGTTCCTGCAAAAACTCACTTGCATTGAATAACTGGCTGCACGTGGAAATTTGTGAAGATGATGGAATCATCTCAATTTGAAAACTCTTATATATATAAAAAAGACTGAATATCAGTTCTCCAGGTGGAAAAACTTCAATTGAGGATTGGATGACAAATGTGGAGGGCATGACCTTCAAAATGGGGATGTACCCTCAGCTGCCCCTTAGTCCACTTGTGACATGTATGTTTTTCTTGACATTTATCAGCACTGGAGCTTGGATATATACACTGCATTAGCAAAAATACATAGCTGACAAAAAGCTCCAAAGGCCTCTGTCAGTACAAGATAGCTGTATGAAAATGAAATAAGACTGATAGGAAAATAATCTCTTAGAGACTTTTGGTTACCAAGAACTGTGAAGCTAGATTGCAACGAAAACATAAATATGTGGAAACATGTTGCATAGTGCTCTAGGACACCGAGGCACTGCCTTGCTATGGGTTGAGCACAGAAGAGTGACAGTGTCTATAGGATATCCCTCAAGTATTTTAATTTCATAGGAGTTACTCAGAAAGTTGTGGAAGTGGAACAGAGAGAGGTAATAGAGAAGCTGCTTGCTATGCGGATCCTTCATGCCACTACCTCAAAGACCAATATGGTAACTGAAAAGTACAGTGGTTTCTAATAAGCTCAGTTGTCCATGACTGTCTTGGGAACTTTAAAAAAAAAGCAGCAGAAATTGTTCAGCTCTGTAGAGAAAGCAGATAGGAAAAAGGCTTCTTGGTTTGTCTGAGAGAAATACTGAGCCAGTCACATGAACCAGCACTCTACTATTTTGAGATCTTCCTTCTCCAAAAGACTTTGATGCTAATAAATACCCATTGTTTTTAGGGACAGACACTGATATCCTTGTTCCAGACAAAGTGGTAGAATGGTGACAAAAATGCCTTGGTGTGCCCGTTGCGCCTGGCAGGGCCAACCCTGGGGTAGGATGGATGCTCCCATGAGCCTCCCCTTGCTAGATTTGAGGCTGAATGCCAGGCATGTGAGAGAAGCACAGGCTGAGGGAACTGAGCCCTAAGGTACAGCCCAGGTTTTGGTGAGCAAAGGGCCGCCGACATATTTCCCTAAACTGCATTGAGATGTAAACAAAGTGAGACCTTTTGAACTTCAAAGATGCCTGACAAGGCTCAAAAGGATCCAAACAAGGTCTGACACAGCTCAATAGTGATAAATTAAAATATGGCAAATAAAGATACTTTGAGAAGTGATGCAACAAGCAAGTGATAAAACAAGCAAGCTTCTCAGTCCATCTACACAGGGAATGCAGAAATGACACCCTCCCTGTTCCCCAAAGCACACATTTTGACACATGTGATTGCAACCAACTGAGTCTTATTCTTCTTTCTAGGTCTGCATGCAGGTGGATGCAGCTTCTTACTCGATCCCCAAATTCATACAAAACACTGCAGTTTAGTGAAAACGTCAAGGGAGTCAACTGGATCTCACGTGGCTTCAATCACCTCAGAAATGCCTGACAGAGCTTCTCTACAGCCATTTATTTAGATTTCAGACACAGCTGAGAACTTTGAGAGAACATAGAAGGATTCTTTATGAACTGCAAAGCAAACTTAGCTCTTGTCACAAGATACAGAGCCTGGATACATTTCCAGCAACCGAGAAATTAATATCCTGTTTGGAACAGGCAGAAGGGGCAAGGAAAAGGCTCCTTGGCTTTGCGGTTCCTGCTGCCACTAATGGGAGGATAAAGGACAGAGAGTAGCTAGGTGGGAAAGAAGAAGGCTTTCAGGGAAAACAAACCACAGAAACATGGAATCTTGGAATGAATCATGGAATGGCTTGAGTTGGAGGTATATTAAAGTTCATCCAGTTTCAACCCCCTGTCATAGGTCGGGTTGCCATCCACCAGCTCAGGCTACCCAGGGCCCCATCCAACCCAACCCTGGGTGCCTCCCAGGATGGGGCATCACAGCTTCTCTGGTCAGCTGGTGCCCCACTGCACCCTGAGTGAGAGTAAAAACTTCTCACTGAAGTTCTAATCTAAATCTCCTCTCTTCTAATTTAAAACCATCCCTCTGTTTTCTATGAGACATTTCTCTACAATTGTTTTGATATGTTAAGCTCACTCAAAAAAACATCCCAGAAACAAAATGAAATAAGACAAGAAAATACTTGAGAAGACAGAGTCAGAGAATCAAAGAGATTGGAAGAGATCTCTGGAGATCATCCAGCTCAACCCTCTGCTAAAGCAGGTTCCCTACAGCAGGTTGCACAGGAAAGCTTCTAGGCAGCATTTGAGTATCTTCAGAGTGGCAGACTCCATAACCTCCCTGGGCAGTGTTTCAGTGCTCTGTCACTCTCAAAGTAAAGTCTTTTTTCCTCATGTACATATGGAACTTGCTACATTCCATTTTGTTTCCATTGCTCTTGTCCCTTTGCTGGATACTACTATAAAGAGCGTTGTCCACTTCACACCCACCATTTTAGATATTTATAAGCATTGGTGGGATCCCCTCTCAGACCTTTCAAACAAAATTATTGCATGGAGTAACAGTACTTTTACAAAAATTGATGTAGTTGTAGCTCTCAGCAGTGGCCTAGGCAAGTAAAGCAGTAAGTGATAAAGGCAATAACCACGCTTTGCAATTCATAAAGACAAATCTATTTTCTTAGTAAGACTGTGGGCTATAAAGTAACAAAAATGTTATCAAGAAGATTAGAGCTTTTATTTTCCACTTAAGCTTATACTGATAAGACAGCTTTTACAATAGTGTGTTATGCATGTGATAATACAAGTTGTCTTTTAAAACAGAATATATTTCAAGCTTCAATGATGATTCTATCTAGGCTCTTGACATTTGATGCTGGAAAACTCCTTAATTAATTGGGATAGCAGTGCTGATTTAAGATCATGGGCACAATGGGATTTAGTGAGCATTTTACAAAATTGGATTAAAAGGGAATAAGAGATACTTCCCACTTCAAGTAAGACCCGATGCATTCAGTCTGAAGGCTCATATTCCTGAGGGGAATGAGATAAGGTGTCCTCTTCATCTGCATTAATTTTAGAGTAATTCCTGCTAAAAATAACAGATATTTATTCAGTTAAACTGCATGGAAGACATTAAAATCGTACTATACAGAGATAGTCTAAGTCTAAAGATATATGCCTGTCAACTCACCCCAGTTCTCTGCACACACCCAACCTTGTGTGTTCCAGTGTGAAGATGCAGAAGACTGGAGTTTAATAAAACTGAGGGCAGTAGGACATCCAGAAACCTCCAGCCTTCTAGAAAATCATTCCAGCTGGAATACACCTTGCTGTGCCAACAAGATAGACTGCAGCCTTCACACTATATTTTTAATTAATAAAAAAAAGTCTTGGAAAATTCAGTTACACTTTTGTAAGTTAACATTAAGATACAGCAGAGTAATGAGTGCAGATGGCTGCACCATGGTCATATGACATCCCTGACAGCCAGGTTTCAGAACTGCTGTTCCAGATGAGCACAAGAAGCAGAAACTGAATGGCTTTTCACTTTAAACAAGTTTAACAAACTTTTATGCCAATGATTAGACAGCTTTTACAACAGCATTGGTAAATCGATAGACATTTCTCATAATTTCTCAAAGCCTGTAGGAATCACAGATGAGTTAATTCTGGAACTGCCTGCTTTGCTGGACCTTCCACTTTATACAGAATAGCAGAGCTCCAGACTAAGATCTATTAATCTGCAATTTAGAGACAGAAAAGTATAGCCTTTATAGAATAACTCATTATCACTGAGTTTATCAGGTGGGAGTCAAGCTGGCATCGTTTGACTGTATCAGAAAGGCTTTTTCCTCTCTTCTTGTTGGATATGTCGTGCTGTAGATAAAATAAATCCCACAGATTATTTATGCTACAAGGGTTTAGAATAAAAAGATTTTCATAGCCCTGCAAATAAACTGCTCGAAGCCATTGCACTAGTTAATTTCCAAATGGATTTTTATTCAGATACAAAGATAATGCAAGTCCTTCATTAGGTCACCAGTTGTTCAATGACACTAGCTTAGTCTCACCGATAGAATCGATCGATGTGATGTTTATCTCAGTGAGCAGCAACAGGGATATGTAAAAGCAATCTTGGCAATTGACTAGTTGGAGAATCTGGTCCCCAAACGTTCTATTACTTCAAGGATTTAAAACTGAAGCGAGCTTTCCAAAAAAGGGTTTCATATATTTCTCCAAGCTTACAATTTTTATCCACATCAGTGTCCATTCTCTGCACAGTTTGCAAATCTCTGTTCTTTCTCTAGCATGTCCACTTACTGCAAGCCGATTCCAAGCAGGTAATGAGATGAGATGGTGCTCCCTCTCCTGACACACAGCCACACCGTGTCTGAATGACTGAAGAGAGGAAGATGTGAGGCCAGCTGCAAATGCAGACGAGACCCATTTTGCCTTCAACCTGCATACTCTGGACAGGAGTAGAAAAAAGACATGAGAAAGCTCTCCACTGTTTAAAAAACTTCCTTTTTCTTCTATGATGCAAGCAGAATATGGACAACAGAACTTATATATTTCAGTGCAATACTCTGGGGTGATGGAAAGGTTGACTACATTATCATTGTGATTATTAAAAAGAAACGAAGTGGCAAGTTTAAAGCCGATCCACCTATGTCTCCCTCTTACTATAGCTATTTGTAGCCAGGCAAAATAGGTGGAGAATACTGCTGCCATTCTGATCTTTAGAAATCTAACTTTCAGCTGATGCTCGTGAAAATGAGGCACATGATGCAGGGCCACGCAAGCGGGGCTTCATGTGATCGGCGATGTGCAGGACAGCAAGGCAGGCCACTAACTGAAACAGCACTAATCAAACAGAGCAGGGAGAAACCTGTCACGAAAACAACGTCACGTGCTCCTTGATAATGCTTCAGTGGAAACGTCTTGTAGCATATTCTGCTCTGCTTTGGCACCCACAAGAAATTAAACTGTAAATGCCCCGAGAATTTATTAAAAAAAAAAAAAAATCCCATTTTTTCCCCCTCTTACAAAAAGAAACCTGGAAAATCCAGAAAGCACTAAGATTTTAAGTATTTTGGCCATTCTGTTTTCACTGCTCACTATTAATTTGATGAGGCAAGTACCTAGTGAGAAAGATGAGTTTAAATGATGTTTGATTTTGAAACTGTCAGAGTGTTAACAAAAATGCACTTCGTTTTGCAGTGAGGGAAGGATTCACCCATCAAAAGAGACTGCTGTCAGAGATGAAAGAGAGCAAAGAAATGGAGAGAGCCATTTTAAACATATAAGACAAGACTTTCATCTAATGGGGGACCATATGGGACTATGCTATTAACCTTGAAAAAAATCTGACAATAGTGAAAAAGGAAAGAAGTTGAAGAGAAACAACACAAAAAAGGAGTCATTTACCTTCAGTAACTTTTCTGATCTGTATTGCCACATTTCACAACATCTACATCTATGTTTTTCCATGGTTAAAGGCTATGTCATATGTCCACTCCATCCTCCTGTAAGCTGGAGGTGTGACAGCCTGCATGATCCATCCCCACTTGTCCTTGCACATCTGAGCAGTGAACACCTGGGCAGCACACACCACATGAGTGGCACTGACAGGCACAGCAGAGCCAAAGCACACGTTGCTGCAATTTGTAGGGTTTTTGCCTGCAGAGATCTGCCTCTCCAGCTGCACATGCAAGTGCTCCTGGATCCTTCCTGACAGTTGTCTCACTCGTACGTAAAAAAACTCCCTCTACGGGATTCCACCACCTCCTCTGCTCAATGCATTTGTAGACTAAATTCTCTTTACTCTTTGCAAGTGCTTTCCTAACATTTAAGCTATTTCTTTTGCTTTTTGCTGGTAACTAAATGGATTACTTTCATCTTGCCCTTGAGGGACGTGAAAAACAATTGCTCGCAATCCTCTCTGTAAGAACCTTTTCCACGTTTAAGCTCCCTGTCAGCTTTCTCTTTTCCATACCAGTTCTTTCCATCTTTCCTTTTGTGTCACAAGACATGCCGTGCATCTCACTTCTGTACTCTGCCCGATCCATAGCGCCGGGTTAGCCCCAGGCGGGTCAAGTTCGCGATCCCGGCCGGGCAGAAGCGCCGCTTGGTGCTCACACGTCCACCCAGGCTCTGAGTGCGACACAAACCGCTCTGCACCCACCCTTTGGGGGATACTTGCTTCTCCCCGAGCCCTGCGCCCACCCCCACGTACCACGAAGCCTCCTCTCTTCTTTAAATATTTTTTTATTTGGGTGCGTGGGTGTGTGCGCGGGTGGTTGGGGGGGGGGAGGAGGTAGGATTCTTTCTTTTCACCGCCCCCCCTCCCCGCTCACCGCCCCTTCGGGGGGCAGCTCCTCACCTGCGCCCATCCCGGCGCGGCGGGGCGGGGGCCGCTCGGCGCGGCGCGGGGCGGGCGGCGGAGGCGGGGCCGCTGGTGGCGGCGGGGCCGGCAGTACTCCGCAGCCTCCCGCGGAGCTCGGGCATCTCTGCGCGCCGGGTGGTGCGAGCGGCAGCCGCGGCGCGGCGGGCTCGGGGGGCGGCATGGAGGGTGCGCACCTCGCCTGGGAGCTGGCGCACGCCGTGCTGCTGCTGAGCCTCATCCCCGCAGGTGGGAGCCGCGGGCGGGCGCGGGGCAGCGGGGCCGGGGGAGGCTGCAGGGAGCGGCGGCGGGCCGGGGGGCGGCAGCCGGTTTCGCTGGACGCCTCGGGAGAAAAAAAAAAAGGAAAAAAGAAAAGAAAAAAAAAGTCCTTTGTTTGTATGGCGCGGGGCTGGAGAGGGGTCAGGAAGGTGCACACCCCCAGCTCTCCGAGCCGGGCTGTTTTGACAATAAACTATCTCTTAATCGGTACAAAATGTCCCCGTGGTGAAGTGCTGCTGGAACAATAGGCGAAGGGCGGCCGCCGCCGTCAGGTGTCCGCGCTGCCCGGCGGGGCCGAAGCGTGCCCGGGGCGTCGCGGGGGGACGCGAGCTCAGCCCCGGCTCGGAGCAGAGCCGCTTCGCTTCAGCACCGCCGCCTCCGTCTCTTCGGGGGCACTGCGGGCAAAAAGTTTGGTATGTCGGGTGATGGACCTGGGGGTTCCCTTCCCTGCAGCCGGAGTTTCCCGCTCCTGAGTTCATTAAATGCAGCACGGGGCTGCGGCGCTGGACGGGTTCGCACATGGCTTTTGGAGCAGCCGGTGGCACAGTGGCGCCCGAAGAGCGCACGCAGCGCGTCAGAGCGGAGGACGCGCAAGGTGTATTTCTGTGCTCTTAGCTCAGCGAGAGCTGAGGAGGTGCGGAGGGATGCCGGGCGACAGAACCGCTGCGGCCACGTTGCAGAGCTCAGCGCAGGGAGCCGACAGCGGCCGGCTTTGGTGTGAGCACTTTGCCTGAGATGTGAGGCAATCGTGGAGCTATCAGCATTTCTGTGAATATTTTGTTTGGGTAATGTTTCTGTTTTGCTTCCCTTTGTTTGTTGATGCTCGCAGCTAGAATGTGATTGCTGACGGTTTGGACTTTCCTGTTCAGAGTATCCACATGCAACTGCAACATGCTGTTTGGCAAAGGAAATACCCATCAGTGGGTTATTTCTTGACATTTCTCTCTGCAATGTACTGCTTTCGCTCATTAATACCCACCAACTTTCCTTACTTCAAGTACTTCTAGCTTGTGCATGAAGGTTTCTCTTCCTCTCATGGTTGCCAGGTGGAAGGAAAGCTTAGGTAACTGTCAGTGTCCTGGAAGTCATGGGAGTATGTAGGGGCAAGGAGGGACCTTCCTCTCCATGCTTCCTCTGGTTCTGGGTCAGATGTATACCTGTGGGAGATGTATCACCTCACAGCCACGTCAGACGAAGTGGTGTCGACAAAAATACATGGTGCTGCATGTGGAGGGACTTGCAGAAGACAAGTGCATCTGGGTAGATGCATGTAACATCTGTTTATCACACAGGTGTAGGATACTAGGGCTAGCTTTGAGCTGCAGGAAGCATCACAGCGGATGCTTGTGTCCTGTTGGAGGACACCAGAAGTGACAGCCAGGGCAGAGCTGTGGGACTGCTCCTGTGTGTCCTTGCAGACACTTGGACTGGGTGAGCTCTCTCTGTCCTTTTGTTTACACGTATACAAACTTATATTAAGTATCTTTTTTTGGCTTTTAGTCAAGAGCTTCTTCCTTTGGCTGCAGATAGGAAAGGAGGATGTAGAAAACAAAGCTTTAAGTAACTTCTCAGAAAGTAAACCATTCATCTCATCTGTCCACAGCTCCTTCCTATTTTTTGTTTTCCTTGCATGTGCTTCCATCTTTCCTTCCATTTAGGGATGCAGTTTTCTGAAATGATCTCTTCTGCGTTCCTCTCCTGTCCCCTCAGGGCTCTCCCTGTCCCCAGTGCTTCACCAGAGGCTGTGTGGTGTTTCCACCCGATGGACATGGAAGGCTGAGCACGGTTCCTTTCAGCATCCATCAATCTCCCCTTTTTGCAGTCAGCTGCAGAGTAGCAGAAGGCTCTCTCTGTGCCCAGAGGGAAGAATGTCTGTGTCCATAATGCTTCCCACACCTGGCAACTGGGAGGGAGGAGGACTGATGGAAGAAGACAGAACATGGTGCAGGTTCTGATTGCTGTCACTCAGTCACTAACCTGACCCCCTCAGATTGTCCAAAACTCCTGCCTTCCCTGCTCCCTCATTTCTATCTACCTTCTTCTCTCTCCTGCACTTATATGTGGCCTAAGGCCACTGCCAAGAGTAGAATGGCAATTTCAAGGATTGCTCAATACTTGACTCTTTTCCTTCCGTTACAACCAGGAATTTTCTCCTAGCAAGTGCCTAAGTGATTTTCTCTTAAGGCTTCATAACAAAGAGTGTGTTAAATTTGGCAAGGATTGAGGCACACGTTTGCATCCAGTCAGAGTACCATTTTCAGGGACTGAAGGATTTCCCTGTGCTCTGTTCAAAGGTAGAGCCTCTTGCTGCCAGATGTGCGCAGCTGCACGGTGCTTGGGTAGTGCTGGCTCACCGTGGGCTTTCCACCAGAAACTTATTGATTGTTGCCTTCTGGAACAACAGTGCTGCTCTGCAGGTGTGGATCAAATGAAGAATCCTTACTCGCCTCCAGCAGGGACATACTGCACCAGGACACAGGTGGAATCATAAAGGATATGTCTTAAGCACATGTAAACAGCAGCCAGCGGCAGAGGATGGGACAAATCTCAGAAGAATCTCTGAGTCACACTCAGGAGTTTCTCATAGTTACAACTTGCCCTTTCTCTGTGTATTGTGAGAGGCTCTGATGATACCTCTGTGTTCTCAGCATTTGAGCCTGCTGTGTTCTTAAATGCTTTGTTAGTGCAAGCTATTACAAAGATTTCTAAGGCATAGCTGTGGTTGTTGAGCTACATACCAAATATTGTGCGCTTGTAGTTTGAAGGAAAGCTTCTTTCCAGCCTTTCAGTGAACACTCTGGTGTAATCTGAAGGCAAAGAATAACAGATTCTGGATGAAACAAGTACTTCACAGTACCAAATTGTTTCAACAACATATATGTTTATCTACAACACATGACAACTGATCTAATCTGATAGCAATCATGTAGAAGAGAGGCAGTAATTACTCAAGGTTAAGGCACTTTTCAGCTGTTTTCTCTCTGTGCTCATGAAGATGAATGCCTCAGCAGAGATCAAGCGCTGCACATTGTCTTGCTCCACGTATGTGACACGCATTACTTTACAGATGTTGTTTTCTTTTTGGTGTAGTACAAACATCTTCCAGGATTTTGACTCATTTCCTTAAGTCTCTTTCAGCTGTTCAAAGAATGGCTGGAGGAAATGAGGTCTAATGCCCTAATGCATTGCATTTACTGTAAGAACCCTCTCAGTTTAAGTATAAAACGTTGTCTTTTTGTAATTTCTTAATGCCCTTCTGAATATTTCCCTGCACAGAAAAAAAACTGTACTTGTTTCTGACCTTCAGAAACTCAGAGCCTGCTGTTGAGTCTCTGACCTTAGAGCCTAAGGTGTTTGCTGTGTGTTATGTGAAAGAGGAGATCTGATGCTAAAGACCAGGCTTATTAGAAAGTGGTGATCCATATTCAGTGTGTTACATCTTTGGGACATTTATTAAAGCAAGTCTGAAGAGAATACACATGCACAGGAAGAACTTGAACACCAAATTTTCTTCTTCTATGTTACCTTACTGCAGAAGTGTTATGCTTTGTTTTTTCAACGAATGTTAGGAAACAAGAAGAGGTTCTCCAAAAGGTGCCTGACTCTCCATAACAGTGCAACCTGCAAACAGGCACAAATGAGCCCAGTTTTAGACATGTGATCAGTCCTGATGGCTTCTTGCCAGGCACAATGGCAGCTGAAGTGCGCTGTTTGTCCACTGGCCAAGATTGCTGCAGTTAGTGATAAAGGCACAAGAAGAGTGCAGACATCTGTGTTTGAAGGGAGAAAGCGACTCCCGTTTTCTAGGCTATTCCAATTAGAAAGCACAGTAACTGTTAATCTCTCACTGGATTTACTCATGAGGATTGCATTGATTTATTCTGTAAACATAGGTTTTCAGATATACCTTTAAATGGATTTTTAATGTTCATTTTAATGTCACAACAGAATTTGTTTTGTAGAGCACGTAGGGCCCTTGGTTATGTTATCTTTTACAGAAAAGAGGCACACATATAACACATGAGTTTCTAACATTGCTAACATGCCATGCAACTACAAGGCTGCTCTGTACAGATCCTTCCTGGAGACCGTAACTAAAATAAAGCATCATCTAGTAGTGTTATCAGCGACAGGGAGTTTTGTCATTGGGGGGATGACAACATTAAAAGTCTATGATTTGATGTGTCATCTGACAGCTGAGTCCCTAATCATGTAATACAATCATTAAATATCTGATCGGAGAGGAACTCGTAAGTCAGCTAGGCACTGACAGCTGTAAATCTGAGTGATAAAGAGGACACATGGGCTGATTTAAAGTAAGAAGATGTGAAAACTCAAGGGAAATCAGATAGACAGACATAACACATCTCTTGTAGGTTCCTTGGAACCCTGACAGATGCCAGGTTAGTCCTATATTTCCTTTCTTTCTCCATCTGTCATTAACTTACGCCAAGATACTCCTCCACTCACACTGGGTGACTGTGCACTTCATGTCATGGAGTGGACTTGCAGGAAAAGCTTTGTACAAAGCCACTCTGCAAGAAGAAATTAAACTAGTGAGTAGGAAAGACACTTGCAAGTATCTCCGTCATGCAAAGCCTGCATGTTTGGGAGGGGGAGAAGCAATCTGGGTCAGTTGTGTGATAACTCAGCACTGTTTCAAGCATTCACATACCTAGGCCATTCAGAACCAAGGCTCCTGCTGAACAGATCATGAGATTGAAAACTAGCACTTGGCTCTCTTAATCTCCTCCTTTGTTCAGGATTTAATGGGTGCACCGATTTCATGGATGGAAGCCTTTGTCTTCAGCCCTCAGGACTGGAAACTTCATTCTTTGATAGATAAACTGTGCATTACATCACATTAACCTAACTTCAGCAATTGGGTTTCTAAGAAACTGAGCAGGTACTAGAAATCCCTGCAGAGCTATAAGACTGAAGCTGGAGGGGCTGCAGAGATCATCTGGTCATCCCTGATCTTTGCTGGGCTCAGATATGGTACATCTTGCCAGGCAGGCTCCAGCCTCACTTGCTCTAAGAGAAACTTGTGGTAAAGATTTTCCCACCTGTTTTTGCTGCTGCTTAACTAATTGTTCCAGTTCAGAACTTTTCTGCTGTCCAACCTCTCCTTCCTTGCTGTTGCTTAATTCCTTTTTTTTTCTTTTTTTTTTCTTTTTTTTTTCTTTTTTTTTTTCCCCATGTTCTGGTAGACACAATGAACTGCTCATCACCTTCCTCTGGATACACAACAGCATTTCACATATTGACAACTGATATCACTTATTTGATTTTTTCACAGAAATCAAGTACAGCTTCTTTAGCCTCTTTTTTTTTTTTTTTGAATCTTCTTTTCTTTTAGTACATCTTCTGTAGTCTGTTGTCTTCAGCCATCGTTAACTTGCTTGCATCCCCCATAGAGGATGTGTAAAGTCAACGTCTGATGCCAGATGAGCCATGTAGTGCTTCCAGGTTTAATGAGGTGGTTACCTCCCCTGTAGCATGCTGCCATTTGATTCAAGGCATTGCAAAGCAGATTTTAATCATGATTTAAATCAGCCAACAGTAAGCCTCGTTTTAACTGTTTTGCATTTGTACTTAATCATTTTGTAAAGAAAGGTTTAACCTCCTTTATTACCACTGAGAGAGTTTTAATTAAATATTGCCTTTGCACTTAATGTTATACTCAGTTTGATTAATCACTGTGCATGTATTTAAGCAATTATGTAGCTTGTTGTATATACACGTATTCTGATTCTTCACGTGTATGTTTTAGTGTGAAGACAGAAAGTGTTGACATTTGTTAGATAATTGATTTTTTACTTACGATTTGCATTGATTACAATGGAGGAAAACAGAATTCTGAAATGTTCTTCTGTTGAGATAAATGGCAGCACTTAGAAGCCAGCCAATTCCAAAGAAAAAACTCATTGACAAATGTTTTGAAATAAAGAATTAATGTCTGAAAGCCCTATCTGTAGTCAAAACCAGCGGTCCCTAATCACTACGCTGCAAAAATTTCAAAACTAGCCGATCTCATCCTTTTTATGCTTAGAATGGAAGTGGGAAGAAGCATTCATGTTTGTTTTTCAGCAGCTCATCCATGAATGGACGAGTTGCTTAATTGAGTTGTACTGCATGAACTGAAGTAAGGAAAATAGTTTATCGGCACCTGCTAGGAAACTCTGGATGCCAAAGGCTGCTTGGTTTGTCACTGCAGCACAACCTGCCTGGAGGTGCTCAGCTGCTGGCTCCCATCAGTTCACTTATCTGATTATCTTTAAAATGTTGGTGGCAGATGTAAAGCTTGAGTAATATTTTGCCTTTTTTTTTTTTTAATAGAACGTGTAAGTTTGTAGATTCAAAATTTTAGAATATTTTTGATTTTAAAAGGAAAATATGCACTATAAATTCTGCACTATTATTTTTAATGGAATATTAAAATACATATGCATTTTAATGGAATATTAAAATACATATGCATTGTATTGATGGAAATGATTCTGATGGAAATGAGTCTGTTTGCCTTAGAACTGTAGATGCTCCTCTGAACTAGCAGCTGGTGCTAATGCCTTCTGTTTCTGCTTCTCGGTGGTTGCCCAGTTCTTTCCATTACTTTTGCTGCTCAACTCTCTGTTCACAGAAGTGCTTTCTGAGCCTGGATGAGCACAACTTTTTAACTTTGAAAAGAAATCACATTATCTTCAACAAAATAAAAGCTTCCTTCCAGTAGTGTTCATAGTAGCACAAGCTGTTGAAGTTTCCTATTCCATAGCATGTCTGACTTCCAGGTATTATATATAAAATTACTGATTAAGCAGTAATGCTAATGCCATCATACCTAGGAGTTGGGGTATGCAGCACAATAAAAGAGGTCAGATTGAAGGAGCAGAAGTAAACTCTGTTTTTCTCTTCTCCTCCCGTAAACTAAATACCATCAAAAAAGATGTCAAAATGGGATTTCCTGCTTAAGCAGGTGCTTAGACTGTGCTCACAGCAGGGTGCTATTTCGTCCATCCATCTCTTCGAGAGTATGAAGGAGGACAACTTCTTCAGTAAGTACCTATTCTCGAGTATGCCATGTGTGCAGTTTGTGGTAGGACTGTGTTAACAACTAGGAAAGAAAGTATAAATCGCAGTCAAGATATATGTAAGACTTCTGCTGATGTTGGAGATAAAGTTAAATAGCTGAATTATGTATCTCCTTGCCAGAAGAAGACTTGAGAAATGAAACTGGATTGTCAGAAATGTATCCTAATCTCTGCACTCAAGGCACTTCCAAGACATTGTCACTGACAGATCTCACTGCGTGTCAGCATGATTACCCAGGGCTGGGTTAGTTCACCCGGAGATTCTGAAGAACCTGCCAAGGAATCATAGAATCACTTGAGATGGAAGGGACCCCTAAAGGTCATCTAGTCTAACGCCAATCCTCCAGAAATCTTCTGAACTGCAGTATGTGTACATGAAAAATATCTGTGCCTCTTCTGTAAATTTGGAGGACATGTTTATTACTCTGAAATTCTTATTTATTGCTGTAATTTCTAGGAAAAAGTACTGAACTAAATATTTAGAGAAAGTCAAAAGCAGTGCTTCTCTTTGTGGTATTTAATGTGGTCCATCATAAGAACAATGATAACGGAATTATGCAATTATTGGTAAGTTTTCCTCCCTAGAGGCCTTATGTAGATGATTACCAGTGCACCTTTTAATGAAATTGCTACTGTTTGATAAAATTACTGCCAAAATTTGAAATAATTATAATTCTCATAGCCAGAAGTCTTACATCTCCTTCCTCAATTGAGCCTTTTCCAAATAGGCATTAGTTCAGATTGCAAAATGATTCGTTTTTCTTCAGTTTCTCATTTATCTCCATTAAAACCACCTTTTCGATGGATTTCAGAAAACACTCTTTTAAACCCAAGTTGTTCATTACAAGGAACATTCATTCAAAATGGAAGTTGAAAGATACTGCACCTTTTAATGTAAATGTCAGCAAAAAGAAGTGAGAAGGAAAAGCTATAAAAGAAACAGGCTGGATGAGTGACAGCTGCATTTGTATACCCTGTGCATTAGTGCACTTCTTTTAACTATTCTCTATATGTACTTTATAATTTGTTTATTTATTTATCTAACAGCTGCAAAACTGTAGGAACAGCTGTTTAATAAGTAATTCTGGAAATTAAAGGTGTAAAAGGAAATACTTCTGTAGAAGTAAGAATCAGTCTAAATGTTGTTTAAATCTGTGAGCTGACAAGTGTTGAGGCAAGCAATTAATCTTTTTTTTTTCCCCCCTGCAAATTATACTTAAATGTGTGCATATACACTTTTATTTATCTTTCTTCTATAATTTTACTTTGAACGAGAATTAGCAGGTAGTTGTTCTAAGCTCAGCCCATTCTTTTTGCTTAGAAAACTGAACTCTGGTTTTGTTCATGTGCACACCGTAGCTTCCTCCTATGGTAGGAAGTTTGGCTGCAGAAGACTGCAGAGTGTCAGAATAGGTCATTGGCCATAGCACAGCAAGATGAGTGACCAGAGTGCTGTAGTGCATAGGGTGCTCTTACAGACAAAAAAAGGCTCAAACCCATGACTTCTCAGAAAAACTATTCAGGCGTTGTCATTTGCAGCTATGGGAGGAGCTTGGTGTTTGGTGCTGCTGTGGTTTTTCTGTATGTGTGCTGAACTAGAGTTGTGTTTAGCTTCGTGTCTGCCTTTGCAAAATGCCTTTTTTGACTGCATTAGCAGAGTAAGTCATGTCAGTCAGAAAGGGCATGCTGTTTGATGTCTTTTTTGCATGGCTTGAGTTTCCTTGCTCCAGCAAGGAAAAACAAAAGCTGGGGAAGAGGAACGTTCATATCCTGCCTCTGGAAGGTGCAGGTACTTCCTCCAGCCTCCGGCCTCAAGTAGGCTTTGCATTAGCTTCTAAACCAACTCTTGCACATTTGTGTTGCGGGTCATGTGCAGCACTTGGTCTGCTCAGCCTGCTTCTGAAATGAGAAAGCCAAATGCAGTTAGGTGCATTTGCTAATTGCTGCTGACCCTACAACAGGACCTGCTGGCTTCTACCCACTTGCACTTATCCTGCCTGAAGCTCCAGTGAATGTTTCTCTCAGAGATTGGGATCTGCAGGGGTTAGGAGGTGAACTGGCCTTGTGTTCTTCCCTGCCATGTGTTGCTACCTTGTCCCATGCTTGCTGTTTCTGCTTAACCATGTGTAATTCAGAAGGCAGGTGACCTCTGTTTGACTGTAGCTGTCTGAGCTGTTCTCAACGCTTTTATTTGACCTATGGAGCACCTTCACAGGGCATGAGATATTTGGGGATGCAGATCTGTGTAAGAGCAATACTAAGACACAGAGCCACCTTCCTGTGGAATGTCACTGCAAAGGGAGGTGTCATGGCTGAGTGTTCCCCAGCCCAGACCTCTCTGCTCCTGTGGTTCCTCACACTCCAACCTCCATGGATGATAAAGACAACCTTAGTTCCAGGCTCCATCTATTTCTTCTCTGGAGTTTGCCTTGGGTGAAATTGGCTGGCTCCATACTTGCTCTTTGTGTTGGGAGATACCCATTTCTCTGTCATGCTGCCTGTAGAAGTCTTTTTTGGCTGCTGCTTTGAGCACTAGAGAGGTGAGCTCCAAACTCCTGCCCTCTCCAGTTCTCCACTGCTGCTCCCTTCCCCTTGGGATGAAGGGCTTGGGGCAGTGGGAACACTGTGTGAGGAGGCAGTGATTGCCCTCATGCAACTGGGTAAGCATCAAAGTCCCCACTCATACTCTCCTCTGCTTTTCTGCTTCTTAACTTGTAGCTTCAGATGATCCAAAGCTTCAGTGAGTATTTCCACACTGGAAATGTGGAGTATTCCAGAGAATTTGGTGGTCTGCAGATGGCACTGACTCTGTCAGATGCATTATAAGCAAAACAGTTGGGTCTGCAGGGCAGTTTAATCAGTCTAGACCCTAAAATACATGCTTGGTGACTGTTAAGTTAGCTTTCAGTCTCCAAGATGAAGATGGGGCAGGTCAGCATTTCTGTCAGCTAGGAGTTGTGTTCACATATGCTGAGGTTCATATATACATTCAGGGAACAGTCGTGTCTTTGGTCTTTTTTGATCTATGTCTTTGAGGACACTAGCCTGGGTGTTGGCATGGATGGTTTCTTCTGCAAAGAGGCCATACTGCTGGCCTTGTTTTTCCCCGCAGCATAGCTGCAGTGGTGTGTGGTGTAGCTTTCAGATCAAATCACTGAAAATTGACATTTGCCGTTGCTAAACTTTACATCTAGCATAAGGGAGATTGTCTGCTTAGTGAAGCAGAACAAAACAAGTAAGCATATGATAGCATCTCTCCTTTGAAAAAATCTGGGAGATTTATATACACCAGAGTAAATTAAATTTGCTTCAGTGTGATTAACATGTAAGTTTTACACTTTGGTTTCTTTGGAGCATAAAATGAAAGGACAAAACAAATCTAATTGAAAAGGTCTTGAATTCAGCTTCAGAATAGCACGTGTCAAGAGTGGAGCAGCTTTCACAAATAAGAAACAGAGTTGGGACAGCAGTACTCTTCAGTTAGGCCAACTGGTATTGCATAGAAAAAAATGGACAGCCTTGTCTGTGACTTCTGCATGTGAGTGTGAATTGCTTTTGCTTCAGCTTGTCTTTCAGACCTGCAGGAGACTTGTGTATCTGAAAACATACTCATTGTTGCAGCAGCACTGGGCATGCTGAAAGAGGATATTACCTCTCTGCAAGCCATGCCTTGCTGATATCCCTAGACCACTGCATCTTCGACAGTGCTACTACTTTAACTGATAAAGCCTATCTCTTGTTTCTGCTCTCTTGTGTTGTTGCAGATGAGAAACTGAAAAATGCGGTGAGTGAGGTCTGTGCGATATCCCTTGAAACAAAGTCAGTGCCCAGAAAGATCAGGCATGAAGAGAGTAGTGTAATTGCATCCAGGCTCTGCAATCTTACACAAAAGTCACTTTGTCCTTGAAGTTTAGATCCTCAGTGTGTTTGTCATGCAAAAACGTTAACTGGCACAGAAGTGAGGGCACTGTGTTCACTGGGAGATATTTGCACAACTTATGGGGGACGACCAGTGGCTGTAGAGGTTGTGGAGGGCCATGTGGGGAGGAGGCAGAAGGCTAAGCACCCCTATGCCCTTGCAGTGCCTCCAGCTGTGGGAAAGGCTTGGAGGAGGAATCTGCTCGTGTAGGATAGCAGTGAACACACTGGCAGGTCACTGCCCGTGTTCTGGGCTTGGCAGATTGGATGAGATGGGACATGGGTGGCAGTTGGGACCTGCCATCTCTGATTTCCTTTGTGTCCAGGAAGATCTGAGGGGTAGATGTGGAGGATTGGGAGCAGAGGACCCCAAGCTAGGCCATGCCTTGGCACACGTCGTGGTGGTGATTGGGACAGCTTGGTCCATGCAGGGCCACCACAAGCCCAGGGAGACTGGCTGAGTCCCCAGCTCAATGTGGTGGCTCCTTAGCCAACAACCAATACGGCAGTAGAAACATAAAGAGAGATCCTTATAGTTAGGCGTAGATATATAGTGGCTGAACTGTGTTGTTGGGCTCTGAAGCCCAAGCCCTGGAAGGTGTTGGAAATAAATTTAAAGTGGAACGGAGTGGGGCAAGGCATGTTTGGTGGGTTTCTTTTGTTTTTGTTTTTGTTTTTTTGCTTGTTTTCTTTTTTTTTGATCTTTTTAATGTTTAGATAAGAGTTAAAAAGGAAGCAAGGACTAAGCTACTGGCCTAAGGTTATGGTAGAACTGGGAATAAAATCCACACTACCTGACTTTTCATCTTAATCCATGGCAGACCGATGTCCTTTGTTGAGCAGCTGAAGACAATCTGCAGTCACTTATGAGCATGATGGAGTTGTACACCTGATGTGACTTTCCCTGCTATAGCAGTTTTGTGGCTGAGGCCAAGAAAACTCCCAAATAAGCCACTTTTTTCCAGGATGGTACACTCCTTAGCCAAAGCTTTTTTGTTTGCACATCCCTTAATTGTTACAGGAGCATTCTGCTGTCCTTAATCATATCCCTGCAATTTGACCTGAATTTCCTATCAGTATTATCTAGAGCTGTTTCATTTCTACCTCCTACAGCCTGGTTTTCCAGATGTTCTTTCTGTATGCCAAAGTCACTAGTGCTATACTCCCTCTCATTCCTCATTCTCCATCCATTTTTAGGACTTAGGAAGCTTCTTGTAATATATTCATATATTCCACTTCTTTTTTTCAGTTACACAGCCTGGTTCACAAGTGATCCCAGCACTATAATTTTCAACTCAAATTTGTTAGTTTATAAAGAAAAGCTGGCCATCAAAAGAAGTGACTTTTTCTAGTTGTAGGACACAGATTTAGAACTTCCAAAATGAGGGCTGTCCAACTCTGAGTTCTGTGATTTATTTTATGGGTAATTATTTTTACTTTGTAAATTATTGTTTGCTAGCATATTATAATTACCTGCTGGTTGCTCCTAAGGACAACTCCGGAGGACCGTCTGGAACCCCTCTCTTGTGTTCTGGCTATGCAGCACATGGGGAGGGTTGTGTGTTTCATGGTGGGACCATGGCCAACAGCACAGTCATTTGCTCCCCCCTAGCCCACAGGAGCCATGGAGGTAGGGGACAGAATGCCTAGCTGCTTCTTGTCCTGCACAGTCCCTGTGGTAAGGTGGGCTTCTCTGAGACTGGGGCACTCAGCTGAATAGTGGTATTGTAGTTTATGCACTGTTTTGAGATATTAGGTAATGAGAGAGTGGAGGCATGCCAGTATACATCCTCACTCTGTATCTGCCCCGCACCTGGAAATCTTCAGTTGAAACATAGCTGTGAGTTCCTTCATCCTTTTGCTCAGAGAGTTGGCAGTCCCACTGGTGACTGACAAAGTCATTTCTTCCTTGGGTGAACATGGAGTGTCAGGAGGACAGCAGACTCCATGTCTCATCCCCAGCATATAGCCTGCGAGAGATCTGTAGTGCAGTTTATTAGTATTACCATCATGGTTATATGTTTAAAATCGGTGTTACTGGAATGCAGAAGAGCAACAGTGAGCCTGAAGAGCACCCTTGTGCTTCAGGTGTGGTGCAAGTGGAGCAATCTTAGACTGAGCATTAGCAATCTGAGAAAGATCAAGAAATGGCAGATGGACATCTGTTCTGGGGATTAATACGTTGGATTACAAGTTGTTGGTTAAACTCCCTACTGCTACAGATTTCTGCTACTTAATTATTCCTCCAAACGGAAGATACAAAGTCATTCCCATCTTTCCAAGCACCTCTTTAATTCTCTTTTAAATATGGTCAATATTTAGGAACACAGCAATAAATGCATCTGATAGTCCTTCCTTTTGCCACCTTTTGTTCTTAACACTGTATTTGCTTTTTTTGAAGATACCTTGTTTTTGGAAGGTGACTTTGGACTGTGGAAATATTTTTGCAGAAAGCATTAGTTAAATTTGTAAATTGTTTTGCAGAGAAAATGCAGGCTGCATAAAAAGGCTCATAAAATATTTTATTGAAATGTGTGTGGTGGCTTCGACTTTCACCAATTCCAGTGTGTAGTCTATTTCTTGTGCCCCCAGACAGAGTTATGCTTTGCTTTGTTGTTTACAACCTGTAAAAACTACCCACCAACTTGCTTAGATGGTCCTGGTAATGAAAGTTGGAAAATTTGAACTTTTAACCTGAATGGCGATCAATACTGAGGAAAAGAGTAGATAAAAGTCACAAATGTTACAGAAAGTATGAAATAATGTGTGGGTTTTTTTAATCTTTCTGGCAAATATTATTTCTAGAATGCTTGTTTATATAGTTGTGAGTTTGTGTAGAGGATTAGTGGACCTCATGTGGAAAATTTCTGGTGATGCTGGAAAAACAGGCACTGATGGACTGCCTGCCTGTAGGGTTGTAAGTAAATAGGTAAATCAGAGGGAGATGGGGAGAAAAAAAGGGCTTCCTCCAAAGCTTAGACCACAAAGGAATTAGACTGTAGTGGTCTGACCTTCCTTTGTTTCCTAGGATTTGTCAGGAAGAAGGGCAGTTACCTGAGCTGATCTCATCCAGTATGCACCTTAAGAACAACTAAAGCTGTGAGATAAGTGAATTAAGTCTGAACTACATAATCTTGTCCCAAGTAATTATCTGATTGTTCTGCTTGAGAGTCTGTTGTGGGCAGGGAAATTCTGAAATGAGCCCTAGAGAGTGTTTAAAGAGTCAAGTGGTGATGTTTTTTGAGAAATATTTCTTTCAGACATGGATATCATGCATCAAGTCCAACTGTGCAATATTTTGCTACACATTAGCAGGGCATGAGGTCATGGTTACTGGTAGGATTAAAAAGCTGGTCTTTGGAAGGGACAGATTTGTTGCTGCGGCACACTTCGGCATTTATGTCCATCACACTGATGCATGTAGTTTAGGCAGATCCACGCTGCTTTTGTAGGTTGGTTAAGACTTCGTTCTGTGCAGCACCTGCCTGTGGTCTGTCCCTTACCTCTGTGAACCTGTGGACTAAGTCTTACATTTCACCTCCATGCACCCTTGTGCTCTAAGGGGCAGTGGGTTTGGGAAGGAGGAAAGCCCCATATCTGGCTGCACAGCACATTGCACTACAGGCAGGTTGTGTGCAGACTCTTTGGAGCCTGCAGTCACTGCATGTTGTTAATCTGCTGTATAAATACTCCTGGGAGAAGTGGAAGCAGAGGGAGCAGTTCAGCAAGCCAGGCTGGCTCAGTGTTTCCTCAGGGGCAAGTAAATGAGTTTACTCTCCATATAGTTCTCAGGTTCCTTAAATAAAGTTATCACTTGCTCCACCGAGTGTGCTTCTCCGCTGACACGTGGGAGATGCAGAGGCTGCAGTGAGGTCTAGTGAGGGAGGATCACTCGCGTGCACAGATGTTTGGCTGCAATGATTCTGCTGCTGCAAGTGCATCTCTGTTCACATGGCCATGATGTCACTTTGAGATGGTAGTTGTTGACTGGGGAGTGTTGGGTGGAGATCCTGGTGGCCATCCCTGTGTTTTCTGAGAGACTTCCAGTGGGTTTTTCCTAGCTTATTTGATGAGTGGTGCTAGGAGTGGGTGATGGGCAGCCGCCATGAGTATCAACCCTGGTGCTTGTGAAGGACTGCTGCCTTTGCATGCTGTGAGGGTGAAGCATTGGTGTTTGCATCTCAGCTGCAGCATGAGGATGTTGTGCCAGAGAGGCCATACAGCACTGCACTTTGGCTGCTTTGCACAGCATGTGTCATCTGTCACTGGAGTACACAGCGCCCTGTGGGATACATCAGGGAAGTCATCAGGGAAGGGGATCCCCATGAAGCACATTAGCAGTGTTTCTTGAGACCTTCTAAGAGGTCGTTGCCCTCTGCCTTTTCAGATGCTGTGTGTTGCTGACTCTCATCTGAGAGGTTTGCAAACCAGAGGTCTTCATGCCTCTGTCTGCGTCAAGCTGCTCTGCTCAGAGCAGTGGGTTCTTCCTGCTTTCCTGCCTGCAAAGTCACTGCTGGTTCAGGACTGTTGCTCTGGAGGTACTGGACTTTCACACTCCTTGGTCTAGCTGCTGCAAAACAGCTGTGTTTTGAGGTGGCAGATTTGAAATTAAAAGTGATGGATTATTTTTACCTTTCTTTCTGACAATTATTATTTTTAAGATGCTTGTTTATACATTCAGTTGCAGAAACATATATGCAGGATTAGTGGAAAATTTGTGGTGGTGCTGGAAAAATAACTGCCCGTTGGGTTGAGCAGTAATAAACAAATTTTAATCAGAAGAAGGTGAAGAGAGAATGAGAGAATGTGAACCCTCCAAAACCCAGACCATGAAGGAATTAGATTGTATTGGTCTGATCACACTTTGCTTCCCACTCTGTTCTGGCTACTGGGATTGCCAGGACGGGGGGTGATTCCTGAGCTGGTCTCAATGCAGTATGCATTCTTAAGAGCAACTAAAGCTGTGAGATAATTGAATTAAGTCTGGACAACATAATCTCATCCCAACTTATTATCTGATTGTTTTGCTTGAATATCTGTTGTCAACTGTGTAGGTAGGAAAATTCAGCCTCTAAAATGAGCTGTAGATAATGCTTTTGAATTCAGCTAGTATTTTCAGTGACTTAACTCTGCTACTAGATGGGGAGGTTGTACAGTTTTGCATAGTTGTGCTTCACATGAGAGGGACATTAGCTGTACTTATTGTAAACTAAGGGTCATTTGTAGGACTAAAGAGCTGCTCTTGAAGGAGAAAGGCTTGTTCATTAACACTTCCTCAGTATTTGTTTACATCATTGTGACGTTTAGGCAGGTCCATGCCAGTAAGAATTTATCTGATTTTTCAGCTATGAACTCTGTTTTGTACGTTCACTGACCCTTTCCTATCAGGGTATGCTAACACAGCAAACTCCTTTTTGATGGATCTAAATAATGGAGCCAAGAGAAGTCTGAAAGTGCTTCTTTCTCCAGGTACACATTGTAATCTGGGAGGTGATTGGGAGCTGTGAGTTGAGGCTGCTAGTTTTACACAGATTTATTTCCAGAGAACTTTTATAAAGTTGTGTTACTGTATATTCAGAGAAAGACATGCTAAGAGCTCACAGCTGTGATGGCTGGGAGTTTGGTGTTGGTATGGAACACTAATGAAGGAAATTTTGCATGGTTTGTTTGTTTGTTTGTTTGTCTGTTTAATAAATGACAAATCACTACCTTCACAAAAGAAATAAGCAAGTGTGGAAAGTATGTGACAGTGCCTTCATTAAAGTGGACATTTCTAATTGAGTGGAGCTTCTGAGTGCATGCAGCTAGAAATGATAACTGTTGAGCAAGGAAAGTTTAGTTCTTGGCAACATACTGAGTAAATGACAAAGAATGATTAAAAGTGCTGCCATGTAGAATCGGGCTCATATGTTCTTGAATTTAATTTTTAAATAGCTTGGGTCTGTTCCCATTCAGAAGCCAAACCATTGCAGAAACCGATACATAGTTTTTTAAAGACCACTTTCCATCTGCAGCGGTTATTCAGTGTGTATGCAGAAGGTCATACAATGCAAAAGGAGTCTGTAGAATTGTACGGAATACCCTTGGAGTTTATTATTTTTAAAAATCAACTTCAAATATTAACTGTGTGTGTATAAATAGCAATTTCATTGCAGGAAAAAAAAAAAACAGAAAGCATTGTGTTGACAGATATTTTCTGCTTTTGTTTTTTTAGGTGGTTCAGTGCCTCATGAAGAATCCTCACTGGTTGTGAATAAGGGGGAGGAATTAAGGCTGAAGTGCAATGAGGAAGGACCTGTGACTTGGAATTTCCAGAACTCGGATCCATCGGCAAAAACAAGGATTTCCAATGAGAAAGAGTGGCACACCAAAAATGCTACGATCAGAGACATAGGCAGATATGAGTGCAAAAGCAAAGGGAGCATTGTGAACTCTTTTTATGTTTTTGTTAAAGGTAAATATTAATGAATTATTTTTGCTTCTCCCACCCTTTCTCATTTCCAAAGTAACAGGACAATAAATGCTGGAAGAGGAAATGAATTTGAGGCACAGGGAGAGAACACAGTCTGATACGAGAAAACTTCTTCCCTGTCCAGCAGACAAAAAAGTCATTGCTTGCAGTGGCTTTTTCATTGGTTCAAAGTTCTGGAGGAGTTTTGTTTTACATTACTATTGTTTTGTGGTGAGATACAATACCAGAGCTCTTGGTCGAGAAGCCAGCCAAGTGACCTAAGTCAGTTGTGTATGTCAGTTGTACTGTGAGGAAACAAGCAGTATGTATGGAAATGTCTTTTTTAATTCCATGCCATCCATCAATATAGAGTCATGTGAGGTTTGGCCCCTGGCTTTTGATTTATTGAGGCAGCTAAGAGATTCGGCTTTTTGAGGCTGCACTCTCAGAGTTAAGCCAGCAGGTAACAAATAATACCTCTGCCTCTAGCTCCTGATCTACCTTATGTCTGCTCAGAAACATCTTGAGGAAAAATGCCTCTGCTCTGATGTGCTTTCCCCATCCTTTATTACCCTTCCTTTTTGTCCAGCATTTTATTCAGGTTTCTTCTGCGCTTTTGTTGGCTCTTGATCTGTGACTTCATGAGCTGTCCTCAAGCTGCCCATTTACTGACAGCTCGGCATTCCTGGCATTCTCTTTTCATGGCTTCCCTTTTTCTTTCTAAGGAAGACAGTTGTTTTGTATCTGCTTGACCTATCTCTGGAAATGTTGAGGGAAAGAAGTTCTACAGCTTCCACCTGCTCAGAGATAGCATTCTTCATCCAACAGTGTTTACCTCAGAGAGCTTCCCTTGAAACCTGCCAGTCCTTTAGGAATTCCTGCAAGGCTGTTCTTCAAGGCAGGGAGATGCAAGCACAGCATGGTGAAGAGTGTCTTCTCAAGGAGAGATATCTGACATACTGAGCATACAACTTACACAACTGCATAGCCCCTGAGTTGTCCAAATAACCATGCAGCTACCATGGATGATTTTTCTTGACCTTTTGTGTTTCTCTTAGAGTATGACCAAAGGAAATCTGGCGTATATTTTACCCATACATGACATATGTTGTTGACTTTATCTTCCATGACTGCTTTATGAAGGTCATGGTAATTATACCAGACAGCTGTGATCATAGATACATTTGTGTCTTCCATTATGCCAGTGACTCCTTCACCTTAGCATAGCAGGCAGCCCTCCCACTGAGCGTGATTACCAAAGCATCAGAGAAGCTGTGTAGTCCTCATGCAATTTGTTGTTAACTTCTTTGTCTTCATGGTGTGAAAAATGTTCAAGCTTCACTTTGTCAGGTTCTTGACAGTAAATAGGATGGCCATTGTTATGGTGGTTCAGTGACATCTCAGGACACCTTGAAGGTGGTGCCATGAGCTCAGATACTTGTGAGGCTTTATAAGTACCCCATATGTTTTGTGCTTGTAAAGCTGAAAATGAAGAGAAAACAGGACCAAGAGTAAAGCTCTAGAAGGATATCCTTCTAAAGCTCTAGAAGGAGAGCCTCAGTCCTGCACAGCTCCAAGTGACACAGAAGATGGTGGCAGGTCTTTATCTCATATGCTGATCTAGATTTACTTGATCACAAGGATGATACAGTGTAGACAGACTGTAGGCACATACCTCTTTCACCTCTCTCCTCCTAATGCTTCAAAGATTGTAGTTTGTGCATTCTTCCAATATCAAAAGAGGCTAAATCTATATCCTCATTCTCCTAGAAAACAGCGTTTGTAGTTAACAAACTTTACCTAAACACAGTGTGCTTTGAGTTCAACCTGATACTTCTTGTCTCAAACCAGATTCATATTGTTTGTCATCTGAACTCGCTTCTCTAAGTCTTCTCAGTTAAATCATGGCCTGTTTGATCTGTAGCCACTCAAGATGTGCAAGCCCAGTTTTGTAAAAACAAAATCTTTTTCCTCTGTTTCTACAATTCTAATTCATGCTACCTTGTAGGGAGGGCAGATGAGAGCTGAAATATGCTTTTACAGAGTGTTTGTAGTCTCATCATCCTTTTTTGTTGTGTTTGCTATTAATGGTCAGGTTGTTAGCATCTCAAGGTCATCAGCTATGTGGTTGGCCAAGATGAAATGTTGTAGAGAAGTTATCTTGGGAAGAATTACCTGACGGTTTTTCAGTCAGATATGCTGTTTGTATGTCTTCTGTAGATTCTTCTACAGAGGCTAAAAATACCCCTGGTTTAGGGAGGAGGGAGAGAGAAATTGTTTGGTGCTTCCTCTGGTAGCAATGTGTGTTGATTTAGATTATGTATTTTACAGAAGTGAAAACCGTAATTTTGGTGTTTTTCAACTTCCATTTGCTCATAAATTTCTTTGGAATCCTCTTGTGGGCATGAAACTTTACAGCTCTGCCACAAGCTAAAAGCAAATTACTTTTAATGGTCTGTGAAAATCTGTTTACTGTTGGTGAGGGTGGACGGTGGGGGTTTGGAGCTAAACAAGGCAAAAAAAAAAAAAAATTTCCATCTGCAAACAAAGAAGCAGTGGGATTATTTTTAGTGCACATTATTCTTTAGTGTGTCTGGTACTGAATGCTACTGCACATCTCCTGTTGTGCTGCTCTTTTAAGACAAAAGCTAATGTCTCTTAGAAAACTTGAATTAGGTAATACTGAGTTTTATTAGCTGAATGTAAAACTTTCTCTGAAGAAAGTGCCCAGTTGCAGTGTTAGCATGATCAGAAATACCCTCTACAGTGTCAGCTTTTCTAACAGGTCTTTGTGTTTCCTCACAGATCCAAATGTGCTCTTCCTTGTTGATTCTCTGATCTATGGGAAAGAAGACAGTGACATCCTGCTGGTGTGCCCACTAACAGATCCAGATGTTTTAAATTTCACCCTGAGAAAATGTGACGGCAAACCTCTCCCCAAAAACATGACATTCATTCCCAATCCACAGAAGGGTATCATTATAAAGAATGTACAGAGGTCATTCAAGGGCTGCTACCAGTGCTTGGCAAAGCATAATGGAGTTGAGAAAATATCAGAGCACATTTTCCTGAATGTGAGACCAGGTAACACTGGAGATTTTAATTCTTGTAGAATGCCTGATTTTCACTTTCCCTTAGGACCTGAAGGGAGGTGCTCTGATGAGAAACTTCCCCTTGTGTACTGACTTTCCCATGGGTGGCAATTCTTCTGGGGACGTATGGAATCTTCTACTCAAGGCCTAATGTGCTTCTGCACCAAGTGATGGCTTTGTGGCATGTCTGACTGCTGCAGGCAGCAGCTGTGTGAGCTGTGTGTTGTCTTGTGAGGCTTGGGTTGTAGCTGTTCTGAGCATTTTGTTTGGCTACAGTCACTTCTATCGTATCGTTTAAAGTGATTTCCAGGTGTTCTTTTCACCATTTAAGAAATGTGGGTTGTTCTGTTAAACTTGGAGGACAAACCAGTGCCCTGAGGTTTAAACAGGCTTGTGCAGACAAAGTGGAGTTGTGTATGCCTGACTCATACGTCTGTTGCCCACAAGTGACAGCATGAAGAACCTGATGACACTGAAGAGGGAGATTCAGCAGAGGCAGAGCTTGAGGGAACAGAGGGACGTTGTTTATCTCCATCTTCATGGTCATGACAGCAACTGTGCTCCCAGATCATGGGTGGATCATGTTGGCTGCTAGAGGTACCACTGCCCTCTGCAAACCTGTAGATTAAGCCTTACATTTCATCTTTGCACACCCTGGGACAGGGGGTTTGGAAGGAGGAATCCCTGTGCTTCGCTGCACGGTGTGTTGCAGATAGGCTTTGTGTTTTGGAGCTCGTGATCACTCTATGTGTTTTTGATCTACTGTGTAAATACTCCCAGGGGAAGCAGAGGGAGTGGTTCAGTAAGCCAGGCTGGATCAACTACATGAGTTTACTCTCCATATAGTTCTTGAGCTCCTTAAATAAAGTTATCACTTGCTTCAGCTGAGAATGCATCTTTGTTGACATGTGTGGGAGATGCAGAGACTGCAGTGAGGTCTGGTGAGGGAGCATTGCTTGTGTGCACAGACGTTTGCTGTGCTGCTTCTACTGCTGCAAGTGCATCTCTGTTCACATGGCCACAGTGTCACATTGAGATGGTAGTTGTTGAATGGGGAGTGTTGAGTGGAGATCCTGGTGGCCATCTCTGTGTTTTCTGAGAGGCTTCCAGTGGGTTTCTCCCAGCTCATTTGATGAGTGGTGCTAGGAGTGGGTGATGGGCAGCCGCCATGAGTATCAACTCTGGTGCTTGTGAATGAGGGCTGTCCTTCCAGCAGTGAGAGGAGGGGACATGGAGTTATTTGCTTCATGGCTGTGGTTTGCTTCATGACCTGCTTGGACCTGTGTTCTTCAGCTGTGGGGTGGGCAGTGGGGGCTGTCTGAAGCCTGCATTTTGATACTGCAAATTGAAGAAGCCTTTTTCCTGGTTATTTGGAAATGAATACTGAGAATTTTAATGGATTTTAATGACTAATAAAATATTTTAATTAAAGAGAACAAAAGTTTAATCTGTGCAGGCATCTCTGGCATTCTCCTTTGACTTAAAAAAGTCAGGTCCGTTCTTGCTCTCTCTGGTGTTTGTTCTGTAACAAGTTTTTCTCTGTTTTTTCAGGGATGGCCAAAGAAAGAAACTGCTTAGCAGTTGATTGACACAATTGACATGTCTCTGACATGGTAGAATGCAAGTTGTCCTATTGGTATATTTCACTTCTATGGGCTAGAGGCCTGTACTTTCTGGAACTAGTGGTGACTTCAGACAGCAGTGTGCTGGCTTAGCATCTGTTGCTGGCAGCCATCTGATGGTGCACAGCAGTAAGTGGCCTGCAGGACCCAGGCACTGTGTTCCCCTTCTGGGAAGAAGTGTTTAGTGAATGGAAGCATCTGCTGGAGGCCACCAGCAGCAAAATAGTGCCATGGTGTTGTCATCCTCACTGTTGTCATTATTGTGCTGTAATGCCAAATCCACATCAGTGAGAAGTCCCACTTTATTCTTAACTAAAGTTTTCACTTTTAATAGTCTGTACTTTTGTAGTCATAACCATGACACTTAAATCCCCCAGCCTGAGCTTCTGGTGCTGAATGACAGGAGAGGGGCCCATGAAGCAGGGAACTGTGCTGCGTACTCAGACATACACTGCTCTGTTACTCGACACAGGGAGTGCTTACGTCTAGCCCTTTTCTAAACAATGAGGGGCTTTATGGCTTTTTTTTTTTTGGGTCCTTAGATGTTGCTGGCGGGTGAGAACACAGCATGCATTCTGCACTGGGTTCCTCATGTCCCTTGGATACTGCTGGGGGGTGATTTTTTATTTGGGCATTTATATCTCAAGAGAGCAAACATGGTTCTTTGTTCCCTCCCATAACTGCTTGCAGCAATATGAGGAAAACATTATTGTTAAAACATGAATAGATGCAAAACATGGCATTTTTCTAAGTTTTATATAATTTATTTAATACAACTACAAAGTCTGTGTTGGAGGCAGGAAGAGAGTCTGGAATGCCTTATCTGATACATTGCAGTCACAATTTAAAAGTGAGTCTTCCTGCATAAAAGCCACAGTGAGAAGTTCACTTCTACCAGCACAAGCCTGGAGTCTCACAAGTGAGAAAAACTTAAAGTATTAAGAAAAGTAAATTGTGTAAGATCCAAAGAGGTAATGAGCTTTGCTTGGTAAGAGACACGTAGTCCTCAAGTGTACTTGACTTATGACTGGGGTATAGCTAGCCCACAGGGCTGTAGATCTGGGACATTTTCCTGAAAAGACCCAGGTTGTGTAAGCACCTACCTTTCAGGTGACTGAGGTGTCAGTGACCATGGCTCTAGACACCCCTGCTTCTGTGAATGGTCATTGTGAGCACAGGTCATGGTGCTGTCAGAGGCAGGTGTGCTGAAAGCCTCGAGCTGCATGTGCCCTGCCTGGGGACGGAAGCTTCCAAGCAGGTCTACCAGGTGCTTGCTACGGACCTAGCAGACAGTGCTTTGTGTCAGCTGCTCTATTTTATATTTCAAAGCTGCAGTTAGTATAAAGCTGTGGTTTTTCAGTGACTGATCTTCACTGCGTTTTTAGAGTACAACATTTTAATTGCTGTCAAGGAATGAGTGTCTCACTGATGGTTCAACATTTTCAAGTTTATCATGCAAGCTACTAAGCTCTAACAAGTATTACCTAATTTTAAATTTAATTTGAAGGGAGATTGAAGCAGAAATGTGCTTGTTGTGAAGAAACAAGTGTGTAATATGTTAAAGAAATTTGAATGTCTCTTGGAGGCCTGAAATTTTATTGGAAAGTTAATGACTGTTGATTTTTATCCCCCCTTGGAAACTCTGAAGCTAATGAAAAGTAATGCACTTCTAAATTGTTTTCCAGTTCACAAAGCTCTTCCAGTCATTACCTTATCCAAAAGCTATGAGCTTCTCAAAGAAGGGGAAGAATTTGAAGTTACATGCATAATCATGGATGTGGATAGCAGTGTACAAGCTAGTTGGATTTCTTACAAAAGTGGGGTGAGTGCCTTTAGCCACATCTTGTATGCTTCAGTGCAGTACACAAACTGTGAATGTTCACGTGCTTGCCTTGCATCACTGGCGTGTGGTGGATTTGGATTTGCTGCCTTCCCAAAGGGACACATTCTACAGACTGGTGAGTGTTCAGTGACCCGTCCATGCCCATATGGGCCTTCAGGATCACTGAGCATGGTTACAGGGCTACCATCAGCACTGGCTTCTCTTCACAAACAGAAGCTAAAGTTTGGCTCTTCAATGTGAAGTTTAGGTGACCTCTGTTGGGCTGCCTAAATACGGAAGCACGGAGTGCCTACACATCACATTGCAATCAATGGGAGCTGCAAATATTAACACATGGACTGCAAATTACATATTCTAGTCGTTATCATTAACAGTAAAATACCTGCTAATTAGCATGGGATTGTATGTGACAGGAATAGTAGTAAGCAGTCACAGGAATGATTAATTCATTTAAATTATATGGTGTGCCTCACTAATTAGGAAAGTCCTGAAAAATGAACTAGTGAACTGCCTGTAGTGATCACTGAAGTTGCTGCTGACATGATGGAATTAAATTATTGACAACTTAAATATGCCAGAGAGTTGGCTGCTGGCAGCACAGCTCTGCTGAAGACTGTCAACAGTGAGGTCCCCTCCCCTGGTCACCTTGATGCTTGAAACACAGGGCTGGGTTTCGAAAAACTATCTGTAAGAGAGGGCCCAGGAATCCACAGGCACTGGTTTGTGCTTAAGGGCACCTGCTACTCTTCTGGCTATACCCCAAAATTTAAATGAATTAAAAGCCCTTGTGAAGACCTGTTGGTAACTCCTGCCATATATGTTCCCATGCTAATTGGCTGGACCTTTACTGTTAATACCAGTAACTAGAATACATCATTTTCATTCTACATGTGCATGAAAAAAAAAAAAAAGGGCTTCTATGATTGTTTGGTGTTTGGATAAATAGCACAATCTCAGGCAAATAGCAAAATATGAGTCTCATTCCCTGGGGCCACATATCTGGCACAGCTTCTCTCACTAAGTGCTTGTGGCTCTAGAAATCCCATCACCCAGCTCCGAGGGCTAGGGGAGCACTAAGTGAACCAAAGGTAGCGTGGGACCTGCAGATGGGGCTTCTGGTTCTGTGCCAAGGTCAACCACAAGTCTTTCATTTGAGGACTCCGCTTCTTTTCTTGCTCCTCCCTCCACCTTTTTGTGTTAGAATGTGTTGAAACTGGAGTCTTACCTTAAGTTTTCATGCTTTTTCATTTTATGAGTAAAAGTTATGAAGAAAATATTTTTGGCTAAAAAAAGTTTGACCTTTCTGTTCCTTCTGGTAAATAACAGGGGATGCTATTGTTTGAATACTGACTCATCACATTAAATTTGGTACAGAAACAGAATACATAAAATTCATGTATGAAGAATCTTTTCTGAATAGGTTAAAGAAAAGAAATTGAAAGGAGTTATCACCACTTTTGAAAACTGGGGCTTGCTGTAAGCGAACACTTCCACACAGAACAGATTTCTACTCAGAAAGAATCAAAACTGCATAGAGAAAATAAAACCCAAACCATACTATGTGATTCTGTGATTTGTTTGTACAAATAAAACCTTCTGTCAGTTCCTCCCCTTCATCGTCATTAAAAGTCCAGCTAGGGCGAGCTGGATTTGGCTCGGGCATGACACCCTTTTCTTCACAGGACTGAAATATTTAAAGAAAACAGGCTTTCAGCTCTGTGTTTTGGGCTGGCCTCTCTCACGTGGGTTCTCCAGGTCTTTGTGGGACTGGAAGCACTCTGTCTTGAAATATCAAATGGAAAAGCAGTGAAGTGCAACCTAAGTGTGCCCTAGAGTGGAGTTTGCGGATGGGAAGAATGAGGGGAAGGGGTAGAACTTGGGAAAGGACATTGTCTCTCAAAGACAGCTTGTTTTGCATGGAGAGATTCTAGTGACAGGTTTGTCGTGATGGCTTATTATTCTGGTTTAAAGTTATGAATATTAATATAGTGAAGTCATAATTAGTTCTATTTTTAATTTATTGGGGAAAGATGCTGCATACAGTGTTTTAGATGTTAATTGTTTTTTTACCGACAGATTGTTACAAGCAAAAGCAGAAATGTGGGTGATTACGGATACGAAAGGAAATTAACATTGAACATCCGTTCAGTGGGAGTTAATGATTCTGGAGAATTCACTTGCCAAGCAGAGAACCCTTTTGGAAAAACCAATGCCACGGTAACCTTGAAAGCACTAGGTAAATAGTTCCTGTAGAAATCTTAACATTTCTAATTGTGGAAGGTGGAAAATGAAGATGCTGAGTATCTTTTCCTTCCTTTTCTCTTCTTTTCCCCAATCCTGAATGTTTAAGTTACTTCATTAAAAGGTTAATGCAGACTTGGTGCCATATGGGGGTTGTTCAGGAAGGGCTATGGAGTGTGCAGCTACTTTAATTTCTGCAGCCCTGTGCATGTTATCGGATTGTGATTTTAGAACAACCACCCAACATTGTACCCATCTCTCTGTTTTTTTCTTTCCTGGTTTAATTTAAAATTTAATCCAGTCTTAATGAAGCAAGTAATTTACCTTTGCCTACTACTTTTCCTACACTTTAGTAATTTGGCAGCACAAATACAAAGCATATCTTCAGTACCTGCCTTCCAAGCATGGGAAATTTCACTGACACTGGCATGTCAATGTTTCTTTAATTCAGGAGGAGCTATATACGTATTTTATTTAAAATTATGCTGTGGGGAACATTTAAGTGTGTATAGGTAGCATGAAATGTCTCTGGAGTTCACCACCATGGTAAATCCAGCATCCATCACTTCCCTCGGTTTGAGGATCATATCCCTTAATAGTGAGCAAACTCCTCCCATTGTTTAATAGTGTGAGTTAGACCTCTGCTGCTGTGTATTAGCTCATATGATATACAGTGCCATTCAAATTTTAAAGCTGCCAAAAAATACTAACTTGATCGACTAGTTAAGGATATATGCTTGACAATTCTGACCTAGTCTGTGTAGTGGGTTAAAATAGTTTCAGTTCCTTAAGGTCAAGACAACCAAGGGCAACTGAGACTAGCTGTGTGCCAGGCCTTGTATTCTCTTCCTTAGTAAATCTATTTTTCTGGAGACAAATACCCCCATAACATTGCTTGATTTGCTTTCCCAAGTAGCCTAAAGAAAATAGAAGCACTTGACTTCTGTGGATAGATCTCTAGCCTAGCTGCAGAAGTCTGACTGCAGTTAACCTTGTTATACCATTTGAGGGGGTAGGGCTCATGACACATTTTCCTCTTTTTTTTTTTTTAAATATAAGAGACTAGATTCATATGTAAAAGAGTGAAACTGTATTAAGTATGAAAGAAAATCTTTTCCCTGAGGAGAATAATGTGAAAGCTTTTGTTACAAGAGGAGGGAAGTTCTTACCTAGAATTCTTAGGACTACTATGCATGCAAATATGGTTTTAAAAAGGATTGACTTTAGGAAGTCTGATGACTAAAATAAAGCATAGTATTGTAGAAAGTTGAAAATAAACCAACAAGTTTGTATTTAGTAAAATATAAAGTTCGTGCTTAGTAAAAAATAACTGAGAAAAGCTGGAATATTTCATTTTAGAGATACTTTTCTCCCCAAAACCTCTCAAATCTATCCTAAAATAAAATAAACTCTGTCTCCTGGTTTCCTTTCACCATTCATCGTCAATTTAGCTGTATCTTTCTAAGAAAAACCATGCCAGCTCCCGGCATCATGAGAAGTGATCTGTAGAACAAACTGGAGGGACTGTGAGATTGTGTCAGAATCTAAATCACTGTGGCTTTAGTATTAGCCAAAAGGTTTCAAATAAATAAAGTTATGTTGGTACATTTCCTGGTTACTTTTTTACATGATTGGTTCATCTAACCATAAACAGTTTCTCGAACAGTGTTTTGGACATTGGCAGAACGATGATAAATTTTTTTTGCAGGCTCTTGGATATAATTTTGAATATGTGATTGTACAGAAAATAGAAAAAAGGTCTCAAAGGGAATAAAAATCTTAAATTTCCAGATTTAAAACCACCTCTCTCTCCCCCTCTCTCTCTCCCTTTTTTTTTTTTTTTTTTTTAATAATAGAGACTTTTATATCACACCTGCTTGCTGTGAGTATACATCTTCCTTTCTTAGAAACATCTGTCAAGTGCTCTGTCAGCTCCATATGGTTTCACCAAGGCCTGTTGCCTTCGGTTTTCATGAGCTCAGGTACCCAGCTGGCCACAGCAGTTTGATCACCAGAAAGTGGGAAGAGGGAGAGCTTTGAGATTGACTTGAGGCTAAATTCAAGCTTTCCCAGCTTTTTCAAGCTTTTTTCCTTGTTATTGCAGTCTGTCTGTCAGACTGATAATTCCCATATGAATTTGTGTAATAGGACTGAAAAAAATTGTCTTTCAAAGTGAGTAATCCTGAAGCTGATGAGTTCGTTAATGAAATTATAACCACTGCAGTAAGGATGCTGCTCCATGTGATATTTTGGAATGGAACTACACAGTGATAAATGGCACCCGCCAAAGAAAAGATTAAGACCCAGCAGTAGATGAACAGAAGTGCCTTAGCTTAAGACAATTGCTATCCAGGCCTTTAGCCTTAGTGCATTTTTCTCTAATTACAGTCTTTAATAGCTTCATTTGTAATGTCATTCTTAATTACACTTGAGAAAGAATCACTGAGTATTCTACTATGTTGTCATAAGTGATCGATTTATTTTGCTCTTTTTTAGTGTTTCTTTTGTGCCATACTGCTAGTGACTGATTTTTTGAAAAAAGTAAACACTGGAGTAGGATCAAGCACATGTTTGCATTCTTGCAGAAGCATTTAAAGGCTATTTATCACTAAGAGATGGAATCCTTTATGTTAAAGCATGTGAGGTTGCTTTGTTCTGTGCCTCATTGTTACATACATAGCTAGTGGTCTTGGTTTCAGCAGGTGAGGGCTAAAGTTCTGCTTAGTAGATCAGGTTTCCTGTTTCACAGTTGAATGTGTGATCACTGATCTTGAAGTGTGGTTAGAGTGCCAGCAATCTCCTAAATGGCCCTGAAATTGTTTTTCTTTTCCTATTATGGCTATCAGCTAAAGGATTTGTCCGTTTGTTTGCAACAATGAATACCACAATTGACATAAATGCAGGACAAAATGGAAATTTAACAGTTGAGTATGAGGCGTATCCAAAACCAAAGGAAGAAGTCTGGATGTACATGAACGAAACATTACAGAATTCATCAGACCATTATGTCAAGTTCAAGACTGTGGGCAATAACAGGTAATAAGAACGGCTTTAAGTGCTATTGATTTCACTTTGAAACAGCAAACTAGAGTCTGCTCCAAAAAAGATGAAAGTGGAGATGGCAAGAAAATTGTTTCTGAAAGGTCTTGCCAAAATGAGGCTTACTGCAGTACCTGGTGTGAAGTCTGCCAGCCAAGGTGTGGAGTAGTGCTGAGCTGAGTGCACCAGCGTGCCTCCCAGCTCACCTACATGATGCCACTGCTGCCTGTAAGCTAAACTAAGAATTCAGTTTGAACGCGGAGGCCCTGCACCATCACACAGTGTATGCAGAAGATGGTGCACTACTAATTTCTGTCTTGGCTTTTTGTGCAGCAGTTGATGGCAAGTTATGAGCATCGCTAATGCTTTTTTTTTCTCTGCAGTTATACTAGCGAACTTCACCTTACCCGATTAAAAGGAACAGAGGGAGGCATTTACACATTTTTTGTGTCCAACTCAGATGCCAGCTCCTCCGTAACATTTAATGTCTATGTGAAAAGTAAGTGAACAGTCTGAAATATTTCATTATCACAGTAATTGTATTTTATACAACATAATGTATGCACAAGATGTCACAGTGTGGTTCAGCATATGAGAGGCTTTCTGAAGTGAAGCACATGCTGCAAAACTATTTAAATGTCAAGATATAAAAGTGCAGAGTACTTACAGAAATCCACCTACTATCCAGTGTGACCTTACGTTCTGGCAAACATCCTCCAGAGGTTACTGGAGAGCAGACAGATAATTTATACAGGAACAAGAAAAAGTAGCACCTGGAAAGGTGGTCTCAAAAATGAGCCATGTACCATAAACCTTTGATAATTTAAGGTGGAGCAGGAGGTAGAAGGATTGCATACGTATAATTTGCATTTTTGTCTGCCAAGTTAAGCTACTAATTTTCTTCAAATTGTTTGAGTTGGATGTACAATTTGAAAATTGTAAGCAGAACTATTCATTTGTGCCTTTTGGCATCTAAATACTTCTGCATCATAATACATATCTGCATTGTTTTAGAGAAATCTGCATAGCTTTACAGTGCACATGCTGTTGTCTTTATGTACTTGTAAAAAAAAAGGGATCAACCTCAGTTGTAAATAGTATTCTTCACGACAAAGGCTGAACTTGAAATTGAGTTAAGTGAAACTTTCAGGAAACTGTCCTTTATGGCAGAGCCATCCTGTTAGAGAATTTCTTACTCTCAGATATTGGCAGCTGCTAAAGGCAAAGATTAAGTACGGTAGGCAAACTGGAGAAACTAATGCAAGGTAGATAGTGATGCCTTCAAGCCTGGGACAACAAAAAGTATAGGAAGTGCAGTATATGCTGCAAATATGTTGTTGCAGTGCTTTAGCAGTAATAGGTCTTTCTCTGGGCGTGGGCTCATGCGCAGGACCATTGAGACTTCCACATATTCACAAAATCCTATATATTAATTTCTGAATTCTTCCCATTTGACAATGAATGTCAGCATCTAAAGCATCAGTGATGTATTTGCAGTGCTGTAGTTTGGGTCTAGAAATGTAATTTGTACTCCATTTGGAACGTGGCATTTCTTCAGTTCTCCATAAATGCAGTCATCTGTGTTGTGCATTTCACTTCCCCAGCTATGATTTTTGAGTTGAGGGCACTGGCAACCTCAACTATCCTTTGCCATGTTGAATAAGTGTGGATCACAATCAGAAGGGGGAATTTGACTGTTGCAGAGATTAATAGAGCTAAGTGCTGAGCTAGACGTTTACTTTCTGGGTAGAAATGGAAGAAATCACAGGTTGTGGAGCAATCAGCTCCCATGAGGCTGGGTAATATTTCCCAACTTGCAGCATCATATATGTGCTGGGAGCAGGGCACTGTGGGATCTTCTGGCTGCTCAGGAGCAATCTGGGCAAAATAACTTTAAAAAACGGCAGCAGTTTTGTCATCATCAGATGTCAGTTCTCAGTGTAGTTGATAAAGGCTGAAACCCCTGCAGGTCGTGGTCAGGGAGCCACACTAGGAATGGCATGGTGAAGCATTATGGCCGTGGCAGGAGAGAGTATGCATGACTTAGTTTGAAAGGCTAGCCTGTGCAACCAGCAGCATTCAAGTATCATTCATTCTTGCTTCAACATGGAAGTTATCAACTTGGAAGTCTTGGAAACAGTAAGATCAGTCTTGGGATAAAATGAAGTGATTGAAGCCACCTCAGCAGAGCCTTGGTTACCATGTAGTGCGGCCCTGGGAGGGCTACTAATGTTGCTGAAATGGATGGATTTGATGCACTTGGCTCAGAAGGAGTTTCTTCTGGTGTTTTGCAAGTTTGTACTGCAAATATTCTTTCCTTTTGAAAAGGGAAGTTGAAGCAGATTGATCCCTTGAAGAGCATGTTTTTAGGAAAAATAAACTCTTTTCAGTAGCATGTAAGATGCTCATCATTTAGGTACGAAACACAAACTGCACAACAACAAAACATTATTTCAAATAGCAGAGTAACTGCAAAAGGTTAGTCAAGTGTGGGTGGGACAGATGCTGATCTAATCATGTGTCCTGATTTGGCCTTGTCACTGGGAACTTTGCATAAATAGCTGGGATCTAGCTTCTGCTGTTTACAAGTCTGGCTCAGGCGTGTAATCAGCAAAAAGCAATCAAACAGGTAAAACAGGATTCATAATCAGGGGGATATCTTCATGTAAACACAAATCGATGCTGAAGCATTTGCTGAAGGATGTGAAAAACCCTGTGCAGAAAGACTTTAAACACATTTAGCAATTGCATATGCTAATTTGAAACAATGCTAAATTGCTAAAATAAAATGTAGTCAGTCATAGAGAGTATTACACGAACTAGGGAAGGAAGGAAGGAGCTCTGAAATTAGGAGCCAAAGGGAAAATTACAACTTGACAAGCAGTATGCTGAACTGAGCTACAATTAAGAAATTGTACAAATCTCCAGAGTGGCAAGTTACCATGCATCTAGCAATTAGTGGAGGAATCTTCAAGCTGGTATCTGCGCTTAATGCAAAATAATATCTGGCTATAATTATAGTCAACAAAATACTGTCTGTGCAGTTGGGGATCATGCTGCAGAGAAGAAAATGGTCACGGTGTTAGAGGGCACATGAGGCTTGGCATTTTTCCTGTTGTTGCTATATGCACTGAACAAATGAGGAGTTACTGTGGTGCTGTGGAAAGATTCGGTCCAGTCCAGAAAATGTGGCTGTGGAAGAAAATCTCTCTCTGTACTGATAGAAAATACCTATTAAATGTTACTTTTTAAACATCTACTTTCCTGTGCTAATTATGAAGAAATTGGGAATCAAAAGCAACTGAACCCACAATGTTGTTATTCAGAGCACTGAGCTGAAAGAGAATTGACTTATTTCAAATCTTTGCTATGTTCAGAATCAACACTGATAAGAGCTGAAAATCAGAAGTGGTGAAATGAGAAGTTTGGGGCATTTTTAAGTGAGGACTGCAGGTGCTGGGACATAGCACAAAGTTTTGTGGTGTTGTAACACACTGCCTGACACAGGTGATATACCTAAGCACACAGTTAGAATTTCACAATTCAGTCCTGTTGATAGGAGATAGGAAAGCTGAATTTCATATAATCCGTGAATGCTAAGACTGTGTGAGATACTGCCTGCTATCAAAAAAGTTCTGCTCCAAATGAGTAATGCTGAAAACCCGTCTCAACATTTTGCAACAGTGTTTGGTTCTGGGTGGTTTGCATAAGACACAGCATGAGGATTTAGAAATGAAAGAACATTTGGTTCTTGTAACATGACTCATGAGGAGATGCTACATTATTGAGAATATATGTGCTTTATTGCCTCCAATTTAATCAGCAAGTAGAATATTCATTAAAAACGGTGTGCAGCCTTGTCACATGGATTTTATCTGAAATAAATTGCTTTTTTCCACAGTTGTCAGTACAGTCTCACAAGTTCCTACAATATTAGAAAATCATCTTAGGTTTCTGTAAAGTTATATTAACGGTTAATAGACTTTTAATTTGTGCCAAGTGAACATCTTTGGCATACAGTCTGGCTTTGCCATTGTTGTCTTTTTTTTTTTTTTTTTTTTCTAATTTGCAAGGAAGCTAATATAGCTGTGGCTTCTAATTCTAGTTCTCCAAGAAATAAATCTTTCTAATATTTGCCAGAGTCATGTTGGCGTTGTCCTTGCCTGAAGGCCTGTGACATTGGGCTAAGGACTGCAAAGTCCACCTAATTGCTTTGTTTTCCCATCATACTTAACACAGCAGCTCTGAGCTGCATGCAGCACCAGCCCCAGTGCAGAGACAGGGACTGCAGTGTCATAGCATAGGGCACCAGCTGTCTGCCTTGCTCTGTAAACTACCAGAGCAATCAGAAATTACAGCTTGGGCAGCTAATACAGCCAGCCAAATATTAGCTTCCTTTTCATGCAGCATTTCAGATGGTGAGCCTGTTAGCCCAGTGTTTTACTGGGATGCATGCCCTCTGTGGGATAGGGATAGGCACTGGTTGCATTGCACTCCAGTTTCTTTTCTGACTGTGGTGGTAATGTTTAATGGAGGGCAGATGCAGGAGAGGTGGAGTTTGACAGATGTAACACACACAGCTGTGGATTAACTGTCCCTGTTAAAAGCTGGTAAAGTTCCTCTGCAGGAACTGGAACTGCCTTCTTGTTTAAAACACATACTTTGTTCTGTACAGCTTGTGACTTTGCTTGTGTAGGGTCTTTCATCTGATGAACATGGAGGAGGTAAAGTGCTCTGAAATCCAATGGAAGCATTCAGTGTAAGAACAGAGATTTTCACAGCTGCAGAACTGTGGGCAGTTCAGTTCCCCTCACTCTATGGGTAGAAGCACACACAAGTTACCGGGGTGATGAGCATGTGGCAACGCAAATTCTGTGTTCCTTTAACATGAGACTCTCATTTGTGTGTGTTACAGCAAAACCAGAGATCCTTACCTTGGATATACTCAGCAATGGCATTCTTCAGTGTGTGGCAGCTGGGTTCCCAGCCCCTACCATTTACTGGTATTTTTGCCCAGGAACTGAACAGAGGTGAGTTAAGTAACCAGAGTCTCCAAAACCTATTCTAGATACAACACACACTAATAAACAATTAAAAATGAAGACTGAAAAATGACTTGGTAGCAGTTACATTGCATCACTGTTTTCATCAGTTTAGGTATTGCATTATTTGCAGTGGTTTGAAGGGAAAGGAACAGCATTTTCTGCTGTGGAAAAGTTAAAGCCAAACTTTCTCCCTGCTGCAGGCTAGCTAATGTTTATATCAGTTTGGCCCCAGATGACACACATTCTCTATCCAATTTCACAGAATGACAGTCACAGAATCACTTGTGAATACAGCTGTTATCTTTTGTCTTATTGTGTAATGATATAATTTTTCAAGACATAAAGTAATTAGATTTCTATTCACATGAAGCGTCTGACAAGTAAACAAGTCTGACGTTGTTATGTGTAAAACCTGATGCCTAGTTACCACATTTCCAAAAGGCCTGCAGAGTTCTACTGTGAAGTGAGCATCTGTGAAGCACATTTTCAGATTTTTGTTGGCTTGCACTGTGGTTGCGAATCTTACACTAGCAAGTCATGGATCTCCCACCTGCATCATTTCACTGGAACAGGTTGCCCAATGAAGTTGTAGTAGCCCCTTGCTGAAAGCATTCAAGGCCAGGCTGCACGCAGCTTTGAGCAACCTGATCTAGTGGGAGGTGTCCCTGCCTACAGCAGGGGGTTTGGAATGAGGTGATCTTAGAAGTCACTTCCAACCCAAAGCATTCTATGATTCCATCATTCCACGCAGGTTTAACGGTTACAAAACTTAAGAGTATGTACCCCTAGCCAGCAACAAGTGCAGACCTCAGGGTGTCCGTACAGCTTGTTCTGACAATTTCACCCACTACATGGAAGATAAGAAAGCATTGTGAGTGGGATAAGCTTTTAAGATAAGATCTTCAGTTGAGTCTCATTGTGAAGCCGTGTTGTTTGAATTGCTGGTGGTCTGCCTTTGACTGCCTGCCTTCCTAGCAGCACCTGTCATTCATTCCTGAGAAGGCAATCTTCAGCAGGTAACTGACAGCATTGTTCTTCCCAGGTGTTTTGACTCACCAACGATATCCCCCATGGATGTGAAAGTCAGTTACACAAATTCTTCAGTGCCATCCTTTGAGCGGATCCTGGTCGAGAGCACTGTTAATGCCAGCATGTTCAGGAGCACTGGTACCATCTGCTGTGAGGCATCCAGCAATGGTGACAAGAGCTCTGCTTTCTTCAACTTTGCTATTAAAGGTATTGTCTGGAGTGAACACTGGTGCTGTCCACTTCTTGCTGTCATGCAAGAATTCCGTCTTTTAAGTGTTGCCTTTGCCACAATAAATTTAATGGTTGCGTGGCTGAATGTATGATAATATGTTATGATACGATTTCTGCCTGTAAAAGCATCACCTTCTCCTTTCAGTTAATATTTGTGGTAATATCTTCAGAACTGCAGAGCAATAGTTAGCTGGTTTTCTTTTGCCTGTGCAGTGTGATCTAGACCAGGGACACACCACCTGCAGCATGGCACTAGTCTACCTTCTCTCTGTCATTTTTTCTTCTCTTGTCTTTGTTTTGACTGTCTAGGTCCTAAACTCTAGGCCATGATCTCTTTCAAGATAAGACTGCATTTTTGTCTGGTTTTTATCACGTCTCAGGAAAATGTGGTCTCAGCATTGACTGGAGTGTAAGGGCTCTGCTTTCGTAAAAGAAGTAACATACTGCAAAAGTGCTTATGAGTTTTGTGAGCACTACTGGTGGGTTTGTAGGGAAAAAAAAAAGCACTAGAGCACAGATGACTTAAAATGTGTTTGTAAATCTCCGCTTGCTTTGGAAAACTTGCATGTTCTGCTAATGCTTTTTTTCTCTACTACTCAGATAGAACATACAAATAAGCTACAGTCAGGGTAAAGCCATATTCCTTTTCAATCCTATACAACCTCTGCTTTCAAACACTGGGTTGCAGAGATTGTTCTCGGGGGAGGAAAAGAGAAATTAGGATTTAGGAAAAGTCTCCTAACTAAGCTTCCTTCTTTGACTGTAAGCACATACTAGCTGATCTCAGTGTCATGCCTAGAGCTAAGGGTCTAGGGAAGCAAGTGATGTGGATTCTGTGCCAAGGCCTTCCTACTATATCCTAAAGATGGACTCTGATGGACTCAGAGCACTTCTGGGAAAGTGGAAACCTCAAATGATGTTACACAAGGAAGACTCAAGGAAAGCTTTTTCACTTGATTGTATTTAGGGTATTTTTTCCTTTTTAGTATTTAGGCAGGATTTTCTCTGTTTTTCTTTCTAGAGCAAATCCGTACCCACACCCTTTTCACACCTTTACTAATTGCATTTGGGGTCGCCGCTGGACTGATGTGCATCATAGTCATGATCCTGGTGTACATATATTTGCAGGTAAAATCAACAGCTCCTCAAGTCGAGTTAGGAAAGAGTGGGAGCTGCCTGGGGGAGCGTCAGTACTGACAGCTGTTCTCTTTCCTTCCCAGAAACCCAAATACGAAGTCCAGTGGAAAGTTGTTGAAGAAATAAATGGAAACAACTATGTTTACATAGACCCAACGCAACTTCCTTATGATCACAAATGGGAGTTTCCTAGAAACCGGTTGAGTTTTGGTAAGTTTATATTGATTTAATTTCATCTGTGGAGTGAAACCTGCAGGTCTCATATGAGACCTTGGTCAAACATAGCAGGGTTTTGTCAAAAAGATGTTGTGCAGGAATGCAAATAGTGATAATTGCTCGTATTTACCTTGGGACACAAAGCAAGCAGATGTATCTACACTCGCTTCCCTAATACCATGAAAGAGAAATCTAATCCCTTCCCAAAAAGTGCTTCAATTTGTTACACGGTGTATTGTTTTACTTTATTAGGTAAAACCCTTGGTGCTGGAGCTTTTGGAAAGGTTGTTGAAGCTACTGCTTATGGCCTATTTAAATCTGATGCCGCTATGACAGTAGCAGTGAAAATGTTGAAACGTAAGTGGCTGTCATCTGCTGCCCAATTTTTTCTATCTTCCTTCTGGTAGGTGCTATTTACTGAGCATTGCATTTTGCCTTGCAGCAAGCGCCCATTTAACTGAAAGAGAAGCCTTGATGTCAGAGCTAAAAGTTCTCAGTTACCTTGGTAACCACATTAATATTGTGAATCTACTCGGAGCTTGCACTATTGGAGGTATAGTATCAGCAGATTATTGATTAATTCTGCTTTTTTTTTTATCGTTGGAAGGAATAACCTTGAAAGGAGAGCCATTGCTGCTAAGTATAAACTTGTTAAATACATGTATTGCCTAGGCAGGTTGCAGATCATCACAACTGTCATCTGTGAATTACTAAACCTAGGTTTAAGCTCATACTAAAAACAATGATGAGACTGCTGTAGGTGCAGCTGAAAATGAAGGTTGTTGTTATTCTCCTTGTGAGCCATTGTGTGTTTTTTTTTTTTGGAGAGACTACAAAACTTAAGGTATTCTTCCTCCACCACTCTATTTCTCTTGAATGAGAAGAGATATGTGAACTTGCTGGTATCCAGGGTATGCAGTCAGCAGCCCGGCTGCTTGCAGCGTTCCAGTCTGTGTGGATTGCAAGTATATCTGTTAAGGTACCACCAAAGTCACAATGTCTGAAAGGTAGAAAGCTGAGAAAAAGGATTTCCCAAATAAACCCAAGTGTTTTTTATTTAATATTAGCTTCAAAAATAAATATAAAAATAAGAAACTTTAAAAAGTTTATTTTCATATATAACAAAAGATACCTAACAGCTGCAGTGTCTGATACAGAGTGATGCTGTCCTGTATTTTTAACTTAGGTGCTTTCAAGCATGAAAGTTGGTGGTGTTTCTTGCACAGATATTTGCTCTTTACGTTTTTTTTTTTCATTTTTCAAAGAAAATGAGCTTGTAAGAATTTGTAGTTTTAGGTAGATGCGAAATGTTTCTTACTTTCACTTACAATGATTTAAATAGGTTAAAAAGCAGTTTCAAGTAGTCGACAAAGCAGAGCTGCTGGCTCGAGTGCACATCACTGACAGCTGAAGGAATGTGGTCTGGGAGCAAATCTCTGTTATAAAAGCTGTAATTATTAACTGCAGAAAAATGGAAATAAACTGTTGAGGTTAAGAAATGGTGGTGCAGAATAAGCGTACAGATGAAATAACACGCAGCATGATTACACATTCAAGGGCCATAGCTGCAGTCATTCACTCAGAAAACGTATATTTGATCTATAAACATCCGTGCTGGAGATGACTTGATTCTCCTTTCCGATTTCATTTTAATATTCTAAGACCTTGTGCAGTGTAGTTTTCTGTCTCAGCAGGCTGTTCTATTTGAATGATTTTTCTTATTATACTAAGGAATATAACACTCTACATCATTTCCAAAACATTACTGAAGGAGTGTGAAGCTCTACTGTAAACAGAAGTGAATCAAAAGGATTAATGTTTGAAGCCTGAATTACTCGAACGTTTGGAACAAATAACTTCCTTCAGGAAGTGAGCAAAATCAAACAGATGTGTCTGGCCAGAAACATTATCACAAGAAGAAAAAGACTTATTTGTTTAATTTTATGTACAATGCAGTACTACTGGGGAGGGTGGAAATTAATTGGGAGTGACACAGCTTTCGCTGGACAATAGCTACTTGCCTGTGAAAGAGAAGAAGCTGGGTCGCTAGTCTTAACTTTTGATGTTTAGTCAGTGTAAGGCGTTGTGATTGTTAATAGACAAGTCTGTCTGCTTTGCTGAATGGTGTCTTTATGTAAGGTTTTCTGCTTTGGAAATAATGCCCACCTGCTTTCTCGACCTCGTGTACTTCTACAGGGCCCACACTGGTCATTACAGAATATTGCTGCTATGGCGATCTCTTAAATTTTCTGAGGCGGAAGCGAGATTCATTCATTTGTCCAAAGCATGAAGAGCACACAGAAACAGCTGTTTATGAGAACCTTTTGCACCAGGCAGAGCCCACAGCGTAAGTGTGACCTGCTGAAGTGTGTGTGTGTTCAGGAGACTGAGAAGGAGGGGATGCTGAGGTTCATTAGGGATGAGGAATTGGGAGGACCCTTTCATGCATCAGGCTTTGAAGGTTCTTTGCTGCGTAAGGAAACAATTTAGTTAAAGAGATGATTTGTACAGTGGGTGGCTTATTCTAACAGAGCTCAATTCATTGTATACACTCTGTGTTTTACTTCTTTGTCAAATTTCCTGTAGTTATTTCATGCAGCTCCTTGGCTCTGATCTTCATATCTATTTGTGTTTATCATTACTGTTAAACATTGGCAGTGCTCATTTAAAATCTTGAATAACAATCCCCCCAGTGTTATGGTGTTAGTATTCTGGGTTCTCACAAGTTCCTGCCTTCAGAAATGACTTTCTACAACCCAAACAGTGTTCTCCAGTGTTTTAAATGAGCTGCCACTGGTAGCCCATTAGATTGTGTGGTGCCCTAACCCATGTCACCATTCAGAGATTGCTCTTGTGCTTTTATTTTTCAATTACTTCATCTGTATATGTTTAGCTCTTCTGTTTTAAATAAAAGCCTAAGTTCTTTCTGAGTACATTTCCAAACACAGTTCCTGCTAACTCCTTCCTTTTGCAAAGTGAAGGATACTTAATTTACCAGCCTGGGAGCTGTGACAATACCTATCCATTTTTATTTTCAGTTCGTTCACTGTCCCAGTGGGCCCATCACTCTTAATTAGCAGACACAAAAGAACCAGGAAGCCTCTAAGGAGGAGTTAAAGTCCTTTCTTACAACTAGGTCTAATGCTGGTGAAGCTGTTTGTGACAATGTGTGGATAACTGGTGATGTCAGGAGCATTGGTACCAAAGTAACCATGAACACACAGATTTAAGTTGCTACCGGATGTGTGTCCATTTCTCAGTGCAAGAATCCCACTGCTTGAGCATGTTTTGTAAACTGAGGTATTAACTAGAAGGTATTGTCCAAATTCTTTTGTTAGTATTTACTGCAACATTGCAGCTGCTGAATGCTTCATATTTGTTTGTGGCTTAGTGGTGACCAAAGCTGTTAGTGATCTTATCCCTACTTTCCATGTTAGCTATGTGGCTGCATTTATTGTTCATAAACTTGAGGATCAAGGACCATGTGTGTGAGTTCTAATGGCAATGAAGTGAACTATGCTGACGTGCATCCATCATTTCCAAAGGGGCATACCTATGTATATATAAAATGTATAGCATGAATTATATTATATAACAACAAGAAGACCTAAAAAATGTAGCTGATAACTGTCTCAGGCCTCATGTGATTCTTTGTAATACTTATGAATCCCCTCTGGGACTCAGGATGATCCAAACTAAGTTTTTTTAACCATTCATCTTCTGCATTTCAATTACCACCTCATTTGCAAAAACATGCTGATAGAATCCAGCCTAAGCAGAAGAAGGAAGCATTAGCAGGTCCTGTGAAACATCTGGTCATTCATTTATAGACTGAAGGCTGTATGAATAGTATAGATACAAAAGATTTTGTTTGCTTTCCTGAGCCAAACTCCTAACTTTGAGGTGTTAACTGTACTGATAAACCTCTCTCTCTGTACAAGCCTTTCCTCATCTTTGTTACATGCCCATGATTCTCCAATCATTTATAAAGCATTATATTCAGAAGGTTGGTGCAACATCAGCTTTTTCTTCAGATGGCTTTTGAGATCCTTTTCAGCTAAATCATGTTTCATTTCATCTGCTGCCTCTGCAGGGATGCTGTCAGTGAGTACATGGACATGAAACCAGGAGTGTCATATGCAGTTCCCCCAAAGGCTGATAAAAAAAGGCCGGTGAAATCTGGTGAGTACAATGATGAGAAATTGTTTTCTTCTGGGAGTGTAGAGAAGAAGGCTTTATGGATATTTTCACATGAAACTTTCCTATGGTGGATGGGGACAATTAAAACTCATGAAGTGGTATGAGAAGGCTTAAAAAAGAACAGTATGGTAAATTACAGTGTAATCTATTTTTCCACACTTAATTGGAGTGTAAGGATTACATTTTGCTTTTTGGCAACGGGCTATTTATGTGGCTCTGGTCTAATACTTTCTCAAATGGCTGATGTGTTTAATGTAAGATAAATCTGTTTCTAAAAGATGATACATGGTCCACTCAAGAGCTGTTGGTTTTTATATTGCATAGGTTCCTATACCGATCAGGATGTTACCCTTTCCATGTTGGAAGATGACGAACTTGCTCTAGATGTTGAAGATCTATTAAGCTTCTCTTACCAGGTGGCAAAGGGCATGAGCTTCCTTGCCTCTAAAAACGTAAGTTCATTTTTTATGTTACGAGGTAGCATACGGACCCTTCTGATCCTGGGTGGTGCCTCCTAGGGCTCAATCTTCAGCCCTTACTTTCTGGAGCACACAGATAGTTTCATAAGAACTCCTGATGGCTTTGGAGACACTGAAGCCCATGGGAACTTTATGGAGCTATTTTTTTTCAGGCTTCTCTGCTGTATGGCAATTGGATGTAACACATGGCAGAACCAGAAAAGCCTAACATGTGGACATCTTCAAAAATAATTAAATCTTAAGACTTTAAGATTTCTTCTCTGTACTGCTGGAGAGTTTACAAACTAAAGAACAGTGAAAAGACAGCTGAAAAGCTATCTGTTTGCTTAAAAGTGCCTCGAGTATCTGTACAGTTTTAAACAAAGCTGCACTTGTTACTTCTCACAGTGCCTTAAACAAGGGAGTTATCACACCATGTGCTGGTTGTTTTTAGCGTTATGGCTTAACGTACATGGTACATCTTATTTTTAATTTTCTGAAAAGAGAATCAGCCTACAGACCCACAGATGATCTTCTTTGGCTGCAGGGAGCATAGCAGATGCTTTCTGGGTTCTTAGGAGAGATACTGCCTAACAGAAAGGGTCTGATAAAGAACACAAGTCTTAAATGATTAATGAATATGATCTTCCTACAGTATTTCCTACGTTTTACTTTCAAAATATTACTAACCATGTAAACATTGTGACAGGATTGTACAGGTGCACCTTTGATAACGTGCAAAAAAACCCAACGCTTGAGCAGTTTAAGGTAATCCTGTGATCCTTCATTGATATTGGGAATTCTGATCCACAGCAAGTCTACGTTGAAAACTGCACTTCATTTCCCTCCCTCCCTCCCCCCCCCCCCCCATTATTTTTTCCTTCAAACCCTTTACAGTTGTTGTTGCTGTTGTTGTTTCCAATCTATTGCCAACTTCAGAACAGTCCCAGTAGACAGATTTTAATGGTCTCCACCAGATTGCTGCATCCTGCACTTTTCAGGGCGTCCAGTGCTTAGTGCACATATTCTTTCTCTCATTTTCCAACAGAATAGCCCCAGGAGTCACTATGCCTCATTCCCAGAGATGGTTTTGGTATATTTTTGCCACTGATACAAATAGCCACTGTAGTACTGAGTAGCAGAGGCAGTAATGAATACAACACCACAGCCCTAAGACCTTGGGAAGTAACACACAGTATTTGTCTGGCAGTGCAGAGTTACTGGCTTTGTTACAGCATTAAGCTACAGTGTGCTAACAGGTTACTGCGCTTGGTCTTCTTTGGACATTGTTAGCTAGGCTGGATGGCGCCATGGGCAGCCTGATCTGGTGCATGGCAGTGTTGCTCACAGAAGGGGATTGGAACTGGACCTCTTCGAACCCAAACCATTCTGTGATTGTGTGCATACAGGCTCTTAGCTTCAGCTAGGGAGCATAGAGTGGCTTGGACTGATGGATAAAATGCTTCACATTGCCTCGTGCCCACAGGGATGGTGGTACTCAAAGCCCAGCACCATGGAGTGTACCCAGCTTTTTTCTGCAACTCGATTGTATATCCAAGCTCAGATGCATAAAAGTGCCTCTGTGACGGAGTTGGGATTGGAGTCAGTCCTGGGGTTATAAGTCTTTTATTGAGCACACGATGCCTTGATCACAAGACAGTTCCTCCTCCAATGGACAAAGCCTTTATTCAATGCCAGTTGCACTGCTTTGGGAGGAGTCAGGCAGAGAAACTGGACATTTGGCCATTTCTGCACTTCACTGCTTCTGTGCAGTTACTCTCTCTGCTTTACATATGCAAAGTGAAGATATTGGAGGGCAATGTGGATGAGAATCCCTTAGGAGAGTAATCGTCCTTAAAATTAGTTTCTTGTGTAAGCATACCAGGGGGACAGAGATTCAGATGCATGCTGCTATTGTTTTGTGAGTATGATTTTCTTAACTCTCCAGATATTTTTATAATATATATATTTGGTAGGGAAGTCCACAAAAAATGCAGAGAAAAATAGAACCATATTCAGCTATTTTTTAGACAGCTGTGCTTGCAGACTGTATACCTTCAGCACAGCAGGAGCTTAGCACTGTCATTCCTAGATGGAAAAAGAGATTATTTCATTAGAGAAACACCTCAGTTCTCTAGCAAATGCAGATGGGCTCTGGCTACATACAAAGAAAACATGATTGCTGGAAAACTCAGCCACCCCTCTGGAGCTGCAGCTACAAACACACACACACAAATGAGTGCTGGAACATAACCTAGCAAGGTCATTGAATGTGTTGCTGTTTCTAGAAAGATTCTGACATGAAGACTGCCATTGTTTTCAAATATTTAGGCCTGCTTATAAAATTCTCCTAGGTACTTAATACCTTATGCTTTCCAAAGGAGTATGTTTGAAGTGGGATTCAGTTTTCTAACTTGTCTACCTTGAAATTGTTACCATAATTTTCTCAATTTTCAGCTTTTCAGCGCTTTCTCCTTCATCACAATGGCTTCTTTATAAAAGATTATTTCAGAGACAAACCACATTCTCTCCTTACTCCTCTTCTGCTAGGAAACAGGCCAATAACTTCTTCATAAAAAGCTGGAGAAAAAAAGTCTGTCCCTGGCATAGTACAAGAGTGTTAAAATTTAGCTGCATGAATTGTACGTGGCTTCATTATGACTTTCAGCTTGCCACAAAATGCATAATGTAGTAAGTTTATGCTAAGAAAGCATGTAACTGAGCAACAGGCTGTCATGAATATTAAGAAATAACTTTGTTTGTTTGTCATTTTGTTATTTAGTGTATTCATAGGGATCTGGCAGCAAGAAATATTCTTCTCACTCATGGTCGAATAACAAAAATCTGTGACTTTGGCCTGGCAAGAGATATAAGGAATGACTCAAATTACGTAGTTAAAGGCAATGTAAGTACGTGGTACTTTATCCTCTGGGTTTACATTAGGAGTGTTCCTATTGACTTGACTTGCAAAGAGTCTCCTTCCTATGCAAAGACCTAGATTTCTCAGTTCTGCTGTAGATTTATTCTGGTCAGTAGTGTGAAAAGGGGAAATAGCTGATGGAGATTTGTGTACTAATACATACATGTTGTTATCCTGGATAAAACAACCAAATACATGTCATAAGGGAGGAGACATTTTTGCTGGGTCAGTAAAAATGCACCATCTTCCTATTAGACGCAAACATGTAAGCTAAGAAACTGCAGGCCTTACTGTAGTGATATTCTGTTAGGCCAGTCCTAAAAATAATTATTTTGCAACTTTTGCTATATTTCTGCATTACTGAAATATCTAAGTAATCAGGGTTTGCATCTTGATTTTTGCTAAAAAATATAACTCAGAAACTGGATTATGAAGTCTGAATTTACTGATTAGAGCACAGTGGGTGGCAAAACTTTATACACAGATCTTAACCTCATGTAGATAAAAAAATACAGCTTTAATTTGCAGCTATAGGTCAAGCCCTTTAACAAGACAACGCATGAAAAATGCTTAAAACCTGTACAGATAAATACCCATTCCATTAGTACCTGCCAGCCCTCTGCAGAGGTACAAAGAAACACTGAAGTGATGCAGAGTGCATTGGCAGAATTTGAAGTCCCCTTTTAAGTCCTAGAGTAGTAAATGAGCCTTGCTACAAAAGAAAACCTAGTCTGCCTGAGACTGAAATTGGAGAAACATGCTATCAAGTACAGGCCTTTTGCATCTCAAACTGATTTTTGCTGCCTGGATGAATGTTTTAAATCTGTGTCAGATACATGCAGCCATCTACTCAAGGTACACACACTTTTCACTTACACCATTTTTCAAATAAAAAAAGGTCCTCCCTGCCCCAGCTGTCTCCATCAGCTGCTAGGGACATGACGCACACCCAGCCAGGCTTTCAGCACACTGATGAAGAGATTAAGTTCTACTCCTCAGTATTTTTTGCTCAGTTAGCCTCTCAGTTTCTGGCACCTCAGATGTCTCGAGTATTCTGCTCTCAGCCTGCAGTCCTCTGAAGTCCTGGGTACCTACAGCATCCCTGTTGTAGGCTGCAGGAGAGACAGCTGTGTTTGTTGCATTCAGAAACGATGTTCATACTGCCAGGTGCCTGATGGTTGAGGTTAGGGAACAAAAGGAGCGCAAAGAATTCAGGAGTGGCTGTCCTGGCAAAATATGGAGTGGTATTTAGTGAAAGAAAGCTGCTTTTGGGCTCAGGGTCAGACCAAGAGCTGCTTGATCAGCCAAGGCTGCTCAGAGTGGGAGGTATAGACCAGCAGCTTAGGAGGGAGGTGAACAGTAAGTAATTAAGTTTTATGCGTCTGGGCTACATTTTAAGTTTTCTGAGTCATCTGACAACAGGATTTTACTTAGCCTGAAAGGGTCAGAGGAGGATAGGCTGCATCTGCCCGGCAGAGGAAGCAGTGGCTGTGGGAGGCGTCTGGGTGCAGCTGGCTTGATCTTAACACAGAGGAAGGCATTTGGGGCAGGGCAAATCTTAAGGGCAGGAGCCTGGCTGGCTCCCACAGGCAAAGCAGAGAGTGGAAAGACAGTTCGTGCCTGTTCCCACACAAACATGTGAAAAATGTCAGTATATATTTCACGCGAATTTTTGCTGAGAAGCTAAAGCAGATGTCTTAACTGTTGACTAAAGCTTTGAAGCATCGTGGGGATGGTAGCCAGTCCACAGAAGACTTGTGTGTTTGCCTAAGGAACTACGCCACGTGCATGTAGATTATTTTGTTCTCCCTTCCATCCCCTGTAAAGCAGAGGGATTCACACAGTATACAAAAAATCCGAATAAAAAGAACTGCACTAGTTTGGTAGACCTGCAGAGAGGTGAATCCGTAACAGTGCACTGCGTGGAGACTCTGAAACGCAAGGATTTCCGTCTTTAGTTGGATCCTTCTTTTGATTTAGCATGTATTAAAAGTACATAATAGGTTTAAAAGGTTGATTCTGTGTTGCCCATTGTCTTAATTTAATCCCTTTTCCCTGGGCAGGCCCGTCTCCCTGTGAAGTGGATGGCACCTGAAAGCATTTTCAACTGCGTTTACACCTTTGAGAGTGATGTCTGGTCTTATGGAATATTGCTTTGGGAACTCTTCTCTTTAGGTAAGCTCCATCAAAATCTGTACTTTGGGGGGTTTTTGTTTCACCTTGGCTTTACTTCATCTGCATCTCACCTGCTCTCTCAACAGGAAGCAGCCCTTACCCAGGGATGCCTGTGGACTCTAAGTTCTATAAAATGATTAAGGAGGGATATCGGATGTTCAGCCCCGAGTGCTCCCCCCCCGAAATGTAAGTGAGCAACCTCTACTCACCAGACATAAGCAGAGATGCAAAGAAAGGGAAGCTTCTACATTCACGTGAAGACTTTCTGTATTCATCCACTGTCTTTTAAAATTTCTCTGAGTGTTAAATAACAAATCTAACTAGTTTAGTAGATGCCGTTGTAGTTAAAAGCAGTGTAACACACTCGTGCCTCGTAGAATCTGGTCACTTTATCATGGTACATGCTCCGTGTAAGTAAATTATTGACAGATCGCAGCACATACTACACATATTTAATTCTGATAAAGCAGTCAGTGGCTGTACTTTTGTGCTGTGCTTCCCGACGGCAAGGGGACTGGCTCCTTATCTTCGTCATGATCTGTCTCCAGTTCTGTATGCTGGAAATGGCTCGGCACTTAGCAAGCTGTCAAAGAAAACTGTGTCCAGATACTCTCATTAGCACCGAGGCTTTTGTTGTCACAAGCACGGCTGTTAGCAGCATTATTCTTTTCTTAACACTCATTTAAGGAAGCTAAACTGTGCAAGTGGGTCACATTTTTCTGTCAAATAATAATGCAGGTGGGATAAAAGCTCTCAGGCTGTCCTTCTGGGCAGTACCCAATTGCAGTATCTTCGCAGGTATGACATAATGAAGAGTTGCTGGGATGCCGATCCCTTGCAGAGACCCACATTCAAACAAATCGTGCAGCTGATAGAACAGCAGCTTTCAGATAATGCCCCCCGGGTAAGTTTGGGCTCTATATGGGTCAGCAGTTTTTTGGACTGGAGCTGGGAGAAGCAAAGATCTTCCATATATTTTCCAATAACCATTATCATTTATACATCTTTGGATGGTAAATTTAGGTGATAGGAGGGAACAGCTAGACAAGGTTCTTTGCATGGTTGGTGTTTCTCACTTAAAATATACTTGACAAGAATTTTGATGTTACAGAACACACTGGCACTATCTAGATTCATCTAAACTATGAAAAAGAAATCTATTAGTCTGAGAAGAATCTCAGACATTAAGTATACTTAGCTTTAGTTAGAAAAGCTTTCTGGAGGAAGAAGTTGAGTTTTTGATGTCCTCCTTCCTCTTACCACTTTATCTAGCTGTATGTATTTAGCCTTGAAGGTATATTGTGATCAAGTGTATATTCACGCTCTTTCCACCATTCTCTAGTAAAAGCCTGTCCAGAGGGTAACTGGACAAAAGAGTTCAAAGAGAAAGTGGATCCATCAGACTTGGATTTTTTTTCACAATAACACTGTGTGCAACTGAGTTTTATAAAAGCAAATTTAATATCTGGTTTAAAAATAAGGCTTCCTTTCACCTTCTAGATGTTGTGTTTGGGTAGAGTGTAAGGCTTCCTGACAATTTGAGAAAGAGGAAACTGAAAGCTGCTGGTGTTCAATTGCATCCTGTAGCATATTTTTAGCAGGTGCAGGCATCATTAGAACAAAAACAAAGACTGTGAAGTAAACATTAAAGAGGTTTCTGGGGGCATTTTAGGAATAATCGGAGCAATATTTTTCAAGCTTGGTTTAAATTTAGCATGCAATTGTAAGATGAAGTGTTTTTAGTAAGTGAGAATGAGATTCTTGACTCTTAAAAGAGCTGTTGAGCCCACAACATGTTGAAGCAACATGTTTAGGTTTGTCAAGAATTCCCTGAGTTGGGTGCCATTCATGTCAGGTAGCACAGAGAGGGAGATGGCTCACTGAGGTGCGAAGGGATGGGGCTCCTGCAGGGTATTGACAGCACTGTTTGGCTTCTGCAGGTGTATGCAAACTTTTCCACTCCACCTTCCAGTCAAGGCAATGCTACAGATCATTCGGTGAGGATTAACTCAGTGGGTAGCAGTGCTTCATCTACTCAGCCCCTCCTGGTACGTGAAGATGTTTGAGTGGCATCTGGAAGAAGAGGAGCCCAGCTGCACTTGCTTTTTGTTTGTATTGTGTAGGGGGTGAGAGAGGGAGAACTATTTCTTTTACTTTTACTCACTACTACCACTGTGTAGCTGAAATGTTGTTGTAATACTGTCCTTTGCCACACACTGTTAGACATAAATTTAATGTGCTGAGCACGGTTACAGGCATCATTGCAGTGTTAACTGAAGCTGTATATATTTTGCTATATTGTGTGTATTTGCAGTAGAGAGCCAGATCTGAAGAAGAAAAACAACAGAAAACACAAAAGAAACCCTGGGCCAGGGTGTTGAATGAGATGACTACAGATCAAATCTGCAGCGGTCCTCGTCTGAAAAAAGCGTGTAGTCATTTTCTAGTTAATCTTGTTTTGTTAAATTTAAGAAATAAACAGATACAAAGCAAAGTACTTTGCAAACCCCTTTCCATATCCAGCCACACCTGAGAGGCTTTCCCCAGCAGAAACCGCAGGTTGAAGGCCAGAAGGGACAGTGCATCCCTGGGCAAGAAGTGGGCAGCCAAGGGATGGACATGGGCAGCACAAGAAGAGAATTTCCAGAGGCTCTGGGGCATGAAGCAGATCTGGAAGGGAAAGACCTCAGTCTTTATTTCCTACTGGGCTGTCAGCAGTGCAGAGCAGTCAGTAGGTTTCTGTGGATACTTGCACCACATCCCGCTGACATTCCACCAAGTAACACACCTGCAGTCAGAATCACAGGGATGAGATGCTTGGTTTGCTAAAAGCCATGTCCAAAAGCATCCACTAAAGATAGGTGGGCTCTGCTGAGCTGGTCAAATGATGGGAGGAGGGCTGCTTATAGTAAATGGAACGTTAGAGGAGCAGAGGCTGTTTAATGAGACATCTTATCTTGGCAGGAACAGAAGCAAAAAGTTCTGTCCTGAGGGCCCTTTTCTTATCTTGTGATATGCAGGTGAATATTTCCCACAGGCTGGCCTGGATAATGCTCTCAGGAAAGGGCTATTCCTCCCATAAGTCATTGCATCTTTCTATCTCTGTGGTGGTGCTGAGATCTCAAAGAAGAACTTAACTGGGAAGCACTGAATTTTTAAATGGAATAGAACAATGTATACCTTTGGTCTTGTTTGGTGGCACATATGAAGCTGTGGGGTCAGTTTTTGTTGGGCCTGGGATTGTGCTTAAGTACCTTATAACTCCTTTTCTTCCTGTTGGAAACACTGTTGGTTCTTTTTTTTTTTCTTAACCTTTGTTCTGTCACCTTTAAATTAGTAAATGCGACAAGAGAAGCATTTTTCAGACAGAGAGTACTAGTTAAGTACCTATTTATTTACATTGCACTTAAGCACTCTGTAACTTATATTTTACCAGGATTTTGGTTGAGTTTACATGCATTTTAAATGTGTAACTAACTGCCCAAAATGCAAGACAATTGTAAATACACACACTGGTAGTACATTTTAGGTAGTGTTGAATACCACACTCTTTATATGCCTGTGCATTTGGTTTATTGTTACAGGAATTCACCTTTCAGAGTTAGTCAAAAAGTAGCCATTTGCACTGATCTTACTTAGGCTGTTGCACCTTTCCAAAGTTAGCCAGTTGTTTGGAGGCACTCTTATGCATACTTGTTGTTGAGCATTTTCAGTTTAATGCTATAAAAGCTCTTTCGTAGTGTGTTGGCTTTCAGAGCAACTGTAGACAAACTAGTTTTATAATCATAGATGTCTTGGTACTTTATGGACATTTAGCTGAAAAAAAGTTTGGGTTTTTTCTTTCTTAAAATTTATATTTTTATAATTTGGGGGGGGTTTGAAACTTATTTTGCAATGGCTTAGTGTTTGAATGGTTTTATGCATTGTTTTTGTAAATATGGAAATGTAGCAATAATGTCCTTTTGACTATTCTCAGTCCTTGAGTCTCAAAAGTATTTTTTTATATATATATATGCAAAAACTATATGTATAAATATGTAAGTGTTCAAAAGTTTATGAAACACTTATGGATATGTTGCTCAGTTGTAGAATTGCAGTTCAGAAGACTTCAAATAAATCTGTAAATATGTATTCACATGCTGCCAATGTGTACTATGTTAAGATGGAATATTTTCATGTAAGTCTTAATAAATTCTTGGGTTGAAGCAAAACATTGATGTCTGGCCACACAGAGGTCAGGTTGGGTATTCTAAAATACTTTTCAGATGTGTGCCAGAAAACCTTAATGTTTTTTCATTAGTAAACTTCTTTACTTGTATGATATGGGTATATGGTATATGGGACAATTGCATGGATACTTGGAATCAGCTTTATGCTGGAAAAATCTGCATCTAGAAGACTGATCCCATAGACTGTTGATACAGTCTATATGTCATGAATAATATTATTTAAAATTGAACAAAATCATCTCAAAAAGTCTCCCTTATTCAAAGTATGGTTGTAAGTTGGAGCCCCTGTGTACACACTTTCTACACACTTGGGCTGGACTGGCTGTACTCAATGTCTCAGGGAGAACACACCATTTGGTTAATTCATCTTCTTTAATGAGTCAGTTGCACTGTACTGGTTGTTTTCCCAGTGGTACTGGATGTAATTAATGACCTGCATTTTGTGATGTCTATCTTAGTGAAATCAGAACTGGACAAATGTCTATTAAACTAAAAAAACGAATGGCCACTGCCTTTATACCTAGAACTGTCTGGATTTGGAAGCCATAGAAAGAGAACGTAATCCTTCCCTTGCTGGGCCAAGTACCACATTTCTAAGGGGAAACCCTCTGCTTTAGTTACTGCAGTACTGAAATATTTGAGTCCAGACCTGACCCTGTGCTAGTGTATGTTCTGCATCAGCATTGTTTGTACATGATGTAATTGCAAAGTAGTGTTTAGAGCTATCCTACCAAGAGCCCTGATAACTCCTGTGAGAAACAGACCTCAACCATTTTGGTCCCTGAACATTTCTATTCTGTCTGCAGACCTCCTTGAAAAGCACCATTTCTTGAGAATTTCCCTTTTAAATTTTCTTTTTATTTTTTCCAACTAGGCCATAGCTCTGTTTGTTAAAACTTATTACAGAAATAAGTTATAATGTACAGAAATAAGAATAATGTTCTCAGGAGCCAGGAGTGCCAGTTTCACTGCTACCAGCTTTGACATAATGTTTTAATAATGCTTCAGAAGCTACCAAGATTATGACTGAATTTGAACCATTGCTTTCCTGTCTTACCTGCTCCCATGCTCAAGTAAATTAGAATTCATACCAATACATCCCCATTGTTGAATTGGTAGAAAGAATTCATGAATTCTCTTTCAGCATCTTCCAAGGAGCTATTTTGTGTGTTATTTGGTAAGCACATTATCACTTTCATTTTCCTGAAATGTTTTTTCAACCTAGAATACAGCAGCTCTGCTTTTTGAAAAAAAAAAAAAAAAAAAAAGTTATATTTTCTTTTACTACAAGGCTTGCAATGATTACTGCCTCAGTTCTTGTTCATGGTCACACAGACTATTTTCTACTATATTATTTTCCTGTGCCAATTTTAAGCAATTGCTTACACAGAAAGGCACATTATTAAGGTATTTAGTGGGTGTTATATTTGTCTTTCAAAGCATTATTGTACCCAGATAGAAAGATCCATGTTACCAGCATGGATCATCAAATGCTGGAAGGGAACCTGTAAAGGGAATGTAGCCAGGCTCTTCTCACTAGTGCCTGGTGTCAGGACAAATGGCACAAAGTGAAATGCAGGAGGTTCCCTCTGAACATCAGGAAACAGGTTTTGATTTTGAAGGTGCACTGGCACAGGCTGCCCAGAGGCTGTGGATTCTCTTCCCTGGAGATCTCCCAAAGCCACCTGGACATGGTCCCGGGCACCTGCTCTGGGTGTCCTTGCTTGAGCAGGAATGGGACTAGATGGGCCTGGATGTCCCTGTCAATCTCGGCTATTCTGTGATTCTGCAATCAGCAAGGGCACTGGGAAATCTTGGCTGTAACATTCTGCGTGTCTAGCAGTCAAAAAATCCCACTCATGCTAAACACTGGAGAGCAACTCCTCCTCCATTCACATTACTATCTCAAGAAGAAAACAGTTATAGGATGATTCATGAGAAAGATGAATAAATCCATGAATCATGAGACACTACAATATATATGGAGGTTCTCACCAGTGTCTTATGCATCTCCGCTATCAGTCCTGCAATTGCCAAACAAAACACAGATGCAGCTGAGTGATAATTGAATGCTGACTATATATAATGCATATAGTCCTTGTTTAGCAAAAGCAGTTGAGATAATGAAGAATCCGTGACCGGTTATGGTTGGAACCTTTACATTTCAGAGCTGTGAGAATGAAATAATCAATTAATCTATGCATCCTGAGCCTACAAGTCAGAAATAACTATCAAATTATTCTTGCCCATATATAAGGCAAATAGAAGGCTGTCTGCTTGTGGTCTCTGACAGCAAAACGTAGAAGTTATGCTAGGGAAGGAAGCCAACAAGTGGTGCTGGATTTATGAACAAACTGGCAAAGCCATGCCAAAAGAGAAAAAGAGCAACAAGATAGATGAATGATAGCTAAAGGTTAGCTTAATGAAGGGGTCAGGCCACAAGCTATGATCATTGTGAAAGTCAAGATGTTTTTTTCTGGTTCTCCTTCACATCATTAACCCATATAGATCTTTGGGAGAATTGTCTGCAAATGAAGATATGACGCTGCTAGTGAAGTCACTGGAGAATGACCTGTCACATCCTGGAAACATTCGCAGCAATCACTGGAAAGGTTGGACAGCAGAATCCTTAATTCTGCTGTGTCATAGGCTGAAATGGAGAAAGTGGAACGTTTCCCTCTTCCTGCACATGCAGTAGGAAACTTTCTACTTGTCCCGTAGAGAGGTGTGTGTCCCAGCAGAAGATAAGGATCAGTTGCATAGATTTTTTAGTCCCTGGTTTAGGACTGAGAATGTAGTATAATAGAAATATGGAAAACTACTCTGCAGTTCTATTGTGATTTCCACCTTCAATTGCCATGCTACCCGAGCACTAATTTCTTACGAGATTACTCCATAACTAAGAACCTTTTGTCTAAAAATTGCAGTGAGGATATTTTTTTCTGAAATATTGTCTGTATTTCTTCAATTGATTATCAGTCACTCTTTCTGATGGTAACTATTATCTGTCAGCTGCCAGCCAGGCAGCAGAGATTATTTACTAGCAGCAATTTCTTCAGTGCCATGACTTTTCTATCTGTGTCCTGCAAATAATTTCAGTAGACTTGTGATGGGGAGCAGAAATCAGCTGACCCAAAGGTCCTGTGTATGGTGGGTTTAGTGCTACCTAACCACACGGGAGTGGCTTCTGCAATAGATCAGTGTAAATCAGTGTGAGCTGCGAGTTATTTCAGTATTTTCTTTAGTTGTTGAAAATGCAAAATAATCTTTGGCTTCTCCTAAATATATATTCTGAGAAACACAGGCATCTTTGTTTGTTATGCTGCTCTGGGCTGGTATAAATGTCCTTACCATGCTAAGGGGCTTCCTGTAGATGCGGCTGTGGTTTGTTTTGGGGTTGTTGTCAAAAAAGAAGTTGGCTTGGTGAGACAGCTAGGCTGTCTGGGTGGCAGAAGAAACATGTGACATCTAGCTTGCAAACTCAGGGTAAAGAGTGCTGAGCAGGGTAGCCAACATGCTCATCCTGACTGGTGGGATGGGGGTGAAGGGAGTGCAAAACTTCCCTCACGCCTCTGGGGCAATAATAATCCTTTGAATGCTGAGTTTTTCATTTCTTCAGAGTTAGAAGAGCAAAACAATTCAAACTCATTTATGAGATGAAAATGTTTTCGTATTTTCCACCTTCACTCATTTTTCATTCAAAATCTGTTTGCAATACACTTCTTCTTCAGGAAGGCAGTAACCAAATATTGCCTTGTCACATTCTCTAGAGCTAGGTTTTTCTTGGACATGTCCAGAGCTCATATCCAACTTGTTCTAGTTTTCAGCTCACTCTGGCAGACAGAACTTCACCAAAGCAAAATGCTGCATTGCATGCCAACCTGGGTGGGGAACAACAGATAGAAGGACAGCAATTGTGCCACCAAAATCAGTAACAAGTCATAGAGCAATCTGCTTGCCTGTGGACTTTCTTTAGGTGTTGCATGGCTAAGAGCAGCAGAGGAGCTGCTGCAGGCACAGCCTGCGCTTCTACTGCTGGGAACCATTTCTTTCACCCCTTCCCTGCTCACACCCATAGAGGTGTCCTTGCTTATCCCTTGTTTGCACATGGCTTCAGTTTGAGGGACAGGATGATTAGTCATGCATTCCCCATGACTACCCTGCCTCTCCTCTCTCTTGTCCCCCCTTCTTTCAGAGATGATAGGTTTCATCAATAATTTGCTTATTTCTGTTTTTATTTCCTAGCCAAGGAACAGTTCTTCTTGTACTGAGCCAGCTATTTTCTTGTGTGCAACTCTACTGGCTGGTGCAAATCCACCAAGTGCATAAAGTTTGCAGACCTTAGATTTTTAGGTCACTCATTGTGGTGAGAAAAGTCTTGGGCAGCAGACTTGGGAGATAACTCTTTAACCATTTATAATGCCCAGAAGCAAAAGAAAAGTTTCAGCGTATTAGTTTTTAAATCCAATAAAAAATAATAGCCAACTTCCCTCCCACCATTTGTCCTGAAAGCTTTGAAATCACTGCAAGAGCAAAACTGGTGAATAAATATTCAAGCTGAGAGAAATAAGATAGTAAAGGAGGAAAGTAAGTATGTTTTAAAATACTTTCTGTTTAAAAAAATAGAAATTAATTGAAATAAAAATAAGTGTTTACACAGTGTATTTGTTAGTATCATTTGAACTATCTTAATGAGTAGGGTTATAAGTAGGGTGAAATCAAATGTCTTCCTCTCAATTCGTTATCTCACTCATTTTGGAAGTTTCATTCTCTTCTTTTTGAGCTTCTAACCTTTATGGGAATGGAGATTTATACAAATATGAGCAGTATTGATACAAATCCCCTTAGGAAATTACTAGGATCCTGGCGTTATAATTGCTTTCCAGAAGCCCCTTGGGATATCAGAGGGCCGGGAGCACTGCCTGGGGATGCTGAACTGCCATGCAGCACATCTGGGTTGCAGGGAGGCAGCTCCCATGGCAGCCAGGGGACACGGCTGAGTGCTGCAGAGCAGTGCCTTCCTGCAGCTCATGCCATTCACCATCAGCTCTCTGGAGGCTCCTCAGGCTTCTCAGGTTCCTTTGATTGATTAGCAGCCGCTGTTTGGGCTTCACTTCTAAAGCTGCAACAGAAAGATCCAAGCTGATTTAGACTGCATAAGCAAAAGCAAAACCAAACAAACCCCTGGTATTTGTTGTCATAAAAGTATCTCTGCAAGGTCCTTCTGGTGACGGTTGGTCTTGCTACACCCTGCCTGGACTCTGTAGGACAGCAGAAGTGCTGGGGCCCTGGAATGGGGAAGGTCACCTGTGGAGCACTGACCCCAAACTTCCTTGTCAGTTTGCCTCTGGGGTTGCCTGCCCCAAAGGTCCAGGTGCACACATGGCATTTCACCAGCCACTATCACTCCCCACCAGCACATGATGGGAGACGTATGTTTCTCCAGGACTGGTAGGAGTTAACCCAGTGGATTTACTCTGCTCCTCTGCTAGTTAATCCCAACAGGAAGCATGAAGCATATTACTTGCTTCCTTACAGGTTCTGTCCCAAATAACTGGGGAAAAAAATAAATAACTATCTGTAATGTTTCTTTCCTTTCCTTTCTCTTTTTTTTTCTTTCTTTCTTTTTTTTTTTTTTTTAATTACTGTTTAATCAAGTTACCTCATAAGCCTCAGATCTTGCTGTGTTTAATATTTTTTATTTTTCTATTAAGGCCCAGCTATGCAACCCTGGGGAAGATACTGCTTTTAGGCAAACTCTTCAGTGCCTCTCTAGAAGCCAGAAGGCTCCACTTCCCTCCTCGTGCTATGTTATTTTGCTTCTTAATGTACCGCAGCTGCAGAAAGCACCATCCCACAGGCAACTGCTCAAGGAACAAATCAGAACAAATCCCCCTTTAATCGTCTTTCTCAACTGTTGTGATTGCGTAGGGTTCCTGGGCCGTGTGATCATCATGTTTGCTGCCCGCCACCCAGGCACTTTCATAATCACAAGTGATAGATGGATTCACCCCTTGGGATCAAAGCGGCTTTGCCCTGAGCAAGGCATTTGTGGATGGCCATATGACAGTGCTTTGGACCTGCTCTAATCTTTCACACAAAATAAAGAGCGCTTAAAACATCAGTTCCTGAAGAAAAGAAGGGAGGCGGAAGGCAGCTGGAGAACACTGTTTTGTCCCATTTGTCACTGCAGAAAATAATTCAGAACTAAACACAATTCACCTGTTTTCTCACACACTGGTCTTAGTTCAGAGACGGAGAGAAAACTGGGGGTCCTGAGAGAAGTTCAAAGTGTTTTGCATTGCACAGTGCAGAGCCATTATCAATGAGATAGCAAACAATGAGGGAAATAACTGCTAACCAGCTAAGAAGAAAGAATTTCATAAACTACCCTTACTGTTTAGGGTCTAACAGAGCTACTTATGTTATGTAACAATCATGTTAACAAACAGCACAGCAGTATAAGTGAGGCCATTTTCTGACCTGCTGCAGAGCAGCACACAGATAGGGTCTTTTCCAGATTTTCTTTTATGATACGGATAGCCTCTTTAGAGAAGAGCCCACTTTTCATAAGGTCCATGGATATGCACAATTAGAGTTGTGGACAGGGATCAGCACACATAGAATCATAGAATCACTAAGGTTGGAAAAGACCTCTAACATCATTTAGTCCAACTCTGCATCTACCACCAGTATTGTGCACTAAATTCTACTTGCAGTGCACAGGAAGTATACAAAGGCTGCACAAACTTTACACTTGAGCTTGACCAGTGCAAAAGCCAAAAAGGTGTCACAGTTAACTGTGGACTCCACTTGTGCCATGCAGAGTGATCGTTGCAGTCATATGACAAGCTCTCTAGGTTGTTTGACACCCAAATTGTGATCTGTGGTTATGTACAGCCTAACCACAGTGATACCTGCAAATATGGTTCAAGCTGATCTACAACATATCAGCTGGAAAAGGAAACGTCTCTGCTCCTTTGCACAAGGAACTTGAACAAAAACTGTTTTGTTTCTCCCTCTGTGACAGAATATAGCCTCTGGGGTTCAGTGGAAGTTTTTGAAAACAGTCTAATAGCAGCTTTCCTGTACTGAAGCATTATTATGCTCTAGGATGGACACTTCTCCAGCTGCAACTACCAAATGGCTCAACCATCAGATCGATGGTTATTTTGTATTACAAAGAGTAATTTTTTTCTAGTGGCAGATGAAGCTTGAATTACACACTGTCGCATTTGTCCAGACTGAAATTCATATGAAAATATGAAATCATAAAAGATGTGAAGAAGAGGGAAGAAGAGGAGGAAAGCCAAGTTTTTCAAAACGTGGGATGAATCGGTGGTCTGGGTTGACCCAAGAGTGAGCAGCGGTGCTCTTTCTTGGGGACTGGCAGCTGGCAGGCCAAATAAACATCCAGTGCCAGTGCGGTTGGGTGTCCTGTAAAACCAGCATTGGCAAAGGTCATTTTCACCCTTGTGGGGAAAGGAGGGCAACTTCTTGTGAACATACGTGGAAGGGGAAGCCACACAGCAGCACCTTGCAGGAGGGAAGGAACCCCACATGAAGGTCTTTGTATTATGAGAGAGTTGTGAGGGTGGTACTGAGAGTGGGGTCTGTTGAGTTGAACACCCAACAAAAGCCAAATACCTGGGGAGAATGAGCCTCAACACTTAGCATCTGTGCTGACAGGTTACATCAGTCATAGGGGGCTAGAAAGCAAGTTCACATGGAAGCAAAAAGTCTTTCCCAGCATCCAGAAGAAAATCAGGGCTCTTGTGCTCTGGACTCTGCTGTATCTGTCCTCGAGGGTGGTCACGGAGCTGAATTTGACATTTATACAGCCAGACACAGCTGCAGAAAGTTACTAGGAATTAAAGACTCAAAGGCACTCTGAGGGCAAGGGCTCCTTCCTAGGCTGCATCCTACTGCTCCTAGCAATGGGCTTGGCACCGCAATCTGGTGCTTTTTGCTTGTCCTTGTCCCTGGTAACTCTTGACAGTGACAGAAACTTGTGGGGATTGCTCATTTGGCTGCTGACTCCAGCACTCTATAGTGCATAATGCCAAAGTGTAAGAGATGGGCACTGTCTTGAATGCTGGATCTTGAGATAATTATTCCTGTCGGCATCCCTTGAGAGCCCTCCTGGCTGGCAAGGCAGGATGGTTGTATCGTTTAACACCATGAAACTTATACAGCAGCATCTGAAACTCCAGACGTTCTCTTGCAAGAATGAATGATGTCTTTCAGTGCTGCAGACCTGGGCAGCAGCTCCATCAGCTGCTCCAGGGGAGGCTGGGAACAAGTCACCCATCACATGCACCCTGGGAAGAGCTGCCTCGTGGAGGGCTCCTTGACCCAGGCATCAAGTGATTGTTAGCACCCTGCAGCATGAAGCTGGATCGTTTGAGCTTTCCATCCTGCCCCGTGGTGCTGTGGCTCTTTGTGATGGATATCTTCTGTGAATTTTCTCTTTGAAGAGACCAAAAGTAAGCAAGGCCTCTTTCAAAACAAAACTAGTCCAATATTCTCCCACTTCCCTGAGCAGTTTTGTGCAGATTGTATGCAGTTGGTAATGAGGTTCCAGGTCATTTCTTATTTTGGGTACCATCTGCTGCAGTGAGAAATAACCAAATGTATTTTATAAACACCATACGGATATGGTTCATTTTGCCTAATAACGTCAAAATCCTCTCTCACGGCAAAGTATATTTGAACTTGAAAAGACCATTCCTGAACGTCAGTACAGCTCCAGAAAGTCTATCACTTCCACCCAGACACATTCAATATAATTCTTTTGCAATATATTTTAACATTTTTCCCAGAGTGTAGAAAGTGGGCTGTACAGGGCTGCTATGACAGCCGACTATGAGACTACGAATTATAACTTATGCATATCATGCATATTATGACATGACTGTGCATGGCAGCCTTACTGTGGAAACTACAAAAAAAGGAATGCTTCAGAATTCCCATTGTTTTCCTACTTAGTGTTTGTGCAACATTTTTCACTGTGGTGTCCAGAGGCTTTTGTCATGAAAAAAAAAGTGATTATTTTTGAGCAGCCTTTTGAGAGAATCATGTACCCAAATGCCCACAGATGTGGCAGAGAGCCTTGCTAGACAATCCATTTGCCTCCGAGGATGCTCTCAGGTACCAGAATAGTTCCTGCTGACACATTCTCTTCGTTACATCCTCACCAGGCTTCCCAGCACCCACTTCCCATCCTTGTACATCTGCTCCCTTCCCCATGCCTTGCTGCTTACCAGTGGGCAGGTGGAAAGGGTGCAAACAGTGGTGGGCTGCAAGGGAAGACTCTGTGTGACTGATGGCGTTTGGAGGTGTGCAGTGAGACTGCTCCAATTCTCAGAGCAATTTTGGATAATTGCAATGGCAGTTTTGGCTGGAAGGAAAAATGTCTTCCTGGCAAAGAAGTAGTTGGCTTACTTTAACTACTGGCAGCAGCATATTAACGTACCTTCCAGTTTAGTTTTTCTTTTTTTTTTTTCCTGCAACTGTAATTAATTGACTCCTTTATAAAATTCTAGATCATGAATAATGAAATATATTAAATAAAGCCGTGTCTAACTCTGATGCCTATGCCATTTCATTAAAGACCTTACTGAAACAGATAGTTGCTACTGCACTTTGTTTAGAGAAGGTTTCAGTTTATGAGGCAGTGCTTGTATGCAATACGGCCTAACACCCACCCTGTGCAGAGGCAGGATGAGAAGGAGGCAGGAGGTTATGTCCAAAAGTAGGAGCAGCCTGGCTTGGGAGCTACACCTCTTCTCCTCCACCCAAAATGTCATTTTTGAGCACCAGCATTTTCCACCAGCCATGAACCAATTCTCTTTTTGATGCTCTTATCTTCACTCTGCATGCCCTGACTGACCACACCTTTTGGGGTACTTGCTTCTCCTTTTTCCAGCCCAAGTTCCTGTTTAGAAAGAGATCTTAAGTAGCTTCTTGCTAATCTTCTCGCGACCACTTCTTTCTTGCAGTCCCCCCTCCCCTTCCAACACAACATTGCATTTTTTCCATTTCTGTGAGATATACAAAAAAAAAAAGTAAAAAAAAAATAATTCCAAAACAAGATCATTCTCCCTCTCAGACATTACTTCATCTAATTGCAATGCCCTGAATGAAGATCTAGGCATAATCCTCAGCACAAGTGGAGTGGAGGGGAAGGGAACACATTTAAGCTGCCTGCTGCATCTGCTCACCACACAGTTTCTGAAGTGCCTCCACCTTCAGATTTGTCCACGGTGAAGATACACTGGGATAGGTAAGCAGTCAAGGGAAAAATAGCTTAATCATAGCTATGCAAAAGATGAAGTAGTTTACTGCTTGTGTGAAAAAGTCAAAATCGGACAGGAATTGTCACAATTTAATAAAGAAATCAATGGACTGTGGTGTAGTCTGGTTTCTAAATTACCTTCTTAAATGCCCTCCTGAAGGAGTGATGTCCCAGCACTGGAGAGCTGCATGGCACCAGGTCAGGAGAGAAGAGCTTCACTCTTGAATTCAGGCAGTGAAAATACAAGGGAGCACTGAAAATGAAAGCTGGTTTAGATAAGGCTGTCTTAACAGAGAGTTGTTTTTTTGATACCAAAGCACGTGGAAATGGCAAGGTGGTGACTTTGGAAACCTCAGGCAGAGAATCCCTGTAATAGCCCCAAAAGTGAAGCAGATAAGCTAACCAGCAGTAGCTTTGTTCTGCTTCCTGCTGCTGAATTTTTCCCTGATCTTTAGGACAAAAATTCAAGGAAGACAATTTTTTTTCTTCTTTATTAAACACTTGCTTATCCCCAGATGCAGATTTAAATTGTTTCCATTTTGGAGGCCAGCCTTTGTGTACTCCATTAGTTTTCAAATCATTGCCCAAAAATGTTTTCAGATGTTAGTGTAATCAGGATCATAACTTGTGTTTATTTACCTAAGCGAAATGGGCACACACTTAAAAAATATGCGTACAACACCATCATGCTGGAGCATAGAATCAGAATCAACATTTGAAAAGATTTGAAAGGCAGAACGCGTGCTCATGTATGCATACAAATGTGAGCTCTCTGGGAGCATGATTTGTCCTTTTTGGCATGGTGTGATGCTAATTGCAGTGTGCTGAGTTTTCTGATTGTGGACTTTGTGTGGGGATTTTCCCCTCCTGAGTATAAGACCATTTAGACTGCGTGAGTTTCTAAAGTAAAATTAGATACCTGCGGAAGATTTACAGTAATTCACTTTCAATTTAGAGCTGGCTTTTGAACCAGAACAAACAGATGAGCATCTGCTGCCCTGAAAATTATACAAAATGTAGACACCATGCAAAAATCAAACATCTCTGAAAATGATTATTTTGGCTACATAATCAAGCAAGCAATTATTGCATTATCTACAAAGTATGATCATACATTATTAATACATTTTCAGAGAAAAAGGTTTTAGTAAATGCAGTTTTTCTGACTTTTATGATGCTTGAGGACCAAACGTAATTCTAACTGATTGAAAAGACTTCACAGCTTGTCATTTCCCAGTTTAAGATTCAATTTGGTTAGGCATGACAGTAAAGAAGGAGCAGGAAGAGCAGAAGGATATGGGCATTTGTGCAAATGATTACAGACATCCTTCCTATGTGTCATGCATATCCCAGACTGAAGAGCCAATTTTCCAGTGAAAGAGGATTTAATGAATGCAAACAGTATAGTATGCTGTGCTATATGCAGTGCTATATACAGTGCATTGTATTCAGAAGTTCAGATATAGAACCGAGCATGCATTTTTTGCCAACCACCAGAGTTTCATGTGATACAAGCAGAATAGGAGCAATATTTTCAAAACTGGGAAAAGGGCTTAAATTAGGTGCTTGTTGACCTTTGAAGTTCTGGGCTGCAGCGACTTTACAAAATAATTCCCATCTTCAAAAGCATCTTAAAGTGGGATTAATTGCAGTTCATTTCAGCTGTCTGAAAGTTAGGCATCCCATCCAAGTCTCCCCAGATTATTTCTGCAGCTAACAGAGAGAAGCTACTTTACCTGTCTTGGATGCTCACCCTGTGACTGGATGAATCACTCAAGCCTAGAAATCTGGGATTTATGCCACCAAAGTTATAGGACAGGGATTCTTTAGTCATTAACAGTTTCAACGAGTTTGCAAATGACTTCTGGAAATGGAAACTTGTTCTCCAATTAATTTGGGAAAGTGAATGTTACCTCAAACCTAACCTGAGCTAGCCAAGCTAGCCACATGCTAACTGCTCACTGAGCTGCAAAAGCTAATGCCAACAATGGGAAGAACCATTTGCAGCCCAGGTTAGGGGCAGGATCTTTCTGGGTCCCACTCTACTTCCTTTTCTGAAAGGTGCTTGGAAACATATCCTAAAATGCCAACAGGAAATACTTGCTGCCTTATGGACACATGGCCCAGACTGCTTGGGGACTCATTAGTCAAGATAGTTTTAAAGATAAACGTTTTAAAAAGAAAACATGAGCAAAAACAAGCTGTGAAAGAGTTGACCCAAACTTCTACCAGTGCCAGGAAGTCTACTACAAAAATGTAAATGTTGTGTGTGCATGTCTGGAAACACTGGCAAGCAGGCATCACAAGAATTAGTTATACAAATTGCCACTAATGGGTGACAGTACCAAATGCCATGGGATAAATTCATCCTTGGCATGAAGAGGGGTAATTAAGTCTAAATGTACTCTTGTGATATAGGTAAGCATTATTACTCTGTTTTGACAGGCGGAGAGAGGTGATGTTTTGCCCTAGGCAATTCAGCTTTACAGAAGACTGACAAACGTAATTTATGGTGAAGGATGATGCTATGCTCTTCAGATGGGATTTCTGGTAACATCATCACATTATCCCATAAAGAAATGGCATGAGGTAGTTAGCGATTTTGGAAAGCTTGTCCTCAGAAAGAAAACTCAGAAAGCACATTCATGATGTATGTGGTGTTATCTGAAAAACCTTTACAAACACAACACTGCTGTGTATGTTCTGACACTAATGCTGCTGTAAGGAAAACTTGCTCTTTGGGAGCTCAGTGAGTGTCAGCTCACAGTGCTCCCAATAGAGTGCTGCTAGGCACGTACCTTTGGTGGATCTCCCAAAGGAGGGAACATTTTTAATCCATGGCTCCAAAGGTGCATTGCCCATAGAATGAAGAGACTTAAACCGTACTCTGAATATTTAGCATATAAAAGTTTCAACATACAGCAACTTCCAGCTGGAAAGGCAGGTTGTATGGGGAAGGGATTTCCAACGCAGTGAGCCCCCAAGCTATTTGTCTGCATTTTTTTTCATCTAGTGAAAATAATTCTAAATGATAATAATAGGCTTCTAGGACATACAAATCTTCCTTGACTGAGAATGAAGCTTGGAAGCAAAAAGATCAAACACTAATTTGACAGGAATGTAAGCAGTACTTTTGGTATATGTTTCCAATGTTAGGATATGTTGTGGAAAAAATAGATGCTATTACAAGAAAAAAAAATCCAACCACAAAGAGCCTGAATTATGGCTGCATAATCTTTTCTCAATTAGCGAGGAAAAAATAGTCTTTTTAATTTTTTTTTCCTACTCATAGTTCAACTTTTAACTGTTTCAATAGCACCGTCTTGTCCGTCTTGTCTGAGTTGTCTGCAGGGCTCTTTGCAGCCTCAATACCAAAGGCTCTGAAAATGCTGAAGTTTCATCCATACTCAGAGCAAACAGGGATGTGAGTCACCTGAATGACTGCAGCATCTGGGGAAAGCAAAGTACTGAACAGGCATTATTCCCTCCTCAGGGCCTCTAAGCAAAGCTGGAGCAAAGGTTTGCACTGAAGAAAGAGTAAACATCTACAAATTCCAAATTGCACTAGATTTCAAACAAGGAATCTTGTGAACAGTGTTGTAGGAACAAGACTACTTTTTCTCAAGATTAGTTACTGCTGCAAAGAAAAACACTGCTGTGCGTTGGTATTCCGACAAGCACATGTATGAGAGGGAGGAAAACTCCCCAACCTGGGCAGTTTCAGTTTAGCCCCCCCAACCCAGTCCATTGCAAAATGTAGGTAGTTGGTTATATTTTTGGCTCTGCAGAAAGGAAGCCAGAAAGCCTTTGCCAAGCAGGCTGTGGGGCCCACCGATCCCGTGAGCTACAGATGCTCAGGAAGCTGAGCGCCCATGCAGCTTGTGCATAGGAAGCGGTGCCCGCCAGCTGCCTCCCGTGGGGCCCTGTTAGTCCTCCACGTCCCCGTCTCCAGTTCGTGTCACCATCCTAACCCCCACTGCTTATCTAAGGTAGGGCCAGCTTCCTCACTCTTGCCTGGCATGTGGCAACCTGCTGCTGTGTCATTGCACAACCCCACAGTTACATAAGAGGGTCTTAAGAAAGGGTGGGATGAAGAGAAGTGAGTAACTGCCACGGCGTGTTCTGACAGTCTGAGCCCGGACAGTAGTTACGAGGGGAAAACAGCATGGAGGATCTGTTTCCTGAGATGGCTCATGGGTGATTTAAGTCCCGTGTCATTTCTCCCAGCTAAAGTCCATACCTGTGTTAGGGCAGCCGAAACAGCTGGCACTTAATCATTTGGCTGCTTCAGGAGTCATTCTCTGATCTTCAGAGATGGGCATTTATCTAATGCCCATTCCTCATCCCAAGCTGTGTGAAATTAGGCAGATGAGTCTGCAGGCACTTACAAACCCCAGGACAGAGTGATGCTGAACCCAAAAAAGTTCAACCTGGGAAGTCAAAAACAGATTTCAGTCAAGAGCCTTCTGACACTGCATTGCCGGGTTTGTGTTTTGCATGAAGCACTGCATCCCATGTGAGGAGAGAAAAGCCAGCCTCAGCTGCTCACCACTTTGGAGACTTACCCTTTTCCTTCCCATGGGGTTTCCAGCGTCAGCCCACAGCATTTGTCACCTGGCATGGGACCAGGTGGGACATTCGAGACCCTTCTTCAGTCTTCAGGGAACAATGGAGTGAATTCCATAGAAAACTGATTCAGGATACTGCCCTAATCTCAGCATGAGGAGCAAGTGGTCAGTTTCCATGGGCAGGATGAGTAATCTATCCTGATTATCCTAAGGTATCATTCAGGAATATAAAGAAAACCTCTGTTATTCATCATCTGTAATAAAATGGCATTAAGCCAGAGCCTGTTATTAACTCTTTAGTGGCTGAACACAGATTTTTCTAACATGAGCTACCCACTAATGCAAAGTGCATTATGTTTTTATGGCAAAATCCCAACAGCACCAAGAGGTTAATTAAACTAGTGAGAGGAAAATAAAGAGGCTTTTAAAATGAATTATTCAGGAGATCAAAAAAAATCAGGCACACATGAGAAGCATGATACTTAGAAATCCTAAATGTAAACATGCATTCATGGATTAATGTAAGATTAAGAAAATAAATACTAGTTATCTTGCTTTACTGCTATATATTGTTAAACAGCGCAGTCTGCCTGCACACTTTGAAGAAATGCTATTAATTGTAATCAACATTATTGATGTGGAGGACTAAGCAGAGTTAAATAGATGCTGCAAGGGAAGCAGTATCAGAACTCAGAATGCACCCTGGTATGGCTGATAGCTAGGTCATTCCTCCTTGTGGACATCTTTCTCCTTGCTCCAGACAGCACACACTGGACCCTAACTAACTCTGAGGAGGTGATGCCAGGCATGGTGACCCTGCCCACCTTTGCCCATGATGCCCTTGTTATCTATTGGTTGTGCAGTCTGAGATGCTTGTGCAGCCCCATGGCACTCAGGTGGGGATCCATACAGCTGCTCCTTGAGTGAGAAAAACGAATCACGTGAAAACTCACACTTTCTTGCAGGAGGCAAAGGAATACAGCCACCATCTCCCACAGAAATGCCCCCAGCCTGGAAGGGGGCTCGTTTGGCAGGGCTATAGCAAGGGAGCTGTCTTGGCTCTCATCTCACTACTGGTTTTGCCAAAAAGTGCCAGTTTGACTCCACACCAGTGCCCCCATGGGGGAGTCACTCCCCAGCCGCCAGATGCATGAAAGGTCTCAGACACGAGTCCTTTTTTTCTGAGAAGGCTTTTTTGAACAGATGCTAGGGAGATCAGCAGACCCACCAAGATGGGTCCGTAGGGTATTTTCTGAACAGTGGGTGCTTTCTTTGTCTCATCTTATGAAGCCACAGTGCTACCATTGGGATTTTCAGCTGCATAACTGCCATTTTACACTTTGAAGAAACAACAAATTCCTGAATTAATGTGAACTTTCTGGGCCTAATTCTCACATTTAGCAAGCCTCTACTAGGCACAGTAAAATATGCGGTACAATATTATTGTATTCAGGTTGAAATGCAATTAGAGAACAGGGCTTAGTGTTCTCAAGGTTATTATGAACTCTTGTCCTTACATGGCAGGTCAAAATGACAAATACTTTGCAAGTTCAGGCACCTACATCAAGTTTCTGTCATCCCCAGTGAGGCATTCTTGTCAGGTTAGCAGCTGTCATGAGATGTTTGCTGCAATCCTCCCTCCTAAACGGATTAGTGTAGGCACTTCCTCAGTCTGGATTCAGCCTGGGTAAAAAGCCAGAGGGGTGAGCTTCCAAGAGAAGCCTGAGTCCATGTCTCCAATGCAAGGTTTTAGGGGCCAGTCTTCTCTGATATATGATTGTGCTTTTTGATGTTTCACAAAATCTGTATTCTCTAGAAGAATAACTATGATCTACTAGGGACAATTCTGCTTCTCAGTCAAGCTAGGGACACAAACTTTTAGTTTGGAAAAGTCGTCTTTTTTGATCATCTTTTCTGATTTCACCTGTGATTTGCAAAGCAAGCCTTGTTTCTGGAGTCAGAATCAGAATCTTTTGAGTTGGAGGAGATCTTCAAAGGTAATCTAGTCCAGCTCCCCTGCAATGAACAGGGATATCTGCAACTAAATCAGAATGCTCAGAGCCCCATCCAGCCTGACCTTGAACATCTCCCAGAACAGGGACTTCCACTACATCTCTAGGCATCCTTCTCCACTGCCTCACTTCCCTCATCATAAAACATATTCTTCTTGCAGCCAATCTAAATCTCCCCTGTTCTAGTTTGAAACTGTTTCTCCAGAGACCCTGATAATGCATCTATCCTCTTCTTTCTTACAAACCCCCTTTAGATACTGAAGGGCCGCTATCTGGTCACCTCGGAGCCTTCTCTTCTCCAGGATGAACACTTTCAGCTCCCCCAGCCTGTCTTCATAGGGAGGTATTCTGTCTCTTGGATCTCTTGGTGGCCCTGCTGTCAATATGCTCCAACGGATCCACGTCTCTCCTGTACAGAGGACTCCACATCTGGATGCAGTACTCCAGGTGAGATCTCACCATCACAGAGCAGAGAGACAGGATCACCTCCCTCAGTGTGTTGGCCACACACACTGAATGCAGCCCAGGATACGGTTCACTTTCTGGGCATGTTGCTGGCTTATGTCCAGCTTCCCATCCACCAGTAAGATCTTTTTCAGCAGGGCCAAGCTCTGTCATCCAGCTTGTATTGGTAGTGTGGGTTGCCACAACCCAGATGCAAGATCTTGTGCTTGGCTTTGTTGAATCTCATGAGGTTCTCCACTTGATTTGCTTGACCAGTCAGGTGGCACACAGTTCCTGCCATGACATGCCAAAGGATTTATTTAGAAATCATGCTCTGATCTCTGGTCTAGAAGGGGCAGGGCACAAAACACTCAGTAAAAATACATCCTCAATTTTAATTTTTTAAGTGCACAGCCTTCTACGTTCCCTGTCATTGTGGCTTTAAACGCAGCTGTCTCACCAATGTGCAGAATCTTTTCGCTCTTCAGTTGAAAAAAATAAGGCGAGTGACACGACATGTGCTGTGTGCCAGGGTTTGTTCTAGGGGAAGTGATGGGGACATGTGCCAGGACAAGGTGTCATCATTTAAATAACTTTCCTGAATATTCAAGTGAAGCTGGTGGCACAGCAGCTTTCTGTTCACTCTTGGCATGGAGCTGGTCTGCTCAGTATCTCCCCGTTTTCTGCTTGTTTGCTGTCGAATTGTCTAAGCTCATTCATCCCATCAAGGTGGCATGCTCATGCTGATTTTTATGTTGAGACCAGAAATCTTCAAATGAGATCTTATAAAAGTGAAAAAACAGAAACAAAACAAAACCACAAAACCAACAGCATTTTAGTTATTTATTTTCAATAGTGCCAATTGTTAGCACAGTTAGTTCCGAAATTTGAAGAGCCTCACACATTTGTGCTGCAGTGTTTCACCGTATGGTAGAAAGTATGGAATAAAGTTTAACTTCACTTTGTTTCACTGACATTTCTTGTCCTAATCATAAGGCATTTGGAGAGTACTTTTATTATGGTAAATTTTCCAATTATCTTTTTGGCATTTGTTTGCTACTTAACTAAGCTAAGTAAGAAGTCTTCCTTGAAGAAGTGCAGCTATAACCAGTGTGCCCATATGATAATGTTGCCAGCACAATCTGGGGGAGCTGGGCTTGCTGCATTTCAGTTGCGAAAGACTCTAAATGAGTTTCCTGTTGTTCCTGCATTAACTTGTCTGGTTTGAGTTTGCTATTCAGACTGGTGATTGGTCTGAAATAGCCTTTGGAAAAAAAAAAAAAAGCCAAAATCAACAAAACAACACATAACCACTCAACCATGCTAAACAAGAGCATCGTGCTTGCCTTGGATCCTGGTCCTGACAGGTTGCTCTCTCTGTTTCCTTTTTGGTGATGTTCTTTGTATAGCAGTTAAGTTGACACAACTTCTTTTAAGGAAATTAGCAATTCAGGCAAGCAGCAGTCAGCCAAAAGATGACTTATGAGTAGAGGACAATGTGTACAGTAATCTTCAGCCAGCTGCCAGATTGGTGATGTATCAGGATGGCAGGGGAAGGGAAAGAAGGTGTTGCCAGAGGTTACAGTGCCTGCTGATTGCTAAAGAAGATAGTTGATAGCAGTTGAATACAAGGAGCCTTGAGGATGCAGAAATGCCTCAAAGAATCTGGCAGCTGAGGCTCATCTCTCCCTAGGCTGTCACCAGTGTGAATCCAGAATAGCTTTGAAAGAAATTGCACTGACCTTGGTAGAAACCAAGCTCTTAAAATAGTGAATGACCTTCTTGATGTAGATACCTGTAATTTCAAAACAAATGGTTCCTCCATGGCATTGCGTGGGCTTGTGCAAGGAACAGAAAGGCCTAATACTATATTTGTAATGATAACATAAAGGGACATCCAGAACACTACAGAACAAGGAGAAGGCTCACCTCCTCTTTTCCACAATTTGTTACTGGGTCAAAAAATATTTAAGTCATGAGAAAAAAGCTTGCTAAGCAAGACGTGGCACCTGTGGAGAAAGAGCATACAAACCTGTCTCTATGGTCACATCACAGTATGCTGAGGACTCCAGCCAAGATATTTTGTGGTAGTTCTAGCATTTCTAGTCTTTTGGAAGTATAAATTGAAATCTGAATAATGACTTCTAAGTGTGGAGTGGTGGGTGGTTTCAGAGCACAAAGGCAATAAGTTTTCTTGAGGGACAGTTCTTTTCTTTGAGAAGGGCAAACGTTTCCTTTCTTCCTCCAGCCTCTCTCAGAATTCATATGAAGAAGCTGGACTCCGACGTGGAAATTAACATTCTCAAACTGACTGAAATTTAATAGTTTTTCAGCAACTGAAAAGAGATAGATATTAAAAATGCTATTCTTGAATGGCTCCATGAAAAGTGATGGCTATAACTATCTTCTGAGAATAAAATCAAGTCTTCATTATGTGTCCTATTCATCAGTCCAGAAATTTCCTGATGCTTCTGTGTGATACCTTTCCAAATCCTTTTTTTTTTTTTCCCCCCAACAGGCTTGAGAACTGGAACTAAATTATACATACTACATGAAAAGGAAAAAAAGACCTCTTCTTTTTGTTTTTTTTTTTCCCTCCCGGGACTGAAAAGGTAATTTGTATACTGGGAGATTCACTATATATATTTTTTTAATAATACTTATGATGGTAGATGTCTGTACTGTAGAACACCAGAGTAGATTGATTTTTAATAACTAGCTACTGATTACCTCCCGTGCCTTACACATCTATGTGGTAGGAGCATTAAAACAGTAATATCCTGTTACATTTCGACCTTACACTCTTCTGAAGAACAGCTTGCAGTCATAGCTTTTCCAAAGTGCTGCACAAAATTAAGCCTCTGGGCTATGTGTTGTACACAAACCCCCAAAGTAGCTGATACAATTCTTCCTCATCAGTTTGAGAGAGGGAGCCAAGAGAGAAATGCTCTATCTTAATAAATATTTCAATGCATGCTTTAATTAGTATACAACTTTGCAAATAGCACATGAAATATTTTTGACTATCTCTGAAGTAGAAACCTTGGAGTAGTAAGCTCCGCTGTTTCTTCATGTCAGCCTCTCCTCTTCTCTCCTTTGTTAAGACCATAGATACTGAATACAAGATCTTAACACAATATTTACATTCCTAACCATAGAAATGGAGACTTTTCCAGAAACTGAGCTTCATGGTTTCCTGAGTCTCAGACAAGAATCCTGCTCATGCACCTCACTTAGTGAGTCCATCCTTATGAGGGCTGCACAGCAGGATCCCCCAGAGGAAGTGTTGTCTGAAACTCAAAAGGGTTAAATGCATTGCAGAATACAGGTGCTTGTATTAGGATTTTGTTAGAAAAGTTAACTTGTTGGAGTTTTTCTGAATTCTTGAAAAGAGCAAATAAAATGGGGAAAAATCAGTGTTTTATGTGTTCTACAAGACATGATGCATGTCTGCACACAGAAGCATGAGGCAGACACAGAACAGAAATTTGGTTCTCCTTCTCAGAAGAATCACTAAAGACCACAAAACCCCTTTTGTAAGTAAGCAGGAGAGCAGCAAATACAGCTAGGGGAACTTTCAACCCTTTTGCTGCTCATGAATCAGAAATCTGAAACAGAGCAATGCAGAAGTGCTAAGTCCCAAACTATATGTATTTTTAAAGATTCTTTTTGATGGGCTGAAGCTATTAACTAAAAGAGCAGAAGATACTCACGTTAACAGGATGTTAGGAAGGCTCTGCTTTATTTGAGTCCAGGCCAATAAGAGTGATGGTGAATAAGCTGTGTGCTCCAGGAAAGCTACAGAGCATCTTCAATTCCTTTTTGTTCTCTTTAGAGCATGTCTTACATTTGACTGTATTTATAAATCTCTGTTTTAAAAATAGCTGGTTTCCTTCCTGACTGGGACATATTAGCCACATATATTGGCTATCCTGCATGTTCTACATTTTTCTCCAGTCACGTTCACAGCATGTAAACATGTACATATAAGGTGGCAGGATGATCACTTCCAGAGAGAACATGTATGTGTGTCTGGAATACATTTATTCATATGTCAATGCACTCACTTGTGTGTGAACAATACATATTTATATAAATAAAAAGCTCTTCTCAAGTATCTGTACACAGAAATATTTTCATGAAAGCCAGTGAAAAGGAAGGAAGCATGGCATATTGAATCATAAATCTTTGGATAATGAGTTTTCCATCAACCACCTAACACAACCTACTCAATTCTTTGAGAAGTTTGTCTCAATGCACTGAGTACCGCTGCAGAACATGTCCACCTGTCACGTAGTCACACATCACCACTCTCTTATTACCATTCTTTGGCACCACTTCAGCGGTATTCCTGCACCACACAAAGAGCAGGGAGTAACCATCAGTACAGTCCAACAGTAGGTGGCAGCTTCAACTGACTTCTCTGCAGAACACTTTGATCTTCGTTATTTCCTGCTCACAGAGAGATGCAATCAGTGTAAACCTCTATCAAGCTGCTTAGGATCACCAAAGCATTCTGTGCCTCTGTGGAAAGAGGGGTACATATGGTACCAACGTCACCAGCAATAGACTCTATGGGAGCTCCTGACTGTCTCCAGTGGGAACAGCCCTGTGGCTAACCGTAACTGGGAGACTTGCTCAGCCCAAGAATGTACAAAAGCATTATTTTTATTTCCCTTACACCGATCTCAGTCAGAAACAAATATTGTAATTAATGATCTTGATTCTTCAATGTTGTGAATACTGGACACTCTTTTACTCCCCAAGCAAAATGTGCATAGCATGCTTCTAATCTTACCCAATTGCTTGTTTTATTATTTCTAGGAGAGGGAGACAGTTAAGGAGGATGAGTAGAATGACAGCATATAAGTTTGCAGAGAAATGTCACTTCGGTTTTGATTAACTAAAACTCAGTCCAGGCACAAACTGGAGTTTTGTAGAGTGATAGTTCCTTATCATTGCAGTAAAAAGCATTCCACCAACTCAAGATCAGGGAACAGGTTTGGCTGTGCCCTTGATAGAGTGGTGCTAATATCTACTATTCCAACCTCAGATTTCTCATTAGAAAATCTGACACATATCAGGAAACATAAGCATCTGCAATGAATAGTGTTTCATTGTCTGCAGCATTATAGGAGCAAAAGAGAATTACTATGGATTCAGTGCAATTTGAATTAAAAAGCAAGATGAAGCCTCACAGGACTTTCAAACTGATAGCTAATCTCTGCGAAAAAGGGCTATGAAATTAAATGATAGTTTCAGGGCTAGTTCTGTTTGCTTATTTAACCCAAATGCCTTGTTAATGCCTATTAAAAAGAAATCCAGGGAACAACAGGATCTCATGTATGGGCTGTCAAATTCATTTCCATATAGCTGTGCTGTCTTCCTTCTTGTTGTTGGTCAAGGGTTAATTCACTGCAGGAAAAAGTGCAACAAAATACATCACTTTAATCCCTTTCTTCTGTGAAGATGAAGCAATAGAAAAGGAAAAGTAACAACTGGGAAAATGTAAGATCCGGAATTTTTTATATAAACTCATCAGCCATTCTTGACGTCTGCAGAAATAAACACTCTGCAATAAACAGTGAGGGCTTTTCTTAAACCTTTCATACGTAACAACTTTGAGAGAGGAAAAAAAAAATGTTCAAAGGCTTTTTCTGAGTGTATTTGCATTTCCAGGCTTTGTTATGTTATCTACCTAAAATGAAGCAGTTGCTCTTTTGCTGCTTAACCCTTCACAGCACACTCTCTAGCACTGAAACAAACTCCCATGGCTGAGCTTGACAGAAATTAAAATAATCTGACTGCTAAAATCCTGACCTTTTTTTGTCCCCAAACCTTTTCAGACTCCTTGAGCCTGTGTTTCATCCTCCATTTATATCCTCAATCCCTGCAACCTTTTTCTTCTGAACTCCTGTGCGCTGTGCTGAGCTCAGTAAGCCAGCATTTCCAAGAGTTGCCATTACTTATCCCCTCAATAATCACAGCACTGAGCATCCTATGGTCCTCCCCTTTACTGAGTCTTGTTGATCTCCATACAATTTCAGACCCTGAGTGGTTCTTGTCTTCTAAGAGCACATCCTACTGAGTGAAAGGCAAAAGACCTCTACACCAACATTTGCTTTATTTATTACTGAGAAAGGCTGCTAATGCTTGGGCAGGTTTTTCACCAAATAAACCAAATGAATGAATGAAATGTTCAGAGGCCAGATGTTTTCAGAATAAGATGGGGGTGTTCAGTTCACACAATTGTTCTGCTTTTTTTCTGTTTTCCTGCACAGTTTTTCCTGTGGAGTGTAGGATATATTAATTTGCAGCCACAGAGCACTTGAAACGCATCTACTGGCTCAGCCCAGCACATCAGTGAGAGATGGCTAACAGTCTTCCTTTTCCTGTGCAGCTGTTGTTTGCAGAAAGGGATAATTTTTAAGTTGATTTATTTACCTTGGGCATTTTTTTTTTCTCTTAATCAGTGAACATCAGCATGCTAATTGTTACTAGTGGCTTTGAAACAATGAATAAGCCTCATTGATACAATTATGACCGTAGTAGAAAAACATCCTTGACTTGCAGGTGGAAAGCTGAGAAGTTTTGTCTTCAGGAATGTTGATATCATAGAGTTCCCAGGTAATAAATAAATAAATAAATAAATAAATAAATAAAAAGAGCAAAGGCCCATATATTCAGCTGAAAGAAGTCAGTAAGTCTTCAACTTGTTCTCCTAATGTAAGGTACAAAATCCATATACGGTTATTGTGTTTTTAGTAAACCTCTACCTGCTTTAAATTGTTGCTTGTGCACTCGGTGATAAAATAGAACGTTCTCCACTGGGATGATCCTTTAATTGCAGCAATTGTGCTCAGGAATCCCCTGAGCCATTCAGTGAGGGCACAGCAACCCACTGCTCTCCCTGTCCTGAGAACCAGCTGCCTTAGAAACACCATCGTTTCACACCTATCTTCCTACTAGATTTGAGAAAGTGCACCTTGTTACTGCACGTGGAACACCTGGATGAAATGCTAGCTCCATCCACAGCACAAAGCACGGGTGCACAGGTGCTTTGGGAACAGATTAGGCAAAGACTCACAGCCCAACCATATTCGCCCTACTCTCCCATTTACTGGTGTTTCAGTTCCTTTTTCTCATTCAATGCATCTTTTTTCTTACTGGCAGAGGCTGCCTCTCTGTGGCAAGAGCTTGTATGCAAGAAGGTTTTGAAATCTTCCTGCTTGAGATGTGTGAGGGAATTAGTGCACTCTGGGGACATTTTTCATGAACTCGCAACTGAAGCTTGGTAACCACCTTAGAAATTCCCCTCCCAGATGCTGCACTTTGAGGAACTGAGGGCTTGCACATCACACACTCATTAACTATGCAGAACCACCGTGCACTGTGCTTGCCACAAAGACACAGAGAAATACACGTGGATTTTATCATTATAAGAGGAATCGAGACACAGGCGGCATTGAAAGCAAGCAGAACAGGGGGAACAGTGCGTCTGAGTGTAGTCTCTCCAGCAACTTTGGGAAAATGTTTCAGGTGAAAGCAGGAGAATGGCTTTGATCTGTTTGCAGTCTGAGGATAGATGCAGGAATGCTGCATAGCCATGATGAATCCACCCCAGGAATGGAGCCTTGGTGAAGGCAAATATCACTGATGCATAGCCTGCTTACGCGTAGTATTGATGTAAGTTGGCTTCGCAGTAGTGATCAATATATTAGCTTGAGGGCCAATATATTAGTTTAGCAAAAGGAATCAGTATGTGCTAGTTTTAAAGCTTTTCAGTTTCGCTTTGCCTAGTGTGTGAACAGACTTGTTTTTCTCAGTGATCTCATAAGAGGACGGAAATGCAAGGAGCAGATGCAGACACCCATGCAGTTTTTTGTGAATAGGAAGAGTGAGGTGCAAACCCAGAACGACCACACATAGGCTGGGGATCAAAATTTCCATAACAAGCTTCCTCCCCAGTGATTAAAGTCCCTCCAAACTTTGCTTTGAGCATTTCAATCTTCCTTTCATTGTAGCCTCAGTCCTCTCTGGGATTATAAAACTGATAATTTTTTTTGGCTGCAATGGAACACTGAACACACTGATGCTGTGGGGAAGAATAGGGGCCTCCTATCTGCATCCACTGCAGTGTATTTTAGCAGCTGAAGAGTTCAGAGCAGCCAAATCATCAAAGAGTTTTGCCCTTGCAATAAAAACTATCTCTGCCAAATGAAGCTTTTTGGTGTTTAACCTTCATCTGCCTTATAGAGATGAATATGGCTGTAAAAAAAAATTATCAAATTTCCACTGAAGTGTCTTGTGTGGGAAAGTGCCAGAATATCAAGATGGAAGAACTTCTCAGGAAATGTGTCCATTCTGCCATCTCACTTTGTCAGAGCTGTACCACATCTTTCTGATGGCCTCATGGGCTCCCACAGCAGCAGGACAGGCAGGCCCTCTCTATCTTTAGTTTCAAATATCTTTGATTATCAATTACAGTGGCTAGCTATCAGGGTACTATCAGGGGATGGGAAAGAAGGCCAAGTCAAACAAAATGTATTATTGGTCTACTCTTCATTGATTGTAATTGACATGACACAGCCAACATAACCGTTAGATTCTTCCACAAGACTGTTTTTATAATTTCAAAAGGAAAAGCGGGAAAAGCAATTGTTAATTCTTGTCTGATCATGAATGGAGGCTGTGAAAGGCAGGGCTGTCCGCAGCACACTGGGATGAGGACTTGGCAGGAGTCACCAGGGCTCTTTATCTGTTTTCCCCACTCAGAAGAAGGAAAGCTTCTTTTTTTCCCTTTCCTGTTTCTTTGCTTGGAGAAATCTGTTGCTTCCCCTGAGATTTACATCCTGACCTATGTAAATCTTTTAACTGTTGTCTGTAACATTTCACTCCAGAAGCCTCCTTGATGAGAAATGAGGCTTCAAGAGCACGGGACAGCATTATTTATTCATCTGACATTAGTAACCTATCAGGCAGGATTAATCAAAGAATTGCTAAAGCCTGTCAGTCCTATAATCATGCAGAGTTGCTCACAATATGGGGTAATTTTCTTTAATTAAATTTCTTGATATTGTTTAAAGCATATGCTAATTTAGGTCTGGTTTCACTTACTCTTAAAAAAAAAAATCAGACAGAACTGAATGCAGTTTTAAGTATATTTTTAAATGCATATCCTAGACATAAATGGTAGATAGATGTATATATGTACATTCTGTGCAGGCCAGTAGTGATTATACTGTCCTTCCTGGACCATAGAAAGTCACTATGGGTGTTTAAATTATTCTGCTGGAATGAACAAAAAAAAAAAAAAAAAAAAAAAAATTCAGCAGGGAAAGCAAAGGAAGAGTATTTCCAGATTTAGAACATGCACACAAACACACATAATTTGTGATATTATACATATAAAATGTATGGCCCTTGGTTAATTTAGTTCTATACAGTTAACAAACGTACAGTTAGAAAAGTAGTGTGGTTAGGATAGTAATTTACAGGCTTAGAGTTATATTATTGTGATGGAAAGAAACAATCAAAGATGACATGCTCACCCATATCCTAGGCTCGCAGTAGAAAACTCCAAAAGAGGGAATCTCCAGAAAGAGATCCATCCCCAGTGGCAGTCAGCCCTTAAATGGATTCTAGGAGAGGTGCAGCCAGACTCCACTCCTTCTGGTCACACAGGTGAATCACTTCCACTTGTTCTCCCATGGCTGACTCAGTGCTTGCCTCAGGTGATCAATCAGTGGTTCAGGCCATGACTCAACAGATCCCACACAAGTTCATCTGTAAATAATACAGCCTTTTTGTTTAAAGTAGGGTACAAATGAGAAGCACATAAGAAAAGAATTGAGGGCTTTTTTTGTTTGTTTGGTTTTTTGTTTTTGTTCTTGTTCTTTTTCTTTTTTCATCTCAAAAATGTTTTGCCCTCTGCTCATGACTACAGAGCATCTCTATTTCAGCTCTCGTGTCAGTCCCACCATCAGCAGAGCAGAAAGGAAAGGGATTCCTGAGAAGAGCCAGCAGGGATTCATAGAATCATTAAGGCTGGAAAAGACTTCTAAGATCATTGAATCCAATCATCAACCCATCCCCCCTATGCCCACTAACACATGTCCCTCAGTGCCATCTCTATACAATTCTTGAACACCTCAAGGACAGTAAGTGACTCCACCACCTAAGCAACCTGTTCCAGTAAAAAACTACTCCCAGATGGCTTCTGAGTAGTGCAAGTTTGCAAAACGTACACGACTCAGCCTGGCAAAAAGAAAAACTGTAAAGCTTCTTTGAGCCAGCATTTTCTCCATGAGTTTCTCTTGGAGAAAATCCATGGGGCAGGGCCGACACAAGCAATTGGTCTTAACAAGCCTTCACCATGGCTAAAAAAGCTCTGTCAACACGCTTCCTGATAACCTGAAAGCCAACACCTGCAAGCCATATGAAAGGAAAGTGCAAGCAAAGGAAGGATGAGCTTCAATTGGTAAACAACTGAGAAAAGTGTAGCCCCAAGGAACGAAAAGCATAATGTAGCATGGACTGAAATGGATGATGTCCAGAGAAGGGCAGCGAAGCTGGGAGGAGTCTGGAGCACAAGTCTTATTGTGAGTGGAGAAGAGAAGGCTTAGGGACACCTTACTGTTCTCTACAATGACCTGAAAGGAGGTTGTGGTGAGGTGGAGGTCAGCCTCTTCTCTGAGGTAATAGTGATAGGACTAGATGGAAACGGGCTCAGGTTGTGCCAGGGGGGATTCAGGTTGAATATTAAGAAGAACTTGTTCTCAGAAAGAGCGAGGATGTATTGGAATGGGCTGCCCAGAGTGTTGGTGGGGTTACTCTCCATGGAGAGGCTTAAGAAAAGGGTCTATGTAAAGTTTAGAGACATGGTTCAGTTGCAGTCTTGGAGGTAGGTGAATGGTTGAAGTAGGTGATCTTAGGAGTCTTTTCCAGCCTTAATGATTTTATGAGTCTATAGTTGCTCTTTACTGTTAATGAGGATTCTTGTCTTCATGTTGGTGCAGATACTCCCAGGATGCAAGCAGAGCAGCCACAAGTGTGTTTTGGGCAGTGCCCAATGCTGTGCAACTTCCCCAGGCTTGGGGGTGGTGGGTGAGCAGTGGCTGCTTCATCTCACCCTCAGACTGGCTACCTTCCTTCTTCCATATCTGTTCTCCTTCCAGAGTGATTGATGAGCCCTGCACAACCTGCAGAGGCCCAGGGAGCCTGGGAACATGGCTCCAACACATAGTGGGCTTGATCACAGTGGCACTGCCAGTCAGGGTGAGCTGTCCCTCACTCTATGCTGGATCTGAAATGAAGGCATGCCATGAGTGCTGCCACAGACATGTTTTCTCAGTGGTTTATAAATAATTTAATTCTGCTTTCAGACAAGGCCTTCAGTTTTCTTTCTATTTAAGCTCTCTGGGGTTTATGTTATTCTCAGATTCTCTGATTTGTATTCCTGTCAGTGAGCAGGGGAAAACTCAGCTCTTTCTGAAAAGCTTTGGCACCAAAAGGTTGCTTCTAGTGGCATCTATGTTATTATTGTCATAGAGTTGCCCTGGTGACCTTGAAGGAAGGGCTAGACCTCTGGACTCATTCATCTTGCCCAGTGTTAGAGGTCTGTCGTAGTGGAAACTGCACTCTTGGTGCCCCAGTGCCCATCCTGCCAGCAGACAGTATCTCAGTGGAGATCTAACTCACTTGGTCAGATCCAGTCCACTTGAGCTAGAATACTTACTCTCTCTGTCTTACTGACTATACTCACTGAAGGGTGCTTAGGCACCAAGCTACAGCAGATGTGCCTCAGAGACACCTAAAGTTATTTCTAAGCTATCTTTGTGTTGTGACCCTGTGGCACGTAACTGTCACCTGACTGCTGACACATACTTTAAAATCAGAGCTTTTATTTACTCAAGTTTGCTTAAAAGAAAGGGAAATCTGTTTGCTTAAATATGTTCAAATGCAGTGTAAAACCTACAGGTTTGTAATGTGGGAGAAGCAGCGGCAGTCCCATGCCAGTTCCCTAGTTTCAGCAGTTCTGTGGTGCTGCCCAGTCCCACTTCATTCTGTTATTCTAAAACCTACAAAATGCATTACTGTATGTGGGAAAGATGTCAGAGACTCCTAAGCCTTGTGTCTATCTCCCTACTGCAGAATGGCAGCTCAAAATCTTCAGAAGAATGGCAGTGAAACTTGCTGACAATGAGTCTTTATTAATTCAGAAGGGCTTGAGGCTTTGAGTTTGCTTATTCAGAAACAATCACTTACCTTCAGTGTACTGGGATAAATGAGCACCCACTGCTCATGCACTAGCTGCTGCATTGTTTGAAAAACAAAAGACATAACTTGCAATGTGCTGACCTTTCTACTAAAAATGAATGGTGATCTGCTATCATATCCTTTCTGTTGCTATCTACACCATACCCTGTGGAGGGCAGGAGGAGAGCCTGCAACCTGCACAGTGCAGACATTGTTTCTTTTTCATGGGAAACAAGGCTTGTCAATCAGCCAAAAGGCATTTGGTCATCTTTTATGACCTAACCAGGCTTCCGTGTGTCACGTGGCTGTGACCAGCCCTCAGGTGCAGACAAAAAAAAAAGAAAAAAAAGTGCACAGTCCCATATCTCAGGGATGTATGCGGGAGGGTGAATTGCAGCCTTGGCTACATCACCTCACATCTCTGCAGAAATGCGCAATGTTGGGTGTGATAATTGTGCCTTGATGAAAAAAGGGAAATGGAGCTGACTCATGGGGTGCTATGAAATAAAACAACCATTAAACTTGCAGCTGATGTGACTGTAAGGATCCCACATAGACCAAGCAGATTTTGCTTGCAAACTGAAGTTGATTCCTGGGGAAAGGACTCCCGGAGCTTCATAATAATAGATTGGCATGGATTTTTTGTGGTGAATTAATTTTTGGGCTCTTCCCTTCTAAGTGCTGTCACCCTGATGGAGAGGAAACTACTTGGAGGTTTGATGGGGTAGTTTCCCCTCATCAAACAGGAAAATGCAGCATGGGCTTACTGAAAGGCAGACAGTAACACCCTAACTTGATATCTTCCTTTGACAAGACAGCTGATTCCCTGCAGATTTGTTCTGTTTTGATTTCAGTGAAGCGTGTGACATGGTGCCATGCAATAAATATCTATTAAGATAGGAGCTGTGTCGGAACTGCTGTAAGTGAAAATTAAGTTCATGACCACCTGAAGAACCTGAATAACATAAGCATATGGGTCTAGATGAGGTGCATCCCAGAGTACTGAGGGAATTGGCTAATATAGTCACCAAGCCACTCTCAATGACTGTTGAAAAGTCCTGGCAGTCAGGTAAAGTCCCTGGTGCCTGGAGAGAGGGCAGTATAATGCTCGTTTTTAAGAAGGATAGAAAGAGTCACTCAGGGAACTACAGACCTGTCAGCCTCATCTCAGTGCCAGGGGAGACCATGGAGCAGATCTTCCTGGATGCTATGCTAAGGCACAAGAGGGAGGTGATTCGGAATAAGGGTTTTGATGTTTGTATGCTGTATGTAGAATCATAGAACCCTCTGAGGTGGAAAGCTGCTTTAAAGGTCATCTAGTTTAATTCCCCTGCAGTGAACAGGAACACTGAGAGCTAGATCGGGTTGCTCAGAGTCCTGCCGGGTGTGACCTAGAGTGTCTCCAGGAACAGGGCTTCCACCAGCTCTCTGGGCAACCTGTGCCAGTGCCTCATCGCACTTAGTGAAAAAAAAAAGTTTTCCTTTTACCCAGTCTAAATCTTCCCTCTTTTAGTTTGAAACCGTTTCCCCTTGTCCTGTCGCAACAGACCCTGCTAAAGAGCTTGTCCCCTTCTTTCCTACAGCCCCCTTTAGATACTGAAGAGAAAGGGTACTGAATGTACTGGATGTGCAGAAATTTTACATTGTTTACTTTTACTTCCCTCCAGTTTGTCACAGGATAGAAAAGAATAAGGGTGAAAATAGTGTTTGTTGTTGTTGTTATCTTCTTGCAACAATCCATACACTTCTCTCAGAATCGCAACAACTCTTCATGTACATTTTACAGATAACAGCCCTGCAGTTTAACCTCATTTTGTGGTCTTGAAGTTTGCTTTCTGGTCTTTCTTCAGCAGTACGTTAAAGTTAGGCTCTGGAAAAAGAGGATATAATAATGCCTTCTCTACCTCATCCTGACCAGATGAGACAGGAATCCACAAAAACAGGCAAAAACACCAAACCTGCAAGGCGGGGAGGTGAAGTATTGAAAGATAGAGTTTGATAGAGTAATTCTTCTTGTGCTTACTCACACTGAAGACTGTTGTTGTAGTGACAGCTTTAATGATATTTGTTTTCCAACAAGAAAAAAAAATAGGACTGCACCAAGTCCAATTTTCTGTGTCCTGTTCAGTTTGGCTTTGCCTGTGCCACAGATCAGACTGTGGCAAAACTGATGTATTGTGCACATTTTGTTGTCACATGCATACAATGTGTTATACTGCTGCTCACCGTCTCTTCTTTAAATGAAAGTACAACAGAAATGTCTTTCAAAGGAAAAAAGGAGAAAAGAGGAGAATGAAAGAGAAGTGACCAAGGGAGAAGTATCTTGGAAATGGTAGAGGTGGATCAGCTTCTGCTGCAGTAGGTTCCCCAAACACAGCTGTTCTACTCACCTGAACAGGCATCCTCTTTGCTCAGAAAAACAAGGAGACAAGGAATGTTCAGGTGGTAAAACTTGTTTGTAAGTGTAACACATACCAGTACAGAAAAATAAATGCTCCATTAGCAGCAGTATTTTTTCCACTTCTTTATAGTGTTTGTTAATGGAGCTGTTTTATTCAGGGGCATGGTTTCTTTTTTCTATTTCTTCCATATCATATTTATAAGGTAGAATTTTGTAATATGACCAATCTTTTGTGAAAAGGTGCACCAAGAAACATAAGTCGTAAAGATAATCCTACTGTTGGGCAAATACAATGCCAAACAACCTTAGCAAAGTTTGGGTAGATTTGAACAGGAATTATCTTTGTTCGTTCCACGTTTTGTCCATTCACATCAACTTTAGTGTCATGGAAATGAAAATCAGCTCCGTATGAACATGACTCCTAGCTTTCTTTTGCTACCATGAGTATCCTTTTGCCTTTGGCTTGCTGCTTCTTTTGCCAGAAAGCTGGTGATATGAGTTTCCCCAAATCCAGCACTCCTGCTGATCTTTCACTGCTGCAGCAGTAGTCTCACCATGCATCAAGGGAGTCCTCCAGTGGACATATGTGCAAAATACCATGGTTTTGCCCATTTCTGCACTCTGCTGAGGCAGTTGTCCGCCTTGAAATGATATTTTATTTCAATAAGTAATGCCATTTGTTGGAAAAGTGGAGTAAGCAGGTTTCTTATTTACATCATTTCATGGGATCTAGCATAACATTTGGAGACTCAAATACTTCACTGCCAAAGAATGGGCTGTTGGTGTACAAAATGTATTAAACTTTGAGGAAGTATCTGTGAAGCTAGAAATCAAGGGCAGTAGTGCAAATCACAGGCGTTGTCTTGGAAACCCTGATGCAAAGCAGCCATGGCTCTGGCCAGCAGTGCTGTGAGTGGTGAGAAAGTATGGTATTTGTGGTATGTTTTCAGAAGGGATTTAGAAAAGAAGGAAAGAGGGAGAAAGTAAGAGAAGGTGAAATAAATGTTTAGGTAAGCCTCTGATACCATGCTACCACAAACACTGAGCTGACAAAACTTAGCTTCCTGTCAAGTGTATGTCCAGCATCTTCCATTCACCAGCAACAGTGACAGTCATTCATACTCCAGTGTGCAAATCTTCTGCTTTCCAGTGCCATCATCTCTATGCTGTCATCCTGGCCAGCAACTGGACAAAGATGACCCAATATGCCAGTGCTGTGCTGTCGCTGGGTCTGCAGTGGGTACATGCTTGTTTATTTATTGGCTGTCCAGCACCTACAAACTTCTTGTAAGCCAAACATAATGAGTAGCCTTCTTCATCAGATGACTTGTCTCTCCACAAGAATATTCACTTAGTTCTCTTTCCACTACCCACCAACTGACTTTCATGGAATATACAGAAATTTCCTATCTTTGCAATTTCTGGCCTTCCATCAGAACTGACCAGCTTCAGAAGTTATTAGTGGGAGACAGACAGTGGGATCACACATACTTTCTTAAGAAACCAGCCTAAAAATAAACCATTCCAGTGGAAATCAAAGTTATCCACCTTCTGCCAGATTGTCTTTCAAAATTCTGTTGAACCTGGTATTTCCAGATGCATAACAAAAGAATGAGTGATAAATGTTGCTCTTTATTTAACATGGATATTCATGTTTGTATGTAACAGTGTGCATCTTGTCATTGGGTTCTTTCAGCTCTGCATGTTTGCCCTGATCTTTACTTCCTCATCGCTTCCAAAGTGCATTTCTGAAACCTACTCTATCTGGAATTGATATCAAAGTCATCTCTTTGACATCCTGTCTTGCTTATAATACAGCTATCTCTCTGTTGCAGATCATGTTGAATAACATACAGCACCATACATACAAACAAAACACATTATCAGTAATGCAAGTTTGAAATAAGGATGCTTTCCAGCTCCAAACTTCTCATTATTCTTCAAATGAAATTTTATAGATCCAGTAGACAGAAAAAGCAAGGGAAAAGGCATCTCCACTGTTTGATAAAAGTTACTTTAAGACAGCTTTTATCAATTTTTTCTGCAATCAGTAGGGCGGGGGAAAAAAAAAAAAAAACAAACAAAAAACCATCAATTTACAAGAAACAAGCAGAAGCCAGACTGCAGAGAAAATTGCCCAAGTAAAAATGAATAAGCACAAGGGAAAATGTGTCCAGAGAGAGTATGAAACTCTTACATTTGGAACAGGGCTGCTCTGGGTATTGTAGGACAGAATAAACAACAATCTACTATCAGATGTCCTCTCTACAGGCTACTCCTTAGATACTGCAGAATGTCAGAAAAAAGAAGGATCTTAGCTCACCTATGTCTCTTTATTTCCCTGTTTTCTGTTTCTACAGCTTTTATATTCTGAAGAAGTAAGCAATAGAGAAAATACGAAGTTGAATGTACCATAATTTTTTACCAAGGATGAGGTAGTCAGTATGGTCAGGCAGTTCTTTCACACCCAAAGACCCTTAAAGACTAAAAAAGGAAGGAAGAGAAAAGAAGGTAATGTAGAGAACAGAAGCGATCCTGAGAAACTGTGATAAAATCCTTAACAAATGGAATAGGGAAACGATTGGAGAATCTAGAATAGGTAGAAAAGGTATGTATGGAAAATTTTTCCTTCAGACACTAGATGGCTCTGCAACTCCGAGAAAAGCCTGCTGTGCTGGAGCTGCTTCCTTTGTTTTACTAGAGTTGAAGTGGCGCGGATGACTTGGAACTCATGGCACTTCTTACACAGCACTGGAAGAAGGTAACATTTAAGTAAGAGGAACTAATGTGATTTGAGTTCGGTGAACTGATGTGGTACAAGAAAATTGGGGAAGATCAATACAGTATGAGTGTAGGGAACACAAGTGTGTTTATATCAGAGAGGCTAAAGGAGACCTACTGAATTCAGAGAGCTTTCTGAATGCTTTCAGAGAGCTTTTTTGACTGGATGTTGTGTTGAGGGACATGGTTTAGTGGGAGCTATTGGTAATAGGTGAACGGTTGGACTGGATGATCTTTTAGGTCTTTTCCAACCTTGGTGATTCTATGATTCTTTTTTTTTTTTTTTTTTTTTTTTTTTCTGTTGTACAGCATCAGTGCTCAGAAATCTGTTAACATGAAGGTAGCAGGTCATCAGAGGAGAAGAGCTCAGATTCAGGATTTGGTTTCACTTGGCACGGAGATTGTTCCTTTTATCTCAGCAAGTTTCAGTAAACCATTAAAAAATTGCCTTATTTTTTTTTTTTTTTGGTCACTTTCCAGTTCCCTTTCCATATTTCTGTTGGTTTCCCAGTAGGAATATGCGTTTATCAATCTGTGCTGAAAACTACTGCTAGGAAAGATCACTTTCCCTTACATTCTTTTTCCTTTGTTACTTCTCTATGAGAGCTGTTATTGGTTTCTCTTTTTTGGCGCACCATATTTAATCTGTTTTCCCATTTTCAGGGCTTCATGCTGTATATCAGTGAGAAGAAAAGGCCTAATAATAGGCCAGGAGAAATGTGAGTGAAGAAGGAGGCTGCACAAAGCTGGGCAGGAGAGCAGTGTGCAATAGCATGGAACTGTTGCAACTGCTTCGTAGTGTTCTTCAGCATCATAAACACGAATTTCAGGAGAGAGAGTACTTCATTTATTCCCCTCTTTTCTTGTCAGATGATTCTCTTTAAGTAGGTACTTGCTTACATTTGTCACCTCCTATCCACCTACCGTCTCCTGTTTTTGCATTACCAGCTGGGAAATCCCTGCTGAGAGTACCAGATTCTAGTCTAGATATAGAGCATGCTCTTGTGGGGGATGTGATAGGAGAATGATTCTATGATTCTATGATTAGTACTCTCCACAATGCTGTTGTTCAAAGATTCCACTAGTTAATAAATATCCAATGCCTCTTCCTTGGATTTCAGCTATAGTCTGTAATCCCATATACAGCACTATGAACTTCTTCCTGCACCAGGAAATAGTTCTATATTTCTAGAAATAGTATATAGCTATGCATTTCCTGGAGTACTCAGGTTCTTGTGCTATCCTGTGAAACTGCAGTTTTGTCACTGCAGGATAAAGGCCCAGCCCATTCCCCTTGATGCTGTGGAAGAAAAATGTGAAGCAGATGATAGAGAGTTGTTGGTCCCATTTATTAGCCTCATTTACTATTTTGCGTTTATGTGTCAATGCTTAGAAGCAGGGTAGGATCACTTAGCAGAAAGTAAACACTGTACATAATGGCAAGTGAAACACAACCCCTACATCCAAAAGCTGTACACTGCCCTGTTTGCATATCAATATAGAATTACAGAATCATAGGATGGTTTGGGCTGGAAGGGACCTTAAAGCCCACCCAGTTCCAATCCCCTGCCATGCGCTGGTTGCCACCCATCAGATCAAGCTGCACATGGCTCCATCCAGCCTGGTCTTGAGCACCTCCAGGCATCCATTGCTCCTCTGGGCAATCTGTTCCAGTGCCTCACTACCCTCTGAGTAAAGAATATCCCTCTAACATCTAATCTAATTTTTCACTCTTTTAGTTAGATGAAAGCCATTCCCCCTTTCCTATTACTATTACACCATACAAAAGGTTGGTTCTCCTCCTTTTTATAAGCTCCCTTCAAGTACTGAAAGGTAACAATGAAGTCTTCTTTAATCAAAACAAGCCCAATTCCCTCATCCTTTCTTCAAAGGAGATACGCTCCAGCATTGTGATTGTCTTTGTTGCCCTTCTCTGGACCCACTCTAGCATGTCCGCATCCTTCTTCTGCTGCAGGACCCAGGACTGGACACAGTACTCCACAAGGCATAGCAGAGACATCATCAGATGAAAGTATGTTTGTTACTAGCCTTTTTTTAAATTCCCATGAGCTGAAAGCAATACAATTGATAAAGACCCTGCTTTGCTGCCTTGATCTTAGATGATTCAGTTCACCAGGATGAATTTCACCTGAGAATATAAGAACTGCAGAAGATCAGTAGGCAGCAGGTGAAAGGTGGTTTGGTTATGCTGAATTTACCTTTACAGGGAGAAAAAGGGCCCAGAAGCAGAGCAAGAGCAGAAGCTGTGATATGTGATATTCTTGTATGTATGTCGAATTACCACAGTGAGGGAATTATCCTCTGTGACTCTTTAGCAGAGGCAGGCTGGTTGCAGTGGAATTATCAGAGATCCTTGGGACACCATAGTCATTGTGTCTTACCAAGTAGGCAAGGTTGTCAGTTGGACAGAGGGTTTATGTAATGTTGCTTTGCCATCTCTATCCAGGCTGAGCAGAACACTGTGCTCTTCATTCCATGGGATGGAGGAGCATTCAGTTGAGTGAGAAAGGGAGATTGTTCTGTAAACACCAAACCTGCATTTTCCTTACTCTTGCTGCTATACTTGTGCCTGAAATGTGGCCAAAATATCTCCATTTGAATTTTCTTTTGATTAAGTAACAGCTGTTACTTACTGTTTTTTCTCCCCTTCAACTTTTTTTGAATAACAAACTTTCCAGCACCTCCACATTTGACAGCCGAGCCAGCTGCAGACCCAACTGAAGGCCAAGTGGCTGTGAACAACCTAATTCTGTGCTGCAGTTTGAAGAAGAAGAAACACAGTGAGCTTGGTCTGGTTTATAAAGCTGCATGAACTTTCACATTATATTGTTTGTTATGATGTTTTCGAAATTAACCACAGATGTTTTACTTTGGGCTTTTTTTCCCCCCTGTTTGAGTCACCTATTATTCAGGCCAGATCTGGACAACTCAAACAGAAATCACAATGAAGAATTCTCCAAAAGGTCAATAGTTTTTTTTTGATTTTTAGTCATCTTCTGCACGTACCTAAAAAGATAAGGAAACAAACACAATATCTGCTAATGACATTATATAAAATCTGGGAAGCAATGGATCCTATCTGAACTGTTTGTGTTCCCCATGACTGAAACGGAGTAAATGAGGATGCTTAAGAACTGAGTTTTGCCCATGATTTGTATCTTGTCTTTAAATTTTGTCTTCTGTTCCTGCTTCAATTTAAGGGTGAAGGAGACTGAAAAGTTTTAGAGACAACTTTTGATCCTAATAATGTTTCTTCAGCCCTTTTGAGCAAGTGGGATCCTATCAAGCAAATGAAGTCAGAAACATTACGTAAACTGTCAAGATGACAAATGGCAAATGAACAGACACAAGATCTGAAAAACACCATGTAGCCCAGCAGGACATGGAGAAACCCCTTACATTTCCTTTTGGAAAAAAATGGTCAGATATTCTGTGACAAAACAGATCTCTCTCTCTCTTCAAAGACAGCAGGTTACTGTAGCATCCTTTGGACAGGATACCAGTGTACAAAAAAAAAGAGTTAACGACAAGAATTAATGTCAGCCTTGTTCAGTAGCCTGGTGAGTCCTTCCTAGAAAAGAGAGCAGATATCTTGCTACAGAGTGCTATTTGAGAATACTATCTCTCAGTCCACTCAGATCAAATGTTTCCATCCAAATACATCCACAGATTTTTTTACTGTGTGCTTAGTATGTTTGTTTTCAAACAGCTTTGTAATAATACATCCAGATCCCCAGAATATATGTTAAAGTTTTAACAGAGCATTGTCCTTGGAAAGTTTTCAAAGTGTTTCTGTATGTTTGCAGTATCTGTAGTCAGCACGCTCACAGACAGGGTGATTCATTTCCTGCCCAGTGGTCATTTGTTGTTTTGTATATTTTTTTTCTTGGCTGCACCTTTACGAATTATGGAAAAAAAAAAATCACTATTTGCTGGTAATGAAAGTGAAGGAACTAAAAGTTAATACAGCAGAGAATGCCAGCCACAAACACTAATAAATGCCAGTGCAGAGCAGTACTTTGTATTAACCTGCCATGATGAGTGCCTGCATCTTTGCAAGTCTGGGAGTCAGCGTTTGGTATTGGCTAGAGAATTGGGTTGTATCTACAATATAAGTTCCTGAGCAGTGAAAAGAAGAAACATAGGTTATTGCTTAATAACTCATATATTTCAGTATATTTTAGTTTGGAATGCACCTGCACTGTCCAGTAATGTTTTGTGTACCTAGTGGTTGGCGATTTCTTGTTTGAAAGTACAGTATCTCTGGAGGTTGTTAGGTGCTACACACACAGGTAAGCTCCGGAGAATAGAACATTGCCTGTGACATCTGAGTCTTTTTAAGTCCAATGTTTGTCGAGCCCAGGTCCATGATAGTAAGTTACATCTTATTACATGTTGACAACTTCCCTGACTTTTTTCCTTGAAGAAAAACCTAAAGATGATATAAAGATGATATAAAGGCAGTTCAGTTGAAGAAGCCATTGCCCAAAACAAGAGGTGACAGAAGCTTTTAACCAAAGCATTCTTTTTTTTTTTTTTTAATATATATATTTATATTTTTTAATAGCTCACCTTGTATGTTTTTTCCTGGGTCCTAGGAAATCATTGCTTGTTTGAACTGATACTGGGAGAAAAGTAGCAAAAAGGTAAGAGGTTCTTAAAATGAGAGTATGGGAATAATAAACACTGTACTTTCATGTTAGTGCCCTCAGAATTCAAGCTGAGAGGAAGCATGGTTGGCTAGATGATCTTAGTGGTCCTTTCCAACCTTAACGTTTCTGTGATACATACATTTGAGGAAGGACTTCTGGGTAAAAGAACTAACCTCCTCCAATATTAATTAAGGAAAGGAAAAAAACAGGAAAAAGAAATAAAGCATTTGCTAAGATGATACACAACTGTAATTCCTGACTCCATTCCCTGATTTTGTCTTTCTGGGAGCCCTGAACTTCAGCAGCTATTAGCCAGTGTCAGAGATTGTGACTGGTTTCTCATGGAAAGTTAATGGTTCTCATGGATGACCTGGTCATTCTCTTGAATTAAGAATAAAAAAGTGGTGCTCAGATACCTTAAAATTGGTCCATGAATGTACAGATGTAAAGAATAAACCAGATAATCACTGGATGTTTAGTGAAAGTGTTTCGAACTGTATCTGAAGGCTTCACAAAAATAGCAGAGAGAAGGTATTCTCTTCTACCTCATAGGCAATATGTGCAGTGCAGGGCAACAGCAGGGAATGAAGACAAAGGCATGCAGGCTTTGGGCTGGGAGGGAAACAGATGACTCTACCTGAACTGTTGGAGGACCCCCAAGCGGATAAGAAATCTACCAAGGATTTCCAGCATAAACTGGCAATGAACCGATTTACAGGCATTCAGCTGTCTTCAACCTGTGAACCAAGGTCAGTGGACGGAAGCCAAGCAGCTCAGAATGGCTCTGGAATTTGCCATCTTACATTATTTTTCGGTTGTAGTGGTATGCCAGAAAAGGAAGCAGGTGTTAGCAAGGAAGATGGGTGCAGATCACTGAGTCAAGTAACTTCAGTTCTGCATCTTGCTGAGAATCAGCTGTTCTAGTATGACTTACTACAACATATGAAGAACCAAAGAACAGTTAAATTCAGTTTGTGAAACTAGTAAAGTCAATCACTGGAGTGCCTAGACGAGGGCACTCATTCAGTTTCAAAAATAAAGAAATTGTCACAAAAATAGGTGCAAACCAGATGAGAAAGGAACATTGCAAATACAGCTCACTCTCTGAGGTAAGTAAGGGAAGGGATATTGAGCAGAAACAGAAGCATCTAAGAATATGAAAATCATCTTTATGGTTAAGTCTCGCATAAGGAACAATTTTAGTAATTTCACTCCTAGGTACATAATGTACAGAAATAGCAAACACTATAAGACAAGACATGCAAGGCAGTGTGGAGACTAAGAGGTACCAAAAACCAAGCCATCTTTTGCATTCAAAATAGATAAGAAATGTATCTTGTTTCAGAAACAGGGGAAAAAAAAAAAAAAAAAGGCTGAAAACCAGACTTCTCACTGCACAGAGAAGACAGCACAAAAAATCCATTCAGACAGCACTCCAGCTTCTGAATTTGTAGTAACAACCAGGAGTAGTATAATGCACTGGCAAATCCAAAGGCAGTGCCTATTTTTACAACACAGTTTGTGTAGTATATGAGCAATTTTCAGCTAAACTATTTAACCTCTTTTCAGAAATGACTGTGATGTCTGCTTCCTGTGAAAGGTATTGTGCAGAGCAAAATCAGGGAAAGACCAAGCCATGCTCTGGCACCAGCAAGCTGGCTAGTTTCACCTTTTAAAGTTCTTATGGAACTGAAAGAGGGAATATAATTTTCTCGTTGATATTTAGTGTCCCACAAAAGCAATCAGCTCCATCACTGGGTCTTCCTCCTGGTATACGCTGGACCCATGCATCGATCAGCCACCTGTCCCAGAAAAGAATCTGTTCCACATGCAGCCATGCACGTAACCACTGCTCCCTGCTCCCAGGGCCCCACACACTGTGCTGCAGCTGCCACGGAGACTGCGTAAAACCTGGGGAAGTCTCTCTGGAGGCACCCTGCATGGGGCAGCAGTCTGGACAAGAATCTGAAAAGGATGTTCTTGCTATATTACAAGCATATTTACCAAGTCATGCCTAGACTGTGTTTACACTGCTTTTTGCTGCCTGAAAAAAAGAAATTGTTTATCGCTGATCTCAGTTGGAGCCATTTGATGGTTTCTTTCTGAGCTCACTTTGCGTCCAATTCAATAAGAACTAAAAATAATAACATGGGTAATCTAATTGAAGATCAGTAGATATCCTGACTGCAGTCTTGGAACATACATCCCACGTACACTGGGTGCACAGCAGTGTGCAGGCCCTCTAGCAGCAGTAGCTTTTCACCTAGAACAAGGGTGACACTGGTGAACCACAAAGCATATCAGTGTTGTCCTGCCCCGTTGATGTAGCGCAGAGACTTTCTTAAAATAAATAACAAATGTTGATCTCTCTCCTTGATTGCATACCGTGTCCAAGGAAAAAATAAATGTTTAAACCCTTGATTTTCACAGGCATTGGAGAAATCTTGGCCAAAAGAAAACAGGAAGGCATTTGTAATATTAAAAATAGATTGCTTCCTGGAAGTAAGAATCCTGATGGTCTTGTTGACTTGTTTTTTTCACACTAAATGCATATCATGCAGAGAAACAGCAAGCCAGCTCCCCATGTGATTTGAAATTTACCTGAACAACAAAACTTAAATGATATAATTTATCATGTGTTTTGATTTTTTAAAATATTTATTTTTCTTTAATATGCTTCAATGCAAAAGCTTCAGAAAAAAACACAGCTACAGGCCATGATGTGGATTCAGAGCCCACAGATGAGTACTGTAGGGTGTAAGCAGGAACAAGGCAAATATTCCTGTACATAATTAATGTCCAGGCAAATAAGTGTTATTCTGAAGAGCTGGGATTTTACAGGGGACTCCCCATAAAAAATATTACTGGGAAAGGCAGAGATTTAAAACAAACAAACAAGCACCCCAGACAACTTTAAACGTACCTACAGGCTACAGTCCTGTCTAAAACACGCATGAGAAATATACATCCACCTACATGCAGCAACCTCATTTGTGATGATTTTACTGTCATGATATTTTCTCTGTCATGATCACCTTACAGTGTGACACCCCTGCTGCCAGAAGCTGTTGAGACCACAGCAACATCACATTCCACAGCCGTTCATTAGCATAACTTCTATGCAGCAGATGAATCTGCTATAAAATAAGACAATCAGCATTGCATGAGGACTTGCATGCCAGCAAGTGAATGAATACCCAATGAGCAGCAGTCACCCAAATGCTCCTGGTTGCATTGATACCTCCTTGTCCTTATTTTTGTCTGTCCAGCTTTCAAAACTTATAACCTAAAACAGAGTAGATAGAGGCAAAATCTGGAAGTGGTTTTTGGTCTTGATGCTCATCAGCTTCTGCTGATACTCTGAAAAGATTGAGATAGAAAAGGCAATTTTCCGGTTGATATCTCTTCAGAAATAAACTTACATCTTAAATACACTTTTTGTCTAAAAATCATAGTAGGCGTTATTAATGCTGCTGTACTTTGCTTCTTATGAAAAACTGAATTGAGGGATGTTTTCCCCTTAAAGAGATACTGTTGCAATAAGATTCTCTTTAGAATTTTTTTTGAAAAATAATTCTAGCTCATTTGAAACATTTCCTCTTTCAGTTTCCACTAAGATCCTTCTCTCAGGTTTTTTAAGGCAAGGAAGGTAAGTTTTCTAAGTTTCCTTCTGGTCACTGAGGGACTTTGGGCTCTCTTTCTCCCAGTGATATCCCAGTACAAAATGAATGCTGTGAGGAAACAAAGACATTTCTCATGAAGCTTTTTCTGAGTGCAGGGCTTTTCACACACTGGTTGCTCCAGTGTGTTCCAGCCTAAGAAATCTGACAGCCTGCAACTGTCACTAAAAACGTAATGAATATTGGCGTGTGGGAGTCTTCTCACTCCATCACTGAGATACATCTAGCTCTGGACATATCAGGAGCAGTTCAGATTTCCCACCTGTAAAATGAGGAGAGGACAGTCTTAAACCTTCACATGAGCCTGCGCAAGTACAGATTATTCCTTTTTTGCTGTTGTTGCTTGGTTTGGCTTTCGTTTTGTTTTTGTTTTGTTATTACCTCATCTGTTTTCTAGTGTTATTGCAAATAAAAAAACTTCCATCACAGTGGAAGAAATAGCTGCAGAAATAAATATTGTGAGTAACACTGCATATTCTACTTAAACTTTTGCAACATTTTTGAGTTCCAATGCCAGTTTGAAGCCCATTGTGCCTTACCGCCTCTGTTGTTCCCTGAAATATGGACTGTCTCCCCAGGAAATTAAGCGTTTACGTACATCTAAATTGTGTCCTCATACTTTGGCTTGGATAAACACTAACCAAAGTGGTTTATATGCTGAGGTTGTTTTTCTTCAGAAAGATGATCCCTAAACTAACTTCAGTCAAGAGAAGTGCAAAGATGAATGGTGATTTTTTCTTTTTGGTCTTTCAACAGATCGGTTTAAAATGCCATTCTTAAGTCATGCTCAAGTGTTAGATGAGTGAATCCCTTTTTTATTGCTGCTAATAACAAGCTTTTATTGGTCAAATTTATTTTTCTGTGAAAATATTACACCTCAAGATAAGAGCAATTCCAGTCACTTGTATTGACTAGACAAACACAATATGTTTGTTTAGATGCATACAGCTTCATTCTGGAACAGATAAAGTGAATGCAAATGGCATCCAAATGGCAATGGTAAAAATGATTTGTCTACATACAGTTCAAACCTTGTCCCTCCAAGCACATCTCACTTCATGCCCTTCAGCCTCCACAACCTGTCCCTACTGATTAGGAGGAAAGCCCTGGCTAGCCTTTGCTATTTCCATTGCAGTTGTCCTTCTCTGCTAGTTCTATGCAAGAAAAGAAAATTAAGACACACACACACACACACAAAAGAGCTTTCCAGTCATCCAATTAAGCTGGAGGAGAGGAAGACTCTCTTTTTTTTTTTTTTTTAATCTCTTCTCAAGCCTCTTGAAGAGATTGCCCCAACCACAGCATTCGTCTTGGCCAATGTAACAAGACAGCCCTTTCATTGCTGTTATTTTAGACTCCTTTTCACTACACTTCTCTCTGGTTATAGGGCTAGCTAGGTGGAAACATATCTGCTACACATGCTTCTTATCTTTACATGTCCTCACTTTATCCAGGAGCTGAAGGACATCAGTCATATGGTCAGATTTCTCTCCATCTCTGAGCTTATGGTTGGTGGCTTTTCAGCCTCATTTAGCAAGCAGAGAGAAGTGAATGTTCAAACAGTGATTTCAGACTCCCTTACACCCCTGCAAATGTGAACTGGGTTATTGCAAAACCTGTCTCCCTTATGTTAACTTATAAAATCTTGAAAAAAATAATCAAAATAAATCAAGATTAACACCATGAGTAAAAACACAACTGGCGCTTGGCTTAAAAAAAAAAAAAAAAAAAAAAGGAAGAAAAAACAGCTAATTGGATGGATACAATTGAGCAAGAGCAGAAAAAGAAACAATCATCTATTTTACTGAATGAGGAACACTAAATGTTGGAACCAAGATTAACTATTAGAGACCCAGTACCGAAAATCTAGGGGTGGTCAGATTGCCCAGCTTACAAATAATTGAGTTCATCTTTTCCTTGAAGGATGGTTTCCTGAACTGTTGGCAGCTGATACAAAAGAAGATCCCATTACTTTGAATAATGTCACCAAAGGCATTGAAAAGGGCACTTGTCAGAACTTCCTAATCAGAAAGAAAAAGGTTCTGATGAAAATTTTTTTGAATTATGAAGCAGGAAAAGTTTCTGCTGTAGTCTGGGGGCACATCTGTTTTATCAGTCAGATAATACAGAGATCAGAATGGAAGCAATCAGTGATAACAATAAATATTTTCTGACTGGAACAAAAATACAGGTGGCTTCTACGTGAGGCAACATTTCTGGTGAGACACATTTTAGCATTTCTATGAGTTAGTATATAATAGGATATCTATTATCCTGTCTTCTCAGGAGAAAAAAACAAAACAAAACAAAAAACAATAAAAGTTTGCAGAAATGATTCCAAAATTTGTGGATTTGGATACACCAGCAAGACCTTATCAAAAGTATTTGAAAATGCAGACTTTGTTCATTTGCTTAATAGCTTAATGTTTTAATAGAAAACGTATCTCATTATGGTACAAATTTATAAAATGTTTATAGTTATATAGAAATGTAGCAATCAAAATAATATATCCCATCTCAATTTGCAGTAGTTAAAAAAGCTTACCTTACCATTTATAGTGATGGGAAGACTCCCACTTACCTAATATTCTACCTGATGGAAGAGCAAAGATGTTTTAGAAAGGTAAGCAGTAGTAATAATGATTGTAGTAGTAGCAATCAGAAGCCAATAAAAAACATCTGATGCTGACCTCAATTAACACTAACATGCACTCATTTTAGCAGCACTATCAAGTGACCTCTACAACATAGTTATAGCCCAGAGCTCTGATTTCAAGGGATGCTGGTGACAGTTCTGTTTTGAAAACAAACAATTAGAGGCCACAAATCAGGATACCAAGTTGAAATGTGGCCTCCTGAGGATCTCGCAATCCTGAGCTTGAGTATTCAGATAAACAGAGGACTGCTACAAAGAGAGTCACGTTGCTTTTCTCATTCCAGATAATAAACAGGTGTATCCTGCAATGTTAAAACCCCACCAAGAATCAGGCAAGTATCTACAGCTGGGCTGACACAGGCCCTCTTCCAGTTTATAAAGACAGATAATATAAGACACTCATTGAGTAGCAGGCTTAACCTTTGAGGTTAAAGTGTTCTAACCAATTTGTTAAGAAAACCTAAAGGCTTACATTAACAAGTCTCAGGGAAGATCTGGGCAGAGTGGAGACTAACAGTGATATAGAGACTCCTACAAAAAAGAATGGTATTTATGCTGGACAACTCTGGCTGCACCTACATCTGTCCTTCCCAGGATGACAGCTCACATAAAAGGAAAACAGTTCTCAGAAATTGTCTGGAACCAAGCCAAATGCTGACATATCTCTTCTCTTGATCTCAGCTGGACATAGCAGCTTAAGTATTTCTAAGGATCCAGGCACCTGTTTTGAGATTTCCAAGGATCTAAATATGAAATTCCATTTACTTATCAGCAGCTGAAAAGCAATAGGTATGTAATATTTTAGTATACATAAGGGTGTAATAGCGACGTCTCTGTGGGCTGGCTGCTGCTTTCTGCAGTAAGTGCAGCAGAAAGCTTGCAAGAGCCAGAGCAAGAACAGTGCAGAGTCCAATCTTGCAGTGCAGCTAATCCAAGAATCATGGTCAGTGCAAAAAAGTAATGAATAATTCAGAACCAATTGTTACATAGGGTGAATGGACTGGTAACAAGTGCAATAACGCAGGGATCTATCTTGGGATGTCTTGTGTTTATCAGTGACCCAGAGGAGAGAGTGGAGTACATCTCATCTGATCTCAGAGCTGGACGTGCTTCAGTGGGAGACAGAGCTAGAGGTCTTCTACAGTGCTCTAGAGTTACCCTGTGATCCTGTGAGAATGCATTAAATGAAGCCTATGCTGTTCCTGCAAAGCCTATTGGTATTTGAAATGCAATATATATCAGCATTCTTTGTACTACATTACAGTGTAAGCTGCAAGCTGCATTCCTTCCTCTTTCTCCATGCTGTAGGTTTGTTAATCACAGAAAAGAGTGGGTCAGATTACTCCATTGAAGACCTCATGCTGAAGCTGTAATTGAGTTTACTCTCTCTATTCAAGCAATGAACGTCAATGTTCAGCTTTTATTTCATATATTCTAGCTATCAGTATGGGCTCAAAGGAGTTAAAAAGAGGAGAAATATTCCAGAACGTATGAGTCAAGTACTGCAGTCAAAAAAGGACTGTATGTCCTGAAATAGATGGGAGAGGAGCAGTGCTGTAACCAAGTTTCCGTGTGAACCTCTGACTTTTCTAAATACCAGAAGATCTTTCCTCTCAGATCCCAAGTTTACCTTCCTCATCGGACTTGTTGCTTCCTTTAACTGCACTGGGAGGGGACAGTTGCTTTGTAGGGTGAAATCCAGGTTATTGTTGTCCAATTTGCCTTCTTGTTCTTTTCCACAGAAACTGTCCCATGGGCTTCAAAAACTGTGAGATTAGTGAAAAGTGACTTTTGTATGCACAGTTTGTGAGATCTTGCAGAGACATCAATGAGACAGCAATGGCTGGATTAAAATGAAAGGTGAAACAATCAAATTCCTACGAGGACTGAGTTTCACCCAGTTCCTTTTACTAGATGATATTCCTTGCAGGGAGAAGGCCTGACTGAAAACAAGGATGAAGTGAACTTCACAGAAGACACTGAATGTTTCCTTGAAATCTATAAAAAATATATTAAGTTGTTGTGGCATGTTGTGTATCTAAGTTCTGGCATTCAACCTTTTGCATAATATTGATGATTTAGGCAGATCCCAGCCAGGAGATTGTTCTAAGGTAGTCTCTTAGTCCTTTATTTCTCCTAACAGTAAATTTAATTTTATTGGCTATTTAAATTCATTAGCTTTGCATTTTCTTTTACTTTATGTATATTTCAGTGTTGGAGAAGGGCTTCAAGCAGAGTTTGACTTAATGGAGACTAAGAAACATGATCACAAGGGGCCATTCCATGCTCAGGGGGCAGACAAGATGGTACTTCTGATAAGGGATCACCCACACCAGCCATCCTGGAGACCTGTAGCTCAAAGTTCATATATGTGAGGAGGAGGAATATGAGGAAGGCTGAAGGAAAGCAATCTCTCAAAGCTCTGACAATTCCAGTCACAGCCTTTTTGCTCATCTCCATCTATCCCCAGCAATAAAGAAAATACAAAATTCATACAAACCATGCTTTAAAGACTGGTGGGTGGGTGACTGAAATATTGAGATGTCAGTGAGCATGTGAAACAAGGGAGTAAGAAAGGAGAAAGCTTTTTAAATATATAACATTTAAGGGCAAATCTTAAACTCTGAAAGCGTGGTAAAGAGAGCTAAAATAAGGGGTTTTTTTGTTTTGTTTTTTGTTTTTTTTTTTTTTTCCTGAACTTTTTGTACAGGAATATTTGCAGAGAAAGCCTGTAAAAACTTTATTTCTCTCACACGAGAGAATATTTACAGTGAGACATTGGGTTGCCAAATGGACATTACAGAGTGCAGTGTTATAAGAGTTATAAGCCTTATAAGGGTTTTTTTGGCCTCATGGAAATGGCTTGGAACGAGTCAGACAAGATGACTGCTGCACTGAAGTCCTGTGAAGGTCTAGCTAGCATGCATGGCACACAACTGATACAATCTCTGCATCCACATCTTCTCACTTGAACCATGTCCTGTGTGTAGAGTGGCAGAGCTGTAGCACCAGCAGAGTGGTGCTGAAAGCTTTAAATATCAGACCTCACATCTGAGGGCCTTTCTGCTCTAACTTTTATTCTAGGTGGTCGTTTTTTCTGCAGAGGAACTGTGGATGTGGGATTCCCGGCATCTCCAGAGCTGAGAACACTTCATTTAGCTGTGTCTTGTCACTGGATCTCATGACAAAAGTATCTGAATATCTCAAAAAGGTTAACATAGCGGAGGAACATCATGACACAGAAGTAAACATCATTCATATCTCACTGACTTTCAGAAGTTGTTTGCAACTTCCATGCTTTTCTTTCCATGAAGAGGTATGGAGTGTTAAGAAAAAATGTAACTTAGTTTTTTCTTGATTAATTACATCTTTACATTCACCTTATGGTTATTTTTTGTTGTTCTTTTTTTGGGGTTTTTTTTGGTTTGTTTTTTTTTTTTTTTTTTGCTATCTTTAAAAGAGAGTAAACATGTCAGCTTGTTTGCCAAGATTGTGTGGAAACGCAGGATATATATATTTAGCACTAGTCACTCTGTTCAGAATGAGTAGGAAACCCATCAGTTCCTGAGGCTGTAGAAGATTTCCTCTGCACAACCTGTCATCAGCCTGCCAGAGCTGAGGATATTCTGTACTTGAAACATCAGGAATGCATTGCTTATTTGCAGCCAAAGGGCTGAAAATCTGGGCTTAGAGTCTCTTTTCCAAAGGTTGCACAACCTGTGCACAAGCTGCATAGTCTGTGCCGCTGGTCCTTACTGCACTGAAGAAGCTCTGGGAACAAACTGCAGGCTGCACTCAATGGAAAAGGCCCAGTGGTTCAGTGTATGAACCAGTATCTGCTCATTCTCTTTTTGGAGACACAGTATTTTCCAAAGGTTCAAAATCACTTATAGCACTTACAGAATTCCCTTCATTAACAAAAACTGTGCTCATTGCAGAGCATTTTAGCCAAGTGTCACTGCTTTAGTGTATGTTTGAAAGACTCCATTAGAATTTTTCATGTGCATCTTGAGAGATGTAACTCATGCAGAGAATTACTGTGTAAAGCCAACATTTTTCTTAACTTATCAAGCCCACAGAATACCAGAAACCATCCTGGCAAATTTAGCAGTCAACAGTGGAAGTCCAAGGAAGAGTCAAAGAGCCGGATAAGCACACAGAGGAACTTCTCCCAAACATCCTGTCCCAGTTGTCCAAGATTTGTAGCTCAGAGGTTTCTTGATTTTGAATTTATGTTTTTACATTTAGTTCAAGGGAATTGAGTGTACCCTCAGTAAATTTGCAAATGACAGCAAGTTGGGGGGAAGCGTCAATCTACCTTAAGGTAGATTGCAGATCCCTCTGTAGAAGACTCTACAAAAGGATATGGATATGTTGGATTGATGACTTGAAGCCAATTGTATGAAATTCAAGAAGATCAAGTGTCAAGTCCCACATTTTGGTCAAATCAATCTCTCGAGGTACTACAGGCTTGGGGCAAAGGCCAATGGCATATGATTTGTCTCAGAAACAGTGTAGTCAACAGGACCAGGGAGGTACTTGTCTTCATCACTGTCTAACTGATGTGTCAGGTTCTTCATCCTGAACAACTCAGCTTCCAGTGACTCTTCCTGTGTTTCCATTGCTCCCATCCTGTCCCCGGTGATTTCTGCCTTGGATTTTACTTTCCCAATGTTGTTGCTCTTGCAATATTCCTTCTTCAGAGCCCCATCTCTGCTTTTGCTCCTTCTAAAACACTGATCCCAACTTGGTTTTCTTGCTTGAGAAGTATACCTTTGCCTGTTTAAGTCTACCTAGCTTCCTGGGATGGGAGATTCTTCCAAATTCTCTGCTGAAGTTTCATAGCTACTAACGAAGATGACATTTATGAATTATTGGTTCATCCAAGTTCATCTTGGTTTTTTTTTCAACAGGCAAAAGTTATGATACTTAAGCTCTGATCATTCTCATAAGCCCAGACCTCTAAAAAGCCCTTAAAGAAAGAGGAGAAAACACCATGTAATAAAAGAAACACAAGCATTCCCTGAAGTCTAATGGTAAATCTTTCCCAAGAGCTAGTGTAGCCAACAGTTCTGCACCTCAGGTCAGTGAATTTGTTTAATGGATGACAAATGTGTTTATGACATATGATATATGAAAGCTTTGCAGTGATCAGGAATATGAATGAATGTATCAATTAATCAACAGCAGTCAGAGAGTGGGAAATATGTTTAAACATACAGCAACAATTTTCTGTAATCTATTTGTAGAACTGTCACTCACATTCAAATATTCAAGATTAAGGGCATGTTTTCCAACCCTTTCCGAGGCATCTCCTCATCATGCAAAGCCCAATTCTGGCAGAATTATAAAGATTCCTCCTTAAATTTACTTTAAAGCTGATCCCATAACAGACTCAACAAACTGTGTAGTCATTAGGGGACTCTACATTATACAATATTGATTTCTCTAATATCCATATAATTATTTTGAGAAGTAAATTGCTAATAAAACTTAATAATCTTCCTGAAAAATTAGCAACATTAGCCTGAGACCAAGCTTGAAAGCCCTAAAGCTATTGTTTTGATAGCATTCCCAAACCATATGCTAATAATTGTACCTCTTTATCTGCGCTCTCCCTGCTGTTTTAGTACTTAACTAAACTGTAATGTTAAATAGTTATTTTCAGCTGAAGAAGTTTATCAGAAAACATAAAGATGTCTTTGCAATTGTAATCTAAATCTGCATGTAAGTGCACCCAAAAAGTTCCACTTGTGAAGTTATCTCCTCAGGGCTCCATTTATGGGTACTGCCCTGAGTTTAAAGAGAGTTTTTATATCCTCAAGTCTTAACTCCCTAAGTCACTGATAAGATAGGCCATACTTTCACTCCATTCTGTTAGCTTGCGCCAGTAAGTGTAGCCTCTGCTTGTGCAGTGTTGGAGCAATACAGCCTCTGCTTCTGCACCTTATCCCTCCCTGGAGCCAGACAGAAGCTGCACAAACAGCCTGGGAATGGGTCTGGATGTGCAGGAGATGAGTCCAGCCCAGCCCCTGGAAGTCTTTCATCAGCCCAAAATAGCAAAGTGGAGACAGTACCAGCAAGAAGGGTCTTGATGTTGACTGATGCTGGGAAGGCTGTGGTGTATCCATCATGCAAATTGCTGGAGTTGCTCCGTTCTTGCTGGCCAGCCCACAGCCTTCTTCCTTTTCTAGGGAGCTGAACATTTCATGGATATGCACTGGGCATCCTGCCAAACCTGGCACTCCTCATCATGAGGCCTTCCTTATAGGTGCTGGAAATACAAAGAGTTTTTACTCTTTTTGCAAATATTGAGGCTATTAGGGTGATGATGCAGGGGAATAGATGTTCATCGAATCCTAATGCCATGGAGAAAATGAGAAGAGAATAGTTGGCCAGCATACTGGACAACAGCTGACACCACCAAGTTCAAGCAAAATTTGAACAGAGAGGACAGAATAATAAGCAATGGGCTGCTTGCAATTTTGCAAGGAAATCACTGTGAAAAAGAGGCCTTTTTTCTGCATGAAATACAAATGAAAAAGCAATTTTCAGATGACAGCTATAAGTGTTGCTGGTGTTCCAGACCAGTGATGCAACCATAGTGAGTAAAATCCCTTTGCTCTTCCTTGGTTCCTGGTGCTAAAGTAAAATTCTCCAGGATAGGGACAGATGTATACTCAAAAGGAATATATGCAATTAACATAACTTCTTTCAGCCTTTTGCTTCTCTCCTGTCTCCTGCCCTATGCCAGCGCAACACTGCTGAGTATGGGCAGGGTCAGACCCAAGGCTATTGCTGCCCATCAGCCCCATTGGCTGCAGCGTGCAGACGGCAGGGATCAGTGCACAACGAGCAAATGATGGAAAACAAACAGCAGTCTTCAGCCTGAAATAAATCTAGTAAGAGTTGCTGAGAATTGTATTATAAAACTCCAAAAAATGATACATCACATACAGTCTTTGTTGCCATGGTGCATGGCATGGATACAGCCAAGGGTTAGTGCAGTACACCCAGAGGTGCAAGAAGCTCCAGTCATCAAATGCTACTTGCACACCTGTGGTTATTACCAAAAGTGAACACACTGCAGCTGAAGGTGGGACTGTGGCACACATAGAGGTATACAAGGCAGCCAGCTTTCTGCTTATGAGCTTGGTCTGCTGAGCTCCCATTGGAACTGATGCTTAAATTGGCAGGATTTAAACTATCTTAGGTATTTCTATAAAGTGTTGAGTCAGAATTCTAACTGCATTGGGAAAGCAGACCAAGAGAAAGAAAACTAATAGTAGCTTCATTTCCACTCACTTTTGTGAAACCATTGCTAGAGCTTGGAATCCGCTTAGCATGATTACACAAGATAGAACAGCATGGAGCCCAGAGAAGCAGCCCTGTGGGATGCTGAACATCTCCAGTTCTCCCTGTGAAAGAGAATTAAGCCTCATGAGCTTCAGTTCACATATTCAACCCCTCAAAAAAATCCTTTTTTGATGAAGACTCAGGAAATGACATGACACTGACATTTTTACTGGCACCAGAGCCTGTGTCTGGAGCTGGGCCTAGAAATTATATTAATTTGCATTTTCCCCCCCTCTTCTTAAATCTACAAAGCATTCATCATTCACCATAACATGTCATTCTAACAAGCTGCAAGGCAGAGATAGTTCGCCTTTGAACCAACTGGTAGCAGTCAGCGAATAACATCTAGGTAACCAGAACACCCTTCATCATGAACCTGATACCTTTAACAGCTAATTAAATCTGTGTAGGGATTAGGCTTTACATTGTATAGTTTTATGGTAACAAAACTCCGGCTTCCTAAGATTACTCTGAGCAGCTCCTTATCTCTGATGCTGAGATGCTTATCAGCAACATATGTTAAGAGCTCCTGCTATGTTTCCCAATGACCTTCGGGGACTTAATCAGCCCAAGTGTCAGGGGTTCAGGAGCTGAAGACATATATTATGACACAAACTGCAGCGTTCAGCCAGGCAGAATAAAAATTCAGGGCTAGAGTCCAAAGAAAAGGTCTCTGTTGCTTAACTTCTGTCCCTAATAAATTTGTCAATTAGTAAGAACAAACGTTAACTTTGTTTTCCTTGCCCTTGCTGTTGCTTTGTTAGGACCCACGCTGCGCGGTAATGCAGGGTGTGTACTCAAGTATCAGTGATGAGGGGAAACCTCAGATGATTCATGATTTGGGAATGTTTCACACAAAAATAGCAAATTCCAGCTTTATATCTGGAGGCTACCCATGATATCCAAGCATGTTTTCCAGACATAGAACCACCAAAGAGAGATCCAAGTAGGGGGAAATTTCCGTCCCTAGTTCCAGTGGCTCTAGGACTGTAGCCTTTTTTAGTTACATGCTGCTTTTAGAATCAGTGAGCAGTTGGTCCCAAAAGTCCAGCATGGTATGTGGGGATAATCACATCAGAAGGATCAGCTTAAGACTTCTATGTCTTTATGTGCGTGCAAAATACAATTGCTATGAGTACAAAAAATTTAGGCAGAGCCAAGACATGTTCATGAAAAGAGTAAGATCCTTTTTACACTATGTGTTGCATGAAGAAGGACCTAGCTATTGTGCTTGAGTGCCCTTGCATTCTCCAGTTATGCGTGTTTCTGCTGATGAGACCTAACACAGAGCCATCTCCAAGCTCCAAAATTTCCATTTCAGGTGTTACTCTGCTTGATTTCTCACATTCAAACGCAGCAGCAATTCTACTTTGTTCTAGTAGTTCTTCTGAAAAGGAGGAGTCAACCCCATCAAAGCTTTCCCTCACTCCTACTTAGCTGCTTATACCAGTATGTTTATCCCTAATCTCACAAATGACTCTTTAGTTTGCAACTTATAGGGTTCAAATCCATGGAATCTCCCATGCATTTTATGAGTAAGGATAATACTGAACCATGCTGCATAGCTGCAGAATGGAGACAAAGCCAAGAATATGTTTGTGAAGCATTTGCAGATTTGCACTGCGTCTGCTGCTTCACAGAAAATAGCCATTTTGGAATGTAAAACATCCACCAGGAGATATAGCCTGACTGGAGTTTAGCTGAACATGCTGTATTCAGAATACAACAAAAAGTCCAGGTGTTTTCAAGGATGTAAAAGCCATGGTCTAAGAAAAGAATTGTGGGACAGGGTGCCAAATACACAAATGTATTTATAGAAGCTCTGCTTGCTCTTGAAGCTATATATATGATTTTTTTTTTTTTTTTTTAATTTAAGCTAATTTCCTCTTCTAAACCAGGTGTGTGCCTGTTCCCAGATTTCCCAGGCACTGTAAATGAAAGCTCATTAAGCGGAATGGCTCTATTGCAACTTCATCAGTCTGCATTACGGTGGATACATTTTACAGGTACTGCAAACACACAGGGAAGCATGTGATTATGTACGTGTGGCACATATCATGAGTTGCACCATCTTGGAGAGAAACCAAAACTAAAAAATTTGAACATCTAAGCTGAACATTTCAAACTTCGGGGGAGCTTCAGATCTAGAGCAGATGAATATTGATGACTGTCTCCATTGTTGTTCCTGTGCCAGGAATTTCCTTCATGTAGTTATATCAGCGTATAATAACAGACAGAAGAAACAATGTTGAAGAATACTGGGGGGAGAGAGAGAGGATGTTGAGGAATGCAACATATCCTATTAAGTGTAGCCTACTGGCCAGAATATTGCCTGGCAATGAAAGCAAATGTCAAATACATACATGAAAACTTACATCCTTCCTGGGAGCCCTCACGGCAAAACTGAGAAGCATCTCACTTATTTTACTGTCTGATCTCCCAGCTTTTGTTTTCTCAGCTGTAATATGCTTTAGCTTCAAGGAGAGTAATGGAGAAACACCTGAATCTGGATGCCCACAACTATGTAGTTGGGGAATTCGTCTAGTACAAAGAAGGTATTTGCCCTGGATTCAGCTCGGGTAGAGTTTACTGGTGATATCTCCCACTTGCTGGGCAAGTGATCTCATTAAGTAGTCTACAAAGATCATATTCCAAACTGCAATAAAGAGATGGAGAGTTCAAGTCTGATGCTGTGTCTTAATTTCTCTTGCACATTTGTTAACATAAACTGTTACGATTCTTGGAGAACTAGTACCTTAACAGTGGTCAAACTGAGAACGCAGGTGTGCACAGAACAGATGAGAAAGTCAGAAAGTAGAAAACAGAGTGAAAAGATGGCAGGTTTAAGTATGGAATCAAAATAAAATGATGCATGTTTACATAAGAGCAAGGGCCAACATTTCAGCTGTAATGTAAGTGAGATGGAAGAAAGACAAGTGGGGAAAAAAACAAATAAGGCTTTAAGGAAAACTGCTACTCCTCAGGCAAAAGCCACAATACAATTAGATTAACCACTCCCTAACCGAGCTCTATAAACTCAGAGAAGATTCAGGCTGTGTAAGCAGTCTTCTATGAGCCATTCTTTAAATGCAATTACTTTCAACCATTAAAAATTACTGAAGTTTCTTTACTATAGATACCCTCAGAAATGCTCATGGACCTGTACAATGGTAGAAATATCTAGATTTGTTAAGTGGCACTTACAATAACTAGCATTTGATAAGTTTCCCTGTCAGTAGATAGGATATAAGTAAATACAGAAAAGATTTACCTTATAACCCCTCCCCTCTAAGTTTCTAGTCTCTTATAATGAAATGAAAAGTTTTATCTATTAAAAATGTTGTGACCCTCATAAGGCTACAGAACACTGATATAAAATATGAATAGTACAATATCCATTATATAATATATATATTTATATTTTAATATATTACATTTATTTCTACATAAGGAGGCTATAAATACTGTATATGCCTTATATTCATGGTTCCCAGCATCTGACTTAATAGTAAGAACAAACAAACAAAACAACCCAACAGTATAAAAATACAAAAAAGAACTCAGTAGAAATAGCTTTACATTTTAAAAGTCTGCATTGTGTCTATCAGTAGAGCTCTGGGACTACAAGAGCACAGTAAGAAGTTGTCCAACATCTACAATCTCACCATTTGGAGAAGATTGGAGCTGCCATGAAACCAGTCACAAATTCCCAAGACTACATAAATCACAATCTCTGCTGGTGTAAACAAACTTCTGGTTTGTCAATGACAGATGTGACTTATACCTGGGGAAGAGAGATGAGAAGAGAAGGCAGAGTGCCTTTTGGATAACCCATCAAGACCACAGGGCTGTCTATGGTCCCAATGTAAATTAACCCTCCCTCTCTACCTCTGCCCCAGGGGCAGTTCAGAGGGGAATTTTCTGCAGCACTTCTGACTAGCTCACAGGTGATCAGGTGCCTGTCAAGGGCTGAGGGTGCTGGGGAGGGTGTGGGCAGAGACATCACCATGGTAGATGTGCCCCATGCACCCCGTGTTCCATCATCACACTGCTCCTCCTCATTAATCTCAACAAGTACATCTTCACCAAGGAAATGGAGATCACGAGGTTTAGTACAGCAACATCTTTCTCCACAAAGGATAGAGATCACCTCCCCCACCTATATTTAGCCCAGCCTATGTTTAGCCTTAGGCTATTGGTGAGTGTTAGAGCCTTGAGCTGGAGGTTCCCTTTTTTGTTTGCGGAGGTGCAGGCACGGGATAACTCTGAGAAACAAGAAGCCAGCGCTGTGCTGTTTCCTTCCTGGAGTCCAGCCGGGAAAAACAAGAGAGCAAGGATGTGTCTTTATTTCGTACAATTACAAACAGTTGAGCTGAATGCCATGCCACTGTCCGTGTTGGGCTCAGCCTGTCACCAAGGTCCTAAAAGCCATCACGCTGCTTCTGCCATAGAGTTGGCACTGCACCCACACACCACAACCACAGCTTCGTGTCCTCAGCCACAAGTGTCTCTGGAGGATAGCACCCCACAGCCTGGCACTGCCTTTGGGCTGCAAGATGCTTCTGTATCTTCTTCCTGAAAAAATAAATGTCTTTCCCTAGGCCCACAGCCGCAGTCTCTGTACACACCAAATGTGAATACCACCAGCCAAGGCAAGGAAGGCACATCCCAGGGGATCTGGAGCCACCGGTTTTGGCTTAGAGTGGTGGGGACGCCATAGGTGCAGGGCTGTCATATGCCAGGCCGTGCGCACGAGGCAACACGGGGGAGGCCTCCTGGGCACACAAAAGTTCAGTGTCCTCACTGGAACAGACCATGGTGTCCATGTCATCTGAGTGGTACCCCGACTGGTAGCCACTTGTCTGGTTGGATGCCTCGGACATGACAGACTCATTGCTCTTGCTGGGGGCTAGTGTGCTGCAAAAAGACCAGATAGGTCAAGTCAGAGAGAAACAGATTTGTCTTCCGGAGGACAAGTGGGTGACTCCTGTGGGCAACTGCTTCACATCACAGCAACAATAAAAGCAAAGCAGTCAATTCAACAAAGCTGGCTTTAAGCCCTTTTAAACGTGTGTTTGATTATAAGGAGAGATCTTTTTATATGTCCTAACTAACCCTAATGAATGGAAAATATTTAATTTTATGATAGTAGGGAGTTGGATTGCAACTGTAGATGAGACAAAACTTTGATATGTTTTGTACAATACAGCCACAGTGCAGTTGTAACTGCTATACACCTTTGTTTATACAAAATAATTCCTCTGAGAAGCTCTCAGAAAGCATAAGTCAGATGAATGCCACTGTATTTCCTGTGAACTGCACAATCGAATCCCTGTACAATGCTCTGAAAATACACCCAGGTACATCCTGAAAACTTGAGCGCTGGTTTCAGAAGAAAGAAAGAAAGAATAACAAAAATAAGAGCTCTTTGTCATCCCAGTTGTGTGTACTGGCTCAGTTCCTTCAAGGGGTGGTTGATGCTTTTGCAGCTGGTAAATACAAGTCCCTTCTATGTTGTGCTATCTTCCTTCTCTTGGTACCAAATGCAGATGACCAGACATAGAATAAACAACTTTTATTTGTGTGGTTTTAAAAAAAACAGTAAGAAAAATTTTGTATTTTAATAAAATCTACAAACCTATCAGTGCTCTGAATTTCTGCAAGAAAAAATTCTTATTCAATCCTATTTGCAACCTGAACCTTACCTGAAGGGTATTTTGACTTGTTTATCTTGCTCTTCCAGTGTCTTCAGCTCTTCAGATGCAAGAACCATCCCACTGTCTGTCTGGTTTTCCTGTAAAAATGGTGAAAATGCATTAAATGGAAAGGGTTTTAAAAAAATTTAAAAAATAAACACACTTCTCAATAAAAGGAAAAGACATGCAAAGAGCAGACAGTCTCACCTCCTGAACAACTTTTACAGTGGTTACCAATGGGATATCTTCAAAAGTTTTCACACTCACAGGTCGGCTTTTTCTTTTGCTACCTTGTCGGTACTGACTGAAAAGAAAACAAAAACAATCACTCTGTGTCCACTATCCACAACTTGGCTGAAAACAGCACAGTGATATCAGAATCCTTTTATCTCTCTACAGAGAAATTAATCCTTTTGTCAAAACATGTTTTGCAAACCTCAAAATATCCATTTATTGAAAAGGACAAACTGCCTAACAAGTGACAAGTTTCTGACCTTCTGCTCCTGACAACCTTGATCTCTGAACAAATTCTAAGAAACAGATTTGAGAAAACAGCTCCTTTCCTCAGTTACGCTGGAGGGCTTCACTTCCTGCAAGCTTTGCTCAGAAGTATAATAAACAGAGGAGCCTGGAACAAAGACATGTGTCTCTTTCTTTGGGTTGAACTTCTGGGACCCCTGCCTGGACTCAGGACAACAACAGCAGACTCAGCAGACTGACGCCCTTAAACCATGGGGATCGGCTAAGGCAGGGCTGCATCTCTCCTGAAGGCTCTTCTCCAAAAGAAGCCCTCTGGTCAGGATGACATCCATAAAAAATACGGACCAAAAAATAACAAATAGAAAAACTGCAGTTTCATGGAGGTACTAATAAAGCAAACACAACAGCCTTCTCTCTAAGTGAATCTGGAATAAAATGAATGCTGTCTCAGTTAAATAGCTCCAATTTATGTTCCTAACACCTTATGGAGAAAAACACTCTGGGCACTATGGATTGAGAATAGAAATCTGCATATACCTTGCAAAGGTGGAAGCAATACTCATCCCATTTCCCAACTTTGACTTTAGTTACGTCAAATCCTGCCAGTCTCCTGTCGATTTTAATTTGCTTCAAGTATTCTTCAATATTCTCGATTTTCCCTATGCTTGCCTCTCCTCCTCCAGCTTTGATTCGAAGTTTGCTACTCAAAGCTATTATTTTTGTGGAGAGTGAAAGAGACATTATTGAACAGATCAATCTTCTCTACTATGTGAACAGTAAGAGCCATGTCTACAAAATTCTTTTTCAAATAACAGAAGAACAAAGACTCAATACAAGTCTTATGTTCCCCATTTTGCTTCTCCTAGCACAGTTTCCACAAGTGCTTTCTCATTAATTCTGTCACACTGTAGAAAAAGAGATGATAAGTCTCTTCAAAAGTTTGATGGAGAGATTTTACATCTGTTCATAACAAGAAGTAGGGACCAGGAACAGCCATGTAAGAAGTGTCAGAAGTGGAAAATAAGTGTAACATTTTCAGTGTTAAATCACAATTCAGGTATTTTAAAAGTTTGTATTTTGGAGTGCAACACTATTTAAACATAGGGCTTAGGGTTCAGCTCTAGGATCCTCAGTTCAGCTGAGGTATGAAATGCACTGTGACTACTTAGTTTTTTCCAGGACCACACAGAAATGTGATCCTGCAGTACCCCAGGTTACTGGGAACCCTGTCTGTCTTTGATGAGTGTAACACAAACAGTGAGGAAGAGAGGCTCAGACAGCACCTTAAGGAAACCACATGAAACCTGCCAGCAGAGTCCTTCTCTCCGCTGGTGGTTGGATCCGTGTCCTGCCCTCTTTCTTCCTACACTGCAGCAAGCACCCCAGGACATTCAGAATCTAAGCTGCTCCATTTGCTCTTAAGCAGCATTTGATGAGAAAATGACATTCTCCCTTACATACTATGGAATGAAACCTCCACAAAGGCCCCATGCCCAAAGTTCTCACAAGATCCAGCATAAGCCCCTACTTAAGTGCTTTTATAATTACTATAAATTCATTACTGGGGGACTAACCCCTGCTATGACATCCAACAACTATCTCTACAGGTCTACTGTGGATGCTCCTGCAGCACAACAGACGTAAGCAGTGACAATAATCCCAGTGACAATACTGTTTGCCTCACGTTCCCCTTAGCTCTCAGTTCGTGAGCTATTTACCAACATTCCAATTCAGGAGGATTCAGGCCAGGCAGGATTCCAGCCAAGGTTAAAAAAGATCATCCAGTCCAACAAGTCTTAGTAGTAGATCTATTACTGTTCATATTTGAGGGTGCTGCAATACCAGAGCTTGAGCACACCTGATTTGGGTCAGTACAACTTTGTTCTATTTCTTAAAAACTAACAATGCTCTTCAATACTCTTGCTTTTTTTTTTTTTTTTTTTTTTTTTTTTGAATGAGAATGAAATCTAAAGATCTATCATTAGCATTTGGGGGAGGTAAGAAACAGGTTTGGCCTACTGAAACTCTACAGATTCATTTATATCCCTATGGAGGAGGTTAAATATGGACCAGAGCAGCTGAAGTCTCTTCCTTTCATTTTCCCTGCCCCCAGCATGAACAAAAACTGCCCAGAGGCCCAGTAGGATGTCGATCATATAAAATACCTAATTCCTGCTGTGTTGTCATAGTGGAATTTAGGATCACAGACTTCCTCTTCCTCCTTACAGGAAGCAGGTGAAGTTGGGAGAGAGAGGCCCGAATCCTCTTCCATATTCAGCGATACTGACAAAGGAAGGACAACGTAGTCTTTACCATCCTGTAGAATGCAGCGAAAAAAATACAAAAATGAAAAGTGCTACAGAGAAACACAGTTTCACACACATACATGGAGAATGCATCAGACCAGGAGAGATATGTTGGCTGTTTTATTGAATTGTGAGAACTATATTGCCTCTGTAGGAGCAGATACACTAAAAAAAAAAAAAAGAAAATGTAAAGATCTACTGCCAAGTTGTTTCTTACTAAAAAAATGAGAAGTTTATATGATGTACTACAAAATATGTGTAAATTGAATTTTTTCTTGATATCTTTGAAATAAAAAACATAATTTTTAGTAATTTTTGAATCCCAATAACATGAAGTGCATGAATCTGAAAAAAAAAACAACCTTAAATTGAAGATGAGATAGGACTACAGCATATAAGGACTAAATTATGCATAAGAAGTCAACAAAAAAGGAATGAAATACAGATTGCAAAAACAGTAACTTTTCTATATATGTATATATTTACTTCAGCATCTCAATTGATATGAATAAGTTAGGCTAACATTTTAAAAATTTTCTTCTATTTGCTTAAATTTCTGCTCTTAAATGTGAAAATGAGACTATGCATTCTTTGGTACTGTATATCCATTTATAGTCCCATAACAAGTCCTTTAATAGATTACAACTCTTTTCTAATTTGTTTTTCATTCATTTCTTTTGAATTATTACGTATTATTACATACACAACAGCAAAGTAGCAATACCAGTGGCAACATGAGAAACCCTTGCTGGCCAGGCAATGTGCATTTCGGTCATCTTGACAGATTTCAGTGATATTTTCCCTCTACCCAATCATTCTTCTCTGCCAGTTGTTCCAGCTGCTGGCTAGGAGAAGTGGAAGAATGGGTTCTCCCACAGCTCTAGTACTCATCCGTGGCATTTTATGGTAGCTAGTGAGACAGATGGGTTTGGTTGGTAATTTTAGTAATTTTAGTAAGTTTAGAAGATTTCACATACCTGACGGACGTTGGCTTGCAATAAATTCCCCAAGTGCTCCACTAGCTCAGAAAAAGTTGGTCTCTGCTTAGGATCTCCGTGCCAGCAATCCAACATAGTTTGGTACCTAGAAGGACAAGCCCAGTGAAATACCAGCATAAAGAAAACAGAACCTACTACTTTCTTAAACACCAGCCTTTACTGTGGGATAACTCTGGCAGCTGAAATTATGGTTTCTTACATTTCCGGTGTTGTATAGTCTGGTGCTCTCATTCTTGTTCCTTCCTTCAGTCTTCTGCAAAATTCCTCATCAATTTTCACTCCAGGGTATGGTGATGCACCTAAAATGACAGCAATGGTAATTTTAATGCATTAGATTCTTAATTTCTGGAATTAATTTTCTAATATATAATTCATTGTGGCCTGAGTTAATAAGGTACTTCAGTACATTTGGATGTGCAAACAAATTATATTTACAATGGCAGAAGCAAGTGAATGAGTAAATGAGGCACATAATCACATACTGAAATCGCAAGAAGATGCATTTAAGTCCACGTTAACATTTGCATTTTAAAGAAATTTGAGTATTTCACTTTGAAGGAGAAAATAAACAGGAAATCTTCAAGAAGTAAAAAATACTGAAGGGAATCCAAGAACATTTTGACTATTTTCTTCAACAGACTGTTGTGTAGATTTTAAGATGGTCAGTGAAATTAAAGTGACTCACCTAATGAAAATATTTCCCACAGCAGAACTCCAAATGACCATACATCGCTCTGAATGGTATATACTCTGTCAAAAATGGTTTCTGGTGCCATCCATTTTAGTGGTAGCCTAGCCTGAAAACATTTAATTTAAAAACATGTATACATCACTGCTCATTAAAAACTGATTTTCTAAACACCTGTTTAAGGGTTTGAGTTCTGACTTCACATTAACTCTCTCTCAAATAGAGAGTCTGAAACTTACATCTCCTTTTCTGACGTAATCTGGGTCTTTGTAGATGTCTCGAGCCAAGCCAAAATCACAGATTTTGACCACGTTATTGTCTGACAAGAGGATATTACGAGCAGCCAGGTCCCTGTGGATGCACTGCAAAGAGAAGTAAACAACTTCAAGCGCTGCCTGTTGTCACTGCTCTGACCGTGGGGCTGATCTCTTTCACATATGTGCTCTCCTACCCTCAAAGGGCAGATAATTCTTAAAACCTCTCAAGAAAAAGAAACCTCAGCATTAACAGTTACTGATTTAAAGTGCTTTTTTGATGGTCACAACTGATTTGGCTCAGGAATACTTGTATTTCCAAGTCCAAACATACATCTGTTTATCCACTACGCAAAGAGGTCCTTTGAAGTTATCTAATTATTTATCCCAAGAAGCTGACACAAAGCAGGTTCAGATCTGATTATCTTTAGATTTTCTGAAGTTCACTAAAATCTCTATATTCCATTCTCTCTCTGAAAAATACACTATTCTAAAATGCCAATTAGATTCCAACACAAACTAACATGCTTGGAGAAAGAAAAGTCTGTGTTTTTACCTATGCAGAATGAGAACTTAACCAAGAACCCAAGGACTTTAAAATTCAAGCCTCGATAGCTAAAAACAAAAAAAGCTATGTTCTGCAAGTGACTGCAGATTTGCTTTTAGAATGGACTAGAAATACAGATTAAGGAAAGGCATAATTTTACATATACGTACCAACCAGGATGTATAAAAGTATATAAAAAAACTTTTTGTAGAAAAGGCTCTGATGTCTGCATTGCACACCTAGAGCAGTGTTACATTCCCTTCTTCTATTTCCTTTCCTCATTTCTAAGTAACTTTGTTTCTATAACACTGAAATCAATTCCTCACTCTTACTGGCATTTGTATCCTTTGAAACATGCACTATATTTATTTAGGATCAAATCAAAGAGATGGACTTATATAAAGCTAAAGTGCAATTGAGGTGCTGTTAGTCCCCAGGGCATTGTTTGCTAAGAGACTCATCAAAGAGACATCCACAAATTTTCATAGATGAGCATCCTCTCTCCTGGCACTGTCCTTCCAATCCTAATGTACAAATCACAGGCAACTTCCTCAGAGCAAGATCTTTTACTCTAGCTTAGAGCCGTTTTCCAGGGATTTGTCTTGAATTCCTTCAGTCATCCTCATATGCCAGTTTCCTTCCACCAACTACTTAATCATTCTTCTATGACTCAGTGACCCACAAACCTTACACAGGTCACTAACATTTGTGTCAATAAACACATGGGCTGTTTCACTTCGTAATATTTATGATTTGGATATCTCTTAGGGCAAAAAGAAAATGTTGTGGATGACTGCCAGTCCAAAGATGAACACACTGTTTCCTTCTACAGACCTACAGCACTATTTCCTACAGTCAAATAAATAACATGCCATTCTTCCTGAGAAGTTCCTTACTTTGCGTGAAGCCAAGAACTCCATTCCTCTCGCCACCTGGAAGCTATAACAGATGAGGTCCTCCATGGTCAAAGGGTTCTTGCAAAGGTCTTCAGAACCAGCTGCAAAGAATCAGACAACAGTCAAGCATGCCCTTTGTCACTAATTTACCCATGACTGCTTTGTAGGTAAATGTTCATCTTAATTTCATGTCACTGTAAACTGAAAGAGCAAATCAAGCCCTTCTTTTTTGGCTGTATAATCAACACTAGCAACCAAACCAGACCTGTGCAAATTTAACTTTTAGATGATGAGTTTTACCCCAGACTTCCTTGCTTACTTGCAGAGTTCTCACCAGTAGAAAGATTTGTGAAAAAATCACAAAAGAAACACTACCAAAAATTCTAGCTCACTAACTCCTAGGACAGGAAAGGCCTGCTATGGTTTCAGCAGATGACTTTGGAAACCGATGAGAAGCGCCACCTAGTCCTTATGGGGGAGTAATATATACAGGGGGAAAGACTCAAGTTTGGCAAAAAGCACTGCTAATTTCAGGTAGAAGAAACCTAACCTCATTTCTAGTGACCCTGAGAAATAACATAATTAAGTATCTAACGAAGATACTTCAGCACTTAGCTCCTGCTGATAGAAATATTTCAAGTTCCTTGTAGAGTTCTAAATTTTTAAAAGAAACCTTAAACCTTTTAGAAGAAACGCCACAAACTACAACTTGCTGGCTAAAACCCTCATCTCAAGGCCTTCTTTAGGCCTAGACACTTCTACAACACTTCAACTCATAAAGTCACTCCAGAGATGTCTGAAAAGGTCCAAAATGGTGCAGAAATGCATAATGAAGTGCAGACTTTGCATTACATGATTTTCAGTATCAGTTGAGACACAGTTGAGCTATGGCTTCCCTCCTGAGCGGTCTGATCCCACTACTTGCTGAAGTCAGTGCTCTCTGAAACATTTGGGCAGCACTGAGTGTTCTGTACTATTGCTGCCAAAGGAGAACATGGTAAATGTGAAGCTGTTGCAGAGAGTATGTATAACCAAGGGAGGCTTTGAATGAGCGGAAAATTTAGGTTTCCTGTTCCTGGTGGACCACCTGCGCATAGGGAAGGCAAACCAACTTCTCTGTGAATAAGCACCAAAGCAGATGGTTTTTCATGGTATTTAACTTCAGGGTAAACATTGAGGAAATTCATTTAGTTTTCAGACGCATCCTCTCTATGCTGCCTTTGGAGGTTGTGTCCCTTGATCTTTTCTGAAGACACTGGGATACTAAACAGGCAGATGTTCAGAACGCAGTGCAGTAAAAATGCTTCTTTTCTATCCTGGAATGGGAATGGGCTGAGGGGTCTGAGATGTTGAACTACAGTGATCCACAGCTCAACAACTTTGGTCATCCAAGAAATATTTTGCACACAGCTTTGAGGGATTTCTGGAAAACACCCCGTCCCTGATACCCCTTATCAGCCTCTACCAATGAGAGCTGTTCCAAAACTAGAAGAAGACATATCCTACCGTCCTCCTCTTCCACATCGCTCAGGGACCGCTCTTCCACAAACCCGGAGCTTGCGGAGCTCTGGCTGCTCGTGATGCTGTCCAACCGTTGCTTCAGGTCCGTGGAGATGTCTCCAATGTAGTTCTCCTTACCTTGCCGAAACCTGGCACTTTTAGTCTAGAAAGGACAGAGAAAGAGTGAGAAATCAGAAACAGAAAGTATATCAGAAACTTCACCAGGACAGGCAACAAAGTTCTCTATAGTGCACGTCATGAGTATCCCCTCACAGCACCACAGTGGCCTGCTCCCATGGCCTCCCAGCTGCCCCTCACTGCCACCTCTACACTGTTTAGAGAAAACCTGCTCTTACAGGTCTCAGGAATCTGGTTTTCACAGCCTCCTACCAAGTCCCTGGTCCCCACAAATCACAAAGCAAATGTGCTGCTGAATCTCCGCACAAACTGTAGAGCATCTCTATTGCATTAATTTCTGTTGCTGCAAAGGCCCTTTGACTAAGCTTCTACAGCCATGCCAAAACCCTAGCTGCCCTCAAAATCTGATTTATTACCTTCTTCCACAGACCCTTCAAATTACCCTGGATAAGATCCACACCTGCTGTCTTCCTCCACTACAGTTTCGTTTTCTCAGTCTGGTTCGGTCTGGTTACTTTGCTCCCATGGCAGTGCTGCATTTTCTTGTTGCTGATTCCTATCCCCATCACTTTGGTGAGCAAGGGTCATCACTCTTGTGAAACCTTGCCTCTTTCCTCAAGTTCCCTTAGATATTTATCTTTTTTACCTCGCAAAAGGATACAGCAAGCTGCCTTTGCCAATATGAAATAGTAAACAATGACTCCAAGGATGAAGAAAAATAACCCTCTGGAGAACTGACAAACAGATTAAAGGAGCTCTGATCTAAACACAGCACTGCAAGAAGGCTGAAGAACAGGTCTATCAGCGCTGCAGAGCACTGAGCGGCCTTTCTCTTGGCTGTGGTTAAAAAAGTTTAGAGTCCCAGACATGCTCTTCAGTACTGGACATCTACAGCCATGCTGTTCAGCTGGCATCTGACCCTCAGAGTGGATGGATCCTGCGTCAGACTTCCTTACAAAGGTTTCCAGAAATGACCTTGAAAATGCCAACCTCCATCCTCCCTCTCCTTTAAAGCAGGATGCAAATATGAAGTGTTGCGATGAGAGTTCTCCTTTCCAAATGATTTGGGAGGTGAAAACCTCAGCAAAAACTCAAGGGATATATCATTTATACAACATGATTAACAGCACAAAATACGGGTAATCTGGCTCAGCAATGAGGCAAGGGGAAAGTGGAAAGGATTACGCGATAAAAGATATCTATGGATGTGATGGATATATATACTAAGCAGGGAGTGCAGTTATTTAAGGTGGTCTGGAGCCTAACTAAGAAAGGAAAAAATTCAGGCTGATAATCAGAAAAAAACTTCCTGACAGATACAGCCAAGTGTAGAACAATCTGCCAAGGGAAATACTGGAAGCCCAGTTCCTTTGCACATTTCAAGCTAACAATAACAAAATAGCAACATTTCAGGGGCCAGGGGAAAGACCAGATGACCTCTGATGTCTTTGTCATCTCTCATTCCCATGAGAAGCACTGAATAGCCAGCATCCACAAGAACTGCCATGACATTCTCCCCAAGAAACAGAAAAATTGTGTATGGAGAAAAAACACCAAATCGACCATTATACTGCACCTTGTACGGGACAAATTCACCCCTCTTGCTCCGTAGATATGCTGAGAGGTTTCCAAACTTGCAGTATTCCACAATCACCATGAGTGGACCTGCATAACATACAAAGCAATTACTTGGAATTATATATTATATATTATAGAATCATATAATCACAGAATCATAGCAGGGTTTAGGTAGGAAGAGGCATTTATGATCATCTAGTTTTTGTCTAGGTAGTTTAAGTTCTAACAACTTAAATCAGAAACTCAATTTCAAATATAGATGCTTTAATCTACAATCAAAATGTGGTAATTTATGCTCATATAAGCATTTATTTCAATGACAGATTTTCACCCTAAGTTCCAAATATTGCACATATCAATTTTGTTATTTGATAAACAAAGAAAGAAATATTCATGTATTATGTTTCCTTCAACTACTGCACTTTTTCACAGAACTTTGCAAATTAAATTCTAATCACACAGTAAGTCAACAGTTCAGCTTTCCTGAAAAATTATTACCGACCTACTCCACACTGAATTTCTTCCAAATTAGCATTCACTGCTGAATTTGCTAAATGAAACATCTGTCCTAGATTATAAAGTCAAATAGGTTCATCCACCCAGAGCTGGACTTCAAAATGCAATCTCCGCTCCCACTCACACACAGATGCACCCACTCCCTGTCCAAAGCCAAGCAGGGAAGCCATTACTTGCAGTTGCACTGTAGCCAGTGGAAACAAAAAGACCAACTTGTGAAATCTCCTATTAGACTTAGATCCAGAGCCCATTATATGCAAAGCATCCACTGTGAAAGTGGATATGAGGTACTGAAAAGTGAAGTGAGAGAACAGGGGTGTTGAAGGCTTTGCAAAAATGAACAAGGGATGGAGCTGTACATACTACAGAAGACTTTGAGCTCTTATTCCATCTCTGGATCTGCTACATTTACCAGGAATTTTTTTTTTAAAAAAAAGGTAATTTCTTCAAACCTTAATTTTGCAACTCAACATTCTCGGCAGTAGAAATGGCAGAAATAGGGGTTTTGTTAGTACTTTCCCACTCCCTGAGAAGTTACTCACCTCCTGGCTTTGTGCAGGCTCCAAGTAAATTGACGACATTGAGATGATGACCAATGTGAATGAGGATCTTCAGCTCAGACATAAGTGCTCTGTGCTCACTGTGGGTTGCACCCTCTGCAGAGGTAAAACAATGCAAATCAGGAGCATAACAGAAAGGTTCTCCTCTCCTCTATCTCCTCTACCATTATTTTTCTAGCCCATTTAGTGAGAAGTCTTGTTGGCTGGCATCCTGGATCAGCTTTGCTGTAGGACATTGATGGAAACTAACCATATGCATTACAAGGTTGGTTTTGCTTTGCTTTTGAACAAAATTTGCCAAGGACAGCATATTAGACCAGAGACACAAACATATATTGTCAAATACCTTTTTTTCCCCACATAGCTTTTGAACAACCTGTACTCTGCCATTTGACCCTAGCAGCCAGCCCATACAGCTGACTAGAGCTAGAAACTGTGCAACTGCTCACACTGTACTGTCAGAAGCCTGTCAGCTTTCCCATCCACCTCTATCACAGCAGAGGGTGGGATACAGCCCCTGAATTCCCTGCATCCTATTTTGTTGTCCCAGCTTCCCAAAACTTCTCCCCAATTTTGGAACATGTCTGAATTCTGCAGAAAGCCACCCAGTCAAATATAGACGTTTGAAAATTGCTTGCTGGTGCAAGTTTATCATATTAATGTGGGTAAGTCTAAAAAGCAATGGCTAGAAAACCACAGTTGCATTACTCCAATTATTGATAAAGGTATTTTACACCAACTGATAAGATAAATTTTAATACATTATTGATATGAATGCTTTGATTGTTTTTGGTTCATTTTCATCCCTGCTGTTACAGGATTGGCAATACCCATATATTCAGCATTCAAGGTGAAGTCTTAGTTATCTTTTTTACCTTTAAGCATTTTGACTGCCACAGTTCTGCAGGTAGCAGTTTTGTCAATCCCAAAGGCATCAGCTTCTATGACTTGGCCAAAAGCTCCACGCCCAAGAGGTTTACCTTGAAGTGAGAAGAACAGACTGATTCATTTCCCTGGTACAGTGGTCAAAAGACACAGAATAAATGGCAAACAGAACTTCTATATGAGAAATTAACAGAGGACTGACAGCAGGGAGAGGCTGTATTATATCCTATGGGACCCTGGAACGCTCCCTGCTCCTGCTGGCTGTGCATCAGGGCAGTCCCACCACCCACCCTGAAGCCAATCCTGGAGCAGGGCTGGCTGCAGGGTCACATAATGGCCAGTGCAGGGAAAACACACCTAGTTTCAGTCGGTCTCTGGGAAACTCCCACTTGCTGGCATCATATGGAAGCCGCTCGCAGTGCTCATCTATGGGGACTTCATCAGGATCCATGATGATTGACAAGTACCCAGTCTTCATGTCACCTCCATTGGCCTGGAAAATGGCATTAGTTGTTAAATGCATAGGTTTTTTGGTGGAGATGTGCAAAGTACCAGTTTGTCACTCTGAAGCGTTCTGCTGTTTCCCAGAAATGCCTGGCTACCATTCCCCTACACAATGTCACTGGGAGTTTGATCATCATTAATTACTGCACTTTTTTTTTTAATAAACAAAAACAGCTGAAGAACTTTTTTTCTCATGAAGGCCTGTTCAATTAAAAACAAATTTCTGTGCCCTCAGTTCCAGGCAAGAATGTTACAGCATGGAGAGAAAAAAATGTGTCTGTTGATTTAAGAACAATGGAAAGAAACAACACAAAAGGATTCAAGTCAGCTTTCATTTGTCATGCAAGACCAGTGCTGATAGGACAGTACAAGAATTTTTTCATTACCCGCTTAACGGTCCGAAGGATGATTACAAGAAGCAACCAGAAGAACATGGCAATGACTGCAGTGCCAACAAGGATAATGAGCTCCAGATTTGTTTTCTCTTCAGCGCCTGGGAAGAAATAAATGAATATCTGAGTGATAGCTGGAAGTGTATTGGTTTTGTTCATTCATTAAATCACAGAATGGAGGTTCTTGTTCTAAAGGTTCATTTTAAAAGCACAACATGGAGCAAGGGAACGAAAGCAAAATGAAACAAAAAGCTTGGGTTTAATGTTAGAATATTATGCTTATTTCAGAGTGGTTTTAAACGCCACACAATTTCTTAGCACCAGCTTTGTTCCATGGGCAGAATCTGGATATTTAGCAACCAATATAAAGCGAAACTTCATATTTTAAAAATAAATGGTTGTTTCAGAATACCCCGAATGAAAAATTATGTGTTAAGAAAAAGTAAATAAAGTACTGAGAATGACCTAGGGAGCACTCTCCCTCTTGTCTCTAGACATGCTTCAGCTGGGTCATAAAAAATGAGGTTTTATAGCAACACATGAAAATGAGGACTTATAACAATACTTGAATATCTGATTATGTACAGCAGTAGCTCTCTTTTCTTCAGCACTCATTCCACACATCATGGTCTTGTGTGTCACACCTTGCACCACGCTCATTTTCCTACACAGTAGCACACTTCACCTCATAATCCCAACTGCACTGTACATTACTTGAAGAGAAACAGTATGCAATACACAGATTTCCAACTTTTACAGACCTTTAAATCATGCCCCAACTACATTTACCAACTCAGCTGAAATTAACATCTGCAGATAACATCCCACATAAATGTTATTGCTCTTAATTCATCTTAATATCCTAACGAGAGCTATGAAAATACAGGATAGTGCTTTAATTACCTTAACATAATAGGAAGACAATCATCCTAACTTATAAGACAGAGATTAGTGAATTATTCAGTAACTACTTTTCATAAATATACCAGTATCAAAAACAATGAGTTTTTTACTTGAAGTTTTCTACTTGCAGAATCCTAACCCTTGGTGCAAAGTCCATCATAGTTCCAGTTACTCAAACTGGAGACTAACCTCTTGTTAGGTTTTATTATTTCCTATTGCAAGCTGCATTTTGGTGGGCTACAATAGGACTGATGCAAATGAGAAATGGGCCTCACAAACACTTTCAGATCTTGGTGGACGAAGCCTGGAGTTTTCTAACCCAAAAACACTACCTGTTCCTATCAGTGAAATGGGACAGCAGACACAATAGAGTGCACAAAGACTTCACCCTTTTTCCTATTTCAGTGATCATAACAAGTTCATGCACAAACTGAAAATAAACAGATACTGACCTTGCACTGAAAAAAAAGCCTCTGCTTTTTTGCATCCAAGAACATTGCAGGCAAGGCAGGTGTACAGACCACCATCTTCTTTCCTCACTCTACGTATTGTTAGTGTTTTGTTCCCATCTTTCAAAACAATACCTAGAAAAAAAAAAAGATCATACTTAATTTGGTTGTTTTTATGTTGGTTTGTGATAACAACGCAAAATGAAGCTTTCTGAAATGAAAATTAACAGTTAACCCTAGGAATCAAAGCTCCTGAGTGACAGAAAATCCGTAACAAAAGAAAAGTTCCTCACCTGAATCTTCAAAAAGCATTTCACTATTTTTAAACCATGTGATGTTTGGAGGAGGAATGCCATTTACTGTGCATGACACTTCTATGGTTTCACCAATGTTTGTTGTTTGATTTTCCAAATTTCCCACAAGTGTGGGTGCCATGGGCTCTGTTGGTATGGAAACAAGATTAGGTCAATGAAAGTTTAAAAAAGCATCTATTTTTACAGAAACAGCTGTTGATGATGCTCTACACATTTGACTTAGAAATGAAGTCTCAATTTTTTCAATAAAATCAATAGCTGCAGAGTTCAAATTAAAATCATAGTTAATCTTCCACATGATGCAAAACGATCATAGTATCTAAGAAAATTTTAGCAGCTTTAGATCATTTAATTTGTAACTACTTGGGCTGCAATGCAAAGAGGGATAGGTGAGAAATTGCTTCCCTCCCACTTCTGTGTCTGGCTCATTATGAGAATGCTGACATTGTCTGTCCATCAGGCATTCATTTAAGACAGCCAATAAACATATGTAGGTATTTTCCTGAATCAACGCCACAGTTGCTTAATGAGACCAGACATCTAGGCCCTGAAACAAAGTCATCATTATTTGTGTGAAAAGCTAATTGATTACTAGCTTTTACTGCTTGCACCTGAATTCCAGTGCTACTTCATGACAGTTTTAAATTATAGACGGTACTTCTGACCCAAGATTCAGTGACAAAATGCAGTAGCACTAATGCCATAAATACACACAGGCACTTATAACTGTAGAGAAACAAGTGTTGGGAAAAGTAAAACTGAGAAGTTATTAATCTAAATACATGTCATCATTTGTGCAAAAGCAAAATTTATCACCTTGCAAGAGCTCAGTGCTACAGTCAGTGTTTTCCTCACTTGTACAGATGAAGTGGTCAGTCCTTTCTATCTGGATAAGACCCAGACCTGCATTCAGCAGATATCAGCATCTCCAACTAACATGCCCTTTGTTTACAACAGATAGTCTAAATCTACTTAATAAATTGAACGCACATACACAAGGCAGGCAGACACCAAAACCTTGTGCTCTTGGAGTTGTTTTCTTCTGCAGCCCCTCATCATAGCTCACAGCAAGAGACCCATACCTTGAACAGTGAGGTGCTTCACCAGGCAGTGCTGTGTTTTAGCCTTTTTGTCCTGAGCAATGCAAACATAGTCGCCTCCATCCTGGAGGGAGATGTTACGGAGGATGAGTTCTAAGGTGACATTTTCACCATTGGTATTTGAAATAGTTGCATTCAGCTTCTGAAGAGCATCAAGGTTCTTGCAAACGGGCATGGGCAGCCCTCCAAAGGGTGTCTGTGAGGCGTGAGCACTGAGTTTGTACCACGATAGCTTCTCAAATGTGAATTTATCAGCTGTGCACTGTAAGGACGTGTTATCCTTCTCTGTCAGTTGATTCCGAGGCTGGAGATTAATTTCAAGACCTCCTGCACATTAAGAATAATAAAAAGGAAATAAATTCCTATCGGGTTGTATATTTTGTTGTCAAATGAACTTGAAAAGCCTTTTTACAAACATAGCATTATCCTCATCTTGTCTATTATTAAATAAATGAACAATCACTGAAAAATCAATTAATCACTTAGGTAAGGAGCACAATCTCATTAAAAGCAATGTATTTATATGGATGAAAGACAGGCTTGTCTAATTAGAATCATAGAATCATAGAATCACCAAGGTTGGAAAAGACCTAAAAGATCACCCAGTCCAACCGTTCACCTATTCCCAATAGCTCCTACTAAACCATGTCCCTCAACACAACATCCAGTTTTTCCTTGAACACCCCCAGGGTCGGTGACTCCACCACCTCCCTGGGCAGTCCATTCCAGTGCCTGACCACCCTTTCTGAAAAGTAATACTTCCTAATGTCCAGCCTGAATCTCCCCTGCCGTAGCTTGAAGCCATTCCCCCTGGTCCTATCACTAATGACACGAGAGAAGAGGCCGACCCCCAGCTCACTACAACCTCCCTTCAGGAAGTTATAGAGAGCAATGAGGTCTCCCCTGAACCTCCTCTTCTCCAGGCTGAACATTCACAGCTCCTTCAGCCTCTCCTCATATGGCCTGTATTCCAGACCCCTCACCAGCTTTGTTGCCCTCCTTTGAACACGTTCCAGGGTCTCAATATCTTTCTTACAGTTCCTCTTCCTACAGAAACTTCCGGCAAGCAATGATGATTCTTAGCATTATCTTATAGCTTCTTTTTTGATATGGATTTAAATATTATTTCACATGAACATGGGAACAAATTTTCAAAAAGACAGAAGCTCTTTGCCATCAGTTTTGAAAATTTTAGCCGTAGCTTTTGTAATATGATATCATATTACTCCTTTTGTGAAACTACACAAATTTCTCTCTAACTCTTCCAAAAGACTGCAAAAAGCCAGCAGCAATCACTCTCTGGATATTAGTGCCCACTTTGTATTATTTTCATGGGACCCAGTCCACTGACGCCAGCAGAACTAATGTCTTGGTTGAAGTTAGTTGGTGACTTTAAAAACCACTTTAGGAAAACCTTCAGTAAGATTAAAGGATTTACGAAAGACAGGAATCAGATCATAGTGCAGAAGCACATCTAAGTAGTGAGAAATACAAAATAACATTAATTTAACATGACTCCTCAGAAAGGTATACTTACTGGTCACGTGAAAGGAGATAACTCTTTCGCTTGATCCAGCTCTGTTAGTAGCCATACATCTGTACAAAGCAGATACATTTGCTGCTTGAATCACAAGGGTGCTCACAGTCTACAAGAGAACAAACAAGAAATTTCATACCACATCAGTGTTAAGGTTCCTGCATGAGTCTGACCACCACAATAGCTCAGCAAATTGCTATGCAAACTGAAACACCCTCCATAGCATAGTGGCTATTCGGTCCCTTATTGATTTCACATGCATAAGTGCATGACAATCAGATAAAAGAAAACAACGAAAAGCAGGCTACGGTGTTCATGCCCATAAATACCGGACCCGCTGCTTTTCTGCTCTTCAGTTTTCCTAGCTTTTCTTTGTTAACTGACAAAATTAACTCACCTAATTCATACCCCTAAAAGAGAAGTAATGAAATGTAAGCAAGCTTCACAATGAAGATTCACTTTGGGGAGATTATCTAAAGACATAAGTGTCCATCTCTACCTATTAGCTTCAATAGGAGTTTATATGACAAGAGACCAGATCCTCCAGTTTAACACTAGGTTAAGACTCTCATCTCTAGTGATATACTTCTGATATGTGGACTGCTGAGCAGGGCTAGTCATTCCCAACCAACAGAAAAAAAATTCTGCTCACCTTTGTTTTCCCAGCAATAGTAACAACTCGCTGTTTGATTTCAACCTGATTCCCACCCTTTCTCTCTGAGATCACTTTCCATTTTCTGCATGCATATGGACTGGCTCCCAGGCGAACTTTTCTAAAACAAGAAGAAAAGAGATGTATTAGCTCACAGGAAACATTAGCCCCTTCCTAGTGTGTTTTTCTGTTTTCTCTGTAACATGAAGATGCCAATCAACAAACCACATGGATCATTGGCTACAGCCTACATTTCGGAGGGAAAAAGTATGTTTCTTGAAATATTTCTATTAAATTGAACCCCATAACCTTCTGAAACCTTTGTGCTTTGTAAAATAACAAGCCCCCAAGCTGAAAGGTGAATTCCCTAATTAATCTGCCTGTGTCAGCTCCATCAGGATGCTTGGAGGGAAGTGGCTATTCTGGGAACAAACCTCCATTCATAAATGCAAGATTCGAGTTAATTTAGTTCAAAGGAAGACAGAGAGACATAGAAATCACTGAACTCCCTACAAGAATTTCTTGAGGACAGTGGCCATTGTGTAGGAAGCAACCAGGCACCAAAGGAAGAAACTTGTGGAAATCACTTTAAAAACAACAACAGGAAAGAAGAATGCTTTTTTTTTCCTTGACTTTTTTTTTTTTTTTTAAAAGGAAATCTGGGCTTGTGGCAGGCCCAGATAAGGGAAGCTGCATGAATCTCAGTCAGGCACTCTCTCTATCTTTCCCCAACATCAATCAGTGCACTTCCTTTGAGATACACTTTCACACAGATAAAGTGCACTGTCACACTCAGCACTTGAGCATAAGGAGAAAAAAAAAACAACCACAAAGGTCTGCAATTAGCATAAACAGCAAGTTTCCTGTGTTTGGGACTGAGCCCAATGGGAGAGCTGACAGGGGTGGGGGGCACAAAAATAGCTGTATTTGAAACCCATCATGGGTCAAGATGCCCTTGAGGAAGGCTTGAAGGTAACAATCCAGCATTGACAGCTCCTCACCATAGGTGGCCCTTGTCTCTCAACTCCCTGCCCATGAGTCAGCAGAGCCTGAGTGCCTACTGAGTACAACAATCTTGTTTGTTGGCAACTGAAGTCATTTTGAGGCCTACAGGTGCCATCAGCAGAAACTCTCTCATGACTTAAGAGGGAGCAAAACCAAATCCTAGAGTGGAACCCTTCAGTGTCCACCACTCTCTGTCCAGCACGCATAGCATAGCGAGGCCCCAAACCACCAGCCCAGCTCAGCTGAGCTCACCTCAAAGCCCAGACACAAAGCAAAACCACGATGAGCATCTGGCCCCACCACTGCTACTCACTGGGGGCTGAAGGTGCACTCTTCCTCCAGCTGCCAGTACCACAGGACAGCGGCAGGCGGTGGGACGGCATAGATGGTACAGGTGAGTGCCTGTGTTGAGCCATACTTGTAGGAGTCAACAGGGGCCATCAGCGCATTCTCACCAATCTGGGGGGGTACTGGAGGAGAGAGCAAGAAATTACACCTCCCTCAAGGCTTCCCAATGGCACTCTGTACACACACTCCATGTCACTTTGTCCCTATAGAAGCTGGGGACATCTGAGTGCAGAGCAGAGCTTCTCCAAGGAACAATATGCACTGGAAAGTGTTGAACCTGCCCAATGCCTTGAGGATCAGGATCTCAAGATGCAATGCTCATTATCTCCATTGAGATCTCCCTTCACTACGCTCATGTTTAGAAGGTAGCCCTTGAGGTCCTGCCCCTATCCCCAGCTATTAAAGGTTTGTTACACTCCAGAATTTAACCTCACTGCCCTTTCCAAGACCTGCTGTTTTCAAAGCACAGGAGAAAGGCTGTTTCCTGGGAAGCAGAGGGGAGGAAGAGGAGGAGGGCGGCTGTGCAGGGCAGGGCAGAAGATGAGGGACAGCTGGCATAGAGGAGGAAGGATGGGCGAAGCAGACCAGGGTCAGGATGGAGCGGAGTGGGGGAGGCACCGGGGAGCAAGGAGGACAGGAAAAGGACAGGACACACAGGCAAAGAAATAATACGCAGAAAACAAAAACACACCCACCATGTAGCACCACAACAACAACAGGAGCCTCTACCAGAACATCCTAGGGCAGGGCCCAAGAGAGACAGCCCAGCCTTGCATCACCCCAGCTAAGCATAAAGTACTCTGATCTAAGCCCCCACCCCTGCTTAAGGCTTCATAGCTCAGATGTGAAATTAATCCGAAGAACAGTAACACATGATGTCTACACATGGCAGGGTGGAATCCCTGCACATCACTTACCATTCACAAGCAGGGTGAATGTATGCTTCCTCTGCATCTTGTTGGTAGGGTTCGTAAGGACAACAGTGTAATTCCCAGCATCCTTCTCAGTTGCTTCAGTGATTACTAATGTGTAGCCAAGCTTAATTGTATGATTTGCATTCATGACTTTTCCATTTTTGTACCTACAGAAAAAAACACAGTGCTCTGAATACTTTAGAGATTTGCCTCAACCAACCATAGCTCAGCTTTTCAAACTCATTTTGTCCAGATTCTTACCATTTTGCCTCAGGAGAAGGATATCCTTTAAACTTCACAGGAATACTGACTGTATCACCTAACTTCATCTCAACCACATTCTCCATTTTCTCTAGATGAATAAAAGGACTTTCTGAAAAAAAAAAAAAAAAAAAAAGATAAAAAATACAGAGGTTTTTCTGCAGAGGCAAAAGTTGTCAGTGGTCTCTGCTTGGGTTAACATCTAACTCTAGATGACCAGAGGCTGGTGACAGGAAGGCACTGTAAAAGCACAGTAATCTCTAAATTCTGAAGAAGCACAAAAACCAAGTCCTTTCCCTTGCACAGAGGAATTGACCAGTTTCCTCCCAGGGAGCTTGGAGAAGCAGAGACCAAAGGGACCTCAGCATGCCAACGTTCAGACCCCGTGGTCTATTGAGCCACTGTGATGTTGCAAAAGGAGCAATTCTGGGCAGTGCTCAGCTGCATAGCATCCCCTTTTTAGCCTTCTCAGTATTTCTATATATATAGTGTAAAACTGGCTTGACGGACTCATTCTAGGAAAAAAAGAGTGTTTAAAACTACAATGTCATCATTACACACTTGAGAAGAAGCTGAATTTATCTACTTGAAACTCTGCAGTTGCAGAATACTATGAAATGCTTTACTACTTTAAATTTGCATTCAGACTAAAACAACAACAAGCTTCTTGGCTAAGACTTTATCAATTTGGTATCTACTGTGCTCAGAATAACAAATGATCCAGTTTTGGCTCCTCAAGAGAAATAGAAAAAAATCTAAGAGAAAGTTAAGAGTATCTTGAAGCACTATGCTACAGAGTAATTTTGAATGTTTATATATTTGTATGGCCTCTGAAAACAGAATACAGGAAAACCAACCTCCTTTGAGATACAAAGTCCTTTGTTTGACTGAGTGATAAAAAAGGGCCATTCTCATGCTGGCAATTTCTGTTTTTTCTAGAAGTAAGCCAGTGGAGTCACTATGGCTGTGCTCAAGAGGGGCTTGAAAAAGAAGGCTGTAAGAATGTGGCCTCATACTTATCTATACAGGTAGTCAAAGTTGTTTCATTTGCATTGTATCTGTATGACCAGACCAGTTTGATTCAGTTCCTCGTAACTTGGAAGCCAAAAGTTTTCTTTGCCTAGCTTCATTTAAGCTGACCTAGAATCTTGTCCTACAGAGCCACCAGAACCTCGCTTACATTCACCTGGCATGAGAACAGGTAGCTCTTACACAACATCATCTGTGCAAAGCCAGCTTTGTAGGACCTTGAGATCCTACACAGAAGAGCACGAGGGGTTTACCTTAGTTAAGTATCCATTTTCCTATGGGATTTTACAGCTTTCAGTAACAATTAATTATTCTTTAAAAACATATAAGCTTGTGGTACAAAACTACTCAAGAACATGGTAATGGGTGCAAGAGAGCAGCTGCAGCTGCACTTTGGTTCTTTTCCATCATTCAGTTCATTACCATGATGCCTCCTGTGTCCCATTTATCCACCCCAAAGCCAGAACAACCAACAGAACTGAAGTGGAAGATGCTGTACCATGGATTATGAAGTAGCTGCTGTTCTTCATGTTCATGCGACCACTGGATGCTGCACATGTGTATCGACCTTTGTCACTTAAGTTCACACTGTCAATGGTAAGAGTGCTTACAAACGTCTTTATTTCTCCTGCAGTGGTTTTTAAATCTCTTATGGTTGCACGCTTTTCCTGCAATAGAAGACACAAGTGTTTGGGAATTTCAATTTATTCTTCCTCACACCCATAAATACAAGCATTTTCTTTCTGTATTATCAGCTGTCTTGTGAACATTCCTAAATGCAGAGTAACACTGTAACAAAACTAAATTCTGCTGCACCTTTCACTTAATATGATTTTACCTTGATGGAAGGGTAGTCCCACTTAAAATCAATTCCCACATTCAGCTCTGTCCTTACAGTACAATTGAGAACTAGTTTTTCTCCTACTGCCAGCTCAACTTGGTAGTGTGGGTTCATTGTTAGATCATAAATCCGATAACCTGGAGGAAGAAAAAGGCACACATTGGGTTACAGCACTCAGTACCAACTTTCCCAGCTGAATTAATGAAAACTCCCACCAAACCCACTGCTACAAAGAGGCACCTCAATGCTCCAGCATAGCACGATGACTAGCGTGCAAAGGAGCCTGGAGGGAAGGGGATCTGCTAGTCCCAAGCATTTCCCACATGTGACGTGAGAACCATGTAAGACAGTGTCACAACAGGATGTATGTGCTTGTTCAGATCCTCCCGGGTGTTGGGTGCAAGCAGGAGATGGTGGCCTACATGGTCTTTTCCAGAGAGTGGCAAGTGAGGTCCACTCACCCCCAGGTGGCTAGAAGCCAGGCAGCCCCCACAAACGCAGCACTAAATCTGAGCACCTATGTCCTGCATCTCAGCATGGAAAGGGAACAGCTCCAAATGAGGAGAGAAGAAATTTGATGAGTAGCCATCACATTATAACAGCACAAGGGCAAATCCTGCTGTCCAACACAGTGCTACAGCATTTCTGGACTTTGCTGAACAACTGACAGCATACACCAAGAGAGCACAAATTCCCTTGTGAGGATGTCAGCCTGAAGTGAGACAAGACAACCCAACTCCTCATACGACCTTCCGATCCCCCATTCCCTCAGTACACCTCAGAGCAATTTCTTTCCATCTGCTGCTGATGGGTGCCTGCCTCTAGTTCCCTTCAACAATGACTTGGATCCTAGATAAGAAAATTAAGTACAGAAGGGAGTGATGTGGGGAAGAAAGGCTTGCATTGTTGGGAAGAAAAATGCCTGGCATCTATATTAAACTAAAAATAGAAGCCTTTAACCCAGTGATCAACTAGAAAGAACACAATGCATTGTATTTAACAGAAAAGTAATGCTTATCACAACATCCATTTTGCATTAGCTACATCGTCAGTATTGAGTAACCTATGGCCCAATCAAATATAATTGTGTCAGCATGCTGTAGAAGCAAAATAACATCAGCTATACAGAAAAAACTTGGGCTTACCTACAACTGCGACTATGTATATCACAGACTGGTAGCTCTCATTATCTATTTTAGCTTCGCAGAAGACCATGCCTGCGTAGTTGATTAGATGACTGGGTATAGTGAAGCCTTTTTTATTATCCCACGAAATTGATTTACCATCAGGAACAAATACCTTTTCTGGATATTTCTGTTTGAAATAGTGACAAAATGCATCGTCAGGTTTCAAAAGCAAACAACTTTGAATTTTCAAGTGCAACATCTTCCATATCAGCCAGAAGCCAGTTTTAGCATCTCAGCTCAGGCACTTCTCCCTTTGTGGGCAATCACCCCACACTTCCGAAGCACAGGACCATGGTGACACACAGTCACAGCACTCACCACAGGCTGCAAAGTTCCCAACAAGGGATGTTTTCAAGAAACACATTTATACCTCATGCAAAATATTTACATCACAGTGATTTCAATTAACTCTCAAAATAATAATAAGCTTTTTCCTTACCGCATGCAGAGATACATTGAGATTTGACACAGTTCCAAGGCATGGTACTACCACAGTTTTATTCTTAGTGATATACACAATGCCAAGCTGATCACCAACTGAAGTCACAAATGGAGATCGGTAATCTAGAAGAATATTCAGTTGGTAAGAGGATACAATTAGTCGTGTGATTACCAAGGAAATTTTTTTAAAATTATCTTTCCCTATTTATTTTATCTCAAGTCAGTTTTGTTCTTTTCTACTTGGTTAAACACTTAAGCAATGAGACTAAAAAGGAAGAACATGTTTTGACAGCCCCCCAGGTTGACAGTATCATTATTCTCAAAACATTTATCGACAGCAGTACACACTTTGGAGAACAGCTTCCTGCCACCACAGTCTGCGTGCCGACACAAATCTGATTTACCCCAGTGTGACTTTTCTTGCATAAGTATTACAGGAAATACCAGTTGAAAGCAGTGACATGCAACACTAGCTCCCCCAATGGCAGCACCCTTTTTGGAATCAGTCAAAAAATGAGCTTATAAAACAAGCCACGTGAGAACTTACCTTGAACGTAGACATAAATGGTTGTAGCTGCCTGGCTGTCTCCATAAAGGCACCTGTAGTCCCCGGTGTCATTGCCTATGACTCTGAGGAGGGTGAGGGTCTTGCAGAAAGGGCCATCACTGCAGCCCGTCACAGCAAGGCGCTTCTCAGCACTGCTCTGGTTATTGGGCCAGGACCAGAACACGGCTCTCTGACCACTGGAAGGCAAACATTCAAAAGGGGTAAGTGCTAATCTCTGCAGGATCCCTAGAGAACTGCTTTCATCCCACCTTATGAAGCATCAGGATAAATTCACATAAATTGACACGTTGCTCGTATCCCAAAGGAAGCTACTTGAGAACAAAGTTGCACCGAATCTGTCACAGAGCACCCAGCTCCCTCCCACGCCATCCTACGCCTGCTTTGCTTTGGCTGCCCTGCTGATGTGCTTTTCTTCAGCAGTCTTTCCTTGCTGCAAGTTTAGAGATTGTTTCAAAACTTTGCCAGGGAAAAATCAGATGACGGGTGCAAAGGAAAGGGGGGAAATGAGCACTATTGGGGGAGAGACAGAACCACCTGAAACTCTGTCCAAAAACTCACTGCATAAATCACCCCTATCAAAATGAATGTACAGATTGGCCCTTACCTGCAAGTAATGTTCAAAGTGTCATTTGTGGTTATGGTGAGAACACTTTTTTGGATGCTAAGGGTTGGCTGATCCATAGAAATAAACAAACCTGCAAAAACTGATATAAAAAAACAGCCCTCAGACAAATACAATAACAAAAAGAAATGCTACTCGACCAGAACAGCATTGTAGGAAAGAATACGTGCTATGCTTTAAGCACACACCTTCACATCATCTACTTAACAGTGAAAGGTAAATAATGACTTTTCACACATCACAGAAAGGTCAAAAACTCTGTCATAACAGGAAAGCCAGGCAGATGGTCAGGAGCTGGCTGCAGAGCACGACAATTCAGCCGGCCAGGGTGGAGTTCCTGTTTCCTTGCGCTGCCAACTTCAAGGTCTAACAAGAGGATGTGGAACATTGAAATAAAGTGAACCTACATCTGATGACCTCACTCCCTGGGGAAAGGGATTACAAGCTTCTCTCATGATAAACTGAATACGCTCGTACTCTTTGATACTGTTGATCAATGAATTATGTGAAAAACTACTTTACACATTTTGGCACAAATCTCAGATCCCAGGAGCTCAGCATCACTTTTCTTTATACTGCTTTCCCCTTTCTTCCCAAGCAGTGTGACACAAACCTGCTGCTAGCAGCTCGCCCCGGACCACCTGTCCGAGGGACACATGCCGGTGCCAGCGCTGCTCTTAGGCAGGTGAAGGGCATGGGCAGAGCCTTCCCATCTGCCAAGCACTCCGTCGTGCCGCGAGCAGCTCCGCATCACGGCGAGCACCCAGCCCGGCCGGCACAGCGCAGTTAGATGGGGCGAGTAACGAGACAGCAAGACCGGAGTAGAGCTTTCCCCCTTTATCCCGCTATCTCCCGGGGAACCCCGGGGTATCCCGTGCTGCAGCCGCCGGCATCCTCACGGGCGGACTGATGACTGCTTTTCTTCAGCTAAGCTCTGCTCAGCTCTGGGAAGCGGCAGGATCCCAGCGAGCAGGAGGTGATGCCGCACCGAGCCGCTCTGCCTGCCCCGACAGCCCTCAGGAAACCGGGGACCGCCACCCGCTCACCGGGACTGCGCCGGTGGCGCATCCGGACCCGAGCACAGCCCTGCCCGACGGCTGCCCGACGGCTGCCCGACGGCTCCCCGACGACTTACCGGGAGTAAGGCACAGCAGCACCGTCAGCACCCGCAGCGACCCCAGCTCCATCCCGGAGCGCGAAGCCGAGCCGAGCCGCGCCACACCGTACCGAACGCAGGGATGCGGGATCCCTGGGGCAGCACCGCCCTCTTGTTCCTGGGGCGGGACCCGCCGCTACGCCCCGCCCAGCCGACCGAAGCCCCGCCCCGCGCCCCGCCCTACTCGCAGCGAGGGCTGGATTTGTCCCCACACAACTCCGACCCAACCCCCCACTATAATGCATTTTCAGGTAAAATTGTCGACCAGGCAAGGGAAGCAAACATAGGTTAACATTTTGTCCGTGCACATGATGCCCCTGTTGGAAATAAATAGTCGTGCATGGACAGAGGTACGCACAGGCAGGTGGATGATATCAGGGATGGAGCAACACGCTGTACTCAGAGCTGTGCCTGTGTGTGCATACATGTGCTGCTCTGTGCTGCCTTCCCCTGCACGTGTCCACTGATGACTTCAGTTAATGAAGCAGCAATTTTATTTTCCACACTGTGCAATTCTGGCTGTTTTGCTGGGCTGGGGATGAGTGTAATTCCGTTTGAAATGACAGTCCTGTTTCATGCAGAAAGATAAAGGAGTGGAAGAAGCCACATTTCTCTGATGATTTTTCCCAGAGATCCAATAAATCCCACGATATCTCACAGAGGACTTATGTGGTTGAACAGTTGTGTGTTGGCACGATGCAAACAACACGTACTCTTGTTATTCTTATGAGCTCCACAACCAGAAAATCAGCATTTTCCCACCTCCGCTGTGCTGTATGTTGGCCCAGTGGTGTTTCTAAATGAATTGGCTGTGATTGCTCAGCTGACTCTGTCTGAGATGGCTGCATGAGAGGTTTGTGTGCTGCTGCATGAGAGCCTGTGGCTCTGAGAAGCATCAAACCTACCTGTTGCTAAAGAGTGGCTTTTGATAACTGTATGGTGAAGCTGGTCTTATGGTTTTCTTGGTGTCTTTTTTTCTAATTACAAAGAACAAATTCTATTAGGGAAAGGCATGCGTGCAAGAACGTTGCCTTCCACAGCAGTTCAGCTGGCCAACAAAGCTAAAAAAGTGCCATTTGAAAGCACCATAGGACCCCAAAAACACAATGCAGTCACTGGTAGCTCACTTCAGTGCTTTCTGCACTCCAACCACAGCTTCCACAATTGCTATCTGCAGATAATATACCACTATATTGGCCTTAACAAATAGTGTTTCCAAAATTCCGTCAGATGATGCACAACAATAGCTTGCTGTAATTTTATTTATACCTTGTTTTCATGTAGAGTTATTGCTCTTAAGTTAGGAGAGGGCAGTTGGTTTTGTCACTAAAAATTATTTTGGTTCCTAAGCTTCGTAGGAACAAATACCCACAGCTTGACTTAAGCAGATCTGAGCAAAGATATACGAATTCTTCTTCACATAGTGCTACATCTGCTTTTCCAAACCTCATATTGTTAAGTCACACACCCAAAGGGGCACAAAGGTGAAAAAAATGTGCCTTTCCTCCAAGACTCAGAGAGAGAAGGAGCCTTCAGACACAGTCAACAACAGGAGAATGCAGACTGAGTGCAAGGCATCCTCTGGAAAGGACACAGCTCAGAGCCACACAGCACTTTTGCTTCCCCCAGTGATCCTATTGAGATCTCAATCTTTAAACTATGCTTCCCAATTGGGACACAATCTTTCAGTCCTTTGCTGCCAGTGTAATCTTGTTAACCAGAATAATGCTGCAGGCAGTGCTGCTTCGCTGCACAAATCTCTGTCCCCATTGCACCAGGGATGGTTGAGACACCAATGAGAAAATGAGAAGATAGGTTTTTTACACTCCACAGTGAGGCCCTATCAACATCAAAGCACAAGAACAACTTCACTTTGGAGTCATTCCATGGATGTGGGGCTGAATCAAAGTACCTATGGGCATAGTGGTCGTGGGATGAGTCTTCTGTTAAGGTCAAGTAAAATCACTGGAATTGTTGGTATATGTGAAACCTGGACAGTATGCAAAGTTTTTACTGACACAAAGGATATGTGCTTTGCTACACTAATTTTTCTGGTTTGAGCCTTGGGTTGGCTGCCTCAGGTGGTTTGTCACTGGAAGGTTCTGTGGGAAACATCTGGAAGGAAAACCAACCTGAGCACAGAAGACAATCACCCAACTTCAGATGAAAGACTCATCTAAGTGCACTGCTGCTGTGATGGCTACAGGGCATTGAACCACAGATGTCTGTGAGGCTAAGGAGCAAAGGGATAGAAGTTACAAAGCCCAAACTGCACAGATTTGAGTGGTGGTAGCTTTCTTATCCTGTTTTAGGCTACCATCTCTGCACAGCCGTGGTGCCTTTCCTTAGACCTGCAGCACACCTTGCACAGCACAGATCTCATTGGGTTTGTTTTCCTTCCTCTCTGCACCTTTCTCTGCCTCAGCCTCTGAGCAGGGAAACAACCACTGTGGATAGAGTGGGCACTCAATCCTGCCTTAGCCAAACTTTTATTTACACATTCGTGTCTCCAACTTGCTAAAGCTCATTGAAAACAAGGCACAAAGAAAAGCAGCCCCCTTCCCTCTCCATCCTGACTTGTCACGACTCCCCCGGGCCCTCCGGCTCCGTCAGCACCTCCGGGCAGTGGCCAGGAGCCCAGCCAGAACAACTCGGCCACCTTTTGTTTGCTCAATTATTCAATTAACAGCCAGGGCAGATAAGGACAGCACTACGTGCTCTCTTGCTCACAGAGCTGGCAAGCCTGTGAGTGGTCCTTTGCAGCCTCAAGTGTGCAGCTGCTCAGGGAAATGCCTTCATTCAGATTAGAGCACTGAGAACACCTTTAAGATAATTCCAATCCCCAAATTCTCTCTCTATATGTATACACAAATGTACATGACAAATAATGCACAAAGAATTGCTTACCATCCCCCGACCAATGCCCAGCTAGCCCCCTGAGCGTCAGAAGACAGAAAGATGAATTCCCACTCCCTTCAAAACTCCTTCTACTTGATGTCATATGGTATGGAATATCCCTTTGGCCAGTTTAACTCAGCTGTCCTAATTCTGTTCTCTCCCAGCTCTTTAGGCCCTTCACTGGGGATGGCTTTTGTTCTGTACAACACTGCATAGCATCAATTATAAACATCGGTGTGTTATCAACATTGTTTTTCTCCTAGAACCAAACATAGCGTCATACCAGACACTCTGAAGAAAAGAATTCCCATCCCAGCTGAAACTAAGACAGCATGTCACTTGTGTTTGGCTGTGTCCAGGAAAGATGTGAGTGTGGTGTGTATGGAAACTCAATTCAAGGCTGGCTGGATACTGATTCCAACAAACCTGGAGGATTGGGCTTATTGCTCCAAGTCCCATATGAGGCTAACTCACTTTGACTACGTGTCACTATTCCTTGGCACCTTGTTATGGCTGGAGGCCTGTGGCATTTTAGGACACAACTTTCAAAAATTCCGTTTTTTCAGTTCTTGCTTGTTTGCTCCATCATGTCCTAAATCTTCATTCTGTGTATCAGTAGCTGCTTATGCCAGGACAGCAGCCCTTCATTTGCCCAGGTGCCATTCAACACACAGATTATACTGGCCTCCTACAGGGCAATTTACTTAGAATGAAGGTCCAGCAGCTTGAAAAACTGCCTGCCAAAAAGATCTGTTACTGGCTTGTTAGGAAATAAAGATTATGAACATATCTCACTGGGAGCCAGCCTGTTCATCACAGTCTTACAATAAGTGGTTGCATTAGGAATAGCAGCAACATGCCTCAGCTTTCAGTGGATTTGTGTCCCACATATCCCACACAGAACAATCTCCAGGGTTTCGTTATGGATGAAGCATCTGTAGCTTCTTTCTGCAACAGGGGTTCCTCAGTGTCTAATAAGGATTTTATTGGGCTGTAGCCTTTCCCTGGTGACAGCTTTAATAAAACATCTCTCCTATATCCAACCATTTTTAAAATTACAGGTACATGGACTGCTGTCATATTTGCTGGAAGAAGTTAAAAATGAATAGGCAGGCATAAAACGTGGTTAGGCAAGTCTCACTTCCTTAGGAAATCAGCCTAAAAGTTACAGATCATATCCAAAGGAAAAATGTGGCAGCACTTCATACAGAAGGATTAGAACATAAAATTATTCTAACAGAGATAAGAATTGTCCCAAACAAGTAAGACAACATTGGCTAAAAACAACTGAAGAACAACAGAATGCTTTTGAGTATCAAATGCATTAAATAAGTATTTAGCAAGCAAGTAAAGCAAACCAAGGAAGAGCTGATCAGTCACTGCAGAAAGGGTCCATGCGCTGCAAGAGGAAGATGCTAAAGGCACCACTTTGCAATGCCATTAACTGTAAATGTAAACTCAAGATGATTATTTGACACTGATGAGGATGAAGACATCTGTGAGCATCATGTTTTTGGAGAGAACAAGACAAACTGGAGGCAACACAAAGGAGAGCAAAGCACTGTCAGAAATAAAAATCCAGCCTGTGACGAAAAGCTGAAAGAATCGAGCCTGCTCAATCCTGACAAAGAGATCATGCAGAATGGTTTGGAATCAAGGGAATCCCTGGCAGTCATCTATTCCAAACAGACAGATGGGTATGATAACAGCCTTCCAGTGTTATTACCTGATCAATTACCTTTCTAATCACCAAGGGTAGGAAAGGAAACAATCAGTCTAACTTTCTGAACAGGAGATTTATCTCAGAAAATGTGGAACATTTTCTGACCTTTCTGGCAGTCCAGCATTGAAAAATGTTTGAAGAGCCTGGGACTGTCATCAGCTGAGGACTTTAAGTCTGACAGATCTCTGTTAGGGTGAAATGCAATTCTGGTTTACAACAGAAGTAGGGATTATGTAGTCTTCTCAGATTTACTCAAGTCCATGAATTCATGACTGATTGGAATATAATTGTGGTTTCTTGGGCTTTAATAAAACAGCCTGAAAATGAAGCACTTTGTTGGGTCAAGACATATTTCATCCAGCATATTTCATATTTGGCACAATATTTGTGCCATCATATTTCATCACTCTGAGCTGATACCTATTCTGCTTCTTTCTGGGGGGAGGCATCTCAGAACAAGTGCTTTTGTTGTTTTTTTCTTTGTCATTTGGTGAGTGTGTGTCCAGCAACTAAACTGTCAAAAAACACAGCAATGTCCAAACAATTGTTCACACAGCCCTAGCACCAGGTAGGAGTTCCTGAGATAGGAGAAATGCAGAAGTTGATGGGGAACATGTTCTTCTGTAGCTGCCAAAATACAAGCACTGATGATTTGAAGTGATATAGAACATCTTTCCCAGATGAGCACAAATGGCTGTGCATAGTACACATGTCAAAGGCACATGATGACTTCTTTCTCAGCTAATATTTGCTGGTCCATCTAGGCAGCTCTTGGGGAAATGTCTAAACTGCCTTCTTCCAGGTAATTAATTTTCTTTGCAAATATTTTCACAGCCAGTAGAAGTGGAACTAAATAGCTTTTCCCAGACAGAGGAGCTGTTGCTCTTATGGGACATTACGTAGGGTTCCCCAGTGTAAGAATACATGAAGAAAAGGGCACAACAAGGACTCCCTCCTAAAGACAGAGGAGGCATCTCCATCACTCTACCACCGTCCTGAAGTCTTTTCAGGGTATGGGCATACTTGGCCACCACAGTTCCTCCAAAGAGCTATTTTTACTCCAGAACTGAGGAAGCCTTATCTAAAATATCCTACAATCAATATTTGTTTGCACAGCAGATACCTTAAAAGTGATGAATCACTTTAAAATTCTAAAGCATAAATTAGTTTTTAAAACCTTTTTTTTTTAAGACTTTTTCTTACAAAGTACAAAAGTTCATAAAAAAGAATTCCCTACTTTCCGGTTAATATTTTTTCTCATTTTACTTCGTAGCCAAATCTATCAGATATTGTTCATCATTTGTCCCAAAGTAGAGAACTGTTCCACTAGTGACATGTTCTGTTTCTGTCCAGACTCCCTTTCAAGGCAGCAAATCAATCAGTTTTGGAGAAGAGCTAAATCCTCATTTCAGGGTGAATATCTCGGTTCAATTGCTGATCAAAATTCTCCATTTCTCCAGCCAAAAATCAGCTTTCTGCAGTCCGGGGAAGCAGAGTACCTCTGTTCTAACAACCAGACAACAAACCCAGAAAGTCTAACCACAAAGCTTGTTCTCTACATACTTTTGCCTTTGTGAACAAGTTGACAGATTGTTAGATCACATGGTTTGTTTTTTTTTTAATATCTATTTTCTCACACTTCTCACCCAAGCAGAAGTGTTATAAAAAATACAATATCAATATTTCACTGCTTTCTGAACTTTTAGCACCTGATGAGTGGCAGTGTGGCTTCTAGAAGGAAAGCACTGAAAGGAAAGGAAGTGAGTACATATTGTACATTGAGTTTGACTCATCTACCAGACAAAGAGAAGGTTAAAAATACATATCAGTTTGTTTTCTGGAGGGGGATGCCAGGATGAAATGTGCAAAATTCAGAAAATCAGAAAATTAAGGTCAAAAGAATATATCAGATGTAGTTTGACCCTTAAATATAGGGAGCCTGTTGGCGCCTGCTGTTACTTATGTACAGATTCTGCTAGAAGAGGAGTAGCAGGAGCCTAACTAAAGTTAGAGACAGACAGAGTATAGTTTGGGAAGGGGTCAGGGCCTGCATGTTATCCAGGAGTATTTAGGGATCATATATAGTAACAACCTTAGCACTCTACTGAATTAGCTGTAAAAAGACAACAGTAACTGTACAGTAACAGACTTATATATGGGGAAGTATTATATATATATGTACACATGTGTATATATATGCACATATATACATGCATACCTGTGCTCCATGGGAGTTCAGGAAGAGTTCTGGAATTCCACTAGTGTAACATTTACTAATAACATAGTTGATGTATAAACATTTTGAAATTATTTCATTTCACTGAATTGCTGTCAGTGTTTGCAAGAAGTGCATCACCACCCCAGCCCTTTCAGCTAGAGGGAATAACCAAGAGGACCCTTCTCAGAAGCACTGTCAGCAAGCAACAAGGAGGGAGAACTGGCACTACTTTTCTCCTGCCCAGACTCAGAGGCTGATGATGAAGGCTGACACCACCAAGGAAGCTCTCAGAAAAGCCCGGACCTTGGGAGGGGCTGGAGGTTTCCTAGAGACCCATCCTGCAGCCAAGGGAGAACGCCCAGCTCTGTTCCTTTCTATCATAAGGATCACATTTTCCGGAGAAGCCCTGGATGCAAAGTACCAGGACAACTGATACATGGGAGGCACGTGATGGAGAGCTGCCAGGCTGCCAGGGGTGTTGCACTCTCTGCAGAGACTGTGTTTTGCTAGTTCTTTCCACTGGATTCAGGCAGAGTAGTGTTGAGTAACGAGAGAGGTGAGATGGGGAACTGGGTGTCCAAGAATTACAGGCAGACAGAGAGAGCACAAACTGAACATGTGCAAAAGCAGGCAGGGATGCCAAATCCACAAGGCTGAGTCGGTAGGAAGAATTTTCTCCTGAAGCCACAGCTATCACCACTAAAAAATGAGTGTTGCAATCAGCTGCATAGAGTGAAAATTTTGTACAATTTTTACTACCTCAGATTCTCCATTTTTTGGACTTTTATCCATAAAATGCCACAGAACAAAAGTCAGCAGGAATTCTCTATATAACTGAAATTAGAGTCTTTATTGCAGAAAACAGTATGCCAGTACTGAGCCGTTGGCACCAAACTTCTCCTTATTCTTTGACATCTGCTGACTGTCGTGTGCCAAGAAAAAGGTAACTGAGCAGCTCAAGGAAGGAAGACATTGAGCTCTGGGTCACTGCTACCTGCCAACAAGACTTATTTTATTGCTGATGACTGAGAAATACAGGAAGACTTGTTTTAGAAGGAAAGAGAATCCAAGCATAGTATTTAAGATTTTCTAAATTCTTAAAAATCACAATCACTTTCTTCCTTTTTACTCCAAAAATGTAGCAACTGGAACCAGTGAAAAAGGAATCTCTCTAACCTGCACACATGTGAACATTCACCACATTAACAATGCTCTGTCTGCTCACGGCTTTCCCTCTGACTCATTCATAATGTCATTTACCATATGCACGGAGTCTAACTGTGGATTTTTCTATGCTCTTATCACCATTTCTGTCACTAGGTGTTTTTCTCATGTAAACCTGTGAAAATATTTTGATTGAAGTGGTGCAAAAATATATCAGGCAAGCCCAAGATATGGATGTCAAAATATACTAAGAGAATAACACACCTAAAGATATATAATAATATTACCCAGTTATTAAAGGAAGCGAGTGGGAAAATGTAGGTATATGGTTTCTAGCCAATAGGAAAAAAGAAGAAAGAAAAGCAGGTCCTAATTAAAAGCTGTTAAAAGACTTTACATTCTGCCTCCCTGCCTCAGCCCATTTGACCCACTGTGCATGGGCCCAGCCAGCACAGCACAGCCATGCTCTGGGACACGTTGATGCATAGGGAGGTTTGCCATACTGTCCTGGTGCAGATAGTGAAAGTTGCTTGCCGAAGCCTCTAGCCTTCCTCTTGGACATGCATGTCATCAGGAAAGCTGAGTCTGGGCTCACTACTTTCTCTTCCGCCCCTGGGGTTCCACATGTTTCCTGACCCCTGGTTCCTCTTCCAAGAAGGCTTGCCACCTGCACACCAGTTCTGGGATCACAGAGACATCCTGTACCTTCTCTGTGTCCAGGATTCATTATTTTCACCAGCCCACAGGGATGGTTGTGTGATGGAGATGTGTTTGGTTTCAAATCGCTTTTGCAATGGGAAAACAAAGCAGTGTTTCATCATGATGCGTGCCACACCAGCTGGGTGGTAGAGAAGGGACCAAAAACCATCTTGCAAAAAGGCTGGCTGCCTTTTTGGGTAGGCCAATAAGTGCTTCATGGGAAAAAGGACCTTGGCCTTTGCAAAATGCCTCACAGAAGTGATGGTATGCGTGAAAAAACAGAGCAGTGTTCCTCCAAATACTTCTGTCCTCACCTTCCAACAGATGCACTGTTGTGAGTGCAAGAAAAAAGTAATTTGCACTTTCTCCTATATTCTCATTCCAAGCCTCTCCTTCCAGGATGAGTCTCTTCTGAGGTGCTTCTCCTAAGAAAACAGAAGAAAATAGCCCCAACTGAAAGGGCCAAGGAGGCAGTCGAACAGAGCCTAAAAAAAGCCTAAAAAGCAGAGGTAGGTAGAAAAATGTATCTGTACCCGAAAGTTCAGTCTTGGAAGAAAAAGTAGTCTTTTCAGTCCCCTCAGAATTCAACATGCTTTTTTTTTTTTTATTACCTTGATTGATCTAACTCATGAAACAGTCTGTACTGGTGCTACCACAAATGATGTTGTTCTGTCCACACCATGCAGTGATGGTGACCAAGCAGATGAGTGCTTCAAGGGGAGCTCCCACTGCTACATTCCTCAAGAGAAAAGAACAGAGCAACACAACAGCATCTCACTGCATGGTGGCTTTGGAAAGCCACAGGAGCTCAGAACATATTGATGAGTGATTCACACACAACACTCCTTTGTTGAGAAATATGTGGTCTACTCGGAAAATAATGCCTCCTATTTTATTATGTTAGCCCACAGCATCAGAGGCGGGTGGTGGTGGTATGGCAGAAGAGGCTGAACCTTCCCACCAATCATTACATTTTGTTGCTGTGTGACAGATGGTAGCAGAGGAGCAGTCTATATGTGCCATCAGAAAGGTTTTTGAAGCAAATATATTTCTGCGTCTCTTCTGGGCCAGATAGGAACAGGGAACTTTTAGCCAAGTCTCTCCATTCTGACTGTGAAAATCCTACTGCCCACAGCTGGATCTGTCTCCAGAACAGGACTCATAATGATCTAGTATATGCTGGCTTGCTGTTTCTTCCGTACCCAGATGAAAAGGGAAACAATTAAAATAGCTCAGCCTCTTGGGAGAAATTTCCAGCCTTATGGATTCTGTTGTCCAAAGGAAATAAACTGTGCCATGGCATTGTTTGTCCATGTGTAAGCCCCACTCTCTTTACGAGCTTTTAAATTCAGTGGCCAAATTCTGTTTAAGTTGAAAGAGGGTTAGAAATAGCACAGATAATTATGTTTGTGGAAACTGGCAGCTAAGCAGAGAAGAAAGACTCAGTTCACTCTCCATAGGGGAGCAGGTAATCTCTTTGACAGCGGCCAGATAGATAGTAAAGGGTACACAGACATCATCCTGCCTGCCAGTTTGTTCCTAGCTCAGACTTCCCCCAGCTCAAGTACAGCTTCAGCCTAGGGGTAGAGAGCTGGTTTACATATTCCTGAAATGACACAATCTATGGGAAATAAGCTTTGCTAGTTCTACTGCTCAAAAGCCCAATGTGTTTCTGCATTGATATGTTTAGATGTAATTCAGGTGCCAAGTGCCAGAGCATTTATCTCACATCATAACCAGATGAAAGGCCTTCCAAACAGAAATAACTATATATTCAAAGGAACTATGGGTATGTGAATCCAGTTCTGCTCTCCTTTGCACTGATAGAGACTGGAAAACTTCATATGGAAATACTTCAATGGTTACTGTTAGCATGTCTTAAAATGTCACTTAAAACTATGTCCTCCTGACAGCGCCAAAGAAAAAATCCTGTACTTTTCTCATAGGTTCATTCTGCTGTATCATTCTTTGGACAGTAACCCAAATTCAGTAATCCTTAATTTCTCTGTTTCAGCATGATGAAAGAAACACCAAGTAATTATTCATCTGAAATATGAGCTTTTGGTTGCAATATTTGGAGTCCTTTCTTGGATACTTTCACCAACTAGTAGAAAGAATTTCACCTGTGAGCTGGTATCAGACATGTTTCCTTAAAAAGCAATCCTGAATATTATGTGTGAGAAACGATCTATGTAAAGAAGGGCACTGACTTTCATCTGTCATGAGGTGTTTGCAGAGCAGGTAGAAATCTACTGTTTTTATAAAAAGAGGAACCAGAATTTGTTGGGTTCTCAGCACAGAGACAATACTTGGAATTCAGAGCAGGTTAGACAGTATTCTTGACTGGCTTTCATCAAGTACCCTCCTAAAATCAGTACTTTTCTCAACCAAAGCAGAGAAAACTTATACCTTTACTGTAAATATGGGAGTACTTTTATATACTAAGAGGAGTGAGACCAATTTCTTCCACATGACTCTCAATCTGCAGAGATAGACAGATGAATTTCTGATGCAGGAAAATCCTTGTCTCGCATTTTGCATTTCCAGCAAGGGAGCTGGATGTGGCGTGGCATGACTGCAAGTCAGGCAGCTCCACACTTTACCCATCCAACTGAAGGTTTGGCACATACTCTACTTCCAGGGGTAGATTAAAACTTTAGCTCCACCACTGCAATCATCATTAATGGTAGCCATAATAGCACTTGAAAAATGTACCTTTTAGGCCTCAGAGGAATTGTAATGGACTGTACGAGGAAGAGCTTTCCCTTTAATGTCAGACATCAGGAAGGGCTCTGCAAAGTGAACTGGGATGAACGTTGGAAATCTCTGGGTTTGGTACATCAGTGGTAGAAGAAAACTAGTTGTGAGGAAAGAAAATTATGGTGGGAAAATAACTCCATATCTGAACAGTTGAACTACCTTCTGGACACATCAGTGGGAAAAATATCTCATGAGCTCTCACCGTATTGACAAAAGCCATAGAGGCATGGAAATTTTTCCTTCCATGAAATTCTTCTCAAAATGCTACTTGTCAATCAAGAGGTCACATTCTCTAAATATTTAGGTTTTTTGAAGGTTCAGTTCATTCCCGACAGCTATAATCCAGTGTCAGGAGCTGCAGTTTTGAATTGTCATTGATGAGAAATGGCATAAAACCCAAGCCTCCCACTTACTGGATATGTGAATTTACCCCAGTGTACACAAAATATATACTCCTGCATACATAAAACAGGCTGTCATGGGCAGATGTTTCAATAACAAAGGTTCTCTGATGATGTTTTATAATTGTCCAATGCAATGGGAATGGGTTAAGGACAGAGGCACCTTGCCTAGCTTCTGAATCGTGCTGAAGGAGATGAATGTGGAGCTGCTGAAGCCTTCAATGTAGAGACAAAGCTGTGCAGTAGAAGTTTTTTTAGATCTCAGCCTTGGATAGAGAGTCCACATAAATCCCATTGGAGGTGAATAAATCCTTTTTAGGGTTCTGGTCCTTTGATGCACAAGGGATGTAAAGAGCAGCTGTGTATTTATTTTACAACGCATTCAGCGTGTATACTACTGAATGATAAGATGGTTTATCTGTAGTTTGCTTAATCTTTTCCTGTCATTCTTGGAGATTAAGCACCATTTTCACTGTAAACATTCTCTCTGCTCCCCTCAGGATTCCCTAAGGACACAGCAGTTCAAATATCCTTTCAAATAACAAACAGGCAAAGACTAATATATATTCCACAAATAAAAATTCTACAAATATTGTAGAAAAGGCTCTGATAGACCCCTTCCTTTGAGGGGATATTTCCAATTGATTTTTATTTCTTGAATTCTTTCTGAAAATTCAGAGTGGAATATGAATTTCCAGTGAAAGTGGCAAATATACCCAGAACCAGGTGGACTAAAACAATAGAAAAACATACTGCCAGAGAGCAGAGCTCTTGTTTTGTACTCACAGTTCCACTTCATCCCACTTCCCTCAGTGTATTTTAGAGAAGGAACTGCTTTATACCCCAGCTCCATGAAAATTACTGTAAACTTGTCCTTTATCATCCAAAGCACACTGCACTTCCAAGTCTGAAGATTATGGGGAAAGTGAAAACACAATTTATAGCGAAGTTTCTTTATTTATCAACATTGGATAAGAGGGCTCATATAGTTTTCTCTTAGCTGAACTTTCATTAAGAGTTGCCAGCAATTAATTAATAGGGCACAATGGAAGTGAAAGCATCTTAGGGCTCTAATACAGAACCAGACTTATAGAAAACACCAGGCTCTTTACATATAATCCAGCACCAATAATCCAGTACATGATAAATTTTGTCAACCACTTACAGATGATAGGCTCAATTCTGCTCGTGCTGAAAGAAGATGAAAGCCCGCCTTTGATTTCACTGGTTTTGATACTTTCCTAATGCTGAGTCCAAGCAGCTCTGCTATTTTTAAGCTACATTTTGAAGTTACTGTTTCCTTTATTTTGTCTATGAGGGGAAAAAGAAAGATAAAGTTCTATATATATTAACATTTGATTCCTCCTTAACTAATTTCTTTCAGTACCTTTGTCTGGAGGATGCTAGACCACAAATGTCTACAAATTTTAGGTCTCTTATTTTAAAAGAAATTTGAATTATTAAGAAAACAGGAAGGCAGTAGTTTTATTTTGATAGAAGGTCTGATTCATGACCTGGAAAAAAATCACGGTGATTTCTGTCACCTTTTCCTTCAAATTTGCTGCTGTTCCTGTAGGAAATCTCATCAGCTTCTGAATCACTGCCATTTACGATCCAGCAAAATAAGAGAATTCAAAATGAATGCCTATTTTATGGATACAAATACAAATGGCAGTGGATTCATAACAGTAAAGGCAAGAGCCTATGTGAAAGAGAAGACTGGGCACTTAAGTGTCCTGATGCCATGGCTTGATCCTTAATCTTCCTTGTATTTAATACACAAGGTCTTGAATATGCATTTCATATCATTCATCTTATCTGGGTACAGAAGCTTTCACCTGCATTGCTCACAAATGTATGTTCAAGCTCTAAAGTGTATCCTGACCAATGGGATGAGCTAGAGTTTCTTCTTAGAAGGATGGCCCCAGCCTCAGCCACGCATCCCTATGGCTTTCTTTGGACCAACATTAATGCTGCGGCTCTATGGGAAACACAGTTTTCTCCCACCCCCAAATCTGGCAGTGATTTTAAGGCAGATCTGATCACTGCTGGTCTACCTGATGGCTCATGTATAGCCCCTGAAAGTGGAGCTGAGTATGTCTCCTGTTCCAGCATGATCTGAAAGGGATGAACCCTATACCGTGTTCACAGCCATGGGTTGTCATTGATCCATCTTACAGCCATAACTTATTGCAGTGAGTCATTCCACAGAGCTGGTATGGCAAAAAATGAACACAATTCCAGGCAACAGATCAGCCCAATACACCAATTCCTTCATAACTATGTCATTGCTAGAGGGTAGGGAATGTACGACAAAAAATGCAAAAGTACCTCCTCTTGTTGGCAGCAAGCAGTTATGTCTAGATCATCTAAAGCATGAAATCATACCGTAATTCTGCTGTCCCAACCAAGGCTGGTGTTTGATGTACACTGCACCAGCTTCCTGTTTTGCAAAAATTCATCTCCAGAACTTGCATCAGCAGCACTGTCACTTTCCTTAGGGAATTCAGATCCATTTATTTACTGTTCCTTCCCTGCACTTTCCTTTGCCTTCCTGAGGGCACAGAGTCTGGAGGACCATCCTGCATACTCACAAGCTGTTGATCAAAATGGGTTCACATGCAACTAAAAAGCAAAGTCCTGACTGAAGGAATTGTTCTTTAAGAGCATTTTGACTGCTTGCAAGCACCTCACTCCAGTGACCTGACTGAGTGCAGTCAGGCTTTGAAACAAAGAGCTCTCAGCAAGGTGTGTGGGTGGGAAGGGCAGATGGGGAAAGAGACAGCTCTGGGGCTCCTGGCCTGTTCTCTGGAAATGAAGTAACATCAGCAAATTTGTAAGAGCTGACTGAGACCTTTTTCAGAGAAGTACAACAGCTGCGGGGCTGACTTTGAGGCTGTCATCCTGTGCTGTGCAGTGCACTTTGACCACACTCTCACAGACACTGAGTCCTGATTAGGGTCAGGCTCAGGCACTGTATTGGAGAAAATACCAGGTGAAGTGATACCTACATGAGCACGGCAAAACACCCAGTCAGCATTTAACAACAAGCGAGCAGACCCATAGTAAAAGTGCTAATGATGGAATGACTGAAACAACTAACAAAAATAGCAGCACCACAGTGCAGGAGGAATTATAGAATCACTAAGGTTGGAAAAGACTACTAGGATCATTTAGTCCAACTGCCAACTCATCACTCCATGCCCACTATGTCACTCAGTGCCACATCTTCATGTTTCCTGAATACCTCCCAGGGTGATGACTGCACCGCTTCTCTGGTCAACCTCACCGCTATTTTAGAGAAGAAATGTTTCTTAATATCCAACTTGAACCTCCTCTGGTGCAACTTGAGGCAGTCTTACAATCTTTGAGCTGCTTTTCTTACCCTGAAGTACTGAGAAAGGTCATAAAATGCAACAGGGTTCATCGACAAAAATCCCTAAAGAAGGGAACTGAATAACAGGAGCCATATTCTGACTGCAGGGCCAGTTGCTAATGGCTTGGCTCACCTTGGTCCTGCTACTCCCAAGAGAAGTACTCAGTATAAAGCACAACTGTCTGTTGTGCCTTGCACAAATGGAGAAGAGCTTTGGAGCTGAGGCAGATGCTGGCAGACACTGTGGGACTGGGGCTGGGACACTTAGAAGAGGAACACTGTGAGATTGAGCCTCACTTTGTTAAAAGCTGTTGTCCTCTCATAGGGTCTCACTGATTCATGGAGTTAACACCAGGCTGCATGTCATTTGGAGAAGCATATCTCAAGGAGTGATTTATTTTGCTGCATTCTACAGCTTCCATTACAGTGCTTTAGTTCAAGTACTGCTCCTTGCCTCAGGGAATATTTTCCCACTCTGCAGTTGTTTATAATAATGAAAAAGCTGGTCTTGATTTGGAAAGAGCAGTGTGTGCAGATAAGATAAAATTTGTACTAAGGAACTAAGAGCAGCTCTTTCTTTGCCTTACCGCCTGTGCAGGGCCTGCCCTCCAGTACCAACCTCCCTCTATCTCACAGCCCGCAGCAGAGCCTTGCGCTGTCGATGCCGCTCCATCAGCTTCCCAGACATCAGGAAATGAGTACTTTGACAACTTAGCCAAAATAACAAAATAGCTAAAGCGAACAGGATAGCAGCTGTGAGAACACATTTCTCACATGGGGCTTGACCACAACTGCTGAGGTAGACTGGTGGGACCTCACTCAAGCTGTCACTTAATTTTATGTATTTATTAATAGAAATAGCTTTAGCAGAAGGGGGTGAGATGACAATTGTGAAGTTTAGAATCCGAATCCCTCTGATTCCTAACAGAGAAAAGGGCAGCTTTTCTGTATTGCAGTGCCAGTGTTTCCAGACATCATCCCAGGGACCACTTCCAGAAAGGGAAGACTCAGTTCTCTTGCAAGATTAGCTCAGTGCTAAGGCTCAAGTCCTAAGCTCTAAGGTTTAAGATCTTTACAGAGAGAGTGGTGAAGTGCTGGAACAGGCTGCCCAGAGACGTTGAGGACACCCCGTCCCTAGAGGTGTCCAAGGCCAGATTGGATGAGGCCCTGGGCAACCTGGTCTAGTATTAAGTGGAGAGGTTGGTGGCCCTGCATGTGACAGAGGGGTTGGAGATTCATGATCCGTGAGATCCATTCCAACCCTGGCCATTCTGTGATTCTGTGATTCTGTGATTCTGAGGATTCAAGGTCCTACTGAGAGGTTTTTTTAAATAAAAATTTCATAAATGCTTTCCTGCAAAATGTACAAAAATTGCTTAGGTTATCCAAAATCTCTCCTGCGAGAGGGAAGAAGGTGAGTGTACCTGCTGTTTGATTAGTTTATTTTGAAAAGGGGACAAAAAGGAAATGGGGATGTCTCCTACACAAGCTGTGGTCCTGCTGCATTGTTCCAACCCACTGCGGGAGGCAGGAGCCTTCCTGCAACAGGAAGAAGATCCATACATACACAGCACCACCAGGTGTGACTGCTGTTCCTACAGAACAAATGGAGGATGAATCAGGGCAGCAGGGAGTTTTGCCCCTGAGTAGAACATTAGGTTGCAGGAGGTCAGCCTACAGTTCTGGTATTACAAGTCACATGTAGCAGTCAGGGAGCATTTGGCATCTTGGAGCTGTGCGATGGGTGAAATATGTCTGGTGCAAAATGCTCCAGACTGCCTTCTGATGAGCAGATCCTTAAAGGGAAACATGGACCCTTCAAAATCAGTTGTTGCTTTAATATTTTTCTTCCACCAATTCCAGGAAAATAAGGCTGTGTTTTGTGTTATGGATCCAAGTTGAAGGAGGGGAGATTTAGGTTGGATGTTAGGGGGAAGTTCTTCACAAGGAGAGTAGTTAGGCCCTGGAACGGGCTGCCCAGGGAGGTTGTGGATGCCCCGTCCTTGGACGTGTTCAAGGCCAGGTTGGACGGGGTCCTGGGCAACCTGATCTGAATGTGGATGTTTGGTGGCCCTGCTAGGCAGGGGGGTTGGAACTACATGATCCTTGAGGTCCCTTCCAACCCAGGTGATTCTGTGATTCTGTGATTCTGTGTTATGAGCATCAGCTACAGTGTGGTGGCCTATGATAGGTCTACCATAAACAGAGTTCCTTTACCACCCCTGTGTGCCTTTTTCTTTACCCTGATGTGAGAACGAAGTTCTTCTCAAATGTTGCAAAATTCTATCAGTGCCCACTTGGTCTCCAGGTTTCTCATTTCCTTGGATCACCACACCTCAAAGCTTTAGTCTTAAAGTCACAGACTCCCCTCTAAAGGCAGACTGCTAAAGGATGCTTTGCTAGAAGTAAAATGTAGCCAGCATTTTCAAACATGCATACAATATGAGGCTTTTTATGAGGACTTGAGAAGCATCTTTCTGCAGCCTGTAGTAGTTATCTAATTTAATAAAAAATGAAAGTCTGTTACATTTTCAGGACAAAGAAAGGACACACATTTTTTCATGATCATATAATCCTAAACCAACTTCATTGCTTTTTCTCTTACACGTGCTCCAATTACATTTAGCCTGACTTCTGGATACTAATCTTGTCCTTAAAGTTAAGCACAGGTATAAGTGGCGTTTTGGAGAAGGGACAGTCCTCTAAGTTCCTGGCAGGATCATCTGTACATTATAAACTATCTCAGAAAGCAAATACGTATTTTTGTACGCAATAATTTTCTCAAGAAACCTAATTCTAGTAGTTACATTCAATTAGCCAAGGAATTTCTCATGCACCCTACAGCAAATCTCCAATATTAAATAAAAACTTAAAAAATTATCTGCCGAAATCACTCAACTAAGAATTTATGATAAATAAATTTGCTTACTACTCCTTTCTCCTGGAAATATGAGGCCAAGTTCAACAAGTTTTCCCTATGAATTTGCCTAGCTTTATTTCTGAGCAAAAGCTGTTTGCTGTCATCATGGGCATTCGAGGTGGAAATGCCTGCAGCACACGTCAGAGGAGCACACCTCTGCACAGATGCAGGATGAGCCAGAAGTGTGGTGGGCCTGAAGGAGAATTTTCACTGAAACCATTGGAAATGGAAGAAAGTCATGATGAGAAGGACGGACTTGGAGCAATGAAATAAGTTGGGGTTTTCCTTACTCACTCACTGTGACACAGGAACAGCATTTTATTGAGCTGACAAACTGAACAAACTGCAGTGATTCCAACTAGGCTATGACCCTAACACATATTTTACCTAAAGACTCCCAGCTATGCAGAGGCACAGGCTTGCCTACAGGCACCTTACGTCACTACTGCAAAGCACCATTTATACAGCAGCCCAGAGATCCTGCCTTCCTCCCCATGGAGTCCTAGCTTCCTCTTCACCACATCTCTCAGTCTTGCTTTCTTCCTGGAGCTACTTCCGTCTCACGGCGACAGCCAGTCCATATCTGCTCCTGTCTGCAGGAAAAGAGGCCCCCAGGATTCAGTGCGGGCCCATTAAGCACTTAGCAAGATGATATTCTCAAGGCGTAGTTCTCATAATCTTGCTTTTATTTTACTAAGTGAGAGCAACCGATGCTTCCATGCTCAACCCATAGTGAGGTGACTGGTGCTGGGTCTCTCACACCCAGGATAAGGGAGCAGCCAGGGGCCGTACAACAGTCTGATGCACATTGACACATGCAGGTCCCATGTGAGGCATGACAGCCACTAAGAGCCTGGGTCAAACACAAAACTGCTATCTCCAGCAGGTCGCAAGGCCAGAGCAGAAAGCAGTGATTGTTTTTTCCAGACCATAATTCGAAATGCAGCTGTGGCACAGCTGCATGGGAGGCGTGTGGAGCTGTAATTGAATACCAAACAGCCTCACTGCACTTCACCAGCACTCACTGTATGTTGTTGCCCTCATGATCATTTACCCCTTCTTGCCACATGACAGGAGATACGAGTAAATCTGTATAATTTCATTTCTCAGCAGCCATCCTTACCTTCAATGCATGCCCAGTGCAGGTAGATTTGCTATTGAGTGCTTGTTTAGTCCATCACTTTAATGATAGTGACAGGAAAGAGCTATTGTTCCTGTGCTTCCTCGTTGATAACAGGAGTTCCTGAGTTTATACTTATCGTAAATTTAAAAAAAAAAGAAAGAAAAAAAAAAAAAGAAGCACCTCTGAAGAAAACATTTGATTCTAATTTGCAACTGTCAGTGTTTTCTGACTTTATCCTATGTGGATTGGATTGATTTTTGAATTCATAGCCCCTGAAGCAGACAGAGGAATTTAAGTGCACCTCTTAGGGCAGGGCTATGGTGCACCTCACAAAAAGAAAAAGTGCCCCAACCATAGCAACCAGCACAACCCACTGCTGCCTGGAGCGCCATTTGGTTCCCAGAGGTGCAGCTTCATAAATGCAATAGCTGCCTGCTTCAACATAGTATGGAGCACAAACCATTCAATCACTTGTCAGTACCCTTTCAGTACATTGGTATGGTTTATGATGCTAATATATCTCGCATTATTTAACATCATATCTGTATCTATAATGCTACATATAGCATTATATAGCATTTGCTAGCAAAGAAAGAGGTTGCATCTTCAGGAAATGAGTACAGAGCAACAAACTCTAGATAGAATGCTGGGGAGGCATAACTAAAAAACTAAAAAAATGATTAGATTTGATGGGATTCTGAAAAGGATGTTAAAGAACGAGTCATTTTTAATAAAGCAGAGTTTCATGTGATACTATATTTTATTAAGAATTTTTCTGCAGGCTATGTCCTAAATATACAGTAGCTTTCTTTATCTGGATGACCCTAGGTACATGAAATCTCACTAGTTAAATATGCTCAGATAACAAGAGTTTTGCACATAAGTGCTGCTCCCTAATAGATGTGACCTTCACTGACATAATGAGAGATTTTGGATAAAAGATGTGTGTGCTACTGACTTTGAAGACTTAAACTTCATTAAACAATTCTGCCGACTGAAACTAATCTACTCTCCTAATAATTGCGTGTCTCCTGGAGCGTTTCAGTAGGTAACTGCAAATGTAACGGCTGAAAGCTGTTTGGTTGATAAAAATAAGATCTACATGACAGCTGCAGAAAACTACTGACTCACAAACGTTCATGTCAAGCAAAATGCTACAGTAATGTCGTAAACAAGCAGCATTGCCTTGTGTATTTTCACTGATACAGGTTAGCAATTCCCTCCAGGATTGAGGATAGTACTGTTGCCTGGGTTTGTTGTGTTAAGACTTTTAGAGCCCCAGATAATGGTTCTAACTGTATTTTGTCCCAGACAGATAACTGAGCATCTGTACAGCACTGCATATACCAGTGAACAGCATAGCACGACAGTTCTGGCTCACGCAGCACAATCCATCTGTACGTGTGCAATGGCCATTCTCTCAGACAACAATCAGCCTGGACTCCCAAGCATCCGGAAGCGTGGCAGATCACTGCAAAAATACAGGAAAAGACATATCCCATATGCTTGTCCTACAGCACATGGGATTTGACCATGCAGAACAGGAAATCCTATGCAATATAAGCAGTCCACCACTGCTGGCACTGCTCAAGGGGCTGGGGAGTGTACATGGTGGCTCTGGTCTGCTACCCTGTGTGCTCACATTTGGAGAGGGCCACCTGGAATCCGGTTACAGCAGAGCCCAGCATCCTGCTGCCTGAGCCTGCAGCTTACCACACCACTCCCTCTGGCTTGCAAGAAGCTACTCACATGCTTAAAATTAGTCCTGGACCTGGGCCAGACTTCTCAGCACATTATGGGACAGAGCTGTTGACAGATGATCTTAACTCTCTGGCCTGTGAGAATTTGCTGCATGCATTCTGCCAAACTGTGAGCCCAAGGTCTTGGCCTCCAGTCCTTGCTGCAGAGCCCATGGTCTTTTCATGAGAATTAAGACATCAGTCTCATCAGTCAGCTCAGCTCGGATGCCATCACAATTAAAACCCCCTGAGTTAGGCTTCAGCTTGCATCATACTGCACAGAACTCATCCCACACTCATCCTGCCACTGCCTTCCCTAGTCCCAGCAGCTGGGCTTTGCAACAGCCTGTCAGCTATCTGCTCTTCATACCAAAAAGTGATGGAGTGGAGTGGAGTGGAGTGGAGTGGAGTGGAGTGGAGAGGAGAGGAGAGGAGAGGAGAGGAGAGGAGAGGAGAGGAGAGGAGAGGAGAGGAGAGGAGAGGAGAGGAGAGGAGAGGAGAGGAGAGGAGAGGAGAGGAGAGGAGAGGAGAGGAGAGGAGAGGAGAGGAGAGGAGAGGAGAGGAGAGGAGAGGAGAGGAGAGGAGAGGAGAGGAGAGGAGAGGAGAGGAGAGGAGAGACGCCAGGTTCATAAAATCAAAGAATCACTGAGGTTAGAAAAGACTACTGAGGTAATCTAGTTCAGCCATCAACCCCATCACTCCATGCCCACTAACCATGTTCTCCATTGCCACATCCACATATTTCATGAACACCTCAGGGATGGCAATTCTACCACCTCCCTAGGCAGCTTGTTTCAAAGCCTCCCCACTCTTTCTGAGAATAAATTTTTCCGAATATCCAACCTGAACCTCCCTGGCATGTAAGCAGACAGAAAGTATTAAAAATTGAAGTTTTAAGTGAGAAATATGGGCTAGCAATGAAAAGAAGCAAAGATAGAAAAGTCTGTAGCAGAAAACAGGAGCTATTGAGTCAAGTGTAGGAGGTATTTGTAGCCTCTGGGGACAGGTGAGCTTGTGTCCTTTGAGCAGGAGTCAGAGAATTGAACACCCTGGCTGTATGAGCACAAGACTGTCATCTCCCATGGTGCTACACAGAGTCCATAGTGTTACACTCTGGTTAAGAAAAAAGAGCAAAGGAAGGAAGACAAAATGCCTGGCGCCCAGAAGGCAGCACCTTGCCACCTTTTCAAATCCACTGCAGATGCATACCTAGGCAGACACACCACTACAAAAAACAAGGCTGCCTCAAGTATGCTTCACTTCCTGGCTAGTGTCTTATCAGTGTCTTCCCTGGGTTTTTGATCTACAGATGAGTGGGCTGGGAAGTGGCAGAAGATTCCCCTTTTGCCGTACATGTGGAAATGTTCTAATTATAGGCTTCATCAGCAGGCTCCCACTCCTGTTGTGGTGCTCCATGTTGTTTATGTCACTGAAACAAAAGAGAGAACCCACCTCCCCAAACCAGCCAAATAATGAGGAACAAAATGCACTCTTTTATCTTTCTGTCAAGTGAGGCGAGTTCATTATCTGCCCCAGCCTGTGGCTGGGATCATGTCTCCCCCAGGGCAGCGGTTTACAGTCTGATTAGTGTATAGCTTCCTGCAGTAAATGGCTGGCAGGAACCAGGACACAGGAGGAAGAATGGAAATTTAGGGATAAGATTTAAGCTCGGGGCTTAGTTTTTATTGCTTTTGCTGAATGTCAATACATATTTACCTGATAAGCCATACGCACCGACTGAACCAGCTGAATGTGTAACAGGGCACCTCTACAGCATGGTCTGAGTTTTCTGCTTGCCTCATAGGCAGGGCTGGTAGAAATGCCAGACAAGTCTGTAGGACAGCACTGAAGCTGTGCAGAGCTGCATGTTTCAAGTCTGAAAAACCTCAGAGTCAGTGCAGTTGGAAAGAGTTCCTGCTGCACTGAAAACAATTATTTTACCTTCTTGCAAAGTAATTATGCAACTTTGAATTTGTGAAGGATTTCCTTTAATAATCTTGTTATTAAACTGTTAGAAATATCTGTTAGAAAATGCAAAGGTACAACCATATACAAATGTGTAGCAACAGAAAGAACCTCTTTTATTCTAACAGCTATGAATCTTTGAGGGATCTCTTCAAAACGATATTCAGTGCCAGTACTGACTGTGTGGAGCCCAATAGCACTGTAGTAGGACAACCTCTATTACAGATGAGCAAAACAGCTGCACTGTTACATAAAAAAACTTTCTGAAGATGTCTCAGCAACGGAGAAAAGTGACTGGAAGAGTAACTGAGCAGTTTACATCTTTCTGTATGAGCCAGTGCAAAGCACGCTCCATTGTGAGAACCATTTTTGTGGATGAAGATTCTGTGAAGGGTTAGCTGGAAGAGCTTTTCTTCACTGAAGATTCTAGAAGTGATTTTATTAGATGCATTGATTCGGATTTAAAGATACACTTCAGATGAATTTTGTAGCAGAAATGTAAGAGCCCAGAACTCTACTGCCTTTTAGTCACCTATTGTTAGCATCCTTTGTTTTCTCTTTGCTCAAATTTAAATCTTTCTTCCAGATAAATGGGATAAAGATGGAGAACCATGGTAATAACACTGTGTGCATTAACGCTGTGCAGTGTGTAACTCTGATTCACTTCAGATGTTTCTATACCATCTTTTCTGAGACTGTCACAAAAATAAACTGTTGGTTTCCCAGCCAAAGGTGAGTTAGCGTTAACTCTCATCATCCAGCTGAAGCCAGTAGGCCACAAGGAGCAAGGAGAAGACAGCACAGATGCAGAACTTGGATCAACTCCCAGGGCTCTCCTCTCTCCATGAGGTGCTGAGAGGTGTTGGCTTTCCAGACAGAGATAAATGAAAAAAAGCAGCCGGACAGCAGGAGAGACAGTTCACCATCTCTGTGAGCTACAATGTCCAGTGACTCAGCAGTATTTGGGCATGCAAACCTTTCACACACACAGAAAGGAATTACAGATCAGGCAAAAAACTGTTGGTGGAAGGGAAGTTGTCTCAAATGAGCTGTTTCAGCTGTTTTCATAAGGAGGAGCTGCTGCAGATGCTGCAGCTCTGGCAGGTAGTTGGACTGAACACTGCCTTCATGTTCGTTATTATGAGTCTTGTACTACCATCCATATTTTTCATACAGTACAAATCCAGGTGGTTTTTTTTTTAGCTTATGATATTCCCCACTAGATTTTCCTGAATGTTCTCCAGACATCCTGGCTACTGCTACTTCCATACTGTGGGCACGTATTCCCAACCAAGGTGTGTCATGGAGAAAGCAAATTTAAAATATGGCCAAGGCAGGGTACCAACCAGCTTCACCATAGGAGCATACTCTCACCCTGGAGTAATCCCAAAATGGGGTAAGTTACTTCTGTTTACTGTAGAGACAAAGCACAAGCATGAAAAACTTCTGCAGGGCAGCTGGTACACTGCTTTCTTGAGATAACTTGCCTGCAGATGGTCTTCACTCAGTTCTCTGCCAGAGACAGCAGACTCAGAACAGTTTTCCCAGCCTCTTTTTAATTTTAATTCTTTTTCTTTCTGGGATTTTAATTCTTTTCTTTCTTTTTCTCTTAGCTCCTCTTTAGATTAGGTGGGATAGCAGCAGAGATAGAAGTGATTACACAAGTCACATGGCACAAATCCTCTGCACATGTTAGATCTGCCTCAGATGTAAAGACAAGTCAGAGTGGCACTAGGAGAGGATTCGCTGCAGGCTTTCCTCAGCTGAACTCACTCCTCATGCATCTGGTTAAAATGGAATCCATAGCACATAATTCCATGGTTGCTTTTTGTTTTTGTTTTTGTTTTGTTTTGTTTTGCACAGGAAGAAGGTCAGCTTGCAATCTAATAATCCATGGTGGATGGTGAGAAGTTTTCTTACAGGCTTGGAAATTCAAGGGCTTCACTTACAAATGCATAGAGTGATTCTTTTTCTACCTGGCAATATTGCCAGGACATATGACTCAAATTTGTTTTTTACCCGATAGAGATACAGAGACTTATCTTGGAAGCAGGCTTTTCTCAAATGGCGATGTTCTGCCTTCAACCCCAGACAGTGGCTGTCCCAAAACCCAAGTGCTTCAGCACAACATGGAATGAACTTTGCACAGGCATTCTTTTCATTTTTTGTAGCTTCCTCTTCCCCAACCTTCTTTCATATAGAAAATATTTTATATTCAATAGGGAGCTTGTCTTTAAAAATAGCTCATGACATGTCTTACCTGTGGGAAATGTTCATGTGCCTGAAGTCTGGTCAGCTACACCCTTTAGCTGGTGGAATGGCGTCTTTCTTACAGGAACAATTTACTGATGTAACTGGTTGCTTCAATATGTACCATAGATCTCAATTAAAAAATAAAATAAAATAAAATAAAATAAAATAAAATAAAATAAAATAAAACCCCAAAAACTTAGTTTTTGTTTTGTAGCTGTGAGATGTCAGAGCACAGTGATGTAGAGATGTTCCATGGGGAGTGCAAGGCCAACCACAGCATCTTAGCCTGAGTCAGTCTTCATCTCAGCACAGGGGCTGGAAATGCTGAGATAGCACTGCACAGTGAATAACATTGCAATCCATCTCCTTCCTACTCCACATGCTGCTAGCATATCATGAAGCTCCACGAAGAGGGTATCTGCCTAGCAGAATGCATTTTACAGGTTGTTGCCTCTGATGGAACACACAGACCCCAGTGTATAGTTTGAGAACAAATCTGTGTTCAGAAACGCATACTTTTTTCCCAGGTGCTTACATTGGCAGCTATCAAGGCTGCAGTAAAGTGCCATTGGCATCTCTACAATACGGTTTCATCTCTGTGCCATACTCAATTTGAATTAGAAACTAGCAGTATTTTCTCAAGAAAATGCTCAAATCTCCTTTGAGATTTCTGTGTTTTATGTAAGCTGCCTGTATGTTTGGATCTGATGATGGGAAGCGTACAGAATCCTTCTCTTTTCAAAACAGGGTTAATTTAAGTCCAGCAGGAAGAGCTTAACTATGGAAGATTCTATATATAGAATATTTTTCTTTTGTGTACAGCTGAACATATTTCCAGATCCTCTTAGTGACTGTCATGCTGCAGATAAACACAAAACATGTCCCACCTTGAAAGTCCAATGATCACAAAACTTGGGAAGAAGTCTCTTCCTTCCTCTGAATGCAAAGATTCATTGTTTGATAGCACAGTTGTTGATATACTTACAGAATTTTGTTGTGACTGTTCAAACCAGCTCACAGATGCTCAGAAGCATCGAATAACTTAAGTTAGAAGTGATCTGCAGATCGTCCTGTGCTCAGAACAGGGTCAGCTTTTCAGTTAGATCACATTGCTCAGGGTATTGTCTAGTCCAGGTTTAAATATATCTTATATATAACATATATATAACATGTCTTTAACAGAAAAAAAAAAAAAGGTTTTATAAAGAGATATTCCATAAAAAACAAGACACTTCAATTTTTGCTTAACTGAATGAGTACCCAGGTTCATGCCTTGTGCTCAACATGAAATACACTGCTTGGTGGAGAAATAGTTTATGTTAGCATTATTGTAATTATGTCAGAAAACATGCTTGCTAATTAAACACACAATTAATGAGTGTAGTTAAGAAGCCACTGAACAATGTCTGACAATTTGCACAGATAACAACGAGCTCAGGTTGAGTAAGCAATTGAATTCCCATTTCTAATGTAATAGTGTGCAAGGGTCCAAACAGGGCTTAAATTCTCTTTCAGCAAGGTATTGTGCAAACAAATAGCAGAAAGAGAATCACTCTCCAAAGTTCACCACCTCAGGCAGTGCACTGCCAACAACAGTAACATCTACAGCCAGAGTTGGCCACATTTTCTGTATTAAAGCGCAGGAAAGCTTATTAACTGTATTTGGTATTAGCTGAATTTCATGAGACTCTGGAAACTGGCATTTAGGAGGGAAGTCCAACCAGAAGGAAGACATGAGGGATCTCAATCCTGGTGATGATAGGAATGCTTTTGTCTTGACTCACTGAGATGTACTGCAAAGGGCACAGTGGAGACATATCACATTGCCTGTCCTCCCCTTGGTCTTTGTCTCAGGGCCTTCAGCTCTATGCCCTAAGTCTACCAGATCAAGACTGCTAGATAAAGAAACAGATTCAGTGCCCCATAAAATGAAGGCATCTGAGCCAAATCTCTAACAAAACTGAGTCATTCATTTAGTCCTGTGTCAGATTTACCATTTCAAGTGCCACTATTTAAACATTTAATATTTTAAGGAAATATTTTATGGAATACAAGCTCCCAAATACGGCCAGACTGCTACCACTTTCAGTTACCATAAAGCCACAGAGGCTTGTTGAGCTGAGGACCTAACCTGCTGGAAGACAGAGATGAGAGATGGTACAGGAGTGATAATGTCACAGAAACAGCACATGAAAAGCATGAAGTGGGTTCACAAGTAGTCTAGAGAGCATTTTTTACACTTATCAGATTAACAACAAACAAAGGTCGGGAGATGACTGGAAGAAGCCCTCCCAGCTCTCCGCGTGTCCCCCGGTGTGCTTTAAGGCACGCGCTGGGACACGCCGCCTCACCAACCCTTCCTCACTGGGAAGGTGGAATCAATTAGCACGCGGGATATGGGCTTAAGGAGCAAATCCTCACTGCTCACACCCTGCGAGTGAGGCACTGGCAAGGCTGTTTGCTCACATGGAGCCGGTTAGTTACACAAACACAGCCAGGGAAGATAGTGTTACAGGTGAAATCCTGCAGCTCTTCTAATGAAAGTGAATGCGTCCGCCTTCCTGTTTTTCCTGCATACCCCTGTGAGCCGGCCCTTGTTGCACATCGGCTGGTCAAGCGCCAGTCTGCTCCCTTCCATTCGACTCAGTACATTTCCTATCTCTCATGCTGATTTTAACACAAAAAAAAACTGCAAAAGAAATATTTTGATTTTTCTTGGGAGTAACACCTAAGGCAGCTCTTTGATGCAGATGAAGTCTGCTTGGAGAAACAGCTGGAGAAAAGAAACCATGCAAAAACAAGTCAAAAATGGAAATTTTGGAAAGAAAAGCATGCTTTTTTAATTTGTTTTTTCTAATGATCTTTGACCTTCCCATTTACATTTATCTTCCTGAGTTTAAGAAGGAACCAGTGTTACTGACACTGAAAAAGTAAAACTCTTCAAGCAGAGCCCTGAAAGCATTAACCTCTCTGGGGGAGAAGACTGCTTTACTGACAAAAAGTATAACCTGCACAGTGAGCACTCATCTTAATGCAAAGCCAAGGAATTAAATGCTCTTCTCCAGCACGGGATCTTGTGATGAATAAATATTAATTCTCTCTGTGATTTGGTGACACCCCTAAGCACTACTCAGTCTGTGCAAGAAGAGGCAGATGAAGTCTGAATTCTGATGGAAGGATGGAGTCTGTGGGCAAGAGAGATCCTCTGGGCCTTGCTGGGAGCAGCAGTTTTCCCCTTCTTCAGACAGCTGTTGTAATTCTTAACATTCACAAGGCAGCAGTAGTGGGCACACTGCACCATGACTCCCAAGGGCCACTGGTGTTGGGTGCAGATGGTCTGTGCCAACACGGGCAGATCAAGGAGAAAAAGCTCCTCTGAGAACTTGGTTATGAATCCCAGATGAAATTCGCAGGTCATGGCAATGAGATACGTTTTCACAAAATCTGCTCAAAAATGTGCAGATTTTTTTAAATTATTTTTTTGGACCAATATATACCTCAAATTTTTAGTCTTTATTAAGTTTATTAGTGATGATTTTCCAAACAAAACTCAGCATTTTAAGATTGGAAGCAAGTGTATTGTTTTTGTAGGCTTGAAAACAATTAACCTATTTCTAGCTCATCCTAAAGTGGGCTACCATCAGACAATATTGATTCCAAGAGTCAACATCTACAACAATAAATATTAAGTGACATTAAAAATGAATAGTACCAAGCAAGTAAAATTGTATTGTTCTAACCTGTTAAAGTCTGAGGGTAAGCAGAGTAGACAAATCAGAGTAGACAAAATTGAAGTGTTGCTCTCATCAGAAAAATACTAAGACCAGCAGCTCGCTTCCTCCTGTGTGTGTAAAGCTATGCAAAGCCTGCCATAATAAGAAGACTCAAAGATTTTTTCTGAGTTAAAGCATAAGTGACATTGACCTTAATATCACTGCATTTAAGCTTCAGTCTTTCAGGCAGAACAGAGAAAGAGTTTCTTGAACAGTAATGAAGAATTGAAACTCTCAGTGTAGAAGATGAATCTGTTGAAGAGTATATTAAACAAGGAGTTTTAACACAATCTCTTTTTATCCCTTCAGCTTCATAACACACAGATAAGCTGAGACGTGGCTGAAATCAAACTGAAGGGGGTGTATCCCTCTCCTTTGCACATAGTAAATGTGTAAAATATGCAGGCTCATGAAGGATGAGAACAGGTTTGAAACAGAGAGCATCCCTTAAAAATGTGGGTATACTGCAAGGACTGGGATGGAGCTGCATGACCCAGGAAATGGAGCTGAAAATGGAGAAGAAAATCACTGAGTTTTGTTTTGTTTGGGGCAGGGGCAGCTTATATTTAAACAAGCGTCTAAAAAAAGTGATAAAAGGAATGGATTGATCAAAACTAACATAAGTCAGAGCCACAGTAGTATCTCTGTCTGAAAACTGTTGTTGTTTCACAGGGTGTGGACTCCAAAGTGGGAGTGCAAGTCTCTGCAGTAAATAAAATTTCAACTAATGACCCTATTTCAAATGCATTTGCCTTTACTGACAGATCTTAGGTCGTGAAAATGAAAAAAAATGTCTTCCCCTTCCTCCCAGAGCTATACTATCCACTAGATGAAAACATGAAAATATAACCTGTGTTCTTCATATGATAATGGAGAAAAAAAAGGAAATGAAAAAATAATATCAACTCAGCACCATCATTTCAGAACATTTTGTCATGTTTTATTATTTCCTGTTAACCACCCTTCTTCCTTCTTATCTTGTGTATGGGCCTGTCTACAATGATGGTTTAAATGAAAAGCTTTTTACTGAGCCAACTGCACCTTTCTCTAGGGAGTTCCCACTGAAATTCCTGATAACACCAAACAATGGGACTTTTTTTTTCGGAGTAACAGAACATAATGAAAATGACATAAATTATCATGTAGAAATGGCATCCCTTTGAATACATTTTTCCTTTATTATTCATAGGCAATGTTTTTCTAGAACAACAAGCCATGATAGACCTTTCTACAGAGCAACTTCATTAAGCCAAAGTGCTAGCAGTAGAGCAAGGGTCCCTCAACTAATATCAACTTATAAAACAAAGAGTTTGGAAGCTGAGCAACTCAGGACCAAATTCTTCACAACAATCAAAAAGGCACAGTTTGAGTTACTGCAGGCTTGACTCAGCTGTCTATAAATGGCTTTTAGTACCTCTGGAGATGCTCTAAAGAATACCAGTAGCCTTCTCCAGATGGTGGTCAATCTTTTGAGGACCAAGTGTCACAGTTGCTCACCTATGGGAATTCTCTTTGTACTGCACAGCATTTCAAATGGCATCTTGTACCTGAAAACTCAGTCAAGACCTTAGTGTCCATGTTGAGAGCATAATTTTAGGCAGGTAAAGATATAACGAAGGAATATGTTTTAATCTGAAGTCTAACTGTTAAGATCTGCAAAATGTTAGACTTCATCATCATGAACGCAGAAGATTAAAGTGATGTAGAAACTGGTGTCAAAGTATGAAGGTGATATTCTTCTTACATGTAAGTGTGGATTTATGTATACTTGGAAATATGCTTGTGTCACTTGTGTTCACTTTCTTCATTCAGGTATACGAGAAATGGAGAAGTGTAATTACTCTAGCCCATTTCTGGCCTTCCTTCAAAGCTGTGTCGTGTATCAGGGATGCTGCTGGAAAGCTCAAGGAGACAAAGGGGGGATCACTGAAACCAAAGAACTCAGTGTGTACTTCGGAAAGAATGTGCACCTGGCAGACAATGGTTTCAGACCAGGTTTGGTGTCCACTTCTTTACCAGAATGCCAGGGATGTCCTCCTTGGATGCGGGCAGAGGGGCTCTGCTTTCCTTCAGGCTGAGGCAGGCATGTTCTCTTTGTGTGAGGGGTTCTCCAGCAATTTGATTATTTCATAAGGGGATAGAGCTAAAAGCATGGCTGTGGATTGTTAACGCAGTGCTTATGATTTCTGGCTTCAGAAGAGAGATTAGTCCATCCAAGAGAGTAGGATGAGTGTGGGATTTAGACAGTCAGAACCCTACCCCAGGTCTTACATTATTTCTATTTCTTTAGTCTCCTGCCAGGCCTATACACAGATCTGCAGGAATCCCTTTTCGTCCAGCTTCACACGCTCTCACAAATGCCAAAATTAACAAATCAAGATTGCAGTTAATTCCAGAAGAGCACATCTGAAATGCTCCATCTTATGATAATATTTTGCTTTTTTTTTTTCTTCAGAAGAAAGACTTGCATTCTTAAACAACTAAGAAAAACACTTCAAAAGGAGTTTCTAGCTAATATCTCTTCTTGTGGGTCCAAGATTATGTGTGAGTTCCCCCCATCGCTCCTCAGTCTGTGTCAGCTGGTACAAGGGGGAATTAAGGATCTTGATCTTGAACAGCATCAGGCAATGGAAGAAATGGACGTGGGTCTCATATCCTATAGATTCTATAGACACTGCTGTCAGGAGTAGAGAAGGACAGAGGGAAGAAGCAAAGGAAAAGAAAGAAGGGAGAATTTTGTCTTCTGAGTAAAGCTCCTGGTGTGTTCAGCAGGGCAGCCTGCCTAGAAAAATGATTTATCTATTCAGAGCATACCTTCTGGTTTAGACCAGTGAAGAGAAATCTTTATTTTCTCAGCCTCACAAGTAAGACATGGGCATCATGGCTCTGCCAGGACTGAGTCCCTTTCCCACACTTGCAGAAGGAGCCCTGTGGGCGCTGTGGGAGTGTGATGGTTGAAACTGGAGGTGCTTCAGAGCTGAGCACTATGCTCCTGGGCATTGGGGCTGACAATCGTATTAAGTCTTGTTAAGCCTTTCGTGGGTTTGAATTCGTTTGTGGGTTCCATCGAGACTATAAAATCTCTCTTCAACATTTTATTCAAATGCTTCCCCTATTTCCAGCCTTCCCTCTCCAACCATTACAAAGGAATAGCAAAGTAGGAACTGCAGAGTTTCTTAAAAATAACTCCCTTGTATCAGGGACTGGGAGAAATGCTAGGCAAATCTCTAAGTGATGAAGACCTAAATCCCTCAGAGCTTATACATATATGTTAAAAATAATGGTTTGAATGTCAAAATAAATAAATATAAAGCTGATTTTATGCTCCAGGATTATACTCGGGAGGGAAGGTTCTCCTCCCGTCTTAAACAACGTAACTTCAAAAGCACACTCCCTGTGAAATGCCACTGGATTTCTGCAGTAGATCAGACAACTCTGTTGGGCTTTTTTCTGTTTGAAGAAAAAGCTCCTTTTGGAAAATTTGGAAGCAGTTTCTGCTCTCAGTTTGCTAAGTGCAAATCAGGAGAGTTTGTAACAACATACAGCTATTGAGATGCATGGTACTATTTACATAAGGTAAGCAGGATTTGGCCCAGCGCCATGAGCTGGGCAGATAGCATTGTCCTGTCAATTTTCACTCCCTACAGCAATGAAGCCAGATAAACCATTTCCTGCCATATGGTATCACCTTTTCACAAGGGACTGTGTGGACCTCACCACTGGCCTCTAGGTGCTTTGGAAGGAAGATAATACTTAGCTTCATAAGGTAAATTTTGATATTTTATTTTCCCCAAATCTACTATGTAATGTGAGTTCTGTGCTGAAATATATAAAGATGTCCTACATGAGGGTACCAGGAAAAGGAAGAATTGCTTGCTAGCTGTGAGTTTTAGTGTCTCTGCTCTCACCGCTTGTCCACACAGAGCTCTACATGTGATCACTCAGGTTTATTATTGCCTCTTTCCAAAGGGCACAGACCTGTTCATAGCAGATTGAGTTATTTGGGATACCTTCAGTGAGAGCAGGAGCCATACCAAGTCTTGAACAATACATATTATGGGGCTTAGGACAACAAATTTTAAAAGTTCATTGATGACATTTTTTGCCTGTTAGTCAGAGAAGGTTTTCCTTGGTATTTCTCAGTCTGTGTTTTATCCATGGACACTTTCTCTTGTGTTCTAACACCCTCAAATATAAATTAACTAGCTGTAATCTGGTTCATGGTCATATTGCATTAAAGTTCAGAGAAAATAAACGAAGTGGTATTATTCCAACTTGACTCAAGAGAAGAGAAAAGCTCTAAGGGAAGCACTTTTTTTCCCTTTTATTTATGAAATAAAACTTGAGAGTCTCACCCCTAAGGGAGGGATCGTTTTATATGCTAGCTGTATGTCAAATTTACCCTGCCAAGAAGCAGCTGATAAACTCAAATCTCTCCTCACAGCACGAGCTTCTTAATGCCTCAGCCTCATTTGTTCATCAGCACTTTATGAGAAAATAAACAAAAACACTGCCTGTTAGCCCATTGTCATCAAGGGCATCCCAACACTTCCTGCCGGGAGAGGTACTTGCACCACCCTTGGAGCAGGGGCGACTGCATCTTTCTTCTGCCTCTACATTTACAATGGCCAATCTACAAAGCTGGAATCCCAGGGAGCTTAATCAAAAGCCAGAGGACACCCCAGGGTATGTGTTATTGTCTAATAACAGTAAGCCATGCACATTGTTAGCACCAACTTCAGGCTAACATCAGCGTTTCTGCATGCTTGGGCATCCCTTGGAGGAATCGTGCTGCTCTTCCAGGACAGGAATTGCTACAGATGTAAAAGCATACTATTACAATAGTGCAAAGCATGATTTTTAGCAAGATGAAAAATTGAAACAGATCCTCAGTGTTCCCCTCTGGTAACAATTCCCCCTCTCACCAGATTGCAAAGAACATCTATATTTTGTTCAGCCCATCAACTGCTACAGAAATCCAAAGCAACAGTACTCCACAATATCTGTCATAGCAGAGGAAGAGGATCACAGAGAGGTGTAGGATAAAACCCATAGATTTTTGTGTGAAGAGCATGAGCCAATGTTTTAATGTATTTTTGAAGCATACTTCTGTGGGATGCTCAGCACAGTTCCTACCACCCCTCAAGCTAGGCAGCAGCACACATGCAATTTCTGTATGATTAACATGGTGGATATTTCTTGAAGTACCTTCCTTTTCTCTTTCATGCCCTTTTGCATTCTTTAGTACTTGTTTACCATCACTCTCCCTCAAATTTTTGTTCCTTCTTCCTCTTCACTTGGTCCATTCTAGCAATCTTTTGGGGTTTTTTTCCTCATTTTTAGTTTTTTTTCTGGATGCATTTGGATTGTTTGATTTCACTTCCAAACATGTTCATGTGCATTCTGCACTCACCCTTTCCATTTATTAATTAATGAATGAGGGTAACAGAGGGCACAGCAGAAAGGGACAAGCCCGTAACATGACAATCCAACATCCTGGACAGACCTATAACAATTTTGTCAACAGTCAGAGCTGAGCGCTGAGATGTGCATCCAGTAAATGTGTTATCTCATTTCTCTACCACTTTACTATAGTCACAGCATAGGAAGATATTCATTGACTGTTCTCATGCATTGGTTTATGTTGATACTCTCATACTTATGTATATACACACAGTTAGCAGGCTGAGGTGTTCTAGCCTCACAGAACAGATGGGAAACAACTGGATGCAAAGAGCCCTCCTTCCAGCAGACGGGTCAGGCCAAATCCTCCTGTAGAGAAGAGTTTCTTATCAATCATATTTAAAAAAAAAAAAAAGGATTTTGCAGGGCATATCAATGGGGAGCTGGCACTTCTATGCAGTTTTCATTTTCCATTTTTTGAAGTGTCAGTAGTCTGGTGTCAATAGATTTTTGCATTTTGATATTAAAAAAAAACTTTTGAACTTAAAAATTCCTCTTGCTACCACTTAAAAGCAGGCAAATTTGCATGAAGATGCACAGACACACATATACACACAAAGATACAGGTATAAAGAGTACTAACAAAACTACCAAAAGGCAGACACTGCTCACTAATTCTTGCTAACTTTGCTTCTTGTACTGCCAGAGACCATTTCAAAAGGCAAATCCTCATCAGATATTGGGGAGGGAGGGAAGGGAAGGAAATTCATGACAGATTGTGCTGTGAATTCCTAAGCCTGAAGTTTTGTTTGTGATTTATCATTGCTAAGCCTTATCAACCACTGATTGAGTCTTTCCTCTCTCAGCCCTTGAGGGTGGCAGGCTCTGGTCTCCTGTGGTTCCCTCCTGGCCCACCAGCTTCTCTAAATGCTAATCAGATGATATGGACCCTCCTGTGATCTTGTGAAGGGCTCTATCAGCAGTTTGGTAGAAACACCGTAATGTAAAAATGATACTCCCCTGTCATCCCCGATAGGTGTCTGCCAGGAAGTACAACATCAAATAGCTTGGATATTGTTAGCTCCTGCGGGTCTCTCTCTGTGATGTGTCAAGATGTGGGCAAGCGCTAACCTCACACAGCTTTGCAAAGAAAACAAATGTTTTATAACTCATTAATTTTCTTTGCTTTTTTTTTTCCCCCTCCCAAACTGAATTATTTTCAGTATATGATAATTCAGTGTGATGATATGATATGATGATAAGATGATTCTGTGATTATGTTGTTTCCGTGTTGTTCAGGGCCAAGATCCCAGTAACCATAGTTTTCTCATGGAAGATACTTCAAGCATCTACAGGTAAGAGAGAGAGCAATTTCCTTTCACAAAAACAGCAGCTACACACCCAGACAGCTGTTCTTCAGTGCAAATTGCCAAGCTAAGGGCAAATTTTCTAGTCCTTTCAAGGGACAGAGCACTATGTGCTGGGAATCTCGCTGGTTGAAGAGATAATAACATAACCCTTCCATGGCCAATTGCTATTAAGGCAGTCCTTGGAATAAAGCATGTCCAAAAGCCACCACCAAAGCTCTTTGTCTGCCCAGCATCTCTGCTGTGGTGCATTCATGAAGAACTACTTTTACAGTGATGACACACAGAAAATGACCGGACTTGTCCAGGCACTGCTTTGAATGCATGTTCTGTGAGGACTTTTTGTGGTGGACATTTTCCAGGTGCCAGTCTCCAACAGGCTGAGCCAATAATGTGTGCAGGTTTTCAAAGTTTTCAAAGATTTGGAATCCTCACCATGGAATCTGGAAAACTCTGCCTCTTCTTCAGACCTACTGAGAAACATGGCATATGCCAAGGCTTCCCATGTCAGCTTTGGAGGCACGACCAATGGGCAGGCTTGGAAACCTCTCACCCTTATTTCTGTCCTGTACAGAAACTCCTGCATTTCTGCTGCCTGGTGAGTTGGCTACAGAGTATGGCCATGTATGCTTCCATATGGGAAATAACAGGTTCTTGGGGCTGGAAACCTCCATCCTTGGAGGCCCACAGCTCCCAGCCACAGCTGAGTATTCTGACCATACTGATTTAGCCTCCATAGAACCAATATTCAAAATGTCCAAAATATCAATATATAAGACAATCTAAATGCTGAGTGCTGCCTGCCCTTCCCGTTAGATGCCAGGGTACCTAGCCTGCCAGAGAAGCCTGCTCATCTCCAGCCTGAGGAAGGGTCTGTATTGCCTCTGGAGATGACTGGCTTCTTGGAGTAATCCAGGGACAGAGGAAGGCACCTTTTTAGGAAGACTGGATTTCGCTCCAGAAAACTTCAGAGGTGACTGCATCTCTCAGCTTCCTATGAAGGCAATGTAGGCAAAAGCAGGATTGCCTATGTGGTTATTCCCTTATAAAAGAAGGAAAACTTCAGCAAGAACTTGTGCTATTCAAAGATTAAGGCATCTTTTCTGAGAGCGCAGTGTTGGAAATGAAGCAGCTTCAAAAAGGAGGTCCTGCAGAGGTGCAGGTAACCTATAGCTCATGGTACAGGGGTGCTATGGGAGAGGAGGACTCCACAAGAGCAGGGCCTTGGACCTCAATTTTTCTCCAGAGGTGTAATGTACCAAAGGGGCTACAAGGGAAATGCCTTAAAATGCCTTACCAGCTGTGTGATGCTAGTCTTCAGTCCAAATATGAAAATGTCGGAGCATGTAATTGATTCCTTTTTGGTTCTCCCATCTAGTTTAAAAGTAAGTTGTCTGGCCTCATTGTAAATGCCAAAAGTTTCAGACTAGCGTTAGTAAAAAATCATTTACTAATTCCAGTTTGTTCAGTTAGAAGACAAAAGTGCCCCTCTGCACATCAAAAAGTAATGTAAGTAATGTAACAGCCTTTGTTGGAAGAAAAAGTTCATCAACCTGTGTTCAAATATACCCCCCACTTCCCCCCACCCCCCCACTCAAAAAAAGAAAAAAAGCAGCCAAATTTAAGCTATCCAAGTTTTGTTAGCAGCAAAGCAGTTTCAGACATTAATTACTGCAGGCACTGCAGGGCCAAGTTCAGTTCCCTAAGCTTTATCCAGAAGAGTAGGAGACTATGGAGATACAACCTGATATGTTTATCTTCGTGAAGCACGCTCTCTGCCTCGGTCGTGTGCCAGATGTTGCCACAGCTGCAGGAAGTTGTTTATCTGCCCTCATGACCTTTCAGAAGTGTCGGGCGATGTTAAAATCATGTTTTTATAGAGCATCTCTTCTCTTTAACTGAAAACTTTCCATCAGCAGTTAAAATAGATTTCAAATTCTATAAGGAAGCCAGGGATTGATGCTGTAGATATCTATAATCTAATTGTATCTTTTACTGTGTGCTCAATGTACGAGTTTACTTTAGGGAGCTGGCTTGGAAAAACCTGGCCACTTGAACACCTGTGGTAGCTACTGTTACTGCTACCTTTCTAAGCCTGCAAAGTCTGTATATTTATTACTTTTTACATCTCTAGACGTTAGATTACTGCGACTGACTCAGCCTATGGGTGAGTTTTCCAGGACTCTGACCTGGCAACCCGTTGCTCAGCACTCATGGAGTTCTCCTTGGTCACTTAAAAATGTTGATCTCTACAGTGCTCCCAAGAAAAACAAGCATACTATGTGTTAGATAATTCTGCTGAAATAAATTCACAGCTGCAAATGACACATCAAGAGCATTTCTCAGCAGAGCTAGATACTAATACACATTGATTGATCAACAGTATGGTGTAAGTGATAGTTCTGAGCATGGGAGAAAAAGGATTAAGCAAAATACAAATGGTATGTATCCATCAACCTTATCATTCAGGAGAAAAAATAACAGTGTCATTAGCTAAGTTTCCAAAATAGCCCAGTTTCCTGCTTGAAAGCCAATCCTTCAGAAACAGGTTAAGCCTTCATTTTGTTATGACATGCCAGTAAAGTCACAAGGGTGTCTTTGGTCTTCTTCTGTCAACATTAATGTGCTAAGTGAAAATCATCGTTCAAATGAAAAATACTTAGTCGGCTTGTAATAAATTAAAATGATCCCTGTTCGGTTTTAGTCAGCAGTTGAATCACAGAAAGATCTTTCTTAACAAACAGATTAAGTAAATGAATTTGGTAATGCTTCATTTTCTTTCATTCTACTTTAAATCATTTTGCTTGAGCTGACTTAACATAAATTTTAGTAATTGTTTATCTTTTGCATTTTTTAGAATAAGCAATGAAATTAATAGTAATGTATTCACTTGAATATTAAATCTTTCACATAACATTAGAATCAGTGCACATTTATTGAGCCTGCTGGTGCTGTATTCAATTAGTGTCTTAGCTGGTAACCTCCAGACAATCGCAGTAGCAATGTTTAGACACTTTTACTATGTGCACATGACAAAACCACAGAGCCTTAGATGTTTTAAAGCTCTGAGCATATCCCCGTGAAGATGTGTCTGCTCCTAGAGTTTTTACTGTGAGTGGAGGTCTAATTTGAGAATTATATAATTCTTCACAACAATCTCATTTTTTGGAGCCCATAGTTAATCTGTTTACATTTGGACTCAGACTTGATTCTCTTTTAAGTTAATTTAGTGTTCCAGAAAAGGATCAGCTCCACAGAGTCAGGAGCAGATATGTTATTTAGCCACAGAGAAATGACAGCTCAGGTAGGAGCAGCATAAGTTCCCCGTCTGTTCCTGCTGAGGTGCCTGTTTCCTGAGGGTCATTCTAATGGGAGTAGGTAGACAGATCTGGCTCTATATTCATTTTGGACTTGGAACACTTGCGTAACTTTTGGGAAAGGTGCTTTCTAGGAACAGCTGAGGTGGCAGAACTGTGGTGTGGACACCTGCAGCACGAAGTTTAAAGAACTCATTTCACAGAAGACACCACGTAACCATTAAATGGTCACTGACCTCATCAGTGATACCGTGAAGGAGTAAACCTGCAATCAAGTTCCTCCTCCAAGACCTTCTAGTTCTTGAGTAAAAAGTTCCTCACAGTGGGAGACCAATATAGAAGTAATTCCAGAGAGGGAGAAGCTCAAGCCACATACATTCAATCTAGATAGTGCAAACTTTTCACCTGTGAGGGTAACCAATCTCTGGAACAACAAGAAGTTTTGAGAAATCTCCACCACTGGCAATTAACAAGTCAAGACTAAATCTCCTTTTTTATTACCTAAAAGATGTTCTAGTTCAAACTTTCAAGGAACTAGAATTTTTGCTGGAGAAGAAGTTGCCTGAATGATCACAGGGTTTCAGAGTTCATGACTCTGCCAGAACAGAGGTAACAACTGAAGTCATTTTGAAATCACCTTGCACACTCCTGTTTGTAGGCAATCAGAAATCAGAGCTTTCACTGTTAGTTTCTCTGCCTCACAGGAAAAAAGATTGATTTTAAAAGTTCTCCTTTCCAAAGTGGAAGATTATTTTTTTTTTAAATTCTTCATTAAATTTTGTTTCAAAATGATAAGAACTTTCTGCTGTATTGAAATACAAACCCACCCAATCAGAGCTATTCTAAAATAAGTACTATATAAAGGAAAAAGAAATCCACAGAAATTATCTCTTTGTTCTTTTCTCCAACATCATGAAAGTGTACATATTTTCACCATACATTGCACATTCAATGAATCTGAGCAAGTGTTCCTAAAAATGAATCACTGGGAACTTTTTCTAGCTCTAGTTTCAAAAAAATATTTTGAGCACTGTGCTCAGTGTTCATTTTTCTGTACAAAAATAAGTTTGTACAGTTGAGGGTCATTCAAACTGTGATGCAATCAAAAACTCAGGGCTGGACTCTCTGCATCCATTTCGACTCAAGCATAAAACAGTAGAGGGGATATTTATATGCAGCATTACTGATGTTTAACAGCTTCTCTAAACATGAACAGTTTTTAAAAATGAGTGTTCTGATCTTTTTTGTTATTTTGTTTCATTAAGAAGCAGTTTAAAAGTTGAACAAATCCTTTTATGTCTCCTCCTGAGATTTATCTGTTCACGTCCCAATGGTCTATATTTCTTTTGTTCACACCATAAATCTAAGTTCCAAGCCAGATATTTGTAATAAGTCTATAAAGAAAACAGAAAGAGGTGTGGTAAGTTTATCAGCTTGAACCACACATTTAAGTTTCTGGTGTACATAAAAATTCCAGACTTAAGTCTCTTGACTCTCCCTTCCAAAACATTTCCTGCTCATTTAAACAAAAAAAAAAAGAAAAAAAAAAGAGAGAGAAAAGAGAGAGAAAAGGGAGAGAAAAGGGGAAGGGGGGGGGGGGGGGGAGGGGGGTGGAGGAAGAGGGAGAAATGTTTTGCACGGAAAAGAAATAAATTACAGTTCAATTTAAAAAAAAAGAAAAAAAGGATTTAGTAGCAGAATTCATCAGATCCCCAGTAAATGTGTGTTCACGCCATCCCCAGTGAAGCCACAGGATAGTAGCAGGATCTACCACCACCATTTTATCTCTGCACTGTTGGTGAGCAGCAGCAGGGTGGCTCTGTGTTGGTCCCACAAGCAGGGATCCAACATCCAACTCCAAAATGAGTGCTACACAGAAACCCCTTTGTTCTTCCTCTCTGGCATCTCAGAAATCCTGTATCATAACAGCTTAGCACTAGCCACCAAGAGACTTGAGGAAACAACAGAGAACTTTGCGGAGTTTTCATTTCCTCCTAAGTAGCCTCTTTTAACTCATCAGATCAGTTTCCAAGGCCCTTTAGATGTAAGTGAGAACAAATCCCACATGCAGATAAAAGGAAGGAAGTAAGTAGAGAAAAGCATCCAGCAGCACTGCATCTTTAGCTGTGACAAACTCTACAGCAGCCCCTCCAGTTCAGGAGGTAAAATTTCCAAGCAGGAATTTCAGAGCAGTCCTTCAAGCAGATGGAGGGCTGAATTTAAAAGAAGGTTAAAAATCCATAATCTGAAGACTTCCATCTGGCTTCCCAAGTACCAGCAGGCAGTGGAGATGCTGCTAAGCCTGACTTGCAGAGGAAAGAAGGTTGCATTTGCTGCTGTTTGGAGCTGTGACATGACATGCTCTGTCCAGGAGTGCCCATGCACCTTGCCCAGGCACAGAGTTAGCAAGTATAGTCATGTCCTCTCCCCTACAGCTCAGACAGGGGAGCAGGAGACAGGACTGCTCCATGCACCTGCCACAGTGGTGTAAAAGGCTGGCAGTGCAGCGGAGCTCTTTATCACTTAGAATTGCAGAATCAGAGAATATCCCAGGTTGGAAGGAAACCAGCAAGAACTACTGAGTCCAAATGTGGCTCCACATGGAATCACTCAAAATCAAAACTGTGTCTGAGAGCACTGTCCAAATGCTTCTTGAGCTCTGGCAGCTTGGGGCCGTGACCACTTTTGTGACCAGTACCTGCCCCTCCACTCCCCTCATGAGGAAGCCATAGGCTGCCATGAGGCTTCTCCTCACCCTCCCCTTCTCTGGGCTGAACAAACTCAGCCTCTTTCCTCATACTTCTTGATCTGTAGGCCCGTCACCACCTTTGTAGCCCTCCTTTGAGCACACTCTAACAGTTTTATGACCTTATATTTTATGACCTTATATTTTGTCATATAAACTGTACCAGCACCAAGTAGAACACTTGTTGCCCTGTGCTCTGAACACTGGTTCAGATCAGCCAGTGGAGAAAGTTTAGGGATCCTATATTGGCCATTTTTTCTCACATCCATGATAGGAAAAACTAAATGGTTTACGCATTGGTACAAACTGCTGCCTTTTCATCTTTCTTTTTTTTTTCCTTCCTTTAACTATTTCAGAACTGAGAGTTATTTCAGTACGAATAGTACTCTGTGTGTATAACAAAATGCTGCTGCTTTTTATGCAATGCAGATAAGCACTATGGCGTAATAAACAGACTGAATTTAGGAGACTAGATGCTGAGGGTGGAGCTCTGTCCCTCATCCACCACATACCGGTGTTTCTGACACCTGTCTACAATGCCTAGGAGCAAGGGGATGCAGAGTTATGAGTGGCTCTGAGCTCTCAAAGGGCAAAGGAATGTGCACAAACAGCATGTCCCTACTGCTACAACAGTCTTCTTGTCACTCTCATTCCAAGAGTTTTGAAGCCCATCCTGAGAAGATTTCATTTTATCAGCGAAGTCAAAGGTGTGGAGAGAACAGCCTGTATCTTCTCCTATGTAATAGAGCCAGTCCCACATGATCTTAACTTTGTTTTGAGTCCAGACAATGTGAATATTTATTAACTGCTGTCTCGCGTGCTCTGGCTGCTGAACGACACACAATGAATCTGGCAAGCAAGATGTGACATTAGCCAAAGCTGCTTGCAGTATCAGAACACAAAGGCTGAGATTATTTATTGTTGGAGACCCCTCACGCCTCAATCATATCTGCTCATTCATATTGGTTTATTTTTCTAGCCTCTAGTTTAGAGAGCAACAGAGTAGTTTAAGCCAGTGCAAAACTTTACACACAGCACTACAAGTAATTAACTCACACATGACCTTTAATTTGCTTTTACCCCCTCCAGATTTTTTCTTTTTTAATCATTTTCCCAACAGCGCCCTTAGATGTGAACGGAATGGGCACTGGCATCTGTGTCCAGATGTATCACAGGCAAACTTGAGTAGGAGGGCTACATGCGGCAGTGTCCCAGTTCCTTAAGATTGCCTCTTAATTCTGTGCCCCAGCTCAGGAGTTAACCCTGAACTATCAACCTCAGCACCCCTAACTACAAACCATCACAGAGAAATTTATCACTGATAAAATACTTCTGAACATGCTTGCAGTATGCAGACACCCTTTCTGCAGTAGCAGGATGCATTTATCACACTTCTATGCAGGTTTGTAGTGGTAAGTCTCTAACAAATACTTATTGAGAAAATGATTGACATAATACTTTTTCTGATAAATATTTGCCACAGATATTTTATCAGGAAGCACACTAGAAAAGAAATTCTTTTAAGGGTTTGTTACAAAAAAAAAGTCATATTTGAACTACATAATTTTAGGAACACAAATGATTTTCAACACCCGTTTCTACAGCTGTTAATTGTACTTAATAGTTTAAGACCTGAATTTCTTTCTAGTCACAAGTCATGGGCAGCAAGTGTTCATCGAGCCTCTATCTTTCCCAAGGCAGGACACTGGTAAGTATGAGTAGATGTAAGACTGAAACCTATGTCTTCATGTTATGGCACAATGCAGCAAAAGACTGGCAGCATATGAATATATGTATATGTACATCTGCATTCCGGAATAGGAAATTAGTCCACTTTCAAACCTAGCAGTTTACTGTGTTGAGGCAGGTAGTATTTTTCTGGAATGCAGGCACTTTCTTTAGCTCCCATACTACGGGATAAGTACCCACTCTGAATGATGGTCATTAAAGAAACTGCTTCTGCTACTCAGTAATAGCATTCCCATAGCCCATAGTAAATATGGGTGATGTTATTCAAATGTCTTGGTACGGGATTTCATGTACAGATCGGACACCTAAAAATGAACTCAGTTAATTCCCAGGTCTCTGTGTTCACAACATTACAATACAAAATGTATTCCAAACGAAGTCATATGGATATCTGAAATGCAGCCAGTTCCTTGGCCTCTGTCTAGGCGCACAGCATCAGGACTTCTTATTACCTTTTTTCCCCATGGGAGATGACATCTCAAAGCTTGAACGCAGGTCCTACGTAATAAAGAGACAATATATAACCAAGATTATTCTACAAAATGAGAAAAAAAAAAAAGAAAAAAAAAAGAAAAAAAGTAGTTTTCTTTCCTTGTTGCTGTGAATAACTCCCTTTAGCTAGTGAGTGGTGGGAGAGCTGCTTCCAGAACTATGCTCTCCAAGACCTCTATGGACCATCTTGCAGGCCCCTTAAGACAGCCTTTGCAGAGCTTCTTGAAGCTGTGTGAGTAGATAAGCTGTCAGTCATGTGTAAGCACATTACAGGTTGGTGCTCCAGAGGGTGGCTGCATGCAGGCTGAGCTTTCAGGCTCACCTCCTGAATGAAAAGCAGCATCAAAACTGAAAGAGTCTCCCTCACACTGAGGAGTGGTCCTCAAGATGTGATGCAGACAAGTTCATTCTCTGCAAATTTTATTGAATCAACTTTCATCCTTCTAGAACAACTTCTAGTATCCCTTTCTGTTTCTCAGCTAATTCTTATCAAATGGGCACTAGTATTAAATCACTTTTGATTCAAAGTCCTGGAGGGAGTAGGAAAAGGCCACTAAGGACAGTTGTTTCCACAGAGTTCATAAAGCAGAATGTAGAAGATCTTTCTTTCCTTGAGGAAATTTTGACCCTCTTCAATTGTAAGTTATTAATGTTGATAGTACATTTCTCTTTGCCTGCCAGATTTACTTGCAGCTTTCCCTTATCAGCTGACAGTCCTGTTAAAGGTAACTGCCCTCCCTTTTATCAACAGTTATCTTTCTCCTTTGGTAAACAGTGTCCCTGAACTTTTGTACGTGAATCTAAAAATTTCAGCAGGAATGTCAAGAGAAAATCTTTAATTTTAAACCTGTGTCTGAATGCAGTCTGTCTATTCTTCAAAAACCCTTATCATTTTGCAAGTACATACATTCCGTCATTTTTCTAAAATAATGTAAAGCAATATGCAGAAGGTAGAGGCAGGTGAGTATGTCTTCCATCTATTGCTTGAGGATTTTTGTGCAATAAAACTATCATTTGAACCCTTGCTACTATTCAGGGCCTGAATTCTGCTCCTGTTGTCCCTATCATGGACAGATGCCCTTTGGCAAAGAGTTTTAATGATGTTATGAAACCTCAAATACAGGTTTCTACAGCAAATGATAGCTTTTCCAGACTTAGCCCTCACAGCATAAAACTAGCCCATGACCAATACCATATCACACATCTTCAGAACAGGAATAAAGCTGATTTTATTCTCCAAGTTGAAACTCCAAAGTACCTCTCAGTTTCCAAGTCTACTATATTGGCTAGAAACTTACTAGCTGTGATCAGTGAAAGCTCAGCAAATAGCAGAACAGAGAGCAAATCCTGTATTTTAGTATCACAGCTCTGAAAGTTGTAGAAGTCACACCCTGAATTCCGTTAATTTGTGCATATTAATTATGTATTGAGAGTCATGTAGACGTAACACTACAGCTATTTCCTTGCTCAGGAGTGACTTTGATTTAGAGAAGACTGTAGATGATGTGGAAGTGGCAGGTTTTTCCACCTCTTCATGGTGCTGCTTGCACAGCATGCTGCCAATACTGCGTGATGTGCGTATGGCTTTCTGCCCTCCAGTAAGCCCAGCACCAACAAGCATGGGACCTCTTGTCTTATCAGAGAGCAATTCCTGCTTTCCATCAGCTACTTTCTAATTGGAAAGTCAAGGACATGCAGTCATCCTTGAATTATGGGAAGTGCATTTTGAAGCAAGTTTCCCAGATCTCCAAGCACCCTTTTTTTTGTGCTCTGTGATTTATGTTTTCTTGGTCCCACTATCTAAGTATTATCTTCCAATGATTAAAACGAGTAGAGCACAGGCTAGTATTTTAAGCTTCAAAATGTTGACATCTGTTGGCTTTTCTGGTTTATTTTCCCACAAATCCCAGAAGTGATGCTAATTAGATGAATCAAAGAACATTCTTACTAAATAAGATCCTCAGACCCTCTGGTACCAGCCAACTTAATTAACAGAGGTTGTTATGTCCTATAATTAAGTATCTAGATTTTAGGTTCTCCCCTCACACTGCCTTTAAGCATGTTCATAATCGTCTGAAGGAACATGGCCTCAATTGATACTTTCAAGGTTGCTCTTGTCCTAAATTCTAATCGTCTCCCATACAGACCACTGGGATACCACCTATAGCTATATTACTCACAAAGCTTTTCAGGCTTTGTTAGCAAGTTAAAATCTACCTTGGGAAAAGATCTGAACAAACCAACCGGCAAAAAAACTATCTGAGTAATTTCATAATTTCCCTATTTATTCTTAATAAATTATAAAATCAATTCAAATCATCACATAAAATAAATTCATAGGTCTATCAAGTCCAGAGTTGCTGTGAAATTTGTTTTGGGCTGGCCAGTCAATGTTACTGATTTTTGTCTCTCAGCAGACAAATTCTTTTGAGTAATACAATGGCCCAAGCTGAAAAGCTCTCAAGCAAATCTCCACCCTCCCACCCCACAGGCATTTGACAAAGCACTCTCATAGGTAGTCTTGCTGTGGTCACATGAGTCCAGCGCAGTGGAACATAAAGGACATCAGCTCTCAGGCATCATCAGCACAGTTCAGTCAGTGATTGAAACACCTGCTCAACTTTTGCACAGCATCTCTTCAGAGTCTGGCAAACAGTTTGCTGTAACTGATGTCTCACTGCTGTAACTCAAGATAACTCTCCTGCATGCTCCACACCTTGCTGAAAATGTGTTGCGTTCTTCTGATGTCGCTGCAAATCTTTTTGCATGAAATTCACTGAAACAACTCTGGTTCCAGGAGCATGAAGTTTGACAGACATTTTTATTTGGAATCCTTCAGGATTCTATTTCCATTGGGAAAATATCCACCAAGGAGGACCATGAGCTTCTGCGGGCAGCAGGACGAGGGCAAGTGGGCTGCCTACTCTGGCGCTCGAGGAACCACAGAGTGCTGGTGCCACCTAGAGGAACCATCGCATAAAAAGTCACTGCACAGGGTGCAATAACGTGCCTTAGATGCCAAGTGCTAAGGAAAAATCCTAAAAAGAGCAGTCCTTACCACTATACAAGAAGTATACACAATTGAAAGAAGTAGCAGAGTTCAAGTTATATTGAAAAGGTATCATATTCCTCAGCATAACTTGCAAATATATAGAACGTGTACTTAAAACAGCCAACCATCAGTTCCTATTTCCTCCAATGCATTTCCCAGCCTCACAGCTGTATTCCTTCCCTTTCTTCCTCCAGTTACCTAAGCCTCGAGGAAACTGCCAGAAACATGACGACATTTTGAGATCAGATCCTGGTTTCCCGTGCTGCTGGTGCACCATACACCATGGGAGTGGCTTGGCCATGAAATCCCTGAAACAGATTTATGGTTCATTTTTACTGAATTTGCAAGAACATTAGTCTCAGCCCTGAAATTTGGCAAAAAACATTGACATAAGAGTATTCGTTATTTCTTCACAAAGCAATATTATTGATGCCATGAATGCTTCAGCTGAGTGTGCTGCCTCGCAGGATCTACTGTTAAGATGGACTGACACAATCATAAATGCATCCTCAAAATCATTTAGGCAAGGTTTATGCCTCTGTTTAGGAAATGTCCTGGGTAGAATTCAAGAATATGTTTGAATCAAGCTTGATCTACAGAAGAAAGAAAAAAAACAAACAAACAACAACAGCAACAACAAAACCCACACATATTATATGTATTTAGGATTTGGTTGGAATGCAAATATGGTGCTTGTAATGACATAATTCAATCCAATACAGGAAATGAAGTACTGTTCTACTCTCACCTAAGTGCTGTGGAGGTACAGCTGTATTGACAAAAGTTCCTCTGAAAATACCTGTGTGTACTACAGACCTCAGTCTCAGTGAGCTACAAGACAGTTGCCACTCCTTTAAGCTCTTAAAATCTCCTGACTTTAGGACAGCTTGAAGTAGCACTAAAAACTAACAAAATCAGGTTGCTCTGTATTTAAAGTAGCCAGCAGGAGCAAGGAGGTGATCAACCCTCTATATTCAGCTCTATTAAGGCCTCACCTCATGTACTGTGTTCAGTTTTGGGTCCCTCACTACAAGAAAGTCACCAAGAACTGGAGTGTGTCCAGGGAAGGGCAAGGAAGCTGTGAGGGGTCTGGAGCACAAGTCTTATGAGGAGCAGCAGAGAGAACTGGGATTGTTCAGTCTAGAGAAGAAGAGGCTCGGGGAAGGCTTGAGATATCTATGATGACCTGAAAGGAGGTTGTGGGGGAAGTGGAGGTTGACCTCTTCTTCCAGATAACTGTGATGTGACAAGAGGCAATAGCCTTAAGTTGCACGGGGAAGGTTCAGGTTGGATGTTAGGAACATTTCTCCCTATTAAGAGTCATTGGAACGGGCTGCCCAGGGAGGTGGTGGAGTCACTGTCCCTCCCTGGAGGTGTTCAAGAAATGTGTAGATGTGTCACTGAGACACATGGTTAGTGGGCATGATGTCATGCTAGTCTCAATCTGAGCGGTCTTTTTTGTGATTCTATAAAGACTTTGAAATATTGTTCAGCTATTTTCTCCTGACTTTAGATGTAGTTTTACTCTAGACCACAATAAGTGAAGGACAGGACTCCAGCATGCGTAGAGGAGGGTAATATTAGGAAAAAAATGAAAAGCAGGTGTCCCAGGCTGCAGCAGTGCAGTTCACGGCTTGCCCCAGACATCACGGTGCAACTGGCAGGTTCCCCAGCGCTTTTCAATGTGCCGCAGCGCCCAAGGCAGAGGCAGCTCCAAACGAAAACATGAGAGAAACAGCGAACGTGCCCGTTTGCACACACAGAAAGGCACTAGATAACACTCTAAATACACACTTTATTTATCCCTAGCTATGTTAGCTCCGCAGAAATAAGAAAGCAAAGCAGCGACGGCTGTGAAAACCTCTCGCTCTGCAGACAGCGGCGCCGGCGCAGCGCGAGGCCGGCCGGCCCCCCACGCGCCGCGCCGGTGGGCGGAGCGGGGCGGGGCGGGGCGGGGCGGGGCGGGCCTGTGGCGGGCGGTGCTCCGCAGGCGCCGTGCCGGAGACATGCCGGCGGTTCTGGGCGCCGCCTGGGCTCTGCTGGCCGCCGGCTTCCTGGTGTTGCTGCTGCTGCACCGGGCCCAGGCGCGGCGGCCCGGGGGAGGCACCGACATCGCCTCCGCCTTCTTCCAGGACCTCATCCGCTACGGGAAGACCAAGAGAGGCGGGCAGCAGGCTGCCTGGCTGCGCCGCTTGCAGGTGCCTAAGAGGTGAGGGGGGCCGAGCGGTGGCAGCGACTGCGAGCTGAGGGCGTCGAAGGCCCTCAGGTGTTTTGGTGCCTGTTCGGTGCCTGCAGATGTGTTCGGCTACCAGGAGGGTTGCGTTGATCTGGAAGATTAACACTCAGTGCATTACTAGCTGATTTGTGTGCTTTTCAGCGCCGCTGCGTGCTCTAGAACTACGATGTGGCTAAGGATATGATTCGCATGAGGTGCTGATTGTGAGGCTCTGATGTTCTTTACTCCTGAATCCCAGTCCCATGCAGTATCTGTGTAACAAACCTTAAAGCAAGACTGGATCTGGGACTGGAAGGATGGAGTTCTGCGTGTCAGTGTGACTGTGCAAATTTCCTGAGTTTGAAGGGATCCGCATGGATCATTGGTTCTGTCATTGTCTTCTTCCTTCCGAGTTCCTTTATAAAACGTGCCACAGGGTGCTGATAATAGCATGTCAGTACAAATATCTGGACATTGTGTGAACAGTCTCTAAGAAAAGCAAAAGAACTGTCCTGCTACCCAAGCACAACTTTTTTTCTGAAATAGTTACTGCAGCAATCAAATTGCCTGAAGACCTCTTCTTAATGGGTTATGTTCAGTAGAATAAAAGAGGGAATTAAAATAAAAAATAAAAATAAAAATACAGCTTTTTATATGTTACCATGACCTCATTGTATTGTTCAGCTGAGACTTTTGGCTAGAACTTGCCTTTGATTTGAACACGGGTGTGACGTGATTAGGGTGCTATGTAACCCAAAAATTCAGTCATCCCTAATGAGGCAGCATATCACTATCTCAGTTGTCAACAATACAGTTTACGTAAGTTGCTTCCAAAGAAAATGTTTTAATAATAATAATAATTGCAACACACATTAAAAGAGATGTTATCATGTATTGTCTTTGTTATCAAGCTTCTGGCTCCAGTTTCCCAGGGATGCACCTAAGCTCTGCAGTAGCCACAGTGAGAAGGGTTCATATAAGCGTTGGCTTTAGTTGCAGTGCATTGCAAAGTATGGTATTATTGTGGTAGGGTGTCATCTGAATCAACCTTTCTCCATCAGGAGTTTCCCACCACTTCTTAGGGAATATGCTAACTAAAGAATACAGCTTTCTCAGTGAATTGATATCAAGCTCTCAGAATGTATGAAACAATTCTGTTACTGCAGTGTTGAACCTGTAATCCTGCTAGGTGAGAATATCCTGAAGCTAGCAGTTGAGACATTTTCTGTCCAGTTCATCTGCAGCTTGTTTTTGAACAAACATTGTATTTTCACCAGCCCAGACTGGTTTTTAACTCTGTTCTTCTATTTTGTCAAATGTTATGAATAATTTCAGGTTGGCTTGGCAAACACAGCATTCCTCTTTCCTTGAAGGACATGTGCAGTTACTGTAGTGCTGGATTTCTCTGTACGTTACCATGCATAACTGAGATTGTTGAAATCTCACAGGGTATTTCTCAGCTAAGCTGGCAGGGCTTGTTTATTTATTTATTTATTTATTTTGCTGTGACAAAAACCACTGCTTGTGAGGAAAGTTCTCCAGCTGTTAAACTTTCTGATGACACATAAGTCTAGCAAGTAATAGTTTGGGAGAGAAAGAGCTTGAAGCTTCAAGGGAGATATATAGTTTTGTCTATATATAAATTTGGTTTGTCTTTTAAGCAGAAAATGGAGGAAGCTTTTTTTTTTTCTTTTTGCTGTTGCAAATTTGCAGAGCAAACATCACTGCCTCTGCTTGGCAGGTGACAGAACTGAGGAGTGAACACCCAGAGGGGTTACTAACTGCTAATGGGCAAGCTGTATTGGAACGTGCATTTGAGTTTCTTACTTGGCCTCTTTATTGCTGTTGAGATGTACGTGAGCTGTTCTTGGAGAGTGTTATTTTATTTTGCTTCACTAACTAATGAAGTTGTCTTCTCACCCCCTAGTTCTCCAAAAGAGAAGGTTTGAGTGTTCTAAGAAAATGTAATCTTGTTGATAAATGAGCCAAAAAGGCATGTACTCACCATGAGACAAGCATCTCCTTCAGCTACATTTCCATCTGAAAAATGAGGAGAACATTAAGTTTAATGAAGGCGTTTTTTGTTCCCACAGGTGGTTTATTCATTTTTATGTAGTTTCTGTACTCTGGAATGGCTTTCTACTGATGAGGCTTTTTCAAGCTGAGTTCCTTGGAGTGTCATTACCCCCATGGATTCAGATCTTCCATAGTGCTTTTGGCAGAGATTTGCAGAACCAGAATACGGGTAGGTATTCCTGCTGTTATGAAGCAGCCACATAAATATGACAAAACTGTGTTACCATCCTTGGCTTAATATATATTTTTCATATGCTACCTTGTAAGCTGCTCTTAAACTAGGCTCCAAGTGATTTTCCTGGAATACCAGTTCCCTTTGGCATTATTCAAGGTGGAAATCATTTTATGCTATGCATTTAGTAGATTTCAGCAGTTCTTTTAGCAGGAACAGCTATTAGCTCCTTGTAGGTGTAGTCATGCTCAGTCTTTGCAGTCAGCAGTGCATCAAATGTACAAATACTTTTGCCAGTGCTAGGTTAGTTTAAAAAGAGGGTAAGGATCTTGCTTTGGGGAGGGGAAATTTGCTCTTTTGAAGTACTGTTGGGGTTAAATTAGTCCTATCTCTCCCTAAGTCACTATTTTTCATTTGTAAGCAGACAGTGAACACTTCTCTGCACTCTTGGTTCTCCTGCTCCTTTGGCTGCATAGCTTTCAGAGACTTGCAGAATGCCTCTATACCAGCGTGTTTTCCGATGGCGTCATCCACATTGTGCAGTATTGCTTTGGACTTGGTTATTACGTTGCTGTTGGCTCAACTGTGTTGTGTCAAGTGCCTACGAGTGTTAGGATTGGTGAGTACCTGCTTCATTGTTACCAAAGATGCATTTTTTTTTTTTCCTCCCATTTCGTTCCCTCAAGGCAAGTGGCTCACTTGATTTCATGGAGGACTTGTGTGACAAGTGTGTTAATTAATGAGAAGTAATAATAACTTGCTGCTATATTCCAAAGTAACATTTCAGTATGTTGCTTTATCAAGCAGTATTACAGACACGCTCTTGCTTGTTCAATAATTTCTGTCTTAAATCACCACTGTTATTCCATGAAATTCACCATTACTCCATCTCACTGTAAATACTCCTACAATTATTTTGGATCAATTGTCATTGAGATATATATGCTTTGTGAAGAAAAATAATTGTTGCCAGTTTCAAATATCACTAGATAACTCCAGTTGTCAAATTGGAGATTGTTTTTTTGCCATAGGCTTTCCTTTCAGGTGAGCCTGCAGGACCGTCTTGGTCAGTTTCTTTGCCTTCCATTGAGAACTCCCCACTTCTCTGCCTTTTATCAGTCAGCCCCTTCTTTCTTTTGGTACTGTAATGTAATAAAGCAGAAATTTGAATTTTATGACCTGTTTCTGCCAGTACATTCCACTGAACTGCTGCTTGTTTCTCTGCAACACTTGAGCTGACTGTAGCATTTCTCCCGTGACTGCTTTATGCCAATGGTCATTATGGCATAAAAGTATGGTCATTACCCAGTATGTGACGTTAGCAAAGCTTTTAACCACTTTGCACCACATCAGGTCTACTTTAATCAAGTTATGTTTAAAACAGCCTTCAGACTGTGTATGAGTTGGTAAAGCCTTTTTAATCTGGACCTGTTTTCTACTTATCTGCTGGATACTCAGATATGATATATCCACTTGTACATAGGGGAGACCATCCTCAATACAGAGTTTTTGCTGGGGTAAGAGGCTTACAGTGTGTGTATATATACAGCTCACTGTGAACAGGACAAACTGTACTTGTGTGTTGACTTGAGACATAGCAGTGTCTTTCAATAGGATAGTAAGAATTATGAACAGAGTTCAGGACTGAGATCTGAGACTGAATTATGTATCAATTGTATGTAATAGTGTACCTAAAGATACTGGATGAAAAAACAAAGTAGCATCTTGCTACTCAAATTTTGTAAGACACGTACAACATGTGTATGTGCTATTTTGGGACAATGCTCAGAAAAAGATGAAACATATTTTAATGAAACGTATTTTATTCAGGAAAAGGACTTTCTGTGCAGATCTACTGGTATCACATCATAGGCATTGTGATGTATGTTTGGGCCTCTCTTCACCAGCACAGATGTCTTGTGATTCTAGCTAATCTTAGAAAAAGTAAATCAGGTAAGGTGTTTCGTTTCTGTGAACAATTTACTTATGTAAATATTTGTTGGTTGTTTCAATAGGCTTCTGTAGCTTCTACCACCTTAAAACACCAGTATTTTTTCATAGTGTGGCACTCTTCAGATTTTCAGTAGGTTAAATGAAACCATTTGGGATCAGACAGCTGAACGTTACATACATATGTATGTTTTTTGAGAAGTTACACTGAAGGGTCTAGCTTCTGTCATCCTAAGAACAGGTGAATAATAATGCTTAGGACTTGTACCACTCCTCTGAACCATCGCTTCTTTCTCCATACAAATGGAGAAAGAAAAAATGTAAAAATACAGTTCCTTCTCTGTATTTTCACAGAGTGATGTCTTACTTCATTAAGACATGCAAAGCTGCCAGGTCAGGTGGAGTGAATGATGTGATCATTTTAATGAGTGTTATTATGTAATTCTGAGTAGAAAAGCTCATTTAATGCATTGTTCTCAATTAATTTCTTTCTGTTTGCTTGCAGGAGAAGTTTTAAGTCTGAAACACAGTATACCTTTTGGAGACTGGTTTGAAAGAGTTTCTTGCCCTCATTATTTTGCAGAACTACTCATCTATATATCTATGGCCATCACATTTGGATTTCACAATGTGACATGGTGGTTTGTAGTGATGTATGTCTTTTTTAACCAGACACTGGCTGCTGTTTTGTGTCATGAGTTCTATCAGGAAAAATTTGCCTCCTACCCAAAGCATCGAAAAGCATTTATACCGTTTATTTTTTAGAATATGCCTTCTAAAGCGTATTCAGTGCAAACTGGGAAATGTTTTACTAAAGTCAAGGCAAAATTGCACACTTTCTCTATGCTATAGAGGTTAAAAACTGTTTTATCTCATAAGAGTTGCTAATTTATGTGGGGAAACGTAAGGTCTCTGTGTATCATATGAGCAAAGAAAAAGTTTAATGAAGCCCTTAATGAACTGATGAGATGCTAACAGGGTCTTTTCCATGTTTAGAGTCCTGTTTTATGCAGAAAGCATTCACTATTGTGCAGCAAAGCCACAATATATATACATGAGAACTGAAGAGAAATGATAGTGCAGGGAATCATTTGAAGTGCTGTATTTCATGCCTAATACTTAAGCATATTTATACGCGTTCTCTTTTCTTTGCAACTCTTCAGAGGGAGGCAAATGATGCATTGGCTTTCTGTGTTTCCCTGGTGGTAATGAAAACCAGGCAGTGCCTTGCAACTGTGAGCACAGAGGAGTGGTGGAGGAAGCTGTGCTGGAGCAGTGACTCACTCAGCAGCAGCAATAAGCAAAGCACAAAAAACACCCCTTGTTTATCCTTAATCTGGGAAAATCGTGGAAGGTTCTCTGTCTAAAGAATTTGCAGATTGCATCCTAAGGTCAGGTCCTTGACATCCTTTGTGTTTCGTGGGGTGACAGCAGCCTGCCCTGCTCCTTAGGGGCCTGCAGCTCGGAGGTGCTGCCGCTCAGCACTGGGCGAGGTGGGTTTTGCACTTAGCAACTGGACGGTGTGTCCTCCTCGTGGTCCGGGAGGGGCTGAGGTCTGTGTGAGCAGAGGGCCGCTGGTGTTCCAGCGCGTTCTCACTTCTTTGAGTATACTTAACAACATTTTGTATATGAGAAGAGTTTTTATGTACTTCGGTATATCTTATGACGCACAATGGTTAATTAAAGGATGTTTGATACCTTTCCATCCCATTTGGTCTGATTTCTCAAAATCGCGATAAATGCATCCCCGAAACCTCAGTGCCCGCTCTCCTTGGACCCGTAGCCCAGCTGTGGACGTGGAGCCGCCTTTTCCCGGCACCGAACCTCGCCGCCTTCTTTCCGAGGCAGCGCTCGGGCGCTTCCTCCGCTTGCGCCGCGAAGCGACCCGCTCCGCTCATTGCGCCGTGGGCGGGCCGTGCCGCTGCCGTCACGGCGGGCGGGCCGGGTGGGCGAGCTGCGGCGCCACCCCTCGCGCTCGGGCCGTGGCAGGAAGCGGCTGGGACGGGCGGCGCGCGGCGGCAGCTCCCCGGCGAGGGGCGATGACGCGGCGCCTGTGAGAGGCCCTCAGCGCCGCGCGGGCCGCCATGGGCTCCCCGCCGCTCTCCCCGCCGGAGCGCGGCCGCCGCGGCCCGGCCCCGCTGTCCGGGGCCGCCGCGCTGGCGATGCTCGTGCTGCTGGCGGCGCCGGCCGGGCTGCGCGCCGCGCCGGAGGAAGAGCCCGGCAGGAACAAGGTGCCGGCGGCCGCGCCGCAGGGAGCGGGGCAGGGAGCCGAGCCGCGGGCCGAGGTGAGGCGGGGCCGCGCAGAGCCGGCCTGCGGGAGGGAGCGCTTCCCTCGAGGCCCCGGGGCAGAGCGGGGGCCGGAGCGAGGGAGGGAGGGGCGGGGATGGGAACGCGGCTCCGCGCTCACATTGTCAAGGTGAACCGTACGGAGTGACCGCGTGTGCGCGCGAAGGCTGCGACTGAAGGAGGCTGCTCCAGAACGGGGGAGCGCGAGGGCGGAGAAACAGGAAGTGCAAAAGTAACGTTCGAGCAGATAGCGCTGTAACGTTGGCCGGAGTGTTGCTTCTGGAGCCTCCGGGGAAGTGAAGCCTCAGCTGTAGCGCTGCAGGTAACACGAGCGCTCCCGGCAGCGCGTATCCCGGCCTGAGCGCAGCGCTGCGAGGAGGGCGGTGGGAACGGAGCGTGGACAGGGCTCCGTGTGGCTCCATGTGGCCGCCCGGCCCTCACCTGGCGGCTCCGAGCAGCCTGCTGGGGGCTGCCCGCCTTCCGGAGCGCCACTCGGTAAGAGCTTGCATCGCGTTGTCTGACGTGGAGTTTGAATTGTGGGCGGTGAGGTGCTGGCACAGCTGCCAGGTGGGAGCTGTGGGCGCCACATCCTTGGAGACGCTGAAGGCTGGGTTCGATGGGGCCCTGGGCAGCCTAAGCTGATGGGAAGGTAGCCCTGCCCATGAGGGTGAAACAAGGCTTAAAAGTTCCTCCCAGCCCAGACCAGTCTGTGACTCCCATCGTCATGGCTCTCCCAGCTCAGGATATTCTGTGTGATTCTGTTCCTATGGCTGCTCTTGCTGTAGTTGAGCAAGCATCCCTATTGTCATCTGTGTTCTGGTTGGCCACCAGTGTCTGAGCTTTGGTGATTTTTAAAGGGTGAAGAAAGTTTGTGGAAGTGTTATTTTTCATCATCCTTTTCTGTTCACCACTTAGTTGAAGAGCTCCACTGGCTGTAATGAAGTGATTGTAAGTTACTGAGGTTAAAGCTGGCAATGAATTATTTATTTATTTATTTTAATGTCAGTAGGCATTATATTGATAAAGCTGGAGCAGAGAGGAGATTTTTCTTAAGTAATTTAATGTTTTCTGCTTCGGTGATACATGCCAAACAAAAGTCAGCTTTTTGGCAAGCTGAAGATAGAAAAGTTGTGATTATCTGTTTTTTAATGCTAAAAGAAAGGAATTGAAGGGTGTGTTACAAAAAAAAAAAATAAAATGGTTTTGATTCATTATCTGAGAAGCTGTAATTGACAAACTCAATTATTGTAAGAAAAGAGCTTGTTTTAGCACCTTGTGTGTTCGCTCTCAGTAAACTACACTGGGGAGGTGGTACCTGATGCTGTGCTGGACAACAGAGCTTGGCCAAATGAGATAATGTTTTTCAACAGATAAATATTTTTGTACTAAGATCCCATTGTTTACAAGCTGATGAGGGGAAAGTCTTCTGCGTGTAAGAAGAAGAAAGCCTATCTTGTTGCAGCTCAGGACTCTTCAGCTTGTATCAGTATTTAGGATTAGTTTGTTTGTATTCAAACTTCTAAAATTTTATTCTTGGTTAGGGGGTTCCATTGCCAAATGATCACATATAGGAAAAAAAAAGTTGTCAGCATACTGCTTGATGCAAGACAATAGGGAGCATGAAAATTTCAAACATCAAACCTCAGACTTCCCAGCACTATTGAGGGAGTTCTGGCAAGTTTCCTTATGAAACAAGTTGCAATCTGTCTCTGTTCATGGAGGTATTAACTTTCTTGGCCATCTCTGGTCAAGCACGTGAACAGCAGCTTTGTTGTTTTGTGTCTGCTTTTGATTATAGGTGTCTTAATCTTCATGAGAGTAAACACTGATTGTTGAGGGAAATCTGGAATGTGCTGAGCTGGTTTGAGCACTGGGGAGTCTTAGAGCTGGTGTTCAACAGTGTGTACAAAACAAACAGTTCATGAAAAGTTGCATAAAACTTTAATGGAGCTGAGATGCAAAGATTCTGCGAGGAGATCCTGGCAGATTTTTAAAGGATTCCCTTTTCTCCTGAGTGCTTATAATCGCTCAATTTTTGCTTGAAGATTTGAAGAGTTTAGTTCTTACTATTTCTATCACAAAATTGCTTGCTTGCTTGAGCGTCATAATGTAAGCAGACAACAGCTGTACCAACAGCAATATAAAGTTGCTTCTCCCCTGTCTGGCTGTGGCAGTGGTTCTCATGTTCCAGTAGTAGCATGCATGGTGAAGTACTGCTTTAATAATCAGAGCAGGTGTTTCTTGTGAAGTGACCACCTATTAATTTGAGGTAGGTAGCAGCCAGTAACTAGTTAATCATAGCTAATACCACGTGGAGGGTGAATAGTTAAAATGCCACATAGGCAATGCAATGTGACAGGAGAAACAGAGAGCTCAGTATTTCCAGGAATTACATGTTCAAGCCTAATTAATTGGTGTTTATTTTGTTTTGTCTCCTCCTGTGCCTACAGAAGGGGTCCTCGCCAGTTGCTCCAGTTCATCTTGTCAATGAAGACTCAACTGACAAGACTAATTTGGGCTTTATTCATGCATTTGTGGCTGCTATATCAGTCATCATTGTATCAGAACTTGGAGATAAGACCTTCTTCATTGCAGCCATCATGGCAATGCGATACAACCGTTTGACTGTACTGGCTGGTGCTATGCTTGCCTTAGGACTGATGACGTGCTTATCAGGTTAGCCCTCATGTTGTTTTGTTTTGTATGTTTAAATGTGCTGGATAAGTCTGTATTTATTGGTAAACCCTAACTAACCCTAATTGAAGTCAAATGGAAGGTAGTGTAGGAAGGTAGTCAAATGGAAGGTAGACAGCAGGTGTGTGCAGTCTTCTATTTTGTGTAAACCTTGAAGGTTTTTTTCTGGGGGCTGTGGCATTAGACTCTAAACTCCAATTAGGTGTTCGCACTCCCTAGACATCTGTATGCTTTTAAGGAAAAGGAATTTGGAGTGCCCAAGCAATCCCTTAGCTTTTAGATTTCTTTATTCCTTTTTATTTTTAGCTCCTGTTAAATTAGTATACCTAAAGAAAGTGTAGGGCTGAGGTCTTTATCTTCCCACAGTGAAAGATGCTTAACAGGATGTCACATTCCTCTTGACTGACTTGTGTCTTTGTATATATATCTGGCTGTAAAAGTGGAGGATTACATTCAGTCATGAACCTTTGTGGTGCACAGTACAGAGCAAAGAGCTGGAAGGGGATCAAGGTGTCAGATGGCACCTGGGGAGCTGTAGCTGTGGGTGCTTACACAGCTGTAACCATAGAATGAAGCAGCCTTTAGGTACATCGGATGCAGCATGTATTTGGTTGTGTGTGTGTGCTCAGTTCTTCTTCTTCAACAGAAATACTTGAAATAATGTTCAGTGTTTTATACGTGCTGCAAACAGCCTCCTAACTGGTATTGGGTCTCAGTGTTGATCTGAGCGCCTTCAGATGGAGATGATAGCTTTTGTGAATGCATTGTTACAATTATTGTTGCAGTCTTACAGCAGTTTCCCTTTGTGCTGTTCAGATAGCATTGTAAAAGTTTCTTCCATTACTTGCTTAATAACATTAGTCTGTGAGACTTGTTCCACTTTTGCACTGTGTGCTTCCTTTATTTAGGATCATAGGTGAGGGTGCACCCTGTGGTCTCTTTACTACATCTGTCTGCCCATTACAGCTCTCCCTTTTTCTATGTAAAGTCAATGTATTCCCTAGGAAAGGAGCTGGGATTTTCCCTTTCTTTGTCCTTGTTTCCCAGAAACTGTGGTTAGGACTTCCTGGAGTTTTTGTTTTTGTTGTTTTCCAGCCGTGATTTCATGAATTTCTGCTCATTTAAATTCTCTATATCCAAATAATCAGTATGTAGATGTTTGGTTTTTGGTGTTGTTTATTTTCAAGCTGTGCCCAGAAACATTTTTGCCCTTGTGATATAACAAGCTGCGTTGTCATTCTGATTATTTCACTGCTTTTGTGCTTTGTACGTGGCAAGTAATGCTGTATGCATTCTGTATAATGCAGTATTTTCAATCTTTCAAACAAATTTTACATTCTTCTGTTTTATTTGGCTATGCAATGATATAGTGATTCTGCATGTGTGCTGCAGCCTAATTTTATTTTGATCTGATAATCTTACTTTGGTAGTGGCAGTGTGGATGCAAGTAAGGAAGGATGTATGCATATGTTAGCATGTTTCCACTTGGCTCATTGCACATGCAGTACGACAGTGTGGTCCAAACAGCTGAGAACACTTGATGTGAGGTTTTAATTTCCTTGTATTTGCACAGGCCTTTTGTGTCTGTAACTGTGATCTTTGTGGAGTAGTCAGTCTTGGGTACGTATTTCTTCTATTTGAGAGGTAGTTTTGGCTGAGTCTGATCACCTTCAACACCTGTAAAAGTAGGTGTACTGTGGAAGTAGTTTTTAGTCTTTGAGTGGGATTAAGAAAGGATGAAGTTGGTGGAGTGTAGGAGAGAGAGTGAGGAATGGTGGCTTTCAGGTATTTGCACTCAGCCAAAGAAGAAAGGCATGAATTCAGATAATTGGCTGTGGGTGCGTCTAGAAAATTTATCTTGTAGAAAATCTCATTTTGCCTTTATCTGATGAAGAAGACAGATCTTAAATTAATTTTAAAAAGTGGTTGGAAGAAGATGTCATCCAGCATACAGCCATGTAAATAAATAGAGTGAGTTGATATTATATGTCATAACCAATCTAATGTGATTAAAGATGAAATCTTTTGGTGTGCTTGGGAAAGAGCAGAATTTGTGTTGACCTTGAGTGGAAAAACAAATTTGCTTGGACTGATATGGGGAAAATAATTATATTCATTCTTATTTTTGAAATTATGCATTTGTTTTCTTTTCAGTTTTGTTTGGCTATGCCACAACAGTTATTCCTCGTGTGTATACATACTATGTGTCGACTGCACTGTTTGCCATTTTTGGCATTAGAATGCTTCGAGAAGGCTTGAAAATGAGTCCAGATGAGGGCCAGGAAGAGCTGGAGGAAGTTCAGGCAGAAATTAAAAAAAAAGATGAGGAAGTAAGTCATAAACTCTCTCTGTGAATTACAGCTAATGAAACAGTTATGGCTTTGAAGTTGCAGAGCAGTGCTACATTTCATGTTTGGGATGTTCAGCCATGGCTGCAATTAATAAGTCTAACACAACAAACATGTGGTCAGCTGGACAGAAGTGGCCATATGGGTGCTATTTCAACAGATGATCCCAGACCTGTGGCATATCCTACTTCTCTGGAGAAAAGGACTTTTCCCTGTAGAATTTCCTTTTTTTTCTTTTTTTTCTTTTTTTAATGGTGTGTACTAACAGACTCTATAAATGTTCAAGTCCATTTCTAAGAAATAGTAATCTTGTTTCTTTGGGACAATTTTATCCACTTTTGATTTGAGAGCCACCCCTTTTTAAGAGAGACTTCTGCTTTAGAATAGATGAGAAGCAATCTGTCATTTGAAACTAAATATTGTTCATGTTGTAACTGCTTTGTGATTGCAAGATTTGAGACTACCAGCAATTGGAAATCAGAGGTGATATTTATATATTATATTAAACACTATATATACGTAGCAGACTTTAAAAAATATCATCTAATATAAATAATATGTTAGTATGCACAATCAGTGGCTAATAGCATTCCAGATGTTAAATTAACAGCTTTACAGTTTAAGTATTTCATTTGGATTGTTTGGTTGACATTTCTAATCTTATATTTTTTTTTAATTCCCTTTGTCTTCTACAGCTTCAGAGAACTAAACTGTTAAATGGGCCAGGGGATGTGGAAACGGGATCAACTGCCACTATACCTCAGAAGAAATGGCTCCATTTTATTTCTCCCATCTTTGTACAAGCGTTCACTTTAACATTTTTAGCAGAGTGGGGTGATCGTTCCCAGCTAACAACCATCGTCCTGGCAGCCAGAGAGGTGAGTGCTGCAGAATGCCCCTTCTTTTGCTCTCCTTGGGTTGTCTGCAGCTAGGTGAAAGAGACAAAATGCCCTTGTGTAAGGTGTCACATTCACACCTGCTGCTTTATAGTGCTTTACTTAATGTCACAGCTGTGCAGAGATGTGGAAATCAATGCACGGAGGCTCTGCGTGTCGTTTTAACTACGGCCACATGATTAGAACTGCATGGGCCTTTCTGAAAAGAGTTGTTTGACATCATGTAGCTGAATACAATTATTTGATAAGGTGTAAAGATAAGGATGTTACAGAACTACTTTTTCTTTGATCTGTGAGATAATGCAGCTTTAACACAGCAGCTTTAAAAGGAGACCTTAATCCTAGCAAATTTGAAACTGTTGATAAGATACTGCTTTTTAAAAAATCTAGAAGAATTTGTTAAAGTATGTGGAACTAAAATTCTGAACCACTGTGCAGTAAGCAGTACCATAAATGAAATGATACTCAGCATGATGATCACAGCGTGCGTAACTGTTATACATTTACAGGAAGATCAGGCTTATTAAAAGGCTGACTATAAGCCTTCAGTAGTTGCCCTGTGTTGTTTCCATTCATTGAGACCATTTACATCTTTTTCCTAGGACTCGTGCTTCCTTCAGTGCACTCTCAGACCTTCCCCAGGAATAAATCAAGGCTGCATAATGAAGGAGGCTATAATCTGTAGGAACCTTTTGCCTTTATTACAGAGTAGGGAAGGCACTGAGAGCTAGAGAGGCAGGGAGCAGGTTAGAGAGGAGGATCTCATTGTTCAGTTAGCAACATGCCATCTTGGCAAACTGGAAATTATTACTACTGCCTCTGCCAAAGATTTTGTATGGTGCTGGATAAGTTGCTTATGCCCATCCTATCACAGGTTGACTTCTCTTTTGCATTTTTCTGAGTGTCCCATTAAGAAATGTCCATCAGACTCTGCGGTGCAGTCCGTGAAGTACTGAGGATTGTAAAAGAAGACTGTGGATGTTAAGCTTTTAACATATGAAACGTATAAGTGCTACAAAAGTACTACAAAAAATAATCTTTTCTCATTCTATCTGTGGAATTATTTTATACTACTTACATTCAGATACCTTACTAAATATTTCACAAAGAATAATTTACATAGCGAGAGATTGCCAGTAGTGTGGTAAGTCAACTGTGAACTTGAGTGAAAAGAAAGTACTGTGACTGCTCATTAAGTGAATAGTATCCATCCTGTCACAATGAATGAAACATGGTTTCTGTGGAGGAAAAAAAAGTATAATGTACACTGTCTCAGAACATACACCAGGAGAAAGATTTAAGTCTGTCTTAATGAACCTAATCCTGACAGCAATCCTTAAGAACTAGAATTAACACCATAGCAGTTTTCTGTGTGTAAGAAACACTCATCTGCCTAAATATTTGGAAAGGGAGCTGAAATTCTGTCACATCATGTTAGACTGATTTTCTTGGCTGTATCTGAGCACTTCTGCTGAAGATACTGAACTCATGGAAGAAGTTGTAAATTATTCCCTCCAAGGGGCAGCAGTTGCCAATGGAGCAGAGGGCAGGATCCACCTTTTGCCAGTGGGCTGCTGTCAGCATGGAAATGAGGAGTTCCAGGAATACCGGATTCTGTTCCCAATTGTGGAAGCAAATGTGTTCTGCTGGCACAGCTCTGCCTCCCTCCTGGCCTTCTTAGTAGTTTTCTGTCTGTTCTTTGTCCACTGCTTTTAGCTTCTCTCAGTAGCTTGTGCTTCTGGTTGTCTTGATCAGGCAGTGTTGTGTTTTCCTTATATCAGATCATTTCTTGGACAGTTTCTTTTGTTTCATGTTAGAGATTTCATGCATTCCTCATGAAGCAAGGCAGTAGCTTTTTCTCCGATGAGCTGGAAGTCTTGCTTTGTTTCCTAAAAGAGAGGTTTGCAGGACTTAACTCTACCTTCCCTAGTTCATCCTAGTGCAGTGGAAAATCAGGGTCTTACCTTGCCTTCTTCATCTGTCATTAAAAGGCGTTTTTTTTCTGTTTCTAATACTAAACTGTTCTGTTTTATGAGGTGCTTAAGACATATTCTGTAATTTGTGAGAAGGTCTTGGGAACTTCTTTTTGTTGTGGATTTGTTACTGTAGTGAGGTGATGAACATTACGCAGTGTTGTGTGAAAGCTGTTGTTGACAGCTTACAAATGTATTTGTAAGAATACATTTTGAGAGCAGTTTATTATCCTCTAGACTTAAATTCTACGATAGTCCCCTCTGGCTAACTTTTCTATTGGGGCACCAAAGTATGAAGCACAAACTTGCTGATAAACTTGAGCTGGATGAAAAAGTTGGAATGTTTTAGCTACTGAAAGCTTTCACTTGCGGTTCTTAGGTTTATTTACATGTTTTTTCTTCCTTTATAGTTAAGCTGATGTTCTTCCTGCTGGTGTGCATCAAGAGCAGCCATCTTCCCATTAAGTGTTACTTAATTGTTTAAGTGCAGCAGAGTGATCTCTGCATCTACACTTAACCACCTGAAAATGCTTTTTGTTTGAAACATCCCAAATACTCCTATGTTGATCAGGTTGACATTAAGGCTGTCTTACTAGCTGAAGGCTCTGTTACTGTTCTTTAAGACAGTGATAGGTGGTGGTGCAGAGTAAACACTAGATAGTATTCACATGCTTGATTCTGCGTAATCAAAGAGCCAAGCTATGGTTCCATCATGGTAGGAGGTTGTTCCAGAACTAGCAGGCTTTCCATTGTGCTGATGTTTCCTTTTCCTTCTGTGTTTTCTCCTCAGGATCCTTATGGTGTGGCAGTAGGAGGAACGGTGGGACATTGTCTATGCACTGGTTTAGCAGTTATTGGAGGGAGAATGATAGCACAAAAAATTTCTGTTAGGACTGGTAAGTGAAAACTCACTCCAACTGAAAAATGTGTTAATGCTGGTAATGTCTGTGATGTCAGTGGTTGCGTGTTTAGGAAGAATGTTTCTTGAGACTTCTTTAAGATCAGTTCAGTGTTTGGGTCTGTGTGTGTTTTCTGCAGTTTCAGAAAAGGAGGTGAAGGGGTAAATTTCAATGGAAAAGGTGAAATGTGTATTCTGTCTTGTTTGTTAAGGCCATAGATGATGAGCTGCTAATCTAGCAATAATTTAATGTGCTATCAACAAGCCCAGCATGGATGTCTGGCAATAGCAATAACTATTGTCAAAGATCCATCTAACCTGTTAGCTCGTTTAGAGAAGGATGGGCCACATGCAGTGATACTGCCCCAACTTCTAGCAGCTTCTGGCCATTGCAAGCAGTTACTGGTTTTAATACTGGCTCATTCAGTATGGTTACCTGAACTGTGCTAGAATTGCTAATCTGCAGTGCCACTCCTAACTGATGACTTGCTCCAGCCTGATAATATTGTATCTTATTTTTTTTCCATGTAGCCAAACACACAACAGTAGGCATCAGCCTCAGCTTTGTGCTAGCTGAAGTAATAGAAGTAATACACATGGTCCTTCCTAAGGTCCAGAATTTGTAGATAAGATTAAACAATGGGGTGGTGTATGGGCATCCTGACACTGAGCTAGAAATAGCATCTACTGCTTCACTATTTGCAGCATTAAGTTTTAAAAAGATTTTTCAGTAATCAGACTTCTTAACAAATAAATAAATACCTTCCATGACACATTATGAATTTACTTAACTTTCTCAATGTCTAATTCATTTTTTATTTGTTTTTCCTTTCCAGTGACAATCATAGGAGGCATTGTCTTCTTAGCTTTTGCATTTTCTGCACTATTTATAAGTCCAGACTCTGGTTTTTAAATATTTTTCATCACTGCGAAAGGACAAGGATTGGAAGCATCTAGCAGCTATCCTTGTGTGGTTTTGTATATAAATGTACAGAATTACAGTTCAAACAAGCACCGAAGATGAGACACTGAACTTTTTATAGCAAACGATTGGTGGGATTGAGACATTTATAGACAGCTTCTGCGGTGGAGATCTGTTTGCTGTCTGGTTTGTATGTTCTGTGGCACCTGCTACTGTGGTAGGATTTGTGTGATTTTCCTGTTTGCTGAACCTGGCTCAGCTGAGTTTTGAGAATCTATGTCCATAAATGTTGGAGCTTTCTTTTTTTTTCCCCCCCACTGTTACACATGGCCCCCTTTCCTGTTGCTTCAAGAGCTAATTCTTACGCCTTCTCTGAAGCAGACCAGAGTGTTTTGTTTCATAATGTTGAACAAAATATTAAAGAGATAACAGTTGACTCCCATTTCCAAAGACTTTGGTTCCAGGACTTTCCTGAGGCTGGATAATGTAAGCAACAAAAAGCTGGGGAGCCGTTCCTATACCTTTTAGTTGCTGAGCCACCAACAGAAAATATTATGAATTTCATGTAGAGGGCAAACTTCTTAATCAGGGATTTTTATCAGGAAATTGTGTGCTGATTAGCAGCCTACCAAGTTCAATGTGCAATCTGGAGCTAGTAGTATTTGATTTTTTTTTTTTCCTTTTTTTTTTTTTTCTTTTTTGACTTTCTAAACTTTATAAAGTACGTGGAAAGTAATAAAGTGGTCCAACTTAACGGTGTTTCATTCCCAGGACTGAACAATAATGGAATCTTTAGATTTAGATATGTTCATATTTTTCTTTTTAGGAATAGAAATGTAATCTGGAAGAGTATTAATAAAACATAGTGTCTCAATTTGAGTCATTTTCAGTATTGTTTTTTGGCAGTTCCATAATTCCTGCCACAGAGGTTAAAGTGATGATTTATTTAAACTTTACTAAATTTATTTTGGATGCTGTTATAAGTACCAGTTATAAAAACTTTGAAAATGTTGGTCGCTTAAGATATGGGATACTGAAACACGTGGTTTTCTCTGCTGCTTGGTAGCTAGTAGATTCTGAGCTAATAGCTTAAATAAGATGTTAAGAGCTTCTCTAAAGCAGAAGATAGAGTTTCTAATAGCATCTATCTACTGCTTTAGCCTGAAGCTAAAGTAAGATCAAGTGCTACAAATTAGATTGTCCAAATTGTTGCTTGAGAACAGAGGGTAGGAAGCCTCCTCTTGGATTTTGCTGCCAATAGAAACCCCTTAATGCTGAGGTTCTCAAACCCCGAAGATTGCAGCCGCTTGATTCCTTTTATGCAGAGTAGTATGAAAACAGATTACAGCTCCAGGCCTAGAAGTTCAAGTCCTGATCTGAAGGAAGGAGCTGCTGGCAGTGCTGTTGTTAATTGCTGGGTAATGCACTGATTTGTTCAGTTTTGAAGCAAGCATTGTAACCAATTGCTGCAGCCTCTTCTTTCCACACCCTGTGAACGCCCTCTCTGTAGTCTGTTTAACCTTTTACCCTCAGGGGATGCATTACCTGGATCACATTAAAAAAGAAAGAACAGGGAACCCAAAGCAGGGAAGAGTGAACTTTAACTGCTCACTGGGAAACTGCTTGTTGTGTGGTGCTACAGCACAGTGTTTTCTTACACATGTGCTAGATAGTGCTGGGCAATCACAGTGCTGCAGGCTGCCTGCCCTTCATCCTGCTGAAAATTCTTGATCAAAAGCCAAATCAGTTGGCTGTGTCCTAGGGTAGAAACTTTCTGAACTTCCTATGCACTGCTTGAAACTGTTCTGGTGTTAAAACAATTGTGATCAACAGAAAAAAATGAAGACATTAATATATATATATATATATATATTTTTTTTTTAAGAGGTAAATATGAAATTGCAGAACAAATCCATGCAACTTTCACATTTACATTCTGCTGTTGCAAACTCATGTGATGCAAATTACTGCTTTTGACCACTGCCTGGTCAAAAATAGGCAATACATAGGCAGATACTCATTGAGTTAGAAAATGCTCCTACTGTTTTTGGTTGTTTAGAGCCAATGTTCACTTACGCTTGGAAATCTATTATAAAATGAGGTGGGTTCTTGGATTTTAGCAAAAATTTTAGAAGGCACTATAGCAGATAGGACTAACTGTAGAGATTTAATGTTGTGAGTTGCCTGTTGGAATTTTTCACCGTTCCAAGACTGGTGTAGTCCAGTCATTGTATAACTGAAGCCTGCTCAAGGTGATTGGAGACTCCCAGTGTATTTTTAGCAGCACTGTATGCTGCCCTGCCTCTAGCAGAAACAGTGTCCTCCCATACAGCCTTGTAGTGCCCAGCCTCTAGCTGTCTGCTTTGTTGGCTCAGACAACTGCACATGGGCTGGTTCAGTGGCTGGGATTTTAGCAGCTTTCCTTACTGCATTCTCATACTTCCGATGCGTTGCTTTCGGAGAGGTGTGGCACTGTTCAGTCTTGAAATCCCTGTAGACTTGAGGTGCAGGTTACTGCCATGTGTGTATAGATGAATAGATATCACACCTAAGGTGGCCTACCCTTATGGGCAGTCTGCATCCTAAGCTAATGCTTGCAGTGCTGGGAGAGTGAGCAGTAATTCCTTCTGCTCCCCATGGCTATTTCCACATCCTCCCCTCTGCCCTCAGATTTGGAAGAAGTTACTGATCTCTAATTAGAAAAATAAACCACTGCCTCTCTGATTCTCCCTCAGCCAAGAGATGGAGAACGGTGTGTGGTCTGTCTGAATGAGTGGTTCATTCATTGCACCTTGGTCCAATTTCCTCCATCATACTCAGTGAGTTGTAATGTGTTTAGCAGTGGAGTTGAGCATAGGAGAATGGAAAATGATGTCTTTTCAGCAGCTAACTTGCTATTGCTCTTTGGACATGCAGACGTAGGAAGTTGTTCACCAACTTGCAGGAGTGTTCAGGCTGCAAGTTACAGCACTGAGAAGAGCAGAGGGGTGGGTAAGCAGATGGGGCTGACCTGAAATGTAATGTTGAAAGAGATGCACAAGCTGTGAAACTAGCTAAGCACTTGAGGAGTGTTGGTGAAAAAGTAGGGTAGTGAATCAGCTGACAGTACTATGACAGCATCCCTATTGGCTTTCTCTCAGTTGTGTGGAAGCAGTCAGTAACTAATGATCAGTTCTAAAGTTGTCCAGAATGATTTGCTTTTGCCTTGTAAACAAGAATGCCGATTAGCAGGGAATAAAAATGTGAATAATAGCCAGTAGAGCCAGGTATGGGTCTGATTTAATGGTTTTGGACATGTCAGCTTGCTCACAAGGATGAAATGCAATGCTTGCCTAGTTCAGTCCTGCAGCAACTCTCAGGTGGGGGGAAGGAGCCGTTTTCAGGATTGGGAATTACAAAATCTTGTAAACCTTGGCTGCAAGGCGGCAGAGCGGGCTTGATGCCGTGCTGCTGGGACATGCCTGCCTGGGCTTACACATGCTTATGTCCTGGGGTGTAACTGCTGCTTAGAAGAAAAGGGTATTTGGGGGGAAGGAGCTGCTTGTTGCACTGGCCAGTCAAGGCCCTGCTTTCCAGAAATGAAATGTATACAATGTAAATAGTACTCTTCCTTTTAAATACTTTGCCTTGCAGAGTAGAATGAGAAACAGACTAAACTAGCTGGAACTTTTGATGGTTATCTGATATTTTGTTTCCTTTTGTGGCTGGAGGATGTTAAATGTGATGAGTGGATACTTAAGCAGCGAAGATAAGGCACTGCAAATCGCCGTACCAGCAATATGAACATAAGCAATGACCCAGCACGGACTTTCCAACCCTCCTGAAGTGGGATGCATTCTCAGTTCCAGCAGACTTCCCTGCCAGTTCCAGGGGAATTTCCACATCAGCTTCCAAAGCAAGAATTTGCAACTCAGGCTGTGAACGCAGTGGAAACTTGAAAGTGCAAACCACCTACAACTACTCATTTCCAGGCTTGAACACTGGAAACAGAATTAGATGGTATGGTCAGTTCTACAGGGATGGAAGAAAAACCTCCGGCCAGTCCAAGTTGTTTGAAATGAGGAAACTGGTGCTTGTTCTTTTCAAGGTTCCTAACTGATTCACAGCCCTCATTACACTGCATGTGGCAAAGTGCGCTAAGCAGAGATTAAGGTAAACTTGTAATCTTCAGTACAGAGTTTTTCAGAATTCAGTGAGCCAAAGTACAGGTCCGGCTCAAAAACCAGCCTGTGCTCAGAGCACTGCAGGAAGGCCTGGGTCCCATGAGCTGCTGCTTGGAGGTGTGATAGGCAGATGCTGCTTGTGGAAATCTGCTGGTTAACAAGTAAGTGGCTGTACTCAGAGCTCTCTAAAAAGCTGCCTGCTGCTGTACAGCTTTCCTTTGCATCAAACAAACTGGGCTCTTGAATGGATTGTGCAGTTTCATCCAAATTTACCCAGTTATCCTGAAGTATTTCTGTGATTCTGGATGCTGTGTAGGAGGCTATGGTGACATGGCATTTTCTTGCAGCTCACCTTGCTGTGTCCCAGAAGCCAGCGCTTGTGGCAGGTTGCTACTACAACCTTGTGCTGATGTGCAGCAATGGCTGCACCCATCTGTGTGATGTGCTACACAAGTATACCCTCAGGCTGATTTACACATACTTGCTATGTAAAAACAGAGTTGCCAAAGGTGATTGAAAGAGACTGTGTGGTACCGTGACTGCTTAAGACTGGAATTCTGGGTTGCTACCCACTGCCCTCTGACTGCTGAGGTCTGGAATTTGTATCGCTGACACTGAGCCCGGGGTGCTGAGGTAGCTAACCTTTGGATTGCTAATCTTCCCAGTTACCTAACATTTTCCTGCAAGCAGAGCTTTGCACAACAGTGAAGTGTCATTGAGCAGCATTGATCAGGTGCCGCAGTAGTCATTTATAGTTATAGCTCTTCTTGATAAGCTTATGGAAAAACATATTGATATTTCTAAAGTTCAGATCTAAGAAAAGTGCTAATTTGTGCTGCGTGCTATCAGCCTTAATATTGGTGGGTGTTGGCAGTTTTTAACTGGTGCTTCTGCAACTTGTTTTGTTTCCTGTGGTATGTGGAGTTGCTCAGGGGCTGGAGGTGGGACACAGCTTGCACAAGGATGCTTTAATTCCCCAAGGCAAAGGATGAGTAGTTTTACCATGAGCATCTGCTGTGATGATGATACAGAGAGAGAACAGCAGACTGTAAAGAGTATTTATCAATTCCTCCAGTTATTCAGCTTCAACTGTGGGGTTTCCTTCTCTCTCACCTTCCCTTAAACATTTGGTTAACTTCGAATTATTAAATTACTGCCCTTGGCGTTCCCACTTTGCTCAGTGAGAGGATTAGAGCAGCCTATAAGAGCAGCAATGTAACCACACAAGCTGAAGGTCTCCGGCCATCAGCATGGGCCAGCAGTTTATGAAGAGATACAGAGAGCAGACAAGAAAGGAGTACAGTATGCATTTTTACTGAAGTCTCACAAGTCATTTCTCTTGGGAGGGAGAGAAGGTAAAATCGACATCAAGCAACTTCTCACACGTCAGTTGTTGGGGGGTAGAGAGTGCCTTTGTTACATCTGTGGAACGGGTATGAGAGCACTTCACTGTGAAACTCTTATCGAAGTGACATTAAGGAACTCAGGAAAAAAAATAATTCTAGAACCTTAGAAGCTACAAAAAGCAAAATTTTAAACTTTACATTTATTCAATTAAAAAAAAAAATTGACAGTTAGTAATGGTCACACGAACACCAGGGAACTGTATCTACATTTCCTGACATCAATATGAGCGGCATTAGGGGTTGTTGGTGAACAAATACAAAGCTAATGCCAGTTCAAAAAATACAAAACAAAACTGGAACCCGAGACACTGTGAAAATCAACACTGCTTAAAAACGCAACATTCAATCCGATGTATTTTAAAATAAATAGTTTTTACCTTCCTTCTTTGAAAACACAACTCACCAGCTGCTTTCAAAGCAGTGACACCTTTAAGACCATTCCCGAAAGTGTTTCATAAATAATTTACCCATTGATTGTCTGTTAATGCAGCATCTCTCAGTCATAGCTAGGGTCTCTGTATAGGCCACACAGTATTTTGTTCAGACACAGTGTTTTGTTTTGTGTTTTTGTTTTTTTTCCCCTCCTTTTTATTTAGGTACAATTTCTTTGAGTAGAGCATATCATGCTGGCACAATTCATGCAGATGACGCAGCATGAAGTATAACAGAGCTTAAATCACCTGGCTAAAAAAAAAAAAAGACAAGGAATGTAGTGTTACAAATTGTGATATTGACAAAGCAACCATCCAGTCTCAGGACGACCACAATTTCAAATGTTCGCTCACAGTTGTCTCACCTACTCTAATTGGCTTAAATACGTCTTTTTTAATTCAAATTCATTTAACTCTTCAACTTTTTCCACCAGGGATAAGTAAAAAAATAAAAATTATTAAAACTAGTCTCTCTCCTTTTAATCAAAATAACCATTTTTTTTCCAGTCCTCTGACTGCACATCTGATTTTAATAATGATTTCAAATAGAGAAATTCATGACTGCGACGTCCGACGTCTCCTGACGCCGTGCCATCTGCAACTCATCACAATACCCGGGTTAAATTCTGTGAACGTATGCGTGGTTTCTGAATTGATTTCAACATCTGCCAAAGGCCACATCTTTAACCCTGCGGTACACTGTCACACACGTTATAATCCTAAGGGACACTTAGAATTACTGAGCAGGTAGGTGGGCCTCCACATGACTCTCTCATAGGCAACTGTGCAACGTAAAAGGTCTCCTCCCTACGAAGCCATAATCGTTCAACCTTTCCCCACGCCATGTAAAACCAATGAAGCCAATCAGTTCTAGAAGCCTTTTTCATCTTGCACTTTGAGCCTCAAAGGATCACTGTCTTAAAGAAACATTTTCCAGAAACGTTTCTGACAGTTTTACACATCATTCCTTGATGCCCCCCCCCTTAACAGTTTCACTGACTAAAGAAATAAACTGGTTTTCAAATAGTCTTTTCAGTAAAGTGCTTCTTATTACTCCAAAAAATAAAAATAAAATAAAAGATAGAAAGTGCTATTTGAATCTTAAAGAGAATTTCTTTTTCCATGAAAAACTGTCTGATATAGCTTTCTTTTAATTAATTTTTTACATAAAGCTGAAATGAAACCTACCTGTTGTAAGGATACTGGGTTACTGATTTTGGTGTTTGGCAGCAGGCAGGATGCCCACACAAGTGGCGACACACCGGAACCATAGTGCAGAAGGTAAATCTTCTAGATGAAATGGAAGGCATATGGAGAGCTCCTACTAGAATCTTTTCATATTTATATACAAATATATATTAAATATAATATAAAAATAGCTATATATTCTTTTTCTCTGTAATTTTCCTAGAAGCTTTTCTTCAAATCCTCACCCATCGCTGGCAAACAATGTCTGTCTTCTAAACTCCATGCAACTGTTTCACGCCGTTCCATACCACCAGACTGCGCCTTCACAAATACAACCCTCTCCTTAACATTCCTTCCCTTCTGTCAGAGTCATTCTGTGACATCTGCACCCCAGACCCTGCAGCATCGCAGCATTCCTTATCATGCTATTGATTAGGATGTTGCAAAAAATCTATGACTGTAGTAAATAAGTCAGTCAGAAGCAAAAGGCTGATTAAGAAAGAGGCGACAGCCTGGTCCTCTTCCCACTAAAATCAAGAGCAGCTCAGCAACTGATTCAGCAAGGGGGAAGCGGCAGACACCTGAAATACACACCTTTGAGTCAGCAGCTGTGAAACAAAGCATTTGCGTCCTTGCACAGAACACGGAACAAGTTCTGCGTACTTCTGTATAAAATCTGCCTGATTCACGGTAAGTATATTTCAAATGGATGCTGTGTTTTTCCAGTTTCTGTGAATTTCCCCACCTTCCATGCTTTGTCTACTGGCTGGTAGCTCCGTAATTGAATGAGCTCTCTCCGAGGTTACAAAAAGCTTCTTGATCAAAGCGTACATTTCTTTATTCTCTTTCAGCAGCCCTGCTATCACTGTCATCTATTTTCTCTCACCTAGTTCAGCGTTTTACCAACAGACCTATAGCAGCACAAGAGAGTATCGGGGAGGGGGGGAATGGGAAGAGAAGTTTAAATGGAGCTTCATATAAAAAGCTGCATCATTAACTGGCTGGCTGTTATTTCTATTTTTTGTAATTCTCAGTATAATAGCTTAATAAACCTATTTTACCACTATTCCGTAGTTCTAACAGCACCATTAAAGCTCTCCCAGGTTTCTTTTTTAGTGCTGTTATCACCGTAAACGGGTAACATTTTTTCTCTAACCTACTTCCATTAAGCAGCAGTGCTGCTAGCGCAGACCTCTGGTAACACAGCTTATTTTAGAAACAGGTGAATGATGCAGCAGCAGAGCAGAGCAAGGCAAACTTCGTTACACAGAGCTCTACAGCAGTGGGCTTCTGACCCTTATCCCAGCTCAGAGAATGGCAGAAATCCTTTCAGAGAAGCGGAATTTGCCCTTGCAATGTCTGGCACTGGCACCTGCTCCTTGCTGCGAGAGGCCTCCTGGAGCAGAGCGCAATCTAACTCTCTTTGGTACTGTATTTCTCACACTCCTTCCTTGTTCACAACTGTGCTTTTTGGTACCAAACTCTTGCTTTGTAAGTGGGGAACAACAAAGATGCAATGGTGGGACACCCGGAGAGGCCAAGGCCAGCCCCAAAATGCCATCGATGGCATGGGGCGCTCGCTGAACTGGTGCCACCCTCCTGTGGGTTTGGCTCACCCAGTAATACAATCAAACTGTTCCAGAGAACAAAACAGTCCATCACCATTTGGTTACATTCATTCAACTCCTCCTCAGTATTCAAGATTAATCCAGCTTTCTCTCCCTACTACTAATTTTAACTGCTTTTGCTGTTTTATCTTAATTCTCAGATCTATCTGTGTTTATTTATTTTCCTCTAAAGTTGTGGTTTTCACAAACTAGTACCATAAAACCCTACCTAAAATAGCACATCGTATCTGTTGGAACTTTTTATTTTCTTTATAAAGTGAAGTTGCCTTCTGAAGTCTTAGTTCAGTGATATCTCCTAAATCGACCGTGGTCTCCCCCAAGACATACTCTAAACACTACAAATATGATTTTTGACTCTATTTCAGATCAGGTTACCCTCCCTGCTCCCACTGAAGGAGCACTCTCTGTTTTTACATCTTCAAGAACAATACCTTCAAGGTCTGAGATTGCAGAGACTCCTCAGTTTCTGACTTAGTGTTTGAGGGGGAGCAGCACTCAAAAATGCTCACGTTCTCAACTCAGATCGTTATTGAGATGATCACGATGCAGAAACAGCTATGAAGTAGATACACGAGTTTGGCTGACAATGTACTAAGACTTCAAAATCGAGAATGGTTACAGATTCGAGACACTGCAAGTCAAGATGTTCAACATTATCACCTGAATTAAAATCAAGGCACTATGGGTTTTTCTGTCGTTGTTAAAATGACCCTGAATTAGTTCTGACTAAAGAAAGATCTAATTTTTGAATGAGAATAAAAAGATTCCAACATATTTTAACAAGTTACAATTCTCACCACAGAGAAAGTGGTTAAAAAGTGCCCAAAAGGTTATTAAATGTAAATATATTTTTTGTGCAAATTACTCCTATAACTGAAACATTCTTGAAAATTACCGTCTTTTTTTTTTTTTTCTTTTTTCTTTTTTTTTTTTTTTAACATTTTACATAAATATTTCCAACTATGAACTATATCAAAAGATAGCTTTGGGGAATAAAATTCCAAACCATCCGCAAGGAAGCAGTGCAAATTCCTATTTTTTGTTGTTTTTTTTTTTTTTTCAAATAAAATGAATTAGGTATGAAACGATGGATGATACTCATGAATCTGAACACCCTGAACCCTGATGCACGACCACCAGTTCAAACGGCTTCATCCATAATTTAACCTCGAGAAGTCAACGAACCAACACACCATACCTCACAGAGCAGACTGTGACATCACGAAGCACAAACGAGAGACTTGTGCCCACACTGAGGGTGAAAGTAACGATGCAGCATGTTGTAAACAAAGGGGCAGAACAAAGGAAAACGTCAGTCTGAGTATGGTGTGAAAATGTAGGGGAACATATTCAAACCTACAAATAACAGATTACATTTCATGCATCATATAAAATATTTTGCTCTTTCTCCTTTTATGCAGACATATACACAATATTTTACAGCATCTGTACAACAGAGAACTGGATTTCACACAACATTTTCAAAATATTTACTGTCCCATAATCATCTGAAAAAATTAGATGTTTGTCGGACTATATTCCTGGCATTTTTTCTCCTAAATCAAACAATTGCTCTGTGTCCATTTTAATACTTTAAAAATGTACAGAACTGATAAAAAATACCAATATTTTCAGCATTCCTTTCATTTCAGTCACATTTTTTGATTTCACCTGGACAAATCGACACATGGCAGCAAACCTTTTAGAGCACAGAAACCGGGACAACGATCAAAGTTGGCCGCGTCCCTGCCATCACCTGGTGGTTTTCCTCAACAGATTCCAGAAGTTAGCTGTAGGTCTCGACACCGCAGCGTTAGAAAGGCTTTGTACTGCTACCTCTGCAACTTGAGTGCGAGTGGTTATGGAGCAGCCCCCTCCTGGGAGCTGGCTTCCAGGAGAGGCAGAGCCCCCAGCTACTGCGGCTGCGCTTTGGAAGGATCCGTCATCTTGTCAGTTCTGTGCCGTGAGAGCTGCTGCTGCGATTGGTGCTGCTGGTGGTGGGACTGAGTAAAAGTGCTTTGCTGTAGTGGGAAAGCAGCAGAGAGGATAAGCTGAGCTGACTGATTCCCGTGAAGTAACCTGGATGTCTAAAACATGCAAACAGAAGAAAATCATGTTTTCTGCTGCTCTGAGAACTGCAGGCCTGGCTGCTTGTTGACTTTGTGGAAGAATTCAGTCAAAATAAACTTCTGATTTGGTCACTGAAGCTGAACCAACACCACAAAGATTAGTTGGCTTTAATGGAGATACTTAGAGCATTTGATAAAGCAGCTGGTCTTCGCAATTTCCTGTGACAATGGGTACAGCACATGGCAATTTGTCCCCATTTCAGAACACAAGAGCATAACGGGGCTTAAGGAATCTATTTTAACCATACACATCTGTTACTGCAGTCACATAGAAAGCAGTGCCTTGGCATACCAAAGCATGACTTCGCAAAGATCAAATTTATCCCTGGATAAAAATCTAAGGAAGAAAACCAAGGAAGCTGCTGCTTTTGCAGACCCAAACATCTCCTTTGAAGGGGATTAATCATTACTGCAAGTAACACTTATTTTTAATGTCACTCTTCTTAGAAACAAAAGATGATGGTGCTGAAGAAAAAGCAGTGAAGGACGGGTACAAAAGGAATTGGACATCTCAATCCACAACAACTACATCACTCTCTCACCTGCAGAATCAGACTGTGAGAAGGAGATCATAAACATGAGGGAAATCAACTTTTTACATGGGTAGGAAGTGACAAGACACAGGGGACTAGTTTTAAACTAAAAGAGGGAAGATTTGGATTAGATATCGGGGAAGTTTTTTACTGAGAGGGTGGTGAGTTGCTGGAAGAGGCTGCCCAGAGAGGCTGTGGATGCTCCGTCCCTGGAGGTATTTACACCAGGCTGGATCAGGCTCTAGGCAACCTGATCTAGTACCAGATCTGGAAGTTTGGTGGTCCTGCCTGTGGCAGGGGGTTTGGAACTTGATGATCTTTGAGGTCCTTTCCAATCCAAACTATTCTATTCTATTCTATTCTATTCTATTCTATTCTATTCTATTCTATTCTATTCTGAACGCAAGCAGGAAAAGCCTCCTTTTCTCTCTTCTTTAAAGCGAGGGAAAAAAAAGCAAACAACAACACACCATGTGCTTTTCTTCAAATTCTAGCACTTCAACAGAGAGAGAGAGCTGACCAGTTTATATTAAAAACCATAAACTGTTGCCTAGAAAGAAATGCCAGGACAGGAACAGACCATTGAAGATTTTTATCTTTCACAAACCTTGTTTTCAAAAGAATGAAGGCAAAACTGCATAAAAGCAGGGACAGACACTACCTACCTGCTAAACAGCATGAATGAGTGCTGAAATTCAAGTAACTAGATATTCTTCAGTTCTCTTTTTGATCAGAGATTTCAGCTTGCAGTTAAAAAGCCTTTGCAGATGAATGGCTGAAATTCTATTTTCTTATGGAAAATTCCATTTCTTATGGAAATTCCATTTCCTTCTTTTTAACAAGCTACTATTTTCTGCCACTGGCCCAGGTAAAGAAAATTTTACTCATCCATAAGTGGAATCTTAACTATTCCTTGTCCATATAAACTTAGCTTGAGTTTCCAGCTACTTACTCCATTGTAGAAATTCCACCTTTATCCAGGAAACCTCTTTTATTGAAAAAGGGAGACTGCACATAGCAAAAAAGTTTGTTCAACAAGCTGCTCAGGGAGTTGGTGGAGTCACTGTCCCTAGGGGTGTTCAAGAAATATGTCCATGTGGCAATGAGGGGCATGGTTAGAGTGGGTATGGGATGATGGGTTGGCACTAGACTAAATGACCTTAGTGGTCATTCTAGATGGCCACTAGCTGTCACACCATGAAATGAAGAGCATCTTGATCAGCTCACCACAAGAATCAGCAGATTATGACCAGGGAACTGTGTGCAGAGCTGAAGTTCAGCTTCATTGCGTTGGAAATGATGGTGGCAATGCTAGAATATTGCAAGGTTTGCACCAGATGTGTCCCACAAATGCTCACATAGGAACAGAAAGAGCACCTTATGCAAGCTTGTCAGGACCTACTGAACCAATATGATGCTGCAGGTGACAGTTTACTGGATTGCACCATTAAGTGGTGACAAGACATGGTGTCACTGCTATGAGCTGGAGTTAAAATGACAGTCCATGGAATGGTGATGCATGAATTTCCCACTGAAGAAGTAGTTCCAGACACAACCCTCAGCAGGTAAAGTGATGTGCACTAACTTTTAGGATAAGAACAGTGCAATCCTGGATTTCCTGGAAGTTGGACAAACCATCAACTCTGAGTAATGTAACACAATGCTGACTAAGCTGAAGACCCAAACCAGCAGAGTAAGGCTACAGAAGAAGACAATCTTTCTCTTGCAACACAGTAATCTCTGGTCCCACATCAGCTCAAAGACCATAGAACACACAGCCAGTCTTCACTGCACTGTTCTACCACAACCACCATATAGTCTGGATTGCAACCTTCTGACTTCCATCTATTTGGACCAATGAAAGATAGACTGCATGGGCAACATCTTTCTAGCAACAATATCATTATAGCAGCTATGTAACAGTGGGTCATCTCTGTCAGTGCGGATTTTTACAATCATAGCATTCAGGCTCTTGTCCATTGCTGGTGAAAATGCACAGCTAATGGTACAGACCATGTTGAGAAACTGTTTTGTAGCTGACAGGTTGCTCAATCAAATAGTGTTACTTTGTTGTTCTCTGTATCAGTTGCAGTTTCCATGGAAATAAATACAAGACATTACTTTCATGGCAGCCTAAGTATTTTAAGATAATCCTAAAATAAGCATGCTGAAAGGACTGACAAATTTTTAGAGAATGCTACACTACCTGTAGGAACTGTTGCGGGTGCTGGGTCAGCTGTGGCTGAGCTGGTTGTTGAACTGCAGTGAGCTGCTGCTGCTGCTGCTGGTCTTGCTGACTTTGCTGCTGCTGCTGCTGTTGCTGTGTTACTGGCAAAGTCTGTGGCTGCTGCTGTTGGGCAGCAAAAGTGGGATAAGCTGTCACCACCTGTCCCATAAACATAGTACTTGGTACCATTACCGCTCCACACGCTACTGGGGCTGTGACAAGTTTTGTTACAAGCTGCTGACCTTGAGAAAATCTGTCAACAGAAAAGACATTTGGCATCACTTTAGGAAAAATGCATCAAGCCTTAGGTGCTCTTGACAAATGCAGCTTTTGTCAGGCTCATGCCTTGTTGTAGCACTACTGATTATGATAAGCCTATGAATGCACTGTCTTGGGTAAAGTTTACCTAAACAGCTGTGTGATTACAGTAACAAATACTATGGGTTTTATGCTACTTTTCCATACATGATATCATAAATGCTGTGGTTACATAGCTACAAGTCATCCCAATGTGGTCTTGAAAACTTACCTGATTTGTCTATCTTGTGTAAAAGTAGTTACTGCAGCAGCATTCTGGTTATTGTTCTGTGGTAAGCTAGAAGGAACCTGAACCACATTGCCGGTTGTTGGCTGAGAAATCACCATAGTGTTATACAGAGGTGTTGAGACTGTGTTCTGTGACTGACTGGCAAGAGAAGATTGTTGACCATGCCCACTAAGCACATTTTGTTGATTATGCTGTAAAGGAAGAATAGGTAATGAATCAGTCACTTGAAAACAGCCAGCTACTACAGTCATCTTCCTCAATGTAATTACCCATGCTTTACAACTGCTAATGTTTTTCTATTACAAATGAATTCTTACTTTAAAGCAGACAGGTATTTCCTATCAATTGAGGATTTGGAGGTGTGACTGGCTCTAGGGCATCTGAAAATCTCTTAATCTCTTCTCCTCTTCAGAATATCTTTTTCCTTAATATTTCATCTGCTTGCATACTGTTTGTTCAAGATCCTGTCTTCCATTCCTTTAGCATCTCTGTGCCACATTAAAACACGCACATTACCTCAATCAATTTCATACTTCAAAGTCTGGAACTAACTTAATGCTAAAGTGATAAACTGTCCACCATTACTCTGTCTCATCACAAATTTTAAAAAGTAGTATGGGATTTGGAAAAAAGGAAAGAGGAGGATGACCACAGAGATCACAATTATAAGCAACCTCTCCATAAAACTGTCAAGCACATTAAAACTCCTCAGCTTGAGAAAAAGACTTATATGCATACAACAGAAGACTCCAAAATTATGCATGGTGAAGATGAAAAGTAACTATTCAGTGTATTTCCCAGGATAAAAGCTAGGTGGCAGGTTTAAAAAACAAACAACAAATTTCACAGCAGCTAAAGCTGTAGAACTCACTGCAAGATACTCTGTATTTCAGAAGTTTAGATGCAGTCAAAACAAACTGGATAAACTCATAGAAGAAAAATCCATCAAAGGCATTTAAAATGCAAAAGGTATCAGTTATGGCATCTGACTGAAATTGCTGAGGAGCAAAAAAGTCAACTTCAGAATCATCAATATATGCTTTTCCTGTTCTTATGTTCTTCTAGGCATTTACTGTAGAGATCAGTGTCTGGATTTCAACCTCAATTAGTACAAATGTTCTCATGCTGTACGTTCTGTCAGTAGAAAATTCATAAAAATGCACAAAAAGGCAAGCTGTTTTCTGTATATTGGTTTTTCCAAAAAGCATTTGGAATTATTTCCATTTGTAAATTGTAATTATTTATACTTGTAATTATTCACATTTCTAAGTTTTAAAACTAAAGCAAGGCGTGAAATTGCATTAGCAAGAACATAAGTACATTTCAATTGTAAAACTTTGAACAAGAAATAAACTTGATTTGAAGGACAGTCACAAAAAATTTGGAGGGGGAGACGTCAGGAAAGCTATTACTGCATTTCTCACTAGTGAGAATTTTACCTGTGACGCAGAGCTCTGCAAAGGCTGTTGCTGGATCATATGTGGTGTACTTGTATGTCCTGTGCTCATCCCACTTTGAGTCTGATTAGTTTGAACAACCTGACCTTGCATGTTTGCTGGTGCAAGTTGCTGAACACTTGAAGAATTTCCAGATGTAAGTTGCACAGAACTGAAGTTTAGTCCAGAAGTTGACTGCTGCAAGAACATCTTAAAAAAAATTCTAAAATTAGTTCTTATGAAAACTCTGTTAATTATTCAATATCTTACACAAAAACTAAAATTAATTTCTTATGATATTAATACAAGATAAAGCTTCATTCCAGCTATTAGATGTCCAAACAGCACTGCAATTACCAAGAGCGAAGGGCTAAGTCCCATACAGGATCTGTATTCAGAGACTCTAACAGCTAAGAATGAGAATCCTGAATTTTAAAGCCCTTAACACTGACACTTAGTATCTGGTTTTAAATTAGAAGCAATATTTGTAAATATTACTTACAATGTAGGCTGTAACTACCTAAAGATTAAATTCTTTAGAGATCTTGCTTCCACTTGTCGAGCCTCTAGAAGTGAAACTAATTAAAAATCTCAGTATCAGTTGATACAGACATAGCACCAAGAAAGTGCTTCCTTGGCAATTACAAAGCCATACTGGTTATACTGTATTTTCCAATATTACCTCATTTCAATAAACTGAATTTACCATGAAAGGATTTTGAGTCTTTACACAATGTTAGACTAAAAACTACAATGACTCAGTGTAATAATGTAGAATGTGCAGCACTTCAATTTTGTATTCTACTTTCCATAGTCCTAAATAAGGTCCCTTTGCAGTGCATGGGATGATAGCTGTGAATCTCTCCTTCCAAGCACCTCCCAAGCAATCTACTGCTGGAAGGCTTACATGAGATCACAGTGAAACACAAAAAAGCACATGCCAGAAATTCTTATTCCACAACAGAATTTAAGCAACATACTCAATACTTCCAGGAAGTATAGATCGTTTTACTCTTTATTCACAGTGCACGCTGAAAATATTAAGATTCTTTCTTATGATGTTTAGTTTTTTTGTTTGTTTGCTTTGGCACTTTTTAATTAAGCTAGAAAAGTCCAATCAATATCATTCTTATCATATCAAACAATTCTTTTCTTCCCAATATAGATACTGAAAACAGAATTACAAAATTAAAAATCCATCAAATACATATATTGGTTAAAATACAGAAGTCAGGCAGTCAGGTCTTTGTTACTCTCAGCTGCTAGACTGGGTAATGCATAGAATCATGGAATCACCGAGGCTGCAAAAGACCTACAAGATCATCCAGTCCAACTGCCCACCTATCGCCAACAGCTCTCACTAAACCACGTCCCTCAAGACAATGCCTAAACATTCTTTGAACACCTCTGGGGTTGGTGACTGCACCACCTCCCTGGAGAGCCCATTCCACTGCCTGACCACTCTTTCAGAAAAGCAGCATTGTATAACCTCCAGACTGAATCCTCCCCGACACAACTTGAGACCATTCCCTCTAGTCCTCTAGACTTCCTGTCTTTGTGGCTGAATAACTACTTCTGAATGCCACACAGTGTATAACCACTTCACAAGAAGAGTTTGATAGAGGCTGTAAGCCTGACAGTTGGGACAATCTTCTAAGAGGTATATATTCATCCAAGAGGCTGGATGAATCCAATGTAAAAATCCAGTGATTTTTACACCCCTGAGCTAAAAGGGGAAATAAATATTCATTTTGCACATTTAGAATGAATATTCTAATGGCTGCAGAGCTATTCAAGAAGTAATAACCACTACAACACATTCATTTACATTTAGGTAGCACAAGTCACTCAACATTGAATGAATACAGAGGGGCACAACTGGATACATTCAGAAGCAAAATTATAAATACCTCAGGAACAATAACATTAGTTCTATGAATTTCAGGCACACAAAATCCAGAAGACAGCTGACAAGGAGTACAGAGAATCCCATTTTGGAATAAAGTGCCTAAATCTCATTTTAGATCTCTAAATTCTCTACGGATCAAATGTGTATGAGTTACACTTACTCACCTGAAGTCCTTGACCGTGGACAATCTGCAGCTGTTCTTGAATTTTCCGCAACTCTTCTTGCTGCCGATGAATATTTGCCTCTATCATGCGTGTTCTCTGCTCCAGCTGGTCCTTTAGGTGCTGCATAGCTCCTAATTGAGCTGAAAACTGAAAGACAGGCTGTAGTGCCATGTATAAATTATAAGCTGAGCAAAAATAATCACATTTAATTCACAAGGAGTAAATACACTCCTCCAGACTAGCGAAGAAATCAGGCACTGTTTTTTAAACTGCTAGTAGTCATCAACCAAGGACAAAATCATCAGTACAAAAATGTCACAGACTTCATGTCGACACGTTTAACTGACGCATCAGAATTAGTCTGCTTAGAACAAAACAAAACAAATCACAGCAAAAGAAATTGACTGGCACTCAAATCACTAAGACCCTATAAAGACTTTAGTAATTCACATGGTACTGTTCTGTCAAACAGAAATTGGCTCATTTTGAGAAAAACACTGAAGGCAACTCTGACATCTAAGAACTCAGTTTTTGAAAGAGAAATTAACTTTACAGTCAGATCAAGACTGTTAAAGAAATAATAAAACAACTTAGCAAACCAACTTAATCCATACCTGGGACATGCTGGACTGGAGCTGTAAAGTAGCAGGCTGAGACATCGTTGGCTGTGTTACTGGTTGTCCAAGAGACTGGGAGCTTAAAGACTACGATTAAAAAAAAAATTGTTCCATAACTAGAAGAGAATGGACTTCATACTTGACATGAAATATTTCCTTACACAAATTCAATTCCAAAATGGCATCACGTGAATATATGAAAAAAACAAGTGTATTTCTTGAAATGCCTAAGACTAAATATTAAAGAATTAAGAACACACACAAAAATATTGTAATATACATAATCTCTATATAATTGCTTCCCTGATAAAAATATATAAGTAGTAGCAGGTATAAAACAGGAAAAACAAGGCTGCTTCAAAATTCTTTTTCACAATAAGGGCAAAAACTTTCCAACAAGTTTGGAAGTTGACACTTCTGTTCTTAAACTAATACTCAGCATATTAGCAGAATACATAATTTGATACACTATTCTATTTTTGTAGTAAATGTGTTATCATATATATACAGTGCAATACGAGCACTAAGCACACGAAGCATTGTATTTTGTCACATTATTACGATTTCAGAAACCATACTACAGTATTTGCTGATATTCTCAGAGGTATAAGCCTATATGAATAACCTATAGGGACACACAGCATTACGTTGGAAATTATTATATAGTTTTATACACACACACAGATACAAATAAAATGCAGAGTCATATAAAGAAGTTATGTGTGAGTGAAAGCACAGACTCAGATACAATTCCTATGAATTCTGAAGCCCAAAACATAAATACCTACATGCTCAATTATTGCATTCCCTTAAAATGTAGTATACTGAAGGTACATAGAAATGATAGCCAAATATCCCAAGTAAAAGTCTTATAGTTTAAATGTTGTGTTTTCAGAGGAAATAGAATGAAGGTCACATGAATTTAATAACACATTTTAAAGGAAAAATGCACTGATTTAAGTATAAAAATGTTTCTTCAAAGAGTTACCTGACTACTCAGAGATGATCTTCTTTGTGTAGACTTTTCATGAGCAGATAAGCTTTGTCTTGGGGGAGTGCTAGTGTCCACTGTCATTTTAGTTGGTGTCGCTGACAAAGTTGTTACAAGAAGATGAAATGTATTAATAGTAATCTCAATTCTGCAATGCAATATTCAAATCATAGGAAGATCTTCCAGAATAGAAAAAGCTTAAGGCTTGGACTTGGACTCTTTTTTTTTTCTTTTTTTTTTTTCCTTTCCTTGCATATCCAACAATAATGCAATCTGATGGACTGAAACAGGGCTGTATAGGGGCTGCTATTGCAGTTGTAGAAGCAGAAACCATTACACAGCGTCTGAAAATCTTAGTGGGAAATCTTAGAGTATCTGTGACCCATCATAAAGGACATTCTCATCTGCACACTCTTAATAAAATGATGATTAACTGCTAGAGCTGGATTTCATTAAGTAAAGCAGAGAAAGTCTTCGTTAAGAAGAAAATTATATATTCAGTAGTTGATGCTTACATGAATGATCTGATACTGCAGTATGTGAAGATTTTCTTGAACTCCTGGAGGAAGCGGAAGGTGTGGGGCTGGTATCAAATCTTTCCAGAGCTTCTTTGAGGCTCACTGTGTTTATGTGATTATCAGATCCAGAGTCTTGACTCTGAAGAGACACACAGAAACAACAGCTATTTTATCAGATTCAGCCCACATTGTACATTTCAGTAAGAAAGTATCTGAGGCCACACAGCAGCTCATCAACCCCTTTCATCGCTAACTGCACAGAAGTAGCGTCCTGCTTTGCTTCTGTAACTTCTACTCTTTTATAACAATTTTTATAACAAAACAAAGCCACAGAAGCCTAGAAAACAAAATCATGCAGACATGTCACAAATTGACTGCTGAGCTGACCTGCTTCTCCAGCAATTCAGTTAAGTCTGAACACCTGTGTTAGGAGTGAACTGCTTATTCTTTTGAAGAAAGAAAAGTTAATTCCACTAGAAGGTGCACTGCCAGATTAAACTTTCTAAACTGCCAAGGAAAAAACACCACGGAGTATCTGTACAAGCTGGCTCAACTAAGACTTGCTGAGCTTCCAAGGATGTTCAATTAGAATGAATCCTGCATACATCTAAGAAATAGAAGAGTCACATAAGGAAACAATTCCTACTTTCTTGTGAATTCCTTTACCACCTTTGTGTGCTGACCTTGTTCTTCCAAGTTACAGATCCTTCCAGGAAGGAAGAATATTTATGTATGAACCTAACTGCAGAAATCAGATCATAGTAGGGACTTAGGGAAATTGACATGCTATAATTACAGGTATATAAACTGCTGAGAAGAGGAGTGGAATAACAGTTAAATATCCTTCCTAAACTTCCTTAGTGACTTTGAATAGACATACTATTATAAACTATGAATATTATACTATTATATAATACATACTATCATAAACTATGAACTTCAAATAGACATACTATTTAACAATTGAAATAATTACTTTAAAAGGACAAATAACTCTTGCTGCTAAGTATTTACTACATGTTATTATTGCTATGAAATGAAGTGAAACAAAATGTTTGTTACTCACTTTATCTGCTTTTATCTCTGGAAGAGACTCCTCAATACCAAGCTCTCGCCGCCTTTCTGCTCTGACTTCTGCATAACTAGAAGAACAAACCAAATACGACTGCTCAATCCATAGATGATTTTAAAACCACATCTCAGAAAACAAACTCCTCCAAAGTATTTTCCTTACAAAGTACCACAGGAAGTTTTCCAGTAATTCTTTACTATTTATTATTCTCTATCTCAAAAAAATACTAGCTAGCAATACAGCTTCCATGTAATCTAAATATCTCTATGGATTTAGCACGGAAAACTTACCTTACAACTGTGTGCGTACATACAATAAACTCTGGCCTGGAATTCCACTGGTGATATGTGATATAGTAATGTGTCTGCAGCCAAATCCATTGCTGTCCCTTTGTAAGGAATCTGTAATAACATGACTTCCCTTTCCCATATTGCATTACTGTAAAAGTGAGGAATAAATTTTACTGTCTTTCCAGTCTATAAATACTTAAATTATATAATAAGCATAACTTCCCAACTCTTCTTCTCAACTCCCAACCAAGCTCATGTTCAATCTGATACTAAGGCTAAGAAGAGAATCAAAATTGTAGTTTTCTACCAGAAAGAATCTGCACTTGTCTGAGAAATGCAAAATTCAATTTACCATTTCTGTAGAGCTTTTATATACAGTGAAATACTCATATGCAAAAAATTGAAGAAAATCATAGCTAAACAGAAAATTTATTCTATCACATGCCTAGACAGTTTTTGTATTTATTAAATGTCACAGAGACTTTTAAATGCTATTAGAAGAATGGGAGAAGTATTAATCAGAGTGCTGTGCACACCGATTCACCACAACAAAAAATCTAAATTAAAATTAAAAGTTGAATCTGTTTTCCAGTTCAGTACCAAAAGAAAAATACCAATATCAGTAGTATGATATCATCAAGTGAATAGGAGTAGGGAAACTGCACTCGTAAATACAAGAAAACTTCACTCAACCCTTATCAAACTTTAAACTGAACATCTAGAAAGCAAATTAACTCAATTTAGCAACTTGGTCATACTCACAATGCTCATGACATTTTGCCAGATTATCTAGATCATCCACATGATAATAATCATAGCCTGACGTTCCCAAAACTTCAAATGGAAGATAGCCTATTATTGGAGGTGCCCTAATTTAATAGAAAATTTACAGTCATTTTCTTTTCACAAGAAAAAAAAATCTATATACATTTTTTGCATTTTTTTTTGCATTTGCATTTTTTATTTTTCATTTTTCTGAGAAAAAAAAAATTAAACCCAACATAAGCTATGATTAATTAATATTGATTAGTGAACTCTACATATTATAGCCATTAAAAGTGATTCAGCTACTATTGCTGCTATATATAGAAAGAATTGCAGCACCTGTGATCCAAGAATAGGAACTTCCATTCTAAGCTATGTCTAGATGTGAACTCTTCATTGGGTTCTTCAACAGTGCACATTTCCTAAAAAGTGAAAAAAAAATCATCTCTTTCAAAACTGCTCTATTCTAATTCACAAGCTCTTCTTAAATTCAGGCTTACCTGAAGTTAGTGGGTAACTTCACAACAGGTATAAGATTTGTAAATTTCACTGAGATTTTTGGCTAGATGCATAGCACTGTGGTAGAATCTAATGTCAGTTATGCTAGGCTGAAACTCAGCTGATTTAAATGCAGCCAGTACATTCATGCTCAGCATCTACAAGCACAGTAATACAAGCCGTATGTGTTTATAATGGGTAAGAAGTACCACTAGGAAGATGGTCACCTCACTGCAGCTCTACAAACAGGATAGAGTACTCTAAATCTCTACTTCAGCTACTGCAGGAGCTTGCAACAGTACCCCATAGTAAGAAACACAGATATTTTCAGTTTCATATGACAGAATCCCTCATGACTTTCATCAATAATATCTGAAGTGCCATATGCATTTTCTCTAAAGTTTTCCTGTTCAGAGTTAAAATAATATAAAGGTGATATGATAGAAATGTGCATACCTTGATAAATTGAGGTGTAGCTAATCTAACTGTGGCTATAAAGCAAACTTTGTCTTCATATGAAGGCCGGTGCGATCGCTGAATAGTTCCTTCAAAACCATTGTGTGCTGAATTGGGAACTGAGGGAAGGCAGAGAAGAGCTCAACAGAGGTTACAACACACGTCACGTCACAAGACAAATGGATCGGTATTTATCTAATGTCGTTTCTTCTGAATTTGTCACCAATGTGAAAACTGCTACACAGAATACATACACATATACAAAAAGGCATTAATAGGAACACAACCATAGAGAAATTTTCACCACTAAAATTTCATAATCTGATGACTGGTCGCAGCACTTTGGCCATGTTCAATTTCCCTTCCACAGTAAGCACTTTTTCTAAAGGAATATTATTTAACTGTCTATAATCCTTTTTCCACTATATACTTGGTTATCCCTGAATGCAGCATTTTGCATTTGTTCTTAACAAATGTGCCTGTTTTTCTCCCCAAAACCAATTTATTTTCTATCCTTGTGGCATTTTGAATGTTTTTAGCATTCTTGCTTCACTGATGACTGCAAACTATGTTCCCTTATTCATAATATAAATGAAAATACTGACGAAACCCAGAAAAAAAAAATCAAAACTTCCATTTGACAGTGAATTGTGGTAACTTTTTCAACCTGTTCCTGCAGCTACTCCTAACAATTTCAGTTAACACGTGCTCCCTTACATGTTCATGGATATATACTATGATCATGGTCAAAAGCTGTCTCAAAGCATACAGTTTATTTTTCTTATCCACACAGTGTGTTACTCTGGTAGAGAAAACTGAACGGATGTGAATGCTGTTTGTAACTGAAAAATCCGTAATGGCTGCTACTCCACTCCTTGTCAGCTTCCTGAGCTCCTAGTCAGTTCAGCTATTTGTTTGGGAGTATTTGACTCTATGATTCTATGATTTCCCAATCTTGAACTGCAACTTATAAGCCCACAGCTCTCCAGCTCCTCTTTCTGAGACTAACACCATATTTCATCTCTACAGACCTGTTTTTCTAGCTTTCTTTGGTATTAGATACTTGCTTTCGGCTCTAACACTCAATCTCTCCTCATCTTATGAAAAAAGTCAGTTGATTTGCAAGACACAGTTTTTGATAACTAATGATTTTTTTTTTTTGAGAAGTGATCTACTGAGCACAGCCCACAATCCACCTGTCTGACTAACCAAACAGATGTGACTCTCAAGCAGCTACTCAGCACAGGTTGCCCAAACAAACTTAAGATACTGTATACAAAAGTGGAAATAATGAATAAAAATAACTTTATTGGATGAGAGAAGTCATTCAGTGCAGAAAAGTGAAATTCTGTAATGGTCCATCCACTGATCTGAATAGCAACTCCTGCAACTGAAAGTAGAAATGGAGGGGGAAGTGCAGAATATGCATTTTTACTTGTCAGCTCACTCACTGCAAGAATAATGAGAACAGCGGATACTTAGTATCCTCAAGTTACTCAGTCACCCACTTAAATATGGATTATACTTAAATTAATTCAGGCTCTTACTTTAAAGTGTCGACTTAAATTTCTCTTACACTATTTAAAAATGTTTTGCAGCTTTCTTTAACTGAAAGACTTCATATTTTGCCTTCAAATACATATAATATCTGATGGGCAGTCTTTGTTTTCATTACAAAAAATTGATGTAACTCTGTTTCACGCTCTTCTTTTCAAAGACTGATTTTAGTTTTCCTTATGTTTTGCATAATCACCCTAAGCTTGTTCAGGTATGAAGGTCCCAAAGTATTCCACTCTAATGTGACTGAAATTACTTACCATTATTCAAACACTTGAAATTTCCTATAAATTTTACATATTCATATGTAGGTTGCTCTTTTGGGTCTATTGTTCCTCGCAGCATATGGCAACAGAATTCTAGCTGATTTTTTGCTGAGAAAAGAACGAACAAATTAAAAGATTGCATGGTTGATGAAACACACAGGCAACTAGAAATGGAAAGCAGGAACAATTAAGTTGCGTACTTTACTAAGATACTGTAAATATGGTGATTACAAATAGCTACAGCCTTTGTTTTTAACCAGTGTGATATTAGCTAAGCTAAAGAAAAGGAGAACTCATTTGGCATGTGTGTATGAAAGGACTGAATGCCAGGGACATACAGATCCCTTGAAAAAAATAGAACTATTTTAAACAAGCATCTGCCCAAAACATAACTTTATGTCCTTCCAACACCCATGGCCTGTTTTCATTCTTGTCAGCTGCTAGAATGGTCTAAATAGAAGCCATGTAAACAAAGTCATAGAGTGAAATGCCATGCAACACAAAATTACTCTTCATGGAAAAGAGGAACAGCGCAGCATGAAAGTGCTCCCATTCAAGTTGCACGTTTCATTCTGCATGCCTCATCCACACATTTCCACTTATACAGCACTGGAAAAAAGAACTAATGACATACAATATGAAGTGGATTGTTCTTAATGCAACTACTTACATTTTAAGTATTCCGGTGTCAATGAATCACTTTCCAGCAGATGAGAAGACAGAATTTTATAAATTTCTGAATGTTCCCCCTCTGGGATAAAATTAAATACGCTCTGATCCACAAGATCAGACTGAAAGAAAAAACATTTTATACATTTTAAAATAATGCAAGACATAGAAAATCACAAACGTTACTATTATAGTGCAAAGCAATTCCACAGATCAGAAAAATATCACTAAAATATTAGTAACTCATTCACGTCACTTGCTGGATTACATGCGAACACTCTGCAAGTAAAAAAATCCACCATTGTCATTTGTTTTGAGACTGTGAATCGTTTAATGAAAATGCCATGAATGCATCAGATATGCATAGACATGTAAGTACAGTGGAACTTCTATTAATCTCTCTGGGAGGTAAATAAAGCAGCATGTAGATGAGAAATTACGTAGCGGCCGTCTCGTGCATTGTAATCCGTCAGTGGCAATCAGCACATCCAACCAGTAGTTTGTAACACATAGTTGACAATATTTGCAATAATTATATCCAATTGGGAAGGATTTCTGAATGTGTTTTATCATCAGTTTCACAACTATATAGACAGTGCTAGGAGTGTGCAGATGAATTCAATTAAAATTGATGCATGTTTATATGCATAAATCTATTTGATAAAGTATTCAGAAAAGATCACAGGAACATATATTAAGAATATATAAATCACATCTAACAGAAATGGATAACTATGCCTCCGAGAAGTAGGTAAACTATAGATTTTAAAAACCACAATTGTACAACTGTCAAAATTTTTAAGCTGATACCATACATACTTTATAGGAATTTGTTTGGCAGAACCATTTTTAAAATATGTCACTCCATGTTCTGCAAAGTTCTCTTACCACTACAAGGCAACCAGCCTGTACCAATAATTTGTCCCCCTCTTTTTCTAGAAAAAGCTCTGTTCCACTCATCAACTGTGCATTTTTGAGTAATAATGTTTCTCATTTCTTAGTAACATTATTCAAAGGTAATTTTTAAAAACTAGAACGTTTAATTTAGCAGTGAGCAATGTCACCAAAATTCAAGATGAGTGAATGTGATAAAATTCAAAGTATTCACCCAGCCTAATAAGCAGAATCAGCAATGATGAATTTCCCATGAGTGTTCTTTGGCAAATAAGCAGTAAAAAATTAGTTAAAAAAAATCCAAGGTACTGCTCTGCAGCAACATTCTTCTGATTCATGTAGAGGCCATGATAGGTGCCAACTCTAAAGGATCTCCTACAGTCACATCTGTTGTTATAGCCATGTCGAACACAAACTGATGCTAGTCTGGTACTTCTTAATCTTGCACAAGAGACCACTGACTGCATTCTGCATATTCAAAGGAAATGTTTAATATAGGACACAAACCAGGAGCAAGGATTTGTGCAAAAGCATGAGAATACTGTACAGGTCTGCACTATAATGCCCAAAAGAACAGAAATTATTAGTACTGATAGTAAAGTATTATCCACAGACAAACCAGCACATTACTGAAAGCAATCCATACTTACTGGCAAATGTTCAAGTAAAGGAGTTACACTTTCAGACACATATATTATGTTTCCATCTGTCATAATTGCTAAAAAAAAACCATCAAGAGCCTGAAATTAAACATAATAGGCAGTTAAATAAAAAGAAACTGCATATTAAAAATGCTAAGCTATATGCAACATTGAAAAGAATTTAGACCAATTTTAACTGAATTTGCAGTGAGAATTCTGTATTTAAACTTCTCAGTCTTGCTTTTACACTGTGAGCATTACAATTTCCACATTGCTCTGTTCTCAAATAATCTATGATTTCACAGGCAAGATTTTGGTCCTGACGCATCTAGCTGTTGTTAGGTTGGCTCTGTGGCATGCCATCTTGTCTGCTCGTTATTTTTAATTGCAGCATCATTTTAAACACCAGAAAGCTCAGGAAAATGAGCCAGCAGCAAAAGAAAGAAAAGGAGGAGAAATAATAAAAAGAACAAATGAAAGAGGAGGTGAAATCAACACATTTCAATATCTAAAGTCTCAATGTCTCCAATTTCAACAAGAGAAACTTGTAGCAAGATCTTACTTAAGCTTAAATACTGTGAACACACTTCTGATTGCTTTATCTTCTACTTAACTCAAACATATTCCTGATGAAAAAAAAAAACTGAGTTTTGGTAGAAAATTACCAAACAGAATTGCATTTCTAAATAGGAAATTTTAAAGGTCAGATATTCAAAAATCTTACATCATTTTCTTCTAACTGTAAGTCACTAGTTGTGGACACATACTTTGTAAGAACACTTGAGAAATACTAGAAACAGCTAGCAAAATCTTTTAAAACAGAAGCAACTATTTCACTACCATACACATTTAATGTACATAGAAAATTCAGCTGTTTACCTTCAAGAAAACATGTAGATGGAATTAAAATATGCATATGAAAGATAAGCCACCAAACAAAAAAATGTCACCATGGACTCACAGCTCCCTAGGAGGTAGTATTCTACTTCCAGAAAAGTAGAGATAACATACCTCTAACATTAACTGTGTGAACTCTTCATTACTAAGGAATGTTGGTTTCCAGTCCTGTCGAATCTCACTGGCATCTGATTGTGCAGTAATTTCTACAACAAAACAAAAATACAATATAAGGATTCACACTCCTAGAAGCCGCTTTCTTTTTCACTAAGTCACACATTACCAGCAGGAAATAGCAAAAGCTTCTCCAGTCTCCTCACAGTGTGGATATTGCTCATTTATCAATTCTTCACTATTCTAGCATTTTCAAATTTTTCTTGTTTACAAATTCAAGGTATTCAAAGCAGCATTACAAAGTGACAAGCTCTCAGTAGAGTAATTCCGGTATGCTCAGCCTGCTGGTTTTTTGTTTGTTTGTTTGTTTACAATAAGAAGCAGAATCCACTCTTGCCAATAAACAAATCAGATAGTTCATCTGGACCTGTTCCCAGAGTACCAAGATTAGCCAAAGTGGAAGTGGTCCAGAAAGAGCCAGAAGCAACATACTTAATCTAAATCTGGTGGCTGAACACAGTAGGATTTTCAACAGAAAAGCAGGCAATCTTTGCTGAACAATTTATTCACTGCTAGAGTAATATAATGAACAGATCCAAGGACCTCAGGAGACAAAGCAAGCATCTGACCTTAGCCAACATTTTGTGCAAAATATTGTAATGTAAACCTGTGCAGAACAATGTTGGTAGGCACTGGCTGCCAGAGCTTTAGGTACCTTAATATGATAACTGCAGTCACACAAATATTCTGTCCCATTAGGTCAAGGACAAATGCCCAAGACCTTAAAACATACCCACTCCTACAGCTACATTTTTTCTTTTATTCTCAAAACCAAAAACAACCAAAAACACACACTCAAAAAACAACAAAAAAACCAACAATAGAATGAAAACAGCAACAGGAAAAAAAGTAAGTTTAAGTTTATTCTATGGCTCTATGCAAAACACATCTGGTGATGCTTGAACTGTGTTAATAATACTAAGGGAATATTTACCATATCTTAACATACCTTGAACTCATACACTGTGGGATAAACAAATACTTATTCACACACTTAACAGCCTACTTATTTTATTTTATAGCTAACTGATAGCTGCTTCCTTTGTTGCTACAGCTTTCTAATTAGCATACAAGCTAAGAAACTACTCAAGGAAATGGCTTAACTAGGGAAAGAGCTTGTTTCTTCAATTTTAATCTTGTTTTTGGCAGTGTGAACCACAAGGTGCCATATTAAGAACAAGTGTACAAGCACATATAGGGATTTGCCATTTACAGAAATATCAGCCATAAATAGTGTAGGCTTGGTAGAAGATGTTTTTTTTTTTTTTTGGCTAAAAGAAAACAATCAGTAATGAATTTCAACATAGTTCATCTTAATGTACTCCCCCCCCCATCAGCTGATGCAAACAAACAGAGAAACAAAAGCACAGCAAAGATGTCCAAAGATATTTCTAGTTTTGACATTTCACATTCAAGTTCACAAAACATACACTCATTGGCTTATATATAAGTGGATATGTCTCGAAAATGAGAAAGTTCAGCTGAAAGCATTTATAGATTTCCTGCCTTTTTTTCCCCTCTGTGCTACAGCTAGAAGGTAAAAAGAAAATGCCTGGGTTCCAGATCTGCATTCCTAAATTCTCAAGGCACGCCACTCTCCCTCATCAAACAAACTAGCCCAATAAAGCCTGCTGTGGAACACAACGCTCTGTCACCCCAGTTAAAGCTGACAGCCATGTAGATGTCATATAGCAGAGAGAGGGCTTAGATTCACTTGGATTAGCTTTTTCAGTAATTCATCTTGCTTCATATGGAAGCAGGAGAGACAAACCAACTGCTCAAAGCAGAATCTAAGTATCAAAATAAGTTCTTCCAACAAATACATGAACTAAAATGGATCAGCACAGCTCTCTTGACAAGCATAACTTTAACAGTTTGCACCTTATGAAGCAACTGTATGACAGAGGTCTCCATTGGCCCAGCTCAAACAACTTCAAGGTTATTTAGAAAATAAATGCTTCTCTTTATGAGACTTGTTCAACAGCTATAGGATTAAAAATATATATATACTGATTTTGAAAAATACTGTCAAAAATATAGCAATATGTCTGGTACCTAAATTACGATCGCATGAATATCTTTCTTCAGAGGCTCTTTAGATTTTTGACAATACCCTTAAAGGAGCTGCACAACTGTTAATGTTTTATGTACTTAGTGCATATCATAAATACTATCGTAACTTACAAACGTATTTTTTGTTGTTAGTTACCTTTGTGCTTCCGTAAAAAGTCAATGCTCTTCTGTAGTACAGTGGATTTATCCATCTTCCGAGCATTACCTGGAAGCATGGAACCCAGCTCTTTGATAAGAACATTAAACTGATCTCGACGTTTCTTTTCAGACTTGTTTCTAGACACTCTGACAAATGAAACAGAAAATGTTTTATAGCAATTATGAGAACTTACAATAAGATACATATTACAAACCCCCGCTGGAAGAACTGTCACATTTACTCCAAACCACAGGCAACATTTTGAAAGAATGGTATCCTTCTCAAGGAAGGATGCACTTGGGTCTTTGCAATAGACCCCGGTTGGACAAAAATACAAATACGCCACAAATCTAGAGAATAACAGCAACAGAAACGCTTGAATAATGTTGTAAAATGTGGTTACTTACAATGTTTAACTTACAACTTACTCATGTTTTTTATTCCACTGAGAAATCTTGGTCCAAAGGTACAAGCACAGGATATTCTTAGAATTAGGTGAACTGAAAAATTACCTTTTTGCTTTATCTTTGTCATCTTCTTCCACCAGACCATCAAAAATGCTTCCATCATTTCTGAAAGAACCAAAAATAATGAGGAAAAAAAAAAACAACACAAAAGAGAGAGCTCATTATACATCATTTCCCTTAAATCAAGAAACTGAAGCACTGTTTTATTACTGTAACATCTCACAAGGACCACCATCAATAACCCAAAGACAAGCTGCTCTAACTTTTTGTAGACTGTTTACTAAACAGACAGCATAAAGACTGACATTTCTGACACAGCCCAAACTAGTTTTAGGATATTTCCAATGCGAACTCAAAATTCTACACAAATATTTAATTAAGAATTATTTAATTCTATTTTTCCATCTTCTTAATTAAATAATGAATTTACCCTATCCTTTTTAAAATGTTACAGGAGAAATTTGTTGCTTCAACTTTTTCATAGGATCTATTACAATATTGGAAATACTTACAGTAAGAAAGTACTTGTTCTGCCTTAAATACGTCAGTAATAGAAGAGAGCTCGGGAACATGCTATAGTTCATCCATGCAAGTAATTTTATGCATATGAATATATGCATATATTGTTAACTCTAAACAGTAGCACTAATTATTCATTACATTTGGTTCCTAAACAAGTATCACAATTTTTACTCAACTTGAAAATTGTGCATGTATTGCTAAAGAGGTTTTAAGATAACAACATGAAAACATTTTACTTTTAAGAAGCCTCAGTATACTTTATACAATACTTTATTTGATTTCCTTTTAAAAGTCAAGATGAAATTGTTCTTCTGTTTTCCAGAACTGCTGTATAATTGACTCATATTTTATTTCTCCCATTTCTTCTGTCTGTATTCAGTTTATTTAGTGTTGTCCACCCACTGGCTACTGCATGTCCAACCTTAATTTTTTAACCACCTGTTTCCTTGCCTTGAGGCAAGTAACTGTCCATTCAAAAAGCTTACTTCATCCCTCTGATTTACAGCGATAAATCATCAAGTAATCATACATGATGATAAGCAGAGATGTTAGGAAATAATTATCTTCTGTCACTACATTAGCATGAAACTTTCAGAAAGAATTCACATATTCAAAATGCTGAAGTTTCAGAGAGATTCAGCAAAACTTCACTAAAAAAATAAAAAGTCGTAAGTACTTTAAAACATTTATCCCTTATATTTATTGGGTTTTATTCAGAATGGGCTTAACTTTCTGTAAATTTTATGCAAGTCTCATTTCCTGAAATCTGAAAAATGGTAACAAGCAGTACATTAGGGACAGATGTTCACCCAAGCTGCTAAGAAAGTCTAGGGCAAGGAATCAAGTAGAAACCATGCCCCAGCTATTACTTTTCCCTTGAAATAGGTTACCAGGTCAGTTTACTGTCATGTAGCACCACTAATCATTTAAATGTATTTGTTTTCCTTAATCAAATAGTGAAGTATTTAAAAAAAAAATAAATCAAGTAAGCACTAAAAATCAACTCAACTTGCACAGATGCTGTTCCATGTCTGAAAATAGTCGTACATTTTAAGATTCATCTCAAGCAACAAAATAAACCATTTCCAATTATTACAACACAATACATTTAAGGACAATCAAAATAGTGGCCAAAAGTAGCCAAAACCTCACCCCTCTTATTTTTTTTTTGCATAAATTATCATTCTCTGTATATTAACTGTAAGAATAAAGTCAGTAAAGAAAGTATTTAACAGTAATTCCCTTAAAACTCAGTTTCTATAAGCATACCTGTCTGCAATGGAGCTCATTTTATGGGTGCTTATGGTAAAAAACATAACATAGCACACTTTAGTCTTGTGGTAGACATTTGTACGTTTGCCTGTTGGAAAAGAAAAAAAAAACAACAAAATGTAACTCTGGAGGAATAACCACATACTTCACTAGAGAATACTTGTCTTTATTTTTTCTTTAAACAGCTTTTAATCTCCTCTCAGTCTCCTGCTCTGTACTGACATCTTCTCTAATCTAGTCTCCATTACCACTATAACCTGGAATTTAATATTTTATTTTACATGACAGAGTTTAAAAGAACACTGCTTCATTAAATGTCATAATCAGTAAATTTGGACAAAGCCAATATAAGCCTTTCCCTGGCTCCAAATTTGGGGATTTAAAATTAAAGTATTTATTTCAACAAATATCTACTCGCTGGTACCCAAACATTACAGATCTACAAAGGTGTACAGAAAGATTGAATGCCAAAGATAAAACAGTGCAGTAAAATCTCTCTTTGACATAAAAAAAGTCAGTAGTCAAAAGCTGCTTATGGAGCAGCAGGACTGGAATTTAAGAGATTAAGGAACAACTGTGTGAAACAAAAAGTTTTATATAAGAGCTACAGTTGCAGATTTTCAGGTGTTTTTTAAATGCTATGAACTTAACATTAAACAGGAATTACATCTATTTCAAAGGAGCTCATTTTAGTCACTTCAGTAAATCACAGTTTCTGAGAAGGAAGGATTTACTTGTTTCTGAAAGTGCCAAATCCAGCAGAGCAGCGGTAATACCTCAAGAAATATGGCAGCTGCTACTTCATGATCCAATCAGTCAACAAAATGTTCCAGGAAGAGCTAATCTCAGTTTTTTGACAGAAAGGGAAACTGAGGAAGAAAGCTTATGTTCAAACCAAACTTCAGAACTGAGTACAATGAGAAAAATAAATGAGAAAGCTGGGCTGCAGCACAGTCTCCTTCAAGGTACATAACAGAGTGCGCATGCAATTTTGCCTAAGAGCCCTCTTAACCACTTCTTCAAGTAATAAGGTTCAGCTTTGTGTTGCATTTATTCTCCAAAGTCCAGTGCCCTGTAGAGGCACTTGAAGTAAACCATTCTACTATTCAAATACTTCAAAACAGCAATTGTATTGGCTGTTCCTACAGACTTAATTCCCTACATTTGTTGACCAAGGTTTATAAAGTAACAAAGCTGTATTATTTGAAAACAAGGCAGAAATGGCAAGAGAAAAATAAATTTTGAAAGTTTTTGCTCAAATTTTTGTGAGAAGTAAGCAACAGCACAGAGGTTACATTGCTCAGCTGTAAAAGCAATCTACCATCACTAGCACAGAATTAAAGATGATTGGAATTCATTTAGATTATACAACACTGATAGAGGAATGCAGTAGTTGCAATTTTAACCTTGTATCAGTTTTTAAACAATTTGGGAACTCATGGGGATCAAGAGTAACATGTAATTCCATTGGCTAAATGATACACTGTTCCATTAATATACAAAAGAAAAATATACAGCTAAGCATATGTCACTAAATACAACTTGTGACATAGCTGACATCTTCTTTATGCAGAATCAGAGCTCAAGAGTCAATATTTTTCACTTCAACAAAGTGCTCAGTTTCTAGTTTCCCTTACTACAGTACACAGATCTTCCATCAGAACTGGCGATTCGATTTGGCATCCAGAACAATTAAAGGAACTTAAAAACTATCTAAAATGCATACGTAGTGAATTTTTTTTCTCTCTTTTCAAGGTCTGACCCTTTGCATCCTACGTAGCAAGAAACTGCAACTGTCAGTGATACGTGTCAGTGGAAAAGACTGCAGAGACACATACACTGAAATCAGGCAACTTTAATGCAAACAGCACAGAAATCAAGGACTATGTGTATTTCTAAAAATCAAATTCAGTCATGTTCTACAGCAAAAAAGACACTACTTTGCCACTGCCTTTCGTGTTGATGACAGAAAGCCAGAGGAATTTTATTAATTAAAACAATACCTTTTATTTTACCTTTTATACTTTGGGACTTGTTAAAGTGTATGGTTTAGGGATGAAACGCTGGTTCTTCTCAAGAACAATGTGGAGTATCCTCTTTTACAGAAAAGCATTAAATTATGAACTGTAAAAAAATCACAAAGGAGAGTTTTTAAGTCAATTAATCACAGAATTAATATTTTCTAAATAAAAAAAAGTCTTCATGTGATTTATTAATGCCATATTCTGCCTGCTTTCACTGTCAGAATTCACCTTGCTTAAAAGCTCTGTTCCTTGTTAAACAGTGTATACTAAAACTATTTCTTCTCTGCTTCAAGCTGCTGTCACTTTATGTCTATCTTTAACCTTGACATCATTTTTACTTTTAAATGTGGTATCAACCACCTACATCTTCGCTTTCATTTGCTACCTGCAAAGCAGCTCTCCACACCATGATTTAAGCGTCCCTCCTGCTAAAACTCTTACTTGGCCCTCCACTGTCTTTCTCACTGATGCCTTTTCTTCTTCAAACTCTCAGAATTGCTACTCTCAGGACTGCAGAATGTATAGAATGCTGTTAGTGACTAGAAAAGTCATCCAGCTGCATTATTGCTGCTGCCTCAGACAGACATTAAATTCTTCTTTCAATACCCAGTTCAAAAACCATTCCAAAAACATATTCCAAACTAACCCCACAAATGCAGTATTTGCATTAAGAAAATCAGTCTAAGTGATCCTCAATTTCTGATTCCATTATACTACTATTTTTCATTGGAATGTATTTTATAGTCTTTCCCTCACACCATGCTACTTCCTACGTTTCTAAGTTACTTGAAATTGTTTTTTTCCTCCTGCCTTTATCTCATTTCTCTCTGCCTTGCTTTCTGTTCTTAAAATAAAATGAATTCACTGAACAACGTGTTCATAAAACTTTCTACAAATCTTACTATAAAAAGCATTAAATTCTAAAACGAACGTCATGATCTAAAAACAAAGCTTATGCTACTCTCAGATTCATTAATGCTACTGAAAACATCAGAATTATTTCTGCACTTTTTTCGATTAGAAAAATTAAATTCCTCCTTCCCTTGCACCTAGCAGAGGCTCTTAAGTGGTTAAAAACCAGACACAGATATTAACATAGGAAGTTAAAACACAGTAGAACAATCTGCCAAAAAGAGGAAAAACAATTACGGCATGATTCAATGAAGCCACTCACTCTTTTCTGGCCAAATAACCTGCTGCCCCATTGACCTACTTTTTTAGGTGCTTACAGCCTCCTCTCCTCTCCTGTTTTGTTCCCTTTGACAAGTGCAAACATTAACAGTGACAAGGAGTCCCATGTAGGCTAGGTTACAGAGACTGCAACATGAAACCCATGTTTTTAAACTGCTTGGAGTTGAAGAACTCCGCCAACTCTCACCCAGCTCCTAGCAAAGGAAAATTTTAGACTTCATCTCTGCAACATGCAGAAGTTTGGGCTTTTTTTGCTTTTGATCACCATTAACAATACAGACCTTAAGCACAGAACCATGCACATCAATGTCTAAAACAAAGCAAAAAAAAAAAAACCCAAAGTTTTTAAGAATATTTCAAAATGGGATTTCAAGATGAAGAGGACAAGAATATGTTTATGTTATAAAAGAACATAGGCAAGCTTAAACCAGACCAAAAGGAAAGCTAATCACAGTGGAAAAGCTTTTGTAACCAAAACCACACAGATCTCTAACTCAGTAGAAATGGCATGCATGTGAAAGCAAGCAGAGAGGTCTGGACGCCTACACACCAGCTCTTTCAGCCACAAGTGTTCAAAGGTCAGGAGTCTGTCTCTATAAATCATGAGTGCTGGGTTTTTTTTTTTGCTGTTGTTTCTGAAAATTATTTTTAATATGATCAATTCTTTTGTTGTTGTTTCTATCTTCTGTACACATTCAGTGCATGCTTTCAAATTTTTCTGTCTGATCAAGAAGAATAGCGACTCACTATTTTTAGGAAAACCTAAGTTCCTCAATCAAAAACCTCAGCTGCTGCCATGGATGTACAAATTATTAATACCCAACATTGCTCAATCTACAGCAAAAGCAGGAAAGCTAGCAATACCGCAGCCTCTGTGCTGTGCTGACTTATCATTCTGAGAGTGACATGCAGTTACTGGATAGCACATTAGTGCACAGCCAAAGAAACAGTTCTGAATAAGTCCTAGGGTAAAAAGCCACAATCCAACCTCAGGTAACAACAAAAAAATCTGCACCATCTGACAAAATGTTCCATGTTACAGGCTGAAGGAATTTCAGTAACCTCAATCCGATTTTGTCATTGACTGGTCTGCATACTGACAGTATTAAATCTTAGAAAAACAAGTTCAAAAACTGGGAACACTGGGAAATTACATCACAATCTTGCTCATGACAAGTATGACAGATGAGGCAACAGCCAATTCTGTATATAGTCAGTGACTGAAGCTTTTATGTCTCCTCCAACACTTCAACAATAACATTGCTAAATATTTTTGAGAAAGAATCGATATTGTCTTTGTACTGAAAGAGGTATCTACATACATCTTAATTTTATAAGTAATGTTTTCATCACTTTCACCAGATTGCAGTTCTCAGATGGAATTACTGAGAGATGACAAGCACCAGTAATACAAATAATTTCAACCAGGAAAAACTTTATGAAAAATACAGGAAACGATTCAGTTGTCCAACAATACAGTGTCTGCAAACTGAATCAGATTAGCATCATTAATACAACCTGATCTCTATGCCATAATCCTATTTTGCCAGGGGAACAAACTAGTGATTACAATCACTGAGGATTAGCTTTAGAGATCTTGTTTAAAGAATCAAAATCACGGGACAACAGTCTGCACTTCCACAGCAGCTGATGCCACAGAACAGCAGGATACTGTTGGGTTACAGAGCACAGTAAGCAAGCCAAGGAGCAGAAAAGTCACACTGTGAGTGAACAGTCAAACCAGTACCTGACTCCCAACACAAGCAGAGCAACAAGAACTTATTTACTAAACAGACCCTGAAGATAATTATAAACCATCTTGATACTACTTTCCAAGAACAAAGAAACACTTATGTCTGCACTACAAACTTTTCAGATTTTACTCTAGAGAGACCTCCCAACATAACAGGCCAACAGAGATCCATCTGTTGTCTCATGTCCAGAATACTACACCACTATCACTCAACGCTTTCACTTCATTCCTTCCTTCCTGTTTCCTTCCTCAGTCCAATCATTTTTCTCTTCATCTTTTTGGAGGAAGGAGTAGAGAGAAGAAGAGAAAGAATTTGCTTTGTTCAGTTTTAAGTAACTATGGATTTCTGGAGAGGGCAAGAGAGCTTAAGATAGGTGAGCCATGACCTGTTCTCTAAATTAGATTTCCATCTCTCCACGGTTATAGAAAGCACTTCTGTTCATCATTTCCCTGTTCCATACCAGTTGGACTGATCTCTTCTCAACCAGCTGATCTGCTATCATCTTCCACTTTTCTCTGGAGTCTACTTCCCCTTTGCTACCTTCAGCATGAAGCCTGGCACACAGCTTCCTGTCCTCTGAAGAGTTCTGCATCAAATTACTGGCCTGGAGCACAATGCTGATTTCTCATCTGGGTTCAGGCTCTGACTCGCAGTTGGACTTCCCAGCTCGTTCTTAGACTTGACTTCATATCACAGAGTAGCCTGATGATCTGGGCTCTTGCCTGAACCTGATTACACACTCTGATGAGCAGCCTGTCCTTTTGGCTCCCTGCCGTGGCTAGAAAGAACTCAGCTAGTAGCTGCAAAGCTTCATACGCAGCTGGTCTTCAACAGTGAAGACCTGAAGGCCTTCTTTAGCATTCAAGTGCATATCAGTCTTCTTTTCCTCCCCTCCATCTCTCCCCAGGCTACTTGTTTTATCTTTAATTTCTCAGATATGAATTAAAATTAACCACAACTAGAAATAATCTGATGTGTTGCTTATGCACCCTTTCATATCATTACCAAAGATACTGGAATAAACTGATTACAATACAGATTCTCAGAGTTTGTCAAAGGATCACAAAATAGCTGAGGCTGGAAGGGGTCTCTGGGTGCCTCTGGTCCAACAGTGACACCCAGAGCAGGGCACCCAAGGCCATGCAGCTCTGGAAGAACTCCAAAAAGGAAACTCCACAGCCTCCAGGCAGTGCTGGGTCACCCTCACAGTGAAGTGCTTCCTGATGTTTGTTTGTGCCTACTGACCTGTCCTTGGGCACCACTCCCTTCTCTTCTTGCAATCTCCCTTCAACTCTTTACAGAAATTCCCCAACCCTTCTCTTCTCCAGACAGAACAGTCCCAGCTGTCTCCTCTCATAAGAAAGGAGCTGCTCCATGCCTTCTCATCATCTTCACAGTCTTTAACCGGACTCTCTAACAGTTCTAGATCTCTTTTGCACTGGAGAGCCCAGAACTAGACCCAGCAATCCAGGTAAGATCTCAGCAATGCTGAGTAGAGAGAGGAAGGACATCCCTCAACCTGCTGACAATAATCAAAGAAGAATATAAATCTAAGCAGATTTATACAATAAATACAAAGGGCAGTGCTTAACGACTTGGCCACTAGATCAATATTCTTCCATATTCTCATGCAAAATATCTTCTCATTCCTTTGCATTCACAGTTCCCTATGAGAGATTCTCTTCCCTCAATAACAAAGCCATGCAAGCATGACACAAACACTGCCTGTAAATCCTGTGAAACTAGTTTGCACAAGAGGAGGCTGCAGCTACAGGTTTCAATTCCTCTTGCACCAGTTTTTATTTTATAAGGTTCCTCCCTGCCTCTCGCCACTTTTATTGGACTTTCACTGGAGGTTTGCATCCTTTTGACTCTGGCCACAGAAAGCAGATTTGTGAAGTAATGTGTTTAAAAAGAACTCACAAATCACACTCACAGTTTCAAATACAATCTTTATTATTTTGTTCTCATTAAAAACTGTGGCTCTAGGTACCTTCGAAAATTCGCATAGCTGAGAAGGAGGAAACTATTAAATAAATCTGTGACTGATGGGTTTTTTAGCAGGAAACCAAGGGTTAAGTCTTCCGAGTATGTGCTGTTTTCTCACATTTGAAATCCAACTTTGCCTATCTGAAACACGCAACTAGTACGTCCTTATTGAGTATTTAAAAACAGCACTTCACTGCATGAATTTTAATCAAGGCAAGCTAACTCGTTAATGCTACAATTCAACACTAGAAACCCTCATGTCCCTGAAAATCTCTACTTTAATGAGACTTGGGGCAGAAATAGCTTACACAGTCAGCTCAGTAACAGGTTCGAAACTGAAGTTAGCAGAGCAGAAAGTACAGCAAACTGTGCAAAATCCTGACATTCTGCTGTTCTCACAAGAGGGATCTAAACTTGGTCTACTTTACAGAGAAGAAAATCCCACCTTCAGTCCTTTATTCTCTTAAAAACAAAGGAGAATGCATGCAATTGACAGGTCAGGCGTTTTTTCCAGAAGCTCGAAGACGTAACAGTACCATGAATGTGCTCAAATACTGAAATTCCTACTGCAGAAAATTATCTGTTTAGTACAAGATAATTATTTTCTACAGAATAAAGTTACCAGACAAACAAAAATGTTCTATTCACTTTATTTCTCAAGATTAATAAAAATGCAATGACAAAACTTATTAAAACACTATTACTACACTGAGAAATGAGACAAGTCAACAAGTTAAGCATTCTTCTTTCTCTGTCCCAAAAAACAATGGGGAAGAATGTTTACAAGCAAGTAAAAACTGTCCTGGAAATCATCCACTATCAAATTCAACAGATGTAATTACTACACATTCAAAACAAGGTAGGGTAGATTAGGTTCTTCTTCCATTCCATAAAACAATTCTGCTCTGTTTTGATAGAAACCCATGTTTAAATGCAAAAAATGAGACCTTACAGTTATTATTACTGCAACAAAAAACAAAGCATTTGTCAGTGCACTACAATTAATCATGTGCTCACTTGACATTACCTGCCAGACTTTTAGTAGCAATGCATGTGTGTACTGTAAGTGTGAAAGAGGTAGTTTAAAGCAGTTAATGAAATGCATACAAATGAACCTTTACAAAATTCTATCCCAGATCAAGAAATTTAATCCAAAGAATATTTAATACTTCAAATAATCCAAAAGAATTCCCATAGTTTGTATGCGAAGAATCAGACCAACTAATAATAAAAAAAAACAACCACCCAAATAAAAACCTTTGTTCAAAATTTCTCGCTCTGTTACCACTACTGCATCCTAAAACTCTTTAGAGATCACTGCAGTCAAAAAGATGGCCAAGAAGGCCTCTAAGAACTTATGCTGTGAAAGTTTAAGGATTTTGTTGTTGCTGGCTTGTTTGTTTTTTTTTATAGGAGACAAAAGACTTATTCCTGCATAGGGCACTCATCTAGAATAAGGACAGACAGACTCAGTACTCCTTCAGATCAGTGCATACATGAAAATTACCACACATAAGATAGCAGGGACAGGGTACGCATAGGCTCTGAAGATAAGGACGTGGCTACAGATACAAGTGACTTCACAGAGAAACTATCTATTTCTAATCACTTTTACCAAATTCCTTTGTAAAGCTGAACATTTCCAAGATACTGTTAGCTTTTTACAAATTATTATTTTTGCCACTCATTTCTACAACTGTATTAAATTCCCTCTCTACTGCTAGCATTAGTAACTGTGATCACACAGTCAACACAGCCCGAAGCCAGACCAGCCTAAGGGCAACCCAAACATTGTTTCATTCAGGTAAAATCATCCACATTCTCTTCACCATACAGCATGCCTGATGTTGGCACCGGGGAAGGGGAAGCAGTCAATCACCAGGTTAGACATATTCTGGCAACAATGCCAGCTCATGATGATCTATACCATGTGTTAAATTACAACCAGAGAATAAAATTAGAAGGAATGAGATTTCAGTTTCTGCTCAGAAAAGACAGTGTTGTGGTTCCTATTTGAGAAGTCTGCTCCATATTTTAGATGAAACAAACATTTGCACTCTCTCATGAATTGCAGTATAGCATGTGACAACATGGAACAAATTAAATTTCAAAATGAGGTTTGTATACATGCACTATTTCAGAATAATGCAGAGCTTAGTTTCTTGATATAGAAAGAATTCCAGAATTCAGCTTTTTCAATAGGAAACTCACAATGCAAAGCACATACGTATCTATACTTCATATTATACTTATGTACTCTATTCACCTGTAGCTACAGAAATTTAAGTGAAAGAGTGACTTATACTAAGACCACAACTCTTAAAGTTGTGCAAGAGTACCAAATGGACAAACATAAAAAACAAACAAGGATAGTTGAAAACAGCAACTCAAAAATAAGTGACAGGTGCTGTAGGAAGCTAATACTTAATCTGAACCTTAATTATTCATCTCATTCAGAAATGCAAGGATAAATACAACACTTCAAAAATATTTAGTGATGGGCCTTTTTTTTTTTTTCTAATTTGATTGCACAATCCTCAATCTGTGCAGCTGTGCAACTGCTTCTGATGCTTAGATTTCCCAGCACACATGACTCATGCACAACTAAATTATCCTGTAAAGCATTTGGGAAGAGCAGACCGACTGCCTGTGGAGTGGCAGAACACTTCATTGGAAACTGTCTTGGAAAAGAAAGAGGAACTAAAACTTCATGCTCATGTTACCATTAAAAAAAAAAAGAGAAGGAACACTTTTTGTTCAAACACTCAAGTAAAGTCCAAGTCAAAAATACCAAACTAGGAGCTTCTCCTGCCTGCAGCTCCCTCTCTTCCCCCATATCTGTATTAGCACACAGCTCCTGCTATATTCATAAGATTAACGAGATTTAGCAAGGACTTTTCTGTAACTCTGGCATCTGCCATTAAGTCCTTCAGTGTTTCCTCTGCCCAGTACAACTACCTGTTACTGAAAGAGCAAGTTTACACATCGAACAGGGTCTCAACACTACAGTCACAGAATTCTGAACACCTGCATTGTTGTGCTCTCCTTCATCTCATTACACAAAACATTAGAGTTTGTCATTTGTCAGAACTGTCAGCACAACGATCCAGGCTCAACTGGAATTACAGTGATTGCAAAACCTGAGACACAGGACACATGCTTCATTACAACAGCAAGAAATACCTTAACTGGATAGGGGAAAATAAAAAGGCAAAATAAATTAAAAAGCTTTACAATTGCTGCTCAGACGAAATATCTTAACTGTTGTCTTAGATAAAAAAAATGGACAAATCCAAGACAAAAGATATTTCCTAGAAACCCCTGCAGAGCAATCTGTAACCACACTGGGGATAAAGTTTAAGGTATCCTTTAGCCACTTCAAATGCTATAAACAAGGACCAAAAGGAAATGGAACATCACAACATTCAGCAAGTAGCAGGACTTGCTCAGGCAGGAAGAATGGTGTATTTTAAAGAATGGTACTGCACAAAGCATGCAGAAACACAGTACAGCAACAGTGTATAAACTCTAAATGTAACGTAATTTTACTGTAATCATTCCTTACATGCATGGTAATAAGTCTCTGCTTAAACATTCAAATATTAGAGTAAAGAGCACAACTGAATTTCTGAATGTTCAATTAATGCTATTAAAAGGAATACCACTGTAATTTGAAGAAGCACTGCAAGTTCTAAACAACTGTCTTTAGCCATTTATCTTCTGATATCCTATCAGTTTATGCAAATGTCATGTTTGTTCAACTTCTTTCTTCATGCTTCTGAGTAGCAGCAGCATGCACTCCTTCTTTATGGCTCTGTGACTACTGACATTAACAGAAACCTTCAGAACTTGTGTTCAGTATGTGGAGTTCAAAAATTCCACTCTCTCACCTTCAGGGGGTCACCAAAGCACACCAACAAATTCCTTGTTCCCATTAACTACAATTACAACCAAAGCCTTGAGTCTGGTCTACTTAATAGCAAATTAGTTTGATAGATGATGATGACAGAATTCCTCTTCAAACATCAGGTATTTTTTTAATGAACATTTTCTGGAGCTTGCAGAGCAATTCAGCACTTGCAGCAGAACTAGATGCAACCATTTTCCACTCTGCAAGCACTTTCAAAAATATTTTAAAAATCGTAATACTTACTGAAAGTCATAAAATATAATACAACCATAGATTTTTTTAAGGCTAGTGTTTTTAAATTTTGCTGCTCAGATAAGAACTTTCAAAACAGTATGGGGAAAAAAAGTAATTTTTCAAATTAAACTCCTTTTGTATTTTCAGAAATTCAGATTCTATCCTGATACTTCTCTATATGCTTTTAAAAGCTTGTATGAGTGCTCCAAGTTATTTACATTAGAACCATTACTCTTTTGCACTGCCTATAATATTCAACATGAAATGATATCAGCTATTTGGTACCACACACACTATATCAGCATGATTCCTTAAGCCCTTTTTAGGCTTCCATTAGCTTTCTTTCTTTTGCAACTTTTCCAGCTTTTATTTTACAGAACAATAAGGTGAACTACTTCTATTTACCTAAACCCAATTCAGCTCGCTTACTTCTTGCCCCCTCAAAGTCTTCTCTGCTCTCTCAAGTTCTCAACAGCTCCCAAATTAGCATCACTGTGATTTACTCACAAACACTTACAACCTTTCCTTCCAGGTCATTCCCGAAGATACTAAAATTAGCAATGCTTAAAAGACTGCCATCTCAAATAGCAAGGAGGATCTAGTTAAAAATCAAGTTGCACTAGATACGTCCTACAGCTAATAGCTGAAATCGTAGCAAATGAGGTAGAACATTCCATTTAGGCTCTTTTTCCACTTTTTAACAGAATCTGATTCAGACTGAGTATTGAAGACCTGAGAAGTAACATGAAGAAAGTATTTATAAAAGCCTTAGAGATTCCTAGGATCTTGCTAGGCTCCTATTGAACACTGGTATCAAGGAATAGGATACCAATAGTTATCAGCATTCACAAGAAACACTGGAACTAATATAAATCAGATGTTGAGGCCACATGCTAAAAGGCTAATGAATACAGCCATACTTTACTTAAGCATATATGGAGGCTTGAAACAGTTTAGTTATGCCTAATGCATAAACTAATTTACTAACAGAGTGAGAATGAAATACAGAAGAGAGTAATATTCCAAAGACAAGGTTACTTAAAAAAATGAAGGCTCATTATAACTTGCTGGCTTACAATTTTGAAGTTCTGACTCCCAACATTTGTCTTCATTTTAAAGGCTTGTTCTTGCCTCAATAAGGCCTCCCCCTGAGTCTGCTGGATGAAGCACCAGAGTATTAAATTTTGATTCTAACTTAATTTTTGGGTTTTTTTGCTAGCTGAAGTCTCTGAAACATGTATATAAAGATTTTTTAGAAAGGGTTATACAATTTGAACAGAGAGATGCTTTATGCCTGGGAGAACAAAATATGACATCTAACATTTTCATGCTAGTTATAATACGCAATAATGTTGTGGATATAACCAATTTAAATTACTCTGCAAATAACTTGGTTTGAAGAAAAAAAAAAAAAAAAAAAAAAAAAAAACCAACAAAAACCCACACCACATTTAATATTAAAAAAAAAACCCACCCCAAAAATAACAACCTGAAGTTTTCCAAAATGGCGTTGATATCTGTGGTGCTACAACTTCAGATTTGTTTAATGAGCACATTAAAGAACTGATGCTCTCAATGGCAATCTGGTAATTATGGGGAAAAAAAATGAATCAAGAGCTGAAACATGGAAAAATCTGATAAACAGAAAATATAAATGAGTTTATTCCTAATCATTGGCTTAGGCAGGCAGAATATCACCCTAGCAGCAAATGTTCACAAGTTCTCGGGACTCAGGAGAATTAAAGCCATACAGGCACAGATGGGGAGAACTCTCACAACTGTTAGTTCAAGATGAAGTGATTTAACACTGGCAACCAAATATTACTTAAATTTTCAAAGCATTAACAACTGCCATCTTTAACCTCAAACTGAGGAATACAGAAAAAAAAAAAATAATAAAATCAATACTGATTCTTGGTATCAATGCATAAAAAAACCAACAAACTGCAAACATTTGTGAAGACCACCTCTTTTTTTTTTTTTTTTTTTTTTTCTTTTCCCCTTGCTCAGACTCAATGGCTGCAACAGAATTCTGGGCTTCAGTGCCTTTTTGTTTTATTTTTAAATCAACACTGATTAAAAATTCAAGGAAAAATCTGGAGCAGGAAGTACACAAATTTCAGTATTGCACATAAAATTATAAAAAAAAATCATGACTCCTATTTTTCACAATTTAAGAACATAAATAAGGAAGGAAAACAGATTAAAGAACAATCAATTACAAAAGACAGCTGTGATATAGGTCATTTGATTTACTGTCATTGGCAAGTTTTTTTTTCCCTATTTCCTTGACAGTTTGTATAAAAAGAAGCTGCTGCAAAGAAAACCTCAGCTTCCCACTATTAATCAAAGCTAACAATTTTGTCCATGTCACCACTAGCAAGTAAAATGGATCAGCAGACAAAAGCAGCGTGTGCAGACACTGCTCAAGCAGGTTTATTTTGGGTTAGATTTCATTGAGCCTCCAGAAGCAAACATTACCATTACACAGGCCATTCAAAGTTTTCCAAGAATTTAATAACTGATTCAGGCCTGTATGTTCCCAGCAGAGACACAAGAGCACCTCACACCTGCAGCAGAACTTACAAGTTGGTTTTCTCAGAAGGGAATGTAATTCAATCACAGTGTACCAGTAGGTACTAAGAGGAATTAGTTGAGAGATCTGTCCAAAACCATATTAATGACACAAATTAAAATGGTAATACATATACTTCAATTATATTCTTCCTTTCCAAAAAACAGGCATCATCTCACAAAACAGAACAGGCACTGATTCAACAAGAACTGAAGCTTTTGCTTTTAACTGCTCACCGTATTAAAAGCAAAACTAAACAGAAAACAGTATGTGCCAACCTACTGGTACGTATCTTTCAGATTTTGTGTCTCAGTAATTTATTTCCTCTTATTACCTGTGCTACTAAATGCAGCAAGTGAAAACTGAAGTTGTTGGCATCTATGAACTTTCAGATAAACCTTGCAGTATTTTTCTCACTTTGCAATTCACACGGCTGAGACTAAAACACGTCTGTAAGCATTACTACCAAAATTCAAACTAAACTTACTAAACAAACTAAATTTAAAAGAGCTGAAAATGAAAATGTGCTTGCTTCTGTCATTCAAACTCATCTCAACATCGAGCAGTAATGACTGTTGGAATTTAGAAAGAAAATGGATTAATGATATAGCAATATTTGTTTATGCCAATATTGAAATGCCTGACCTCAATCATCCCAGAGAGCAGCCACAGGAACACTGTGGCAGATATGCCAATGGAAATGAATCAAGAAACTTACATTATAAAAGAACTGCATTACAAATATATTTGTACATGAGCAAAGGGAAAATCCAGGAATACACTGCATAACATTTACCTTTCTTTTTCTGAGCTATGTCATTTGCTTATCTAATAATTTAATCTTCCAGATTTTAAGTTAAATGCCAGATTGTATCTTAGCACTGTAAGTTATAAATAGGATTTGGTTTCACATGATTAACTCATCCTGTTGCTTAGAATTATTAAAACATCCACAGAGACTCACCTAATTTCACCAACATTCAATATATATCATCCAAATAACTTTCCAGAGGTTTTTGCAAATGAAGGAATGGGCTTCACACTGCATTTGCTGAAATTGAGATGAAAAGAAAACAATGCTCAAACAATGCCTAAAAAATTATCTTTTAAGGAAAAAAAGCCTAAATACATACAAACCTTCTCTTAAGTTGAAATTTTAAGAGCTGAGGTATTATGTGTATTTTAGAAGATTTATTCTGTGTGGGCCTGGGCTTCAAAGCAAAAAATAACAGAGTAATACGGTAATAATAATTTTCATCAACTATAATAAAAATTCAGTTGAATGACTGTAAGCATCATTAAGCATCTGTGAAATATGAACGCTACATCCTAAATCCATAAAAACTGAAGCAGTAAGAAGTCATCCCATTTATTCCTATATGGAACACAAATTCCTTCTTTCTGTAACTCATCAACACCAGAAACTTTTGGTCTGGTTCAACACAAAGTCCAAAATCTTGAAAAAAAAGTTCAGCACCAACCTGTAATAAGCAAAAGGTGGGAGGGGAAGCTTTAAGACAGTCCTCCACGCTACACGGTCTGTCTCCAGCAAAACAAAGTGGAACTACAGCCTCCTGCCTGTCTTGCAAATCTGCATTACTTTGTTTCACGATTGGAATAATTTGACAAAGAGCAGTGCTTTATCCTACACGGCTCCTCTCCCTCCTTACTGCCTGCCCAGGACATAGCTTTGTTTTGGTGAGCAACTTCACTTCTTTATTTAATTTCAGTCAACTCTTCTGATCCAAAGATAAAACCTGGGATAAACTCCGAACTGGCTCAGAAGCAATCTCTTTCTCTTTAAATCTTTCAGGTACCAAGAAACCATTTGCAGATCATTACCTCTCTAGAACCTACTAAATACACTGAGATTTTTCTTCACTGTGATAGATAGAGCGGCCCCAAAAACTATGACAAAGAGAAGCTACCTGCCCTACAATGTTACATTTCCCATCTCCTGTGGATGGGCTCCAAACGCACCGCCATTCCTTCTTATGCTATGGAAGTAAGCAAGTCAGAACAAATCTAAATGATAGTGGTTTGATTTTTCTCCTGAGTAAAGGGGTTTTTCCACAAGTGGTGACACAGGCACATTTCCAGAAAAGCAGAGGCTGAACTGCATGCATTTACATATGCACACACATCAAGGAGAATAACAACTTTCAAATCTCTGTTCTCTTCCTATTTCTACAAATCAGCATTAGAAATATTTTCATCTCTACTTAGCCATTTGCTTGTGTGGAAAGCATTAAGACAACATTTATGAATATTCTGTTTTTTATTTTATAAAGTAAATATATAAAAATATATTTGTAACTAATATTTATAGAGTAAATACAAAATGTTCTGTTGCTTAAGGACAGTTTTGAACTGAAGATTTTCAGCACTTTTAAAAAAAAAAAAAAAAAAAAAAAGAAAGGCTATGAGAAAGTAACATTTTTATTTGTCCTTTCATTTTTGTAAATGCAAAGGAAAACAGCCCATGGAGAGAAAAATGGTAAATTAAGCTGAAGTGTGCCCTGGAAAACACAAATTCTTGATAACCTTCACAGTCTGAAAAGGCCATTTTGAAAAAAGCAACATCTATGATTTACACCATGTATAAGAAATCAGGATGCTCAAAAAATCTTCTGTTGTAACTTTATAACCTTGTACAGAACACATTATTGCAGCAGTCCATTTTATTATGAAACTTTCTGAACACAAAAGCAGCAACAGATAATCATAATAAAGAAAATTTGAACCAAAAAAGCTCAATAATTATGGAAATATCCTACTGAAGGTGCGTTGCACAAGTAGAATGAGCACAATATTGGGGGTGTGCTAAGGAAAAGCACTGAGAGCACAGAAGAAAGTCTCCTTACTCAGTGCTGGTACCTGACATTACAAAGGAGCAGAGCAGCTGAGGTCTGTTTACCTATCACAAACCAGCTAGAGTATGCCCACTTGCTCCATCTGGTTATAAATAAAAGGACCTTCCTCATCTGATTTGGACAGATGAAACAGCTGTAGGCAAATCAATGAGCTGGTAGAAACGGTTTTTTCAGAAATCTATCATGCTGCCTATGTAGGATGGCACAAAGCAAGTAGCCCAATACTGCAACATAACTCTTGTAGCTTTCTCCTGAAATTCTACTTGTCTCCTAAGCACCTGAGTGCTTGCTCTAACATACACAGGTCTTATATCTTTCCATTTCTAAGATTAACACTGCAACTCAAGTCACGAAAACAGCATTGCCCTCTCCTTCCATCTCATTCTCAGAAGCAAGCTGATCTTTGGTAAGGCTTGAACTGAAGCAACTTTTGGCCAAGTTTGAACAATAAAAAGAACTTCTGCTCATTGAATCCTGTTAAATTACAAAAAAAAAAAAAAAAAAAAAAAAAAAAAAAAAAGAGGTCTTCAAACAGAAAGCCTAAAGCATCATTAACTATAAGGACACCAACCATTTCCAATGCATGATAAAATATCAGGAATACAGAAAGGTTTTCTGTCAGTGAGACAAAACGACCTAGTTTGAGAAAGATTGGCACAAAGTCTGCTATATCTAAGTATATCCACATTGCTTGGAGAGCTTTTTTTTGTTTATTTTACTGACAGAGTCACCTTAAAAGTTTAACAGTAATATAAGCTGCTCACAAAAGGCTCCTCAAGCTATCTTCCCAGTCTCGTGTACTCCTCTTTGCGTGACCATGGATATACAATCAGTAAACAGACTGCATGACAAGACACGAATGAATCCTGCAAAGATGGAAATCTGCTCCTCCTGGCCCGTCTTCAGCTGGATAGCAGAGTATCAAATCAAAGCAGTGGGGAGATGCAACCCTTTCAGAAAGATGATGACAAGTGAACAGAGGGACTGCTAATTGGAACCTATTAAGATGCATTTGTTTGCTTTGTATGTAGTTGTACATTAATGGAGTATCATTACCACTTTCACAAGAGCATCTGTGAAAGAAGACCCCAACAAGCTGTGAGCATAGCAATACATACGCTCATTTGCTGCAACACATCCCTGGGAGAGACACTAATTCAGGCTCCTAAAACAGCAGGGCCACATTAGCATATGTCATTGCTAAGGACAGTGCTACCATGGGTTGCTTCTTTTCCTTCTGGTTTCTCAGGCACAACTGTTTTATTCTGTGCTCCTGTCTACAGGATGGAAGCTTATTAAAAGCTTATTTGAAGTCTATTCCAGCACCCACACAACATTAATTTCAATCTCAAATTGAAGGGGAACGTCTACCTTGCTGAGGCTGAAAAAAGAGACACTTCTATTTAAACCAGTACTGTTTTAGCAGCAATAAAATCTACATACTTACTTAAATTACCTAGAAATCCATTATGCCTTGAAGAGTGGGTGGATAGCTTTAGTAGTCCAAGTATGATGTCATCTGAGCAAAAGTCTTTTTTGGCACAGTGTTCTGAAAAAACAAAACAAAAAAAAAAAAAAAACACAACAGCTCTATGAAAATGAATCTAGTTGAAACAACTTGTGGATGAGCCCTTGATTGCTGCCCTATTTCCTCTGCTACTATTACGGTCACTTTAGTTCTAGCCCTAAAGTGTTCACAACTTCACACTCCAGCTCTTCACTCCACACAACTGGAATACATGTGAGGATGGAGAACTTCAGATGTACATTCCTCCCTTTACTTAGCTCGGAAGTCTGAACTTCCTCCACTCTGAAATCCCAACCTACAGCCTAACACAAAGGCCTAAGAGTAGCACCACAGTTACAGTTCTAACAGTGCCTACTAAATGTTACAATTGCTTTGCAGCAAGTTACGCCCTTCTTCCATAGCATCAGTAACACACCAGCCACATTTCTAGGAAAGAAGTACACGGATACAATCTTAACTTTGCATTATGGTTCAGACAGCAGGTGTTATCCACGTCAGAACTCCTAAGGAACACAGCATATGACAGCACAAGAAAGAACAAAAGCCATCTTCCCCTCACTAAGGAGGAACATAAACTTCAGTGAGTTCTGCTGAGTAGAAACTAGCCATACCCCAAATATTTACGGAAGCAAACACTATTCCCTTCACAAAAAACAACTCTGTTTCCTACAAGTATCAGTGCAGTACTCCTACAAATAGGGAAGAGTTTTGTATATATGGAACTGCTGACAATTCTGCATGGAAAACCACTGCTAGTTATCACTGCTGATACCTTGCAGTGAACACTTACATGAGGCAAACTATATCTGTTAAGGCATCCATACATCTACTTCCAACATACGCAAGGAAAACAAATTTCTTTTGACCTAAAAAAAGAACTTCAAAATCCCTATTCCTCCCCATCTTGTCCCCACATACATACAACACAGCTGGAAGATGTCACAACAGAGACAAAGAATGCCAGGGACTGAACAAGGCTATTTCAAAAATATATTTCATTAGAAAAGTCTAATGTGAGAAGAAGAAAGGCAGATTATCATCCATTTATCTACTTTTCAGAAGAACAATCTAATATTAGAAATCAATCTACTGAATCAAATCCCAGTATAACATATAGACAAGAAAGGACCAACTATGTTTTTTTTTTTATAGGGCTGGAGAAGTGTCTAGGTGACATTTTAAAAACATTCCATACAAATGTATGAGATTACTTGGCATTCCTGTATCAGCAAAGCAAACAAGATTCAAACAACTCAATGTAAACCAACCACACATTTAACTTTCCATTTAAAGGTAGTATCAGTTTAACTAAGATCATTTGAAAAAGCAATTTCAGATAACGTAGCAAAAAACATTTCGGATCCTTTTTGACTTATATTAAGCAGCATTGCCCAGATCACCTCTGATGCCAGCTGCTTCTACAACCCCACCTCAGTGGTGCTGAAACTCATGCAGAAGTCCACCAGCTCACACAAAACCTGCATGGAATGGGAGACAGTGTCAGGAGAACACACATGCCTGAGTTTTCAGGCCCACTGCTGTTGTTCCACCACTCCCTTTAAAAGCAGCTGAAATCGACAGCTAAATGTCAGGGTGGAACAGGGGGTAAGGGAAAGTCTTAGCACTAGGATGTGTGTCCCAGCTTTCCTGCCAAACCGATCAAACCAGCACATTCCCCAACCCTTTTCCTGTCTCCTTCCTTTTTTTTTTCTTTTCATAAAAGCCATAATTTAGAAGTTTCTTCTATGTTTTTCCTGTCTCCGTTTCCTACCACATCCCCATTCCTGTTCATCTTGATTCTGCCTACTCTTCTGATGTTACATTTTCCAAATCCTGCTCAGTAACATATTTTCCCTCTATTCCTTCAGATCTTTATACTATTTGGATTTGCTTTATGCTGTCTTCTGCCTCTATATTCTCACCCTTTTCTGTGCTGGTACCTTATGCTGTTCTTAGAAATCACAACTTGTTTAAGTTACGTGCTATGACTTCCAGCCATTTGAATCCTTGTCCCCTTTTCTGAAACCATTCTCCTCATTTTCTTTATCACTGACATTTAGATCACAAGCTCTTCAAGGCCGGAACTGTGTCTTTATCCGGGAAACATCATGCAAACCTTTAGCGCAGCACAAAACGTTTAACGCTGCTAGGCTGGCAAAAAAAATTTACAATCTGGAAAAAAAAACACCTCAAAACAACAAAAATATTTTCACCTGAAAATCTGCATTTGCTACAGCTAGATAAGGAAACGTATTTTAAGCAAGGTTACTGAGATGATAACAAGCTACCATTGAAAGCAGCACACAAGTTCCACACTCTACTTTCATCCTCAGCCACACACTCACTAACAGCAGCTTGATTACATGTAATGAATGTTGCTGCTGCTGTGAATGGCAAGAAAAGCTTTATTAAATCATATTACCTCATTAAAATTGACAGTGAGGAAAGTGTGTGAATAGGGGGAAAACATGCATTCCTAATGACAGCTCTTGGAAGCCCTGATTCATGCTGCTACTTGCTTTTCTACCCACAGAGAAAAAGCTGGTTTCCCTCAGAATACTTGTTACTATGAAAACTACTTTAAAATAAGCACAAGTCAAAGCCACATAACTATTTTACATCTATTATGCTACTTGGTAACTGACATATTGTAATAATTGAAGTTTCTGCATCTTACAAGATTTATAAACACTACATCTGTCATAGAGACTTGAAAAGAGTATCCGGCATTACTGAGCAGAAAATTGTCCAGGAATTCAAAGTAAGCAAACTAATTCTGATCAGAACAGTAATTCCTCAGTTAATGATCAAAATACTCATTAACAGACAGTAAAGCACAGTTCCCATAGTTTTACCTTCCATCAGCACTCCCCTGCCCTGCATAACAAGCCAGCCTACACCCAATGACCTCCTGCACATGCTAAAAAGCAAATCAGCGCCAAACTTGCAGCGTGGTCTCTCTCTCTCTCTCTCTCTCTCAAGAAAGGGCACTGACAGGTTTCTCTCCACCCAGTTTGTTTCTCTTCCCCAAAACTGTACGAATGCGACAGTCTGAGATCTCTGTCCTTCCTGCAATCACGGCTGCAACTGGTCTGTGACTTCAAAAGCTACTGGCAAATATCTAAGGAAAGAACGGGATAAACAGCATCAATCACTTTCCGTAGGAAACTGGGCTTAAAAGAAAAACAAAAAGCCACCTCCCTTGTTGCTTGTTTCCTGAGCCAAGCAGATTTTGGTGAAATGTTTCCTGATTTCTCACATCTTCAGACCTACGTTTCAAATATAAAACACACCCCTCATGGAGTAGGGGCTGGAAAAGTCCCTCCACACACCATCATTTTTCCCCCTAACATAGTCTGCAGCTTTTGGATGATCAAGGATAACCAAGCCAGCTGAAGCCTCTGGTATTTCTCTGACAAGTTCCATTGGAAGAACTCCCCATCTCCCACCTGCTCACATCAGCATGAGCTTCCCCTCTCAGAATTCACAACCACCTTGCTGCGAGCAGCCACCAAGCTGCTGGAACATTATTCTTCCAGGACAGCTTTGTCAGAGTGCACGTGAGTAACATCCACTACTCAAAAGACCAATACCAGTCTCTGACACTGCATTAAACATGCAGTGAAACAGCCACCAGAATCGTCACATACTCTTAAATGCCAGCAACTAATATTTACTACACCAATAAAAGCTTTTATCATCCTGGATGTACTTCACAAAGTGTAAAAATGGTAACTTATGTTTTATTTACCACAGCAGCAGCAGTGGAATTCTTAGAATTGGAAACATGAAGTTAGCTCTATTAATGCAATTTATTTTAAAGTGTTTTTTCTTCCTTATTATGCATCTTACTATCTTATACTCAAATATTCTCCAAACTAATCATTTAATATGTAAAACTGCGTGCTTCTTCTCAGATTTTTGTTAATGCATATTAAGAAATGCATACATTATCATTCCTCTGTCTTCCAAGGGCAGCTTGTTACAAGGCTTTTCCTAGTACGTTCACAAACACTCTTTCTGATGGTACTCATAAGGCAGTGCTGGAACTTTAGGAATAACTGTCAAGTCAGCAGTTAATGGGATGCTTATGGGATCAGCGACCTGAGATACTCTCACATACTTAGAGAGCTGCATGTTAAAAACTTTTAGATTTTATCTACAATGTTGGCATTACATTGTAAACAATACTGTACCCCACTATTCATAGAATCATAGAATCACAAGGTTGGAAAAGAACCTATAAGATCATCTAGTCCAACCGTCTCCTCATCACCATTGCCACCACTAGCACTAAACCATATCACGCAGCACATCATCCAGACAGCTCTTGAACACTGCCAGGGTTAAGCATTAAGCATCTGAAAGTTAGATGCTGTGCTGGATGATAAGCCTACTCTCAGGCATTCCTCTTCTAGGTGTCCAATAGCTCCACAACTACCACAAGATGTTAGTAATTCAGTTCTAACATCCAACCTGAACGCTCCCCTGGCACAACTTAAAGCTGTTACCTCTCATCCTGTCACCATTACCTGACAGAAGAGGCTGACCCCCATCTCACTACAACCTCCATTTAAGTAGTTGTAGAAAAAAAAAGTACCAAAGCCAAGGAAAGCTGCATTGCTCAGCAATACTTCTAAAAAAATTAGAAGGTACACAGACATTAAAAGTAACTAGTAAATACAAAACTAAGCCTTCAACATCACCTGTTTCTGAAGGACTGGAACACTGGTAAGGTTAGTATTCACAATCCTGGTGTATATAGCTAAGCTTTTCCCATCAAGACACACCAGAGAGAGGGAAAATAAGTGTTCTGATTTTTGTCCAGCAGCACAGTTACAACACAGTAAGCCAGAACAGAGAAATCACAGCTACTCTCCAGAGGGGTCCAGACCACAGCCTCTTTGCAGGTTCCATGCTCTGCTGGAAGCTGGATCAACTCCTGACCTCTCTTTCCAGCATCAGACCTCAGAGCAAGTAAGAAAAACTGAGAAGTAAAAGGCTTGCAGGACAGCATGCAGACTCTCTGGGTCCCAACATGACAGAGAAGAGTTCTGGCTTCCATTCCCTAATGACATTTAAAGTTTTATACGGAAGAAAAAACTGAAGAGCTCTTGGAAGAAGCCAGAACACAGTTGCCTATCTCCTTCATCTCCAGCTCCAAGAAAACAAGCAATGTAGTGTTTTTCTTTTGCCCAGTTCAATCACCTTCTAAGCAGTGAAAAGTGGATTTTTTGTGCTTGGGTTTTCCGTTGTTGCTGGGAGCACCTGAGTTTTGTGGGTTTTTTTTGGAAAGAGACATCAAAAAAAAAAAAAAAAAAAAAAAAAAAAAAAAAAAAAAACAACCCTTCTACCTTGTCCCTCCTTTGTGCTTCTGAACCAAAGAGAGAGTCACCAGGTCGGCCCGAGTCCAATCCCATAGGTGTGACTCAGGTGCGGTTTGAACATGCCTTCGGACAAGTGAATGCCTAATTTACAGATTGCCTAATTTATGAATACTAAACAGGCAGAGGTGCCAAGATGCTCCGTTTTGACAAGAGCATGGAGGATCTGAGTGAGAACAAAGCTTCAAGGTGCCTGGAGAACTTTTACAGAGACCTGCAAAAACACAGCCAACATATGGCTAAAAGTTCATGCTGGACTAGGTATTCAGAACCCATTTAAATCACAGTTTTCACTCCTCTCTATTCCTTTTGGGTCTGGCCAGATACCAAAATAACATGCATCAAAACCTCCTCAGAAACACCTGCAAATATCTTTTTACATCTACAGAACCTCACAGTGTTTACATTCCAGTATTTATTTTTAAATTCACTTAAGATGGATCTTTCTCCTAGAATCATTTCATTCTGCTTTAACATAAGGATATAACTCCAACACCATTTGTCCTGTGGTAGCAGGCTGTCACGAGTCAAATGGTTTTAGCTCTAGAACTGAAGCTTTCTCACTGACTTAGAGATTATTAAACACTACTACAAGGACAAAGCATTTGTCACCACTCTAAAGCTTCACTCGGATACATCTTTATTGGGAAGATGGGGAATGCCCACAGTATCTCCTAAGCTTCATAAGATTTTACCAAAATAGCAGTTCTGAATCTTACACCGCGTATCCACTTCTAATGGATCTATATTGAATAAAATATCAATATTACTACAGCTGATTTTATGATAGAGTCAGCATTGTTCCTCAGAACATCACTGCAGAGTAAGAAAACTAATTCAGTGATTTCAACGACAAAATGTAACAGCTGGAAAGAGTCCAAAGTAGGCAAACAGTAAGGTGACAAAAGACTCCATGGACGAACTCGTTCTACTGAGTATTAAATACCTGGGAACTGAAAAGTGCAGAAACTTTAAGTATACGATTACATATTCTGAAAGCAGCTATATTTAAGAATTTATATTATACATTAACACTACGGTAAGAGAACATTAAGGCCATAAAATTAAACACTCAGGCATGAGGTATGCCAAAATTAAAGTGGCCTTTGCATTACAAAGGCATTTTGTGGCAGCTGTAGAGGCTGAGAATTCAATCCTTCAGGGCAGCAGGCAGCTGCATTAACCATGAGTGTTCTTCCTCTCTTCCTTGTGCTTCAATCTTTAACTCCTGCAACAAACGAACTGGGAAACACCTAACAGTTTTAAACTACCACTGAAGCCCATTATCTGAACTAATAAAGCACCCAGCTGTAATTTTGAGCTGCTTTCCCCAGGTGAACCACACAGAAGGGAATGAGAGATCCTGATGGGAATGGCTGTGTTCCCCTGTGCCAGCATTACACAGAGGCACTGGAATCTTTCACTTCAGGCTCTGCCACATGACCAAAGATGCACTTCTTACACCTCCTTCTATTCTGAAGTACTACTGAATTCAGAATAACAATGCTGCTAGCAATTTCTCAGCATAACAGAAAATAGGAGGCAGCCAAATATTTGTACCTGTATTCAACAACTGCTAAGTGAGGCTGAAGCTCTGTGCAGCTCTGGACACAGTGCCCCCTCTGTGAAGGAAGGGCGCAGAGCTAAAAAGGGGCTGTTTCCATACGATGAAATTACCCACCGATTTAGATTCGCAACTATTTTCAACACAAGTCTATTGCATGTAGTAAAAATCAAGAACCCTACCCCAATACAACCACTTTGTATAAATATCACAGAGGGTGATATTTCTATTGCTAATTTATTAATATTCCAACCAGAGTTTGACTAGGGGCAAAAAGTAGCAATAGCACAAAGCTTCTGAAAGCAGCAATTTCCTCAACCAGGCCAATCTATGAAGATTTATGACTTCAATGAAATTCTATGCTAACAAGATAATTAACCAACACTATAAATTAAAGTAATTACCACTCCATTTTTATATTGTTGAGCATTAAAAAACAGTAAAATTAGTTACAGGAGAGACTTGAGCTCTTTCAAGCATTTTAAAAAAATACTCATTGCTTTACTCACATCCTTTATGTTACCTATGTAAGTTAAGCTCTTTGACGTAAGAACATGATGCAGAAGAATTAAAAAAACAAGGCATGCCTGAATAACATCTTAAAGTATCAAGCGTCAAACCTGAGAGGCTTTCAGGTTTGTTTTTTAACCATGTGGACTGTTTCTTAAAGAGTTAACTCTTCACAAAACTCTCACCCCTTGACAGCACTACCACTTGCATTCAACCAAAAACCCCAACCCAAACATTCAGTATTTTATCTATCTGAAAGCAATGTCTTTAGCGCTTTCATCAAAGGACCACGAATGGATACATACATAAAAGTCAGTAGCAAGACTGGCAAAGCACACAGTCTGTCGAGTAGAATTTCCCTACTAAAACAATCAAATGCTGCCCGATTTCAAACCTGCAGATATCCATAGATAAAACCAGTTTTACTCCTGTGTGATATGATGGAAGTGCGACCCAGCTGCTCAAACAGCCCTGCCAGGACTGCCCCAGTCGTGGTGTATTTCTCAAGCACTTCCCTCACTAGCGCATTTGCCCTAACAATCCTCTTGCCTTCTGACACACCTGTCACCCAGAGCAATGAGCGAGGTTAAATATAACCACATCAGAAAAAAAAAAAAAAAAAAAGTGGTTAATTTTAACCGGGATCGCTCCCACCCTTCTGCGGGATGCAGCTCCATGTAGTGTGGTGCTGGTGGGGCTGAGGGCAGTGGGACAAGAGGACCAGCAGTTCCAGTCTGCAGTGCTGCTTGTCAAATCGTGCCATGAGAGCACACCTGCTGTCAGCATTTAGCAGCTCGTATAGGTCACTAGGGTTCTTCCCACCTCTGTGCATCCCAACACAACTGCACCTCGCTTTCCTTCTGCCTCTCCGCAGGTCAACGTCCAGCGCCTACAGGAAAGCCCAGCCCTTACGAAGATGTCAGTGTAAATACCCCCGGGGAGTTTACAAGCCTTGCTCCTGACGCAAATACATTTCGAGTTTATGTCCCGGGCCCAAGGTACAAGCCATTTGAAACCGAAACCAACCGGAACCCCACGGCCGCCTTAAGCGGACACGCGTGGAAAGCAGGGCGGCCCGGCCCGGCGCCGGGTTGCGCACCTACCCGCGGCGCTCTCACTGCGCCCGGAGCCAGGGCAGCGCGGAACGGCGCTCAGCCTCAGCGCGCGCGGCAGCACTCGGGAGCGCACTTGCGGCCATCGCCACCGAGTTTCTAACGGGGAACGTCCGAAAGCACCGAAGGCTCGAGAGCCGCTTTCCCGCGAAGAACGCGGCCGCCCCACCTGCCGCGGGGCCGCCGCCCGCCGCCCCGCAGCGCCCCGGGCCCGGACGAGGCCTGCAACAGCCCGCCGCGCTGCCGGGAGCGGCCGGGCCGGGCGGCGGGCCAGGCGGGCAGCGCTCCAAACGTGCCCGGGAGTTGTGACAGGAGCAAAGTGGGTCACCGGGCCTAGCGGGTGCCCCGCGAGCGCCCCCCGGCCCTGCCGCTGCCCGCGCCCCGCTCAAGGGCGGCCGCCGCCCTCCCCGCGCCCCGCCGCCGCCCCGGCGTCGGGGGACCCGGCGGCGCCGTCAAACTTCGGCGGCCACCCCGCGCAGTCCCCCGGCTCGCCCCCTCCTCGGGATCCGAGCACGTCGGAGCCGCCCGCGTCGCGTGGCACCTCGCTTCGCACCCCGTTCCCAGCGCGGCTGCCGCCGCCCGCCCGCCCGACCTTTCCCGACGAGCGCCGCTCTCCGCGCGCAGCCCCGCGCCCGCCGCCGGCACGCAGCCTTCCCCGGCGGCAGCAGCGCCGGCAGCCGGGCCCGCCGATCCCCGCCACCGCGCCTGCGCCGCCGAGCCCACCGCCGGCAGCCGCGGCGCCTCGCGCCACCGCGCGTGCGTCACAGCGCACTGCAAGCCGCGGCACGGCGGCCCTTCGCTCCGGAGCGCCACGTCTGCGCGTGCGCGGAGAAGCGGCGGGCGAACGGGCGAACGCCCGAGCCAGCGGATCGCCCTTCCGCGCGTGCGCAAGATCGAGGAGCCGGGCGCGGGGTGGGGTGGGGGAGCCGCGCAGGCGCGCTGGGTGCCGCGCCTTCATGACCTGGATTCACCTCGCCTCGCCTCACCCCGCTTCGCCCGAGGAGGAAATGGCGGCGGGCGCTGTCTCAGCGGGGAGCGGGGATCCCGGCCCCGCAGCGCCACCTCTGCGGCTCGGAGCGCCAGGCCGGCCGCAGCCCGTGGCGCGGGTGATGGAGCTGGGGCGCGGCGTCCTGCCTGCGGAAAGGGCGCGCTGAGGACTGCTGCCGCGCGTCGGGGGAATGCCGCGCCGTCCCGCTCCGCGGTTTCTGCCGTCGGTGTGGGTAAGCGGGCGGAGCTCGCGGGTCGGCCTTCAGCGTCTCCACGTTCGCGGTTAGCGCCGGTTCGCGAGGCAGTCTCAGCTGTCAGACGTCGGAATCGGCCCTGGCAGTATTGGAAATCCCGACGCCTATAGAAACCCTCCGTGTTGTGCGTTCAGAAAATGTTATATCAGCGCAGGAACATGCGGCTGCGATTGGAGGCAGCAAGACTGTCTGATAATAAAAGTCAGCTTTTTTGTGTGTGCCTGTGTGTGCTTTTTAAAGCTTATATGAACTTCAGGATGCAATCGTGTGGTGGACTTTGCAGAACGTGCTGTGGAATACTGTTCTACTAGTAGCCACAAACGCGGCCACCGTTAATCAGGTGCCTGCAGTGAGGGAAGGGAATTGATTTGGCTCCTAAATCTCAGAGGTATTCATTTCTGGATTACTTTTCAGGTAAATTCATTTTCCTGTTTGAGCTGCCTTGTGACAGTACCCAGGCAGTGTGGGGACAGGAAGCCTTTTAGAGGTAACGCTGCCAAAAAGCTATCCATGAGCTTGTTGGGTTTTTCTGTTTGTGAAATTGTAAACAGCATGAGTAAGAACACTTGGAATATTTACAGATTCAAAATACTCCAGTTCTAGCTTTTGTTTGTAGAAAATCGATATGAATAAAGTGATCATATTGTTACTTAGGTAAAGGGTGTTGCTTCTGTGAGGAAATGCAGTAAAGGCAATAGGACACAGCAGGAATGGAAACTCCAGGAGAAGACACAGAACCATTTTCAACAAAAAGGTGTTATTGCCAGAACTGGGACACAGCCAAGAAACCCACAGACTAAAGTTAGCATCTAGCTGCATGTATGGAATTTGACACAAGTAGTGCCAGTAGTAATCCTTCAAGAAAACATGCTAGAGATACACGCAGTATCTCTTCCCTCAAAATATGCCTTGCAGAGAGCAACATCAGCCTGCTGCAGTATCAAATCTCCCTTTGAAGCTTCCATGTCTTATGGTTGCAGATTTGCCAGGCCATGCAGATCACACACCACTGCACTTTCTGCCTGTCGTAGCCTAACTGAGGCAATGTTTTTTAATGTGTTACCTTAGAAAACATTATAAGGGCTTCTGAAGGAACAGACAGCAGTTCTGTGAGGTTATTTCCACCTAGAAATACTGTGTTCCTAATCCTTGTTGTCAATGTGAGTTTGCTGCAATGGTTCAGTTAGGGGAAACAGAGTGTAGATGTCAGATGATGAGGGTGGGTACTGTGCTTGTGCTCCTCTAACACTGCAACCCCTTAATGCATAATGGAGGTTTGCTGTGAGGAGGAAGTGGTGGCAGCACCCTTTTCATGGCAGTCACCTAAGGTGAATACCAGCGTTGCCTAGGGAATGATATCAGACATCGCTGATGACCTGTTTGCATTTAAAAACTAGAAAGGAACTAACATAAGTGGCAGAGAAGCTATTAACTCTAAAATGCATCTATCCATTCTGTTTGAATCTGCAAACTATAACTTTCCAATAGTAATACCTGACATCACATACCTACTTATATCTACTGTATTCCTCCTGACTAAAAAGAAAACACTGATGTTTATTTTCTTGTTTTTCTGAGGTACCTTCATGCCAAGTGTTAAGTGAACCATTTGTTCTGTTTCTGCATACTGATGCAATAAACCATGTCAAATCTGTATAATCTTTAGCACACAGGGTTTGTTTTTGTTTTGTTTTTTTTTAATTGAGTCATTGGAAAAATTAACTATGAAATCCAATTTGGTTCACTGCTTGCAATAAATAAAAATGCCAAATCAGGAGTGTGGTCACTTTATTCACTGACATAGTTTTGTTTTGCTTATATACACATGGAACATAAACTATTTTGTGAAGTATGTCCTTATTTTTACTGGGAAGGAACAACTGATCCAACTATGTGCATTAGAAGAGTGCAAAGAGAATCCCTGCCACTAGAGAAAATTCTTGCATACCTGTCAACCAAGCAAAAGTATTGGTCATTACATTCAGGGCTAAATCCTGTTTTTATATCATTGTACGCATCATTTTCTTCAGATCAGCTTTTCAATGGGGGGAACTAAGAAAGTATTTAGAGCAGAATCCCACTACAGTCATTTCACTGTGAATTAAAGGAGTCAAGCATGCACCTCTGATAGAGAAAAAGAGGAATAAGTATGGATTACATCCTAATTGCTAACAGCCTCCTCCCTCTTCCATTTGAGCAATTTGTTTGAAAAGAAGAATGCAAACTGTCGGTGTCCGCAGGAGCAGTCTCCAGGCAGGGCTTTCATTTACTACGTTAGTTCAAAACCAAATCAAATGAAAAACAAAAAACAAGTGAAACAAACACCCTTTTTATTGTTTGAGACTTTCAAAAGCAATAGAAAGCTACTTTTGTGCTAGTTTGAGTCTGAACAGGTTACCCACATGGAAAACTCATCCTCAAGTAATTTGTGGTTTCAGTACATCACTGCTTTTTATATTGATGTTTTCATGAACAGAAATGTTTTGCATTGATAATGTCATCATATTTATAATGTCCTTTTTGGGGTTTTCTTCCAAGTCACTTTCAATTGCTCCAACTTCTGCTAGCTTCCATTCAAGCTCTGTAACAACAAATGACAATTTATGCTGTTGATTGCAGTACATTTTCACTTAGAGCATGGTTTACAAAAGCCCTTATCTCAGCAGCAAGAAAAAGCTGTTAAATGTTAACTGTGTTAGTGTAAAATATCTATGCTTGCCAAAAATTCTTAGCACTGCAGGATTACATAAATTATTCTTTACTTTTTGTCAGCTTTCCTACAAAAATATTTTTATTTTTTTCTTTTAAGCAGCAATCTTTAGATCTAACGATTACAAACAACATAATTCTTCTCTAGTAAGTGAATTATTCAGAAGTATTTCTCTTACCTTCCACTTTAAGATACATCCCGCCACATTCAGCTGCCCCGATGAACCTGGCTTTTATTTCCCCAGTTTTGTATACAAGTATTGTGGGTAAGCACCTGTCATGGTAACTGTGGATGCAGCTGTTCACAGAGGCTTTGACAAACTTGGCTTCCGAAAACTTTCTGGCCAACTGGCTGAGATGTTCATTGACTAGTAGGCACATTGGGATGCTAGGAGAAGATATGAGGACATGATCATATCTGCAGTATAAATGATGTATAAAATAATTAACGCTACTATAATTAGACCTTTGACTAATACAAGTGCACTTTGGCTTACTCTGTTTCTTCTTCGTGTTGTAGTTAGGTTGGCACTACAGATTTTATTTAGCTGCTTCTAAGATCACTTTGATTTGCCCAAATAAAGACCTTCAATGCGTGTAATAGCCACAGTTCCTAGAAGGTCAGTAAAGCTACCAGGTGCTTCAAGCAAGCACTGTACCTCAATTTCGTTACATGCAAAGATTTGAAAGCCTATCTTGTCCATTTATCGCAAGTTTAGATGAAATTTTAAGTCTATGATACATGTTTCACTTGAATTGGTGTTCAATTTAACATTTAACTCTTTTAGTGAAAGCTAAACGACAGGGAAATCCTTGTATAGCCATATGACCACCACGGGATTGCTCATCACTTTCACAGTATTTGCAGTGCAATCGCCATGTAAGCCTCCACGACGACAACAAAAAAGCGCGGTGGTTTTGTTTCCCTCCTGCCCGGTTACCGCTTACATGTCGGGAACTTGGCTGGAAGGGACCGAAGCGCCAGCGGGTACAGCTTACGGGCGCGCCCTGGTGGCCAAAAGCACGTGCGGTCACAGTCAGGGGATGGGATCTGTTCATTCGCTACGCCTCAGAGATCTCATATTCAGTCCTAAGGAACTGAACATGTTTCTCACAGTCTCGTCTGTATAACGAACTAGTAAAGAAGTGATTCTCCAGTAAACAAAAACAACGAAGAGGAAGAAAAGATGCTTTTTTTTTTTTTAATTCTTCAGGTTTGTAAATTTAATTTACTGTAATTTGAACAATTTCATTTGATTTGTTGCCCTATTTGTTGCTCCTGGAAATAATGCTCAATTCTTGGCAACTGAAAGGAATCAAATAAACTTCCTCCCAAGGTGCTTAAGAAGAAGGAATAGAGAAAGCTGAAAGCTGGTCTGAATCTAAACAAATGTTGAACATTCCATTCTTATTCACAGTGCTTCTGCAAAACACCTGATGGTTGTTAACACATGGTGAACTAATCTTGGCAGCCCTTTGAAATTTCTGCTTCATTCTGTCACAACTTCTGCTACTATTACAGAACATATTGGGCAACTGCTGAACTAAGAAATTCCCTCAGCATTCCTGGATTTTCAGAATTGAGACTTTCCAGTGCTGCTATATTTGATTTACTATAGAAGAAACAGAAGTCCTGTGAGAGGCCTCCTGCTGAGCAGAGGGGCTTCAAAGAAAGTTCTATTAGAACAGAAAGTAAAGAACACTTTCAGTGAAATTTGGAAATCTGAGACTTAGTACCTGTTGATATGCATATACAGCAAAAGGAATCTTTCACACAAATGATCAAAGCAAACTAATCTTAAAAGCGAATTAAAAAAGTCAAGGAGGCCCCATGCTCAGTGGAATCACTTCCACTGCCTCCAACCAACTGCTATTTTGATAGTCTGCTGTGTTTCATTTTTCTTGGTATTCCTGTGTAATCCCCAGCTGAATTCCCTGTTTTGATGTACTCAGTACCGTAAACTAGAAAATAATTACCTGGGCCGATAAAGATGAATTATGACCCAAACATCCTCAGGAGCATTTGTAACTTCTTTAACATACTGCTCTCCACTGATTTCTCTCAGCTCCCCATACTTTTGCCTCCTCTGAAGACGTTTCCATTCTTGCAAGCGCTGCTGCCTAATTAGAAGGCAGTAAGGAAAATAAGTATATTTGAAACATTTAAAATGCATTTTTAATAAAATCTAGTACATTTTGCTCTATTCCTTTTAAAAACCCATTTTGAATAATACTCTAGCTCAAGGTCTTCTAGTATCATTTCAGAGCTAGAAAGGTTTCTAAGCTAATCTTATTGAATAAAGTTAATGAATGTGAATATAAAACTAAGAAAGTTTTTATATCAGCATCAACTTTGGGAAACTTAAAGAAACACACTGCAAAGCACCTTAATCATCTGAGAAAAAGCACAAAAACTGTACAGGTACAAATCATTTCCATCATTCTGAACATCAGTAATTTGAGCATGGACTACCAGTACGTCACGTGTGAACGCAATACCACACTCATACAATATTTCATGAAAATTGGAATGCAAAACCAGTAGATGGCAGCTTTCATCTATAAAAATAATTGCTGAGTAGAAAATGAAAATGCCTCCCTGAGATGTGTTGAACTACAAGAAGCTATTAATTTTACTGACTGAAAGCCACCATTGGATGGCAAGACTAAATGTACACACAACATTATTATACTTTGGCAACAAATACAACATAATTTACATTCATAACTTTCCCTAAATTATGTGAATGATCAGCTTTCTACGTGAATACACTACTAAATACATAGATTTTAGTTATTTTAACAGCACAAAAGCAATAAGCATAGGTAGAATCTTAGACGAATGTGTTTTGATCACATTCCCACTTTTATTCTGTCGGAACTGTTTATGCCTGATTTTTCTTAGTTACAGTGTTAAGCTCTGCAGAATATCACAGGGTACCCTGTAAAATACACATGTGAATGTCCAAGACAACTGAAATAATTATTAAGTCTCTAAACAAGCCACCCAAGTTTTCTGAACTCAAAGCCAGAAAACTCACCAACTCCTCATGGTATGATGAACAGATTGGTATACTATTCAATAGCTGCATGAGAACTTGGTTTGTACTATAGTTATGCCTAGGAACAGTATCTGTATGTCATGAAAGGACGTCTTAGTATATCTTACTACACCTGTACATCTCAATAGCCTTCCTATCAGCCTCATCAAAGTCATCTTCAGCCTCTTTTAATTCTTCAAGACTCATTCTTTCATATGGTTTCACTAGAAACAAACAAAAAACACCAACAACCCACTAGTTTTGTTCTCTAAAGTGCTTGTACATCTTAAATGCATGAAAGTTAGTACACAGACATGGAATTGACAAAAGTAAGAGATATGCTGATTTCAGAAGCTAGGCGGGGTTTGGATTAACCTGATCTAGTCCATGCCCGTAGCAGGCAGGGTAGAATTAGCTAATCCTTATGGTCCCTGCCAACCCAAATCATTCAATAACAATAACTAAAATGATGCAGTATGCAGTGGTATGTCATGCTAACATTTTTTTTATTATTTTAGTGTATTTAACTGTACTTTTCAATACCCTGATCAATGCTGTCTGTGAGAATTTGGCAGAAGTTGTGTACTGAAGACACAACTTTCTCTGCTCTGAAATAGTGAGCAGAACTCAGTAGAATCTGAAAACTGAATGAGCTGTAACTTGCCTTTCAGCTCAAGGGTAAAACTTGTCAGAAAGTGAGAATTACTACAGTACATATGAGCAAGAGCCTTTGTTGCTCTGCGCAAAAATGTTTGCCTGCAGGAAAGTAGTGGAAACCAGTCCACTACTCTGTAGTGCCACTTCCTACACCTTAATGCTTTCTATCCTTCAAATGGAATTACAGAAAGTCAAGGCTGGAAAAAATCGGCTGGGTTGGATGAGATCCTGGGCAACTTGATCTAATGGGCTGCAACCGTGCTCACAGCAGGGGGTTTTGAACTGGATGGCCTTCGATTGGTCCAACCTAAACCATTCCATGATTCTATGGAAGCTGCAGTAACAATTCTGTAGTACTTACAGGTATCTGCGAAGAAAGCAAAAAGACATTTTTTTTTTCATGGCCTCTGTGAAAAATCAGTTTTTAGAATTCTGATTAAATGAACATTTGCTCAGAATTGGATATTTATAACTGATTCTGCTTTGAGGGAAAACAAGCTGGATTATATTCTTTCCATTCTTGTTTCCTTGTGATCTGTGGTCTATGAACGTCTCTTAATTTTGATTGGAAGAGATAGCAGAGGATGGCCCTTGCAGCAGCAAAGATTCCCACCATGGAGATGAACCTCACACTACACAGATCTGCATTCCAAATGTTGTTATTCTAGTAGCATGTATTTTTAATTCAACTCACCTTCTTCTTCTTTTTGCAAGCGTATAACCATTTCTTCAGATTCATCTTTTGGCTCTTCTTTTGGAGGAAGAATTCCAAACTTTCTTAATACATCATTCCATTCGGTATCTTCATTTGGGTCCTATTTTGGTATTATGGAAGAAAACTAAATTGAAAAAAAATCAGTCTTTTGATTGATTTTGACCAAGCACAGCTGTTTTTTCACTTGGGCACATATTAAGGATGTAACAACTGGAAATCATTATTTAGAGTAACTGCAATACTTTAATGGACCACTGTCTACCATGCTTTTCCATTTGTCATTTTTCAGTTCTAAACAGAAGTCAGGAAGAAAATGGGAAAGAAAAAACCCTCAAAATGTAGGCATAGACAAAGAAATCAGTATCCAAAACATCTGCTGAAGTTTTCTAGGAGACACTTGGAAACCTGCTTCAGAAACCCAGAACCACCAATGGCTTACTTAAACAAATACTGCTAGATTTTTGTATTGGTATTTTTATGTTACTAGTGAGAATAAACTACAGACATTTTGTATAAACATACAAAAACATGACTAGAATGAAGGGGAAAAAAAGGACTTTTTAAATGAATGATTATTGTTAATATGTCAACATAACCTTATTTATAGCGTATGACTGTTGTAGGTATTAAGCCTACATTTGTAGTAATTTAATTAAGGCATTAAGATAAAGGAACCACATCGATTTATAAGGCTGTATTTATTCCCAAATTATCACATTAAAAGAATCTTCATTTTAACTGTGTTGCAACACATAAGGACATCTTTCACAAGGACTGGAAATGCTAGGCAGATTTTAAAACAGGTTGTTAATTTCTGTGGTATTTTTTGCCTTGAAATACAGTCTGAAAACCTCCATGAAGAGACACCTGACTGGATTTTTATATAACAGAAATATTTAATGGCATTAGTAATAATAATGCAGCATCAAATGAACAAACATTACATTACAAAAAGGTCACCTGAGAAAACATCTAAGATTTGCATTATATCATTACCATGCCTGCAAGTGATACGTTTGCCTTTCAGCAAGGCAGCAAGCAGCTGCCTTGTTTTTATTCAACAAATTACAGAGCTTAGCATGAACACAATTCTAATGGTACCGCAAAGCAAATGCTAAGATACACATGCTCCCAGGAATTTTGTAATGATAAAACAAGTTCTTCTGCATCTCAGATGTAAAGAAATAGGAAAGCCACTAAGACAGTGTATAATCAATGGATATTAAGATGTTATAATCACAAAAAAAGAAAAAAAGAGTTAGGCAAAGTAGACTAAGATAATAAGAGAGAATAAATAGAAGGCTTACTCGTATGCTAGGCTCACCTAGAAAAAAAAACACCAGAAGAGGGGATCTCCAGACAAGATCCTTCCCCACTAGTAGCCAGCTCTTAAATAGGTCTAGGAGAGGTGGAGCCAGGCTCCACTCCTTCCGGCAGCACAGGTGAATTGCCTTCACCTGTGCTCCTCTGGCTGACTCATGGCTCGCCTCAGGTGATCAATCAGAGGTTCAGGCTGTGACTCAGTAGTTCCCATACAGACAGTACAGAGCATCATGCTTTATCTCACTGGGAAGCACAGTGAGTCTGCAAGAAAGCCTTTACCTCCCCCAGTTTCTTCTGGCATAGGTGAGGAATCGATGCTCTGCAGGGCTGGAGTGGGAAGGAGATGTCAGCAGCTCATGGCAGCTCCTGCACCAGTCCTGCATGGGCTCAGCAGGGCTACTGCTCCTTGCTGCTGCAGCACTCTGGCCTCGCAAACATCTAGTGCTTAGTGCTGAGAGAAAGGAATTTTGTACTGGAACATTTTAACTGATTCCTTCTGCAACGCTCAGACATCCATGCTCTGAACTAGGAACGCCAACTCCATTAAATAATAAGCAGTCATGTTATTTGTAGAAGTATTTTCTGCGGTGTTCTACCACTGAGAAGCTGATTTTATTGCTAAGTCTTAGAAGTACACTAGCAAACTTAATTCTTTGCTTATGTTTTCATACGTGAATAAAGTTAAAACAAGCAGTTTGCTCATTCTTTGAGCAAAGTAAGCTGAAAAGTAGTGGATGTAACCCATTAAGAAAAAAAGAAAAGAAAAGAAAAGAAAAGAAAAGAAAAGAAAAGAAAAGAAAAGAAAAGAAAAGAAAAGAAAAGAAAAGAAAAGAAAAGAAAAGAAAAGAAAAGGAAAGGAAAGAAAAGGAAAGAAAAGGAAAGAAAAGGAAAGAAAAGGAAAGAAAAGGAAAGAAAAGGAAAGAAAAGGAAAGAAAAGGGAAGCTCTGTGTATAAAGTAATGAATCAGATGATCATGGGTCTAGAAAAACCCAAAGGAAGGTTTTGCTACAGTGTAATTCCCCAATGCTATAAAATATCCTTACAGACAGTCTCACTGCAAGCTTTCAATCCTTCATCAAATACGAGTTTTGACTGCTGCACAGTGAGGGTACAAAAGATCCCAGGTTGGGCAATGAGAGCCCCCCTCCATGGGAACACAGCGCAGGCCGCCCGCCTCACAGCGCTCCCCCGCTCTGTCCCGCCCTGCCCGCCCGGCGGCTCCCCGTCTCCCCCGCCTTCCCTCAGGCCCCCGCTCTCACTCTCACCTGCATGGCTCCTCACGGCGGCGGTTGGGGCAGGACCCGTTTCTAACGGCCCCCCCTCCATGTATCTCTATGGGAGGCAGCTGGTGCAGAGCGAGATTCGCGGTGCACCGGTAACGGCGCGGGGAGGCGAAGGCGTGTGGAAAGGCTGAGCTCTGCCCTTCGGCTGCTCACACAAGCGGGCGAGCGGGAGGGGTGCTGAGGTCTGCTCACTCTGTGTGTGACCAGCCGGTGTCAACAGCAGCCCTCGTCTGCACTGTTGCTATTTTATACAATCGTTTGAGTCGGAAGGGACCCAGAAAGGCTATTTAGCCCCTTCTGTAACGAACAGGGACACCTACAGCTCGGTCAGGCTGCTCAAAGCCCCATCCGGCCTGACTTTGGATGTCTCCAAGGACAGAGCGTCCACAGCATCTCTGGACAACCTGTTCCAGTGCCTCACCACCCTGACTGTAAAAAACTGCAATCTACATCTCCCCTCTTTTAGTTTGAAACCGTTTCCCTTTGCCATGTCACAACAGCTGCTAATAAGAAGTCTTCTTATTTCCTTCTTTCTTACAGCTCCCCATTAGTTACTTCAAATATCCTCAAATATTTCTGCCAACCCCTGGTGAGAAAAGCTTGGAAGACGGAGAGGCTAACTTAATCTTTTGTATAAATTTCTTTAAAACTACACCAAAACCAGCTATGTTCTCAATAGACCTTAATTCTAGAAGAATGTAAGTAATGAAGTCTTCTGAATCAGAGCCGTACTGTATCACTGCTCTTAAAAGGTAAAAAAAATGACAACATCACAAAAGCTTTCATAATGCTTTAGCTGAGTTAAAATCAAGAATTTTCTCCAAAACATACAATTCATTGCTAATGGAGCTTCTTTTTTTTTCTTTCTTTCTTTTTTTCTGACAGTGAAACACTACTGAGACACCCTGAACGAAGTAAAGTATCACAAGAACTGGACTTAGTGCCAAAAAGGCATTTGAAAGCTTAGCTTCAGCGTATGTCTTTTCTGTAGGATTGAGCTTCCTCATACCAAGGTAATGAAAGAATGTGCATTTTCAGTAAATATGAGAACAAAATAATAATTTGCAAATGTAACACTACATAAATTTGCATCATTATAAAAAAAAATGCCGTCTCAAATACAAAATAAAGCAAGCTGCCATTATAAAGACTACATGAGAAATTTGAAGAATATTCAGAAAAAAAAATATGATACTCTACGTTGCAAACATTCGCATTAAAACAACTCTCTCAGTGCCTTTATTTGTTCAGGCAAATAAATGTACATTGCAGTGTTGTTGGGGACAGTATCTCTTGCATGCATACACTGAGGCTTTTTTATGGTTCCATTAGACACAGTTATAAACATCATAACAGTAGGAAACAAATAATTTTAATATGCTTTTAATATAATCAAGGAATTAAAGAAACATTTGAATTCTTCAGTGAATCTTATGTAAGAGCATTTACATTCTAGTGATTTTTAATTGTACATTAATAAGGAATTATCTCTGTGAGGATAACCCTATGTCCATACTCAGCATTCCTGTAGTGTAAGTTCTACTTCAGGAATCTGAAATCCTGAAAAATAAGAAAAAGTTTTAGCTACAGATATGGTATAGAGCAAAATATGTCAGAAGTGTAAGATACGTTAGGAAACAGAGCATCATAACATTAGCACGGGCGGGATTTTTTTATTTTTATTTTTTTTCTGTCCAAGGAATTGAATGATTTTAAACTAAAATCTGAAGTCTACACTTAATTTCAATGTAAAGATAGATCTTAGTTCAGAATAAGAGCAGCAGGATTATGCCCACACTGTGGCAGGTTGTTGAGTTGGTACTTCTTGACACACACACTTTTTATTTGTCATTGATAACTTTTTAAACTGTCTACAGATCTGGGATCTTTTCCATTTCTTGCTTCCAGAAACACTTTGCTCTCTCTTCTAGGAACTGAGTATCCATAGCTTCTACTCACTTTAAACAAAGATATGTGGATTTAGCATATCTCAAAGAAGACTGTCTGCAGAACTCTAATCGTAAATACCGTGGCATATTTGTATAAAAATAAAGTAATTTCAATACAGGTGATGATGAAATCGTTAAATAAATACCTCCTTAGTGAAAATCCACTGATCTCTTCCCATTACGCGGCTGAAAGACAAACATCCAATAAACACCGTAGAAAACTGATTGGTTTCAGTAACAAAGTCCCACACATCCTGACACCACTAACCTTGTTTCAAGCCCTATGTAGCCAGAGACATCTGTAAGTCTCCATCACAGTGGTTTTACACTCCTAAAAAAAATAATCTAAAGACTTGAGAAATTCTTATTTTGACATATCTTAACTTACTAGAAGTATCGCCAAGAAGTTTCAATCTGGTTCTGTTATCCTGATTACTTTACAAGCATATAGTCTGTGCTGTAAGTAACTGAAGTCACTGGAAGTTGCATTTCTCATCTACTGCAAAGACGAACATTTCTAATGGAATCGCTTATGGCAGAAGACTCTTAAGAGACAAGTTTTCTCTGACACAGTAGTTTTCATTTTATTCCACTAATTTCTCTACCTTTTGTTTGGTAAACAGCCTAGAGAGTAAAAATAAAGGAAAAAATAGTAGAACAACCATACCCTGAAGAAAAAGTATCCTCTGCTTTGAATCCCTCCAGCTCCTTGAAGATCCTCCTTGAAAAAAAAATAGTATTTTAGATGATACCTACTCTTGTGAATGAATCCCCTCAAAGATATTGTTTATGTACTTATAATAGACATTTCTTCAGTACTACTATACAGTCTTGCCCCTTAAAACATACTGTGTACATATTTCTGTATGCAGCTCATGCTCTCACGTGCTAATTGTAGAAAACACATGAATGAAGGCCAAAATCCACTCTAAGTTTTGACTCATTTTAGATTGTTTTAGAATTAGTCTTTGTTTTTGACAGGTTTCATCACAAAAACACAACTGGTCCCATAGTCTTGGAGTCTCTATGCATGAAACAGTTTGTACCTCATAGAAGGACAACAATGGGGAAAAAAACACAGAATTGCTGAGGTTGGAAAAGACCTTCAAGATCATCAAGTCCTCAAAGCTTAAAAAAACGTACTTGGGCCCAGCCAGGGACTGAGGTCCCAGACTGATCCCAGAGGTACATTCTGACAACCCCTCTCAGAATAATTCCCAAAGAAAAGACTAATACTTATCATACTCTATCCTATTCATGTTGTACACATTGAGAAACAACTGCTACTAATCTGTACAGCAAGGAGCAAAGAAAACATCAGTAAAGAAAATAGTGAGAACAGAGAATTAAGTATCCATCTGCTTTAATGAGACATTCATTAGAAAACATACTAAGCTTAATCACAGTATTTTCATTATCTGTCTGTCTTGCAGAGGGAGGGACAGACCAACTCAGAAATGAAATATTTCAGATCTTGAGCTTAGCAGCACATAGGATTTAGATGGAATGTATTTACTGTATGCTCTCTTAGTGATGATAGTGTTTCTCAATTAAAAACTGAGCTTGTGTAATCTCCTGGGTTATGATCACAGCCAGAGTAATCATAGAGAGAAATTGCTGCTTGCTCTATCCTAACACTGTAAGAATTGTGTGAAGCAGCATGGCTCCCATCACTTACAAACACGGGAATAGCTTCAAGGAAACTTTCAAAGGAAGTAGGTTTAAACTGTACATCATTTTTGAGTCTCAATGTTAATTTTGACATCAGTTCATCAGATGTGTCATTATGCTCAGTTTCTTAGCTGTACATATAACACCTGTGTGATTTTTATTTATATCGTCAACTTCCTTCTCTCATTACGTAGTTTTGAGATACCTATCTCAGATCTATAAACCCTTAAATATTATCAGCTTTATTTTTTTTAATAAAAAGGCATCTGTAATGGAGTTCTGCAAGTTTTTGTTTGTTTGTTTGTTTGCTTTAATCATTTCAGATACTTGGAGTGCCTTACATTTTACGTATTTGTTTTTCTACCTGTGTTATTTTTTCTTAGAAAATAATTGCTTTCTCTTTGTCCCCATGTTAGATTATGGAAAACGAAAAAATATATTGATGATTAATGAAGTTTCTGTGACAACCAGATTAGCAGTCTCCACAAGTCACAGACTAGGAAATGGAAGGACCCAGAAGATCTGAGCAATATTAGACAGGACTATTTCTCCCTGTACAGGTTCGGGTGGATCAGAAACATTTAATAGGCGTAATAAAGAATTTCCAAAACAACTCACTGTCTCTTAATGAAAGAAAGCTCTGTAAGCATAGATATCTGTTCCTCTTCTTACACAATGACAATAAAATGTACACAGTGGTGTGGTACTATGTCTGTGCAAAGCTTTCCTCATTGTAAAAACTAAGGAGTTTGCTGAATCCAGCTGGCATAGTTCCTTAATCATCCCACTAATTTGTTATGTGCGATTCAAAAAGATGATACTCTAAGTGATTCAATATACAACAATGAATAGTTGGAAGAGGTATGCTCTTAAGCTTCTGTCTTAACAAATCATCCAAGCAATTGTTTAAAAAAAACAAAAACAAAAACAAAAACAAAACACTGCCACAGGCTACATGATTTTCTGAATGGTTCTTCAAAAAAAGAAAACCTCCTATACCTACAATTATATATAATATATAATATATAATATATAATATATAATATATAATATATAATATATAATATATAATATATAATATATAATATATAATATATAATATATAATATATAATATATAATATATAATATATAATATATAATATTATATATAATATATTAATTATATATTATATATATATATAATTATATATATATAATATAATATATATATATATATATTATAATTTTGCTCCCAAATAAGCTGTTTTTCTATGGAAAACTAGTTTTACAGTGCCTCCAGATTTCAATAATGTGTAAGCATGGAAGGGTTAAACTTTATTGAACTGCTTAGCTGACTTCATGGGAGCATGAAGTTATTTTGCACCTTTTAAAATAGGAACCTGATTTTGTACTTGCTGGTAATAGAAAAATACCTTAAATTCAAAGCAAACTTTTGCTTTTCCATCTGCAAAACAGCCAGTGACTTCTCACTCTTTATTTTCAAACTGCAAACTCCAAAATAAGAAATATTCCAAATTTTGTGTCCCTCTGATTACCACCTATTTTATCAAAAGTTTTTCAGTATACGCTACTTGAAGGGAGAAGATGTATTCCTTTTCTTAAGGATCTGCTGATGCTAGATCAGGCCGTAAATTAATTCAATAGCACTTCAACATCCACTAAAGGATATGGGAATGAAAGAAAAATAAAAGCACCATAGAAAAAGAAGTCATTTTCTTCTCAAAAGACCCATTTCTGTAGCCTATTGTTCAGGAAACTAAGATGCTGGGCAGAAACTGAAACAAAGAAAGGACTTTCTTATCTGCACCTTAACTTGAACAGTAATATTGCTTGTACTTGTTTGGAAATCCTTAGCTCTGTATGTCATAAATAACATATGTTTAAGGAGTGAATATGGTTTGAATTCCAAATGGGGAGGGAAAAAGAAGAGCCCTTTCTACAAAGTACAATTCAACTGCAATATAATGTATGGATAATCTGAAAGTATTTTTCTTTTTATAAAGCAACTACTCAGTCCAGTTTGAATGTAGGCTCAGTGTTGAACCAATATTCTATGCTAAGCATTTATTACTTCATGTTTAAATTGTTAAGTATCACCAGGATCATTTTTCACTAATTAAAAAGCAGAAAAAAATGCACATTTCTAACGAAAACACATCAGCATGACACTAAACACTGAAAATAAAAATGCTTTGAATAGGAGGGAGGGTCTACAAGGACATTTTAGGTGTGATAATGATTTGCCTAATATGAGAATGCAAGCATGCACAGTTTAAGATTACATACGTCCACTTTGTATCTCTTCAGTCTTCTCTCATTAAGCTGGGGAACGAGTTGCAGCAAAGGATGCAGGACAGACGACTGAGAGGACATGAACACAGACACATGAGCAACAATGAAATCCTGATTTTATGATGCAAAAGTAATATCTCTTCCTGCAGTTGTGGCTTACGGACCAGTGGGTACCAAGGACTGAAGATGTTATTTGAGAAACGTGATTTTGAACACTCTGAGTTGACAACAAACAGGAACATACATTTATATTTGCATGGAATGTGGTTTGCAAGGAGGTGGAAGGACAAGCTATGAATCCTCACCTTTATTCCCTGGAGATCAGAACTTTTTACAGACCTCCCCAAGTAACTGCAGTTATTCAGGCCTTGATCAGCCTCTTTGTGTGGTACAGAGAACATTCACATACACTATCCCTAATTTCTTATGGTTAACTGCTGCAGAGGTTAACATCTTCACTCTCTGTTGTACTGAAAATTCATTTTACTTTAACTTATTTCACAGAAAGAAAAACGATTTTTTACTAGAAAATAGTTTGCAGGAGGGATCCATTCTGAAGTAAAATTTGTGACTGTGACACTGGTCATTCTCCATAACAGATAAGCTCCAATCCTGAAATCCCTGGTCCTTGATGAGATGCTGTATGCTCACAAAGAGCCTGGGAAGCACAGTGGCAATGTGTGCAGCCTAAGTCCCCTAAGGCAGTAACTGGTAGCACAGAATCATCCGGGCTTGTGGAGAGAGATTCAGGATGGAGAGGAAGGGGAATGCAGTAACCTTTTAAGCAGGAGTAGGAATAGAAATAGCTAATTTCCAAGTGCCCTGATTACCATTAAAAGCTCCAGAGAAGCTCTGCTGTGAAAATATTGACCGCAACATCAGCAGTACTCTCAGGAGTCTTAGAAAATTTTCACTTTCCAAGGAATATATAGCCTATTTCTGAAGGAATGTAATGAACAAGGCAACGATGGACATCAACACGTAAAAATGATCGTTAAGAAATGAGCAAACACATGTATGTTTAACTTTCTCAAAATCCTACAGCGTACATAAAAAAACAAATAAATGTGCTGAAACAACAGATGATGACTGAAATTTAAAAGCAAGAGTGGATCACGTGATTTATTTGCTGGCTGCTGAGAATATTTTTATAGCAGAAATACTAGACTATTTTTAAATGATGATGTTTCTCATAGTGTACTCCAAAATGTGAATGAGACTTGCGTACTCTTTCGCCTGATAGATATTTGTGATATGCACTAATAGATACATACCATTTAATTAATAATTAATAAACCATTTAATTAATAAAAATGCTTCTTAAAATTGATGATCATGTTCTCAACTTCTATGAATCAGGATTGTTTCATTGGCTATTATGTTCCATTACCAGAAGCAAGTGTTTTATCTTATTCTTAAATGTTGATTCTACAAGACTAAGATATGTGTTGTTTTCCATTTGCACACCTGCACATCATCAGTGATTGTCTCCCATGTTATTAAAATACAGCCTGTGTATAAAATTTGAAACCCTCCTATCTGAGCCATTACAGCTGCAGAAACTACTGAGGAAAGGAACATCGCCTTGATGCTACTGAAAGGTACACGTGTACTCACATGGAGGTGCTAGGCCACTTACCCTGACATCTGAGTTTCCTGAGTCATGAGTCTTAGAATAATGAAATAAGAACTGTTCAAAAAAATTAAAAGTGAGGTTTTACTACAAAATAGGACAAAAGAGTTAGGATTTTCTTATTAATTTTAGAGTGATCATAAGGCATACATAGAAATCTTACCCTTTTCATGTTGTCTTTTTCATCTAAATCCTGTGGGAATAATAATCAGTAGAGAGATTTTTATTTGTTAAAAAAGAAGTTGTTGATGATTTTATTTCATAGAATCACAGGATACTGCAAGTTGGAAGGAACCTGCAAGCATCACCGAGTCCAAACCATGGCTCCATACAGAACCACACAAAATTCAAACTCTGTCTGAGAACACTGTCCAAATGTACCTGGAACTCCAGCAGCTCAGGGCTGTTATCACTGCCCTGAAGAGCCTGTGCCATGCCCACTGTCCTCTGGTGGAGAACCTTTTCCTAGCATCCAACTTGACCATACCCCGACTCAGCTCCATCCCATTCCCAGCCTGTTCCTTTGGGTCCAGTTGTTGTCAAAGAGATCAGTGTTGCCCCTCCGCTCCCCTTGTGAGGAGCTGTGGGCTGCCATGAGCCCACTCCTCAGTCTACTCTAAGCTGAAATGATGTTTCAAACTTTTCAGTACTGGATTGAAATATCATCATTATTCCTTGACAGATTTACTGTATGACTTTCCTTATCAATGCAATCACTCTTCTGAAACGATAACTCTCAATTAGAAGAATTGATGGGTTTTGTGGGTGCTCCTTGTTGTCTTCCTGGCAGTGACAGCAGCAGTCTCTCATCAGTAAATTTCTTACCCCATTCAGAGCTCATAAATTTTCTAATCTAAAGCAATAAAACCAGCTGAAACCTTGTATCCAAGCTGGAGATCATTTTACAAATGGGGGAGTCTCCCAGTTTTCCTTAATAGGCACTATATTAGGACATTTCAGAGTAAAAACTGGCATGCTACTTTCAGCACTGAGTGGCATGTGATTTACTGGATCCTCAAAATCCACTGTAGGTACTGGTGCACTGAGAGATCTTGCTTCAGAAATGCCAAGTAGTCTTTTGTGCGTGTTACCTGTGGCTTCTGGAGAAATCCCATGACCAAAAAACAAAGTTCTTCCAGTGTACTGGACATCTAATGAAAGGAAAACATGAACTCAGGTATCACACTTTCATTCTTATTGTAAAATAAATATCATAATTAGTAAAGCAACCCTTCTTTGTCTCACCTGAGGCTGAGATTCTGTGGACATGTAGGTAGAACAGGCATCGTCTATCTGTAAAAGTTCACACAGTCCTTTTTCATTAAGTCAAATTAATGTAAACAAGTTAAATAACTATATTCTTAGAAGTATTTTGTTCAGCCAAAGGCATGGCAAGGTTGCCCTGCATCAAATTCCAGAAGTAATACTTATATATATGTTCATGAAATATTTTGAATTCAAGGGGAAAAAAAAGCAAACCACCAAATTAACACATATATATGTGCTTGATCTCAGCTATCACGTCTTGTATTCTCTTACACCACTTGTGTCCCTACTAAATCTAAATGTCTCCAGCTAAGACATGTTGTGAGTATCTGGGGCATGGACTATAAAATTCAAAACCTTCTGTGATATCTTTGGATTATACAAAATGGCAAAGAAAATGACAAGGCTACTGCAAGTGATTCAATGCTCAGTCCTCAAACACTCCTCTGCAAATTGCATTCCGACATCCCTTCAGGTGTATGACCCACACATCTCTTGAGTGATGATGATATGTGCCAGCACCTCTTACGCATGCTACTCAATTTGTGTGAGTCACCAAGCAGTTTATGTCTGAGGTTCGCAACGATTTCTTTGGCACATGGGGAGCCTTACAAGATTTTGTTTAAAACCATACCAAAACCCCCCTGGCTGTTTAGCTCTTTGTCTTATTCCACCAAAAGGCCAAACCTCAGCACCTGAGGAAGAGCCTAAGAAGAGACCTGTGGTTTAGTGGAAGCCATACTCCCCATCCAACAGCACAATGTATTGCAAGTACATAGAGTTGGATGTAGGCAATTTGTAAGGAAGCTCAGAGGATTTCTGTTCTGTGAATTTGACCAATCTCTCTCTGAACCACTGTAAACTTTCAGCGTCTACAACACCTTATGGTAAGGCTCTTCTAAACACTCCACAAAATACCATTTCCGTTTGTCTTGGTCAATCCTTCCAAAGCTCACTTCATTTAGCACTATCACAATCTTTCCTTGGAAGAAGTAACAAAGAAGTGATTCCCACTCATCCTCTACCTGCTTTTCTTTCTATATTCTTTCTATATTCTTTTTTTCAAATGAAAGCATCCCACTGTACTAAACTATTTTCAGTGGAGCTTTTAATCAGGGAAGGAGAAGAAGTGGAATAAAGGACACTTGAAATCATGGAAGAAATTTTACCCCAGCTGAGAGCTAAATGTATTCTGTAAGGAAGAGAAAATGTCTCCAGAGCTCAAACTGAATCTGCACAGCTTAAAAATAACGGGGGGTGGAGGAGGGGGGAAGGAAAGCTTAACTTTTCATTATGTAAGTTTTAAATTGTATCTTTTGTGACCCATCTGATATGCACTAGTTTTTTTCCTTTGAACGTTCATTATTGTTAGAAGAGGTGCCACCATTGTCTTGTTCACAGACTGCATCAAAATGTTTTGTTATTTAATAAAGCGGGCAATGCAATGGGTCTTGTGATTTTATTGTATGTAAAAGCCCTAAAGAGCACTCTTTAGTGAAGAAAACACTCAATGAAAAAAGCAATAAACAAATAATGCATATCAGTACTTCAAGACAAGAGATGATGCATTTCTCTAGAGACAGGCTATGAAAAAGCATTTCAGATAGAGTGGAAAGCTAATAGCTCACAGGATTCCCCCCTCAAGTAGTTTTTGTTTGTAACACAACCTCCCTTGTCTCTTTTTCCTTCATCTTGCATTTGTTTGTCTCTAGTATTTTAGTTCAGAGAAAAAAAAAATGTAAAGGGAGAAATCTGCGGTGAAGGACATAAACCAAACTGAATTCATTTTGGAAGCCTAAGATAAAAAGCTGCTTTTTCTTCTCAATGAGGGATTCTTTGTTGTTATTTATTTGTTGGTTTATCTACTTGATTTTTAGTTGGAGAACTATTAGCGAACTATTACTAGAGAACTATTATTGGGAACTATTAGTGATCACCATAATTCAACAGCAGGATAATCCAGAGACTTCTTTGTATTCAATAAATACAAGGCAGTATATCTCTCAGCTAAAACCTGCATGGGAAAAACAAGAGCTAGAGAAAAGCCACAGTTCGTGCTGATTTATTTTTAAAAATGCATATATGAATTTAATAATTCCTATTGCCTTTGATGCATCTTCTCAGTAATTTTTTCTCTTTCCTCAGAAATGTGGCCTGAGGTTGGAAGCGTGTGTGTTATTTGGTGCTGGTTAAATAACAAAGAAATTGAAGGATGTTAGAAAGTTCCACTATTTATGCGCTCAGAATCATTCCTGGAAAATAGTAGTTTGATTTTGAGGCAGAGCTTCTGCTGAATGATCAACTACTCAAATAACAAGCAGGGAAGAAAACTCCAAGGAACCCCAGTATGGATTTGTTGCCAGGCTGAGCAGAAGTAGGTACCTATGGATCTAACTCTCTTTACTTAGACCTTAAGGCTCTCCTGGTCCTGTATTATTCTTGTTAAGCAGTGTTTTACACCACTCATGTTAAATAATTTTACACAGAGTTTAGTGTCCATACACATATATTTTGTTAACTGAAATCAACAGTAACCTTGCCTTTCCCTTCTGTAATCACTGACCTTAATCCAATGCTATAAATAACAAATCCCAACAATAAATGCAGAAACACATAAAACAGCAGGTTTTCAGTCTGGAATTTAAATAACTCATTTTCACAAACTCCTTGTAGCCGTTAGGATTCCCAAGAGATCACTTTTCTCCCAGGAGCAAAGTACCACCAGGGCTTGTTCAAGTGCTGTGCTAGGAACATGACAGTGGTTGAGTCAATGCTTCCAAAATGCGCTGACAGTAAGGAAGAAATTTACACTGTGCAGCTGTACCCAGGGTGAGTCACTTGCTTTCTAATGTTATCAGAAGCTACAAAATTAAATATCAACAGAGTACTTGAAAAATTACAGCAATGGCAGGGAACACAACTTGCAAGCTGAACCCTCTCTCTGTGTTATGCTCTGCTTCTCCATCTGCTCCAAAAGGGCACAAAAGAGTTCATGCCAACAAGTAACATCCTGGAGTAAATTTCAGAGATGAGAATTAAAGTTATAGCTGCAATTGGTAAAAAATGTTAGAAAGCCAAACTGCAATGGGATGTCACCCTCTACCTAGTGAATTAAAATGCTAAAATGTGATTGAATACTGTGTTCCAGCCCTGTCTGCAGAATGGAAGAAGCCAGAGACTGATTGAATGAGTTGAAACAATTAGTGTCTATCATACACAAACTATAAAAGTATCAACTGGAACACTGTACTGCTTCCAGGAACAGCAACCTCCTGGTCAATGACAGCTAGAGGATAACTGTCACCAAACATAGCTCCCACTGAGACGAAGCAGTCTGTTCCCTGAATGAAATCTCAACATCCAGTCTCTGGATAATGTTCAGAAATCCGGAAAATTACGTATTTCACATCTTCACCAATGTCATATGTGGGAGAAGTAGGACTGGAAGAGGAAGCATCTGAATGCCATACAAGAGAAAGCGTGAAGAGGGAAAGTGTGACCACAGAAAAGCCTGGAATTAGAAATAGTGTTAAAATTGTATCCCTGTCCTACCAGGAGTAAGCTGGCAAGGACACTCTCAGCCCTCACCCTAGAGCCATGGTAGAGCCAGCCTGCCCGCAGAGCTCACCTCCTTCCACAGCTGCAGTTCCTGCTCTGCCTCCAACACTTGGGATGGCATCGGAACACCTGGAAGCACAAACACTGCTTAGTGATGCTGCGCAGCAGGGGTCATTCTTGTGAGTATCCTATGGCAGTGATGGAAATAAAAACACTCTGAACATGCTGTGGTACCCAACTACTGCAAAGCCGAAAAGCAGTGCCCAAGTCCCAAGGAAACTTGCTGCTCTGGGCATGGTGAGGTTTCCCAGGAGTCATCCAGTTTATCCCTGTGCCCAAGGTTGCTGCCTGTGACCATGCCCAGCAGTTCATGCTCTGTTTTTACTGATCTCTGGTGAACGGAGATTTTACAGCCTCCCAGAAAGTCCATAGTTACCTGTGGTCAATTTTTTCTTTCCCCAAAGAATTGTACCAAATTAAATAAATAAAAGGTGAAGGTAGTCTTCATGAGCATGGCCAGGTGAGCAGGATGTGAGCCCAGCTTCTCCAAGTACCACAAATGGCAACAACAATAACTTCCAAGCATTAAAGTTGCAAAAGCTCTTTTTGGTATTGGCACAGGCTTGAGATGTGTAACCAGCATGGATAGTGATAGAGGGGGGTTTTAACTTCATACTGTGTAGAAATTGCTTATTTCTGAAAACTCTGCCAGGTTTACATGGCAGTAAAACTGCCTTTCAATGAAAACCATGCTTTTTTGATGTGTACTTTAGTTCAAGGAACAACTCCAAATAAAGGTGCTACCTTTAATTTACCTTGTTGTTGTTTTCTGTTCTTAATTCAGAGTGTTCAGGTTGGAGTGTCGCCTGGGACTGGTGCCTTGGTAGGCAAGAGTGCACCATGACGACGCTCAGTGCTGTACCTTTGCCTGTCTGTCACTGCCCACAGCCTCTGGTTCCCCAGGCTTTCCAGGGGGAATCCAACAGCCTGTGGAGCAGCAGGCAGAGAAGCCTGAATATTACACAGTAGATTTTTTTGTGAAACAAAACTTTTGAACAGAGAATTATTTCACCACCTCATAGATTTCCTTAACCCTTCTCAGCTCACTCACAGAACTCTGAGGGCAGGTGCAGTCCCTCTTTGTGAGCTCCCAGCAGTGCTAGGCAGCATCCCTCCCTCTCTCCATCCAGAATGCTGTTGAATCTACACGGGCTTCAGTAATTTGCACAATGGCGTGTACAGGTTTTCTGGTAAGATAGGCAATGTAGCCATGGTGGGAGAAGAGTGCTCTTTGGGAAAGCAATCCTAACCAAAAAGAACATAGAAGGAACTCCTACAAGATTGATGCTGACCATTTGTTCAATTCTGCCAGCTGCTAAAAACCTCAACTTCTTGCAGGGCAGCAGGGTGCCAGGTCCAGTCATTTCTAGCAGAACAACGTGGCATGCTGCTGCCATTCCTCACCCTCCTCATTTCTCCCTCCTCCCTCTCCTATCTCCAGAATTCATTTCTAACGCAGTATGCAGTGTGTTAAAAATACTCAGAACAAAAAAGTAACTGAAAGCGACTCGCTCATCCACAGTACATGCAAACAGAACTGCTCAGTGCACAGCGGCAGATGATGTAAAGTGCTTCACAAGGTGTAAGCATTCCGTGCACACAGAGTGGGACAGCAGCACAGGCAAAGCGATAGGCAAGGCAGTGTGTTCTGTTACATTGCCCATCAGCTGCTCTCGCTTCACAGAGTGCTCCCTCGTATAGAACTAGCGGCTTCCAGGTGTAACACAGCACTCCCAATGAGATCAAAGATAACCATGTTTAAGTTGCTGATTAGCTTCATCCTTCCCCACTAAACTCTACGATGACATCAGTTTGACCAATAGTCTTTCCCCCCCTTTACCGGAGCGCAGTTTGGCCGGGACGGAGTTATCCCCAGGGCAGGTGGAGGGGCCCCAGTCCGCACCCCACCCCCTGTCCTGGGACCAGCCCCCTCCTGGCCCTGGCCTCGGCACCTCCGCATCCCCCGCGCGAATGCCACCCCGCTCAGCAGCCCGACGGAGCGCTGCGAGGCTTTGGGTTTCGCGGGACCTCTGTCCCCTCGCGGGGATGCCGGGGTCACCCCTCCGCCCCCCAAATTTGCAGGGATGGGGCTGCGGGGAGATGCTCCTCACCTTTGCAGACACGCACGGAGGAGGCGAGGAGGAAGAGAAGCAAGAGAAGCGGGGACCCCGGCAGCCCCCCACCGCTGCCCGGTCCGCGCGGGGGAATGGCCGCAGGGAGCTGCTGCTGGCAGAGCTGCGCCATGCCCGCGGTGCCCTGCTCTGCCTGCCCGCGGCTGTCCGTGCCCCCGCTCCCTGCCCAAACTTTTTAAATCGCTCTGACACGTGGACAAGCATCACCCTGACTCACGGAGCGCACGTCAGCCGCCCCGCCCGCCCCGCCGGCCTCCCCCCGCCCGGGGCAGACCCCCTCTGCATCGCCGGTGACTCAGCCCCGCTCCCGGCCCTGCGTGGCCCCACTCGGGCTCGGGACAGCGGCCAGACGGCCCTTACTTCTTCACCTCCTTCCTCGGGGAAAAAAAAAAAACGCGTGTTGACATCCACAGCTATGGTAGTGGGCTCACGACCAGTGCAAAGTGGCCGGCTGCCTGGCTTCGGGCACTGCCCGATGCTATAACTGGAACCCAACTGGCAGCTGGAGAGGTGCGGGCAACTCTGATCCAGAGGAGGATGAAGCCAGGTGGTAAAGAAGCCACCAGATGTGCCTATGTCTGACTCTGCTTCCCCATCTACGTGTGTTCCAGGGCAGAATTGTGATTCTTTCCAATAGGGAAAGAAGATTTGCTGGAAAGAGCAGTGCAGTTGCATTTAATCCCAGGCATGATGGCAGGGGAAGCTCTGCACAGCCCAAATTTGGCAATTGTAATGGAAACCAGCTTCCTATCGTGACACTGGGTGAACCCTAGGACAGCAGAGAAGGCACACACACATGAAATGCCACACCAGGTAGCAAAACTCAGCAGTACAGTGGTACAGCCCATCTGAGGATTCAAAACCCAAGGCAGTGCCACCAGCACACAAGCAGTGCAGCAGGGTGTTGGGTTGGTGCCGCCTGCCCTGTGTCTCTGTCATAGGAGGACCTTCTATATCAAGTTCAATAGCAAAGCTTTCCTTGATATGAGTGGGGACAGAATTAATCCCCGTGTTGATGAGAAAACCATTTATTGGATCAGAAAAGAAATCAAAAAAGCCTGCATTTTGTATTTATTATTGTACTTACATCTATGTGGTCCAAAGAGTTGATTTAATCCAAAACAAGGAACTGCCTGTGGTTCAGGTTTCTGTTAATAAAAACAGAAGATATTTATTTAGAAGAAATCATCATAAACTGGAAGTCATTAGAGCTGAAATATATCTTCCTAATCTATCTTGATCCAAATACATAAATCAGCACCCTGAGCCTTGGCCTATGGAGGGATTTAATCTGTTGTGCATTTTGCTAATTAATACCTTCTAATTAAAATGTTCAAAAGATGCTGAATGGGGCTGTAAGTAACCTGGTCTAGAGGGAGGTGTCCCTGCCTATAGCAGGGATTGGAACTACATGATCTTAAAGGTCCCTTCAAACTCGAATCATTATAAGATTACTCAGAAAAATAAATACCAGTATTTTACAAATTTGAAAGTTTAGTACCAATCAACATTCTTATCCTGCCTACTGGTGCAAATAACATTTTATGTATAGCACAAAAATGATACCACTTGAATTAAACTTATTTTCAGATGAGTTCAGATTAGCGCAGAGGTTGCATTTATAGGGGTTGAATTTATGTGATATCTGTTTTAAGATTGCAGACTGAACTATTACGCTGAATCCATTTGCATGAAAACATTAAAACTGTCTTTTGTGATAGGACAAGGGGAAATGGCTTCAAATGAAAAAGAGGGGAGATTTAGATTGGATATAAGGAAAAAGCTTTCTTGATGAGGGTGGTGAGGCACTGTAACTCTGTCCGGAGAGATGGTGGATGCTCTGTCCTTAGTGACATTCAAAGTCAGGTTGGATGGAGCTCTGAGCCCGTGGTCTAGCTGTAGGTGTCCCTATTCATTGCAGAGGAGTGGGATTAAATGGCCTAAAGGGTCCCTTCCAATTCAAACAATTCTATGATTCTGTGAAGTACAAGTGAGCATTCTTGCAAACAGGAAAAAAAAAATGCATCTTTGTGTATCATGTCTGCTTTTGTTTTGTTTAATTGCTTGATGAAATTAATGTTACACTATTGCAGGAACAAAGCACATCCTAAAAAATAGCCTAGAGGATGTTTTGGATGCTGTAATTAGCTGCTTTGAAATATTTATTTTCTTCCTAATGTTGCTTGAATAGATGTTAATTACAGCCAGTGCAGAGGAAGTCAAACAGCTGAGTATGTGGAACCATCGGCTTCTCTGTCTTCCTAGAAGCCAAGGTCAGAAGGCACAACACCGAATGCACTCCCTTGCTGTGCACATGCACACGCTGCCCAAAGTGAAAGTGCATGATGGTTCTTCTAAGACTTTAGATCTAATAAAAATTATGAGGAATCATTCCATCTACATATGAACCCAAGCACCGAGAGAGTCCAGAATGTGAAGTGGCTCAGTGTGTGCTAATGTGTACTGATGCCTCTCACAATTCAGATTATCTTTCCTCTTCTGTGCAGTGAAAAAGTTGCTACCTGGATTCTTGCTTGTATTCTGGGGAATTAAACTTTGTGGAGGGAAGTCTCAATAATCAGTTAATGTCTACTTAGGCATTGCACATCTTCAGGACACTCTCCATACCTTACTGACTCATAATGCGCAAGATAGTTGTACTGGAACAAGAATCCATGAAGGGACTTAATTTCAAGAATCAGCCTCTCTGAACAGACTTTCATCACAGCCTTAATTCATAAAGACTTCCACTTCGTAGAAGTCTTTAAAGTTATTTCCCTACAAATAAGAGACAAAACAACAAACAAGCCATGTGAGGCATAATTAATTCTGTATTTTCCCAGAATATTGTTTTCTTATTTTAGCCAAGATAATACCTCAGCTCTTTCCTCATGAATAAGTAAAAATTTAATGAAAATGGCTGATCTCCAAGATAGTTCCTCCATCACAGTTTTCTTAAATAAAACCTAAGACTCATCAATGCATGCGATTGCTTTAAAAACAGGATGATCAGATCTACTTGGAAGAAAAAAAAAAAAAAAAAGATTTTGAGCATGATGTCAGTTATTGGCACATAATTAATAAAATAGTGAAAACTCAGTATCACTTGCAGAATTAGCATGTTTCATAAATAAGATTACATTAAGCGTGAAAAAAAGCAATAAAGGTGACACTGCCGACACTGAGAAAATGTCATCTTGCTTCAACACAGATGTGAGATGAGTTGATCTTACACTGGGGCCTTTTCTCTTAAGGAAAGACAAACCAGTGCTGTAGCTTAGCAGTAATTTAGTTTATTTCACTGACAATAGAAATCCAGCTAGGAGGAGGGCACCTTGGAAATGTTCCAAAGAAGCTGCATGTATGTAAGTATTGGCTTGGTAGTCTGAAGGGAAAGATTATGAGGAAATAAGCTGTTACCATTAGGAAGTTCAAGCACTGGACCAGGCTGATGGGAGAAGTGACATCTCTGTCCTCAACATCCAACTGGACAAAGCAACAAGCAAACTTAATTCAGTGTTGAGTGTCATCCTGCCTGAGTTGTTCCAAGGTTCTCAGTCTGAAGAGCTGGGCAGAGGAATCCCAACACTTTGCTGTCTTGGCTGTCAATTTCTTCACTCTCCTTCCGAGAACAGAACACTCAGTGGATGTCAATTTTACTTAGAAATCAAATTTGTTAGTCCGTCAGGCAAGAGATGAATAACAAATAGATTATGTTAAGTCAAACTAATGGTAAACAAAAACCAATTCTAGCAATCTTTTCATTCTTTTATTTCCCAGCTCTGGAAAGTTGCTCTTGCTATAAATTCATCTGTGATGCAGCTTACCTGACAGGATGTAACGGATGTGACACAGGATATTATTTTTAAATACAGCCAACCCTGTAACATTTCTTTAATTAAACCGAACACAAAATGCCGAAGAATGCCAAACACAATCCACAGAATCTTTAGAACTGCTCTGCAAATATCAAAACTCAGTAAATTATCCTTTTCTTGGTTTGGGAGCCTGCAAGATTGCTCATTCTATCTCTGCAGTTTAAGAGGTAACATATTTCTCTGTGCAAAGTTGGACATTGGAAGCCAACTCTTCAATTATCATGAGATGAACAGCACTGCAGTCATTACCTTACATGGTGATGTCTTGAAAATTAACTATAATAAGAGTTTTGTAATGCATCTTACCTAGCTGATCACAGACAGTGTGATGTGCTACGTGAACTTTTCGCTGACTTTAGAATGAAAACCTGCAACTTAGAAAAAAATAAAACTTTTATATGCATCATATCTTTGATTATCTTAAAACTGAGTAGCATTCTCAGTAGAGATTGCTCACCTCATGCTGTCACTAAGTTCAGATCAATTAACTTCAGTCCTGCAAAGTGTTCCACACTGATCATCATCCCAAGCTCCTTCTCACAACAAATCTGCAGTCATATTTCTGGTTCTATTCAATACTATTTGAAAACTGTAAATGTTGAATTAGTAAAGCTGCAGGATTAACTCCTTACGGAAGTTCTTACATCTTGGAAGGCAAAAGTGACATTTGCTTACCTAGCTACTTATATAAGTATATACACTTACAGTACTTCCAGTGTATGAGTAGTAAAAATGACACCCCAGAGAACTCAAACCACCGCTAAGCCAAATGGAGACTGTGTGCAGCTTTTCTGCTATGAAAAAATGGGGGCAGAAAACAACCAACTTTCTGAATCAGGCCCAAAGCTACATCCTGTAGTACATTCATGCAGTTATCGGCACGGCAAAGTGCTTGCCTTGAGATGAAAGTCCTCAATCATGTTTTTCTGAGCAACAACCATGCACGAAAAAAACAACAAAACTTTTGTCAGGAAAGATCAAGCTAACACATGTGGTCTGAATTCTACCACTTTGTGGTCAGGTGCTGGAATGGGCTGCCCACGAGGTGATGGAGTCACCGTCCTTGGAGGTGTTCAAGAAATGTTTAGATGTTGTCCTAAGGGACATGGTTCAGTGGGGCAATGTTGGTGATAGGTGAATGATCTCGGACGTCTTTTCCAACCTTGGCAAATCTATGATTGTATGATACACTCACAAAGGAACTGAAGATCTCTTTACAGCCATTTTTTATGCTACCTTGTTTAAGGTTAAAACAACACTAAGCATGTCTGAGTTTGAATCACTATGTAAATTAAGAAGCTGCATGAAAACAGAGGTTAAGATAACAGCACTCAGTGACATACAATCGTGTTTCTTTTATCATTTCCGGACAATCCTGTAATAACACCAAGAACATCAACACCATCAGAGAGACCACGAGTAGCTTCTGAGCTCTGCTTTTGCATTTGCTGTGGCAGATTTTTACTGTCAGATCAGCTGAATCTCATTACTTTGAGGAGTCATGCTTCAGGAATTGAACTCCTTGAAATGTCATGACCTTTCCTTGACAAGAAAACATGTCACTAAGGAAAAGGGAATAGAAGTAAGAGACTGAGAATCACAATTAATGAAAATATATTTATTTCAATATAGATAGTAATGGACTTTATAATGAAAGTACAATTGTCGCCCCCAATAGTTAAATTACTAAAATAGATAGAAAACATATGCAGCGGTTTCAGTTGGTCAGTCCCTGGTTAAAAAACAAAAGCAAAAGGAGTTTCTCTCTGATAATACTCTGGTTTGACACAGGTGAAGCAATTAAATTGATTTAGCATTACATTGATTTAATAGTTGATAAAGCCCAATCAGTTGTCAATATATTTAGTGTCTGTTTTGGAAATTTTTATTTTAAAGCTACCACTTCAGTATATTTTGGACTTGGAGAGTTAATACTTCATTAGCTACCCATGACCTGACAGATCCTGGCATTGATTTCTTGCAATGAAAGCACTGAATTTAGTGACAGCTTCTGACTTTTACAGATGTTTGAAGGAGAAAAACTGTTCAGACACCATGTTGGTCAGCAGTTATGCTGAAGAGAAGTATCTGTGGAATTACCTGAATGTTCACCAGCAGAAGTTTTGCTTTGGACAATCTGACTACCTACTTGCTCAGGGCTGAAAATTTGTGCATAGAATATTGTATGTGCAATATAAATTGCATATATATACATATATGTATACATCTATATAGCATGTCGTACATATATGCATATACACTGCATATTGTATATGTAAAATTCTGTGCAACAGGAATTGGGATCAAACTACAAAGATCAGCCAAGCATGAGAAACAGGCTTCGGGCAATGATGATAATGATATGTACTTGAGGGAAGACTAGGAGCAGCCCTTTATAGACACAACAGTTACACATTTGCCAGCTTTACAGACCTTATTAACAACTTATTACCTAACCAGAAGCTTGGTTTCAATCCAGATACACTCAGAGAAAGAATAAGAACACACTGCCTTGCCTCGCTTCTTTTTCTAGACTGTATTCTTCTGACATTGTATGCATGTTTTCCAGTCCCATGGACAAACATATTTGCTAAACTCTTGTCCTCTTACAGAAACAGGTATTTCAAAAGGTTCATTATTCCTAACATCTCCCAAGAAGGTGAGCAGGGTATGTATTACCTATTTTTCACAAGTATTGAGACCGCACAGAATATTACATGTATAGAAAATATTTCTTAGATGTCTGAAAGGATAGATGTCCTTGTTTGAATTCCCTCATTCTTATTTCAGTACAAGGAGGCACCTTCCCTTTCTCTGGTCACTGCGAAAAGAAGACATGCATGCATTCACTGGCCACTGCTGAACCCCCTGTACCTACCATGGGACAGAAAGGCAGTAAATACATGCTGCTGGAGCACAGTTGGAGCTGACAGACAGGGAGAAATGAGACAAGAAATGCACAACTTCTTCCCTTCATCATTACCAGTCTCTATGCACATCCATGGGGCTTCTGACTTCCAACCTGATTTGAAGGGGAGGCACTTTTGGTAATATCAAGTGATGATTGAGCCCCAGCTGCTTATGCAGAATGACTGATCACAGTTATTTGCAATTTTCCCCTTTCAGATAGCATTATTTCACGACTGTCAGTCTTAATTTTCTGGTCTGTTTAGGGACTGAAGTGTTGCTTTTTATATATATTTTTGAAGCTTGACTCACAAGAGGCAGTTGGGATATTATCTTCCACGAAAATTGACGCACTCCAGTCATTTTGAACTGATTTATACCACACTGTACATTTCCAGATTAGACTTCTAAAAAATTGTAAGTGCTTCTGTACCTTATGCAGACTTAAAACATTCCCCAGCTGAAGAACACTTGCAAATTATTAATGCTCAAATGGGCTTAATTCCATACACTGTGCATGACTCAAACTCGTATTATTCTTTTCCTTCTCCTTTTTCTTTTTTTAAACCTATGTATTGATGATTGTCATAAAGCAACTGCAATGCTTGTGCTATACCTGTGCAAAGAGTTGAGTACCTATGGCAAGCTTTCTCCCTGTCTTGGCAGCATCCATTTTTGTGATACCAAGTCTTCTCTTTGAGATTCCTTATGGAACGCCCACAGCTATGTAAAACAAATTGTGTCTGTTTGCTGATTTTTCTATTGACATTAATACAACCTGGATTGCAGCTCAAGGGCCTTTTTTTTTTTTTTTGCAAACTCACATCACAGCTACACAAATTGCTGTGCCATATGTAGAACAGTTTTAGGTTGCTAAGGAAAAGACCTGTCTGTTTTAATAGCTAATCTAAGTTCAGTCTTCTTAGAATTCATTATTAATGTGTTCTTTTTATTAAAATGTTCACGTTGAGAATACCTTTCTCTGTAAGCAGATCTATTTGTACTGTCCTGGTGCCTTGAAAAATGATCCTGACATGCAGCTAATTCACTAGAATGAAGTCAGTCTTCTGTAGTAGCAAATTTTTTCCCACATACTGTAGGTAATAGCTGTGAGAGATTCATGCAACCTCTATATGTGTTTTGGTTTATTGGTCCTCATTCATTCCTAATCATAATACGTGTCTTTTTTTTTTTTTTCTTTTTTTTTTTTCTTCTTCCTAAAGAACAGTCTTAGAAATAAGCAACTGAAACAAAATGTTTTTTGTTTAAACCATGGGACCATGGGCCTGTGAGTGCAGGAGGGCCCTGAGTTGATGTTTTCAACCCCAGTTATATTATCAGATAAGTAGGTAGAATCATACAATCCTAAGAGCTGGAAGGGACCTTTAAAGGCCATCTAGTCCAACTCCCCTGCAATGAACAGGGAAATCCACAGCTAGATCAGGTTGCTCAGAGCCTGGTCAAGCCTTGAAAGTCCCCAGGGATGGAGCATCCACCATATCTCTAGACAAGTAATACTTGTGGGGAGAAAAAGCTGGAACTCAGTGTTATGATGGCATGCATTTATACACTGGCAGAGAAATGTGATCTCCTTATTTCAGTCTAAAGAATTGCCCTTTCCTCCTCACTCCTATTAAAAAGAAGAACCTGTTTTCTTTCATATTCTCAGTATAGTCCTAAGTAAATTGTTCAGTGACCTTTTAAAAATAATGTACCTGATGATATTTTTATTGCAAAATAAAATGGTTGTTTGGACTAAAAAAAAAAAGGAATTTTAAGAAATATGATTTGTGGAAGAAGAAAAGAAGGAAAAACATGTTTGTTGGTTTTTTTTTGCAAAAGTTTGTGAACTTAAAATAATTCTACAAGCTTCTCTGGAACTGCCTCCTAAATCAGGATGCTGCTAAAAACCTCAGCCCTTTGTCTATCTTTAATGACTTCCATATACTGAAGTAACTGATATAACTTTAAGATGCTAAGAAAACTGTGGCTTTGAGTCAAACTGTTTTTTGGGTAACAATAATTTCAGCAGCAGAGTATGAAAGTGTCCATCTTCAAAGAGGATTCATTGTTATTGGTAAGAAGAATCCTGAACTGATAGTCTAAATTAATGAATGATGTAAGTATGGATGCCACAGTATTTGCTCTTACAACTTTAACCAGATCCAGATGCAGAGCAGAGTCAGTGCAAAACCTGCTTAATTCATAGCATCCTGCAATCTTTCACTTTCAACCCAGATCATTTTCAAAGGCACCAGCTGCTCTGGACTGCAGAAGATCAAACAAAACAAACTAGAACTGAATAACATAGGTGTACGTGATCTTGATTTTATGCTGGCAGCAGGAATTAGGCACAGGAAGAAATGCAGCATCTCTGCAACTAGATGAGTAAATTTGTTATTAAAAAGAAAACAATGAAGGCAGAAGAAGCTGCAAGGTGAAGCACTCTCTCTCTGCTTAGAAACAAAATGTTTGTGCTGGTCACCAGTAGAAGAGCAATACGGGTCAGCTCTGGTGATGCAGCAGAGAGGAGGCTGCCATACTTTTTCTGACATCTCACTCAGTACTGCAGTGGTTGCTTCATGTTAACCACCACAGAAATGGTGGATCAGCACACAACAGTATGTTGTGCTGACAAATAGTACTTCAAGAGGTGAATAACTCCATCTTGCTGAAAGAGCCATCCTTGTTCCCTAGCAAAGCTTGTTTTACATCTCTTCTCTAACAGAACGCCACAAAATTATATGCTGCAAACCACAACTCTGTTACAGGACTTCATGCTGTTTTTTGGTTGACTTCCAAGTTCCAACTTCCATTTGTTTTACCTTACTTAGCTAGAAGATCAAATTAGGTGCAGTAATACAGACTTCGAAGTGCCTGTCAATATGGCTGATTTGTAGTTTTAATTAGTACTACTAGATCTAAATAGAAGTAATAATCACTTTTAGCCAGCTTTTAATTCCTTTCCTTCCTAATATCAACAACACAATCACATTTTAACAATAAACCATTTACATTTTGAACCAGATAAGCTGTTAGGAGATGGAACTGTAGGATACTTAAGAATATCTCAGGACTACCATTGTGGGTCTACAGACGAATGTTCTCCCCTTTTATCACACTGAACCAACCCGCTACATATTCAATGTTATCATAGGTAGGAGTATAGAATGGGGCAATTTAGTTTCTCTCCATTTGGCAAAGATGGTCTTTTTTTTGTTACAAAGTTGGTGGTAGCAGTTGCGTATCATTAACAAGGACAGCGGCTAAAAATTACATCTGCATATTAATTCCAGTAGCATATTTCCAAATGTCTCTAAAGGCCAAGTTTCCTTCAGACTGTTTTCCCATATCAGTAACAATTGACATCAGGCAGACTTCAGTATTGTTTTTTTCTAATATTTCTCTGTTGTTTTTTTTTTTGTTGTTGTTGTTGTTCTTGTTTTTTCCCCAGCTACTTAAGGACTATTTGGCTTCAAACATAACCAGATCATTACAAACCATTTTCTTGCTATTCATCCCACAAAGCACCATAGGCCCAGGCTTTCAGTGTTCCCCTCCTAAATTGGCTGTCTCTGCAACATGCCAGGTTCCACTTTGCTTTAAGATGCCTGCCTGCTCAATGTCCTGGCCCTGAATAAAACTCCCTTTGTCAAACAGAACTAGCTTCTCACAGTGAGTGCACAGCCATGGAGCTGATAAATTTACTTTGATGGGTTTTTTAATACATGTTTTATTTAAAACAAACATCTATCTAGTAACTTCTCTAAGGTCTAATCCTAGAGCTTCTACCTAGCACTGCTCAAGTAAAAAGGTACAGTTAGTGGATGGGAGGCTTTCCAGAGCTAGACCTTGGCACCTGGACATCTTCTATAAGGCTGACTTTATCTTGCTGCACACCATAGCCCTGGTCCTGGCTGTGGGACTGGAGCTCATTCTGTCCTCCCAGGCTACAGCCATGGCTCCTGAGGAACAGAAAGAAAAGGGGTAGGGCGAGCAGGGTTTCCCTCCAGCACAGTTGGTGTGTGAACAGCCTTGTTTTTCTCTACTATTCTGCTTCACAGGAGCACTGGGAGTCACAATAGACTACTTTCATCTTTGCATAAAATGTGCAATGACTTCTTCCTTGGATTTCACACATATTGTTTTGGAAGTTGCTCACTATGGCCTAAAAAGAAATGGAAATTTGCCAAACTAGGGAAAAACAGCTAGAGGTCAGCCAAAAGTGTCTGTGATGAAGCTGATGATGGAAAAATAGGGAGAAAGTAAGTTGTATGATCACCCTACATGCTACTGTGCATATCCAGAGGAATATTAGCATATATTAATGAGTTCTTGGAAAAGAACGGAGCAATGTATTGACTATGTATGTCTTAATTGTTTAAATGCAGAACTTGAACTCTAAGAGAGTGTGCTTGATTTGTCAGGTCACCCGGTACGTATCGTGAGGAATAAAGGAATGCTGCTTGGTGATAAGAGAGTTTTCTTCACAAATTTCAGATGACATTTTCTGAGCAAAATCCTCATATTCTCCAGCATTTAGACGGATATCAGAGATGTTCATATTCACCCAAATTCCAAAAGTTATAGGAATAGAGAAAAACTGTCTTCCCCATATGCACATTGCAATTTTGGAGAGGAAACCACAGAGCTGAAAACCTATTACTGGTTTAAGTTTACCCTAGACCCCCTCTCCTGAGGCACCCAAGCTCACAAGGACAAGTAATTTGTACCTTAACTTCTTGGATCTTTGGTACTGTGTCCTAAAAGATATTAAAAAATATTTTGCAGCAAATTAAATAGGTTTTCCAAGACTCCTTTAGAAGACAAACATTACTGTGAGAGCTGTGCTTGCTATAACAAATCATACCCTGGCTATGTTTGGGCTGTGGCAGTGAAAGATTCAGCCCTGCTCAGTATCTGGTATAAGGCATGAGCTCACACCCACCGTGATGGAGTAGAAACTTCTCCCATTCCAAGCTGAAAGAAGCATTGTCCCAGACACAACCTTAACCTTCAGACTGCAGTAAAACTACAAGCATATGCAATAAAAGAAACCCCCAGATGATGAAATGACACACATACACCCTGACACAGGAGCAATCCATTGGGCTTTGTTCACACAACACCCAGCAACACCACACTGCATTCTGTATGCTCTGCTCTGCTGTCTGCCTGAGCAGCAAACCAGAGGTGCAGTGCCATCAGAAGCCCATTATTTGGTGTCTTGTTCTGTCATTCCTCAGGCCAATTATACCACCCAGCTCTAGGATACATGACTCTTACATGACATATGGGAACTTTTGGTGCCATGTCTTGTCTCAGCTCACCTCTAACCTCACTCAGAGCTGTGTGTCAGCTTTCTGACAGTACTAAGTCCTGTGCCGGAGCCCAGGAAAAACAGCCTGCAAGAGCCTAGACCAATCTCACAGCTGTGCTTTCCTCGGTTCTTTCTGACACAGGAGACAAGACAATAACCCCTACAATTACAGGATTGCTACAGCTTTGAGGAATGATTCCTATCCTTGTCCCAAAGATTTTGAAAATATTTTTGAATTTGTGAAATAATTTTTTCTCATCTCTGATCCTCACTACTAATACAGACCTGAGCAGGAGTGAGTTGGCTGTAGGCTCAGTACGTGAAAGGAAAAGGCAGAAGAGCCACATCCCTGTAGAGATCTCAAGCATCCCTACAGTAGCCTCTCCAGCTGAATGAGGTCCGGGGACAAGTGGATGTCTGTCACTGCCTAGAGATGAGCAGTCTTGTGAGTTGATCTGGCAGCTCATCCAGCTCACGCTGCACCCAAAAGTAGTTGGCCAGTTCCTGCACCAGGCATTGGAAGAGTGGTTTGGACACTCAGAAATCCTGGCGCAAGATGATCTCTGCAGGTACTGCCTCACTTCCTATGAGGAATTGCTCCAGGCATTTCTCCTCCAGGCAGCAGTGCAGGTATCATAAGATGTCATCCATCCTCTCAGAAAGTCTCTTACGCCACCGTTCCAAAGGGACAACCATCAGAAGGCGCATGACAGCCATCTTCACTTCATAGGCAGAGAAGTTGTAGCCCACCGGGAGACACACCTATATACATCTGAAGTGGATCTTGTCCTCCAAGGCATGACCAATTTCACCAGTGGTGGTTGGATGCCTTCCTGTCTTGCTCTTTTTTAGCAGATGTCTGAGTTGCTCAAATTCCCCTGCTGGATGAGTGCTTGTGATTGTAACTCCTCCTGGAGGTGGAAGTAGAAGGCCTCATCAGCCAGCTCTACTTGAATGGGTGATCTGTAGCAGGAGCCTATTGGAAGGCTCCCATTGCTGCCTCTGACTGCCACCCATAGGCATTCAGCTTGCTCATGAGCAGTTTTTAGAGACAGCTCTTCACATTCTATTCATTTCCTGATGTAGATAGATAGCAATTCTCCCTCCTTCCTTGCTTGTCCCTTCTGTACATCTTGTAGCTGTTGATAGCCACACTCCAGTCACAGCAATCATCCCATCAGGTTTTTGGTGATGGCAACTCTATAGTGGTTTTCCAACAGCACAGCAGCTCCCAGCTCCTCCTGTTTGTTTCCCAAGCTGCATGCATTGGTACATTACTTTCAATCTTCCAGTAATTTTTGTTGATGAGGGATCCTTTGTACCAAGACACAGCACAAACATCAAACAGACAATGTCCATATTTGAAATGTTTACCGTCAGAAAGGACAGCACTTTTTTGGTGTCTGGAATATTTACTTTTTTGGACAGTGCTGGTTTGTCAAAAGTGAAAGGCTTCCACTTGGAAAGTGAATGTTTGCAGAAAACCAGTCCTAAAGGAACTTGATGAGAACAAGGGAGTTACAAAATAATTCTGTGACATAGTAATCACATAATATTAGCTCCACATCAACTTGCTTTCTACACATATATATGTATATTAACATATATATATATACACATATATATATTAACATATAATGTTAATGACTTAATGAGTATCATTTTATTTACAATTTTAGTCTCTTGTTAAAGTGATTGTTCTCTGCTACTTTATACTTAAAATCTCAGTTTCTTTTTTTTCACCTTCATACAGAATTATTCATCTCTGAAGAAGGATTAAACAGCCATTCTCAGTTATATCAAGCAGCCAGAGCTCCATTTAACATCACTAGGCACTGCACATAGGCAGCATCTCTAAAAATCTGCCCATTAGATTTGTTTTATTGAAAGCAGTCATGATGATAGACAAACAAAACAGTACAATCCACAGGTTAATGAAAAGCTGGGCACTTAAAAACATTTTTTTCTGTTCCATTAATGAGCAAAGAATTTTCCAAACTAATCTGCCTAAATATATGTTGACAAGCTTTACAGGGCAAAACATTTCATTATTTTACTTCTCCACAAAGCAGAGATGCTTTGAGCCTAGAAATCCTACAAATGCTGGCTTATAGCCCTGCAGCAATCTTGGTAGCACTCTAGAGGTTTGTAAAAATGCTGCACAGTGGAATATAGAAAGTCTGTTGGATAAAAACCATTGCTTTCGGAAACCTATGATTACTGTGATAATGTTAATAACCTCTGATCCACTTTGTAATTCAAACCTTGAATGTTCCTACAGTTCTAGCCTGGTACTACAGCATTGCTCATTAGCTGTCTCTGTCCTCACATTCAAGCACAGCTCTGTGGGATTCTATGGAGAGAGCACAGTGTGATTGCCATCAGAATAAAGTCTGATTGGGTGCTAGTCTGGTCCCTAAAGCTGTTCTCCTGATCTCTTCATTCTGAGAGCAGCTACTGCTTTGCACATAATTTCTAGGTTTAACTGGTAAGGCATATCAAATAGGGTCAAGTCATTTTAATCTGACAGAAATTCCCAGGCCCCAGGTGTACGGCATGGACAATGTGGGTTCTTCAGATCCCACTCACTATTACCTTGTATGTATCTTAGGAGGATATCCTTCCTGTTTTACTAAAACAACGACAAAAGTTTTGTTTTTTCAATCTGTAATTCTTGTACCGATTTGTTGTTTTTATCTTGAGAATGAACAACATACACTATTCTTGTTCCTTATTACACTGTTCTTTTCAAACTCAATATAATCACAAAGATGTGCAAAATTGCTGGTTAGATCTCAACCAGATAAAAAGCATCAGAAGCAGAGTTAATGAGGACATTTGCACTAAAGACTAAAGGCACATGTGCAGAAATTGTCTTTCAGGTATTCTAGGTACATTAAGTATTGTGAAGAACACCTACAGCTTGATCATCAAAATACTATCCAATCCTTTAAATAATGATTCAAGAAGAAATGAGTAATACCTGTAAGACCGAGGAGGGAAAGGCTGCAATACTTTTTAAAAAATTTGAGGTGAGAAGGGTAAGCAAAGACGAAGAGAGTAGAAGATGATTTTAAATGACAGTACAGATGAAGCAAGGGGGAAGTCAGTTTGCTCTAAGAGTTGCATTATAAATGCATGGCTTTGCTGCAGAACTGCATGCAGGAGATCTTCTTTGACAAATCTTTGTGTTTATAAACTTTAAATTCTTGTAAAAACAATCCCACGTAGACAAGTGATCAGAGTAGAATCTCTACTAAACTACCAATAAAACAGCCTACAAGAGACTGTACAGTTTGACTGGTTAAAGGCAAAATTTTTAATGCAATCAGAGAGCTTACAGATGGGCACAGGAAAGGAACCTCGTTATAGCAAAAAAGAAGTGACTGTTGGCTGCTCTGCATGGGAGAGTGACACGATGCTGCCATTGTTTGTTAAATCAATTGAGGAACATGTTCAAGAAATAAAGTGCTTAAAATATTCATTAGTTTTAGAAGGACATACATCTTCTTCATTAGCTCTGCCATTGGATTGAGTAAACAAGATTTTAATGGCGGTTAACAAGTGATGCATTAATTAATTTAGGAAATGATTCATGCTCTCTGACTTTTTAAATTTGCTTCTAATATGATAAATTCTGGCATGAGCTTTCCAATTATGCATAATGTCCTTGTATCACTCTCTGTAATACTGCATCTTGAACATCAGGATAGGATGAGTACATTCAAGCAAAAAATTAGGGCAAGTAATTCCAAATGATCGTGTGATTCTTGAAGTCCAGGTTTTCTTTTCAAAAAATTTGCATTTGTTCAGTTTTGGCTAACAGTATATCATGTTCTTCCACAGCAACCTAATATGCAGGTACCAACTGATTAATGTTGTTCCTTAGACATCTGGTCATATGCACAACATTAACTATTAAATGGATAAATAAACAAGCAAATAAAAATCAATCACCATAATAAAGAGCAATTTTTTCAGCAGTACCAGACTAGATCATCTTCCTGACCAAATCAATCAAATTGCTCACATTAGCACCAGGTTAGAGCTGAATAAAACATGTTTGTTATAATTAGGTGCTTTATCAGCACTTACGCAGCAATATGCAAGAAGGTCATGCTAACTCTCTCTGAGTAATTCTTAAAATACAAAACTGTATGATTAATGGTTGAGATCCCAGTCTTTTTTGCATTCATGTTCCACACATCTTCATTCAAAGGTGACCACCATAGGCTCAGAAGCATCTCCGTCTACCCTGAGACAAGATAGATGAGGAGAAATACAACAAATTGAAATTATGTGCCTCACTTTACATCAAATGCCTTCTAAGAACTTCTAAGAGAAAGTCAACCCTAAATTAAGAACTGGGCACCCTTGGGTAGTCCCTTAAGAAGTGTCATTTTGTGAGCAGATGAATAAAAAGCCTTTAGAAGTTTAGCAGGCCAGAAAGCATGATTGTAAGGCAGAAGTCATGACTGTAATACTGAAGCTGATATGATCCATTCTCTTAAATGGACCTCAGAATGAGATTAAAAGAACGCCATAATGAAATTTGGGAGGTTAGTTTTATTTCATTTCATTAAGCTAAATCCCAAACTAGACAAGGAATCGCTCTGCAGGATGTACTGTGGGAATTCTCCTAATACCTGCAGGTATCCACACAGTTCTGATTTAAGGAATACAGATATATATATATATATATATATATATATTTTTTTTCAATGAATTAACTTGAGAAGAAAATAAACATAACAAGAGCTACAGCATTAGCACACAAACACAAGAAATATATTGTGAGGTTGCTCTGATTACTCTGAATTTTCAATTTGTAGAAAACAGTCTTTCCCATCCTCTGAGCTCTTTAATCAGACTTTAATCAAAATGTAAAATCTCAGCCATAAGTCTTGGCTCCAGAAATATGCAGTGCTTCTCAGATGGCTCTTGAGGCACCGTCAGTCATCTTTCCAGCCTTGAAAGTCTTCTTAGTTAACAAACCTACAATGACTGATTATTGAGATGTCAAGACTACTTTCAATTTTCAGTGAGTGATTCAAGCCTAAGTGGCGAGGTGCAGCCATGTGCTGACACTTCTCCTGTGCACCTGTGGCTTTGTGTGTGGACAGCTTACCAAAAACCTGCATCCTGACTGCACAGAACTACACAGAGGCCATGGTGAGTGCAAGCACGAATATGCAAAAAGAGGGAGATCTGATGCCTGAAATGAGTAGCAAATTCACCACAATTCTCAGCATTCCCTGTTCTCAGTCCGGAGCTTTGTGGTCATTTTTAAGTACCTAATTTGCAGAATGGCTTGTGAGGAGATTTTGGACCATACCTGGGGGCTGAAGGCACCAAAAATGAAGTAAATTTGTAATTTGGCACCAAGGCAATAGGCTCCTTTGAAATTTCCCCCTTGTGCATATTCGGAACATAAATTTTTACGTAAAGAGAGCTAACTCACAGCTGAGACAGTCTGCAACACATTTCCCATTTCCTGAATAAAATCCTTCCTGCACTGTTAGTACTGGCTACATTTACATGTAGTTATTAGCAAATTCTCTCTAGTTTTTCTGAATAAAAAGTATTCTTTTTTAATATTTAGTTATGTTGCATTTTACTAGCAACAGTCTGCGATATGTCAGCACAGAGCAGTGACTGGGGGACCTTCTTTTGTTCAGATGACTCTGAAAAGGACACAGTGAATCTCTTATTGAAAACCAAAAAGTGGCATTATGCCTGTTAATAAACCTCCTAGCCTGATCTGAAGCATTTAGGTGAAATTACATTTCTACTGAAATAAAAATGAATTAAAAACATTTGATTGAGGCCTTTAGGTCTTTCAGCAACACATAAAACAGCTAACAAGGAAGGTGGCCTTGGGAGGATGAGAGCAAGGTATGTAGTGTGCTAACAAATACACAGAAATGAGGCCAAGCAGTTCCTGAAGTAGAAAAGAAGAAACCACCATTACTCTGCTCCTCTCCATGCAGCACTCAGGATGGCTCCATGCAGCCACTCTTGTCCTTGAAACACATAAGGACAAATGGTAGGAAGTTGAGGAGAGCATCAGATAAAGGGGAGACAGACAAAAGTTTGTGTGCATAATATGCTGCATTCCACTGGTGTGCATTTGATAAAACTATCTATTTTACTATAATTAAATCCCATAATTGCGTCACAGTAACATTCTGTATCTTAATAATTATATCAGTTTCCATGTGACCTACCCTTTTCCAAGCAAGCAGCAGTAACTGGAAATTACAGTATAATCTGACAAATTTAAGGAGATCTGCAGAGGAAGGACCAATGTGCTCATGAGGTGCCTGATTCAATTTTTTTTAATGTCCAGAAGCCCTAAAAAATTAAATTTTTTTAGGGTTTCTGTCCTGCAAAATCCAGACTATTTTTGTTTTAAATTGGATTGGACCAGGGAGAGGAAGAAAATCTCCCTGTAAAGATTAGACAGATATGGAATGACATTAGGAATGACCAAATAAATGCTTTATGAATCCTATTTTATGATACATCTGTCGCTTAATGAACCAAAATTGAATTGCTTTGCAAAAAGATGACAACTCAATCTGTTAATTTTCCTGGTGTCATTCCTCCCAAACAACTTTTTCTAGATACAGGCCTGTGGAACAGAAAAGAATCATCAAAACCTGAAGGCATAGCAATCTCCCTGCCATAGAAAGGATAGAAAGGGAGCCTCCAAGGAAAGGAATGAGCATGTTTGGCTTTTCATTAAGATTTTTTTAAGAAATGTCAGGTGAGAGAAGTTTTCCTCCCTTCCAGTCAACTATTTTTCTCCCAATAACAAGTTAAAATTGAGGGAGTGGGAAAGCACAAGTTGGCAGCTTTTTGCTTTGGAATGAAAAACAGCAAACGATTTTCAAATCATGCAGAGAGAGGTTGATTCTAGGCACCTTGCATGTGGTGGGATACAGAGCCAGCTGTGAGACCACTGTGTCTGTGAGACTTCCAAAATGGAATAATTTTATGTTTGACTTTCATGGCCACTTCAGTAGTAAGGGGAACAGGGGACATAAAGTTCCTGATGTGAAAGAGTAGCTCAAGGCATACACTTATAACAAAATTTGATTTTTTTATGCTACACACATATGCACAGATGCATTTACCCTCATTTTTTTTCTGTAACACAGAAATGAAATTGCATCCCATCTTATTCAGTTCGGCAAGTAACCACATCTATATGGAGGTCTGCACATAACTGATAAGCTTGTGGAAGCTTACCCTGAAAGACCTTCCCAACTTCCAGCAAGGCAGCAGAATGCACACTTGTGCTTGATCGCAGCAGGGAGCCTATAACACATCAATGCCATCACAACAATAAGGCTTTCTTCTCGCTGTATTTGAGCTCATTGACTTCAGCTAAGCCATAGCAAATTCTGTTGGGCAAAAGATGGGGAAATCTTCCATTATCCAGATCAGTCTCCTGTATCAGGAAGCAACATACGTAATTTCAGCCATCAGCTTAACAAGTTCCATATGAATCAGGGCAAACTCAGAAGGTTAGGGGAGGTTGGCTGGTATCTTAAGGCTGTTCCCGTACCTTCCCTTTCAGTACCTCAGGGCAGCTCTATCCAGATGGGTGCAATGGTGCTTGCTTTGCCTGTGCTTCAAGCCAGTCATGTGCAGACACCAGTCCAGAAACTGCATAACCATGTTAGCACTGACTGTGCCTGCAAGGGATACGTGCCCTCAAGCCCAGGGCTGTGCTGACACAGGCTGATACTGTCCTACAGAGTCAGAGCAATGTGGTAGCTGTGTTGGGTTGGAAAAGCAAGTTCATATGTTGATTTCCGCAAAGCTCATTATTTTCTAATGCTAGATGTTCTACAGTTCATAACATTTTCATAAATATGAGTTCAAAGTGATTTACAGAGCAATCAAGCATTGAGCTTCTTTCTAAATGATAGAAGAATAGGCTGTATATTTATCAGGGAGTGATGCTTGTCCTTGGTCAGCTTTTAGGTGTAAGTAAAGTTCTACCTACACATATAGTTGACTTTACATCATCTTGTACAAATCACTAAAAATGCACCGACGTGACAGAATATAACAATCATATGAGAGATTGGTTTATTTAGTTTTGACACTGTTAAATAAGCTACTGTGTGAAATTTTATTCTGTAATATACATTAAATAACAGTGGGATGGGTACAAATATATTACTGTAAATATATTCGTCAAAAAGTAGCAATAAAGAAAGGAACTGCAGAATAAATTTAATGATAAACAGTTATCATGCTTGAGAATATAGCCATGTACTTTTTGCACCTATTAGTTATACCTAGTAAAAGAGTAATTGTACTCATTTTTAAAATCAAAGCCTTTTTCATTTAGAAATTAATTCCTGCTCAAATATTTAAACTGTTCAGATAATCACCTAAGTCTATTTTATTTTTCAAAATGAACATAAACCTCAATATGAAAACATATGCCCAGAGAAACTGTGGTGAAAGACAGATAATCTGCAAAGTTGGGAGAGGACATTTGAATCAGCACAGGGCACTCATTCCCCTGAATTAACTCCTTCTATAGGCCTTACATACACCAAGCAGACACCATGTACTAATTCACCTTGAATTTCCTTGAAAACTTTGGTCTCAGAGCATTCAAGATCATTTATTAAAGAGAAGCATACTAAAGCCTTAAGACTCCACGAGTGAAACATTGCCTTGCTGAGGCAGAAGTACAACAGCTGAATTTGTTAGCTAGGAAATACTGCACAAATAGCAAGAGTAACGCTGACTCCCAGTGGCAGAGAATGATATAGTCACAGGGTGATTAAAGTCATGGATGCATTGCATAGAAGGAAAGTCAAGTGAGTGTGAGAGCACTGAAAGCAAGAAGATACTGCTGCGAGTGTGAATAAATCTGTTTCTGTGGTGACTGGCTAAAAAGAACATCTGAGAGAAACAAACTCCAACTAAAATTAATCTTTGATTTCAACTTAGTAGATATGTATCAACAGATTTACTTTCAAACTGAATTCAGTTTTGTGAGATTTCCTCCTTATTTATTTATTTGTTTGTTTATTTTAGAAATAGACAACCTTACAAAAGAAAAATCAGAGTTCGAGTGATATGTCTTAGGATATAAATGAAACTAATTCTTCATTTATTACAATCTTTTCTCACATTTATTATGAAGTGAAGATCAAGTTTTGGGCAAGCAATTATTAATCTTAGCAGGCAGCAACACTCAAATATGCCAGATGAAGAATGAAAACCACAGCCTTTTTGTTTGGTATGGTGTAAAGGAAATGACTGCCAAATTCATCTGGACAAAGGCTTGACAAAAAAGAAGCATATAATGTCATGCCAATAGCTCATATTTTATGGGATACAGCTAATTCTAATCAAATCCTTCCTCTTCTTGTGTTTGCTGAAAACCAGTAGGAACTCAAAACTGCAGAAAAATGTTGGTGAAAGTAGACATGGACACAAAGAAAGTCAGAGCATGTAGCAATGGTAGTCGAGAAAAGGTCAAAGAGTTTTTGAATGAAATGAAAATGTCTTTTCTCAGGAGAAAAAAACCAGCAATAAGGAGATGTCTTGGAAAAGACATCCTCCACTTCTTTGAAACCATGACAGCAACAATAAAAAGACCCACGAGCCTGGTTTAGTTGCTGAAAGATCACAAAACTTCCAAAGTTCTTCTATTCCTCTATGGGGCCTTTACACACAAATAATTAAATCAAGCACAACTCAATGACTTGGCTTTTAGTGAGATGAATAAGGCTATCCAAGCCTTTTCAAACTGAAGCTTTGTTAAATCAGGATGTGATTGAAGCACAAGGACAGAAATGTGCAAGAGTGAAAATTTGAAAGGGACGAATGAATAGAAGGTCACTTCAGCTGACTTTCTTGGCACCTTCTTCAGGAAAAATGCTCATCAGAGACTGTCCAAATTCATCGTAAAACAGGAAAGGTTGTACCCAGAGATGGAGTCCCCCAGATGGAATTTTCTTACCCTTCAGCATCACAGTGGGTGAAGCCTGAGTGGCAACCACAATCTGATGGGTGCTCTTAGGCAGGTAGCACAACGCTAAAGGAATCAGAAGAGGTCTCATAGGTTAGTAAGAGTGCTTCAACATAAGAACTTTCAAAATGCAGAACAAACACTGTCCAAAATAAGGAATTTTGTTGACCTAGAAAGCACAAACATATCAGAACAGATGTGTGACCTAATGTGCATTTAGGCTTACTTCTACTTAAAGCTTAGGAGACAGGTTGTAATTGCAGATGTTGATTTATCACTAAATAGTTCCTGTCAGTAATTAGAACACCATTCTCTCATTTTCAACTAGCTAAGGAGCCACAGGCTTTTCTTCTTTGATTCATGTTCTTGTAAGATTGTCGTAACATATGTCATATTAGTCAGCAACCTCATGCCAACATCATATATTACATCAGACTTCCTTCAGCAACAAAAGTGGTTTCTGCTACTAATATCTGTATTTAAATATATACTCATTAGGATTTAACAAGTTATCGTACTGAAATGGATAAGTGATAAACACATGATAAATTTTTATCACGTGTGAGCCACATATTTTTTTGGAACGAAACAGCCTCCTAATAAAATATCAGTATGTTACTGCAGTTGTTGGATGTGAGACATAATACAGAGTATACATTTTCGTGTGCTAATATAATGTTTAAATATCTTTAAAATGCATTATTGGATATAGTTGCCATTTTCACTTACATTTTCAGCAGATTTATGACTATAGGTAAAAAAAAAAAAAAAGAGAAAACTGACAAAAGCTATGTGTTCATGAAGTGTCATATTTATTCTAAAAAAAATAGTTCACTTTAGCTATTACTTCAGGTACAGCTCCGATTTCTTGATATTTTTTTAAATGTCAGTCCCTTTGGAAAGACTTCACCAAGTCAAGCCAGACAGTTTTGCCCTGTCCTGCTGGGCCATGGGTTCATTGGTATCACAGAGCACCATCTGATGGCTGCTTTCCTACAGATTATTACATTACTATGCTGTTCATTGGGATTATCCATTATGTTGATTCCCCTCATTTTGTTGTAGTGTTTCTCTTTTGTATCTTAAATATCAACAGACATAGAGCTCATGAACGTTCCACTCACACGCCGGGCCCCTAACAGAGCCAAAAACTCCTAAATGTGTATAAACGCTTGCAAGTATAACAGGAGATGTATTTCTGAGGGACTCCGTGCCAGACCTTACCCAGACATTCTAGTAGCATGTTTCAGTGGCATGACCAAGCTCAGCCAAACAGCGCCCACCTCAGCACCTCTGAACAACAGCTGCTGGGTAGCTGCCCCCAGGGGATGAAATGCCTCATCCAAGCATTGCCTATCCTAGTTTCTAGTTTCGAGAGAAACTCAATCATCACCAAATACTAAATGACTGCTCACTAAGTTCTTGCCAAGTTCATAGTTCTACATCTTGGGAGAAAGCAAAATGCTGTATTTCTCAGTCTCTTCACCCTTATGTTTGAGAAAAACTCTTTCTAATCTTTCTTGTTGTTGCTTAGGAAATCTCATTAACTGGCTCTCCAAAGAGCTAGCTTAAAGTTATATGCCAAAAGAGCTAAAATTATAGATGATGTCAGTTTTCACAGTTTTTGCACTAATATGACCATAAATCAAGCTTTGGGAGAGTGGAAAAGCTTTTGTTGCCACCTCATCTGAGGCAGTATCATGCCAGTAAGGTGCAAACAGCAAACTTCTTAAAATAGTGGTAACACTGGAAAAAAAAGGGAATGAAGAAAAAACATTATCTCTCTCATTCCTTGCATTGTGGAGATGGGAAAACTAATTCGCTACACATGGATAATAACACTGGTAACACACCTGTAAACAGAAGGGATTTGGACAGGATTACATGGATCAATAACAGTAGCAGTTCCATGTGGCATCTCTCTCTGAGTCTCGTTCAACGCTTATGCCCAGAATGGTATATCCCAAGAATGAACTTATAAAGGTTCTTCAAAAAATCTTGCATCTAATACAGAATGTGCGTTTTTATGACATTATGTGCATGAAACAGAAGTATTATTATTTGACCTAGTCTTTTGTCTTTAAAAAGTAACAGTAAATAAACAAGTTCAGTCATAACCTGCTATGAAAAGTACCTGACTCATGTCAGTCTTATTAAAGAAAAAGGTAAACTTTTGAGAAAAATAATATGATACAAAAAAATCTAAAAATAGGTTTCATCACCTCACATTTACAAAAGCAGAGCCCAGAACATATCCTTTTCTCTCAGCCAAGGCTGATAGAGTTGACTTAAAAAGTAAGTCCACATCACACTAGGGTTCCAACTACATGTATACATTAATAATGTGTGTAAACCTAACATTACAAATAGACCTAACACAGTTAGAAAAAACCTAACACTACAAATAGCAAATGTGGTAACGGTACATTAAGCATTATGGATGCACATGATTTACCCTCCTCACCTGCCACATTTTCCTCTGAGGTTGCCAAAATCCCCAACACATATTTTGAACTTTAACAAGGCTGAAAGAAAATCAGTAAAATCAAATCAAAAAAGAGAAGGCAGAATCAGGAAAAAGAAAATTATCAAGAAACAGTTACTGGCTCACAGAATCCATCCACAACCTTTATAATTTCTTCAGAAAAAATAATACTTCTAGGAATTTTTTCCATATCATACATATCTACGCATTTCTGTAATGTCTTATTTTACTATACAAGATGATTTAGACATCAGATCAGTATTTGCCTCTTATGCAACAGTCAGTGATCAAATAGTAGTAAATGGTTAGTACAATTAGTAAGTCATATAGCATGAGAAATCTCTGCATATCTCCTTTAAGCTAATTTTCTATCATCTATTGTTTAGCATATTAAAAAACAAAACAAAACCAAAAAACATCCAGAAAGACTCAAATGCTTTCCAAGACATGAGAAACATATCACTGTTACATTAAAATGACTGAAACTGTGAGAAGCCAGATCTGCTGGAATGAGAATGATGAGAAAGGCTAAGAAACTTCTATGCACCAATCCACGCCATAAACCCAGACCCTTCTGTTCAAACATCTCTGGGTGTACCAGCAGGGACAAAGCTGATGTACTTTTAGGTGTTCTGGGCTCTACAGGATACCACAGAGACCAAACAGTGGGAAGCCACCATCCACAAACCAGATGTACCTAGGAAAGGCTTGTAAAAAATCAATTTTCCCAAGGAAGAACACCAATTACTTCCTTTTACAGAAGGGGGAACAGACATACAGGGCTAAAAGGCTTGATAAGGATGACCATGTAATGGCAGGATTCAAGTTGAAGTTGGGCATCCTGTCCCCTTTCAGTCTCTTTTGCTAATTTTCTGCCTTATTTCATTGGTAATCACGGTTCTTTATATGCTTTTACCTTTGGCACAAAATTGTATTGAGCACTGACTGATACAATAAAATATATCTGTAACTACATTTCTGCTCACAGCTTTTATAAAAAATCACCCAAGTAAGAGAACGGGCTTACACACACGTTTTAAAGTTTGCGTGCAAGGATGCTGTAACCAGAACATGTGATTGAATCGTGCTGGTGAAAGTCTGCGTGTGGTCACTCACTCTGGAGTTGGAAGACTACCTTTTCCAGACAGAAGGGGCGCTGATTCTTGCTAGCAGGCCATTATACACGAATGTTAGTGATCCACATAGTGTTAACCTGAGTTGGCAGCTGACACCTGCTGCACCCAGGCTCTGCTGTGAGGCATGTATCCCTGGGCTGCAGGAAAACCCCAGCCAGCGTCTGGCCTTCACACAGCTCCCTCATGGTACCAGCAATTGCTTCAACAGCATGGCTTTGCTTTCCTCTAAAAGTCCAGAAAGAAGTTGTCATGTGATCATCCTTTTTGCAGAGTGCTGTTACAATCTCATAACAGTTTGGATGACCAGGAAGGAAGAACCTCACACCACAGAGGGAACCTGTGCAGCAAGCTGTAGGAAAATCCATCTGGTGTCCATCTGATGTTGCACAAATGTGAGGTGGCCAACATCTGAAAGTGACTTATTCATGTTCCATAGCCTCCTTTTTGTTATATGTCTATCTTATTAAGCCTTTTGTATCAGGTCAGTTTTTTTACTGAGATCCAGAAGGAAAGCTGCACCGTTTCTCTCCTGTGTTTTCACCTGCACAGGTGCAGAATTGAGGAGTTATAAGTGACTTTGCACTGATTGGAGTGAAATTATAAGTTAATCTGCATTTTTTTTTGTCTCAATTTGTGTCAACAGTTCTTTAACTCAGTTTTTACCTCTGAAGCTGATAGTTAACTCATTGCACCTTCCACTGCCCCTTTGTTCAATCTAATGAGAGGAATATGCAGCTACCACCCAAAATGGTATAGTGAAGAAAATTCCCAAGGCTGCAAATGTGAGGCACTATGAAGCACAAAAACATTGCCTTGAAAATACCTAGGACACATGTGTCAGTCAGGAAATCGCTGATCAACAACCTAATGAAGCAAAAAGCCAAGGATCATGCTGCCTCCAGAAGTACTAGAGCCAACTCAAAGGCTTTGAAAGACCCATCAAACCGCTCACACTTAGCTTGCTTTCCCAGTTATAAATTTATTCCAATAAAACACAGCCTACAAGTAAAAGCACTGGGCAGACTAATTAAAGAACAAAAACTGGGAAACAAAGAAAAAGCAAGGGGAAACTTCTCTACCTCTGCTTTGACAGCCTGCACGCCTGGCAGCAAGGCATGCCTTTAGTAAGACAGAACCTTTACTTTAAATATGTGCCATCAGGTCTATTAGGGAAAGCATCAATAATTAAAGTTAATGCCTGGAAACTGGCATCAGCTACGGGCATGATGACTCAACCTCTTGGAGATCCATTCATTACATTCAACTACAAAAGCAAGAAGTTATAAAAAATGCATGAATAAATCCTTTAAGTATTAACACGCTGCTTCTTTAAATGTTTGTCCTGACCCAGGTGGCACTGCTCTGACTTTTTTCACTTAAATGACCTTAGATTATTGCAACTGTCTCCTGGGATTAAACAAATTACTCTCTAAAAATGTGTTATTGAAGGTCTGTACAGACAATGCTCTCTGGCATTCTGTTTTCAAACTCATCACAAAATGTTAGATTTCAGAGCAAAGAATATAATCTTAGATTTAAGTATTTTGAGCCAGATATCTAAGTTGCTAACTTTACATCTAGGCTGGGTAGAACAAAGTAAGAGCAGCCCAAGAACTACAGAAAAGTCTCCTATTTGGTGCCCATAAATTCCACCAAGCTGAAGCTGGTAGACCCAGTTCCACAGCAGATTTTTCAGCCAGGGATGCTAGTGCTCAAATATCTTCAGCACTGAATCAACAGCAGTAATAAATAAAAACAATTTTATGGGTTAAAAAAAAAAAAAAAGAAAAAGTAATTGAAAGTCACAGCTCTCTTCTATTGCTCAATCCAAGCTAAAAGTTGAAATCTGGATATCAAAGGAAATACATATTTGGATTAGGAGGTACATAACACAACTCTCACTTCTGAAACTTGTCACCATCTTTAAACACTGCTATCAAGTTTTGTGTCCAGTTCAGTTCACACACTGTTGCTGTTGTCCAAGATTTTACAGGCCACCCACATATTACGCATCTGAAGCACAAGAATTCCCAGTGGCCATTATCCCACCAGCTATATGCTGTAGGATATTTTTATTTTCCATTATTCCATTCATCATTACAGTTAATAAAGGTGTTTTTTTTGAAGCACGCATATAATGCTTCGGATTTTTAAATGCTATTTAAGTCCTTGCAAAATTCCAAAGCTGAATCCTGTGATACTTGGAGATAGGCTTGCCAGCTCTGTAAGCGCTGAATTCTCAGTTCCCACTGAAACAAATGATGGCTGAAATGTACTGACCACATTCTTCCCTCTTAAGAGTCAGACCCAAAAAGAAGTGCAGAGGGAATTCCTTTTCCACAAGCAGGCAGCAGAGCATATAACCAAAGGGGTCCTATGGCAATTTAATAATCCACTTCTGGTGACAGCAAGCATTGCATCAGAGTTAATTTTAACTAAGGTGAACGTAGCAAAATGCACTTGATGAAAGTGCATTACTGCAGCACTTCCAGCAAACAGAGAACTGCTTAAAGTGTAGCTATTGCCAGAAGAGTGGCTGTGCAAGATAGACACTTTTGTACCCCTAACATTCATTTTATGTACTAACTCAGGCATTTCCAACCCACTGCTCACAGCCCTCACATTGTCCACCCCACCTGCTCTGCAGCCACCCCATGCCCCATGCCATCATGGTGGCAGCTTTTCCCCCCCAGCCAGCCCAGCCCAGCCCTGGGTGTGCACCCATTGCTCAGCAGCAGCCATTGCACTATCTGCACTGCCTGGGCTGAAACTAGGGCACAAGGTATGCAGTGTGGTGCTAACCTGAGTGATGCATGTGCATTTTGATATATTTTCTAAACACAGTCCTGTGAACAGAAATAATGGAATTTGAGAACAGGTTTCAAGAGTGGCAAAAAAAATGATCAATTTTTTAAATTTGCGACTATATTTTCAGTTGACATAAATACATTACCTGCACATTTTCAAAAGGAATATGTAGACTTGCAATCAAAAATCCGACCACATCTCCTTACCAGACTTCTATAAGTCCTCTCTTACCAGGGAGAAGTATCCCTTGCTTCACAGTCATGCCTCATTCACGTCACTGCTCTTTGGCAATATGTACATTTATGAACAACTGTTCTCAAGGATGAAGCACAGAAAGAATAAAATTTCATCAGAAATCTCTGATGAGAGCCTTGAGAGCTCGCTAAGGATTGTTACCCCTGCCAATCGAACCTGCTTGATGTGCTAGTTTCACCTAAACAAGATCACACATCCCATCGGTTTTATAGCTTTGTTGCCTTCTTTTTTAATTTAAAAAAAAAAAAAAAAAAAGTTTTGTTACTTATGTACATTAATTATATTGCACATTTTATTAAGGCTGCTCCAAAAGTAGAGCCTTTTATTTTATTACATTGGCCAAAAATATTAGAGGCAGATGTTGGTGGTATGGCAGTAGAGGTGGAATCTTCCCACTAGTATCTCATTTCACTTTGTTGCCATGTGACAGATGGCAGCAGAAGAGGAGTCTGACAAAATGATGTCTGACATGGAAGTGAATATGAGGCAAAGCTGTGTCACTGAATTCCTCCACATAGAAAAAAATGGCACCCACTAACATTCACTGATGCTTGGTGAGTGATGGTGGAGACCTAACAGTGGATGTGAGCACAGTGAGATGGTGGGTGACACATTTCCACAGTGATGACAGTGACAGTGAGTTACTTCTGCTGGGGCAGATTTTTATAAGCATGGCACAGTAATTATGCTCTTTGTATCAGTTATAGTTTCCATATAAATAATTAAGAGGCATTACTTTTGAAGCAACTTTCAGAGATGCAGCCCAAGACAATTCCTTCTCAATCATGCCACTAATAAATTTGTGAAGGAAATTTATGATGAGGCAGAATAAAGACCACAGACATGAAGAAACCAGTCCCCCAACAGTTGCTTAGCATTTATTTACAAACCATATGAAGCTATATAGCATTTTATCTAGCATAATGGTGCACACACTGTTTTCTCAAATGGAGATTTTTAGTCAGCTTTGCTAGTGAAAAGTGTAACATAACTATACACAGATTAATCTATTATATTACATGAAAAAGAGCAACTATATAATGATGGTAGGATATCCAACTTTGTATAATTTTGTTTCATAAAGCCTTAGTATAAAAGAACCCAAATTAGACCCAAATTAGACTGATGATTATGTAGCAAAATACTACAGAATGGAGAATTTACAGTAAACGACATTGCTTTAGGATCTTGGAATCTTTCTTTTGATTCTAACTCCCATCTCTAATACATTGCCTGTGGCGTTCATTTCTGGTGAAATGAGAGGTGAGAAAAGAAAGCACTTACCAGATCTTCCAAATCCCAAGAGCTGAAAAGGTTTTTAGACATTTCTTCTGTAATCCATTACTTCTTTTATCGTAAATAGACAAATTCTCACAGAGTTTAAATGCCTATCTCTCTCTTTATGAAACAAACCACAAGTACTGCTGACTCTATAATGTTAATAATACATAAAAACTAGATGGACATCTACCATGAGAGAGGAAGATATCACTCTCTGCTTTGGAGGGCATTTTCACTGTCAAAATATGCATAATGAAACTCATAAGGAGCAAAAAATATGAGGAACATCCCTTTAAAATGGCTAAGCTACTGCTGTCTAGCTATGGACATACTAAACATCTTGAAAATATAACAGAAAGTGGTATTGTGAAAGTGTGGGGTTTTTTTTTCATATATTTGTCAACACTGTGAGAGACACAAAGAAGACTGAAGTCAGGCTTCTGGAGTTCTGGAGGATTTTCACTGTCCCAGAGTGAGTCTCGTAGTGCACAGATGTCTTTTAAACACAGAATGAAATAACGGTGTGGTTAGGAAAGGATAGAGATGTTGAGGAGATGGGTTAGCTTCTCGTTGTAGTTAGAGTGAAGACATAGCCTTTAGTTAGCTATTGAGACACATCTTCCAAACATAAGGAAGTACTTTGTCCTTTGAGGAAACTGTTTTCCATGTGCAACAATATCTTGGCTTTTGAGCTACTATGTGGCTCTCAAACTCAAGGTAGCTTCCTCCTGGGAGCTATAATATTGTGAGATAGGTGAAAGATTGTAGATGCAATGAGCCTCTAGTTATTTCAGTGTTAATAGTGGTGCACTGTATGAGAGCAGATGCCTATCCTTTCATCTGTAAAGGAAAACTGGGTGAATACTCTTGTCATCCAGATTATTATCTCATTCACACTACCCAGGTTTCGAATGTATTAGATGTTTCTTTCCATGGATGATCACATAAGGATTTTGACACTCCAATCATATAACCAGAAATGCTACTCACCTTTTAAATAGTTAATACTAGGGGAGTTGATCCATAAGTGTATGATTCTTTATCTCAGAAGACAGGATGCTCTCTCCTAGTCGTTCTTGTTACATGATTAAGTGGGATGATACTTCATCCTCTGTTCCTTTGAGATGTTCTGTCTCAAACAGACCTTTAAAATCATAAATTAATCCAACAACTTTGAATCTTAGAGTGAAACAGTGAAGAGTTTCTTCTGGTTCAGTAACTATGATATTATCTGAAATTCAAATTCATTTTTTTAAAAAGGGGGGAGGGAAGGAAAAAAACAGTTTATGTGCTTTGTGCCTCAAGGCCTTTGCAGATTTTCCATGATCTCTGCCGTGTTTTCCTCAAGTTTTTTCTCTGCCTGGACGGAGCTCATTCTTTTGTTTCTGCATTTATTTGTTTCTTTCCTTCCCATACATATACATACACGCAAGGACTAACAGCACTGAAAAATGTGAACGCTGCTGAATAAGATGAAAGGTGAAAACAGAAGCAACGTACACTGGGTGGCTATACAAACCATTACTTCCTAAGGATACTGTAGTCTCACAGTATATAAAACATGAAGTCTGTATATGCAGTACTAACACATTGCACCTATAAATACCCATTGAAACCCAGAGCAAATCTTTCAAGTAATAAAACTGTCTAAGAAATGGCAGACATAAGTTACATCAGCACCATTCCATTCATTGTCTTCACTAGCAGTGGAATATCCTCCATAGTGAAGAAAAGTCAGTGGATCAGTTTTGCTTCCTCTCCTCCATTCCTGCCTAAAATGTTTGCATATGGAACAACACTTATTTTTGTCTGTTGAGTACTTTGCAACACAGGAGATTATCGTAGAACATAAATTACTTTCACAGTTTTTGCAACAAGAAGAAACTAGATTTCTGTGTTTTGAGTAAGTTCTCTTCAAAAAAAAATCCACAAAACCATGAAAATAATGAACACATTGCTAAAACTTGCAGAATATTTCATTTGACATTTACAAATTGAGATACATTATTGTAATGTAGCTTGGCCATTACTTGGAGTTTGATTTATCTTCACATATATTAAATATTGACTTTTATTTGCTTAGTATTGACAAAAGAGTCCAATTCAAAATACTTAACCTTTTATACCCATCTAGAACCACTATTTGATTCCATTAAATAATTCTGTGAAGTCTCTCCTTGCCTTCCTGTGCATGTCATTAAGCACACTAATAACCAAATGTACTTCTGGGCTATCACTGAATACCACAAAGTCTCCTACAGATACTCTGCAGTGTTCTAATAGGGTCAGTAAGTTCCCCCATTTCTCCATTGTCAATAGAGATGAATCAGGTTTCTTACTTCAAAGTTCCCTACAGAGAACATTATTGATTATCTCTGGTACCTGGCACATCATGATATAAAAACTACAGCTTTCATTAGAACAAGAATACGGTTGGTAAACAGCATCAGAAATTTACTTAGAGGGACTTCTGTCTTCAGGGACTCATCCTTTGGTTGAAGACTAAGTGATTTAGAAATAAAGAATCGTAGAATGGACAGTATGACTTGTTCCTTATTTCTAATATATGTATATAAGAATATATATAAAGTCTTATTCCTTACCTCTAAAAAGACTTCCATGTCAAATTGTAGTGCAATTGCCATACAAACTAGATCTTAGATTGTCTGCTGTAACACAGTAATTTATATATTTACATACTGTTTTATAGTAAGCAGAGTGCAAGCTCTTGTGGGAGAGAGCAGAATACACGAAGCAACCTCAAGGTACCTTGTGAAGACTGTGAATTTAAACACTGCCTGCAGGCAGGCACTCACTGGCAAAAAAGAATCCAAACAAACTTTTTTTTTTTTTGGCTCAGCACCTCAGCACCATTTGACTTCCACTGTAGTGCAAGAGTGAGTTGGCGTTCATTCAGCACCTTTTTTTTTCCCCATTGTTAGATCAGCCACTGCATAAGGAAGTAAATTTGCTTAAAAATCTCATTTGCCACATTTTCCTTCACCTTCCTCCCACAGAAAGCATACTATCCCCTATGTGTCCTATCACTCTAAACCCACCATTGAGTTTGTTCATCTTTGACCATCCCTGATTCAGGTCCCCACTGAGGGTTTCTCTCACATCTGAAGCAAAAGGAGAGGGTCTGTATCATCTGCTGCTATGCCCACTTCATTGTCTTGTGACCTGCAATTTGCTACACCTCCTTTAGACAATTTCATTCATAGTAAAGTGGTCAGAAGTGTGTTTGTATGTCCAAAAATCTAAATGGTCCCTAAGAGCAACCTACCACTCACTGAGTTAGCTGAACTGGAAATTATCACATCAGTGTGAGCTTGTAATGGACACATGAAAACATTTGCAAGTTTAAGAAAGGCTTGGTAGAACAGTAATTATATGGTCAATTGAATGTACTGAAGGAAAAATGGCTTGGAAAACTCTTGGTGCATAATGGAAGTGACATTTAGTTTATCATTCGTTCTTCTGATGAGTGAGACAGTCAGTGCGACAATCTCTTAAAGGAAGCATCAGTATTTATCAAGTAGTATACAGCAAGCTCATGCTTACAGAAAAGTTTTATCCTGTTTGTGCAACTAAATAGAAATTTATGAACTCCCAGTAAAAAAATAGAATCTAGATTTCTTTGCTTATCACTGTATAAGAAGATCAGGAGTTGGATTCAATGATTGTTATGGGACCCTTCCAACTCAAGAAGTTCCATGATTCTATGATTCTGTTTGCTCCTTTTAAACTAAGATATTAAAACACCAAACAGTGCAGAAAAATATCTTGTCTCGGCATGTCCTTGCCCTGCCTAAATGGGAGAAAATACTCAGCAACCCTCTGGAGACCATCTTTGAATTAATTTGAAACTCTAAAAAACCCTCATGTATTCTAAAATAAATCTTCCATCTTGAATGTTCACTGTCCTGAAATCAAACAACTGTTTTCATACATGCTTAATTATATCATTTCATATTTGCTCTTTCTGTTCCCCCTCTGCAGAATGTTTTTCCCATTAAAATAGGAGCAAACAACTCAACCTGCTTTGCTACTTCAATATAAGTAGTCACAGTTATCTCAATGTACCAACGTATTTTAGTTCTGCAGTATTTATGCTTGATAATATATACTGAAGTGCCAAGTTTCCCCTGCGTACCCATATTGCCAGTGATCAATACTGTCATCTGCTCTTCCTTCATACCACAACAAAGACTGCCAAGTGCAGGTCCCTCAAGATCAGGAAACTGGTCTCAGCCAGATTAGTATTCCTACACTCAGGGCAGGAGTGACAGCTTCAAGTGAAATAGTCTGAAATGTCAGAGCAATTATTAATGTTGCACACTACAAGCAAAAGCTCTTTCTTCTAAACAATATTTGCATAAATGCCATGGTTATGAATATCAGTATTGTCAGATAAATTATTTATCAGCAGAAATCTATTTTACTTACCTGCTTGCAGTCTTGCTGGCTTCTTTGCTGAAAGCAACTATTCAGTAAACAATAAAGCTTTTCAAAATCTTTGTTCAGAAACAAACAGAATATGCAAATATTGCCCATGCATTTATGTGGATTGTGTCTCACCTCTCTCCATGAGCACTTAAAGATTCTACAGCAGTTGTGGGGAAACACATTAAATATGAACTTTGCTTCAGAAAAAATACTGAAATAAGTCTTAATTTATGGAACAGATTCTTTATAAAATACTGTGATGTACAGGTAACACATAAAATAGTTTTATGGAATGTCTTCTTCAACAAATAAAAACAGCCAGCATCTACAACCTTCCACTATAAGCATCTGCTTTGTACAGGAGCTGATTTGCTCTCTGCTTGGTCTACTGCAGAGCTCAGGTCTGAAATGTGTTCAGTGACCAAGTAGAAACAGCCAGTTGAGACAATTTCTTTTTTTCCCCCCCCCATTATAGTGGGGGTAGTTAAACCCCTACTTAGACTAACAGAGGCACTGAATTTTCAATATCCCTAACTGAAAAATGGTTTCCACAAGCTGTGTTACTGATTTACCATCATTGAATTCTACAGTAATAAATTATTTTAAATAGGATGAAGATAGTCATTTTACAGTGCTATAAATTCTCATGGGGAATTCAATAACAATTATTTGGAGTTATTTTCTTACACGTATATTCTTATGAAATATTTTGTAGGACTTTTTTATTTCAAGGATCTAGAACAAGGAGAATGATGTCTCAAGAAGAATGCGACATCATCTCTCCAGGTAGGGAGCAAGAGGTGGAAGTAAATGGTCAGGTTTTGTAGTGAAAAATGCTCGGTCAGGTCTATTGGGGATCAGAACTGTGACATGAGCTCTCCAAAATAGGACAAATGAACTGGAAAAAAAGAGGGAGTAAATAATGAGGTAGCAAAATGCATTGATGAAACAAGCTGATGGTGAGTGACAAACAGATGGAATTTTGCTGTACTGCTATGCTCGTCTGAGAAGTAGAAAAAGAAAATAAAGTTGAGAGAAATGTGGCAACGTGGCAAGACTGATCATTGACATAAGGAGAGGTTAAAGGGATTAGTGTCTTCCAGTTTGCAGATTAAATGATTAAGAGGCAGAATAAAAACCTAGAAAATCCCAAACAGACTGGAATCAGAAAATAACTATTTTTTATTTCTTATAAAATAAAAGCCGTGGGTTATCCAAAGATAATATCAGACAGGAGGTTTTAAATGAACATGAGGGAATACTCTTTATTCGATTTATTATCTGAATTACAGAACTCACTGCCACAGGATGGCATGGAGGACAAAAGTATAAATCATTTTAAAATGAAATTAGATTATTTCATTGAAGACAAGTCTAGTGATGGCTACTGAACATAATGAATACAGTCTCGGTCTTAGAAAGTCCCTAAGATGCTGACTGCCAGGAGTCAGCTACAGCTTAGAAAAGATCCTTCTATACAGGAGTGTAGCATAGAAAACAATATAACCTTTTAGATTATTTTTTGTGATAATACTCTATGCCACAAAGAAAGCAGGATACTATAAATAGGGGAAATCTCAGTTTTGTCTAGTATGGTTGTTCTATCTTTTTGGTATCAGAGCTAGTGATACCATATATTATGCATTCTTACTATGCAGAATACCTAGACATTACAAATATCAACCAGGTTATCTGTAAAATAGTCACTGGCATTGAAAATAGATCTCTTCAAGAATGGAATAATCTTAGTTGAACTTTTTTTTTTTTTTGGCTAAGTTGCCCAGCTCGCTTCTGGACTCCAACCAATGTATACTGAAAAGAAAAGGTGTACAAGAATACTTGAATGGAAAAAAAAAAAAAAAAAAGCTTCAAAAAGGCTTGAACATTTGTATGTGTGCTATATTTTAAATATGAGAACAGTTAATCCAGTGAGATTATTCGTATTCTTCAAGGATAGGCAGCTGGAGGGAACTGAAGCAAAGCAATGAAGAATGCCAAGGAAGCAGGAGCACACGTGTTGCAGTGTGTACATTATTTAAAGCATACATTTATTATTGAAAACATCATAATCTGAAACATTATAGCCTCAGAAACATGACATCTATGCTTGCACATAATGCAAGGATGGAAGTGCACACAATCACTATTCTCACATATCTAATTTTTTCATCTCTTGGTTAACACTGCTGAAAACTGCTGCAAAGCAGCTGCCCCAGTGGGCACTGAGCAACTCAAAATTCATGAAAACAGGCTGCTAAAGACTTAAGTGGTCCCCTGGAGGAATTATGCAGGCAAATGTTCTAGCCACTTGAAAATCTACACAAGAGAGAATGCACCCACACAAGTAAGAGCAATAGTTTGAGCTTTATCTGAGTGCTGCTCCAGAAGAAATAAAACAGAGGTGTGGATTCTCCGGTGTCCAATAAGGCATTAATTGTAATCACAGCTTTTCCTGTGGTGAGGACATTCACAATAGCTTTCACAGGCTTAGTCTGATGTCTGAGCAGGGAATAGCTCCCACATGTCCGGCGTGCAACTCTGCTACAAAATGAACCAGACACCAGACAGAAGCTCTCTGGAAACTAAGTTTAATTAGTTCCAGAATTAATTAATTATTTAATTAGTTCAATGGAACAACTTGATTCTGAAATGTTTTTAGATCTGGCAGACACAGTGACACTTCATTATCCTGTTGCAATATACTTCAATCATGTAAGGGGAGAATGTATTTGTTACTTTTATTGAGTGTTGTTCCCAGACAATTAAGAAAATGTTCCAAAAAAGGAAGGGAAGGGAAGGGAAGGGAAGGGAAGGGAAGGGAAGGGAAGGGAAGGGAAGGGAAGGGAAGGGAAGGGAAGGGAAGGGAAGGGAAGGGAAGGGAAGGGAAGGGAAGGGAAGGGAAGGGAAGGGAAGGGAAGGGAAGGGAAGGGAAGGGAAGGGAAGGGAAGGGAAGGGAAGGGAAGGGAAGGGAAGGGAAGGGAAGGAAGACAGTCTGTAGCTTGGATTGACTGAACAGTAAATTTGAATTAATCTTCTAATCACCTTCTGACCAATGTAAATAATGCTTTTTTTTTTTTTTTTTTCCTTAATGAACACCACTTCTGTTTTTTCCAAATTTTGAAAAAAGTGTGCTGGAATGAAAGATATTGTTAGGCTGAAAATATTTTTAACGTTCTTTTAATACTTTAACATTCTTTGCTGAAAATATTTTTAAATGTGACAAAGCGCTGTGTATCCTAAGAAATAAAGTAACAGAAAAACTGTATTTATATCATTGTTGTATTATGGATACAAGTTTTGCCACCTATTTTTCTGTATCAATTACTCATATGGTCACAATACTTGGACTTCACAATTCAATCTTTGTTTTTTAAACAATAAAACATTAGTCATTTATTTACAGTTTTCATACACGTGTCACTTTGCACATGTATTTTCAACTTGAAAGGCCTATAGCTATTGTTTCTAAAACTTCCTATAGCTATTGTTTCTAAAACTTCCTTTAGATAATAACTTATTGAAAAATTTCATGTAAACTAGTATTTCCATAAATCCAGGTACAGCATATACTGCATGTGATAGAAACAGAGGTGTCATTGCCACTTAACAGTACAGCACCAATTTCCCACTGCCAGCATTATCAACATAAGCCTATGCTTGTTTTATAATGCTGCATGTAGAGGAGCAAGTAGAAGTGCAGAATCTTTTCAAGCTCTAATTTTCCAGTAGTAGAAAGGGAAACACTTGATTTCAGTAGTCATTAAGTCTGCAATATAAAATAATTTTACTCTTGTTATTCTTCATGAATGGCTTTAGACAACAAACCAAAGGGACATTAGCCATGATATTAATAAATACGAATTTGAATCAGTTAACATATGACCTCAATGAGGCATATACACAGCAAGGAGAAAAGCTAGAAAACCAGACAGTTTTTCAGACTAATGTGACTAAGAATTCTGCACTCATCCTTAACAATTACATGCATTTGATCATACTTGAAATAAACACTGTGGAACTGAAGTAACTATTTAACTACAGAATTAGAAGTTCAGGCTTCTTACAGAAAAGAGGGCCTTGTTAGTTTCTAATTTTAACTGTTACAGATATATGTATTCTAATGGAAGCAAAGTAATTACAGCATAATTAACAAATTCCCTGCAGATGCTACATGAAATCATCAGTGTGTTTTTAAGACCTCTCTTAGTGAAAACAAACGAAAAAGGGTTCAAATGTCATTGCTGGAGAATTTTGAGCTTGGACGTAGCTACCTGACAGTATGGTTCCTGAAGATCCAATCTTGAAAACTTTCTATCTCCACTACTACAGCAACTTTTCTGCTAGCAGCATAAAATATTTTGGTGAAGACAATTTTATCCTTAAAGAGTGACTGGACAGATTCATCTATTTTTGCACAGCAGATGCTGCAGATGCAACAGACCTTCCAGTGGACAGAACTTGTGATTTTCTCCTCACAAATCACCAGGTCAACAGTAGTCAACTGATTTGGTTCTATGCCTTCGGCAATGTCCACTCATTGGCAGAGATCAACACAGCAAATCATGTGCAGGGTCCTGCTCTTCATGTCTATGGAGCAAGGATATTCCTGTCTTCATCTAGATCTTTACCAAGATCCCAATGGGAATAAAAATGATTATTGACATCGTGATATCTGTCTACAGAAGGAGAGAAAAGGGAACTATTAAATGTAATTATAGGAAAATGCTCACTATACTTGTAAAGTAACATTTGCTCACTGAAAAGTATTACCCAGAGTCAAGACTCTTCCCTGCCATGAGAAGGGAAGTGGGGACAGGTGAAGTTACTGTGACCTGGATTATGAACTGAGGTACGGAAAAGACGTAAGGAGGTTGGACTATACTTTTCCAATCTTTTTGCCATCATTTCCAGTTCTATATCAAAATTCTGACAAGAAAGAAAAATACACTGTAGTTTTATTTTATTGAATTTAGCGTTAGCATGCAACTTTTTAAATTTAGGGGTGGAATGTAAGAGTTAAATGAAGACTAAGATAAATATTACTGCACTCCCAAGTCAAAGATGTCAGAACTTTTCCCTGGATACCTATTATTTTCTCAATGCAGCCAGAGAACCCTAGAGATGTCAGGTTTGCAAAGAGGCGAATAGCAGTGGCTGAGAATTCTTCTAGTGCTGCAATTTGGAATGGGGAGATTTCTTTCAGATCCAAGTAGTTCCTTCCATGCTCAGGACTCCCATGAAACCAAACAATTCAGAACTGCCTCTTGCCTTAATTATCACAAAATGTTTTGGCTCCACAAAGTTTAAGATCGGATTGTGCAATCTGTAATTGCTGAATCATTACGTTTCTGTTAATCATCCTTAGACTGAAAGCCTTTAGTTTATAACTGATTAAAGTTACTCTTTTACAATGCCGGCCACCTCTGAAAGCATCTGGAGTTGTGTCTGACATTCCCTTACCAAGGTTTTGTGTGATGAATTGAATTCATTCTCAACAATGTTGTATTATATTTCTCCTCTAAGTGTATTTGACATCAACCTTTTTGAGTAACTGACACTATAAGAATATATAAATATCTGTGTAGAATAAAATGTATTTTATGCCACACAGCTGTCAAATATGTGCTCATCCCCTAAATACAATATCCATACAAATTATGTAGCTGTAGAGATTCCCAGCTCTTTATGAATTTTTAAAAAATGGATTAGATATCCAGCAGAAGCTTATAGTGTTTTAAGAGCGCTCTGCATCACATTGGTGCATTGATTTTAAATATAAATCCACATTAATCTGAAGTAATTGACTATCTACATTAATAATAATGTTCAATTTTCATGAGGGAAGAGAATGGCTCTTGTGCCAAGACAAATGAAATTTATTACTAGAGACAACAGAAGTTGGGATGAAAATCATTATTAAAAAGTATGAAAAGGCTTTTGAAAGAATATCTATTGAAGTTGCTCTGGGTAACTCTTCAAGAAAAACTGTGTTTGTTAAAAAAAATGCAAGTAGATAAGAACATAAAAGGGCAGTTGGGTTGGCTTCACAGCCTAATTTGTTTCAAACATATTTATCAAGATACTTATTGACTCTTGGTCAATACAACCCTCTGCTGGGCTTTTTTCCTCTATATTTTTATAAAACATGCCACCAGGAGTTACTGTTTTTGACACAGATGTCAAAATCCTGAACTAAGCTCTCAAAAGCTTCCAGCTGTGTAAAAACTAACATTTATTTGTATGCCTAGAGTGGCCTAAGATTATTTTTAATTTCCTTAACTACCCTTTTTTTCACGGCTATCTTGAGGATTTTACACTCACAAAGAAAACTGTATGATGTTGAATGGAATATATGTGGATAACAAAATGCTGAATCCATCATGCCAGGATTTTATGCTGTTGATTAAATATGCCTCCAATTCATCACTGCATTGTTATATGCTTTCCTGAACACAAAACTAATTCTTACTATATAGGTTAACTTACTGAAGGTCTTCATTTTTTTCACTCATTAATATGTACTATTCAATGTGTTGCTACTCAACATTTTTCATAGAGTTACTGCTTATGTGTATTTTAGGTTTCAACCTGTGTAAATTTCATCCATAAAATAGCATCTATTTACTATTCTATGAAAAAGTGGTTTAAAGGAAAGCTTTTGGTGGAATTTTGGCATGCTGTTGTATTGTTTTCCAAGCAACAGTCTTGACTGCATTTTCAGAATGATGAATTACAGTGCTCTGAATAAATTTGACAAATTAGAGCTTTAGTTAAATAAAATCCCAAACTCTTTCTCCTTCCTTTCAAGAAAAGAGAATAATGCTACTTTTTTTTTTCTTTTTTTTTTTTTTAATTGACTGGTTACATCACTAAGGAAAATAATTATATTTGAGTTTTAATGCTATTTATCAGAATTGATGAGATCTTAACTCATCCTCTGCTTTAGCATCCACATATCATTAAGTCAGTATAGCACTCTTTCAATGGGATCACAAAAGGAATTCAGGAGAAAAACAGTGCAATTTAACCAACTGCTATCTTCTCATGTGTATGTCTACACTTCTACTTTAAAACTGAACCAGTAACTCCAGCTGTACATCACTGAATAACATTTCTGCATGAAACAGTGTTACCACTTTTGCTGCTTACACTTTTCTGTACAACTTAACTACTTTTATGCTTCACTGCACAGAGATCAACGTTTCCTGGCTGTCACAACATACCAAAAAGTAGACATGGCTTGGAGTCAGATCTTTTAGGTAAACATCAGTGGGAAAACAAGCCTGAGAAAAGCAAATCATTGAAAAAAGGGAAAAAAGTAATGATCATTCAGAATATTGCCTCACAAATCTCTCTACACAACCAGGTCCCTGTAGAGTATGAAATGGAAATGTTGAAAAATATTCTAAAACCTCATTTAAGATGTTAAATACACAGTCAAGAGCCCTTAAGATGTGAAGAATACTTTTGGACAATGAATTGAGTACAAGCTGAGAAAACCACAACTGGCTGAAACCTCAAACAGAAATAGCTAGAGCAATATAAATCCTCATATAAATAAAATGGTAAATAAGGTTTTTCAGCCTAGGTTTGTTTTCCTTCTTTCCTTTTGTTTGATAATATTGTCAAGCAAGGAGCAATGTTCCAGTGAACACTGCTTTATAAGGGTGTGGTACTTGCTGGGAGTTTAAGATGTGAGAACAAATGTACACCTCCAGAGTGCTTCATCATGCAGAACACAGCAAATTCCCACCTGTTTTGAGCAGAGCTACTGATATGTTTTTCATGCCTTATTCCAGTCAGCAGGATGTGGTCAATGTGCTTATTTTTAATAAGGAAATGTCACTCTCAGCTCCTGAGTTGCCTTTCTTGGGGGACAGCCCCTCTGCTACTGATGGTGGAAGGATAACAAGGTAGCAAATTGGTCTTTTCTACATTGCCTTAGCCCAGTCATTATTTGCTTCTTAAGACTGTTTTCATAAATGCTAGAAGTTCATTCATTAAAAACAGTTGCAAACATCACTGGTAATCCTTTCATTTTTGTGAACAGAAAACATGGTGACTGTTGTGCTGCTCAACTAATGGCTACTCTGAAACCCACCAAAATTAAAGGAAATCTTATTACTGACCTAATGGGTTTTGGATCAAGCCCCAGGGTAATCATTTAGATGTATACACTAATGCACATCAGTAGATACAAAGGAATATAAAGACTCGTCATAAAAACTGCTTCTGAAGCTGTTGAATTGCTTTTTCCCAGAACAGTGAATCTGAGAAATAACAAAGATTAAAAATGGTGAGATTTACCTATTAGGATCTGCTACTACATCTATTACAATTAATGTCCTGTATACAGTAAAGAAAAAATGTAAGTTTGCATGCAAATGGCAGGGCACAGAAAGGAACAGGAATAATTAATATTTGGCAGAAAGGTCTAACACAATTCCCTGGTGAATATTTCATTTTGTAGAGAGGCCCTTTGTAGATCACAGTGAGACTGTTGTACGGGGAATGCAGCTTCCACAAATATCTGTGATGTTGACAGTTAAAAAAAAAATCCATGTTAAATTGGATTTCAATTTGTTTATGGCATTGGTAACAAAAAGTTTTACTTGTTCTATCTGTGAATATAGTGGGAAGAGCTCAGGTAGGGAGGGCTGACAGTGGTGCTTGACAGCAGGAGCAGAGCCTGGTCCTGGACCACCATCCATGTGCCCTTGCTGGCTGGGTAAGTTACTCCCTAACTTTAAGTTACGAACTGTCAGGATTTTGACTTACAGTATTATGGCTAAGATGGAACAGAAACCTCATAGATCAAAACATCTGTTTATCTTCTATAACACTGTGGCAGCATGGCTTTTTCTACTCAGTAAATAATGACACCAGCAAAAAGGCACATTAAGGTGAAAGCTCTTACTGACAGTTTCTGAGTAGTGTTAAATTTGAGTCAAATGGGAAAGCTTCAATTTGCAGAACAGAACGATTTCCTGCAGTAGTATGATTTGTGTATGCTTCTTCATACATGCTTATGGCTATACTCACCTGCTTTCAGCTAAACCCCAGTTTGTGTGTGAAATAAGAGGGACTGCGTGAGTCATAAAAAGATCCTCTAAGTCCTTAAGAGTTGTATGTTTCTGAATATGAGTGGGAAAAAGAAAGAGAACAGAAATAACACCAGAAGAAAAGCAACAGGAAGAAACAGAACAAGGAAACAAAAACAACAGAAGAATGTGTAAGCAGGGAAGAAGTACAGAAGTGCAGACATTGCAGATGCTCTTTACCTTCTGTAAGAATCATCCTACAAAATCTGTAATATGCTGGTAACCAGACATGGAAACATAAGAGCTGCCTTTGTGCATGCTGGAAAGGGAGGATTCCTAAGCCTACTAAGCCTTACTTCCCTTCCACCCAAGTCAGTAAAATAGCAGAGAAATTGGAAAAAAGTTATTTTGTGAGTCACCTCGAAAATAGGGCAGATGTTTCTCCACAATGTAATACAATCATAAAGAGAGAAAAAAACTAACTATAAAGCATACAAAAGATAAGAAAAAAACGTTGATTGTCATTGTCCAAATGACCACAGGCCATCCCACTGTCAGCTCACCAGAACTGTCCTGCTGTGTTCTCATCAAGAACAACTCTGAATTACAGATTTTCCTGTTTCTTATTAAAATATTCAACATTAAAATCATCACTGTAACATCTCTTTACATACTCAGTGTGGTCACTTAGTGTCCTGGTGTAGCATTTGAGAATGTACTAACGCGTACTGCAGATGTAATTTAATCTCTTTAATTTTTTTTTTTTAATGTAATTTGATTTAAGAGGAGATACAAAGCAGTTACATCACAGCATAAGGTCTTCCAAGCACTTCTGCCTATACAAGAATGAGGGAGATAAACCAGCAGCTGTGCACCCTTCAGTACTGCTCAGATAGCAGCTGAACAGCCCTGCCCCACCAACAGCCAGACACAGCTTTCAGTACAGAGCTGTTAAAGGTACATGCTGATACCAGACATACACTGTTAACCAGAGCAGCTTAGCATCAGTACTGCAGAATATCCCCAGAGACAAAAATAATGGTAATACATCAAACCAAAAAACACTCCTGTGAAAACTGAGGCATAATGACTTAGAGTTTGATATAATTCTGAAAAAATGAAGCCTAATTCAAAATGTCTCTCTGATAATCCAAGGAACATCCAAGAGGGGAAGAGCAGAGCTCCACATAGCCACTACCTCAGCTCTCTCAGTCACTTCCAGGATGCCAGTGCCACGTAACTCACCATCCAGGCAGTTTTACTGCCATCAGCTGAACCTCTCACAAGGGAAAGCTGATGGATAATTCTTCCAGAGCTGAAGATACTTTTCTGAAGGTACTTTAGCATCTCTTCATCTGTTGCTTCAAACCTGTGCAAGAACAACCAAGTATCAGAGATGCAATGTGAGCTATAGATCGAGGGAAAACCAGGTTCCCAATGAGGCCTCTGGCACTTAGTACTGGCACTGACTTGACTGTGATGCTGGTAACACCAGTGGTGAGGAACCAAAGGCTGCAGGCTCATGCTTTCTGATAACATATATCCCAAACCTAAAGCTTAGAGTAATATTGCTTTCCCAAAGCAGAGATGAAAATTCATCAATAGATTCAAGAACCACAAGTATCTCTCTAAATACACGGGACCAAAAAGCCCATGCAATATATTTAGTATCTACAAGACAGGGTTATTCTCCCTAGTTTCACACCTACACAATGGAGGAGCAGTTACCTGCTTTCATTCACTTCATATCAGCAAAGAACCTGGATGTCTCAGGCGCTGAACTATTCTAATAATATTGGAAAAACCTCATTATTATTATTTTCTTTTTTTTTACTCATTCAACTTTTACATGCAGCCAGGAGTTAAGACTCTAAAACAGGCAACTGCAGATCCATAAATTAGAGAAATAAATGTACACCAGATGCTACCCACCCACATGCAGCGTGGCAGAACTGCTACCATTTCCAAAAACGCTCCCATTGATGTATCCAGCCTCTCATACACGGAAACACACCTGCGTCCCCTGACTGCACCCACCCTCTGAACACTCCTGTTGCACGGGTCTTTATGCCCTCTCATTTGCAATATGTAAAGAGCAGCACGCGGTAATTTCCCCCCTAGCTGCAAACATCTGCACCGCCGCTCGTCCAGGGGCCGTCCCGGGGCGGGAGGAGGCGGGGCGGCGAGATGTGCCAGCCGGCCGCTCCAGTGCCGCAGCCTCGCGGCTCTCGCAGGGCTGCGGGCCGGCAGCGGGGCCCCTCGGGGCTGCGCCTGGCGATGTCCCCCCGGTGGCAGCCTGGGCGGCCCGCGGCGCGTCGCTCGCTGCCGGGCGTGTGCCATGTCCTCGCTGGTGAAGGAGGACCTGGCCAAGAGGCTCTTCGGGCCGCGGAGGCTGCGGCTTCAAGAGTTCATCGAGGTGGAAGGCTCGGGCTCGGAGCGCTGCTACCTGTGCGCCGCAGGTACCGGGCTGCCCGCGGTGGGTGCGGGGCGCGGGGCGCGGGATGCCGGCTGGCTCCGCGCTGCCCGGCGGCGGCTGTGCCTGCTGGCGCTGTCCGTGCTGCTGTTTCCTCCTCCTTCCTGAGAGCATGAGCGCTCTGACCAGCGGGGAGACTCGAGGATCTCCGCACAGCTGTTGGTAAACGTGCGGGACGTGGCAGCGCTCGGAGTGATTGTTGGAAAGAGGAATGCTCTTTCCTCTACTAGGAGGTTGTTGTTTTTTATAAAACAAAGCGTAACGATACATCCTCTTTGCAGGAAGTGTTCGTCATTTTCAGAGCTTCTGTGCTATCTCTTGTCATACTTTAAAGTCCTGCATACTGCCCAGTTACTTAAGTAATGATTAACTGGGCTTATGGCTTAAACAAATACATGTTTGAATTAGTAATTAGCAAGAACCGTGATTAAAGCAAGATTGTTTGACAAAATTAATTATTTGGCTCTTTACTGAATTTGATTTCAAGTGCAAGTGTTTCTTGGTGACTTTAGAACATGGTTCTAGGGCTGTTTGCGTTATGTTTTTAATTATTATTTTTGTATTAGTGGAAGCTGATGGAAAGAGAGAAATTCTCATGCATCTTGCGTTCAGGAAACATTCAGATGTTGTACCAATGGACGTGATTCAGTGGGAAATATTGGTGATAGGTGGGCAGGTGAACTAGATGATCTTGGAGGCCTTTTCCAGCCATGGCGATTCTATGATATAAGCAGTTGGGTTGAAGGGAATGCTTTTTGCAGTCTGTTTCCTCTTGGTGATCAAAACACACAAAGCAGATAGAAATCATCTCTGTATTTCAGAATTTTTTTGGCCAATATGGGATGATGGCAAATATATTCTGTGATCCTTATGTTTGAAAACATCTGTTGAACAATTGTATTTTACAGATTAATGGACATACTGAGCAAGATCTGTTCACAGCAGATGTGATTTTAGTAGATTTAGTAGATTTTATATATTAGAACTGCAAAAATAGTTCTAAGATATGGATTCTTGAGTATTATAGAGCTTCTAAATGTACAAAAATACAAACCTGATTCATAGTTTACAAAACAATTTGGTAGAAGTGTGATTAGATTTGTATAGTAGAATTAAACAGTTTGGTGTTAAGAAACTTCCAAAGAGGAGAAAAAACATTTGCTATCTATACAATTTTAACTAAAAAATTTCTTCCTAAGGTAGAGAAGAACAAGCCATTAGAGAAAGGCTCTAATCAGCTTGACTGATTGATTGTCACTGAAGACATAAAGGAAAATATATGTAGAGTATCCAGTGTTAAACTCTCTTAATATATTCAGGCATATTCAACTGAGTAGTGAGTAGAGTAGCACTCTAATTCTGAACAATGGGTTGCACTCATCTGCCAGCAGTTACTGTAATCTGCTGTGATTCTGTACTCTCTAAAATCTTATCCCCACAATACATCTTCACTGTATTCCTCTGTATTTCAAATTAACATAAGAGAAAACAAAAACAACAGCAACAACAAAACCTAGTCAAACCACATGTAGGCAAATGTTTAGAAGTATATATGCCTTTTCAAATCTATATTAAAATAAACTCTTGGCATGGATAACTTCTTATTAACAATCTTATTTTTGTGCCATATGCCCAACCTTATTTCCCTTCCTTTTTTCAAAAAAGCAAATCTAGGTTTTTGTGTGAAGACAAGAGTGTCCTTTCATTAAATGCTTTCTTTGTGAGCCCTGGAAGAATGCAAAGCTGAAATGCAGCTACGTTTACGAACTTTCACAAGTCTGCATTGGTCTGCCTGAGAACAATGGCAGACTAACATCAGACTGTTCAGTGGAATGGAGAAAATCCAGAAAGGTCTTCAATCCATGGAATCATTAAGAAATAATTTGTGCTCTTGAGGGCACTGTCATAACCATTCCTGCCACAAGAAAATCTTCGAGAGTTCAATGAGTGAAATGGTAGATCTGAACTCATGTTATTTATCAAAAATATAGTTGTCTTTAAAATGTCAACTGAATTCAGGACCCAGTGATATATCTAAAATGCAGGAAAATTAAGATTTTATAGGTGAAAACTGCCCACCCAGGTTTCACCACTGAGCAGAACGTGCTCCTGGCTTCATTATTCTTACTGCAGCAGTTTCTTAAACACATCTGCCTCTGTCCTTATTTTGAACAATTTCTGTTCTTACATGAGTGATAGAGAAATGGTAGTCTGTGGGTCTGAGAGGTGCCTAGGACATCTATTTCTGAAAAGACTGTGGGCTTTTGGGTTTAGATTTGTTTTCTTCTAACTCTGAGGGAGACAACATACTGCTTCACAGGGCAGCAAACAAAATGGGAGAAAATCAAAGTGAAAAAAGCACTTTCTATGAGAAGCCTACTAGATGAATAAGTGAAAACATTGCTCACAGAAGGTGAACAACACTCCAGTGATCTTTCAATTAAAAATCATTGTGCAACTATGACTGTTAGAACCAAGGGGAAAAAAACAAACAAACTAGTGGTGTGTGTTTCACAGCAGGCTGTTTGAGAAGCCGTGCGCTGAGGGAATTACAATTAATTTAAACATTTTCCTCTTTTTAATTGGCAGTGGAAAGAAGCTGGATAATCCTTTGTTTGTCTTTATTTTTTAACCATCTTATAAAAAAAAAGTCAGAAGCAAAGCATGTTTTAACATAAATAAGATAAATCTAGTTGAGTTTCAGAATGGATTTTCAAAATTCCAGGCAGAACTTAGATCAGAAAGAATCTTGGTCCTTCATCTGTAGCATCACATTGTGTTGTCAGAGGTGACAGAGCCGCGTTAATCTCAAAGGTGGCTTGGGGAAGTGCTCTGCCCAGCAGCTGCTATGCTGGATGTGCAGAAGTTGTTTCAGGCTGCAGTGCTTTTCACACTAATTGTTTCGTGTTAAAGAAGTCTGATCTTCTACACAGCACTCAGTGTAATCAATTAATAATGGTAGTTATTACAAGGAATGTCTGCACACTCTTTTTATTCCCATTTCCTGTCTAAGTCAGAAAACAGTTACTTCTACAAAGACAGCACTGAGCCATGTGAGGCTTTAAGAAGTATTTTCAGTGTTACTTCGGTTAAGTGACATAAATACATTTGATAGGGAAGTGAGAGTTTTGTTTAAAAATAAGTCCGTAAGAAAACGTCATCCTCAGAACAGAAAGCAGTCATACTCACAAGAGCCTTGGTAGTGATTTGGCAATTCTCTGACTTTAGTACCCCCAAGGATTCACTGTCAAAGTAATCAGGATACGTGGATTATCCCCACGGTTCCAGTGCTGGAGTTGGGTCTTCACTGCACTGTTGGTGAGTTCAAAGCAGAGGCTTTTGCAGTGGAAAGATTGCCTTTTCACAGGATGGGGAAGCTAAACACTCAATTTGTTTAAGACAGATAGGTTTCGTAGGCTGAGAACACTGGCCTATTTCTATTCATATTGTCATTTAAATTATTTTTTTAAATGAAGTTTAAGTATTTTATTATTAGAACTTTGGGGAAGTATTTGCTTGCATATCATAACTGTTTTTGTTTTGCAGTGTCTAAAAGTGAAGAAGTAGAAATATGTATGGTAAAACACTTTCGAGATCGAGAAGAGAAATATGAAGTAGTTGAAAAGTGGTTTTTAAAAGATCTGGAGATGATTGATGGAAAAGAAGCAGATACTGTAAGTGTTATGTATTATTAAATACACAGAATATAATTCTATTATGTTGCAAGTTGGAATACAAGTATTGAAATGCATTTGAAGGACATTATCTGATTATCTTTTTTTTTAACAAAACAAAACAAAAAGTCTCCATGGTTTTTTGAGTTTATTGCATGCGAGAGGTTCCCGATTGCATTTATATTTATATTGCTCGAGGTGTGGGGAGAAAGAGAGATTTTCTTGTTTATTTTAATTTTCATCTCTCCTGTTGAGATCTGAGGGACAATCTGGATGTTTTCTCATTTGTTCATTGTAACTGGGAACAAAAATTCACAACACTCAATTCCTGGTTTGAATTTGAATTGAGATCAGTGTATTTGAAAACATGTTTTTGGAGACTCCTTCCATTTGAATTTAGGATCTTGTTGTTTGTACAACAAAGAGAATTTGTATCAATATGTAAAACATCATCTTTCACATAATTTAAATTTCATCACATTACTTGCATCAGTTGAATAACTGAATCAAACAGCTTTGGCTAGCTATGATTGATATTACTGCTAAAAAAGTCATAATCTCTCAGATTCAATTACAGAAGGGTAAATGAGGCTGCAATACAATATACAATTTTATACAAAACACCAAAAGTAGAATTAAATTCTATTTTACAGAAGCTATAAGAGTGCTTTGAAGATAATGTCTTACTGTAGATAAAGTGTTACAACAGGCATCCATGCATATAAAATGTCGTTTCGGAGAAAATTACTTTTTTACCTTTCATGTTTCAAATGAACATAAAATAGAATTGAGATTATATTGTCCTGATGACATAGAAATCAAGAGCCGACAAAAGGGACGTCAGAGTCTTGATTCAAGGAAAAATGACAGACTCCAGTTGTACTCATTCCATCCTGACAACTGTTCTCTTTTCAAAAAGTCTTCCACAGCTCCTGCATGGGCAACCAGCCACAATCTCTGCAGCTGTCTGCAGTCCCTTGTGCGTTGCTCTCAACTCTAAAACTAGAAACCTAAGAGACTGTGGAGGTGAGATCAGATTCAGAGTATCCACGAATCACACGAACTCTTTGCAGCTTAAGCCAGAGGGGAAAATAGCCAAAGCTAATAATATTTTATGTACTCTCCAAGTTATCTTGCAGCTGGAGATGTTCCTATCCCTTTACCAGATAAGGCAGCCAGAAGATTACTTATTGTTTGCCTACATGGACTCAGTAACTTTCAACTTTTTTTTTTTAAGGTTTCTTTTTTGTTTGTTTTTAAAAAATTCAAATACACTTCAGAAATTATTCAGCCTTCCACAACTAGGATGTTCAGAATCTTATTTTTGGTTACAGAAAAGCATAAATGAGCCTCAAACTCCTCATTACACAGTGATTAGCACTGATATAAATATTCATCATATTGCTATTCATATCCATGGAATTTAATACAACTTAGCTGTTGCTAGTATTAATTGTGCCAAGAGCTTGAAAGCACACAAAATTACAGTTTGGGCAGGAAGAGCAATCAATATTCTTCTTCTGACAGGCAAGTCAGAAGGCAAGTGTGTTTTAGGCAACATGACAAATTGGTTCACTTCAAAACAGCATTGTATAATCACAATAAAGTGCAGTGTCTTCCTTAGACAAACTCTGAAAGTTTTACTTAGGCAAAACTCATAATGGCAAAGAAAGGCAGCTACTTATAAACAGTTAATTAGTAAAATTTTACAAGACTCTTTAATAGGAATAGCAGAAATACACAAAGTCCATAGCTAATACTTTTTGGAATCCATAAAACTGAGAAAAAGAAACCCTAAAAGTAAGTAAACAGAAAACAAGAAATTGCCATTCTGATGTCTATAATGCATGTAATAATTTTGTTCTCAATTTTTTTTAGGATAATCCATATTTTGATATGCACTTCCACAAAGTCTACAGTATGGAGGCATACAGTTGTGCATCTAAATACACCTTTGCTCGAACGCTAAGCAATCTGAATGAAACGTATCTTAAAAAGGACTTGAAGATTGTGAACTTTGATAGCACCTACCTAAACGATGATTCGATCTGGTCATCCAACAATAGGGATTGTTTAGTACTTATGAGAATATGCTTCTATGCTTCCAACCTTTTATGTCTCTCCTTGTGTCCTTTGTCCTGAAGATGTATTTTATAACATTAAGGGGTCTGGTTGATTTTGCTAACCAGCATTTTATAAATTATCTGATGAAAATAACAATAAATGATACGGGATATCTGCTTTTTAATTTTACCTATAAGTCCACAGAGGAACCTCTTTTTTTTTTTTAATATCCATCTGACCATTAATTTATATGTGTTAGAAGGGCCTTACTGGCAAATAGAAATACATGAGGCTTTCAAAAAAAAAAGGAGAGTGATTCCTAAGTTCAGTGGTGGTTGTTAATGTAAGATAAGTTTACCGTTTGCTATATGTTTATGGAGGTATAAATCATTTTTCATGAATAGCTAGAAATATTGGTAAATATTTTAAGAGCATTAGCAGTTCATTTACATCCTAAAGTAGAAAAATAAAGCAAGAAAAATGAATTTTGCACAAGAATGATGCATGTTTTCATTTTTCAAATATGTTGAAATACAGAACTCTGTTAAAGAGATCACACCTGCATAAATACATGAATCAAATACTCATCCTGATGAAGTATGGAGTTTTGCATTTGTGTACTGTGGGACCAGTTTTTACCTGTGCACTTACAGTGATTTTTCCTCCCGAATATCAAGTGCTCCTTTTGACCTTTCCATTACTTATGATATTGTCATAGAAACATAAAATGGATATTTTCAAGCAGAATTATTTTATTTGTCAGACCTTTGAAAACTTTTTTTTTTATTTACATCACTAGTGTTTCTTTCTTGCAACTTGTTTATGTACATGAACAGGCCTGGTTAGGGAATAGCACCTGTTTATGTCTCTTCTCTGCCTCAGGACTAAAAGTTAACAACATTGTCTAGCTCCAATTTATAGGAGGGAGATGAGGTTCTTTTATTATCTATATACCCGGCGTGAGATTAAGAAGCAACCGTTCAAATGTTGGTCCGACCAGTTTATTACAAATCTTAATTAGGGAAATGTGGAAGGGGAGGACGGACACTATTATGAATTAGGGTAATGGGGAAGGGAAGGAGGGCGATAGAAAAGAAGAAGCAAGGAGTCTTTATAGGAAGCAAGAGGGACATAGTCACCACCATGGATCCAGTGAGGTTCGTAGTTCAGTCTTTGATCTTCAATAGTGGTGGGTCGTCAGGCAGAGTTGTTCTATTGATGACGGCGAAGAAGCACGACGAGGATGGCCCCTTTTCAGTGCTTCATAGTGGCTGAGTCAGCTCTCCTTTGAGTGGCAGCTTCTGGCTCTGGGATCTCAGCAGAAACTCCTTTGTTCCCATCTTCTGGGCCTTGCCAGCAGATAAGAGGGAGCAGGGATGCCCATCTGCATCCTGTTTCTCACAGAACACGATGGTATCGTTCCCCAATTTTCCCACACCTAACTGGAGCAGTTTAGTCACAGGCCAGATCTTCCGCCAGTGAACACTCCTGAGCATTCTCATCTGCTCTTCTACAGAGCAAGCAGTTCTGGAGGAAGGGGCTTTCAAATGTTCCCAAAGCGATATCCATTGTCACACAGTTAGCACCCATCACTTGCCTCCTTAACAAATCATTCAGAGTCTTATCACAAGAAATACCTCAGGAAGCAAGCTTTGAGCCAAAAAACAAAGAAGGATTCACAAACATACTACTGGAAATCCTATATGAACAGTAGTTTTTGGCGTTTAGTTACAATTACTTTGTAGGTGACTGATGGACTTCTCAAAAATCATAGAATTATGAGAGTAACTTTCATCAGTGTCTAGCTACGTTAGCATATTCAGTGCACTACATAAATGTGTGTTAGTATTTACATTTGCATTGAATGTGTGGTGGATTCTACTGAATGGTTGGGAAGATCTCACCCATAACAGAAAAATAACAGCTGGACTTGTGACAGTATAATATTACAGTAGAAATGCAGGATGAATTAAAGCTGTATTGACCAAGAGCTGAAGAGGAACAATTTCAGCAAGAAGCACAGTGATATTTCTTGGTGTCACCCAGATGATCTAGCTGGCTACTCCCCCTCCAGAGACAACAGAGAAAGCAATGCCATCCCATTCTGTGCCATTCTGGTCACAAATTCCTGCAGGAGAAAATTCACTTTCTCTATTGGCAGCCTAGAGAGTACAGAGAGAGTAGCTCTAGATTAAGCCAGCTAAGTAGCAAAGTTGATAAATGTAAATAGCTCCCAGAAAATCACAAGCTGATTAATTTCCTCTCTGAGTAACTGCCATCATGGTTTTTTTGTGGAAGGAGATCATGACTTGGTCTTGGGAGCCTTTCACATGGACTCCTACCTTTGAAAACATTTGTGCAAATGTACTTTGGATTTAAAGTTGAAATAAAATCAAATAAGTGAGGGTATATTTGAAAAACTGTATAAAATGTACAGCTTTCTACTTTTCTTTTAAAATGTTAACCTACTGCTTGTATATAAAAAGGCCATATATTTTATTATCTTAATAAGTTACATATTTATTCCAGACTTGTAAATTACACACATTCTAACGCAAAACTTAATCATTATCTATACCTTGACAGTTGTGAAGGCAGTTTATATGGATTAACACTAATTTTCAGCAATTTTTGAAAACTTACAGCTTACATTTGTCACCTAAATATTGTTTGAGAAAAGGATTGTATTTATAATTATTGTTTATGAAATGCAGTTGTTCTTACCAGAATGTTTTTGAGATAACTCAGTCCAGCATTTGATCCATCATTACAAAAAGTATTTGCCCAACATCCAGGCCGCACAAAGACATTTTACAATAGCATGTATAAAGCAGGACATAGTTATACATTGTGCCACGTTGTCTTGTTTGAATATATTATTGTAAAGTTAACAATGTTTTCTGTGAAGTCAACAAATTCTTTGCTTACTAGGCACAAGGAATTATTTTATGGATGAAAGAATCATTCATATGGTAATAAAAAAAGTAGAATCTCTAATAATTGATACCTCAGAGCATTCTTTTGAAATACAGCTGCAATTGGTGACTTCCTGATCTGTTGGTGCTACATTTGTCTTTTTTCTCCATACTTGAAAAATAAGATTCCTGCAGATCCATGCTATAAACAAACAAAAAAACCTCAACAATCAACCAACCAAACAAACAAAAAAGCATTTTCAATATCATTCACATAATATATTTCCATATCAACAAAAAATACACAGTGAAGGCACTGTTTAGGAGTTCATGAACTTCAGATAATTTTCACCAAGACCCTCTTGCTCCAAGCAGAGGCAAGAGTCCAGCCCCCCTCAGCCTGCTTGTGTTTATCCTCAGTTCAGCCTGTTTATCACCCTCCCCTGTCTGGGCCCAAAGACAGAGCTGTCTGTCTGCCCATGCAGCCATGCGATACCAGGTGACAATTTCCCTCTCTGCTGCATGCATCTCAGCCTGGCAACCTCTTCTCTCAGTTCAACTGCTGGCTCAAGAAGATCATCCATTTCTGCACCCATGACACCCCTCGTCTACCTCGGTCCCATGGGTGGCCCCCATATTTCAGAGCTCCCTACAGTCAAAGGTTTGGACAGCCCTCTTGCTCCTTGGGAAGCCCATCTGGGTGCACAACACACCCCTTGGTCTGCGTTTCTGCCTCTGGCTGTCTGGTACACTGGGTGCTCCAACTGCCCATGCAAACTGCTGCACCACACTCCCCTAACATACTGCACCCTCCTAACGTTCCATGTGCTCCTAAAGTACCACATCCTCTTAACGTCCCACATCCTCCTAACATACCACGTCCTGTTCGTTCCGCACCATCCTGGCCATTTCAATACATGTAGGATATGATCCTGCTGCTGCTCCTGGCCCAAGCCTCTTTACTTTCCAAGTCTAAAACTTGCCACAGAATAAAGTGTTTCTGCTCAGATTTCTGTGCAATGGTATCTCCAATGCCACAGCAGGCCTGCAGTGCGACTTGGGCAAGAGTTGGGTCCCAAAACAACTGAGATCCAGCTTGATGAATACTTCACAGTAATAGCATGGGCAGCTCTTTTTGGAGGCTTATCGACCCAATTTGATTTTGAAGGCAGCCCCTTCTCAAAGAAGTTGTATTGAGTGACATGGACAGCTGTAGCTTTGGCAGACGGATGTTGACTGTTCTCCTCCTACACCTGCAGTTGTGCTATTGACAGTTGTGATCATTTTGATCTACTTCTGGGTGCTGGGAGGAGATCTGCAGCTGAAAAGGAAGCCCCAGGAGTGCTATAGAACATGAGCTGGCATTAATCACACAATCACGTAATCATAGAGGTTGGAAGGGACCTGTGAAGATCATCCAGTCCAACTAAAGCAGGTTCTTCCCAGTAGGTTGTACAGGGAAGCATTCAGGTGGGTTTTGAATATCTTCAGAGGAGGAGAGTCCACAAGCTCCATGGGTAACACTTTCCTGTACTGTCACCCTCAAAAGAAAGAAGGTTTTCCTTACATTGCTATGGAATTTCCTCATATGATGCAAACATTAACAAAGGAGCTATAACATGATACAAGGGCTCACCCCCTCTCACTTTGGCTGGAGATTTACATATTGAAACAGGCAGCTCAGGCTTTTCGAAGAAACCCACTGGCTTCTCTTTAGGGAGACTGTCACTATTTGGAAGTGAATGTAACAAGCAGAGTGTAAATGAAACTCTCGCAATATCCCACTGCATCTGTGATCCAACTTCTCTTTTCTCTTGCTGATCCTAAGGCAATAGAAGCTCAGAGGAGCCTTTTCTTCCACTTCCAAAAGTGTTTTCAATTACATTATACCTGTCCTGTGCTGTCTGGGCTTAATGCTATTTTAGAGGCAAAGATTTCAATCTAATTCCTGCCTATACTTCCTTTTGGTGCTCTTACACTGACTGTTAGGCATTTGACAAGTACTGTAGTTTTATTCTAACAATTTAAAACTATGTAAAGAAAGACATGTCAATTTTGGAAGGGATACAAAGTCGTTTACACAAGAGCAAATTCCCTTACCTTGGAGCCAGCTCACTTCAGCATTATGCATGTGGGAACTACTCGAGGCTGCCCCACTAGCAGCAGAAGCTGCTGTTTGAAGATCAGCTCTGCAGAGCTTTCCCATGGCACTTTATGGAGTGGGACGATGATCATCTACGTTCATTTATGTGCCAAATGTCTTCATCATCCTTTCACTCCTTGAAAACAAAAACATCTATTCAATAACTAAATAGTTGCCATCCATTGCTTCCAAAAATAAAACTGAAGTGAAAAAGAGCCTTGTGCATCAGCCCTGTGCATCTCTCCAGCTGTTCTCCAGTTTGGTCTTCAGTGTGCTCTGAAATTCCAGACTATGTACTCTTCACTAATCACGCTCTCTCTTGGGTGGCTGTTTACCATATCAAGTGCCACTCATCCGGATGTGATAATGGTTTTCCTAGGAATTATTTGTTAGTAATAGAAGTGCGCTCATCTGCCTCGATAATCTGTAGAAGAATTAGAAAGAATAAACGGTAGTAGCTTCTAAGCAATACAAAAATAAGGGGAGACCTCATCGCTGTTCACAACGACCTGAAAGGAGGTTGTGGCGAGGAGGGGATCGCAGGTGACAGGATGAGAGGTAACGGCCTTACGTTGCACCGGGGGAGGGTCAGGTTGGATGTCAGCAAACAGTTCTGCTCAGAAAGAGTGGGGATGTATTGGAACGGGCTGCCCAGGGAGGTGGTGGAGACACTGTCCCCGGAGGTGTTGAAGGAGCGTGCAGATGTTGCATTTAGGGACGTGGTTAGCAGGCACTGCGGGGACGGGTCATTGGCTGAACCAGATCTCAGAGGTGTTTCCCGACCTTAATGACCGATTTGCGATTCTACGACTCACACCGCGCTGCCGCCCCGCCCCTGCCCGCGCCCCTCTGGTCTGGCTCCGCCCTCCCTTTCTTGCGGGCCCTCCGCGGCCTTTGCGGCCCCCGCGCCAGTAGGGGGCGCGCGCCTCGGCCGGGCAGCCGTGCTGCGTGGTCACGTGGGCGGAAGTGAAGGCGAGGCCGGGGCTGCTGCGGGCGGCGCGGAGCGGTACCTTCTCGTCGCCTCTACCGTGCCGCTCAGCTACGGCGCTGCGGTGAGAGCGAGGCGCTACCGGCGTCCCTCGTCATTTCCCCTCCCCAGTCGTCCCCGCGCTGCGTGCTTGGGGCGCTCCCCGCGGCCCCGGCCTCTCGTCGGCTCGGGACGGCTGGGCTGTGCCTGCGGCCCGCGGGGAGCGGTGGCGGAGCAGGGGAGGGTCGGGACCTGGCGCGATGCCGTGTCTTATGAATGTCACGTATAAGTGGCCTTGTTTGCACCGTCACTATAGAGAGAAAGATACAGCGGTGTCTAAGGGCGTTTCTTAGAAGCTGGCTTGGTTTCAGTTATCCTAGAGCATTGTTTTGAGGAAGCAGTTTTGTCTCCTGCTTATTTGGGGTTCCTTTGGGACAGCGGCGCTCGGGTATAAAGAATGTGCTCGTGCTTCATCCTGGCTCCGTGTGAAGGTTCTGGTGGCAGCGACTCGGGGTTAAGCTTGCAGCAAAGGTTGGGCTGTGTGTCAGAGCTCGTCGTGGCTGTCAGTGCTGAAACGGCGGGGTCTGCTACAGCAATCTGTGGTTTAGAACAGGAGGTAAAATCCTAAATCGGGAAGGAAAAGTGATGTTTCTGAAGTGCATAAGGTTGTCAGTACTTTGTGTGTTCATGTTTGGGTTCCTGCTGATGAGTAAGAAAAGCACAACCTGGTGCAGTTTGGAAACAGAAGCTTGGCCTGGCACTTGATGAAGGGGAAGGAATGTGGGAATGCTGTTGGCTAGCAGCTGACAAGAGTGTTGCAGAGGCATAGGGGTGTCACGAACAGCATTGGTTCAAATGTTGTGACTTCTGTATTCTTCACAGTACTGGTTCCAGCTTAGCATGCTGGCCTCTATTTTCTCAAAGCCTTTAGTTAGTGATATTTAAAATTGCCAAATTCCCTAAGCTGGGAGATGTGGTGGGACATAAAAGACTGTAGGCAGTAAAGTCAGTGTCCTTTCAGTTGCACTGGAAATCCCTTTTTTGTTTGCTGCGTGTTTGTTAGGGAGTGCAACCCAAGTATCTCCAAGAGAAAAACAACCTAAAATGTAACTGCAGCCTTATGATGAAGCAGTACAAGTAGCATGCAGTATGTGTTGTTCATGTTCTTAGCACACTAGAATTTTAGGGTGCAAGCTTTTTAACTTTTTAACTAAAATCATTGAAACGTTTTTGTGTTGCCCTTCTTATTCCACCTGGAGCAATCTGTAATGTGAGGACCTGTTCTGAATTAGATGAATGGTACTAATTCCTTAATAATAAGTAAGTTCCAAAAAAGTGTATTTTCCCTCTCCCTCAGATTCTCTAGACTCTTATGGGAATTACAGCGGCCTTTGCTGGAGAATCACCTGTTTATACTGAGGTCTCTTCCATAATTTTATGACTTTCTCAGGATTTTATTCTTGTTTAGTGCATGTTTAGTTAAGTGTCATAAATTAATTTGCTGGAAGAGCAATGTTTCTTCTGAAGAGAAATGTTTCTTCTGATCATGTTGCAAGTCATTGCCAAAGAAAATCAGAGCTACTAGTGAATGTTGTGTTTTTAAAGCAGAGGAAAAAAAAAAAAAAAGCAGCCAAAAAAAAGCTGTTGATGCATCCCACGTATCTGAACAGCTTGTTTTTCCTGCTTCTCCTTCTTCTAACTGTTTTCCTTTTTCTCACTGCTGTTTTTGCAAGAGTGATTCATTTGTGTGTTGGGGCAAGGAATGGAAGTGAGCCCTTTGAACAGCCTCTAGTGTCACTTTCTTCCCCTCTCCATCTGTCTGCATTTCTATGTGCCCCCCATCAACCCAGAACCCTGTTCTTAATAAGAAAAAAAACTACAGAGTAAACTTCGTGGTGTTGCTAGGACTGTGAGTGGCAGTGCAGTTTGTCTGGGCAGCATGATGGTCTGGTTTTGTATGTGACTACATCACTAATGTTAAGCTGTATCTGCTGCCGCACAGAAAGGTGAAAATGGCACTCCTTCATCTCCTTGTATGCTCTCCTGCGTTCATTGCCACAGGCTGTGAGAATGAGTAAACGATGGTTGTTTGGTGCCTGTCAGCAGAAGGCTTTTTTAGAATTTGGTTGGAGTTAGGGTTTGAGGTAGCCATCTGATTCCTGGAAGAAATCTCTTTGATTTTTTTTTTTCCTACGTATACGTGCTTGTTTTCTTTTTCTCTGTGTGAAATATCCTTTTGCTCCCTTGGCAGATTGAGGAACACCATAAATAAAAACCAAAATGTTTTCTATTTCTGAGCTTTGTCCATATACCAAGGGAAAGTTGGCAAACTAGTCAAAGATCATAGGCTTTGTTTTTTTGGTTTTTTTGGGTTTTTTTTTTTTTTTTTGACCTAGGTCTTCAAATGGAACTTTCTGCCAGGTACAATGATGTACTTTATTCTGCATTGCTGTGACAATTGATAGGCCTGTATGTGAGGATAGAGGGGATTGAGAACTACCTGCTCCATTTAGTAGTATGTTCTGGCGAGAGCACTGAAACAGGTCGTTGTGAAACTTCAAAAACAGAACAAAGAAACCCAAAGTTTCTAGACTTTTAAGAGATGTTTTGCATTAGGTGCGTTAAATGTCTGAATGCATTATGTCTTCATAAAATCTTTCAGTTGAGAGAAAATGACTGCAATCAAGCATGCTTTACAGAGGGATATTTTCACTCCCAATGATGAGCGCTTACTGAGCATTGTGAACGTATGCAAAGCAGGCAAAAAGAAGAGAAACTGCTTTCTGTGTGCCACAGGTATGTAGCAATACTGCACTGTACTGCGTGTCTTTGCCTTTTTTATTCAGTTACATTTCTCTTAGTTTTATTTACAGCACATGACAGCATTAATTCTTGCCCTGTATAAGTAGTGCCCCATTTCTAATGGAGAAAATCAATTGTAGTTTACACTAGTGTTATTGCTTCTATTAAGAAAGAAGGAGAGCTCTGTACTTTTACTCCTAGATCTCCATGCAATTTGGACTTAAAGATTAAAAACTATTTATGTGAGACTGGTGAGCTTCTGAAGCAGGCTTTATTTAGTGCTCAGAAGGGACATCTGTTAGACTTCTAGGCTGATCAGTGTAAATAAGATGCAGTAAGGAGTGCTGATAAGAATTCAAGGCAGAGGGCTCTGGAAAACCGCAGGAACTGAACTCCCTTACAAGTAATTCTATTTGGAATTTGAAATACAGCAGAAAATGATGTCACTTTCTGCATTTTGAGATTACTCTTGTACTTCATTTAACAGTGACAACAGAACGACCAGTGCAAGTAAATGTGGTAAAAGTGAAAAAATCTGACAAGGGAGATTTCTACAAACGGCAGACTGCATGGGCACTTCGAGACCTGGCTGTTGTTGATGCCAAAGATGCTGTTAAAGTACGTGTAACGTTTTTTTGGGTTAGTGCTTGGTTCAGAACATTCTTTTGGTTCCAAGGCAGTGCTAGCTTCCCTGAAACTAATTGCTCTAAATCTTAGTTTAATAACATATTCGTTTGGGATTAAGATCATACATTCCTGTGGTTATTATACCTGCGTTTTCTTCCAGGCTTCTCAAGAATATAGCCCTGTTAAACTGAGTAAGTCTAGATATGCCCCAACAGCAATACTCTGAACATCTGCTTAGTTCATTATAATGGTCTCTCAGTGATTGTGCAGTGTTTTTGCTAAGAACCAATACAGTTTTCTTTTTTCTGCCTCGTGCCTTACTATTCCATTCTTAGTTGCCTCTTATGACCACCTTGCTATTGATACTGGGCTACAAGAATGCAGAAACGTTTCTAATGAGCAGTATATAGGTTTGCAGGTGAGCTCTTAAACCTTCTGAATCGTGAAGTTGGAAGCTTGTGGAAAGTGTATAGTCTCGATGTGTTAATAAGCTTCTCCCTTTGCCTACTCCCTGAGCCTCCTTGAGTTATGTTTTGTGTTGTCAGTAACTCCAGCTACCCTTTTTGGCAACAGAAGGCAGTTAGTCATTTTTGAGGACTGTGTTTCTGGGCAGGCAATGCTGTCAAATGTTTCTTTAAACTCTCACTAATCTCTGTATTGTATTATTGTTACCTCATCTTCCTTGAGAATACTGTATTCATTACTTGTATTTTGTTGCTTTTTTTTTTTTTTTCATTAAGGCACATCAAGGTGCCAATATTGGTGTATCAGCTCAAGGTTGGCATATGTGTAGTTTCATTTTATCCTATCAGTAATTAAATGAAGAAACAATCTGTGCAGCTCAGAGAATTGTTTGATTGTTGAGGCTGTAACATATCTTGTCTTTTGCAGGAGAATCCTGAATTTGATTTGCATTTTGACAAAGTATACAAATGGGTTGCAAGCAGCACAGTGGAAAAGAACACTTTCATTTCATGCATCTGGAAACTCAATCAGAGATACCTTAGAAAAAAAATTGACTTCATTAATGTTAGTTCACAACTTTTGGAAGGTAAATTTATACAATTTCTATGACATCTGCATGTTAAGTGCAAATTTTAGTAACTACTAATATGAAGTGGATGTACTGGGAAAAAAAAAATTCTAACCCTTACTTTTTTCCTATTCAATTTTATTCTTTTATGGTTTTAAAGTTTTCAAATAAGCAAGAAGACTAGATAACTCATTTTCCAACAGAAAACTGGATACTGTGAATCTGTTAACTGGGTCAAAATAGTTGATTAATGAAATCCTAATATTGATGAGTTTATTGTATTTCTAAGATATCATCTTTCTGAACAGAACAAAATCAACCTGTGAGGCTTGTAGTTGTGTGTGTAAAAAAAAAATAATAAATAAATAAAAAAAAATCTTCATTTCTAATTTGCTGTGAATTATAAAAATACTTTTAAAAGTGGTGCTCAAGTAGCATGCTAAAATTCAGATGACCTTTTTCATCTGGTTTCTAAATACACTCTGTGACTCATATTAAATTCTGCTGGATCCTATCACATCTGAGTGACTGGATGCCAAAAAGACTTTTTGTCATTTGCTTGTGTTGTATTTGATATTTTTATATTCACTATCTTTTAACAGTTAAGTTTCTGCCAAAATCTAGCAAGTAGTTATATTTTGCATCACTTCTGTCAGAACTGGCTAAGCTGAAGATTGATATTAAATACTGGACTGATTTGAGTAGGGGAATGTGGATTAGAAGTGTAAAACAGGATAGCATTTCTATATTTTGGTGTTGTCAGAAACTTTTTTTATAGCTGACCTCTATCTCTTCAAGTTCTTGTGATATTAAACCATTCAAACTTACTTCCACTTAGAAATACACACTGTTCATGCTTTGCCTAGCTAACATTCTCTGCTTCCTTTCCCTCTGCTTTTCCATACCTTTTAATACTCCAGAACTGCCTAAAGTCACAGAAGGTGCGTAACACCTTTTTTCTTTATTCTGCTGTTTAAGCATTTTTTTCTTGAATAATGTGCTTTTTCACTCTTATGCTCTTTGAAAACAGGGCTTTAAATAACTTATGAAGTTAGTAGAGATAAGAGATGTTTTACATTGCCTACATAGTTTCTGCCTGGACTACATTAACATTGTATACAACGTTTTTCAGTCATTAGGTTACTATTTGAATTAAATGCTGCAACAAGAATTTTTTTCTTCAAAGGCACCATTATGTAACTTTCTCTTAATTCAGTACTGCTTTTCCTGCTGTGCAACTTACCTTTGGATAAAAATTGTCTTGATGCTGAAGATGTATCTAACTTTAGTATATTTCCTTACATTCAGTCTACCAAAAGAGTCGAATTTCTATCAGTCTTTTGCTTGCAATTGTAGAATAATACTGTTACGTATGATGTTGACTACCAGCATGGTAAGTGAATGAACAGAGACAATAATGCCCTTTTTTACATACAGTAAAGGAAACTGGCTATTTGTATTTTACTTATATTGCATGATTTGAAAATGACCACTATTGGGAACCAGTTCTGAAAATCTTAATGAGACCCATGGAAGACTTGAAAAAAGTGTGCGTAGGTAGCAGATGCTTGTTATGAAAGTGATTTGATAGATTCATTTATTTAAATACTGTTGAATGTACATCAGTACACTTAAAATGCTTTTGACTTTCTGCTTTTGGTAACGTGTTTTACTTTCCTTCTCTACACAAGAATCAGTTCCAAGCGGAGAGAATCAAAGTGTAGCAGGAGGTGATGAAGAGGCGGTGGATGAATACCAGGAATTAAATGCAAGAGAAGAACAGGATATTGAAATTATGATGGAAGGGTGTGAATGCGCTATCTCTAATGCTGAAGCCTTTGCAGAGAAGTTGTCTAGAGAGCTGCAAGTTCTAGATGGGGTAAACATTTCCTCTGATGTACAGTGTGTCAGCATTGTTTTCTGAAAAAGTAGCTTAACATTTTGCTACATGTTTAAACATACATCTTCTCCTAAACAGAACTATAAGCTGTAGGTTATTATTCACCTTCCAGACCTTCTGAAATAAATTGCAAGCTTTCACATAAACAGGAGAGAAGATAAAAAGGATATACTCATATATAGCTTTCGTGAAGGTGGAAATGCAGGGAGAATAGACGTTCATATTTATGTTCATAGGTTTAGATAGAAGAGTATATCAAAATGCTTTTGAGGTGCAAAAATGTCTCAAAATCCTATGATATAATTTTCTGTACAGGCAAATATCCAGTCCATTATGGCCTCAGAGAAACAGGTGAATATCTTGATGAAGTTGCTGGATGAGGCTCTAAAGGAAGTGGACCAAATTGAGATAAAATTAAGCAGTTATGAAGAAATGCTTCAGAGTGTAAAAGAGCAAATGGATCAAATTTCAGAAAGTAATCACCTAATCCATCTCAGCTACACAAACAATGTGAAGCTACTGTCAGAGATAGAGTACTTAGTGGTAAGCAATTTTATAGTGTTTACTGTGCCTGTTCAAATTTGGTATAAATTTCTTCCAAGTTGCTACCCTCTTTGATATCTGTATGTTCTTTAAATTAACGTCAGTTTGTTTCTGTTTTATTATTGCACTCACTTCAGTAAGCTTTTATAATAGAGGAATTGTATTTATTGTTCTTGGTTTAGCAGGATAGGAAGCTATGACCTGATTTTGCTTAAGGAAATCTATTACTTTGTAGAATCACATGGATTTGGCTAAAGGTCATATAAAGGCCCTTCAGGAAGGGGATCTGACATCTTCTCGAGGCATTGAGGCCTGCACTAATGCAGCAGATGCCCTTCTGCAGTGTATGAATGTGGCTCTTCGTCCAGGTAATGTTTCTGTTAAACTACAACCTAACATTAATTTTATTGTGGTAGTGCTTCTTTTCTGTGTGCTTTTCCAACCAGTCTCAGATGTTGTTTCCAAACACAGAAGGGATTGTGACCTTTTGTCCTGCTGGTTCCCACATGCAGTATATTACTACATATGTTTGTACTCTGTGAATTCTTTTTGTTTTTAGGACATGATATGCTTCATGCAGTCAAACAGCAACAGCAGCGATTTAGTGACTTGCGTGAGCAGTTTGCACGGAGACTTACCAGCCATTTGAACAGCGTATTTGTTCAGCAGGTATTATTTCTTATTATTTTATATGAAATTTTCAATCCTAAACTTCTGAAAAGGAACACAATCTAAAATTGCGTGTATTTTGTGATCCTAACCAGCAACTGAATGGACTTCTGAGGTACCTTGGAGAGAGAGATTACTAAATCGCGTCAAACTATAGTGACTACAGAAGTCTGTTAAAAAAATATTTCTCTGTAGTGGATTCAGTGTCTGTGTTAAGCAGATGTGTCATTATGTTAGGATTTATTTTAACTTTAAGGTTTGACTAATTGAAAAAAAGTGTTAACTTTCATGGGTCGTGGAGGCTGCAAAGATCAGGGTTCTTGATCTCTGAACTTCAAAAGCTAAAAATGAAGAAAGGAAATGTTTAAACTGCGATTTTTGAGCCTTTACTTAAAATATTTAGAGATCACTGTCATGAGTTTTGTTTCCTAAGGGCTGGATGTCTTTTCTTTTTTCAATCTTTTTTTATCGCTTTACTGTTTCTTTTATCTCCAATTAGTTTACTCAGACCCTCCTTCAACTCTATAACAAGTCTTCCAATCTTTCAGTTCCAGTGAGTACATCAGCTTTCATACAAGCTTCTCCAACTAATTTTTTTGAGCTTGACTTACCCAACTAGTGGCTGCATCTTTGTATTTACAATAAGAAATCCTTCCTGATCGCAGAATATCAGACTTGCATCCTCTCTCAGTTCCAGTGTTTTTACCACCAGTGTTTATTTTCTTGATAGAGAAACTCTGATCTCCAAAGTTTGCAGAGACACATTTTCTTTCAGAAAATTGTAGTATGTATATAACTGTACAGTGGTCTGAAACAATAGTATTTGTAAATAAAAGGTTAGTTTTTCTACATATTAATGCAGTTGAACTTACAGTTTGTGTTTATTAGTCTGCAGGAGATAGAATAGAGTTATGCTGGAAAACTGCATAGAAAATGGCATTTGAGAGTATAAGTCTGTTTTTCTTTTAATGGTAGGAAAGTGTTTCCTACGTTTTCTTCTGCAGAGAAATCAGAGTTCTAAAGCATGTTAAAATTTTTATCTTCAGCTCTGTTCTTAAGTACATTTCTCCCATGACTTGTATTTTGAAAAACTGAATGCAGGCCATCTGTCCTGGCCTTTAAATGATGATCAAGTAGAAATTATCCAATGCAAAGGCAATCATAAATGAAATCTGAATCTTAGATTTGCAAATGAAAGTGGCTTTTGAACAGAATGTCTTTTCTGATGATCTGCGCCAAGGATTTTATTGTTAAAAATGGTAAGAGATTACTATTTTAGTGTAATACTGTGTGTATTAGATCAACTGCTATCAAAGAGATTACCAGTGCTATTAAGAATGAGTAACATTGCAAATGCACAGTTGTAAACAATGTGTATTTTGAATTCTGGTACTAACTTTGACCTCATATTGTCTTCTGTATAAACTTACCTACCCTCTGTGAAGTTGTTTCTAATCAAGTATTAATCAGCAGTTTAAACAACAACAAAAAAATCACTGCAAGATTAGACTGGAATAGTTAAATGTGATAGATGAGCCTCTGCATTAAGCTTTTTGAAGGGGGGGGGAGGGGGGGGGGGAGGGGGGGGGGGGGGGAGGAGGGGGGGGGGGGGGAGGGGGGGGGGAGGGAAAACTACCTTGTTCAGAGGCATGGATTCAATTGTTGCAGATGTAACAATTCTTTCTATTTTCATAAAAAAAAATTTTGTTCTGTTAATCTGATGAACAGACTGTAGCTATTTCTCAGTCCTGTGGTTTTGAAACATCTAAGCAGAATACTTCAGCATATGAAGAGTTGCATTATTTGTTTAAAATATGTATTTTTAAAAAAAAAGTACTAAAGAGAATTTCAGTCACCTCTTGGCTAGGAACTTGAAACATCTTGCAGCTTATGGAAAAAGACTTAAGAAGTAACTACAGGATTGTTGTGTTTTTATTTTTGTAATTCTTACAGAAATAATGTAATTATCTTAGTTTTTACTTTTTTTCAAAAACAGTTGAATTCTTGTCACTAAATCTCCACTGAGGTGTACCTCAAATTCTTGTGCAAAAAAAAAAAAAACCCAACCAACTGACTTGCCCTTAATGCAGAGCTGTAAACAGCAAGAGCCTTATGAAGAACAAGCTTGTTAAGATGCATTACCTGCCAAGCTCCAGTGTTTGTATTATTTTTGGCATCTTTTCAGTCTGAGTCTGACTTTTTTTTTTCCTACGCAAGATACAAAACTCCAAAATGAGTGCCTATTTGTTACTATGAAAACTACAGCAGATACAAAGAGCAAGATCTCAGCTACAAAACACTATTTTTCAAAATAGGCACCATCATTTGCTATGTGTTCTCTCCAATGAGAGCCGTGATGCTATGCTCGTGCACCAGTGGAGGTGACCTGCTGCTGCTGTCACTACTACTGAAATGCACCACTCAGTTCACTGTGTTCACACTGTTTCATCTCTATAAATGTTCAGCAAGCATCTAAGAATGTCAGTGGATGCCATTTTTTCCACATGGAGGAATTCACTGGCACACCTTTGCTTCATATGTACTTCCATGTCAGATGCCGTTTTGTAAGACTGCCCCTCTGCTGCCATCTGTCACGTGGCAATAACATACAATAGAATACTGGCAGGAAGGTTCAACTTCTATAGTCATACCACTGATACTGCCTCTGATGTTATGGGCCAACAGAATAAAATAGGAGGCATTACTTTCAGAGCAGCCTTAACATTTTAGTCTTCTGTTTCTCTGAACGGGATGCTGTCTTTGAATTTTTGAACCTCTGTATTACATCTGTATTGTGCTTCTAGAATTACTTTAATACTTTCTCTTTAAGGGTCACGATCAGAGTTCTACTCTTGCCCAGCACTCTGTAGAATTGACATTACCCAATCACCACCCATTTCATAGAGATTTGCTTCGCTATGCAAAACTCATGGAGTGGCTCAAGAACACAGATTATGGAAAATATGAAGGGTTAACAAAGGTATGTGAAGTGTTCATTAATGCTACAGAATTTACAGTAGACTGTTTTGAAATTTAAATGAATTATCTGTGACTATGTGTGTACTCTTTTAATATTCCTTCATGCTACATTCACTGTTCTCTTATTTCTCTTTGCAGTAAGAAATGTCATGTTTGATATTTGTTGTATCCTGTATTTTTTTTTTCCCAAGATGCTATGAAGTATCATTTGACACTAACTTTTGTGTAAAGCAAGTTTATCATTTTACAATCTAGTAAGATAAATAACTAAGATGTTTTCATGTTGATGTGCTTGTTCATCTTTTGACATTTTATCTTAACAGACCTTATTCTCTTCATTTCATTTGACTATCAAAAACATCAGAGGTTTCTTGTAAAGTAGATCAAATAGAAACATCTTAGCTTTGTGTATGTGTAATTGTTGACTATCTTACGTAAAAATCAGATGATGTGGAAAATGTGTTTAGATAGACGTCGGTGGAAAGTTGTTCCTTAGCAGAATGAGCGTTCTTTTATTGAAGTACTGTCATTCTTGAAATTTCAGTGCTAGAAGATTTAAGTCGGACTAGAATCTTTTAAATAGTTGTTCTTTTAGCTTCAGTTTAAGGAAGCTGTTAAGTAGGTGACTGACATCTTTATGGACTTCTTAAAAAATAAAAAAGTTAGGATGTTTTTATGTATTATATATGCTAACAAAATTCTGAAGTAAATAGGAGAAAAACATATTGGGTCTTATTTGTCTGTGAATAAGAAATTATAACCTTTGTACCAAACGATCTAAACAACAGAAAACTTTCAAACTCATTACAGTTGTTGTGCTAATTGTTGTCTTAAAATTCAAGCTTTTTTTTTTTTTTGGCAGTGTTACAAACATAAATTTGGAATTCTTTGAGTCTTACAGTAAGGACACACAGCTTGCGTATCCTGAAGTTTTTCGGGTCTTTTGTTTTTGTGCTGAAGGTGTAATTAAGGAGGGCAAAGGAAGCTGTTTAGGAGTGGCATCCTACACTGAGAATGTGAACAGTGGAGCCAAATTCCCCCCCCATTCTACTCTTGAATTAAATTCCATAATTTCCGCGTGTAATCCTGCTTGTATGTATCACATTATAAGTGGTTCCTTGCACAGGAGCAGTAGTTGTTTCTGGGGCCGTGTTAGTACATCTGTAAGGTCCAAAACAGTCAATAGTTATTCAGTAGAACTTACAATCACACAGTTATGTTTTATTTTAAGATCTATTTAACTGTAATCAAAACAAGCAAGTATATATTCCTATTAACTAATTTTACATTTTTCATTTAAGAATTACATGGATTATTTATCACGTCTATATGAAAGGGAAATAAAAGATTTCTTTGAAGTTGCCAAGATCAAGATGACAGGCACAACCAAAGAAGGAAAAAAGTTTGGTAAGCTTCTAGGAGGCATATATCTTTCTTTGATTTTTATTATTTACTTAGAAAATACTCATTGTAACATCTTGGGGCAATTTTATAATGGTCTAAATTGTTCACTTGTTGCAAGATGAAAGTTGGGTAAGAAATATGATTGATATTTTTCTAGCTTCCCCAAGGCCAAAGAATTACAACTGAATGATTGTGAAATGGAGCAAGTTGGAAGGATAAGAAATAATATTTCTCAAATTTTAAATTTACACTCAAGTTTTTAATAAATTATCACTCAGTTTTATTACTGTAACTATCCTATTTCATTACTGTAACAAATTTGGAAAATCAGCTCTTGGAGTTAAAGAAAGACTGAGCAGCACGTGTGTTTATATATGTTTCTTCTGCTATTCTGCTTTTATTAAGACTTCAGGTAGATTTTGAAGAAGCTATTTTTAATGTTGATTCTACATGAACAAACTTGTGTGAGATTTGCTATGTAGTCATAGATTCCATACTTAGTAACTTGTAGGTCTTCCTGTTTAAAGGAGTATGTGTTCCTCATAAAGTAAAGCGTCTAGTATGAGTATAGAAGTGAAGCTTTAAAACAAAACTGAATAAGTAGCAACAGCAGTATAGAAATATATATAATTGGCTATACTGTATTTTCAAATGCACAGGTTCAAAATGTTGAAGATATTTATACATGTCACAGTTTGCTTGTTTCCAAGCTCTGAATTCAAAAGTGAAGTGCTGCTTGAACTAATAAGTTATTTCAAGCCTACTTTGGGTTCTGCTGATGGTGGAGAACAGAGGAAAGTAATGAGAGTACGGAAGGGGGAGAGTGGTGAGGCTTTGAGTAAGGGGGAGTGGGCAGCTGGAAGGATTAGTCTTGGTGAGCTGTTGGACATGGAGGACAAGCAGTGCCATGATGTGACACTGTCAGAACAGTTGAATTTCTAAAGCCTGTAAAGCTGTCTTACTAGTAGAACTGAACACTTCTATAAATATAACCTAGTATAAATTGACTTTTAAAACATTATATCCTAGCACTTCATTTGTGGTCTGTGTTTGTGATGAAATGGTTTTTGTAGCAGTTACATTCCTGATGTCTGTGAATGTTGTGATCTGGCATTTTGGAGAAAGAGGTCCTTCAATTCACCAGTGCAAGAGCTGCATTTGAGAAGCCTTCTGTTATATGTTTGTGCACATTTCAAGCACGTTTGAACTTTGCACAGAATAGTCTAGGAAGAGAGTAGCGAAGGATATTTTAACCAGTTCTCTTGGTTTGATTTCTTTTGTAATGTTACGTTTTCAGTCATACAAAGCTGTCTGCTTGTTTGAGTTTTGCTGGAGACTGACTCACATAGAAAACTTGGCCCAAGTGTGCAGTCCTGTGAAAACTGGTAGGCACCAATTGCAAAGCCAAAACTAGAAGTGGAGACTCTCCAGGAATTCTAATGCTATGAATGGAAATTATGCTATTAAAATGGCTAGCAGTGGCCATGTACTTGCGGCAAGAAGCTAATTTGATAACGTATTAGACCAATAAAACTTCACCCTCGGAACTGATAGTGCTTTTATTGGTATCACTTGCAAAGATGGAAAAGCAATTTATCTATGTTTGAAAAGCTGTTATATGAATACGATTTCACTTTATTTAAATATCAAGTTGTGTATTTAGTTTGTAACAGCTTATAATGATGTGTAATTTCAAAACATTCCGTGTTGAATATAATGATTGCAATGCTACTGGTTGTGCATTAATTCAAAATATATCACTTATTAGCAAACTTTTAAGAAGTAGTGTAGGTGTATAATGCTCCAGTTGTACTCAAACACTGAGGATGACCTGTTTCCAAGCTGTGTTGGTATGTGTTCCTGCTTTTTTTTTTTTCTGTGCTTTGGGGATAGCACTACTCTTTGAATCCCTCAAATGCAGTGGGGATGCTGGGAGAATTCTGGCATTCTGTGCTAATGCAAGGTTCTTTGTCTGCATTTTTATGGGAAAAATAATAATAATCTGAGTCATGAGCATTCACACTTGCCTTAAATAGTCTTTTTTTTTCTGATGAAGCCAAGACTTTGATACCTTAATACCACAAAATCAAGTGTAGGCAAATGTGCTACTATTGTTATACATTTACATTACGTGGCTTCTGAAAAGCTAGTATGATGCCTCTGTTTGTCCTGGGCCTGATTTTTGCCTATAGGTTCTTCATGTTCTGTCATATGGTCCCATGCATTTGGAAACTGGGGACAATGAAGAAAAGGGACAAATGCATGGCATGTGCATAAGATAAATATATGTAACCTACACTTCTTTATTCAAAAACTGCCCCAAACCCAAGATTTAAAAACTAGATTGGAATTAACTTTGATTTTGACATTGAAATTGTCAATGGTGTTGGCTACTTGAGAACATCTGTTATTTAAGACGTGTTTGTTGCTCATTCTATCACAGTGGGTTGGCTGCTCCATTTTGGGGGATCCATCCTCATCAAACTCTTCCTAATACTACATACTGCTTTTAGTGTATGTATGCAAATGCCTTTTACTTGTTAGGGATTCTCTACAGGTGTAAGGAAATTTTTGCAATGCCCACTTACTGTTAATTTCTTCTTGAATTTCACCTGAGGGAAGTGTTTTATTTGGCATAAACTAGGAAAAAAACCAAAAACTTGCTATTTTTAGTATATTACACTGTTTTCGTCCTCTTCAAATTTGAAGTCATCAGTTTTTGATGTGGCATGAATACAGAGATGTATTCTCAATGTAAGCACCCTGATTTGCTAACAGCAGAAGTAGTTAACCAGTCCTACCTCATATACAAATGGTTTTTGCAGTACTGTGTTTTTGTTCTTATTTTATTTTTTTAAATTGAAGAGCTGGAAAATTATTTCTGACTCAGTACAAAACCGCGTAAATGCATTTAAATTTATTTGTCTGGTATCAGTATGATGATTGATCATGAAAACTGAGTCTTTTGCAATATGTACTCTTACATATAAATCCCTAGTTCAATGAACTCAATTTGGGAGAACTTAATATTTTTAGCAATATGTATTTAAATACACTGTATAGGAAAAAATTTAATAACTAAAGTGTATTGTTTTCCATGTAGCTTAGATTCTCAATTTCTAGGATAGTACCTCTCCAACTAAATGTGTTTGCCATGTAGTTACTTGCTGCTTATAGTTCTTTGCATGTTTCTTTCCAGTTAGAGCTTAACTTGCATCTTGTGCATGGTTTGTGCAAACTGCATTTTAACTTGTCTTTGTCTTTGATGCTTGCAACCTAATCCATCCCAGCTACACTGCCTCGAAAAGAAAGTGCTGTCAAACAGGAAACTGAGAGTGAGTATGACTAGTTGCATTAGTTGGTATTGTCAGTGCATGTGTGTCAATGTAAAGATGTAGTGCTGCATCATGGGAAGCCTACCAAGTGCTAGAGCATTCTGTTCTGTATGAAATAAGCATTAGCAGAATCCTGGTTTTTGCAAGGCAAAAATTAAGGGCAGCCAGGATTGCCCAAGATAGAAATAGAGAAGTATTGCATGTAAAGATTGTGTCTCTTACTTTCCCCATGCTAGTAGGTGATCTAAAAGAAGTGTTTATGCCCAAGAGGTTGTCTTAGTTTCAGACTCTTTCAGCTTCTATTGAATATATAAATTTGCACATACCCCTAGAGCAATAAAGTCATGTCAAGATGCTAATATGGCAATTAAATGAAATGTGCAGGATTGCTTTCAAGCTTCTTTACGGTTGAGGTATGAGAAGTTTACATTTGGGTCAAATATTGATGACTTCTTGTGGTTTTGTGTTTGTTGTTATTTGTTTGTTTTGCATTGTTTTTGTTACTGGCTTTCTTCATCCTGTTTCAGCATTTCAGAAAACTTCAGACATCAAGAACAAAATGCACCTCACCCAAGGGAAAGCTCTAGAATATCAGGGAGAAATGTCTGAACACTAGTTTTGCTCATAGGGAGTAGCATCAGTGTAACAGCAAAGTTCATCTGGGATTGTAGGTCAGACAAAATAGCTATATAGCAAAAAAAAAAAAAAAAAAAAAAAAAAAAAAAAAAAGTTAAAAGTGGAAAGTGCCTGTAAAACTTTTGATTTTTATTTCTTCCCTTCTTTTGAATAAAATATTATTCTTATGGCAGCTTTGTCCAAAGTATATATTCACAAAGATCATAACTGATCTTTGCTTCCCAGCTTTCAAGGACAATACCCTAGTATTCCTGTATTTGACTTCTGTATCTGTTAGAAAAATCCTGTTATACCTCTTTCATAATTTACAATGTGGGATTAGATATCTGAATTGTAGTAAACTTTAAAACTTGCTGAAGTATTTCACTTACTTTGTAATGAGAAAATAACTGATTTATAGGAAGAGCTTTTTCAGCCTAGAATAAAGTGAGTTGTTTGATTTTATTTATTTATTTATTTATTTTTTTATTTTTAACATAGAAGATCAGAAGTTGCTAGTAGTCCTACACTTGGCAATGAACCTGTTCTTGAGGATTTTATTCTACCTTTGCATCTCTCTTTCATGGTTTTTTTATTTAACAGGTCTTCATGGAAGCTCTGGAAAATTGACTGGATCCACTTCTAGCCTAAATAAGCTCTCTGTTCAGAGTTCAGGAAATCGTAGGTCTCAGTCATCCTCACTGTTGGACATGGGAAACATGTCTGCTTCTGATCTTGATGTAGCTGATAGAACAAAATTTGATAAGGTAAAGCAAAAATGTTGCATAGGAATTCTGCTTACCTGTGTATTAGAACTGTGTTCCATATCCATCTCAGTTATTTTAAAAAAAAAGTATATGTTTTTTGAACTGGGTCAGTGTGCATTTTTAAGCAAACAGGAACTCAACTGATTCTTTGACTTTCTCTCAGTACAAGTGTTTGGGAGTTCTGTTCCATTTTGGCAGTTTAGCCAGGACCTGAGCATGGTCCTGAAGTCTTATTTATACTGGTTTCACAGGAAGATCATTGTCAGTTTTCAGCTTTAACCAACTACACTTTATTGTTCTTGGAGTATCTTCAGCATCTATTGTGTCCTCAGCATCTATTTTTTCATTGTTATTATTTTCCTGACCCTTTTGAAGTCACAAAACTCACTTAGTGGAATTAACACCTCAGCATGAGGGGGAAGGGAAGGAAGAGTACTCATTCTGAAGGAGAGGTTTTTTTGTTTTGTTTTTTTTTTTTTTTTTTAATAATTTTTTTTTTTTTCCTCTCACTCTTCAAATCCTTGTTCTTTTTTCCATCTGGAAGCAAATATTGTAAGCATTTAATGTTTTTAAATATAAATGAGGACAACAGTAGCAGCATTTTTTTCTAGAATTAAAGTGATAGTTTTGTTTTTTTTTTTTTAAATAGTCTTGTACAAGTGTTATGACTTTTTCTCTCTCTTTGGGAAAATGTGAATGTGGATAATATATACAGAGTTGCAAGCTATTGAGCAAACATAGTGATTTTTTCATTTACCTTTTTTAGCTGAATTTCCAGAAGAGATTTACCATTGGATTTACTTGTGTGAATTATTGTATATCTTGATCCTTAAATATTTATGGAGAAATACTTATGTTAAGTAAACACTATAGACTGGACATATGTCTAACACTTGAGAATTTCAGTAGCTCATACTAATTAAGATTAATTGCTTCCAAGATAGTGCTTACAATGAACATAATCACAATGAATATTCTTATTTCAGCACAAGACCTGCTATTAGTTTCTGTAGCAGTTAGATACAAACTTCTTCTACACAACAGTTTCCTTCTACTTGTTTTCTTCAGTGAGAGATTTTTACTTTTTGTCATCTTAGCAAATGGGGACAAAAAATGGTGGCAGAACCTATTGCTTGTTGTTAAAATTCTAAGGTGTTCACTACAGCACAAAAGTCTGTCCTGAGGCTAAGAAACTTTCAGTTGTGGAAAAGTACTGGTTATTCCCTCTCATTCATTCAAAATAGGAAGGGGAATAACCTTAAGATGCAGGTAGCACTCTTAGAGATAGAAGCTCTGAATTGTTTGCAACTGTTTGCATTTTTATTAGGTGAAAATTGGCCTTTTAACACTTACTGAAGATAAGCAGTAAAAAAAAAAAAAGTAATAATATGTAATAATAATTAAACATAGTACTTGTAACAGCTTAAATTAGTCAATGTGTTGATTAAAGTATTTGATTTCTTTAGATTTTTGAGCAAGTATTAAGTGAACTGGAGCCCCTGTGTCTGGCCGAACAGGACTTCATAAGTAAATTTTTCAAACTACAGCAACATCAGAATGTCTCAGGAACAACAACGGTATGACTCTCTTTCTTCAGTGGCAGAACTTAAAAATACTGAGCAAGTCTCGTAAGAGACCCATTTAAAAATTAACTTTAGAATTTATCTGGCTGCTAAGTGATTCTGGGTGATGAGTAGTTTCTTTTCTACTGATAACCTTTGGGTTTTGGCTGTCATTACAAAAGTTATTTAAGAAACTGACATGTTTCTTTTGCCATGGCCTAATTTCCCTGTAAGTTCACACTAAATATGCTGAATTGTGATATTATGCAGGAAGGCAATGGGGAGTAATTGCACATAGTGCTGGAGAACATGACTGGAGATCTTATACCAGAAGCACACCAACCATTGTATTTACTTTGGGGGGGGAAAATAAAAAAGCTGATAATTTTATTGCTTTCATTAGACATGCTTGTCAGTTCAATACAGAATTTGAGATGAACTTTCAACTTCCTATACATATACTCCTTGTTCTTACAGAATGAAACAGAGGAAATGGATGGAGGAAATTTATCTCGTTCATACATGTCTGGTGTTCCACAGACAGTATCATCTGAGTATGTGCTGATGCTGTTTATTCTTTAAGTCTACGTGTGAATTTATTTGATGATAACATTCTATAACAAATTGTTCCCTTTTAGTGAAAATGAATGGTGAACTCTAAATTTGCAAGTAGTCACATTAATACAACAGCAAATATATAAAAAAAAATCCTGTGCGCAGGATGAAAGTTTCTGTCTACAATAGAATAAATACATAACTACAAAGTGAAACTAGACTCCATAATATATAAAATATGCTTAGCAAAATTCTGAATTTAAGTGTGTGGCAGCTTTCACATAGAAGATGTTTTGTTGGAATATTTCATACCTATGACTGTTGATTTTTACAGTGAGACAGCTTTCTGAAAATCATGAGACATGCTGGTTGCAAATGAGACTTGTTACAAGCAATAAATTTATCCTAAAACGTGTATCAAAGAACACTTCAAATAATCCAGTAAACTGTCTGACTAATATTTTTCTTATATATTTTTCCTAGGAAGGACATGATTCGGCAAATGATGACAAAAATATTTCGTTGTATTGAACCTGAGCTGAACAATCTTATAGCACTGGGGGACAAAATAGATAGCTTTAATTCCCTCTATATGTTAGTTAAGATGAGCCATCACGTATGGACTGCACAAAATGTGGACCCAGCTTCCTTTCTCAGCACAACTCTTGGAAATGTTTTGGTGACTGTGAAAAGGAACTTTGATAAATGCATTGTAAGTTCTTTAGTTTTGCTATTTAGGCTAACTGTACTATTATAGGAAGTCCACTCCTTTTCATTTTGATTTCAGGATTTTATAGTTAGGAGTTTTTGCTTTAATTTGAAGTGAAAATGAGTGTCTTTGTTGCTATTATATTGGCCAAACTTTTTTTTATTGGAAAAAAATTAACTAGCAGTTGTTTCTCTCTTCCCTCTCCATTCCAGTTTTCTTGAATAATGAGCTATTTTTAAGAAATACATCCTCTTGTTCTCAAAATTTTAATTCTGTGAGCTAGCTGACTCTTGTAGTAGTTTAGAACTTTTACTGAAGTTGCTCAAGTAAAAATAATAGTAATCTGGCTTTTTTACGTTCTAACCCCCCCCCCCCCCCCAAAAAAAAAAAAAACAAAAAAAAAACAAAAAAAAAACCAACCTCACAGACTTAAGGGAAAATAAAAATCTTTATAATGCACTGAATAGACAGCTAGTCCATGTGTTCAGGTATTTTTTATCATTAAACAAAACACAGAGCTTTGTTAAACATTAAGATTTCATTCCTACTGCCAAAAGATTTGCCAGCTTCTGCCACCAAGGAAATTTGCTATTGTTAATAAGGCAACCTTAGTACAGATTCTTGTTTGTGTGACTGTTGCTTTCGTTTTTATTATTGTAAGTGTAATTTGAGTCCAGGAAGTGTGGCAACACTGATCGTTTATTGTCAGAGCAATGCTTGAGGTACTTTGAAGTTGTTTTTTTGTTTGTTTGTTTTTTAGCTTATACTGAGAAATAAAATTTCAACAGAAGATTAAAGAGGCTTTCTATGGCAAAATGAATTGTTTGCTGGGTTGATTCTAAAAAGTGAAGTTGTGGAATGGAAGTCTTAATTATCACTTGTTAATTGCTTCTGGTGGATAAGTTGTGGATTCGTTTTTGTAGTTTTTTTTTCTTAATGCTAAATAAGCAAGCAAAGGAATATAAAAGCTGTAAGATCTTACTTACCTTTCTTCACAGTTTTTACTTTTAACAAATCTGTGAAGATTAAAAAGGAAAGAAAAAACAGTAGATGCTATAATTGAAAGATAAAATTATCTCCCTGATTAAATATGTTACTTTTGATATATTCATTTTTTTGTCTTACTAGTTAATATATGGTCTGGAGTTGTATTGTGGAGACTAACTTTTGTGTTTCTTTCCTTTCAATTTTAGAGCAATCAAATGAAACAGATGGATGAAGTAAAAATCTCAAAGAAAAGTAAAGTTGGGATCCTTCCATTTGTTGCTGAATTTGAAGAGTTTGCAGCCCTTGCTGAGTCAATTTTCAAAAATGCAGAACGACGAGGAGATCTGGATAAAGCATACACAAAACTTATTCGAGCTGTTTTTATCAGCGGTAGGTCTTCTCATTTGGTAATGTTTACTAAATTCATTCCTCCTATATAGGTATATTGTGCTCCATTTAATTGATAATATTTTGGGTTTTTTAAAGAATCTGTGCTGTAAAGCACATGACCAGCATTGTACTGATTTAAAAACAAACAAACAAACAAACACCACAAAAAAAAACCAGCTCTAATTTACAGAAGTAAGTTGAAACATTTTGATAAAATGTAATCTTTAAAAGCAAACCATAGATATTTCTTTTAACACATATCTGTAAAGTAACTTTTGATTATGACAGGGGAAGTGGTTCAGGACTCGGGAAGTAGAGGGGAAATAACTGCAATACTACTGGCCCAGACTGAAGTGATTTTCTGGCTTTTCTTCATCAGCATAGCTTAAATGAGAAGATGAGATAGGGTGGAATCCCTGTCATTTGGATCTAATGCTGTTCAGCTTCTGAGTGTGGTGTTGTACTGTTCAGTCCATATGTAGCCTTGTGTTCTGGCTAGGAATTTGACCATTTCATTGCAGTTGAGGTCCTTTGTGTCCTAGCCTGACACGGTAGAAGGTCTCTCTTATCCCTCCCTGTTTTGCCAACTCTGATCTGGTAAACCAGAACAGTTTTCTTCTCCTGTTTTTATTCATTTATTTTGTTATTAACAAAAAAAAAAAAAAAGGCAGCTGAAGGTGAAGTAATAGAAATTTAAACCCCAGAAACATTGTCCTTACCTTTTAAACAACAGGGAGACACCTCCACACTGATTTGTGTACATACCTTGAGACAACTCTGCCTATAGTGCTTTCCAACCACTGAGACCTCTTTTTTCAGAGGGAAGCTAAGGAAGAGGAAAGTTCTAGCAATAAAGCTTGTTTGAGGAAACTAGCACAGGAGTTCTGAACGCATTAGGAGGTTGTGAAGATGTGTCATTGCACAATATAATGGACTACAGTTCATAGTAGAAGTTGGTAGGACAGTGAATTTTAAAAACATTGATTGTAGCCAACTATTCAGTACTTCAGAATTTACTGTTCAAGTGATGAAACTAGGTGGACACTAATAGTCAAACCGTACACAAAACATACACATAGAATTACTACTAGGAAGAATGCAGGGAAGTGTATTTAAGAGATTTAAAAGAATTTCAGTTGAACTTAGAAAAAAAATTTCACTAGTACAGCATGAACTTCAACAAGTATTTATGATGGAGGGAGTATAAGGGATAGAAATAAATAATGGAGATAAAACAATATCAAAATGATACGCAAATTTAATGCAAGCATTATGTTTAATGCAGCATGGTAGTTAATTCACAAGTAATGTTGAAACAAGTCAGAAAAATGTAGTACTTCACATAGAATTAAAAATTGCAAAAAGTAAAAAAACAAAACCACACTGTGGTTTTTATCACTGTGATAGAATTCCATATATTTTTTTTCTCTGCTCATCAGTTATGTTTTTCTGAATTTGGTTGTCCTCTGTGAGTTCTAAATATTTTGATTCCCGTATCTTTCAGTTGAAAAAGTAGCTAATGAAAGCCAGAAGACACCCAGGGATGTGGTAATGATGGAGAATTTCCATCATATTTTTGCAACGCTTTCTCGGTTGAAAATTTCTTGTCTTGAAGCTGAGAAAAAAGAAGCCAAACTGAAATACACTGAACATCTTCAATCTTATGTAGTCTACTCACTTGGACAGCCTCTTGAGAAATTAAATGTAAGTATACTTCAGTCTAGCTATATACTACCCTACACAATTTGAAAGTACGTATATAACTTTTTCTGATATGGTTAGTTTGCAATGTCCAGTCTATTTATCATTGCATCTATCATAATCCCTGTCTATTTTAGACTCAAGCATAGCTGCCTAAAGTGCTCTACTTTTCCCCTCACTTTTTTCCTTCCTCAAAACTGTTTATTTAATACACAATTACTTGTGTAGTCAGCACTGTACTTTGCCATGAAAAATCTAGTTTTCATCCACAGCTGTTACCTTGAAGAGCAGTTGGGAGCTTTGGAATCATCTCCTCCACCTCAACTGAAGAGACTATTACTGTCCTTTCTGATTCATATAACTGTAAGAAAAGTTCTAGGAAATTTCCATATGTCCTAAGTTGAGCTATGCATTCAACTTAATCTTGTTCTGCTCTGTTTTCCATTTTTCAATTGCTTTTTCAATAAGCAGGACTCCAGGCTTTCACAGCTTACAGCCATTTATTGTCAGAATAGTGTAAGATGTATTCTTTTCTTGAAAATTAAGATGCTTATTACCACTTCTAACTTTCTGTAGGTTGACCTGACTCTGAACAACAGCCACCCTTGAGGACAAGCATTTGCTCCACTTCCTCTACTGCACTTTTTATTTCTGATCATTATGTTACATGCTAGAGAATACACTTATAGATCGGCTTCTCAGCTGCCCCGGCTGTGTCCCTTCCCAGCTTCTTGCCCAATGCCAGTCTACTGTGGAGGAGGCAAGAGGAGGACAGGATGTGTGTGGAAAGTGTGAATGCAGTGCAAGCACTCTTATGCTATAGCAGAATGCTGTAGTGTTATTGATGCTGTTTTAGCCACAAGTCCAAAGCACAGCACCATAAGGCTGCTGTGAAGAAAATTAATTCCATCCTGTCCAGAGCCAGTGCAATGCTTCAAATGATGTTACAGTGCTACATGCACATTCATAAGCATATTTCTTTCCATTTTTTTTACATTGATCAACATGGTGAGGAATCTTGAGAAAAGAGGGCAATAATGAACCAATACTGCTCTTGTATAATTATGATTTAAGAAGAAAATTTCCAATTTAAATGCTTTGTCAGTTTATCTGAAAGATCCAATGCTTTCCTAACCTGTGGTCTCACAGACTGAGGAGTTTGAGGCTGGTTCAGTATTAGTTACGAGGTGGTAAATGACAGCTTGACTGCTTCTGTAGATTATTAATTTCAGTTTTACCTTATTACTTACTTAGTACTGCATTGGTTTGCCGTTCCTTAATGTATATGGATCAGCACAACTTATGTTAAAAAGAACAACTGTTGTGCACTCCCCACATTTTTGTTGAAGATGCAGTTTGACCAGAATTTTTGCAGTTTATTAGTTTGTATTTATGACAAACATTAATAGTATTATTGTTTGTTAGCATTTTTTTGAAGGTGTTGAAGCTCGTGTGGCCCAAGGTATACGAGAAGAAGAAGTAAGCTATCAACTGGCTTTTAATAAACAAGAGCTTCGTAAAGTTATAAAGGAGTATCCTGGCAAAGAAGTCAAGAAAGGACTGGATAATCTTTACAAGAAGGTAGATAAACATCTCTGTGAAGAAGAAAACTTACTTCAGGTAAACTAATTCATGGCTTAAAATCTCTTGTATGTTTGCAGAAAGGTCTTTATTTTTTTTTTTTTGTATGTGTATCCTGGGAGATAGCTTCAGCAAAATTCTGAAAACCCCTGAATTTTGAACTGTTTTGTGGTGGTTTGTTTGTTTTTAATAATCCTTAATAATCCTTTTTATCCTTATATATAATCCTTATATAATAATCCTTATATAATATATATATAAATATATATATATATATAATCCTTATATAATAATCCTTAATAATCCTTTAATAATCCTTTTAATAATCCTTTTTTGATTGTATTTATCGTAACAGATTGGTTTCAGGTATGGTAGATTTCTGAAAGAAAATCCCTTTATGATTCCTTATCTGTCCATTAGTGAGTGATCTCTATTCTGCAAAATAAGATGGAAATAGAAGGAACTAGACTGAAATGAACCATTAACTTAGCATGAAATTTGGCTCGTACACTGCAGTAGAATATTATGTAAACTTTCTTCTTGTTGTAATGACAAGTTAAATGTGCCTTAACAGCTTTTAGGAGTGTGAACACGAATGCAGGTCTGGTTTGGGTTGCTTTCTTTGAAGCAGCCTCTTCAAGACTGACTTTTTTTTTTTTTTTTTTTTTCTGCTTTGTAATACACTTGGTAGGAGTGATGTAAATATTAATGATCTTTAAGAAACTTGATAGGTAAGAAACTTTGAGAATTTTTAATGCAGTAGCTCACTTTACTGAACTTTGTTTTTGACAAGCTTTAGTTTTCATGTCACCTTAACTGGGAATAAATTAATGAGCTAATGTGTCCTGTAGTTCACATTTAGTATGCTGTACCAGTTGTCATTTCCTAAAATTTGCTTTTGTTGGCAGGTTGTGTGGCATTCAATGCAAGATGAGTTCATACGACAGTACAAGCACTTTGAAGGGCTGATAGCTCGCTGCTATCCTGGATCGGGAATTACTATGGAATTCACTATACAGGATATTTTAGACTACTGCTCCAGTATTGCACAATCTCATTAAGGTTCTATAAAGGGACAGAGAAGCTAGCAAAGTCTGTGCCTGTATGATAAGGGAATCAAACACTATAGATGCTGTTTGTTTTTAAAAGGTGTATTTCAGTATGTGTGTATAGCTAACTGTTGAGTATGTATGCGCTTCAAATGTTTTTCGGGGCAAAGTGAAACCTTTGGTCATTTGTTGCTCTTCTATGCATTGTGTTTGAAAGCATTAATTCCGTGAAACACTTTGTATACATTTTTCCCCTCCCCTAATGTTCAGATACTTTTATTTATAACCCCTCTTTTGCTAAAAGCAGCAAGCACTACGTGTGTAGTACACAAAAGGGTACTACCATCTCTACTAATACTTTGCGTCTTGGAGGTTACACAAGCATTAAAGACTGCCACATCTCTTCCCATCCTTGTTCCAGAAAGTATAAGTGTGGAACATAAGCAGTGGGAATAATGAATTCATGTTCTGAGACGTGATGTGAGGGTGGCCGTCATTCTCGATTAAAATCTGTTCATCGCATTCTTTATGTCTCTGAGGCATGTTATTTCAGGCAGACGGCAATGCAGAGCTGCTCCTGGGGTGATGTCCCTGGGTACTGACGGAGCGCCGCTCTATTTCTCAAGTGCTTCCTTCCTTTTAGCAGGCGTGCTGTAGCATCACTATAAGCCCCGCTAAGCCTTGTTAAGCAGCAGGGAGGGCGGGGTTATGCGCAGCAGAAGTTCCCCCAGCCCAGCCCGGGCAGCGCATGACGAAGCCTGTAAGCGCAGCCAGGCCCCTCAAGGCGGAGCCGCCTCCGCTCCCACCTCCCGCCCCGCTCCCAAGCGCGAGGGATGCCGGTCGTGCGACAAGAGGCGGGGCGGGGCGGCAGGCGCGGGCAGCTGTTGGCTGGGCCGGCGGCGCGTGCCGCGTTGCTGTGGTGACGAGGCGGAAGTGGTTGCTTCGCCGCGCGCCATTTTCAAACCGGCGGCGGGGCCGGGCCGGACCGGGGCTCCTGCCGCACAACCGGCCGCTGCCGATGCGCTCTGACCGCGGGGAGCGCGGATTAGCCCGGCTGCCGCTGGGCTCTCGTTCCCTCTGGGCTCTGCCGATGCCTAGGTGACACGTCTCGGCGTCTCCTCCGTGGTTTGCCCTGGAAGAATTTACCTTCAGCAGCGTGTCGGTAAGGCTGAGCCGGAGGGAGGCCAGCGAGGAGTAAGGGCGGGGCAGGTGGGCGCAGAGCGGGCCGGCGGCCGCGCGCTGTTCGTGTGCCGCTGTGCGCTTACACGGCCTGGTGCCTCGTCGCGCGGCGGTCTGATCCTGCAGCTCGCGCTTTTTGTATTTGTAAACGTGGTCGCTGTCGGAGGCGCGGGATGCTGATTGGGTTGAGCTCAGGCTGTACTGAAGCTGCACTGCCGTTCTTACATGCGTTTTGTATCTCCAGAAAACCCTGTTTTCCTGATGGAGAGGTTATTGAAGGCTTTGTGACGTGATAAACTCAAGGCCTGTTGCTAGAGCTTAGGATGTGAGGTTTGTGCTGTGGTTATCTGTAAGGGCTGGCTCTGCAACTACTGCAGACTACTGTAATGTCTTTCCAATTCCATTCTCCTGTGCGAAAGATTGTACAAAGATTATTGTCCTTAAAGAATCCAGCGTCTGGTAAGCATTCTGAAGCAACAACCCACAGCTCTTCTGGTTGTTTTAACTCCTTTACATCTTTTGGACCTACAGCACAAATTACATAACTCATTTCTTGGACTAATTTTGTTATCAGATGTGGCTCTAGGCAATGTCAGATAATATTTTCTCCAGTTTAATTAAGGTGGTAATAATGAATTGATAGGAATTTCTCAATCTTGAGGAAGGAGAAAGGTGTGACAGTGATTCATCCTTAAAGTTCATGTCATCTCTTAATCCTAGACCACTAAATGTTGGTTTCAATGATTTAGCAAGATCTTGTATCCATTTCTTGGTTATAATGGAGCACAAACAAGCATGGTTGCTGTAGAAAAGCTTTACTCCCTTACTTGTTGTAAAGCAGTTTTGTTCTTGCCATTACTGTGAAACTCTCTCAAGGAACTAGTAGAAAAATCCTTTTTCTTTCCAAAACGTATGCTCTTAAATCAAGCCTGATGAACAAATCCAATTAATTTTTTTAACTCATCTAGTTCTTAAGGAGAAGATGGGATTAAGAGTTATCACCTTACTTCTTTAGTAAGATGGATCTGTGAGACAAGATCTTGGTACAGTAACACAATCACTGCTGTTCCTAATTCAAGAATGCTTAACATTACTGTAGAAATATAAGTACTGCCTTGTAAATTCTAAAAACAAGATTTAGATATGAAAGATAAAAAGTATACAGGTTTTTTTTTTTTCTTTTTTGGAACAGTCTGGATTATGAAGGGCGCTATCCTGATGGCTGATTCAAGAAATCAGAATCTACTTCTTTGTCATCTTTATGGAGAGATCTTTTCACAATGCAGGTCTAGAAAGAAAACTCATGTGTTTATACTCTGAAAACTCATGGAATGACTTATGTTGGAAGGGACCTGAAGGTTCACACAGTTCAACCCCCTTACATGCAGGGTTGCCACCCACTAGATCACACTCCCCATCCAACCTGGCATTGAATGCATTCTGATGTTAGGAAATGCTCAGTGATAAACAATTAATTGGCAAGGCAAATATTTAAAAAAATACATGCAAATATGCTGAAAACTTTTTGGTTGCCTTATGATTCTGTTTTAGTTTACCTAAATTTTCAGAATATGCTTATGTATTATACAGTAAGTTGCTTTTCCATTACTAGGTTCTGTGTCTATTGTTCTGTAAGGGAGGAGTGCCGTAACAGACGATATTTTGCAGGTGTCCTTTCTTCCCTCAGTTTTACAAAGGCTGCACTTACAATGACGACAGCAGCAGAGCGGAAGTTTGTTAACCTCAGGAAACGTCTGGATCAGCTGGGCTACCGGCAGCCCTTGGGAGTGGAGAGTTTACCTTTGGTGGAAAAGCTTTTTAGGTATTCCAAAAGAGATTCTTTATTGATTTAAAAAAACAACAACAACAACAAAATAAAACAACGTTGTATTCGTGTAGTAGGTATTGTTTGATTTTTATTTTATTTTTTTTTAATGTGAGAGAAAAGAGTTAGCCTAAAGATTATTTTCAAACAATCTTATTTCAAGGCTAACATTTGGTTTCAGCATATGATGAAGTGGTTTTGCTTAAGCTGTAAGAACATCTTAAGATTTATTTTAAATTGGTTATATTGTTAAGATAGTCTCTAAGGATCAGCAATCAAGGGAAAATTCAGTTTTCTAACCTTACCAATTAGCCAAAGCAGTTGCTGCTGATAATTAGAAGACGCACTTATAGCTGGTTGTATAATAATCCCCATTCTCTCTACTATACCTGAGCATAAAACATTCACAACTCCCTTGTTTGTTATTCCATTTGGAGAAGTTCAAGTTTGCTGTCTTTGCTGTTGCACAGGATAATAATAGAAGAACAAACTTTTTTATCACCTTCTTAACGTTTCTGATGTTTCATGGCTTTGGTGCAATAGGAACATAATAATTTCCATATTCATCTAGTTATATCTGACTAAACATGCAAAAAAAAAATTGGTTCTAGTAATAGCTAACGTCTAATGCAGATAGAAGCGAGTTTATTGAATTATCAGTTGTGAATTTCTCCATATCTTTATTTTGTATATTTGTCCCATCTTTTCCTATATACTTTTTTTAAGCAAATGATTTTTGTCTTTGCATTTTTCTTACATTAATGTTCTCTTTGTTTTTCTTGCAACTTATGTATTCTACATTTAACATGGTCTGGTTTTGTTTCTAAGGTTTTAATAAATATTTGAAGCAACGGTTTAAAGGCTGATAACGTTGTGATCTTGTCTGTTGGCCCTTGATTCCAGTGACCTTGTTCATACAACAGAGAGCCTGCGCAGTGCAAAGTTATCTGCTGGAAAAATTGAAAAAGAATGCAGCAATTATGATGCTATTATAGAACCGTATAAAACTGAGAATGCAAAACTTACCAGGGAAAATAATGAGCTGCATTTGGAAATATTAAAACTGAAAGAGCAATCTGATCGTCATATTAAAGGTAATATAAAAGTTGTGAGACTTCTTCAAAATTCTTTTGAGTCAAAAGTGTGGACAAACCTGCAGAATCATTTATCTGTAGTTCTACTTGTAAGTGGTCGTTAATTTTGGTGCCTTTAATTAAAGCTCATGCGAGGATATTCCTTTTGTAATTAAAAGAAATGTATTAGTGCTTATGTGTACATATGTAAACTTACCAGTGGGTATTCGGAAACTTTACGTTGTGGAAAAAGAATATAAGCATCACTTGCATACCTACTTTAGTGAATAAAAAAAATAAAACTGCTCTTTCTCTCCCTTGAAGACTTGAAAGCCAGCTTAAGGAGTGTTGAAAATGAAGCAGTTGACTTGAAATTCCTAAATAACCAGTATGTGCATAAAATTAAACTGCTGGAAAAAGAGAGCAAAGCCAAGACTGAAAAAATTCAGCAGCTTCAAGAGAAGAATCTGCAAGCAGTTGTGCAAACTCCTGGTGAGTGAAAATAATCCCAGGTGATATTTCTCTTGGCTTTTTTTTTTTCTTTCTTTTTTTGGCTCTTCAGAATATACATATATTTTTTCCATATAGGAAGAGAAATTACTGAAGTAAAATAACACTGTCTAATGGAATGACATTAACTTTTGAAACTTTGGATTCTGAATTCGGTCTTCCTCTCTGTGTGCAAGAAATTTCATCAGTTGTGCTGTGGACCAATTTGTATACAAACTTGAATTCATTAGAGTTAAAGGCTTTATTAAGTTAAATCATGGCTGAAAGGCGCTGTTGCTCAATGGTTTTTATTTCCATTTTTTAATGCTACTCCTAACCTACTCCATTTTTTCTAATATATACTTGAGTGTTTTGATAGCTAACTGATGCTATGTAAGTGAGTAATTCAGATTTTTATTAACCAAGATCAAAAAGTAGCAAGGTGCAAAATATGTCTGCAGACAAATAGTCCAACCCTCTGAAAGCTTACACCTTTAAAAGGTATTTTTTTTCTTACTAACTTAAGATGCTGAGGATATTACTGTTGGGTTAATTACTTCTCCCATTTTTTCAATTTTTCTTCATTTTGCTTCAAATTAAGGGCGATAACTGGAAGTGTACTGTAAAATTAATTCTTTCCTTCAAAGTCATTTGATCTTACCCATCTTTTTGGCACCTGAGGGAAATAATGTAGTGGGGTGAAAATAAAAATCATACTTTTTCATACCTTTCTATATTCTATGTTCTTTACTTCAAAGATGCTGTTACACTTTTGTCTCTCTTCCCTCGTACTTAACTACTTGTCCACCACTCTTACAAGATTTTTCCATACTATAGCATCAAAAACTTCACATACTTATTTGATGGAGAGTAATTTTTCCCTCTGTAAAATGTTTTGCTTTCTTTAAATATAATGCTACTATGCAACCAAATAACCTACTTTGCTCTGTGTGTTTATGATACAAATGATAGTAGGATAGAAGGAAAAGGATTACTTGTAAACGTCACAGAAGTTTAAGCTAGTCATGAAATGGCTCTTAAATTTGAAAGCAAAATGTTTTTTGTGATCTTTTACCTTAGCTTTGTTAGTTGTTTTCATTAACTACTAGGGGAACAGGACCAAATAACCGCTGCTTCTGTGTCCTTTCTTTTGCTAGTAAATCTGCTCCTGTCCTTTGCTCCTTAATTCTCCTGTCTTCTGTATTGTTTTCTCTCTCTGTTGCTGAATGCACATTTGTTTTTTTCAAAGAGGCAAAGGCTTTATTTGTGCTATTATTATTAAGGACTCTTAATGCATTTAGATAGTGTTTAAGCTGGAAGGAAGGTAAATCAGTTACAGCTTCAGCAGGTTCAACCTCTAGACTGTTTTGAGACTTAAGCACTGGAGCAAATGACTTGTACTAGATTTTGCGTATTTCCTTATTTTAAAACTGAACTTCAGCAAAACCAATGCTATCTGCAGGAATGATGTCTGGGTTGTACAGATTACTAACTTCACTCAGATTAAAATGATGCTTTGTGTCAGTTCAGAAGCAGTGGGATAAATATAGAATCGCACTTTGTATAAAAGGTGAAGACCCTCTTGCTTTAACATCACATAAATAGCTGTTTGACTTGGGGCTTTTTCAGGTGGCAGAAAAAGAAACATCCCATTCAGGCGTCAACGCATGCAGATAGACCAGCCTGTCCCACCATCAGCTGTTAGTGCCTACCCAGTGCCTCAGCCAGAGGACCCGTACATTGCAGACCTTCTTCAGGTGGCTGATAATCGGTAATCTGAAGAATTTTCAATGTTAGGCATTAAATATCTGCTGCTGTGACTTCAGCACCTCCTTCTGCCTTTCAAATTTGCCCGAGGAAAAAGGTTTCATGATGTTTTGAGAACTTTATAGTTCTTAAATAGGATTTTACTTGGTGATTGACCTTGCTGCTTCTGTTGAAATTGCAATGATACTTAATATGCTACTTATATCCTTAAAGGATTTATGTTATGATTTCTATACAGGATTTATTCTTGCGCTGAATGTTAAGTAAGGGATTCTGAAAAAAAAACAGACATAATTTTGTGCAGGGCGAAACTGATCTTTTGTGTTTATAGTGGAAGGCTGGCATATTCTCACTTATGTAATACTATTTTTGGCTTGGAAACCTACATTACAAAAGGTTCAATAAAATTTTTCTTGTTCTGAGTATGCCTGCAAGTGGATTTACTTGTTAAGGTTTTGTTAGTGAGGAAGCTGCAGGGGTGGCCTTTGTGAGAGGAGATCAAGGGCTGTCCTGTGCCAGACACAGCTGCCCTCAACTGGTTCCAAAATGAGCCCACCAATAGCCAGAGCTGAGCCCATCAGCCAAACTAATGGTCCTTCAGCGAAAGCATACTTGAGAACAAGTTAAAAAAAAAAAAAAAAAAAGCAGCTATTAGAGGGAGGAATGAGAAAACACCTGAACAAGTGGATGTGCTCTGAAGGAGGCTGCAGTCTGTGGAAAGAAAAGCCACACTGGAACAGGCTCCTGGCAGGACCTGTGGCCCATGGAGAAGAGCCCATGCTAGGGTGGATTTTATGAGAAGTGGGTGAGAAGTGGGGCACTCATGCTGCAGCTGTCTGTTATAGATGGACTGTAGCCCTTGGAAAGGATTCATGGTGAAATAGTTTTTAAAGAACAATGTCCTGTTTTTTGCTGGGATGGAATGAATTTTCATCCTAGTCACTAGTATGGTGCTGTCTTCTGGATTTAGGATGAGAACAGTGTTGGTAACACCATTGTTTTAGTTGTTATTAAGCAGTGCTTACACAGAGCCAAGGACGTATCAGCTTCCTGTGCTGCCCTGCCAGTGAGGAGCTGGGAGGGGATAGCACTAAGACAGCTGATCCAGACTGGCCAAAGGGATATCCCATACCTTTTGGTGACATGCTGAACAATAAAGCTAGAGGAGTTGGCTGTGGGGGGCAACTTCTTGAGGACAGGAGGTAGAATAGTGGGGAATGAAGGGGTGAGGTTGAGCCTAGGAAATGGAGATGAGTGGAAGATGGTCTTGAGTTGTCTTTGTTTTTTATCTGTGTTTCTTATCATCCTACTCAATTGTTAACAAATTAATCTTCCTCTAGTCTTTATCCCACTGCCTTTTTCAGGAGATGGAGTGAGAGGATAAGTGAGGGTCTGACAGCCAGGCAAGATTGGCCTGCCACAGTATCTCAAACAATAGCTTCTATATTAATATTTTGTATCAGCAAAACAGTTTTCTTTTTGGTCAAATATTTCTGTTCGAGAGCAAGGAGAAAATAACAGTATTGAATTATTGTGCATGGAGGGCTCATTCATGAATCTAGATAAACAGGATATTGCTATGTTTCAGAATACAAGAACTTCAGTCAGAAGTGACACAGTTACAGGAAAAACTAGAGATATCAGAAAACGGAAAGAAGAATTACAGCAAGCAGGTATGTTTACATTTGTTTCACTATTTTATTTTCTTTTTTTGTTTTAATTATTTGTAATAGCTTTGATTATAATTTTATTTTTACTTTAACTTTGTAGGTGTTATAAAATACTATTATTTTATTTTTATTTTAACCATTGTAGGTGTTATAAAATATAATTATTCTAATTCTTTCTTTCCTCTATGCTGTTTTGAATTTGTAGCTTTGAAGACAGCAGCAATATTAAAATGCTACCCCACCTCCCTTGCTTATAGATTTGTCTACATAAAAGTTACACTAAATAAACTGTAGTCGATGATTGTAAGCTCAATTTTTTGTACATTTAGGGGTTTTTAGTGTAGAAATATCCACCGGTTAAAATTAATTTGATCTACGGCTACATTAGGATAATTTTTTTATTGTTTGGACTGGTTATATTTCATTTTATTTTACAGAGGTTAATTCATGGACAGCAGATCTTACAGCTCTTTAATTAGGTTGGATCAAAAAGGCAATACAATCTGTATAAATGAGGGAATTGCATCAGGTGTTTGTATCTTGATGGATCTTTCAGTATCTGAGGAGTAGTGGACCCAACCCCAACATCATTTTTTCAGTCACATCTTGGTGAATTAAATTCTTTGGTTGCTCTCCAAGAAAATAATCTGCTAGGACTTGTTCATTTTGTTGGTGGTGGTTCTTTTCTCTCCCATAAATTTTATTTGTTTAGTTTCATTTCAGAGAAATCGCTTTGTTCTGAAAAATGCGGAATTCAAGAAAATTGAATACTAAATTTAAAAATTTAATTGTTAGAGACATCTCTTCTTACTGAGCGTTGCATAGGGGCATATCAGAACAAAGGTACTGTTAAATGCTGTAGAAGATGATGAAGGTTTTTTTTCTTCAAAGGTTGAGCTTAGAGACAAAGAAATAGAACGCCTAATGCTAGCATTGGATGGTGGTCGTTCTCATGAAGTTGTATCTCTGGAATCAAGAAGTAAAAGTAATGAGAAACTTATTGCCCAATTAAATTTGCAGGTAATGAATGAATTGCTGTTGATTAGTCAAAATGAGAAATACTAGCAATTAAAAAAAACAATCCACAAACAACTTTTAGATGTTCTTTCAAAAAGAAATTTCAGTATTAGATAAAAATCAACGAATTTAACTTGGCTTTTTAGGTGGTAGAGTTTCTTGTCTAAATAAATTTTTTAACAGCCTGTTTTTTGTGAAGAATGTAATGTATGCACATCTGTGTATACTATTCAGGAAATTTCTGCATACAGTGTTTTGACTGAGTTTGAAATTAATTTTATTTAAAAAATGTATATGCGTACATACTATTTATGTCTTTGGAATGAACTCTGGTATATATACTTACCAAGAGGTCTGCAGGTAATCGCATCAGATAGTAGGAAATTCTCTTAATTCCAATGGTCCTCACCTTTTTTGCAACACAGACTTGCAAGAAAAGAATAAGCTTAGGAATAAGGATGCTGAGTTTATTGTGCATGTTTGCATGCATGCATTATTGGTCTCAGATTTCTGAATCTAATATAAGGCAGACTGGAGTATAGATGAAGTATAGTCTGTCTCTGAATTTATACTACCTATTTACCATTTGGCTACTGATGGTGTGTCGTATACAGGGTCACAGAGAGCCAGGCTGCAGAGCTCATTAGCTTAGGTTCAGTGATGCAAAAATATGGTATGAGCTATGACTTGGAAGCAGTACTGCTGTTTTCAGTGATCTGGAATTAGTAAGTTGTGCTGAAGATAAATTGATTATACAAAGTGAGCCCAGGCTTCTATACTATATTTTCAGAGCTGCATAAGGCAGATTTGGGGCATAAGGCAGATCAAGGCTATTTATTCAGGCTTAGTGCCAATCTACCACTTTTAATCTCTGACTTTAAATGGATCGATTCTATATAGTAGCATATACAACCATGAAAAGACCCAGACTGTGTTCTGTGCCTAGAACTGAACTTTCTGGAGTACTGAGGAAAGTTATGTGGAGATGGAAGTGCAGCACCTCTGATCGGTTGAGATGTTTTTTTTCCTTCCTACTCTTCCTCTTTTAACTACACTTGCATAGAATAGCATAATGGTAAAAACAGTGTGTCTAGAACAGGATTTCTGGAATGTTTTGTTTGAGATGCTGATGTGTTGAAAGCAAGGTAGGTCTTGGGAATGTGACTTGTAAAGCTTCCTTTTCTGTGAATGAGTTAACAATGAATCCAAGCCTAGCAAATACACTGCATAGATAGATGGAAGGAACTGTCTTCAAACCTTGTGAAATCTGGGGAAACACAGAATGCACTGAGTTTACTGGACTGGTGCCCAAGGCAGGTTTCTGTACAGATATCTGCTTTTCAGTACTTTGTTTTCAGGATAAACCTTGGATTTTTGAGCCTATGTAAAGATCAGTGTAGTAATGAATTCTTTCACCATGTACATTTCTAAAAATAATATTTTTGCACGTTGATACTGTTTTCTAAGAACAGGAAGTCTAGACGTTATTAACAGGATATAACTTTTAATATAGAGATATAGAGATAGCAGACACTGCTCCTTGTCTTCTAAAATATACTACCTAATTAAATAATATATATTAAAGTTGTAATGGAAAATATCTTTTAGGTTGAATATCTTCAGCAATCAAACAAAGAACTTGAAAATCGTATTCAAGACCTCTTGGACACAAAAAAAAATGTGACTAGTGAGGTAGTGCACTTAAGCAATAAAAATGAAGAACTCTGTCAAGAACTGAATGAAATAGACCATTTGGCACAGCAGTTGGAGAGACATAAGGAAATTGTGCTTGAAACTGCAGATAAAGAAATTGGAGAAGCAAAGGTAATCACTTGTGTTTTATGGGTAGGATCTTCTAAGCTCTTAGATGAAATTTCTCTAATTTGCCTCAATTTTGGCTTTTTTAGCTGCAACAGGATACCTAAAGGAACATTGAAAATATTTTTTCTGATTTACTTAGTCATATACGGAATTTCTCACTAAAAGATTAATTACAGCAGTTATGTCTTACTGCTGTGTTAGGTGAGATGAATTCAGTTAAGAAGCAGTCTGTCTTCCTTCTTCTGTTAGCTCAGTATAAAACAAAATTCAGAGCTATTTATACTGTTGATACGTAATAGATGTTTGCAACAGTGAGGAGTGTATGGATTGCTTTTTTTATGAGGAGTCATGGAGTGATTCATTTAGTTGTTCTGTTCAAAATGAGTGTTTATGGTTCAAGTGTTATGCACATTCAATTAATAGGAGCTTTAATGAATGTGTGAATCTAAAATTTTGCCTTTACAAGGAGCTGATTATACTTTGTTTCTTAAAAAAATCCAATCTCCTTAATTTTTATAACAAAGGAATTGGTGTTTTGAATACGTAACTTTAAAAATAAAGTTTGTTTTGGTTGACAGAAGGAAATTGAAAGAAAGGACAGTGAAATACAGGATCTTGAAGACACAATAACGAGGCTTAAATCAGTAAGTAAAAATTCTTCCAGTTTAAGTCTTCTTTTGTAATACTTTTATCATACTGTCGTTCACATTTCTTTCATAAAAATCAGCATTGCTTCATTTTTTTTTTAAATGAAACTTCTGCAGTGTCTCAAAATTCTATCAATCTAGCGTAATACATGTAAGAGCTGAGGACGCTACATCATGTGGAAATAAGTGGAGAGAAATTTCTGTAGGCAGCATGCTTTACTATCCTTACTATAAATTTTGTTGTTATTCTTGCTATTGGAAATTTAATTGCCACGACATGACCGTTTTTACTAAAATTTAATAATGATATCCAAGGAGGTTTTAATATAGGATCTGCCTTGTCTCTTAATATATGAATAATTACACATTACTAATCAGAAACAAAGCTTAACTGCGCAGGTGAAAGATGTCAGTATGACCTATTCCTGAAACATCTATTTTCAGTGTGTAATAAATTGTGTACTGGTTGCATGCAGTGTCTTGTTTTTAGTGTTTCTAGTGAACTTGAAAACATGAAAATATTTTCAGAGCACCAAATTATAAATGCCAGCTGCATTAAATAGCTGCAGGATTAAGTTGATTGAGATACAGCATTGTGATCCAGTTTTAACACCAATAATATTACTGAGTTCCATTTAAAAATATTTATTGATTTAGTTACTACTTTTTCTTATTTTTACATCTCACTGTACTTCTGGTTTGGTTTCTTGGAGTAGCAGCTGAATTAAGCAAGCACGAGTCTTGCTTTTTTCACTGCTGATTGCAAACTGTGTCAGGAGCAATGCTTAAATCAAATCAGTAAGAATTGTTGCCTAAAGGGAACAATATTCAGTTAAAACAAATGTTACATAAAACATCAGGATTACTTTTCTTTCCATGTGTCCATTGGCACTTCTAAATTTTTGTAATATTTGTTACTTCAGGAGCTGTGCTCATGTCGTCGTCAGAATGAGAGATTGAGTGAAGAACTCTTTGGAAAAGCAGATGATAAAGCGAATCTCGAGCTACTGCTAAACCAGCTTGAACAAGAGAAACAGAGGCTGACAGAAAAAACAGAGAACTTTGAAATAAAAGGTAAATGATAAAATGTAGATTCCTTTAATTTTTGAAGTAGAATGTTTTATATATTTAAGACATAATTAATAATACTGCGGGACTAAAAGCACTAATAGATAAATGAAAAAAGTAGTCTGTTTATCTTCTATCATTAAGTGAAATATTTAATCTCAAAAGCATGTTTGAAAATTCAGCTTTTACAGTTGAAGTGTAGTCCCATGGGACATCCTAATAGTGATAAGGCAGTTTCTTACAAAGTAATTTCTTTTATCCCATACTGTTTTTATTCAGTCTTTCTGAGCAAGTGACTTCAGACTGTTTCTTAAGACCTTTGTCCAGACCTTAAAAACCTCCAAGGGCAGAGATTCCTCAGTCTTGTTAGGCAACTACTTCCAAAATTTATTTATGCTCAGTGTAGAAATGTTTTCTTTCTATTGCTTGTAAAAACAGCTTGATGCTTTCCCTTGTTTACCCACATCTGTGAAGAAACTGGTTCCATCTTGTCTGTAAACTCTTCCTCTTGGTATTGTCTGCAGCTCTTAAGGCCCTCTTGAGCTGTTTTATAGGCTGAACAAACCCTGTTCCCTCAGCTATTCCTCACAGGGCAAGTGTTTTGCTACAAGACTAGTTTGGAGGCCCTTCCTGCACTCACCCAAGTTTATAAAGATCCTTTCTGTACCACAAGAAACAAAACTGGGTACAATATTGTAAATGTGACCTAGTGAGCCCTAAGTAAAAGGAAATAATCACATCCCTCGGTCTCCATCTCCACTGATGCAGCCCACACTACTGCTAGGCCTCAACTGGATCCAAAGCACGCTGCTGATTCATGTGTAGGCAATGGGTGAACCCGGATCCCTGCATTGTTTTCAGCAGATCCTGTGCCCAGGCAGTTGCTGGATGTTAGTCCATTCCTAATGCAAATGTCTCTGATGAAATTAAGCTTTCTTTGCAGTTCTTTTTTATTTCTCTTTCTGCAGAACGGGAGCTTGTCCTAGAAATAGAAAGAATGAGATTAGAATACGGTATAGCTCTAGGAGACAAATCTCCATCTCGTCTAGATGCATTTGTCAAAACTTTAGAAGATGACAGAGATTATTATAAAAGAGAATTAGAGTATCTTCAAAAAATGATAAAACGAAGACCTAGCCCAAGTCGTAGAACTCCAGAGAAGGTAATGTTCTTATTGTCAATACAGGCTGGAGAAATTATGGAGTTACTGTAGATGATTTAATGAGCAATCAAATATACTTTCAATAGCAATAAATGTTTTTTACTTTTTTACATTGTATTCTTAGCATAAAAATTAACTGAGAATAAGTTCAGTGAGCTTGCTTTTTGTTTCTTATTCACATTTTACAGTAGTATTGATTTATATATTGATCAATTTGTGTAAAATAAATAGAACTAGATGTTAAAGAAACAATGTTTGAAATATTATTGTTAGCTGGTTTACTTTTTCTGGTTAACAGTTTGTTCTCGTGGTTAAATTATACTAGGAATGCCACGTTTCTTGGAATTAAAATGTATTATGTGTGTTTTTCATATATTCCTAATCATGTGAGTTCGTTCGTTCTTGTAACACTCACGTGTCCGTGAGTAATTATCTAATTAGTATATTTTAACCTCAATTTTATTAATCACTTTGCAGAGTGAAGATCTGAGATTGATCACCAGAGAAAGAGATGAGCTACAGTCAATGTTAGACAGATTTGAAAAGCATATGATAGAAATTCAATCCAGCGTCAAGCTACTGACTGCAGAAAGAGACAGATTGAATATTCTTTATGAGCAGGTAAGAAGATCTTTATAATTGGCATTGAAATATCCAACTCAAACTTTCTTTACTATTGCTTGTTCAAAAAGAAGGAGCTTCACATTATAATAGAAATTGAGTATAGACCTACTAGAAAATATGAAGAACAATAAAATATTTACTTACATATACTTTTTTTTTTTATTCGCTAAAAAAATTGCGTGTTCTGACATTTGTGTATTAACTTCAGAGTCATTTTACATTCTACTGGCATTTGGAAATGAGAATGATCAGGAGAAAATAAAAAGAAAGCATAAGAAAGTTGGGTAGAGATACAGGCTAGGTAGAAGTTGTAACTAAATTATGAGAAAATGAAGTGAAGTTAATCTATGTTTGGAACAGCAGAAGGATTCCAAGTATGTTGGCATTATAAATTGTTGTGCTCCTGTGTGATTTTAAATGTTTTAGTTATGTAGGGAAATAGACTATAATAGCACTTCTATTGTGGTAACGGCACTGGAACTTTCTGTTTGTCAGTGTATACATTGTATTAATTGCAGTCCACAAATGCTTACAAGTAAAAACTTTTTAAAGTCTCAGAGTGAATTAAACAGGCTGAGAAGAGAAGCAAAGCATCATTTAGTTTCTCAAAGTCACGTGGGAGAAGATGGAGATGTTGCACTGGCAGACTTTAGAAGACTGATGACAGAAAAGGAAAGTCTAAGAGAAAAGTTAAAGGTGAGACTTTTTTAGCTGCATTGCTTTACAGTGAGAAAAGGTTTTTAAATGCTACCGTATTTGTGTATGACTGTCAGTCAGTTCCACTTTTGAATAACTTCTATTCCTATCTGATTTCAAATTCACTTAGCAGAACTGGATGAATTGTCTGAGTTATCCTGGTAATCTCAGTTCCTAGGTAGGGTGGCAGTAGAGGACTGGGCTTGAAGTGTCAGAAGGCAAGTACACACTTTGTGTGTAGAGTGCAGATATCACAGAGTATTTCTGTATGCGCTTCTTTGTGATAGAAAAACCATCTTCAAAACTCTACGTGCTACATTCTTGTGACCTTTCTATTGCCCTGTATCTCTATGTTTCTGCAACAGCTCACAAATATTAATTAAATTAGAGCCAAATGTGAATTTGCATTGTAATTAACCAAACTTTAAATTTATTATTGTAAAAATCTTTTGTGTGTATATATAACTGCAGTGGTGTATTTTCAGCTATTAAATTATGCATAGTGAAAATCTGTATCTTATTTATTACATGTAAACCAATGCTTTTACCTTAGATTCAGCAAGAAGCGGCTAACCTTGAAAAATCAAAGATGCAGCATGATATTTCAGAACTGGAAAATAATATTCAACAAGTAAGTCCATTTTTAACAAACATGTTTTTATTCTACAATAGGATAGCTTTTTTTTTTTCCTAGCAATTTGGTTTTTTTCATCTCCTTTCAACTTTGATTTACTTAAGAGCCAAGTAGTGGTAGCTTTCTTCAACGATGTCTTTTTATTTTTTTAATTGCAGTTTGAGTTGGAAAGGTGCGAACTAAAGAGTACGATCTCTATCCTGAAAGAAAGAATAAAGTCTTTGGAAAATGAATTAAAATTGAAGTCCAATAAACTTATGCAGACATCTGATGATTCTTCTCAATTTAAGGCTGAACTTTGCTCACTTCAGTAAGTCTAATACAAAAAACTTATCATCTTTCCATGACAGTAACATGATTTTACTCTACAAACATAGCGGAGATAAGATCTTAGGAAGGACCTTGAGATAGCTGAAAAAAACCCACTATACATTATTTATCTTAAGGAAATGTAAATATGAATAAGGAAAAAATATTGGTATAGCTTTTTATACCAAACTTCTGGATGTATTTAATGACCAGAAATATTGATGCTTTTTATCGCAAACTATGAATGAAAAAATTCTCCTTTTAGAACAGTTTCCTCCAACAACCGTGTTTTCTGTTTATGAATGTAGCAGAACAGAAAGTTCTCAAAGGACTTAGGAACGCAGTTTACTGAAATGAAGACAGGTGTGTTTACAAACTGTAGGAGTAGGACCAAATTGTGCTGTTTTTACACAGGTGTAAATAATACTGACGATTTTATGTTAAGCATCACTGATACTTGACAGTTGAGTAGCTCATGGAGAGCCTTTCTGTAATGGCATTTTGTTTGAGCTGTTTTTCTTGTCTCTCTTTTATATGCTAGTACTATCCAAAGCATACTTCATTTTTGCATGTTGGCATCTTATGACCCTTAAGTCCAGTCAGAAGGGATTTTATTTGCTCAAAATTGCAGGATTAAGTATACGTATATGTTTTGTGGAGGCCTGCTTAAACTTGAAGGATCACTGCTGGTCTTTCAAATTGTTTCATAGCTTCCATCAGGTATATTTCATTCAGAGACAAGAAAAGGCCTTACAAAATGTGGAAACAGAAATTGGAATAAATCTGGGCAGACATTTGAAAATCTTGCATTTAACTTAGGTAAAAATGAGAGCCTTGGATGTAAGGTTATGCTGTTAGATTAGATGTTTTGGATGTTTTACAAGTGAAACCAGTGTCTGTTTCCACACTACAACATACCCTCCCAACCCCCTTGGAAAAAAAACCCCAAAAACTTATATAAGGCAAAGCAGTACTATTCTGTACTTACAACTGTAAAGAGCTGAAGTTCAGAAGCAATCCTCAGAGTTTATATAATACTACAAATTACTCAAAAGCTATTTGTAGGTAAAACCATTAGTGTATTTGTTTGTAAAATTGTGACATAATTCGTAGAGCTGGACTATCTTGTGAGACTCCTTACAATTTTAGCAGAAAGCATCATTACCTTTAAAAAGCAGGAGATAAGGAAAAGGGCTGTAGTCATTTTAGTGCTTGGATCCACTTTGTTATTGCCCTGTGTAGAGCTTCTTTTTGTCCTCTGAAGTTTAATCCAAAATAGAGTAAAAGTAACTTTTACCTGCAGCTACATTGTATTCTGGAAAAATGAAAAGCTTTTCTAGTAAGAAAAGTCAGAGGATGTGAATGTTTCAGTTTACTGTGGTAGTTTCACAGGGGTTCCATGGCTCCATTTTGGAATGGTGTTAAGGTGGATTTGCTGCAGGGGTCCAAAGCAAGGAGATGGTATTGGTCTCAGCAATCTTAGGTGTCATACAGTCCCATCATGAGGTTAAGCTGGAACTGTTACAGAATTTCAAGCAGTTCAGGAGACGCAAGTTGAAGAACCCAAACTAAGAGTTCCCAAATGTCTTTCAATGGTGTACTGATTTTCCAGCCTCTTAAATGAACAACTCCAGAGAACTGTGGAAGACTTACAGCACCGGTTGTCTCTCAAAAAGGATGAACTTCAGTCAGCTCAAGAAGAAATTGTAAAGCTAGAGGAGAAAATAGGTGATCACTAGTTATTTTCACCTTTGTTTCCTATTCTAAAGACAAGAATACTTACTGTGACATTTATAGATAGGTTAAACCAGAAGAGCACTTCACAGGATGAGGCAGTCAATGTGCTTAGAAGTACTATTACTGTTTTGGACAAAGAAAAGGATAATCTTCAAGAAACTGTAGATGAAAAAACAGAAAGAATTGCGTGCTTAGACGACAACTTAGCTAATAAGGTATGTGCAGTGAAAGTACTACTCTATGCTCTTATCTTGGGATTTTCAAAGCTGTTAAATTTCAGGGAGGCATTTTGCTTTGAAAACAAAGCCTGTGTAGATCTGTAGGCACCACATGAGCTCCTTGTTTAGACCTAGGCAATATGAAGTCATTTGCCAACTTAATAAAGTTTTAATTATTACTGTTAACATGTTCCCTGAACACTTCAAGAAAGTAAAAATATTTTTCCCTCTTTGTAGTTTGAGGTATATATTGAGATCCCATCTGTTTTTGGTGACATGACAAGCCTTTCTCAATACAGAAAAAAAACCTGAAAATCTGAATGTGCAAAGATGCAATTACTTATTGATGAGTGTTAAAATAAAGGTTTAAATATAAAGATTTTTAACTTGAGCTATCCTAGAATGTTGCAGTAATACCTAGGACAATTTTTGCTTTTATTTTCATAGGAAAAGACAATTACTCACTTACGGCTAACGCTCTCTGAGCTGGAGTCGTCAACAGAGTAAGTAAAAGCTTTCTTCAGAGAGTTTCTTCTGTGGTTTGGCTTTCTCCAGTAAGTGTCTTCAGTGGCCTTAAAGTGAAAGTAGATGATAATTTTAATTACTTCAGTGAAAATAATTTAATTCTGTTTAGGACAAGTAAATGAGCATATGCAATAGAGTAAAACGTATAGAACTTTTAAAGAGACTCCTCCTGCAATTAAATGGCAGGGTGCTGGGTTACTGTTAAGACAGCAATTACAAATTAGCAATTGTTTGTCTATTCTTACTTTACCAAATCAGTAAGATTTCTTTGTTCTCAATTGGCTTTTTAGTATTACAAGTACTCCATTAGGTACTATTAGATTATTAGATTTACCCTGCTAAAACTCAGGAGCTGATCTCTAATTTTGATAAGTTAATTCTTCAAGCTTAAGCTACAAGTATAGTCTTTAATAAAATATATTTATTTAGTTTTTAGCTGTTTCATCTGATCTTTCCACCTTGTCTGTTTTTAAGCATCATTTTAATTATTTGTGTATCTTAATGTCACACCCTTAAGTTACTTTCATGCTTAGCTTATGCTTGTTTGTCAGTCTTGGAGAGTGAGAATTGTACCATTTAAAAAGAAAAGAAGGAAACAACAACAAAAAACTTTCTGTGTATATAAAATCCATGTTTGCTAATTTTCAGCAGTATGCAGTATAGTGTGAGAAGGGGCATCTTAAATAAGATTTTCAAAAATCTCTCCCTCAATAGCCAGCTGAAGGACCTCTTGAGCAGCAGAGACCGTGAGATATCTAGCTTGCGTCGCCAACTTGATGCATCCCACACAGAGATTGCAGAAACAGGAAGAGTAAAGGAAATAGCTCTGAAAGAAAATAGACGACTACAAGATGATCTGGCTACAATGACCAGAGAAAACCAGGTATGAAGATAGAACATACTGCTGAAGTATTGAATTATTTATTGTTTGCTTATTGTACACGACTACTGCTGCATCTTGAGTTTGATTTATTATAATTAATTGTTGACATTTCTTGAATGCTGGTGTAGTAACAGTTACTGGGCAAAAGCAATTAAGCCGGGAATTTGTAAATGCATAGTCAGTACAGTAAGAAATACGTAAACAAACGTTCCTTTTAGTCAATCTTCCCCAGGTTAAAAAAGAAACTTAAATAAAATAAATTGAGGACATAATTGCTTTTCTTATAATGAAATTTTCTTACTTGGTTATATCACATCATAGTTGCCAGTTATTGCTTAAAAAAAAAAAAAGAAAAAAAGTAGTTATTAAAAGATTACACAGAGAGAGGAGAAAAGAATATTGTTAGTTCATCAGAATACATTCTAGTGCATAGTGATTATTTAGTTTTATCCATCACCTTCATGAAGCATTGGATGTATTTGGTGAATTATGCCGCATTTTGAAATCAGGGTGTTTTGAATATAGATATTAATGTTTATTTTCTAAGGAACTTGATAATGGTGGCTGTAAAGAAGCATTGGCTGATGCTTAATGTTCAATTCTGGCAAGGTCAGTTTCCTTTTTTTTTTGCATTGCTCTACAAGAAGTCTACAGATTAATTGGGAAAGAGTAACTCTGGTGAGAAAATGGAATAGTTTAAAGGTTACAAGTTAGATTAAAGAAAATTTATTTTATATGACAGTCTGAATAGTCTGAATTTGTTTCCTGATTTCAGGAATGGATAAGGATGCACAGTTGATAAGAAATAGTAAAGGTTCCCTTTCCATTGTGTCAAAATAGTGTGGGGTTTTTAGATGGTGAATTCAAAGGTGCCTGGAGAAAACATTCTTATTGGATTGTCTTTGCTTTGGTAAGGTAGGTGTCTTGGTGAGGTAGTATCTTAGAATTTGGCTGTATATTGCAGCTTTTTTGGGAATGTATTTCTTATGTGAGTGTGTGTGTTAGATTTGTTTTTATAATTTATTTTGGTGGAGATCCCATTCAGGTACTTTATTTGACAGTTTGCAGAACCTTATCTTTTATTTTTGTTATGTACTTTTATATTATTTAATTTTTCCATAATAATTTAATCTTTCTTCTAGTAGTTCAGAGTTGTAACTGCTTGCTAGCAGCTAGCCAGTCAGTAGCTTTAGGCTAAAAAGTAGATGGGAAGTGGTTTACGATTGCCCAGAGGGCTCAGAGTGTTACTTTGTGTGTATTTGTGGTCGGTCTTCCAGCAGAGAGGCATACAATCCCTTTCAGTTGCTGATGACTGAACACTTTCTTTGTAAGGTGCATTCTACTAGTGCATAAATTAAATTTCTATCAGTTATAAAAATCAAAGTTGAGATAAAATCTTTAATGCCTTGGGGGATTACCTGTTTTCTTAGAGTATCATAATTTGTTTTGTTGAAAGATGAACTGCTTCAAGTTGATGGCTTAGGTTAAATAAAAACTCTGAAATAGAAGTGGTTGAGAGGTTCAGTGTTTGATTGCCATCACTGTGGGATCTGCATCTTGAGATGTCCCCTAGGGTTCAGGAGTTAAAGCAACCACTGTTGTGTTAGGCTCATTCTTCCAAAGAACACAAACAGCATATGTAGTGTATGTCCACGTGCACGCTTCCTAGTCATCATTGCTCCATTTGTTCTTCTTTGGAATTCTCTGAGTCTGGGATTTGCAGCTGGGAAAGGCTGAAATGTGCGCTCTTTTGTTAATCCCTTATTTGAAGTGCTGAGGAATAATGAGTTTTGTGCACTAATTGATTACTGCTCACTGAAAGTCTCCCAGTTCCAAATGCATGAGGTGGATGTCACCATGCAAGAGAATGTGCATATGAGCAATTTCTAAAAAAAACTACCCAGTGTTTTAGGGTAAGTAAACTTGTTTCATCAGGTTAAACATTAGAAAAGGTAGTTAGTATGTGAATTTGCTTTACAGAGCTTGCCTGAAGTTTTGTTGCAACTCCTCACTGCCCATTCAGTTTGTACAACAATACAGCCATTGCTGCTCATCATAAGATTCAAATACTTTGTACAATTTTGGTGCCGAGATACAAATGCTTATTTGAAATCACTGTAAATGCCTTGTCTGTTAAATCATGTTTTTCCATTCAATCAACTCTACTGAGTCTGGAGCTAAAATGTGTATTACAGAAAGGTATTCTAAGTGATGTAGTACTCTGATTGTTTCTGTAAATCCTGTGTTACAGTATACAGATATGTAGGTGTATTATTGAAATTAGAAATGCCTCCACAGGCATCTAATAAGATGAAGTGTTAGATATCAAACTTCAGTGACTGAATCTTTCCCAGGTAGCTTGGAAGGCTACTACAAGCAGCCTGAATTAAGCGTATTGTAAGTTAGAGACACAGAAAGGCTGTTAACATACTGTGAAAATAAACATATTTGATAGTCAAGATAAAATGTAGGTGTCTTTTTAGCTCTCATACATGAGGACACAGAGCTGAACCTCAGAGAGGGCCAGAGTTAGCAGTTCCAAGATCTCAAGTAAACTCCCTGAAGCATTTTTTATGTTTAAATACAGTCTTAATAAAACTTTTAGTTAATTTACTTTGCAATTTGACTTTAAAGTAATGTTACAAAATTGGTTTTTGTAGTGATTCAGCACACAAAACCTTCCTGCATCAGGAATGATTTATTTTGTGGCTAAAAAAATTTCCAGCTTCCAAACGTGTATACTAGGTTTTCCAAACAGCTATAGCTATGCTGCCAGAAAAGCTGTAGATTTTATGAATTGATATGATATTTGTTGTTCCACATTGTTCTGTGTTTATTCTTTCCTGGAAAGTGTTCTTTTATAGCTAAGGCAATAGGGGATATTTTTGAACCCTACTGATGCCAAAGGATTTTGACTAAACTACTTAAAAGTTTAAGAATAACATCTAGGGCACGTGTAATTACTTTGCTTGTCTGATACAGTAATATAAAGAGATAAATTTCCTGTAATGCACTATTTTGCCTTTATGTAATCATTTTAGGCTGTTAGTTCTGAGCTTCAAGATGCAATACGTGAAAAGGAAGAAATGAAAACAAGAGTGCATAATTATATAACTGAAGTTTCCAGATTTGAGAGTCTGATAGCTTCAAAGGTAAATCTTTTTCTGTAGGCACCCATTACTGTTTTTGGTAACGTCAATAGGTTTTGTTAGGATATTGTAAACAAATCAAGAAATGTGGAATTTTGTGTCCTGTTCTCTCCTTACCTACTACCCCTCCTTTTTCTTCTTTCTCTTTTTTTTTTCCCCCTGTTTTATCTGCAATACTTTTTTAGTAGTGAATTCGTATAGAACTTTGAATTCTGGTGCACAGAATTTCACTGATGTTTCAGTTCTCCATGACACTGGTGAATGACAAACAAATATTTGAATGTTGTTTTACTTCTTGAGTTTTGTGAGTTTTAGCAAGTCAAAAAGTAAAATATCTATTACTCTATTATGATTATAGACAACAAGCAAGCATGAATTATAGTTTTTAATATTTGGAAAAAAAAATTGAAAGAGAAATTGTAGGTGTAGTTCTTCTGTAAGACATTGTAAAAATAGCATATTGGAATGTTTTCTCCATGGTCAATAAGATTTCAATCTTTTTGCTGTCCTGACAAAACAGTGCTCTTGCTAAATGTATTTTATTCTCATACTTCGATTCAAAAGTGTGAAGTGTGTGTACTAAATCTTATAAGTACTTAAAATAAGTGGACTACTTTTCTTGATTCTATATGAATCAATACTGAATAAGTAGTCAAGACAACATGAACTGGCAAATTTATGTGAAATTGGCTGTAAAAGAATGAGTTTTGATCTGACTTCAGTTTGCATAGGTTAGATGAATGTCTGTAAATTTGAATACAATTTATAAGTATAAACTGAAGCACAGAGAAGAACTAATGGTCAGTAGCTTTGAACCTTCAATTTAAAACTCTTGTAGCTTAGTTGATAAGAGTGTTTATAACTATATGTCATTATGTCCAAAGCTACAAATGTGGTGAATGGGAGTCCAATCATTCAAGTCAGGTACCAAGAAACTGTAGAATTTAATTTGCCAGTTATGAAAGGTTAATTTCAGGGATTTGTCACAACACGTGAATGTTGTCTGCAGAGACAAGGATTTACTTTTCTGCATAGTGTTCAGTTGCTTGATTGTGAGTTTCTGCATCCGAATGCCCCTATTTTTGTCTGTACCTTCCAAGTTGTGCCAGAAATACAGAAGAATTTCACAAACAATAGTTTTCCTCACTGGATAAATCTGATTCCTACTAGCAGTATGCTCATCCCGCTGTGCACTGAATGAACAGGAGAAAAAAGGAATGGGGCTAAATAAAGAAGAAAGGTTAAGCATTGTCTTATAATGTACATTTGCAGGTGGGCAAAATTAAAATTTTTGAGCAGCAGTTATTCTGTCATTGCATATCTTATAAGCACTAAAGTTTGCAATTTTGTAATTTCATTATAGGCTGCTTATGCCAGGTGGGTCTTTCAAGTGTTGCTGTAATATACACATTAACAAGAGTATGATAGGAAAAATGGCCAAAAATGGTCTTCTGATGGAATTTCATGAAAAAAATACTGTGATGAGTACATCTCTGTAATGTGACCCTTGACAACACAACTTGAACAAGAAGTTCAAAAGAACCTCTAATGTGGGAGCCTTAAAACTTACTAGTAGCAGCTAGATGTCAATACTTCTGTTTAATGAAACTCAGTGCCATCAGCATTTGTTTGTGATTTGGTCTTGTAAAAGGAATGATGCCCTTTACTAATTGCCAAGATAAGAGGAGTAAGATGATGGAGAATGTTTCTACTTTGTGATGAAAAATATATGGGGAGTATTTCATAGGCGTGAAAAAAGGCCAAGCTCTCTGAAGGTATGTTGATGATTGCAGTGTTTTACTGCTTTGCCTAGGAAAAAGAAAACCAAGAATTGTTAGAGAAGTTCCGAATGCTTCATACACAAGCTGAGGACTGGGAAATCAAGGCTCATCAAGCTGAAGGGGAAAGCAGCTCAATACGGCTTGAACTCCTTTCTGTAGATACGGATCGGAGACATCTTCGAGAGAGAGTAGAACTTCTGGAAAAAGAGATTCAAGAGGTAATAACCTACACAGTGTAATTCTGTCAAGAAAGTGAGGTGTCAACACACTTCTTCTATTCTTGAACATAAATTAATTGCTATGTATGACTGCTTCAGTTATGGATGGTGAGTTTTTGAAACAGCAACTGATTCTGGTTAGATAGACTTTTTCCTTCTCTAATCTCCCTTCCCTAGCTTCCCAAAATTAGAATCTCAGCATGTATTTTAAGATCTCTTCTGTAGGGAGATCGTTGTTATAGTCTCTGTAATAAACTTTTACTTAGTTGCTTGAAAATATTTCCATCTATCTTTGTAAGCATTGTGTGAGCTTAGATCTTGATTTTATCTGAAGCTTTGAATGAAGTATTTGAAGCATTAGTGGCTAGGTTAAATGCACAAATCTGATAATATTTAATAAGTAGTAGTCCAAATTCCAGAATCAGGCTTACAAAGTGCAGTAACCTAATGCAATGGTTCTAAAATAATGAGGTTTATATTCCAGAAACAGTAATTTCGTGGAGGTCAAGGAAGTTTTGGAACATATAAATAGTTCTGGACTGACCATATTTTGTTTCGTGCTTTTAATTACCAAAGCAGATAAGAGACAAAATAATGTGAGATGGCTAAATAAATTAATTGTATTTTGAAGTTTGAAACTTTTAATTCTGTTCTGAATTCCAGCTTCCTTCTACTCCTGTCTGTACATGTATATGTACATGTATAATTCTTTGAGATGGTGATGTAAAAATGCAGAGACTATTTATCAGTTGTTCTTAGCTGTGATTTAGAAAGAGAAAAGAAAAATAATGTAATCTAAAATTAATTTTTTAGGAAAAGTTAATTTTTGAAGGCTAAAGGAAATATTAAAATAAAAATCTGTTAACTGGGAGATGACTACTAATGTTCCTGAAAAGGTATCCATATTTGTTTTTGTTTAGCATATGATTGCACATCAAGCTTATGAATCTCAGATCTCCTCCATTACAAAAAATATGTCTAAATTGGAAGAGGACATTAAACGTGAACATCAGGATAAGTCCTCTGTGTTGGCTGACCTGACTTCTGTGAGAGAACTTTGTGTTAAACTTGAAGCTAGCAAAGACCTTTTATCTCGACAGCTTGCATCTAAAAGCATGGATTATGAAAGGGTAAGCAGCAAAAGCAAATTTAATTTTTATAATAAATCATATTTTGCTTTTCATGTTTTTTGTTTTTAATGGTTTTTGAAGAAAAAGAATACATTGCTTCAGAGAGTAAAATTTGTCAATTTACATCATTTGTTTTTCTGGTTATTGCACCAATCAGTGTTTTTACTTAGTGATTTATTAAGCTTTCTCCTAGTGGATTATTCAAGACCTTGAGAACTGTGGTTTTCATCCCCACAGAATTTCTTTATATTGGTAAAATTAATGACAAAACCAAACAATTCTACAATTTCAGCAAAAATTGGGAAACTACTTGAGCCATCCTAGTCAAATAAAATCAAGTATAGTATGTACTGTTTTTATACCTGTGCAAATGCGTGCACTATCCAAGTGCCTACACACTCAATAATCCAGTTCCCAGTAAAACTTTTTGACAGATATTTGAATATTTCTTAATTAAGTATAGTTTTAAATATTTCTCTGCCTCAGTGTGTTTTTTGAGCTCAGTTTCCTTTTCACTTTTATGAAACTTCCAATCATGTTGTTTTTTACAGCTCTTCAGGAAAGAGAGCTATTTGTGTTTGTAAAACAGTGTATTAATTATGAATAAAATTTGTGCCCTAGGTTCTAAGTGAATTAGAAGATGTTAAATCAGAAGCAGAGTTGCTGAAAAAGCAGTTATCCAGTGAGAGACTTACAATTCAGAATCTTGAAACATTGCTGGCTACCAGTAGAGATAAAGAATTTCAGAACCATTTAACGTCTCATGAAAAAGACTCAGAAATTCAGTTACTGAAAGACAAGCTAACACTTGCTGAGGGGAAACTGTAAGTCTTAAGTTATATGTGTTATGTGGGTTACAAAGAGGCTTTTTTTCCTTTATTCTGGCACTTACAGTCAAATTCTTGATGTTCAGTGTGGCTGAGTAGAATTTTGCAGATAGACCTTTTGGCCAATTGTGGCATTGTTTAGTGAAAAATTTATCTTTCATATCACTTAAATTAATAAATCTGGTGGAATTCAGTTTAACACTAGCAGTGAATTCAAATGAGAATTCTAAAACAAACCTTCTCTAACAGGAAGGTACACCTTGCTAAGTTCACAGTCTTGAGAATAAGCAGAAATTTCTCTCGCCATTCACAGTGTTTATTCCAAAATGTTTGCTGTACTTTCTCTGCTAGTCATCATTCTTTCTCACATCAGACTCTTTTTTTCATGTCAAAATGAGGTAAGTTACACATTTCTTAAATTCATTTGTCTGATATAACTCTCCCATCTTTTCAGTGCAATCACTAAAATCCTTTCCTCCGAGATCAAGGGAAGTGGTCCTTCCCCTCTTCACAGCACTGGTGAGGCCCCACCTGGGGCTTTGTGTCCAGTTCTGGGCTCCTCAGTACAAGAGTGATATGGACTTAATGAATTGAGTCCAATGAAGGGCCACGAAGATGTTTAAGGGACTGGAGCATCTCTCCTATGAGGAAAAGGCTGGGAGAGCTCAGGCTGCTTATCTTGGAGACCAGAAGGCTCTGGAGAGGATCTATCAATGTATGTAAATAACTGAACAGGAGGGAAGACAGAGCCAGTGTCTGTTCTGTGGTGCCCAGTGACAGGGATGATGGGCAATGAGCACCAGTGGGAACACAAGATTCCTTCTAAGTGAACACTTCTTGCCAGTATGGTGATTTTGTGATTTTTGTTGTCAGTATTCCATATCATAACATCATGTAGAGTACTGGGAGTTAAAGAGTTAATGCTCCAGTTCCACGGATTGAGTACTGATGCTGATTGCATGGAGAGTTTGGGGAGTCTCCCTCTTTGGAGACAGTCAAAAGCCAAAAGAACTGAAACCAATACCTACAGTGAATGTCTACAGCACTTTCATTATAACTCTTTATGTAAAATTTCAGTAAACTAAGTTTTGAAGTTTTCATTTTAGGTCTCATCATAACATGGTAACACCATTTATTCTTGTGGGGATCATTAGCCAGTGATTGTAGTGGTAACTTTGCACTGAATAGCAAGATGCTGAAATAGCAGCTGAATGTAGATGAAGATGAAGCCTGAAGTCAAACTGAAGTTCAGAAAAGAATAAAAGAACATTGCAGTAGGTTGAGAAGGGAAACAAGCAGAAAGTAAAAGGACAGATAACGCTTCCCTATTACAAGAAGTAGAATATAACATACCTGAACTGTTAAAAGCTATTGTGTGATGACACAAATGTCAAGAAAATCACTTTGGATTGATGTGTGTAAAGGCTTACTACTGACAATTGATGCCATACATCAAATAATGATGATCTCAGTAAAGGTATAGAGAGTGATGGTATCAATCACTTCTGTGCATCTCATTGCTTCATGTTTTAGATTTGCTGAATTTTGTTTACTTGAGAAAAAAAGAATTTTAATCACGTACAAAGATATAAACTAATGGAATGTCCTGACTGTGAAATAAAACATGGAAATTACAAAACAAGAAAAGAATGAGGTTTTCATTTAACATAAATTCAGCTTCTTGCATGCCAAAAATACAAAACTTTGTTTCAATCACTTCATAATATTTCTTTCAAAAGATTTCTTCTGAATGCATTTTAAGGTTCCTTTCTTCTTTATTGCAAATGTCAATACTGTGTTTATATTGGAGGTTCCTTGTCTTGCCAGGCTTGTGTTCAGGTATAAGAACTAGTTGCATATGCTTCCATTTTCTAGTATTCAGTTTTTGTAGTACTTGGAGTCTGAAGGACAGAAGCTTTAAATGCTCACAACTGTGATTGAAGTATGTGAGGGTTACAGTTGTGTCTTGTGAAAAATGCAGTGAACTTGTCAGCTAGAACTGAAACTTTGCAGAAGTTGTGCATCGATGTTTTTGAACATTATTTACATTTTTGACACTATTGTGCCTGTGCTTCCATTCTGTTTATAAAATAGTACTGATAGAGCCTCTAACTTCAGAAGGATTGTCAAAAGTATAGCTTTGAAGCTCTTCACTGCCATAAATTTTGAACTCTGTGAAGAGTGAATAGTTGCATTACTCAAAATGCTTCTTTCATAATGGGGTAAATGAGTCACTGAGACTGCAGTCATCAGGTACTAAATAAACAGCATATTCAGTATCTAAACTACTTGATGCTAGCTGGAGATACTGACTGTGGAAAGTCCAGATGCCACGTGAAAAATATTGGATCACCATGTAATTTTACTATAGGATGATTGCTGTGCATAGGGGTTCCAAAATTCTGTTATTTTAAATCTTCCTTAATTTTTGAGTGACTTAACTCATCATCTCTACTTTTGTTTCAAAGTTATTTACATGTACTAACCTCAGAATTCGCAAAACTGCTTTTTCTTTATCTTACAATAATGATTTTGGGCTCTGAGTTCTTACCTTCACCCTGGAAATACATGCCAATTTCGGAAGGACTTTGAATAATATATCATCAGAAGCCTTCTGCAACTATTTGCAATAGGCTAGATCAGAATTATTATAGAATTTTTATTGATGAATATGGAAGACAAGGAAAAATGTTCTGCGTTTCTGGGGGCTCCCATCTCTTGAGTATTTTGCATCTGCCTGGAGTCAGAGACCAATGGGTGCCCAGACATGAAGTCTGATACTGAGCTAGGAAAGGAACTTGTTTTCTCAGGATTGCAGTTCAGTGCTTACACAGTGAGCTACGACATCTTTCCCTTTCCACAACTGATTTCTCAGCACTCAGCTTCGTACTGGCTTTGAAGACATGGAATAATATACCTGTTTAGACAACTCCTTTTACACTCAAGGAGTGACTTTTTTTTTTTTCTGTTCTGTAATGCAATTTGGAGTGTATTGCAGTCAACTGTTGAATTGTCCAGATCAGTGATTTGCTGAGAAACATTTTTAATTATGTCACTTAAGATTTTCAGGGCTCTTTTTCTTTTTGATCCTTGAGGTTGAAACAATTGACCCCAAAATCAGGAGTGTACTTGGCAAACCTGCAGATTTTGCTGGTTTGAGCTTGTATTAATACCAGTTTTATTTAGATGTTATTCAGTTATGTTCCCTTCTAGACTGATACTTTTTACTGCAGTTATATCAGTTATGTTTGTACTTTTTATGAATGGCTACTATTTTTTTCTTCTTTTTCACTGTATGCATAAAAATGATTTAATATTGCAGCAGAAGACAATCAGTAGAATAGTAATGTAATTATTTTGTCTGCTTTTATAGAACATTGCTGCTTATCTTTGCCTGAAAAAGAATATAATGTGTTGCAGTAAAGATGGAATGAGAGACTTAGTAGCTTCTCACATCTTTCTCACCTTAGATTCTTCTACAAACATGCCATGGAATTGGCTTGGCTCTCCTTCTAATCTGTCTCTGTGATTTGGTCTGTATGAAACAGCATGTTGAGTTTCTGGTTTTCTTTTGTTGACTTGCTCTAATTCCTCTGAGCTCCTATCTATTGGCGTTCAAAGAAAACGTTGTTGCTTCTGATGGTTTTTTTTAGAAGCAGTCATAATAGAGAGGTTTCCACACTTCGAAGTAAAGTTGCGCAGCTGCAGACTGACTGTGATGTTTTAAAAAGACAGCTAACGACTGAAAGATTTGAACGGTAAGAGGTTGTTTTCTTCATATTGAGGTGGGTCTCTTATTTTTAAAACTGTTGCTTTTTTTTTTTTTAACATGGAAACATAATTGATATGGAAAATTGTGTTCTTGTTGTTATGCAAAATCTAATTTTCTCATGACCTGATGTAAAACTAATAACTTGAAAACTGTTTAATTAAAAAAAAAGTGATTTCTGATTTCCTTCCTACATTTTGTGCATTTACTATTGCATTAAAAAATATATCCATTATCATAAATGTGAGAGGAAAACTGAAAGACACTACAAGAAAACAAGACTCTTGCAAACTATTGTGATAATCGCCAAAGTAAAATATAAAACATTTTTTTTGTTCTGACACCCTGCAGTAGTGAAGTATTTTGTAACTGAAATTGCTGTCTGTTGGTAGAGAGCGTGCAATTCAGGAAATGCGCCGACATGGTCTCTCTACGTCGTCATTACGTGCTTCACCTCCTCTCAGTTCTACATTAAGATCTCCCTCACGTTCACCAGATCGTGCAATTGTAGGGACAGCTGATCAAGGAGCAACTGAAAAGTAAGTGATTTGATTTAGTCACTTTGTTTCCATCTAAGTTAAATGGTTTCTAAATAATACTTTTTTAATTATATGAAGTTCTTCAACACTTTAGGTGGTGCTTAATTCTTCTTTTGTTGTCTTCTACTATGAAATTTTGATTGGAAACAGTAGATGCAAAGTGCTCTCCAAAGACCATATAATGGATTCCCATTCCTGTTTTTGTTAATGGTCTTGCATCAGCTGACAGCTCCCAAATACATATTGCCTGCTTACTACTGTTATTAATTATGTCCAGGTATATATGGTCAGTATATTACTGTTAATTTTTATCTGCAAATGACAAACAGTTCATATTATGAGAAATAAAATTCAAGAGACACTATGTAGGAAAAAGTCCAACAAGAATGAATTCGATCTCAACATGTTAGATAAAATAGTATCTAAAAGTGCATAAAAATTATTACTGTATTTTGCATTGTTAGTGCTTAAAAGCTATAAATATCTAAGAACATGATCATCAGAGTCCAAAAAAAAAGAGGTCTTAATCAGTTTGTTCATTTTCACTGTCATTTTTATTCTTCTAGAGAGTATTGTTTTAGATGATGTCTGTTACATGTTACAGGCATCACCGACTTCACATCCTGTCTTTCCCATATTGTGTAACACATTGCAGTGAAGAATGGAAAGACAGGGAGAGAGAGCAGTGATTATTTTGGTAAATAGCGTATCAGGCAATAAGCTTATGAATGTAACTGTCTGTCTGCTAGCTCTGGGAAGCAGAATTCCAAACTGACAAGAGTTTAAGTTATTTATGTTGGTAAATACATATGTCCTGTTCTTAGGCTTGCTTTTGTTAATAAAACGTAAGTTTCCTGAGAACTGAGGTCAGTGTGGCCTGATCCACATTGCCAGCAATTTTTCTTCCACAAGTTTTTGACAGTGAAACTAAGAAACAAAAATAAAATATTAATGAGGACAACACAGGAGTTGTCTTTTTTTTTTTTTCTTCTGCTTCACTGGTGAGTCATTAAGCAAACCTTGTTGCATATTAAATCAACATTTTGCCTAGTAGTCTGTGGATCATTTCTGTATTGTTCTTAAGATAATGATAAGTAATATATTTCTTCGAATGAACGTAATTAGTGGAGTATTGTCCTTATTCTTTCTTGCTTTATAGTTGAATGCAATGTAGGCTGGTTGATAAACTTGAAGAATACCATGTGGTGAAATATTTTATCCTTCTACTTTTCCTACTTAGTTTTTATGTCATTATCAGATCCTATCAGCAAATATTTCAATTTCACAAAGTATGTGATTTGAAAGAAAGTATTTTTTAATTCATATGCAAACTAAATTACTGTCTTACCTTATAAATGTATTGTGGATAAGTACATTAGAATAATCTCTGCACATCTATCATCATCTTTCAGTCTATCTACTTATTCCTTCCTGGGAACTTAACACAGTAAAGCATACATTGTAATTGCATTGTTCTGTAACTGTATTTCTGTGATCTGATTTAATCCTCTCAAGAATTCATCTTCCTCCTCAGCTCACGTTTACTTTGCTAAGCACTTGAGCAATAAGTCAGTGAAGTGAATAGAGAGTTTTAGGTAGTACACTAATGGTTGATATTTAGGAATAACAGAAGAGATCACAAAGTTGCTAATTATTACTACTGCTTTATCTTAATTTTCATTAATTTTCATTAGAATGTAGTAGCATTATTTTGAAATTTCTTTTCTCTCCCCTAGAAACGTGAGCTTCAAGGAGTAACGAGTATTTGAGCAATCAAACATAACATTTCTGTGTTATAAGGACTTATTATTGAAAATTATGAAGGATGACTTTGTATTCTACCTCTGTTTTCTTCAAATCAGTGATTACTTTTGTGAAATCTCTGAATACATGTGAAGCAACCAACTCTGCAAAATTCTGCCCTCCCAACTGTCTGGGATTTTTTTGTGGGTTGTTTTGATGGGGTTGGTATCAAGTCTGGCTAGGTTTTGTGACTTCTGCATACATAATATAATTATATGAAAGAAACAAGTATATGATATGATTATCTCCTGTTTTCTATTAATATTTTATTTCTAGTTGCTTTTGTTACGTGGTTACAGAACTTTGTCTATTTTATTGTGAGCTAACAGGAGGAGAATAACATACATGTTTGCCTTAAAAGTGCTGAGCCAGTGTATGTTTCATACTGATGATGATAACCTATGTGTTTGGGTTTTTAACAAGTGTTTTTTCAATACTTCAAATATTGTGAAGAATGTCTATGTATTTTATGAATGTATTTTGCTTACTGAATGTTTTTCTTAATAAAGAATATCAATTGTTCTTTATTGTTTTTGTCGTGTAACTACTCATCTCCTTTTGCCTAGTGTTTATGTACCATTTAAATACTATCCCAATATTAAATAAAAAGTGAAAACTGGTATTTTAAAAGGTGTATTGAAGTAAATATTATAAAACTAATTAAAAAGCATGGTCAGATTTCCAAATCATATTGGGAGAATAAAAAAGTTTTTTTAAAGAGCATAAATCAGGAATCCTTCACACAACTCAAGTTGTTAGAAAGCTGACACAGATCTTTACATTATGACTCATTAGATAAAAGTGTAGAGAGAGCTAATCTTTAAAATATTTAGTGTATTTAGCAGAAGAGCTATGAATTTAGACTATGAGGTGTGCTATCAGAATCTTATGGTATTCTCTTAATATCTGTCTATGCAGGATATTGTATATCAGATCACTCTGCTCCAGAATGTATGGCAGCTGAGGTTGATGTGGTGTGTATTCACAGGTGTCATGTGGAGGACTGGAAGTGGGGGAGTTGACTGTTGCACATCTTTGCATTGACCAACAGGTGGGGCAATGACTGCTTAATGTTTTGAATAATAATTTAAAAAAACGTGATTACCAGCTAATATTGAAAGCATCCCTAAAGAGTACGTAAACAACCTATTAAATAACAAGAAAAACATTTTTTTTTTGCTTTTAGAATTTGTCTATTTTGCGTTATGATTGTTACAGTTGTAAATTATACAGAATATTGAGTTAACTGGAAATACTGTCTCATAGTTGTAGATAAAAGCTAATTGCAAGCTAAATCGATATATTTTGATTTTACATATTGTATTTTGTCAGTTGTGTTATTTAGTGTGTGTTGTGTATGTATTACATTTTGCTAATTAAAAACAACTTAGAAAACATTCAGGAGTATCTGAAAAATGCTTGTATCAGATTAGGCTTCTGAGCCACTGGAAGGAATTGTTTATTTTAAAATGTATGCATCCATACTTCTTATTTTTGACGTCTCTCATTTGGCAGTTACAGAAATAGGGGAGGTTGTTATATGTTGTGGTTTATCACCATTTGTAAATAAGTCAACAGTTTTTTTTATGCCAGTTCATTTTCTGCTCTCGGTTCTTTCAGTAGTGGCTTCTAAACACCTTATTTTGTGTATAAAGCCTTCAAAATGGAATCTAAGTTAAAAAGACAAATGTTCCATCTTATTAATAAGTGTTTATTCCCACATGAAATTTATACTTTGTCTTTATTACTAAAGCCATAACACAGTAATAACCCTTCTTACATGACTGTCAACTGTAAAAATTAGTGGATCGTGGAGCACAACAGGTATAATAAAGCTAGTGTCATTGCAGTGACTGAAGCAGCTTTCTGAAACAAAAACAATGCTGATATTCAGACATCACTTCTGCTCCTATTATTTTGAATACATTTTTGTAAGCAACTACAATAAAAGAAAAGTAAGAATTAAACAACTTTGCATTAAAATAAAATATTTTATATTTGAAAATACAAAACAAGCCAAAATTTGTGGAAGATTTAAATCAGTGGACTGTCATATATGAAAGAAATCAAATGTGAGTCAGGGGATATGATCATCTCTGCTGGACTTTGTTCAAAGAATCTTCTTTGCTGTTCTCAACTGCTGAAAGACCAAAAAATGGTGGAATCCTTATGACCTGTTTTAATCATCATCTGGGGTTGGTAGAAAGCAGAGTAGGGCAGACATTAAGTCTTACTTAATCTGTTTTCTGTTTTCTACAGTTGGGAATGGAGGAAAAGTATTAGAAGAATAATGAAGGTGAGGCTGTAATTATTGGGGCTGCTTTTTCTACAAAACAAGGCAAGTGTATTGTCAAAAGTGGAGAGAATAAAAGGATGGTTTTTATGAACTTATTAAAATTTGAAGTGCTTGATTAAACTTCTGTGGCCTTTTTTTTTTTTTTGAATGCTGCTTAATTTTTTGTGTCCTACTGTACTGTAGCTGAAATGCTAAGTCATGATCTGAAACAGTGATTGAGCACCTGGTGGGAAGGCAGGGCCAACCTAGGGGAGCTCAGGTGCAAGCAATGAGTGACCAGAAGGAGTGGAGCCATGATCCACCCCTTCCCAGACCTCATTTAAGGGTTGGCAGTGGAGGTAAGGGTATCTCACTGGAGATCCCTGACTACTGAGGCCTTCCAAAGGTAAGCAGATTTTTTCCTTTGTTTCTGTGTCCACAGTTGCTGCAGCCAAAAACTTCGCCACCTTGCTATTGTTGCTGTACTTTCCATCGCATTGCGGTGTTACAAGTGTTGTCCCTAAATGTTAATTTAGATGAACAATGTTAAAGAGCAATTATAGAGTTCATTTGAAAATGCATTTATTTTATTTTTTGTAACCCCAGATCTGAAAATAGTGATATTTCTATGTGGTGCTAATTAAAGAGGGCTAAGTTTAGGGTTTCTGTCTTCTCATGTAGAACAAAATGCATGCAAAAATGGTGCATGTGTGGGAAAGCTGACCTATTATTTAAATGCCATTTCTTAAACGAATCTGTATGACCCCAGCTGGAGTGCTGGGATCAGGCCTGGGGCACTAAGGTGTAACAGAGTCTTGACTTACCTTAGGTCACTACCTCCTGCAGTGAGAGGCTCTGCAAGATTCTCAGTAGCTCAGGAGGGCTTGGTGTAACCAGCAAAGAACCACAAAAATGACGAAGTAGTTGGAATATCTCTCACATAAGGAGAGGCTGACTGAGCTGGGGGTGTTCAGTCTGTGGAGAAAATGCATTGGAGGAAATGTGTCTATAAATGCCAAATGGGTGGTGAGGCAGTATTAGTGATAAGGAAAGGGCAGAAGTCAGTGGGCACAAATGAAAATATAGGAAGCTCAATTTAAATCTGACAGTGCAGTTGTTGTTTCCTCTTCTGTGAGAGCGGTCAAATGGTGTAGCAGGCTGCTGGGTGAGGTGGTGGAGTTTCCCTGTCCATGGAGATATTCAAAACCTGCCAGGCTGCAGTCCTGGACAACTTGCTGTAGCTGGACCTCCTTTGTCTAGTTCGACCCTCTCCTCAGTTGCTCCTGTGGGCTCACAGCTGCAGCTGATTTGGTGATGATATTTTCCTGACAGCAGTGTGATTAGTTTACTTTGTCCATCTGTTGCTTGGAGGAGGGCTAGTGCATCAGAGGGCTGTGCTACCATCCATTAGGACCAGGAGGGCTAAAAAGACAGGTGGAGAACCTTATGAGGTTTAACAAGAGCAAGTGTGAAGTCCTACGCCTGGGGAGGAATAACTGCATGCATCAGTACGGGGTAGGGGAGGAGCTCTGCAGGGAAGGACCTGGGTTTCCTGATGAATAAAAAGTTGGCCATGTGTATCTGTGTGGCCAAGAAGGCCAGTGTATCTTGAGGTGGATTAAAAAGAGTATGGCCAGAAGGTCAAGAGAGGTGATCATCCACCTCAACTCTGCCCTGGAGGAGGCACATCTGGAGTCCTGTGTCCAGTTCTTGGCTCCCTAGTGCAAAGATGAGCAGGGGCTTGGAGCATCTCCAAGCTGAGGCTGTTCAGCCTGGAGGAGACTGAGAGGGGATCTTATCAATGCTTACAAATATCTAAAGGGTGGATGTAAAGTGGATGGTGCCAGGCTCTTTCCAGCCTGTGCCCGCTGACTTTTGCCCTTTCCCTGGACGTGATCTACCAGTGTGCGTAGCAACAGGATAAGGGGTGATGGAAACAAACTGGAACAAAGTTCCATGTGAATGTGAGAAAGAAAGCCTTTTTTACTTTGAGGGTGACAGGGTAGAGGGGCATGTTACCTAGAGAGATTGCAGTCTCCTCCAAAGATATTCAAACTCACCTGGAAGCTTTCCTGTGCAACCTGCTGTAGGGAACCTGCTTTAGCAGGTGGCTGCACTTGGATGATCTCCAGAGGTCCCTTCCAGCCTCTATTATCCTGTGCTTGTGATATATAGTGAAATTATGCTTTATTTTCTATGTTATTTTTGACTTTTAAAATTTATGAGTATAAAAAATTTCTATTGCTTTTTTCCCCTCAATATTAAAATAATCTACAGTCAAGCAGAGCTAGATGATGAGTTTTGGTATTGATCATGTATTTCCCTCTCCTGTGCGTGGGACTAGGCGAGCATAGTCTGAGTGTAGCTGCTCCACCACAGGCTTGCCAGTGATGCCTCCAGGAATTAGACTATTTGTTTATATCAACAACAGTAGCATGATAGGAAAAGGGGACAGTTGGGGAATCAGTGTGGATGCCAGTGGCTCTTTATACTTAGTTTCAATACGATTGTGTATTTTTTTAATACAAACAGAAATGAGTGAAAGTGTGGTTACTGCCACTTGTAAACAAAGTTCTGAAGGAAGTTTTGCACTGAGCTTTTACTTATGTTGACATCTGATTGTTTTATATGACTTGTGGGATACTGGACTAAAGCTGCATGTGCAGTAAGTCTACCTGTACTCATTTTCTTTGCATAAATATAACTCGAAGAATAGTAGACTCCCCCTATCACGGCTGCTCCTTGCTTTTCTGTGGTGTATTTGTGCCATCTAGTGGACGTCTGTCTTTTTTCGCGATCATAGCACACCGCAGATACGGTTATTCCACGGAAAGTCGATACATCTACTAAATTCTCAGTGAAATAATTATTTAGAATGCCATGTGATTCTGCAAACATTGCTTTGCCAGAGAGGTTTACAGCTGCTATCGCTTTGCAGAAAGAGAGCATGTTCTTAAGAAAAAATACGGAAATCTCAATTCAGCTTAAAGCTTCTCTTCCATGAAAGCACAAACACTGACTGAGGAAGTTGATAGATCTGAAGGCTGACTTTACCTCTGTTCTAGTGACTACCACTGAAGTTCTAGACTCTACTGTCTAAAATGTTTAAGTTCTGCAAGGGCAGCAAAGCAGAACAGTAAAAAACCTGAATCCCTCAAAAGAGTGCTGCGAAATTCAGCTTTAATAATTGAGATGGTTTGTGGCCACGTGTTTTTGATACAAATATATACGTGTAATTGCTAATGTAAAGACAGCATTCAATATACTTTTCTGTCCTCCAAGTAACGTATCTGGTACAGAGGCTTCATGCAGTGTATGCTATGACTGCAGTTATGAAAAGGGAATGGGCAACCCTCTTGAGGTGTAGAACTCCAGATTACTGCAGATGAAAAAGTGAGTTAGCATTTATTTCAGTGTTGTATGGTTTATTTTTTAATCCATTTCCCAACCCCCTCCCCCGTAATACTTCTGACTTTGTAATTTGCTGATCTGCAGATCATTAAAGAGTCTAAAACTATATTCTCCCTTTAAATTATCCCAGTGTTGGACACAGAAGAATGTGCATGATGGCTCTTTGGTCCATGGGTATTACTTTTCCATAAGATCCTGTTCTCTTCAACAAGAGCAGAAGGGGCACTTTTACCTGGGCCAGAAAGTTAAGGAACTGACTGGTTCCAAAGCAGTACGTCCATCCCTTGTTTCCGTACATGACCACACAAACCCTGTGTCTGAAAGCAGGGTCCAAACGTACCCTGAACTCCAGCCTGGGGCCATGCCCACCACCCTCTGGTAGGTGTAGATCCTTTCCCTTATGCAGCTCCATGCTGTTCCCTCTGGCCAGCAGAAATCACTCTCTTGCGGAACTAGGGGCTGCCACGAGGCCTCCCCTCAGCCTCCACAGCAGCAGGTTTTGCCGTGTGCTCCTCAGGAAGCTTGAGATGCAGCAGTAGTAAAACCTTGCTGACTTGCAGCCTTGATGGCTGGCTGATCTGTGGGAATGGGACCCTGACAGAGGTGACAGAAGTACTGGGTGTAAGGATGCAGAAGAGAGGGAAAGCTGTTTTCCTGCACTGCTGTTTTGGGGCTGACAGCTGCATTTTTTCGTGGTTTTTTTTTTTTTTTTTTTTTTTTTGGTAGTTCCCTCACACTTCGTGGTGAATGAAATTAGGCAATGGTTTGCATGTCACACCAAGCAAGCTCTGCGCTCAGAGTTAGGTCTCAGTACGGGACGCGAACAAATCAGCATCCAGAGCCCGGGCACAGCTCAGGCGGCACCACGGTGCCGGTACCAGCGGGCTCCGGTCTCACCCGTTCTCCCTTTCCGCCGCCCAAGGCACCGAACAGCCCTTCTCCCCGCCCGCGGCCGCGCTGCCCTGGGGCGGCTCCCGGGGCTGGGCGGTACGGTGCAGCCTGGCGGCGCTCCTCCCGCTGCCGCCCCTCGCAGGGCGGGCCGGGCCGGGCAGGTATCGGAGCTGCCTCCGGGCCTTGACACCGGCTCGCGCCCTGCGGCCGGGCTGCCCGCTGCTGTGGGCGGGCGCGTGAGCGCGTGCGGCGTTGCATCGCGCTGGGAGGCGGCACGTGGCGCCGCGCCCCGCGAGGCGGAGGGACGGCGGCGGCGGCGGTGTCTGCGGTGGGGGCACGGCGAGGCGAGCTGGCAAGTGGGTAAGTGGCCGCCTGCCGCCGTGACCGCCTTTGTGCGACGGACGGAGGCGAGCGGTGGTTACGGGAGGCGCTGCCGGCAGTTTCGTGGCTCTCGCATCTCTCCCGGCCGCCCTTTGTTAGCGTTTCCCGGCGCGTCCGCGTGCTTTGGGCTCCGCTGAAAAGCAGAACCCGCGAGGAGGATGGCTCGGTCTCACCCGGCGCCTGTCAGAGCGGCACCGCTTTGTCTGAGCGCCGCGAGCCGTTTGTCACAGCGCTGCCATCGCGTTCCGGTGGGCGACCGAACCCGGCGCTGGTCGGGTGTGAGCGGAGTGCGGGCTGCGGGCTGCCTCCGCCCCTCCCCGGGAGCCCCTTCCCCAGGTGAGCCGGGTGGGGCTGTTCTGCATGGGAAACCGTCCTCTTCCCCTTGGGAAACGTGTGTTTTAGAGAGCAGTGCGAGCTGCGCGTCTTTCCTTCTATATGTCGTTAACATACATCGCTTTCTTGGCGACCGGGGTGTTAACATCACTAAATGACATATCCGCATATCTCCGGTTGCGGTCCGGTCGTAGTTCTGCCGTTGCTGTGTCGTTTCAGGGTAACCCACCCCGCTAGAAGCGTACGGTACCGGCTGTGAGCAGCGACCTGGAAACCACAGCCGTGCGCCTGAAAAATTAATGCTCCGACAATGGTGGCACGGAAAGCGATCCGCTGCTCCGGGGGGGGGGGGGGAGCACGGACAGCCGCGGCACTGCCGGGCGGTGCTGAAAGCCGCTGCACACCCCAGCGTTGTGTGCCGGCCCCAAATAGCGTGCAGCCGTTGTGCAGGGAGAGAGAGCTCTTTCCCTAGAAACAGAGCCCTTCATGCTGCCCAATGGCAGCCGTGTGTGGCAGGTGCTCTGTTTCGGCAGATTGAAGACAATACATTGGGGTCAGAACCGATTTTTTAATTTGATGTGGAGTAGCGTGGGCTGAAGAGATTCTCATTGCCAAAATAATTCCAAGCACACCATGCATCGACGGTTGGGAGTATGAATCAGTATGGAGCATGAATCAGTAGGCACGTTATGGTGAGATGCTGTAACAAAGCCACCGGTATATTGTAACACAGCAGTAATTGCTAGTTCTGCTTGTAATGTGCTCTGTGCCGTTTGAATCCTAGTCAGGAACTCATCATATTCATAAAACCAGCTCTTCCCTGGCTGGTATTGGTCTGTAGGCACGGAGGTTGTGTTTGGGTTAGGATATTTCATTCCAGTAACGATCCTGAATGGAACGCTCTGTGTTTATTGAAACTTTACATGAAATTGATTGGTATATTTATTTATGTCCTAGATTTATGATAATTATGAGAATTATTCAGAAATTTTTATTAATAAATATGGTACGAAGCAAAGAGATTGCTCCCAGTTGCCATTGGGTCTTTCTTTTCCAATAGGAAAATGTATCTCAGAGCATCCCCCTCCTCAAATCAAGGAGTCTTTTCAAATACCCGGTTGGACAATCCTGCATTTTAAGATTCACACTGATGAGCAACAACAATTATTTTTTTATTGCATATGTGTGCTATATAATGTCATTTTTAAGAGCATAGTGATGACAGACCCACTCGGTCCAAACCAGGAAAGTCCTGCAATGTTCTGTGGTAAAGCATCAACTTTGCTCATTTTTTATTTGTTTCTTACAGTTGATTTTGGTTTGTCATCTTGTGAGTGTTATGCAGGTGGTAGTGGGGCTGAGCTGATAATCCGTTTGGTGAAATCAATGTCTTTTTTAGCATCTGCATCCTACAAACTGAAATAGAACAGGTTTAATTTCATAAGTGACAGTTACTGTGGCAGTAACATGTCATTTTAATTGCAGATGGCAAAAAGCTGCATTTCTGGTTTCTGATAACAGCAACGAGAATGCTGAAGTTCTGAGGTTTTCTTCTGCTCTGCCACACAGTCATTCTGAATGTTGCTTTGCCAGTTATCTCAGTCACTGAAAATTGATATATCCTTGTGAGCAACAGTGCTCAGCCTTATTTCAGTATGATTCTGACTGTAGATGTCAGGAAAGGTCTTTTAAAACATGAAATTGCTGACATAATAAGCGTTGGGTGAAATGTGATGATCAGTTCAAGAACATGAATATATTTTGTTGTTGTTTTACATGGAATTTTTATGTAGACAGCATCTGCTTAAATGTCTGCAGCATGACTTTTTTTTCCTCATAAGCCAGGACAAGGATTTTTTTCAGATTCTGATTGATTTGTATTTGAAAATAGCTGACACTGATTGTTAGGAGGAATTTTTTTTCCTCATACAAAACCAGCGCACAGCCTTTGTTCTGTAAAGGCTCAAATAAGAGAAATATAGCAAATACAGACAAGCCTACCAGTGGCATTTAGAAAAGTACAGTCAATTTCTTTGGCATCAGCAGCCTCGGGGCAGCGCGGTTGTGTGGAGCTGCCTTTAGTGTGGTGTAGACTCAGAGCTGCTCTGAACACAGATGCTTTCATTGATGTACATGTTTGAGCAGGATTTAATAAAGTGGTCTGAAATGCATGTTAAAATAGAATTCATTGGTTTCACATAATGTGATAGAATGCCACATAACGTTGTGGCATGAACTGTAATCACATCAGTGCTACCACTGGGCAGGCCAAATTCTCCTCTTTATCTGTTCAGATAAGAAGTGTGTTTGTTTCCGCGGTGATCCTGTGAGTTCTGTCTTTAAGAAACAATGATTGCTGTGTCGACCTTGTGCTTATTGTATCAGACCGCTTCCTGGAGGCACTCCTCATGCTTCTCTGCCTTGCATATTACACAATTTCTTTGTTTAAGAACAAAAATACGTTTTGTCAGAAGCATATGACAATTGCACTTAGTTTACTTTCAGCATTTACATTTATGATTTCATACAAAGGAATAAAATTTGGCTTGTTACATATAAATTTTACTGTTCAAGAGCCAGTGTGTTACATGGGCTGAATCACAGTGATTTGTTTAATTAAGTTTGGAGGGGAAGAAAAATGTAAGGATCTTGCTGTGTATTATCCTGGGTACATGGCTTATGCTGCAGTTGTACCATACATGTGAAATGAATATAATTCAAATGCGAAATGATGAATGTGTGATCTACATTCATGCACTTTTAAAGACATTTTAAATTCTTGTTTCTGTGGATGCCACTTGCCAAGTTACAGAAATACCAGTTTCGTACCTCGAAGAAGCCCATTTTAGAACTTAATCTCAGGTGATTTCAGCTCGTGGGACCAGGTGTTGTAGCTCAGCTATTGTAATTATCACTTCTCTGCTGACCACTTTCAGCTGTAGTAACTAACTCAGCTGTGGTAACTAACTATTAGAGAATGAAATCATTAAAGTCAAGCTCTTCGCATCTCCAAAATTGCCAACTCTATCGTTTTAGTTACAACAACTACCTAGCTTAATTTTCTGTAACTGTATTGCCTTCAGAAAACCTATTTATTCAGGTCATTTTCATGTAAAAGCTTTCCTGGTACTTTAGTGCTTAGATGGACAAAATGCAGTATATGCGTTATTGACCTGCTTGCACGTGTTTTTTCATTGCTCAGCTTTTTCTGAAAGCCAGCAGTCAGAGCTGGGCAGCTCAATGAACCTGGCGATGGGTGGTGAGGCTGCTGTGGCAAATGAACTGAGCTGTATAGACTTTCATGTGGCTCTTCAAAGCAAGCTGATTTTGTTCGAAGTAGCATGCAGTCTTTCCCTATGATCATTCATAAATTCACGTGTGAAACTGTTTAGCAGAGGAAAATGAAGTTGCAGAGTGAACTGTGGAGCAGTTTGACATAATGTAGAAGAGAAAGAAAAACAGTGACTGAAACCCTTGTAAATCTGTGAGTGTATTTTGGTGCGCAGGTGATATAGTTTGGTTGTGGCACCATCTGCCAACAAAAATGAACGATCTCCCCTCTAATATCCTGTGAAACTTTGTCAGGTCTTAACTATGTGAGCTGTAGGTAGCGACCTCTTCTCAAAGGTCTGCATTTTTACCATCTTCAGAAATCCTGCACAAATTTTTGGTGTTATGACCTCAGAATATTGTAGTTTTCACACATTCACCCGTGAAAACTTTAGCAAATAAAGTGAAAAATTCCGTGTTTCTCATTAACACCCACTACAGCATTTGTAGTGGTGACTTTGGTGGTGCTTACTGCATATGCAGCTGGCATGTAGTTGGAGGGGGACTGCGAATATTCTAGATACGGAATTAAAGTTAAGTGATTTGACAGGACAGAGACGCTGTGGTTGTAATCAGCAGGGATTAGGTGGTAGTTCTTCAGAAGATCTGTGGTTTGTGATGAGTTGTGGAGCCAAATAAACAAAGTCATGCTACTGCGGTAAAGACAAGCCTGGAATTGTGATGTGCAAATAGGAGACCTGCATGAAGGATGTGAGAAGTGATGCTTCCAGCCTTGCAGTAATTCTCTTCACCTATATCATTGTATCCAATTGGAGTGAACATTTCAAGAAAGATCAGACACATTGGAGAGAATCAGGAGGAGAAGAATTAAAACAATAGGAGACTTAGAAAATGTGGGCTTTGAAGGTTGAAAGAAGTTGGGGTTGTTTCAGCAAAGAAGAGTGGCAGGGTGAGCACAACATGATAACCTTCAGATGTCACAGAGCTGCTGTGAAGCAGTGTTTTCCACACCTGTGCTGGCTCAGTGATATGTAACAGGTTCAGCATTAGTGAAATTGAGCAAAGGATTGGTCACTGGATTGGGGTTTTGAGGATTTTAGAATCATTAACTGTTGGAATGTTAGTTAGGGACAGTGTGAATGTATTTGATTCTTTCAGGAGCAGAGTAGTGGGATAGATTACGCTTTGAGGTCACCTCTAGGCCTGTGAAACCCCAACACTTTGCTTTCTGGTGTTAACCACAATGTGACTTGTCCCCTCACAAATGCTGTTGTTGGACAGATTGGCAGTATGTGATGTTCTCCATAGAGGGCTGGCGTGTGAGCAGAGATGACCAAACTTATAATCTCTCTTTTAGGGCCAAATCTCACATTCGCTCCTTTTTGCCCAGGCACCAGCTGAGGTGCCTTTCAGGAAAGAAGAAACTGTGAAGGACTGAATGCTTTGGGAGAACCTAACCTGAGATCTGGGTAGCAAAGGGAAAGTGACAGGAATTGGAGAGCATTGGTATAAATCTCACAAGACAAAGAACTGTGTGATGAGTAGGATAGTACATGAACACAAGACATGAAGAAAGGGAAAGCGGAGGTTAGGCTTTGGGGCAGATGGCAAGAACTTGGCATAGAATAAAAGAAAGTGCAAGAACTCAAGTTTCCTCGTAACGGTTTTGACTCTTTGTATGTGTTTAACTTTACTGATATTACTGATTTTTGTTTTACCAACCTAACCCAAGCTCTAATGGGTGCACAGGGTGGATCTACCCAGAAACAAGATAGGAGGCAGGGACAATAAACTGGAATGCAATAGGTTCTGTCAGAATATGAGGGAAAACAACTTCACTGTGCAGGTGATGGAGCACTGGCACAGGCTGTCCAGAGGCTGTGAAGTCTTCTCCTTGGAGATCTTCAGAAACTGCCTGGATGTGGGTCTGGGCACCTGTTCTGGATGTTCCTGCTGGAATGAGGATGGGACCAGATGGACTCGGTGGGCTCTGCCAGCCTCAGCTATCCTGTGTGTCTGTGTGCATGTTCTCAATGGGAACTGGAGCAGTGTGCTGACAGAAGCTGTGGTCTCTGGCATCTGCATCATTTATTGCAGAAGGAGGAAGACATCTGAGGAAATTGAGTTAGAAGGTGGCTTAATTAAAGCATTTTCATTCACTTGAATGATAAGCTTAGCTAAAGGCACTGAAAACTAATTAAGGCTTGCTATTGCAATTCTGACTTTTCCAAACATTTGTAAGGGTTGTTGTTGTTTTTTTTTTGCTTCTTTTTCTTTTTAAACTTTGGCAAGTAACAGGGATAGTGATGTACATAAAGACCAGACTCTAATTCTCACCTAGCTTAATGTGAAGCATTAGTTATTAATTTCCCAGCCCTGCAAATGACGTGAAACGGAGCAGCCACTTATGAAAAGAAGATCAAAAAAAAGCCTTAGTTTCCTATTTTTCCTTCTAGTTGCAAATAAGGCAAATTTTCATACCTTTCTTCAGAAGAAATCATGTCATCAGCTTTCACAAAGCTGTTAGAGCATCAGAAGTTGCTAAGAAAGAAAAAAGTGTGGCTGATTTTTTTCCTTTTCTTTCAAAAATCTGTTCCAAGCCTGTAGATACTCAGCAGTAGCCTGTGTTGGCCTATCTGGGGACTGTGATGAGACACAGTGCTCTGAAGCTTTGGCACTCACTGCTGCTTGTGTTTGGAGGAGTGAAGGGCACCCTCATCTTGTACAGGGGGGTTTGGTATTATTTCTAACCACCCTGTTCCATCTCTCCCTGCTGCCAGTGCAAGGGTGGATTGTACTAAGCAACTCTGCTGTATTTTTCTCTGGCAATTAGTCTTTCAAGTGCCCACACAGCCTGCTGAACACCATCACAAGTTACTAGGTTCTGTATCCTGATACCAGCACCTGATATTTAATAAACTTTGTGCTTCAGGTGATTGTGTTTCCTGAGATGGGATGGAGGACCTACTGGCTGCCTGGTTTAGGTTACAGACTGCTGGGGATGCAGGAGGAACAGTACTGGTGTAATGGCAGTGGTCAAAGGGTGATAGTGGGATGAGGTTTGTGGAGATGGTGTAGTAGCTTCTGTCATATCTACCAGTACAGCTGAAAAACACGAAGTAGGTAACCTTTGGAGATCCTCAGTGCTGTGACATGCTTTCCATTGGTTAAAGGCCTTCCTCTACAGCCCTTCCAACCAGAGGCTACAGACCAGAGAAATTATTTAAATATGTTTTTTTCACCACCTAGATGTTTTTTGTGGAGCTATTTTATATTGTCAAAAGGAGCAAAGGAGACGGTGAAGGCTCATTAGTAATTCCAAAGGGAAGTTGAATGTTTGGTTTGTCAGACTGAACGGTGACTGTGGCTGGGTCCTGTTCTGCACAGTGTTATCTGCCGATTACTTATTTTCAAGCTGTAGTTTCTCTGTTTTGAGAAATTGCCTTCAATTTGGCATAGATTGAAAATGAGGACAGGCCATTTCAACTCTAGGTGGTTCTGAGATTTTCTTTGAGGGTACTTGGAGGAGTAGTTGTCCATTTTTGAGAGAGCAGGGTGGCTCTTTAGACTTACAGCAATGACTGCTCAGTGAAGGACAGTTCTCCTGAGGAGGAACAGATCTTTCTGCAGCTCACTCTACAAAGCTTTGATGCTTGGATGTCATGCTGAATGGAAAGGCTCATCTAACCATGTGTTGCGAGACAGAATGTGCAAGTACTGTCCTAGATTTGTGAATTGGCAGATGACCCAGAGATGTCTCTATGGAGGGCTAGAGGTCCTACTTGGCTTACAGTTGGCATTTTGCTCGTGCTAGAGCAGACAGGAATCTATACTGAAGTGAACGACTGCGTATGTAGGTAAACCTTGTAATGCGTACACAGACTGTGTACTGTTGCATTTGGCTTTGTACTGTTTTAAACCTTAAATACCTTTATGCCAAGTTGATCGCAATTCCATGGTCACGTTTGAACATTGGTTATGGGAATCTCTATGCAGCATTTCAGTGGAAACACCTCTTTATCTGACCCACATCCAGGCAGTAGTTGTGCTGCCTTGGTCAAAAGGAGAGCGTGTTGCTGTAGGATCACTGTGGGAGTACCTTCTACACAATATGCTTGGGTTGCACCATTCAGAAGGATGCCAGGAGGTTCTGTTTCCTAACAAGTATGCATGTTCAGTTTCTGGCAGACAGTGGCACTGCATCGTGTGTGTATGTGAAAAACATGAGATGACATCTCTTCTTTTTGCCAATAAATGCTGCTGTGATGGTGGTGTTACTAGGAAGACTAGACTGCCCATGCAGTCTGTCTTCCATTTCTTTCACTTCCATGCCAGACACCATTTTGTCAGAGTGCCCCTCTGCTGCCATCTGTTTCAGGGCAACAAAATGTAATGGAATACTGGTGGGAATGGTCAACCTCTACTGCCATACCACCACCACCTGCCTCCGACATCATGGACCAGCATAATAAAATAGGAGGCGTTACTTTCTGAGCTGCTCTTGTACAGCAGTATGTCTGTTAACTGTGCTACACCATCACAAACAGAAGGACAAATGTAGAAGGACAAATGTGCTTTGGGGCTGGAGCTGGGAAAGTCTCTAGTAGTGTCTTTTTTCAAATTGCTATCTGGTGACCTTCGTGCGTGCCACTCGTTATGTGTTTGCTTTTGGTCTTCGTGCTCCATAGATGGAGCTTGTGTTGAATTCTGCATCTGCAGGGACAGCAGCACCAGCTTTGCTTTTCTCAGCAATTAATTGCAATTACCCACAGTCTCTTATCACTTAAGTTTCAGCTCCTTCTTGTGATTTCAACCTGTCAGTCTATGAAAAGCCTACTTTAAGTTCTGTTTTATTCCCTTTCCTGACTCTGAGTGTAACTTTCTAAGCCCAGAGCATTTCCAACCTAGGCTGTTCAGCCTGGAGAAGAAGAGACTGAGAGGGGATCTTACCAATGCTTATAAGAATATGAAGGATGGGTGTAAAGTAGATGGGGCCAGGCTCTTTTAAGTGGTGTCCAGTTATAGGACAAGGGGCAACGGGCACAAACTGGAGCACAGAAAGTTCCACATGAATGTTGCCCACTTTGAGGGTGACGAAGTACAGGAACAGGCTGTGAGAAGGGTAAGCAGGTAACTAATGTGGCAGGTAACAAGCTGAAGACATTTATTTAATTAATAGAAGATGTATTCAGTATATTTTATCTAATAACCTCTTGGTATGTGTAGGTTGGATGGTTTTGTCTCTGTAAAAACATATGGACTGAAAGACCAATGGCTGTTTTCAGGCCTTTCATTGGGTGACAAAATGAGTACGCTGTTTGCTGGCACTTTATAATTGCCTGGAATTTGTACATGAAGTAAGTGAGCTCTTTGTTCATCTTCATTCACAGGGTAACATGCTCAAAGGTTACCCTCCAAAGACACACGGGCAGTGCTTGCCTTTTAAATTTCTGTAGAATACCACAGGAGAGTCTCTGCAATGTAGGGCACAGATACAGGTGGCTACAAACAAACATCTGCAGCTAGCTGGTACCAAGCCCTTACTTAAAGGGCAAAAAAATCTGGTGTACATATAATGAGCCAGTTATGCTCTTGTCCTTGCAGGCACTCCTGGTCCAGCTGCACATAGTTGTGAACCCAGATCCCTGATATGCTTCCTGAGAACAAGTGAAGCACAGCTGAGCTTGAGAGAATGTCGCTGCTGGGGCAGCTCCACTGGTCATTGGGTTTTATCTTTTCTGTAAAATGCTTTGTTAAGTTCATGAAGGATTAAAAGGAGAAGCAGCGCTTTGCCACGCATATATTTGGTTTCTTGTCAGCAACCTGTGCTCACCTCCCCTTGCCCTCATGCTTCTGGCCTTCTTCCAAATTGATGCCATTTTTGCAACTCGTGTCTAATTTTTTTCCCTTGCTGATAATGGAATGCCTAAGATTTTGCTGAGATCCAGTAAGCATGGCATGATTCTTTCTATTTTCATACATCATTATCTTATTTGGCATAGAATTTTCTTGAAAAAATAATTAATATTCATATTCTTACTTTAGCAACTGCAAAAACTGCATCGTGTTTTTCATTTTTTTTCCTGGAACTCCGGTGTCATGGTGTTCAGCCTCATTTAGTGTGTGTGTGTGTGTGTGTATATATATATGTATATATTTACCAACAAACACAAGAAATGTGCCTCATCTGCCTTGCAAAAGATTCTTTTTTCTTTCTTTTCTTTTTTTTTTTTTTTAATACTTAAGGAACTAACTTTCATCACCATTCCCCAATTCTTCCATAGGATCCTGCCCGATAGCATGCTGGATTGCCAATGTGTCCGTCTGCTCAGTGCCTGGGGACAGGGACTGATGTAAAACCCAATCATTCCTCAGTAGAGGGAACTTTGGTACAGACTGTGGGACCAGGGCTCATTGCACTGGAGCACGTTGTAGTGCGGCTGCCCCTTCCCAGGCTGCACAGCACAAGCACTTGTCTGTTCACTGTGGATATTTCATCTTTCTTTTTTAGTTTTTCTGTAAACCATATCTGAAGGGGGAATGCAGAGCTGGTTCACAGTGGGAGATGTTTGCGCTGCATAGATTATCTGTTGTTCTTCATGTAAGAACACGGTAAAAGATGGTGTAATCAAGTATAATGAATGCCTAAGGCAGTTTGAGCTCTAATTGGTTACCTATCTGGTACCTGGATTTCTGCTCCGCTATTACTTAATGCATTAATAATGCTTATTATTAATTATATTATATTCTATTACATGTATAATAATAAAGTTACATTTTATTATTATAACTATTGTTAATTATATATTATATATACTGGTACTACAACTGCTTATTATTTTAGCAAGAAATGGTTTGCATGCTAATGCATACTACAGTAGTTTGACATTTGTAACTCCAGCATGTTACATTAAATAACACTGTAGTAGAGAAGAGTATTTTCCTTTAGAAGTTTCTTTTTCTATAAATTCTGATGTCTGCCAGGGGGCAACTAACTTCATATCTCTGTTTTAATATTTCATGTGCTGTGACAGCTCTCCTGTTCATAAAGCCAATTACAGCCAATCCTTGGCACACTGTTTTTATACATGAAAGGTATTCTCTGGTCAACATGGGCTATTTAAGACACAGGCTGGGCTTCAGCAGCCTCATATAGTAGTCAGGATAACATATCACAGACTTGGTCACCAAAGGCACTGCTTTTTTTTTTTAAGCACTGCTTTATGTGAGTAGTTTCCTCATCAGCCATGCTATCACTGTCTTGTAAAATAAGTAAACATATATAGGATTTTATGTGTTTAGGTGTCTGATTCTCAAATCTGTTTCCCACTTATGACAATGTTTTTTTCTGCCAAGGTTCATAAATTTTATTCAAAAGTCAAGTTAAATTCTAGATATTCAGATTTCTGCCCCCCCATTTTTATTTATTTATTTATTTATTTTTTCCCCCTAAAAGAAACAGATGGTTTGTTTGCTTTTTGCTTCTCTTCCTACATCTATGTCTGTTTTTAACTATGAACAGTTTGACATAGCACTAGTGTCATGCCAGTCACTGTCATCATGCAAAATAAGAAACAGTATATGAATGTTACCCCAGGAAATCTAAACTAGAGTGTCATGGCTTGCAGTGGCAATGGGATAATTTAACCTTTGAGATTTTCTGCATTTTCAGTGTGAACTTCAGCTGCTCTCCAAGTTAGCAGGGCAGGTGAAAAAGCCACAGTCCAAAAAACTGTGTCACTGCTTTGGAGCATTCCTCAGGTCCTGTGCTTGCTTTACTGATGCAAGCTCTGTGCTAAAGGAAAGCTCAGTTTCCAGCTCGGTGCTGGCTGGCTACCCCTGAGTATGGGTAACTGTGAACAGCCCTTTGCTTTGGGGAATGTAAGCTTGCGTGTCCTTTTTGCAACTAACCTGCTCTGGGTTGTGGGCAGGTGAGCATTTCCTAAGCACGGGGGATCTTTTCTGTGATTGCTAATGGCTGAAGCATTGCAAAGAGTAATGCTCCCCTCAAGTCTGTCTCCTTTAGAAAAAGGCTTTTAGGAAGGTTCGTGACAGCTGGATCTGAGAAGATATTTTAAACTTGACTTAATGGAAAGGCGTCATGAATATTTTTCATTTCTGTTTTAGCTCAGCCTATTTAAGTTGTTTGGTAAATGATCTAGGTCAAATCAAAATTAAAGTCTATGTGCTATTTATTGCATTTTTCCCTTTCACGCCAACAAAGCTTATCTAGAAAAGTAGTGCAAAGTGATTTAATGTCCACTGCGGGATATAAAATGACTCAGGGCATTAAGTTGGCAGAGGAGGAATACCGGGTTGGCTTTGACCACAGGCTGCCTAAAGGCAGAACCATGGGTCAAATGCCTTTGTGGTAGTATTGGCTTTCACACCTGCTGTAACTTCTGGCTGAGGAATTAAACACTGTGCTCCTCTGCTTGATTGTCTGAGCAATATATGCGGCATCGCTTCATCTGCTAATTTGACAGTTATTATGGTTATTATGTTGTTTGGTGCTTTTGTGCTTCTGGACTGAACAAGGGATATGTTTGTGGTGCATGACTGGAGTTCACAGGGAATACATTTCTCTTGAGCACACAAATAAAAACCGGTAAGATTCTAAAGATGTTCTCACATCTTTCATGGTATGTGTACATAGGCCAGTCCGTGCTTGTGCTTAATATATGTGGCACATGTACTATGCTTGTGTTCCAAGGCAGCAGGGCCAGTGAGGCTGCAACTCTGTTATGCCAGGCCAGCAAACAGCAAGTTCTTCCACTTTACATGAAAGATAAGGAGGCTTGACGGCAATAATTCTGCTTTTGCAGATGAAGAGAGATCAGATCCTTGCTAGCACCTGCAAGAATTTATGGCTTAGTTATGACAGCTCCAAAGAGATGTTAAATTTGCTGTCTAAAATAAATCAGAGGTCACAGTGATATGCCTGGGAGTGAGGTCGGTTTTAGTTGTGTGGATTTTGGGCTGACTTTGCACAAAGAGAAAACAGAAGAAGAACCAGGGCTCCACAGGAGATCTCTACTCTCACCATTCTGAAGGATTCATGAGTTGGGCAAGCAGATCAGGATTAAGGCAAAAACCCTGGAGCACCACTTTTGGGCTTTCAGTTCAGAAGAGCATCAGGATTTGCAAAAACAAATCCCTAGCTGACTTATTCATTAATTTGATTGTGGAAGCTGGCATCTCCTCTTTGTATCTTCATAGCAGAGATGCATTTTCTTGCCTGTACAAGATTCTCTCATATTTTCAGGATCAGCAAGCCTTGCTTTGGACTCTTAATGCAAGTAACAGCAATTAGAAATAAATAAATTAATAAATTCCTCAAGAATTTCCAGTTGCTGAAAGATTAATGCAAACATTGTGCTTTAGCTTGATCTCAAAGGGCCTTGCTCTGCTCTGAGATGGGCTGTAATGCTTCCCATAGCTTCAGCAGAGCAGCACTGCTGTCAGGTTAGGGGGATGTTTTTCACAGGTGCTGGGCACCCAGTGTTGCAGGACCAGGGAAACTCTGATTTGTGTTTTCTAATACATGAGGCAACCCTTTCCTTATGCATTCAACCTTGCCTTACTCATTTATGTCATGAGTAAGGCAAAAGAATAAGAATAAAATAGTGCCAGGCAGCAAATGAGCAGAATTGCATAATACTGGCTGAATGTGGCAGATGAAGAGCTTTCAAAACAGGGAGAATCAGTAGACCATGTACCTTGCATTGTATACTGCTGTTGATTTTATTAGTTTTACATGGCATTTCAGTGGTTTGCTGTGTGCTACAGATTAGATGTGATGAATTCCAAAGTTGGCAGTGAATCTGTGACCCAGCTGTCCAAGGTAGATTTGCCATCAGGCAGCTCCAGTTTGCTGTGCCTGCTTTCCATTATATCAAGTTGGTTATTTGTAAATGGAGTTGACAATATATAATGTCAGAAAACATTTCCTTTGCTGAAGGCAGCTATTGTGCTACACCTGATGACAAAGTAAGTTGCTCTGGGTCACAAGATTCTGGACCACACGACAAGCTGGGATCCAGCTCAGGGTATTCAGTTACCCCCAAGGAAACAGTCACTGTGTCATTTATCCAGGCTGCTCTCAGGAGTGGGGTAGCAGTGCAAGCATCAAACATGCCTGATGTGGAAGCACTCATTCTGCTCCTGGTGGACAGGTGTTTGCCTAAAAGCTCTTCAAAGGATGTTTAGCCTGTTTTTTAGCCAGTGTCTTCAATTCTCTATCCAGATAAGTGAGAGGCAATTTTCATCCATTGTTTTTTAACTATTACATTTCATATAGACAAATAGGCTGAAATGGCTGCTCTTCCAAAGAACTTTTAAAGAAGAAAGCATGCTGGCTGTTTTGCTGTGGATCTGACATCTTACAGTCCAGCTGGAAATGCATTCCTCTGTCATGAAAAGGAAATGTCCTCAATGTAGAGTTAATATCTAGGTATTTATTGCAGTCTATGTAGCTGAAGTTATTTGTCATGAACTAGGTGTTTCAAGAATAAATGTAACTGGGCTTTACATAGGCTTGGTTGCAGTATGGCTCTTCTGAGTGCTTGCAGTCATGTTTTAAGGGTGGGGTGAGGATGCGAGTGAAGTTAGCTTTGGCTAAGGAGGGGATGCTGGAGCAGGCAAGACTTGGTGTTAACTCTCCTAAACCACTCAAACTCCTATAAACCAATGCGTGCATGACAATGGAAACCAAGCCTAGATAGTTTGTTTCATGGCCACCTACGCAGTTTTTCAACTGATGGAATACAGTATTGCAGGACATTTTCCCTGTTGATGTTACAGTGAAGTTCCCTTCTCCTTCCAGGGAGATGAACATCCCTCTCAGTAGGGAATTGGCTATGCTGCAGCATGATGCTGACCTGTGTCCCCAGGGAAGGGACTGGGGAACCTGACTCACAGCAGTGCAGTGCCAGGGGCTGGATGGTGTCAGGAGCATTCGGTGGCTGTGTCCACTGCCAGGAGCAGAGCACAGTGGCTGATGCCTGGGAGGGGGTTGGAGAGTCCCACCATCAAGTCTTCAGTAGCATGTTTATACGAAGAAAAAAAGGTAAGCTGGGTCCCTTGGACTGTGTGTCACATGGAGATGCGTAATGAAAATCTGGTAGTTGAAATAAAACCTTTCTTGCCTTTTTTCTGGAGTATACTCACAGCTAGATAGCACAGGCGTGAGAGTGAGGAATGCCTTCAGCAGCCACAATGCAGCTGATGGAGCTTTGTAAGACTGTGCTCCTGCTTTGCACAGAGTGCATGAGAACCCCTCAAATGAGAAGATCCTTGGAAATTATTTGTTTTCTTTGTAGTTTGGGCAGATTTGATGCTTTTATAATTACTGTCTAGTCTAGCTGGACGTAGTGGTTGGCGACCCTGCACATAGCAGGGAGGTTGAAACTAGATGATCATTGTGGTCCTTTTCAACCCAGGCCAGTCTGTGATTCTGTGACATTGAGGCTAAAAAAAACTGTGGTGAGTTTTCAGAGGTCTATTTAGAACAGTGATACAAGTGATGTTCCTATTGCTGACCATGGGGGACAGCAGTTGCAGATGCTTTCAGGGAAAAAAAATTAGATCATAAAGCGATGTACAGATCAAATTTCTCAGAATTTTATCTTCTAAACCTTGGTACTTTTGGAATTCTTAAATGAGTCTGTAAATACATTTCCCCAATTGTGAATTGTGTGGTGTGTGTTTGTTTTAAGCACCAGATTTATAAACAAGAAGCGTTCAGAGCAGTGAAGCAGACAATACAACACAAAGCAATTGTAGAACAAGTAAAGCTGGGTAAAGGGGGGAAAAAAAATCTGGGGGAAGGGAGGACGGGCTCATTTTTGCTGCAAATATATACCATATTGCATAATAGAGCTCTCTTCAGATGAAGCACTATTCACATTATGAATAGCCTTTTCAAGCAAACGTGGCTCAGTGGCATGAGCACTGAGCGCTGCTATGGCTGTCAGCATCTGTTCTTTTATTCCTGAAACAATTTTTACATCAACCATCAGAGGCCAAAAGGATTTTTAACCATGGTGTAGCACTACACTGTAATTTTCCTAATGCAGTCTGGCAATGAAAGATTTTCATTAAGACAGTAAAGCAAGTGCGGTTGTTTGTATGAATCTATCTTGACAAAGCTCTTCCTCCACACCACTGTTAGCACAGAAAGCATTCATTTTGTGGAACGGCAGACAGTTTTTATGTAAATAGTGGGCAGTTCCTTCAGATGTTTGAATCTTAATGAAACTACTTTCTCAGTCTAAAAACTGATAATTTGAATGACTGCTTTACTGTGATCACCATTTAAAATACAGCATTCTATTAACTCTGTTTTAAAGGAAAAGCCTTCCTTTGTATGTAATTTTCAACAAGCGCGCCCATCCCTTGTGCTTTGTTCTGGCATCTGTGTGAGGTTCCACATGGAAGAGTCACTGTTGTGCTTGGGAAGCAGCACTGCACACGCTGCTCAGCCCTGAGGATGTATGGTTCTGCTTCACGGCTCTGCTGTGACTGATGGCTCCCAGCAAGGAGAGGGTGCAGCTCTCCCAGACATTGGCATCCCTCCCTAAGGATGGGAGGCTGTGTGCTCAAAGCATTCAGAGCAATTGTATGGGCATTTGTGCTCTGGTCTTCCATGTCAGCTGTGGGTTATGGACGTGATAGTATGGTGAGAATGAAGGATGCAGGAATCATCACCCACAGCAAGAAAAGTCACTTCATAGCATTTTATTAACCATGCCCCTTTCCATCAGCAGAGCATTTAGCAATGTCAAGTAGCAGTGGAAGAAAGCAATGCCAGTATTTCACCAATTTTATTCTTGTTTTTACTACTATTTGTATTGACTTACTTGTTTTAGCAGACCAAGTGGGCTTTAAATCTTCCACAGCAGTTGCCTTCTGCACTTTCCTTTAGTCCCAGCCTACTCAATGCTGACTGTGTTAAAGTGATTTCTAATGGTGCTTTAGCTGGAAGAAAAATGGATTGCTCAGCATCCTGCCTGTAGCCCTGTTCTATTGCATCTGCTTTCTATTTTGAAGAATGCTAATCCTTTATTACAAGGATTAATAATCCTCTTAAAAACAGAACAACAACAGCAAAAAAAAAACCAAACCAAACCAACGGCAGCAACAACAAAACGGTGTTATGTAAGTGATAAATGGTGAACCCTTAGGATGCTACCTTGGGTGGAAATGTTTCATCATGAATACTTCGTCCACATATTCACCAGTAAGAGGGACTCAAATCACCTTGCTGAACATTGCAGCATGTTCCTTCCTTGCTGATAAGAAGTGATTTATTTCTACTGGCATTAATGTGTCTGCAGGGGGTAAATTTTCAATTTTTGGTAAGTTCAGTATCTGTCTAATTTAAAAACTGAAATGCTAATGCTCCTGAAAAAACTTCTTTTTCCTTATGCTTGAGGCATGGTAGGGTATACTAGCTCCAGGTAACACTGTGCAGGCTTCTTAAATGCGTGGTAAAACAACGATCCTTACAGAAATACCTTGTTTCTTCATCGTATTAATTGTGGTATCAGAGTGATGCTCCTCCAACACAATAAGCTACTGAAAATTTGTAAAAGCTTTGAATCTCTAAGGTATGCAAATATGCAACAGAATTATGGAGTTTGCATCTTACTTTGTACTGATCATGTCTCCTAACCCATCCTAGCATTTGGTCAGTTGTAATACAGCTTCATGTGCACACAATCCCAAGTAGGAAAACCTTTGTTTAAATTAGTGCTGTGTGGGTATTTTGATCTTTTGGATTAGAAAAAGCGGATTATTTTTGATTCTGTAGAGATATATGTCTTTTGAGGATTTAGGAATTTTTTTATCATCTTGTCCAAAGTCATTTCTGGCTTTGTGTCCAAATGTGAAATGTAATTATTAGAGTGATGGGTCCTCACCATGATAATAACTATACACAGGACATCATGTAGCTGGTGGCATCACACTGTTAGTTTCAATTACCTGCAACAGTAGTCATGATTTATGTTTGCACTTTGTAGGACACAGAGCAAACCTGGAGGCTCACAGGTTTAGAGATTCAGTGATGCTGGTCTGTGTGCAAGGGAATCCATCTGTTTGTAATTTGAAATGTTTAAAGTTGCAGCGTTGTTCCCTGTTCTGAAAGTGGAGGCTTACAGTAGTAATGATTACAGGAAGGTCAGTTAATTGTCCAGAAGTTCCTTTTTCCCAAACACAATTATATTGCAAAGTCCTGGTTTGAAGATTACGAACATTTGCTCATGAACATTTAACACCTCATTGCTTTTCCCCAAATATATCTTAAATGAAAGAGTGATGACTCGGGAGGGAGATGCAGTTTCTGCTGGGCTAGCTAAGCTGGTGGTTTTCATAATCTAATTATAGTTAACTTGTTAGGAGATTAATAGGAGGCCTTAGCAAGGCTCACCTGCCGAGCTTGCTTGGTGGCAGGCTTTGGTTTTCTTGTTCTCTTTGGTTTCCAAGTTCTCAACTTTTCTGGAGATTGGAGCGTAGCGTGCCATTCTCCCCAATTTCTTTTGCCTTCTCACCCTAGAGCTGTAGGAAACCCCAGCAACCCCTGATTCTGATTTCAGATAGGATCCCATCCAGTCTCCTCTTATGGTGCTGGAAGACCTGGATAACACAGCAACTGAAACCCACTAGATCCAAACGCCACCCCCTTGCCATTAGCTACAGGCTAGCCTTTATATTTGGATATAATACTTAATTCATTCTAACTTGAGAAGCAGTCACTCCCAGAAGTCATCTTCCCGTTGAAAACGGCATGAGGTCTTTATATATTCTGACATGACCCAGCTGTCCCTGGGGGAGTGTTTTTGTCACTGGGAGAGGTGGCAGTATCCCACACCTTGGGATCATCATGTCAGGCTTAATGGGACTGCCTATTAACGGTGGCTATCTGTCATGTTTAATACATGAAGACCTTCTTTCTTCTGGCAGCTGTTAAGCTTCAGAAATGCAGGCTGAAGTGATGGACCCATCCAATGTTTGCCCTTGGGTCTGAATGAAGGGAGCTGACAAGCTCTCATCATGATTGACTAAGAAGTGCAGCTGGGCGCTGCCAATGTCCAGCCCACGGTCCTCCAAATTGATGCAGAATTTCCACCTAAGTGTGTCTCTTCTACATTTACGTGCCATCTAAACCCATCATGGCACAATGCTTGTGTGATCTGTGCAATATCAATCAAAAAGAGCAAGCAGAAAAGCAGTTACCTCACCCTGAGTTAACATGTTTTGTGTGCTCCTCTGGAGCTAAATGGCATGTTACCGGAGGTGTAGAAATGGATGCCAGATTCCACTTTACAGTTCAGATGTGCTGCAACTGCTGAAAACTGAGTTGTTTGTTCTCACTTATCCTGGATAGTTGTTTTTTTTTCCTAAATTCCTGTGTAGCTCATGAAGGCTGATATAACCATTAGTCAGATAAGTGTCAGTGCTTCTGTTCTCCCTGCACCCTTCTGTACCCTTCCTTGGCAGTCAGAGCTGTAGAGCTAGCATTAGTTTGGGCTGCTGTGCTTTTCCTGAACACAGGACTTCCTTCTTCTCCGTTGCTTCTTAATGGACACAACTTCAACTTTTTCTAATCCCTGTGTCAAGCACTCATAGGTATGCTGGAAAGTATGCTGGAAAATGGGCACAATGCCTTGCAAGAGCAGCAAGTTACCATGTTTCACAATTTATTTGTTGCACTAGGGGTTTTTGTTTGTTTTTGTTGTGGTTTTTTTTTTTTTTTGTTTGTTTGTTTTTACACAGGTTTCCCCAAGCTTTGGAGAAAAGGATGCCATGGACACTCCATAGAACTGTTGTCTGTGTGAAAAGTTCTGTACTTAACAAATATTTTCATTGTAACTTCCCTGCTTAATTATTCAGTGAGAACACAAGACTTGCATTTCTTTTTCCCAATGCAAAGGAAATTGAAATGAAACATATATTTAAACAAAACTAGGAATGTGTTTTTCAGGGAATAAAATAAGTATGTTCAACCACAAGTTAATGAGCCACTTATTTCACTCACAGCAATACAAGTAAAATTAGTGTTAGACAAATAGGAGAATTAAAATAAAACCTATCAACATTAATATTTAAAGAAAGGAAATAATCCTAGCCACGTGTCTGTCAGTTGGATTAATGGCAGGGATTTGATATTTCTGTGATCACAACTCAGCTGTTCAAAGCGTTCAGCTAGCCTCTAACATGTGCTAATTTCCTATTCTATGGAAATTTCTGCATTAGCCCAGTCGACCAGTTATTAATCTTGTTATTGGGTTCTAACTAACTAACTGTCAGTTTTTTGACAATTCTGCAAAATGTCTTTTTTGATGCTTTGTGCATATGTAACTTATCAATACCAACAGTCTGTATATAATCTTGCTTACTACTTGTAAAGAAGTGAATGTGTTTCTTACTAAAGTCTTCTGCATTAGAGAAGATCAGTGCAAAATCACCTCCTCAAAATCTACAGCTCCTACGGTGTATAAAAATTTGCATTACTGGAAAATTGTATCATTTGATTTTCTCATCCACCTAAGAAAAAGACTTTACAATCACATAATTGCCAGAGCTATGGAAAAAGAAAAATACGGGGTTATCCTCCATAGCACATCTGTTTCTTTGAGATGAGCAATGTGAGTGGAAATGTGTGGCATTTTATATAATTGTAATCATCACATTTCTGTGTGTATTCAGGTAGATAACTGGGACAAAAAGCAACTCAATACTTTCTTGCATACTGCATTGTGCTCAGGGCCTGTGCTACACTGTGCACTGTATCAGAATACATTACACTCTCTAAAGAGTATATATATTTGATCTAACTGCTATTTAATGGTTGATAGAATTATTTATTTAATCCAAGCATAAGAGTTTTATGCCTGTTCTGGAAGGAGCCATTTGAAGTAAACAGGCATTAGTAATGATTGAATTAACCTTGTCTAAATCTTCATTGCAAGAAAGATAGCTCTGTAGCCAAAAGCTCATAAAAAATGTTAACTTCTGCAAAATACGGTTCCCTGAGTTCCTAGTCCACTGCTTCCATACCGCCCATTTCTCATGCTTTTAAGATGTTTTAAAATTCTGCTATCTTGAGTGAGAATGGTATGTAGCCTGCATTATTTTCCTCTGCAACTGCAAAGGCATCAGTATGCACGCCCACGATTTGTTTTTAGATACCCATCTGCTGAGCAAATATGAAAAATGCAACACTGACTGTTGTTGTAGAATCGCTGTGTGATGTGGGGCCTCAGTTGTGGTCTCTGTGGGTCTTCCCTAGATACATGCTGGGAAGGTCATTGCTGGGGCTGGATGGTCACAGAGCTGAGGAAATACTGGGCTAGGATTAGTCTCGTCTTAAGGGGAGCTACTGACTGCTTTGAGATAATATAGAATAGTAAATGTTTGGTCTCTCATAGCATCTTCTGCTGAGCATTTTTGGTTGCAATTAAATGGCCTTAACTGAGCTGAGTGACAACTTTGGGAATGAAGCGACTAAATTTAACATTCCAATTGTTTATCTAAACTTAGGAAGCTTAATATTCTTTAATTTAGCTTTTTGATCAGGGAACTTGCAGAACTGAAAGCCTAGATTTGAGAGTCTGAATTCTTGGTTATTTATTTATTTATTTTTCTTTACAAGATTTCTTCTTGTGGAAGGTTGCATCGAAGAGCTGCCATCCCTTCGAGCATCAGAGCAGATAATGTCTTGTTCCATCTGCTGTGTTGTCATCCTACAACCTTAGGGTCTTGCTCTGCAAAATTCCAGAATTCATCAGTTTTCACAGCATTCCTAAGCTTGAGTCTTCAGTAAAAGGATGTATGTGTGTGTTTTGAGGAACACACTTGCTAAATCAAGAGTGATCGAGACAGATTTAACTGAGCACAGAACTGGTGTCTGTGAAGCATATGAGTGGTTGGAGGTGGTGGGTCTCCAGCTTCACAATGCCACATGAAATAATTGGTGATATTTTTGAACTAGCAACAATGACTAGTTTTGTCTTTTGGGCATAAACAGCTGTGGAGATTTGTAGGTTTTTTGGTAAGATAAAGTTAAAATGGGATGAAATGGTTCCTGTCTGCTGAGAATGCATCCATGAAAGGGATAGGTCTTGCACTGGATACACCTGGGAGGTGAAAATCAGTGACTGGAGTTGGATGCATTTTAAGCTTATATCTCTGTTATTTACAATTGAAGAGAATTGGAAAGGTTTTGGTCCTGGATTTGCAGCAGGGCTGAATCAATTATGACAGCTTGAAACATGCAAATGTTACCAACTTAAGTAGCTATATTTTGATTGATTAGATTGTTTTGACTGAAATTTGTAATGAGTATGAGAGCACACCTGGCTCCTAGCCAATAATTCTGAAATATTTCCTGCATTAAAGATAGAAGACTTATGTATTTTTATGCTGCAGATTCCCTCTCCAATTGTATCTGCTTAACATAATTTAATAGATAACAAGTTAGTATTTGCATATGATACAGTTAAGATTGTAGGAAGCGTTTATTTTATATTTTTCTCCTCCAGTAAAGGCTTTTCTAAACTTCTAGGATATCCCTACCCCACCAGTTCCTCAGCATGTTTTTAAAACTTCCACCAAGTACTAGAAATACATGATGACTCCTTGTAACAAGTTCTGTTTTGCTTGGGAGGCTCACAGAAGGACACTGATGTGGTAGGAAAGACAGCATCCCATAGGGTTTCTAAGGATTTATTTTTTTTTTTCTTCCCCTGAAGAAAGGGCAAGTTTCCAAAAGCCTGAGGGAATCTGGTTAGAGCTAACCCAACTGGAACAGAGCAGCCCAGGAGCTGCTGCCTCTTGTAGCTCCTCTTGGAGCTACAGCAGCAGGTGATGGAGGAGCCTATCCTCAGGAAATCAACAGTGCCTTGCTAGGTGTTTGGGCCACTGCCAGCAGAGCTCAAAGCCAGTGGGAGCCTTAGCGATGGGACACAGCTGCTTGCCTGAGTTGATGGATGGTGGGAAGCCAGCCCTGGGATCAGCAGGATGTGCAATATTTAAATGGTATGGTAAACTCAGGTTGCATTTCATTGGGAATATTTAGCATTGAAATGCTAAATAAATAAATAATAATTATCCAGAATGGAAATTGCATGTGTCCTTCTGTCATTAAAGTTACCTTTGCATACAGATACTACTGCTGCTGGATATAGGTCTGGCTTGCAGGCCATCAAACTCCCTGACAGGCATTTATTGTAAGGAAGCAGAAATGCGGTTCTGGTTTTCAGGTGCCCTCCAGTCTTAGACGCCAGGGTGTAATGGATGTGGAAAAGCTGTAGCCAGTTGTGAGAACCTGTTAGGGTTACAAGATCTGTATCTATGGCGTGTGTGAGTGAACATGCTCTCTTCTTTAAATATCTTCCCTAGGAAGTCAACAGATGCATATGAAGGCTTTTGTTACTTTTTGTCTCAAAGAAATATTAGGATTTGGTAACTTATAGACTTAGAGTGATAATGCTGTAGTGAGTTGTTAAGGTTGTTTGGCTCCTCCTCATCAGTAAAATGATGTTCACCCATTTTCTCCTCCATAAACAGAATTATAATGCTACTTTGATATCAAATCTTGTTTCAAAGTCAGTCAACCTCCACAGTTTAGAATACTGTGTCACTACTTCTAGTTTGCATTGTGGCATTTTAAAAGAAGTATTTCTGTCTTTCTGCTTCTTTTAGCTGTGATTAATACTTATATATTCATGCTTATTCTTGTTTATTATCTTACGTTCCTGAATCATGGAATCGCTGAGGTTGGAAAAGACCTTAAAGATCATTGAGTCCGACCAAGACCTAACCATTCTACCATAACTAACAACCCTTTGCTATATCTTGTCCCTGAGCACCACATCCAAATGGTTTTTAAACGCATTCAGGGATGGTGACTCAACAACCTCCTTAGGGAGCCTATTCCAGTGCCTAATATAATCTTGTATAATCATTTCAGCTTTCTTTAAATTAGTGTATGAAGGGCCATACACTGATATAAATGCTGAATTATTAAAAACAATCTCCCAACTAGAAACTTGAATAATACAAATGATTCTGTTACATTGGTCACTCTTTTAAAGAGTTACAAATTAAGGGACCTTGTTAACGTAATTCTTCAAATAGTCTGCTGACTGGGTGGAAAAAAAACAAATGAGACTCTATGTGGCACAACTGTATTGATCGGCTCAACTTTTGTTTTGGGCTCTAAATGACTCTGAAGTGCTTTGCTTTATCTTGGTACAGAACTACTTGGAACCTAGCTGGCTTCAATTGTGTTTTACCGTTTTAGCATTTTAAGTTGTGAATAAAATTAAGAATAAAAGAAAGAGTTTGAAGTTGGCAGTACTTCAAAATCACTTAAGTCTCTTCCTTAAGGGTCTCAGTTTTCGGGGGTGAAAGGATGATGGGCTGTTAACTTCCAGTAAACTGTAAATGATTTTGCTAATTATTCTTACATACCTAATTCCTGCATCCCAAATCATTTCCTTTAAAGTACTAGTGATCTTTGGAAACAAAAAGCTGTAGTAATTGGTGGAAGCAACTCTGGAAATTGAGATTTAAGTGAATACTATGAAATACATAGTGTGCTAAGTCAGTGTAAAGTAAGTGTATAATAAGTTCATCTTGAAACTTCATCATCAAACTTAAATAGATTCTTCTATTTGTAGGCTAAATAAATTTTGGTTTTCCTCTTCTTCTGTCATTTCAGGGTTGAGTTATCAGTATCTTGGTTTTAATGCAGCTGGACCATAAGTAAAGGTCTATCCTGTTTCAGACATGTTTGTTTGGGGAATAAATGCCTGAGTAGCTCCTCCTTCTCTCTCCCCTTCAAATTGCTTATACGTGGTTGAAATAGAAGTCTTTTTATTTATATATTACAAAATATTTCCTTTTTAATTTCAAAGAGTGGAAGAGGTATTCTTTTTATTTTCCTCTGACAGGGAATATCTAGATATCAAAGAGAACAGAGCATTTGAGCCTTTTTAAATTATTCAGAACTGCCATATATTTTACATGAGAAGATATTCTTGTGTAGCTTGATTAAGCATAGGAAACTGGTCTAATATAGTATGCATTAATTTGCAGAATGTCAGATCTTAAAAAGGCTTGTGGAATGTATATGATACTATATGTATATACACATTCACATTTAAATAAATAGGAAGTTTATTTAGATGAAGGGATTATTACTGTAGAGGGAGCAAAATACTGGACGCTTTTTACTTCCATGATTGCAAATGAATTTTCTAATACTATAAGCAACACGTAAGCTATGTGAAGACAACTACTTGCAGGGAAATGTGATGCTGAAATATAAAACCAGCAGGAAAATTATCAAGCAGCAATTTTAATTAGGCATGCTCATGGAAATATCTCTGTTTAACTGAGTTTCAACTTTGTCTCTCAAGGAAAACATTTTGAGCTGGACTTTAGCTGTCCTGTTGAGGGAAAATTCATTTGTTTTTGAGCTTTGGCAAAGGAAGTAAAAATAATAATAATAATAAAAATAAAAATCAGTAAATGTTTACACCTAGTGCATAAAATTCCTAAATGAAAATATTTAATACATGACTACTGAAAATTAATGTAATTAACATCCACATGTGTTTGATGACATGCATGTATTCCAGCTCCTCATACTTAATAGGCAGTGGGAGGCAGATTCAACAAGAGATTCTCCATTGATGCCCGTAGATCTTTGTCATTATGTTAAAAGCTTTTTTGGATTTTTTGACTTAAAACTGGAATTGCAAATCTTTATTTGAAAGAAAATCACTGCAAAGAAAAGTCATATTACTCATAAAATCTTAGCATATATATATTTCTTTTCTTTGAGGAAATTATTGATGGGTAGTTGTTTGATGTACATTTGATAGTTATTTTCTCTAAAAAAAAAAAAAAAGAAATCACTGAATTGTTTTTGTTTTTTTTTTTTAGAAAGTGGCAATGTCAGAAAGGGATGCACATAACATTTTTTTCACGCTGTACTTCTGCAATAGGTGTGTGGCGTTGTGGCCACAAGTTCTAACCTCTCTCCTTCCCTGAAAGCACAGTTGAAGTGTGATCATCTGATAGGTCAACTGAAATCTGACTGCTGTTATCATTCTGCATGGTGATGCTCTCATGTCTCTATTCAGAATAAAACTGGAGAAAATATATGGCCACCCACTGCTGTGAGAGAGGGTTTCATTATGAATAATTTGAGAATCACCAGGTTAAACTTGGTGTCTTTGGATTTCACCAATGGCAGAAATCTAATCCTGCAGGTAGAGTGGAAAATGGAATTGATTTGCATCTAAAACTATCCAGAATAGCCTTATTTCAAAGCAATCATGCTGGTATAAATACACTTCTAAATTTGTGTGTGCATGCACACATACATTTAAGTGGCTCCTACCTAATTTCTAGTATAAATAGCAAAACAAATTAAGTAGTCTGTATGTTTGGCCATAAACCATGAAGGACTGCAGAGGGCACAGGTTTCTGTCTTTATCTGTTTACTGTGGTATAAAAAAGACAATTTTGTGCCAGCTTGGCTGTGCCTGACTGCCACCCGGATTGGCTGTCAGGAAATGGTCACTGCATGAGAAGCCTGCACTGGCATCTCCTTCGTGACTTCTGAGCATTTTCTGCATAAATAAAATCAGTTTAAATGACCTGAAAAAACTGTAATCATTATTAATTAGCAAAGTGCTTATTGTGAAAACTTGGCTGGTTCACTCTAGCATATATAATTTGATTTTGTAGACTGTGGTCCTTTGGTGATATGCGGGTGTCTGTGTGTACGTTCAAAAATAAATATATAACCAGTAGTACAGGATACCAGTTGTCCAATTTAGCGAGTTTTCACAGAAGTTCATGCATTGCTGACAGTTAATGAGATATTATATTACACCAGGAGAGGACTTTTCTTTCTATTTTGGCCATACTTTGGACTTGACTAAAATAAGTTGTCTGTTCCTTTCACCATACATATGGTAGAATACTTCTCCATCCTGGGGTATGCAGAAGACATAGCACAGTAAAGAAATGTACTGTTTGTTTTCTTTCTGTCCAGCTGGAATATTTCTTCAGTAGTTCATAATGCTAATTTTATTGTTTATTGTTTATTGTTTCTGTAGAAAGAAAAAAAAAAATCTCTTGCTCAACCAATGTAGCTATAGCCAATGCAAAACCTGCACATGGACCAGCAATATGAAATGTTCTCACTGGGATATGTTGGATGAAATCCTGCCTTCGTTTAAACTGGTGGGAGTTTTGCCACCTTCTTCGGTTGGACCAGGATTTTTCTCAGCATGTGCCATTTAAAGAATACTGAAAAATTTGGAGCAGTTTTGGTGGACCAGATGGTTGCGTTTAAACCTCTGATGGTACAAAAGTAACGCGTTTAACTTGTTGGCACAAGGCCCGTGTCTTTTCAAACTGGAAATAATTCATAGAGTTAAAGCTTTAACTCTTATAATAAAATGGGGAAAGTGGACTAGTACAGCAACATAATGATGTTAAATTGGAAATTATCTACTTCAAAAAGCAGTAGCAATTCACAGTGACAGTCAGGTTTTCATCCCTACTGCTGTGCTATTTGCCACTGACAGACAAATCAAGTTGGAAGATCATTTTGTGGGGCAACCAATTTAGCATTTCCAAAGTATGTTGGGGTTTGTTTGTTTGTTTATTTTTAATAACAACATGGATTGCAAAGTGATGTCAATTGCTTGACTGTAATGGGTTCAGAAAGTAATGTTCTGTACTGAAACAATACCTACTGTTGTAAGGTCAGTACTGTGTAATGCTTAGGACAAACTTAAACATTCTTTAAGATGTACAACAACTTTTAATGAATTTCTCCTTTCTGCATTTATTTTAATTTTACTATCCTAGATAAGCTAGTTTCTAATGCAATAAAATGCACGAGGACTGCTGATTTCTAGGTTTTTAAGATTTTTAAGTAATCATCCTGTAAAAATAAGGCACGTATCTAGGATTTGTTTCAGATCCTTTACCAAGTGGCAGAAATTCAACCTTAAGCAATGACTGTGAAGGCTGTCATTGAATCTCTTTGTCCCCACAGGCTCTGTGGTTAATTAAAAAAAATATATATGTGCACATATATATGTATGTATATGTAGTAGTGGAGCACAGAGTGACTTACAGAATTAGTCTGCAGAAGCCTGGGAGAGCAGAGCCCCATCCTGCCAGCACAGGGATGTGCTGCTGTGAGCACTGGGATGTGAGACATCAGAGTTTCTCTCGAGAAGTACTTCAGCAAAATGTGTAAAAGGAAGTTTGGGTAGCTTCTTTCCAGTCTCCATGAAGAACTACAGCAGCAGTCATCCCATCTCAGATTATCTACAGTTGATGTTGTTTTATTGCAGTTAACATAAAAACGTGTTTTGTTTGTGTGAGGACCAGCTAGCTTAAAATCAGTGTAAAATGCTCGTGATACTCTGCTCAGTATACAAAAATTGCATAGAAGCCAAGCCAGTAGTGATGTACCTCACTTAATTGGGGCATGCTTAATAAGAAAATCTGTTTAATTGGGCTGTCTTCCAGAGAAGCTGCTCAGGCTGAGCCTGAGCGGAAACAACTGCTGCTTTAATGGAACATTATGAACAAAAAAAAAATTTAAATAGGGGTGCGATTGGCTCTAGGGACTGTGTAACAATAATTAACTGGGTGATTAACTAGATATGAAGCTTAGGACTCTCATTCTTAAATAAAGATACTGATAAATACAGGCTCCGCCCTCTTGAGGCTCTGCCCTGAAAACTCCTGGGCTTGTGTAAGTCTTGACGTCTTCATTTCCCTGCAGCGTTCCTGGCCAGCACTCTTTTGCTCACAAGGCTATACTGTAATGTGTCCAGGCAAGTCACGTTCATTGTACCTCTGTCTATGGGGCTTTGATCATGCTTATTGTGTCCTAGGCTGCCTCAGAGCTTTTACACAGCTCTGTTCTGGCAGATGTCCTGCAATTTATTTCAGTGGTAATGAGAACAAGCAGATGACGGAACAAGTAACCTTTTTAACTTGTATTGGGTTTCAGTTCAAATCCGGCACTTATCTGTGTATATCTGTCCACAGAGGTGCATTTTATAAATGCATGTATCTCAGCAGCAGGTTCCTTTCCTGCTTCTCAAGGAAGTTATTCCAGAATGTGCTGCATTTCCTGTGCTGAACACTGGGTCTCCTTACTATATTATAATTGTCCCCAAAACACTGATCTCTCTGAACTGCAAAATGAATCTGTGTATCTTACTTGAGAACGTAATTTTGTTGGCCTCAACCCCGTATTAAGACACGGGATTTTGCCTGCCTTCAGATACTGCCTTCTTTTTCTTAATGTCCTACTTCGTTTTCATCCAATGTGCTGTGGACTTCCAGGAATCAGAGAAGGGGATCTCTATATGTAAGCTGGCAAATGAGGTTTTCTTTAGGCAGGCAAACAAAGGGAGATCTGTGCTGAAGCAGATGGGAAATGCAGCACAGAGGTTCAGTAGCGGGGAAGCTGAGCAGCAAACAGTGATGGGTGTGTAGGCATTGCCCAGGGTGTTGTCTAGCTCTGCTATGCTGGAAAGTGCTGTCTGGATTCATTACGGCCTTTGAGATGAGATCGAAGACTAAATGGCTGCTCTCCTTTCCCAAGAGGGGAAGAATTTCTTGATTCATAGGAAGAATTTTGAGAAAGTAGTGATTCCTCACATAGATCTTCCAGTGTCCTTTAGATGCCTGCAGTGGTGGCTTGGAGCAATCTATAGTTGGTTGCTACTGACCCTATAGAAAGGAGAGAGCATATTACTGAATCTGTTCATAGGTGCACTCTCTTAAAATTCACGTAGCAAACCAATTTTACCACTCTTCCAAAAAACAAAACAAAACAACAAATTAAGAGGATATTGCATGGTGTTTTATCCTTGTAATAACAATTGATGTTATTTGCTTATGTCTTAACTGACGTTTGCATTATTTTCAAGCCTTCTTTTCTAACCATTGGGTATGTTTAAGAAGCATGAGGTCTGTCAGGTCCAGGCTGAGGTACCATTCCAAGAGGCTGGATTTCAATAAGCACATCAAATGCTTGAGGAGTTTGTCCTGCCCCAAGCTTGGATTCCCCAGTGACAGTGCTGAAGGGAAGCCTGCATTGCTGTGAGTCTGAAAGCCTCCGTTTTATTCTGCTCCTGAGCAGTTTCAAATTACGTGCAGACAGAAGGTCCCAGAAAAAGAAAAGAGGACATATTGTTCTTGACTGAAGTGCAGGGACTTTGATGACACTAAAAGGTGAATATGAAAGTTGAGATCTATGAAACTGAGTAACAAACTGGTTTGTGCTTATCAATAGACTTCTTTTATAAAGAAAACTTTTAGGTAAAGATTGTTGTCTCCAGTATTGAAGTCAATTACATAACAGTAATATTTAGTTTCTTTTGCATGATCTGGAATCTCTGTGAATAGCTGTTGGGTTTTTACTTTTTAGTAAAGCATCACTGTCAGAGAGTTATATTTTTCCTTCTTGAAATGAATGTGGGTGCATGTGAATATGTAATGCAATTGATTACCCACAGTGGATGACATTTCTTTTCTTTACAGTACTGAAATAGAAGTTAATTATCAATCTAAAATAGCTTGATGTTCTAGCCTTCAAGCGAATGGAGAACAATATAGATTTTCTGTGTGATGACTGTATTCTGTGAAATTCTCATGTATGCACTTCCTCTCTTTCATGTTATTGCAGCAAGTAACAGAATATTATTGGGAGTAATATGGCTTGATGCATAGCTCCAGGAGATGGAAATAGTCCAGTTTTCCTGAACAGGTTCTGGAGGAGGAGCAAAGAATTTCCTAGCTTATTTGGTAACAGAAGAACAGAAAAACTGGCTGAATAAGTTACGTCTGTGGCTCAGTGTTTCAGAGCAAGATTAACCCTAATCATTCTATATTGCAGTGAGCGCACATGCTTAGAACATGAATTGTTTTAGTATTATGCAGGCAATGGTGAAAGTCTGCAGCCAGAGTGGTCAATTATAGAAGGGCTTTCCTTGATGTGTAGGGAGGTGTTTGGCTGTCATGTGCAGAGGAGTTTTGGCCTTGTGTGCTGCTATGGGACTGGCATCACGATCCACCATTGTTTCAGTCTTGGAGTGCTTGCCAACTGAAGCACTCATCCAATGAAGTTGGGACTGCGGTGATTCTGTTAGGAGGCTGTTCAAATTCCAGCCTTTGCTAGAAGATGTTTATACTTGTTTTATTGTTTTTTTTTTTTTTTCCTTCCAGTTTTCAATACATGACTTATGTGCTACTATGTATTAATAATTTAGGTTTCAATATGTGTGGCATTTTGCCTTCCTTAGCTTTTGGATTTTTGTCCTCGTGTGTGATGGGCAATTGTGCTGGGTATTGTTTTCATAAACTCATCATACTGAATCTTTGAAAATGGTCACAGACATTTTGCTTTGTGTTACTGAGTGTTTCTGGCTTTTTTTGTGTGTGTGCATTTTTCTTGTTCCTCCCCAACTCAAATTGCTACTCTTTTACAGGCTGGAGGATGTGGTAAGGGAAAGTTCTGGCTTTGCTTTCCCAATAACCTACTGGATCCTACTGACCACTGGATAGCTAATGATTCTCATTCAAAATGTGCCCATTATCTTAACTTCTTACGGCATTTACATATCTGATGTGTTTCTAGAGAAAACTCCTTCCTGTTTGCTTTACTTTAATTACTCTACAAGTATCTGGAATTTCTATGCTGTTGTCCCACTGCTGTTGTGCAGAACAGGCACACACACAGTGATTTTGGCTGGCATTGGTTTATCCTGCTCCAGAACTGAAAGCAGCAGCTCTGTACCTCAGCTGACAAGCCTTGCTGGAAGCATATGGTTGTTGTTAATGCAACTGTGCTGCTTTTAGGATGTGAGTTGGTGTCTGTGTGGTGGAGACACAGTAGTAGCATAAGGATGTATTTGCAATGAAAATGACTAGGCCACTAATACAGAGAAGATGTTTGCTTCCTTTCTTGCTACACTGTCTTTTAAATGCCAAGGTACACTGTGCTTATTAATCTTTCCCTGCAGTTTAAAGAGTAGAGGTATGGCCAAACTGGTGTTTCATAGCTGAATCTGGACTCCCAATAACTGAAATGGTTCACTGACCAGTGCTTAAAGCTGTGAGCACGCAGCAGTTAAAGCTGCCCCAAACTCCATAGAGCACATCTAATGCATTCTTGCTCCTCATGACAACATACATAAGCAGAACATCTTTAACTGCCACAAGATCACTCTGTTCTCTTCGAAAGCAGAGGCTTGTGTTGCTTGTGTACTGCCACCCACTCAGTTAGGAATCTGTTCCTCCGTTGTTGTTTTCTCCTTCTTTCTCTTTTAAAATATAGTGTCTGCCACTTCTGAGAATGCCCAGCCAAGGGCTGTTTCAACACAGCTTAACAGTTGAAACTGGCTCAGCTAGGGGTGCCTGCTTAACATATGAAGTTTGATCCAAGGTTTAGATTTGTTCCCAATTTCTGGATCATAGTCTTTGATTTCTGTTACGAGCAAAACCCAGACCCTTAGGCTTCCCACAGCTTGGGGCATTCAGCCTCTGTAATAGATGCAGCTGACAGCTGAAAATTTCCTGGAGATCATTCATTTGGACAGTAAAAATGCTTAGGATGCTCTTACTTCACACTGTTCAGAATTCCAAGAATCAAAGAAAGTGCATTATTCTTCTAAAGAGTTGTTCATTGCATGAGACGTGGGTTCAGCTTCATTTGCTCACAGGCCTGACGCAGATCAGAGGGAATGTGCAGAATCTATTTAAAATGTGCTCCAGAGAGCAAAGGAGAACAAAATCAAATGCATGAAAAACAAATACAGATGCATAACAATCTTTCTGCTTGAGATGTTACTTAGATTCTTTACTGGATTTTAATGTGGATTTCAGTGTTCTTCTATTGCTATTTGGCCAAATGCGATATTGTGAGACCTCAGGCTCTCAAGAAGTCTTGGGAAAGTCAGGAAAGGATGGCTTCAGTATCTCAACGTGCTGGATTGATTTATGTGGAAAAACACAGATCTGCCATGGCAGATTTGTATGCTATTATAATAAGAAATACTGATAAAATATTTTTCGAAGGGATTTTCGAAAGTAGCACAGTCGCTTCATAGTATTTTAAGCTGTTGTTATTGAATGCTAGATAAAATATCCTCATGTACAGCAGGTTGTGGTGAGGCATGGAATCAACATAATTCCCAGGGCATTTTACTTTCACATTGTGAAGGGGAAAATAGATGATGTTATCAAACAGCAAGTGTTTCATTGAAAAGCTGGAAGTGCTCACATAGACTTAGAAAAGGTCTGTAAGTCACCGGCTTGTGAGCAAAGAAACTCAGTATTGCTAAACATACTTCATATTCCTTGTCACCCTTTATTTACCATCAACAACTTTCTTTGGCCACAGGTATCATTAGAAAGCTGTTGCTCAGGGACCGCTACTCGGAAACATTATTGTATCTTGAAAAAATGTTAATACATTTTTGAATACATACATATGAAAAAAAATATCGGAGTGCAGACATTTGCTGGATGTTAATATAGAAACAGTATTATGTATTAAATTGTAATAGCACTGAAAATCTGTTGTTATTGTAACTATTGGCGGAAGATGATATGCTAGTTTTAAGATTTAATGAGTCAATCACGTTATGGTTTACCAAAAAGTAGCAATTCAGAGTATCACTTTGAGATATGGAGACCTGGGTGTAATGCTTCTTTTGATGTCTTCTAGGCGAGTCATTAAAAACATGCTCAATGTTCTGAAAAGGCTTTACCATTTTGAAATGCTTTTTTTCCTGATCTTCACATGGCCTATTTCTGGCTGCTAGCCACTGAGACAGTTAAGAATCCTCTTTGAGCATAGCAGATCTGTTGCATTCATTTTGCTGTTATCAAACTATATGTAGGTGATTGGAAACCAGTGGGGAATATGTTTTTGTCCTGCTACCCCTCCCCCTCAAGTTAGCAGTACTACAGCAAGACAAAGCTTGAGCTGTATAGTATTGCAGGCTGGAGAAGTAGATTTTTTTTTTTTTTTTTCTTTTTTTCTTGGAAATGTCAGATTTCATACTGCAAATGTAACCTAAAATGCAGAATCTAGATGAAGAATATTTTCTCTCTTATGCACTGTGATAGAACCATTAACGACAGCTGTTCTACTTTAATTTGTGTGATGCTCTGGTAGAATTGTGGTTTGCTGACTCATACAAAAGATTTTCTTTCACCTTAAAGAAAGCGCTAAATCTGATGGTTATTAAAAAATCAGAAGAATATGGTTTATTGCTGTAATGCCCACGCATTCTTGTACAAAATAATTATTAACCTATATATTGTACTGAAGGCATCTAAGGTAACTCACTATATTCTAGCACTCTTTTAATATTTAATGGGTTAAAGGTTTGTCATTCTAGTTCTGTCTGGGTAACAGACAGTTCGGACAGGGGAGGTTCTATGGAATATTAAGAAGAGAAATAGCAGGCTACTCTCATCAGAGGTTCAGCAACTTCACTGTACACTGTAGCTTCCCAAGTTTTCTTACCTTACAGAAGCTTTTGAAAAGTACTGAAGTTCTCATATTTTTATCACCATGCTTCATTTTTTGCACTACTGAGACTGCTTCCAGCCTCCACCATGACGCACATCCTTGTCCTCTCTGGTGCTTGACATTGTGCTGTTACCATTCAGTGTCCCACACAAGCTGTGTCACTCCAGAGTAATGAACCTGTCATCATCCATCAGAGCAGCCCAGAGGCATGTGTAAGATTAGTTTCCATGCTCACAAGCAACTTTTCAGTTGATCTTCTCACCTTTGAAATAGCCTTATGCAGCAGTTGCTAATGTCACACCTTGGAATCTGGGGACAATTCTTGACCATGACCCTCTTAGGAAGAATGTGCAAGTGCCCTGGGAAGGTGTGAAGTGTTATTTCTTGAGTAGGCTACACCAAAGTTGCAAGGCATTTTGTTCTGTTTCCCACAGTGTTATGCTGAAGGTGATTAAATTAATTCCCTGTTCTTGTCTGAGCTAGGCAAGATCACATTAGTAATGAAAATAGGAGAATGATTTATTTCAGTTGCAGAAAGAACCAACTTTCTGTAAATCTTGGTTCTGATAAGAAACCTAGAAATCGTATCCCAGCCATTTACCTGCTATCTTTTTCACATTGGTAATTTCAATTACAGCACACAGTCATTTGATGGGTTATTGACATGCCATTTAAAGTTATATTTCCTCAGAGGTTAAATCCAAACCTTTCTGAGAACAGCACAGCCCACAGTGCATCATGATGAGGACAGACTAGAAACACTTGTGAGAGCAGATGGCTCAGTGGGCCGTATTTGATTTGTAGGCATGTGGCTCATGTGAGCATGAAGTATTTATTTCACTCAGGAGCTGTTCTTGTTTAAATACTCTTACATAGGTATCATTTTAAAGTGCTGCAGTTCCTATTATGTTTCCAGTAATAACCACAAATCTGATTGTGCAAAACCCTTAAACTCATTAGTACAGTTGGGGATTTCTGCTCAGAGAGCTGTTTTCAGGCATGGCTATTATGATAGTTAAAATTAATTCAGATAAAGTGCCTTGCTAGTGGCCCAGATTCGGAACACTGATATCCCCTCCTGCCAAGGTGAGCTTGTAACTGTTAGATCTGAAGTCACTGAAACTCTAGGGAAATGCTTTGTATGAAAAATTTAATTACTCTTAGAGCTGGAAAGAAGTCAAACTTAAAGCACTTAGGAAAACTGTAGAATAGTAAGTATTTTAGCAACAGTATATGTTTTGGAAAAGATTGAGCTCCCAAAGCAGAAAAAGGTTCATTTAATGTCAGTAGATACAGACAGTTTCACCTCCAGTGTAAAGGGAACTTTACCATGACTTTCCCTCCCCATCAATCTCCAAGCATTAGTTAAAATGGAATACAGATCTAGGTTTGAGTTTTTCCAAAAAAGTGTAGAAAATAAAATCCTATTCTAACTTTGTCTCTCCATTTCAAAATTCAGAGAGATTATGGCAGAACTTTGACATAGTTTGGTTATATTAACTAAGAATCAGTTGCAAGTCCTAAACCCATTTCTTGTCCTCCTGGAAGTCTGGAATATTCTGTTTTTCCCTAATGGGTATGCAGTTGATTTAGCACAAACTGTCACAACAGAAAGTTTCACACAGCTTTGCTGCTCACAAGGGTTAACATTTTCCACCCAACCTGATCAGTCTTAGCGTTATTTTGAAATGTTTCAGAAGCAATTCAGTTTTGAATTTTGGTGAATTGAATGGGGGAAAGCGGAGGAATAAGCTTTTCCATTTATTATTATTAAGACATGCATGTGCTAAACCACTGGAACTGAGAGATCTTAGCAGAGCTTACTCCTCAAACTTCCCTATTCTGTGGTCTTCAAATGTGTTTCTGACATGTTCTCATCAAACATCAAACCTCCTTCATCTACAGATGACATGTTCCCTAAACTGTATCCATGGAACTGCTCATCTTTTTGTCTTATTCATCTGCTAAGAAATGACAGCGTAAGTTTCCAATTAAATGAGAGTTGTTCAGTTTGCCTTGTAAGCACTGTGGTATCCAGTTTGAAAGGAAGGCAGAAGAAGGTGTTGAAAAATTGAATGTTCTCATCTCTGTGCTCCTTCCCACCCTCCAGCTCATTGTTGTGCTGTGCTGGAGGTTTTCTACCTGTTTGGTCAAACAGCTAGTGGGAGATATTGAGTCTGCTAGAGCAGGAGTGAGCACCTGTAGAGGAAGAAGAGAATGGATCCATTAAAGGGAAAAAAAGAGTAGATAATTTACCAAATTTATGTAATTTATATTTATATATTTTTATAAATTTATATAATAAGTTACCAAAACTAGGTAATAACTACTTCATGACAACCAGGGTTAGGTACTGCAAGTATTTGTTCTCATATAACTTGCCTTGTTCAGAGTTATTTCATTGCACTCTGAAAAGCATCTATAATTTGTAATTAATAAGATAAAACAATAGGAAAGTCTAATATAAGTAGCCTTAGCAAAGGTCTTTTCCTTTTAGCTTACTGATGTTTGAGACTTGTTCAAGTCTCAGAGAGTGGCAGTTCCAAATCTTGCTTTGCTTATAGGATCCAAATGCCTAAACCTAGCTGTGTCAGGATTAAAATTCTGTATGAAGCTGAAGTAATTTGGCAAGAAGGCATCTATCACAGCCTGTTATTGTTGAGTAGAGGTGGTAACACCTCCCTTGCTGCTTCACATGTTCTCTTTGTTTTAGTTGTGAACTTTCCAAAATGAGATGGCTAATTTTGACAAGGGGAAAAGCTTTTCTGGCACAGGAAATTTAAACTGAAATATTCTGGCTGCAGATAAATTATTTGGAAAGATTATAGTTATTTTTGGAGAAACGCTTGATTCCCTTCTTAATGCATTTGATCGCTGTAATCCCATAGCAGTTTCCAGGGGTGAGGAAGCTTTCTAACGCACTTCTTCAAAGTCCTGTTTTTTAATATTCACATGCCAAGATAAGATTCCACACAACCAGGAGGTTGCAAATTTTAAATTAAAGGCATCTAAGGGAAAATTTTACCTTTTTATTCAATTAAAATATACAGCTGTGTATCTGGCATTTGTGAAGATTTTGAATGCCTTTCTTTTATGTCAATAGCAGAAAGTGCATGAGAGATGTTTTTGGTAGAGTTTTTAACCAACGTAAGACTAAAACTGAGCACTTACATACTAATATAACTAGCTACGTTTATAGCATATATGTAACTAGGTATAAATTGTTGGCATATCATTACTTTACAATATGGAGTCATCACTCCTTGCAAGATAGTCATTAAGGTTAAAGAAGACTTTTGAAATGAATTGCATGTATAAGATGAGAAGACCCAGATGTCTTGTGTGCAGAAAGGATTCTGCTGCTGTTACCTGTATAATGTTCATTTTGTGAAATGACTTTCAACCATCAAGATTCAGATTCTTTTTTTTTTTTCATTTTTCATATTCATTAATTACAATATTGATGTAATTGAACAGGAAACCCCTAATAATATGAGTAACAATTATGCTGAGCAGGAATGGTAAAAAGTGAAGATGAATACTGTTATCCTACATAAAATGATAGATTACTACTAGACCTACATAGAAGGAAGTGTGATTACTTCAGTTTTCTCCACAAATGTAAAATGTGCCTGTCTTGCCTGTGATTAGCTCATGGCAAATGCATTGGTTCAATTTAAACCAAATTACTGAAGTGTAATTGCAATTTTACACGTTATAACACAATTTAATGCGTTGTAATTTGGCTCCAAAGAAAATTTAGGCAGTAGATTTGGCCAGAGGGTTACAATTCTATTATCTTCCAGTACGTTACAAGTTGTAACATTTGTCAATAATAATAAAGCATATAGGGTTTCTTATATAAACTAATGTATTTTTTTTCATACTATGTAAAACAATGCTATCTATTTTAATATATAATAATGTGTGGACAAATTCTAAGGCTTTGCAGTTGTTAAGTAGAAAACAGCCAAGCTGACAGTTGGGGAAAGCTGTATTTTTCATTTATCAGCATATCCTCTTCTTTATATGTGCTGCTGTTAAAAATAATCAGATGAAGAATCCCATGGAAACTTAGCAGTGTTCAGATGGTTCTTTGTTTCAAATAAGTGAACTTTCCTCCCCCTCAAGCTGTCTTTTGATAATGTTTTGAGTGCCTTCCACTGTTTGTTCTTTTTAGCATAGGGAATAATTTCTTCTAGTATCAAGGGGAAATGGACTTGTCAAAGAGATGAAGGTGCATTTGTCATAGATGTGCGTACTAGACTGGTTGTTTAAGCTCACTGAACCTTAAACATAGACAGAACAAGCTAGAAACATTTGCAGTATGCTTCCACGTGAATTTTTTTTTGGAATTTTATTCTGAGATTCTGGCAGCAATGCTCTGGGACAAACATTTCTGGTAGCATTTTGGTATTTCTGGGGAATTGAAATAGAGATTACAGAAATCTTAGATGTTTTATTTAAAAATAGATGTTGAAAAGAACATTCCCAATTTTAGCCAAATGATTCATCTGCTTGAAGTGGGGTATCAGAACCAGTACTCTGTTTGCTCACCTGCCTATGCTTTTATAGCTAAGCCTCATGTTTCCTGGTGCTGATATGCATGCAGCTTCTATAGCTGGCATGTAGCTTTCCTTAGTTTTGCCTTCTTTGTATTTCCTTTTTTTAAGTAAAAAAAAAACCAAACAATTTTTCTAATTTTTTATTTTCTATGGAATTTTCTAAAACGTAACTGCTTCCATCAACTAAATGTCTTAATTCCCGGTGGGAGCAATCGGTCATTCCAGCACCACTGAAAAGTGTTTCTATTTAATATTGAGCAATATGCTGAAATACTGAAGTGAAATAATGCTGGAAGTTGCTGCAACTATTTTTATTTTTTGATCTGCGGGAGTGCTGATATCACAGATACCAAGCTGAGGAACTGTTTCTAATAATGATTCCTATTTTATTATGTTGGCCCCAAAGGTTTGATGTGGATGCTGGTGATATGGCAGAGAGGTTGACCCTTCCTGCCCGTATCCCATTCCATGTTGTTGCCATGTGACAGGTGGCAGCAGAGGGGCAGTCTTACACAATGGCATCTGACATGGAAGAATGCATGGAGCAGAGGTGTAAAAATGCCACCCGCTGGCATTCATCGATGCTTGTGTTCGTGGAGACCAAGCCGTGGATGTGAGGTGGTGGGTGGTGCATTTCAGCAAGAAAGCTGTTACAGCAGTTGTGAAACAGCAGGCCACCTCTGCTGATGCAATTTCTTTGCATGTAGCATGCAGGCTCTTGTTCATTGCTGGTGAAAGTGCATTGCTGATGGTAATGACTGTGTTGGAAAACAGTCTTTTGTAGCTGAGAATTTGCTCTATCAAACAGTGTTTTTGCGCTTTTTATAACTGTTGTGGTTTCCATGAAAATGAATAGGAGGTGTTACTTTCAGAGTAACCTACACAAGTTTTCCCAGAGGTGCCTAGCACTGTGTGGGGCTCAGCTGCATCTGATGGTGGTACCCTTAGAACCAGCCGTGTCCAGCACCAGGTGGCCCTGGCCTCTCCTCACAGGCAGCTCTGGATTAACACCTGGGTCCCATTGGGAGAACCTGTTCCTCTAGAGAAGATGTTTGCTTTTTTTCTTTTTGCTTCTTTTTTTCTGTGTTTGTGTGTGTGTGTTTCTGGAAATGACACTTAGAGCACAAGTGCCCACAGAAATACCACAGCAGTCTTTGTTCCCATCTCCCTGTTGTGTGTTACTTTCATCTTCCCCATGGGCCATGCTGCGGGAACCTGCTTTCTTTCACGTTTCTGGCTGTTCTCTTGCTCTAGGCATCTTCTTGCTGACAGAAAGTGGGTGCATTTAAGTGTTTCTGTGACTGACATTTGACATCTTTATTTTCTGCTACTTTGCTGCTGAAGATGCCCTTTTAAGGTTGTTGCAGAAAATAATAATAATTAAAAAAAAAAACACTGCTCTGTAGGATTGTCAGTAGTTGTTATTTGGCAGCAGGGCCAAACGTGCTAGATGCATCTCCAGCTTACAGAATGACTCAGTGCTTGTCCAGGAGAACACAGGAGAACAGGAGAAATCATGTGAGTGGTGCAATTATATACTGGAAATGAAATAAAAATAGCACTGGAGGAATTCATCATCTGTCCTTCTTTTGATGAGGAGATAGAGAACACAAAGGTTTCCAAGTGAGTGAAAATATCTGCTGGCATGATATGTGTAAGTGAAAACTTACACAGTATTGCAAAATACTAAAACAAAGACAGGTATGTACTGCTATACTGCTATTGCTGTACATATGTCATTCTTCCTCTCTCCATATATTTTCTGTTTATTGTGGTGGTGGTGATGGATGGCACAACCAGGTCTACCTGAATAGGGATATCTGAACTGCTTAAAAAGTCACTTGCTTTAGGCAACATGCAGTGTTCATCACAACTTTCATACAGAGGAATGTTTCTAAAAGTTTATCATTTAAAAAAAAAAAATCCAATAAGAATTCATGAAATTTTATAATAAAGAGTTTATTAATGAATTTGTATCAACCAATAGTTCATTTTACATTTTTTTTTTTTTTTTTTTAAAGGCTTCAGCATCTAATATGTATTCCTTTTGGCAAGGAACAGCTTCTGCAAAATGTGCATTTTCTGATTTGAAAAATAAACACAGTAAAGATATTCCTCTGCTGCTTCAATTTATTGGAAGACAGAGCTGTTAAAATGAACAGAAAGTATGATGCTGAAAAACAAGCATACATTAATCTTTCCCGAGAGAGGGAGTTGCAGCCAATCCCAGTTATCAAAGGATGACTTTTTGAATAACTACATAAAATTCAGTGTGTTTCCTGGAGGTGAAAAACAGCTCAGCAGGAAGGCCTTACAGTTCAAACAAAACAAAACAGTGAAGGTTTTAAAATTATATTTTGTTTTTCCTTGGCAAATCTGTACATGCTAAATTGGCGTTTTTTCAAATATGTTCTGAGATGTCTCCCTGCTTAGATGGAGGGGATAAAAGACGGAATTTCTAAAAGACCTGTTATTTCTAAGTCCCCTCAGATATAGATATCATTTAGTTTTAGCTTGTATAAAGGATATTTTGCTCTATTAGTGATCCATTTAATTCTCCTGGCTAGTGCTGAGATTAATTTGTATTTATTTTCAGCTTAGATCAAGTTGGGATAGACAAGTAAAATTCTTTAAATTTTGAAGCTTTTGTTAAAGTATTTTAAAAACCTGAAGACTGACTGTGTGTGTGACTGAGTGGGTGCATAGGTATCTGCTTATGAGCATGTACCTGTTTTTACCTTTGAGGTTACTTAACAGCGCTGCTAGGAGGCTTAGGAACTTGGCTGCTGCTAAGAGGTAGTTCTGCCTGTCAGATGGACAGATATTAATGCGCTTGTTGGAAAAGTTATAGATTTTGTTCCTGAAAATGTTGTGAAATTGAAAGAAAAATTAGACTGTAGTGCATTGTGTGAGTTGTTTCAAAAGGGGGGTAAACTAAAGAGTCATGTTACATGCCAATAAGAATACAATTACTGCTCTCAAGTCCTTGTCAGTGACTTTTTTACTTTGATGCTTTTGCTTTTACTTTTACTTTATGGGGTTTGCTCCAAAAGTAATGCCTCCTATTTTTGTTATGTTGGCCCATAAAGTCAGAAGTGGATGTTGCTGATAAGGTGGTAGAGGTTGAACCTTCCCACCAGTATACATTTTGTTGCTGTGTGACAGATAACAGCAGAGAAACAGTCTGACAAAATGACATCTGATATAGAAATGCATGAAGCAAAGCTATGTCATTAAATTCTTCTACATGGGATAAAAAAAAAAAAAAAAAGGCACCCATTGACATTCATCAACAATTGCTGAACATTATGGAGAGCAGACAGTGCATGCGAGCACAGTGAGGCGGTGGGTGGTGCATTTCAGCAGTGGTGACAGTAGGTCATCTCTGCCAGTGCAGATTTTTACAAGCATGGCACGCAGATTCTTGTTCATCGCTAATGAAAATGTGTTGACTATGTTGAAAAGCAGTGTTTTATACTGAAGAATTTGCTTTATCAAATAGTGTTATCGTTCTCTTTGTATCTATTGTATTTTCCATGGAAATACATACAAGATGTTATTTTCAGAAGTTTGTCCAGGATAATTTGAAGAAATTGAGGAAATTATCTTTCAGTTTTCTACCTTCTGTCTTATATAAAGCGAGAAGATTTTGAAGGTTAAACGCTTCAGGGATAGAACTATTGATTATCACTAAGTGGTATTAATCTTGTCTGGATAACAACTTTTTGCATACAGATTTCTTGCGGGGAGAGAGAGTGCTAAGTCTCTGCAACCCTGTTTCTTAATTTTGAGATAACAGTTTTACAAGAGGGAAAAAGTACAAACCCTTCTGCACCATTTGCTACCATCTAAGCAATGATGTATCAAATGGGAGAGGGTAATGTGAATCTGGGTGACAAGCAAGCAAAAGCATCCATTAGGATGGAGGTAATGGGCTGCCTGTAATCCACAGCTGCAATTTGAGGGTCTTATCTTATCAGAACAGATTGAAAAACTGTCTGAGGCCAGTTGGAACAATATTGTGTTTAATTTGCATGTATAGCTAGTTAGAAAACAAATTTTTAAACGCAAAGCAAAAGAGGCGGCTTAGTCTGGTTGTTAGCTAAAATGATTTCCAAGAGCTGGTAAGACATTCAGTTGTGAGTTTCCTTGCTGTGTAGAGCTGTTAGGAGGATGGGACTGCCAGGGCAGTGCTCCTCTGTCATTTCTCTCTACAGAGAGAGAAGAAAACTCCACCTAGCATGGCATTCACAGAGCCTCTGAGCCCACAGAATTGTCCAGAGAAGCACTGGCTTATTACAGCCACTTTACCAGAGGTGTTTCTTCTGCTTTGCCAGATTTAGAAACGCTATATTTATTTGTTGCATTTGTTTCCCTCTATTGTAGAGCTTGTGCATTGAACAACCTCACTGGTCTTGCAAACTCACCATCCTGTTCTCACTATCCTGTCCTCATTTAAACTCCACTTAAAGAACTGCTGTCTTCATGATGCCATTAAGTAACCTGTAATTGTCAGGACAATTTAGAGTAACTGAATTTTTCTATCAATGACTGAAAATATCTCTGTCAAGCACAACCTTGAATTCACAGGGCCTGCCATTTGGGTACTTTCAATCTATGTTCACACCTGATGAAAGTAGTTCTCATGGCTTGGCAGGGCTGAAGGAGTTGGATAGTTGCTTGAGAAGTGTTTGATGGAACATTTGGTCCCCTTCTTCCAAAGGATTGTAGTGGAAGCCACAAGTTGCAGTCTGCATTAACAGCTTTGCATCATTTAGCATCTTGCACATAATCACTACTTTTGTGTTGTTGGCTGTAGCAAAATGTATTTTCACTCCGGTCATGTGTTCCATTTCTGGCAAGCCTTTGAAATGTAGAGATGAGGCAGGGATCTCCTCTTAATTACTGAATCATTCACTGGTTTGTCCTCAGAAGTCTTTGCTTTTTGCCACTGATGTGGTGGTTGAGATAAAAACACAAAGCTTGTCAAAAGGAATCTGCTTCAGCATCATGAGGATGGATGCTCGTGTTTGCTGCCTGCTGGTGCATGGCACTGCCAGCTAGAAGACTTTCTACTTCTGGAGTGTTGTATTTGTGTCTCTCTAGTTACCCAAGGGTGAGGTCACTCAGTTCATTAATGATTTATATTTATATAGTGCATTCTTCAGAGGGCTTCCAAGGCTGCTGGCAAATTTATTTCTGCACCAGAAACTAACTGAAACAGATTTTAGTGATTTCTCTATTGATTCAGGAGGTCACTGCAAGAAACTCCTCTCTTCCCACTCTGTGCTTGGGTATATGTTGGAGTTAGGCATAATTAATCCATGAGGTTTGTGCTCCCTGTGCACTTTGCACATGTGAGGTTCCTTACGAAAGAGTTTCAGTCTTTCCTGTGCCCATTTTTTTCTTCCACTTTTAAGTTCTGTTGACTGTTTTGCAAATAAGTAGCAAGTATTTTATGCATGTGGAGCAGGATCCTACTCCGCAGGCAATTTTATAGCTTCATCTAAGTCAGCCTGTAGCACAGAATTCAATTTAGATTAAATAAAGTTGATGGAATCTGGTCACATAGTATTGGAAGTAACAGTTTTTCTAATTGTTTGGAATATTGTGTGTTTATGCTCGGGAACTATTTTTTAAGCCATCAGTGTTTTTATTTGCATTTTAAGTGGGTAGAAAAGAACAGAAGAAATATTACCTTCAAAATCCATGGGACAAAAAAATATCCTGCAGCAACTGATGACCTGCCTTATCATTTTAAAGTAGTACAAGAGAAGCTATAATGTATTTTCTTTTGGACATCAGAATTCTAATTTGCACAGTGTACGAAATGAAAGAAATCAGTCTTTGCAATGAAATAAAGAAACAGTAATGTTTTACTTTTCACTTCCAGAGTGTGTTAAAAACATTTTTAGTTGAAGATGTTTGTGGTGCTTGGGAAAGAACATGTTGTGCTGTTTTAAAAGGAAAAAAAACACCTGTGCATAGAAGCTGTGCAGAATAGAGGCTTCAGCCGCTCAGGGATAGGTAGAATTCTCCTTAATTTCTTTAATTTATTTCTTAAATTCTGCCAGCGTAAGTATAGCTGAGCACTTCAATGAAGCGCACTTCGATTCACACTTAAGTAACCTCCCCCAGTTGAGGTTAGCCAAGCGTGAAGAGCTCTGCTGGAGGGTTAGTCTCCTAGAGGAGTTCTCTCTAACGTTTGTAACGCACTACATCACAGGTAAAACCATGGTTTTATTTTGATTTAGCTGTTGTTAAACATCAGTTAAGGTAAAACTGCAGCATGCTCTGCTTATACTACGTCATTGCCACACATTAATGCTTTGCAAAAAGGTACCCATTTGTTAATGTACTTGTTCTTCGCTGCAATGCCATCAAGCTCCACTACACCCAGCTACGTTTTCTCTTCTTCATCCCTCATCAGCAGTCAGGTTGCGCAGACCAAACAGTTTCATTTACCCATCTGCATGTCCGCATGTCTTTAGATGCTGTGCTGCTCCTTTCTTGTGCAAATGGAATTAACCTTCACTGCCCCTCACTGTGCTGCAGTGAATTGAGTGACACAGAGGTGAGCAGGGCACACAGCTGCCAAGTGTGCACAAGCAGGGGGTTGTTAGCTCTGCAAAATCTGTTTTTCATATTAAGGCCTGACAAGGTTTTCTGAGAAGGCTGTTCTGCTCCTGGGAGATCAAACTGCTTTCTTTCTCTGCCTGTTGCAAGCATTTGAGTTTTACATATGTGACCTTTACTGGGGAGATAACTTGTTAATGGTGTCAGTCTGACCCAATATTATGTCAGTGGCAGGGGTTCTGTAGGTCCAACAAGGTTAATTCAGTTTTGTTGTATTTACTTATGTCATTTATTGGTTTATTATAAAACAGGGCTATCCTTGAGAAAAAACAGGACATTTTTCCTGGTTTTATTTCCTAAGCATGTATGCTACCTTCTGGATTTGTTCTCTTCCATTTTCACAAAATCATAGCGTGGCTAAGGTTGACAGGGACCTTTGGGTCCATCTGGTCACCTCTCTGTTCAAGCAGGGATGCTCAGAGCAGGTGCCTAGGCCCATGTCCAGGTGTCTTTTGGAGATCTCCAAGGAGGAGACTCCATGTGGGTGGCTTGTGCTAATGCTTGGTCACTTTCACAGTCAAAAATTGTTTCCTGATATTTGTAGGGAGCCTCCTTTGTTCAAGTTTGTGCCCGCTGCTTCTTGTTCTCTCACTGGGAACCACAGAAAAGAGCCTGGCTCCATCTTAATATTCTTTTTTTCTAGATTATTATGTACCCTTGTAGGTATTATTGTGGCTTGTGGAATATGACTGAAAATCAGCTCAGATCTTCTTTGTGTTTTGTTTTGTTTTGTTTTTTTTCCTCCTTAGTTTTCTTATGTGGCTTTGCACTTCAGAAGAAGGTTTCTTGCAAGGCAAAGCAAGGAGATCTGGGATCCCCCAATCTGACCAATACCGGTATTGAAAACTGACAATTGACCATTTTTGCTGCTTATATTTTTTCCTAATCTCCTAGCAGTTACATGAATTAAATTATATTTTATGAAGTCTTATCATTTCAGGACATGATACATACCGATGATAACAGATGTGCTAGGTTGCCTAAGCAACTTATCCCAGGATTCATGTGCTCTTCTTTGGGAGATGATTTATTAACCGTGACTTTTACATTTTCTGCTATTCGTAGTGCTTTTAAATACTAGTTCTGAACCTTTAGGTTCTTGCTTGGCTTTCAAGAAAGTGCATAAAAATGTAGCTGAGAAGGGAGGGCACAAGTTGTCCAGTCTGTTTGGTTGTTATTTCCTGTGTGTATAGCAAGGGAATGATTTGCCATCTATGTTTGGATGGAAAGGAGAGGTACCCCCTTAGTATGATGGTAGCTCCTTTTGAAGTAGAATTCGCTTTGATGATTTTCAAAAGCATTTTGTTAAAAAGCCAGGTATCTTGCAGAAAACTAGAAAAGGGCAGGTCAGATCATATCTGTTGGCTATTATTTTCTCTAAATGCACTGTGGTATTTGGAGTAAAGGAGATTGCTTGCACTCAAATAGTTTAAACCCCAGACTCATGAAAGAATACAAAGTTAGATGAACTGAAACTGGTATTTCATCCCTTATGAGCAAAGTGTCTGCTGCTAGATAAGCACAGTATTTCTGCACCTCTATCTGTGTATTTGCACATGCATACATGAATGTCTGGGGCTTGTGTTCTTTCAGGAGTTGGCCCGAGAGAAACTGTAGTCTAACTGAAGTTTTTTTTATCAAGTGATATAAATGGAAATAGAATCTCAAGAGGCTGTTTATTCTTTTAGCTATTAGCATTTGCAGATGCTAAGAGATGCATTGTCAGAGACAGGAATACAAAGCAATGAAATAGTGTGATGTGCAACACACCAAGGAAATGTGTGATGTTCTTCAGTTTTGTTTTTAGTTTACAAACTAAATTTAGGTATCAAAATTTATTACAAGTTTTACTAATAACTTGTATCTTATTATTAACTTGTTTCCTAAATCTGACTATGCCAGAAGTGCTTTTCTGAACTCTGCTGCTTTTCATAGCTAACACTCATGGCAAGATTTTATGGAGTAAGTAGTCTGAAAAAATAGATCGATTTTTCTGTGTTTTTATAGGTGTGTAAAATAATTAATTCGTGTGATAGTTATTTTATTAAAATTTATTTGAGAACCACAATTTTTAAATGGGCTAACGCTGTTTCTAGTGTAGAATGATCTTCCAGGTTCTACAGAAAACATTCACTTCTTAGAGGGATCATCTTCCTTGCAATAAGAAACACAGACTCACAGTTTTCACTATTTAAACTGAAAGATATCTGTGTTCTGCTGCTTTTTTTTTTTTTTTTTTAAAGGAGTTGTTAATATTGGTGTTCTCTGCTTGATTATATATATATATATATATATATATATATATAAAATATATATATATATATTATATTATATATGATTATATAATTATATATTATATATAATTATATAATTATAATATATATATATGTTATTCTCCTTTAAATTAGAAGCTGCTTTTGCATTGGAAAGAAAGCAGTGTAAGTAAGGATAGTTATATTTACCTAGTGATACTATTATTTTCCTCTTGGAATAAATAGCTTTACTCAGCTACGCTGAGAAGTAGAAATATGCTCTTAGTAAAACAGAATTTGTTGATATGAATGGGTATTTGTAGACAGGGGTGGAAGGTAGAGGAGAGCCCTTTGCTGATATAAATATTTGATGGCTTGACTTGCTGACATGCCTACTAGTCTTCTACTGCATGGCAAAATAACAGCTCTCTGGACTATGAACAACTATTGTCTGAGAAGCTGTAAATAAACCAGTCAATCAATTTACCACTTGCAAATCTAGTACCATGGTAGCTATTTTCAGGGAACTGCTTTTATAACGGCCTTGTTCTGTTCTGTAGTTTTGCACTATTATTATTTCTTGAGGCAAAGTGTAGATTGTAAAATGCAGAATATAATGCTCTCTGACCTCCAACAACAGCTTGAGAAACTAAAGCAACTTTTTCTTTCCTGATTTCCATTCTGGTTAGAGTTTTCATGGATGCTAGCTCCTGACCTCATTGCTTTTGGGTGCTACTTATTACTGTGGGATGCAGTGATTTTATTTCTTAATGTTATGCAGAGTGTGTGTCTACTTAACTTTCTACGCTAGAAATGTATATTTCTAACATTGCACGGAATTCTACTACTGCTTTAGAAAGATGTGAGTAGAATAGTTTCCTGAAATAATCTTTCAAGGACCAAGTCTTCCCTTCCAGACTGCTGCTGGAATTTCCTTTTCATCAAAATGTTTCCACACATACCTGTATCCACTTCTTCCCCTGGGAGGATAAAAGAATGCTATTAAACATAAGGAAGACTTTTTTTTTTTTTTAATCTGCTGGAATGTTTCATGAGCTTGCGAGCAAACAGTAATTTTTTTCTTTTCCTTTAACCTTGAGCACTAGAAGTCTATATTATCCCTAGGAGTTCAGAGTACTCCAGATTCTGATTTTCAAGAACAATAAACTAGTTCAAAGACTGGTCAGTTGCTCACATCCCTCGAAACCTGAACCAACTGAATGAAAACTGACTCCATGTTATGCCAGCCATTTACTGATTTACTGCTCCCCTTGAGATGCATACAAAGTAGTGAAGCCACAGCCTCTTGCTTACTGTGCAGGTACATTGGCCTCCTGGGGCCTGCTGTGCCACAGCCATCAGAATAAATAAGTCAATTGCAGGAAGGTCAGGGAAACATGAAATTAGCAGCCAGCTTCACTGAAAGCCTATCTACTCCAGCAGCTACGTTATGTCTGCAGGATAGGGGTGCTGGAGAGTCTGCTCTAGAAATGGATTTTGGTTGCATCCAGGATTTACAGATTAAAAAGTAGCAGAGGTCTTTGAACTGACAATTAATTACTGGTGGGAAGGAGGTATTTTTTGATGAAAAATGAGTAGATTTCTGCCTGTTTTGCTAGAACGATGTTAGCCTGATATGCTCTTGCAGGTCACAAACTTTCCATGCTCAAACTGTTGCGTGTTCTCTTCTCATTACTGCATTTTGTGTCTGTAAATAAGAGAGCAGTTCTGATTCACTGTGTGGAACTTAGATCTGAAGCTGATGAGTGTATATGAGATTTTTAACATCTGAAGTTCCTGGTTATTCACAACTATCAGCAGATTGAGACTTTCAGTTTGTCACAGCATATGAGTAGTACTATTTTATTTTAATTTGGACTGATGAGTTCAGGATGTTTTCATGATGTTTTTTCATGTTCCATTCACACCTTGATTACATCTTGAATGTTACGAGTAGTGTAGAGTCAGTCAACAGAGCACTAATGTGTCATTTCTCAGCTTGAGCTGACCTTGCCTCCACCTCCACATACATTTTCTATAGGATCAGCCCTGATTTCCAATATTGACGTCCTGGCATCCTGAGAGCATCCACTTGCACACTCAGCCTTATGAACTTCAGCAGCAGCTGAATACTGAAGCTAAGAATCCCACAGTCTGATGCTCACAGGCTGTTGGCAAGCTCTTCTGTTTGAGTTGCTGCAGCCCTGTCTCGTGAATTGGGGCATCGTTCTTGTGGCTAAAAGGGCCAATGGTATTCTGGGGTGCATTAAAAAGAGTGTGGCCAGCAGATCGAAGAAGGCAGTTCTCCCCATCTACTCTGCCCTGCTGAGGCCATGTTTAGACTACTGTGTTCTGTTTTGAGCTCCCCAGTTCAAAAAAGACAGGGATATCCTAGGAGGTGTCCAGTGGAGGGCCACAAAGATGATAATAGGCCTGGAGCGTCTCCTGTATGAGGAAAGACTGAGTAAGCTGGGTCTGTTCAGCTTAGGGAAAAGAAAATTGAGAGAGGATCTGATAAATGTTTATAAATATCTAAAGGGAGGTGGGAGGCAAATGGGTGAGGCTGCTCTTGGTGGTGTGTAGCAATACAACAAAGAGTAATGGCCTAAAACTTGAACGTAGGAAGTTCCATACTAACATGTGACAGAACTGCTTTATGGTAAGGGTGATGGAGAACTGGAGTAGGTGGCCCAGAGAGGTTGTGGGATCTCTTTCTGTGGAGATAGTCAAGACCCATGCGGGCGCCAACTTGAGTGACCTATTGTAAGGTATCTGGTTTAGCAGGGGAGCTGAACTTGGGGATCTCTTGAGGTCACTTCCAACCCCTGCAATTCTATGATTCTATGATTTTCTTATCACGTTGTTCCTACTCTTGTTTGTAGCTGCCTGAGGATACAAGTGACTGTGTGAATGAATATAAGAAATACTATTTAATGCAGTATAAGAATAGGATAGATGCTATAAAATGTCTGTCCGATACTCAATTTTTTTTATTTGTATGCATATGGAAGCTAACAATCATAGAATGGCTTTGACTTCAAGGACCTCAAGGATCATCAAGTTCCAACCCCCTTGCCACAGGCAGGATTGCCAGTTGCTAGATCCAGTACAATATCAGATTGCCCAGGGCCCCATCCAACCTGGCTTTAAACACCTCCAGGGACTGGGCATCCAAAACCTCTCCGGGCAGCCTGTTCCAGCACCACACTAAGTAAAAAAAGAATTCCCTGTGACATCTAATCTAAACCTTCTTTAGTTTAAAACCATTCCCCCTTTATCTTATCCCTGTAAAAAGTTGATTTCCCTCATGTTCATAAACTCCCTTTAAATATTGGAAGGCTGCAATTAGGTCTCCCCAGAGCCTTCTCTTTTCCAGCCTGGTTCCTTCAGCCTGTCTTCACAGGGGAGATGCTGCAGCCCTTGGATCATCTTCATGGTCCTCATCTGGACCCTCTCCAAAAGATCGACAACTTTCCTGTTCTGGGAGCCCCAGACTTGAGCACAATATTCCAGCTGGGGCTTCGTGAGAGCAGAACAGAGGGGGACAATCACCTCCCTCTCCTTGCTGGGCAGCCTTCTTTTGATGTAACTCAGGATACTACTGACCTTCCTAGCTGCAGGCACACACTGCTAGCTCATGCTAAGTTTTTCTTTTACCAGGAGCCTTAGGTCCTCTTCAGCGGAGCTACTCTCAAGGAGTTCTTCTCCCACTTTGCATACATAACTGGGATTACCTTGATCCAAGTACAAAACTTTGTACTTCGCTTTGTTGAACCTCATTAGTTTCAGAAGGGCTTACTTTTTGAGTTTATCAAGATGCCTCTGGATGGCATTCCTTCCTTCTGCTTTGTCAGCCACACCACTCAGCTTGGTGTCATCAGCCAACTTGAGGGTGCACTCAGTGCATTCAATCCCATCATCTATGTCATCGGTAATGATGTTGAAGAGTACTGGTCCCAAGATGGACTTCTGAAGAACATCACTCATAATTAGCATCTACCTGAACATAGAGCCATTGACCACGACACTCTGACTGTGACCTTTCAACGAATTCTTTATGACCGAATAGTCCACTCTTCAAATCCATCTCTCTTCCAATTTAGAAATAAGGATATGGTGGGGGACCACATCAAAGGCCTTGTAGAAGTCCAGGTGCATGACATCAGTAGCCTTCTGTTTGTCTACCAGTGGTGTCATTCTGTCATAGAAGGCCACCAGATCGTTTAGGCACAACCTTCCTTTGGTGAAGCCATGTTGGCTGTCTCAGGTCACCACTTATCCCTCATGTACCTTAACATGTCTTCCAAAAGGATCTGTCCCATGATCTTCCCAGGCACAGAGGTGATGCCCACCAGCCTGTAGTTCCCTGGGTCCTCCTTCCTCCCCTTTTTGTGGATGGGAGTGATGTTTTCCTTTTTCCAGTCCCTGGGAACTTCATCTGACAGCAAGTGCCTTAATAAAAGTCAAAATACTTATAAGAAAACTTCAACAGCATGGTTTTATTTAAAATTACAAAGTTTCAAACTTTTTCAATGCAAAACTAAAAGCCTAGTGAAAACAAAATAAAACTTTGTTAATAGTTCAGCTTTTTGCAATTTTATAATTTCTGTTAATCTGTTTAAAGTTTTCTTCTTTCACAGAATAGATTACTATATTGAATAGATCACTAAATTTTGATTATTTTGAGGTAAGAAATTTTTTTGTTAAAAAAGTATTCCATACTTTTTGCTGGAAGAGTATTTAAAACTCATCCTGTAGTTGGAATAAAATTGAAATTACAGTAAATTCTCATTTTAATTTTTGGAAGTTGTTAGTTCCTCAAAAGGAATAACTGGAATCAAATACCACATTTTTATTTCAGCCAAAACTACAGTTAAAACCATTGCCATATTTTTGATGAAAAATAATTGAGTTAGAATCACAGTTTATGAATGTTTGGCAGGAAATGTAAGAAAGTTGCTATTTCAGTAGTTAGAAACGGTAAAAAGAACATTTTGTATGAAACTCTTAGAGGGAAATCTGAAACTAATGAAAATTTCTCTTATTGCATTATCTTTCCATCTTTCTCTGGTTTGGCTGTTTTTTGTTTTGTTTTTTAACTGCAGCATCTCAGACTGTTTGCAAAAGACCTGGCAGGCAGGAATTGCTCAGCTTATAAGAACCCCAGAAAGACAGAAAGCAAAAAGGTGTGATCTTAAAAACGTGAATTAACATTCTTTCTTTCCCCCTTTTACCTTGACAGTGTGGGAGAAGAATGTTAACCACATGGCCTTAGCAGCATATTCTGCTTTCTGATTGCTTTCATTAAAGAAAAATCCCTCTTTGAGGGAGGAAGGAAGACTGTGAAAATATAGAACGTCACACCCCATCTTAAAAAAGGTAAGAGAACATTTTTCTGCTGATCCTTTAGTGCTGTTTTTTTTTCCCCCCCAGCAGATTTTGTGCTGATCACTGTAAGTGATGTCTTCAGTTAACATTAAGTTGAAGTGAAAATGCAGATAACTGAATACTGAAGTTTGTATTTTAATCTCTGTACTCTAACCTATACAACAGAAAAAAACATTATCATAATAAAGGAAGGATGTAATGTATGTGTTACTGTACTACGAAATATTGTGTGTGCTTTTTGCCCATTTTTTTAATGGGAAAACAAACAAACACCCACTGCACACAACAGCAAATATTTAATTTCAATCACTGAAGTCATGCAAAGATATACATAGTCTCCAGTTTACTAAGCAGCTCTCATTTTGCCAGGAGAGATTTTTTGGGAAATACAGCATGTTTGCAGAATGCTACCATTGGGAATGAGTGCATTTAGGCTTTTACCAGGACAGATCTGTACTATTTTAATTTCTGCAGGGTTTCTGAATGTTTGGTTATTTGTGAAATATTTACAACTCAGCTTCCTTAGATGCTTCAGTTCTATTGAGTACTGGAAGATGCTGAAAACATACTGAATTGTGCTTGTTTCCTCTGAAAGTGGAATGACAGCAGCAAAGGGTTTTGTCCATTCAGGTTATTTTATTTTATTGTCATTATTATTATCATCATCATCATCATTATCATTATTGTTATCTTCATTATCATTATTATTATCATCATTATCATTATTATTATTATTATTGTTTTATTATTTGATTTTTATTTATTATTATTATTTTGTTGTTTTTTTTTTTTCTGGGAAGAATTTTGAAATTGTGAATGACAGGTAATGACTTCTTCCTAGAGCATTCAATTTGGAATGTGGGGCAAACATATTCATCAGTGAGCTTCATCTGTGAAGTCAGAGTGAAGGTAAGTACAAAAGCTATCATGAACTTACTCTACCTGTAGAGGCAGCTCCAGTCAAAATTTGGTTGCAGGGCTCTGTCTAGCATTCAGAATGTATATTCATGCACTCTGCATTTCTGTAAAACTGGGTTCGGTGTTAATCTAATGTAGAGATGCTGTATTTGTTGTTTTTTTTTTTTTTACAAAAAATGTTGACTCTGTTGTTTGCAGTTACTCATGTTACTTGGAAAATCTGTTCTGTCTAACTAATATTGCTATATAAATTGGAAAAGATTCTTGTCCTGACTTACTTGTGAATGTTATGTGAAAATATATGTTTGACTGGTGTGGTATGTAGAAAGAGAATGAATGATAGGCAGATTTCCTTAAATGGTCAGCTGTTTTCTGTTAATGTAACACAGGTAGGGTATTTTCTTACTTTTTCAAAACAGGAAGATGCAAATGTGCTCCTCTGTCAGTGCAGGATGCTTCCTGCCTGCTCTCTCTAACCTCATCATGTTTGCATGTCAGTTGTGTCTAAGGAGGACAGGTTCTGAGCTACCTTCTGTTCCTTTTGGATAGACTTAATTTATGCATGCAATACATGCAGTTCTCAAAAAGCACATTTTTCACTTTGCTAAGCCTTGGTACAATACACATTGCTTAACAGATGAGTATTTGAAGAGCAGTATGAGAGTGGTCAGTTATAGTGCCATCTTCAGATCGGCTAATATGAATTTTGTAAATTAAGTATGTAAGACATACATTTTCTGTATAGTATTTGCTCATGTTTCTTATTCCAAGACAAGTAAAGCTAGCTTTTTTTCCCCCATAGTCCATCAGCATTCTTTCATAACCTACGCCCACATGTTCTGTGTTAGAATATTCTTTTTTGTCACCTGCATCCACCTCTGGCATTGTGGGCCCACATGATGAAATAGGAGGCATTACTTTTGAAGCAGCCCTTGTACATACTTTTTCATTAGCTCCTTCTGTCATTTCATATTTTCTAGGTTAAAAATCTTCAGACTCATATTTATTGGTAATCCTCTCCTGGCTCTCCAAAGGCTTCAGTTTTTCTTCAAGATGTGGCTTTTTTGTTTTCATCCTTCAAATAATTAGGAGGGTAGAAAAACCGATGTTCCTTTTTGTTCTATTAAATTTTCTGATTTCACTTGTATCATTCAAAGCCATTTTTCTTTCATTTGTTCTGTTAATTTGTTTTCTGTATTTCGCATTCTTCATTCTTCTTGCTTATCCAATAAAGATTTATTTCTTACAGTAACTGATGACTGTGGTTGCAATCAACTGTGGACTTTAAGTCACTTCAGTCTAAGCACAAACAGCAAGGATTTAATTAACTAAATCACTATGCGTTAATCAGCTGTGCAAATAATTTATTTCCTCATTTTAACAAAGAGGTCCTACGAAGAAGACAGACACCTTGGTATAGTCAGCATAATGTTGTAGCATTTCTTCACGATTCATTTTCTCTATCTCTAGACTTACAATTGCAATGAATTTGAATGGTAATTGGAACAAGCTTCAATTTGAAAATCTATGAAATGTGAATGAATTGGTTGTCTTCTCAAATTTAATATCACAAGGTAGATTTCCACACGAGATCCCTGTGGCCCTCAAGCTTCCATGAGTGAATTTCTCAGTTGAAATGCAGCTCAGAGACTTGCATGACTTTTGTAGAGCTGTCCATGCATCCTTTGCTATTTTTACTTTGTTTCACTGCACACTGTTGTTCTTCCTAGAGATTTGCACTGTCCTGAACTGGCAGTAGGAAGAGTTGTCTTCAAGGCAAGTTCATTCTTCAGTTCCACTATCTGTAAGCATTTAAGCAGTAAGGGCAGCTGAACTCTCCTAGTATGGCTGGTTAAGGTTTTTCATTGAAGGGTCCTGCTCAGATTGCTAATTTTTGTTGATGTAGTTGAGGGTAAATCTGTATTATAGCACTATTTTGAATCATAATCTATTTTTTCCCATGGAACATGTGTTATTGTGTAAAGAAAGATTTATTGCTCATAAAGGAATGAATCTGGAGATGACATGAAAGTAAGAAGTGTTCAGTCCTCAGGCAAGTTTCACTAGAAAGTTCTTCAGGATGTTTTTAAGCTGTTATTTTGGTTTGACTATATATTTTTCGGAAGGATAGTGCTGTAATTTTTAATGATTTTTTTTGTTTTTTTTTTTTCTGTTAGATCTGTTATAATCTACTATTATTATTATATATTCCTATATAATACAGACAGTAAAAGTGTCTGTAATTGAGCATGTTAATATAGTGGTTTATTCCTTGATGAAACTTGAAGTATACAAAAACACCCAACTAGAGGATGTAATTTGAAGAAAATAATTTTCTTTAAAAAGGTTTCCTTTCAGTTCTACAAGATCTAGGTAGTTAATGCAGAGTTTTATACTATAATACTCTTCAACACTATTACACTTTAATTTAGTATTTGTGTACAGCACTGTTTTTATTTGTTGTGCTAAATAGAAATTCTGTATATACAGTTTAAAATATTTCTTATAAATAATATTACATATTATATAAATATATAACACTGTTAGCTGTTCCCATTAGTGGTCAAAGGAAGAAATGCAGACAGGTGGAAAATGTAGTCTGTACAATGTGGTTTTCTTATTGCAGAACTGTGCTTCACTGAGGTGCAACTCATTAGTCCTGCACAACTGCAATCTTTATTAAAGATTTGATCATGTAACAACTCCTGTACCCTCACAATTTTACTAATGCTGCCTAACTCCAAAGAAGCCTAAAATGTAAGGCATTTTATTGCAAGAACGTTGATTTAAAAATAAGAAAAGCTTAAACTTTTGCTTGATTTCATGAACTCAGTGATTATGCAAATGAATCACAGAATGGCCAGGGTTGGAAAGGACCTCAAGGATCATGAATCTCCAACCCCCCTACCACATGCAGAGCCACCAACCTCCACATTTAATACCAGACAAGGCTGCCCAGGGCCCCGTCCAATCTGGCCTTAAATCAGTTGTGCTGTACTTATTCTTTCAGTAACATTTAAAAAAAGACAAAACCAAAAAAAACATATGAAAGCATGGCTACAGATGAAAGGGATACTGACTAAAATGTTGACCCTGAGATTATGGGTATTGATGATTCAAGCACTGTAAAAATTATGCGGTGTTTTGGTTGAAAATTAAAGAGACAGAATACAGAAGAAACCAGTTTCTCCCTTATAAATTATCACAAATAATCTGTTTCTGCCTGGGTCTGAAAGTCATAGAGCTGACCAGGCTGGTCCTGCAAATTCTTCTTAATCCAGATAACTGGATTAAGAAGAACTGTCTTTCTTAGACTATTTGGAGTATATTTGATTGCTTGACCTATCAAGTTCCAAGTACTTCTAAAGGAAATCTGAGTTATAAATTTTTTAATAGCAGGATTTGAGTTAATAATGTGTCCCTCGCTTTCCTTTCTTGAAAAGATTGTCACAGCAGAATAAAAGAGCTACAGCTTATTAACTTCTAATTCGTATTAAGTATATATGGGAAATTACATAGGTTTTGTGATATCTTTACAAAGTTATAAATGGAAGAAAATAGTTTATTTGGTTGAGAGTATGAATTTGAATGAATGAAGGAATACTGAACATTCTTGGGGAAATTTTAATTTGAAAAAAATAAAATTAAAAATACCTAAAAGGATTGAAATGCCTTTTAATCTGCAAAGAAATCTGATCTGTGTTGGGCATTAGTTACAAAAGCAGAAATTAACAGTGCTTTCTGTGGCTTTGAAGTGTTTGTAATCTATGTCATCTAATTAACAGTTCGGTGGTTCAGTAAAGACCATTCCTACCAATAATGTTTATCCTATTAGTGCAAAAGGACAGAGTCAAGCTATTGACCTTTCTTATGAGTGTCTGGCTCTTATGGCTGCAGCAGAGTGTGTATATAGTGAACGATTTTTTTTTTTCCAAAAAAATCATCTTATTTGTGTTAAAAGAGATGGTTGATAATTCTGAAATGGAAGCAGGGGATTTTTAGATACCTGCAATAAATGACAGTTACGGTTTCAAGAAGCCTGAAATAATATGTAATAGCAAATGTTAAGAGTAGAAATACTGCTGAAAGTTACTCCTTTAAATGTCATCATATGGGCTCATGAACTTCCTGCCTTCTGCTAATTTCATGACCTTGACTTTCACAAATCCCCAGTTCCACAAGGCAGTGATATTAATCTTTATTTGGAATTCATGTCTAACTAATCTTATTTGAATCCCCCCGCCTCCTTATTTTTCTCCTCTACCAGCTTTTTGTTCTTTGTCAGTTTGCTATAAAATCCCAGAGTGGATGAGTCAGTGATTCCAATCTGTTCCTACTTAGAAACCAATTCCCTTTTAGGGATAGCAATGTCATGCTTTAACAGTAGGCGGACGTGCTTTCTGAGAGATTTTGACACTTAGAACTTTCTTTTATTAGATATTGACTGCTTCACTTTTCATTTCAGAAAAGCATGGTCTCTGGTGTCCTTTATTTTTACATTGCCTTTGCCCCCAAAAATCCCACTCCTCTTATTTTTTTTTGACTGTACATCTATTACCAATCCCACAGAGGTCCAACCAGGCTTAATCTTATGCAGATTCCTCAGTTTTCTTTCCTCTTCCTTTCTTGTCTCCTTGTCAGTTGTTCATGCTCCGACATGTGAATATCTACCTTGTTCCTTCCTGCCTCCCACCACTGTTTTACTCTATACTCCCATGAATTCCTGACACTGGCACTGCTGGACCTTATGGCACTGCATTGCTACTTTTAGGTAGCTTGACAGTCTTCTAAGAAGCTAATACCGTATCTCTTCCTTTCTAAGTCAAGAAGAGACTGTAGATAGGGGGAGCAAGAAAAGGTAATGCCTGAAGAGAAGGGGACCTTTCGTGCTGTCTCCACAGCAATGACTGACTCTTTGGGCAGGTGAAAAGAGGCATGATGAGGTTTCTGAAGTACCGCTAAGGTGGTTGTTCCATGGTCTGGAGCTGCAACCACATATTTGCATGAAGGGTCTTTGCCTTGGAGGAGTGAAGAGGGAAGGAACATTTCTCTCCTTTTAAATTCTATTTTAATCTATGAAACCACAAGAGAACCAGAAAAGTAACACATGATAGTATTGGTTTCTGTTATTTTTTTCCTAATTGGTCAAAATACTGAAGTTGCTTCTGTTTCTTTAAAATGGTATGGTATTTTATGATGAGACTACTACTGTACTTGAAGTTATTAGAGTGAATAGAATAACTTCATGTGTGTTGAGGTATGAGATTATTATTCCTAAATCTGTTCCTGTTTTGTAGCACTATTTATTCAGTTCTACTCTTTCAGCTGCTCTTTCCTGCCATCCAGTGAAGTGATTTTTGCTTGGTTCACTGTCCGTGACTTTCTTTTACTAGATTTCATTTTCTTGCCTCACTGTTCTCCACTGACTGCATGTAGCTTGAAACATTTGACTGAGTTGGTAAAATAGGTTTCTTATAACCACCAGGTAAGCCTTCTGTTTCACAAGTTAAAGGTCTAGTGCCCATGTAAAATCTAAGGTTGCTTTAATACCCTAAAGATTTAAGATAGTATGTAACAGAAGACAGCAATTTTTTGCAATAAAGCAATAAGTAAAAAATCAGTATCTGCAGTTACTTACGGCAGAGTTTTAGCAAACCAACTGCCTTAATTTCTTGTCGCATCCAAAATAGGTAAAGATGCAATACGAAGACAGACAAGCCCATGAGAGGGAGCCAAAATTTTAGTTTGCCATCAATGAATGGCATTACTGCTAATTCAGTGACGTGCATTATTTAATTATTCTCCACAAAAGAAAATGTTAAAAAAACAAAAAAAAAACAAAACAAAAAAAACATCTCTAGGGCATTTGACATGAATTATCTGGGGAACAACTGAGACCTTTTAAATGTCTACTGTATTACATCCTTCAACTATTAAAACCTGCTTTCATGTAAGTGAATGGAAAAAAGCTTTAAACAGGAAAATGAACTTTGACTGTACAGAGTTTAGTTTTGCCAATTCATCTTTCAATCCTCTTGCACTTAATGTTTTGATATATAAGAAAAGCTTGTGTTTTTGTAGCTGCTTTAACACCTAGATGGAAAAGGCTGTGACATTGGTGGCAGGTAGTTTGGATGTGGCTAAGATGGTGCTAATATTAGAGTGAGTAATTTGTATTTTTGCAGGATTGTCCTCTGCTTGCTTTCATGGTGGTTGTCTGAGTGATGCTGTTCCTCAGCTGCTGTTCCAAAAGGTCTTCTGGTAAACTTGTGGGATGATTAAATACTGTGCTAATTATCCTTGGCCAGGAGATTGTTTCATGGTCAATCATGCATCTCCAAATTGGATGCCAGATTCAAAAGTCATTCTGTGAGCTACCTCTTGATGCCTGGGCTTTTCAGTATCTTTCATCTTTCAGTGTGTTCATCTGTTGGTCACCAAACTGGATCTTGGTCATGGTGTTTGAAATAATAAAATTGCAAAGGATTTGCATAGCTGCAGAACACATCCAAGGGTGTTGACTTCAGTTGTGACCTGCGAAGTGATTGCTCAGGAAGCCATGTGGCCTTTCTGATGATCCAGAGCATTATTATGAGCTCCGTGAATTAATTCTGGCTTGCTGGCTACTAAGCAGGATGCTTGATAGCTTGTAGTGCCAAGGGAGAAAGGCTTAAGTGGTCTAGGTGAAGTGTTGTGTTTACTTCAGGGAGTCTTCTTGTGACATGCTGGAGTGCAGAAAGTGACCCTTTTCAGATGGGTCAAAAAATCATGCATTTTGTTAGACCAAAGCTGTTTTCTTTTCTCTCTTTTTTTTGCAGCTCTTATTAATTAAAAATGAAATTGTTTGAAAGTCATTCTCCTGGTTCCTGAAAATGTTTCATTAGTGAAATAAAGTGTGTCCCTAAAAAAAAAAAAAAAAAACCAAACCAAAAATACAAAAATAACCCCACTAAAGCCATTGTTACATGTAAGTCTTTAGATATATTTCCTGACAAGATGCCCCAGAAGAGAGGCACAAGGAAGATATTCCTACAGCCTTTTAATCTTCTCTCGTTTTTAGTTCTGTTTCATTTGTATGCCTGTGCTTTGGGAAAATGGTTCTCTATGTGTCTGTATTTTCAATGCTTACCAAAATGTGGATGCTAAGCAGCTTGGGATTCTTAAACGTTTCTTCAAATAAATGAATAATTTGTGTTTAATTGAATTTACAGAGAGAGAGATTTAATAAATTAGATTTTGTCGAATGCAATATATTCAATAATTTAAGTTCTCCTCTGCTAAAGACTTTGTTACTGATCTCAAAAGCCTTTGCTACTGATACGAAAGTGCTAAGAAACTTTAAACCTGAAAATGACCATAAACTTATCTGCTTTTACAGCAAGAAAGTACAGTCTTTCTCTAGATGGTGAATTTTAGGTGAAGCGCTTTTTGGTTTGAACTCCTTTGGGATGTGAACTGCTTACCATCGCGGATCTTTGGGTAAAGATTTTAAGCCATGATTTTAAACAAACCTCATGTAAGAACTTAAAAGACTATACTAGAACAGGAATTTTCTGTAGATAGTTTTACTGCACTTGAAGTTAGGAGATTCAAAAATTAGACCATCTATGTTTATGACAAATTATGTATCTGAGAACCTGGCCTTAAGATGCTGATTTTTGCTTAAATCCTGGTTATAAAGATTTGTAAGACTGGCACCTCTGCAAAAGGAGCCAGTTTTTATCCAGAACATGGAGAAGTACTGTAGTAGTCTTGACTTAGACTGTACTGATTGAGAACTATGTAATGAAGTCTTTTTAGGTCTTATATTCAAGATTTTATTGCTTTCCAGGAGGGATCTGCATCATTATTGCTTCCTTTATGACAATATTATAGACTGCTTAACCCTTGCCTCTGTTTCATGGTAATAACAGGATGCATGAGAAAATACTAGTGTCTAGCACAATTTTTTCTGGAAAAATGCAGTCTCCAGATTTCATGGTAGATTTTGACATTTAATTGTTCTTGTAAAGCTGAAAACATAGAGTAATTTCTGACTTATTAAAAACTGCTGGTGTTACAGCACCCATAAAGAGTTGCGTAGTGTTCTGGGTCTACCTTTCTGCCCTTGTAGAAAAGGTAAGCTGTTTTTGGCTTTATAGCTGGGGAGGTTTGAGCAAAAAGCAGTTGTATAAACTAATGTAGCAAGTGCATTTTGTGTGAAAGGTCGGTCAGGAGGTCCTAGCCATAAATCTGAAATCACTTTGGCTCTTGCTACTTTAAACCTCCATGAAAAAACATTTCCCACTTTTTGAGAAGGACTTTAAAGTAGGGAAAATATATAGTAAAAATAATGCTGAAATATGTTCTCTACTTGATTTGCAGGGCTGTTCTACACGCTTTCCCTCATGTTCTGTTTGTCCTTCTCTTAAAAACAAACAAAAAATGCCAAACCCTTCCCTCTGGTGATTTCATGGCTTTTGTTTCTTCCTCAGAGAAGATCAAGTCTGGAGTTTCTCTGACTTCATCTGAAATTGTAGGGATGATCAATTTATTTAAGAAACCTTGTAAGTACTTCACTGGTTCTGTAGATTATGGAGCACATGGTGTCCTGTCATTCAAAAGCTCACTGTTAGTTTTGTTGTTTGTTTTTTTTTGTGGCTTAGTCTGAAGTACTTTCACTGGGGAGCTGGCTGAGGGGATGATGTGTTGTGCTTATTGTTTTTAAGCAGGAGCTGCTGCTAATGTATGTGCTGCTTTTGTCCATTTTTTGGTAGGCAGAACGAATAGCATGTGTATGCAGCGGAGTCAAATTCAAACCTCAGAGGTTATCCTGTTTTGTGTTTTTGCTGGCAATTCCCTGTAGCATCACTGGGAAATATCTGCACCACAGTGATAAACTTGACTCCCCCATTTTATGTTATGTCAGATGCTGTGCTTTACCTTAACTTTTAAGATGGCCCTAATTTTTGAAAGTTATGAATTGATGGATTTAAATTTTGAACTTAATAGAAAAATGTGTTCATTTAGGATCATCCTGATTGCTTTTCAAAGTTGTCAAAAAGGTTGCTGTTTTTAAAGCTTGCTACTATAGCTGTAATTTCAATAGTTTCTATCTGTATTAGTTGTCATCTTCCAGTTGTACAATCTTCCAGTTGTACTGATACTGACTTACGTTATTTCATTTTCATTTCTTGCATTGGATTTGCAGTGATTATTTGACATATTCAGAGTTTGAGTTAAATGATGTAAATGGACTGAAGCAGTATTAAATCTGTATATATGCATAAATACCAAGCATGCTCTGAAGCAGTTAATGGTGCTGGATCAATGTGGTGTCCTGTTCACCTCTTTGTTGGCTGTGTTTTGGGGGTTTTTGGTGATGGGGAGAGGGGTTTTCCAAATATTTATAATGAACAGCATTTGCTTTTAACTTGAGCCAATGGTTAACATCTTAACATGACAAAAGCTTTACTCTGTTTTCAGGTTTTGTATTTGTGTTTGTTTCTATTCAGAAGTAAATAATATCTGTTTCTATAGGACTGTGTGATGCTTTGCGTGAGCTTGCACTACTGGAAAGGTATTAAACGGGGAAAAGAAAAAATGCTTTCTAAAAGGAAAAGAAAAGAGAGAGGAAGGAATGTACAATAATTTTTACTCCTTGAAAAGGAGCTCTAATTATGGATTTAAAATATGAAAGAAGTAAGAAAACATATTTTGCAATCACAGTTAGGGAATTCATGTAGGAAGAATAGAGTGTTTGAAATACCTGGCTAGCTCTCTGTTGACATCTGTTAATAATTCACATGGCCATTTCATTTATATTTTGTTGAAAAAAACAGAGTGGGCTTGAAATATAAAGAACCTCTTAACTTCCTTTGTGAAGGAGTGGGAGTACAGTGTCAATTCAGTGCAAAGAAAATAGTTTATTTGTGTGAAGCTTTCAAACTTTTTTAGTTTTCCTTCTGGCTAACGCAGTCATTTATACCAAAGGCATTCATATTTGAGTTTGATAAGATTTCTTCTAGTGCTTGTTCAGACAGGTTGGAATGCATGATCTGACTGCCTGTCCCCATGGGTCATGACTGAATTTCAAACTTCTTCTCTATAGTTTGTGTAGACTCACTGTGGTCAGGAATATGACACTCACCTAGGTGCAGTTCTTGTCTGAATCAACCTTGCCATGCCTGTAGTAATTTTTACTAATTACAAAGCAACTTACACTTAATGACATGCCATTAACGAGCACCTTTTTCTTTGGCGCATGAATAAATTTCTGTTTCAGTAAAATGCTTTATGAACTAATTAAAGATCTCTGCCCAGTGTTGTTAGGAAACTTCTTGACTTGTTCTTCATACAACAGTGAGATAAAAATCTCGTTTCCATACTCCAAAGGTGCAGTCTCTTCATGTTTTTGATCCCATAGCAAACTGCATTTAATTCTTACTCTGGAACTCTGTTTCTCTAAATGACGTGTTCTCTCTAGCCTAAAGGGTAGAGTGTATGTCCCATTTTCTAATATAGCCTAAAGCAGGAATGACCCAGCTGGTTCAGGCACTGGAGAATAACAACAGGATGACTCCACAGACGATGCTTGGGATAACCTGGAGAACAGGTACAGACAAACATTGCTGGTCTGACGGCATGGTCCAGGAAGGCAGGGCAGAGAAACACAGCTATTTACAGCGAGGTCATGTCCTCAGAACACATTAGCTCCAGCACAAAGCCCATATCAGTCTTTGGAGGCTCTGCCCTTGTCCTTCAGCACCTTGAGGAGCTTACAACCACCTTACTTTTAACCACACCAGATAGTTAAAAGCTAAGATGTTTTTAGTTTATTAAACAAACAAACAAAAACCCACAAAAAGACCCCAATCAAATAACAACAAAAATAAGCCTTCACTCTCACTTCCTCAATTTTGAGCTCATTCCATTAGGGTACAAGTGATGCTGCATTAGTTACCCAGGACTGGTGTCTCTGGAGCTTCTATTTGGGATTCCTATCCTGCTGTGAGGTATGCATTATGTTTTCACCCAGGCTGTAAAGGGTGATTCTGTCTTTAGGAGAGTTTGCCTCATCTGAGGTCTCTGCTTCTAGTCTTTCCACTTCACTCTAAATGAATTATTTAAATAAAATTAGGACAGACACTTTGCCTTGAGGTTTAGTCAAAGTCTATGAAGAAAAATATTGAAGAAAAAGTTGTCCTGCACTGACTAGCATTAAAGTGTGTTCCTGCCTCACAACCGGCAAGAATAATTTTTCTTCTGTATAACATGAAAAGTTGAAGTGTGGGGCAAAGGGTTTGGAGAAACGTAAGATTGACTTGAGCATTGCAAAAAGTTACCTTGCATTACTGACTGTGCTGTCATTTTGTATCTATAAATTAGATGCTTTTTTTTTTTTTTTTTTTTTTCTCCTGGCTGTGCTTGATGAGTGTTACTGCTCATACGGCCTTGGGACTTTCACTCTGCAGTTTAAGCAAGTGTCAAGATTAGCATAGGCATGTATAGCATCAGTATTTTTCTGAAAATGCATTGGAAATAGGGCATGAGGATCTGACCGTAGGCCAGCACAGAGCACTGGGATGATTATGCTCTTGGGTTAGGACTTCTTGCTGTAAATGTTAATGTTCTCATTCTATATTTAGTGATACAAAGCAAAAAATACTATTGTTGCCATGCTCACATCTGACAAATCATTCAGAAATTATGATCCTGTGCTGAAGATTTCAGGAAGTTCACCCTGAATTGGCTTTGAGATGCCTTGCAGTTCTCAGCTTCAAAATGGATAAGGCAGAGGTGCTAGTTGGTTACATTACAAAAACTCATTCTTTTTATAAACTTCTGTTGTTGTTGTTGTTGTTGTTTTTCCTCTTATTTTTGTTCTGTTAATCAACTGGGTTAATCAGTGCCTTTACCCAGAGTACTTCTGTTTCATGCTTCTGTTCCCACATTCAAATGGCTGGAGAATACCTGGTCTGCCAGAAGGTGCTCTGTGTGAGTGATATTTTCTGGGATGGTGCTGTAGCACATTGCTGCAGGTGGCTGGTACCTTGGGCTTTGATGACTGCTGTACCTTTTCAGAGTAGGACAGGCACTGCCAGCATAGCTAGTGTGCTTCTGAAGCTTATAAATCACCCACCTGAATATTTGTCAATCTATATTCTGTACCAATGTCATATCCTTCGTATACAATGCATTAATTTCCCTTGGCAGTGATACCTTTAATTGTCCTCCCCAGAAAAGGAGGGCCATATGAGTACCTTCTGTTTTATTTGATTCTGGGACATTGTAAATGGTAAGTAAATTCCAGTCTGGGCAAGTGGTTTTGAAGAAAAGGTATTGTCTCCTTTGTCAGTGAGATTAAATTATATTCAACTTCTGTTGCTACATTTGCTGTATTTCAGCAGTTCAGTGGTGATAATGGTTTGTGATCTCACCACTGTGAGACAGCATTGTTAGTCACAGTGGCAAATCCTGGCCTGGAATCAAACCAGCATGAAAATAGGAAATAGTTTTGTTTTGTTTTTCTTTATTCTCTCTGCCTAGAGGAAGGAAAACCCAAAGAGATATTTTTGAAAGAAACGTCTGGTCACTGCAGTTTAGTGAGGAGTTGCTCATTCACTCAAATACCTTTCTATAAATAAATTATTTAAGATATTAAAAAAAATGCTTAGCCTTATAAATGCTTGAGTATCTCTCTATGGGTTTTCCTCTTCTCTTCAATTTTCCTCTTCACAAGCAATTAATTTTCTGTCATAAAATGGAATGGGTGGAGGAAGGAGAGATTTCACTGAACATCACAGTATTAGCTGGACTATTGTTCTTTTTTTTCCATTTTGATGGTACGGATCTTATGAAGAATACTTTATTGATATTTCATTTTGTAGTGTATACAAACAGATATCTGTACAGATACCTTATTTGGCTAACATTTAAAATTACTACTACTTACTAGTATTTTATATTAATATGGTCACAGCAGTGACCAAATGAATTTGGTTACAAACTGCATCTACCTCAGTATTTTATGAAATCAGTGATGTTAGTTTTACAAAGAAGAAAAATATTCAGGAAGCTTTCTATTTCCTAGATATTTGTAAGGAAGTTTGAGCTGTAAAATCATATCAGATGTTTCTCAGGTTATTAGTCAGTAAGTGTTTCAAGTGATATCCTGTATTTCTACCTTGATTCTGAAAACCAAAGGCAAACCCTGACCACCTTAATCCTTCAGCTGCCTCCAAAGTGCAAGAACTCTACTGAAGATATGCCAGTCAGGTTCTGCTTTTGGTCTTTGCTCCAAGCTTTCCTTTCTTCCTTAATAAATAACAGGGATGTTTATGTATTTATGTATTTTGTATATTTTATTATGACAAGATGAGGAGTTTAGTCCATTTTAAGCTCCTTCTGGCGCAACCTTTGGGATCTCATGTACTCAGGACACTGCTTAGTAATAGCTTTCAGGAGCATGCTGTTGGCATTTGTGCTTCTTGTGCTGATGGCGAGGCAGAGAAAAAGATTTTGTATAACATAGTGCCCTGATGAAATGATCTTATTGGATACTCAGGTATAAATGACTGCTGAGGCTGGGCAGGGGCAGCAAGGAGGTGTCTGGTCACATCAGGTGTGTTCTGTGCACTTTGGGCTGCACTGCAGCCTGGCATTAGGCAGCTCACATTGCCTTTGGGAGGCTGTTGCTCTTTGCAGCTGGCTAGTAGTTCAGATTTAAATAGTTTCAAGCAGAAGTTGTCTCATTTGAAAAATGAATCTGCTGAGGAAATCCCATGTTCATCAGAATTTTTTTTACTAAGAAGGAAACAATACACCAACATATCTACTATGTCGACATCAAGTGTTTAAGTATATCAAGAAACCTTGGATAAAACCCAGAATACTGACAGGATCTTCCATGAACAGCTTTGGTTTATAAGCCTTGCCCTATAGTACAATTAGGTTTTCTCCCTGCTGTTACGTAAGGAACGAATGCTTTCTTGGTGAATCAGAAGCCACTGCGGTGTCTGCCTTGGTCAGGAAGGAACCACATCTTCCTGGCCCCAAAGGTGCTGCACAAAGCTGACTGATGGGGCAAGGTGGCAGGATGTCAGAGTCAGAACAGGGGGACATGAGGAATGTCAAGCTTTCTGACCTTGAGCAGTGCTCATTGAGATTCTTAATAAAACTATGAGGACAGAAATGATACAAATGGCTGGAAAGTCTTTATAAGTAGGGGAAGGAGGAACTTGGGAGCTCACAAATGGGAGAGGTAGCAAACTGCCAGAGTAAAGGGGCAAAGTGGAAAGCAGCATCTACTTGGTTCATCTTTGTAATGTCATGTAAATACAAGCACTGCTCTTCACTGTTCTCCTTTAATATCTCTTCCTTGTTGATAATGTTATGGCAATTCTCGTGCAGCAGAAACTAGGTTCTTTTACCTGGAATTAAATAATGTAAGAACTATACAGGTTTTACTTTTCCTGTTACTTCATTGTGTAGAGAGTAGTGTTGAAGTTGCTCTTTTCGTGGTCTGGAAGGTAAAGTATATTTTATGGGTTTGTTTTGAACTTTAATAGAATCTGTTATGCTGATTCATGTTTCCTAACATCTGTTTCAGCTATATGATTTCACTGGAAGGTACAGTCTTCAGGAGAAAGGAAATCACTTCATGATCTGTTGTTCATGCAAATGTTCTTGCTTCTGCAGGTGGCAAGGGAAAGCAGATGTTTCTGAAAAGCAAGATTTGTTCTTGCTGTGTTATGGGTACTTTAGGAAGTACTACTTGCTTATATCATGTAATCCAAGAATGCCTCGTCTTCTCTGTGGGATAAAGTTTGCAAGAAATAATCTCTCTTGTAAGATCAGTTGATAGTCTTAGAAAAACAGACAAGTATTGGCAAGCTGTTTTTCCTTAGTTGTACCTATGTGTTTTAGGAAACCATTGTGGCTGCACCAATTTGTTGCCTTATCCCTTCCAATCTTGTTTTCATTTACTGTTTCTCAAGAATCAATTTCATCTTGGGTTACATTATCATATCTTAGTCAGCATGGAACTGTTGCTTACTGCCTGCTTTATGAATGTTATGCTGTGATGCTAAATGTCTCACACAGCTGGACTTGAATTCTTTGCTGGGAAGTTGTATCACTGAATCTGAATCTCAGCCCTTTTCTTCAGTTCATCTTTATTTCCCCCGCCGTTAGCTTACACATTTCCTCAAGCTCCGTGTTTGTGTATTTGGGATGTGTCCATCTATCACCCTCAGTTGTTGAGGTTTTTGTTGTTTGTTTTTCTTGTGTGTGAGTGTGCAGTGGACCAAGGGAAGATTATGGGAGTAGAAAACATCCAGAAATCAGCTTTCTGTGTGAAATCTGATGAATGTGAACAGGCAGTGGAGCTCGTATTTTAAAACATGGGACCATAGTTAAGCTGGACAGAATCTGCCCTTGTCCTTACATGTTTCCAAAGAATTCATTTCCTGTTGTTGGAGGAGTGAGACACCTCTCCAGGGAGTGCTGCTTTTGGATCTGCAGGGCAAGTACATTGCTTGCTTGTTTTCTTATGGCCCACATAAGCTTTCCTGGCTATTTCAGCAGTTGCCCTTGACACAAGTTAACAGCATTGGGTACCCCAACTGTCTACCTTATCTATCACATTTTTTCCTTTTACAGCATAGGTGAATGAGAAGGCTGAGCCATATTTCAGCTGTAGCATCATGCTTGAATGGCTTTTGCATAGGCTATTATCTGCTGCATTGCAAATATTTTCATTCCCATTTTCATAATTGTTCTACTGTTACAGGAAGGTAGATGACATCAAAACATGCTTTCTTCTGTGAAGTCTGACGACAGGTTTACATAGTAGACTTTGCCTTAGCCTTTAGAGTTGAGTACTCCTTATGTCTGCACCACCAGGATCAGGAAGGTTGCGTGCAGCCTGTGCGGTGAAGTGTGCTTGCTGGTTTTGCAGTGACTCACAAAGCCTGAATTCAAAGTAATGTGGCTGTTGTGATGATGCTGGGTGGAGCAGGAATCAGCTAAGGGACATGCTAAATCATATGGGGACAAACAGGCCTCGGCTGAATATATAATCGTGTTGGCTTTCATTCATTTTGAAATGAAAGCTGCGTTGGTCTGTCTTACCTATTCAGAACTTGGAATGAAAGCAGCTTGAAGCTGATGAGGCAGTGCAGTTTTATCCATGGACCTCTAGACGAGGAGGAGATGAGGATGATGTGGATGTGTAACGTGGTGAGAACATTTCAAAAATGCTGCAGTCAAATTGGTTTATGCAGCAGGTTACATTACTCAGCAGGACTGGGCGCTTTCAAAGAAGGCTGAAGAGACAGGCAATGTGGGAACCATGTTAAAGCAGCTCTTTCACCCAGTTTCATGTGTGATGCTTCTCTCCTGCTTAATCTGCCATTTGTTTTATGATTTTTTGCGGACAGTCTCTGAAGTGGGTGAAGGGCTTGGGGCACCTTTTGCCTAGGGCGAAATGTCTTTGCCTAATTGCCTGGTACAGTCTCAGTATAACACCTTTCTCTGAAGTTAGAATGGAGCAGCAAGTGATTGATCTGGCTGGAGATGTCAGTTGGAAAGCAGATCTCAGGAATAGGGAGAAGCAAATGTATGTCACCTGGTAGTCCAGCAGTTCATCCTTCTGTCTTTCCCCAGCTACTGAGACACAGTGTTGTCATAACAGAGTTGCACAAATGCCATGAATCTTAACTGCTGAACATCATCCAAGAAGGATGATACCTGTGTAAAAATCTTAAAGATTTCTAAAGGAAATGTGCTGTTAGGATGTATTGCATCTTTGATTTATTATTTAAATCTAGGTTTCCTGCTTCATCCTTGATCAGGTACAGATGTGCTCAGATTCACAAGGAGTCGGTTACAGCTTTCCTGCTCTTTGTGTGAGTTTGTTCCCTCCCCTGGGTTCAGCTCAGGCCACCTGGCACCCTAGTCTTTGGAAACTACTGGTTGTTGGAGGTAGCCAGATCCCAGTGTACTCATGCGTTTTTTCTCTCACTAAATACTCCATCATCATGCCTCCAGCAGCTGCAGTGAGTGTTACTTAGGTGTGGCTTTGTCGTACACCGGTATAACAAAGTGGAACATAAAACACAGTGTGGTACTGAAGAATGTTGTTGCGCTACAGAGATGTTTTTGTACTTCCTGGTCCAGTGTTCCTACAGAAGTCTTGTATTTTAAAACCAAACTGCTTCTTCCTGCTGAACAAAAGCTCTTAGGGAAGAGCAGGGTGTGCACACAGGCAGTGCCTCTGCACACAGTCTGAGAGAACAGCACATAGAGGGATTTAAATAGCTTACAGAGCTATTTGTCACCAGTACGACACGATGCTTCTCAAACTGGATTAGGACAAGAGACTAAAAGTTGTCTCATACCACTCACCTGAGACTCAAACTTGTCTTAAAACAACCTGCTAGCTTGTTTTAAGCAGATTCAGTGCAAAATTGCATACAGGTAGAGAAGAACTCAAACTTTTTGACAATACAGTGCTCTAGCAATTCTTTAGTGCAGTCTAGCCCAGACAGATTAGTCTCTTGTTGGCAATGTTTAACAAGAAACTCTTGGTGATTTTTGTTTAATACACATTGAGGAAAAAGTCATTTGAAGCTATATTTATTTTATTAATTCTTTTTTGGAAAAATAAATCACTTCTTGTTAACTTTTAAAATATTTTTTAAAATATTTCTTGTCATCATGTCTGCTTTGTCTTTCTGCTGTGTTGTTTTGGTGAAGTTTTTAAAAAGTATCTCAAGGAAGAGATGCTTGGTTAAATTCTGTACTCCATTACTTTGGGGGAAAGAAATGGTCAGAAAAATATGTATTAAGTAGCTCATTAGCAAAGTAACAGAACTTTGTTCGTGTTCTCTTTGGTCATTTGCAAATTGGCATGCCTTTCTAGTTATGATGCTGCAAAAGGAAAATCCAGCACATGATTTTCAAATTCTTTCAATTCAAGACAGAAGATCCTGCACCTGTGGTACTGGGGTAATCAAAAAGGTGCTTGTCTTTTGGTGAAAAGAACAAAATATAAGCATGGTAAGCAATATAAGCCTAAAAATGAGCCCCAAAATTATGTTCTGGCCTTGCAAAATTTACGAGCAGATCCCTAAAACCAAGAATAGATGTTTTAATGCACTTACTTTTGCTTTGTCAATACTGTACGTCAGCAGGGAATTGCAGCCCAGCATTTACATTGCAAGTGCCAGGCTGCTCCGGGCTGCTGCTTTGCTCTTTGACCGTGTTCCTCCTTTGAAGACGCTAACCCTGCTTGCTGGTGAGTTGCTGGGTGCTGGTGCCCTCAGCCCTGCCTGTGTTTGTCTTGTCATCTGCAGACAAGAAAAAAGCAGGCAAGTTCCAGCCTTTCAAGAAGTTATTTGGGAAACGAAAGAAAAGGGAGCCTGTGTCAGATTGCGAGGAAACCAAACTGAAGCCGAGCCACTCCTTTGGAAATGTCTGCAATGGTACCTTCTCCTCTGATGAAGAGCCAAACACTGGGCTGAGGTAAGTGTGTGTGGGTCGGTGGAGCAGCCTATGCAAACACAAAGCTTCTTGCTTCTGCTTTTGGGCAGTGCTTAATGGCAGACGGTTGTGTGCTGGTTGTTAGAAGCAGGTGCATCTCTTTGAACTTGGCACGTGCTGCTGCAGAAACTGAGATCTCACTTCTTGCACACAGTACTTGCTGTGCAGGTATACAAACAAGAAATCCCAGGGTTAAGCAGAAGTGAATTTGAATCCAGCTTCATGATTTAGAGTGTCTGAGTAGTAATATTATTGGCACCCCATGGTTTTAAAATTGGGGGAAGGGAACTTTGAGCTGACGGCTGTGGAAATTTTATTGCATTCTTTTTCCTGCAAGGTGTTATCTCTTGTTCAAATTAGAAATGCCCTCTTTGAATCCATCCCTTTATGGTTTTTGCATTGTAATTAAACATGTTGCTTTTATTCTGCTCCTATCTGAATATAGAGTAGAAGAAGGAAGTGTGCGGAGAGATATACCTGTTAATCAGATCCTATTCCAATGGCAAGAGGGAATAGAAAGAGAGCTTGAGAATTTGGAGCAGAAATAGCGGGGGGAGAGCATTAATAAAGTTCTCCATAGAAACTGCATGGAATTAATAAGTCATCAGTCTCTAATTAGTTAGAAAAATAGCATAAAGAACAACAACAACAGAACAACAGGCAAACACAAAAACAAACCAACAACAGCAACAAAACAAAAGTAGCAAAACAAGATGCACAGACTAAGTGGGTTCATGTGAGTCAAAACCTGTTTCTTTGGAAAAAGAGAAACTGCAGTAGGGAGGGCATCAAGAAGCTGCACCGAATTGGCCTTCTCAAGAAATAAATGTGTATTAGAAATATGGCCTGCACATTATTTTCGGTGGTGCAGAATCCCAGTTGTGAAAATGTGATATTTAGGTATATATCCCATTTATCTAACTATCTATAAAGAGATTCTGTAAATTCTTGGTTTCCCCTGTTGGTTTCTGCAATGCAATCTTCTATGCCTCTTTAGCCTGTCGAAACTTTTCAGTAAATCAAGTCTGAAGGTAGCTGCATTGTAGACAACATTGGTTTTCCAAGGAAAAGTCTCTCAGGAAGCATCAGTCTATTGAGTGTGCTGTCCATAAAATGGGATCTTTTTATTTGTAAATGCCCATCCAGTTCTTCATAATCCTCACAAAACGGTTCTCAGATCACCTTCATAAAATCATCTTCATTAAGATTTTCAGTGGTGAGTGGAGGCAGGACAAGGGGAAATGGCCGGAAACTGCAGCACAGGAAGTTCTGCACAAATGTGCGCAAGAACTTCTTTACGGTGAGGCAACGGAGCACTGGAACAGGCTGCCCAGGGAGGTGGTGGAGTCTCCTTCTCTGGAGATGTTCAAGACCTGCCTGGATGCCTACCTGTGAGACCTGCTGTAGGGAACCTGCTTTGGCAGGGGGGTTGGACTCGATGATCTCTGGAGGTCCCTTCCAACCCCTACAGTTCTGTGATTCTGTGATTCTGTAAGAGAAAATTACCTGAAGATTGTAATTCTTTCTCCATGCTATGGAATGCTGCATATGAAGATGTGAGAGATTTTATGATCTTGTAAACAACTTTGCTTAGTATTTGCTGTAACTTTGTCAGTATGAGCTGCTGTTAAGACTGGCCCTGAAACACCCAGCTCTTTGCCCTCACTGAGCTGTGCCCGACTGTGCAGCAGGTACTTCTCACCTAATGAATTCAGTTTCTTTTCTGCTTACGCATGCATAAGCGGTGTGATTTCTCAGAACACATTAGTTCTAAGCTATTTGCTTTTCAAGCTGTATCCCTGTTGCCCTTGGTCAGATAATTTGTGAGATTGTATAAATGCATTGTTTAATTTTGATTACTGTGGAAGCCAGAAGCATTCCCTTGCAATTACAACAGTCGTACCACTAAAACTTACACATTATCTTCCTTTGAGCACTGACATCTTCCCTGGAGCCCTCAGTTCTAGAGATGTAAACTGGATACTTGCAGAATTGAAGGAAAATCTTTGTAATATTTACCCAATGTCTGCCTTAAATCCACATGAATGTCTTCAAGTGCATAGAATGAGTATTTTGCACAGTTCTAATAATTAGATTGTATAGATTAGTTAAATAAGGAGTAAACAGTTCATGGACCAGAGTTGAGACACGGTGCACAGCATGTTCTCAAGTTGTGTCATTTTTATTGGTTGTGACTGGAAGTTCCCAGGAGAGCCACCCTGGGGTGGTGAATGCAGACACAGCAGCAAACAAATCAGACCACACATGCACAAAGCTGCAAGTTGTGTGAGCAGCAGGCTTCTGAGAGAAAAAGAAATCTCCTACTTTGCCACTGTTGGTCTTTTTCAACATATTTTTTGGAGAGAAAATAGCATGATAAAGATTATCATTTACTTAAGAGTTATTTGACCTTTACATTTTAATTTTGCATTACTTTTGGATTTCATGTCTGAATGAGCAAGAAGTGTACAAGCACAAATTTTCAAGCAGAGAAAGGGCAGGAAGCATAAATAACAATGGTCTAATGGTCTGAAATTTGAGAAAGAAACCTACAGAAAGTGGAAACAAATGGTGAATTTCAGGGTTGTAAAGGATAAGGAAGAGTCCTTTTGAGCTGCTTACTGATGGGAGGACTAAGCAAAGAGTTCCTTTCACTGTAAGTGAGAAGGAAATGATGGCAACAGGCGATTGCAATGAAAGCCACAATTTCAGTCCCTTTTTAACTTTCATCCTCAGTACAAAAAAAAAAAAGAGAAAAAACCCCACATGCCCCAGTTGTACTTTTCAGTACTGTGTCTATTTTTAGTCTATGTGAACTTTGTTCCTATGAGTGCAGCTTATATTGAGTTTATGCATACATGGGTAGGAGTGTCACAGCTTTGAAAGAACACGTTTTCCAAAGAAAATGCTGTGGGTTTTTTTAGCAGGTACAGAAGGGGACCTGTATTCTTGTACTTGTTTTCACAGAAGTTAGAGGCAGCAGAGGTTTGTTGTGTGCTCGCCCACCCTTTCTGTGATTGTTTCCAGATGAGCATGTACTTCAGAAAACAGTGATTTTGTAAACAGTGCATTTGGCTTGGAAATTTCTGCAGGTAGTTATGGTCTTTTCCTTCCCCAGTAACAGCATATTATGTTAGTTCTAGGGAGTGATACAATTTACTCATTATTATTCATCTCTTTGATCTTCATTTTAGCTTCTGAGTATTTCATTTTCATTTTGCATTTCATATGAATGAGGACCAGCTCATCTGTGTCAAATATGGCCTTTGTTAACTAGCTGCTGATCAATGGCATTCAGTCCCACTGTCATAGAGACTGACCTGAAAAATGAATGCAGTTATGCTTTTGTCATTTCTCAGGTGACTCTTGTTATTGCTATGGTAATTTCTTGACGTGTACCTTAAAAGAATGTGTGGTGATTGGTTAAACAAAGCAAAACATAACGATAGGAGAAACTGCTTGGTCTCTTTCTGGACTTCACATTGCCTTCTGAGCAAACCCAGCCCCTACTGTGACGGCATGTTCTCCTTGCTGCTCACATTTCCTTGCCAGTTGCATGGGTGATGCAGTTCATGTGAACAGCATCTCTTATGTTACTTGGAGAGAGATAGCGAAAAGAGTAGGACAAGCGTTAAGGTCTTCTTTCCTTAGTGTTGACCTGTACTATCTGTACTTACCAGATTTGGTGCAGATGACAGTGAGCAGGATGTGAGGATTTATATTTCTGCTCCATGCCACCCCACAGATTTTATTTAAAGCTTGATCCCAAGATACAGGAAGTCTGTTTTCAGTATCTCATTTAGATAGACTGTTAAAAAGCAGACATATCAAAATACCTGTTGGCATGCAGTCTTTCCTAAAATTTCTAGAAGCAGCTCATTGCATTTTCAAGTCTTTTTAAAATAAAATTTTGTTTCTACTTTCAGCTCAAACTTGGAAGCCTAATACATAAACTTTTAATGTTTGTATTTATATATATATTTCTTATCTGCATGACTATTAGAGCATTTGATCTCATGAAAGTGATTCACCAACAGCTCAGCTGTTGAGTTTCTAAATGTGAGAGTGGGGAGGAGGAAAACCAACCACCTATAAGGTTACAATTTTTGAAAATCTGCTTTGTCAAAATAGGAAGAATAAGAAAACTTCTATTTAATGTTTTTTTTTCCCCTTGTGAATGCCTGCCTTCACTGGGAATGCCTTAGATCAGTAGTGCTTGGTGTGCATCTTTTCCTGGAGCCTTCATATTAGCAGCATGCTGGTTGAATTAACCTTCATTCTTAAGCGAAGTGATGCATAGCCCTTTTAAGGCTTTTAGAAACAAAGCATGCTTGAATTTTCCTCACTTGTGTTAGCAGACACAGATCTGTGTTGAACAAGTTTCTTATTTCTGGCTTATGAGGCATATCGTGGGAATGAAGGGATGATCCAGGACAGAGAAAATTGTGGCAAAGTGCAGCTTTGCTCTCACCAGTCCACTTGCATGTATTCATTACAAGTGGTGGTGAAACTAGGGTTGTTCCTTCTTTTCTCTAATTTATGTTGCAGCTGAGCAGCACAAGAATAAGATCCATAAATGCTTTATGAGTGGCTATTTCTAATCTGTACTGAGTGGTAGGAAGATTGCAGAAAGCCTTCCTGAAACAGTTCCAGGTGTCTTTACTGAACATAAGACATAAGTCTAACATCATGCTCAGCATTTTTCTTGGCACCTCAGCTCTTGTTTTTCTCCTCCTCTGTTACTAACTTCATTAAATCTTTCTTTGTACTTTGGAAGCTCTGTTCTCAAGTATGAGAGCTAGGACTTTCTCCCTCTTGTTGCAATTTTGTCACTTATTAGTAATTTGCATGCAATATCTTTATTGTTTTTTTAGCCATCAGATATAAAGCTGGTTAATTAGGTACACCATAATTTGTATATGATTTTGAGATCTCTTCATTACACTTAGTGCCCAGCAACACATGTAGTGGATTCCCAGGTGAAGCATAATATCCAGACCATTTAGAGTTCTGCTCTTTTCTCTATTTCGTGATATTTCTGTGATAGCTGGTAAGTTGTCTGCAGTCCTCAAGTTACATTCATTACTTGCTGAATCACTGGAAGCCAGAGTGCTGCCTTTCTTTGCATTGTGAACTGACACTTGCAGGATTTGGTGAATAGTTATATGAAACTCATATGTCAAGAATTATCTTGTACTATGTCATTATCTTCCCACCAGGGAGCAGCAACAGTAGGGCTGCTCCCTGAAGGAGGGCAGATTTGACACTGAGGCAATCCCACAACAGAGTAGGGGACTTGCTGCCCGGAGTCCAGTCTCACAGTACAAGGATAGGGTAGAAAAACAAGGATAGTAGGGACAGATCCAAGTTCAATCACGTGCACAGATAAGACAATATCTGGATGATAAAGCAGTTCTAGGCTGAGCAAGATCAGTCTGTAGGTCAGGGTTAGGATCAGGTCCACAGTGAGAATACAGGGCAAGCTGGGAAGGCAATCTGCTGACAGGGGTCTAGATTTAGAACTAAAACTCACATTCCAGCACTGTGTAAACAGATGAAACAAAATAGCTAAAAATGCATCTCAGAATTACAGTTCACTGTGATCTATTAAAGTATTAATGTATCTTTGGAATGAATAGATTACAGAATTGTTGTTTTTCATCTCTAGCTACCCTGAGGACATTCATGGGAGAGGAAGAGAGTTGGAATCAGATTTCTTTTTTTAAACAAATTAAGTAAAGGCAAGCTGTCTCTGTACCTGTCATCTCCCTGTAGCGCTATTCTGGCAGGTGACTCTCAGATGTTTTTGAAGGGATTATAGAAAGGGTCAATGCATGGCTAACACACGTTTGTTCTTGCATTGCATACTTAGTGGATTTTTCAGTGTTAAAAAATGGCTGAATCTTAAAAAGTTGGCTGTTCCTGATTGGTTTTATAGAATTGGTTTCTATTATAAATTTAGAGCAGTGGAAGTCATGAGACTGTTTTTCATGTGGTTGTTTTTTTTGAGTCTGAACATGAAAGAACAGAACAACGCCTTCTTTTCCTTTATTTTCCATTTTCTATTTCTAAATCTTCAATACCAGAGTGGGAGGAACAGTTATGAGGCTCTGAAGAGGCAATTGGTGGTGTGAGATTTCTGTATGACAGTAATTCATCAGTGCAGAATTATGCAAGAACTGAGAGATGAGTGTTAACCTGCGGGCAAAACTTTTCTCTTTTTGAGGACATCATGTTTTTCTTTAAGAGGAAAAGTAGCTGAGGAGGAAATTAGGTAAACTTAGCCTTGTATTCTGTGTAGTGTCACCCCTGTACCTACCATGGTTTACTTACAGGTGCAGTCCCGCAATAGTATGACTGGATCAAAGTCCAGACTGCAGTTGTCAGACTCTTTCCTGCAGCTCTCTGGATGTGTGTTTGAGCCCTCTCCTGCAGCTGACACAGGTGCTCATGCCAGTCTCCTCTCAGCCAGACCAGGAAGATGTGGGTTTTATTTTTTCCAAGTTAGTTATTTACCTAAATAAGTTCCCTCAGCTGTTTCACGTGAACCATTAAGCAGGCATAAAAGAAGTGACAGGAGCACGTGGGAAGGAGGATAAGGAAAGAAAGGGTAATACGTCACCCATTTATAATATGGACTAGCTAGAGCTAATAAAAGGCCCCATGCTATACAGACACAGTGTGTAGTCATGGATGACTGATGGGGATCCAAAGAACAATATTCCTGTTTGCTCTTGTTCTTATTTTTTTTCTGAGAAAAAAAATTGTTCTTGTATTCAGGGATCTACACTGAGATGAAAGTAGAGCAAAGAAAGCTCTGAGAATTCATGGAATTTAAATTTACCTTTGCACCAACTGTAAAAAAAAATAATAATAATTTTGAAAATTTGTGTACTGAAAGTGAAACTGGAACAGAATACTTGGGTAGCAACACATCTTCAGAGATCTGTAAGGGTTTGCTCTAAGAGCTGTGCATTTTGGAGTAGCACATCCATAATTCATTTAATTCAGTCAGGTTTCCAGAAGTGAGTCACATTACGATTCAATTACTTTCAGCGCAGCCTCTGAAGTGTCATTGTCAACATTACCTGCAGAAATACTTAGCAATTGATGCTGATGTTTTCCTAGGCCTGAGCCACAACTTCAGCCATAGTTACATCTGTAACCCATTTCTCTGGCACACCTTGAATCTATCCAAAGCTGTTCCTGGTGCTCACATGCCCTTTAATTGAGGAGAGGGTTTTCTGAAACAGTCTGTAGATGTGAACTGGGAGGATTCTACTGTGTAAAGGTTTCTGAGAAAATCTTCAGCTGTAAGAACTGTGTTATGACTTGAAAGAAATTCAGTCTTTCTAAAAGTAGAACACAAGGAGAGTGAAAAACGGGGTGGAAAATGAACCTTTGTAATATAATCTGTCAGACTCACAGCTGGAGAGACTTGAAAGGATCCAAATGAGTAAAATGAGTAAAATTCAAATAGTCCAGAGATCTCCTTAAATGCTTTTTAAACTCACCTGTAAAAGAAACAAAGTTACTACAAAGCCTGAATATGCTTTTTCTGGTGTACTTTAGCCTAGAAAGATGTTTTAGAAGAAAAGTTAAACCATTTTTAGTGGGTATTGGACATGGGGCTTTCAGAATTTCTCAGTCATGCAGTGCTGAAATGGCTGGTGTATCTGAAGCACGTTTTGAGGGGATACAGAAGAGAGAGGTCCCAGGTTAATTCCCTGCAGGGTTTCATGCAAATGTTTCACGTTCTGACCATTTTTGTTATGTTTGTTTTGGTAGGAAGTTAAAAAACAGAAGTTTTCAAAATGCAGGCTTGTTCTCAGCTCTGCAATGTTGTTTTTGTTCTTCATCTTGTAATGAGGCGGAGCCTGAAATTAAAGCAGTGGGTGTATGGGAGAATATCAGAGAGATGCCGTAGATGCTCAGCATAGTCCTAACCAGCCAGTGTGGCCACTTGTCAGAGATAGGCTACTGAGACTTTTCGTCTTAATGTTCAACATTGCAGGTCACAAAGTTCCCAAGCTCTTTCACATGATCTGGTGTCCCAAAGGAGGCTTTCAGTGACGTTTTACTAAGTCTGATCATGGTAGTCATAAACACAGATTTGCATATAGCCAGTGTATTGTGTGTCACCAACAGGAGATTTTTTTTTTTTTGTGGATGAGCTCACAGGCAGGAGTGAGATTTGACCACCAAGGGTTTCCTCAGCAGAACAAGGAAATGGTGTGCCCACAGTTGTGAGCCACACAGTCTACTGGCACTGACCTCAACAGTCTGTCTTCTTTTCCATTTTGGGGGTTCACATTACTGGGAACTTCCTGTAGTTGGCAGTTCCGGCTCCTGGATAAATGAAGCTTTGGGATTTGAACTGCTAATGGAACCCTCTTTGGTTCAAAAGTTGCAGTCTGGCTTTTCCCCTCTTAGATATTAACAGATACATTAGTAAGGTCAAGCACCATTGGCAAACAAATCACTGGACTCTTTGGTGCCTTAATATTGCAGCCATTGTCTACTAATTGTGGTGAACAGAAGAATGGGGGTAAACGTGCAACATTTGATGTTACTTGTACAGCAACAAAAATTCTGTGTAAAGGGAACATCAGTGCCATGGGCACAATTAATAACTGTGAGGCAAAGCTGTGTCTGAACCACGGAATTGCTAGAAGAATCTGTGAGAGAGGATCCTCTTTGGAGCGTAGTGTATTTGTACGTCTTCAGCACATATCTTGGCTCAAAGGTAAAATTTGAACTGTAAATTCAGAAGTCGTTGTCCTTGCCTTCTGCACTTGCTGCCATTTCACATATTCAACCAATCAATATTCAAATGAAGGAGTGGTTAGCATGGGCTGACTTGTCAAATTTTGCCATTGGTCACAGGCAAAGGTCTGTGAGTACATAGACTTTTGTATTACCTTTGTTGAATGTAATGCTGGAGCTTTTAGTTCAAACTCATCTGAATGATTAAATTAAAAAAAAAAAAGTTTCACAACCCTCATTTTGCAAGCCAGACCTGCTGTCATTTTTGTTTCCATTTAGGGGACATTTCTGAAACTATAGTTCGTGGTCTGGTGCTTGGATGGCCAAGGAAGGTAGCTTTCTGTCAAGTCTTCCAAAGCCACACAGTTCCACCACAGCTCTGTGTACAGGCTGAGTCACGATGATTCAGTACAGAACCCCTTTTGGAAGAGAGTTTAAAAATATACTTCTATGGTTTCTCTAATAGAAGGTTTCTAAAAGAAGGCATATTACCCTTGGCAGCCAAAGGCAATCAAGTTGAGGCTTCTATTTAAAAAAAAAATCTAGAATAGTATATAGCATCAGTTAAATGCTCCCCTCTTTGATGGCTAAAAATGCTGTGGAATATCAAACAACTCTTTGCTTGATTGCACGCTAATTTATTTCAAATGAAGCATGTTGCTCAAATAGTAATCTTGGATTAAAAAAAATAGTTTTCCAGTTTTTCTGTGCTTAAACGCAAAGTGGACTGATACAGTGAGCTCTGTACATGTTCATTCCAAAAGCTTGGATGATATATTTAATGAACACAAATATATTCTATATATAAAAAACAAAGAAGTTGTGGAAGGCCATTTTCCTGTTATTTTCAGGCAACCTGTACAAAATCTTGTAATAAACATCACAAATACCTTGTGCAAAGGCTACTCTGCAAGTAATGCCCTCCTATTTTATCTTGATCTGTGAGGTGGATGTTGGTGATATGACTGATATCTCACCAATATTCAGTTACATTCCGTCACTGTGTGACAGATGGCAGCAGAGGGGCAGTCTGACAAAATGGCTTCTCATGTAGAAGTGCATGTGAAGTAAAGGTATGTCTCTGAATTCCTCCACGTGGAAAACAGTGGCACCCACTACCATTCATTGGTACTTCCCAGACGTTTAGGAAGACCAGGCAGTGGATGTGAGCACAGTGAGGAGGTGGATGGTGGGTTTCAGCAGTAGTGATAGTGACAGTGAGTCGCCTTTACTGGTGCTGATTTTTACCAGTGAGGTGTGCAGGGTCTTGTTTGAGGCTGGTGAAAATAGATAGCCTTGGTGATGATTGTGTTGTAAAATGGTATTTTGTAGCTGAGAATTTGCTCTATCAAGTAATGTTATTGTTCTCTTTGTATCAATTGGATTTTTCATGGAAATAAATAGGAGGCATTACTTTTAGAGCATCCTACATAACATAATCAGTGTTATTTTAACCTTTTGTAGTGTTTCTACTTGTAAGAAAATGTTATGATTATTATTTAAAAAAATGATGGCCATATCCTAAGGGACAAAACACAAATCAACAAGTTGAATACATCCCATAATACATGAATAGGGACTGTGTTGTGTGCTATTAAACCAGCACATTTTTAGAGGGAGAAAAAGAGAGTATATGGTTTTTCTTAAGTATATGAGGGTTTAATTTTTTTTTTTTTCTTTTTACTTATCTCTCTCCAGAAGGATCTGCCTTCCTTGCTTTTGCTTTATATTGTTTTTAATTTGTTTATATTGTTCTCTACTACATCTAGAAGGTTATGTTGGTTAGATTGGCATAAAAAAGTTGTTTGGTGGTTTTGTTTTTTTCCCCAGAGTTTGTAAGTTTGCTGAAATGGATTCAGTGGAGTTGAAAACAGGTTATTAAATTGAAAGGTTTAGGAACTCTCACAAACCTGAAGAACCTTTTGGTTTAATCTCTTTCCCGTTGGTTTACAGCAGGCATGTAAGAAGATTGTCCCTGATGCACTCCTTACCTTTGCAACTGTGTCTAGTTTAACAGTAACATCTGGCCATCTCTCTGTTTGTTGCTAATAAAACACACGTGGAATGGTCTGATATCCTTCATATCAGTTTAATAACATTTTATTGTCAGTGTGATTACTCAAGGTGATAGAAATGGTTAAGTAATGAATGTGACAAGGTTGTTCTTTAAAAGTAGACTAGTACAGTGTATTACCTCTGCCTGCGTTAGTCCTACCTTTACTTTGGACCTCCTGTCTTTCTTTTTGAATGTATGCATCATCATAAACTACTCTGTATCCCAAAAGTAGTGTTTAGATCTGAAGCTCCTAAGGAAAATTGATTTAACCTTTCAGCATTTCTATTAAAAACCATCCTACTTTACATCCTCCCAGGGAGGGAAAATGTATGAGAAGGAATCATCAGCCTTTTGGTAACAGAGATTTGGACCTCTCTTCTGAGAATGGTCGAAGCCTTCATGTAGAGAAGGGAAGAAAAATCTATGCAGCAACACAGTTATGATATGAAGGAATGCTCTCATAAGTTAATTGCTGTACTTTTTAACTATTTTCCAGGTCTTCCCATTATTCTATGGGCAGTCGAGCTTTTTCCCATGACAGTATTTTTATACCTGATGGGAGAACAGAGAGTGAACAGGCCATCCAAGCAATGTCACAAGAGAACGTTTTAGGAAAAGTCAAAACTCTTCAGGTAAGGAATTGCAAGTGGGAAAAATATTTAAAATGTGGTGGAAAATGGTCTCTGGAGCTCCAGAATACATCAAGTGTGAATAAAGGTGGTTTGCTTTCTAGGCCTGGGGGCTGCTTTTAAGCAGGCAATTATCTGGCCAAAAGCTGTGTTAGCAATTTGGATAGTTTGCAGGAGGTCTGGGTGTTCATCTAGAAAGGTACAGCAGTGATGCTGCAAGCATGAAACTGCATGGGTGTCTGCATCTTGTGGAATTCATATGAATCGAACTCATGGGATTGACATCTCCTGATCCTTATGCTTTGGTTGCAGATGTGGTGGGGAGAAGAAACGGGGCTCAGGTGACAGCAAATGGCCTACAGAGTGGGAATTCTTCACAAAGCTCATTTCAGTATCATTTTGTACTTACATTTCTTTCGCAATCTTTTTCTCCCTGTTCTTTAGGCAGTGCTTACAAAAGGCAGATACGTGTAACTCTCCTCAGTAAGAAGTACATCAGTAATTACGTAGCCAATTCAGTTGGATATTTGCTTTGAAAGAGCTTTACATGACCTGCTTTCCCTTCCTTTCCAGAATTGTATCCCATTCCTGCTCTACCTAAGTTTTTGCTTTACTTTTTGTGTATCTGTAGGATTCAAAGCTTATGCTTATCTCTGTGCTTACCTAGACCTTGAAAGAGCTGTTCTTCAGAAGCATTTATCAGTTTATTGCTGAGAATTGCTGGCATGTTCTGTCCAATGCTGGTAAATTTTTAATGCTGTGTAGGTGCCACTACCCTGTAGATGACTAGTGAAATACCAGTGATTTCTTTTACCTCCAAACTGCTAACTGGAGTTCAGCTTTTCCAGTGAGTGAAATAACAAGCAAAATTTCAGGATGTGATTGTTCCTTTTTTTCCTGTACAGTGCTGTCAGCAAACATAGCACCTGAATGGCATTGACTGTGCTGACTACAGATAAGCTTCAAAGTAAAAACCATGCTAGGGCAGCTCCAATTTCTCTGTGCTGTTTTTTCAGCTTAAATTCCCCTGTGTCATTTAGTTTTAAATGCATTCTACTTGCTAGGCTAGAAGTCATATTTAAAATGATTACTGGCTCTGGGCAAAGACGTGGGGTAGTTGGACCTCACTTATAGAATGCTTTAGTGTCCTCTGTATGCAAAGTCAACTGGTTTCAGCAGGGAGCTGTGCCCTCCTTGCCTGCTGGACCTTGTCTTGGCTTCAGAACGTCAGCTTCTCTCTTAATACCTTTTCTCTTTGAAGTTTTTCTCCTTCTATATCCGAACACCCTACAGTTTCAAATGAAAATTATTGCTTTCAATATTGTGAACGCCCATCCCTGGAAGTATTCAAGGCCTGGTTGGAAGGCAGAACCTGATCTAGAAGGTGGCAACCCTTTCCAAAGCAGGGGTGCTGGAACTAGATTTTGACATCTTTAAGGCCCCTTCCAGCTCAAACCATTCTGTGACTCTATGATTAAACTTAGAGAAGTGCTCAAAATTAAGAGTTACTGTATTTACTAACAACCATCTTCATTAAGCAAACAGTAACTCAAGAAGCAAAATAAAAATAGTCATTCTTGAAAGGTACAGCAAGAATATCTACTGATACACAGTTTTGTTCATATGGATTTTGTATAAGCTTTTGTTTTTGGTGGTTACTGACATGTATTTTAGGGAGAGTATTGTTTTGGCTGCCTCATTACAAAGGTGTGCTTATTTTATTTGAAGTCAAAAGGCAGCTGGTTCCTTCTTAGCATTTTAACATAGAGCTGCAGCCCAGCCTGTAACGCATCCCTGATTCAGCTTTTCCTGTTCTACTGGTGATGGTGACATCCAGAGCAACCCATTCAAACAGATAGAAAACAAATTAAAAATTGTAAATGACATTTTAAACTATTTGCATCTTTATGCAGATATTACGCATCCATACAAACGTCTGGATTTTTTTCATAACCCAAAATGAAGGCTCCTTATAATGAACTTGGGGCTACCTCTTACCTCTGCAAAGCCTGCTGTCCAGGACATGACTGTCCCTATTACCGTAGCCATGATTTCCACAGCTGTTCCCCATGTTTTAGGACAGAATCATGCCAAAAATCTCATTGCACATTTTTAGGTGGACCTTAGAATTGGATCCAAGTTCTGAACCATTATTCAGACTACCATTCCTTTCTGAAGAATGCAGTTATCACTTTGCAGCCCTTCCTTTTTTCTGTTGTCGTATTCAAAAAGGTTAATTTTCTTTGCTGTGTGATTTTTCAGTCACAGAAAACATTGATACGCTTTCTCCAATATCAGAACTTTTTGTTTGTGTTGAAATCCCTTTCTGCAAGCTCTGGGAATGTCTGTACTGTTTCGAGTTGTATAATCGTCTAGGTTGGAAAATACCTTCATGATCATCAAATTCAGCCATCAAACTGACTTTCTAAGTCCCATTACTAAGCTGTATTCCCTATTGCCAAGTCCACATATCTCTTAAATACCTTCTGGAATGGGAACTCCACCAATTTTCTGAGCAGCCCATTACAACGCTTGACAAGAGTAAGATCAAGGTAGAGCAAGGAGTCAGTCATCTCTTCTAAACCTCTTCCAGTTTCTGCTTGCATGGCAAGATGCTTCTCAGCATAGGAGTAATGCTAGAATTCAGAGCTCTGTGCTGACTCTGAACTTATTGTGCTCCAAGTGGAGGCGGAAACCTCTGGAGATTTTAACAGTCCTCAGGAAATTGTGGGTGATGATACAGTAAAATTCATGCAAAACTTAAATCTTTGTTGAAAAAGACAACTTGCTGACAAGCCCAACTGGTTATGGAAAGGGTTTTGAAATCAGGATAGAGACACAAGCAATTTAATACTGATGATGCTGGATCTCATTCCACTGACCACCGAAGTGTTTCCCATTCTCCCCTGGCATTTCATCTGCCTTTGAAGTGTTGATGAACTCACAAAAAGAGCTGTGTAATGATGCAGGACTGATGCAGCTGGTTCAGTTTCTTATTGGATGTATGTTTCTTTCTTTTGGTTGTATGTTCAAGGTAAACTATTTTTTTCTGGCACAGCTCTCATTTATTTTTATTGATTTTCAGCTTAGCAGCATTTATCTCATCAGGCTTTCCGTAAATGGATTTGGTCGTGTTCTAAGGTTTTAGTGTGTGCTAGAATTTGAGCTGAGAAAAGCAAGACTTCTTGTTAACCTCAGGCAGGCTTTGTTGTATCCCGAAGCTGTTATTTTTGTGCTAGTTCAAGCCACCTACTATTGTAAAAGCAGTCATTGCTTTGTCCTTTGAATCTGCCAAGATTTATAATTACCTGGTTTTTAAGATGAAGTGTGAAAGTCTATCCTGAATCTGCTTCCACCAAGAGATTCTTAGTACTCTTAATGCTGAACTCATTTAATTAATCAGGGTCTGGTGCTTTACTTATGCAAGACTCTCAATGAGAACTAAGGAGTGTTTAAGGCCTAAATCCAGCAGTGTATCAGAACAAGCCAGAAAGAGACTCTGGAAGCATATCTTTATAAACTTGCCTTTCAAAGGTAAGTTTTTTTGTCCTTTCTTGAAAGTATGTTAGATCAATCTCCTCCTATTTTGCAGCTGTGATTGTAGATCTTGCTGATGATATTTGTCAGCAAAGGTTAACAAAAGAGCAAAAGGTGGTTACTTTTAGACCCACAGAAACTTTAGTAAGTAAAATGAAAACCTGTTTTCAGTATTAGTATCTTGGTGCGCCTTGACCACTGTCTCCTCTTTGCTGTGAGAATACCATGGTGTGGCACTGCTCTAGCCCTGCAAGCAGGAGGGACAGCTTGTTCACTGTCTCTTGCCTTCACTGAATATATTTCTGACATCCCTCAGGCAGTGGCAGTAAGCCGCTAGAAATATTATAGGTTGAGTATGTCTTAGAGCTTACTGCATTTAGGAACTTCTGGGTAAATGTTTTCAGTTTATGTGGATGTATGGTTTAAAACATCATTTATTACAGTGATTTATTATGATAAAAACATATTTTGGAGATCTGGGCTTCTTGATCAAATTCTAAGGAACCAAATTGTAAATTCAAATGTTACTGGCTTTGTACTGATGAATGCCTTGGTAGTATTTTTGTTGTTGTCAACTAGTCAGTTTTGGTATCCATTTCTTTTAGTCATTAACATACTATAGCTAATGATCAAGCCAGGGCTTCCCCTGCTCTGCGCTGTATGTGTGTATTCGTCCAACCTGTTCCCCATTGCTCTTTGTATTTGCTATTGTCCAGACCTCAGCAAGGCTGTAAAGGCTGTTCGTTAAACCTCAGAGCTATTATCTTTTAACTTGATGCTCTTCTTTATTTGCTATTGTCCAGACCTCAGCAAGGCTGTAAAGGCTGTTCGTTAAACCTCAGAGCTATTATCTTTTAACTTGATGCTCTTCTTTTTATAGAACTGGGAGTGAGCTTTCACTAAATGATGGCCCCAGCTTTATATTTTTCTTAAATCACTTTTTTAGTGCCAATATTTCTAGTGCCAGTGAATCCTAACTTTTTTTCTTCACGTTTGACAATTTCTACTTTACAAACTGGATTTATTGCTTTTTCCAAATCGTTCTAGCACTTCTGGGACACATCCCCTTATTCTCTCTTCCTCCTTTCTATTTATAAAAGCTCAAAAAACAATTAAACATTCATAAAAGGTTCCAAATTGCTGTTGACTCCAAAAGTGCTCAGACGCCAATAATCCTAGGAGCGTTTATGATGGTATTCATAGTGTGGGCTCACCCTGTTCTTATACATTCTTGATTTGTTTGATTTTTTGATCACTGTGAGAAACTGTGGGGCCAAGCAGGATTTCAGTGTTAAGTCTGTTCTTAGGGCATGTATTATTGATGGATTAGTAATTTTACAGCAACATAAAACTAGAAAGCATAATTTATTTATATATGTGGGCAAACAGGCATGAAAAATAGGTATTTGAGTTGAAGGCAAAATATTACCAGCATTTCTTCTGAGAATTGTTCAAAGAGGATCAGCCAGAATAATGCTGTCTATTTTAATGATTTAAAACTGAACAGAGAAAGTAGCTCTGTGGATCCAGGTTGGATTCACTCCAGACACAGAGCATTAAGAATGTTGTGGTTTCAGAGGGCTAAATCCAGCATGCAGTCAGGCAGGCATGTACATGGAAGAATAGCCAAATTTGAGTGAAAGAGATGTACAGCCTGTGCAGGAGATGTTCATCTGGGCTCACTGCAGGGTAATATGGAAGGTTTGTTTTATGGCATTTCCTATATGAACACAAAGAACGTTTTTAAAGTTGAAGGTTTTAAATTCACCGCAGGTGCCAAAAATGCAGAGCAATTTCACTTTGGAGTTTTATTTTTGAAGCTATTAATGTTAAGCTGGTGTAAAGCTGTTGCTTCAGTAGCATCATGTTCTAGCAAATTATTTTGCATGAAGTAAAACTGAGTCTGCGTCATGGTCATTGCTGTGGAAGATTTTCAAAATGGAATGAGTGCAAAAGTATAAACCTTTTTCTAAGTTCTCAATATTTCTTTGGCTTTATTAACTAAATGCATGATTAACAACCGCAGTACGGAATATCTTAAATAAAGCAGTGGGATCGTGACCCCAAGGTTGTGTTTTGGTAAGCACTGTACTGTATATAGTCATCTTGGAGGTGGACCTCCTGCACCTTGCAGCATGTAAAGGCAGAGTGAAGTTACAGAGCCAAGGCCACAACTCCTCCTAGTGAAGCCAGCTGTTGGTGAGCCAGAAGAGGTGAGGGTGCAGATCACCTAGGTAGGGAGCAGCCCAGTGTGATTCCTGTTCCTCTAGAGGGGAGGTGGAGGCAGCTGTGACTTCCCATGCACAGCTTTGCCCCATGCTGAATGGCGCCTTGCTCACAGCCACCTGCTTTGGGTGTGAACAGACACGCTTATGCACCACAGAAAATGTGGCCATGAGGTAAGCTGCGGCTGGAGCCCGTGTTCCAGCTTAGTGGTCCAATTCAGAAGCTCCGGTGTGTGGGCCCACTGGCTGTTGTTTCATGGTCAAGCATGGTACCAGTTTGTCGCTGCGGATGTTTTATAATGTCTGCAAAATACCTGTCTGCAAACTGAGGGATGAAGAAACTGCACTGGAGTTGGTAAGACTGAAAGCGGGAGGTACAGGCAGGAGGTGTTCAGCTGTTTCTAGCTGACAAATGAGACTTTGGTGCAGGATGGTAATTTCTGACTGCTAAATTAAAAGCCTTTTTGCACAAACCAAAAGAAACCAGGTGCATTTAACTGAGATCAGTATTCATGTGTGGATATTTCTGCAGGTTATTTAAGCATCCTGTGCGTGACTGCACAATCGTGGAACAGCAAAATGTCACGCCTGCAATTTCTAATGACTGGAATTGCAAATAATCCTCCTTAGGCAACTGTCGCCCACGTGCTGTCAGCACAGGGTTTATAGATGTGTCCTGGAATATTTGTCTAAGACAAACATTTAAGAAATTCAAAGCAGATGCTTCTTTTCAGGGAATATGGTCTCTTTTCAGTGCACTTGAAGCTTAAATAAATGTCTCTCTCCATCTCTGGGTTGTGCTACCTGAATGTGTTCCTCCAAGTCAAACCTGTGGATTTTATCTTTTCACTGAGGAATGGTGCAGTCTTGGGGTTCTTATGAACCCCAGGTACAGAATGTATTTGTATGAATTTATAAGAAAATAGTTGCAGTTTGGTTGGAGTGCGTGCACGTTTTCAGAAAAGAGTAAGGAACAGATTTTATATTGCTTTGTGAAAGCAATCAGAATAAATTTGCTTACTGGTAACAATAAGCTATTTTAGATTTAGATGTCGAGTATTCAGCATTGGTTTTGTAGATGAGTGTGCACTGAAAGCAATAGGCCATGGAAAACTGTTAATGAAGTTTATTTGTGTTTTTTTATTTTTATTTATTTTTTTTTTTTAAGCAATTAATAACAAAAATAGCCTTTTGTCCTATAAGTAATGTGAGTGCTATTGGATTTTTTTTATATATTTAAACTAACTCATGCGTGTTTGAGCATAAAAATCTTTACAATTCAAAGTAATTTAAAAATTTTAAAATTATCTGAAAATAATTTCAAACCTTTATAAATACATGTACATGATTTTCCATTGTATCCTCAATGGCTATTAAAAACACCTGTACTTTTTAAAGTTAATCCCACTCAGCACAATAGCTTCATTGACACACAGCTCCCACCATATGCTGCACTCACATTAGATCAAGAACTTGATCAGAAGACAGAGAGAGTAATGGATCTCCCTTCCACCAAAACAGTTTGCACCACATGTAGGTGTTCATGTACTCGCATGTACATTGTGTAATAGATGCCCAAGTCTTTAGTTTTATGAGTTACTAGAGTAATCCTGTCAGTTCCAACTTCTTGCTTGGGAGAAGAGCTATTTCTCAAGAATATGACTTCAGCATGAACCAGGGAGGAAACTCAATTTAGAAAAGACATTGAATTAAGAAGCTGTTCTGAAGCAGCGTTCTACTGGTATCGGAGGAGCTGTAGGAGCAGAGCTCAGCTACAGCCTTCACAGTGTTTGATCTCTCTGACTCCCTCTTGCATAGTGGACATTGTAACATCTCAAGTCAGAGAGCTATATTTGTAACACAGAAATCTGGGAGGATTTTGTGGAACCCTTGCTGTTAGACAGAGGATACACGGACAGTAATCTGGAAATAAACCTCTGCCATTCAAAACTGCCCACTATTTCAACATGCTGTACTAGATGAATTGCATTATTTTCTGCCAAAATTCACATGGGCACAAACTGCTTGAATTTTTACCAGATTTCTGTATCAAAGTGTTAGATAATGTTTTGCAGTTGATATAGGTAAACTCAGGCAAGAATGTTGTCCACTGAGCAACGATGAAAGGAAGGCTGATCTGACTTGAATCCTTTCAGAAGTCTACCCTGTGCTATTAAAGGATTCCTTCCCTTGCCAGTTGTTCACCTGAGCCATGTTCATGATTTTGTGGTATAGGAAAAAGATACGCTCTCGTTCTATGTGATACCTACTCTGAGCTTCTGTATTTCTCAGTGAAACTCGTATTGGGGTCCATGTAGGAACCAGATACTGAGCAGTTTGAATTTGGTTTGTGATCTTATCATTTCTTTGTGATGGTAAGTCTTGATAATTAATTAGCTTTATAAACAGTCTTAATCTAGGACATAGATTATGAAAATAGACAGAAAGTTGCAACATTCACAAAATTCACAATAAATTTTCAGCACTGATTAAAACTGAAGCTAACCACCTCAAACCAGAACTTAGGCGGTGAATTCCTGTTCTTGGTCGCTTTGTGAGGGGAATAGAGAGGGAAGGGCCACCAAACTGCAGCAACATGAGCCTCAGGATGTTATTTTTTCTGGAGCCAAAACTTGTCCTGAGTATTTCTGTGCCGCTTCCATGTGGAGAAGGGGAACATTTGGGAGATTTGGATTGTTTTGCTCATAATCTAAATACCTTTTTTTTTTTTTTTTTTTCCTCCCTCTTTTTGTTTTTCAGCAACAGTTGGCCAAGAATATAAAATTTGGGCAGCCTCCGCAAATGACAATTTCTGGGAGGACAATGGGGGAGGCAAATGCTAGTGTAGAAGAGGATGTGTTTCTCGGTAGCCTCATGGAGGTTGACTCTCAGCAGGACACGGTGCTCTCAGAGAGTGGTAATAAAGTAAGCACTTTAAATTGATGTTTTCATGGCTTTATGGTGATAATAAACCAGTAAAGTTCACCAGGGCATAACAGATGTCTCCAGCGAGGCTGAGCCAGGCTCAGCGGCTGCTGCGTGTGGGTGGGATTGCACAGCTCATGCATCTTGGACTGGTGAGAAGCGTGTGCTCTTGGCTTCCTGAGTTAGGTCCCATAGTTTTGCCCATCTGATTGTCTGCTCTGAACCTCCAGCAAAGCATGTGTTACTCACAGGGTAGCCAGCAGACTGGATTTTTAACTGCAACTGAATATGTCTTGAAATACTTTTTTTCTAGCACAGAAAGCTGTGCGCAGCATCTGTGGCAAAAATCATTGCAAAATGAGAGAGGTATGGAGACTAAATCCTCAAGATCTGTGATCTTGGCGTAAACACCCATATTCATCTTGGACAGGAACTGAAGACATACAAGGTGGTGAAACATTTGGAGAATGGTTTGTAAACCCAAATGCACAGTGCAATTCAAATGACTCAGGTTCTATACAGAGACTTTGATACCAGGAACTGCAGGTATCTAGAAAGGGCTTTTTCTCATGCTGAAGAAACACAGCAAGGGATGAAATCTCTCTGGAAATTCTGTGCTGTGATGCTGGTTCTGGAAGTTGCTGTAATGGCTGAAGGCATGTCTGTGGCAGACAAATGGGCAGTCTTCCCTGCGTGAAGAAGGCTGACATTGTGCCAGGGGAAGGCACACAGCAACTTCACCATGTACACGCAGCCCATAAAATCCTGGAGGGGAACCAGGGCATGAGCCTCTGCTCGTGGGTGCTAAAGGCAGCACTGGCTATGTGAAAAGTAATGAATGTCCTCTGCAGGTTATGCCTGTGTTAAGATAAATGTGTGGAAGAGAGATTTATGGCTGAGGTGGCCCAGTCTTCGTCTGCCTCAAGAGGCAGCATAACTCTCTGTTACTGCTTGCTTCATGGCAGTAGTTGGAGCTGTCAGGGAGCTAGGCACTTGGGTAGGAACTGCATGCTCACACCTGTCCCTCAGCAGTCCAGAAATGCAGTTAGAAGTAAGGTGTATTTCTTCTGCTTCACAAATAATCTCTTGTGAAGGAATCAGTTTAGAGCATCCTTTGTGCCTCAAATCACAGTGGGGCTGTGGCAGGTTTTGGCTACATAGCCTGGAATTGGGAGAACACTCCAACACCACCTCTGCAGATGGTCTTTGTGCTTCGGGAGACCAGAACATCACCACCTGGTGACCTCCAACTGGAAAGAAGAAAGAATCACAAAAAAATCACAGGAGTTCCCTTGTGTAATAGAGAGAGGTTCAGGCCTCTCTTTCAAGTACTATGGTCTGAAAACAGAATTAATGCTGCCTTGCATAGTTCTTTCTCATAACACCGAGGAGTGAACATCAGTATTCCCAGGAGATCACGGTTCCAAGTACATAGGTAGATACCAATAAGTCATTGCTGAGTTGCCAGAGTGCTCAGCACTTTGCTTTATCCTGCTGAGCGCTGCTTGCTGCCTGCTTTATCAGAGACTTTTGCTGCATGGCACCTTGCTTGGTTTCAGTTCCAGTCTCTTCTGCTGGTCTTGTAGCAGCTCCATGTGCTTATCTGTGTGGGTCTGGAGGAGCCAGTGGCTGGGACCATGTAGCACTGTCGCGCTTCAAGCTTCCCATGCTGGCTTGTGGCTTCTGATTTTCCTAAATTGGATCAATGGCAAGACTTATATTTAAGCTATATTTTTATGCTTTGTACTATTAATCTGTTCAGAAGGAAATTTTATATGCACTTGGTGTAATGGGATCCAAACATTCATTAAGCGGTGAAGTAATACTGTGATATAATAATTAAAAAATGTTTCTGGATGCAATTAATGGTGCTTCTACCCCTGTGCTTTAGAATCCCCCTGTGTGAGCTGGCTTCAAGCAGGACAGTAGCTATGGAGCTCTGGTAGGCTCAGGTCACTCTGTGAAGAACAGGAGTTATTGAAAATCTTGAGCTGCAGCTCTGTGCAGCAGAACTGATGCCTGACTGGACACAGACCAGGTTCTTAGTTTTCACTGGGCCTAGATCAGGAGAAAATAAAGTTATTAAGAGCTGCCTGAAATCCTGAAAAGTTGTGCTCTTTCATTTGAATCTAGTTATCTCATTAAGGAAGTGTTTCACCTTCTGTAGTGTCCAGTAGCAGCAACTTCTTCTTGTTGACAGTAGTCACTGAAGGAGCAATGAGAAAATGACAGTATTTAGAAACAAGAGTTGTTTATGCAGCAGTCCTGCAGACAGGAAATAAGACTTGAGAAAACTGAATCTACTGTAACTGCATGATTTCACAAGATCTTTGAACCATATTTATTAGATTCTGTAGTTTTAATATCCAGCTGTGCTAATCTTCTTTTTTAGCCAGCAGACACTCCAGATCTGTTGAGACCAATGGATTTGCCTGGAACGGGACAAATGGAAGAAAAGGTAACGAAACTTTTGAGTTAGTTTCCATTTTTAGCTATTAGAAGCCTAACAGTTGTTTTTTGTTTTAATATACATTTCTTTGATTCGTGATCATCATCCAAGATCTTGTGAATATTGCATGGTTTTGAGGATAGTAAATCAGCAATCACTAAGACTGTGAAATCTGTTTCTGTAGTGAGAGTTGACTGCAGGAAACAGCAGAAATCTCTCTGCTGGCCCTACAGCATATCTGCTTTCGATGTATTAGTCACAGAGCCATGATTTTCCTAAGTACTTCTACTACTTTGTTATGTCTACATGTAATTCAGTAAGTGTATGTAAAATGCTCCGTCAGCTTTAAGTAATTGGTTCCCTAATTAGCATATGCTTAACCTCAGAAAATTGCAGGACTGTCTTGAAAACAAGACGTGTGACTTTGTTTCCTTACAGAAAACGTTTTCTCCCTTTTTTTCTGTCTTCTGTTTCCACTGGAGTTGTGCCAAACACAGGTTTGGGATGATAGCTCAGTGCTTTACAGGAGAAGCTGTGGTTCCAGGCTCACTCTTACATGTGTAGGCATCCAGTTCCACTGTACTCACGCCCCTTGTCTCACTAAATCACTTTGCTTGTATTTGCAGTTTCTGAACCAAAACATTTGAAGTGCATAAGGAAAAGCACCAAAGCCAGTATTCTCATACTTCATTTTTTGTTGTTGCTTGGTGCTTGTGGTTGCTTGGACATCTCCATATGGCTGTGGAGAGAGGCTTGTCTGGAGGCTCTGAGACCCCACAGCTTAGTCATCTACCACACAGACAGTACCTCTCTGTAGCTGCTCTATTATAGTGCTTTAATAAGTCATTCTGATTTACTCTTCCTGAAGCATCCCATCTAAATTATTTAAAGATGCACATGTTTTACAATATGCAAACTTTAAAATGTCCTAAGGGACGCTGCTGAAAACTCTGCCTTTGCCCTTGTTGATCCCAACAGCTTATGAGCAGAGCTGACATTTTCTGTGAAAAAAAGTCAGCTGGGATATTCTGAGTAATATTTAAGTGAAAAGTATGAAAATGTGTGAGGTTCCGGAAACAGAAAAATGTTACAGCTGTACAAAGTTCACAACTTCTGTAATGGGAAAATAGGGCTTGAGATAACAAATTGTTGGTTATAAGCTAGTAAGTTCCTTTGAAATCAAAACTGCCAAGTTTTGTTGTATGTGTGTTTGTTTGTTATGATGTTTTTAAATTGAGTGAGCAACTTAATACAGATTTCTTGTATTTGTGATACAAACAGGTAACTCCAGTCAAGTCATCCCGGCCAAAAAGACAATTCTCCTGTTCTGGCACAATTGAAACAATCAATCTGGATGCAGTTCCCCAGGCTGTTGCTCGTCTAGACAACAGTGCAGCTAAACACAAACTGTCCGTGAAGCCAAAAAAGCAGAGAATGTCCAGAAAACACAAGAGATTAACAAAGGTATTGAACCTTCAGTGAAATAACAAGAGGAGGAGGTTGCTTTTGAAGCTGTGTACTAAATAGCCATAACTGAGTGCACCAGGAGTAGCAGAGGACTGCCTTAAGATGTAATTGATATTAATTGGAGGCAACTAGTGAAAGCTTGGACAAATCTTGTGTCTTCAGGCTAAAACAAAATAGATGATTATTTTGTTTTGAAGTCAAGACCTAAAGATGAAACCCTACCTGGAGATAAGATGCAACAAAGTTTTCACATTGCTAGCTGAAACAAATGCTATTTAAATCTGAAGTACATCCACTAGTATTCTAGACTCAAGAGAACTTTCTGATTCTAGCTAATCTAGTTAAAAAAGTAATAATAAAAATTAGGACACCATGGTCTGAAGCTTCTGGAAGAATGGTGCAGGTCCTGACAGTGCTGACATCATTGTCATACAGAAAAGAGAAAGACATGAGTAATGCAGCTCTTCCTACAGCTTTGAGAGCGAGATAACAAATCCTAGCTCTAATATGCTTACGGCATGGTTACTTCGGTTTTTATCCTGACATCAGCATTTATAAATGGGACTATTCAACTAACACAACATATAGGAGAAGGCACTGATCCTTCTTATCCACTATTGCAATGAAGATATTAAATCTAAGAATTTAGTTTCTTTCTGTTTAACTGGAGCTAAATAACAACTGTACAGATGAAAGCTGGGCAGGGCACTAACTGAGCTGTTTTCCTCATGGAAAGTGCTGGGCAGCGCTGTTAAGGTGCAGCTCATCTTCGTTACAGAGATAAAAAGCAAGCTGTGAAAAAGATCTGCCTTCTGTTTACTGCAGGCACTTCACCTACTTGGCAGTGCTGCAAGGCAAACACGCAGAACCAGGCAGTAGTTAACGTGTGCCTTGGAACAGTATAGCATTGCTGGGCAGCAGTTAGAAACAGAGACTCAGTTCACTGTGGCAAGGTTTTGAGAAAAGCAACCAAGTCCTGTGCCCCTGAGCACTGTTCTTTCCCGACTAGCATTGCAGTTTTTCTTTAACATTAGATTTGTCACAAAAGAGCTGGCAAAACAAATGCCCTGAGGCAGGTGCTAATTATTTTGAGCTTTATGAACAGAGTTCTAAGTAATAGAACAGAGTGTGAAACTTCATATTTCTCAGCCTCCTGAAATGGCAGATCCTAGCCTGGATTAACTTGTACTTCTAATAGCGACCGTTAATTTAACACTGTAGTTATCACTGTTGAGATATTTTCTTTCTTAAAAAGGCTGTCACCTGTACAGGTGAGAGGCGTGGTATTTGTGAAGAAATTAACTGTAAATTGAAATGTGTTGGCTCCAGATCTGAGTCATTCTCTTTAAAGAAAAGACATTATTTTGCATTTGCAAGCTATAGTTTTTTTCACTGTAAAGAATAATAAGCCAATAGGCAATGTTAAGTAATTCCATACTTGCCTCCCTATTTCAGGGATCACAAAGCTTAACGATAACAGAATTTGAGCCAGAGGATCTAGAGACTGAGCTGTTTGTAGACAGATATCCAGGTTATAACGGACACATCACTGCAGACAAACTAATCCAGAACAGAGATGAGCCAAAGCAGCTTCAGCTGGCAGAGGAGAAAAGAATTGAAGATCACTGGGGGATCCTTGAAGCTGAAAAGATAAGGCAGATTGTAGAAATGGATGAACAGAGAGAACTGGAAGAACAAAGGTGCCAAGAGCTGGAGGAGCAGATGCAAAAAGAGCAAGAGAGAAGGGACAATGAAAAAGAGAGTAGTCAGTATCTCCTCGAAGGAGACATATCGTCAAAAACTGAACTGCAAACCTGCCAGGAAGAGGAGAGAAGACTGCTGGAGGCAGAGAAGAGGCAAGACCTGGAGGACCAGACATGCCAGGAACTGGAAGAGCAGAGACAGAAGGAGTTGGAGGAGCAACAGAGAGAAGAGCTGGAGCAGCAGAAGTGCGAGGAATGGAACAAGCAACAGAGACAGGAACTGGAAGAATATAAGGACCAGGAATGGGAAAAACAACAGAGACAGGAGCTGGAGGAACAGAAGTGTCAGGAACACAGACAAGAGCTGGAGAAGAACTGGGAACAGGAGGAGCAAAGGCAAGAGCTGGAGGAGCAGAAATGCCAGGAACAGGAACAACAGAGACAGAAGCTGGAGGAACAGAGGCGTTGGGAACTGGAGGAGCAGAAGAAGCAAGAGCTAGAGGAGCAGAAACACCAGGAATTGGAGGAGCTGGAGGAGCAACAGAGGAACGAGCTGGAGGAACAGAAGAAGCTAGAGCTGGAAGAACTGACACAACATGAGACTGAGAAATGGTGTCAGGAGGAAGAGGAAAGAAACCAGATGGAGGAACAAAAAGAACTGATGGAACAAAATAAGGAAGAAAAAGAGAGACGAGAACTAGAAGAGAAGGAGCTTCCAGAAGCTGAAATGAAACTGAAGCAAGAGAAAGAGTTTGAGGTACCCAGCCAACAGAAGGAAGAGGAGGAAGAAAGACAGCATTTGAAGGAGAGAGAAAAGACAGAGGAAGAGCAACCCCAGCAGCTTCTGGAGAAGAAACAGAGGCGGGAAGAGCCGAGAAAACATAAACTCACCAAACAAATGCACTTGGAAAGTACAGACTTTGTGCAACAAGATGAACTGAAACAGCAAAAGGAACAAGAGTGGAACAAGCTGGAAGAGCAGAAAATAGACACAGAAGGGCAAAATCTTCCTCAAAAGCAACAGGAAAAATCCTTGGAGCAGCAAAATGACAAGAATGAGCTGTGTTCTGTGGGGGCTGATAGGAATCAAGGAGATGACAAACTCCAGGAAAGACCAAGACCGCAAAAAATCAAACAGCCAGAAAAAGGGAGTAAAACAGTAGAAGAAATCCTGGCCCAGAAACTGAAGAGAGAAGTTGATGCTCAAGAACAAAAGCGAATAGGGGAAGAACTCAGGTGGCAGGAGGTAGATGAAAGACAAACTGCATCCAGACCCTTCACATTTCAAGTGTCTTCTGGAGATAAACAGATCATATTTCAGAAAGTAAATCTGAGTCCAGTCATGCCTGCCAGAGGAGCAGGACTATCTTCTCCATCCGTCAAAGATAGCACGATGCACACCTCCAGCAAGGGCTCTCATACGCTCCCATCATCTGTGTGTGTACCCCATACAGCTATTCTGGTTACTGGAGCACAGCTGTGTGGCACAGCAGTTAACCTGAACCAGATAAAGGACACAGCTTGTAAATCATTGCTTGGCTTAACAGAAGAGAAAAAAAATGTGGATATTCCTTCACCAGAAAAGGTCCAGAAAAAATCTCCAGGTCCCAAACCCAGCAGCAGTAAAATCAAATACACACAAGAGGCATTGGACCAAGCCACGTTAGCTGAGTGGGCCTCTATCCGTTCTAGAATCTTAAAGAATAAAGAAAATGGCAAATACAATGAGAAAGACAGAGTAAGTGCCTGCAGACACAGCGATGACTGGACGCCCCGGGGACGAGGTTCTCCCCATGGTAACTTGAGGAAAACCCTATCTGCAAATGCAAAGTTCTCAATAACACCAGCGTGGCAGAAATTTTCAGAAGCTTCCAAAACCAATTCAGGCACTGAGAATGTAAGTGCAGCAAAATGCAATGAAAAAGTGGCTGTGGGAAGAAACATTGGGTCATGCACTGATGCAAATGAGGATGTAGTATCCGCTTTAAAGGATAACTTATCTGAAATGGCTAAAGAGAAAATAGAAACACACAGTGAAATTACAGACAACACAGAAGGTTGTAAATTTGCAAAAGATCTTCCATCTTTTCTTGTTCCAAGTTTTCCTCGTTCTCCAGGTAAGGAGGTACCCCAGTCTGAACTTCCAGGTGCTCTGGAAAATCAGCAGAACAACAGCACCAAAAAAACAGATAAACCAGCACCAAATGGAGAAGAAAATGTTTCTCCCTTTGGGATAAAGTTACGGAGGACAAACTATTCTTTACGTTTCCATTATGATCAACAGGCAGAGCAGAGGAAAAAGAAAAGGTACAGTGCAGGAGACAGTTTTGATGGTGTGCCTGACCCACTACTCACAGCTGATGGTGAACAGGAATCTGCTGTTCTTGCTACACAGGAGAGTACATCCCCTGGTATAGGGAAAGCAAACGTCCATGGGAATTTAAAAGACTCAAAAGATTCTTCATTTACTATGTTGGAGACTTCACAACAAGTGGGCACACCACTGCCAGCCACCAGCCAGAGCGCTTTACCTCCTCATGAGAAACCAGCATGCAAGTCGCTCTTCCCACAGAAACCTGCCTTAGCTCCAAAGCCTGCCAGCCAAACGCCTCCATCATCTCCTCTCTCGAAAATGAACCGATCACACCTGGCTGATACACTGGGGCAGAGGTTTGTTAGGGCTGAATCGGATGGGGGCTGGAGAAAAGATGACAGAGCAGTGCCTCCGGTGGCACCGAATGAGAGCAAAAATGAAGAGGAAGAAATCAGAGAAAAGAAGTCGTTTTTCCCATCTCTGAGTATTCCCTGGAGAGAAAAAAATGACAAAAAGCCTGAGCCATTGAAGAAAGGTATGTACTTAAAAGTCATTTAGCGATTGTCTGCAATTCCAAAATGAGATACTGAAGTCCAGAGGAAGAAATCTGGACTTAAGCTATAATTTTTACCTGACATATTATGTGTGGAGTGCCACTGCTTTGCATACAGTTGTCTGAATGAATGAGACTTCCTAACCCCACAGGTTAATTCAGATACACACAAACTCAATGCAGCCAGTATGTCCTGCTTCAGAAAGTGAATTTCAAGGTGACAGAAGTGAGTTTTCCTTGATAGAGATGTTACCTTGTTAGGCAAATATGGACTTGTGTTCTATGTGTAACGGTGCCATCAAAGTGGAGGGAGTCAGTTCTATAATTTGCATATTGTATTTATTCTGGGACGAATAGTATTTAGCTTAAAAAGATCTTAAAAAAGGAAATAAGATCTGGCTGCCCTTGTAGTATCTGACCTGGGCATATTCTCTATCAATCTACAGCAGGGCATGAGTCTGCATTTCAGCAGCACTCTTCAGTAGTACAAGTGCTTACAGTGGCCCTAGTGACTCTTCAGAGGAAGGTTGAAAGTCCCTGGGTCCTGAAAGAGTGCTCAGTATGATTGGAAAAAGTACCTTGTCAGCGTGAGGACACTTAGATGAGTGAGGCCAAGAATTCAGCAGTTATTTGGGAAATCCCCTTTTTTTCCCCATTCTTGTCTTCTGTAAACATCAAGACTTCTAAAATTGCATCTCGGTGAACTACTTACAGTTTCTGTGAACACAGACTTTTTCCTTTCATTTCTAAATGAGGATTTTGGAAACTAGTTGGAGGCACAGCTGTGCTCTAGGAGAGCAGGGCCTTTGTGCCCTTTGAGGGTTTCTGTGCTCTGCAGGAGAACATTTGCACCTACATGCTGCTCACAGTTACCAGCAGTGCCTTACACAGCTCTGTATTGACTACAGGACTCAATTTTGTACAAGATGCTTGCTGTCAGAGATGTTTTTAGCCTCAAATACTTTTTTGCTAACATGAGTGTAGATATTTAAAGTTAGTTATGTGGTTTCACACTTATAGGTACTTTGGCTACTAGTTTCAATGAAGCTTTTCAAGTAATTGCTTAAATAAAGCCTGATTTGTTTCTGGGAATAGCCACAGGCAACAAGAGCAAGAAGGAAGTAATTCAGGTTTTGTTGCCTCTGAACCAGTTCGGTTGAGATAAAAGATAGCTTTGGAAAATCCAGAAAGCTCTTGTGCTGCAGAAGAAAAGGTTACATCCACCTTTCATTGCTCTTGAGTCACCACACTGAATGAGAAATCAACTATTGCTCAAATAGCAATTTAAAAAAATGTTAAGAGTGCATTTATCAGAGTACAGAACTTTCAACTTGGCTGAAGTACTGGAGTGTTGAATTAGGTCGTATTCTTGAGGCTTTAAAAACTCATTCAGAATCTGATAGTTCCTGAAGGTCTGTGAATGGCACAGAAGTCCATGAGCTTAGCTGCAGTTTCACAAGGTGGGAAGTTGTATTGGTTACTTGAGACAATGGATATCCCGTATTCAACCAACTATCTTCATGTTTTCTTTCAGAAAAACCAGTCCTGCAGAGCAGACACTCTTTGGATGGCTCTAAATTGATGGAAAAAGTTGAAACTTCACAACCACTATGGATCACATTAGCGCTGCAAAAACAGAAGGGATTTCGTGAGCAACAAGCTACTAGGGAAGAGAGGAGACAAGCCAGAGAGGCAAAGCAAGCAGAGAAGCTGGCTAAAGAAAATGTAAATATCTTTAGAAACACCGATGGTTCCATTAAAAGTACTAGCCAGTTGTTATGTGAAGTATTTGCATGTGCAGTTGGTTTGTTAAGACTTCACAAAAACTAAGATGACAGTGGGTAAAAAGCAGCCTTTTGCTCCAGTAGAAAGTAATGTGAAACACTGTGACAGTCGCAGTATAAACTCTGATGCCTTAATATCCGGGGCAGTTAGTGGTAATCATAAGCCTGCCCACAGGGCAGCTGGTGCAGCAGAAAAATGGTACGTAACATGTTTCTTTCAAAGCTTGAGTACTGCTATTTTCATTTATAGGTGAACATTAATGTTTGAATTCACTTCTGTCATAATACTTGGACACAATATGGATGAATGAAAGAAATGAACTGTCATACAAAACTTTCAAATGCTTAAAACAGGCTATACGAGCCGTGATGCTGTATCTAGATACTATGGATGGTAAAAAGGGAAGCTGTGTGGGCAACTGTATATTTTAATGTCAGTGATGAGACCTACATTTCTCAGACAGATCTATAGTCAGAAACACATATAACTGGTGTGGGGGTGTGAAGCAGGGGTGTGAAGTCACCCTGTTCTTCTGTCCTCTGTGTAACAGGTAGAGTGGTTCATACTGTTCCATATTTTGACTGAAGAGACAACTTGAAAAAACTAATTCTTCTGCTTTCTTATACAAGCTTTAATAACTACTACTTTTAGAAGTATCGGATTGTTTGGATTCTTTGCCTGAAAGGAAAGCAGAGGAAAGGACAAACAATGAATGAAAGCATCAGGTGCAACACCTCTTACTTGTGGTTGCCTTATGACAGATTCTCATTTACCACTTTTCCTCTGTTCTAGGCTGCTGTAAGCAATCAATCAGATAATAAAAGCAGCAGCAGCAAAACGAGCACACTGCAGAAATCTACACCTCAAGAAGGGGAGAAGAAAATTGAGACGGCTGTGTCAAGACTAGAACGAAGGGAGCAGCTGAAGAAGTCTAACACCCTTCCAACTTCTGTGACAGGTACAGTGGGAGACTCACCTTTACTCAAGCAGAAATGTAGTTTTAGAAGTGGTACTGCATGTTTTTGAGAAAGTGAATGATTTTTTTCCTCTCTCGTATTACCTCTACAATTATAAATGCATTTGCATTCAGCACAACCTGCTGCAGTCTCCTCAGCTTCCAGTACATCATTTTAACTTGGTTCTCCAAGTTATTCAATCAATATTCAAATTTTTCAGGATTGCCACAGGTTAACTTAAAAAATAATATCGAAACAAAACCAAACCAAACCACCAAGACATCAGGCTCTCTCCCCATGCCATATGCAACAGATATTTCTGGAACAAGACCGGTGAACTTAAGGGAACTTGATTTGCTGTAAATTGCAACTGCAGTGTTGTTTTGCCTTTAGTTTAAGGGTAGCTCCCAGTGCAAATGGTGCTGAACCTCTACTAAATGAACCTGTGTGGCCAATTAGCTGCATCATGTTCCCATACATCCCCAGCTGAAGAGGAGAAAAATTCCCCCAGAAACTTGAGTACTCATTTCATTCAAAAATACAAATACCAATTAAACGAAATTGAGGCTACCCTGTCACTTTGGAATTTAGGATTTTTCTCTTCCAGCCAAGTACCGGGTCTGGACAGCTGGAACCAGGACTGACTGACTTCTTTACTTGTCACTTAGATAAATTGAAATAATTTTACATTCAAAAGGCAGGAACAGTAAAACAGATACATGAAATACCATGACCTTTGGGAAGTAACTGTTGTAGCTATAGTTCTAGGCAAAAGGTTTTGGAGAGGAATACAGATAGGTAAAGATTAAACCTTTTTATAAGCTGCACTGTAAATAATGTGGACTTCTTTGAAAGTACATACAGGTATCAGCTGAATTTCAGGAGGAAATTCAGGAGGAATCACAGATTTTGAATTTCCTTAAAGGGAAAGCATAGAACTGTGTTGGTGGTAAAGGAAACAGTGACTGGATATCCATGGGAGCACTGTCTACAGTTGGAGGCAGGCAGCCATTATCAGCACCACAAATATAATACAAGCCACTATTTCTGCACTATGGATAATGACACACTGATTGGGGTTTCCCACAGTTAGTAGAGCAGTATAAGCAGAAGATCAGGCTAGAAAATGTTTAAAATAGGTTTGCTGAATTCTCCTGTAATGGCTTAAAAATATATATATATTGAAAAAATGTGATCTATTTCAGACTTGCACTTGAATCTTCTGCACCAGGAACTGCTAAGAGAGTACGGCCTTTAAAATAGCATAAATTACTTCAACCTTTCAAATTACTCAATTTTCAAAGTGTCTGCCTACAGCAGTAGCTCCTGCTACTGTTCATTTACTACTTACAGTTAATAATGCATCATTACAATTGCTCTAAAGAAGTAATTTTTGCTATCTATGCAATTTTAAAACTTTTAAAAATAGTCAAAACGTGAAAATGCATCTGAAAGTAATTTGGACTGAGAACATTTAACAAAGCTTCTGAAAAAGAAAATTCTGCTCCTTTATCTGATTATTTTGCAAACAAATAAGATTTAACTAATAGAGTTGTAAATAAGTATTGTGTTAAATCAGAACACCTTTACAGAAATTAAATCTCTGAAATTCTCCAACAAAGTATGGGCTTTAACTAAAACTTGTTTTGTTTCCTCCTCCCCACAGTGGAAATTTCAGATTCTGTTTCACCAACACCACTGGCAAAAGAGGTGGCCAAGAGATTCTCCACACCTGATGCGAACCCTGTGTCAACAGAACCAGCCTGGCTTGCACTGGCCAAGAGGAAAGCAAAAGCCTGGAGTGACTGTCCACAGATCATAAAGTAAACTGTAAAATTATATCTCTATTGCTGCCTATTAACTGCTTTCTTTTTATTTATTCAGCTTTTAAACACATGACAAAACTGAAAATGCATGTATTGGAGGACTGGAAACTGAATCGATTACCATTTTGCTCTAGCTCACTGTAAAGCCTATTCAAGTCATATATTCCATTGCTTTGACAAATAGCTAAGTGAGGTCACAAATTTCAGAGCCAGTCTCTCTCAAAAGTTCAAAAATGCTCAGATACTGGATGTAAATGTTAGCAAGTATCATAACAAGGGGCAGAACTTCAGTAGCTCCTTAAATTCTCTTGAATTTGGTTCTGGAGTTTTAGATCTCTACAGTTAAGTGGAAATGTCAGAAAAGTTCTTCAGCAGTCCATTGCTGAAAATCAATGCAAGATGCATGTTCCCTTCTCTTCTAAATTTTCTCAAGCGTTAAACTGTATGAACTGTCAGTAGTTCTACCTGCTATTTAGAAGTGTCTTACCTAATGAAGAACCTTGGTAGACTTCTGTTCACCTGCAATAGGAAAGGTGGTTCGAATGCTGAAGTTTTTTTTTTTATTGTAGGGATACTGTGTTAATATTCTCTTAGTCCTAAGAAAACAATTCATCCAACTTTGCAAAAAAAAAATTACTAATTAAGCCGAAGTCGGCAAGTTTTTAGAAAGAAGCCTCTGCTCTGCAACGACCTGAAAGGAGGTGGCAGCAATGAATGTCACTCCTTTCTCAGGTGACAAGTGGTAGAAGGTGACAAAGCAGTCTCAAGGTGCGCTGGGGAGGCTTAGCTTGGATTTTAGGAAGAATGTTCCACAGAATGGGCTGTCCTGGGAAGCGGTGGAGTTCCTGCTGCTGGAGCCATCTATGGGATGTGTGCACATGGCAGTAAGTGACATGGCTTGGTGATGGGCCTTTGTAGGTCAGGCTGATGGTTGGACTTCATGGTCTTGAACGTTGTTTCCAACTTAGGTGATTCCACAGACCAGGGAGTCAGTATTTACTGTAGTCATTTAAATGCATCACTGTGTGCTTGGCCACATTTAACATGCAGAGACAGCAACTGCAGACTAAAACTTTAAATTCTGTGACTGGGACTAAAGTAAGTAAAACTATTCCTGTGCTCCTATACTTACAGAGTTGGTCTCAGGAAGTTCCCACAGGAGCAAGACCGCATAACTGAAGTTAAAGTTAACTGAGACCTGAAAGCTAGGTCAATGAGCATCTCTAGAGTTTCAGCTCTGCATTTCTCCTGGTTTTACTTCACATGCAACTTTAGGTATTTCAGGTCAATTCCTGCACTTTGACCAATACAGACAGCACACTTTGAAAAGGTTTACTTACCATCCTTAAGTGAGCACTGACTTACTGCCCACAGTTCACTTACCTGCTGTGGCAGATACTTTATTACTTCTCTGTACCTAAAACAGTGGTGTTTACTCCCTTCCTCTTGCAAAAAAAGGATAAAGTCCATAATATAATAAAAATTTTATTATCCTTAAATATCCCATGGAAATATCTATGTCTGTGTTTTTAAAAGTCACCCTAGTTAACAAACCTGTAACATGCCCAACAAGGTTTTACAAGGCCGTATTCAACAAATTTGATCTCTTAGTAATGGTAAGGCTCAGAGGCACTTTAGGCCTAATGCATGATAAAGAGTGATAATTTTGATGGAAAGAAGTTGTATCATTATAGAATGATACCATGTGCATTTCATGGAAATACTTTAGCCAAACTGCTGTATGCAGCATGAGCAGCAGCACTTTAAATTATGCAGAAAACAGAATGAAATCTGCCATGAATTCCCATCCCAAGAATCAAAAAGGGCTCGATGGTAAAATTGTTACTGAATACCCTGTTTCCCATCAAACAGAAAGTAGCAAAGGTTTGCTACTGTGGTTACAACAGCACAAACACCTGGGACATGGTAGATGGAGATGATGAGAACACAGCAAGACTGTTTTTTTGAGTCTCCTAAGCCATCACTTTTGCTCATTTTCATATTTAAAACCCAAACCTGTGAAGTAATATTTTTTCCATTAATGTAAGTATTTAGAATGTTTTATACAGAGATGAGGCAATGCTGTTCTCAAACATTCAGAAAAAAAAAACCACTTACTGCTAAATAGTAAAATCTCTGCAAAGAATTTTCTGAGGAAAGAATCTGGCCCATAATTATTTCTGCTCTGCTAGCAGCATGAATTACTACTTCTTAAATCTATTCTTTTTGTGAATTTTGTAAGCCTGCAATATGTATTTATAGTTACAAGAACTAAACTGCCTGAAATCTGTCTTTAGGACTATTCCTTGGGATAGGGATACAGGTTTAATACAGAGAAGGTGAAGTAAATCAGGATTGAAGTATTCCAGACAGCATAGCATAATGAGGTGCTATTGTGCATGACATAACGATGCAATTTTCCAATACAATACACTTAAAGCACATAGAACAGAGCTTTTGTTAAGGAAAGTCTTAAGCTAAAGCTTCAAACCAGATTGTTTTTTCAACCATAAAGGTATCTAGTGTAATAATGGAGTCTGTATTACGTACAGAACCTGATGGAAACATTTCTAAAACATACATGTTCAACAGTGACATTTCATGATAAACTAACAAAATTTGCACTAAATACCAATGAAGTGAAGTGTTACTTTGCTTTAGCTTTGTTGCAGCTGTTTCTGATAAAGTGTTGGAAATCTGTTTAAAAACAACAACAACGCAACAACAAATAAAACCCAACCACCACAAACCATTACTTCTGACTTTAAAACACAAAAATGTTTTAAAAACCAAACAAACCACTATGTAGTATATTGTTTCAATTTTTGTAACTTATACACATTAATAGCATTTCTTCTGACCAGGTTATATATGATTAACCTCTATGTTCATATAGTAATGTATAAAAAAACTATAAGATGTATAATTGTGGGGTATTTGTTGTGTACTTTTTTAATTTTTCAAATGTTTTAAAGTGCAATTGTTTATTATACTAATGTCATTTTAATTCTAATTAAACTATAACCCAGTCAAAATTATCAGGGATGTATCAATTCTGTGTCTCTTTTTGCTGTCTGTGTACTTCAGGTTTGCTTTATAACAGAACTTCTGCTACCACAAGTGTCCTGCCTGTGCCTGTCTCCTAACAGTAAAATGGATGAATGAGACATGTAATGTAGCCTCTGCAACTTCTACTTACTTTTTAACTAACTCAGAATGTTAGAATTTGAAGTAGATGATTCAAGAAGGGGAGAGATGACTGATAGCTTCTACAATAGCTTTTTAAGAAGGCTTGTAATCAGGAAGATACTCTTGAGTTAAGAGTACTTCTGTCTGCAAATCCTTGCTTTGCATTACTGACAGTAATTCTTTTTAAGATGTTTATGATAACAAAAAAACCTATATAATCCCTTATGAATAGCACTCTGTAAACACTATAGTTAGCATTAATTGAAATTTCTTCAAAAATAGCCTGGCAGGCTTTGATTTGAACACAGCATACCTCATCTAGGAACTCATATGGGAATTGTCACTGACACCTAATAGACACTTTAGAATACAGTAAGTGACTAGTACTGATTTCCATAGAGAAAAATAGAAACTCAGCTGAAGTGAAGCCAGGGAGGGCCCCAACTTGCTGTAGATTATTAATATTAATTATGTACATAGAATGTAGGCTACCTCCTCAGAAATCAATTAAAAGTTAGACTGAACAAAGAATGTTGGCTACCTTAGCATCTTAGGATTCACAGAAAGGAATACATTCCTCCCTCAGGGAGACAAGAATGTTAATTCCAGTCACACAGTGTGGCACCTTACCAGAGTTTCTTCCAGCCATGTAAGTACTTGAAGCCAAACTACTGACTTTCATTTTCCTGCTACACAGGTAAAAGCACAACACTCAGATCCAAACAACTTGAAACACTCTTTCTTTCTTCAGTCTGGGCAGGGAAATGAGGGAGGGACAGTGAAACCTGTGGCTAGTGCTGAGCAGTCATCCTTCAGTCAGTACAGCAAGCCAACAAACATCACTTACCTGCATTTGCAGTGGTGCAAAATGTTGAGAAAGCTGCACAAAGCAGCTTTTGCCTAAAGCAAAATAGGCAGAGAGGTAGACAGTGCCTTCAAGTTCTTAATTTACAAATGTAAACAATTAAGCAGCAGCAGTCTAACATCCTTGTTCCTTTTTTCCTGTTATGTACAAATCTAGGCAATAAACATAATCATTTCTACAGCCAACAACAAGCTTTGTTCCCCATACTACAGGTGATGAGAAAACCTCTCCTGGAAGTGTATCTGTTCCTTCTGCTGTTCCACTCCTAGCATTCAAGATCCACACTTTGCCATCTGTAGATACTGCTGCCAACAGAACTTCGTTCTTTGAGTCATTACTTTGGAAAACAAATGGCGTTCCATATACACTTGAAGTGGCTTTGAATTTCCACAGTAAATCACCCTCTGTATTACAACAGTAAATAAAGTGATCATGAGATCCAAAAAATACTTCTTGCTTAGTTAAGCTTGAGATGCACGGAGATGAAAACACTGGTCCATTAGTGGAAAACTGCCAAACCTAGAGAAATAACATAACCACCCATTATCACAGGCTGATGGCATTTTCAGAATGATAGCAACTATAAATTTTTAATACTTAGTCGTTGATGGAAGCACATATAATTTCAAAATCATACAAGATTTCAGTGTTAGGCTGGTAAATACTTTCCAAATTACAAGTTAAGTTTTACAAAGCACAGTATGTGAGAAAATAGATATGCTGGAAGAGTTACTGTCTTCTGAGAGGCCCATGCAGACAGCCAACTTGGGAAAAGAATGTTTTGGGGTCATCACAGCACAACTAGCAATGAGCTTTAAGGATTTTGTTCTGATGCCATTCTTTTCCACAAAGATGAAGTCTCATTAGTGCTATAGTTTTCCTCTCCTCAAGCTAATGGATGGATGAGATGGATAGAAAGAACCCTCTTCAAGTATGAGCTCTAACCACTGCTGCAAGGAGACAGAGGGTAGGGCACAGACCAAGACACTGAACAATCAGAAAAAGCTTTGGAATTGCCATGTATGTTGCACCTGAAGCAAACAGAAATAGTATCATGTATTTTAATAAACCATATTCATTATGGCAGAACAAAACAATATTTAATTCCATATATTATGCCAGAACTATCATCTGCAACATCTTTGCCACGATGCCAGTATTTAACAAACCACTAAGCACTGTAAGAAACCTTTACTTCTCAGCAGCCACCCTTTATGAAGAAATGGCTTTAAACATTCTTGAAAAAATCTGAAACTCAAAAGTATTTATTTGTTGGCACTACTCTGGCACCACCATTTGCTCTGAGTATAAGCTCTACTACAATTTCTGTTACTACATCAAGCAATTTGGGACTTAGTGGCTTATTTCTGGTTTGGCATGGACTGAATGTACTACAGTTCTTTTGCCTCTGTATAATACACACTTCTATTTGGTTCGCAAAAAGGTGTATGTTAATCATTAAGCCTCAGAAAAAAACAGTATTAACAAAGCATGTTATGCAGTGTTTGGGAATGAGCATTAAACAAAAAAACCCAGCCCCACCATCACCAACAGTTTTTACCTTTTCTCCACAATGACTGTAACAGTATAAGTTTCCATCCACACATCCAATACAAACACACTTCTCATTGCAGTGAGGAGAAGAGAAAAGTGGTTTTCCCAGAAAACTCTTCCAAATCTTATTCCCTGTCACCTGTCAATGGAGGTTGCACAAAAAGGTTCTTCCTTTACAACTTGACCCAGCCATGCAAACCTAAGCTTCAAATGTTATTCCAACAAAACAGTTATACACTGGCATACTCATTGCCTCTATTCCACTTTTCTCTTCCTTCCCCTAGGCAAAATAATTAATAATAAGCAGTAGTAGAAGTTTCAAGAAGAACATTAATTCTTAATTCCATTCTCAGCTCCTCAGAATGTGAACAGGGTCAGTGCAATAGAGCATATTTTGAAAATGAGTATTATGTCTTCATAATAAATACCATACTAAATGCTTCAACCCACAATCTATGCTTGACACAGTAAGCTCCTTTGTTATAAATAATCACATGGAGCTATGGCTGGAGTTTTCAACTGCCTGTTACTCAGAATTATGAAAACAAACAAACAAAAAAACCCACACACCAAATATTTTTTCTTATCCACAGTTCACTAGAGCTGCAAAACCATATACTTAAACTTATAAAACTAGATGCAGGTAGAAGTATTTGGGTGCTACTGCAGAAATTTGTAGTGGGTGGAACATAAGGAAAGTGAGGACTAATGTTGGGTTGTGAGTGGTGTACAACACGAGTATCTGCTCCAAGTGACTGTTTCTTCTATCAGGCAGCACCAGCTGCAAGCCAAAACTGCCTCAGAAAATTATAAAATTGCACCACATTTATCAAGAATGCCACTCTCGTGGTGCAGAGAACAGCAATAGTCCAAGATGATGATGGGCAGCTCTTTAAATGACTATGAGAAGGGGAACACTAAGAGGAATAAAGGAGCTTCTTTCCTTATTCCGTTCTAATTTCAGTACATTCTGTGTATATATTTTTTTCAAATCTTACTGTCAAAAGGACAGAGGAAAGAAAACAAAACGCACAGGCATACTCTCACATACCAATTTAACTGATAAAATAAGTATGTGGGAATTGGAAGATGCTGATTCCAACTTTGGCCCACAGTTACACCATGTGAATTCAAGCAAGTCACTTAAATTCTCTTCATCACCAGAAATTATTATAGTGACCTTGTGTATAACAGTGAGGCTCTCAAGTGAAAAAGATTACATAGTAACACACGATTGCATAATTTCTTCCATTGATAAAGTGCTCTTAATTTCAGAAATGCATTTTGGTTTAATCTACATTTCATATTGAGATCAAAGACAAGTTGGCAGTGGAACATACCGGGTTGACAGCCAGTAACAGTCCTCCTAGTGTAGCAACATAAACATGATGTGGAAAAGAGCTCAGACAAGGAGATGAAAACACAGCTCCACCTTCACAATGCAATTTCCATACACACATCTTTTCCTGTAAGAACAACAACAATTTACAATTGCAGTTCAAGCTCAGAATTTTAAAATGATCTTTCAATGTCAAAGCTTATTAAACAGTGCATTTAATTAATAAACGTTAAATTAAGATATAATTCACATGGTGTTATAGAAACTCATGTCAGTGGTATTTTCCAGTAAATGTACAAAATTCTGCTGAACGACCAGCAGCATCTGGCCCTCTTGTTTGCCATCTTCCCTCATCTATTCTTTCAAAATGTAAGACTCTTCCCACCACTAAGCCACTGTGTCACTTCTGGATGGGCACCCTATTCTGAAATACCCAGAGTATTCAGTAACTGAGAAGCTTAAGATCTTGCTTCAGCCAGGACTAGGAGCATGAGAAAACCACTAGAACTATTTATTAAAACATAATCCTAACCCATTCAAGCAAGCACAACCATCTCAAAAGCTTTATGGCAGACTTCTGAGAATACCACCACTAACCAACAATAACCAACACAGCTTCATCTGGTGTGCTACAGATAGTGTCTAATTTGGATATTGGTTCTTGCAGACATACAAGTTATCCAGTGTTCTTACATAAATATCCAAAGCATACATATGCTGGTCATGCGATCCTACGTAGACTAATCCACTGGAAGGATCTGCCACTGCAGAGCTTTTCACAGTGTCTTCTGTGGCAAAAGTCCAGTATGTTTCTCCATCAGTGCTTTGAAGCACATACACTAAGCCATCATAACAACCTGTAGGAAACAAAACACAACAGTGGAAATAAAAAAAGAAATACCTGCATTTATGGTGTGTTTTATGTTGTTAACTATTCCACTGCTGGAAAGAATTTAGTTGACTAAGGAGGTACAGCTTCAAAACGTTTTTCAAAGCTGGTCCTCCTCTCTTAGCACCAAATCTTTCCAATTAGTTTATACATTCTAAGTTGTTAATTCTGTGTGTTCTTTCCTAACTTGTCCTAGCTGACAGAGTGTATATAAAGTCAGTGCTATATATCAACATCCAGCAGTCTTCAAAATTCCTGTACTATGATGGATTAAAAACTTCCTTTCCAAAACTTATGTTTAAAGACAAAAAACAATCCAAGTGTTAACGTGTAGTTTATAAATATGTAGTCAAAGGAAACTGCACTATTTTTCACAGAGTTTGATTATCTGAGGTACCACATCTTAACTGCTGTCTCTATCAATGTTTAATGACAGTTTAATGTTCCATAATCACCCTTCCATACTTCTTTAAAAAACACCTTAAGGGTCACACCTCAGTCAACCACTGAAAATTACCTGTACCCATAGTTTACTCCTTAAGGCCTTAATGAACTGGTATAAAAATCAATCACAGCTGCATAATATATCAATCTCTATCACAATGCATCCCGGCATTTACATTACTTATTCCTTCTAATTCTGTTTTACAATAAATTCATTTTGAAGGAGATAGATGGAAGTTTATGGATAAGTGTAGATGGGAACATTCAGAGGTAAGAAATATGAAAAAAATAATCTGAGGTGAAAGCTAACACAAAAGACATACCGACAACAATGAAATTTCCACACTTCGATACACAGGCAGAAGATTCAATACGACCTCCAAGATTCTTTTCCCATTTCACTTCTCCTGTATCTAGATCAATAGCCTGCATTGTGTGAGAGTGAGAGCCAACAAATACAGATGCAGATTCTTCATCTTCAGATATTACAATCAACGGTGATGCATCAACGCATTTTCTTGTATTTGACTTCCATCTCGTGCGTAATGCCAACTCTGCTGTTGTTACATGATTGCATTCTGCACAGATTTGCTGCACAGAGCAGCAGTCAGTTTTCTCTTCTTTGTTGGTAATTGTTAAAGTCCTGTTCTCCTTTTCATGCCCTTGCACGTGGCTTTTTGTTATACTTGGAGTCACGGCAAGCAAAAAGGATGGTTGTTGTAGTGCCTCCCCTCCCACCTGTACTGTACTATTGGGTTGCATAAAAGAGTTGGTGAAATCCATAGGAAAAAAATGATTTCCTCTTCTCAGTGCTATAAATGAAATTAATCCTGGAGCGACATTATCCTTCAGATATCCTTCAGATTTCAGTTTAGCATATTTTCTGTGAATTTCCTCTCCACTGTTTTTACTTAGCTTTCTTTTCAAAACATTGTCATCATTTATTAGTTGGTCTTCATCTGGAAACAGAGTTTTAAGAATATGCTTATAAACCTCCTCAATTGAGCGGCTAAGAAGAACTTCAAGGAGCCCAGGAACACCTCTGCCTACTAGCATCTCAATCTCATCATGAAACTGTAGTGCTTTTAAAGAGTCTCCACCACTGTACAAAAATACTGCATCTTTAGGAATTCCACTTGAATCATCTAGGAGATCCAGAACGGACTAGAGAAAAGAAGGAAAGAGAGAACAGTCCATAAGTGTTACACCATATCACACCCACACAAAAAACTTGAGTAAAATCCTAACCAATATCCAGAATTCCACTAAAAATTAACAGGAACTGAGGAAACTTACTCTGAAACTGTGCCAATAAGAAGAGCTGAGGAGGAACACAGAGACACTAGTTCAGTACTACAGTATGTTTTGCCAATTTATTTCCAATTAAGGAATAAAGGCAAATTCTGCTGTTTTTTTGGCCTTTTTCAATCTCAATACTGCTCATTAATGACATCTACACTATCTGTCAGTTAAGATGTTGATGCCTGTCCTGGTTTTCGCTGGAATTGTTAATTCTCTTCCTAGTAGCCAGGACGGTGCTGTGTTTTGGATTTAGTATGAGAGCAGTGTTGACAGCACACTGATGTTTTAGTTGCTGCTGAGCAGCACTTACACAGATAAAAGGATGTTTCAAATTCTTGTGCTGGAGGGGACAGAGGATGCACAAGGAGCTGGGAGGGGACAGCACCAGATAGCTGACGGCTGCCCCATTGTTCAGCATCACACTGAACAATAAAACCAGAGGGGCTTGCTGTGGGAGAACTGCTGCTGCTTGCTGCCTGGCTGGGCTTAAGTTGGTAGGCAGTGGGCAACTACATTGTGTTCACTCACTTTGTATATTCTTGTATTATTTTCCCTTCATTTTCTGTCCTATAAAACTGTCTTGATCTCAACTCATGTTTTTGTCCGATTCACTCTCCCATCCCACTGGGTGGGAGTGAGCAAATGGCTGCGTGGTGCTTGGCTGCCTGCTGGGTTAAACTACAAATCGTTTTGATAAGATTGGTTGAGATGCTTCATTTTATTAATAAAATTTATATAAAGCAGTATATTCTGCTTTTGAATGATTTAAGCAACCTACTTCTCTATCTACTTTTGAAGTCCTTTCAATTTGTGAAGGATTCTGGATTGAGCACTGTTATTACAATAAAGAACAATTAATACAATCTCCTGTCACTGCACTCTCTGTTCTTTAAGTCTGGTTATAGAGCCCCAAATCCTCTGGTTTTGGAAGCTGCTTTCTACAGTTCAAACTCGGTCTAGAGCACATCCCATCCGATTGGTTATAATTTTTATAGCCATTGACACAGCTCAGTATCAGCACAAGAAAATCCAATTACTTCACCAACTTCTTTCTACCTTTATTTATTCCCGTCCTAGTTGGAGCAAATCCCACTTTCAGGTGAAAAGTGAAAGTCTACCTTTGAAAAAATATTACAGTTTGGTATTATATCTAAGTAGTTTGAAAAACAAGGCTTCAGCACAGAAATTTAGAAACAATACAACCAAACAGCTCAACAGACAATTACACAACTGTGCCACCTATTTAAAAAAAAAAAAAACAAAACTCTCCAATTCACAGTTATTTTTAGCAATTAGAAACTCTACTGACACAGTAGCTATTTTGTACAAAATTTCCACCTCCCAGTTCCCTGTTTCCCTTAGGGATATCTTACTTGGTAAGCGAAGCAGCATACAAAAAGCTACTGACAGATTACAGCTTTCCTCTGCTAATTTCTTATACCTTCATACTCTGCAGTTTTATCTGATACAGAAACATAAATTACTCCCTCCTGACCGTTACTGAGCAACTGCACTTAAGTATTAACTGAACAGAAGGAGCTATAATACTTGAATGTATAGGCAGCTAGAATGTTCTGGTTGCATTAGTCATACTTCTTAAAGTGTTTAATTCCTGACACATGTATAATGATGCACTTGCAAAGATAAAAAGGCAGCTCAAAATACTACCTTCCATAAATACTGCAATCTTTCCCACAGTTCCTCTGCGCCACTCAGCTTACTGTCACGCCTTCTGGATCTTAGATGGTAGTGGTAAATCTTGTTCAGTTCAGATATATCAACTTTGCCTTTGGTGGAAAATAAAGTGTGATTTTTTTAATTGCTCTTCTGCATTTACATTTCCCAAATTCTCTCTACCAAAATAGTCATCTTAGTCTTTTACTGGCTTCCTTATTAATACTCGACTGCACTTTTTTTTAATCCAGTCAATCAAATATACTCAACAGAATCCAATAAGATTTTTTGAACATTCACCTTAGCCTCCCACATAATCCCATTTTCAGTTCCTGATCTTTCTCCAAGTGAAGTCACGGCTCTGTCGCAGACGGTGACAATAGCAGTGGAGAAAACAAGTGTGCAATTTTAATACTAAATTGATTCTGCTGCTTCTTTTTGAATCTAGAATGAAACATTATCCAACACACATAACAGATGGCCTTGATTTCCTAAGAGGAGTTAGTTGTCTGATTTATGTGTTTAAAAAGCATGACTGGATTTTGGTCAACTTAAAGAAAAAAAAAAAAACAAAAAACCAAGAACACAAAAAAAACAAGAACAGAAAGACAATTATTAAAGTAAGTGGCAAGGATACTTAAAGCGTCATTTACCATGTGATGTTAAAGGCAAAGTTTTAATCTGTACAAGCTCATCAGGAATTCCATGAGCCGGCAGATGTTTTTGGAGTTCATGAAGAATTTCTCTCTCTTCTAAATCACCCTTGGGAACCACAAATAGGATAAGTTTTTCCTGCTGATACCAGGTCACTGCACAAGCTTCTACCTGACAAAGATCTTCAGCAGCCTGTAATTAAAAACAGACATATATAGTTTGAAATTATAGTTCATCTGAGCACAAGGAGTAAAAAAACACAAATTACTTTAAAAATTACCCAATTAAAATTTGCATTTCTCTGATTCCTACATAACCACTGGCACTTCACTTGCATTAACTTAGATAGAAATGATTCTGGTCAGACACCATAAAGAATGAATGCAGAGAAACCAGCAGAGCTACTTTACAGCGTACTTCTCAGTTATCTAAACAACCTTCCTGAGTAAAAGCCTGGAAGAAATGCTTTTGTTAGGTCTCTTATTGTGTCTTAAATGAGTCAAAATCCCATCTGGTTATGCATTACTTTAAAAAAGAATGGCTTTAATAACATTTTAAAAAATATATAAAAATGAAATTGTAAGCAATCAGTGAAAATTAAAAAAATATGTTTTAAAATTTATTCCTATTTAGAAACTAATCCTCAAAACAAATGATTGGCATGCAGAAACTGAATGCATTCTGAGTATGTTTGCTGATGATACTAAAAGGGAGAGGAGCTACCGACTCCTTCATGGAGCCCTGCAGAGAGATCTGACATTCAGTCCTGTGGAACAATGACTGTATGAGCATGGAAACACAACATGCATTATTTTTTAGATCTATACAGAGATCTCAATTCTATTGGAATAAAGCCCATGTTAAGACAGAATTATAAGAATTCAGAGCCAAACTTCTCCATTTTAAGTACCTACATTAAGGTACATTAATAATCACATTTTTGATAATACAATCTCTAAAACTTCCTTAAGACTCCAAAAGATCTTCTGAAAATGAATACATACTGATTTTTGATGAGAACGATTTGTACATTATCCCTGCTCTTTCATACTGGCGTACTCTGTTCATAAGATGCTATGTTACCTGCTGCAAACATTCAATATTAAAACGCTTGCCATGACGTTTAATTTGATTGTCTTTCCGACCCAAAAAGAATATCTCTGCATTCTGCACTCTCACAAAATCTCCTGTTTCTCTCATTGTGCCCTGTGGTACAATTATCTCATTGTCAAGAAAGCAGATGCGTTCTTCACCACCTATAAAGAAAAGACTGTGGTCATTATTAGATGCCTATCTGTAAATGAAGTAATTAATGAAATATTTAGTATTTTATCAGAAGTTTCTTATCAATGTCTAGACTTCTACACTGTACAAATTAGGCAACAGAGTTAATTCAATTAACACATATAAACTACTTCACCTGACTCAAACTGCAAGCAGGAAAAAAAAATATATCAGTACAATGAAACCTGTTTGCAGCTAAAATGGTGATCATTTCCTGTTCATCATTCCAACAATGTAAAATATCATCAGAAGGTCCCCAGCCCAATGGGAATTTACAATGTTACTCTAACATGTTTAGCAGAAGCAGGCACCAAAAACAAACGAACAAACAAACAACATTATTAAAATTCAACTAGGAAAAATATCTTAGAAGAATTAAAAAAAAATATAAAGTAACCTATAAATATTTGTCCCTCGCCTTCTAGAACCACAGAACCACTGGCATCTCTGATCTCAACCGTTGTTCCAAGGAGCGGTGATCCCAAAGGGACAGGGAAATCAGTTCTAAGTATAATAAAGAGAAACAGTACAAATCTTTCCTTTCTGAACACAAATGATTGAACGCAAGAATGATTTCACATATAAGCTTCTAAAAGATTATCTCTCAAAAACTATTTGTTCAAAATGAAAAATCTTGTCAACACGCATGCGTTTCATGATCATACACAAAAAAAACCACACCAAACAAAAACTGAACAAAACCCATTCCACAGAATGACACAAAATAAGGCTTAAATGGATTCAAAAATCCCATAACAGTACCCAGTTTTTAAGCCTCTGAGGTAAAACCTCCATCAAGCACAACTATTTTAAACACCTGACGGCTTTTTAATTCAATCTTTCCCCATTACAGTTTGAGCTTTAATTCTTTGTGATTACTGATATTGTATTGGTGAGTACAGCTGAGTAGAGCATAACAGATTTTTTCAGTAAAGTAAAATTTAAGAAAAAGTAATTTGAAACAACTTTGCAAATACATGAAGTTACGTACGGGTTCCAGATCAAATTTGATCATAAAGTCTCTTAAACACTCTTGCTCAAACCCTGTTATATTTGGGCAGTTGAAACCTCTCCTTCTCTGCTCAGTCAATGAATTCTTTATCCCACATTGAGCTAAATGCAGCCAAATTTTTTATTTTTACCAAGTGAGAAGCTTGAGAAAGCATCCCTGATATTCAGTATATCCCATACCACAGCAAAGTCCTGCCAGAAATGCAATACTAGAATTTTTTTTACATCTACAAACAATTAAGAACAAGATTTCTAAATTTTTATAAAAGAGCAAAAACAGAAGACAAACTGCACCTCACTTGAACATTACTATTAAGAGTCTTGGGATTAGACATTTAATTTTGCTAAATATATAGAAAAAAAGGGCAGTGGTTCAGAGCAGGGCAGACCAATAATGTGCTAACTTTTCTGCTTATCGTTTGATTTTCTAGTGCTCTTCAGAAATTGCACCAGTTTTCATTATACAGATAGCAAAAATAACAATGCACTATGCTCCAATTGTCCTACGGATACTAAGAAGTAAAGATGACATAAAACCATGTGTCCTGGTTTTGTTCTGGACTGCTTACTTGCTTACCCCTTAGGGGGAGCAGGCTGTGATGTGAAATGGGGGAGATAACAATCACAGACTATAGGAGTTTTCAAATGTTCCAATTCTACCTTAGTTCAAACAGAAAAACAACACATTATCTCTGCAGCACAGACAAGAAGTAGGAAAGAACAGCTTCAGAAAGGAGAAAGTAACATTTGAACTCAAAGAAATCAGAACATAATACTAGAACCAGAAAACGTCAGTGCTGCAGAAGACCTCACATTTTCTGCATAGCAGATATTTAATAACAGGACATATTACACTGCTTCCACAGAAAACTCCTTTCTTATTTATAAGGAGTTTTGCAGGAAAATTAGTTTCTGGCTATCTACCATTTTCATTCTTCAACAGTTGAAGTATCTGGTTAAAATATCACATCACTTGTCCTATGAAATGGGATGTTTCAGACATGCCTACCTCAAGTCACATGTATAACTGTCATGCCAAGGAATAATTACACACTTCAGGAAGCAAATGAAACACGGAGCTAACTGGCCTCAACACTTGTTCAACTCTCTTTATGAAATACAATGAACAAAGTCTTTAGTAGAGTTAAGATGGCAGAGTGCTAAATGATGAAAAGAAAATTACTTTTCATAGTACACGTGAAATGACTGTGAGATCTTATGTCTCACTTTGTACAGTTTCAGTACTTGGTACTTGCCAAGTAACATCAGTGGGATCATTTGCTGCAGTACGTTATCCAATGTCAGAAAAAATAAAAATCAGTAACTAGTCTCCATCTTTTCATCTGTGGAGTTTCAAAAAACCATAGGTAAAAGCCTTGTATCTCTAAGAAACACACTTAGAATCACAGAATTATACGATTTGGAAAGAACCTTTGGAGATGACATCAAGACCAACCCTCTGCTTTAGCAATTCCCTACAGTAATTCACACAGGAAGGTGTCCAGACAGGTATTGAATGCCTCCAGAGGAATCTCCACAACATCTCTGGGCAACCTGTACCAGTGCTCTGTCATATTCAAAGTAAAGTTTTTCCTTCTGTTTGTATGGAACTTCCTGTGCTCCAGTTTGTGCCTGTTGACCCTTGTCCTTTCACTGGGCTCCACTAAAGAGAGCCCGATTTCAATGTCCACCTTTGACTATTTTTGTTTCAAGTAAACAAACCTCAGAAGTAACATTTTGACCTTGGCAGACCTAAGCTACAAGCATAGCTTCATTCTAAGCCTATGATTAAGTCTAAGAGCTTCATTTAAAAAAAATTTTTTTCTAAAAACTCCCATAATAGTTCTGCTAAGCTTCCTCTATTTGAATATGCAAGATCTCACTAGAAAAGCTTCCTGACGAGTAAGGAAGAGTAGGACTAACTGAAGTTATGGCTAGCAAATACCAGAAGCAGCACACCCCAACCTAAGCTTGTTCATGCTCAGCACGTGGGAACACAGGATGGAAAGCAGAAGAGGTCTACATACAGATGACTGGAACAGAGACCACCATGAAACACTGTGTGAAAAAAACAGTGCTACAAGTATGAAAGTTCTCAGACTGAAGTTTTATGGTTCAAGAGTCACCCAACAACTTCTTCTTGAAAGGGCTGTATTAGAGCAAGAAATCAGTGGATAGATTGAAATACAAGTACACAAATGTAACATCCACCAACACAAACACCTATGAGGACTCTGTAGCCCTGGGCAGGTTCTATTCCGTTGATTTCCATCATTTACACACCAAGCCATGAAAACTGAAATTTCCTACCTAAAATCAGCACTAAAAACCTCTTCAGGAATCCTGTAGCAAGTGGCCCAGCTTGAAACCTCAGTTATACCATACAGATTAAAAATACTTGTTTTGTTCTCCCTGTGCTTCCAACTCTTCACAAGGTTCAGTATGGGAAACGCTTCACCACCAAGGGCTAAGACTCGGAGCGAAGTGTTTGCAGACAATACTGTTGATTTAATAATGTGAGTTCCAAATCTTCTGAGAAGTGTTGGTGTTGCCTAGATGATACATATTCAAAAACATAACAGAGAAACCACTGTACGTTATTTCAGTACGTGTGTACTTTCTTTACCTTTATCATATGTAGATATCTTACCTATACTGCAGATCTACCTAACCATAGATGGCATCAACCATCAGATGTCAGTATAGATCATGCTGGTGTTTTGTAAGACTGCATGAATGAATGCTATCAGCCCCTATGTTCTTCTGTAGAGGGAAATGGACACCATCAAGATTTATAGCAATTTAATAAATCAAAACAAAAGCAGGGAATAAAGTCACAGCATATTCATATTTTCATTTCTGCTGTAGTGTCCTCAGCAAATTATTCATTAATTGTTCAGAATTAATAAATTAAACTACAATTTTGTCCAAAGCCAATTACAAGTGAGATCTGTTTTAGCCATTCTTCCCCCCTGATTTAATCTTCTATTATCAATTAATATTTTTATGAAATATGTTTTTACACTGGGCTTATTTGGCCAAGTTGAATGCTCATAAACTCAGGTAAATTTTCCAAAAATTAACTTTGAAGTTTTTACAACTGTGATCACATAGGACAAGACCTATTCCAAGAGAGAAGGGGCAAATAACACCTCATATAAGCAGGTGGCCTGAAAACAAGAAGTACTGCTAGGGAATGATCAGATCAATCAGTGATTCTTCTTCTCTCTCTTTCTCTCAGTATTGTAGAAACAATAAGCGTTTTAACATCCTATAGACAGCACTGTTTTAGTTGTTGTATTTTTAGGGTAGATACTAATATTAAAACTGTTTATGAAGTGAGGCTCAAAGAGGAAACCCATTATAAGATGCTAAATAGATGTAAATGTTTTTAATAGATGTAAATGTTTTTAACAGATTACTCCGTAATGTAATTACTCTTAAGAACTAATGGATTTTTAAGATGAATGCCGGCTTTATCTTCCGTTCATTGTTTTATGTTGCAAGATATTTGAGGTCTTGATCAGAAGGTAATTTTCTGAACAGTTAATATTTTACTGCAAAAAGGGTAACACAGTCTGCTCTCTTCAGGAAGAACACCAGTGTCATTATTGTTAAGACTGCTGAAACAAGTAACACACATTAGCAGAAGTGAGAAACAAGACACAGCAAACAGTCACTCAGTTGTTGCCTACCTGCAACACTGTCACATGGTGATGGCTAAACAGGGCAGTAGACAGCTCCAAAGGCATCATTTTAACAGCATTTGGTAATATAAGAATAGAGGCTCCACTTGTCAGAGCAATGAACAATTCGACCACAGATGGGTCAAACGTTAGAGGAGAAGCCAAGAACAGCACATCATCCTGGGTGATCTCAAAAATTGATCTAAAAACAGAAAGCCAGGAATTACAAATATGATGCACCTTAATTAAAAACAAACAAACAAACAAACAAATCAACTCCAAACTAGAAGAGCAGAGTGGAAGAACATGAAACAGATGTCTCACTTTAGCAATACTAAGGGATTACAGACTACAGTAAATATTAAAGCACATTCCACCTTAATATACAGACCAGACAATTTAAGCAAAAGGTCCTATATCAAGACATGAACTACTGATTAAACTAACAAATGTACAAATATATACAAATAGCCTAAAATTGAATTAGGTTTTAAAAACCATAAAACACATTAAATTTAACTGTGAATAATTAATACTGTTATCTACTTCTTTTAAGCAGAATATCAGCAATAAAATACTTAAAACAACAGTATAATACGATTTGAAGTACACTCTTCAAAAATTCAGGTAAAGCACCATTTAAATATTAAACACAGCATTATGAGAAACAAGATCTTATGATATTATTTTGAAGCAACAGAAACAAACACAAAGAAATCAGAAAAGTGAGGGAAGGAGGAAGCGAAGCAGTGTTAGGAAAAAATGCACACCTCTCTTCAGTGTTTGAAAGAGTCCCCAAACATCAAATCTGTAGAAACATTTAAAGGAAAACATAGAAACCACACTTACTTAAGATGCTGAATGTTTGGCACTATACATGCATGAGGCACTCTAACTACTTTGGGGGTCCCAGTAGTTCCTGATGTATGCAAGATGTATGCTAAAGAGCATTTCTGGCCAACATCCTTGTGTCTTCCTTCCGATGTTTTTATTTTCAGGTGCTCTGGGCAGAGAGCACCTAGCTGTGAGTTATCCATAACTTTGAAAGCTTCAAATTTACTTTTCACACTGTCTGCTTGCAAATCAACATCAGTACTGCTCCAACTCATTTGGAAGAGAGTTAAACCAATACTTTCTATTATGGAAGAGTTGTGGGACAACCAACCGACATGGGATGTCTGGAATTGCTGTAAAAGAAAATGAACAGTTTAAACAGCAGAACTCAGACTGCACTGTTGCTCTACTGTTGTAATAAAATATGAAAATTTTTTTCACAAATCTGCCTTTCCACTTTTGGAGAACACACACCAAGCAGTTTTAAGCTCATATATACTTATGTATTAAATAAACACAGAATTCATAAATGAGAAATCAATTATCTGAGCTAATAATAAAAGGTGAAAACATCCAAGAGAATTTCAGAGAAGACAAAGCACCCCACATTACAACTGTGTGGTCCAGTCTTGTCTATTCCCTTAGCAATAAGTCAGGGTTCTGGATTTGAGAGAAGATGAAGACAACTAAACCATTACATGCAGCAACTGTTTGCAACTGTTGTGAAGATTTCTAACTCCTAATCTGGACGTATGGAGAAACAAGAGCGGAGAAGTCTTTGAAAGTCACTACCCATCAAGTTTACCTGGACAGTATTGTAAAAACAAACAGGTAATTTTTTTGAATGGAGGAAGAATACTTTCTGCTTCTAATCTTGAAGACATTCTGACTTAAAGACTTTTGTCATGAAGGAATTAAACCAGCTCAACAAAGCTTATATGAACATAATACAATCTGAATAGCTACACATTTCTAAACTGTGCTTCAATGCTTTTTCTGGAAGCCTGAACACTCACTTTTATTTTGTCATTCTCAACAAGAATATACTGAAGATTGCTTTTCCTCATGAAGTAAGTAGATAACAGTGGTGGGGCATCTGGATCAATAGGACAGTAAGCAGCTGGAACCTGCAGGATTCTAACAAGACAAAATTTAAAATGTTTTAAATAAATTAAAAAATAATAGTAAAACTAAGAAAAATCCACTTACATTTCACTCAGTTTTTTGTTGTTTTTTTTTTTTCTTCCTGTAAATAGTTCCCAGAGTCAGAAAATGTAGTTATAACATGACTTTCAAATATTTTTTAGAAATACAGTATGAAGCAAATCAGTATTGCCTTTTAGCATATTACAGTGAGGAAAAAGATTAGAGCTAGACAAAAACATTCAAAATTATTTTTGCCAAGCAGGTTGGCAGTGACAAAGGTAGCACTGACATCAACAGCACCACAATTTCAAAGCTTCTGCTATTGACTGTGAACAGAAATACAAACATTCATTTATAAGTGTACAGCAGCACACTGAGTACAGCTTCTATTCTCACTAAACAATCTGGCGTGAGAAAATTCTGAGTGTGTACCAGAACTTCATTCCTAATGAACAGAGGAACACTGAGTATCATTCTGGTGTCATTCACTGCACCTTAGCTTGTCCCTTTTTTCTGCAACAGTTGTACACTGCAATCACTCCCTCTAGTGGCTCAATTTGATAAAGGCAAGCATTTGAATTTATTACTCTACAGAACAAAACAGTAACTAAAACAGGAACAGCTCCCATAAATTTTAGCATTTCATCTAAGGCTGGGTTCTCATGTCCAATTAGATATACTTTCTCATGCAAATGATTCATCATTGTAATGATGACAAGATGCTGAACAAAGGCTTGGAAACTGCAGCCTTCTGCATACTTGAACAGTGTCTGGAATCAATAAGCACTCAGGCCTGCCCTGCACTATATACAGCAGTTAATTACTCAGCAATTAGAGCTCTAAATAAATGAATCGATAAACCAAAGTGCCTCGTCAGTTTCCAGTCACATTACAAAAGGTATCTGTGTGGCTGCTCAGAGCGTTGGGACAGAGGGTAAGCAAGGAAGGACGGGACCTGAGGCAACCTCAAGCTGGGTCAGCTGTGAGAGCAGGCCATGCTGTGCAGGACTTGCTCCAGTCAGACCTTGAAAGTCCCAGTGGATGGAGCCTGTACAACTTCTCTGGGAAACCTCCTCTGCTGCCACACTAGAGAAGGGTTTCCGTTAGTAGTGAAGCAGTTCGTCAGCACACCTGGAAGGTATATTATTACAGCACTCCTTTCACTGAGATCCCTTGTAGTCAGCTGTGATGTATGCTCTTGTGCTACTGTGTATTCAGGTGCAATGTGACAGAAGAAAATACAGACCTAAGAGAAGCACAGATGCTGCTTCATCTGCTGAAGAAAATATGCTCATGGTGATGAGGTACTGTACTACACTGTAAGTATAACAGGTACAAGGATACAAATATTCATTAGCAACACTAAGATTTAAAAATTGCTGAATTAACACTGAGATCACAAACATTTCCATTTCCTTCCCATTAAATAATCAATATTTCTTTAGTGCTGCATTGCTAATTACTTTCTCCTACAACCTTCCTGTAATGAAACTGCATTCGTAAACTCATTTAGCTTAAAGCATGAGATTTCTTTTCATATATTTTGCTAGCAAGACAAGAGGAAAACATCACAAATCTGCATATTTGTTTTGCACCGGATATTTATTCTGATAAATCAACTCCATTTTAAAACAAGAATAAAGATTCTGGTCATTAATAATTGTTTGTATTTCTATAAACATACTTAACCAAGTCACATTTTAGACCAGTGCACTTAAGATTCAAAAACCTCTGGCACTGACTCTTCAAAGACTGATTTGTAATACCATAATCTTCTCATAAGAATCTGAGGCTCCAGTGCCTCTAGACTGTTAAGGAATGCAACAAAGGCAAAAATAAAACCAAAACAAAAAGCCAGCAACTGTAGCATTTCAGCAGCACCAAAGCCAACCAGCAGTTACTGCCAGTGGTATTACAATAGCATTACAGCATTTTTGTTGATATTAAAAATGTTAAACTTGCAGTTTGCTTTAATGGAGATAAACATTAAAAATACAACACAATGCAAGTATTCAAACCATTACCCTAAGATCCAAGATGGTAGGTTTATTCCAGGAGAGCAGTAAAGGCCTATCTCACACCTTCCTTGAGGATCACAGTACTTCTGAAGGAAAGCTGTTAACTCCATGGCATGTTTAATCACTGTTGCATATGTGTAGAAAGTTGGAGGTCCATCATTGCATTCATCAAACCAAACAGCTTTTCTACCTGAGTGCAGACTGGCTGCCTGAGCCACCATATCATGGAGAGTCATCTCTGCTGCACTTCTCCAGCTCCCCTTGAAAGATTAACATAGAGTGCATTGTCATCTCCCGACTTATAATATTTTAATAAAATGACTTACGTACACAGAACAGTGCCAAGCAGGAAAAATTCAAAAAACAACTTCTGAACAGAAAGCACAATCCTTTATCACAACACATTTCACCACTGGAATGCAAAACCTGATACTTCTATCACTTACAACAGCTCCCATGCTAAGGGTGAGGAGTAACTCACTAATTTACAGGTGTCCAACCTTTTGGATTGCCTAGGCTGCACCGAGTGAAGTGGGATTGTCCTGGACCACTATACGTAGGTTGCACTGAAAGTAATGCCTCCTATTTATTTCCAAACTACAATCAATACAAAGAGCATGATAACATTTATTAACAGAGCAAGTTCTCAACTACAAAGCATTGTTTTTCTACAACCACCACCCTGTCTGCAGCAGTAGGGTTGGAACTAGACAATCTTTGAGATTCCTTCCAACCAAAGCTGTTCTATGATTCTACATAGAGTCACCACGAGCTATATGCATTTTTGCCAGCAATGAATAAGAGTCTGCATGCCATACTTATAAAAATCTGTGCCAGCAGAGGTGATGACCACTGTTGCCATCGCCACTGCTGAACCACACCACCCACTGCCCCACTGTGCTCACATAATGGAGACTGTCTGGTCTCCATTAACATTCACCAAGTGTCAATGCTCTTCTTTCTGTACGGAGAAATTTAATTCTAACCCTTTTCTTCCTATGCACTTCCATGTCAGATGTCATTTTGTCTGACTGCCCCTCTGCCACCATCTGCCACACAGCAACAAAATGGAACAGGACAGTGGAGGAAAGGTTCAGCCTCTATTGCCATACCATCAATATCTGACTGTGACATTGTGAGACATCATCATAAAATAGGAGGCATTACTTTCTGAGAGCCCTCATATAACTTAGTTAATATATATAAGTAACAAAACTCATCTTAATCTTTAATATTTTTATTAAAACAAATAAAAAGAAAAAGGCAACTAAACCATAAAAACAGCGGGATATGTGAGCTTGTTTTTGTGAAGCTAGTGCATCAGGCTGTCAAGGTGCTCATCAGAGATTTTTGATGAAATTTCACCCTTCCTGTGCTTCATCCTTGAGAACAGTTGTTTACAAATGTATGAACAGCAACTCAAGGCATGACTGTGAAACAAGGGACTGTTAAGCGAGGGACACTTCTGTGGTAAGAGTGGGCTTACGGAAGTCTGGTAAGGAGACATGGTCGGATTTTTGACTGCAAGTCTACATATTCTATTTGAAAACGTACTTATATCAACTGAAAATAAGTGACACATGCAAAAAAATAAAAATAAAAATAAAAAAAAAAAATTCGGCACTCTTGAAACCCATTCTCAAATTCCTTTATCAGAATGGAAAGCACAGCTGCATATTTTTCTCTATCAACAGGGCTGCGTTTAGCCAACGCATCAAACCGCACACGCTCATTGGCAGTAGCTTCAGCTACGCCATGCGGTGGTTTCACCCACACATGGCTGCCATGACGGCGCGGGGGGCGGCACCGGGTTGGAAATGCATGTAGTGACTGATTGCAGAGGGTGCTCATCGCTACGCTTCTGTTTTTGAAGCTGGACATAACCAAATGAAGAATTTTGGTAATACAGATCAACTAATAGCTTTCTCTTTAGTAGTACTGCGAAATAACCTTATTTTCTTTGCAAGTAGAAAATGCACCGCGCCGATGACTGGATGGTTTTGTCAGTATCGCTCCCTGCACCGCGGGGCCCTCCTGACTGCCCGCACCCCAAACGCGAGGCAGAGAGCTCCGCGTTCAGGCTGCCCTGCACATCCCGCCACGCTCCCAGCCCTCCCCGTCTCCAGGCGCTGCAGGCACAGCCCTGCACGGCCCGTCCCGGGGCACTTTGCCGCGCCGGGACCACAGGCGCCATCAGCGCGGCCCGTACACCACGAGACCCACCTCTGCCGGGGCCCTCCAGCAACACCCAGCGCCATCCGTTCACCGTCTCCTAGCAACCAAAGAATAGCGCTAACGATTGGTGGAATCTCTTTTACCCCGGCCCGCTCTCTAGTAACGCGTGCGTTCATTGGTCAACACCTGTCGCGCTATTGGTGCATCAGCAAGCGGCGCCCAGATCGCAATGGCGGGTGTGGGTAATGCCGTTTTAGCCGCGGGCGAGAAGAGGGGGAGTGCTATAGCCGTGCTAGGCAGAGGGGAGAAGATCAAACACAGGGTCCCCGGAGCAAAGGGTAAAGTTCTGCCCCGCCGCGCACGGCCACTTTCCCCCCCCCCCCCCCCCCCAGGAGGACGGTACGGAGAGCCGTAGGGGTCCTACGGCGTTCCTGGAGCGGAGCGCTTGGGCTGAAACGCTGCCGCGAGGAGGGGGTTTAACGTAAGACCCGAATGGATTTATCCCATGCCCGAGAGCTCTTTCAGGGTGATTTTATTAAAGATATTTCCGAGGCATGGTGCCAGCAAAAACTGTGTAGAAAGAAAACCGTTTCCAAGAAAACCGTTCACCATTTTTAATGTTGCACGTGGTAGCAGTGCCTAGAACCAAAGGAATTCTTCCCTTCAAAGCTTTGACAGCACATGTGCAACCTGCCGTATGTGATACACGAGAAGCCCAGTAACCTCCTCACTGCTCAGTGAATAAAGTGGCTCTCGAAAAGCATTCTTTAATTTTAAAACATACATCCTTAAAATGAGGCATGCAGTGTAACTAAAAGTTACGGGGCATACGATGGCAGTCCTTCTGTAATGTCGTGCGTTTCACGGAGAAAAATGGCATTGTGACTCTCACTGAAATCAGATTTACGCCACCTGATGCTCAAATCACATTTAAACAGTTCTTTCCACATGTAAAAATAGCACTCTTGTTGAAAGTTTGTTAAAAGTTATTTGCATAATTTTCAATCTGTTCTACAAGATAACCACCTTCAAATGGACTGAATTCTGCTTGCAACTGTATTAAACTGTGCGACCGGTTTCATCTTCTTACATGCATCTAAGACAAAAGCTTGATTTATCCTTTCAAAAATGTTTGCTTTTTTGAAGGAGAAGAAGGGCAAAAAATGTTCAAGTTTCTCAGTTTTCTCACACTTCTCCCTCATAGTGTGGAAGAGTGGAGGTCAGAGAGATTGCATCCAGTTCCTTTTTTGCTCACTTTGCTGTCCGGGTAATAGGACTGTTAAAAAACAAAAACACTTGCTAAATAGAAGAGATCCATATACCTCATCCAATAAGCAGATCTGGACTTCCACAAAGAGTGCAATTCTCAAAATAAAGTAGATTTTCCCATTAGCTTTACTGCAAGTAGGTTCTGATTTCAGAGAACCTCCACAAGGCTTAGTCTTTTGAAAGTATTTACATCCTTTCTTGAATTGAGACTTTTGTGATCATGTATCGGTCACAAATTCCACCTGAGTAAGCTCAAATTTTTATATAATGACCAGTGCTGCAATTCTCAACTATGTGCAAGATGGGGAAGAAAAAAGCTCTTAAACTTTTATTTTTCTCTGTTTTTGTTGTGGTGTCACATGCAATTGTAAGGCCAAAATACACAATATTAAATAGATAATCTAAGTTGCTGGTACTTTGTGAAAATACACAGGTATACAAAATATTTTTTACAATTGTGCATTCATTTGCAGTAGTTTCAAAAGGTGCTTTTCTCCTTCAGCTAGTGGTTCATTTTGAGGCAATCGTTATGGATACAAGTAACTAACTGTGACCAATTAAGAAATATTATGCTAATACAATTAAAAAGTTAAATACTCATGGTTCTTCAAAACTCTTTCTTTTAAAACATTACATTTATTTTAACAGCAGTGATGTGTAAAAATAAGAGTCTGGCCAAAACAACACAATCTTCAGTTGTTATATCACGCTTCCTGTTAAGAAAGTAACTGTATTTTTGAGTGAAGTTCGGACGCTAACATAGAAAGAACACACTGAGTAATATTCAGACTGCAGAAATTGTCAGGACTTGTCCTGGAGAAAACAAGATGTGAAACAAAAAGTAAAAAATGGCAGTGCCAGGTGTTTTTCTCCTTCCACATCCTATTGGCCACTGGAAAACACCTGAAGATACGTGTTGGACTTCGGAAAAGAATTTTGAAGTTACAAAGATAGAAAGCTTTTGGCTTAGCATCTCCCTGAGTGTTCATTCTTAAAATCATGTACCAGACATTATGTTCATGGAATCTGGATACTTAGTTACAAAGGGCTTGATTTATAATGGCTATTTAGCTTATATGCTATTTAGCTATATATATAAATGGCTATTTAGTAAGATACATTTTTTAAAAATCTAAGCAAAAACTGCCAAGGAAGCAGTTTGACTCTTCAGATTTTTTCCAAAAGAGAGAAGCAAGCCTTGTACTGAAAAATTATTTTGATAATTTGAAATTACACCGTATGATTTATAATTTGTACTTCAACTCTGTGAATAAATCTGACACAGATATCTCACATTCAGGGCAAGACTGAAACAAAAAGCTTTGGGACTGGTAAATAATTATAAACACTTTGGTTTTTACAATATTTTATGAGAAAATAGAAAGCACAACTGTGCTTCAAAACTATATGATTTTATATTTTAATTTGCTTAGATAGTTTTTGTCAGCACAGACTTTATCTAAGCCATTACCATAAAGATGTAGTTAGTAATCAGTTAGCTCTGGTAAGCTTTACATATTACCTAAACGTAAGAAGGCTACTAGCAAGAAGGCATCTTTGAAACAGGTACATTCATCAATGGATGAACCAATGTCCATCCACTAAAAATTCACCATTCTAGCTCTACAGGATACTCTCCAGTGAGGCATGCTGTGCAATGACCAATCTTTCCAACACGCGATTTCTGGGTTTTAAGACTGTTCTCATTCTCTTTTCTTGCTTTGATGCTTTCTTGCACAGATGATACGAGCCCTTCCACAGAAAGATAAACAACACTGTCGGCCCCTAGAGGAAATAAAGGATTCATCGTTTAAAAGCTGCGATTTTGTTCCAAATGCAATGCTCTTACATAATGTGAGTGCACTATTGTATTGATTACAATACAAGGTAAATCACCTCACTTAAAGACAATAGTCATGAAAAATTATCAGACCATAGCAAGCCTTGCCATTCTCCAGTTATTTGCACAGGGAGCAGAATCACAGAAATCTAGACAGGAGGTTCTAAGTTGTGATCTGCAAAAATTGAAACAGAATCCAGGGTATGTATTAAGACTGTCTAAACTCTGAAGAGTTTCACAGAGTTATTTTGCATTTCAGCTCTGGAAGCAGGTGTAACGAGTGACTCAATTCCCTAACTTCTAACATCTTACTAATAGTACCCTTTGTGGAATTTGGAGGAGCAGAAGAACATCATGTTAAAAAAAAAATCAGTATTCAGTTCATGACAATGTTGTAGCAGTAGAAAAGTTTGACAGCCTTTTCGCATAATCACTTTTTCATTTACACCCACTATTTTATGAAAGAATGCTTCTTAAATACGAGATCCTACAAACTTGAAATATTTCAACATGCCTTCATGGTGAAGATTTTGGAGAAAGGAATTAATTTTAAGATTGGACAGTATTTATACAAGAAATCTGAATTTAAAGTTTTCCACCCACAGCTATATTCTTAAACCATTTTTAAAATACTTTGCAGCACAATAAGCCATATACTGGATTTTCTCACTCACAGACCTTCACACAATTTCTGTTACTGCTATCTCCATGATGAGCACATTATTTACCACATCACAAGCAACACTAAGTTACTGGTTCTTTGTTCTGCTGTAAACATGACTTGCTCTAGAGATCTTAAAATGTATTTAATTAACATTCTTTCATTAGTTTCAAATGTCATTTCTTTCAAAGTCATGCAAATTACAAGAACATAAATTTGCAGAAAAATCAGTGGGTGTTTACAAATTCAGGATATATTTTTATGACTGTCAATAAAGTGAAACTACGTTTGTTTTTCATTACACAACAGATTTTCACCACTTATTTTCTTTCTGATATTTGCCTACAGCAACACCGAGTGTTTCCCAGAAGGAGTTCAACGTACTGGAAACATGTTATTAGCCTTTATTTGTAACTTACGAATTATTCTAATGGTTTACATTGGTCAGAGAAATATAATTCATTAACTGCATCATAAAATATGCAACTAAATTGGTTTGAACCATAGGGAACACACAATATTTAGCGTGTCAACTTTTATGGTTTTTTATCAGTTTTGCCATTCTTGCCTTTATGTGTTCTTTATTTTGACGCAGGCAGTAAATACTTTGCAGGTAAAAGCCATCTTTCAAAGAAACCTCGCATTTACCTATGTAGTTTGCCAGATCATGAAATTCAGGTCTGTTGGCAATCAGTTCTTCTTTTGTTGGAATGTTTATTCCCATGTAACACGGAAATCTTATGGGAGGTGAAGCCACACGAATGTGCACCTGAATAAAAACACAATTTCAAAACAGTGCTATGAGGTGAAGTTCAGCAGATTGTAATAAAATATAAAAATCCAAGTTCTGCAAAATAATAATGAAGAAAGGAACACAGCATTTGATCAAAGCCATGGAATGTTTAAAAGTAAGATAACTTTCAGATTTGAAGATGAGAAAAAAGATAATTTTAGAATTTATCATTACAATTTCCTAATGTTCCATAAGGTTCAGTCTTGATTTTGCTTCTCTTCTATAGCACTCAATCCTCGATGCAGGTGTTTCAGTTTACAAAGTCAAATATCATATGAAACACTTCTGCTTCAGTGAAAAACTTGCTTACAGTTTCAGTTAAAAATTTGTATCAATCAAACAAACGTGCTTTGATGACTTAAAGCAGATTCCTGATTACTGCAGTATGTGAATGTATTTAATGCATGTGGCAGAAATACACCAACACTTTTTTCTCATCTTACCTAATCTGTTTTCTATTCTAGTTGTCAGTTAGCACTTTATAAATGGAGACATGTTCCTCTCCCCTTAATCTCCAAAAATCAAAGCCAAAGAAACAAAATAAACTTTTCAACCCATCATGACAAAAACACACACCAGTCTTCTCTTTTTTTTTTTTTTTTCCACACTTGCACTTTTAAATAATGGAAAAATGTGTAGTACAAAAGAAGTCAAAACCCAGTGCTTTACACTCCAATCAATCTTGTACTTAAATGTGTAATATACAGACTAAAAATGAACTTACCTCTTTAGCTCCTGATTCCCTTAGTAGTTTTATTATAGGAGAAATAGTATTGCCCCTCACAATTGAATCATCAATGATAACAACTCGCTTGCCTTTAAAATTGTCAGATAGAACACCAAACTTCTTTGCAACACCAAGTTGCCGTAACCTCATATTTGGCTGGATAAAAGTTCTTCCTACATAGCGATTTTTACAGAGTACTTCAACATATGGCAGTCCACACTATAAACAGGAGACATTAAACAGAGTTAGTATCTATAAAACTGGTTATTCTCTGTTACTGTGCTTCAAAGAAACCTCAGGATTCAGTATGATTTCACAATAACCAAAAATCTTTGAAATATCTTAATAGAGTGGAATAATGACAAAAACCAACAAGTGATGCAGTGACTCAGAAGGTCTGTAGGCCACTCTAGTAGCCTGTGCTGAAATGCACCACTACAAAAAAAAAGAAAGATATGTGTAGATATATTTGAGAAAAGAAAGCAAATTAACACAAACCTTTTGAGCATAACCCAGAGCTGCTGGGGTTGCAGACTCTGGAACAGTGCTGACCAGGTCTGCCTCCACAGGTGCTTCAATAGCAAGTTGCTGGCCACATCTCCTCCTGACTGAATACACCATTTGACCTAAGAACAGCAATAAGTGTTTTTCCTGGTATGCATAATTCAGATTTCCTCTCAGATTGCTGTACAAATGTCTGTGGTAAGTTGCAGGCATAGAAGTCAGTGAGAAAAATTTTGGAGTTAATAAGCAGTCATTCACACGAGCTCATTTTTTATTTCCACCCATAATGTCATATTCTAACATTCACAACTCTATCACTACACAGAGAATTAAAACCCAGTCTGCCCTAATCAGGTAACTAAACTTTATGTGTATGTTACAAAATCTACTTACAGGAGCAAAGAAGAGGAAATTATGCCTGCATATTCACAATATGCATGTTCTATTTTTAGTCTGTTTTCCTAAGCAGACAAAGCTTGTGCAATCATTCTGTCTGCCTCCATCCACTTATTAGTTTTAAACCTGTTGGTTATATTTACCCCACATTCATTAAGGCAAAAAGAGGCCTCGAGAGCTTTGAAGGTCCTAAAAGTAAAGTACTGTGGTGAGATAGGCAAGGTAAAGGTACAGAAGAACTAGGGAACATGAAGGAAGTGGGGACATTGTTAGGTATGAATGTCCTGGCTAATACTGCATCTCTAGCACAATTTTCAGAAGTTTCTACTGAAATAGAAACATTAGACTGACTGTCCCAAATACTTAGACAATTCACAGATTTAGAAATTGTATTAAAACCATCTTCCTGAAGTGAACGTTTCTTCCAACAAAAACACTAAGATAAAGTTGTTTTGCAGATTCTCTTTCATAGGTCTAATTATTTAAAAGGTTTTCTAAGAACTAATAAGTCTCTTGCTTTGAAGGGATGTTTCCACGACCTCAATCATGTTTGTGGTTCTTTTTGTCCTTTCCATGAGGCTATGCAGGCAGGCCTGACTGAGGCAATATACACAGACAGGAACAGGAAAGTGATGCTACATGCTTCTCCCGAGTCTTTTATCCTCAAGAACTGTGCCAGCCCATTCTATGCCAGCCCTGTTGTGAAAGCTCACACTCACTGCCAACCTGCAATAATCCTACACCCTCTCTAGAGTCAGTTGTCCTCCAGACTATAACCTCCCATTACTTTGGGAGGCAGAGGCTTTGTACATTACATCTTCTCACCTTCAAAGATACTGTCTGGTCTTGCAAAATAAACATATTCAAAGATGCAGAATGCTGAAGGATCTCCTTCCGGTCTTGGTACAACATCCAATGTTTGGACATCATACCTGGATATTTTCACAATCTCTCCAGGAAGTACCTCACGATAGTACCTTGAAAGAGAAATACGCAGCATTTAGAATGATAGTTTTAAAACATAAACCCTATTGGTGGGAAAATTGCTTTAGAACATATTTTTCTTGTCTTAGGACTTAACTATGTTTTATGGACAACATGTAAGAGAAGTGACCTTTACTAAAATGGTCTGACTTAGCATCTAATAGCAATAAATTAATACTGTGGTACCACAGAATTCTTCCCATATGTGGGATGTAATCCAGTACAAAGAACACAGAAAAACACACCCACAAGAATACTATACAGAAGAGAATAAAAGAATACTAAGTGATGACATTCTTTCCTGGTTTCGCTTTACTTTCTTTTTACTTAGTAGTGTGTTACCCAAATGCATATTTTTCTAATTTCTGACTAAGAAATTAAATATAACTGCTCTTTTTTTTTTTTTTACATCTCCCAATGGGCCTTCAATCTCTTTTTGTTTCAACAAAGTGTCCCGCTTTTCTTTTTAAAGTGTCTTAGGTAGGGAGAGAATGTGAATCTCACCTATTGGCTTTAATGGGTCCATTTGCACCTATGGAAATAGTTTCAAGTACCTGTCACTTTTTTGAAACAAAGAGGCTGGCTGATAGGCAGCAAATGCTATTGCTCAAGTTAGTACAACCCATAAGTTACCACTGCAACCTCTTCCATAGCATTACTTTATAATACATGAATTTCACTGCTAACCAGGCTAAAATTAAAATTGATAAGGATATCCAAATTTAAAGCAACAAGAGGTTGTCTTCACTCTTATTTTCTGAACACATAATTATTTAACTTCCTTTACACTAACTCAATCAAAAAAATAAACTCTCAAAAGACAGAATTGGCAAAAAAAACAAACCTCCAAACAGTCAACAAACTAATCCTTCATATCTTTACATTGTTAGAGATTACGATATTTGGCAATTTGAGGCTTAATGTTTAATTGCTGCTTGAGGAGAGCTTTCAGATCAAGTGAGAACCAGAACACTTACTCAGCACCAATAGATAAAAAGCTACAGGATTCAGAGGAGACTACCCATCCTTCTGTTTCACTGTTATCTTTTCCTGAAATAAAAGATTTCTGTTATAGTTAGATTCCACAATTTTTGATACCACACTGCATATCTAATACAGTACTTGTCTTGCTATAATCTAGTTTGCCAAATGCTCAAATTTAAATTTGCAATGGTTAGCATTCTAAAATTTCTATAATATCATTCTAAAAAATGTAAGCACCATAAAGTAGTCCTAGGCACAACTGATAGTAACATCCTATTCCTGGTTCAGAAATGTTGTCTCCACACTATTTCAGATTTTTGCATTTATAGTTGAATTGCTTTAGATATAAATAATTACTTCTGTTTAGACAAGAAATTCCTTATTGTTTTCCTATGTTAATTGTGTCAAGAGCCTTCTGACTACAGTGAATACTGGACTGAACTCCAATAAAGATTGTACAGGCACAGAACAGATCAAACCAAATGTTTGTACGCTTTAAAAATCTTGAGTTTTTTCTTGTGCTCAAAGGACTTTATTCCCATCAGTTAATGTGAGCAATTGGAAAGTAGAAATACATTGTCTGTAATCCAACACCTTTTGACTTACCACAAAAGAAAGGGAGAAAACTGACATTTTTTCTGGACTGGATACAGTCCCAGATAAATGGCTCCAAGTGGCTCTGCTTGAGTGAGCAGGATGGAGCAGATTACCTCCAGAAGTCCCTTCCAACCTCAGCTGTGATTCTGTTTGTCCTTGCTTTCCTATTTTGGTGATAAAAACTTAGTTTCATTCTCAGAAATACTCTATTACAGTTGGGCTGCCTAATTCTGACACTGTCATCAGGCAGTATTCACTTTTGCTGAAAACAGAAACAATGTTTGCAGACTTTCTACAAATTACCTTTTCCTTACAACACTACTGTTAGGAATTTACAAAACTGACTTTTGTATTACATGTTCTTATCTCTACTTCAGTAAATGCAGCTGTAATTACTTAAATTGATGGCTTCATGTGCTAACATGAATGTGTATATTCATATATATGCATATAGGTGTATGAATATTAGAATATACGTATGATTTACCTTTTCCATTCATGTCCCCTACTGGAATAAGGCGACCAATGCAGAGAGGGCGATTCCCATATGGATCACGTACTGCATAGATTATGTCTTTATGCATAATTAGCAATGAATATGAAGTTGGAGTTTCATTCATTAAATTTTTAATTCTGCAATGAGACAGAGGTGAACATAATAATGTGTTACACACCATGCTGAGACTCGATTGCTGTTCTTGCTTCTGAAACCTGTAATCCTCACCTTGCTACCCAGTCAGCAGTGTCGTCATTTTCTAGAGGAGGTGTGAAAGCCAGCAGCTGGGTGATCAATTCACTGTCAGAACTGGTTGACAATCCTACACCATGCCGCATAAGCTTTTAAGACACACACAAAAAAGGGTTACCAGTAGTAAAGTACTGATCTTGTCATACCTTTGCCTTGCTTCAATGCAGGAGTAGATCCTGTAGATTTTGGATGGAATTTAATAGCACAGATTTCACAATGAAACATCTGCTAAATTTTCAGCAGGTTCTTTAAATCGTACTTTTCCAGACAAATAGACTATAAAATCTGTCATTTGATGATCTCCTTATGTTTGTGCCCTGACAATACTCATGATTAATTTTGCAAGCCAGAAATACAAGTAAAGACAATATTCCAAACAAGAACATTTCATATTATGATTACCTCACCTAATTATGTCTCTCTTAACTCTCTTAACATATGATCATTAGGAATTAGTTTTTTCACTTGACATACAGAAGTGTGACAAATAGTCTAGAGGACTAGTGAGTTATGACCTATAGCAACTACAAATGTCTACTCTTTCCTGGGGCTTCTCTTCCCCCAGGGCTATTTTGATTATGATGCTCTTTCACAACACAACAGTAGTTTGTCATTAAGCACTCATCATAGCAAACTTTTTGCTCATTTCTGTTTCATGCTCAGGAATGAATGATACTGGATTCTCCCAGGAGATACTAACCTTCCTCCTCAGTCGTACAGCATTTGTTAGTTCCCCATTGTGTGCCACAGCAATCTTTCCATGAAGAGTTTCTACAACAAAAGGCTGGCAGTTCTGCAGCTCAGAGATCCCCGAGGTAGAGTACCTGGTGTGCCCGATACCAAGGTTTGAAACATATAGCTTCTTCAGGCTGTCTGCATTGAACACGTGATTTATAAGCCCCATTCCCTTCAGGAGAAAAGGAAAAAAATTGTTGTTCTGCTGTTTTGTTTTATTGGCAGTGTGCTCATTTCTCCTTGTGCTTGTTCCTGGTAATAAATACTTTGCTAGAAAGCAAAATAACCTGAAATCCACAGGAAAGAAAGAAGCTGATTAAGTGTCACAATGATATGTCAGATCCCAGCACTCCTATTTTTAGACAAAACTTTATAACATTTTCGTTCTGAGGATTTCCACTGAACAATCTACTTCCTGACTAAAAACGCATCCTTTGAAAAACACAACCAAAGTGCTAAGGCATTTAAAAACATAAGAAAAAAGAATGTCCAAAGGGAAGGAAAAGAAGAAAGAAGTCACAAGATTCTCTACTTAGGATATACTACTGGCAAGTTAGTGATATATATGATTTACTTTTATACTGGTCCATGACAACATTTATCAGATTGCAGTCATTCCCATTTATCAGACTGCTCTCAATGTCAGAAGCAAAGCTTTCTTTCTAGAGGATTTTCTTGTTTACTTAAAACAAACATTTCATACATCCAGGTTGCCTTCTATTTAAAGCAGACATGCGTCAAAGCGTTTTAGTCAGCTGTCAGGAGCTTCTTATGGCAACAAGCACTATGTGGAGACAAATTAACAGCAAGAATAGCCTGGAAAAAAAAAACCTGCACACAGTAGAAATTAAGACTGGATTCCAAACCATCCTACCACTCCAGCTTCTTATGCTGCCTATGGAAAATATTTACATACTTCTAAGCCCCTGTTTCCCTATCATGTATGGTAACTGTGATGTACATGAAATCACACATGATAACACTCTTCTAGGATCTGTAAAGTTACACGAGAGAGATTGAAAAGTCATGATTGCTTTATGGCCTGTGCTGTGGGTATAATAACGACACAGTGGGATAACATAGGGAGGAAGGAAATATGGTGAGTTGTTTGCAGAACTCAACCAAAGCAGATTAAAGAAAGTCAGGCTTTAGAGTATTCTGTTCTTTGTCTGGATAGACTCAAAATACAAAAAGACTGTGATTGCACATATGGTTTTAGGATACCTGCTGTCATGTTAAAAAATTACTGCCACAAGCATTCAAAGTAGTGCTTTTGCTTTAATGGTTCAGCAAACTATATGCCCAATCAAACGTCACCTATTGTCTCACACATTACACGAAATCTGTACCATGTGCAGAAATGCAATTGTGCTCTTGTTTTACTTAGGCCTACTTATCCCAACAGGAGATCTGGCACTTCACAGGTCCAGTGTTAAGGGATGTGGCTATTTGAAGCACTGCAATAGGTTAAACAAGCAATCCTATGTCAAAACACATTTGGTGACACAAGTACATCATCTTTAATATGCATAGTGAAATATTTTGCTGATTTAGATTGTGTCAGTGGGACAATGAATGTGAATTACACCACTACAAAAAATTCCTAGTGAATGCAATCTTATTTCTGTATGTCCCAGGTCTGGTATATACCAGAAAATGATAATATATCTACTTTAATATAGACTTTTCTGCATATTCAAGCATGCAACAGTAAGACAAAGCTCTTCTGCTACTGATGTCACTACATCTATATAAGAGATGTACGTTTATCCACATCCTGGGCTAGTACAGCTATGACACTAATTTTTTCTTGCACAAAGTTGGCTGAAAGGCTCTAACAGACAAATCTGGATGAGTCTTCTGGGAGAGTTTAAAACAAAGGATTATAAACCTTTGTTAGGGGCTATTAATCCACCTTCAAAGGCGGGTAACGATCAGAAAAGAACACATATCCATCCGTAGGTGGTCCAGTTTGTACTCTAATCCATTGGCTTAATCTGTTGATAAAGGTGAGCTTGCACTAATGCACAGTGCTGTAAATCGATGCAGTGAGCAGCAGGCAGCTTTTCCCTTCTGTTTTTTTCTGCTATGAAGAATGCCAGCTGGTGTCTGGAGGACAAACGGACACAGCGACATCTTCACTGCTGAGATTTTTTCATGGTGTAGTTTAAAGTCAGAATCCTAAATGTAACTTCACCAGGGTAACAGACACAAATGTTCCTTACATTGGCATAATTTCCAGGATTACACAAGTGAAATCTGTTGTACTCCACAGACTCTTTATTACACTGTAGTTATTGCGTCTTTTAGAAGTGTTGAATCCAAGAAAGGTATTTCAAGGATAAGAGTAAACATCACATCCTCTGCAACTCTTAAAATATCAAAGTTGATACAATGAGAAAGTCAATTAAACTCTTAGCATGACAGTTAAGTATGTCAGCTCCGTAACATGGAAACTCTACAGATTATTCTATTGTGTGCTAGAATTTCATAAATAATTTTTACTGCAGGATTTATTTATTTATTTATTTATAAATCTCACTTTAAAAGAAAGTTTCAATTCCAGTAAACCTTAAGGTAAGTTGAAACCCAAGCAGAAGCAGGAGTGAAGAACAGATAACACAGTGTGGAATTTGAGAAAATAGGCATTTAAAAGTGTGTAGGGGGCAGGATGAGGTTGTATGTAACAGATAGGAAGGGGGGAAATTCCAGAAAAGGTGATAAACACAATGCTCAAGAGATGAGACTGTGCACAAGGCATGGAGCAGTCATGCAGATATGCATGCTGCTGCAGCAAAACAGTTCTTACTCTTAAACTGGTTTGAACAGCTTAATTAATCTTCCTCAGAGATGCATACGCATAAAGATGAATTGCCTTCTGACGGTGGACAGAGAACACACTCATATCAAGTGTGCTCCACAGTTTTGTTTGAAATAGTTTTATTTCCAGTCCTTTGCTCTTCCAGGATTTAATAGGTTGATGATTATCTTTTTCTGGATGAGCAAAACCAATCCCTGAGCATGCAGGGATTGTCCTGGCATATTATTTGAGACTCTGGTCATTCAATGGCTTTTAACTTCCCTTGGGATTTTCTCAGCTTGAGAAAGACTGGGTGACCTTCTCAGATTTCCACTCAGCCATTTACTAAGTTTATGTTTACCTGTAGGTGAAGTAGCTGCCACTTCCTTGATTCTCACTAAGCTAAGAATTAGTTGGCCATGTCCTTCTGCAGAACTGTACCTATTTGTCTTTTCTCAAGTTGCTTTGGTGTACTCTTCCACATCTCTGGAGTTAACACTTTAGGTGCAGGTGCAGTTGGAAAACACTTTTTAAGGTAACAATAGCCTGATCTGGATACTTCTTTGTGTCTACTGCTGTGCATGTGGCTACACCCAGAAGGGGATAACATGGGCAGATTTGCTTTAAACATGAGTTTAAGACAGAAATCACCTAGATAACACAATTAGATATTATCACTCTGACAATGCCAAAACAGCAAATGAAACCATGCTGCTTGCCCTCTTTCTAATTATTTAGCTTCCTTGCTGAAATATGCATCTCACTTGGGCATCAGCAAAACATTTACATTTTACCTTGTGCACTTTGAATGCTTGGGATGACTCTCCATCACTTGTCACAATTCCAGCACTCTCTTGGCCCCTGTGAACAAAATACAAATAAATATAAAGAATGAAAGTACTTAGAATGAAACACCATACTATGCTAAGGATTAATGTTTTTCATCTGCTCTTTACAACATGAACTTTTAATGTAAATTTATTTGTTGTTTCATTTTACACACTTGTATTCAAAGCAGTTTCTTGCTCTTTTTTTCAAAACAGTCACATAAGTTTTTTGCCTAAGCCCACTGAATTCAGTGGAAATCTTTCCATTAAAAAAGCACTGGCTCAGCCTCTTACTGCAGTCTGTATTCAGTGTAGGCATAAAATAACAACAGATGTTTAATCTGAAAAGAAACTTTGCAGTGCTACTACTCTAGCTACCATTAGCTAGAGTAGTAGCACTGCATCTATTTCTGTTGAGATCTGTCTTAAGAAACTGCTGGTTTTGCCTCAAGGAATGCATTTTTTCTCCCACTGATCACCTACACAAGTTTTTTGCACTCTTGCACTTAAGCAGCCAAACTAGCATTTACACCACTAACTGTTGTGTGAACCCTCTGGCAAAGTGCTTGAGAACATAAACCTAAGCTTCTGAACCATAGCAAAACAGTTCTGATGTATGGTGACATTGAAAACGGAAATGCTTCCACTATGGCAGACCAGTCTCACGCTGGCAGCTGTGTTTTGCTAAGCAGAAGAGCACTACCAGCTAAATGACAGCCTTGTCCCTAGACTGCTGCTTTTCCTCCCAGCTGTCTACCCTGACTCCGTGCAGGGCCTGTCTGGCCTCCTCAGATCCCACTGCATTCTTGTACTTAATAAGGAGTAAAAGGGAAAGATGTTTTTCTTAGAAAATGAACCACTTAGAATATTTTTAGAATACCAGAAGCTGCTATTCATCCATTGGACTGGTTTAACTCAACTGAGGAATTATCTAGCATAAGCAGTAATCAAAGTAGCTGCAAACCTACATAACAGATTGTAATCTACAACTGAAGACTTTCTTTAAGCCCTAAAACCCTTATATTTGTCACTAGACCCACTTACATGTACAGCAACATCTAAACAACAAAGTTTAAAGAACAAAGAAAGCAGAACAAAACAAACTCCACACATATCTGAATGAATTTACAGCTGACTTGAAAGATCCCTGAGGAAAAAAAAATCAGAGATAAGAAAACCCGTAAGTTCATTCATTTTAACTCAGGAAGACATCCTATCTGTTAACATAATGACTGACCTTAATCTTATTAGATTAAGGGTTCATACACCACATTCAGCAACTTTTAATTCAAATTTCAATATTATAGATGATTTCCAGTTCAATATTGATAATGTCCCTTAAAACATCACCAAAATCAAATAGAGGGAGAGAAGCCGACATCGTGAATGAAAGGACTTTGCAAGTAGTGGGCTTACATCTTTTATGTAGTCTAATAGAAGAATAGTAAGCACAGGCAAAAAGGAAGCAAGGAGCTTATGCCATTTTACCAACTTAGTGATTTTTAAGTAAGCAAGCACTTAATTAACTCATCACCGGTAGTAAACGGACAGTAAAAATGCATATAGAAATGCATGCAAGCGCGCCCCAATTTTACAGCAAATGCCACTTGGCCACGCAATGGTGAGGCTGTGCATCATGCCCACATTGCTGCCACACCACGCACACCGCCTGGCAGCCCACACAGCGGCCGGCAGCAGCCTCAGGTTGCTGGTGGAGAGGAGGTGCTGCGGCACTCACACACAGCACCCACACAGCGCGTCCGCGCAGCCTGTCCCCAGCATGGGGGAGGGGGATGCCAGCACAGCTTGCTTTCTGCACCTGTGTTTTTCTTGCTCAAGGCATCAAGCCAGCCCAACCGGCTTTGCTGCCCTGATGGCAGCGCAGTGGTGACACCGGCACCATTTTCCACACAGGGGGCTGAGAGGCCACTCCAGGGGCCGGGCAGAGAGGCGGCTGATGGCAGTGTGGCTGCCAAGGGTCTGCCCTTGTGTGCCTGCCCGCTGGGGCTCTGGGTGCCGGTGTGGAGCTCAGGGCGGCCTGCAGCTCGCGGTGCTCAGGGCGGCGCACCGAGAAGCAGGCGCCTGGTTGCCTAGGGAACCAGATCTTGGCTAGAAATAGTGAATCATTTCCAGGTCACTCTCAACATGGAGAGTGGAGCGGGGAAGCACTGGACTGAGGAGGAGGTTAAAGCCTTGCTAAGCATCTGGTCGGAGAAGAGCATCAGGAAACAGCTCCACGGCACCCTGAGGAATAAAGGAATATTCATCTACATTGCCAAAAGGCTGCAGGAGTTAGGAGTTTGTAGAGATTGGAAACAGTGCCGAGCAAAGTACAAAAACCTGAAGTATGAATACAGAACGGTTAAATACGCCCGTAACTCCGGGGATGCCACTAAAACCATGAAGTTTTTTCATGACCTGGATGCCATACTGCGATGTGAGCCTGTCGCACACTTGGCTGCCGAGGGGAACGCCAGGTGCTCCACCACCGAGGCACGGCTCAACGCCAGTCCCACCGCAGACAGCAGCCAAGGTAAAACTCTTTCTGCTTCTATATCCTCCCTTTGTTTAAAAACTACCAAACAAAAAGCCCCCAGCCCCCGACAAACAAGCCCACATCCTAAGTTTGCCGGCTCTGCGCTGAGGCTGCCCAGCCTGGCAGTGCTGTAGAGCAGCCCCAGACGGGATGCGCTCCGGCACAGGGCAGGACATGTTAGCACCCACCAGTGTTGAAGCCTGTAAATACAGAGTAATTCTCACCAAATCACACTAACTGCTTGCAGTAAAGCCTCTGTAAGTACTCTGATGTCAAGGCTCCTGCTCAGGCGTTAAATTAAGGAAAGATGGTTGTGTGTGTTGCTTTTTTTTTTTTTTCCCTTTAATTTCATTTGCGATACTTTGCAACCCTGACTATTAGAGCTCCAGTTCTAAACTTAAAGAAAACTGAATGTAGATGTGGAAAATGTCATGATTATTTCAAGAACTGTTACTTGTGGCACAACTGAAATTTCTAGTTTTTATTTTTATTTCTCTGTAATTGAAATTTCAGCTATGACCAAAGGTAAATGAAATTATTCTATTAGAGATTAACTTCATTTTTTTGAGAAACAGAGGGATGTTTAATAACTTCCTATTAAAAAGTGTAATGTGCCAAGGAAAAATAAGAATTGTAATGTTTGTCTGAATATTCTGAGGCAAAACACATAACTACAACTGCTCTTATTCTGAAAGGGTTTTTTTAAACCAAATTAGTTGCATTCCTTGTTTAATTCGGCCCTCTTTACATATGCATTTAAGCTGTACTTAACATTTCATTAGGGTTAATCTGCTATTTGACAGCACTCAAACCTCCTCATCTCATTTTGAATGTCACTGAAGCACAAGCTCCAGTAATAGTTCTAAGTATCCAAATAATATGGCTACAAAGAGAAATTCAAAGATAAGCTCAATTTGTTCCATCCGTATATGCCAATTTACATTAATTAAGACTGTGAATCTTTTTAAAGAAAACAATAAACCCACTAAAATAGTATTAGAGGAACTTGCCAGTGGCACAGAGATGCTGGACATATAGCTTACCACTGTACTCTTCCAAGGCTCCTTCTACAATGCTGTCTTACAGATCTGATAAAAAGGAATTAACATTTCTTTTGCCACTGTTTACCTTAGCTAAAAGCTCGACCTTAATTTGTCATCATTAGCATAAAGCCTCTAATCTGTCATAAATCACTTAAAAATAAAATGCCAATTTCATGCTATTTTAACATGTGCTGTCTGCACAATGCATTGCTACTACAATCCATTTTTATTTTATGCAGAACTGAGAGCCAAATCTGTGGCTGATACAAGCTGTTAACTCCTGAGGAGTGCACAAAGCTAAATCAGAGTCCCTCCTCTCAGGATCTGAACTTAGGTTATCCTCTGTGTTTTGATGCAGTTTGCACCAATTGTTAATCTCATCTCATGTAATTCTCATCTGCTTTCGATCTCTTGCAAGTTTAAATCAGGAAGAGTTGGTTGCAGTTATGAATCCCAAATTGGAAAAAAACACAAAAAATAAAATAAAAAATTTTCGTCCCCGAGGTGAGACGCTTCATTTTGAAGCATTCACACAATCTGGTTTTAAAGGTGGTATAATGAAATGCACAAGCATTTCTACTACTTCCTTTACAAGGAAAAAAAACTCCAACCAAGTATTTTATAAACAGAAAGTAAATGAAACTGTAACAGCAATTGTAAAACTGTAAAAATAACTGCAATTGTAATAATGTAACACAAGTGGTAACAATTTAAATGCAAAGACTCCTATAACCATAATTCAGCCACAGTGGAAGCTCGCTAAGCAATGAATGTGTCCTGCAGGTATGCAGCACACACACATCTGCACCATGGGCAGAGCGAATAGCGGTGACAGCATCAACTTCCTTCATTTAAGGACACAAGCCAAGTAAACAGCGCTGCTTCAGGGACAGTTTTTTCCCATTGCCATCAGATGATGGCAATGCCATCATCATTGCCATCGTTGTGGTGGCTATGAAAGGAGGAGTTGCCAAGCTCAGTGTTTCGAAATTCAGTTGTAAGGCTGAAGCGGCATTTGTGGCTGTGCTGCTGCTGGTCAGAAGTGTCTCGTGGGTGCAGATGTGAATGTGGCACTCCCACAGATGGCAGCGTGAGTTTGCACAGCCTGCTGTGCCTATCCAGCATGAACCTCACAGCTCCTCTGCAGCCTTCGGGAAGAAAGGGACTATTCCATACAAGTATCTCCTGTTAAGACCTGTGTACATCTGTGTCCTTGCAGGTGCCCTCCTCAACTTCTGTTTAGCCACTGAAAGCTACAGGAGCAGAGGGAGGCACGGTTCTACCCCTCTCTTTTTCAGAAGGGGCTGAGAAGGTTTATTTTAACAGCTGGAGGAACCCAAGGCTTCTGCCTTGCATAGGAGGAGCAGCAACAACAAAAGGCTATCAGAAAACTAAAACCTGTGCCAAATAATAATATTCACTATGCAGATCTTATCTGGAGAACTTAGCTGTTGTAAAGTGTTATTTAAAATGCATGACAGGGACAGGGCACACTCCCAAAAAAACTCTTTTGTCATTCTGCTTAGCCTCAGTTTAAATATTCATACTCATCCTTCATATAAAGCTACAAAGTTTTGTTTGATTATTTCAACTACTACGATACTGCTGAGGAGGGAGAGGAAGGAGAAGGAGGGAAAAAAAAGAAGTCTAATTCTATGGGAATGAATGGTATTTCTGCAGTGTTTTCCTGATTTTCCTGATTTTTTTTTTTTTCATATCTTATAAAGTCAGATTCCTTTAGAAAGTAGTTTAGATAAGCTAATAGTTAAAATCACAAATAAATCTGAGAGGTGTCTGAGGACAAACTCACTTTCCTTGCCCTTTGCTTTACAACAGCAAACATAGAAAAAAAATCTAATTTCAGTTCAGTCAGAATAGAAATACATCAGCAAGGAAATTGTTATCATATGCACTCAACTTAGATGGCTACTAGAAAAGATCCTATGAAAATGCAAACTGCAAATGCCACGCATATTTCATTTTCCATGTCTGGACTTTAACATTAAACTTAGCATTCACAAATATTCTATATACTTTACTATAGAATTATTAATAAAAGAATGCAATACATGCATGTAAACTTTTTTACTTATCAAATACTTTTTTTCCATCAAATATCCTTTCTGTCAAATACAACATATTTCGTGTTTGCTGTTCTTATTTGCTTACGATATTAAGCAGTTTATTTTTAAAGTGTACCTTGTAAATAAAGCTTCTTTATCCCACTGCCCACACATGGCCCATTCAGTGGGCCTCCCACAAAGAGCTTGTTTCCCTCTCCACAGTTTGCATTGCGGCTCTCAGGCAGATAAAGCACAAGGCCTGGCACTAGGGGTGGAGGCAGGAGCACACCTTTCTTCCTGTCAAGCCAGTTGCAGGGGATTACAGCTTCTGCCAGAGAAACAAGGTGGACAGATGGCAGCAGTTAGAGATGAGGCCACAATATCTGTGAGTCATTCTGGGTCTTGCTGAAAGTCGGGAAGGATTTAGGATAATGTTTTCAAACAAATCTAGATGCAGTTTTCAATTTCACCTACGTCAGGGATGCCACATTCCATCAGGACTGCATCTTGTCACTGCTTGCTGTTATTACTGCAGCACTGCTGTGCAGGTAGCTTTGATCGGTGTGACCTACCTGGTTGGAAATGACAGCAGCTCACTCAGCATAACTGCAAAATCATCATTTCAAACTTCCTGTCAACACAGTGTGTGTTGAATAGAGCACAATTTAAAAGTCTGTCCTCTGTGAAAATTAAGCTGACTCATAATTTGAGCTACATGTGCTGCTTTCCAAATGCATGTAGCAATTGCTATAATGTTGCTTGTTAAAGAAATGTAGGAATGCAATACTTTAAAAGCTAGATTGAATCCAGTTGGCTACAAGTATGTCCGTGCTCTACACAGAGTATTTTCCCGCATTCCCTGTACCATTAATCGCTAGATTTCCACAACTCTTTGCTGAACATCATTACCTTCTTCCTATTCTTCTCTAAATGTTCTTTTTGGAAATTTTTGTTTGGTTATATAAATGAATTCATGTTTATCTGAATCCATGTGCAAAGTCTACTTTTTTGTACATCTCTACATTCTCTGTTTTCAAACTACAGTTTTAACGTGCAACCTCAAATACCAAGAATCAGAAAAGCATATGGGTCACTAGAATCTGGTCAGTTTCTAAGAATTAAGAATTTTAGAATAAAATATATTTCTAACAGACATTGTATGTAGATGTAAAATAATTTAATTTAACTCCTGTAACTCCCATCCTTTTATGGGGACAGGCCAAATGAGTTTAAGTTTAATTTAAATACAAATCAAGCGTGGAGATTACAACGTTACTGATTTCATTTTGTATGGACATTTTCACTTAAACTAATTTCTAATTTTGTCCATACCTGTTTTTATCTGAAAACTCTTTCCTCCTCAGGTGAATTATCAGTTTCTTTAGAAGACGATGAGGATGCACCAGGAGATCCACTACTTTTTATGTCACATGTCAGACCAGTTCAACTAGGTATAGTATGATGGAGCAGTGACCCAAAATTAAATGCATAGCTTTCTGAGCTTTGAGAGCATTTTCAATAGCTTGAATATGCCATCATTGTCTGACCAACAAAGCTTTAAAATAATCACACTATTCCACCTTCTCCCTCCTAGTCTTAGTACTTAGCAGTCTCAATCATCACTAAATACTTTTCACTGCATGTGACATGCCTCCTGCTCGACCACCACTCCCACTCAAAAGACATCCCATGTTGTAGTTTATCCATGTCAACCATATTAGTTTTGTTAAATGCTAGTGGAAAGCATGACAAATGGTAGTGTGTGATCCACATGTCAACTTGTGGATTTTCTCCAACTCGTGTAACTTTTGCTTGAAGTAGTATTAGTGAATGGCCTGAGCCAGGACAGCAGTGCAGAAGTCTGACCTCTCCTACTAAGTAAGCCAGGTTCACAACAGTCTTCACAGCAACTGTCTTCTCTTCAAGCAAAGGGTGGTGAACAATGTTTTAGGCTAACAATACAACTTGAAACTGGCCAGTAGGACTCCTGTAAGAGTTTTGCTAAGGCAAGTTATTACAGATAACAAATTTTTTTTTTGTTATTTAGATTTGTTATTATTACAAATCTGGCAAGCTTTAAGGAAGGTGAATATCCTAGATGTGAACCCCTTCAATGGGCTGCTGAAGACAACAGAGAGATCTGAACACATTTTGGGGAGAATCAGAGAGAACTGATGAGCTCATTCCTTCCCTGGATGAACAGCAGCACTGTCCTGAATCTTCCCAAGTGCTCTTTTCACTTCTGTCAAGTCCTTTTTGCCCTAGGGTACATCCCAATCCATTCTCAACTTTCATTACATAATCTCCAAGGTGCAATATTCTGAGAGAAAACAGGGCCCCAGCTAAACCTATGGCTTTTAATAGCTACACTACACTCCTTCTGCCTGGCATAACAAGAAATCAAGGATGAGACAAGAATACCACATGCAGTAACTGTATACACACATTCACATAAAACCAAAACTTTTATTGCCATATCTGAAACAAAGTTTACAGGAATAGGTCTGTGCTATTCATTAGTGCTCCTGCAGCATACTCCTCCTTTTGGAGTTTTCTGTTGTGAGCCTAAGACACAGGTGAGCATTTCATTTTTGATTGTCTCTTTCCACCACGATAATCTTTCTAACTACAAACCTGTAAAAAACTATCCTAACTACGCTACTCTTCTAACTGTACATTTGTTAATTGTACACCTGCTAAATAACTGAAGTTCTGGAAAACATGCTTTCTATGAAGACAGCTCAATAACTTAAATTGCATAGGCTCTCAGGTATGTACTGATACTAAAATGTCTTCTCTAATGCCCCAGTTGATCTTCAGATTTCAGACAGTGGTTCAGACACCACTGAAAAAAAATATTGAGCTCTTCATACCCATGTTGCTTAATATTTTGGTTCCATTTCAGCAGATTGCTCACTTTTTTCATGTTGAAGAAGCTGAGAAAAATACCAAATATGGCACATACACCTTTCTGATTAAAAAACATTTGGATATCCTATGTTAATAATTTCAAAATCATTTTTAAATAAATTTGAGCTGAAATGAAGACATTAAGGAAAAAATAGAGACTATAACCGCTTTGTCTGATTAAGGGTAAAATATTTTGATTTTTTTTTTTTAAAGGTAATGGGGAACCAAACAAGCAATTTTCTATTCTGCTCTACTTGCTCTGCATATAGTAGAACAGATGAGCAATCCACTGAGTCACTAGAACTCATTCAAACTAATGTTTATAACTGAAAGTGAGCTCAGTTGCAAATGAACTTCATAATGAGAAATACTGGACTATACAAGAACTAAAGAAAGCTTTTCCCTCTCAAACTACCATATACTGTATGGGTTTGACTGACAAATGCAGAGCCAATAGAGGGCTGTTCTTCCCCGGGGCTTTTTCCTCTGGTGTTCACAGTGCTCTCTGACAGCGAAGAATGAGCTACTTTGGAAACACAGATAGGTGAAATACTCCCAGTAATACTAAGCAGAGACCACATCAAGCTTATCTGATGCTGACAGTTGACAACCATGGCAATTCCTATAGTTGCATTCACATGTAAGCTAGCATTTTCCCTCAGGAAGAAATGAAGAAGGCATATCTTATCTGAAAATTACACTTCCTAATAAAACATCAGTCAGTTGGCTGCTGCAGAGTTCCAGTTATCACAGGGCTAACAGGAAAAATATTGGTATTAGTACAGCTTTCTCACAAATGGAATGAATTACAGAGCAAATAATGCCTGTATCTGGGACAAGCTTGTCCCCAGACAGGTTATTATACTCAACTATGTTCCACTTCTGCTGTCTGTGCAAGCAAAGGTCAGATATTTTTGCCATCACACAGAGCCCACTGATTATACCATATCCAACGCCTGTATTCTGGCTTGCCCTGCTAGAATAAGCCACTTGCAAAAGCATTTATGACTTCAGTATGACTGAAAAAAAAAAAAAAAAAAAAAAAAAATCAGTTACTGTTGTGGACTTTCAGTTTTGCTCTCTTTGATAAAAGTGTTTTTTTTATTATTTTTTAAGTTATTTTTTGAAAAGATTTGTAAAATGCATGAGATAAAACTTCCCAAACTAATTCAATAACCAATCAAAATGACGTCTTTAAGCAAATTCATAATTACAAATAAGGATTTCTTCTTCAATGCAAGAGATCATATTTCAGTGTTTACAGTGATTGTGTGTATCTCCTTTATTTCCTAACACTAAAAAAAAAAAGCTGGAGACTGGAGAGAGTCATAATATATAATACTAATACAGTTCTACAAAATAAGTCGCTGAAATTGTCATTTTTCATTTAAAAATATGTATTTTTTTGATCATCGAAATCTTGATATTTATGCTGAACTACACTGAGAAAGGGAGCAGTTTTGTACCAGCAGATCACAAAATGGCAAAATTCTCCACTTGTCCACTTCCCTCAAAAGGGGTGCTTTGTTTGGAGTTAAGAATTGGATTCTTCAGATCCTTGTGCAATTTGAGTTCTGCATGTATGTAAAACCAGAAGCATGAGATGAATGCAGGAAGTTAAGTCTTTACGCTAGAAAAATCATTAGGAACTAGCATACTTCATCCTCATTCTCTCTGTCCTTTCCCTACCCCACCTACCTAATGCAGGTAACCTGTGTCTGTGTCTCTCCCCTACCCCACACGATGCAGGTAATCCACTGCCAGCAGTAGAGGCTTCCAAAACACCGGCTTTCATTCCAACAGTAGCAAATGAAGGAGGAAAACATTGGACTGTTAATGAAGTCAGAGCTCTGATACACATATGGTCAGACAAAAATATCCAGCAACAACTGGAGGGGACAGTGAGAAATAAAAGAATATTTGAACAGGTTGCTGCTAGACTTCAAAAGTTCGGAATTGACAGGGACTGGAAGCAGTGCAGGACAAAATATAAAAATCTGAAACATGAATACAAGAGCATAAAAAATGGCCAAGACTCAGGGAGTACAAGTAGAAGCATGAAATTTTTTAATGAACTGGATGCTATTCTGGGGCATGGTACCATGGAACGAGCAAGTAAATCAGATAATGAGGAAAGTGAGAGGCCTCCAGAGTGGACAGAAGCAAAATCAGGAAAGGACTCCATAGGTGAGTACTCCAGCTTCCCACCTATCATTTAAGATTTTTAGTTTTAAATTTTTTTGCAATAGCAATCTTAAAAATGAATCACAAAAAAACAAGCAGGTAGGTGAATCAATTTGCTGGGTGGGGTGGTGGAGGAACCCAGAGTAAAAAGTTTTTTGTCCAGTAGTTCACTTAATATTATTCAGTGATTTCCTCCAAGCATTTTCTATAGAATTTGGAAACAAAAAGAAGAAAACAAGATGAAAAGAAAGAGACAATTGTAATCAAAATCAAGTCTGAATAGACTGTTTGCAGCTTAGATAAGAAAGGATCAGACTGCTACTGGACAAAGAAATCTACAGTTGTAGGCAGTAGTTAAAAAATGTTTAATTTATTTTTCTTATGTTGTCCAACAAATTCAGTTTTACTGGCCTTTTGAGCTAAGTTCCCCAACTAGTGAGACAACTATTGTAAAAATAGCAGAATGACTGGTGTAAAGAATCCTGGCAGTTACTTGTTTTTGTGTGCTTATTGATGGATAACTTCATACTGAATGGACTAATGCAGAAATAGAAAAGACCAATGAACCTACAGTGCAAGAGAGTTAAATTATTTTTCTTATGTGTATACATCCACGTAGAGGCATGTTGTTTAAAAACAAAATTAAAATTAAAGTCATTTATTACACAGTAATAATCCTACACGGTGGATGACTTTATGGCCAAAAATATAAGTCTAGCTTAATGGAAGAAGTCAATGAAGAAAAACATAATGCAAAGATGAGTGGATAGTCTGATAAAAACTATAAGAGCATTTTGGGAGAAGTTTCACTCTTCGGTTGCAGTTTCTAAATTCTTTGTTTATGTATCTACTAATGACTGCTGGCATAAAGGGAATCAATAGGTTGGATGGCTCATTTGACTTGACACAGTACAGCTGTTCTTCTGTGGAACACAAATGCAATGCCCTAATTAACACTGCATTACTTACACAGAAATACCTGGAGACACAGGTGAAGAGGACTCTGTTAGTAATTTGTCTGAAGACCTACAGGTTGCAGATGTAAAGAAAGTTTCTGATTCAGGTAAACTGAAAAGTCTACTTTTTTTATATAAATTCTTACATTTAGTAACCTTGGATGGATTTCTAAAAGAAGCGTGCACTGCAACAACAGTCAGAAAATGCAGAGGTCTTCAAAACAAAAGATATCACAATAATAACCATACTTCTAATAATTACAGGCACACGTGCACATTTACGGTGCTATGCTGAATTTGACAAAACCAGTCTATTAAATAACCCTTTTGAAGATTTAGGGACCACAAAATAAAGAAGAAGCTATAGATTTAAGGAAGTTGAGTATAATATTACTACATTTGTTTAAGCAGTATATACTCCAGGCACATAATTATCCATCTCCTGTGCATAGTCTAATACAGTGTTCTGAATTTCACAACATGATTTGGTCAGTATTTAACAGAATTCTGTCAACACCCATGCCAGCGGTGAGAATTTCATTTTCAGATATCACTTTCTAGCTTGTGGTGGCCACTGAAAACGAAAGCCATACGCTCTTTACAAAGAAACATTACAGCTTACTTCTGAAAGCATAACTTCTGGGGGAAGTGGGAGTTCAGCACTGAGCTAAAGGCATGTATGAAAGTCTGGAAGGCTGAAGGGTGCGTCTTTCCTTGGCAGAGAGGACCTAATGGTCTCCTTCAGTAGCACAAGGTAGAATGTGCACGTAAATAAGGTGTTAAGGAGTACTCTAATACAATTTAAAATGGTCTAAAGTGAACTTGAAAGGTTTTAATGTCAAATTAAAAATCTTCTGTCAGATGATGTTACTGTAAATACTTCTCCAAAGAATCTGGCAGCTTTTCATATAAGGAAAGAAACAGCTATGACAAGTAAAGAGATAGTTGATGATTAAATGTAATTTGAAGTATTCTGGGCATTAGCATTCTTGCTTCACTGCTCAAATGTAATTAGATTTATTAATTTAAGTTTACTCACAAAGAAATATGCAACTAGCCTTTTACCGGATTACCACAGACACCTCAGGCATTCATTAGGGAAAAAACAGGTTGTCACAGAAAGTACATTTTCTAAAGAGACAAAATATATAAGAAATCATAACCGCTATTCAGTGAGATCTACTCAAGACAACTTGTAAAATGCATCAAACTCCATTTTCCCCCATGAACAGGTAAAATCACCACATTGTAATAATACACAGACTCAGCAGTGCTACTAAACTGTCCTAAGGCTTAGTTTTTTTTTCCAAATGCTTGCTGTGTTAATATTGTAACCTTCTTGGATTGCAAGCTTCTGAACCAGTTAAGGGAAAGTTAACTGTATATTTCCAGGACAGTTCTGAGCACTCATTTTTAACTTTTTAACATTCCATTAGGATACGTGTAGTAGTTTGGCAGCTACAGCTTACCATAGTTACCATTTCCCTTTTCAAATGTATGTACTTTAATGGCATTTTTTCTTTGTTTCTGGGTAATTGCAATTGCGATTTGTAAAATCTCATTTTGTAGGCAAAAAATAAAATTGCAAGTATATCACATGTTTCTCTAGATTAGCCTATTCACTCTGAAGACTATTGTTCCAACTTCTGTGGGGAAAAACAGGCAAAAAAACAGGACCCACTCTTGATAAGACGCCGTTTCAGTTTCCAAAATCCTTTTCTCCATTCCCAAATGAACAATACAGGATCCAATTATTTTATCACAGATGGTAAAAACTACTTCATCTTTAATGTTATCTATGGCACAACCATTAGGCACTATATAAAGCAGAGAACAGAAGTTTGCTTCTTACTTCAATACCGTGGGCACTCTATTTTCTAGTTTTGATACTAGCCTTTCCTTGATAATTCAAGTGAATTTAGAGTGAGAAACTTAAATAAAGAGTATGTAGCTTTGTATTCACAAAAAGGCAAGCAGCAGCAGGGATACCATGTTACAGGGGTTCTTCAGTATCAACAGAATTCTGGCAATCCATAGCTTTTAGGATGTGACCTCTGTTACCTATTACAGCAGAACTTCCACAGAAAACCTCAACAAGTTTATGATTTTAATCTATATATATACATTTATTTATTTTTCTTTTAAATAATTGTAAAATAAATAAATAAATGGACATAAATATGAATTTAGAAATTCAATTAACCTTGCTCTGCATTTTCATGCTGGGGCATCTTCCAAATTTGTACATAGAAACAGCAAGTGGAATTAAGTGCATGTTTGTTTCTATGAACTAGAGGCTTCTGCTTTCTGGAAACTGCAGTAGCATAAAAGTGCAGAGGTGTATAAGATTCCTCTGCAGAGCATGTACTTCTCATGATCTTATGAGTGCATCTGAGTTAAAAACTATAGTGACATTATCACCCACTGCCAATCATTACGAACAGTCCAGTCAGGTATGCCAGGTTCCAGCAAGGAAAAAGATTGAGACAGTGTTAGTCAAAAGACAAACCCGCCAGTCTGAGGCAAGTGCTCAGTTATTTGATGTTTCATTATTTTTTCACCACTGCACAAATGTATTTGCCACTTAAAGAGTAGCAAATGTCCACTTGGGAAGGAATAGATAGAGGAAAATAAATCCTTATACATTCTTTGACAGACTGCAACTGTACTGCAGTCTCTCAATCCATTGTGCTTGAGGTGACTGGCCAGCAGAGTGCACCAGAGCCTTGTATCAATCACAGAACCATTCTCCAGTCAAAAACAGGCAAAGAAAACCCAGGGTCACTGTAAACTTCTTCCTATCCTGATAACAGTTATCCATATTAAGTCAATCTGGAAATAAAACCAATGTAGTCACTTTTATTTCTGTTTCATAAAACATGAGATTGCTTTTAAGGGCAGCTAATTCCAGAAATCTATTTAGAAGAGCCAATTCAAAGTCTGCATGCGTAAGCACGCATTCCAAACATGTTACTTGCAGCGTGACCACAGACTGTGTACAGGTATTTGATTAAATCTAAAGTAACACAGGAAACAACAGTGAAAATAAAGACAAGACTCTAAGGAATGCCAGCAGACTGATGCAAAAACATCTATGCGTTTTGTTTCCAACAAATTACTGCTCTTGTCATTATTTTTGTTTTTCTTTGTGCTGCTTTATGTCTCTCTAAGGACAAATTTGTGATAAGCTGTGACACTGCCATGGTACATTGTTAAGAAAATTATTTGAAATGGTTGTTTAAAGCTAAGGTCTTAAGTCAGAACATACTCAAGGCATTTATGTGGCTTCTCTTGAATATTGCCTGTGAGTAGAATTTTTAAATGTTTAGTCAAAAGAGAATGTTTTAATGCATATGTCTTAGGCTGGTATGAAGTAGGTGCACTTTTGTATCATAAATGACACAGATGAGGGTAAGGATTAAGATACATTACTAATCTTGCTTAGTGAGCCAGAACACAGGATAAATAGCAATAGTGAGCACAGTACTGAAAGAGAACATAGCTTGTTATCAATCTGAAGAAGTAAATGGGAGAAGACTGCTACAGTGTTGCTCAGGTGGCTTTGTGAGCAGTGCTCCAAATACAAAGTAGAGATTAAGCACGTTTGCTGGCAGTCATTTATAGCTTGACAAAACAACTTGGATGGAGCCAGTATCTTTTATAAATGTCAGAAACCAATGATGGTTTGCTCTGTTTGGCTCAGCCATGCTCTCCTCATGCCCTCCCCCAAAAACTCAGGCAAATGGTTCAGAAAAAAAAGGCAGGCTATCTACCCACACATTCTTGGCTCAAAAGAAAAAAGGAAGAAAGAAAAGCACATGATGCTGGTCACATCATAAAGAATGTCTGATGCAAACAAGTCTGTATTGATTCAGAGGGTAATTTTTAATAAAATGACTATAGATCGTGTGCTATTGCTCAATGTTTGTGGGCAATATTCTTGAATGGACTGAGGCTGGGAGTCAGCAGCTGCTGTCATTGATCTGCAGTGTGGCCTTCAGCATGTAATCTTTGTATACCAGTTTCCTCACCTAGAAATGATGATTGGAGAGACCACTTGCATCATCTGCCAATTTGTCTGAGGGCACAGGGGTGGAGTTCCCCATTAAACAAGGGAGAACCAATGACAGAGGTGCAGAGCTCTCCTCCCCGTGGAGGAGAGCCCATGGACCCACTGTCAGTGTGCCCAGAGCCTGGGCCCCAACAGTGTGAGGTAAGCGCTGCCACAGTTGCAGCAGGGGGGGATGCTCTGAGGACAGGAATGTAATACTTTGTCTCTATCAAGCAAGCAATCAGTCCTGCAGATCAATTATCCAGGCAGAGCACACTTATGTCAATGAAAGGACTCTTGCTCCAGCTGAGGCTAATTCAGTGACTCTGGGCATCACTCACCTGGGAGTCTTTCAAATTTCAGTGGGTACTGAAACACCCCCTACAAAAGTCACTGTCTTGCCTGTTCTGCTGCATGCAGGTTTATCAGTTACTATGTTATTTACAACCATGATCAGAGAACAATTCTAAACATTCTGATCCAGCTTTTACTAACTTAAGAGTTTGCGCATTTCATCCATAAACTTACCTGACAAGTTGTCACGTGGTATTCTGGAGTTATTTTATAATTGCTTACACTAGGCTTTTAAGCCCAGCATTGTCAAGAAGTGACAGTCTTAAATTAAGAGATGAAATCTCTAACAATAGTAATCATTACAGACACTGTCAAGTTGGTGGTCCTAGAGCCATATCTTAAGGACTGTTTAGTTAATAAGAACTCTAAATCTCTGTTGCAGAAATCCTTGAAGATGAGGAGGACTTCAGCAATTCCACCCTGGCAGCTCTGGAAGCTACACAAATAAAGAAGGAGACAATTGATATAGGTAAGTGAAGACCGTGTCCTGATATTTATAACAGTTCTACTTTAATGGGAGCTGTAGATCCCTAAGATTCATGTTACTCCTACTTATACTCATTCTACTTCTAGGTTATGATAAAACCTGTTCTTGTTTAATTTCCTAGTGAAAAAAATGCATAAACAGTTACCTCTCCTTTCATCCATTAAGAAAAGATTGTATTTCACCTGACAACATACTTCTTATGCTACATGTGATAAATATGTGCTTGTTTGTGACACAAATACAGGTTTGTTTTTTTTTTTTTCTTCACAGCTACTAGAGGGTGACCTGGATGACTAAATAGCTATCCCATAAACACTAAACGTTTTATGCCTTGTCTGTCTTTTCCAACTATTTCAAGACAGTCCATTAAATTTGAGACTGTTCACTATCCAACAGTTTGCATAAATATTCTGTGTTATCTTACCTCTAAAACTGAAATCAGAGTTGAATACATTCAACAACACGTATTTGGGAAATATATTAAAACCACTTAAAATTGACATCAGAGTACACGTGGGATATTAACCTTCTGGAATAACTGAACATAGAAGCTATGGATGGTCACGGAAGAAAGGCATTAGAGAAAAATAGCAATGACATTGAAATCTACTATCCTGACATCCTGAATCAAATCCTACTTTTACAGTATTACTGTTTATACCCAGAATTTAAATGAATGAGTAAAAAAACTCAATGCAGTGATTTTTGGAATGAAAATTCTTTGCCCTCTTAGACTGAAAGAATATTTCCATTGTATGCATCAGTATTTCTGCAATCCAGGCAAGGAGCTGTCCTTGGCAATTATGTTATCTGAAATTGGTTGTTCAGACCTCCTGTTCAGCACAGCTTTTACAGCTGTTTACATAACTGTAAGGAATATGACACTGAGGACAACACCAGAGCAATGCCATCACAGCAATGACACTGAAAACGCAAATTACATTAAGGATAAAGTAAGACCGTGTCCCTGAAAGTTCAGGGGCATAGCAAGGCCACCTGAATGCAAAGAGAAGAGTTCATGCACAGTGAAACAGAATACAAATGATTGCTTTAGTTGCACCAATTCCCTTTTCTTGTCACATAATATCCATTGAAGATAGCAATCACTTAGGTCAGAAGTACACAAATGCACAATGAGATTAGAGTGCACGGTTGAGAGAATGAACAAGAAAGCAAAGCTATCTTTCCTGGGTCACAGTTTAAAAAAGAAAATAATAATAATCACTCAAGAGCCCAGGAATAGAATCATAGAATGTTTTGGGTTGGAAGGGACATTTAAAATCATCTAATTCCAATCCCCCTGCTACAGGCAGGGATATGTACCTCTCGACCAGGTGTGGTAGTGCTGCCTTTCGGTTCAAGGCTGTATTTCCAACAGCTGAAAATGCAAGAATTTTCTGAAGAATTATGGGGTGCCTAGTCATGAAATAGAAGTTTATGAAACAATTTTTCTTGTTGTCATCCCAAGTTAACCACACACACTTTTTTTTTTAAAAAAAAGAATGTAATTTCTGATTATAATTTTCAAGAAGTTCGATCCCTACTAGTATGAGTGAATCTGCAAGAGCATACCTGTACAAATGGCACCCAAAAATGGGTGGCATGCCTGTGCCAGTGAATGTGCAGAAACATGTTATGCAAATCGACCTATATGAGAGATACAAACCATTGATGTACGCCTACACATTTAATTAAGTATTTAAACTTGTGTGCAGCATCCACAGCTACCTTTTGGGGAACACAGCAGCAGAAACAAAGATAAGGCTTATGAGATATGCTAACAGATAATTTGATTTAGGGAGGCATGTAGCAAAAGACTTATTAAAGCCCTCTAAGACTAATGGGTTATGACATTTTTAATTAAGACAGGGGTTACCTGCAGAAAATGACAATAATCCCTGTGATTAATTTGCCTATGTCCACTTTCTTTAAACCTGTGTGTTTCTATAGATGATGATTCTGTAAGCTCTACCTCAGAAGACAGATCATGTACGCCGCTAGCAAAACAGATAGTTGGGACAGGTGAGTATTGATTTCCATGCCTTTACTCTGAAACAAAGTCGCATTGTAATTTCAGGACCAAAGCTGGATCAGTCAAATCTCTACCATAAACACTACTTTAGTTTATTTGCTTTTGTCTGTTGTCTAGTCTTTGCACTACACCCAAAGTTTAGTTTCTTATCATTATTCTCTGTCATTAGTAAAACTTGAATTAATATTTTAGTGAAGCTTTGTATTTATTGTATAAACACCATCTGCTTTCTTCTAAATATCCACATAGATGTTTTTTTCTTGTATTCAATCCCTAGAAGCATTGTCATTTGAATAATACTTCTTCTTGCCACTCTAATTTGACAAAACACTGGAAAGCCAATTTCCTACAACTGCTGATAAATTGTTGCTTTTAAAGCTTTAAACCTATTGTAGTCCTGCACATAGCACTCAGATACATCTGTCTTTAGTTTGACAACAGCAACAAAATCGAAAGAGAAAAAATGTTGAATTTTTTATGATTACCAAGGACAGGAGATTATATATATATCTTGCACTAGATCTATATATATGTAGATTATATATATATATCTTGCACTGAAATCTAGAAAGAAATGTAATCACATCTGGATATTAATATTGCAAAACTAAAAGATTTTTGCAACCAGGCAATTATTACAAATGTTAATTAATCCTTCAGCTGTCACTTAACCATTAACTACAATTACACTTCAATGTGTGTATAACTCAGCAGTATCCGGTTGCTTCATTATATTTTCAGATAATCATATCCCCTTGGAAGAAGCACAAAATCACTTTAAAGTTATCACAGTTAATGATACTGGAGCAGGAAAGCACTGGAGTGACAATGAAGTCAGAGCTCTGATAAATATATGGTCAGATGAAAAGATACAGCAAATGCTTGAAGGGGCAACAAGAAATAAAGAAATATTTGAGGAAATTGCCAGAAGGTTAATGAAATGTGGAATAGACAGAGACTGGAAACAGTGTCGCACCAAGTACAAGAACCTAAAATATGAATATCGTGCACTGCAGAAAGAAAATGAACATCTTGGTAATCCCAGGAGGAAAATGAGATTTTACGATGAAGTTGACTGTATCTTAAGAAGACAGCCTCTAGGTCCATCAGGCTGGGGATGTGAAAGTTCAAGCCTCCTGTCAGGTACTAAAAACTTCCATAATGAGATAAAGCAATTACACACAATGTTAAAAGTTGCTTGTTTGACACGTTGTTCTAGGGGTGAAGTACATGGTCATAATGAGGAGGGAAAATAACTAAAGAGCATGTATCTGGACTTGATGATCTTTGTGGGTGTTCTCCAGCTCAGGATATTCTATGATACTGTGATTATTTGATTCTGTGCACAGTCAAATAGGCAATACTCAAAGAATAGTGGTGGTTCTCTGGAGGAGTTTAGAATTAAGAAAATTACCAAAAATGTACAAACACATGAAGTATTCAATGTTACTGGAGAGTCTTTGTGCTTAGGGAATCTTAAGTGACATACAGTGAAATGGTGCTAGAAAAATATGGCAGATTTCAGAGGTGATCCAAGAGGCATGTAAAGCACTTATGGATAGAGAGCTGCAAGCTGATACCAAGTGCAAGGGCTCCAAACATACAAACTTCATTAATTCAATTCACAGCCAGGAGAGAAAAAAATCCAGGGCTGTGATACATATTTTGATACATATTTCAGCACTTATAATTATTACCTGCCTGGAGCGGAGGCAGGTGCCCCTGAGAGTCAAAGCAGTCAGGTAGATCAGATCATATAGAAGCAACTTTGCAAAGCATCTTAGAGCTCAATTAATTATGGTAAACTATGATTTTTGTCAACGTATTAGGCAATAATTTGCAATGTTGCAAATATTATTTGAGGACTTGAACCAGTTTGGTAGCAGAGGTCACAAGGACAGCTTGAGTAGAAATGGCTGAAGCCACCCTTACTTACATCCTTAAGTAAGCTGTGCTCACTCATGAATCCGAGCCCTAGTGAGGTGTCCAGTGGCACCATCTTGTAGTGCCATCACTTGTAGCTAGAATTAAGTCCACACAGTTATGAGATGACACTTTCCCAGCTCCCTTGTTCTTACTCTAAATGATATTCTTAAAGCTTTCATTTTCTTCCAAATCTAGAAAATGCAGATAGTATCACTCATTTCTAGTCTTTTTAAATAGAATTTTTCAGCACCAAAAATATTTGAGCCAAACTGGTTGCTTTATATTTTATTATGCTAGAAAAGGGTTGTGTAACCTGTGCTGTGAATACTGCTGCTGAATAAAGGAAAACAACAGCCATTCGTAAAAGATGCTTGAATTATTAGCTTTGCTAAGGCATCTGCCAAGCAAACACATGTCTCTACCTTCATTTTGTTTGCCAGTCCAGTGCCTGACTTTTCTAGGAGACTCCTATTGCTCCAAGTCACTCAGCGCAGTGCATTTGCTTTTACAGTATTAAGGCATTTTGGTTTGTGACTATGTTTTTAGAATCTCCACAAAATACTTAAGTTAACTTGCTTCTCTCTTAAGTTTCAGTGGGAGATGTTACAGCAAATGCAGGATCCTTGGGTATCAAGAGAAAAACATGGAATGATGGTAAGAGCCTCTGACTTTTTAAAGCACCTATACATTAGTGTTAATTGTAAGCCATATACTAGTTTACACTTAAGAAAAAAAACAATCCTAGAACTTAATACCAACCCCCAAACTAACATACTTCTTGTACCATCAACAATCTGTAAAAAGAAAACTTCAGATTAAAATGTGAACCAGAGGGAAAAAGTGCAATTCCTTTGAGACCTCATCCGTGATAAAAATGAGGAAAACATCAGGAAGTAATTCTTTGATTTAAAAAAATTAAATGTAAGGAAAAAAAGAATTAAAAAGAGGAAGCTGTTTTAATAACCTGTGCTGCTCAGAGGAAAATAATGATGATATCATAGTCATGGTTGTGGTTTCTTTATATTATACTGTGTAGTGAGTAAATGAGAAATTTTGTGCCTAAAACTGCACAAGAAAAAAATGATTTAAGACACCTGTTCTCAAAGCAATATGTTATAGAATTACTGAGAGAGAAAAATAAAGGGATGGACAAAAATATATGATATGCAATTTGATATAGGAAAGTAGAGGAGCTATTTTCATTCCTGCCAAAATGATCAAAAACTCCAACGATGAGGAATAAGAAAGCTAGTTTTTGGGAGGTTCCCCCTTAATGTCTGTCTGCAGGCAAATGAACACAAACAGGTCCAAACACTACAAAATTTTTGAATTCAAGCTGCTCAGTGCACTGTTACAAACTACCCCAAAAAGACTAATCTTATGTGATTAAATACACTTTCATTTATTGTCACCTAGATAATTATGTCTTGTAGAAGGCAATAGGTAAAACTAAAATTTTCAAATACATGGGAGCAACACAATGATTTTCACAAGGTCTACTTCTTTCCTACCAGTCATTATACAGTGTCCCCTTACGCAACACTAAGTAATGCTTGCCAAAAGAGGGTACTCCAAGGCCAGTATTAGGAAAACCTAACATGTGCTAAACTTCAGTCAGCATTTCATTGACTTGTGCACTCTAACTAAATACTTTGCTTTTGTCCACAGAGATGTCACCCATTCCACTTAAGAAAAGTGCTTCTGAAAACACCATATTCCAGTTTCAAAAACTATTTACAGAGAGAGTGAACACAGTAGCAGAAGGCAAAAAGTTACTATTAGAAAGGCTTTGTAAGCAGGAAGAAATGCAAGACCTCAACAGAACACAGCTGTATGCACATCCTTCAGCCATGCAACAGGTTGGTTTAATGAACTTTCTACCAAATTAGCATGCAAAAAATTCTCTCAGATGGTAAGAAGTTAAACAGACTTTTTTTGTGAGAGAAGGTCACCCACATGAGTACATGGTTGCTCCCTTTTGATTTTGTTCACTTTCAGTTATTTAAATTGAAAAAGGTATGAGTTTCAATTACAATCCTTAACAATGAGATTTTAGAAGTAGCATCAGTCTAATAAAAGATACAACTTCTCCCTGTATGCCTTAGCTCACCTACATGACACAAATAACAGGCTTAACTGAAAGCAAATAACACTGATCAAATAAAACATCTACACTTAACATTTCAACCCATCAAATATGACCATGTTAGCAAGTCAGAAATTTTTATGATAATTATACCATTCCATGAGTGCAAGGCTAACGCTGCATAAACAAATTGAAGCTGATTTGATAACTCACTGCAACAAGATTCACTCTTTATTCTTTCTGGATCCCGTATAAATCAGTTCAGTTTGCTAATACAGCCCAGATGAAAAAAAAAAAAAAGAAAAAGGAAAAAAAGAAAAAGCAAACTATATTCTGTGTAGGTAGTGAACAGAAGCAGCCCAGCAAGTTCTCAACAGTGCTAGCCCTAACTTGGAGCAGCTCAAATGTTAGATTTGTCATACTGTGTCTGTCCTCACAGAAGGGCGACGCTAGGAAGGCTGTATGACAAAGAAGACAAACTTCACTTAAAATTCTGAGTAATGCACTCTGAGGATTGCAATCCTTCCAGAGCTTTGCTATCATTCAGTACAACAACCCCGCCTGCACCCTAAATCCTTTTTTCCTCTCCCAGAAAATAAAAAATACATTTATTTTATTCATTAAAATAAGCAGATCTTTCAAGAAACAAGTATTTAAATGGTACTGTTCAGGTAAGAACTGCACAAAAGCACAGAGGCAAATGACTGTCCGAATTCTCAGCAGCTCAGAGCAGGTATTGGAGAATGCATTTGGAATCTACATATGGAAATTTTCATATCAGCACTAGAGGGTAGGCACAAAGCAAGAACGGACAGGAAAAAAAGAAAAAAAAAAGAACACATAGCTTTCTAACCAAAAGGTGTTGGTTTTTTTCCCCTCAGAAAACATGTTTGCACGTGCCATAGAGCAGGATTTATCTAACAAACAAATGTGCAAAGAAGGTGGATCTGCTTTTGTGTATTCTGCTTTGTGACTACAAAACATAGCTTATTTTCTAAAATTGTTTTAACATTCTTTATCATTCTTTTTTGCCATTCACATTTATTCTCAGTCAGTAGTGGCATGAGATCAAATGTATAGGGCCATTTGGCATCATCTAATATTTTCTTGCTACACCCACTTACTTGTTACAATTAACCTGAATATATAGGAAGATTAGACAGATAAATCCAAGTGGTGTAAGGAAAGTCCTTCTTCATTGCAGCTGTGGTTATGATTCAACATCATTTTTTGGTTAGAGACAAAATAACATGAATGTTCCACTTAGTTGTGTAGAGCTATGGTCTGTCACATTTAGACAGCATCACCGAGGGTAGTGACAATGGGCCAAATCAAGTATCACCAAAATGAAGGATTTCTCAAAAAAAGTCCCTTGAAATTAGCAATTACTTAGGCCAATATTCTCATCCTTTGAGAGTATTTTTACATCCACTTGAGCTTGTGCTGTGGCTCTGCTCTGCTTTAAACTTATAATAATCACACAATATGTAGTCTAGGCACACTTACAAGTTGAATGGAACCTGGGGTACTGACACATGCTAAATGTTAGGTGTGAGAGCACTGCAAGAAAACTGAAAGGGCTTGGGAAGTACAACTGCTTAGAATCACGCTCTTAGGAACTGCAGTATGGTTCCTGTTCAGCAGCATGGCCAGACCAAGTTGTTCACATATAACTACTCTGATAATCTAATATAAACTACTCCATAGAAATGATCCAGTTGAAAAATCAAAACCAACATCAAAGAAATGATGGGAGTAACAGCAAACCTATAAAAAAACAGAGATCTTTGCTCTTCTCCCTTCTCAAATATCCATGCTTTTGCCAGAGGACCATTCAGAATAGCATAAGGACAAATCCATTTCTTCCCCAGTTTGCAAATCACAGAATCACAGAATGGCCAGGGTTGGAATGGACCTCAAGGATCATGAGTTTCAACACCCCTGCCACATGCAGGGCCACCAACCTCCTCACTTAATACTAGACCAGGCTGCCCAGGGCTCTATCCAACCTGGCCTTGACAACCTCCAGGGATGGGACATCCACAACCTCTCTCTGTAAAGAACTCTCACCACTCTCTGTAAAGAACTTCCCCCTGACATCCAACCTAAATCTTCCCTCCCTCAACTTAAAACCATTTCCCCTTGTCCTGCTGTTATCTACCCTTTCAAGGAGTTGATTCCCCTCCTGCTTGTAGGCTCTCTTCAGGCTGCAATGAGGACACCCCACTGCCTTCTTCAAATGAGGATATTGATTTTTTTGAGGTATAGCAGATAAACATCACAATCACCTCTCTGATCTATATTAAGTGTTCAGTTCACCTCTCAAACACACTTATTCTGATATGAATGGCTCACTTTATATGCCTTTGATAGGGCTACTACATCGCAAGGAATGCCCCATTTAGATTTCCTGGTAGACCAAACTACATCTGGGACAAATGCATGGAGAATGGGCTCCACTGAGCAGAAGTACTTGCTTTCTGGGTGGATCCACAATCACCATTGTTGCTTAAAATGCGCTCTCCTCCAGACTCCCACCTTTCTTCTGCAGCAAAGTAATCTTTGTGCTGGTACAAGGACTCGTGCTCAAGCGAGTTGTCCAACCATAAATTCTAATCTGATAAAAAGCCCCTCCAAACAACTCTGTGTTGCTGGTTTTGTTGTTGTTGCTGCTGCTTTTTTTCCCCTTAAGATCAAGAACAGGAATGCAAGACATGTCAGAAAGAGCAGCCAAGATAGTCTGTTTTACCCAAACCTCCTGTGTCATGTACAAGCCTCCGTCCATGCATCAGGCTCTATTGTGAAGTATGGCAAGTCAAGCCAACCAAGAGCAATCCTGTGAAAAGAACTGGAGAGCTGTATCACACCTGCATGGATGACTTAACTGAAGACAACGAGAAGAAAAATTAACAGTTTCACTCTCACTCCATGGCTAGGTTAACGTGATGGAATTAAATTCCATTGGCCACAATGAACATAACAGCTGTTCTGAAAGATCTTCATTTAATAAACATTTCACACCACTTCCCTCCTGTTTTTCCCACTGCTTATGTTATTTCATTCCAATTGCTTACTCTACATCCAGAAATAAGACCTAAGGCTGAGCTGCATTTTGTGAAATGAGCATTAGATTTCAGTGATTTTAACTTACAACATAAACCTGCCTTCACTTTCCGGAAATCAGCATGCAGGAAGTTATACAAAAGCAGAGCAGAGCAACAGCTCACCACACCCAAAGGTCTCCATTCTCCTCTTCCTGCAGTAGTGAGGGTTGGAACATATAATTGTCCACATCTAGCAGCACAGAATGGCCTATAAACTTACACCAATCTTAACTGAAGATGAAGTGTTAGTACATCTACATGCAGTATGTGCCTCTGAAAGTACTCAGGAATGCTTAACCAGCACATGCAGCATAAATTTGCTGTAAAATATCACAAAGGGTCAAATAATTACTAGACAAATATCTTTCCCAGCATATTCCACAGGTAATGTATATAGAAATAAAAAAAACCTGGCATTTAGACAATTAAAACATTAACAATACTACTTTCACCTCTTAGGATGGAGGATGTGCTTAAGTTAAATATACTGAAGGTTAAATATACTACATAGCAAATTATAAGGATCACTACCTGTAACACATCCATGCTCCTCAGAAAATTCCCATTCAAATACTGCTGAGTCCAATTTGCTCCAGTAAGACTCACAGTGTAAGATGGGATACCAATAGCTTGCTAAAAAGCCTTTAAAAATCCATCTTGCAGTGAACAGGATGCATAGAAAAGGTAGATAATGATATTTGATATGCTATACTGATTACAGATATTAGAAAGAGTGGCTAATTGGAGGCAACAAGTAATTCCACAGGAGAGAAAATGAAGTAAAAATTCTAAACATAAAATGGTGATCGTTTTGGCAATACTGCGTGAGTTTTAATAGTGGAGAGTAAGAGGGAAGATATTAGAAAAGCATGGCTTCTTCTCCATTTACTTTCATTCTCCTAACAAATCCCATGCACAGACCCAGCTGAACTGGGATAGGCAGGATTCCCTTATTTAACCAGGCTTCCACCTGCACAGAAGAGGACTTTCAAAGACTTTGTTAAAAAATCAGTTTCGGTGTATGGCATTACTGCCAAAAATATTTCCCAGAGAATTTTGCAAAAAGTTAACAGAAATCACACTTGTTCCAAGGTTAATGTTGCAAATTTGTCCTGGTCAAGGACTTCAATGACGTTTAATAGATTTGCAACTCAAAGTACTCGTCCTCCCTCTCTCACTGCCCCCAAGAAAATCTTCTCCTTACCAATATGCTTTAACTTGACTTTGGCACGCTGTCGGTCAATTTTACAGTGACTTTGTTCTCTAGCTTACTTTTCATAAAGATGACTTAGAATACCTGTTTTTAAGTTTTCTTAGTGTTAAATCCAAAGTAACAGTTTTAACTTCAATAGCCTTAAAGTTTTGTGTTTAATGAGAATTCACTGCTAATTCACGCAGCTATAGAATGTGCCAAGATCAGATGAAAATGGCTTAAAAATGGTTTTAAGTTAAATTGGGACTGTGTTCTTAGTGCAGGGAAGGCCTTGATTAGTGTGCAAGTAGGAATACACTCAGTTTTTGTTTCAGTTCACAGTACATGACCATAAAGTAAAGCCAATAAAAAGCCATACACTGCCTTCTGCTTTAAAGAAGTGCAAATTTAAGCTCCAAATTCAGGCAGCTGTTTTTTCATTAGAGAGGAAAAACAAACAAACAAACAAACAACTTAGAAGTTGTTGCTCACGTCAATGCAATGAGATCCCAAGTCTGTCTTTCATGTTGTGCCTGCTTGTGGGCTCACTGCAGAACCCAGCTGACACATATACCTGACTTCATGCAGATGAGTTTCAGTGGTAGAAAGAGCACCATTCAAATAAATGCATTTGAACTCATGCTAAAATATTTTCCTGGAGCAATCCAGTGTACTGAGTTTTAAGTTTTCAGTTGCAAAGATCCTCACTGAAGTAAATCTCTCCAGTGTCTGACTATCTTTCTAACACTGTAAAAATCTCACCTCATTTTAGGCCACTTAGCACAAAAAGCAAAGCCCTTCACATTGCTGAAAACAACTGTATCAGGACATTAAGCACAAAGAATTCATGCCATGTGTTCTTGTGTCATGTAACAAAAACTCTACGCGTACAGATATGATTTCAAAGACCAGAAATTATAACAACTTCCCAATAGCTTTCTCTTTTTTTGTGGGTCATCTCAAGAATGCCTGAAGATCCTAATTTTTAAAATCCAAGATGAATCAAAGGACAATTTCTGACATGTATAGCACAGGAATAATCAGCAATGTAGAAGAATTGTGACTGCACCCATCTCAAGCCAGTAGTCACTACCTACACATCCCCACTAATTTCAATGTGAGGCCTGAAGACTATATGTTCCATTGGACAATGAAAGCTCTGTTAGTTGCTGAGGGCATGGTCAGGACCATCCATTAATATTTACTGCATCCCTTTCATATTTAACCCCCTCAAAAGGAATATGGCTAAGAGACACTTCTTAGCTTTTCAGTTTAAAAGAACAGTCTTAACAGATTTTACCAATGCAGTATATACTATATATATTTGATTCTTGGTTTTCAAGAAGTGTTCCAAAAAGAAGTAAGAACAAATTTGGTACCCTATTATCTCTGGAAAGGGGATGGAACCTTTCACTACACCTCACAGCAGAATGCTAAGGAGAAATACAGAGAGAATGGACAGAAATGGTAAAGAAGGAAAGGGGAAAGTTAGCATCTCAGCTATACAACACTTCTATTGACTGCTTGCAAACGTGTAACAAGTTACATGGACTTTCACTTTACAGTGAAAATAAGCAAGTTTCCTTTTACATATGCATCAAAATTTATGTCTCCAAGAAAGCAGCCTTTAAAATCTTTTACTTATATTGAGCTAAGATCAGAATCAGAGGCAGGGTTCGTATGCCTTTATTCTGTAGTTTTGTATAACTTGCAAACTGCTTACAGCTTCAGCCACAATATTAGTATTACTATCATATAAGATGCCACAGGAGATGTTTGATATTAAAGAGCTCATGGAAATCAAATAGAGCTGTCAAGTATCCATTAGAAAAAGAGAGGAAAAAAACTATTTTTTGAAAATTGTGAAACAAGGTTGCAGCAAACATTGAGAGAGTACGTTGCAAAGTGACGAAAATACATCGTTTTATTTCCAACTAAGAAACTTCATCCATGTCCAGCAGTGTGACTATAAGCATAAATGAACTAGGATGCTTTTCCAGGCTCTTTACAGAAAAATGGCTCAACCAAAAATGAGGCCACTGATCACATGGCTTCATTCCTTGCATTCTGTAGCTTTATCATTCCCAATAAAAATGATTTTGATGGACACTGACAAACATGTATAGTTCACAAATGATACACCTGCAACCCAAAGAAGACTGTTAGGATGTAATTGTGATGTAGGGGTGCAGCATTTTACCTGTAATGTATATGAGACTCAGATCTAACAGAAAAACTGATTGTGTTTTCTACTGTTGATCCAAACCAAATTCGGAGCAACCCTTACATGTTTGTGACCTCAAAAATGTAGAGAACAAATTTGTGCATGTGTACTTAGAGCAGCACGCCTTCCCGAGTTGCCATGCATGTGAATGTTGCCTACCGTCCATCAAGAGGAAGTTAAGCAATATTGTGCAGGTGTTCGCAGGCCAGCAGCCAGACGCAGCATGTGCGTGTGAGCCTGTGCGGGTGCTCCCACGAGGAGGTCGCACTTTCCACAATGAATCGCAGCGAAGCAGCTTCCTTTACACAGCCATATGTCTCTCAGGTAGACGGCGAGTTTTTTTTTTATTATTATGATACATCTGAACGGTTACGCCTAAGAGGAGCTTGAAACTCCTCGAGAACCGTTCTGTTTCTGTAGATTCAGGTCGGCGGGACTGCATTTAGGCACGAGCATCTCGCACAATGCCGGGCATGGCATGGCAGAGCAGGGAGTCGCTAAGGCAGCCGCGGGGCGGCCGTGCCGGGCGCATCCCTGCCGCCTTCCCGCGCGGCCCAGGGTCGGGAGGAGCGCAAAGCCGGTCCGGGGCGATGCCGCTTCCGAAGCGTGCCCGGGAGCAGTTCCGAGGCCCAGGGAGGCTGCCCGGACGGTGCGGGATCGGGCCGGGCCGGACAGGCCCCCTGCCGCACAGTTCCCTCCTCCGCCGTCGGCAGGACGGCCCGGCCCAGTGCCCGGCCCCGCGCTAACTTCCCCCCTCAGGGTGCGCCGTCCGAGCGGCCGCGTCCCCCTTACCTGTGCTGCAGCCCCACCAGCCCCAGCGTGATCACATGGGGCACGTCCAGTTCGGTGGGCCACACGCCGGAGGCGATGCAGCCGAACACGCCGCATTCTTCGCGGATGCCCAGCTCCTCCAGCTCCATGGCGGCACGTGGCGGCGGGGCTCGGCCCGGCCCGCTCCGGCGGATCCCTCCCGCGCGCTCCTACGGACGCCGCGCGCAGCCAACAGCGCCGCGCCGCGCGGAGCCGCGGGTACCCTGCCGGGCGGCCTCCTCATTTACATGCGTGGGGGGCCTCCGGCCTCGCTCCCCGCCCGGCCCCCTCTCCGCTCTCCACCCCTCGCCCCGCCGCCGACACGGCGGGGAGCCGGCATTGGCCGAGGCGTGGGACGGGGCAGCGCTCGCTCGGGGGTGGGGATGGAGGGGCGCGGGTCGGCCCCGCCGCGTTGGGCGGCGATTGGCGCGCGGGCTTCGCCGCCCCGCCTGCCCGCCCCTTCCGCCGGGCCCTTCTTACTCCCGCGGCGGGTCGGCCGCGTGTGCTCAGCTCTTCTCCTGTGCCCTAGGTGCCCGTCGCCGCCGCAGTCATCGCCATGGCCCCCGCCGCTTCAGGTAACGCGCACCGTTGGTGCCGATGGGGTGGCGGTCGCGGGGAGGAGGGCGTGGGAGCGGGAGTCGGAACCGCGTTGCCGCGCTCCCCGTTGGGCCGTCTGCAGAAAAGTTTCTCTTTGCGACGCCGTCTTCTAACCGTTTCTCGTTCCCTCGCCCCGGAGGTGGAGGTGCCGCTATCCGCGTCCCGGAGGAGCGGAGGCGGAGCGTGGGGCGGTGAGTCCCGCGGTCCCGGAGCCGAAAAGCTCCGCGCCTCGCTGCCGTCGCGGTCGGAGCGCCGCGGGGCGTGTCGCTCAGCTGCGCTTCTGGGCTTCGGAGTCTGGAAAACGGTGAAAAAGTTGTGAAAGGGGCTCCCGCCGTACCAAGCCCTCCAGGCAGCGGCCGCAGCCCCGGGCTGCGTGTGGAGATGGCGCTGGGGCTGGTTGCGCCTCGCACGCGAGCTGACGTACGCGACCAAAACTCGCATCTAAAATGCTCTTAATTTTACTTTTTCTCTAGAACTGAAGCTTGGTAAAAAAGTTAATGAAGGTAAAACGAAAGAAGTGTATGAGCTGCCAGATATCCCGGGATGCGTTCTGATGCAGTCCAAGGACCAAATAACGGCGGGGAATGCCGCCAGGAAGGACCGGATGGAGGGGAAGGCTGCCATCTCCAACACCACCACCAGCTGCGTGTTCCAGCTGCTGCAGGAAGCAGGTTTGTATTGCAGAGGTGGAATTAATGCCTGCATGCTGCACGTGTTGTTACTTAACACCGCCGATTCCATGCTCCTCCTTAGCCTCCCTGAAGGCTCTGATATGTTTTGTTCAGACTTAATTTTCAGTTCACCTTTTGTCTCTGACACTACAGAGCTGGGTGGGTGGCCCAGTCATTTGGAACATGAGAGTATCTGGCATAATCTTCTGACCACATGGTAGAGGTTCTACCCTAGTCTGAATGTAGCCCTGGACCTCCCTTTTGCTGCTCAGTCCCAGCTGATGTAAAAACTGTATGATCTATTATAATAAGTAATAAATTTTAGTCAGTCGGCAAAGTCATAGCTAGTGTGTTCCATGTGTGAGAAAGAGAAAGAAGGCCTCTGTAGAATTACATTTACTTCTGTACAAGTAGTTCTTAAAGCATTAGCAGATACTGAGGTCTTCTGCAGATTGGTGAAGAGGAGTGCATGATTGGGTCATTCGGTATAACCTCCAGCTGCTGGCTTCCCTGGGAAGCCTGTTGTTTATGCGCGAGTTAAATACGTTGCCTAAGTTTGTATGGCCAGTAATTAACCTAATAATTTAAATATCCAATAGCCTATGGGTATAGTATGAGTTTTAAATGCTGAGAAGGTGCCTCAAAGATTTTTAAGTGGCTTTTATTTGGTAGCTTCTGGCACTATAGAGTAAATTCCGATTGCATTTTAAAGCAACAAAATAATTTCCAGGATTCTTTCTATTCTGGTTTGATTATTTGAGGGCATAAATTGCAGATAACGTGAATGTCTTATTGTAGAAGTTTGTTTGCTTTTCGCAACTCTTCTGAACCTTAACTTCTTCAAAGGTGGTAGTTCAACAAATTCTGTTAAAGTTTTCCTTTCCTTTATAATGGAACTAGTGTGAGCCTTTGAAAAGCACATATACAAGGGGGGGAAAAAAAAGCCCTTTTCTTAGGCTTAAAATACCCTAAATAGATTTACTTCATCCTTTAAGTACAATGAAGTGCAAGATTTTGTTGTGCTTAGACTTAGTTCCTTGTGACTCTTGATTCAACTGTGGAGTTTGCCTACTAATGAAACTAAGCTGCCATCCTTCTATTTAGGAATCAAAACAGCTTTTGTCAGGAAACAGAGTGACACCGCTTTCATAGCAGCTCACTGTGAAATGATCCCAATTGAATGGGTCTGCAGAAGGATTGCTACTGGCTCTTTCCTCAAAAGAAACCCTGGTGTCAAAGAAGGCTATAAGTTTTACCCACCTAAAATTGAGATGTTTTACAAGGTAAGTTGCTCTCTTGTGGTGAGAATCAAACTTAAAGATAAAACTCTAGTATGTTATTAAAAATGCTAATGGATAAGAGGTTGCACTGACTGACCTCCTTTTAAGGAGTAACTAGTTCAGGTATTCTGATGTTTTCATGTGTTCTCATCGATACAATACTGGCTCACAAAGCCATCAAAGAATAACAAGCCAAATTATATAAAGTAGGTAACTCAAAGTGCTTTTGAAAATGCTGAATGGTAAAGAGTATGTTTAAGTTTTTTTTAAAGCAATAACGTTATTTTCTAATGGCTAATTTTCCCTTATAGCAACTGAACTTGCGTGCTTTATGTTTGGTTCCTTAACAGGATGATGCTAATAATGATCCACAGTGGTCTGAGGAGCAGCTAATTGAAGCAAAATTCTCTTTTGCTGGACTTACTATTGGCAAGACTGAAGTAGATATTATGGCTCGTTCTACTCAAGCTATTTTTGAGATCCTGGAAAAATCATGGCAGCCACAAAACTGCACTCTGGTGGACCTGAAGGTATGAAAATCTGATTTCCCATGATCCTAATTTTGACAGGAAAATATATTGCTATAGTTCCTTACAGAAGCTTCTTATTGTCTTTATAGATTGAATTTGGTGTTAATATTTTGACCAAAGAAATTGTTCTTGCTGATGTTATTGATAATGATTCATGGAGACTGTGGCCATCAGGAGACAGAAGCCAGCAGAAGGACAAACAGGTAACATGTTGGTCTTTAAATTTTAAGTCAGTGGGAAAGGAGAAGGATTAAGAAAAATTCCACCCGTTAGTTAAGCATCTGTTTCTGTTTTCTTTAAATAGTGGGGGAGAGTAGGGAAGCAGGGGTGTTACTTCACTGTCATCAAACTTAAAGCAGTTCTGCTGTCTGATTTATTGTATTACTGAATGAATCATGTAGTGGCATCCTCAAGTGAAATTGCTCTGAATGTACTTTTATTCATCTTCCTAAAATAAGGTGCATGGTAACATCATGCAGAACCTTGGTTGGCTAGTGCAGTGCTGTTGCAGGCAATCAAATCACTGCAAATTCCAACTTCAAATTGGTTGTTTCCCTAAGCTTACCCACCCAGAAGCTATTGAAACCTTGATAGCCCTGTGGCAAAAAGCTTTCCATGTTACAAGTGGCCATGAATTCTAATGTAGTTTGGTTTTTGTTTTTTTTTTTTCCTTGCTTCCATATCCATGTTTAAAAGAAGTAATCACATCCACTCAAACTCTTATTTTCGTAGAATTAAAGACTTTGCTCTTTCCATTTCCTTTTCTACGTAAAGAAAAAAAGACTCACTTTAGAATCTCTCCTGTAACTGTACCAGTGTCAGCTCATCTTCTTTCCTTGAAATGGCATAAATGCCTCAGTTGGGGGTATTTGTACCAATGGTGGTAGCAAAGAGAATTGCTTTGTGCACCTGAAGCAAAAGATCAGCTTTAACTCTTCCTTTTGTTTTTTGTGGGCTTTTTTTTTTTTTTTTTTTTTTTTTTCCTTTTCAGTCCTATCGAGACCTGAAGGAAGTGACTCCTGAAGCACTGCAGATGGTTAAGAGAAACTTTGAGTGGGTTGCAGAAAGAGTAGAGGTATTTCCTGCTGGCTTTTTTCTTCTAATGAACAGTGTATGTGGTCTTTGATAACTGTCTTCAGTCTCTTGACTGTTTTTTTTTGTTGTTTTTTTTCCCCTTCTTCCTTCTGTCTTCTCCCTTAATTCTTTCTTGTAGCTGCTTCTGAAAACGAAGAGCCAAGGTAGAGTTGTGGTATTGATGGGATCTACTTCTGACCTTGGCCACTGTGAGAAAATAAAGAAGGCATGTGCAACCTTTGGAATTCCTTGTGAGTTAAGAGTAACCTCTGCTCACAAAGGGCCGGATGAAACTCTGAGAATCAAAGCAGAATATGAAGGTAGGTATCAAAGAACTAATGGATGAGAATGAGCAGTATCATGTACAGAAATGACTTGTCAACTTAAGTATCTCTGTAGGCTTTTTCCAGAATTTTTTTGCTTGTTGAACACAGCAATAGCTGTTACAGTGCAGCTCTACTCTTGTTAATTACATGATAGATAGTAGATTGCACTAAGCAATTACAAAGTAACATATTGTCTCAGAGCTTCCATTATTCAAGAGCTTGAACTCTGATCATATCTCACTACTGAACTTCTTTGCCCAAGCCTTGATTGTGCTAATACCTGCATCAGTAGGAAGATACTGCAGTAAATGTATTTCTGAAACAGGGAAGAATGGTGGTTTCCTCTAGCTGACTATAAATGTTCTTTGCTTACCTACAACACAGATGATGTTGCCATCATCCTACCCGTTTGTTGAAAACGTTCAATCATTTTCTTATGCAATGAGAAAAATACTTTATTTTAATTCAGATTTTTACTAAGAAAACTTGACTTTTCTTTGAAATGGTTTATAGGCTAGCAGAGAAGAGATAAAAATTAACTTGTAGGAATATTCCTTACACAGGAAAAAAATTAGCATTTGGTGACAGGAGGAAGCAGTTACATTGGATCAAAAGTACAAACGTGGTAATCACAGCTGAGATTCACTTATTTTGCGATGAATTAAGACTATAGGAAAAAAACCTATAGTTTAACACTTCAGCCAGAACTTAGCTGACTAAATCCCTCATTTTTAAATGTTGCTCTTTCCAAAAGCAAAGCAGCACCCCTTCCTCTGATACTTTCTCTCAAGCAGAGGCAGAGTAAGTCATGCTAACTTGTTCAGTTATGGTAAATAGTATCTGGGTTTTAAGGCTGTAAGATCAGTTGTTTCTGCGAAGGGGAAAATTCAACATAAATTCTAGTGCTGTGTAACGGAATGAAATAAATTAACTGCAAACTGAAGAACTGTATACTCAGATAAAACTCCAGGAAAAAAAAGTGGGAGGAAGCAAGATGGACTGCCCTGCATGTGGCAAGGGGTTGGATATTGATCCTTGAGGTCCCTTCCAACCCTGGCCATTCTGTGTGATTCTGTGTGACTGCCTATTTTTTTTTTATTTTTTTTTTTCCCCTTTCCCCTGCAAGGAGATGGAATCCCAACTGTGTTTGTTGCAGTAGCTGGCAGAAGCAATGGTTTAGGACCAGTAATGTCTGGTAACACTGCTTATCCTGTTGTCAACTGTCCCCCCCTCTCATCTGACTGGGGTGCTCAGGATGTGTGGTCTTCTCTCAGACTGCCCAGTGGTAAGATGATCTTCAGCATGTGCAATTGTACAGACCTAGCTATAGTTCTTTTATCATAAACATGTACGTGCACTGTTTGAAACAGTGGTTTGATCAGTACTGAACAGTCTCTAGAAATCTTCTGCATGCAGTCTTTGGGCTTTTTGCAGCTGGGAAGTCAAAGAGATTATGTACAAATACTCATTAGAAAGATATGATCCTTTGCTTATCCTTGCTAAATATACGAGTTTGAAAGAGGAGTTAGTAACAATAGGAAGCTGTTGTTTCTGCTTATAGTACTCCATTTTTCTTCAGTAAATTTACTGTGATGAAAGATGGAATAATTTCTTTCTCTACAATGAGCTTGACTCTTCTACAGCAGTGTATTGCTACCATATGAATTCTGATCAGTTAGTGACTAGAACAGGTATTTGGCAACTTACAGGCCCAGCAGCCTGTTAACCTCTTTCCTCATAAACTTAGTGCTATGCTGGCTTTGCATTTCAAATGCCATGGTGAGAGAAGTATTGAGACGTTTGACACTTCAGTAGCTTTAAAACTAAATCACATGCCTCTTGAGGGCTGAAACAAGCACTGTCTTAAACAGTCATTTAGAGGCAACGTTTTGCTTGTGCTTATAAAATGTGTTTTTTGAAAGTAGCATTCTGCTTTCTTTGCAGGTCTTGGCTGTCCTACTACTTTGTCACCTGAAGGAGCTGCTCAGTTTGCTGCTCAGATTTTTGGGTTAAACAACCACTTGGTATGGGCCAAACTGCGATCAAACATGTTAAATACATGGATCTCCTTGAAACAGGCTGACAAAAAATTGCGGGAGTGCACCTTGTAAGTCCAACAAGTAATTACTCCTAGCTAGGCAAAGCTAAGGGTGTGCACATGCATTTGCATCAGGATTTGCAGTTGTATGATGTGAGAAATCTTTTCATACAGAAGGAAGCATCTTTAGGGCAGCAGATAAGTTTGCTGTGTCCTCATCCATCTTATGTATTTTATTTTTTTTTTTTTTTAGTATAACCACTTAGTAAAAGATGAGAATATTTTAGACATCTTTCTGTTGTTGCAAAATAGTGCTGTTCTGCTCTTTAGTCTATACTGTTAACTACTGATGATGGTTTTGTCAACATAATTTGTGTGATTTAAATAGAAATCCATTTTTTTTTTTCTGTAAAAGTAACATTTTTACATAGTAATAATGTATGTCCTGAAGCTTATTAACTCAATGGGACTGCTAACTAAATCTAGTGCTGATACTGTTCTGCTTGTAATAATGGTATGCTTTCTTTTAGCAATAAAATGGCAACATGCTGTATTAATAAGAAAATAGGCTAAGAATGAGTAAGAGCCTGAAAGAAATAATTGCCTTATTTAAAAAAACATATTTTTTCATGTGTACATGTGTGTATGTATATACACCCCATCAATAACTATTACATAACTTCTCAAATTAACAGTTCTCTTGTTTGTGACAAACTCTAATTTTGAATGGAACCATAACTAGGCTTGTTGCCTACTTGCTGTATAACTCTTGACTAGTCCAGTCTTTGCCCTTCAAATATTAGGCAGATCTACTGTGGATGTATGTGATGCTGTCAAATTATCCTCATACACATCAGTGTATCTATATTCCCTCATTCTGTTTCCATGGGAGATATACTGAACTGAAGGTGGGAACAAATAGTAAAGCAACAAAATACCAGGGGCAAGCCTAAGCATGACTGTCTTGTCTTTGCACATAACATTCTTCAAAATAGGTACTGATTCCAAGAAATATGCAATTACTCAATGTACAACTTATGCTTTTATAATTAAATAAACTATTTAATTCAAAGTTGCCTTGTGGAGACTTGATAAGATATACAATAAGTCATTAGCTCTTAAGGTACAGTAAACACTTGTAAAAGAACCTTATGTATTAAACCAGCATAAAGTAGTAGATAATGTTGCTTACTGTTAGAAGAAGCCCTGTTGCTTTTTCATAAAGTATAGTTTTACTAGTGTGTAGCTCACATTTACTTAATGGGGGTAAACTGGATTGATTTCTGCTGTTCTTGGCCTTCACATGACGGACCACATCTTCTATGTAGCTATAGCAGAGCTCCAAATAGTGCTGTCTTTCAGAGTTGAGTGCAGCCTTCTTAAATTGATCAAAGCCTACACTGAAGCAAAACAACTCTACCGCTTTGTGTAGTTTTGAGGGGAATGTGCTTTTTTTTTTTTTTTTTTTTTTTTAAACAACTTAAAGCTAGTTAGTGACAAGAAGGTTGAAATTTCATGGTAAAATATCTTTGCAATAAAAACTAGTAGTGGGGCTATGCTCTGTGTAGTGTCTCATTTCTTATATCAAATCACTTTCACCCTGATTATACTAACTTCGTTTGTCAACACTGACAACCTGTGTTAGGCATGAGCATGTTAAGTGTTTTAGTTGCCATGGAGAAGGTCATTCTTCAGTTTTTGAGTGTTTTTCCTTTCTTGCAGTCTGTACTAAATCCTCAAAAGTGAGGCCCCGTTTGTGAAGTTGCCTTGCAAAAAGTATTCACTGTAGTTAGCACTGATGATGTATTGCTGAAAGCAGCAGAGAAAACCTGCACTGTCAGTTGCTGATATTAAGATTGCACTAGAATGGGGCAAATCAACTGTTTAATATAAAATTCTTCCTAAAGTTCTTGCTATGAAAGGCAAGCACTTCCCATTGGTTAAAAACAAACAAAAACCCAACACCTTAAGTGCTTGTATCGTTGTAAAACAAATAAAAACCCTATAATGGAGAGGTTACTCAAGTTTATTTGCATTTTTCAAGTTGGAATACCCGCAGTAAAAATCTGTGAAACTTCAGACTCTCCATGAGATCATGTCATCTTCAGCAGTTACCTGTTCTACTGGAGTAACTCTTAAAAGGTAGCAGCAAGCAGAGGGAAATACTGACAGCAGGACTTGTATTACAACCTCGGCTGCTGCAGGTACAGGTAAGTGGTCCTTAGTCTTTAATAACAAATTCACTTCCAAAAATACCCCCAAGCCCCACTCTGTAAAAACATTCAAAGGGAAAAAAGGCAATGATAAGTAGCATCTGAATATAGATAGAATTGTAAGGAATAAGTTGATGTGCTTGGAGCAGTAACCTTGCTTTTATGGGTATGGCATAAAGGCATGCTGTTTTTTTATACTTTTTTTCCCTCCTGAAAGCTACTTGAGCAATTAATTCCCAAAGAAAAACTACATCTGTTCCCTCAATAGAGGGAGAGCACATAGATGATTGATTTACAAAAACAAACCCTACATATAAAGCCCCTGCATAGTTCAAGTGCCCCTAGAACTGAGTTGCAGTCCCAGCTCCATATTTCATCTCAAATTTAAGTACTTGCAGGATTATGTAATTGTTGCATAATCTGACAGAGACCTGAAGCCTTTGGGCATGGTTTTAGTAGCTAAGTTTCCCTACCACTTAAGCATCTGCTGTTGTGCTTGTGCAGAAGCATTTTAGGTCTTTACAGGGCAGAACAAATAAGCTTGCTCATTTAAGGCATATCAGGATATACAAAATCACTACTACAGACAAGTTATCAAAGCATACCTATCCATTCAAAATATGAGACACATTTTATATGTCACAACAGTCACCTGGGTTATAAGCAAATAAATCCCTTCTCTACTGGGTAGAAAAAAGTTCAGCTTCATCCTATCTTAGAAGGGTACTTTATGACAAGCATTTGGGAGACCTACACTAAAGAAAGATGTCTGTTTCCTCTTCTAGCACTGTTTCTATTTGTTTCTTTAAAAACTGCAATGGAGGTTGAACATCACAGTGCTGTGGCTACCAGTAGAGCTTTGGGTTTCTTCAGCCATGTAGCAGGCCTTGGCCTTCTCTTTTATTATCTTACTTCTGTATCTGTTTCTGTATGAAAACGATTAGGACTTGGAAATATGTTGAGTTTTCTGAAACAATTAATTCCAGAAACAACACATTTCTCTCTCCCTCTCTTCTGATAACAGATGTCATCAACAGCAGGAGGATACCTGAGAGAAAAATAATACAGCAAAACTGCTGCCAAAAGTTCAACAAGTGCTTGAGAGTATCAAGCACCAGGTTTGAGTCTTTTCAAGGATCAAGTCTTAAACAGAAAGGAAGAGGTTGGCATTTATGGGAACTTGGAGCTTCTAAAAATTCCAGAATTTCAACCAACAGAGGGCAGCAGGTTGGAACATTTGCTAAGTATACAACAGAGAATGGACTATGGTAACCCCAACAAGTACACCTAACAAAATGCTGTCTGATGAAAGGAAGATGGAAAAAAGGGAAACCAAAACTTACAACACTGTCAAGGGAAAAGCCATTTTGCCAAGCCCACTGTATAGCTCTGTGTTAAGAAAAATGTCTTCCTAGCTGACAGATTAGGAAGTTTTGAATACAAGGAGCCAACTCTCACAAAACAAAAAAGTTTTTCGAGATGCCAAGTTCCAAAGTTCTATTTGGATTTAACAAATTGTGACTGTATTTGCCTTAATATAGCACAGATCCCTGTCCTGAATTCTCCCTTACATCATTTCATTTTTAACTCATCTAAACATCTAGCAAATGGCTACCTTCCTAGTTACTGCAAGTTCATTTTCAGCCTTTATATATATATAAATATATATATAAAACACAAAACATTCTTTCATCTTAACAAAACACAAGTTGTCAACTGGAAGTATGAAGTCATCTTCATTAACTTTTTCCTGTCTGTCCTATCTAGACATGCCTATTGTGTTATGGCAAGCTCTCTGACTGCACTTGAACTACATCACTTGTGATTATCACTGATGTAATTGTTTTTTCAAATTCACAGTGCTATCATTTTGTTGGCCTTTATTTGTGAAAGCAGCTACTGTCAGCAGCAGCTGGGAAAGTACACCTTCAACAAAAATCAAGGTTCAAATCTCACTGGATACTTTGCTTTGGTGAAGGCTTTAGAACAAGTTACATCCTAGCACTGAACATTTTGCATTTTTTTTTTTTCCTTTTCCTTCCCAGTTGAGAATAACACTTTTTAAATAAGAGAGCTATGGAGAGATTTCAGCACAGATCCAATGATCCTCAAAAACATAGCTCCTATCTATTCACTTGCTGGAACAGCCTCTCATGCTTTCAAGATGGAGCAAAAAATATCAAATAAGGACAAGCTTATTGCTTGCTGCAAAACACTACACACAAAGTGCAAGATTGTACATACCTTTAAGATATACACTGAAAGGTCTATGCCAATTTTCAGTCCATCTTGCTTGCCTGTTCCATTCTAACTGCAAAGTGACAAAGTCTGATCCACAAACACCTGAGGCCTCAAAAATCTTTCCTCTCTGTTCTCAATTTCTTATCATTTACAATGGCAACCATGGTGATGATGTTTGTGGAACAGCAATTAGACAGTAATACTCAAAAGTCTTAATGCAGTACATATTGATCTACATATAACTTCATTTTTTTTTTTTTGTTTCTATTTCTTCAAATTTTCTCTTATGTTTTTCCCAATCCCAGAGGTAGAACTTACACAAGCACAGGACAGTGCCAGCCAACTGACACTTCCTTATCTGCTCTTGGCAGAATTTTTATTTCATTAAAAACTCAGGGGAATTAATAAGAACATCTGGAAACCACGTCTTCTGTCAGGTTTGGGAACACACTGTTTGAAAACTAAGGCTCTCTGCATGAAAAAAACAACAACAAAACCAAAACCCATAAATCTACCACTAGATTTTCGTGGAAAAAAAAAAAAAAAAATTAAAAAAAATCACCTGCATTCCTAAGGAGATCATGTTAATACAAAAATTGAGCATCTAAGGTTGTTAAGATACCAAACCATAGGAATAGAAGATCCTCCTTCCATTAATGTAAATAAACCTTTCCCAAATATTAACCCGAACTTAACCTGGATTGAAACCCATGTTACAACTAAATTCAGCAGATTCTTAGTTGCCTGTGGTATCTCAAACCTTAAACACCAGAAGAGAACAAAGCAAAACACCTGGTTAGCAAACTTGTGAAATGTTGTTCTGCAAGAACATTACTTTCAAATTCTGTGAAAAGAAAACTTTATACTTCAAGTTACCTTGAGTAGATACAACAGTACATCAGAAAGACCCCAGCAACAAACTCGACTGACCAATGATCAGTAAGAGGTACTGTAAGCAGAAATACATGCTACTTAATATCATGAAGTGCCCACAACCCTAAGTTGAACAGCTGCTCCTGGCAGCTGTACCTGGCAGAAGTTTCTCAACAGAAGGATATGGAAAATGAAAGTTAGTTTTAGTTTCTGATAAAGTTAAAATATTACAAACTTTTAGCTTTTATTGAAAATTAAATATATTAGCAAAAGCAAGATTTAAGAAATATTTTACAAATCATTTACATACAAGAAAGCCAGTATCAGACATATTCACAAATATGCAAACCTTTAATTACAAAAAGTACTTAATGGCAGCATGATGCTTACCTTGCCACTGCAGTGTGCTCTACTATTGATATAAGGCATAGAACTCACATTTGCACCAACTTAAAGAGTTCAAATAAAACTTTAAGCTTTTAAATCCTGGATGCACAATCCCAAATACACACACACGCACACTCTAAGACCTCTCCTTAAAAGCTCTATAAACTAAGTGTGTGCTCTGGAAGAACAGCCAGCCTGAAAAGCCCAGTAGAAATGTAACTGGTACTAGAGTTTAGTTTTCAGTTTTCTCTTTAACATGTACAGGCCTAGGTATGTAAACCATATTCACAGTTTAATTATTTTTAGACAGAAGTACCTTTTTTTTTTTTTTTTTTTTTTTTTTTTTTTGCATTTGATCCTTAAAATTGGCTCTCAGTTCAGCATACAGTTCGTAATGTCACCTGTTTTGTGATGCATACATTTACAAGATAACTTAAAAATCTGTGCCATATTCATGGTCAAGATAATTCAACAAGAAAAGTAATATCCAACAGTGATATTCAACACTATATTTCAAATATTTGTGCAAACAGCAAAAGAACAGTTGTATGAGGCAAACTTATTTGCAAAACCTTTAATACCTGTTCTATGTTGTAAACTCAGACTGTCAGCCTTGTCCTGCGCTTCCCACATCTTTAAAAAGTCAGTGGCTAAAATTATCAAGTCTCAAAAACGTTCTCTTCTACATAGTGCAAATTGTAAAACAGATCATGTGAAAAACATATCTAGCTGGATTGACTTTGTGCAATCATCAGTGGTCTTCTCTCATAGTTGAAGAAAGTGTGCATTCAAAGAACCATATGGTTCAAGAAGCTGGGCAGGCGGGAAGGAGAGAGAAAAAGCAGTTCTGTTACACTTCTCAAACCAGTGCTAGATGTGCAAAGGCAGCAAAAATTCCAGCTGCTACTACAACCAGAACAGATTTACTTTTTAGGAAGACCCAGGCGGTTAGTCACTTGGACTGGTCCCTAGAAAAATATGTAAGTATATGTTGGATTTTTATCAGACGGTCTTTTAAAGACATCATAGACAGAACTGACAGCTGGTATCTGGGGTCTACTGGGAGAACAGCTAGAAGCCACCAACACCAAGCAGGACCATTGGGCATTGCCTAAAAATAAGAGAAATGTCAGTTACTTATGAACAATGCTGACCAACACAATGAAGACATCAAAAGACAAACGAGTCAAAAACAAGCACTGGTTTGATCTGTAAGATCAAGAGGGTTCCGAATTAATCTATTCTGATTGCTCTTCACCACAGAAGTCTATAAATAAAGTGCACTTATGTTTGATAAAGCAATCATTTTCAAGACAACACAGGCATCTCAGTTTCCTTAGGAAAGGATGGCTAAGTATAGGATAGTCACCTAATAAACATTCCTGATGCAAACTAACATGATATCTGTCACATTACTCTTCAGGTTTGAATATTCTTGATGCCTAACATAGATTACATAGATTTATCTGTTGCTGTATGTGAAGGACTCCTCTATTACTACTACTCCATTCCACTCACACTTCATTATATTCTAGACAGAGCAGGACTGCTTAGCTTGTTTCTTCTAATTTTATAAAACACACTTTCTAGCTTTTCCCTATACTTTATTCAATTCCCTACACAGAGCCTGAGACATCATGCCCAGAACACAATACTTCTCAGTGGATGATGTATCACTGCAGAGCAGACTTACCTCAGTTACCTCACATACTTGCAAAAACAGTCTTGGCAGTGGTACACTCCTGAATGAAATTTCCTCCCTTTCATCTTTATCACACAGTTGACACTTAATGTTCTAAGTCCCAGACATATACCTTCAGTCTTGCTGCCCGGCTAGTTACTTTGTTTGTGTGCAATTACTCCTCTTTGCTAATATATGTTGTTTTAAACCAGTCTTTAATAAAAATGTTCTAAAAGCATTTCTGAAATGATACACTGGCCTCCAAAGTATTTACAGTCTTCCAAAATCAGTAGATATGGTCTCATAAAAATATATGTAGCAGATAGGAGATGACTTTTTCCAGCCTCCCATTTTTTGAGGATCTCTCTGATCTTCATCAATTGTTTACAACAACCACTGAAATAGATGGCTGAAGCTAGTTCCTTAAAGTTAACATAGAATTTGCCAAATCCTAACATCTGCAGCAATTTACAGCACTAGCTCAGAAAGGACGAAAGTGTCATTTGTGATTACCTCTGTCCCAGTTTACTACCTATACACATCACAGGAAAGAAAATACTAAAACATTCCCTATTTTTCTCCATTTGTACTTTAATAGCTTTACACAAGCCAAACATTTCTATAACTGAAAGTGTAATCAGTACACTATATATAAAATACCATATCATCCTTTATTGCAGAAAAAAATTGCCAATTGTCTTTTGCTGCTCTCCATAAGAGAAGCAAGATGAAGTCCTGCTTCCTTTAAACTTGAGAAAAAAAGTATTTTCCTTTTAATGTTTAGCAGCTTTTTAACAACTGGATTTTGGTTTTCCTCACCTACCTTCCCCCAGTAAAAAAAACAGGCACCCAAGATTTGATATGAAATGATGTCTCACCTGTATATTTTCCTCCCTGTCAGGCATTGGCCCGAAGTGCTGAAGAATTTGAGTGCGGAATTTGTTTCTTAAGTTTTGGAACCAACTGCAAGCCTGACTGTAAACAAAGTTGTGAAGCTCTCTCAGTTTCTTCAGCTCTCCTTCATCAACAACCTAGCAGAAGAACATTATGAAAACACCATTACAGATGAAGAAAATTGCCACAGTTTTTAAGATAACATAACTAAATAGAGTTGAAATTAAACGTCTTTTTAAAGTTTTTGCACTCTCCTAAGCCATGGTTGCTACTGGCTGAATTGCAAAGAAATCCTCTGATACTTAAGAAGAATTACAGCTTCACAAACTATTGTTCAAATAAAAAGCAAAATATTTCCTTCTTATTTAATAATAATAAAAAAAGCTATTTTCTCTGTCTTCCTTATACTGACATTGAATCCTCCACAGTTCAGTGGACCTAAAAATTTGACAGAGCCCTCAAAACAAATCAAGGAAAACTCTTAAGATATCAGCTAAAAGTAGAAGTACTTGGACAGCATTCTGAATACCTTAACATCTTCCAAATACTCAATGTCTGCAGTGCAATAACCATCTTTCATCCCTCTCCGTAAAACTCGAAATCTCTTTCCACCAACCGTATCAACAACAGACCGTCCATCAGGCAGAAAATGAACGTTCCTAATTTGCAGCATGCAACCATAATCTGCAAAACTAGAAAGGAGACTTTATCAGTAATGTAATTACACAGTTCTATGATGACAGTTGGCTTAATTTAAAAAGAAGACAGAAAAGAAGCTTATTATTAAGAATGTAAACCTACCCATTTTGAGAATCACTTATACACATCCCAAACTGTTTAGTCCCAGTTTCCATACTTCTGCGAATCATCAGTCGGTATCTTGGCTCAAACACGTGTAGAGGGCAAGGCACAGTAGGATATGCCATAGTGCAAACAAACATTGGAACATTCTTGGTCAAGCTTCAAAAGAATGACAAAAGAAATACACAGCTTAAAACTAATTACTGAGCAATGCCAAGATTTTTTTTTTATTACAGTATGTGTTTGAGGTCATAAAACACCTGTTACAAACTTCAGTAATCACCACGTTACAATAACTTCCATAATCAGTAAGAACACAGTCACTGAACACTTATGTATTGATTTGAGTAAGTAACAGCAGTGAGTTGAAATGTCTAGCCAGTGATTATAGGACTTGTCATGTCAGTGAGAGTGTTTCTTGGTTTCTTCCTTTTTGGTTTAGTTGATGCCACAATAACTGCATAGTAACCAGCTCACCATTTAGATTAAGTTCAACGATGCATCCTAAGCTCTGGTTTTTACACTTGCAATGTCTCACCAAGGCCTAGCAATTGAAAAAACTAAGCAGAATCTAGGAGTAATTATTAACGGGAACGTTTATCTAGAAATTCTTCCACTGGAAGTGTGTACCCTCAGGAGCTTTTCAGCACAGCTGTGCTCTGTCCTTTCAGCCCCAGCTTGTACGGATAGCAGGGGATGCCACAATCCAGTTGTAAGACCTTGCACTTGGATCTATTGAACCTCATGAGGTTCAGCTGGGCCCACTGCTCAAGCCTGTCTCGGTCAAGTACCATTTCGATACTAATTTCTCAGGTTTTCTAGGTAAAAGGTGTGAAGCTTACTTTGAGTGTTCAGCGGTTTCTTCAGCATGAATTCTTTTTCTCTCATACAGCTCATCAGACAAATATTTCATTATTAATTCCTCTAGTAGCTCTGTGATGCTGTATTTTCTGCTTGCAAGGTACTGTAAGCAAATTAAAACAAAACGTTTCTTTATTGATATATTAATAGAAGAACTGAGTCACATCAGCTTTTTTTTTTTTTTTTTTTTAAGTATGATGCATGAAATATGTGACAAATGAGATTTATGTCCATGAAAACTTGAAGATATGAAGAGCTCTGAAACTCTTATATTTCTTAACCCCCACCATTAATATCTGAAAATTCTGTTTTAGTTCTTACAGTCCAACATCTCTGGTGTCTAATTCAGTACGTATTTATATTTACCAGAATTTATTTTCCACAGTACAAAGCCACACAAATATGGAAAGCATACAGAAACCACAGAGAAGTCTTATTGAATAGTTATCAGTTTCCTAATAATCAGGATTTAATTATATCATAAAGTAGGTGATCACAGAAACAGAAAACCCTCTAAGACTCCAAGGCAAACCTAGTCAATTTGTATTGATATTTACCTCAAGTGTTTTCTTTCTAGGAGCAATCTACAATCTTAATTCCTTGCATTTTAAGAAGCCTTTACAATGATAAAATGTTTGTCTATCTGAGTTCTACTGATCAACAGTACCTCCTTCAAACTCTCCTTACAGAGTGGACACTGAGGAGCATAGTCTAAACACCGTTCCAAGCAACCTTTGCAAAACGTGTGTCCACAAGGTGTTGTCACTGGCTCAAAGAACAGCCTGAAACAAAGTTAGTAAAAATTAAGATACCGTGGCAAATTTGTGTCCTGCTTAATAAAGAAAACAAACAACTCAGCAATCAACCTTTCTAATTTTTTCCCCACTAATTATTATCTAAAGCAGAGAACATTAATCCCATGTCTCCTAATGCTCCCTTTTCTTCTATGAAGTTTGTTTCCATTCATCACTGCACTAGTTTTGTGCACTTTGTGATTAATCCACACACGTCTCTATGCTCTGAATATTTAAACCTTCACTCCAATACAAGAAGATTTTGATCCTACTACATAGATATTCAAAATATACAAAATGAAGTAATTATTTAAAGAGGTATGTTGCTTTCAAAGCAGTTTTGCACACTATTAACATAACTACAAACAATCTAGCATATTATAGACTATGTTTTAAGATTTCTATTCTAGAACAGAAGACAACTCGATAAGAACTTATATCCATCAACTGCATCTAGTAGATTGTCATTCTGAAGTCATTTCCTTGATCTGAAATGTACAGGTAATCCTTCTAAGCATCAGATCTCCCAAATGAACAAATTAACTAGTTTTACTGGATGAAAAAACCTTCTAGTAGTGTACCACAGAAGATCCTCTCCTTTTTGAGCTACCAGCTGACACCACCAAATCTGACAGGCAACTTGACTACAATTATGATGTAAATATTTAAATAAGTATTTAAATACTGGGATATAGGAAAGGCTGAAAATGTCACTTTCTTAACTGACGTTAGAGCTCATCACAACCTATAAACACCTCAGTTAACACATGACAAAGATATGAAGTCAAATACTGAACCAATGAGAAAAATCTTACCTCATACATAAAGAGCACTCAAAATCTGATACGTCAATCAAATTCCCTGGAACTGTTCCATAAGCCAGTTTCATGTCCCTGTTTGTATTTTCTGAAGAAAGACATAATAAAACACACCTTTCAAAGAAAGGCACAAGACAATAAATACTTCAGATTTTAAATTAAGTGATTACTTACCTCCTTGCTTTTTGTGTTTGTTTCTTCCATCTTCACACACAACTGTATCCTGCTCTGAAAATGAAAGCTTTCTTTTCAACAAAGCACCTTTTTCTTGGCCAGAGAGAAGAGGTTCAGAAGATACTCTCTTTAAGCCATCTTCCTTGGTAAGGGCTTTTGTTGAGTTAAGAGCATGGGCAGATTGTGCACGATTTAGGCTTCCAATCACAGGCTCCAGTACCTCTGATCTTCCTAAACTCTACATAAGACAAAAGAACTGTATATAAGAGATAACACACATATAAGAATATAAAACGTAAACATGCAAAAATGCTAAATCCAAACTGATAGGCAGTTAGCTCATCAGTTAACTGGAAGAATTTGCTAAGTCAAGACAATTCTCAGATTTGCTTATCATTAACAATTAAAAAAATATTTATCTTAAACAGAAGAAAAACTAAACTTCTTACTTTGAAGCTATACTAAAAAACAAATACAAATATAAAAATATTAATAATAATATCAAAAAGTACTTTTTGCTTTGGAACTAATGTAACATCTCAGTAGTTTTTAGTAAGTGGTTCACTTGAATGAAGTATACAATAATCCAAATGAGAAGACACCGCTCCCAAATCATAATTCTTCTAATTTAACCAATTGCAGAGAGCCAGCATTTATGTTAGAGAATAAGCATGACAAATAAGGATATCAGGATGTCTGATACAGACATATTAGCAAGTTTTAAGTATTAGAACAAATTATGATTTCTATTACCTGCTCAGGAAAAAGTTGTAAATTGCAGTAAGGCTCAGTCATCTCAGAACTAAGCACAAAAGATTTATTTCGAGTATGTGGTGAACTCCAAGCAGATTCCTTCAAATTCTCTCCTAGCTTCTCTGGTGACAGTACATCACGCAATGTCTGGAAAACAAACAGCTAACTGTTCATAACAATGAAAGGAGGATCTGGATATAGTTTCATTATAAACCTACGCGCCAAAACCAACAATTCAACTTATATGAAGTTACTCCCCAAATACTTAAAAACAGTTAGGAATAAGCAGAAATCCATACATCTGTATAACTAAGCATAATTTATCTTGGAATCATTTCCACTAGAACTGGATGATCTCTATGAACATTTAGACATTATCAATTAAATATTATACAGTTTTTGCAATGCAGTTTGTATTATTAAGGAAAATGCAACTATAAATTCTTCCACTAGAAGTAAGCAACTTCTTCAGAGTCAGACATTATCGATTCAATATCACAAAAATTTTTCTGTGCAGGTTTTCAGTACTGAAGAAAAGCTGCTGTCGTCTACACATTAAATAATTCAATTTACCATATTCCAGTTACCATTCCCTTTGCAGTCATCTACAAGCAAATTCAGAAGCATAAATACTTTGAGGCATGTGCCCTCAAAAGCCGTATGTTAGGACACTCCAACACAGCATGGTACATCTTGAAAGGAATTAAACCATCAACTCTACCCTCTCTGTATGCATGACAGATTTTTTGATGGTCAATTGTCTACCACAACAGGAATTTTACAAAGGAACCAAAACAGAGGTAGTAATCCAGTTTGATATATCAAATCACCTTTTCTACTTCTAGCTTGGCTGGAAGAAAATCCTCATCAAGGGCTAAGCACTGTAGAAACAGTTGTAAGGCATCGCCTACAAAGCCAGAGTCGTGCAGCACTTTTCCTTTGCGGAAGTAGACCTGAGAAACAGAAAACACGTTTACACTTATGGTGAACATACAGAGCTGTAGTATTCACCTTAAAGGCCTTACAGCAGAGTCAGAACAAGAACCCTCAATGACAAAGGAATGCACCTCTTCAGCAATCTTCAGCCATACACAGGATATCTGATACACACATATCTTGCCTAGCATAAGTCCCCTACACTGAAAATAACTATGGCATAGGCTGGTGTTCATCTCCTTCCAGTTAATTTGCTCTGGCTTAGATAAAAGCCAGACTTTAAAAGAGACTTTAAAATCTTGACTAGTGCTGAATTCACCACACAAGGCCTTAATTTCACTATTCTGTGAGGTTTTGAAAATGGAGAAGAGGGAAATACAATGAAAATTATTACATATCCTTGTGAAACAGCTTTCACTGGACACCTTTTTTGCTGTTTTGTCGGAAGTCTTATAGCTTTAACCTACATGAAAAGACAATCCCCACAACCCTGCATTCCTTACACCTATCTTAATATAGATTCCTAATCCAAAACAATTAAGTTTTGGAATTGCTTCCTCCAACTACATTTTATTCCTGAACACTAAATAAAAAAAATGCTTACTATTTTTTATATAGGGTAGAAGGGAAAGAAAGAGATGAGACTACTGAATGTTGGTGAACTTACAAAAATACAATGTTGGACCCAACTCACATGAATTAAAAAAGTTGTGTTTGCAGTAATATAAACAGAAGCTCAATAAAAAAAAAAATTCTAAACTAGATTTTGGATAATGGGCAAGAAAACTGAACCCGAACAAGAAAAGCAAACAAGCAAAACACTGAATGCAGTTTCTATAGACTGCCAATATGAAACAGTAATCTTAAACAAGGCTGTCAGATGAGGGCGTGCATCTTCTCTGACGGATTTGGGCAGTTTCATTAAGAAGGAAAGCACGCTAATCCTCCTCTTACAGTTACTTCATCTCCTTACACAGACAATAATTTTAATCTATCAAACCAAGCTCAGTTAAATGAAGTCTGAGAAAGAAAGAAAGGCACAATGCTCTCTGAATTTGCAGCAGCCATGAAATTGCTCAACACAGGAGAAAACCAGACCAAAGCAGTTATCTGTCCCTGTGCAGCAAAATCTTGCTGCTCCTGCTGTGCTGAGCTCAGATGCTGCTGCAATAAGCAATATTTAAGTAGTAACATTTCCGAAGGCCAATGACTCTCCAGTTGCCTGCACTGTTTGCAGAATTCAGCTTCCAATGAGTTTCTCTGTGCTTTTCAAAGAAAAACTTTCCCAGCTCAAACAGCAAGTTTTCTTCACCAGACAAACAAAAAAAGGCAACTGTAAGAAGTTACATCACCACAAACTATCCTAACTCCAAATACCAAAGCCAGTAACGAAGGCCCTAAACAAACACATTTTTTACTACTGCAAATAATACTGCAAAAGAATTTAATGTTCTCTCTACATGGTTGGTTTTTTTGTTTGTTTGTTTTTGTTTGTTTTTTTTTAGTTTGTTTTTTTAAACTCTGGTAGCAATTGCAAAAGAAAACTGTGTTGTCCTATTAGTATTTTGTTTTTTCCTAATCAGTGAGACTCAAAAAAACCTGAGAAATGTTGACTCAACGTAGAGCCAAAAATCCTAATCTGCACTGGCAACAATGCTCACTCATCTGACATGATATTCAAAGAACAAATAGCGCTTAAAACGCTCTCAATTTTGGGAAATACAGTCAAAGTATAAAAACTTAGAGAAATGCAGAGCTTTAAAAGGAGAAACTTTTATATAGTGTGAGAAATTTCAAATCTCAGTTACATCAATGAGCCAAACACCTATGGCTCAGAAATTCTGCTCTGAAGCAGTTAAAGCCGGCTGCATGATTCCAGCCAGCCACCCACTCAAATAACATTCAGCTGAATTTAAGTTCGTAAATATTTTAAAACTTTTCTTAAGAGAACCAATAAAAGCACTGTTCCTAAAAAAAGAAATAAGCGCTAACAAGCAACTGTAAACAGCACGAAAGTTCTTCGTAGTACTTCTCAACAAATCAGTTCTGCTCCACGTCACCCTTCATCCAGCATCGCTATCACGTGTTGCGATGGGAAATAAAAGCACCTGAAGTTGTTGATGAAACCTGAATCAACAGTTCCAATTTACAGTGCTGACCAGTTGCCTGTCTCACGTATAAGTATCTATTTTAAGAAACTTTTGAGTACTTTGCACGTACATACAAAGAAAAACAAGAAAACCAAGTGTTTAAAACAGCTTGCCTCATTTGATGAAAAGATTATGCAAAATACCTTATGTTTGCAGATAAACGTAGATTTTGAAAAATTAGGAGTTCAAATCAACTTACCTCTGGCCAATTTGGCATTTTAGAAATAACAAAGTTCAGATCTTCTATGGCTGTTTTATACTCTTGGAGGCCAGCGTATGACTCAGCCCTGTAGATTCTTAGCATCAAGTTACTGGAATCTGAAGACAAAATTAAACAACAACCTTAATAATTTGGAATGTTGTAATTTTTTAATTAGATGTTTTATAGTGATATGTCAAAGCCGTACTGTACAAAAATATTTACTACGCTCTTCTGTACTGCTCCTTATAACAACTGAGGTACCTCCCTCCTGCCTTTTCACCAGTATCTGGATTTAAAAAAAAGTGGCAATACTTCCAAGCTTATGTCTTCCAAGATTAACTTTTGAACCCTTTTATATTTTAAAAGATTTAGCACCAAAGCTGACAAAATAAAGTATTGCTCAATACTGCTGTGACAACAGAAGTAGAGAACAGAGCTGATTTTAGTTTTATGGTACAAACACAAATCTGTCATTTTTCAAGCACAGTGAATCTCAAGTATTAAAAAGTCTAAGTATTAGAAAGCCTCCTTTCAAACATTTGACTTTTTATTGAGACTGTCCTTTGTTCTGATAATGCCCAGCCCCTGCCAGCGACAGCTACAGACAGCGTTAGCACCTGATGATTTATCAGAGATAGTCTATACCCCTACACGGACTGAAAAGATAGCCAACACCAGAAAACCACTGCTGCCAGCTGGCAACCTGCTCTAAGTAGTTGTGCTAGAATCACCTCCACAGAGGAAAAACATTCATGTGTGTTCTTTGAAGACAAATTCTCATGTCCCAAATGCAGCACTTTGGACTTTCAGCACAGGTATCTTGAAATAGGAAATCTCTATGTCATTTAAACCATGGCTTTCATAACACAGCAAACTGCACACCTGTGCTTTTCACCAAAATAAATAAGTTAAACATTAATGTAATGTAAACAACACTCAAATTAAGTTCTGTAAGCTTGTTTGAACAAGATTCCCTTGGAGGGATGCAGAGGAATCATTTCAATTCTATATTCTGTCTTAAGTCTACCCTAAATGCCTAGTTTAAGTTCCCATAATTTCCAATGCTAGCTTGTTTTACACATAAGTCTGCTTTAGCAGCAAGCCAGACCAGTCACTGAACCAAAGTATTTTAACATACTGTTTTATATTTAGATATCACAGGTAAAAGACTTTAATAAAAAAGAAATGGTAAGTAAATAAAAACTACCAACAGATTCCACGGATGAAAACGAAGCGTGCGATTCAGCTATAGTTCAGTTTCCCTTAAAATACATATACTCCTCAATCTGTTTCTATGTTTCAGACAGTTAACAGAAATCGGTGAAAATTGTCTAACTTCACACATAACCCTGCAGATGTAAGAACACTGATGCCTGCTTTCTTGTGGCTTTGTGACTATTGCAACCTCCTGAGGCAGGAGCTCAGTTCTTTTCTATTGCGTTTGACTTTTTGGTGTCCAGCAGAGTCAATATTGACCTAAATTCCTTTCTTCAGAGGCAGCAGTGAGTGGGAATCTTTGTTCTGTAATAAACTAGCAGCCTGTTCGCACTTGATCAGAACGATTTCATCTTCTTCAGACTTTCAAGTGTAGAAGATGATCTCAGGAGTCCCAAATCTCAGGAAGATGGGGTTAGGGGTAGTCTGAAGATAAAAATGTAAGTCAAATCTAGAGCTGGTCGATAGTTTTTTCTTTATCAAAGAGAAAAGCACTGAACTGCTACAAAATTAAGGTCTAAATCAAGGAGTTTAACTAGATCTCAACTCTGCTGCTACACAAAAACTGCCAATGAATCACAGAATATTCCAAGTTGGAAGGAACCCATGTAGATCAAGTCCAACACCTGGCTCCACAGAGGACCATCCAAAAATTAAACCCTATGTCTGAGAGTGTTTTAAAATGAGAATTTAATTCCTAGGCTTTGTATTGTGGAAAAAAAAAGTTTTACAACACTGCAGAATGCATTTTGATGCTTGCCACTTAACAAGATTACATAAAACTATATGGACTACTTCAAAAGTAATGCCTACTGATTTCCATGGAAGCTACCATACAACAAGTACAATTACACTATGTAACAAATTCTCAGCTGCAGAACACTATTTTTTTTTGACACAGTCACCACCATCAGCTATGCATTTACCAGCACCAAACAAGAGCCTGTATGCTGTGCTCTTAAAAATCTGCATGGCCATCCAGAATGGGGGTTTGTCTTTCATGTTGCTGATGTCATTGCTGAAATGCACCACCTACTGCCTCACTGTGCTGACATCCAATGTTTGGTCTCTATAAACATCCAGCAAGCTCTATCATCTGTTGCATGGCAACAAAATGTAATCGAATATTGGTGTGATGGTTCAACCTCTACTGCCATATCATCATCTGCCTCTGACATCATGGACCAACATAGTAAAATAGGAGGCATTACTTTCGGAGCAGCCCTCATATTTCAATTCCTTATATCAAATATTAAACAAAACTAGAAATAGTTTGTTTGAACAGTCAATTTTAACAGCCCAGTATATTAAACAGAGACCACTCACTCCTAGCAAATCAATACAAATTACTGCAATTAAAAACAAAAAGGTACTGAATATCTTCAGTGCAAAAATATATGCACCATATATTACTGCACACAAATAGAAAACTGTACAAAAGTTTACACACAAAAAACACCAGGTAAGCATTCATTTCTTTACTCTCAAAGCATCTTCTTCTGCCTACTGTCAGCATGAGAATATCATAAATGGATTGCTTCTGGTCTGCTCCTACATGATTTTCACCTGGTTCCCTAGCTTCAGTTGGTAAAAGCAGCACTCTGCACCAGTGTTCAAAAGAACTGCAGGATGCAGTATTTATGAATGCAGTACAACAGGGTCAATTCCAATGGTCAAGGGTGCAAACACCTGAGAAGAGGCTGAGCTCACTGGTGTTGTTTAATGAGGAAACATCGGCGGCAGCAGAAGAACCCAAGAGCCTCTTGAAATCCCAGAAGAGGCTGCCTAGATCACAGAACCTGACATGCACAGCAGGAAAAGCAAGTGACAATGCCTTAGAAACCAGAACAATGGTAGTTCTGCCTTTATGTAAATAGAAAATGTTTCACTACGATGGTAATTAACCGTTCAACAGGTCGTCCTGACAGCAGCGGAATCTTCGCCCTGGTGGCGTTTTCATGGTCCAACAGTACAAAGCCTCCAGCAAACTGCTCTAATTCAGCGCCTGCCCTTTGAACACAGAGTTGGTCAACAGACCTCCTAAGGCTCTTCCAGCAGGAACAGGTTTGTGACTGTACAACCTCTGGTGAGAGAGCTGGTGTGTTGGGATTAAAGCCTTCCTTTACATAAGGTAATTCCTTCCAATGCCTGCACAGCACACGTTATCTATGTGAATGTTACCATTCCTCTCGTGTTTCTCAAAAGTAACTTCTTTCTCGTTTCAACGAATTTCCTTATGACCCATGTAAGTCAACACTGTACTTCAGAACACTCCACACACGCACACACAAAAAAAAAAAAGAAGAAAGAAAAAGAAAAGAACCTCTTCCAACACTTCCAATAGGAAATGGGACCTGTGGGGCTGTCGAAGCCCTAAAAACCCACAGATGCACAAAACCAACACAGCGGGTCGCTGTGCCAGCACCACCCAGGTGTGCCCACCCCCGGGCCGAGCCCCGCAGGGTGCACGAAGCCACGGCCGTACCGCGGTCCGCCTGGCGGTCCCGCCCGCCCCCCGCAGCCTCGCCCGGCACCAGACGGGGCGCGGCTCCGCCCGCCATGATGTCACCGCCATTACACAACCTGTCCCCGCCGTGCCTCGCGCTTATGCAACCGGACCCGGCCCTCCGGAGCCGAGCGGTGACACTGGAAATGGGTCTCCGTCAGGAAACGGGGTTACGCGCGGTAACGCGGGCGCGGCCGCCACGGGACGCATCGGTCAGCGCGGCGGAAAGGAGGCACCGGAGCGCACCTCAGGCCACGGGGAGGCTCCCCGGGTCCCAGCGACAAACTTGGAAAACTTCAGAGCGCTGAGACACAGCGCGCCGAGCGCATCCTTCCCCGTCCCTCCCTCAGGAGATGGGACGCCGCCTCCCCCCCTCCGCACCCGGCTCACCTGCCCGCAGCGCCTGCCCGGCGGCGCCCAGCGCCTCTCGGAAGCGGCCCTGCGCCAGCAGTTCCTCCAGGCGCCCGCCGGCCCGCGCCCGTTCGCACTCCCTCGGGAACCACTTCTCGGCCAGCTGGCTGAGCACCACGCTGGTGCGCAGCGGGGCGGCGGCCGCGCCGGTGCCCCCCGCCGGCAGCAGCCGGTCTCGGCAGCGGCGGCAGCGGGCCCGCAGCTCTCTCCGCAGACAGCGGCGGCAGTAGGTGTGCCCGCACGGGACGGTGACCGGCTCGCTCAGGAAGCGCCCGCAGCCGCAGCACCGTAGCGGGCCCTCGGTCGCGCCTTCTGCGCCGCGCTCCCGGCCGCGGCCCGGCCCCTGCCGCAGGCGGTAGTTGAGCACCAGGCACTCCACCAGGGTCCCGAAGCGCCGCGGGCCGGCGAGCGGTCCGAGGCACAGCGACGCCAGGGAGGAGCCCGCCGCTTCCTTCATTCGGCCCCTCCGCTCCCCGTCCGCCTCCTCGCCGAGCCGCCCGCCGCCTCCCGGCTCCGGCGACGCGTCCGAGCCCACGGCCACAGGAGAGAACGCCATCGGCTGCCGGCTCGGCCGAGGGGGGTGTGGCGCTGCCGCTCCGGCCGCCGGGCCCGGCGCTGCGCAAGGCGCCCAGGCACTGGCAGCGCGGGGCGGGGGAGGAAGCTAGGCACTCTCCGCGCGGGGCGGGGGGCGTGTCACGTGCGCGCCTCCGCGCGCGCGACCCGGGGCAGAAGGGGGTGCGGATACGTGTGCGCTCCCCCCGCCCCACCCCGCTCCCACCCCTTTCAAACGTCTCCACGCGCCCTCGCCCCGCCGCTTACATAAAGAACCGCGTCAGCTGATGGCCGGGCCGGCTCGCCATTGGTGGACGCTCCAGGGGCGGGAGCGAGGCGGTTACAAAACGCCGCGCCGCGCGCGCGTTCCGTAACAGGGTGGGAGGGGCGGGGTTGGCGCCGGGCGGACTGGGCGTGAGTCAAGCGGGGGGCGGGCTGGCGTGGGTGGGCGCGTGCTGCCGTTAGGGAGCGAGCGTTGGGTAAAGCCCTGCTCTGTCTTAGAGGGGAGCGGGACGTGGGGGAAAAGGGGACGGCTGCGGGGAAAGGGGTCGGTCCCGAGGCTTCGGATTGTGGCACTTATAGGCGCTGCAGCTCCTTGGAGTGTCTCTAGCTCCGGTGGGAGTCACGCGTTAGGAGTGCTGCCGGGGGCGGTGCGAGGCGGAGCAGCCGATTTTCTCGAACGTTTTTTGTTCGCTGTGTATCGCGCTTGTAGGATGGTGGCTGATGCAGTCGCTGGTCAGATAATGCCGTAACTGCCAGTTGTTGCAGAGCATCTCCAGTTTTCCGGGAGCATAAAATAGCGAGCCTAGCGCATTTGGGAAGCCTCTGATCTCTGCCTAAAGCGTAACCGCAGCCCGCTTTGATGGGGGGATGTTCTGGGTTTCTACGTGTTTGTTAAGCCTCTAAAGAAAGCATGGAGTCCATGGCGTGACATCCGGCTGTGCTGTCGGAACTCATTCCCTCTCAAGCCTATCCTTTGCGTTTACAGTGCCTTTCTGCTTCCTGAAGTCAAATATGAGAGATGCTGTGGGAGTTGAAATACCAAGGGAGAACGTTGGACAGCTTTTAAATGTGGAGAGATAGCAGTCTTAAAATGACTGTTCATGAAAATAGTCAACATGAGTTAGGAAGTGACAGCCTCAGGAAAGATTGAAGTAAAAGGTGCTTGGAGTGTGGACTTGAATGGTGGTGGGATAGGGTGGAATGGTTTGAATCACCATGGATAGTTGCAGTGGTTCTGGGTTTTTTTTTAAGCTTATGAGGAAATACGAGGACAAAGTTTCAAGGAAACTAGCAGAGATTTCAAACAAAACTCTTCAGGAAGTAGGGTGAATTGGCATCAAAGAGAGCAATACTTTGTTTTTCATTTCAGATTAGATTACCCATGGAAACAGAAAAACAGGGCAACATTCAGGGGGTTGTGGAAATTCATTGAAATGCTAGAGTTAGGATGATAATAAAGTAGAAATAAAAATCCTTTTTCACCATTTCCAATGAATCTTTTGAAAGTTCACATGTTAACATACTGGTCATTTGAACAGTATTATCAGCTCAAATCAGCTTTTTTAAAAAAATTTTTATTCCCAGATTACAAGAATAAAATAGACCTTTGCTAAACGGAGCGTCTTAGGGCAGAAGAACACAGCTTTATCCACCAGTCCTCCACTTCAAACCAATTAGAAACAGAGAGAGACGAGAGTTTGGATTGGATGGATGAATGGGTTGATAGGGAGCCTGACACTATCCTGCTCCCACCAGTTTTAGAAATCTATCTTTAGTATCTTCTTTCACAGCTTATTCTTTGTGTGAGTATACTTACTGTCACTGTAAGCCTTTACTGTCTGCTCATGTTTGTGACACATTCTGTTCTACATTCGTAGCTGTCCTCATTTCTCTTGGAAATTCAGGACTTCATGCATCCAAAAAACATTGACTAGATTTAGATAGATAGTGTTTTTCTTGTTCTGTGTGATTGCAGAAAGACACTGAAGCATTTCACTAAAGGCCTCAAATATGTTGTTAAATACATCAGCAGTATGTTGCAGGTAGGGAAGCCTCTGGATAACAGATAATTTTGGATCATGGCGCATTAGGGTTGGGCTCAAGATGTGTTGAAAGAAGTTCATAGTAAAGAATCTCTTACATAAAATTAATCACTTCCTTGTCAGGAAATTCCCTGGACACGGATCTCTGGAATGTGGCACATTACTTGAGGACAAATTTGCCTGTATGTTCACCTTGTCCTAATTTTTAGATGCACATTTTTTATTAGTCTTGGAAGCGGGATTCTAGGCCTTGTTAAGCCATGCTGTTATCCAGAGTGGTTGTACTTACATATTTAAGTTATGTTTGTTCCTTCAAGCCTAGTTTTGGGTGCAGTATTCTATCACTGGCATGCCTAAGAAAAAACTCAGTTTTCTCATATTTCACTGTGTTACTATCAGAATCTGACGGTTACGTAAGAAGGGAATAAAAGACCTGCAGCTTTTTACTAGATTAGATAACACACACAGTTCCACCAACACTTGATTATAAATAACACATGCGAGGTTTTTTTTTCTTCCTACTGTAGAATGAGATAAATAATACTTTCAGACAACAACACATATCTGTGCAGTTGCACAGTTTGTGTGGGCTGTTCTAAGAAGGACTCCAGGGATTGTCCTTCCCCTGCCTTCTGTAGAGCAGAATTTTACAACTGCTTGTGTAAGTCTTGGTTGCCCTCATTCAGCAGGGTGCCTACAAAATGTTAAGCCTTCAGTATAGTGAGGTAGAAGTACATTGCTTATGATTTTAAGCTATTAATTTGATGTTTCTGTAAGCAATTGTACATGTAGTGCGTGCAGCCTGATTAAATACAAGATGACCATAAGAGTGTTTTGTCTTTAATTATGCCTCTTGTAAATTATATAAAATTACCTTGATTTAAGGTTTTCAGAAATAAACAGCACTGTAAACAAAATGAAGCAAAACCAATGCAGGCTGAGAGAACAGGTAGTGGACCTGAAGCTTAATGCCTGGAAGTCTGGAGCTGTGTATGACAGTCTCTCTTGATGTATATCCCAAGAAAAAAGTAGTTAATCCAAGGAAAGTTGCTCCATCTCATGAGAAATGTGGTAACTGCTTTCCAGCTACTTTCCCTCTATTTCTTTAAAGGTAGTTACCTATCCAGCTGTTGTAAATTTTGCTAGGGTATGTAGAAAAAAATAAAACTAGTTGGAGATTCAATTAGGTAAAATAATGTTCATACTTTTTTAATTTTTAAATGTTACTGTTCCTGAGAGTGAGTTGTTCTGCTAAGAAACTATTAATACTTTTTCTTTAAAAAAAAAAAAAAGAAAAAAAAAAAAGAAAATATGAGAGAGTATATCAAAATGTACTTAGAAAAATCTTGAACTTCTGAAGACCTTAGTGATCTTTGAATCACTTCAGATGTGGCTAAAGAATAAGGAATAATGAATCCTTAGATGCAACTCCATTTTGTTTCAGTTTGTTTGTTGTTGCTTGGTAGACTTTTTGGAGCTTTAATAAGGTAGCTCCAGCAGGCAGAATTCTAAGTGCAAAAATGCTCAGCATTTGTGCAGTAAAGCAAGTACTGACATTTCTGCAGTACAGCCTTTAGCAGAAGTACTTTTTAAACTCTTTTTTTAGGCATGAGCTGCAACAAAGTTGCTTTTCCAGCTTGGCCTTCAATGTTCAGGTAAGCTTATCAGATCTAGACAGCTACAGCTATCTCTGGCATTTTTGTGCAGTACTGCAGCGTGGGTTTTTCAAGAAATTCTAACTCTCTTCTAACTAACTTCTGAAATAGGGCACTCAAAGTTATTTAATTACACTTACTAAGTATGATAGCACTATCGAATAGAAAAAAAGCCACTACAGATAGGATAAATGGTTAACTACATGTTAGGTAAGGATCCCATGAAAAATAGAAAGAAGGCAAAGTATAACAGAGCTGAAAATACCAGCAAAAGACATATACAGATGAACAAAGAGGGAGTTTATGGTGAGATCCAATAAAGGACTTGCATACCTAAAGCAAGCTTTAAGAGGAATTTAAGTACTGAGGTTCTAAAAAAGAGATCTAAGAAATCTCGCACAGCTGCTGCCTAAGTGGGAAGATGCCTGAAGTCAGAAAACTTTTTAATTTATATCCCTAGAGTGGCTAGGGTTTTATTTCTCCAGCAGCTGGAACTGCTGCAGAACTTCTCTGCACTTACTCTTAAACCAGTCTTCAACTGAGTTGTCAAAGTGACTCTACTTTGTCAGTATTTTCAGGCCCCACCAAACACGTTGTTGTATTCAGAGATTCTTAAAGTTAGGTCTATTTGCTTGCTTTTCACATTTATGTGAAGGATGACAAGATGGAGTAACTTTTTATTTAACAATCTATCTTCAGTTACATATCTGAGCTGCAAGATTCAGTTTGTTTCTATCTAGGAGTTTTCAAACTTGTCTCATCTCTCCAAGTAATTTATCCTAAAGTGTGACAGCATGAATTTAAATTGTCTTGGGAGCATGAATTAGAGATGAGGATGTCATTTCCTGCTGAATGCCCTATTCTTTGGGATAAATCTCACACTTTATTTCTGTCCCTATAGACTTTGAATCCTTTTCTTCTCAGTGGCACAGCTTTAACAGGATCGGAGGAGAGTCATCTTTGTTTTTAATATCCTATTTCTTGTTGAGTAGAATCACTTTTCTTTATTTAAAGAAAATATTTATCGATTTAAATCTTTTTGATTTAATGAGGGCCTGCAATGGCAATGGGTTGCTCTATGAGAGGTGCTTTTCTTCCTTCTGTTATCTCGGCCATGATTTAACAGAATGGTAGTTGGATCCTACAGATAGAGAGGACTGTGGAGAGGACACATCAGTGAAAATTTTAAAAAAATTATATAAAAAAAATTGGAATTGCATAATTTTTGTGTCCAGATAACTCATTCCTTTAGTGGTGCTGGGATTAAATGTATTCCCATCAAAAATGATAGTCATCACACTTAATATGACACTACTGATATGGGTGTTTTTGTGTATGTTTTTATATATATTAGCATCAATTGCTGTTGATGAGCAAGATGCAGGAATCTGATCTGATGATTACATTTTGGAGTTGTGAAAATACAGTGGCTGCCTTGAAGACACCAAGTGGAATTGCTTGTTTCCCTGTTCTTGTGTTCGTTTTTTCCTCCATGGTGTGATATCCAGCATAGAGCTATAAAGATATGCATTTCAAAAGATAGCAGAATTTTTCTACACTTGCAGGACAATACAATTCTAAATGTGATCAATAAGTTTTTATTTTAGGCTTCTCTGGTTTGAAAACCTTGTCTAGCTCCAGGTATGATACAAGTAATGTTTGTCTTCTCTTTAGGAAGAGATTCCTTGGACTGATTGGACTTCTTCCTTCTGCTATTTTGCCTGGTAGGAGATTCACTTAATAGATTAGTAAAATAGCTAAATTTGAAGTGGAAAAGCTTTTTTTTGCTGCTATCAATATAGATTGACATATATTGTAACAATTCAAATTGTCATGATTTGACAGCTTTAAATACTGAATTTAAAGAGATCCAGAGCACTGTGTAGTCATATTTATTCTTGATGTTCAAGTGCTTTTAATACAGAACTGCAAACTGAATAATGAACAAAAAGACGAATAGTTAAAGTAGAACTAAAAAGGCTTTCATTAAGGAAGGAATTGCTTTTACAAAAATGTTTCACTAACTGTGTGCAAGACAAGTAACTCAGCCAGCATTTATTTTCAGTTTATCAGCATGTTTTCTGCTAGCTGAAGGTTATTGACTTATGATTTTATTGAATATACTAAAGTTTGTGGTTTTTTTTTTTTTTTTTTTTTTTTTTTGTAGCATTAATGCTTCACAGTGAAGAAAAAGGATAAGCTCGTTATTTATAAATGAATATAGAGCAAAAGCTCAAGATAATGATTGGGATTTGTGTTCTGTGCTACAATTTGATATTTAAGCAATAATTGATTCTGATATCTTTTTAAATATTATCTGTTTCTTGTTATATATACTTATGTATGTTCTCTAATACATCTTTGTTAAGTTGGGTGCTTTGCATCTACTTATGATCATCCTCTGAGATACATATTTTTGTCAAATAAAGTTCTTTGTTCTTTTGATTTCTAACAATTATGATGTTCCTTCTTATACCCTTAAAGAAAAAAATCGCTGTCATTATATTGCATTTGTATTAAAAATACACCAGTGCTACACAAGATTTTTTTCTTTCTGTATTAAGGGTGATACTTGTTATACTTGATATCTCAAAAGGAAAAAAAAAATCTATCATTTTTGGGTAGTCAGTAATAGTTGTGGAAGTAATTTCAATCTCTTTGTGTACTGAATTTAAGAAATATGCATAGAAATTACTTTGTAGCCTCCTCACAATGTTAAGTGGCAAAACCCCCACATTTCTTATTACCACTGTATCGTACCTCAGCCTGTGATAGGGTATAAAATGAGACTGTCAAGTACCTCTACTTCCAGTGTAAGCTGGTTGTGCTAGTTCTAGATAAATCATTGGTTTTCAATATAGTTAATGATAAAGTAACCTGTCTTTGAAAATTGAAAAGCTGTTAATACAGGTACAGAACTTGGATTTACTTATTCTCTTTAGATCAACTCTTTAGGCTCAAAGAAGTATGCTCTTTGTCTTAAATATTAATCTACTATTTTTCTAATAGAGTTTACATGCAGCTTTTTATTACCTAATGAGTGCCCCTTCAGAAATTCTGTAATACTAGGCAACTCTTTTTGGTCAATGAGAATAGAATATTTTTCAAAGACTATGAATAATACTCTTTACTGAATCTAGTGTTGTATGAAGAAAATGAGCTGAATGAAAATTGGTTAATTTAAACTTAAGGTGCAAAAAAACGTCTATTCAATTAGATGTCCTGTTTGGCAATAGTTTGCCTCTTAGCAGCCAAGTGAATTTTCTTGTTTATTTTGATTCCTTAATATCTCCTTTCTGCTTTGGCTTATATCTCTTTTCTATGTCCTCCTTACTTCTTGAACATTAGTAGCATCACACAGTACATTGTACATTGTAAGCTGGGTTATTACATACATTTTACCAGTCTTTTGTACAGTGTAGTGCAGGAAATGTTCTCTTCTGTATCACTTCTGACAAAAGCAGTTGTTTGCAGGCTTGAATTCAGAGTCTATCTGGTGGTGGTTGCGTTTTTGTTTTTTTTTTTTTTCCAACAGAGCACTGCATCATACAGAAGAAAAGTGAGCACGCTAAAACAAGTAAATGAAACATGAGCTGAGTAAAGAACGTTTACTATTTCAGTTTTTCTCCTCCCTACTTTTTTTTTTTTTTTTTTTTTTTTTCCTCTGTATCTTTCCAGTGCAATAAAACAATTTCTGGGCTCAGGCTGGTGCCCACAAATCATCAATGCAGAGACAAAAGAGCACTTCATTTCCTAACTAGATTCTATTCAGCAACAAAATCAAAGAACATGGGTGTTTTCTTTTTTTCCCCAGTATGTATTTGTGCAAATCTGTCATTGTATGCAATGGTACAGAGTTTCAGTGATATGAATTGAGGCTGGTCACATTTTCTCAAAGGTATCTTTAGTGAATGTAGCCCATCCAAAATTATCTTCATTGTATCTTCAGTCCTTGTCACATGTTACATAAGCATTAAATTTTAGGGATCCCACTTAAGTATCTGTGTCCTTCAACTCCTGATTGTCCAAAAGTGATATGGAAACAGCTAAAAGATCATGATACACCCATACATGTGAGTGTAACTTTTAAAGCACATTGCTTGATATTTTATTGGTACTTCTATTTCTAATTTTAAAAGAAAGAAAATCCTACCAAAAAATCCCTCAGTCCTTTAAGTGAGCAGCTTATCTTTTTGTTTTTCAGGTGTTTGTTGGCACTCTGTGTCCATTTCCTATTTGCTTTTCTCTGAACTCCAGTTATGTTAGATCATTACAGCAGAAATATTTAAAATGAAACATAATTATAGTGTAACTTTAGCAATACGTCGTATTTACTTATAATGCTTATGTAAATATTTCTATCACATTTCAATTCATTATCTTCCATAGAGTAATATCTGATGACTGAACTATGTACTTCGAGGTTTTCTCTCTATAATATTAGCCAGTTTGAGTAGGAATGCTGTGTAGCTTTATTATAGTGTTTCCATTTAGTGAACTGTTCTGAGAAACAAGCCTGGGCAAAATACCAACCTAACAGGGCCACACTGCTTCTGTTACTTGAACTAACGTGAGCTACTTGTTTATTTATGTGAATGGTGTACCTTATCATCTTTTATTCTCAGCTCAGAAATAATAATTAAATATTTTGTTTGTCTACTGCAGTAAAAAGAAGAGATATATTGAAGATTTTGCAAAACCTGAAACTGAACAGGATCAAGCTTTTTCCTTGCTAATCCCCTGCAGAAGTATAATTTTCGTGGCTTTTTTTATTGTATACCTTTGCAATGTTTCTTCTAAACAGTTGATTTTATATGCTGTATGTGAAAGAAGACTAAGGACAGAAAGCAAGGACTTTTTTTGAAGAAGGAATAAAGAAGTTATATTCTTATACTTGCCTTTTTTTCTGAAATTTTGTGAATCCAGTCAAGAGGACTTGGGTCATTTAGGTATTTGTGGTTAACACACTGAAAGTTCAGATCTGTTTATGCAGGTAAATACTGCCTGAATAAAAAATGATTTTCAGAATCATACATTTTCCATGCTTATAATATACAGCTTTCAAAGAAGGTCCCACACTGTAATCATGCTAACAGTGATTTAAAAGGATCGTCAAATCCCAATTAAAATATTTGAAAATCAGCTGGGTTAATGTTTCATTGAATTAATTTTGTTTAAAGTAACTGAATTAAAACAGTATCTTCAAGATGTGGATAGCTCTAACTTTGAATGAGTGGTAAGCGATGCACCTATTTAGCCTATCGAAGCAATTTAAAACTAAATAATATGTTACCTCCATGTAGGTATTTAATCATTCACTGTTTTTCATGTATGTCCCTTCTAATGGCATGCAATCAGGTTGTCTTTTCTGTAGGTCAGAAAAAGGGTGATATTTTAATAATAGTTTCTAAGGTCTCTTACCCAAATAATTATAGTGTTGTCGTTATGGTTTAACTAATTATTTGTCTAATGGAAAGTACATTCAGGTTTCAGTTATCTGAAAATGGTGAGATAACTCAGGATTTACAAAAACACATAATACACAAAGTAACTATATGCAAGTCTATTAGTACATGCCTGCTGAGGAGCAAAGAGCAATGTCTTAGCTGACCAAGTGATGTTAAAGCATCTCACTGTGATGCTTTTGCAAATCAGCCTCCATAAGCATTAATCTTAATACATCAGTTTTCTCTGTATTCCTGCGGAAGAGTAGGATACACTGAATAAATTTTTTTCCATCTCTTTTAAAGCATAGTATGTCTGATGCATAGACAACAAGGAATCCATAATAACTAAATATGATACTATAGTGACAAGTGTAGGCGCTAGATTGAGGTTTCAGTCCTCCTGTAAAAACTGTTTTCAACTAAGAAGCAAACACAGCTAAGTTCTCACATTTGGTAATTGTATCTGTTCTCTGTTACAAATCAGATACTATCTTAGAGTATCTGAAAGCATCTTACAGTAGTTTTCTGAGCACTTATGTTAGATAAGTTAATATTAGTGTGTTTTTTGAATGGGTAAACTGAAGTTTGTAGAAATTGGTTGATTTTGTTCTTTTTATTGCTTTTTTTAATGCTGTATAGTAAATTTAGCAATAGCTTATTATTTGAACTGCTGACGTCTAGAAGGTAGACTCTCATGTCTTGCAGTGGAACTCTGTTGGCACAGGACTTACAGCACGTTCTAATTTCGGATTTGTAAGACACCTAGGGCTGGTATTATGGAGTCCTACCTCTCCCTCACTTCATTCCTGCTCTTCACTAAAGAGCTGAAAAAGCTGACAAGCTGTTGTCATCATTTTCCTTTGTGATACATTGCAGTGTCTTGTTATGAAGTAGTTGGTTGTATCTTGGGGCTCTCAACCGTGAAGATTTGATGTAGGATTCAACATTCAACAATGTGTCAGCATTCATCACTCCTGTAATATTTCTTCCTCCCACTCGTACTGCTTTAACACAATTCCTTAGCCACAAATCTAAACCAAAACAACATAGACTAGATGTAAATATTCTTAATTGTAGAAAGAAAAGATGCAATATGATTTTTATTTAAACATTTATTTAAAAATACTTTGGGATGTTTTTTGATATCTGGAATACCTTGATAAAATTGTAAGCAGAATAATCCAACGTTTGCAGTACCAATGCCTGGGAACTAACAGACTTTCAGAATGCATGTGGTTTGCAACGTCATTAACAAGATTAATTGTCAGGCCAGTAATTGATTTCTACTTATACTACTGGGACTGAGCTGTTCCTATTATCACCAAAATCGCCTCTCTCTAGGCAATCTGAGCAGTAATGTGCTATAGTAAAGCTGAAACAAATCTCTAGTCTTGATAATGTTTCATTTTAAGACAATGACTGACTTTCTTAGGTCTCTGTAGAAAGCCATAATGCTTTTATCTGTTCTTACTGTAAATAATCTGGGATGACTGTTTTAAGCAATCTTGCTTAGTGTAGCGACTAATTATCATTGCTTTTAGAGAAGTATCTTCATTTGTGTAATATAATTGTCTTGAACATTCTAGGTAGTTGATGTATTTAAAATTTGTGTATCAGTAAAGTGGGTTTTACTGTAGGTGCTATTGTTTTCACTACATACTTCATTTCTATAATTCTTGCGTCATAACTACTAACATTAAAATATACATACCTGCAATCAAAGTATTTACAGCTCTTCACTGATGATCAGGCTCCCCATGCTTGCCAGGACCCTGAGCCTCTAGGTGTGGGTGAGAGGAGTGGATTCTGTCCCACTGTAGCAGTGGAACATGTCCAATACCTTCTTGTGAAACCGAATGTGTATAAGTCCATGGAGCCAGATGACATGCATTCAAGGGTTCTGAGAGAGATGGCTGATGTGGTTGCTGAGTACCTCTCCTGTCAGGGAAGGTTGAGGGCTTGTTTAGCTTGGAGAAGACACCAAGGAGGCTTCATTGTGGCCTTCCAATATTTGAAGGAAGAATATAAGCAGAAGGGGGAATGACTGCATGGGTTGATACTGATAGGACAATGGGGAATGGTTTTAAACTAAGGGGAGATTTAGGTTAGATTTTAGGAGGAAGTTTTTCACTCAGAGGGTGGTAATGTACTGAAACATGTTGCCCAAGATGGTTGTGGATGCCCCATCCCTGGAGGCATTCAAGGCCAGACTGAATATGGCTTTGGGCAGCCTGGTCTAGTGGTTGGTGACCCTGCACATAGCAGGGGGGGGGGGTGAACTAGATGATCATTGTGGTCCTTTTCAACCCAGGCCATTCTATGATAAGTGGGGGCTGCCTGTTGCAGTGAGCTGGCTGAGTTGATCCTACAGCCTAGAGGTGCATGCAACACAGGCTTAAGGGCCAAGCTGCATGTAGCACGGGGTAACTGCTGTGTGGGTCACTAACTCCAGGACCGTGTACGATGGTCAAGATCACTATAGCTTAATGCAGGTTAAAGGAAATAAATGCATCTTTTGAATTGCTCATAATATATTTGAGCTTTTCTCCTAAGAAAATGGTATTGGTTTCATTTGTAAGACTTGTCTATGTGTTCCTGTATACCTGCTTTACTTCATTCTGCAAACTGCCAGCACCACTCAGAATGTGTATATCGCTTTGAGAAGCTGCTGCTACTTCTCCTGTAGCAGATGCACTATCTTGTACAGAATACAGGATCCTGTACAAGTTTCTGTTTGTTCCTTGGAGTTAGGAGCAGGGCTTATGCAAAACTCTCTGAAGATGCTTCAGACATGTTTTATGGGAACTGCTGAATCATGGCCTGAACCTCTGATTGATCACCTGAGGCAAGCAATGAGTCAGTCACAGGAACACAGGTGAAGGCAATTCACCCCTCCTAGATCCATTTAAGAGCTGACTACGAGTAGGAAAGGATCTCTTCTGGAGATCCCTCCTCTGGAGTTTTACAGCAAGCCCAGAATGCTGGTGAGCACTCTATCCATTCTCTTTTTGTTGTTATAACCTTCTTAGCTAAACTCTCTTGTTTATTTCATAATTATAACATCTTTATATTCATTGATTATACACATGTATATACGGAAAAAGTTTTTTGCTATAAGGGTGTTGAGGCACTGGAACAGGTTCTCTAGAGCAACAGGTCTAGAGAAGTGTTGGATGCCCTGTCCTTGGAGACATTCAAGGTCAGGCTAGATGGGGCTCTGAGCAACCTGATTGAGCTGTAGGTGTCCCCCTCTGTTGATGGCAGGGGAGTGGGACTATATGACCTTTAAGGGTCCCTTCCAGCTCAAACAATTCTATGGTTCTGTGCTCAAGAGAAGTTTAAAAATTGTGAAGCAAATTTCATGATACAAATAAAAAATCATGTTGTTATTTATGAAAGGTAGCAAGTAGTGCTGAATGAAAGTAGAAAGATTTTTGTGATGCAGATTCATACGCAAGCATGTATCCGTATTTTATTTTTTTATAGACAATTATACTTCCGTGTAGATTCAACTCTCAGCATTTTACATTTTGCATCATTACCTAACGTTACATAAGAATTTTTAAAAGGCTTGAAATGCCTATTCTGCTATGGAAGCTTCATTCTCTGGCCAGAAATACTTCCCATGGTGCTGAAGAAAATTCACATTTCTCTAGCCAGATGTTGTTTTTCTGCAGACTTGTCCATTAGAAGTAGTAGAACTTTGAATTTTGGCTAAAATTAGTAAATGTGCTGACGTGAAGATGCATTCAGTGCTTGGTAAACAAGTTTGAAATGATGTTTTAGATAAGATGAAGAAGGTAGTGTAGTTTGAAATTGTTTTGTTTTCCCATTAGAAAATCGACATTTAACAAACTGCTTAATAGGTCAAAATACCCTTCAAGCAAGGAACTGAAGTTAATTCTGTTCGTGTTAAATGGATAGTCCAGGATTTTAAGTAATTTTCTAATTACTTCTTATCACACAATGCATACCAGAAGGAATATACGTGTGTATGTAAGATAACTGCACTTCCAGGAAAATAATGACAAATATGGAAACTGCTGCCAATCTTTAAAATTGCTTAGTCTTGTAAGTTCAGCAGTTAACTCTTAAAAATTGTGGGTTTTTTTTTTTTTAATTGACAGAGTTCCCTTTTCAGTGGAATGGTGTAGATATTAAAATAAACAAGAAATTAGTAATGGAAAACTTTTTAAAATGTTTTCTTTCAATTATGTGTAACTATTTTCATTAGGAATTTAAAAAAAAAATAACTAGAGCTAAATATTTCATTCCATTTGATTTGTTGTCAGAGTTTGAATTTTGTGCGTACCACAGCATTGTTCCCATGCTTAAGCTGCACAATTCCTATGGAAGCCAGCTGAGTTCTCAGTCACCAAAGCTTTATTCATGTTAGAGATTGTGAGCCTGTCAAGCAAGAGTATAGAATCACTTGTGCTCACACAGAGAAGTGTCCCTGTATTTGTACTTATCGGTGACTGACTTTTCTCCTTACATATCATCTCCTTCAGAGATCTCCAGTAATATTGTGTCAGAATCAAAGGGGTTGAGAGAGTAATAGGAGTCCTTGTGCTTTTTGTTCTTTTTGCTTGACTCTTGCCTCATCTGGTATATCTGCTTAGGTGCTAGAACAGTGGAAATGCTGGGCATAACCAATGGCTTCCAGTAGGTTTTTTACTAGAGAAGTTTCCATTAAAAGCTGTTTTTGGGCATAAGCAAAGTAAGCAGCTGTGAAAGGTATGAGTCTGCTAGGAGAGTGTGTATTACTTGGGTTGTAACCTGTGCAGGAGCGTTGCCTTAGGGAAGAGTGGTTGGAAAGTTATCTGGCAGAGAAGGACCTATGGTTTCTGATTGGCAGCTGTCTGAACAAGAGCTAGCAGTGTGCCCAGGTGGCAAACAAGGCCAATAACAGCCTGACCTGCATCAGAAATAGTGTGACCAGGGGGAGTGTGGAAGTGGTTGTACCCTTGTATGCAGCGCTGGTGAGACCACCTTGAATATTGTTTAGTTTTTAGACGCCTCTCACAACGGGGATATTGAATTGCCTGACTGTGTGCAGAGAACAGAATGAAGTGCATGAAGGGAGTAGAAGACAAGAGTTATGAGGAGTGGCTGAGTGAACGTGGATTCTTTAGTCTGGAGACGCAGAGTCTGAGGGAGATATCATCATTCTCTGGAACTATCTGAAAGGAGTTTACGGTCAGGAGGATGTCAGTCTCTTTTTTCAGGGGACAAGTGGTAGAAAACAGCCTCATGTTGCATTTCAGGAGATTTATATTTGAAGTCGTGATGAATTTCTACATAGAGAGTGGGCAGTCAAGCATTGATGTGAGCTTCAAAGGGAAGTGATGGAGTAGGTAACATAGCTTAGTGATAAGACTCAGTAAAGTCAAGTTGATGGCTGGACTTGATCTTGAAGGTCTTCTCCAACCTAGATAGTTCTGTGATCTGTGAGAGTTGGAGGAGTGTGTGCAGCATGCAGCCCCCTCTTCTTGCTGCTTTGCTTATACAGAAGCAGGAGTGTTAGAGAGCACAAAATGATAGTTGCTAGCAGACTTGTCAGTAGTTCTTCTCCGACACTAATTTTAAGCTGTTCTAAGAAGATCACACAATAATCTATTTTAAAGTGCACAGGAAGTGGTAATTCCATAGTGTATTGTTTTGGCTTGTTGCAATTTGTTGTTCAGAGCTTTCTTAATTTATTCTGTTGTCACATCAGCAATCTTTAATTATTACAGAGGATATAATTGTAAATTACACATATAAAAAACCCAAACAAACCAGACACCAACGTCATCACTAATGAATAGCTCCAGTTGTGCAGTCAGCAAGTAAAAATATTTTGAGTACTAATGAGAAGGATTTTGGTATCTTCGAAGCCTGTAGTTAAAAATTCCATTGCTTTCATGAGGCTAGGGATTTGATCCATTTAATTTTATATCTGACATAAATATAAGTTAAAGCAAATAGAATAGGCTAGTTGTATATCTAAGCTTTCTATAAAAAATAAAACTTATAGTAATGGGAAGCTCATGTTACTGTTGTGCCTAAACATCAGGCAGCAATCTCCTGTCTGCTCTGTGCAGAGTGTAACAGTTACTGTGTGCTAACTACGTGGGTTACTTGCTGGCATGATGATCCATCTGTTTGGCAGGGAGCAAGAGCTGTGAAGCTTTACTATTTTTCTGTAGAAAGACTTTTAAATGTGTGGAAGCAGCCTGTGAGTACTCGGCTGAGTAATGGGTCCTTTTATGACAAGCTACACTTTGTACTTAGCTGTACAAATAGATTTCTTTTCATTTCTGATTTTTGAGAGTGGAAAACATTCTCCTGCTTGATAAATCAAACTTTGTTTCCAAAATAAGCATTTAAATAATTGACTAAACACATTTGCTCACTGAAGGGATAGTTTCATGAGAAGAGGATTAAAATTCTTGGAAAATCAACAGGGCAACTACAAGTGTCAGGTGATTATATAGCCTTATGTAAGTGCAGTGTTTGGTGTCTAGCCAAGTATTTCTAAAACTTACAGGGCAACTTCTGTTCATATTCAGGCCAGCATAAATCTGAAAGCACTTAAAAAAAAAAAAAAATCAGAGAGTGTGTTTGCATTTATGTTAGATCTTATTTTGGAAAAGAATATAACATATTTGTTGCAAGAAATGTCTTTACTTCAGGAATTTTCTACATGTGACTTATGAGGAATTAATTTTATTCCCACCTTTCCTGTTGATCTCCTTTACTGTATGGTTCAAGCCATCCTTATGGCTCTTTTATGGCTTAAGATTTCTGTCTTAATCATAGCAAATATATTGTGGTTGTCTGATGTTCATTCAGTACAATTGGTGGGTGGTTAGTTGGTACATTAAATATTTGTTTTATAGCCTGGAGATGTAGCATCACAAAATCATTTTGTATTTTTTTTTTTTCTTGGAGGAAACTTGTTGAAACTGTGAGAAAATCTTTGCAATTTTTTTTAGGATAGAGTTTTTCTTCAGGGCCACTTTTGAAGTGAATCATCTTAAATAGAGCATTTATTTCTATGGTTGGGTAGGTTTTTAAACATGTAATAATCTTTCAAATACTGTTTTTGTTTGTTTGTTTTTTTCCAGGATTGTATCTCAAATAAAGTATTTTCTTGCACATCTACTCTCTTTCTTAGTTTTTCTGCGTTTCATATCACACTGCTTCTACATTTCAGGTTTGAAACATCTTTAAACTTGGTGAGAGACATAATATTGTTGAATAATTCTCTTTGACTCGTGGAAATCTTTACATATTTAGAATTGGAAAAGCAAGGTCTTACTTCAAGCAATGTTCTATTAATGTGCTGAAGACGCCTGTCTAAATCTGGTGAACCCTAATCAGGTAGAATTTGTGACTCTGTTAATCAATCAGTCTTAGAGAAATTTTCCTGATCACATATTGAACATATCCAAAGCAAGATAGTAGATATAGTGAGTTCAACAATTGTTTTCAGGATTATTTTTCTTTTAAATGAGATTTATGATCTGATGTACAAACAGAAGCATAAAATGTTTCCAGATGACAATAAAATGGAAGATGTCACAGATCTCAGAAAAGAAGGTCAGAATTTGCAAGAATGCATTAAGAAATGTTAGCCTTTACTCAAAGCAGGAATTTGGACATCAGAAAAGTACTGGAATGCCAACTAGGCTTTGTTCATTGTCCCCACTGGGCTTTTAGCACTCTAGTTGCCTACCGCAGTACCAGATGAATCATGAAAAACAAACAGACAATTCTACTTGAGGGAAAAATATAGAATATGAACCCTTGCTGAGATAATCCAAATGCCATGTGTATGTTTTTTCTGATGAATGGCTTTATCATATGTTTTCGTGCTAAATGAGTAAACTATTTTCACATGTCTACCTCTGTCTTCTCCAGCACATTATTTTGCAAACGACTAAGCACAAATTTCAGGATGATCTTTGCAATGTGAATTCATTGCCTTGTCCAACAGTTACATGTAGGAGAATGTTATGCAAGAGCATTTCAGAGAAGTATTGAGAGATAACAAAGGGAAGAATTAAGATGTTGAGGTATACCTAGTGTTTTATGGGAACCTTTTCATCTAACCTACTTTCAGTAAGAAAAATACTTCGTTTATAGCTTTTAAGTAATATGTATATTCTGTTCTTCTAGTAAGAACTTCTTAGTCTATGTATAATCTCTATGAAATGTAAGTATACTTTATCATAATAAAGAAGTAGTCATAACTTATTTTTCAAAGATTTTCATATTACCAAGGCCTAGAGATACATATTCACAAAAAGCATCACCACTTCAGATGTAGTAACTCATGTTTTTCCTCACTGAGTGATGTTTCTTTCTGCTTTAAAAAAGGGAGGAAAAAAAAAAAAAAGGAAAGAAAAAGAGAGGGGTTGGAAAAAAAGCCTATTCATGATTTTCCCTGCGGGCTGTAGAAAACTATAACCCAATCTTTGGACATCTAAAGCCTCGCTGCAAATCCAGTTTCTGTACTTCGTGCTTATGCCCTGAGAGAAGTTCTGTGGGAAGAAAATAATCTCAGGAATACTTCAGCTTTTCATGTACACTAAATGAAAGTTGTTTAAAGCAACAGAAAATAAATACAGCTGGAGTTCATATTATGAGCACATGATGGAAATAAAATGATGTATTTGGTAACAGTTCTTCCTGATCTTATTGATGTTAGGTGTTTCTTGCTTCTCCTGCACAGCCCTTTTTAGCACTATTGCTTGCAAAAACAGAAGATATCAAATGATATTAGCTCATTATCTCTTCATAACGCTATTAAGCAGAATACTTAAAAATTCTGCCTCTACAAAGCAATAGAAGTAAGATTTACTGTGCAGAATACCTATGTTTCAAAATATATTTGTTATATCACATAATACAATTGTATTGATACAAAGACCAGTAAAGACAAAAATTACTTCCCTTGACTTTCATATGTAAGTCTCTCTGTCTCAAAATATCCAAGCCACAGTTTTTCAGTCTCTCAGTTCAACTCATGCATTATTTACTGTGAAGAATTCATTATACAGCTTTCAGCAACAGTGAAAAGGACTATGTGAAATTGCATTGGGGCAACCTGATTAAATTTTTGAAGATGCTGCTAGGGCTTTCATAGAATGGTTTGGGTTAGAAGAGGCCTTCAAGATCATCTACTTCCGCCTTCCACTATAGGCAGGGATTCCTCCTGCTAGGGTTTTGATTATGCTTTGATTATGCTTGTATCAGTATAGACAGGAAACGACTAAAAGTTGCACTTTTTATTATCCCTGTCTTGCAGTTTTTTCTTGTATTTTTCATCTCAAAATATATTTAGTAAATAATTTATGAAGTACTGGATGTACTTTGCCCTGCTTTTGTGTGGGCAAAGCTGGTCTGTGGCTGCAATACGTCTTGTTAGGGCAAGAAGAACAATGTCTAATTAATATTCTTGTGCAAATCTTTGAGAGGGGGAAAAACAAAATCTTTGAATGATATTTACCTCTTGACGTTGGAATTCATTAAAATTTACATAATTTGTCAGAATGAGCATCTTTCTCTCATGCTGCTTTCTGAAATATTACTTTAGTGGTAATATCTTAATTGTGATCAGAGTTTACATACTGAATTACTTATGTCACATTCTGCCACGCATGCTAGCTTCTTTAGTTAGATACATGATGAGCTATTTAACTGCGAAAAATAAATAAGCAATGAACAAGAACAAGATTACAAATTGCAAATTTGAAATGTATAGAAATTTGAACAACTTAAAATGTAATCAGATTTATAACAAGTAGAGCTGACAATGTTTTAGCATTTCAGACTCATAATGCAGTGATTTGTGTCTTGGGAAGAGGGAACTTTCTAAAAATATTTCCTGATACTATCTGCCAAACTGCTAAGTGATTTGCTGAGTGTTTTCAAGGCTTGGTAATTGTACAGTTCTTCGATAACAATCCCTTTTTTTTTTTAATTATTATTATTATTATTATCTAGAATGAAATTACTATGGAAATTATTTCTCTTGGTATTTTCTCAGAATCAGTAATATTTTTTCTTTTCTAACGACATCTGAATTCCATGAAGATTATTTAAATGTTTTTAATTTTTTTGAAGATCTGAAATCATTTCTGCTTCATTTCTTTATCTTTCACAAAGACCTTTATATTAGCAGTAGCAGTATACTGTTCTGTGTCATTCCTTGCCCTATTAGTGGCGTCATTTGCTCTGCCTTGCTTTTTCTTTCACATTGTATCATTTTTAGGTAACTGGGATCAGTTTGTTCAAACTTGCCCTTATCCTGAAACGTATGTTTCTATTTCAAATCTGAAAAAATAATTGTGAACCTTTTTTTTTTTCCAACTACGTCAGGTGGTCTTTTATTAGATAATACTTTCCAACAAACCTTACCTTATTTACCTCTCAAGTATTTTGCATTCACCAATCCTTGCATGAAACATGAATGTGTCTGAAAAAGCAATGTGACTAAAAGATCTAGTTAAGAGTTGATTTGAATTCTCTGTTAAACTTAGAGGATGAGTGGGAGTTTATATCAGTAGCTTTCTTCTATACAGTTATGGGAGACAAGTTTTAGTGAGGGGGGGGGAGGGGGAAAGTTCAAGACAATGTAAGAGGCATCAGTAAGAATTTGTAGTTTTGGTTTGCTGTTAATTCTCCAAAATATCTACCATGTTGTTGACAGAGAGTAGCTTTCAGAGAAGAACTGAATCTCAGTCATCATACTTGCATAGGAATATATATTTTAAAATAAGGGATTTGTTGACTTTTTTTTTTTTTCCCCAATGCTCTGATGGCCTCAGTTGCTCACATAACCTTTGTAACATTTGATTAAGAAACGCTACACAGAAGAAAGTCTACGTGTTAATGAAGCTTAGTTTACTTGTAATAGAAATTTAAAATATGGCTGATGCTTCCCAGGTCATGTTACTGGATTATGTTGCAGCAGTGAGAAAGTTGACACACAACAGTACAACAAAGCAGAACAAATATGTAAATAAGTATTCCCAAAACTCAGATTACAATTTATGATATATTAGCTTTGTTAAATTATCAGAAAAGGATGTTACTCCTTTTTCACATCACGAGCACAAGTCTGTATGTCACATGCCTCTGTAAATAAGTGTCTTTGTAGATGTTTTCTTTTTGTTGAAAATACTTTTGCTCCCCTCAGGCCGTGCAACACTATTAAATGAAACTATGACTTTGCTTACTACAGAAAATGGTTAGAGCACTGTGGCAGGCATTCCACATAGCAGGCATAACTTTTTAGTATCAATTTTAAGAACTATCTAAAGTTTATTTCAGAAGTCTAACACATGTATTTTATCTGATATAGCTTTTATTATCAATTTTAAGAACTTCTTATTGTTTATTTCAATGCTATATCTTTTTTTAACAAGATCAAAAAGATTGAATAATTTCATTGGTAGTGATATATCAGGTGGTGCCTTAAGTACTGTTAATTCCATTGCCTGCTAAATGGTCTGCATCCCTTAGGATAATAACTATTTAATTCCTTGCCCAGCCTGTCTATACATTCTGTCTCTGCACCTCCTATTTCTTTAATTTTGCAGTTCAGATTTACAGTTCTTGCTAATTTGAAGTATTACGTTGTCAACATTATCTCAGTCCATCTATTAAAGACTATTCTTCAACAGGCAGAATAAATACAATCACAAAACTATTTTTCAGGATGATTTGTCAAGCTCAAAATGAAGGAAGAAAGGATGAATGAATGAAAATCAGGAGTTACTGTGCAGTATAGAAAAAGAAAAAAAAAAAGCTTAAATAACGATAAACTGATACATTCCCACTTATTTTATATTTTAACCTGAATTTATTATTCCTATCTTTTATGGTGAAATATTGAGATCACTTGGAAACTTAACAATTATTAAAGAATAAAAATGGTTTTCATTTGGATGACCTGTTTAAACGTTATACCTGCCGAATTCTGAGTAGTAAAATTTTATCTATATTTTATTAAGTAAAATGTTACAATTTAGCTCTGCTGATTGAATTTGTACCTGGAGTGTTAAATACTACAATCCTAAAATATCTTTGCTTTCCAGTCAAGGTTAAGCTGTACTGATGCTAGCTAAAGTTAAGCAGTTTTCATTTAAGTACAGCTATCTGGCCTTAGCATACAGTATAAATTACTTTGGACTCTTTCTGAATAAATGTTCTTTGGCATAGTTTCCATATTAGAACAGCATAGGGAAATTAGGCACAAAACCACAAGAGGTGATAGAGGGCTCTAAAGGATAGTTTTATGTTTTGTTGATGTCTGTGAAACCTTTTCTTACATGGCAGAATGGAAAAGATATAAGAAAATGTTGTAAAGTTGCAAAGGCTGTGCAGTGCCATAACAAGCTCTTTCCAGCCACTCCTTTGTGCAGTGGCAAAGAATATAGATGCCTTTTGCAAAGAAATAACTGAAGGTGTTATGCCATCATACAGCATTCAACTCTAGTCTACAGTCTTAGTTTGAACCAGCATGGGGAAAGGAAGGAATGTTAGGCATGTATTTAGTTGTGATAAGTTATTAGTGTTCATGCAACACTGACATCCTTCAGACACTTTGTAGGGCTGGAATGCAGTAGTTCTGCTGTGAGGAAGTTTATTTTGGATGAGCCTGTGCTAATGAGTGTGATTTTCACCATTTTAATCATGCTACTACAGCATCTCCTGTAGTGAGCTGCATTACCACCTTACTGCCACATGCTGTGACTTGAAAACTTTTCACATGTGAATTTGCTTTCTGTATCTATAGTAACTAACAGCTGACATTTTCACTAAGTGCTGTGCATAGGTTGAAGGTACATGACTGTTATTATTGTTTACTTTACAGCTTATGCCAGAAGGCAGTAGTGTATAGTATCTAAATTAGCTTGCAATAAGACAGTACCTGATCTGAAGTGCTCCAGCTGTGGGAGCAGATATGCTCAAGAGGCTTAATTCACCCTGTCAGAAGTAACCTTCAGAATATCTAGAGATATCTTTGTGCATCATAGTTTAACCTTTTTTGGTCTGTGTACAGATAAACTAAAGTGGTTAAGTGGGCTGTCATGTCCCCAGCTCCTACCACTTCCCTGTGTGTTAGATATGTCTCTTAGTTGGTGATATAGCAGTGGCTGGGAGAATTCATATTCTCTTCAAAACTTGGCTTCTAATTAAAATACTCAACTTATAACAGGTGTCCTCCTCTGCTGAACTGCTTCTGTTCAACTTGCAAACATTATTTTGCACACTATGTATATAGCACTAAATGTAATGACAATGATATGTAAGTCACTCTGAAAGTAATGCCTCTTATTTCCTTAGAAACTACAGTAAATACAAAGAGCACAACAACACTATTCTGTAGCTGAGAATTTGCTCTATCAAAAAGTATTTTTCAGTGTAGTCACCACTGTTTGCTAAGCATTTTCACCAGCAACAAACAAGAGCCTGCATACTGTGCTCATAAAAATTGCGTAGCTGTCCAGAACATGGCTTGTCTTTCACGTTGCTGTCACCACTGCTGAAATGCACCACCCACTGCCTCTCTGTGCTGACATCCACTGCTCGGTCCCTATAAATGTTCAGCAAGTGCTGATGAATGTCAGTGGGTGCCATTTTTTCTGCACAAAAGTACTCAGTGACACACCTTTGCTTCATACACACTTTCATGTCATTCACCTCTTTGTCAGACTGCCCCTCTGCTGCCATCTGCCACATGACAACAACATGAACTGGAATATTGGTGGAAAGGTTCATACTCTACTCCCTTGTCACCAACATCTACCTCTGATGTTCTAGGTCAGTGTAATAAAATAAGAGGGATTAGTTTTGGAGTAGCTGACATGTATGGTGAAGAATTACTATAATGCAGAAGAATTACTGTATTATGACTGCATCTTGCCTATATTTGGAAGGCCAGAGGTTTTAAGACTGCTAAATTCCCTGTAGAACAGAGTTTCTTAATGATAAATCTAAAGAAATTGGTTTGAAAGGAAAAGCTGCAAATAAAGTATCAGAAAGCAAAGTGATGATATTTTATTTCGAAGTAGCTACTTCAAAACTAGTTGACCTGTCAACGTCTGGCTTGTGCTACTGTACCTGTTCCCTTCCACCCAGCTGTGATGGCTTAGGGGCTGTTGCAGCTGTTCATTTCCTCTTGATTTTTGTCCAGCTCCTTCTTTGGTTTGTGGCTAAAATATCAATGAGTAAAAACTGTGGGGAAATTACTGTTACCGTAATCAGTATTACTCTGATATCTTTATATCAGCCTTATCATGTGATAGTAATTATGAAGAAAATCTGTTTCTCATGTTTCCTGGCACCTTCTCTTAGGGCATAAGTTAGGTTTCATACAGTTTCTTCAGGCATGTGTTGAGAACTGTTATAATGTAAAATATTTTGTTGCCTTGTAAATGGACAATTTTAGAAGAACTCTCATTCTGTTATTCTGAAGTCAAACTTTAATTTTACATTGCTTTTCAAATGTAGTGATTTTAAAACTGTGGATGACAGCTTGATCTGACATTGGCACCCCGGAATGAATTAAATCTGAGGTTCAGAACAGGGCAGTATGTTCTATGTCACACTGAAAGTTAAAAACACAGCTCCAGACACTGGAAGTTCCTGGCAGACTACACAGTATGTATTAAATCATTCATCCTTTATCTTGATACTTTGCTGCAGTGGTGCTTTGCTGTGTTCTGCCCTGTGTTGGGATAGTTAACAAAGATTTGTCTTTGCAAGAGAAAGTAATTAGGCTGAACAAAGTCACTGAGGCACTGTAAAATAGGCAAACAAAGAAATGGGAGGGAAATCCATGGTTTTTCTAATCCATTTATGTGATCTTCAGCTTTCCATCTCTACTTTTAAGAAGAGAGCACCTCATCACCCATACATTCAATGTGCATACGTGCAAGTTTTCCTACGCATATCACTTCAGAACTTTTGAAGTGTGAAGATTCATTCACACCTCTAAATATATTGTGAAATTCCTTTTCACTATCTGAAATTGGTCTCCACCAAAACATCCACAAGTAATGATGGTTAATTTTTGTTGTCATTGTAAAATAGCAGATGAAAAATGATCAGGCAAGTACTGCAATATTTTTGCCGTAATTATTTCTTTTACCTGATAAATGATAAGTAGGGTTTGGGTTTATAGTACATTAGCTGCTTGGCTGCAAAACCTGCTTGTACAGATAAGCCTTGGTTAGTTTGTTCCTCCTGCCTACAAAATTCCATAGATGCTATTAACTATAGGGTAAGAGTTACATAAGTTATAACAGCTGGCTTTTTAGAAATTCGTACTTTAGATTTTGTACAGATAACGTTTTGGAGCTAAGATATCGAGCATTTGTCTGTTTTTCAAACTTGCCAAAACTCAGCATAAAACTCACAATTCTCAAAGTCTTGGTGACAAGGCATAAATGTAAAACTAAGTGGCAAGAAAACACAAATCTGCAAATTAACAGCTTCTACCTCCTCCCAAAGTTTAGCTGCATTCCTATTAGACCTGTGAAGCAAGCTGAAAGAATTTCCTTCCTCTAGGCACTAGGCAGCAGTTTCCAAGTCAGATTGCTCCACAATACCTGCAGAAACTTGGTGAAAACAGCAGATTGTATCTTGCCTGGGGATTGTAGCCTGCTGCCTGAAAGGATAGTGGTGACAGTCTGTTCCCTATTTAAAAATGTAGTAGTGCAGCATACAACTTACATAATCATCCATTATGTGGACTGTAATAGATCTCTACAAAACACATCCTTACTTTTTATATAAGCAGGGACATACCCCTAGGGTTTATCAAAAAAGTATCTGAAGAACCATTATTGCTCTTTGGCTCATCAGTGTTGCTTTTTCATTCACCTTTCTATGTCAAATATACAAGTTGAAAAGCATATATTCTACAACTTATCCCCCTTGCACTTGTGATTGCACTGACTTCTGCTTGAAAAAAAATATATATTTCTACTCTTCATAGAGTAGATGTTCTTTGCTAGGTAGATGTGTTGCTGGCTGATGGTCAACTTTTTATCCACCCCAAGGGCCTTCTCTGCAGAGCTGCTTTCTGGCTGGTCAGCCCTCAATGTCTTCCAGTACCTGGAGTTGTTCCACTCTGAGTTCAGGGCTTCACATTCCCCATATTTAATAATATATTATAATTATATAATAATATAAATTAAAAATATTCACTGGAATGACAACATAGTCATGTAGTGCACCAGCCACTCCTTCTAGTATATCTGATCTTGCTCAGAAGTACTTCATCACATTGCCGAGTTCATTAATAAAGGTGTTAATATTAGCAAGCGTCAATCTCTGGGTTACGCCACTAACTTCTAGCTGGACTTTGATTCAACCTTTTTTGCTGTGTTATAATATAAATATAATATAAATTATATTAGCTTGTCTGTGGGGATGTTATGGGTCAGCTGTGCTAAAGTCGAGGTAAACATAATCAGCTGCTTTCCCTTCACCCAATAAGTTAGTCAGTTCTCTGTTACAAATATTAGACTGGCTTGGCATGATTTCCCCTTTGTGAATGCATGCTAACTATTCTCTATCATCTTCTTATCCTTTATGTTTTTGGATCAGTACTGGGACTGGTATTCCTTAGCATCTTCATTAGTGACATCAACAGTGAGGTTGAGTGCGCCCTCAGCTAGTTTGTGAATGACACCAAGCTGTGTGGTACAGTCGACACACCCAAGGGATGGGCTGCCATCCCAAGAGACCCAGACAGATAGGAGAAGTGGGCCCAGGTGAGCATTATGAGATTTAACAAATTCAACTGCAAGGCCTTACACCTGGGTAGTAGCAACTATCAAGGCAAGCTACCAAAAAGCTCTTGAGTATACAACGGATAGCAAGCTAAATATGAGCTAGCAGTGTGCCCTTACAGCACAGAAAGCCAACTGTATCTTGGACTGCATCAAAAGAAGAGCGGGTTGAGGTAGGTGATCCTGCCCCTCTGTTCTGTACTGGTGAGGCCCCACCTGGGTTACTGCATCCTCTTGTGGAGTCCTTGGTATAGGAGGGACACAGGCTTCTTGGAGCATGTCCAGAGGGGGGCCACAAAAATGATCAAATGGATGGAACACAAGCTGACAGAGCTGGGGCTGTTCAGCCTGGAGAAGAGAAGGCTCTGGGGAAACCTAAACCTAAGCCTTTCAGTATCTAAAGGAGGACTGTAAGGAAGAAGGAGACAGATTCTAGCAGGGTTTGTTGTGATAAGGCAAGGTTATAATGAAGAAGCTTTTTACTAAAATTGTGCTGAGGCACTGGAACAGGTTGCCCAGGGAGGTGGTGTATGCCCTGTCCTTGGAGACATTCATGTTCAGGGTGGATGGTGCTCTGAGCAACCTGGTCTAGCTGTGGATGTCTCTGTTTGTTGCAGAGGAGTCAGACTAGATGACCTTCAAGAGTCCCTTTGAAATCAAATGATTATAAAATCTATGAAATGGTTTCCAGAGAGATTTTCTTGATCACATTCCTAGGGCTGTGAATTGTTACTATGTAACTCACCTGCAGTTGCAAAGCTCAGTTAATAGGTTTGATAGGTATGTGGTCCTATATGTTTTCAGAATCACCTAAATTCAGAAATTTCTAGTGTCTGTACTTTTACAAAATTCTCTGAGTAAATTTCATGGAGGTTAAATTGAAATTTATCTTGCAGGCAGGGAATGGGAGGATGGAGAGAAGATGAATAAGTAAAAGTTCTGTAGAGTATTGCAAGCAATGAGGCTTGGAGGGATTGAGGAAAGAATTTGTTTGGGAATCCTACAAAGATTTTATGCTTGGAATGAATGCAAGACTGTTTTTCCAGTTTGCATAGTTTTCTCCTGTAAGAGCTGCCGTCAGAAAGATGTTAAACATTCCTCGTTAATGCTTAACTGATTTTTATTTACATATATATCTTTGAATAACAAAACACTGAAGGGTGACACAAAACCAATGGCTGTACAAAGGTATGGGTAGGCTGCGTAAGACTTTGTTCTTTGAAGTTATTTACTTCTACTTTGGTTTATCAAGAGTATGGATAGGTCACAGGAATGTGGGAGGCTATTTGTCTTCAGTGGGACAGCTCCTTACCAGGAGTGGAGCTGGAGGGCATGCTGTTGGTTCTGTGTGGGCAGCTGACATAGTGACTACCAGAGAAAGAAATTGAAAATCTCTCTGAGGATGCCTCAAAGTAATGCTTGCTCTGATAGATAACTCCCATTTGCTTGCTAATCAAGGAGGACAAAGTAATTAATGCAACATAGATACTTGTGAGCTGTTTTTTTCCTTCAATCTTTTGTTCAAATCTTTCTTCTCTTTTTAGATATGGGGAAATCAGACAAGAATCTGGATAGGCAAAATAGAAATAATATATAGGTAATGCTGTTCTATTGTTTTTATCTACTGAATATACTCAGGAGTTGTGATTCTAGGTAGCATCTGTAAAATTTGATGTCATGTGTCTCTTGAGACTGCTAGTTGGTCAGACTGTATGAAACTCCACGCTTACCAGAAAATGCCTGAAACACAGTCTGGCTTAACTACTTTTATTTGTGCTCACTGATGCTATTTTGAGAGTGTTCTTAGGGAGTTAGTGTTAGACATTAGCTAGATGATATACAAGTCTGTAGTGTGAGGAATCAGCAGAAGTTGTGTGTTATATTGCATTTTTGTTGTTGTTAATATGTTTGAAACAGGCATACCCTGTAGACATTGCTTAATTTTGTTTTTTAGGAAACCTAGCTATCTTCATTCAATGCAGTCCTACTGTTGTCATTATTACCATGCTTGCACACCTCTAATTTAATGCATCTTTTAAGGAAATCTATCATATTTGTTTCACATGGTTAATTGCTGCTTTTGTCCTAGCAACAGAAGAAAGAATTGTTGTTATGTGAACAATGGGACAAGAGGTTGCTTTAATTCTTTCTCCAGTGTCCGTAAACCTAAGAGTAATTTTGGAAATCTCATTCCAGTTTAAGAGCAATCTCTGCTGATTCTCATCTTGTAGTAATGCTTAATGTTTTGATTGCTTAATATCTTGGTAAAGCACCCACAGTATGTATGAATGTATTAGGATATAATGTATTCTTCTAACTGTTGAACATCCAGATGTCTGATTTCAGTTGTGATGGGTCATTTAATTATCTGCTTTGGCTTGGTAGCATTGGTACTTTTCTTCTGTGGAAAGATTTTTGTCTTGCAGTTTTATAATCAGTTGTGTTTTGGCATCCAATTTGTATTTTTCCAAGAGACATGGTTTGTACTGATCACACATCATGAGTGAAGGAAGACTCAAAGTACATTTTGAGCTTCTGTGGGATGCTTATACAAGCAGACTGGTTTCCTTTTTTTTTTTTTCTTTTTTTTTTTTTCTGGAAGGCAGTTTTGGTACAACATGTCACTTACTGGACAAAATCTTTAGCTGTCACTACTTGTAATACTGTGGGAATTATCTTTTTTTTTTCTTTTCATTAAATGTTACTGCCTCCTTTCTGGATCCCTGTGTATTTCCCTTCTTTTTGGGAGGTGCTGTTTCTAGACATTCTGGAATATTTTTCTCTTGTATCTGAGCATCCTCAAAGGATGGTGCTTCTTTATGACTTCAGAGAATCATGCTACCATTTATCTCTAGTGTACTAGATCACTTGGGAATTTTTGTAATAATTGCTTATTCCTTAGCCCAATGTGCTATCTTGTTTATGTTAATACTTTTCATCATCTCTTAATCACAGTTTAGGATTTGACTGTACAAGACTGCTCTGAAACTATTTGCTAATTTACCTTTGTTTTGCTGTGTGAGTGAAATTTTGTGTTCTCAAAAATCATACGGTGGTGTGGTGTGATGCTTTTTATTGTAAGGTTATGTAAGCAGCTGTAAGGCTTCTGGAATGGATTATGCTCTCTCATGCACATCCCATTAGATACACCAGTGTATTCCTTTGTCTTTTATTGTTGGTCTAAACCAGATGTAATCACTAGGATTTGCTTATCCAGCATAATCATCACTAAATAGAGTTTAGCTAACATGACCATTTTGGTTGTTGCTGCCTTTGGCAAAAGTGATGTTAATCTTGAAGAAATCAGGCTGATGCCTACTGCTGAGCCTGGCCTTGGCTGCTTCTTGCATCCTTGATTTGCTTGTTTGTCTCTATTTTTTCCTATTCCTTTTCGATAGAATGTTTGTTCTTATTTGTAATATCAAATGAGATTAGAGGCTCAAGTCACTATTAATGTTGCCTAGTGTTCACTTTGAGCAGTTCACTATTCACGGTTAAGGTTTTTAATTCTTCCTTTGGAAGCCTAAATCATAAATGACTTGGATTTAACCCACATATAACAAAATGGAAGGAAAAAGTATGCTTAACTACCACTGCTTCTCCCATTTGGTAGTTTTAGTTTCCCTCAAATCATGGCTACCCAATTCATTCAGTGGCAGTGGAACTCCTTGTAAAGCCAATATGCAGATGGGAGAAAAATGTTTTCAATGAAAAAGATACACACTGAAGTTAGAAGTCAGCTTCCTCTTCTTTCTTTGAATCTGACTGTCTGCCATGCTTTCTGCTATTGTTCTGGGGGTTTTCTGGTAGTGTTTATCTTTTCTTTTTTTTTTCCCTGTCAAAAGAAAGCCCTGCCTTTGACACAGATAGAGTCAGGATTCTATTGCATGTTTCAGAAAATCATGCCCAGCAAGTGCATGTTGCCTTACTACTTGATTATTTCCTTGAAAACCTTTCTGCTTAGGTGTAAAAAATGGATACATAATTTGTACAGCTGATTAGCTTTGCCATCAAGATCATGCTCTAGGGATAAGCAGGGCTTAGGAAAGGCCACAGAGGAGTGTTTATGCAAGAGCTGCTTTTTAATATGTAGATGATGTGTCACAGAAGGATACACTTTGGGGAGGAGCTAACTGAGAGCTTGATATACCAGCTGATCTTTGATGTTAAGCTCTAATCTAAACTAAATCTCTCAATGTTTTGAGGTTCACTAATTTCTGGAATAGTATTTATTGCTTTTTGGAATGTTTGAATGAATACATTAGTAAAGATTTAATAGAGGAAGTGATAGCCTTTTTTTAAACTTCATGCGCAGTATAGTTGAACTACAATGTTAGCTTTTATTTCCTTGACAACTTCATAATTATGCTTTCTTCGGCATTTAAATTTTGCATCTGTCAGTTATATCTTGCATATTAATTGCTAACAAGGATGTGACAGAGTGAAATCCAGAGCATATCTGACTTAAATTTGGCATTGCTGCAACAGGAAGGAACCAGTTAATGTTCTTGTGTAATGCTTGTGTAATAGATTAGATTCTCTGCCTGACTATTCTGGTTGTCTCTGCTGGTATATAAAAAGCTTGACACCTTGCTAGTACTCAATTAGCTCATTCACCACTAGTAAACTAGTTTTCCAGCTTACAGTAGAAAATCACTTCCAATCTTCTAATTGGTTTATGCATATAATCTTTTCCACACACTAACAGTGCAAAAGTTGACTGGTTAACAGAATCAGAGAATTAAACTGGATGGGGGGAGAGAGGTGTATGGAAAAAAACATGAATAAATATTAAATTCAAGCTATCTGGAAAACATGTATGGTAATAGTGCCCTGTATTACTCCTTCGGTCCTTTTCAGTTATTTAAGGAAACAGGTAAACTTCATTATAAATGATAAGGGATTCTAATCAAGTAATGGATAACTTTTTTTTTTTTTTTTTTGAGGTGTACAATTGCTTTCAAACTATCAAACCTACTGTGTCACGTGTATGGCATTAATATTTTACCTTATGTTCTCTGCAATGTTTTTAAAAGATTCAAATAGGCATTAGTTATTACTTGTTATCTGTTTTTAATAGGAAGTTATATAACTTATAAAATTCATAACTTCTGTTGAGGAGGAAATATTAATCTATCTTCAGAAAGCACACTTACTGGTATCACAACGATGCTCAGTTCAGGATCAGTGAGAAAATATTTTGTGTATCCTCTTTTATGCCATTGATGATGATAACCCTTTAGGATTTTTTTTCTGGAAGAAAAACATAAACAGCGCAGTCCTCTTTATGCACCTACTACACAGGAATTCTAGAAAGAGACTTTCTTTGGTCTTTAGTGGTCATTGTCCAGGCAGAGCCAAGACTGCATGGGTCCTCTCAGCTCAGAAGCTGTGAATATTAGTGGCGGAAGCAGTGTGTCTGACAAGGAATATCCTGAGACAGGATGTATACCTTCCAAGCTTCAGCTGTTTCTCCAGCCTTTCTTACTAGTCCTTATGACAACAAAAAATTCAGCAATGCCTCTTCTGGTATTACAGACAAATGGTAGTGGTTCATCTTAAAAGCAGCTTTGAGAAGGGAAGGCAGCCCTGGTGGCTGTCTCTCCACAGCTGTATCTGGACGGCGCCCTTGACCACACTACCTGAATTGGTCCCTAACTGAGGCAACCTCTGAGAAAGGAGTATGCCCTTAGGACACTTTCAGAGAGATGTAAATATGCAGGTAGTAGAATGTTTCCAATGATTAATATCCTTTTTTTTTTTTTTTTTTTTTTTGTGCAGAACCCCACCCCAGTACAGCAGTTTTCAGCATGAATTCCATGTTCAGTTCACATTTGCAAAACACTGAGGTAGATTTCTGGATGTGATGGAGTATGCCCATCACCATCGGCAGGAAGATTAGGACAACAGTGAACTTCTGAGTGACTAGCAGTTCAGTTCTGCTGATAAATATGAAAGAAGGTATTTGATAGACCATTTTCTTCAAATTGTAAGTCCAAAGCTGACAGCAGAATCTGAAGCTTTATGTATTAGCAACCAAAAAGCTTTCTAGAAATAAGCCACCATTATCCATACATTCATATCAGATACTAGGAAAGATTAGATGTCCTCCTGCAGTGCAAAAGTGAGTCATGAATTCTTTTTCAAGGTCACACCTTGCTCCATCTGATACTACTGTACAAAATATTGCCAATATGATAGATCTTGAAATGCATGTCTTTCGTAATACTTGTCATAAGGAAGAAGTCAGATGGGATTTTATGAGTCTGTATTCTGCCAAGCGTGAAGATCTCTTCAAACTGACAGGAAGATTTTTGGTCTGCCAAATCTTTTTGGAAGATTCCAAATCCTCTTGTACTGTCATACTTATTCTTTGTTTATCATAGCTTAGCAGACTTTCTTCTTTCAAGAATGCATACTTTTGTTTCTAACATGAAAGTTTGTTAAAATTGTACAGTAAGTTATATATAAATATTAAAATTAGTGCTAGAAAAGCAATAAGTTTGCAAATTCATGATGCAGAGAATTCTGTGATTCTTTCATATTGTACAGAATGACAATCTTTCTGTTTTTTTATTCTGCATTATCATGCTGTTGTCATTTTCAGACATGTACTTGCATGCAAGTCAAAATAGAAACACATGGATATGTCATTTAATGTCTGTACCCTGAAGAAAGGGATTGGCACCCATGATGTTTTTCAGAGTCTCTTGAGAAGGAGTGACTTAGACAGTGTCTTTTATGCCCACAGTTACTATTTCTCTTCACAAAAGTAGCTACTGTTTGTGACAGGCAGAGATTTGCTTGAGATTCTTTATGGAATCCTAATGAAGAATTTCAAGCAAAGTTCAATATATCACAAATAGAAACCAAAAGAAAACTAAGACATTTTGGATCTTGTGAGAAGGTGGATTTTCTCTGAAAAAGTACATACTTAACCAGTTAAGAAGGTTTTATTTGAATGAAGGTTCCTATAACAAGCTGCCATCAAACCTGGCACAGAAATTACATCTTTGCTTGATACTCAGTCTTTGAAATTGCCCCACGAGAGTCTTAACAATTAATTATTTGCCTCTTCTCTTGTGCTTCCTCCATCTCCTCTTCTCCCTCTTCTATCATATGCAGATAAGGGAAAACGTGGCTTAACACCACTGTACGTGTGTGTGAAATAATCTGTCAAGTAGTCTCAAGTTCCTTTATGACTAGCTGTTATTAGATTTGTTTTTGTATCAAAAAATATTTTGATTAAACTGATTTTGGATGTCAGTGACTTATTTTGCATAGATTGTCACATTTCTCAGGACTCTGTGGAATAATAATAAAAAATGGTCACCAATGCTTCTGGCTTGCTCAGTAGTTACTTTTGGACCAGCAGTGTCTGTTCCATTGCACATAAACTTTCATGTCTTTGTGTATCTAAAACTTTTAACTTCCATCCAAATCCTCATGTATACTTAAGAGGAACTCATTACAGTCTGTAAAGAATTTTTGACTCTTTTCCTCTTTCAGTTTTAATGTTTGGGTAGCTAACTGTATTCTTAACAAGGTGTTTGTAGATCTGCAAGGCCCAATGCAGACTTATTGTACTGCAGTTAGAGCATCAAATCAAATGGATTACTTTCCCAATGTAAATAGTTAAATCAGTTTTCACATATTCATGACTTACCTTAGGTAACAGTAAATCTGTAGAGATCACATTTCTACAACTATGATAAAAAGAATGAAGATGGAAGCTTTTTTCTTTTCTTTTTTTTTTTTTTCCTTTTTCCAAGGTGTAATAGGCAAATGAGTTTATTTCCCCCCTCCTGGTACCCTCTGCAGAAATGAGAACCATTAGCAACATGTGATAGCTGGAATATTTGGCACTTTCATTACTGTTCATGATGTTGAAGGCTTTTTTATTATGCTGAACTTGTCAATAGGATTTCTAGCTGTGAGTTTGGTGTATGTTCAGATAAGTAACTATCTAATTAATAAGTAAGTAATTAAACTATTTTTATATAATTACTTAATTTTTAGTGTGTCACAATGAGCTTGAGTTGCATATGTAAGAAAATAGCTTTAATCATACTTGAAAATAAATTCATTTTAAATTCAGTGCTTCAGATATTTATAGAAGGGCCAGGGCAAGTTTACGATGCAAAGGAAGTATTCTTCTTAAGACGGTTTAGCTTGATAGTGATTAAAGGATTACAAATGCTTAGAAATGTGTACAAATGACCTATTCTGTGTCTGTTTCAGATTTTATTCTAAATTGAAAGAGTGAGTGTATATATATGCGCTTAAGTGTTTCCTGGAATTTGAACAACAAAATATTTCATTTTGTACTTTTTATTTGCTTACACTGAAAAAATTTACTGTGTATTTAACCAGTACCATTAAGTTAAAAACAAATGCTACTGAATCTGCTGACCCTACTAGAAATTTGTATGTTGCTCCAACCTCTCAGGCACAACATAGTAGATCTCTCTTGGGCAGTAATATTGACTTGTTTATTTTGTTTGCAAGGTAAATAGCAACAGGTTCACTTCAACACAAAGAAAATACCTTTTGCTGAGGAATGTCTTTTCTCCTTCTCCCCCCGACTCTGGGGATGTTGCCCTGTAGCTGAAAATATGACTTTAATAATGGTACTCACAGTATTTTTTGCCGATTCCAGATCGTTACAAGGTTAGTTTTCTTAGTCAAGGAAGAAAAAAAAAAAACACTTGATTAATCTACGTGCACAGATGTGCATCTTATGAATTTCCTGCTGTAACTTCAGAAAGAGGATATAATCAAAGAGGAGGAGAGAGCCTTATAACGAACTTAATGTGGTTTGATTGTGGCAGTAATTCCAGAAGCAGGAATCCCTCTCGCTGCCATAAAGAGAGCCCCCCGTGTTTCCAGTTTCTGTGCCGGTGCTGCCATCCGCTGGCGTTCGGAGGTCAGTGGCGATTGCCGTCCCCTCTGCCACCGCGGCGGCTAGCGGCAGGCGTCTCTGCTCCGAGAGCTCCGGCAAGCCACCTCTAGTCTGTGCTTTACTACCTTTTTTGACAGCGTTATATATCTGTGCTTATGATATTTCATTTGCAACATGCTTATTATTCAAATCTGTTCATTTCAATTACATGGTATTTTATGTTTACACATCTGTGTGAAAAACCTACTAGTAGCTGTATATCAAGAAATCCACCCTGGAGCATAGCTGCCTTAATCTCTCCAAACTCCAGGGCAAACATGAGTTTGAAAGCACGTAATGGAGGTAACACGTTTCCAAACTGAAGTGAAAGTATTGGAAAATCAGGGTACATTGGTACAGATCATCCTGCCAGTGTGTCCCACTGTTTGGAGGCTGAACGAGATCTGGCTGGGCACTGGCCTCATTGCAGCACAGGGACACTTAGAAACATTTCAGGCTTTAACTGTGCCCAGGGATTTTGGTTAGGGTGCATATTATTTAATACTAGGATGTGCTTCTTTTTAAATTTCAGCATGTATGGGAGTTTTGTAACTTTTTACAGTTTATCTGTCACATATCACTTTCTTTTTTAAAAGTTTATCTAGGCTAAGATACAAGCTGTATTGAAGAATGAAGTACTAGATGTCATAATAATTAACAGCTAGGGTTTAATTAGAAATCTTCTACTTTATTGCAGTCAGTGTTTCAGCTGTTGTGTCTTTATCAAATTTCAGAATCATACCTCCTATCTCAGACAGGCTTATGTTACACGTCTGCAGAACTTTCTTGTTATATGAATTGTTACAGGAAAAGGCAGTCATGAAGGCACACAGTAGATTTTTTTTTCTGGAAACTAAGAAGGAATATTTCTATGCAAGTGAAGAATAGGAAATCTAATTTTCTGCAGAAAGACTCTTATCTTCTCTGAAGCTTTGATCTAATAAGGAATAGAATGATAATGGGATACAATTCAGTGTAGCTATCTGTGAGTGAGTCCTTTTTTCTTGAAGGAGCTTGCTTCAGGAATGAGGTTACTGTCCTTTATCTTCATTTCTGGAAGATAACTAAAGTAGAGGTGAAGGCGAGTGGATAAATTATTGAATTTTTCATTTGATGGAAATTACATTTTCAGTTTCTACTGAAATGAGCTCTTTGGCCTCATTTCAGTGAATCATAGCAAGAGTTCTGAATTTTCACAGAGTAAGGAGAGTATGTGATGGGTTCTGACTTGCTGCTCTCTGAAAGAAGTTTTTCAGGTTCTGGGTTTTTTAATGTGTTACATCTCAGTAGAAAAGACTGGAACTTGTATAATCACACAAAGTACTGCTGATAGAACAGACTTCTCATGTAGATTTATGGTGTATACTGCTGAGGTTGGTGCAGAGATGTGATGGAGATGGGGACAGGAGGGCTTGGCAGTCCCCAGGCCAGCTGTAGATGTACCAGCAGAAGAGGACAGCCAAGGAGCCACATGCATATCAGAGGGTATTTTGGGGTGTTGGGTCACACCATACCCATAACACAAGCTGTGGGTTGGAAGACAGACAGATGCAGTACATTTTGAACAGATATAGGCTTGTTGTTATTTAAAAAAGGAAGAAGCCACTCACAGGGAAAAAAGAGGCCAAAAAAAAAAAAAAAAGCTAACAGCTGCAAGCTCTTCCTAGTTTGCTGATGGGGAAAACTGCAGTTTGGCTTTTCTTCCACGATGTGGTGCTGGGAAAGCCACTGACTGTAGTGATGTGGGATTCCTCCGATGACGCAGGCTGAAAGGGCAGAGATCCATCTCTGGTGGCACAGCTGGTGGCGTTCATTGCTCTGCTGCATTGCGACTTACCCTTTTCTGAGGTCTGATAACGTAGCCATGAATAGGCTACAAAGGAAAATTATTCTTTTTTTTTTTTTTCCGACTGTTCTTTTTCTTGAGCATTGTCTTCTTCTGCAAAAGATTATTCAGTTATATTACATGTTCCTGGGAAAAGGTTAGTTGGTGGTCACAATGCTAATATGTTGGGTTTTTTTTTCTCTCTTCTTTTTTTTTGTAAAAACAGTAAATCAATTAAATCTAAACTAGGAAGAGTTTAAAAGTTGCAGGATATTGGCTTAAGTATTTCTGGCAGCTTTACCACTTTATGATCTTGTTTTTATTTTTTCTCTTTTTTCTTTTTCCCCTTTCAGCAACAGTGACGTTTTCTGGCTGCTGCCAATTTGTTCTCCATCAGCTGGAGGCTGTGGCTTTACACATGGCTTTACCTGTTGCTGATCTAGATACCAGTCCTGATGCCCTCTCAGCCTGGCATTACCACCTCCTTGCTGACAGTGACTACCCTAATTGTTTTTTCTGCTATGATAGCAATTTAATTGATGTTTCTGTTTGCTAAAAGTTTGTATTTAAGATGATCTATTTAATGATAGGTTTTACTGTACATTCTTTGTGCCACTCTTCTGCTTTCAAATTTGGGATAATTGATAGAATAACAAAACATCTGAAATTGGAAGGGACACACAAGAATTATCCAAGTCCGACTTCTGGCTTTGTGCTGGACCACCCAAAATTCAAACTGAGAAAACAGAAAATTCTGACAATGGTGTCCAAATGATACTTGGCAGATCTGTTTTAGAGAGTGGCAAGACAAGCAGCCATACTGGGCAGAACTGAGATAATTTTAATGTCAGCAGCAGGCTGAAGGGCTGATTACATAGTAATTGACAGTAGGAAGCCCTATATTGTATATTTCTTGTGCATTTACTACTATGACTTCTTTTTTTTTTCCCCACACCAATATTCTGTTCTAGCTAAGGCTAACTTTTGGCAAAGGAACATTGCAGCTCTTTACAGGAATTTGTTCGCTGTTGGAGTGTCAGAGTTGACATTTGTTCAGTGCCAGAAGTTGCCATCCAGCTGTGGGACATTTTGTGATGTTCCCAGCTCTGCAGTCTCGTGGGCTGGGTACTGGATAATTTCTGACTGCAGAAAACAGAGGCTCCCTAAGCACATCATAGTGCTGATGCACTGGTATTGTCTTTGAGGAACATAAGACATAGACTATTATTTATGGCTTTGTAATGTGTGATATATTTTTATCTCATGCATGCAACAAATAGAATTTGAATACGGACAGCTGATATTTCTACATCAAGGTAGAGCGTTGTGATAAGGAAAAAATGCACTAAGAACAGTTATGTAAGGTAGCATAATATTCTTTCCCTGTTCTTCCCCATGCTTATCTCTAACATTTTTTATCCAACCTCATAAATTTTCTCAGAGTTAGTAGAAATACTAGTACACATAATAATTTTTAACTTGTCTGTAGACCTTCCTACCTCTTTTCCCAACTAAGGAATAACCAGAATGTTTACCTCAGTTTGTGTAGAATTCCAGGACATTACATGAATGCTCTGAACAAGTTCTAGAAACTTTTGTACATTTCCAGGATTTGTTTTTCTTCTTTTTCTTTTGAGAACATGCTTGTAGGCTCAGAATGTCAGATTTGGGAATCCAAAAGAATGTTACTGAGAGAATGAGGATTCATTTGGAGATCAGCATGGTTACTGGATTCTGTAAAACAGAAGTGCCTTTCTGATAAAACTTGAATTGATATATGAGATGTATCTCATTGATTAAGTTTCAACCAGTAGACGTTTTGATTTTATTGGTAGCATTACAGTGTAATCTAACTGCAGATATACTGCACCTGTAACTTACAAGATAGTTTTGTCTTAAATAATTTAGCAGAATCTAAGTCACAAATATAACTAGGTTACCTATTTTTCCAAGTGTTTTTTAAGTTATTTATCTGTTGTGCTTTCTGATTGATTTACACCTGTTGTTTAGCTATAAGAACATGTATGTCTTTCAAGTTAGCTAAATACAGCATGAAAATACTAACTCATCTTCATCTTATCACTGACAAATGCATTACTGCCCAAAACAGCATGTGCTGATAATGGCGTTTGATCATTAGTATGAAATTCAGAAAAACACATCTATCAGAATACCTGATAACAAATGTTGACAATTTTTATTGCTTTCTAACATTTTTCTTTCAAACATTTGATTTGCACAGTCTGTTCCAGAGCTCAGTAACAACGCTGAGACTGGAACAGGTTAGCTGCTGATCTGATTGCCACTAAAATATTCTAAAGTTGATAGAGCATTAAAGAAATTTCATACTTTTCAGACTACTTTGACTGTCAGAGAGAGCAATATTTTTCTTCATGCTTTGCTATTCTTCCACTTTTTCATACTAGGCTCAAAATGGATGGAATGTCATATGGGCTTCTGTTTTTTTTTTTTTTGTTTGTTTGTTTGCTTTTTGTTGTTGTTTTTTTTTTAATATATATTTTTAAGGTAAATTATTTTTTTTAGTCAATTAGCTTTTCAACCTTGTAGGTCAAATACTGCATCAGATGTATGCTTTCAGCTATTTTAATATCAGGAGAGGAAAAAAAAACAGCAATCAAAAATTGCTGTTGATTAGGAAGTAGGAATTCTGTAAATGCTTTCAGAGTTTAATAATGATCTGAAAGTATTTCCAATTGGTCTTTTGGCACTCGAATTGCTTTGGAATCCTGCCAGTATTTCAGAGCTTCAATGATTCTGAGCAATTCGATGTTGTAGGCCAGTTTTAACATCTAAAAATTACTGTAAGTGGCTTGTTCATCTGTGTGCATATTCAAGCGATATACCATGTCCTGAATGTTTTCCTTCAGCATCATAAAAAGTAGAAATCTCTACAGTAGCTTTTTAACATTGATTAAAATTCATGTTAGTAGCCATAGCAGGGGAAAATTTTGTCTGCTAGATTAGACCTACTACCAAATCATTCCTGGGCCATTCTGTCTTTCTGCAGATATACTTCCTTTTAAGGATGATGCTTCAACAGTAATTGCCTTAATATATTTACCCACTGCTTGTGCTATCCCCAAGCTAATTTGGCATTAGATAGCTCTTCATCTTGAACGCTATTTGGAAGGAAGTACAGGTTGGATCAGAGCATGGTGGGTTTAAACCAATCAAGTAAACTGATCAGATGCATCCAGTGAGAAACAGCATGTAATAAAGCAAACACATTTGTTTGCTGCAGATTAGATTTTTCTTCCACTAAAATTAAAAAATAAATCACAGGAAAAATATTGATGCTATTGGTACATTATTATTTTGTTTCAATTAAAAACAATTTCTCACAGTGACAGGAGCAATTGTTCTTTTAGGTGAATACTTTTCCTGATCATAGAATCATAGAGTGGCTTGGGACCCCAAGCATCATCAAGTCCAACCCCCACTGCCCTGGACAGCCCATTCCAGCACTTGACCACTCTTTCAGAGAAGAAGATTTCCAGCTTCCAATCTGAATCTCCCCTGGTGCAACTTGAGGCCATTCCTTCTATTCGTACTGCTAGTTCATCTTGAGCAAAGGGGGATAGCCTGCTCCTATACTTTTAAGACCTCCTTCTTGAAGAGCAGACAGCCTTCCTGGACCCCTTTACTCTTCAGGACTGAATCCCAAGGGACTCTTCCTAACAGAGTCCTGAACAGTTCAAAGTCCACCCTCCCAAAATCCAAATTACGGTTTTGCTCATCCCCCTCCTGACTGCACCAAGAGTAGAAAACTCTACCATTTAGTGGTCACTCTGTCCAGATCAGCTCCAGCATCTACATCTCCCACCAGTTCTTCTCTGTTTGTGAACAGCAGGTCTAGCAGGGCACGTCTCCTGGTTGGCTCTCTTAACAGCTGCATCGGAAAGTTTTCCTCCATGCACTCTATAAATTTCCTAGACTGCTTCTTTTGTGCTATACGTATTTTCAGCATATGTATCAGGGAAGTTGAAATCCCTCCTGAGAACGAAGGCTGACAATCACGCAGCTTCTGCCAATTGTTTGTAGAATGCTTTTTTTGTCTCTTCATCCTATTTAGGCTGTCTATAACAGACTCCCACCAAGATGTCTGCCTGGTTGGCCCTCCCCCAATTTTTTACCCATACAGATCTAACCTTATTCCCAGCTCTGAGCTCAATGACATCAAAATGCTCTCTAACACAAAGAACCATGCCACCACCCCTCCTTCCTTGCCTATCTTTTCTGAAGAGCTTATAACCATCTATAGCAGTACTCCAGTCACGGGACCAATCCCACATTTGCATAATGGCAGCTAAGTCATAGTTTGCCTGCTGCACAGCTGGCTTCCAGCTTTTCCTGCTTGTTGCCCATTGGTGTAAGTGCTCTTCAGCTGAGCCCCTGGAATCACCCCCAGTGCTGTCATTGCTCTCCTGGGTTCAGCTCTACTGGGCCTGGTTTTATCCCTTTCCTCCTGTTTTTTTTTTTTTTTTTTTTTTTTTTGTTTTTTCTCCCTTTAAGTTGATCCCAATACTCCTGAGAATTAAAAACAGTAATAATTTTGTCAGCAAAACTGTCATTCATAGTGGCATAAGAAACATGGAAGTTAATATTATCAGGAACAAAAATTTGAGCGTTCTGGAAATAGGGACTATTGTTAATAATAAGTGATCATGATCTTGAACATACTTAAATGTAAACTGTGTTACAATAGGCACATTATTCTGTATAAGATAACAAATATGTGTTGACTATTTGCAGTCAAGCTGGCTGTGGGCCTTTCTGTGTGGAAAGTGTGATTTATTTCTGTTGATTTTTAGTGCTTCTGATTTTTTTTTTTTTTTTTTTTTAGTGCTTCTGGTCACCATGCTAACAGAAGATATAATTTAAACTGAGACACTGATTGCTTTACTAAGCTGATATAAGGATCAGTATCTTATACCAAAGTCTATTAAAAGGCATTAAATTTATGGGCAGCATCTACAAATTCCATGTAAAACCAATAACGAGAAGAGTGATGTTGAGTGAACTGACACAGGAATTGTGCTAAAAATGTCTAGCATGTTCTTCATGCCAAAGGTTGCTGTGTTACACTTAGAAATGAGTTATACTATTTTTCCAGTTCTAGAATTTCAAATATAGCTTCACTTTAGTTTTCTGTGCTATGTTTCTATTTTTGAAATATTTACATATATGCTCCTGAAATGGTTCAGTTATGTGTGATATAGACATATGCAGAAAAAGAGAGCTCCTTCTCTTATTCTCTTTGAAGTTATCTGTAAAATAAGGTTTTTTTTTCTTCTTCAGTCATAGAATCATAGAATTGCTTGGGTTGATAAGGACCACAATGATCATCTGGTTTCAACTCCCCTGCTATTTGCAGGATCACCAGCCACTAGACCAGGATGCCCAGAGCCACATCCAGCCTGGCCTTGAATGCCTCCAGGGATGGGGCATCCACAACCTCCTTGGGTAACCTGTTTCAGTGTGTCACCACCTTCTGTGTGCAAAACTTCCTCCTAATATCTAACCCAAACCTCTCGTGTTAGTTTAAAACCATTCCACCTTGTCCTATCACTATCCACCCTTGTAATCAGCCATTCCCCCTCTTATTTATATGCTCCTTTCAAATATTAGAAGACCACAATGAAGTCTCCTCAGAGCTTTCTCTTCTCCGAGCTAGACAAGCCCAGTTCCCTCAACATTTCTTCATAGGAGAGGTGCTCCAGCCCTCTGATCATGTTAGTGCTTCTTCTCTGGATCTGTTCCAAGAGCTCTGCATCTTTCTTGTGCTGGGTTCCCCAGGCCTGGACACAGTACTCCAAATGGGGCCTCACGAGAGCTGAGTAGAGGGAGACGATCACCTCACTCTCCCTGCTGGCTGCTTCTTTTTTTAATGCATCCCAGAACACAGTTGGCCTTCCGGGCTGCAAGTGCGTGCTGCTGGCTCATGTCCAGCTTCTCGTCCACCAGGACCACCAAATCCTTCTCTGCAGGGCTGCTCTCAAGAGTTTCTTCTCTCAGTCTGTATAAACACCTGGGATTGTCCTGACCCAAGTGCAGCACCCTGCACTTGGCCTTCTTGAACCTCATTAACTTCTCTTGGGCCCACTTCTCCAGCTTGTCCAGGTCCCTCTGGATGGCTTCCCTTCCCTCCAATGTATTGACTGCACCACTCAGCAGATTGTTTTGCACTGTTTTATGTTGCAGAACATACTGAAAATTGCAATCAAAAAAGCTATCCATTGTAGGTAGTACAAAACTATATTTTAAGATCATCCCTTACATGTGAAGTTCATTTAGGCATAGACTGTGATTCATAAAACACACCATGCTCTGTGGAAAATAAGGTTCCTCTGTGTATTGGATACTGTGCTAAAAGCAGGCAAATAAGAAACTGATGCATCAAACATTATCAGCTTTACCTTATTTTGAAGCAAAATTCAGGCCAAGCGTGTCATCTCTGTCAAGAAAAATGCAATCATATTTGTTAAGAGTAATCTCCCCCATTTATTGACAGTAGAAGGGAAAACAAATCTGTTTTCTTCTACATAAGAAGAAAAACTCATTTTTGATACTAATAATTTCAGTCAATACACTGAAAAAAATGTCATTTGTTATGATAATCTAGTAAGAGCACAGTTTCAGAGGAATTGGCAGCTGGGGGCAGCAGAAACAAGGCAGGAATGGAATTGCAATTTGTATGCTTTTATGAATGCATTTTGATGTTACCTACTGTAACTGTAGAGCAGTGTTCTTTCCCACCTTCCTCTCACTGAAGTAATATCTGGAAGGGACTCCTTAATTTAATGAATTTTATCATAACATACCTGTGTGCTTTTATCAAAGACATATTCCTCTCTGCTAGGATTACCATCGCCTTTTAGAGAAAAGGACCTGTTTTCCAGTAGGGAACTACAGTCTTCCAGTACCTACTGTTCAGACTCATTGATCTGCTGAAAGAGAGCATCTCTCATTTCCAGCTGTACCTTGCAAAATGAAGTGTATTCATACCAGTGAAGGTAAAAATAGATTTTAAATAGGTAACATGATAACATCTCTGGAAGAAAATAAAAAATAGTGAATGTGGCGTTAATGGTTATGGTAGTTTTCATTGACAAGATGGTTCATATCCACATAGAAAAATATTAATTCTGAATCTGACTGTCTACAGGTGATGTACTTATGGGCTTTTTGTGCTTTTTCTACTAAAAGTGTGTGCCATCATGTAAGACTTATTTCATAGCTGCTAGAGCGACATGTTTGTAAGATAATGCCTGAGTTATGGACTGCATGTGTGGAACACAATATGTAAGGACAGTAGAAATGCATTTAAGGTCTCCTGAGGATGAGTCTATTGGAATAGTGTTAGAGGACTGTATGGAAGAAACAGCCCTGGTGTACTCTCATCCATACTATGTTTAGTTTGGAGTCCTGGGAAAAAAAAATAAAATAAAAACAAACACACCCAAAAAAACTATCTCTGGACTGCACACAAGCATTGCTTTAAGTTAGACCCTAATTTGCTTTAAGTTAGACCCTAAGCAGAACTCAGATGCATGCAGTATGAGTAATCAAAGGATGAGCTGAGTCCCTGTATCGTTTGATGATATAAAGGAACTCCATGTACTCCTCCAATTTTCTATTATGCATACGTTTTAACTGTGAGAAATATCTCTAGTATCTTCTTTATATGTGGGTGCAAGGTCTGACTAATAACAAAATCCTGACAGAATAACACATATTTTCATGAAGACTAGGATATTTAAAAAACAAAACAAAGCAATCACATATATGCATATACGCATAGGGAATATTTTGAAAGATCAAAAGCTTGTTTTCTTCATAATGCTGTTGGGTGCTGAAATTGAAGCAATATATTTTTGTGTCAAAATATCACTCTGGCTCATTGCAGCATGAGTGAAGAAAAAAAAAACTGATTTACAGCAGAGTTGCTGGCCTGCAAGCTGTCTAATCTGAAGGAGTTATCCTTCCAACCTGATAGATAAATTTGTCTCAGACCTGTATAACTTTGATCACTTCAGTTATGCTGGCCACTTATTTCTGCGAGTTACTGCTGAGACTATCAATTTCCAGTAAATTATAAACTTGATTTTAGGAGTCCCAAAACTCATAGCAAGCCACAGTTCTTAAAATGTTGCACAGTCTTGATTTAGAAAATAAACAATGTAGCAGCAGCTTCTACTTTTATGTAGAAATAATATAAAAACAGAATAATCAACTCTTTTATGTTTGCATGTATAGCAACTCATATTATATCATTATATAATACACATTTTGGTGACCCTGCCCATGGCAGGGGGTTTGAAACTAAATGATCTTTGATTACATGATAAATCATATTCTGTGAATCATAGAATCACCAAGGTTGGAAAAGACCTAAAAGATCCTCCAGTCCAACTGTTCACCTATTCCCAATAGCTCCACTAAACCATGTCCCTCAACACAACATCCAGCCTTTCCTTGAACATCCCCAGGCTCGGTGACTTCACCACCTCCCTGGGCAGTCCATTCCAGTGCCTGACCACCCTTTCTGAAAAGTAATACTTCCTCATGTCCAGCCTGAATCTCCCCTGCCTTAGCTTGAAACCATTCCCCTTGGTCCTATCACTAATGACATGAGAGAAGAGGCCGACCCCCAGCTCACTACAACCTCCCTTCAGGAAGTTATAGAGAGCAATGAGGTCTCCCCTAAGCTTCCTCTTCATCATATTAGGCTATGATAACTTCCAGTAACATGTATGTATTTGTAGTAGAGTATGATAAAAAAAAAAAAACAAAAAGAACTAAGTATAAGCATAAAATAATCAGCTTTTACATAACATTTTAATTTTATTTAATAGGAAGTATTGAGAATACTTAAATTTACTCTGAATTAAAATGCGGTCAGATTTTTTATATGCCTTCATTTCCTGTGAAGTGGAAATGTGAAGAGCTGATCAGCTCTATTTTTAGGAGAACTTTTAAGCAATTAGATGTCAGACAAATTAGTAGATCTTGTTTTCAAAAACAAAAAAAAAAAAAAAAAAAAAAAAAAAAACAAAAAAAATCAGAAAAGAAAGCTGTGACTGTACTTCTGAAACTAGTTTCTGTATGTGTTTGTACGTATTTGTAGTCAATTTTCTCTTGTCAATCATCTTTATGCATATGTAATTTTGTTTTTCTTGATCACTTCCTCCCCCCTCTTTTCCTCATAGATAGTAAGTATAAAAAAAATTGTTTTCTTACCTACTTACCATGATTTGTACAGGAGTAACCATGCTAAAACTGAAGTCAGAATCCTGAGTTATTGGGTTGAAATTACTTAGAATTTCTATGTAATGTTCAAATGTACATGTGACTATCTGAACATTATTCTGCTAAAACCTTCTGTTCTGAATGATTACCTATTAGCCTGCAAATGATTTACAAAGTTTGACCTTTCTGCTTCAGCTTAGATAATTATATTGAAAAAGATGTGACTGTGCAGTTTCCTTCTTATTATAGACAATGTCAGAATGAGTTAGGAGATTCCTACTTACCTGCTTTCAAATTCTTATTAGAGGGAATTTAAATCTCATAGAACTTCTAACTATTATTTCAAATTATAATTTAACTTTGTCTCTAATATAAAATGATAACAGCACCTTAGTCCTATAAAGTGAAGACATGTCTGATTAGTGTTTTTACATGAGTTCAGTAAACATGCACCTATGAACTCATGCAAAAACATCCGTAGGCTTGCCTCTGCTGATCTTGCTATTGCTATTACACTGAAAGAGTAATATGAGCTCCAAGAGGAGCACTGCATGAAATACAGAGAATGGAAATGGAACTTGGCTCTACTTGCAGTGTTCTATGTAGATTTAAAAAAAAAAAAAAAAAAAAAAAAGCCAGTGTGCTGAGGATTTATTAGCTATCATTTATTGCCAGCAGAGAAGTCATATTTTTCATCTCCCTCAAGCCAAATAGGACAACCCTTTGTCTTCATCTGACAAACCATGGTATTCTGGTATAATCTACAGTAGTGTGTTTTACTCAACGTAATTTCTGCTGGTATTTTTTTTTTTTTTCCCCCCAGATCTGTGCTGTACATTTGTTCTTTAAAACAGAAAATGTCTCTCTCAGAAAGACATAAAGAACATGTCAGTTGATTAACAACTTGGAAGTATATCAAGAACATCCATTTTTCATACACAGGGTAAACTCTTGCCAGGAAAATTTAATAAAGTAATTTGAATCTGCTGAAGCAAAAGAATGTTGATAATGTTGGATAATGTTGGATACAATCAGCATTTTTAGCCAACGTATAATACTGGCAGCTTGTTTTTTTTTTTTTTTTTTTCTAGATAAAACAGAAGATTTGGACTTAAGTGTTTAAATGTTTTATATGTGCCTACATTTATGGAAAAAGAAAAAAGGGGAAAAACACTGAAAATGAGCAGCTCATTAAATTTCTCATTTTTTTTGTTTCTCTGCTTATTAGTTTTAAGACATCACATGATGATTAAGAAGAAATTGATCCCTACGGTATCTTGCAATGCATCTTAGTTTTTGTTTGCATTCCATCATTCTCTGTTTTCCTCTGGAATAACAGAACTACATTACAGACATTTCCTGTCATATAGAATTCTCTGGCAAACGCTTTATCACCAGATAATACTAACTCAGAAAAATCAAAAGCTTTTTCTGAAAGAGGATTGTACTACTGCATTGTTTTCTAGACTTGTTAAATTTTCAATTCCTTTACAATATTACTGCTATGAAAAGTGATTTTATATTATAATGAAAAATGGTCAAGCCTCAGATGTTTATTTTAACATTAAGGCCACTTTCAGGATTAGCTTGAAGTTTCCAGTTCGTCTTACAGATTTAGCTATGTATCTTACTGGTCACGAAATTGTCAATGAAATTATTGTTGCAGTCATATTTCTGTTTTAGCCATTCTGCACCTCTGCAGTAATGATTTGGTTGAGGAATGGTGTATGTAAATGTTTTCAATTAAGCTTTGTTGTAATGGTCCAGTAAAATCATGGCAGTTAAGATGTTTGACAACCATGAACAATGAAGAATAAGCTTAGACCTGCTAAATTTTCACAATTGATGTAAGAGTCACTGGCCAACAGGGACAAGGAGGTGATTGCCTCCCTCTACTCTGCTCTTGTGAGGCCCCATCTGGAGTACTGTGTCCAGGTCTGGGGCCCCCAACACAAGTAAGACAGCGAGCTGTTGAAGAGGGTCTAGAGAAGGGCCACAAAGATGAACAGAGAGCTGGAGCCCTACAAAGACATGCTGAGGGAGCTGGGCTTGTTCAGCCTGGAGAAAAAAAGGGTGACGTCATTGCAGCCTTTCAATACCTAAAGGGAGCCTACAAACAGGAGGGGAATCGACTCTTTGAAAGGGTTGATAACTGCAGGACAAGGAGAAATGGTTTTAAGTTGAAGAAGGGAAGATTTAGGTTGGAGTCAGGGGGAAGCTCTTTACTATAAGAGTGTTGAGGTGCTTGAGCAGGCTGCCCAGAGTGGTTGTGGATGCCCCATCCCTGGAGGTGTTCAAGGCCAGGTTGGATGGAGCCATGGGCAGCCTGATTTAAGTATTAAATGTGGAGTTTGGTGGCCCTGCCTGTGGTGGTGGGGTTGGAGATTCAGGATCCTTGAGGTCCATTCCAACCTGGGCGATTTTGTGAGTCAGTCAAATATTCAGATGATATTAACAACAGCTGTGTTGACTTACTTGGCATGTACTGGCATTACACGAGTATCTCAAAGAACAACAATATCTTAAAATTCCATTCACTACTATGAGTAGTAACTAATAAATAGCTTTTTCTGATCTAAGGTATGTTTGAGCAGCTGCTGCCAATAATATACTAATTTAAATGCTGTGCTAACTGCTGGAGGTTCTGTAATGATATTATGATGGTGTGTGCTTTTCTTTGGACATGAGTGAGCTGTAAAGCCTCACACCTAAGATATATTTCGTCTTGTGTACAGATTTTGTCTGGTAAGGCTAAATTAAGTACAGGAGCTGTTCAGAAAGCAAAATGAGGTATGATGTTTTCATCACATCCTTTCCAATGAAAAACATGTTCAGAAATGTAGGAATTGGCCATACAAGAGAAATTCACAGTTGTCTGCTAGTGTATGGAGAGGTTGCTTTCCTTTGTGTAAACAAGCAGCTGAAATGTATGGAGTTTCACCTTGGGATGGGTGATGGGCCAGTTGAGAGTTTGTAGGTGAAGATTAGAGAACAGAGCAATGTGGATGACACTGCGGTGAGTGTCTGCTAGAGACCACCTACTCAGGAAGGAGTAAATAAGATTTTCTTTACATAACTGGAAAAAGCTTCATGTTTTCAGGCCCACTGTGATCATCTGGAAGAAGGTTGTGTAGCAGTGTACAAGCAATACTGGGGGTTTCTGGAATAAATTGACACCAACTTCCTAGCAGAACTGATCAAGGTGAATGTGGGGGAAGGTGCTTTGCAGAGTTGTGAAACCTAGGAGCAGCCTTGGGGAAACTGAACACAAAATGGTGAAGTTCAAAATCGTGAGGAAAGGAAGCAAGGGAAGTAACAGGAACACAAACCTGGACTTCAGAAAAGCTGATTTTGACTGATTTTCAGGGACTTGCTTGGAGAAATTCCTTGGGTTTTGGAGACAAGACAGGTCCAGGAGAGTTCTCTCAGTACAGAAGGATTGGGTTAGGGAGTATTTAAACTGCTTGGGTGTACAATATATGGAAACTCATAGGACGCATTTTAAAGTGCTGAGGGATCTGGCCAGTATCACTGTTTGGAAGCTTAGGGTGATCTGAGGATATTCCCGAGGGCAGAGAAAGGAAACACCACTATTCTCTTCCAGAAGAGCAAGAGAATTGACTTCAGCTCAGTTCCTGGGAAGATTATGGAACTCCTAACCCTGGAGACCATTTCTGAGTTAAAGTAAGGACAAGAAGGTGACTGGCAGTAGCTAGCATGGCTTTACAAAGTAGGAAGCATACCTGACAAAACTCATAGCATTCTATAACAGAATGACTAGCTCAGAGGACAAAGAGAGAACAGAGAATCTTGTTTATCTTTACTTTATCAGGACTTTGGGACTGTCTCCCATAATATCCTTATAATGAAGCTTATGAAATATGGACTCAGTAAGTGGAAAGTTAGGTTGACTGAAAAATGGCTCAACTGTCAAGGTCATCAGGTCACAAAGCCTAGAGCCACAATTGTCTAGAGACAAATTGTTCGTGATATAAACCAGGGGTTGATTCTGAGGTTAATACTATTTTAGTATCTTCATTTCTGGAGGATATGACAGAACCTAAGCAAGTTTACATGCAAACGAACTTGGGATGAATGTCTGAAATACCATACAATTGTGCTGCTGTTCAGATGGTCCTCACTAGCTTGGAGAAATGGACCTAGAGGAATCATCTGAAGTTCAATAAAGGGAACTGTAAAACCCTAGACCTGGAGTGGAATAACTCCAAGTGCCAGTATGCACCAGGGGACTGACCAGCTAGAAAGGCCCTTGTGGTTCCAATGGACAAGAAGCTGACCATGAACCAGTAATCTCAGGCTTTATTACAAAAACAATTGTCCACAAATGAAGGGAGGCAATCCTTCCCTTCTGCAGAACACTAGTGAGGCCACACCTGGAGTACTGTATCCAGTTCTGGGCTCACCAGTATAAGAGAGACGTGGAACTACTGGTGAGAGTACAACGAAAGACTATGACTATGATGAAGGGGTTGATGCATCTCTGTTCCAAGCAAAGGCTGAGAGAGCTGGAAATGTTTAGCACTTGAACAGATTGCCCAGAGATGGTGTGCATTCTTATCTGATGAGATATTTGAAATGGAAATGGACTCGATCCCGAGTAAGCTGCTCTAGCTGGCCCTACTTTGGCAGGGATGTTGGACTAGATGGTCTCTTGAGGTCCCTTCCAACTACAAACATTTTGTTATTCTGTGACAGTTCTGCTACTGGAAATGGGTAACATAGTACTGTACAGTCACGTGAAGTGTGAATGCATTAATAGATATTTTAAATATGGATACTGCTTGCTTCACTGTTCTAGAACTTTAACACATTTCCAGACTCATATCTTTTGCCCAGAACTCTCCTTTGGGAGACAAATTGTAACCAACTTAGTGTGCAAAGTCTTCCAGCACAGTGTTTGAATCCTTACCGGCCTCAGGAACCCTGGTCTCATTGATGATCTTTCAGAGTTGCTCTTTATTTCTTAGAATATCAGTATAGTAGTATGTGAAAGAACTCATTTATGACTACTTTCCTTTCTTAGGAGCTGGAAAAGCTCAGAGGAGAAAAAAAAGTCCAGTCTGATAATACTCCTTTTTGGTCTCTGCAAATTTTTCTCTGTCCAGATTATTTCCTAATGACAACTCCATAAAGTTTAACCAATGGAAAAATAGAGGCAGTAATAGTTTATATGAGATCAGACAGTCCTGGTACAATGTTGTGCTTAGATACCTTATACTGCATCTCATCTAGCTAGGTGTGTCTGCTCTGTTGTGCTATGCAAAAACATCCAGGAATTAATATAGGAAGAGAACACCTGTGAAATTTTTTCTAAATCATGGTACATTAAGAGTAATAAAAATAAATGCTGAGTTAGATTTTTTTGCTTGCATAGTCCTTTTACTTCATAGGCTTGGTAGAGGCAAGAAAATGACCCAAATGACTACTTGTATTTGATAAAACTTATGTTTTAGTTTTGTCAGTAGAATCCAACTGAAAAGAAAGAGATATAGATGCTCTAACAGCTAATCTCTTCCTCCCAATGGTCTTAAAATCCAGTTAAGATGAAATCGCTTGCCCTAACGTGTGGGTCCAGATTTTGCCACTGAATGAAACTTTTCTTTCTGTACCTATTTTCTTCATTTGTTTTCCAGTTTGGGGTAATTAAAGCTAGGTGATTTGTAGATGGTTTTCAGGCATCTTTTGGAAAGGTAATGTTATAGAGGCTTGACTGCAATCTGCCAGTGAGTTTTTTGCAGTGACTCAGCATAAGAGTTCAGCATGATTACCATATTTTGAAAATATTAATTACTGTGACATTAGGACAGCCATTGATGATAAAAAAAAAAAAACAAAAAACAAAAAAACCAAACCAAAACAAAAACAAACAAACAACAAAAAAAAAAAACAACCAGATATCATATTCTAGGAATTAATGTCTTTCCTTCACAACTGTAAGTTAATACAGCATATTAGAAACAGTGCTATATAAATATTTCATTAAAGAAAATAGAATGAGATATACAAACTTTTTTTTCCTCTCTTGGGCAACATCATATTTTAGTTTTGATTTAAATATTTTTCTTCAGATGTATGTCATATGGAACTAAACTAGTCACCATCTCTATGTTCGTTACACTTCCAGTTAAGCCAACCTAGCTGTTTCATTTGCAGAAACTGCTACATTCATAATTTATGAGAGAAGGCTGTTTCCCACAGCGTAGCCTGTGAGAGGAAGTTTTACACTGTGAAATGCTTGTGTGGTGATGTCAAAACAAGAAATAACCTCATAACTACTGGCATAGATTAAATTTAAATATAACTCAGCATGACTGAAAAATCTTCTCAGTGTCCTAGATTTGCACTTCAGGTTTCAATTTATACTAGCCGTGAGTAAGAGTTGTTAGCTGCATGAATAATACATCATTTTCTTCAGCTCAGATCATTCCCTTTACATGTTTATTCATTTATGCTGCTTAAGTGAATAGAAATGCTTATATCAGTATTCAGTGGTATTCTGACAAGCTACAGGATAGATCAGGCTTCCTCAGGCTTAAAAAAATAAAAGCCCAGAACTACTTACTCAGATACAATCTTTTAAAATGATGATCTATATTTTGTTGTCATCTGCATTTGATTACAGAAACCACCTTTCATACTTCCGTATTGTTATTTTGAATAAAATTCTTGCATACGTTTCTATACATAGAAATATACACTTGCATACTTCTATATAGGTGTGTGTATATGTATTTAAAATTATATTTATTGTACCAAATATACTCTTTCTGGTGATTTACAATAGAATCCAAATACATTCAGAGTTTGAGAGCCAAGGGTACATTTTTCTCTTAGGTACACAATAAATCCACACCTTTTCAGAGCTCATTGAGGCCATACATAAGCAAGTTCCTGGGTCAAATGGAGGGGGACAAAGACCTGAATTTCTCAAGCTCAAATGTTAAATGAGTTGCACAGCTCAGTTTGTGTCAATTTACAAAAATGAATTTGTGCCAAAAAGCAGTTTTATATGTAAGTAGCAACAGACTAGTTTTACTAATCCACTGGACACGTGTTTTATCATTCTGCAGTTTGTGTCACAAGTCTTGTTATGTTTATGTCATTCAAACTTGTGTAGGATACATAAGTTATTACTATCTATGAGCATATAATGACTGTATTTCTTCTAAGAGCACTGCTTTGGAAGTAGCATCTCTTTTATCATGTTGGCTTACAGTATCAAAGGTAGATGTTGGAGGGATGGCAGTAGAGGTTGAACCTTCCCACTGCTATTGCATTACATTTTGTTCCCATGTGGCAGATGGCAGCAGAGGGGCAGTCTGACAAAATGGTGTCTGACATGGAAGTGTGTATGAAGCCAAGTTTTGTCATTGAATTTCTCCATGCAGAAAAAAGATGCACCCATTGACATTTATTGACACTTCCTGTGTTAGTGGAGACCAAACAGTGAAAATGAGCGCAGTGAGGTGATGGGGGTGCACTTCAGCAATGTGGGTCATCTCTGCAACATGCAGGTTCTTGTTCATTGCTGACAAAAATTCATAGCTAATAATGGTGACTGTCCTGAGAAATACTGCTTTGTAGCTGAGAATTTATCTAACAGTGCTCTTGTGCTCTTCATGTCTGTTGCAATTCCCATGGAAAGAAATATGCGGCTTTACTTTTGGGGTGACCTACGTGTATAATAAGGCTCAGTACTGTGTGTTGAAGTAGCGCATTTCTATTATGCTGAAAGCATACATTAAACCAAAAAATGACCTTTTTAAAGATACTACTAATAAATATGCCACGCAACCATCAGCTTTTGTATAGGTTTTTCCTCTTTTTTGGAGTCATTGATATAGTTTCCTCATCTTGTTTCTTAAGTCATTTGTTACACATTAGGTACTTAGAAATAAAGTTGCACGCAATCGCACAAGAAAATCTGTGATAGGAAGGGGACTGAATTCATACTACTTGAATCCAAATTGTTGCCTGGATACTACAGCACTACTCATTAATTTTACCAACACTTCTATCTTTGAAAACAATCTCTAAATTATAACTTACGAGGTAATGGAGTTATCCAAATGAAAAAGATAAGAAGAATCTACTTCTATTTAAATTTCATCCTCAATTCCTGCTTTCATTAATCTTCTGTATCCCACAGATTCCTCTCTGTACAAGAAAGCAGTGTTTATTTATCTTTTAAAGCACAACATGATAAGAAATCAGCCATTCCGTATTTATGAAATAGTAACTCAGTGTGAAATAGTAAAGTATTGAGAAAGCCAAGTGTTTGGGAACTGTTAGTGGCTGTCAGTTTAAGAAGACTTTCTCAGAAATAGATTTTCTATCCGTACAAAATACAGACTTTTCATCAACACAGCATAAATAGAAGTACTGGGAATTTTCACAGAAAAAGAAAATACATTTAATATACAAAATGAAATAGTACAAAGGTCTTTAAAGCTTGTGTACAATTCAGTGAAATGACCCTAAGTAATAGTAGATTCTGGAGCTAGAATCCCACAAATTTTTCTGTTTTTTGTGGCTTAGCTCCCTTGTCAACCTTGGCTTAGGAACATTTTTTGGTGCTTTTCCTAACTGTTTTACTTCAAGAGGAGTGAAAAGGAGACGGTTAGTCCATTGTGGTAGTACCCTGCATGATCTGGGTCCCTGTACTTTGGAAATGACTCATCTGAAGTCATTACCTGGCCACATCTGGATTACAGCAGAGCTTCTGAGTGACAATAGCTTTTAGTTACTGTTAGGCAGTGTTGGATCCAAAACAAACATTCTTGGAAAAGTGTGCTTCACTAACCTGCCTACGTAAACTGGTCTATTTTCTAGTCTCATTTGCATTCTCAGATGTCAGAAGTACTGCGTTTCTCCTTCCTCCACACTCTTGCTGCTTTTTTAAAAGTGCTGCACACACTGCATAGAGTGTGTGGTGAAAAACAGCTGTCTGAGATAACTGGTTGTATAGTAATTGGAAATGAACTGTGTTAAAATAAGAATGTTGGACAAAGAGATCCATGAAAACAAAGGAAGGCTGACCTTCATGAAATAGTATCTGTATGAAAATACAACAAAAATTGTTCTCATGACTGCTCTGATATAATCTTACTGGAATGGAATTTCTTCTAAATGAGGTATGCAGCATATACCCATCTTCTGTAGCCTTATCACTCTTTTTAAGGCTGAATTCCTCAGCTTTTCAAATGCATTATTCACAAGCTCATCTTTAGGTTTTCTGTGAGAGCACCCACCTTAATGTATCTCTAGTCCTTAATGTCTAGTCTTCCAGGGCTATGTGTGTTCATGATCTGCATTCCTAAATGCTTTCACTTAGAATGTCCAGTCTTCTAGCACCTGCCTCAGCCATCCACACATGCACCAGTGCCCGCATTCTTTCACGCAATTATGCTTCTTTGTCAGTGGGGAAGAACAGGAGAGTGCTGCAGCAATGCCCAGAATGGAGAGACACTAACAGTATGTATCAGTATGTAACAGATGTAACAGTATGTAACAGATGTAAAATTCTATGTATATGATTTTTAACAGCTTATGTAGACTGTAATATTAAAGTGCTGTAACTTGAGCATGGCAATAGCAGATGCCATCATGTCTTAGCAATATTTAAATGTGTAATGGATTCTTAAGAAAAAATGAGATAACTGTGAGAAAGCAATGATAATGATATTGAGTAAGTATAACAATTTATGAAGTGAGTGTGATGATGGCAGTAGATATAGCTATAACAAACATCATCAGCATTAGAATCTGAGACATTAACAGTGTAGTGTTATGGTTATGGCAGCAAATCCCTGAGCTGCCCCAGTTTGTGAAGGTCCTCAGTATTCCTCTCCTAGAAACCCACCCTTCTGTCATGAGTTTCCCAGCTATGACTAGCCTGCTATGCTGAGAAGGTCTAGATGTCTGTTCATTTCTGCAGGAGTAGATTCTTAGGTGCTGGGATCTTCAACAATGATCTTTTTTCATCCCACTTTGGTAGTCTTTAAGCTGTCTTTTTGTCTCCTCAGGATGCTGTGACCTATCATATGCTATAGTTTGCATCCTCAGAGAGCTTATTCATTATTTCTGTTAATTCAATTTACGGACAACTGGTCACTGTGTTCTTTGGTCAGCATCTTCAGCATCTTCATCTTGCAGCTGTTTCTTTCCCTACAGTGCTAACTCCATCCCTTTGTCCTCATTCCACAGCTGTTTTAACAGCTATATAACCACTATTGCAATATTTTCCTGTAATTTATTAATGGCATAATAGCAGTAATTATATTAATTATTTTAGTTCATCAATTTCTCTTTGGTTCTGTGGTAAGACTAAGGTCTCGTAGTTGCGACCAGCCATTTGATTAGTCCTTGTATTGTCACAAGTGATGCCAAAAATGTTTGTGTAGGGCCAGCAAAGTTATGCTAAGGCCCATCTTGACATATCACCTCACTATACTTTGCTATGTGACGGGCTGGACATGGCCTGCAGCCAGGCATCCATGTAGGCCCTCACTCACTGTGCTCCCCCACCTTTTGCAGGATAAAGTGAGAAAGCAGGGCAGGAAGAAGAAAAGTTGTGGGTCAAAATAAAGACAGGGAAGTCACTTGCCAAGTACAGTCAAACAGATGCAGCTTGGGATATTTCACTTAATGTACTGCCAATTTAAACATTCACTAATGATTTATTTTTTCATGTGTCTAACCAGTATTTTCTTTTCTGTTACTTGTTGCTACTGCCTTCTGTTATTTCACTGTGCATCTCTGAGAAAAGACTGTCTCTCCCATTGTTTACTTGAGGACAGCAATGAGACCTCCCTTAGCCTTCTTGAAGCTGAGCTAACATTGCTCTCTATTTTTCCCTGTCTGTCAGGTATTCCAGAACCCTAACTATTTTTGCTAGACCCCTTGCTAGGGTTGCCAATGTCTTTTCTCCAACAGGAATATCCGTTTGGGTGCATTACTACACGTGCAATCTCACAAGCGACAAATTGCAGAGAATAATTACTTTCCTTACACTCTGGCCACATTATTAAGGCATAATTATTTTAGTAACATTTGTTGTTGCAAGCCTATTACTGCTCTTTTAGTTCAACTTCTTGTCAACCAGGATCTCCAGGTCTTATACTACAAAGCTACTTTTCATCTGGCTGGCCCCTAGGTTGTACTTATCCAGGAGATATTCCTCTTCAGGTGAGGAATTTTCTTTTTTTTTTTTTTTTTTTTTTTTTTTTTTCAATAGAGGGAGAGGTTTTCAATTGAGAGAGCTCAATAGAGGCTATTCCTCATCTGGAGGATGATGGTGGTCCCACCAGTAAGTGATGGTGATTCAGCATCAGAACCACTATACTGTACCTTTGGGACGGGGTGGCCTGCATGACGCTGCAGCTACAATGTGCTAAAGTAGTTTTGACAGTCCAGCTACAGAGCATCCTCCGGAGCCCTGCAGAAGCAGATACTCATCACCACAATATCACCACCAGCCCATATAAAGGAGCCTTGTTTTTTCACTGAAAATTAATAATGTAGTGAGATTACCCCATGTTATTATGTCATTTTGTAATTAATTAATGTAAACTTGTATAGAATAATGTTATTGCATACTATATGTACTATTACATAACCACAGCAACATAAAAAAAAAACAGCATAATGTTACAAAATCTTGAAAGTCATTATTAAATCATCAGAGGGTACTAACCAAGGATAAATATAAGGTTCTGTCCTACTCCAGTGAGAGCTGTCTTGGAAAGTAATTTATAAATAACGCTGCTAATAGAACTTGCTTATTCATCAACCATTAATAAAACACTCAATTTCACCTTTCGAGTGCATAAAAAATTAAAAGTGATGTTTGCATAATGTAGAAACTCTGGAAGTAAATTCATTATTTTGCAGCCGCAGTGGTTACTAAGGAAGTGTTTAGATACTGTATTTGATGTATTGTTTCTCCCATATATTCATAGATCTACTGATCCAACATTTCTTATACACACAAGAAGAGAGTTGATTGAAAAATAATAAAATAATTTAAAAACCCACATTCAAACCAGGGTTATTTCATTGATCTGATTTATCATGTCAGCTCACAAACAGCTGTTCTTGTATAGTGATTTGGGCAAAGTAAGGGCAGCTTAGGTTTGCACTGATAGAAAAAGGTATATGGAATTAGTTGGCACTTCTGGATTAATTTGCTAAGTTATAATTGTGTAATACTAAGGCTCCTATTCACCAAAACTCTTAAATGTATAATTTCACTACTGTCACATAGCGGTCACTTAGGGTTTATTTCACTCTTATGTATTATGTATCATGGTCTTCACAGCCCGCTCTTCGTGTTTTAATGAAAATATCTTTAATAAAATGATTTTTTTTGCTGCCATGCTTTAAGCAGAATAGCACTGTGCCAAAACAAAAATCATGATTGAACAGCTAATGTTTTTTGATCAAATTGAAGTGGAACAAATAAACCAATGTTAATAGGACAACAAAAAAATGAAATTCATTTTTCTAATGCTTATGTGTTAATGAATGGTGGCAGCTAGAGGAGCAGATGTTAATGTTTTGCATTCATTTAATGTACCAGTAATAATCTGTAAACATTAGGTTATATCTTTCTGTCATCAACATTCATCAAGCATCTCTCATTTTTCAGCTTTTTCATCCTTCAGGGAAGGATGTATTTGCTTCATGCCTATCACAAAAGGGCTCTCGAACTTAATTGGGCCCTTTGGCTTCTATGACAGTCTTATCTAATAGGGAAGAGCAGCCTTACATGTCTGATAGGAGCATCAGCATGGACACTGAAAAATGTCATTGATGTCAGTTAATGTTCATGTATCGTCTGTTAATATTGTTAGTATGAAGTTAAAAACAAAAGTAGTAAGATGTTATTAAGCTTGTAAATATGCTTTGCTTTTGTGGGCTAGGATTTTAATATCAGCAAGTTACAGTCTGGATTCTCTGGATAAAATATTTGACAGTAACTTAGTAGAAGTGTATGTGTCTAATGTCACTTCTTTTTATGCTTTTCATCACCAGTGACCTGCAAACTCTAAATGTATAATCCTCTAGGGGATTCACATTTCAGAATGAAATAATTCTTGATGTGTGGAGTCACTGTGAAGCTTATCGAGATTTTTCAGCATTCTTTTGCTGTTGCAGTGGTAAAATTTCTGCTGGGGTTGAAAATGGTAATAATCTTCCTGGTTGTTATTATGAAAAGCAGAAAGTCAGCAAAATTTGGTAAGAGTTATTTTTTCTTACTACCTCCTTTCTGGCTTAGAGATTTAATGTGTCTCTTTATAAAAGTCAGTTTCACTATAAAGAAAAATTATGTAATCATAGTGCTTCTAGGAAGAATCATAAGCTCAGAATGGCCAGTGTGATACATATAGCAGGTAAATGAAACAGTGATATTGCGTATGGCTTTTTAGCTTCTTCTGCATCACATTTTATTTTTTCCCCCCACAGTTGTCAGATTGATAATCAGGACTTCTCTATGTAGTTTCTGTTAGCTTACTATAGGCATTGTCCAGCATTCAGCTTGCAGACAAGGATGGAGTTAACTGTCTCAAGGAAGTCTGGTAGCAGGTTGTCAGCACTGTTGTTACCTAATCTCCTCTTTATGGTTATATCTAGAGACTGTTATTAAGACATAGGCAAAATGTTATCCTTACATTGAGTGAGCAGCCAAATGCAGTACTGTTAGGATCACATTGTGTGCTTTATTTCTTATTCTTGAGCTACAGAAAAATCTCTAAGATCATCAGCACTGTAGCAGATAATTCAATGTGATATGAGCAGCACAACGCTCATACAGATCAGAAAAAGAAAGCAAATGTATGTTAAAAGCTAACGATAGCAAGTAAACAATAATGGTATAAAGACTGTTTTAAAATAACAGTTAATTGTTTTTATAGGCATATGCCATTCTATGTCCTTACTTATTTTATGCCTGCATACCTTTGCTAAGGTCTTGTCTACACAAAACACTCTTAATATTGTTTAATTTATTCCAATGGAACTAAATAAAGCAGGTTAAAGATGCTCACTTTACCTAAAAATATGCAAACTCTCCAACAACCTGCTCATCATTTTTCCAAATAGATGAGTAAGTTCTCATATCACTGATTTAACTTACCAGGTAAGCTCCCTGAGACAACAGTGTGAAAGAATATGGGATGGTCCCATAGGAAATAAATTGTGAGGATACAATCATATGTGCCAGATCTTAAAACAAGAAATCTGTTAACAGACTGGACATATCCTGGGACTCAGGGGTATGTTGGGAGCTTCTTTCATTTGATTTTTCAGTGGTCTTGATTTCATATCTCCTGGTGTGCTGTCCTTTATACTTAGAAGAGTTTTCCTCCAACTTCCTTTCTAAATTTTACTCATATCTCTTCTCCTTCAAATCCATCTTGAAACACACTTGTCTGAGGATCATTTCTTCGTGGGAGAATTCTTGTTGAGTGCATTTTCAGTAACAAATATTGTGCTTCATCTTGAAATAATTACATTTTTTTCTTCCATCCTTTGATTATTCTCTTTTGTAAGGAGGAACTGTATCGTAATTAGTTAAAAAATATGATGTAAAGATGTGGTACTATATGAAAGAAAGATCAGCCAGTTGGCTACACCTGTGACATCACATCATTGTGCAGCCCTCATTTCCTACCCTCTGGGCCCCATTTTATTTTTAATGATATATGACCATGGCCCATGCCAGCATAAATGCAACTCTGTGATAGCTGTAACTTATGGATTGGTGTACCTATTCAATAGGAAAAAATGTCCAGACTTAGACCTCTTCAGTGACTGCAAGACCTAAATTTGTTTCCTAGTTTTAGAACAGCTCTGGCTTTGTGCAATGTAGCTCATTTCATTGCTTGATTTACTTAAAGTAGCTTAATGAGGAATGCCCTGTGAAGATTAATACAGTACTTCTTGATTTGTTTAATGCATCACCGAGAGGCATATTCAAAAGTCACATAAATTTGATGATAAGGAATTGGATTATTTTTTTTCTCCTTGATACTCCAGATGAAACAGCTATTAACATAGAGATGTTATTTCTTATTTAGGAAATGAAGAAGAATTTTGATCTTTATGGTAAAATAATATAAAAGAAATGAAACGTTTAATTGGAGGTTTAGGCAGAGCTCATAACCGTGGTATTTGAATTTATGTTTAACATTGAAGGCTGCCTTGAAAATAGAAGATCCTCTTGTGTAAATCTCTTATGATTTACAACATAGTAAAGGAATTGTTTCTTGCTAAAAACAGACGATAGCACCAAAAGTAAAACCCTAGCACACAACTCAGCTCAACAGACTAGCTTGGATTTTGCAGTGCTCACATATTCACAGGTTATGTTCCTGTTAGAGTGGTATTAACTCTGAGAGTAAATAACTGAAAGTGTTAACTTTGAGAATAAATTTCTGAAAGTGCCATTGCATGTGGTGTTTTATTTAGCATACTCCAAGGTATGTGAAAGAGTCTCACCAGAATGATGAACTAGACTATGAAGGTTATCTTTTCAAGCACATTGAAATTTAGGGCATCTGTAGGACACCTAAAACATTGTCATCTTTTTTACTGCCTTGTGAAATTCATTCAGAGAGTTTTCTGATTTAATCAGTTTCCCCAAAAATGTTCTTCATTATCAAATTTAAAGGAAGGTAAAAGAGGTTATAATTAATAATCTTATTTCAGGAAGTAGGTCTAACCATTAGAAGTATTGGTGTCGTATCCTTAAAAGCAATTAATAATAATCTGGCATGATTTTCAGACTAGTTGTCAGTATGTCACCAAGATTTACTCACCACTGTTTTCAATATATCCTGAGAGATAAGCATAATCCTTTCAAGTTGAGGCATACCATTAATATATATAAACGATAAAACAGATTAAGTAAATGTATATTAAGAATATTGTAATTGTTGCTATCTCTTACATAAATTTATATACATGATGGTTTTACAGCCTGTGTTGCAGAGAAGAGAAATGAGCTCTGTCCAAACAATTATGGTGCATATGAGCAATTAGATTAAAAAATTATGTGTTCTTTCAGGTAAGAAAGATATCATTCTCAAGGAAAACAGAAGAAACTTTCAGAGCAATTCTTTGTATATAAAGGATGCTGGTGACAGACCAGTTTTGCTAAGATTATTTAGGGGGATTACATGAGATTACATTTCCAAGAATTCAGTAGAGATCTGTCATTAGTCATAGACCTTTTGATCTGAAGCGGGGAGTTAATAGCTTACAGGTAAATGCAGTATTTCAACTTAGATGGAATGGTCCAAAGGTGGAATGATACCAAATGCCAGCATCTTCTGAACATGTACTTTTCTTACCTGGGTGTTGAAAGGAACAATGAATGCATGATATTTGCTTAAAAGAGGAAAAAAATTCTTTATGTGCCAAGTTATACGTTTCCTATGATTGAAAAATCCTTGTTAAATGCATTCATTTAGCAATTCTTATTTTGACTTACAGAGGTTAATGTCTTTCTCCTGCCTGTATATTTAGAAAAAAAAAGATGGAGCTCAGTTACTTCATGACTGATACTGGATGATTGTGTGTATCCAGTCTGGGGAGTTCTTTTGAGACTATGCAACCAGAAGCTAAGTTACAGGAACACTGGATTACATTATTGGTTAGCACTGAAAATTTTTGTGGGGCAGAATAGCAGTTCTATTTGAGACTAATAGAGTATTCTTGCAGGAAAGAAACAAAATAAGGAGAATTGTGTATTTTCAGATGCCTATAACAAATGCACTGTAGTCACCAGAGACTACACTTTCAGTCAGCAGAGTTCACACCAACTGCCAATATATTTGATGAATGATTTTCTATTACACACACCAAACGCTGTACTCCAGAGGTGTCCTTTTAATATTTATACAGATATGACTTCATTGTTTCCAAGGCAATTTCCTCTAGATCTTTGTTCAGTCTTCAGGGCCATGCGCTGAAGGATGCTTGGAAAACTCTAGCAGCAAGCCTAATTTCTTAGTGCCGGAATTCATTTCGTGGGGAAAACATGTCCTGCTTTAAGAAAAGATATAGCACCCTCTCTTAGGTGTACTGAGATAAAAAAAAAAAAAAAAAAAAGACGTTTTAAGAATTTACAAAATTCATTAAAACTTCTCAAAATACAGAGAAGCAATGTATTTTCCCAGAATTAATTTTGAGATGTTTTTAGTTCTTTATATACTTATCACTCAATCATCTATGACAGGTGATGTAGAATAGGAGAGGTGTCTGAAAACTGGAGGGACACCATTGTCACTCCAGTCTTCAAAAAGGGGAAGAGGGGGACCTTGGAAACTACAGGGCAGTTGGCCTCACCTCTGTCCCTGGGAAGATGGTGGAACAATTTATTCTGGATGTCATCTCCAAGCAAGTGTAAGAAAAATAGGTTATCAATAGTAACAGCACAGGTTCATCAAGGGGAAATCATACATGACCAATCTGGTAGCCTTCTACAATGTCATGTCTGGCTGAGTAGATAAGGAGAGAGAAGTGAATGTTGTCTACTTTGACTTCAGCAAGGCTTTTCACACTGTCTCTCATAATATCCTTTTAGGTAAGCTTAAGAAGTGCGAGACAGATGAGTGGCCAGTTTGAGAACTGGCTGACTGGCAGAGCACAGAGGGTTGTGATCAGCGGTGCAGTCTAGTTGGAGACCTGTAGGTAGCAGTTCTCTCCAGGGGTTGGTACTGAATCTGGTCTTGTTTAACATCTTCATCAATGACCTGGATGAAGAGATAGAGTGTACATGGTGATACAAAGCTGGCAGAAGTGGCTGACACACCAGAAGGCTGTGCTGCCATTCAGTGTGATCTTCACAGTCTTGAGAGTTGGAGAGAGGAACCTGCTGAAGTTCAACTTGAGTCCTACACCTGGGGAGGAATAATCACATGCATTTGTGCAGGTTGACATGCTGGAAATGAACTCTGCAGAGGAGGACTGATATGTCCTGGTGAACAAGTTGACTATGTGCCAACAGTGTGTCCTGTGGCTAAGAAGGCCAATGGTATCCTGAGGTGCATTTAAAAAGAGCACAGTCATCAGTTTGAGGGAGGTTCTCCTCCCCCTCTACTCTGCCCTTGTGAAGACAATTCTGCAACACTGTGTTCTGTCTAACTTCAATACAGACAGGGAAACTTCTAGAGAGTCCATCAGAGGGCTACAAATATAAGTAGAGGTTGAAGCATCTCCCTTATGAAGAAAGGTGGAGAGGCCTCTGGCTGTTTAGCTCAGAGAAGAGGAGACAGAGATGGGATCTTATCAGTACTTATAAATATTGAAAGGGCAGGTGCCCAGTGGATGGGGCCAAGCTGTTTTTGGTGAGGCCCTGTGATAGCACAAGAGGCAATAGGCACAAACTGGAACACAGGATTTTCCATTTGTAACATGAGAAACAACTTTTCTTTGTGAGCGACTGAGTTGGAACAAGAAGTCCAGAGAGGTTGTGGAGTCCCCTTCTCTAGAGATATTCAATTGGGAACCTGCTTTAGGAGAAGGCTGGACTGGATTATCTCCAGAACTCCCTTTCAACCCCCATGATTCTGTGAAGGGAAATGAACCATTCTAGATGAAGAAACTGAGAGGTGAATTGGCAATTATTTTATGTCTGCTGGAGAATAAATAAATAATGTACAAATATGCAATTAAAAATCTCCCTCCTGATTTGGAGCCAGTATTATACTGCTCTTGAAAAGCCAATAGAGTAACCATTGTGGGAAGAACATCAAGAAAGAAGGGATTGGCAAGTAGCCAGCTAACACATGTAACATTTGTAGTGCTTGTGATGAAACACTAGAACTACCTTGTATTAATCCTAAAGCAGCTGTTACCTTGACAACAGCAGGTAATGGATGGTTGTGGTGTTCATTTCTACAGATTCATTTTTAAAAATTTAGGACACCTTGTCTTTTAAATGGCTTAGTATGGCTTCCCAATGATTAGCTGTTCAAGCTATTAATCTGTTTTTGCGAGTGACAATTTTGCAGATAAACATGAATTTGGGCAATCTGACACATAGCAAATGTAACCTGCTATGTATAATATCATCTAACTTTGTGGCATAGTGGGAAAATCTTTCTATCAGAGAAATGAAGCATATTCTGTTTCTATACTGTATTTTAAATGCAGGTGTTCAGCCTGTGCCTGAGCCTAGTCTCCTCTTACACACCAGCCAGTCTCAGTTCAATGCCTGGAAAAATTATGGAGAATATTTTTGAGGGGAGATAAGAAAGACAATGCAGTCATTGATCACAGCCAACACTGATTCACGAGGAGAAAGTCCTGTTTAACAAACTGAATTCCTTTTCATGACAAGATTACTCACCTAGTTGACCAAGGAAAGTTGTTTGATATGAGCTTTTTTGATTTCTGCAAAGTTTTCAATACTGTTAAACAAATATTCCTGTGGGCCATTTAGTATATTTTCCTTTGTGGAAAAGAATTAATAGGTACAATAGTAATTTCTATCTCACAATAATATATATTTTTATTTTTATCTTCTGTAGCACAGAAGTACTTTATTTTCAGCAGATGTACACCCAATTATATTGCAGTAGAATTCCATTTTTTTTTTTCTGTATTAATAGCATTGTTGATGAGAACAGAGAAGTTTAATATTGATACTGAGAATTTTATTCTGATCAGTAGCACCTTACCTCTGGCTGCTGTGATATCTGGTGTAGCCTCAGGATAAGAACTCTACAGAGCTGTTCTCAAAAAATTATGTAACCACTTGCTCAGTTCTGGCAACTCTGGCTTTTGTCCAGGATATATCAACTTCTTTGGGTTTTGTGTACTTTGCATGTGTATATTTCATTTTTTTTAATAGGAAAACTTCTGCAATTCCCATCTTTTTACCAACACAAAAAAAGTATTAAAGGTTCACGTCTGTGAGATTACTTAAAAGCTCACTCTTGGCAATGAAATGAAATTATGTAAGTATTCATATATTCATATTCATCAGTTCATTTCATTCCTCTAAGACTTTGTACAGCACCAGAAAGGATTCGATATCTTTTGTATATTTAGTACTGCAACTGTTCCTAGTTAAGAGAACATGACATGGAGGGTTATCCAAAATGACCAACCAAAAATTCAGCAGTGTTTCAAAATGGCCAACAAGATAATTGGCAGAGAAGCTGCTTCCCTCCTTCTGTCTGCCACTCAGCAACTTTTATCTGGCCTTCCAGGATCTCTAGCTTTCTTACTAGTAGTTAAGGGATGTGATTAGATGGGTAATATCAGCGTCTGTGGGGATGGAACTGAGAAAACTTGGACATATGCTGAATGTCAGTTTGAAGGCAAGTGGGATCAAAACCAGCAAGTCTTTTTCTGTGTCATAGCAAGTGTTGACAAGCTTAATACAGTTAGAACTATATATGGTTAGAGATACAACATCTCATCTTTAAATACAGAGCAACAAAAGTAAGAAATCTGCCTCTGCATTACAATACAGTAGAATCAGTGTGAAGTTTTTAACAATTTATTTTTCAAGTAGAAAAACAGGGAAAGTACTTACAGTATTTCCACTGGCCTTAGTTCAAGATGGAAATAAAGAGAATTAGCATTACCTACTCTGTCAGGTCACTGCAGAAGGCTCTTTGGCACTCTAGCGAAGAGCAGTTTGGTTGCCAGGAAACGATAAGTTAATTTTGGAAGGTAATGCCCTCTGAGCAAGTAATGCCATCGTTCTAGATCAGAGTAAAATCTAATGCTCCATAGCCACATGCTTATCTTTTAAAAGGATTTGCCCCTCTACCTCATTGGAATAAACAAAGCATGCTGCTGAGTTGTCTATTGCTGACAAAATCCAAAAGAGTAAAGTTTTAGGACATTGTTAAAAACAGCATAGAAATAATTTTCCAGCAGGCTCTTTCAGGTTAGGCCATCTGCTAGTTATGCTGGTACATATGTCAAAAGGCAGATTGCCAAAACAGTTATCCCTGATCTTAAAATGAGTGATACTAGTGAAATATTATAAGGACATATTCAAGGCAAGTCTTCAACTGTGCACCATTTATTTCACAATTAATTTCACAACTGAAGCACAGAATAGTTTTCATAAGTTGACAAGTTACCTAGCTTCCTTTGCGAAGTATGAAGCCAGTGTTTCTACTGATATTTTCTCTAGATACTGCATACGTAAAAAACAAAATGTGGAAGGATTTCTGAAATTAAAATATTCCCAGCCCTAAGAAAACTGCAGAGTCCAACACGCAGGCAATGAATCTGGAACATTTTGCAGTAAAGCAGCTGAGAATCACACAGCTTCCATTCACCATTTCAGATAAGCCTGGAAAGGCTTTTGCTGAGTTAAACCCTAACTCTAAGCAAGCAGAGACAATCACAAGAGTTCAAGTTCTTCAGAAACTGACCTTTGAGGAGGCAATGAGGAAAGGCAATAGGAGGAGGATGCAATCAGATGCTTGGTTCATGGGTATTGGTGACTGTTTTTTGGTATCTTTCCAGTTGTCTTGACATGTAATGTGTAAGTCAAGCCTCGCCATTGTCATGAGTTATAAAGGAAGGGAAGGATGAGGTTCAGTCCCTGCTTGCTTTGCTATATGGAACTGTACAATATAGGAGAAGGACATGGAAGAATCAAAGAGTGTGAGGATAATGGGAGAAGAAGAGAGCTTCAGAAAATAAAAAGGAAATAGAAACATGAAAAGTGTTTAAAAAGCAGGAAGGAAAAGATAATGAATGTGGAGGGTAGTGGAACAAGGAAAAATGATCTTTCAAAATGGAATTTTAAGTCCAAAACCACTACTTTCCTCAATTACCTATGCGCATTGCAGGAGGACAAGGCTAACTTCTTCCTTCTGCTTATCTGCTCTCCATATTTTCCATTTTGCATACTGATACTCTTTGCGAAGAAACAGCACCTTGTACTTTAGCCTTATTTTCTGCTTACCTCATTTTATTAAGGTTACTAAAAGCCTAGGGGAATGAAATGTATATCACAGTCTGCCTTTCATGTGTTTTCTGCTTTTGTACAATGTGGCAAAGCTATACATTTAAAAAATACCGCTCAGAATACATCTTCAAAGCTACTTTACCCAACCTTATTAGTCAATCTTGATGCAATTTTTGTTCAAAATAGGAGGGTTTTGGATTTCATCGTCAGCATATAATTTCAGATAATTTCATACTGTCTTTTCAGTCTGATGTGTAGGACCGAAATGGATCTACTGTGATTTGTAAATCAACACATTCTCAGCTGTGACAAGTTCATACATTGGTAGAAAAGACTGAAATGTAATTCCATAGGACGGAGAAGCATCTTATTTATTTTCATAAGTTCCAGTTATTGCTGTGTTTTTCTGATGGGACCAGTTTGGCAGGAAATCAGTAACCTGGGAGGTCAGTGATTGGATAAAAAAGGTACAGGCATTTCCTAGAGCATGGCAGCGTGAGAAATAGCAACTCTTAAAAAGATATAGTAGAAAAGCAATGCAATGTATGCCTTAGTTCTGATGCTGTATAAAAGGACTACTGACAGTTTTGGAGTGTTAAACTAGTGGGTAGGAATAGAAAGTTGATCTGGCTTCTGTATGTGACATTTGTTACCTTCCACAAAGGAAAGAGGGATTTGAATTCTGTGTAAGCACTCTTGGTCATGAATGCTTCTTCCTGAAGAGTATTCATAATGAAGAACTTATGTCCAGCCTAACTTCCACCAACTCAGTGTTACTGAGTTATGTTATCTTAATATTCCTTTGGATTTGATCAGTTGCACGTGTATTGTTTTGTTTATTTGCAACACATTTTTATTATTCCAGAGTAGTTCATAACAGTTGCTCAGTCAGAGATTCATGCAGTAGCTGAGAAAATTCATGTAGAAAAGTCTGCCTGTCAGGCAAAACAATTATAAACTGATAACGGAATTACTGTGTTTCCATGGAAAAAATAGTGAAGCCCTAGAGAAGATCTACGGAAGTTATTTGAAAATTAGAGAAAATGCCTTATAATGGAGTAATTAAAGAACTTAAGATAATGGAAAGGTGACTTGATTATGGCATATAAGTGCCAGGAAAACATCATCAGTTAGTTATGCTCTTTCAGCCTAAAAAAACAGCATCCAAAAAAACATTTGGGAATGAAAAGTAAGCAAGACTGCAATCAGATGTAAAAGCACATTTTTATTTTTTACAGTGTGGTTAATTAACTGTTGGAACAAGAGCTGGATGCTTTATGAAGTGTGAGTTTTGTGAAACACAAGAAAATGAGCTTCTGAGAAAGACAGAGTCAGAATTGTTTAGCCTGTGATGGATACAAGAGTAAGATCAGATTATTTCTAGTGATGTCTAAACATTATGTCACAAAAGATTTCTGAAGGTTTTCATGCTTCAAAAAAAACTGTAAGGATCCATACACCCAGGGAGGATGAAAACTGTCTGTCAGGATGTTGAAGAGAGACAAGTTCATAGTAAGTTAATATCTTTTATTAAAAATAGGAAAGTGTTGTGTTTATTTATCATAATTTTACTGTATAGTGTAAAATACTTGTTTTACCTTCAAAATCTCAAAGTCTGAGTAACTAAATTTTCCCACTTAAAAATTGATAAAAATTTTCATTAAAATTACCATATCTTGGCAGGTTATGACAGGTGACAACTTTAGGCATTAAGCCTTACACAATTACTCAAAATTCTTCTGAGGTGGATCTGTATTTCAAAAACATTAAAATAAGCAAGAAAACATCAAATCTAATGTTTTTCATTGTTTCATGGTTTTTCTGCTTGTGATTTTTAAGCCAACATAACTACGATGATTATTCCTAAATGAAAAAGGACAAGTCTGTGATTCTGGGTATTAAAATGTTCTCCTCTAGCTGAGGTTTTTTGCCTAGAAATATCCCATTCAAGAGGAAGCTTATTTCAGCAGCTAAACTGAGAACTTCAAAAGAACAGATAGATAGGGGTATGAAACTATTACAACAATGTCATTTGGTTGGTTGGATAAAACAGAATTTAGGACTGAATTATTTCCTTTTTGAATAGAGAATACTTCCGTATCGTGAAAGGTGGAAAAAAATGCAGTTATGTAGATGGACTGGAACCCACAGTGCTATGTGATTACTATACCGCATTCCTTTATGGTGAAAAGAATCTGAGAGCATTTCCACTAGTGGACCTGGACAGATGTTTTACCTCAACCACCCAAGCAGAGTGTCACCATGTTAGTCCCAAGGCATAACAACAAGCATTGCTAAGATACTCTGTTTTAGTCGAATGTACATTTTGTGTGGTCTCTTACACAAGAGCTGCAAACCCAGGAGATTTTTTGAAGACATAAGGAGTTTTACATCTGTTATTCTCCAAATCAAATTAAAAACCATCAATTTCAGAGTCTTCCCATAATAAAGCTTACAGAAAAATCACTGCTGAATATACAAGCATCTGTTTGTCCCTGTTCTTCCAGAATGGAGAGAAATTGTTTAGGAGAGGTGATAGGAGAACTAAGATTATATGAAAGTCCAACAAGAGTTCATGATGGACATAAATGTAGCTTGCAGTGGATTTTGTTTTAAAATTGAGTTTGTCTCTTTCTTGCTGGAGTGCTTTTATGTTGAGAAGGGGCAATCATATGATAAATGATGTTACAGACCGTGCTTTTTGTGAATCAGTGTAATCCTAGGTTGCTGGTACATTCTCAGCTAATGCAGATATCATCAGTTCTCACACTTAAACACGCTCTCACACTTGACTTTGATACTGCAGCAAAACGCCCATGATGTTCTGACGTCTAAAGGATTTTGGCTAAATCTCTCTGTCTCTCCAGTTTTTCAGCTCTTTACTTTCAACATTTGTATCTTAGTTATTCCTTAACTGTTATGGCAACTGTTATGGTTCTTAAAGGCTGAACATGTCTTGCAATTTCAATGCCAAAGGCAAGTCCCTCTATGTTTTTAATCACCTTTTCATAATGTTAAATAGAAACAATCAGGCATAATTTCATCTTCATTTTGAATTCACTCTAAGGTATGTAAATGTGATATTTATTTTTTGATTGTCATGCCCACAGTAATTTGAGGTATCTCTTTCTCACTTCTTACAAGCTGCTGCAGAACAGAAAAAAATAGTTGAATGTTCAGAACATATTATTTGTGATCTTTGAGTATTTTAAATGATAAATTAATGTATAAAAGCGTAGAAGTCAAAGGCCAAAGTGATTTTGAGTGTAAGCATTCTCTAAGGTGTGTAATTATATTAGAGAGGAATTACTATGATTTTACTTGCCATGCTCTGCATGTTGGGCTAAGGTCAGCGGACTTTAAAATCAAATTACAGTTTACTCCAATGCAGGCAGGAACTCAACCATTATTTACAGAAAATTTAATATTAAATGTAAGATTTTCCATAGGCATCTGGGGCACCTCAAAAATCTGCAATGGACAGGAATTGACAGAATTATTTCAGAATATAAAATGAGTTGCTGGTACTAGCATTTGGAAGCCCAAATTATCTCCTCAACTTAGGTATGACATTATCTAAAGTAAAAGGAGAAATTAAATTCATCTTGGCAGCATATGCATTTCTCATGAAAAGCTATGCTAAATAATTAGAAGATATGTAGAATCTTGAATGTATAAAGCAGCTTCCTTTTTGGTAGTCATCCCACATGATTTGCGACATGAAAGTAGTTTTGTGATGGAAAAGTAGTTTTGTGATAGTTTCAGGAATTTTTTGATCAGCAGAATTTTCCAGTAGAACAGTAAAGTTAGAAGGTATTATTTCATTATGATTTGCTTGATCTTCATTCTTCAACTTGCCTGTATTTAAGTATATTTAAATGAATGTAAACTGAAGCCTATCAGAAGAAAATAAATACCATTAGGTACAGTCACTAAGAGCCTCGCTGTTTAAGGAGGAAGGAGCTTTCCTCAGCCAGAATGAAATAATGCTAGATTAGCACTCCTGTGAGCTCATTCTTTAAGCTCTTTGCAAAAACTGTATGTTATTCTGAGTTCTACTTGACTATTACTGTATTTACAGATACATCAATATTATCACATATAAAAACTAAAAACAGAAGCACCTTGAGGGTTTCAAGTATTTGTAACAATTATCAAAAATTCTTAGATACAAATAATATACCAGAAGAAGAACTGAAAGCAGTTTGCTTTCTGTCAGCTTCAGTATAGAAACTGCTGTGCACTGAGTGCCTCTTAACATTTTCTTCTTTTGGATTTCAGGGCATTTTAAGTTGACAGTGGTTGATAAATAGAAGCATTTACTCATCTACCATTCAAAAAATATATTTGTGCAAATCTTATTAGGTAGTTTGACAAAGGCAAAATACCTGGGGAGCAAATATTGTTTTTTTTTGTTTGCCTTCTGTATTTTTTGTTTGTTTTGTTTTGTTTTTTTTGTTGTTGTTTTTTTCCAGAAGGTAAATTCTTACTTACCCTTACAGTTATGGAATTTCTTATTCTAGCCCCACTGGTCTCAGTGCAGTTCCCTCTGGTTTACAGTGAGATAGGTAGAGATTCAGGTGCTACACGCACAAGAGCAATTTACAGGAATATGAGACATTAGTGTCTTTGTTTCGGAGTATTTGGAGACCTAAGGTAATGATGAGGGTATAATGAGATCAAAGACCCCAGATAATTTTGAGGTGCTTGAATACTTCCATTCCAAAACGTTTATTTGTTTTTATTAAAGTAGATGCAATATACAGTTTTGTTGATAATAACAGCACTGAGCCCTGTGAGAAATTAAGCATTGTGGCTAAGGCAAAACATTTTTCAGGCCTGTAAGTAGACATTGGAAACTCCCTCTTACCTTGAAATCTCGTAAGTATTGCCGTCTAAATTGAAATTTTATATAACTGAGTAGAATACTGTGTATTTTCAAAACTTGCATGGGAAAATTGCTGTAATTTAAGAACTAGTAACTTCAAGATACTTGTAGTTATTGTGCAAGACTCACCTTTTCCCCTGTGCAAGCAGAGTAATCATCATGCAGCCCTTAGAAACATATTAAAATGTTTCTTAGCAAATATCACCTGCAGCTCTGGGTCTCATGACTCATTTTTATAATACTTTTACTATCTTCCTGTAATATCATTTATGTTTTCCAGAACACTGAATATAAAGTCATGGAGGAATAGTCTGCTAATCATGCGAATAACCATTCACACAGCTGCTTAACAAAGATTTTAACAGGAGATACTTCTTCAATATGGTGTCTCAGTAAATTGGAATTTTGCAAAATGTACAGACATGCAAATCTTTATGCACATCATTTGCTTCACTGGAACAGTAATTATTATTCAACAGTTAGCTTTATTTCTTTAAAGTTGGTAGCTATTTCTTCAGCTTTGGTAGTTATGACTTCAGGGGCTTTTGAAGAGGAACAGAGAGTAAGTGTAGACTTTCAAAGTTTAATTGTACTCCTTAAATACTTTCATATACAAAAGCAGTGAAGTTTCTGTTGATGTATTTTGACTTTGGAATGTACTGTTTTCCTTTTATCTAAATGTGGCTTTCAATCCATACTGTAGGACTGCAATATATTTTTCAGGAGCACAGGCTAATGTCTCAGAGAAGTAGTGGGAAGGAAGTTGATGCCTCCTGCCCACTTTTGAATGAAGGCATTCTGAAGCCTGAAATAGTATTTCATTTCAGTTTGTGAGTTTCCTCTTTTTGACTGGGAAGCTTTTCTTGGATCAGTGGGAGGAAGCAGTACTCTGTGATATGCACATTTCTGAGAGGTCATAAGAGTCTACTGTATGTATATGAGTGAGTCTAGATACAATCCCTGAAATCCCTGAATCCTATAAGGTAGCCTGAGGTCAATTTTTTTTTTTTTTTGGTAAAGAACATATAGGTCAGAAGCACATGACAGTAAGTAATCAAGGTGGCATGATTCATTACAGTTGAATATGTTATTCACTGGCTTTCTGTATATCTGTGCAAGTGGTTTAGCTAAGATGCCTGTCACAGGAGTCCAGCTGTTCTTCAAAGCATAGCTCATCGTCAGGAAAGTAGACTAATTCCACTTGGAACAGTGGCTGAGCAGTGAGGTGTGGCTGTATGCTTTTCAAAAACCTTTACAAAGACAGATAAACTGGGAGATACAGCACAGAGACACAAAGATGCTTTTGAACAAAAGAAGCCTAGCTTCAGCTTAGCTTATTGTTAGAGCTGGTCTTCACAAGCATGCCTATATGGTTTTGGACAGTGACAGCCTGGAAGATGAGAGAGGGACAGGGCCAAAATTGTGGTTCTTCCCACACCTGCAGAGAGAAAGAAAATGGCAATCTATTTTTTCTGTTCTTTGTGTTTTAGCTTAGAATGTGACACACAGAGAAGGCTTGAAGAAGCACTGTGGTCCAGTCAGGGAAATGAAATGGTTGCACAGTGACTCTACAGCTCTGACTTTGTATGTCACTCATGCACATCTTTCCCATATCCCGAGCTCCTGAAAGCACTCAGGCACTTTCCTACATAGATAAGGAATAGAAGGTGATTTAAGAGGCAGTAATACTAGAACAACTAGGAAGAAGTGTTTGCTGGTTATGTTGTTTGTGGAACAGGATAAAACATAAATTTCGTTCTTTTTAAGCACAGTATATTCAGTTTAAGAAAGTAAAACTTTCTTCTGTGTAATGGTTGTGTGGGAGAACTTTTCTTCTCGTGCATCTAGCTGTCAAAATTGATGGCATTAGAAGGTATGGTAAGAACATTGTTCTTGAGTTTCCTTGCATTTTCAAGGTCTGGAAAAGTACAAATGACCATGGAAGATCTAACACATAGCTGTTATGTGTTCTTCTTGCTACTTAGCTTGGGCACTGCCAAAGTTTCCTTCAGGACTTTCACTAAACCTCTAGGGCATGTTATAAAAAAAGGAAAAAAAAATTATAAAAACCCATTAGTAATTTTCAGCCAACTTCCAAAGAGAACCATAGGATTTCTTAAAATCAAAGTAGTGCACAGAGGATGAAATACTGTAAAATGTCTTTGAAATACCACCAAGAACATTAAGATTTAAAAAAATCTAACATCTGAGCCAAACTGACCTCCTTCTTTCTTTGTGTGACATATTTTCATACAAGAATTGACTTGTAGTCTTCACTGCTAGCAAGACTACGCAGATCATCAGTTGCCAAGAAACAGGAATGTATAACTCATACCCGAGATATGACATAGATACTAGACCTTGCTCCTCTTTTCCTGCTAAATTTATAGCCTTCTTTACATCCTGGCTCTCTAACTCATATTCAGAGGACTTCAGGGACATAGCCTCTGAGTCTCTGCCCCTCCATTTCAGAAGCAGCTGCTGCATTTATTTAGTAAACGTCATACTTGTTATCAAGAAGTTTTTGAATGTCTCTAAAGGAAGCTGTTCTCATTGCTGGTATACAAAAGCATAGTGTATTGCTATTAAAATTTTCCTCACTGCTTCTCTTGTGTGAAAAATGTTGTGTATGCAGTAGGTAAATTATAAAGAAAAATTAGTCAGATTAAGAATTCTATCTGCTTTGGTTAAGAATAAGCAAAGAAAATTCTGGCTTGAGTGACGGATGATGAATAAGATATGATTTTTTTCTTTTGTTTAAGGAAAATAAATCACAGAGTCCCATTAGCCAATCCATTCCACATAGTCTCATAAAAAATCTAAAGGATTTAAATTCTTTTGCAGTGAATTACATATTTAAGTTAAAATCTGTTGGAAATTAAGAAAAACAAAACAAAAAGCAAGAGGGTCTATCAAGAATGTTGGATTCTGTTCTAAACTTCATCACAGTAGTAACAATTACATTACTCTCTTGCATGCCAAATCAATCAGAAAAGCCTGAAAAACAATGAAACACATTTTAAAAAAGATTTTTCTTTGCTGAATTTAGAAAGATTCTTTAAATAGAAAACTCTACATAAGAGTTTTTCTAAACCTCTTTTCATACAGCCCAGTTACATTAAATAGACAACATACAATAGCTATTTATTTTTGTAAAGTACTACCAGAGCACTCAGTGCCAGATGATATAATTATCATTTCTTATTCCCTGGACACTTAGTAAGGTTGTTTCTAACTTTGATAATATAATGAAGAATGAGTCAGGTACACTGGTAGATAATTTTCCATTGTAATTATATGCCTAATTTCTAGCATAAAATAAGGCAGATAATAAATGCTTCCTATTCTATTTAAAATATTTTAATCTTATTATCCCTTTCAATACTTTTACAGAAATGACTAAATGAGACTGAAATATACAACTGATTTCTGGATATAAATTATAGAAAGATGTATCTTTATCTAAGAAGCTGAAGTAAGCTTTAAGTCAGAGGAAGCTTATATAACAGGGAAAGACAGGAAATTTAGACTAATCCTCTTGCAAAGAGTGCTATGAAATCAAGACAGAAGGCAATGTCCCTTAACAAATTGACTTTGGCTAAGAATACAGATGGATCGCTTCCTTGAGGCAGATGTAGGTGTTGCAGTACTCACCACTGAAAGTCCCACTCCTTCAGACACTCATCTGCCTGTTGCCGTTAACAGCATGGCCTCTGCCAAAGCTCATCCATATGGTAAGATTTAAGCAGATAAGGACGGTCTTTGTAGCACGTATATCTTGTTTTCAGCTAACTGTTGGGAAACTTAAGTTGTGTTTCAGAGAAACATTTACCTTTCCATAGGAGTTACTTCACTAAGTCTGAACTGTTTAGCTCTTTATCCATGTACAATTCCTGGAATTGTAGCTTAGTCCCTTTTTCAAAACTTTAGCCTCATATTCAGTAAAGCTAATTTTCAGTGCTCTCCTTGGCCACTGAGAGCTGGAAAGAAACCATTGTGGCTATGTCTATAAAGCCATCTGAAGATTAGTGCAAAATTATCCAGACTAGGATTTGTCTGAACTAACCCAAGTGTTGACTGTTGTATACCTGTGAATGTGAATCTTTGGAAGGTAAATTAAGACCCTTGTGCTGAAATTCTGCTGAAGATGATTAACAAAGATATCAGAGCCATTAAGGAACTGCAAATGTATTTACAGGCAAGCAAAACAAAAATAAATATATCTCAACAGCAGTAAGTGATCCTGAAAACGCAACCTCATGCATTTGTGGTAGGAGGCAGGGGTTGAAGAAAGCAGCCTGAGAATATAGAACGAGATTGTCCCTCAGTAGCCAGGAAAGAGAGGGGAAGTTAGAACAGAGCTGTCTGAGTCTAAACAGATGTTTTTACCTACAACTGCAATTGTTCCTGTTTCTAGAAACACTGCTGAAAACTCCTAGAAAACTCCTAGAGAATTGTGAGAAATTGATAAAAGATGAAAACTCACAGTTTTCTTGTTGTCTATCACTGTTGCTTTTATACTTAATGAACATGGCTGGCTAGATTGAAATTGCGCTTGTATTTTTATATAGCTTTACAGGTAACATCTTTCTCTCTCACTAAGCTGCTTTGAATAATGATGACCAAATGAAGTGAAACTTCTGCATATACTTTTTCTTTATAAACAGAAAAATCTGTTGGTTGCAGTCTTTCCTTTCCAGCAAAGGAATGTGGTAAACTTGCGTGCAAACAGCAAGGACAGCAAAGACTGGTATTTGAGTCAGGCAACAGCATTATTCTTACTGCGTATAGAAAGAACCTCTGTCTAGCTGATATGGTTGGTAGATTTTCTGTTTTAAAATTATCCTTCCTAAAAAGTGTGCATGTAAAACCATAAGTTTTTTTGAAAGAGCAGAGCCAGCTTTCCAGATCTTTAAAGAGACATAGTTTACAAAGGCACACAGTTTAGCTTATCTCAAGGTTCTGAAAATTTCTTATTGATCTTAAGGACAAATCAGTCAGAGATGACAGAACTCCTGTCATGTGTTATTGTAAATGGTGAACAAACCCCAGGTTTTAATGGCACATTAAAAATTCATTTGAATATTACATTTAAATTACATAAAATTAAAACTAGTTGAAACACTTGTTAAGGCTTTTAAACAGGCATCTATATAGCTCTGTATAGAGCAAGGAAGACTGGGGACTTGTGTCCAGATAATCAGATGCAATACATTGCCAACTCAGAGTCTAAATTTGGTCCTTGGATAAGTACTTTTATCTCTCCCCTTAATCATCCAAAGACAAAGAATGCCAGTAATTTATGTTCACTCTCAAACAGCTTGATTTTGCTTAACTTACTTACACTGAATTTCTTCAGGCAGGTTTGAACTGGTAACCAGTAACTAGTTAGTCAACAGAAAGTGCTGCTGAATAGTAGTGGTAGTGAAATCTGGCTGCATTTGCTCTTTGCTGTCTTTCAGGTTTAGGAAGAAGTATAACACAGTAGTCTTGCTCTTCATAATTTCTTTTAGTTGAATCACACTGCTTTATTGGGGCTGTATTCCTCTTAGATGATCAAAGCTGCCAAGCATTATATATGTACTCCAATTTAGTCTGATAAATTAGTCTATTAGCAGTAGGCAATTATGAAATGCAAATCATTCCAGCTTTTTTAGAACAGGACACATTTCCCTGTGGAGTTAGCTGTCTATCTCTCTGTCTCTTTTCTATATGTATTGTGAGGCTGGGGTTCTAGGTAGGAAACACTACCCAGTCTGACAAGTAGCTTTAGGTACCAAGTGAATGCAGCCAGAGCCATCAGAGACACTAGCATTTTCTCTGAGAAATAAAATAGGAATTAATAGATCCTACTGTTATAATAACAATATATTTTGACAAATAAACAGCTAAGGAAATAATTTGCTGGTATTCAGTTAAAATCGTAGTAAGTTAAAATTATTGACAGAATAAACAGAAGATGCTATTAATCAATTAAAAATTATCAAGATGTCAAATCAAATATCTTTTGATGTGTTCTTGTTGGATTTAATTTGCTGAAATCACTTCTCTGAATTTCCTGGAATGAGAAGGCTAAGAAACATTATGTTTTGATGTTGCTGAAAGGAATGATCTTTTAATATTAGGCTTGAAAATTGGTGTGGTATGGATAGAGAAAAACAGTAAGGGTTACGTTTTCTTCATTATTTTTAATTTGGAATTCTAAGGAGCGAGTCTTCAAATGTAGAGATGTTATAGTTTCGAAAAACTGAGAAAGAAAAAATTATTTGCAAACAAGGCTTTCTTACAAAAGAGAGAGAAAGCAGTGTGTAATGTATGTGTAATGTATATGTGCATACATATATATATTTTGCCAGACTTTGTACAAAATGTGAAATATTCAGAGATCTTTAAATTAATTGTTTAGCTGATTTCAGGTGGTAAGGAGTTGCTCCTTGTTGTAGAAGTGAACATAATCATCACAAGTATATGCATTACAAGTAGAAAGGAATGAACTCAGTTCTGTAGTATAATTTTATACTTCACTTGTCCTTGACTGCATGCTGATTTAAGGCATCCCATGCTAAAAAGTGGCTGTTTCTGTAAGATGAAGATGCATACAGATGCAGGTGTCAGATATTGCATCTTGGAGAAGATGCTGTGGATATTTTGGGAACAGTAGTTGTCCTCCTAGCTGATGATCTCGTGCTTTTCTTCTGTCATCTTCCTCTCTGTGGAGTCCAGTTATCTCTGACAGGAGGCTTAGCACTTTCACCTAGATTTCCTTTGTGGAAGCAAAGGTAATCAGTAAAGGCAAGCAGCACAGCAGTGATATATTGATAGCTAAAGAATGACTAGATGGATAAAACTTCCTAATGTCTAGAATTAAAATTTGTTAACTGCAGCGCCCTTTATGAGGATATTATAAAGGCTACAATGTTGATTAGAATGGTTGCTCTGTGATTCAGATGGTTAATCAATAAGTACAGGTTGAAAATCTGCTGAATAGAAAAACAAAGTGAAATGAACAAGGAAGCCACACATAAAAATCAAAAATATTTATTTGCAACAAAACCAAACAGAAACTAGGCAAAATGCCATGATGTGGGGAGAAAAGCACTGAAAATTTCTGATGACTGTGTGTTCCTATTATAAATTAACAAATGGTATAAAGCAAACTGTGCAGTAACACAACTGAAATAATAATGCTGTAGTAGAGATGGCTACGATTGTACTTATACCCAACAAATTACATGCTTCCACAAGTATTTAAATTTAATCTATATGTAGTACAGTGAAGAAAGCAAGTCAAGATTCTAGCTGGGATTCTTATGTTTGTTACAGCAGTGTAAAAATCTCAGTGAATACCTCACATTAGTAACATGTGCAAAGTTGGGGACTGTGTCTAGTCTTGAGATTCTTAGCATACCTATGTTTTTCATTTGATCTGCACTCTGAACTCCAGCTGAACAGGTCTGAATAGATGTCTTACTGATTAAGAAGATTCTAAAATACTCAAATGAAGACCTTAGGGCTCAGCTGAAAGGTCTAAATTTAGTGTCATAAAGTTAATGCCATGTGCAGTGATCATGGGGAACCTGCTGGACCTCCACAGGCTGCTACAGGTGGACAAAAGTCTTGTATGGTTCCTGCACTGTATTTTACAGTGTTCTGGGGATACTTCAGATGTAGAGGCTTTTGGGGACCGCATTCTAACCACTTACTTTTCCTCTAATTTTAGGCGCTTTTCATGCTAGTGATTGCTCTGTCAAGGCCTAAATGCTCCAAGCGTGACCCACAGAGAATAATGTCGACTTCTCCTGTGTGATGACATTGAGCAGAACCACATTTTGCTTCAAAAGAGATGTCTGAAAGTCTTCAGAAAGTGAGTTGCATGGGTAAGTTTCAAATGGCTGACAACTTCAAAGTCAAAATTTTGTTATGCATTTTGGGAGGTCATGTTGGTATTATCATCTAACTTCAGACATGTAAGGGAAGTGAAACTGCAGGTTTAGTAAACTAATGAATGTAAATTTTCAAGATCCCTATCTGAAACCGAGACTATCACAGTGCTTCCACTCAGAATATACACATATGCAATTAACACAAGACTCATTTCCTACTTGTCATGCAGTTGGGATAGGAGGGTCTAACTGGGGTGTGTTGCATATATTTTCTACTTCTTGATGGCCAGGAGGAGTTCAGTGAGACTATCCCCACTCCCATCACTAAAATATGCTGATGGCTGGAAATCAGAGCCCATGTGTTGGGTTAGGATCAGCATTTTTGTTTTTATTTCTGATAGCTGCAAGGTGTGGGTGCATATGGGAAGGAGTCCCAGGGAGTAAGAAGAAAAGAAGGAAGACAACGCTCCTAGGAAAATGGTTTCACTGGGAGCTCAGGGCACCAGAAGTAGCTAAGGAGTCTGTCATGTTTACAATACTTCTGGTGGATAGTTCAGCCCAGCATGTATATTCTGAACTTCCTCTCCCACAGAATTTTTCAGTCTATATGAAAAATCCTTCAGAATTTAGAAAAAGTCTCTTATTCATATATGGAAATCCACTCTCAAAGTTTATGTACAGTATAGGAAAAGACATCTAAGTTTTAAGAAGAAAAATAGCATAAATTATTGCTCTGTTCTTACTTTGTACCTTGTTTCCATTGAACTAACATTAAGAAGGTTCACAGCTTCTATCTATAAGAAAATTTAAATAGTTGGTAGTGAAAAGTTATCTGACTCCTATCAAGAATTTCTTATATTTTCCTGTTGGGGTGGTCCTGTGAAGATAGAATTACACCCTTAGCAATAAGAAGGCAAGTTTTTTTGGATGTGGAATAGCAAGAGATGACTTGATGTACTAGGCTTGAATGTAGTGATCCATCATACCTAATTTTATTCTGATAATCACCACAATTTTCTAAATGAAGCAAGACTAGTAGTGCAGCTACAGTAAGTGTGATTTCATAAACATTATAGAAAACCTGCTTTAGTTTAATCTTAGGAATTTGTTTAACTTTTCTGGTGAGTTGTTTACCTTTTCTGGGCAAAGATTTGTTCATAATTTTCATTTAAAAACTCCAGTGTTTGCTAACAAATAGTTTTAAAAACAAGCATTCTTTTTTTTTTTTTTTTTTTTTTTTTTGGCTTAGTGGATGGTAAAATGAGAAAATGAGAACAGACAAATTACTAAGCAGACAAAACACCATACTTATTCCTGCAACATATCTGAACAGTAAAATTCTTCATAAATGCCAGCTTACTAGAAATGGCTTCATTTCTGTATACTATGTACTATATACTATATACTATGTACTAGATACTAGATACTAAATTCTAGATACTGGTTTTAAGCAGCATTCAAAATCACTTGTTTATGGTTCTGTTTTTGCAGTGTTTCAGTATTGCTCAGTATACTAAAATCACATGAAAACTGCACTGTATATTAAATTGATAGCAGTCATTCTATCTTTCAAACCCAGTAGCTCAGGCATCAAAAGACCCATCTGTATTTTGTTCTAATTCTAACTAGATTTGTAATGCACCTGGTAAGTTCCTGCCCATTTAGAAACCCACCAATTTCACTTCTGCCAAAATGAGTATTAAGAATACTAATATAGGTCAAGCAGTTTGCTATTAGTATGAGCAACAGCATAAATAACCCATAATTTGCATCCAAAATGGATGAATAGCTGCCATTGTATGATTTAAAACTCTATAAATAAAGGAGAAGGCAATAAGGAAATCCAAGAAAAAGGTTCTTGAGAGACAAAAGAAAGTACAGCTGAGTTGCTTATATTGCCTCAGGCGTGACAATGAGGTTGAAAAATAACTGTGGAAGTGAGTACAGGACTGGAAAGAACAGGAAAAAAGGACATAGAGAACTGGAAAACTGAGTCTGAATCAGAACAAAGAACCCCTAAAACTCTTGGGACTCTTTTGAGTTTCAGGAGCTGAGTCTGAATAAGGTTTATAATCTCCTCATCACCTGGGATATCTGGACTGATAATGACTGATAAGACCCTGGTAACAAAGCATGCAGAGTGAAATTTGCCATCCTACATAGCCATTTTTTTCAGTGAACAATGTACATCTACATTTCAAGTCTACTCTAAGCTATTTCTAAATGGAATGTCTAAAGGGGATCAGGACTGGTGTCTAGAAAGTTAAGATGAGCTCTGGCTTTTTCATATATTTTCATATACAAATAATTTAACTCCTGTGACACAAAGACTGTAAATATCTAAATACAGGTAGCAAAGTTTGTTTTTCAAAGAGAAGTAGATGCATTAGAGGCCTGCAACTTCCTCCACTCAGGAAAGGGCAAGAATCATAGAATCACCAAGGCTGGAAAAGACCTACATCCAGTCCATCTATCACCAATAGTTCTCACTTAACCATATTCCTCAAGGATATGCATCTGCTTTAGTAGTACACTTTTCACTCTCTTTTTGTACCTCCTCACCTTTACTTCTCTCCGATACTGAATTTCAGTTAATACTTGAACATTCACTGAAGTGAATTTTTATTATATGCCTCAATTCAGATCAAAATGTCAAAATGCTGCAGGAAAGTAATCTTTATTCTTAGCCACAGAGAGTAAATGCAAATGCTTGAAAATCATCTCCTTGTGGAATGCCTGCGTCATTTTTTGCAGAGGCAAGAAATTTAAGTACTGAGGGCTTTGTCCTGCATGGAGACTGCCAATGAATAGTAATTAGTCCTTATAAGATAAATAAATCCAACTCTCCTTCCTTGCATGCCAAATAGGGTTTTATTGCTTCAGGATATTGGAACGCTGCTCAGGGGCTGACAATATGCCACCCTAACATCTACAGTGCATTGATGCCAGCAGTCCTGAAATAATTGTGTTCATCTGCATTCAAGGTAGTTAGGTACCAAATTCGTTCGTGTTAATGCTTGACGTTATCTTATTAAGAAACGCTCTGTCCCTCTGATACGGCAAAAACAAAAGGAAACTCAACAAACAAACCAAACCTACCAACAAACCAAATGAAAAGAACCTTCCACAACAAGCAGACAATCAAGTAACAGTCTTAAAATCCGTCCAAGTATGTATTTCTTTAACTTCTGCCTCTGAAATCTGACACTGTAAAACAAGGAAGAGGAAAGATGACACGGAAAAAAAAGTTAACAAAAAAACTGTCAAAGAAGGTGTTCTCAATCTGATTGATAGACAAGTTTTTCTGTGTTCATCTTTCTTTCAAAACTTTTACTTAACTAGTTTTTACTTGATTAAGTCAAACCTAAAATATGCATGAAGTACAACTTAAACAGTGCATAGATTTTGCCCATTCTTACTGTCACTTGGAAACATTTCAGCTGATATTAGTGTTGTATTCGATCCATTTATGCATTTGGGGTCTGAATTGTGTTTCCTGGAAAACAGAGTCAGTAGGTTTACTTGGTTAAGACGTTATACAGAATAAGTAAGGAACTGGCACTTTAAGGAGTACTATATTCTTATGTGGATTTATATACTATTGCTTTTCACATTTATTTTTCAGTTAGTCTCTCTTTAACAGCTTTGGAGTTGTGTTTCACATCAATCTCTGACAGTGAATTAAGAAAGAAATTTCTTTCTCCTGTGATCAGTTCTGCTTGCCTTATCTCTTGCAACATCCGTACTGACCTCACAAAGACTTGTACTAGTAAGGTGAAGGCCTGTAAGCCTTGGTTCTAATATTTAAGTATGAAATAATAGTGCTTAGCACTTACACAACTTGAAGTTTTATAATTTTCAAAGCACTTTACAAATCTTAACTAGTAAATCCCCACAGCAAATCTCTAAGGTAGGTTGTGAAGGCCACACACTGAATTTCTCCCACAAGATGAGCTTGCTTGCATACTAAGCATATGTGAAAAAATATCTGTGCAGTTATGTCACTGGAGTTATGAGTGTTTAATTTCACTGGACCACAGCACTGCCACTTGTTGTACTTCTACTAAATTAGCTTTGATTTCTTATACTCTGTATTGTGACCCAACATGGAATATTAGCATGATTTTAAGGATATTTATTATTACTAAAACACCAGGAAAAAAATAAGAAGCAGAGAATGTTATCTTTCATTCAAGAAATCAAGTTTCTAGTGCTAATGATTGCAAAGGAAATAAAGGAAGCCTCTCAATACTGAAGCTCTCAGGAGAGTAAGTACCAATTTTGAGAACACGAGTTTTATGTTATTGAGATTGACTATCAAGCCAAAGCATGATTATACTTAAGGGAACTTAAGGCTTCAGAGACTGCACTTCATTTAGGAAATTGTATTCTTTCCTAGCTCATATTTTCTTTGAATTTTCATATCCCAGGAAAAAGAAAATTGGATCGTTACTGCTTTAATTGCTTTAAGGCTAAAAATTTCCTATGAAGTGAAAATACCACTTTAACTTCACAGTAATATTGTTAACTTTGTACTTCTGATAACGTCACAAATGCCATTGGTTCCTTTTTTTGTTAGCTCTACTGGAAAACTTTTAAAAACCATTATAATTTGAATGTAACATTACAATCACGTGAAGACCGAATTCACCAAGCAAAGGTGTAAGTTATTAACTCATGACTGCGCCATTAAAAAGAATCTTCTGCAAACTGAAAAGTCTTTCTATTATCTGGCTCTGAAAAGAAAGTGGTTCTGATTGGCAAGGCATAAATACAAGAGAACCAGAAAGCAACTACAGTTTTCATCACAAATTAGAACAAAAGTTCCTCAATTTTCCAGAATGTCTATAGAGTCAACGCAGAATTATTTATATTCCCTTCAAGACATCAGGGAAATGAATGCCTTCCTTTTGCTTTCATCTCCAACTGTCTTCTCTGTAAAGCTAGCAGTTTGAGAGCTGGTCCTTTGTAAGAAAGCTCTATGACTTGTGAAGACTGACCTCAATTTCTTATTTCCTTTCTGCTTCAGTGTGGAAACTTTTATTTCCCTACTTTTTACTGTTTTCTCCTGTCTTTGTTTTCCTTCCTTTAGTCTTTTTTTTTTTTTTTTTTTTTTTTTTTTTTTTCCCATCTTTGGAGGAAAATGACAACCTTGGAAGGAATAATTAGAATTCTTTGTGACCTTAAGGTAAAAATTGTTGCCTGATTCACCATTAAATTTCTTATCAAAGGGTGCGAGTTTCAGGCAGATCTGGCAAACAGGAGTTTCCACATGAGAAATGACAAGGGATAAGCAGAAAAGAGACCCTAGAAAGCAAAGGAATAAAGGGATGAAACACAGGAGGAGACCTAATTAGCCAGTCTCACATGCTTGCCACTACATAATTTCAAATTCTCCAAGTGGAGCCTGGTATTCTGCAGACAAGCTCATAATTAAGTACAGAGTTGCAAAGCGCACACACAAGAGGGCTGAATTAAGGTTTCATGGGTAGCCTTCTGGCTTTCCCAAACTTTGGTCACTTAATTTAGTGACCTAAATCTTTTTTTAATACAGAAACATTGTTTTTGATGAGGTCTTTTAATTGTTTAGAGAGGAGGAGTTGTTAAGGAGTGCAATTTATTATACAATTACAGATGCCTAGCACTTAAAGCACTTAAAGGAAAAAGTATTCTATTTTTATTCTGCATAAATTTGTTAATCATGTTCAGCCCATAATACCTGTGTGGATGAGGTTCTTTTTTTTTCTTTTTTCTTTTTTCTTTCCTCTTCCCCCCCCTCCCTTCCCCCCCTCCCCCCCCACCCTCCCCCTCCCCGAAGCCCATTAGTAGATTATCATCTACTTCAAATGCATCCAAAGGAGAAAGTTGCCAGTTTATAGGACTGTCAATCTTGGCTGTAGAGTGCCCAAAAAAGATTAGATTCTAAGGGAAAGACTGAGTGAATTCACTATGGAGTTTTAGGAGAGTCTACGTCAGAATCTTTTTCTAAGAGGCAGTGTTTTCAAACTGAAGAGATTTTAAAACAAACCAATAATGGTGTCAATACATAAATTGGACCAGATGGTATTCACACTTTAGTGATTTTTTAGGAAACTTGGGTATGAAGTTCCTAGGGGGTGCTGCACTATGCAGCCTTTTCTTGGAACCAACTTTGGTACCTGAGGACAGAAATACAGCAGATTTAATGGCATCTTGCAAAAAAAAAAGAAAAAAAAAAGTTTCTGAGAGCACTGGGAAGTATGAGACCCTAGTTTGTACCAGACAATTACCTGACATTGCCTTACATAACAAAATTAGCAGATGCATGTGGAAGAATGGAATAACAGGATACATGTCAATCTTTGTAAAGCTTAGTTGTGTCTTATAAATCAGTCAAAGCTCTTTGAAGAAGCTAAGAAGGTTAATTGTGAGTTAGCCAATAGCTCTGACTGTTGGATGTCTTCATAATAAAGATCAAGGGCTTCAGCATTTCTCCAGGGCTTTGATATATTTAACAGGATATTAGCTTCATATGTCTCCAGTGTAGTTTTTCTCATCCTGTTCTTCTTCTCTTCCAGTATTATTGTTGTTTTTTGCTTTAGGTGGGCTTGTCAGACTAAAAGCAATGTATGTTTTTCAGTCGGTTCAGCAATTTTGAAAACCTTATTGATACACATTCATGTTCCCACTATTCCCTTTTAATCCTGTCTCCAGGTACCTTTAAGGTTGATTTGAGGCCACACAGAACATTTAATACTTCAGCACCTCCAGAGCCATCAGTGCAATGCTGTGCTGAGTTCTGTGCCTGTAACATGAGCTTGTGTTGCTTTTTCATGCTTCTCTCTGTATTTATCGGTAACCTCATATGTAAACTATAAGCTCCTGGAACAGGACAAACTATGTTCTGTGTTTATGCAGCCCTAAAACTCTTGGGGTCCCTGCTCACTATTCTGACAAATATGGCTAAACATGTGAAAGTATAGAAACAACCTGCCATTTTCCAGCTCCCATTGCAAGCACTGGGAGGACGCTCGTGCTGCAAAACCTGGCAGGCACCCACAAAGGTCAGTGCGAGCTTAACCTTTATATGAGGGCTAATCCCCCCTCCTCCCTGGAAGCTTCCCCCTCTTCCCATCAGCAGCTCCAGCAGCATTCATCCTTCCCTTTTTCCTTTGCAGGATGCGACGGGGGTAAGGAAAAGAGTTAACATTTGGCATTCCGGGGGGCGGTGAAGGGGAGATCGGGGCCGTGCCAAGGGGGGGAGGGGGGGTGCCCTCAGCAGAGGGCCAAGCCCTCCTCTCTCCCCTCCGCCGAGGGCCCCCCCTTGGCACGGCCCGGCACGGCACGGCCAAGCGCCGCCTCCGCGCCGGGATGCAGCCGCCGCCGCCCCGCTGGTGCAGGTAAGGAGCGGGGCGGGCCGCCGGGTGGGATGCTCGGAGCACGGAAATCCCCGCTGCCATCCCCCCCGCAGCCCTCCGCCCCGCGGGCTGGCTTTTGGGGGAAGGGAAGGGAGGATGGAGGAAAAAAATAATAATAATAGAAAAGCCGAAAAATTAGAAATGAAAAATAGCAAAATAGCGTCCTGATTGCTGGCAGCTTGATGTCGGAGAACGGAGGTGACCCTCTGCCGCCGAGCTGCTGACCATCCCCGGGACGAAAGGATTTCGAGATTTCGAGATCTAACTTCTCCCCCACCCTCCATGCTCCCCGTGTAACGGAGCGGGGCCGCGGTGCAGGCAGCCCTAGCATCAAGCAGCGTTGCTGGCGCTGGGCTTGGCAGCAGCGCTTGGGAAGGGTAGTTTTTAGGAGACGTGCGGGGAATTTACAACAGAAATAACAAGTTTCTCTGTGATGGCATGACTAATTAAAAATGAAGTATGCACTCTGAATTGGCAAACGGTCCTAAGCAATGATCTCGACAAATTCTGAGTCTTAATAGTTTAACATATTTTTCTCTCCCAGAATATTCAAAATACCTAAACATTGCCTTTGTAAATGCACGCAGAGACCTCACTGTTACTGAGTGTTCCCTGTTCACTGAATGTTTGTAAAGGGATTTCATTCCCACTGAGTGCTGGTGGGAGCAGCGAGTGCTCAGAGAGTCGGGGTCATCCACTCCTGCTCTTTGGGAAAGACATAAGGAGCCCAATTCTTACAGCAATACTGCTGTGTGGTTGTGGTGTACAAGATGACATTCGCTGCTGATGGAACTGCTTGGGTGATGTGTGCTTCTGGAGTTTGTGATTTTGAGCATAAAACTTGAGAAAGAGATAAGGAAAATATGCATCAATCTCTGCATGACCAACCAAGAGGGTCCTCTCAGGACTTTTTAATGCCCTGTAATAGAGCCAGTGGGGGGATTGGGTTTCATTTTGGTAGTTTATTTTCAATCCAGTGTATTACTATATTTATGTCTGTCTATATGCTATTTATAAAGTGCCTGCCTCTCTGAAGGAGTGCGTTTTTGTTTACTGTGTTCTCTCTCACACTGTGTTCTTGTAATGGACTGTACACTGAGATGTTTCTGTGGTGCTGCTATTGTGTAGCTTACAGAGATGTGTGTTTTGGGAAAAACAGACACATGCAGGTAGCTGTGGCTCTGCATTTTAATACTGCCTTTGGCAAGGAGATGTTCAAAGGGGTAAAACATTGTTAAATGTACATATAATGCTAAACTGAATTTTGTGTGAAGAAAAGTCACTCTTCAGCATTTTCTGAGATAAAACAAACATAAATCCGTACCTGAAGTTATAAAGTCTGTCCAAAGACTGAAATCAGCCCTGAGCCAAGAGACAGATGACAAACAGTTCCCATACAAACATTCTGGTAT